>NC_090941.1:739557473-749557473 GCF_040938575.1 Ambystoma mexicanum
GTGGAGGGGTGCCCCTGGACTGCTGGGGGTTGGGGGTGAGGTGGGACATGAGTGGGGGGCCTGCTGGCAGGTGCCCTGCACTGCTGGGGGTTGGGGGTACAGGGGGACATGAGTTGGACATGTGTGGGGGCCTGGTGGAGGGTGCCCCTGACTGCTGAGGGGTGGGGGTGCTGGGAGACATGAGTGGGCGCCTGCTGGCAGGTGCCCTGCACTGCTGGGGGATGGGGGTGCAGGGGGACATGAGTGGGGGCCTGGTAGAGGGTGCCCTGCACTGCTGGGGGATGGGGGTGCTGGGAGACATGAGTGGGGGCCTGGTGGAGAGTGCCCTGCACTGCTGGGGGGTGGGGGTGCAGGGGGACATGAGTGGGGGCCTGCTGGCAGGTGCCCTGCACTACTGAAGGGTGGGGGTGCAGGGGGACATGAGTGGGGGCCTGCTGGCAGGTGCCCTGCACTGCTGGGGGCTGGGTGTGCAGGGGGACATGAGTGGGGGCCTGGTGGAGGGTGCCCTGGCTGGGGGGTGGGGGTGCTGGGAGACATGAGTGGGGGCCTGGAAGAAGGTGCCCTTGCACTGCTGGGGGTTGGGGGTGCAGGGGGACATGTGTGGGGGCCTGCTGGCAGGTACCCTGCACTGCTGGGGGGTGGTGGTGCAGGGGGACATGAGTGGGGGCCTGCTGGCAGGTGCCCTGCACTGCTGGGGCGGTGGGGGTGCAGGGGGACATGAGTGGGGGCCTGGTGGAGGGTGCCCTGCACTGCTGGGGGGTGGGGGTCTGGGAGACATGAGTGGGGGCCTGGTGGAGGGTGCACCTGCACTGCTGGGGGGTGGGGGTGCAGGGAGACATGAGTGGGGGCCTGGTGGAGGGTACCCCTGGGTGCTGGGTGGCAGGGGTGCAGGTAGACATGTGTGGGGGCCTGGTGGAGGGTGCCCCTGACTGATGGGGGTGGGGATGCAGGGGGACATGAGTTGGACATGAGTGGGGGCCTGGTGGAAGGTGGCCCTGGATGCTGGGGGTTGGTGGTGCAGGGGGACATGAGTGGGGGCCTGGTGGAGGGTGCCCCTTGATGCTGGGGGGTGGGGGTGCAGGGGGACATGAGTGGGGGCCTGGAAGAGGGTGCCCCTGCACTGCTGGGGGGTGGTGGTGCAGGGGGATATGAGTGGGGGCCTGCTGGCAGGTGCCGTGCACTGCTGGGGGGTGGGGGTGCAGGGGGACATGAGTGGGGGCCTGGTGGAGGGTGCCCTGCACTGCTGGGGGTGGGGGTGCAGGGGGACATGAGTGGGGGCCTGCTGGCAGGTGCCCTGCACTGCTAGGGGGTGGGGGTGCAGGGGGACATGAGTTGGACATGAGTGGGGGCCTGATGGGGGGTGCCCCTGACTGCTGGGGGGTGGGGGTGCTGGGAGACATGAGTGAGGTCCTGGTGGCTGTTGCCCTGCACTGCTGGGGGGGTGGGGGTGCAGGGGGACATGAGTGGGGGCCTGGCGGAGGGTGCCCCTGATTGCTCGGGGGTGGGGATGCATGGGGACATGAGTTGGACATGTGTGGGGGCCTGGTGGAGGGTGCCCCTGACTGCTGGGGGGTGGGGGTTCTGGGAGACATGTGTGGGGGCCTGGTGGAGGGTGCCCCTGACTGCTGGGGGCGGGGGTGCTGGGGGACATGAGTGGGTCCTGGTGGAGGGTGCCCCTGACTGCTGGGGTGTGGGGGTGCTGGGAGACATGTGTGGGGGCCTGGTGGAGGGCGCCCCTGACTGCTGGGGGGTGGTGGTGCAGGGGGACATGAGTGGGGGCCTGCTGGAAGGTGCCCTGCACTGCTGTGGGGTGGGGGTGCAGGGGGACCTGAGTGGGGGCCTGGTGGAGGGTGCCCCTGGATGCTGGGGGGTGGGAGTGCTTGGAGACATGAGTTGTTGATCAGTAGTGCAAGGTGACATGTGGCTTGGCTGGGGGGCATGGCCATGGTGGATGGGCTGCCTGCGGGACATGAGCAGGGGTGCAGGGTAGTCCCCTGTGGTTTGGGCTGCCTGCAGGGGCCGTGGAGGGTGTAGAGGGAACACCTGGGAGGACCCGCACGGCCAATTCACATGTAATACTCCCCGGAACCCCTGAAATACACGTACCCTGCTGAAATCACGTGTGGGACTTCCCGCGCACCCCGAAATACACGTACCCAGGGCAATCGCGTGTGGAACTTCCCGCGCACCCCTGAAATACACGTGCCCTGATGGAATCGCGTGTGAAACTTCACGCACACCCCTGAAATACACGTACCCAGGACAATCGCGTGTGGAACTTCCCGCGCACCCCTGAAATACACGTACCCTGCTGAATGTGTGTGTGAAACTTCACGCGCACCCCGAAATACACGTACCCAGGGCAATCGCGTGTGGAACTTTTTGCGCACCCCTGAAATACACGTACCCTGCTGAATTCGCTTATGGAAATTCCCGCGCACCTTGAGATACACGTACCCTGCTGGAATCGCGTGTGAAAATTCACGCGCACCCCGAAATACACGTACCCAGGCCAATCGCGTGTGGATCTTCCCGCACAACCCGAAATACATGTGCCCTGATGGAATCGCGTGTGAAACTTCACGTTCACCCCTGAAATACACGTACCCTGTTGGGATTGCGTGTGAAACTTCCCACGAACCCCTGAAATACATGTTCCCCACTTGGCGTTTGCTGTTTGGCAGCCCTTTAAACTGGTCCAGGGTTAGCGCAGACATTTGCGATGAATTGGGGATTTTGATGGATTTTCCATGCGCGAGGGCGTTCTTGGGGGCGTAACTGGCGCTGCTGCAGGGTCGCTGCACCACTCTGCGCCACGGCTGGTTTTGGAGGCTAAAATCCATGAATATGCTGTTTCATGAAATGGATTTTATCGCACGCGGCTGGCGCAGTGTATTGCACAGGGACACTATGCGCCAGCCGCGTGCGCCACTTTTGTGCGAAATTCTATGAATTACCCTGTGTGTATCCTATATCTATCAATGCTTTGTCTAGGGTAAGACCTTGGGATTTATGGATGGTGACTGCATATCAAGAGTTAGAGAACATTGTTCTCTACGAACATACATGTCTTTGAACAGAAGGAATCGAGCAGTTGAGCACCCTATCCTTTTCACTTCTGAAAGTTTGTCAAAGCGAATATTGACAAACTGAATGTTGTTGTCACGTGTGTATGATTGAAAGCCAACAACTGTACCCCGTGCCCCATAAATGAGCCCTTGCTGCACGTCAAGGTTACGTTTAAGCATTACTCTACAATTTGAGGATCATTTTAATATTTTTTCCAAACCAGCTGTGTTGGAGATTGAATTTTCTAAGCTATTTAGTCTTCTTGTGGCTTTCTCACACATGGGTAGTGTCATACCATGTACGTCTAGTTTGTCTGTGGCGCAAATTTCCATTGTTGGTTGCATTTCGTTATTTAACATTGTTTCATTGAATTTGCAAGAGTAGACATTAAGGCCATACAATTGACTGACATTTTTGTGCGCTAATTGTTCCATAACATCAGTAGCACATGTATTTTCGCCATCAAGTGCATGAATGTGCCGGTTTTTCAATATTGCTTGTGCTTCTTGAGATAGTACACCAACTCTAATACTTTTTAAAATGTTGGCATAAGTGAGATCTGCAGATTGCCACATGTTTTCTGTTAATTCTCTGTATTGGAAATGTTGCCAAAGGTTGACATTTCCAATGCTGCCAACAGTTTTACGGCAGAGTTTGTGTCCTAATGTTTTAAAAATAGGCTCACCTTTTACTGCTGTCAATTGAAGAAGATCTCCGAAAACAATAATGTGTTTTCCTGCAAAGAGCTCTTCATAGTTTGTTTTGAGTACTTCTTGTAATCTGTGGTGAATCAAAGCCAACATTAGGTTGGACACCATGCTCACTTCATCTATTAGTAGCATTTTCATTTGTTTCAATACTCTGCATAGTTCCATTGCAGCTTCTTAAGAAAGTTTGTAATAATCTCATTTGTTTTGTTGTTCTTCTGGCAGGAGTAGTAATCGGTGTAAAGTGACACCGCCTATGTTGTAGGCAGCTAAACCTGTGCGAGCAGTGACAACAGCTGACCGTTTGTTGTTTGTCAATTGTTGAAGGAACTTACTGATGATTTTGATTAGGAATGTTTTGCCAGAACCAGCTTCACCACTGACATACAATAGTATAGGTTTGTAATTTTGACAGGTGCATTCTTTGTTTTCATGTTGTACACCATGTGCAATTTCTTTTGTTACTTCTTGAAAAATGCTACGTTGCTCATTGTTTAGCTTTGATTGTAGTATAGTTAAGTCTTCTTTTTCTTCATACTGACACATGGGGGCCGATTCATGGAACAAACGTGCGCCGAAAATCTTCGCGCAAGCAGGCGCAAGCAGGCGCAAGCAGGCGCAAGCGGAAAAAAACAGGCGCACGCGCACGCGTGCGATCCATGGAAGTCCCTGCGTGTGTTCACCGCGGGATGTGCGCCAAACCCATGCATGGCGCACAAGTCACTGCAACATCGCGAAAGGCGTGCGCGACGCGCACAGTGAAAGCGCACAACCTCAGCGCACACACCAGAAAGTGGGCGGGACATGGGGCGTAACGCGCGGAATGGGGAACAACACGGGAAAATAAGGGCGTAACTGGGGATGTACTGCAGGGAAGCAGACGGAACGCCCACACGCACTCGAACCACACGTATTCATGGAATCGAATAGGGCAAAGCCACGCACAGGCAAAGACACGCACAAGCTGAAACACGGCCGCCACACGAAGGCAGGCGGTAGAGTCCCAGCGCATCAAAAAAGTGGCGCGCGGGAAGTCAAATACGCGATTGAGCGGGGTACGTGGATCTCAGGGGTGCGCAAGAAATTCTACACGCGATTGGCCTGGGTACGTGTATTTCAGTGGTGCGCGTGAAGTTCCACACGCGAATGGGCTGGGTACGTGTATTACAGGGGTGCGCGAGAAAATCTACACGCGAATGGGCTGGGTACGTGTATTCCGGGGGTGCGCGTGAAGTTCCACACGCGAATAGCCTGGGCGCGTGTATTTCAGGGGTGCGCGTGAAGTTCCACACGCGATTTCAGCAGGGTACGTGTATTTCAGGGGTGCGCGAGAAAATCTACACACGAATGGGCTGGGTACGTGGATTTCAGGGGTGCGCGAGAAATGCTACACGCGAATAGCCTGGGCGCGTGTATTTCAGGGGTGCGTGTGAAGTTCCACACGCGATTTCAGCAGGGTACGTGTATTTCAGGGGTGCGCGAGAAAATCTACACGCGAATGGGCTGGGTACGTGGATTTCAGGGGTGCGTGAGAAATGCTACACGCGATTGGCCTGGGTACGTGTATTACAGGGGTGCGCGAGAAAATCTACACGCGAATGGGCTGGGTACGTGGATTTCAGGGGTGCGCGAGAAATGCTACACGCGATTGGCCTGGGTACGTGTATTACAGGGGTGCGCGAGAAATCCTACACGCGATTGGGCCTGTACGAGTGGGGCAGTGTATTACGTGGGTGTGCGGGAAGTTGAAGAGGTGAATTGCCAGTGTGGGTCCTCCCAGGTCTCCCCTCTACCCCCTCCACGACCTCTGCAGGCAGCCCACACCACAGGGGACTAGCCTGCACCCCTGGTCATGTCCCGCAGGCAGCCCATCCACCATGGGCATGCCCCCCAGCCAAGCCACATGTCCCCCTGCACCCCCACCCCCCAGCACTGTGGGGCACCTGCCAGCAGGCCCCCAACCATGTCCCACTCATGTCCCCCTGCACCCCCACCCCCCAGCACTGTGGGGCACCTGCCAGCAGGCCCCCACCCATGTCCAACTCATGTCCCCCACCACCCCCACCCCCCAGCACTGTGGGGCAACCTCCACCAGGCCCTCGCCCATGTCCCATCCATGCCCCCCTGCACCTGGGTCCCAACAATCCCCAATCATGTCCGTAATGGCCATCCTCCCCTGCCAAAAGGCCCAACCAATTATCACATCCACCCACATATCAAAGGCAATTACATGTTACACACCCAATGTAAATAATGCAAATGAACACATGTCTGTCACACAAAATGGCTGCAAGTGAATGTTAAAACACCCAACATGACATGCATGAAAGCAATGAGATGATACGACACATTGAAGGATGAAAGTAAAAATGTATTGAAAATCAACTAGAATGGAAATGAAATGAGAAAAACCACAAAGAAAACCAACAAAATAGAAGATGAATGTCCATGAAAAATATCCAAAAAATCAAAAAATCCATAGAAGAACCATTTACAAGACAATCCCGGGTCCATGAGCCCAACCAAATGAAACCTAACTATGTCAACTAACTAAAAACTGAACTATATACAAAAAAGTGGCGCATTGTCCAATCGCAACCAAATAAAAAAAAAAGAATTCAAAGGAAACCTACCACTAACTATATAACTATATACAATGGCAGCGGGCAAGTCCTGCGGCTCACTCTGTGATGTTGCCGGCCAGGGCATCATCGAACTCCATGTCGATGTCCCGGAGGCGGGACTCTGTCCTGGCCCCGAGGTCTCGCAGGGTCAACCCCGTGTCCACCTCAAACTCCCTGCGAGCTTCCTCGAGGCACTCAGCCCGCCTCAACGCCCGACGCATGGAGAACTCCGCCCTGACCATGGTGAGCCGCTCCTCTTCCGCCCGCTGCCGCTCCGCACCTATCCGCTGGACCAACTGCTCCCACACGGAAGACACTGCCATCCCAGGGTTCTCCTGCCCTCCGGCCGATGCCTGCCCCTCTGATCTTGATGGCCCCGAGCCATGATGCCTCCCACGTCGAGCCTGCTGCTGCCTCCGACGCCACTGCCTCTGCCAGCACGACGGCATCCAGGCTGATGGAATCCACCGATGCCGTCGTGCACGTGCCCTGCCAGATGATGCCGGCACATCCTCCATCTGCAGGGGGACAGTTGCTGGTGTGTCCACCCCTGCTGGACCTTCGACTCCCGACTGTGGCAGGGATGGGGTCCCCACCGAGCTGGCTGCGTTGGTCGGGGCAGGTCCACAGGGGGCCCTGGTGGCATCTGGGCCGGAAGACGGCATGGAGCACGACTGGCGCATAGCCCCCACAGAGGAGGAGAGGGTCGCCAGAAGGCCACACACATGTAGGAAACCCCCGACCATGGCGGCTCCCAAATGGTTCACGTACGCACGGTGCTCTTCGTGATGATGTGCATGCTCCTCCCGGGAAGCATGCACCTCATCACGAATGCCAGCCGTGCGCAACGCGACACCAATCAGGACCCTCTCCACACGGCCAGGGGTCCCCTCGTCCGCAGGTAGAGGAGTGTCAGATGACATGGACATCTCCCCTACCTGCGGACGGGCCTGGGATGGGGCATCCCTGCTGGTGCATGGTGGTGCAGTCACAGTGTCAGGGACAGTGACATGCACAGGGACCTCCACGGCGACCTGTGCTGCCTCCTGCCCCTGGCCCTGGACTGCACCACTTGCACCAGCGGGGATGCCCCCACCAGGCCCCATGTGTGGCTCAGTAGCGGCCTCCTCCCCCTCTGTGGAAACCACCAACCTGGATGTCTCCACGCCGTCTTCCGCCGGTGCAAGCCCCTGTGGGGGCTCACCCACCCCTTCCGCTGCAGCCGTGGCGGCATCCCCGCCGCTCTGCTCCACAGCGCCTTCTCCGCCCTCTTCTTCACTTGCCACTGTGTAGAGGGAGACATAGAACACAAGCATCAGGGTACTGTACAATGGTCCCCTAGACAGGAAGCAACAGCAGATGAGTGGCACTGTCATACATCACTTCCATCATGTCCCTCCACAACACATGGGTCAGTGCAGGCAAAACACATACAGTAACAGGCATGGCGCATGCCATGGACATTGGCATACATGACCAAGGGACTCATGATTCATACAATGTTGGTCTTAAACTCACATGCATCATGGGTCTTGCCATCACATGCACACACCTCACCGTAGTTCCATCCATCTGGCCTCGTACACCACAGACGCAGTGGATACAAGGATGACTAGGCTGCATCAGTGAATCTGAACATTGTCACAGACATGTGTCATGCATCCATGGCATTTACAAGTCACAGACACGCAGGTCAGACACACACACATGGACACCATACGTGTACATGGGACCAGCACCCATCCCTCACCCCCACCCATGTCCAGGAACAGAGACTGCCATGCTTCCATGTGTCCATTCCGCACAGAGCCCCCCATGTTGCAATAGAACACATCACTGTACTCACATGCCTGACCATGATGTCCCTGCACACACACATACGTACATGGCCTATGTCACACATACAGGCAGGTATCAGACAACCAGCACACTGCAACATGCCCTGTCTCACACAGCAATGCTTGGCCACTTACCGGCCAACTCCAGATGGGTCTGCCTCCGAAGGATCTGGGCGTGGAGCGCTGGGTCTACGCGTTCCAGGACCCTCATCTGGATGTCACTCAGGCGTGCCCGGCCCCCCTCCGCGAGGCGCCGGGCCTTATTGAGGGTCCTGGACCTCAAGTCCTCCCAGCGCTTCTTGATGTGCTTGATGTCGCGGGTTGCCACCCCCTCCGCGTTGATGGCAACCACTACATCGTCCCAGATCCTCTCCCGTCCTTCCTTGTTGGCGCGTGGTCTTCCGAAGAGGGCATCATAATGCCCCAGGACATGATCCACCAGGACACCAACTTCCTTCTCACTGAAGCTGGTGGCCCTCTGCCTCTCTGGCTGGGGGTCGCCACTGGTCTCAGATGGTGCTTGCCCCGACATGGCGACCCCCGAGGCAGGCGTGGGTGGGCAACTGGGTCCTGGGGCTGGGCTGTGGAGCGATGGTATCCCAGTCGGGAGTCTACTGTTCCAGCAGGGGTGGACACAGCAACTGGACCCCTGCAGATGGCTGATGTGCAGGCACCAAATGGCAGGGCACGGTGGCAGCAGGCAGGCAGGCAGGCAGGCAGCAGCAGATGGCACGTGGGAGGCTGCTCGGGGCACTGGGGGGGCAGTGATTCGGCCTTCTGGGCAGGAGCGTGGTCTTCCGTGTGTATTCGCGTGGCCAGCTTGATACGGAGTGATTTGGCACGTGAAAAATCTGCACGTCAGCGTGTAATTCGAGGAAAGGCCCTTAGCGCGTAAGCGCGTCTGCACGCATACGCATTTTCATTGGACCAAAGGCCCTCAGCGCGTGAGCGCGTCTGTGACGTGACGTGCGAGGGTGTATCCCTCATTGCACGTGATGACAGAACACACGTGGATTTCAACCAATCGCATGTGAAAGTTCACGGCACCCCGGAACACACGTACCCAGGCCAATCGCGTGTAGAATTACTCGCGCACCCCTGTAATACACGTACCCAGCCCAATCGCGTGTAAAATTTCTCGCGTACCCTGCTGAAATCGCGTGTAGAATTTCTCGCGCACCCCTGAAATACACGTACCCTGCTGAAATCGCGTGTAGAATTTCTCGCGCACCCCTGAAATACACGCGCCCAGGCTATTCGCGTGTAGAATTTCTCGCGCACCCCTGAAATACACGCGCCCAGGCTATTCGCGTGTAGAATTTCTCGCGCACCCCTGAAATACACGTACCCTGCTGAAATCGCGTGTAGATTTTCTCGCGCACCCCTGAAATACACATACCCTGCTGAAATCGCGTGTAGGATTTCTCGCGCACCCCTGAAATACACGTACCCTGCTGAAATCGCGTGTAGAATTTCTCGCGCACCCCTGAAATACACGCGCCCAGGCTATTCGCGTGTAGAATTTCTCGCGCACCCCTGAAATACACGTACCCTGCTGAAATCGCGTGTAGAATTTCTCGCGCACCCCTGAAATACACGCGCCCAGGCTATTCGCGTGTAGAATTTCTCGCGCACCCCTGAAATACACGTACCCTGCTGAAATCGCGTGTAGAATTTCTCGCGCACCCCTGAATTACACATAGCCCGCTCCCCCAGGCCCGATCGAGTGAGTGACTTCACGTGAACCCCTGGAATACACGTAGCCCGCTTGCCGTGCTGGTACAGGGTTAGCGCAGCCCTTTGCGCTGGATTGGGGATTTTGATGGCTTTTCCCTGCGCGGAAGGCGTTCTTGGGGGCGTAACTGGCGCTGCTGCAAGGTCGCTGCGCCACTTTGCGCCACGGCTGGTTTTGGTGGCTGGAATCCATGAATACGCTGTGCGCGGAAATGGGTTTTGGCGCACGCGGCTGGCGCAGGGATTCGCACGCGCACACTGTGCGCCAGCCGCGTGCGCCACTTGTGCGCCGAATTCTATGAATTGGCCCCATGGTGTTTTCTACTTCTATCGTAGCTATTTCTGCCTCATTTGTTATTAGTGGGTCTCCCAGTGGTTCTTGGCTTCCTGTGATAGAAGGTTGACTACTGTCAGGAGTGTCCTTTTCTAGTTGGGCCTGGAGTTCTTCTTCATGTTGCTGTTCATTGTGCAACATTGTTTTGTACTGTGCAAAGTTTACATCAGTTATACTGCTTTCATTTGCTTTGAAAGCGTCTTCATATGAGTCATAGTTATCTAGTATTTCTTCTTCTTTTCTCCATGGTTTAACGAGTTGTAGCAGGAACATGTAATATACGTCTTTATGTTGAGGAGTCTTTAATGACAATTTGATATGATTCATTACATTTGGTTTAGTGAGTTTTACTAAGCTGCCTTCACAATTTGTCACTTTGTATTTACGGTTTTGTTCATCAGGTTTTATATTATTTTTGTATGTGTAGTTTTGGGATATGTGGTATAGGCTCATGGTTTCCAAAGTGGTACTCCTGTTTGGGTAGTATGTGTCCAATAAATTGTTTATTAAAATGTCTTGGCTGTTGGGATCTTGTTTGGCTATTGTTTCTATATATTCGTGTGATTTTAGAACTCTTTTTCTATATTTAGCTGGACCAAGACTTAGCCATACTATATTTGCAGATTTACCATACAATGCAGTACCAGTTAATCAATCAGCTGCTTCATGGGATCCACATTCTCTATGGGACAGCATTTTTATGCCCAAGCTGTATAATTTCTGAGACACGGTTTTATCTGATGACAGGTCATTCCAGAGGTCTTGGAGCTCTGTCTTTTCTGATTTGTTTAAGTATGCTGTGACATATAGTGCAACTGCAGTAGAATTGTCTGCAATGTACTGCACGTCTATGTTTTCATTCCATATGTGGGCAATGATTGCATTGTATTCATTGATATATTTTTCTTCTTCTTTTCTTTTTATGCAATATGTATTTTTAGGTGACTTACCTTTAACACTATGTCTAACTGAAGACATGAGGTTGTTCACTTGACCTGTATTTGTAACTGGTCTAGGGAAACCAAATCGGCATTTGGTGTAGTATTTCCCTTTGTGTTTGTAATTGCGACAACAATATTTGCCACATTTGTGTCTTTGGAATTGTACATTTTTTGCATGAAGATCACTATTTGCAGATTCTGATGGAATTTCACAATTGGGTTGGGGAGTGTACTGTTATTTGTGAATAGTTCAAAGCCATATTACCCTGAGCCAGAAGAGATTACATTAATGAGGAATAGGCTCAGTGGTGCTAAACTTTATGGTTCATATTAATAATGGATCAAAACATTGTATAATAGGTGTTTTAGAATGTTTGATTTTTATTGATGATATGTTTGTCATTATTGAATGAATTTTTCAATGGATGTGTATGAAAGTGGTGTGGTTGTAGTTTGGTTGGTTGTGGTTTTTAGATGGGAATGATGTATCAGGTCAGCCCAACGATGATACTAATATTGCTGTATGTTTTTATTGTTGAAAAATTAGTTTTTTTAATGATTTGTTTAATAAAGTCAATAAAAATATTTAATTATATTTGAGCGTCCACTGGGTTGAATTCAATTGTTTCATCTCAGGTTTTTTGTTCATTGGTGGACATTGGTGCCTGACAGTAGGTTTTTGCACCAATAAATCAGCTCGACCTTGTAGACATGGATAGTACACTAGCACCTGTCATCTGAACGCAACAGTACTCTGACCTTCTATGTCAATCTTTTATGTGTTCACTCCAGGCCACGTCACAGTACATAGATATCCCTGGTATCCCCTGTTACTCTTGTGTTGTGGAGTTTCACAAGTGACATATTTTTCAATAAACGGTAAAACAGTGGCATCACTGTCTTGACCGAATTTAGGAGCATCTTTAATCCATAAAAGCATGTGGACATGTGGTGCTCCTCTGGCTTGGTATTCTTTTCTCCAAAAGAAGTGTTGCACTTCTCCAAGGGGAGGAACAGTTTTGTTACAAATAAAATGTAGCATAGCAATGAAGCGATGGTGAAAATATCTTGAAACATTAACAGGATCCTGTGAACAAAGTTCTCCAGGTGTTAGTATATCTATGTTTGTTTTGTTTTCGTTTGATATGCATAGGAAAGCATGTAAATCTTCCCATGCATATTCTGCACAACTTAATGTAACAAACCAAATGGGTGGTCCAAGGTTTTTGATCATACAACGTACATCTCCATGACGTTGAAACCAGTACTCTTTAGTGCCACGCATATTTGCTAATAGATTTGTAAGATTTGCTTGTAATACCTCATCTTTTTGTTGAACTTTTTGTAATAATTGTGTAGCTGTCATATTTTGAAAGTGTGATCCTGATTTTAATATGTGTGCAACTCCGTAACATAAAGTTGCTAGTTCACTTTCAAAGAGTAGGTGGAATATGTATTCCACATTTTGTCGAAATCTGGGATCTTCAGAATACATTTGTAATGAGCGATATTCTGATGCTGATATTTGAATAGGTCTATCATCGTATCTTCCTCCTTTGCCAGTAGGAAAGAGTAGAGGAAAAGAACGTGCTTCTATACTTTTTCCCATATGCTGATTGGTGATCCTTTTGTTTGACGCATTTGGTATGTTTCCAGTGCATCTTCTATGGTGTCATTAGAGTGCAATGGATGAATTGTATAATGGTCTAAAGTGTTTGATATTGTTGCAGGATCTAGGAGCTCAAATTGACCAGCTTCTTGTGTCTCTTGAATTATTTCAGTATCTTTCAAGTTTTCTTCAATATTAATTTCTTTGTAATATTCATTATTCTCTTTAAGATATTACATGTCTTCTCTAACTCTCTAACTTTATGTAAATCTACCAGTTGTTGCCAAAAAATGTTGTCTTTTGTAGGTACTCCATTTACCAAGATAATTAAAGATTGCTGCATTGGACGTTGCACTCCTAGAGTGTGCACATTTTCTTTTAGATCTAATGGTAAATACACTACTTTTCCACAAATACCTTTTACTAATTCAGAGGGAGGCAATTTTGCAGTTTTTGGTTGAAGGCGTATTATTGCTTGAAATGGGTGCACTGTTTGAATTATGATGCTCTCATATAAATTAAGTTGTTGAAGGGGTTTTGGTAGTGGATATAATTCCAAGTTATTTGTGATAGCACGTGAAGGAGTTTGGTTGTTGTCAAGTGTTGCAGTGCAGTAACTGCAAAGTATTATGGGGTCAGTTATTTCGCATTTGTTTACTGCTATAAGGTAGAGAGCTAATTCAAACCATTTAGAATATTCATTGTCTTCTATTTTGTATAATAGGTCTACAGTTTTTGTGTTACTTTTATAAAAAGTTCTGCGGCAACATACACACACGTGGTTTGCTACTTCAGTTGTGTGTAGTGAAAGGTTGCCATGTGCATATTTGTTTCGAAGTTGCTTTACAGCTAATTCATCTTGTAAGTGGGTTTCACTTCCTAAATATTTTGTCTGGATATAGTCAATTTCTTCTAGTAGGTCTTTTGCTGTACCGTGTAGAAGAATGTTATTTAAATTGGCTAGTGCTAAAGCAGGACTTTTAGCATAGTACAGTTTATAAACTAGATTTCTTATACTTGCATGATGTTTTGATATACTTTTGATATCATGGAAGGGTGTTTTGCAAGTAGGTCCTGTAATGCAGGCCAATGAATGTCCTTGTAGTCCTGTGTACTTGCGTACTGGACAAGCATCCATATTTTGCAGTAGTTTAATTTTGATTTTGTCTTTGCTTTTCACATATTGATTGAGGAATTGGCGTAAAGACTTGAACATTTTTTTTGGGAATATTACACATTGACGTGTATGCCCATTTGTACACTAGATGTTCTGATTCAGTTGAATGGAGGGGTAAATCTACGTTTTCAGGGCATATTTTTGTAAGGAGTACTTCGTGTTCCATTATGATTGTAGGCTTCTTCATTAAAGTATGGTTCTGTGCTTGTAGTCTGACTCCATTCACCTCCACAGATATTTAAGAAGGTATTTCTGTTGACATTTAGTTTATTGATAAGTCTTTTTTGTAATTTAGTTATTAGTTTTGTTAGTGGTTTCATTCTGTTTAACACTAAAATAAATAACTTTCTTTTGAGAAGAAGTGCACTGTCTATCAACGCTTCTAAGATTACTTTCCTACAATAGGTTTGAAGTGTTGAACCTGGTTTCTCTCCTGTTTTTATAAGATTTTGAAGGACTTTGTGACGGAACATTTTGGCTAAAATACTTTTCTTGGTATGCTTACTCTGTACTATAACAAGATTTACTTGTAGTGATAGTTGATTATCTGTTAATTGTTTTTTGGGTTTTTTACTTTTTGATCGAGGAGGCAAAGTTTTTGTACTAGAAACTTCTTCTGTTTCACTACATGACTGTATTAGCTGTTGTGTTTCAACTTTTTTTTTACAAATTCTGCTGTAGATGGATGTTTATGTTGGAGACTTTTCTTTTCATTTGCTCTACTTCTCTACTTCTACATTCCTTTCTACGGAGTTGCTTTTTGGTAGGCATGCTTTGGGGTCTGTTGAAAAAAATACAGAAGGTATGGGTTGGAGTGTTCTGCAATGCATGTTTGTCGTGTGCATGAGTGTTTGAGTGAGATGATAAAGATGTATGTAATGGTGTGTGATTGTGCATTGGGAAAAACAACTACTAGGCATGGGTATTCTTGAATTAATGTGATAATAAACTGGGGTTCAGATGACAGAAAAAAGTAAGCCAGTGGTGTGGAGAAGTATAAATAGTATATCTATAGCTATACAATTAAAACAGTTGTTTCTTCTACAACATCTAAATTCTAGTGGCTGAGTTGGGTAATTTGTGTGGCGAAAAATAGGAATTTGTGGGCCATTCTGCCATTCTGCCAGTAAACCACTGTTTAAGACGGGAGGATTTTTGGTCAGAATGGTGCAGAATATCAATTTTTAGGCACAGAAGTAGCATGAATTAACATTAGAGTGTGTTTGAGTAATAATTCAAATATTATGGTAACAATCTACTTACTTTTTTTCTAAAATGAGCAGTTTGCTTCTTAGTTGTTCTTTGTAATTCAAATTCGGCTGCTTATTTTCAGGAGAATGGTCTTCACTGCAATTGTAAAAGAAAGTAATTAGTAATTGGGTTTGTATATAGCACTGTTTTTAATTTAGACATAGATTTTTTAAATTGAAATGCTCAGCGCATTCCTCAAAAACATTAAAACTATCTTATGGCTAACTGTAGGAAAGAAAATATCTTTACTATGCCTTGTCAAATCATAATGTACCACTGTATACCACTATTCCTGTAACTAAGCTTTTCCACATAATAGTGAGTCCATGTGATAGCCTGCTTTTCCACGTAAGAGGGAGTCAATGTCATAGCCTGCTTGTCCTATATAAATGTAAGTAATTATATAAACTAAACAAATTAAAGCCAAGTATGTGTTTGTACAAATATTTTTCTTTGAGATTTGATGATAGAGTGTGCATGTAATTTTGTTTGATCATATGTAGTCTATATATTTTATTTCAAAAATGTTAGTTTAACATTATTTGCGTGTGTGTGTGTACGAAGAAATTAAACGGTATAAAGGTTTGTAAGTCACAGTTCATTTTAGGAGAATGAAAAAATTATCATAGATTCATTTTACAGATTATACAAGGTAAAAGTCGGTTAGAAAATGTGTTCATGTACTGTATAGAAAATATGCATACCTGTAATTTGTGTTCATGCATATGGATATGGACGAAGCTGCAAGTAGAAATCTTGGAGACTTGTCTAGTATTTCTCGTAGATCGTGCTTGCCAATGGTATGAGACTTGTAGTCCGATAGATTCACCGTACATTTGCAGTTCTGATCTATGACGATGGAGTTAAATGTAGAGGTCCTGGATTTGATTGGTGGATGGTCATGTGATTTCTTAGCTACATCCAATAAGGGAATGGCACAGAGAGTGAAGTGGAAATGGTAGAAGGGCTGTCCATGTTACGATATGTTCGCGGACATGGCGGTAGTTCTAGGACACTGCGTATTACATCCAGGGAATTTGGGGTGGGGAGGCATGCAAATGAGATTGAATGTAGCAAGGGATTGGTCAGTAAAGTTTAGTGAGTGTGTTGTGCTAGGAGAGGTTTTCTCAGATATTCTTTTTGCTGAGAGATGAACAGATAGCTATGGCTGAGTGTTTTGAAAAACAGATTGTGTGGATTTTGGGAGACTCGTGGATACATTGGTTGAAGGTGCATGCAGAAAGCTGTGGAGTATCTATAGATCTTGGATTCCCACATGTGGAAGTGCACTGGCATGGAGTCTGTGGAATGAAGTGGCTGGACTTGCTACCACTTTGTGCAACTTTGAAGATAGAGGAACATCCAGACATAATTGTAATTCATTGTGGAGGGAACAGTTTAGGACATGTGTCTCGAATTTCTTTGCAATTTGCAATGAAAGAAGGACTTCAGAAGATCATGGACATGTTTCCAAACTCCAAAGTAATTTTTTGACGGATTGCGCAGAGACAAATGTGGCTTCGTTCTTTCTCATGTGGTCCATAAATGGAGAAAGCAAGGCATAATGTCAATAAGGCTGTTTGTGCCTTCCTAAGAGATTTTGGAATGTCCTCTTTTCACAATGAAAATATTATGTTTCGTAGTACATACATTTTTCGCAGAGATGGTGTCCATCTTACCTATGCTGGCAATCAGATTTTTCTGAGAAATTTACAAAATGCATTGCAACCTTTTTTTAGAAATGCAGCATGCATTTCGAAGTAGATGTTAAGTATTTATAATTTTTGACATACAAACACCTCCCTAAGGCTGTTTTCAGAGCCACCACTTCCTCCCAGAGAGAAATGCAAGGGTTACAATAGGGTAGCATCCCAATTTTTTTAATGTTCGCGAACTGTCCGCAGACTTTAATGAAATAGAAAGGGCCCTGCGTTATTTTATCTTTACTTCTGTTTTTTTAACTGTGAAAGGTGGCTCTGAAAAGAGCCTTATTTTTTTTTTGATTTTTGTTATTTTGTATTTTTTTTGGTTTTTTACACATGACACACTAGGAGAGGAGGGGAAAGGAGGGTAAAGGGGAGGACACCAACCACAGGGATAAGAAAGGGCGAGCTGAGAGAGGAAGATGTAGAGTGGGTTTTATTTGGGTAGTGAGGTTAACATTTCCTATGCTGCCAACAGTTTTACACTGGTGTCAATTGTAGAAGATCTCCGAAAACGATAATGTGTTTCCCTGCAAAGAGTTCTTCGTAGTTTGTTTTAAGTACTTCTTGCAATCTAAGGTCAATCAAAGCCAACATTAGGTTGGAGACCATGCTTACTTCATCTATTAGTAACTTTTTCATTTGCTTTAATGCTCTGCGTAGTTCCATTGCAGCTTCTGCAGAAAGTTTGTAATAGTCTAATTTGTTTTGCTGTTCTACTGGAAGTAGTAGTAATCAGTGTGAAGTGACACCGCCTATGTTGTAGGCAGCTAAACCTGTGGGGGCTGTTACAACAGCTGACAGTTGTTTGTCAATTGCTGATGATTTTGATTAAGAATGTTTTTCCTGACCCAGCTTCACCACTGACATGCAGCAGTATTGGTTTTTAGTTTTGGCAGGTACATTCTTTATTTTCGTGTTGTGCACCATGTGCAATTTGTTTTGTTACGCCTTCAAAAATGGTGCGCTGATCTTTGCTAAATTTTGCTTGTTGTATAGTTAAGTCTTCAATATTTTCTTGATAGTGACACATGGTGTTTTCCACTTCTGTCATAGCTAATTCTGCCTCATTTGCTATTAGTGGCTGTCCTAGTGGTTCTTGGCTTCCTGTTATAGAAGGTTGACTACTGTCGGAAGAGTCCTTATCTAGTTGAGCCTGAAGTTCTTCTTCGTGTTGCTGTTCATTGTGCAACATTGTTTTGTACTGTGTAAAGTTCACATCAGTGATAGTGCTTTCATTTGCTTTGAAAGCATATTCATAGCAGTCATAGCTATCTAGTATCTCTTCCTCTTTTCACCATGGTTGAAAAAGTTGTAGCAGAGATATGTAATATAGTTCTTTATGTTAAGGAGTTTTTAATGTCAATTTAACATGATTAATTAAGCTTCGTTTGGTAAGTTTCACTAAGCTGCCTTCACAATCTGTGACTCTATATCTGCCTTTGCTTTCATCGGGTTTTACATTATTTTTGTATGCAAAGTTTTGAGCTATTTGGTATAGACACACGCTTTCCAAAGTGCTACTCCTGTTCGGATAGTATGTGTCTAGTAAATTGTTTTTTAAAATGTCTTGGCTCTTGAGATCATTTCTGGCAATTGTTTCTATGTCCTCATATGATTTCAGAACTCTTTGTCTAGATTTAGCAGGACCAAGACTTAGCCATACTATGTTGTCTGATTGTCCGTACAAAGCGGTACCGGTTAAACCATCTGCCGCTTCATAGGCGCCACATTCTCTATTTCACCCCTGGGGGCAGTGATCATCTGCCCCCAGGGGTCTCTGCCGCTGTGGCCCCATGCCTTGGGGCCACGGGGGGGGGCGCTTACCTTGTAAGCAGCCCCCTCCTCCCCCTGCGTCACAAACGGATCTGTATTGATCCGGTGGCATTGCAGCCCACGGATTGCGCGCCCTGCGCGCGATCTGCGGGCAGCAATGCCACACAATGGGTATCGTTGGAAAGGGGAGAATCTCCCCTTTCCAACGATACCCGCCCCGATCTCCAGCTTGAAATACAGCCGGAGATCGAGGCGGACAAAGAAGGTCTCTTACCTTCTCTCTTCCCCGCAGCAGCTGAAAATGGCTGCTGCGGGGAATTTACTTTCAGTTTCACGCCGACGTGCGTTACGCACGCCGACGTGACACTGAAGGTAATCCAGCCCCCTGGCAGTGAGGGGGGACCTCCCTCTCACATAGCACGGGGGTTGGATTACAGTTTTGAGCGATCCCTGCTTTGCATAAAAGCGGTACAGGTTAAACCATCTGCCGCTTCATAGGCGCCACATTCTCTATGAGAGAGCATTTTTATGCCTAGGCTATACAATTTCTGAGATATTGTTTTGTATGATGATAGGTCATCCCAGAGGTCTTGAAGCTCTGTTTTTTCTGCTTTTGTTAAGTAGGCTGTAACATATCATGCAAGAGCAGTGGAATGGTCTGCAATGTACTGCACATCTATTTTTGCATTCCATAAGAGGGCAATGATTGCATTGTAATCATTGATATATTTTGATTCTTCTGTTCTTTTTATGTAATACGTGTTCTTAGGTGATTTACCTTTAACACTATGTCGAACTGAAGACATGAAGTTGTTCACTTCACCTGTTTCTGTAACTGGTCTAGGGAAACCAAACCAGCATTTGGTGTAGTATTTCCCTTTGTTTTTGTATTTGCAACAATAATATTTTCCACATTTGTGTCTTTGAAATTGTAAAATATGTCCATGCAGGTCACTATGTGACCACTGTGAAGGGATTTCACAAGTGACATATTTTTGGATGAACTGCAAAACAGTGGCATCAGTGTCGTGACCACATTTAGGTGCACCTTTGATCCATAAAAGCATGTGAATATGTGGTGCTCCTCTCACTTGGTATTCTTTTCTCCAAATGAAGTGTTGCTCTTCTCTGAGGGAGGAACAGTTTTATTGCAAATAAAGTGTAGCATAGCAATGAAACGATGATGGAAATATCTTGACACAACAACTGGATCTAGAGAGCAAAGTTCTCCAGGTATTAATAAATGTATGTTGGTTTTGTTGTTTGATATGCATAGGAACTCATGTAAATCTTCCCATGCATATTCTGCACAACTTAGTGTAACAAACCAAGTCGGTGCTCCAAAGTTTCTGATCATACAACGTACGTCTCCATGCCGTCGCAACCAGTATTCTTTTGTACCACGCATGTTTGCAAACAAATTTGTTATACTTGCTTGTAAAACCTCATCTTTTTCTTGTACTTTCTGTATTAATTGCGTAGCTGACATATTTTGAAAGTGGGTTCCAGATTTCAAAATATGTGCAACTCTGTAACATAGGGTTGCTAGTTCACTTTCAAAGAGTAGGTGGAATATGTATTCCACATTTTGTCTGAACCTGGGTTCTTGCGAATACATTCGTAATGAGCGGTATTCTGATGCTGTAATCTGAGTGGGTCTATCATCGTATCTTCCACTTTTGCCAGTAGGAAATAGCAGTGGAATAGCACGTGCTTCTATAATTTTTTCCCATATGCTCATTGGTGAACCTTTGGTTTGTCGATTTTCTGGTACATTTCTAGTGCATCATCTATGCTTTCATTGGAATGCAATGGATGAATTGTGTACTGGTCCAAAAGAATGGATACTGCAGCAGGATCCAGAAGTTCGAATTGTTCAGTTTCTGATGACTCTTCAATTATTTCAGTTGTTTCCCTTAAGCTTTTTTCAATATTTATTTCCTTGTAGTATTCGTTATTGTCTTTTAGATATTGCAAGACTTGTCTAACTGTATGTAAGTCCACCAGTTGTTGCCAAATTTATTTGTCTTTTTTTGGTACACCATTTACCAAGACAATTAAAGAATGCTCTATTGAACGTTGCACTCCTAGAGTGTGTACATTTTCTGTTAGATCAAATTGAGTTGTTGCAGGGTTTTTGGTAGTGGGAACAATTCCAAATGATTTGTGATAGCATGTGAAGGAGTTTGGTTGTTGTCTAGTTTTGTAGTGCAGTAACTGCAACATATTAGGGGTTCAATTATTTGATATATGTTTTCGGCTAAAAGGTGGAGAGCTAATTCAAACCATTTGGAATCTTCATTGTCTTCTATTTTGTATGCTATGTCTATATTTTTGATGTTCCTTTTGTAAAACGTTCTGCGGCAACACACACACACACATGGTTTGGTATTTCAGCCGATGCACTTTTAAATTTTAGTATTTCTTTTTTGTATGTGTGTAATAGAAGGTTGCTATGTTCAGAATTGTTGCTAGTCTGTTCTACAACTATTGCATTATGTAAGTGGCTTTCACTTCCAAAATATTTTCTCTGGATACGGTCCATTTCTTCTTGTAGATATTTGGGTGTACCATGCAGAAGAGTGTTATTTAAATTGGCTAATTCTAAAGCTGGACCTTTAGCATAGTATTTTTTTTACACTAGATTTCTTACATTTGAATGATGTATTGATATTGTTATGATATCATGGAAGGTGCTTTTGCAAATAGGTCCAGAAATGCAGGCTAATGAATGTTCTTGCAGTCCTGTGTATTTGCGCACTGGACAGATATCCATATTTTGCAGCACTTTCATTTTAATTTTGTCTTTACCTTTCACATACTGATTGAGGAACTGACGTAAAGATTTGAAAGATTTGTTAAGAATGGCACAAATTGACATGCACTGTCATTTGTAAACTGGACGGTCTGGTTCAGTCGAATCGAGAGGTAATTCTGAGTTTTCAGGGGATACTTTTCTAAGCAGTGTTTCTTGTTCCATGATGCTATTATTGATTTTTTCATACCCTCGTCCACTGCTATGGATGGCAATTGTGTTTGTTTGATTTTGTTTGTATGCTTCTTAATTAAAATATGGTTATGTGGTTGTTGTGTGACTCCATTCACCTCCACAAATATGTAAGAAGTTATTTTTGTTCACATTCCGTTTGTTGATAAGTTTCTTTTGTAGTTTGGTACTTAGTTTTGATAGTAGTTTCAGCCTATTTAACACTAATATAAACAACTTCCTTTTGAGAAGGATTGCACTGTCGCAAGAGCTTGTAGGATTAATTTTCTACAGTAGGTTTTAAGGTTTGAGGATGATCTCGGTCCTCTTCCTATTAGATTCTGAAGGACTCTGTGGTGAAACATTTTTTCTAAAACATTTTTTTTACTATAGGTTCATGTTACTACATCAGGATAAATAGTGTGAAGAGTTTTGTGTTTTGTGACACATTTAGCTGGAGGAGGTAAAGTTTTGGTAGTTGAAGCTTCCATTGTTTTGCTAAATGACTGTATTAGCTGTTTTGTTCGAACAATCTCTACAAACTCTGCTACAGATGGATGCTTAGGTTGGACACTTTTATTTTTATTTGCTCTACTCTGCGTTCCTTTCTATGGGCTTGCTTTTTGGTAGGCATTCTTTGGGATCTGTTGAAAAAAAGAAGGCATGGTTTGGTCTGTTGTACAATGTATGCGTGCTGTGTGCATGCGTGCATGAGTTTAATGGGAAAGCTCTTTGTGGTGGTGTGTGAATATGCATTGGCCTCTTAAAATGATTTTGGAAGGCTATTTTTCTGTTTGTATACTACTACAGTGTGCTTCAGATGAGAGTGCAAAGTTGGTTAGTGTTGAGGAGAAGCATTAACAGTAAACGTAATGGCATAAAATTGAAGCAGCTAGTTGTATTCTATTACTAACATTCTAAGGCTTCTGTATGTTATTTGAGTTGCAAACACATGGGGATTTGTGAGCCATTCTACCTGTTATTCTTTGTTTAATAAATGGTATTTGTGGGTAGAGTGGTTCAGAAATCACTGCTTGCTTTGGTGCACAAATTAAATACATAACCCACACAGTCTGTTTGAGGAATAGTTAGCATATAAAGGTCGTACTGAACTTACTTTTTTATGCAGAATGACCAGGTTTCTTCGGGTATGTCGTTTGCAGTGTAGATGTTGTTGATTTTCAGGAGAGTAGTCTTCACTGCGATTGTAAAAAGAAGAAGTTAGTAACTTTGTGTGTTTAAAGCAGTGAAGTTACTGTGTACGTTATTTTTTTTCTTTCGTCAGAGTATTCTCCTTTGATATTTGAACACAGTGCATGTGTGCATTTCACTTCACTATGTGCTGCAGAAATTAGTACAATTTTTAGGTTATGAAAATGCCTTGTTTCTTTTAAGATGTGTTATATATAGCACAGAGGTTTGTAAGTGATAGGTCATTATAGTATGTACTTTCATATTATAAGTACGATTTTGAAAAATCTGGAGACTCTCAGAGGGGGATGTCACCACAGCAATCGGGAGCGTTTATTTTTCTCACACAATCGCATTGGAAGTAGAATTTATGTAGGTGGTACACAGTAAAAAATTGTGGCATTTTCTAATGGAAAATCGAGTTTCGCGCTAAATAGTGAGGGTTGTAACGTATAGATTATGCGGGAGACAGTAAGAAGCAGTGCAGTTAAAGGGAGAGAGTTGGTATGTATTGGCTATGCAGATTTAGTGGCATTAATTTGTTTAAATGAAATCATAAGGGTTGTACATGTTCTCTGATTAGAATATGCATACCTGTCCTTTATATGTATGCATGTGCGCATGCATGGAGCTGTACGTATAAATCCACAACACTTGCACAGTCGTTATTGAAGTAGGTGCTTTGCAATGATATACGACTTGCATTCAGAGTGATCAATAATACATTTGAAGTGCGAAATTTTGATGACAGAGTTAGATGTAGGGATGTTGAATGTGATTGGTGGATGGTTGTGTGACTGCTTAGCTGTGTGCAATGAGGGAATGGATTCACGAGTGATGTGGAAAGGGTAGAAGGACTGGCTAAGAGTTACGTGCCACATGTAGACAACGCTTGTCCACGGGTAGGGCATATCACATACAGGTTTCTACAGCAAATCCAGCATGGAAAGGGGACTGTAGGCATCAGCCAATCAGATGTTGACATTGCTCTTTTGTGTCAAAAGAAAGTCTGTATACTGAAGATGGCAGAGGTGCAGAGGATCAGGGTTTTGGTCCTTGGAAATATTTTTCTCCATAGTTTACAGCACTATGCCGAAAGTAGGCATGTGACACACCATTTCCATGTGAGAGGAGCGGAGGTGGTGTGGAGCGCTGAGACTGATTGCTATGTTGCGCCAATTCTCCAAGTTTGCACCGAGATGCCTACGATGACCACTCCTCATGTGGTAGTTTTGCACTACGGTGCTTGCCATTTGGGCTCTTGAGTTCACGTACTTTATTGGAAGATTTGGAACAGTTGGTTCAAGCAGTCATGAACATCTTTCCAACTGCAAAATAATTTTTTTCTGGGTTACTCCCTAGAGGAAAAAAGCACAACAGTTCTGTTTTCTGTCCTGATCAAAATATTGGGAGGTGTAACACCAATCTTGGCATGTGTGCTTTTATGTCACGCGGTGGTATGTTTTTTTGCAGCAAAGAGAACATTGTTCCCAGTAAGCAGATGGTGTTGCGTTATCTTCTTTGGGAAATGCCATGTTCTTTTGGAATGTGCGGCTTGCTTTGCAGAAGGTTCTGTAATGGTTGTAGGAGTAAAGTAAGAACAAAAAATATTTAAAAAAACAAAATAACAGGTGTCTGTAAGGCATTGCCCAAAAAAATGGCTCTTTTCAGAGCCCACCTTAAAGGGGAAAAGGGGAATAATATTTAAATGTACAGTCGTCACGCTCTGATCCTGTAAGTGTCAGCGAACATGGCGGTAGTTTGCAGGAGTAGCGTATTACCAGCGGGGATTCTGGGATGGAAACGCATGCAAATGAGAATGTGCAAAGGTAGGGATTGGTCAGTAAAGTTTAGTGGGTATGTTTTGTATGGAGAAATTTAGTGAGAACGTCTTTTCCCTGAGAGGAGACCAGACAGCCATGGCTCTGTGTGCTCGAAAACAGATTATCTGGATTTTGGGAGACTCATGGATACATTGGTTGAAGGTGCATGCAGAAAGTTGCGTTCTATGTACAGATCTTGGATTTCCTCATGTGGAAATGCACTGGCATGGCGTGCGTGGAATGAGGTGGCTGGACTTGGTACCTCTCTGTGCAACTTTACAGACAGAGCGTCATCCTGATATACTTATCATTCATTGCGGAGGAAACAGTTTAGGCCATGTCTCTAGAATTTCTGAAGGAAGGACTTGCGACGATAGTGGACATGTTTCCAAATTGCCAAATAGTGTGTTCCCGTATTGCACAAAGACAAATATGGCTGCGTTCTTCTGCATTTGGTCCACACATGGAGAAAGCGAGGTGCAATTTGAATAAGGCTGTTTGTGCCTTTCTAAGAGTGGGACAGTGATAATGTATTTTTCCTCTCACAGATTCCCCCACAAATTGCCTTAAACTGTTAAAATTGTCATTTAGTGTGTCCATTTTCAGTTCTATCCTTTTCAATGACAATTGTGATGTCATCTTTGATGTCCTGGGTGTTAGTGTTAGCAGTGCACAGTGGTGTGGGCAGTTATGGTTGCTTAGCCTACCATAACTGGCAATTTTCAGGGATTTTTCAGTTTTATTTCGAACCATAATGTCACATTTATAAAGTTTTTTGTGTGAATACTATATATATATATATACTATACTAAAAGAAGAAAAAAACCATAGCGAGAAATAACCTGTGAAAGCACATTCATATATATGTAAGAAAATGTGATTGTGAAAAGTGGTATGTGCAGCAATAATCTGCATCTTGCAATATATATGTGCAATAAACATTAAGGATTTTTCATATGCCTTGGCAAAGCACTATGAAGAAGTACACGCAGGGAAATTTGCATCATTGAGGTACTTTGTGATTGACCAAGTCGAGACACAACCCCGGGAGGGAAATAAAGAATTAATGTTACATCAGAAAGAAGCAAAATACATAATAGATCTTAATACTAAGAGCCCAAGGCAACATAATATAGATGAATAAATGCATGCCTTCAAAGGAACTTGAAAAATAGCGTAATTGAATAACATGTAGTTTTTCTCTCTTGATACCTCCTTCATTTTTCTTTTGATCTTATTGTGATATTATAATGAACAGGAATTTGTATTGGGTATTTTTTGGGTGGTTGTGATAATACATCATTATTAATGCTGGTTGAGGTAAACCTGAAAAGAAGATTTGGAATGCAAACAATATATATGCTTGTTGCAACTTTTGTGGAGAAAATTAACATATTATGTATTCATGTTTAACAATATGTTAATGAGAGGCAGTAATACAAATATTGAATCATGCAAGAACAAATGAAGGTGATCTATGCACTGCCAAGAAAGAGATCTCAGCACTAGTAACTTTATCTTAATAATAATGATGCATTCCAAAACGTCTATCAATCTGCATCAGCTATTTCATGCAATAATTAGGAAGAACACTTTTTGGGCGGCTTATAACTAAGCTCCCCCTGGACGAATCCTCACCAAACTTTGCAGAAAAAATATATGGCCCACTCTGATTTTTATTTGCAAAGTTTGGTGAGGTTTGGTCCAGGGTGGAAGAAAGTTATAGGAGTGGTCCCAAAATGTCTTTTTTTCCAATAGACATAATAGGAAAAAACTTTGCTCATGCCTACAGTCCAAACCACTGGACGGATTTACACCAATTTGTGGCAGAAGCAGCGGCTTAGTCACGAAAGCGTGCCTTTGTTAATTTGGTGTAAATCTGTTCAGTAGTTTTCTTTAAAATGACCAAAACGTAAGTCACAAAAATTAGTGATATCTATGTCCGCTCCGCGGACACACTTCCCTATTCGCTCCGCGAAGAGGACACGGATTGGCCAAGCGGCTTGCGTGATGTCCGCGGACATATGACGTGCTCTCCGATTGGCTGGGGTGAAGCGTGAAGTGAGTCAGAGTTTTGGAGATGCCCACCATCTTGGATTCTCGTCCGGTGTCCACGGACATCGCGGCAAAACATATTAAAAAAAACAACATTGCACTCATCAAGCTGGTCAAATAATGTTTGGGAAGGTGAGGGGTGATGAGGATGGGATGGAATGCGGCTGCAAGAAGCACAAAAACATGTTAACTAAACAACATCCGAATGCGAAGAAAGCACGTAGCGGTGTAGACCACGCTCACACAGTAAGGCGCATGCGCAGAACTACTTCACCCGCTCTTGACATATAATACACCAGTCAAAATGCGCACACACTTTCTTTTTCAAACTCGCACGTGCGCCTCATCCGAACACGGACACGCGTTGAAGAAAACATGCAGAAATGATGACCACGCACAGGAGTTAACGGAAAACACATAGCAGTCAAAACCGCACACATGTGCTGCAGAAAACACATACCTGCAAAGACTGCACACATGCGATGTACATAACACGTAGCTGTGAAGACCCCACACATGCACTGGTGCTGTAGTTAACACGTAGCTGTGAAGAGCACGCACAAGTGTTGTAGAAAACATGTAGCTACAAAGACCACGCACACGCGTTTCCGAGCTCACGCGTGCCTTATCCGAATACGCACATGCGCTGTAGATAACACATAGCTAAGAAGACCACACACATGCGTTGAACAAAACCGCGCACAGGATTTAACAGAAAACATGTACCAGTGAAGACCGCGCACATGCGCTGTAGAAAACATGTAGCTGCAAAGACCACACACACGCGCTGGTGCTTCAGTTAACACGTAGCTTCGAAGAGCATGCACACGTGTTTTAGAAAACACGTAGCAACAAAGACCACGCACACGTGTTTCCGAGCTCATACACACCTTATCCGAACACGCACTGTAGAAAAGTCGTAGCTGCAAAGACCACGCACACATGCTGGCACTGTAGATAACACGTAGCTGCGAAGACCACGCACATGCGCTGTACATAACACGCAGCTGCGAAGATCATGCACACGCGCTGTACATAACAGGTAAACTGAGAAGACCACGCACCCGTGTAGAAGAAAAACACACAGAAATTACATGAATCCAAGCTCACACATGCCTCATTTGAACAAGCACACGTGCTATAGAAAACACGTAGCTGCGAAGACCGCGCACACGTGTTGTGAAGTGAAGAGGGGCCCTGTATGGAACCCCGCCTTCCCTAACACGCACATGCGTTGAACAAAACCACGCACAGGAGTTAACGGAAAAAACGTACTAGTGAAGACTGAGCACACGCGCTGTAGAAAACACATAGCTGCAAATACCATGCACACGCGCAGCACTGTAGATAACACGTAGCTGCGAAGACCACGCACATGCGCTGTACATAACACGTAGCTTCAAAGACCACACACACGCGCTGTACATAACACGTAGCTGAGAAGACCACGCACACACGTTGAAGAAAAACACGCAGAAATTACATGAATCCAAGTTCACACGCGCCTCATTTGTACCTGCACATGCGCTGTAGAAAACATGTAGCTGCAAAGACCACGCACACGTGTTGTGAAGTGAAGAGGGGCCCTGTATGGAACCCCGCCTTCCCTAACATGCACACGCGTTGAACAAAACTGCGAACAGGAGTTAACAGAAAACACGTACTAGTGAAGACTGCGCACACACGCTGTAGAAAACACGTAGCTGCGAAGACCAGACACACGCGCTGTACATAACACGTGGCTGCGAAGACCATGCACATGCGCTGTACATAACACATAGCTGAGAAGACCACGCACACGCGTTGAAGAAAAACATGCAGAAATTAGATGAATCCAAGCTCACACGCACCTCATTTGAACATGCAAACTTGCTGTATTAAACACATAGGCTGTGAAGACTGCGCACACGTGTTGTGAAATGAAGAGGGGCCCTGTATGGAACCCCGCCTTCCCTTTCCATGGTGGCCATCTTGTTAAAGGATTTTTCTTCCTGCACGGGACTCCGCAGGCGTACCGGTTGGGGAAGAAAAATCTTTTTTTAGCACCCCGGGTTCCCGCTTTGGGAACCTAGGGTGGTAATGGTCTTCATCCATTTAAAAGGACGTTATGGTTATGTTGCACTAATAAAAACCTATGAAATTCAGTAAAAAAAACTTTAGAAAAATATTTTTTTAGCACCCCGCGTTCCCGCTTTGGGAACCTAGGGTGTTAATGGTCTTCATCCATTTAAAAGGACGTTATGGTTACGTTGCACTAATAAAAACCTATGAAATTCAGTAAAAAAAACATTGTTAAAGTGACGTTATGGTTAAGTTGCACTACTAAAAACCTATGCAATTCAGTAAAAAAAACGTTGTTTTTCAATGATATTTGTGATGCCATCTTTGATGTCCTGGGTGTTATTCTTAGCAGTGCACTGTGGTGGCGCGAGTTATGGTTGCTTAGCTTACCATAACTGGCAAATTTCAGGGGTTTTTCGATTTTACTTGTAACCATAACGTCCCTTTAACAAAGTTTTTTTTTACTGAATATACTTATACTTATTTGTAAATATATAGCACTGTGGCTATTGAAAAGAACAACATATTATGAGGTCAATATTTAGCACTATGCACTTTATTTATTTTTTAAATAACCTGCACTAGCACTTTTGTGCAATAATATATGCACAATCACGTGTAAACAGAAGTGACTGTACCCATTAGAAACAATAACATACCAATCTGCTCAGAACAGGGTTCTATGTAGGCCAAGTGGTTATATTAGCACTATGCACTTTATTTGTGAATAAGATAATAATAAACACATTCATATTTTAATCATGCACTTGCAGTGTTCTGTAATAATATGTGCATAATCAATGTTGTAACATTTATGTAGAACATACATGGATATAACATCTAATGTTTATATTATTTTAGAATTGAGAATTTATATAATTAAAAATATGGATGTTTGTGACCAACGATTTATAAGTTGATTGTATGATAATTAATTAAAGATGAAATACCAATGGATATTTTAAATGTAAGAGTGTTGAATACATATGTATTAATGGGACTTACAAAACTCAAATATGGTGACCAATACAACTAACCAACAATAGGCACACTGTTCATATTGAAGAAATAGAAGATACACTAAGGATTCTTGTAAATATTAAATGGCAAATGTTAATAGACATTAATAGATTCTGAGGAAGCCTTTGTTGGTGAAACACATTAATTCTGCCACAAGAATAAAGGGCAACATTGGGAAGAAGCTGGATAATTGTCGTAATATGGGAGTTCTCAAGGCTCTTAACACCCTATGCTTTTTAATGTATATGTGAAAACTTTAGGTCTCTTAGCTAAGAAGCATAATGTGTCCATGTATCAGTATGTAGACAATACGCAAGTGTGTCTCTACATTTCATCTGAAAGTGTCGTGGGACATATAAAGAATTGTTTACTTGATGTTGAAGCATGGGTGTCTTCATATTGTTTTAAGTTAAACACTAGTAAACATACATTTTTACTGCTCCCCCATTCTCACTGTGTGCTCCCTTTTCTCAAATGGTGTACTGATGCTAAAATTCCTGGAGCGCCTGACGAGTTTGCCAAAACTGCTAAATCTTTAGGGTTCATGTTGGATTGGTCACTATCCTTTACCCCCACATTAACATGTGAGTGAAAGCTGCACATTTCCACTAATTGGATTTCACATTTGCGAAACATTTTTGAACAGAGAGACATTTTAGACTTTTAGTGCAATAATTAGTGTTATCTAATGTTACCCTATCTAATGTTACCCTATCTAAGAGGATACATGGGTGCAATACTTTCAAGATTTATATGGGAAGCATGGTGGGGCATTAGTACAATTGGTATCAAGCAATTACTCAAATTGGTGCCTTGAATTTTCATTGGGTGATATTGACAAGATTATTAGGAGGGCTAGTGGCTGGAGAGCTGAGGGCCTGAACCTTTTATCTAATGCTATTTTTTACAAAAATATGAGGCCAATTTGAAAGTTATTTAACATCAAATTCATTGTGCAGAGAACCAAAAAATACTTACCCTGATCTGTACACGGGATGTCCGCAATATTTGGGCAATGATAAGAGGCACATTCAAACTTACTAGCATGAATGTGTTTGCTGCAATCTCTGCGGAGGTATGGCAAACCTATATTTCATCAAAATTCAGCTAATCAGCACTTGCTGTTGCTAGGCATCATGCGCTCTTAAATATGATGCAAAGCAATGACTTCACCTTCTCTATTGAAGAAATTGAATGGGCAATTGGACGATCCAAAAATTCTAAGGCGGCAGGCCCAGATGGTCTGCCACCGTGTATTTTTAAATCTGATTCCAAATTTTGGGCTGTGGTGCTCCATACAAAATTTGAGTATATTCTACACACCACAAAAATTCCACCCCCTTGGTGTAATGCAGTAATTATTCCGATCCACAAAAAAGGTGAGCCCCATGACCCCAAAAATGTTCGCCCTATCACCCTCATAGATTCTGCAGCAAAAATATTCTGTATTCTCCTACTAAAACACCTGGAAAGTTACGTCGAAGCTAATGACATCTACTCGAAATCACAAGTAGGGTTTAGGCGAAATAAGAGTATCTCCCTAAATGTGGTGGTACTTGCTCACCTATTGGCACCCACGCAGATTACTGTCATTGGCCCAATTTAAGCGGCAGCTTTAGATCTTTCTTCGGCCTTTGATGCTGTTATCAGGGATTTATTATGGAACAAAATGTTAAATATGGGTTTTCTAAGACGTTTAGTTCAGCTGATTGCCGACTCCATACAGACACTTCTTTTCAGGTTCGGGTTAATCGGGAGGGTGCTGTTACAGGGACGATTCCAACAATGACAGGAGTCAGACAAGGTTGTAACCTTGCGGCAACTCTTTTCAATCTCTACATCTGCGATATTGACCAACTTTGGACAGATGTAGGAATGTATCCGGTAAGGTTAGATTCTTTATGCCTATATTGCCTCTGCTTTGCAGATGACATTATTTTACTTGACAGGACTCCATCAGGGTTGCAATTGAAATTAAATGTTTTTCAAACTTTTGCATCTGCATATAATCTCCAAGCTAATCCTACACAATCTAACATTATTTTATTTGCAAATAACAAACGTACCAAGATCTATCAATGGACTTTGGATGGTTCTAATATTTCAAAGGTGAGGTCCCTACGCTATTTGGGTATCAGCTTGCTGATTCTAACTCTGTAAAAACTTGGACAGAAGGCCTGAAGTCAAAGATCCATCCATTACTTTCACAGATGATAATTATCTATCAGAAGCATTGTAAATTCTCATTATTACCAATCATAGATTTTTACATACTTAAAGTGGAACCTTATACTCTATGGTCTGGATCTATGTCTGTTCAACATGGACAATATTTTGGATAGGCTGCAAGGGCAGATGTGGAAAAAGACTCTGAGTATTGCGCTAGCCGTCCCAAATTCCATAGTCCGTCATGAACTTAGATTCGTTTCTTTATCAGCAAGATCGACCTGGCGGAAACTTTCTATATATGCCAAAATGTTAGCCCCAGTAAGGAACTCATTATACCAAGATCTCAATACTCTATTAAGAGAACATAGTGTTTTATCACTTAAAGTATTTGTCAATCATATGCAGCAAGTTCTTGCAGGGATAAATGCAGGGTCTGATGATCTAAGGTTAGGGCTTCCAAATGTTAAGTGAAAACCATATGATATAGATTGGATTCGGACTATTGACATGAACAAGACCTATACATCTTATAGAGAACATGCATTCTTTGAAACAAAAAGAACATTTCGACCTGGTTACATTTTGAAATGCCCTTGTCCAAAGATTTGTTATATTTACATGAGATTTAAACTTAATCAGTTACTGATCTTGGAAAGTGTGCACTATACATTTTGTAATATTGAACGCACATGTCACTATTGTCGGTTTTGTTTGTCACACACCCAAGATGAAACGCAAAAACATTTGCTTGTGTACTGCACTTATTTTGTTCACCAAAGACACCTGCTATTGGGTGAAAGTTGTCTAGAACCGTCACAAATTGCATATCAACCCATTCGGGAAAAATCTGTGCGAGGGGCCAGTATGTCACTCATTTTGGCATTGGCTAGATACCTATTTAAACTTGAAGAAGCGCTTCTACAATTGAATTCATCTTATAATTATTATGTTTAATGATCTTAGAGTACATATTTTTAGGTTGTTTTTGTAAAGTTGATTAAGTTGTTATGATTTCTTTTGTTTGAATAAATGGTATGTACGTGGTATGTCTTGTGTTTTTTTTTTATAAAGGTTCTTTGTTGAACCATATACAATTTTTATAATAAAAAAAACAAAAAATGCAATTTGTAAAGAATCACCTACAATTTGGTAGAGAATTCTGTATATCTTGTTTAAAGATATCATTTGTAAACAGCAAACCTCAATGTCTTGGGTGTATGTTACATGATCCTTATTTGTAAGAAGGGAAATAAACTAATGCCATTAAATTATGGGCCAGCTACACTAATTAATACAGATTCCAAGATTTTTGCAGGGTTTGTTTTGGAGAAAGTGGAAGAATTGGCAAGTGACAATGGGATTTTAAGTACATTTCAAATAGGTTTTAGATGCAAAATGGGGACCGATTGTAATGGATTCCTCATGAGTTGCTTGCAGAAGCTAGCATGGGGGATAATTCCTCACCCATATATGCAGTTTATTTAGATCTCTCCACTGCATTTGATTTAGTGGACCGGAATCTTTTGTGGGCCAAACTATAAAGGTGGGGTTTGCCACCCAGCCTGCTAAAGATACTGATCTATCTTACATGTGAGGTTAAACAACCAGGGAGAAATGTCTAGGCTGGTTGAAACAAATCTGGTTTACTCCAAGGGTGTGGTGTTTTAGCACCCTGCCTTTTTAATTTATATGTAGCAGATGTTGGTGAGACCATATGTGAGATGCGATGAGTGTGGCTGGCATATGCTGACAATTTTGTTATTTTAGACAAGACACCCATCAGGTTGCAGTGGTTGATGGTTTTGTGGAAGACATGTGGGAATATAAGTTAGAAATTAGCCCCTCGAAAGCAGAAATTATTATTATTTTTTTTTATTATTATTGAACTTTACACAGTAACAACTGCGTTTTGTCAACGAGAGCATTGGTAAGTGAGATTAGAAGGGGACTCTTCAGAAATCAGCAGGAGGGAATAGAAGAAAGAGAGGGGGAAGACAGAAAAGGGAGACAGCTTCTTGGTTGTCATTCCGCCATAGTTGGAGCCAATGGGGAAATAATTTCATCAAAGTCATTGTCATCGGTCTGCTTGATTTTTGTAAACACTACATCGATCAATTTCGACAATGCCTGAGACCATTTGGTGTTCTCCCCGGAAATTAGTCTATTCCATATATCGACTTTCTGCCAGAGCCATAGGGTCTCCGAGAGAGGGAGTAGATAGGCGTTTCTTATGTCATTGATGGCAGTGCAGTCCATTATCAAGTGTTTTAGTGTTTCAATTGTGTTACGGTTCTTGCAGAGACGACAAAATCTTACCGAGCCCTGGTTTCTGAGCGCTAATATCTCTCTGGTTGGTAGCAGGTTAAAACGGGCTCTCATGATCACGTTTCTCAGTTTTTTTTCCGGAAATTTTGCGCAATAATTTAAGGGTTTTTTCAACTTATTAAAAGAGGGTGGTAGATGGTTCAATGATTTGTAGTTTGCAGCTTGCTCTATTGTGGTGATCCAGTCCATGTCTTCCATTTTTGTTTTGATACGGTCAGGATTGTTCTTGAGGTCCGTCGGGGAACATTTGATCATTTCTAGATCTTCATGTCTCCTGGTCACCCAGTTTTTTAGTGCGAGACAGTTACCGGTGGAAGTTTCCCTGTGAATGATGTTCACAGGGAAGCAGAAATTATCAAATTATGTCAAAAGGAGAAGTGGTGTACATGTTTGTGATTAACAATTTAAGATTGGAAACTACTGATAACTTTATGTACTTCAGTTTTCCAATCTTTGCCCACCTGAACAAGTCAATATATCGTGACCCGCTTAAAATGAAAACCATTCTGTTAGCTGCACTGATGGTGAAGATACATAATAAATATGATACATTCTCCATGGCACCAGTATTGAAATATTTAATTGGAAAAGTGGTCCCTAAATTGCTTTACAGGTTTGAGGTACAGCTAATTTGGCTAATGGAGAAGCTGGACCATTATGAAGCCCTACTATGGAGAAGGGTACTTTATGTTATCCCAACGTTTGGCCCCTTAGTGGCCAGACACCCAGAGCTGTGCCTTAAGTCCCTTTGGAGTAGGGTCCTATGGAAGCAGCTTGCTCTTTTGCATAAATTCTTGTATTCAGCATCAACTTCCTTGTATGCTGATCTGGGTAGAGCTGTATCAACGTGTGCTGGAGCCCCCATGCACGATTACATGGAATATTGCTTGGGCCAGCTTGTGCAAGTGGATATGAGTAGGGAGATTTTGGTTTCAAACCCTTTAAAAGATTAACTGACTGTATCACTAAGGGATTGTATAAACATTGGTGAAGCTTTTGGTAGGTTAACAATGTAGGCACATTTGAGCCTTATCCATAAGAGGGCTGGTGTTGGAGAACCCTATGTGATGAAATTTCCAGGTGGACTCTATAGAAATAATTTTATGTGGTTCAGTTTTAATGTGCTTTTAACAAATGAAATAGTGTGCATTCGCAGTGGTATCCCAAAAGACTTGGCTTATTGCAGATTCTGTAGCAACCTGTATGCAAAGGAGAATTTGGTGATATCTGAGTTGTTGGAAGCAGCTGTGTGCTTCTATGGGTTACGAGATGCTCTGCAGCGCGGCTTGACATTCATTGATTCCTGCTGCCTTGGTTCCTTTTCTCTAACACAAATGAGGAACGAGGAAGGTGGAACCTCGTAGGACCGCTGCACGCTGACATTGTCCCGAGAACTCTGCGGTTGCCTGCACATTGTCCCGAGAACGCTGCGGTTTCCTGCACACCTGCTAGAAAAAAGTATTGGAGGTGAGCCGTGGGGACTCTGCAGCCACTGTGCTCTAGTGGCCTATGCCCTGGAGGGCATCGCCTATAACGCACCATAATATCTTCCAACATCCCCAGCCCTTTCACTGATTAAAGGGCATGCAAAGTGGGTCTGAGTGGCCCAGGGCTTGGCTTGACTGGCAGGTTGCGGTCAGCGGGTTAGCCCTGCTGTTCATTTAAGATATCAAAGCTTTTTTCAGGCGGCACGGTAAATGGAAGACAGCGGGCAACTCCATCTGTGTCCACCGTTGTGCCCATATTGAATGTATTCGAGTGCACGTTGGAATCACTAGCATGTGTGACCTCCTTTTTGAAGCAGCGACCAGAAGTGGGGACCCACCAGATGACGTGGTCTCTGCCAGTAAATTGACAAATGCACAAGGTGGTTCAACTATGGGCAGAGCGAGGGACAATTCTTCTCACTTGAAAGAACCCTGTGAAAACAAGAGGCCTGAAAGTGGGAAAGAAGGTATAGGAAGGCTAATGTGATTTAAACGATTTTCGAACTGGGCAGGGGGCTTGTCCCCTGAATGTTAAAGTCCAATCAGGCAGCACCACAACATCACCGTTTAATATATTGGAAAGTGAGTTTGGGGAGGGCCAGAAGTCTGTCAAATACCCAGAGGGTGCTGCACACTGTTGAAGTGAAGAGGGGGGTGCTGGATTAGATAAACCATTGGAAACATCTTTAGTGGCCCAATGTGGCGCTGTCAATGAAATCACAATCGTTGGCAGCAACACGGGGGGGGGGGGTCTTCCAAATACTGACCAGCTAGAGACCACAGAAAAATATCATAATCTATCAACCAACCTAAATGAAGTACCCGTGGTTTATAGATTAGCGAAAACAAATCCCAGCACCCACTAAGAAAGCAGACTCAACCTTCGCTAAGACAATCTGGAAACCTACACGTTTTACACTGGCAAATTTGCTTTCGAAGAAGAGATTCTTCTATCGTAAGACTGACAAAGAAGTACATTTGAATGCTACAGCAGAAAAGGGGTTGACGGTTGAGAATAGACCACACTCCCAAGATGCCACAACTAAGGAGGCTAATATTGCGACTCTGGGCCTGAGTAGCCCCTCGAGGTGTGGGAGAGTAAATGAACAGTCACTCATTTGTGGCATTGAAGATGTTGCATTAAAGGACCTTGAATACTGCAGATTCGAGGGCTGAAGAGCAAAGTGGCAGGCTGGAGGGACAGGCGGAGAAAAATATGAGTATGTCCCCCAGTTCACAGGCTCGCTTTACAAACACATCTAACTTCTAAAGGACATGGCTATGGAGCAAGTGGAAGAGCGGGCCTCACCAAAATCCACAGTAGATGTGAGTCTAATAACGGCCATTACTATAACTTTGGCACCCTACATGAAACTCCACGAAACATTGAGCAACCAAATCAAGGACCAGTCGACATTGATGGAAATGCTCCATTCAAAGCTGTTGTTTGTTGAAGGATTTATGACAGCTATTCAAGGTAATCTGGAAAGAAACACTGAACAGATAACAACAATCTTGCATAGTATAATTGATCCGATAATCCAGGATAAATACAAAAGACGCCTAGACTTGGAAAAACAAAGAATGGAGCTTAATTATCAAGTTAAACCAAGAGGGAGTAATGGCCTTTCTCTGATTACTTCTACTAAGCCAATGGAGAGGGAATTGCCTTTATCGGCGAAGGGCCTAGACAGCCAATTACCCCTGGCAGGTACTCTCCTGGCCCCTCAAAGAGGCACTCAAGAAGTGGAACCTAGTTTGATTGAGTAAGAATAAAAGGGTGTTATTGTGGTGTCAAGGGTACCCGCTTCTTCTTTAAAAACAGGAGAAAGGACGGTGTCACAGGTTCAGGACCCAAATGACTGCCCAACGAAGAAGAAGTTTGAAATGTTATCTAAATTGGCACATGCCAAAAGGTAGGAAACTCACCTCATAGCAAGAGAGAGCTACTAAAGGCAAAATTAACGAAACAGAAAAAATCATGGGGGAAGCTCCCCAAGAATACTTAAGCCCCTCAATATGTACAACAGAGCGGCCCTCATAAGAAAGATCCTGTCTTGAGAAATGTAATACCGCCGAAAATGACGGGAGCAGAGGAGGATGCATCTGTCAAATGGACAAAATCCCCCCCACCCACACAAGGGGGGTGAAAGAAGAGAAAAAAAATGCTAAGTGACCCAGACAAGATTTAAGTGAGGAAGAAGAGTTGGTAGATTTGACAAATCTCTCCACATACTCCCTGACAGAGGAGGAGAAAATTTGGTCCACTGGTCTCTCACTGGGGGAGAGACACATCTCAAAAAAGGCATGAGCAGCAAGAGCTCTTGAGTGAGGAGCAGAGGACATAGCTGGAGACTTCCATCAGAACAAAATTCAGGACATTAAAAAGGAGACATGTCGATATTAATCGCTGGATGGAGTCTCCAAGAAAGAAGAGAGGAAACATTAACGATGAGTCGGATGCAGAGACAAGTGTGCAATTTAATAATCTCCATCCAGTAAAGCTTGGTAAGGCTAGACCCTATACAAACTTGCGGTTTAGAACTCTGGAGCAAAAAAGAACCTTTTTTGTGCAGCAGTGGATGTTACATACAGGAGGAGAAACCACGAAAACCTCAAAGAATAGAGTACAAGCAGGCTGATTTGAAAGGAAATGACACCTATAGGATTCTATTGGAAAGAATACTATGGTTAAGGGATGACCTTATCCTAAATTGAGCTAATGTCCTCCGTTTTCTGTACTGCATTCCTGCTTTCTGGGGAATCCAATCTAAAGATTTTCATCGTTTAGAATTCCTGGAAGAATCCAGACTGGACAAAGCCATAATCTATGTAGCATTCCAAAGGAAGACAAACGTATTATTCCAAGAGAGAAAGAGATTACTCGCCATGGGTTTTGCCCTGTCAGAATATGTCTGTAGTGTCAATGCAGGAAGTTGTGCCAAGATGACCACTGAAAGAAATCATAAAGACACACCTGCACAGCACAGGGCACAACTGGAGAGAGTGGTAAACAGTTCTTACAGTGACGATCAGATCCCCATACTCTGATAAGACAAAGCTCTCAGAAAACGTTTCATTTCGTATTACGGTTCACAACTCTAAAATACAGAACTGCAAAAATTGAGAAAAGAGGAGAGACGAGAAAGAAGAAAGTTGGGGCTGTTTGCTGAGTGCTTTGGCATCAGGTAGCATATCGCCATAGCAACCAAACTCACCTTGCAGAAATTAACAAGTAGTTGTCCATGATGAGGTAGTTTTGGCATCTTGGAATACGAGGTGTTTTGTCCATCTTTTTGCCAGTGGATACCTGAAATTCGAAGAGTATTATATAATATGCGTACAAGGGACCTGGATGCGATATCCCCCAGTATTGGAGGTATATACAATTTTCTTAAATCCAGCCATGAAGGGCAAGAGCAGACGTCCTGCAGCAGGTCTCCTGCTCGCACTAAAAAACAAAAGACACTTTAAAGTAATTGGGGTAAAACATCCATCCCCACTGATACAGGCTGTGCTCCTCTCTAAGGGCTACAGCGAAGATAGATCTGAGCCTATGATACTGCTACTAAACTTATATTGGAATGTAGCTTCTGTGGTGTCAGGTGGCTTTTTTAAGATCTATACAATCAATAATTGATGAAGCTAGGGTAGTCTGGCCTAACCTAGAAGTTCAGCTGTGTGGGGACTTAAATATATATTGCTTTTATGGGAAAGCAAAGCTAATATGTGATCACATCATATTGGCCCCTGAACAAGCAACAAGAGGTCTGCTCTGGAGGAAGGAATTGTCAAACAGGAACATCTACATCGTTAGGGATCCATTGAAGGGGACACGCCAGCCTCCTCCACTTGGACCAGAGGCCAGGAAGAAAAAACATTGTACTACATTTCTGTATCAGAGAATATTTTTTCAGCTTTCATCAGCCTGAGGGTTCTGAGGACGAACGCAAGTGACCACAGAATCATAAGACTAACCTTTAAAGGGTGTTTGGTGATGACTGCGTACAAGGGAAAGGACGAGCTGTGGGTAACTCCTGGGAGAAATAGACGGAGTGGGAAATGGATATCCTGAAATATCGATATCTCTGCTAGTGAAAGACGAACAAGGCAGTGCATGTCTAAAAGCATTTAAAGTCATTAGTACCACCAATGGTTTCTCGAACTTTACGAATCATCATATATTTGATTGGGAGTTTGATAAAAGAAAGAAAGAATTGAAAAGAGCCATAAAACAAAGCCTTAAACTGGATCCCAAAGCATCAAAAGAATAAGTTAGGCACCTAAAACAATTCTTCAGAAATTGGTTAAAAACACGTAAGTGGAGTCTATAACAATGCGACGCAGAAGTCATGCTGAAGCTGGTTGCAACTAAAAATACCTCTGAGATGTGGAGGGTGTTCAATAATGTAAGTGCCCCTCAAGCTACCTTAATTTCAAACTCAGTTTCAGCAGAAGCCTGATTGGAGCACTTCAATAATCTTTTCTTGAGCGCAACTCCAGAAGGCAATGAAGAGAGAAGCACTTTAAGCTCTTGGTCCTTCCCAACTGAAAAAACTGACATCGAAATCATGATCAAAAAGGCTAGCAAATGCTGGGGCGGCGGGATCGGACGGCATTACAAATGGAATGCTGAAGAAGGAACCAGAGAACTGGGTCAAGATAATGCATGACCTATTCCGTACCATCAAAATGAACAGAAAAATCCCAGCTTCATGAACAACTTCAATTATTGTCCCAATGTTCAAGTGAGGTGATAGGTCTGACCCAAGCAAATACAGGTCTATTGCCCTTCTCGACGTCTTTGGATCCTTGTTCTTGCAGCCGCTGACTAAATGGAGTAAAGATTCAAGAAATTATGACAAATGGCAAGCTGGTTTTGTCAAGGGGATTGGGACTGCGCTAAACCTGTTCCTGATCAATCTCTTTAAGTTACGCACCAAAATGACCCCAATGGCTAAAATATACATTGCCTCAATTGACCTAGCCCAATGATTTCACACCATTGAAAGGTCTATGCTCTGGGCAAAGCTCAAGGACTGGGGATGCCCGGAAGACATCAGTGAGGCCCTCAAGCTTCTATATATAAACACTGTCCTATGGGTGAGATTGGCCAAGAGTAGCAACCTGTAAATTCCGATTAAAACAACCAAGGGGCTGAAACAAGGTTGCCCTGTTGCCCCTGCAGTCTTTAACCTATTCATATCAGACCTTGGGGGAGCATTTGAGGGTGGCAAAAGTTTCCCACCTCGGATAGCAGGAAAGTCAGCGAGTCGCTTACTTTACGCGGATAACCTGATTCTGTTGGATCAAACGCAGATGGGCTTACAAAGGCAGTTGACTGCTCTGGTAGACTATGTAGATTCTAACGGCCTAAAAATCAATGTCCAAAAATCAAGGATCTTTATATTGGGAAACAAACGGGGTAAGAAAACTAACATTAACAGAGCACTATACCTAAAAGGTGGGAAAATCATGAAGGTTACTATGCTAATCTACCTGGCTATGTGCCTAAACAACAGTGTGGCGGATGCGGGTAGAGAAGCATCTCTCAGAAGCAAGACCAGGAACCTAACATCCCAGGCCTGATTAATAAAGGCAAAGCACTGCAAGTTTTCATTGATCCGCCGAATTGAATTTTACCAAATGAAAGTTGCCCCATCTTGACTTACGGAACGGAAGCCTCTTTCTCATTGTCAGCAGTGGTTTGGCCTAAATTGGAGGGCATATTTTGGAGATCAGTACTATACCTACCCAGATGTTTTCCAATCCAAGTGATATGGGTGGAGTTGGGTCTGTCCTCCCTTTATTCAATGATGGTGTGGAAAACTGTATCTTTATACCACAAATTCCTGATGGGAACCAGTGATGGAGAATTTGAAGTATTGAAAAAAGCTATGCAGAATAATTCTGATCCACACTTGGAAGAATGGAAGAAGACTTGCCTTGAAATTCTGCAATCCATCAATACATCAGAAGAGTCCTTACAGCTGAGTCCGGCATTAGCTAAGCACTATCTGCTGCACCTGACTGGACTGAGACGATGAAGAGTTGTAGATAATCCAGCCTACATGGGAAAAGCTTCCTGGAGCCAAAGGTGAGGGGTAAAGACCCAATTTAGCTATCTAGATTCCCAAATATCCATGTAGAAATCCAGTTTATGAGACTTTGCTTTAATTTGATGCCAACAAGAGAAGTAAGTGAGGTAACTCAATGGCCATCGAATTACGCCTGCAGGTTCTGTAAGGACAAAAAGGAGATATTGTTCCACCTAATCCTGTTATGTCCAGAGTTGCGAAACATGAGAACGAAGTGGATGGGCAAATTCCTCCTCCAATTTCTGACAGTTTCAAATGATGAGTGCTGGAGCATTCTGTTGCAAGGCGCACGTGTCTCGGTAACATTGGCACTGTTGGCTTCTGTAGAAGAAATGTTTGAATGTATTAAGGAAATCTAAACTACGGTTGAAGAAATGTTTTCACATTTTTTAAATCTTTTTTTAAAGTGAAGTGACGGTCGGATGGATACCACTGCCAAGGTGCTATATTTTATTTTTTCTTCTTCTTTTTCTTTTTTCTCTTTTTTGCCCTTATCTTTTATCCCTTGTTTTGTTTTGATCCTTGATGCGTTGTAAACCAAATGCCAAGAAATAAAAATAAAATAAAATTTAAAAAAAAGGCATTTGTAACATTTACTCCTAGTTTGTCCTACACTGATGCCTCAGCGTATTTTTACATTTTGGTCAATTTGTATATAATTTAGCACATGTGAACACTGATTATTTGTGGTTGATTATGTCGGGGAGAATCAGTTGCTTTATCACTTCCAATTGTGAGATTTTTAAAGGCTTGTGATTTTTGTAAATGAGGAAGTTGTTTTAGATTTATATATATTTGTATCTGAAATATTTTAAATGAGTTGTGGCATCTGGCTTGATTTCTAGCATTGCCGGAATTGGTTAGATATCAACACGGCACTGCTAGCTTTGGAGAAAGACAGGTATCCTCTTTCTTCTTTTAATCTTTTAGATGATTTGTGAGTACATTTGTCTCCTTTGTTTTTTTTTATTGTAAAGGTTTGTTTTAAACCATGTACACTAAAGAGAAAACATAATTAATGTTATCTCGGATCGAATATGGGAACTCTAACCTTATGGGTCTCAATTAACTTTGGCACCTCTGAAGGTTGTGCTCCAGGCTGTTGCTCGTTTGGTGTCCATGGCAAAGGAATTCAATTCACATTACCGCATTTTCTAAAGACCTACACTGGCTTCCCATTAATGCAAACATTGTATTGAAGTTAATGTGTTACAAAGCAGACCACCAAAAAGGCCCTTCTGATCTTGATGATAATTTGAAGATCTCTGGGAGTTCTAGAGAATTGGGTAGCCATGACTACCTATGCTTGGAAGTTCCTCTTTTTAATCTGATTTCTCTGCCAAACGCTCCTTTTCTGGTGCTTCAGTGAAATCCTTAATTTAGGAAATCACTGAAAACGTGGTTAAGGATCTCTGTATTTAAATTTTAGTTCTGATTTAAATCCTAATGTGTTCATTTGCCCCTCTAGTTAATGTTAGTCACTTTTATCGCAACGTTTAATTGATATTTTTACCTTTTTGACTAGATGTTTCCACTTTGTTGGCATGCTTGTTCTTACATTTCTTTTTGTATATATGCATGTATATGGTATTGCCCTGTTTTATGATTTTATATATATATATATATGGGGGTCGCAAAATGTCTTTTTTTCCCATAGACTGAATGGGGAAAAAACTTTGCTCACGCCTACAGCCCAAACCGCTGGACGGATTTTCACCAAATTTAGACCAAGAGCAGCGGCTTGGTCCCGAAAGCATGCTTTTGCAAATTTGGTGAAAATCCGTCTAGTAGTTTTTTTTTTAAATGACCAAAAAGTAGGTCACAAAAAATTAGTGATATCTATGTTCGGTCCGCAGACACACTTCCCTGTTCGGTCCGCGGACAGTGTCCTGATTGGCTAATCGGCTTACGTCATGTCCGCGGACATGCAACGTGTTCGCTGATTGGATGGTGAAGAGCGTGAAGTGCGTCAGATTTTTGGAAATGCCCGCCATCTTGGATTCGCAGACTTCGCCGCTGTCCTCGGACATCGCGGTAAAAACATGTTAAAAAACACAACAATGCAGTTTTCAAACTTATGAAATAATCTCTGGGGAGGTGAGGGGTGATGAGGATGGGATGGGATATGGCTGCAAGAAATAAAAAAAAGGGTGTTTTTTGCCGTGAAAGTCCACAACCAGTTCGGATGTTCGCGAACAGTCCTGTGAAAGTTCGTGGACACCACAGCATTACAGGGTTGGTGAAATGCAGTTCTTGGATGGCTTATAACTTTGGCGCCACTTAACGGAACAGCATGATATTTTGCTTGTATATTCCTGACCTGATTCTGAGTGAATATGCAAAGATTGGTGGGATTCTGTCATGAGGGGGCAAAATTAGAGGGGGGGACCTAAAATAATGTAAAGGCTTATAAATGAGGTGCCATTTGACAAATCTACACTTAATTTGGGAAATTGATCATATATTTAGATATGATTGTTTTTGCCAAGTTTGGTGGGATGTTGTGAAGAGTGGGGCAAAATTAGAGGGGGGGTTCCAAAATAATGTTAAGGTTTATAAATGAGGTGCCATTTGACGAATCTACACTACATTTGGCAACTGATAATAGATCTAGATATACATGTTTTTGCTAGGTTTGGTGGGATTCTGTCAAGAGGGAACAAAATTAGAGGGGAGGTCCCAAAATATTGTAAAGGCTTATAAATGTGGTGTCATTTGACAAATCTACACAAAGGTCATAGGGTTCTCTTTTTGCCTTCTGCAGGCTGCAATGGAAAGCGAAGAGGGGCCTGTATGGAACCCTTGCCTTCTCTTTCTATGGTGGACATCTTGGAAAAGGATTTTCCTTCCTACACGGAACGGAGGATGAACGCCACAATATTCCCATTAGCATAACACAAAATGCAAATTGCGGTACCGTAATTAGCTCCCTGGTCCCTTTGCGGGTTGGTTTTTAACGCCTGCAAAAAGTAGGCGTTAAAGTCTCCAACCCGCAAAGGGACCTCGTAGTAAGGCGGTAAGGGTTAATGGTCACCGGTACCATTAACGGTGACCGTTAACCCTTACCGCCGTCCGTGTAATGAGGCCCTATGTACTTTACTGAGAAATATAAAGTAGATGTAGTCTATACATGTTTTTTGTGGTTCTATTTTTTAACTGTGAAAGGTGGTTCCTAAAGGAATATGTCTTTTGTTGTTTTTGGATGTATTTATTTTTGGCAGGAGAGTTGAGAACGAAAGGTGGGAGGGAAATGATTGAAGAGGAACCAAACACTAATAAGGAGGGATAGGTGGACAAGGAAAAATGTTGCGTGTGTGTTATTTCTAAGGTAGGGGCAGTGTTTCTCATGCTTCTTGATTACAGCAGTGGTGGTGGCTCTTGGGGAGGAGGGATGGCATTAGCTGATGCCATTTTAAGATAAATAGCAGTTTTACTAAAAGTATGTACTGTGTACTAGATTGTTAATGGATAATGAGTAGGAATAGGTGTTGGAGCTGTGCAAGGGAAATTTTGAAGTTGAAAGTTCCTAGATCAGTAGAAAATGCAGTTCTGAACTGTCCGCAAAGCACAGATCTTATTGTGAAGTGCGGACAGGTTCTCGGACACGTCATCATGCCGCGCGCCAGCGTATGGTCATGTGGCACTGTCCGGAAGGTCCGTTATGAAGTCAGATGTTCGTAGACGTTTACGGATGCAAAACTAGTTGAATTAGCTGCAAAAAGTGTTAAAAATGATTCCGGAGGGTGGGAAATGGCAGAGTTTTAAGGTGACACTTTGTAAATGGGACACAAATATTGCTATATTGGGTAAGTATGATTTTACTAAGTTGTAGGAAAATAGCATGCACTGGTAAAAACCCGTGAAATTCACTGAAAAAACTTTGTTAAAGGGACGTTATGGTTAAGTTGCACTAATAAAAACCTATGAAATTCAATGAAAAAACTTTGTTAAGGGTACGCTATAATTCAGTTGCAATAATAAAAACCTATGAAATTCAATTAAAAGACTTTGTTAAGGGGACGCTATGATTAAGTTGCACTAATAAAAACCTATGAAGTTCAATGAAAAAACTTTGTTAAGGGGATGTTATGGTTAAGTTGCGCTACTATAAACCTATGAAATTCAGTGAAAAAACTTTGTTAAAGGGACGTTATGGTTCCAAGTAAAACCAAACAAAACCTGAAATTCGCCAGTTATGGTAAGCTATGTATGAAGATGATTAGTAAGGCTATCAACACTGTCTTATAGTTCTGTTGTTGTTTTATTACCGTACTTTCCCTGGATATGCTCATATTTGTACATATTGCACGTTCGCTACTTTCCTTAGGGCCTGGTCACAATATGTGATAGTTATACATAGGGAAGTAGTAGCTTTGAAGCAGAGCAATCATTTCTGTGCATGAAGATAATCAGTTAGGTTACTTCACTTTCCCTGTATATGCTCATATTTGTATGTGTAGTTGTCTGTTTGTGTTTTGTGCGCAGTAATGCAATAATGTAGTAAGTGAGTTTTATTAGGTACTTATTAAATGTTTCACAGTATGCAAAACTCTAATAAGAAAGCATTTATAATTTTAGTATTTAACATGGCAAGATTATTAATATTGCATCTCCATCATGTCTCCTGCAAACTATTCCTATGTTATGACATGCGTACCTTAGTATATTGGAAAATAAATCATAATACAAGGCTATTTGGATTAATTCATTGCTTAATGCACTAAGTACCTCATGATAGTTATTCCAATGATCCTTGACACTACTTTTAACATTTCAATAAGAATCCCATGTACAGACTTTTCATGAAAGGTAAATGCACATGTGATGTCATCAGTGATGTCATCAATGACATTTGTGATGCCATCTTTGATGTCCTGGGTGTTAGTCTTAGCAGTGCACCGTGGTGGCGCGAGTTCTAAGCTTACCATAACTGCCGAATTTCAGGGGTTTTTCGGTTTTACTTGGAACCATAACGTCCCTTTAACAAAGTATTTTCACTGAATATATGTATAGTCTTTACAGCACTCAGATGCATTCATACCACGGTTGCTCTTCATAAAAAATGTAAATAAATACATGAATAAATAAATAAACAATATGCCAATGTGAAGAAAGTAGTCCTCTGGAGTGCAGTATTCAAAAGGGATTCCTTTAAATTGTTGCATATTTCACACAACTTCCACCACTCAAAATTGTAGAATGCTGTGCACGTCTAACCATAAAAAGTGTATGAGGGCTAACAATTTATATATATGGCCTAAATTTGCTAACTACATCTTTTTTTGCATGCTAAGTAACATGAGAAGTCATTTAGTTGTATGTGCAGTGTAAGTTACGCCAAAAAAGGCATATTTGCCAAGTCAGACCCAACAAAGTAGCGGAACTTACAACGTGCACAAATTCAGACCTAAGTCACACCTGATTCACTAAGTAAAAGGACGCACAACACAAAATAGCCAATACAACTTCTGTCGGCAGAAGACACACCAGCGCAAGTGAACACGGAAACAAACATAAAGCCAAACACAATGAACATTTTTCCCTGCACACTTACACACTTTCGCCATGCATCCCTGATGCCACCGCACAAACCCAAAAAACATACATTCATCAAACACAACATTTACACCATCAACATTTTAAGTTACAACAGTCCAAAAGCTGTGTTCATTTAGTAAATACTTTCAAACGTACACTCTGGGGGTGTCACACTCACCGTGACATGCAACATCCCTTACACGCCTATCTAAACCAGAGCATACACCATGGACACACCCCAAAAACAAGGGACACACCCACTGACATGTCCACAGATTGCAGGACACACCTGTAGAAACGCTCATACCACTTGGGCCAGAGAACCAGAAAAGCAGCTGAAAGCACGCCACCGACACATGCACCTTACATGTCAGACTTCCTGAAGTGTAAATCACACAACAGGATAGAGTTACCTCTGCCAAATGTAACACCAATGCAAGGTTTACTCTGACTATGTCAACATGGCCTAGACAGAACCAGCATCCACAGGACATACACATAACTCAGTGACACAGACATGTTCCAGCACATACCAAGATACAAACACGTGAAAAGAACACAATAACCTGACCACAAATATAACCCGATCAAAAACCCTTGGATTTATAATCAGCAAACAAGATGTACGCTCAGAGAAAGAGAATGGGCTGACCACATGGTGGACCCGACACCTATGCACTCACTCAACCAATGCACAAAACATACTTGACAACAGAAAACAAAATGACATACACATCCCAATTAGCGTCCAATGACTCCACATCTGACAATCTACATAAACCACCAAACCAGTGGTTGAAATCACTGCAGAGGATGCAGCGTCCAGCAAGATTAAAGCTATCAAGGAGGTCCGGTGCAAGATGAACTTCACCGTAAAAGAGGTGGACATGATGGTGGAGTTCATCCAGGGCCACTGGACCACCATGCTCCAGATGCCTCGTCACCGCAATATGCAGAGCCAGTGGAACGCTGACTGGGTCAGACTCACAGATTAAATGACACCCTGGATGTTAAGCAACACACCCTGTAGGAGTTGAAAAAGAAGTGGTTGGACGAGAAGTGTCAGACCAAACTGAAACATGCCCAGTTCACCGTGGCCCAAGCTCTTGGAGGAGAACCACGAGGCTCCAGATTGTGACTGACGCCCAGGGAACCAAAGACCCTAACCCTGATCCCGGCAGAGGTGTGCACTGGCATAGGAGACACAGCAGCAGTCACGGACTTCTGTTGTAAGCACATCATTGTCACATATTTGTAAACATCATTAAAATGTCATGAACTTTGCAGCCATGAATAATGAGGAAGGGGGCCCAGCAGAATGCTCTGACAGCAGTGAGAAGAGAGTACAACACCTGGCTGTCTGAAGCATGCCCACCAAGGAGTATCAGGAAGAGAAGGACTGGGGGAGCACATCTCCCCACACAGAAGGTGAGCCATGTTGAATCACCTTCAACACACAGGTGCACGGGACCCCGAATAACCCTGTCGGCAGAGGATGCAATGCTACAGGTGCTGGCCATGGATGTCATGCTACTCGCGCATGCTGAGCAATTCAATGATTACCCCAGCAGCAGAGACTAAATGCACCTCAAGTCCCTGAACCGCACTCCCAAAATAATGCCTCACCTGTGGTGTGGCAGAGAAGCTCGGCCACAATCGATGCTGCAGCCAAACCCCATCCTCAGGCTGCACAAGACTGTCACAGCCTGCGGGACCATATGGAATGGAACAGCCCAAGTGGCTCTGAGAATTCCTACAACAACAGTGATTGATGGTGGAGACAGTGGCTGTGGTATGGTGGAACATCACACAGGAACCTGCTGGTGACATGGGAGGCCCAGGAAACGGCCCCCAACTCCCACCTCGGACTCACCTCCTTCCTCTCCTATGACACACTATCCTGCTCCTCCTCCACCACACTTACCACCTAATACTGAAACACTCCCCACCTCTGAGCACGGCACCATCATACACACACACCTGTACATCCGCCACTGCTACTTGTAACTTCACCACAGTCACCTTCACAAATGAACTTGTTGTAGTACTCAATAAAAATAGTTGTGATCACCACTACTTGTCTGTCGTTTCCTGCAAGATGCAGAGACATGCAATGGCCATGAGGGGAGGGAAGTTGTAACTGTGGATGTCGTCTCCTGGTGTGAGACACATTGTGAATGCGTGAACAAGTAGCCACAACCATGCACATACATAGCACATTCAACCTTACTACAAATATCGACATGCCCAAAAACAATGGTCCTTGTACATCTCCGTAGTTTCAGTAGTTGTAGTGCAGCCATTCAACACATCCATGCATCAGTCCTGTGAAATTTGAATGCTGTCCAGTAGTCCAGTCTCATCCCGTGTGTAGCAACATTAGTATACCGATCACCCACACACACACATACACACACACATAGGTCACGCACATAGGCCTAGTGCAATGTCTCAAGCAGGAGTGACTAAACATTGTTGCTGTTTTCCTCAGGCCATGTTACCACATGTAAGGCTGCACATCATACAGTCAACGGTCACATTTCACATGTGATCCACACCCCTGAGTCAGGACCATGATGAGTGTTCATACAAGGAGATTCAGCTCATGCTATATTGACGATTCACACACCTGAATCACATAGCAGCGAAGTCACACAAACATGTGTCAGGCACACAGAGAGCCAGGACCACAAGGTGTGCAAACCAGACACACAGACATACACCAGTCTAGGCCTTAGGAACCACTCCAACACTCCATGTCACTTAATGGAAATGTCAAGATTACTTTCAAACATGATCCTGCCTGTGTCTCATTGGAATCTTGTACATGACAATCATGGCAGGCAAACACAACATGTGACCATGTCTGCTCTACACCACTCATCAAGGACAAGTGACGCTCGATGGCACGACTCATATGTATAACATGGCAAATACACGCCAGTGACCCACTACCATATGCAAGTTACGATGTATGACTCAGTTGACCATGTATGAAGACTGCATCACATTCCTGACGACAGGGTCAACCAGTCCCCAGCATGTGCACAGGTCACCCAGAACATGACACTTTCTTGTCTGTTCAATGCATGCAACAGAAACTACTGATTCCAAGTAGAAGCAGCACACACAGTTTGCACACAAACATGTTAACGCTGTCTCACATGCCATTGGGCACCACCATGCACACGTGTGTGAACACCACCATCCATGCGTCAGAGAGTCCAAGCTCCCTGCATGCACCACTCCTGGTACACATGCAAATGCCATGAATGCACCCAGACCTAGGCAGATTCCGCCCACCCCGTTGCATAAGTTCCAGATCTCTCTGGCACAATAACAGCAGTGAGTATGCCTAACCACCCTGAGGCCCCCTTGTCATATAAAGGCTGACAGTGCCAGTAAAAGTGGTCAACCACTGACATGGAAGGCAGCTGGAAATGCCCTGGAGGCAGGGATGAAACAGATCCACTGGAGGTACCTTCGGTTTGTGTAGGAGGACCAGGAGGAGCAAGGGCGGGCAGGCCATAGCTGAGGATGCAGGCATCTCAGCCACCAGCGGCGCCCATGAGGAGCAGGACACTGGCAGGCCCACTGGTTCTTGTGCACCCTGCCGAGTGCAATGTCCCCACTGCCCCTGTCGAAAACATCATTGCCGCTCCTGGGCATTACCTCCCCCAACTCCGGATGAAGAAGATGGTGAGGAGGGGGACATTCTGTCATGTAGGACCTGTGGACAAACCCCAGTGGGGATGACACCCATGCCTCACCGCCAGCTATGACTTCTCCCACCATACACTCGGCAGCTGCCACCCTGATCATCCCCACACCGCAGGACAACTCTCCACTTTCTGGGGATGACTCCTCCTGTCCACCTCCTGGGTTGCGAAACCCCAACTTCACCCAGCAAGAGGTCCATGTATTGGGGGCAGAGGTGCTCCTTACCTATGTGCACATCACTGGTCTTGGAGCTCGCTGCACACAGAGGTGGCAGCACAGGCCAAGCCATGGGCCAAGATTGCATGCACATCTGCACACTTTGGATCTAACAGCGCAACGTGAAGGAGGTGAAGAAGTGCTGGGATGACCTCAAGTGTGTCACTGGCATGAAGGTATGGATATTTCTGCAGGCGGAGCCAGAGGATCCATCCTGGTCCATGCTGCTGGCCCGCATCAGCCTCCTGGAACTTCAGGTCCTATGGTGGCTTTGCCCAGAGGACTACCAGAGCGCAGAACACATTGTCATGCCAATGCATATGCATGGTAGGTGATCACCAACTTATCAGCTGCAGTGGCATGTCAATGATTCTCGTATCATGAACATCGTTGCGCAGATGCGTGTGCCACATGAATGTTCACTGCACCCCCAACAGAGGATAGCATTGCATGGTATCTGTATGAACTAACATGTGTGTTGTCCATGTAGACCTAATGTGCATGCTACATGCTTGTGTTGTACGCCACTTGGTGTGTGCAAAGTCTCATGTATCCCTTTCCTCTCTCTTGTTGCCTCCATTGCCCACGACCCTGTGACCCAGGATGAGGGCAGCACTGTGTCAGAGCTGAGACATGCCCACAGGATGCACAGAGGGCAGAGAATGGTGGCTATGGAGTTCTCAGAGGTGAAGGCCCAGGGTAGACCTGCGGAGGCACAGGAGCAGCAGCAGGCAGGATACGCAGGACTGTGTAGCCCCCAAGGGACTACTGTACCTTCATCTGTTGGGGTTCATGTCCCTTCTCCTGTTCCACTTGTCTCCTCACCATGTGTCCGTGTGTCCCCCAGTCAGCTGCATGAGGGTAGCTCCCTTCCTGGATTATCTCACACCCTTGTTCCCCTGGGACACCTGTCCCCTTTCTGAAGCTTGGACCAGCACAATTACGTATTTAGTGCACCCCTCCTTTTACCCTGCCTGGGGCATGTTCATGTCCAGCAAAACCTGCAGGAGAGGGGCCCACACTGCCAATTGCGCTACCCAGACCATCTGTGCTGGCTACATCTCGGCCAGCTATGGAGGCAATTGGGGCTGCCCCTGCAACCACAGGCACTGCACCTTGAGGGGACCAGTCGAACTTTAGCATGGCTCATGTCCCCACACCTGGAGGTGCCAGTATGGGTCCCAACAACAGTTGCTGGGGGTCCTGCATGAAGGTGAGAGAAGCAGGGGAGAAACAGTTACAGGAAGAGAGGGCTTTGAGAGTTGAGGTCAGAGGGCTGAGAACAGAATTGAGGGTGGACCAAGAAGAACTGAGGGTGATTAGAGAAGCTTTTTGTGTCCTCCAACAACATTTGTGGCTGACACAGGCAGCCTCTTTCGCTCACAAGTCCCCTGCACTTGCGGCCACTTTCGCTCCTCCTATGCCCAGGGGTGGCCAGTGGGGACACACAGGGGGCCCCTCATTATCCTTCTCATTTTCCTCCATCTCTTCAGGCCGATGGCCCCTGTATGGTAAGGTGATGGAAAAGGAGGTAGAGGTGGTTATCATGGTGGAAAGCCATTCCGAGGGGTCACAGGGCGATCTGTGATTATCATACCTTTTAGCCTATTGTACCCATGTAATTGCACTCTCTCTGCAAAATGTGGGCTGTATATTTTGTTTATTTTTCTGGCTCCTTTACCCATTTGGCCCTCTGACTCCGTCTGTGAAAGCCACCTTGTTTCAAAATGCTGTATTTACATGCACTCACCCTTACATTTCCTGGCCATCTTCCTGTGCACCTTTTCCCTCATTGTTCTCTACACTATGATGTATTTTTCAATGCAGGATATCACGTGCCGTCCATGACTCATTTGCACTTTGTAATGTTTGTGTACATTGTACCTATGTAGTTTGGGATGGGTAGGGTGATGTGGAGCATGATCCTGCACAATATCAAGGCCTTTGTACCCTTGTCATGACATTGTGTCCTTCACAATTATGTCACAAAGTGTGCCCTTCTGCATGGCGTGTCTGTGTGATTGTGTCTTGATGCACATATGCATCCACATGTATATGAGGTGTGTAGTGCTGTGCTAGACTGCAGTGTGTTCACTTCATCAGTTATGTGTATGATAGCTCATGTAGCTGCTGGAAATGTACTTTGCATGCATGGAGGTGTTCTGGCAATGAATTGGTCGATACATCGAGTGCACTTGATCTTGCATCGCGTATAAACATGGAAAAAACAGTACATGCTGCACTGGCACATTTCCACGTGGAAGGTTAATGCCCATAGTATCAGTGGGGAGTGGGTGAGACGGGGTGTGCAGGAGGTTATTTATTGCCATCAATTTCTGTACGCAGCTGCCATGGCCTTCATTCATCCAGGAACAACATGCTGACCTTGGACCTTCAGCTATGATGATGAGATGAATGGGACCTTGTTTCCTGCAACCATGTGGACTGTGGATCAAAAGCTCATCTGCAACGCTGTTTGTTGCTGCCTACCCCAACTGATTAGTGGAGAGGGAGTCGGACAGTGGATGCCTCATTGAAATGTGTGTGGGGGTGAATCCTTCAGTGGATGACTATAAATATGGATGCTATATTCTGTCCGGCCAGTATTTTGCACAGAAAGGCTCTGCAAGGGGATACTGGGAGAGACAGCTGTTCCTCTTCAGGATACCATCATATTACAGATGGCAATGTTGGAAGTATGCGTGTAACCCTGTCTACCACAATGTATGAGTGTGTGCAGACCTATGTGCACTGTGAGTCTTAGCCTAGACATTTGGCCATGTGTCTTGCAGGCTAAGTGTGGGACCCTTGCACAGACCAAGGATGTATACACAACATTTTCCTTCTTAACTTCTCCATCTGATGTAAGGACACTTCTTTACTAGCGTGACTCCATGTATGTGTGTTGCTGCCCCAAAGTGGCCACTAACTGTCCCTTCCCTTTCCTTGGCCCTGGATATATTGTCAGTGTTTGTTAAAGGTGCAGGATATATGTCCTTGAAAATTGATTTTACTGTGAAGTCACATTCATTCAACTGCCATTTGGCGGTTCACTGTTGATCATGCACAGTGATTTGACGGCTGATGGGCCCACATGCTGTGCTATTCATGGTGACGAGACACTTGTGCTGCCCTCGTGATGCTATCTGTGTCATTTGAAATAAAGTGCACAGTCGCCCCAGGTACCATGAACATGTCTGCATGTCATACATGGTTATATGTGGTCATCCTGTTGCCCAGGTGGATCAGGCAAATATGCAGCTTCTCTCACATGCATGCTGAGAGTCTATTCATGGATAGTGGATGCAAGGTCATTGTGGAGTTGTGTGACATTCCTTTGTCATCAAATCAAGGTTCACTCATGTTCACATTTGTGCAGGGTTGGACATGGGCTGTCATGTTGGGTGGAGGGATGTGGGAGGCTCATATTCAGGGAGAGGTGTTGTCCGCACTTGGGGTGTGGTGCAGTACTACCTTATGTAGGCAAAGTGGAGTTTTGCAACAGTGTGGGTTGACCTTTCACATGAGTCGATGTTGTTCCATTGCAATGTCCATCAGTATTTTCATGTCACCACCTGGCCACACTGTGAGTGCCCTCAATGACAGCAATGATGTGCCATCACCAATTCTGTGATATGTGTGTTTGAATGCGTTGTCATTGATGTTGTGCTTGTTGGGGCCTGCAGTTACGGGTCCTTTTATCATCAGTGCATCCACAGGATTTTAGTCTGTACTTTTTCCTGTCATGGCTGGTGAAGAAACTTTCGGTGAGCCAGATCATATTGACACACACTCTCCATTGTTGTCGATGGTGTTGTGCTCAGTCATGTATAATGTCGCATGGCCACAGCATGTGCCATGTAGGCAAGTGTTGCCTCACTATCCTTTGTGATTTTGCTTTGGAATGAACACTGTGCGCACCTGTGAGTAAACCCCCAGGCCCCGCAGTATCAGGAAGATGATGTATGTGCCTTCAGACTTCATAATTGGTCTGACAATAGTATCTTGTTCAATGTATATGATAGTTTATTTATATATAGTTTATTTGTATGGTGTCACTTCAGCAGGCTGGGTTCCATCACATGTGCATCCCAAGGTTCAGCCGTTTACAGTGTTCCAGTAGTACATTGGCCAGTTTTGGGTGGTGTGAATGTTTGCTTTGGTCACTCGATGGGGTCGCTTTGCAACTCATATCCCAATTGAACGCTGTGTCCTGTCCATTCAGACCACTTTTTGTGTGCACCAATGGTTGGCCATGCATGCATGTTATTTAATTGTGGGTGAGGCTCAGCCCGTGTGTAAAGGTACCACAACCATGCAACATATGACTACGTATTGCACCCATTGTGAGCTCTTGGTTTTGCCCCATTAGCTTCTGCCCCTACAGCGCAAGTGCCTTGTGCTGTCTGGTTTAGTGTTTTCTTGTCATTGACAGCTTACTGGTGACAGAAGGGTTGTGGATGTTCAGCCAGGGATGATGTAATCTTTGCATGACTACCGACATGTCAGGACAGCCGATGTTGATTTGTCAGTCTGCCAGTGAGACGTCTTAGTTACGGCACTGTTGAATGTTTGTACTCTGTTTGACTGCACTGTTATTCTTTCATAATGTGTCACATGCTATTGCTCATTCTTGTGAGTACAGCATTCAGACAATTGATAATGTGTAACATGTCTTGTGCCCACATGTTTGTTGGCATGGGTGTATGTGTGGACACTGATGCAGTTTCTGATTGTGCCATGGGATACATGGTTGTTTGGACACTGAGCTGTCCAATGGACCTGCTGTTCTTCCCCACTTCTTCCATTCTCATCCTTAATTATTTTTGGTGATGTGCAGTAATGGTGTGGCAGATTAGTTGTGTGTATGTGATGTAAGGGTGCAACAGTATGAGTCTGACACAGTGGTGGCATGCTTGTTGGCAAATACTTGTATTTATTGTCAGACTCAGCTGTAGCCAGCTGTATATCGGTAATGTCCAATTCCACCTCCCCTTCCTCCTCACCTGTTTCTTTGGGAGAGATTCCGTGTTGATGGGGTCTTCTGTCGATCCTCTTCTTTTTCGTGAAGAGAAACAGTCTTCCGCGGTAGGAAGCCACCCTGATTCCCTGAAAAACAGGGAAGCTGGGGTCCCCCCTCCGCAGAAACCAAACAAAGAGGAAAAAAGCCAAAGCTTAAAAAAACCTATTCTCGCGATGTGAAGCACTGGTGTGTGGTGAGGTAAGATGTTCCAGGACCACGAGGATCAGAGGCGTGGAACAGGTTGGATCAAGCCTCAGGTTAAAAGTCTGAAGAGAGTAGCTGACAAACGGAACCAAAACTGCAGCGAGGAAATCTCCAGTGAATAAGGTAAGTACCAGGAAGATGTCGATAGCGATCCGAGGAGCGGAAACGCTAACAGCAGCGGAAGAAAACTCCAGAGGAAAAGGTAAGAACCTGGAGGAAGCCGGCAGCGATCCGAGGAGCGGGGCCGCTACCGGAGAAAAAACAAAAGGGCAAAAAGGCACAGAAAGGAGAGGGAAAGAATACTAAGAGGGAGAAACAGAGGAGGAGAAAAAAGAAGTAAGGAAGACAGGCGGAACGAAAGCCGCCTAAAGAGATCACTGAAAGCGGAACTCAGCAAGGAAGCTTAGCTCCAAAAAGCAGAGAGCGGGGAACCAGGAAGCAGGAAACTAAGCGGAGCACGGCAACAACAGGTGGCGAAGTTGCAATGCACCGAACCGGAAACAGGGGCGGGACTAAATAGAGGAGGAGACAGGACAAGAGACTAGAGCGATAACCAGGAAGCAAAAGGTAGAATGGAACATTCTAATGGCGGTGCCAGCGCCAGCCCTTCCAAAGCCGCCAGTCACGCCTGCGGTTCGGCGGAGGTGTGACATTTACATAGAAAAGTTTTAAAAAAGGAAACCCTATCTTGCCCTATTTATAACAGGGGTTACCCTACCTCAAAAAAAGACCGAAGTAAAATGTCAACCATCCTGTGTCTGAACCTATTTCTGTCGCTTACACTCTAGATTAACTAAGGAAAAAATTGGGTGTCTTCTTAATCCAGAAGGAAACCTCTCCTGTTCTGGACACCAATTTAAATGTTTAGGTCTTGATTAAAAAGTTCTTGATGTTAGAGGCTCCACCAAACATATACAAAAGAAACAAGATGAACGATGAACTCTCTTCTCTCCTCTTTCTTTCACAGTCTGTCTAATTTCACAAGGATAAACTGTTCCCATGCATCATGGGGGGAGGGAGAGTCTCTTCCCCTGTTTTTTTTCCAGTTCACAAATGTAACATCAATTCTGGTTCCCAATTCTGCCAGACTTGACTGTAGATATTCTTATTTCACAAACCCACTATTCCCACATATTAGGGGGAAGTTTCTTCGCCTGTCCTTTTTCCAATTTGCAAATGTAACACCAAGTCTGGTTCACTATCCTGCCAGACTTGACTATAGATCTTATGTTTCCAGAAAATGTCTCTTCTTTTGGCAATGGGTCCTCGACTCCTTATCTTTACTTCTCGTACTTCTCTCTCTCTCTCTTGGGTGGGTTCCAGACCATGCTGGGTTCTCTCAGGATCTCCCTGATTTGGTGTGTGATGTTTCTCTCTTTTGTGTGGGTTCCAGACCCCTCTATGTTGTCTTGGGATGTCCCTGACTTGTTGTGGGCACCAGTCAGTGGCTGCGTACTTCTTCAGATTGAAATGGGTCCCTGACCCCTGTGTGCTGTTGTTGTAGGACTTCCCCGACACTGTGTGGGTCCCAGACCATGTTGTGCAGCTGTTGCAGGGCTTCCCCAACTTTGTATGGGTCTGAGACGCTAGTGTGCTGCTGTTGTAGGGCTTCCCCAACTTTGTGTGGATACCAAACCCTTGTGTGCTGCTGTTGTGGGGCTGCCGGTCTGACTCTCAGTCTCTCACGGACCTCCGATTCTCCTGCCTGGGAAACAGAAAACAATGCATGTGGTTGGTGAGGCTCCATCAGCCTTTCCTGTCCTCTGCAGCAAGTCTCCAGCCGGCTCTTGGATTGTGCTGGGAGGATCGGACAAAATACATAGTCCTTCTTCTTTTTTTAACATCTTTGGCTCTGTTTCTGGTTGCTTGTACTGCGTATGTTGGTTCTGCGGTGGGCTTTTGCCTCCTTGCCTGTTCTTCTTTGTATGAACTCCATCTGGGTAGCTCTTACTCTTCCTCATCCCGGTGTGGTCTATATGGTTGGGATCTTCTTCCCTACAGAAATACACAGATGTGTGGGGAACCACAAAGGATTGAGTGGGTTGAGGAGATAGAGGGGAGAGAGAGGGACGAGGTGCATACTGTGTTCTTCCAAGGCAGTTGTCATTGGTCCCATCGGGGGTTTCCCCTCTCATGAGATCCACCCAATGAGTACTACCCCCAGTCGCAATATTGGGTAGCGGCCTGACCTCCCTGGCTTCATGGGAAGTGACTCCCCCTATGGAAGCAGTGACAGTACCCTGTGATTCGTCACAGTGATCATTGCTTTTATGTTCTGTGTGAGGCTGTTGGTGTGGAGGCATGCATGTTTGCTCTGTGTTAGCATGGCCACATGTGTGTTTCCATGGGTATATCAGTCAGGTGACTGTGTGCAGGCCGTGCCTGGCAGTTGTCATCCTTTCATCATGGACACTGTCTAGTGTGTGGTCACTGTTCCTATGAACCTGAATACATGCTCATGTGAAGAAGCTGTTGATCAGCCGCTCCCTTCCTCTCACTGCTGTTGCACTGGGCTACCCCCAGCTCAGTGATCTGGCTTCTGGCTATGGCCTGAGGCGAGGTGCCAGTTCGGCATGTATACAGAATGCAACAGACATGTATGATGTCACACATGACATGTGGCCTATATAGGGGCACCCTACCTGAGAGATCTAGGCCTTCGAATGATGATTTCAGGAGGCCTATGGACCACTCGATGATGCCCTGGTGGCCCTGTGTGCTGTTTTGTACCGCTCCTGTGCATAGTGGCGGCATGCCTGTAGGATGTTATGAGGTAGGGATGCAATGGGTAACCACCATCACCTGCTTGCGAAAGGACATGGATGGTGTCAGTGCGTGCTATGTGTTCCTTCGTGGTTAGAAGTGGATGCATACTAGTTGACTTTGTGTGTACACAGTTATGGCGTGCATGTGTTGCAATGGTAATATGTCTGTGCACCATTATATGCATGTGAGGCTGCTTGTGTGTGGTAGGATGTGGTGGGAGTTTATATATTTACCTAGCAGCCACCTGTCCCCGTAGTGTCTGGCTTCCAACAGCGTGCACAAGCCTGAGACCCGAAAGATGTGGCTGTTGTGGATGGAGCCTGGGATGTTGACATACACATGCATGAAGAGGCCAATGTAATTTCATACCAATTGTGCTTTGATGTAGTGCCAGCAGTGCTGGTTCTGGAACATGTACGCATCAGCCTTGGGGGGCATTGCAAAATGTGGGTGCAGTCAATGGCACCGATGTTCTGGGGGAATCGTTTCACTGTGTAGAAACTGCCTGCCACCTGTCTTTCTTCCTCCTGGGTCGAGGGCATGTGGAAATGGCATCGGCTGTGGGATACAATGCATGCCACTAAGGGGTGCAGGCAGTGGCGTAACACAAGATGTGGGGGCCCCCCTGTGAGCCATGCTGAGGGGCCCCCCCAACTAAGCAACAAATCAAGGGTCGCGCCACACTCTGGGCCGGCCTAGATATCACACTTGCACAATACGTATAAACGTGCTGCTGAACGGATATGGCACACACTGCACTAGGAGAAAAATATAAATATGTATTTTAATATAACATACAGCACACTGTCTGAGAAAAATTGGCTAAAAAGCTAGAGTGTTTGCAATTGTTTTGTAGGGTAACACCAATCCAATAGATGCAAGTCACCAACAGTGCACAGGAACATTCATTCTTTGCTATTAAAAATTCCATGCCACAATGAAAACATGTCCAACTGGCTGCACAATGTAGACCAGTGTAGACATGTAATAACAATATAGTAAAGCTTGCCAGGCCACATTTAGACATATCTAGACTGTTTGCACCAAAATGGCAGTCAAAGCAATAACACTCATCAAGAATAGAACACACATTCAAGCGTGTGTCTCTGTGGCCTCTAACAACACGGCCAAACTCTTTAAAATCTGAAAAGAACTGGTCAATCCTGTTGCAGTCTTTACATCTCCTGTTCCCTCCCAGACCCTCTGTATGGCTCTGTCATCTCACTTCTACGCTAAAACTCAGGACATCCTGTCCTCCATCTCTGCTTCCTCTCCCTCTTCCTCTCTCAGCCCCCCTTTGGCCATCTCTACCTCTCTTCCTCCTTTCTCCTTTTTCTCTCTGACAACACCTGACAAGGTTTCTAGACAAGTCCGATCTATGAAAGTGTCATCCAAACAGGTGCTCTCCTGCTCCCCCAGAACCATCAAGAACCATATTGACACCCTCGCTCCAGCCTTGACCGATTTTTGTAATCACTCTTTCCCCTCTCCTGTTAAGCACTCCCTTATGCACCCACTCCTGAAGAAGCTTTCTGCCGATCCTGCCTGCCCGGGAAACTATCGCCCAATCTCCATCACCCCTTTCCTGGGCAAACTGTTGGAAAAGCTGCCAATCTCCCAGCTTACTCTCCACACGGAATCTGTTGTTTGTCTCCATGACCATCAGTCTGGCTTCAGAGCTGCCAGAGACACGGAAACTGCTGTCCTGAACAACTGTAATTCCAGCATTGATTCCAGCATCTCTAACCTTGATTCCAGCATTCCTTCTGTCCTCATCCTCCTTGATCTTTCCTGTGCTTTCGACATGGTCAACCATGCCATCCTGATCAATCCTGATCAATTGACTCCATGAGAACCTGGGCATCACGGATCAGGCCCTTGAGTGGCTGACCTCCTTCCTCCTGGACTGCCCCTCCCAGATCCAACTTGGTCCCTTTCTCCCCGCTCCATCCTCTCACTCTGGTTTTTCAACCTCTATGTGGCCCCTTTGACCTACCTGATCTCTACATTCTCCTCTAACTTTCAGGCTCCCCTCATACTCCGCTCATCTCTCGATCATTCACGACTGTCTATCCGCAATTCAGGATTGGTGTGCCTCCAACGATCTCTGCCTTAATGTCAGTAAGATGGAGATCCTTCTCATTTGGACTCCTGCCCCTGCTTTCCCTCTCTAACTCTGGCCGCCCGCATTGGGCCCTCTTCCTTCGCCTTCCTGTGAGGCAAACAACACTGGTGTCATCTTTGACTCCACTCTCTCTTTCTCTCCTCACATCTCGGACGCCGCCAAGAAGTCCTACTACCAGCTGCTCCTCCTCAAAGGGACTCTTCCCTTTCTCACTTTCCCCCAGAAGCTCACTGTCTGCAGAGCCCTGGTTCTCTCTAGGCTGGACTACTGCAACAGCCTCTTTCTCAATCTGCCTTCCTCTACTATCCAGCCCCTGCAACTAATCCAGAACAGGACTGCAAGACTTATCCTTGGCCTCAAGCACAGGGATCGTATCTCTCCAGCCCTGAAATCGTTCCATTGGCTCCCCGTTGCTGCAAGTATCAAGTTCAAGACCCTTTGCATTTTCCACAAGGCTTTCTGGGCCCGGGGCCCGCACTACATCCAACGCTCTCTTCCAAAATATCTTCCTTCTCGAGCCCTTCACTCAGCTACCTACAACTCTCTAAGGGTTAGACGCTTCTCCAGGAAGAGAGTGGGCGGTAGATCTCTCTCCTCTGCAGGTGCCTCCCTCTGTAATAGCCTCCATTCCCCTCTCAAGCTTTAGCGGACCACCTGAATTTCTGGAAGCAGCTCAAAACTTTCCTCTTCTCCTCTGCTTTCTCTCTCTCCCTCCCCTGCTGGCCTACCTGACCTACCTGTTTGCTTTACCGACTGGTTGCTTGGCTACCCTCAGAGTCTCACTGAGTCAAGACTCTTTCTTGATCAGTCACCCTTGCACTGCCTCTGTTCCTACCATGCACTTAGGGGCTGTAACTGTAACCCTACAGTCCCTTGTTCTCCTTGCACTACCCAGAGCTGTGCTGCCCTGAAAGCGCTTATTCAGCCTTGCTGCCCTGTTTTTCCCCTCCCCTCTCCCTTGCACTTCCCCGTCCCTTTCCCCTTGCGCTTCTCGTTATTGCACTTCCACGATCTGAATTACACAAGGCCTAGTAAGAGTGTTTGGGCCTCATTACACGGTAGGCGGTAACCATGGCGCTATGATTGCCGCCGGTATTTTACTGTGTCCGCCTTGGTGGATGGCGGAATTACCGCCCTACTCCAAGGTGAGCGGGGGCGGTAATTCCCCATTCACCAAGCCCTTCCCCATTCCCATTTTTGCCCCATAGGGCATAATGGGAATGGGGAAGGTGCTAATTACGGTACCGCAAATTGCAGTACCGTAATTAGCACCAAGGTCCCTTTGCGGCACCCTACTTTAACGGCTGGTAAAACCAGCCGTTAAAGTCGGGTCCCGCAAAGGGAACTCGTAGTAAGGCGGTAAGGGTTAACAGTCACCGGTAGCATTACCGGTGACCGTTAACCCTTACCCCCTTCCGTGTAATGAGGCCCTTTGTCTTGTCCTCCCTCTATCTCCCATCCCTTGGCTTATTACACCTAGAAACACTTGTGTGCAGGTGCGTTATAAATGATTTATATCATATCATTTGATCACAGATGCCCAGAAAAATATACAATGCCGCAGTAAGAAACGGCTAGACTGGCAGCACCCAAATGGCAGTCTAGCCAGGTAATTCACTTAGCAGGACTGCTTTATCATAAATGCCCCATTAAAAAAAAGTCATACCAAACTGAGGAATGACTAGCCTGGATGCACCAAAATGCCTCTCTAGCCACTAATGCCACATATCATGCCTGCTTAGCCTGGACATGGACAGCCATTATAATTTGTCATACAATCCTGCCCCCCCACACATCCCCTCTCCCTCCCACCCCAACCTCCAAAATCAGCTCCTTGGCCCAGAATTACCTCCATGTCCCTCTTCCTTGCCCAAGAGCTTACGGTTGAGGCTCCTTGCCTCATAGGTAAGTACTGGGATGAGGAAGAGTGGGACTAGGAGTAATGAAGATTACAGGTAGCTAAATCAAGCATTACCTCCATGTACCTCTACCTCATCCCAGTACTTGTGTATGAGGCAGAGTGCCTTATACACAAGTACTGTCTCATACACACTGGGACGAGGAAGAATAGGGCTAGGAGTAATGAAGATTACCAAAAAGTAATCCAGGCATTAAACACAAGTATTGGTGCAAAACCATTGAGTTGACTGGGATTCAGCACTTCCCCCCACTCCCCCTGAAATGTTGGGCTATGTTGACTAGAACTGGCTCACCTTCAGAGCAGTTGCCAGACAGTAAAGGACACATATGTTAAACAGCACATGGGTTTCTCTGTTAACAAGAACCCGCAAATTACTAACATAAAGCAATTCACTGTTAGTACCTGCATTCAAATGGCATTTTTTTCAGGCAATTGAAATCGTGATGTGTGTTTAATACTTGCATGCCAGGGGAGTGATTGGAAGGGTAGAGAGGGAACAGGTGACCACTCATTCTCACGGCAGTCCATAAGTGGGTGCTTTAAAGCTTAAAGGAGAGAGTTAACTGCTTGTAACATTGAAGCTGTACTAGAATAGTCTCATAAAAAATGCATAAAGAAATTAGATGACCCAAACAAATAAGTTTGCCCCTCCTCCACCGCCCATGATGTTGGCACCCTGCCCAACATTTGAAGGGTTAGCCCCCGAAATGTAGGTTTTGTTGCGCCCCTGAACGCAAGCACACACACCATTCACCATATACAGACACGCACATCCAGCCATCCATACATTTAAGTGTGAATTCTTTCACCATACTGGCACACCCAGGTAGCCATCCATATATTTAAGTGTGCACCCTTTGACCATACAGGCACACCCAGGCAGCCACCCATACATTTACGTGTGCACCCTTTCACCATACAGGCACACCCAGGCAGCCACTCATATATTAATGTGTGCACCCTTTCACCATACACTCGCACAGGCAGCCACCCAAACATTTACGTGTGCACCCTTTCAACATACACTCACACACGCACACATCATAGGGTTGAGGGGAACCCTAATACTTTAAAAAGAAATTGGGCCTCATTACAACTATGCCGGACTGTAAACAACGGTGCTGGCAAGCTTACCGGCACCGTTGTTTACGGGCCGGCATATTACAGCTCTGCGGGCGGTTGCCATCCTGCCCGGCAGGTCAGACCTGCCAGGCAGAACGGCACACACCCGCATAGTTTTCACGGAAGCATTGGCACCGTTATTAATGGTGCCGGTGCTTCTGTGGTCCCCATTCCCATAGAGTCCAATAGGACTTTATGGAAATGGGGACTTACCATTTGCGGGAGCCTGACTTCCCAGACTGCCGGTGTTGTAATCCCCCGGTGTTACCGGGAAGTCGGGCGCCGGTAAATCATTACAGTCCGGTGGCAACCTGCAGGTAGCAATGTCACGGTTGCTGCCAAACCCGCAATGAGGCCTATTGTTTCTTTTTGAAGTCTCTCTGACTTCATAAAGAATTTATTTCTGTTACAGAAATAATTTCTTTTTAAATGCAGAGTGAATTCAAAAAGAAAAAACAAAGATTTTTTTTGGCAAAAAATAAAATAAATTGTTTCTACAAGTCCTCGGAGGGGCCCCCACATGTGCTGGCAGGGCCCCCCACACTGCAGGGCCTGCGGGGGCCCCTGTTACGCCAGTGGGTGCAGGGTGTGTGACTGTGTGGCTAGAGAGATGCCAGCAGAGATGTGAGTGGTCTTCTGGAAAAAGCCAGTGGTGAAGAAATGCAGGGTGGCCAGGAGATTCACATGTGCCCTGATGGCAAGTGAACATGCGGTTGTGCGGTACAAATCAGCCTCCCACTCTTGCAACATGTCTGTGATGACATGCAGAGGGAATGAATACCTTCAATAAACGTATGTGTCGACCATGATGAAGCGGGTGACCCTTGTGCGGAAGACCGGCTCCCTCTGTCTCCTCCTCAGCTGAAGTGCGGCAGCGACAGCTTAGGCAGCATTAGTATGCATATAGCGCCATTGCCAGGTCACAGGAATTTCCTGTGCTGGACGGCATGAAGTTGTGCTGTGTATCTTTATGATGGGACGTGAGGCCTCAGTGCTGGTGTGTATTATTGTATCAGTTGTGCTGTCAGTGGGTGTGTGTGATGGTCTGCCGCCGTGTCTGTGGCATTCAGGTGTGTCTTATTTGGTGGCAGTGTGTGTTTGTTTAGCATGGGTGTGTTGTTCATTTCTCGGGATGGTTGTATTTGTTCCACATATGAAGTGGCAGTATGTCAGTTACATGTATTCTATGGTGTATTAGGCGACGTGTGTTGGCCTTCGGGGGTCCATACTCATCTTGGTTGGCTTAGTGGTGATTATGGTAGTTAATGTTTATTTTATGGATTTGTCTTAGTTAATCTATTTAATTTTATGCATCATTTTCCCCTTTTTCATGCATTCAGATTGTCATATCTTCCGCTCTTGGCAGAAGTTCCTCACTGATGCACACTCTTTTGATTACTTCTGACTACTGTGGTTTGCTGGTACGTTCTTATGATAAATAGATGTAAGATACCTCCACCCGAGTTATAACTTATTTTTGTTGTAAATTGGACTTACAACACTTATCTTCATAGTACATTTTGATATATACATATATATTATGCCATTGTGCTACCACAAGGCATGGTTATGGTTAAGATGATGTTCCTATTGTGTTCCAGAAAATGACTTTTCTTAAAAACCTTTCGAACGTTTACATTAAGAAATCTGAAACTATTGCAGAGTTATATTGCAAGGCAGCCACCCGTGCATGCAGAATTTGAGAATCCTACATCAACAGCTTCATAGTTTAACTGCTTTAACATGGGGTGTTCCCATAGGAAAAAAATATATTAGATTTTGGGACAAAAATCTAAAAATTGGCTGCTTCGATTGTCCTTAATATTTATGATCTTATTATATTTTATCTGGGATTGGTGCACTGAAAAAATAAAATTGAACATCGACTCGGCCAATTGTGAGATGTTAATGATTGGAAATGTATCTATGTATGACGCATGTTCAATGACAACCATGTTTTTCACAGAAAATAATACAAAAAATGTGAAATAAGTTAAAAATACATGTCAACCATATGTTCATCAACCATGCCACCCAGATGCACAGCAGCCATGATCACACCCAACATATGGGCGCGCGCGCACACTCACACACACACACACACACACACACTGTACACTCAAGAATGGAAATGCAAAATTCAAGCAAAAACATTTTCAAGACCACACGCCATAGCAACTGATGCCGAGACCCCAGAGAGGAGAGGAGCCCGGGAACCTAGGTTCCACCAGCCAAGCGCTGTGCCTGCCTATAAGGGTAGCGATGGGGAAATAGATGCTAGCGACTTGTGGAGTCGAGTGATGCCTATGTCTGCTGGTTTCCAGGATGGCTGAAACCAACACAGGTATTAGAACTTAAAAGAATGCAACAGACACAGGGCCCCGCTAAAGCAGAGTGAATGATATATAAACACTGTCAAATGAGGGTGGAATAGCCGCCGAAAGCACGAGAATTTAAGAGAAGTTAATGGGAACATGGCCCAGCTAAAGCAGAGTTAGAAAGATACGAACACTGTTTATCAAGGCTAGGATAGCTGACAAGACTATCAAAGAAGGACATGACACGTTCTACGCTAAATTATTGTCAAAGGAAGGTGAATGTTCTGCAGCATGGTAACAAAGAGCATGAAGCCCCGGCAACCTGCATTACCGTAGCAGGCAAACACCCGAAGATACATTTTCCGTGAGTGAGAAATAAGCTATTTTCCACCAAGCCACCAGACTTTAGGATTTCCCTAAGCCACGAAGGTGGAAAAGAAAAGAAGAGAATTCTCAAGTACTCCTGGAGGGATTGCAACGTTTTAAATATGAGACCATTTTCTTTTTCAAGTGGAGAGTAAAACTCATTTGGAAGATAATCATAATTTTATCCAAAAGACTTGATACACACATTGGGAAAAATATACAATGAAGTTCTAAAGGAACTTTGAAACTGAGAGCAATTCAATTGCAAATTGGGCCAGGCAGAAGCCCATATTGAGGCTATTGTGCAAGCCCCCATTTTTTCCTTTTAATTAAGGGCTTTCTAAAGTGGTATGGGCAGTTATTTGCATAGGGTTCAGACCGAGGATTTTGATTAGGGCTAGTTAGGTGTTTTGATTCTTTTATTTAAATGCCCATCATTAACTATGACCCAATGTAGTCTAGGTTCTTCTTCTGGTTCCCCACAATACACTCAAGCAAGAAAATGCAGAATTAAAACACATCACACATACACACCGTACACAGCCCTGGTTCACCACAATACATTCAAGCAAGAAAATGCAGAATTAAAACACATCACACATACACACCGTACACAGCCACCCACAATGCATTCAAAATTCACACACAACATATGCACCCACCCACACTGCGTACACATTCCAACATACATTGAAGCAAGAAAATACAGAATTCACACAAAGCACACACAGCATATGCACCAGCTCTCACTGCATACACCTTCCCACATACAAGCAAACAAGGAAATACAGACTTCACACACAGCACACACACAACCTATGCACCCACACTGCATACACATTCCAACATGCACTCAAGGAAAGAAAATGCATACACTAAAGTAAGTAAATACAAAATAATGTATAAAACAAAATAACAATACTGTTTGTGAAAAAATGAAAGCAGCCCAACCAAAGCAGCCCAACCTTAAAAATAACAAGGCTGTATACAAAATCAAAAGTAAAGCATCTCCAACTACAAAACATAGCGTAGTCCTTAAACAATATTGCCTAGAAATAAACTGTTCCCCTCATTAACCTAAATGACTCCATCCACCCTAAAAATACTGTCAATGTGACTTTTAATGTTCAGTTGAAAGATAAAATGTAGGCCGTGTTGAACTGAAACGCATACATACATCTATTCACAAGGCTGCATGCACAATTAATTGTGCAATGGTTTACACCTCCATGCATCCAAATCCAAGTCTGTTTCATTGTCAAATCATAATTCAGTTCCTCTTTGGTAGTCCAATTCATTGCCACCAGAGTGAATTACAATTATGTCTGTTTTATGTCACTGTGATAATACATGGCAAGTTTCTCAATTATTTATCTGCATAGGGTAACTATGGGGCTCCAAGATAAACATTCCATTCCATGTTTAAATTTTGAAATGGTGAAACAGTGGGCACTTGCATTATGTAATGTTCATGGGAAAATACATATACAAACAGATGCGCATTTACAAATAAGTAATGCATGCAAAACTTAAACTCTCAAAACTAGACATATATAAGCACCTGCATAATGAAGGATACATGCTTTATAATACACATAGAAGCATGCAAAAAGTAAAGTTCAATAGTTTGCATAACATACAAAACACCATGCGTTCATGCATGCCTAATGTACAAAAGGCATAATTCAAAATACAAACATTGCACGGATGTATACTGTAATTTACATCATGACCAAAAGTGGAACTTTTCTAACCACACCTATGAACATGATTGAACATTTCAATTGAAGACAGCAACCCGTGCAGATTTTGACTAATCCCAGGATGTGGTCACTGCTTCCAAAGGGGAGCCCCTTCCCATGAGGCCAGGGTGGTGAGGTTGCTAACCGATAGTGATCTTGTGGGTGGTACTCAGCGGGTGGATCTCATGGGAGGAGAAACCCCCTTTGGGACCAGTGGCAACCACACCAGGAGAATGCCCTCTTCAATCCTACCCTCATTCCCCATGCACTTTTATAAGGCAGCCCAAGTAATGAGTATTGAGACGAGGAAGAATCCTAGTGAGTTACTACACCAGCACTCACTTAGTACTGAGACGAGGAGGAGGTGCGGAGCAAAACTGAATAACCATTGGAACCATTTTTACCAGTCTAGTGGTTCATGACACATGACTGTAATAAACCATATAAAAACTGAAGAGGGACTTGACACCTTGTCAAGCCCTCCCTGAAGGAACCGCGAGAGTCAGTAGAAACCTGGCATGCATGCAGATGTCCGACCGAGACGCCTGAAACAGGGAGCGAGAGTCTGATGCCAGTCCAGGACGTGAGGAACGCATGGCCCACAGGCCGATTAAGACTCTGGGCACCCCAGAGACCCAGGAAGCATGAGAGTATGAGACTGTGCAGCCCCAGAAGGAAAGATGGCTGCAGTGTCGCTGCAGGGCAGGGAAAGCTCCAGGAAGGTACCGGAGCCCCGCAAATGAGCCCAGCTGTCTCAAGTCTATGTTCCATGTGACAGTGCATAATACTTTTCTCAGGGGACATCAAAAGCCCCTGTTCCCCTAGAGGACTTGCAGGATTTACCTTCCCAGGGAGCACTGTTGTCTTTAGACTCAATGGCGCTGGACCTATGAGTGCTGGAGGTGTTGCAGCACCCCCTGGATTTATGGAGAAAGGTCAGGAAGAGTGCAAAAAAAATGATGCATTTTATGTGATTTGTTTTTTCTTGGAAGTTTTGGTCAATGAAAGTGAACCGCAAAGTGTGGTTAACAAGAGTAAGTGTGATTTTATGTTCTTTCAGGTCTTTAAATGCAAAGCAAAGTGATGGCATTTTGCAATTTAATTTGAGTTGCACTCTTCCTGGGCCCGAGGGAAGGTGTAAGGAAAATGCAATTTTAAAGGTCGCTTAATACACAAAGCTAGGGACGTTATTTGCCCAAACAGTGTTGGGTGAAACAATGTTTGGCAACCCCACAAAACAAGCACCTCCACGCACATATGTAGAACACATCGAAACAACATGACAAACCATGATTTATCTGGCATTGCAGCATGTTGCTGCATGTTATACACAGGACATTAGAGTCAAGTTAATTTAAAGATCGGCAGCAACATTTACTAAAACATGAACACAACTGCAAATATGTCCACTCATGGTGTGACTTGTCACTGGAGCATAACTCAAAACTCCAAGCTGTACCACTCCACGTATTTTAAATTTCACGTAGCAATTCTTAGTTTCCCAGGATCACACACTTTCAGTAATGTGGTTGAGCCATGATTTGAATCAAGCTCTTCTGATTCCAACTTCCACACCCACACTTACAACAATGCGACACAATGATTCATTGCCAGAGCATGAAAACTCAATATCATAAATACTCAATATTTTGGTTCAATGGGTCAAAATGGTTAACAGTGTGGTGTTTATGCTGGAGTTGGCTGCAGCCCCCTATGTTGTAGAGATAACTACTTTGGGAGAATCTGCTCCCCAGAAAATGAAGATGTGGCAGGGGGTCACCCGCCCTTAGTTGCACAGGGCAACTATGGGATTCGAAGTGCCACTCCAATGTATCAATTTATTTGCCTCCCTCACACAAATGGCCCTGGTTTGGGTTTGCCTTGGATGGGTACCGCAGCTGTTTTAACTACAGACCGCATAGTGCAGAACAACACTTTAGACCCACTGGACTCACTCAAGCACATCATGTTACACCAACAGGGAAACAATGGGGGGGAGTCTCAAAGTGCGCTATTGAGCACGTTTCAATCTTTAGGGGTGCCAAATTTGCTGTCCCTGGTCAATATGGGCCGGGCATTGCTACGACAGGGAGGCTATTATTATTTAACCAAATGTGGGGGGGGGTGGATCGATCTACCTCCGATCTTTAAACCGTTCCCACTCTCTTTGGCAGCACAAATTATTCCAATGCCTGTATTACAAAACCTAGAGTGTGGAGCTGACGATAGATTTTTTCATGTACAAGCTACTTTATTTAAACATACCCATCTGGGGTCATGGAAACCTGCGAGAACCAACTGGTCCACTTCACTTGAACATAACTACGGACAGTGAAAAACCGGGGGTTGATACTAATTCTTTATTTACACAACAGGAGGGTCAATCTCACACCTTAAAAGTCCTCTTAGAAAGTCTCAACGGCACTTATATTCTAAGGCTGTTGCGTTCCATACCATCACTGTCTGCCATTACATTGGCCAATATTTAGTTGTTTTTTTTATCGATCACTACAGGGCAGATTGTGTCATCTTAAAATCAAAGATCTTATTTGATCTTAAGTTTAAGGAATTGCATGTATTGAGATCATGGGGCTTTGACCTCAGAGAGTACAAAGAATTAAGGTTAGAACAAGAAGGTCAGAATGGAGAATGACAGCCCCTCACCGAGATCTTAGCTTCCCTTCAAAGGGAAAATTAGCAACTACAACAAAATCAGAACTTAAAAGCATAGGATCAGTTACTGTACAAGAACGAGATGAACCCCGACCATTTGGGGCTTTAACAGCCAACAGAGACTCACATCTGTAACCCTAACATGGTATTGCAAGGTTTCACGATGACTTTACTCTCATGGAACACTAGAGGACACACTTTGTTTTTGACTAATCCTGATGTTGCATAATTGCTAAAAAGTCATTATCTGGTAGCCCTACAACAAACATGGCTGTTAACTGTCCAGCACTTGACGGTTATATATACTGACCATGGTTGAAACATCTACCCTCGGGTCATTGTGAAATCAACCTCGCTATTGTTTGGCATTCTGGCTGTCCTCATCAGGTTTGGGTTTACAATTCCCTTGGACAAAATGCCATTCAATATATACTGGCACATTGGTATGGTTAATGTGGAGTCCTTTATAGAAATAATCTCGAACCATGTGAATGACTGGCTGGATCAGAATAAGGGAGGGCAGTTCATTCTTCTGGGAGACTTAAATGCATGATGCGTATCGATTCAGTCAGTCACTACCCTTCCCCAGACAACTCAGGGGGAAAAACAATGTGGGAAAATCTGGTTAAAAAGTATAAAAGGTCCTGGCGTTATAGTGCTTAATGCCAATGTGAGAGGAGATGACCCTAGTAACTTCACATGGATCAATGAGAAGACACATTCTACAACTGATTATATTATTGTCAGTAGTGGATTATTTGAGCAATGTTCTTACTTGTCTATTTTTTGATAATGGCTTTAGCGACCATCGCTACTTGTCAACTGTTTTTCTCATGCACTCGGCCTACTGTGATATCTCCGAATCAGCATGCCACCACCAGTAGTAAACTTCCCAGGTAATCGAATTATCTGGAATCCAGTTTTGCCCCTTTAAGTCAAGGAGATGGCATTGGCAAGCTTGGCAGCCATCACACGGGACTGGCAATGTGACTCTTTTAGATTGGACACAGGTGAAGGCGCTGTGAAGAATCTGCTGAATAATAGCTGAAGGCCCCATACAATAAAGAGAAAATTGACCAGGAAGCACGTGCACTCCTACGATAAAAGCATAGCTAATTTAAAAAAAAAGCTTATGCGTGCAGCAATTAGGGCTACTAATCGTTCAAAGCTCAATTGTGAGGAAAGGAAAGCTGTTATTAAAATAATTAAACACATTCATAGACACTGGTTGAGGGGCAATCATGCCATGCTCCTTCCATAATATGCAGAGAGTATGCTCCGGATACTGATAAACAAAGATACGCGAATGTTCTGGAATTTAATGAATGACATGCAGGGCTCTCAAGCAGAATACAGAACTATATCTGTATCGGAACAACAATGGGTTACATACTTTGGTAAGGTTTTTGCAGGCACTAGTAAAGATGCAAGTATGCTCAGCACAACAATTAACACCGTAAATGAGAACTGATTGCTGTTATTTGATCAAGAGTCTTTTGTTGACATTATCCACAAGCTTAGTCCATCTCGAGCACCTGGTCCAATCTTTCAAATATGCTATTTTAAGCAGATGCTAAAAGCTGCACCACTATTCTGACGTCCAGTTTAAGAATATAGTTGAAACAAACAGCTCTCCAAAAGAATGGCCGACCGCTTACCGATATACAAAAAATGGTCTCGCTCTGAACCACCCAACTATCGCCCAATAGTAATTTTAGATGTAGACAGTAAAGTGCTATAAATACTTCTACTGTAACACTCTGAATCATTGCAAAAATCTATCAATCTGATTCCTAAGTGGCAAACTGATTTCCCCAAGAATCATAATACTGCGGTGAATGGCTTGAGCATAAGGCAATTCCGAGGCAAGTCTGGTGCCAAAAATATGACTCAGTTTATCTGGCAACAATTGATTTATCTGCTGCTTTCGACGCAGTAGATCGTAAGTTGCTCAGATGAGGCATCCCTGTTGGGCTATTGCGACACCTATTTGCTCTGCACACAAATTCCAACATTAAGATCTTGCTGAATCGTGAGGGGCTACTGTCTAGGAGTATTGGAACTTCGAGTGGTATCAGGCAGGGCTGCGTTCTCGCACCCTGCCTGTTTAATTTATACTTGTGTAACATTGGTGAATATCTGGGTAAGGCAGCACTGGCCACTCCAAAAGTTTGTACATTAAAACTACTTGGCTCGCTCATGCAGACTCTTTTTTAATTTTTGACTTCACTCCAATTGGTCTGCAGAGGCTGATAAATGCTTATACATCATTTGGCACAGTCCACAGCCTCAAAATCAATTCCATCACAACTAAGTTATTGGCTTGTATGGGTAAAAAGAATAACAACAGTAAATCATTCAACTGCTGTGTTGGATTTGAGGTGATCGAAAGAGTGGACAGTTTTATCTACCTGGGATTCCCCATTTTTTCTAAAGAGCAGAAGGTTTTTAATCAAGGAGTGGCTTAGTTCTTGAATGGCTAGCTTGTGTAACCAACTCCTACAGATAGACTCCAAGTATGGCAAATTCTTCCTCCTGCCCGGTGTTAAATTCTATGAGGGGAAAATCGTACCAAAACTATTGTATGGTAGAGATTCTTCCTTGTTCGGTCTTTAAATTTCTTTCTATACTTGAGGGCAAAATATGGAGGAGCATTTGGCATGTGCCTAATAGTGTTCACTTGGTCACTCTGAGATATGAACTAGTCCTCTATTTACTCAAGATTCATGCACAATGGAGACACCCATCATTCTACTACAAGATCTTGAGCTCAATGACAGTGTCCTGTCTTTCTAGAGACTTGAAAAAGATCATAGAGGAAGGAGAGGACAACTTCTTACGAGCATTCTTGGCCACTTTTAAAGACCTTGTGGCTATTTTTGGACTGTCTGTGAGTGATCTAATTGAGAACCCAGCCAATGTAAAGAAGATCTTGTTTAGGCAGGACTGGACATCAACACTTGACTCTTTTCACTCATATGAGTCTTTGCACCATCTAAGATTTAATTTGAAAGTTGCTGGGTTAATAGAGCCCACCCTTACCAACTATACCCACCCATCTGTTTGACAATTATTTGTCTGATTCAGATGTAACCTGATTCCAACTAGGGAGATCCTGAATCGTTATCATCTGGTATCTACATCACTCATCTCATGTCGTTTCTGTAACTGTGTAACTCTGGTAGAGATACTCCAACATTTGCAAATAGATTGTCCTGCCCTCCAAGGCAAGCATGAGGTCTATTTTATGTGATTTGCCACCCCGTGGGCCTTGGATTCCTCTGATACACTATGGCAATTCTGCAGGTCGCACAACTTCATTGGTTTTGGCAGTACACGTTTTTAGGGGCATTGCAACTAGAGTGAATCTAGGAGGTTTGTTTGAGGTTTTAATTGTCTAAGTTATTTTTCTATGAAATTGTAATTGACTAAACAATTGTATTGGGATCAAATTTGATTTAATGACATTTTAATGGATTGCCTTATGATACTGGTTGTTGTGCAACAAAATTGTTTTTTTTCTTCCTTATATATTTCGATATTGTCCAGTTCCAATTGTTTGCAACTCCTCCTCTTTGTGCTTTTTTAATCTCTTATATTGTTTTATCATAATCAGTTAATTTGTAATATGCATATTTTGTTAAAGGTTAGTTAATAACCATAGGACAATAACACCATTTAAAAAAATAAAACAAGTGAGCCTTACTTTCTTTTTTAACCTGAGGATAGAGTGCAAAATAAATTTCAGCTATTTTGTTCTCGTCTGGAAGCCCAGGACCCTGGAATTCTCCTCACCCACCACTTTGAATTAGAAGAGTGCAGATGTGTGAATGAGCATGGGCTTGGATGAATGAATATGTAGGTGGTTTTGGCGGGTGTGAATTAAACAATTTGACGATGAATGAATGAATATGTAAGGACTGGTGAATGCATGATTGAATAAATATGGATCTACGGAGCGATAAGAATGTTGGATCAATGAACGAGCGAGGTGGAGGAATAAGTGAATGTGTCTGAGGATGAGTGAGGGATGGTGGGAGGGCACAGGAGGAGATGAAGCAAGAGCAGAGCAGGGAGAAACAGATTGCCAGGGTGAGGACAGCCCTGCTGGAGACCTCACAGGCTGTAAGAAAGAGGGTATGCACAAGGAGAGGGAGGAAGAGGGGATGCACATGGAAAGAAATTGAGCACATATGGGAAGGGGGGAGTGCACAGAGAGACAATGCACAGGGAGGGGAAAGTAAGCCAAGGAACATAAGTCAAAAGCAGGGTGAATGATGACAGTGTATTGTTTATGATAGTGTGAGTATGGATACATGGGGAGGTCCAAGCACCCAAGCATACATGAATGGATGATTGAATTAGCATGTATCGCTATAATGGGTTGTAAATCCTTAAACATGTAATTTCCAGAGCTTAACGTCAGATTTATTGATGTTTCAAGGCACCACAAGACAAACGGGGGGCAGCCTGAGAGGGGCAGGGAGGCCATTGGAGAGGGAGACTCCTGCCGAAGAGAGGGATCTACCCTCCACTCTCTGCTTGGAAAAGCATCCGAACTGCAGAGAGTTGGAGCTATAAAACCGAAGGTCTCTAGCAGGGAGGTATTTAGTGAGAGAAAAACAAATGGTTGGCCTTGACTCAATGTGCCGCTGGGCTGTGGACCCTGAGTGCTTTCCAAGTCTTTCTTCAGAAAGGCCGGAATGGTACATTATGACATGTATAGCCTTGAGAGACGCAGTAGGCCTGATTTACAAAAGCATTTTTTCAATGCGCAATCGCACTGAAACACGCTTTTTAAATCAGGCCCTGCGTGTATTAGTCCTGTGGGACCTAACACTTTACACTGGACCAAAAATACTGGCTCTAAGACTGACTGCCAATAACTTCACTTAGAAGGACTCAAAAGATCTGTTAAGTGAACTGAAAATGGGGAGTCACCCAAAACATCAACCCTAACTCCGGTCTACGTTTTGAGAAAAAAATGCACATCTTATTTTCCAGAATGTTCTAACCAGGGGTGGGCAGAATTACGGCTGGCAAAACGAAATTGGTGAAATGCACTACTCACCCTTGTACTGCTGCGGGGCCAGAAGTCATTTAGTCATAGGAACATGGGAAGGTCGAAGTGTTTGGTACCCATACAGATTTACAGGTATCGGGTTGATGCAGTCTGAGGGAGTTAATTAGAACATTGGTCAGAGTCAACAAAATCAATATTAATGTGCATGATACAATCTCGTAATAGCCTGCCAATACTACATCTAGTTATTCTATAATAGGGTTTAACATGATTACTGTTTAAGACCATGTGAACCTTGGAAGAAACTATATTCCGTGAATGGTGCATGGGCTGTCTGTTTAGTTGAAACCTTCTTGGCACACAACAGTGGAGCGATACCTCCTACCTGGGCAGATAATGTGGGAGGAGTAGCGATAGCAAGGGATGCTGGATAATTAATTGTATATCTGTTGATCGACATCATCCATCTAACACTGTGCCCTAGATATCGCCCCCCCCCCACCAAGCAGGGACGTCATTTCCCCAAAATGCCAGGGGTTCGAAGTGATATCACACGACCCTCGACCTCTGATGACATCACATGAAGCAATGTCATTTCATCCCACCATGAAGTGACATCACGAGAAGCGATGGAACACAACCTTTCACCCCTTTACAAAGCAGGAAAAGGCATCACATAGCATTGTTTCTAAGTAAACTACAAAAAATATTGTTAGGATATCACTGTGATGAGAGATACATTTCATAAAAGAATGGATCATCATATATCACTGTGCATAGGCCCATATTACCAAATTTCTGTGGATGCAAGCCTACGTCCAACACCAAATGTTAACGTTGTGTTATTATATAGCACTTACACTTAATATAAAACAAATATATATATACAATATCACTCAACCTGTGTTGGAACTCATTTATCAACCTCAGCAGGATGAAAGGCTGAGTTCACCTTGTCGGGAGTCGAACCTGCAACCTGCAGATCACACACACATTCCAGCAGTGAGTGCTGAACCCACTGAGCTATCTTACCGGTGATAGCTGTCAGCCACTCCAGAAACAAAGATCCACATGCTGCCTCAATTAATTTAGGGGTAGCAAGGGAGACCACGGGGGTAGCAAGGGAGACTTCAGGGGTAACAAGTGTGACCCCTGCCTACCCCTTAATGACATCCCTGGCCCAAAATGAGGCAGTAAAGATGTTTGGACTGGGATAGAATTAAAAAAGCCCTTCCAATGACAGCACAGCTCCATTGAGCGTCTCATACCATTTACCCAAAGAATGCCAAGAACTGTTGGCAAAATGAAGGGATGTCAGGCACACTGTGATCTGACTGATGCCTGGAGGGAGGGACGTCAGAATAGACATCTATATGTGTATAGAACTATATAGTACTCACGCCCACGCTAGCAATATTCAAGCATAGATGTTTTTCTTGAGTGCCGCGATTTGGCTAACCGTTCTATTGATATGCATTTCCAATCCTGCTGGTGCAGCTATTGATATTCTTGATTTGAAAAACCCAGCAATCAAGTTACTAGACTTTAGATCGGGCATTTTTACACGTGAAATCCCCGCACGATTGTCACTGCACGCAGCTGGTTTCGATGAAACACACATATAAAAGCAGCCCATGTCGCAGTTGTTTGGCACGCCTGGAGAGCTGCTGGTGGGGGTGAAGGGTCTGGCGCACATTAAAGCTGTGTAGCCAGAAACTCCACTTGCCTCTTCTCAGTATAGGGAAGTGGTCTTCAAACTGTGGGGCTGCCCCCTCTGGGGGCTGGGGGGGGGGGCTGAAGAGTATACGGTGGCCTGAGGCTCTTCCAAAAAGGAGTATGGTGACTGATTTTAATAGAAAATATAAACAGAAATGACATCTACAGGAGCCCAGCAGCAATAATCTTACGGAAGGGGGGGGGCTTGGCAACCACATTTCTACTCAAGTGGGGCTCGGCATAAAAAGGTTTGAATACCACTGGTATTGGGGGAGTGGGTCCAACAAAAGGGTGACCGGTGTGTCACCTGCCGGCAGCACTTACACGTACTGCCACTTAGCCGAGCGGGGCATATACTGACGGCTGCAGTGGCTGTTCATACGCTGGGAGAGATGGTGCTTCTTTGTCGCTTCGCTCGTTCTTGATTTTGCAGATGAAAGCTGTGCAGGAGAGCTGCCTCTTTCATGGGTTCTACCTCCTGTATCCTGGCCTTCAGCCAACCAAAGACCACTGCACAAGAGATGGGTCTCTGGAGAAGATGCCTGTGGCCCTTGGATATTGCCCATAAACTGTGCAACCGCTAACATGGACATCATACATTATATACATAAACAATGTGCTGACTCTTGTTTTTGTTAGCAATAAAAGGCTGTGGCTTTTTATTAAACATAACACTAATTACCCAAACAGGTGTATTGTGTTTATTTCCCAACAAACAGGTGTGCAATGTTATCATAGTTATGTAATTTTGGGCACTTGGGCCAGGAACTGGAAACTGTTCTTATTTGCTCCCAGTGTGCCCCCCCCAGCATGGACTTCCAAGTCTGTGTGTTTGGGACCTGTACATTGTCAGGTGGGCACTCCTGTGCCTGCTATCGGCTTCTTTCCAGGCCCATGCCACTACACATGAGTTTGTTCACGACCACTTGGGTTCCCCCAAAAGACCCTTGCTTCACCTACCTTCCTTTGTTGCTAAGGCGTTCAGGATCCCTGTGTGAAATAGCTCCCTCCCTTTCACTGACATGTGGTTTCCATCTCTGTGAAATAGGTCTGGTTTGGGAAAAAGCTCTACTCCTGTGCATGCCTAAATTCAGTTCCCTGCTTGTGCAGAATTTCTCTACCCTTTTTTTAAGCTTTCTCCTAGTCATGTCAATGGCTCTGATTGACGAGGCACCCTTTTATGGCCTACATTTCTCAGTTTCTTCCCCGCTTCCTGGTATCTCTGTTAGGGATGTGCAGATGTCTTGTTTTGGCTGTTTTCTTCCAATGTCTACAAGCTTGTTGCCCCCCTGCTGTATTACTAGGTATTCTGGGGGGTTCTCAGAGGCCCACAAGGTCAGTGGGCCTCTCATGTATGTCATCCCATTTCCTGTCCCTGGTGGCCCACCGGGGGTAATAGTGTTTCTAAACGGTAGTTTGGCTCTGCTTTCCTTTTTCTTCTACCTACCTTTCCTACCCATAAAGGAATTTCCCCTTATAAAGGTCTAGTCGTACGAGGATTTAACATCTGTTGAGAGCTATTTGTTTAAATTAGATCTGTCCTTATGTGTCTTCTGAAACACCCCGATGTCCAGCCCTTTATTTCTTTGACCCCTTGTGGACCTACGCCCCCACTGTCTCCAGATGCTGCTGTTCCTATTCTGAAGGAGAGAGTACCCTATTTTGTGCTATCCCAGCCAGCCGTGGCGTAGCTTTCTCTGAGGGTGGCCTGGGACTTAAAATGGCTGAGGGCCTTGTTGTGTATTAGGAACTAGCCCTCTAGGTGGGGGCGAGTTGCAAGAAAATAATTTGTGATGCCTAATGGGCAGCTTGCCCTTATCCTCAAAGCAGTAAAGGTTGATCAACCTACCTTTTCTTGTTTTGTTTTTCTTGTCTCTATTGTCATGCAGACGTGCCCCATGTGCGCATATAATGTGGCCAAACCATTATTGGCCCTTATATTAGAGGCTATAAGCTCGCTGACCATGCAAGCCCCGAAGTTGACCAGCGCCAGGCAGCCCTAAATACTTTCACCCTGTTTTAACATATTTGTTTTAGCTTTTCAAACCTCAGGGGATGTCGTTTGTCTTTTAGGTGGCTCCTCAACCTTACCCCACCCTTTGAACGCATGATTTATAAGTGCGCTGTGGGTTGGCTCTTTCCCCCCCAGCTCATTTTACAAAATCTGCTGTGGCTGCTAGGTGCATCATAGCCCATGCTTTCTTTTTAGTCTCTCTATAAGCAAGCCCATGTGACACATTTGTTAACCTCCATCTCATTTATGCCTTGTGACATTTGTAATGTATTCTACTGTAGCCAGGCCCCTACTGTAATGCTTGGCTGTCTTTACTGCCAGTGCCTTGTTGGCCAGCTCCATTAAGACCCTTTTGGGGGCCTCTGGATGTCTGATAGGGAGTGGGCCTCGGTAGATGCCTTGCTCTGAGGTGCGCTTGTCGCCCACTGATATCTTCTCCTGGCTTCAGCCGTTCAGCATGTACCAATGAGCTGTTCTTATGAGTTCCCTGTGAGAAACCACCAAATCCTCTTTTGGCACTTCCATCATCATCTGGTCTGTGTGGGCCTCCGGGTATCTGACAGGGAGTGGGCCTTGGTAGGCACCTTGCTCTAAGGTGCGTTTGTCACCTGCTGATTTCTCCTTCCGTCCTCGGCTGTTCAGCATGTACCAATTAGCTGTTTTTATGAGTTCCCTGTCAAAACCTCCCTGGTTCTGGCCCACCCGTGTTTGTGCCCAGCTGTTGGTCAAGGGTCAGCACCAATTGTAACTGATCTTTTGCTGCTTAACTGTGTGCCTGATAGCTTTAAGGCAATGTATGTGGGGAAGGCTTGCACTATTTTTAATTTTCCAACCCCCCATCTGTACTGTATTTCATGGCGTGGGCCATATGTCTGATCTATTGAAATTCCTCTTGACCTTTACCCTTATGTGTAGTGATGATTTTCTCACCGTTAGTCTTAAACTCTGAGCTTCTGGAAGCAAACCTTTCCTAGGGGTATCACCACTGCTGCGCCTGTTGGTCCTGGCAACCAGAGACTGTAATTATCTGACTGTCCCTTCACTTTCTGCTTTGAAATACCTGATTGTTTTTGGTAGTCCTATTTTGTCTTTTGCAAAGCTACCCTTTGCATGGCAGTTCCATCATTCACTTGTGTTGTTTAGTTATGTAGCTTTGCCTGCTTTACAGGGTGCCTGGAACAGGGTCTTTTGGACGCCAATATGTGAAACCATCTGAGAAGTGCACCCTTCTGGGGATCAGTGCCCCCCTTTTTTCTATCTCATTTTATCCTACTGTTACTGCTGGTGTCCCCTATATTACCCTTGTAGACATGGTTTGGAATTGGGGGGCACGCTGTGGGCTATTCAGCTCCTTCTTGTGGTTTAACAGAGCCTGGTTTGCTTAATGCCCACCCTTACCAGGGTGGTGTTCCCCATATTTCTCCCATATGCCAGTATGAAACATTGGGTCTAGGGGGTACTGGATGCTACTTAGCTTCCTCTTCATGCCTTGCAGATCCTGGTTGGTTTTACACCAACTCCTATCAGGAGCTGCTTTTGGGACCCCAACCCCACTGCTGCTGCGGGGGTGCTGCCCCCATGTTATTCTGACGCTGTGGTTCTTGTAAATAAATTGGGCTTTTATAATGTGCTTCCTGCTGGAGACTGGGCTCTAAGCGCGGGACCGGGTGTTGAAGCGGTGCTGATCTGTGTTATCTTGCTTCCAAGACAAGCGTGCTGCCCCTACGCTGTTGTCCCAGCCCGCCCATCTATAATAAGTCTGAGCGTGGTGCTTCACCCATACCCCAGTTTAGCCCTCCCAACCTCATCCAGTGATGCCCCATGAAAACCCAACCTTTGCTGCACCATCATGTATGAACCTGATAATATTTTGTTTTTAATATAGCGCTTTTAGTGTGAAGGCCTTTACCTAAGACATATTTTCATACATTACTATAAGTACCCAATCGAAATTGGTACTTGCCTATCGATCACAGCAGGATGAAAGGCTGAGTTGGCTTTGCTGGTATTTGGCACTGCAATGTGCTGCACAAGCACCGATCCCAGCAGCGAGTGTTCAACCTACTGAGCCATCCTAGCGGCTTTAATCTGTTTTCATTCATTGGGTGATATTTTTCATCAAGAGCAAGCATTTGAAGCACATGGTTCATGAATAACGGGCCAAGTGATGTGTTTGCCGTTTAGGTGGTAATTATCTTTGTGGAGCACCATATGTTAGCTCCCCGTGCCCGCTTCCTAGCTCCTGTACCCTGTTGCTGCAGTATGTACATAGCTCCTTTTAAATCCTTCCTTAATCAATGTTGCCTTCAATCGCTGCCGATATGCAGGGGAGGAGCCAGACTCAAAATTCTGGGGGCGGGGGTGCTGGATGTCAGTTTTGAAAGCTGGTAGTGAGTGGGGCATTAAACCAATTGTGCTGTTGACCCCCCTTCATTTGAGCCCAGGAGGCTGAATAGCTTTTTCAACTTCCTTTGGCCCATTGGATGCATCCTTCACCACAATTCAGAAGCTCTGTAGTTTAATCATGGGAACCGGGGCCCATCTAAAAACTGAGCCCAACTGCTAAGCCTTGTCATGGGGTTAGCTGGCATGTGCAAAGGGAGGCACGTGGTATGCTGAGCACACCCTTACACAGGGATTGGCTGATGGTGGATTCAGCTACACTAATGCATATTACCGAACCTATTTAGTCTTGACTCAGGGGTGTCCTATTGATTTCAGGATGACATGTGGTTTGCTAGGATGGTAGAAATGCGTACCTTGGCGGACAAGACCACGAGAATTGAGTAGTATGCTTCTGCTGCAGGGGGACTGAAGAGGAGCCGGAGTCAGCTCATCAAACCAAATGTCTCAGATTGTTTCATTGCAGGTGGGTGGGAGGGAGCATATGTTTCAAATTTTAAAGACCCAAAGCCTGATCACTGAGGATGGAATTCACAAAGCATCGGACAGGCTTGCTCAGAGCATATGAGTGTTTTAGTTTTAGATTCTTAATTTTCACTGCCTTCTTTTCTTCCCCATCACTCGGCGTTCCCTGATCTCTCTCCACTGTCTCTAAATTCGTCACACTCCCTCCTCTGTTTTTTCTATCCCTCCCCTGTTCTGTCACCCTTCCTTCTCTTCCTCCTTTGGATATCCTGTTTGTACTCTTACTCCTTCACACTCCCTTTTGTGTTCTCATATTCCCTCTTGCATACCTGATACATTTTTTTTTCTTCATTTCCTTACTATTAAGTGTCCTTTGTCTTTGTCACTCGTTCCTGTTCCTTCGGTATCGTTTCTTTTCCTTCCATCCTGACTTGACATTTTGTTTAGTGTTTTCCCTGTGAGACTACTATTCTCTGCTCTCCTTCTCATGCATTATCTTGGTTCTCCCTCAAGTCCATTCTGTCTCTTCACTCACTCTTTCTTTGGTTCAGTTGCTTGGATCGTTCTCCCTCACGTTCTCTTTCTTACCCCCTCTCATGGTCTTTCTCTCTCATTCCCTTTTAATCTTGCTTTTCTCTCCCTCCCATTCCATCTCACCTTTCTCCTCCTTTTGGTCTTCTCTATTTTCACCTCCAATTTTGTATTTTGTCTCTCTCACTCCCCTTCTCCAGAGCACTGACGTTGCCCCATGCCATCCATGAGTACGTCATCCAGTCCCGGTGTTTACTTCCCAGCAAGACAAACTCCCAGTACCCAAAGAATAAAGGCTGGACTGGATGACCTAGTTATGAACTACACGGGCACATTCTATAGCTCTGAGTCTGTCTCCCTCCCTATTTATATCTCCCTCCCTCTATAGCTATCCGTCCTGCTATATGCCTCTTTCTCTCCCCCGCTCCCTTCCCTTCACTCATTCAATCACCTGCTTCCCTCACAGTCACATTCTCTTGCCCTGTGCTCCTTCTTATTCATTATATCTCTTCTGTCATTCTGAATTTCCCACCTTTTCAGTTTCATCTGTCTCTCTCTGTCTCTCTCACTCCGTTCTTAGTCTGTCTCTCTGTATCCCGTGACCTCTCAAGCTGTCCATCTTTCCTTCTGGCTTGATCTCTGTCACCGCCGTCCTTAGCCCTTACATGTATGTGGCGGGCAATTCACCCTTTCGGTTCTCTTTCGCCCTTCAGCTCTGTATGTGCTGCTGATTCACTTCACTTTTATCCTACTCTGCTCTTTCACCTCCTCCCACACCCTTTCCAGGTTGAGTTCTCTCCTTTCCTTTTTTTTCCTCTCTAACAGCCACAGCCAGCGTGCCTGTTTCGGGGGACTCTGCTGTCGACTTAAGTAGCAGAGAAATAAACACAACCGAAAACTTTCTTTCAGGCTGTGCTTATTTCCATTATTGTGCTGGAGGTAACGTGCACGTAATCTCAGTTGAAATGCAGATACGCCTAAATTGTTTAGGTGGTGTTTCACTCTGTGGGAGAAGTGCCCCCTTGGGAATGTGCCAGCACCCTCATTGATGCCAAGGTACGTTTCTGTCCCCTGCCACTGCGTGTGCTGCTGCAGGGTTGTCACGTAAATGATTGTTAAAGTATGCCGAAGTGAGAAATCTGAAAATCTCTGGCCTTTGGAGCAGCCTGGGCATCACATAGACGCAGAGTGATCCCTTAAACTTCAAAGAGGGAGGGCTTCAGCCCTCGCAAGCCCACCGCTGGCGCCGCCCATGCCTACATGCCCGCGATTACTGTGGCTAGTGCAACTGTGTCCATGCTTTACTTGACGGGACATCATGCAGGAGAGGATTGCATTTATACTAATGTCGTGCACTTAACGCGCAGACGTTTTTTGGCAGGTCGGTGCCTCTTATGGGGCCCCTTTTCCCCCCTATCCCTTATTTCTGTACTGTTCACTGGCATCCAATGCTGTTTGCCATGTGTGGCAATGCCATTGGTATGACCAGGGACATCATTTCACCAAAATGCCAGGGGTAGCGGAAGTGACATCACACTACCCTTGACATTGTCATTTGACCCCACCCTGAAGTGATATCACGGGAAGCGATGGAACACAACCTTTCACCGCTTGACAAAACAGGAAGTTGCATCACATAGCATTGTTCCTAAGTACACTATGAAAAATATGGTTACGATATCACTATAATGAGATGTACATTTCATAAAAAATCGATCGCCATATGTATCGTTAAGATCAGTGTGTGTAGGCCCATATTACCAAATTACTGTGAATGCAAGCAGACGTCCAAGGCCAAATGACAATGATGTGTTATTATATAACACTTACGCTTAAGCAATTTATATAGAACAAAAATACATACAATATCACCCGACCTGTGTAAGTACTCATTTATCGACTTCAGAAGAATGAAAGGCTGAGTTTCAGAACAGACTAAATCAGTGACTCACTCACTGAAGTGCGCCTGAAATACACCTTTAATGAGTTTAGCAATTATTGTATAGAATTCCAGAAAGACAAATTGTTTGTTATTCCTATTCTTTCTTATTTAGGGTCACTGATGAAAGTGTTAACCTTGTGGGACCCCTGTATCTTTTTAAGAGGCCTGAACAAGAAAGCCAGCCACTCCAGAAGCAAAGAGCCACATGGTGGTGACCACAGTTCAGAAGGTTGCAGAAGGTTTTTTAGGGATAGCAAGGGAAGCCACAGGGGTAGCAAGGGAGATCTCAGGGGTCGCAGTCGCGACCCCTGGTGACCCCTAAATGACATCTCTGGGTATGACAATGGGTGCCCCTCCTGTGGCAAAGCACCGCGAAATAGGCTGCGTTATGTGTACTTGCAACGCATTGCTTGACTCACTCACTACTAATTAATGCGTTTCAATTGTAGAGGTATCACTTGCAGGGCGGGACGGGTATTGGTCATTTAAAGCTATGCCTATTCCTCCAATGAAGTGTCTGTTCGGGCCGCGACCAATCGCCGAGAGGCACATTGTATCGGCTTCCTCCCTATGTCCTTCTCTACCCTGCCCGTGTCCCCCCATCTCATTTCCAATGAAAGGTCCGGCTGCAGACCAACACCATGGACTACATGTTCGCAACTTAAGTAAAACCTTATCTGTCAGGTATTGCGTACCCACCTAGTTTTAGCTATTTCCCACACCTGTACTCTGCTCATATGACCATTCTTCCTCCGACTATGTCTCGTGCAATCTAGCAATTATGGGTCCGGGATGTTCGCATTGCATGCAGACAGCACTGTGTGGCGGCATGCAGACAGTACTGTGTGCGTTGTCTTGTTCCCCCATTTTTAAATTACGGGTTATCATCACATCTGTGCCTATGCTGTGTGCTCAAAGAGCATTACGGTGCATACCCAACCTTAAAAACATTAATACTACACCGCAATTCACGCACGTTGTGTATTTTCTTAGTGAGCCAGCCGACTTTCCCTCCGAGAGTGATAATTCACAATTGTCTTGCATGTCCTCTCGTAAGGTCTTCCCTGCTCCTGTGTACATTCCTGGCCAGTGTGTTTTACCCCCTTCTTTCTGTCCAATCTCTCCTGAATTATACTTTATCTGCCGTTCGCAGGTGGTGCAAGTGGAATGGGGCAGGGTCCCTCCCAGCAGATTTCGCCTTCGTGCACATCTGATGACATGACCTTTGTAAATGGCAAATGTTGCCGCGGGCTGGTGTCTTGTGGAATTCCCACTTGTTATACCCGAGTGGGAGTCTTACCTGTCCCATCTGCTACCGTGGTGCCGGGCACTGTCTGCTTGGCTCCCTGCATTTCACCAATATTGGTGTGCCACTGTTCTGTCTTGTGTTTCCTGCTTTGGTCCTGCATGAATGCTTGCCTGAGCAAAGGCCTGCCTTGTCACTGGAACTTAGTAAAGAAGTTCACTTCCCTTACTTGAGTATCAGATATTTAATTTCACCCCGCAACAGCCAGATGGTTCTCCTTTCCTCGTACCCCGCTTCTGTGTAACCGCACCATGCAATGCTTTTGTCGCCGCTAACCAACTTTCTGTTGTCGGCCTTCTTTATTCTGCCGACAAACATGCAGGCCGATCTTGCTACATTTTTCCTTGGAAAGCACCTGCCCTGGAATGGAGCCGCCGTCTGATCTTTTGGCTGACGTGGAGCGTGATGGATATTCTTTGCCCTATGGTTTCGATGCCTCTCACTCCCTTTTCGGTGAGCAGTGCTTTTGCCTTCTTATAATTGTTCTTTTGTAATTCGCTTAAAGTGAGCCTGTGATCCGACACTCGTTGCCGATTCCGGCGGTCCCTATTGCCCGTCTTTCTTCCACCGCATGCTAGGTAAGAATGAGGGATTTGCGTCCGTGGGTTGTTTGGGATGATCTTTCCTGTTATGGTTCTTGTTCCCCTGCCGTCCCAGGTGCAGGCACCTTTGATCCCTACCGCGTTTCTGCCACAGTAATTCCCTGAACACTTTGCTTCGATTTCTGAGTCCTGTGGGATTATTGCGGCAACAAGCTCTGCACACGCTCCCAAACCAGAGCAGGGTGTTAAGTGCTACAGAGGCAAGCCAGTGGCACAAACCATCTCCAAGCCGGATTTGGGATAGGACTGCTGTAATTCACAGGTTTTCCCCAAAATACTGAATTTAAATTACTGAATGGGAGATTTGGTAGAATTTCGGCCGTATGAACATTTCGAACACCCAAAAATGTCGACCAAATGCCCCATTCAGTGGCATTATAGTGAACAAGGGCATCCCCGCACCCCGCACCCTTTTTCACTATAATGTCAGTACGGGTTGCAGGGGTGATCCCCCGCAACAGGTTGCATAAAGTTGCAAAAAAAAAGAAAAAAAGAAAAGAAGAGAAAAGGAACCTGCAGCGGCGGTTCCCGATCACAGAAGTGAATGGGAACAGTTGTTGCAGGGTCACAGCAAGTCGTTGGCGCACAGCAAAGTGTGTCGCTGCAAGGTAAGTAAGGGGGGGGGGTACTGGGAGCAGGTAATGTATTTGTGTTGGGTTGTTTTACCATAACGACTAAACCATATTTTCAGCCAAACCCGCTACAGTTTTTTCAGACACGTTTTTTTCCGTTACGGTAAAACAACCCAAATCCGTAAATCACAAAGAATGAAATGCTCCAGAACTTAGTGTGAAGCACCTCAAAGCTAGATTGGGCAAAATCCAAAAGGCAAACAAGAGTCCAGTACACTCAGGCCAGAGGGTTTCTTCTGCAGTGCTGCTCCAGCAGCTCTTGTCTTTATAGGGCCAATGTGCCCTGAGGCAATAACATGCCCCTGACTCTGGTGCACCAGGAGGGCCGGCATGTGCCGACAGCCTCTTAGCACCTAGGTGCGTGGCTTCCTGCCATTTTCCCCTCATCCTTTTTTGTTATTGTTCTCTCCCCTTTTGAAGGAAAGGGGGAGAGAACGCTGCTGCCAAGGTGCTGACGCCTACTGCCCATTAGCACCTTGGCCGTACGGGTCCCTTCCCTGTGGGGCTTCCCTTTGTGATGCCTGTGTTAGGCTATCTAACCAGGGGGGCGGCAGGAGAGGAGGCGCACCTTATGGGTGCCTTTCTTCCCCTGTGAGTTTCCTGTGGCCTCTCCCCCAAGTTTAAGGGCTCGTGCTTCATGGCAGCTGCACCCACAGCACTAGACACATGTGGAGCCCAGTGCAGGGCAGGTATGGGCAGAGGGCCAGGAAGCAGTGAATGCCAGTGTCCGGGTGGCATGCAGGGTGTAGGTAGTGTGATGCCCCTAGTCTTGGTATTGTAATTCCGATAATGAACTCCTCTATCCCCGCATAAGAGATAAAAAACGAGCACACCCAGACTTGCGTGCTTATTGCGTGCAACTTGGAAGTCTGAGGGACTCCAACTGTAAGTCCACCTGGCTCAACCCAACTGACGGAGGCAGGGGGGGGGTGGTGGCGGGGGATGCATCAGTAATAGGCCAGATGAAAGCTGGAATTAGCGCTGGCAAGGGGCTCACGATGCCACTCTCCACAGCAACAATTCTAATGTTATTCCCACTCTATTGTTTTATGCGCTTTTACGTCTGACCACCCTCTCTGATGCTTTGCTCATGCTTATGCACTGTCATTCTGACATTCTCTCAATTATGAAGTTTTTCCCACTGTAGGTCTGACCTGGTGGCCGTACTGGCACCCGCAAGCAGAACCTGATGGTAGCACCAGTACTGTTATTAATGGTACCGGTGCTACCACCTTCTCCATTCCAATTGAGCCCTATGGGGCTCAAATGGGGATGTCCCAGGCCCAGCACCCGCGAAAGGGCAATTACCAGGTCCGGCTGGGCCAGAATAGCCCGGTAATTGCCCATCCGCTAGAGTGACCAGACGTCCTGTTTTTCCCGGGGTCTGCAGGGTTGGGTGGCTATGGCAATTAAAGTTTAAATTTCTTTTCACAACACTGTCAGAATTTTAAAGTTGGAGGATTGGCTCGAACACTCAACCTTTCAGGTACAAGTCAGAACACTTACTGACTGTGCCACAGAGACTAGTTTGGAAATGAGTGTACAGCAAACCATGTTATATCAATTAAAGCAAACACCTGTTTTGAATTAACATACCAAGATTCACAGACAAAACTGCGCAAATGAGATCATATACAGTTTATAGAAAGGAGAAGTGCTGGAAATATGATAGGGTGGTAATTGGTGGGCTGCAATGGGGTAGTCCCTCTTTTATGTTGTTGGTCGTCCCGGTTTTTCGTTTTGGAAATCTGGTCACCCTACCATTCGCGGGTGCTGGACCCGGATGCGAGTTTGGAGATAGCTTTGCCAGTAAAACCGGCAAGGCTACCTCTAACCTCGTAATGAGGCCTGTCTCGTTATGTTCGTTCCCTTAACTCCCCTCAAATTTGACTGCATTTTTCTGTCACATTTTTTCACTCTTATGTTTTGTTTACCCCATAAGCCCTTTCCCGAAAGCAATTAACAATTGAACGTGAAATTCAATTACCAGATGTGTAACATTTTCCCAGTTCTTTTGGAACTTGGAAAACTGCACTATGGCTATGAACAAGAGGTTCTTATTTGTTCTGCTACCAATATATGAAGCAATACACTGTGCAAATAGTAATATTAGGTGTTTAGTTAATACGTCATACCAGATTCTTCTGCCTTCTAAATGCTTCAATTACGGGTATTTTCTTCTAAATCCTGGCGACCTGCGCGTGGCGCCATGCAGGCTATTAGACGAGCTATTAGCGCTTAATTCCTGTATTCAAGTCCATGTCTGGCAAGGCTAGCAACGTTCCCCCATCTATTTCACAAGACCAGAGCACTTGGACAAAGCCCTTTAAGTGAATGAAAATATGTAATTTGATCCAAAATAAATATATAACTGTTAACATTTTAATCTCCAGAAAATTCACTGCTCAGTTTCTTGTAACAGACACATTCGACAAAAATAACGTCACTTTGTATAGTAGAGTCGCTCACAATTCGACTAATGATAATCTATGTATAAATTCTTCAGCTGATGAGATGAAACCCCTCTGCTTCAGCATTCTCATAGATGACCCGTAGGTGGCAGCACTTGACACGCAATTAAAAGAAATCCCATTTGGGAACAGTGGTAGAATTGGTTGACTTGAAATTAAAGGCCTGCAACCTATTTCTTCTTGGTCTGAACCATCGTCGCCTGTGCTGGTTTGTTTTTAATTTTTGTTACTTTTGTTTTGGCCCGAGGAAGAAACATCCGCAGTTCAATAATCTCAGCCAGCTCCGTCTAAAAAACTCATTAGAGAACTCTGTGATGGAGTGGTTTCATCTGGAGATCCTGGGCTTGCAGAAGCAGCCGTTGTCAAAATGATGGTTTTCCCAGAGGTATGTCCATCTTCGCAGAGCCACCTGTTCCACAGCACACATCAATATTGCTGCACTCAGGTACAGCTGACAAAACGCGCACATATTGCCAAACACCTGGCTTTCACGCACGAAAAATCCGAGGGAGCAGGAGGGCTTCCACATTCCCAAACCCTTGGAACCCGTCCCATTGGGGTAGCCGCGGACATACAACAATGATTTTCTTTAATTACATTTATATCCATGCGTTCACATTGCTGGATTTACCGTATTATAGGGTGTGTGGTGTCCTTATTCACCCACCCGGACATCTTTTAAAATGGGTATGGGTGAGACCGACATATTCTCCTCCCCTCCCACCCTCCTTCTGCCTTTTATGCTTTTTAGTTTTGGCCATTAGGCGGGCCTTTAAGCCAACACGATTGCATTAGAGTGCTGGTGTTTACACAAAAGCAAAATCTGTTGGCTTTGCCAATGCGTGTTCCCAATGGCCATTTACTCATCTTTCCCAGCCCTTTTCCGTTATACTTTCTTTAGCCCCACTCATAGTTGCACTTGCCCATCAGTACATTTTCATCAAAAAAATACACATATTCAAGGATCAAAAACACAGTATATTTCGTGTGCATATTTTTCGCTAGGACGTTTATTTTTCCACCTGCACTGAGTGCCATTGCGTGTGATGCAGGAGACCAGAGCAATGGTCGTCGTCAGTCAACAACCCACGCATCAGTCCTTGGAGAACCCAGGTGGCTAAAAGCAAGTGCCCATGGTCGAGAAACATAAGAGATTTGCTAAAGAATGGAGAAAGAGTCATGGTTTATATGAAAATATACTCTTCATTTAAGTCCCACAATAGGATACATAAACAATGCATAGTACAGTGGAAAGCAATGGCACCTATTACAAAATACAAACACAGAACCCTCAGAAGCGCCTGCCTTCCCGGATAGCGTGGGTAGAGGGCAGCAAAGAGCAGTGCAGCCGAGCACCCTCGCCTCCATCTGTAATGGAATCGGACATCACAGAGAAAGGCCAGAACCTCTGCAGGGCTCGATATGAACCAGAAAAGACCACCTTTCTCGCCTACAGGGTACAGCCCCGTGGGAGTGACCAGGACACATTCTCACGTGACGGTATCCTTTGGAAGCCAGGGCAAAACTACGCAGCAGGGTGCAACACTGGGGCCTTCCCTCGGCCTGACCTATGAGAGGCTTGTCAGGATAGAATCCATCCAAGCAGCGAATCAGGATAAAGGTTCACCACCCGGTCTCTCCTGGCCAAGCATCCTTCTTTTCTTTTTACAGGATGGTATGGCTCATGGCGTAGACCTAAAGTCTGTAGGTCAGAGAAAATCGACACAGGGTCGAAAGATATAAGTCTGGCTGACTGGTCTCACGTAGCGAAGCATCCCTAGGAAGGTCCCTAAGATTTTGTGTCTCTGTGGCGTGTAAGCATGTGATCTGCCCAACCAGGACCCCAGATTGGTCAATATCCCGTCTGCAGTATGACCTTTGACCGGTCAAATAATTTGGCACACACACACAAATTAATTTGTGTTACTAATGTGTTGTACTATGTTTTAACACGCTGAGTTTTGTGCTCTAAAAACTGACTTGTAGTGCAATACTCTCTACCAGCACTGAGGTGCTTAAAGATATTTGTGTGGAGTAACCAATTATTTCAACCATGATTGTATCATAACTGTTTGATTGTTTTAAATGCACAACTATATTAGTGTAAAACAAATGTTAAAAAATGCTAAGCATGAGCAGTAGCAGCCATGTATCTATTTCTAGTGAAACTAATAGAGTCGGGTGCAGAGTCTTTGTGGAATCCATTGTGTTGCCTGACTGGAGTCCTGTTTCTATTGCTGCACAGGGACCCTTTCATAACCCAACCGCTGCCGCAGAGTCGGGTGCAGAGTCTTTGTGGAATCCATTGTGTTGCCTGACTGGAGTCCTGTTTCTATTGCTGCACAGGGACCCTTTCATAACCCAACCGCTGCCGCAGAGTCGGGTGCAGAGTCTTTGTGGAATCCATTGTGTTGCCTGACTGGAGTCCTGTTTCTATTGCTGCACAGGGACCCTTTCATAACCCAACCGCTGCCGCAGAGTCGGGTGCAGAGTCTTTGTGGAATCCATTGTGTTGCCTGACTGGAGTCCTGTTTCTATTGCTGCACAGGGACCCTTTCATAACCCAACCGCTGCCGCAGAGTCGGGTGCAGAGTCTTTGTGGAATCCATTGTGTTGCCTGACTGGAGTCCTGTTTCTATTGCTGCACAGGGACCCTTTCATAACCCAACCGCTCCCGCAGAGTCGGGTGCAGAGTCTTTGTGGAATCCATTGTGTTGCCTGACTGGAGTCCTGTTTCTATTGCTGCACAGGGACCCCTTCATAACCCAACCGCTGCCGCAGAGTCGGGTGCAGAGTCTTTGTGGTCTTTGGGCTCTGTGGGCCCAGGGATTCCCGAGGACTACTTTAACTTTTGCAGAAGACGAGCAAACGAAGCCTGATACCACCTTCCTGCTTTTCAACAATACGCAGAACTCTTACTGAACGGGTGAGTCCGTCCTGTCTTCATTGGTGGGTGCAGTCCCTGGTATCCCTCTTGCTATCCCTCTTGTTTTACCAGCATGGCGCTGATCACGTTAATCCCTTCTGGCCCATTGACACATCACCGGACTAAATCACTCTCGGCGCCTGACATACATTCAGTGCTTTGCGAGACACTACCCAGTGGCCCGGCATGAGGAACACCGGTCCAAGATGGGATAGCACAGGCATAAATGATGTGCGCGCACAGTCTGTGATCCCCCTGAATGTGCTGCGTGGAGAAGCTACATTGATCCAGGGAACACAGGAACCAGATAATACAGACACGACACAGTGTGCGATGAAGCTGGCCGCCCGTGACCTATACCGGCAAATTAATGAAGTAAATGAAACAACTTTGGCACATGTCCTACAATCCGGAACAATGATCCTAGAAAATAAGGAATTACAACAGAAAGGAATGACTTCAGATCTAACACTGGATGAGGAACATATGAGCCCAAGTAATGACACAAGAACTATGCCGGGTGAGGCTCTGGACATGTCTCAGCATGATCTTAAAATTGGATTACTAGACCAGATGAAGTTAGAGACAAAGCAGATTCAGATTATTAACAGGGTATTACCCGAATTGTTTGTTTACAATTGTTTGAATGACACAATTGTTCGAATAATAGGGGTCCTAATTGCCCTTCTGCACAATTGACCGTATGGTCATTTTAATATATATTATGGTTTGGGTTGGTGTAATAATAATATAAGGGGATTGGGGGGGTTGGGGTGGGGATTGGATTGGGTGGGGGGTTGTGGGGGGTTTCCCCCCGCATATATATCCTAATTGACTGTTTAAATTCGGTCAATTGTGCAGAAGGTCAATTGTTATTCGAACAATTGACATTCGAACAATTCGTATACAACCATTAACAGACTGGTAGATCAATCCTCTGATCAACATGTAGCAGGTATATTCCATCAAAACACAAAACAATTGCTATGTATGAAAGGATCATCATCCCTAATAACACCTACAACAACAGAACAAAATATGAATTACAGCTATGTTCTGCCACAGCCAAAGAGTGATATGTCATTGAAAAACAAAGCCATTCTGGCCAAACAGCGATGGCAGAGAAATCAGGCATTCTTGACTAAACAAGAGAACCACATGACAGAAATTATTCAAAAGCCCTCCTCACATGTGGCATGTCTTTCACTTGATATTACAGAGATCAAAATGCTCATGTATAATCATGAGAAATGAAAATAAGTGTTTGGTGAAAGAGGTGGAATTAAGAGCAGAGAGAGACTCACTACATCAATGCCTTGCCTGATAAGCCAACCAAGTCAATCTAAGACTTGTATCTGTTCACCAACACTGACCCATAATGATAATCTGCCATCAGGTCAGACACGAAATACAGATTCTACCGTCATGCACAACGAAGATCTACCAAGAAGTAATGAAAAATCGAATAACAAATGCCAATGCAGCTCAGAGGATGGACGTCAAACGACAATGCTAGACTTAAAGAACATGTTGCTTTGCTTGCGATACCTTCTCAGGCAATGATTCAGTACCTGAAATTATTTGAAGCCAATAAAGATACGATGAAAGATCAAGCCACATTATTGGTGCTTATCCCTTGAAAGCAAATCTATGCAGAGTCATTTATGGCTAGGATACAAGATCAGATCAATATGGAAGCGGAAGCTAGCCTCATGTGCCAGACTCGCCTGTTAGAGATTGCAAGGAGTGACAGGGCCGACAAAGCTCACATGACCAATGCGATCCTTACAATGCTGAACAACAAGAAGGTGGAAGAAGACAGAGACACCGGAAAATCAAATACGCAACAAGTGGGTCCGGGTATATGTCCATGCCAGTAACAGAGACAGACAGAATTGATTGACAACAACACACAAGCACATTTTTGCCAAAAAGTACAAAACAGACAGATACACCGCTTCGGATCCAAGGTGTAAAGACAGATACAACAACTGCACAAGTTCAAGCGAATACTGCTACCAAGGTAGAGATGTCGCCCCTGAGAATATCCCTCTCATGGGATCAAATTCAAAACAGAAAGAGACTTTAGATATGTTTGTGGTGAAGAATAAGAAAAAGCAAAAACAAGAAACAACAAAACAAAACAGCAAAAAAACAATAAAGGCTCGCGAGCATTTCTGCAAAATGTATCCCTAACTCAGACTATGCCAACAAAACCACAACTAAAAAAGGATATTTTCGCACAACAAAGGAAAAAACTAGAGTGCAAAACTACAGAGAACATAAAAAAATTAATAGAGACCTCGCGAATTGAGATGAACATCTCAGAAGAACATATTCAACAGCAGATCTTACTCAATACTCCACCTATACTGACGCTGAAAATGACTCAATAAGTGTGATCTACATAGAGGGAAATAACACATCGCTCATAATCATCGATCAATACAAAGAAGGTATTTCTACCGTTGATGCTCAGATAGAACTTTCTTGTGAGGATATCTCCGGTTCCAATCTAGACACTTCATATGACGACCAGCCGGAGTGTATCGACATAACGTCTGATATTGAGATCATAACATCTGAAAATAGAAAATACAAGAGTAAGCGAAGAAACGAAGAGAAGAACAGGATCAGTCCACCTCAAAATGAGACTCCTCTGAAGTTACCTATTTTTATTGACCCACAACGACTGCATATCTCAACTAGATTAAAACTGGAAATACGAGAAAACACTCATGATGGACTCATATTAAACAGGACTAACATTTTGCGGCTATTACTCGCAATTCCGCAGTTGCATTGTATAGATTCTCAGGACATGAAGTTGGTCCACTTCATAGATGAATTACTGCTTGAATCTGTTAAGGATTTCAATCAGGCAATTCACACTGTTCTCAGCCTAGTATGCAGTGCACAAATGAAATACTTATTTTATTGTGTCTGTAGGTTCAATATTCTGAGTGATATACCACTCATATCACACCCCTTCTCAAAATATCCCAGGTCACAATGGACCAGGAATCAGGCTGGTTGGTAAAGGCAATATTTATTTATTTATTTAAAATTTAAAATCAGACATGTTTTAATATATGGGGCAGCAATCACCAATGTGGTGACAATACAAATAAGAAAGCAGGTACTGCAGTTGAATTCACTTTTAGCAACACAGAATATAAAACACAGAGAAAAGAACAGTTTTGATGTGTTTAAAAGGTAGCGCTTAAGTTAAGATTTCCCCCTGCACATTTCTCAACGCACAAACAAACAATTCTACCCAGATGTAAGTAAGCAGCAGGTATTCAGGAATATAGAACAGGGTACAGGGTTTGAATAGAATCTTCCCACCCCAAACAAGAGAGAAAAATGTTTTGGAAAATGTATACTTTTAAAATGACATTTGAAAATGGCTGTGTGAAACAATGAAAAGTGAGCAAAAATGCCTTAAATTGATATGAATTCCTATGGAAGCAACACTGAAAAGATCCTAACAAACATAAGCTATAATATGAGCAACAGTACACACTTTGAATCAGAATGGAAGCTTGGAAATAGATGAGATTGGAAATCACATTTGTAAAACTGCAGAATTCCGAATTCCAGCCTAAATTTCACAAAACAGTTTTTAAGAAAAATGGGCCAAGTACACTGTTCTTGGATGCGGTTCTTGGGTAGGGTTGTAGCTAAAGGTCTTATGTTTAAGTCAGAGTTCAAATTAAGTCTCTAGCTATTAAATTGAAGAAGTAATGCAAGTTTGAATGAGAGGCCTATTTAGACAAATAGAACAGAGAAAAACAGAAAATCAGTTTTAAAATGACAGATTGATTTTATTTAAACTAGATTTAATGGCTAAGAAAAAGAAGAATGCCACTGTGAATCTCCACAGTTACACACGGCCGCTTGTAACCCTTCACGTGGCAGATACCCCTTTTTCTTTATGGGAATTACTTTATTTAAACCAAATCACTAATGATTTATGGTGTAGTAAAACTACAATGAAGATAATATAGCTAAAACTCCGAATCACAAATAGGGTTGCAAGAATGGTCCTGACAATATTACAAGTTTTTAAGTTAAAGAAGGGATAGTTTATAGATTGGCATAGGACAAGGCAATATCTGCTACAGTTTACTATGATATTTTATGATACTTACAGTCCACTTCATTTTAAGATTTTGGACCGTCAAGAGCGCTGGTCATCACGGATAGGGTCTAAGGACAGCAGGGCACATCTGGTGGAATTGAATCAGCTGAACTGGCACCTCAGACTGGACTGGCACCTAGGACTGGACTAGAATGGATTAGATTGGCCCTCCTGGTTGCTGGACACTGTAGATCAGTGGGATGGCGAGTTTCAGCAGGCAAGCATTTATGGCAGCAAGCCAAACTAGATCAAAATGTCTTCCCTTAAGTTCTGGGAAGGTTTCAGGATTTGGGCCTAGCTGTAAAAGGAGTTCATCAATTCTGAGGCCTTGACTTTGTAAATAAATCTGGAATCAGGAACAAGATGGAGAATTCAGGAACAAGGCACCACGCGGAAATCAGGATGGAGTCAGGAATCAGTATGTGTGTGTGTTGTTGTCACACTAACCTGTGTCTCTGCAGGAGTGATGGACGAGCCTCCCTTGACCCTGAGTCTTCACTTCCCCTGTTTCACCCAGAGGAATACCTGTCAAATACAAGGTGTACACTCCCGATTCCCTGTGCCCTTCCCTTCTCTTTACTGTGTGCTGTTATGTCCCCCTATGGGCTTACTTGATCTTTAGTAGGGTGTGCACTCCATCCTTCATTTGCAGGGGCACGATTCACTCATGTGATTGGTGCCAATGTGTGTAGGCTGAGTTCAGATGCCAAACGCTGTTTTATGCCTTCACAGCGAGGCCGAGAGTTCTTCACTGGCTAGAAAGTCCTTCCCGCAAGTGAATGTTGCGCAGAGAATGTTGAGTGTCCAAAATTGTCCGTATTGTCTTTGTTTGCCAGTATTTTTGTGGTTGAGTAGCGCTGCATGTAGAATCTAGCTGCAGGTAGGTTTGCGCAGCATCTTCAATTCGAGCGCGTCTGGTAATGTCTCTCCTTTTCCCTTGCAGGAGAAATTATGTGGTATTAGCGCCTCGAGTCCGGGTTCAGCACTGCTGGAGATTTGGTGGTTTTGCACCACCTAGAGAGGGAGAGCGCAGTGAAATAAATGTCCACGTTATTGGAACGAGTGCAATGAATAATGTCTCTTCTTTCTTACAGGGGTTTGTGCGCTCGTGCAACTAACCTGGATTCCAGTGTCGCGGGAAGATTCGGTGAGTATGCGCAGTGTTACTGATATGCACGTTTTAACACTGTTCTTCTTTGTTCTTACAGGTGCCGGTGTAGAAGTCCCCTCTTGACTGGAGATAGCTGCGGCGTGGAGTAAGAACCAGGTAAGCTGAAGCTGAATGATCCGGAGCGGGTAAGCAGAAGTAGGATGATCCGGAGCAGGTGAGCAGAAGCAGGATGATCCGGAGCAGGTAAGCAGAAACAGGATGATCCGGAGATGGTAAGCAGATGCTGGCTGGTCCAGAGCATGGCAAGTGTGTTGCTGATACAGCTCACAGTAAGCAACACGAAGCACTGGAAGAATCTTGGGCGTGGCTTATATAGCCAGGCACACCTAAACACTAGAGAGCTCATGAGTTATCATGCACTTCCTGTTTGGCAAAGGCACAGTTTCCGCCTTGCTTTTTGCTGGTTGGATGACAGAAAGGGTTATCATGTTTTATGATCTGGTCTGGAAACCTCCCATAGTTATTGGGATCAAAATGTAACTTTCCCACAAATACATATGTATGTACTTATGCCCTGAAAATCAGACACATACATCACATATTTCGTGGGTCACATTTACATCCAACTCCCAAGTCTATGGGACTTGGTCTTGTCTTTCTATTACATTTTGGCAATTTTAATCATAAAGGTTTGGCCTAACAATTCCTAATTTGGTACATATATGTGCAATCACCCCTAGGACATGGGTACACAATATTAGATTTGCAGAATTAATAGTTTCAGCATAATTAGTCATTTTTCATAACTTCAGTTCCTTATGCAGTAAGAAATCCTACTAAGTCTTCAAATGGCTAGCCCTAGTTCAGATTTATATGTATGTATTTTTCACTCATTTACTTATTCTGGCTGCCAAGTTAAATGTCTTGAAGTTCAGTGGCAAATAAGCATTTTAAATCCAAAAATCACAAGTCAGTTTTTTTTTCTTGCTTCCCAAGTGTGAGTAAATGGCAAGTCCTTTGAAGTTCAATGAGAAGCCTCTCCCAGCATCCTGCCCCTGCCCTGGAAGGATGAGTGTCCAAGCCGTTTGCAGTTTGTTTGCAGGCTGGTTACATGTATCCTGCCTTTGTTTAGAGTTTCTCTCTGCACAGCTGATTTTGTTACTTGTTGCAATTTTAGCTGTGCTCCCCCCCCCCCCGGAAGATGAAAACAAGGTTTCCTGGGCTGCTTTTTTATTAGCTACATTTTATAGAGCTGTCAGTCAATGAAGCCCGGTTCCTCTGAGCCACACTGGATGATTCTGGGCATTGCAGTACCCCTTTAATATCAATGATTGAATGGAAAGAAATGGATCTAGCGCCAAAAACAGCACTTGTGAAGGTTACAAAGCTAATATTTTAAAAGGCATTTTCGGTTTTCAGCACAATTCTGTTGCTTTGCTGCATGTTGAATGTGAAAGAGCCCACTGGCATGCTCCTGCAGAGTGAACTCTGTTTTTCACCCCCCCCCCCGACTGTGTGTGGCAGGGTGTGCAGCCTTTTTAAATGCAATTTCAAGATTTTGGCATGCACACATTGGAATGGGTCATAATATCCCACAACTCAGTATCTTATCATGTGATATGAAAAGCAGCTATATCATTTAGACTTCTTTTGTAATTATTTAATTATTTTAATGAGCTTGAGCACAATGACAGAGAGACTACCTTCAAACAAAAGATGAAACAGGAAGACTAAGGCAGAAGGAACCATCCAATGATGAACACTGAGAGAGAAACAAATGCGTACAGAGTATCAATTGCGGACTAAAATCTCTTGATGAGATAGCGGAAAGAGGAGAGTCTGCAGTATATCCCCAAGATGAACTTCACTAAACACTTTATATGGAGAGACACCGAATATATAGACAATTCAACAAAAGAAAAATATGAGTCACACAGATAACAACCAGTCGACGAACCAGAAGGCATGAACTCTCTCTGCTCATGGAATACTGGGGGTCATACACACTTGTTCCAACATGACAATATTCATCTTATCATGTTTCAAATAATAATATGTCTCCAAGAAACGTGGCTAAGTACACATCCAGTATTCAAAGGTTACACATCCTTTCTTAACCCAGCAATACACCATGCAAAAGGTAGACCCTCTGCTGGTCTAATGACATTGATAAAAATAGATGCTAATATAGAAATGATAGAATCCATCAATTTAAATCTCTGCACACAATTTACACTCTTACAATGTCAGTTCCAGCATCTGGATAAAGAGGGTGAAAGGAAGATTTACCACTTGAATAAAATATAGAAGTATTCATAGATACTGTGTTTACAGGGATTGATCAAACCGTGAGCAAATATCCTCAGTTGGAAATTATTATATGCAGTGATATGAACTTCCATCTTTATGATCACAATGGAGACAGGCATGAAAAAATGCAGCTTACCACTTAGGACTCTGAGGTGAACAATGGAAATAGAAGACAGAAACCTATAACTCCATACCTACCCCTAGAGACAATGGAGGGGGCTGATTCCAACATGGTTGAGGGGAAAGACGTGGCAATTATTGATTATAGCTACATCTCCCAAGGAATCAAGATGAAAATACAAAAAACAGACATTTCCAATACGACGGCCAGTGACCATCGCATACTATCAATAACATGGTCCTCATTAACAATAAACAAACAGAAAATGACTCTATTGTCATTGGACATTAATAGTCAATTAAATAGATTGCGATTGACAGAAAATCAATTGAGAACTTTGGTACATCATTTTGAAAAGACAAGGTGCGAGGATGAGGAGAAGCTAAACTATGAGTGGCTTCTGTCCTTGTTCCAACAACCAGCAAAGCAAATGTCCATAAACAAACAAACAGCATACTCACTGCTTCAACCTGCAAATAAAAGAGAAAAAAGCTGAACTACGTAAAAAACGTAGAGCCTTATCGAAAGGCACAGATGAGGACAAATACACACTCATGAAACTAGAAAATCAGCACCACTCAAATCGCATAGGCATGTGTCATTACAACATAATGCGGAAACCATGTTAGCTGCATTAAAAAATTAAAACTCAAGAAATCTCTGGAATCTCCTAAATCAGCAAACCAACCGCTCTGCAGAAATGAATTCCAATGTCTTAGAAGCATCTTGGATCAACTACTTCACCAAGCTGTACAAGGAAAGAACTGAAATGTGTGAAGACCCTTCCCCAAGGCAAAAGCGCCATTTGAAATTAGATTTCGACCATGATGAGATGTGTGTTCTAATAAGCAACCTGAACACATCTAGTGCACGCGGCCCAGATGGGCTATCCCATGCACGGATAAAATGAAATCCAGAGCAATGGGCTGAATTGTGTATGCACATTTTTCTTCTAATAGAGGAAACAAATAAGATCCCGACGTGGCAACATGCACTATTGATCCCCATTTATAAACAGGGTGACCAGAAAAATCCAGGTAATTACCGCCCTATTGCCTTGATCGATACTTTGGGCTAAATCATTCCTTCCTTCTTGCTCAAAAAACTGTCAGCATGGACAAATACCAACAATCATCAAGCGGTAAGACAAACTGGATTTGTCAAAAAGGTGGGGACTAATATCAACTTGTTCCTGTTAAACCAACTAAAACATGAAGCACTGATAACTAAAACACGAACCTTTGCAGCTTTAATTGATCTCCGCCTTGCTTTTGACATGGTCAACAGGCATACATTGTGGCTCAAACTGAATTCTTGGAACTGCCCAAGTGAAATCATGGAACCCATAAAACAACTTTATACAAATACTACTATTCAAATCCACATGACTTCAGATGGAGTAATAACAGTACCAATACGAACATGGAATGGTCTGAAACAGGGGTGCCCTCTGGTGGCTACCCTGTTTAACCTTTTTATTTAAATCAATATTTTATTTTTATCATGCTTGTACACAAGTGCTTCAGAGCGTGACAAGGCAAGGGAGGGGAACAGGGGAGAACTAAACAGCAATCTTACTAGGCCCATTGACATTGAGAACATGCAAGTGCATGGGAGAGGGGGAGGGGAAAAGTGCATGGAAGGGGGGAGAAGTGGAAAGTGCAAAGCAGAGGAGAAACAGATAAATAGCAATAAATAAATAATAAAGGCAACAAACAGTGGTAGTGCAGCCAGCAATTTACAAGTGCTAGGTTTAAGGCAGCAGACAGGTTAGGTCTGATAAGCTCACGAAGAAAAAGTGGGGGCTGTATGGGTACAGATACAGACGCCAGTGTAAGGGGTGGCCCAGAGGCAGTGCGGGAGGGTGGCAGGGTGAGCAGGTACCTGGGCCCGGAGGACAGAGGGTGGCCAGGTGCACAGTGCCAAGAGAGAACAGATCAGCAGGGCAGAGGGGGAGCGAAGGCAGAAGAAAAGAGGAAGGTCTTGAGGTGCTTTCGGAACCGGAGATGGTTCTCCTCAAGTTTTAGAGTGGCAGGGAGGCTGATCCAGAGGGAGGCCCCAGCCCAAGAGAGAGATCTACCCCCAGCTCATTTCTTTGTAATACGACTGACCCTGAGGGAGTTGGAGGTAGAGGGGCAAAGATCTCAAGAGGGGAGGTATTTGCGGAGGGATAGCTGAAGGTATTTTGGACCCAGGCCCCAGAAAGCCTTCTGGACAATGCAGACAGTTTTGAATTTAATCCTTGCATCCACTGGGAGCCAATTGAGAGATTTCAGAGCTGGAGAAATACGATCCCAGGGCTTGAGGCCGAGGACAAGTCTTGCAGTCCTGTTCTGGATTAGTTGCAGAGGGTGGAGAGTAGAAGCAGGTAGATTTAGAAAGATGCTGTTACAATAGTCCACGCTAGAGAGAACCAGAGCTTGGGATACCCTGACCTTCTGGGGTAAGGAGATGAAAGGCATAGTACCTCTGAGGAGGTACAGTAGGAAATGTTACTTTTTAGAGACCTCAGAGATGTTGGCCGAGAAGGAAAGGGAGGAGTCAAAGATGTCCCCGAGGTTTTTAGCCTTGCAGGAGGAGGTAGGAGGAGGGCCAAGGGAGGCTGGCCAGAGAGTGAGGGGAAAGGATGCTGAAGGTATGCCGATGAGGAGGATCTCCGTCTTGCTGGCATTCAGACAAAGATCATTGGCGGCACACAGTCTTGAATGGCAATTAGGCAATCAGAGATGAGAGAGGGAGAGGAGGTGGCAGAGGGCAGCTTGACAATTAGTTGAGGCTTCCCTCTTCCATCTGATTTCGAAGAATCTATGAAGGTGACATCAACAAATCCGCCAAAAATGAATTCAGTACACTTAACATGTATAATGTACACAGATAACATCGTGATTTTCGATAAAACCTATAGAGGTCTACAGTTAAGCCTCAATCAGCTAGAAAGCTACATGCACCACAACGAACTGATGATTAATCCAGAAAAATCAAAGATTATGTCCCTAACCAAAATTGCAAGGAAGCAAACTAATAACCCTGCATGATTTCTGAAAAACAAAATATTAGCTCAACTGGACACAATAAAATATCTTGGGATGTGGATTAATCAATCTGAAACTGAAATTGAACATGCAAGCCAGCTGAAATCAAAAGCATATTCATAAGCAAGACAGGGTGCTTTTATTCATCGGAAATGTTGACATTTTTCCTTGAAACCAATTATGCAATACTATAAACAAAAAGTAGCAGAGATTCTGTCATATGGAGCTGAGACTATGATGAAAATCAACCAGCTACTATGGCAGCAGTTGGATGACATTTTTGGAGAAAGATCCTGTCTTTGCCACCGTCATTTCCCATGCCACGCATACGATATGAAATAGCGACACAATCCCTCCTATCCATTGTGACTTGGAAGCAATTGGATTTGTTTACAAAAATCCTGAGTGAATATCAAAGTCAAGTAATCGATACCCTCCATCTTAAACCCAAGAACAGTAATGCGGCTGGAGTGAATGAATGGAAAAAAACGGTGGAAGAAAAGCTACCTGTGTCATATATTTCAAGTGAGATGCTGACATTACGCCCGCAACATGCTAAAAAATGGATCGTGAGAAATGACTGGATAGACACATTAGATTGCAAAGCACAATATCAAATGGATGTAAAGTATGAGCACGAGATACGGCCAATCAATCTCTTGCCAAAATGTCTAATCCTATTCCCGGACCAGAGGATTTGTGACACATTCTGAGATTACACCTGAATCTTCTGCCAACACTTGAACTTTTATCGACCACAAAACAACTATCCAGCAAAGAGGCATATTGTCATTTCTGTAAACAGAAGGAAAGTACAGAGTCCCTTTTCCATTTAATCATGTAGTGCACAGCACTTGCGCAGAAACGTAAAATCTTTAGCGAACTTTTTGTGTTACCGAACATTCAGGTGGAAGCAAAAGATTGATGGTCGCAGATCCTGATGGGGAATAATAGGAAATTGTAATATACTGTCATTCATTTTTGGAACAACATAATGGACAAAAAAACAAACATATAGGAAGTTATGAGCAAGAATAATGAATTTGAGTTTGGTTGTAAATTTGTAGGAAAAAAAATGAAAAGTTCAGAAATAAACTATATCATATAATAAAATGCTAAAACGTTTTTGTCTTAAGTTTGACAACTATGTTATAGAAGAACACATGTTAAAAATTCAAAAAGGTTTTAATCAGAATATTAACAAAACTGCCTGTAATTAATCGAAGTAAGCTTTGAGTACATTAACACATGGAAACATGAATAAATGTGTTTTCAATCAACCTCAAGAAGGTCTAGTTGCATGAAATGTGGTGTAATGTTTATATCTTGAATTCAGATAATTCACATCTGCCCAATATCATGTATTTTGAAGGGTTATTTTAGGGCTGACTTATTCCAGCCACCCTTATGAACATGTGTTACATACATGATCTAAAGTATGTTAAATCTGTATGTGGCAGGACTCCTTTAATGTCCTATCCCTGTTTAGCCCTCTTTGCCCTCTCACTTAGGGGCATCCCTTTAGTTCTCTACAGTTAGTACCCCCTGACATTCAACAGTAGGCTGTAGGTACATATGGCGCCCCCACACTGGGGCAATAGCTTTCCCTCCTGCCATCATTACCACAGGATTTTAATTTTTTTATTTTATTTTATTTATTTATCACTTTCAACAAAGCGCTTTACACAAAATCTAAAATACAATGGTACAATAAAAATGAAACAAAATGAACAGCAATTGTCAAAACTGATTAGAAGGAAGAGAGAGAAAATGGGGTTTTTAAGTGGGAATAAAAAATATGACAGGAAGGGATCTGCTATCCCTTCCTAACCCACTTTTCCTTCATCTTGCCTTACTTGCATTCCCTGTAACTAGCGACTAGATGCCCATGGACTTTGTGTGCTGCTATAAATACAAAAATAAATAAGATGCATGAATAAAAAGAGCAATATCATTCCAATGCTTGGGTGCAAGAAGTGAGAAGAAATTAAATTGGGAAGAAGCACAAGGTGGTTTGGGATTGAGAATGGAGAGAACGAGTAGGAAAATAGAAAGAGACAAGAGAACAAAAGATAAGAAGGAGCAAGGCTGTCAGTCTAGAAAAATGGATACCTCTCATATTTGACGGCAAATGTATGTTGGTGGTCATGGGAAAACCGTCTCATGCACGATTTGACAGACATATAGGTTTCCGAGTTTGCCAATGAACGACCATTTTGATGTAACAAGGATCGCCATTTTGTTTTCTAACCATTGCTTATTGCTTTCTGTTCTTATTGCTTTGCAGCACATTTTCTGCTTACACTGCTCGACTGTAAAACATTGTTGTCTGAACGTGAAAGGACAAGGCCGCAGGGCCGCGAGGATAACAAAAGTTCATTGAAACACAACGTAGGCAGCGCCAGGAAGGAATGCCCGGCTCCCTCCCGAATGTAGCCTTGAAGCAGAGCTGCAGGGCATTTAATCATTTCGCAGCTGCCAGCCAGTCTCGTTATATGGTAGAATATGTTAGAATAAACCAGCTAAAGGCTTGAAATATGCTCTTCTTATGGCCCCCCTTTACTGAGCCCTGTAGAGCGTGTCGGCTCCCAGGACACGAATAGCACCTCATAGATAGCAAGGTCTGGAATGTGACTCTTCCCCCGTATGTAGCTCGCTTCCAAGAACAGAAGCACTGTGTTCTGTTCAACAACTGAAAGATGCCTCCGCACTTGCAAATTGCATATTGTTACTAGAATAGATATTTGAAGATGTCATAATTGTCGAAAGTGTCCATCATCACACCGAGTTCAAAGAAACCCAATAAAGGGGGGTGTTAAACAAGTCATAGCTGATTGTATGATATGCATTTTGTATATATGTAACTGATGTACGTAATTCACTCTCTTGCGTCCCTCGAGCTCTAGACATACATGTCGCGGGGCGTGAGACCGAGTTGGCCAACTGATACTATTTGCTTTGCAATAAACCCTAGCTTTGGGAATATAACCTTGTGTCTGGCGTATATATCGTGTGTGGTGACTCGCCTTGTTTCCATAGATGTAAGGGACCCCTAGGGTCCCCTTTCAAGATGGCGCCCGAATAGCAACCTTCCCCCACTTGTTCCATCGCATACGTTGTAATCGAGTCAAGGCGGAGAACGGCGAGGACGGGACGATTGAGTCGGGATCAAGAGGTGTTCGGGGCGCCCTGTAGAAGTGATGAGAGATTCCTCTGCAGATCTGCACACATCTGATCCCTGATCGACGTGCCTGGCTAGAAAACAAGGAGGAGAGGGTCCCGAAACGAGGCGGAAGACAAGAAACGCAGACACAACGTCATTGTCTGCATCAGTATACAGACGACTTGTGTCTGAAAGGACAAATTGATTTATCAGGTGAGTCATTCCCCGATTCAAAGTAATCCTGATATTGGTTGAGAGTTGACTTTACAAAATCAGACACCCTAGGTAAGGTTGATTAACCAGGGGGAAGGTTGAAACATGCCTGGGGTATTGTCCACTCTTGCAGTGTTTTTCCGCTGTGGTAGACAATCTTTGGAATATGGCCAAATTGCACCACCTGGGGGAACCCCGGCATATGAGATGTATGTGAAGTATGGAGTGGGTTCAATAATATTCTGTGAGACTTGGCATAGGCAAACCAGAAAGCTACAAGACCATCAGTGGCCGATTAATGGTAGTTTTGAGATAGCGAGAATAGATAACTTGGAAAGGGTATTGATAAGAAAGAAAGCGCGTCCTGCAGCATTTGATATCGTTAAGGACTGGAGAAGGGAAGCAATGCTCTGATTTAGAAGTAGAGCGAAGCATGTGCCCAGGCATAAATTGAAAGGTGAAGTAGCGGAAGAAAAGGAAGAGGAGGAGTGGACTGAGAGTCTAAGGAGGTCAGGTAGACGTGACCAGTTGAATATACAAAATATATACCCACAACGAGAATTGCACATAGCAGATGAATTGATAGAAAACATATTGACCCATAAAAAACAAGGCCTAAAATCAGAAGCGAGGCCAAATACGTCAATAACTAATGCCCAAACCCCGCCCTGAGCTCAAACTCTCCCTCCTGGCAGTGCGGGAGGGTGGCAGGGTGAGCAGGTACCTGGGCCCGGAGGACAGAGGGTGGCCAGGTGCACAGTGCCAAGAGAGAACAGATCAGCAGGGCAGAGGGGGAGCGAAGGCAGAAGAAAAGAGGAAGGTCTTGAGGTGCTTTCGGAACCGGAGATGGTTCTCCTCAAGTTTTAGAGTGGCAGGGAGGCTGATCCAGAGGGAGGCCCCAGCCCAAGAGAGAGATCTACCCCCAGCTCATTTCTTTGTAATACGACTGACCCTGAGGGAGTTGGAGGTAGAGGGGCAAAGATCTCAAGAGGGGAGGTATTTGCGGAGGGATAGCTGAAGGTATTTTGGACCCAGGCCCCAGAAAGCCTTCTGGACAATGCAGACAGTTTTGAATTTAATCCTTGCATCCACTGGGAGCCAATTGAGACATTTCAGAGCTGGAGAAATACGATCCCAGGGCTTGAGGCCGAGGACAAGTCTTGCAGTCCTGTTCTGGATTAGTTGCAGAGGGTGGAGAGTAGAAGCAGGTAGATTTAGAAAGATGCTGTTACAATAGTCCACGCTAGAGAGAACCAGAGCTTGGGATACCCTGACCTTCTGGGGTAAGGAGATGAAAGGCATAGTACCTCTGAGGAGGTACAGTAGGAAATGTTACTTTTTAGAGACCTCAGAGATGTTGGCGGAGAAGGAAAGGGAGGAGTCAAAGATGTCCCCGAGGTTTTTATCCTTGCAAGAGGAGGTAGGAGGAGGGCCAAGGGAGGCTGGCCAGAGAGTGAGGGGAAAGGATGCTGAAGGTATGCCGATGAGGAGGATCTCCGTCTTGCTGGCATTCAGACAAAGATCATTGGCGGCACACAGTCTTGAATGGCAATTAGGCAATCAGAGATGAGAGAGGGAGAGGAGGTGGCAGAGGGCAGCTTGACAATTAGTTGAGGCTTCCCTCTTCCATCTGATTTCGAAGAATCTATGAAGGTGACATCAACAAATCCGCCAAAAATGAATTCAGTGCACTTAACATGTATAATGTACACAGATAACATCGTGATTTTCGATAAAACCTATAGAGGTCTACAGTTAAGCCTCAATCAGCTAGAAAGCTACATGCACCACAACGAACTGATGATTAATCCAGAAAAATCAAAGATTATGTCCCTAACCAAAATTGCAAGGAAGCAAACTAATAACCCTGCATGATTTCTGAAAAACAAAATATTAGCTCAACTGGACACAATAAAATATCTTGGGATGTGGATTAATCAATCTGAAACTGAAATTGAACATGCAAGCCAGCTGAAATCAAAAGCATATTCATTAGCAAGACAGGGTGCTTTTATTCATCGGAAATGTTGACATTTTTCCTTGAAACCAATTATGCAATACTATAAACAAAAAGTAGCAGAGATTCTGTCATATGGAGCTGAGACTATGATGAAAATCAAACAGCTACTATGGCGGCAGTTGGATGACTTTTTGGAGAAAGATCCTGTCTTTGCCACCGTCATTTCCCATGCCACGCATACGATATGAAATAGCGACACAATCCCTCCTATCCATTGCGACTTGGAAGCAATTGGATTTGTTTACAAAAATCCTGAGTGAAGATCAAAGTCAAGTAATCGATACCCTCCATCTTAAACCCAAGAACAGTAATGCGGCTGGAGTGAATGAATGGAAAAAAACGGTGGAAGAAAAGCTACCTATGTCATATATTTCAAGTGAGATGCTGACATTACGCCCGCAACATGCTAAAAAATGGATCGTGAGAAATGACTGGATAGACACATTAGATTGCAAAGCACAATATCAAATGGATTTAAAGTATGAGCACGAGATACGGCCAATCAATCTCTTGCCAAAATGTCTAATCCTATTCCCGGACCAGAGGATTCGTGACACATTCTGAGATTACACCTGAATCTTCTGCCAACACTTGAACTTTTATCGACCACAAAACAACTATCCAGCAAAGAGGCATATTGTCATTTCTGTAAACAGAAGGAAAGTACAGAGTCCCTCTTCCATTTAATCATGTAGTGCACAGCACTTGCGCAGAAACATAAACTCTTTAGAGAACTTTTTGTGTTACCGAACATTCAGGTGGAAGCAAAAGATTGATGGTCGCAGATCCTGATGGGGAATAATAGGAAATTGTAATATACTGTCATTCATTTTTGGAACAACATAATGGACAAAAAACAAACATATAGGAAGTTATGAGCAAGAATAATGAATTTGAGTTTTGTTGTAAATTTGTAGGAAAAAAAATGAAAAGTTCAGAAATAAACTATATCATTTAATAAAATGCTAAAACGTTTTTGTCTTAAGTTTGACAACTATGTTATAGAAGAACACATGTTAAAAATTCAAAAAGGTTTTAAGCAGAATATTAACAAAACTGCCTGTAATTAATCGAAGCAAGCTTTGAGTGCATTAACACATGGAAACATGAATAAATGTGTTTTCAATCAACCTCAAGAAGGTCTAGTTGCATGAAATGTGGTGTAATGTTTATATCTTGAATTCAGATAATTCACATCTGCCCAATATCATGTATTTTGAAGGGTTATTTTAGGGCTGACTTATTCCAGCCACCCTTATGAACATGTGTTACATACATGATCTAAAGTATGTTAAATCTGTATGTGGCAGGATTCCTTTAATGTCCTATCCCTGTTTAGCCCTCTTTGCCCTCTCACTTAGGGGCATCCCTTTAGTTCTCTAGAGTTAGTACCCCCTGACATTCAACAGTAGGCTGTAGGTACATATGGCGCCCCCACACTGGGGCAATAGCTTTCCCTCCTGCCATCATTACCACAGGATTTTAATTTTTTTATTTTATTTTATTTATTTATCACTTTCAACAAAGCGCTTTACACAAAATCTAAAATACAACGGTACAATAAAAATGAAACAAAATGAACAGCAATTGTCAAAACTGATTAGAAGGAAGAGAGAGCAAATGGGGTTTTTAAGTGGGAATAAAAAATATGACATGAAGGGATCTGCTATCCCTTCCTAACCCACTTTTCCTTCATCTTGCCTTACTTGCATTCCCTGTAACTAGCGACTAGATGCCCATGGACTTTGTGTGCTGCTATAAATACAAAAATAAATAAGATGCATGAATAAAAAGAGCAATATCATTCCAATGCTTGGGTGCAAGAAGTGAGAAGAAATTAAATTGGGAAGAAGCACAAGGTGGTTTGGGATTGAGAATGGAGAGAACGAGTAGGAAAATAGAAAGAGACAAGAGAACAAAAGATAAGAAGGAGCAAGGCTGTCAGTCTAGAAAAATGGATACCTCTCATATTTGACGGCAAATGTATGTTGGTGGTCATGGGACAACCGTCTCATGCACGATTCGACAGACATATAGGTTTCCGAGTTTGCCAATGAACGACCATTTTGATGTAACAAGGATCGCCATTTTGTTTTCTAACCATTGCTCATTGCTTTCTGTTCTTATTGCTTTGCAGCACATTTTCTGCTTACACTGCTCGACTGTAAAACATTGTTGTCTGAACGTGAAAGGACAAGGCCGCAGGGCCGCGAGGATAACAAAAGTTCATTGAAACACAACGTAGGCAGCGCCAGGAAGGAATGCCCGGCTCCCTCCCGAATGTAGCCTTGAAGCAGAGCTGCAGGGCATTTAATCATTTCGCAGCTGCCAGCCAGTCTCGTTATATGGTAGAATATGTTAGAATAAACCAGCTAAAGGCTTGAAATATGCTCTTCTTATGGCCCCCCTTTACTGAGCCCTGTAGAGCGTGTCGGCTCCCAGGACACAAATAGCACCTCATAGATAGCAAGGTCTGGAATGTGACTCTTCCCCCGTATGTAGCTCGCTTCCAAGAACAGAAGCACTGTGTTCTGTTCAACAACTGAAAGATGCCTCCGCACTTGCAAATTGCATATTGTTACTAGAATAGATATTTGAAGATGTCATAATTGTCGAAAGTGTCCATCATCACACCGAGTTCAAAGAAACCCAATAAAGGGGGGTGTTAAACAAGTCATAGCTGATTGTATGATATGCATTTTGTATATATGTAACTGATGTACGTAATTCACTCTCTTGCGTCCCTCGAGCTCTAGACATACATGTCGCGGGGCGTGAGACCGAGTTGGCCAACTGATACTATTTGCTTTGCAATGAACCCTAGCTTTGGGAATATAACCTTGTGTCTGGCGTATATATCGTGTGTGGTGACTCGCCTTGTTTCCATAGATGTAAGGGACCCCTAGGGGCCCCTTTCAAGATGGCGCCCGAATAGCAACCTTCCCCCACTTGTTCCATCGCATACATTGTAATCGAGTCAAGGCGGAGAACGGCGAGGACGGGACGATTGAGCCGGGATCAAGAGGTGTTCGGGGCACCCTGTAGAAGTGATGAGAGATTCCTCTGCAGATCTGCACACATCTGATCCCTGATCGACGTGCCTGGTTAGAAAACAAGGAGGAGAGGGTCCCGAAACGAGGCGGAAGACAAGAAACGCAGACACAACGTCATTGGTTGCATCAGTATACAGACGACTTGTGTCTGAAAGGACAAATTGATTTATCATGTGAGTCATTCCCCGATTCAAAGTAATCCTGATATTGGTTGAGAGTTGACTTTACAAAATCAGACACCCTAGATAAGGTTGATTAACCAGGGGGAAGGTTGAAACATGCCTGGGGTATTGTCCACTCTTGCAGTGTTTTTCCGCTGTGGTAGACAATCTTTGGAAGATGGCCAAATTGCACCACCTGGGGGAACCCCGGCATATGAGATGTATGTGAAGTATGGAGTGGGTTCAATAATATTCTGTGAGACTTGGCATAGGCAAACCAGAAAGCAACAAGACCATCAGTGGCCGATTAATGGTAGTTTTGAGATAGCGAGAATAGATAACTTGGAAAGGGTATTGATAAGAAAGAAAGCGCGTCCTGCAGCATTTGATATCGTTAAGGACTGGAGAAGGGAAGCAATGCTCTGATTTAGAAGTAGAGCGAAGCATGCGCCCAGGCATAAATTGAAAGGTGAAGTAGCGGAAGAAAAGGAAGAGGAGGAGTGGACTGAGAGTCTAAGGAGGTCAGGTAGATGTGACCAGTTGAATATACAAAAAATATACCCACAACGAGAATTGCACATAGCAGATGAATTGATAGAAAACATATTGACCCATAAAAAACAAGGCCTAAGATCAGAAGCGAGGCCAAACACGTCAATAACTAATGCCCAAACCCCGCCCGGAGCTCAAACTCTCCCTCCTGGCAGTGCGGGAGGGTGGCAGGGTGAGCAGGTACCTGGGCCCGGAGGACAGAGGGTGGCCAGGTGCACAGTGCCAAGAGAGAACAGATCAGCAGGGCAGAGGGGGAGCGAAGGCAGAAGAAAAGAGGAAGGTCTTGAGGTGCTTTCGGAACCGGAGATGGTTCTCCTCAAGTTTTAGAGTGGCAGGGAGGCTGATCCAGAGGGAGGCCCCAGCCCAAGAGAGAGATCTACCCCCAGCTCATTTCTTTGTAATACGACTGACCCTGAGGGAGTTGGAGGTAGGGGGGCAAAGATCTCAAGAGGGGAGGTATTTGCGGAGGGATAGCTGAAGGTATTTTGGACCCAGGCCCCAGAAAGCCTTCTGGACAGTGCAGACAGTTTTGAATTTAATCCTTGCATCCACTGGGAGCCAATTGAGAGATTTCAGAGCTGGAGAAATACGATCCCAGGGCTTGAGGCCGAGGACAAGTCTTGCAGTCCTGTTCTGGATTAGTTGCAGAGGGTGGAGAGTAGAAGCAGGTAGATTTAGAAAGATGCTGTTACAATAGTCCACGCTAGAGAGAACCAGAGCTTGGGATACCCTGACCTTCTGGGGTAAGGAGATGAAAGGCATAGTACCTCTGAGGAGGTACAGTAGGAAATGTTACTTTTTAGAGACCTCATAGATGTTGGCGGAGAAGGAAAGGGAGAAGTCAAAGATGTCCCCGAGGTTTTTAGCCTTGCAGGAGGAGGTAGGAGGAGGGCCAAGGGAGGCTGGCCAGAGAGTGAGGGGAAAGGATGCTGAAGGTATGCCGATGAGGAGGATCTCCGTCTTGCTGGCATTCAGACAAAGATCATTGGCGGCACACAGTCTTGAATGGCAATTAGGCAATCAGAGATGAGAGAGGGAGAGGAGGTGGCAGAGGGCAGCTTGACAATTAGTTGAGGCTTCCCTCTTCCATCTGATTTCGAAGAATCTATGAAGGTGACATCAACAAATCTGCCAAAAATGAATTCAGTACACTTAACATGTATAATGTATACAGATAACATTGTGATTTTCGATAAAACCTATAGAGGTCTACAGTTAAGCCTCAATCAGCTAGAAAGCTACATGCACCACAACGAACTGATGATTAATCCAGAAAAATCAAAGATTATGTCCCTAACCAAAATTGCAAGGAAGCAAACTAATAACCGTGCATGATTTCTGAAAAACAAAATATTAGCTCAACTGGACACAATAAAATATCTTGGGATGTGGATTAATCAATCTGAAACTGAAATTGAACATGCAAGCCAGCTGAAATCAAAAGCATATTCATTAGCAAGACAGGGTGCTTTTATTCATCGGAAATGTTGACATTTTTCCTTGAAACCAATTATGCAATACTATAAACAAAAAGTAGCAGAGATTCTGTCATATGGAGCTGAGACTATGATGAAAATCAACCAGCTACTATGGCAGCAGTTGGATGACATTTTTGGAGAAAGATCCTGTCTTTGCCACCGTCATTTCCCATGCCACGCATACGATATGAAATAGCGACACAATCCCTCCTATCCATTGTGACTTGGAAGCAATTGTATTTGTTTACAAAAATCCTGAGTGAAGATCAAAGTCAAGTAATCGATACCCTCCATCTTAAACCCAAGAACAGTAATGCGGCTGGAGTGAATGAATGGAAAAAAACGGTGGAAGAAAAGCTACCTATGTCATATATTTCAAGTGAGATGCTGACATTACGCCCGCAACATGCTAAAAAATGGATCGTGAGAAATGACTGGATAGACACATTAGATTGCAAAGCACAATATCAAATGGATTTAAAGTATGAGCACGAGATACGGCCAATCAATCTCTTGCCAAAATGTCTAATCCTATTCCCGGACCAGAGGATTCGTGACACATTCTGAGATTACACCTGAATCTTCTGCAACACTTGAACTTTTATCGACCACAAAACAACTATCCAGCAAAGAGGCGTATTGTCATTTCTGTAAACAGAAGGAAAGTACAGAGTCCCTCTTCCATTTAATCATGTAGTGCACAGCACTTGCGCAGAAACGTAAACTCTTTAGAGAACTTTTTGTGTTACCGAACATTCAGGTGGAAGCAAAAGATTGATGGTCGCAGATCCTGATGGGGAATAATAGGAAATTGTAATATACTGTCATTCATTTTTGGAACAACATAATGGACAAAAAAACAAACAAATAGGAAGTTATGAGCAAGAATAATGAATTTGAGTTTGGTTGTAAATTTGTAGGAAAAAAAATGAAAAGTTCAGAAATAAACTATATCATTTAATAAAATGCTAAAACGTTTTTGTCTTAAGTTTGACAACTATGTTATAGAAGAACACATGTTAAAAATTCAAAAAGGTTTTAAGCAGAATATTAACAAAACTGCCTGTAATTAATCGAAGCAAGCTTTGAGTACATTAACACATGGAAACATGAATAAATGTGTTTTCAATCAACCTCAAGAAGGTCTAGTTGCATGAAATGTGGTGTAATGTTTATATCTTGAATTCAGATAATTCACATCTGCCCAATATCATGTATTTTGAAGGGTTATTTTAGGGCTGACTTATTCCAGCCACCCTTATGAACATGTGTTACATACATGATCTAAAGTATGTTAAATCTGTATGTGGCAGGACTCCTTTAATGTCCTATCCCTGTTTAGCCCTCTTTGCCCTCTCACTTAGGGGCATCCCTTTAGTTCTCTACAGTTAGTACCCCCTGACATTCAACAGTAGGCTGTAGGTACATATGGCGCCCCCACACTGGGGCAATAGCTTTCCCTCCTGCCATCATTACCACAGGATTTTAATTTTTTTATTTTATTTTATTTATTCATCACTTTCAACAAAGCGCTTTACACAAAATCTAAAATACAACGGTACAATAAAAATGAAACAAAATGAACAGCAATTGTCAAAACTGATTAGAAGGAAGAGAGAGCAAATGGGGTTTTTAAGTGGGAATAAAAAATATGACAGGAAGGGATCTGCTATCCCTTCCTAACCCACTTTTCCTTCATCTTGCCTTACTTGCATTCCCTTTAACTAGCGACTAGATGCCCATGGACTTTGTGTGCTGCTATAAATACAAAAATAAATAAGATGCATGAATAAAAAGAGCAATATCATTCCAATGCTTGGGTGCAAGAAGTGAGAAGAAATTAAATTGGGAAGAAGCACAAGGTGGTTTGGGATTGAGAATGGAGAGAACGAGTAGGAAAATAGAAAGAGACAAGAGAACAAAAGATAAGAAGGAGCAAGGCTGTCAGTCTAGAAAAATGGATACCTCTCATATTTGATGGCAAATGTATGTTGGTGGTCATGGGACAACCGTCTCATGCACGATTTGACAGACATATAGGTTTCCGAGTTTGCCAATGAACGACCATTTTGATGTAACAAGGATCGCCATTTTGTTTTCTAACCATTGCTCATTGCTTTCTGTTCTTATTGCTTTGCAGCACATTTTCTGCTTACACTGCTCGACTGTAAAACATTGTTGTCTGAACGTGAAAGGACAAGGCCGCAGGGCCGCGAGGATAACAAAAGTTCATTGAAACACAACGTAGGCAGCGCCAGGAAGGAATGCCCGGCTCCCTCCCGAATGTAGCCTTGAAGCAGAGCTGCAGGGCATTTAATCATTTCGCAGCTGTCAGCCAGTCTCGTTATATGGTAGAATATGTTAGAATAAACCAGCTAAAGGCTTGAAATATGCTCTTCTTATGGCCCCCCTTTACTGAGCCCTGTAGAGCGTGTCGGCTCCCAGGACACGAATAGCACCTCATAGATAGCAAGGTCTGGAATGTGACTCTTCCCCGTATGTAGCTCGCTTCCAAGAACAGAAGCACTGTGTTCTGTTCAACCACTGAAAGATGCCTCCGCACTTGCAAATTGCATATTGTTACTAGAATAGATATTTGAAGATGTCATAATTGTCGAAAGTGTCCATCATCACACCGAGTTCAAAGAAACCCAATAAAGGGGGGTGTTAAACAAGTCATAGCTGATTGTATGATATGCATTTTGTATATATGTAACTGATGTACGTAATTCACTCTCTTGCGTCCCTCGAGCTCTAGACATACATGTCGCGGGGCGTGAGACCGAGTTGGCCAACTGATACTATTTGCTTTGCAATAAACCCTAGCTTTGGGAATATAACCTTGTGTCTGGCGTATATATCGTGTGTGGTGACTCGCCTTGTTTCCATAGATGTAAGGGACCCCTAGGGCCCCCTTTCAAGATGGCACCCGAATAGCAACCTTCCCCCACTTGTTCCATTGCATACGTTGTAATCGAGTCAAGGCGGAGAACGGCGAGGACGGGACGATTGAGCCGGGATCAAGAGGTGTTCGGGGCGCCCTGTAGAAGTGATGAGAGATTCCTCTGCAGATCTGCACACATCTGATCCCTGATCGACGTGCCTGGCTAGAAAACAAGGAGGAGAGGGTCCCGAAACGAGGCGGAAGACAAGAAACGCAGACACAACGTCATTGGTTGCATCAGTATACAGACGACTTGTGTCTGAAAGGACAAATTGATTTATCAGGTGAGTCATTCCCCGATTCAAAGTAATCCTGATATTGGTTGAGAGTTGACTTTACAAAATCAGACACCCTAGGTAAGGTTGATTAACCAGGGGGAAGGTTGAAACATGCCTGGGGTATTGTCCACTCTTGCAGTGTTTTTCCGCTGTGGTAGACAATCTTTGGAAGATGGCCAAATTGCACCACCCGGGGGAACCCCGGCATATGAGATGTATGTGAAGTATGGAGTGGGTTCAATAATATTCTGTGAGACTTGGCATAGGCAAACCAGAAAGCAACAAGACCATCAGTGGCCGATTAATGGTAGTTTTGAGATAGCGAGAATAGATAACTTGGAAAGGGTATTGATAAGAAAGAAAGCGCGTCCTGCAGCATTTGATATCAATAAGGACTGGAGAAGGGAAGCAATGCTCTGATTTAGAAGTAGAGCGAAGCATGCGCCCAGGCATAAACTGAAAGGTGAAGTAGCGGAAGAAAAGGAAGAGGAGGAGTGGACTGAGAGTCTAAGGAGGTCAGGTAGACGTGACCAGTTGAATATACAAAAAAAATATACCCACAACGAGAATTGCACATAGCAGATGAATTGATAGAAAACATATTGACCCATAAAAAACAAGGCCTAAGATCAGAAGCGAGGCCAAACACGTCAATAACTAATGCCCAAACCCCGCCCGGAGCTCAAACTCTCCCTCCTGTAGCTCAAGCCCTCCCACAGCCACAGACCCGCACATAACACTTCCTATTAGCCAACCAGGCCCACAGCAGACACTCCCTGTTCCCATTGTCCCATTCACACCTCCCGCCTTAGAAATAGACTTGGTACCGTCCATCCCTCCCAGGGTTGAAGTTCAAACCACGGGGGCGAGAGGCCGGACAACGTGGATGCACAAGGGTAACTCGCAGTGCGATCAGCAAAGAAAGGAAGGTGGAATTGCAGCAACAGGCAGAGATGTATATAGACGGGAATGATGGGACAGCAATATTGGCTTCGATATATGACTTCCGAAGAAGCAACAAAAGACAGGTAGTGCTGGAATGCATGGGTGAATATTTGGTGGAGAGATGGAAACAGTTAATTGGGAAATTACCACCGCAGCGATTGTTAGATTTGAATGCATTAGCACGCTGTGGGGAGAGGGATGAAGAAGTGAGAGAACATGTATATGGACTTTTCGAACTTAAAGATGAATTAGATAATGATTATGCCGAAATGTTTATTGAACCTGGGTACAGGGGTAAGGATATCGGGAGACATCAGAAGGGAATGCAGAGGTCACATAATGGACGGCAGCAGTTACCATCACCGGGGCAGAAGGAAATGGTGGACGAATTATCGTTGGTAAAACAGATGGGGGAAGACTTGAAAGCATGCCTACTGAAAACACGGGTACTACTGCAGCAAGTAGTAGGATATAATAGAGGGAGAGTTTGCACAAGGAAGGAGTAATTTGAATATGCATGGGGGATCAGTGGGACCAAATCAGTGTGTGTATTGTAAGGAAGAAGGACACTGGCGAGCGCAATGTCCACATCTGCAGAATAGAAATGGGTCTGGTCAGAGGAGACAGCATAGAGGGCACCAAGGAGCGAATGGACCAAATAGGAATAGTATGCAGCATCACCACAATAATGGAGGAAATCAAAACCAAGCCCAACACCAAAGTGCCCCTAACCAGAGTCAGAGACAGCAAAACCAACAGTATGGAAACCAGATTGGGGGAAATAGAGGGAAGAGTGGGAACGTTTTCGATACACAACCAAACACGTATTACAATAATAGTAATGATTACACATCGGACAATGTGTTATTTCCCCAATAGCAAAGCCCAGAACAGGTGTCGGAACCAATGTCTATTCCCGTAAATCAGAGAGGACCTTACGTAGAAATGAGAGTCGGGAATGAGGAGCACCGCTTTCTTGTAGATACAGGAGTGCAAAAGTGTTCAATAGACCATCACTTGTTTTCGGATATACCACTGTCAGGGCAAAATAATGTTTCCGTAGGGTTCGCAGGTGCACCAGTCATAAACCCAGTGTCCCAACCAGTCCCAGTTACTATAGGACCATTCAATGAACATTGTCCTTTCCTTTTAACAGAAAATTGTGGGGAGATCCTGTTGGAATTAAATTTGTTGGAAAAATTAGGTTTCGTTATACATTGCACGGCAGGCGGGGTGTTCCTAACGATTTGGCCACAGAATGCCACTGTGTCAGAATTCATGTCTCAAACTTTACCAGGAGAACTAAGTAAAGTGCCAACCTGTATATGGGCAATGCACGACAGCGATGTAGGATGCTTGAAAATAGAGCCAGTAAAGATCATTTTGAAAGAGGGTGTTACACTACCTCAAATTCCCCAATACAGAATTTCGGCTGAAGGTGAAAAAGGATTGAAGAGTATTGTTACAGATTTGGTGAAATTAGGGGTGATTGAAGAAATTACAGGCAGTACATGCAACAGCCCGATTCTTCCAGTTTATAAAAAAAGGAGGCAATGAAGTACCATACCGTTTCATAATTGATTTGCGCGTGCTAAACAAAGTAGTAGTTCCACAATTTCCTTTAGTGCCAGATGTCACTACAATATTGACAATGATACCTGTTTCAGCAGAATACTTTAGTGTAGTTGATCTAAAAAATGTGTTCTTTAGCATTCCAATGGACAAGGACAGCAGATATTTGTTCGCGTTCACATTAGGAGGACGATCATTTACATTCACGCGGATACCGCAAGGTTACACGGAAAGTCTGAGTATTTACAGTAGAGCATTGAAAGAGCAGCTAGACATGCTAGAATTACCAGTGGGTTGCGTACTCTTGCAATACATAGACGATCTATTATTAGCTGCTGACACAGAGGAGATTTGTAAAGATAGCACTGTATTACTACTGTCACATCTAGCGGCACATGGCCATAAAGCTAGTTTGAAGAAAGTTCAATATAATCGAAAGGAGGTAGCTTATTTGGGCTACCTACTTTCGAAAGAAGGGAGAAGGCATGGCTTCATATTGCCGACAATGGATCGGTAATTTTGCGTTAATTGGGAAACCGATGGTGAATTTGACTAAAAAGCATGCGGTTATGCCTTTACAGTGGGATGAGGAATGTCAGAGAGCATTTGATCAATTGAAAACTGCATTATGTTCTGCTCCAGTTTTGGGCACACCAAATTATGAAAAGGTTTTTAGATTGTTTGTGTGTGAAAGTGAAGGATTTGCATTGGCGGTTTTGACACCGGAACAAGGTGGAAGAAATACACCATGTGGCTATTTTTCTTCTGCGCTGGACCCTGTAGCACGCGCACTACCACAATGTTTGTGATCTGTCGCGGCGGCTGCTGCGTCTGTGAAACAAACGGAATGGATGGTATTGGGGCATAGTTTAATTCTGATGGTGCCACATGCCATAGACGTTCTATTAAATAGAACATAGACGCAACACCTCACCTCTGCTAGATTGACAAGATATGAGATTATCTTGTTCGCACCCCATATCCAAATTATGAGATATAGCGCTTTGAATCCTGTAGAATTAATGCCACTACCCATAAAAGAAATTTGTGAGAATGAATCACCCCCCATGATTGCTTAATGGTCACAGAGGAAGAAACCAAGGAGAGAGTTGATTTAAGTGATACCCCACAGACAGAGCCAGATGGAGAGTTATTTTGTGACAGCTCTTGTTTTAAATTACCTGATGGCACAACAACTGCCGCGTACGCTATCACTACCCTAGAGAGCGTTGTAGAAAGCAAAAGAATCCCCTACAACTCAGCACAAGCCACAGAGATAATTTCATTGACCACAGCGTGCGAGATTTCTAATAATTTGAATGTGAATATATATACTGATAGTCATTATGCTTTTGGGGTGGTTCATAATTTTGGTCTACTCTGGGCTGAGAGAGGGTTTTTGACATAACATGGCACCAGAATTTAACATGGCACTTTGATTGTACGATTGCTATCTGCACTCACGTTTCCAAAGCGCCTAGCAATAGTGAAATGTGAGGCACACAAAAAGGTAATATGCAAAGTAGGAGAGGGAAACGCATTTGCGAAACTAACTACCACTGATTTAAATACCAAAATGATGACAGTTCAGACTGAGGAAGTACCTTGTATGATAGAAAATGGAGTTGCCACTGTCAAAGAAATGCAGGCCGAAGCTACGGCCAATGAAATACAAGGGTGGGCAGAGGGCTCTGCTGTGTTTGATCTGGAGGGTTGTTGGGTGGACAAGGGAACTAGAAACTGGATGTTGCCAAATTCGTATGTGACTGCAATGGTCACACTGGCCCACATTTTGTGGGCGCAGTGGTGTTACAGATATGTGCAGGTCTTCAGATTGATAAGAGATTCCATAGTTCAAGGCAGCCGAGTTCAGCCGGTCTTGTGGAGAGGCACAACAGGATTCTCAAGTCAAAAATAAGCAAGATGTGTGCAGGAAGCAAGTTGAGTTGGGTGGATGCATTACCAATAGCGTTATTATGCACTCGTGAATACTAAAAAATACCATAAACACAAAGACAGATATACTATTTAACATGACGTTGGAAGAAAAAGGAATAAGGTTAATGACGCTGCAAAATGGAATGGCTCTCGATGTGATCCTGGTTGATGGTGGGGGAATTTGCAAAATAGTGGGATCAGCGTGTTGTGTATTTGTAGATGACTATTCCCCTACAATTTTTGAAGCGATAAAGAAAATGCATATCCTAAGCTCCGAACTCCCTACTGGAGAGGAGGCTGGGGAATAGAGTCCTGGTTTTGCGGAATGCTGCGTTCTTGGGGATGGAAGTTGATCTCAATATTAGTAGTGGTGTTTGGAATATTCATAACGTGCTGTTGTTGCATACACTGCCTACCGATAGTTTGCACTGAGGTAACAGAGGGATGTACTAAGGGATGTATGCATATGATGACAAAAAGAAAACAAACTTATGGTCGGGCTGACCAAGACACAAATGAGATGAAAACAGTAAAATAATTGATGGCTATATATATGAATGAAGATGATGATGTTTACAATAGCATGCAGAATTCAGACATAAGTACTTCAGACTTATCGTCATCAGAGGAGGATTCAATAAATGGATGAGACGTTTGGCATACGGCCATTGAGGGTTTGTCAGTCTAGAAAAATGGATACCTCTCATATTTGACAGCAAACCTATGTTGGTGGCCGTGGGCCAACCGTCTCATGCACGATATGACAGACATATAGGTTTCCGAGTTTGCCAATGAACGACCATTTTGATGTAACAAGGATCGCCATTTTGTTTTCTAACCATTGCTCATTGCTTTCATTGTTATCTGAACGTGAAAGGGCAAGGCCGCAGGGCCGCGAGGATGACAAGAGTTTGTTGAAACACAACGTAGGCAGCGCCAGGAAGGAATGCCCGGCTCCCTCTGAATGTAGCCTTGAAGCAGAGCTGCAGGGCATTTAATCATTTTGCAGCTGCCAGCCAGTCTCGTTATATGGTAGAATATGTTAGAATAAAGCAGCTAAAGGCTTGAATTATGCTCTTCTTACGGCCTCCCTTTACTGAGCCCTGTAGAGCGTGTCGGCTCCAAGAACAGGAATAGCACCTCATAAATAGCAAGGTCTGGAATGTGACTCTTCCCCCGTATGTAGCTCACTTCCAAGAACAGAAGCACTGTGTTCTGTTCAACAACTGAAAGATGCCTCCGCACTTTCAAATTGCATATTGTTACTAGAATAGATATTTGAAGGTGTCATAATTGTCAAAAGTGTCCATCATCACACCGAGTTCAAAGAGACCCAATAAAGGGGGGTGTTAAACAAGTCATAGCTGATTGTATGATATGCATTTTGTATATATGTAACTGATGTACGTAATTCACTCTCTTGCGCCTCTCGAGCTCTAGAGATACACGTCGCGGGGCGTGAGACTGAGCTGGCCAACTGAGACTATTTGCTTTGCAATAAACCCTAACCTTGGGAATACAACCTCGTGTCTGGCGTATCTATCGTGTGTGGTGACTCGCCTTGATTCCATAGACGTAAGGGACCCCTAGGGGCCCCTTTCAAGGCCATAAAGAGCTTTATAGACAAAGCAAAAAAAGTGAAAGAAAAGATAGAGATCAAAAGAAAGTAATGAAGCAGAAAGAAGGAAGGAGTAACAAGAGAACCAAAAGGGTGCTGGAAAACAAGCCAAATGGCAGAATTAAAAACAGAGCATAGAGGGGCAAGGTGAGACTTAGGGAGACCTAATAAGAGAGCCGAGCAACAGTTTAAGCTTGAAAAGAGAGGGTAAAGAAGGAGTTTGGTGGCCTGAAATGATAGAAACGGATGAGCATACCAGAGATCATAAGGATGAAAGCATACAGAGCGAGCAGTGTTACAAAAATTGTAGAGAGAGGGGGTGGTCAAAAATGACACCAAGATTCCAAGCATAGCGAGAGAAAGGCAGAAAAGATGGAGGAAAGAGAAAACGAGAAAGGAGAGAGGCAGGGGAAGGAGAGGAAGCCAGAAAGAAAATAACCTCTGTTTTTGAAGAACCCACAAGGACATCCAAGTCTTAACAGCAAGTAAACAAGACGAGACTGTGTCATGAAGAGTAGGAGAAAATGAGGAAAAAGAGAAGATTTGTGAGTCATCAGCATAGAAGTGGCAAGAGGGGATAAATGAAAAAATAAGATCAGACAAAGGAATAGTATACAAAGAAAGAAGAAGACCTAGAACAGAAACCTGAGGCACCCCAAAAAGAAGTGGATAAAATAAGGAAGACTGACGAGCTGAAGAAACGGAGTAAGTGCAGTTAGAGAGATAGGAATGAAACCATCTAAGCAATGCCTCAGATACTCCAAGTTTGGAAAGAGGAGAAAGTAGAGCAGAATGATCAACAATATCAAAAGCAGCAAGGGCACACACGAATGGAGGATTGCTTATTGTGCCTAGGAGATAGCAAAGAGCTAGCAACATGAAGTAAAGCAGATTCAGTGGAATGAGCAGGACGGAAACCAGACACCAGAGGAGGTAAAAGAGAATGAAGATGAAGAATAGAAGAAACTTGAGTATGTAGAACTTGCTCATATAGTTTAAATAGAAAAGGAAGCAAAGAAATAGCACTGAAATTGGATGGAAGAGCAGCATCCAGGGAAGGTTTCTTGATAATATGAATGATGAAAGCATGTTTAAAGGAAGAAGGAACACAATCTGATACAAAAGAGCAATTAATCAAAGTAGTAAGATAGGGAAGCAGAGAAGGTTAAACAGAAGAAATCAGAGCGGAGGGCAAAGGATCCAGCGGAGATACAGTATGATGTGCCCTGGTCAAGAAAAGCAAAATATCAGAATCAGAAAGCAGTGAAAAAGAGGAAACTAAAGGAGAAATATCAGAAAGAGAAGAAAAGATAGGCGAGGGGAACTAGAAGAAAAGGATGATCGAAGAGAAACCACTTTAGAAGTGAAGAAATCAGTAGCCAAGAGAGAAGATGAAAGAGATACATTAGTCCCTTCTGTCCTCCCTTATTTTAATGCACCCTTAAGGGAACGCCATCTTAAGAAGTGTGTGGCCTGGGGCAATGACACCTTTGCAGCCCCCTCCAACTAAAGAAATGAAGGTATCTAGAATCTCCTGTCAAACAAAATTCAAGGGTGTGCCTTTAAACGCCCCCTGCCCTCTTCAACCTTATAGGAATCATAATAAACAAGTGACATGTCCAGGGCAACATTAGCACAAACAGGGTACCTGTGTTCTAGTTCTATATGTGCAGTCCATGTAGATCAGTAGCTGTATGGGAACGTAACACATACATCAGCATAGATCAGAATTGGGTTACCAGATCTCCAGAACACAAAAGTGCTCAAGCAAGGATACAGGAGATAGGCAAGGGGCACGCACGTAACATAGATAGTAGATACAGATTAGAAGCTGTTTGGAAGATGTACATATCAGGACGTACACTGAGAATAGAAGAGGGCCATGGGATTGGAGTTGTAGTGCTGCATGTGAGCAAAGAAACAAATTACTTTCTGGTGTGCAACGTTTCAGTGGTTACTATTATTAGATATTAAGCAACACTATTGCAAGTTAAACCACGAGTTGAGTGAGTTTTTATTTTTTCAAATAGTACCTTGAGAGTTGAAGCACTAGGTGGTGCTGACAATTTTGAAATATTGGGAACTGGCAAATGTGAAAACTGAATTGACCTGGCCAGGATCAGATACTTTAAGAGGTTGAGCTGGGATATGGGCACAGTTTGCAATTTCTGCACTTCTCCAAACTGTTTTCCAGTTATTACCAAATAGCAAGATGCAAATATTTGTGAATGTTCGACTTGTATGCATTATAATAATGCCCTGTTTTATAGACCTGACTTGGAGAGTACACAAATCACAAACGTCATAGAAGAATGTTAGGCTAAATATGAATGATATTAGCTTAGAAGGAACCTACATGAGTACCAGAACACAAATTGATCTCCAAAAAAATCTCATCTGTGTTTTTCCACTGCGTTGTACTTTAAATGTTTGAATGTACCCAACACATGGAGTTGTGTATTGTTATTCAAGGACTCAATGACAGTGTCCATGACATCGACCCAAGGCCACTTCACAGTTTTATTGCTGTGATTCAGCCATAGGTGCAAACTAAGAATGTACACACTTCCAAAAATTGTGACTCCCTGGACCATCACTTCCGTACAATTTTTTTTTTTTTATTTAACATTTACAAAGCGCTCACACAGCCCGCAGGCATCGAGGCGCTGTTACAGGAATTGTTTGTTTTTCTTAGTTGCGTAACTGTTTTTTTTTTGTTGTCTTAGTTACATATTTATAATGCGCTTAAACACCCAGAGGTTTCTAAGCGCGGATCCGGGGATCGAACCTTTCTTTGAAGACGCGCACACTGCCGCTGAGCTATCCTCCCGGGAAAATCTTTGGTCATAGAAAGATTTTGCGTTTGGATATATAATGGGACTAATGCGGATCATGCATGCTGCAAACTGCAATAATGTGCAACTGTATCGAGTGCAAATGTCTTCATTTATTTCATCTTTTCAAAGGTATTGGTTGATTTTGCACATGCCAGGAGTAATACCAATGTACACTATATACGATTTTGCCAACTCCCCTTTTAAGTGGTACTCTAGTTTCAGAGAGCTCCCTTACTGAACATGAGCACTTATGCAGCTTCTTGCATTTTTCAGATATGCACTGAACCTCTGACATGTGCCAGTCAATGTATATCTTACCACTGCTGAAGTCCAAATACAGATGATCTCATGAGCTGGCATCATTTTGATAAATGGCACCATTATTCTGCCACTGGCAATAGCCTAAGCTTAAAGGAGACTCTAGATATAGTCCAATCAGTTTACTTTCTAGCCGTTTTAATGAGGCTTAGGTGGTATGTAGCTTGAGGCCCTTGGGGTAGAGTCAGTCTAAGTACAGAAGACACTAAAGATATGTAATGTGTTACTGAACATTTGTCATACTTGCACCATGCTACTGTTGCCCTTTGCAACACAAGTTTGGTGCAATGGTGGGGATCTGGCCAGGTCTCCCTCAATTCCCTATATCTTTAGATGGCTATTCATTCTGTCGCTGTGAACAGTGTTTTTATGTTGCAGGGGAATAGCAGTTGGAGGGACCTCAAAGCTTCATGAGTCTGGGAACAGAGGATAACAGCCAGGCACAATTTTGTTCATAACAAGTTCAGAAAAGGTAGCAGGCACACTCTCCAGAAAGAAAATGGCATGATAACCGTTTCTGTGTTTTTTCCCACTTTGAGAGTTCGCAGCCATCGCTTTTTGCTCACTGTACCTTTTCACAGATGGTTAATATCGATTTGCATATCAGCCTATGGCAATTCCCTTCTGAACAAGAATACCAACAGCATCCCCAGACACGTGTTTCAGCCTTGTTGGGGCTCATGAGTGAGGTGGAGCTGTGCTTCTCTGAGCACAGTAAGCAGGAAGTTCACATCTGGGTTCCCCCAGGTAACTCAGGGTGACCAACCCCAAGTTCCTTGCAAAACATTTTCAAAAAAGGTAGCAGGCACCCGTCTCCAGAAAGAACATTGCATCATATAACCTGTTATGTGTTTTTTCCCACTTTGATAGTTTGCAGCCATCGCTTTTTCCTCACTGTACCTTTCACAGATGGGAAATATCCATTTGCACATCAGTCTTTGTCCTGCCAACATGGGCAGTCCAGCACTGAAATGCTATGGCAATTCTCTTCTGAAGAAGAGTACCAACAGCAACCTCATACATGTGTTTCAGCCTTGTTGGGCCCCATCAGTTAGGTGGAGCTGTGCCTCTCTGAACACAGTAAGCAGGGAGTCCACATCTGGTTCCCCCAGGTAACTCAGGGTGACCAACCCCAAGTTCCTTGCAACACATTTTCAAAAAAGGTAGCAGGCGCCCCCTCCAGAAAGAACATTGCATCATATAACCTGTTATGTGTTTTTTCCCACTTTGAGAGTTTGCAGCCATCGCTTTTTGCTCACTGTACCTTTCACAGATGGGAGATATTCATTTGCATATCAGTCTTTGTCCCGCTTACATGGGCAGTCCAGCACCGAAATGCTATGGCAATTCCCTTCTGAAAAAGAGTACCAACAGCAACCTCATACACATACATACAGCCTTGTTGTACAACCAAAACGCTATGGCAATTCCCTTCTGAAAAAGAGTACCAACAGCAACCCCATTCACGTACATACATCTTTGTTGGGCCTCATCAGTGAGGTGGAGCTGTGCCTCTCTGAGCACAGTGAGCAGGGAGTCCAAGTCTGGGTTCCCCCAGGTAACTCAAGGTCACCAACCCCAAGCTCCTTGCAAATCATTTTCAAAAAAGGTAGCAGGCGTCCCTCTCCAGAAAAAACAAAGCATGATAACCTGTTCTGTGGTTGTTTCCACTTTAAGAGTCTGCAGCCATCGCATTTTGCTCACTGTACCTTTCACAGATGGGAAATGTCCATTTGCATATCAGTCTTTGTCCGGGCTTTTGTGCAAAGTACAGTGAGCTAAAAGTGATGGCTGCAGACTCTCACGGCTCTCACGGTGGCTGAAAACCACAGAACAGGTAATCATGCCATATTCTTTCGCGAGAGGGGCGCCTGCTACCTTTTAGGCATTTTTGTAAAGAACCTGGGGTTGGCCACCCTAAGTTAACTGGGGGAACCCAGACGCGGACCTCTTGCTCACTGTGCTCAGAGAGGTCCAGGGTCTTAGATGGTTATTGGTTTATGGCTATCTATTGTGTTGGTGTGTATTTATGTAGTTGATGGATTAATGGACTATGCTGGGGAATTACCTCTAGGTTTGATACCAGAATCTTAGAGATGGGGGCATGCAAATATTAGATTGATACTTGCCATGTTAATGTGTGGTGTGGCTAGCCCCTTGTCAGGTGTAGTGGTGTTGGATATGTTGGTGGAGCAGGAAGGTGAAATGGATTAGTTTGTCGGTCGGTTTGATGAAGTATTTGGTGTGACTCTTAAAAATACATGACAACACATGAAAAACGATGAATAAAAAACAAATGTGATTGTTACAAAAGAAAGCAGATGAAAACCACGTGCTGACTCAAGAAAGTATGTGAGCAAATTCTGAAAGGGAAGTCAAGTATTCAAAATGGTCTCAGACCCACTCCAAATTCTAAAAAAATGAATCAGTAAACAATATGTGTCAGGGGCAATAGAAAATAGTAATTAGTGTCCATAGCAGTGAGATACAAGAGATGGAAAACTGAGAAATCCCTCACCAATCACAAAGAGACAGTCTTGTGCATGCCCACGATTTTAATAGAGACCTGGTAACAATGCTCCATCTGAGTGTCCAAGAAAATCAAGTGTCACACGTGAGTGAACTGAAAAAAAGAAAAATCCTCATCACATGATAACATCTGTTTCCATGATGAAATCATTACATGAATCTGTGCCTTAACAATATTCGACCATAAAAAAACAATTCTGATCAAAGAGGACTATTAGTAATGATCCTGTGTTACCAAACGTAACTAGAGGTGTTATGAAGTGAGGAAAAACTCCACAAAGCTATTGGCCATAAAGGTCCATAAAAGACTAAATACGAGCTATGAATAATAAAGTTACACCCATGAATGAATAGAGTATGTGATGCCATAATAATGTAGCCTAAGTATTAAACACATGTTGCCAAGTGTATGACGTGAGTAGTAAAGAAAGGGGAAATGTTTTAGTAAGTACAGACTCATAATAGTCCAATATTAAATGCAACACCCACAGGACTGGTAAAAAGTGGGGTGCATGTTTACATGATGTAATCAGTAGCATAATCCTCAGCATCACTGTACACCACATGTACAATATACATATAACTATAATGGAAATTACACAAAGAGAGCATACCTAGGTGACAAACAGCATAAATTCATACATTGTTCTGATTTTTACACATAGTCATTCCTACCATTCTTAGCAGATGGCAACAAAATATGAATCTCTCACTATTGGGAACAAAAAAAAAAATTCTAGATCCCCATAGTTCACGATCATGAAAATCAACAAACATTGTAGTCCAGTACTAATACAGAGATGTTGCTACATAACCTCTTCTTACCCAATTGATACACTTATTCAAACATAGTTTAACTCAATAGCAGGACATTACGGTTCGTAATGGCAATAAACCAACTGTTCAAATGAAAACATTTAGAGAGACTGCCTCGTTCACCCCTCTCTGTGAAATTGTATCTAACATTTCAATCCAGAATGCTTCCTGTTGGGATAATCTACCCATATCACCACCTCTCGTCGAGCATTTAGCACCCTCCAGAATTATGAAATGCATCTGAGAGATGTTATGACATTTTTCCATAAAGTGTTTGGCAACAAAAGACTTCTGATTATGCATTCTAACATTTGATTCATGATCCACCCACCACTCTCTCACCTTCCTGGTAATTTGTTTTATGTACAAAAGACTGGGTAGTTACATTTTGCATCCACATGTGTTTGCAGTCTTTTGTCACCCATGAGCATGCCTTTCCATTGGAATCATTATTTTTGTTAAAATCTTATTTACTACTAATTTGAGTTTTACTTATGAATCTTGTGTAAACATATTGACTGTTGACACAGTATTGAGGTGTGCAGGAATCAGCTGCTTCCAATTAAGTTTTTGGACACCATTTCTTTGTCTTTAGGGGCTTGCAAATGCAGAGTATAAATGCTTAAACTAGAGTTTTGCAGGGACTCTGCAACATTGGTCTTTATATATCTGCATTAGCTCCCAGTGTCCAGGGATAGTCTTTAAAGCAATGTGTATGACTCACGCAACAGGACCGCATTTTATTGGCGATACATTTATATGGATCTTATCCCTGCTGATATCTTTGATCACTATAGGACTATCTCCTGCAACAACAGAAATTCAGGAAAACAAGTTTAGATGAAGCCACACATGGAAACCTAGAATCCACTTCGAACCATTCATTTTCAGGAAGCAACTTAAAATGCTCTTGTTCCTTCCGTGAATGGGAATGATTTGCCAACTCAAACCTTTGGGTCTGTTCTCAGATCAGAACCAAGGAGCCACCCAGCAGTCATTGTGCTCTGTATAAAAATAATAACATAAAATAACATAGCATAATGCAACAAAATATTTCATATAATAAAAATAAATGCGTTGGAGAGAAGTGGATGGGACCAAGCCTTGCCTAAATTAGAGGAAGAGGTAATGGTGAAGGGAGCGCCATAGAGTTCCAGCATTTCTATCTTGAAGAATTTCTCGATCTTAGTCCTGCAATGGTGAATGTGCTCACCTGTGAAGTGTATAAATGAAAACATATTGAATAGTGGTCCACAGATTAAAGATCAAGGGTGCCTTTATTCATTTATGTATTTATTTATTGGGTACTTATTATGCACCTACACAGCCAAAGGGGTTTCAAGGCACATCAAGACAAGGGAGGGGGAGGTACAGAGGGAAAACAATCAAACCTTTCCTACTGGGTCTTGAAATATTCGGAAAGGTGAAAGTGTCGTAACAAGAATGCCGGGGGAGGTGAGGGGAGGAAGGGGGGAACAGGGAAGAAGACAAACAATAATGTTCCTAGTAGGTTGTGAGATAATTCGTAGTGGGCAAATTCAGTAACAAAAAAGAGGGGAGAGGGGGGAGGTGAAAGGGGTCTCTGCTCACCTGCACTCCGAGATGGGAATGGAATGCAGGTGGGCCACCAGAGTGACTAACGAAGCAATGTCAGCGGCCAATGGGGAAAGGGGGTAGGGCCATGGGGAGAGAAAGAAACAGAAAACAGGGAAAGTGGGCTCAGCAGGGGAGAGATTAGCACAGGAGCATGAAAGGAGGCAGAAAAAGACACCAGAAAGACAAAGGCAGAAAGGAGGGGACAGAGGAAACTAGGAGAAAGGGGTCTCCATTCACCTGCACTCTGAGGTGGGAATGGAGTGCAGGTGGGCCAGCACAGTGACTAACTCGCAAGAAGCTAGTTCGGTGGCAATGGGGGAGTGGGAGGGTTATGGGAGATGTTAGGGAGAATTCTCCAGAATTGCTGGATTTCTAGGATTTATTTTTTCACCTGGAAAGAGTGTGAGCCTTTTTTCCCACTCTTACATGTGTTTCGCTGTGTGTGTTTAACATTTTTGTGTTCATAGACTGTGGAGCCTCACCTACTCCACAGGCACCATCTTTTTACTGTGTGTTACACAGCACCTTCAGTGCAATGACACAGGGTTGTCTTTTAGACTTCCCAACTCAGACTCCATTTTCTGGGACTGACTACTGTCTCCCAGAGCATGTAAAGTTGCCATTGGCTTTATTAGTCTCTTTAAATCCACAGACCCAGTACAAACTATCTTACATAGAGAACTGGAAAGGGTTAATAATTATCCCATTTTGTCTGTTTCTCTTGGAGAATTGTTTCGTTCCTTCTCATTAAGACTTGGCTGGTGGCAGTGGTATCTACCCTATTTTTCCTACCACGGTTATTTCGAATAGCTTTGGAATTGTTTTAGGTAATTTTTGTAGCCTCAACCTTAAACCCGCTGGACCAGATTTCCTTTGATACGGTTCCAGCTGGGTTTATTCGCCATTTATTTTTGTAAAAGTCTTTCTCGTGTTTTTCTCTGCGCGCCAAACCAGGTTTGGTTCCTTTGTTCGCCATCTTTTCGCGGGCTTCTACACCTCCTCAGGTGCCTGAAAGTCAGGGTAGGCAGGATGTGAGGGAGGGATTTTAGGACCCCTGTCATGGGTTCCTTCGGTAGCACAAGTCGCACTCCTGTTTGATTGGATAGGTTACCGTCCCGCCAGGACAGCCACCCTGCTGTGTGATTAACAGCCAAACTATGTGAATGGGGATGGAAACTGCGTAAAAAAGAAGGTCTCTGGGACTGGAAAGGCAGAGTCGACACTGGAACGAGAGAACAGAAGAGGAGCTGACAGAAGAGGACCCCTACCACGACTGAACCGCTGAAGGTCTGAATCTTCAGACTCCAACGACAGAGAAGATCCATCAGGAATCTTCTTCCCCTGAGCTGGTGGGACCAACCAGTTCACCCAAACTGCAAGCCAAGTCTCCCTCCTCTGGTTGAATTTGCTGGTAGAGAGCTACAGTGAACCGGAGAGCCAGGAAGGTCAGACCCTGCTTGGGTTTTGAGGAGCGCACCTTTTATTTGTTGGTCTGCTCGGCTGCTGGTTTCTTCCCTAGGCAGTGCAGGACCCTTCAGTCTTCCTACTTCGTGTCAGTCCAACAGTCGCTTCAGGAACCGTGAGCCTGCAGGACCTGCTGGGAACATCTGCCATAGCTACAACTGCTTCTCCATTATAAGGTGCTGTTCAAATCCGGTTGTTTGTTTCATCCAGCTGCGGTGAAAGTGCGTGAAACCTTTTGTCAATCCAAGGCCTTGTCCTTCCCTATTCTTTAAACAAACTTTTCTGCTGACCAACTCCGTCCGGAACTCTTGGCAAACACTTAACCGCAAACTACCCTGAACTGTGTGATCTTGAGCAAAAGACTTTTGCCCTATTGACTTTGGCCCTAAGCCCTTTTGAATCCATTCCCTCAATGTAGTTCCTTTTTCTAGATTGCCCTGCTTACTTACCTGTTGGTGCTGCACAATTCTTATCTAACTTTGTCTTTCCCTCCCTTTTAAATTATTGGAGTGTCATTTTTCTCACACTTCATTTTGAGCGTAACTTGTCCAAAATCTATTGGGAGTGGTGTGGTGTATTGAGAGTGTGATTTTTCAACTGCTTTACTGTAGTGAAATGTTTTACAACTGATGTGTAAATAAATGTACATTCTTTTACTCAGAAACCTTGAGTCAGTGTTTGTTTGCATCACAGTAATTGCTGTCTTTTGTGTAACTATCGATACTGCTTACTTGCTCTTGAGATAAGTCTGGCTGCTCAGCCATCACTACCACTTTACTGTCTAGTACAGGCTTGTACCAAAGGTGAATTTGTACTGTCATTTGTAGCCTTAATTGTGTGTGGTGTTCCCAAAGGGTACTGCATATAATTCTGCCTAACAGGAGAGAAAGAAACAGACAATAGGGAAATCGTTCTCAGAAGGGGAAAGACTGTTGCAGGAGCACGAATGGAGGCAGAAAAAGATACCAGAAAGAGAAACGCAGAAAGGAGGAGACGGGGGACACCAGGAAATAGGGGTCTCCTTTCACCTGCACTCCGAGATGGGAATGGAGTGCAGGTGGTCCAGCAGAGTCACTAACCCGCAAGAAGCGAGAACGGCGGCCAATGGGGGCAGGGAGAAGGCTATGGAGAGAGAAAAAAACTGACAACAGGGAAGGCGTGCTCAGGAGGGGAGAGACGAGCATAGGAGCATGAAAAAAGAACAGGTAAAGCGGGCTCTGGAGGGGAGAGACGAGCGCATGCGTGTAAAAGAAGGCAGGAAAAGACACCAGCAAGACAAAGGCAGAAAGGAGGGGACGGGGAACACCAGGAGAAAGGGGGCTCTGCTCACCTGCACTCTGAGGTAGGAATGGAGTGCAGTTGGGCCAGCACAGTGACTAACTCGCAAGAAGCGAGATTGGTGGCCAGTGGTGGGAGGGAGGAGGGTTATGGGGAGAGAATGCAACAGACAACAGGGAAAGCGGGCTCAGGAGGGGAGAGACGAGCACAGGAGCGCAAAAGGAGGGAGAGGAAGACAAAGGCAGAAAGGAGGGGATAGGGACACCGGGGTAAAGGCGTCTCCGCTCCCCTGTACTCCAAGATGGGAATCCAAGGATTAACCCCTAGATCCATTTCCTTGTTGTCCAAACCATTGAAGTAGACGTTGTTGATACTGTTCGGAATGGCCAAAGGTTTGAACAAAATGCAGACCAGAAAGTGTTTTCAGATGCAGATGGAAACAATGGCAGGTTCCTCTTCCACATGAATGGCTCCAAAGGAGTAGTAGGGCAACGAGGCGCATGGGATTGTCTTCATAGGAAGCATGGGTTGAGATCATGCATGTGTGCATCCATAGGCAGCAACATGGATAAGGGTGCAAGTAGAGATCAGAATTACTGGCATGCCCATTTTCGGTACTCATGGGAGTGGTTGTGCGGGCTATGCTGTAAATGGGAGAGGGGCTAATAGTGGGTCAACAGCCTTTCAACAGTTACTCTGTGTGGAAAGGATGCCAAGGGAACTGATGAGGGGCACAGTTGTGGAGGAGGAGACAGCCGAAGAAGTGCTGGCTGACAGGACATGGGGGTGAAAGCATGAACGACATGGTAGGCTAGGGTTGACATCATGAGGTGTAACTCCTCCAGTGCTCGCTCAATGATACAGTATAGAGCAAAGGAGGTGACGCCCACCTTCTGTGTTTCTCCCAGCTGCTTGATCTTGCAGGCAGATTTCCATAACCCGTCTCTGTGGTCTCCTTTAACAGGCAACACTTTGTTCCTTAAGATGTACAAATTCATCTTATTTATGCTCAGTGTATTGCAATTGCCCTACATCTGGGAGCATGGAGAGGAGGGGCAGCTTTCCAGGTGCTGGGCTCTTATGAGGGAACCAAAATGTTCTAGTTCTTTATTAGTGGGACTCTCGTGCTTAATTCCTGCTACCTCCTTTACTTCTTGTACCTCTGCACCATCATAAAGGTCGGGGCTAGGTTGCTCTGTCTGCTGCTACTTTTCTAACGCAATGATGTGGTTTGTTAATTTCATGGACATAGTATCACAGCTGGTACAGTATACAGAGGACAGAAGAGAAGAGAGTGAAGTCAAATGTTTTTGAATGATGTTCGGGGATCTCATCTGTTAAAACCTACTTTCATAGGCCCTTTCGGCACCATACATATGAAGGCTCTGTTGAATGACAAGTAGTCTCCTGGTATTAAAAGGAAACACCTAGTGACAGCATCTCGTACAACTGCATCAGTCATTATTAGAAATATGTTGGTGCCAAAGGACTGATGATATATTGTTGAAACAGCCATTTTGGATGATTGAAAAGAGTGAAATGTCCAAATGTCATTCCCAGGTGCAGTATAGGACACATCACTTTGATGGGGGTGCTAAGGCCCCAAAAAGATGCCTAAAGGTATACCTACAAAGTATACCCTATTTGTCTGTTGCTCATTGTTCATTGTGTTCATTGGCCATTGCCGCTGTAAACTAATGAAGTGTTGACTTCAGTGCATGGTTTAGTTTATCTTGCGGAGCATGTGGATAGTTCAAGGGGGTGAAATCTTAGGTGTTATAATGTTTGTCTAATCCTGGAAGGCAGGAAAGATTTCCATCATGGAATTCAGTTCCATTTTGTGTTCACTCATAGGATCTTTGGCTAGATTGATGTAGCAAGAGTTTTCCAAAAGCTGACTGTGCAACTTCTCTGTCCTTATCCACTCTCATGACGACTACACTCCACGCCAGGTGGGTGACTTTTAGAGAGTTCTGTGTATTTATTGTTTGATTTCTCTTTGGTATCACTGTGAATGGTGTCAGGTCATGCACAGATGTCCTTTAAGGATTGTGTAGGATTTCTGTTTGAATCATTTGGTGGCTGCAATCAAAGTATGTGTCAAATGTGGGATCCCATCCAAAATGTGAGTTCCGCTGTTGTTTTATTGACTTAGTCATTCTGAACTTGGGAATCATCAGGTTTGGTACTTACATGATGTCTGATGTACATGTCCATCTAACCAGCAAAGCTGAAGCCATCAGTACATTGAATGTGGCAGAATTGGTGTCCTATGGGCAGAAAGGATGTTTCTACATTGACCAAGCAAATACACAGTTTTAAAACATGTAGATAGTTATTAATGTTGCCCTGCATATCATTTGGTTTGCCTGTACTGCTATCACCCATGCTGCGGTAACCTTGCGATTTGTTGTTGTTCAATTCTATGAGTTGGCATATCTGTATGATTTATTTAATTTTTTGGTGTCTGTAATGTCACAGTATATTGCAGTGTCTTCTCTCATCTCTTTATGTTGTTAAGAGATGTTATAATATGGCCAGTGCTCCAGAGTTTTGCAAAGTTAGCTTCACGCTCAATTAACACCCAAAATCAAATAAATACAAATAAAAATGTTCCTGTAACTAGTACTAAAAGTTATTACTGATTGTTTTTTTTTATTCGTTTTCAGAAACTACAATTGAAATTGTTAGTAAACAGAATAAAATGCACATTAGTTTTCAAAGGACACACATATGAGAACAATTATTTGCCATTTTCAAGACCTTTACTGCATGCCTCAGATCCCTATTTTGCTCTAGAACACTATATATCTACAAAATCACCTATCTATCAAACATGTCACATCCTCTTCCAAAGGTGGTGTTTTCCAGGTCGCCAATGCAGCAAGCCAGATGTAATCCAGGAAATCAATCCTGGCAGAGGTTTGGATTGCCCCAAACATCCTCCCGTTCTTCGAAACCCTAAAAATGCAACTCTTTGCACAATATCTGCTAGATGAAAAAAAGATCCTTCCGTCCACTAGCAGTACTGTGCTACTGTATTTAATGCCAAGCCCAATGCTGGCACCCTATGGATGTCAACCACCTGCTACTCTTGAGCTAGGTTAACACTATCAAATAAACATAAATAAAAAAAGGAGGTGGCGCTGTTTGGCCCTAGACATCTCCTTGAACCGGGCAATCGCCCCTAACCATCTCACTTTTGGGAGCAGACCTACCTGTTGCTGCTAAGATAAAGGATTTGGGCTGTATCTAGCAGGAGAAGCTGAGTATTGATGGTTTGGCAGAAAAAATCCACTGATACCCCCCGACCCGCCCACTCTGGTCTGAGGATAAACTATTGCTGAAAATTCCCCCATTTAACTGTGTGTCCAGGGGTCATCTTATATTCGCAGTCTACGTACCCAAAGAATGGAATAGATTACCTCAGGAAATGAGGGCAGCAAAATCACTCAATTCAGTAAAGCGTTAAAGACCCATCTTCTTAAGTGAGCCATAGGTGTCATTGGGTCCTCATGTCTTTTTTTCCAGATCTGTCAGTTGCGCAATTTGCTTTTTAGTCCTTCAGTTTAATCGATGGCCTTTGGGCCACTCCATCTGCACCTATATACAATTTAGTTTGTCTGGTGCGCAATATAAATAAAATAAAATAAAATCTGTGCAGTGAGCTATTCATTATGCTTTCTGCAACATACCTGTAATGTATCATACTCCTAGTCTTCCATTAGCAGTCAACCTAGTTCATTGTGAATTGACAATGCTGCAGAAATAAGGGACATAAATATCTAACCTATGCTTAACTTTTGATGATCTAATTTTGGTGAACCATTTCCGACAGCAACTGTTCAGAATGTGGCTGAATGCAGGCTGTGATATTACCCACCAATGGGTATGAACCACCAGTGGCAATTAATATTTTGAAGGACGCTTCATGAATTTCCCATAGAATAAATTGCCTGCGGCCGCCAAGTTACCTCAATAAAATCATGCTAGATCCAGGATGATGGATACTGATACGCTGTGCGGTGTCTTCCCCATGCATACCAAATAAGCTCACACAATGAAGAATCTCATCTCTTTGGCTTGTGTGTGCTTCTGAATTAAACGTGAGATGAGTATCTAAGATAAGGGCTCTGCGCCGGGACAAAGTCCCAGTGGAAGACGGACATCTTCTGAGTATCTGTGGTTTTTATTTGCCACAAGTGCAGAAAAACCTCATCATAAGTTCTCTTTTCTAAATAACATCGAGCAGCGAGCAATCAATTTCATGACTACACTTGTAGGTTCACATTAGCATAGATATAGCCTCACATAAATGAAACCGAACTCAAAAGAACGCCTAGATAGATATCTTTGGATTAAACTACTTTTACTTGCATTCTTGTTAATTATGTCTTGAGCAAAGAACTGGCAACATAATGCAGATTCTAAAACCAAATAGTGTTGTGTCATATTTGGAAGTGCAGCAAAAGTATACAAAAAAGCAAATTCTACTGAAAACAAACTGCATAGATATACACATGGGCATAAATTAGAAAAAGGAACAAAAGCACATTTTCAGTATGCATGTCCTCCAGTTTGGTGTACCATGAAATAATTGAAACCTGCACTGTACAGTCCTTACAAGTGCTGGTCTCAAGTACAACATACTTGGGCTTTATCAAGGAAGAAAGTGCAAGCCCGCCTGCGCCCCTGGGATGTGTTGAATCTCTGACCCAGTGTCTTTGGGAGGGGGGTCCATACACCCATAGTACCCGAAATCCAAAAAGGGCTTTACTGTCCCTTCCCATTCTGTTTGCCCTCATAACCCCCCCCCCTCGTCTCTTGGACTGCACCCTTTCTTCATTTTATTTCCTTGCCTTTTTCTTTTACCCTTCATCATGTGGCCTGTAGTGCATCTTCATGTACAGGTTGCCCAGGTGGGGGGGTGGGGGGATCGTCATACAGAACTGTGCCTAGTGGTGGGGGCTCATTATTCTGCCAATTGTCTAACCAACTTGTTTTCCTCCTAAGTCTATGGATGATACCGATTTGCTGTGTTGATTCTTATGTTGTTTGAACTGAGTCCAGTTGATGCATTTTAATGGAATCAGAGTAATAGTGGTACCACCTAGAACTGTATATATTTACCATTTTAGAATTGTCGGAGCACAAAGTCTATTATCGTGATTGTGTATATAACCTTGAACCTTATTTATATAAAAACTGTGTTTTAACTAATACAGTGTGTGGACATTCCTTTGCTTTGTGGGTGCTTGGGGACTACACTGTACTTAAGAACCAACCCGCATCATCTCCTGAGAAACTAAGCCTTGATTGCTCGACTATGTTACCACTGATAGAGAATCTTGCCTGGGGTCCTCTGTGCCTCTCCTCTGCCATATAGAGAGCAGGAGTACAGACACCCCCCTCCGGTCCTTTACACCCCTGCCAAATGAGTGGGACACATTGGTGTGCCACACAAGTTGGAGGGGACAAACACCCTTGTCCCCTCCTAAAATTACACCCATGATACCATTTACTGGTCAGTGGTTTACCTAACCCAAATTCTACTTTTGTAAGGCTCTTATGAAAGCCAAACTAGAAATTGTAAGCTACAGCCCCAATGGTGGCTCACAGTTAAGAATAACATGAAATCATCAGCAAGTGAGGCCTGTGCTGGGACCCTTTGCATGAATGTATGTCTTTACTTCTTTTGCATTCACTTTGCCATACATTCACTTTGTCACAGTTAACTCTTCATACCTTTACTTCTTCTGTCTTTCACTTCTTGTAACATTCACTTTGTCAGAGGGGGTGACACACAGTAACTCCCCTTCTTTATCACCCATTTTCTTCCCCCTCCCCTCTCCTTGACCCCAACTCTAACCTTACTGATAACCTTACATGACAATGTGAAGATGAAGACGAAGTAAAGGTAAGAAGAAGTCAATGCACTAAGAAGTAAATGGATGACAAAGAGAATGCGGAAGAAGTATGTTAGGCAGAGGAAAGGGGGGATAGCCTCTGTATTTGTGATTACTTAAGTTCAGGAATATTATTTTTCTCCTCCAGTCCCACAAAACGATTTTAGTTTTTGCTCTTGAGGGATTGTCTATCAGAACCTTGAAAGTGATGTCAGCATCTGCTAAAACATGAATTACTGTTTGCCGCCATTTTCACATGCATTCATCATTTGTGGTGAAAATATATTTAGATAGAGTACCTATCGACATGTTCGAGTCAATAGTTACAATGCACTTTCTGAATAATGCTACTATCTGCCACAAATACCTAGCATACAAAGACGTTAAGCCCAATTCATGTCTGAGCCACACAATTGGCGTGCATTTTGGTAGTCCAAGAATACACTTCCAAAAGCTGCTTTCAAAGTTAAACCACATTTTTTCTTGTATTAGATCTTGTGTTTCTGCACCATAAAGAAGAATAGGGGTAACCTTTTGACGATAATATGTTAATGCTGGAGATATTTAAAATTTGCCGAATTTCACCTGTATGATTGATGTTTGTGAAACAGATATATCTAATTTGTCATTCAAATTTTCTAAATGTACTTCATTCTTGCAATTAGAGAGGGCCATACCCAGATATGTATACTGCTGCAACCTATCAAGATGTTCGCCCTGGGCGGTCCACTTATAAGATTTAACATTACTCTGAGCACCGCCATCATATATCATAATTTTGTTTTTTTCTAAATTGATGTCCAATTGGTTCCCCTTAACATAAGTTTATAGTGCATCCAAGAGATTTTGTAGCTCTTGCGGGGTCTTAGACATAAGAATCAAATTATTGGCATAAAGCAGGGGCGGAATAGTTTTAGATACCAATTTGGGGGCATCAGCTACAATCCCATCAAGCACCTGAGATATGTCTGCTATAATGAAGTTAAACAGGGCTGAGGCAAGGATGCAACATTTCCTCAGCCCTCTACTAGTGTTGATGGGCATTGACATGATGCCCTCCAAGGTTACTCTAACTTGAATGCTAGTATCCATATGCAAGGTCTTAATGAGGTCTTAATGTATGCCGGGCAGCCTTCACGGATGAGCTTCTGCAGAAGTAACTCTCTAGACACCGAATCAAAGGCAGCTCTCAGGTCGAAATAAAGCCAGTTTGGCATGGATCACGTTTAAAGTGCTCAGCAGTCCACTTATTAAAGTCCCTAAGGTTGAAGCGAGAAAAGATTTTACCTGGGGCATCTAAGAGGGCAATCGACCTATAGTTGGATGGTAAAGACCCATCGCCTCTTTTAAAAATGGGCACAATGACTGCACGCCGCCAAGAATCTGGAATGATGTTGGTTGCCAGAATTTGCCTGAAGATGTTAAACTAAATCTTGGACCACAATTCGGATTGTTTCTTAAACAAATAGTTACTAAGTCCATCAGGACCCAGAGCCCTGGAACTGCTCGATTTGTTAATAAATTAAAGCACATCCTCTTCTTGTATGTCCAACTGTTCCTAAAATGTAAATAATAATGTATCATATTGAGATGAGTGTTCAGGACCGGCGTATAATTATGTATAATACGTCACCCAATAACTTTCTAAGACACCATTAATTTGCACAGGGGCTTGTTTGGAGTCATTAGCTCCGTTCAGTAGTGTCCAGATCTCTGCTATATTCTTTGTAATTACAGACGTCATCATTGCTTCCCCATCAGATTGGTATAGCAGCGCCCTTTTGGACCTAATCCAGTTCCTATAGTTACATTTTAGAGACCAAATCTTCATCTGTCTAAATTAAAGGAGTAAGGCAGCTTTCTTTTGTTTCTGGAACCAGGCTTTATACTGTTGTATAGCTGCACTAAACCCATGTTTAGGTCTAAAATAACTATGTGTCAATGTTTTGGAATGAAGTTTATATAATTGAAGACTTTCCGTATAAGGTTCAGAAACCCAACAAACAGATAGATTATTTTTTTAAATGTCCTTATTGAAATTTTCTAGAATATGATTGTTTCATCGGAATCTGGTCCTAGAGTTATTAACCGTTGAGCAGTGCATACATCGATTGTGTGAGTTTAGATGGAACAGACATCTGATCCCAATACATGGTTAACAATTCATGATCGCTACGTTTTTGTTTAACGATTTCAAATTTAAAAACTTTGTTAAATGTTTTAGGGTCAGTATAAATTTAGTCAATAATGGATTTGCTATTGCCCGTCTGACAGGTATTCTTTGGCGGAATATCTCCTATCAGGGAGTCATTGAGCATCAATAGACAACGGTTTTCTTGAGACTTTCCCACTTGACGCAAGATTGATTGTTTTTGTGATCAGACCTAGGCAAACATTGAAGATTTATATCGCCAACTATAAAGGTATTGGTTATTTCGGGAGCTTGCACTATCATATTCAGCAGCTCTTCAAGATCAGGAAAGAATTTCGAATCAGTTATTGCCACAGGATTTCAGTACACATTAATCAGAGCAATTGCCCCGGCCGGGTACACTATTTTGACCAAATGCAAATAGGGGTGAGGGGCGGCCCACGCATGGATTTGAAAACTATGACCACTCTTAAAAGAAACCAATAGTCCAGAGGAGGGATGTCCTTTCGTACTCGTTTTTGCCGGGTTCAAAATAATATCATAGCCGTTGCATCCAGGTAGCTCAGTGAACCAGGTTTCCTGTAAAGCTACTATGTTATAATTAGGTAAGGAGATCACACTTTCACCAAGCAAATGGGAAATCCCACATGTATTCCAACTAGCTAGAGAAAACCACGTCAGTAAGGAACTAGGTGGTGGTTACGATGCTATATTTGTTCTTTGGGGTTCGTTATTATTCATTTGAGTGTAATATTGTGAATTGTAAGCTCGCCCAACATTGATGGATTGATATGAACTCATTCGTATGACCGGAGTCAGGCGGCTATGATACAAAGCCAGCCTGCGGAGATACGACTGAGTGTTGTATGTTAGCCGTCTGTGTTGGCATTGGCTCCTCTGAGAATGTTACTGTATGAGGTCCAACGCACAATTCACTATTGGCGCCAGGATTTATGGGCAAAGGAGTAGCAGTTTTTGTAGAAGCAAGGCCCATTTGTTTCAGCTTTAAGTATTCTTCCATAGATTTTTGAATCTCGGCTCTGATATCGAGAACTATACGATCTGATTCAGTAGTGTTTTTCAAATTTCTGTTTGCTACATTACGTGTTGCAGGTATTGTAACATTTTCGGCAGCAGGTGCCATTTCAATATGTGTCAATTGGTCCTTGCTATTTTGGGCTAGTAAGGAACATTCTTGAGATTTCTTCCGGGGAGCCGCTTGTAAGACTAAGGTGTTAGGCTCCTTACGCCCCGGGGAAGCCCCAATGACCGCAATTAACTAACTCATGCATAACCATTGCTAGCCAGCTGAGATCGATTGTTGCTACCTGTCTTTTGTCTAGCTATAGTGTTGTACTTGGGCGAGATAGCTTTAACTGTACTAGCAGAAGGAGTTTGAGAGAACTGTACATGTCTCACAAACTGCTTAGTGTTAGATTTTGAATGTGTTTTCGTGTTTGCCTGATTTTTTATTTTTTTTTTAGCATGCAAACTTCTTTCGTTTTTTTCTTTGCCTTGGTTTTAGAATAAGAGATTTTATAAACGACTGGAGACCCTACGCTCGATTTTTGTGAATCTTTGTTAGCACTAGGTAAAGCTGGGGCAGTTGTGAGATCAATAACGGCCTCTTCCTTACTTATTTCAATGGGTCGTATGACATTCGGAAAGGCAGGCAAGACACTTATAGGAGATAAATGGAAGGAGTGTGTACTAGACTTGTGGTTAGACAATATCATTTCATGTAGGCCATCACAATCTTCCTGGCCACGCTTGGTAGTCAAACGGGCACTTACATGTGTACAGCAAGATTCTACCTTTTGGCTCACAGGAGGAGGTGTCCTCGTCTTGGCTAAATCATTAATTTTCCATTGTTTTCATGTTATTTACTATATTATACTATAATATATGTTATTTACTATATTAAATAATCTATGTGCTTCGCCTGTTGGGACATTTTTACATCCAAAGTTTCCAACAATTTCATTAGGGAACACATTTTAGTGTTCATTGCATTTAAAGTTATCTCCAATAATGTTCTATCCAATTTAGGTAGAATAGAGGGTTTAGCAGGCAAGTGCGGGAAATAAGGAGCCTGCGATCTGCGCAGATAGGGTTGGGAATATGAGGCTAACAAGTCCGATGACCCATGTATTGTAGGCTCAAATAAACTGGGAGAGCGGTAGAGACTAGTTCGCACTAGTGCTTGATTGTGACAATCAACCATCTGCACTGTAGGCGGTAACAAAGGTGCAACATTCAGTTCAGTAGATATTATCTGAGAATCATAAATGGAAACATTCAGCATCGAAATGTGATCTTATGCAGATATTGATGGTTTGTTACAAATCTCAGGTGCATTGTTCGAGTCCGCGAGATTACAACCAGAAGTTAAGTTCAAATGAGTACAAGGTTGGTAAAACTCACAGATACCTCCTGTGGCAATCCTCTTCTCTGTTGTGGATAAAGGTTGACCAGTTAGTTTCTTTTTAAGAGCAATGGTAGGTGACGGTCTCCGCATTGCTGGTTTCAATAAAACCGAGGCACGTGTCACGATAACATGAGATAGCATGTCAGACTTCAGAGTATAGAAACAGAAACGCATAAACAAAGGATGAAATTAGCTATGAGATCAGCTTAACAGCGTAACAGCAACTTCACAAAGCGACTTCCTTGAAGCGACTTTGCAGAAGCGCGCGGCTGGACCTTTTTAGGTTTTCTGTGGAAAGGGGGCGGAGTCACCTAAGGAAATGTAAAAATATACAAGTTATAGAAACTATATTTACTAAAGTGTCTCAGTATTTATATTAAAGGAGTCCAACAAACCTTGGCGATCATTACAGCATACCACAAGTAAATTGTCTAATGAATGAAGCTGTTCTGTATTTCAACAACAGCGTAACAGCGACTTAACAAAGCGACTTCCCTGAAGCGTGCGCGCAGAAATGCACGGCTGGACTTTTTGAGGTTTTCTGGGAAAAGGGTGCCAAGGCACCACAGGTAAATTGTCTGGTGAATGAAGCTGATCTGTATTCTAACACCAGCATAACAGCGACTTCACGAAGTGACACATTTTGATGAGCCTCCCCCGCATCGGACATTGGGAGGTGCTTCATTGATCCTGTATGCGGGCGCTCTGGCAGGGGAGCCATCGAGCACCTACACATGCACAAGCGGGCGGCCGCTCAGAAACGTGGCCGCCCTGAGGGATCTTTCTACGGGTTCTGCCTGTGCCCTGCCTCTTCTGACTGATCACTCTAGAGCCCCAGTGAGCCATACTCCTGTGGATGCATGAGTGTCCGGCTTGGCTGACAGTACCCCCAACCCAGCGAGCCTGCACCCCTGGTCAGCCACAAATCTACTGCCTCACCTGCCCCACTGGAAAGGCTGTGACAGTGCCAGACCGCTGGCAGCACCCTCTTTGTTTGAGGCTGAGTGGTGGGGGGGGCCTTCTGCTTCCACCACCTGGCAAGTGACTGTAACGGAGTGAGATCCCACAGAAGGTTCCAATAGGGAGTACCAGACCCACTGCCCGAGTTTGAGGGGGGGTGGAGGCCTGGTCAGGGAGGGCATCCTTCCCCCTAGCCCAAATTTCATACAGAGGGTCAAGTTGGGCAGTCGGCCCGCACCTGGAGAGAGAGCTTGCAGAGTCTCCTTCCTGCACCCCTGTCAGCATTACCCTGCCGGGACCCCGTGGACCCGGATTAGCTGGCTCCGCACGTGCTTTCAGGACCCCGGACGCGCCTGTATTCACAAACAATGGGCTAAGCATTCCAGGTGGACCCCAGAGATTGCTCTGACCCACGCAGTCTTCTCGGGCGCTGCAAGGACCCTTCACGGGTCATCCCTTCTGGTTGGAGGCCTCCATTCCCGAACGTGGTTTTGTCCTCGATCTATCTCATGATGGACTGGGCCCATTCTTCGCAAAAATTGCACCGCTCCCCAACGGCCTCAATGGATGTAGCCAGCTCTCCCACCCGTCCGCAACAAGGAGCGATGGATGCCCAGTCAGTAAGTCAGAATATGGCGGCGCTTCTGGAGGAGATTCTCAGCTTTAGAGCTGATATTGGCAAAAGACTCGACTGCCTGGATAAAAAAGTGGACTCAGTGGAAGACCGCGTCCAAGCCCTAGAAGGCAACCAAGCTTCGGTTGACATATTGGAAACCCAAATAGACATGCACCTGGAGGAATTGGAAAGGCGTGAAAAGAAATGTTCATTGAAACTTGATGATTTGGAAAACAGAGAACGCTGTCGTAATCTGAGGTTCATTGGGTTTCCGGAGCGAGAGGGCAAATCACAGGCAGACATTGTTAGGATCATCGAGATAATCAACAAGCTGTTTGACGAAACTAACACCATGGAACCAACCATTGACAGGGCCCATAGGGCGGTGGCCCCCTCCACGAGACCCAGGTCGGTCCTCGTGAGATTCCATTATTAGGTGGAGAAGAGCAAGATCCTTGAGTTAGAACAGAAGAAGGGTCCAACATCCTCAGAAGGAGTGAAGATCTCGATTTATCAGGATCTTTCTGTGTTCACACTCGCAAGGAGGCGCCTCTGCTCCCCGCTCACAAGATGCCTTCAGCCCAAGGGAGTTCGATATAGATGGGGTCACCCCTTTTCCCTATCTTTTGAATATGAAGGCTATACATATTCCCTGGTCACTGAAGATGAGATACAAAGGGTGACCCGAGAACTCCTAGGCGATCCTCCTCACGATGATAACCAAGGAACCGGCGACAGAGCGAATGAGAGTCCGCCAAGCGGAGATCTGATGAACCCATTGAGAGATGCCAGGTTCTGGGCCATAGAAAGTTTAGATGAGTGTTCCCCTCCTGAGACAGCCAAGGATTAACCACGTCTTTTGAACTGGAAGTGCATGGAGAGGAGGAGACGAGTGCCTCACCTGGTGTTTACGTTGTCCATGCTGAAGAGGACATAGTATAGAGAGCCTGGGAGATGTCCAACTGCTAGGTGGAAGTTGTTTCACCACTTGTGTTCTGGGGGGGGGGACAGAATTGTTGTTGAAGCTGTTTTTTTTTCTCCTGCTTGGTTGTGACCTGGGGGGACAGGGGAGGTTCAGAATCTATTCTTTTTGAGGTTCATTGTTGATTGCTGCCCTGGTGGAGGCAGACGTTGGTGGGCTGGTTGTACTGCATCTCAAATGTCGCAGGCATTCCAGGCGTTCAGGGTTGGGGCGGGGGCAAGTTGGGGATTTGTTTAGGGATAATACGAGGTCTTTGTTGTTTGATAAAGCTGGAAGGGGATCTTAATCTATTGAGGACCACCTGTTTTAAGAAAGTCCAAGAGCGCCTGATCCAGGGGGATGATGCAGGGTTAGGCATCTCTCTTGCAGGGTTTCACAGATCGGTTTATCCTCTTGATAGCTGAGGCCCCACTTTCGCTGATTTTGGGTTTGTTAAACATCCAGGGACTTAACTCTAAGCATAAAAGATCATTGGTGATGAAGGAGTTCAATAGGTTGAAACTGTATTTTTTGTTCTTGCAGGAGACTTACTGGGCCTGGGGTAGAGATTAGGCTCTGAGATCCAGGTTCATTCAGGAAGTCTTTCACACCTCTGCCCCAGTGAATAAAAGGGGCATAGCGATTGTGGTGTCTCCCAAGGCCCACTTTATTCTGAAGGCCCAATGTGCAGACCCAAATGGTTGGTTTGTTAATGTTAATGTTAATGTTAATGGTAAACGACATTTGTACCGCGCACTATTACCACCAAAGTGGTCCCCTGGCGCTCTGGCGGCTCTGAAAAAGGGGAGGAGAGGGGGTGGGTTAGTGGGAATAGGCTGGAAAAGTGCAAGAGAGAAGTGATGTGCTGTTGGCAGCCTCAGCCCGGTGGGTCCGTTGGCTGGGCTTGGGTTGTTTCATGGTCCGTAGTCATCGTGTGCTGTTGTGCAAGTCTATGTGTGGTTTGTTTTGTTGTTGCATTGTTGTGAAGTTTGTGCGGATTGCTGCGTTTAAGGCTTGTGGTTGTGTTTGGTTATAGTTTGAGAAGTGTATGCAGAGGAATGGAATTGTTAGTTGGTTGGTTAGTTGGCATTGCTGTCCTTGCAATTGTGGGATTCCATCTAGGTGCGGTACATGCTAACAGTCACATTTCTATCTAGATTCGACGCAAGCCATGTTCATAATTCTAAGTGTGGTGCATGCTAAGAATCACATATGCTCACATTCTGAAATTCCATCTAAGTGTGGCATATGCTAACAATCATATTTCTATCTAGATGCAACATGGGCTAAGCTTGAGAATTCCATCTAGGTGTGGCATGTGCTAACAATCACATTTCTGAAATTCCATCTAAGTGTGGCATATGCTAACAATCACATGTGACGCATGCTAAGGTTAAGATTTCAGAAGTGTGTGGCACATTCTAACATCGGCGTGTATGTTAGTGTGTTGTGCAATGCAACATTTATAGTCCATCCAAGAATGGATGTAGGCTGAAGTTAACAAATCTCTCTAAGCATGCAAGTTGTAAACTATGGCAGTCTTTGTTATGGAGAGGCAAGGTAGAGCGGCGAGGGCTTTCTGGAGCAGAATGATTGCTCTGCCCCCGACCCATGCCACACTCACAGTTTTGTTGGTGTCTATTGGCTGCTGGCTTCCTTGGCTTCCCCTGCGGACACCTGCTGACACCTCCCGTGCCGCCTTTGTTGGAGCCGCCCTTTGCCTTGGGGTCCTTATTAGCATCTTATCAACCACCAGGTTCCTGGTGCATCTTGCGCACTATCTTGTTGAGAAGGGGAGTCGGTGGAAAAGCGTAAAAAATGTCCCTGACCATGTTATCCAGAGTCTGTTCCCCTTGGAACGGTTCTGCGGGTACCTGGGGGCGTAATCTTGGCATTGAGCGTTCTCCAGAGTTGCGAACAATTCGATCTCTGGAAAACTCCATTCTGCGAAAACATTGGAGACAATGGTCCTTCAGATCCAGGGAGCATATCCAGTCTCCCTTGCACAGCGTCTCTGCTATAAAAGCTGGCGTAACCATCCTGAATTTTTGTAGAGGTAAGGAGAGGTTGAGGGCGGAATGGTCCAGCACGACTCTCAGGGCCGCCGGGTTCTTTTTTTGAATGGCGAAAATCCTGGAGTAAAATGGTAAAGTGAAAGGTGAGATTAGGGGCAAGAGAGTGACCTTGGTTTCTATTTACGCCCCTAATGACGCCCAGAACCAATTTTGGGAGGTTGCAAAAACCAAGATCATGAGATTCACAGAGGGGCTTCTCTTAGTGGGGGGGTGATTTTAACATGGTTCTTCACCCTGATAGTGACAGAAAGTCAGCTCGTCCTAACATTGATATACAAACCCAGATTAAAAGGGCAGCACATTTCCAGACCATGAACGATGCACTGGGCCTTTTAGACTCCCACTCGATGCACCAGGGACACAACCCCCTCTTCTCCTTTTTCTCTAGCCCACACTCATCCTTCTCTCGGATCGATTATATTCTGCTTGACAAGCGCTGCGTGAGAATATCACAGGGTTTGGTGTGGACTTGATCCCATGGTCCGATCATGATCTGGTCCGAGTCCAAGTGGGTATCGCCCCAGGCTCTGCAGTGTCCACGAGATGGACGTGCAACGATCTCCTGTTGAAAGATAGGGAATCGGCACAGACCCTACTCAAGAATATTAAAGAATACTTTGAGATGAATGATAGTGGAGAGGTGGGGGAGTCGGGTGTCTGGGAGGCCTTTAAAGCGACAATTCGAGGGGTCTTGATTGGCTTGGGAACATCTAGAAAACGAGTCAGAGCCGGGGAGGAGAAGCCACTAAGAGCCAAAATATATGCAATACAGCCAGAGGGCAAGCTCTGATCCCAAATGTTTCCAAGCAAATGGGCCGAGCTTCAGCAACTCAAGGCAAAATTAGCTACCCTCATGGTCGGGCAAACCGAGAGGAAACTCTCCCTGTTTAAGCAAAGGCACATGGAGCGGGGTGAGAAGGCAGACAAAAATCCTGGCTTGGAGGTTACGCGAAATCAGGAGCAGTAGAAGGGTAGACGCTGTGCATCTTCCAGGGGGCGAGAAATGCTTTCATGACCGGGGGATAGCAGAGCAATTTCGAATGTTTTATGAACGCCTCTACACATCTGAGTGTGCGGGTGAAGGCCCGGAGTGTGGCAAGTTCTTAGATTTTCTTCCAATCCTCCATCTCCCTGCAGAGAAGGTGTCCCCCCTAGAGGGACCCATCATGCCTCAAGAGGTTGTAGACACTATTAGCGCCATGAAGGGGGCAAACACCTCTGGTGAAGATGGCTTCATTATCCTTTTTTATAACACCTTCCACTCTGTGCTAATCCCATTCCTTTCCAAATTATTCAATGCGGCTCTGGACTCAGGGACACTCCCTCAGTCCATGCTAAAGGCCGTATTGTGGTTATCCCGAAGGAGGGGAAAGATCTGTTGAATTGCCAATACTATCGGCTCATCTCGTCATTAAATACGGATGTAAAGCTCTTGGCAACCAGGTGGGGTTTATCCACGGGAGGCAAGGTTCCGATAATATTAGGAAGACCCTATTGATGCATGAGGTGGAAAGTAACAACATAGAAGCCTACCTCTTATCACTGGACTCTGAAAAGGCTTTTGACCGGGTGGAGTGGTCATATATGGGGAATGGTATTGAGTGATACATTCTGTGGCTGGATCTCAGTGCTGTATAATGGCCCTTCTGCCAGTGTGTCTGTTAATGGAGTGGTGTTGGATCAGTTCTCTCTTTCTCGAGGCACCCAACAGGGGTGCCCCATTTCTCCCCTCCTTTACGCGCATGCAATGGAGGCCCTTGCCTTAATATAGCCATAAGACAGCACCAGGGAATCTCGGGGGTAAAATGTGGGGAATTGGACTATAAATTATCCCTATTTGCAGACAACATTTTGGTTTACATAACCAACCTGGAATAGTCTCTTCTGAGACTCCTGGATATGATCCAATCGTTTGGAGTTTTCTCCGGCCTGAAAATTAACCCATCAAAATCCTGCCTCATGTCAATGGGGAAGTTGGAAGGTGTTGTGGAGGGGAGGAACTTGGTTGAAGGCATCAAAGTTGAGTGTGAGGCTACTCCTTACTTGGGTGCCCTACTTCCGAGGGATTTATGAAAACTTTTTGAGCTGACCGCTCCAAAATTCGCATGGATCGCCAGCGTTGGGCACTGCTGACCCTTTCATGGTTTAGCCGCATGGTAACCCTAAAAATGAACATCCTCCCCCAGATCCTGTACCCTTTATGCGCCCTCCTCACCACCATAGCAGACACGTTCTTTTAAAACCTCCAAGCTATGGCCTTGCGATTTATTTGGAATGGGAAGAAACCTAGGATCAAATTTTCCACCCTGACCCTCCCGAAGTCCCCGGGAGGCTTTGGACTCCCGGACTTCTGTTCGTATTACAAGGTTGCTCAGATAAGGGTCTTGTTGGAACATATGAAAGATGAAATGCAAATCTATTGGACTTACATAGAAGACTCCCATACACACCAGAGAAAAGTAAGAGACCTCCTGTGGGCTCCGACCAAGGTCCTCGCTGATAGAATTGAGAACCACCCGACCCTGTCAGTCTTGCGGTCCCTATGGAAGCGAGATAAGTTCAATTCGCTCCTTTCTTCGTGGGCCTCCCCTCTGTCTTCCTTGTGGGGCACCCTCTTGACCTAGGGAAGAGAGGTTTCAGGGATACCCAAGGGTGGTCTGATATGGGCTTGGAGCGGGCTGCCAAACTCTTTCAGAATGGTACTTTCATCGAGTACAGCACATTAGCGGAATTCATGGTGGACCACCCAATGACTATTTTTGACTTCCTCTGGTTAAAGTGGTACTTGACAAGTTTCAAGTGGGGGTCAACCCTTACTCACCCCTCAAGCCCCTTGAGAGGATGATAGTTGAAGCCACCTCTAGGAAGGGATCTCTTTCCAAGATAAATACAATATTGAACACATCTCAACTCGAGGGCAGGCAGAGATTTAAGAGATACTGGGAGGAGAAGTGGGGTGAGTTTTTGGATGAGGCTACTTGGTCAAGTCTTTTCGAGGCCCTCTCTCCAGGGTCCCTCTACACGGCAGCTTTGGAACATAATTTTAAAATTAATCACATGTGGCATCTCCCCCGGGAGAGATTAGCTAAAATGTTTCCTGGTACTTCTCCGCTCTGTCCCAGGGGGTGTGCCCAGAGGGGCTCCTGGTATCACATGTGTAGGAAATGCCCTTTAATCCGTATTTATTGGTCTGAACTCCTGAGCTGGATCAAAGACATAGTGGGTCTCACGTTCCCCTTACATTCAATACCCCTCCTCTTTGCTCTCCCTTTGCCGTCCTCTGAGACAAGCTCCTATCCCAAAGTGGTCCAAGCCATGTTGAGAGTGCGAAGATTAGTGCTTGCGCAGAATTGGAAAAGTAAGTCAGTCCCATCCAGGGCCGACTGGTTGGCTAAACTTTGTGTTATTTTTACATACGAGAAACTGACAGCGTTGGTGCATGATTGAATAAATGCCTTCCTGCAGGATTGGACAGTAGTGCTTCTGCACGAGGACTGTGGTACGATGAAACTTTGAGCCCCTTGCTCTGGATAGGTCCCAGCCGAGGATCTCCTAGTGCCTCGCCCTCCATCGCCCACACTGTGATATTACCAATGAACCAGCCTATGTATACTACAAGGTCCTGTGGTGGATTTCTCTGGTATCTCCAAGGCACGCCGGGGCACGGTTTTGTATGAGAAGGGGGTAGGGGGCGGTGGTGGGGGATTGTTCTATGTTTGAGTAAAATGTTTAATAAAAACTAAGTGGAAAAAGAAAATGACCCCCTTAATATATTTCAATAGCAGGTTTCTACAGTGATGTATACATTGTCAGGTTGATTTATTATGTCACTTGTGCATTTTTAAAGTAATATGAATCCAATTAAGTATTATTTTATGTATTCAAAACAAAACTTCAACACATGTTTGTATCAACTTGAGCTGGGAAGATGCGTGATCAAACAACTAAATGAAGGTTTAGGCTCAAATTCTGGCTTTACCACTTAACCAAAGTATATGATCATGGACAAATCACACTGTGCTTTAACTACCAACATTTGGTGCCCCAGTAATGATTTCGTTTGCAGTAAAATCTGTATAATAGATTGGAAGTGCAGGTATCAGGGGCCGCCAAGAAGACACACACATATATCTTTCTTCAGAAAATACAACGCTACACCTGGAGCTATACCAGGAGGCCAGAAACCACTCAACCTGCACCATCTGTCTCCTGAACCTGCACCCCCTGCCCTGGATCTCCCACCTGCATGCTAGTGCGCCCTCACACCCTCAATTAAATGTGTTGCAAAAACACAATAAAACATGTCATTTTGTAAGAAATAAAATGTCATTTTCCTTGCTTTAGTATTCTGGAGGGGGTTCTGTGTTTCACAAAAAGATGGCAGTACCACAAGAATGTCCTCCATGGTATGCTGGGAATAGCCACAGTGTTCAGGGAGGCATTATTTCGAGAACACCATCTGAGATTGAATAAGTACTGGGGGCTTTGTTTCTCGGTCATCACAGAGGAGGAGGAGGCATCACCCTCGATTCTCTGAGCGAGGCTAAGAAGGCATAGTGGGGGAAGATGGGAGTAGTGGTAGTTGGGAATGGTGGTCAGAGGGAGCTCATGGAAGTTGAATGAGGGTGAAAATTGAAGGAGGAGTGGATATGATAGAAAGGGAAGAGCAGATGGGAAAGGAAAGGAAGATTGTTAAACTGATGTTGCTACACTGTTTTGCTTGCTTCTCCTCTCTACTGTTTTTATAGCTCATTTATAACATTTTTCTTTTTTAAAAGATAAATAACTTTTGTTCTTAGCACACGATTCATTGTTCAGGGATCTGCAATATACAGTTGTTGATTTTTCATGCTTTGCCAATAGCTTTCCTTATGGAATAGGGGCAATGGAGGGAAGCTGACATGAGTAACAAATGGAAAGCCAAAGTAGTGTGGGAGTTTATGGAAGGGAACAAAAGAGTGGATGGAAGAGGAGAGCAGAACACTTTGGAAAGGGTACTGGAGAGCATTTGATTTTGGAAGGGATGCACGGATGGAGGGGGAGAGCAGATTTCCCACTTGAACAAATTGAGTGATCCTGGGAAAATAACTTTGTCAGCAAAACTACTTAAAAGCATGACACATTTGTTGCACTAGTGACTGCAATACCTACTCCCACCATAACCTCTACACCCATACCCAGCCTACCAGAGCCCTCTGTTAGTCTTGCCCATTAATCCCTTTGCTTTAATGCTGCCACTGAATGCAATCCTAAGAAGCATCCTGTATCAGGCATTCAAGTATTCTTAAGGGTAAGTGTCTCGCCTCTGGTCCTAACAACTGTGGTTTGAACATAGGCTGCTTAAAGAAGTCCAAAAGCCTAAACCAATTGAAGGATTCAAATGGATTGTGACGGTCCAGGACATACATTTTTGTTGGATCATCAATCTGGGAAATCTGGCTCAATGTGTTTAGGCTGCTCCTACACCCACACCCAATTGAAATGCCCCCACCCCTCACAAACAGGGCCCACCCAGATGCTGACTGCTGATCTATATTCAGCGGTTTCAGGATTTCCTCCAGACCAGTGGCCCTTTCCTGATTTCCTGACTCAGGATCTCTTGTGTAGGAAGTGTTTGCTCCTCATAGGTTTTTGAATTCTTGTTTCTATGTCAGTAGAACATGAGAGTCTTAATCTCAGGGTCATATGTTTGAGAGATTGGTGTAGCAGTGGCCCCAGCAATCCCTATATTTGTGGTGCCCTATCGCACCATGTCCTGGGAGGCCTATCGAGCTTCAAAATGAAATATTTTATTTTTGAAGTGAAATTGCATACGCTCTGTCTTCAGAAAGATAATATTTCCTTCTCAAGTCAGATCATTTATTTCTGCAGTCAGAGTGCATGCGCTCTTACTTCCGGAAGAAAAGATTTCTTTCTAAAGTTGGAGTGCACGCACTCCAACTTCAGAAAGAAACATTCCAGTTGCGGTGCGGTGCTCTGGCTCCACTGCACATGACTTGAACCAGTAAGCTCTCCCTGCTTCCTGGTTCCTTTCAATGTGATGGAAACTGGAGCACAGGAGAGGGCTGCCAGAGGCTTTCCTGAGGAAGACGGATTCTGGTCAGCAAACAGCAGGTTAAAAAAAACATTTTTTTGTAAGTTTGTGTGTGCATCAGCAGTGCATGTTTATGATGTATGTATGTTTGCATGTATGCGTGGTTACATGCAAGGGTGTGTTATGTATTATGTAATGTATGTATGTGAAGGAGTGAGTGTATGATGTCTGGATGTCTGGGTGCAGTGTGAATGAGGAAGTGTTTGGTATATGGGTGCATGTGTGAATGAGGGAGTGAATGGTGTCAGTAAATGAGATAGTGAATGTTGTCTGAATGGGTGTGTGCATGTGTTTGTGCTGGCCCGCTGCTGAGGAGCTGATTTTGCTGGGCAGGAGTGAGGTGTGCGCTACTAGACATTTATAACCGTTTCATGATAAAGCAAAGCATGTTATGTATTATTATGTGGCATTTCGCACTGAGCATGACATTTTGTTTCGGGGCCTCTATGATAAACTAAGCATTATACATTGAATTAAATGTTTAGATTGGTAATTTGCTGCTGACAGTTTGGACATGCTTTCTTATTGACAGGAACTAGGAGGGAACTTTTCTGTAATATCACTATCTGACCCCCGCAACCTTTATTAGAAGTACAGTTTTTTCGAAGTGTCGCATCGGTGTGTCCTATGAACGGAGACGAAGAGTTCCCTTACTCTGTTTGTAAGAGTATGAATCTGTTTCATTGACATAATATATTTATTTTAATTAGTCGCGCTTTGCGGTCGCAAAGGGCCACTAATTAAAACAAATCTATTAAGTTAAACGCACTATTGTTCCGGTTTTAATTATTGTGGCGCAATAATACGGTGTGTGAATGAAACAGCTTCATGCTTTCTTATTGTGTCATGGCATTTGTAAAGGCAAACCCAAGAGGAGTACATCTTTACTTGGGGATACCGCCATGTAATGGCAGAGACAGCCAGGATATGTTTTTTCTATAGTATTATTATTGGCATTTTGAGCAAACATGAGTATGTTCTTATATGAGAAAACGTGCATATATTGGTGTAGCCATAATGGAAATATATGGGCGAAGCCAGCATGGCTTTTTTTTTAATACTGTCATATATTGTGGGCAAATGCATTATGAAAACCCATTGGGAAATGTTTCTGTGCAATGTTGGTGATTTACATCTATTGGATTTTAGAATTGGAGCTACTCTAAAAAATCAGATGCAAACTGGTTTACTATTTACCCAATTCCTCACAGAAAGTGTGCTTTATAATGCGCCATATAAAGCCACTATTGAAAAAGAAATTCTCTGTGGGTTGGAGGAGAAATCCCCACATTCCACCCGATCTCCCTTTGATTGGGTCAGGCTCCCCCCATAAACTCTGTCACTCTGGCATTGTTTTGGGAAATGTTTACACCCCTTTATTTAAAAAAGTCACCAGCCGCCTTTGGTAAGTGGCTGGTGGGTGAGTAGGTATGAATGTGTGTGTGCAAGGCTGGGGCACTGGGCCATGAACTTTTCTTACATGTTTTACTGGTATTCTTGGACAAAGCCAACTTGATGTATTTCATTACATGGAGGAGGGTTTGGGTTGGGGGTTTATAGCACAATATGGCAGGCAGACTGGACATCTTCTTTCTTGGCATGGCAATTTTACTCACATAAGGGGCAAGGCAATGATGTGTGTTCTTACATTGGGAGGGTGGGGCAAGTTGTAGTCAGCAAATACATATTTCTTATCGAGGCATTGCATGTTTTACTGCTGTTAAGGGCATAGTCAACATGAGTGTGTCCTTACATGGTCGGTGGAGGTATTTGTGCTGCTAAACAAGGGCATTGTTAATTTATGTAGTATTGCATGTTTTTCTGGCACAGTCAACATGAAGAATATTCGTACGTGTTGGTGCGGGGGAAATCAAGCATTTGTGCAGCAGCAATAAAAAAAACTATTCCTGCTGCAGGATATTTTTACTGGCATTAAGGGCAAAGCCAAAGAGAGAATGTTCGTACATCAGGATACTTGCATGGACTGACAGAGCATGCATATACATGTTTTCTTAGAATATTATCGCAGTGCATAATATTAATGGCCACACACAAAATACGCTGGTACATTTTGGTGTTAGGGTGCAAGAGGCAGGTACAGCCCCTTTGTTTCTATGCTCGGTGAAAGATGTAAGGTTTGATTAAAACACATACATCTTTCAGCTCGTGTAGTGCACAGCGTGCCACTGCACCAGTATGATCATCATGTGCATTGTGCATGCGTGGTGGTTCAGAAAAGCAATGAGTGCAACGTGGCCCGTGCCTTGTTGCCAATCTTGGGCTGAGGGCTCCAGCATGGCTCATAGACGGACACCCATATTTTGTATTACGCCACTGGTTTGAGCCCCACATTGACAATAATTGTGTGCTGCTATTGACAAAGCAGTACATGAAATGCGCACTTGGTTGTTACTAAGCCACCATTATTTGACTTGGTGTCTTTGTATTTCTAGATTATTTATGTTACCTAGGCATTCTGCCTAATTGTTAATTGTTGAGTCATTTATTAAACTTTGTTTTATGATATATCTTCCCCCATGTGATCCTTGGATTAGCATAAGTGTAAGCTATCCTCACTGTAGTACAGGTGCACCCCCTGTGCGTCTATGAAATGGGTAGCCGTTGACTCTATTAATTATTCTGAAAGCCCCACGTTGGGTGCCATTTGTGTAATCTGTGTAGACACAGCCTGTCTAGTGCATACATGTTGAGTCCCAGTGAAAGATAAAATCCTCTGCCAGGAGGTGCCCAAGCTGCATTAATCAACAGGCAACTAGTCTTGAATCTTAAAATGGCACGTTTTGAGAAAATATCTGTGGGGTACATTACCAGCTCAGCAGAACTTCCCTACATCACCAAACCACATCTCAGCAGTCACCAGCAGAACGGCTGTGCTGGCTCTATTAAGCCCGATTGCCTTGCATTAAAACTGCATTTTGCAGTCACCAAAATAATGACTGCGCTTTCTTACCAGATACACATGGGGCAAGATGAAACACAGAACCCCCCGAGAATTGCTGCCAGTAATTTCTTCATTTGCACCAGAGAAAAGAAGTCAAAGTTAGCGTTGCTATGCTGCCAGCTCAAAACATTTTCAATAAAAAAAGAAAATATTCTGCCTTTTAAAATGACTGTGCACTGTTGCCGTGTCCATCTTTTTAACAGTTCTTAGCTTGGTTCCAGTGAGACCCAGCTGTGTCCATCCATATTCAGGTTGTGCTCCAGCAAATGGGGGCATTTCCCATTGAAGGACAGGCTGTGTCAGGCAAGCTCTGTGAAATAGCAAAGAACTTCACTTCAGCCACACGGAAAAATGATTTACTTTTGAAATAAAATATCACAGATAAATTCTTTACAAAAAGCCCTCTCTCTCTCTCCTAGCTCATGTCAGTTTCAAAGGACCTTTTATCTGAACAGATGCCTGTGCATTAGAAACATGACTGGGGCTTTGGAAAGGTTCAGAAAAAGGATGAGAGGAAGGCCACATTGTAAAGTGACAGCCAAGGAAAATTAACCACGTGCAAAATGGTCTGTTTAAAAGTAAATTGTTGAATCAAGCCCCTTTCCTTGCATAGTCATGTGATGGGGGCTTGTTTTAAAAGATATATATGATATTTAATTCCAACAGACTTGCTTTCTGGTTCAGGAATGAAAAATAAATAAACAAATAAATACATTTGCTGTGAGGCCTGCAGAACACGTTTTTTACAGGCCCGGGCTTCAAAGAACTGACTACAGGATCTACTTCCCCCCAAGTGGACCAGCATCTGGGGCATATGAATAGGCAGGGTTGGAGGATCTCGCACCCTCATCAGACAATGTGGCAGTGATCTAGCCTGGGACAATGGATTTCTGGGACACATAGGTGTGACTTTCGGGTAGCACCTCCCATAAACTCAATCTGAATAGCTTCAAAGGCAACTCCATGTCAACGCTGGACTATGGCTGGCTAGAGCCTGACAGTTGGCTGTGGGTTGGCAAGAATGCCCTTATTTGGAAGACAAAGCTGGCCCTTCTGGGGCAAAAGACTGTTCTTATTTAATAAACTTTACGACTTTTATTTCTGCAACCAGAAAACACTGCAATGCAACATTTTAACAGTTCAAATGTCATTTTTGTGGCATTAAAATAAGACATTGTAGCTTTCCCTAGCATGTAGGGGATGCAAACAGCAGCAAAATGTAATTAATGGAAAAAGTATACATGGTACCACTTTGAAATGTCATGCAAACATTGTCTATGATAATATGTACACATGTATAAAATTGTAGAGATTTAGGTGAAGCGGTTCCCACTAGAAATTGTGAGAGATTATTAGAATGACTAAATAACATAGTAGAAATTTGGGAGTTGGAATGACAGGTTCAGTGCAAAATAGGGCATCTGCCTATGTGATTTTCAAAAGCACCACAACTGTAGAAATGTGCATTATGTGTTATATCTGATTTTGGCAAATGTAACTGTGGGATGGCTGTGTACATTGTAAAGCACTCATCATAAAACTGATGTCATGTCCCTGAAGTCCAACCGGCTGACAGGAAGGCGGTGACTGCCACCCCTGACCAATCCAGTTGTTAGAGGCATGCCAAGCCAAAGGTCTGCCCTCATAGTAAATCCTGTGATGTCATCCGCCTTATAAAAGGTGGAGACTCAGAGAGACAAGGGACTGACTGACTCTACTGACTTTCCGCTTCAGCATATCCCAAGAGTCAGACATTTCATACTCACCCTGCAAGAGTCCAGATTCCACTGCCAGGAAAGGGATAGCTGATCCAGACCCTCCTATCCAGGCAGAACCACTCTTCAGATTTAAACCCCACAACAATACCACTAATTCAGGGAGAAAGGAGAAAGGTGGCTGAATCCTCATTGGGATTATCCAGCGCTACCTGCTTGCCCTGCTTCCTGCTTTATCCAGCTGATGCGCCGCTGTGCTGTGACCAGACCCTTGCCCCGCTGTTCAGATACCCGGTTGGCGGTCCCAAAGTCCAAATTCAAGTGCTGATTGTTAGTATCTCCCCATCCCATAGCAAAACATAGGATATCACAGTCTGATACTTTGCCATTTGTTCCAACCTATAAGTAATCCTGAAAGTACACTAGCAACTGTTTAAATTATCACAACACTCTGTGTATTCTGCTGCTTGATTTCCATGTGTTAGCGCCATTCTTTCTTATCCTTTTAGCCCATTGCATAAGTCCTTAGTCATATTTGGAATAAATTAATTAAATTCCCATCTAAAAGAGACACACGGTTCAAAGTAACCTATGTCGCGGGCAGCATTCCTCTTTTCTAGCCACTAAAATATAGTTTAATAGCATTTGTCATTTCCTTTCTAAACCGATTTTCCCTGTCCACTGCTTTCACTTTTAAAACCGAATTTCCTTCTCCATTGAGAACCTCATCCTGTCATACATTTAGAATTACCCTTTCACTTTCATATTACCCCTGTGATGTGCATTTGTCCCTCAGCATAAAAACTGCATCCAAATTTTGTCTGTTTCACCCGTTTTTAAAGCTGTTTTGACATTAAAACCTGTGAAAATTAGCAAATGTAATTTCTCCATGTGTGATTTACAGCACTGTGTGTTCCTTCCAAAGTTGATTTTCTGAATCGTATGTCCATTGCTAGTACATTGCCGTGTAGTTTACAAATGTTCTGACTTATTTGCTACACCCATACTAATTTCTACCTTATTCATTCAACCGTGCATGTAAAACAAATCTTTACTAATTCCGAGTGCTATTTTGTCTAATTGCAAACTATTTGAACCCCAGGGTTTGCCTGAGTGCAAATATATATATTTCTTTTGGGAGATGGGCTCCATGGGAATTGCACAAGCCCAATCGCCCGAAGAAAAAAAAAACAAGATGGCCACCATGGGACATAGTCCCTTTTCCATTCCCATGACAGCGGCCATCGGCGGGGGGATCGTTGGGACTCTCTCTAATGTTCATTTATAAAAAATAAATACCTCCTATTTTTCAATGGCTATGTCAATGTTTCAAAGAGCAATTTATAAAAACTAATTTTAAAGACAGGTTACTTGACATTCCTGCATGTAAATCGCTTGCAAAAAGACAAATGTCTATTTAGCATGTATGCTTGCAAGATTCCTGTCAATGGATTTTCTATTACGTAAATGTGTAGGAATTGCACATCTGTCATTTTTTAATAGGCAACGTAAAGTGGGAAACACAGGTGGCAGTTGAAAACCCTTTCCCTTCTCCTTGAGTGGTTCAGAGCCAATAATAATGTCTCTTCTTGGTGATGTAACCAGGGTCTTACTTCAATTCCATTATTTTCCTAGGCAGGTACAAAGTAAGATATTATGTGGTTCCCACCTGTCCTTGGCCATTGCGCAGAAGGTGAGTCAGGAATCTCCCAATATGCAGACCATTTGAGCCTATTTGATCAAATCCAAAGTTTACAGAAGCACTTACACTTCTGAAATATTTACTAATTCCCCAGGATGCACAGTCAATGCATATACCCCTATCAGTATTTTCATGAATAAGCGGGGCTTGGATTTAAGCTTCTCCCATTTAGAATATGTATCCCTAAAAATTATATTTTGCCTTGGCATTATGGACACGTAGGAATCAGGGATGACATTTCACCAAAATGCCTGGGGTAGTGGAAGTGACATCGCATGTCCACTGACCTCTGATGACATCACAGGAAGTGATGCCATTTGACTCCACCCCGAAGTGATATCACGGGAAGCGATGGAACACAAGCTTTTACCCCTCGACAAAACAGGAAATGGGATCACATAGCATTTTTCCTAAGTACGCTATGAATAATATGGTTTACAATATCCCTGTAACGTGATATACATTTCATACAAGAATGGATCACCACATGTATCAGCAGAAAAAAAACATGCTAAAACTGCAACTTGTGAAAATGAAAATACATTGTCCAAAATGAATGCTTTTTCTACTATAAATGCTTTTTGCAGGATTGTGTCTGCATTGTGAATTTGAGGTGTTAAGAACAGACTAAGTCAGTGACTCACCCCCTGAAGTGTGCCTGAAATAAATCTTTAATAAATCTAGAAATTATGTATAGAACATCCAGAAAGACAAATCATTTGTTATTCCTACTCTTTCTTATTTAGGGTCACTTCTCAAAGTGTTACACTGTGGAACACCCTGTTCTTTTAATGAAGCCTGAACAAGAAAGCCAGCCACTCTAGAAACAAAGAGCCACATGGCCAGGAGATTCAATTGTAATTCAATTCAATTTGTAAAAATGTTTTCTTTAACATTTAATTTTTAGGGGTAGAAAGGGAGACCTCAGGAGTTGCAATTGTGTCCCCTGGTTACCCCTACATGACGTCCCTGATAGGAATTGGTTTGGCTCACTCACAGGCAGGTTGGTACCCTCTGAAGGACTGGTTCAGAAATGTCCATCAGTAGCAGGTGGGCATCAGTAAGCTAGATGGGTCACCTTCCCTTAACTGCCTGGTTTCTCTCAGTCTGTATTGAGCCTGCCTGTTTCCTTTTCTACTGAGGAAGGCCTGGGTATTTTTTATTTTAAGGGTTTATTGGTATCTCATTTCCGGTTTATACAAGGTGCTGACTTTCTGCCAATTTGAGGCATGTGCTAGTGTTTCGCCCTTGCCTGGGCTTTCTCAAGGCACAAAGATATTTGTAATATCCAAATGAGTGTCCTCCAAACAGTTGAGTCTGCATTTAGACAATGTTATTTAGTATGAACCATGTCATTGTGTAACATATGAAGTCACTTTCTTTTATACATCATGTTTTGTTCTTTAAACAGGGAACATTGAATATTCTGCAGGCAGACTTCTGTAGATAACAATTCACACTTCAAATCTCAGTAAGATCATTACGTAAGGGTGATTCCCAACCTTGTAAAGAAAAAAGCAGAAATAATGTAGGCCTCAATTAGATGTTCTCTTTTCTATAAAATGTTGTGTTTCTCATCTCATATTGACTGTTCTACATTTAATACAGATTGCTGAATACTTCCATGTAATAGAAAATATGTATTTTTGTGCCTTGACATGTACTGTGAACAAATACGCTTATGTTGTAGCTGGGCTGCGACATCACAGTTTATATATTTATTTATTTTAGGGCATTTTCACTTGCTCCTTCTCTTTCATATAGATTTCTCTACAATATGAAAGTGAAGCATATAGTCTACGACAGACAGGAAGAACAGATAGGAGATACTGAAGCCGAATAAATCAATATTCATATAGCAATACAATAGTAAGGTGTGAGAAATCATCAAGTGCAAACTAAAACAACATGGAAAATGATGAACAAAATTGTTTAGTGCACCTTCCATAAGGAAATGACTCACCAGTCATCACAACGGAGTCAATGCTACCGATATCCGGACCCACAAGTAAGAATGCAGCCCTCTTATGTACAGGGAAGTGAAGGCTACTCACATGCCAGACCCACTGACAGGTACGTCCAAGGAGCAGGTGACAATAGAGTTAAATTGCTGAATGGTTCAGTAGAATAGTTTCCATGTTAGTGGGGCTGCAGAAACAAAGGAGAATTTCACCACAGTGGCAAGTTACCTGGAAGTCAATACCCAAGAATCTACCAAGTGGAACGATTTTGCCAAGGAGCACCACCAACAGGAAAGTAAAACATGATCCTAGGTTGACTGTCTCATCAGGAAGTATAGTTGGCTACTGAGACAGTTAACAATGGGACAAGAGAGTCAGAGAATAGAGCAAGATTGAGGATGGCCCCAAAGCAGAGCGGAGCTGCCTAAGATTAAGGTACCGTAGCTGGTAGGACAAATAGAAAAGAGAAGGACAATGTACATTTCCTGAATGTGTTTTCCTGGACTTGTACACAATCACTCACACTGACATTGGGCCCTCATCTAAGAACATTTTAGAGGTGGACCACATGTTCTAGCTTAGATATAGAAGGGTCTAAAGCAAAAAGACCACATAATCCAGGAGAAACATCCAAGAAAAAAGGCCATGCAAGGACAGGCAAACAACGAGTATGTCTAATGTAGGGGCCCCGAATGACAGGAGTAAGATGGGACTGGGCCTATGCTGGAAACCCTGAAAACAGTGGCAACATATGCCAGGAATGGCCGCCAGTAGTAATGGGCTAGGTAGAAGCTACCGGAATAGAAAACGGTAGCCTTGGATGCCAGGGTCAGCACCTAGTGGGAAAAGGCTGGCTGGAGCAAAGATGGATTTAAAGCAGCCACTGTATACCTAGGAACAGCGGCTGGAGTAGAGCAAGAAGACAAGAAGGCAGCGGTCTATGAGCGGCAGCCACATGTACCAGGAGTCTTCACCAGAGCTTCAGAAAAAGGTCAGGAGGCAGAGAACGCATGGCAGTGAGGAGCAGCTAGGGAGCACTAATGGTATTTGAATGAGCATATTGCAAGGCGTGCACGCTTTCTTTGGCTCTTAAGTAGGCATGTGTCAGTGTGCTACTCACAAAGGAGCCATCCACATGCCCATTTGCTGAGAGCTCCAGATACAGTTAGGATGATATAAACAAAAATTGCCAGGGCACTCCAGGTTAGGCAAAATAAGTTCACCTTTCTATATGATCATTGTGCAGATAAAGAGGAGCAATGCCATCCTGCATTTCATTTTCAGTAGAGAGACAGCTCACAAGGTCAGAGGAGAAAACCACAGGGCAGTCTAGCAAAGTTTATGCAACTTCAGAGGTACTACTTTGAATGGCTTAGCAAGCCTGGTTCTACTACCACCATGATGCAAGTCCCAAAGTATTCTGAGCTAAGTGCGAGTCAGGCCTAGCTCCAGGAATATTCATATGGGTGGGCCAATTTTATGATAAGGGGGGCCCAAATTCCACTGGGGAGCACCCTAAAGAAAGTGCTGGCATCGATCCAGATTTCACAGATCTGTGATCCTGCAAAAATGTTTTCCATATCTGGAAAAATACATTTGCATCTCTCTATAAAAAAACTAATGACTAACCCTTTACCAGAACTCATAAAAGAATGGCATAATATGAACACACAATGGTTGGAAGAAGAATTAATTACAGAAGATGAATTCAACTTTATGAGCAATCATTTTACAATAACAGAAAGTATTTAACTTTTTACCTAAAATTCATGAGAAATTCAAGCAACTACCATCCAGTAGACTGATTATAAACAGCATCGGCTCTTTAACAGAACCAATCTCAGCATATATAGACCAACATCTTCAACCTTTGGCTACCAATTTATCCTCATTTATCAAAGACATAAAAGATGTGATTAATCAACTAGAATTGATAGAATGTGAAGCAGATTATAAACTAGTCACATTTGATATCACTAGTCTGTACACCAGCATTCTACATAATAAAGGTTTGGAAACCACTCAAGAATTCTTATGGACAATATCTATCTCGTATCAAAAACAAAATGAAGTGATCATTGAAATGCTGAACTTTACTTTAAATAATACTATCTTTCTCTTCAATGTAAAATTGTACAAGCAGAAACAAGGTACTGCAATGGGGGCTAAATTTTCCCCCGCATACGCACATTTGTACATGGGTTCATATGAATTACATCACGCATGGCAACATCCAGCATTCTCTGAAGACAATCGAATAATCTTCTGAAGTAGGTTAATTGATGTTAATGTTAAAGGTCCTTTGTACCGTGCACTATCACCACCGGAGTGGTCCCCTGGCGCACAATTGATGACATTTTAATAATATGTAAGGTGACAGAAAATCCCTAATTGAATATCACCAATTTCCAAACAATAATCATTATAATCTAAAACTGATCTGGAATTGTACATTCACAACAATCAAATTAATTCAACGCTATACATTAAACCCACTGCAGGAAATATCATCTTACATGCAGCCAGCTACCATCCAGTGCATATTAGACACAATATCCCACATGGGGAATACTTAAGGATCAAAAGAAATTTCCACAAGAAGATGAGATGAATAAACATCTCAATGTTGCCAAAGAAAAATTCCTAATGAAAGGATATAAACATCAGCATTTAAATCAAGCCAAAAACAAAAGCAAAAAATGGACTAGAAAAGACCTTTTGAAAACTAAACCTTTCAGAAAGAAAGAAGAAGAGAAAAATTACATATACAAAATTAGATTAATTACAACATTCAACACGGAAGCCAATACCTTAAAATCAATTCTAAACAAACATTAGAATTTGTCAATGATGGACCAAGATCTAATGCCCTTTCCTCGCCAACACTCTGTGTATTACTATAGGATAGCACCAAATATCAAAAATATTGTTGCCCTTCTCATTTTACAAAACTCAGAACAACTGGCGGAAAGGAGCAACTTTGGCTAACAGAAAAGTTAAAAGGTCATTACAAATGTGGAAACTGCAGCATGTGTCCATATTCACAAAATGGTCTTAAACCAATCATTAATCCCAATGGCATAAAATACGTCATTGAAGACTTCTTAAATTGCAACACCAAATTTATTGTGTATGCAATTCACTGTGTATGTTCCAAGATATACATAGGAAGCACTATAAGATCTCCATAAGGCTTCCAGAACATATCAGCACAATAAGACAAAAAGATGAATGCTATCTCTTGAGTAAACATTGTCTTGCAGCACATACTGAAGAACAGATCAAAGATATCAATTGTTTTGGTTTAGAACATGTGACACCCCCCAAAAGAGGAGGTAACAGATAAACACTCTTGCGGCAAAAAGAGGCCAATTGGATTTATTTAATGAACAGATGTATATCAGGATTAAATTCAGACAATGAACTGTGTCATTTCATTTAAGTCTTTGTTTGAATAAGAAGACATGCTTTCTCTTTACATATATTTTATTTTAGATTAACTCTTGGGAACACACTGTGTTTTTTGCAAAAGTAAGTTTATGAATCCATGTTTTTTTTAAGTATATTGTATAGTGCTGATGTACATTCTTTCAAAGTAAGAAATCCGCCTGTCTGCCAATGCATGAGTATCTGTAAGTATGGAAATTTAGTACCAATGGGACAAACAGTTTCAATTAAGATCGTTGTTTGGATAACAAAAGGTTGGTACACAAAGAAAGTGTAAAAAGATAACAAGAGAATAGAACTAGTGAGGTTATAACAACAACGCTGATAAATTGGGTTATTGTTAAGAAATTTGATTTTTTATGCAGCAGGAATGAATTAAGGGCACATTCCCGATCCAAAATGGAGGTTTCAACGTGATGACATGAACGGGATGATCGCGTGTCATCACGTTTCAACGTCAGATTAAAAGCCGGCCCTTTTGGAACAATGTCAGCAGTTCCAAGATCAGGGGAGAAACGAACGCACAACCAAACTAATTCGGAAGTCTAATGGAGGAGAAATCCAGGTAATATCAGAGGTTAAGAGCCCAGAGAGAGAGAAACTAAGTTTTAGCAACAATAGTTAATTTTTCATTAATTTACTTTAGGAACTGTGGTTGATAAAAGCAGCCAAGGATGAAAGTGGAAACTTACCTTTAACATTAAGATTTACGTTTTGCATCTAAAACGAAAATTGAAATAAGACAATCCTAACTATTGTGATCACAAATCAAGTAAAAGTAAGTAAGAACTTCAGTTAACTTACTATCATTAAGGCAACAGAAAAAACAGATTTCTAACGTTTACTATCACATTTTTGACAATGTTATTTTGTGAATATTTATAAATTGTGACACATTGCATTAGAGGATGAAGCAGACTAATGGAGAGTCTTTTTTTGTTCACTTTAATTTTTGCAGAACTACAAAGGTTCATATCGTTTAACCCTCCTGAGGAACCATTGATAAAAAATGGGGAAACACGTGTCGGGGGCTATCAATATTGTTTGAATTCACAAATAATTATGTCATATATACTATGGAAACATAAAAAAGAATTAAAAAAATTATTTTGGAGCGCCTAACAACAGTTTTTGTATCCTTCAATACATTTATGAGCTCTGTGCAGCCCTTAGAGCAACAAACACAAATGTAGGCAGCACCAACAAATTATTCACTTTGAAAAATCAAAACAAACTACAAACTACTCGCCGTAAGTTGTCATCAAAGGCTACTTAGTTTGGAGTCACAATATAATGACAGTGCTGTAGCCAGAGGCCATGGGCCTCATTACACGGTAGGCGTTAGGGATTTACCGGCACCGGTAAAATACCGGTACCGGTAAATCCCTGCCGCCTTACTACGAGGTCCCTTAGCGGGTTGGAGTTTTAACGCCTGCTTTTTGCAGGCGTTAAATACCAACCCGCTAAGGGACCTCGGAGCTAATTACGGCACCGCAAAATTGCGGTGCCGTAATTAGCACCTTCCCCATTCCCATAGAGCCCTATGGGGCAGAAATGGGAATGGGGAAGGGCAATGGCGGAAGGGGGATTTACCGCCCCTCCAACCTTGGGATGGGGCGGTAAATCCCCTTTCCGCCAAGGCGGTGCCGGTATTTTACCGGCATGAGCCATGGCGCTAATAGCGCCATGGCTCACCGCCTACCGTGTAATGAGGCCCCATGTCTCACTGATGCCTTAATGCAACAAATGTAGCCTCTCACCCTTCTGCTGAGCCCGTACACAGTATTCGCCCCCCTGCCCCTTGACCCATGATGACCCCCATACATGTCTCCCCTTTCAGGTGAACCAGACAAATGTATGTGTAGATAAGTGTGAAAAATATGATTCTCCCCTACTGTCAGGATGCCAATGATATTTTTTATGAGTGTCTTTTCATTGCATACTTTGAAGTGGTGTCTAGATTAGATAGTATTAATCACCCCATCCGGGCCCCATAAACGTCACCTCACACTGACCAGCCCGGCTGAAGCATGTGATGTCCGCCTTCCCGCCAAGCAGCTATCCAATCATTTGGAGGCAGCGCCTGCACAACCATACTGGATTTCGGACTTCACCAATGAAAATGTAATAAATGTAAACTATTTAGTGATGTTGTTTATGATGCTGTAACCCTTTTTAACGTACTGTTGGAGTGATGTTGGGCAGAGCACTCTCAGAGTTTGCGGAGTTCTCTGCTTGCCCTATTTTGGTTTTAGATAAACTGTACTTGTACTTTACCTGCACTTGGTCTTGGTCTCATTCCCTCCTGGGGTGTGTCCATTATTGACTCTCATTGGGGAGTTTTGATTGCATTTATTGGGGACTAACTCTTTTATTTGGTGACCCCTGGACGTGATTTCGTCCTTCCATTCCTTCTGGCACGAGACGTCCCCGGCCACAGCGGAGACCCAGGGTGCACCCCCTCAAAGAGCTGCCCATCTACGGCAACCGTTACACCTAGACATGCGCATGCAGTAGGGCAAGAGGGTACGGATCCCTGCTTTGCAAAAACCAACTTTACCGCTTGCCGGAGCTGGGTACGGCCATTGAGTGCAGGGCAGCGCCTTGATAGACCAGGTCACGTGAGTATCAAGTGCGTGCGACATTAAGAGGAACAAAGGGGGGGAGTGGAGCAATAGTGTAAGGAGTCAGATAACAGGATATTGGGGTTAGAAAGAAGGGAAACTGGAGGGTAGAAGAGTTCACATAACAGAAAAGGGACTTGTGGGCTTAAATCTATTCTTCTTTCTTTCTGCATATGCTGCATAGTGCTTTCTCAACTAGTGCTGGGTATAACGAGGAAAATAAGTGGAAACAGTAGGAGTCTATATAAGGAGAAGACTCAGAATAGTATCTAGAAAAGCTTAATCATTTCTTTTTTCTTGGGTAAGGGGGTAGTACGTAAGGGATTAAGATAGGGAACTGGTTGGTATATCAAGAGAAAATATTGTAAGGATAAAGGGGGACAGGAAGGGTGGATTTATGTTAACTGTTGCATGTGATATGTTTAACGGTCATTGTTGTGTAATCGTCTGTTGTACATGGATATGTAATGATAAAAAGCAATATTGCATCATTGATTTTACACACTCTGTCATAGTAGGTGTGACAGATTGTAGATTACCAAATGCAGTGTTTTGAAGGTGACATACAAAGAGGTGAAGAATTGAAGTATTGTGAATTGCATTGTTATATTGACTCACAAGGTTGGAAAGGCACTGTTCAGACAGGATGGGTGTGGAGACACCATTGTCACATATTTGGCAATGTTTGCAAGGATATACAGACAGAATCACAAAGTATCATGATCAATGGATCACAGAGTTGAAAGGATAAGTTTTACACCAGGTATGGCCCAAAGGAGGGTCTTTCGATAAGAATGTCCTAGACATGGTAGCAACGTGTTTGTTTGTAAAATACTAAGGCAAACAACCCCAGAACAGGTGAGAAATATTAGATCTGTGTAGACTCTTCGAGGAAGTGCCTCCCAGCAAGGTAAAGGAACAGGGCACATCTCCCCTGGCAGCAAATAGTAGTGAAAGGGAAGGGGAAGAAAAGGAGGGTAAGATAGAGGTCGCCCGATTATATCCCCTCCTACCAGCCAGTAAACACAGAATGGTATAGTGACCCAGTGTATGTGTCAAATCCCACTTCCCCGGCCCAAACAACAGCACCAGCACCAACCCCATATAAGTGTCCAAGAGCAAGTGGTCAGGTGAGCACCCCTGCAATAAGTATCGAAAAATTCACCCAAGACTTAGACTCACGATTAACAATGGCTCAAACAGAATTATCACGATTAAGAGATATATGTGAACATGGAAGCTCCACTGCCCCCAGAGCTGAACAAACACAAATGTTACAAACACTTGAGAGGTCAACCGAGGAGGGGTGGAAGAAGGGAGAAATACTGTTCCGAATTAATGATACACCCAAGAGAATAATAGAAATAGATCACGCTATGAGTGAGGTCGGCGCAGAAGTAGGAGACATGGCATTGGATAGAGAGGAAGAATATTGGTTGGACGTAGAAGAGCAAGAAGAAGAGAGGAGGTTTGGTTATGCAACAGGCAGGATGGTGGCAGGAACAGAACAGTCTCCCTTGGGGAGGGTAATGGAAGAAGAATGGCATGGAAGGTTGAGGAACATGAAGGGACGAATGGCAGTATTGGGGAAAAAGGGGGCGAAGGTAAGTACAGGCAAATCAGCAAGAAGTAAATTACAAATACCATTGATACACAGAGGGGGAGTAAGACCCAATAATATACCCTAGACAGCACATATGATTGCAAAACAGCTAGCATCCCCCTTCACACAAGAAGCAGCAATTGACATGATAACGCCAGCCACAGGTAGCCCAAGCTGCCAGCTTATGCCAGGGGAGATCGTCTATGTGAGAAGCTTCGTACATCGGTGGAATGCACCCAGATACCATGGTCCATATGAAGTAGTGTATTGCATGCCTACAGCAGTTAAGCTGAAGGGCCTGAGATATTAGATCCATTTGTCCGATGTACACAAAGCATATGACACTATAGGGCAAAGTAAAAAAGAACACAGGTCAGAAGGAGAAACACAGACGTAAAAGGAGATAGAGACACAATTGATACGAGACATGAAACAACGAAGGAAGGGAAAATGAAAAATGATAAAACGGAGTGTAAATAATGTATAATAAATGATAAATGTGAAAAAAAAAAGAAAACAAAAAAAGACAATATGCATTGCAATAGTGGTTATATTAAAATGATATTGGTGGTAGGGAAAATGTCTCTCTCTCTCTCTCTCTCTCTCTCTCTCTTTCTATCTCTTTCTCTCTCTCTCTCTCTCTCTCTCTCTCTTTCGTATTGGTCCACTAAATAAATGATGAATATTTATGAGTAGACACAACAATATTAATTGTTACAGCTATAATGAAAGAAGTAATAAAATGAATGTATCCTTAACACGCTTTTATATCTCATTCTGTAGGAGCAACCATGGCAACGGAGGGGGCCCCCAATGAGAACAACAGTAGATTAGATAGTAAAAGGAATTGAGGATTTAATTCAAGACAGTACTCCTATGAGTGTGGTTTATTTTTCTGTGCAGTAATTTTCTTTTCAATGTTGTTCGGCCTAGTGGTGTATTGGGCCAATGCATTCATCTGAATGAGGGGGGGGGAGTCAAACTTGGTAAAATGGGGCACCCATCTCATATGGGATGGGTTTAAGTTGATCTGGGCACACGGGATACAGAGAAACGGCTCGAATGATGATTATCACACAACCAGCAGTCTTGTGTCAGTACATTCCACTGCCTGCTATAATGAATCTGAGTTCAGTATCTATGACATGAATGACCCAGGCACTTCCAATTTACCCTGGTTACATGATGATCCCAATCCAACTGTATTATTTGAACCAGACATACCCGAACAGCACACACCATACCCTGAGGGTGTGAAACTGTGACAAATCTGTCCAGTGTTGTTCACATGCAGGACATTAATGACTCCGGAGGTTATAAATCCAAGATGGAGTTGTGCTTTGCTTCATGTATCGGTCTAGTTGATCACGCCACAAACATTGCGCTGGAGGCCACGCCTACTTCCGGTACAGTATATACGGAAGGTGGACCCAGTACTCTTCGCGTTGCTACTCTCTTAGGAGTTTTGCCACGCTCTGTGAGTTTGCCTAGTTCATTGTTACTATTGATTTATCCATCCTGAATTCTTTCTATTTCTTCATTCCACCATCTCCTGCTAACCTTTACTTTCCTCCTTTCCCAGAATGCTCGAGGCTCCACCCTAGGAACACTTATCAGTCCCCGTTCTGGGACGCGGATCTCCTCATTTACCATGCGCAGTTCCCTAACGCCGCGCTGCGTCTTTCTTCTCTTAACACGACCCCTTTCAGCGCCAAGCTACGGACTTACTCATTTTTCCATGTAAACAACAACGTTGTCATCTTCCTGTGGGAACGGCTCAAGCAATCAACATCCGCATTCTGATATCCATGGTCGGGAAAGCGCAAGCACTTCAGATCCTGGAACGCTTCTTTTTTTGTCAGTAGGAACGATAGCTTGATTGACCCGAATAGAGCTTCGGGCTGTCAACTCCCCTCTCATTTCTACCCTACTTCCTCTTTTTCCTCCAGCTGCACAGACCTTACCCTTTCTACTTCTGGGCATTCTCTCTCTGTCACTGCACTACAGGGGTAAGAAGTGTTATGGGAGATGGAGGGAAGAATACAGCAGTAAATAGAACGGAAGCCTAGGGTTAACTTCCCTTCCTTTCCATATAGTTAATGCCAGGAGCTTTTAAGATACAGCTACCAGAAGAAACAATTACTTGGACCACAAGTCTCCGGTCCTCCTCCATTGAAGACTGCACCTAGGATTCTACGAACCCTTGCAGCTCTTCACAGGGTTGTTCCCCTTCAGGTTTTCCCTGGGGTTCTCTCTGTGCCCGAGCCCGGTGCTGGGGCCCAGAGGGGATTACAGGTAGATTCCTTTATACTACAAAGAGGAAGACATCTACATCTGCGGAGGCCAATCTTGATACCGGTAGGTGGATTTCAGAATTCTGCTTAAAGTCTGGGTGTAAGGTTAAAACCTAGCATAACAGATAGCAACGCCCATGTTAGTCCATTTTCAACCGGAGTTTGGGTAGTCTTCGGAGGGCATCTATCCGGATAATATGGATCAGCAGATACAACGGCTAATAGCTGCAGTGCAGTCCCTCACCACTAAGGTGAAGCACCTCAAACAGGAAAATGCCTCATTAAGGCAGAACAAACAGCAGGCAGCACACCAAGCAGCACACCAAGCTGCAGTTAGGTGCATTCCCCATTGTTCAGAGGTCCCTCCTGGTCCACTTCCCGGTGGACAGTTTGATGGGAATCCCCAAAAAGTAAAAGAGTCTATAGATTCCTGTGCTATAAAGTTCACTTTCAAGGGAGCTTATTTCCATACTGACAGATACAGGGTCGGATACATGATCTCCCAGATGACGGGACCTACTCTGGCCTGGGCCACCCCGCTGGTCACTACAAACAACCCGATCCTTGACTCCCACACTGCATTTTGCAATAGCATTAGGTCAATGCTTGGTAGACAGGAGATTCGGGTAGCCTCAAAGGAACACCTCTTAGATTTGAAACAGGGGAATCAAGACATTTTGTCCTACATCACTCGGTTTAAACAAAAGGCTAGTGAAACCACCTGGTCTGATGAGGCTCAGATGATCATATTCCGAAGAGGTTTGTCCGAAGACCTCACGGATGAGGTCTCTCGGGTACCAAGGCCCACCACTTTCACAGAATTCATTGCATTAGTCATGCAAATCGACTACCGTCTGAAGGAGCGCCAGCGCGAACAAAGAAAGTGGAGGATTTCAAGACCCTTACTATGTGCTCCCAGCATGAGCCACAGACATTCGTCTGAAGAGCCCATGCAGCTCCTGACGAAAGAGTCCATAGAAGGTCTTTTCGGGGCTGACACTCATTCGGTACAAGATTGTCCAATTGCCCCACCTAGGCGATCGGGAAACGCCAACTCCGGCCTGTGGGAGGAACCACGGTACGGGTTACATTGCCAGAACAAGGTTCTTCACCTAGAACACACACTTCCTTATGCTCACGTCCTTCGGACACCAATATGTTAATACTTAAAGTTTCCTTCACAATCGGGGGACGCATGTTACAGAATGTCCCTGCTCTCATAGATAGTGGAGCGGCAGGGAATTTCATTGACGATCATTGGGCCATAGAACCTGGTATTTCTCGCTCTCCTAAATCTGAATCCAATCCATTGGAGAGCATGGATGGCAGTTTGCTGGTCACCGGACCTATCAAGGATCAGACGGAACCAACAGTCATGACCATTTCCTCTCATCAGGAGGTTCTATCTTTGGACATCATTCCGGCTGCACACCATCCCATTATTCTCGGGCTCCCATGGCTGAGACAACATAATCCTTTTATCAACTGGTCAGCAGGCTCATTCTTTCTTGGATCTGAGTATTGTATAGAGCATTGTATAGGAGATCACAAGGGTACACAACTGGAGACTGTAGCATCTTTTGATGGGATTCAAGGGGTCACTACCCTCTGTCAGATATCCGGACTTCCGGAAATATATCAACAATTCAAAGAGGTATTTTCCACATCGAAATATAGATTGTACCATAACTTTGCTAACGGATCATCCCTTACCTTTTGGGCAAATGTATATCCTTTCAAACTCCGAAAAGGAGGTACTTCGAGAATACCTGTAAACAAATCTTAAAAATGGACTCATAACCGAACCCAAATCTCCTGCAACAGCTTCTTTATTTTTCATCCCTAAGAAGAACTCTTCTGAAGTACGCCCCTGTATTGATTTCCGGGGATTGAACAAAATCACTGTCCTGGAAGTACCCATTACCACTTATTCCCGACATCCTAGAGGCAGTAAAAGGAGCTAAAGTATATACTAAACTCGATCTTAAGGGAGCATACCATCTCATCCGGATTAGACAAGGCGATGAATGGAAAACCGCTTTCAGAACACCATTCGGTCACTACCAATATCGAGTCATGCCATTCGATCTTTCTAATGCTCCTGCTGTATTCCAACGATTTATGGACCATTTATTTCCAGACCTCCTATTAAATTCGGTTATCATTTACTTAGACGATATATTTGTTTTTTCTTTATCCTTGCAAGAACATTATCAGCATGTCAGTGAAGTTCTAAGGAGACTCCAACAGAATCATTTATTTTGCAAATTGGAAAAATGTTCTTTCCATCAGTCTCAGGTAGTGCATTTAGGATATGAACTATTAGCAGAGGGAATCGCCATGGATCCTCAGAAGGTGTCTGCGGTAAGAGAATGGCCTATTCTTAACTCTGGGAAAGACATCCAAAGGTTTGTCGAATTCACTAATTATTACCGGAAATTCATCCCGAACTTCTCTTCCTTAACCCAACCTCTGACCAATCTTCTAAAAAAGCGAAAGCCTTTCCAATGGGGACAGCAAACTCAGTTGGTATTCGAGAAACTCAAAAAGTTATTTACCTCTGATCCCATCCTGATGACACCCGACCAGCATTGCCAGTTTATAGTGGAGACTGACGCTTCTCAATATGCTCTAGGAGCTGTTTTGTTACAATTAGATGAACAGGCTCAAGAATGCCCGGTAGCTTTTCTGTCAAAGACTCTTTCCACTGTGGAACTAAATTACACTTTCCAGGAAAAGGAACTCCTGGCTATCAAGCGGGTATTCAAGGAATGGCAACATCTCTTACTGGGGTCAAGGTTCCCCGTGGAGGGTCGTACAGACCATCAGAACCTCTGGATCCTTCAATATGCTCAGACCTGCAACAGTAGGCAGGCTCGATGGGCACATTTCTTTTCACCATTTCGGATCCAATTCTCATTTATACCTGGAAGGAACATTTTCAGAGCAGATGCTCTATCTCGCAAGGAACCCATTCAGTCAGATCAATTTCCGAACAGAACCAATCTTTCCACGTCTTGCGCTGGGACGTCAAACTACCCCTGATTTTCTGACATGTCTTCAGCAACAGTCGGGTCCAGCCTTGAAATCTCCCCTGCCAAAAGGAACCTGTTCCGCCCTGACCTATATGAAGGGATGTTATTTCTTAGGCAACAGAGCTTACATACCAACTAGGACCCTCCAAAGGGAAGTTTTAGAGATGTGCCACAATTCCAAAGCTGCTGGACACAGAGAAACCACCACTACACCTGAACTAATTTCCCGATATTTCTGGTGGCCAACCCTAAAGAAGGACACCAGGGAATATGTAGGGTCATGTCCAATTTGTCTCCAAACCAAGACTCCTCATTGTTCCCCGTTAGGTAAATTGGTAAAGATGCCACTCCCGACACATCCATGGCAAATAATATCCACTGACTTTGTGGTCGAACTACCAAGGTCAGGAGGGTGTTCCACCATTATGGTCATCATTGACTCTTTCACGGAAATGGCTCATATCGTTCCACTATCTGGGATTTTTACAGCAGCTCAAATGGCTCGTATCGTTGTATCATAGATTGTCTCCCTACATGGTCTCCTCGAGACTATCATCTCCAATAGAGGATCTCAATACACCTCCCGGTATTGGAAACAGGTCTTCCACATTCTAGGCATTTCACGGGCCCTTAGCTCGGGATACCATCCACAATCAAATGCACAGACTGATAGATTAAATCAAACACTCGAAGGATACCTATGCAGTTATGTGCGTGGAGCACAAGATGATTGGAAAGATCTTTTGCCGCTAGCAGAGTATGCATATAACAATGCTTATCACTCGACCATCAGAACATCCCCTTTCTTTTGTACTTATGGGTTCCATCCCAGTTCATTTCCCACAACTCAAATCTCATCCTCAAAATTCCCAGATGTTGAGCATTTGATAAAGCAGATACAGAAATGTACAAGAATCTCAAGACAGGGTGACGAGGTTTGCAGACCGTCATCGAACTTCAGCCCCAGACATCCAGCCTGGCGCCTGGGTATGGTTATCATCCGGGTTTCTCCCAAGGCGATTGGTTCCTTCTAAACTATCCCCCAAATTTCTGGGTCCCTTCCGAGTCTTGGGGGCAGTGGGCACCGCCGCTTTCAAACTCAGACTCCCAAACACTTGGGCCCGCATAAATCCGGTGTTTCATGTTTCACAATTGAAACCAGCTAAGCGAAGTCCGTTCCATCCCAAGGTTACAGATCTTCCTCCACATACTATCTACGTCGGGCCCTGAATATGAAGTAGCAGGCATATGCGACTCCCGGTATCATCAGGGGTGTTTGCAATACCTTGTGGATTGGAAAGGTTACTCTCCTTCTGTTTGTACCTGGGAACCAGAGTCGGCAATACATGCCCCATGGTTGGTAAAGAAATTCAATGTCAGACATCCTGGTAAACTGGGAGGAAACTCCCATAAGAGGGGGCATAATGTGATGAATCTGTCCAGTGTTTTTCAGATGCAGGGCATTAATGACTCTGGAGGTTATAAATCCAAGATAGAGTTGTGTTCTGCTTCATGTTTCGGTCTAGTTGATCACACCCCAAACATTGCGCTGGAGACCATGCAGACTTCCGGGTCAGTATATCTGGAAGTCGGACCCAGTACTCTTCGCGATGCTACTCTCTTAGGAGTTTTGCCACACTCCGTGGGTTTGCCCAGTTCATTGTTACTATTGATTTAATCATCCTGAATTCTTTCCATCTGTTCATTCCACTGTCTCCTGCTAGCCTTTACTTTCCTCCTTACCCGGACCGCTCGAGGCTCTGCCCTCGGAATGCTTATCAGTCCCCGTTCTCGGACGTGGATCTCCTTATTTACCATGCATAGTTTACTAACGCCACAGTGAGACTTTCTCCTCTAAACACCTCCCCTTTCAGCGCCAAGCTACAGACTTACTCCATCTTCCGTGTAAACAACGTTGTCATCTTCCTGTAGGAACGGCTCAAGCAATCAACATCTGCATTCTGATCTCCACGGTCGGGAAGCGCAAGTGCTTCAGATCCTGGAACGCTTCTTTTTTGTCAGTAGGAACAATAGCTTGCTTGACCTGAATAGAGCTTCAGGCTGTCAACTCCCCTCTCATTTCTACTCTAATTCCTCTTTTTCCTCCAGCTGCACAGACCTTACCCTTTCGACTTCTGGGCATTCTCTCTCTGTCGCTGCACTACAGGGGTAAGAAGTGTTATGGGAGATGGAGGAAAGAATGCCCAGTAAATAGAACAGAAGCCTAGGGTTAACTTCCCTACCTTTCCATATAGTTAACGCCAGGGGCTTTCAAGATACAGCTGCCAGAAGAAACAATTACTTTGACCACACATCTCCGGTACTCCTCCATTGAAGACTGTGCCTAGGAATCTACGAACCCTAGCAGCTCTTCACAGGGTTTTTTCCCTTTGGGGTTTCCCTGGGGTTCTCTCTGTGCCTGAGCCTGGTGCTGGGGCCCAGAGGGGATTACAAGTAAATTCCTTTATACTACAAAGAGGAAGACATCTACATCTGCAGAGGACAATCTTGATACCGGTAGGTGGATTTCCGAATTCTGCTTAAACTCTGGGTGTAAGGTTAAATCCTAGCATAATACAGTAACACGTGCTGTCGAGAGGTACATTGCCCTAGATAACGAGTGGGAAAAGGGGGGAACAGGTCGAACATCCTCAATCCAACATGACGAAAGAAAAGCTCTGAGAAGCCCGGGAAGGAATAGAAGGAGGAAAGGGGGGCGGAACAGCAGAGGTAAGATGAGTGTCATGGGATGGGGTTGGACAAAATAGAAGACCCACAACACCCAGACCAGTCCAACAAATGGTACGCAGACATCAGCACCATCGCAAAGCAGACAATAATGAGAGCTGCTTTGTGTGCTCTCTGATACCCCATGCCTCGGGTACTCCTAAAGTGCTGTTATCACAAGAGTCACCTGTTGCAGAGGTACAGTGTTCCCTTCATCTTGCACTATGCAGAATAATAAATACTTTTCAAGCACACACTGTCTCATTTGAAATACTACAGAACGAGAACACGTGCTATGCAAAACTACAAGGAGTAATCTGCCTGAAGGAAACTTTTCTGGTGATCAAAGGAACATTATATTCAGATAATAAGTGGCAAGAAGAGCAAATAACTTGCAAAACAGAGGATTATGAGGACTATCAGATGAAAATTTGCAATGGATCCATAGAACATGCGGCCCGATATGGACCCAACACATCACAAAGCTCACGTGGGTGACGGCCCTTGAAAAACCATTCAAACTGCAAAAGGAGATATCCTATGAGCTGTCTTCTACGGAAAGGGAAAAGTAAAACTGGGAACAAACAAGAACTGTACCAAAACACTCATCATCCCAGACATTAAAAAAGGAATGGCTGCATTAATGGACACTTACTGGGTTTGTGGCAAACAGGCGTACCTGCACCATCCACAGTCATGGAAGGGCACGTGCTCTCTGGCAATGCTACATTCCGCTCTGATGGTGATACTGAAAGCCATATCAAAGGGGCAAGGGGCCATCAATACTTAAGGGGATCCAGAGCCCCTACCAGCAACTGAAGACACCCCTGTATATGCCCTATCCGAATAGAAACACAGTCACAAGAAAGAAAAGATTGTCAAATTATATCTCCAAGGCATCCTCCAAACATTTGGCACAGATTCCAGATCGGTTCTGACTGTTCAACTCCACGGGACATTCTTTGCTTCCCTCGTTCCAAGCATTCAGGTGCAGGCCAATGCAAAAATGGCTGCAAATAATGTGCTGGGAGCGGATCCAATTGACCAACAACACAGAAGAAGGATTCAATGTAATTAAGGTGGAGCTAAGGGCCCTGCAGTTGATGACGATGCAGAACAAGTATGTTCTAGACCTGTTCACAGCTATGGATGGTGGTGTTTGCCGAAAAATTGGGAGCACATGTTGCACTTTTGTACCTTCTGCAGATTTGGACAATGGAACTCTTTCACATGTCATAGTGTCACGACCCCCATCCAGAAGAACCCCTGGCAAGCCCATTGGCCAGGAAGGGTCTCCACTAAAACCAGGCTTCCTTGGCCTAGGCCTTCTTGGGGCCAGTCCTGGTGCCTCTGGTGCCAGGCTCATACTTGATAAAGGACTTGTATTGGGAACTACTTTATTTCAGTGTCCATCAACATGGAGGCATCCACATAGCTTGGCTCCTTGGAACCAAGCTATGCGGTATAGTATTTTTGGGTGTGGTACCATAGGAACTATTTTACCTGGACTACTTTCTTGAAGCTATTTAAACCACACCCAACTGGGATAACACGCTTCGCGTTACTTTGCAATTCTGCAACGTGATGCTCACCGTGTTCAGCTGCAACCGCGAACCTCGGAAGAACAGCATCTGTAAAGGAGAAAAAGGACATCATTAGCAGCAGCATCTTACCTGTAATTTCTTCGTTAGCTGTCCACGGCTCTTGAGATCAACATCTTGGAACGCTCATGAGGTTTCTAGTCAAGTCCGATCTATGAAAGTCTCGTCAAAACAGGTTCACCCCTGTTCCTCTAAAACCATCAAGGACCACATCGACTCCCTGGCACCTGCCCTGGCTGATTTCTGTAATCACTCCTTCTCCACTGGAATCTTCCCATCCCCCCTGAAGTACACCCTTGTGCACCCTATTCTTAAGAAACCCTCTGCGGACCACTTCTGCCCAGCTAACTTTCATCCAATCTCCATTACTCCCTTCTTGGGCAAGCTCCTGGAGAAATGTATGAGATGTTAGGTGACTTGGTTGTTATGATGCAAAATGTATGGCCCACATGCTCATTGGTGTCTCAATATTATGTATACTCACAAATGTACGCAAATGGTATAAGATTCTCATGCGCACAATATAAATGGTGAGGCCACGAGGTTAATGTAGATAAAGCCATTCTGTAGCACAGTAACCATGGTAAATGCAAAGACATAACCTACAATATAATTCGACCCTGCGTATCACTTGTTTTAAATAAAGTGACAGCAAACATGTTTTGACCCTATTCCAGTGGTTTATGTATAAATCCCACTAATCGAATTGGGTCAAACTCAACAAGCCACAGGACCTTCTCTCCCCACTCCAGCAGCGCCGCACCCAAAGGGTGCACAGCCCCCACCCATTTTCCCCTTCCTTCTGACAGTGCTGCAGCCAGAGGCCATGTCTCACTGATGCCTTAATGCAACAAATGTAGCCTCTCACCCTTCCGCTGAGCCCGTAGAGAGTATTCACCCCTCTTCCCCCTGACACACGATAAATGTATGTATAGATAAGTCTGAAATATATGATTCTCCAGCACTGTCAGGATGCCAATGATGTTTTTTCTGAGTGTCTTTTTATTGTATACTTTGAAGTGGTGTCTAGATTAGATAGTTAGTATTAATCACCCCATCCTCAAGCTGCCTGCCTCCCGCTGTCCTTTCTGCCTTCTCGGGTTGTCCTTTCTAGTGTTTCCCCCTCTCCCTTCCATCTCTTCCCTCTCCCATCCACTCCATGGTGCTCTCTGTCTCTCCTATCTTTTCCAACTGCTTCTCTATTGACTCTCCTGCTCTCCTCACCAAATCTGGCAGGAAGAAGTTTAAAAAGGACATCATGGTCTCCAAACCAGGCCTCCCTATCACTGACACCTACACCAGTGCCTTCTCCAAGGAAGCTCTCACCGACATCCTCGTTGTCGTTCCTTCGCCAGACCTATGGACCCTTTATATGGTCTCTGTGCTCTCTCCTTTCTCTTCCTCTCCCATTAATGGTGGCACCCGGTGGGATGCCCTCCTGGCCTCCTTCCATTTCTCTAAGATCATCATTAATGTTGACTCTAATGTGACCGTCTTGGTCCAAGGCCCTCAGGCCAACCTTCACGTCTTCGATAGACGCTTCCCGGGACTCATCAACTTCCTTTCTTCTCCTGCTGTCCCCACTCTCCTTTCCATAACTACCTTGCCTCCCCCTTTTGCACCCTCCTTGGCTACCTTGCCTTCTCCTTCCCTCTCTGCCCCCTCCTGGGCTCCTTCTAAACCTCCGAAGGGCGTACCTCTGATTTGTACCCCTCCCCGGAAGTCCTTCAAGGATGGCAACCTTCTCCATATTGCAGCTCTAAACTCTCGCTCCGCTGTCAAACACTCCTCTGACATCTGCCGCCTTCTTGCAGAACTTGACCTTGATGTCCTCGGTCTCACTGAGACATGGTTCATGGCCAGTTCTATCACTAGCTTCGACATGCTCCTTCCTGACGGCTACAAGATCCTCTCCGCACCCAGGTCCAACCGCCCTAGTGGAGGTGTAGCCCTGATCTACCCCGAGTGGATTCCTGCCTCTGTCACTCTTACGCAGGCCTACTCCTCTTTTGAATGCCTAGTATGCAGGCTCTCTCTCTCCCCTAGCCATTCCCTCATTGTGGCTACTATCTATGGTCCAATCTCCTCCTTCCTCTCTGAGTGGGCGGACCTCTCCTCCTCATTCCTGCCCTCAACCACTCAACTGTCATGATCTCTGCTTCCAAAAGGTCAGGGTTTTCCCAACTCCCTTGGAAGCAGATCCATAACCCAGGTTCCGAGTGCCAACCAGTCCCAATTGGGACCTTTTGGACCCAGTCCTGGCGCCAGTGGCACCAGGCTCATAAATATGCCCAGTCCCAGCGCTGGAAGCGCCGGGCTCATAATGCTTGGGTGGACTTACCTGCAGCAGACCATGCTGCTTACTTGCCTGCCAGTTGAGCCTCTGATCCTCTTCTGTTTGGAACTACTTTTCCTGTTGGGTGGGGCAGGAGCCACTCCCTAGGTTCAGAACACTGGAACTCTTCTGGAAAGCAGGAACTCTTTTCTTACCTAGGCGTGGCTGTGGAAGGAGACACCTAAGCACTACAGGAGGCTATTTAAACCACACCCGATGGATGAATCTTGCTTTGCGTTATTCTGCATCCTCTGCAGCAGAACGCTCATCGTGTCTTCTGCATCTGATCCTGGGCCTTAGGAAAAAGGCTTACCATCCTGAATCCAGTCTTCAGCAACACCTATAAAGACAAGAAAGAACAGGTTAGCATTACGGTCTTCAGTGACAGCGCTTCACTTACCTGGTCCATCGGCTGTCACCAACGCCTCGCGCTGCATTCCGGCATCTGAAAGACAAAAGCTTACCAACTCTTCGCACGCTCCGGAGGCCTTCGGCGCTGCATCCCGCATCTGAAAGACAAAACAAGGTGCGTTTAAAGACATTGGGGAACATTAATACTCACGTGCCATTACTCCTTTCCACATCTAACCCAGTGGGTATTCCGGCACCCTGCAGCCGCTCCGAACTTGTACCTGCAAAATAAAAAGACAGTTAGAGCGCATCGTGAAGCAGGCAACAAGCGCTTACTTACGTGCTTCCAGGCGCTTCTATTCATCACACGGGCTCCATCTTCAACTCAATTCAGCCCGTCGTCCGCCATCGCCGGAACCCTGCAAAACAAGAGACATCATTCCTAAAGACTTTTAAAGACATTAGAATTACTCGAAACTTACAGTTCGTGCAGTAAACGACGGACAGCAGTCCTCTGAAGTCAAGAGGCCTGCTCCCCTTATCCAGTGAAGGAACTGGTTACAGCACCCTGCCCCGAGGCAGATGGAGAGCACGGCGTTCACTTACCTAAGGTGAGAGCGTTAACCTTTGGGTTCTACAGGAGAAGAGAAAGGGAAGAAGAGAGAGACATTCAATAACCCAGTTCATTAATCCCATATTTTCTATCTGCAGACATCTTACCCTTCAAGTCAGACATACAGTGCACAGAGGTCCAGCCCAAAGAGCCAGCCGTCTGTTACACATCACCTTTGAAGATACGGTATACGCCCAGTCAAGACCGGCGCCTCTACGGGAATCAGGTGAGCGTTACATCAACTCCTCCTTCTTGTGGACTTCAACATTCACCTGGATGCCTCCTGTCCTTCCTCTGTACTCTTTCGTGACCTCTGTGACTCTCTCTCACTCACTAGTCTCCCCTCGGACCCGACTCACTCTGCAGGGCACACTCTAGATGCTGTGATCTCCTCAGACCTTCCCCTCTCTGTTCCTCTCTCCACTCCTCTCTCCTGGAGTGATCACTGTCTCCTCTCCCCCCACCTCACCCTCCCTACTCCACAGGCCAAGCCACTTCCATCACTGTCACCCACCTTCTCGGTCATCAGACCCATGAAGCGCGTGTCAGCTGAGGCTTCCGCCGCCACCTTCTCACCCCCACCGCCCCCTTTGGCTGACTCTCACCCTGACACAGCCCTCTCAATGCTCCACTCTGCTATATCTGATACTCTTGATATACTGCCCCTGTCATGAGAATCCGCCTGAAGTCCAAAGCCAAGTGCAATTCCTGGTATGACTCAGACCTCATCACCCTAAAACGCATGTGCAGGGTGGCCAAGAGGAAATGGCGTGCTTCTTGCTCATCCTCTGACTAACTAGCCTGCCGCATGCTCCAAAGGCAATACTGGTTCTCTGTCCTAACCAAGAAGAGAGCTCATATCCAAGCCTGTGTCTCTGCGGCATCTAACAACTCGGCTGAACTCTTTAAAATCTGCAAGGAACTCGCCAATCCTGCCACAGTCTCTACCTCTCCTATCCCTTCCCAGGCCCTCTGCACGGCCCTGGCTTCTCACTTCATCTGTAATACTCAGGACATCCTGTTCTCTCTCTCCACCTATTCCCTCCCTCCCCCTACTCCCTGCTCTTCCTCTGGCCTTTCTGCAGCCACCTCTCCTCCCTCCTTCTCTGCCTTTCCTCTGTTCTCCGCTCATGAGATTTCTAGTCAAGTCCGATCTATGAAAGTCTCGTCTAAACAGGTTCACCCCTGTTCCTCTAAAACCATCAAGGACCACATCGACTCCCTGGCACCTTCCCTGGCTGATTTCTGCAATCACTCCTTCTCCACTGGAATCTTCCCATCCCCCCTGAAGTACACCCTTGTGCACCCTCTTCTTAAGAAACCCTCTGCGGACCACTTCTGCCCAGCTAACTTTCATCCAATCTCCATTACTCCCTTCTTGGGCAAGCTCCTGGAGAAACTGGCCATCTCCCAGCTTAATCTCCACACTGAATCTGTTGGTTGTCTTCATGACCATCAGTCTGGCTTCAGAGACACCAGAAGCACGGAAACTGCTCTCCAGAACATCTGTGAAGACCTGCTCTCCAACCTGTTCAACTAATACCTGGCACTCCTTGACCACCGCATCGCCCCTCTATGCCCCAACTTTCAGTGTTATGCGGATGACACCCAGCTCATTTTCAGGCTACCCTCGGCCTCCTCCGCTCCTTCGCTCATCTCCGACTATCTGTCTGCTATCCAGGAGTGGTGTGCCGCCAATGACCTCTGCCTAAAAATCAGTAAGACAGAGATTCTCCTTATCAGCACACCCACTCCCTCCTTCCCTTTAGCTCTCTGGCCGGCCTCTTGGCTCTCTTCCTGCCCCCACCTGCAAGGCTAAAAACCACAGGGTCATCTTCGACTCCACACTCTCCTTCTCCCCTCGCATCTCTTATGCCTCTAAGAAGTCAAACTACCAGCTGCACCTCCTCAGAGGTATTCTTCCTTTCCTCTCCTCCTTCCCCAGATGCTCACTGTCTCCAGAGCTCTGGTTCTCTCTAGGCTGGGCTATTGTAACAGCCTCTTTCTAAATCTGCCTGCTTCTACTCTCCGCCCTCTGCAACTTATCCAGAACAGGACTGCAAGACTTGTCCTTGGCCTCAAGTCCAGGGATTGTATCTCTCCAGGACTGAAATCACTGCACTTGCTCCCTTTGGCCGTGAGGATTAAGTTCAAAACCTTCTGCATTGTCCACAAGGCCTTCTGGGGAGTGGGGCCTCAATACCTTGAACTCTCTCTTCCTAAATACCTTCCTTCTCGAGCTCTTCACTCTTCTGCGTCGAACTCCCTCAAGGTGAGTCGCTTCTCCAATCAACGAGTTGGTGGTAATCTCTTTCCTTGGCTGGAGCCTCCCTCTGAAACAGCCTCCCTGCCCCCTTGAAATTGAGGAGAATCATCTTCGGTTCCGGAAATACCTCAAAACCTTTCTCTTTGCTTCTGCTTTTTCTCCTCCTCTCCCCTGCTGACTTCCTGGCTGATGCTGAAACTGCACTGGTTACCTGGCCACCCTGTGATCTCGGGCCCAGGTCCCCTCCCCGCCAGTTGCACTCCTGCACTGCCTTCTTGGTAAACCCACACTTGGGCACTGTTTTCTGTATCCCTACAGTCCCACTACCAGCACTGACACCTGATGTATGCACTTACCCAGGCACTTGCCACCTGCTGGCCGTACTTTAACTTATTGCTTATTTATTTTCTGATCCCATGTACTGCACTGTCCTCTACCCCTTCTCCCCCGCACTTCTCCTCCCTCCCTGTCCCATGCACTTGCGCGATATGAATGACACCTGGCCTAGTAGGATCGTTGTCTGTCTTCCCTCTGTTCCCCCTCCCTTGCCTCGTCACGCCTTGAAACACTTGTGAATAGGTGCGTTATAAATATCATATCATCCGGGGCCCCATAAACGTCACCTCACACTGACCAGCCCGGCTGAAGCATGTGATGTCCGCCTTCCCGCCAAGCAACTATCTAATCATTTGGAGGCGGCACCTACACAACCATACTGGATTTTGCACTTCACCAATGAAAATGTAATAAATTTAACCTATGTATTGACGTTGTTTATGATGCTGTAACTCTTTTTGACGTACTGTTAGATTTCGTCCAAGACTCATGCGTTTCGAGTACCCACGCGTCCTGAAAATTTTGGATATAAAGCAACAGATCCTCAGACTCTTTCATTTTTCGTGTCATTATAGCTCCCATATCAGACGTGTCTGGATATAGCGTACGCAGCGCTTTCCACACTGCTGCTCTACAGTTATTAAATGGCGCTCCGTCATGGGAGGTGTAGGTTATAGTTACCCTAGGTTAGCCATTCGTCGTCTGCTCTTTCTCCAAGTATAGCAATCAGGAGACCCTTAATGTCCCCTATGGCTAGGGTAAGGCCCCCCGTCATTTTCTCTAACTCATGTATCCACTTCCCGGCTCCCGATGTCAGCATTGGAAGCTTATTTTTAAGATTTTCTCGGTCCATGTGTGGCCATGGGATATATTGTGGTCTTGCTCCCCCCTTTTCTAGCAGCGAGAATTGAAAGGCACAATCTCCCTTTTCTTTTCCCCTTCTCCTCCCGTCTATAGGCGGATGCTGGCTCCCGCTTCTGGTCGCGGGATGTTCCCTCATGTTTACCATGTGCCTTGGTAGGTCTCGATGCCCTAGGTTCAGATTCACTGGTGTTGGACCATCGTACCCCTTGGCCTCGAGGGAGCAGCTTTTCACATCGCCTCTCTTCCTCCTGTGCCTTGTCCTCCATATCCCCACCATAGTCGGATCCTGAATGATCCCAGTTTATGCAATTCCTTGAACGAACCCCATTATTACGTCTTTAAACGTAATCGTAGCCTAACGTCCCCCCTCTGTGGGCTCTGGGTTCACGTTCCCACTGACCGCTCTTTAAAGCGCGGGAACAAGGCAAATCTTTACAGTTTTCTCTCGGGTGCCCCCCGGTATTCCTTACGTGTTTAATTTCAGGTGCCCCCCTGATATTTTTTACAGTTTTCTCTCGGGTGCCCCCCCCCCCGGTATTCCTTACGTTTTTAATTTCAGGTGCCCCCCTGATATTTTTTACAGTTTTCTCTCGGGTGCCCCCCCGGTATTCCTTACGTTTTTAATTTCAGTGCCCCCTGATATTTTTTACAGTTTTCTCTCGGGTGCCACCCCGGTATTCCTTATGTTTTTAATTTCAGGTGCCCACCTGATATTTTGTACAGTTTTCTTCAGGTAGTCGAGACTTTACCCCCTATATATATACAGTCTTCTCTACATCTAACTGTTTTCTTTTTTTCACCGCCACCCTCCGTTACCTTTCCCCTTTTTACTCTAAGGCCTATAAGACATATGCCAAGGTAACAAGTTTCATTGTTTCACTCAGCGATCTCCCCTTTTCCTCTGTGGAACTTCAGGATCACTGCCCCTTCCTCTTCCTGCTTTTAAGATTTTCGTCCGATCCGCTGCCAGTGGGAATGAGAAGGGTTATGCTTGGAAAGGCAGGTTCCTTCAGACCCACTGCAGATTTTTTGGAATACTACACTATCATTGTCCACGGGGAGCTTCTCGGCCTACTCAGCCGGAATGGCGAAAGGACTCGTAATGTAACCGAAGGCGCAGAGTTACTTCGTGCCGTCGGTCGAAGGGTGTCTTATAACTATATCAATCGATTATCAATAATCGATGGCTGAAACCATCTTCATGCTACCAAGTGTTCAAGAGGAGAGAAAATTACTGACGGGGCCATTGGTCAGTACTCAACCCCCGAGAACTTGTAATACTGGATAGCTGCACCATGTGAGGACAGGGTGCAGGATTCACATACTCCAGCACATCTAAAAAATCAAGACTCAGTAAATTGGCAAAGGGAAGTCCGTTTAATGATACATATATCAGCATATGGAAATCAGCAGCATTGCAAACACCTGTCTCGCTCCGCCTTCCTCGAACTTCAGTCGAACAGCCATTTTTATAGGCTAAACTCGTCATCATTGAAGTCTAATTCTACAAAAATCATCATGCAATCTAATTGGTTGGGAAAGGTAACTTAAGTATAGGTGTTATATCTGTATATGACAATAGAGCATGCGGATTGGTTAACTGCTATCTGGTGGGCGTCTACGCCCATCCCTCTACATCACACGTGATTGATGTCACTATGAGTACGACATCCTATTGGTTACAATGCCTATAGAACCCTAGATTACATGGTCCATTGTGATTGGGCAAGTTACACCCCTAAACATAAATCTCCACTTTAATCAGCAGCAAGCAGGCTGGACACCCAGGTGCCTGGTGTCCCAAGATTCACCCTGCCTCCCTTCCATCAATCAGTGGTTTTAGGGTGATGTGTCAATTAGTTGGCTAAGGAAGGCCTCAAAACTGTAGTCTCTTATCAGGAAAAGTTATAGCACCCTCGGATCTGGGTGACATCAGACGGTGGTACATCTTCGCGCCTGGTTGGTCACGTGTTGGTTCACCGTGAATCTGCTTCAGTTTCCAGCTTTTCTTGTATTTAATTCTCCTTGTAGCCCCACCACCCGCCTGGGCCTCCTTATCTTGACCTTTGCAGGGCAGGCTGGTATGCTCTGAAGTTTCGCTTCTCCTTAGTTGAAGCTCGCCTCCCTCTCTTGTGTTGACCTCGATTTCCCAGGCCTGAGCCATCCTGTTAAGTTTCGATTCTGCTCTTTTCCTTGCCTTAGGCTGGGTTTAGAAACTTGGCCTGTCAGGCCTCTGGCCTCCTGAGTACATTTCTGCTTTTACAAAATGGAGTCGCACGTGTACATTGTGCTGTATAGAGGTAGGCGTATATGGATGTCATTGTAAGCAGTATCAATTTCTTATCTTCTTGTGTTTCAAGCCTATTTACACACATTTAACAGGTTCGATTCTCTCGTCTTGGTTCTTTCACGATGACGTTTCTTATGTTTTAACATTGTGTTGTCCTTCGTGTCTCTTGCATCTGTTTTCGTGGATACACGCATTCACGTGTTGCCTTTTCTCATGCGTTAGTCTGTCCAGGCCCTCTTCTCATCATCGTTTGTCTTCCATCAGGGCTCTTTGTGTCTCCTCATGGACAGTCTGTAAATACTCATCGTTTCGTATCAGCAGCCGGTATGGTTGTCTGATTGGGTACCGTGCTGCCCATGGTTGTCTGGTTATAGGCACTTCAACGGGTATTGCTCTTCTGATGGGCACTGGGCATAGGCCCAGTGCAGCTCTCTGACGGTTCATTTGCTCCTCATACGTCACATACCTTGGCGAGTATTTCACTGGCAACTCGCAATGGGGGGCGGGGGTGCTGGCCATATCTGGGACCTCCTCTACAGGGGTGTTAGGTGGTCCCCTGTGGTGAGGGCTGCCTGCGGGGCATGGTCAGGGGTGTAGGGGGGTCCCCAGTTGTGTGGCCTGCCTGCAGGATATGGTCAGAGGTGATGGGCTGCCTGTGGGGCATGGTCAGAGGGATGGGCTGCCTGCAGGGCCTGGTCAGGGTTGTAGGGGTGTCCCCTGTGGTGTGGGCTGCCCCAGCCAACCAACACATTGACACACATACATGCATGTACCAAATGTCCACCTAAATGCCACCCCACACCGCCCCCACAGTGCAAATCCAGACCCATCCATTGTCCCCACTTCCCAGTACAGGCCCCATGGCATGTCATACACAGAAGCATACATGAATGCACACAAAGACATGCCAATCATGGCCACACACCACCGCCACATGACTGAGCCAATGACGACTGACACATGCACCAAACCAATGAGCGCACACAACCGAAATATATGAACAATTAAAAGAAATCTCACAAACAAAAACCCTAAATGACAAGGATAAATGAAAGTGAACAGAACTGAAATGGCAATTTAAAAAAATATGTTATCAATAAATAAGAAAAAAATCCCAGTGGTCCATGTCCTGAACAATGAAAATCATAATCCAAAGGGTAAATAAGAAAAAAATATTCCAGCATGGGTGTGAAAAATCTGAAAATATAAAAACTATATACAATGAAAGTTCTCAGGGTCCATGATCCCAAAACCAAATGAAACCTACCAAAATACCTACAGAAAAACAACTCTGTACAAAAAGTGGAGAAAAGTCCATCAACTCCAAAATAAAAAGGAAACGAAAGGAAACCTAAGCCTAAATAACTATATACAATGGTGGCTGGCTAGTCCTATGGCTCACTTTTTGATGTTAATGTCTTTGGCCAGGGTATCATCGAACTCCATGTTGATGTCCCGGAGGCGGGCCTGGGATGTGTCCTCAAAGGCTCGCAGGGATGTTGCCATGGTCTCCATCAACTCCCTGCGAGTCTCCTCAAGGAACGCTGCCCGCCTCAATGCCCGGTGCATGGAGTTCTCTGCCCTGACCATCGTGAGCTGTGCCCTCTCTGCCCGCCGCCGCACTGCACCTATCTGCTGGCCCAACCGCTGCCACACAGAAGACACAGGTAGTCCAGGGTCCTCCTGGCCATCAGCCGATGCCTGCCCCTGTGATGGAGACGGCCCGAGGCCTGACGCCTCCCACGCCGAGCCTGCCGCCACCTTAATGCCAACTGCCTCTGCAACCACGACGGGCTCCGGGACGATGGGATCCCCTGGTGCCGCGGTGCTCGTGACCTACTCGGAGGTGTCTGCACATCCTCCATTGGCAGGGGTCCAGTTGTTGGGGTGACCACCTCTGCTTGTCCTCCGACTCCCGACTGCGGCAGGTATGTGTTCTCCACCAGCCTGGCCGTGGTGGATGAGGCAGGTCCACAAGGTGCCCAGGTGATACATGGGCGGAAAGACGGCACAGAGGACGACTGGCACATAGGGTGTGCAGATGAGGAGGGGGTCGCAAGAGCGTCCAGTACATGGAGGAAACCTGTGCCAACGACCTGTCCTAGAAAGTCGACGCGGCCATACAGGTGTCCGAAATGATGTGCGTTGTCCTGCCTGGAACCACGCACATCATCCCGAATAACCCGTGTGCGCAACCCAATACTGACTAGGACAGGCTCAACCCTGTCACGGATTGCCTTGTCTGCAGGTAGAGGAAGGTCAGTTGATGTAGACACATCCCCTACCTGCGAACGGGCCTGAACAGAGGCATCCCTGCTGGTGCAGGATGATGCAGTCACATGTTCAGGGACAGGATTACACACAGGCACCTCCACGGCGACCTGTGTGTAATGCTCACCTGGTTCCCTCGGAGGCGCAGGTCTTGACTGGGCGGTGAAAACGTCTTCAACGTTAGGCGTAGGATTCGTCTGGCTCCCGGATTTGGCCCCTTCCTTACCGAAAGCTTGACCTGCAGAGTGAGGTGTCTGCAAGTGGAAAATCAAGGTATTAGTGGCTGGAAGGTTGGGAGTAGTTCTTAGCCCCTCTCTCCCTCTCTTCCCGTGGTACCCGGGTGATTGTTGTGCTCACCTTAAGTAAGTGAATGCTGAGCTCTCCATCCTGCGTCTTGTGCAGGGGCGCTGGGTCCAGTTACTTCACTGGATGTGAGTTCCGCCTCTTGATTGCAGAGGGTAGATGAGAGCGAAGCCGCCGTTTGCAGCACAAGCGTGACTTGTAAGTATTAAAGTTTTCAGATTGCTCTCTTCAAATGTCTTTTTCCATAAGTCTATGTCTTTTATCTTTTCAGATGCTGTCGATGCCAAAGAAACTGCTCTCCCCGATTTGTGGCAGAGCGCGTGACAAGAAGATGATGAATTCGAAGGCACGTAAGTAGGAAGGCTGTCTTAGGGCCGTAGAATGCACCTTAATGTCCCCTTTTGTCTTTACAGGTGCCGGAATGCAGTGCGAGCAAGTTGGAGCTAGCGCAACACAGGTAAGCAGTACTGTAACTGAGCGTTACTAACCAATGTTCTTTGTCTTTGCAGGCCCGATGCCGGACGAGAAATGCAGAAAAAACGTCTTGGATGCTGCCGATGGATCGGGTGAGTTGAAGCGCTAACTTTGCCTTTGTTTAATATGTGCCGTTTGTTTTGCAGGAGCCGCTGAAGATTGAAGACTGGTTCCCAGCAGGTAATTTTCGTAATTACAGGATCCGGAGCTGAAGATTCGCTGGAGCTGACACGGTGAGCGTCCTGCTGCAGATGCAGAATAACGCGAAGCATGTGGTACCAATCGGGCGTGGTTTAAATAGCCCATAGGAGTGCTTAGGTGTCTTCTTCCACAGCAGCCTCGCCCAGGTAAAAGAGTTCCTGCTTCCAGAAGGGTTCCAGCATCCATGATCCAGGGAGTGGTGCCTGCCCCACCCAGAAGGAAAAGTAGTCCTTGCCAGAAGAGAGTAAAGCACATCTTGCGGGTAAGTAAGCAGCATGGTCTGCTCCAGGTAGGTTCATCCAAGCACTTTTATCCTTGATATGAGCCCGGCGCTTCCTATGCCGGGACGGGTCCTTACTATGAGCCTGGCACCACCGGTGCCAGGACAAGGTCCAAAAAGTCCCAATTGGGACTTGCTGGTGCCGATAAGACATGTTATGAGTCTGCTTCCAAGGATGTTGGGTAGGTCCTGACTCCTTGAAAGCAGTGGTCATGACAGCACCCCCCCCTCAAGGCCCCTCCCAAATTTGTCTTCTCCGGGGGTTTTGGTTTATCAGGAAAACTTCGATGAAATTTCTTAACCAGACGAGGTGCATGAACATGTTCCGACGGTTCCCAAGATCGTTCCTGGGGGCCATAACCTTTCCAGTCAATCAGATAGTATAATTTAGATTTGGAAATCTTGGAGTCTAATATGTCCTGTATTTCGAATTCTAGTTCTCCGTCCACAAGAATAGGGTCTGGAGATTTTGTCAAACGGGTTCCAGGTTGCATGGGTTTCAGTAGTGAAACATGGAAAACTGGATGTATTTTCATATAGGCAGGAAGGCCCAATTTAACTGCCACTGGGTTGATTATGGCAGTGATTGGGTAAGGTCCCAGGTATCGTGGATTGAAAGTACGTGGTCCTTTTAGGGGTAAATGTTTGGTGGATAGCCAGACCAGATCTCCCACAAGATATTGAGGAGCTTCCTTTCGATGTAGATCCGCACACTTCTTGCATTGTTCCTTGGCCTGTTTAAGGTGAGATGTGGCCTCTTTAAAGGCTTGAGTGATTGTTGAATGCAGGTGATCTACAGCGGGTGTTCCAAGAGTCTGAGGTGGGTCAAGATTTGAGGTGCGAGGATGGATTCCATATGAAAGGAAAAACTGAGTTTTTCCGGTTCCGGCGTGGACTGAATTATTATAAGCGTACTCCGCAATCCAGAGAATGTCTTTCCAAGTGCTCTCTGATTGTTGTAACATGCAGCGTAGATACTGTTCTAAGGTTTGGTTGGTCCTCTCGGTCTGCCCGTCGGTCTGGGGATGGTGGCTGGTCGAAAGCCTTATGTCAATTTGGGCTAGGCGACAACAACTCCGCCAGAAGTGGGAAATAAATTGACTCCCTCTATCTGAGATAAAAGCTGAAGGAAAGCCGTGCAACCGAACGATGTTTTCAAGGAATTCTCGGGCCAAAATTGGAGCTGTAGGTAACCCTTTCAATGGGATGAAATGAGCCATTTTCGAGAATAGGTCCACAATCACTAAGATTGTATTAAATCCGCAGCATGGTGGTAAATCCGTGATGAAGTCCATGGAGAGAGTATGCCATGGGTGTGGAGGAACGTCTATTGGACGTAGGAGGCCTGCTGGTTTCTCCTTCTGGCTTTTGCTTTGAGCGCACACACCACAGGAATTTATGAAATCCTTAATGTCCTTTCTCCAAGACGGCCACCAGAAATGTCTTTTTATCTTTTCCAACGTTTTGGTAATGCCAGGATGTCCTTCCATTAAGGAGTCATGGTAACAAGAGATCACCTGTCTTTGTAAATCAGTACGTGGTAAATATAATCTTCCTCGAAAGTATAGTAGGTTCTTATCCATTGTGAAATCGTTTCCCTTGAGTTGCCAGTCTTGCACTTCTGCCGGAGTCAGAAGATCTTTAACTTTAGCTTCAATGTCTTCAATGGATTGTGCATCTATCAAACCCAGGATTCTCTGTTCCGGAATTATGGGGACGGGTTCAGGATTGGTCGTGAGTTCATCTACTCCAATTCGGGAGAGAGCGTCTGCTTTACCATTCTTGTTGCCTGGTCGGTAAGTTATCACAAAGTCGAATTCGGCGAAAAACAATGCCCAGCGAAGTTGTCTGGAGGATTGAGCTTTGGCTGATTTAAGGTACTGTAAATTACGATGATCCGTGATGACGGTGTGTCGGGCTCCCAAGAGATAATGCCGCCAAGCTTTAAAAGCGGACTTGATAGCCAAAAGTTCCTTATCTGTTATAGTATAGTTGATTTCAGGAGCTGAAAATTTGCGGGACCAAAATGCCACTGGGTGTAACTTATTTGTTTCCGGGTCTCTTTGCGAAAGCACTGCTCCCATTGCGAGACTGGAAGCATCAGTCTCTACGATATAGGGAAGTTCCGGGCGAGGATGTTTTAAAACTGGAGCCAAGGTGAATTTTGTTTTCAGTTCCTGAAAAGCTTGTTCAGCCTCTGTAGACCACTCGAAACGCTTATTCTTTCTGAGGAGGGCTGTAATGGGTTGGACTACTCGAGAAAAATCTGGGATAAATCTTCGATAAAAGTTGGCGAAGCCCAACATGCTTTGTACTCCTTTCACTGACGTTGGTGAGGGCCACTTAATGATAGCGTCCACTTTTCTTGAGTCCATGTGGACTCCATTAGGTGACAAAATAAATCCCAAAAATTCGACCTCCGTGACGTGAAAAACGCATTTTTCCAATTTTGCAAAGAGTCTGTGTTTTCGGAGCCGCTCCAGTACTGCGGTGACATGTTTTCGATGTTCCGCCTCAGAGGACGAATAGACCAGAATGTCATCAATATAGACAACTACACATACGTCAATGAGCTCTCTGAGGACGTCATTCATAAAATATTGAAAGGCTGCCGGAGCGTTGCAAAGCCCAAAGGGCATTACTTGATACTCGAACAGTCCATATTTAGTACGAAAGGCCGTCTTCCATTCATCGCCCTCTTTTACTCGTACTAAATGGTAAGCTCCTCTGAGGTCCAGTTTTGTGTAGATACAGGCACTTTTAACCTGGTCAAGAAGTTCAGGGATCAATGGTAACGGATATCTGTTCTTAATCGTAATCTGGTTCAGGGCACGGTAATCTATACATGTTCTTAGGTCTCCCTCTTTTTTTGGCACGAAGAACAAAGCTGAAGAGGCTGGGGACTTCGAGGGACGGATAAATCCATTAGCCAGGTACTGGTCCAAATACTTCCTCAGGTGAAGATTTTCAGGTTCTGTGAGGGCATAAATTCGACTGCATGGAGGAGTGGATCCTGGAACCAAGTCTATTTGGCAGTCGTATGATCTGTGAGGAGGCAGCGAATTAGCTTGATCTTTCCGAAAGACATCCTGAAATTCCCGGTATTCAGGAGGCAAGTGAGGACTTTCAGAAGCAGTTGCAGCTAGCTTCGTGGGGGGCTGCGGATAACAGGTAGGTGCGCATTCTGGAAACCGGATTGTCTTTGCTCGCCAATCAATTTGAGGATTGTGTTTCTCCAGCCAAGGGATTCCCAGGATAACTTGAAACTGTGGAGCCTTGATCACGTCAAATACGATTTTCTCTTGATGTCCATCTTGGCTTACCAACGTCACTTTCAGGGTGGTGTGAGTAACTGGTCCGGAAGCTATTTCCGTACCATCCACGGTGGTGATGACGTCTTTCACAGATTTAGGAACAAGAGATAGATTCATCCTGGCGGCCAATTCACAGTCCATGTAATTGCCGATGGCGCCACTATCAATGTATGCTTTAATGGCATGCATACGATTGGGTTGCTCCGGACTCACGAGGACCATGGGCATGGTAAAATGCGAGGTCAAAGAACTGGTTTTTACGCTCGGCAAGCGGACCTCTACACTTGTCGGGCGAGGTCGTTTTCCGACTCCGAACCTTTGGCACCCTTATCGGAAGCTCCTACTGTCTTCTTCTTTGGTTTCACTGGGCAATCTTGGAGGAAGTGCCCTGAGTTCCCGCAATAGAGGCACAATTGCAGTTGTCTTCTCCTTTCTCTTTCCTTTTGGGTTAGAGGTCCTTTCACCACCCCAATCTGCATGGGTTCCACGGTATCATTCCCTTTAACGGAGCTCTGTGGTCTTGAAAAAACTCGATTCTCAAACCTAGAACGATCGGCTTTTCGATTTTGTATTCTATGATCCAATTGCACCACCAGATCAATGTATTCGGAACAGTCTTGAGGAGGATTCACCACCTGGGCCAGAACGTCTTTAAGTTCTCCATGAAGGCCTCTATAGAAAAGGGTGACTCTCTTATCCTCAGGCCATCCGGTTTCAACCACTAGTCTGTTAAATGATGCAATGTAGGCCAGAAGATCTTGACTGCCCTGTCGTAGTGAAAGAAGTTCGTTGTCCAGGGCCTGTCCCTGAGAATGTCTTGCAAACAATTTTTCCATACTAGCTTGGAAGTCCTGGAAATTGTAAAGAATAGGGTTATCTTGAGTCACTAAAGGAATAGACCAATCTGCGGCACTGCCACTAAGATATGAAAGCACGAAGGCCACCTTAGCCTGGTCCGTTGGAAAAGCGGCAGGTCTACACAGAAAGTGCAAACGACACTGATTAATGAACACAGCAAATCTTTTTGGATCACCTGAAAAGCGTTCGGGCGGAGCCAAAGGTACATTTCCTGGTAGATTAATGTGCACCGGATTTGAGGAAGCCGTTGGGGCATGGCTTCCACCAGGGGTAGGCAGAGGAGTCTGTCCCGCTTGGGCTTGTAACAATTGTCTAGCCAAGTCGTCTGTTCGCTCCTTAGAAACCACTAGCTCTCTCCTTAGGGCTTTTGTTTCCTGGCGTGCTGCGTGTACTTCTGCTCTCAACTCCCAGAGCAACTGGGCCAATTGGTCTGTGTCTGAAGTCTCCATTGCGCCTGGGCGGGAAATGTATGATGAGGCTTCGCGTTCTGTAACGCTCACCTGGTTCCCTCGGAGGCGCAGGTCTTGACTGGGCGGTGAAAACATCTTCAACGTTAGGCGTAGGATTCGTCTGGCTCCCGGATTTGGCCCCTTCCTTACCGAAAGCTTGACCTGCAGAGTGAGGTGTCTGCAAGTGGAAAATCAAGGTATTAGTGGCTGGAAGGTTGGGAGTAGTTCTTAGCCCCTCTCTCCCTCTCTTCCCGTGGTACCCGGGTGATTGTTGTGCTCACCTTAAGTAAGTGAATGCTGAGCTCTCCATCCTGCGTCTTGTGCAGGGGCGCTGGGTCCAGTTACTTCACTGGATGTGAGTTCCGCCTCTTGATTGCAGAGGGTAGATGAGAGCGAAGCCGCCGTTTGCAGCACGAGCGTGACTTGTAAGTATTAAAGTTTTCAGATTGCTCTCTTCAAATGTCTTTTTCCATAAGTCTATGGGCCTCATTACGACCCTGGCGGTAAGGGGTTAACGCCAGCGTTAGCTGCGCCGACCCCTTACCGCCAATTACGAGGTCCCTTAGCGCCATGGCGCTTTTAACACCTGCTAAAAGCAGGTGTTAAAATCCATGGCGCTAAGGGACCATGGAGTTAATTACGCCACCGTAATTTACGGTGGCGTAATTAACGCCTTCCCCACTCCCATTATGCCCTATGGGGCAAAAATGGGAATGGGGAAGGGTAAATGGGGATTGGGGACTTACCGCCCCGCCGACCTCGGAATGGGGCGGTAAGTCCGCCAACCACCATGGCGTAAACGTAGTTTACGCCATGGTGGTAAAGTCACGGCCCAGGCGGTAACTTACCGCCTGGGTCGTAATGAGGCCCAATCTTTTCAGATGCTGTCGATGCCAAAGAAACTGCTCTCCCCGATTTGTGGCAGAGAGCGTGACAAGAAGATGATGAATTTGAAGGCACGTAAGTAGGAAGGCTGTATTAGGGCCGTAGAATGCACCTTAATGTCCCCTTTTGTCTTTACAGGTGCCGGAATGCAGTGCGAGCAAGTTGGAGCTAGCGCAACACAGGTAAGCAGTACTGTAACTGAGCGTTACTAACCAATGTTCTTTGTCTTTGCAGGCCCGATGCCGGACGAGAAATGCAGAAAAAACGTCTTGGATGCTGCCGATGGATCGGGTGAGTTGAAGCGCTAACTTTGCCTTTGTTTAATCTGTGCCGTTTGTTTTGCAGGAGCCGCTGAAGATTGAAGACTGGTTCCCAGCAGGTAATTTTCGTTATTACAGGATCCGGAGCTGAAGATTCGCTGGAGCTGACACGGTGAGCGTCCTGCTGCAGATGCAGAATAACGCGAAGCATGTGGTACCAATCGGGCGTGGTTTAAATAGCCCATTGGAGTGCTTAGGTGTCTTCTTCCACAGCAGCCTCGCCCAGGTAAAAGAGTTCCTGCTTCCAGAAGGGTTCCAGCATCCATGATCCAGGGAGTGGTGCTTGCCCCACCCAGAAGGAAAAGTAGTCCCTGCCAGAAGAGAGTAAAGCGTCATCTTGCGGGTAAGTAAGCAGCATGGTCTGCTCCAGGTAGGTTCATCCAAGCACTTTTACCCTTGATATGAGCCTGGCGCTTCCTGTGCCGGGACGGGTCCTTACTATGAGCCTGGCACGACCGGTGCCAGGACAAGGTCCAAAAAGTCCCAATTGGGACTTGCTGGTGCCGATAAGACATGTTATGAGTCTGCTTCCAAGTATGTTGGGTAGGTCCTGACTCCTTGAAAGCAGTGGTCATGACACTGTGCTGCCTCCTGCCCTGCCCCTGGACTGCACCAGTGGAACCACCCCCTGCAGGCCCCATACGTGGGTCCGATATGGCCTCCTCCTCAACCACATTCCCCACCAACCTGTATGACTCTGTGCTGTCTTCCATACTATGCCCCTGTGGGGGCTCACCTGCCCCTTCTTCTGCCGAGGAGTCCACATCCAACCATGGCCTCTTGGACCTCCCCTCGGCAGCTGTGGCCATGGACGCGGCTCCAATCCCCTCACTCCCGGATGATATTATTACCTGGGAGGGGGGCAGGGCCTTGCATCTCCGGCTGGTGTTGGCATCCCTGCCGCTGTGCTCCACAGCGCCATCTCCAACCTCTTCATCAGTCGACGCTGCAGACAGGGAGAGACAGAACACAGGCAGCAGGACACCGTACAATGGTCTGCTAGACACATAACTATTGCACATGAGTGGCAGTGTCAAACATCACAGACGGCATCACACTACCCATCACTCAGGTCAATTGAACCCACACACATGCACATACAAGCAGGGAAAGTGCAACAGGCATCTGCATCCATTCACATGGAACTGCCTGAACATCCTAAGGGAGGCATGATTTCACAAGCATCATGGATCATGCCAGTCACATGCACACACACCAACAGACAGACATGCATCTGGCCATCTCTACCTCCTGTCACAGTGCAATCATCGTCAACTATGTCACATCTGCCAATCGGGTACCTAGAAGTCCATGTCACATGTATCCATGGTGTCTCACAGTCACACACATACCAAACAGATACACACACACATGTACACCATGCATGTACATGAAGGTGGGACAAGCATCCATGTGTCACACCCCAAATATGGCTGAGTACATACACAGGCATGCAAACATGTGTGCATCTTCACATGCAGTTGTACATCATGTATCGGTACACATACACCATTGATGTGCACCACACATGACTGGACTCACATGCATCAAGTCATGTCCCTGCACATACACATCCATACATGGGCCATGTCAGATGTATGTCCAAGCTGCACACTCCTGCCATACCTCAACATACACTGTGTCGATTGAGAATGCATGGACACTTACCGCTCGACTCTGGACGAGTCTGCCTCTCGAGGACCTTGAGGTGAAGTGCGTGGCTAAAGCGCTCCAGGAACCTCATCTGGTTGGTGGTAAGCCAGACCCAGCGGCCCACTGCATCCACTGAGTCCAAGAGGCGCCGGGTCTTCCTCAGGGTCCTGGACTTGAAGCCCTCCCAGCGCTTATGGATGTGTTTACAGTTGCGGGGTGCCACCCCCTCCGCATTGATGGCACCCATGATGTTCAACCAGATCCTTTCCCGTCCATCCTTGTCTGCGCGTGCTTGTCAGAAGAGGGCTTCATAATGCCCCAGGACTTCGTCCACCAGGATGCCAACTTCTTTAGCAGTGAAGCTGGCAACCCTCTGCCTCCCTATCGGGGGGTCACCACTAGTCCCAGATGGTGTTTGGCCCAACATGACAAACCCGAGGCAGGTGTGGGTGGGAAACTGGGTCCTGGGGCTGGGCTGAAGAGCGATGGAACACCAGTCGGGAGTCTTCTGTTCCAGCAGGGGTGGTCTCAGCAACTCGACCCCTGGTGATGGCTGATGTGCAGGCACCTAATTGCAGGGCACGTTGGCAGCAGGCAGTCTGGCAGCAGCAGATGGCTCGTAGGAGGCTGCTTTGGGGGGTCGGCAGGCAGGTAAATGGCCTTCTGGGCAGGAGTGCGGTCTTCCGTGTGTTGTCGCGTGGCCAGCTTGATGCAGAGTGACATGGCATGTGAAAAATCAGCATGTGTGCGTGTAATTCGAGGAAAGGCCCTTAGTGTGTAAGTACATAAGTGATGTGGCACGCATAGGCGTTGCTATGCGCACGGGTCAAAGGTCCGCATAGGACGCCATTTTCCTGTACATGCTTTTTGTGGAGAGCGAGCGTGTGATTCTTGTACTTCTTGCTGGTTGACACGTGATTACTTCACAACGGTTGCAGTGCATACTCCTTGTTTACTGTGGCAGAGCTCACTTCTTGTTTTGGCGGGGTTGTTGCCAACACACACGCGTGTGTTTTTACCGTACATTTTCCAGGCAGACGGTGAGTCGCGCACATATTTTTCCACTGTGGTTGAGCCCGTGTGTCGCGTACCCATTCAGAGGTCCTTGTAGCCTGCGTGTTCCACAAGTATGCATTTTTTGTGTTTCTGCAGGTCCTTAATTCCACTCACATAGGCTACCAAGGGGTCGCGTGCACATTTGTTTTTGATTTTGGGGTGCCTGAGCGTTCCGTGACCCATCATTTTTCCCCAGAGGTCACAGACAGCCTTGCAGGAGCACTGGGGTACCTATTCCATCTAGTAAGATGCCCCCTTCACCCCAATTGCCCAGGACAATTGTTTTCTGCACCTCCCATTCGCACAAGTCCATCAGTGCCATGGTTGGGAGGTGACCAAGTGGTAAGGGAGGCAAAGTTGGGCGACCTCCAAGAGGTGTCCGCGATAGGTGACATGGCCAGGATGTCCAGGGTGGCCAAGGTGGCAGCGGTGGTAGACGGGGGCAGGGGGGCCCAACAGGGCAGTGTCCAGGTCCATTCAAGGACACCTATGCCCCCTCAGTGGGTCAGGGAGATGCAGCTGACACCATCCCAGCTCAGGGCCTGCGAGCCCGGCCCAGATTGGTCATGGAACAGGCACGGGATGACTCACAGGCCGACTTCCATGTCACGAAGTCCAAGCCACGTGTGGCAGTGACAGTTACTGTCACCAGGCCACCTGGATTTGGGGCAGCAATGTCATCTGCTGCCCCGAGCAGCCAGGTTGTGGAGGCTGCAGGGGTAGCTGCAACTGACCCCACCCCAGCTGTGATTCACCCAGCCGGGACAGTGTTGGTCCTGGCACCTCACACCGAGCCAGTTGTGTCGCTTGGTCCTGGCAACAGCACCCAGCAGCCAATGCCTGCAGTGAGAACTTTGGTCATCCTGCCATTGCCTGCTTCCAGTGGCCAGTCCACCAGCGCCTCAGCCCCTACAGACCGGAGAGGCGTAAGCCACTCATGGTCCGCACCACCTCTCAAGAGGAAGACGCGTGCTCTTGCAGAACAGTTTGGGACCCCAGACAAGGCTCAGTCCTCTGGCACATCAAGGAAGCAGAGTTTCAATGATGTGGAAATGGTCGCACTTGTGGGCTACGTTTTGGAACATGGTCGCTACATGCTGGTGACGGCAGGGTGCAAGACTACGCCTGCCCAGCGTAGGGCCCACTGGCAGTGCATCACGGACCACATTTCTTCCTTGGGATTTGTGAAGCGCATAGCTGATGATTGCTCAAAGCATTGGAATGACCTCAAATGCTGAGCTAAAAACAAGCTGGCTTCTAATTACGGCTTTACTCTGGTGACTGGCAGTGGGTCACCACCAGAGGAGGATGAACTCACAGAACATGAGGCTATCGCTAGAGGGTTCATCACAGAGGATCAGATCCAACGCATGGGAGACCTCCCAGATCTTGAGACAATGCCCGTTGAGTGTCCATGCGTATGTCTCCAGACCATGTGTATGTTGCTTGGGTGATGTGTTGTGATCGAGTGCCAGGTCAGGCTGTGTAGTCATAACTGCCAAATGTGACCCATGTAGTGCATCCAAGCCATCTCCCGCACCTTGGGTTCGGGGTTCACTGTATCCCTACTAACCACTGCAAACACTTTGCACTTGATGACTGCACTTGTCCTTAAACTGCCATCACGCCACAACATCCCAATTACGTTTTTTCTCTTTATTGACTGCTGAGCACCTACACATGTACTGCACCCTCTCACTTCTGAGCCCTGTTTCAACCTTCAACATGACAATTGACTTGCGTGATGTCAAAGTTACCTACCATTCATGTATCCATGTGGCTCCCATCACTGCATTTGAACACACTGGCGTTGTTGCAGCGTGTGTCACATGTGTTTTCTACCACTCTTTTGCATGTTCTTTTTGATGAGATGCATTTTACATGGATGGGGGACAGTAGTGATTTACCCCATCTGGGTGTGGTAGTCAATTCTGCCATGGCTATGCTACGTGCCATCTGTGTGCTGGCATCTGTCATGTTTGTGGATGGTCCATGCCACTCACAGGCTTATGTTTAATGTAGGTGCCATTAACCATCCAGCACATGTGTTACTTTTCCATTTTGGACTAATCAGTGTCGGCTTTCGGGGTCCCCTTCCACTTCATTGCCACTGCATGCTTTGCTGAGTTTATGTCATGTGTGACATGTCTGATTAATGTATTGTATGTCAACATTGTGATGCCTATGTGGGCTATGCTATTCATGTGTGTGTTCATGACTGCTTATTCATTTTGTGCAGGTGATGAGGCATTAGAAGCTGTGGAGGGGATGGCACAGGGGCAGGAGCACTCAGAGCCCCAACCAGCCACCAGTGGAGGACGTGGGTGGTGCCGCACAGGAATCCATTGCTCCTACAGACCATCCTGTCCACGGGTGGCTCTGTGTACACCTCCGAATATCTCTATGGCTCAGCTGCTGAATCAGACATTGGCCCTCATTACAAGTCAGGCGTTAAGGGTTTAACGGCGCCATCGGCGCCGTTAAACCCTTAACGCCTGATTCACACTTTAACGCCTGCTTTTTGCAGGCATTAAAGTCCAAGGCGCTAAGCGACCTTGGTGCTAATTACGGCACCGTAATTTACGGTGCCGTAATTAGCGCCTTCCCCATCCCCATTATGCCCTATGGGGCAAAAATGGGAATGGGGAAGGGCAAATGATGAATGGGGAATTACCACCCCACTCACCTTGGAATGGGGCGGTAATTCCGCCATCCACCATGGCGGAATCCGGCATGGACCATGGTGCTAATAGCACCAAGTTCCACCGCCTGACTTGTAATGAGGGCCATTGACACAAATGTCCTGTCGCAGGTGGGTGTTTCTGACAGGGATGCCGTTCTGTCCAATGCAGTGTTGGAATGTCCGCCTGTGGCAGTTACGGATGCTGGGTCACACTCCACACTATTTGCTCCTGTTCCTGGGGCAGCAGATTAAAGGAGGAATGCAGTCCTGCAGCCACAGGCAGCGCCAACACAGTAAGGTGCACGTCTCCTTGGGCACGACAGGTGTTGTGTCTGGCAATGCGGTGGCTTTGCGCCACCGTGCAATACTGTGTGGGAGAACTCCATTTATGCAATTGCACAACAACAGGGGCATCATGTGAGATGATGGCTCAGGCTGTGGAAAAGGTGGCCACTTCCATTCTCCCACTGAAAGGCAGGTGGAGCTCCAGCAGCAGGCAATCCGGTCCACGTGCCGCTCACACAGGCAGGACATGTTTGCTGCTAGCAGCGACCGATAGGCTGAACTGGGGGCTCTGTGCACAGCCATATCTGCAGAGGCACAGGCCCACAGGGATGCCCTGAGGGAAGATAACACCTCCCTCAGAGCTACTCTGGGTGCACTTGAGATGGCCAGGAGTAGACAGTCAGAACAGCAGCTGGAGCAGCTAACGCAACATCTCAGCTGAGCTCCAGGCAAAACGTGAGGTGGTCCATGCATCACGTAAGACCTTGCAGGCAGAACTCTTTGCTACACATGAGGTGCTGCATGGGGACCTCTGGACCATCCTCCTGCAGAACCAAACCTTTCATACCTGCATGCTTGCTGCTATGGAGGAGCATGCCAGGGCTTTGCATGGTCTGCCTCCCGTGCCATGCACACCTGATCATATTCCACCAGAGGGTGACAACAGCAACGGCAGTTCTCCCACGATCGGCTAGCTATGCAGGACATGAGCCCATGGAGTATTTTTTTTTTCTCAACATCCATGCATGTGTTCAGCCATGGGCAATTTTTTATTTTTTATTTTTATTTTTGTCTTCATATTTTCTGCATAGTTAGTGTGGATGACACCCAGACGGTCCAGGATGTTGAATAGGGGTTTAGTAAACACATTGTATAGTGTGGGGAATACACAAGACCCTTGTGGCACCCCGCAGGTGATGGGGCTGGGGTCAGCTGCATCTGATGATGAGAATACTCTCATCATTCTGTCATTTAAGAAGGATTTAATCCGGGAAGATGGGTCAGAGGAGAAGTTCGCTGCTGAGGATAGGTGTTGGCAGAGTATATTCTGATCAACCAGATCGAAGGCAGCGGATAGGTCTAGTAGCAGAAGTAGTGCACATTGTCATTTATCAGGTCAATTTGAGTTTTCAAATCTAGAAGGGCTGTTTCGGTTCGCCTGTTTTTGTAGGAAAGAGGAGTACATGGGGCGGAGGCACTGTCTTTTTGCCAGTCTGATCCTCGTGTACCAGAAGCCTCCTGAGCAGACACTGACACACTTCACAGGCACTTCCGCAGAGATGTATTGCAGTTCAACTGAACCAACAGCTGTACCTCGCTTAGATCTTGTTTAAGAGAATATAATCATCATTCTTTCCTGAGGGTGAACACCTTTCAGTTTAAGATTTTCAATGCCTGTAAAAAGATTATGGAACTCAAGCACAATGTTGGCCATGAAGATGACAGGAGACAAAAGGTTCATAAAATGTATTTGTGAGAGGATCCAGGCCCTACACGACACCGTTGACACTGCTATTAAGCACATACAATGCTTGTCCTTGTCGGATGTTGCGCAGTGCTAATTGTGCACTGCACATACTTGCATTGTGTGCATGTCTTGGCTATAGAAATCCTTAACTCACTGCCACAGGTCTTGCAGAAGTATGTAGAGGGACCTAGGTGCCAGCCAAGTGCTCTGATACGCATGCCAGCGTTTATTATGGTAATAGGATTGGTCATATTGAAGAAGCCAATGCTATTGTGAAAGTTGGGGTTGTAATGAAAATGTTGCTTGTATGAGTTCCTCTGGTCTACTCTGCTAAGGGAATTTGTTTTCCCCACCTGTGTGGTCAATTGATATTTATTTGTATGATTCCTTTTGTAAAGGTAGTAGATTATTGTATAAAGAATGACACGTTCATCATGATGAAGGATTTGGCATAGGATGGACCATTTGGTAGAGGCCTGGGCTTCTGTGTGAGTTGTGGGAGGAAGTGGGAACATTTGTACAATTTTACCTCTGAAAGAAACACGTTTTCATGCTTAAAAATATTTGTAAGTGATTGTGGGCTATTTCAAGAACTGCAGAAGGTGCTGTCTCATTTTCTTTATTCGGCTGCATAAATCAATGGCCTCCAAAATTCCTGAAAACACATAATTTTAAAATATACTCTGTACACACTGACACATATATTTAAGCCAAAAAATAAACATTGGACTTCGACTCCCTCCATTCTAAACTGGATACATCACTGCAGTTATACAGTGGAGCATGCACTAATGAGGCGGAGGAGGAAAATGGTTAGTAAGTGCATCAAGGTGACGGCTTGCATGTAGAACCAACATGTTTCAGATGCCAGGGCAAGGGACGGCTGACACATTTTTTAATCGGGGGTGCATAACTGTTTTCCACAAATATGCCAGAGTGACTGAGCATAGCGAGAGCAACCGAACCGACCAAGGGGGATACTGGTTGGTTCTCCTCGAGAACATTTCTTGAATAATGTGGTAAAATGGTGCATTATACAGCACACTTTCAGTGAACATTTGGGTAAAAAGTCAGACATGTTACAATCAGTTTTGTTGGGTAACTCCATAGATGCAAGTCACCAACACTGCACAGGAACGTGTATCAATGCATTTTCTTTATATCTTTGCCAACAATCTATGCCAGACTGAAAATAATGTCATGCTGGCTGTGCCCATACATATCCATGCTTGCTGCACCAATATATGCCAGTATTCCCATATAAAATATACTATTGGTTACTTTGCGCACAGTGTCAGTAAAGGTACTATAGGGAAACATGGCCAGTCTGCCACTGCCAATATCTGAAGTGTCCCCATGTTATTCTTTGCCATAAAAATGCCTTGCGCATATAAGAACAATTATTCAAACTATGCCAGTCTAGACATGTAATCGATGTATCATGTTTGATTTTCCCTTAATGTCCATTAAACAAAATGCCATGCCACAGTAATACATTATAGCAAGCTTGGCTGCACCACAATATGCCAGTCCAGCTACCTAATAACGCTTACCGTGCTTGCTCTCTCATAGATGGCCACTAAAAAAATGCCATGCCACAGTAAGAATATATAGATAGACTGGCTGCCCCAAAATATGCAGGTCTAGTGATGCAATTACACTCATCATGATTCCTGTATTATAGACGCACATTTAAAAATGTCATAATGATGCTGTAGTACAGTGTGCCATCCCCCCCAACTCTGCATATTCACTTGTCATCCCTGATATGCGAAAAGGAATTGCTTCTTTGATGGACAATTATTGGCTATGTTGCAACCAGCCATACTTGCACCTCCCGCAATCATGGAAGGGCGATTGTGCTCTGGCATCACTGCATTCTGCCCTGATGGTGATTCCGGAGAGTCATGTCTATGGGGAGGGTGTGCCCACCAGACTGTCATCGTCACCCCGGTTAACAAAGGAGGAACTCCCCATCCATAAACTATTAACAGAGAACCAGCTGCAAGATCAGGTATCGCTCAAAAAGAGAGCATCCAACTACCTCTCTCTCTCGAGACTCTTCAGACCTCCTGGCACAGATACCTGATCAATATAAGTTGTTTAACTCGGCAAAGACATTCTTTGCATCACTCATACCAAGCATTCAAGCTTGAGCAAATGCCAAGTGGTTGCAAATAGTAAGGTGGGAGCTGATCCAACTGGCTAATGACACTGAGTTATCAACATCATCAAGGTGGAACTTACGATGCAGAACCGCTACATCTTGGACCTCCTCACAGCAATGGAAGGCAGTGTTTGCTGAAAAATCGGGACCGCATGTTGCACTTTTATACCTTCTTCAGATGCCGACAATGGGAAACTGTCACATGTGATTGCTGCCGTGCACAACCTCGGAGTAAGAATAAGGAAGGAGTGGGGGGGTCCAGCCCAGTGACTGGTTCGACATAGTATTCGACTGGGTACCATCATGGTTCGGAACTGTAGTGAAGTTGCTGGTCCCCATCTTCATTTTTCTGCGGCAGATTTTCTGTGTGTTTTTACAGGTAGGGGTTTGATGCTGTGCTAAAGCAATCCCTAGTAGTGCTATGATGATGGTGACAGTGAGTAACCCAAATAAGGTGCCTCACGATACTAGGGAAGCACACGTACAGACAGGTGAATACAATGAGCCTAAATACTGCATGTCTGCAGTATACGACACAAGAGATATAGTGGATAACCTGTGGCACACAACCATTGACGAACCCCAAGACTTAGAGAACCATCAGGAGGTATTGGTGGACCCGGCTGGGGATGGGGGTTGTATCTATATGCCATGCACTCCTGAAGAATATGCTCGAAGGGGCGAAAAGTCTGAGAGTTGTATGTCGTGCATGGATGCCCATAAAAGGCACTCCAGCATGGGATGCAGTAATAAAGAAAGCAGAAGAATGCAGAAGCACAGGTCAGAGGTATTCGTTACTTTAGTAGTAACGAAAGGGAAGAACGTAAGGGAGGAAAGGCCTTTTCAGACCCCTGTGACATTCTTGTGCTTACCCAACTGGCGGGAGACGTCACGAAGTTTGCTTGTCTGTTCTAATAATTTGGCCTTAATGTAGTCACAAATAAGACGGTAAACAAAGCCATTTGGTGAGACGTACAGACTCCATTTTATGCCACCCTAAAACACCATCTTTTTCTAGGCCGCCATGAATTCTCAAAAGCCATCTCTCCCTCTGGCCAGCGCCACGCACAAAAAGCCCAGCCTCCCTCCTCATCTCCTGGCACCTCCGCAAAGATCCATTTCTCACTGGAGCACTTGGTCATGTATTGTTGCAAATATTCGGTATCCTTCTCTCTTCTTCTGAGCTCATTGCCCTGTGTGTGACCGGAGCAAACCCTGGTCTGCATGCTCATCCATCTCCACAAACCTTCCTGTGCCACCTCAACCCCCACCTTTAGAAGTGACAGCTTACAGACCCATGGCCACATTCTCCACTCTCCTAGAACGTAACTGCTGGAAGACCCTTCCCCCAGACCACCTTAAATTGCCCACCATATAGCTAATCCCATGTGATCGTATATCCTTCTCTAAAATAACTTCCATCCATCCATCCATTTCGTTTGACTCTTGAGGTACCAGGGAGAATAAATCACAGATCAGACCCTGTAGATAAGGCACCTGGGAGAAGGGCCAAAGGTACAGTTGCCCCCATAAAGGCATGGGTTTGAATGTGTATATATTGGTCCGCATTTTATAGCCACCTCCATCTAAGTAATGGTTTGATGTCTAACTTTATTCTTTGCATGTCAATGGTCATTGTGTAGTTTAGATTCGTTAGGATTGTGACATTTTGTGAACCAAGCCTGACCTTCACCTTGTGAAAATGTGCCCAGCTAACCTATGTGCCAACTGACCAGCCCAGCCACAGCACCCAGTTGGAGCCTGACATCACCTACACTCCATACTGCGCTGTGCGGGCCAACTAACCCGAAACTAAGATATGTCGTTACATCACTCATGACGATTATTTGGTTCATAATGTGCTGCCCGTGTATTGTTGGGCAGAGCGCTCTCAGGGCAGCAGACAATCTTTCTCCTGGTCTCATTCCCTACTGAGGTGTGTCCTTTTATTAGTTTTATTTTGTATCATGTTGGAACCAGGCGCCTTCCTAGGGCTGGAATAGAAAGTTGGGGAACAACCCCAAAACATTGTCTAATGCTCCTAGTGTGTTAACCAACCCTTCTCTTTACAGGTTATGGCTGTGATTTCCTCATGTGTCGCATTAGGAGACATATTGTATACATGCTGTATAATAGAGTATTGTGTGTGGTAACTTTTTTCATATAACTAAAGTTTACTTGTATCTATTGGTCGTGTCAACAATAAATGTATAGATATCTTACATATATACTTGTCTAAGAGTTGTTTGTGGTTCGTTGCTGTGTGTGCTCATTGTGGGCTTCTGATCACTATAACCCCTCATGAGACTTAAACTTGACTGCATGCCAAACTACCTAGATTGATCTGGCTTCTCCAGAAAGTTCCCCTGTTTCACTAAACCGATGGTGGCCTCCTAAACTACGGCACATCAAATAAGAGTTTAGAAATCCATCTTAACACCCTCCTCCAGCACTTGTACACTCATAGGCTCCTCCCTCCATCCCCTATGCACTAGCTTGCCGAATGGCACAAGGCCTAGTTTGAGCATGATTGTAACTTATTTAGTATGGACACATAATGTCACCTGTCTCGCATAATGGTAGAGAGGGCTGCCTCAGGGGCGCAAGGGAGTATGAACAGACATGCATGAATTATAGTAAGCGGCATGCAATTGAAGGCAGGCCCCTGTTACGATCACGCCAGAAAGAATACAACCCTCTAGGGAAAGGAGCCAAGGGGTAGCTTGCAAGGATAACAAGGTTTAATTGTAATGAATACAAAAAGTATCAGCAAAGGACTCTGCTCATTGAGAATTTTCTGACTCAAGAATGCATGTTGTTGCCTTTTCAGAGGCTACAGCATCAGTAATGACATCACATATAGGGTCTGAACCCGCACAGTTGATTGGTAAGACAGTATACATGATCCTGCTCCATAGGGGATGCCACGCTACAATTGGTTTGTTTCTCAGCCATCTGTCGATTCCCGCATGGGTCAGCTGAGCTCATCTCTCCATGGAGTGAAGATCAGGTTTCTCATAAATTACATTGTGTTAACTAAGATAATATGCTATGCCTACTGCTACATCACTATGGCATATAGCTGTTTGTAACTGTCCTTGGTTTTCTGACTGAATGCAGTCACTGAAAACAGGATGCTATTGTTTTTTGGCCTTGGGCAAAAGTCAACAACTGTTCGAAGGACGCAATGGGGGTCATTACAAGTAAGGCAGTAGGGGGTTAATGGCACCGGCAAGGATGCCGGTTGCCGTTAACCCCCTACTGCCGCATTCCGAGGTCCCTTAGCAGGTCCCACTAGGGCCAGCTGTTTTTACCAGCCGTCCTTAGTGGGACCCGTTAAGGGACCAGGGTGGTTATAACGGGCCCGCAATTTGCGAGCCCGTTATTAGCTCCTTCCCCATTGAGCCCTATGGGGGCTTGAATGGGAATGGTTTTCAGAATGGGGACTTACCGCATCCGCAAGGGCCGGAATGTCCCGGTAAGTCCCCATTCTGACACCACGGACCCGGGCACGGGTTTGGAGGCAGCCATGGTGCTGATAGCACCATGGCTGCCTCCAAACTCGTAATGACCCCCAATGTGTCGAATACGCACACAAAAGGATAACATTTACTATATTGAAAGTGGACATACGAAAATTTTGTTTCCATTTCTGTGGTTAGTCAACGTGACATTGAGTGAATGGAACTTTCTGAAATTATGTAAGCTCAACTACACATAACATTTGTGCGATTAAAAACAGCATGTGTGATGTATGCATAATGACTAATTCAGCGATGTGCAAAAGTGCGATTTGACCAAAACAATTGACACAGTACGTTATGTTGTGTTGAATGATATTTATACCGCGCACTATACAAAACCGAGTGCGTAGCTCATGGTTTGTTTATCTGTCTAGTAATGATTGTTATTTGTGTATAATTTGAAGAGGAGTGAATAGAGGTATGATTATTTGGGACATATTGCTTACTGGCCTTGCACACCAATATATTCTGTGCAGAGTTATGGGTTGTTAGATGGACCATAATGTGATGATTACTCCTCGAAGACCTGCAAACACAACTTGTATGCAGGCTAATGATATCTGAAACTTTGCCCTGTATAATATCCTGGTGTGCTGTCACCGTTGCATCCTTGTGCACCATAAAGTGGAGGCTAGGGGGAGGGGCAGGGCCTGAACCTTTTCTGTGGGTACTTGGTTCTCTTTTCGTCCAACAATCTTACCAGTTCCATTACAATGGCATCTGACTGTGGTTCAACATGAAATGTTAATATCTCTGTCCTTATTTTCTGGTAGGGCCCGCTATGTGAAACGGGAGCATCTGGTTCACCATTCCATTGCGAGCTGTACTTACTTGACAGCGCTAAAACTTTCATTCATGTTGTGATCTCAAATACTGCCCCATGTTGTCATGTGTGTGTTCATTCTGTGGGGTTTGTGTTTATGGTTAGGTTTGCGGTTCTAAAATATACAGTAACTTGTTATATTCGATTACAGAATGGCTACTAAAATATATTATTTTATTTTATTGTCTACACAGCTATATTGTACCGTTCTGCATATGCCATAGTTTTCAGCTACCGTTGGATGGACTCTTCAACCAACATTGGCTGATAATCATCAACAGTGTTTATTTGATCACTGTTATGTGGGACGACCGACAGGGACCAATCTGTCCTTTGGCGGTACCAGCAAAATGGAGCAACCTGTCATTGTTTCTGTTGCGCTTGACAGTGCAAAATATCCATATCTTCTCACTAACAGAACACCATGTGCTTCATTAGAAAGTGTTGCTGGTGTAACATAAGGACACACAAGAATTGTAGTACAGGGATTGATTGATCGCTGATCGTAATCAGCGTATCATGAGGACGTTATAAACAACATTCGAAGTATGCAATGTTTGCTTGCTATAACTTTTATAACAAAAACATATAATTCATTTTGTAGACTTAATTTTCTCTAGTGGGCATTCTTTGAAAAATAAAAGCACTTGTTACATTGCAGACTATTGATGTTTTCTTAAAAAATAATGCTTTGCTCTCCTATTTGGAACAAGAAATAAAAGTTACGCGCTGTGAGAGGATTTGTGTGGTTCTGCGTTAAGTAAACATTATGGCGTGGATGATTGATGACTGGGGTTGTTTGACTACGCTGGCCATGAATGTCATGAAAGTGGAGCATATTGTTTGGACTGGTGATGTCAATTTTAGGGGCGGGCAATCTGTATTCTTGCCGCGAGTGTACTTAAACCTAGGGTGATGCATGAACTGATAAGATTAGCACACAATGGCTGCACCCAACCCATTGTTTTCACATCTGTAAAAGTGAGGAAAACTAAGGTAAGATGCATAGGAAACATTTTTAAAATCGATTGCAGTATGCTTAAAAATACATGGCCAAACTTCTCCGTTAAGAACTTAAAAATACTTAGGCATAGAAAATTAGCTAACATTGTCTACCTTCCACTCCAAACAAGGACATCTGCTTGTGGTAAAGAGGAAAGCTTGCAACACAGTAGAAGCGGGCAGGCATCTCGCTAAAAAGGAGCACAGTGTCTGGCGTGTGATTCCCGGTGAAGTCTCAGCTTTAGGATGGGCCATTTTGTAGATGCCAGGGTAACTGACAGTGACTTAAACTTGATCTGATAGGTTGCCCTCTGTGGTAGGGTCTGCCCGCAACTGCTGCTGCACCCAGAGCTTCCAGGATTTTGATTTTAAACTTTCACTGTTATTTCAAACTATGGCCTAGAAAGTGGGCCTATTATGGCCAGGGAATTGGCTTTGTGGCTTCCTCAACTAGATGGCACATGGCGTGACTCAGCAGGTGCTAGCTTGCTAGTTTAGCAAGGTAGAACAAAAGTAAAGAAATCAGGAACCGAGAGCCGGCATTCTCCAGGTGACAGGTTCAAGTTATCGCGTAAGGAGAGAACTGCCATTTTATTCCTTCTTCTGTTTCTTTGACCGGCCCCCAAATGTATTCCTATCTTTATGTTTGTATTCTGTCCCAACAGAATTCCTTTAGATAAATAATGTTTCAATTCTTGGTTTAGATTTCAGAATTGTGATAGAGTTTGAAACATAATTTCTCCCAAGCAAAACCATAGCTTTCAATATTGGTCACAATGTACCACAATACCAGAAATACCCCATGAGCAATCACACATTTGTTGGTAAAAATTGATCTGACTTTAGTATGGTAGTATATGAATGTGTACCACGTAGTCATTTGATTTAGCTACACCTGATCATGCTGTAAGACTTAGATGTTATACATATTGTGTCAATGGCCTCACAACTTACCAGACCTCCACAAATACTTCCTAAAGTGATATATATTTTGGCACAAAAAGCATGTAAGATTGCTCTCTCCCTACCCTATGCTAGAACATCTGCTAAGGTTAAAGAGAGAGCCCTGCAACATGGAGGAAACGTGTGAAAGCTCCCAGAAAAGGATACAATCACCTGGAAGCACTGTGCTCCCAAATGAAGTTGTCTGACGTCATAAGAAAAGTCCATTCGGCCACCAACATGGCCTTGAAGCTGAAACAGACAGCCTTTAGGCCGGCTGGCACCTGTCCTCATGATTGAGAGAAGCACCACCAGTTATAGGTAAAAACAAATTACGGCAGTATATGGAATGTTTCTCCCCTGCAATGACTTTAAGCAAGACCATCTACTAAGTTCAAAGGCGTGACCTGCAATTTCAAAGGTAATCAGGTAGTCTCCCTGAAAAAGAGATCAACATCTGGAAACCTTCTGCTTCCAGCATAACGGTCAAGAGAAGAAGCCATGTTCATGCACCCCATACAATACCCAAGCTCTCTTCTGGCAGAGGATGGTGCTATAGACTGACTGGCTACTGGCAATATGACCCAGCCTCTCATCACACAATCACAGCATTAAATGTGTGACATTGAGCAGTGGCCTGACAGAGGGATGCTGGCAAAGGATGATGCCTGATTTACTGTTTGCCAGGTTGCATTCACTCGCGCCAGGCCCAGCACTAGCAGGGGGCTCAAGGGGACCAGGCCCCCCCAAGGCCACCCTCTGGCCCCCCTAGAAAGTAGGTCATGCCCGTGGGACATGAGGGAATATGGCTGTGGGGGTGGATTTTACTCTGCACATGCAGCAGCAACCTCAGAGAAATCATTCTGAGAGGCTGAACAGGAGGAGGTCGGCCAGGATTTGTTTTCATGCCCAAGACAATGATGTATGTCCCGCAGCCCTGAAATGACCAGGCAGATGGAGGGCCGTTCACACCTATAAGTGAGGTAGCATACTTATTCAAGCTTGCTGCCTACAACTATTTTCTCAAACCTAAAATCACAGTTCTGCTTTCTGTAATTTAAAACAGGTTTATTTTTTGTGGGAATATAGTGGTTTCTCGCATCATGCTTGATAAAAATGGTTATATCAAACAATAAATGACAGATAATATTGCTTGAACACAGATATCTGAAGAAGGTGCATCATCTGACTGGGGGACCTTACAAATTACATTCAAAATATTTATTCTGCTGCATTAACTACTTGAGTATAAGTAAAAAGATAAGGTTGATAGTAACACAAATGTAATTCTGGAGTGTAGTAAAATAAAAAAGTGATAGATGTAAGACTTTGAATTAAACTTTACCACTATCGTTGCTCTGCGCAACATTCCATGACATAATTCTGTAGTATGCCTGTGTCATTACAGAAGAGGACAAGCCATGACCAAATGACTCTTGGTGCTGCCATCAAAAGGTGCAATCCAATCTCAATTGCTAGACCATGACCCCTCTACACCAGAAAACAGTAACCACATGCATTTTTAGGCCTTGTAGTCTAGCAGTTTAGGAAGGGTTTCCGGCATTGGTGAATGGGCCAAGACTGATTTGCAAACAATGGTAAAGAAGGCTTTTCTATTAGGTTCAAGGCACAACTCATGCAGTGGGACACAGATAGGATAGAGATACAATGTAAGGAGAAACACACATCCTATGGGTGTATTTGGTCATTTGCCCACCCAATGACTAGCCATGGCTATGTTAGAGCCCATGGCATTTCCATCAACTATTTGCCTCACGCAACCAAAAGTAACCTTTATGGACCTCTTTGAGTAAGCTCTATCACAAAGTAACACCAAATGTGTTGCAATATAGGGCATGCCAGTGTTATATCTATGCATTCTTTTAGTGTTTAATTACTTTATCACCACTGTAAATGAGCTCCTGGTATGACAAAAAAATCTCTTAATGTGTGTCTTCAGCCAGTTGATTTTTATAAGCAATATCTTTGTTAATGCCTCTGCCTGAAGTAATGTCTTAAACAAGCTATCCCAAATCCAACAGTTTTTGCTTGTGTATAGGTATAAACATATGCCAGGCAATGCCATCATATGCCCAGGTACTCACACCATTTTCCAGCTGTTCCCATCTTATGGCCAGCTAGTACACTTATGGCAGTGTGGGATGCATTGACCCACTAGGCTCTGCCCTGCGACATCACTGTGTGCTGGTGGCACCAGAACCAGCAAAATGGCCGCAAGAAGCCCTATGCGCGCTAAACCTCTGAGAATTGCGCAGGGAAACCAGAAAGTTGGCTGCCAGTCCACTTTGCCTGTGTCATTAGTGGAACAGGAGACCACACTACTGAAATCTGACATTGAGCTGCCCACAGAGTGAAAATGGAAACTACATGAAAGGCAGTGCTTCATTGCAAGGAAACCCAGAAGTGCTCTGAAATCCGTTTTTCCTTGGTTGCTGAAATCACAAAATGATGGTTCCCAGACATCATAAAAGATCCAACATCCTTGCTGGGTGTTACCCGTCACTTTATTTAAAGAATCCACATAAGCACACAATGTCAGGAGAAGCAGATTTCATCACAAAAATATCCACATTAAAAAAAGTGCTTTCCTGGGAAATTCTGTCAGATCTGGGCACAGTACCGTTGGCCGCATGTATGAAAGCTGTCATTTAATTACACTGAAAGCTTAAACTTGTACAGTAAAATGAAATGGTTGAAATGAAGTGACTTGCTATCAAAAGCAGTATAGGGTTCCACTATTTAATTTCTATGTTTAAAAAGACTGGAATTGGAGAATTGGAGATATGTTTGCCTGTTTTAAAAATTGTAACTTTAATTTCAACAAAGAACAATGTAACAATTTACTTTAAAGTAACCTGATTCAGCAACACTTCAAAGAAGCTTCCCCTACTGGGAAACACACCACCCATCTGCTTCCCACAAAAAGGACAGGAACTCCTATTTAGGTGTTAATGAAGAGCGGAGGAGATTTTGCTCTGCTGCTCTGGGGAGAGACAAAAGACTCCCTTGATTTAAAAGATATGCAGATGCAAGTGTCAACGGAAACTCCTGCCAGAGGGAAGAGGCAGGGATTGCTCTTGACCCACCAAAACATTGGAGGTGGGTCAGACAGTTATGTGTATTCTTAAAGCACAAGAAAGTATATTTTTGAAAAGGACTGACAGAGGACTGTGCAAATTTGTAAAAATTTGCAAAATGACAGTATTGGTAATATGAAAATTCTGTCAAGTTTTAAAACTACTCAGAACTATGCTATGTTCAGGGACATGACTACAGACCTTGTGGTTTTGTAGCAATTGTGGCAATGCCAGCAACATGAAACTTCACATGGTTTTGCCAAGATGTCATGCGCACATATGTGTAAAAAGGGAAACCAATCTGACATTGGGTACCGGACCAAAAGTGCGAAAAATTGCCAAATCTAGACCCAAACTCTCACCGTGACGGGGCTCGGATGAATATTTGCTCCAACAAATATGTGATATAAATATGCTATTGGTATTAAGATTGCAAAATTGTAAATATGTCTTGTATGAAAAATAGATTTCATGTGCAGAAACAAAGGGGATTACAAAATACAGCGTCATCATGACACCATGTTTTCTTCTCAAATCAGGAGAGAAGAAAGACCCTAACCAATAGAATACCAGGGGGTGTGCCTAGTAGAAGTCAGCATACCCACCCATTTAGAAAATATATAAATAGAGACAGCTTAGGACCTAGAGACACACACATCCACTGACCATCTGATTGCTGGTGAAGCACTTTGCAACAGAAATCCATATTCCAGACTCCAGAACTTTGAAAGCAGAAAGGCCCACTTCCAAAGCTGAACCCTTCTCAGCTTGGCCTTTAATAAATCCTGAAACCAGATTTTACCCCAGACCTCCAAGGGGAACAACAAAAAGAACAGCCTGGCTGAGCTGTGCTGCTTTCTTGCTAAGAATTCCTGCCAGAATCCAGAGATCCAACCCAGTAGAGCAGAGCTGTGACCAGATAGAAGCGAACCAGAACCAACCCGTCAGATCCAGTCCAATTCCACTGTGCAGTGTCCAGAGTGCCCTGCTGAGTGCAGAACCAGAGCGCCTTGAGTCCAGTCCGGTGTGCTAGCAGAATTCCAGTCCAGAAATCTTTGACAAGATCCCTGACAGGTCCATTCCAAACAGTGGTAGTGAGTATCCATAGCATAGGATTGTCTCTAGCATATGTATTATCTATAAGTCATCCCGATCCAAACCCACTCTCTTATATCCAGAACTGCATTGTAGAAAATCTTTGGTCTTACCTGAATCTTTTTCTCATCCCTATAGTCCTTTGGTAATATTAGTTTTAAAATCATCTTTGTGCTAATATATTTGCTGAAGAAAGACAAGCGTCTCGGTGGGCAAAAACCAGCCAGAGGCGGCTGGACTGGTGGCTGTGCTGTTGTGTAGTTTGTGGTTTCATAGTCTCCATAGTATAAGAAACCTTGTTTGTAATTTTAAAAAGCGCAACCTTGTATTACAAATGTTGACTCTTTCTGAAAAAAAACAACCTCTACAAAAACCTTCATAACTTCTTCTCCGTTTATGCTAGAACCGAAATTTAAGTGTCAAATTGAAGCTAACATCCCCGTATAGTTTTTGCGCAATCGCAATTACCGTGCGCGGAAAAGTTTGCCACAAATGTTTCATTAGGCTCAAATCTATCACGTGTGAAACAGCTGTACATTGCATCTGACCTCAGAATTCAGTTTTAAACCTGCTAGTTACTCAATAATCATTGCTAGTGTTTATCTGAAACTAAACAAAGCGGCTCCCACTAGTATTGAATCCATGTTACTGAATTAAAACCATTTTCATTGTTTTTACTGTTCCATTTAAAGCCACATTCAAAACCATTTTGACAAGTTGCAATCCTTCCTGTTTTTCTCTGTGTTTGCTGGGGAAATTGGAACTGATACTATATTTGTTGAGTATGTATTCCTGAAACCTGTTTTCTCTCCTTCCATCTCTTTTTACTGCAGATTGGGGGATTCAGTAGTGTGCAAGGGGAAAGATTGATCACACTGCATTTGATTGAACCTACACAAGTATTATTCTATGCTGCATTATTTTTCCTATCATTACTCTGTGTGATTATGTGATTAAAGAGATTTATTGTGACATCACCCCATTGGTGATCATTGTAGAACCATTAAAGTAGTGTGATATATACATATATATATATATATATATATTTTTATATATATATATATATATATATATATATATATATATATATATATATATATATATATTGTGCAAATCCATAAAATACATCTTTTTAACTTTACAAAACAGCCTGCTTCCTGGTTCAGTGTAAACGGGGGGGGGGGGGATTCAAAGAGAGGGGCGTGATATAAGGGTATATCATTCAGAAATAAAATAACTTATAGACATAAATAAATAATTAAGGATTCCAGCTGTGCATCACACGCTAGGCATTGACTTAGGTGGAGTGCTATATGCTTACAGTCAGGATGGGGAAAATAAAGCGACAAATCATAGGGGGTCATTTTCCAAGCAAAGCGGAGTGCAAGAAGTGGTGATAAATGCATTTAGCTCCACCTTTTTATGACCTATATGATTTGGCATGTGAGGTTGGAGACCAGAAGTCCCCCTGCCAAATCAGATTGGTTTTCCACCAGCATGTATTTTTATGTTGGCAGAAAACCAATGGATTCCTCCGGGATCCATCTGACATTGACACCTGGTAAAAGCAGGCATATTCCAAAGGAATCCATTGTGGTTGGCGCCCACAATCATTAATTGTGGAAGTGATTTACACTTTCCCAGAAAAGTAGTGGAAATGTAAAGAACTAAGGTGATTTTTGTCTGTGTTTTACACTTTACTTTTACAGTACTTGGTTGAAAAAATTACAATTAATTAATTGCCCCTTTTGCAAAAAGTGCAAACAGGAGTGTTCCCTTCTAGTGCAATTTAGGATGTAAAACAAAATGCCCATCTTACTCTGTTCATCAACACGTTTCTACAATGATACATACATTGTCAGACGATTTATCGTTTGACTTGTGCATTATTAAAGTAAATCTGTATAAAATCAAGTATTAGTGTATGTATTCAGAACCAAACTTCAACACATATGTGTACCAAGTTGAGCTTGGAGGATGCATGGTCAAGTATCTAAATTTCAGGCAAGGCTCAAATTCTGGCTTTACCACTCAACCAAAGTGTGTGATCCTGTACAAATCATTTAATTTCACTGTGTCAGACCTGCTCAAATTAGGTGCCCCTGAAGTAATTCATTTTGCATTATAAGCTATTCCAAACGCCCCACTCATGGTTTAATAGATGGGCAGCACAAGCATTGGAACCTGCCAAGAACTGAAAGACTGAGTCCCCAAAAAATGCAATCAAAACTCCCCAATGAGAGTCAATAATGGACCCACCCCAGGAGGGAATGAGACCAAGACCAAGTGCGGGTGAAAGTAAAAGTAAAGTTTATCTAAAACTAAAATAGGGCAAGCAGAGAACTCTGCAAACTCTGAGAGCGCTCTGCCCAACATCACTCCATCCCTGTATTCTATCACATATTGTGCCAAGGGTTACCAGAACTGGTGCAAAAACAGCTCAAAAAATTAGTAGGAATAGAAGCCAAACCGTGGGCCGAAATACAATTGACAATTGCACATTATTGCAGGCTGTTGCAAGAAAAGAATCGGAAGAAGGAAGCAACGCGTAAGGGTGAGGAGGTGAAGCTGGTGCAAAGGAAGCTCTCAAAGTATGCTCTTGAAGGAGCCATGCTAACTAGCCCAGCCGAATTGAGTGCACAAGGTGCACCTAACACACCACAAAATAATCAGGATTTTACACAAGGGGAAGGGGTTTTGGAGGAAGAGGATGGCAGAGTAACCAGGGAGGGTTTCGAGGTAACCAAGGAGGTTTTCAAAATGTTCAAGGTGGTATCCAGAATGTGCCAATGGGCAGTCCAACTATGCCAGATGGACAGGTGACCCGACTACCGGCAGTGTGTTGGCTGTGTGGAGTGACAGGACATGTGGCACGCATGTGTAGAAGCCAAAGCATACGGCAGAACAACCAAGGGATGGGGGCAGACATGGTGAATCAACCGGCTACCCCGCAACAGGGCAGTGCACAAAACTATACCGTACAACAGCAGGCGGTTGGCTTGCAACAAGGTGCACAGCATGTGGTCCAGTCGCTAAACATGGGGAATGTACCACAGGGACAACCCCAGCAGATACTGCCGCAAGTGGCTCAGGGCACTAATTCCAGTGGGGGAAACCCACAGGTATACAGTGGACCGAACCTATATATGAAATAGAACGGCTCACAGGGAACTCTGATGTGTTCTATCCTATCAGTGACACCAGACCCTCACAGGGAACCTAGGGTAAATGCCACCATAGGGGGGAAAGAATATTCCTTCTTAGTTGACATGGGTGCAACGCGCTCGTGCATATGAGAAGGCAAGTTCTTCTTGTCCGGCGAGGCCATAGATACCCAGAGTTTTACTGGAGCTCATAGTAGAGTTCCCTTTACTGATGCACTCCCAGTCTCAGTGGGAGAGTGCAACATGAATGTACCTTAATTGTATTCACGTCAGTCTCTGGTGAATATCATGGGTCGGGACTTGATGACAAAGTTGAATAGGACCATCTCGTTCACTGAGGATGGCATAGTGTGCTCCACCGCAGGAATGCATTATTCAAACTTGTGCGAAATGATCAGAGCATACTCTGGACATGCAGCTATGAGAGCTGTACCACTGGAGCCAGAAGTTTTCACATATGGTATACAAGTGCTTATGGCAGGATTGCCAGGCCTCACAGACAAAACTATGAGAACCCCTGATGAGTGTCTATTCAGGCCAAGAATACCCATGCACGAAGAGGAGGGACAAGTATTTCCCTTAATGATACAATCTGCCACGGTGCGAGGAAAAGTAGTATTAGTTGAAGGATATGACGATGAGGGCAGACCGTGGTATGCGATTGTCGCCATCGAAGAAGGGTATCGAGTGACTGATGCTACCGATGACGATCTGTTCGAAGAACACCCTGACCTAGAAGAGACGCGGGTGGAGGTGAGTCTTATATTTTGGGTCAAAATGATCAAATGGGAGGTGCCACAGAGAATGATGTTAGCACTGGTACACCCAGAATATTTTGATGATGACATGGCCCAAGTGCCTGCCACAATATGGACTACAGGGCCCTATGATGTAGGTCTCCTGAACGAGGCAGGCTAAATATAAATTATATTGAAACTAGGAGCAATTTTGCCGCGGGCACGACAATATCCCATGTCCAGAGAAGCGGATGAAGGGATCACAAAGACAATTTCTGCCATGATGGAGCAGGGCATTTTAGTGACGTCAGAATCACCTTGCAACACAGTGATTTATCCTGTCAAGAAATCAAAGGGAGGGTCCTGGTGTTTAATCCAGGATTTACGAGCATTAAACGACATAGTCGAAGTCGAGTTCCCTCTAGTCCCTAATACATCCACAATTTTGTGCAACAATACAACTGAGGCAATATACTCCACAGTGATCGATTTGAAAAATGCATTTTTCTCGATTCCATTGCACCGTGACTCACAAGACCTGATGTAATTTACTTTCAGACAAATGCGCCTGAAAAGTATGAGGTTGCCACAGGGGTACTGCGAGTCCCCGTCCATTTTCAACCCAGTCCTGCAAATGGACCTAAGCAATATTGCGGTGGACATTTTTGTTTTGCAGTATGTAGATGACATTCTGATCTGCAGCATCACTGAAGAGCAATGCAGGCACGACTCTGTCCAGCTATTGACTATGCTGGCTGAGAATGGGTACAAGGTTGACAAGGATAAGTTGCAGTATTGCCAACAGGAGGTGTTGTACATAGGGCAACTGATCTCACACGAGGTGAAGAAGGTAACCCCAGGAAGGGCGGAAGCCATCTTGAACATGGCCAAGCCGCGTACAATAAAGCAAATGCAAAGCTTCCTAGGTCTGTGCAACTATGTCAGAGCATGGGTCTTTGACTACAGCTCGTATACCAAGTCCTTGTTACAGGCCCTCAAAAAGGCCCAGGCAACGAGAGAAGAAATTGAATGGAATGAAGAAATGGAGAAAGGGTTTACAGAACTCAAGGGGGTAATTTGTAAGGCCCCAGTTCTCGGGATTCCTAATTATGCAGAGGAATTCTATCTGTTCTCTCATACTGATGGCAATTTTATGACAGCAGTACTTGCACAACGAACCTTGCTGAGGTACAAGCCCCTAGCATATTACAGTGGGAATTTAGACCCGGTCATGAAGGGCCACTTCCCATGCAAACAAAATCTAGCTGCCGCAGTAAAACAAGACATTGAGAAGGCGTCATCCATTGTGATGGGGTGCTCCATGACATTGTATGTTGAGCACTCATTGTTCGCCATACTAGAGAAGCCAAAGGGCACACTGACATCTCAGAGAGCATACACCTATGAGGTGATTATCTCTAATTCATCAATCAAAATAGTGTGATGTAAGACTGTAAACCCTGCTACGTTCATAGCTGAGCCAGTCACAGAGGGAGAACTTGTACACGACTGTGCGAACTATGAGGAATTCTATGATGAGATCCCCAGGGTAAAGGAAAACAGCCTGGCAAGTGGGGAGGTCGTCTTTATTGACGGGTCTTCGAGAATTGACCAAGAAGATGGACAAATGTATACTGGCGTGGCCGTGATAAAACACATGGCGAATGGAGAGTTCCAAGTACTTGTCACTGCGCGAATACCATCTCATTATTTGCCACAGGCTGCAGAACTAGTGGCATTGATACTCGCCATTGAGAATCATGCAGACCAGGAAGTGACGGTGTACAGTGACTTTGCCTATGTGACATCCACAGTTCACGCAGAACTAGCGCGCTGGAAAAGGAGGGGCTACCTCCGAGCAGATGGCACACCAGTGCAGCACGCAGCCCTGTTGGACAGGCTGATAAAAGCACTACAGCTCCCAGCGGGCATAGCGGTTGTAAAATGCGCTGCTCATACCAAGGGGACAGATTTCGTGTCGCGTGGGTATCATGAAGCGGACACGGAAGCCAAACATATGGCATACAAAACTGAAACAATCATGGTCATGGAGTTGGCACGTACCCATGAACAAATGATGGTAGCGCAAGCCACACCAGAAGCCTATAGTAATTTGGGGCAGACTCAGTTAATGGAGCTCCAAGGGGAGACACCTCAAGAGGAGAAGAAATTATGGAAGCATCAAGGGTGTTCTTTAAACCCCTCTGACGGATTGTGGAGGCAAGACAGCACTGGTAAACCAGTAATGCCTGTCACCCTTCTAAAGGTAGGGTTAGAACAGCTCCACTACCCCTTACATATGTCAAAGGAAAATCTTGCTGCAACGCTCGCGGAAGACTGGTTCACACCGAATTTAGCTGAGCATGTTGCATTTTGTATGGTCAACTGTATAATTTGTCAGCAATTCACCTCTGGGCACACATTAAAAGTAGTGAGAGGAATCATTCCCAGACCTAATGAACCTTTCCAGCACCTGCATTTCGACTATGTCGATATGATTCAGGTGTGTAATGGGTACAGGTATTTAATTGTGGTGGTGTGACCTTTCTCAAGATGGATAGAAGCAGGTCCCTGTACACACCCCGATGCAGCCTGTGCTGAAAAATTTCTGGTGAGGGAAGTGTTCCCTAGGTGGGGGTGTGCGAGGCAATGAGATCAGATAATGGGCCCCATTTTGTAAACAAAGTGTTTGAGCAGATTAGCTTGTTGCTTGGTATAAAGCACAAGTTCTCGTCGGCGCATCACCCAGAGGGAAATGGGTTATGTGAGCGACTCAACGGCCTGTTAAAAGAGAGAATAGCCAAGTTGAAGCTCACATTAAAGATGGGATGGTTGCACTGTCTACCACTGGCATTGTATGCTCTTCGGAACCAACCAGGCTCCAACCATCATCTTACGCCGCATGAAATTGTTACTGGTAGAAGGATGTGGACCCCTCTTTCCCCCCTGAGACAGGACTTGATGTGATGCCCTGCCTACTAGGGAGGTTCTGGGAGCAGAGATGAAGGAGTACCTAGACTGTCTCACAGACAGTGCATCTGTCATTTCAGGCCAGCTGCAGCGACGGCGTCAAGGGAACAGCACAGCACAACCCACAACAGACAGTGCTGATGCAGGCGCAGCTCACAGCCTTTGTGCGCCCCTTGTCTTCCCTGGCGACAGCATCCTCGTGAGGAATTTCACAAGGAAAAAATGGGATGAGCCGAGGTTTAATGGCCCTTTCATCGTAGAGGACTGCACCCCATCTGCTGTCAAGCTCAAGGGCAGAAGAGCCTGTCTCTTCCTGAACGATATCAAACCCTTTCTAGGGGAGAGCACTCCTACTGCATCTACCGCCGAGGAATCCACGGACAACGGGGAAGGACCTCAGCACATGCAGACAAGATCTATGGCGAGGAAGAAGGACGCATGAGCAGAGAAGAAAAGAAAAGAGCCGGTTTGTGAAGATCGTGTCCACACTGAACTTTTCCTTTATGCACAGAAAGAGACAAAACCAAGCAAATGAACACTCTGTGCAGCCAGAAGTGCAGGGTAAAAAAGAAGAATCATATATTCTGAAACCACAGTGACACTAGTAACTCGAACACGTTGAACCACACGAAGCATTGAACATGAACTCTAAGACTCTGATAAGCAGTAAAACAAGACATTTCTGAGAACTAAAACCATTATCCTGAAGCATCCAGTATCAAGACTTTGTTCACAGACATTTGGTTCATCCCAGCAGAAGTCTCAAGTGGGATGTGCTAACCTACTTCCAACTTGTGGTGCTATCATACCCGTCACTCATAGGAAGAGAAGCTAGCATCACAGAATTCATTCAAGATCCTGCAAGTAAGAAAATAATCCGGCAACTACTGACTGTTATAACAGAAACTTTCATTAAGCTGCCTGAGCACAGCGGAAAAGACACAGATGCTTCCACCACAAGTAATCATAGATGAACTGACCTATACAATATTCTTCCGCATCGTAGAGGAGTGCCCAGGACTTGCCGGAAGAACTACAGACACATTAACCTTCATCAGAGATCCCAGAAATAATGATTTCCTGAATCAACTATGGTATAAGATGAATCATGTGGTAGCAACTCACGCAGCAGGAAAGTGCAAAAGCTGCTCACGACAAAAGAAAGACTTGTGACCGGGACCCAGCAAAACAAAGCAAATGTCCTTGTCCCCTGCAGACACGCAGCTAGCCCACAACGTCCTGATTAGACTAGTCACAGACTATCCAGAAATGGTGGGAAGGCCTGCTGATGTTGATGTTGTCACTTTCCTCAGAGATCCAGTCAATTTCCTACACATGAAGACGCTTCTCCACGGCATCATGCTTCAGGTGGAACTGTCCAACTTCCAGCGAGAATTCCTAAGGAGATTCCTGTGAGTCTGTTCACCGAGGGACAGATTGACGGAAGTACACAAACTGTCCACGTCGAATGGCCTGTGAACCAGAGACTAGAAAATAGGAGCGAATGTTGTTGACACCAGAAGACAGCAGATACGCATTTCGAGTCTTCTTCCACCTCATTGAGAACTTTCGATAGCTAGTGGGTAGACCTAGCACTGTCGATGTGCCCACTTTCCTCAGTGACCCAGCAAAAAACGCACAACTGAACAGGCTCCTGAGGGCTATTGCATCACAGATGAGAAGCAATCACGGTTATCCACTGCTGAGGAGAGCCTTAGAAGGGGGAGATCCACGCTAAAACTGTTCATCCTCCCCCGCCAGGGGCAGAGCAAAGAAACAAAGACACACTTCTTCATGCTTCTAACGTAGGACAGATCCAGAAAAGCGGAAGCAAGGATACCAACATCTTGTTCTTATTTTTCCGATTTTTTTCTATTTTTCATCGTCGTCCCACAGTGGAGTAAATGGGGGAGAGAGATTGTTCATCAACTTGTCATCGGAAGACCAAGTGAAAGGAACAGAGACACGAACTTCACCGCCGTGTTTACCTTTTTCAACCTTTTTCTTATTTTCTCCTACCTTCTCATATGTTCACTTTTATTTTTGTTTTTATTTTTATTTTTTCAATAATTTATTTTTGTGTGATTTGTATCAGATCCATCCTTTCATGGTGTCACTGCGAACAAATTCCTGCATTTCCTTAGGGCCAAGGCGAGTTGGAAGAGTGCCCTGGGAATACTTTTTCCATACATATACAGAACGAATGTGATGTGCTGAAAACGGTAGTCTAACCTTTTCCCATAGTCTAGCAAAAGATCTGTACTCTGTACCTAGAGACTGCCATCATCATTCACAAGAGGGGGGACATTAAACAGCACTTGTCACTTTAGTGTTTTGCTGAACTTGTGAGCGGCAAGATTAGAATAAGAAGAGAAATAAACTATTGACTATGGACTTGTTTGAAATGGGGGCCCAAGACAGTAACTTAGTCATGCCACCAGCGGCGGGTCGCCCCCGGTTTCCTGGAAGGAGATGCTGCAAGCTGTCTTTCAAAGCCATTATATGTATATGCATAGTGATTATTGTAGTATTTTTGTCTCTAACTATCGGAACTGCATTTTTTATTGGTGCACGGAGCGTCCCAATGTCTGTGCATCCACCAGGTAATGAACATCTGGGACCCACAAAAGCACCCAGAGCATATATTGTCATCCCTGTTCCAAGAAAAGCTGGTGGTAAAGTAAACAAACTGAATGTAATAAATAGTGACAGCTACATGGTTGAGGTTATGAATGATGAGAAAAGCTGGAGACAGGGTCAGCTCGGAATGAATGATAACATAACACTGTCCACGGCACGCACCCACACACTGAGTGCACACGAACAAGGGCAAGTGTCAATGGCTATGGGTCCTCAGACCAAATCAACAGTAAAAGGAAAACTGCCTAAGGTACAACCAGCTCCACAAAATATTGGAAGAAAAAAAGGAGCCAGGTGAGAACCCAAGCAGAGGGGGCATGACAGAATCCCTCAAAGAACCGGAAGAAGCCACGAAGGAACTTACTGAAAAAACACATGCGTTGGTTGAGTATGTGTTCCCGCTCATACTAAGAGCAAAAAAGCTACAAGAGGAGCTGAGCAAGAAAACCACAGAAACTGTAATAACGAGCACGCCTGCTCCAACGCCAGAAATAAGCATGAGGCCTACAATGCCGCCACGTATTGGGAAAATGACGAGCCAATGGTGGTGGGAGGAGGTCTACAGAAGAATGCATGAGGGAAGGAAAAGAGACGCAAAACATCCCCCTATTACTGCAGGGCAGGAAATGAATCCTGCCCACAAGGAGAGTACTCGAGAGCCTACCTGAACGAAAGAGCAGTACAGACGCATTCAGAGATATAGTGATAGCCAATTACAGAAAAATGCCAAGGATCAAGAGAAGCCCATATGAAAAGGACAATGAACTAAACGATTACTTGGACAGCACAGCCCATCTTGGGAACAACATATGGTACCAGCACATGAAGGAAGTTGGACGAAGGCAATCAGAAGGAGAATGTTTCGTCTGTGCACTCCTGCCGTACAGCATGGGCAAATCCAAAATCTTCGTGGCTGTAGAAATCGATGTCCCCACAGCACACTGTATGTCACACATAGCAATGTGCAACGCCAGAGGACAGTTCATGGGGAGAGACGCCTCCTTGATATGGGCAAACGAAAAGGATTACCCTGATGAAGACGGTTTTGTTCAGGACATCAAAACAAGAAATAGGGCGCACACCAAGAATCATGTGATTAGATATGAGAACCCTGACGTTAAAGGATCAGGAATAAGATGGGAAATAAACCCGAGACTGAATGTCCAAGGGAAAACAGCAGAAGAAGCTCACATCTGGAAGAATAGAGGCCAAATGCAGATCTGGGGATCAGTAGTGTCCTCAAATGGATGGGAAGAAGGGGTCGTGATCTGTCGAGCCTGGATGGTCCTCGGAGCCTGCCAAGAAGCAATAGAGAACTCACAGAGACTATGCAAACCATTGTGGCCAAAATTGATAAAACTGTTAACATGGGTCGAGGACAGAGGAGGACCCTTGCAAATAGTAACACTAGAAAACCCTAAACTGTGCTTCTGAAGTAATGGCACGCGGAAAATGGGAGAGAATTAAAACTGCGGACGAATATATGAAGCCCCAGGAATGGCACAAGTAACCGCAGTCCTGATTGACCATTATTGGGCATGTGGATCCAAGGCATATATAAGACTAATGAGGAACTGGGGAGGCATATGCACACTGGTGAACGTCCATGTTCCTGCACTGGTGATTCCAAAAAATGAACTGAAGTTGGACAGTTTCCCGAAAGCAGATGCTCATCTAAGAAGAAGGAACTGGTATCCAGGATGAAGAGGGAAAATTACTTTTCTCCCAAATCAGAAGAGGCATTCCATGCAATCCCATACGAACACAGGCTGTTCAGCCTCACTTCAACAGTATTCACAACCCTACTCTTGCCCCACATCCAAGTTGGAGTGAATGCTAAATGGTTGCAGATAACCAGATGGGAGTTACTGCAAACCATCAATACAACAATAAAAGGATTCAATGTGATTAAAGAACTGAGAGCAGTCAGACTGATGACCATCCATAAGAGATACGTGCTTGACATGATCACGCAATGGATGGAGGTGTTTGTGCAAAAATCAGAAAATCATGTTGCACAATTATACCATCACACAATGAAGAAAATGGAACTCTCACCGAGGCCATAAGCATGTTCACAACTCTATAAAACCAGATGACCGATGAAACGGACGAAGTGGATGATGACAGTTGGTTTGGGAACTTGTTCTCCGGAGTCCCGCAATGGATGGCGGACATATTCAAGTTTCTGGGAGCCTTACTAGCCATGGTACTGCTAGGATTCTGTGTTATCAAGATAATCATCACACAGTGCCAGAAAACTGCAAAGAAAGCCATTGGAATGAACACTATGGTTGATGCTGAGCCAGGCTGGAAGCCCAGTGATCTGACAGATGAAGAGATAAAGGACTTTGTGAAGGCCAGTGAATTTGCACCAGAGGGAACAAAATTCACTTATCCCAAGAAAAGAAGGAGGTATGAAGGAAAATCGATTTATTGCAGTCCAAATGGACAATGCCAGCTGATGACCTGGAACAAAGATGAGCATGTGAAAACAGCAGGAAGCTTGAAAGGGGTGATAAAGATATGGACACCAAAATTGCATACATTCACGCCATCTTGTGTAAATCCAGAAGACGATGAACAAGACATTGAAGAATCAAAGAAACTAAATATAAAGGAGGAAGCAGAAGTGGTTGATGAACGGAGCAGAGGGAGGAGTGTAGAGGAGGTCCCAGATATGGCCTGCACCCCTGCCCCCCATTGCAAGTTGCCAGTGAAATACTCGCCATGGTATGTGACGTATGAGGAGCAAATGAACCGACAGAGAGCTGCACTGGGCCTATGCCCAGTGCCCATCAGAAGAGCAATACCCGTTGAAGTGCCTATAACCGACAACCATGGGCAGCACGGTACCCAATCAGACAACCATACCAGCTGCTGATACGAAACGATGAGTATTTACAGACTGTCCATCAGGAGACACAAATAGCCCTGATGGAAGACAAACGATGATGAGAAGAGTGTAACGCTCACCTGACTCCCACGGAGGCGCTGGCCTGGTTCGCGCTGCTGTGACCTCATCTAAGGTGATGCGCAGGGTTCGGAAGACGGACTGGACCGGGCCCCCAAATCTGGCTTGTCTGGCTCGCAGAAGTATCCTTCTGTAGGCGAAAATAGGGGATTAACTGTCTGCGGGGTAATGCAATCAGCCTCCCACTTTCCCCTCTCACCCTCCTCGAAACCCTTCTGTGATTCCTCGTAGCGTCTCACCTTAGGGTCTGGAAGGACAAGCTCTCCATCCTGCTTCTGATACAGGGGCGCGTTGGTATCCAGTTACTTCACTGGATTTTCGGATTGGTGAGAATCAAACTTGCTTGGCTTCCAGGTAAGTTTTTTGATAAGAGGTTCCCCTTGTGTCCATGCATTAATGTACTAATGCTAGTGTCTTTTTCCCCATAGGGGCCGGGGTACGGAATGCCGGGGAACAGGCACCGACCCGAGATGAGAGGTGAAATCCTTGTAGAAATCAGGTAAGTCTTTAATGAGCATTTTTTGGTAATGTCTTTTCATTCGCTCATTAACGCTGATGTCTCTTTTTCCCCTTAGAGGCCGGGGTCTGGAAATGCCAGGATGCGGCGCAGACCCGAAATGAAGAGGGAATGAATCAACAGGTAAGTCTTGACATGGAGATTTAGCTTTCCTTAATCCCTTCTCTCCCTCACCTTTTGTTCTGGTCTTTTTCTCCCTAGGCGCTGGGGCGTGACTGCGAATCCAGATGATCGCTGCTGAACATGGAGGCGCCCAGTAAAGGTGAGTGGAATGCGGCGCTGCAGCGATCGACACGATGAGCTTTTAAATAAAAGTCTTCCTTTTCAGGATTGTCGGCGAGATGTCCCCGGGATGCGGATTTAGCAGGTAAGGACTTTTCCTTCTTCTGTTCTCTTCTTCTCTTCCTTTGCAGGTGATCCAGGATGCTGGCAGGCGTGGCAGAAGTCAGGATGCAGGAGCAGACACGGTGAGCGTCCAGCTGCTAGATGCAGAACAACGTGAAGCACGTGTGGCTGTTCGGGTGGGGTTTAAATAGCCTTGGAAGAAGTACCAGGTATGTATCCTTCCTCCAATCAGGTATGTATCCTTCCCCGACCACGCCCGGATGGTAAATTAGTCCCACAGGTAAAGTAGTTCCTTTCAGGCCTCAAGGAGGCCGGGATCCTGCAGCATGGTCTGCATCAGGTAAGTGCACCCAAGCACATCCATAAAGAGCCTGGCGCCTATGGTGCCGGGACTGATGTCTTTTATGAGCCTGGCGCCATAGGGGCCACGACACTGTCCAAAGGGCCCCTATATGGGGTTGCTGAGTCCTTCCTTGGGGACTGGATGTCCACTTTCGGGGACGCAGGGCTTGAACCGGCTCCCCGGGAGCGGGCATCATGACAAAGAGGGCCTGGACAGACTAACGCATGAGAAAAGGCAACACGCGAACGCGTGTATTCATGAAAACAGATGCAAGAGACACAAAGGACAAAACAATGTTAAAACATAAGAAACGTCATAGCGAAAGAACCAAGACGAAAGAATCAAACCTGTTAAATGTGTGTAAATAGGCTTGAAACGCAAGAAGCTAAGAATTGATACTGCTTGCAATGCTTAATAGAAGATTAGAGCGGCAAGCGCCAACCATATACGTCTACCTCAATACAGCACAATGTACACGTGTGACTCCATTTTGTAAAAGCAGAAATGTACCCAGGTGGCCAGACACCTGACAGGCCAAGTTTCGAAACCCAGCCTAAGGAAAGGAAAAGAGCAGAATCGAAACTTAACAGGATGGCTCAGGCCTGGGAAATCGAGGTCAACCCAAGAGAGGGAGGCGAGCTTCAGCTAAGGAGAAGCGAAACTTCAGAGCATACCAGCCTGCCCTGCAAAGGTCAAGATTAGGAGGCCCAGGCAGGTAGTGGGGCTACAAGGAGAATTAAATACAAGAAAAGCTGGAAACTGAAGCAGATTCAAGGTGAACCAACACGTGACCAACCAGGCATGAAGATGCACCACCGTCTGATGTCACCCAGATCCGAGGGTGCCGTAACTTTTCCTGATAAGAGACTACAGTTTTGAGGCCTTCCTTAGCCAACTAATTGACACATTGCCCTAAAACCACTGATTGATGGAAGGGTGGAAGGGAGGCAGGGTGAATCTTGGGACACTAGGCACCTGGGTGTCCAGCCTGCTTGCTGCTAATTAAAGTGGAGATTTATGTTTAGGGGTGTAACTTGCCCAATCACAATGGACCATGTAATCTAGGGTCCTGTAGACATTGTAACCAATAGGAAATTGTACACATAGTGACGTCAATCACGTGTGATGTAGAGGGATGGGTGTAGACGCCCACCAGATAGGAGTTAACCAATCTTCATACTCTATTGTCATATACAGATATAACACCTATACTTAAATTACCGTTCCCAACCAATTAGATTGCATGATGATTTTTGTAGAATTAGACGTCAATGATGACAAGTTCAGCCTATAAAAATGGCTGTTCGACTGAAGTTCGAGGAAGTCGGAGCGAGACAGGTGTTTGTAATGCTGCTGATTTCCATATGCTGATGTATGTATCATTAAACGGAGTTCCCTTTGCCAACTTACTGAGTCCTGATTTTTGAGATGTGCTGGAGTATGTGAATCCTGCACCCTGTCCTCACATGGTGCAGCTATCCAGTATTACAAGTTCTCGGGGTTGTGTACTGACCAATGGGCCCGTCAGTAATTTCCTCTCCTCTTGAACACCCCTGACCATACCCCGCAGGCAGCCCACACCACAGGGGGGACTTTTTCGACACAATTTGCCTGGCGCAGGCAGGGTACATGTATTTCAGGGGGTGTGCAAGGAGATTTTCACGCGTTTTGGCTGCTGCGAGCGCGGTATGCATAGTTTTTCACGCGATTGTAGTGTAGGGGGACTGTAAGCTGGTCCAAGGTTAGCACAGCCCTTTGGCTTTTTCTGGCGCAAGGGGCATTCTTGGGGGCATAACTGGTGCTGCCGGATGTTCGCTGTGCCACGGCTGCAAATGGCTTGGGAAATCCATGAATATGAAGTGCGTGGAAATGGTATTTAGCGCAAGTGGCCGGCACACGCTCCCTCAGCTCGCCAGCCGCATGCGCTACTTCTACGCTGGATTCTATGAATTATCCCCATAATGTGACTCAAGGGCTGAAAGAACTGGTACTTGCGTTTTGTTGTAAGAAACTGAGTATTCAACGTTGTTTTTAATGAATGCTGAGATTTATGTGATGCTTGTATGTCCTGTTCAAATGGCAATAGTAAGGAGTGTGGGGAAAAATAATCCATTTAACCTCTATTTGGGCAAAAAAGAAGAGAGAGAAGCCATCCATTTGAGTAATAGCATGGCTGGAGGCCAATATGCTAATTCTAAATATTTCCTTAAGCAGGTCAAGCATAGTTTTTTCAATCATTCTTACCTTAGTGTTCAATAGTGGTCTTTCTCCTTGAAAGTATTTAAAGGCAAGTGAGTGGTTCCTCAGTGGCTTGCTAACCACGTCCGTACTGCTAATTTCCACCAAAATGGCTGCAATATATACTGGCACAATGACATCACGCGTCCGATTCCGACACAATGACGTCATCACGCCAGTCGCCATTTTGGATCGGAACGATCTAATACCATCGTTTTATACATTAATACGGTGTGCTTAAAGTCTTTGAGTCCTAATATTGTGTTGCTTACTTTGTGCCTGCTGTATAATCCTTGAGTCATACGTGTGAAATCTTTTTTATGAAACTGGTCATATTGTAGGCACGAGCCTACAATATGACCAGTTTCAGGAGAGTGTGGAGTCGAAGATGACCCCAACGTTTTTAGCCTTGCAGGTGGGTGCAGGAAGAGGGCCAAGAGAGGCCGGCCAGAGAGCTGCAGGGAAGGAGGGAGTGGGTGTGCCTATGAGTAGGATCTCAGTCTTACTGGCATTAAGGCAGAGGTCATTGGCGGCACACCACTCCTGGATAACAGACAGACAGTCAGAGATGAGGGAAGGAGAAGAGTTGGCTGAGGGTAGCCTGAAAATGAGCTGGGTTTCATCTGCATAGTACTGAAAGTTGGGGCAGAGAGCGGCGATGCGATGGCCAAGGAGTGCCAAGTATTGGTTGAACAGCCAGGGAGAGAGGTTAGACCCCTGGGGGACACCACAGGTAGAGAAAAAGATCTCAGAGAGGAAGGACCTGAGTTGGACCTGGGAGGGTCGGTTGGAGAGGAAAGAAGTCAGCCACGCCAGAGCCTGTCAAGTGATACCCAGGTTGTCAAGGAGACGGTTGAGCAGGATGGCATGATTGACAGTGTCAAAGGCAGAAGAGAGATCAAGCAAGATGAGGACACACGGGGTGTTGGAGTCAAGGTTTGAGAGCAGGTCTTCACGGATGTTCTGGAGAGCAGTTTCCGTGTTTCTGGCAGCCCTGAAGTCAGACTGATGGTCATTTAGACAACCGACAGATTCGGTGTGGAGATTAAGCTGGGAGATGGCGAGTTTCTCCAGGAGCTTGCCCAGGAAGGGAGTGATGGAGATTGGGCGATAGTTAGCTGGGTAGGAGGGGTTCTTAAGAAGAGGGTGCACAAGGGAGTGCTTCAGGGGCGATGGGAAGTCCCCGGTGGTGAAGGAGTGATTGCAGAAATCGGCCAGGGCAAGAGCCAGGGTGTCGATGTGGTCCTTGATAGTTTTGGAGGAACAGGGGTTTACCTGTTTCGACAAGACTTTCATAGATCAGACTTGTTGAGAAACCTTGTCTGCAGAGAAAAGGGGAAAGGCAGGAAAGGAGGGAGGGGGGTGGCTGCAGAAGGATCAGAGGAAGAGCAGGGAGTAGAGGGAGGAAGGTGATAGGAGGAGAGTGAGGACAGAATGTCCTGAGTTTTTGAAATGAAGAGAGAAGCCAGTGCCGTGCAGAGGGCCTGGGAGGGGACAGGAGATGTAATGACTGCGGCAGGATTGGCCAGTTCTTTGCAGATTTTAAAAAGTTCAGCCAAGTTGTTAGATGCCGGAGAGATGCGGGCTTGGATATGGGCTCTCTTCTTGGTGAGAACGGAGAGCCGGTATTGCCTTTGCAGCAGGCGGCAGGCCAGTTTGTCAGAGGATGAACATGAAGCACGCCATTTCCTCTCGGCCACCCTGCACATGCGTTTTAGGGTGACGAGATCTGAGCCATACCAGGAGGTAAACTTGGCTTTGGGCTTCAAGGCAGATTCTCATGACAGGGGCAAGGATATCAAGAGTATCAGATATAGCAGAGTGGTGCGTGGAGTGGGCTGTGTCAGGATGAGAGTCAGCCAAAAGGGGAGGGGGGGATGAGAAGGTGGCAGTGAAAGCCTCAAATGACACGCGCTTCATGGGTCAGATGACCGAGAAGGAGGGTGGCAGTGAGGAAGGTGGCTTGGCCTGAGAGGTAGGGAGGGTGAGGTGGGAGGATAGGAGAAAGTGATCACTCCAGGAGAGAGGAGTTGAGAGAGGGACAGAGAGGGGAAGGTCAGAGGAGATCAGAACATCAAGAGTGTGCCCTGCAGAATGAGTCGGGCCAGAGGGGAGAATGGAGAGTAAGAGAGAGTCACAGAGGTCACTAAAGTGTCCGGGGGGCAGGAGGCATCCAGGTGGATGTTGAAGTCTCCAAGAAGGAGGAGTTGAGTGGTTGAGGCCAAGAGTGAAGAGGAGAGGTCCGCCCACTCTGAGAGGAAGGAAGAGATCTGACCAGGTGGCCGATAGATAGTAGCCACAGTAAGGGAATGGCTAGGAGAGAGAGAGAGCCGGCAGACAAGGCATTCAAAAGAGGAGTAGGTCTGCGTAGGAGTGACGGAGGCAGGAATCCTCTCAGGAAAGATAAGGGCCTCACCCCCACCAGAGCGGTTGGGTCTGGGCAAGGAGAGTATCTTGTAGCCGTCAGGTAGGAGCATGTCAAAGCTGGTGACAGAGCTGGTTGTGAACCATGTCTCAGTGAGACGGAGGACATCGAAGTCAAGTTCTTCAAGAAGGTGGCAGATATCAGAGGAATGTTTGACAGCAGAGCGAGAGTTAAGAGTGGCAATGTGGAGAAAGTTGCCATCCTTGAAGGACTTCCGGGGGGAGGGTGCAGATCAGAGGTATGCCCTGCAGAGGTGTAGATGGAGCACGAGAGGGGGAAGAGAGGGAGGGGGAAGGAAAGGTAGCCGAGGAAAGGAGAAGGGGGACAGCAGGAGAAGAAACAAAGTTGATGTGGCGCGGGAAACGTCTATCAAAGAGGTGAAGGTTGGCCTGAGGGCCTTGGACCAAGACGGTCCCATTAGAGTAAACGTTTATGATGACCTTAGCGGAGTGGAAGGAGGCCAAGACGGCATCCCAATGGGTGCCACCATTAATGGGAGAAGAGGAGAAAGGAGCAAGCACAGAGACCATGTGAATGGTCCATAGGTCAGGTGAATGAACGACAAAGAGGATGTCAGTGAGAGTTTCCTTAGAGCAGGCACTAGTGTAGGTGTCAGCGATAGGGAGGCATGGGTTGGAGACCAGGATGTCCTTTTTAAACTTTTTCCTACCAGATTTAGTGAGGAGAGCAGGGTAGTCAACAGAGAGGCAGTTTGAGAAGATAGGAGAGATAGAGAGCACTATAGAGTAGGTGGGAGAGGAGAGGGGAGGAGACAGGCAAGAGCAGGTGGACAAGACAATTATTAAATATTGGTACAGTGCGTATTAAGTACATGTGGAGAGGCCATCTAAGTTTGAGAATCTTGAGAGGGGAGAAAAGGCCTAGTTCTTCACAGCGCAAAAATTATTAAATAATGGACAGGGCATATTAAGTAACATGTGGAGAGGCCACCTATGTTTGAGAATCCTGAGAGGTAGGTGGGAGGGAGTGGAGGATCAGGAAGTGGCTGCAGGGGGAGGTGGGAAGGTGAGAAACAACACGGAACAGGAGAAATAAATAAATAAAAACCTGGGGACCATGCTGGGCTTTAACCAGCAATCTGGGCTACCGGCGACTGCTCACACCCGCTGCGCTCTGCAAAGAAGCGAGCGGGGAGAGCAGCCGTCGAATAGTCCAGGAGGGACACCAGAAGGCACCAATCAGAGGGGGGACCAGGAAGTGGCTGCAGGTGGAGGGGGCAGGGGGAGAAACAACGCGGAACACAATCACTCACAGGAGGCCCCAGGGTCCGTGCTGGGCTTTAACTAGCACAATTAGACACTTAAATAAATCAAGAGCAACAGGCCCTGGTGGCATTTGTAATGCTGTGATAAAAAGAAACCCGGTTAGATGTGCGCATGGGTTATACCTATTATTCAATCATATTGGTACCTCTGGTGTCATATCAGCGACATGGAGAGAAAGCCAAATTTTGCCAATACACAAAAAAGGACCGATGAATCTCCCTGCGAATTATCGCATGTTGGCGATGATTGACATCCCTTCTAAAATACTAGCTAAGGTACTGCTAACCAAATTAAATATATGAATTGATACACATAACATACTCCCCGCAAACACTCTAACCTGGCATGTAATCATTTGTTACTGACAACTTCAATAGAATACACCTGGGAACGAAAAAATGCCAAAGTTTACGCAGCATTCATAGACTTCTACGCTGCGTTTGATACTATTCTAAGAGGGCGACTATGGAAAAAATGTAAAGACTGGGACATACCAAGTGGTCTATTGAAGATGTTAATACTGCTCTACACTGATACTTCAATCAGAATCAGGTTAGATGGGGAAAGCGGACTATCAGCATCATTCAAAACTAGATGTGGAGAAAAGCAGGATTGTGTGGTAGCAGCTACTCTTTTCAACCTCTACCTGTCAGATATGGGGTTGGAAGTTATATCATTGGTGTCGTGTCCTGGAAAGGTTGGCTGCTATTCCCTAAACTGGCTCGCATACGCTGATTTGGTTTTAGTTGATCATACCCCTCGGGGCCTTCAGAAATTGATAGAACCACTTGGGTCATTTGCCGCATAGAATAGCCTATTAATAAATACTATGAAGAGAAAGACAATGGTATTCTCAAAAAGTACACACAAAGCTCATATCTACCCAAGTATATTAAACGGTGAGATATTGGAAAATGTAGAGACCTACAAGTATGTAGGGCTGTACTTATAGAGTAATTTAAAATGGGATAGACATTGGAATGAGACAAAGAATAAATGTAACCAAGCACTGAATGTGATAAATCGCTTTGTGTATATACAACGAGGTATGTCATTTGAATATGTCCTATTACTCTACCTGACAAAAGTTAGATCATTCATATTTTATGGATTTGAGAAATGGAGTGGAAACCATACAGCTATCCTGAAGAGGTATGAAGCAAGGGCACTTCGTAAATTGTTTCGCCTCCCTCCGACTTTACCCGTCGAGCTAATATATTTGAAACTAGAAATGGCTGGTATACAATATGATGAAACTATTATGAGTTTCTGAGACAAAATGTTGAAAATCCAAAATGGCATCATGATTGGGGAATTCGTGGATACATTTGGTGGATTTGATAATTATCTCAAACTGGGAACAATAAGGAAATTGCTTTATACGTGTATGAAATGGGAAGAGGGATGCTGTGGTATGAGGCAAGACGGCGCAGTCTATATAATTAAAAGCCGTATTAAGCAAAAGATGTTTGAGATTACCAAAGAACAATATCTAACTAACCTTTTTGCGTTAAAAAATAATACCGATTTTTGTGAATATATCATAAGCAAAGAGCTAAAGCCTCAATATATAACAGCATGCCCAAACAGTGCAATAGCAAGGCAATATGTAAGACTTACATTTAATGTGAGCATTGCCTTAGTGACCATGGGTGCCCAGTTGGTGTTTTCACGTGATAAACACTATTGTAGGCTGTGTGGAACTGATATACCTCAGACTCTTGGACATCTTTTAATTGAGTCTGAAAGTCTGGCTGAGTTGCGGTGGAAATACTTAAAAGAATATGACAACAAATTAAGTACAGCCGATTTCCTTACGTTATGGCCGGCCTTTTTAAAAGGATGTGATTTAAATCTGATATTTTATATATTAAAATGTTATTGGAAGTGTACGGAAATTATGAAGATATTGATCTGAATTGTGCTTTAATTGTAAGCTCTCTCATTTTGATCTTAAGACTCTTAAACTGTAGAAATGAATTATATAATGTATTATGCATGTATTTTAAACCGGAAATTGTTATATTGTTATTATGTTGCATACACAAAGCGTGTTGCTAAATGCATATAAATAAATAAATAACTCTCTTTCTAAGATTTTCTATGATTTTTGCATGCAATTTTTCACGTAAATGTCATATTTGAAAGTGGTATGCCTATTTGTTATCCATGTCTTGAATTGTGTCCAGTGACAACACTGCATTAGTGAGATGACCCCGATTGATTAGCTCATACTTTTTGTATTTATTTTCTGCACCAGTTTGCTACTTGAAATAGAAGAGGTTCAAAGTTGTATTCTTTACCAGCACGCAAGCAAGAACAGTCCATTCTGCATCTTTAGCTGCTCAAAATAATGATATCCAGTTGAAATAAGTCTGTGATGATACACCTTGTCAAGGAAGCAGGAACTAGTGGAGATCATTTTGCTTGTTGCTGTAGGTTAGGAATGTCTTAAAAATTATATAAAGTTCTATCACCTTACTGTCAAGGTTTATGGGGATTTCTGAATAATGCACCCAGAAGATATTTGGAATTGGAGCCATGAGGTCCAGGATGATAGCCTGCTTATCACGCTTATAAGATGTGTTAGGCCAGCATGTCTGCCTTGGTTTTGCGCGTCATAAATCCATCCATAAATACATACATAAATACATGTCTGTGCCACCAATAGACAATGTAGCCTTTACTGATGATATCAGCACCCAACCACTCAAAGACAAGGCTTCGTCCAAGCCTCAAGGTATGTATGCACGACTGCTCCAGTGTAACCTCGGCCACAGGCATGGCTACCCACCCGCACGCATTAGAATGCAGCAACGGCTATGACGAAATTCATTCTTGCTGGACACATATCGCTCCCCTAGGCTTAAACACAGTTTACAACACATCCTTCCATCAGAATACAGCGACGACCTATGAAAAAATTCAGTCTTGCTGGTCACTTAACAAGTCCTCTTTTTACCACACACACACTCCCCCCACTCGGCACCCATCCATATGCCTGACTTCATCGGTAGATTTTTGGAGACCGGCCAGTCCTCATAACTCCTTATCCTGACCAAATGCAGTCATGCATTCTAGCCTTCACACAATTTCCCCCACCTTGTTCCCATCACAACACACTATTTATTTATTTATTTGCTTTTTTAAAGCACTCACACAACCCACAGGTATTGAGGCGCTGTTACAGGAATAGTTTGTTTTTTAGTTGTGTAATAGTTTTTTTTTCTTTCGTAGTTGCGTATTTATAACATGCTTAAATACCCAAAGGTTTCTAAGCACGGACCGGGGATTGAACCTGTGTTGTTGCATGTCGTCTTGTTTCCAAGGCAAAAACGTTGCCGCTGAGCTATCCTCCCGGGACATATCAATGGGATAAAGGCGCTATACAAATTACTACTACGACTACTACTTGCATGGTTTAGGATTGCCTAGCTGTTCATATAATTATTACAGGAAATAGTATCTACAATGACAAGCACTGCAGTTGATTGGTTTGTGATACAATAATCAATGTAGCATGCTGAATATTCTCTGTGATAGCTGGTTGATTGATGGTACTAGTGTTTCCTTGTCACGGTTAGCATTGTATAAGGGGGTAGAGTTGCAAATTAAGTCAATCTCTCAGCAGTCACAGAACATGGAGGACCAGGTGGTAGAGCTCAGAGAGCTTTATTCTTACAATATATTACCGGTTCCAGTTACTCTTGAAGTTCATTAAGAGAAGGGAGCACACCCACCAGCATTCCTATGGCACTCCAGCTCAGGTCCCCGCAGATACTCTCAGAGCACTCATGCACCATCACCCTTCCAGCATTCCCTGAGCTGCCATCCGCTCACAGTCAGCAACATTTTAGTATCATGCAGGAATGACCAATAGGACACTTGCACAAGACCACATGACCAAGATGCAAGCGGTAGCTTATTGAGTCCCCACACATAATTCAAGGACCCACATGTGGCTTTGTCTGCATGCTTAAGAAACATCTGCAGCAGCATGAATAGTTGTGTTATATTAGTCTTTTTTTGAAAACTATGGGCTATTCAGAAGCGTGCTCTGGGCGTGATATAATGTGCAACAAGTAAATCGCGACGAGTGTCTTACTTATACTATTGTATAAAGCGAGCAAACACTGATCAGTGCCACAAATATGTTAGCCACACCATAAATGCAGAAAGTAACAACCATGATACCACTAAGAGGCTGCTTGGGTTGAAAGTTTGCGCTTTAGAAAATCCACAAATATAAATGCACAAAACTGCCATGTGAAAACATTGCCTCTAAAACTGTGCAAGTGAATACCTAATGGGATTTAACACCTATATTGTGGAATAGTTTTGTAATTATGACTGCAAATTGATAAATGAAAGAGAGCACTTGGGGGCCTGTGCAAATAGTTGGTGTTCAGCTACTGGAGCTTAACTGTATTAAATATTGACTTCTGAACATAGGCAATGCTTAAAAATCAGCAATGTTGAAAAATACCTCATCTGATTATCCCTTGTGTATGTTGTTGTTGTGTAATGCTAATTTCAGCAGGTTTTCCTTTGCAGATCAATGAATGCTTAACAAATGTCTACACTGGTGTTGGCGCATATTTCCGAGGGCATGACAAATGTGCGTCATGTAAAGCATTTTCAGAGCGAGACCTAGATACATGCAGGAGATACACAGATTTGCATTCCCCCAGGGCTTCTGGTTCCATGTGCTTAATTTAGAAATAATAGCACTGGAATGCCATTTTTATGATAGCTAATGAAGACAGCTGTAATGTGACAAGAGCATATTCTTTACATGCAAAAGCTATGAAATCAAACATGAATAACGCAAATTGGAAAGCTTTCTGTTTTGACATCAATTTACATCCAATTCAACTGAGAACAGATGTAAACCTTCATTGAATTTAAGATGTGCTTTGCATTGTTTTCCTGCTCTGTAGCATATTTCCTCTAGCAGTTGTAAAGTATCTGTCAGGCATTACTTTATAAACAGTGAGATAAATGACAACAGGATATACTATATGTATATAATCAAGGAGTTTTAACCAATACATAATATTTATTTCATTTTTTAGTCAAACACAATTCATATTATAGGTCCCGAAAAACCCTTAGGCAACTTTTTCCACCACTCACAATTCATTCATAACTCATGCATATCATATGCATACCAAGAACTAGACCTCACATATGTCTCTATTATCACCATAACAGAATACAAAGTATATTTACAAATTCAAAACTAATTTGTTTAACAGCTGTGTCCCTCTATGTAAATATAGGGGATATATGTCTATCTGTCGACACGTGTTTCGGTAGTAGTTCACTATGGGTGCAGAGTATCTTGCCCCAGTCGTTTAGCCAACCTTCAAAAGGACGGAGGACAACTAACAAATGCATGTTGCCTCTATGATGGATGGGGTGAACTTTGTGATCTACATTTGCAATAAAAGATTAATGACAATTGTTCCAGTATCCTTGTCATCTCAATTCATTGTACAGTGAATGTGATACAGAGTAACATATCCAATTTGTTTCCCTATCAGTCTCACCTCCACAAATTTTGAAGTGGTGATGCCGATGTAGTAGAGTCAATCCACATACAGGTTCTATCTCTCAGGAAACGGCACAATGAACCCTATCCTACAGAGGAAAAACAAACAAACACAATGGTCTGTTTTAAACTATATTTAGCATATAATAGCACCCAATCCTTGACCACATAGTAGTGAGAGAAGGCTGTTTACGAACCAAGAGCTTGCAAAGTATCTAACCTTCAAGTTGATGATAGATAGTATTCCCAGAGTCTTCTTCTTCTTTTGACACTGGGATGATGTGATCCCTTTTGCACGTTAATTGTTCCCGTCATGTGAGATTCTTCAATGACACAAAAGCCAACCGGCTTCTTTATCAGTTATGTGAGTCCAGGGGCCTCGATTTTCCTTTCATGTATGCTCAAAAACCCAAAGGAAAACAATGAGCGTACACACCTGCACGCTGCCTTTCATTTTCAAATGATCATCTTCAAATCCAAACTTTGTCAGATGATTCTCAGTCCTCATGCACTATCGTTTAGGGCTGAAACACAGTATCAGATACTCTCACATGGCCGTGTCTTTCCTCTACACCATCATGTCTTCTCTGCCTGCGCGTATGCGCTGTGTGCAACGCCATGTGTGATTATTGCCCCAGTGATTGTAATCAGATATTCTCACTCCCTCTCATACAACCAGAGACCCGCTTAGATCACAGGGTTCGCTGGGCATACCTTCGAGTTCTTCTATCTAGGTATCGTTCCACTATACTCACGCCAGTAAATCTTCTCGCTATGAAACTCTAAATGGATTTGCGAGTTGCGCTCCTACTCACCGTGTTTACAAAGGTGGTTATACCGCCACTATGGTCGTAGAAAGAGGACCTACGGGTTCCTCCCTTTAATATGGTCCAATTATTGGTCTGCTAATCAGATGTTACATGAATCTAGTCCAATTCTGCACGTTATCTCGTCACAGTTGCAGGAGTGATTTATGTGTAATAAAGCGAATATTGATTTTAGAGTCATAAAGACATCTAACGCTAAGAATTCTGGGGTGTGTAGTTCATGCTGTGTATAGTAATTTAATAGGAGCCGCGAGTCACGTCATACTCGCTGTGGTTGTAAGGGGAATCACACCCCACTGTGGTCATAGAAAGAGGACCAAAAGGTTCCTCACTTGATACGGGCCACATATTAGTTTACCCTCACATTAGTTTGAGGCAGGTATTGTGTACCTAGGTGTGTCCTCACATGCCATCCTCGCACACCTGAACGTACTGGTAGCTCTGCACTTCATGGCAACTTGGTTCTCCTAAAGCATGTATGCCACAATAGAAGGCAGATTACAGCTAACATGCACACATCATTCACAGCCTTCTAGTATGTGATCTTTAGAGTGATCAACACTTACATTTAAAAGACTTCCCTTTACTCAATCTAATTTCCAGACAATATGCATCTTTATATAATTGCTCATTCAAGATTTAAAAAAAAAACTTTGTTCAAACCCAGGTTATTTCTCAACTTTTACTTTTTAAATCAAACATAGTGAATGTTGAACAAGTATTATACCCCTTACCTATAGAATACAGGAAATTCGTCTGCACTTTACTGTTTATATGTTTTATTCATATATTTGAAATTGTAAATTCTATTTCATCCATTAAAGTCATCTGCACTTTACTGTTCATATGTTTAATTTATAGATGTGCAATTGTAAAAGTAGTGTGATATATCTCATTTTTATTTTTACTTTGTTGTGATGCAAAGGAAATGATGCAACTCTTTTTATTTGTATACCCATTTTATAACAATTTCCACTGTAGAAATGTGAACCCATGCCTGAAGAGCTATGGCATTACAACATTGATTCCGGCTGACGTGTTGTGCAAAGCTACTTATTTCCCAGCTGTTTGTGGCGCAGGCCATTTTGTTTGCAGAGCATGGTTTGCAGAGACACGTTTGTGAAAATGTCTATTAAAGTTAATTTACAAAAACGGGTATGTTGAGACTTTATTTCTGGGATAGAAATGTTTAGTTTTAAGATGATTATTGTGCTGATATGGGTGCTGATATGGGGGATTTAGACTTTCTTTACTCATATAATAATTGGAATCACATAGCTCATAATTACATAATGGGCCTCATTACGACCTCGGCGGTAGCCATGCCGCTATTGGCGGCATGGCTGCCGCCGAAATAGCGTCCGGGTCCACAGAATGGGGAATTACCAGGCCATTCCGGGTTCGGAAGGCCTGTTAATTCCTCCCTTCAAGGACCCGGACCCGGTCCTTCCCCATTCCCATTTCAGCCCCCATAGGGCTGAATGGCAATGGGAGAGGGAGCAAACAACGGGCCATTACAAGTTGGCCCGTTGTTTGCTCCCTCTTCCCCTCGCGGGACCCGGTAAGCACGCCTGGTTTGACCAGGCGTTACTTCCTGGGTCCCGCGAGGGGACCTCGTAATGAGACGGTACAGGGTAAACAGCGCTGGCATCTTTTATGGCGCTGTTAACCCCATACCGCCAGGGTCGTAATGAGGGCCAATGTGTTTTTAAAGTTTTTCTATGTATTCTGCATATATATGTATGCTGTTATTACTATTGGTCCCTCCCTGTATTACATATCATTGATCATATGTCCAGTGTGCCATGATTTTTTTCTGTTTCTATTAATGTCTAGGACTTTTATCAGGTGTACTCATTTTTCCCATAGATTTAATATAAAATAACTTGTAGGTATCTTCTCTAACGATATGTATTATATTCTTTCAATATGTGCATTACATGTGAAGATCATAATTCATAATATTGTATGTGTATTCTCGTGATGTTATTAAAATATTATCTTGCACCATCACTTAACTTAAAGTTATGTGGATGTGTAGCTGGACGTTTAGTTTTTGATCTTTTCACTTCATTCATAATTTATGTATGCTGATTCTGTCACAAACAAAATCACAACACATCTCAGTTTGAAATGAAATCTCGAACTTCCTAAATAATGCTATGAATACCCTATGATTTGAAATGCTTGCAAGTAGCGGGTTTCATCCCCAGGTAGAGCATCACTGGAGTTAACACGAAGTGAACATCGATCATTAAACAATACTAATCCCTCTGATTTCATCTGGAGCAACATGTCAAGATCAAAGTGGCTGTTTTTCTGCTGCGTGTTCTGAAGTCTGAGGACTCACCAGAATGAGACACAGTTCAGATGTGCAAAGATGAGCTAATTCAGCAGTTACATATAACATTGCTTGAATAACTGAGTAAGGAAGAACATGCAACATTCCCTTTGCTTGACATACAACTTCCAGAGATGTCAAAACCGTAGTGTACTTGATCACAAGGGAGTGCATAGCTCGTGTCACCTGCACCACCTAACTCATCTTGTGTGAGCACTACTGACTGGTGGGCTTGTGACATAAAGCACGTGAGTTATTTTTTGTGCTTCTACTAATCTGTTCTAAGGTCCAGATCATCGGTATTTTAATGCCAATGTCATGGAGGAGACAGCTATTTTTCATCACACACATATTTAGGGGGCACTGGTTAACATGTGCAATATGCTGGCTCCATAAAAATACATCACAACAAAGGTTGCACATTTATTTTAGTAAACAAAGCCTGTGTTGACTTTGCACACCCTCCAGTGTTCAATTAAAAGATACATCAATGTCGTTATTCTGAAAACAGAATTACCAAAGACGTATTTTTTCTTGACCATACTCTATACAAAACAATGTAATGTGCAATTGTATCCATTCTTTAAAATACACAGAAAACTGCCCGATCCTTAAAAATATGACAAGTGTCGCCAACATATTTTTCCCGTTTACCTCATTTCTTTTAAGCAATTCCTCAGGGCAACATCTGGTCATTTGTTTTTACTATCCACTCTACAATCCCATGCTTTGCTGGAGTAAACTCCCTGACACAGAAAGCTGAACAGTTGTCATTCAAATATTGACTGAAACACCCGTTCTTTTGTGTTGGGAGTTTATTAATTTGATCCTCTACAGTCAACTCTTCTGTTTCCTGTGGTGGAATACAATCCTCTCTGCATCTAAGACTCCTGCCTTTCCTTATTCCTGCTCAGAATGTGAAAATGAAAACTGACCTTGATTGTATTAGGATAGCTAATTTTCAACAGGGCCAAGAACTGTCAACATAAGACTGTTTGGGTTCTCCCTGCTGCCCAAGAGCTGCCTGCATGAGAACTGTGTGGGGTCTTCACCATGCTACATGAGACGAGAGAGACCCAGAAATAACACTAAAAAGTGTTGGGCCAAAAGCCTTGTTTGGCCTTTCTTGTGGCCCACTTTGCCACTTCCACAAGATGGGAGCCACGAACATCAGCTCTGGCAACTTTCTCCTTCTCCCCCTCCTCTAGCAGCCACACCTCCTGCTTGTGTCCCTCTTCCTTCATCTTCCTCCTCCACCTCTTCTGTGGCTTCTCTACCTCTTCCTGGTTTGCATATGATTCCTTATATTTTACCACAAAATGCACCACCTGCTATGCCCATCCTCCGCTTCAAGTTCCTCCTCCTTCTTTCCTTTCATTTCTGCCTCTTCCTGTTCCTCCTCCTGATGCCCCTCCATTTCTTCCTCCACGTGTTCCATCTCCTACTAATGCTCCAATGCTTCCTCCTACTGTTCCATGCCTTTTGCTGATCCATCACCTCACCCAAACATCAGCTCCAAGAGCTGGAGGTAAATCAGGCTCCGACTGGCATGAAACAGCCGGTATATTACCAATCTCCTCAATGGAGTCACTCCATGGAATGGGGATTTACCGACATTGCCGGCACATGGTTTATTCCTGTAATACCGGGATTTCAGAAAACAATAATGGTAGGTCTAATTCCCTGTACACCAAAATAATTACTGGCAGGATAATAGGAAACACATAACGACCCCCACTGTCCCATTACCCAATCCTGCCTTTGCACAAAGGAACAACAATCCTTACCTAATGGTTGTCTTTGGGAGGGTACACTCAGAAAACCAAAGGCCTAGCCAAGCCAGTAAGTTTTTTTTCTTAGAAAAGGGGTTACTTTATCGAGGAGACGTGTGGAAGGATGGTCTCCACCGGACACAAATGGTGATTCCTTGTAGTCATAGAAGGGTAGTGCTGGAGCTGGCCTACTACCATCTCACAGCGCCCATCAGGGTATACGGAAGACCCAAAGCCAAGTAATACTTTGGTTTTACTGACCTGGAGTGTTCACAGATGTGAAGAACTATGTCTCCACCTGCAAAATCTGCCAGAAGACCACCGCAACTTCTGTTCCCTTCAACCCCATTACAACCACTTCCCATTATTAAGTACCCTTTCCCCAAATAGCTATGGACATAGTGGGCCCGCTAGAAACATCAACATTGGGGAATAAGTACACTCTAGTGATCGTTGACTACTCTGCCCGCTACCCCAAAGAGTTTCCTCTTAGGAATAATACTAGTCAATAGATCCTAACACATCTCCTTCCTTCCTGTTGTGAGTAGGATTTATCAAGGAACTCCCACAGATCGGGGTTCTACTTTTTGTCAAAAATTATAACCGACATAAAAGTGATACTACACACCAAATCCTTATGGACCTCTGTCTAGCATCCATACATGGATGGCCTTGTGGAGAGGTTTAACCAAACCCTAAAAGGAATCCTCCACAAATTGGTAGAGGCTGATGGTGGAAATTGGGACGTTATGATTCAAGCAGATCTTTGTGCAGTTACGAAAACATCTCAGGCATCTCTAAATTGTTCACCTTTTGCGTTACTTTATGGGTGAGAACCTCGAGACGTACGAGAACTCGGAGGAGAGAGAAGCCATCCTACCCATTTTCCAAACAGCCAAAAAGTAAAATTCTCATATGGCTGCTGTAAGGGAAATTGTCAAACATCATCTAAGTTAGGCACAAGAACATTAGAAATCCCTATATGACAGACAAGTGGTAGTCAGGTCTTTTTTCCAATGGGGACTCTGTCCTAGTCCTCCTTCCCACCTCAGAGAAGAAGATGATCGCAAAATGGCACATTCTCTATAAAATTCTTGAAATAAAGTTCCATTGTATTATGTAGTGGCCCAACCAGATAGACAGCAGAAATCCCAAATATATCATAGAAACGAGTTGAAAGAGTGGAAGGTCGACCATGTGGAGGAGCCTTTAGTGACCACAGTCTGCGTTTGTCCTCTGGTTCGCCACATAGTGCATCAGAAGTGCTCATCTTGTCCTGGAGCCCCTGAATTGGGACTCAGAGCAAGCAGACATCCTAAAGCAGCTGGAAACCCTTTTTACCACCTCAACCTGTCTTTGAGCCCATAGCGAAATCTGTATGCAGATAGAAAATGCTCATCTTATAAACATGTAAACTATATACAGTGCAAAGCATTTAAAAAATGCAGGTGTGTTAAGGATTTTAATCGGGCGTCACACACCAGACCAGGACTCTTGCCCCCAGTGTAATATGCAGCGCACAATTAGAATACTTTTGTTTATTTCCTAGAACTCGGATTGAGGTGCCACCCAACACATCTCACACCCCCTTTTATAAATACCCCGGGTCACAATGGACCATGAACCAGGCTGGTGGGTGGTAATACAATATTTATTTATTTTAAATTCAAAGAAAATCACACAAATTTAATATTGGGCAGCAATCACCAATGGGGTGATAATTATAAGGTAAATGATTAAATACACTTAGTTTGCCCTTCTACTATAACATATCCAAAGCACAAATGAATGGGAGCAATTTTACTGTTAGGGTAGATAGCACCCAAGTTAAGATTTCCACCTGAAATGCTCCCTCAAACCGTTATTAAGCCAATTTCGAGTGGATATAAAGGAGCAGCAAGGAGTCAGGTATACTAGGTGGCAAACAGAATTAAAATCCGACCTTCCCTCACAAAATGAGAGTCTAAATCGGATTCAAAATCCTTTCCAATTGCATAAATAACACTCGGATTTACTAAATATTTAAGTTAATGTGTTGTTGCATGAATGAGGTAAATATGAGTTCTAACAGTATCAGGGATGTAAAACACTAGCACCTACAATGCAAGGTACCAACAAAGGGCATACAGTTCAGAAAATCCACTTTGAAGTGACAACACAGTGCAGCCAAATCACACGCATAGAATTCTCACTTTCTTACTTTCACGGGTTTAAATGTCAAAACGGTTTGAAAAGTGGGTGAAATAGACAGAATCAGAATGCAGTTTTTATGCTAGATGACACATGCACATAACAGGGATAATATGCAAGTGAAGGAGTGACTCTAACTTAATGACAGGATGAGAATCTCAAGGGGAAAGTAAATTTGGTTTTAAAAATAAAAGCAGTTAACAGAGAAAATCGGTTTGGAAAGGAAAGGACAAAAACTAGATTTAGTGGCTAGAAAAGAGAAACACCACCTTTGAATAGAAAAGTTATGCTGCAGTTGTAACCCTTCACGCAGTGTGCATCTTTTAGGGAGAATTAATTAATTTAACCAAAATATTACCAAGGACTTACACTTACAAGGAATGCGTGGAAGAATAGCGCTAAAACTAGGAAATCAAGGACAGGATGCAAGGAGAATTCTGAAAGTTTTAAACAAGTTATCAGGGTATTGATGGGATTACTTAGAGAGTGGAACCAAGACAATGTATCAAGATGGGGTATGCTATGTGTTGCTATGGGAAGGGATGATACTCACATCAGCACTTGAGTTTGGGATTTTGGACGGCCAACCAGGTTTCTGGACACCAAGGCAATATCTGGTCACTGGTCACCATGGCGGGGCTCTCCTAGAAGGAAACAGCTGGGTCTGTCTGGTCACTGTATAACGAGGGTACAGAAAGCATGCAGATAGTGGGGCAAGAAGCCGGTCTGGTCACAGGATACTCTCAAAAAGGGTACCACAGCTTTTCCCCCTTTCTCCCTGAGTTATTGGGATTTTTAGTGGGGTTTCTTCTTGGATCAGTGGTCCTGGCTGGATAGGGTCAGCTATGCTCTGTCCTGGCAGTGGCATCTGGAATCTGGCAATATGAATATGGAATATCAGGATACGCAGGAGCTGGAATATTCAGAGGAGTGTCCTTTGTCTCTGTGAGATTCCCCCTTTTATAAGGCGGGTGACATCACAGGATGTATTGTTTGGCAGAACTAAGCTAGACCTACCCCTAAGAATCAGATAGGTCAGCCTATGTTATGTCGCCTCCTCCTTAAAAACAGATGGGACTGAAGGAGGTGACTCAGTTTTATGGGGTTTTGTTTTTATGAGGTACAGAGCCATCCCACAGTTATTTTTGCCAAAAACCAGTCAGGACATAAATCACACATTTTTACAGTTGTGGCACTTTTACAAATCACTTAGGCAAATGACATATTCCACACAGAGCATAACATTCCAAATCCCAGGTCTGTACGACATTGTTTCATCCTTCTAATAAAATTTCACCATTTTTGGTGGGAGTTTATTCCACCTACAATACTATAACTTTATACATGTGTACATATTATCATAGAGCATGTTTGGATTAATTTGTTAACGTTCAACCATGGATACTTTTCCCATGAGTTACCTTTTTCTGCTGTTTGCATCCCCTACATCTTAGGGAAACTACAATGTCTTGTTTTAATACACCCAAAATCATATTTAAAGTTTTGCAATACTGCGTTGTCCGGTTGCAGAAATAAAAGACCAAAGTTTATTCATTCAGAACAGTCTTTTGCCCCAAATGGGCAAGCTTTTGTCTCCCATATAAGGACATACTTCCAAATGTTGCTCCGGAGTGGCCTTTGAGGCTGCCCAGTTGAAGTTGAGGGGAGGTGTTGCTGACAAAGTCACACTTAGGTCTCCCAGAATCTATGTATCAGCTTGAAGCACTGCCACAGAGTCTGATGAGCATGTTACATTCTTCCTCTTGGTCCATTCATAGTGTCCAAGGGGCTGGCCCCCTTGGGGAAGGCAGGAAGAAAGTGTCCTTTGAAGCCAGGCCAGGAAAACCCTGTTCTGTGGCTTTAGCACAGTAAATGCATGTATTTATTTATTTATTTATTTTCTTTCTGAACCAGAAAGCAAATCTGTTGGAATTTTTTATCCCATATATGTTCACCAACAAAACCCCCCTCACATTTTGTGCAAAAACAAGACCTTAACTCAACATTTCACTTTTAAACGGCATTTTATTTGTTTGTCAAAAGCACATTTTACAGGTGGGTTAAATCTGCTGGGATGTCACTTTCCAATGTGGCCTTCTCAAATTCATTTTCTGAATCTTTCCGAAGCCCCAGTCATGTTTCTAATGCACTGGCACCTGTCCAAATAAAGATCTCTTGAAACTGACACGAGCTAGGAGAGAGAGAAATCTTTTTTTATAAAGAATTCAGTTGTGATATTTTGTTGCAAAATAAAGCATTTTGTGTATGGCTTGAAGTGAAGTTTCTTTTTTATTTCACAGATCTTGCCTGACACAGCCTGTCATTCAGTGAGAAGTCCTTTCTTTTGCTGGAGCACAACCTTAATATGGCTGGGCATAGCTGGGCCTCACTGGAACCAACTGTGTGCTGTTGAACAGATGCAAAAGAACATCAGGCGCAGTCACTTTAAATGTAAATTACTTCCTTTTCAATATGAAATTTTGAGCTAGCAGCAAAGCAACGCTGATTTTCAATTATTTTCTTTGGTGCTCATAAGGAAAACACTGGCAGCAATTCTTGGGGTGTTCCATGTTTCCTCTTGCCCAATAGGTGCTTGGCAAAGACAGCGCAGCCATCATTTTTGTAGCTGCAAAACGCAGTTTTGATGCGAGGCAATGGTGCTTAATAAAGCAAGCACAGCCATTCTACTGGTACTGCTGAATTGCAGCTTGGTGATGGTGGGTAATTCTGCCGGGTTGGTAAATTTACCCCACAGGTGTGAGGAGGTATTATGATGTAAATATAAAAAGAAACAAACAAATCCTTCCAGTTACCTGAAAGTTTCCAGCAACTTTTTATTAAATGGAAAACAGTCAATCTATGATGTAAAGGCACAAAGTGCATTACGAGAGTAAAAGTCACATTTCTGCCTCCATTATGGATGTTTTCTTCTTTAAAGAACTAAGAATAAGCATGATAAAATCAAAACCTACAGCACCTCTCAGCGTAACTCTTTGACATGAGATTGTTTGCAAAGAACATTTTCGATAATTGCAATGTTTAAAATGACAATTGCAGCGTGGAAATGTGGAAAAGCACAAGACATTAAAGGTCGCATTTGTGAATGAAACAGCAACTTTTGCGAGAAAGTAAATTTCTCCTCGGACAGATATAGGACTGGGGATGGCTTGACCAACAAAACAGAAAGTCAGGCTTTGAAGCTGGACTATAAAACTTTATGAAACTCATGATTCAGCAAAGGACTAAATGTTATTTTTTTTGTTCTTAAATAGGCCTTAAGAAGAAAACAAATGCTGCCCATTTACAGCCTTCATTTACTACGGGGTTTATGCAAAAAGTCCCTAAAATATAAGGAATAGATTCAGAACACTGGTCTTCTTTCCAAGTAATCAGACCTTCCCATCTGCCAGGACCTACTAAGAGGATGAGATTCATACTTATTAAGACATGTTGGCTAGCCTCTGGGGCAGCCAGCTAGTGTACTTACTCAAGGGGGCAGCACTTTTCTTCTTTTTAAAGACATTGGGCCTCATTACACGGTAGGCGGTAAGGGTTTACCGGTACCAGTATTTTACCGGTACCGGTAAACCCTTACCGCCTTACTACGAGGTCCCTTTGCGGGTTGGGGAATTTAACGCCTGCTTTTTGCAGGCGTTAAAAACCAACCCGCAAAGGGACCAGGGAGCTAACTACGGTACCGCAATTTGCGGTGCCGTAATTAGCACCTTCCCCATTCCCATTATGCCCTACGGGGCAAAAATGGGAATGGGGAAGGGCAATGGGGGAAGGGGGAATTACCGCCCCACCAACCTTGGAATAGGGAGGTAATTCCCCCTTCCACCAAGGCGGTGCCGGTATTTTACCGGCATGGACCAAGGTGCTAACAGCACCTTGGTCCACCGCCATCCGTGTAATGAGGCCCATTTTGTCATGACAACTATCGCTCTCAGGAGTCATAAAAGTCCAACTCTGAAGCATAAAAGGAACTTATACCATTTGGTTGTTACCAGGCCAGGAAAAGAAGATGCTATTTAATATTTTGTTAAACAAGGAAAAAAGAAATCTCTTTGAATTTTGAATATTAATTTTCCGATTAGCCAGCCCAGAAGCACCAAGGCCAGAACACGAAGGCTGACTCCTGTCTTCAGCCTGTCCGCAGCCTTCCTCACCATTGACCCAGACACTATGCTCAAATTCACCCCCATGAACATATGGCCTTTACTTGCAGACCATGACAGAATTCGCCGCTGCCATGGACGCTCCACCATACTCATGCAACAGTAAGACTCTGCACAACTGTGAACATTTGTGCTTAACCCCGTACTACTGTGTGTGTGCTCCCCCATAACTCTCTCAAACGCACTCTTGTTCTTATCAATCTGCCTTTTGTGCATGCCTCAGCTCCCTGAAACCGCACCCCGCTCTTTCAGGCACAGTCATCCTTACCTGCCTTGATCCCGGTCCCGTTAATATCCAGCCCCTTGATGCTCCGTCATTGCTGATGACCATTCATACGCCTGATATTGAGATACCTGCCTTGTTATCCTCTCTCCGCTTGCATCCATGACCCTACTTTGCCTATTGTGATGCCATCAACACGCATGCACCTAATGTGTTAATGCAGCTAATGTAGCTAATGTGTTGTCATTGTACCTGTGATACCATTATACTCGTAACAGCTACTACCCTATATTGCCTCGCCTCGGGTGCTGCACCCCTGCTTACTGCCATTCTGACATCCCTGCAGTTGTAACTAACTATTTGACACACATACATTCATCCAATTAATACGATGCCACTGCATTTGTGACTATATTGTGCATTTGTGAATGACTATCGCCCTATACTGCCTCGCCACCATATTGTGCATTTGTGAATGACTATCGCCCATAATGCCTCGCCACGATATTGTGCATTTGTGTGTAGCTACTGTCCTATACTGCCTCGCCACCATATTGTGCATTTGTGAATGACTATCGCCCTATACTGCCTCGCCACCATATTGTGCATTTGTAAATGACTATCGCCCTATAATGCTTCGCCACCATATTGTGCATTTGTTTCTAGCTATTGCCCTATACTGCCTCGCCACCATATTGTGCATTTGTGAATGACTATTGCCCTATACTGCCTCGCCACCATATTGTGCATTTGTGAATGACTATCGCCCTATACTGCCTCCCCACTATTGCTGCAACTCTGAACACACCACCAACGTGATGCCCTTGTGCCGGTGACTATTGACACACTCTGCACAACCGCCTGAGGTCTACTGCCAATTACCTGATACCATCCCCACCTTAGCACATTACTATCCACCTTTAATGTGCACTTGTTCTCTTTCTACCCTGCGCTATCTACCACCTTTGATAACCTTCCTACTTGCACACTGTTACTATGGTCGACCAGCAGGCGTATATTGTCTGCATCTACCGCGCTCTGTGCTGCACCCTCCTCCTATTAGCACTCTTAGGACCTATCCTCATCAGTAGTAACACTCTACCCGCAGCCCTGACACTGACCCACCTACACACTCACCCTCTCTCCTGCGCACCACAATTCCTAACCATCATGTCTACTACACCTCATGTTCCATGCCTCAGTGGCACCCTGTGCCACACACAGCAGCTAAATCATGCCCCAGCTAATGCCACTGCCGCTTACCCCAGCAACCCTTGCCTTAACTCACCTTCCCTTTGGCTTGAACATTTTGCAACTAAACCAACCCCTAACCAACCGTGCATTGGTCCCTTGAGGAATCTTAGACTAGGCTCTAGTCTACCTCATGCCTCCTACCACCGCACTAATATTAACCAGCGGACTAATTTGTCCCACCTGGAGCTAATATCACCCACCCCCCTTCACCCTCCCACACCCAGAGTGGGTGACAATCCTATTGCCAGTAACCAACCTCCTACTCCCACAGCACCTCTCAAGGCTGCCTTGATCAACACCAGGTTACTTACAGCACACGCACTTGATGTGGCTGACCTTATCACCACACACAACCTTGATTTCTTAGCTGTCACCGAAACCTGGCTCCATGCAGCCTCAGGCCCTCTCCTATCCCTAGCAATCCCTGATGGTTATACCATTATAAGAGGCAAACGCAACTCTGGCCTATCCAAAGGAGGCGGTATTGCCTTTATACACAAAAATACCATTAGTCTTCACCCTTCTTCCGCCCTCCAAATAAACTCTGCCAAATTTCTCACAGTGAAGCTAGTGATCACTCCCAATCAGACTATCACACTCCACCTCATCTACAGACCACCTGGTCCACTATCGACATTTGCTGAAGATCTCTCCTTTATCCTTGCCGATAACACTAAGTCTAAGACCCAAATCATTATACTTGGCGACTTCAACCTAGGCTACCAAGAACCTCATGATGCCCCCGCACATGACATCAACAACCTGCTACACAACCTAGGCCTCAAACAACATATCAATACCCAACACATTCCAAGGGCAGGATCCACGACTGGATTGCTACATTAAACTGTGACACCACCATTGCATATAACCAACCATATGCATGGACTGACCACCACCTCATCACCTTCTGTATCCCTACCAAAATGATCCACACCACCACTGAGATCACACCTGCCACCGCCACAAGAAACAAGCGCAACATAATATGCGCCTAATTACTTCCACTTATCCTCCCCGCTCTCAATGATCTTTCCCGCTCATGCTCTGACCCCACCGTCCTTGTAGATACTTACAATCAGACCATGCTGAAAGCCCTTGACCTCATTGCTCCCACTAAACTTTGTGAACCTAAACCTCGAGCCCATCTCAACTCCTGGTTCACGCCACAGTTGAGAACCCTTCTCAAAGAAAAAAGGAGCCTCGAATCATGCTGGAAAAGTAACCCAACTGAAACTAACAAAGCTAGCATTATTCTTGCCACTCTAAACTATAAAGAGGCCATACTTCAAGCCAAAAGAGATGAGCATAACACACGCATCGAACAAGCTCAGTCAAACACCAAGGAGTTATTTAGAATCTTAAAGGAACTGGAGTCTCCTGCTACTCCTCCTGTCACCTGTTCCAAAGACAGTACCTGGTGTACTAACATTCAAAAGGCCCTCCTTGGCAAAATCACCACTCTCCAAAACAAAATCAATGACAAAAAACCAGCCTGCAGACTAGCATGCAGCACAAAATCCATCTGACAGTGCTAGCACTAACCGCGATACTCTAAAACCGTTCTCCTTCTCTCCCTTATCCATCACTGAAGTTGAACACATCATTAATAACTTCAAACCGTCCAACTCTCAGGGCGACATATGTCCTCCCACCATCATTAAGGAAGTCTCGCACTCTAGCTCCCTTCATCACCACACTCATAAATTCATCATTCGATTCTGGGATTGGCCCCGACAACCTAAAGGATGCCTGGGTCATTCCCCTCCTCAAAAGACCCACCTTGGATGCCAACATACCCACTAACTTCAGACCCATTAACACAGTCCCCTTCCTCTTAAAAATTCTTGATCGCGCAGCATACTTGCAGATCCAAGCCTACCTGGAAACAACCAACAATCTCCTGGGACTGAGACAATCAGCCTTCCGCCCTCGGTATGGTACGGAAACTGCCCTCCTAGATCTAAAAACTCTGATCGAAGACCTAAAAGACAAGGGCGAGCTTGCCCTCTTACTCCTTTTAGATCTCTCTGCAGCTTTCGATTTAGTAAATCACCAAATCCTCTGCAGTCAACTCAAAACCGCCGCCAACTTCTCGGACAAAGCCACGGCCTGGAACACCTCCTTTTTGGAAAATAGATCCATGAGAGTCTTTTCCCCTTCTGCCACTGCTGATCCCATGCCAGTCACCTGCGGGGTTCCTCAAGGTTTGTGTGTTTCTCCGACAATTTACATTGTGTTCACGAAACCACTCTTTGATATTTTGGACTATCTGGGTGTCACATATACCAATTACACCGATGACACCCAGATACTCATCCCTATCACAGGTGACCACAAAACTGACACTCTAGCCATCAATTCCATCTATCAAATCATCCATGCGTGGATGGCGCAGCATGAACTGTGCTTGAACGATGAAAAGACGGAGATTCTCATCCTAGGATCTCACCAAAGACTTAGCAAGTTAGACTCGTCTTTCAAATCCTTCACAATTGATGGCAATACCATCAAAGTGGCCAAAGATACTAAAACACTTGGTATCTATCTCGACGCCACCTCATCACTTTCGAGACAAGTTGACGCTGTCTCCTCTGCTGCATCATATACATGCAATCTCATCATGGCTTGTCGTCCATTCCTATCACCAGCCAACTTCCCGACATTAGCCAGGACCCTGGTCCTGGCTAAGATCGACTATTGTAACGCCCTCTACCTCGGCACTAACCAATGCAACATCAGCAAACTACAGACCATTCAAAACAACGCCATTAGAGTGGCGCTAAACATCCCTAGGAACCTCCACATCTCAGACACTAGACTGAGTTTCCATTGGCTATCAGTTTCCCAAAGAGTTTCTCTCAAACCACTATCGCTAAAACACACAAAAGCCTCTCACATCAAGCACCAAGCTACATGGCTAGTAGATTTTCTCTACACACCTCCTGAAGACCACTTAGAAGTGCACAAACCAACTGCCTCTCCATTCCCCGCTTCAACCGCCAGAGATCTGGTGGGAGCAGTTTCCCAGTCATGGCTGCGAAACTATGGAACTCCCTACCCAATCCACTCAGAGCAGAACCATCCTTCCTGACCTTCAAGAGCAAAGCCAAATCCTGGCTGGCAGCCCAAGACCAGCCTGACTACTAGCACCCACTGGCACTCCGCTAAACTGTGCAAACCTGCTAGCTGATCTGCATGATTGTTAATATGTATAGTACTTGTATATTTTCTAAATTGCTTTTTTATTCTAAATTGCCTTTTTTCCCTTCCCTTGTTCTCTTCTTGTATCTACCCTATAACATGCCTGTAACCTAAATTATGCACCTGGATGCCCTTGGGCCTGGTGCGCTTTACAAATAAATAAAATACAAAATACAAAAATAGTATGGGATCACATTTTCGAAGCTTTTGACAGGAAGGTTATAGAAACTTACATGTTCTTAAAATTGTTCAATGAAAAACATTATCAGCTGAATGTAAAAGGATATTTTTGGATATTTGTTTAATTATACAAATTAGATGAATGTGGATATTTTTGTGCAGACATGTTGCACCTTAGTGGTTCTTACACCCTAGCATCCATGCTGGCAAGTCCGTTATGGTGATAGGATTTTTGTAAGAAAGTATCAGAAAGCAAAAAGCAAAAATTGGTCACATGCACGTTATCTATTGTACCAAAATCAGACTAGCATCATTGGATTCACCTAAGTGAGAGCAATCTGATGAACTGACTAGTAACATGATCACATTTGAGGAACATGATGTTTTAGAAAACCACAATTGTTAAATGTAGAACTATCCAAGATGAGATCTCATCAAATGGGAGTGAACCTGGGATTAGAAGTTACTCCCATTTTACTATACTTTTCATGAACATGCCCAATGAGTATGAATAGGACGATTTAGTGTGATCTCACTTTTGGAACACTATCCAATCACATACACTGACGGATTAGATTACAGAAATGTAACCCATGATTTACAAAAGTCCATACCCATAGATTCAGAGACTCACTCACTCACTGACTGACTGGGATAGACTGGGTGACAGACTAATGGTAAGAAGGAGAGAAAAGAGAATTGATAACAACAGAAAGGCAAATGGAATAGATTGCTTTCCTTTGGGCCCATTTTGCATTACTCGCAGTGCACTGTAAGAGAATCCCACCTGGAGTTAAAACCCAAGACCTTCTTCACTGAAAAAAGAAACAGTCAGGCCCAATACAGAAGGAGAGAAACCAGGCTGTGGAAGGCAGCTGACCGTATCTTGCTGGGTGATGCCCACCTGTTACTAAGGCGGAGGGCAGAACCAGTCCTTAAGAGGGTGCTTAACCCTCATACACTCTTAAACCCATGGTGAATCTGCACTTAGGGTAAAACAAATTAAAATATGATAAGGTGTGTGTTTACGGAAGTCTATATTGAACAAAATCTAGCAGTGAATATTAAATTAACCAGTGTATTGATCATTCTTCAATGTAGTATCCATTGACATTGGGATTTCATAGATTTATATGTATTTATATTTTCATTGATTTACTTATTTCTATTGTTAATAAATACACCTTCTGTGCAAACCTGTGGGGTTCTTGCCCTGAAAGAGGGTGGGGGATAAGGGGCTGAAGGGAATCAAAGTTTTAATGTGTTAAATAAATAAAAATTGTGGGTGCCTGATTTGAGCTGGATGAAATATTCTCCCAAACTAGTTTCCACCTGATTAAAACATCGTACAAGTTGCTTCTACTGTGCTTCATGCCCTTCAAGCCAACACAGGTCCTTCAGTGATGCTTTTGGCACTCAAAGAACTTCGATCATCATACCTGCAACTACAAGCAGCCTCAGTTCTGTCTTGCACATCAAAGATCACTGCCACCTCAACTTCAGTGCCAGCTTCCCACTGTTGACGCATGCAACTAGCCACAGCCTGAGGAACGCATCGACCCAACAGAACCTCTCATGGAACCAATTTGACTGCTGACTTAACCCACTGGAAGCCATTGTGTCACTCGCTGACTCGTCTGAGCCGAAGCATCATTTCAACCTCACTTGACAGCCAACTTGAATCATTTGGAACCCATCAACTTGCACCATCTCAATGGCAAACTCAATCCACACTTAACTTATTTATGACACTAACTCAATGCTGACTTGCTCCAGGATCAACAAGAATTGCCCAGGAAAGTACCTAGAAGGCAGGATCAGTCTGTCGAGCACCCAAGACCAAGAAATGAGGTACTGTGAAGAGCCCCCCTGTATCTTGGCACACTTTTGGCAACATAGTGACTCTTAAGCACCCCTTCTCTGCCTTTTTCTTACAAGACATTGGGCCTCGTTACAATACTGGTGGTAGCCATGCAGGTAAAACTGGCACGGCTGTTGCCTGTATCATTTTATTTCTGGCGCACGTGAATGTGCAATTACCACGGGCGCTGGAAAAAAATCCTCCCCATTTCCATTTGAGGCCAATAGGGATCAATGGGAATTGGGAGGTCGGATGCACCAGCACCATTCGTGAATGGTGCCGGTGCATCTGACATGCTCTGCTTGCGGGTGCAGAACTCGTAGTTTACTGGTCCAGTAACACCGGTACCAGTAGCTTACCGGTACCAATGTTACCAGACCGGCAAACTTATAATGAGGCCAATTTTCTTGAACACTAACATGGTTAGCCTGATCACCCATGCTCATCTAACCAAATGCTATTCTACAAAATTCTGCATTTTTTGTGTTTATTTACAGGGGTTGGTTTGAGCGTGTGCTTATACATCGTTATTTTTATTGTTTGTTTTTGTGTTGGACCTGGGAGCCGATTTGGGTAAGCGAGGAGGGGTTAGGGGCTGTTCAACAATGGCATTTTTAAAATGACATTGTTGCACAACCCCTTTGACCCCCCACCTGTCAAATCAACTCCCTGACCCGTCCAAACGCGTGCACACACATATTTACACACCATTCAAATACAGCATGCACTGGCTCATTCACACACGCATCATCATATACTCACTCATTGCACACAACACAAGCATAATGCATTAATACACATATATAAATTAACTTGCTTTCTGCCCCGGTCCTAAAGGTCCTCCAAGCGCTCTAGCTCCTGCGTAGCATGAACAGAAATCACAAAGCATGCTCTTCCTTGTTCCTACATATGTGCACAGGAGCTGGAGCATCGATGACAATACGCCCGCTCAGTTTGTATGTGCATGGGGATGTGCATCAGTGTCCCCTTGCACATACAAGTATGAAGTTCTCCGGCCAGCATCCACAATGGGTCATACAAGCCTGGGAAAACAAAACGTCCCTGGTCTTGATTGGCCTATTGGACATGCATGGCTGCAGAACAGAACTGTCAAAGGGAAACCATGCTTTCCTTTGACAGTTCATGCCAGCTGAGGAAGCGCTCAGTGTTTACACTTAGCAGGCTCCTCAGCTCTTCTGTAATGAACGAGGGTGCCAATGGGACTCTGCTCCCTCGCCCATTATGGACGATCCGCCACTGCCTATGCATTTGAAAAACTGGTGCTGAAAATTTGGCTTTTCTGTGAGACATTTGAAGCAAAGCCAGAATTCTGTGAATGTCATGGAGAGGCAGATTAATGTGTACCTTTATTTGGGTACTGCATACTCAATAGCAGCATGCACAGACAACTTAAAATATGAACTCTTGCCCCCATGAGTGACCAATTTAAAATCTAACCCCTCCGTCCATAGGTGGTCTTCATCTTGTCAGGACACCTGATTGGTCTGCTCACGGACCGTTTTTCCAGTTGAGGAGTAATGAGCCCAGAATTTGAAAGTTTCCCCCAATACTCATTGGAGAATGCAGAACTACGCTCCCATGATCCACCTGTTCAGAACAGAAGCAGCAGAACAATTCAAAGAAAGAGAGGATAATATTGACCCAGAAGGATAATGGGGCCGGGGTTTAAAAAAAGCAACCTTCCTCACAGAGACATTTTCAACTGATCACTGAAGACACGAAGTGTTCAGTTCATTAGTCCTTCCTGTATCTCTACCTTTTCTTAATTTCAGTTTTGTGGAAGGTCACTATCGACATTCCAGCCCATTCGTATGACGCACTGTATTTCCCTGACATGTGACACTGAAGAATGTCTGTCTTGTATCAGGCACAATATAAATACCATATACAACCACATACAAACACACTTAGGCACTCCTACATTCAGGCACGGACTGCGACCCCCACAAATGAAGATGAAAACCATGTGAACAACATGCAAATCGAATTTTACTGAAAGGGGAACACTAAGTTCTGTTGAAGGACCACATCTTCCCATTAATCATATCTATCAAATTGCACATCTTTATCACCCCTCTAACAGGTCAATTTTATCAAGAGCTCTCCTTCATAATGTCATCCAGGCTTTCACTCTCTTTAGATCTCCCACATTTCAGCAGATACAAATACATTCAGAGGCACCATCGCCCATGTGAGTAATGGTGTAGGGGTATCTATTACGTGTAGGAAATGGGATACTTGGTTTAATAATGCTCTACATAAATACAAGTTGTTTTGAACCTCCGAAAGTTCACATTTAAGGACCCGTGTAAGAATGTGTGGATAAACACATTGAAAGAGCATGGGCCACACAGGAAGGCAAGAGATACTGCTAGAATTTTCCCACTAGAAATAATCGAACCAATCAAACTGTTGTATTCAAACACGTCAATTACTATCAGATTATCAAAAGATGGATTGACCACTTCGCCGATAAAAACATAGAATGGATTGAAACAGGGCTGCCCGCTTGCGGCAACCCTATACAATCTATATACAGCAGCCTTTGAAGAATTTATCAAAGATATTGCCTTAAATCCACCAAAAAATAACTCTGTTCTGATCCCTGTATTGATCTACGCAGATGATATCATACTATTGGACAAAACGCTACCTGGTCTAAAAGCGAGCTTGTGTAAATTGGCTGAATACATGGATCTCAACGACCTAATGCAAAATGCAAAAAAAAATGAAATATATGACTCTGACAAACCAATAGCCAAATAAAAAAAGGCCTTAAATTTTCAATCGACGGCAAATTAGTGGAAGTGGTGACTACTTTTAAGAACCTAGGAGTTCTAACCAACCAATCCAGGAAATAAAATGAATGGGCGACCAATGTAAAAGAAAAAATGCCGTCTATGGCGAGACAAAGATGCCTGCTACATAGAAAATATGGAACGTTTTCTATGAAACCGATAATAATCTATTACAGACAAAAAGTGATCCCCATTGTCACATATGGGAGTGAAGCAATGATCAGCGCAGGAAATATCAATTGGCAAAAACTAGAAGCATCATTTTGGCGGAAAATTCTGCGACTGCCAAAGAACTATCCAATGCCTAGAATAAGGCATGAAATCGCAATGCAGTCTTTGGCCTCTAAAGTCCTTTGGAAAGAATTGTATTTTTTGCGAAAGGTGCTCGCTGATGAAGACACACCAGCTATTCAAATACTACCATGTACAGATGACACAATAAATAACACCAAATTGAAAAGGTGGATAAAACAGCTGAAAGAAGAAAGTGCTAAAAGAAGACATTTCTCTTGAAATGCTAATACAATGCCCCAAACATGCCAAAATAAAGCTGCAAAGGAATGATTGACTGAAGACTATCAAAGAGAAATCAAAATATTCTATGACTATCCATTGTGATGCTGATATACGAGCCATTAACAAACTTCCTAACTACCTAACGTTATTCCCAGACCCGAAAACTTTCTGGAAATTTGGTTCAATATTCTTCCAACACGAGAAAGACTAACGGAAATCAGACAACTACCAGCAACAGAACGACATTGTCAATTCTGTATGGATCCAAACGTTTCTGAAACAATACATCATCTAATCATGGTTTGCCCAGCCCTTGCCCATAAGAGAGCTCTCTTTGGTACTTTCTTCAAGATTTCGACACATCAATTAGGGCCGCAACCAGATGGGCGCTTATGCTCAGATGGGCGCTTTTACGTTCACACAATTTTTGTCAATATCTTAGAACTGGAAAAACTGACAGTCTGAGGATTTTTATGTAGTGTGATGGTCTTCTCATATGTTGGGTCATGATCCTAAATCCTTTTTTCCTTTTTTTTTCTTTTCCCTTTATTTAATTTCTCTTTGTTGTTGCGATCTGTTGAGTATGATAATAATGCATATTATTTTGTTAAGCTTATAAATGAAAAGTTTATATGTAAGCTATATCATTTTAAATATCATTTTAAATAAATTTTAAAAAAAGAGGTCCCAAACAACGATGGAAGTAGTGGCTAGAAGTCCACGCCTGTTCATAAGAGCACATGAGTGAAGAGCCCTAGTGTGACAGCATAAAGATGCAATCAAATTGTTTATTCCTGAAGATCTGAGGATGTGAGTGAAGAGTCCGGGCCCAACAACACAGTAGCACAAATGTACGAGAAGGCAGCCAGGGAACCCAACGTGAGGAAGAGGACCAGAGGTTAGAAGAAGAATAGAGAAGAAGCAGAGAAAAGGAGTTGGGAACGAAGACCAGGATGAAATAGTTGAATGCAACTAGGAATTTGACGAGGAGGGGAAGGTGAAACATGTAAATGATAAAGAGGGAATTCCGGGTGAAGGAGGAAGTCAGAACTGTACCAGGAAGGGAGATCCAAGAAAGACAACATTCCCAATAAAAAGAAATAATTATTAATAAACAGCAGAATTTCCGAAGAGCAGGGATAGAATCAAGCCAGACAAATAAATATCAGAACAAGATTAAAGGAGATCTGGGGGAGGCTGTGAGGAATTTCCATCTGGCAAGGGTGTAGAAGCCCTGACGTTTTGGATTTTTTTTTTTTTTTTTGATTTAATTGTATAACAATTTTTACAAAACAACAATACAGTACATTTGTAGACTCCTGTCTACAAACTTCCTTAAGAACGTCCTTGGTTTACTTTGATTTAGTTTATTTCGGACTTTTGTTTATAGAGTTTTGATCCTCCAGTTCAGCTTGTGTCACGGGAATAGCCTTCAGGTAGTTAGATGGTTATTGGTTTCACGGTCGGTGTCAAGGAATGGGTTTCTTCTACTATAAGTTCAAAGATTTGAGAAACAGAGTCACTCCTAAGACACATCGCTTGTTGTTTCCATTAGTCAGTAGTGCCCACAGGTTTTCCGCGTCTAAGGTTGAGTAGTTCTTCAGTGGGTCCATAAGAAACCGAGATCTTTCCGTTGCCAAGCTTGAGCACTCCATTATCAAGTGCTTTGTACTTTCTATGTTTTCCTCTATATTGCAAAAGCGACAGATGTTCGATCGCACTTGGTTACGAATTTGTAAGATCTCATTGGTTTTTATTTGGTTTAGTTTGAATCTCAGAAACATCCGGCTGAGGCTCTTGTTTGGAAATCTGTGGAGATAACCTCGCACTGCATTGAGCTTCATCGGGACAGATGGCAGGTTAGTTGTCAAGGAATATGTATATGCAACTTCTTGCGTATGGATCCAATCTGCTTCGTACAGTTTTTTCGATACTCTGTTAGGGTTTTGAAATAGAGTCTCGACCGTCAGGTCCAGTTCTTTCAGGATCGTTAGGTTAGTTAGTTCCCATTTTGCAAGCATCCGATTGTTTTCGTTGACGATTTCTTTTCGTATGAGGTACAACACTCGTGCTTCGGGATTATTGATAACTTTACGATATAACATCAGACTGGCTCTCATTTTTGTTGCCAGCAATGATGATAAGCAAAGTTCTCTCCTTATTAGCGCAATTGGAGTGGATGCCGCAAGGCCTAGGACACTTCGCCAGAAAAAACTTTCGAATTTCTCCCATATGGTGTTCGGAGCCAATGGCATTGCGTCCATGCCATATATCAAGGCAGGAACCACTTTTGACTTGAAAAATCTCAAGACGGGAATGATCAAGAAACGTCCGTATTTCTTGTCCACAGCCTTTGCTTGAGCTGTGAGATTTTTTAATTTTAGCCACAGGGTTTCTTGCATGGTTTTTTCGTCCCTGTCGTTACTGATGGTAATTCCAAGGTATTTGAAGGCCTGGACTATTTCTAAGATCTTACCATCGCAATGCCAAGAGGGTTTTTGTTTCTTGTTAGAAAGTTTGCCCAGGATTAGCACTTTTGTCTTTTCTTTATTAAGTCGAAGGTTGTTTTCTGACAAGTAAGAGACCAAGTTATCCAGTTGGCGTTGGAGGCCTATGGGTGTCAAATCCATCAGGATGATGTCATCGGCGTACAGTAGACGATCGATCTTCTCTCCGCCCAGCGAAGGTGGAAAGTGCCTGACCGTATGCGTTGATTCCTCATAATCTGCAATATAGGAGTTATATAAAGAAGGCGCTAAAGGGCAGCCTTGCTTGACTCCTCTCGCTGTGCCTATCTCCTCAGACAAGCGGCCATCCGCACTAAGTCGGACTCTGATGGAGGTCTCTTGATGTAAGGCCTTTATTGGGTTTAGGATTGAGTCCGGACATCCTTTAGCTTCCAATTTTGCCCGGAGGCGCTGCCTATTGACCTGGTCGAAGGCTTGTACCAGGTCAATAAAAGCAACGTAGATCGTTTGGCCACCTTGTAGAACTTTTGCTTTCAGGGCGCTCATGAGCAAGATGTTGGTGGTTGTTCCTGAGTTTCTAATGAAACCATTCTGAAAAGGGTCCATTGTGTTTGTTATACGTGACCAGTTTTGAAAGGCGTCCAATACAAGAGACGCAAAAACTTTCCCCATGACATCTAGAAGGGCAATGGGCCTATACTGGTTTGGGTCATCGGTTGCACCTCTTTTAAAAATAGGCACAATGTTTGCTTTTTTCCAGGTAGGTGGAATTTCCTTGATCTGATTGCAATTTGAAAAAAGCTTACTCATGATGTTGGCCCATAGCTCAGGATGTTTTTTGAGTTCCAGATTGCTGATACCATCGGGGCCCGGGGCCCTTGAGTTGTTCAGTTTCTTGAGTTTGTTTAAAATAGACTCTTTGTCGTTGGGGATGTTCCACGGAGTGTCGGATTTGCGACATTCTTTACTTTGAGGTGTATCTATTTTTTCATCCATGATTGGAGCAAATAAGTTTGAGAAGTGGTTAATCCAGCGGACCTCACCCACGTTATTTTGGATCTTGTCGTTGGTGTTACTTTGTGTACCCTTGATCAGGTTCCAGAATTCCTTTGGCTTGTTTCCACAAATAGCGGACAGCATGTGTTGTGAGTCATTCAGGTACAGTTTATGGCGGTAGTGTAGCAGCCAGCTTCTATAGTCGCCCACTGCCTTTGTCCAGATTGCCAAGTTTTCAGAGGATGGTACTTTTTGGTATAGTCTTCTTCTTTGTCGTCTTTGAAGTATACATTTGGTTACTTGGGCCTCTTTCAGTTCTTTTTGTTGCATCCTCTTGCTTGCTCAATCGCCTAATTTCTGATAGTTCAAAACCCGCTGACGCCAGGTTACCGGATTCTCTCATTAAATGGAGCTTGATGGCTTCGGAATTGAGGTGTATGTAGGAGTAGTCTGTTCTGCCAGACGTACTTGGTTCCACCATCCAAAGGTCTTTATTTTCAAAGTGTTTCAAGCTTGGAATTTGGGTTAGAATTTTGATGAATGTGGTTCTGTTCATCGTCAAGTCGTTCTTCTTTGAATTGATGTTTTTCAATCTTAGCGTGTAAGCACTCACGATTGGCTTTGATTCCTTTTTCCGATCGCGATCTAGTTCCGATCTGGTCTCTTCTTGTCTCTTCTTGTTCACCTCGAAGATGTATTGCAGATATGAATCCGTGGGTTTTTTCCCTGTTTTTCCTGTTTCGTTACGCGACTTTGAAGTCATTTTCTGATTTTCTTTTCCACCCTGAGTCCGAGAGAGGACAGGTGAGTGCACGTGTACATTCCTCTTCCATATATTTGAGCTTACTCTACACTCTAGATCTGATCTCTTTTCCTCGGGAGCTCGTGGTTTTGGGTTTACGGTGTCCACGTCTTTGAGTTGTCTCAAGGGGTTTTGTCGGCGAAACAGAAAGTTCATGTATTTGAACTTTGTATGGCGGTTCATTTTTGGGGGAGTCTGGAATCCCTTTAGTTGCTTTTCTCTTTGATTGTTTCTTTGGGTTGTTTTCATACCCAGTCTCATCCACTGTCAGAATGCTCCAGTCTGATTGCTCCTCTACGACAAGGAGAGGAGCGTTATCTTTTGAGCTGTGGTTTCGTTTTTCTCTCACTTGATTTTGATGTGAGCTTGCTGTCTCCGTAGGTTTTATAAGTGGCCCTTTTTTCCTGACAACAACCTTCGTCTGCCTCGTCTGGGCTTGAGGGCCCGATGTTTCTTGTGGGTTGTTCTCATTCCACTTGATGTTTCGCTTAAGAATCGATTTTTGCTGGGTAAATATGCCGTATGTAAAGTTCTTAGGGTTTGCAGCAAGGCCTTTTTTTGGTCTTTGTGCTTCTTTAGCGTTCTTTATGTAAGAGAAGGGATTAGTTGCTTGTTTCTTCACCCCTTCTCTGGCCTCGAAATCAGTTGACTGTGGGTGATCTTCTTCCTCCTCAAGTATAGCAATAATGGCATCTAGGGGTTCAGTCCCTTGTTTACTAATATGGATGTCAAGGTCTTCGTCATGTTGCAGTGACGGTTTGGCATCCTCCTGAATGGTGTCAGGTAGGGCGGTCAGTGCAACGTTATTTTGTTGCGACCGTCGGATTGAGCGCTCATCGTCTGGTGATCGTGGTTCTATCTGTTGGTCACTAGGGCTAGGTTCACCCGGCCTTATCCTGCTCCTTTTTCTGTTGATATCTGGTCCTTGCGCCCCCATAATGTAGCCTTCCAAGTAATGTAATTTTGCTTGCATTAAGGCCAGCATTGACACCTGGTCACGAAGCGTGTCGTTGATGTTTTCATACAACTTGGTGAATGGGGCCATTGCAATCGATACTGTAGACGTTATAGTTGTTAGTTCCAGCTTGTTCTGAGGAGGATTTAGCGGAGAAAGCTGTTGGGTTCCGCTAAATTTCCGCATAGGAATCGGAGTGTGGGTCAGCGATAAAGTTTTTGGTAATTTGTTTCTTGTGTCTTTCTGAGAAGTGATTTGGCCAGAATCGTTTAGTTGCGCGATATTTCGTGTCGTTGACGATCGCACCAAGAATTCTTGAGACCCGGGACTCTCCCCCCTTCTCAGTTTTTCATCTCGTAATTCTAAAGCTTGATAACATGGTTCGGAAATAATTTCATGCGGACTGGAACTAGGCTTTTGTTTCAAACCCCCAGCTGCAGTATGGTCGGTTTCAATTCTTGGTTCAACACGGAATAATTCTAGATTGTTCTTTTCACTTGTCCCTTCCTGAAGTTGAATGTTTTCAATCGTCGAAGTAGGTTTGTTTAAATAGTGCCATTTGAGTGGCGGTGCGACGATTGCCTGTGTCATGAGTGCGGTGGTCTTTGAGAGTTCCGGAAATGTATTACGTTTTTCTGCGAGACAACCCAAGGATGATAGCTCTGCCTCTGTCTCACCCAGGCTCTCCAAAATTTCGCCATCCGACAGCTCCTTCTGGAAACTTGAACAGCTCTCCGTCTTTTTCCTAAAGAAATCGTTCAGGGCTGCCACTGTGACGGGCTTAGGGGGACCAGTCTTAGGGCCCATTTTCTTTTTTGGGGGGACCCTATGTCTAGAGGTCAGTCTTCTTCTCACCTTGTTGTGGTTGTGTCGAAGAGTTTTTGTGGTCATCGTTGAGAGTGAGTTGTAATGATCCTCATATTGCTTTCCTTGTTTTATTTTGGGTGACTTTGCCGTATGCATACCAGCGGCTTTGGAGGCGGTTAGGTTTTCCCTAGAGGTGCCGGGTTCGACCGCAGATTCGATGTTGTCTTTGTGCTTACAGAGGGCTGAATCGTATACAGCTGGGTTTCGGTAGAGACTTCTACGTTTCTTTGGCTCTCCGTTGTTTCCATTTGAGGCAATTGGTGTTATAGAAACCTTCTCTGTGATACTCCCCCTGTCCTCTGACAATAGCACGTAGTGAACTTGAGCCGCACAGGTAGTTTTTTCTTGATCCTTCGTTACGTGTGTCGGTTCATCTTGAGCATCTTTAATGGAACTTGTGTGGTGAGGTGCCACACCTTCAGTAATTGTGGTCGTCTGTATATCCCTTACTGGAGAGTTTTCGACCTGGTCAGTAGATCCAGCCTGTTTCTCTGAGGTTAACGCACACCCGGCTGCGTTTTCGTGGTCGGGCCGCTCAGGTGTGAACTGAGGCCCCTCCCCAGTGAGGACGCTGCTCACAGACTGGAGAATCGAACCAGCCGCCTCGAAAAGAGACGTGAACCGGGTCTCTATTTGGCGAGGCTCACTCTGTGGCCCCGTTAACGGTACTGACGCAGGCTCCGTTTCAGCCTCGGAGATGGATTCATTGTGGATGTTCGTTGAGAGCCTCGCGGTTTTCGGATGAAAGTCCGTTGCGAGCTCGGGCTGGTCTGAGGAAATAGTCCGTTTCGGCACCCGCTTGGGCGCCTGTGGCTTTTCGCCCCGTCTCCTGGTGATCGTTTTTCCTGCTGGAGTTTCCTTCGGCGGTCGAAGTACCCGTCGAGGGACTTCAGCCTCTGAGCCAACAAGCGGACAGGTGAGATGGGAAGGAGGGGACGGGAAAGAGGGGAGAGGAAGGGTTGGGAAAGAAGAAGGCAAAGGAGGAAAGGAAGGGGGTAAAAGGAAAGCAGGCATGCAGAAACATTTTGCATCGTCTATGGCTTCCACTGAGGGGAAGGAAAGAGGCGTCGTACCTGTATCCTCTTGAAACCCGCTTCGTGAAGGTAGTGGCAGCGATGTTGGCTGCAAGTTCGCTCCTGCTCCTTCTCTTACTGTTTGTGTTTCTTCTTTCGAATGTTCTGGTGTGAAGACCAACCCATCGGTTTCGCGATGCTGTGAGCCCATGATGACAGTTCTTTTGTTGGTGAGCGCGGTCGTACCACGGTCTGCCACAGTCTGCAACCTCACTCTGCAGCTCACTCCGCGGCCGCTCCGCGGCTGGAGTGAGTATTTGAAGGCTCAGGTAAAGTTCAGGAAAGCTGGGAAAATGGTAGTCACTGCAGAAAGACTCAGGGTCAAGGTCTGCCACAGTCTGCAACCTCACTCTGCAGCTCACTCCGCTTAATTAATAAAATGATGCACATAATTCCATCTGAGAAAGGGTAGTCTGCTAGTCAGACCCCCCTTGTATAAGCTCTATGCTAAAAGCATAACATAACGCCTGTGCCCTGCTGCAACAGTCTTCTGATCTGCATCACCTGCTTTCCAGTGGTACAGAGCAGGTTAACAGTTCAGAGGTGCCCCTTAGACAACTGCTGTGACAGCCATGTCACTGTAGTGTAGAGGTTGCATTTAAGTTTATGCCACTGTTCAAAATTCCATATGATTATGATAAACTCCCCCACCTGGTGACCGGGTAATCTGAAAATGTAATCCATGTGGTATGGTGGTGTATGGTTTACATAAATATCATTGTGCCTCATTACGAGGTAAGTGGTAAGGGATTACCGGCACCGGTAAGGACACCGGTGCCGGTAATCCCTTACCACCCTATTCTGGTTCCCTTAGCGGGTCCGTTCCTTAACGCCTGGTTTTACCAGGCGTTATGGATGGGACCCGTTAAGGGACTTCAGAGCTAATAACGGTACAGCAAATTGGGGTACCTTTATTAGCTCCATCCCCATTCGCATTGAGCCCTATGGGGGCTCCAATGGGAATGGGGAATGGGGAATGGTTCCCGGAATGGGGATTTACCGGGTCCTCCAAGGTTGGAATGACCCGGTAAGTCCCTATTTTGGGAACACGGACCCGGAATGCGGTAAGGGGGTAGCCATGGTGCTAGTAGCACCATGGCTACCTCCTACCTCATAATGAGGCCCAATGTGTATTAAACATTTTTTAACACTTTGACTACCAGGCCAGTTGTGAAAGGATTATGTGTATTCTAGTCAGAGTGCTTGTCCTTTCCAGCGAGTAGGACAAGAGAGTGAAAGAATGAGCCTCCGTTTCCATCCTTTGTGAGGTCAGATAACAACTCTCTCCAGCAAGACAGACCCACAACAAGAGCTGTCCTGGTAAGCATAGCCCACTGTACACAAAAGGTCTAGACTCACAACATGGTGTTGCATACCAAAGAGCCTTTGATCCTATGGGTCTGAGAACGGGGTGGCTTTGGTGTAGTCAGAGGACGTTCAGCACTGTTGGGAAAAGTTTCCACTAACTTGATTCTCTCTGTACCCCTCCTTCATTTCTGTCTCCTCTCCTTCCTTTAGCACTAAGTACTTTGTTTTTTTTTTCTAATCCCCTATGGACACTTGCCTAGAAAGAAGGGGATCTCCCACTCCATGTTGGATTAATCTTTGGACTTCAAGACATCATGAAGAATTTGTTTGGACCCTGCTAGGAGAACATTTCTTTCCAGAGTTCTCCAATTGTGAGGTGAAGGAGGGAGATCCAAGGCAGAGGCAAGCTCTGGTTCCTAAACATCCCTGGCTATATTGAGGGTGACCTGCTGCTGGTGCAAGACTTTCCTCTCTGCCAGATACACCGGTACCCAGGACATCATGTGAGGTCAAGGATCCCTGCAGGTGTTTTCTAGCCTCCCCCATGTTTAGGAAAATGGGAACAAGGACCCAATTTGTCCCAGCGCCCCTAAATTGGGACTCCCAGCATCCTGAATGCCGGAACATCTAGGAGCCCTGTGTTTTGCCATTAAACAGTTTTGAGCCATCTTCAAACACTGTGTCACCCAATTCGCACCACCAGGACCTTCTGGGCATGTTGTTGGCACTGATCAATTTCTCAGCTGCAACGCTCAAGCTGAGCGTGATATTGCTTCCGCTTGAACTAGTAGCTCATCGCCACAACCACAATGATCGAACCGCCTTTCAATATACCCGCTTCTTCGTCGCTGATCAAGTCAGCCATCAAACCGACTCTGAAATCTTCATTGAACCACAACCACAAACACTGCATTGTTAGGCAGAATTATACACAGTACCCTTTGGGAACACCACACACAATTAAGACTACAAGTGACAGTACAAATTCACCTTTGATACAAGCCTGTACTACACAGTAAAGTGGTAGTGATGGCTGATCAGCCAGACTTATCTCAAGAGCAAGTGAGCAGTATCAATAGTTACACAAAAGACAGCAAATACTATGATTCAAACAAACACTGACTCGAGGTTTCTGAGTAAAAGAATATACATTTATTTACACATCAGTTGTAAAACATTTCACTAAAGTAAAGCAGTTGAAAAATCACAGTCTTAATACACCACACCACTCCCAATAGATTCTGGACAAGTTAAACTCAAAATGAACTGTGAGCAAAATGGCACTCCAATAATTCAGAAGGAAGGGAAAGACAAAGTTAGACAAACATTGAGGAGCACCAACAGGTGAGTAAGCATGGCAATCTAGAAAGAGGAACTACAGTGATGGAATCAAATGAAATAGGCATAGGGCCAAAGTCAATAGGACAAAAGTCTTTTGCTCAAGATCACACAGTTGAGGGTAGTTTGCGGTTAAGTCTTTGCCAAGAGTTCCGGACAAAGTTGATCAGCAGAAAAATTAGTTTAAAGAGTAGAGAAGGACAAGCCCTTGGTTTGGCAAAAGGTTTCACACATCTTCACCGCGGTTGGACGAAACAAACAACTGGATTTACACAGCACCTTTAAATGGAGAAGAAGCTGTAGCTGAGGCGGATGTTCCTGGCAGGTCCTGCAAGCTCACGGTTCCTGAAGAGACTGTCGGACTGACACGAAGTAGGAAGACTGGAGGGTCCTGCACTGCCCAAGGAAAAAACCAGCAGCAGAGCAAAGCAACAAATAAAAGGTGCACTCCTTAAAACCCCAGCAGGGTCCGACCTTCCTGGCTCTCCGGTTCACAGTAGCTCTGTACAGCAAATTCAACCAGAGGAGGGAGTCCAGGCTTACAGTTTGGGCAAACTGGTTGGTCCCACCAGCTCAGGGTAAGAAGATTCCTGGTAGATCTTATCTTTTGTTGGAGTCTGAAGATTCGGACCAGGCGGTTCAGTCATTGTAGGGGTCCTCTTCTGTCAGCTCCTCATCGGTTCTTTTGTTCCAGTGGTGACTCTGCCTTTCCAGCCCCAGAGACCTGCTTTTTATACAGTTTTCCCCCATTCACACAGCCTGGCTGTCAATCACACAGCAGGGTGGCTGTCCTGGCGTGACCGTCACCTAGCCAATCAAACAGGAGTGCAACTTGGGGTACCAATGGAACCCATGGCAGGGGTCCTAAAACCTCTCTCTCACATCCTGCCTACCCAGACTTTCAGGCGCCTAAGGAGGGTTTCTGTGTAGAAGCCTGCGAAAGGACACCGAACAAAGGAACCAAACCTGGTTTGGCACGCAGAGTAAAACACGAGAAAGACATTTTCAAAAGGAAATGGTGAATAAACCCAGCCGGAACCGTATAATAAAGTATATGGTCTAGCGGGTTTAAGTTCGAGGCTACTCGATAGCCTAAAACAATACCAAGGTTATTTAAGATAATCGCAGTAGGAAAAATAGGGTAGTTACCACTGCTACCTGCCAAGTCTTGATGAAAAGGGAGTGAAACAGCGCTCCAAGAGAAACACACAAAAAGGGATAATTATTAACTCTTTCCACAACTATATTTAAGATAGTTTGTACTGGGTCTGTGGATTTAAAGAGACTAATAAATTCAATGGCAACTTTACATGTTCTGGGAGACAGTAGTCAGTCCCAGAAAATGGAGTCTGAGTTTGGAAGTCTAAAAGACAACCCTGTGTCACTGCACTGAAGGTGCTGTGTAACACACAGTAAAAAGATGATTCCTGTGGAGTAGGTCAGGCTCCACAGTCTATGAACACAAAAAATGTTACACACACACAGCAAAACACATGTAAGAGTGGGAAAAAAGGCTCCCACTCTTACCAGGTGAAAAAAATAAATCCTAGAAATCCAGTGTTGTTCTATCTAGATATTTTTGCAAATGGTGTGTTTAATTAAAGCATATCTATTTGTATAGAACCTTGATTGAACAGTCCTTTATTTTGTACTGTTGAACTTTGCTGTTTGGGTTGCTACTGAAACACTTGTGTATAGACACGTTATAAATGCCATATCGTACCATTTCCTATCATACTGGATCACTTCCACACCCCTCTTAAGAGTGTAGCCTGCCCTTTCCACACGTTACACAAAAAGGTGGTAAATGTAAATGTCTTACCTGTAATTGTTTCACCTTTATGATTGGGACCACTTTTGTTATGTGTGAGGGCTGAGAAGCCGGTTTAGGCACTATGCTTCCGGGGCAGAAGTCATTTGCTCACAGAGGCCGAGTTCAGTAACCGTCAAGATCAAAATATCAGAAGGAACAACAACAATATGGGCCATAGGCAGGCTGACGTCTGGGGTACCAGATGACCCTCCATTCAGATGGATGGATGGATGAAGCTCCATAACAGCAGCACCACTACTTAAAGACCACTGGGCTGTGCTGCAAGGACTTGTAGATAGCGATCCCGCAAGACATGCACCAGAAACCAGGGATGCTAGTGGATGCAGTCCCCCTAGCTAGTCCCCTACTCTGCACCACAGGGCTAACTGTGAAGTCAGTGGAGTGTTGCCAAGTACAAGGATGGGAGTGCACGAATCCTAGAATTCCTTCTGATCTAACCTTCTGGCTGAAACATTCTACATGACCTGGAGAATGGAGCTTCCCCATTTCTACAGGGCAAAACAATGGACATGATTTGTGTATTTGGTTCAGAACTTCAGTTGCTTAGATTGTGAAATATTGTTTTTCAGTGCCAGAAACCATTTTCTTTTCATTTGGAATTTAAACGAATATTTCAATATTCCATTCGTTGCAACCCTAATTAGCAGCTTGGAGGAATATATTCATGTTCCGATATGTATCGGTCAGTGCAAAGAGAACACTGCTAATAGCATTTTCAGCGAGTCTTAATGGTTGTGCTTCATTCCTCTCCAGCGGAGCTGCGAAGAAGTGCGCTCTGTTAACTTATTGTACAAGCATGTGGCGTCATCATGGAAGCGCATGCTATGGAACTCTCTAGATGGATAGAGTTCATAATGTATGCGCGAGCGGGTCTGAGAGTGAGGCTGCTGCGTTCTGCGTTGCACGTCATCATTACCGTCACGAGACGTTTCGACTTTGAAGGCAATCTACTAAGTTTCAAACAGGGTTACCATTTAAACACGGCCATTCATCAGGGCCGTTCACGCTCTGTCAACTTGCCTCCATTTAATAACAATTTGCACTGAAATCTCTGCATGGGGACTGACCCGGAGGCTACTCTGCAAATCAAGCGTAAAACCCAGCTATTGCCTGTTGACAATCATTTTGTTGCTAAAATCTGAAATATGGTTTATAGCAAGTTTGCTGCCCACTAAACTGCCAGCCACCGGCAACTGCAGCATTAGCCTAGGATCACGTGTGTGTGCCGAGCCAAAACCACGTTTGCCCCGACTATACAATCCCCTCACCACTTTACATGCAAGTCTTGCCCACCACGTCCACAAGCTGCGGGTTCTCCATCCTGTTTTAGACCTTTTCATAACAAGGTAAAATGAAATCCCTCTCTTCTGCAGACACAATGTATAACATGCAGTCTGGATTAGAAACTATGACCCGATCAGGAAGGATTGGCAATACAAATAAGCAGAAACACGAAAAATATGTGATATCAGTATAATTGAAAATAACGACCCTCATACATCCCCTTCCCACACCTCCTTGTACGCCCATGTATATATACACACACACCCTTGTTTGCCTCTGTGAGGCAGTTTTTTGGGCTGTTGTGAGCCACTTGAATTCATGTAGTAGCCATCTATTTAAAGGTTGTTGGAGGGATGCTGTCGCTTTCTTCCACCAACACCAATGGCTCCCTTGTAAGCACCCCTGATTTCGAGGTAAAACTACCACTGCCTCTGCCGTATCTCTGCCCTGCCTCCACCTGCGTTATTAAGCCCACACCACAGAGAGTGGCAGACAGGCTGCTCGAGTCACAAGAATTGAGGGGGTATTAGCGGCTGACAGCTTTGCTACCACCATGTCTAGCTCTGGGTGGTGTCAGCCCCCTCACCATGTTTCCTTGTTTCAGGAATGGCATAGCAATACCCTTAGCTTGGCAGCATTTGCAGGCATGTGGTGAGAATTCCTTTGGGGTCACGCAAATGGAGAGAAGAACACGAGTGAGATAGTCTCTGCCATCCCCATGCAGGTGGTACACTACCCAAAGTGCCATCTGGTGTTTCAGGTAATCCCCCTGGTGAGCATTTGTTGACCAAGCTGATGCCCTGTAATGGGCTGTTGTTAATGCAGATACAGTTATGGGGCCTCACTAGGCCACCACAAGATGCAGAGGTCTTATAAATAGGGGGTTTAGTGAGCTGTGCAGCTGGGAGTTTTGACCAATTTTACTGGACAAAAGTTCTTTAAAATGGTTAGTTTCTCAAAAACTACCTAAAAGGTCCTTAGGTCCTCTTGACACTACTTGGTTTTCTGTGTAAAGCCATTCATTGTGTTTAATGAATGTGTACCACAATGCTTCCTTAACTCATTAAACATGTACAGTACTGGCACAAACAGTGCAATCTTCATTCACATAAAGAAAAAATAAAACATGCAGCAAACGTTGAAACTTCCTTGACATACAGGAAAGGTACAATATGGTATCATTGCTAGCAACCCTCACACAAAGAACAGGAACCTAATAGTGAGAAGCATTGAATGTTTCCTTCACATGTTGGGCAGACACATCATCGTCCGCAACACTGCAAGTTACTATCTGTTACAGCTAGACGCCCTCTATGGTCTTTTCTTCACCCTCAGGCTCAAGACAACCGCCTTCCCAATGCTCGGCGGCACTTTGCCAACCAATCAATGGCTACCTGCACTCTAGGCACCACATCTGCTAACCCCACGATGGCCACCATGCCAATCGTTGTACACAATGGAAGGAGGGGCTTGCTACTTCACAAACAAATACAGAGAACAACGCTGGCTCCTCGCGTTGCAACTTTGTTTCTTTGTAAAGGCTTGTTGGTACACGCTCATCACTGTTAGTGTTCCTGCCCATTTTTCTCGTGTTGCTTTCACCAGAGCGCTGCTTGCTTTGATCCTGTTCCTCCTTGTTCTTACCTTCCTGCTGGGAACTTCCGTGCAGTATTCTGTCCCTAGGAACCGCTGCCTTCTCGCCATTTAGTTTATCCTTAGACTCTGCATCCTGGTTCCTCTGCAAGTTGCATTAAATTCTCTCCTACTCCTCTTCTTGTCAGTCTGGATGTTCAGCTACACCAACATCCAGATCAAGGTTTTTTCCCTGTCAGAGGTTTTTTTTTTCTCCTTGGGTGACCGGCCTCTCTGGCGACTGGTTCACCCAGTTTCACTTTAGGGAGTTCTGGCAGCCAGAGAAGACCATCCTTACTTGCACGACACCAAAAGCAAGAACACCAGAAAACCACACATGAGCTCTAAACCCAAGAGATTGCAGCACCTCAAAAACCAAATGTCAGAGATGGCTCAAATACAGGAACCGGTGGCTGCAGTTCAGAATCTCACCTTAGAAGTGCAGAATGTTAAAGCAGAAAATATTTACCTACGACAGGCCATTCAAGCCTGTGATGCTTTACCTTCATGTCTTACAGGGGATACGGCCTCATTTGAAAAATACTCTGGAAACCTTAAATGCTTAAAAGAATTTCCGGATGCTTGTGAAGTACAGTTTTCCTATAGGAACGTTTCTTAACACACCGACAGGGGCAAGATTGGATTTATGGTGACACACATGACACGTAGGTCATTGGCCTGGGCTACCATCTTGATTTCTCTCAATTACCCTATCATGGACTCTCACGTAGGCTTTATCCCTGCATTGAAAAGGCTCTTTGATCATCCGGATCTGGCATGTACAGCTCAAGAAAAGCTTTTGGAATTCCAGCAAGGACAGATGGATCTCCTCTCTTACACTGCTAAGTTCAAACAACTAGCCCTACAGGCAGATTGGTCGGATCAGGCATGTTTCACCCTGTACTAGAAAGAATAATCCAAAGATCTAAAAGACGAGCTCTCAAGGGTACCTTGACCTCCAAACTTGGATAAGTTAATCCAGTTAGTTATTCAATTCGACTACCGCTTAAAAGAGAGATGTCATGAACGCAATAAACATCGGAACCCTTCCTCTCGTACCTATGCTCCACCTACCAACCGAACACAAATACATAGAGAAAACGCTGTGCCCATGCAACTTGGTGAAGCCAGAGGACCTTTATCATCTGAGGAACGGAACAGACGCAGGCAACAAGATTTATGAATGTACTGCAGTTCAGATACTCATCTACTCTGGATCTGTCATTTGGCTCCTCGACGGAAGGAAAACTCCACCTCCCGATCCTAACTGGGATACAGGGTCGGGAGCAATTGTCTTATCCCACTCATCATGACAGGGGAGTAATACTAGCTTCTCTAAAGGAACCTGCCCTCCTCTTGGTCTTACAAGTCACCTTACAGGTTAATGACAAATACTCCATCCAGGTATCTGCCTTGGTGGATTCCGGTGCAGGAGGGAACTTCATGGACAAGGCATGAGCTAAGCAGGAACCTATACCTGTAGAAGGAGTTGATGGTCAGCTTCTGGAAAGTGTTCCCATTACGGATAACACTATCCCATTGGGAATATTGATTCATCACCACCAGGAACGGATTCAGTGCGATCTTATTGAGGTGGCTCATTATCCTATTATTCTTGGAATACTATGGGCCTCATTACGACCCTGGCGGTAGCCGTGCCTTTATTAAGGGCACGGCTGCCGCTGGTAATGATTTTTTACTGGAGCCCAGAAAAGGGCAGTAACCGGGTCATGCCGACCTTGGCAGACCTGGTAATTGCCCTTTTCTGGGCGCCGGTAAAAATTAATCCCCATTCACATTTGAGCCCCATAGGCTAATGACGGGCCCGTTGTTAGCATCATGGTCTGCTAGCGGGTCCCGCTACGGATGCCTGGTCTGGCCAGGCGTCCTGAGCAGGACCCGCTGCAGACCTCGTAATGAGGCGGCCCAGAATGAACGGTGGTGGTCCCTTACCAGCACCGTTCATTCCACGGCCAATAGGGTCCTCATGAGGCCCAATGTCTCTTCACTCACAACCCCTACATAAACTCCTACATAAACCCCTACATAAACTGGAAGGCTCAAACCCAATTTTTGGGTTCGTTCCGAGCATTGTGCATCCACATGCCTCATGAGCACCGCTCCGCAATCAGTATTAATTAACGCTTCTCGCCCTTCGGTTACTCATGCTCTATCCTTAGCCACCACCTTACCACACAAATACTAGGCCTTTGCAGAAGTCTTTGAAAAGAAGAAACACAAATCTTTACTCCCTCATTGTCCAAAGGACTGTTTCATTCAATTGATGCCTAATACGACAATACCATTTTATCGTATGTTCGTGAACCCTTAGGGGGCCATTAAATCAGTAACACATCATACTCAGGGTGGGATGTAGAATAACTCTTACAACAAATAAAAAGACCGACTTAGAAAGTTGGCAAAAAGTCTTGCCCAACTGTTTTATTTTCAATTGTTAGAACGGACATCCACGTTGCACAGCATTATATCAACTATTTTCATAAATAATTATACTTTTATAGCAAAACTCATCATACGTGACATCATACTAAATGGCAAACTAAGAAAACCTATGGGGGTTGTGATTGGCTTAAGGGGAACATCTAAGTATACTTTCTTTAAGGGATCGGGTTGTGATTGGTTCTCTACAGTCAGGTAGACAACCTATGCCCACTCCTAGTGCAAGTTATCTTCATCAGTTACTAGATACATGGTACACCATTGGCTATCAAACTATAAGGCCCTTCGTTATAATGCCCTCCACTTTTGGTTGGCACGTGTGTCCCCTTTCCAGAACATTCGTCTCACTAGCAGCACGTAAGCTGGTTCCCTGGGTCCCAGTGAGTGGACTTGACCGTGTCTCCCCACCCAATTAGCCTAACATCTCTCATCGCTCATGCCGTCTGCCATTCAGGTTGTCTTTGAACTTGTCCTTGCAAAGTATCATTGCTCCTGAGAATAAAAGGGAATATAGAAACACTGTTATCATAGTTCAGGTCTGTACGCCCAACTCCTATTTCCATCCTCGGCTCACATGGCAGGAGACCGTATTTCGGCCTATTTTGCTGCATTTAATGTTATTTTAATTAATAAACTTGGCACTCATGGTGTTCTTTTTTGCACTAAACACAGGGTGATTTAGCTTCTCACGTTAACTGATCTTCAAGGATAGATAACCGGTTCTTGGCTGCTCCATCCTTTAACACCAGGCCAGGCAGCTATTTCAGGCCTTTCCTCGATCTTCAGCTGTTTTCATACTGCGACACAGCCCTCAGATTCTTCTTTCTTCACGGATCTGAGCTTACCAAATGTGTGACACTGATGTCCAGATTCCATATAATGGCGGCACCGCCTGAAGTCTATTCACTTTGTATAGCTGGCCTTTAAGATTACTTAATCTACTTTAATTGCTGCATCTGTACAATTATAAATCTACTTGCATTTTCTGCAGTGCTCTTCACATGTGCAATCTTCATTCCGCATATGAAAGTTTACTTGATTGTTTACTTCGTCATCTGATTCTATAAGGTTCTTCGACCACTCTTCTCCGTCTTTCACGCTTATTTCTTGTGATATCACCAGCCTCTTTTTCTCCCATCTTCATATTGCTTTGGGGATCTCACCCAAGAGATTGTCATCTCTTTGGGGGTACATAATATAGGGTCTTCTCAATGGATACCTTTTCTTGAAACTCTCAGTGGAATTGGCTCAATCACCGGTGTTGTGCATGTCGCAATTTCTGGTTTCCAACATATAGGAAGAATGGGGTCGGGACTTCCTGCAGAGGTATTTAGCTGCTCCGCTATACTCCGGTTGACACCCGCCAAGAAAATAACATTGAAAGCATACCTCCAGGAACATTTGGCTAACAGTCTTATAAGAGAGTCAGTCTCTTCAGCTGGTGCCTCTCTTTTTTTATAACTAAAAAAGAGACCACTGAAGTACGACCATGTCTGGACTACAGAGGCCTGAATGCAGTCACAGTGAAAGACTGTTACCCTCTACCTCTCATTCCAAACATACTGGATGCCGTTCAAAAAGCCACCATCTTTACAAAACTAGATCTTCGCTGAGCCTACCACCTCATATGGCTCAAGGAAGGCGACGAATGAAAAACGCCCGTCTGAATACCTTTTCGGCCATTAGAATATAGAGCCATGCCCTTTGACCTAGCAAACACACCTTTGGTTTTTCAAAGGTGTATGGACGCTATATTTGTAGATCTGCTCTTTCGCACACTCATCGTGTACCTGGACGATATTCTTGTCTTTTCCACTTATACTGCTGAATGTTCCGATCATGTCCAACAAGTCTTTCGCCGGTTGAAAGATAATCATTTAGTCAAGCTAGAAAAGTGCACCTTTGCTTGCTCCTTCTGTACCATAACTTGGCTTTATACTATCCCGGCACGGCATAACTATGAACCCACAAAATGTTAAAGCCACCTTTCAATGAAGGAGACCTTCATCAGTAAAAGAACTTCAGCAGTTTCTGGGCATTGGCAATTTCTATAGGAAGTTTATCCTCAATTTCTCTAACCTTGTATTACCGTTAACCTCAAGAATAGAGTTAAGTACTTAAGGGATCCTAGTACAGGGAAAGCCTTTTAGACCTTGAAGTCTGTTAGGGAGAATTCTCCAGAATGGCTAATTTCCCATACCTGTTGAGTCCCTCAGCAGCTTTGTTGGATTTCTATGGTTTAATCTTTTTTACCTGGTAAGAGTGTGAGCCTTTTTTCCCACTCTTACACGTGTTTTGCTATGTGTTGTACATTGTATGCTCATGGGCTATGGCGTCTCACCCACTCCATAGGCATCATCTTTCTACTGTGTGTCACACGGCACCCTCAGTGCAGTGACACAGAGTTGTATTTTCATACTTCCCACTTTAAACTCCATTTTTCAGGGACTGACTTCTGTCTCCCAGAACATGTAAAGTTTCCATTGACTTTACTAGTCATTTTACATTTACAGACCCAGTACAACCTATCTTCCAATAGAGTACTGGAGGGGTTAATAGTTATCCCCTTTTGTTTGATTCTCATGGGACATTTTTATGTTCCCCTTTCTCTAAGATTTGGCTGGTGGCAGTGGTATCTACCATTTGTATTCTACTGCGAGCTATGAAAATAGCCTTGGTAACCTTAGAGGCTATGATGGTAGCCTCAAACTCTAACCCGCTGGACTCCTTTTATTTTTATTTGGTTCTGGTTGGGTTTATGAGCCATTTCTTTTTGTAAAGGTCTTTCTCGTGTTTTAGCAGGTTTGGTTCCTTTGTTTGCTGTCCTTTGGCGGGCTTCTGCACAGAAGCCCTCCTTAGGAGCCTGAGTGTCTGGGTGGATAGGATGTGAGGGAGGGGTTTGAAGACCCCTGCACAGGGTCTCCTTGGAGACCCAAGTCGCACTTTAGTTTGATTGGCTAGGTGGCTGTCCTGACAGGACAGCCACCCTGCTGTGTGATTGACAGCCAGGCTGTGTGAATGGGGGAAAACTGCTTAAAAGCAGGTCTCTGGGACTTGGAAGGCAGAGTCACCACTGGATCAAGAGAACCAAAGAGAAGCTGAAGGAAGACAACTGCTGCAACTACTGAAAGCCTGCTGCAGGTCTGAATCGCCCAAAACTTCGACAACAGAGAAGATCTGCAAGGAATCTTCTTCCCTTGAGCTTGGTGGGACCAACCAGCTCACCAAATGCCAAACGCCGGCCTCCCTCTCCAGGTCGAATTTGCTGTGCCTCTCTGCAGTGAATCGGATAGCCAGGAGGAATGGAACCTGTTTGGGGTTTAAGGAGCGCACCTTTTATTCGACGCTTTGCTCTGCTGCTGGCTTCTTCCCTGGGCAGTGCAGAACCCTCCAGTCTTCCTCCTTCTTGTCACCTCAACAGTCACTTCAGGAACCGTAAGCCTGCAGGAACTGCCAGTAACAACCGCCTCAGCTACAGCATTCTTCTTCATTTAAGGTACTGCGCAAATCTGGTCGTTCCTTCCATCTGACCGCGGTGAAAGTGTTTGAAATCTTTTGCCTCTCCGAAGGCTTGTCCTTCTCTTCTCCTTTGAATAACTTTTCCTCTGACCAACTTAGTTTTGAACTCTTGGCAAAGACTTAACCGCAAACTACTCTGAACTGTGTGATCCTCTGCAAAGACTCTGAACCACTAACATTGGCCCAGGCCTATTGACTTGAATCCTAGTTGTAGTAAACCTTTTCTAGATTGCCCTGCCTATCACTTGTTGGTGTTGTTGATTTTGGATAACCTTTTCTTTTCCTCCCTTTTTAAATTGCTGGAGTGCCATTTGGCTCACACTCATTTTGAGCTTAACTTATCCTTATCTTAACTTATGGGTGTTGTGTAGTATATTAAGATTTCGATGTTCTGCTGCTTTATGATAGTGAATTGTTTTATAACTGATGGTGTAAATAAATGTATATTCTTTTACTCAGAAATCTTGAATCAGTGTTTGTTTGAACCATAGTAATTGTTGTCTTTGTGTAACCCCTTGTACTGCTCACTTTACTCTTGAAATGGGTCTGGCAGCTCAGCCATCGCTACCACTTTACTGAGTAGTACAGACTTGTACCAAAGGTGAAATTGTACTTACACTTGTAGTCTTAATTGTGTGTGGTGTTTCCAAAGGGTACTTCATATGGTTCTGCCTAACAAAGTCCACCTTCACCACCGCTCCAATATTGAATATGCCTGACTAACATAAAACCTTTATTGTCAAAATGGACACTTCGGATAAGGCAGTAGGTGCTGTCCTCCAACAACTCAGAGACGACATTGAAGAACATCCAATCGCCTTTTATTCCAAAACCTTACTGCAATCGGAGGTGCATTATTCGGTATTGGAAAAAGAGCTGTTAGCCATGAAATGACCATGTACTGAGTGGAGGCACAACCTCCTAGGAGCAGAGCAAGAAACAGAGCTTCTCAATGACCTCCGCAATCTGCTTATGTTACAGTCCTTTGCATGCCGTAACAGCCATCAGGCCAGATGGGTGTATTTCTTTCTACAATTTTGGTTTCGGTTAACCTTCATCGCAGGTACAAAATATGTAGTTGCTGACGCCCTCTCATGTTCATTGACTACACCCCTGGACTGGGAGGTAAAGACAGAACGTAAGTTTCCACAAACCACTGTTATATGTCATGCAACAACCTTGTTGGCTAGAATCAAGAAGACGTAAAGAACAACATCAATCCTCTAATCCTATCAAGTACCCTCTCTTAAACAGACAAGGTTTACTTTTCAAAGGTAATGATGGGCTGTTTCTACCCACAACGGAACTCAAGAAAAAGCATTATCTATCACTCATGACTCAAAGATAGCAGGTCATGGTGGAGAAGGATCCACCCTTCATTTACATCAACAACATTTTTGGTGGCCTTGCATGCGTCAAGATATCAAAGTGAGGTTTGTGCACAAGCCAAAACACCCAGATGTAAACCCAGCGGTAAACTGCTACAACCTTCATTACCTCCTTGACCACGGCACACGTTTGCCACAGATTTTATTGTGGCTCTTCCACCATCAAAAGGCTGTACAGTTATCATGGTCACCGTAGATGCTTTTACTAAGATGGCACATTTCGCTCCTTGCCAGTCTTTACCAGCTGATGCTGCTATGGCTTCGCTCTTCTTCTCTGCAGTTTTAAAGCTACATGGACTAGCCACTAATATTATATCAGATCGTGGAAGTCAGTACACCTCTAGATTCTGGTCTACCTGCCTCTCTTCTGGTTATCACCCCAATCCAATGGCCTCACTGAGAGAACAAACCAGTCATTGAAACAATATTTTCACTGTTTTGTCACTGGGAAATAAAATGACTGGGTTCCCCTGCTTCCAATTGCCGAATTCTCCTACAATAACACCTATCATTCGGCCATTGGCACTACACCTTTTTTCTGCAACTATGGATACCATCCCACATGATTACCTTCAGTACCTTAAACCAGTTGTAACATGCAAGCAGTAGAAGAAATGGTGCAACATCTACATCTCATACAAAACCAGACCGAATCACATATCTGCAATACCCGCAAAAAGGCTAAACTACATTTAGACAAACACAGACACCCAGATCCCGACTTCAAAATAGTTAACAAGGTTTGGTTGGCTGCTAAATGTCTACCAATTTGTCTGAAAACTTAAAATATTTTGGTCCCTTAAAGGTGTCTAAAAAGATTAATCTTGTGGCATTTTGTTTACAGCTTCCCCCTTCTTGGAACAGGATACATCCTGTGTTTCACTCATCTTTGTTGAAATCTTATAATACCTCTCCAGGAAGATGTCAAGTAGCCAAACCACTGCCTGTTTACATCAACCAAGAACCAGAATATGAGGTAGCCCATATCTGTGACTCTCGCTCTTATAGGGGGGTCTTGCAATACCTCATAGACTGGAAGGGCTATCGTCCAGAGGATCGTACCTGGGAACCTGCGAGACAGGTGCATGCCCCAGTTCTGGTAAGACATTTCCATCACCTGCACCCCTAGAAAGCCGGCGGAACCGTACTTGGAAGGGGGTATACTGTTGCATCTAGACACCCTCTATGGTCCTTTCTTCGCCCCCAGGCTCAAGACAAATGCCTTCCAATGCTTGGCGACACTTTGCCAACCAATCAATGGCCTCTTGCACTGTAGGGACCACATTGGCTAACCCCAAGATGGTTGCCACACCAACCGTACGTTGTACGTGATGGATGGAGGGGCATACTACTTCACACACAAATATGGTGAACAAAGCTGGCTCCTCACATTGCAACTTTGTTTCTTTGTAAATGCTTGTTAGTACACGCTCATTCCTGTTAGTGTTCCTGCCCCTTGCCTTCTGTTACCTTCATCGCTTTGATCCTGTCCCTCCTTTTTCTTCCGCTCCTCTTACCTACCTGCTGCGAACTTCCATTAGGTACTCTGTCCCTGGGAATCTCTGCCTTCTCGCAATCTAGTAGATCCATAGACTTTGCATCCTGGTTCCTCTTCATGTTGTCTCATGTTCTCTGCTACTCCTATGCTTGTGAGTCTGGATCTTCAGCTACACCAGCATCCAGACCAAGGTTTTTTCCCCATCAGAAGGATTTCTTCTCGTGGGCAGACTGGGCTCTCTGGCAGCTGTTTCACCCTGTTTCACTTTAGAGAGTCCTGGCTGCCAGAGAGGAACATCCTTACTTGCACAACATCAAAAGCAAGAACACCAGAAAACCACAGGTGAGCTCTAAACCCATGACTATCACACACCAAACAAGCACAGTACCGGGTACAGCAGGTCCAAATTCCCTGAAAGGCACCCATAAGTCACAGTCCAAGCAGCAGTGCTGCAACAGCTCAAAAGTACAAAGTTCCTCACAGATACAACACATACAGTTACTATATGCATATGATATGCACATGCTTCCCTCACAAACAGAACAGATACAGCCACAGCATAGGAAGGACCAGCAGAGTCTTTTCTCAAACAGGTACAACATTGATCAGGATATTACACGCTTTCATCAAAATTCCTCAGGAGCCCCATAGCGAAGTCCATAGGGCACTTTCAATAAACTGGTACAGCATGTATATGGTCATATGGTCACTACAAGCTTCCATAACAACCAAATATACCTATAGCATGGACAGGGCTAGTGCAAGATTCTGTCTCAAATAGATACAGCATTTATACAAGAGAAAACCTCTCTCACAAACGGTTCAGCATTGTAAAGCGGACGACACATGACAAAGAATTCAATGCAAGTGTCTCTCAAAAACAAGTACAGTTATAGACCGGCCAGTTCATGTTTCCCTCAAGAGTGGGTAGAAATACAGCATGGACAAGTATATTACTTTTACCCTAACTAATGGGCACATGGAAAGCAAGCTTCACTCACATTCAGATACAGTATGTGCAGGGTCACTGCAAGCTTCCTTCACAAACAGGTACAGCATGGACAGGGTTAGTTCAGGTCCTGTGCAAACAGATACTGGCATAGCATGCCAAGACCAGTTTCATTTTCCATCATAAACATGCACAAGTACAGCATTTGCAGGGCCTGTGCACGAATAACTCAAATTGGTACATTTATGGTACAAACAGGATCAGTGCAAGCTTCCCTCATGTACACGTACAGCATGAGCAAGGGCAGTGCAGGTTGTCCTCTCAAAGTAGCACAGCTGCAGCATGTTCAGAGCTAGGGAAAGCTCCCTCAACAGAAAATGTGCACAGCATAGGCAGTTACAGAGCAAGTTTCACTTGAAAGGAACAGGTACAGCATGAGATTCGGATCCATGCAGTTTGATAGCTCCAAACCTTGACGAGAGCTCTTCTTTCATGTGGCCCACTAATCTAACCAGCAGCTCTTACAAGTGGCCATGTGATGGCGCAGGAGTGGGGTGGGTATATGGGGTGCATTGTGCAAACGTGACTGCTTTCTGCACTCTGTTTCATCAATTGCTCATTACCAGATGTACTTGTGGTGGGGTTAGATATTCCAGGTGAAGATGATGGGGTGGTAAGCACAGATGTTGCTTGTCTGCATGACGCGCAAACACACAAAATGTTCCCATTGCAGAAAGTCTCCACTCCTAAGTCTGCCGGGTATTCTCACTAGCCCATCTCAAGATGTCCAATGACGTGGGAGGGAGCCACCAGGTGGTAAATCCTAAGACTGCAGGGCAGTGCAGCATTGCTGGAGCATATGTGACCTTTTGGAGCGCAGATGCACTGCAGGCAAAGTGCCATCAGCATCCTGTATGCTCAATAGAACCCACAGTGGATTATTAGTTTCTCCGGCCTTGCTTATAAGTGACAGCAATTTGGCAAGTCACACATTTTTTCCATCATCAAATTTCAAGAATGACCTTCCAAAATGATCAATTTGTTGAATACTTGTCACTGTAATGTTAATGTTTGACTAGTATTTCAACATCAGAAGACCTGCATAAAGTTTTGACAGATTGAATGCCAGGCATTTACCCTCATCATACACATATTCTCAGCCAGCATGCTTATCTTGGATTTATAGCCTGCACTATATATAGTCAATGAGATTTGTGATGGCATCTTTGATGTCATGGGTGTTAGTGCTTGTAGTGCACACTGGTGGCGCAAGTTATGGTTGCTTAGCTCACCATAACTGGCGAATTTCATGGTTTTTTTCGGTTTTACCTGTAACCATAATGTCCCTGTAACAACGTTTGTCAATTGAATTGCATAGGTTTTTACAAGTGCAACTTAACCATAACGTCCCTTTAACAATGTTTTTGTTAGTGAATTTCTTAGGTTTTAGCTTTTAGTAGGGCACTGCAACCAGAACGTTGCTTTAGCTAGTGTTTTCTGTAAAAATGATAGCTGTTTGGTACTGCAACGGAACCGTAACGTCCCGTTAATAACGGTTTGATACTGATTCCTTGGCTGCCCTCATGATAAACGTGTGGAAAAGCCAAATTGTCTGGTGTATGTATCCATGTGCGCTACTCCTTCCTTTTCCGAATAGTGTTGTTGTATCTTAGCAATCACACATGTACATGGTAAATGTTGGTGAGTGTTTGAGAAGTTTCTCTTTTTCTGTTAACATTGCATGGTGAATCTGTGCCGCACAGTACTGGCTGAGATGACTACAGATGAACAATATGGACCTTTCCTAGGGAGACTGCACCTGGTCGGCGTATGTGCAATCACACTGCAAGTATTCCGTTAGCGGCCAAATGTCTGCATCTTCGAATGCACTTTTAAATAGTTGTGGAAGCGCATGTGTATCTATTCCACACCTATACCGATGCATAGGTCATCCACTGTGTGCTGTTAATACCGCCCCTGTTGACAGCCCTATGTATTCATACAGTAGGCTACCACATTTCAAGTACTCCTGCCGACTATGTGGGTGGCTCTGACTGTATGACGCCCACTGGTAAACAAGGAACAGAAACCTGTAATGTGGGCGTGTTAAATGTTGCATGAATTTGATTGATGTGCTGCTTGCCTTTCCATGACCCGTGAAACAGACATATCGTGTCTGCACTGAGCAGTGGGATGGAAAGTGTCAAGAGGGAGGTTGCCTGCAGGTTGTACAGATGAAGAAAACATGTAACTGCAGGTGGGAAAGTTTGTAGTGAATCTGCAAAATGTCAAAACTACTTAAGCTTGGTCACACACATACTAGTGCATGTAAAGGCAAGTAAGCAAACAGCAGAATATGCAGAGCGCAAACAATGTTAGTGATGGTTAGAAAAGTGCCATAGCAACATGGGTCGCACAGAATAAATGGCTTCCTGCTCCACGTAATGAAGCTGTGTTTGGCGTTGTTGTAAACATTCTTGTATTCCAGAATGTATGCATCTCTGTGAATGCTACTCCTAAGACTAATGGCATAGCATGAAGTGTTTGTACTGCATGTGACAATAACTGAAATGAAAGCACAAGGGACCAGTGGGCAGTCTACCGCCTTCCAACAATTACATAGGGTAATTTCATGTACAGCATTTGTCACTTTTGCTGCGGGCAACAAGAGAGGCACTTCTGTAGGGCAACAGAGCTCTAAAACATCCTTGCAGACCATATGCCGCGCTACAGACCCTTACCCGGCAAAGGGCATTGTATTGTGCATGTACTGCAATGTGCTACTCTACAGAGGGAATGCACTTGGAATTGTGTGGGAAGGGTCCTTCTGGGAGCATGACAATGACTGGCGCCTATGTAGGTGAGGACCACCCAATAATTCCGTCTCTCGGCATACCCCTATGGTATCCATGCATGTGCTGCCCCTTCTGTACCGGGCCTTTCCTGACGTTCCTTCTGTGGTGTGTGTCAGAAGACCATAATAAATGGAAATGAACTGGGAAAGGAAAAAACAGAAATGAAGAAAGCACCTCTTAGAGATGAACAATGGAATTTCCAATGAACGGATGCAGGGCGGGAGGCGTGGCACTATGCAAAACACTGTAGTTGAATTGGTTAGAAAGAGGTTTCTTTACGTGTTGCACAGCGTTTTGAAGAGTGTCAGTGTGCAACAATTACTACAAAACGTTTTCACCACTTTCAAGAAGGACACCAAGGCAATTTGGATGGGTTATGCAGAAAAATCGGGATGGCAGGCATAGCAAGATGAACGTTACAGCTGGGGAAAACTGTTTGTACTGTGAAACGTCATATTCCCATGTGTGAAGTACACCATTGGCATATGTCGTACAAAGGCACAAATACACTTCTTTGCAATGTACCGTGCTTTCTCCATTTGCAGACCAAATAAAAAATGAGCAGCCACATCAGTGGCTGCATAATGTGATAGAAAGTTATGCAAGAGATTGGAAACAAATGCATGACCTGGGCAAGTGCCTCCTTCATCGCAAACGACACTGAAACTCGTGTAACATGCTGTGCAATTTTCTTTCCACAATGAACAACAATAATATCAGCATGATTGCGTGTCACCAAAGTGTCACACAGACAAATCAAGATCAGTCACTTCATTGTAGGCACTCAATAGCAGTACACATCCACATGATAGATTCCAAAATGAGCAGCCACTGCACAGTATTTTCCATCCACTTTCAGTAAATGTATTTTGAACTCCCCTAAAACCTGCACGCTGTGGCTCGTGAAACACACAGCCATAACCGCACCATCTGCATTTCTATCAACAAATAGACTGTGTACCACGGTCTGTGCATACACACCACACCCAGTAACCTTATTGACCAATCCCGTAGCCTCTTCAGGCCCATTTCTATGGCCGTCATCTGCAAAAGGGGTGTATCTAACACGTGCGACCCTGCAACTATTGTAATATTTGTGGACTTTTCATGCTGTGCATGCGCGGGAGTGGGGAAATAACTTTCAAGCAGGGTAGGGGATATCATTAGTTGTGGCGGCTCTTAAAAGAGCCTTTTTTTAAAAAAGGTTCCATAGAAACACCTTTTTTGCGGTTTTCATACGTAATTTTGTGTTTTCAGCGTCAGCTCACATTCTTACAATAGGGTCTTCAGTGCAGCCTGTAGATTGTGAAACAAAATGTCATTGCCACTGGTCAACAAAGACATGCCATTTCCTTTGAAAAGGGTTATGTATCGAGTACCAACATTCTCATTCTCACACGAGAACATCCCAGAAGCACTCAAGAAGTCACACATTCTTCTGTTGATGAGACCCCTTCTGACCTCTGGCTGGCGACAGGAATCATTGGAATACTTCCACACTATTCTCGGGGGATACATAAGAAAAGCACCTGTGAGAAAAATGCGCTGCACTGCTTTCATCATCTTCTTCAGTTGACGGTACACAAAGGAACAAGACATGGAACTCAAAAAGAAGGCTCCAAAGTGCACGACCACAACATGTACAGTTGCTGAAGAGGCCATGCGTCGACATTCTACAAGCACTCCGCTGAAACAGCATGCTTCGACAATGCATCACAAAGCGTCCACTCCCTTCAAAACCAAATTGCCACAAAAGCCTTCTTGGACGGCATACACAAACAGATCTTCCGCAAAGGCATCACCCACCGCGAAAACTGTGGTCTTGCCATGTTGGCTAGCCGCACTACACAAACTAATGGAAGAAATGATTGCTGCCCTTTCCTGTGACGCACACCCTGAGCACCTGATTGGACATTCCCCACAGTCCCATTTCCATTGGCCACCATGGTGAGAAGCGCAGAATGTGGCACGTGCCTTTCCCCAAGTACCACGAGGGCCGTGCCCCAGTGAAGCAGGAGGAGTCCTTCTCCCTATTGGTGCTCTTGTCTGTGACACTCACCCTGAGCACCTGAATGGCAAAAGGCCATAGTCCCATTTCCATTGGCCAGCATGGTGAGAAGTGCAGAATGTGGCACGTGCTTTTCCCCAAATACTGCGAGGGCCACGCCCCAGTGAAGCAGGAGGAGTCCTTCTCCCTATTGGTGATCTTGCCTGTGATGCACACCCTGAGTACCTGATTGGACCAAGGCCATACTCCCATTTCCATTGGCCAGCATGGTGAGAAACGCAGAATGTGGCACGTACGCTTCCCCAAGTACCAGGCGGGCCGCACCCCAGTAAAGTAGGAGGACTTCTTTTTTCGCTTTCCACTCCAGCTATGCATGCAAGGCGCTAGGCCCTCCCCACAGAAAACACACCATAGTAGAGGCTATGGTTAAATGCTCATGTCATGTGCATTGCACTCCCCATCTTCAATTCAGCCTGCCAGCTCTCACACTGGGCACATATTTGCATGCATGGCTTCACAACGTTGCGTTGGGTCTGCTGAATGGTATGTAGGAGCCCGTGCACGTTAGCCATAGTTTACATGTGTGCTGATGAGCACGGCCTTTCAATCTGCAATATCTTACAGCACTCCCAAAAGCAAGGGGATTATAAGGGCCAAACCATAGGAAATTTGCATGGTGGCATGAGGCTCCCTATTATTCAACAGGGGTAATGATGTACACCGTATGCTAATGTATGCATACCAGCTCACTTCTGCTGCTGTACCAAGTCTAGAATGTCCTCCACAACCATTGTGTAAAAGTCATCAACTTCAAATGCATGCAGACACTATCGTACACGCTATATTTGCCAGCTTTCACCCTGGGCAGATATTTGCATCCTTGGCTGCATAAAGGTCCGCTGGGTGTGCTCAACGGTATGTAGGAGGCCATGTAAATTAGCCATAGGTTACATGTGTGCTGCTGAAAACGTCCTTTCATGCTGCAATATCTTAAAGCACTTCATAAAGCAATGGGCTTATGAGGGGCAAACCATATGAAATCCACATGGTGGCATGTGGCGCCCTGTTGTGCAACAGGGGCAATGTTGTACACCATATGCTAATTTACGCATAGCAGCTCTCTTCCACTGGTCGACCAAGTGCACAATGTCCTCCACAACCATTGTGTAAAAGTCACCAACTTCAAATACATGCAGAGTGACAACTGCATGGCTGCAATATGTTGTGGTGCCTGTTACAAAGGCCTAGGCTGTTGGGTGCAGATGTGGTGAACGGTATGTAGGAGGCTGTGTGCATTGGCCATGTTTTATATGTGTGCTGCTGAGCACGTCCTTTCATGCTGCTATATTTTACAGCACTTCCTAAAGCGAGGGTCTTCTAAGGGCCTAACCATAACAAACGCAAATGGTGACATGTGTTTCCCTATTATGCAACAGGGGAAATGAAATAATCCTCACTTCTGCTGCTCTACCAAGTCTACAATGTCATCCACAACCATTGCGTACAAGTCACCAACCTGATATGCATGCAGACTGACATGTGCATGACTGCATTACATTGTGGTGGCTGTCATGAAGGCCTAGCCTGCTGGGTGCATGACCTACGGCCTTAGGCCATGCACCCAACAGTCTAGACCTTTCCCACACCCACCACAACATAACAAAGCCATGCAGGCGAACATGTAGGCATGTGCCACAAATCAGAAAGGCATCATAGACACCAGCACTTCTACCCAACCTCTGCACCCTAAAACAGGAATGCATGTATGCACACATGTTCCACTTACCGTAATGCACAAACATACCACAGGGTTTGGCAACGCTACCCACTTCCATTCAGAAACCATTGTAATAATGCCAACCAAACAACACAATCATCACAACATTGGTCCTGCTATCCACACTGTACTACGGGCACACAAGCAGTACTGCATAGTGCACTGCAACACTTACTAATCCACGCAATGCACACTACGCAAGCACATGTAAGAACCAGTGGCATCATAACCTCTTCCATATTTACACTATTCTATTAGTGCACCCAGTGGACACAGTACACGACTGGTCACTGCATCTCCACCCATGCACCGACAACTGTACAATGTTCTACCAATCACCACACTCATGCAACCAACAATGTGTGCAATGCAGCCAAACCACACACACAAAGCGACAATGTGGCACCAACTTTCAACCACTCGACAAACCTTTTCCACCAATGGACATACTTTTCTGTGCAAGGGCTGCAGCCATGCATTAAAGGGGCTATAGACTTACCACACATAGCACACTATAGTGCACCCTATCTGTAAATGTGCATGTCTTGTGGAATGCACTCACCTTCTGCAAATGTGCCTGCCACCACTCATCACAGAAAGACATTGCTGCTGCAGCTGGCATGCCATAACGAAGGCTGCCTGCAATGACCACACAAGATTGTTGCATGTTGAGATAACCGCATATTGGCGTAGTATGCACGGATACCACTAGCACACCACCGTCTTCTTCTAATGTGAAGTATCACTTGCAGCACTTCTCACTCCGCCACCCTTTCCATCCCTTCTTCCCATCAACAGATGCCGTAAACAATGTTTTCCAAGCCCTTTCGCCGCCGCACTGCCCTTGGAAACAGCATGCCAGTGTTATCAAAAAATATTCACGCACAACACGTCACTGTACACTGCAGTGCAATCACATTTTTCACAGCGCGGTGAACAGGGAAAAAAGGGACGCCGGAGCAGAGGCAGATATGACTACTTTAAGTGGCCACACAGTTACATTCAAGAGGCCCAGCCATGAACACAATGCATTATGGGCTTGGCGCACACACCACAACACTGTCCTGTGATACACCACGGCGGTGTTTCCCAAAACCCTTGACGCACAGCACAACTTCCCTCCAGCCAACCACTGGCCGCATCCAATGTTCGCCGACAGCACGGCGTACCGCAGGCCAATGAGACTTCGATCAGCGGAGCGAACAGGAAAATGGTACCGCGCAGCAGACCCAGATATCACACATTTTTTGGGACGTACATTTCAATTCTTTGCAACAAAAATACTGGTCCTATTTCCACCGAACACACGAAAGAACACTTTCTGACCCAAGCCCCTGCTCCTGCCACAAATTTGGTGAAAATCGGTCCAGCTGATCGGCCTATAGATGTGCACAAAGTTTTTGCTAATTCAGTCTATGGAGAAAAAAAAATTGGGATCCCCTATAGCTTTGTCCCGCCTGCACAAAACCTCACCCAACTTGGCGAAAAAATTCAGAGCCGGCCATATACTTTTTTTGCAAAGTTTAGTGAGCATTCCACCATGGAGGGGCGAAGTTATAAGCTGCCGAAAAAGTGCTCTTCCTGTGAGTTTAGCAACTTAACCATAACTGCACGGCTGCTACCACGGGCAGTGTAATACTGGCAAAGCCAGCAAGACTTGACCAGTATGGTTCAGAATTGCTTTGAAAGGTAGTGTAGAAAATGTCAAATTAATTGGGCATAATTCTTAACTTTACAAGAAATGCTAGATAATGCCATAGTGAATTCAACCAGATATAAAGAATTTCAATTTTCAAACAGCGTGTGTGCCCAAAATAAAGTCTAATTATTCATGAAGTAGTTTTGAAGTTGCATGACTAAGTATGTATTTCTTCTACTTGAGAGCAAATGCTGCACAAAATAAATTGTGGGGTCAATACTTAGGATCAGCCCTACCAGCATTGCTTAAAACGTTATATCTATCAGATACTTAACTCAGATTGGTTTAAATCTCTTTTGAAATTCATTAAAAGCAGAGGGAAAAACCTGCTTTGGCCCCCCCGGCTGGCCAGTACTATACAAAGCTGCCTAGTTTGCCTAGTGCTTGCACCAGCCCTGTCTGTGTGGACATCAAAGCAGGGGAATGAAAATGATTGCTATGAAAACATGCTGATTAATTAGTATTGAATTGTATGCTGTCTCAGGCTTTTAACAAAAATGTTATCTGGGCCGCTGGATTGTCATCCTGGTTTGGGACTACAAGGCCCACCTACATTTTCAGTAGTCTCACCTATTTGGCACACCCATTTTGTAGACGTTAAAATCATAGGACAACTGAATTCGGAGAGAGAAAACATCACATTTGCATTTTTTTTACATAGTGATCAATTATAAAAAAAAGAAAATCTGCCTTCTCAGAAATTCATAATGTAAGGCTGAAAGTTATAATTAACAAAAATATATGTTAAACGTGTTTTGATCTTGGAATGATGAAAAGGCAATATGGTTCTGACAGAACTCGGCCCAGTGACTATCAAGCTGTTAACATTTAAACAATATGTCCATTAACCCACTGGCCTATTTTAGCAGATTAATAGATGGCACTGATAGTGCTATTTCTGATGAATTTTATTACTGTTAAATACACATGTAAAAACAGTTCTATGTCATTTCATCGACACCCGTTTTTACGACGGGTGTTTTTACTCATTGAAATATTTGTAAAAGTATTTGGGGGGGTTCCAACCCCAATTCCCCCATCCTCTACCTATTTTTGGTTATTCCTGACCCCTCAACCCTTTATATGCTCTTTCCTACCTTCAAAAACATTTTTGATTAGTTTTTATGGCAACAACTCAGCGTAAAAACACCCGTCGTTAAAACGGGTGTTGGTTAAAGGACGTCGTTCTGTAAAAACATTCCATCTATCTTTTAAGCTGTGAAAGCTAGTCAATCCTTGGGATACCTCAGTGGGCTAGCAACATGCATCAAAGATCTAGCTGCGAGTTTCCCATTAATTACAGCAGCACATCCTTTAACCTATCAAGCCAACTTACCAGAAGGAAGTCACATGGAGAAAAGGGGAGAGTGATTATTTAACCATTTCATGCAGCACACAACAATAAGAAAATGGTCTTTTGGAATTTGTAAGAAAAATTTCCCATTATGAACAATAAAGTTTAAATGAAAATGGTGTGCAAGGAAAAGAAAAAGAAAACAGCAAACAGGCCTTTTGCTACTCCCTGTCTACTGAAACACCATCCCTTTGGCAACTCAGACGAGGCCAATGCTTTTGCAGCTCAGGAAGGAACTGAAAACCTTACCCTTAAATCAATACCCAGGTGTCACCTAGGCCCCTTGGCTTCCCACATCACATCCCAACCCCATAACCGGAACATTGGATGCTACATAGAGTAGCCCCTGTTACTTCCCTCGTATGCTATCCTCAATGACATGTACAGCAATCTGTTTGCACTACATTAAAACCCAAATTCAAATTTTAAAAAGTACAAATACAAGCAAATTAAGGCACAGCTAACATTATGCTGTTTTTCACTATCCCTACAAACCTTCTAGAGGCATAGGCCAGTAAATGAAGCTTGACATAATATTTTCCCAAGAATCATACTCATTTTGCTAGATGATACCCAAGGCTGAGCCTTCTAGCCTTTTACGGTCTCTGGCCTGTTTTGCACGCTGCCCATTTTTTCTTTGTTTTTATATTTTTTTAAAGCACATCTTGCAGCTATATTATACATCTTGAAACCATCTCATGTCTGCCAAGACCTGGAGGTGAGAACCTAATCTTTCATAAATGGACAATGCAATCACAACAGATGACTGTCCGTCCATGAATGAGAGCAAGGAATTCTCGACACCAATCACTAACGATGAACTGCCTATGATAGATCTAGCTCATTCTCCCTCTCTAGATCTGTCTATTCATGCAAGCTTTAATGACATCCGAAATTTGTCTTGTTCCCCATCACGATTCTTAAATGAAGCTGACAAGTCCTCTACCTTGTCTATTTCATTTACTGCTCCAACTCCAAGGCGTCCAAACGCTCCATCATCAACAAATGAAGCATTGAGACAACAAAGCTTACTTGAAATCACACTAAACTCAATCAACGTGACCATCACCAGTTTGGCGCGCTTATTTGAAAGTTTAGATGGGAAATTGACCCAAAAATCGATACAAATCAAAGAAATTTCAGATTGGATCTCAAGGTATGAGCATTCAAAAAAGCAGTTACGCCTGCAACAAAAGAAGCAAATATTTCAAACACTCCTTTGCAAGACGAGCCAAAGCCTCAGATGAACGCATAGGAGCCTCTAACTTCTGTCCTGCCAGTGTTCAAAGAAGTAATTTGACCTATAATAGATGAACTTACTCTACCTGGTGAAGCTCCAAGTCCTTGTGCTCCAGCCAAAGTGAATCCCTTGGTGAAATCTCCTGCAAAACCGCAGACATATGACATCTTCCAGCCGGAGCATGTACATAATGCCAAAGACACAAAGGGCATAAAAGCGCTGAAAAAAACCCAGGAGAACGATATGAAGAAAACTAAGAATATTAACACCACTGGCACCAGCATGAAATCTTCATCTAAACAATTCATCAAAAAAATTACAATGGTGCAAAAACAGAACGCTAGCCTTGCGGTAATTAATAAATATAAAAACTTGCGGAAAATAGGCAAACCCTCTGAGCCCAGGGATGGTTATGCAATCATAATAGATCATCCGCCCTTAGATGACCTAATCTCTGAGGTAACGAAACACACAAAAACTTAACTGCAAGTCATCAGAACATCGTTAAACCACAAGTGGCAGCAAACAAACAAACAAACAAAAACATAAAAGAATGCAAAACAACAAAATCTCTAGTTCCAATGAAGATTGAATCGTGTTAGAAGCATGCAACAAGGAAATATGAGATGCAGATGATGCATATCCGGCAACACAAATTGATGATACCCCCCAACCGTTCATAAAAGCGATCATGGCAACTGACACCAAAAGGGATCCTGAACACTGTGGATGTAATCAACAGTTAGCCCCAAAAATGCCGCCAACACAGATGAATGAGGAACAGTATCAACCAGCGGTCCAATGGGCTGCAAAGGCAATAGTGGACACTGATACAACAAAGGAATACAATTACTGTGGGTGTCATCAACAGCTAGCATACGACCAATCCAGATGCCCAGATACCAACCTGCGGCGACACAATATCGATTTGCAAAAAAGAAAGAATCCAAAGCAAAGTTTGCTTGTAATGAGGAAATGACCAAACAAGATAACAGCAATGCCAAACTGTCCCAGCATACAGTCATCATGAAATGTTGTCATGCTCCCTTTAAGCAATTTACCCTATGCCGGGCCAACATTTTGAGCATCTTCAAAGACACCACTATACTGGGCAACATCACAACGGTGGACGTAGCCCAAGTAGAATTTCCCAACCTATATGAACCGGGAACTGTCCGTTTGTGGACCCCCTCTGGGTTGGTGTCGAATCCCATCTGGATGGCCACAGTGGAACTATTTAATCTGGGATTTATTATCCAACAAGATCCGAGGAATATGTGTCCACTTAAGAATATCAAACCAACAATTGAAAAACATGTGCCAATCTGTCAAAACTCAGCGCCACAATTGTCCAAATTACTTGATCAGGTATAACAACTCGCTGAATCGCCCAAAGTGGAGACATCAACTAACATCAAATTTGGCTTTTGGAATTCGTGTGGACATACTCATTTCACAAAGTCTTTAGGGAGTGTTTTGAAAGATTGTGAAATATTGGCACTACAGGAAACTTGGCTATGAGTGACCGCCACACGGAACGATCACAGTATACAACTATTGCCAGCAATTGCTGCCATAAAAGGCCGAACAATGGCTGGATTTATGGTGGCCGTGAAGATACGTACAGGCTTCACCGTTCAGCAGTGGGCTGAACCAAATAATTATCTGGAACTCATTAGAATCTGCCAACACAATCGAGTGATATCCCTATTAATCAGTAATATCAGATTCAAAGTTCTTTCAAGATCTCAAAACTTTATTGGATGCGGTGGCCTTGGATCCCCATGTTAATTCTACCATACTTGCAGGGGATCTAAACTTGTGATGTCTTGATGAATCAGCGACCCACAAAAACAACTCCATCAAATGGACTTCTCTAATGGCAGAAAGAGGCTTTTTTATGATAAATGGATCAATACCTGGTGACCTTCCACCCACAGCCACGTGGTCCTGGGAATCCTCCCAAAGCACAATTGATTTTGTATATGCTGACAAGACACTACATAACCAAACAAGGACATTTGAGATGATTGACCAGATCTTTAGTGATCACAAAATGTTAAAACTAACCTGGACTTTGAGTCTTGGTGAGGTAAATTGCAGACAACATTACGAACATAATCTTATAGTCAACAATGGCAAGTCTTGATTTCTATGGAATGAGAGTCGTTTATCTACACTCAACTCCATTTTGCTGAACAACCTCGCAAGCCATAAAGACAGTTTTTCTCTAGCTGCTCTCTCATTATTTAAGACAAACCATAAAGCACTCATGAAGACACGAGTACAACCAATTCACTCTTTTGATGTTGACCAAAAATTAAAGAAACTTGAATTGTGAAAGGAAAAAAAAGCAATTCAACTATTATCGGAGCTTGAAAGAGCTGTGGCCCTGAGAACTATCAAAATCCAATACAGAAATTGGACCAGAGAGCGGCAAGCCAAAAAGTACCAACATGATGGAGAAACTATGCTGAAAGCCTTAAACTCCAAAGGTACAGCTGCAATTTAGTGAATGTTAAACCAAGTTACTGGAAACACTCAAGCATCGGCCCAAACAAATGGAGTGTCTGAAGAACAATGGCTAGAGCATTTTAAGGACCTATACAGCATGGGGGATTTGGATAACACAGAGCCAATACCCACAACATGTACTTCATGGAAAATACAAATGTCAATAGAAGATATTGAGTACTTTATCAATAAATCAAATGGATCTCTGGCTCCTGGATCAGATGGCTTAAGTAACGCCACATTAAAACCCCACCCAAGCAGTTGGTCAATTATTCTACATAACATCTTTTCTAACATTATTCAAAATAAAACCATCTCTAAATCTTGCTGTTCTTCAGTCGTGGTGCCCATCTATAAAAGTGGAGATCAATCTGCCCCCCGAAACTACAGACCCATTTCCTTATTGGATGTAATGAGCAAAATGTTTGCTCGTTTTATCTTGCAAGAGTTCAATCAGTGGGCAAAACAAAAATCAAAACGAGATCCCCACCAAACAGGGTTTGTGGGTGGAATGGGCATGTCCATTAATCTTATGGCACCACACACCATCAAGCAGCAGCACCATAGAACTAATCAACCATTAAACCTGGCATATATTGACCTACAGGCCGCTTTTGACTCTGTTTCACAAGAGATTTTGATTATGAAGTTGCAAAAGGCTGAATACCCAGAAGCCATTTTAAATATCATTCATGAATTGCATAGTGATAATACTATGCAAGTTATATTGAATATAGAAGGCTTGATCTCAGTGCCAATACAGGTTAATAGAGGATTGAGGCAAGGATGCATCCTTGCCTCGGCCATATTTAACTTTTACCTGCATGATATGCCGGAAATATGTGTGAATGTGAACAATAGAGAGAACCCGTTCTTAAGAAAAGGATTTGGAGAATTTGAGCCTTATTTAATCCGCTATCCCTCTGTAGCTCTCCATTCAGCCTTTTTACGATTCAGGTACAATCTCTGGCCTACTAGAGTGGTCATGATCAAACGCAAATTGCTTAATTGCTCGTTTGATTTTTGTCATTTTTGTGGAAACTCAAACCAAAGGGAGACTTTACGACATATACTTTTAGAGTGTGTTGAAATAGCTGGAAAGAGAGAATTGTATCTCACTAAATATTACATGCATTTCACCACTTTTGATGCTGATGACAGATGGAATATACTATTTTCAATGCATCGCATGTCAGTCCATATAGCAATTAAGAATTTCTAAGGTACAGTTTTTGAAGGTCAATGAAGATGACACATATGGAAGCTAATTCTATATGCCGAGTGTAAGAAGAAAAATCATGATGAATTTTTTACGCAATTGCATACATTAATTTAGGAATTGTCACAATTAAGTATGATGTAAATGAAGCTATGGAACTTTCCTTCTTTTTTTCATCCTTCTTTCCTCTTATGCTGATTCTTGTTGGTTTTACTTTTTTAATGTTTGTATATTTCATATGAAACGTTTTATTGTAAAAGTTGATTTTTTCAGCTACAAAACAATAAAAAAATATATATATAGTAATCTCGCTCAGTTACACAATAGTGAAGCTTACTTTTCCAGATAGAAATTCTGCTCTATAAGTACTAGACTTGCCTGGTGATGTGTGCTTGGAGGCCATGGATGGTGGAGTATGTTATACTTGATATGAAATAGCCAGATAAAGCTATGGAGGGGACTACATTCCAGCAGCTTGTATCAGACTTGTGGTTGTGCTTTTTCATCGAATGCAAATTGCCATTGGTTCAAATACAAAGGCTGACTGCTAGGCAGCGTTTTTCTCACCACTGCCTCCTTACTCTGGTGGTTGTGAAGGAGAGATGTGGTTTTCACCCATGACATGTACCTTTCTTGTTTTTTTCTTTTAATTTGTGTACCTGTACTGTGTGCTAATTTCACTGTAAGTAACTATAGGTTACAGAATGCAAAGAAAAAGAAAATATGGGTTAAATTGATTGCTCACGCATGTCTATGATGAGTTGGATTCCGCTTGGCAGGAGTATGGTATTGTACTGCAATAGTCATTATATAGCACCTTTTCAAATGTGTATGGCCTCAAAACGCTTTCTGGTAGGAATGCCCTCGGGGAACAAATTCCAGATATGGGAAATTTCTTAGAGGAGACTTATCATGCATGTGTGCATTTGGCCAAGATTCGGCCTTATGAGGGCTTGCTAGGCTCCAGTAAGCAACCCAAGAGCTCAGGCATGTGGATGGGTGCTGAGGGAGGTCACGACAAAGCACTAGTGCAGGAGAGTACCCAGCTAGACCAAAGATTGTCGTAGGTTGTCTCTATATTATAATGGCAAAGGTGTTGAGGCAAGTCTGATGTTTCAGTGTGAAGTTGTTATGTGACCAGCTAGACAGAATTTGTGCGTTTATACATACCTTAAGCTCAGATCGAGAGTATCTTTGGTGTCCCTGTGTTCTCCGATCGTCTGTGAGGAAGAAAAAGCCAGCTACCTTTGTAGGCTTTCCCTGGGATGTCATTTGGAGGTTGTGACACCTATATTGATAAAAGAAAAGAAATGTAAAAAGATAATGTTTTTTAAAATAAACATTGAAGCGCCTGGTCTGTGGGTACTTCTGGGTCTTCTAAAGGGGTAATGCGCAGGCCGCACCTTGAAGTCTGCCAGCGAGTCCCCGGGTGAGGTGCTACTTATGGCTGTTTTCAATGTAGTTCTTCCACCATCATACCGTCGGAAGCGCCCGACTTTCCAGTGCTGCTTGACGGGACAACGTAGGAGGGTTCTTTTCTCTGTTGTATTGTTGGAGAGTCGAGAGCCAGCATGTTGCCTGGAGATCCATAGAGCTGCTCTGCTTGGGTGCCTGTGGGGTCCCCGCTCTTTTGCCTTGCCATTCTGCTCCCACTTTGCCCTTTTGGGAGCCACTGGAGTGTCACTGTAACAACTGCAGCCTTTGCCGGGAGAACTAGTGGGGTTGCTGAGCCCACGTGCTCTCCACGTGCTCTCCACTTCTCTGCCAGTCATTACGCTAGTTTTTGCCACTTTGTTCCTGATAGCCTTGTAAGGTTTTAATGGTTCGATTAATTTGGTATGCAGAATAGTGCTTACTTGAAATGTTATCTTGTCTTATTTTAATTTGTAGGTAACTTTTATTCAGATGCCTAGGTACTATGTGCTGTTTGTGTCTTTTGGCACCTGGGCTGCAACAGGCAAAAGGCTTTAGTGCATCTTGCCTTGTCTTGTTGTGCCTGAGTTGTCTGTCCTCATTCCTATTACCAGAGCTCTCGCTGCTTAGGGGGTGTCTGGACAGGTATTAGAGCCCAATAATAAAAAAAGTTTGCTTCTCTAAGGGTATTAATAGGGCCCACCCAAATAACACCCAAATATGGCCTACCAACTGAATGAATTCTGGGGACAGATGGAGCAAGGAAGTAAGGAGTGATGTTCTGTCTAGAATTGGGGAAAGAGTGCCTCATTGGACTCTGCTTTCCTTGAACACATTCAAGTGTAATGCAAATGGTTAAGAGGGGCAGCAAACTTGACCAGGACCCTGCTTTGTTGCAACACTGTTTAAGAAAATAAGCACTGGACACATCTGGGTCTCAATTCTAGTCCAGCAGTAAATCAGTGCAATTACCCCTGGGAGCAAATAGCGTTACCGCCGGGTTGTGCAGCAGTATCAACGCTGCATCACAACCAGAAGTGCATGCACCCCTGACTCCGGCGGTAATGCTATTAGCGCCTGGCAGTAATTGTACCAAAATAAGGGCTACTGCCAGAAAAACAGGGCTAATAGCGCTAATTGTGCTACTGCCGGCGACCCTGGCGCTATAAGCAGTGGCAGAAATTGTGTCATCACCAGAAAGGACAGAATTGCGGCCGTCATTTTGAAAAACACAATCCATCAAATATGTCCACTTCCTGCAGCCATGCAAACCTGTAAGTCTTTAAAAATGTCACAGGAGAGAACCCAATGCAAGGTGGCCGGAAATTGCATCCATAAACTGAAGATTAGTGTGGGAGAATTGGTGACCCTTACTGCTGATGTTGTGGCATATAGTGATAAACGGTATGGCAGCAGGCAGAAGAAGACACCGGCCAAGTGCAGAGAAACCATCTGGCATTAACATCAGTGAAAAAGTGACTGTGGTGTCCAGTGTTACCCGTGATGGCGAGGACTGCCGAAACTGCTGGCATGATCTCAGGGTCAGAGTGCAAGTACTCCTGTCCCAACACCATCAGGTGTCACTGACAAGTGCAGGTGATACTGCAGAAAGACTGGCCCTTGACTGCCTAGCAGGAGAAATGCAGCACGGTCCTTGATATAGAGCAAGTCAGAGGTGCAGAGGCAGGTGCCAGCAGCCAGGAGGCAGGAGGTGAGTCAACCCCCCCCAGCACAAGTCCATACACAAAGGTCAGCCTAGCACAACACACCCAAGTGGACAGGGATACATGTAATCAGACACAGCAGCTGGGCAGGCCAATCAGGGTGAAGTGATGGGGGTGCCTCATCACCCCCCCCCTCCACAGCAGCCATGGGGCAGGTCAGCAAGGGCACCCTTGAGTGTGACAGCAGTGCAAAGGGGTGGCAAGTGACCAATCCAAGTGCCATGCACACCCCACCTCTGCTGATGCACTCTGTGTCAGAGGGAATGTGGTGTGTGAGTAACCACAACACCGTGCAGCAGTCACACCAACATATTGCAGGCCAAGTTGGCCTGCCCCATGTTGGTATGGCAGATGAGCCCCATGGAAGTACATGTCCCCCTACACCGACATGGGCGCAGCTAGCCAATTACTGTACACCACAGCACAAAACTGCTGGCTACACAGCAGTGCCCCAAAGAGCCATGGCGATGACATAGATGAAGTCAATGTACCCACACGGTATGTGCGACCTGGGGAGAGGATGAGGGGGCATGAAAGACCACAGCCATGCATTCCATACATCAGCAGCTCCAGCATGGACACCTTGCCTTCCCCACACACATGCCAAAGGCCACCTGGCCATAAGGCCATGTGTCACGCACACATTGCTGCAACCAGCCCCACAATGCTGTGCACACATGCAATGTCCCCTGACCAACCATGCCCATCAGCCCTAATGTGTGGCGTCTCAGTCTGTACCATAGAAAATGTGTCTTGCATGCCAACACACATGCTAGAACTATACCTGATGGAATCTCCTATGTCCCTTAAAGGCACTCACGCATCACAAGAGGCATCGAAGGAGGAAAAGGGGACAGGCCCATCAGGAAGTGGTGCCTCCAGGCCCTCAAGGGCAGACACCACCACCACCCCACAGTGGCGCACACAGGCTATGCCTAGGCACATGGACTGCCGCAAAACAAATCGGCCCAGCAAGGCCAAGGCTGCATGTCGCTGTACCATTCTCGTTCTCGTTCAGTGGTAAATGTCTTGTGCCATGTACCAGTGTTTAGACAAAATTGTCCATGTCTGCCTGGCATGCAATTCTGCCATCCCCAAAATCATCTCTGTTGATGCATACTGCAGCCCCTGCATCATGGTCAGCATCCTCATCCTCTGGGGGTGGCAGGTCCACATCAGGGGCAGCAGTACATTTCACGGTGTAGATATTGTACAACATGCACACAGTAGCAGAATTCAACCAACTTTTTCAGGGGCGTACATCAGTGGCCCCCCTCATTGTGATCAAGGCAGCAGAAACATGACTTGAGCCTTATGCAGGACATAGGTGCACTTGTTGCATATGTTGGTCCTGCTGTGTGAGTGGTTGTATGCTGCCTCTTGCAGTGTTTGGGGATCCCACACAGGGCTCATAAGCCAAGGCATCTGCGGATATCCAGAGTCACCTGCATGGGGAGAGACACAGTCATTAGACATTGTGTTACGTGGGGGGGTGGACTTTTACATGCTTTGTCTGTCTTTGATTCAGACATGGTGGTAGTCCTGTGTGGGTGTATTGCTCTTGTGCAGGGGGCATGTTAGGGTGACTATGGTCAATCTGTATGCTTCTGGGTATAGTGGTTTGCCTTTGGGGGTTGTTGTACATGGATGCATCAGCAACAAACAGAAGTGACAGGGGATACCAAGCTTATCTCAGTTCTATGATCTAACCTGTGCAGAACCGTTATATGTATTTCAACATAAGTGATCATAGAACAAGTGGTTCTGTGTGGAGAGCTCTAACACTGTAGATGCACCTATACAACCATTAGCTCATAGCTACACACAATGATGAGTAGGTTGTCCATATATAACAAATCAGTGAGATGAAAGCACTCAATTCAAATCACTTGACACATTGAAATAATTATCATTTTTATTCAAATATAGAAAAAAACATCACAATAAAATGATCAAATGTTTCTAAAAATCATCAAAAGTGCCAATATCAGTACACTTCTAAACCAGTTAGAGAGATAAAGGACTAAGCTGATTTGACACAATATAATAATATTGTCCCACAAAAAACCATACACCAGACATACCTCATTCACACTCAATCAGACAACCTAACATCACAAATTAATTCATTCAATTATTACATATGTATCTCGAATATAAAACAACATTCTAAAATCCAATCTCTGTTCATTACAAATAGGAACAGCAAGATCCTCACAGATAAGCGACCACGAAATGTGTGATATAATACTAATAATGCTCAATACAGTAAAAACTCACAGCTCGCCAATGTTTCCAGTTCACAACAATACGTCTCTTCTTAGCAGAGGAAAGTCACACTTGACCAAATTGACGAAAATATCAAGTGGCCTCTGTCAATCCCCAAGGGATATAAAGCCCGTTCTATAGGCTGACGAACCCACGTAGACCAGCACCAAGGCAGGACAAAGAGAAGAAAAAAACAAGACGTCATCATCACGTTTACCAATGTGCGCGTAACTATAACCCACACACTTTATACATAATGGAATAATACAACCGTGATGTAAGCAGTAAAAAGACTGACCTTATCCAGGTCAGCATGCCACATCCATGGCAGAAAGTGTACTGGGACTTCGTCAAGTTCTTTTCACGTCTCAGTGGGGGGCCAGAGGTCACGATCACTGTTGTTCGATCAATCTCATGCAATAAGATATCTGCATTGTACACAGCGAAAAACCAAAAGCTTGGTCACTCTCTTATACTGTAGTGTGAGACGCTTGCTGTGTTAGTGCATACGCACATTTCATGAGTTAAACGAGCATCATGCGGCGGTACTTGGTTACACGCAACAGTCCTCCCCGTTTCAATCCAACTATCAATAATAAATACGACTAGGGCAACCCTCAAACTAGGAGACCAGAGAACCCTGCTTACCACCGTGTCCAGTACGTAGTGTTCATCACCGGCGGCAATGATTGTGCAAGCCGCCGCGGAAAAGTTAGTTCCATGGATATATGGAACACGTGATTTTATACGTGATACCTCATTCACACTCAATCAGACAACCTAACATCACAATTTAATTCATTCAATTATTACATATGTATCTCGAATATAAAACAACATTCTAAAATACAATCTCTGTTCATTACAAATAGGAACAGCAAGATCCTCACAGATAAGCGACCACGAAATGTGTGATATAATACTAATAACGCTCAATACAGTAATTAATAATGCTGCCAACAACAGCATCAGATTCCCCAACCCAACATGTTTCTTTCTGTGCTAATATCACTCAGCAGAAATTCTTCAGGGGCAAGTAGGTCCGGCGTTTTCAAGGGAATATGAGTGGGCGTACAGACATGTAGACAACATCAGGAGCTCACCTATAAATATGAACACAGAAACACAATCAATCGGGCTAAATGCACAAGTCTACCGATAGATCTATGCAACCACCGCGCCATTAATGAGTGGAGTGCAGAGAGGGGTTAATCAATACCCCACTACCTCCTTAACCACCAGAGGAATAACTTATATCGAACCGGTACAATGACTAGGAGACCATATGAGTTGGTTCAATCCTAAGGAGACACCACCACCACAGACACCACATGACACATTAGGACATCCAGGGTTAAAATTGTTCCACCATGATGAAATATCATGACAAAAACAATTCAGAGAACAGAACCTCTGCAAGGGTCAAAACAATGCACCAACTTGCGGTGACAATTAACCAAAGGTCACATGCAGTGTGAGGGATACACCCATACTCTGTGGATTCCCCAATATGATGCAGATGTATGGATACACAACCACGTGTAGCAGGAAGGCAGGCAGTAAGTAACACCCAAGACTAGTGTGATTACCCCTCAAAACGGGTAAAACACTGTAGGTACATAGGCCGTTTAAAAACTCACAGCTCGCCAATGTTTCCAGTTCACAACAATACGTCTCTTCTTAGCAGAGGAAAGTCACACTTGACCAAATTGACGAAAATATCAAGTGGCCTCTGTCAATACCCAAGGGATATAAAGCCCGTTCTATAGGCTGACGAACCCACGTAGACCAGCACCAAGGCAGGACAAAGAGAAGAAAAAAACAAGACGTCATCATCACGTTTACCAATGTGCGCGTAACTATAACCCACACACTTTATACATAATGGAATAATACAACCGTGACGTAAGCAGTAAAAAGACTGACCTTATCCAGGTCAGCACGCCACATCCATGGCAGAAAGTGTACTGGGACTTCGTCAAGTTCTTTTCACGTCTCAGTGGGGGGCCAGAGGTCACGATCACTGTTGTTCGATCAATCTCATGCAATAAGATATCTGCATTGTACACAGCGAAAAACCAAAAGCTTGGTCACTATCCTATACTGTAGTGTGAGGCGCTTGCTGTGTTAGTGCATACGCACATTTCATGAGTTAAACGAGCATCATGCTGCGGTACTTGGTTACACGCAACAGTCCTCCCCGTTTCAATCCAACTATCAATAATAAATACGACTAGGGCAACCCTCAAACTAGGAGACAAGAGAACCCTGCTTACCACCGTGTCCAGTACGTAGTGTTCATCACCGGCGGCAATGATTGTGCAAGCCGCCGCGGAAAAGTTAGTTCCATGGATATATGGAACACGTGATTTTACGTGCAATCACGTGATTTTCACGTAACATTTGGTTAAAACGTGACAGGGTCGAACTAGTAGGACCTCATTGCGTTCCATTCACATGGGTAAGTGTGAATGGGATGCCCAAGTGAAGCCCAAGTAGCCTGCTCAGATATTGCCTCCATGGTTGAGATACACACTGTAATCAGAATCTGTCACTGTATATTGTCAAGTGTGGAGAAAAATGGCAGAAATCACACCGTACCACCATGATCATGACTCTCAAAAGATGTACCACAAATTAAACGGGTTCTGAATGCTATATATTCCAATCAATTAATTTGTTCAGGCCGAGCAAGTGACTTCTCCTCAAGAAAATAAGTTTCATCTCCACCCTAGGGAGGGTCTGTTTATCTGCAGAAATATTGTTAGTAACTGGAATCTTTTTGAGCACAGTCCACCTCAGTTCTTTACAACCGTGGTCACCCATGAGCCATTAAGTTCCTAGTTCTAATGCAACTTCTGTGCTCATTAATACGGATCTTAATTTCCGTTCCGTTTTCCCAATATATAATTTGGGGCATGGACACCATATGGCGTATACCACATTGCTGGAGTTGCAGTTGGAAAACATTTTTTGTTCCCATGGTCTCGGTAACCCGATCTCGACCTCAGTGGTACAGCTCCTGAACTGGCAGCAGACACACACCCCACAAGGTGCATGCCAGTGGTACTGGCAGGGTTGCTGTTGGAAGGTTCCTTGTGGCACTTTTTCAGTAACTGTTGCTATTTTTGCATGGTGCTTTCCGGTACCTGTAGGCATGTTGGTGTTTACAAATCCTACTATGTGTGTACATGTGCTCATCCCCCATGTTGGGTGAAACATGCGCATGCTCCCTGGGCTGTACTGTGACATTGGTATCGGAGCTGGACAGGGTCAAACTCTCACAGACATTTATCATGCAATGCTTTGTGTCGATGTTCCTGTCCACAACCACCTCCACCCATTTTTTCAGGTGCTCCACAGCGCATGCATGTGGCCAGTTGTACTCACCCGCAATCTACGTCTGTTGTCTACCTTGCCACTCCATGTATCCTGGGAGTGTGCTGTTCCGTAGCACCATGGAATCCTGGGAGGAACCAGGGTAGCAGGCACAGCAGTGGATGATGATAAGGTCAGGGTCACAGGTCCCCTGCACATTCAGGAAGTGGTAGTGTTACCGGTTTCTGTACACTGCTCTGTGGGCCAGGGTTGCCACCAATGCCACATGGGTGCAGTCCAGGGCTGGGATCACATTTGGCATGTGTGCTATGGCGTAGAACCACGCCTTCATGGCATTCACCTATGCTGGTGTTGTGGGCAGTGTGATGTGGGGTTGCACATGACGCAGGAGGGCATCCATCACCTGGCTCAACACTGCACAGAATGTGGGCTGTGCGTGCATTGCATCATGGCCAAGGAATGCTGGACGGTGCCTCTACCTAGAAATTGTAGTACTGACACTAGCTTCAACACTGGGGGTACAGCTGTACAGATGTTAATCCTGCTCCCTATGTCATCCTGGATTGTGGTGAGCAGTTCTGTGATAGTGTAGAGGAGGAGCCAAATGCCTCTACCAGAAGTCCCTCCCCTATTCTTCCTATATGTTGTAAACTGGAAATTGTAACATGCATAACCGGTCAAGTGGCACAGTGAGTAGAGCGCTCGTTTTGACATCCGTGCAGAGCTTGCTAACGCAGGTTCGAATCCCGGCAGGGCCAAAATCAGCCTTTCATCCTTCTGAGGTCCATAAATGAGCACCACACACGTGGGTAATAATAAGCAGCGCTCAGATACCTGAGGGTTTGTAGCGCTATATAAATGCAAAGTTATTATTGTTATTATTATTATGCACAACGCCAATCCCTATACCACGAAGAATCCTCGAAACAAGGTATCCATTGAGAAAACCCTATATGATGTACCCACGGAGAAATGACAGTCTTTTAAAGGAGGTTCTGGAAGAAGTGTGAAGATGAATGAAAGATAAGACTGGTGCCGTCACAGGAAGCAGAAATGAAGAGAGTATATAGACATTATAGAATATGATGGCGAAGTGAAGAATTAAACAACATTCCATGTGTGGAATGAAGATTGCATGTGCAGAGAGCACTGAAGGAAATGCAAGTCATTTTATAATTGTACAGATGCTGGAATGCAAGTAGACTAAGTAATCATAAGGCTGGCTACACGTAGTGAAAATACTGCAGGTGCTCCTGCCAATATATATATATATTTATAGAATATGGATGTTCCATGACATGTTTTAGCAAACTACGACCCCATGAACAGAAGGGCTAAAAGTGTGATGCAGTAGAAGAAAACAGCTGATGATGAGGGATGATTCGAGAGAGGTTGTCCGGCCCAGTGTCAAGGGTTGGGTCGGCCAAGAAACTGGTTATCTATTCGAGAAGATACAATGAACGTGAGAAGTGAGGCATGCTCCTGTTGAGGTGTATTGGAAAAACACTTGAAGTGGCAATTTCTATTTATTTAATAGTGTTAAATGTGAAGAAGCAGCTCACAACACGGTCTCCTGTCACATGGTCAAGATGAAAAAAGACTTTGGGGAAGCTACATCGAGACTTGAAGATAAGACCATGCTCACACCCCTTTTTATTCTCAGGTGCAGTGATACTTTGCAAGGCCGAGTTCAAAGACAATTCGGATGGCAGACAGCAGGAGTGATGATGGTTGATATGCTAATTGGGTGGGGATGCACGGTCAAGTCTAACCCTCCAGCACCTGGGGTACCAGCTTGTGTGCTGCCAGCAAATGGAATATTCCAGAAGTGTACAAGCGTGCCCACCAATCACCGAAACTGTTGTGTGCTGCAGGAGCAGCATGCTTATTCACTGCAATCATAGGTATGCCTTTGCCTGAACGGCAAACATCTCTGTGCTCCCCCTTGACGCATGTGTGTTATTGCATTTTTTTATGTGAATTCAACTGAGAAATTCAGCAGCTGCTTCCAGATTACAAGCACCGACATCTGGGCTCACAGCTAACACGCCCGTCATGGTTGACCTTTTCTTATGGGGCACATGGTCATTACACAGCACCTTCCCCATGGCATAGCCCCCAATCTGTATGTCTATATCATGCCAAAGGGGTTCTTTTATTTGTAATTAATTCCAATACTTACCCACCATGAACACCGGATACTGGACATTCATCTATTGCCCCTGTTCCTCTCCACAGTCCTGACTGAATAGTATTCTGCAGCCCACTACCTGGTGAACCACCATACAGGGCCTAATCTCCTCCTCCGAGTTATCTTGCATTCAGGCTTGCAGCGGGTAAGGTATTCTCTCCCTTAACATTATTTGACAACAATGGACCCTAGATAGAGGGCACTAGATTTATCTATTGTTTCTCTTTACAGTTTTTGGTGGGATTGCACCTTGCAGTCCACTTCCTGGTGAATCACCATTCTGGGCCTAATCTCACCAATGTATCCGGTATACAGGGCATCAGAGGGTTAGGAACTCAGTCTAGCTTCCTCCATTAATTGATATCAAGTACAGATCAACGTAGTATCTCACATACTCCCATTTTGATCATCATTCACAGATTTGACTTGTTCTGGAATTTTTCCTGCCATTATCTGATGATGTGGACCTTCAGAATGTATGCCCCTGTGCAAAATATTACGGTAAGATCTGCAATTATCGCATTTATTGTTCTGTAAATTGTTCTATGTAGCTTGAACCCGGCACACTCCTGACACCCTGTTCTGTCTATTTTTCTGACAGATAACGTAGCACTCCTTATGTGTACAAATGTTCCTGTCCTGATGAAGGCTGACCAAACAACAGCTACTCAAGGATAGCTTCTAGGCCGAAACACAGTTGTGTTGACCCTTTTGTCTGTGTTAAAAATCTTCACAGTTACACAATTTAATATACTTGCACATTGTGTACTGCAATTACACTAACAATGCTCATGGTACCCCCCACCCCCCGCAAGGCAACATAGAGATTGTAATTGCTGCACATTTTGAACCCAAAGAGTTATATTTGGGTTTTGTATCTATGTACTGCTGTCATGTATGTTATAGGTATTTTACTGAGTATCTTATGTTTAACCTAAGTGTATATTTCACATGTTGCTTATGTATTAAATCAAAGTAGCAGTCATCGTCACCAATTTTGTGCTTAGTGACTGTCAGGATTTAGTGTTTTTCTCTTTTTGGGTTCCGTAACCTTGCTCATTTGAGTTTTATAAATGTTCAAGTGAGGAGGCAGTATTTTTTTTATAAATCTTACTTATTGGATTAAAGTAGCAAGTTTATAAATACAGCAGAGAATGGCATTGTTAAAAAAAAGAAACCACCAGATTTGGGAAAGGTGCCAAATATCCTATGGACTACAATTCCATTTGGCGTGGGTCTATTGAAAGTAGTGAAAATGAAGGTCAAACCAGTAGCAATTTTGCCATGTGCAAAACATGTTTACAGAAGTGGATGAATGTATTTTCGAAACCATATCCGCTTTAATGATGAAGGTATTTTGGTTCCATCTGATTCTCCATGTAACATGGCTGTGTACCTTGTCAAAAAATCAACGGGGGTGTCGTGGAGATTCACACAGGATTTGAGACCCCTAAATAATATAATTGAAGCAGAGTTTTCTTTAGTTCCGAACCCTGGGACAATATTGTGCAATATCCTGTCAAAAGCAATATAATTCACTGTTGTAGATTTGAAAAATGCATTTTTCTCAATTCCTCTTCATGAAGACTCACAAGATCTAACTTCCTTTTCATATAGAACAATTTGCCTGAAACATACTTGTTTGTCTCAGGGGTACTGTGAGTCCCCCTCAATTCCTAACAGGATACTTCAGATGTAAGTGGGTAACGTTCAACTTAAAAGTACCATAATTCAATATGTTGATGACATTTTAGTGTGCAGTGAGACAGAAGAAAGGTGCAGAGAAGACTTTGCTAAACTCATGACTATATTGGCAGAGGAAGGGTACAACATGGATAAAGAAAATTACAATATTGCCAAGAAGAAGTACTGTGTATATGGTAGTTGATTTCACAAAAAGGGAGAAAAGTGACACCCGAAAGGGCATAGGCCATTATGATGACTGAACAGCCAAAAACAGTGAGACAAATGCAACCATTCTTAGGCCTATGCAACTATTGTAGAGCCTGGGTCTTCGATTACAGTACATATATTCAACCACTTCTAAAAGGGCTCAAAGTGGCACAGACAGCCAAATATAAACTAATATGGACAGAAGAGATAACTGAAGGATTTCAGGCAGGAACTAAAGAAGGCGATCAGCAGAGCCCCTGTGTTAGGGATTCCAGAGTATAGTGAAGAATTGTACTTATTCTCTCATTTAAATGGAGAAGTCATGACAGCAGTGCTCACGCAGAAAACAAACATTAGGCATGGTCATAAACCACTGGTTTATTACAGTGGGATCTTAGATCCAGTCATGAAAGGGCATTATCCTTGTGAGCAATCTTTGGCAGCCGCTGCCTTTGCAATTGAAAAGGCCACACGTGTGACCATGGGATGCTCAGTAACATTGTTCGTAGGACATGCATTATTTGCAATTTTGAAAACCTAAAAGTACATTGACTACACAAAGAACATCAGGATATGAGGTAATACTCTCAAACCCTGCGATAAAAATTGTTAGGTGTAGTGTTGTGAATGCAGCAATGTTTATAGCTGAACCAATGGATGAAGAGGATGATATGCATGATTGTACAATGTATACCAAGTGTCATGAGGATATTCCCTGAGTTAGAGAGAATGCTCTAGGGAGCAGGAAAGTGGTTTTCCTTGATGGGTCATAAAGAATTGACCAAAAGAATGGGGTAAAACATACTGGATAGGCAGTGCTAAAACTGAACCAAGAGAGTACATTTGAGGTAATGATTAGAAGGAGATTGCCTCCAAATTACTCAGCAACAGCTATTGATGCGCTGCTAAGCTTTGAGGATGAGGAAGTGACAGTGTACTCTGACTCCACCTATGTGACGTCAACTGTATAGGCAGGTCTGTCACGTTGGAAAAGGAGGGGTTTCCTCTACACAGACGGCACTCCAGTGCAACATGCGGGATTATTAGAAAAACGTATTGAAGTATTGTTTCCCAGAGACTATAGCGATCGTGAAATGCCCAGCCCACTCAGAGAGAACATACTTAATCCCTCCCAGAAACGAAGTCGCACATTTAGAGGCAAAAAAAGAAGCCTATTATTTAACTATATCTGAGAGTGAGATGAAAAACATAAGGCAGCCAACAGGACGATGCATGCTGGCTAAGGAAGGATTCAATATGACGTCCAGTGTACAGTTTATCAAAATACAAGGCCGAGCATTGCCAGAAGAGAAAGAGTCATGGAAAAACAGGGATGCTCTCTGTCCCCTACTGAGGCGATTTGGATACAGGATAGCACTGGAAAGCCACTTATGCCTCTAGCACTTTTGAAGGTAGCGTTGGACCATCTTCACCACCCAGCGTATGTGACTCAATAGAGTCCAGCTGCTTGTATTGCAGAAGAATTTTTTGTACCAAACCTACGTGAACTTGCGGCACAGTTCATTATAAACTGTATTGGGTGTCAGAAATGTACTGCAGGACACACTCTGCAAACAGTGAGAGAAGTAATTCCCAGACCAATCCATCATTTGCACATAGATTATGTAGACATGCAATGGATATAGGTATATGTTAGTCGCAGTATGGAGATGGATCATGGCAGGTCCATGCATGCACCCTGAGGCCATGTGTGCCACCAAGTTCCTTGTACATGGAGTGTTCCCAAGATGGGGTGTGTGCAAAGTTTGGCTATCTGACAATGGATCGCACTTTGTAAATGAGCTATTTGAAAATATAGTTCTGCTATTAGGCCTGAGGCACAAGGTTGCTTCTACTTATCATTCCCAAGTAAATGGATTTTGTGAGAAACTAAATGGCCCTTTGAAAGGATGCATAGCAAAATTAAATTAAAAGCACCTTTAAAGAAGGGATGGGCCATTGCCTACCCCTTGCGCTATATGCATTGCAGAACCAGCCAGGCTCAGATCATCATTTGATGCCCCATGAGTTGGTGACTATATGCCGCATTAGAACTCCTTTCAGTCCCCCAACAAGGGCAAATACAGATGCCCACAGTGTAGCGAGGGCTCTTTGCGATGAAATGCATGATTATTTAAAAACAATGACTGAAAGTGTTTCTTTTATGTCCCAACAGCTCCAGAATCGATGGGAGGGGTTAAGAGGAAACAAGAAAGACAATCAGCCCATTGATTTGGAAGAAACGCTGAAGCTGCTCAGCCTGTACCCAGGGGACTAGATGCTGGTGCGTAGGTTTGTGCGTACCTAAAGCACCCCTCGTTTTGACGGCCACCATGAAGTGGAGGCAGTGAGCTCTGCTGCTGTGAAATTATAAGGCAAGCGAGCATGGATACACCTCCATGATGTTAAACCCTACAAAGGAGAAACCTTGACTTCTTCCGCAACTACTCCTACCGAAGCAAGTGAAGAACCTCAGCAAATGCAAACAAGATCCAGAACCAAACACCAAGACAAAGGAGGAAGAAGCAAAACGTTTAGATTAGGGTTTCTTAAGGATTGATTAATTTGTAGTGATCCTGGAACACCTTCCCTAGACTAGGTTCAAGAGACACTGGTACATACGCAGTAGAAGTCAGAAGAAAAGAAGAATACTTTATTTGTTTATGCTACCCATTGTATATGTATTCTTGCCTGCAGTTTTTTCATATATATTGCAGTCCTATTCCCATGATCCCTACTGTCCATATCAAGAATCCAAAAACCCACTACGTTCTGATATTAAAAAAACGTTTTCCCTGGTAAAGAGAGATGCTGAGGAAGAAAATGAAAGTATAAACAGATACTTAGACAAATAGGCTCATTTAGCAAATAATCTATGGTCCCAGCACATGTAAGAGGTGGGAGAGAGACTATCTGAAGAGAGTTGTTATGCGTGCTCATTAATACCGTATGCCATGAATGCGGCAATGTTAGGCAGAATTATATACAGTAAGATTTGGGAACATCACAGACAATTAGGACTACAAGTGACGGTACAAATTCACCTTTGGTACAAGCCTGTACTACACAGTAAAGTGGTAGCAATGGCTGAGCAGCCAGACTTATCTCAAGAGTAAAGTGAGCAGTATCAATAGTTACACAAAGGACAGCAATTACTATGATTCAAACAAACATTGACTCAAGGTTTCTGAGTAAAAGAATATACATTTATTTACACATCAGTTATTAAACGTTTCTCTACTATCAAGTAGTTGAAAGATCATGTTTCTAATACACTACACCGCACCCAATAGATTCTGGACAAGTTAGGCTCAAAATGAAGTGTGAGCAAAATGGCACTCCAGTAATTCAAAAGGGAGGGAAAGACAAAGTTAGGTAGAAGTTGAGCAGCACAAACAAGTAAGTAAGCAGGACAATCTAGAAAAAGGAACTACAGTGAGGAAATCAAATCAAGAGGCCAGGGCCAAAGTCAATGGGCCAAAGTCTTTGCAGAGGATCACACAGTTCAGGGTAGTTTGCGGTTAAATCTTTGCCAAGAGTTCAGAACGAAGTTGGTCAGATGAAAAGTTACTTTAAAGAATGAAGAAGGACAAGCCCTTGGATTGGCAAAAGATTTCACACACTTTCACTGCGGGCGGCTGGACGAAATGAACAACCAGGTTAGCACAGTACCTTTGGAGCAGAAGAATGCTGTAGCTGAGGCAGACGTTCCTTGCAGGTCCTGCAGGCTCACGGTTCCTGAAGCGACTGTCGGACTGATAAGAAGGAGGAAGACTGGAGGGTCCTGCACTGCCCAGGGAAGAAACCAGCAGCAGAGCAAAGTGACAAATAAAAGGTGTGCTCCTTAAAACGCAAGCAGGATCCGTTCCTCCTGACTATCTGGTTCACTGTAGCTCTTTACAGCTAATTCAACCAGAGAAGGGATGCCTGGCGAGCAGTTTGGCGAAATGGTAGTTCCCACCAGCTCAAGGGGAGAAGATTCCTTGCAGATCTTCCCTGTCATCGAAGTTTGGAGATTCAGACCCGCAGCAGGCTTCACTGGGTGGTTCAGTCATGGTAGAGGTCCTTTTCTTTCAGCTTCTCTTCCGTTCTTGCGATCCAGTGGCGACTCTGCCTTTCCAGCCCCAGATACCTGCTTTTTATGCAGTTTTCTCCCATTCACACAGCCTGGCTGTCAATCACACAGTAGGATGGCTGTCCCGCCGGACAGTCACCACAGCCAATCATATCAGAGTGCGACATGGGTCTCCAAGGAGACCCTGTGCAGGGAGTCCTAAACCCTTCCCTCACATCCTGTCCCCCTCAGACATGCAGGCACCTAAGGAGGGCGAAAGGACGGTGAACAAAGGAACCAAACCTGGTTTGGCACGCAGGGTAAAACATGAGAAAGACTTTTACAAAAAGAAATGGCAAATAAACCCAGCCAGAACCGTATAAAAACGTATATGTACCAGTGGGTTTAAATTCGAGGCTACCAAGATAGCCTAAAACAATACCAAGGCTATTTAAAATAACTGCGGTAGGAAAAATACGGTAGTTACCACTGCCACCAGCCAAGTCTTAATGAAAAGGGAACAAAACAATGTTACATGAGAAACAGACAAAAAGGTATAACTAGTAACCCTTTCCAGTACTCTATGTAAGATAGTTTGGACTGGGTCTGTAGTTTTAAAAAAGACTAATAAAGTCAATGGCAACTTTACATGTTCTGGGAGACATTAGTCAGTCCCAGAAAATGGAGTCTGAGTTGGGAAGTCGATAAGACAACCCTGTATCACTGCACTGAAGGTGCTGTGTAATACAAAGTAAAAAGATGATGCCTATGGAAGAGGTGAGGCTCCACAGTCTATGAACACGAGAAAATGTTAAATACACACAGCAAAACACATGTAAGAGTGGGAAAAAAGGCTCACAATCTTACCAGGAGAAAAAAAAAATCCTAGAAATCCATTCTGGAGAATTCTCCCTAACAGGCAAGAATGTTTATTGCCAGAGAAAAGTCCCCACACCATGCAAAATGTCTCAGTCATCTCGCAGTATGCACCAAAAGAGGACAATTAGAAGGAAGATGGGCAACTCTAAGATAGACTTTCCCATGTGAAGATACATTTTATTTATATTTATTTATAATAATTTATAAATGGTGGCCACTGACTCGGGGGCTTATGGGCACTGACAGAGACAACATACATGTCCAAGACCAGAGGGTCCAGGTATGGACAAAAGGAAAGCCAGGAATCAGAAGAGAAATTAACTCGGACGGATGTGTCAGAGAAGAACTTTTATTTAAACAAAGGAGTTTTTAGGCCCTTTCTAAAAACTCTACTGGAGGTTTCTTCTCTGAGCTTGCTGGGCAAGTTATTCCAGACAATATGGGCTATTGAATAAAAAGCTCCAGTTTTAACCCATGAGAGTCTACAAGCGGGGATGGTTAACACATGGCAATTATTGGATCTAAGGTAGTATTTACTAGTCTTGGTCAGCAGTTCGTCCTTAAGATAGCCAGGACCAGAATATTTTATACAGTTAAAGGATAACGGCAATAGCCGAAACAAATGTCTTTCCATAATGGTAAGCAAATGTAATTCCTTTCTAGCCTCTGAGATATCATCTGATCTCCGGCGGTCCAGAACAACTCAGACTGCATTATTTTGCAGTACTTGTAATCTATTCAAATCACAGTTGGGTATACCGATCAGAAGACTGCTGCCAAGGCTATAAGACTGTTGACCTGCACCTTCATGTTAAGGTTACAGTCCAAACAGACTCCCAATATCTTGACCTTCTTTTTTATTTCAATGGGACAATCGCCAATTAGAAGTTTAGTGTACTTAGCTTCCAACTTCCGAATTTTAGGAACAGTACCTACAAGCATAAGTTCAGTTTTACTTGCATTTAATGCCAAACCATTAAGACACATCCAATTTTGGATGAGGTGGTAGATCCTATTCAGATTTATTTCATCATCTGAAAAAACACCCAGAATAGGAATGATACATTGGGTGTCTTCGGCATAGTTCGTAAATTCTATGCCGTTGATGCCCAGGAAATCACAAGTGAAGACAAAGAGAATGGACACTGGAATAGTGTGGATAAACACAAAAAACTAATGTATCCATCCTAATTTGGAGAGCAAATACAAACTGTTGACATGAAGAGGATGAACTGCTCAGTTATGACTGAAAAGTCAGTAGAGCCAGGATGCTGGGAGAAAGCACAGCTGATGGTGTATGGCCAGGTAGCAACCGGAAATGCATGGGAAAATGGACTAATATCATGCCCTACACATCTCTTGAAAAAGGACACAAAGTGCAAAAGGTGAACGATGAACGATGAATGCCTGGAATCATGGGCCAAGTATGCAAAACTATTAACCTGGGTGGACAATGAAGCAGAACCAATGCATATATTACAATTGAAGAATAAAACAACCTTTTTCAAGAATGATGGCAATGTCTATGTTGGGAGTAACAAAGGTTGCAGAGAAACAATTAAAGTACCAGGAATGAATGAAGGAACTGTAGTTCTGGTGGATTTATATTGGGCTTGCAGTTTCAGAGCCTACATGCAGCTGCCTGAAGATTGGGGAGGAGTGTGCTCCATTGTAAATATACACGTCCCAGCATTAGTGATACCTCAAAGTGACCTCCATATTGAAATGTTTCTGAAAATGAAGGAATAGAGCAGAAGGACTAGATCATTCCATTTTCGCAAACTATAAAGAGATAATTATTTCTCATTGAAATCATTAAAGAGTTAGGAAGACATTCCTGATGAACACATGCTATTCAGCAAGACTGCCATTATAATGACATCTATATTCATACCAGGACTCCAAACTGCAGTAAACGCCACGTGGTTGCAGATCAATAGGTGAAAATTGCTGCAGATGATCAATGCAACAATAAAAGGATTCAATGCAATTAAACATGAATTTAGAGTCATCAGACTGATGATTCTCCGGAACAGGTATGTTCTGGATCTGATAACAGCAATGGAGGGATGCGTCTGTGCCAAGGTTTGGCCTTTTTCCTGTACATTTATACAATCTCATGATGGAGAAAATGGAACCCTGACAGAGGCAATAATGATGTTAACGAACCTGCATACACAAATTGAAGACGAAGCTGATGAGATGACAGTAGATGATTTGTTCTCATCCCTGTTTTCATGGATTCCATCTTGATTGGCAAATGCTTTCAAATTACTTGGAGCAATACTAGTGTTGGTGTTGCTAGGATTCTGTCTCTTATGGATCATCGTGGGACAATGACAGTAAACAACCAAGAAAGATATTGGGATGAAGATAATGATTGATGTTAACAGTGGCACTGGAGAGAAGACATTACACGGAAGGCGGTAATGGTTAGCGGTCACCGTTAATGGTAACGGTGACCGTTAACCATTACCACCTTACTACGAGGTCCCTTAGCGGGTTGGTGCTTTAACGCCTGCTTTTTGAAGGCGTTAAAAACCAACCCGCTAAGGGAACTTGGTGCTAATTACGGCACCGCAAAATTGCGGTGCCGTAATTAGCACCTTCCCCCTTCCCATTATGCCCTATGGGGCAAAAATGGGAATGGGGAAGGGCAGTGGTGGAAGGGGGAATTACCGCCCCGCCAACCTTGGAATGGGGCGGTAATTCCCCTTTCCACCAAGGCAGTGCCGGTATTTTACCGGCATGGACCAAGGTGCTAATAACACCTTAGTCCTCCACCTTCCGTGTAATGAGGCCCACAGACTGGAGAAAGTACTCAAGAACACATCAAGAAGAGCTATCTTGCACCTCCAGGAACAAAATTCTATGATCCCCAAGATTGGAAGAGATATGTGGGATGATGGATATTCTGTTCACAAGCAGGTGACGGGGTTACAAAAATATGGGTCCCAAAGAAAAGAAAATATGATGAGATGGTGGAAGAAGATGAAGCAGGAATTGCAGAAGAAGAGGACAAAAAGAGCATGGTCACATTTTTTGACCAGACGGGGGAATGTAGAGTCCCCGCCCTTTCGCCACCATCCTAGTGGAGTAGCAAGTGAAGATCTACCATTGGGAATTAATGTACATGTTTATGTGACATGTCCATACCGCGTCAACTGTACGAACGTTGATATGCAGACAGACAGCCATTCAGAAGACATTCTCACGTTGAGACAATGGAAGGAAGTTACCAAGAAGGATGCCAAATGCCTAAGTGCCAGGAAGTGGCTATGGATAAACTCTAAACAAGGTCATAGTTAGGCTGTGAAGCAGGTATAGCAGCTACAGCTGATCTTGAAAATAGTGCAAAGCAGACCAAAGAGTGCTTCTGGAAGTGCAAGTAGTACAAGTGGAAGCTTGTACTTTTTACAATTTGCCATTAGTCCTTGGGTCGTCATTATTTCATGGAACCTGAGAGTATAAAACAATTGGATACACAGAGGTCCAGGCAACAGCCTGAAGCCCAAACTCTCTGCCACCAATTCACTGGCTGCCACATCTCTGTTTAACCAGTTGTGGTACTTACTGCACTTCCGAACCCACAAGCACAGCCTACAGGTATCACCGCAGTGTAAAGGGGCAGGGGCTACCATTGCAAATTCATGCACATGTTTAGGTGACAGGTCCATAACACATTGAGTGTACAAAGATGACATGCACTCAGACAGCCTCTCAGAAGACACCCTCACATTGAGACAATGGAAGGAAGTTACCAAGAAGGATGCCAATTGCCTAAGTGCAAGGAAATACTATGGGAATCATGGATGTGCTCTAAACAAAAGTCTGACGACAGCAATATGATGTCATAAATAAGATATATACGCCTGAGCCAAAACAATATGAAAACATTTAAGACTGATGATGTAACAGAAGCACTGAGACAAACATGTACCAAAGATGACATTATCGTGAAAATAAGAAGATGAGTAACTTGTCGACCAATAACTGTTAACACGCTGTAACGCAAGGTAGAAACAGCATACAGAAGCTTGCTAGTAGGAGGTATGTAAAACTGAAGAAATGGCCCATGTTAAATAATCAACTCAGCTACCTCAAAAACTTAGCCTAGGATTGGGAATTGAAGAATTGATGAAGAAGCTGTTTTTGTGTGCAGAATAAGGGAGTACGTTGGCCTGAAGTCAAGGAGGCTATTTCAAGAGATGGGTGCAAGGTACAAAGGGAGTCAAATTAACAGACATATTCTGCTAAAATTATGAGAGGCAAGGACATTTGCAGATTCCAGGTATTGGACAATCACTAAGACAAAAGCCTTTTATAAGAGGTAGTGAGCTAGTCCCTAGGGTCTCTAAGGGCCAGAGATGATAAGGGCCCCCTGGATAATTAAATCAAATAGCAGTAATGGAAAGGCTGATATTGACAAAACCATGGTCTCCTAACATGTGATGAAGAGCTTAAAACAAAGGCTATTCATTAGAACTTCAAGTTAAGATAGTGGTTTGCTCCCATCGAATGTCCTAAAACAGTTAGAAGACTGCAAAGTCAACTACAAGCGATTGTCATGATGCCTACCCCCGGGGACCCAGACCCAGACCAAGTCCACAACCCCGGAAGCAGGCATCAAGTTATTCCAAGCAAGCCCAACAACCCCTGCTAGGGTCTATTTGGGTGCAGTCCTGGCGTCTATGGCGCCAGGCTCATATGGGGAGTCAGTCCTGGCGCCATAGGTGCCAGGCCCATAGATTAAAACTTACCTGATGCAGACCAAGCTGCAAACTTACCTGATGCAGACCATGCTGCAAGAGCTCCAAGCCAAAAGAGGCTTGGAAGGGACTACTTTACCTAGGGACTATTTTTTACTCGGGTGGGGCTGGGGAGGAATACTTACCTGGGACTACTTTGGAGGCTATTTAAACCGCGCCCGAAGAGCAGCACACGCTTCGCGTTACTCTGCATCCAGCAGCGTAACGCTCACCGTGCCTGCAAGTCTGCATCCAGTCTTCTACCATGCCCGCCTCGAGTCCGGAGCTCCTAGAAAAAGGGAGAAAGAAGGAGAAAAGGTTAGAACAAGAGCAATACCTTTGATCCTTACCAGAATTCCCGATCCATCACGCCTTCAAGCTGGAAGAAAGATGTTATTTTATGCGCGTCGCCTCGCCTGCTGCAGCGCCACGCTGAACTCACCGGCCTTCGCAACACCTTCACATTCCACCGCATCCTTCTGCATGTTCCCGCCGCACTCCGGCACATAAGGGGAAGACAAGAACAGCAAGGTGAGCCAAGGGAATACACAGAGGCAATATTAGTTACCCCGCATAGACTTACCTGATTTTACCACCAGGGGTACTATTCCTCTTCACGGGTTGGTTTAGCTTCCACTGCATTCTTGCCAAACCCCGGCCCCTAAGGGGAAACAAAAGGACAGCAATGTGAAACAAAGGGACAAACAAGGGGAATCCTCATCACCACAATAGACTTACCTGATTTTACCGCCGGAGGCATTATTCCCCGAGACTTCATACTTTCTCTCAGCGCCTGAATAAGGGAGAAAGCAACAGGATACATATTGACATTATTTTATCGAACTGTGTTGGATAATACAAACCCTTACCTGAATATTACCGCTTGCCACGAGGAACTCTTCGCTAGGGTCAAGCTGCAACCTGCAAGGAATCGGACAGAGTGAAAGTCAGACATTCGAACTCTTATGAACTATATACTTACGGCGTCTGGCCGGGAATCTCAGAGTCAATATTGTTCTGGAACTCACCAATTCCTTCGAGCCAGTGAAGTAACTGGTTATCTACGTGCCCCTGCGCTCAATGCAGGATGGAGAGCTCATCTTTTCAAACCATCAGGTGAGACTATAAGAGGGGACATCAAAGGTGATCAGTGGGGAGAACAGCGGGAGTGGGGGGGTTAACGCTCAACTCCACGGGTGGTTAATTCCCTTTCTCCATTTGCAGAAGAATATTCCTATGGGCCGAGCAAACGAAGCTAGGTGGGCCAGTCCAGTCCGTCATCTCGGCACTATGCGTCACATTGGTGGAGGCCGCAGCTGTCCAGTTCAGATCGACACCCCCGTGGGAGCCAGGTGAGCGTAACAGAGATAGACCTTGCCTACGGATCAGTTTGATGACGTATGATGGCTAATTGGGAAAACTGAGAACATGTTGACACAGCTCAAACACCCACATTTCGTTCTGTCCAGGTGCTGCTAGACGAGTTGAAAGTCCAAGGTTGGATACGGTTGCCAACCAATCACAGGACATGCCACACACTTTCATATACAATGTTGCAGTTTTTAGCCTGCTGCCATATTCTCTGCTACAATCAGTATGTGACGTACGTAGAAGTAGCTCAGGGCGTGTGCTACAGACAAGGGGCCATGTAGGATGACATCATGAATGATGTATGTTAAGGTATATAAACTCTATGCAAGCAACCTTAGTGTTGAATATCGAGCATCTACCTTAATAGCTGTATTTCTCTGTGCTTTCTTTCAATGAGATAAAAGCAGTATTTTACCATCTTCATTTGATCTATCCGTTTATTTGGTCTGTGACAAATATTGGTAAGTCCATCGGGCACAGAGAAGACACTTCAAGGTGCTAGAGCACAGCAGTAGGAGTACCAAGGTTGTTGTTGCTGGGCCACATGGCTCAGACCAATGGCAGGCATCATCCTGGGTCTGTAGGTCCCTGGAAGCATGAGAAAAACACCAATTAACAGCAGAAAGGCAAACTTTGTCTAGACAGGTAATTACCTGAAAGCACTAGAGGAGCAAACAAGGGTGTCCATTACCATTCAGCCTTGCTTACTGGGACACTGGATTAATGTGAACATTCTGAAAGTATTGTGGTTGTGCAGGAACAGAGGGAACTGGCCTTAGTGTTCCTTTTGTTTGTCAAAAAATAAATACCCCAAATAAAAAGCACGATCAACTTTGATACACAAATGGTTTGTATTTGATTTGGTTTATATTTGAAGAGAAGCAATTTCCACGACTGACATGAAGCATTCATGGTTTATGTTTCTTTTGCCTGTGGTAGCAGACCTTTTAAATGCATGAGTGGCAGCATTTCTAGCTCTATGCTGTCCCTGTTATAACATGGGGGGAGTCCTAATAGATAATTTCTCAAATAGTTATTTCTTTATTATTTCAACATCCTTGTGTGGTGTAATTAGTTTTAATCCCTTTCAGATGGCAGTTAAACCATTCAAAGTATACAGCGTCAATTGTGTTTGGTATACTCAGAAGAGGGCTTTTCTCATTGTCCTATAGTGTTTATTACCTGATTCACAACATAATTAGAGTGTTACAAATTTAAAGTCAGGTGCTGATAATTCTGTTAATCCCCATTCCCATAGACTCCCATAGGACTCTATCAGAGTGGGGACCACGGAAGCATCCACCACGTTATTAACGGTGCCGGTGCTTCCGTGATGGTCTGCCTACCATGGCCGCTCTGCCCATCAGGGTCAGACCTGCCGGGTACAGCAACTCCACAGGCAGACCCGTAGTGTGCTGGTCCGTTAACAACGGTGTTGGTAGGCTTATCAGCACCGTTGTTACCGGACCGGCACACTTGTAATGAGGCCCCATGTGCATAAATCAAGGCATACAAATGGTCAAAACAAGTGTGCAAAAAAGCATCTAGTATGGACAACAAACAATAACATTCATGGACATATCACCAAACAGTGTTGGGCAACCAATGATTGATTAATTCTGGCATCTACATCTTTGGCATGTCTGTGAAGTCCGGGTCTAGGTTTGAGTTGCTAGACCTGGTGTATGTATAATGGAGCAGGGGTACTAAGTTTCCTTTGCTGAGTGTTGGTCCTAGTTTTGGACATTTTAGGAAGAGGACATCTGTTTCTACTGCCTTATTCTGGACTGGATTGGGGGCCCCTACGATAGAAGAGGTGTACTCTTCAGTTAGATGTAGAGCTTGTGTGCAGCATGTGAGTAAGTGAATTGATAAACTGGATAAAATGGAGAAAGGGTTTGTATTATTAAAAACAGACTTCATATTGGTCTGTAATGTACTGACCTTGGTTGAACACCGCATAGTTCGGTGTAGGTTTATTTGTGACTGGTGTTCCCCAAGTGTCACTAACGGTCAGGGGAATCACCTCTGGAGTATGACTCCGGAATCCTGTGAGGGGGACTTAGGGTGTAAGGACATGGAATGATCAAGCAGGCCAAACATAGGTTGAGTGGCCAAACAACAGCAAACCATTGTTTGCTACAATAAAACCTGGAGGGCTTGTATATTCTAAAAAGAAGTCAACTGAAAGTGTAAGATCAATACCTGACTCGATAGGAGTTTCTCGAGTGAATGGGACTTCAAGTAGAGTTGTCAGCTCCCTCTGCAAATAGGTTCAGGTGGAGGTGGGCATCCAGTAGTGCCTGGTTTGAGGCTTGTCTGCTGCCATGAGTTCAAGGGTTAAAGTCAGAGATCTGTGTGTAATTCACAGAACATGATAGGAGCTAGGTTCCAGGCATTAAGTGGTGGATGGCACCGGGAAATAGCTGCTTACTGTGCTAGAGTGTGCGTTGGCGTCATTGTTCGCGAAAAGCAATCTCTTCTGGGAAGCCGCAGAGGTTGCCTAGGTAACCTAGTTTACATGGTGAACGCGCGCATGCACATGCGTTCATCTGTGGGGGCTGAAAAGAGGCCCGACACCACAGTGGCCATGTTGGAAAGGTGAATGTGGTGCCGTGAGAGTGCCTGCCATATGCATGGGTGTGCTCTGTGTGGTACTCCAGCGAAGTATATTAGTTAAATCAGACCTGTGCATGCCTTGAATAGAAATCACAATCCAGTTTGTTAAGATCATTTACTCTGTTCATTCTTTATTGTTACCTGGTTCACTCAAAGTCTGTAACTTGCTAACACATGTATAATTTATGTCAGTATCTTGAACAATAAAAACCATTAAAATAAAAAAAGAGGTATATCAGCCCTGTATGAGGAACTTGGGACATGGAGCTATATCACATCACATCAATATGTTAATGTGCATCCATGTGGCTATGTCTGTCCATGTGCACCCTCAATGGCATCTGCACATGAACAGAAATATTTACAAGCCATATAATACATAGAGAAGATGTCAAATAGACAAAGGGACAGAATCTCATAATTGCCAGAACTGGTTAGCCCGGTGTGTGTTGCTTCACAGGGGCGCCTGTCAAGGACGTTCTGCTCACATCTCGGGGCAATCCTGGGGAACCCCCCTGTACTAGGCAGTGAGGCTGGAAGCAGAGGGCACAGGGTGGCATGAATTTAAACCTGTGTTGTAACAAGGCCATGTGTTGTAAGTTGTGTGAGGAACACAATTTAGGGTGAAGTGTCTGTGCTGCATTGCGGCTCACATGGGTCTTGACACAGAACTGTGGCTCAAGGATCGGTGCTGTTGGCAAATGTGTTGGAGAGGTATTACCTCTCAAAACTGAAGGTGTCATCTCATTGAGGTCTTGCTTATTGGACTGCAATTTTTATATCCACCAGGCCTCCTTATAGTTTAGTGTGTTTTTTATATTGCTGTTATTGCGCTCTGTGCCCACCGCCCACCATACTAGGTCATCTGGACCATGTTGCAGTTCGGAAAAATGTTGGACCAGAGCAGCGGTGTGGACCTTACACCTGATCCTTGAGTGCTGTTCTCCAATTCTTATATTTATTGGGCATGTGGTATGCCCCACATAGCGTAAGCCACATGGGCATTCAATAATATGTATTACTTTGTGTGTCTTGCCATTGTCGAAGTGTCTTAAAGTTCCATTCCTTGCCTTCTATTAAAAAAGTTTTCATCTTTTTCGTGAGGCTGCATACCTTGCAGTTGCCAAACGGGAACTGGTCCGTGATCTCTCTTAGGTCCCAAAGGGTACTTCTTGCTTCTTGTATGCCAAAGTGTGCATGTGTTAAATGTTCTTTTACGTTTTTTGCTCTCTTCCGGAATGTCTTAATTATAGCTCTGGTTTTTCTGTGTCATGCATATGAGAAGACATGAAGTGTGTGACTTCCTGTCCTGCTTCATTTCTGGGGAAGACAGTCTAGTACAAGGTTTTCTTGGTAGCCAGCATGCCCTCAGAAGCAGAGCAGTGGGGAGATGACTGTCCTGTGGCTCAACCCTTAGCTCTGGCCTGCACCTATGGGACATCTAGACTAGGTTTCCTAGGTCACTTCCCTGGTGGGTGCTCTATGGGGGATAAATGTGTTCTGTTCTCTGCATCCATATTCCCATAGATCTGAAGGTCGCTCTCTTTCTATCTGTCTCTGTGTCTCCCATGCTCTCTTTGTCTCGCTCTCTCTTTCTCTCTCTCCCTCACACTTATGGTCACACTTATGGTCAGAATGAAGAAGATAACATACCATATAGAGAGCATAGAGTTACTTTTTGTAGATCGCCTGGATTTTTGTCAATTCATGTTTGAGGTACTCAGTAGAAGGTTGGGCTCTCCAAGGTATTAAGGGAGACAGGGGCCCATAAGTGGTCTAACATCATCAAAGTTCCCTTGGTCCATAGGGGAGCACCCACATTGCATTGTGTAGAAGCAATATTTGAATACTACCTATTGGTTAAGGTACCCCAGAAACAGTTATTTTTGCTAATGCTACCTCAGAGTAGGGTTCACTAGAAACAGTTGTATTCCCTCAAATTTGACTCAGCGTCACGCATAATCCCTCCTTGTTTCTAGTGTTAAAATGTTACCTCAGAAGTACAGCTCTCCTGAAACAACTGTTTGCTTGCAAATTAAACTCACTCCATGTGGCATACTCCCACTGTTTGTATTGCCTGTATTATTAATAATTGTAGTAGTAGTTTGTCATTTATAAAGTGCTTTTATCCAATTAATATGGCCTCAATGCATGCATGGGAGGGAACACCGTCAGGTTTTCGAAGTCCAGGGTATGGAAAAATTATTAGAAGGGTTAGAATGCATGTGTGCATTTGGCCAAATAAGAAATTGGGTGTGATGGCCAAGCCCCAGTAAGCTAGCCAAGATAGTCAGGAATGTGGATGGGTGCTGAGAGCTAGCCAGGAGAGTGCATGAGTGCAGGAGACTCGTTATTTGTCCATCTGGGCAGAGTATTTGTCGCAAGACTTAGCTGCATTCTAGTGGCAGACATGTTTTGCTTTGTGTTTTAGTCGGGCGTATGGAGGTGAATGAGTGCAGGTGGGGACCTTGTCTGTGGCTTGTGTCCACCGAAGTGGTGAATAAAGACGTACCTTGAGCCTCAGTTGGAGCATTGCTTTTGAAGTGGCCATGAAATCGGTTCATCCGGTCTGCTCCTAAATTATACTTTACCTTGCTCTGGAGAATAAACTGGGGCAGAACAAACAATGTCATGGTCTAGGTGTCATGAAGGTGAGCGTGAAGTGAGAAAGTTTGTCAGGTTGCTGGAGGGAAGAGCCAGGTTCTAAGGGTCTTCCTGGAGGAGAGGTTGTCCTCTTCCCAGCAGATGCTGAGTGGAAGGGAGTTCCAGAGGGTGGAAGCTTGGACGGAGATTGAAGATCCTCCAACTCTGATGGAATTTAAATGCGGATCAGAGGAGCGAAGACCCAGATCGAGATATGTATTCCCCAGACACAGTTGTTTCCCCCAACTCCTGTTAATTCAAAAGTCCTAAACTGTGTCTCTGGCAACAGGCCAGGCGCCTAAAACTTTGTCAACAATGGGTCTTCATCCAAGGCTTCATCAGGGATGCATATCCTGAATGTGTCCCTGAGAGACCCATAATCTCTCAGTTTCAATGTTAGCCAAAGCAATCCTGTTCCCTGAACAATTCGACTTGCACAGTAGGTTGTGCGGGCTCCACTGTCTGGTAGTGATTTCTGATGTACAATTCTAGGGAAGAATGGATTGAGGCACCCGCGGTTTTCGCTATAAAATTAGCCTGTGAAAGAGGCAGTACGGAGTCCCAAAAACCTAATGTGCTTTGTGAACTATAGTGGGGCATGTATGTTGCAATATATGATCATTGCTTCTCCATGCCTCAGAGAATGAGGTCTACAGAGCTAGAACCAGATATGGCTGGATGTTTGGGATCAAACCTAAAACCTTGAGTGGCTGCTAAAAGTTTCAATGGATGCAACGCTTTGATTGGGAGCAGAGTTGTCACACATCTACCAAGATTCCTGTTTAAACCAGTGGTCTGTCCCCAAACCTTTCCAAACATGGGGATGTGTCCCAAAGACAATACAAGAATTAGCTAACCCAAGACAGATCATATAGCAAAAGTTGTGACTATCCCCAATGCAATGCAATGTCTATGAAAATAGACTATTTGCACCTCAATTTTAATGTTATTCAAGTAACCTGCTTACTTATTTGAAAGGTTTAACATAAGTCAAAGAAAACAACTTTATACAGGATAATGTATGTGCTTATTTGTTAGAAAGGTGACAAGATAATTCCACCCACCAAGGTTTAAAAGGCTAAACACATATATAAACCAATATTAATTACCAACTACATGGCCGTGAGTTTTGCCCTTTGGGGCTTTATCAAGGCAGTGGTTAAGACTTTGGTACAATCAATATTGGTATAGTTTATTGCTAATTTACATAACATAACATGCGGCAACACATTACTGAATGATTCAGTTCTCTTGTATGGTGCTTGGAAGATAATCATCAAAAACAGCAATGTTCACATGTGTCCATGTTCACATGATCCAGTTGCAACATTGTATCCAGGGTTCCTCTAACGTATTCCTCTAATCCCATTTCGTCATGGTTTTCATGATTAATGCAGAGTCTGTATGCAGAGTATTCTCTGAAACAGCCGGGCAAGGCTGAAGTTGGCTTTCGGACAACCCAATCACACGTACAGATCATCGAGCAACTCTGCCGGACTGGCAAACCTTCCAAAACTCCCTACAGTTTTGTGTGCGTCAGAGTGTGTGTATGCTATGCACCAGCCTTCTTTCAGGGCGTTGCCACTATGTTTGTTTGTGTTTGTGTTTGTGTGTGTATATGTGACTTTATGCACCAGCCTTCTTTCAGAGCCTTGCCACTGCGTGTGTGTGTGCATGTGTATACGTGTGTGCGCATATATGTGACTATATGCACCAGCCTTCTTTCAGTGATCAGAGGAGGACTAGCTCTTATTTTTCCATCATTGGGCAAGAGGGACTCACCAATTCAAGAATGACTTCAAAGACTAATACAGTAATTCTTTGTCACCGCTGCGATGGGAATGCATTCAGCACCTGAACCTGGTCAGGTGAGCCGAGGCTGATGAACTGTTTGAAGAGAATGTCTGTATTTTACTGCTGAGCAGCTTTCGTCAGGGCATTGCTGGTTCCCCATTTCTAACTCTGAAGGGGAGGTGTGAAACTACAGAAGAAGGCCCTCCACACGTTTGCTGCAGGTGACAATGGGCTAGTCACTGATTAGACCCATCTGTTGCGTTTTTGAATGACAGAACTCTGAATGCTGGATTGCCCTACCTTGACATTTTGGATAAATCTGAGCTGTCCAGCAACAGGGACATCAGTAACATAGCACCTGCTTTGTGACACCCATCACTTCTCTTAGGAATTGCATTAGTCTTGGCACACTCCAAGAGTGTGAGTACCGTTTTGAGAACTTAAAAGCTAATGCAAGGTTAGCTTTAATCCAAACACTCTTCGGTGCTTGTAGTGATCTAGAGACTTCGTGTCCAATGTGAGCTACCTACGTGCTCTTGTACACATCCACCACACCTGCCTAAATTCAGATACAGATGTTTATATTTGGAAACACATTGTGGACGCTGTTTTCTGGTTCACTGCACGCAATCCGATTAGTGGTATCTTGGCGTCTGAATGATTGGAGGACGCTAAGGGGGGGGGGCAAGGGGGCAAAGCATATTCTCGGTTATGGATCACACAAATCATGGCAGCCGCGCACGGCCTGCTCCTGGTGTCAGACTCAGAGTGGTAGCCGGTGGCAGGAGGGCATCTTTAGCGCACAGTGATGTATGCTTTGGATAGGATGCACCCTTAGGGTTGAGGTCAGGGTGCATTGTTGGGGCATGGTCTCTATAAGCTGTCTGCTCTTTTTATGAGCTTGTTTCCTTTGTAGGTGCTTGCCTTGGCAGCTTCCAGAATCATCATGCAGCACCTTGATGCTCTCCTGCCATAGTTTGCGCTTTATAAATCCTAAATAAATCATGAAGTGGGTGCTCTTACTTTTAGTTACAAGGGCGCAGGGATGAATAAAAGGAGTATGGAGCCAGGAGGAAGATGATACAATAACTAATCTCTTCTATTTTTTTGGGCTGCTTGCTTCCATGTGTGCTGCCAACCATCTCGCTATTTAGTCCACGCGTGTCTGCTCCCCACAGTGACATTCTATCAACTTTTCCTGTCAGAAAGGGATCTGGGCCCAGTGCTGCTTTGCATAAACCCGGGTTACACACAGGCACGACATAGTGACAAAGTAACATCTGGGAATGCTTGCAATAACTTTGGGTCAAGAAGGTGTGATGGGCTTTGCAGCCACCCACATCTAACATTCTTGCACAAGTCCCACCGGTTCACCTGGGTAAACAGCAAAGGGTACTATGACTCAATAAAGAGTCATACACATGTCAGCAAGAGGAGATAGTTACCTGTCAGACACCCATTCACTGAATATCGCTGTCCCTCTGTTATACCTACTCTTCACCGGCACAGCAAAGTGAAGGGCACTTTGAAATCCTCCTGAGTGAACACACGCTCCTCCAATGCCTTTATGTGGCCCCATGCCTACGCTCACGGAGCGAAAAATCATAGTGAACCCGACTGAATGTTTTTTGGCAACTCCTGGAGAACCCCCCCATACTTTCGAGAGAAGTGAAGGGCGTACTGGGAGAACTACATCAAGATGTTGGACTTGAAGAACTCACCCCTTCGAGAAAGAATTCGCTGCTGCTGAATGCATTCAGACCGAGAGGAAAAGAGTATACATGATCTACTTCCTGTGGCTACAGACGCAGGTGAACATGACCCTGTGTTTATTCAAATTGACCAATACGGTGCTGCGAAAATGAATGTGACCATACATGGACATGCTTTCTGAAGGCAAATGGAAGGCGAATCCGTGGAAGGCCATGTGGCTGCCCGCAGTCTCCTGGCAGTCTCATGCTAGTTTGACATTGGAGTGCCCCCAACAAGCTTACCCACAACTGGATCCTAAAGCACACTAGCAGCCCAGTTACTCAAGAATGACTCTGGATTAGTGGTAACCACACATTACAGAAAACAATAGCCATTGTAAATAAGGTGGAACAAACTGAGCTACAGGCCTCGTTCCAAGTTGGGTGATCTGGTAGAAAGTGCAGGTATTTGGGGATACAGGCACTTTACCAGACCGCCCGACTATGGGTTTGTCGGTGGGGCCCCTGGGTTAACCACCAGCTAAAAGCTGGAAGTAAGCCAGGTGCCCTATTGGCAAAAAAAGCCCTCATTACCGGCACTGGCATTGCCGGTGCCGGTGATGACGGCAAATTCCATCATGGAGTCCTGTGGGACTCCCTGAATGGGGATATACACCATCATTCCAGCACTCAGAATCCGACGGCAACGCTGCCGGGCCGTGTGCCGGAAATGGTATCTCCATTTGCCAGTATTGTGGCGACTCTACCACCAGGATACCGGCAATCTTGGAATGAGGCCCATACGTGCGAAACCCAGAAAATGAAACAAGAAAAGGGACACATGACCTGTGACTACCGTAAATATGTAAAGAAGCAAAAGAGTGAAGTACAGAGCAGACACACATGTCACAGACCATAGAACAAAAATGACTTGCTTCCAGATTTAGATAAAACACGATTCAGAAACCCATTTGAAAGATAAAGTGCTTCAGGTGCGGATGTATGGGCTTAGTCGCTAATGCAAGACTCTACCCAGCTTTGGGATAAAGGAGCACTTTATGATTACACGCTGAAGAAAGAAACATGTGATCTACTGGCAAGACTCTGACAACCCAGAGCCAGCAGTTATCGCCTTCAATGATGAGGTTTATACAGGGCCGCACTGGGCCATAAAATTGTCTCCGGAACCAATGAAAAAGTGGCCCACAGTTGCAAATGGCGTTAAATTCCTTTTGTGACACTATTTGAATAGTACCAAAGGGGGAGTTTTTTGATAAAATGTGAGGCAAATTGTGCATTTCAACGAATATTTAGGAAGCAACACTGGTCACAACTACAAGCCACAAGTAACTCATCAAACTGATTCACATTGCCCTAAAAAATGGCCCACAACAGCATGTTTGTTTTTTTTGGGTTCCGCCATGGACCTATAGCCCAGTCCGAGCCTGGGTTTATACCTATCGTGCCTGGTATCCACTGAAGGCTTACATGGAGTTATTTGCTGACTCCGGCACCCCATACACCCAGCTAAGTCAAGCGGTAGTGTAAGTGACAGTGTGTGCCTGATGGCATCTTAGGAAGTGGCATTATGTGATCTTTGACCCTGACAATATGCCAGGAAGTGAGGCCGTATGTCCTTTTGCCCTGATGACATTACAGCAAATCACGCTGCAAAAGTAAAGCAAACTAGAATAGGTGTAAGATTAACAAAATAAATAGGACGAAAGTGAACAAAAGACTATTTTAGTTTTCATCCATATGGTCATTAAAGTGCAGTCCCAATACATAATGAGCACAGTCCTGATTTGCCGGGGTCCCACTCAGCAGAACCACCGTAGGACAGGAGCACTGCTTCCATATGTCAGTACTGCCAAATACATACAGCCACTGCCATTACAGCTGTGAAAGCCTTGTGGTGCCAGATATAGCCATGATACGTGAAATACTGCCTTGCAAGACAGCCACGGCTGCACAATGCTAAGTGAAGCCTCACACACCTCATAGTACCCTCTTATACCTACCAGGTCCAGCCTTGTAGACCACGAGCAGTCATAATAAGAAAGTAACAGTCTCACAAGCCTAAGTGATTGGATCCATGTCAAGTGCAGCCTGAATCGCCCAAGTGCTTTAATATAATGACAGGTGAAGCCTGAAATGCTAGTTACATTATAACTAAGATGCTTAATAGTGCAAACTTACTGAATCGCTTTTGATGATCTCAGTTTGTGATGTTACGAAAAAATAGGCCATCTGAGGTAAATGACATGCCAAGGATCACACACTGGTCAAGTAAAGAACCCTGGACTTGTACCTCTTTCACTGGCCCTCATTACAACACTGGCAGTAACCCATGGCGCTATTAGCACCATGGTTGCTGCCGGTGTTGTAACGAGTCCGCCAATGTTCAATGGGGAATTAGCACCCCATTCCAAGGTTGGCGGGGCGGTAATTCCCCATTAAACATTGGCCCTTCCCCATTCCCATTTTTGCCCCATAGGGCTCAATGAGACTGGGGAAGGCGGTAATTACGGTATCGCAAATTGTGGTACCGTAATTACCTCGAAGGTCCCTTTGCGGGTCCCTACGTTAACAGCTGGTCCAGACCAGCCTTTTAGGGCACCGTAAACCCCTTAGTGCCAGGGTCATAATGACCCCAACTGTCTTTAGTTTACTCAATAAATCACATAGCATCCCATCTTTAATTTTACTCTTATAATGAGGAACTTTTAAGTGGATATCAACTTGTGGGCTCCCGCAACCGGATTTACTTGTGAATGTTCCACTTGGAACTTACAGGCCGATTCATGGAATAAATGTGCGCCGAAAATCCCGGCGCAGAGGGGCCAATACGTGCGCTGCGCCGAAAATCAGCGCAAAGCGCAGGGAAACCAGCGCACGTCGATTCATGGAAGTCCGTGCGCAAGAAAAGCAGAGGACGTGCGCCGAAAAAGCGCGCGGCGCAGGCCGGCGCACAGGTCAACCAACGTCGTGCGCCACGGCCACTGCGCCATCACTCCGAGCGCAGCGCACAGCTCTAAAGTAGGCGGAACACAGGGCGGGACACTCGGAATGGGGAATAAAATGGGGCACAACACTCGGAATGGGGAAGAATGTGGGCGGCACGGGGAAAGTTCAGGAGGCAAGTGCGCGGAACGCCCACACGCTCGCATACAACACGTATTCATGGAATAGAATAGGGCAAAAAAGCGCACGCTCAAAGCAGCGCACAGGCACAAACAGGCACAAACACGACCGCCACAAGAAAGCAGGCGGTAGCGTGTCTGCGCCTGCAAGAAACGTGCGCTAAAAGGCGCGCCAACAAATAGCACCTATATACAGACATAACCAATGTACAATACTGTTGCCCTCCTGGACAAATGACGTACAAAGGGGTACCCACAAACACAGACACGCGCAGAGAGAAAAAATAAACGTGTGCGTGCATACCGGGGTGCGCGGTAAGTTCCACACGCGATATGGGCTGGGCGGGTACGTGGATTGCAGGGGTGCGCGGGAAGTTCCACACGCGATATGGCAGGGAACGTGGATTCGAGGGGTGCGCGGGAAGTTGCACACGCGAAATGGGCGGGTACGTGGATTTCAGGGGCGCGCGGGAAGTCCCACACGCGATATGGCAGGGAACGTGGATTCGAGGGGTGCGCGGGAAGTTGCACACGCGAAATGGCCGGGTACGTGGTTATCAGGGGCGCGCGGGAAGTTCCACACGCGATATGGCAGGGAACGTGGATTCGAGGGGTGCGCGGGAAGTTGCACACGCGAAATGGCCGGGTACGTGGTTTTCAGGGGCGCGCGGGAAGTTCCACACGCGATATGGCCGGGTACGTGGATTTCTGGGGCACGCGGGAAGTTCCACACGCGATATGGCAGGGAACGTGGATTCGAGGGGTGCGCGGGAAGTTGCACACGCGAAATGGCCGGGTACGTGGTTTTCAGGGGCGCGCGGGAAGTTCCACACGCGATATGGCCGGGTACGTGGATTTCTGGGGCGCGCGGGAAGTTCCACACGCGATATGGCAGGGAACGTGGATTCGAGGGGTGCGCGGGAAGTTGCACACGCGAAATGGCCGGGTACGTGGTTTTCAGGGGCGCGCGGGAAGTCCCACACGCGATATGGCCGGGTACGTGGATTGCAGGAGTGCGCTGGAAGTTGCACACGCGAAATGGCCGGGTACGTGGATTACTGGGGCGCGCGGGAAGTTCCACACGCGAAATGGCAGGGAACGTGGATTTGAGGGGTGCGCGGGAAGTTGCACACGCGATTTGGCTGTGAGCTCCCAGGCATTACCTGTACACCCTCCACGGCCCCTGCAGGCAGCACACACCACAGGGAACTACCCTGCACACCTGCTCATGTCTCCCACCACCCCCACCCCCAGCACTGTGGGCAACCTGCCAGCAGACCCCCACCCATGGCCAACCCATGTCTCCCACCACCCCCACCCCCAGCACTGTGGGGAACCTGCCAGCAGGCCCCCACCCATGGCCAACCCATGTCTCCCACCACCCCCACCCCCAGCACTGTGGGCAACCTGCCAGCAGGCCCCCACCCATGGCCAACCCATGTCTCCCACCACCCCCAGCACTGTGGGCAACCTGCCAGCAGGCCCCCACCCATGGCCAACCCATGTCTCCCACCACCCCCACCCCCAGCACTGTGGGCAACCTGCCAGCAGGCCCCCACCCATGGCCAACCCATGTCTCCCACCACCCCCACCCCCAGCACTGTGGGCAACCTGCCAGCAGGCCCCCACCCATGGCCAACCCATGTCTCCCACCACCCCCAGCACTGTGGGCAACCTGCCAGCAGGCCCCCACCCATGGCCAACCCATGTCTCCCACCACCCCCACCCCCAGCACTGTGGGGAACCTGCCAGCAGGCCCCCACCCATGGCCAACCCATGTCTCCCACCACCCCCACCCCCAGCACTGTGGGCAACCTGCCAGCAGGCCCCCACCCATGGCCAACCCATGTCTCCCACCACCCCCACCCCCAGCACTGTGGGCAACCTGCCAGCAGGCCCCCACCCATGGCCAACCCATGTCTCCCACCACCCCCACCCCCAGCACTGTGGGCAACCTGCCAGCAGGCCCCCACCCATGGCCAACCCATGTCTCCCACCACCCCCACCCCCAGCACTGTGGGCAACCTGCCAGCAGGCCCCCACCCATGGCCAACCCATGTCTCCCACCACCCCCACCCCCAGCACTGTGGGCAACCTGCCAGCAGGCCCCCACCCATGGCCAACCCATGTCTCCCACCACCCCCACCCCCAGCACTGTGGGCAACCTGCCAGCAGGCCCCCACCCATGGCCAACCCATGTCTCCCACCACCCCCACCCCCAGCACTGTGGGCAACCTGCCAGCAGGCCCCCACCCATGGCCAACCCATGTCTCCCACCACCCCCAACCCCCCATCCACCTGGGGCACCCTCCACCAGGCCCCCACCCATGTCCCCCTGGCCCTGACGATACACAATAATGGCAGTAATGACCAGCATACCCAGCACAAACACCCAGGCAAGGATTGCATGCACCCACATAGTGAATGCAATCACATGACACAACCCCAAAGGCAAGTAAGCAAAAGAACACATGGCTGCCACACACACATACACAACGGGTGCAAGTCAATGTCAAAACCCATATCATGGCATGTAAGAAACCAAAGAAAAAATGACACAAGTGTAAGATAATATCAAAATGTATTAAAAATAAAAATAAAGTAAACTCTGACAACTATCTGGTAAAGCAAATAAAAGGTCCATGTCCGGGAACAAAAATGAGAAACCAAAAAACAAAGGATAGAAAAAAGAATAGATTTTGTCCAAAGTAAACACATGTAGAATGAAATGAAAGATAAACCATTACGACATGGTGTGACCAATATGAAAGTTAAAAAATTAATCTCACAAAAAATAACTATATTTACAGGATTGTTCAAGGGTCCATGAGCCCAACACCACAAATTAAACCTAATACTAACTATCTAAAAAAATATGTACAAAGAAGTGGCCATTGTCCAAGCGGTCCAAAAAAAAAAAATTAAATAAAGGAAACCTAGCACTAACTAACTAAAAAACTATATACAAAGGCAGCGGGCTAGTCCTGCGGCTCACTTGGTGATGCTGGCCAGGGCATCCTCGAACTCCACGTCAATGTCCTGGAGGCGGGACTCAGTCCTGGCCCCGAGGTCTCGCAGGGACAACCCCATGTGCTCTCCAAATTCCCTGCGAGCCTCCTCGAGGCACTCAGCCCGCCTCAATGCCTGATGCATGGAGATCTCCGCCCTGGCCATGGCGAGCCGCTCCTCTTCCGCCCGCTGCCGCTCCGCACCTATCCGCTGGCCAAACTCCTCCCACACGGAACACACCGCCATGCCAGGGTTGCCCTGCCCTCCGGCCGATGCCTGCCCCTCCGATCTTGATGGCCCTGAGCCATGATGCCTCCCACGTCGAGCCCGCTGCTGCCTGCGACGCCACTGCCTCTGCCAGCACGACGGCATCCAGGCTGATGGTAACCACCGACGCCGTCGTGCACGTGCCCTGCCCGATGATGCCGGCACATCTTCCATCTGCTGGGGTCCACTTGCTGTGTCGTCCACCCCTGCTGGACCTCTGACTCCCAACTGTGGCAGGGATGGGATCCCCACCGAGCTGGCTGCATTGGTCGGGGCAGGTCCACAGGGGGCCATGGTGGCATCTGGGCCGGAAGACGGCAAGGAGAACGACTGGTGGATAGCCTGCACAGAGGAGGAGAGGGCCGTCAGATTGGCCAACACATGCAGGAACCCCCCGAACATGGCCGATCCCAATTGGGCCACGTCGGCACGGTGCACTTCGTGATGACGTGCGTGCTCCTCCCGGGAAGCACGCACGGCATCACGAATCACAGCCGTGCGCATCGCGACCCCAATCAGGACCTGCTCCACGCGGCCAGGGGTTCCCACGGCCGCAGGTGGAGGGGAGTCAGTTGACATGGACATCCCCTCTACCTGCGGACGGGCCTGGGACGGGGCATCCCTGCTGGTGCATGGTGGTGCACTCACAGGGTCAGGGACAGCGACATGCACAGGCCCCTCCACGGTGACCTGTGCTGCCTCCTGCCCCTGGCCCTGGACTGCACCACTTGCACCAGCAGGGATGCTCCCACCAGGGCCCATGTGTGCACCAGTGTCGGCCTCCTCCTCCTCTGTGCAAACCACCAACCTGGATGGCTCCTCACCGTCTCCCGCCGTAGCAGGCCCCTGTGGGGGCTCACCCACCCCTTCCGCTGCAGCCGTGGGGGCATCCCCGCCGCCTTGCTCCACAGCGCCGTCTCCGCCCTCTTCTTCACTAGCCGCTGCGTAGAGGGAGACAAAGAACACAAGCATCAGGCTACTGTACAATGGTCCCCTAGACAGGAAGCAATAGCAGATGAGCACCCCTGTCAAAGTACACTTCCATCATGTCCCTCCACAACACATGGGTCAGTCCAGGCAAAACACACACAGTAACAGGCATGGTGCATGCCATGCACATTTCCATGCATGTCCAATTGACTCTTGAAACATTCAATGAAATGTAACTCACATGCATCATGGCTCATGCATATCACATGCACACACTACACCTCAGTCACATCCATCTGGCCACAATCACACCAAACACAGGCAATACAAGGGTAAGGTGGGTGCGTCACTGAATCTGTGCATTGTCACACACATGAGTCATGCATCCATGGCATGCACAAGTCACAGACATGCAGGTCAGGCACACAGACATGGCTACCATATATGTACCTGGCATCAGCACCCATCCTCACCCCCATCCATGTCCAGGTACAGAGACTGGCATGCTCTCATGTCCCAAATCTGCATAGTGCTCCCCATGCCGCATTTCTACACATGCAACAACCATGTGGGTCACACATCACTGGTCGCACATGCATTACCATGATGTCCCAGCACACATACATGCATACATGGCACATGGCACACATACAGGCAAGTATCATAGAACCAGCACACCGCAACATGCCCTGTCTCACACAGTGATGCTTGGACACTTACCGCTCAACTCCAGACGGGTCTCCCTCTCAAGGATCTGGGCGTGGAGCGCTGGGCGTACGCGTTCCAGGACCCTCTTCTGGATGGAACTCATGTGGCCCCGGCCCCCCTCCACGAGGCGCCGGGCCTTCACAAGGGTCCTGGACCTCAAGTCCTCCCAGCGCTTCTTGATCTTCAAGACGTTGCGGGTTGCCACCCCCTCCGCGTTGATGGCAACCACACAGTCGGCCCAGATCCTCTCCCGTCCTTCCTTGCTGGCGCGGGACGATCCAAAGAGGGCATCATACTGCCCCAGGACATGCTCCACCAGGACACCAACTTCGGTGGCAGTGAAGCTGGTGCCCCTCTGCCCCTCTGGCCTGGGGTTGCCACTGGTGCCAGATGTAGAAGTGCCCGACATGGCAACCCCAGAGGCAGGTGTGGGTGGGCAACTGGGTCCTGGGGCTGGGCTGTGGAGCGATGTAATCCCAGTTGGGAGTCTTCAGTTCCAGCAGGGGTGGACACAGCAACTGGACCCCTGCAGATGGCTGATGTGCAGGCACCAAATGGCAGGGCACGGTGGCAGCAGGCAGGCAGGCAGGCAGGCAGCAGCAGATAGCACGTGGGAGGCTGCTCAGGGCACTTGGGGGGCAGTAACTCGGCCTTCGGGGCAGGAGCGTGGTGTTCCGTGTGTTTTCGGGTGGCCAGCTTGATACGGAGTGATTTGGCACGTGAAATTCCTGCACGTCAGCGTGAAATCCGAGGAAAGGCCCTTAGCGCGTAAGTGCGTCAGCACGCGTACGCGATTCTATTGGACCAGAGTCCCTCATCGCGTAAGCGCGTCTGACGTGATCCGCACGGGCGTTCCCCACTCAGCACGTGAAGACGGAGCACACGTGGAAATCCTGCACGTCAGAGTGTCATCGCGTGTAATTGGCCAAAAGTGCGCGTACACGCCATTGGCCTATATACGTGTATTTCAGGGGCGCGCGGCCACTTACACAGGCAAGTACGTCAGCGCACCTGTATGCCTGCAGCGTGGGAATTTCCACACGCGATTGGAGTGGGAACCCGATTCCAGGGGTGCGAGGCTCACACGCTGCCTACTACACGCGCAAGGCATTAATTTGCGCACTTTTCAATAAACAAGCCAGATGCCAGGATGAACATACCGTTCCTAGCAGCAGTGGCAGTGGGCTACCAAAGGAGGATGAGGAGGAGAGTCAGGGCCAGAATATTCACACCCAGAACCAGCCTATTCGGGATGCCTGATGACCAGGTGTATGGGAGGTACAGGTTTCCAGCACACATCATACTGGACCTGGTCAGTGAGTGGGAGGATGACCTCACATCACCCACCCTGTGCTCCCAAGCACTCAGCCCCCTGCAGAAGGTCCTGAATGTACTGCACTTCTTGGCCACTGGATCCTTTCAGCGGACAAGTGCCATAGTGGGTGGTGTGTCACAGGCCACGCAGTCACGCTGCCTACACCAGGTCTTGAACATCATCACTGCACGGCCTTCAGTCCGCAGGCACATATATCTCCCCAGGACTCATGCAGAAAGGCGGACGTGCATCCAGGAATTCTATGGTGTGGCTCAATTCCCCAAAGTGCTTGGTGCAATTGACTGCACACATGTGGCTCTACGTCCACCCAGGGCAACAGAGCACATCTATAGAAACCGCAAGCACTGGCATTCCATCAACGTCCAAGTTGTATGCAATGCCAAGGGAATCATCACATCAGTATATGCCAACTATCCAGGGTCCACCCACGACAGCTTCATCTACAGAATGTCTACCCTATGCCGGGACCTAGAGGCTGGCCAGCATGGAGATACATGGCTGCTTGGTGAGCATGAATGCCACTCCACATGCATGCATGTCAGATACTGGGTCATGACACAACACCACTAATGATACCCATCACCACCTCCGCAGGGGACAGTGCCTACCCTATCAGCCCCCACATGATGACCCCAATCCGGAACCCCACCACGCCACCCCAGGTAAGGTACAACACAGCCCACATTGCTACACGGGGCATAGTGGAGCGCACATTCGGAGTGCTCAAGTCACGCTTTCGCTCCCTTGACCGTTCTGGCGGGCAGCTGTTATATGCTCCCCGAATAGTGTGCAGGATCATAGTGGCAGCATGTGTCCTGCACAACGTTGCAACACGCCGGGGCCTGCCCGTGGACATGGTGGTGCCCCCACATCCACAACCACATGCACGCCCGCTGCGCATGGGAGGGGAAAGGGCACGGGGGGAGGCAGCCCGTACGCAACTGGTGGCCAACTTCTTCACCTAGGAATCACAGTGCTGGCTAGTGCACACTGCTCTGGCACATACCATCTGACAATCAATGATGACTCTACCTGACAATGTCTGAATATTACTTGACAATGAACTGTCAGATACACATCAGCCTGAGATTGTTAACATGGAAGTGTCAATATGTGTGCACCCCTAGCTACACATACACCAGCTATGCATCACAACGCAAAGACACAACTCCATCAATCTAAAATGCATTGCCACAGGCGATTTACTACATGACAACATTGCCATGTCACCCACTCCCTTCACAGTCCCGCCACTGAGGACACCATGTCATGGTATGTGACAGCAAACAAACTGGCCATCACAACATGACACCAGTGTCACAAATAGCAGTGCCCCAAATGGAACATAGCCGCACTTGAGCAGCTAACCGCCCTGGAGCCACTACTACACACCTGTGTAAGAGTAATTTCTATCAAATTACACACCAACCCACCCTGAAGCCCACCCAAACAAGACACATTGCATGTAATCAATGGTAGTCTCATTACCTGATTCAGCTGGTATGTCCTCACCGTCCAGATGTACAGTGATGGCGCCATGCAAAAGTGTCAGTGCACATCTACCGACATGTAGTGTGACTCCAGAGAGTATGCCCTTGTGAAGATCTGTGTGAAATACCTGCAAAACATGAGCAACATATGTAAGTAGAGGCACATATCATACCATCATGCATAGTTAGGTGCAACAACAATGAACACTATGAATGTCTACACAGTATTGACTATGGACTGGCCAACAGCTCATGGGAGTCCAATGTCACCGTGTAATTTGCTGTCACTTGGGCACACCCTTTGCAAGCCCATGGAAAGGGAAGCAGGAGGGGTGTGGATGTCTGCTACCCAAGCATCGAAACCAAACTCAGGACAAGCCTGCATGTGCCCAGCCACAATACAGTGTATGCCCAGGTACCCACACAAGGCAACACTCTTGCAAAATAAAAATGAAAAAGAGAAAAAATGGCCATGAAAGGGCCGGCGGGGGGGGGGGGGCCACCTATGAGGTCCGAGGACAGGATGCACGCCACAATCCACCTGTGTGGATCATGGGAAAGGAAAACACCCCATAGGCTCGTGGCCCACACGGCTACTCTGTTGTGGGAGATGAGTCGCTATGGCTCTGCCCAGACCCTGCAGCTGACTCTGGAGGTGGGGGAGCTGCCTCAGAAGATGGTGTGACAATGGGAGGCAGCCCACGCAAAGCACGAGTTTGCTCCTCCATGGCTGCAAGCAGGCGGGTCTGGTAGTTCTGGTTCTGGGTTATAATCATGCGGAGGTCCCCATGCAGTAACTCCCGGGATGACCTGACCTCCGCACGAGTTGCCTGCATCTCGGCCGAGAGCGTCCGTGTCAGACGCTCCAGCTGCTCCTCTGTCCTTCTATGGGATGAAGCCTCAAGCTCTAACAGGGTCGACCTGAGGTGACGGAGTTCTTCCCTCAGGGCTTCCCTGTGGCGCTGGGACTCCATGGAAAGTGATTCCCCCAGAGTCGCCAGTGCCGCCCGCCTGTCCATGTTGGACGCCAACATATCCTCCCTGTGTGCCTGGCAGATGGACTCTGTAGCCTGCTCCAGTCGCTCCATCAGCCTTTCTGGGGGGACAATGGAAGTGGCCACCCTATCCATGGCCTGTGCAATCATCTCGGATGATGCTGCCTGTTGGGTGGCCATACCGTAGATGGATTGCTCCCATACGGTATTGCCAGGTGGCATACGGCCACCACGTTGACGGGCACCACACCTGCCTGGGGCAAGGCGGACTGCGCCTTGCTGTGCCGGCAAGGCCTCAGGCTGCAGGACTGCATTCCCTCTCTGATCTGCAGCCCCAGGAACAGGATCAGAGATTGGGTGGTGTGGCCCTGCATCCGTAACCACCGGAGGCTGATCTGCCGACACTGACATCCCCATTGAGGCCAATGGCCTGGCTGCAGGTGGGTCGGACAGAGGAGATTCTCTCCCAAGAACACTCACCTGCGACTGCACATAGGTGTCATCCTCCGAGTCTACACCTGAATACTGCTCGGGGGAGGAACCCCCAGAGACACCCCTCGACAGCACGGCCTGCAGCACTTGTGGGTTTTCACCCACAAACACACCACGTCCCTCACTTGTGGTAGGTCGGCCCGGGTTGCCCTCCTGGGACGGCTCCACCACCACATCCCCAGCATCAACAAGTGCTTCGTCCCCTGCAAAGACATGAAAGAGAAAAATGGAAACAGGCATTAGCACCATGGCATGCAACAAGGGCTGATGAACAACATACACATGTCTGGGAGTCCTCCTATGCATTCACCATCACTGGGTCTGTAGGGGAGGCTCAGGGCATACTATGTACTGATTGGAGAGCAACGCCTGCTCACCTTGATGCCTAGCACTGCCATCACACATTGGGCGGTGATTGCCATGTCAAAGGCACATGCCATCACACACATGGCATGTGACATAGCCACCAAGTGAAGAGGGAGAGGAGGGCTACTTTTTTGGATTTCAACCACTCTGGTCCTGACATTGCATCGTCACATCAATTAGTATACATGTTGTACATGGATCTGCTAGTCCAAATTGGCAACGATGCACAGTGCCTTGTCTAGATCAACATAATGCAGTAAACATTGTGATTCCACCTCCCCAACACCTGTAACGGAATAATTTTGCATTCGTGAAGCACCGGTCAAGTAATGTTTGTAGGTGCAGCGGAGCACTGAGGGGTGGTGGGGCAGAAGGGGATGCCAGTCAACAATACTACTGGTGCTGGTGTCATTCATGTCACGCAAGTGCAGGGGTGGGTGGCACAATGAAGTGCAAGGGGGAGTGGCGGCTGGAAGTGCTGTACAAGGTAAGTAGGACTTGACGTCAAGGGCAGATGGTGTTAGGCGCAGACAAGTGCTGGGGGGGTGGCCTATAGGGGTACAGAGACAATCATGCTGTGCTGTGGGCTCGGAGGGGACAGGGGAGGTACACACTGCCTCTGGCTCGGCAAGGTCCTTTCAGATTTCTATGTGTCCTGCAGAGTTGTCACATGCCGCAGATATGTGCCCTTGGATTGGGGATCTCATCTTGGTGAGAAGGGTGAGGCGCTATTGCCTTTGGAGCATGTGGCAGGCCAGTTTGCCAGAGGATGGCCATGATGCAGGACATTCCCTCTCTGCCACCCGGCACCTGTGGTTTGGGTTCCCAAGATCCGAGTCATGCCAGGACTCTGCATTGGCATGGGGCTTCAGACAGGTGGTCATGACCGTGGCTAAGACATCCAGTGTACCTGACATGGAGTGGAGCATGGAGTGGGCCCTGTCAGGATGGGAGTGAGCCTAAGGGGGAGCTGGATGGGGGGGACATTTTGGCAGCATGAGCCTCGACTGACACACACTTCATGGGTCGGAATACCAAGAAGGTGTGTGACAGTGGTGAGGGTGGCTTTGCCTGTGGGGTGTTGAGGGTGAGCTGGGAGGAGAGGAGAATGTGATCACTCCAGGAGAGAGGAGTGCAGAGATGGACGGAGAGGGGAAAGTCAGATGAGATCAGAGCATCAAGAGTGTGCCCTGCAGAATGAGTAGGGACAGACGGGAGTCTAGAGGGTGAGAGGGAGTTGCTGAGGTCACAGAAAGGTCAGGTGGGGGCGTCAACAGGCATGCAGGTGGATGCGTACCGCACCAAGGATGAGGAATTCTGTGTCTGGGGACATGAGTGAGGAGGAGAGGTGAGGACACTCAGAAAGGAAGTAGTACATTTGACCAGTTTTCCCAGACACAGTACGCACTGTTTGGAATGTCAAGGTGTGGTGGACAGAAAACCTCACACAAGCCATTCCAGAGTGGAGTAGGTCTAAGTAGGTGTGACAGTGGCAGGAATACCCTCAGGGAAGCCAAGGGCACACCCCCCCTGCACAGTGGTGGCGGGCCAAGGAGAGGGTCAAGGATGCAGACAGAGCTGGCCGTCAGACATGTTTCCATGAGACCAAGGATGTCAAGGTGCATAACCTCATGTAAGTGACAGTTATCGGAGGAATGCCTGATGCAGCCGCAGTGAAAGGAGTGTAATTGTGGAGGAGGTTGACAGCCTTGTAGGACTTACGGGGAGTGCTAGAGATCAGAGGTGCCGCATGTGTAGGAGTTGGAGTGGGAGGCGGAGAAGGTTCATGGGAGGGTGCAGGGAGGCAGTGCAGGATTGATGAGGAGAGAGGAGGGGGGACAGCAGGAGAGGTAAGGAAGTTGATGAGATGTGGGTAGCATTTCTCAAGGAGATTGAGGTTGGCCTAAGGGCCTTGGACTGAGACGCTCCCATTACCATGCACATCATTAGTGGTATCTGAGGATTGGAAGGAGGCCAGGAGTACACCCCAACGGGTCCCACCTATGATGGTGGAAGAGGAGCAAGGAGAGAGGACAGGGACCATGTGAAGGGTCTATGGGACAGGCAAAGGCATGTATGAGCAGATGTCAGTGAGAGTTAGCTTAGAGTAGGCTCAGATGCACTGGTCAGCAATAGGGTGGGTCGCATTGGAGGGCAGGCTGCCCTCATTTGACTTTTGGCAAGCAGGTGTCGTGCGTAGGGCACGATGGTCTGAACTGTAGAAGTCATGGAAGATAGACCATGAAGAGCAGCATGGAGTGTGAGGGAACCAGACGGTACCAAAGGACCCAGGAAAGAGGTGGATGTCAAGGCTACATCCACATTATGACTGCATGTTGGTAGGCATTTATATACAGAGGACGCATTAGCATGTGGTATCATTGCATGTCAGGCATGTGAAGATGAAACTTTAATGGCTGGGGGAAAGGAGAGGAATGGTATGTAAGACATCAGATGAATAGACAGGGGAGTATGAGCAACAATGTAGTGACAAAATTACTAATCAAGGGCAACTTCCATGGTGTTGGCCCATATGTGCACTGTTGCCAGTAGGGATAGTGCTGTGGCCAGATGGTGTTGCACTGAACATACTGGATGAGGCACATGGGTGCCACTATCAACTCTGCCACACACCCCCTTGACAGGCACCCAACATGAATGCTTCACACACACAACATGCACATGGATGATACACACATGCATGTGCACTCACCGGATGATGCCTCGTAATCAGGGAGGTCTCCCACACCTTGGAGTTGTCCCTCGGTGACGTAGGATCCAGCTACGGACTCGTGTGGTGTGAGTTCTATTTCCTGTGCTGGGGACCCACCTCCAGTCACCAAGGTTGCGGCATGACTTGAGGCCAGCTTATCCTTTGCCCTGCGCTTAAGGTCATTCCAGCGCTTCTGGCAATCACTAGCTGTGCGCCTCACTACTCCAAGGGCACTTATTCTGTCAGCAATGGTCTGCCAGTGTGCCTGGCGTCTGGCATGTGTGGTCTTGGACCCTGCAACGATGACCATTTCCCTATCATGATCTGACACATACTGAACAAGTGCATTAAGTTCGGCGTCTGTGAAGCTTGGCTTCCTTGATGGGCCGGACTGTGCAGCCGTGTCTGGGGCATCAGCCTGTGCCGGACGTGCACTCTTCCTCTTGCGCTTGGAAGGGGGTGGGGATCCAGAGTGTCCTACGCCGCTGTGGACACTAGGGGCAGGAGCCGTGGTGGACTCTGTACTGGGTGTGTGTGATTGCCCACTCAGCATGGGAGTAGGTGCAGGCATTGGGGGTAGTGGGATGGGGTCAGGCCTGATCTGAGGTGCATGAACTAGGACCGACACAGTCTTGGCAGGGTGTATGAGAGGTGGGGTGGATTGAGCCACACCCTGGCTACGGGGGCCAGCAGATGACCTATCTGGCATAGATGCGCGTGCCCTGATGACACCAATGTGCACCGGTGCACGTACAGTGGACCTGCTGACCTGGATGTCAGCGATGGAATCACCCTCGGACAGGTTTGGTGCCACAATGGCCTGGTCCGACATGGGCTGATCAGGGTTGGTATCAGCCACATGACTCTCAACTGGGGGGGGGGGGGGCATGGGTGTCCCTGACTGTTCCTCCAGACTGGGGGGAACAGGGGCGCCCTGCAAGTCACAACCACGTCCCCTGTTGGATCCTCCACGGCCACCACGTGTGGCTCGGCCACCTTTGCCACCCTTACGGCTTGCACGCCTCCCAACCATGGCACTGATGGTTTTGTGCGTATGGGAGTGGGTGTGCACAATTGTCCTGGGCAATTGGGTGTCAAAGGGGTTGGGTACCAGATGGTATTCGTACCCTAGTGCAGTGGCAAGGCTATATGACACCCCTGGGGAAAGATGACGGGTCACGCAACGCACAGGCACCCCAAAAAAGTTAAGGAACGTGCACAATACCCCTCCTAGACCACGTGTGCTGATGGAAAACCCTGCACTACGCTGTGGCATCCAGTAACACAATGAACGTATGCGTGTCACACGCGGCCTAGATTGACCTCTGAAGGGGTAGGCTACACACGGGGCAAGCACAGATGTTAGATACGTGCGTGACTCACCGTCTGCCAGGTAAAAGAGCGTGAAAAAATAGCACTTTTGGTTGGCAACACCCCCGCCAAAAGAAGAGGTGTACGCTGTCTGAGGAGACAGGACAACTGTAGAAGGGGACACTGTTTGAGGGAACAGGCCCAGGAAAACCAGTACAAGAGGAAAAAGAGAAAAGAGCTGTCAGAGGTAACAGGGAGTACGAACTGGAAACGCCGTGAAGTAAATCGCGTGTGAAACGACAAGAAGTACCGAATTCACCCACTCGCTCTCCACGAAAAGCACGTACAAGGAAATAGTGTTCAACACTACCTTTTATACAGGCCCACACGTACATCGTCACTTACGGCGTGTACGTGCTTGGCCCATTTTCACCAATCACACGCTTTGGCACTCCTGCGTGTAGGTATCTTTTCACCAATCACACGCTTTGTCACTCCTGCATGTGGATCCTTTTTCACCAATCACGCGCTTCGACACTCCTGCGTGTAGCTCACTTTTCACCAATCACACGCTTTGACACTGCACGTGCAGGTAACTATTGACGCACATATGCTGGTGACGGGTTTTCGCGCGATGCGGGTTTTCGCGCGATGAGTGTGGGGTTTTCAGGTGCAAAATCACTCCCTATCAGGCTGTCCACGCGTTCTAACACGAAAGACCACGCTCCTGGCCAGGAGGCCGAATTTAAGTCCCCAAGAACCCTGAGCACGCTCCCACCTGCCATCGGCTGCTGCCTGACTGCCTGCTGGCCACGTGCCCCACAGTGCTGGTGGGTGGGGGTGGTGGGAGACATGGGTGGGGGCCTGGTGGAGGGTGCCCCTGGTGGATGGGGGTTGGGGGTGGTGGGAGACATGGATGGGGGCCTGATGGCAGGTGCCCCTGCACTGCTGGGGGGTGGGGGTGGTGGGAGACATGGGTGGGGGCCTGGTGGAGGGTGCCCCTGGTGGATGGGGGTTGGGGGTGGTGGGAGACATGGATGGGGGCCTGATGGCAGGTGCCCCTGCACTGCTGGGGGGTGGGGGTGGTGGGAGACATGGGTGGGGGCCTGGTGGAGGGTGCCCCTGGTGGATGGGGGTGCAGGGGGACATGATCAGGTGTGCAGGGTAGTCCACTGTTTTGTGGGCTGCCTGCAGGGGCCGGGGAGGGTGTACAGGGTACACCTGTGGGGGCCCACCCAGCCTATTCGCATGTGATAATTCCCACGCACCCCTGTGATACACGTACCCTGGCCAATCGCGTGTTGAACTTCCCGCTACCCCTGTAATACACGCACCCTGCCTGTTCGCGTGTGATGATTCCCGCGTACCCCTGTAATACACGTTCCCTGGCCTATCGCGTGTTCTACTTCACGCGTCCCCCTGTAATACACGTTCCCTGGCCCATCGCGTGTTGAACTTCCCGCTACCCCTGTAATACACGCACCCTGGCTGTTCGCGTGTGATGATTCCCGCGTACCCCTGTGATGCACGTTCCCTGGCCTATCGCTTGTTCTACTTCACGCGTCCCCCTGTAATACACGTTCCCTGGCCCTTCGCGTGTTGAACTTCCCGCTACCCCTGTAATACACGCACCCTGGCTGTTCGCGTGTGATGATTCCCGCGTACCCCTGTAATACACGTTCCCTGGCCTATGCGTGTTCTACTTCACGCGTCCCCCTGTAATACACGTTCCCTGCCCCATCGCGTGTTGAACTTCCCGCTACCCCTGTAATACACGCACCCTGGCTGTTCGCGTGTGATGATTCCCGCGTACCCCTGTGATGCACGTTCCCTGGCCTATCGCGTGTTCTACTTCACGCGTCCCCCTGTAATACACGTTCCCTGGCCCATCGCGTGTTGGACTTCCCGCTACCCCTGTAATACACGCACCCTGGCTGTTCGCGTGTGATGATTCCCGCGTACCCCTGTGATTCACGTTCCCTGCCTAGTCGCGTGTAGTACTTCCCGCGTACTCCTGATTTGGAGATTGCCCGCTTTGCTTTCCTTGTTTGCCTGCCCTGTGAAGTGGTCCGGGGTTAGCGCAGCCCTTAGCGATGATTTAGCGCTTTTGATGGCTTTTCCGTGCGCGAGGGCGTTCTTGGGGGCGTTACTGGCGCTGCTGCAGGCTCGCTGCGATTCTCTGCGCCACGGCTGTTTTGGGAGCTTGAAATCCATGAATACGCTGTGCGCGGAAATCTGTTTTAGCGCACGTGCCTGGCGCAGACTATCGCAGGCGCACGCTGTGCGCCAGCCGCGTGCGCTACTTGTGCGCTGGATTCTATGAATTAGCCTGTTAATGTCGCATTGGTGTGGGAATCTACAGAGACATTGGGCCTCATTACATGGAATGCGGTAGGGGATTACCGGCACCCGCCTCCGACGGCAGTAAGGGGGTAGCCATGGCGCTAATAGCGCCATGGCTACCGCCTTCCGTGTAATGAGGCCCATTGTGTTCCTCCACTCCGTTGAAAAAAACTTGGATGATGCTGACTTTCTCACACACCTATTACTGTGCCATAGTGAGTTAATTGGCAATGTGATATCATTGTGTTTCCATCGGTAAAAAGGTGCTTATCCGTAATAGTGGTTTAACATAAAGTTCTTTTTTAGCAATATTTTTCAAAACAAAAAAGGCCCTTTGTGAATCAGGGCAAGTCGTGTTTCTGAAGTTTACTGATGGTTAACATGGCGTCTGTACTGAATGAGTGTCATGGGGTTAAATCCGCCTCTAAAGTGTCTGGTTCTACGTCTCGAGAGAGACAAGGCAGTGTCGAAACACGTGTCATCAAAAGGGCCTTTGTTGTTTTGAAAAAATATTGCTAAATAAAGATCTTTGTTAAACCACTTTTACGGATAAGCACCTTTTTACGAATGGAAAAACAATGAAATCGCATTGCCAATTACCTCACTATTGCACAGTAACGGGTGTGTGAGAAAGTCAGTATCATCCATCTTTAATTTTACACCGTCATGGTACGTGTTTTAGTACTGTGCCCCTTCATGAGAGCACACATTTGGTTGTGTTTCATAACTCAAGCACCAAACCGCTTTCTAAATGAATCTGGACATAAAGGAAACCTGTTCTGAAAAACAAGTATGATGCATTGTGATGAGAAACAGTAGGACCACACTAACTAGCGGTCATCCCTTAACTCACTGAGCTTCCCCGTCTATTACCACTCACTGTATAAAATACAAGGTACTGGGAAATAACTGCTTTGCACAACTTGCGGTGAAGTGTCACACACAAGACCCATCCGCAATGCGTACATGCAATATACTCTGCATGTTGGGAGGCGCAGGGAATGTATTAAAGATACTCTTACACACGCGCGCGCACACACACAAACACACACACACACACACACACATACACACAAATACACACACAAACACGGTCTTTGTAAAAACAAACGCACACAAATGAATACAAAGTCAAACACACACCATTTCTTTTTAGAGTGTCTATCAGAGGGCACACGCCCTCCACCAGCTCCTCGCTGTGGGGTGTGTAGCTAATTTGGTGTTAAAGGATAGTTCCGGGACTTTTTTTTTATTGTCCCTACGGTTCGGCCATGTGTTTTTAAGCATAACTCGGTAGATCGTAGAAAACTTTCCTATGGACCTTACCCGACTTTTCGTCCATTAACGCACTCGAAATCAGCCGCCATTTTCTGATAATCCTATCATTTCCCCCCATCGTCCTGGCTCACCTGCGTTTGCGGCACTAAATCAAATCCCCCGCCCCTGAAACAGACTTTATCAAAACATTCATATTCCCCGCCTCTATCCGTGACGTGACTGTGCTGCGTAGGCAAACGCGCCCAGGCGTCTTCTACGCGACTCCACACAGAACCCGGAAACCAACACAGATTAGCTCACAACACAGCGCGCCACAATTCGCAATATGAAACTGTACTTTTAAATCAAACCGCAAGATTGTAAATTTGGTAAAGTACATTTATTTGACATCAAATGTTTAGAGAATATTCAGCGATTTTCATTTTTATTTGCTCTCGATCCAAAATAGTTCGTCTTGAGGCACGCGATGTTCCTTTGCTGTACACAGGGTCTTAGATCATCTCACAATACAGCGCCACAATTCGGAATATGAAACTGTGGTTTAAAAGCAAACTGCAAGATTGTACATTTGGCAAAGTACATTTATTGGACATCAAATGTTTAGAGAATATTCAGCGATTTTCATTTTTATTTGCTCTCGATCCAAAATAGTTCGTCTTGAGGCAAGCGATGTTCATGTGCAGTAAACAGGGTGTTGGTTAACGGTAAAATAAGCTCTTCGGACGCACTGATAATCACATGGCTGTTCCAACAACGAGGCACTAGGCCACCACAACGGTCTGTATGTTGCATCTAGCCGTTAGTACCGCGTAAGGGCATACTTGTACTTGGCGATCTTCCCATAAAATGGTCAGGGTGGTAACGTTGTTCACGCGGAGAAGCAACTGGCGGTTAAAAAAGCCGTCCGCCGGTGTCTGGTACTCGTGACACATGCAGTAATGCATGATGTACCTGTTTGAAAAACATAAACAATGAAATTAGTCTCACCATCAGATCTTTATTAAAATTATTCATTTTATATATTCGGTCGGGAAATTATTTCATAGCTAGGACAGTGCAACTGGGTTTTAAACGTCAAGGGGGGGCTGTAGGATACTGAGACAGTCCATCAGTGCAGGGGTTGACAGGGAGTGCAGGTGGAGAGTGGAAGGGCCCAGGACCGAGATCGCAGACAGTGGACCAGTTGTAGCAGGGGAGAGGGAGAGAGAAAGCAGAAGCAAAGGTTTTGAGGTGCTTCCGTAAAAGTAGACGGTTCTCCCCAAGATAGTGCGCGGTACAAAACAATATGCCACATAGAACGAACAAGTACAACTTAACCCGTCTTTAAAGCTACTGTATAGTAATTAAATTGCGGTATAAACTCATCTAAAGAGTTACTTACATTATATTTGCATTTTCCATTGTGTCTGTGCGTAGGGCAGCCCCGAAATACCACTCCTTCTATGCCGACGTTATTTCTTCTAATGAACGAACATGAAATGGCTTTCGTTTCTGAAATTATATTCATTATCGTTTCTTACGTGGTCCCGGCCTGTCAAGGTCAAAATACAATAGAACCTTATACTGAGTCGTGGGCCATTCTGGCACCCGAGAAAAAATCAAAGCAGCTGACCTTCACTTTGAACGAGCACACATTCCTAGTTAGCTACATTCAGTGTAAGGCATTCTCACAGGACTTGAAATTTACACTCCATCTTTGCATTTTGTCTGCGTGCTTTGCAGCCCCACAGAACCATAAATACGGAGACATTCTATATTTTTTGAAAAATGATTTATATTACTGTTTGGTTTAATTTAATGCGCAAATGAACAAGGTTGGATAGATACACATATTCAATAGGCCTGCGACATCAGGAGACTCGAGAGAACAGACAATCAAATTACAATCATTTAAACCGTGATGTGTATTTCTCAATGAGTTCTTCTTTAGGTGGACATGGAACAGAGGCAATGTTGGGTGGCAATGCAGTTGTCCCCTGCACAGGTTCGTTCACAACTCCATTTATGTGCCTATCTAGGGCGTCAACAATAAGTTTCTCAATAAACTCATATTGCATATCCTCAAACACTGGTTTGATCACCCATTGTTTACTTCTTTTAGTGAAGGCCTTATTGTAGCGAAGCGTCCCTAAAGTTCCGGTCGTCCTACTTTGTTGACGGCCAACATTATGGTTATGTGCCAAGACCGCTAAAAGAGTCCGATTTATCATGCCCTCCATGCCAAAATGCAATCGTTTTGGCCTGTACTTTAGGCACATATTGTGAAACACCTCCAAATCTCCTGTGTGGCAGAATTCCGTGAGTCCCCTCAAAGCTTTTGTTATAGTTTTATCAAATACAATCTTTTCAATGGCTTTGTGAGTGGGTGATGAAGGAATCAACCACTTCTTCTTCCGTGCCTCCTCTGTGGACAAATGGCCATGTTCACAATTGTGGAAATGTTGGTTCGTGTTCCATCGGTGAACGTTCGTACAGTGTGGCATTACTGACCGCCATTTTTCCAGTAGAATTTCCAACGACCCTCCACATGTTTTTGAGCTCCACCAAAGATGGTTGCTGATTGACTTGGACCACTGTGAAATACCTTGCAATTCTTTTTTTTTACCTGCAGCCGACAATTTTTTATTGATTGATTTTGCAAGATGCCAAACGTCAAATTGGTGATTTATATTTTTGTACTGTTCTCTCATTGTCTTGGCAATTGAAACGTGTCTGTCCGTGGCTATCAGGTCGATCACCATTCCCCGCGATTGTAGTTCTTGCAATGATGCTACAAAGCCAACTTTCTCCATGGCCACTGAGGATGTACTTTGTGACACCTGCACGACCACCGAACTCACAATTTTCTTACTTTCCATGTCCTGAAAGTGGTAGGTGCAGTACTTGGCTGAAAATCCTGGGCTGTCGCACTGTCCATCACCGGCTAGCCTGAACCGTTTGCCCGCGAATGTACTATCAATAGACATTTTTTCCATTCTCCAAGCTTCGCTAATGGCTGGAAATAGATAATCGGTTTGGTATTTGTAGAACTGAGTTTTCGCAATGAAATGGATTCCCACAAACTGAAAGAAAGACTCTAATTTTTTAAAACTTGAACCACTAAAAAGTGCAGCCGCTGCACAAAGTAGATTGCCTGCTGGCAGTTGTCCCAGCATAGGTTGTGCAGACCATGAGAAAGGATGATATTTTGTACAGGTGGCATGTATTTTAAGGTTAGTGCCTCGAATTGCACGAGTCACATTAATGAATGGCTCCCCACATACTTCCCCACCAACCGAATGCCCACATTTCATCCGAATAATAATATCAATCAAACAACTATCGAATACAATGAATTTGGCCTCTTTCCTTATACTGTCACTCTGCATCCCAGCTGGTTCGGCCTGTAACGTTGAGGACATGTCACTCACATGAAAGGTAGAATCTCTGATATCGTCTTCCGCTATGTTCAGTGATATTGATGGTGTTTCATTGTCGTCCACTTCATTCTCTTCCATTGCAACATCTGTTCCTTCTCCGGAGATGGGTGAATAAAACAATTTCTTCAACTTTCTCGCGGTCTTAGTTTTTGCGGGTGTGGATTCTGTGAATTGATCTCCGACTGCATCCGAACTACCAGGAGGACATTCACTATCAATGGCTGGTGGTGGTATAGCTCCGTTGTCAATCACTTCATATTCTTCCCATTGGCACGATGCATCTCCAGTCTCAAGTCCCTGCCAAAAGGTTTGACAAGCAACATCTCTCGTTCGCTTCACTGTCTGTGTAGATCTAGTTCGTACACCCACTCGCAACTAGAGGACAGATTGGAAAAGGGATGTTCAGTTTAAACACAACTTACAGTATTGAACTATTAACAGTGAAAAACAACATAATATAGTGACCAGGACACTAAACTTCTTTTGCTTTCTTTTCTTTGAAACTTTCTTGCCTCGAACTTCAACATCAGGACGCTGTTGCTCCGACTCGTGTGTGCATGTCTCCACTTCCTCTTGCGCTGCAACGACTATATTTTCATGATAAGCACATCCATCACGCACTGACGCTCCATCGACTCCCTGAAACATAGAACTTTCATTAGTATGTATAATAATATCGAAAACACAAAATGTACTTGGGGACCAATACCCACGTACATCTCAATAGCAAAACACGAATGAACGCTTTGTGTAGAACATTCAAACGACAATTATTCACGCATTGTTGATCTAGTTAGATGGAACTGTCAAGATCCATACCTCGGGCTCCTCATAGACTTCCGTTGATGATATTATTGAAGATGATGCTTCAGTGACTCCCTGAAACACAGTAATTGCATTAGTATGGTTTTCTATTTTGATAAAAAGAACAGAAACTTTGTGCAGGCGTGAACGGCTCATCTAAATAGACCTGCACAAATGATCAGTTGTCTAAAATAAATAATGGATATGTAAATATGATTTGATTTGCTCGATCGTTGTTAGTGTCACCACCCAGAGATCTGCATCAACTACTAGGGGTGATGTTCTTGTAGAAGAAGCTCCGTCATCTCCCTGAAACATAGTACTTGCGTTAATAAAGAAGGAAGTATAGCGGATGTAATCACGTCATATGATTTCGCTTGATCGAACTGTCAGTATCCATACCTCGAAATGCATAAGAACATCAAGGGACGATGTAACTGCGGTGCACACTTCTGCAAGCTGTTGCGCCGACCCGTAACTGCACGCTCCCCCTTCTTCTTGGACTAATGCTCCATCGACTCCCTGAAACATAGGACTTTCATTAGTAATGAACACAATATTGAAAAAAGAAGACACATAGGAGGGCGACGACAGAAGGACATATCAATGGCTAAAAACGAAAGAAACATTGTGTGTAACAATCACGCTACAAGAATGCAAGATCTGATGATCTCCATCGATGGAACTGTCCTGAAACGTACCTCGAGCATCTGAGTGACATCAACGGTAGTCGTCAATACGTTGGACTCCTCAGCATCTCCCTGAAAGACAGTACTTGCATTATTTTGGATAACAATAATTATAACTGAAAACAAAGACTAGAGGACGAGTACAAGGGTGTACCATTAGGTAAAATAATTACACGATAAATTAAAACTATTGATTTACATGCCTAAAACAAGTCAGTGGCAGAATAGCCAAGTAAGATTACCCGATAGGCGCTTGAAGTGGCTGATGACTGCAATAACGACACGGATGGAGAATCTTCCGCCTTCATATTGAGTGGATACATAAATGGGGAAATTATTGTTAGCTAATGCTACACACTACCGCAAGGCCGAGAGATAAATACGTAAACTTGACTCACCAGTGGAGGGATGTGGACGAATAGAGTGGGAATAGCGGTTGAGAGCAATTTTCGCCTCGCTCGCGGTGTGTTCTTCTTTATTAGCAATGATGTGGAGTACATGTCAGAGCTAAAGTGCCTGCTGCAGATGCGGTATCGATCACCCCTCTTGTCCGCAAAGACTTCTAGGACTCTACTTTCAAGCTCAGACGGTGGATATCCGCAATATCGGACCCATTCTCTTATCTGATCTATTGTCTTAGGGAAAACATGCATTATAGTACCTTCAGATTTATTATGGGTCTTCGAAGGGCAACCGCCAATGGAACAGGCAGGCATTGTGGAAAGTTCTGAAAAGTAAAGATCAACAATTCTCTATGAATACCAATGTGTTAAAAAATTAAATGACACATAAAAGGCTCAATGCAAGGTTCGTTTTGGTTCTTGGAACTATACACGTTATTCACATGCAGATAAGTATTTGAATAACTTTAAAAAAAATAGAAAAATAATTTGACTAAACTCAGAACATGTGACTAGTTCCTTGCATGTACTGTCTTGAACGAAAAGAAATTGGACGCAAAATGATTATGGTACATGGCCTTACCTTGACGAACAAACAGTTAGATTCCGGGATCAGAGTAGTTTCTTGTCGTAGAACAGGGAGCAGTTCACAGGTTGCAAACTGACGAGTTTCCTCGAAGTGGTCACGGAAGTTCACAGAGACGAAGAGCAGATAACCAGCACCTTCACGGGTTGACTAGCAAAGCGCAAAGAAGTTCTCATTAGAAATATGAAGTGGGTTATAAAGAATTCGAAACAGGGGTGTGTTTGTGAATGAATGACGTGTATATGTCGTGGCATTATGCGGTTTGCAGGGGGCCGTCCAGCGTGAGGGGGGATGCTTGGCAGGAGACACGGGGTCTGGAGGTAGACATGGGAACAACAACCCATGCTCTATAGACCACTTTGAAGTGTACATGGTCTTTGGCACCTCTTGGCCTTTATCGCTCCCTGACAGCTCCACTTGCCAGCACAAGTACCCCGGTGCGAACTGCCTTTGATAGGGCGGGGGGGGGGATTGGGGCGGTGGTCGTGCAGACAAGACACAGGAAGACTCGTGAATGGAGACACACTTATGTGGATTGCAGGGGGCCGTCCAGCGTGAGGGGGATGCTTGGCAGGAGACACGGGGTCTGGAGGTAGACATGGGAACAACAACCCATGCTCTATAGACCACTTTGAAGTGTACATGGTCTTTGGCACCTCTTGGCCTTTATCGCTCCCTGACAGCTCCACTTGCCAGCACAAGTACCCCCGTGCGAACTGCCTTTGATAGGGCGGGGGGTGGATTGGGGCGGTGGTCGTGCAGACAAGACTCGTTTGCCGCAGGGCCTCACCAAGGAGAGGCCATCTAACTGCATGTAAGAGGCAGGCTGCAGGATCTAGTGCATGGAAGGCAGGGGGGTGAGTTTATAAATACCTCACCCTCCCAGGAGAATATATGGGTGCAGTTCACCCTGGAGACCCTGGATGCCTAGGCAGTTAGTCAGCAGCAGGCAGGAAGACTATTCAATGGAGACACACTAGATTCATTTAAAAAATCAAAACAACCATTGTTAAAATATATGTTGGGTTTTATTTTAGATCTTAATTTCAATTGAACATAAATAATAAACATTACACATTGTAAAGTTGCGGTTGCAGCACATCCAGGGAAAATCCGCGGTATTGTCCACTGTCGCTGGGGAAATGTTGTCTAATGGCAAGTACCGCACAGGCAGGTATTACTCTCCGAACGCGGTGTCCGAGCCTCCCGTGAAGCCACCAAGTGAAGCAACGATAGGCCACCAGCCTGTACCACCTGTGAAAATGAAAGATGCAAACTGTATTAAAATGACAACTTTCTTATCACTGTCGATTCAGGTAAAAAATGTCATTCTGCTTTGAAAAAAATTCTATCTAGAAAATGCACAACATGGAACCAATTTACATGCATTCGAATGATGAGACGACCATGAAATAGTAGTGGCATCACTGACATCACAACCAGAGTATACTTACTCGTTACTCGGATTACGCGGACGAACAGTGCCGCAAAGTTCGTGCATAAGCACCATCATCATCCTCAACACGGTCCGTGAGAGGCAGGCTTCCCTGAACTCTGGCAGCTCGGTGATGCATTGCGGACTTGGCTCGCCTTCCGAAATGTAGGCCAGGCATCCCGAGTTTTCTCGGCAGCAGCAGTTCTCCTCCTCAGTTGGCATTAGCTCGCACCGATTGCACGTGCACCAGGTAGAGACGCCGTCCATGCGACATGGTCCAGGCTCTTCATCCGTTGACTGGTCCTCCCAACTGCCGTCCGAATCCCCATCGTTTTCGCGTGCTTGCCTTTCCAGTAGTTCTTCCTCGGTGTACTCGGGCTCGTACATATACGGCATTATTGTAGCCATTGTGTGGTAAAGAAAGTAAAATAATTTACAGAGATGGTACAGGTGTTCACAAGGCCGAGAAGCGGCGAAGGTAGCTGACCAGAGCACAGAAACGAGTCACAGAATACTCAAAGTAACACAGAGAGAGTAATGGAATCGAAAATCTGCTGCTGTGTGTTGTGAAACGGTGTGTTTATACTTATTGAGGAAAGAGGCGTCCTGCCATTTCCATGGCGACACGTCATTAGCTGAGGCGCAGCGATTGTTGACACGAAACGTGCTTTGGCGTTGGGAAATGGGCGGTACGCGTCTGCTGATGTCAGGCTCAGGGGCGGGGGATTTGATTTAGTGCCGCAAAAGCAGGTGAGCCAGGGCGATGGGGGGAAATGATAGGATTATCAGAAAATGGCGGCTGATTTCGAGTGCGTTAATGGACGAAAAGTCGGGTAAGGTCCATAGGAAAGTTTTCTACGATCTACCGAGTTATGCTTAAAAACACATGGCCGAACCGTAGGGACAATAAAAAAAAAGTCCCGGAACTATCCTTTAATATGGAAACACATAACAATACAGACAGATAGCCTCCATGTCTATCGTTATAAAATACCCAGGAACCTATATGTTAAACAGATTATCCACACACCCCACCGATACAATTGCTGGAATTACGGTTACTTAGTTGGAAAGACAGACAGATCAGGGGCCTGATTTACAGAATGTTTAGCGCGGTGCAAAGTGACTTTGCAGTGCCGTGCCAACAAACACCCTGATTTACAGAACACTTTGCACTGAAAACGTACTCTTTGCACCGGGAATTGGGCCCATTTCGTGCAGTGCAAAGAGTACCTTTTCAGTGCAGTGTTTTACAGAACAGTGCAAAGTGTATGTTTGAAGGGGTGCTTGTCACTTTGCACCATGATAAACATTCTGTAAATCGGGCCCCATGTGTTCACACAAACAGTTTATTGATCATTGTAAAACACATGATTTAACCAAATGTTTTTAATTTCAATATTGAATAACAGCACCAAGCTCTATATATTTCCAATGCACTAAGTGAACACATTTGTTACTGCACTTAGATGTGTAGGAGCACGGCTGTGCTACAATAGTGTAAATTCACCAAGCGGGTAGATCGCTCCCGCGTTGCTACCTCTGACTTTTAAACAGCCTTAGGGCCTAATTGATGGAACCTTTAGCACTGTGCAAAGTGACTTTATACTTCCAACCAACACCCTGATTCTCAGAGCGGTGCAAAGTGCATTTTTGCATTGCAAAGTGACTTTGCAACACTTTTGCACCAGTGCGAAGTCACTTTGCACTGCAAAAATACATGTTTCACTGCTCAGTAAATCAGGGTGTTTGTTGGCAGTGCAAAGCCACTTTGCACCAGGCTAAAAATTCAATTCCATGAATCAGGCCCTTCATCTGTTACACGTTGCTATTGCACTCTACTGTATCAGTGTCAGTGGGCTCTTAGTGCACACCTGCTGTATGCTGAGGTATCGAATTCTTCAGTCAGCGCTATTGCCCCAAACGCTCCATAACCTATTGATGAGAAGAGCAACCAACCCATCAGTATTGCTCCGGCGTTTGAATCCCAGCCATCTTTCATCACTTGAGTTTAAAGAAAGCATTAGTCTTCCGTACCTCTCACGAGACAAGGCAGGCCATTAAAATGAAAAAATCCGTGGATGTCAGAGGATGAGCAACCATGATCCAGGGAACAATTAGCACGGTTCAAAAGAAGAAAAACGAGTGGCCCCTTCAAAGAGGCAGCCTGAAAGCATGGCTAATCGACTTGATGTCCTTGCGCTGGACGGGAGAAGCGTTTCATCCGGAGAACTTCATTCAGAGCTTAAAAGTTCTCCCGATTTCAAAGAAAGAGGGGAAATAGTGATATTTAAACATGGCTATTTCATTGAACAATGTTTCAAATGCCAAGAGCAATTTTGTCTAGCTGAGAGTGTCCTGTTAAATAGAATGAATGCTGTAAGAGAGATCAGAGAAGAATTAAACAAATAGTAATACAGAATTGTGGCACAAAGCAAAAGGAAAGTGAACAACCCATGGAAGATTCCAACTTGGCGGAAATCCTGCCCATTTCTCCCCTTTGGCCTCCAGCTGAACATTCCAACCAGGGAATTCTAGACTGTTTTCGCTTTCCCCTGATGCAGATGGAGCTTGTTTTATTTTTCGGTTTGGCTCCAGGGTCGCCTTTCCGGAAGCGGTACAGATATAATTTCACTTCACGTAGAGGGCTGTGGCATGCTTTCGACAATGCACCAGTTTTTATTTTTAGTGTGTCTCTGCTGCATCCCGGGGCCATCAATGGGAAGTTTAGGGGTGTCCTGCATGGCAATTTAATTTTGTTTACTGCCCTATTATGCAGTTAACATTAAACTCAGCTTAGGGAAACATCCCAATCGCCACCAGAATATTGCAGCGTGCTTGGTAACTATGTACACTTTCAGAGCTCTTGCCCCAAGAAGTCCAGCATTCCAGCAATATAACGATTTCCCAATGGCCAGTAGGATACATATCAATTTCCAGGGGCAAAACAGGGTAATCGTTTGAGACATATGCGACTTCCTTTGGGGAGATGGATGAAAAATAGTATCCTATGCCTCAGTGGGGGAATAACTGCAATACTATTCTTTGACCGGACCGGTTAACTTCCCTGTCCTAGATAGCCCACCATTCCTAGGATCCATAACTGTTTGTCTTTTACCTTAGCTTTCTTTTCCCTTTTTGTACCCATTCCCCTCTGTTTCACTCACATATAGCATCGCTTGCCATGACTCTCCCCTTGCTCCCTTCCCCTCCAGTTGTCCTGGAGTCCCTCTTCTAGGCTGTCCCCTTCATGGGTGTCCCTGCACGCCACCCGAAATGGAACAGTGGCCCACCTTATTGCTGGTAGAGCAAAACACATTGAGGATGAAGGAAAAACACCTATGACAAAGAACTGGTGGCTAAAAGAAAAGTGGGCCGTAGACTGAAAAAAATAGCCAAGAAATCAAATGCCCTGGAGGATTGGAAGGACTGGCAACACAAAGTGAAAAGCAATAGCAACTGGCGTAAACAACACAGAGCTCTTCAATATCAAAATGACGCCAAGGACATGATGAGCAAATTGCAAACAAAAAAATCCAGCGAATTCTGGACTTTGATAAAATCAATGAACAGTACTCAAAGTGCAACCCAGTGCAACTCAGTGGCAGAAGCAAGGTGGATTAGTTACTTCACGACGGAATTTGAGGGTCCGAACACCGAACCAGTAATGAGTAACCAGGTCTCTAACACATCCTTGGAAGATCTTTCGAACGCAGAAGACATTGAAGTAACTATAAGGTAGCTGAAAACCTCAAGAGCCCCGGGTCCGGACGGACTGACGAACATGGATCTTAAAACGTTCCCAAAGGAATGGTCAGAAATGATCAGTAAGATCTTTGCCGAATGTGGGAGAACAAAAATGATCCCTGAATCATGGCAGAAAGCGGTGATCGTCCCAATTTACAAAAAAGGAGCTAGAAACGAACCTGAGAGCTACAGGCCAATTGCCTTATTGGACATAATAGGGAAAATCTATGCAACGCACCTGCTTGAGCATTTCCGAAACTGGGAAAAAGATGGCCCATCTAAAGACTGTCTGCAAACGGGCTTTCAAAAAAATGGCTCCACAGTAATCAACATACTGTTAATAAACATCCTGAAAGCCAAAGTCAAAGAAGGTGCGCCAAAGGTCTATTTGGCTTTCGTAGACCTTTCGAAAGCTTTTGACAGGATCGATTGGAACAGACTTTGGCTGAAACTACAAGGCTGGAATTGTCCCAAAGAAATACTGGACCCCATAAAAGCCCTTCACTCGCACACGAAAATCAGAGTCAAATTAAACTACCAGGGTGCACTATCAGAAGAGATAGTCGTGAACAAAGGTGTCAAGCAGGGTTGTCCTTTGGCCCCAGCCCTGTTCATAGCTTTTCTAGGAGACTATCAGCTCTCAGAAATCAAAATAAGATCGTTCCCCCCTAAAATTGGGAAAATGGAGATTCCACGCCTTCTGTATGCTGATGACGTCATTCTGCTAGATCAGACCAAAGTGGGGCTTCAAAGAAAACTAGCAAACCTGGAGAAGTACATCAGCGAAAACCGCCTGGAGATAAATAAAACAAAAACCAAAATCCTGGTAAGTGAGAAAGTACCTAGTAAACCAACGAAAAAACTAAGCTGGTTTCTGGATAACACTAAAATCAAAATCATACAAAATATCAAATATCTGTGGGTTCAGATTGATAGCTCAAGAACAGACAAGAGTGTGTAAAACCAACTATGGGAAAAAGTGAAACGTCTAACCTCACAAACAAGAGCGGTTGACACCAAGTTTGGAAAGTTCTCCTTAACACCAGCGATAACCTTCTACAAGGCAAAAGTTATTCCTGCCCTGGCTTACGGAATGGAAGCGTCGCTATATACCCCACGTCATCTTTGGACCAAACTAGAGGGTTACGTCTGGAAAACACTGTTAGGTCTATCGAATTCGACTGCCATGCCGGCCATCAGGAGAGAGCTGGGCTTAGTGTCATTAGCGTCGATGGTAGACCAAAGCGCAATGAGACTGTATAGGAGAATAATCACGTCGGACACATTACCCATCTTCAACATCATGAGGGAAGAAATCGAAACAGGCAAATGCAAGGCTCTGAAAAAATGGGTAAAGGCCAGAAAGGACGATCTAGCTCAAATAGTATGTACAGAAAAAGAACTGAAGGAAAATCCAGATCGAATTAAAAGAAAAATGGAAGAAATGGACTGGATCATGACAAGAGAGAAAGCGGTGGGGAATAAACTTCTAAGCCACCTGCCACCAACATTCAACAAGTTGAAAAAAACGCAGAATTATTGCATGAAATTTCCGGACAAAAAAATGACAACCTGTTTTAAGAAAGCGAGACTAAACCTACTGCTGACCCGTGAGATCAAACAATTCGAGGAGCCACAACCGACAAGAGATGTCGCCTATGCAAAGAGGAATCTTCTGCAGAAACACTAAAGCAAACGCCAACAGGAACATCTACCTCCCTCCTCTGGTTGAAAACTTATGGATCTTTCAACCTGAGGATCTGTGGAATAGACTGATTTCCGGCGAGAAAACGAGATGGACAATAGCGCTGGTCAAACTAATAGAACTTGCATTTAAACAGATAAATCAACAAGCGTCCAAGGGTGGGTCTCCATAAGGCGTGGGTCGTAAGAGGCAAGTTTCAGGTATCCCGTTTACTAGTGGCCAGCGCGACGCACCAGTTGTTGGGAGGTTTTTGTAGATAGAGATGTTTTCAGTGTATCGCGATTTGCGGATGTGAAAAATTTGATAAAACTTAGTTTTAACTGAATAGAAGTTCAAATAAAAAATAAAAAAATAAAAATAAGGATGTACTATTGCAAACACTCATTCATGTTGCGTCATAGTCGTCACCACGTTTCCCCAAGCTGCTCCACCTGTATGACTGTAGCTGGATGATCACATATACATTGTCATTATATGAGTACTCAGTTGCGGGGTTTTGCAAGCAATGGGCCTGGTGAATACTGCCACAGTATTCATTGATAAGATGACGGTTCATTTTTTTAAAAGTTCAGCTCTTTCACATGTATGTCATTGTGGCATTTTTTGGGGATTGAGACAATACCCCAGCAGTGCTAAAACATAGTTTACACTGAACGCAAACCTGGAGTCAGCTTAAGCTTTCCATAGCAAATTGAACAAGTGCACATGACCCCACGGACCCCTTGCCAAGTCAGAATTTGAGCTGTTTATTTTCATTACCTGGTTAGCATGTATCCAGAACATAGATATTAACTGACAATGTTTCTAGACAAGTCTGATCTATGAAAGTCTTGTCAAAACAGGTTCTCCCCTGCTCATTCAGAACCATCAAGGACCATATAGACACCCGTGCTCCAGCATTGGCCGATTTCTGCAATCACACTTTTTCCAATGCAACCTTCCCCTCTCCCCTTAAGCACTCCTTTGTGCAGCCCTTCTAAAGAAGTCCAGGTAAGGTAAGGTAACCCAGAAGGAGACTGCGCCCAATATTCAATACTGAAATATATTTATTTTTATTTTCGTACAGAGTGCCCTTTAAAGATGACACGTGTTTCGGTCTGCCTTCAGACCTTTTTCAAATCAGGGCTATTATCCTATCATAGCAACATATGTTAGTAAAAATAGATAAATATATATGAAAAAACATAATATACAAAAGTTCACATTTTTATATTTCAAATGCAATCCATTTTGAAGTTAATCGGATTTAAAATAAAAGAAAAAAATAAAAATAAAAAATAGAAATAAAAAGCCAGACACAAAGAGGGTGGGGATAGGGGATGGATAAGTAAGGAATACAAAAATATACATAAACAGTTAGTTAGAATTGTGCTAATTATTATGCATCCATTAAGGCCATAGGTAATGTTAAGTATTTTACCTTCAGAGTTCTATAATGCCCCTGTATCATTTTGATGGGTTAGATCCCTATGAATAGGAGAAAAAATTTTCTAAATGTCATTCCTTTGACCCATTCATAATTCAAGACAATATATATGTGTTATCATCACATTTATCCCATCAGACTGTGGAATGTAATAATACGTCGAAGATACTTCTGTACCTAGGTAAACTGTTTCGTATTATTGTCACTACCAATATAATCGGTCTTCAAAGATGCGTCATATCGGAGTGCGGACTCCTCCAGATGACAGCTGTGCGTGTACCCGTATCGCGTACCCTTTTTAACTTGTTCTTATATAAAACTTGAATTTTTAGATGGTCTCTTACCTTGGCTCAGTCTCCGCGTCTGATCGCGTCTGCAAAATATCTCGAGGGGGCGCCATGTTGGCGTCCTCTCTGTATATAGTAATTAGCCCAGTGTTGCTATGGTAGCTGACCTCTGGTAATGTCCTTTGTCTCTGTTTACGTAAGGGACAGCGTGGCGGCCATATTGTACTATACCTCACTAACCATGAATTCTAGCACCGTTTACACTGTTCACTTCTCGTATTTGAGGTTATTGGTACTAAATGTACATTTTATCTCAAAAATAAGTTAAACGTCTTATAATATTTTTTATTTTGTTAAGAAAAGTTCGAAGTGAAAGATAACTACTTCGCTTCTATTATGCGTTTCAAAATAGATTGTCAAAGCCTCCATGCCTATTTCCTTAGGCATATTACGCTTGATTTGTGAGGAGGCCGGATGTATTATCAACATACATGATTGCCTTCTTATTGTTATTTCAGTTTTAATATATTATTGTGCTTAGTATTTCTAATACTTGTTCAACCACAGTCTGGAGGCTATTATGATTAATAATACCCAATATTAAAGAGCGGGTCTGGGACCTTATTCCTTCCCAGTTACTATTTCCCTTTCTGTAGTGTATGCTAATGGCAACTAACATTATATAGTGGGCAAATCTCTAATCCTTTTTTCAATTGATAATGTTCACGATAACAATGTCATAGTTTCAAATCATATCTGCATGTACAAAGTGAGACAAATTACTACAGAAAAGACACCATTTCATTGTCTGTGTTAAGACCAAAGTTCGTGGTATTCAGTTTGCAAATTATTTTTGCCTCTGTTTGTCTTAGTTTCTTCTCCCTGTCTCCTCCTCGTCTTCCTAGTGTCACTTTTTGTAGACCAATAAACTTGATGTCTGCTTTATTGTCCATTTGATGCTTCTCTTGCCAATGACATGCCAACGGTAGTTTTGGATCTTGACTCCCAATCTTCGCCAGGTGTTCTCTAATTCGGGTTCTAAGTTCTCTGATCGTGCTTCCAATGTAGACCAAATTACACACACAAATGATACCATAGACCACATATTTTGTCCTACAATTGATGGATTGTCTTATCTTCAAGGTCTTATTGTTGGTGCTGCAAAATTCATCCGTTTTTGGGTGTGCATATTTGGGATATGTGTAATTTGGTCTACATTGGGAGTCAAGATCCAAAACTACCGTTGGCATGTCATTGGCAAGAGAAGCATCAAATGGACAATAAAGCAGACATCAAGTTTATTGGTCTACATTGGTCTACAAAAAGTGACACTAGGAAGACGAGGAGGAGACAGGGAGAAGAAACTAAGACAAACAGAGGCAAAAATAATTTGCAAACTGAATACCACGAACTTTGGTCTTAACACAGACAATGAAATGGTGTCTTTTCTGTAGTAATTTGTCTCACTTTGTACATGCAGATATGATTTGAAACTATGACATTGTTATCGTGAACATTATCAATTGAAAAAAGGATTAGAGATTTGCCCACTATATAATGTTAGTTGCCATTAGCATACACTACAGAAAGGGAAATAGTAACTGGGAAGGAATAAGGTCCCAGACCCGCTCTTTAATATTGGGTATTATTAATCATAATAGCCTCCAGACTGTGGTTGAACAAGTATTAGAAATACTAAGCACAATAATATATTAAAACTGAAATAACAATAAGAAGGCAATCATGTATGTTGATAATACATCCGGCCTCCTCACAAATCAAGCGTAATATGCCTAAGGAAATAGGCATGGAGGCTTTGACAATCTATTTTGAAACGCATAATAGAAGCGAAGTAGTTATCTTTCACTTCGAACTTTTCTTAACAAAATAAAAAATATTATAAGACGTTTAACTTATTTTTGAGATAAAATGTACATTTAGTACCAATAACCTCAAATACGAGAAGTGAACAGTGTAAACGGTGCTAGAATTCATGGTTAGTGAGGTATAGTACAATATGGCCGCCACGCTGTCCCTTACGTAAACAGAGACAAAGGACATTACCAGAGGTCAGCTACCATAGCAACACTGGGCTAATTACTATATACAGAGAGGACGCCAACATGGCGCCCCCTCGAGATATTTTGCAGACGCGATCAGACGCGGAGACTGAGCCAAGGTAAGAGACCATCTAAAAATTCAAGTTTTATATAAGAACAAGTTAAAAAGGGTACGCGATACGGGTACACGCACAGCTGTCATCTGGAGGAGTCCGCACTCCGATATGACGCATCTTTGAAGACCGATTATATTGGTAGTGACAATAATACGAAACAGTTTACCTAGGTACAGAAGTATCTTCGACGTATTATTACATTCCACAGTCTGATGGGATAAATGTGATGATAACACATATATATTGTCTTGAATTATGAATGGGTCAAAGGAATGACATTTAGAAAAAATTTTCTCCTATTCATAGGGATCTAACCCATCAAAATGATACAGGGGCATTATAGAACTCTGAAGGTAAAATACTTAACATTACCTATGGCCTTAATGGATGCATAATAATTAGCACAATTCTAACTAACTGTTTATGTATATTTTTGTATTCCTTACTTATCCATCCCCTATCCCCACCCTCTTTGTGTCTGGCTTTTTATTTCTATTTTTTATTTTTATTTTTTTCTTTTATTTTAAATCCGATTAACTTCAAAATGGATTGCATTTGAAATATAAAAATGTGAACTTTTGTATATTATGTTTTTTCATATATATTTATCTATTTTTACTAACATATGTTGCTATGATAGGATAATAGCCCTGATTTGAAAAAGGTCTGAAGGCAGACCGAAACACGTGTCATCTTTAAAGGGCACTCTGTACGAAAATAAAAATAAATATATTTCAGTATTGAATATTGGGCGCAGTCTCCTTCTGGGTTACCTTACCTTACCTGCACTTATTCTTTTTGGGTTTTTCTTGGCATAACCCTATTACCCAGTGAGACGCGACCGTTGGTATACAACATAGCTGCCTTTTGAATATAAGGATACAACTATTAGAAAAATGTCGCCAAGTTAGACCCAACCGCCATAGCCAAGAACTTTTTGGAAAACTTCTAAAGAAGTCCTCTGTCGATCCTTCTTCTCCGCCTAACTATCGCCCAATCTCCAGCACTCCTTTTCCAGGCAAACTCCTGGAAAAGCTGGCCATCTCTCAGCTTAATCTCCATACTGAATCTGTTGGTTGTCTCCACGACCACCAGTCTGGCTTCAGAGCTGCCAGAAGCACAGAAACCTATCTCCTGAACACCCGTGAAGACTTGCTCTATGGTCTTGACTCTAACGTTCCTTCTGTCCTCATTCTCCTCGATCTATCCTCTGCTTTCAACGCGGTCAACCACAATGTCCTGCTCAATTGCCTCTGCGACAACCTGGGTATCACTGGTTAGGACCTGGCCTGGTTGACCTCCATCTTACTGACCAATCCTCCCAGGTCCAACTTGGTAATTTTTCTCTTCTATCTCTCTCTCTACTTATGGTGTTCCCCAGGGGTCTAACCTTTCTCCCTGGCTCTTCAACCACTACCTGGCACCTCTTTCCCACTGCATTGCTACATTCTGTTCTAACTTTCAGTGTTATGCGGATGACACCCAGCTCTCCTGCAGGTTCCCCTCAGCCACCTCTGCTCCTTATTGTCTGGCCGCAATTCAGGAATGGTGTGCCGCCAATGATCTCTGCCTTAATGCCAGTAAGACTGAGATCCTCCTCATCAGGACACCTGCTCCCTCCTTTCCTCTCTCTCTGGACGCCCACCCTGGGCCCTATTCCTGCTCCTTCCTGTCAGGCTAAGAATCTAATTGTCATGTTCGACTCCACCCTCTCCTTCTCTCCTCACATCTCTGATGTCTCTATGAAGTCACACTATCAGCTGCAACTTTCCGGAGGTATTCTACCTTTTCTAACTTTCCCCCAGAAGCTCACTGTCTCCAGAGCCCTGGTCCTTTCTAGGATGGACTATTGCAACAGCCTCTTTCTAAATCTGCTTGTCTCTGCTCTTCGACCTCTACAACTTATCCAGAACAGGACTGTGAGATGTGTCCTTGGCTTCAAGCACAGGAATGGTATCTCTCCAGCTCTGAAATCTCTCCACTAGCTCCCTGTGGTTGCATGAATCAAGTTCAAGACCCTCTGCATCGTTCACAATGCGTTCTGGGGACTGGGACTGCACTACATCCAACTTTCTCTTCGTAAACAACTTCCTTCTCGAACCCTCCGCTCATCCACCTCCAACTCTCTGAGGGTCATACAGTTCTCCAAGCATAGAGCGGTAGTAGATCTCTTTCCTCAGCTGGAGCCTCCCTCTGGACAGCCTCCCTGTCTCTCTCAAACTTGAGCAGCACCACCTACGGTTCCGGAAGCAACCCAAGACCTTCCTTTTTGCTTCCGCTTTCTCTCTCTTGCTGATGTCCCCGACTGCTCTGCACACTGGTCACCTGGCTACTCACTGAAACTCGGGCCCAGGCTCCTGCATGTCCAGTTGCCTTCGCACTGCCTCCGGGCTACCCCAGGACCTAAGAGTCTGTATCTGCAACCCTAAAGTCCCTTGTCTCTCTGCACTTATGAGCCACCTTCCGGCAGCACTTATTGAGTTACTGGCACCCCCCCACCACCGGCACTTCTTCCCTCCAACCTCCCCGCATTTGCATGATCTGGATGACACAATGCCTAGTAAGATAGTTGTTTTGTCCTTCTTCTGCCCCCCCTCCTTGTCTTGTCGCGCCTAGAAACACTTGTGTACAGGCGCATTATAAATGACTTACATAATCTCAGAACTGTATGATCTTCTATAAAGCCTCTGAATTCACATGGGAACCATCCAATGCATTTGACAAGCCAGTCTGTGGGAAAATTCTGTTCTACAGCCTCTTATATTTTTCCACTTTCCAAAAGCTTGCCTCGGTGCTGCCTGAACGAGTGTTAGAAGTTGTGGAGTGTGCACTGTCCAAATAACATTTTATCAGTAGTGGAGTATGGATCTGAGTTGTTGATATCTAACCTTTGGCTCTCTTGTCTTGTTAAAGTCAGGCACTTCAATATCTCTATAAATCATTCTTACTCATGGCTAGCATGTCTTCTTCTGAATGACAACGCCCTGAAAGCTCATCCTCTTGCACATACTTTTTAAAACTTAGCACTTTTACTTTAAACCATAGTTCAAGAAAAGATTACAAGAGATACTACTCATTCCCCTCAATCCCAACAATGCTTGTAACCTGACAGATATTTGAGAGCAGATTCATATCCATTTGCCCTGTTGACTCATAGATTTTCACAAGCTCTCTTAACACACCATCTTTGCCTGCAAATCCCTTGACATACAGGCAACTTGTCAACAAGTGTAGGGGTGTGTGATAGTGGTGCACATGTGCCCATTTCCTGCTTTTGAGGGTTGCTTGGAGACCGTGCAGTAACCTTTTCCTACACCAGGAACGCAGGTGATGCAATCTCAAGTCGTCTCAAAGGAAAGAAGTAACTACATCGGTACCTGACCTCCCTTGCAGGATACTTCTATTTATGTGACAGGTGGCAAGATGAGGTTGTTGCTTTTCTCACTTAAAATAACTAACTCCATGCTCCTGATTCTATAGGAGGGCTTAGGCCGTGCCCTACTTCTCCTCCTTCTTGGGGTCTGCTCAGTGTACATTGCATTGAATGCAGCATGAGTGTTCTTGACAGCAGAACAGGGGGCTGGTGAAGTGACTGACCACAAAAGTTAACAGCAGCATGTTTCTTTTTAGACCATTCAGACAGCAAAGAGAATCTGAAGCTTGTTTCCTGTGTACATTGCTTGCACGTGACATTTGCATGGATTTGTCAATGTCTGCACTCTCTTCTTCCATCGCCTGATCTTCCTCGCTAACTCTGGTATCATCAAAGTAACGGTGTCTGTGTCTCGATCTTGAATCAGGGATGGATAATCTTTGTCATGGTTTTCACTGAAGTCAGCGGTGGGGAATTTGTAGGAATCACCTCATTGTCCTCTTCTTTGTAGTGCTCAGCCGACTCCCTTGTGCTCCTCAGTTAGTGGCGGTTCATCTTTCTCATTCTTCTCCTGAACTCGATCACTGGGCAGATACGGAATGTACAAAGGAGCTGAAAGCTCATTTACATTTCTTGCCAATGCACCAGAATCTTTTTAGACAGATACCTGTGCTCTTTCCAGAGGAAAAGATTTACGGCTGGCACAAAGACCCACCTAATCTGGGATTCTCCAACGTAAACAGCCGCTGTTATAGCAGGTGAATAATGCAAACATACACATTCCTTCCCTGGCCCATACCCCAAACCCTATCACATTTGAATACTACAGTGAATACAAACATGTTCATGTATTTCACATTTCCTTTTGATAAATGCATGTGGGATTTCTCAGCACTTTAGCCTTCTACTACACCTAGTAAATGCATGGGGGGTTTTCAGTGCTTTGGCATCCTTCTACCAAATGCATATGGGGGTTTCAATGCTTTGTTCTTCCCCTATGCCTACTCATCCATGTTAGGTTCTCAGAGTCATTGACTTTTCCTATGTCTAGTTAATGAACTTGGGGTTCATAGTGATTTGACCTTCTCCTCCTACAAAATGCATGTGAGGTTCTCGGTGCTTTGGCCTCTGCCTTCAAAGTGCACATAGGTTCTCAGTGGTTAGGCCTTCCTCTATGGTCACTATCTAACTGTGGGCTTCTCAGTGCTTTCATCTTCTCACACCTACACAAACCATCTCTGCTGTACTGCCCCTCCACCAACGATGCACACCTAACTCACTCACAAATCATGTGCCCACCCCCTAAAAAATAAAATTCCAACATAACTCTACCAAGGCCCTATTATTGATTTAATTCTTCTCTGACCTAGCTCGCCTACAAATCTCTTTCCTAACGAGATGCTCCTGGCTCTTCAAATGGCAGCCTTTGACTGTGCCAAGTTTCTACTTGCAGTCTTTATATGGACAGTAGTTTCAACCCAATGGGACCTCATATATGAAGCCTTGAAGATAGACCTGCAAGGTTTAACCAATCTGAGCCCATGGAAATGGATTGGATTATTTGCCTGACCCATCCATTCATGCCTAGTATTCAATATGCGGCTCTCCAAGCATCATCTCATCTGAGCTTGAATGTCTGGAACTGGCCTGACTACACCAGTTCTGCTTGGGAAGTGATACGCTTGCTTAATGGATACGTTCAAAGCCATTCGGGGTAGCTATTAAATGCTTCTGTAAGACTGAACAAACAATTCATACTAATTGTGGCACAGCACATAAGAGCATCCATGTTTCAAGCAATGCCGAGGGAGGGCTCTGGAGGAAGGTGTCCTAAACCTACACATGTTTGTGTGTTTAAATTATCATGTAATTTCATTTAATATCCTTTTAATTGAAACAAGGAAAACAAAATGGTGTTGCAGTGTGCATTTACAACTTCAAGGGTTTTCACAAAGCTGATCATTTGACTACTTTTCTAAACAAGATAAAGGATTTAGCCAAATGCAATGGCCCTCATTACGACCCAGGCGGTAAGGGGTTTACGCCGGCGTAAACATCGCCGACCCTTACTGCCTGAGTACGAGTTCCCTTAGCGCCATGGCGGATATAACACCTGCTTTTAGCAGGTGTTAAAATCCATGGCGCTAAGGGACCTTGTTGTTAATTACGCCACCGTAATTTACGGTGGCGTAATTAACGCCTTCCCCACTCCCATTATGCCCTATGGGGCAAAAATGGGAATGGGGAAGGGTAAAATGGGGATTGGGGACTTACCGCCCCGCCAAGGTTGGAATGGGGCGGTAAGTCCGCCAACCACCATGGCGGAATTGCACCCTTAGCGCCATGGACCATGGACCATGGTCCTCCGCCAAGGTCGTAATGAGGGCCAATGACTTTTGCAAAAGGCCTGGCGTATAGTCTTATCTATGAGTGGCGGAATAATACAGATTTGCTCAATGTATCGTGTACAGTATGAGGCTTAAATGTGCTTTGGTAATAAAGTTAAGTGTTCAGAGCTAATTAAAGTGTAATGGGATTGCCAAGTTGAATTAATAATAAGATAAGCTTAAACACCCTCATGCATTTTTGAGATATACTTGTTAATTATTTACTGGTGCAGTAATCGCTGTATTACTATTTCTAGCCAGTGCAAACATGTTGGATTTTTTTCTCTGGCTAGTCAATATTTCCTGCTCCAAATCTATGAGGTACAGGTCAAATAACTTCCTGTTCAGTACCTGAGTTGCGAAAGACTACAGTGCTACCTTTGCTGTCCTAAGCATCACTGGCGTTATTTTGGGGTAGTTAGCGGTATGGAGGGCAGACGTTTCATTTATTGTCATTGCTTGGAACCCCAGTGCACTGATTGGCTGTCTTTGCGTTTAGACCAAATACACCGATATTTTAAAGGTAAATATACGGTTATGATTTGTTAGATTTAATTGCTAAAATACCAGGTGGCAGTCTCAAATTCTCAATAACGATTCTTCAAGATAATATAGACAATGCGGGTCATTATAAGTGTTTAACGGCGCCCTAAAAGGCCACAGCGCCGTTAAACACTTAGCACCTGATTACGAGGTCCCTTTGCGGGACCTGACCTTAACGGCTGGTACAGACCAGCCGTTAAAATAGGGTGCCGCAAAGGGACCTTGGTGCTAAGTACGGTACCGCAATTAGCGGTACCATACTTAGCGCCTTCCCCTTTCCCATTGAGCCCTATGGGGCAAAAATGGGAATGGGGAAGGGCCATGGCGGCATGGGGAATTACCGCCCCGCCAATCTCGGAATGTGGTGGTAATTCCCCATTCCGCCATGGCGGAGTCAGTAAGTTACCGGCATGGACCATGGTGCTAATAGCATAAGGCATAGCAGCAATAACATTGCTGCTATGCCTTGTTCTTCAAAGTCATTAATGCCCGTAGATCTTGATTATACCAGGTTTGAGTGGTAGGGAGTCCCCCACTATGTTTACACAATCTGAGTGGGGCAATATTATGCTCTGCCTTAAATAGGTGTGATAGTAGTAGAGGGGGATTTTATTTAAATTGTGCTTGGGCACCATTACTTTGGATGGGTAATAGCAAGGCAATAAGTCTGGGATTAATAGAGGAGAAATGATCCGACCATGGGCATACTTTAATCTCCTGCCTATTCACCATTATGGCCAAAGTGCAAACCCAGTCAAAGATATGTACATTTATATGAATGGACTCCCTGTTAGACTGCATGAATACCAATCCTTCAAGCAGCAGACTCCCCTTGCAGTCCAATCATGGATACCACCATATCTGGCTTGATATGGACCTGCGCCAGGGACAAAGTCACGTTTAAAGAAGCAAAGGGTGGAACAACAACATAGGATCCAGAGGAGATGTCAGACACAGAGGCCCCACTTGAGGTTGTCTGGAGCACACATGTGGAGGTGGACGAGGTGTCCATTGAAATGGTCTGTCCAAAGAGGTAACCCCTACTCAGTGCATCTACCAGGTAGGTGCAGAGCACTGCTTAATTTGTAAGAAAATCAGGGACCAGGTCCCACATTTCTTCTAACATGTCTGTGACAAATCGGGGTGGGCTGCTTCCCAGTCGGAGTTGACAGCACCCACAACTGCTCCATACAGTGTCAACATATTTGTGGTTAAAGCTGCAACTCCCACCAGCTCATTGAGGGTGATGTGATTTACGGATTCCATCGAAATAACATATTAGGGTTGCCTTGAAATACAATAAAACATTAAGTGTTTCTTTAAAACACATCATCGTTAACATTTTGCTCTGAAGCTATCAATGACAAGTGAAACATGTTAAGCTGTTATTCAATAAAAAAGAAGCTTATATGCTTTCCTCCTATGGTAAATCGATGGACAAATGCAGGCAAAATCATGACTGAACTAATGAACTTGCTTGCAAATCACTGCACCAAGATCTTCTTGCATAGGTTGCCACTTGTGACAGGCACTTCACTTCAATATTGGCCTTTTCAATGACCTTGCCCTCATGTTGGCGCTGCTGATTGGTGACTTTCTTGATGTTGTCAACCCACCCTGATGGTTATTATAGTGCAACATTTGCAGCAATGTCATACAGGACGAGTAGAGCAGTGCATGTGCATGTACAGCATCAGTGCCCAACATTGTCACCTTCCAACTCATTGTTTTTCATGAAAATTGATAAATAGTCCTGCCTTGCAACCACGGACATCGGGTTCAAAAAAATGAGTCATTCCAAGATGCAGACACCTTGGCCAGTGTGCACCGTTATTGATTATTAAAATAATAAAGTTCCCAAAACACCACAACACAATCATCTGGGATCAGAAATAAGTTCTGGGGCTGGGCCCTGGCAAGTCCCCCTACAAGTCTCAGCACACGCCACATGCTCCCTAAATGTGGCAGGTCTGGCTCAATGACATGGGCCTTGCACAGTGTGTAGATTGAGAGCAGGTTTTGAATAGCGTTTCAACGAATTGCTTATGTTTGTTGTGATGAAGCCACAGTGTCCATTTCAGGCATTTCCCAGGGCACAACATAGATGTGATGGTGTGCAGGACATTGGCAAGCTGCTCCAGAGACACATCTTTTACTCCTTCATTAATGACACCTGTAGATTACTCACCTAAACCCACCGGCCAGAGCTCCTCATCCACGTTGGCTTATGCTTATTATGTGCAGTCCATCCATGGTGAGAGGCGTCTCACTCTTTCATTGTGGTTCACACATGTACCCTAATGTACCACTACACCATTGACATTTTGTTAGCACCCTTTTGTGGCATTCCACTTTGAACTACAGACATGGTCAGCTTCAACTCATGTCACTCATCCTCAAGTACAGCCAATGTTCAATTACACAGACTATCTCACACAATGGGAGTCGTTACGAGTTTGGAGGTAGCCAGGGTGCAAATAGCACCATGGCTGCCTCCAAACCTGTGTCTGGGTCCGGGTTCACTGAATGGGGACTTACCGGGTCATTCCAACCTTGGAGGACCCGGTAAGTCCCTATTCAGAAAACCATTCCCCATTCCCATTTGAGCCCCCATAGGGCTCAATGGAAATTGGGAAGGAGCTAATAACGGGCTTGCTATTAGCTCCATGGTCCCTTAATGGGTCCCGCTAAGACAGGCTGGTAAAACCAGTCGGTCCTGGTGGGACCCTCTAAGGGACCTCATAATAGGGCGGTAGGGAGTTGACGGCACCGGCATCCTTACCGGTGCCGTTAACCCCCTACCGCCAGGGTCGGAATGACCCCCAATGTCTCTCATTCACCCCAACACCTTATTGCTCATTGTCTTGCACGTTCATGGCAATCCTGTAACAATTGGCTTTAGAAAGGTGTCCAGTGCATTCTCAACACTGAACCAGACACAGAACACGGGAGAGACAACAGACATTAAGGGTTCCATCCCCTTCCGCCTCATGAACACCATTAACATCTTCTGTCACTGCTGTCCAACGACACTGTAGTTGTTGGTGAATGTGACAATTGACTTTCAAATGAATCACAGAACCCCAGTCAACCACATCCATTGGTAAGGCAGCAAACAGGCATAGAGACTATTCAGCCGCTTTCCAGTGTTGACTCTTGTCAAATTATCATTTGATCGTTTATTTATGAATTCTGGTAGGGCTTTAATGCCCCTTGATGTACAATCCCACCCTACAATTTCTGTGCAAGAGCAGACAGTGTGTATCTCAACATTCAAAATGTATGTAAAAGAATAAAGTAACTTCAACTATATAGGGCTCCAGTTTTACACCCTGCCGATCCCACAATCTAATAGGCTCACTAACATTGCTTGTATCTAAACAACATAATATATTTCAATTATAGCATTGTTGCTTTTCAGGCCGGGGGTTCACATATTTTAACTTCTTCAAAATAAAAATGTTTCTCTAGTATCAAAACTGGTATGGTGTAGAAGAAACGTTACTTGAAGATGTAATATTTATCAACGCATGTACATTCAACTTGGCTCCTCTGTGCAAATGTGAGGCAGTGAATGTATAGGCTATTTGCAGGTCATTTAAATGTATAAAATTGCCAGTTTAATTTGGCTTGCAAATGTTTGGACTCAAAATCAATACTCCTATGAATGGGCTATTGCACTCAACCCTGATCACATATGTGTGCAGGCTTCTCAGATTATCTATGTGTGTAACTTTCACTAAACTTAAGTGTGCTACTTTCAATCTATATGTGTGTGCATCTGTCAATCTGTGTATTCATGCACAGCTCTTGACATGCACATGTGTAATGTTCTGACTACCTGGTTTTTGGGGCTGGAGATAGACTATTCCCCAGTAAAACATACAATTTTAAAACATCCTGTCCCTATCACCTTATGCATAGGTCTGTTTATGCACCCAAAGATAAGGCACTGCAAGGATTTACCACGTTGCACTATTTTCTAAGAATGGAATCAGTTCTCTGACTTAATTTTGATTTTTCACAAACATATCAATTATGACTAGACAAACATTGGGTGCAAATTGGCATTATATGACAACAGGCAACAGTGGGTTGACTGCACTATGTCCTGTGTTATTCTATGAAAGAATGAGCCAAGGATTCTATTTGGTGGTGCTTACGTTTACAGAAACAGTCTGCATTTAAGTGCACTAAAGTTGCATTCAGTTTTAAATCTCACTGTAATACAAAATGCAATGGGCTTTACAAAATATTAATGACATATCACTTTTTAATCAATGTAAATGGGAGACATGGGGCACCATAGTTAAGTGTAAACCTGTATTTCTTTATATTCCCCTTGGCCCCCACCTTTTATTCCATGGGTTTCTGCCTGCATAGTGTATAGGGACAATTTGGTGTTATATGGGGGTTTCTATGCTACATTTTAAATGTGACGTTTCCTGTTTTGGGGACAAAGCTTGGACCCTCAATCTGCATGTACTGCCTCAGCAGGGTCCTTTTTAGCTGGCTGTCTGGAAAGGCAGTCTCCCCTGTGTGGGTTTTTCATCTGTCTGCAATGGCTCATTTTCATTTCCTCATCCTGCTTGGAACTCAAGTGTACAGATGATCTCAGCTATGCTCCCTCCATCCATTTGCATCCAAACCTTTCCATTTTAATTTCTCAATAGTATATAAGAATAATCTTGCTTCAATGAGGATGCTTATTATATATTGTTGAACTCCTCCCTGATCTTATGACAGACATGTGGTTTCTAAAATTCTCGTGACATTGAATGGGATGGTTACGTCCACTCTGAATGGAAAATGGCAAGTTAATTGTCTTATATAACTTTGGAATTATAAATATGTGTGCTTATTAAAAATAGTATCATCAGATTCTGTTTATCAATGCACATGATCATATGTGTGAGCATTTGCGTTGTGATGAACACTGAAGGGGAAATGTATCTCCTAATCTTTGCATGTCCCCTCTGTGAATTTTTACTTAGCTTGGTAGATATCATTTCTAGCTACAAACTGAGGTTTGTTTTGTGTTGATCAGAACTTTCATAACATATATATGATTGTTTAATAATTAAAGGTTTGGATTTTAACAGGTAACATGTATTTTCATTTCAAGTTTGGAAGTGAAGAAATGTTGGCTGCATCCTATGGAGGGCATCATTGATACATCGCCTACACGCTCTTTTTTCATGATATCAATCTGTGTCCAGGCTGAATTTATTTGCCCTCTCAGGAAAATTAGCTAAACAATAATGTGGATTCAGCTCGTGGATTTTTATGAGGCCTATCTTTACAAAAATAGTGACAGGTTCCTTTGAGGTACAAAACCCGAGTCTGTTAGCCAACATCTGTCTGTAGATTTAGTGGGCGGTCTCCTTAGAAACTGCCTTCAGCACAATAGTTCAATGGTTGTGAATGGGCTCATGTCTTGTGATATTGCATTCCTGAAGTGGAGTTTCTAGTGTGAGGTGAATTCTCACACAGATTCATTTTCCCCTCAAGCTCCAACAGAAAGATGTCTGGTAAGTATTTTCTGAGTTTTAAATACACAATGTGATTCCGAGTAAAATACATAAAATCCAGAATAAAATGGGACTTTTAAATGCTGCTTTTTCTGTACAACCTTTTACATTATTTTAGTCAGAACATTACATTTTTGTAGCACACACAGATTCTTTTAAGGTTTCAATCTCTGAACGTGTGTCTTTAGCTCTATTGACTTCCTTTGGGATGTAAATGGACTCCAAAGTTCTGGGCCCTGTCTTTTCCACATGTTTTAACATTGATTCAGGCACTAGTGAAAGAAGTGTGAGATTTTAAGTTGTGTTTTTAAAGAACAAAGCCAGGCCTCATACATGATTGCAATCCAAAAGTCACTTTCACACTATTAAATTGTTGCAGTGTACGTGCATTTGTTCACATCTCACACTTTAAACAGGCATTCGTTTTACCATGACAGCAAGTGAGATGCGCAATTCAATAGGAATTATACTTTTGCGAATTGTAGCACTCTCGCTCTTTCAGAGAGGCCAATTTCCAAGATGCATTTTCTTTTACACTGTCAGGGTAGTCCTCAACAACATCCTTCTCTCATGTGGCAAGGTTTGTGAAAGGGGCATGACTGTAAGTTGCTTATCCAATCAATGTTCAACAATATTGCTGTCAACGCTGAATACTGTGCACATGAGTGCTGACACACTCTGTAGCCTTGCTCTTCCACAGATGGTGCACTTAAGGCCCCATTCTCTACAATAGAAATATTAGAAGAGAAGGAGAAACGTAGCCAGTTTCTGCATGGCTTCCATCCATAGACACCCCAAGTAAATGTGTGCTACACACAGTGTACTAGTGTACACTGCCATGTGCAAATGATGCATTAGCATCATAGGTAAAGCGAGCAACAAAGGGCGATTCCTCATGTGTCATGCCGATTTGCATGGAGTGTCTCCACAGCACACACATGCAGTGGCCCAGAGATTATTCAAACACCATGGGATGTATGATAGTTTTGCACTTGTTCTGGGGCCACATGGATATCAGTCAGTAACAGCACAAATAACTGCCTATTTTGAGCGATGAGGACATTGTCTATTTATTTATTTTATTTATTGAATATTTATAATGTGCCTATACAGCAAATGGTGTTTCAAGGAGCACAAGACTGGGGGGAGAGAAGAATAACAAAAAAAACTGTCCTACTAGGCATTCTGGCATTCGGATTGTGCAAGTGCAGTAACACGAAGTGCAGGGGAAGAGGAGGGTCGGCAGACATTAGCAGGGGAGGGGGAGAGGGAATGAAAAAGAGAAAATGAGTGTTGTGAGAAGCTTCCAGAACATAAGGAGATCTGCCTCAAGCCTGAAAGGGGCAGTCTAGAGGGAGGGCATTGTGGAACAAAGAGATCTACTACCATGCTCTGCTTGGAAAATCATCTGATCTGCAGAGATTTGGAGCTAGAAGACCGAAGGCTCTAGCAGGGGGGTATTTAAGGAGAGAGTGTTGGAGGTGGCAGGGTCTCAGGCCCCACAAAGCCTTTGAAAATGATGCAGAGGGTTTTGAACTTGATCCTCGCAACAACCGGGAGACACTGGAAAGATTGTAGGGTTCAAGAGATGCAGTCCCTGGGCTTGAGGCCAAGGATAAGTCATGCAGTCCTATTCTGGATTAGTTGAAGGGGGCAAAGGGGTGATTTAGGCAGATTAAGGAAGAGGCTGTTTGTCATGCCACGCCACTGGATTGTGCGGAGGCAATGGCAGGTAGTGTCGGGAACTGTTCCATTGTGTTTGGAACATAAAAACAACTAGCATTCTAGTATTTTTCCTAGATGGCCGCTTCCCGCTTATTGCAGTCACTGTACAGCATCTACCTGTGTTGCAACCCTTCCCTCCACGTTACGGGTGAGATGCTAATTCATGTTCTATACCTTCCTTGCGTCGTCTTTCCTTCTCCACTTCTGTTCCCTCACTTCCTTTTTGTTTCCTGCCTTGTTCTGCACTCCGCTCTGTGCTCCAGTTCCTTCATATTTCACATTGAGTCGCCCTTCGCACCAAGGCTGTGTGGTTTGTTTACCAACTCCTGAGTTCCTCGTTCATCCAGCTATTGAGGACACCTACAGTTCCAACCTAAGAAGGTTATTTCGGCATCCAGGTTTTTTTTTGTGCTTTGAAGGGTTTTTCCCTATCAGGGCTATCTCTCAAAAGTCCACTTTGCTTGTTTTATTTCCCCAACAAAGCGTAGTGGCCTCCAATGGGGGCAGATTCTATCTCTTCACAGGCAGGCGGACTGCTAGAGAAAAGAAGAAGAAGAAGGAGAAAGTACCAGATGCATCTCCAGACTCTTCAGGTGAGGACACTACTTCACATAAGGAAGACCTTGACAGTTTGCAACAGCACACAATGCCCAGTTTGGAGTAGTACCACGAGTTGGTAGCGGTGGTACAAGAGTTTACTCATGAGATGCATAACCTGCAGGTGGAAAATCCTGCCTTATGACAGCTTTTGGCAAAGCGAGACGATCGGAGAGGTGACCTTCCACCGTTGACTTTTTCCTTGGGAAGCTACTATGGGTTCCCCCCATAAACGTAATTAATTCTTGGACACCTGTACGGTGTATTACACCTTCCAAACAAGGGCCTATGATTCCAACAGGGCCACTGTTGGATTCTTTATTTCCAACCCGGTTGGAAATGCCTTGGCTTGGGTAACACCTTTGGACATGGCTGATAATCCTGGTCTACCGGACTAATCTGCCTCTGTTCCATTATTAAAGGAAAGGTTTGAGTGACCAGAAGTGCTCTATTCATCCTATGAATCTCTTTAGGATATCTGTCCCACTTTCCGGAGGGGACTAAATGAACCTATAAAGGATGAACTATCCTGAGTAGCGCATCCTGCTACATTTCAAGATTTAGTCTCCCTCTCTCTACAGATGGAATGCCAGTTGGCTAAGAGAAAGGCGGAACGCAGAAAGTCAAGAGGTTCCCTAGGCTTGCATTTCACTCTGACTGCCCCCCCACCCGGCTGAAAACATGCCCTTCAATACAAAGAACCAATGCAAATTGGTACCTCTTGTGGTCCTTTTTCGAAGACTGAATGCAAGAGAAGAGACCTGGGACTTTGTATGTACTGGGGGTCGAGAATTTACCTTCTTCATTATTGCCTGGAAATGCCTCCACGCCACCAGGGAACCGAACCACCCTATGCGTAACAGGGACCATGGTTCGGGGTAGGTACCGCAGTCCCTGCTACACCACCAAGAAAACTTTGGCACTGGGTAACAATAGGTTGATGGTATTCAGAGCTTTTCTACCGGTCACCCAAAGAGCTCCCTCCAAAGTGTTTGCACTCCGGGACTGCAGAGTGACAGTCTTCACCAAGCTGTATTTGCGTGACGCTTACCACCTACTGTGCATTCATATGGGAGATGAATGGAAGACCTCCTTCAGAACACCCTTAGGGCACTTTGAATACCAGGTGATACTCTTTCGGTTGGTGAATGCACCAGCGGTTTTCCAACGATTCATGGATAAGATCTTCGCTGACATCCTATTCCGTACTGTCATAGTCTATTTGGATGATGTTCTGGTTTTCTCTTCATCCGTGGCAGCCCACTTTCAGCATATAACAGAGGTTTTACACTGTTTGCATCTACACAATCTTCTGGCCAAACCAGAAAAATGCATCGTCAAAGCTTCTCCCGTTCCCTACCTGGGGTTCATTCTCTCTAAGAAAGGGATCCAAATGGACACTCAAAAGACATGTGTGATCATGCAATGGCCGATATCGCAGTTTATTCAACACTTTCTTGGCTTGATCCATTTCTATCAGAAATGTATTAGAAATGTCTCTGATATCATCCTGCCAACACTGCACTTCTTAAAAAGGGTGTCCGCTTTCAATGGAATCCTGAAGCAGACCAGGCCTTCCAGTGGCTGATATCATCCCTCTGCACCTCACCGATTCTTCTACAGCCTGACTAAACAGCCCCATTTAGTGTAGCGACAGAATCATCAGCCAGTGCTATTAGAGCCACACCATTACAGATGGGTGCCGACAAAGAGAAGCATCCTGTTGCGTACTATTCACGTGCGCTTACCGCCAGTGAAATAAACTACTCCATCCTGGAGAAGGAGCTCTTGGCCATCTGACAGGCCTGTGTTGAATGGTGTCATCTTCTCCAGGGAGCCACACACCCTTTTGCGGTTCAAACAGATCACTGTAACCTTTGGGTACTCCAACAGATAGATTGCCATAATTCTCGTCATTCCCGATGGGCTGATTACTTTTCCCTGTTCGATTTCTACATCACATATCTCCTGGGGAAGAAGAACATTCTAGCAGATAGTCTCTCTAAAAGCATGGGGAATATTTCTGAAAGGTTCAAAACCAAGGAGTACCTATTGTAAGGAAAGAGGTTTGTTTATGAGGTTAACACCTTTCTACGAATGTCAAGAATTCTTCAAACGACAGCCTGAGTTTGCAGCTTTTGGATTCGCCTATTCCCCTGAAAAGGGAAGATGGCCTTTTGTTTTTAGGCAAAAGTTTATTTGTGCCAACTAAAGGGCTGCTGACAATAGTTATGTTCTGGTGCCATGACTTCAAGATAGCCAGACACAAGGGAGTATCTTCTTTGCTTGATCTGGTTTCTCATACATGCTGGTGGCCCACCATCAAGAAGGATGTACGAGACTATGTACTTTTCGTGCTCCACTTGTTCTCAGAGTAAATATTCTACGGTTAGACCGTTAGGCCTCCTTCCACAAGAACTACCTCTGCTGGGGCCCTGGCAATGCATATCTACCGACTTTATCATGGAATTGCCCCCATCTAGTGGTTGTACGGCTATAATGGTTACAGTCGACTCTCTTAGCAAATTGGCACACTTCTCTCCCCTTTCTCAAATGGCCTCTGCTTTTCTCAGTTATATCTTCAGGTTACATGGACTTCCAGAGTGTGGTATCAGACAGAGGTACCCAATTCACTTTGCTATTTTGGTGCATGCTTTGCAGTCTCCGGGGTATCCGTAGGGCTTTTTCGCCTGGTTAACATCCACGGAGTAACGGGCAGACAGAGAGACTATACCACAATTAGAGTAATACATCAGGTATTTCACCAACAAGGAGCAGGATAATTGGTACAATTTACAGCTGATGGCTGAATTCACGTACAACACCATACATATAGGCATAGACATAAGTCCTTTGTACGTATGGATTCCACCTCAAGCATCTTCCTGCATCTACTTTTCCCCCTTTTTGGGTGTCTTCAGTCGATTCTTTTCTGGAAGATCTCAGCGGAGCTCACAAGAGTGCCTACAACAATCTAGAAAGAAGCAAAAGAAGAAACAGGACTTTTGCGGACAAAGGACAGAGACGTTGTCCTGAATGGGAAAAAGAAGGCTGAAGTATGGTTGTCTACGAAATACCTACCTAGATGGATCCGGCCGTCCAAATTGTCCCCTCAGTATATCGGACCATGTAAAATCCTCTCCAGGGTTAATACTGTAGCATTTAAACTGCAGTTACCTAAGATCCTAAGTTGGTTGCAATCTGTGATCCATTCTTCCCTGCTCAAATCCTACCTCCCAGATAAGTTCCATTGGGAGAAGAAACAGTTGAACGTAAAGGAACCTGGTCAGGAGGAATATGAAGTCTCTTGCATTATCGATTAAAGATACTATCATGGAGTAGTACAGTACCCTCAACATTGCAAAGGATATTCTGATACAGAAAGATCTTGGGATCCTATGCACCAAATTCATGCTGCTCTTTTGATCCAACAGTTCCATTGCTGACATCCTTGGAAACCCGTTAACCCCAGATTGAGGAGGGGTTATAATGTCATGCCGCGCCGCTGGAGTGTATTGAGGCGATGGCGGCTAGTGTCAGAAATTGTTCTATTATGTTAGGAACGTGACTGACCATATCAAAGACAGAGGAAAGGTCAAGAAGGATGAGAATGGAAGGAGAGTTGGAATCAAGATTTTAGAGCAAGTCTACACAGGTGTTCAGGAGTGCAGTTTCCATGCCTCTGGCTGCTCTGAATCCAGACTGCTGGTCGTGGAGGCAGCCAACAGATTCAGTGTGGTAGATCAGCTGGGAGATGACAAGCTTCTCCAAGAGTTTGCCCAGTAAGGGGGTAATGGAGATAGGGCAGTAGTAAGCGAGGCAGGAGGGGTCGGAGAAAGCTTTTAGAGGAGGGGGTGCACAAGGGAGTGCTTGAGGGGTAGAAAGAAGGAGCCAGTGGCACAGGAGTGATTGCATAAATCAGCAAAGGCTGCAAGAAGGGATTAAATGTTGTCCTTGATAGCTCTGGAGGAGCAGGGGAACACCTGTTTGAAGAAGACTGTCATAGAGAGGACTTGTCTAGCGATCACATCCGGTGGTATGGGCGAGAAAGAGGATAGTACGAGGGAAGGAGAGAGAGGTGCCAAGGGAGGCCTGACAGTGGGTGAGGGAGAGGCGAGGGGAGATGAGGAGAGTGCGGACAAGATGTCCTGAATTTTTGTTATGAAGTGAGAGGCCAGTGCAGTGAAGAGGGTCTGGGATGGCAGAGAGGAGTTGGAGACTGCAGAAGGATTGGGGAGTTCCTTGCAGATTTTAAACGGCTCAGCCATGTTTTTAGTGGCCCCAGAGTTGCAGGCTTGGATATAGGCTTTCTTCTTCGAGTGGATGGAGAGTCTGTTTCAGAGAGGCAAGGTCAGAAACTTGCCGGGTGTTGTGCTTGGAGGAAGGCTTCATGTGAATCCTCATAACTTGGGCAAGTATGTCCAGAGTGTTGGAGATGGAGAGGTGTAGGTTAGCAAGGGCTGTGTCAGTGTGAGAGTTAGTGGACGGAGTTGGGGGGAATGAAAGTGCCGGCAAAAGCAGCAACTGACACTTGCTTTATCAGATGAATGACGGAGAAGGAGATTGGCTGTGCAGGCAGAGGCTTAGCCGGGGGACCCAAGAGATCAAGGTCAGAGGACAGGAGGGCATAGTTAGACTAGGAGAGGGGTATATTGAAAGGGTTGGAGATTGGGATGTCTGCTGAGATGAGAGCATCCAGCTCATCTCATCTTGTCTATGATGACCATACTCCCTGCATCCACAGTATTGGCCCTCCACAGGCAGCAGTGATCCCTTAGCTGGCCATCATCCACAGCTCCCTCAGTTATGGCACCTACACTTCACCACTGATGCCTGGGAAGTGCTTGCAATTGTCAAGTAAGCAAGAGTGAACCACAAGTGGCACATCAAGTATTGCCATGTCATCAATTTGCCATTAAAGGTTTTCTCCTTGAGAATCCATTTGCCACACATGTGCTCCAACATATGAGGGTCCACTACATTCTTAAGTGTAAGCAATTCTGCCTCAGAACCAGGTGCTGCACAGACACTGCTAGCATCAATACAACTGTTTGGCCTGTTTGTGATGTAATTGACGTTCACATCATGGTGCTGTACGTTGCAGGGACTCCCATTTGGCAGTCCCTCTTTCTGGTGTGCTTGATGTTTCTATGGCGGGCACTTGAATGATAGGGCTGCTCCCATAATTCTTGGGTCCTTCGGAGGTCTGTGTTTGGTGGCCCCTAAAACAAAGGTTCTGATCCTTGATACCAAATGTTCCCACAAAAGAAAGGAAGCTTTCGCTGACAAGCATTTGAAATCTTTGTGGAAGTAAAGCAGCTCATATTAATGACATGCAATCATGCAACCAATTGCAGGCCCAAATTAGGCCCTTCAGAACTCTGATTAATGGTGATAGACAGAGGGCCTCATTACGAGGTTGGAGGTAACCATGGTGCTATTAGCGCCATGGCTGCCTCCAAACCCTTACCGACTCCGCCCTGGTGAATGGAGCTATTACCACCCCATTCCAAGGTTGTCGGGGGCGGTAATTCCTCATTCACCAGGGCCCTTCCCCATTCCCATGTGAGCCTACATAGGGCTCAATAGGAATGGGGAAGGCGCTAATAATGGTACCGCAAATTGCAGTACCGTTATTAGCTCCAAAGTCCCTTTGCGGGTCCCGTCCTTAACGCCTGGTAAAACCAATTTGAGCCCCCGATGGGGGCTCAAATGGGAATGGGGAATTACCGCCCCCGCCAACCTTGGAATGGGGCGGTAATAGCTCCATTCACCAGGGCAGAGTCGGTAAGGGTTTGGAGGCAGCCAAACTCCCAATGAGGCCCTATATCCCTAAAAGTGCCAAATTAAATGATTTAGATGGAGAAAAGATGATATGTGACAGATCTTGTGACACTGTATGAGGTTTTCCAAAGTGGACTGCACATGAATGTGTTGCCTTACAGGAAGCATAGACCCTCCCATGTCTTCCTACATGCCATTGCAAAGCTCCAGGCAGACCAAACATGCACACGTGGAGCTGTGCTCAGATATGCCACTTCACTGTAACCTCATTCATGCCCCATTGTCGCACTTGACGACCTGTGCAAAGCGTGATAGCTCAGAGTCAGTTGTGCTAAGGATTGGAGAACTGTACTTCATTGTATGGCACTATAGACTTATATAAATGTGACAAAATAGCATTTCTCAGTTATGTTCTTACAACACATTAAACACATCACATTACATCACAAAGTTTGAAGTATATTGACTATGTTATCCACTATTCGTGAATAAAATAATACTTGCTAAAAGAGAGATTACATGATTTAGAGGTGGCAAAAACGCTCACACACATGCGCACTCACAGACACCGATGTACACACACACAAACAGATGTACACACACACACGCACTAAATATGGTTAGCAAGGTCCATAGTGTGAATATATAGACAACTTCTGGCCTAGTAAATCACCACATGAGTATTATGTACATTGTGAGTGTATGGAAAATGTTGCTTGTTACTGATATGTCGAGTATGCGTGATACTATAGCACACTTACAATAGGATATAGGACAGACTGCAGGCCGTGTCTAAAGTCCTTCCACAGCACACAGCATATTTCCAACCCACTTCAATTCTCACAGTGAATTTGAATGTCCTTGTAGAGCTGTATGCGTTCTACTCCCTGCAACATCATGAGACTCCTAGTAAAACTATGACCGCAGGTGTGTACATTATTGATAGAACACCTTCAAAAATGTGTCCAAAATAAATTGTGCCAGCAACAAACCCCAAGGTGTCCATTGTATGGTGTGACAAAGTATAACGCCGTATTTATGGAGCCCATTATTTCGGTAAATGAAAGAAGAAAGAGAAAGAGAGAGCGAGAAACAGAGAAGCGTTACCTTAGTCGGACCACCACTGAAATACCATGATGAAAACTCGCAGAATAGCTCAGGGAAGATGAGGTGTAGCAAGGCAGACATGGCAGAAAAGTCACAAATGCATCGCACATTCGATGCAACATAGTATATGGCTGGAGATGATGAACCATAAAACGGCCGTTCTCAGCCACTTGTTTGCAAACCGAAGTGGAACATTACCATTCTCAGAACAGATAACTGTAGAAAACACACGCACCCAACCCAAACAATCTGCAAAAAGGCTACTTTCTCGGGAGGATAGTTCAGGGGCAACGTGCTCGCCTTAGAAGACGACACGGAGCAACACAGGTACGATTCCCGGGTCCGCACTTAGAAACCTCTGGGTATTAATCGCGCGTTATAAATAACCTGTTACATTACATTACCGCAATAACGAAGCTGTGATTTTGGCCCAGACATAGCCCACAGAGGTCTCGATTTAGAGGTCTGGCCAAAGCAGCTTTCCCATCAGATCTCGGATTCAAGGCTACCAGCCCAGAAAGTAGAGCATCCATCCGATGTACCAATCAGTCTGCCGGGTGCGGATTAGAGGGGGCACTGAGTGCACCAGGCAGTTTAGCTGCACTATACAGTGGTGCCAAGGGTAGCAGGCCGCCACCTTGGAATTGGCTGGAACACCTTTCTTCGTCGACCCCGAGCAGTCCTTGGTCCCGTGGAGCATTGCGGGAAGTGGGCTACGTTCACGGGCAAGCTGGCCATGGCCAGAGAACAGCTGCTGCCAGCCACCCGCTAGCTGGATGCTGCTGAACTCTGGATTGCTGGTTTCAGGCGGTAAAGGAGGAGTTTCGGTCATGGTGGGCGGAGGCAGCACATAGGCTGTACATACCTCAACTATCCTGGCAGAAACTCCATCTCTGAATCAGGCGATGACAGAAAGTGTGGCAGAAGGAAGTGGTCGCCTCCTTCAACCACACTATAAATCGAAACCTGAATGAGCTGTAAAATGAACACATATTTCAAGTAATTTTCATGGTGTATACCTCATTTTAATTTTTCGTGTAATTCACATAGACTCAATAAGAAGTTGCCACCTTATTGCTGTTTTGTATTAATGGGAATTCATATGGAAAAGGTGTGTTCCTATTATCAGCAGCAGCATCAGTACTTATAATAGGAGAGTAATGTCAGCCTGTGTCCGACTCAATAATGGCAAATCTTTCTTTTCTTATTGGCTGAGGCACCAGTGGCACTGAAGTAACAATCGCTGGTTTCAGGCGGTAAAGGAGGAGTTTCGGGCATGGTGGGCATAGACAGGCTTTATTTGAAGAGTTTGCACAGTGACTTGTTTTATCCATTGAGAACCACTTCGATTGTCATCATATTGCTATGCTAGTTTCACTGCATACCAGTGACCTGCAAGCAGACACTCTATAGATACCCTGGCCCAAAGGATTTGTCATCAGTGTCGCCCCCTCTCTACTCCCAGGATCCCGACTATGAGATTCTGAGTCCAAATGCGGTTTCCTTTGGAAATCGGAGGAATTTCAGGTCATGAGGAATTTCCGCGTTGCATTGTTTGGATTGTGAGCTGCAACCACTCTCAGACAAAACCGATCTCCCTATGGGCAGATATTTCTGCAACTTAGATTAGCCAAAGTCTGGATCTGTGAAGTTTTGATATATAGGAACAAGTATCCAAAAGTATTGGATACTCCTGTCCCCTGCACAGCTTTGAGCTGAAGATTCAGCCAATATAATTACAGATGGTTTGAATTATCTCAAATTAAACGTATTCCATTAATTGATTTCACATGAAAAACAAACAAATAACAATGATTCAGTCCACAATGGTCCAGTAGGTTAAACAGTCTTTATATTTATCATCTGCACAGTGCGTTTCGGGATTCTGTTTCGCTTCATCAGGTCCAATTCAGAAATCTACAATACAATATAGCATGACAATCTGTCAGTATATTATATCTCACAAAAATTCCAAGAGAATCTAAACAGTATTGTTTTCTTATTTCTCTGAAAAAACAATGCATTCCTCTCTGCGAGAAAAATAAATATATATGTATATATATATATATTACATGGCCGCGGTGGCGGCCATGTAGTTATGGTTAAGTTGGTGTTTCCATAGGAAGAGCACTTTTTGGGCGGCTTATAACTTCGCTCCCCCTGGACGAATCCTCACCAAACTTTGCAAAAAAAGTATATGGCCCACTCTGAATTCCTTTGCAAAGTTTGGTGAGGATTCGTCCAGGGGGGAGAAAGTTATAGGGGGGGTCCCAAAACTTTTTTTTTTCCCATAGACTGAATGGGAAAAAACTTTGCGCACGGCTACAGCCCGTACCGCTGGACGGATTTACACCAAATTTGCGGCAGGAGTGGCGGCCTGGTCCCGAAAGCGTGCTTTTGCAAATTTGGTGTAAATCCGTCAAGTAGTTTTTAAAAAAATGACCAAAATGTAAGGCAAAAAAATTTGTGATATCTGTGTTCGCTTTGCGGACGGACTTCCCTGTTCGCTCCGCGGACAGCACCCCGATTGGCCCAGCGGCTTGCGTCATGTCCACGGACATGCAACGTGTTCACTGATTGGGCGACGTGGTGCGTGATGCGCGTCAGATTTTCTGTCGCGCCCGCCATCTTGCATTTGCGGACGTGCGCGGACAGCGCGGTGAAAGTTTGTTCAAAATGTGTATTTAGTAGAGTGTGTTGGTGTGTAGAAGTCTTTGGGGAGGATGGGGGAGTATGAGATAGGTTCAAAGTTGTATTTTATTTATGTGCTAGACGCTTTTGTTGTGTTCGATTTGTCTGCGGACAACACAGCTGTTCTGGAATGTTCGTAAATAAACAGAATGGATTCGGTGTCAACTTGAAAGTGTTCTAAGAACACTCGTGGAGTCTTGGAATGTTTGCTGGGGGTGTCCTGGAGACGTTGTCTGTATTGTTCGTTGGCAAGGTGAAAATGTTTTAAGAACAATCGCGGTGTCCAGAAATGTTCGTACATAAAGAAAATGGGGGTGTCCTGAGGACGCTGTTTGTATTGTCCTCTGGCAAGTTGAATGTGTCCTAGGACCTTCCCCTGTCCGCGGACATAACAATGGTTGCAATGTTTGCATCTATGGGTGTGATATGCTGCGGTGGTTGTGGCCAGGGTATAGAATGTTGGGTGCATGGCCATTTGGCCATGCACCCAAGAGTGTATGCCCTGGCCACAACCACCGCAGCATATCACACCCATAGTGGCTTTTAACTTTGGGTCAAAAACGAATTTATAAGGAACAATGTTATAAGCTTGTATGGGTGTGATATGCTGCGATGGTTGTATTTATCTTGTTATACGTACTATTTGGTTTAGTAACGGGAGTCCATGATTTTCTTGTTCATTTCTGTAATAAAAGAAAATAGCATGTTAGTATTAGTATTTTATAATGACTTATTACATTGTACAATCAACATTTTCTTCTTTTTATTGACCCTCATATTTAGTAGATTACAAACCAGAGTACTGTGCAATGTGCAAAGTTTCTGTGTTTGTTGCTAAAATCATTGGGTCTGTGGGAGAAAAAAAATCCATGTTGGATAAAAAAAAAACCCTTTTTCTGTTATGCTACAGTTTATTTATTTGTTTGTTTTCCGCGTTTACTTGTTCTTTCTGCCTAATGCTTTATGCATTGGATTGTTCCAGTTTTTGTGAGCAGTAAGATATTAGGTATTCTGGGCAAAAACTTCTTGGAAGCAGCACAAACCCAATTCAACACAGCACAGATTTGTAAAAAACCTTAAACAGGTTAAACACAAAAAAAAAAAAAAAAAAGATATTAGGTATTTGTTTGGATATTGTAAAATTTTGGCCCAGTTAGATACCAGTAGGCGTATTCTAACTGTTTATTAGGCGTATTCTAACTGTTTATGTTTTGATATAATTTTGTGGTATTGATTTATCAGTTTGCATATTTGTAAATTTTGGGACAGTTAGATACCAATTGGCATAGTCTAACTGTCTATTTTTTGCTCTATTTGAGTGGTATTAATTTATCTGATTAGTTGTTGTAGAATCTTTGGGCGGAAGTTCTAGCGGGTATCCAAAGAATTAAAGAATTAAATCATCCTCCCCTGTGGACACTATCCCCATTGAAACCATGAAGAAGATCATTCCTGATCTCTTGGTTGAACTTACATCAGCAATAAATAATTCCTGCCAATCTGGACTCGTCCCCCCAGAGCTGAAATCTGCGAGGGTCTCATCCTTCTTAAAAAGCCTTCACTCGACCCTACGTTCCCTGCTAATTTCCGTCCAATTTCTCTGCTTCCTTTTCTCTCCAAATTATAAGAATCATTAATTACCCCCCTAATATTCCTCCTTCCTGGAATCCTCAAAGATCTTTAATCCTGCCCAGGCAGGGTTTAGACCTGGTAGAAACACTGAAAGCGTGCTTGTGTCCGTGCAGGATGATATGTCCAGGTTGGTTGACTCAGGTGGGGTTGCAGCATTTATTCTGCTGGATCTTTCGGCCGTGTTTTACACGGTCGACAACCCCATCCTGCTGTCATGCTGGGAACAGATCGGAATATCTGGCTAGGTTCTTGCCTGGTTTACTTCTTTTCTAACAGAACACACTCAGACTCTTGCTATGCCTCCATTTCTCTCTTCTGATGTCTGATGGGTGTGCGCCCTGCCATTTCTTGTAAGAGTACTCTTTGAAGCATATGTGCATTGTTGTCTCTTTTTACATGTATCAATATGTCTTTCTCTGTTCATGTGCAGGTCAGGATTCACCAGATGCAGAGGAGGAGGTGGAAGAGTCGATGGTGTGTCAAATCACCAGTGATGGACGTGGTGTGGTAGGCCCTGGGAACCTACTGGTGCTCCAGACCATCATAAGTTGTGCTGCAGACTATTCAAACTCTTCTGACTCAGCTGGCCTTAATGCTGAACATGATGTGCATACCTCAAAGAGGGCAAAGGTGAGTGGCCCAATGGGCAGATCAGGCGGGGCCTATGAGTCTACAGTGGGGCAGCTGCGTTCTCAAGTGGGGCAGCTGGATTCTCAAGACCAGTCAGTGGTCCCAACCCCCATCTGCGGTGGTTACGTCTGCAAGGCCACCCTCCCATAATTTGGCTTCAGTTTCTGGGGCTGATGTCGAAGGAAGGGTTGCAGACCTGCAGCGATTGACAGGGGCACCACAGCAATGGGCATGGAACCTTTCATCTGGCTACCATGGGTCCTGCACGCGTGGGAGGATGGGTGCAGGCTGGGGAGACTGAGTGGGAGCAGCAGATGTTGCGTGCTGCCCTCCAACCTGGGAATGTGTTGGACAAGATATCTGAGAGGATGGATGAGATGACCAAGTCCATAAACCCAGAAATACAATGTGAAGGTGGGCACCACAGAAGTTAGGTCCTTTAATATAGATAAAGTTCATTTAGGAAAATTGTGTAATATTTTAACCTGGAGCTGCCAGTCTATGATTGATCCTGTGGCATCCGGATCACACTAAACGAATTCCAAGAAAAAGTAAGGTAAAAATACCGTACTTAAGACTGGTGCTCTCAGTTGACCTTAAATAAGGTTGCTCAATCATATATAGCTCTTGCGTAAAATAATTCAAATGTCAGACAAAATATATTTCCAAATGGTACAAAGTTTTTCCAAGAGAAATGTTTAATTCACATTTCCTGGTTTTATATCTTTCTTGATTAGTTCAGATATTGCGAGGCAACTCAAAATCGATAGGTCAATTATTAACAATAGTACATATGCCAATGCATTTCGGTCTGAGACCATCTTCAGGGCTGTACTGAAGTGAGTGTAGAATCTGCACCGTGTTAACATCAATTATTCATCAGAATACACATAAATATAATAGATAATTCAAAATAAAGCAAGGCACATACCCCAAATAGATCCAAATGGATGTTGTACATGTAAGAGAAAAATAAATATGAAAAATATGTCAACATACATTATATCGCTAACCATTCATAGTTGTTTTTCCTCTTTGTATTTTGTGTCCTGTACCTGCTAATTGTGAGTTGTCCTCTCCTATGAATGCGTTCGTAGAACGTCTCCAGTGTTCCTGTTAATTGCCAGAGGGGAATATATATTACTATTATTCTAGCTATATCCAATTGTGAAGCTATTTCAACCTGAAAAGTTAAATGGGCTCTTACCTGCACTCGTATGATTCGCGCGCGGGACCGATCGCGCTCCCTGTGAGAGCGAAAGTGAACTGCGCGCGGCCAAAAAATGCTTTTAAGGGTAGTCATGGGAACCTGGGCGGGGCGTCGAGCAGCAGCAAAGTTGCTGTCGCACGTACGCCTCGGGACCCACCGCCCTACGGGAGCGCAGGGGGGCGGGACTGTTGCCATGACCCCAAGGTGTGTGTATGCTCTGTGTTACTGATGATGGAATTAACTCGAGTGAAAGAGAGGTGTGGATAAAGCCTAGGCAATTAGTGGAAACTATACACGTGACTTCGTTCTATATCTGTGTATATGTTCTATGAATGTCAACCAATGTAGGTGTCAAAATAAGGATAGATACTGGTTGTGTGGAGTGGATCATGCGATCCATACCCATTCATACACTCCTAAATATTTTAAACTGTTGCATGATGTGCAATTAATACATGTAAGTGCAAAAACACCAGAAAACAACACCAAGTTCAATCACACGTTTTCAATGTGTCCCCAGTTGTATCTGGATCTAAGTCCATTGCGCTTCTTCATCCACGAAGAATTCAAAGACTTATTCTTGAACCAACCGTGAATCTGGCTTTTTTAGAGAAAACACATATAATTGATCTCTTCATTGATTCCCTTCGGTGTAAGGGAACTTAGTCTGTCTATCCAAAACGTTTCTCGTTGATCAATTCTTTTTTGTAGATCCTCGTATCTTTCTCTTCTTTGGACTCTTTCCAGGACTACAAATTTAATCTGTGCCAGATTGTGTTGTTTACTCTGCCAGTGTCTTGCTACTGCAGAGCTTGCAGTCTTGTTCCTGATACAAGATCTGTGTTCGTTCCACCTGATCTTTGCTGTGCGCTGTGTTTGTCCGACGTAGTATAAACCACAAGGGCATTTAATTCCATATATGATCCCTGCCGTGTCACATGTGGCATAGCATTTCAATTTGATTTTTTCTCCAGTATATGGATGATTTATGGTTTGTCCTTTCATGATATATCCACAGTTGCTGCAGTTGAGGCATGGAAATGTACCTATGCGGTCCGTGCTTCTCTTCTTTTGTGGGGGTCTCGTGTGGACTAATCTGTCTTTCAAATTAGAACTTCTCTGGTAGGCAAATGTGGGGGTTTCTTTAAATAGGTGTTCTACCCTTTTATCACATGTAACAGTGTTCCAATTTTTCTTTATGATTGACTTAATCCGATTGCTTTGGCGTGAATATTTCGATACAAACACCAGTGGGGGAGAGATATCCTGTTTGTTGATTTTAGGTTTGAGTAATTCTTCTCTATCTTGTGTAGCCGTGCGTATTTCTGCTGATGTAACTTCCTCTGTTGAATAACCGCGGGCTAGAAATTTCTTGCCCATTTCTCTCACAGCTCTTTCGTATTCACTTTGGTTACTCACAATCCTTTTCACTCGAAGCAACTGACTGTAAGGTAAATTCTTGATCAGACTGGGTTGATGAAAACTGAGTCTATGTAGCAGACTGTTCCTATCTGTGCTTTTCCGATAGATAGTGGTTTGATATCCAGTTTCTGTGACATTAATCTCAACGTCCAGAAAATGAATAGATTTACGTGAATATTCGTATGTGAACTGTATACGTGGGTCTATGTTGTTGATGTATCCAAAAAATTCTAGTAGGTGTGATTCTGTGCTCTTCCAGATGCCGAAAATATCATCTATGTACCGGATCCAGGTGATAAGTTCTTGATTCCATACGTTGTTTGTCAGAACATGTTCTGTTTCGAATTTGTGCATGAAGGAGTTTGCATATGAAGGGGCCATGGTTGCCCCCATGGCCGTGCCTGCAACCTGTAAGTAAAATTTATCTTTAAATTGGAAGTATGAATTGTTACTAATGAATTCCAACAATCCCATAATGAACTCTTTTTGTGCAGGTATTTCTCCTTCCCTCAGGAGCATCCACTCCACCGCTTCTCTGCCCAAGTCATGGGGAATCGATGTATATAAGCTTTTTACGTCTACTGTGAAGCAAATGTTGTCGTTGTTGAATGGAACACTTCTTAGGTGTTGTAGGAAATGAGTAGAATCTTTGATGTAGGTACTTGTCTTTTGAATCAAAGGTTGCAAGAAATAGTCAATGTATTTTCCGAGTGGTTCGAGGATGCTGTTGATTCCGGCTACTATAGGTCTTCCCGGAGGTTTCTGTGTATCTTTATGTATCTTCGGAAGAGTATAGAAATGAGGAACTTTTGGATATGTATTCGTCAGAAATTTCTTTGTATTATGATTTATCCATTCTAATTCTTCTGCTCTTTCCAAAAGTTTGTCCAGGTTACCCCGAATCTCCTCTGTAGGATCTGCGTCTAGTGATGCATAGGTGTTGATGTCCCCAAGCTGTCTAAAGCATTCTTCTTCATAATCGCTTGTATTGAGTAGAACTAAGCCTCCTCCTTTATCTGCAGATCGTATTGTTATCCTGTCATCTCCATACAAGTTCTTAATGAGTTCCAACTCATGAGGTTTCATGTTCTGATTTCTCGGATGCCTGAATTTGATCTTTTCAAGGTCTCTTGTGACCTGTTTCTGGAAGATATCCACCGAGGGGACTGTTATTGGTGGGATGAAATTGCTCTTTCCTCTGAATTCTTTGAAGTCTGAATCTTCTGTATTTCTAGGATTCTCTTCCTCTAGTTCACTGAAAAAAACTTTCAATTTCATTTTACGAACCAGTTTGTATAGTTCAATCTTAGAATCAAATAGGGTGCTGTCGTATGTAGGAACAAAACTGAGTCCCTTTTGTAATGTTTTAATTTCAGACAGGGTTAGATTTCTAGAGGACAAATTAATCACTATGTTCTCTTCTGTTGTTGTCTCGTATTCGGTTTTGTCTTTTGCCTTCCTTTTCCCCCTTCTTGTTCTCTTCTTCCTAATCCTAAAAAAGGCTCTCTTTCTCTGTTCGGTGTTTCAGTTGGGTCTGCTGTACTTGATGCTCCTGGTGTAGCTTCTTCTTCTTGATTCTGTATTTCTCTCTCAGTGTCCGTTCCAGAACTAGAAGTCTCGCTTGTGAAGTTTTGTTCAACCAAACAAACCAAAACAAAACTTCACAAGCGAGACTTCTAGTTCTGGAACGGACACTGAGAGAGAAATACAGAATCAAGAAGAAGAAGCTACACCAGGAGCATCAAGTACAGCAGACCCAACTGAAACACCGAACAGAGAAAGAGAGCCTTTTTTAGGATTAGGAAGAAGAGAACAAGAAGGGGGAAAAGGAAGGCAAAAGACAAAACCGAATACGAGACAACAACAGAAGAGAACATAGTGATTAATTTGTCCTCTAGAAATCTAACCCTGTCTGAAATTAAAACATTACAAAAGGGACTCAGTTTTGTTCCTACATACGACAGCACCCTATTTGATTCTAAGATTGAACTATACAAACTGGTTCGTAAAATGAAATTGAAAGTTTTTTTCAGTGAACTAGAGGAAGAGAATCCTAGAAATACAGAAGATTCAGACTTCAAAGAATTCAGAGGAAAGAGCAATTTCATCCCACCAATAACAGTCCCCTCGGTGGATATCTTCCAGAAACAGGTCACAAGAGACCTTGAAAAGATCAAATTCAGGCATCCGAGAAATCAGAACATGAAACCTCATGAGTTGGAACTCATTAAGAACTTGTATGGAGATGACAGGATAACAATACGATCTGCAGATAAAGGAGGAGGCTTAGTTCTACTCAATACAAGCGATTATGAAGAAGAATGCTTTAGACAGCTTGGGGACATCAACACCTATGCATCACTAGACGCAGATCCTACAGAGGAGATTCGGGGTAACCTGGACAAACTTTTGGAAAGAGCAGAAGAATTAGAATGGATAAATCATAATACAAAGAAATTTCTGACGAATACATATCCAAAAGTTCCTCATTTCTATACTCTTCCGAAGATACATAAAGATACACAGAAACCTCCGGGAAGACCTATAGTAGCCGGAATCAACAGCATCCTCGAACCACTCGGAAAATACATTGACTATTTCTTGCAACCTTTGATTCAAAAGACAAGTACCTACATCAAAGATTCTACTCATTTCCTACAACACCTAAGAAGTGTTCCATTCAACAACGACAACATTTGCTTCACAGTAGACGTAAAAAGCTTATATACATCGATTCCCCATGACTTGGGCAGAGAAGCGGTGGAGTGGATGCTCCTGAGGGAAGGAGAAATACCTGCACAAAAAGAGTTCATTATGGGATTGTTGGAATTCATTAGTAACAATTCATACTTCCAATTTAAAGATAAATTTTACTTACAGGTTGCAGGCACGGCCATGGGGGCAACCATGGCCCCTTCATATGCAAACTCCTTCATGCACAAATTCGAAACAGAACATGTTCTGACAAACAACGTATGGAATCAAGAACTTATCACCTGGATCCGGTACATAGATGATATTTTCGGCATCTGGAAGAGCACAGAATCACACCTACTAGAATTTTTTGGATACATCAACAACATAGACCCACGTATACAGTTCACATACGAATATTCACGTAAATCTATTCATTTTCTGGACGTTGAGATTAATGTCACAGAAACTGGATATCAAACCACTATCTATCGGAAAAGCACAGATAGGAACAGTCTGCTACATAGACTCAGTTTTCATCAACCCAGTCTGATCAAGAATTTACCTTACAGTCAGTTGCTTCGAGTGAAAAGGATTGTGAGTAACCAAAGTGAATACGAAAGAGCTGTGAGAGAAATGGGCAAGAAATTTCTAGCCCGCGGTTATTCAACAGAGGAAGTTACATCAGCAGAAATACGCACGGCTACACAAGATAGAGAAGAATTACTCAAACCTAAAATCAACAAACAGGATATCTCTCCCCCACTGGTGTTTGTATCGAAATATTCACGCCAAAGCAATCGGATTAAGTCAATCATAAAGAAAAATTGGAACACTGTTACATGTGATAAAAGGGTAGAACACCTATTTAAAGAAACCCCCACATTTGCCTACCAGAGAAGTTCTAATTTGAAAGACAGATTAGTCCACACGAGACCCCCACAAAAGAAGAGAAGCACGGACCGCATAGGTACATTTCCATGCCTCAACTGCAGCAACTGTGGATATATCATGAAAGGACAAACCATAAATCATCCATATACTGGAGAAAAAATCAAATTGAAATGCTATGCCACATGTGACACGGCAGGGATCATATATGGAATTAAATGCCCTTGTGGTTTATACTACGTCGGACAAACACAGCGCACAGCAAAGATCAGGTGGAACGAACACAGATCTTGTATCAGGAACAAGACTGCAAGCTCTGCAGTAGCAAGACACTGGCAGAGTAAACAACACAATCTGGCACAGATTAAATTTGTAGTCCTGGAAAGAGTCCAAAGAAGAGAAAGATACGAGGATCTACAAAAAAGAATTGATCAACGAGAAACGTTTTGGATAGACAGACTAAGTTCCCTTACACCGAAGGGAATCAATGAAGAGATCAATTATATGTGTTTTCTCTAAAAAAGCCAGATTCACGGTTGGTTCAAGAATAAGTCTTTGAATTCTTCGTGGATGAAGAAGCGCAATGGACTTAGATCCAGATACAACTGGGGACACATTGAAAACGTGTGATTGAACTTGGTGTTGTTTTCTGGTGTTTTTGCACTTACATGTATTAATTGCACATCATGCAACAGTTTAAAATATTTAGGAGTGTATGAATGGGTATGGATCGCATGATCCACTCCACACAACCAGTATCTATCCTTATTTTGACACCTACATTGGTTGACATTCATAGAACATATACACAGATATAGAACGAAGTCACGTGTATAGTTTCCACTAATTGCCTAGGCTTTATCCACACCTCTCTTTCACTCGAGTTAATTCCATCATCAGTAACACAGAGCATACACACACCTTGGGGTCATGGCAACAGTCCCGCCCCCCTGCGCTCCCGTAGGGCGGTGGGTCCCGAGGCGTACGTGCGACAGCAACTTTGCTGCTGCTCGACGCCCCGCCCAGGTTCCCATGACTACCCTTAAAAGCATTTTTTGGCCGCGCGCAGTTCACTTTCGCTCTCACAGGGAGCGCGATCGGTCCCGCGCGCGAATCATACGAGTGCAGGTAAGAGCCCATTTAACTTTTCAGGTTGAAATAGCTTCACAATTGGATATAGCTAGAATAATAGTAATATATATTCCCCTCTGGCAATTAACAGGAACACTGGAGACGTTCTACGAACGCATTCATAGGAGAGGACAACTCACAATTAGCAGGTACAGGACACAAAATACAAAGAGGAAAAACAACTATGAATGGTTAGCGATATAATGTATGTTGACATATTTTTCATATTTATTTTTCTCTTACATGTACAACATCCATTTGGATCTATTTGGGGTATGTGCCTTGCTTTATTTTGAATTATCTATTATATTTATGTGTATTCTGATGAATAATTGATGTTAACACGGTGCAGATTCTACACTCACTTCAGTACAGCCCTGAAGATGGTCTCAGACCGAAATGCATTGGCATATGTACTATTGTTAATAATTGACCTATCGATTTTGAGTTGCCTCGCAATATCTGAACTAATCAAGAAAGATATAAAACCAGGAAATGTGAATTAAACATTTCTCTTGGAAAAACTTTGTACCATTTGGAAATATATTTTGTCTGACATTTGAATTATTTTACGCAAGAAGTCCATAAACCCCCCAGTGGTCTGGGTAGAGCAACAGCTGCAGGTAATGCGGTCCTCATGCCCCTCCCACAGACTGCGCATGGAGGTGAACGTTAAGGGCCGACGGTCTGATCTTCAGGCACACACTGAAACCCTGAGGCTTGAAATGTTTGCCATGAGAACTTCTATCCATGACAAGCTCTCAGCCATTATGAAACTGATGCAAGAAGAGATGGATGCCTTCAGGCAGACACCCTCCAAGCAACTCAGAGCATTACAGGTGAGCGCGCATATAGACTCTGTCAGCATACATGCTGATATGCATGGAGACCTTACCAACCTCACTGTGCTAGTGCATTCATCTGTGGCAAGGCTGGCTGCGGCCAGTGAAGACCAGGCCAAGGCACTGCGTGCTGTGGCTCCAACACCACGTCCTCCTGCCGATCAACTGCAGGATTTGGGTTCCAGCACAAACCAGCCTCCTTTTCCACCATTGCCGTGAGGTCCATTAGCCCATGGAGGGGTTTTATTTGGTTGAATTTTTGGTCCACTCTTGTGCACATTGGCATGTACCATACCCCTCCCCTCTCCTGGATGGACCGACGTCCATGGTGGACATTTTTACCTTTTTTGTATTCCCCTTGATTCTGCATGGACACTTTTTGTTGGTTAGTAACATTCCCCTAACCCGTTTGTGGGCTTATCTATTTTGTTTCATTACCCAATCCAAGGTGGATTTATGATTTTCTCAATTTTTGGGGTCCCTTGACATGTGCAGTTGCACTCTCAGGGGCATAATGGATGCAGTTGGGAACAAGCAGTCATGCAAAGTGACATCAACTGCCATGGTTGCATCGTGGAAAACAGGAGGGCTTGTGCAGGTAACATTGTGTTAAGTGATTCTTAATGAATGTGTGCTTGATGCAGGATTGTGAAATATGGCTGTTGTAATGCATTGTCCCATGTTTTTGCAGTGCTACATAATCATGCAGTGACTGCACTCCATGGGAGGTCCACCGTGTACACTTTTGCATCTGTAGTCCCCATGCCTTCTGCCAGGCTCTGGACCTCCTCTCAGGACTGCCATTTAAAACCTCTCAGGCAGGGTGCTGAAAGTAACGTGTGCTTTTTGTTTATTTTATTGATTGAATGCACTTCATGCTTCGTGCTTCGTGCTTCGTACTTTTAACTTCCTGAATCTGCTGCATGTTGCTTTAAGGACACCGGTTTCCGGGTAGTCCTGTTTATTGTATCAATTGGGCGTGACTTTCCTCACTTTGATCCCGCTTCAGGGATAGATGTGCAAGGGCCCCCGCCCGCTCAGCGGTCGGGCGCAGCACGCACGCCGTCAGCACACCGTCAGCACACCAAAGGCATGCTTAAAGCAAGCCCGTCTGTACCCATCCGCGCCGGTCTGGAACGGGGGAAACGGCCTAGTAGAAATATCTTGCTCTCCCTATAACCAGCCAATACAACATGGCCAGCTGGATGGAACAGCAGCCCTATCCCTATCAGTTCTGTCTCAGCCAGCACTACCACTGGAAAACAGCTCCCCACAGGAGTCCCTACTCTACTCCTATTGAACACTCAGTCTCTCCCAGCCCATGCTGGTGAAATTCTAGAACTGCTATCTAGTAGGCAACCCGCACTGCTCTGTCTCACTGAAACCTGGCTGGTGCCAAGCTCGGCGTCATCTCTGGTTCAAGCTATTCCCTCTGACTACCGCATTATCCACCATGACCGCCTGCCCCCACAGCGTGGAGGTGAGTTGGCCGCCATCTTCCGTGCTGAATATGTGATTACTTAGCTATCTTTCCCATCACAAGCTTAACATGGAAGCGCTGTTGTTTAGATGAATTGTCCCACCTTCTTGCATTAGCCACTTTCTGCTCATATATCGCCCCCCTGGACCTATAGGACATTTTGGCAAATATTTGCTTGAGTTGGTGGCGAACTTGAACCTACAATACACCAATTTAGTAGTGCTAGGTGATTTCAATCTCCGCTTTAACCACCCGATTGAATGAGCTGTGCTCCTTTTTTGATGGTCTATTTGATCTTGATCTCCACCAATTGGTCCAAGGCCCCACTCATACTCATGGTAATACCCTTGATCTGGTATTTTCGAAGGACTCATTGCTATGCCCTGGGACGCTGGAACCTGTGGTTTGGTCCGACCACCACCTAGTGACTTGTGCATTTAAATCTGTGAGTGCCCTTACTAAGCTTTTACCTCCAAAAATTGTACTACGCCCCTGGCACATGGTTGATACGAAAGTACTCAGCGCTCAAATAATTACCAACTGTGCCCCTTTGAAGCCGTTATCACTGAGTTCTCTTTCTCAGTTGTTTCTAGCTGCTCCAGATGTCTGTGCCCCGTTGAAACTGGTTCAGGGCCGCAGGATACCTCCCAACCCTGGTTCTCGGAACAACCTAAAGTCATCCGCCTGAAGTTAAGGCAGCCAGAACGGAAATGTCACAAAAATTATGATACCGATCTTAGAGAACTATATAAATCCTCTCTCTCAAACTATTTGGCTAATGTTAAAACCGCCAAAGCCACTTTCTTTTCTCGTAAGATCGAAACAGCGATGTGTCAACTAAAACCTCTCTTCTCTATTTTGAAGTCACTAGTCTCTTCTGAAACCCTCACCTCAAGGGTTAAACCATCTCAAAAGCTGTGCGATGATCTTTCTCTTTTCTTTATTAATAAAATTGAAGTTATTCGTGCCAATATTTCTAAATACTTGGCTACATTGATTCCTAATGCTTCTAAACTGCCCCTGTCCTCTCTACTGAACCCCATACTAATTGGTCGTCCTTCCCCCTCTTCACTGAGGCGGAAGTTCTAGCGGGTATCCAAAGAATTAAATCATCCTCCCCTGTGGACGCTATCCCCATTGAAACCATGAAGAAGATCACTCCTGATCTCTTGGTTGAACTTACATCAGCAATAAATAATTCCTGCCAATCTGGACTCGTCCCCCCAGAGCTGAAATCTGCGAGGGTTGTCACCCTTCTTAAAAAGCCTTCACTCGACCCTACGTTCCCTGCTAATTTCCGTCCAATTTCTCTGCTTCCTTTTCTCTCCAAATTATAAGAATCATTAATTACCCCCCTAATATTCCTCCTTCCTGGAATCCTCAAAGATCTTTAATCCTGCACAGGCAGGGTTTAGACCTGGTAGAAACACTGAAAGCGTGCTTGTGTCCATGCAGGATGATATGTCCAGGTTGGTTGACTCAGGTGGGGTTGCAGCATTTATTCTGCTGGATCTTTCGGCCGTGTTTTACACGGTCGACAACCCCATCCTGCCGTCATGCTGGGAACAGATCGGAATATCTGGCTAGGTTCTTGCCTGGTTTACTTCTTTTCTAACAGAACACACTCAGACTCTTGCTATGCCTCCATTTCTCTCTTCTGATGTCTGATGGGTGTGCGCCCTGCCATTTCTTGTAAGAGTACTCTTTGAAGCATATGTGCATTGTTGTCTCTTTTTACATGTATCAATATGTCTTTCTCTGTTCATGTGCAGGTCAGGATTCACCAGATGCAGAGGAGGAGGTGGAAGAGTCGATGGTGTGTCAAATCACCAGTGATGGACGTGGTGTGGTAGGCCCTGGGAACCCACTGGTGCTCCAGACCATCATAAGTTGTGCTGCAGACTATTCAAACTCTTCTGACTCAGCTGGCTTTAATGCTGAACTTGATGTGCATACCTCAAAGAGGGCAAAGGTGAGTGGCCCAATGGGCAGATCAGGTGGGGCCTATGAGTCTACAGTGGGGCAGCTGGATTCTCAAGTGGGGCAGCTGGATTCTCAAGACTAGTCACTGGTCCCAACCCCCATCTGCGGTGGTTACGTCTGCAAGGCCACCCTCCCATAATTTGGCTTCAGTTTCTGGGGCTGATGTCGAAGGAAGGGTTGCAGACCTGCAGCGATTGACAGGGGCACCACAGCAATGGGCATGGAACCTTTCATCTGGCTACCATGGGTCCTGCACGCGTGGGAGGATGGGTGCAGGCTGGGGAGACTGAGTGGGAGCAGCAGATGTTGCGTGCTGCCCTCCAACCTGGGAATGTGTTGGACAAGATATCTGAGAGGATGGATGAGATGACCAAGTCCATAAACCCCCCAGTGGTCTGGGTAAAGCAACAGCTGCAGGTCATGCGGTCCTCATGCCCCTCCCACAGACTGCGCATGGAGGTGAACGTTAAGGGCCGACGGTCTGATCTTCAGGCACACACTGAAACCCTGAGGCTTGAAATGTTTGCCATGAGAACTTCTATCCATGACAAGCTCTCAGCCATTATGAAACTGATGCAAGAGGAGATGGATGCCTTCAGGCAGACACCCCCCAAGCAACTCAGAGCATTACAGGTGAGCGCGCATATAGACTCTGTCAGCATCCATGCTGATATGCATGGAGACCTTACCAACCTCACTGTGCTAGTGCATTCATCTGTGGCAAGGCTGGCTGCGGCCAGTGAAGACCAGGCCAAGGCACTGCGTGCTGTGGCTCCAACACCACGTCCTCCTGCCGATCAACTGCAGGATTTGGGTTCCAGCACAAACCAGCCTCCTTTTCCACCATTGCCGTGAGGTCCATTAGCCCATGGAGGGGTTTTATTTGGTTGAATTTTTGGTCCACTCTTGTGCACATTGGCATGTACCATACCCCTCCCCTCTCCTGGATGGACCGACGTCCATGGTGGACATTTTTACCTTTTTTGTATTCCCCTTGATTCTGCATGGACACTTTTTGTTGATTACTAACATTCCCCTAACCCGTTTGTGGGCTTATCCATTTTGTTTCATTACCCAATCCAAGGTGGATTTATGATTTTCTCAATTTTTGGGGTCCCTTGACATGTGCAGTTGCACTCTCAGGGGCATAATGGATGCAGTTGGGAACAAGCAGTCATGCAAAGTGACATCAACTGCCATGGTTGCATCGTGGAAAACAGGAGGGCATGTGCAGGTAACATTGTGTTAAGTGCTTCTTAATGAATGTGTGCTTGATGCAGGATTGTGAAATATGGCTGTTTTAATGCATTGTCCCATGTTTTTGCAGTGCTACATAATCATGCAGTGACTGCACTCCATGGGAGGTCCACCGTGTACACTTTTGCATCTGTAGTCCCCATGCCTTCTGCCAGGCACTGGACCTCCTCTCAGGACCGCCATTTAAAACCTCTCAGGCAGGGTGCTGAAAGTAACGTGTGCTTTTTGTTTATTTTATTGATTGAATGCACTTCATGCTTCGTGCTTCGTGCTTCGTACTTTTAACTTCCTGAATCTGCTGCATGTTGCTTTAAGGACACCGGTTTCCGGGTAGCCCTGTTTATTGTATCAATTGGGCGTGACTTTCCTCACTTTGATCCCGCTTCAGGGATAGATGTGCAAGGGCCCCCGCCCGCTCAGTGGTCGGGCGCAGCATGCACGCCGTCAGCACACCGTCAGCACACCAAAGGCATGCTTAAGGCAAGCCCGTCTGTACCCATCCGCGCCGGGCTGGAACGGGGGGAACGGCCTAGTAGAAATATATTGCTCTCCCTAGCACCAGCCAATACAACATCGCCAGCTGGATGGAACAGCAGCCCTATCCCTATCAGTTCTGTCTCAGCCAGCACTACCACTGGAAAACAGCTCTCCACAGGAGTCCCTACTCTACTCCTATTGAACACTCAGTCTCTCCCAGCCCATGCTGGTGAAATTCTAGAACTGCTATCTAGTAGGCAACCCGCACTGCTCTGTCTCACTGAAACCTGGCTGGTGCCAAGCTCGGCGTCATCTCTGGTTCAAGCTATTCCCTCTGACTACCGCATTATCCACCATGACCGCCTGCCCCCACAGCGTGGAGGTGAGTTGGCCGCCATCTTCCGTGCTGAATATGTGATTACTTAGCTATCTTTCCCATCACAAGCTTAACATGGAAGCGCTGTTGTTTAGATGAATTGTCCCACCTTCTTGCATTAGCCACTTTCTGCTCATATATCGCCCCCCTGGACCTATAGGACATTTTGGCAAATCTTTGCTTGAGTTGGTGGCGAACTTGAACCTACAATACACCAATTTAGTAGTGCTAGGTGATTTCAATCTCCGCTTTAACCCACCCGATTGAATGAGCTGTGCTCCTTTTTTGATGGTCTATTTGATCTTGATCTCCACCAATTGGTCCAAGGCCCCACTCATACTCATGGTAATACCCTTGATCTGGTATTTTCGAAGGACTCATTGCTATGCCCTGGGACGCTGGAACCTGTGGTTTGGTCTGACCACCACCTAGTGACTTGTGCATTTAAATATGTGAGTGCCCTTACTAAGCTTTTACCTCCAAAAATTGTACTACGCCCCTGGCACATGGTTGATACGAAAGTACTCAGCGCTCAAATAATTACCAACTGTGCCCCTTTGAAGCCGTTATCGCTGAGTTCTCTTTCTCAGTTGTTTCTAGCTGCCGCAGATGTCTGTGCCCCGTTGAAACTGGTTCAGGGCCGCAGGATATCTCCCAACCCTGGTTCTCGGAACAACCTAAGGTCATCCGCCTGAAGTTAAGGCAGGCAGAACGGAAATGTCACAAAAATTATGATACCGATCTTAATGAACTATATAAATCCTCTCTCTCAAACTATTTGGCTAATGTTAAAACCGCCAAAGCCACTTTCTTTTCTCGTAAGATCGAAACAGCGATGTGTCAACTAAAACCTCTCTTCTCTATTTTGAAGTCACTAGTCTCTTCTGAAACCCTCACCTCAAGGGTTAAACCGTCTCAAAAGCTGTGCGATGATCTTTCTCTTTTCTTTATTAATAAAATTGAAGTTATTCGTGCCAATATTTCTAAATACTTGGCTACATTGATTCCTAATGCTTCTAAAATGCCCCTGTCCTCTATACTGAACCCCATACTAATTGGTCGTCCTTCCCTCTCTTTACCGAGACGGAAGTTCTAGCGGGTATCCAAAGAATTAAATCATCCTCCCCTGTGGACGCTATCCCCATTGAAACCATGAAGAAGATCACTCCTGATCTCTTGGTTGAACTTACATCAGCAATAAATAATTCCTGCCAATCTGGACTCGTCCCCCCAGAGCTGAAATCTGCGAGGGTTGTCACCCTTCTTAAAAAGCCTTCACTCGACCCTACGTTCCCTGCTAATTTCCGTCCAATTTCTCTGCTTCCTTTTCTCTCCAAATTATAAGAATCATTAATTACCCCCCTAATATTCCTCCTTCCTGGAATCCTCAAAGATCTTTAATCCTTCACAGGCAGGGTTTAGACCTGGTAGAAACACTGAAAGCGTGCTTGTTTCCGTGCAGGATGATATGTCCAGGTTGGTTGACTCAGGTGGGGTTGCAGCATTTATTCTGCTGGATCTTTCGGCCGTGTTTTACACGGTCGACAACCCCATCCTGCTGTCATGCTGGGAACAGATCAGAATATCTGGCTAGGTTCTTGCCTGGTTTACTTCTTTTCTAACAGAACACACTCAGACTCTTGCTATGCCTCCATTTCTCTCTTCATCTTGTCTTCTCACCTGTGGTGTCCCAAAAGGCACTTCACTGTCCCCGATCTTGTTTAATATTTACATCTGGGCACTGATATGCCTCATCCGCGCCCACGGCCTCAATTGTTACTCATACTCTGACGACTCCCAAATCCTGATCCGTCTGGATCAGGACCAAGCTGAGGTGTTGTCGTGGCTCTGTGACTGTCTGAGGGCCGTTGGCGACTGGAAGGATAAGAACTGGCTCAAGCTCAACGGCGACAAGACCGAGGTGCTGGTGGTGGACTGTCCCCCGCATCCCTCATTGTGGACTACTGCCTTTTGGCCCTCCTCCCGAGGTCCCCTCCACACCCCAGTAAGCAAAGCTAAGAACCTGGGTGTTATTCTTTCTTCCATCCTCTCTATGTCTAATCAAGTAACGGCTGTGTTCCAAGCTGGTCAGCACCAACTCAGGATTCTGAAGACAGTTTTACCCTTGTTACCTGAACTTATGCACCCTCCGGTAGTCACAGTGCTAGTTCTTTCCTGCCTAGATTACTGTAACTCACTGTATTTGTCGCAGCCTATTGGCTTGATACATCGGCTACAGCGCATACAGAATCTGGCATTTAGGCTGCTGACGGGCACTCTGTATTGAGCCCATATCACCCCGGTGCTGCGCTCACTCAATTGGCTGCCAGTCTGCCAGCATGACCACTTCAAGGCCCTGTTTATGGTCCATCGGGCTACCCACGGTCAAGGGCCCGAGTTTTTGCAGGCCAAATTCGCCTGGTATCTTCCAGAGCGGGACCTACGCTCATCCACTGCGGACTTTCTTGTTGTCCCAAGATATCTTCATGCCAGTGTTGGAGGCAGGGCCTTCACCATGGCCGCGGCCACCCTTTGGAATGGTCTCCCCTCCGCAATGAGGAAAATTCCCAATCTTCTTGCTTTTAGAAGAGCGCTCAAGACCACTCTCTTCTAGCATCTTGCTTTATGTGTCTGTGCTATTTGGTCAGCCCTCCCTCAGCGCCATGATGCCATGATGCCTTTGGGCGAACGTGCACTTTACAAGTGTAGATAACATACCATAACATGCATTTGGAGGCACAGTTCCTGGTAGGGGTGATGAGGGAATCACATGATGCCAGCTCAGTCAGCAGGTAAACATGTGCTATGTCTTGCATGTTGTGTGGGTGTTATTCGTCACCATGGAATTTGCATGCAGTGCACATCTTGATAGTCGTGGCTTCACCTTGTTTTGTGGGGAATGTTTGGGCAGATGTGTGTCTGTAAGTGCAGTTAGACTTCTATGCGTGTGGATTGTTTGGGTGGATGCACTTAGATGATTGATGCCATAATTTGAAGTAAATGGATGGCACTGTACACACTTTGCCCATTGGCAATGTTTCATTGAGTTTGGATGTACAGACTGATTGATGGCATGCATTCACTGTGCATCTACATGACCAACAGTGATGATGTGTCCTTGGTGTCACCCTTTGACTCCCCTGTCCACATGTTTGCTACCATGCCCTGCAGGGGTACTCCCTGTGCACACTTCTCTTTGACCTGTGCCACTTCACAATCCACTCCTGTCTACACTTCCATGATCTGCCTAGACATGCCACTGTACTACATGTGCCACACATTGATTCTCATGTATCATCATCCTCAGCTGCAGCGCTTCATGACATAGACTATGGATCATCATTCTGGCCTCTTGCTTGCATTGACGCCACAGGACATGTTAATCACACTTGATGTATGTCGGTTACACAAACATGCGCATGTGTTCCCGTGACTGACTGGTTCTGTGTTACACGATGAGGACACTTTCATTACAGTGTTTGATTTTGTTGGTTGTCTGCACCAGGGTGTGTTACGTGTCCTTTGGTTTTGATTCCTTCTTCATGTCATCTGCCATTGTCAGTGAGTGAACATTGCATGCTCACCTTACGGACCCATGCATGTGTATGATCGTCCACTCCCTAGAGCTTGTCGTCATCTGTTCTCCCTGTGTGATTTGCAAGTGCACACTGGAATCCTTGCACACTTCCTATGCCAGTTTCAATCAATCAGGGTTTGTGGGGTGTTGGGGGCTGAGGGAACAGCTGCATGTTGTCCGTAGGTCAATTTGCAGTGTTTTAGTACAGGGGTGTACGTTGTTTGGTGTTGGGTCTGTGTATATTGTTGGAGTGCCTTATTTGCGGGGGTGTAGCATACATGTGTATTTGGGTGATTTGCATGCCATCGTGTGTGTTGCAGGTGTTCTTGTTCTGATATAGAACTGATGATTGACCTTTCACATGTGACCATTCTTTGCCAGTCTGCCCTTCACCATAACCCACTTTTATCCTTCATGTACCACTCAATGTGGTTCTTGTCCATCGCTGTTCTTTCCATGCTCTCTGACCAGGTTGCTAGTAAAAGAGGTTTTCATGTCTCCATCTTCTTCCGTAGGCTGGATTGTCTATGCCATCACACACTGTGATGTCAGCCAGGTCCGTCCTCATCTCCGCTCCAGACAGTCTCCTCCTTGCGATGTTTTTTCCTGCCCTTCTCTCTCACTCTGTCCCGCTCCACTCCACTGATCGTCAATCATCACTCTGTGTCCTGTCTCCCTCTTGCACTCTATGATCCTTGTACTCTGGGTGGTGCATGCCTACTTTTGTGTTCCTTAAATGTGTTATCATGGATGTCCAGTATCCTGAAGTAGTTGCAATGCATGTGTTTGCGATTTCCAAATTAATTTGCAGGTGGGATGCAGTGGATACAAGCCCGGTGGATGACATGTGCAAGTAAGTGAAGTGCAGTCAGTGTTTGACTTGTGTTATGTTTTGTGGCATGGAGTCTGGCACTGTGTGGGGTTGCTTTTGTTTCACTTGTTTGGGGGGTAACATGTCCAGCTTCATGGGTAGACAGGTTGTTGTTAGGATGATTTGTGTATGCATGCTGTTTTTTACCTATAATCATGTTAGCACTGGTTGCGGGATGCTAGTTGTCATGAGTGAGGCTGCCACGGCTGTTTGCGTACTGTGAAAGTTGTAAGGTGGTGGTGGTTAGTGTTTCCTTACACTTTAAACATGTGTGTTGGCAGTCACATGGCTTCACGTTTGAAGAATTTACAATATTAATGTGTACCCACACAGGCAGTCCAATCTTGGTGCTTCTTCCACTTCTGGGGTTTCTGTCCCAAGACCAACCACACACATCCCTGCTTCGCTGCACATTGTTGTGCTGCAATGTACTAAACAGACACCAGGCACACATGATTGTCCATTCTTGATTAGTTGCCATAGTGAGCATGTACCATGCAGGGTGCACCGTCACTTGTTATGAGGCATGTTGATAGCTGCAGGGTGCACTTCAATGCTAAATTCAGCAGATTTCACCCAATGCAATCCATTGCCGGTGAAGTCGAATTCCCTTGCAATTTCCTTTTGCATGCTCCCTTTTGTGTGAGTTTGCCCTTGGCCTCTGTTTGTCATTGCTTTCTCATGTCTGCTTGTGTGCTTCAAGCCACTTACCTCGGTGACAGCTGCTTTTGCAGAGTGCTTCCTTCTGCAAAATCCTGTCTTCTATGCAATTGATGTGAATTTTGGGTCACTTCTTCTTGTGCTTAGCATCATCAGCTTCCCGGCCAGTGTTAACTGCATTGTGAAAGTGCCACCTTGAAGAGGGGATCGCATATCATGGCAGTGACAATACTGCAAAGGTGCTCCTGGTTTCCCATCATCTCAATGTTCTCTTTTTGGGGGTCGTCTCAGTGGCATGATGACTGTGGCCAAATGCATGTGTTGTGAAGGTACCATCAGCATGTAGATGGGTAAGTGTCACATGGTCATTCACTGCTTGTCACTCGGGGTGGGGTGGTGGCAGTGTAGGGGTTGTGGGTGGCTAAGGTGTAACTCTGTGGGCTCTTCATTTTGAATTGTCATGAGGTGGGTAGAGGTGGATGCATGTGTGCCAGGACAAATGGTGATGGGTGGCTGGTGAGTTTGTCTATGCATGTGTAGCATGTCACTGAGGGGTGCACATGTTGGTGTATGTTTGGATGCATGGATGTGTTTCCAGCACTCCCATTTAATTGTTTTTCTCTACAGATGCTTTTGACATGAAACAATGGATGCAGGTATTGTGATGGAAGTAGCAGCTCTGTGCATAGTCAGATTACAGCATGACGGTTTGGTGGTTTCAAGGCAGACAGAGGGGGAGTTTGGTGGACTGCACAGCCCCGATTATGCAGGCTCATGTGGGATGAGGTAAGATGTGCATTTCTCTTGCAGGGCACTTTATTTTCCTGTTTCAACCTGACTGCATTGATGTGACTGTGTATCGTGGGCATGGTGGTTGTTTGGGAAGGGTTTGGCCACTGAACCAGTTTGTTGTTGTGTGACATACTTTGAGGGTCCAGGGCTGTCCTGGCATGACTTTCTTGGCATCAAATTTGTAGTATGCCTTCCTACTTGTGGTATCATGATTTGGTGTTGACATGCCATCCAGTTGTTGTTGTAGAGGTGACAGGGCTCTAGTTCTGAGTTTCTTGTGCTGTGTGCTTTTGTGTGTACTACATGGACACTGTTGTGTCAAGGTGAAATGCCTGTGTGGGTCAGTTGTGCACTGGCATGCAGATTAGGGGCATGAGTCACAGGCTACTTTAATGTGTGGTTTCACCATTATTTGACGGACCTGTGAATGTGTTCCCCTGGCGTGTGTCACACACGTTTGCTCTATTGCAATATAGCTCTTTTCAGATGTTTTGATATAGTGGCAATGCGTACCTATTCCCAGTATGTGTGCCACATGTTTCATTTTGCACCCCTGCTTTTGTACTCACAGCAACAGGGATATGTTTTTGCCTGTAGTTCACATGGTGCCACAGGTCTTTTATCAGATTTTCATTTGCTTATCAGAATTGGTGGAATTGGTGCGGTTGGTGCCCATGAATGGCTAGGTACTAAAATGTTATTTTTGCCGATTTAATGTATTTTTCTATAGCATCATATTTGTACTTGTTCCAGAATATTTTGCATTTCTACAGTTGGTGATATTCAAAGAATGATTTCACTACATATTTCACAGAATGGTAGTGGTATACTGCCACTTACTAATATTTTCAGGGGCCTATGGTTGGTCATGTTGTTTTATGTCTAATGGACACACACAAATTTGCACTCCCAGTGGCACATTCCCAGGGTGTTGTTGTGGCCACTGAGAATAGACCCCAATTCATCATTGAATGGCACCTGGGAGTCTACTTCACTGTGTGTACTCAACAGGGGCTGGTATTTAGAAGTACGATTGCATCAGCTTTGCAACACCCGCAAACCAATTTACAGTGTATCTTGAATGTTTTAGAGCAGTACACAGATTTATCAGGCATGACAATTAATGCACAGAAATCATGCTTGTTGCCCTTAGCAGCATACAGTGTATGCTAAGACACTACAGGGAACCTCACCGATTTTTGGAGGGCAATTATTTGTCTCAGCCAATGCTGCAGGGATGTCGTAAACATATAGATTGTAAATGAGGGGTGCAGTTACACATCCCTGCTTTACCCCCCTATTCTGGGTCACCTATTTAGTCATACTGCCTTCCTGATTTAGTCTGAGGCAGGCAAAAGTGTTGTGGTGTAATTGTCTAAGGTAATATAAGAGACCAGGCGGACAACCCATTTTTTCCAACTTCATCCATAACCTTGCTCTAGGTATAGTGTCGAAAGCAGCCCTAAAATCTATATATAGCGCATATAGCGGGGGCTGTCCTTTGCTAAGTGCACGTGTGCGAAGCATATCCATCACCCAAAGGTTATGGGAGGTGGAATAGTCTCGCCGGAAGCCACATTGGAACCTGCTGAGGATGTTAGTTTGTTCCACCCATTTCTGCAGCTCATTGAGCAATAATGCCGCAAAAAGTTTGCCAGTGATGTCCAACATAGAAAGGAGCCTATAGTTGTTGGGGTCTGTGCGGCTACCTTTTTTAAACACAGGTATCAGAATGGCCGTTTGCCAAGAGCGGGGGATAGTCCCCTGAACTAGGATCTTCTTAAAGAGAATGGAAAAGAGGTAAGCCCAAAATGCAGGGTAGTTCTTTATAACTACATTAGCCAACCCGTTAGGGCCGGGGGCTCTGGAGGCCTTAAGGGTAACCATTTTACTATAGATGGCCTCAGTAGAGACATCAAAAGGCGGGGGAAAGGGAACCTTCTCTTGTGTTATCCTAGTGGTCTCAACCTCTCCCGAGTTACGCTCTAATAAAAATGTTATCCATGTTTCTTTGCCTATTGGGTTAGCTAGTGGTCCCTTAACCTTCTCTCTGTTCTCGTTTAGGAGTGACCATATATTACGAGAATTTCTAGTACAGATAGTTTGTATGAGCCTTTGATGTCTATTATTCCATTCTGACATTTTTATGCTCTTAACACAGGCTCTATATCTGCATTTCGCTTTTCTAACTTTCTCATAATAGTCCTCTCCCACTATGTTCATGCTCCTGAGCCCCCTTATTTCCGCTCTATATCCTCTCTTAGCATCCCGGATACCCTTGTTATAATAGGGAATTCTGCCCTTGGGTTTTAACATGCACCCAGTTTTTGTTGTGGCATATAGGCCAGTAAAACCCCGAATCCAGTCCTCTATGTCATTCGCTGTCATGTGCTCAAAGTGAGGAAGATCCCATGCGTCAGCTGATTTAAGAGCTTCAGAAGCCTTCGTTATGTTCTTCTCTGACCAAATTATTCTGGTGCCAGAGCAGTTGGTTTGTATGCTTGCGATATTGGAATGAGGGATAGAGGAAGTAGGGAGGCGGAGAGAACAAAGGAGCAACGCGTGGTCGCTCCATATGTTATGAGTTACAGTCATGTCCACAACTCTAGACTGCATCTCAGGACACATAAAGATGTAGTCCAGTGTACTGAACGATTTACCATTAGTCCAAGTATGTTTCCCGGGCCGGTCTCCCAGTGTGCGACCATTGATCATGCTGAGGTCCCAGGAGTCGAACAGTTGCAACCAGCCTAAACCTTCCCCCTCCCTTCTTCCATGCATCATCACACATCTTTCACTGAGTTCAGGATTTGGGGATAAAAGGAGGTCGCCTGTCATATGGCAATTGAAATCCCCCATCACCACTACTGCAGTATTTCCGGGCCTGAGTGCCCAATAAGACAATACATCCTGAATTGCTTCTTGTAAGGATTCTCTTATCACGGCACTTGGCGGGTTATAGAGATTTAACAGTAAGAATCTACACAGATCACCTTCATTTACAAAATCAATCTCTACCGCTAATAGGTAGTCCTCAGCTTTACACTTTATCTTTCGTAATGTCACTGTATTCACAACCCCTGTAAGTAAACCCCCAAATGGGCGGCCCTTGTCGCCCCTTTTAGCAAATGACTGATATGTAACAAAACCGTCGAGGAATAGGGGGTCTGAAGACCAAGTTTCCTGGAGGCAGATGCAACTGTGTTTGGACAGTAAAGCAACTGAACCCTCGGGCCTCAGGAGATGCGTAAAACCTTGACAGTTCCAAGAAATTAAAGAAAAACATCAGTGATTCTGAAGTACTCGTGGGAGGGATGCCAAAAGTGATTGGAGTGCAAGCTGTATTTCAGCCAAGGCAGAGTTTTCTACTGCTACAGACTTGGCTTCGATGGCAGCTGGAGCCGGTGTAACCGTGACCTCAGAATTGTCATGAGGGTCCCTCTCCTGAGGATCCACATCTATGTCAATGTTAGCAGCATACAGGTGGACTCCTCTTAGTGCACTGCCAACGGAACCAGTGAAGTGGGAGGCAAACTCATTCAGATACATGGCAGTAGATATATTTAACAACCGCAAGACGGAGTATTACAGAACACACTAAAGGTGGTAGACAAAGTAGAAAATATTATGGCTTTCTGGGTCAGATTACCGCTATCACTGATGGGGGGAGCAGCATTACTGAAAATAGTAGTGCTCTCGAGGCTTCTTCAATTTTTCATTAATATTCCATACAATATCTGTATGGGCTTTTTTAACAGGCTCGATGGCATTTGCCAAAGCTTCTTATGGCACGGCATGAGATGTAGAGTAGCATTAACTAAATTGCAAAGACCGTATGAGCCAGGTGGCATAAAGGTTCCAAATTTCGAGGCATTTTTTGTGGCATTTTTTGTGGCATTTTAGTCAGCTGCAATTTATCATAAACTGGTTATCGGATGAGCAGACTCAAGATACATTGATGCTGCAGCCCTTATGTGTCCCATTTTATATGAAGGAGGTAATATGGATGGTAACACCAGGATTTGGCTCAGGGCCTGTCACTGTTAGAGAAAAAGACACCTTACTCCCTCCAGGTTCCACAAGTGACACTAAAGGCTGAGGACACACAACTTAGACTAAATGTGAGGAAGTATTGGGAACCCATGGGAGTGGTGATGGTAGGAGACTTATTACATGAAGGTAGACCGATGGACTTCAGTGTTCTCACATTAGAAGTAGGCATACATGCAGGACAATACATGACACACGCTTCACTCCTCACTAGATTAAATCAGAGGTTGCCGGGGACAGACGGGGTGTGGCAAGAAGATAAAATTATAGAAACGCTTTATGATGTTTCAGAGGGTGGACATGCAGTGCCTAGGTTATACGAGTTACTAAAGTCACAACGTGAGGACATGCTGAGGCAAACCATGTGCAGCTGGGAGGCAGACTTGCAAGAGCAATTAACAGATGCAGTCTGGGTAGAGCATTGGCCTATCATAAAAGGGTGTCGAGAAATGCAAAGTTCCAACTAATACAACTTTATATAATGCATAGGGCATACCAGACCCCAAAGAGGATCGCTAATTTAAGTGAGGCAACAGAACAAACTTCCCCGAAATGTGGACTGATTAATTCAGATCTGGTACACATGTTCTGGGCTTGCTCAGAGATCCGATGATCCTAGGAGGAAATAGCGCAGGCTTTGGCCAGGGCAGGAATAGCACTGGACACCAGCACCCCGGCAGCCTGTATGGTTGGCAGTTTTGTACGACTGAAACAGGCGAGGCATGTTAGCAAGCTGAAGGATTTAGCATATATACTGGCACAAAGGAGAATAGCAATGGGGTGGAAAGTGCACAAGAGACCAGAGGTGCGCCTATGGTGGCATGAATTCCAAAAATGGATGCTTGCGGAAACCTCAGTCTGGCAGGAAACAGCACACTGAGGCCAGGATGAACTCTGTATTGATCTAGACTCCTGGAAATGTATGGTGCAGGAGTTGGGGGCCTTATCGCAGAGCAATACCTGAAGAGAGATAACTGTTTCTGCAGAATCAACAGCGAAGGCAAATGTATGTATCTATACTCGATGTAGGTGGTTGCACGATGATAGTTGAATAGTCTATTAAGAGGGTGGGGGGTTGGTGGGTTTGGAACATACAGACACAATTGATTGGACAATGTTATGCAATGTAGTTTGTAAGTTACTTTGTTGTAAAAAAAAAACAATAAAAACATGTTTTAAAAAAGTATGATTGCACCAGCTGTGTGCGTGCAACCTCTCCACCTGCCCATTGACCAGGCATAGCCAAGGGTGCTGCCTTAAGGTGCGGTCAGTGTTCCACCTGCCTGTCCACTGGTACACCACGCTGTGTGGCAACATTGTGCAGGAACATGCAGGCATAATCATTCAACAGACTATTGGTGTTGCATACAGCAACACCCCACGACAGTGGTCAAGGGAGTGGAACCGTGACTTTAGCACTCTGAATGTGCGCTCCACTATGCCCAGAGTGGCTATATGTGCAGTATTGTACCTCACCTGTGCTGCTGTTGTGGGTTTCCTGGTGGGTGTTATTGTGAATGTCATCAGTGGGTAGCCACTGTCCCCTGTAAATGCTGAGATGGTTGTTATTGTCATTTTTTGCCAGGGTCTATTGTTCAGTGTGTGACATGCATGCATCTTCATGTGCGTTCATACTCACCAATGAGCCATGCATTGCCATGTTTTCCAGCTATCAGGGCCCGGTGCAACAGTGACATATGGAAGATGTAGCTATCGTGTGTGCAGCCCAGGAAATTAGCATAGACCTCCATGATGATTCCCTTGGCATCACACACGACCTGCACAGTAATGGAGTGCCAATACTTTTGGTTCATGTATATGTGCTCGGTCAATCTGGATGGTAGAGAGAGTGGGGTAGGGTGGGTGTTGGTAGAGAGAGTAGGGGTAGGGAATGCTGGGTTTAGAGAGAGTGGGGTAGGGTGGGTGGCGGTTGGGTGGGTGATTGGGAGTAGAGGGACCAGTGTTAGGGTGGTGGGTAGGGTGGGTTAGGGTAGAGAGAGTGGGGGTAGGGTGGGTGGTGGCAGAAGGGTGAGGCAGGTGAGTGGGGAAAGAGTGTGTGAGGGTAGATAGGGTGTGGGTAAGCTGGGTGGGCGTAGAGAGAGTAATGGTAGGGTATGGTGGGTTTGGAGAGAGTGGGGTGGGTGGGGTGGATGGGGTAAAGAACATGGGGGTAAGGGGTTGGGGTAGAGCAGGTGGGTGGTGGTATAACGAGTGGGGGTCAGGTGGGTGGGGTTAGAGAGTGCAGATTGCATGGGTGACCGTAGAGAGGGTGTGGGTAGAGTGGGTGAAGAGAGAGTTTGGGTAGGATAGGTAGGTTGGGTGGGGGTAAGAGAGTGAGGGTTGGGTCGGTGGGGTGTAGAAAGATTGAGGGTAGGGTGGGCGGGATGGGGGTTGGGAGAGAGGTCATAGCGTGGTTGGGGTAGAGAGAGTGAGGGCAAGGTGAGAGAGTGGGGATAGAGAGGGTGAGGGCAGGGTGGGTGGGTGGTTGTAGGGAGAGTGAGGGCAGGGTGGGTGGGGGTTGATAAAGTGGTGGTAGGGTGTGGTGGATGTAGAGGTAGTGGGGGTATGGTGAATGGTATGGGTAGAAAGATTAGGGTAGAGAGAGCCGTGGTGGGTTGGATTAGAGGGAGTGGGTTTCAGATGGCGATAGAGGGAGCAGGGTTCTAGAGAGGGTGGGTGGTGGTAGAAAGGGTGAGTGGGGGTAGAGAGTGGGGATTGGGTGTGTGAGGGTAGAGAAGGTGGCTATTGGGTGGGTGGGGTAGAGAGGATTGGGGTAGGTACGGTGATGTTAGTTAGTTGGGGGCAAAAGGCATGAAGAACAAAGCAGCCTCGGATATACTTGTCAAAGGAGTCCCAAATAGCCCAAACAAAACCCGACCAGCACACATAATGGGGGTGGAGTGGGTGGCGAGAGTGAGGGTGGGGGTTGAGAGAGTTAGGGTGGGAGGTATAGAGAGTGGGCGTTTGTAGAAAGGCAGCCTCGGGGGGCAAAAACACGTCAAAAGTATCCCAAAATAATCCAACTGTCCATGAAAAATAGCCCACACTAGTCCAATATGAAATCACTGCAAAGCTAGGAAATGGTAAGCCCGGCTGGCACTCGACTTGCTCCTTCCAAAGCTGCTGATGGGAGCAAATATTGTTAGGGAATTCCTCATTGGGTAGTATGGTGGAGGAGTTTGGAAAATTAGATTTTAGTGATTTGCGTTTCATAGCATTGGCATTGCACGTTGCTATGCCAACCAGATAGTCTCATTTTAGCATCCCAATCCCCTCTCCGTCTCTTCTGTAACAGTGATGTCAACAATTTTGTGGCGCAAGTGGTAGACAATTTCCCCAAAACCTAAAAAGCAATAGAAAGTACAGTATAGGGTGCAGCATGCCAATAATCAATATGAAATATGGTCTAGCTATACGTGCATGAGCAATGTGTTAAATGGTTGCTCTGTCCTCTCCAGAGGTTAGTCTGCAATGTGTGATGGTGCTACCTGGTTACGTGTGCCATCATACAGTCCCAATTTCCTTTTGGGTTTTCACCTCAATACATTGGTTTCGCTGCCAGAAAGACGTGATGTGCGCAGTGCCACCTTATTATTGCTTCCGCAACTTTCGTTTCCCTGATATTTTGGCATCTGATTAGTAAAACAACCCTTCGAAGTAACGGCTTCACCCAGCCATAAAGCACCGTCCACGCGCATCCTCTTACGTTGAAGGATGCTTTTAAAGATGTCCTGCAAATGCCCCCGCCACCGTGTTTTGCATGATTAAGTGTTCCTCCTCAGATGGGCTGTGCCAGAACCAGGCGCGCACTGCCATAAATTGTCAGGCTTTATTGGAGGCTGCGCCCTCATTAACGTTGTATTGAAATGCAGTCAAAGATTTCTGGCTTTTGTAGCCAGACTTCTCGCAGCAGCCGTAAAGTTCTGAGGCGAACTTGAAAATGTGAGGCTTTCTGCGGGCGGGTCCTGCGTTCCCAGGGACGCTGGATGACTGCACTCTTGGCCAGTCATTTAAGATAATAAGTGCATAATATTGCTCATTAATATTGCACAGTGATTAGCTGCTCCAGAAAGCAATTTGAAGCGTTGCCTGAGCAGTGAGAGAGTAAGGAGCGTCTGCCTAGACTGGGCCCTTTGCATTGCGCAGGTTAATGTGACAGAGTGAACAATTCAGCATAACACACTTGAGAGGTAATTTGGGGGTGGCCTCCAAGGGAAGGCGTTTTTTTTTTTTTGGAACCAAACAAAAGGATTAATAATTGAAGCTCTTTTAAAAAGATTAAACTAGGATTGCATTGTATTATTCGTTCGCCTAATTATCTTCTTACACTTGGGTTCCATTTTAGCTAATGGAACACCCATTCACTGGGCAGCAGCTATTTATGGCTATAAGCCAAGCATTGAATATTCTAGCTTTGCCAGAGTCGCTAGCACTCTTTTTCTGTAATGGTAAAGCAGGAAATTCCCAATTGAAAAATCAACATTGCAACTATATACCATACATCAATAATTATTTCAGGAAGTACATAAAAAACATTATCAATGGATTTGAGCTTACATATATAATCGGTGAAACATTACTATGCATGCTCCCTATTTTTGTTATTTAAGGAAATGTTTTGAGACGTAAGGAAAAGTTGAAGATGGGTGTGCAGGAATAGATATGCTGCCTGATTCATGGAATTATTTGCGCTGAAAACGCAGATTTGCGCGCCTTTCTGCCCGAAAATCCCCATACTTCAAACAGGGATTTTCGAGCAGAAAGGTGCGCAAATCTGCGTTTTCGGCACAATGATCTTTCCAACCTCTTCCTCTGCCTCCAGGTGGTGGATGCCAGCATGCAGCTCAACCAGTCACATGCCGCTCTGTCTGGGTTGCTGACGCAGAAGGAGCTGGCCTCTCCCACATGGAAGAGTTTACCCACCGTGGCACAGTAGACATCCTTCACTGTCCCCTTCCATCCCCCAATACATACATGGGGACAGTACATGTCCCCATGTACTGTCATCAGCAGTACATGGGGACATCACACCATTCCTGCTAAGCGAAAATGTCCAATGAATGGGCTGCGATTCATCGTTCCATCCCCTAGCAAGTTTCCCCCATTTTCTGCTCCCCTTCAAGTTGGAATGTATTTATTTTTCAAGGGTTGCCCAACTGCACCGTTGCTTTCTTTGTGGACCCCTATGGATTGCTTAGGACCCCTGGATTGCAATATTCGTTAGATATCACTGGACTGCTTGTGTGCACCCCTGGTTTCCTTTTGTAGGACATCCCTGGTTTGCTTTTGTCTTTTTCCAGCGATTGACCTTTTTTCTTATTATTTTTTAAAATGACGTTTTAACACCCTCCCCTCCTTTAGACACATTACAAAATTATTTTCATGTATAATGATATAATGATTGGCTTGTGGCAAGGGTTTAGAAGGCCGGGCTTTTTTAAAATTAATAATAAAATGATGTAGGTAATTTATTTCAGGTTCGGTGGTGGCGTTCCAACTAGACGCCCTTTCAGCAAACTCTCTGCCAAAAGCATAGTGCCCACCTCTGCCCTCCTGAATCAGTATCCTGATCTACAGCACCTTCTCTCCAGTGGCACAGAGCACGTACAGAGTTTACAGGTGCCCTCTTGACAGCTGCAAGGACAGCCAAGTCACTTCAGAGCAGGGGTTGCATTTAAGATAGGCACCTCTTTTCCCAAACCACATAACTATGCAGACCTAATTTTAAAGTATGGTGGTTAGGAGCTCCCATAATTATGAAAGCCACATCAAATTGGTAATATATTAATGGTAGCCATGTTAGCCCAGTTATGAACATGCTATGTATATTCTCCCTAGACTGGCTGTCTCACTGCACCAAGCAGGACAGGGCGCAGATGGAGCTACCTCTTTTGAACCTTTGCGAGGCTGGCTAACTCCTCTCCCCAGCAAGACAGCCTCTCTTCAACAAGTGGCCTGAGAAACAGGAATCACAGGGCAAGCCCTACACAAAAGTACCAGCCTCACACCAGACTGTTGAATGCCAAAGAGGCGTTTGATTCTGTGAACAATTGAAGGAGGGTGTTAGTGTAGTCAGAGGGAGCTCAATATAGTTGGATGCAACTTCCATCATTTTGTTTCCCTCTATACCTCTCTTTCCTACCTGTCTCTTTCACTTCCCTTAGCAGAAACCACTTTTGGCATGATATAAGCAGGCAAAGCCCACTTTTGACAAGGACAGGGATTGGACCTTTTAATGCAGGCTTGCTTTAGTCCAATCACCTATGGACTTGTGCGTATAAAAGATGACTTCTTCTACTCCTGCTCTGATTGACCTATGGACTTCAAGACATATGGAACAATGCATTTGAACCTCTTTGGGAGAGTTGATCTTTCCAAAGCCCCAGCCTTTGAGTGGAAGAAGAAGCAGTCCAAGGCAGGGCACATTGGAGTTGACTCTTGATGAGGATCAGGATCTGCCACTCTGCACCAAACCTTCCTAGGCTGGGAGAGCATGTCCTGATTTGACCCATCCTGTCCTAGAGTCCCTGGAGTGGGTCTCGCAGTATCTGAAGGACCAGATTAGCCAAAGCTTCTATTCTGCCACATTGAACTGGTGGAACCATATCAAACCATGTTCACCAAGCTCGCACCTGAGGGGATTGTTCACAATCCATCGACCATCACACCATCGCTGCATCTCACCTGTCTAACTTGCTTGGTGCTGCATCATGCTAAGTGGAGTACATTACCTATTCAGCTCGAACGACCTGCAAATCCAAATTGAAACCATTGCCTCTTCGAACACTACATCGGATCACCAAGGATGGCACATCGAAGTGATGGACCTCAACTCTACAGCTGGAGCAATACTTAACACCCTGACCCAAATCAGCAGATACCAACATCTAGAACTGACCTGAAACCCTATACCAGCCTGGTGAGCCATCCGAACTGCATACATTGAATGCCACATTGGAGCTGCACAAAGCTCTTGATTCGAACCAAGTAGAGACTAGGTCACAGCTTGACCAAGCACGGCTCGGCGCATCTGAGCTTGGTTCAACCCGCACTGCAGTACAGCCCAAAGCCTTGTTTCATAAGAACTGCAGAAAGGTACTATTAACCCATAACTGCCCCACTGGCCCATCTTTAGGCCCTTGAGAATGGTTAGGTCAAATCTGCACCATTTTCCACTGAAAGACGTACACTTTAAAATTCACTGTGGTTGTTTGTCACCTTTTGACCTTTGTTTTCCTTTCTCAGACTGCTGCATCTTTCTATCTATTGCATTTTCTGTGTAATCTCTTACAGGGGTGTGTTGTTATAGTTATCTGCAAATTAGTGTATTTAATTAAAGTAGATATATTTGTATAGCACCTTGATTGGGCATTCCTCTCTAAAAGATTGTTGTTAGGGTTGCAACTGGATTACATTCACACCCCTTCTAAGAGTATAGCCTTCCCTCAGCCCATGTTACCATAAACGGTGAAGGAGGCATATATCTTAGCTTTGTCTGCTTTAGCTTTATGATTGTTATCACTGTTTTGTGGGGGTTGTGCATGTGGTTTAGCCTCTACTCAGCATCATTAACTCGTTTTTTATGATGCCTCACTTTTTTGTTTTTTTGAAGTCTTGACAATGGTTATTCTTTTTGGGTTTATAGGTGGGTTGCGGGTAGGCTGTTTTAGGTGGTAATAGATCTTATTTTAAACAAATCACATTTTATCCAAGAAGGTATTGTTGATTTCATCTTTCTGTCGGACCACATTTCCATTGGCACAATTGTGCCCGTGGCTACCAAGTCATCTGCCCCATTGTCATGGTTGTATACATCAAAACAAAAGAGGTGATGACTGGAAGTTTTAGAATTAATCCTAACCTCTGGTGTAGCTCTTGGAAACCCTCCAGGCCATCATTCTTCAGCATGCCAAGCCATTTGTTTGCACCCTTAAATGGGCAGTCCAGCCTGAACTGCTAGGTCACATCCCTTCTGCACAAGACCACTAGCATCCCCAGACATGTTTTGGCCTCTTTCGGCATCATCAGTGAGGAGTAGCGTGGGTCTCTAGGTCCAGCAGGCTTAGGACCCATGTCTTGGCATGCCCATCCCACTCAGGATGGCTAAAGGAAAACAAAGGATGTGATGTCATTATACTTGGCATTATTCTTACACAGGAATATTTTTTGCCCGTCTAACAGACAGGTGTGCACACTCATATGGACTTTTTAAATTCTCCCCCTCTAAGAACAGGTGGGCATCAGTCAGCAAGATTGGGTCAGCTTCCCTCCACTGCCTAGTCTCCCCTTTCTGTATTGAGGCCTGTCTGCTTTATTTTTCACTGACGGCAGCCTGGGTCTATAACTCTAGGTAGGCCTCACTTATAGTGCACTGCCGATAATCCAAAATAGGTAAAACGTAAAAGAATCTATTCCATTATCCTTTCAGTTGTTATCAAGTTATTATCAGTTCAGTTGTTATCAATTCTCCTTTCTCTCCTTCTTCCCTCCATCAACCAGCCAGTGAGTGAGTGAGTGAGTTTTATTCGTGCAATCTATGGGTTTTGACTTTTAGAGAGCAGAATGTACTCCCTTTTAAGGTGTGTATAATTTCTCTAATCTAATTGGTCAATGTATGTGATTGGACAGTGTTCAAAAGGTGACATCACACTAAACCAACCCCTTCATACTCATCTTGGATATTTCTCAATGAATAATGGTAACTCTCTGAAACATCATATTCCTCACATGTGATCATGTTACTAATCAGTTAATCAGATTCCTTTCACTCAGGTGGATCAAAGGATGCAATTCTCATCTCAACATGATGTATGGTGGATGTTTTATAGTTTTTTTTTTTTTTCTAATGAACAATTTTACACAACAATTCCATTTCCAGCTCAGTATAACGGGCTCTCTGGCACAGATGCTAGGACATATAAATCACTGGCACTGTGCACATTCAACGTATTTATATAATTACATAAACTGATACAGCTTTTCTCCCTGACAATTTTAAAAAATAACTCCCTACAACCTTCTGTTCAGATGTTACAAGCAAATATATGATTCCATATGAAACTTTCACATAGTGCACCATTTTATGTAATTGGAAGAATCACAATCTGAAATAGAAAACCAGTTCCTGGCTGATACGGCCAAATTGTATCAGTTCCTCTTGCAGCAGAGCTAGAGGCATTTATGACCCAGAGAGTGCTGGTTGTCATGGCAAAAGCTCTTTGAAGTTTGGTTGGCAGGGGAATGTACAACTTCAGTCTCTTCTCCTTTGAATAATTCCAGGATCTGGCTGCCCCTTATGTGAGACATCCCGTCCCCAGAGGTACAACGTGTTTCCTTCTGGAAAGGCCTGGCTGATTGAAAGATCAGATTATTTGAGAGGGGGCAGCTGCTCACCCTTTGCGAGAGCAAATAAACTGTATTTTTAAGGGGGTTTAGTCTAAGCTTAGAGAAAGAGAAAGTTGTACATGGGCAGCCTTTGTTTTTATTACCCAGACATGTCTCTTTCAGCCAGGATACAAGGAAAGTCATAAGGTTTTATGGTGAGCTTCTAAGGCCAGTGTTCACACTTTTCTCATGGGAAACCAAGTTGTCCTATGTCTTGTAGCATGTTGGTGGATGGAAGGAATACATTTTGGCACATTGGCCCTGTTTTCCTTTTAGTTGGTTTTATTCAGAATTGTAGCCTTTAAAGTCACATGCTTTTCCATGTGGCTTCTACATTTTAAACAGAACAACATTATAACATTTTCTTGGCAGTCCAAATCCTTTACAACTTATTTTTGATGTATCTGTATAATTCTTTATATAACACTGATTTGCAGTCCTGTAAAGTAAAATGTACACAATGCAAGGCCCACATTCAGTGTTTGCCTCTCCTATGAAAGGTTGTGCTTTTCATCCCAGATTGGATTGTTTTTTCATTTTAATAAAAGTTGCTGGATACTTTCTTATAACTGGAAGAACTGGTTATCTTGGTCTTATCAGTTACTTTGCAGATATACACTTATCAATGATGGGCTATACATATTGCACATTCCAACATTGTTCAGATCTTGTGCACAGTCTTGAGCTCACATGTTTGTTTTTAAACTGCCACTTTTCTTCCTTTGCATTCTTTTCTTCGGTATTGATTTCCCTACTATATAGTCATATTAGACAGAGACCACTTTATAGAGATTGCTTTATGTGTTGTATGTATTGCTGGCATTTTAGTGACCTATAGATGACTGTTCTATGATCTCTCAGCTCATATTTAGTTAACTCAGAGACCATTGTGTGCCCATCCGATTTCCCAACTGGTCAGTGTTCTGCATTAAAAAATAAAAATGGCTTACATTTGTTAATACATAGTTTTTTACACAATGGTACGATGGTCCGTTTTTGCCAGGAACTAGGCATCAAGCCAGAGGCAGATATGGCATAAAGCAAGCGATGGAAAACTGAGACCAGATTTCTGGGTTGCACTTAAATAAGTCAACAGGGGTACAATCCCGGCCAGGTGCCTTCCCTAGCTTCTGCTGCTCTGAGGCCCACCTAATGTTTTCCATTGTGACATTAAGGGTGAGAAAATAATTTCCAGGAACCGAACAGGGCACACCATTCTCTTTTTAACTGATTTATTCAGGTTTTGAATAGAGTTTTATGAAATGTGTAATCCATACATTCTCCGATATTCACTCTTCTAGTTGGCTATTATCATTGTTCTTGGCCAATGACACCCATCTCCAAGAACCTGTACTATCCTTATTGATAGCTGCTTTCAATAACTGTGCCCATTGTTTTCCATATAATTAGTTGTCTCCATCTTAATGAGCGCCTTATAATGTTTCCTATCTAATTGTAGTTCCCCATAGTCACATGGTACATCTTCCTTGGCAAGTTCCACAAAGGCTTTTTTTGCACTACGGCAGTCCCTATCAAAGCACTTGTGCTGGTGAATACTAGACACCAAAATCTGTTTGCTGGTTTCGTGACCAATTTGCCTAGGTTTGTTACCATTGTCTCATGAGTACTATGACACTGTCATAGATATATGGTTCTAACTTATTATTGACAATGTCTTGCCATTTAATTTTCTGTCTAGCATTTCCTGAGATTGCAATCTATGGACGTTGATAAGTAGAAACCGCAGAGCTGGCTAATTTGTCTTTCAATTCTACATTCCAACAGAGCGGTGGTCACTATCAGCTCTATCCTCTAGCGACATGTCTAGAAACATGGACCAATCTTCTATGCTTAACAAAGCGGAGTTGATGCAGGATGTCTTGTGGCCATTTATAAAAGTGCGTTCAGCAGGCTATTTTATAAGTCCCGTTGTTTGGACCTTATGCCTTTTATTACTTACGTTTTACTTCATTTTGTGTTTCTCGCATAGCATAACTTGGCTCATTGGTCTAAACAAGGAGTTCAACCAAAGCTACCAAAAGTAGATTTGTGAGCTATGTTATATACATTTCCAAAGCACAAAACTTCGCCCATCACGGGGAACCCGGGTGCTCAGGTGCAGAGAAAACTGGATAATTGGAGAATTGACACGAGGGACAGGAAGAACCTTCCATTGCCCCTTGATACAGAGGCGTTAGTTCAGAAACAAACACCTTTTAGTTAGGTCCTTAAACTTATAATGCCTCGAGCAGTCTTGGCTTTTGTTGTAGAAAACACTCTGCCATCACTCAGGTATGTCTTCACAAGTTCTTTTATTAAAGTCACAAAGTCATTTGAGTAAGTCCTTAAGTTGTGACGGTGAGGACCTACCAGTGCCCATCACTCAGGTCCCATCTCTCCAACTGTCTGGCTATGGAACTCTGGGTTGGGTATTCTGCAGTTCATAACATACACGTTCTACACGTGACATCACCCACCCAGACATCATGCTACCTCAACACTCACCTACACAGAAATACAAAATACAGATACAATTACCTCTGTGTTGGAAGGTTGCTGGAACAGGGTTGATGTGAATGCTTCTGTCTATCACTTAAAACATCTGTCTTCTCTTTTTTGCCCCTTCTGCACGCCCATTGGCTTTCACACATCACAGATCACATAATGGCTAGATGTCAGCAAAGGGTGCATAACACCATAGCTTTTAATTGCAGCAATCCTTTAATTGAGCCGGTTATCAAGCTCTGAAATTAAACTCTAATCTGATCTAATGTAACAGGAAACTAATGAGCAATGAATGGTCTATCACGCTAATTCCGATTCCGCAGGAAGCACACCCGCCAGTGCGAAAGGCATGGCATCACCACATTGGAGGCCTATTCATGAAGACAAAATATATAACACATCTGCCGACAGCCTCCATTCGTCCCCGGTTCTCATCAGTTTCACAGGAGGGTGAACTGCTTCGCCTATCTGTGCTGTTTCATAGAAAGACGTTTAGGGATTATTAATATGCAATGAGGCAAGTGTTCTGCTTTTGATTTCGAAACATATCACTCGGCATTATCTCACACACCTTAAAAGCTTACAGAGGCTCTTGGCTATTACAGAGCCCGTGCAATTGTGTTTGAAAAGAGAGAAGGATTCATCTTTTCAGATAAAGGGCTCATGTTACGTAGCCAGGAAATCTGCCGTAGATTCATGAATTGTTCAGAGGCTATAACTGTGTGATATTCCTATGTTCCCAGTGCTTGCTAGCAATGTCACAACAACGCTCCGATATCATCTGTTTTGATATCAGCATAATGAACACGTGTCATCAATCTCCATTGAACGTGCGCCTACACGTAGACATGAATGAGAAAATAATGCACGAGCAAGCTTCAAAACGGCGCCAGCCTTTCTCTTCAAGCCTCAGGGCGTTGATAAGCGTAGCGTCGGGGACGGTAGGGGGTATACAAATGGTCACATATAGCAGCACCCATTGACACTAGGCCTGGCTGTGATGGCCTAACTACAAGGAAAGCCCATGCAATGCAGCCCCTGTAACTCTGCTGAAATGCTTTCCGAGGAGAGGAGATTTCTGGGGCAGAATGTAGAACGTGCCACTAGCACACTTAACTGCATCAAACATGCAGCGCTTATCTTCAGGAATAAGAAAACACCCTATAGAAACTCAAGATTTAGCAGAAAAGACATGTCTCACGAGTTTTACCAAAAGACAGATAGCTGTCTGGTTTATGAATGGTGACTGTGCAATGTTCCATTACCGTGGAGTGGCTACACAGGAGCAGCTATCACCCCAAGATTTTTAGAGGGAGTTAGGAATCGGTAATGATGAATCTTGTTCTCCAGATATTTAGGGGGTGAACCATTTATAGATTTGAAAACCGGACAGTTAACTTTGAAAATAATCCTGTGTTTCACATGCAGCCAGTGGAGAGATTGACGTATAGCTGGTAGGAAAGAGCGTGAAGCTGTGATTTTAACCCACTCTGCAATCAGGGTCGGGCTGGGACAAGAAATAGGCCCGGTCACCCAAAAAAAAGTGGCCCACCCCTCGCCTCAAAAAAGTGGCCCTCCCCTCGCCCCACGACCCTTGACCTCTGATTACATCACCGGAAGTGATGTCATTTGACCCCACCCCAAAGTGACGTCCCGGAAAGTGATGAAACGCAGCTTTTCACCCCTTGACAAAAAAGGAAGTGACATCAAATAGCATTGTTCCAAAGTACACTAAATTACTGTGACTCCAATCAAACTTCCAAAGCCAAATGATAATGGGCCTCATTACGACCCAGGCGGTAAGTTACCGCCTGGGTCGTACCTTTACCACCATGGCGTAAACTATGTTTACGCCATGGTGGTTGGCGGACTTACCGCCCCATTCCGAGGTGAGTGGGGCGGTAAGTCCCCATTTACCCATTTACCCTTCCCCATTCCCATTTTTGCCCCATAGGGCATAATGGGAGTGGGGAAGGCGTTAATTACGCCACCGTAAATTACGGTGGCGTAATTAACAACAAGGTCCCTTAGCGCCATGGATTTTAACACCTGCAGGTGTTAAAACCTCCATGGCGCTAAGGGACCTCGGAATCAAGCGGTAAGGGTCGGCGCTGTTTACGCCGCCGTAAACCCCTTACCGCCTGGGTCCTAATGAGGCCCAATATGTTATTGTATAGCACTTACGCTTAAGCTCTTTTTTGTAGAACAAATATGCATCCAATATCACCCAACCTGTGTTGGTGCTCATTTATCGACCTAAGAAGGAAAAAAAGGCTTTTTGGGAAAAAAAAGAAAAATTGAAAAAAAACAATATCTTTTTTTTCTATTTATTTATTTCCAAATCGGCCCAGTCATGGCCAGAAACCGGCCCCCACTCCCCAGGGATGATTTCGGCCCGGCCACGGGGCGAAAGGCTGAGGGGCCAATCCGACCCTGTCTGCAATTTAGACCACACACCCTTCCAAACATAACTTGGTAAACTCATTTTAAGTTTTGGATTTCAAGGCCTACAATAATACTGTCTTGGAGATTTACTTACAAAATACACACATTGTATGTAAAGCCTTATAGCAACACGTTAAGCCAAAAAAATATCGTTGTGGTTTTAATTTTCACATCCGGAATGGTAAACTCGAAGTCCCAGAATGCATCATAATGCAAACCTGAAAAATGTATTGAAGCCCACTGTACTTTAAGTGATTTAAAAGAAGTTGTGAGATAGATATGCAAATTCTTTGTCACAAACCTCTAGCTCGTTGTTAGTCATGATGTTGAGAGCATTTGATTAGTGAGATAAAGCTTGTCAAGCGAGTACACATCAATGATATAAACAATCCTCTAAAGGGGTGCTTTGTACTGTTCACCTTATCATAGATTTGCACGGTCACTGGTGCTTTCGGAGGTCTTTCAGTTGGAAATGTTCCATCAGGCATATGAAAGGCTCTGCCACTGATAAATAAAATGTGTTTACAGGTCGTTAAGTCGCTCAGGCTGCAGAGCCATGGACAGGTGCTGTGTGTGTGTGTGTCTATGCCTGGCCGTGACTTGGGAAAATGGCAGTGCTTGAATGTCCGGCTGAGCGGATTCTTTTTTTTGCTCGGGAGAAAGAAAAAGCGTCCAGGACCCTTTTCTTGAGCCATTGACCTAAAGGTACGCTCTGTAAAAAGCAAACAAACTAGTGGTACGGCGTACCAAGGATTTATATCACATTTCCACCTCTTTGTGCAAGTGCAAGTGGTAGAGGTATTGGATCTGACATGTTTGGAACATTTGTGCCTTCATGCTGCATTTCTAGTCTTCCCCTGCTCTGGATAGGTGCACATATTTGGTCCCACTGCACTTTGTGCAATGCCATTATTGTTTTTATGCATTCGGGTATGTTTGCACTTTGGAGGTTGTGAATGTTCCTTTGCCTGTTCCCTCCCAGATCTCCCCATGGATCTCCCCTTAACCATGATATACGTGTTCCCTGTGGTGTTGGGTTCCCATGCTTGTACTTATGCTATGGGGGTCTTTTAGCTTTGGTTCTGTAATAGAGGCACGCATATATAATGTTAGCTTACCACGTTTTATGTGTTATTTTTTTCCACTTTCTCAATTTGTTCACTTTCCCCAATTTGCATCTTCCATCACTGTCAATGTTTCGATGACAGTATTGGTGGGTGGGTTATCTTTCGTTTGCAATAGTTGCTGGCTTCTCATAGCATTTTGCAGTTGTTTCTGTCATCTCTTTTTTTGTTCTTGTGTAATAGTATACATGATTGAAGCTGTTAGTGCATGCATAGTGATGCTATATTTGGGAATGTGTTATGTATTGTTACATGTACTACTCACAATAGTTGCTTGTTTAACTACTCATGTACAGTTGTTATACTACTAACTTAGGCTTCTGTTGATGTATTCGAACGCTGTTTACTTGTATTTTCGGTATTTTGCAGCATAGGGGTTATTTTTAATAAATTGTTGCACTTATTTTTCATGTGTACTTACTGAAATGATGGTGATAGTGTTGCCTATGTTTATGTGACTTCTTAATCTTCTTGAGGTGTGCCTTGCTTCTCTCCTTCTCTATTGTGCCTGTAATGAAATACAAATTGGAGAGGGATATTAACATGGCACGATCACTACCCTCCCTTTTTTTTACGGCCTCAAGAGACACTTTCTATGGAGGTGGGGCGATTTGCTTAGTCAGATCGGGTCCATATAGAAGGCTCATTATAGTGACCAGGCTGAAGTTGTAACCTTTGAAGGAAAGGAAGTGGTGGGATCCTAGTCAAAGGACGAGGAACTGTCTTTGTTAACAGAATGAATTTGAGGATTTGGGCCACTTCTTACTATGCCCACAGTATTTAGATATTCGCAAACAGTTTTAAGTCACTATTTTAAAGCCCTGAATATTAGATGTTACCGTGATACAATTAGCTTAATTATGGAGAATAACGACAAGGTATTTTTGTACAATTTACATACCTATATTTTTGATGCACTGAATAGGAGAGCACTCATTTTTAACACAGTGTAAATTATAATAAATGTAATTGGAAGATGTTTGTAATCTGTTGTATGTTGTCTGTTTAATGGAGAAATTGGAATTAAATACAGATTTGATTGATTTACACGTTGTTCCTTTAAACAGTCACATATATTTTAGATTATGTTTCATGCAACAATTATCAGGCACCTATGTAGCACTATGGTTGGTGCTTTGGCCCATCTTAATGTTAGGACTATCAGGCGCGTTCTGACCATTGGTGTCCCTCCCAGTTCCGAAACAACAGACGTTCTGTGTCAGTAAATATAAGATTTCTCTAAAAGCATGCATATTAGTTATTAACACTTTGTGTCATAACTTAATAATGTAGTCCATTCACTGGTGGTTATCTATTTGAATGGCTTGATAGCGATGGTAACCCAAACAAGGTCTCCAAAAATGTAAAAACCCTTGGCATCTACATCGACTCATCTCTAAACCTCTCCAGACATATTAATGCAGCAGCCTCCTCAACAGCATACACATGCAGGCTAATCATGGCTTGCAGACTGTATCTCACTTCACCTAACTGTATCTCCGTAGCGAGAGCACTAGTACTTACCAAGCTAGATTATTGTAATGCTCTACACCTTGGAACCAGTCCATAAAACTTGAAAAATGTCTGCAAAATAATGCCATTAGGGCAGCACTGAATATCCCCAGGTCACAACATATATCTGAGGTTAGATTTTGTAAACATTATTTAGTGAATGTTTCACCCTGTCGGATCACCCTGTCGGAAGCGGCTGACACTACTTGGTTTGCGAGACAAGGCGAGTCAGTGCGGCTTGACGGCGTGACGAGGTTGCGCAAGTACTTGCAAGGTTCTTTCCTCTGCATATTTTTTCCCAAACTGCGCGGCGTATCCTGTGTCCTTCCCCCGAAGCCGATGAGCAGATGAGCAACTGCAAAAAAGAAAGTTGGTGAACGTGGCGCTGAACGCAGCACTGTGATGTGTCGAGACAGACTTTCTCCTGCTCCAAGGTCTCGAACCTGGTCCTGGCCCCATACTGTGTGCGTAACAGGGCTCTGAGAAAATGCTCGGGAGTGGTAAGACGGTAAGTGCAGAGGGGGAGAGATTTTGATTAAGACAGAGTTGTTGTCAGCAAGGCAACTACTATGCCCCTGAGCCCTGAAATCCGTGAGCAGGAAAAAATGCAATTTTAGCTGCAATTGCGCTTGTGATATTCTTATGGTGCACCTGAGGAAAACGTCCTTTATTCGGTATACATAGGAAACTGTATACTGTGTAACCGATCCCTGATAGACTCAGCAGAGGAGATACTCGCAAATGTTTTTTATTTATTTACCTATTTTACTATTATTTTTTTACTATTTTTTTAAGCATATAAAACCCTTGCACATGGGTGGTCTGCTGCTGGGGACCACTTAAAGGAATGGAGAAATTAAGATCCACCTCACTGCATGGTGCAAAAACAGATAAGGAGAGGAGATGAGATAAGGAGAGTAGGGGTAGGGTTGGTGCCTGCTGACACAGACTTTGGTTTTCCGAGAAGGAAGGGCGAAACAGCTTTAGTAAACACTGAACTGCTGCCCCCGACTGACTCCAATATGAGGGATACATGGATGCCAAGGAAAGAGGGGGCAGGAGGCCAGCAGGGGCTTTTGGTGTTGGGAGCGGAGTCTCAGGATGCTGAGCAAGTCACCAGGGAAGCCGTCTTACCTAATGCTGTAGACGCTTATGCACCCCCAGGCGAAGACAATGATGGGGCACGGGGGGGGGGCGACAGGGTATTGGAGCCCTTTGGAGCTGGAGGTCTTCTCTCCTAGCCTAAACTCCTGTCTTCAATTAGCAGCTCTGAGTGCCAACCCTGCAGGGATAAAAGGAGCAAATGAGGAGTTGGCAAACAAACTGGCGACCGATCTTTATGACCTTATGGTCAAAATTGCCAAACAAAAGAGACTTAGCATGTCTAGAGTCAATGAATGTATTAGACTATTGGACAAATCACTTCTGGCAGCGGTGGTCCTGGTGGAAAGAGCAATCGATGTTCCTGCGGAGCTGAATGAGGCCAGAGAGGGGGAAGTTGGGGAAGTCATTGATCCCACAATGGCTGAGGCTCCAACTGTATAGTCGGAGAGGGAAGATTTATTGAAAGCTCCCCAAATTGGTACAGTGTCCTCGCCCTCGAATAGCCCCACTCCACCCCAGATGGAAAATAGTCCCCCAGAGAGGAGAGACCTACGACCGTCCTCAGTGGATAGCGTGCTGTCTTCGGATTCCTCCTCATCTGGGAGTGGATCACCGGACTATTACCCCCGAATACAGGAACAACAGGAACAACGTGGAAGAAGAAAAGAAGTGTTGGGGAGGGGAGCAGGGGGTTAATTAAGCAATTGCAGCATCTTGTCATGGCTTCCCCGTCCATCTCCTTAGGGCCTTTTACAAAGCTATATGAGAGTCTGAATGAGTCTATCCAAACTCAATCAGCTATGATGGGGGGCCTCCTGGAAAAAATGCAAATTATGGAAGCTCTAGCGGGGAGTGTTGAGAAAAGGCTTGACAATGAAGCGGAAATTTGCACGTATGTGGCAAAATAGACTTTGTGATCTGGCCTGTCGTGAATCTGGGGACAAGTCCCTGATGATGGAAGCCCTATTGCAAGATTGTAAGTGGATGAGGACGCAGGTGAAAGGGCTAACAAGCCTGTCATCCCCATTGAAAGAAAGTGTGTTGGAATCATCTAGGGCCATACAAATTGGCCAGAATGGGGTGGTCCCTGCTGTGGATTTGACAGGGGATATAGCGCCCCTGGTAGTGAAGCCATTTTTTTCGGTCTTTAATCCTAAAAAGGACCAAAAAAATGTTGGGGGTAATTGAGGAGGGCCCATTGAGGGAGGGTGTGTCCAGTGGGGTGGGCATTCCCCTTGGAAAGCATAAATCACAAGTGGAAAAAAAATCAAAAAACTTGCCAGCAAATGCCAAAAGAAAGGCGAAGGGTTTCCGAGCATTCCTTGGGAACATTAGATCACCACCTCTGCCGCTTAGTCTGCCAGCTGCGAAGAAGCCTAGGAGAGATCTGCCCCCCCTCCCTGATACCTCCATAGGGGAGCTGAGTCTGTTGGTGGAAGAATTGGAGAAAGCAGAGGAAGATGCTGAATGGAAAGACGTTAGTAACTCTGAATGGGAACTTATGGAAATCAAGGGATCTTGGAGTGAAACCAGCCGAAACAGCACTAATGGAATCGCTCTTGCCGACTACAATCCCTGTAAAAAGACTGTTGTTAGTTGCTAACAGGAAGAAAAACCAAAGTCTGGTGAAGCCTCTGCCTCCACCAAAAAGGTTGTGAATAAACCAGAAAATAATTTAGGGTTTTTTAAGACCCTCGAACAAAGAAGGATGGCCTTGCTTAACCTCCCTCCCCCTCAAAACCAAGGAGCCTTTGGCCGCCAATACTCAAAGTCCTTCCAATGAAAAAGAGCTTGGATTGAGGACCCTCGAGGACATGAGAAGAGGTGGTCTAGGAACTATGAATAGAAACAAGACTGTAAAGGGTATAAACCCAATGGTGCTAATAAAGAGCCTAGATGGGAGGTGGTAAGGGGTGGGGGGAAGATGGAAACCGCTGCCCGTCACAAAAAACTGAAGAACTGAGTCCAAAGGTTTGCCTGGAAAGGATTAAGAGTGAAGTTACGATGTTCTTGCTGAATAGGGGAAATGTTGTCCGGTTGGTTAATACTATAGCCCCGAATTTCAAATTCAAGACAGAGGATATTAGGATTGTGGAATTCATTGAAGAAAAAAAGATAGACTGGATTATATTGCATCTCTCCTCTAAGGGTAAAAAGGATGCCTTGCTAGCACTCAGAGACAAATTCTTACCCCTCGGTTTTGATCTAACTGACTTTCACGCTCAATTGAAAATGAACTGGAAATTGGCGACTTCTACAAGGGCCCCTGATTTGGAAAATCTAGTTCAGGGGGTGGAGAAGAGGAAGGAAAGGGGTAACGAAAGATTCAATAGGCAACTTAAATTGGTGGTCTCGGTGGCCCACAAGAAAGATCTACAATCTCAGAAATGTACAGTAACATCACCCGCGGCTACCGTTCCAGCTTGGTCATGGCTATCAGGTGCTCTGAGTGGTCCTGGAAGTTGCTAGAATATCGAAAAAAAGACGTCGACCTTATTGAGGATCGGCTGTTGAAATACTAGAGGGTTCCGAAGCCTGTTTGGGGGTGGTTTGCGGGCTTTGGCGGATCTGGACATCCTCATGTTCCAAGAGACCTGGTTAAGGGATCCTCCTCAGTGTGATGGTTATGTGATGTCACTAAACCCGGCTCCTAAAGGGTTGCTTGGCTGCCCATTTTCTGGATTACTGATGATGCTGAGGAATGACTTGGGTTGGTCGATTACGGCAACTAATGCCCAAATCCCTATGTCCAAGCAATTTATTTAAAAAATGATTTGGATGGTGTGGACCTGCCTTGGCTTTTGATCAACGTGTATTGGTGAGTCAATGTGGTGAAGGAATTTGATTTTACGAAGGCTGTAACTAACTTGATTGATGAGGCTGTCTGTGGAGGGGATGGTGTTAAGATAGTGCTGTGTGGAGATCTTAATATCAAACTGTTTAATAAGACTGGGAAGCTGTGTGATAAGAAGGAATGGAATGAAAGGGAGAAGATTTGGATGAGGAGTATGAAGCTAAGAGAAATGCACTTGGTAAACGGGCAAACAGAGATATTCCCGGTCACCCCACATGGAGGAATTGTTTATTGACATCTTGCATTGACTACTGCTTCATTTCCAACAATCTTAAGGAGAGTATTGAGACCTTTGTGGTGATCCCCCAAACCATCAGTGAGCACAATCTATTGTCCATAAGTTTTGGGGGTAGGTGGGACAAAGATCGGAAGGATGTAATGAAAGAGGTTGAATTAAGGAGTTGTGGGACTCGCTTCAGATTGAAAGAGCATGAGGTCAGGAGGATTGACAGAGAGTATAATAGACAATTGTTGATGGACCCTCGGAACATTGATTATAGGGGCTCCTTAAAGAGTTCTGTAAACCAGGAGTGTGGAAAGGGGATCTGCCGTGGTCAAAAAAGCATGTCTATGACGGTGAACTAGTTAAAAAAAGAAAAGACATGCGTAGAGCTCTGAAACAAATAGGGTGTGATTCTGGATTGGACAAGAAAGAAAGGGCAAGAAAAGTGTGGCAGACATATAAAAATTGGTGTAGAAGTACGCAACATTTGCATCTTCAGCATGATGCAGAGTAAATGTTACAAGCTGTCTGCAAGAAGGATTCTAGATCCACATGGGAATTAATTAATAATGGTGGGGTGTTCCAACATCAGAAATCCTTGGTGGCGGAGAAAGACTGGATTAGTCATTATCAGTCATTGTTCTCTGACCCGGGTGAGGACTTGCATAGCCCTAAAGCTAGGGATAGTGGGGGATGGAAGTTTCTTCTGGATGATCATGATGTTGGTCTGATGATTGGAAAACTTAGTGCTCCCAGGGTGGCCGGTCCCGATGGGATCTCAAACTACGAACTAAAAAAAAACAAAGACCACTGGGTTAGTGTTGTTTTAACAATGTTTAGGCAAATCGTGGCCAACAGAACAATTCCCGATTCTTGGAAGGAAGCCCTAATTGTGCCCATTTTTAAAAAGGGCAATAGGGCTGATCCTAAAAACTATCGCCCTATTGCCCATTAAGATGCGCTGGGAAAGCTCTTTGCAACCCTCCTGCTTCGAGATCTGAAAGACTGGGCGGATAAGAGTGGTATTTTGGACCCGAGGCAGAGGGGCTTTGTGAGGGGTGTGGGCACCTCCCTAAACCTCTTCTTACTAAACTTACTTAAGGAAAGGAGCTTTGAGAAGGAAACAATGCTGTTCTTGGCCTTTGTGGACCTCGAACAGGCGTTCAACGGGGTCCTCAGGAGCCATCTGTGGGCGAAACTGTGGCTATGGGGTTGCCCTGGGGATCTTGTGGAGGCAATTGAAGCACTTTATACTTACACCTCAGTGCGAATTAGGCTCTCCACAAGGGGAACGCTATCGAGTAAAATCCTTACCTTCCGGGGCTTGAAACAGGGGTGTGCCCTGGCCCTGTTACTTTTCTTTTTATATATCTCTGACTTGGGATTGTTCCAGAAGAATGTGCGTGCCTTTCCACCCTCAATAAACGGAACCCTGGTTCCGTGGATTCTTTTTGCAGATGATCTGGTCTTCCTTGACAGTACTCATATAGGCCTCCAGCACTGCCTCCAAGCTTTTGAATCATACCTTAAGAGCAAGGGTATGAAAATAAATGCAAGCAAATCTTAGGTCCACCCGATGAAAAAGGCTAGAAGGTTAAAAAAAGAGACCTTTACCTGGAGGGTGGGTGGAACTCCACTAGAGACGGTGGACTCAATAGTGTATTTGGGGGTCAAGATTAATAGGAATACTGATGAGGCTGCCCATTACGCTTATCTATGGCAGAAAATGAACCCTATGGTGAACCAGGATAGGCTGCTTCACTGGAAATTTGGTAAATTCACACTAATTCCCATCATCTCCTTCTATAAGCAAAAGGCACAGACCATAACCTATGGAGCCGAAGCTGCTCTCCGCCTCTCATATGAGTGTTGGGAGAAATTGGAGGGTCATTTTTGCCAAATGATCTCCCACTGTGTAAAATTAGTTTTGAATTTAGACTACAGTCTTTGGAATCACTAGTAGCTTGGAAGACGGTTTCATTATATAGGAAATGTGCCCTAGAGAATGTTGAGAAACCGTTTAAGATCTTGGCCTTGGCGAACAGGGTGGTCAATGGACCATTTGAAGAATGGAGAAATAAGGTGGACATTTTTTTGCGGGATAAAGATGTGTCTGTCGACCTGCTAATGTCTAACCCAATGAGTGTGAGAAAGAAACTGCTGTTCTGTGATTGGATTACCACCATGGATCAGTGCAGTGGTTTAAGGTCTAAAGATCTCCTGTCCATGGAGGGAGGCAGAATTAACGAACTTCTGAAATTCATGATCAAATTCCCTGACCCCAAATATCGTGATCTTCTGCTTAGATGTCACCTACATAGCTTACACTCAGGAGAGATTCTGTTTAAGAGGAAAATGGTAGGGATTGAAAGTGCCAACTGTCGACATTGTATGAGTTCTTGCTTGGTGGAAAACTCCGGAACATTTAATAATGAACTGTGAAGCTCTGATTAAGATTTGAATGTTATATTTAAAGGAGTCCTCTCTGATGGAAACTACTCTCTCGAAAGGGGAATGGTGGAAATGGATGCTAATTGGTGACAAGCCTAGGATGGTTATAGCTGTGATGAAAATGTTGGAGGTTGTGTTAACCAACCAGGGGGAAACGGGGAGGGAGGAGGGTGATTAAGAGAATTTTGGGATTGATGCATATCCCTATTGTCTCAATGTCAATCTGACATAGTATCATCTCATGAGTAGGTGGAGAGGATGTTGTAACATCCATGGATGGTACTTACAATTCAGCTGTTTGTAGAAAAGGATTTATTCCTAGTGAAATGGCTGTTGTTGTTGCAAGCAATGGATGGCCTTTTCTTTTTTCTTTCTCTGGGGAACAAAGAATGTTAAAGGTTTTTTTCTTTTAAGTTAATGATTGTTTTTATACATGTTTGACTTTTTAACCAATAAAACATAAAAAAAAATATATATATATTATATATCTGAGGTTAGACGTAACCAGAATTGGCTTTTAGTTAAGCAAAGTATCGCCTTCACAACCGTCTCATTTACCCACAAAATGTTTTGCTAACATAGCACCCAGATACTTGACCAAGGACTTCGTATGCAATACCTCAGACCGCCCGATGAGATCGGCTCATGCACACTGCCTCAAAGTCTCCCATTTCAAACTTCAAAAGGGATGAGGGAGTAGTTTCCCTGTTCTTGCATCCGAATTATGGAACACCCTACCCCCGCTGCTAAGAACTGAACCTGCCTACCACCCTTTCAGGAGGAACACTGAAACCCGGCTCCTTGCCCAAGAGTCCTAGTCACCATCAGACTCACGATGGGCTTCCAAACTCTGTTATTTTATTTACCTCAGTCAATGTTCATGCTTATCATGTATAAATTGCAGTACTGTTATTTTGTAAATTTTGTAAAGTTTAATTTTCTTTCTGCATTCTGTATTATTGTATTCATGTCACTGCATCTCATGTAACCTTTTATGTAAAAATGCACCCAGATGCCTATGGGCTTGGAGCGCCATACAAATAAATAAACTAAACTAATCTAAACTTTATTTTTTGGGGTTTGTTGCTGGGGATGGTTATGTTGGCAGATTCTGTGGGCAGGATTTCTCCTGCTGGTTACATTTTTGTTATTTCGTGTAATATGTGACTGTTTTTAATATGTGAAAGGTGAGGAATGCTTTTATGGGTGCATGTTTTCTCCTGGAAGTGTGCTATAGTAACATAGCCGTGATATTTTTTTTTTAGTTTATCTTGTGATCATATGAAGTGTGATGTGTGTAAGATATTGATGATTCCCTTTCATTTGTAAACAGTGCTGTGCTGTTTGAGATACGTTTTGATGCAGTTTGGACCAGTGAGTACGTTTTTTTATAGGCGTTTTGTTCGTTGTTTATGGAATCCTCTTTCACTTGTTGAACAGTATAACATGTTTTAACTCAAATGTCAAAGAGGCGACATTAACCGAGGCAGCTCGCCGACCCTGTTGGTAACGGCCCGCCGTCCAAGTTAAAAGCCTGAGTGAAGCGAGGGTCCTATAATGAGGTCGGCAATACCGTTACTGGCAGGGTCAGCCTGCCACTAAGGTTAATATCGCCTGATTAACATTTGAATTAAAACATTAAATACTGTTCAACAAGTTAAAGACGATGCCCTAAACAAAGAGCAAAACACCCATAAACAAACATAGGAAGTGAAATCACTAGAAAACCCAATTTACTCAAATCAATATATAAGACCAATATTGTACCTGAGTAATAGCCGTGCTCTAATTCCTATGTAAAAGGTGAGCAGCCTGTGAATTATATGTCTAGCAACCAGATAGGAAATCTAACAAATGAAGTTACAAAACATAGACAAATCCCATCTTCTTCAGTATACTTCGATTTATTGTTTAATTCTTGAACTTGCCAACACCTGTTTCGAGCATCCCCTTGGCTCTTTTGGAAGGCTAAAAAACATTTCAATTGATTCTTTAATAAATAAAATATATAAAAAATACTAGGCCAATCCCAAAAGGCATTGGTGGAAGTCGTACTCAAAGCCAGCCCTCAAGATGACTCTCTATTTGAAGGGACATGTTATATACACGTGTACACTTGCCAATCCAGTGTCATGGAAGTGATGGACACAGAAGAGTTTATGAGGTTTAACAACTTCTGAGAAGTCATCATGTACTGATCTCAGGCAGAACCTTGCACATAAGAAGCATGGCTTCGTTCTAAGGCACACTGTGTAGAAAGTGAAAAGGTGCAGATGTTTCAATTTAGGTATATTTGTAATAGGAAAATGAATTGATGAGAGAACAGGTCTCTCATTGTGCAAAGGGCGTATCTTGATTGTCCCCCGATATTTCAACTGTTGAGGATAGGTAGTCTACAAAGAGAAAGAACAAGGCAAGATAATATTTTTTTATTTGTTATTTTATACTAATTTATTCTGGTTTATACAAACCTTTTATATACATATCACATCACATTTAAAGCTCAAATGTCATCAATTAATTCTGTTACATAGAAGTGAAATATACTCCCATCGAGCAACTATAGCACTAGTCTGTTGGCAAATTATTTAAAGTTTTTTCCCAAAATGTCATAGCTGCTATTGTCAAGCCGATGTCGCAACCTGTCACAATTCTGGTCCACCAGTCTTCTGCCAGAAGTGAAAGCATCTTCCCCACAAACCTATCAAAGTGACTCACTCTCTCTGTTTGCAGTGATGGACACGTTATTAATAAATGCCTCGATGTTTTACAAACTTCCAAACATTTACAGAATCTGCAACCAACCCTTATATATAGGTTCTTGTTCCGTAAAGATAGAATTTGGCCCGTTGGTAATACATTGAGGAAAAATCTCAAAAATAACTCTGGAAGGTGCTTTGAGGGGAATTGCTTCAGAGACTGTGGTATATCATTTAGCGATCATCTTTTTAATGGATTATGAATATGCATTTTGTTGTTAAAATGTTTAGATTGAGTCAATATCCAATCCTCATCCTTTAACTACTTTTTGATCTTATCTGGGTTTGTTTTAAGTGTCTCTTTGGAGCCTCTAAGATCTTCCAACCGAGTTGAACACATGGACCTCCATTGATCAAATAATGGTTACTTTTTTCCATTTATTTATGTACTCAGTAATGCAAGCGGTGGAGCATAATCCTCCATGATACACTTTCTAAACAAGGAGAGAGATTTCCATAAGACGTGTACTTCCAGAAATTGGAGGCCCAACTCATATCTGTTGAGGCTCATTGATGTCCCCCAGGGTAGGGATAATATCTTTTTCCAGAAGAGACCTTCCAGTAATGTCCACGATTTCCAATGTAAGTTAAGCCAAGTTTCGGCCCCATAGATTACAATCAGGACCACCTTCTGCCTGTAGAATACTATTGCTGGAATTATGGTGTATTTACAGTACATCTTTATTTATTTTATTTTTATTTTTTACATTTGTAGAGCGCACTACGGCCCAAATGCATTGATGCGCTTTTTACATGAAAGTGTACATAAGCAGGATTACAATTAAGACATGCAGTTACTTGTTACATGATATGTGCTAGGTTACACATGTGCTATGATAATAATTTGTGTGGCTAATGTTTTTATTTTCTGGCGCAGCACTTCCACCTATTGTTTTTCATTCACGCTGCAGTTGAATAGCACACCCAAATAGACCATGGTGTCTACTTGGCTAAGATTTTGTTTTCCTATTTTCCAATTAAATGTTTTTGTTGTTCTTAAACTTCTGCCTTGTTTGGATTCCAGTTTCAGGATGCAGGTTTTTTTCACATTTATCCTCAGATTGTTAGTTATGACGTACTCTTCCAAGGCGTTCAACCTCCTCTGTAACCCAATCTGTGTCTGGTCGAGAATGACCGTCAGCATACAGAATCCACGATGTATGGCATTCAGCTATTTTTGGAGGGAAACCAGCAACAAGCCTCTGTGATTCTGGAAAGTCCAATAGATATAGACTGAATAGGATTGATGCAAGTGGACACCCTTCTTTCAATCCCCTATGTGTAGAGATTTTTCCAGTTAATTCACCCTGGGTGTTCAGTCTAACTTGGATAGTTGTATCTAAGTAGAGTGCCATAATGGCATCCGGTAGATTCAATGGACAATTCCAAGTTATCAATTTGACCCACAGCCTCATTCTATCCACAGTATCGAACGCATGTACGAAATCAATAAATCCGAGGAAATATACATATATTCTTTTAATGCATTCAATTTGAGAAGGTTTAGTATGAATAAATTGAGAGCTGTGCCTACACCTTTAATGAAGCCTGTTTGCCGATCATCTAACTGATTATTCCTTTCTGCACATGATGTCATATCCTGCAGAAGTAATGAGCAGAAGATTTTACTCATCACATCTGATTAAGTTATCGGTCTATAATTCTTTGGATTTTCATGTGCCCCCTTTTTTAAATATGGGGACTATTAATGTATTGGTACAGGATGATGGTATTTGCCTTCTTTTTGTGATTCTTTTGAATAAGATTAGTATAAACTTGGCCCAGAGGTTTGGATTCTCTTTTAATATGCAGTTTGTTAAACCGTCCGGCCTTGCTGCATTTGATGTCTTCAACTTAGTAATCATTCTCAGTATATCATCTGTTTTCCACCCAAAATTCCATAAATCAGATGATGGTTCCACACAGATATTCACTACAGACACAGGAGCATAATACAGCTTTGCATAATGATTTACTCATTGATCTTCTGATACACCTGTGGTCAGTAGACTCTCGTGGAATTTTCCATTGTTATTTAAAAGTTCCCATATATGCCTGGTATTTTGATTGGCAAGTGACTTCTTAATGATCTCGGCATAATTTTGAACCTGTATTGATGTTGTGCTCTTCAACCATTTTCTATGTTGTTGTTTCCTTATCCTAAGCCTTGCCATCATATTTGAGACAGCGGTCCTCCTAATCCTTCTGATGACCGAAAGCAAGGATTTCTTTGCTTGTACAACCAGTTGATTGTGCAGGTAGATCAGGTAAAATTATGGGTTTGACATTTTTTTAGGTGTTTCTTTGAAGTCCAACAACAATCCTACATATTCCACACTACAAGCCGCATGATCTTCCATGGCAACCATGGAATCTGTAATGTTTTGAATGTCTCTAGCTTTAATTCTTAATTTATTTCACCCATGCGTCACTTCAATTGAGTCTCCCATGCATTGATGTTTCTTTTTGTGTTGACAGGCATAGCCCAACTCCAATAGATCGTGATCACTAGTCGTCATACTTTTGATTCGAAATTTCATGATCCAATAAGTTTCTGGAAATGAACATTTAATCTTAATGGCTTTTAACCCCAACATTTTTCCAAGTATATTGTCCTGGTATATCATCTTTTGTTTGTCCATTAAGAAGGTGCATATTTCGATCCTTCAAATGTAGTAACCATTGGAGTAGATTTCTATCTAAGAGTCATTTGTCAATAATTTCACCTTTTGCTCCTGGAGGTTTTAAATTAAGATCTCCACATAGAATAATTGCACAATCTGGGAATTGTCTGGCTATTTCATCTAGTTGTTCAAGAATCATTGATAAAAATGTCTTGAAGCCAGTCGCACCAGGACGTCCATATACATTTAGTATGATTACTGTAGGCCAAATAAGGGTATCTTTCCAAGAGTTGGACACTTAAAGAATGTGAGAGTACAGACCAAGATTGACACTTTCTTCTACAACAAAAATCCATTTTTTCTTGACCAATGTAAGTAGTCCAGAAAATGGCCTACCTGATGATCCCTTTGGAGCTGGATTCAAATAACAGCAATAGTCATCACATATTGGTGTTTATCTAAACCATGCTTCCTGGATGCAGATGATGTTTTGGCATTTCAGCTCTAATGTTTGCTATTGAACACGAATTTTAACCCGAGAGAATTCCAGGATCCAAATTTTACTGTTGTGTTTTTACTTGAATCTTGACGCTATTTATCCCTTTCTTTTGCTAGCGTTGCCGCCAGCTACAATCATATTCCATGTCTGTTTCCAAGTGATTCCATGTTCAGTATGAGAATGTTGATTTGTTCATTTCGTATCAAAATTCACTTGTAATTGTATCCGAGACATTTAACTCTCATCTTGTTTCCAAGATGTTTTAGAAGGATCAATATCTTCGGTAGGTCGCTTTATTGTTTTTGGCTTTAGCTTCTCATCATAGGTCCTTGTACTGTGTTCTCTTCTTGACACCTCTGAAAGATCTTTAAATCAAAACCCAGAGGTAGAAAATTACAAGCTGATTCAAGTATGCTTTGAATAATGAGAGATGATTTTAGATGCAAAATAACCCAGTCCATGCGCTTTTCGTTCATGAATTGTACAATTTTGATATCTTCAAACAGGAGGCATCTCAGTTTAGGACTGTGATGTAGGAGACTAACCACATTCTTGCCGTTCAATATCAGACTGTCATGTTAAAAAAAGAGTCTTTCGAGTGATATCCTGTTTACCATGCCTTCAATGGGAATCACTTTAGATTTTGTAGCATTTCTCTCAACCAACGGATGCAAAACCTTTTTGACGGGTGATGTAATGCGTTCCTGTTGGTTGTCTGCATTTCTGCTCGCGCTTGCTCCAATGTAAAGAATTGTCGAGTATTTAAAACAGTTTTATCACTTTGACCAATACGTGTAGGCTTTATCTGCCTCTGCTCATCGTGCAAATATTCACCTGAGAGACATCTCAAGTGGGTCTATACCATCAATATTAGAGCACTTCATTGTCTCTTGCAAAGATATTTCTTCCAGGAGATCAGATATCCCTTCATGTGTTTCACTAATATCACTACTCACCATTAACGTGTCATTTCCATGATCTAACTCTTCATTGTCATCATGATTTGACATTTATTTGCACCTGTGGTTGGAGAAGTATATAAAGCAAACATGTAACCTTTTTGTGCAGATGGGTTTTCACCTAGGACCATAAGGCCTTGAGAACTCTCCTGTCACTGAGACAATCATTCAATACATGAATTGACTTTATGTTACTAGATGATGAACTGATCATTTACATTGTGCGAAAAAGACTCAATATTTGTTTCCTTTAAGTTTATTTTAAATTAAAGCTGCTGTCTGGAGACATGAAGGTGTGACATTTTCAAACGAGTTATCTTTCGCGCATATAAATGCTTGTAGTTAATCAATAATACATGCTAGGAAAGTGATGCATACATATTTATGCACGAAGAATTTGGACTTTCAGAATATATACTTCTGAACTAAATCACATAACAGGCTTTACTGAACTGTTGGTTGTGAAATTCAGGGAGGTATTTATATGGGTTCATGGCACAATAAAAACAGACAGCTTGGGATTCTGTGACTGTTAATGTTTGCAATGTACCTACCACTGCCAGGGTTAGCTGCCCCAAAGTGAATGATAATGTTTTCAATGTTAATTTTCCAACTCCCTTCTGCCACCTCTGCTCCTCTCATCTCAGACTGTCTTTCCGCCATCCAGGAGTGGTGTGCCGCCAATGATCTCTGCTTAATGCCAGTAAGACCGAGATTCTCCTCATCAGCACACCTGCTCCCTCCTTTCCTGTCACTCTCTGGCTGGCCTCTTTTCGCCCTCTTCCTGCTCCCACCTGCGAGGCTAAAAACCATGGGGTCATCTTCGACTCCACACTTTCCTTCTCTCCTCTTATCTCTGATGTCTCTAAGAAGTTACACTACCATTGCACCTCCTCAGAGGTATTCTTCCTTTCCTCTCCTTCCCCCAGAAGCTCACTGTCTCCAGAGCTCTGGTTCTCTGTAGGCTGGACTACTGCAACAGCCTCTTTCTAAATCTGCCTGCCTCTACTCTCCGCCCTCTGCAACTCATCCATAACAGGACTGCGAGACTTGTCCTTGGGCTAAAGCCCAGGGATTGCATCTCTCCAGGACTGAAATCTCTGCACTGGCTCCCAGTGGTGGCGAGGATTAAGTTCAAAATCCTCTGCATTGTCCACAAGGCCTTCTGGGGCCTGGGGCACCAATACCTTCAACTCTCTCTTCCTAAATATCTTCCTTCTCGAGCACTTTGCTCATCCGCCTCCAACTCCCTCAGGGTTAGTCGCTTCTCCAAGGAGAAAGTTGGTGGTAGATCTCTTTCTTCTGGTGGGGCCCCACATCTGGAACAGCCTCCCTGATTCTCTGAAACTTGGCCAGAACCATCTCTTTGCTTCTTCTTTCTCCCCTCCTCTCCCCTGCTGATCTCCTGGCTGATTCTGACACTGCACTGGTTAGCTGGCTACCCTCTGATCTCTGGCCCAGGTCCCATCCCGGCCAGTTGCACACCTGCACTGCCCCCCTGGCAACCCTTGCACTCGGAGACTGTTTATGTATCCCTACAGCCCATAGAAGCACTTGACACCTGATGTCTGCACTTACCCTTGCACTTGCCACCAGCTGGCCACACTTTCACTAATTACTTATTGTCCTTATTTATTTTACTGTTATCCCATGCACTGCACTACCCCCTTCCCTTTCCCGCACACTTTTCTCCTTCCCCCATACCTGCACTTGTGCGATCTCAATGTCACGTGGCCTAGTAAGATCGCTGTCTCTGTCTTCCCTCAGTTTCCCCTCCCTTGCTTCATCGCGCCTTGAAACACTTGTGTATAGGCGCGTTAGAAATGCCATTTCATATACATCATATCATATGATGTACCTACCTCTGCCAGAGTCAGCTGCCCCAAAGTGAACGATATTTTGGCAATGCACCTGCCATTGCCAGAGCTAGTTGCCCCAAAGTGAACAATAATGTTTGCAATGTACCTACCACTGCCAGATTTAGCTGCCCCAAAGTGAACAATAATGTTTGCTTTGTACCTACCTCTGCCAGAGTTAGCTGCTCCAAAGTGAACGATAATGTTTGAAATGTACCTACCATTGGCAGAGTTATCTGTCCCAAAGTAAAGGATGTTGTCAATGTACCTACCACTGCCAGAGTTAGCTGCCCCAAAGTAAAGGATAGTGTTTGCAATGTACCTAACACTGCCAGAGTTAGCTACCCCAAAGTTCTTCTGCCAGACAATATTACTGCCAGAATTGGTCCTGTGAATACATCCCAGTGCCCAGTAATAGAGCTGTATCTAAATTGTGTCCTAATCAATGCTTGCTCCCTACCTGCTCATTCCCAGGACATTGCAGACCTCCTTACCTCAAATAAACTTGACGCCCTAGCCATAACTGAAACATGGCTTTATGAGGCCTGCCCTGCCCTTACCCTGGCCCTCCCCCCAGATTTTACAATATATCAGGAAGACATGCCTAACGCCAGAGGTGGTGGTGTGGCCCCGATAGCCAAAAAGGACTTCCCTCTAAGACAACTGAACACCTCACTACCAGGCAATGCAGACATACTATCGCTGAAGCTGTCCCCTTTGGCCACCTGCACTATCACACTACAAATCATCTACCACCCCCCAGGCCTGCTCCACAACTTCATTGAAGAACTTCTCCACATTCTGGATGATAACATTAAGACCTTCTTGAAACAAATCCTGCTAGGGTACATCAATCTAGGCCTCAACAGGCATGAGGACCCACACGCCACATCCCTAGCAAACACCCTTGAAAACATAGGCCTTCATCTGAGGATCATCAACCCTATCCACTCAAAGGTCGCATCGTGTATTGGATTGCTGACCTTAACTGCATGATTATGGTCACCTCCAACACACCTTGCTCTTGGTCAGATCACCACATCATACTTTTCTCCATCGCACAACATACCAAACAAAATATCTCATCTTTGCCCATGTCCCCTGCACTTACCTGCAGCTTAAAGAAGTTCACCAAGGTGAACGTCCTACCGCTGCTGGACATGTCTAACCTCAAACTGCCATTCTCCAAGGATCCCTCCACACTTATCTACACTAACACACTAAATACAGTGGTGGCTACAATTGCCCCGCTAACAGCCCACAAAGTCAAACCCGTTGGACATTCCAATTCTTGGTTCACCCCAGACCTACTAGAACTCAGTAATAATCAATGCCGTGAGGAAGTTACCTGGCAACCAAATCCCTCGATTGACACAAGGATGGAATTCCATAAAGTCTCCAATGCCTATAAACTAGCCATAATCTCAGCCAAATCGTCCTCCTATAACTCTAGAATCACCAATGTCAAATGTGACACCAAAGAACTGTTTACCATCTTCAGGGAACTGTACAGCCCCTCGTCCCCTCCACTTCTAGTCACCAAGAATGAAGCCTGGTGCACCCACATTCAGGCAGCAATGTTAAACAAAATTGATCTGCTTAAAAAAAGAATGCAGAACTCTCAAACCTCCGCCCACCGTCAACCTACTGACCATAAACCAGACCCTATGTAGGACCCCCAGGCAAAAGGGTTTCCACAGTTTCATTTTAAAATGAGAACAGAAATGGAAGTCCTATCCATCCTCAATAGTCTACACCCTTCAAGGTGCAAAGGGGATATCTGCCCAGCTTCCATCATCAATGAGTGCTCTGAAGTCCTCTCCCAATTCATCTCTGCATTCATAAATGCTTAATTCACCTCAGGCCTAGTACCCACCGGCCTTAAGGAAGTTTGGGTGCTAGCGCTACTGAATAAAACCTATGCTGGACCACACCAACACTAATAACTATAGGCCCATCACCACAGTGCCATTCCTTCGGAAAATACTCAATAGAGCTGCCTACTTGCAAGTACAACATTTCCTGGAAAGCCAAAAGATCCTGGGAATGATGCAATCTGGCTTCCACCGTGGCCACGGCACAGAATCTATTATATTGTATCTAGACAATCAACTGGTTGAGATCAGGGATCCTGGCAAGCCCGCGCTCCTTCTCCTCCTCCTAGACCTGTCAGAGGCCTTCGACCTAGTAGACCACAAGATCCTCTGCCAACACCTGAGGTCCTCGCCAACTTCTCCCCCATAGCCTGGATTTCCTCATTCTTTCAGGAAAAAGTCATGAATGTTTTTGCAGGGACTGCCAGTTCCACTCCCATGCCCATCAGCTGCAGAGTCCCTCAAGGTTCATGCATATCCCCTACCCTATACAACATATTTACTAGACCACCCTTTGACAGCCTTGATGTTGTCAGCATACCCTACACCAACTATGCCGATGATACACAGATCCTTCTCCCACTCACTGGAAATTATATAGAAGATACTGTGGGATGTTTTTAGCCACGCATCCAAGCCCTACCTCAAAACTGTGCAGTACTGACATGGAAAACATCATGATGGCCAGAGCTTCCCAGAAAATGGACGGGGAAATGCATGAGGAATAGGCTGCCACTCATTTTGCCGATGTTATGGGTACAGAAGGGCACTGCCTAAAACCACCATTGGACTACCCACACAGTAGTCTGAAACCATTGGGAATGGCAATGCTGATTGCCAAAAGCAACCTAGAATTGTGGGGAACTCATTTTCTTAAATTCCAAAAAGGGGTGCAGTACCAGTACTCACCACTATCAGAAAGCCGGCGTTTTAAAACCACCAGATTTTGTTTAAAACTGAATAAATTAACCCAAGGCAAGCCAAAGAAAGACTTACTGAGAGGTGGATACAATGTAAAGTTATATTCTGAAGTGACTTGAAGGTTTATAACAAGACTGGCTGAGTTGTGGATTTCAGCAGTTTAAGTACATTTGGACTGAAAGACACTAAAAATCGAAAATGTTTAAATTAACTGAGTGACCTACTTTTGAGTGGCACATAGTTGTCACTGTTGAAATGCCATAGTTTTGAACTTAGAATCAGCATTCTAGCTGCATATGTAAAGAATTGTCTTGACTTAAACTGGGGAACAAAAGTGACATTTTATCTGAAACCTGGCTTAAGGAACTGAATTCTGCCCACCAGCTACCCCCGACAGGAGTTGAGACTTGCACAACAGCTGTGTTCCCAGCCCTAGCTGCCCTTTTGCTGCTCCCACCAAAAGGGATATGACACTTCCCTGATTGAATTACCTGGGCTCTGCAGGAAATTGAACAAAGCCCTGTCCTGACTCAGGCAAATGTTTTATTATGGGGCCGTAAACAGTGGCTTCCTCCTGGAAGAAAAGGGGAGGAGCACTGCCTGTGAGAGCAAGCTGGCTTGGCAGAACTGGAAAAACCAGAAATTCAACCTTGTGCTGGGGGGAAACCACACCCCTGTAGCCAGAATATGGTTTTAGAAAAAGATGAATAACTCATAGTACGGACTTGTGAAAATTATTTAAATTATACCATAATTCTTGTGATTTTTCTGCCCACATTTTAAGAGGTTTTTAGAACCGGTGGCATGATCTGGGGGCAAGCTAGCAGTTAAGAGGGTATTACTTAAAATGTATGCATGTTAAAAATCTGACACTTCATCAAGTAATGTCCATACTCCTTGCGCACATGTGTATAAATTTGGGGTAATGTCCGATATTACGAAATTTGTTAAAAAGTGCAAATGTTGCCATTTCTGAATGCAAGCTCCCAGGAAGAGCAGATTTGGACAGGGTATACCTCCTGTGATATGTGAAGGGTGCATGTAATTTTAAACAAATGTGTACCTGTGCAAATATGTCTTTTGGGTCAAAATATAGATTGTGTGTAATTTGACAGGGGTGGGTTCTCTGTACCATAAACAGACCTCATCATGATGACACTTCATTTCATTCCCCCAATCAAGGGGAAGAGGATGAAGTGGCCAATGACAAGTGGAGAGGGGTAGAGCCTAGTGATGCTGCACACACACCCATTTTCAAAACACATAAAAGCAGACAGTCAGGACAGATAGGGACCTTCAAATCCATTTGCTGCGGGACGCTCTGCCGGGAAAATCCATACTTTACCTCCATCAATCTCTAGAGAAAGCTGTGCAGAAAGATCCAGACTTCAAATCCATCAATCTCCAGAATCCAGAGAGAGAGAGAGCTGACCCAGATCACTGTGAAGTGCAGAGACCAGACCAGAGTCCAGTCTAAAACCTGACCAGATCCGTGGCAAGGCCCATTTAATTCAAGAATATAGTGTGAGTACCTAGCAGAACTGTGCAGAACCAATCTCTTAGTTAAAATAATCTAATCCAATCTATTTTAATCTAAGTAGAACTGCCTCCCAACTGTCACCTGTCATTTGCAAAGCTGTCACCTGTCATTTTCTAGTTGCTAGCTGTCACTTGTCTTTTTGAACTTTAACATTTCAAATCTGAAAAACGACCTTTACCATATCGCTCATATCTTGTCTTAGAGACTTGCAGTAACTTTCCTCTGAAAGCTGGGAATCGTGGCTTTTCTACGAACCTAGAACCGCATTCCTACCCCCGATACTTTTGCCGCAATCGCGAAAAACGCACTCGCGAATTTGCCGCGATTTGCAAATTTCTCAACGTGTGAAAACAGCAGTTTTCTTGCTTTCAGTTGCCAAAAATTCGTTTAACCTGCTAGTTACTCCTAGATCCTTGCTAAGGTGAGCCTGGACTAATATTAACTTGATACCACTCACCCTGAACCTCTAGAGGGAATTAAAAGCATTTTAGCATATTTTTCACTTCATTGCCAGCACATATAAAAGCATTTTGGGCCTGTGTTTCCAACTTCTGTAGTCTAAGCTTGCTGGGGTGAACTGAATTACAGTTGATTGCATTTCTGAGAACTGTGTGCTTTCCTTCCATTTCCTTGCATTGCATAAAGGGGGGAGGGGATTGCCAGAGAAAAGTGATTACATTGTTTTGTTGAAATCATATTGAGTATTTTCTGTATTGCATTTCATTCAACATTACATCCATCTGAACCTATAAAAAGTATTCTCTACCACCTTATTCTTCTGTTCCTATTCACAAGTGTGCTAGTGCCAGACTATCCATTATTGATTACTGCTCAGATTCAGTGTGATATTCAATTATTAATTTATTATAAAGCGTGATATATATATATATATATATATATATATATATATATATATATATATATATATATATATATTGTTTAAATTATCAAATAAACCTTTTAACTTGCAAAACAGAACTACTTCTTGGCTCAGGGGGGTCAGGGGGATTCTAAGAGAGGGGTGTTATATAGGGGTAGTCATCCAGAACGCATGAACTGGACATAAAGATATATCAATAAGGGTTTCCATTCAGTATCCCAGACTAGGCATTGACTTAGCTGTAGTGTTGAATTGAATCCTCTTACAGGAGGCACAGAAAAACAAGGTGATTGAGCCTTGGTCACCCGAGGTACTGGTTCCAAAGGAGAAGGAGGCAGAGGTAAAGGGCAAGGAGAAAAAGCTGCCATACATGGGCATTACGAAACCTCTGGGAGCACATTTGATGACAACAAGAAAGGATAATATATGGGCAGGGTATTTGTGGACGTGTTCAAGCTGTTACATAGGGCGGTGAGAGCCAAAGAGGGTTCTAAAGAGGAGGAGAGGGAGCTGGCTTTGCGTCCAAATGTGCCAGTGACGATCGAGAACTGGACGTCAGCTTTTATTGTCTATGCGAGTGTCTATTGTGAAAAATTCCCAGAGAGATGTGTGGCTCTGCTGAAGTATATGGACATGATTAGGAAGGCTTTCACAAATGTTTGAGGTTTCGCGTGGGTATGGTATGATGAGTTTAGAGCAAGGTTGGCAGAGGACAGTCAGGCGGTCTGGGGGGAGATAGACATGAATCTCTGGTTGCAATGGATGGCGCTGACGAGGCCAGCTCCAACGGTACACATGGCAAGTGACTTAGCCGTGCCTTACCGGCCCTTTCTTGGTCGCCCCGCCACGGAAGGGGAAGGGGGAGGAGGCAGAAGTCAGCCCTCAGCAGCATGTTGGGCTTTCAATAAAGAAGGCTGCACAAGGATGATGTGCAAATTGAAACACAAGTGCAGCCGATGCGCGGGTCGGAACCCAATTATACATTGTTTTCAGGCAAGGAACATAGGGAAAGGGCGAGGAGCGGGGCAAGGGGGTCGGGGGAAGGACTATATGCCAGTTAAACTGGGGGTTTCAATAGGTGGGGCCTCAGTTTATCAGAAAGGGTGGGGGGGTGCAAAGGTTGGGGGAAGATTTTGGGGGCAATCCCAAGGGAGTAGGAGGTGGGTGAGGAGGAAGGCATTTAGATAGGCCGGGGGAAAGTCACAGGAGAAGGAGGTGTAACTGGAAAACTGATAGAGGGTGGTGGCCATCATTGGAGGGTGTGGAAGACGGTAGCAAAGCCCTCACGCTTCCTGCACGACAAGGTGAGCAAGCTCTGGGGGACGTGAGAGGGTTATAGCGGCACAGAGTCAATTGGGAGAGACTCAAAGAGGTTAAGTGGATATCACAACTTCGAGTGTACGGTAGCAACCCCGGTTCGCATGAGGGCCAAGAGACAGGGCACGTGTGAGGGCGGGAATTGAGTACGCACAGCACAGGATGACTGCATGTGCGGGGGTGCGGGAGCGCCCCTGGTGCAGTTTGGGGGGAAGTGATGAGATGTGACTTCATGAACGGGGGTGCACGAGGGCGCCTGGTTCAGGTGGGAAACATGGTGTAATGGATGCAAGCATGGAAGAGTAAGTTATATGGATTGGACTGCATGGACGGGGGCGCAGGTTTGGCTCCTGGTGCAGTGGCGGAGAGGAATAATGAGAAGGGCCTGCATGGACGGGGGTGCACGTGACCCCTGGTGCAGGGTGGGCAACACAGTACAATAGTAGGAAGGTGATGGAGGGTGGGGAGCAATTGTGAACAGGAGGGTAATAGGATAGAAGAGGAAGGTTGTCTTAGTGGGGGTAGGCATTGTTTAGAAGATGGGTGTTAAAGGCGCGAATTATAGGGGGCCAGTTAGGAAAGGACCGGGGGTGTTTCCGTAGTGGAAGTAAAGAGGTGGTCAGGTGAGGATGGGTTGTCTTGGGGGAGACAGATGGGGGTAAATGAAGGGTGGTTTTTAGGAGTTGAGTTTGAGTCTGCAGCGCTGGCAGCAAATGTATTAGGGGGTCACAAGGAGGTTTTGAGGCAGTGGGGGAGGTGGGGATTGTTGCCTGAAGGAGATTGGTGCAAGGCATGGGAAGGGAGTTGGAGGGGGACTAGCAGAGGAAGGGGGAACAGGGGAAGGCGTGGGGATAAGTGAAGTTCAAGGGATATACGTAGAGACTTCCGGGAACTGGGCGTGGATTGGGAACGAGGGCAGGAACAAGGGGGTGTTTTGGCAATGGAGAAGAGATACTCATAACTATTTTGTTTTGCAGATGGGGGCTTGAAGGAGAGGTGAGTTGCAGTGGATATGGAATTTCAGCTAGCGAATGGTTATTGGGGCGGGGTATGTGGGGAGAGAATTTGGGTTGTTTGGATGCAACCGAGGATGTATTCATAACTGTATTTTAGGGAGTTAAGGGGCTTAGAGGGGTCGATTTGCTGCCCATGTTGGCGGCGAGAAGAGAGTGTCATGGGGTTTTCAGAGGAATTTATAGTACATGCAGGAGGTATGGCTTAGAAAGTTAATGAGGAGTAGCTTTGCTATAGAAATAACAGGGGACCTAGTGGGGCTCAAAGTAAGTTGGTTGGACAAGTTGTCACCGAGCAGGGTTGCAGAAATGGTATTTGAAGGGGCAGCGGGTAGGTCTAGGAGGAAGTTTTACGGGTAGTTGGGGATGTTGTTGGGGCAGTGGGAGGCACGAGAGCTGGTGCTCAGGTACACATCTGTGTGAGGATTGTGGTTTAAGAGGAGGGAGGGCATCTACCGGTTTATGGGAATAGTTAGTGAATTAGGGGGCAAAGTGGGCGGTTCAGGACATAATACAAATTTGAAGGAGAGGTAAGTTAGGAGGGTGGGGGAGAAAGAACACCTCAGTGGAGGGCTTTTCTGTTGCCAGGAGCATGGGCCCTTTGGATGAGGGGGGAGTGAAGCACAATGGGGAATAGCGGGAGAAATGATGGGGGTGGTGCTGTTTGCACAAACGGGCTACCCCGGGGGAACAGGTACTGAAGATGGAGGGGCATGGCCCCGGGGAGAAAGCGGGAAGCCTTGAGAAGATGGTAAGGAGATGGTAGAGACCAAGGGATAGGTAGGGAGGAAGTGGAACTGTTTAACTATTTAATTGTTGGGGGAATTGAAAGTGTTTAATTATTAAATTTGTTTGGTTGTTAAAACATTTTGTGTCAGTCTGTAAGGCCAGGGAGCCAGGTTAACGGTTATTTGTGAGCTTTGGCCTGTCACATTAAAGCAACCTTTTCCACTACAAGCGAGTCTGGGTGTTTTTGTGCAGTAAGCCCAAAAGGGAGAACGCAATTTCTCCCAGGGGTTATATTGGGCGCTGCACAGGGCAAAGAGCTGGCCTGCGCGTAGTGCGTCTCCAGGGGCTGTTAAGGGTGCAGGGAAGGTTCGGGAGCAGGTGACGATTAAGGACGAGCGTTTGTCCCCACCCTCTTGTTCAAGACCAGCAAGGGTGCAAATTTTGGGGGAGGTGGGGTTTTTAATAAGGAGTTTTTTGGTTTTGTTTTCCCCCTAAAGAGGTTCATGGGTTTTTTATGCCTAGAGTTAAAGGGACAGAGGGGGTTTTGTTTGCAGACTTCTTGTGACAGGCTGGGGCATTAGTTGGGGAAGTTGTGATGTAAAGTTTTCTTGTTGCTGATGTGGCAGGTCTGCCTGGCTGCAGGCCATAGGAAAGAGGAGTTTGGTGTAGAGGGGAGTTGTACGGTATGAGGTTGTTGGTTGCCGGGGGCATGGCCCCTTTGGATTAGGGGGGAGTGAAGCACAAAGGGGGAATATCACGGGGAATGATGGGGGTGGTGCTGTTTGCACAAACGGGCTACCCTGGGGGAACAGGTATTGAAGATGGGGGGGCATGGCCCCGGGGAGAAAGCAGGAAGCCTTGAGAAGATGGTAAGGAGACAGTAGGGACTAAGGCTAGGTAGGGAAGAAGTGGAACTCATTTAATTATTTCATTGTTGGGGGAATTGAAAGTGTTTAATTATTAAATTTGTTTGGTTGTTAAAGCATTCTGTGTTGGTCTGGGAGGGCAAGGGCCCAGGTTAGCGGTTATTTGTGAGCTTTGACGTGTCACATTAAAGCAACCTTTTCCACTACAAGCGAGTCTGGGTGTTTTTGTGCAGTAAGCCCAAAATGAAACATTTCCGACCACTTTCACAAGTTAATGCATAACATTTTGCATCGTCATAAAAACAAAGTTCCTTTATAATCAGCATACATTAGGACAAAAAATCTTTCAAATGATGAGTATTTCCCCTTAGTCGTGCAGGCAACATATGAATAAATGTGGAAGGGCAAGCCTTACTTTACTCTCCCCTTATCAATCTATACTTTCACGGACCACCTGGACCATCATGGCATTGAAGTCCCATTATCTGCTTCCGTCAGGGCCCCTTTTGACCTAAGACCTCTGAAAGCAGCACCAGATGGCCCTAGCCCTATCTTGTGGGTGAGCCGTCTCACTGTAAACGTGCTCTCAATCATTAGATTTAATCAGTTCATGCATCCACATGATAACAGACGGTGGGTGTTTATCCATCGGTTTCAACGGAATGCACTTTTGAGCTAACAGTGATGCCAGTTCAATGTATTTATCCACAGTTTTCGATGGGGGTGGTAGACCTAGAAGGCAAATCATAGGACGATTCACAGCTGCAGTATCAGTGATAACAGCTTGCTTATCTGTATCTTTACCCCAGAATTCAGCTATTTTAGCACAACAAATCTGCCTCAAGTTGTTCACCGTCTTTCGCCTCCTCTTGAACTGCTATGCTGAATTAGCTCTCATGTCGTGCGGTCTGCCTTGCTCATTTTGTGGTCTGGTGCTCCACCTTCTCTCCCTGTGGGGAAGGGAAAGGGCCTTTGGGTGTGTGTGATTCTGGTCAATTGCCTGACTTTGCCTGACCCTTGTATTGGGACATGTCAGGTAAACTGCTCTGGTGTTAGTCTGTTGTCTTCTGTGTTGTGTGAAAGTGTTCATGTCAGAGGGGAGCGGGGGCAGTGTTTTGGAATATCCTACATGGTAGGATGGGGAAAAGGTGTTGAAAGGAGGGGCATACCACATCTCGGCCATCAGTGTCCCACTCCCAATCCCCAATAACCTCCCATCCAGGTGATCCGACCTCACTGGTCCACCCCCAGGAACTGGATCCAATAGCGATGGCCGTGTCCTGGCCACCTGGGTGACAGATTCCTGGGGACCAACCAGGGAGACACTGTCAGGTTTCTCAAATATCCTTCCCCTATGCGAGATGGCTGTACCTGTTTTTTGGTTAGATTTACAGTCGTTAAGACTGGCCAAAGAACAGGGTTGAGAGATGTCCAGGCACTCTTGTATATTCCACTGATCAGTTGTTATAGGTAGAGGTGAGGAGATCTTATCTGACTCTCTACAGTAACCTACAAGTTGGGGTACAGAATCTTCAAAAGGGGGTGGAGATTCCTGTAGGAGGGTAGAGAAGATGGGGAAATCTTGCACCAGGATGACTTCCTCTGGGAGCACTGGAATTATGGCTGATGGATTTCACATTCTTACCCCAGATTTCTTTGTGCACTGGTATTATAGGATAGATTTTATTATCCCCATATACACAAGTTACTCGGACTAGGGTTGCTAGGTTTATGTCTTGTGGTGTAACTAAATTTGCCCACATAGCAGTCTGTTTACTACTTGAATTGATTAGAGCTGTTACCCGTTTCCCATTTACCCAAGCCTTTTCATAGGTGAAGTCAGTAGGGGTTTGACATAAGCAGATTCTCAAGGTCTCTAGCTCTTCTTCGGTTTATTCCTATTCCTCTCCCTTCAAGCAGCCTATTTCCATAGGGTCATCTTTTATATTCTTTGGACAGTTTCTAGCTAGATGTCCGATCTCTCTACAGGAAAAACAGACAAGAGCAGGTGGTTTGCTCCCTTCTACTTTCATCTTTAGGTCTTGGGTAAGGTTTCTTGACCTTGACACTTTTTCACGGAGTCCCTTCCTTCTATATGACCCCCCTAGTTTATCCATTCCCTGTGGTGTAGGGAGATGGTTGGGCTTATGATCTCTTCGATATTACCATTGATGGGCTTCATCGAAGTATTTAGCTGCATCTGCATAGTTTTGTGCAGTCCCAATGGCAATGGTTACCATAGGTCGATTTAATTGAAGGAAGGATTTTTGCAAAAAGGGGGCAAGGAATGTGTAAATTGTTCTAAAGTAATCATCTCGGTCAGTTCTTCTAGAATTTTATTCTGTGTCCATAGTGTTACCGTGTTTCTGATCCATTCACCCATTTCTAAAGGAGTTTCTGCCAGGTTCAACCTAATGGCACATCATTTCTGCCTATAAAAATTGCAGTTTGCCCTACTCTTTTTAACAAGCCTTCCTTGATGGATAAGAAGGAGGCTCCCTGTGCAAGGTTGAGTAGTTGATAAGACGTGTGGAGTTCCCCTTTGAGCAAGGGTGGCAAATAGCATTTCTTAAGGTTCTCTCCCCACCCAAGTTGTTCGGCCAAGCATTCAAAGTTTAGGAAAACATTTCCCAAGTACTCACCTTCGAGGTTTGGTTGAAGTACGCCTTCTGGTAACGACGGCATTGCTTGCAATTCAGTTAGTCTAGTTAGATTATCCTCTAGTCGATGTTCGGCTTGTATTTGATGGGCTGCCAATTGGGCGATGATATTTGCTAGATTGGCCATTTCCTATGGGTGTGTAAGGGTTCCCCCTGTGGTATGTAAATCAGAGAAAAAACAACTCTCAATTCCTTCGTATAAGGTCTTAAAATCTTCTGAGTCATCTGATTCTGACTCTGATAAAGGAGTAGACTGAGATAGATTGGGTTTTAATTCGGGTGGTCCCGCCACCGATGGAGACTGAATACCCTGAAAAAAATGGCTCAGAGGGAGGAGGACTTAGAGCACTGGGTCTAATGAAAGAAAAGGCTGGGAGGACCCTTAGAATTATTCAGTCCCATGGCTGTATGTTATAATGAGAGAGTGGGATCGTATCTAGTAAGACTTGGGTCTTAAAGAATAGTTCCTGTTGAATGGATGGAATATGTAATTGAGAGGACAGCACCTCTTTTAAGGTGGATATACAGTCAGAATCTAGGCGATCAACTATTTTATTTCCCCTCTCCGGTGGTACCCCATTTATTAGCATGGGCTTAAATTTTTGTTAGTTGAATCACATCCCACTCCTGACACCAAATGTAAGCAACTCATGGTGGCAACAGTAAAGTCAGACTCAATTGATCACAGTTCAAGGGTGTTTATTGAACAATGAAAGCAGGGTGGAAAAATGCCTAAGCAAAACCTATATCTAAGATGTGAGCAAGCGTCGACCATCAAATGGAAAATAAGGCGGTCCTAGTGACGTTGTGTCAAAATAAAAGGGCCTATACTATGAAAAACCTATTGCCAGTTCCTTACAACTAATTATAGAAATATTGTGGGATGTGGTATAAAAATAAAGGTAATAGTGTTCAAATAATAATTCAGGATGTGATTGCCAAGAGGTCTCCTTCCCTGTGTGTTTAGCATGGGACAAGGTGGGACTCTGGAGCACCATCTACAAAAGAGAAGCCCCCACGCTAGTATAGGTTATAGACACATGGTTCACTGGGTACTGATGGGATTCTCACATCTTTAAGAACAGTGCAAATCTGAAAAGCGGAAGTTCTAGGAAAATACAACCTGACTTCATTGGTAATTCTGTTAAAAACAACAATTTTTAATATAAATAGTAATTGTAAAAAAGCACATAAAAACTAACATACAGAACTGGCAAAAGTGACAAGTGCTTCATAGAAAGTGCTTAGTGTTCAACAAAAAAGACTGGTTTTGTGCAAAATTCGCAATTGCTCAGTGTCTCTTTTCTGAGATACTCTAATAACATCAAGCATACAGGTCAACATGCAAACAGTTTTAGATACTTGTAACATTGGTTCTTCACTGAACATTAAACCACACAATGTGTACATACAGAGACTGTCATTATCTAATGTCTCTGGTTCTGATGCCTAAATCAACAAATACCTAGAGTGCATCGGGGTTGGTTGATACTCATTTAGATACTGCTCAGTTGTATCTGTGTAAACCCTGGACTCTGGAGCATGAGCTGACAGTTTCACGAGCCGACAGTTCTGATCCAGCTAACAGGTTCTTCAATGCTAAAGTCTCTTTGCATTAAAAAATCTCTTGCTTTTGAGGCCTGATGTGTCCAACAAATGAACACAAACACAACGTTCTGTTGCACAGTTCACATTGGGTGAAGACTTCCCCCCTGGGTCACCCTCTTCCGGGCAACAACCCCTCATTTATATTATTTGACAAATCAATTGAACAGTTCCTTTCTCAATGAACTTTGGGTGATGACATTTCACCCCTGGATCTCCCTCGGCTGGGCTCAGATCCTAAATGACAAGGTGGGCGCTCCACATCCCCTTGTCTTGCAATACTTCTTGCTTCAGAAATCGTAATGTCTTTTTAAACAGCACTTTAGGTTTGTCTCTGATTGTCGGCTTCCCTCTTCCGGGGTCACTCTTGTCAACATTTACAGACAGTTTACTCTGTCAACTCACTGTTCATAGGGATTTCAGACTTCACCCCTTCCCATTAGCATCCCTCCATCGGGTTATCTCTTGCCAACCGTTTACCACATAGTTCACTTGATCGAATCACTGTTCATAGGGACTTCAGACTTCACCCTGTCTCGTTAGCATCCCTCTTTCAGGTTCACTCTTGCTAACTTTTGCAACATACTATTCATGTGCTTATTTCACCAAGCGGGATTCACTTCCCTTCGCTTCTCAATCAACTGTATGTCAAAGAATTTCTATGGTACAGAGGATTTTACAAGACCCCTGTATCACCACTTTGACGTCTTTTTGCCTCTTCCCAAAGGCTTCTGGTTCTGGTAGTTTTTACCGTCAGTAATTACCCAAAGTTTGCTCCCTGAGCACCCACATGGTGCTGGACTTCTCTTTTGCTGGTTTTCCTCAATTGTATCTTTAAGTCTTTCAAAGTTCAAATTAGCCATTGGATACCTTTCGTTCAACACAAATCTGTTTCTTACCTATTCTCCCCTCAACTTTCCGGCTTTGATGAACTGCTTGCCTTTGTTTATCCTTGGAGTCAAGGTTGGTACCACAGAGACCAACGTCCTTCCCAGGCTTGGTTATCAGCAGAGGAGGGTCTTGCATAATGTAGACATCTGCTGAAACACACACTGGCTATTGTTCACAGCCTTATTTTCCCATCTATGCAGGTTCCACTGCCTTGATTGGAAAGGGCAAGGTTACTTCTCTCTCTCGTTATTTGCTGTCTTTTGCCTCCTCTTAAACTGCTGTGCTGAATTAGCTCTCACGTTGTGCAGTCTGCTTTGCTCGTCTTGTGGTCTGGTGCTCCACCTTTTATCCCTGTGGGGAACTTAAAGGGCCTTTCCCATGTTTGTGATTCTGGTCAATTGCCTGACCCTTGCATCGGGACATGTCAGGTAAATGCATCTGGTGTTAGTCCATTGTCTTTTGTGTTGTGGGAAAGTGTTTGTGTTGGAAAGGGGGGGGGCAGTCTTTTGGAATATCCTACGTGGTAGGATGGGTAAAAGGAGTTGAAAGGTCGGGGATACTGCATCTCGCCCATTGGTGTCACACTCCCACTCCCCAAGGACCCCCCATCCAGGTGATCCTCCCTCACTGGCCCACCCCCAGGAACTAAATCCAATAGCGATGGTCGTGTCCTTGCCACCTGGATGACAGATCCCCGGGGCCCAGCCAGGGAGACACTGGCCCTCATTACGACCCTGGCGGAAAGTGACTGACCGGACCGCCACAGCGTAAATAGCGTTTCCGCCATTGCACGAAGGAGCAAAGTGCGGCCCATTCCGACCCATCGGGCACGAGCACCATGGCATGGCGGAAGTGCAAAGTCCGCGATGGCGGAAATGACCCCAAAACGGCCCACACCGCCGCCGTACGGCGCCCTAGGTGCAATACCGCCACCCATCACAGCGGACACCGCAGTGTGCGCCTACCGGAAAGTACGGTGACCGGAAATATACGGAAACGGAAGTAAAAACATGGGCCCGGAACGGGAAACATCCCGCCGTACACCTATAAAACCACTAAAACCACACAACCACCAAAAACACTACCCTGAGACACACCCCAACCCGTCATCCACCCTAGCGAAACCAAGAAAAATGGGAAAAGTAGCGAAGAAAGCGTGCGACCGCAAGCGGCAGGTCCACTTCTCCCGTGAGGAACTCACCGTGCTAACAGAGACCCTCCAGGAGAATGCAGCCGTCGTCTTCTCCACGCAAATGACCAGGACGGCACTTGCAAACAAGAAGGCCATATGGGCTCTGGTGGCACAGCGGGTAAGTGCGGTGGGGACCGCACCCCGCAACCCACAGCAATGCCGAAAGCGATGGGACGACCTGCGGATACGCGTCCGCAGCATACTCTCTGCCAACCGCAACATTGCCACAGCCACCGGGGGAGGTCCTGAATCACCCATCAAGTTGACCCCCTGGGAAGAAATCTGTGCCTCCACCATCGGAATGGAGAGCATAGAGGAAGTCGGAGGGATGGAGAAAGGAGTGCAGACATCCGAAGATTCAGGTAGGTTGGCCAGATAAAACAATGCCAAATCCACAAAGTCCATTCATGTGAAGTACCATGTGTCCACATAGTGCAACAGAAACACATGTCCAGGAGAACGTCCACACACAATGGCCTGATAGCGCACGTTAAAACCCACAATAAATACATAATTAATTAAAAACCCCTAAAACACGCACTACACGTGCAGCAGGCACACCCTAACTGCAGGCTGCCAAACAACTGCACCCTCACTCCACACACAAATGAAAGCACCTCCAAGGCCCCGACCCAAATCACCCTCAGGTACCACCCCAATGCATGTGATACAATGCCATTCCAATTCCCACAGACCCATCAATAACCCTCGCCCTCCTTTACTCCACCACAGGGTCCGATCCAAACGACGAGCATCAGGACACCCCTACCAGCACACCTGCAAAGAGGGCCAAGACCAACGGCCAAAGACCCTCCACCTCAGCTGCACGCATCAAGACACGGCAGCAGCACAAATCAGGTGGCAGCACAGAGGAGGGAACATCAACAGGCACCCCAGCAGCCAGCATGCCCACAACACCACCACCACAGGTCCCCCCAACGGATGCCACAGAAGGCACTGCCTCTGGTGGCAGCAGTACCATAGGTGACACCCCATTGATGGCAGCATGCTCCGACACAGAAGACGGGGATGTCGAAGTCAGATCCATCCATGACCTGTCCCAATCCCCCTGTCTGTCCCATCCCGTACAACATGAGGATACCACGCAGGGGCACCCACAAGACGACGACTGGCCATCCCCCACAAGCCCTGTGGCAAGGCAACATGAGGTCAACAGCCCCTCTGTGACACCCCCGCAAATGGCCATGGCCCAGCAGAGGCAACAGTCCCTCGACCAGTTAATCGTGCAACAGCAGCAACTGGCCACGCTCCTCAAGGACCATGCCAATGAATGTGGGGGCACTAAGGCAGACATAGAAACATCAACTGAGACACTTAGGGCAGAAATGGAGAGAGGTACAGAGACACTAAGGGCACAAATGGAGAGAAGCACCGAGAGCCTGAGGGGGGAACTGCATGCGGCGTCCAAAGACGTATGTGCCGAACTTGCCGCAGTGCGCCGTGTGCTCACTGAGCTCTCGCAAACCCTTAGGGACATGCATGGACGTGAGCAGGCAGAGACATCATCCGTTGCAAGTTCCGTCCAGGGCAGCCCCCAACGTAGATCTGGGAGGAACCTGCGCTCCACAGGCAGGGGTGCCCCTGATACCAGCAGAGGGGGCTTGCAATAGCGACTGCCCACTGACAATGAGCATCTTTGGACACTGGTGTTCGGGGGGGAGGTAGGAGGGTGGAGGGGGTGTGTTGGGCTCACTTGGGTGGCGGGTCGATAGAGTGTTCAACATGATATCACATATGCCATAAACAGTGCACGATCAACCAATGAGATGTGTGGACATTGATCTTTGTGTACTAGGCCATCATAGGCGTACAGTCCAGATTGTGCATGTCCCAGACACACACAGTGCCACGAGTCCCGTGTCCATGTATCAGCCACCAGGCGTGAGTGCTAGAAGCATGCATCAATGAGATGCTGACGAATGTCACGGCCCTCCGGTGCCTCGCAGACTCCTTGAGGTGCTGCCACATCCCCACCCTCATCATGACCATCATCAGGTGCTTGCAGTTCTGCGTCAGGGGGCATGGGCACATTTCTACGTACGCACATGTTGTGGAGCATGACACATGCCATCACCATCTTTGCAACCTTCTCATGGCGGTACAGGAGTGCCCCGCCAGACCTGCTGAGGCAGCGGAAACGACCCTTCAGTAGGCTGAATGCCTGTTCAATGACTACACGGGTACGTGAGTGGGCATGGTTGTAGTCCTCCTCATGCTGGTCCCGTGGGTTCCAGACTGGTGTGAGGAGCCATCTCTTCAGTGGATATCCAGCATCACCTGTATGTGGACGATAAACGTATGATGTGGAATGCCATTGCTACGTACGCACCCCCCCCCCCTTCCTGCCAGGTCATTGCCGAATCACATACCCCACATTATCATGCATGTAATGAGACTCACCGAGTAGCCAGGATCTGTTCCCTGCGTGTCGCTCCATGTAGCGTGGTATTGTAGAGTTCCTCAAGACCATAGAATCATGGGTTGATCCAGGGAATCGGGCACAACAATGTGTAATGATCCTGTTGGAGTCACACACCATTTGTACATTCAGGGAATGAAATTGTTTTCGGTTGCGGTACTGGGCCTCCATGGCATGTGGGACGACCAATTCCACATGGGTGCAGTCGATGGCACCAATGCAACCCGGTATGCCGGCAAGTGCATGGAATCCCACTTTTGTGTTGGTAATTTCCTGCTCCGAGCGTGGTAGAGAGATGTAGTCGTCTGCGTGCTGCAGGAGGGCATCGAGCACTTGCAATAGTGTCCGTGAGAACAGTGGCTGAGAAATGCCATGCAACTGTCCGACTGTGTGCTGGTAGGTGCCTGTGGCCAGGAAGTGGAGTACAGACACCACCTTCAGTAGGGGTGGGATGGCGGTTGGGCTATCTATCATGCTGACAAGGTCAGCCTGTGTCATGTCCACAATGGCGGCTATGGTGTCCCGGTCCAGACGGTAGAGGGTGTGGATCTGCTCATCAGTGAGGTTGAACGGATGTGCTCGGAGGCGTGGGATTGCGGGCTGCCTGCGTGGTGGTAGTGGCTGTGCTGGCGGCCCTTGCTGGCCCTGCCTTGCCCTCCTCCTCCTCCTGCGTCTCCTCCGTGCGGCCGGTTGTAGTTGGTGTTCGTCTTCTTCTTGGAGTTGGAGTACTTGCAGTGCTATCAGGTCCCCCAGGGCCAACATCGCGAGTCCTGCCGGTAGCATTTCGGAGTGGGTGTGGTTGTGGGAGGAGACTGGGTGTGCAATTTATGTGTTTTCAGGCTGTATGGCCTCCACCTGTGGTGATTCATTCCACCTGTGCAAACTGCTCTCCCCTTTGGCCGAGCACGTCCCGCACACAACGCTGCAATTCGAGGAATGGCATCTTGCTATTGCAATCATGTATTTGTACCCGATGGCCGTGTAACATTGGTTGATATGTTCATTCTGCTGTGGTCCCATTGTTTCACATACTATCTGTGCAGTCGCGAACAGACTTGTGAAGGGTCAGTGGTACGTAGTACTCGAGTAACGGTGGGCCCTCATGCATCACTGTACCGAGTTGCAACGACGGGCGGGGCGTCCCATTTGTGGGTGAAGGCAGTTGCCATTTTCACACACAGCCGCACTAGATGGATTAATTAGTGATTTCAAACGGCCACAGATGCCTCTTCGACGTGATGTTGCAAATGAGGAATTCGAAGGGCGGCGCTTTCGGTTTTCAGCTAGCGGCGAGGAAATGCCCACAGGTCTGACTGCAAATATAACGTTCTATTGTTCAATGTCCTTGAGACAGGGGCCATGGCGAGGATGCAATGATTGATATGAATGGTTTGGGATGCGCAATAGCGACGTGGGCGATGAGGCCGGACGTTCCCAAATACATGTTACTTCACTACACTGGAATTACGGGCTGGGGCACTGTGGATTTTGCAGGCTGCATAACGCACAGACTCAATGGATATTTCTAATGTTATGTGAGTAAATATTCAGGCGTTTTAATCCCGGGATGAGGGAATGATGAATGGATGCATGGGCAGGTGATTTGATACAGAGTTTGCCATGTACAGGGCTTCTTGGAATCTATCCGCCTCCCCTGCGCTATGTGATGCAGGGCTGCCATAGTGGGACCATCGTCTATCTGGCCTTGTTGAGCCCTCCCTGTCTCAACGCGCCCTCAGACACTTGTGTCCATGCACGTTACCAATCCCATCTGATGGATTCTGTTTTGACAGACGCATGCACAGGTACACTCGTTTGTGATGGTGTTTACACCTCGATATAGATAGTTATGAGTCGCAAGTGGTTTTTGGGTGGTGATGATCCTTTGGAGTGGGCTAGCATGCATATGGCTGTGGATTTAGTGTGATCATTGAAGTGAGTTGTTCGAATGTAGTTCTGATGGCCATTCTATTCTTTTTCTTTTCTTTTGGTTGACAGGTATCTCCTCCCCTTTTGCCACTGCCATCTGTATGCCACTCCTGCAGATGGCTTTTACTCCCGACACCTGCTGCTTCGTGTTAATCAGTGGAGCAGCATTACGATCTTATGGGACGATCGCCAATGGGCCACATGCCCTTACGCAGTACTGGTGGCTCGGAGCAACATTTCGGCCTTTCAGCTGGACTAGTGCCTCCCCATTGGGACGGCCCTGCGGTTCTGTGCGCTTCCATGTTGCCTTTTCGTACGTGAATGTGGCTCTGTGTACCATGATGGAACAGGGCGTCACACAAGTAGTGGCTGGTCATTTCTTGCGGATGCAGCCCACAATGGTGAAATGTGTTTTGGAGTTCATGGCCTAATGGCTGTATGGGCTTGGTGATTTTGTTGTGCATTAAATTTCTATTCTGATTTGGCCCGTGTAGCGTTCTTCTTTGCAAGTGATGTGGCATATTCCTATTTGGGGAGCGATGTATTGGGAGGAGATCTGCATTGGGTTCCAGCTTCGGAGTTTAGTTGCGTGGTACTGTACTGGGCGCGTTTGCCTACGAAGCCCAGTGAGGTCAGGGATGGGGGCTGCCAATATGACTGTTTGAATGTTGTCATGCTCAGGGGCGGGGGATTGGGTTTTGTGTAACAGATGCCGGTCAGCCAGGTGGACTGGTGGAATGATGTGATTTTCGGAATATTGCTGGTCACAGGTGCCTGTGTTTGCGTGCGTTTCGGGGGGGGGGGGACTGTGGTCATGTCCATTGGATTGGCTTCTGTATTCGTGCCATCTGTGCCCTGCAGCTCCCATTGGCCCCTCTTGTGTTTCTTTTGTTCGTTGGCATGCATGGGTGACTTGTACATTTCACTGGTTGCATTGTGACTTCATTGCACCTATGGGGAGTTGTACTTTGTGGGCAGGGAGCGGTGTACAGGCACTCAGTGGGGCCGTTTACGGTTGATTCGCGATGCCGTACTTCTCACCATGGCGGAATGGTACATTCCGCCATGCTTGATGGCGTTAGGTACATGTCCGCTAGGGTCGGAATTAGCGTACCCTTGCGCCATGGTGGTGTTTACGGTTTGGCATGGCACGCGCGCGCGTGCTTGGTGCAGTTAGCGTTGGCGTTCACTACGGTGTCGCTAATGGCTTCGAACTTTGCGGTGACGGGTCATAGTCGCACCGAGCGCTATTCGATGGCGGTATTGCATTTCCGCCATCGTTTTCCGAATTCCGCCAGGGTCGTAATGAGGGCCACTGTCAGGTTCCTCACAGCACATATAAAAGTAACCAAAAATCTCAAGTATAAAAGACGAGGGGGATACAAAAGTTTCCCCACTACATTGTAAGGTACTATGTGCACTGTTAAAAAGTTACCAAAAAGGTAAAAAGATCAAAGGGAACAAACCAGTACTGATCAGTTTCCACATAACAAAATTATTAAAAGCCTAAGGGATTGAATCAGAAGGCTTCACTTCCCTGTAAAAAGTCAGGACAGGTTCACAACTCGAAAGCAAAAACTTTAGGAGTCCATAGAATATGGAGGGAAAGTTGCCAAAAGAAAATTCTTTCCTAACAAAATTGTACATGATTGTAAGCATGCATTTTCCCATGTTCCTATAAATGTTGATCCTGAAAGTCAAATTTAAAAACAACTTTCATTCATGCCCTTTCTAAGTATGTGGCCAATCAATTAGTCCACAATTTTTACAACACTAATCCCATGGATTATAACGTGTGCCAAATAGAATCTTTGAAGTGAAAAATCCCTAAGTGCTTCAAATATTCAAAAGACTGCCAAACAGATGACGTCATGAGCTGCCATTAGGGTAGCTGAGGTGAATAGTACTTGTCCATTAGACCTGGATAACAAAACCCTCCCCTGCCATTATGGAAACTTGTATGTATCGCGCCTAGAAACACTTGTGTACAGGCACGTTATGAATTCATATCATATTATTATTATTATTATTATTATTATTATTATTATTATTATTATTGGATATATTGAGCACAGACCTAACTTAGGGGAGCAACAGAGTGATTTACAATTAAAGGGGAAAGAACACTGTGAGGGAAGCCGAGAAAAAGGGAGCAAAGCTAACAGGGAATGACAGGCAATTAGCAGCAAGCGATGTACTAGCAACTAGGGAAGGAAACAGTGAGGAGCAGATCGCCGAATCTTAGGTAGGATGGATCGGCAGAGTTTGAGTGCTCATGTCCTTACGTCTGGTGGATTTTAGGCATACAGAGATGCTGAGTTTCTCAGTGAGGTAGCTTGGGGACTTCAGGGTGACAGCCTTATAGATAATGCAACAGGATTTGAAGATGATACAGGCTTTCAGTGGGAGACAGTGCAGTTCAATGGGGGTCGGGGTGATGCGGTTGAACTTTCAGTGTCCTTTGATGTGTCGTGCTGCTGCTGCCTGCAGGACAAATCTCAGGGGTGCCAGGGTAGTCGATGAAAGTCCTTTCAAAGGGCATTGCCACCATCTAGATGGGAGAGGACCAAGGCTTGGACAATGGATCTGAAGTTTTTTTCTGGGATGAAAGGCTTGATTTTCCAGATGAGAGAATGTTGGTACCAAGCCATTTGTGTCTTCCTTGCTATATTATGTCTGAAGGAGAGACGTCTGTCAATGTCGAACCCAAGGGACTTGCCACAGGTGGCCATTTTGGGTATGAGGTCCTCGAGGTTCATAGCAGAAAGCCATGTCTGGATGGCTTGGTTTTCATTGTTGTTGTTCAGCAGTAGGAATTCAGTCTTGGGGGGGGGGAGTTGAGCTTGAGCCTCAGGTAAGCACTCAACATCCACGACTGGATCAATGTGAGGCAGGCCCCTTTGAACCTATATATGCCTTCTATGGGGGATATCATGAGGTAGCTCTGCATATCGTCTCTGTATTGGTGGATGTGGATGTTGTGTAGCACGAGTAGGGTTCAGAGTGGTTCCATGTAAAGATTGAAGATCACAGCATACAGGATGAATCCTTGTGGGACTCCACGGTTGATTGGTAAAGCAATACAGAGAAGTACTCTGTTCAGAGCCAAAAGGAATAGTTCTCCACCTGGCCTACAAAATACAGACACAACCCAAAAACATATATCAGTACCCATTACATGGAATCTAGGCCTATCTTGTACTGCAGATGTATCCCCCTACTGGAGTGTGATGTTGAAAATCAATGCCAGGTTCACAGGGGAATGCAAAGAAGAACTCTTCTTTGCAAAGGAACAATTATCCACTCCACGATCCATTTACCAAAACAATCTGTCGCCTCCTCCTCCTCCTAGCAAAATAGACGCCATTACCGGGGTAAGTGGAGACAAATTAAACTTTTAAGCAGTGATTTTTTTATGTATTTATTTATTTTTCCAATGTATAAATCTGTGTCAGACCCTAAGATATCAACAAGCTTCACATTTAAAATTACACATAAAATATTAATTAAAAACATCATAACAAATAATTCAGTCAGATGAAATCCTCCAAAAGATTTATTAAACATATGCTGAAGAAGGGCCTTTTGAAAGACCATGAAAGAGTGAAGAAGAGAAATAGAAATACCAAAGAATTCCAAGCATGGACTGCAGCTGCCAGAAAAGCCTGATGAGAATAAATGCTGTTTTGACTTGAGCAATGGTGAGTCTTAGAATGTCTTCACTGCGGGTAGATTTTGAGCATTTGGAAATAGATTGCTTAGCACTGATTAGACAGGCTGACCTGCAATCACAGGGTTTTAGGTGATGCAGTAGCTCTTGAGTACGAAAGTGAATTGGTAACCAATTAACAGAAATTAGGTTTGGGGAAACGTGCTCACAATTGCATATGCCAGAAAGTGGGCATGCTGAAGAGTGTAAAGTGGACTCCATGGGAGATAATTAAGTTGCACACTGTATATGGGAGTACAACCATTCAGGTGAGATAAAACAAGGGACTGATTGCAGAAAAAACATGGACAGCTTAAACACACAATATGTAATTTATGAATAAGACCAGAATCGAGAAAAAAATTAAACAAGACCTTTTTCTGAGGACCCTAGCGAAGGAGATATTCCAAAGAAAGATAAAGGAGAGAGCAATTCTTGAAAATTACAGTAGGGCAAATGAGGGGGCAGATAACAAACGAAATTCATATTTAAGAGGATTGCATTTCAAGGTGAAAGAAGTCAGCCATATCTTGCTATCACCAAGGCAATCCCATAGGTGGAGGATGTCTTCAGGGGAAGACACCTTCAGATAGATTCAGTTGTCATCTGCTTAATGGTATACCTCAAACCACAACCCGTACATTGTATCCCCAGAGGGTCCATGTAGATGTTAAACAGTATGGATGACAGGATGGCTCTCTGGAGGACACCAAAATACATGGCCAAGAGGCAGAATAATATGTTGAACAACACCCCATATCCAGCCATGTGAAACATTGCTAAGACGCCCAAGGTTATGAGTAAACACATCATACTAGGATTCAGAATCCTCATTACATCATCCATGAATCGACCATCTCAGTGCTATAATAAGGTCGGAGACTGGATTCAAAGAGCGCAGCAATGCCTGCAGTGAGAGATACTGCGCAATTTTCTACAATCCTATCAAGAAATGCTAAGCTTGTGGTGATGTGACAATTGTTCTTATCCAGAAGATCAAGGCCTGCATTTTGGCAATTTTTCAAGGGGGCGGGAAAGAAATCTAGGTTTCTGGAATGAAATTACCAATATGTTGGTAAATTGCAGCTAGCAAAGAGAAATAATAGTGGGTATATATTTACTATGATGAGAGGGTAAGGAATCATTAGAGCATGAAGTTGGTTTCATAGAAAAGAGAAAGGAACAACATTGAGGGTGAAAAACAGAAGTAAAGGAATCCCAGTAGGTGACAGAGAAAGAGGGAATAGAATAGAAATAGAAATAAAATAGAAATTCACAGGGACAACTAGAGGAAAAATAAATTTGAATAACAAAATATTCATGAACACTGCGTGAATGCTGTCTTAAAGGCACAGTGAAGCGAATACATTGTACAAATACACAGATCTGTTTTTTGCCAAACTTGTTTAGTTAGTATGAACAATTGCCTTCTAGCTTTTAGTTGGAATTAAAACCAATGTTTCAAGTGACATTGTTTCAGTTTAAATTAACAGGACGATAAGCTGAGTGAGAGTCAACCAAATCTATGTCTTAATAATCGATTGGAATGGAAGAATCACATTGAAGTAAGGAGTTGTGGGAAATAAATTGAGTCTAAAATATGTTCAGATGAAAATGTCAGCAAGGGAAAGAAAATGGACAGAGATCAAGATTATGTAATAGGCTGAAGAGCAGGGAAACACACATCGTATAATGCATTCCAGGGTGTATTAAAATCAACTAGGATCATTTTATAGGGATGTGATTATGTGTGTTATGGATCACATAAATGTGCTCAGGATTACATTCATTGTCTGCCACACAGGACAGTAGACAAAGTAACATTCTTGGCATGTCTTAAACTCACCTTTTAGCAGTGTGGTTTGCGTCTTACACCAACCGGGGAGATAGTGGAGAGGTAAGGGTATTGTTTTAACATATCTATGATGATGATGGCTAAAACTGTGGGGACAATGGGTAGCTTGTGCCACTCTGTAATGGTGTTTAACATTTTCAGATCAAGGGCATATGGATACAGTGGTAGAAAACAAAAACACACATACTTCTGAAGGGCAGACCACCAGACCAATAAAAACAATCCTGTAAGGAAAAAGGCTAGGTGCACCTCTTGCAAGGATAATAATGTTTTATTTCTCAAACAGAAGAGAAAAAGTATGTGCTAGTAGGGGCATTCAAATCCGACTACCACAGAATGCATTGGTTAGTTCAAAGAGAAGACATTTGTTATAAAGGATATTGTCATCACCTGTGATGCATACAGTATATGGTACTCATTCCCCCATACTTGCTGGCCAACTCCTATGTACATACCACCCGCTCTTTATGGGATACTGGATGATTGGTTATGGTTTCTTCAGGCCAATCGCCTGCCACATAGTCTGCGGCCTTGCCACCTTAGGTGCTTGAGACATGATTGGCAGCCCGCGTGTGAATGTTTCTCTCCCCACAAACACCTCAAGTGATGTGCACCTGGTAATTAGACATGAGCTCAGTGAATACTCTCGAGGTTGAATCGGCCCTCTGAAGTGAGCAGCGCTTCTTTGGATTCCAGATATGCAGGCACCGCCCCCCCATGCCTCCCTGGCACTGACCTAGACTTGTTGGCCTCAACCCGTGTACCTCATAGTACAAATCACAGGACATCCTGCTCCATGCTCCCAAATTGGTGGGCGCCCCTTCCTTAGACCTTCGCCATCGCCCCTCTGCCATGCTTGTATCACCCCTACCTCCAGAGCCTTGCCTTAACCCCCAGGGGAGTGCACATGGCACACCCCAACAGGGGTTGTGGCAGGTGTAGGGATAGGGAAAAGCATGTACCTGTCACTGTGCAACAGAGATGACAGCAGGCAACAGCCCCTGCAGTAGGCGACTGCTCACAATTGCCAACACAGGAAAGGTTTACCAATGTCACATATATTTATTTTGATAGTCCTTGCTCACACCATCCATTAGCCCTTGGTGTGTATTAAAACGACAGGTATCTTGTACAATACACAAATACACAGTAGTTTAGATAGATGCTCCACACTTAATAATCACGTTCAAAGTCATCTGATATCACCCAGTAATGAACACTCAATTAATGTTTCAATCTCATATAAAAATGTGCAATAAAGAAACATCATTATTATCACTTTACACAACACACTTTAGAAATGGAATAAATCATTAATGGAAAAGTTGAACCATTGTCATTTGCCTCTACCTCTAATCAAGATGAAGATTGATAAACCTTCTCCAAGAAATCAAAGTTACCTTAGAAACGAACAACTTGCCTTGCCAGGTCATGATAGGCAACCTCACAGAATATGATAGGCATTCTAGCACCTGCCTCATCAAATCATAATAGACAATTTCATAGAGGATTCTGACTCAATCAACAGTCAATACCTCAATACCTTTCTCAATGTGATATCAAATGCAGGGTACAAAAGGCCCCTTATACTCATTATACTCACTAACATAGAAGGTAGGGAGTTGAAGAGGACTGGAAAAAAACTGGATGCCTGGAAACAATTTACAATAAAAAAAAAATGGAAAAAGTAGAAATTGGAAAAAATCCGAAAAGGCACTTATTATTGGATCATGGGCATTTTCAACAAAAATACATTACGTGAGGATAGAATGCTAAGAATTAAATGTCCCCTGGTGCATAGCATATAGCCATTCCAGAATTAGGTGGTTTTTTTTGGGTCTTAGGCTTTGATCTGGATAAGGGGTCTTAGGGAAAAGTAACATTCTTTCCCCAAGTATCTAAAAATAAATTCAGTTCTGCTCAAAAGAAATCAAAATAGCCAGAACCCAGTTAGGTGCTTCCAAAAAATAAAAAAATAGGTTTGGGAGGTTTGGGAAGCCTGGTTGCTTGTATCTCCCTCCAGCCATCTGCATCTTCCCCATCTTCTGCCAGCTCTGTCACCCGAACAGCAGTCCTCAAGGGTGGAACTTACCCTGTTATATAACCCCAGTGCTTCCTATTTTCAAGCCTTTCCATGCCTACTCTCTCTATCCTTCAGTAGCACCTAGGAATTTTGTAAACAATGGATTTTTAGTTAGCTGACTGCATTTTCCATGTGTGCAGCATGACAAAAGACGTAGCTTTTGTCTTTCAGTGGCAACTGGGAATCTTGTCAATAATTGATTTCTAGCAAACATTACTGTATTTGGGCTCAGACAAGTCAAGGACAATTTTCTGTCCTTCAATGGCATGTAGGGTTTTGCCAAAGAGTTTTTTTTAGCTGTCTATTACAGTACACTTGATCACTCAAGGATAATGCTCTACCCTTGAATTGCATTTAGGAATTTTGCCAAAAACTGTATTTGTAGCTGTCTATTCCAGTGCACTTGACCAGTAAAGGATACTTATCTGCCCTTTAATTGCATTTGGGTGTTTTGTCCAAACTGTATTTTTAGATGAAAGCACCCTTCTTGGGCACATCAGGATACAGGACATTGCCCTGCCCTTCATCTGCAACTAGCAAAATGTTGAGGAACTATATAGTGAGTAAATTGGCTTCCTTCCCAGAGTGGCCAATGCAGAATACACTGTACCCAGATCAAGGTTGCAGGTACACAGCTTGGATGAAAATACTCTAATTGTGTTTTACATGGAAAAGCAAATCAGGCAGCCTTCCTTTAAATTGCATTATATTGTGCTGTGCATTGTAGCAAAAAGGCATGCTTAACCAAATATGAATGTGTTCTTTTTCCAACATGGAAAAGCAATTCTCGCGGGTTGCATTTAAGTGTGTTTCCATCGCACTGTGCAAAAAAGGCATGCTTAACCAAACATGAATGTGTTTTTATCGCACTGTGCATTTTAGCAAAAGGGCATGCTTAAGCAAATATGAATGTGGTTTCATTGCAACATGAAAAAGCTACTCTCTGGGCCTGCATGTTAACATGTTTTCACCAGTAAACATGAAAGGTCTGTTTGTGGCTCAAATGCTTGGCTAATAAGGGGAAATCTAGAAAATACATAACACCTCCAGGACCACACCAATCAGTCATATAGGGAGGGATTTAAGAGTTCTATTGGTGGACATCTAGCAGTTCAAACTGAGTGCCCATTACCTTGGGGGGCGCGAGTGCCCTAATTTTGAGTTAGGCTATTTTGTCACCTCGGGAACTCTGCCCTGGCTCCTAAGAGGGTGTCCATCAAAGACGGATGCACCATGCACTAGGCTGCTCGCATTCCTTTCTGATTGATCAGGTCTGCAACATGAGAAAATGGACGATTTATCTATCCTGCCTGAAGGCCTTCTTACCTATGGTCGGGGCTGGAAACAGGGATGGGACAATGTATTGGTACTAGATGCCAGAATGCGTTATTACTGCTACCGTGGCCTGGGCATTTTGTAGGCTGTGAATTCAGCACGGCAGGGTTTCTGTGTTTTCTACCGTTGCACAGGAGCTAGCTATTACCTGGTTCATTCAGTGTTACTTGTTACCATATTTTCTAGACTCACCAGTCCACCCCCCTCCCGTGGCTCTTCTCAGGACACTAACCCTAGTACACCCATACCCCATACGCTGTCCTTCTGTCATCTATGGCTTATCCCCTCCCCCTACAGCCAGGCCTCTTAATTTCTCTGGGTTTTTAATACATTTTCCTAAACCTAATCATTTTGAGGGCTGGGGGCCTTGTACGTGCATCCCAACATTCCCCCCTTTAGTTAATCGCACATTAACTAACTCTGCTACTAACCTTAGTGCTTCTTGTACTGTCCATGTTCCTTCTTCAGGTACGCAAAACCTGCATACATTGTGCAAACTTTCGTGAACCTGAGCGTACTGTTCTGGGGTACAGGTAAGGTAAATAAACCGTGCATCACCTGATAGGTCGGCCCAGTGTTCTGTGTAATTCTCTGGGTCCGGTGGGGATATGATTACTGTCTCTGGGGGATCTATGTCTCTCTCAAGTCTCACATCCGATGTTTAGTAAGATCATCTGTTTGAGCATTACCCTTTTTGTTTGACCGCAAGGTGCACTACTTCCCCCAATTGAAACCATCATCCTTGCGCTATTACTAAGAGACTTTATGCAGCAATGTAGGATCATCTGGCACGTGGAGAACATCACTAACAGGAGTACCGCAATAGGGACCAATATCTTCACCAGTGTTCTGAGCCATAATAATGCCCACGAGAATATTTACATCAAACCAATCGCTGACCAAGGTATAACACCTCCTGCTGGCAATATTGCAACTTCACCCAATCCACCTTGTACCCTTTGTCCACAAGCAATTGTAATAGAGTGATAGGATCATCCCTGCACTGTTGTTCATTGGCACTTCATACTAACAAATTGCCCACATATTTGATAATGGTGCTTGGCACATGCATGTTTCCCAGATCTGCCGCTAACACCCAGTTAAAGATATTAGGAGGCTCACAATACCCTTGAGGCAATCTTGTGTGCTGGAATCGTCATTCGACCATGCAGAAACACTGTGAGATATTGGGAGTCAGGGTGCAATGGAACTCAGAAGAATGCTGGGTTGCTGTTGTAGGTATATTGCATAGTATTGTCGCCAGGTTGGGCACTACCGGAAACTCAGCTTGCACTACATCATTCAAAGGCCATACATCCATGAATCAACCTCCAATTAGATCCTTTCGATCTCTTGTTGGGGTATATAGACATATTACAGGGAGGGGTAGAGGGTACAATAGTCCCTTGGTGTAGAAGTGCAGTGATGGTTTCATTTGTTCCCTCTGCTGCCTCTTTCAAAATGGGTTATGCTCCACTCACAGTAATACTGCTCTTGGTTTAAGGGTAATTAGAATTGGAGCCATGCTCAGCAAGAGCCCTACGTCATGGAAGTTGGTCATCCACAGGATGTCAGGGACCTGTGCTAGATCCCCTCGGTCAAATGATGGGACACTTTCTGCCACAAACATGGAACACAGGACCTGCAGATACTGTATCATGATCTTGCAGGGAACACACAGGGCTAACACTATTTCTCCATTATCGTCCTTATCCTCAAACAAGTCAACATCAGTCAATTCTTTCAGTGGTTGAGTTGGTTCTATGAACAGCACCAGTGTCCTCCATCTGTATCTGTCCCTAGTAAGACAATCCTGGTTTTCAACACCACCACCGCGTCAATCTCCAATGTGAGAATCGTCCATGCTACATGTTCTTGCGGCTGAGCGAGCCTGAACAGAAAATCGCAATGTCTTTGCCAACACTCATTACCCACTTGGGGGATTACCTATGGAAGTACTGCAATATCATAAACAAACAAATATGGGTGAATTGGAATTCCCTGCACTGCCATCTCGCTCCCCAAAGCAGGAATGACTATCATTGTTAATATATGGCACATCCCTGAGGTTGAGCACACCTCTCCTCTCTCAGTAAACTAGATGGCCATGTTCAGTTTGCTGACAAATTGACAGATTGAGAGGGGACGTTGTCGAGAACAACAACAGGGTCTCTACTACATTGCTCCCACGTTGATGGCTAATTCCTCTGTGAAAGGAACCATTTTCACTGCTCCAGAAAAGCCTTGCATGTTCATAAGCTCTCCTGACAAAGGGAAATGGCCCTTCTTAATACATGATTTGGTAGAACCTGTATCCATAATGAAAATAAAGGGTTTGTTACATATCTCCAAGCCCACCATGGGTTCCTCTTCCTAGTCAGCAGAGACTGACAGGACTGAGCATGCCAGGATTCTCTGTGGACTGTCCTAATCTAGGTAGGTGTTTGTCCCTGGGAAGGTGAAAAGATTCTCTCCCAAACCGCTTGCCCCTTGGTAGTGTGAAAAGGTACCATTGGGAACTGCATTACTGTTGGGTATTTGTGGCATTTGTTGTGGGCCCAGATGCGTTGCATAAGGAGAAGTACCTGCACTTGCAGCTGGGCAAACTGTGGGGCTGCAGTGGGTGAAGGCAGTGCTCTGTACGTGGTTTCTGGGGGGCCAAGGGCATAGTACTGTGGGCATGGGGATGGCGGTCCAGGGGCATATGGGGGCACCTGGTTGTAGGCAACTGCTGGCCTACTTCTACAATCCTGTGAAAAATGTCCCATCCTCCCACATGTCCAACACTGTCTGGTATTGCCCCCCCCTAAGATCCATCTGTCAAAATCCTCCTCTCCACTACTCTCCCCTCTGGGAACCCCTTCCCGGGGGGTACACTCCCTGGGTCCACCCCTGATACTGCAGTTGAAACCCACTGTTCTATTTGTGTCCTCCTCCCCATGCAGGTGCCACTCACATCAGCCTGTATTGCACGATGCTCTGTGCATCTTGTGAGGCTGCTACCACGCCCTCTACTAATATCTTTGCTAACTTCTTCTGCACCAGTTTTTCTTCCTCTGTTTATACTCGCTGGGCCAGTTCCTTCCCTTTTTCCCTCAGCCTTTTGCAATGTCATACAATTATGGACTGTATATCTGGCCAACCTTTTGCCTCAATCCCCACTATTTTGTCTAGGGCTTTTTACACCTCTTTGGGTAGCCCCTGTTTCACCGCAAATTAGAAGAAGGAGATCCCTCAATCCCATGACTCACCCATCTCCACCCCAAACATCTCTTGGGTTTGTAAAATATACTGGGAGGGATTTTCATCATACGGCTTTGTGCGCTGCATTATGGACTAGAGATCTGGGGTGTCTGGATAGGCATGCCATAATGCTGCCTATACCTGCACTCTTATGTCATTAAAGTGGGCCCCATCATTAATGTCATCCCCTAATCCATAACAGGATACCAGTCTTTCATCCATATGTCATATGCCTGATCCACTAGTATTGCAACAATTAAACATTTCAAATCACCTACAGCCAGAGTAATATCGGCAGTTTGTTTTTCAACCACGTAAATTTATTTCACAGCACTTGCAGTGATAGACGACAGGGCTTTAATTATATAATTCTTGTCCATGTATGTCCACTGAACAAACTGAGCCCTCCCTGCACCCCATAACCTTCTTCACCTTCCTCTTCTCTATCTATCTACCCTTTGCCACTGCTATGCTCCCATACTGATTCCTCAATCTGGTCCCCCATAAAATCTCAACTCATGGTGATATATTGGGCAGATCTTCCCCCTCTACTACCTGGGCCACCGTATCCCATTCTTCATCTTCTGGGTCACCTCCGATCTCACCCTCCGACCGCCTGTCCCATTTCTCTATATGCACATCAATAATATACAGTGCTGTCAATCCTAAACAATGTATCCCCTGCCCTCCACTCGTCCAGCCCACTAGGGGCCTTGTGTCTACCCCTCCTGTCCATTCTCAATCATGCAAACTCTTCCTGTGTTTTCTTCACTATCGCTTCTAGTTCTTTTTGTGGTTTCTTGTTTTGGTCGCCCTGCTCTTTCCCCTGTACAGCTGCCAATGCTATAGGGTTCAGGAAGTTCTGATACTGTGCAAGTGGTTACAGAGGGGGTGGTGCAGTACCGGGTAGAGGGACGCACACTAGGTTTGTGTACCCTGAAGCTGTACAGGTGGGATAACATCCTAACAGGAACTGCAGTGTACCTGAAGGTGGTTGTACTCTGGATTTTGGCACAAGCGGGGCTGGGGATTCTTGGGTGGATGGTGTGGTAAGCTTGGTCTGGACACATGAGACTGGTGGACCCAATAATGCTTTCACCTGGCTCAGGGGACATCCTCTACATCCTCTATCATCTTCCATAATTCCAACACTTTCTTTCTGTTTTTAAACAACCCCCCTTTGTCTCGGCCACCCACTCTGTGATATTTCAAAATGATTTCCTTATGCAATGGTAAGGCTGCACACACAAATTCTAAAAGGGTTTTCGGCTCAATTTTAGCTGCCCCATTCCAACATGTATTGAACAAAAACCTAAAAACGTTCAACGTATGGAGGTTCGATCCACTGGCACTTCTGTTGTCCCGTTTCTCCACCCTTTTACACTCTCCTCTCCACCCTTACTCTTGTAAACTCAACCTTCACTCACTCCCACCTCACTCCAATCTCTCACCACCACACCTCATGCTTTTTACACACCAAATACTCACCCCCTCATTCCACACCACTCCTCAAACCTTCCACATGACAAACCTCAACCCCTCCTCAGTGCAAACCAATACAACAAAAAAATAAAATAAAACACTCAAAAATGCTACATTTTCATTCCCACACCCTCTTAATACTATTTCCTCTTTAAAATACATTGCTGTCTTCTTCCTTTAATCGGAAAGGATCCTTTTACTCCATCATCCTCGTAATCCATATAATAATACAAAATATGTAAAAATATGCTACATGGTCTTCCTACTACAAATTCACACCTCAATCGCTGCGTCACCACTCCCTTTCAGACATATTCCCATACCCCCCCACATTGTTGTCTTCCGCAAAAGGTGCACTTACATCTATGTGCTCTCCCGAATTCCTCTGTCAGAGGGTCCCATCAACGGCCTGCACAATCCAGGAGCAGCGCCCCACTCCTAGGAACTCACAGGAATTCTAGCAACACGGCTCCTGTAAACAACGTTGTGTACGAGGTTTTGGTTGCTGCAGTTGGGTGCAGCCCCTCCAGATGTGCGGCCAGGAATCCTCCTTCTCTGCATAGAAGACTGGAATCACGTTGGGGTAACCAAATTCTGTAGGGCAGACCACCAGACAACCAGACCAATAAAAAAAACAATCCTCTAAGGAAAAAGGCTATGTGCACCTCTTGCAAGGATAACAAAGTTTTATTTCTCAAACAGAAGAGAAAAATGATGTGTCAGTAGGGGCATTCAAATCCGACTGCCAAGGAGCACACTGGTTAGTTCAAAGAGAAGCAACATGTTATAAAGGATATTGTCTTCACCTATGATGCATACAGTATACAGTACTCATTCGCCACACTCATTGGCTACCCTCTATGTACATACCACCCGCTCCTTATGGGATGCCGGATGACTGGTTATGGTTCTTTGGCCCAATCACCTTCCATGCGGTGTGCAACCATACCACCTTAGGTACTTGAGACATGTTTGGTGGCCCGCGTTTGAATATAACTCGCCACACAAACACCTCACTTGATGTGCACCAGGTAATTAGACATGAGCTCAGTGGATACTCTGGAGGTTGAATCAGCCCTTGAAGTGATCAGCGCTTCTTTGGATTCCAGACACCCATGCTCCCCTGCCATGACTCATTGGCACTGACCTAGATATGTTGGCCTCACCCTGTGCACCTCGTAGTACAAATCACAGGACATCCTGCTCTTTGCTCCCCCTTGGCGGTTGCGCCCTCCTCAACCCTTCACCTGGGCCCCTCCAAGACCACACTAATCAGTCATATAATGAGGGATTTAGGAGTTCTATTGGTGGGTATCTGGCAGTTCAAACAGAGTGGCCATTACCTTGGGGGTTGCTAGTGCCCTAAATATGAGTTGTGCTCTTCTATCAGCTCAGGACCTCTGCCCTGGCTCCCAAGAGATTGTCCTTCAAAGACAGGTGCAGCCCTACACTGGGCTGCTCACATTCCTTTCTGATTGCACCGGCCTGCAGCATGAGACAATGGAGGATTTATCTATCCTGCCCAAAGGCCTTCTTATCTATGGTTGGGCTGGGAACAGGGACAGGAAAATGTATTTCTACTAGATGCCAGAATGCGCGATTACTGCTACGGTGGCCTGGTCCTTTTGTAGGCCACAAATTCTGCATGGCAGGGTTTCTGTGTTTTCGGCCATGGGATAGGAGCTGGCTATTACCTGGTTTGTTCATTGTTACTTATTACCATATTTTCTCGCCCCTCCAGTCCACCCCCTGCCTTGGATCCTCTCAGGACACTAATCCTACTACACCCATCCCCCTTAGGCTGCCCTTACATCATCTATAGCTTAGCACCTCCTCCCTACAGCCGAGCATCTTCATTTCTCCGGGTTTTTAATGCATTTTCCTCAATCTAAATCGTTTTGTGGGGTGAGGGACTTGGAAGTACACCCCAACACTTCCAATGATCTCACCTAATCTCTCTACAGCAGGATTATATTTTCATGGACTCATTACATTATAATTGCTGCACAAGACTGTGTTCTATTTAAATTGCATTTGAATGCAGATTTCCTCTCAGGTCTCCTTGGAGATGAAGACAGCAGAAACACATCAAGCCGTACCCATGCTGTGTATGTAACTACGTATCCTTGGGCTTTTGCAATTTAGAAAAACGTCCGTGTTGTGAGCCCTGGAAAGTCATGTCAGAGTAGAAAAGTGTTTATTTGCATATGCACTGGCTTAATACATTATCGTTTTGGGGATTTTATTTAAAGAGCTGCTTTTGACTGAAAGACACATGAGGGCTATATCACAAAAATGCCCTTAAAATTGAGGAACTATGAATAATTTATGTATGAAGAACTATTGACAATCCATCTTAAAAGTCAAAAAGATTTTTAAAAAATGGCGATTCATGGTGAAGATATAATTGTTTCCGTTTGTCTGAATGGATAATTCCATGATGGGAATGTGCATTACAGCACCAAGTCCACCGCATATCCTGTTATCCAGGTTTTTCTTGGAGTTATAGGCCAGGCCATGATTTTAAAGATTTGCAGTATAAAAAATGCTGAGATGCATCTCAGAGATGCTTTGTGTATCTCCAGATTTGCACCAGTTCAAGGCTTTCTGGACATGTATAAGGAAGCAGGAAAAAATCTGAAATGCTTACAGAAATCTTGTCTTTTTCTCCAGTGAAACCTTTTATGAATCCTCAGCTTATAAACGACCTTAGTCTAGAGAGAAAACTTTGTGACTCATAGGAGCTCATGTTCCGCATGGTGTAGAGTAAAATCAATGAGTAAAATGTATGTGTAAACATTTTACACAGTGATTTTACTCCATGCCATATTTTTATTTATTTGTATGGCAGGGAGGAGGCGTGGATCATAAGTTAGGATTCTCTATCACCGTTCTTCTCCGTGATACAAATACTCCAGCATTAGCATCAGCGTGGAGCTCATGTTCATATGAGCCATAAGAAGAAAGGAAGGCATGAAGGCCTTAAGTAAGGTTTTAACGCTGTACATTCACGCCATGGCTAATTTTCCATCATTTGCATGGCGGAGAGGAGTGAAGGAACGCAACTTGTGTTTCCACCACCTCCCTTCATCTATGCCATACAAATGCTTCAGCATTTGCACTGGCATGGATTTTTATGCCGGGGAAAATGCTGGAAGTCCCCCATGGAGTTTGCCTCCTTTATGCACCAGTATAAAGCAGGCAGACCCCATCGCGATCCATTGAACACAGCATGTACAGTTACAATTAATCTTCAATCTCATACCAAACTAAAAAAACACGGACATTGACCTGTCTGCGACATAATATGAAAAATAAGTCCTAAGTATTTAATACCATTATGGGAAATCACGGGAACTTAATCAAACAAATTTGCTAAACCAGTAGCTTCAAAAACACGGTCCGTACATGAGGAAGATCCATAGTAATCATGAGTAGCACGAATACAATAAAACTTCAAAAATGGCGTCCGTGACATAATGACGTTTATCACGCAATCGTGTTGGTGACGTCATCAAGTCACGGCACGTAAATAAATAGTGGCCATTTTGTAGAAGTAAAATGAGGAGTTCCAGCAAAACAACACTCGCGTCCTGCAGCATTGAATTCATGGAGAAATCCAGGTACCTATAATTTGAACCAAGGTTATACTAGATACCATTACCTGGCTTTTAAAATTATTATCCTAATATTTAGGAAGATGCTGGACTCAAATCTATCATTGTAGAGGAGCCGCAGCATCTTTATCAACAGTCTTAAAACTGGTAAATTTATCTATCCAAATAAGAGGGTTTTTCTTGTATCTAACAGGGACTGTTTCACAAATTCAAGAAGAACGGGAAACAACAGACCATTGATTTAACTAAGACGATCATTACCTAAGTCTTCCTATTTGACAATCTGCAATACAAGAACTGAGCAGTAAGGATTTACTCATGATACTTTTTCTGTTAATGTTTAATTATTGCGCCATTCAAAATCCAAGTATGAGTCCCCTTTTCTCCTGACAATCTAAACACAATAATCAATCAAAAATGCAGTAGCAACTTTAATTGTTCGATATATCTGACATAGCAATAGCTATAGCCGCTATAATCGCAATAAGCATGCACTAATCTGAGACTTCAGTGTAAACAACTTGTAAAGTATTGAACTCTCAATTCTGCAATTGATAAGTTATAGAATAATAACATGAATCAACTTTAAGCCTAAAACTTTTTTTTCTTGTTCACAATGCTTTCAAACTTTATCTTTTTCAGCAATCTGTAAATGTTACTTTACCTCCTGAAGAACCACTGTATGTTAAGTGGGGAAACGCGTGTCGAGGATCTAACACGCAACGTTTTTGTTTACTGTATCTGTGAAAACAACAGACATCCTAAAAAATAAATACAAAACCTTTGGAGCACCTGACAAACATTGTTTGAATTTTTTTCTTTTCAGTTACAATTAAACCCTGCCTGACATGCTTACACTCTGCCGTGCAAAGTGGGCACACGCTGCCTGGCATGCATGTCAATCAGGGTTTAATTGTAATTGAGAGCACTGCAGACAATGCTCAGATCGCAAGCCATGTTCACAATTGAAATTAAACCCTGCCTGACACGCGAGGATGCCAGGCAAGGTTTAATTGTGATTGGGAGCAACATTTGCCATGCAAGCATGGCACAAGCGGCTCTGACAATTCAAAGGATACGCTGAGTCGAATGTAATCATGCCAAGCAGCGTTTACACAATTTGCACATTTCAAATTGCAAATTGCACATGCTTTTTGCTGCTGTAAAAAGAAGACAAATTCCATAACAATCCACAGCATTTGCTCCAGTATACTGCCTCCTTTTGCCATGCACGTTTGCACTCTGATGTGTAAATGACAAAAATGTTGCAGTTGGGAGTCGCCTATGTGTATGCATTTTCATGCTGGAGCAAATGTTTTGGATTGGTGTGCAATTCGTCTGCTTTTTACAGCAGCAAAAAGCAGGTGGAATGTATTCCATAGATATTAATTGAGAACACAGCCTGCCATACATATACGGCAGGAGGCATTTACCCATTTTTGCAGATCGTAAAAGGGTGACTTACAAGTGAGTATGCCACAATTTTACACTCTTCTTTTCCACTACCCTGTGCAAAATATGAAAATGATACATAGTGTACCTGTGTATGTCAACGTGTAAATGTAACAGGTTCCCTCTGCTTAATGTATGTTTAACTCAAAAATGAGCTTCAGAGGAACTGCAGACCCTTCTGGTATACTTCCAAAATGCACAATTGAATAAGAAATATCTGTATGAACTTGAGAGATGTTTTAATTAGTATTTTGTTGTGTGTTTTTGGAATAAGCTAAATACAGCCTGAGTCGGATGTTAGAAATGGGCTTCGTAAAGTATAAATTAGGTTGAGATTAGGAGAAAGACGAGCAGGTAGGATAGGAACATAATAGAAAATAAAGGAAGAGGTTTGATCGCTTTGAAGCAGCACCACAATTTGTTGTGCATCATTTATCAATGTGATCATTGTCTGCCTCTTTCGTCCTTTTCTAATCGTTTTTGGATGTGTGTGCCATCTAGCCAGCGGGGTTATGTACCCAAGTCTTGTTGTCTTAACAGTGCCATCCTTGTGCCTCTTAATTTCATAGTTTTCAATTATTGGCACGCAAATTGTGGAAAGGTGTACTACCCCTTGATAGCTGCACGTGTAGTACATTCATAATTTGTTTAAAAAACATCCAAAAGATCACTTGTTGATCATTGCTTTTCCACAAACTGATCAATAATAAAATATCGTTTCATTCATTTGTGTTATGTTCTTGCCAATGTTACGTTATTTTGCTTATTTTTTAGGCCCACTTAAAGTACTTTAGATACAATTCGGATAGAAATTAATAATTCAATACATAACATCAGTAAAGATGTCTAAGAGGAAGAAGGAAAGAGGCATAGAGGACCACACTTAGCAAGAGAAGGCTACTCTAGACTGTGCGTGAATTGGATGTTAGGAGTCATGTGATGCATTGGAGGCTTGTCTGCAGCATGAGGAACAATAACGCCAATCTCATTACGGAGAGGGAGGTATGATCCCGCAATCAACATCAATTATTACGCAAGTAGTGTTCACCACTGTTTGAAATGCCATAGTTTTGGCAATAACTCATAAAGTACAATAAAAAATAAATATTGTATGTATGTACTAAATCCATAGTGTGCAACAACCTCTTGCCACCAGTGGGGCATCATAGCACAGACATGCAACTAAATACTAAGCCAACCTGGACATTTACCTTGGGAAATATTGGTTTAGTTTTTTTATTGGTATATTTGCTCAACCTTACACAAAATTACAAAAAATGTAAATAGAAAATCATTCGCAACATATTGATCGTACATTTAAAACATGGAGTAAATTAGCTAAGAAAAGCAAGTAACTAAGGCTAATAAATTCCAATAAAATATTACAGTTAGATAAGACACAAAATGGGAACAGTTCTATTTTTCACAGATCGAGAACCAAGATGTACATTAGCAGGGTAATTCATAGAATTTCGCAGAAAAGTGTCGCAAGCGGCTGGCGCAGAGTGTCCGCGTGCGATTGTCTGCGCCAGGCACGTGCGCTAAAACCGATTTCCGCGCACAGCGTATTCATGGATTTCAGGCTCCCAAACCAGCCGTGGCGCAGAGTATCGCAGCGACCCTGCAGCAGCGCCAGTAACGCCCCCAAGAACGTCCTCGCGCAAGGAAAAGCCATCAAAATCGCTAAATCATCGCAAAGGGCTGCGCTAACCCTGGGCCAGTCTACAGGGCTGCCAAACAAGGAACGCAAAGCGGGTAACGTGCATATCAGGGGTACGCGTGAAGTTATACACGCGATTAGCCAGGGTACGTGCATTACAGGGGTACGGGAAGTTCTACACGCGATTGGCCAGGGTACGTGTATTACAGGGGTACGCGTGAAGTTTTACACGCGATTAGCCAGGGCACGTGTATCACAGGGGTACGCAGGAATTATCACACGCGATTTGGCTGGGTACGTGTATTACAGGGGTACACGGGAAGTTCTACACGCGATTCGGCTGGGTACGTGTATTACAGGGGTGCGCGGGAATTCTCACATGCGATTTGGCCAGGTACATGTATTACAGGGGTGCGCGGGAATTATCACACGCGATTTGGCTTGGTACGTGTATTACAGGGGTGCGTGGGAAGTTCTACACGCGATTGGCCAGGGTACGTGTATTACAGGGGTACGTGGGAATTATCACATGCGATTTGGCTGGGTACGTGTATTACAGGGGTACACGGGAAGTTCTACACGCGATTCGGCTGGGTACGTGTATTACAGGGGTGCGCGGGAATTCTCACACGCGATTTGGCTTGGTACGTGTATTACAGGGGTGCGCGGGAATTATCACACGCGATTTGGCTTGGTACGTGTATTACAGGGGTGCGTGGGAAGTTCTACACGTGATTGGCCAGGGTACGTGTATTACAGGGGTACGTGGGAATTATCACATGCGATTTGGCTGGGTACGTGTATTACAGGGGTACACGGGAAGTTCTACACGCGATTCGGCTGGGTACGTGTATTACAGGGGTGCGCGGGAATTCTCACATGCGATTTGGCCAGGTACGTGTATTACAGGGGTGTGCGGGAATTATCACACGCGATTAGGCTGGGTGGGTCCTCACAGGTGTTCCCTGTACACCCTCCACGGCCCCTGCAGGCAGCCCACAAAACAGGGGACTACCCTACACACCTGCTCATGTCCCCCTGCACCCCCACCCCCCAGCAGTGCAGGGGCAGCCTCCACCAGGCCCCCACCCATGTCTCCCAACACCCCCACCCCCCAGCAGTGCAGGGGCAGCCTCCACCAGGCCCCCACTCATGTCCCCTATCACCCCCACCCCCCAGCATCCAGGGGCACCCTCCACCAGGACCCCACCCAAGTCTCTCACCACCCCCACCCCCCAGCCACCAGTGGCAACCTCCACCAGGCCCCCATCCATGTCTCCCACCACCCCCACCCCCCAGCAGTGCAGGGGCACCCTCCACCAGGCCCCCACCAATGTCCCCTATCACCCCCAAACCCCTGCCACTAAGGGCAAACTCCGCCAGGCCACCACCCATGTCACTCACCACCCCCACCCCCCAGCAGTGCAGGGGCACCCTCCATCAGGCCCCCACCCATGTCCCCTATCACCCCCACCCCCCAGCAGTGCAGGGGCACCCTCCACCAGGCCCCCACTCATGTCCCCTATCACCCCCACCCCCCAGCATCCAGGGGCACCCTCCACCAGGCCCCCACCCATGTCTCTCACCACCCCCACCCCCCAGCCACCAGGGGCAACCTCCACCAGGCCCCCATCCATGTCTCCCACCACCCCCACCCCCCAGCAGTGCAGGGGCACCCTCCACCAGGCCCCCACTCATGTCCCCCATCACCCCCACCCCCCAGCCACCAGGGGCAACCTCCACCAGGCCCCCATCCATGTCTCCCACCACCCCCACCCCCCAGCAGTGCAGGGGCACCCTCCACCAGGCCCCCACTCATGTCCCCCATCACCCCCACCCTCCTGCCACCAGGGGCACCCTCCACCAGGCCCCCATCCATGTCTCCCACCACCCCCACCCCCCAGCCACCAGGGGCAACCTCCACCAGGCCCCCACCCATGTCCCCTATCACCCCCACCCCCCAGCAGTGCAGGGGCACCCTCCACCAGGCCCCCACTCATGTCCCCTATCACCCCCAGCCCCCAGCATCCAGGGGCACCCTCCACCAGGCCCCCACCCATGTCTCTCACCACCCCCACCCCCCAGCCACCAGGGGCAACCTCCACCAGGCCCCCATCCATGTCTCCCACCACCCCCACCCCCCAGCAGTGCAGGGGCACCCTCCACCAGGCCCCCACTCATGTCCCCCATCACCCCCACCCCCTGCCACCAGGGGCACCCTCCACCAGGCCCCCACCCATGTCTCCCACCACCCCCACCCCCCAGCCACCAGGGGCAACCTCCACCAGGCCCCCACCCATGTCCCCTATCACCCCCACCCCCCAGCAGTGCAGGGGCACCCTCCACCAGGCCCCCACTCATGTCCCCTATCACCCCCACCCCCCAGCATCCAGGGGCACCCTCCACCAGGCCCCCACCCATGTCTCTCACCACCCCCACCCCCCAGCCACCAGGGGCAACCTCCACCAGGCCCCCATCCATGTCTCCCACCACCCCCACCCCCCAGCAGTGCAGGGGCACCCTCCACCAGGCCCCCACCAATGTCCCCTATCACCCCCACCCCCCTGCCACCAGGGGCACCCTCCACCAGGCCCCCACCCATGTCACTCACCACCCCCACCCCCCAGCAGTGCAGGGGCACCCTCCATCAGGCCCCCACCCATGTCCCCTATCACCCCCACCCCCCAGCAGTGCAGGGGCACCCTCCACCAGGCCCCCACTCATGTCCCCTATCACCCCCACCCCCCAGCATCCAGGGGCACCCTCCACCAGGCCCCCACCCATGTCTCTCACCACCCCCACCCCCCAGCCACCAGGGGCAACCTCCACCAGGCCCCCATCCATGTCTCCCACCACCCCCACCCCCCAGCAGTGCAGGGGCACCCTCCACCAGGCCCCCACTCATGTCCCCCATCACCCCCACCCCCCAGCCACCAGGGGCAACCTCCACCAGGCCCCCATCCATGTCTCCCACCACCCCCACCCCCCAGCAGTGCAGGGGCACCCTCCACCAGGCCCCCACTCATGTCCCCCATCACCCCCACCCCCCTGCCACCAGGGGCACCCTCCACCAGGCCCCCACCCATGTCTCCCACCACCCCCACCCCCCAGCCACCAGGGGCAACCTCCACCAGGCCCCCACCCATGTCCCCTATCACCCCCACCCCCCAGCAGTGCAGGGGCACCCTCCACCAGGCCCCCACTCATGTCCCCTATCACCCCCACCCCCCAGCATCCAGGGGCACCCTCCACCAGGCCCCCACCCATGTCTCTCACCACCCCCACCCCCCAGCCACCAGGGGCAACCTCCACCAGGCCCCCATCCATGTCTCCCACCACCCCCACCCCCCAGCAGTGCAGGGGCACCCTCCATCAGGCCCCCACCCATGTCCCCTATCACCCCCACCCCCCAGCAGTGCAGGGGCACCCTACACCAGGCCCCCACTCATGTCCCCTATCACCCCCACCCCCCAGCATCCAGGGGCACCCTCCACCAGGCCCCCACCCATGTCTCCCACCACCCCCAACCCCCAGCCACCAGGGGCACCCTCCACCAGGCCCCCACTCATGTCTCCCACCACCCCCACACCCAGCATCCAGGGGCACCCTCCACCAGGCCGCCACCCATGTCTCCCACCACCCCCACCCCCCAGCATCCAGGGGCACCCTCCACCAGGCTCCCACCCATGTCTCCCACCACCCCCACCCCCCAGCAGTGCAGGGGCACCCTCCACCAGGCCCCCACCCATGTCCCCTATCACCCCCACCCCCCAGCAGTGCAGGGGCACCCTCCATCAGGCCCCCACCCATGTCCCCTATCACCCCCACCCCCCTGCCACCAGGGGCACCCTCCACCAGGCCCCCATCCATGTCTCCCACCACCCCCACCCCCCAGCAGTGCAGGGGCAGCCTCCACCAGGCCCCCACTCATGTCCCCTATCACCCCCACCCCCCTGCCACCAGGGGCAGCCTCCACCAGGCCCCCACCCATGTCTACCACCACCCCCGCCCCCCAGCCACCAGGGGCAGCCTCCACCAGGCCCCCACTCATGTCCCCTATCACCCCCACCCCCCAGCCACCAGGGGCAGCCTCCACCAGGCCCCCACTCATGTCTCCCACCACCCCCACACCCCAGCCACCAGGGGCACCCTCCACCAGGCCCCCACTCATGTCTCCCACCACCCCCACCCCCCAGCAGTGCAGGGGCACCCTCCACCAGGCCCCCACTCATGTCCCCTATCACCCCCACCCCCCTGCCACCAGGGGCACCCTCCACCAGGCCCCCATCCATGTCTCCCACCACCCCCACCCCCCAGCAGTGCAGGGGCACCCTCCACCAGGCCCCCACCAATGTCCCCTATCACCCCCACCCCCCTGCCACCAGGGGCACCCTCCACCAGGCCCCCACCCATGTCTCTCACCACCCCCACCCCCCAGCCACCAGGGGCAACCTCCACCAGGCCCCCATCCATGTCTCCCACCACCCCCACCCCCCAGCAGTGCAGGGGCACCCTCCACCAGGCCCCCACCAATGTCCCCTATCACCCCCACCCCCCTGCCACCAGGGGCACCCTCCACCAGGCCCCCACCCATGTCACTCACCACCCCCACCCCCCAGCAGTGCAGGGGCACCCTCCACCAGGCCCCCACTCATGTCCCCTATCACCCCCACCCCCCTGCCACCAGGGGCACCCTCCACCAGGCCCCCACTCATGTCCCCTATCACCCCCACCCCCCTGCCACCAGGGGCACCCTCCACCAGGCCCCCATCCATGTCTCCCACCACCCCCACCCCCCAGCAGTGCAGGGGCACCCTCCACCAGGCCCCCACCAATGTCCCCTATCACCCCCACCCCCCTGCCACCAGGGGCACCCTCCACCAGGCCCCCACCCATGTCTCTCACCACCCCCACCCCCCAGCCACCAGGGGCAACCTCCACCAGGCCCCCATCCATGTCTCCCACCACCCCCACCCCCCAGCAGTGCAGGGGCACCCTCCACCAGGCCCCCACCAATGTCCCCTATCACCCCCACCCCCCTGCCACCAGGGGCACCCTCCACCAGGCCCCCACCCATGTCACTCACCACCCCCACCCCCCAGCAGTGCAGGGGCACCCTCCACCAGGCCCCCACTCATGTCCCCTATCACCCCCACCCCCCTGCCACCAGGGGCACCCTCCACCAGGCCCCCATCCATGTCTCCCACCACCCCCACCCCCCAGCAGTGCAGGGGCACCCTCCACCAGGCCCCCACCCATGTCTACCACCACCCCCACCCCCCAGCAGTGCAGGGGCACCCTCCACCAGGCCCCCACTCATGTCTCCCAGCGTGCTACGTGTATTTCAGGGGTGCGCGGGAAGTCCCACTCGCGAATAGCCTGGGCGCGTGTATTTCAGGGGTGCGCGGGAAGTTCCACACGCGAATAGCCTGGTCGCATGCATTTCAGGGGTGCGCGGGAAGTTTTACACGCGACTTCAGCAGGGTACGTGTATTTCAGGTATGCGCGGGAATTCTCACACGCGATTTGGCTTGGTACGTGTATTACAGGGGTGCATGGGAAGTTACACACGCGATTAGGCTGGGTGGGTCCTCACAGGTGTTCCCTGTACACCCTCCACGGCCCCTGCAGGCAGCTCACAAAACAGGGGACTACCCTGCACACCTGCTCATGTCCCCCTGCACCCCCACCCCCCAGCCACCAGGGGCAGCCTCCACCAGGCCCCCACCCCCGCCCCCCAGCCACCAGGGGCAGCCTCCACCAGGCCCCCACTCATGTCCCCTATCACCCCCACCCCCCAGCAGTGCAGGGGCAGCCTCCACCAGGCCCCCACTCATGTCTCCCACCACCCCCACACCCCAGCCACCAGGGGCGCCCTCCACCAGGCCCCCACTCATGTCTCCCACCACCCCCACCCCCCAGCAGTGCAGGGGCAGCAGGCAGTCGGGCAGCAGCAGGTGGGAGCGTGCTCGGGCTCTGGGGGGCAGTAGTTCGGCCTTCCGGGCAGGAGCGTGGTATTCCATGTGCGTACGCGTGGCCAGCTTGGTACGGAGTGATTTTGCACGTGAAAATCCTGCACGTCAGCGTGAAAACTGAGGAAAGGCCCTCAGCGCGTAAGCGCGTCTGTGACGTGACCCGCACAGGTGTTTCCCACACAGCACGTGATGACAGAGCACACGTGGAAAGACTGCACGTCAGAGTGTAATCGCGTGTGATTGGTGGAAATGGCCCTACACGCAGAAGTGACAAAGCGTGTGATTGGTGGAAATGGCCCTACACGCAGAAGTGACAAAGCGTGTAATTGGTGGAAATGGCCCTAGCGCGTACACGCCGCGTAAGTGACGCTGGACATGTGGGCCTGTATAAAAGGTACGTGTAGAACACGTTTTCCTTGTACGTGCTTTTCGTGGAGAGCGAGTGGGTGAATTCTGTACTTCTTGTCGTTTCACACGCGATTTACTTCACGGCGTTTCTAGTTCGTATTCCCTGTTACCTCTGACAGCTTTTTCTCTTTTTTCTCCTTTACTGGTTTACCTGGGCCTGTTCCCTCAAACAGTGTTCCCTTCTACTGTTGTCCTGTCTCCTCAGACAGCGGACAAATCTTCTTTTGGCGGGGGTGTTGCCAACCAAACGTGCTCCTTTTACACGCTCGTTTACCTGGCAGACGGTGAGTCACGCACGTATCTAACATCTGTGCTAGCCCCGTGTGTAGCCTACCCCTTCAGAGGTCATTCTAGGCTGCGTGTGACACGCATACGTTCATTCTTGTGTTTCTGGGTGCCACAGCGTAGTGCAGGTTTTTCTTTCTGCACACGTGGTCTAGGAGGGGTTGCGTGCACGTCATCTCCCTTTTTTGGGCCTCCTGTGCGTTGCGTGACCCGTCATCTTTCCCCAGGGGTTACATTCAGCCTTGCTAGAGCACTAGGGTACAATTACCATCTGGTACCCAACCCCTTTGACCCCCAATTGCCCAGGACAATAGTCTACATCCACTCCCATACTCACATTAACATCAGTGCCATGGCTGGGAGGCGAGGATTCCGTAAGGGTGGCAAAGGTGGAAGAGCCACAAGTGGTGGCCGTGGTGGATCCGGTAGGGGACGTGGTCGTAACTTGCAGGGTGAGCCTGTTCCCCCATGTGTGGAGGACCAGTCACGGGCACCCATAATCCCCCCCCCCCTCCCATTGAGGCTGATGTGGCTGACACCATCCATGCTCAGCCCTTGTTGGACCAGCCCATTGTGGCACCAGACCTGGCTGACTCCATGGCTGACTTCCAGGTCAGCAGGGCTACGACACGTGCGCTGGTGCACGTTGATGCCATCATGCCACGTGGATCTGGGGCAGCAAGGTCATCTGCTGCACCAAGTAGGCAGGGCGGAGAGGCTGCAGGGGCAGCTGCGGCTCCATCCACCCCAGCCCCCACACACCCATCCAGGACAGTGTCGGTCCTAGTCCATGCTGCTGACATTCCCCCTGACACCATCACACTAGAGCTAATGCCTGCACCAACTCCCATGCTGAGTGTGCAATCCCACACTCCTGATACAGAGTCCACCAGGGCTCCTGCCCCTAGTGTCCAGAGCGGCGCAGGACACTCAGGATCACCACCACCTTCCAAGCGGAAGAGGAAGAGTGCTCGTCCGGCACAGGCTGATGCCCCAGACACGGCTACACAGTCCGGCCCGTCCAGGAAGCCCAGCTTCACGGATGACGAACTGAATGCACTTGTCGAGTATGTGTCCGGACATGACAACGAGATGGTCATTGTTGCAGGATCCAAGACCACACCTGCACAACGCCAGGCACACTGGCAGACCGTTGCGGACATCGTAAGTGCCCTTGGAATTGTGAGGCGCACAGCCAATGATTGCTATAAGCGCTGGAATGACCTAAAGCGCAGGGCAAAGAGTAAGCTGGCCTCAAGTCATGCCGCAACTCTAGTGACTGGAGGTGGGTCTCCAGTAGTAGACATGGAACTCACTCCACATGAGTCACTCGCTGGGACCTACGTCACGGAGGAACAGATCCAAGGCGTGGGAGATCTGGCTGATTACGAGGCATTGTCCGGTGAGTGCACATGCATGTGTGTGTCATCCATGTGCATGGTGTGTGTGTGAGGGCTTCTGTTCGGGTGCCAGGTGAGAGTGTGTGCGCCTGAGTCGTATGGGTCAGCCATGTGCTTCATGCAATACATCCTGCGCAGCTGCATTTGGCCATAGCAGTATCCCTTCTGCCAACAGTAGACATCTAGCCCAACTGCACGCCAGTTGCCCTTGAAGTGTCACCTTGCCACAACATATTTGCTTCTTCTTCACTGTTCATTCAGTCAGTTTGTTTGCATTCCACCACTTTCACTAGGCATGTCGCTGTCCACTAGTCACATGTCTGACATGGGTATGGTAAAGTGGAGTGACTTTGTTACCTGGATATCATTTGTACACACATGTCCCTGTGCAATTGGACCATTTCAGACTGGCAGCTCCAGGTGAAAAATCTGACCTGTTAGAAATAGAAAAGCTATTACATGCGGGAACTGGACTGAATGAATAGGTGCTGCCCTCCTCTCCATCTTCACTCAATAGCAATGGTACATGCCATCTGTGTGATGGCATGTGTGTTTCACCTGCCAATCACAGGCCAATGTGTGATGCCACTGCCAGGCAGCATGCAGAAAATGTGTTCATCTTCCATCTTGGTGTCATCAGTGTGTGCCATTTGCCTGGACTTCATACGCAGTGAGGGTGCATGCATGGGAGGGTTTTTGTCATGTGGGACATGTGTCAATCAAGTACTGGTTCTCTTGCTTCTCAGCCCTCAATGTGTGCCATGGTGCTAATGCCTGTTTCCATTTCTTTGTTTTCATGTCTTTGCAGGGGAAGACGCACCTGATACTGCTGGGGTTGTGGAGATGGTGCAGACCCAGGAGGGGTCCGAGGGCCGACCAACCACCAGTGAGGGACGTGGTGTGGTGGTGGGGGAGAACCCACAAGTGCTGCAGGTCGTGCTCTCAAGGGGTGTCTCTGGCTGCACCTCCCCCGAGCTGTACTCAGGTGTTGATTCGGATGAGACCTACATGCCGTCGCAGGTGAGTGTTCCAGGGAGGGATTCTGTTCTGTCTCACCCACCTGCACCAGGGTCAGAACCCTCCATGGGGATGTCAGTGTTGGCAGCTACGCCTTCGGTGGTTACGGATGCAGGGTCACACTCCGCGACATCTGATCCTGTTCCTGCGCCAGCAGATCAGAGGGGGAATGCAGTCCTGCAGCCTCAGGCAGTGCCGGCACAGCAAGGCGCAGTTCGCCTTGCCCCAGACAGGTGTGGTGCCCGCCGACGTGGTGGCCGTACGCCACCCGGCAATACCGCATGGGAGCAATCCATTTACGGTATGGCAACCCAACAGGCTGCATCATCCGAGATGATGGCTCAGGCCATGGATAGGGTGGCCACTTCCATTGTCCCCCCAGAAAGGCTGATGGAGCGACTAGAGCAGGCAACCGACTCCATCTGCCAGTCACACAGGGAGGACATGTTGGGGTCCAACAGGGACAGGCGGGCGGCACTGGCGACTCTGCAGGAGGCCATCTCCATTGAGTCCCAGGGCCACAGGGAAGCCCTGAGGCAGGAGCTCCTTCACCTCAGGACGACTCTTGTTGAGCTTGAGGCTTCAACACACCAAAGGACAGAACAGCAGCTGGAGCGTCTCACTCGTACGCTCTCAGCTGAGATGCAGGCAACGAGGGCGGAGGTCCGGGCATCCCGTGAGTTGTTGCATGGGGACCTCCGCACACTCATCCTCCAGAACCAGACCTACCACACCCGCATGCTTGCAGCCATGGAGGAGCAGACTAGGGCCTTGCGTGGGCTGCCTCCCATAGTGCAACCACCTCCGGATGCAGCTGCACAGGGTGATAATAGCGACAGCAGTGATACTCCCACAATAGGGTAGCCGTGTGGGCCATGAGCCCATGGAGGTATTTTATCTTCCCAGGATCCACGCAGGTGGGTTCTGGTGTGCATCCTGTCCTCGGACCTCCTGGGTGGCCTCCCCAACCCCCCCGGGCCCATCAATGGCCATTTTTGATTGTTTCTTATTTTTATTTTTATTTTGATTTCTTTTATTCCCAATTTTTTTGGGACGATCTGTTGGCTTCCGTGGTTCCTGTGGGCATACGCTGCATTGTGGCTGGGCACATGCAGGCTTGTAATGTATTTGGTTCAGATGCTTGGGTTTGAGTCACACACACCCCTCCTGCTTCCCGTTTCCATGGGCTTGTAAAGGGTGTGCCCAAGTGACAGTGAATTACACAGTGACGTTGGACTCCCATGAGCTGTGTGGGCAGTCTGTAGTCAATACTGTGTATACATTCCTAGTGCATATTGCTGTTGTGTTGTACACTGCATGTTGCATTGATGTGTAACTCTTCTTCTGTGTCTACCTCCCAATTTGCAGGTCCCTTCCTCATGTCCACACAAGGACCTCTAGTCTGGAGATGGGGTCCATGTTGGCAGCAGTGCACCTACAACTCTACATGGCGACAACACTGCACAGTTGGTAGTGGTGGGAGTGCAGGCATTTCCAGGTGGTGAGACTACTAATATGTAACATTTGTGATGTCATGTTAATGGTACTACGTGCTCAAGTATGTTGTTGGTCCGGCATTGCTGTGAGCATTTCAGGTGTTGCAGGTTTCTAATAGTGCCACTGTACATAGTGAGACTGATGTCATGTTGTGGGGATTACTTTGTTTACCTGCAATTAGCATGACATGGCACGGTGTGTCGTGTGGCGGTGCTGGGGTTGGGTTGGCTGACATGGCACTGTCCTCTTGTTGCATTTTGCAAGTGGGTATTCATTTTAGCTGCTTCAATGTGTAACTTCACAAAACTGCATTGGTGGTGTCTGTGTGGGTAGGGATGCACACATTGTGACACTTCCAGGTGAACAATCTCAGGCTGATATGGTTTTGACGGTTCATTCTCCAGACATTCAGGATCAGTGTCAGGTTGAGTCATCATTGATTGTCAGATGGAATGTGCCAGGGCAGTGTGCACTCCACAGGGGTGTGATTTCTATGTGAAGTAATTAGCCACTAGCTGTGTACGGGCTGCCTCCCCCCGTGCCCTTTCCCCTCCCATGCGCAGAGGCTGTGCATGTGGTTGGGGATGTGGGGCCACCACCATGTCCACGGCCAGGCCCCGGCGTGTTGCAACGTTGTGCAGGACACATGCTGCCACTATGATCCTGCACACTACTGGGGGAGCGTATAACAGCTGCCCGCCAGAACGGTCAAGGGAGCGAAAGCGTGACTTCAGCACTCCGAATGTGCGCTCCACTATGCCCCTGGTTGTAATGTGGGCTGTGTTATATCTTACCTGGGGTGGCGTGGTGGGGTTCCGAATTGGCGTCATCATGTGGGGGCTGAGAGGGTAGGCACTGTCCCCTGTGGAGGTGGTGATTGGTATCATTGGTGGGGTTGTGACCTTGCTCAGTATCCAACATGCATGCATGTGCAGTGGCATACATACTCACCAAGCAGCCATGTATCGCCATGCCGCCCAGCTTCTAGGTCCCGGCTTAGGGTGGACATTCGGTAAATGAAGCTGTCGTGGGTGGAGCCGGGATAGTTGGCATATACTGAGGTGATGATTCCCTTGGCATTACATGCTACCTGCACGTTGATGGAATGCCAGTGCTTGCGGTTCCTATAGATGTGCTCAGATGCCCTGGGGGGACGTAGAGCCACATGGGTGCAGTCGATGGCACCTAGCACTTTGGGGAATCGTGCCACAGCGTAAAAATCCAGGGCGGCAGCATGCCTTTCTGCAGGTGTTCTGGGCAGGTATATGTGCCTGCGGACTGATGGCCGTGCAGTGATGATGTTCAAGACCTGGTGTAGGCAGCGTGACTGGGTGGCCTGTGACACCCCACCCACTATGGCACTTGTCCGCTGAAATGATCCAGTGGCTAAGAAGTGCAGTACATTGAGGACCTTCTCCAGGGGGCTGAGTGCTTGGGAGCACAGGGTGGGTGATGTGAGGTCATCCTCCCACTAACTCACCAGGTCCAGTATAATGTGTGGTGGAAACCTGTACCTCCCATACACCTGGTCATCAGGCATCCCGAAAAGGCTGGTTCTGGGTGTGAATATTCTGGCCCTGACTATCCTCTTCCTCCTCCTTTGGTAGCCCACTGCCACTGCTGCTAGGAACGGTATGTTCATCCTGGCGTCTGAGCTTGTTATTGTTAAAGTGCACAAATTTATGCTTTGCGCGTGTTCTAGGCGAGCGTGTGACCCGGGCACCCCTGGAATCCAGTTACCAGTCCAATAGCGTGTGGAGATTCACACGCACCACGGGATACAGCGTGTGACCCGCGCACCCCTGGAATCCAGTTCCCAGTACAGGTTCGCTGACGTACTTGCGTGTGTAAGTGCCCGCGCACCCATTAAATACACGTACATAGGCCAATCGCGTGTACGCGCACTTTTGTCCAATTACACGCGATGACACTCTGACGTGCAGTATCTCCACATGTGCCCCGTCATCACGTGCTGAGTGGGGAACACCCGTGCGGGTCACGTCACAGACGCGCTTACGCGCTGAGGGACTCTGGTCCAATAGAATCGCGTATGCGTGCTGACGCGCTTACGCGCTAAGGGCCTTTCCTCGGATTTCACGCTGACGTGCAGGATTTTCACGTGCCAAATCACTCCGTATCAAGCTGGCCAAGCGAAAACACACGGAAAGACCACGCTCCTGCCCAGAAGGCCGAGTTACTGCCCCCCGTGCCCCGAGCAGCCTCCCACGTGCCATCTGCTGCTGCCTGCCTGCCTGCCTGCCTGCTGCCACCGTGCCCTGCCATTTGGTGCCTGCACATCAGCCATCTGCAGGGGTCCAGTTGCTGTGTCCACCCCTGCTGGAACTGAAGACTCCCGACTGGGATTACAACGCTCCACAGCCCAGCCCCAGGACCCAGTTGCCCACCCACACCTGCCTCTGGGGTTGCCATGTCGGGCACTTCCACATCTTGCACCAGTGGCAACCCCAGGCCAGAGGGGCAGAGGGGCACCAGCTTCACTGTCACCGAAGTTGGTGTCCTGGTGGAGCATGTCCTGGGGCAGTATGATGCCCTCTTTGGATCGTCCCGCGCCAGCAAGGAAGGACGGCAGAGGATCTGGGCCGACTGTGTGGTTGCCATCAACGCGGAGGGGGTGGCAACCCGCGACGTCCTGAAGATCAAGAAGCGCTGGGAGGACTTGAGGTCCAGGACCCTTGTGAAGGCCCGGCGCCTCGTGGAGGGGGGCCGGGGCCGCATGAGTTCCATCCAGATGAGGGTCCTGGAACGCGTACGCCCAGCGCTCCACGCCCAGATCCTTGAGAGGGAGGCCCGTCTGGAGTTGAGCGGTAAGTGTCCATGCATTACTGTGGGAGACAGGGCATGTTGCGGTGTGCTGGTTCTATGATACTTGCCTGTATGTGTGCCATAGGCCATGTATGCATGTATGTGTGCAGGGACATCATGGTAATGCATGTGCGACCAGTGATGTGTGACCCACATGGTTGTTGCATGTGTTGAAATGCCGCATGGGGAGCCCTATGCAGATTTTGAACATGAGAGCATGCCAGTCTCTGTACCTGGACATGGGTGGGGGTGAGGGATGGGTGCTGATGCCAGGTACATATATGGTAGCCATGTCTGTGTGCCTGACCTGCGTGTCTGTGACTTGTGCATGCCATGGATGCATGACACATGTGTGTGACAATGCACAGATTCAGTAAAGCAGCCAAATTACCCTTGTATCCGCTGTGTTTGGTGTGTTTGGGGCCAGATGGATGTGACTGAGGTGAAGTGTGTGCATGTGATAGGCATGAGCCATGATGCATGTGAGTTACATATCATTGAATGTTCCAAGATTCCATTGGACATGCATGGAAATGTCCATGGCATGCACCATGCCTGTTACTGTGTGTGTTTTGCCTGGACTGACCCATGTGTTGTGGAGGGACATGATGGAAGTGTACTTTGACAGTGGTGCTCATCTGCTATTGCTTCCTGTCTAGGGGACCATTGTACAGTGCCCTGATGCTTGTGTTCTTTGTCTCCCTCTACGCAGCGGCTAGTGAAGAGGAGGGCGGAGACGGCGCTGTGGAGCAAGGCGGCGGGGATGCCCCCACGGCTGCAGCGGAAGGGGTGGGTGAGCCCCCACAGGGGCCTGCTACGGTGGGAGACGGTGAGGAGCCATCCAGGTTGGTGGTTTGCACAGAGGAGGAGGAGGCCGCCACTGGGGCACACATGGGGCCTGGTGGGGGCATCCCTGCTGGTGCAAGTGGTGCAGTCCAGGGCCAGGGGCAGGAGGCAGCACAGGTCACCGTGGAGGGGCCTGTGCATGTCGCTGTCCCTGACCCTGTGAGTGCACCACCATGCACCAGCAGGGATGCCCCGTCCCAGGCCTGTCCGCAGGTAGAGGGGATGTCCATGTCACCTGACTCCCCTCCACCTGCGGACGTGGGAACCCCTGGCCGTGCGGAGAAGTTCCTGATTGGGGTCGCGATGCGCACGGCTGTGATTCGTGATGCCGTGCGTGCTTCCCGGGAGGAGCACGCACGGCATCACGAAGTGCACCGTGCCGACGTGGCCCAATTGGGATCGGCCATGTTCGGGGGTTTCCTGCATGTGTTGGCCAATGTGGCGGCCCTCTCCTCCTCTGTGCAGGCTATCCACCAGTCGTTCTCCTTGCCGTCTTCCAGCCCAGATGCCACCAGGGCCCCCTGTGGACCTGCCCCGACCAATGCAGCCAGCTCGGTGGGGATCCCATCCCTGCCACAGTCGGGAGTCAGTGATCCAGCAGGGGTGGACACCAGAGCAACTGGACCCCAGCAGATGGAGGATGTGACGGCATCATCGGGCAGGGCACGTGCACGACGGCGTCGGTGGTTTCCATCAGCCTGGATGCCGTCGTGCTGGCACAGGCAGTTGCGTCGGAGGCAGCAGCAGGCTCAACGTGGGAGGCATCATGGCAACATCAGGGGTGCAGGCATCGGCCGGAGGGCAGGAGAACCCTGGAATGGGAGTGGCTTCCGTGTGGGAGCGGTTGTGCCAGCGGATAGGTGCGGAGCGGCAGCGGGCAGAGGAGGAACGGCTCACGATGGTCAGGGCGGAGGACTCCATGCTGAGGGCGCTGAGGCGGGCTGAGTGCCTCGAGGGTCTTCGCAGGGAGTTTGAGCTTGACACTGCGTTAACCCTGCGGGACCTCGGGGCCAGGGAACATGCCCGCCTCCAAGCCATTGACCAGGAGTTCGATGATGCCCTGGCCCATGACAACAACCAGTGAGCCGTCCGAATAGCCCGCTGCCTTTGTATATAGTTGTATAGTTAGGTTTAGGTTTCCTTTGTTTTTTTGATTTTTTTTGGTAGCGATCGGACAATGCACCACTTTTTTGTATATAGTTCAGTTTTTAGTTAGTAGTCATAGTTAGGTTTAATTTGGTTGGGCTCATGGACCCAGGATGATCTTCTTCATGGTTCTTCGTTGGCTTATTTTTATTTTTCAGATTATTTTCTTGGACATTCATCTTGTTTTGTTTGATTTGCTTTGTGTTTTTTCTTATTTCATTTCCATTCTACTTGCTGTTCAATACATTATTTTTTTTATTCTTCAATGTGTCGTATCATCTCATTGCTTTCAGGCATGTCATGTTGGGTGTTTTGTCATTCGCTTGCAGCCATTGTGTGTGACAGACATGTGTTCAATTGCATTATTTAAATTGGGGGTGTAACATGTAATTGCCTTTGATATGTGGGTGGGTGTGATAGTTGGTTGGGCCTTTTGGCAGGGGAGGATGGGCATTACGGACATGATTGGGGAATGTTGGGACCCAGGTGCAGGGGGGCATGGATTGGACATGGGTGGGGGCCTGCTGGCAGGTGCCCCACAGTGCTGGGGGGTGGGGGTGGTGGGAGACATGAGTGGGGGCCTGGTGGAGATTGCCCCTGGTGGCTGGGGGGTGGGGGTGGTGGGAGACATGAGTTGGACATGGGTGGGGGCCTGCTGGCAGGTGCCCCACAGTGCTGGGGGGTGGGGGTGGTGGGAGACATGGGTGGGGGCCTGGTGGAGGCTGCCCCTGGTGACTGGGGGGGTGGGGGTGCTGGGAGACATGAGTGGGGGCCTGGTGGAGGGTGACCCTGCACTGCTGGGGTGTGGGGGTGGTGGGAGACATGAGTGGGGGCCTGGTGGAGGGTGCCCCTGGTGGCTGGGGGGTGGGGGTGGTGGGAGACATGTGTGGGGGCCTGGTGGAGGGTGACCCTGCACTGCTGGGGTTTGGGGGTGGTGGGAGACATGAGTGGGGGCCTGGTGGAGGGTGACCCTGGTGGCTGGGGGGTGGGGGTGGTGGGAGACATGAGTGGGGGCCTGGTGGAGGGTGACCCTGGTGGCTGGGGGGTGGGGGTGGTGGGAGACATGAGTGGGGGCCTGGTGGAGGGTGACCCTGGTGGCTGGGGGGTGGGGGTGGTGGGAGACATGAGTGGGGGCCTGGTGGAGGGTGCCCCTGGTGGCTGGGGGGTGGGGGTGGTGGGAGACATGAGTGGGGGCCTGGTGGAGGGTGACCCTGCACTGCTGGGGTTTGGGGGTGGTGGGAGACATGAGTGGGGGCCTGGTGGAGGGTGACCCTGGTGGCTGGGGGGTGGGGGTGGTGGGAGACATGAGTGGGGGCCTGGTGGAGGGTGCCCCTGGTGGCTGGGGGGTGAGGGTGGTGGGAGACATGAGTGGGGGCCTGGTGGAGGGTGACCCTGGTGGCTGGGGGGTGGGGGTGGTGGGAGACATGAGTGGGGGCCTGGTGGAGGGTGCCCCTGGTGGCTGGGGGGTGGGGGTGGTGGGAGACATGAGTGGGGGCCTGGTGGAGGGTGACCCTGGTGGCTGGGGGGTGGGGGGGGTGGGAGACATGAGTGGGGGCCTGGTGGAGGGTGCCCCTGCACTGCTGGGGGGTGGGGGTGGTGGGAGACATGAGTGGGGGCCTGGTGGAGGCTGCCCCTGCACTGCTGGGGTGTGGGGGTGGTGGGTGACATGAGTGGGGGCCTGGTGGAGGGTGACCCTGCACTGCTGGGGTTTGGGGGTGGTGGGAGACATGAGTGGGGGCCTGGTGGAGGGTGACCCTGCACTGCTGGGGTTTGGGGGTGGTGGGAGACATGAGTGGGGGCCTGGTGGAGGGTGACCCTGGTGGCTGGGGGGTGGGGGTGGTGGGAGACATGAGTGGGGGCCTGGTGGAGGGTGCCCCTGCACTGCTGGGGGGTGGGGGTGGTGGGAGACATGAGTGGGGGCCTGGTGGAGGCTGCCCCTGCACTGCTGGGGTGTGGGGGTGGTGGGTGACATGAGTGGGGGCCTGGTGGAGGCTGCCCCTGCACTGCTGGGGTGTGGGGGTGGTGGGTGACATGAGTGGGGGCCTGGTGGAGGCTGCCCCTGCACTGCTGGGGTGTGGGGGTGGTGGGTGACATGAGTGGGGGCCTGGTGGAGGCTGCCCCTGCACTGCTGGGGTGTGGGGGTGGTGGGTGACATGAGTGGGGGCCTGGTGGAGGGTGACCCTGCACTGCTGGGGTTTGGGGGTGGTTGGAGACATGAGTGGGGGCCTGGTGGAGGGTGACCCTGCACTGCTGGGGTTTGGGGGTGGTGGGAGACATGAGTGGGGGCCTGGTGGAGGGTGACCCTGGTGGCTGGGGGGTGGGGGTGGTGGGAGACATGAGTGGGGGCCTGGTGGAGGGTGCCCCTGGTGGCTGGGGGGTGGGGGTGGTGGGAGACATGAGTGGGGGCCTGGTGGAGGGTGACCCTGCACTGCTGGGGTTTGGGGGTGGTGGGAGACATGAGTGGGGGCCTGGTGGAGGGTGACCCTGGTGGCTGGGGGGTGGGGGTGGTGGGGGACATGAGTTGGACATGGGTGGGGGCCTGCTGGCAGGTGCCCCACAGTGCTGGGGGGTGGGGGTGGTGGGGGACATGAGTTGGACATGGGTGGGGGCCTGCTGGCAGGTGCCCCACAGTGCTGGGGGGTGGGGGTGCAAGGGGACATGAGTTGGTGTTCATTAGTTCAAGGAGACATGTGCCTTTGCTGGGGGGCATGGCCATGGTGGGTGGGCTGCCTGCGGGACATGACCAGGGATGCAGGGTAGTCCCCTGTGGTGTGGGCTGCCTGCAGGGGCCGTGGAGGGTGTACAGGGTACACCTGGGAGGACCCACACTGTCAAATCACATGTGGAACTTCCCGCGCACCCCTGAAATACACGCGCCCCGGCTATTCGCGTGTGGAACTTCCCGCGCACCCCTGAAATACACGCGCCCAGGCTATTCGCGTGTGGAACTTCCCGCGCACCCCTGAAATACACGCGCCCAGGCTATTCGCGTGTGGAACTTCCCGCGCACCCGTGAAATACACGCGCCCAGGCTATTCGCGTGTGGAACTTCCCGCGCACCCCTGAAATACACGCGCCCAGGCTATTCGCGTGTGGAACTTCCCGCGCACCCCTGAAATACACGCGCCCAGGCTATTCGCGTGTGGAACTTCCCGCGCACCCCTGAAATACACGCGCCCAGGCTATTCGCGTGTGGAACTTCCCGCGCACCCCTGGAATACACGCGCCCCCAGGCTATTCGCGTGTGGAACTTCCCGCGCACCCCTGAAATACACGCGCCCAGGCTATTCGCGTGTGGAACTTCCCGCGCACCCCTGAAATACACGCGCCCAGGCTATTCGCGTGTGGAACTTCCCGCTCACCCCTGGAATACACGCGCCCCCAGGCTATTCGCGTGTGGAACTTCCCGCGCACCCCTGAAATACACGCGCCCAGGCTATTCGCGTGTGGAACTTCCCGCGCACCCCTGAAATACACGCGCCCAGGCTATTCGCGTGTGGAACTTCACGCGCACCCCTGAAATACACGCGCCCAGGCTATTCGCGTGTGGAACTTCACGCGCACCCCTGGAATACACGTAGCCCGCTCCCCCAGGCCCGATCGCGTGAGGAACTTCACGCGAACCCCTGTAATACACGTAGCCCGCTCCCCCAGGCCCGATCGCGTGTGAAACTTCACGCGAACCCCTGAAATACACGTAGCCCGCTCCCCCAGGCCCGATCGCGTGAGGAACTTCACGCGAACCCCTGTAATACACATAGCCCGCTACCCCAGGCCCGATCGCGTGAGGAACTTCACGCGAACCCCTGTAATACACGTAGCCCGCTCCCCCAGGCCCGATCGCGTGTGAAACTTCACGCGAACCCCTGAAATACACGTAGCACGCTCCCCCAGGCCCGATCGCGTGAGGAACTTCACGCGAACCCCTGTGATGCACGTACCCTGCTGAAATCGCGTGTTAGACTTCCCGCGCACCCCGGTATACACGCACACGTATTTTTTGTCAGCGGGTGTCCGTGTTTGTGGGTACCCCTTTGCACGTCATTTTTCCTGGAGGGCCACAGTATGGGACATTCATCATGGCAGTATATAGGTGCTATTTGTTGGCGCACCTTTTGGCGCACATTTCTTACAGCCGCAGAGACGCTACCGCCTGCTTTCTTGTGGCGGTCGTGTTTGTGCCTGTGCGCTGGTTTGAGCGTGCGCTTTTTTGCCCTATTCTATTCCATGAATACGAGTTTTAGGCGAGCGTGTGGGCGTTCCGCGCACTTGTGCCCTGTACTTCCCCCGTGACGCCCACGTTTTGGCAAGTTGTTCCCCATTCCGAGTGTTACGCCCGTGTTCCGCCTACTTTTGTTGCGTGCGCCGCGCTATGTGCGGATTTCGCTGTGGCCTGTGCGATTTTCGCTGTGACCTGGCGCACGCTGTTAGATGGCCTGTGCGCCAACGTGCGCCGCGCACTTTTTTATCGCACATCCGCTGGTTTTCTCGCGCACGGCCTTCCATGAATCGACGTGCGCTGCTTTTCGTGCGATTTTCGCAATTGCACTGCGATTTTCGCTATTCCACTGCGATTCGCACGTTTTTGCCCACTTGCGCCGCGCTAAATATTCCATGAATCGGCCTGTAAATGTAGTCCCTCACCACCTAATATGCACCAAACCAGCTAGTTGAAGAATCTGTATCACAGAAATAGTGACAGTGATTTCATCACCTCTCGAGATAGGTCTGAAAATGTCCCCAGAGTCTAAGTAAACAGAATTATGAACAAACCTGCCCAACCACATTGTTCGCTATATTTGCAAGGAGGACATGCTCCCATGTCTGTATCCTTACACAGTGCACAACCTTTTGGACAGTGCTCACTGAACAATCTGCCTGTGCTGATTTCTCCTGAGGGCAGCAGGGTTAGGCCCTGATTCATGGAATTGTTTGCATGGGAAATAGCAGACTTGCCCGCCAAACTGCGCACAAATTCAGCGATTGATGGAACCGACTGCAAAGGACTTTCTTGGGACGTGTGTGGAGCTCACGCAGGCCCGGAACGTCTGTGCGAGCCGTCGAACGCATTGCGCGTTACACAACGCAGAGCATGGGCATGGCTTGCACAGACGGCTTGGAAGGGGGCAGAACTCATAAAATGGGAAGAACATGCATAAAAGAGGGTGTTACGATGGACGGCCCGCAGGACGTCCCTCGAATGCTCACATTTGCGCTAAACGTCATGTATTCATGGAAACACCCACACATCCTCTCAGCATCGGAATGGGCACGCAAATCCCTCGATCACTACGCCACCCAAAGGCAGGCGTTAAGTATACTTGCGCTTAGGGTCTGCAGTGCGGAGGTGGGTTTGTATGTCAGATTTAGGGGTGCGTGTATGCAACTGGGGTTTCACTCTAACTCAGCCGTGCACGTATGCAGTGTAGTGGGGTGCAAGAACAGTTTGTGAGGATTTTCATGCAGATTTCCTGAGTTCAGACCGAGTTACATTTTCTCATATGCATGTTTTCTGGGTGCCGGCAACAGTTACAGGGGACCATGCACAGGATCCCCGAGATGCAGTCCTGCTTACGGGGGACCCCACACACTGTTTGAAGGGTTTGTATATTCACTCCTGGGGAATTGTGTAAAGGTAGCTGTTCTGGCTGTTTATGCTTTGCATGTGGGTATTTTGGGAGCGTTCCAGGCGTGACTTGTAAATACGGTTACTTCACACAGTAAACTCCACAAATACAGGTGCATATTTTTTGTTCTGCATGCAGGCACACCCAGTCTCCTTCTCGGTGTGCAGCCCTTGCAGGATTTCTGAACACATTTCCATGAATCGGCCCCTAAGTCTACATTTTATTAATTAAAGACTCCTATTACATTGGGAAACTGCTTCAGTCATCTTGGAATATCCCCCAAAGGCTTATCACCAGGAGACACACTTTTATTCAGTTTACAGGATCTCATCCTTGTAATAGTTGCCATCCAATCATATTTATGTAGCATGTATTTCACTGCCTCAAGATTGCTAACCAACTGACTAGCTGTTCATTCCAGTTTCCCCAACATCAATTCGGCACATTTTCTAAAGTTAGCCAAGGATGTAACTGCTGGACGATGAAAGGCTTATGCAAGATCCTTATACAACGAACCACCTGGTGCTGCCAGCAGTTTCCCATACAAAGACAAGAGCCTCCAATCCAAGTGACAGCCCAACAATGTTAAACCCAGTTTGAATCTGAGAGCTGCAATTGTTAAACAATCCGGCAGGTTCAACGCCTGCTTCCACACCCTTGACTAAACCCTATCATATAGTAAAGCTCTCATTTTGCTGCCATATAGCAGTTTTGGTGCCACCTCTATCTTGTAGTATATTAATAGTGGAGAAAGCGAAAGGCGGCAATACCTAACCCAGGTTTTCTCATCTGGGCAGCGTCTTGGGTCACCTTACTCAAAATGCATGACATAGAGGAACCCATATTTTCAGCCAAGTCCATTTCAAAGCCCAAGTATGTGAACCCTTGTGTGGGAATTATTGTCTGGCTACCAGCTACTCATTTTTTTGTTATTCTTAGGAGCACAGGTGTACCTGATAAAACATGTTTTGCTCTCATTGATTGTTAATCCATGAATTATCGAGTAATCCTATATCGATGACAATTGCCTTTGTAGACCCACCTGAGTTCTACTAAGAAAAGAAGAAGCATGTAATTGGCGTACGTAAGGTGCAGAACCAAAATAGTAGCGATTCTTGGAGGTGCGTAGGTAGATCCTGGCAAGTGCTCTCCCAAAGCAGACAAGTAAAGTTTGAACAGGCAGGGAACCAAAAAGTAGCCCTGACAGAGGCCCCTTCTAGAATGGAAGTTCTCCGTCAGTGCAACCTGCCCATTTAACCTAACTTGAAGAAACCTGTTTTCATGTAAATGGAACAAGATGGAAAGAAGGGACGATGGTATTTCACAATCCCCCAAGTCTGACCATAAAAGGCTTTGATTAATACAATGGGTGTGATCAATGGCTGACATATGCAAGTTGGAAAGTTAGTACTTAATGGAGCAGTAATATTTATGGAGTGGTAATTCATGGCTAAATTTTGGGATAGTAAAGAACAACAGTGCCAGTACATTTTGGTGGAAATCCTGTCACCACCATTTATTTGGCAGTAATGAGAGTACTGATAGCTTTACCTCACAACCAAATTCTGTCTTTGGAGGATATTTACGGATGGAAATCCTCCACTTCACCTCCAAAAAAGTATGGATTTACTGACAAAAATCGCTATGGTCTCCAAAATGGGGATTAACACTGCCTTACTCGCAAATCCACTCTACATTTCAAAGGAAATACCCCAAACTCGTGATGTGGCTCACTGACTTGCATACCTTTAGAGAACAGAATATTCTTGTTGGCAATGCAGACATGACAGCAAATAGAGAGGAACATAAAGTTCAGGACTTCTTAGGATGAACTGTTATGCTGTGCATAAGTGCCACCAAAATCAATCCAATCAAACAAAATAATGGAGCGCACCAGGGGAAAGAAAGAAACAGCTTTATTTACTTTGTTTTGCAAAGATTACAGCTAGGAGAACAAACTAATATCTCTCTCAACCTACCCACATGAGGCCAAGGAATATAAGGTGGAAAACCATGCGTATTCCTTTTTACCATTCCATGGATATGTCTGTGTATGGGCATGCATCAAGAGGGTAGTGGCACCAAAAGAACTAAGTGTAAGTGACAACATTGGTGCTTGTTCATTTCTCTTCTCAACACCCCAAAATCAACCCAAAACTATATGTAGGACACAGAGTCTTATGAGTGACACAACAAGGACAGGAACCAATACTTTAAAGATGTTGGCCAACCAGGCAGGCACCCAGAAGAACATCAGGTGATACCAATCCTCATCTAACACTTGACTACTCTCCTTTTCCATAGTAGTGTGAAAAAAATGTAAGGCAGTTATAGCATCAGCCAGGCTGCCATTTTGCGTGTCATTTGCTGGCACAGATGTGTAGCAGCTAGTGCCTATTTTTGAGCACACGCCCCTTTCATAGCAATGAGGTGGACGAGCATGCATCTTTTTTTTGGAGAGTGGTCAATCTAACAGCTCTTTCTCAATGGCATTTGCCAGATGCAGCAGTTCCCACCTTATGATCTGGATCCATTTTGTATTAGCCACAGCCTCTATACCAGGTGTGAGAAGGGAAGTGAAAAAGATGGCAGCTTTGCTGAAGAGTCGATACATTGTGTGCATTTCCACCAATCAACTACTACAAAAACAATTCTCACGCTTGTTCCTTTGAAATGTCAAAGAGCTATGGGTCGCTTCTTAAAATTCACTTAATTATTGGTAGGATGTTCAGCAATCGACACATGACTTTGTGGCACTACGAGTGCCAGTGAGTGTAAAGTGGTTAGTAAACATGAACCACTCCTGTTCTGGGGAGCTGCATATAAGCGCGGGTGCCACAGGTCCAATAGTGGTCCATCAGTGCTGTTGTTCCTAGTTGGTATCCTGACATGTCCATTGTATGCTTACACCCTATATCACTATCCACATTCACTGTTCCATTATATCTGAAACATAAAGAAGGGTGTGTACGTTTCTATTTATGAAAGGGTTCTTTCTTTTCATCAGTCCAGTTAAATAATTTGGCGTACTTTCTTCACTCCACTCAGAAAGACATGTTAATAAGATGTACAACCGCTTCTTCTGCCAGTCCTACCATTGCCTCTGCTCTATATCCCATTAACCCCTCTTTCCATTTCCCTCAGTCAAAAATCTTCCCTATTATGTGTAACTGCAGTCTCACCCAACACCAATCTTCAATCCTGGGTACCCATTCCAATAGAACATGTACTCCATCTATCTATTTAAATATGAAAGTCCACATTTGTTTGTGGCAGGATTTCTGGGTTTATGGCTTGGTGCAGTGTTGTTCCTCATACAATTCCACACTGTTTCACCAATCTGAACCAAATTCTGCATAGTTACCTGCTAGGGCACTTTGAACAATACTGTCTAAATGAAATTTGGGCACCTCACCCCATTCCCTGGAATTCACCAAAAGTCAACATTTGTTGGGGGGTTTGTAGCTTGGCGATGCATTGTTTATTATACAATTCCATACCATTTCACCAATCTGCACCAGATTTTGCATACTTACCTGTTTGTACCCTTTGGACATTACTGGCTACATGAAATTTGAACACCCCACACCTTTCCCTGGATTTCAGCAAAAGTTAACATTTCTGTGTGGGTTTGTAGCCCACCAACGACGCCTCACCTGCTTGACGTCTACTCCGGGGCATGTCAGCCAGCCACATATGCCCATTCTCAGTTCAGTTTACTTCAGAGTACAAAGCACATCAATCGATAAGCGATTCGGAACAGTGACCTACAGGATCATTGATTTTCAACAAATGATGAATGTTGTCATGTCTCTCAACAGAACATGTTTGAAGAACAGGTACTTTTTGCAAGTAGAGACATAAATCTGGGTGAAGTGGTACTCCTCGCAAATCACTATAGCCACAGAATGCCTGTATCAAAGTGTCCTTGCATGTATATAGTGTATAACTATAGTAGAGCACACTATACACTTTTCAGTAAAATAAATGATCATATTTAGCTTACCCAAAATGTCCCTGCCCAATATGTTGACTGATGTCATTCGGGAACACAACAAAGGTGCTGTTACTTCTTGTGTACCTATTGGGATGTGGAAATCTTCTGTGAAATAAATCTATACCATAGCCCCAGAGAATTCCTGCATGTCCATTATGATGTCTGACAAAGGAAACCTTCCTTCCTTAATACAGGATTTGGTAGCCCTGTGTCTGCTAGAAAGGAAAATATCCTGTCTCCTATCTTTACTCCACCCTGGGCTCCTCTTCTGGGTCGGGGGTCACGGACATCAGAGCCCTCTGTGGGCTGTCCTATTTTGGATATGTACTGGTGCCTGGGTACAATGAGCTGTGGTATCAAGTTCTTGTTTCACTGTTGTGTTGAATGAAATGTGTGTGCTTAGACAGGGTTTGGCATTTGTTGAATATGGGGCTGAGGTGTTGTGTTTGCAGGTGTTAGGGCAGGGTACTGAACCTGCTGCTGCTGTGTCAAACTAAGTGTGTCTGGTGTGGGGCATTGCATATGTAGCGACTGCAATGTATTCTGCACTTTTGCAAAGCCATATTTTGTCTGTTGTTGCATTTGGTTCTGAAGGTTGGGGGTGTGCTGTGTCTGATACTGTGGACAGTAAGTGTATGGTATGCTGGAACACCCCCTAGTCCATAGGGTCCAGAATCATAAGGTGCCACCCCTCTAATCCTACATGCTCACGCAAACTGTCCCATTCTTCCACACACCGAACATTGTCCTACGAACCCACCAAACACACTAAACCTTGGTCCTGCGCCATAAAATCTGCCTCCAAATTCAATACCCCTACACCTCTGGAAGCTCCCCCTCCCTCTGGGGTAAAACATTGTCTCTCCCCTCCCTATGATATATTCCACTTGTCCTGCTTGTGAGTAGCCCTGTTCATACTGGCCCTCAACAGGGTTAGTAATTATTGCCCCTTCCATTGTAAATTTAGCGTATTGTTTGTGTAATAGTGTTGCTTCCTCCTTCTCTCTCTATTCCACTGTTTCTTCTCTTTCTTCTGTTTCAGTCTACAAAAATGTAATATATGTAATTGCATTTTGGGCCACACCCTTATTTCTAAACCCACTAGTTTGCGCATGTCTGTATGGACCTCAGCGGTGAGACCTTGACACAATATGTGATAAAAACAGGAATATTCTTGTCCCATTGTTCCCTCGTTTCTAAGCGTCACTTCTCCTTAATTTCCTTGCTGCAATGTGTGGGATCCTGGTCCACCTTAATGCTTTCCAAACATTTGTTCAGCAGTTATTAAATGGCGACCCGTCATGTGCATTGTTATTCAATGTTACTCCTGCGTACCCTGCCCTCTTCCAAAGATTGTCTGCTTGATCCTCCAATAGGGAGGCAAAAAGCTATTCATGTCACCAACCACTAGAGTACTTCCCGCTGTTTGTTTTTCTGAGTCATAAATCCATTTGCTAGACCCTGCTGTAAGAGATCACAGGTTGTTAATTAAATTATCTTTATCAATGAGGGGCTACAGGACACACTGTGATACCCCTGGACCCTTCTGTAATAGCGTGAACTGTGTACCTTGCTTCCTTCACAATAATATGTTCCCTTTTTTCCTTCCTGTTGCTAAAGTCATTCAGCCTGATATTTCTCTAAGTCTGTCCCTATATAGTGTGCCTCTCCTGTCCTCTCTTGTTTTATTTCTTTGGGTGTTCGTCCATTGGGGGTTCATCGCCTGTGTCCTGGGTCTCCCAATCTTCCTCATCATCACCACATACTGAGTCATAATCAGTACTACTGCAGGCACAGCCACATCTAGTGAAGTCCCACTTGCCCCGTGTAACTGCTTATCACTACCCTGAATTCATAGTTGGGGGTCCCAAACCATTTTGCTATCAATCTTTTAAATAACCAGTTCTGCCCCCAACTTGTCTGGAACTATCGCTACACTTTGGTCCCTCTCCTTGCATCTGTTTTGCTCTTCCCAGCTCTTCCTGTGCCTTTTGTAATTCTGCCTCTAAATTACGCGGCACATCATTTTCTACTTGCAAAACAAGTGGAACTATGGTAGCATCTTTTAGGGGTTCTGTCATGTCCTTACTTTCTTCACCTGGCGGTATGTAACAGGGATTGGTATAGCCTGCAGTGGGCTGTGAGGGGTGGTGGCCGGGCAAAGTCTATGGGCAAAGAGACCCATAGAGGGGAGGGGCAGTACGCGGTGCACATGTCTAATTATTTCTCTGTGTTACATGATCAGTGTTGTTGCCCTCCTCTGCCTCACACATCTTCCATAGCTCAAGAATACTTAATCTGTTCTTTAACCTTTTGCCTTCATGTGCAGCTGTTAAATGCATCTACATGTGCTCCACTATCTTCTAAGTATGTGTACCCTCTGCAGGCCAGGATTTGAACATTTTACCAGTACCCACTTGCGTTGGTACTTAATTATTATCTCCCTATTATGCGGGAGTGCCTTGCACATGTGAACTAATGGATTATCCATGATGATAAAAACTTTTTTTTTATTTATTATTTAGCCTGTGGAAACTGTTCCAACAGTGTCTCACAGAATACCCTTTTCTTTTTAATAAACCAATTTCCATGAATCTAATTACCCTCCCAGTTTTATTTTTATACCCTAAAATGCTTTCACTCACACAACAATATCCAATCTTTCCCTTCCAAACACTATCACAACAACGACGGACCTCCCCTGGCCCACAACAAAAAAACACAATATATACTAAATTCAACAAAAAAATCACCTACCATACATGCCATTAACCATCAATAAAAAAACATGTTTATTTATAATAGGCACTTCCTCGTCCTGCTTCTCGAGGTAAGGGACTTTTCTTCTCCCAATGCCCCCTTTATCCAGGGTGGAGCAAAACCAAATATATGACCTTCCCTAATATATACATCTTCTAATATACACAGCGTTGTCCTTCCCTTTATAAGAGGAGTATCCACTCTTAAATTCAGCTCAATGTTTCACCATAAAAACACCTACAACTACACGTGGTCTTTCCGATTTATCTGAGAGTACTCTCCTTTTCCTCAACCTGTCAAACCATCACAACAATAAAAACCTAAAATAACTACACTGCTGCATTTTTGCATGCATGGGTACACTCATGTTCTAGGCATCTACGAGGTCCACCGATGCTGAGCATCCTCTCTGAACTGCCTGCACCGCATGGTACAGCGAGCCACCCATTGGATCGGGCAGACATTTGATGAAATCTGCACCTGCTCACCTCCTCATTCGTTCACACTGGAGCAAGTCTCAGCAGGCTGACACTGCTGCCCAAGGTGTGCAACGCGGAACCGCCAACCTCTCAATGATGCTGGAGACCTCGCTTGGCTCTCCAAATGTATAAGTGCCATCAAAATCAATCCAATTGAACAAAATAATGGAGCACACCAGGTGCAAGAAAAAATGTTTTTTCCATTTCTTTTCTATAAGTAACAGCCGGGTGAAAAATCAAATAACTCTCTCAACCTGTCTGAATCAGGCCAAGTAAGGTAAGGCAGAAAACCACAGAATTTACATAATTACAAAACACAAAATTTCATAAAATTCTATCATAGTCATTGGCTACTCTAATAGAGAACCCTGCACATTGGAATCTACCATTGGCTTATCTACTATCTCCAGAACCAGCCAAGTCCAGCCGATAAACTATAACATCATCAACATAACTCGACTGTTTCATTGGTTGGCAGGTTTCATGCTGACAGTGATCAAACGCATTTATGCCATTGGTTGGCACTTTTTAGGGTGGCTGAATAGAGAGATCAAAACCTGGCTACAAAAAATAACAGATACTCCCATCTAACCTTCCATGCTTGGGCCCCATTGATTACACACCGTTCCATAAACTTCAATAGCTCACTCTGCATGTTGGCAATGCAGGTGCACAGTCTTCTAATTAGGTCATGGGATGAATAGCTTTTATAGAAATAACATGGTGAAGGCACTGTGTGCAGAAAATAATGTCTTGTATGTATTAGTCTCACCAATACATTTCTACCACAAGTACAATGGCATTAACTTGTCATTGGGTTACTGTGTATGCAACAGAGCTTTTATGTTTTTGGATATTTGTACTTGGATCCTCATGCATCTGGCAACCAAAGCTCTGTATTCATTTAGCTGCCATCTAGGACAAAAATAATTGTTGCATATATAGTTTTGAGTCCTGGGAACAGCCGATTCTTACTGCTCCAGCTAACAACATCCTATCTCTCCTTTCTTTCCTGATCTTGGCTTTCTGGTATTTTTCAAGCAAAAGTGAAAAGGAAAACTTTTAATGAAATGAATAAATCTCAGCAACAGTGTAAAAGAACACATTGTGCATCTTTAAGTGGGGGCTTTGTCTCAAAATGGCGATTCTCATGCTCACTGTTACAAACAAATCTGAACAAAGCTAATGTTCTCACATTTGCCCTTTTCAGCTATGAATGACACCATTCATTGTTTTTCTGTATCGCCTGTGCATTCAGCAACCTAAGGCACACTGGAGTGCAATAAAATTAGTTCCATGAAGTGTGGCACAACTAACTCTATTCTACTTGTGTCCACACTCTAGAAAGCAACATGGCAATATTCAAACAACAAAAACCTTTACTAAAAGAGTTTTCTTACTTTATATTTCCGCTCTTGCTTGGGAGCTCCTGAAGGAGGTGTATTATGTTGCATCTGCACTACCTGCACCATCACAGCTGCTAAAACCTCTTATTCAATTAACACTTATCTCACTTTCCAACAATAAGATGAATGTGCCAATAGAACCTAAGTAAACAATGGATCAGGAGGCCTTCCAGTGCTGAGTACTGTTGTCCTTAGGTAGTTCTGAAATTTCTGAAAGCAAAATGAAAAAGGGGAAATTCTTACCCAATTTTGCTTCTACTGGCTTTGTTGAAAGAAATTATTGTCACACCTATTTCACATGACCAACAGAACTTCAGGTAATCTAAAATTCTGCTTGGTCGTTTCACGCGTCTGTCTGCATTTCACGTGCCAGGAATGGTGTGCATTTGTTGCACCTGTTTTGTTCGCCCAACTGCGCATTACAAACATGATGATATTAAATTAGCACTGGATACAACTTAATGGCTTTCAATGCTAACCATTACAGCCCATTGGGGAAGGGTCAATTGTTGGGGCTTCATTTAACCTGTTAAGTTTGGACCAATCATTTGCGGGGCATAGAGCCGATGACTCACTGAACATACTATAAATACTTGTGGTTGATCCGGTGCTCAGTCGGAGTTGGCTACCACAGTCACTGATAATGACTATAATGTGTGACTTGGCTACACCTGAAGTACTGCTGACACTGCTACTACCACTGCTGCTGTTGCACTAAGCTCGTACTGATGCTTGACTTTGCTGCTGCTTGTCTAGGTAATTATCTTGTCTCTGGCTGCTTGTGTGATTTTATTCTTGTTTGACAACTTTGGTCGGTGGCACGGAAGGCTTATTATTTGCCATAGATATGTTTTGAGTTGTTCGTAATTTGTGAAATGTATTATATGAATTATACATGTTGTGTTTAATAGGTAGATCTTTTGACTAATAGGTATTTTTACTGTTGGAGGAGGTCACTTTGTTTTGGGCACTATTAAGCACTTTAATTTGCAAATAGTTTTTGCATGAGAAGGACGTATAATCATGTGGTCATCTCTCTGTTTAAATAAACAGATTTTGATAGAGTTCATCCATGTCTACTCTCTCTGAAAACAACAAGTATTTTGTGAAATAAAGCCTGGCATCTTTAGTAAGCACCAATTTATGCTAAGTGTGACATATCGGGTCCATTTTATTATTTATTTATTGCATGGCAGTTTAATTGAAACTTTTGCAAAAGTTTGTAAAAGACACAATGCCAGCTTCAATGTTCTGATTCTTCTTTGCCAATTTGTGGAAGGGTACACATTTCATTCTCTCACTTCAGATCACATCCTCTTCTATTAAGTTAAGTGTTTCTCAAGAATTTTACAGCTGCATGTGATAGGCCGATCTGCTTTCCTCTCAGCAGCTTTGGCCACCACTCTTCAGCAGACATCGTTACATCAAGAAACCGACCAAAGTGTTTACTCCTGATCGATGTTCAAGCCGTACATTCTGTAAATAGGTGGTATAGGATTTCCATCTGTCCGACCATTTTACATAGTCTGCAGTCCAGATTGGTTAGCCTTCTGAGGGCCCTGGAAAACAAAGACTTTGTTGGTTTTGTTCAGGTTCAACCGTATTTTCATGCAGTCAGCCCTGAATAGTGGATCTGGGAATTTTCCTAGGTATTCAGATATGTTACGCCTGCATCTAGGTTCGATTTCCGAGTTGCAGAAAAGTTTATAACTGTTTACTTCATCGGCTGTTGAGATCCAGTCCAGTGTCCACAGGTTCCTCTTTACTGTCCCATGCGTGCACTGATCCTAGTTCAGCTACTTTGACTTTGCATTCTGCTCCCCAGATGGTAAGCGTGTTCCCGTCCTCCTTCAATTGCACTGTTCTTAGAATTACCAACATCAGTGGTGCTTTTGGGTCGATGCATTTACCAAAAAAGTTCAGATTCTTCCATTCTGCCGCTGCATTTAAGGAGCAAAGACCCAACTCTCGTCTGATGGCTTGGATAGGAGTTTATCTAGGGAGCTCCAGCACCCTTTTCCAGAGGATCCCGTCTAGTATTGGCCAGAGTTTTTATGGGAACAATGGTAAGGCTTCCACTCCGTAGGTTAAGGTCGAAATGACCTTTGCTTTGTACATTTCCACAATAGGAAGGATGGAGTAGCAGCAATACCTGTGTTTTATTATCAGTGCGTGGTTACCCAATGTCATTGCTTTCCCTTTTAGGGAGGTCTATGTTTGTGTTTCCATCTTGCTGGGGGAGATGTACATACCTAGATAATTGAAGGATTTCACATTTTCAATGTCTTCCTTCCCCAAAAACCATTGGTGACATCTCTTCTTTGGTGGATTGCCTTTCTTAAGTAGTACGAACTTTGTGTTTTTGCTGTTGATTTGTAGGTTGTTTTCAGCTGCATATTCACTCAGGGCCTGTAGTTGTCTCTTTAGACCTATGGTGGTTTGGTCCAGAATGACTAAATCGTCTGCATTAAGTAGATGCTGGACCTTTACCTCCTCTATTGTTGCCGAGAAGCATCCGTTTTTTTCAATTGATTTGTTCTGGTCTGAGATGTATAGGTTGAAGAGGGTTGGTGCCAGCGGTCATCCTTGCTTTAAACCTCTCTGTAAAGGAATTCCTCCTGTTAACCAACCCTTGGCATTTAGGCATATTTTAATAGTGGTGTTGGAGTGGAGGCCCTTTCTTTGGGTCACAAGGTCTTCCGGGTATCCCCAAGTTGTTAATTTGCTCCACAGGTGCTCCCTGTCGATACTATGAAATGCCTTTTGAAAATTGACGATGGCTTACCAGCTTACCATTGGATGTGAAGGTTTTGTCCTTTAGGATCGATAGTGTGCATATTGGAGGGGCTATACCCAGACCCTTGACAAATCCAGACTGGAAGGTGTCAAGATAGCCAGCCTCACTCATCCAAGAGTTTAGTCACATTAAGAGGAGCATTGCATAGATTTTGCCCAGTACATCTAGCAAGGCGATCAGCCATTAGTTGTTCGGGTCTCATCTGTTCCTACTTTTAAAGATTGATATCACATTGGCCGTCACCCAGGAGACTGGAATTTTCTGATATTTCAACACTTCTTCAGAATTATCTCCAGCATTGTTGCCCATTCCTCTGGGTTCTATTTCAGTGATGCATTTGAGAGGCCGTTGGTTCGGGGGTTCGGGAGTGGTTTACACATTTGATTAAGTGGGTCAGTTCTTTGCGATCAAAGTTGAAGCTCCATGTCTTTTGTATTTGTTGCACTATTCCAGGGGAAGTCGTGGGGACAGTGTATAAAGATTCAAAGAAGGCCACCCAGCCAGTCTGTGACATTCTGTTTATTTGTGAGTGACTGGACTGGTGCAAAGGCCCCATATTTCAGATGTATTTTTGGAACTGATAGATTTCAACATCAGTTCTGTGTCCTGCTGTATAATAGCACTTTTATGACCCTTTTCTTGCAGCCATTTTTAATATTTCTTACCTCAAGGTACCAGTATGATGGAGTAGTTCTTTTAGCTGTCGGATGTCGTTCCACATCTCCCTTTTTCTTACGACTATCAGTCGGTTGTATGCATGAGCTTGGATCCCGGAGGTTTTCCCCTTGTCCCCGTTTTTTACCAGGAAGGGGGTTAGTGCTTCGAAGTAAATGACTGGCTTCGGTATTGACAGTTTTGATGATTCTGCAATTTCTTCTTTAAGAGACATGGTTCCTAGCCGAACATCCTTCCTACTCAGTCTCCGCCTGCATCCATATTTTTTTACCTCCAGAACGCAAGTCATAAACTGATCTATTCAGAACACAATGTTAGACTATTTCATTTTTGACAAGGTATGTTCACTGGAGGTAGTGGGCAACACTTCCAGGCCGGCTATAGAGTCATTCAAATCTCTGGAAACAAAGACGTAATCTATAACTGAGACTTCAGAGCCTCTTTTCCAGTTATGGTGGCTATGACACGCTATTTTGAAATGTCCGTTTATGATATGCAGATTTCTGCTTTCCATTAACTCCATACAAAGGTTCCCTCTTTTGGATGCGGTCTTTCAAGGATTCTCCGAGTTCTCAGGTTGTTTTTGTTGTTAAGGATTTAAATCAGGCAATACACCCGGGTCTCGCCTAGCATGTAGTGCGCAAATGAAATACTTATTTATTGTGTCTATCGGTCCAATATTCTGAGTGATAGACCACTCATAGCACACCCTTCTCAAAATACCCCCCCCCCCACCCAGGGCACAATGGACCAGGAATCAGGTTGGTTGGTGAAGGTAATTATTTATTTATTTATTTAAATTCAAATCAAGCACAAGTTTTAATACAATTCAGAAAGTAAGTAAGGCAATTGAATTCACTTATAGCAATAGAGAAGATAAAACACAGGGAAAAGAACAGCTTTGGCTTGTTGAAAAGATAGCGCTTAGGTTAATATTTCCCCCTGCCAAGTTCTTAATTCACAAATAAGCGATTCTACACAAATGTAAGTAAGCAGCAAGTATAATGGAGAACAGTGTATAGGGTTCGAATACAATCTTCCCTCCGCAAACAAGAGAGAGAAGGGTTTTGGGAAATTTTACACTTTTTAAAATGACAGTTGAAAATGTCCTTGTGAAACAATGAAAAGTGTGCAAAAAATCCTTAAATTGATATAAATTCCTAGGGGAGCAATACTAAACAGGTCCTAACAAACATAAGCTACCATATGAGCAACAGAAGGCACTTTAAATCAGAATGGGAGTTTGGAAATACTTTGAATGGGAAAACACATGTAATACTTTTGCAAAATTGCGAATTCCTGCCTAAATTTCACTATGCGATTTTTTATAAAAAAAAGGTCAAATATACTGTTTCGTGATGCAGTTATTGGTTGTGGATGTAGCTATAAAATTGAAGAAGTTATGCGGGTTTGAATGAGAGGCGTTTTTGAAAGTAAAGGTGCGAAAATGAAAACAGAAATCAGTTTTTATAATGACAATTGTGCTCTAAACTAGGGCATTCAGGCTGCTTACCAGCTTAAAACACAGTAAGCTCCAGAGTGGTCCGCAGAAACCAACCCCAGCACCTCCGTGTCTGCCTTGGAGGACTCAGTCGGATTACCCGTGGGATGATTTTTACGGATTTGGGATTTCACAAGACCAAAGGATTTTTAAAGAAATTATCACTAGCACAAGAAATCAAAGCAAGGTATCAAAACTTGTGTGACACTATTACAGGTTCTTAAGTTAAAGAGAGGATGGGTGGAGATTGGGGTAGGACAAGGCACATTTACTATGGGTTACTATGAATCCTGTTTATACTTACAGTCCACTGAAATTTAAGGTTGGACCATCAGGTTCTGGTCATCACGGATTGGGTCTACAGACAGCAACGCACTTCTGGCGGGATGGTCAGCTGGGCGGTTCTGGTCAATTGGACTGCACCTCTGATTGGATTGGCCCTTTTGGTCACTGGACACTGTAGATTAGCGGGTTGGCAAGTTTCAGCAGGCAAGCATGAATGGCAGCAAGACAGACTGGATCAGAATTATTTCCATGATGTTTCTTTGGGATGGTTTCAGGATTTGGGCCTAGCTGAAAAGAGTTCAGCAAATGCTGATGGCCTTGGTTTTGCAAAGTAGTCTGGATCAGGACAAGATAAAGAATTCTGGAACAGGACGTTAAGCGGAAATCATTATGTAGTCAGGAATCAGTGGGCCTCATGACGACCTTCACGGAACGGGTTAACGGGCTCCGCTAATGGAGGCGGACCCATTAAACACGTTCCACGAAATTACGACGTCCCCTCACGGGACCCGGTAAGGACGCCTGTGTTAGGGAGAATTCTCTTATAAGGCTAATTTCCCAAACCTAGCGAGTCCCCCAGCAGCTTTGCTGGATTTTTTTTTTTTTCTCCTGCTAAGAGTGAGACTCTTTTTCTCCCACTCTTAGGCATGATTTGAGGTATGTCTTTGACTTATTGTGTGCTTATGGGCTATGGGGTCTTTTACTCCATAGGGTATCATCTGTTTTAATGTATGTGTTACACAGCACCCTCAGTGCAGTAACACAGGGGTGTCATAGTGACCCCCAAACATAGACTCCATACCCAGGGCATGTAAAGTCAACATTGGCTTTACTAGTCCAAAATTGTGAACCGAACCAGTACAAACCATCATATTGTGAAAGTACTGGAAGGGGTTAATTAGATTGCCCCTGGGCCTGTTTCCAAGGGGGCACTGTCCAGTCCCCCCTTGTCGAGTTTCTGGCTGGTGGCAGTGGTTACCACGCAAAATATTCCACCGGAATATTTCCTATGGGATTTTCTCATTGATTTTAAACGCACCACTTTTTGGTGCAATGTTAAAGATACCGCAGGTTTATTTATTTAATATAAAATCACCGGTTGGGTCTTTTTGCCAGAACTCTTTTCTAAAATGGCGTTTGCGTCTGTCTCTGTAACTCCAACCAAGGTCAGGCCCTTTGTTCCACTTTTTGGTGGGCTTCTCCATAGAAGCCCTCCAACTGGTGCCACTCTGTCTGGGTTCCACAGGATGTGTGGGTGGGGGAATTGGCACCCTGGACTGCGTTGCCTTAGCAACCCAAGTTGCACTCTGTTCTGATTGGCCCAGTGGTGAGCCGCCTGGTTGTATGAGTGACAGCTAGGCTGTTGAATGGGGTTTTTTCTGCATAAAAGCAGGGCTTTTGGGACTGGAACTTCAGAAGTCATCACAGGGCCTAAGAAATCCAAAGAGGGGAGAAGCTGAGCCATCTGCAACGACAACACCACCGGTGGAGCTCTGCTGCAACAACCTCACCACTTTCCCGACGACAAGAGAAGATCTTCTGCTGAAAGCGTCTTCTTCCTCTGAGCTGGTGGGATCAACCAGTTTGCCATTTCGCCTTCCAGGACGTCTCTTGGTCTAATCGCCCGTGCCAAGCACCCCAGCGGCTGGATAGCCAAGCTTCACCACTGTGACCGCGAATAACAGGAACGCACCCTTTACTGAACGAACTCCGCGGCTGGTCTCTTCCCCTGGTCTAAACCACAAACTGCACCTGCTGTCAGGAACAACTGCTACCGCTGGGGCTTCCTCAACTTTAAAGGTACTGGGCCTCATTACGACCCTGGCAGAACGGGTTAAACGGCGCCGTAAAAGGCTGCGGCGCCATTCAACCCGTTCCGCCACATTACGAGGTCCCCTCGCGGGACACGTTAAGCACGCCTGGGAAAACCAGGCGTGCATACCGGGTCCTGCGAGGGGAAGAGGGAGCATACAACGGGCCATCTTGTAATGGCCCGTTGTTTACTCCCTCTCCCATTCCCATTCAGCCCTATGGGGGCTGAAATGGGAATGGGGATGAACCGTGTCCGTGTCCTCGAGTGAGGAATTACCTGGCCATCCGAACTCGGAATGGTCCGGTAAGTCCTCATTCCGAGGACACGGACACGGATGCGATTTTGCCGGCAGCCATGCCGCCAATAGCGGCATGGCTACCGGCATACCTCGTAATGAGGCCCACTGTGTTTCACCTCGCCTCCCTTTCTACGGTTTGCTAAAGGTGACCCTTAAATCCTTGGCTTTCCTACTGGGTTGGCCCCCAGACATTCTAACTTTATCTTCTGAATCAACCCAACCTCTTTTGAACATTTCTACAAAGACTTGAATGCATTTCTAAACTGTGTGATCTTGGGCACATTTCACCTTGCTCCATTTAAAGTGGGCCTGGCCTATGAACTTTGGCTCTACAGTAGACTCTGCCTTCACTAACTTGTTTTGGTCTTATAAAAGTGTTGGGAACTGTTTTATTTTTATGACCTGCCTTTTTCTCTCCCTTTAACCTAATTATTGGAGTGCCATCTAAGTTACGCGCTCACATCTGTTTTGACAAAAAGTGGTGTTTTGACTTAGACTTGTCTAATAATTGCTAAGGGAGGTGTGTATACTTTTCTGATTGTGTTTGAACTTGCTTTTGATTTATCGTGCTAGTGTATTTTTTAAAGTGTGTGTTAAATAAATAATTATATACTTTTGATACCAAGCTCTGGTCAGTGTTTGCTTGCTCTACTGTGTTTTTGGCCCTATTGTGTATCCTCTGTATACTGCCCTACTCTTCTTGAGAGACGTCTGACTGCTCAGCCACAGCTACCAGGTAAATCTGGGTGGTGTAGACTGCTACCAATTGGGTTTACTGCTTACTCCTGTAGTCTTAATCTTCTTGCAGTGTTCCCCAAGGGAACTGCACAGGATTCTGCCTAACAGCCTGGTAAAACCAGGTATCGTTACCGGGTCCCGGGAGGGGAGGAGGGAGGTAACAACGGGCCGGTTGTAATCGTCCCGTTGTTAGCTCCCTCTCCCATTCCCATTGAGCCCTATGGGGGCTCAAATGGGAATGGGGAAGGTCCGGGCCTGGGTTCCCTGAGGGAGGAATTACCGGGCCCTCCGAACTCGGAATGGCCTGGTAATTCCCCATTCAGGGAACCCGGTAAAGGAGTCTGGTTTGGCGGCAGCAATAGCTCCATGGCTACCGCCAAACTCGTAATGAGGCCCAGTGTGTCTGTGTGTGGTGAAGTCACCTTATTTATCCTGCCAGGTGACATCACTCAGTTTATGGTAGGGGCAGAATTACAATCGACACCCACACGGCTGTGATAGGTCAAAGGCACTTGCCTTTTTCTGGTTGGAAGCCTGAAAGAGCTGTCATATTTTATGATGTGACTTGAGAACACCCACAGTTATTTGGACCACAATTTAACTTTCCCACAAATACAGATGTCTATAATTATGCCCTCCAATAAAATCAGACACATACATTACATATTTTGTGGGTTACCTGTACATCCAATTCCCACGTCAGTGAGAGCTTGCTTTGTCTTTCTGTGGAATTTTGTTAATTTTAATCATAAAGATTTGGCCGAACAATTCCTAATTCAGTACATATCTGTGCAATCACCCATAGCACACGGGTATACAATATTAGGTTTGCAACATCAATAGTCTTTGTGCAATTAGTGTTTCTGTATAATTTTTGTTCCTTATGTAGTACAGGGTTCAATCATGTCTTCAAATAAAGAGCATACCATTATATTCACAACAACCAACTTTTAGATTTGTCCTCCTTCATGTGGCAAAGTTGCAGATTTTTAAAGCTTAATTACAAATAGGCATTTAACCACCAAAATCCTTAGCATTTTTTTTACTTTTCTTTCAATTGGCAACAGCTGTCAAATTCCTTTGATCAGGGTGGGGGTCCTCCTCCTTGAGAGGGAAGTTTCCTGTAGGGATGAGTGATCAAGCCTGCCATTGTCTTTAGCTGAGTGCCAGACAAAGGTCTGATGAGTTCTTTGTCAGGAGTATGCGAAAACCTCCCAGCAGCAATTAGTCCTTTCCTGCCAGTAGTGAGGTGTCAATCATTCCCAGGCTGAGGCTGTCAGCTCAGAATTAAATATTTAATTAACTCAAGAATGGGTTTTGACTTTAAGTTACCTACATCTTTCATTAGAACATATAAATGAACACAGTTTATAGGTAGATTTTTATATTTAATGAATTAGGCCTTTCACCAAAAACATGCTTTTAGCAGGCGATTTTGCACTTCCTTCCTGAAATAGCACATAAAACTGAGTCCTTTACATCAGCTTTTCCTCTGCAGCACACACATTATTCAGCACCAGTTCTTTCCCTTAAGTGCTGGGATTTGTTTGCAGTATGTAGGTATGTATCCATCCCTTGCTTGGAGTTCTCTCTGCACAGCTGAAATTGTTACATGTTGCCATTTGTAGCCGCATTTTCCTGTGGAAGTGAAAACAAATGTTCTGAGCTGGTTTTCATCAGATACATTTCTTAGCTGCTGTCAGTCAATGAGGCCCGTCTCCTGGGTGATCTGTAATTTCAGTACCCATTTAATTTCAATGGTTCACTGGAAAATAATGGATCTAATGCCAAAACAGCAACTTGGAAAGTTGCAAAGCTGCATTTTAAAAGACATTTTCAGTTTTTAGCTCTATTCTGTGGCCTTTCTTTATGTTGAATGGAACAGCACCCACTGGCATGCTCCTGCAGTGAGAATTCTGTTTTCATCCCCACATTAACTTGTGTGGCGGGGTGTGCAGCCTTTTGTGATTGTGACCCACACGCAGTTTTGCAGATTTTTTGCGTGCACAGGGTTTAGCGCATCCATTTTTGGCTGATTCTTTCCCCATTTGTAAATTGATGCAGTGGGGCATATCGGAATGGGTAAAAATATCCCACATTGTTGGTCGTCGATGCAGTGAGAGGTCAAGTCTCCACAGAGTTTAATTGAAGGCTCTGTTTGATTGTAATCTTTATCTACCACCTGAGCCATGTACTTTAGCATTTCTTTTAAGGTAGTCCTTGTCGGGTTCCAGTATATGCTTATAATGGTTAGTGTTTTTTGGCCTTCCTTCTTCGGCTCCTGTAGGCTCACTTTGGGGCACCAAAACAGTTTGTTGAATGTGGGGGCCTCTTGTGTGGTGGGATCTTACTTCAAAATCTGTATTGTTCCTAATCAATGTCAGTAGTCACACTTGAGGGAGGCCTATCGCACCCCTCACTGCAGGGTTCAAGGGATAAGTGAACCCGTCCAAGACTGGGCAGGCCCGTAATTAAGTTTCTTGTAGACACGCAAAGTCCAAATCAGTCCAGTTCAACTTCCCTTTAGCGAAGAGGTGAGATTAACCCTTTGTGTTCCAAGAGATGAAAGTGAGGGTTCTCCTCATCTTCACTAGGGGGTTGTCCTATTGTTTGGGGGTTGATGATAAAGAGGAAGCCAGCCAAGTCCTATTGCGTAGGGGTTGATGATAAATTGGAAGCCAGCCAAGACCAATTACCTCCTCTCGTGGTTTCGATAATTATTGATTTACTCGTTTCTCCTTATTGTCGGTCTCCACCAGAGTGTCACACTGAGTTATAGTCTGCGTCATCTGTAGATCAGGGTGTTTAGAGGAGGCACCAGCAATATTTTTGAAGGGTCCGGATGCATCGAAATAATCTCAGGATGTTTCTTCTGTTCAGGTTCAGCTCAAGACCTTTGTCGACAACCTTCTCGAGTTTCAGGTGACATTCCACCGGTCTGTGTCCTGTTCTCCCCTTGTTTCTATTCTGGGCCCTAAGATTTCCAGTCCTTAGCATATAGGGAGGAGTGCTATCCCTTTTTGAGGTGTGCCTTGCTCCTTGATCGGTCCGTGTTTAGGCATTAATTGACTGGCGTTGGCGGTCGATTCCTTCTGTCATGCTAGTCTGTACCTGGTCTTTATGATTCAAGGCACGTCTTGATTTCTTTTCTGGGGGTACATCAGGGGGGCATCAAAGATAGAATGGTTTTCTTTATAGCCTGTCATTTTTTTCTCTGTGTCACTTTTGTTCTAAGGCTATAGCCACAGCTGTAGTCGACACCTTTAGATACCTGGGAGTCACCTTCAGTAACCAACTATGTGAACTACCGATGCAAGAAACCTTGATCCTCAAAAACAAAGGCCTGACCAACCAAACAATATTGATGGACAAAAGGTTTGGGCGCTTCTCGCTGAAAGCGGCAATTACATTCTATAAAGCTAAAGTGGTCGCATCACTTACCTATGGGGCAGAAGCAATGCCGATGATCCCTGATAACATCTTGAATAAGCTGGAAGGATTACTATGGAGAAAACTGTTATGCCTCCCTCCAGCTACTCCGGTGGCTCTGATTAGAAGTGAGCTAAGTCTTACATCTCTCAAGGGAACTGTTGATCTCAACGCCCTAATGTTATACAGGAAAATATGATCTTCCAAAGACAAAATATTCGTACTTATCCATGAAGAAATGGAAAAAAGATCCAACAAAATGTTGACAAATTGGACGAACAAAATTCAGGCAATCCTGGGAGAAATAGGAAGTTTGGAAGAGGAACTTCTGACAAATCTAACAAAAACTGTTAAGAAATTTAAAGAAAACGATTGGTGTAATACTTTGTGCAAGGCCATGAGCTACAAGTGCATCACACACCTACAGCCCTATGCCCAAAAACTGAATGAGCCAAACAGCTATTATAATTCCTGAACAAGAAAATCCATTCCATTTTGCTGAGAGCAAGGTTAAACATCTTAAAAACAAATTAAATCCTGGGAATCTGGAAAAAGACAAACACATCTTCCTGTCGCTTTTGTTCAGACCCACATTCGATTGAAAACCTGAAGCATCTCATCCATAAGTGCCCGGCACTTGTCTCTAACAGAAAAACTCATCTAGCACACTTAAACTCATATTTCTGCACGCTGGATGAAGATTACTGGTGGGTTTATTTGATGGATGGTTTAAATCAAAAACTGGTAATTGCAATTGGAAACTTTTTGGAGAGCCTGGACTTGAATGCACTTCATCAAAAATAAATCCTATCAAACTGTGGCTTGGAACTTTGGAATCAAAAAAATAATTTTAAAAGCAAAAAATTGAATATCAGGTAGAGTAATTTAACACAGTTAAACACACAAAAAAAATAGCCACAGCTCTATCTCTTCTTTCCTCCAAGGTTAGGAATCCTCTGGAGTTGTTGTCTGTGTTCTGGACTCCCACCCTCTGGCTATCCATCAGAGCTATCGATTATGCAGAGCTGTTGTCTGAGACATCGCTCAGATATGTGTCCTATCCATCCTCAGAGTAGGCTGATAAGTTTAAGAGTGTAGTTTGAATTTCCTTGTCCAATGTTACCTCTCCCCCTCTCCTCAAGGTTTTATTAGCCAAGTTTATATCCTTGACAATTGACCTGCCCTCTTTTTAGCACATAGTTATTTGTTTTTTACACTCAATAATGCATTCCCCAACTGTTGGTTCAATTTGGGGTAGGTTGTGTTTTTTGCTGCGTTTTGGGTGTTTTTAGGTTTGGTAACCGGTTTCTGACTCTGGTGCATCTGAGGAGATTTGTTTGTGTATGTTCTTCTCCCCTTCCTACTGAATAATGCGAAGGTGTTTGTTTTCTCAGTTTCTGTAGTTAGATGTATCGCTGAGGTGGTTATGGTTCGAGTGGGTTGTGTCTTTTCCATTGTTACTCTCATCCCTTCACTCTTGTCGTCACGATGGGTGAGCATGCCACTCTCTGTTTCTTCAGTTACCCTGATGGCTTGTGGCTCTTTAGTAGTTTCCTTTGCGGGTCTAAACTTGGCTACCCCATTTCTCGGTTTTAGATTTGACTGAGTAGATTTCCTTTCAGCCAGTATCTGTGTTTCTATAAATGGGGCTTTGGAGCAGCATCAGCAGCCATCAGTCACTTGCTTGCTAGTGGGGTGAATGTCTCCTATGATTTCCCCTGCTCTGATGAAGCCTTCAATGAATATCATCCCAGAGTTTAGCATTGCCAATAAGGTTGATTGCTTCTTCAGGGATTCATATATGGCCTCGTATAGTTTCGTGAAGGGGGCCATGGTAATGGTTACCACTGACATGTAGCCAAAAAGGTCTTGTCCAGATTTTCTTGGCTGATTACTCTCTTTCTTTCCTGTTCGTTTTATTTTCAGGTCTCCATTTGGGTGTGGTGTTCTTATCGGTGTGCAGCCCCCTAAGTAATTGTTACTTGCAATGGTGGTGTTGACAACACTCCTAAACCACGTTTCATTATGTTGAGCACTCATTTCAGGTGAAGTCCTTCCGGCATTGGCCTCAGAAATGGAGCCACAAGACCCAGGTAAAATCTAACTCACAACTGCAGTGTACATTCCCGCTAATGAATAACTGTCTGGGGAAAGCTACAGCAAGGGACAGACTAAACATCACCCACAACTTCTGCATCAACAGTGTGGGTATCAGCAGAGTATTAATATGCATCATGTTTTGGAATGCATGGTCTATGGGCACGGTATTATAACTAACTGGCTCTGGTCATCAATTACTTAAGTTTCATAGGTTTTTCAATGTCTCTGCAGAGCTTGCATATCAGTATCTTTCTAATTTGACCATAATGCTCGAAATCCTGCACTTGCTCCAGCCTTCTGAACAACAACAAAACTGACCTTGTGCATCAATGTGTGTAAAGCAATTTGTGAAGCAGGGGCAGGGATCTTGATGATGCAGGTGTGATAACAAATACAATTATCTCACTCTATACTTCTGAAATAGATTCAAATTTATTATTATCAAAAATATATATATTTATAGAAAACTTAAAAACAGATTGTTTTTCATAGATCGACAAATACAATATATAACTTGCATAAGTTACAAGTGTTAATAAAATGATTCACAATTCATTTGCATCTGGAAATTTGTGAAAAATTAAACTACGCAAAACAGTACAATTTCAAAAGACTCACAATACAACTTTTCTCGATGTTATGGGTTGTGCATAAATAGGTTTGGGAGTTCCTCTACCGGCACAAACATGGCCCATTGACCATTTCTTGGGTGTATGGCCCAGCGAGAGTCTCAAACACGCTTTAGCTCACTGTGCTTTTCACAGAGCAGAAATTTCAATAGGCATATCCGTCTTTGTCACACCCAAAGGTAGTCCAGCACCGAAATGCTAGGCACACCTCCTCTGAACAAGAGTACCAACAGCAATCCCAGACACGTGTTTTGGGCTAGTCAGGCCTCATCAGTGAGGTGGAGCTGTGCCTCTCTGAGCATAGTGCGTAAGGGGACCATATTTAGATTATCCTGGTAACTCAGGGTGAGAACCCAAAGTATCCAAAAATGTGCATAAAGAGGTCTGGGAGTCCCTCTACCGGCACAAATGGGGCCCATTGACCTGTTCTTGGGTGGGTGGCCCCCCAGAAAGTCTCAACCATGCTTTAGCTCACTGTGCTTTTCACAACGGGGACATTTCCATAGGCATATCAGTCTTTGTCCCACCCAAAGGTAGTCCAGCACCGAAATGCTAGGCAAATCTCCTATGAACGGTTCCACGTGTTAATATCCCTGCAATAATATTGGCATACAAAAATATTGCCATATTTTTGTGGTGATATTAAGGCATGGAACCTGCGGGGGACACCCCCACAACCCCTGCATTATTTGTAAAGGAGCAGGGGACACCCCCGAAACCCCTGCTCCCAAAATCCCCAAAAATGATCCCGCCCATGGCCGTTCCAGACGACCATATATACGGTGATATGTTTGGTGGGAATAATATGTAGTGCTACCCTATGAACAATAGAACCAACAGCAACCCACCCTAGGCACATGCTTCGGCCTAGCTGGGCATCATCAGTGAGGTGGAGCTGTGCCTCTCTGAGGGTGAGAACCCAAAGTACCCAAAAACGTGCATAAAGAGGACTGGGAGTCCCTCTACAGCCCATTGACCTGTTCTTGGGTGGATGGCCCCCGGGAGAGTGTCAAACATGCTTTAGCTCACTGTGCTTTTCACAGAGGAGACATTTCCATAGGCATATCAGTCTTTGTCCCACCCACAGGTAGTCCAGCACCAAAATGCTAGGCAAATCTCCTCTGAACAAGAATACCAACAGCAACCCCAGACATGTGTTTCGGCATAGTCTGGCCTCATTAGTGAGGTGGAGCTGTGCTTCTCTGAGCACACTGAGCAAGGGGTCCACCTCTGGTAACTTGAGTGAAACATAAAGTTACATAATATGCAAAACAAGGGGGGCACAGCTCCACCTAACTGATGAGGGCCCATTTCTCCTCTGTGAAAGGGACAGTGAGCTAAAGACTTGGTTGAGACTCTCCCTGGGGCCATCCACCCAAGAAAAGGTCAATGGGTCATGTTTGTGCTGGTAGAGGGACTCCCAAAACGCCCCTTGTTTTTTTTTAAATTATTGAATCCAACCTGTAACTTTGAAATGTGCATGAATAACTACGTGCAAATACATTTTATTACACAAACTTTCCATTTTCCTGTTAAAACATGTTTACTTGCTTATAAAATACTCCCATTTTGAATGGGATTTACTTTTTTACTCCCTAAAAAATCATTTTACTTCCAACTTCAAAAAATAGGCAGTAAAATACTCCCACTTCAAAATCTTATCTGTAGCATTGCTCTCGTCCAAGCATTGTGTTCACATCTATGGTGCATCTATGGTGCAAGTACCACACTCTAATGACATATGTATGCTTCATGAAAATGATGCTCATGTTAAATGAACTCTGTATGACAATATCAAGAGAGTTTATTGCAATGTAACTTCCTTAATGGTAAGTAGTAGATTGCTGGAGGAGAAACGGAACTTGTCCCTGATCGATAATAGCTCTGCTCCATCCTCAGTGTAAAGTCGATGTTTATCCTCTCTTCAAATGCAGGCTGTATGATAAAAGAGCAGCACGTTACTAAATCACTATATATAGAAAAGTGATAGATATATATATATATATATATATATATAGGTGACAATAGAGCTCGTACTTATTAATTTTAGTGGGCAACGTTAAATTGTTATACAGCAGTTATCCTATACATTGTGTGATTCCAGTCTAATCAGACTAATAGGGTGCTGTTATAATGATATCACAAACTACTATTTAAATGGGGTAATCCATATCATATTAAAGCAGAAGCTGTAACTACTAGTGGTATGCTTAATAATTCCTGTCAATGTCATCATGCTGTATGCCATTCGATATTTTCATTGAGCCCTATTTCATAACTTTTAGTAAAAAATATAAGTCGCAGTTCTGAGCACCTGCATGTCCCACAAGGACTATGTCTAGTGGTTTTGGACATGCCTCATGTCTCTGTGAGATGCTTTTGTGTGTTGGGTTCTTCATAGATGTCGTTTTTTGTTGTTAATTTTTCCAGATTTCTGCATCTTTGATATGCACATCTCGGTTCTTCCACAGCATTCTCACCTTGCTGCAGCCTTCAACACACACCATTAAGGTTGGTTTAAACAAACCATGAAATCATCTTTAGCTGCTGCAGGTGTATTTGTGGTTTATCGGATGTTGGGGATTGTTGTAGGAGCCTGACATTCTCCTTAAAAAGACATTTTACATTTCCAATTATTTTTTCTGCTTCCAAATAGAGGTTTGAAGCATTCCCACAAAATTTTGACACAGACCCCAAATGAATCCAAAATAAATGTTCACTCTATATAGTAGCTTTTAGGAAAGTATTCCTTTCTTCAGTCTTACTCCATTGACTTCAATGGAGTCCCACGGTATGCGCGATTTCTGTTTGGATCTTGACTGATTTCTGGGCTACGTGAGGCCCTTCTGGAGTGAGTGAGGCCCTTTTGCGTTACACACCTGCTTTTCTCATTTTATTTGGGGTGCACTGGGGAGGCAGTCCTTATGACATCCTAGGAAATTAACGTAACACCTTTGTTTTTCATCTTTATTTTTAAAGTGTAGCACACGTCACTGGTCTTGGAATGCTCCAGGGACACTTGTGTCTCTTTAGTTTTTCTTTAAGTAGCATCCTAGTTGAGATGTGCAGTGAACAGGCTGTTGGTAGTGAACCATTTTCTATGTTTTTCCTGGTTGTAATAATATCGTTTCCACAACCATATAGTCATAATCACAGCTCCTTTTGGTTCAAGTCCTGTTCTTTGTGCCATCATCTTTGTTGGCCATCTCTCTTCCTTCTCATGTTGGAAATAGCAATATAAGTGAATGCATATTGGTGTCAGTCAATTTCTGGACTCCTGGTCAGCAATTTGTACATTCTCTTGCTGCTGGGTAGTATATGAGAGTGCTGACTGTCCCTAGTTGGACAGCCTCCTCCATTTGGAATGCTGGAGGTCCCTTGTGTAGGATGGCCACTGCCATAGGGACACACCAGTACAGCCCAAAAAAATGAGAAAAGCAGGCGAGTGAGGCAAAAGGGCTTGACACCAGTTGAGCTAATCAACTAGGACATCCAAGTATCGGAAGCCAAAAGACTATCAGAGACCCATCAGAGGACCACTTCAACAACCAGCACTGGCCAAGCAAACCACTACATTTTGGACCTCTGCCTTCAAATCGACTGGGAAGATCTGAATCAGAATCAAACTGGGGAGTGTCCACCAGTATTTGTGACACCCTCGCAGTAAATACTGCAGCACATTTGAAAAGTGGTTAAAAAATGTCTCTCCGTCTTCATGTCCGCATACACCTTCTTTATTAATCAAACAGTGGGCAATGTATTTTGGACAGCATGTCCTTCATCAACTGTTAAAGGTCCGTTTTAAAATCCATGTGTACATAAAATTTAAAAAATAAATTGTACAGACAGGAATCATACTTGACATCAAGCAGCGGATATATAGTTGAGGTGTTTCGTGTTAACATAAAAAATATGTATATTTAAATTCCATGATTGTACAATAAGTCTAATGTACAGGAGGATATGTGTTCTATTTCTTAAAGTATTTAATCAGTTATGGAAACAGTCCAATGCACACAATACATATTGGTAACGAAAAGAAAACCCTGTACTTTATATCCCAAAATACCTATACGGCAGCATGTGGCAGAAAAAAGCTAAAGTAGAAATATAAAAATATAAGCAAAATGTGTATCAATTAAAGCACTTAATGAGAAATGACTGAATAGGGTGGCTTACAAATCCTCTGTATTGCACTTAAAACCATGCTAAAACTAAGTTTCAATGCAGTGGACACAATTTACAAAAGAGCAAGAACAGGTAAGCATTTAAATGGTGGGCGCACAACTTTGTCCTCGCGTGATGACATCATACCGTCAAACATGATGATGTCATTGCCTGTAACGTGAGAGGGAGAAGCTCCTATGTATATATATTTTCAACAATAAATGTATGATAAATATATACATAACTTTACAAATGCAAATTAAGACAGAATTTTCAGTGAGAGGGTCTACTAAAGTTCATGTCACTAAAGCATTATGAAAAAATGCCAATGTATTTCACAATTTCAAACCACAAAGTATATATGTACACTTACAATAAGCCTCATATGTCAGCTATCGGCTTCAAAAGGAAATTGAAAATATCAACATTTTAAATGATTTTTCATGCTCCTGCATTACAGACCATGAATTACATACATTTGATGTATGCATTGTTTGGCAGTCAATGTCATATGTTGATAACAACTTTAACATATCAGACAAATGATAATTTGAGGTACTGACATTTGAAAAATAATTTCATAATAAGATATTTTATACATTATACATATTAATTGTCCAGGTTATTCATATGTGCAATGCACATAAACTAGTGCAGGCTATTGTGGAGTCAGGATATCCATGTACAGAAAGCAGGATGCATGCAATTTCTCATTGAATCCATTGGGTATAACTAAATTGAGTTATCTATTCAATAGGGCTCTCATTGCTCCAGTTTGTTTACTTATGTTTCGGAGCAGTTTTTTAGTGCCCATGATGTCCAATATTAGAACTCTTACCTGTGTTCCTTGGTGCCTGTTATCACAGACATACCTTGCTACTGGTAAATTAGAGTTGTTAGTTCTTATGTTCATTCCATCTAGTGTTTGATTTTATAGATGTTTGTCTGACATGGTACAAATCAAATGGGCATCTGATAACATAGATGATATTTTATGTCACCAATTGCATAATGTCAAGCAGGATTTTTTCACCTGTGGTCGGATGAAACATTATGTTCCCTTTATTGATGTTATTGCAATTGCAAAAATGTAGGCATGGCTAAGTGCCTATTCTGTTAGTGTTAGTATTAGTCTTCTTATCTGGATTAGTAAACACTACTAGATCCCACATGTTGCTGCTCCTCTATTCTGCAAACACTGCTGGAGTCATAAAAGGATTGCTTGGGTCATTATCACACAATAAAATATTCCATTGTTTCAAAATACTCTTCTTAATTGTGAACTTTGTATATGGTATTTGGATACAAAAACTAACAATGGTTGTTGCATGGTATTTTCGGCATAGATGAGAAACTCCCTACACCTGAAAGACCTGAACTACTGCCTTCGTCTTATCTACCGATGGGGTCAATTCGTCTAAAGCCATGCTCTGTCTCCATTGCTGTTTCAAATTTGCAATCATCCCAATATATGCAATTGCCCTGCACCTGACTGGAACTGGACTGAAGCTTTGCATGGGTCCCTTCCTGTCTCATCTTGAAAACTTTGGTTGCATCCTCAGCACTCTCTTGGGATATCACCAACCTGTTGCTGCTGTCTCTCACATTGAGGAAGGGCTTGCAGTAACCAGATGTCTGACTGCATTGCTCTCAAAGAGACTGCTGGCCCTATTTTGGGACACAACAGTTTCCACTCATGTCTGATTAGCCTGAGCAGTCCTCCAGTACTGACGGAAACACATTTGTGCTGTCTTCACCCTGTTCTCTAGTCTCTGCCTGAGCAGGACCTAGAAATTGCTGTAAACCTCTTACTGCTAAGCCTATGGTGAGCCTTTCTGTCCACACTAATTCCCTACCCTGTGGTGGTTGTGTGGTGTTGTCTGTCAGAGTCTCAGGGTCAAGATGCCATCTCTTCTCCTTCCCTCATCGCTGACTGTCTGTCTGCTATCCAAGAGTGGTGTGCCGCAAATTATCTCTGCCTTAATGGCAGTAAGACTGAGATTCTCCTCATCAGCACACCTGCACCCTCCTTTCCGGTCTCTCTCTGGCCTAACACCCTTGGCCCTCTTCCTGAACCCACCTGTGAGGCTAAGAACTGCAGGGTCATCTTCAACTCCACACTCTCCTTCTCTCCTCACATCTCTGACATCTCTAAGAAGCCAAACTACCAACTGCATCTCCCCAGAGGTATTCTTCCACAGCCCCTGTAAATCCTGCTTTGCCGCGGGTGCTCTTGTCTCTCATTTGGATCTGCATACTGCTTTGGAACTGCTTTTCGCATTGTGGACGGACTACTAGCCCCAGCAGGCTTCACTCTGCATACTTACTGGGTGGGGCTATATAAACACAGGCGTGCGCGCACCCGTGAAAACCCCTGTAAGTCCGCTTTGCTGCAGGTGCTCGCGTCTCTCATTTGGATCTGCATACTGCTTTGGAACTGCTTTTCGCATTGTGGATGGACTACTAGCCCCAGCAGGTGAAGAATACTACTGAACTATATAGGAGAACCTACTTATATATTATTTGAGTGCAAGTAGACTTTAATACGCTCCCTTTCTTCTTTGTTTAGGCTTCACTCTGCACACTTACTGGGCGGGGCTATATAAACACAGGTGCGCGCGCACCCGTGAAAGCCCCTGTAAGTGCTGCTTTGCCGCTTCGCCACGCTCGCCGCGGTTAGTGGCTAGGCGGTTTCTTTTCCTTGTTATTGTTTGGTCTTATCTACTCTTGTTTGGGGTTTACACTCCTTGACCTGCTAAATTCCAAATTTAGAATGAAACGAGGTATTACTACATTGAAATCGGGCATGCCTGTAATGACTGCACTCCATTGCACTAATGGTGAAGCCTTGTTACATAGCTCACCAACTTGCCCAATAAAAAGATCTCGTTTAAGTTCTACACCTCGAACGGGTGTCTTAAAACCTAAACTTAGAACAAAAGCTGAAATCCTGCTGGGCATGGACATTCGACCCTTCTGTCGTGACAAAAGTCATTTGGACGCCATTGACTTGGAGCAAGATAATACATCAGCAGTGTCAAATGGACTTTTGGAAAAACCAGCCACTCCATCTAGCAGTCCACAAAACGGTGGGTCATATGGACTTTCTGGCGAAAAGGACATTTTGGCTGTCGAATCAGCTGGTAGTCAACCAAGCCTTGTGACGATGGTGACTCCAACGGTAACGTTTGCCAAGGAAAATGTTTCATTAACAGATAGCATATTATTAAAAAATGCCCAAACTGGTTATATTTGATCTTCCCACGAAATCGGGGATTAATAAAGGTGTTTCAAATAAGAAAACAAAAAACATTAAATCTGTGGCTAAACGCACTTCTCAAATCAAATCATTTGTCAACAAACTCTCGATGCCAACTACAACTACTAAACTTGCTTCGCAGGCTAAAGCAAAGAAATATCTTTTGCAATCCCAGGCAAAGAAAGCTAAGCACTCGTCCGAAGTGAGCGCTTCTGTTCAGTCGTACAGTCCACTGAATGCATTGAAAAGCTCAGCTGCTGATGCGGCTCACGGCTCTAGCCAAGAGCAAAGTGTTGAAGAACTTAACCCAAGGTCAGCACTGGAAGCACAGAGTTTATCTGATCGCCGCAGAGAAATAAGACAAGCAGTGGATGAATACATGGCCTCCAGATCAGCTCCTAAGAAGCTGAGTTTGGTGACGTGTGGGACTGCTAATGCGAAAGAGTCTGGCTGCCTCTCTGCTCAGAAAGTGCAAACAGCTAATTCACAAGCCCATGATAGTAATCAACCGATGCAATCTGTGACACAGTCACAGCTTTGCAATAAGGCTAAGGAGCTAACAGCTAACTTCTCTTCTCTACTTAACATAGAGGCACTGATTAAAACTACAGTAAAGAAGCTCGTTGATGTCCAGACCCCTGCAAAGGGTTCAAATCCTGAGTCTAAGAACATACATCTTCAGGATCATCGTATTTTGCCCAAACAAAAGAATACAACTTCTTGTCTTAAGCGGCGCGCAGTCCACTCATTATCTATCAGATGTAGACCCCTCCCGGCCCCTCAATATCACTTGAATCGAGCCTCAGTCCTATCTATATTTAGTGAAATCCCAGAGCTCAATGACATTGGAACCATTGATATTGAACAAGTTGAATTTAGGGATAAGCTGAAATGGTCTTCTGTGAATTTATGGATCAACTCAAGAGTTGTACTCAACACTATCTGGGCAGTTAAAACCCAGCTCTTTGACCTTGGTTTTATCATTTCTGCGTCCCTGGAGGCAACTGAGTGTACAGTAGCTGAAACCTTGAAAGCAACTAAACAGCAACACATGAATAAAAAACAAAATAACTGTACCCATAACTGCAACTGCAACCTAAAAGATGCACACGGTTAGCATCGGGAATCTCATGGATATCCTTTTGTCCTTGATTAGCTGGAACTGAGGATATAGGCATCTAATGAACAATCATGATCACCATCTGTTAGACCACGATGTAATACTGATACAAGAATCATGGCTCACAAGCATCCCATCGTGGAATAATTTTGATATCCTCTTGACTCCAGCGGTCAAGGGCCCTTTTGGGCGACCCGCATCGGGTTTGTTAACTGCTGTTAAAAAGAACTCACCCTTAAAGGTTGAATCATGGTTCTCTCCGAATGCATTTGTACAAATGCCAAGGTTAATTGGACATAACTATGTTTGCGCACTTATTAACGTTTAATGGAACCCCATGGCTATTACTGATGACAGGTTTCTGGACTTGATGAACAAAACTTTATACCTCATTACTTCAGATGGTAAAGCGGATTCCTTAATTATAGCAGGCAATCTAAATTTACATTGTTTGAGCCCTAATCAGAATCAACACGCCTGGCTAAATGGACAAGCTTTTTAGAGTCCAGAAACCTTTTTATGTTATATGGCTCCTCTGTCAAGGATATCCTGGCTAGGGCAACCTGGCATCGTTCCTCAAGCACAGGAATAATTGATTACATTTATGTTAATGCAACCATACTAAACAAAGTAGAATTATTTCAAGTTATTGACACAGAAGCGAGCGATAATGACATGCTGAATGTGACCTGGTTCTCTAAAACTGATACGACTCAAGGCAAATTGCAATATCTTAAGGTATCAATCACAGTAAACGATGCGAGAAATAGACTAATGTGGTCAGAGTCCTCTTTGGCCGCGTTCAGGTCCTGCTATGACGCTCAGCTAAAATGCCAAGACACTTCGAAACAAGGTTCAGATGTAATTTACCATGAACTAATGCAGTGTTTCAGCCAGCTTCCATTATGCACAAACAAAAGCAAATACCTCATTTACATATATTTGACCATGAAATTCGGGCCAGGAAATCAGCAGACCGAGCTAAAAGAAGGGAGGCCCTTAAGCTCCCTGTGATAAACGAGCGATGGTCTTGACCCAAATTAAAACCAAATATAGGAACTGGTTAAGAGGAATCCGGGCTAACCTATATCAAAGAGATGGTAGCAATTTGTTACAATTGCTGACTAGTAAAAATTTGGCAGAAACTTGGAAAATCATCAACCAAGTGACTGCAGGTCATCAAGCCGCAGTCCAAACTAATGATGTATCTGAACACATGTGGGTCCAGTATTATTCTAAATTATATGCTGCCCCCTCCAAAGACCTGGGATTATCTAAGCCCAAGTCGCAATCTAAATTCCATCTAAGACTTGATAAAGAGGACATCTTATTTTTCATCAATAAAGCCAGTCGCTCACGGGCACCTTGTCCGGATTTCAGGAAATATGGGCAGATATTTTACACCTCATGTTCACGAGCATTATATCATCTCAAAAAATCCTGTTGTCTTGATAACAATCAATCACTATTCCAATATATAAGAAAGGTGATCGGGCTAACCCAGCCAGTTATAGACCTATTTCCTTATTAGACGTGCCTGGAAAGATCTTTTGCTGTCTAATTTTAAGGGATTTGAATAACTGGACTAAAAAACATCTTAAGAGGGATCCCTTCCAATCTGGATTTGTTAGCGGGCTTGGCGCTCTTCCCAATATTATTACCATCAACATGCTTAAAGCTCACTATGCTTCCCGGAATCAATCTTTGTATTTTGCATTTATTAATTTCTGGACTGCATTTGATTCTATAAACCAGGAATTATTATTTCAGAAGCTAAAACTGCTTGGTTGTCCAGCATCGTTATTAACACGAGTAATACAATTGCATACGGAAACTACTATGCGTGTGAGACTGTCCTTGGAGGGTCTCATGTCATCATTATTCAGCACCTATGTGCGTCTTAAACAAGGCTGCATTCTAGCCTCCATAATGTTTAATTTATTTATTTTTGACATGGGCAATTCATTTCTTCAAGTCATCTCTGATTCCCCAGAACTAGGAGGCCAGCGTATAGCTTGGCTATTATATGCTGACAACCTCGTCTTTATATCGCAAACTCCAAAGGGACTGCAGAATTTGCTTTCTGCCGTCTCCACTTATGTTGAAGAGAATCATCTCATTGTGAACTTAGATAAATCGCAGATTGTAGTTTGCAAAAATCGAGGTGAATCTAAATATATTAACTGCATCTGAGCGAATCAAAATGAACCCCTGAAAACAGTTCCAGAATATAAATACTTGGGGCTCATGGTTCAGAATGCAGCTATTGATAACGTCTATTGGATTAACTTACAGTCTAAATTGTCTAACTTGATTTCACAGGCCAAAATCTTACATTATAAGTACGGGAAATTTACCCTGAAACATCTTCTTTTATTCTATGAACAAAAGGTAATTTCCATTCTGCTTTATGGTGCTGAATCTAAATGATACACAAATGATCAAACATGGAACAAATTTGAGGCCCGTTACTGGAAAAGGGTCTTACATCTCCCGAACTGCACACCATTGCCTATTTTACGATATGAGCTAGGCTTGAACTCATTGGCCTGTAGGGTGAAGTGGCGGATGTGCTCTTTTTTTTCGCAAATGTCTTTTGGGTCTGGAGACTAAAAACATCTTGAGTACAGTTGCTTATTATTTGATTTCATCAAATCACGTCTTCCCACTTAAATGGCGCAATTTTGTGTTGAATATCTTGGCTGGGGCTGACATATCAATATTGCTTTTAATGGAAAACCCTGTCCATGCCAAAATAGAATTCCACCGTTGGGACTGGATAGAAAACCGTGAATCTTGCTTAAAATACAAAGATGTTAACACCAATAAATTTGGCGATAAAAAGCAGGGGCAGATTGCCGGTTATCATTTTTAATGCCCTTCTGGGACTATACAGAATAAATTCCTACGTCTCAGATTAAATTTATGGCTAACCAGGGAAGTATTGGCTAGGCGCAGCATCATCCCAGCGTCCTTAAACTATTGCCAATTTTGTGATATTCATACTGAAAAGGAGACCATGCAACATTTGATAGTAGCTTGTGTCAAGTTAAATAAACAACGTGCCAAATTATTTTCTAACCTTATGAACTTTCATGTGGTATTGGATCAAAATCAAATTTAGACAAGTCTACATTCTACTATGACATTTTCAGTGATAAAAGCTTTGGTGCATTTTCTTGACCAAATTCTGCCATGTGAAATAACGATGTAATAATAATAAGACATATGAATATCGTCTATAAGTGCTCAAAGTGATTTTATGTTGTATGCTTATGTTTTATGTTCCATATATTTAGGAACTGAAATGTGGTGTTCTTTTAATTATTTTTAACTGATTATTGTCTAACTTATTTTGCATTCCTTTTTAGTAATTTGTTACATCTAGTATAATTGAAAAGTGAAATATCTGTTTGTGTTTTCTTTTTTGAAAAGTTGATTTATTCAGCTATATCAAAATAAAAAAACATCTTCCTTTCCTCTCCTTTCCCCAGAAGCTTACTGTCTCTAGAGCTCTGGTTCTCTCCAGGCTTGACTACTGCAACAGCTTCTTTCGAAATCTGCCTACTTTTACTCTCCACCCTCTGCAACTCAACCAGAACAGGACTGTAAGACTTGTCCTTGGCCTCAAGCCCTGGGATCATATCTCTCCAGCTCTGAAATCTCTTCACTGGCTCCCAGTGGCTGCAAGGATTAAATTCAAGACCCTTTCCATTGTCCACAAGGCTTTCTGGGGCCTGGGTCCAAAATACATTCAACCCTACCTCCTTAAATACCTTCCCACTCAAACTCTCCTCCTCCTCTTCCAACTCCCTCAGGGTCAGTCACTTCTCCAAGCAACAAGTTGAGGGTAGATCTCTTTCCTCAGCTGGGGCCTGCCTCTGGAACAGCCTCTATGCCACTCTGAAACTTGAGGAGAACCATCTGTGGTTACAGAAGCACCTCAAGACCTTCCTCTTTGCTATTGCCTTTGCTCTTCCCTGCTGATCTGTCTGTTTCGGCACCGTGCACTTGGTTCCCCTCTGATTTCAATCCCAGGTCCCTGCCCACCCAGCCACACACCCACACTACCTTCTGGCAATCCTTGCACTTGGGCCTGTATCTATAACGCTACCGTCCCCTTACCTGCACATATCAGACACCCCCTTGCACTTGCCACCTTGCTGGCTGCACTACCAGTTCTTGTGTTTTTATCCCTTGTTCAGCACTTTCAACTTCTCTCCCCTCCCTTGCACTTTCCCCCTTCCCTCTCCCATGCACGTACACGTTCCCAATGTCACTGGGCCTAGTAAGATCACTGTTTTGTCCTCCCTTGTTCCCCCCCTTGCCTCATTGCGCTCTGAAACACTTACCATATCATAAGATACCTTATATCCTTTCACACAGCCTATACCGATTGGCCGGCATTGGCTGTACAGTCTTTAAGTTATTATTAGCTACCCAAACGTGGTTGAGTCTGGGTCAGAAGATTCTTTGGTCATGCAGGGACTGCAGACTGGAAGTGTGCCCTCTCCATTGCTGGTGGAATAACTGAGCCATTGCAACAGTGACTTTTTACAAGAATTAGCTTGATAAGAACACCTGATTGTGCTAGAATTAGCAATAGCATGGACAGGGATGACCTGCTAAAATATTGCTGTTTGAATCATTTCTAGCCTTCTAAAGGCTTGTAAATCTGTGATTGACCACTTTCCCCATTTTAGCTCTTAGCAATATATATAACTTTGCTAAACTGTATTGTAATCTAAACTCATTTTGGTATTACCAAACTGTGATGTATAATGTAGAGGAGCAGGCGGATGTCTCTTGTCTGGTCCCTGCCCCTTGGCCCCCATCATATTGGAGTAGCAAGCAAAGAGCTACAGATGGGAACCCATGTGGCAAAATTGCAATTATTGCAAAATAAAGCTCTTAGAGCAGCTCTAGGTATTAAAAGAAGCGACCACATATCACAGTCCAGGGGAGAGGCACACTGGTTACCCGTACAAGCCAGAATACTATACAAAACTCTCACCTCCATGCATAAATATTGCCCAAAACGCCCCAACCTACCCGAACAAGTGTATCACGCAGAAAACATCAACCAGACTCCTTAGGTCAAACACTAGTACTCTGCTACTCATCCCCCGCTTCAAGAATTCGAGAACAGGAGAATCCACTTTCCCTATAGCAGCTCCTAGAATATGGAATTCACTCCCCGCAAACATAAGCAATGGGTCCTCCCTTACCCAAGTCAAGAAACACTGAAAAACCTGGTAATTCAATACATACGAATTAACTGTTTTATATGTACCTACAACCATAGGGCAGTTGCAACTGTTCTGTTATAACACTGATGTATATCACTGCCATTGCATATTTTGTAACTCTGCCAATCCATCTTCTACAATGACATTTTGTTTGCTTTAAATTTCCACATCCTTCTCTGTAACCAGCAAGCACTACTATACTCATGTAACCTATGCTATGATACCTACTGGTTTGGACGTATTAACAAATGCAATAAATAAATAAATAAAATGAATATATGAATCCATGTAACATTCCTATACCGCGTTGAGTGTATGAAAGACGATAGGCTCTCAGGCAGCCATTCAGATTTGACCCTTACATAGAAGCAGAAGAAGGATGCTACCCAGAGGGGTGCCCACTACCAAGATGTTAGAATGCGGTTATGAATAATATGGATGAAATTTAAGTAAAATCTGAAGATGACAGAATGACGTCATAAAGGAGATGTATTAACCTTTGCTGAAACAATATGAAAATACTTAAAAATGACAATGTAACGGAAGCACAAAGAGAAACATGTACATAAAGAGAAAGTAATCGTGAATATAAGAAGATGAAATAAGGTTCTGACCAATAACTGTAGATACACTGCAATGCAAGGTAGAAAAGATACATAGAAGCTTTCTAAAAAGAGGTGCACAAACAGTGTTTAGGACGCAATTGAAAGAAAATGGACGATGGCCTGTGTTAAGAATTAACCCTGTTACCTCAAAAGACGAACCTAGGATTGCAAATAGAAGAACTGGAAGGAAGCTGTTTTTTGCATCCAGAATAAGGTAGTACCTTGGCCTAGGATCAAGAAGGCTATTTTGAGAGGTGGGTGCAAGGCACAAAGGGAGTCGAAGGAACAGACCACGTGCATAAAACAGCTTTCTGCTAAGATTAGGAGAGACAAGGACATTTGCAAGTGCCAATTACTGAAAAATCACTTGGCCAAAAGCCTATGTGCGGTGGAGTGAGCATGTTTCTAAAGGCTAGTAAGGGTAATGGCACTCTGTTTAATAAAATCAAATAGTCCTAAATACGAGGCTGAAATTGACAAAATGGTGGTCTCCTAACATTTGACTCAGAAGTCAAAAACAAGGGCTATTCATTAAAACCCAGATGGAGCTAGTGGTATGTTCATACCTGCTCAATATTCCAGAACAGTGAGCAGACTATGAGGTCAACTGCAAACAAAAGGCCTTGGCTGAGAATCAGGTCGATGACATATGATGGACTAATTGGGAAAACAAGCAATGAATTAATGCATCTCGAGCACCTAGATTTTGTTTCTACACACATGCTGCTAAACAAGCTGAAAGTTCAAGGTTGGATTGGGTGGCCAACCAATAATAAGACCTGCCACACACTTTCAGATACAGTGTTGCAGTAACCAATCCACTGCCATATTCTCTGCTATAATCAGTGTACTATGTGCTGCTAAACAAGCTCAAAGTTAAAGGTTGGATGGGGTTGCACAAAGTCTTCCACGTACTGTGGGATACATAGACCCACTAGGCTCTGTCCTGCGACATCACTGTGTGCTGGTGGCACCAGAACCAACAAAATGGCCGCAAAAAGCCCTACGCGCGCTAAACCTCTGAGAATTGCGCAGTGAAAGCAGAAAGTTGGCTGCCAATCTACTTTGCCTGTGTCAGTAGTGGAACAGGAGACCACACTAGTGAAATCTATGCTTGGGCTGCCCACAGATAGAAAACGGAAACTACATGAAGTGGCAGTGCTTCATTGCAAGGAAACCCAGAAGTGCTCTGAAATCCTTTTTGTCCTTGGTTGCCAAAATCACAAAATAATGGTTCCCAAACATCAGAAAAGATCCAACATCCTTGCTGGGTGTTACCCGTCACTTTATTTAAAGAATCCACAATAAGCACACAATGTCAGGAGAAGCAGAATTCATCACAAGAATATCCACATTAAAAAAGGTGCTTGCCTGGAAAAATCTGTCAGTTATGGGCGCAGTACCGTCGGCCGCCTGTATGAAAGCTGTCATTTAATTACACTGGAAGCTTAAACTTGTACAGTAAAATCAAATGGTTGATATGAAGTGACTTGCTATCAAAAGCAATATAGGTTGCCACTATTTAATTTCTATGTTTAAAAAGATTGGAATTAGAGATTTGTTTGCCTGTTTTAAAAAGTGTAACTTTAATTTCAACAAAGAACAATGTCAAAATTTAATTTAAAGTAACCTGATTCAACAAAACTTCAAAGAAGCTTCCCCACTGGGAAACACACCACCCTTCTGCTTCCCACCAAAAGGACAGGAACTCCTATTTGGGTGTTAATAAAGAGGGGAGTAGATTTTGCTCTGCTGCTCTGGGGAAAGACAAAAGACTGCCTTGATTGAAAAGATATGCCAGGGGAAAGAGGCAGGGATTGCTCTTGAACCACCAAAACCTTGGAGGCGGGACAGACAGTTATGTGTATTCTTAAAGCACAAGAAAGTATTTTTTGAAAAGGACTGACAGTAAATATTTGTAAAATGACAGTATTGTTAATATTGTTAGTATTGTTAATATGACAATTCTGGTCACGTGGTAAAACTACTCAGAACTCTGTGCTATGTTCAGGGACATGACTACGGACTTTGTGGTTTTGTAGCAATTGTGGTGATGCCTTAAACATGAAACTTGACATGATTATGCCGAGATGTCATGCGCACATATGTGTAAAAATGTGGACAAATCTGACTTTGGGTACCAGACCAAAAGTGCAAAAAATTGCCAAATCTAGACCCAAGCTCTCACCATAACAGGGCTCGGATGAATACTTGCTCCAACAAATATCTGATATAAATATGCTATTGGTATTAAGGTTGCACAATTGTAAATATGTCTTTTATTAAAAGTAGATTTCATGTGCAGAAACAAAGGGGAGGTACTGCCTGGATTACAAAATACAGTGTCATCATGACACCATGTTTTCTTCTCAAATCAGGGGAGCGGAAAGACCCTACCCAATAGAATACCAGGGGGTGTGCCTAGTAGAAGTCAGCATACTCACCCTTTTAGAAAATACATAAATAGAGACAGCTTAGGACCTAGAAGGACACACATCCACTCACCATCCGATTGCCGGTGAAGCACTTTGCAAGAGAAATCCATATTCCAGACTCCAGAACTTTGAAAGCAGAAAGGCCCATTCCCAAAGCTGAACCCTTCTCAGCTTGACCTTTTAAAATCCTGAAATCAGATTTTACCCCAGACCTCCAAGGGGAACCACAAAAAGAACAGCCTGGCTGAGCTGTGCTGCTTTCTTGCTAAGAATTCCTGCCAGAATCCAGAGATCCGACCAAGTAGAGCAGAGCTGTAACCAGATTGCTGCGAACCAGAACCAACCCATCAGATCCAGTCCAATTCCACCGTGCAGTGTCCAGAATGCCGTGCTGAGTGCAGAACCAGAGCGCCTTGAGTCCAGTCCAGTGTGCTAGCAAAATTCCAGTCCAGAAATCTTTGACCAGATCCCTGACGGGTCCATTCCAAACAGTGGTAGTGAGTATCCATAGCATAGGATTGTCTCTAGCATATGTATTCTCCATAAGTTATCCCTATCCAAACCCATTCTATTATATCCAGAACTGCATTGTAGAAAATCTTTGGTCTTACCTGAATCTTTCTCTCATCCCTATAGTCCTTTGGTAATAGTAGTGTTAAAATCTAAAATCATCTTTGCACTAATGTATTTGCTGAAGAAAAACAAGCGTCTCGGCGGGCAAAAACCAGCTGGACTGGTGGCTGTTCTGTCATGTAGTTTGTGGCTTCATAGTCTCCCTAATATAAGAAACCTTGTTTGTAATTTCTAAAAAAACACAACCTTGTTTGGCTCTTTCTGAAAAAACGAAATCTACAAAAACCTCTACAAAAACCTTCATAACTTCTTCACCGTCTGTGCTAGAAACGAGATTTAAGTGTCCACTTGAAGCTAACATCCTGAACTTTCCAACAAACCCAAAACCACATCCCTTATAGTTTTTCTGCAATCACGCTTACTGTGCGCGGAAAAGTTTGCCACAAATTTTTCGTTTGGCTCCAACCTATCACGTGTGAAACAGCGGTACATTGCATCCGACCTCAGAATTAAGTTTTAAATCTGCTAATTACTCAATAATCGTTGCTATTGTTTATCTGAAACTATACAAAGCGGCTCCCACCAGTATTGAATCCATTTTAGTGAATTGAATCCATTTTCAGTGTTTGTACCGTTCCAGTCAAAGCCACATTCAAAACCATTTTGACAAGTTGCAATCATTCCTGTTCTCTGTGTTTGCTGTTGGAAATTGGGATTGATACTGTATTTGTTGAGTGTGTATTCCTAAAACCTGTTTTCCCTCCTTCCATCTCTTTATACTGCATATTGGGGGGATTGAGTAGTGTGCAGGGGGAAAGAGTGATCACATTTCAGTCAGTCAAACAAGTTTATTCGGATTTCAAAAATCCATCAAACACAAGAAAACAAAATCACAACACATGCAAGGAATTACAATCTATGCTCCAATGCCAGACGCAATAAATCAAAGGTACTGGAAGGGAGAAAAGATTCAGCCATAATGCTCTCATTACATCCCACATTGTCCCTTTACTAGTCCACAGGATACAAGACTAATTGCCCACACTTGGGACACGGTCACATCCCACCATGGGCCTTTCACCAAGAGGTGTACAGTTTGCCCCAGACAGGACATTCCTATGTGTGACAGTTCCAGGTGGAACAACAGCTCCCAAAAAGGGGTGCAAGCTGATTGCAATCCCACTATACGGGGACCACACAAAGCCCTCAGATCTTCTCAGGATTTCCCTGACCATTTGATCGTTCCTGAACACCAGTTTGACAGAATAGGAGGGGCTTGTGCCCTCGCCGGCCAATCTAGCGCACCCCACCATAGCTTCCCTGACCACAAAGGGACAGTTCCCAACTGTACGAAGCCAGTGGAGACTTTTGTTTGAGAGGGCATCCCTTGGTTCTCGCCTACCTGAAGGCAGCTTAGGTACCCCATGCAGGAAAACTGTAGCAGTTCTACGCCCCCCATATTCATGACTGTTGGAGCTGCGCACCCTTGAACAAAAGCCACGTGCTCCAGTCCCTCCCACCCCGAAAGCCTTAGTTATCAGGGTGCTTGGGGGACACTCCACCAGCACAGTTGGCTTATTGTAACCAGTGGGGTTTCCCCTATCAGCGTTGGGGTGCATCAACTGGTCCTCCCGTGTAACACTCATTAATGCAGGGACAGTCCTTTCATATAGTGCTGTGTTCAAAGGTTGCTGTGGACAGTTGGATCCCTTACCAACATGAGACATGCTGGTAGACTCCCCCAGTGGGTCCACTCAACCCTTCCCCTCCCCACTCCTCCCTTGGGCATCAATCAGTACCAAAAGCAATTTTTTTATGACTGCTAGTTCGGAGAGCACCTGTTCTCAGGGGCAACTTCCGACAGTATGCACCTCCTTGAGTAGTGGGGCAGAGGAGGGATGACTGCTGTGGATGGTAGACTTGAGGGCCCTAAAGGGGGTTAGGCGAAGAGAGGAACTGGACCCTGAGATTGTTGCTAGTAGGTTCTCGCTCCAGGAGCTACTGATGGGACTGGGCAGAAGCTTATCTTCTGTTGCTCCATCTGTTTCCATGTCCATTTGGTCCAAAGAGGTAGCAACAGTGGCTGGCATAGGGCAGTCAAGAATAGATCCCAGTGTGGACGGGAGAGCAGCGAACAGACGTGGGCGTACAAGGGGCAAGCTGCGTGAGGGGGGAAACACAGGTGCCAGAGGTGCCAGTGGGTTGACTGACACATCACAAGCCCCCAATGTGCTGATGCCAGCTGCGTTGGTCAGAGACAGGGCATCTGGGATCCCGGTGGGGGCAGGCAGGGTTTCTTGAGAAGCAGTGACTTCCTGTTGCAGACTTGGAAGGCTGCCTTCGTAACTTCGCACAGGGAGGCTAGCCAGAATTCTTAAGGGTTCCCCCCATATTGGTTTCCTGGGGTGGATGCTTTCTCACCCGCCACAGAAGGGACAGACCCTCGGAATTGGTGAACCACATTTGTTGGAGGGTAGGCCACCCCATTTAGGTTAACAGTGCAGCTTAAAATCTCCCCAGGAGCATGATTAGTGACACGGGCAAGAGAGGGTAGGCCTCTTGCAGGGCTGGGGGCATGGACAGTGGTGTAGCCACTGCGGCGGCTCAGTGGATGGTCCGGCCCCTTCCTTCGCACTGCCAGGATCTTACGTTGGGATTTGGGCTTGGTCTCGATGTGGAGTTCAATATTGGAGAACAGGGCAGACTTGCAAAGAAACGAAGGAGAAAAGGGGGAGGGGGGTGAGGGCTCCACCATCTTCATACTGGGTCCTTCTGGGTCAGGAGTCAGAGTCCAGTGACTTTACAGGCTCTACCTCGGTTGAGATAATAGGCTGCGGCCCCACCCTCTCACCTGAAGGGTCGGTGAACTTTCCAGGCCCACCCTGTGGATCCGCGAACACCCTACGGGCCGCCAACACCCGCCGCCCTTGGTCCCCGGCGGGCTTCGGCCCTGCCGGGAGATCCTGCTTCCTAAATGGAGGAGGGGGCGTGGCCAAAGCAACAGGTCCAATCCGTGTGGAGAAGGTGCAGGGAACACCCTGCGGGCCGCCAAAACCCGCCGCCCTTGGTCCCTGGCGGGCTTCGGCCCTGGCGGGTGATCCTGCTTCCTAAATGGAGGAGGGGGCCTGGCCAAAGCAACAGGTCCAATCCATGTGGAGAAGGTGCAGGGAACACCCTGCGGGCCGTCAACACCCGCCCCCCTTGGTCCCCGGCGGGCTTCGGCCCTGGCGGGAGATCCTGCTTCCTAAATGGAGGAGGGGGCGTGGCCAAAGCAACAGGTCCAATCCGTGTGGAGAAGGTGCAGGGAACACCCTGCGGGCCGCCAACACCCGCTGCCCTTGGTCCCCGGCGGGCTTCGGCCCTGGCGGGAGATCCTGCTTCCTAAATGGAGGAGGGGGCGTGGCCAAAGCAACAGGTCCAATCCGTGTGGAGAAGGTGCAGGGAACACCCTCCGGGCTGCCAACACCCGCCTCCCTTGGTCCCCCGCGGGCTCACATTTCATTTTTGATTGAACCCACACAAAGTATTATTTCTATGCTGCATTATTTTTCCTACCATTACTCCGTGTGATTAAAGAGATTTATTGTGACACCACCCCATTGGTGATCATTGTATAAATATTAAGTATTGATATATATATATATATATATATATATATATATATATATATATATTGTGAAATACATAAAAGAAATCCTTTTTAACTTTGCAAAACAGCCTGCTTCCTGGTTCAGTGTGACCGGGGCGTGATATAAGGGTATATCATTCAGAAATAAAATAATTTATAGACATAAATAAATAATTAAGGGTTCCGGCTGTGCATCACATGCTAGGCATTGACTTAGGTGGAGTGCCGGGTTGAAATCACTTACAAGATTGGGGGCTCGTCACGAGATTTCTGAATTAGACATACCACTTGTGACAGTCTAATACAGTGTGCTAACTAACGGGGTACATAATCCCTGTTGGGCTACCACGCTGTATTACACTGTGAAAAGCACCCCTCAATAGGAATGCTCTCAGGAATTGGTCTGTTTTCCAAAATTAAAATAAACTCCTGTAAGTCAGAACAGAAATCAATATTTCCAGAATGGTACCTTGGTAGAGATTAATATGGCTAAAGAACGCCTAATGCATACATTATTTGTAAGGGGTGAATGGACAGAGCAGGATCAGAATGTGTGGTTGCAGGCAATCACAGAACAGGCCACTGCAACAGGATTAGACACATGGCAAGATCAGGGTCCATTACATGTGGCCCTGAGTGAACGGTATAACACCCCTAAGGCAAAGGAAGAGCAAAGCAAGATTGTCAAAATAGCGGCATACCTGTACCTCCATATTGGAGCAATACAGGACAAATATGCCGAGGGCCAAGATCTGGCAAACAAGCAACTGCAGGCATTAGAAAAAGCTCAAACTGATCTGGACTCTGTAGAGCAGAGGCTGCAGAGGAGCCATGAATCAGAAAATGAAATTAGGCAGTATCTAACGAAAACAAAAGAAGATATGGGTATCCTGCAGCAGGAGAAGGTAGAACAGGATACCAGAATGCTGACCTTGCAGAAGGAGTACCAAGAAAGTTTGGACTCCCTACTGTAGAGCCAGACAAAGCTGGAACAGCAAATACATTTCAACAGGGCATGCGCAGAGCAGGTAGTCACCCTGACAAACTGCCTAGGCCAAGAAAAAGAAGAGAATAATAAACTAATTCTCAAAGACCTGGACACCCAGGCAGAATTTGATGAAGAGCGCCAGAAAGCTGGTACGCTCCAAAGACAGAGGGACGACCTAGCTGCACAGAGGCATACTCTTGCTCAGCGAAAGGACACCTTAGGCCAGGAAGTCTGTTATTTAAAAGAGAAGATAGAAGAAAATCACTTGGCCCTTCAGGGACTGGGTGACCTCCAAAAAGACCATGAAAATTGTTAGAGCACACCAGGAGGGTGTAAGATGCTCTAGCAAGGAAGGACCAGGCCAGTATGGACAGAACTCAGGAGGTAACTCTCCTGCAGCAAAAACTGGCCCAGTACTCTAAATTGACACAGGAAGAGCAGAGAGACAATGAGGCTCTCTGTGAGAAAAATGACAGGCTCCACAGACAGGTAGCTATGCAAGAGCAATTGATAGAAACTAGCAAGGCCTTGATAGAGGAACAGAAATCTCAGGTTCTTGCATGGCAACAGGGAGCAGTGGCTGAGAAAGATGAGGTTCGCTGGGAAAGGGAAACACCTGAGCATAACCTCAGGAACCCTAGTATTAGAGGCCTTCATCTCTTCCAATCCATGGACTCTGCCACCCCATGTCCACTGGCACAGCCGTTGATGCTCCTCAGATTCAGGATTATACTCTTGAAATTTTTCTAAAGTGGCTCTAAATACGATTTTAGATATCCATGAGCGATGAACTATAAGCTTATTAAACATTAAAACAAACACAATCTGAACAGTGAGCTCCAGAAGAGCTCCAACGGAGAGCGCCGGACTTAGCTGGATGTGTTCATCCAACTTTTTCTCATAAGGTGTATTGAAAAAGGGACCAGGTGCCATAGGACCCTACTGTAGTCCGGCAGCTCCAAAACAGTGAAAGATACTTAACGTGTAAAGTACAATTGATTCACATAGGTAGTGCCTGCCTTTTTTTGCTTGCTTTCTTTAAACAGACTTGTTCTTGGACACCCCTAAGGCGAGGGCACACCTCTACGTATATTTTAACAAAAGGTCATGACCAGAATATTCATCACTGCTTAACAAAAGATGTCATATGAAGATATAGAATCACTCACGACAAAGAGAGCGGAAACACTTCCTACCACTACAGATTTGGATCCAACTAGGAGGATAAAACAACTAGCGTATTTGATACGCAAGGAAATAAACAGGAAACTGCATGCAGACACCTTAGGTAGATACTATAAAAACCAACGCATACCAAGAGGATTACGAATACAACTCCGACCAACACTATGCAAAGAGAATAAGGAGTTTGTCAAGAAATGGGAGGCAATTCTGAATAGATGTTCACTGGACTTAATCTTGTTAACCATTCAGGAACTCACGGTTAACCTTCATACCATCAATATAGAGATCAAAGAGATAGAAAAAGAGTTATCGAATTCATGCAAACTGAAGAAAGAAGAAATAGAGGAAATATTGGTGGACATTAATCTTAAATTGACGGAATATAGAACAGAGCTAGAAAACAAAAAAATTAGGAAATTCAAACGAGATACGATTATGTGAATGATGAAGTATATACCTGGATGGAGAAATACGCTCCCACAGGCAGGAAACCACGAAAGAACAACTCAAATACCCCAACTAGCTCATATTCAGAAGCCAGTGACACTCGGCCAACAGAAGCAAGTCCACCAGCAACAAGCTCAGAACCATCAGACACTAGACCAGGACCATCAGTCAGTGGTTGTTTTTTAGGAAGAGCAAAAGAACCCGCAGGAGCAAAAGAAAAAGGTCGAGGAGGTCCACAGACACGCCTCCAACAAAGGAGAACCTAGTGATCAATTTATCATCTAGAGTTCTAACTACAACAGAGACAGATACACTACAGAAGGGATTGAGTTTTGTTCCTACGTTCGACACTTCATTATTTGAAACCAAGGTAGAACTATACAGTTTGGTGAGGAAAATGAAACTTAAAGCCTTTTTTAGTGAAACAGAAATACCACAAGGCCCACAAGAAGGGTCTCCTTACAAGGAATTCAAACAAAAAAGCAAATTTATACCACAGATCAACATACCTGCAGTGGAGGTTTTTGAGAAACAAGTCTTGAAAGACTTAAAGAAGATCAATTTCAAGAGCGCAAAACATAAAAACTTAAAACCTCATGAATTCAAACTACTGAAGGATCTCTACAGTGACACATCAATAACAATCAGACCTGCTGATAAAGGGGGAGCATTAGTCATAATGGACACGGAAAATTATGACAAAGAATGTAAACGACAACTTGCAGATACCATCACATACAAAGAACTAGGCAATGATCCCACAATAAGAATCAAACAAAATCTGGAAACCTTATTGGATGACGCAGAAGAGAATGGATGGATAAATCATCATACACACAAATGTTTGATGAATAGGAATCCACGCATCCCTAACCTATATATGTTGCCTAAAATTCACAAAGATCTCACTAATCCTCCCGGAAGACCCATAGTGGCTGGGGTAAACAGTGTATTGCAGCAAATCGGAAAATACATTGATTACTTTTTACAACCCCTCATCCAGAAGACTACAACGTACATTAAGGACACAACCCATTTCCTGCAATTACCAGCAACAGTACCACATTCATCGTCACATATTCTGTTTACTGTCGACATAAAGAATTTATATATGTCTATTCCTCATGACCTAGGAATTGAAGCAATAGAATGGTTACTTTTAAACACAGGGGTGATTGAAGCTAACAAGGAATTCATCATTATTCTATTACGATTTATTTCAACAAATTCCTACTTTAAATATAGGAACCAATTCTAAATGCAAATAACAGGAACTGCTATGGGAGCCACGATGGCTCCCGCATACGCCAACACATTTATGCACAAATTTGAGTCAGACCATATACTAAGTCAGCAAAGATGGAAGCAAACAAAGGGGGGTCTGGGAATCTCTCTACCAGCACGAACACAGCCCAATGACCTGTTCTTGGGTGAATAACCCCTGGGAGAGACTCTACCAAGTCTTTAGCTCACTGTCCTTTTCACAGAGAAGAAATTTCCCCGCATATAAGCCTTTGTCCTGCCCAGGGGCAGTCCAGCGCCGAAATGCTAGGCAATTCTCCTCTGAACAAGAGTACCATCAGTAACCCCATACACGTGTTTCAGCCTTGTTGGGCATCATCAGTGAGGTGAAACTGTTGCCTCTCTAAGAACAGTGAGCAAGGGGTCCACGTCTGGATTGCCCTGTTAACTTAGGGTGAAACCCAAAGTTAATGTATGCAAACAAAGGGGGGTCTGGGAATCTCTCTACCAGTACAAACACAGCCCAATGACCTGTTCTTGGGTGAATAACCCCTGGGAGAGACTCTACCAAGTCTTTAGCTCACTGTCCTTTTCACAGAGAAGAAATTTCCCCGCATATCAGCCTTTGTCCTGCCCAGGGGCAGTCCAGCGCCGAAATGCTAGGCAATTCTCCTCTGAACAAGAGTACCATCAGTAACCCCATACACGTGTTTCAGCCTTGTTGGGCATCATCAGTGAGGTGAAACTGTTGCCTCTCTAAGAACAGTGAGCAAGGGGTCCACATCTGGATTGCCCTGTTAACTTAACTTTGGGTTTCACCTGTTTACGTGATTTTGTAAATCTTAACGAACATGTAGACAGAAGTTAGAATATAACTTAGCACGTCTGAGGCTTGCGTAATGACATCGGTTAATAAGTAATCGGATGGGAAACATAAACATATATGCAGCGGTATAATTGAATGTAATTACCCCCAACATCCCGTCTCCCTGTCTCCATGGGGACACGGGACCCAAGGCGTCGCCACGCAGGCCATCAGCCAGGTGCGAGCGTACGCTCAATGGGGCAGTTACATTGATTTTTGTTTAATAGCATCACCGAGTCATTATTAGTCTCCATTGAAACCTGCACGTAGCAATCGTTATTTGAAATACCTGACAGCAGTGCAGTATGCGCCGGCACTTTTTCTGTATATTTATCGTCCGACTTCCTGGTTTCCATGGAAACACGGGAGACGTGACGACGTAGTACTGAATAGTGGTCAGGTGACCACGCACAACGTACGTGGTTACCTCAGCAACCACTTAGAAGACATTTTTCACCTTTTTTGCTTGGAACGCAGCTCCCCGCGGACCAGCGTACATGCAATGTAGGCAGAGCGCGAGTGAAGCGTTAGAGAGAAGCTCATCCAGACTTTTAAACAACACTACGGGTGAGTCTGTGCCCCACATTTAAGAAGAATTAGGTATAACGTTTGTATACATATAGAACAATGATTACAGTATACATCATTGTTAGTATTACTTTTCTTTAAATTTAGAATACAGACGGCTGGAGTGCTGTACGTAAGAAGTTGTTCTTTAAAGAAGGGTGCTAGACACCACAGAAAAATGATTAAGGTAATTTTGAAAACATGATAGTCATGTATGGGATTTATTTTGGATTTAGAAATGAATGTGCGCAAACATGTACCTACTTTTACCTAACAAGGGCTCTATATTATTGTTGTTTTCTTCCCCCCCACCATCTAATCTTCCATCTTTAACGAATTACCTTTACTGGGTATGTATGTTTTTCAATTATTCATTTTATGCATTTGTTGATTTGTGTACTCAACTATGGTGAACTATGTTAATATTGGTTATTTACTCTCAAACTATTGATTGGAATTATAATGTTGTTTTGATTTGGAATTTTCACATGATGTGGATTGAAACATTTTCATTTATTCTCGTATTATAATTATGTAAGAATTTACAATAAGTGGTATGGTTAATGCCCTGAAGAAGGAGATACGCTCCGAAATGCATTGGCATTAAAACAACCGCACACAAAATGAAACAAGTCTGCTTCTTATTTAGCAAAACACCCAGCTGTTGATGCTCCTCAGATTCAGGATTATACTCTTGAAATGTTTCTAAAGTGGCTCTAAATACGATTTTAGATATCCATGAGCGATGAACTCTAAGCTTATTAAACATTAAAACAAACACAATCTGAACAGTGAGCTCCAGAAGAGCTCCAACGGAGAGTGCCGGACTTAGCTGGATGTGTTCATCCAACTTTTTCTCATAAGGCACATGAGCCAAGGGCCAAAAAACTTCAATCCAATAAGGAATATGGGGCTCATAGACCAGCATCTCCCAGGAATGGATGGGCGGGCATCTGGGTATGGGTTCCCAAGTACTGTAAAGTTTAGTGAGGAACTCCATGAGAGTAGGCCCACTAAAGGCATGCTGAAAACCTCTGCCCAGCTAGGACAGTGGGGGTGGTACTCATCAAATCCTGGCAGCAAGGAGGAATCAGAAGACTCCTCTGAGTGCCCCAGGACACAGGAAACTAGGCCCCCGCATTCTGGCAGCCATTCCTAGGCTCTCAGAATCCGTAAGAGCCTAGAAGACCAGACGGGAACCTCTGGGAGCAGTGCCTCTGAGTCAGAGGAGTAGTGGACCAGGGTTTTCGGAACCAAAAAAGCAAACAAGGTCAGAAGGGCCTTGCTCAAGGATTCCCCAAAGTAAATCAAAGCGATAAGGAGCGTCATCACGCTCTATCATAAGAACGCGAAGTATTCAGTTTGGGAGCACCTGGATCTCTTTGAACAGATGATGGAAACTTTCCATTTGAAGGACAGCAAAAGCTGACTTCAGTATGTGAAATGGATCTTCTCTCCAGAATACTCCAGCTTCTTTGAGGGGCTAGAGGACCCAAATCATTCTAGATGGTCCACCTATAGGGCGACCATCTTGAAACAGTTTTCTGTGCACAGAAATCCTCAGGAGGCTTGCAAGGCAGCCTACAACTTGCAATGTGGGGAAGATCAGGCCCCACAAGAATTTGTTCAGGAATTAAAGCATGCCTTTGCGCAGACCACCAGAAGGGTGTGCACTGACAGCAAAAAGTTTGTGAATACTTTTTTCCACGCTCTCCCCAAGTACATCATGACCTAGTGAGAGATTTTTACGAGAAAAGATCACTAGACTAGCTCATTGAACAAGCCACACAAATTTATGAGGTTCAAATGTCCATATAAAACAAAAATACTCCAAAAGCCCCAAACCAACCAACACCCCTGCTGCTGCTAAGGTAGCAGAGGTGAAGGTTGCCCCCATTTTAGATTTGGAGATGGGGGGCCTAAAAACCTGCCTGCACAGAAACAGAATAATCCCAAGACCAGAAGTCCCTCGGGCCAGTCACAAACAGGGAGCCAGGGAGGAAATTCCACCAATGGAACCCTAACTCTCCTGACTACATCAGCCCCCGCTACAAGGGGAATAGACCCATTCTGGGGACCCATTCTGGGTTATGTGTGGACTCCTCCAGCCCAGGGGGGGGGACAACCAAACAGCAGCTAACCCAGGGAACTTCCCTCCTCACTTCCCCCAGGAGGGCATTAATTCCCCAAATACTGGACAGAACTTCTTCCCCAGGTACCCGCAAAACTTTCAACCCCAAAACAATCCATCCTTCTTTCCCCAATTTCCTGAGCCCAGACAACCTAATCCGGGAGAGGGGATGCCTAGGGTGGAGGGGTGCCCAAACTTCACTAACCCGGGGTATTTTGGGAGAAGGCATAGCTACCCTTCCTGGGAACAGCCCAGGGGAGACAACAGAACCCTGTATCAGTCTGAGCGGGTGTCACAACTAGAGCCCAAGGTCCAAAACATGGCACAGGATCTGGGTCGCATGCTGAGGGCTCAACATAACCCTCAGAGGAGCATGCCGGCGCGGAATGCCTCAAACTCCGGACATGGTGCTCCATAGCAATGACGGGGAAAGAACCCCGACAATCCACCGGTTCCCAGGGAGGAGGCACAAGGGAAAGGGGGGTGTAAAGCCTTGGAGGGAGCTTCCTTCCCCATTTGTAAAAAGCCCCTGAAAACCCAGGAACTGGAACCAAAATCTCCTGCCCCTGAAACTCTGCCACCCAAGGAGCAGGAAGCGGGTAGGAGAAATAAAGAGCTCAAAAAGACCCATTTTGAGGAGGAGGAACAAGTCTTCCAATTTGAAGGAGAGGGATCCTCAGAGGATCCTGGGAAAAGGATCTTCTCCTTCAGAGATGGGAGAACAACTCCCAAAGGAAAATGGGTCCCAAATGATCCAAATCCTGACTGGGTAGATGTGGGGACTGAGCTAGTACCGCCCATCATCCAACCCCAGAACCAACAACATGAAAATCCCCTGGTTCAAACCCATCCTGGTGACTGCCTCCAAAAAGGGGGGGCAGCCCAGAACAAGAACACGGGGAACCCAAACCTTCTCCCATATCTAGCTGTCACCTTTTCTTTTCAGATTCCCAAGACTCCAAACAGAATTTTGCCCAAATCACCTCTCTATCAGTGTCCAAAACCAAGAAACTAACCCACCAGTGGTCCAAAAATGTACATTATCTGTTCCCCCTTGAGGAGAAGGAGGGAAGATTCTATGCCCCGGTCCAGATTCAGGGGCAGTGTACAATTTTGGCACTGGTGGACACTGGATCCCAAGCTACCCTTCTGTAAAAAAGGGCCTTTGACCAACTGGGAAGGGGGGAGAATTGCTAAATTCCTCTCACCCCTCTTCCTGGGCAACTTCAGAACTTCGATGGGAAGGAAATTCCTGTCGAGGGGACTGCAGATTTGGACATTAAAATTGTGCGACACAAGAAGAAGCACCCGGTCATAGCTGTAACTCCAGAAGGCACCCCTTGTTTACCTGGGAATGACCTCCTGCGAAGGTTGTCACCCCTAATAGATTGTGTAAACAAGGTTCTTTGGAGCCAGACTAGCTGACCAATAAAATTAAAAAAGCGTGTCAACCATGTTAGTTTAAACGGCACATGCCACATGGTTGAATAAAAATCTGACCAAGTAGACTTTCACTTCCAGAACAACGAAATCCCAGAAGTGACAGTAATAGCAGTAGGACAACAAAATGGTGATGGGGGGTCCTCTCTATTTCTGAAAATCAACCTTCCTTCCAGTCTAAGGTGGCATTCCACACTGGAAGGACACACTCTGAAATTATTTACAACTTCACAATTAGGAAATCCCACTCCTATAGTCCAGAACGATGAGAAATCAGCTCAGAGCCTGGCTGATGTTCAGAAAATTGGAGAGCAGTTGTTCATCCCTATTCAGTTAAATGAAGGGAAGGACTTTGTTCTCGCCCGAGTGTGTGTGAACAATGGTAAGAGCTTCATCAGCGAAGCCATGTTCCGCAAACTCCCAAAAGATCCAGCTATTCCCACATTTAAACTGGTAGACACATGGGAAATGGATCTGGAGACACCCAATTCCAAACATCTCCTGCCAAGCAGGTGTATGCTCACAATCTCCATAGGCCACAAGAGCCTAGTCCATAATTGTTGGGTCGTGCGAGGCGTCACTGCTGCCTTTTACTTAGGCAGTGACATTCTCAATCGCTTTGCCATTAGTTTGGACCTAATAAACGTCAAAGCTTGGTCCCGATTAGCAGATAATCCCATGGGCTTTGATGACCCAGAGAAAGCATTTAGGTCAGCTCAATTGCTGCCTTATGCAGTTGAAATTCTGATTGTAGAGTAACTCACCACCCCAGCAAGGACCCAAATATTCTCACTGGAAGTGAAAGTTAAAAGAGGACAGAAATTGAAAACCCTGACGCCTATATTCATCTTAATGCTTATTTCCAACAGCAAGGGTAGGGGGTGAACCCAACACCACTAGTCAACATAGAACATGACACCATTCCAATAGAGGTGGATAACAGCGACTTAAAGAGGATCACTCTAGCCGCAGACACCATTATTGGAATGGCGGTTGATGACTGACATTTTTCCATAGATTTAAGCAATTAACTGTTAGGACCAATCCCCAAGGACTATTTTGACAGTGATAGTGATGACAACACAACATCAGACAGGATCTTTACCCGGCATGGAGGGAACTGCCTGGTGCACACTTCCTGCCATTTTGGCAAGGAAGATGTGACCTGTGACTTCTGGAGGGATGAGGTGATTTTCCAAGTCCGCAAAGCCTGCCTTCCCCACCTGAAGCCACCAGTCCAAATCAGCACTTTGACCAGGGACTTCTCCACCCAGCTGGAGGGGGCCACGGAGATAGCAAAGGCAGAAGTCTTTCCAAGCTTCAGGCAGATGGCTGAAGAGAGAGCCAACCTAGCTGAGGCCTGTGAGACTTTGGAGCAGAAGCAAAAATTTGAAGTTTTCTTGGATTTTCAAGATCTCTTTGCGGTGGACTCATATGACTGTGGTCGCAACGACATCCACACAACAACAATTCCCACGGACCCTGGCATGACTCCAGTGTTTTTGAAGCAATATTGCTTGCCTCTCGTGTCAATGGTGTCCCTTACTGAAATAATTAAGAGTCCCGTGGGATAATCCGTCCAGTCCACAGCACCTTCAATAATCCGGTGCTGGGGATTTTTAAGCCAAACGGCCATTGTAGACTCTGCACCAACCTTAGGGAGCTCAACAAATGGGTCCATACTTCCCGCTGGCCTCTCCCCTACATTGATCAAGGGTTGGCCCAGATCCAGGGGTCAAAGGTATTCACTGCCATTGACCTGACCGATGGGTTCTGGACTGTACCTGTCAGCAGAGAGGAACAATAAAAGCTGGCCTTTACCTTCGGGGGCAGCAGTACACATGGACCTGGACTCTCTTCGGATACATCAACTCCAGCAATGAATTCAACATTTTTCTGCATAAAGCCATGCCCGACCTGGGTGAAAGGGGTAACCTGTCCTATGTAGATGATGTTTTAATCAAAAGCTCAACTGTGGAGGAACACATAGTGGACATTCGTTATGTTCTGACACAGTTGAGAGCTGCTGGAGCAAAACTCTCCTTTCAAATGGCACAGTGGGGCAGAACCCGTGTCAATTTCTTGGGGCATGAGATGACTCCTCAGTGTCTCTGTCCCCAGGAAAAGAAAGTGGAAGCACTCCAGAAATTGAAAGACCCCTCAACTCTGCGGCAACTAAGGAGCCTCCTTGGACTGAGTAATTACAGCAGCAAGTTCATTGAGGACTACGCAGAGATCACAAGACCCCTCTTCCATCTTTTAAGGGGGGGGTCAAGTGGGAGTGGGGTCCAGAACAAGCCGAGGCAGTAAGACAACTCAAAAGAAGTCTCTCACTAACGCCTTGCCTAGCTTACCATGTCAAAACAAGGAGTTCTTCTTGGAGACAGGGTTCTCAAATACATGCTTGACTGCAGTATTATACCAAAAGCATGACAAGGTCAATAAAGTAATCTCCTATGCAAGTAAAACTTTATCCTCTGTGGAGGAAAATTTCAATGATTGTGAGAAGGCACTCCTGGCAACGGTGTGGGCATTGAAGAATTACTGCCTGTTTATCCAGGGGGAACACATCATAGTGGAGACTCCACACCAGCCTCTGCAATATCTCCAAAGTGACAGAATCTGGGCCGGAAATGTGAGTAATTCCCGAATTACTTCCTGGATTCTGTCAATGCAAGGCTTTCCTGTGGAGGTCAGATATGGACAAAACAAGAAGAGTCCCCTTGCGCAAGGTCTGGCTGACTTGCATGATTGTGCCAGAGAAAACTGTCTCAAGGACTAAAGTCTTAAATCAAGGACAACATGGAGGCATACCTCAATTCCCCACACAAAGTCTTTGAAGAAGACAAGTGTGAGGGAATGCCCACTGTCTATGTGGATGGATGCTCCTACCATGTTGACAACAACAGGGAAAAAGAACTTGTGGCCGGCGTAGGGAATGCATGGTTGAATGATGCCCCAGAACCCTCTGCTGGGTACAAGATTGGTCCCTGAAGTAGTCAAGTGGCAGAGTTGATGGCTGTGCATCAAGCCATCCTCACTGCTGTCCAACACCAACTCCACAAACTTGTCATAATCACAGATTCGGATTATGTACGGAACGGGTTCGTGGAGCACCTGGTTAACTGGGAAACCAGAGGCATGCTATGTGCTAACAGCAAACCATTGAAACAAGGAAAATTAATTCAAAATATGGATGATCTGGTCACCTCAAATGGGATGACCATCTACTGGAAAAAGATCAAGGGTCATTCTAAAGTAGAGGGACCAGACAAAACTGGAAATGCCCTAGCTGATCAGCTGTCCAAAACCAGAGCCATCCAAGGGGATCTACTTGAGATCAAGTCCCTGTTGGGGAAAATCCAGGTCACTGCTATCACTAGGTCCCAGACAAATGCTCACAATGAACTCTCAACTGCACAATGCAGTAAGGAGACCCCAGATTCTAATTTGATTACGGCTCAAAAAGGGGATCCAATAATTGGTACGTTTTATCAACACATTGAGGACCCTGAGAACTTTCCCCTGACGGATACCGATTGCATAGAGAAAGAGGACCTCAGAGTATTGATGAAATGTCCAAAAATATTCCAACTCTAAGACGGTTTGTTGGTAAGGAAATCCCTAACTCGCCATTATCAGTGGGTGGTCCCTACCTCATTCCGAAGCCTGATGTTAAGTCACGCCCATGATGCGGCCACAACCGGTCATAGGGGATTTCATACAACACTTGAAATCTTAAGAGAGGTTGCATCTTGGCCACACATGGGGCAGGACCTCGACCAATACTTGAAGGGTTGTCTTGTGTGTGCACAATTTCAGCCAACATCCCCTCACACACTGTGCACCTCTCCAAAAGAGGGAGATGACACTGCCATGGTCAGATTTGCAAGTTGATTTTATCGGGCCAGTGATTCGCTCCTCTAGGGGGGAACAAGTATATGTTGACAGTGACATGCTTGTTTACTAAATGGGTGGAATGTCTCTTGGCCCCAAATTGCAAGGCAGAAACAGCAGCTGCCGTGATGATCAACCACATCTTCTCAAATTTTAGACTACCGAAAAGGATCGAGTCAGACCGAGGTAGCCACTCCACGAGCGAAGATGTGGGAGATACTTGGGGTCAAAAGGAAATTACACATTGCCTACCGGCTAGCCTCTAGTGGTGTAGTTAGAGATACAACAAGACAATTTTGAGCATATTAAAAAAGTTTGTGGCAGATTCTGGGCCAAGTTGGGATATTTGATTACTTCTTGTCCTGATGGCCTTCAGATCTACCCCTTCATCTGCAACAAAAATGTCACCGTTTGAGCTGATGACTGGATGAAGCATGGTGCTGCCCCAGCATCTGCTCTACTGAACCCCAGAGCAGACATTTATCAATGCCTCCACAACTCATGAGTATGTTGAAAATCTGAGAAAACACCTTCAACATGCTTTTGCCTATGCTCAGCGAAATCTAGAAAGATCTGCAGACAGCATGAAGACCCACTATGACTTAAAGAATACTAGAAAATAATACCATGTACGAATCCCGGTCTACTTATACAATTTCCAAAGGAACCAGGCTAAACAGCGCACATTTTTGACTAGCTGGAGGGGTCCTTCTGAAATTGTACACACAATCTCACCAGTCGCCTACAAAATCTGCATCCCCAAAGGCAGTTTGGGCGAGGGGGAAGATAAGTGGGTCCATATCAACCAACTGAAGTGTTGCCATCCTAGGCACACTCTGCAGTAACTGGAGGATTCTCCTGGAACCCCAGAGGGGGTCACTCCAGATCCCTAGAATTCCAACCATTAATATTCCATCAACATAATCAATAAATTGCCGATAGAAAAAAAATGTCCTGATTTGTCAAAATATATGTGTTTGCCCCGCTATATAAATAGTGGTGGGGAAATGTCTACAAATATGCGTTTTGCTTTGTTATCCTAGAATTGGAAACCATGGAGACTAAAACAAGGAGGACCACCCAGGGCCCAGAAGGAAAGATCCGAGGGGCCCGGGGTATCGCTCCATACTCTCATCAGGACTTGTCGAGGAGAACCAGTCGATCCACCACTGACGGGAGAAGCTCATGAATTTTGACATGTGGACCAGAAAGAAAAGAAACTTATCATCCCAATCTTGCAATTTCTCATTGATGGGCGGTCAAAGCCAAATCGCGAGGGGGGGCTTGTGGGATGCATTGACCCCCTAGGCTCTGCCCTGCGACATCACTGTGTGCTGGCGGCTTCAGAACCAACAAAATGGTCGCTAAACCTCTGAGAATTTCACAGTGAAACCAGAAAGTTGGCTGCCAATCTACTTTGCCTGTGTCAGTAGTGGAACAGGAGACCACACTACTGAAATCTGTCATTGGGCTGCCCACAGAGTGAAAATGGAAACTACATGAAAGGCATTGCTTCATTGCAAGGAAACCCAGAAGTGCTCTGAAATCCGTTGTTTCCTTGGTTGCCGAAATCACAAAATAATGGTTCCCAAACATCAGAAAAGATCCAACATTCTTGCTGGGTGTTACCTGTCACTTTGTTTAAAGAATCCACAATAAGCACACAATGTCAGGAGAAGCAGATTTCATCACAAGAATATCCACATTAAAAAGGTGCTTGTCTGGAAAAATCTTTCAGATATGGGCGCAGTACCGTCGGCCGCCTGTATGAAAGATGTCATTTAATTACACTGGAAGCTTAAACTTGTACAGTAAAATCAAATGGTTGAAATAAAGTGACTTGCTATCAAAAGCAATATAGGTTCCACTATTTAATTTCTATGTTTAAAAAGACTGGAATTAGAGATTTGTTTGCCTGTTTTAAAAATTGTAACTTTAATTTCAACAAAGAACAATGTCCAATTTACTTTAAAGTAACCTGATTCAGCAAAACTTCAAAGAAGCTTCCCCCACCGGGAAACACACCACCCTTCTGCTTCCCGCCAAAAGGACAGGAACTCCTAAATGAAGAGGGGAGAAGATTTTGCTCTGCTGCTCTGGGGAGAGACAAAAGACACCCTTGATTGAAAAGATATGCAGATGCAACTGTCAACAGAAACTCCTGCCAGAGGGAAGAGGCAGGGATTGCTCTTGAACCACCAAAACTTTGGAGGTGGGACAGACAGTTATGTGTATGCTTAAAGCACAAGAAAGGACTGACAGAGGACTGTGCAAAATTGTAAACATTTGTAAACTAACAGTCTTGTTAATACGAAAATTCTGGTCATGTGGTAAAACTACTCAGAACTCTGTGCTATGTTCAGGGACATGACTGCAGACTTTGTGGTTTTGTAGCAATTGTGGCGATGCCACAGACATGAAACTTCACATTATGCCCAGATGTAATGTGCTCATATGTGTAAAAATGTGGACAAATCTGACATTGGGTACCGGAACCAAGGATTGGGAAAATGTGCCAAATCTAGACCTAAGCTCTCACCATGAAAGGGCTCGGATGAATACTTGCTCCAACAAATATCTGATATAAATATGCTATTGGTATTAAGGTTGCAAAATTGTAAATATGACGTGTATGAAAAATAGATTTCATGTGCAGAAACAAAGGGGAGGTACTCCCTGGATTACAAAATACAGTGTCATCATGACACCATGTTTTCATCTCAAATCAGGGGAGAGGAAAGACCCTAACCAATAGAATACCAGCAGGTGTGCCTAGTAGAAGTCAGCATACGCACACTTTTAGAAAATACATAAATAGAGACAGCTTAGGACCTAGAAGGACACACATCCACTCACCATCCGAGCCTATGCCAGCACCTTGATTCTGCGGCCCACTTCTCCACGGGAGCTATCAAATGGATTGAGTCCTTCCTGAGTGAGAGAACCATGAGAGTCTTCTCCCCCTCGGCAGCCGCAGTCCCAACACCCATCTTATGTCAAGGCTCTTGCGTCTCTCCAACCCTTTAAAATATCTTCACTAAGCCCTTGTTCGATGATCTGGAGCATCTGGGTATCACCTACACTAACTACGCAGATGATATTCAGATTTTCCTCCCGCTTCTGGGGATCACAGTTTGGACACAGGATTGGTGAACAAAGTATATCTTATTATCCACGCATGGATGGCCACTCATGGCCTGTGCTTGAACGATGATAAGACTGAGTTAATAATTTTGGGCTCACAGGCCAATATTAAAAAACTAGGCCAAGAATTCTCCTCATTTAATATCGACGGGCACACCATCAAAGTCTCTAAGGAGGTAAAAACCCTTGGATTCTACCTGGACTCCATATTGTCTTTTGATAAACAGGTCAAATCCCTCACCGCCTCCACGGCTTACACCTGCAAGTTAATCAGAGCTGGCAAGCCATTCCTCTCTGATGTCAGCTGCCTTATCTTGGCCAGAGCCCTAATACTTTCTAGAATTTACTACTGTAATGCCTTATACAGGGGTTCTAATAAATCTACCACCTAAAATCACCTAAGCATTACAGAACAATGCCCTAAGAGCAGCCTTAGGCATAAATTAAAGAACCCACATCTCCTCCTTGAGACGCCAGCACAAATGGTTGTCCACTTCCAACAAAATACAATTAAAAATGCTTTCCTTGACTTACAAAGCCCTTAATAATGCAGCCCCTAGCTACCTTATAGATAAACTCCAGAGAAGAGCCTCAATCAGACCCACTAGAACTGTGAATGACAACTGTCTGAACATACCTAAATATAAGCTCACAACCATTGGTGCTAATTGCTTCACTGTAAAGGCAGTTGAATTTTGGAACTCACTTCCTCAAGATCTGAGAGCCGAACAACCCTACCTACACTTCAGAAAAAATGTAATGAACAAACATCATCGCTACTGACCCCTAGCCTCCTAGCACCTGTCTTGGACCTCTTTTGGCTTACATCTGAAGAGGCCTATCCACCTGTATTATTTTTGTATCACTGTGTTAACATTTGAAGACCATGTGTAATCTAACTTACCTGTGAGCCTAAGTAATATACGAATGGCATCACCCATGCAACATATATTTTTGTACATTGTCTACTGTTTATTTCGGCAGCTACACAGGCCATTTCTTAGTTTTTGCTCCCATTTTTGTACATTGTGTATATTTTGTAAGTATGTAAGTACTGTATCTGATGTATATTTCGCAACTTTGTAAGCCTTGCATCTTCATATTGCTGCGCCCTTTTACTAACGAGTCTGAAGTGCACAACAAATTAATAAACAAACAAACAAACAAACAAACAAACAAACAAACAAACCATCTGATTGCTGGCGAAGCACTTTGCAAGAGAAATCCATATTCCAGACTCCAGAACTTTGAAAGCAGAAAGGCCCATTTGCAAAGCTGAACCCTTCTCAGCTTGGCCTTTTAAAATCCTGAAACCAGATTTTACCCCAGACCACCAAGGGGAACCACAAAAGGAACAGCCTGGCTGAGCTGTGCTGCTTTCTTGCTAAGAATTCTTGCCAGAATCCAGAGATCCGACCCAGTAGAGTAGAGCTGTGACCAGATCGCTGTGAACCAGAACCAACCTGTCAGATCCAGTCCAATTCTGCCGTGCAGTGTCCAGAGTGCCGTGCTTAGCGCAGAAACAGAGCGCCTTGAGACCAGTCCAGTGTGCTAGCAGAATTCCAGTCCACAAATCTTTGACCAGATCCCTGACGGGTCCATTCCAAACAGTAGTAGTGAGTATCCATAGCATAGGATTTTCTCTAGCATATGTATTATCCATAAGTCATCCCTATCCAAACCCATTCTATTATATCCAGAACTGCATTGTAGAAAACCTTTGGTTTTACCTGAATCTTTCTCTCATCAATATAGTCCTACGGTAATAGTAGTGTTAAAATCATCTTTGCGGTAATATATTTGCTGAAGAAAGGCAAGCGTCTCGGCGGGGAAAAACCAGCCAGAGGCGTCGCTGGACTGGTCGCTGTGCTGTCGTGTAGTTTGTGGCTTCATAGTCTCCCTAGTATAAGAAACCTTGTTTGTAATTTTAAAAAAAGCGCAACCTTGTTTTACAAATGTTGACTCTTTCTGAAAAAACCGACCTCTACAAAAACCTTCATAACTTCTTCACCGTTTATGCTAGAAACGAGATTTGTGTCCACTTGAAGCTAACATCCTCAGCTTTCCAATAAACCCTACACTGCATCCCACGGCACGGAAACTTTTGCCGCAAATTTTTCATTTGGCTCCAACCTATCACGTGTGAAACAGCTGTACATTGCATCCAACCTCAGAATTAAGTTGTCACTCTGCTAATTACTCAATAATCATTGCTAGTGTGTATCTGAAACTATACAAAGCGGCTCCCACTAGTATTGAATCCATTTTAGTGAATTAAATCCATTTTCAGTGTTTTTACCGTTCCATTCAAAGCCACATTCAAAACCATTTTGACAAGTTGCAATAATTCCTGTTTTTCTCTGTGTTTGATGGAGGAATTTGGGATTGATACTGTATTTGTTGAGTGTGTATTCCTGAAACCTGTTTTCTCCCCTTCCATCTCTTTATACTGCATATTGGGGGGATTGAGTAGTGTGCAGGAGGAAAGAGCGATCAAATTGCATTTTTGATTCAACCCACGCAAAGTATTATTTCTATGCTGCATTATTTTTCCTACCAATACTCAGTGTGATTAAAGAGATTTATTGTGACATCACCCCATTGGTGATCATTGTATAAATATTAAATAGTGTGATATATATATATACATATATTGTGAAATACATAAAATAAATCCTTTTTAACTTTGCAAAACAGCCTGCTTCCTGGTTCAGTGTGACTGGGGGGGATTCAAAAAGAGGGGCGTGATATAAGGGTATATCAGGCAGAAATAAAAGAATTTATAGACATAAATAAATAATGAAGGGTTCCGGCTGTGCATCACACACTAGGCATTGACTTAGGTGGAGTGCCGGGTTGAAATCACTTAGAGTACTTTAAGATACAATGTTGCAGTTACCAATCCACTGCCATATTCTCTGCTATAATCAGTATACTATGTATGTAGAAGTAACTCAGGATGGCAGCCTTACAGATAAGGGGCAGCCATTGAGATATGAACACTTATATGATTCTATAAGTAGAAGTCTTCCCCTAATCCAATCCCTCCCGCTGGTAGGTTTTGCAAAATGCCACATAGGGTGACATCATAGATGGCATATGGAAAACTAAATCCCTCTGTATTTGCCAGAGGATGTGTGATTATTCACGCATCTATTTTGATAGCTGTACAACTTCCTGCTTTCTTTCATTGTGATTAAAGCAGTATTTTACCATCTTTCTTGGGTCTGTCCAGTTATTTGGTCCAAGATGTTTATTGGTAATTCAATTTGGCGCATAGAAAAGACTTGAAAGTGCTACAGCACATTTGGTAGCGGTACGGATAATTCTGGTCTAATGACCTAGCTCTAGGCCCAGTTCCAGACCCCAGACAATTGCCTGCTCCTACCATTAGCCATTCGATCGCAGAGTTTCCCGCGGCGAGCGGCACGTAAAAAAGCATGTGTTTGAAATTTGGTTGGCAGGTCCCCCTTTGATGAAATTCCTGTCCGGTACCAGCAGGTTCCCCGCGGACTGAGGTCGAACTGGTCGATAGTGGGAGAGTCGATGCTGAGGGACTGGAGCTGAATAGCGGATGTAAGTAGACCATTGAATGTGGCAAAAGATAAAGGGGGAGGGATTGTAGCGTGGTGTGTTTAATATATATATATATATATATATATATATATATATATATATATATATATATATATATATATATATATATAAAAATATAAAGAGTTCCTGGATTTTATGGGGGATTTTAGAGAAGAGAGAAGGATACCTTCATTTCACAGGCCCGCCAGGGATGGAAAGAATAGATCGCGTAGCTCCATATAGGAGTGTTAAGGACTCCTGAGGCATAGAGCCAATAAGAAGGGCATGTATAGATGGATTGAATAAAAGAGATGAGATATGTTTGCTAACAATGGCAAAGGAAGACATAAGTTTGGTAAAAATTGAGAAAGTGCACAGGTGTAGGGGATATAATATGCTTCTATAAAGCTTTTTGCATGTTTAAACTGATAGATATGAAACAATAGCAAAAATAAATAAATAAAGGTGATTTTTGCAACATTTTGTAAACACAGGATTGACGTCAATAAGAAGGTTAAAATACAATGAAATTAATATACAAATAAAGAAAAGAACCTTAAGATACTAAAAAACAAACAACAATATAAATATAATTAATAGAAAGTATAAACAAAGGAGCCAGAAGAACAGTGGTACAAATAGTTTTCAAAATATTTTCATTTACGGATTATGAGCAGTTATTGATGGTGTTTGCTCAAAAAGAGTGAAACAATATATTTAATAAAAAGTAGAGTGAGGCTTGGTAGTTCTATGTGCTCTCTACCCAGCCATAAACTATAGTCACTTATCAATAGTTGTCATTAACACACAGTAAACTGGATGCATCAGTTGTGATTAAGATTGTGACCCCAAACCTGAAATCACTCTACGTTAAGGATAAAAATGGCAAAACCACCCAATGCGTCAGTTCTCTTAAGGTTTCAACATTATCGATTCAAAAATGGAAATCCATTATAGATTGATTATCATCTTTGTTTAATACAGAAAAGAACAACCCGAGAAATCCACTTACTATACAGTACAGATAATACAATCATAGTTACAGTTAAGCATGTCCTTTCCCTCTATTACAGTTAAATTGTACAATTTGTGCCAACACGTGCTTCGACCTTCTTCTTAAGGTCTTCTTCAGAGATTTCAAATTTGTTCTTTATAGGTCCTATTTATCACGCACTCTTTGCCATGTATTAATCTCATTCAGATTCCTATTCTTCTGATTAGTATCCGCTTCTTTATCATTTCTATGCTACACGCCAAACCAATTTTGGTCCAAAATAATATTCTTCCAATAGTCTCTTCCATCCATACAACATTGGCCTCTATCTGCTGCCCTTAGTTATGCTCCTAAAATAAGTCCAATGATAGTGAAAATGCAGAAATGTGCGTGGCGTGAGGATTCACGCATTTTCACTATCATTGATACTAATCAGAAGACTAGCAATCTGAATGGGATTAATACTTGGAAGAAGACCTTAAGAAGGAGGTTGAAACACGTGTTGGCAGGAATTGTACGCCATGTTTGGCCTTAATATATTTAATAAACCTAGGAATTAGAAGAATAGACTGGGTAAGTATTGGCAGCCCAAATTTATTTGCCACTATGAAGGACACACCACTTTTACAACTATGTAGAACATCACTGAGATATAGGCAGTAAATATTCTCCTCCAGCAATGTTCCAGAAAACCTGAAATGAGCCTGTGTAATCCCACTGCTCATAAAACCTACTTTGGACCCAAATACCCCTACCAATTACCGACCGATCACAACAGTACCGTACCTCCTGAAAATATTAGACAGAGTAGCACACGTGCAAATTCAAAAATACCTGGAAACTCACAACTTCCTAGGACTCTGCCAATCAGGCTTCTGCCCTGGTCACGGCATTGAAACCACGCTCTTGGACCTCAAAATATAAATGGATCAAATTAAAGGCAAGGGAGATCTCGCCAATCTCCTCCTACTTGACCACTCTGCAGCCTTTGACTTAGTCAACCATAATATACTTTGCCAACATCGTGCCCTAGCTGCCCACTTCTCAACTAATGCCATTAAATGGATTGAATCCTTCATCTCTAACCATACCATGAGAGTTTTCTCTACCACTGCGGCAGCACTCTCCAGCCCAGTCATCTGTGGAGTTCCCCAATGCTATTGTGTCTCAACCAACACTTTACATCTTGTTCACTAAGCCACTATTCGGCCTCCTAGACAATCTGGGAGTCACGTATACAAATTATGCGGATGACACGCAAATACTATTACTGATCACAGGAAACAGCAACACTGACTCCAATCTACTGAAAAAATCTACCTCACCATCAGGCCTGGATGGCGCAACATGAGCTTTGTCTTTATGACAAGAAAACTGAACTTCTCATCAGTGGCAATCAATATTGGCTAAATAACCTACCTCAGCCCTATCAATCCTTTAGTATTGACAGCAACCTTATCACAGTAGCAAAAGAGATAAACACTGGGCATTTACTTGGACTCATCTCTCTCCTTGACTAGGCAAGTTAACGTCATCTGCACAGTAATGACTTACACTGCCAAACTGATCATCACCAGTAGACCTTTCTTTCCACCGACAGCTTTATCGCCCTAGCCAGAGCCCTCATTCTGTCAAGGATTGATAACTGCAACACTCTCTTCTCAGGCATTATCACCCGAAACATCAACAAACTACAAATAGCGCAGAATAATGCAGTAAGCAACACCCTCAACATCCCTAAATAAGAACATATCTCTGCAGCCAGACGTAATATCCACTGGTTGCCAGTTAGCGATCGTATCAAATTCAAAATCTTATCATTAACGAACAAATGCCTATCCAATAATGCCCGATCTATCTAGCTAGACAAATCTCCAAAGCTGAGGCCAATAGACCCACCAATACAGCTTACTCTTGCCACCTTGTCACCCCTAGATTTAGAAGGCAACAATCTGGAGGCTGTAGCTTCCCCGTGACCGCTGCCAAACACTGGAACTCCATGCCCTTGGCCCTGAGATAAAACCCTTCCCGCTGGTCCTTCCGCAAAGGCGTCAAAACGTGGCATTTTTCCTGGACACCTAACAGCACATCGACCATTTACTTACCCATACTGTGCACCTATATCATACCACTAATTGCCCTCGATCAAACTTGTCCCTAGCCTGCCTGCACTAGACATAGACCTGTTATGCAATGTGTATATTTAATATTTAATATGTAATTACTCTTATGATGTAATCACTGTAACATTCGTCCTTAACTCATGTAAGCACCATCTGGATCTAACATTGTTGCAAGTTACTACTGTAACCAACCTGGCTGGGCAAATAGTGTCTAGATGTGCCCAGCACATATGTTGTATGTAATTACTTTTCTAATGTAATCACTGCAACTAACATCCTTAACCTATGTAAGCAATGTTGGTAACTAATATCTATGCAAGCTACTACTGTACACAATCTGCTTAGGCAAAACGCACCTAGATTCCTTCGGTCATTGCACGCTATACAAATGTCAAAATAAATGAATAAAATACAGGCAAAATTAGGAAACATGATTCCAAGTGGGTCAAGGGCAGGATTAATAAACACTTATGTCGTGGCCCCAGAGGGTTTATTATCAAAATCAATATTGCATCACATGACTGCATACTTACAGGCCACTCATAAAGGAAAAAAAGTTGGAGAAAAAGTTGACAGTTTTAGAACTCTGGAAAATGTGCCAGAGTGAGAAAAAAGATCCAGCGGAAAGGGAGTGGATGCTTAATCAACATAAAGGAGAAGATTTAACACCTTTGGTTCCTATTCGCCCCTCCCAGAAAAACAAGAAGTAAATAGTGCAGAGAAGGGATTTGATCCCTTGAAGAAATTAAAGGCAGCAGTGGGGAATGTTAATCCAACATATAAGCACCATGCCTTTAGCAGTGATGATGGTAAGGAAGAGAGTGGGAATCAAGAACGCAAATATATATTAACATGGATAGACAGGACAGACAGATAGAGATAGAGGAAAACGCAAAAAGACAGAGGGGAACAGAGGATACAGCTAACGGTATGACAATAGTACAGAACAAATGGCTGGGAGGACAGATACTGCTGAAACTAGACGACAAAGGCATTGATGGAGTTCAAGAAAGAGAGTCAAAAAGAGTGAGAGAAGAGAGAGAAAGAGAAAGAACAAGAGAAGTTAAATAAAGAAGAAACGGATAAAGAGTGTAAGCGAAGGGAGGAATGGAAAAATGTGAGATGAGAAAAGAGAAAGAGAGATTAGAAGAATAGAAACAAAAACAGAAGCCCAAAGATTGAAAGTACATAGGTTGCAAATAAGATGGAGAGGAAGATGAGTTAAAGGACATGAGAAGAGAGGAAAAAATTAATCAGAGAAGGGGATTAAAAAATGACAAGATTACATTTTTATGCCATAGGAGCATAGTGCCCATAGAACCACAAGAACGATAAAAAGAAGAAAGAGGGTCACAACAGCAAGGAATGCCGCGATCAGCATGGGCTGGTGGGCAGGATACAGAAGATATAGAGAAGAGGCTTGGGAACCTATAGGCAAATGAGGGTTAGAGGAAGGTATGGAACTCAAGAGAATACTCAAAGTTCACGATTAAAGGGAACTGAAGGTAAATTATGGGACGTCATGATAAACGATCATAGAACAATGTCTTTAACCAGGTTAGACCTTGATGGCAAAGAAGAAGATAAGGGTCACACATGTTGGGGCATAATAATGTCAAAGGAAGAAAGGACGGAAGACAAAAAAGCACAAAGAAAAGGTGAATATGGATTTTCAAGAGAATCGAGCATAGATAACGGGGTAAAATGGTTGGATTTAGAGGTCCCCATAGAAAAAACACCAGAACCAATACCACATACTGAACAACCACAAGTACGATCGCTCAGTACAGGAAATATATCACTGCCTTATGTAAGCAGATTAAGGGCATTTCCAGGACAGAAACAAACAGGCGAGGACAACAATGCATGGAAGACAAGGAGTGTGGGCGGGTATGATTATGAACCAGGATTGTCACAATTCCCACTATTAGAGAAAGGAGGTGGTCGACCACAGTATATACCATGGCCCCAAATGGATAAGGAGAATTTAAAGAGAACACTACTAAGTTTAACTTCCGATGCAGGAAAGTGGATCTCTGAATTAGAGAAAAGAACGCCAGGAGTGACTCTAGCCATAAGTTGCATGAAAGGCCTTTTATCAGCTATTCTAGGGGAGAAAGCTAACAAGATTGGGAAAAGAGAAGCATATCTGAAAGTCACTGCGTAAAACACAGTGCAAGATGGAGCGCAATTTTATAATTGTAGAGCAGATGTATGGTAATCACTCTGAGTACAATATCCTGATACATCGGATATTGGACAATAATGACTAGGAAAATGGGAGAGACTGAAGACCCCCATTATTCACAAGATTTATGATAGATGGAATTTGGAGACACGTGAATCATGGGATAAAACAGTAGCATTCTTTTACCACATTTTATGTCGAGGGCTGCCAGAGCTGATACAATGGCAGCTAAAGAAACAGATAGGAATGGAAGCAAAACCATGGCCAGAGAGACAATTGGCAACTGTGCAATATTGTAGAATATTGAGGGAGAAAGATAAAAAGAAAGCAGAGAGTAGGAAACAGGAAGAGGCGAAGTTGTTGCATACAACATTATCAAAGTATGCCATAGAAGGAGCGGTACTGGCAAATAATGTGGGACAACCGGAACAAATAGGGCAGTTACCGCCGCAGGATAATCCGCCATAATTCATGGATCAGAACGGGTGTAATTCTATGCCGAGGGGCAGAGAGAATGGGCCTCGAGAAGGAGGACAAGGGGGATTTTAGAAAGAGGAGGATTTAATGGCAGAGAGTCACCGCAGTGCTGGAGTTGTGGTACATTAGAACATTGAGCCCGAATAACATAGAAAATAGAGGGTAATTTAACGACCCAAAAGGAATAGTCCCCCTAAAATCTAATGAGAATACAAAAACCAAAATATTCCTTTAGGTCATGCATTGTAGAACCCTGTTTAGTTTAGTGTCATAACCAGTGTCTGTCATTGTAACATCTAGTAGTGTACAGCTGTTTATAATTAAGCGTGCTGACACCTGTACTCGATATATTTCTATTACAGACAGCAAACCAATTCTACTTTTTTATCAATAAAAAAGAGAGTTTATTCCATCATTTAATTTGTAGAACATTTGTGTTATTAAACAGCTGGTAGATGAAGTAGTAGTGTATACAAAAAACAGTAGTTTCCAAATAGCTCTCCACTTGATCTTCTAATTACAATTAAAAGTTATTTTACGTCCTCTAATGACCTTATTCACTCAATCACTTCCTATAGATCCCAACATGTTTCGCTCCTTCTCATTCTCATTCAAAATAGTTATTATGGGAGTTTCTTCAGGGGAACACTACATACGATAACAACATTGCTATTACAGGTCTACCACAATTACACTGTTAAAAAATCAATCTTCTGCTATATCGTGATTTCTGCCACTCCAGCTGACATCTCGAGTTCCAAATTAATGTCGCGTGGTCATGCCTGTCTGTATCCACCAACTGCCACGGGGTCTACAATGCACAGAAAAAAGTGGTTACAATTACACGTTTTTTGGCGCCTTCCTAAATTCAGGCTAGTGACTGCGTGTTACTACGCGTCAAAGAGTATGAATATCTTGCTTTAACATAGCATTGCCAGTGATAATGACTAAGTTCACTCATCCATCCGGAACACCCTGAGTGTGGGGTTCTGCCACCTTTGAGTTAGAATAGAAGAGCTCTCTGTGTGGCCCTCCATCGGTACAGATGACTGTTTCCACCACGGTTGACAGTCCCTGTGTGTAGTTCCAGTGGAGTTCACAGCCTCCCCCTAGTGCCTCTCATCGAGCAAACAGCTCGTGATAAAGTATGGTGCCGGTCTAAAGAGTAAACAGAGATACGTTCTATTACTCCGCGCTCAACCGCGTTCACAGATATTTCTGGAGACCACTGTGCTCCCACATGAGTGCCTGCTCAGTCTCACCTATTTCGGGAGGCATCTTCGTCAGGTCCCCCACGTGTGTCAATCCTTCGGTGTATGCTGGGTAACAAGAACATTGTGCTAGAGTATGTAGAAGCAGGGGCAGCATGCAACAACAGAATTAGCAATTTCCAAAGGGGGGGTGGGATATGCTCCACAGTATAATACAGATTCACAAGGATATTACACCCAAGATCACACGCAACATCAGGCATATCCACTGCAATCACAGCAAATACAACAAGTCCCAATGCAGATGCAATTACCACAGGGGCAACAACAGCAGGTACAGATGCAACAAATACAATATATTCCAATGCAACAGGGAGGTGCATCACAATGGCACGTGGATACGGCAGCCACGCAAGTAGCTTTACCCAAATTGGTAAGTATGACTGTGGTAGGAGAGAATCCTTTCACAGGTACGGGATGGATTTATACCCACAATAGGACAGCCCAAATAGAGACTTGATGTGTTCAGTACTATCTGTGACACCAGACCCCACAAGAGGAACGAAGGGTTAAGCTGACAGTAGGAGGCAAGATGTTTTCATTTCTCGTAGACACTAGAGTTACTTGTTCCTGTGTCTGCAAGGGAAAATACCCAATGTCAGGTACTGCCAAGAATGCGCAGGTATTCTGTGGAGCAATGAGTTTAGTTCCTTTCACAGATGAATTAACCATTTATATACGTGAACACGACATGTCTATACCATTATTATACTTTAGATAGACGCTGGTAAGCATACTTGGGTGTGATTTGATGAAAAAACGTAACATGACCATATGTTTTACTGATGTAGGAATAGTGTGTTCAACTCAGGGTTTACAGGAAAGAAAGCTTTACAGGGAGTACCTCCAGATGAGGAAATATTTTTGTATGGAGTGACTGTCTTATTATCATGGGTGCCTAAATTGATTGGTAAGCTGTTGAGAATACCTGATAAGTTTCTGGTCAAGCCAGAGATCCTTATGGACGACAAGGAAGGGCAAGTTATCCCTTTAGAACTAGAAGCAAGTTATCCCTTTAGAACTAGAAGCAGCAATAGTTAGGGAAGAAAGGGATTTGCTTCATGGGACAGACAATGAGGGAAGGGGATGGAGAACAGTGATAGCCCTTAATCGATTGACAGACTTGACCGACGAGGAGCTATTTAGGGATGACAACTCAAATGATGAAGTAGTATTTTTCATAAATCACACTTATTGGATCAAAGTAGAGAATATAGAAATACTGTAGAGAATGGCATTGGTAAAAAAGAAGCCGCCATTTTTTCAGGAAGGTTTGGAAAAGGTTGCAAGGTTTTTATGGACAAAAAGTCCATATGATGTGGGCTAATTGAAAAGAGTAGGAGCAGTTCATATTAAGCTTAAACCAGCAATTCTGCCATGTGCAATACAGTATCCGATGTCCACAGAATCGGATTAAAGTATATTCGAAACCATATCCACTTTAATGAAGAAAGGCCTTTTGGTACCATCTGATTCCCCATGTAACACGGCCATGTACCCTGTCATAAAATCAAAGGGGGGTCATGGAGAGGTATCCAGGACCTTGCCCTCTGAACCATATTGTTGAAGCAGAGTTTCCCTAAGTTAAAAACCCTACAACAATATTGTGCAATATCCCATCAAAAGCAAAGTATTTTACCGTTGTAGATTTCTAAAATGCATGTTTCTCAATTCCCCTTCATGAAGACATACAATCTTTGACTTCCTTTTCATATAGAACATATTACCTGAAACACACTCGTTTGCCCCAAGGGTACTTTTAATCCCCATCAATTATTAATAGAGTCCTTCAGATGGACTTGGGTAATGTCCAACTCAAAAGTACCATAATTCAATATGTTGAGTACATTTTGGTGTGCAATGAGACACAAAAAAGTTGCTGAGCAGATTCTGTCAAACCTATGACTAAACTGACAGAGAAAGGGTACAAAGTAGATAGGGAGAAATTACAATATTGCCAAGAAGAAGTGCTGTATATTGGACAGTTCACCTCGCATGAAGGAAGAATCATGACACCTGAGAGGGCAGAGGCTATTATGATAACTGAAGCCGAAAACAGTAAAACAAATGCAACAATATTTAGGCTTAAGCAATTATTGCAGGGCCTGGGTCTTTGATTACAATATGGATACTCGTTCACTTTTAAAAGGACTCAAAGAGGCACAGGGAGAGAAAGAAGGGACGATGAAGGGGTTAAGTGCTAGGAGTTCCACAGAGGGTCTAAGGAGTGCCTGGCAGAGATTGCTTGGTACAGAGTGCTCACCAATAAGTAATAAGTGCAGGCCAGTGAAAACAAAGCCAGTGGGTGTGCCCGAAGGTAAGTGCTGGGATGATAGGGGAAGGCTGAGGGCGATTGGGCGAAAGGCCGGGACCCAGAAGAACACATAAGGTTTCAGGCCTCCAATCTCAGCTCCTGTGGTGTATTAGCACGGGAGTGAGAGGGCCAAGGAGGAGGCCAAGGAGGAGGGTAGAGGAAAGTCTTGGGGAGCTTCCGGAATTCGAGGAGATCTGGCTCCAGATGGAAGGAAAGGGGGAGGCTGTTCCATAGAAGGGAGCCAGCCGAGGAGAGGGATATGCCCCCAGCTCGCTGCTTGGAAATGTGCCTGACACCCAGAGAGTTGAAGCCAGAGGAACGTAAAGATCTTGAAGAAAAGTATTTGGTGAGAGCAAGTTGTAGATAGATTGTTCCTTGGCCCCAGACAGCCTTATGGATGATGCAGAGGGATTTAAATTTGATCCTTGCAGCAACCGGGAGTGAGTGGAGGGATTTTAGGGAGATATGGTCCATGGGCTTGAGGCCAAGGATATGTTTTTCAGCCCTATTCTGGACAAGTTGGAGGGGGCGGAGTAAGGAATAGGGTTGATTAAGGAAAAGGCTATTGCAGTAGTCTAGCCTAGAGACTAACAGGGCTCTAGAGACATTGAGCTTCTGGGGAAAAGTGAGGAATGGAAGGATAACTCTGAGGAGGTGGAGTTGAAAATGGGCCTTCTTGGCAAAGTCCAAGATGTGGGGGAGGAAAGAGAGAGAGGAGTTGAAGATGTCTCCAGGGTTTCTGGCTTCAGATGCAGGAGAAGGGGGAGAGCCCATAGATGGTCACCAGAGGGAAGGGAGGAAAGAGGGAGTGGGAGTCCCAATAGGAAGGATCTCAGTCTTGCTGGCATTGAGGCAGATATCATTGGAGACACACCAGGACTGGGTAGCAGCTGAGCAGTTGGGAATAGTAGAGGGAGGGAGAGCATCAGAGGGCAGTGTGAGCTGGGTATCATCTGAATAACACTGTAAGTGAGGGGAGAAAGTGGAGTTAAGGTGAGCAAGTGAAGCAAGATAGATGTTAAAGAGCCAGGATGAGAGGAGAGAGCTCTGGGGAACATCACAGGTGGAGATAGAGGTAGAAGAGGAGAAAGAGCCCATGATGACGTGGGAGGGACAGTCGGTGAAGAAGGAGGTCAGCCAGTCCATTGCCCGCTCGGAGATACCCAGGGTATCATGGAGCCGTTTTATAAAGATGGAGTGGTTGACCTTATCAAATGCAGATGAAAGATCAAGCAGAATGAGGACAGTGTCAGGACAATAAGTTAGTGTCAAGAGATGCAAGCAGTTCTTCACAGATGTTTAGAAGAGCAGTTTCAGTGCCTCTGGATGCTTGGAAATAATGTTCATAGCTGAACCAGTGGGAGAAGATGATGATGTGCATGACTGTATAATGTATACTGAATGTTATGATGATATTCCCTGCGTTAGAGATAATGCTCTAGGAAGGGGGGGGCTCATTTATTGATTATCGAGAATCCATCAAGAAATGGGGTTGTGACATAATGTATCAACAGCAGTAAAATTGACTGAACCAAGAGGGAACATTTGAGGTCATGATGAACCGAGAATTATCCTCAATTTACTCAGCACAGGCTGCAGAATTAGCAGCTCTTATTGATGCAACACAAAGCTTAGGGTGTGAGGAAGTAACGGTATACTCTGACTCCGCCTATGTGATGTCAACTGTACACGCAGGCCTATCACGTTGGAAAGAGCGGCTTCTTCCATGCAGAGGTCACTGCAGGGCAATATGCAGGGTTATTAGAAAAATGTGTTGAAGCATTGAGTTTCCCAGTGACTACAGCTATCGTAAAAATAATGCACAGCCCATTCAAAGAGCACAGTTTTAATCTCTCACAGAAACGAAGCCGCAGATTAAGAGGCCAAGAAAGTGGCCTATTACCCAACCACATTTGAAAGCAAAATAAAAAATGTAAGCTAGACAACAGGTTGATGCATGCTTCTTAGGGAATGATTTAATATGACATCCATTGTACAGTTAATTGAAATACAAGGACGGGCATCGGAGAAAGAAAACAAGTTATGGAGAAAATGGGGATGTTCTTTATCCCCTACTGAGGCAATGTGGAGACAGGATAGCACTGGAATGTCAGTTATGCCTCTAGCGTTATTGAGGATAGCGTTGGAACAGCTTCACTACCCAGCACATGTGAATCAAGAGAGTCTAGTTGCTACTATAGCAGAAGAATGGTTCGTACTGAACCTAGTTGAACATGTAGCCTAGTTCATTATAAACTGTATTGTGTGCCAATAATTCACTGCAGGACACACTTTGCGAACAGTGAGAGGAGTAATCCCCAGACCAAACAGACCAATTCAGCATCTGCATATAGATTACGTAGATATGCTGCAGACTTGTAATATGTATAGATATATGTTAGTTGTAATAAGTCCCTTTTCCATATGGATCGAAGGCGGGTCCATACACGCACCCTGATGCTGTGTGTGCTGCCAGGTTCCTTGTGCAGGAAGTATTTCCAAGATGGGGTGTATGCGAAGTTTTGCGATCCAATTAATTGCTACACTTCGTAAATGAATTATTCAAAAATATAGTTTTACTATTACATATAAGGCACAAATTTGCATCAGCCTATCATTCACAAGCAAACAGTATTTGCTAAAGATTAAATGGATTTTTGATAGAAAAACTGAAAGTGACTTTAAAAAAGGGATGGCTCCATTGCCTACTCCTTGCGCTGTATGCGCTGCTGAATCAGCCTGTTTCAGATAATGATTTGACTCCTCATGAGTTGGCGACTGGATGCCATATGAGAACCCCTCTCACTCCCCCAATAGGGGCAAATACAGAAAACCATAGTGTAGAGGGGGCTCTAGGTGGTAAAATGCATGATTATTTCAAAACAATGAGTGAAATTGTTTCTTTCATGCCTTAACAGCTCCTGAATCAACAGGAGGGGTCAAGGGAAAATAAAAAGGATAATCAGCCCATTGATCTGGAAAAAACACTCAAGCCTCTCAGCTTGAACCTGCGGGTCTAGGTGCTGGTATGCAATTTCATATGCACCTGGAGTACCCTTTGTTTATAGCACCCCCACAAAGTGGAGGAAGCAAGCCCTACTGCTGTGAAATTACAAGGGAGAAGAGTGTGGATCACCTCCATAACATCAAACCCTATGAAGGAGAACCCTTGGCCTCTCCTGCTGCTACCCCTACTGAAGAATGTGACAAATTTTAGAGGGTGCAGACACGATCAATCACCAAAAGCCAAGACACTGCAAGGGAAGAAGAAGTAAAACTTTTAGATTAGGGTTTCATAAGGACTGATGGACATGCAGTGTTCCTGGAACACCTTCCTTAGATTAGGACAAGACAATGGGACAGAAGCAATTCAATCCAGAAGGATTTTGGCCACCTATTGTACACATGTTCTTGCTTGCAGTCTGTTCTTATATCCTACAATCTTATCCAGCTCTGATAAGAAGACACACAGATATTGTGACATTTCTTGGAAACCCGAAAAATAACACTACAGTTTTAAGAATTATATCGGCAATTATTTAGCAGTTCTTATTATAAATTCATGAGTTACTAATAAATCGATAGCATTGGTATACTGAAAAGCATTAAAGCAATGGGAAGGTTTCAAGAAGTAAGAAATGTAGCCCCATGAAAGAAATGCAGCATATGAAGAGTAATTATTGGAGCTTTATGTGGTATTTTGATTTTAACTGCTATTCTGATTACATTGGCAGTAACACATTATAGATAGTGATGAACAAGAGAATAAGACATCTGCTATTGTCCCCGATAAGAGTCCAAAAGCCCCACTGATCATTGATATTAAAAGACATTTTTCTCAAAAAAAGAGAGGTGCTGAAGAAGACAATGATAGTATAAATACATATTTAGACATATTGGCTCATCTAGCTAACAAACTACAGTACCAGCACATAAGGGAGGTGGGAGAAAGAACATTGGAAGAAGGTTCTTATGTTTGCTCCTTAATACCGTATGCCATGAATGCGGCAAGAGCATTTATTTCAAGGGAAATGCTTCCACATGATGGAAAGTGCCTCAGCTACCTAGCAACTTGTACCACCAGAGAGCAATCCGAAGGAAAGTGGGCAACTCTAAGATGATGATCAAGACAGACTGTTCCATACGAAGACACATATGTAAAAACAAAAAGAATGCCGACTGGATCGGGGTGGACAAGCAAAAAACCCATGTATCAGTCCCAGTGTGGAGACCCAATAGGGTGAAATGAAGAGAATTAATTACTCAATCATGACTGAAAAGTCAGGAGAGCCATTATGCTGGGAAAAGACACCACATTTGGTGTATAAGCGTGTAGAAACCAGCACTGGATGGGAAGATGGTCTAATATCATGCCCTGCACACTTATTGATGAAAGAAGTAATCCAAAAGATGTAAAAGGTGAACGTTGAATGTCTAGAATCATGGGACATGCATGCTAGACTGCTAACCTTGTTTTGAACGAAACAGGACCCGGGCATATATTGCATATATTGCAAGTGAAGAATGCAACAACCTGCTTCAAGAATGATGGAAAGGTCTAAGTTGGAATGAATACAGGTTGTGGAGAAATAATCGAAGTACCAGGAATGAATGGAGGAACTGCAGTGCTAATGGATCTATATTGGGCTTGCGGTTCCAGAGCGTACATGCAAACCTAAAGACTGGGGAGGAGTGTGCTCCATTGTAATGGTACTTGTACCAGCATTAGTGATTCCCCAAAGTGACCTCCATAGTGAGGAGTTTCCAAAAATGAATGAGTACCTAACAAAGAAGAGATCACTTCATCTTTGTCGACTAAAAAGAGAGAAATATTTCTCATAAAAATCAATAAAGTCTGATGAAGATATTTCTGATTTATTCAAATTATTCGGTAAGACTGCTATGATAATGACATCTATATTTACACCAGGACTCCAAGCAGCAGTGAATGCCAAGTAGTTATGAATCACTAGGTGGGAATTTCTGCACACAATCAATGCAACAATAAAACGATTCAATGCAATCAAAGAAGAATTAATAGCCATCAGGCTGATGAACCTCCAGAACAGGTCTATTCTGGACCTAGTAACAGCAACGGAAGGAGGCATTTGTGCCAAGGTTGGGCAATCTTGCTTTACATTTATTCAAGCTCATGATGGAGAAAATGGAACCCTGACAGAAGAAATAATGATGTTAACAACCCTGCATAGGAAGATGGAGGAGCAAGCTGATGAGACGATTGGTTCTCATCTCTGTTTTCATGGATTCCATCTTGGTTGGTGAATGCTTTCAAATTACTTGGAGCCATATTAGTGTTGGTGCTGCTAGGATTCTGTCTCATAAGGATCAGTTTAGGAGAATGCCAGAAGACAGCCAAGAACGCTATTGGAATGAAGATAATGATTGACATTAACTGGCACCGGAGAAAAGATGCAGACAGGAGAAAGTATTTGAGAAAACATTAAGAGTTCTATTGTCCCTCTAGGAACGAGGTTTTACAATCCCCAAGATCAGAAGTGGTATGTGGGACAATGGATATTCTGTTCACCAGTTCGGGTTTGTCGATATATTACTCGATGTGTGGATGGGCACATATAAAATTCAGGCTACCTGAGGGGGTGACAAAACAATGGGTCCCAAATAAAAGAAAATATGATGAGATGATAGAAGAAGATGGAGCAGGAATTGCGGAAGAAGAGGAATCGAAGAGTATGATTGAATATTCGACCAGAGGAGGGAATGCAGAGGAGCAGGTGTTTGCATCTCCTTTGGTCCCCACCCACTCACCCCCATCCTATTGGAGTAGCAGGCAAAGAGCTGCAGTTGAGAACCCATGCATGAATCCATGTAACATTCCTATTCCGCGTCCAGTGCATGAAAGATGATTTACACTCAGGCAGCATTCAGATTGTACCCTCACATAGAAGCAGAAGAAGGATGCTACCAGGAAGGGTGCCCACTACCCGGATGTCAGAATGTGGTCATGAACCATATGGATGAAAATCTGAAGATTACAGAATGATATATTAAAGGAGATATAAAATCCTATGCTGAAAAATTATGAAAATACTTAAAACTGACAATGTAACTGAAGCACAAAGAAAAACATGTACCTAAAGACATAGGGCCTCATTACAACCCTGGCGTTAAGGGGTTAACGGCGCCGTAAAAGGCTGCGGCGCCGTTAAACCTTTAACGCCTGATTCACACTTTAACGCCTGCTTTTTGCAGGCGTTAAAGTCCAACCCGCTAACGGACCTTGGTGCTAATTACGGCACCGTAATTTACGGTGCCGTAATTAGCGCCTTCCCCATTCCCATTGAGCCCTATGGGCCAAAAATGGGAATGGGGAAGGGGCCATGGTGAATGGGGATTTACCGCCCCGCCAACCTTGGAATGGGGCGGTAAATCCGCCATCCACCATGGCGGAATCCGGCATGGACCATGGTGCTAATAGCACCATGGTCCAACGCCAGGGTTGTAATGAGGCCAACAGTAATCGTGAAAATAAGAAGATGAAATAACGTGCCAACCAATAACTGAAAATACTCTGTAATGCAAGGTAGAAAAGATACATAGAAGCTTGCTAAAAGAGGTATACATACAACATTTAGGAAGGCCATTGTAAGAAAATGGCGACAGCCTGTGTTAAGAATCAACCCTGTTACCTCAAAAGATGAGCCTAGGATTGCAAATTGAAGGACAGTCGAAGAAACTGTTTTTGCTTGCAGAATAATGGAGTACCTTGGCCTAGGATCAAGATGGATTTTTCAATGGATGTGTGCAATGCACAAGGGAGTCGAAGGAATGGACCACATGCATAAGACATATTTCTGCTAAGATTAAGAGAGACAAGGGCCCTCATTAGGACCCCAGCGTTAACCAATGGCACTATTAGCGCCATGGTTAATGCCGGTAACTTACCGACTATGCCATGGTTAAATGGGGAATTACCACCCCATTCCAAGGTTGGCGGGGCGGTAATTCCCCATTTACCATTGGCCCTTCCCCATTCCCATTTTTGCCCCATAGGGCTCAATGGGAATGGGGAAGGCGGTAATTACGGTAACGCAAATTGCGGTACCATAATTACCTTCAAAGTCCCTTTACGGGTCCCTACTTTAACGGCTGGTCCAGACCAGCCGTTAAGGTCGGGAGCCGCAAAGGGACCTCGTAGTAAGGCGTTAAGGGGTTAACGGCGCCGCAACCTTTTACGGCGCCGATAACCCCTTAACGCCAGGGTCCTAATGAGGGCCAAGGACATTTGCAAGTGCTGAGTACACAACCATAACAAGGACAAAAGCCTATGTGAGGTGGAGTGAGCAAGTCTTTAAAGGCCAGAGTGGGTAATGGCACCCTGTTTAATAAAATCAAATAGTTCTAAATAAGAGGCTGAAATGGACAAAATCGTGGACTCCTAATACCTGACTCAGAAGTCGAAAACAAGGGTTATTCATTAAAACCCAGATGGAGAGAGTGGTCTGTTCCTACCCCCTCAATGTTTTAGAACAGTGAGCAGACTATGAGTTCAACTACAAACAGAAGGCCTGGGAAAAGGATCAGGTTGATGACATATGATGGACTAATAGGGAAAACAGAAAATGAATTGACGCATCTTGAGCACCTAGGTTTTATTTCTACACAATTGCTTCTAAACAAGCTGAAAGTCCAAGGTTGGACGGGGTTGCCAACCAATCATAAGGCTTGGCACGCACTTTCACATACAATATTGCAGTTAGCAATCTGCTGCCATATTCTCTGCTATAATCAGTATACTACGTACGTAGAAGTAGCTCATAGCATGTCCTACATACAAGGGGCAGCCAATGAGATATGAAAAATTATATGATTCTATAAGTAAACATTTTCCCCTAATCCAATCCATCCCAGCAGTAGGTTTTGCAAAAAGCCACATAGGACGACGTCATAGATGATGTATGAAAAAGTATATAAACTCTGTATACACAAGAGGAGGTGTGATTATGCATGCATCTATTTTGATAGCTGTTCAACTCCCTGTTTCCCTTCATTGAGATTAAAGCAGTATTTTACCATCTTATTTGGGTCAGTCCGGTTATTTGGTCTAAGATGTTTATTGGTAATTCCATCTAGCACATAGAGGAAGCTTCTTAGTGCTACAGCACATTATACATTGATTGTGTAGTGACTTTACTAAGTAGAAGTGTGTTGCTTTTACTGATTGTGACTATTTAATAAATGTAATATTTTCATACCTGCGTGGACCTCTGTTCCTTGAGAAACGTTGAGCATGTTAGCTGAGCTGCACATTTGAATGCAAGCTGTGTTTCTACAAACATAGACCATATCAGAAATCGTCAATATATTACAGGGCCTGCAGTAGCGGCCGTGTGGTGATGTTTAAGTTGCTCAACTCATAGAAAGAGCACTTTATGGGTTGATTATAACTTTGCCCACCCTGGACAAATCCTAACCAAACTTTGCAAACAAATATATGGCCCCTTGAATTGATGTGGCAAAGTTTGATGTGGTTTCGTATAGGGGGGCAAATATATAGGTGGGTCCCAAAATGTTTGAAATCATCATAGACGCAATCTAAAATAAAGTGTGCTCATGCCTAAAGCCCAAACCACTAATCAGATTTTCACCAGATTTGCGCCAGGAGTGGCGCTGTGGTCCCAAAAGCGTACTTTTGCAAATTTTGTATAAATGCATCCAGTAGTTTTTTTAAAAAATGGCAAAAAAGTAGAAAACAAGAAATTAGCGATATCTGGGTCTGGTCTGCTGACTTATTTCATTTCCTGATTCGCAGTCCGTGGACACCCATCATACGCGCCCACTTATTGGATGTTCAAAAATGTGAGCTGCGTCATATTTTTTAAACGGTCACCATATTGTCCGTTGACATCGTGGTAAACACATATTAAAAAACACAACATTGCACTTGTCAGACTAATGAAACAATCTATGGCAATGTGAGAGGTTATGAGGATGGGATGTAATATGGCCATAAAAAGCCAGGTGTTTTTTCATGTCCGAAATTTGCAAACATCTCAGATGTTTTGTTACATCCATGCATATTTCTGCATTACTGGGTTGGTGAAAAGCAGTTTTTTTGGATAGATTATAACTTTGGCGCCACTCACTGAAACTGCATGAAATTCTGCAATATCATTTTGGACCTGACCTTGAGTGCTTAGTGCTGTTTCGCCAAGAGGGAGCAAAATTAGCGCGGGTTCACAAAATATTGGAAAGGCTTATAAATTTAGTGCCATTTCACGTATCTGCACAAATGTTTTTAGACAGATTTTAGACGCGAGTTTGAATGTTTCTGCAAAGTTTGGTGGGATTTTATCAAGAGGGGGCCAAATCAGAGGGGGTCCTCAAAATGTTTAGACGGCTTATAACTTTGTTGACATTTGACGAATGTGCACAAAGGGTTTGAGAAAGATTATAGACCCAAATTTGAATGTTTGCGCAAAGTCTGAATGGATTTTGTCAAGTTGGGGCCAAGTTATATGACTATTTTATATATGTACATTTTGACACTTTTCAAAAATGAAAACATGGACGGATTAGCAGCAAACTCATGCAAGGAGAATTGGCAAGGACCTCAAAGCATGGTGTTGCAAATATGTCTGTGTTTTATTAATTCTACAGTGTCAAAATGTAAGTACAACACATTGTTATATAACTTTGGTGCCAGGACAATGGGCCTGGCCCTGAGCAAGGACAAATGTGTACTCTGATTTGCTTACTGGGGCATGCAGCATGACCAGATCCCGAGGTTTGAATGGGAAATAATATTCTGCTTGTGGCTACAGCCTCAAGTACCGGACTGGATTACAACAAACATGTGCAAGGAACAACAGCAAGGACCTAAAAGCATGCTTTTGCAAATCTCTCTTGTGTTTTATTTTTCCAAAGTGTACAAATGTAAGTACAAAAAATAGTAATATAACTTTGCTGCCTTGGCATTGGCCTGGCCCTCAGCAAGGACACATGTCTACTATGATTTGTCTATTGGGGAATACAGCATGGCCGAAGCCCATGCCCCATGGATTGTGGAGACTGGCCATGGCTGCAAACCATGAGCACTGGCCATTTGTCATATTATGAGGGCATAGGGTACACTGAACTAGGATGCAGCGTTGGTGCAGTGGATAACGGGGGTGGTTTGGTGGGGCTGGGATCATGGTCAAACCTCATGCCCTAGGCAATTCATCCATGACTTGCATACCCAGCATGCTCTGCTGATAACGACACACATTAGTATGGGTTGCAAAAAATATGTTTGTTAAAGGAGGTTTACTGTTCTTTGATATATGTTAAAAGAATTATTAATAATTTATATACAGTGATGTGACATCATGAAACATTTTCACTCATTAAAACTGTTCGAAAATAGCCATGTGATTTCACTGATACGTTGACAAGCAATGTTTGTATTCGTTTCCATGCTATCTGATTGGCTGATCACAACTACTTCCCTGTGAGAGCGTGACTGGAAGGCGAGAGCCGGCCATACCTATGAAGGCCTGCATATAAAGGCCAGATACCTGACTGGACCTGTCCGGAGCGTCTGTAGCCATCAACTGAAATAGCGTGGTAAGGAACCTGTATCTGGTGAACTTCTTAATTATCTGAGATACTACGAGTCTGCACTGATCCACCCTAACTCCTCCATTATTTAGCCATTATGCAAAGCAGCTCAACGCTATTCACTGATAAGTATACACTATGTCACCTTAACACATGCCTGTTAAGCTGAGTGTGTTGTATCTAGTACTAGCTATAACTGAGACGTGGCTTCACGCAGCAGCAGGTCCCTCTCTACTACTTGCTATACCTGACAATTACACTATACTGAGAGCAGATAGGGAAAACTCTAGATGTGGTGGTGTTGCCTTCATTGCCAAGTCCAGTCTTGGTCTTAGAGTATCATCATCACTGCACATCACGTCTTGTGAACTGCTCACAGTCAAACTACTTATTACTAATTCACGTACATTAACTGCTCACCTAATTTATAGACCTCCTGGACCCATCGGGTCCTTTGAGTAAGAAATCACTATGATAATTTCTGTTAATACCAAATCCTCCTTGCAAATATTAGTGTTAGGAGACTTTAACCTTGGTCTCAATGACCCCAATGACCAACACGCACTGGCGCTGTTGAACACCCTTACCAAACTAGGCCTTACGCAAAGAGTTAACCAGCCTACCCACAATAAAGGTGAACCTTAGATTGGTTGGCAGATCTCAATTGTGAGACAACTATCACTTCTATTGAACCTCAGACCTGGACAGACCACTATTTATTGTCCTTCACTATACTAGCTTGCATACCATATATTAAGACCAACCCAATAGCTCCTCTACTCCTCACCAGGAATTTCACGAACATCACAGTAGACAAGCTACTTCCACATCTGCTCCCTATCCTAAACCCCTTACCGGCTACTTCTGATCCAGCCATACTAGTAGATCTATATAACTCCACAATCACACATGCCATAGATACTATTGCACTGCTCAAAATGTGCAGAGGCAAACCTAGGGCCCACCTGAACTCATTGTTTACACCCCAACTAAAAGCCCTGAGGGCAAAAAAGGAAACTTGAAGTCTTATGGAAGAACCCCGCTACTAAGGAGAATAGAAATAACCTTTTTAAAATCTCAACTAAGTATAAAGCTGAAATTCTGCTTACTAAATGCAAGACCTATAAAGATAGGATTAACAAAGCTAGCTCTAACACCAAGGAACTCTTTGTTATTCTAAGAGAAATGGAAGCCTCTATTCCACCAGAGTATAATTGCATGAAGGATAAAGTATGGTGCACTAATATCCAAAATGCACCCACGGCTTGTGCCTCAATAACGATAAGATGGAACTCCTGATCCTAGGAGCTCCGGCCAACCTCAACAAACTTAGCAACAAATACACATCCTTCAATTTCGACGACATAGACATCAAAGTGGCAAAGGAGGTAAAAAACATTAGGTTTCTACCTTGATTCAGCTCTTAATCTATGCAAAGAAGTCGATGCTACAGCCTCTGCCACAGCTTACACCTGTAAGCTGATCCAGGCTTGTAAACATTTCCTCTGCATCACTTTAGCAAGAGCCTTAATCCTTTCAAAAATTGATTATTGTAATGCCCTATACCCTGGTGCTAACAAATACATTATCAATAAACTTCAAATACTCCAAACAATGCACTTAGAATGGCCCTTACTATTTCCAGGAGGCAACACATCTCGGAGGCCAGGCATAAGAACAAATGGCTCTCTGTCAAGGACAGGGTTCAGTTCAAAACAGACTCCCTCACCTACAAATGTCTCAACAAACTGCCCCGCAAAACCTAAGGGATACAATTGTCAAAAAATCATCAACACGTCCTACGAGGACCGCTAACTCCTTTTCCCTGGTAGTCCCAAGATACAAATTAAAAAAAAAACAGGCGGTAGCAGCTTTCCTGTTATGGCAGCCCAGCTTTGGAATGCCCTCCCTTCATCAATGCGATCAGACCAGTCTTTCTACAGTTTCAGGAAAAATACTAAAAGTTGGCTTGCTTCTAAGGACATCTTGACACCCTTTGGACATCTATTTCATAGCATGTCAATACACTGTCTTCTCCTATGTAAATTACTGTATTGTAACTTTTCTTGTATCATACCATCTGCTCCTGTGCTGTATTACTGTACATAGCTACTGTAAACATTTGTATTTGGAATACCTGTAACTTTCTTACTGTGCTGTATTATTGTACATAACTACTGTAACCATTTGTAACTGGAATACTTGAAATTTGGTTGTAATACGCCCAGATACCTCCGGGTTTGGTGTGCTATATAAATCAATAAACAAACAAGCAAACAAACCAACACAACCTATGAAATTCACAGAAATAACTTTGTTAATGGGATGTTATGTTTAAATTGCACCAATAAAAACCTACCGAATTTGGTGAACAACTTTGTTAACAGGACATTATGGTTAAGTTGCACTAATTAAAACCAATCAAATTCAGTGAAAAAGTGTTGTTAAAGGAACGTTATGGTTACAAGTAAAACCCAAAACATCCAGAAATTCACCAGTTATGGTGAGCTAAGCAATCATAACTCGTGCCACCACGGTGCACTGCTAAGACTAACACACCCCGGACATCAAATATGACATCACAAATGTCATTGAGGACATCACATATCTGAGCAACTTGTTTTTGTTCACTGACATATCTAAGCTAGGCAATTTTGTTCACTGACAGTCAGAATATGAACATTGAAAAGGTGCTATATGTCTAGACGTTAAGTTGCTCAAGTCATACAAAGAGCACTTTTTGGGTGAATTTTAACTTAGCCCCCATGGACGAATCCTAACCAAACTTTCCAGAAAGTGTATATGCCCCCGCCCCCGGAATGATGCTGCAAAGTCGGTGCAGTTTCGTCCACAGGGGACAAAGTTGTAGGGGTTCCCACAATTTGTGGAAATCCTCATAGACGAAATGGAAAATAAATTCTGTTCACACCTACAGCCCAAACCGCTGGATGGATTTTCACCAAATGGATGCCAGGAGCAGTGGCTTGGTCCCGAAAGTGTGCTTTTGTAAATTTGATGTAACTGCTTCCAGTAGTTTCTTTTTTTAAAACAGAAAAATGTAGGTACAAATAAATTAGTGATATTTGGGTCCAGTCCACGCAATCACTCCCTGATTCGGGGTCCGCGGACGCCTCTGGACCAATCAGGTTCTGGCATGATGTCTGTCAACATCGTACCTGCCCGCTGATTGGATGCTGAAAACTGTGAGGTTTGTCATATTTTTCGGAACGATCGCCATGTTGGATCAGAGGACAGGCGCTGGTGTCCGCGGATATCGTGTTGGGGACAAACTCTGGAAAAACTCTGGAAAACACATTTGGGGGTATTTGGTGGCCAAAAGACGGCTGGAAAGGGTAGGGGAGTGGAATACATTTGACATGGAGCTATTTTTAAAGGTGAAAAAGTGGTTTGCATGTGCCATTGAGTCCGGAGACTTTGCCGCTGACCGCAGACAGCACAGTGAGAAAAAAGTCTGGAAAACACATTTGGGGTTATTTGGTGGCTGAACGAGCGCATGATAAAGGGTTGGGGAGTGAAATAAAAATAATTTGGAGCTGTCTTTATAGGTGGAAAAAGTGGGTGGCAGGTGTCGCAGAGTACACAGTCCATTTTGTTGTCTGCGGACATAATTTCAATTGCAGGGGGTTCAGGGCGACTTTTGTTATTTGAAGGGGTATTGTTCGTACTTGTTATATGGTTTAATTCCAATGGTTGTGGTTCTGGCCAGATTCTTGGGGGCATGGCCATAGGCTTCCTGTGAAAGCTTCCTGGTTGAAGCAGATATTAACATTGCAGCCCACACTACTGTTATTAAGTGAACATTGAGGGCATGGGATTTCATGGAAAGTAGGATAAAGTCTAACTGTAGTCTAATTGTACAAATAATATATTGACTCTATGCAAGGTTTAAAGGGCCCAATGCCCTATATTTTAAAGCCTCCTCATTGCCAATAAGTATGCTTGTAAAATGTTAGATCTAATTGTCTGCATACCCTAAAGGTGTTAAGCCCACGGCTAGGTTTGCCTGTGGAAAGGTGAGTATGTACATTATGTAAAACAAAGGAATCAAGACTCTGTGATTTAACTGAATTGCACTTAACTGTCAGCGTGAAGATTGCTTCATTTTGAGATAAGCAACCACTAGCCTACTGCTGTATTTCGGATTTTGTTTTAGGGAGTCAGTGGAAGGGTAATCAATTGTCTCGATCAATAGCTTTAGTTGCGTTTTTAAAGGAAATCGTCCCTATTTTACGTGTCATTCTACATTTAACAAGTCTTGTCCTAAATTTAGAGGAATGAGGCATATTGCTTGTTATTACCCTTAAACTTGATTACAAATTGATGGTTTAATGGAATTTTAAAATATTTTTGTGGTCTATCGTTTTAGCCAGTGTCTGGATGCTACATTGTGACAAAGTTATTTTAGAAGGATTTTAAATGGGTTGACCTTTGTACGAATATGTGGTACATTTTTACGTGTTTGTAATGTTTAATGTTTGATTACATTGTGAAAGGTTTACATTTTGAAACCGTAACACCATAAAGAAATAAAATATATAAATATGTTAATGGTCATCCCTGATTTCCTTGCCTGTACAAAGCACTTAGCTTGAAGCCTCATGCTTTATAAGGCACAGACTGCCTGTGCCTCTGTGAGTGTTAATATCCTCATAATGTACAGTTCTGGATACCCTACTCTCTACATAATCTAATTATTTATCTATTTTGGAATTTTGCAATTCACTAAAGGTATACAAAGTCGCTTTAGTGTGTCATTACTGTAGCACCTTCTAGAGCTATACGAACGTGTATCCACAACGTTCTTCTTACAGTCTAGCTGTGACATCACCACCAATCAGTGCAACAAAAATATATACCTACCCAACTGCAGTGCTTGTTGCCAGTGTCAGCCCAGAAATAGAAAGGTACTGTAGCTCTCCTCTCTCTTGTGCCTTTAGTTTTCATAACTGCAGCTAAACACAATCTAGAAAAACCAGTGGCCCAATCCGTCTTTGCCATTAGCTGAGCATTGGCAAACCTTTCACCAAATGCACAACAAGTCTGCACAACAAGTCTGAGATAAGATTCATAGGTCTCCAACATGTCACTCTTAACAAAAGAGGGGGTGACAGGTTAACATTATTGAGACAGGCTGAGGCATGTGCTATGTGTTTCTTTAATACAACCATAACAGGTCTTAATAGTGATAAAGAGATGGTATCATTCCTGTAGGGTCAGTTAGTCTGCCACAACCTGTGTATTTAAATACTTGTGGTTATCAACAATTAGAAGTTGGGCTCTAATGTAGCTGGAGAGAATGTTATTCCTAGTCTCTATTTGTAGATAATGTAGGGTGTAAAAAGGATCTGTTGGCACTGATTAACTATAACCTACACTATTGATTTCACATGTTAGTAAAGGACTGATAGTTCTCATTTACTATTACATCTAATTAACACAATTTAGTGGTATAACTCTCTTGCGTACGATTAGTAAAAATGAATGCAACAGAGGTCACTAATCTTCTCTTGAGGGAATTTAATTTCTAGTCTCTATTTTCAGGTAATGTAGGGTGTAAAATAAAAAGGGATTTTTTGGCACTGATTAACTATAACCTACATTAATGACTTTACATGCTACTAAAGGACTGATTGTTCTCATTTGTTAACACATCTAATTAACGTAATTGAGTGTCATAACTCTTCTATGCACAAGTCGCACAAACATTGAAAAAGAGATCACTAATCTTTTCAGCATAGGCGATGTTTATGCGTTCGTTCTGAGCACTAGAGAAGTAATGAATTTTACTCTCGAATAACGGCAGAATATGAGCAATTAAGTACATTAATACGCAATTGTGCATACTATTTTTTACATATTTTTCTCAACGTAATATTAGTAACATTGTTTTTCTTTAATGTTTACCATCAGAGATTTTTCCATTCTTAGCGCAATCAGAGCAAGTGGTGAACCGACACCGGTTACTACATCTAATGGGTCCAAATAGGAACAGACACCATGCAACAATGGCGGCCGTTTTAGTTGGTACTAGTTGCGCGGAGTAGTTTGTGCACCATTACAATGCGTGACCACATTGCATGGAGACCAAACACTAGTGTAGCTTTTAAAATGGCGGCGGCTGCCGATTGCTTTTGTGCAGCCGACGTGTGTGACATTAAGCAGACGGGTAAATTCTCTCACCTTGTCAGCAGATCTATGCGTACCTTTTCACAACAATTAGTTATGTCAACATCAGTTATGTTTAACGGTGTATCTCACAATATAGAAAGTGATCCGCAGCATTTCTTTGGGGATCGATATGGTATCATGGACTACACTCACTGAGTGTTTTTTACAATAATAGCAGTATGAACGAAATAATGAAATTCAACTCGGATCTCATTTTAATGTAAAAGTATGGCGATCCGCGGTTCTTTCAGCGATTAAGATGGTAACACGGAAAGAACAGAATGACTTTTTATTACATAAGTATTTGTGCAATTATCAGGTGCTCAACTGTTCTTTACACCCCACACGATATTGGATGAGTTTTCTGTAATGGAGTTTTTGATAGGTTACACTTCCAATTCTGTATTCAGGAAGTGTTCAACAATGTGGACATCGTATGGATTGCGGTCAATATAATAATTCATGTGCACACACTAATATAGGAATTTGCTGAATGTTCTATTTCAGATTACTGAATTTGGGGATTTGTCCCAGCTATTACTTACCTGACATTTGTCGTATGGATTTTTTGATGATATTTGCAGGTAAGCTAATTTACAGGCTCTTGCTGGATACATTATATTGCATATGTAGTTGAGAATCAGAATTGTTAACAATTGAAGTAATGGCTATCTATTTATATTTTTTTCTTTCCTGTGTTTGTTACATTTGTTTATGATTGGCTGTTCTTTTGACCCCTTTTAATCCTCCCCTTTGCCAACCCCTATTTTTCTGTCTTCTATTGTATTGGTTTCTAATATTGCTATAATACTATTACACTTATGAATGGTTTTCCTTTTTCCTATATGCATTATGAACTATTATGTTTATTTTTGTTATTTTGTAATCTATTTCTTTGTCCATATATGTTAGCCCTGATTTGAAAAAGGCTTGGGCGATCCAAAACTCGTGTAATCGCCATGAAAGGGGCATTTATTGTATGATTGATCATTAAATCAACTATACATTTACTTAATGGCACAGAGTCCTTGAGTGACCTTTCTTTACTAATTTACCAGTGATGGTTAGGGTCTTACTAACGTCCAAATCCAGTGACCTCCGACACCTTAGAAGCCAAGGACAAATATCTTTTATATATTTTTTGTCCACCACCAATACACTGCGTATGAGAACACATCAGGGATTGTAAGGAGTCGCCTGACAGAGAAACTTGCAAGAAAGCCCAATTTCAATCTATATACATATATAAAATGTTAAGGTATGTTTCCATACTCAGCTGATGCAATGTATCAGGGTTAGGTTGCCTTCTGCTGTCCAAATGGCAAAGCACACCTCTGTATTCCCATCCAATTCAATAACAGCTATAATTTTAACTAACAGAATGAGCACAGTTCTACGTGTTCACTTTCACCTTCCACTATCGAAACATTTGCAATAATTTCAAGTTACTTCTACCCACCCACACTTTTCTTCAAACAGGGCCCGGCAGTTACAGTGTCAATGAACAGTTAATTACTGGCTCAACATTTCAGTCTCTAAAGTGCGAAACACTGTAGGATGAATGCCTCCTCATGAGCTAAAACTGAAAGTAGATGCTGTAATTATGCTCTCACGCAATCTTATGCCATCACTGGGACTCTGCAATGGTCCAAAGTTGACAATTACATGTCTACAAAGACATATCATAGAGGACTGGAACTTTAATATTGTTCTTTTACTGTGCATACCTCTCTTTGCATCGAATACAAATATGTCTTTCAATTTCAGAAGAAGACAGTTGCCTATATGTTTAACCTTTTCAGTGACCAATAATAAGTCACAGGGACCTAGGACCCCTTCCTGGAAGTGATGAATGCTAATTCTGATATTTAAGAGGGGGGGAGAAGTGACTCTATGAATTAGCGACCGATATTGACTTTTAAGATATGCTCGAACGGCATATGTTTTGCCGGTAATAGCTAGTAATTAGCATATTTGGCTTATTCCAGTCGCTACTAATGATGAATCTGGTCTGCAGTCAAAATGTGAAATTACAAGTTTGAGAAAACCATTTTCACTACACAATTCTGATGGAATTCCATACCAATCATACACATATTTAGTTAATGTAATGTAATTGGGTAGTTGTTTGGAGTCAACCTCTTAGGCCCTGCGCCTTTTTTAAATTTTGCAAATTTCAGGTGTCGCGTATGTGTGAAACATTAATTCGGAGGAACCACTACTGCTCCTACGAGGCTTTAGACAATTTTCAGAGGATTTCACACTGTGACTGCGCCACACATATTAGGAAGTGTTGATAAGTGATCTACTGAAGCAATAAATGCAAACCAATTTTGTGTCACAAATCTCCTGTGGGAGAGCCCTTTTTATTGACACGAGTTTCGGCTCACACTGCGCCTTTCTCAAAACAGGGCATATATCGTAGTTATTATATCACTGTTAATCGCACAATGTATATACAATGCATGTATTGACAGTGATTAGGGAAGGGTGAGGGGTAGGATTAAGTGGAAATGAAAAATAGTACAAAGGAAAATAATGCAAAAACCTTAGATTAGTTGCATGTTAAATCTCACATGCTTATGTTAAACACAACATTGCAAGTACAGTATTTCATAGGTTGCACGTTAGTATGGAAAGGAAGAGAAAACTGGAAAAATAAAAAAGAGAGGAAGTAGGAGCGACGAAAGAAGGGGTGTGAGCAAAGGGGGACACAGAAAGTCGAACCCTGCCTCAAATATAAAACAGAAAAAGGTTATACCAAAATAAATCATTAATTTTGCTCAATTTCAGGCAGGCAGTCGCTGAACAAACAACAAATATCACACATAGCCATAAGAGCACAACAACCAGAAATACTTGAAATTAGTCTGCACAAGATCATCAATTACAACAAAATGGCAATATCACCAAACTAGCCAATAAGAATGTTCAAAATTGAGGCTGTCAAACGACTATGTGTTCGATATCTGCAATGCCTGAAATGATTGGCTTCTACTTCATTCTGCTCAGGTAATACCGACATTGAATTCAGTGGAACCTTGAAGCATTTAGCACATTTATTCACCAGGTCAACTACACATTATCCTTTCCTGCATCCTTGACAAAAGACTGCATAACAAAAGGGGCCAACTCCCAGCTGTTCTGCATGCTGCAGATGACATTTGCAGCTATGTACAGTGAAAACACGTAGAACATAACTCAATGAAATTCTGCAATCTGAACATTTTATGGCAGTGTCCCAGGAACATAAGTTAAGGGATTGCAACCACAGGGGCAAGCATGTGGTCCATTAATTCAATGTCCATTGTTCTAACTCCTTTCACTCCAATAACCCAACTAACTATGTTTATAATGTTCTTATTCCCTTTTCAGCTGTGGAGACAGTGCCACAAATAAGAGGCTTCTGTAACTCCTGGTGACCCACTCATGCATTTGGTGAGCCACTCCCACCACATTTGAGGACCATTCTTTGAGCTTAAAGGGAAGCCACTCCACCTGCCTTCTCCTAACTTCTTCCCGATTGCTCATTGAACCATTAAATCACCTAGCAGAGGGTAGGGTAGTGCCAAAGCATGTGCTCCTATGTAGCATCCACCAGTGCAGTGTCATTTAGCTTCCCGCATAATTACGTTTATTTGGCAATACAAGCTTACTTGCCATTGTGGTGCATCATTTGCCCCCCCTGTACCTGCCCAAAGAGGGGCATATATAGAGGGCTACCAAGAAAAACAAGCTGCAGTGATGGTGGTGGTGGGAACAATGGCCTGTTGCTGGATAGTGTCACTTGAGTAGTATGCAGGAATGGCAAGGATGCTTGAACGGAGAGGGTGGTACAGAGATGCTTTGGGCAGGGTGTCCAGGTCTGCTGACAGACAAGTATATCCTTACCTTCTATCCCCACCCCTTGAGCATGTGGTTTACAAGTGGTTACTAGAATCTGGACTGGGTGCTGGGATGGGCAGGCCATATTTCCATTCCAAGTGGTTTTGCATCACAGTCATCCCCAAGTAGCAACCCTTAGTTGCTGTACCTTGCTCATCTGGTGTCTTTTTCTTTCCAGCAATCTAACATGCACCGATAGCAGTGATGAGTTGGGCACTGTCTGGGTCAAGGATATGTTCTGCCCCACTGGACAATGAACAAGGGATGTTGATGCCTGCCTTGCCCCTTACATGAGCAGGAACAGGTCCCAATGACTCATCCTCTTTCTCATCCGGAAACATCTGCTGGATCACCACCTTTCTCTCCTCCACTTCTTTCTCTTATCTCTACTCCTGCACCACCACCACCTGCACCCTTTCTGTGTCTGCTCTGGGCAACCCAACTTAGCTTATGTACCCTCCTGATCTCCTCTATAAGTTCTAGGTTGGTTTAGGCAGTATCAAGGAAAGACTCTGGAGGGTGATAGGTTGATGATCACTAAAGGGTTTGGCCTAAAGCTCCTCATCAATGACTATGGTGGATAGGGCTGTAAGCCAAAACATCTCACGGGTGACAGGTTGGTTCCCCCTTGTCTAGTGAATATGCAACAAAAATGTCCTTCTTCTGCCTTTAGCCAAGGGTGTCCTACCAGTCCTCACCTGTCACATTCAACACCTTTGGCAGAAAGACTGCCGGCATTGGCCCTGTCTTGTCAACCTCTCCCTTAGCCATCTCCTCCACTGGAAGTGGTAAATTATCTGCTGTTGCAAACCCTGCCCCCTTCTTATCCATTTGTTTCCCTGTGGCAGAAGCATACCCTCCATCAACCCTGCTTCCTTTTCTATTCCTGAATCACCCCCGACCCCCATTGACTCTACCACCTCAGGCTATCTGGCTGCCAACCACAAGAAGCACACAATTTACATCTTAGACCTCCACCTGGCAATCAAAAGCCTTGTACCACATGACGTCCATGTTCACTTCCTCGTTCAAATTAATGAACAAAGCATAATTCAAATGTGCTTCCTATTAGGAAGGATTAACACACAATAACAACAGACAGCAGCCTGTCATCCTCTTTTTTTGCAGTTGGGCAGCTGTTGCAAGTGTTCTTAGGTCAAATGACCGAATACACACCAACTGTCAGTCACTGCTAATCTGTTGATGCATTCTTGATTTTCTGCTCTTTTTTCCTCTACATAAGCAGCCTTCCAGATGCTTTTCTTTTGCCGTTGGTCAACCAGTGCAAATGGAACTAGGTTACATGACCTAAGCCCCGCTCACCGGTCAATCACTGCTAATCTATTTTCACTTCGTTGGTTTGCCACTCCTTTTCCTTCCCTACACGAGCAGCCTTAAAGCCTCTTATGTTCTGCAGTTTCTCAGTTGATGCAAGTGGATCTAGGTCACGTGACCAAATCCTCACCCATCTGTCACTCAGTGGTAATCTGTTGGTGCCTTCTTGGTTTGCCACTCTTTTTTTGCCCTACCTAAGCAGCCTTCAAGCCTCTTTTATAGTTGGTCAACCAGTGCAATTGGATATAGTTTACCTGACCGAAATCCCAACTGCATGCCAATCACAGATAATCTGTTGGTACTTTCTTGGTTTGCCACTCTTTTTCCCCCTGCTGAAGCATCCATCCAGCCTTGTTTCTTTTGCAGTTGGTCAGCTGGTGTAAGTGAATGTAGGTCATGTGACCTAGGAATCACCCACCTGTCAATCCATGCTTATCTGTTGGTGCCTTCTTGGTTTCCCATTTTTTTCCCTACTGAAGTACACTTTCAGCCTCTTTTCTTTTGCAGTTGGTAAGCTGGTGCAAGTGGATCTACATCATGTGAACTAAGCCCCACCCACCTGCTTAGCCCTGTCCCCTTCTTCCCCTTCTTATTTATTTATTTGTATTTTATTGAGCATTTGTAAGGCGCTTTATACAACGGAATTGTGTTTCAAATCCCACAAGGCTAAATGGGAAGAGAACAGGGGAAAAAATAACAATGGCAAAAAACAGTAATATACAGTTGTGCTCCCATTAGGCCTTGTGTCATACAGATGTGCAATTGCATTGAGGAGAAGTGAAGGGGATGGGGATGTGAGGAGGAGCAGAGGCTGGAGGAGGGCCCAGGAAGGAAGTGCTAAGGGGAGCCAGAGAGGACAACCTCAGGCTAAGTGATAGTACAGGTGACTCTCCACGGTGGGATGTGGAGCCGCCAAACAGGGGCCCACAAGGGCAGTGCAGTGGGGTGGGAAGGGGTGCTGGTATTGACTAAGAAGATGGGTTTGGGACCTTGTGAGATTCATTGGGATCAGGCCACCGGTCACAACGCAGTGGGGTGATTGACAGGGAAGGGAAATAGGCAAATAGGTAGAGATGAGCAGAGTTATGAGCCGTTTCTGGAACTTAATGAGGTCTGGCTCAAGTATGAGTGGTGCAGGGAGGCTGTTCCAAAGGGAGGCACGAGCCGAGGAGAGAAACCTGCCCCCTATTCCCTGCTTGGAGAAGCTTTTCTTATTTTTTAGATCACAGGACTTCCTTTGCCTGACATCTGATTCAAAGGGCAGATGGAGAAATGGTCATTCCTGCTTCGAATTGGGCAGTCAAAAGAAAGGGCAATTCCTTTTTGGAATTGGGAAGACAAAGAAAATGGCAATTCCAGTTCAGTCACAAATCTGCAAGTTCAGCTTTTTGTTTGTAGACATATATCTGACTAACTTTATCATGTTTACAGTATATTGCAAAATGCTTGCGAAATCACTCATAAATGAGCCTACTATACTCATCTGCCCAGTTATGATGGTTAACACCTGCTCAGCAGTCGTACATGCCACCAACATCCCCAACTTCATAACCAACAATGATCTTGATACCTGTTTTGTTGCTGATATGTGGTATACACCCTCCTCCCCCTACATTTTCAATGTCCTCGTACCCCATAGCTACAGTATCCAACATACTGGCCAAAAGGGAACAACTGGAGGTGCAGTGACAATCATTGACTGGCCCTGCATGGCAATGGTGACCCCAGCACACAGCTCATTCTAATCGTGCTCATGCCAATTCCCCATCTCAAACAATGACTCAATTACATTACATCTTATTTACAGGCCATGATATTTCCAAATGTTCCTCCTCTGTAACTGCTTCTACTCTAATAACATCCTCCTCTGAGACTTTAATGTTCTTGACTCCCAAACAGAAAATCTTGACTACCTATTGTCTCTGACCAACTCCATGGACCTTAAACAGAGCATACCCTCCCTCATGCATGTCAAACTCCACACACTTGACGTTGTCTGCACCTCTTCCCTACTCTTTTCATGTTTTTTTTTATTATTTTTTTATTTATTGGATATTTGTAAGGCATCTATACAACAAGTTGTGTTTCAAGGCACCACAAGACAACACAGGGGTAAGGAACAAGGAAGAAAGATACAATAACGGTCCTACTAGGCCTTGTGACATTCAGATTGTGCAAATGCAGAACAAGATGTGTGAGGAAAAAGGCTGGAGGGATGGGGGAAGTGCAGGTCTGAATCCCATGTAGTGCAAAGGAGGGAGGAGAAAGGTGAAGGGGAAGTGCAGGTGTAAATAGGGAGGCCAAAGGGAAAGTGCCATGGAAAGCAGGTAAGCACAGTGAGGGGGGAATGCAGGAGTAAGGGGAGGTCAGGCGGGCGCCAATTGCCAAGGAAAGAAGGTAAGCAGAAGTGGGGTTTGGGTGGAGGCTGGACAGAAGGGGGCATGAGGGGGGCATGGGACCCTGTAGGGACCCTGTAATACTCAGAGGGATTCAGGAAGCAAGTCATAGTGGAGGAGGAAGGAGTTAGCAGGGGAACAGGAGAGAGAAGGAGGAGGAGAAAAAGAAGGTATTGAGGAGCTTCCCGAAACATAAGGAGATCTGGCTCAAACCTGAGAGGGGCAGGGAGACGATTCCAGAGGGGGGGTCTTGTGGAGGAGAGACATATAGCCCAACTATGTGTTTGGAGAAGCGATGGATTCGCAGAGAGTTGGAGCTAGCAGACCGAAGGGCTCTAGTAGGGAGGCATTTAGGGAGAGAGAGATGGACGTATCATGGGCCCAGGCCCCAGAAAGATTGTGGCTGATGCAGAGGGTCTTGAATCTGATCCTAGCAGCAACCGGGAGCCAGTGGAGAGAAATTAGGGCTGGAGAGGTGGAGTGCCTGGGCTTGAGGCCGAGGATAAGTCTTGCAATCCTATTCTGGATAAGTTGAAGTGGGTGAAGGGAGGAAGAAGGAAGATTAGCAAGAGGCTTTTACAGTTGTCATGACTGAACAGACCAGAGCTATGTAGACAATGAGTTTCTCAGGGAAGGTAAGGAAAGGGAGAATACCTCCGAGGAGGTGCAGTTGATAGTGGGACTTCTTGGCAAGGTCTGCAATGTCAGGAGAGATGGAGAGAGTGGAACCGAGTATGACACCAAGGTTTTTTGCCTCACAGAAAGGTGAGGGTAGGGGACCCACAGAGGGTGGCCAGAGGGAGGAAGGGAAGGTGGGAGCAGAGATCATTGGCAGCACACCATGACTGAATGGCATTCAGAGAGTCTGGGATGATAGAGGAGGAAGACAGCGAAGGAGAGGAACGCTTGAAGGAGATCTGTGTGTTGTCTGCATAAAACTGGAAGTGAGGGGAAAAAGAAGAGATAAGATGGGCCAAGGGAGCAAGGTAGATATTGAAAAGCCACGGCTAGAGGAAAGAGCCGTGTGGGACGGCACAGGTCGAGAGTGTGACAGGGGAGGGATACATTCACAGTTGAACCTGGAGGGACTGTTGGAGAGGAAAGAGGTCAACCGGTCCAGAGCTAGTCCCATGTTAAAACCACTCCCCCTCAACTTGACCAACCACATCACAATCCCCCTTTTCATATCGCTGTCAAAGCTGCCCCACAAAGGGCAAGCTAAATGAGGTTCCCTCTCAACATGCTAGAGGCAACCTTTGCAATATTCCCTAACAGAGGAAAGGCAACTTCCCTTTTGGATAGATTTAACCACTTTGCCAAGGAACTAGTGGTAGGCCATGCACCCCAAAAGTCTAGTCATGAAAAAGTCAAACCACCCACACACTGCAACACACCCTAGCACACCGCCAATAAATGCTTGATCAGATTCCTCAAAAAGTGGTAGTGCAATCTCTCATCCCTCAAATCCATGGGCACCCAATGCAAACACATGATCACCCAGGCAAGGTTGGCTTACTACAGCTCCCTACATTGAGTCAGACTCCAACATGAGTAGAGCATAATTTGAAGCATTAAAGTACTGCGCAAGCCAACACCTGCCCCACAGCTTCAGAAGAGAAATGCAACAGAATCAATGCCTTCTTTATTAACAAAGTTGAGAGGATAAGAGGTCTCATTGATGCCTCAAAACCAGTTGAGACCCAAGATACATCCCCACATGGGTACTGCCCTCATGGATCAACTTCACCTTCTGCTCTCCTCCATTGCTTTCCTTAAAACCATTGCTTACATGGACAACTTGCTCCCTGCCTCCCTCATTAAACAACTAGGGCCAATGCTCAATGAACTCCACCGTATTGTGAACACCTCCCTCAGACATAGTGTAATAGTGTATTCCCTGACATGCTGAAGACAAGCTTCATGTGACACTTTCACAAAAAATAATTGCTTGACCCATAGGATCAAGCGAGCTGAAGACCCATCACAAGTTTTCTATTCATCAGGAATCTTACTGCGAAGGTAGGTTTAACCCAACTACTTGAGAAAATCGACCAACATGGCTTCCTCCATTATTACCAATCTGGCTTCTGCCATAAATACAGCAGCAAGACTGCCACCATCCAAGTGGTGGAAGATGGGCAGAAAATCACTGACACAGGGGATTTGTGCTTCCTGGTCTGATCCTCTTAGAGCTATCATATGCCTTTAATACAGCTGCCCACCCAACTCTCCTCTCCTTCCTCACTGATATTTTAGGCTTCTCCAGACCCATCCTAAAATGGTTCACATTCTGCCCATCTTGCAGACAGCAGGCCAGACAGATGGTCTCAATCAGAGCCATCTGACTCCCAGTCAAATGTGGGCTCCCCAAGATTCCATCCTCTCCTCAATCATCTTCAGGCTTGGGAAATCTGCTACATGACCCTGACATAGTCATTCATTAGTATGCTAGTGACACCCTGCTGTACATTAGGGCAAGTGTCCCCCAGTACATTGCTCACCTCATTGAATTCCTGTATGCCATCCAAACATGGATGTCAAATACCTACCTAAAACTGAACCCTGCCAAGATCACATTTGCCCTCACCGGTCCCCCGTGCACCTGGAATGATTCACCCCCTCCCCCTGTTGTCAAATCAGCCAAATCCATGGGCTTCATTGTTGGCAGAAGCCTTTCATTCCAAATGCACATATTCAAAAAGCACTGGTCGCATGGCTGCAGAACTCTGCATTCAGCAAAATCAAACCCTTTCTTCCCCAAGCATTACTTCCAGATAGTGGTCCAAGTGCTTGTGATCTCACACCTCAATGGGGTAAACGTCTTCCTTACTGGCCTTCCAGCCACGCACCTAGCCTCCCTCAAAGCAATTTACTATTCCATAGCTTCTCATTACAGATGCCCCCAAATTTGACTGTATCACTCCAACACCATGCAAGCTTCATTGGCTCCCCCTCGCAGCTAGTGCCATATTCTAAAATGCATTTTTCACCTACAAAGCAGTCGTGAATAGAACACCAACATTCTTGGTGGGTAAACTTGGCACATTGGTGGCTCTTGTATCTCACGTAGCAAAACATTCCATTCCTGCCATCCCCTGACCATCTGCAAATAATCTGGGCAGAAATATCCCATCATCCTCCAGTTCTGAAAACAAATATAAATGTGGCTCTTTCAAGAATACCTGCTTGAGCTAGAAGCAATAACAAATAATAAAACAATAGCAATAATAATATTATTAATAATGATAATAATAATAATAATAATAATAATAATAATAATAATAATAATAATAATAATAATAATAATAATAATAATAATAATTGACTGGATCTATGTGAACATATCGAATCCATTACTGTGCAGTGGGCAATGCAGATGTTTGTTCTTCTTTTGCCCCATTTCTCTGTATATATATGTGTGGGGAGACCCCTGGCAGCCCCCCCATAGCACCTCCACATTTGTTATTCACTTAACCCATCCCCCCAAATATATATACAGTGAAATTGGGCTGTTAAGTATCAGTGTTTCCGGCTTCGCAGTGATGGTCTGTGATATTTTGTAGTTATACCAAGTGACTGACTAGGGAAACAAATTAATTGACAGATTAATTGACAACGTGATCTCAGATATACAAAGTAAGGTGAGTAAAACAGAACAAATGCCCCAGTTGCATTGTCTTGTTTCTTTTTTTGGGGCTAAAGGCCACTTGAGAGAAACAGATGGAACAAGCCATGCAAGACCTACCAGGAGGAACACACAGCCAAGTGGGATCAGGAAAACAAAAATTAAAGGGGATTTGTATTGCTTTTTTAAACTTTTGGGGTGACACAAGGGGAAAGGGAACACTAGAAGGGACACCGAAAACGTGTTGGCATGAGCGAAAGTAAGGGTGTAAGGAAAGACAACACAGAGGGCCTAATAAATAAATAACCTGACAAATATGGGAAAATAGAGACCAAAAAGCACGTTCTATCATGAAATATCACCAAATACGTCCACAATCATCTAGGACTTCTCTAAAACCAAGCCTCGGGATTGCCCTGTTCACGGCTAATTGTACAGATTACCAACACACACACACACACACATACAAGGAGACAGTGAATTGATCATTGTATGAACGCCCAGCCTCCCAGAGCTCACTAAATCTGCCTGGGAGATGTGATGATTCTCTTTGGCTCACCACATATAAACTCACCTGCTCGAGCATGGGGGACAGGTTTGTGCTCCATGATTGGCTGCTGCTGAGTCCCGAGCGATCCTACATGAACTCCCAAATATCGAGGTGCTTGTTTGGTTTGACATGCGAGCAAGGCGGGGCAGAGGTTCGCCCTGGCTTAACTCTGATCCTAATGGTAGTGGCTGGCAAGTTAATACTATAAAGTAGTGTTGGCATGAAAAAGCTGCCATTTTGATATACGTCGAGGGATGGATGCAGGGAGAGCCACCAAATATGCATCAACTGATTAGTACAATGTGCAGAGCTTAAGTCATCAGAACAGCCTTGCAGCATTTTTACAACTATCAGCTATCTGGCAGTTAGGCACCATCAACAAAAGGTATCCCGTATGAAGCAAATGCCCACTCTGAACATCGTGCCCTTCACAGGAGCAAGTACATTTCATGAAAAATATTGTTTGGAGCTGCACTGCATAGTTCTATATGTAATAAATAACGTGTGTCAGTACATGCTTCGTTTTTTCGATGGAACAATGACTATAAGAACCAGTATAGGTGCCTCGCCATGCAAAGGTCAGAGGGTACAGCAGTTCATTGTTAGGCAAATGTAGCTTTTGTTGACCAAATGTTTGGTTCACCAGTTCAGGCTGAGAAGACATTCACGGGTTCTGTCTTTTTCCAATCCAGATTGAACTACAGTCTGCAAAGATGTGGGCGCTAAATCAGGATTCCCAGTAGTGCTGGAAATGGCTAATGTTTAGCAGGACCAAGGGGTGTGGACCACGCAGGGCACACAACACAGGATCTCTTTGTGGAACCCGATCCTGGCGATTTGCATAAAAGCAAAGTGCATTTTGGAACATAAGAATGCACGCAATTTTAAATTTGACACACGTATGTGATAGTGATTCAGCAAAACACTCTGTTCCGTGAGTAATGGAAGTTGGACTTTGCGCTTTTCATTGATCACAGTCCTCAGCCTGACAAACAATAGTCTGGAATTTGCAAGAAATACATACCAGTTTGGACAGCTTCGGGCCAGTGTGCGAGGCTTTGGCTGTTTCTGCGTTCAGTCTATTGGGCCGCTTGTGCTTGGGAGCAGGACTTGGGAACAGATCTGGGATTTTTGTGCGCTTGTGCTTGGGAGCAGGAATTGGGAATAGATCTGGGAGTTTTGTGCGCTTGTGCTTGGGAGCACGACTTGGGAACAGATCTGGGAGTTTTGTGCGCTTGTGCTTGGGAGCAGAACTTGGGAACAGATCTGGGAGTTTTGTGCGCTTGTGCTTGGGAGCAGGACTTGGGAACAGATCTGGGAGTTTTGTGGGCTTGTGCTTGGGAGTATGACATGGGAACAGATCTGGGAGTTTTGTGAACTTGTGCTTGGGAGCAGGACTTGGGAACAGATCTGGGAGTTTTGTGGGCTTGTGCTTGGGAGCACGACTTGGGAACAGATCTGGGAGTTTTGTGCGCTTGTGCTTGGGAGCAGGACTTGGGAACAGATCTGGGAGTTTTGTGGGCTTGTGCTTGGGAGCACGAATTGGGAACAGATCTAATAGTTTTGTGCGCTTGTGCTTGGGAGCAGGACTTGGGAACAGATTTGGGAGTTTTGTGGGCTTGTGCTTGGGAGCACGACTTGGGAACAGATCTGGGAGTTTTGTGCACTTGTGCTTGGTAGCAGGACTTGGGAACAGATCTCGGAGTTTTGTGGGCTTGTGCTTGGGAGCAGGACTTGGGAACAGATCTGGGAGTTTTGTGGGCTAGCCACTGGGCCTCGGGATGCAGCAGAGCTCAGTTGTACCCATGTCCTAGTCCGATTCCCACATGATCCTTGTTTGGGCAGCGTACAATCTTCACAGAGAGGTAGGGACTGTAGGGCGTGACTCCTACATTCCAAATAAATGCATGGGATGCACGAGTAGACATTTTCTCTAAAAATTAACTTTGCTACCAGTGTGTGCCAACCTTCGGCGATTTTCCAATCTACCAAAGATTACAAAGCAGTTTAAGATCCTGTGGGCCATCTACCTTCTGCAGTGATCAGCACATGCAGGTGGATATACGCGTGACGAAAGAGACCTATGCATGCCTGCATCCAGCTGCAAAGTTTTCCACCCATCTGTACAACTTGACACCAATATGCACATCTACTGAGGGATAAAATTACCCAAAAATGTTTCAATATTCCATGCTGAGCACCCACTCAGCAGTTATTCGTGCAACTGAAATAGCCACCCTCATTGCCACTCATCATATTGGCACTGTATTAGTTGATATATGGATCATGCTTTATTTTGAATTAGTTCTTAAGAACCTGGTCACTATATCATCATCGAACCAGATCAACCCGAGGGACGACAAAGTTGGGGTGTCATACATCATCTCTCTTGCTCCCCCACCGCTATGCAATACATATCCATCTGTGTTCTTCTGCCTAATCACTTCATTTAAAACCCATCATACCTGCCCAAATTGTCGATTCATCGGCTATTTCTTTATGTAGCCTACAGCTTTACATCAACAATAGTGAGTCCTGTGCCTTGAAGTGCCTTGCCTCCATCAGACTGAGGCAATCCAGATATGTGCACAATAGTGCTGAAGCCCCTTTGCACAGTAATACTCTGTCCTTTAGTCTAGCCATAGGTTTATTGTCTGCCTGCACCCTGGAGTTGGGGAGGGTGGGAGGCGGGCTTTGTATTTGCCCAACTCTTCCTGCCTTTCCATGCACGAACAGAGTGCAATTAGAGTAAAATCAAAGCCCTGAGCCTCACAGGAAGGTCTCCTTTCAAAGTGTACTTGGGAAAATAGACTCGATCAGGACACGGGAGAAAAGGCTATGACAGCCCTACCTGCTGCAGTCTGATCTGAATAGCACATGTAAGCAAAGGTATCATTGCTAACATTTGGAGATCATTAAGGAAGTCCAGGTAAATCAGCCGGCCGGTGGATCTGTAACGTTTGCACTTGGGTTCAAACAGGCCCCCTCCAGTGAAGTGTCATCAGGGAGGTGGGGAATGCTAGTGGAATAGACTTTACGCAGCGCAGACTGAGTACACGCTGCCATTGGAATCCACAACATTTATGTCAGCATGAAAATGGCATGATGGCCTAACTTCTGTTGCATTTGCATGGCAGAGAGGATGAGGGAGACGGAAAGGATCATTCCGTGCGCACTCACCACCATACAAATGCATTCAATTGTGGAGTGACGTAAAATGAATGTGCACAATGTTTATGCATGGATTTCACGCAGCATTTTACGTTACTGCATAATGAAATTGACCTCCATTGTGGTCAGAGTGCTGTGAGCTGGCAGCACACAATCAACACTACAACCTTTTTTTTATTCCAAAGGGATCCTTCAAATCTTTTACCAAATAGGAGTGTTGATGACTATAATACATTCCCCCAGTGTTCATACTTATGTTTTATCACTATATATTACTAACTTGAAAAATGTACACTTTTGGAGCCTTTTTGGGTACTGTGGGTTTTTGCCTAATCATACAGGTTGGACGAGGCCGTTATCCTCTAGAGCCTAGAGATCAGACTTGCTCACCATCCAATTCAAAGGACACCCTAGTACTCTGTGCTACACCATCACAGACTTTAGAAACAGGCAGACTTCAAAGATAATTAAAATGCTGGAGCGCAGTTACTATTGGTGTTGGTTACAGCCATTTTGGAAAACACTGTTTCTGTGGAGTGAACAATGGGAAGCCACAATGGGAATTTCCAGGATAGATTTTCCGACCTGTCTGCTGAAAATGTGTTTCATTGCAGACAAACTGTGCAAAACAAGAATTGCATGAGGATCATCTTTGCAGAGAAAAGTCATCCCGAGTTAGTAAAACAGATGAATGATCGACTATGCAACCATTTCTCAACTTGCCCGTTCCTGTTGGATAGGTTTCTGTTATGAGTCGTCCACATTTGGATAGGTTTCTGCTATGAGTCGTCAACATTTGTATAGGTTTCTGTTATGAGTCGTCGACATTTGGATAGGTTTCTGTTATGAGTCGTCCACATTTGGATAGGTTTCTGCTATGAGTCGTCCACATTTGGATAGGTTTCTGCTATGAGCCATCCAAATTTGGATACGTTTCTGCTATGAGTCGTCCACATTTGGATAGGTTTCTGTTATGAGTCGTCCACATTTGGATAGGTTTCTGTTATGAGTCGTCCACATTTGGATAGGTTTCTGTTATGAGTCGTCCACATTTGGATAGGTTTCTATTATGAGTCGTCCACATTTGGATAGGTTTCTGTTATGAGTCGTCCACATTTGGATAGGTTTCTGTTATGAGTCGTCCACATTTGGATAGGTTTCTGCTATGAGTCGTCCACATTTGGATAGGTTTCTGTTATGAGTCGTCCACATTTGGATAGGTTTCTGCTATGAGTCGTCCACATTTGGATAGGTTTCTGCTATGAGCCATCCAAATTTGGATAGGTTTCTGCTATGAGTCGTCCACATTTGGATAGGTTTCTGCTATGAGTCGTCCACATATGGGAAGGTTTCTGTTATGAGTCGTCCACATTTGGATAGGTTTCTGCTATGAGCCGTCCAAATTTGGATAGGTTTCTGCTATGAGTCGTCCACATTTGGATAGGTTTCTGTTATGAGTCATCCACATTTGGATAGGTTTCTGTTATGAGTCGGCTTCATTTGGATAGGTTTCTGTTATGAGTCGTCCACATTTGGATAGGTTTCTGCTATGAGTCGTCCACATTTGGATAGGTTTCTGTCATGAGTCATCCACATTATGAGTCATCCACGTTTGGATAGGTTTCTGTTATGAGTCATCCACATTTGGATAGGTTTCTATTATGAGTCGTCCACATTTGGATAGGTTTCTGTTATGAGTCGTCCACACTTGGATAGGTTTCTGTTATGAGTCGTCCACATTTGGATAGGTTTCTGCTGAGTCGTCCACATTTGAATAGGTTTCTGTTATGAGTCGTCCACATTTGGAGAAGCAACTTGGGAACTCCACCACATGAGTCTAGAAACTGCATATCCTGCTTTTCCTTCTGGAGGCACAATCTCGTTCTTGGAGTTATTTGTTCATGTTGTTCCTCCTTAACATCAGGACTCCTTCACACTGTTCATGCTGTGAATCCCTCTTTAAACACTGCCTATGTCTAGACCCTACTAGGTAAGCTAAGCTTCCATGTAGACAGGTACCTTTTACCACTAGGTTATTCCTCCGAGTGAAGGTTGGCCTGGTACACTTTTGGCCCAGGTGGGCCATGACTGTGTGAACACTGGGGGGTTTCTATAACTCACAAAGACATGGGGATCTGTCCAGTAAATAATATAAAAAAAGACTCTCCATGGGATAAAGAGGACACATTAATTGATATGCAGTTGAGTTATCACTTAGAAATTAGATTTTATCGAATGTATTCAATTAAATATGTAAGTATGCACTTGTCAATAAGGGTGTGCAACACTTCATTGGAATATAAATACCCCTTCATCCCTGCAAAAATACTCATGAGTACATTTTTCATATTTTTTTAGTTTTACAATTCCTGTATGAGTTTGCATGGACTCCACTGGAAACCGTCATAACTATGTAAATCTAGGATAATCCTGTGTGTATTTCTTTTTTTTTCTTCCCGTTTCACCTCTGAAATTAAACTGATGCCTAGATAGTGCACGTTTACTTTTTTTGTTCACACTTTTTGCGGACTGTGAGTTCTTTGTTACATCATTGTATTGGATTGCGATTGTTTCGTCCTAAGTCTCCTAGCTCTTGGTCGTGCCCTTGGGACCAATGTTACTTTAATGATGCTTATTGCCTTTCTTTGTGAATAAGTGGATTGTGTGTTGTGGCATAGCGCCTAAAGTGGAGAAAACGTGTAACCAGTCTCTCGTTGCTGTCATCATGGTGTAAAGGTCACGTGTCAATTGTTTCAGAAATGTATTTCACAGCTGTGCCCTGGCACTTTCCCCATGATGATAAGAGCCCCTTTGAAATGAATGTTCTAAAGGCTCTTATCATAACGGAGAACTATTTTCTCGTTTGACTACTTCAGTGATATGATATAATATATGATAGGTTATTTATAACTCGCTTAAATCCCAGAGGTTTCCAGGCATAGACTCGGGATTGAACCTGTGTTGCACCGTAACGAGCACGTTGTCTCTGAGCTATCGTCCGAGACAGATGCATCTAACGTGGCGTTGTCTCTGAGCTATCGTCCGAGACAGATACATCTAACGTGGTAAACCACCAGATACATCTAAGGAGATTGAAGTTACCTACTGATCTGCCATATATGCCGACATACCACGTGATGAGGAGCTCTGTTGTCCTCCATAGGCATTGTACTTCCCATTTGTCAGGGTAGAACAACAATCCAAATAGAATGATGACACCCTGTCAAGTTCCAGGTCATATTTGGCAAATGAGCTGTGTCCCTTGTCAATTTCCACTCTATAAACTATATATCAAAGGATGGACTGGGTAAAACAAGGTGGAGACATATCAAAGGGAAGTATGATCTCTTCTCAAAAATCAACCACCATAACTTTCCGAACAGGTTTCTGAGACTGTTCCATTCCAAAGGCACTATGTCAACCCAGAGCCATGTGCAATCAAGCTAGTGTTTCTTTTAATTATGTATGCATTTTTATTTAACAAAATTCTAAATCCTGTAGGTGGAGTCTCGGGACCCATTCAGTTAATTCTTACCATTGTTTCCAAAGTAAACATATGTCACATCTGTGTCCTTCGTGTTTTCAAGAGCGTGTGTTTCTGATTTCAAATGGAATACACCAAATTGTGCAGTACAGCAAAATTCCACTTCAATTGTTTTCCAAAGACTTTTCCATTTTAAACAACAAAATATTCATCCAAAACTAAAAAGACAGTAATATTTACTAAAAAGGGTTACATTGTTTATTAGTACTTTATGAAAATCTGTACATGCATGTATATAAAACTGACATAGGAAAATGGTGTCTCCTATTGATTACTTAGAATACTGTTCTGTGAAGTAGGGAATTCATTAGTGACTGTGATATGTCATTCCTGTCTCGTCTTCCATTGGGATAGACACTCTACTAGGGCTCCTGTTGTTTCACTTTGTTCAGAATGGATCCCAAACATGAGCTATACAAGATGTTTAGGAGAGAATCTCCTCTAGTTCTTTGGAGGACGTTGCTTCATGTCCACCACATAGTTCATTTATATTTCTCTTTAATTTATAGAGGATCATAATGTGCCAACCTTATCAGGTGACTCACATAGCGCTGTGCAGTCAAAGTAACATATAACATAGTGAAAACCTGTACATAGTAAGCAGTGCTAAAAGCCAGAAGAAAGCAAAGAAAGAACGGAGGTGAAAAGGGTGTCGAGAGGGCAAGACAATGTAGTTCTACCTTAGGCTCGACTATGCACCGATTATTTAGGGGGAAAAATGGCTTTAGCTCACACTGAAAGGCCGACAAATAGATGGGAAGAGAATGTACAAATATAAGGGCCTCTCACCCCAAAAGATTGACTTTTTATCTGGGTTTTGACACCCATGGGAATCCAAAGGTTTAGCTATCTCAAAACCGCGAAGCCTGCAAAGACTGACCTTTAACCAATAATAGTACTTTGCCAGCCAGGTAACTCGGTTGACCCAACTTATGAAATAAATTAGAATCAAGAGGTAACCAATGAAGAGTGGTCAAAATGAGAGACATTCTTTTAAAGTCAAGAGTTCTAGTTACTAGGCAGGCAACATAGTGAACTGCTGATTACAGTGGCCACAGTCTCCCCCGGGAAATTGCAATTAAACGCAAATTGCCTCTGTCGATGTGCAGTGGGCTGGGCTGTTGGTGTGAATAATTCATTAGGGAGAAGCGGTTTTAATTTTCCACAACAATAGCCACAAACTCAATAAACACATCTCCATATGATACATGAAGGATATAACTGAATGAGTAATTTGCCTGGAGTGCCATCAACTCCTGGTATGGTACTATTTGCATGTGAAGGGACAGCCACATACCACATGAAAGGGCGATATGCCAGTTCATGCACGATGAAAAGAGTTGTTGAACTGGTGCTACTGGATCTAAGCCACGTGCCCACTGCTAATCTTTTGGCATTCTATTGGTTAGCTGGTGAACACTGATCTAGGTCACGTGACGTCTGGCTTACATGTGGTTACTTAAAAACTCCACATTTTACATAGTTTTCAAAGGTGAGGGAGCCTCTCTCCCTAAGTCACTGTGGAGCCCTTGCTCATTGTACCTTAGAGAGGCTCACACCCTCACCTCACTGTTAAAACACGGGTCCGGGGTTGATGATGGTACTCTTGTTCAGGGGAGAATTGCCTAGTATGTTTGTGCAGGACTGCCCTTGTATGTGGGACCAGACTGGAATGCCAATGGATATTTCCACTCTGTGATGGGTGCAGTGAGGTAAAAACAAAAGCGGCTGTAGACCCCCCTCTTCCCCCCCGAGTGAAAGAAATTCCATCGAACATTTTATTTTTATTTTGTTTGTTCTCCGTAGGGGAGCTCCCACACTCTTGTTAATTTTAAAAATGAATCAAAGACTGAAGTTATTTGGAGGACCACAGGTCTCGGCAGACCAATTTAATTCATGAGTGGCAGGTCAGTTCAGTTCTAGAGTTGTGTTCACTAAACAGTACAACAGGAACTTTCAGAGGTGAGTGATGTCTGTTATTTGGTAACGGGGTAGGAGCCCTGGGCTTTTTGATGGTTGTTAAATTAATAATATGATGCAGAGAATTGCATTTCTGAAAGGGAAATCTGCTGATCAGATTCCCCTTTCATAAGCTCCATGACACAAGCATTGTGCGTATTTGTGTCGTGCTGCACCAGTACCATGATTTGCAGTGCCTGCCCTACCAGTGGCACAGAGGAGGTTCAGAGGTCACAGGTGCTGATTAGACAGCTACAGTGACAGCAAAGTCTCTGCAGCACAGGGGCTGTATTTAAGATATGCACCCCTGATCCATACCCGTATAATTATGGGTCTACTTTCTGGTGGCAGAATAATCTTTAAATATAAGCCAGACCTGACTTAGGGTATGGCAGATAGTATTCCCATAATTATTACAGCCACATCCACTTTGATATCACAAATATGTCAGCTCTTCTGAGTCAGCTCAGCTGTTGAAGGTGATGTGTATTCTGGCCAGACAGGCTAGGATCCTGAACGATCACACTGGTGCTACTTTTCTGGCACTCCTCCGAACCTTCAAACAATTGCTTGCACATAGAGCCAGCTTGATACTGCATCATGCCCTCACTGAGCTGTAGGACTCAAACTACATGCGCCCTGCTGGGACCCGAGTCAAGTCGCTGGACGGTCACTTGCCGATCAGACATGGGGTTTCACCATGACTAGACCTGAATCACCCCTCGGACTGCCGTTTTTGCCAAACTGCACATCGGAGCACTAGGATCGCCATTTTGACAACCACCACCCATCGATTCACACCTATGGGGTGTCACTCAAAGTCCCTTCCTGGCAGTTGCAACCCAACTAGACTCAGCATGACCTTGAAGAGGTCCTGGTGAGTGCCCAACATGCATCACTGAAAGCCGCCTGCAAGATGCACAGAGCTATATTTGGATCTGCTCGCAGTCCACTTTCTGCTTCGACCCACACTATCCACCGTACCCAAACTGAGATTGATCTGCTCTTATCACTGCTCGAAGCCAGGGTTGACACAGTCCAACTGCTGAAGATCTGAAACGAGGTACTGTCGACTAATAACTCCAACCTTGGTGCATTTGGGTCCTAGAGAATGGTTAGGTTACATTTGCACCTTTTCTTCACCCAAATACATATCCTTTCTGTGGTTAACAATTTGCCTATCAACCCTGCATTCCTACTATGACTGCTACAATCTTCTATCTGTTGCATCTTCTCTGCCTTCTACAGGGTTGAGTTTGTACACTGTTTTCTAGATAGTTCTATTGAAGAGGGTGTTTTTGGTTAAATCAAATCTATTTTCATTGAAAGGTGATTGGACATTCCCTTGATTTTGGCCTGTATTAGTGGGTTGTTTGGGTCACTACTGGATCACATTCACACCTCCTGACTGTGCAAGCTATGTGAGAGGTTGCATCTCCCACATGACAGTAAGGTTAGTGAAACCAAATTGCTGAGAAATCTCAGAGCTTTATTAGCTTCTGAGGGAATGTCATTTAAGTGGAAAACTCTGAAAATGTCCATTGTGGTGGCACCCAAGGGAATAAATAATAATAATAATAAAGCCTAGGCACAACATCTGCATGGACGTAGTTCAACCATCTGAGGTGGGGAGTATATCTTTTGAGATTAGTCCTTAGACTCTCTGTGTGAAGGGGCCACTGGTAACACATTTGACACAATTTAGGGCATACCTAATTCAGACGTGTGTGAGAATATCCTTGAAAAGTGTGCGATGGAGTCATACCAGTGTTTAGGGGACATGAGTGACAGTAAACAGGTGGAGCCTGAGAAGACTGGAGCAGGTATTTGAACACTCAAGTCCACAAAAAGGCTGCAGCGCATGGACCCAAATCAATGGCAGTTGATCATGGTAAATGCATGAAGGGAAAGGACAAACATTCTGACACTTCTTCCAAGAACGTCCCCAAAAATCCCCTTGAGGGAGAAGCCACAGTCAACAAGAGCATCTTAACAGATGAAGTCCTACTAGGCCAGGGAGTGTCTGAAAGTTCCCTCGCTCTGTATCAGGTCCTTCAAGAGGGCCCCAGTTCCTACAGCACTCAGATGTGTCTTTACTGTGTCTCTAGAAACAGGGAAACATGTCCCACCTTGTGTGGCACTGTTGCTAGTGTCACAAGTGTCCAGCGACTGGTGAAGTTAGGACAGTAAACCCCCAGACCATACTCACAGCTAAGATTGTTTGATGCTCAGATTTACTGTCCCTGGAAATGGTAGGACTCAGTCGGAGGGGTGCACCCTCCCTCCACCATATTAGACTCATGGGGCCTCATTACGAGAATGGAGGTAGACATGGAGCTTTTAGCTCCATGGCTGCCTCCGTTCCGGGCTCCATTACCGGGTTCCTGCAATGGGGACTTACTGGGTTACTCCAGCATAGGAGGACCCGGTAATTCCTCCCTGCAAGAACCCATCCCCATTCCCATTTGAGCCCCCATAGGGCTCAATGGGAATGGAGAGGGAGGTAATAACGGACAGATTACATCTGGCCCGTTATTGCCTCCCTCTTCCCCTCGCGGGACCCGGAAAGCATGCCTGGTTTTACCAGGCGTGCGATCCGGGTCCCGCGATGGGAAGCTCGTAATCGGTGCTCCCGGAATGAAGGGGGCCGGTCCCGTACCGGCCCCCTTCATTACGGGAGCGCCAGTCTTATAATGAGGCCCAAGGTCTCCATTCGAGTAGTTTCTCTGCTACATAATGACCTCGCTGAGCCAGATGTAGTCATGGCAGTTACTGGAGCAGAAGATCTGAGAGTAGCACAGGAGGAAGCACTTAAAGAAAGTGGCCGTGAGGCTTCCTCAACAAGAGAATGCAAGGGAACAGTGTCCCCAGTAGCTCCTTATCAAAGCCTGAAGCCCCCGAGGTGCCTACTCCTGTGAGAGAGGGTCCAGTGGCCACTGAGGTGACTATTGTGTTAGCATCATGTTTTAATTTCTGCCGCATGTAGTCCAGGAGATTCAAGGAATATCTGCAGCAGATTGAAGACAATAATTGGTGAGTTCCACTAATATACAAGGACAGTGTTGTCTTTTTGATGACAAAAGGTCTGACCATTTTTATGATATAAAGAGTGACCATCTAATGCACATTTAACTGATGAACCCACTATCCCACAGGTGTGCATGTACCATCTAATATTGAATTACCACTACAAAGTGTGCATTACCCATTTGAATATCGCCAGGATTATACGACAATCGCCTATGAGGGTAAGCTTAACACTATTAGCAGACTAAAGCAACAAGTTTATCCTTATAACAGCTGTTTGACTAAACCTTGCTACCCGGTCTAATTAGTGGTTTCCTTACCGGTAATGCCATTAGGTTGGACTTCGATCTCTGAAACTCAACTAGGGTGAATTTCAGAACCATCTGGGAGTCGTGCTTTCCCTTCAGAACAAATTAGATATATCTACTATTGAAGGTAAGACGATTGCTGTAGAAGCTTTTTTTTTTATCTATCGGAAGAATGTAATATGTGACATTATGGACTATTTGACACTTGTCATTTCAATTCACTAGGCCACACAATCCTATGAGATTTGCCGGCATGTCCCTACATTGATGATTATGTTACCAGAAACTTGGAGTGTACTTCCTTGACATACACCAGGTGAATATTAAGGGAGCAATAGCATGATAGATTTTGTTTGATTTATCACAAAAAATGAACTTTTCATGCACTAACCAACTAAAAGGTGTATTCTCTACTCTAACTTTGACGATCATTGTGCGGTAACATGCATGAAAGAGAAAACGATCAATAGCTACTGTGGAAGGGAAGTGTCTTCCCGAAACATGTAGAGCACACAATTGACTGCTTGTTGATTTTGAAAAACAAATATTTTTCTGCAAATTCAGTGAATACTATATTTTAAAGAAAATGATTTTTTACAGCAATTGTATAAACAATCAAGATTGTAACATATAACTCCAAGTGAATAATTGTAATTTTAAACTGATTCTATATAAGGTCTTAACTCTTGATTGTTAGACAATAATCTTAGGTGTTCTGGGAGGGGAGTGTCCCACAAATTTGTGGACACCTGTTTGTTTGTCTCATTAGTATCACAGGCCAGTGTCAGGGTCGGTTTCTCCCCTGCACCCTTCTACTACTTTAAACATATTAATTCAGATTTGCACATAGGCGTGCTCCAGGCTTTCAGAGACAGGCACAACAGAGATATCAGCAAGCCTGTGTCGGCCAAACAACCTTTCAGCAATGGAAGGTTGTGTTGCGCAGGACAACAGTTTTAGGACTCCTAGACTATGACAGGCAAATAAAACACCAGACAGGCAGCTGTAAAACTGGAATTGGAGTAGACTCAGGGCAGCTGAGGGTGTTGTTGATCTGCCCATTGCCTCACTTCACAGGTGACTGATGGGATCAGGGAAAAACTGTGCATTATTGATAAGAATCCAACACTTGGACATTGGACCATCTCTCTACAGAGAGTTAAAATGGGCATGCTGCCTAAGTGTGGATCTCCACCTGTTAGCACGAATAGTATCAAGTATGTTCTCGACTTAAGGATGAGCCTGACCCTGAGTGGGTCTTGACTTTTTGGGCTATGGGGAGAGTGATGGATCACTATTTGGCAAGGGTGAGAAGCCCTGCCTTTATCAATTTATAATAAAATAATCAAATGATGTGGGTAATTCCATCTCTGAAACAGAAGTCTGCTGATCAGATTCCCCTTTCATAAGCTCCATGCCAAATGCATAGTGTGTACCTGTGTCCTACTCTACGGATTAGAGTTGTTAGGAGAGAAGAGGGCCTCCATTTTGTTTCTCTCTGACCCTCTCTCTCCTTCCTGTCCCCTTCACTTCCTTTAGAGCAGAGCACTTTAGGTGCAATGTCACAAGGGCAAAGTCCACTTCTTTCAAGAGCAGAGATTGGCCCACTAAGGCAGGCTAGCTTTAATCTAAACACCAGTGGCCATGCACCTTTACAAGAAGGGCTCTCCCACCAGTTCTTTGATTCACTCTGGAACAACACATGAGAAGGATTCATTGGATCTCTTTTGGGAGAGTTGAAATTTCTAAAGCCCTCAACCACTGATGTGAAGAAGGAGCAGTCCAAGGAAGAGGAGATCTCTGTCCCCTAGCCACTCCTAGGGCACATTGGATGTGACCTTTTGATGTGGAGCAGGACCTCCCATTCTGCACCAAAATCTCCTAGAGCAGGGAGAGGAGACCCTGAAAGGGCTGACACCGGCCTTGGGCCCCAGAATTATGTCTCACAGTGCCTGGAGGAGCAGATCTAGCAAGGCTCCCTGTTTCACAACCTCAAAACTGGTCGTACGGCCATCCAAGCCAATCAAATGCTCTTGACGAGGAGGGATCCCATTGGTGCTGCTTTCTGGCATTGTTCCAAACCTTCAGACAATTGCTTACACATATAGCCCGCTCGATACTGCATCATGTCTTTGCTGAGCCCATTACCTGCTGGGCTCAAATCAACCACTTGCTGTCGGGGCCCGACTCGAACCACTGGAGGTTCACTTGCAGGCTCACACCAGGGGTTACATGACGCTCAACATGACTCGACCTTCTAACTGCCGCTCCACTGGATGCCACATCGGTGTACAACATGATCACCATTTTGACAACTGCTGTTGATCGACTTGAACTGGACCCTTCCTGGAGGTTGCAACTCGACTCAGCCCAAGCCCGAGATCCTGATGTTTGCTCAGACCTGCACTGCCGAATGACGGTTCTGAGCCACACAGCACTTCCGCATTTCAATCTGCTCAATGTCTGCTTACTGCTTGGTCCCACACAATCCACCGTACCCGAACTGACCTTGATCTGCTCACATCACCGTTCGAAGCCGGCTTTGATGCCGTCAACCCTCCAAAGACCCGAAATGAGGTACTGTCAACCAATAATGTCCCCTTGGTCCATTTGGACACTTGAGTCTAGTTAGGTCACTTGTTCATCTTTTTTTGTACACTAAGTGTGAGGAATTCGACCATCCGCACAGGGAGTGTGCACTTGCCAGTTTTTTTGGGAAGTTTTGTCATTAAAATGAATGATGGAAGATCAACCGCAGAAAATGTGGGCGGCTAATCTGCACACATTTTCCTATGCTGGGCACACAACACATAGTCAAGTGTACTCCGGGGGGGGCAGAGTCTACAGACACAGTCCTCCCTGCCACATTTAGCTGGAATGTGATAGCCACAAGTACATCAAAGCATCTCAAGAAAGGGAAGGCAACACCTTCCTCCAGCCATGACCAGTCTAATTTAAATATTAAAGGCTCCATGAATCCGCCCTGACTATTGTTAAGTTCTGTGTGGTTGCAGCGCATACTAATGAGAGTTAATTGATGCAGGCTGCGAAGAGGCCTGTTCACAGAACTATCAAAGGGCAGGGAACCCCAACACCTTTTTGATATGCAATGTGTCACTTAAATCTAGCTCCCACACCTCTGTATGAAGGGGAGTGCATGTCATGTATGGGACAACTGTTTACAGTAGGCAGCCCCTGCAGGGCAACCCCCTTTCAGAGGGAAGAAGTGTGTGATTTGATGGAGACAGCATGTGTGTTCTCGCCACACACTTCAAGGGAGACCTGCACTTTGATCAGGAGTCAGAGAGAGCTCAATTAACCAGAGAGACACTTTGATCCACAACAGACAGGAAGATGGGTCATACTTAGTAGTACATGTTGTTATCCCTTACCTTTCCTGTTGCAAAGCACTCTGGTTATGACCTCACACATAACAGAAGATTGGTGGTGAGGACCCAGGATTGGTTCATTAAGGTAGGCTTAGCTTGCAACAATTACTGTGACTCATTTAGCTTTAAAAGGGGGATGAGCCCCTCTTTTCGCAGATCATTCGACGACTTTTATTATTACTACAGTAGACAGTTTAAGCACACTACAAAATACAACCCACCCTGTAAAGGAACACAGAGGACAGACAGTTTCACGAGGGAAAGGGATGCACTGTGGATACTGACAGGAGGGTAGCTAGTAAAGTAATCATTCTTACTGTTCAAGGTTATTCGGTTCAAGCACCAAGGGGCAAAGCGTTGTTACTGTCTCTAGGGGACTTTGGAGAAGGACCAGGGGGCACAGAACCATAATGTATCTGGTCCTGAAGAAGTTCTTAGTGCTCGACAGCTTCAAGGTGATTCCAGGGCACTTTGCAGCCCTTGAGACAGAATTAATGGCGGAAGACAGCTGTGGGTACCAGGTGGCAGGTAGTTGGGCAAACGAGGCTGGACAGACATCTGCAAGCTGTCTGGCGTGGCGGCTTGGGCCAAGAATCGTTGTCTCTGTGCTAGTTGGCAGATCTGGAATGCTGGTTGAGGCATCTCGGGACAGCTCTGGTGACTGCGGTTTGACAACAGTCAGCGATGCAGCCGGATGCGGTGTCCTTAAAAGATGGACGCTGGATGATGCTTGTGTGGCACTCCTCCTAGCTTCTTCGCAGGGCTCGTGTCTTTTCATGGCAGATGGCCCAAAGCTGAGGAGAGTGTTCACAGGCAATGGCATTGTCCTTAGTTCAGACACTCTCCGACACTTCCCACCTAGGAAGCATGCTGGCAGAACCTAGCAGGGCATGCTGTGTGCTGGCTGGGTACTGGTTTTGGAGATGTTGGATGGGTCCTCTGAGTCTGGTATCTCCCTCTGTTCCCTGAGAGATGTTTAGGGGGGGCTTTTGCTTCCCTTTTAGAACTCCTGGCCTTCCTTCACTGGCAGAAGATGTGAGGTAGACTGTACCTTCAGCTCGGGTCCAAATGTGTACTTCTTACGCCTTTCAAAGTCTTCAGATGATCTGCTAAGTTAGGGGTTCCGTCCACTTTTAACGCCAAATGGGACCCAGTGATTGGTGCAGGCTAAGCCCACCTTAATGAACCAATCCTGGGTCCCCAACAACAATGTTCTGGTATGCATGAGACCAGGACCAGAGTGCTCTGCCACAAGGACAGACAATGAGGTTACAACATATACCTAAATCCCACCCCACTCCCTGTCTGTTGTAGATCCTAGTGTCTCTCTGGTTACCTGAGCCTTCTGTGACTCTTGATTAAAGAACAGGGTTCCCTTGAAGTTTGTGCTGGGAGAAGACTTCCTGTCTCCCCAAACCATATACTTCTCCCCTCTGAAAGGCGTCAGCTCTGTAGGGGTTTGCCTACGGTAAATAGTGGACCCAGACATGCATTTCACTGCCTTTCATACAGAGGGGTGGGAACTAGCTTCAAGTTGACACATTGCATTCCAAAGGGGTGTTAGCCCCACCTTTCCTGTTGTCTATTCTGGTAAAACAAGCCCCTTCAGGATTACTTCAATTATATCTCATTAGTATGCACTGCCACTAGCCGGAGGACAAAGGAAAGCAGACCCATGGGGACTTTGATATTTAAATTAGGCTGCCCATGCTGGAGGAAGGTGTGCCTTCCCCTCCTTGTGATGCTTTGATGTACCCGGGGCTGTCACATTCCAGCTGAATATGACAGGGGAAGGCAGTGCCTGTAGGCTGTGTCTTACCGGAGTACATGTGACTATGCATTTTGTGCTGGAAGCAGATGGACTGTGTGTGGAATGGCCTCACACAGTCCGCTGAGGTTTGTCACCCATCATTCCTTTTCATTATTAAAAAATCAAAAAAGCCCAGGCGCGCACACTCTCCCCGTGCAGATGGTCAAAATCATCACTGCTATAAAGCAGAGTTTCCCGGAAATTGGATTATACGACACTAGCTGCTCCATTTTGGAAGCATAAAGATGAAAAGGCTGCCTCTGATCCATAATTGCTGCAACTCTTGCAGCTGCTTTTTTAAAGTACTATGCCACCAATCAGAACCAAGACAACTGTCTCAGTCAGAGCACTGACCAAGAAGGGGAACCTTGACACCCTTGGGGGCCCTAGGGAATTCCAAGGGGCCACATATATTTAAAAGTCATGTGCCTAGTGAGACCTGCAGGGGTTTTGGAAAGGAAACTTTGTCAGGACATGATTAAAGACAAGCAAAAAGTGTCGGATTGGGGGCTCTCAGAAGTAAAGAAGAGGACTTTCTTCTTTACCATTGCACTTTAGAACACCCTGATCACTAACTCCAAGAAGGCCATATGTGTTCCACAAAAACCTACAAATTGACAAACCTGACTGTGAGTGGTAGTAAGGCGGGATCGTTGGTTTCAGCAATTGTTAAGAATTTTGCTGCGATCAGCCCCAAAACACGAGATAAGAAACGTGTGCAAAGACTTACATCAAAGACTTGAACGGTGAGCATATGCAGTACTCTAACACCGCCCAACTTGCCGGCCAACTTTGGAACACACTACCAATTAACATTAAAACTATTGAGTCCTTTCCGATCTTTATGAAACATGTTATCAGCTGGTTACTGAACAAAGAATAGCACTCACCTCCACTGTTAACTCCCTAAGACCACGACCACTGCCAATTCTATGTGTAAATTGTTGTACCATGTAACTTATGAAATTGTTGTAATATGTAAATGTATATCTCATGCCTGTAACCACTTTCTTAAGTGCCCTTTTACCCACGGGTCCGGAGCGCCATACAAATAAATAAAACAAACAAACAAACAAACCGCAGCAGCACCAGAGAACCATAGGATGTTCAGCTTCTGTCGGTGTATGGATCCCTACCTCAAAGCTCTCGGATCTGCTCTTCCTGCGCCCGGGATTCCCATGAAGTGCACATGTGCGCCAAGTGATCTGCCACCAACATTTACGAACCTTCTTCGAAGTGGTATACTACTGCCTATTCTGGTAAAGAGGTCCAGCTTGCTGGGCTACATCTGACATCCTCTGAGGTGGGAGGTATGCTCCAGTTCGGGTTGGATACCCTTTGAATCGCAAAATAAACTGTCAAGTACAACAAACATGTGTTTCCCTTTTGATCCATTTCTCACTGTCCTTTTTAATGTTAATCATAATGTGGCTTAGTGGCATACTCCCCAAAGACCGCCAGTGAGAGGAGTCCTTTATAACATTCGCTGTATATCATTGCCTGCCTGTTGATGTCGGCACCTCTGCGCACATCTGTCACAGTTAAGCGTGCAAGGTCAGCCTGCACTGTCCTAAAGTGAGCAAAAGAGGACTCCAGAGAAACATTTTCCATAGTTTCTGTGTGTGAATCTCTCGATAGGCTTATGTTATGTTATGCTATGCTATGTTATGTTATAGGGTGCTGATGGCACTCAGCTACAGCACATCAGCCCTGATTCATAAGGAACGCAGGTAGCATTGCATTGGCTCTAATCCACACCAGCAGGTGATACACATCGGCAACAGTGTGGGCCTGATTCATGAGAAAAGTGTACATTTCCCCCACAATTGCCGGGCGCCGAGAACGAAACTGCGCGAGTCTGCGCGGCGAATACAAAATGTACACCCTGCGTATCATGGAATGTACCTCGCAAAGTAATGGGATTCGGAAGTGGCGCCTGCAACGCCCCCGACACACCACCACAGACAGAACCCCTTTGTATGCACCCCTGGACATGAATATACGCACCCTCCAAACAGTGCGTGGGGTCTGCCGCAAACAGGCTTGCATCTCAGAAACCCTACACAGGGTACGCAGTACTTGTTGCCGGCACCTAGACAACATGAATATGAACATTCGTAACTCGGGTTAAACTTGGAGAATCTGTGTGCGAAACCCTGTAAACCATTTCAGGACTCTGCTACACTGTGTACACGCACCCCTAAGTTAGATCGGAACCCCAGTTTCATACACGCACCCCTAACTCACGCAATCCGACATGCAATCCCACCTCCACACTGCGATTTCTATGCGCAAGTGTCTTTACACCTGCCTTCAGGTGGCGCAGAGATCGAGGGATTTGTGTGGCCATTTTGAGCAATGCTGCATGGGCATCCCACAAGCGAGGCAGGGTAACTGCTGTTACCATCGGCAGCTGGGAGAGGGGCAGACCCAACCTCCCCGCGCCTGCTCCTCTCCTTCCCCCCAGCTACGGAGACACGCAGTCTCGGCAGCACAAAAGCCACAGAAGGGTAAGGTGCGAACAGTCATCGCACCCTTCCTCCAAACAGCAAGGTGCTAAGCGCCATAAGGAAAACAACCATCAGGCAGGGCCCAGGTTCAAAGATCTGCCCCCACCAGGGGGTCAGACAGTCGGCTATCCGGCCGGGGGCTGCGACAACAGCAGCCCCCACCACATACACAACAAAAACCCAGGGCCTCCCTGGGTCCTATAAATGAGAGCAGCATGCTCAGAGTAATCACAATCTGTTTGTGGACCCTGAACGGGGACCCAAGCAAACAGGAGGTTCACTGTTTACTCAGTGTCTTCCAAATCTTCTTGCTTCTTTAGCAATTCTTTAAGTTTGCTGTACATCGCAGTGTCTTTTTCCTTCCTGAACATTGTAATGTTCAAACCAATTGCAATGCAGTTTTAACGAAGGAAGAAACGGCAACCGAACGGCCAGCGCGGACGCTGTCAGCTTCAACATTTTCAGCATAGACTGAAAAGCGAGCGGCGAGCGTATCCAATCCACAGCAAACAAAGACGCGTGCTGTGGAATCAACCACAAAACCAGTGCGAACGAAGGAAAAGCGGCAATAGAACAGCACGGCGCAGACGGTTTCAGACCCGACATTTTACAGGTGAGCCACCGCGCTGGGGCTACGAGGGAGGAAAAATAGACATTTATGTCCAGAAGAGATACATTTTATTACAGTGGACCAGAACCCCCGCGTTATAAAGGCAGACGGGACAGGATAACACAAGCCAATTTAAACTGGGCAGAGTCACAAACCAGCTTGGAAGCTCGTCTTTGCTTGACAGCCACGCAGAGCTAGCGAACACATTTCCAAGCTCGGCGGGCCCAAAGACTGCAGATTTAAAATAATTTCTGTAATATTGCAGGGCAAGCTCACAGCGAAACCAATAATTTAAATCCAGTAAATCAAGCCTGGGGGCTGCCTAATTTTCTGAAACCCGGGCAAGAAGGCAACAGTCAACAGTTATCCAACACGGGCAACAAATAGAACAGGCGCAAAGAACTCGCCGATAACAACGGTTTAACTCCGTGATAAAACCCCTTTTTCTTTTTCCTATAGCAGGCATAGAAAACCGTGGGGCCCACACGGAAAACACGGGCACCCCCAACACCGGCGCAGAAGCCCAAACCACCACAATTGCTAGCAGCCATTGAAGCGGCAGAGCACTACGGATGGGCATGGGTTAGAGAAAACATGTACGGCCTACCCAGGGAAGGAATTACCAGCCGACCCAGCCAGGAGGAGGTTCTTGCACCATTAAAAAAAAGAAAGAAATCCAAAGACGCCAGAAAAGGTACCAAAAAATTGTCAAAATTATGCGAGAATATAGCGGAATTACAGCAACTAATGGTAGAAATAAGGGGGAAACAGATGCCGCCCACAAGGGAACCTGGGGCCTCAAACCCCTCCATCACAATAGAACCTACTATAACGGTTGTCAACCCACCCGTAACACTACCTATAGCAATTCCGCCAAAACAAATACAGCAGTTGCCAATAGCGGCCACAGCTACAAATACAACAGCCTCCACAACTCCAGCAACTGATCCAACAGGTGCCCTAAAAGCATGGACAACGCCAGGCGCAGACAACACAGGCGTGACAGGGACACCCGGCAGCAATACAACTGACAATATATCAATCTGTAATGCGCAATTAGAACAAAAAATGAAATATTTCCAAACAGAGATATTAAATAGATACAAAAGATGCCTGGCGTGGAACATTGATACCACAATCAAAGAAGCCATATGGGCCGAAGAATTTATAGAAATCTTTTCCCCAATAGAAGCACAGCGCAAAGGGAAAGACACTTTTAGAGATCCCAAAAAAATAGAAGAACAAGCTATTGCCAGGAACGCCCAGGTCGAAAAAAACTGGGACAACTGGTTACAGGCCTTTGCCATACTAGCAACAATATATGAAGAAAAATTCCCCATGGATGGTGGGAAGATCTGGGCATACGTTGATAAAATAAGGGAAGTAAAAGTAACACAGAGGGGGAAGACAGGGCTTGCATACGACATCAGATTTAGGAGGAGCATGTCAGAAAGACCGGCCATTGAGCTGGATGAAGTCCAGAACGATGTATACACCCTCAAAGCCAAAACTCCCCAGGAAGAAGATACCATGCATTCTTCTTCCAAAAATAGCAAAAATTCGCAAGTAAGCAAATCCCATGACAATGATGAATCCAAAAAAGGGGAGCAGCCCTTTCGGAGGAACCAGCCTGGGGCGGCTAAAAATAATGCTCACAGACAGAACAAACAGCAGGCTGTCAAATCCAACATCCCATGCAGAAATTTTGGGAAAAGCCAGTGTACATGGGGCAAAGAATGCTGGTACAAACACGCCTGCACAAACTGCAACGGCGACCATGCAACAAGCAATTGCACCAGACCACCAGCCAAGAAAGAATGATATCCCAATTTTAGAACCAGGATGAACGCCCATCAACCCGGGCAATTTTAGGGACGCTCTAATCAGCTACCCAGACACAGAAACCAGCAGGATAATATTGCAGGGTTTCACCAAAGGGTTTTTCATCCCATTTAAGGGCACTGGGTCACAAAACATCCCGATGAACCTACAGTCAGCCAGGGACAACCCCCAGATAGTAGAAACCAAAATCAAGAAAGAACTGCAACTGGGCAGGGTAGCAGGTCCTTGGGACTCCATGCCTCTAAAGGACTATTTAATATCTCCACTAGGCCTGGTCCCCAAAAAAGAACCCGTAAAAATGAGACTAATCCATCACCTTTCCTACCCAAAAGGCCAGTCTCTAAACGATGGCATCCCACACACAGAATCTGCTGTAACTTACACGCATTTCCAAGAAGCGGTAAGGCTCATACAAGAGTGCGGCAGAAACGCCTTGATGGCTAAGCTGGACATCGAATCTGCTTTCAGACTCTTGCTAGTCCACCCAGAGTCACAACAGTGGCTAGGTTTCACTTTTAATAACAAATTCTACATAGATAGATGCCTTCCCATGGAGTGCACAGTATCCTGTGCACTATTTGAGCAATTCAGTTCCTTTTTTTTTCAATGGGCTTTCCTAAAGCAGAGACCAGGGACAAAAATAGTGCATTACTAGACGATTTCATGGTCATAGGGCCACCAAACTCAGAGGAATGCGGCCAGGCTTTAACAAAACTGGAGCACATGGCCGCTCAATGGGGAATTCCCCTAGCTGGGGAAAAAAACCACCAAACCAGACACAAACATAATATTTCTGGGCATCGAAATAGTATCGGCAAAGGGGCTCTGCAGAATCCCCAAAACAAAAATATCAGAACTCCTGGCTAAAATACAAAACCTGATAAAGAGAGAAAAGGGGACTGTAAAGGAAATACAATCCTTAGCAGGCAGCCTCAATTTTGCATCCAAAATAATACCAAAAGGGAGGATATTTTCCAGAAGCCTGGAGTTCAAAATCAAATCATTCACCAAACCACACTTGCATATCCGGCTAGGCAGAGAGGTGAAACAGGACCTGGAAACATGGGGAAAATTCCTCAGAGATTTCAACGGGTCTTTACTTTGGCAAACGCCTTTAAATACACGGTCAAACAGAGTCCTATACACCGACGCAGCTGGGAGCAAGGGGTTTGGAGCCATACTAGACTCCGAATGGGTGGCAGGACACTGGCCCAATTCATGGCAAACAGAAACATCACCTTACTAGAAATATTCCCCATCTGGCTAACATTACATATCTGGGGCAGGTGACTGGCGAATACGGAACTTTTGATTTGGTGCGACAATATGGCTGTAGTGGGCTCCATAAACAGAAGGTCTACGAAATGCCCTTTAGTACTAAAAGTATTACGAGCCATTACAACAGTCACACTACAAGTAAACGTTGTACTCAAAGCGGAGCATATTTCAGGGGCAGATAATAACATTGCTGATGCCTTATCTCGCTTCCAGTGGACAAGATTCTGAGAGCTAGCGCCGCACGCCCAAGAACAGATGATGCCAATACCAGCAGAATGCTGGGCAGTAATGGGAAGACAAGAATAACGGCATCAACGCCAACACCAGAGAGCACAGGCCGGGATGCCCAACGAAAACCAGGCACCTCTAAAACGGGTGACAACAACACATTGGCATCAACACCAGCACCAGAGAGTGCAGGCCGGGATGACCAAGACAAAGCAGGCACCTCTAAAATGGGTGCCAACAACACATTGGCATCAACGCCAGCACCAGAGAGTGCAGGCTGGGATGACCAATACAAAGCAGGCATCTCTAAAAGGGGTGCCAGCTACACATTGGCATCAACGCCAGCGCCAGAGAGCCCAGGCCGGGATGCCCAACAAGAATCAGGCACAACAACAACGGGTGCCAACAACCTCACAGGCTTCCTAACAAAGATGGCAGAGAGGGCGGTGGCAAGCACCACAGCAACACAGTACAGTAAGTGTTTGCAAAAAGTATTCAAAGCCACAGGTTTAAACCACGTAGAACTAATAACGATTAAAGATATAGAAGTATTTTTAAAATGGGCCCGGGAACAAGGTTTCAGAAGTGATTGGGCTAAAAGACAACTGGTGGCAATCTCATACTTTACGAAAATACGGGGCGATTCAGACCCCACCCAGAACACCCTCATTTCTTATGCAATGAAGGGATGGGGCAGATTAGAGGGGCCGCAAGTGGACACCCGCCGACCCCTTGATTTCACCAAACTGGTACAGATAGCAAGCCATTTGGAAGCCATATGTTGGCACCCTTACGAGATAATGTTATTTAAAACAGCCTTTTTCCTAGCCTACTTCGGGGCTTTCCGGGTAGGAGAACTCATCGCTCCCAGCACCAAGGCCACAAACGGCCTTGGCGTCATGGAAATCAGGGTGAGACAGGAGAGTGTTAATATAGAAATGCAACAGTCGAAAACGGGTGCAAAAAGAACCATCAATATTTGTTGCATCGATGAGGCAACAAACTGCCCGGTGTGCATCACCAACCTCTATCACGCACAACGACCTAAAGTGGGGGGGGTTAATCCACAAGGATGCATCGGCCCTAAGCCGCTACCAATTTAAAGGAGTGCTGATGAAAGCAATCAGCAGAGCAGGGTGGGATCCCAAACATTTCAGCACTCATTCCTTCAGGAAAGGTGCCGCCACCGCAGCATGGCAAGGAGGTTTAGCAACGCAACTACTAAAAAACATAGGGGGATGGAAGTCAGACTGTTATAAAAGATATATCAGACCGCAATCGATATAGCCATCCGCCCTAATAATTTGTCTTGCTTTTCCCTCCCTCCCACCACCAAAGAAACAACAGGCGAATTGAGGACCACACTCCGATCAGCATGGATAGTTGGCCACTCATTCGTTTTCAGGACAGGCAGATGGCAGAAGAGACTAAAGAGGGGCCACCTTTCAGAAACACCATTACTTCATGGTGGGGATACAGAGGCCTACGTTGGGCGGACGTCCACGAAACATTAGCGGAACTGGTGGCATACAGGGACCCACCAGAATTCCTGATTATACATCTAGGGGGCAACGACATAGTCAACACAGCTAGATGCACCCTATGCGAAGAAATGTGCTCCTCCCTAGCAGGCATTTCGCACAACTGGAGGGGTACCGAAATATATTTCTCAGCCATCTTACCAAGAAAGAAATGGCTAGGGGCCAACTGCTACAAATCTATAGACATATCCAGAAGAAAACTGAACAGGACTATAGAGAGATTCTGTATGACTAGAGGACTGGGTTTCATAAAACACCCAGCCATTACACTAGGCAACCCAGACCTTTTTCTCGATGACGGCACCCATCTGTCTAGTCAGGACATGGAGCATTTCTTTCGGGAAATCAATACAACACTTGCTCACAGGGGCTGTCTCTAGGGCATACTCTTGAGGGAACATGGTCAGCCGGCAACCTGCCTGTGTGTGGTGGCACGGGTCAGAGGGGGTTACCTCAGGACCCGTTGCCCAAAAGTATGATACCATCATGATATGTGATATTGTTATTGTCATAACCCATATCTGTACAATAAAATCCTACTGCCTTTTTATTGCCAACACTTGAAACAAGTTGTGAGCCTATCATTATGGGTGAGGGTTTGGGGTTCGGCCATTACCAATGCATGCATATGGGTTCAGCAGTTATGGGCAATGCTGCATGGGCATCCCACAAGCGAGGCAGGGTAACTACTGTTACCATCAGCAGCTGGGAGAGGGGCAGCCCCAACCTCCCCGCACCTGCTCCTCTCCTCCCCCCAGCTACGGAGACACGCAGTCTCGGCAGCACAAAAGCCACGGAAGGGTAAGGTGCGAACAGTCATCGCACCCTTCCTCCAAACAGCAAGGTGCTAAGCGCCATAAGGAAAAGAAACATCATGCAGGGCCCAGGTTCAAAGATCTGCCCCCACCAGGGGGTCAGACAGTCGGCTATCCGGCTGTGGGCTGCGACAACAGCAGCCCCCACCACATACACAACAAAGACCCAGGGCCTCTCTGGGTCCTATAAATGAGAGCAGCATGCTCAGAGTAATCACAATCTGTTTGTGGATCCTAAACGGGCACCCAAGCAAACAGGTGGTTCACTGTTTACTCAGTATCTTCCAAATCTTCTTGCCTCTTTACCACAGAACCCACCCACCCTACAAAAAGGGGAGAAGAGCAAAAAGAAGTACCAGGCACTCTACGGTACCCACAACAAGTCGTGGGAAACAAGAAGGTGGCACGGGTCCGAGGGGGTAACCTCAGGACCCGGTGCACAAAAGTATGATACCATCATGATATGTGATATTGTTATTGTCATAACCCATATCTGTACAATAAAATCCTACGGCCTTTTTATTGCCAACACTTGAAACAAGCTGTGAGCCTATAATTATGGGTGAGTGTTTGCGGTTCGGCCATTACCAATGCATGCATATGGGTTCAGCAGTTACTATGCTGAACGAGATTTCGCACCCAGTTTGGCACGCAAGTTCCTGATTTCCCAAGCATTCCATGAATCGGGACCTGTGCCTACATATTGTGGCTGGTGATGTGCCATTACTTCCAGAGGAAAATAGTGTGGCAGTAAACACGTCCAGAGGGAATTATCGCAGGAGTTCCAATTTAACGGGTCAATTTCGTGTTTTTCCATCATTTCAATGCCATTATAACAGCATGTTAGGAGAACTATGCCTTTGACGGTACACAAATACCGGCATCCTATGAAATTATCATTTGTGAGGCAAGGCGGGAAGAAACATGTTTTCTGTATCACTCCAGTGTTTTATGACATCACATTACAGACAATGCTCACTGCAGCGGGGTACTAACAGGTAAGGAACTATGCAGCTCAGCGCTGACTGGTGGGTTTCCCCAGGGAAAGTGCATTAACCATTGGCATTAAGTCATACGTTTACCGTGCGGTAAATCACAAAACGGATGTTGGAGTCGGGCATTCTTTTTTTTCTTCTGTAATTAGAGATATTTTACCACTGATGCTACCATTACCCCCCTTTGTGAAGTCTGCAGGCAGCCACTCTGCCCCGCTGCCTGGCTGTGCAGAGCGCTTGGTGACAGAGTCTGCACTGGAGGACTGTTAATCAGGGGGTTTCACTGGCAGTGAGGGTTATGGGGGGGGGCTGTCATTCTGGAGTTTGTTCACTGAAGATTGTTAAGCCTGCAGTCTGTACTGGAACCCATTAAGGCTGGTGAGGAGCCATGCACATTTGGGAGGCTGTTTATCTGAAAGAGCCCTCCTCGTTGGTGCGTTGGGGTGGGGAGTGCACAGCACCCCGGTGATCTTGAGAGTGCATTAGAGAGCTGGCGGTCTGTGAAGACGCACTCGATGCTTGACCTGGGTGTGCACTGTGCATCATGGGGTTGTGGATTGTGGAGTGGTGAACGATGGCTGGGTGAGCATCCATTAACAGTATGTCTGAATATTCATGGGTTCTGCCATACAGGTTGTAGCTCGGGGGTCTGCCCTGCTCTAGCTGCAGCCTGCGGGCGTGCAGCCCAAAGGGGGATGGAGAGGGCGGCCCCGTGAGAGGATCACGTCAGCGGCTCCCTCACAGCCCATAGGCTGCCGGCGGCTGGGCTCCCCTCAGCGTCGTCGCCCGCCCCTCATTCTCTGACGGTCCCAGTGCAGGAGAAGCGGGGCTCCGCAGCAGCGGCGGAACCTGCACCGGCCAGGTAGGTGAGCAGGCAGAGAGCGAGGGTTGGGGACATCTGTGGGAGGGGGACACCAACGCTGACACCACTAGCCCGTCTTTACAAACCACAGAAACATCTCCAGAGAGCATGGGACGGGCAGCAGGGCACTACCCCCACCTTGGGCTCTTTCCTCTGGTTGCGGGGAGACCCCCTGGCCCTCTCCATCCCCAAAAGAGCGGGATCTGCCCTTGTGCTGCGACACCCGCAGATCGCGTAATGTCGCTCTCCCTAGGCCACACGGCATTGTTTGCTCCGCCAATGCGCCCCTGCACGCGGGAAGGCAGGGGGGGCGCAGCGCTGTTCCCAGCGTAGTCTTCAGCACCTTGGACAGCCGCAGTCTGTTCCCAGCCTGGTGCGCGATTGCTTAACACCGACCGAGGGTTTAGGAAGCCCAGGGCTCCTTTGATGCCGGGATAATCCCAGACTTTCCTGTTGTAGCCAATTTCTAACGGATTGAGGGTGCAGTTGTATCAGGTCAACTGGACTACGGTGTAGGGCTTTCGATAATATGCTGTTGCACAATGCCCCTTTCAAATTCGAATTGTGAAGACGGAGGGTGATTGGAAGATAGTGTTTTTTAGTCGATTAATGTCATTTTTACTTTCTCTGCAATTGTGATCTAACTGGGCTGGATTTTTTTTTTCAGGCTGGTCCTGCTGCATTGCCACCTGGAGGGGAAGCGCGCACTACAAGACGTGTGGACAGAAGCTCGGCTAGAGTGCCGCATCTCCACCCCAACCTGCTCAATGGGTGCCAGGCTCCCCGAGGAGCACCGGCTGGCCCCGCCGCCCTGCCCCCTGAACAGGACCTCCAACGACAGCAGCAGCGCCGGCGGAGCCTGCCTGTCCGCGCTGGAGCCGCGCTCCTTCTCCTCCGCTCTGGTGCTGGTCCTGGTGGCTGCGCTCATCTTCTGCCTGCTCGTCCTCTCCATAGTCACCTTCCACATCCACAAGAGCAGGATGAAGAGGCGCAAGATCCAGCGGGCCCAGGAGGAGTACGAACGGGACCACCGCAGCCCGGGGCAGGCGGAGCGGGCAGGGTTCCCGCAGGGGCCGCGGATGCTGCTGGGGAGGTCCTCCCGGGACTGCGCCCCCTCCCCAGCTGCCCAGAGGAGCGGGCAGGCGGACCCGGGGCCCGGGGAGAACTCCTGTGGAGACCTGGCCGGCGGGGGCTCACCGCACTCCGTGGTACTGTCATGATAGTGGTTCGGACACGGAATGCACGGTGTGTGTGGATAGCTGGCGGGAGAGCTGGAGAAAGAAGCCAAGCCGTGACAAACACACCGGGCGCTCATTTGAAACTCTTGGGAAGAATCGGACACGTTTTCCTCCAAATAGAAGAAAAAACCGCACAGTGCTACCAAATATTGTCATCTGCTCGGGGGTCGCTCTCTGTGCCCTTGTACATACTCGAATCGCAATAAGGATGGATGCCTTGTTTTTTGCTCTTTATTTCGTTTGGGGCTGTCCAAAACTGCAAACGACAAACGAACCCTCGCTACTCGGAAAAAGGCACACACCTGGACAAATCAATGTTCGTGAAGGCAACCAACTCTGCATCGCAAGGTACACGGAGGCGCCAGCATGGACAGAGGGGCTTTCCGATCGAGGTGCCAACTAGCCCCTGCGAAGGATAATGGAGTTTCTGATTGTCCCTGGGAAATGTATTCCAGCGTCATCGAGTGTCCTCACTCACCACTGTATTAATATTAATAATCGCGGGAAAAGCCTCGGCGCAGCATCCAAACGCAAGCCACTGCTCCCAGGGGTCGCCCCTGCTTCTCGCCATGCCTGCTAAACCCATTCTGCCCGCGGAGCTGTCCACCTCCCCACGGTGTTGAAGTGCTGCGCGTACAGCCCGACAACGCTTTGCTTTTCCGGCAGGTTTGGTCCTCCCGTGAACGGATGCATTATATATTTAATTATTGTCCTACTAGTTGTACTGCTCTCCTCTTCGCCCGTTTCTTTTTTTGTCTGGAATACTACGTCTCTCGCATCAGACGCTTTGCCGGCGTGCACACCGAAGTGCACATTCATGGCACCTTTTCTTACTGTCGCTGATTATGCCTGCCAGGTGTTCACTACACTGAAATGGGTAACTTCCTATTCGCTGCTCAATGCTGATATACGGGCGGCCCACGCCCCCCGCTCCCCACGTGCCGTCTACTCTCTCCTTTATTTTGTTCTGCTGCTGCTGTTACAGAGCGGTTAGTCCTTACCGCCCGCATATGGTAGTATTATTAAACCGGCTTAACAAGTTAAGAGCAGTTTTGTTGAACTCTGTTGGCATTCAATTTTAATTTGGCAAACAAAACGAATAAATACGATGGATGTGCATTGCCGCCATCTATTTAATCTTATTTGAAGTGAAAGTGTCGTCCTGTGTCATTCCGAACAGGGGGTGGGGGGTTGGGGGCATATGCATGTATCTCATGGACCAGTGCTGTTTTTGGTGAGGTTGTGTATATGGGACACAAAGACGCGTGTACTCGAAATGCGCAAGCACTGATCATATGTGCTTTTGGTTAGAAGTCAGAAATCAGTCCTTGGTGGGAAGATACATGTGTTGGGTGTGTAGGGGGCGCTGTATTTTTTATAACTGAGGACTAACCAATGGCATGTGGGAAATGGCGATGGGATCGGTTCTGTAGGTGTGTACGAGGATTCTGGGAATGGCGGCACGGGTACTTAGCTTGGTCATATTGGGCGTCAGTCCCTCCCAGATGTACAGTAGCAGCTGGGTCTTCACTTGGAAGCGAAGCACCCGATGAATGATGGATTGGGCTCAGAAAGGTTGCCCCTGCACTTTGCAAATCATGCATGCACCACGTGAGTAGATCAACCCCAGCTCCCATCCTGCAACAGAGCAAACCTAGAATACCCCAGCTCCCATCCTGCAACAGAGCAAACCTAGAATATCCCAGCTCCCATCCTGCAACAGAGCAAACCTAGAATATCCCAGCTCCCATCCTGCAACAGAGCAAACCTAGAATATCCCAGCTCCCATCCTGCAACAGAGCAAACCTAGAATACCCCAGCTCCCATCCCACAACAGTGCAAACCTAGAATACCCCAGCCCCATCCTGCAACAGAGCAAACCTAGAATATCCCAGCTCCCATCCTGCAACAGAGCAAACCTAGAATATCCCAGCTCCCATCCTGCAACAGAGCAAACCTAGAATATCCCAGCTCCCATCCTGCAACAGAGCAAACCTAGAATATCCCAGCTCCCATCCTGCAACAGAGCAAACCTAGAATATTGCAGCTCCCATCCCGCAACAGAGCAAACCTAGAATACCCCAGCTCCCATCCCACAACAGTGCAAACCTAGAATACCCCAGCTCCCATCCTGCAACAGAGCAAACCTAGAATACCACAGCTCCCATCCCGCAACAGAGCAAACCTAGAATACCACAGCTCCCACCCTGCAACAGAGCAAACCTAGCTCCCATCCTGCAACAGAGCAAACATAGAATACAGCAGCCCCCATCCCGTAACAGAGCAAACCTAGAATACCCCAGCTCCCATCCCGTAACAGAGCAAACCTAGAATACCGCAGGTCCCATCCTGCAACAGAGCAAACCTAGAATACCACAGCTCCCATCCCGCAACAGAGCAAACCTAGAATACCCCAGATCCCATCCTGCAACAGAGCGAACCTAGAATACCCCAGCTCCCATCCCGCAACAGAGCGAACCTAGAATATCCCAGCTCCCATCCTGCAACAGAGCAAACCTAGAATACCTGAGCTCCCATCCTGCAACAGAGCAAACCTAGAAAACCCCAGGTCCCATCCTGCAACAGAGCAAACCTAGAATACCCCAGCTCCCATCCTGCAACAGAGCGAACCTAGAATACCCCAGCTCCCATACTGCAACAGAGCACACCTAGAATACCCCAGGTCCCATCCTGCAACAGAGCAAACCTAGAATACCACAGCTCACATCCTGCAACAGAGCAAACCTAGAATACCCCAGCTCCCATCCTGCAACAGAGCAAACCTAGAATACCCCAGCTCGGATCCTGCAACAGAGCAAACCTAGAATACCCTAGCCCCCATCCTGCAACAGAGCAAACCTAGGGCCTCATTACCCGGTAGGCAGTGAGGCATGGCGCTACTAGCGCCATGGCTCATGCGGGTAAAATACCGGCACCGCCTTGGCGGAAAGGGGATTTACCGCCCCATTCCAAGGTTGGAGGGGCGGTAAATCCCCCTTCCGCCATTGCCCTTCCCCATTCCCATTTCTGCCCCATAGGGCTCTATGGGAATGGGGAAGGCGCTAATTACGGCACCGCAATTTTGCGGTGCCGTAATTAGCTCCGAGGTCCCTTAGCGGGTTGGATTTTAACGCCTGAAAAAAGCAGGCGTTAAATCCCCCAACCCGCAAAGGGACCTTGTAGTAAGGCGGTAGGGATTTACCGGTACCGGTATTTTACCGGTACCGGTAAATCCCTACCGCCATCCGTGTAATGAGGCCCTACCCCAGCTCCCATCCTGCAACAGAGCAAACCTAGAATAGCCCAGCTCCCATCCTGCAACAGAGCAAACATAGAATACAGCAGCCCCCATCCCGTAACAGAGCAAACCTAGAATACCCCAGCCCCCATCCCGTAACAGAGCAAACCTAGAATACCCCAGCTCCCATCCTGCAACAGAGCAAACCTAGAATACACCAGCTCCCATCCTGCAACAGAGCAAAACTAGAATAGCCCAGTTCCCATCCTGCAACAGAGCAAACCTAGAATATCCCAGCTCCCATCCTTCAACAGAGCAAATCTAGAATACCCCAGCCCCCATCCTCAAACAGAGCAAACCTAGAATACCCCAGCCCCATCCTGCAACAGAACAAACCTAGAATACCCCAGCCCCCATCCTGCAACAGAGCAAACCAGTATACCCCAGGTCCCATCCTGCAAGAGAGCAAACCCAGAATACCCCAGCCTCCATCCTGCAACTGAGCAAACATAGAATACCCCAGGTCCCATCCTGCAACAGAGCAAACCCAGAATACCCCAGCCCCCATCCTGCAAAAGAGCAAACCTAGAATTCCCCAGCCCCCATCCTGCATCAGAGAAAACCCAGACTACCCCACCCCCCATCCTGCAACAGTGCAAACCTATAATACCCCAGGTCCCATCCTGCAACAGAGCAAACCTAGAATATCCCAGTTCCCATCCTGCAACAGAGCAAACCTAGAATACCCCAGCCCCCATCCTGCAACATAGCAAACCTAGAATACCCCAGCTCCCATCCTGCAACAGAGCAAACCCAGAATAACCCAGGTCCCACCCTGCAACAGAGCAAACCTAGAATACCCCAGCTCCCATCCTGCAACAGAGAAAACAGAGCAAACCTAGAATACCACAGCTCCCATCCTGCAACAGAGCAAACCTAGAATACCCCAGGTCCCATTCTGCAACAGAACAAACCTAGAATACCCCAGCTCTCAACCTTCAATAGAGCAAACCTAGAATGCGTCAGCGAGCCAGTGGGACTTTATAGACAGGCAGAGGCCATGCGTACATGATTGGCCACGATTCCAAGTGCACAGTCTGAACCAACAGGGTATGCATACATGTGCTGTGCAGGGAGCACAGCACATATTGCAATGCCAGCACACAGAGGATCAGGTACTCCTGCTGCTCCACGAGGAGCAAAGCACATGCATGAAATACCAGCAACTGGGGAATATGGGGTTCCTGCAGCTGCACAAGGAGCACGGCACATGCATCAAATGTCAGTACAAAGGGAGTCCGGGATCCCCGCTGCTCCATGAGGAGCACAGCACATGCATGAACTACCAGCAACACAGGAATCAGGGGTTCCTGCAGCTGCACAAGGAGCATGGCACATGCATCAAACGTCAGCACAGAGCGAGTCAGGGATTCTTGCTGCTCCACGAGGAGCACAGCACATGCATGAAATAAGAGCACCAGGGAATCAGGGTTCCTGCAGCTGCATAAGGAGCACGGCACATGCATGCAATGCCAGCAAAGGGGGAGGGGGTGTCAGGGGTTCCTGCTGCTCCACAAGGAGCACAGCACATGCATGAGATAACAGCACAAGGAGAATCAGGGGCTCCTGCAGCTGCACAAAGAGCACAGCACATGCATTCAATGCCAGCACAGGGGAGTCAGGGATTCCTTTGTTAGAATCAGACTATGATGCGTCTTCGTCAATTTCTCCTTCGGGGAGCCCCCACCCCTCCCCCACCACATACTCCCCTCTCATACCTCTTTTAGATCTGCAATATGTACTAAATTAACTGTAAATGTTGATTTTTTCTTGCTACCCTAAATCCTTTGATGGTATTAAATATTTTCCGACAAAACGATGTGCCCCCCAAAAAAGAAGCATCTACTGTTTGCTTTTAACAGCTACTGATGCACAGCACTCGGGTGCTTCCTAAGCCAGGACCAACATACTACCTCTGAGAACTGGCCCAACTCCATGCACGTGTGTTCGTCAATGTGCTGTATCTGGAACCCACACCCCGCCCTGGCTGCGCATTTCTGAGCTCCCCGAGCTGCCGTGGGGTTAATGTGTGCTGCATAGTCCCCCGAGAGGGGGCCTTGTATTTAAAGAGACACCGCAGCGGGTCCATGGCGCTGGCTATGTCAAGCTCACACTGTATGTAGGAAAGCAGCACAATGAATGCCAGGGTACAAGTGGATTTATTTGTCAAATATAAAAAGAATACAAATAATGATATGCATTTATGTGTCTATCTGTATTGTGTAGTACGTGCCATGCAGCAAGAGCTGTTTCACAATGCCAATCATAAAATATTGATATTAATATATCATCTGTCTCCAGCGCATAGCTCAGGGGCAACGTACTCGCTTTGGACGCAAAACGGTGCGCAACAACACAGGTTCGATCCCCGGGTCCGTGCTTAAAAACCACTGGATAATGAGCGCGTTATAAATAACTGATCATACTATTGTTATTATGATTAGTAACTGTGATATTATTATTTGAAGGACAGGCTTTACAATGAACCTGATAACATATACATAAAATAATATACCCTCTGCATCTCATTCCATCTGGCATACATGCGTGGGCTGTTTGCAGACTTGTTTTACTAATGCCCCCATTCTGTATGAAGGGGGTTGGCTCACACCCAGTCATGCCCATTTATATCGAATGGATGTGAGGGATAGCACTGTTGAAGGAGCACTTAGCCAGCTTTACTAAGTTGCCCTTTGACATTCAGCAATGACCGCAGTGTGAAGCTCTCAACACGCCTTAAAGCAGAGCTTGCGCACCCAGGAGGTCTGCATGTGAATGTGGCCATGCTGGGGCGCCCTCTCATTCCAATGAAGGCATGTGATAGTGCAGAGCGTGTCGGAAGAACAATGCCACGCCATTGCCCATGCGTGCCACCCACATATATTCATGTCAATGCTGAACCAGAATAACGGTACACACCCACCGTAGGTAACTGGGGAATGCACATGGACGACTGTACAGAGGCTTGATCGCCAACTAGGCACAGGCGATTCTATCCCTAGGTGCATAATGCGCCTCTACCTCTGGGGTAATATGCCATCATGGAACCCCTCTCTGCATGTAGACCCTATCTACATATGTGGCCTCAAGAACTGCCGGGTCGTCATTTGGATAAGGAAGGTCCATTTCTTTTTATTTGTCGAGTCAAGCATTTATGTACAGAATTGTCCCACACTTTTCTCTCACATACCATTGGCCATCTATACAGGCTGTCCTTGGAGGCTGCTGGGACCTGTAGTCCTTTGCTGTCTGTCTTTGAACAGAAAGATGAAGTGCACATCTTTGAAGATGTATTCCCTTGAATAAAAAGTATAAGCTTTTCTCAATGATCCCCAGTGATGACAGGCATCAAAAATGAAACCAAGAACAAACTATGTGCTTCCTCAACCCAAGCTGAAAAGGAAAAGCATTGCCCGCAACGGGAGAAATCAACGGGCGTATTTTGATTGTAGTCTGTCTTCCGCAGTCTTGCTTTCTGTGGCGTGTCATTTCTGGCTTCATTAATAGTTGGTCTCAGAATTTGCCAGAGTTTGTTACATTGTAAGCCTGAACTTACAATATCGTTTAATAGCAAATCCTTTCACCAACAATACCCGTCACCGGCAATACTTCCACCCAACAGTGCCTCAATAAGCAGTAGTTCAACTAGCAAGACCCTCTCAACAATGCCATACCATCTCATAGCAGTTGTCCAACAATACATCTCTCAAACAGTACATATTCCCAAAATAGGTGTACCCGTACACCTTACCCTCAGCTTACCTATAACCAGTAACACTTTTCTCAAGAAAAACCTCCCCAACAATGCCCAGCCATGACAATACTTATGCCCACCTGAACATACACCAACAACACCTCTCTCCACCAATATCCCACAAAGGCAACACCTCTCCCCAACAGTAACTCAACATAACAATAATGCTTCCATTCATACCCATCGACACCAATAAACATTGGAAATGATAATTATCCACCAATGCATTCCCCAAGAGTGCCTTCGCTCAGCAAAAGCCAAGTGAAGCAACTCCTCTCTTCAGCAATATTTATATCCAAGAACATATCTCCCCAACACTATCTCTCTGTATTAATATATCTCCCCACGAGTAGCTCCACCTTTCAAAGTATACTGCCCAAAAATGATGCTCGAAAAGAACATCTCTGCATTGTAGTCCATCTCCTTGACAATAGCCACCACTATGAACGCATCTCACCCACACATTCACCCTCAAAACATTATCCTTCCATATACATACCTCTCCATCATTATTCCCAACTATTACGGCACGTTATTGCCTAGCAATACCTCTCAGAAGCAAGAACCGCCCCCACGCCCCACCAACGCCTCTCCCTGGCAATGTGTCGTGATTAACTGTCCATCATCACAAAATGACCCCGCAGTAACAATAAACTACATCTTCTAAGACGCAACTCTGCCACATGCTCCCTCCATAGTAGTACAGCTCTGCTGGTATAGCTTTCTTTCATCGATGGGTGGCATTTTGATGGATTTTTTTCCAAGCACATTTTAACGAAAAAACTCATTGACATTTTTAGAGGAGGATAGAAAGGTATATATATGGGTTGGGGGTGGTCGGGCATAGGTAAAACATAATAGAGGATGGGGGCTTGGAGGTTAACCCCCAAAAAATAAAAATAAATCAATGTAGAAGTTTATTATTCGGTAAAAAATACTCTGAAAAAAAACCCTCTGCCACATGCTCCCTCCACGCAATAGGCCTCCTCAAAACAATACTTCTTTTCAAATGTATTTCTCCATAGCAACTCTCCCTCACAATAGCTCACCATACCAATTGATACCTTTATTGAAACATTTGCCTAATCATATCCCTACACGTCAATACAACCCAACTAAGAATAACAGTACCTATCATTATCTCCCGCTGACAATATCACTGCCTAGCAATATATCTCGCTAACAAATGACACCCTTTATAATAACCCAGCCTAACTAAACCGTTCCTCTCACAAAAGCCTCAATATCAGGTCTATCTAAGGGTTAAACTCCATGACAACATCTCTGCTAAACAGCATATACCCCCAAGAATGCGTCATATCAAAGGACCTATATCCAGCAGCGTCTATTTAAAAATGCATCCCCTCACCCCCTAATAGGACATCTCCAAACAGAGAAGATCCTTTCCAAAGCCAGCCACTATCAACAGCCATCTCCCTGAATGCATCATCTTAAAAGAAACTCCCACGCTCAATGACTCTCCTCAAAATATCTCCCCCTAACAATACATCTCTTTAATAACATGTACACAGGAGTGCCTCACTCTAAAATACCACCCTCAAATTTTACTCCCTAAGAATACATCTCCTCACCCACAGATCTTATTAAAGCACATATTTTCCCTATATCTTCCTGATAAAAACTCTCCCTATGATTACATCTCCTAAAGTACATCTGTCAAACTGCACATCTCAGTAGTGACATCTCCCATTAATACACAACACCAGTACTACCTAATACAAATACATTTCCCTAGCTATGTGCCTCCATTGTAGTCCCCTACCACAAGAACATCACTTCATAAGAATATATCTCCCTAAAAATGAATACTTAAATGATATGCCCTGAACACACCTCTGCTTAAAAATTCACCAACATCCTGATGTTGCTCCAATAATATGTCTCATTAAAACAAATCTCCATAAGAAAATATCAGGCTTAATCTACCTCTACACAATACTTCCTCTACTTCACAATACATATTCAAAGCACTTCGCTTTTATAGCAATCCATTTACCGAGCAACACCTATTCCTGGCAGAATCCCTGCATAACAACAAATCTCACTGACAGCATATCTCCCCAACAATGAACCTTCCAAGCAGCACAGTGTCCAAGCAATACCTCTTAGGACCAGTGATCCTCAGTAGAAAAGCCTCTCTCCAGCAAGCACTTTCTAAATACACTTAACCTTAGCAAAGCATCTCCACAATCATCCATTGGACCTCTTCCAAATGATACATCTTGCCTCCTAAAAAACATGTCCCAAACAACACCCATCTCTAACGGTAGTCATGACAACAGCGCTGTGTTTTTCTTGGGAAAGAGAAACACTTCTTTAGATAACCTCAACACTTGATCCTCTCGCTGAGGTCTGTTGAGGTGGTTGGTTGCTTGTCTAAGGTGAATCATTCAGTCTCTGTTGCTTACACTCATCTGGAAAGGGATTGAGAATTCATCGAGTCTAGTATGGGACCCCAAAAAATCATAACAAGCCAGGGTGGCAGTGATGAGCCTTGTGGAAATCTACATGTTCTATTTTTGGGTTTCTAGCACAATTTAACCACTTTGACGCAGGATGAGTAGTTCGAAGGAAGGTTGTTATCCAGGGCAGTGCATCACATCTCTCTTCCATGTTGTTTCGTAGGCAGTGCAGGATGGTGTTGTGATCAGCCAGGTCATGCCTGCCGTGTTGAAAGGTACAAGAGATTGATGGCTGCTGATGGTGGTCAGCCAGAATCCATCATGCAGAGTAACGTCTGAAACTGGGTTGGTGATCAGGAAGAAGGGATGTTTCTCACTAAATCTCTGATGCTGCATGGATCCCCCCCAGAAGAGAGGTTTGGAAGAGGAGGATAGTTGTTAAGGTTTCTGGCCTTTCCAAAAGGGGGTTGATGTTGACCTTTCTGATTTCCTTCGGCATTCTGCAATATTCTGAAATGAGGAGTTACTTGAGCTCATTAAGGCTGGAATGACAAATCAGAATCAGCCCTTGATTCGGCTGCCCGGCACATGTTCTTTATACTAAGGAAGCTTGTAGGGGGATTCCCAACCTTGTGCGGGAGTTTTCCATATTCGAGCTAGAGATTCAGAATGTTTCCTTTTGGTCTGGTGTCCAAAGGGAGAATATGTACTGTTGATGTCGGATGGGTTTGCATGTTGGTCGTTGAGAATCTTGTTTTTTTGATGAAACAGGCCAATAAGACCTCAGGTAGGTATGGGGGTGAGATGATGAGAGTCTTTCGGTAGGTCAGGGTCCGGCAATTCTTTGGAGATCTTAAAAGGGCTTCTGTCTATAATATGTGGTTTGAGTCAGAGATCTGGTTGTGATGAGATTCTTCATTGAGTAACTAGATTATGTTGTGAGGCCTTCTAGCCTGGATGTTGCGGGACAGTTTGTTGTGGCTAAGATCTGTTTTTCACATTTACATTTTAGTTTTCGTCCCACTTTTGCAAGTTCTGCTTGACATTTGGACCACGTATTGTGTACTTTTCATTCTCTTTTCTTGTTGCCCTACACAAGAGGTGCAAGTTATTGTCAGGAATTCTAAGAGAACATTGAATTTATATTCACCAATAGGTGTACTTTCCCATGGATCTACTGCATCTAGCAGCAGTGCCCAAGGAACCAACTGGCACTTATATTCCTGAAGAAAGCAGTTAGTGCTAAAGACCCACCCAAACTCCTGTCTCACAACGAAGGCCACTATAGACCCACCCAAGATGCCATCTCTCAATGAAGGCCACCATAGAGCCACCCAAACAGCCGTTTTACAACCAAGGCCACTAAAAAACCCACTCAAGCTGCCGACTCGCAATGAAGGCCACTATAGACCCACCCAAGCTGCTGTCTCACAACGAAGGCCACTATAGAGCCACCCAAGCAGCCGTCTCACAACAAAGGCCACTATAGAGCCACCCAAGCAGCTGTCTCACAACAGAGGCCACTATAGACCCACACAAGCTACCGTCTTGCAACGAAGGCCACTATGATCCACTGGGAAAACTAAACTGTTGCAGTGAACAGAAGATGTATGAGCAAGTCAACAATATGAGGGGCACAACCACTAAACTTCTCTGGCTACCGCAACACATTTAGATAATGCGTGCTATTATAATTGTTCTTTTATAAAGCGAGTGGTTTCTAAGGGCAGGATTTGGGATTCGAATCTGTGTTGCAGCTGCATTGCTTGCTTTTAAGACAAACACGTTGCTCCTGAGCTATCCTTCCTCGCATCAAGAGGCATGCATTGAATTCACAGTTTTGCAGTATTCTAGGATTCATTTCTTATGCACAGAACTGCATTTTCTGTTCACACAGTGATACAACTGCATTTTGGGTCCAGAAAACAGAACATACAATATTACCATAATGTGTGCCTTGTTAAACAAGTGCAGATCATAGTGTTGATCATGAGGTTGGCTCCTATTGTAGGCGGAGCACTCACAATAAACAGTCCAGGCATCTCAGATCACAGGACATACAAACATGCATTTATTTTGGACCACATTTGTAGCCAGGGTGCCTACTGATTTACTTATGATGTATTGGGCAGGACCCTGCAACTCACCTGTGATCAGGTGCATAGATATCAAGCTGGTTGAAAGGCAGGATTGCGTTTGAGGCAGCCCAATGGCCGTCTGCCCTTTGCTTCTTGTGTACGAGGCTTTATATAGCTGGGTCATAGATGAGCCAGCTCTCATTGCAGCCTCTGTACATCTTCTCGGACTCATCTTCTCGGACTCATCAGGATTGTTTTCATGGGGTGAAGCCATGTCACACACGGATCTACCTAACTGAGGCAATATGGAGTCTCACGAGTCCATGGGAATTATCCTAAATAGGCCAGGTTGCCATTTTGAGAAAGCCCGTCACATACGCTGGGATGACGGTGTGTGCAACCAATCTTCCGAAGCTAAGCACCAGAGGGAAATCAGGCAGTGCCCAGGTGAAGTTACACTATTGCTCATTGCAGTCTGGATTCCTGGATGATTGGTGATGGGTCAGGATCCCCACCTCTGCATTTCAGGAGTCCCCTCACCCACTTCTCTTGCTGATTTAGCAGCTCTATGGTCTGTCTGGGTGCCGGCTAAACACTGCTCTGTAACCAGGTGGCCATCGCCCACCAGTGAGAGGGTATGCATTACTGCCACTGCCAGAGGTATTTCTGAATCACACCAGTAAACTGGCATGCAAGTGTTGCATTCACTACATTGACATCAGTGTATTGATAAACACATGAAATCATTCTTCAATCCCGGGCTTTATCTTTTCCAAAGCTGCTAACCATCCATGTAGTATTACATTGTGCAGAGGATTAATCAAATCAGTGTGTGTATTCCACTGTTTAAAAAGTAGGTTACAGCTCTCGTTCTCTTGTCCAGTTTCCTGTGCAGCATGCAGGGCGTGCAGCATCTTTAGAAGAGAGAAAGCATGTCTGCTTTTCTAAGCTTCTCCCTAAATACCAATTTTGTAAGAGTGAAGCAGCTTTGCACTGCACTTGACATACTGGCACATGTCTTCAAGGAGAAGGCATGCACCATATATTAGTGCAGTGTAACCCAGGGTGGGTTCACTTGGTCACAGATGCAACTCTTTCCTAGTCCCCTGAATGCTCAGAGGTTTCAGGGGAGAAGCCTCATTGGTACACATTTATACTATTCTGGAAAAAGGCAAGCAACCTTCCCCAAATGTGAACCTTACATGCTCATGGGTCTCTGATCCAAACGTACATGGCCCTTGAATATTCATGGGTAACATTTGAGGGCTCAAACCATCCCCCAATTACCCTTTCAAGACACCCTCGTGGCCGCCTTCCGCCCACTGCTCCCGGCAGCCTTCCTCCAATCAGGCACCCAAGCATAGTTTCAACATGTTTTATTTCCAGCGAGTTACGAAAATAGAAAACAACTCAAGCTGTCACGCTGTCTGGCGGTGGTGTGCCAGGCCCCAGAAGGGCAGTGGGGCATATCATGGAACGATTGGGAGGGTGGTGGGGGCACCCGGCCCTCCCCCGGGGGTCATCCTTTTCCCCCTGCGAGACCTCCGACTTTCAGAAAGTTTGCAGGACCTAAAACCATCCGAAATGCAGGTGCTTCAGTTTACACCTACTAATCCTTTCCATACAATCTAAAGAATGTGAAACATATTTATTTATGTATTTGTTTAGTCGTCTTTTAGTTCATAGAACTATTACCACTTTGTTTCATAAAACCAAGAGTGCCACAAAAATAATGATCATAGTTAATGTTCATTTTTCATTAACAATTAATTTCTTAAAAATAATGTATACTTCACAAAATCATTAGTTACATACCTAATATCAATACATATTCGAGGTATTGATGTAGGCAGAGATATTTCAAACGCACGTGTCATTCCAAGCACTGCTTGATTGACGTGCTCGTAGATTTCCCATGTCCTGCCATATGATCCTGAATCAATGATTACTGTATGAGAAGAGGCTCCTGTACGTTTGACCTCATCGGTCCATATGTCGCTTTGGTCCAACGGTGTCCAAGCACCTGGCAAACACCGCCTGGACACCCGACTTCCGTGTGGACAACCTTATCACCTCGGGCGGTGCAAGCTCCTCTAGGAGCCAGACCCTGCTGGGCTGGAAACTAAACTATCCCTCAGGGAGAACACATCAAACAGCCATTCTGCTGCTATGGCCCGGCACATCAGAGAACCATCCCCGGCATATCAGAGAACCATCCCGGAGGCAGCCGGGACGGCGCATGCAGTGCAGAAGAGAACTGAAATGCCTACTGCACAGTGATTCCCAAGGGGTGATTTAGCTAAGTCTATTCCTGGTTCTACCACTGTTCCGACCGATTGTAAACAGCCCCCTGTTCCTTGAACTCTTGTACAGCACTCTGTTGCACTCGAACTTGGTCCACGCTGTATAAAAAACAAATTGGCAAAATAATCTTACTCTTCTCTGATTTAAATGGATAGTACTTTTGGAGGAATGTTATAGTCTTCAGTAGACCACTGCGACAGGATATTGTGAAGACAGGGGTGGTCTATTTAGGATGTAGGTTCTCTAGGACTAAGAAACAGATATTTCTGGTGAGGAGTCAAATTACCGGCGTTGACACCTTATGTCACCTGCACACTGGGAATTGATGCAGCTGGAGCAGCCCCAGATTTACTGCGCCTGAAGGAAATCTACCCAGTGTCCGGGAAGACGCAACCTGCGAGTCCTTGATGCACACACATGCACATTGCTTGTGGGACCACATGCCTGAGCTCAATGTCACTGTTCATCTGGTACTGTGCGTAGCATGGCCCACCAGTCTTTTCTGAGTTGTCCGAAAGCCTGCTTCTTTTAAAAGGTCGGGATTTTGGGGTGACACAGAATCTTTGGGCAATGGCAGTTGTTGACTGCCCTCCAAGCTTAGTAGTCCTTGGAGGCTCCACATGACCCTGATGGCCCCTAGCAAAGCCCAACACCCTGAAATCACCACTGGAAACGACTGATATTCGTAGGCCCTGGCCAGGGTCTTATGCAGCCACAGTTGTACCAGTTGGGAATGATGAATGCAGCATTGGCACCTAGGATGGCCTTATTTGCAGTGCCTATTTTCCATATAAATGATGAAATACCACACCTCAAGAAATGGTCAAGTGCATTTAGTGCTCTGGGCCTTGTTGTAGACGTGTAGCTGTGCTTGTCTGCAGCAGCATGGCTGTGTTTCCTCCATTGCATGTTCTACAGGGCCTAGTAATGTCACTGGGCCTTGTAAGATCGTTGTTTTGTCCACCTTTGTTCACCTCCCGTGCCCCGTCGCGCTCTGAAACACTTGTGCATGAGCGCGATACAAATAAAATATTACATCATACAGGAGAACCAATGCAGACTGCGCTTGGGTTGCATTTAACCAACATCAAGTATTTTCCATTCCTGTCCCTGACTGTAATTGTCTTTTGTTTTGCAAAAAGAATGAGGGTGTCACACAATCCTCTGTTCGACTTTAGAATTGTCTTGTGGAGCAACATAAAGTGCCTGATTCAAGAAAGTGTTTTATAATGGTGCAATCCCATAGGAAAACGTTCCATAAATATTGCCCAAAATGTATCTACTGTTAATTGATAGCGGAAAAACAATTCCAAAATACTGTTGTAAGGTTATAGCTTCAATTCGAAGCTCTCTAAATGGACATAAGCATCATCCCCAAACCAAAAAAAGATATTTCTTTGATGTCTGCATGCCAACTAAAAAGTAAAATTTGGAAACATCCTTTTGAGGTACTGATGAAATACACTCCACTGTTTATGTGAGAGTTACTTAGCAGAGTCAATGTAAACAAGCATTGGCAATGCCAACAGTTTGGACTTTTGTGAAAGCATAGGAAAGGCACTTGCCTGGCACAGCCGTAGTGGTGTTAACTGCCCATTGATGACACCAAGTGTAAAATAGTGCAAGTACCTGGACATCAAAACGCAGTACCTGACAAATGCCTAATAATAATGAACACAAGTAAAAACTGTTGGCTTTGCCAATGTTTATTTCTAACAGGGCTTTAGTGAAAGACACGCAGAGTGCTTAGAAATCGAGTGACTGAAGCCAGACCTGGCTTTAATTACACCAGTAACAAGTAGAAACTCAAATTAAGTAATTAACCTTCAGAAGAATGCTTTAAAAGAACACTGGCAGGCACTTCCAGTGGAAAGTTCGATGGTAAGGTTTGATTAAAGCAAGCTCCAAGAGTTCCCAAGAGGAGGTGTTTTTGACGGCGAGGGGCAGCCACTGGATGGAAATGGCCATAGAGATTAGGATGGCCATGGGCAGTCAATGGGTGGGCAAATAACCAAACAACACACAGAGGTTCTGTGTCCTTCCTCATAAGCCATTCCTCCCTATCTGTACTCTAACGCAATCGTTTTAGCTTATAGGTGTCACAAGTGACACCTAATAACCAAAACTAAAAATGGAATACATTTCCAGGACTGGACTGACTACCTCTGCCCTCCCATGCAGTTCGGTTCCCTCTGATCAATTATTAACAGTGGTATTATAAAATGCAAAAATAGTTAAAGACGTTAAGAAAGGAAATGCTATCTTACATTGATTCATGGCGGATCACATTTAAAATGCATTGCAATGAAATCAGGCTTCTAGCAGGTGCAAAAACAGGTGGAATCCACAGGAATCCTTTGGTTTTACACCTGCAGGAAAATGCCTTGCGGTTTTGGTAGTTAGAGTATGAATGCAAAGCAGGCACATCTCTTTTATGCCTTTGCTCTATCTGCAAAAAAGGTACATTTCCATGAGCACACAAAGGGGTGGTAAGGTAGGCATAGACATTACTTGCCTACGTTTCGCAGCACGTTAGGGACTTCGAAAATGCGTGCCTGCAACCTGCATCTGAAATTGATTATGATGAAACTTGCCTGCACCGAGGAGGTCATTTCCAATCCTTGCAGCACAAAAATAGGTGTTGTAATCAGTGTTACATCTAGTATAACATCACGTTTTGTGCTCCAAGGAATTTTCACAGTTTTGGTGGGCAGAGCTGGGGCACTCAATTGGATTTTCTACTCCCCTTCCAGCGCTTCCTGCCAACACTGCATGGTTTCTTTCATCATGAGATTTTTATGCTGTTGGAAAACCATTGGATTCCTGTGGAATCCATCATCTTTTCACACCTGCTAAAAGCTGGCAGAATCCCTAGGAATCGATGCTTAATGCCTCCTGCCATGTGTATGGGGGTTGGGGCATTTACACTTTGCAGTGTGAAGTGTACAAACACCTGTAAACAATCCCTAGGAATCAATGCTAAATGCCTCCTGCCATGTGTATGAGGGGTGGGACATTTACACCTTGCAGTGTGAAGTGCACAAAAGCCTTTAAACAATCCCTAGGAATCAATGCTAAATGCCTCCTGCCATGTGTATGGGGGTGGGGCATTTACATCTTGCAGTATGAAGTGCACTAAAGCCTGTAAACAACCCCTAGGAATCTATGCTAAATGCCTCCTGCCATGTTTATGGGGGTGGGGCATTTGCATTTTGCAGTATGAAGTGTACAAAAGTCTGTAAGCAGTCCATAGGAATCGATACTAAATGCCTCCTGCCATGTGTATGGGGGGTGGAGCATTTGCACTTTGCAGTATGAAGTGTACAGAAACCTGTAAACAGTCCCTAGGAAGCGATGTTAAATGCCCCCTGCCATGTGTATGTGGGGGAGGGGGGAGGGGAGGACATTTACACCTTGCAGTATGGAGTGTAAAAAAGCATGTAAACAATCCCTAGGAATCGATGCTAAATGCCTCCAGCCATGTGCAGTATGAAGTGTACAAATGCCTGCAAACCTAATTTAGCTAGCCCTGACTTTGTGTTGCAAACCTTGAAAATTGCAGATAGGGGACTGCAGTGCGCATGTTGGCATCCCCCTTCATGCAAGTTACGCTTTTTTTCAGAATGACTACAAAGTGGGTATTGAATGTATGGCTATATGTGAATGATAACAATTAAACATTAGATGTGTGATACATAATGAATTATATCCATAGTTATGCCTTGCCTCATTATGAGCAACCTTGTTCACCCCAGGATGCACATAGATGCACATACCAAAATATGTTCTTTTGTCTAATTTGTTTTGATTTACTTACATTGATTGACACGCTGTTAAATATATCCAACTTGCTACTCGAAATGTACTTGGCTAGCTCACTTAGCTCTTCCCGGTGGCTCACGTGTATTGGTCCATTAGATCACAAGCAGCTGGTTGGTCCAACAACCCATAGGAGACACTTTTAATAGCGACACAGTTCATATTGCAGACCAAACCAAGCACTACAGGAACTAGGATCCATTAAAACAGAAACCTTGTCAAAGCCAACAGTTCTGTACTTTGTATAGTCATAGGTGTAGGCATTTGGCGGGCACTGCCATAAATGTACTACTATGGCAACCAACAGCTGGGAAATGTAATGAGTACTTGGCCATAGAACAGACTTGCCTGGCAAATGCCTAGCTAATACATAAATACAAAGCAACATTGTTCGCTTTTCCATTGCTTGTTTTTAATGGAGTGCAAAGAGCAGCTACCCGGACACACATACTCCTTACAAATCAAGGACTACCTATGCCATGTGCACATTTAAAGCTGCAATTAAACCACATAACTCATAGATGGCTGGTTAGAGATACCACTGCCAGGCCAGTGCTCAATAGAGATGCTGAATAGATCTCAGGCTGGCAGGGTGGGGCAGATAGTGGGTGGGAATGGCCACAGGGATCGCTGTACTCTAGTGTAAGACCTTTGTCTTGCAGGCTACACTTGAGCATACTTAATATCAAAAATTATAAAAGGACATCAAGACCAAAAACCCATATTATTTTCAGCAAAGGGCACTTGATCAGTGGGCCAGACCTAACTATCTTGGAAATAAATGCTTAGAAAAACAAATCATAGCTCAAAATGTAAAACCTTATGGACAAGACATGTCTGGAAGCAGGCCAGTGAAGAGAGTCTTTGTGTAAACAGCGAGAACAGTGTTCACCATAATCCTGGCCATGAACACCAGAACCACTCTATAGTATGTGCGCCAATGATCAATAAATGCATCTAATACTAATATGTAGGGAATGTATTATAGCGGTCTCATGATGACTACCTAATTAGTCATTGGGTAACATGCATATACATCATGTTTCTGAGGTCATTCTATACAGAGCGAGAGACTCGCCATTGCTAGAGCGGGAATCCCAGTTGGATATGTCTACTTCCTCCAGTTATCCCCTTGCATCCTGTGTTATGCCGTCCATAGAGTACAGGATTTACCAAGCACAGTGAAAGGCGATATTAGGTGGTGGGGAGATCACAGTACATGCAACCAACTGGGATTCCCTCTAGCACACAGGTGAATCACTCCTGGTGGCTCACTCATCCTGTATATAATGACCCCAGAGGCAATCATTATAGGCAATAGTGAAACAGATCTATTCTTTGAAATATCCTTTCTTTGATTTATAAAACTTGTACTGATCAAATTCATATTTTTAGACCTTTATTAACGTATTTGCGATTTGTAAAATGTGACAGACTGCTTATGGAACTTGAGGGCACTAGGGGAAAAAAGGGAGAGGGAGGGAAAAAAAAACGGATTGAGGAATTTTGGCAGGGGGTCTTAGAGCATATCATCTGTGAGAGGCATCCAGCACCTGTCGCAGCTAAACAATGCAGTCACATTACAGATGCCTAAATATACAACATATATTGAGTTTCAGAAAACTGGTAGAACCAAATTGAAAAGCTCTCAATTCAGGCCTTTGTGGAGATCGGGTTTTTTTAAATTTTTTGCAGTCCTTTGCGGCTTTTCTTTCCTATGATTGGCGATTTGTGGAGATCGGCCATTCTCAGGTGGCTTCGATAGTGTGGTCTTCACAGTGTTTCTTGATTTTACAGATTTCCGAGATCCAGTGCCATATTTTGCCAAAATTCTGAGCCAGTGGCACCCAGGTTACTACCCGAAGAATGCCCCCTGATTTTTGATGGCCGTAATCAACCTTCATTTGGTCATACAAGCTTTCCTGGAGGGTCTTAATCTTAATCAGTTTTTCAGCTCTGTTGATCAGTAGGATCCCTGGGTCAGCTTGGAAAATGTTACTTGTTAGTAGGGTTAAAATTGATATTTTCAAGGCTGTTGTCATATCCTCCTGTCTTTGATGTCATAATCTCAAAGCACTGTTTTGAATCCACTGTAGTGCTTTATTTATTGAGTTTGGAGTACTGAACATATACCATTGCATTAGCCCTGGTAGTATAGAATTAATGATCTCGTTAGATACATTTTACATCCGAAGTCCAGTAGAGGTAGGATCATTTCCGCGAGGAGGAGCTGGAGACGTACACTTCCCCCTACTACAAAAGTATTTCTAAATTTCTCCCATTGTAGACCAGTTTGTGGAGGCAGAGGGTGGCCCAATAATTTTCAGTTAAATGATTTAAGTTTTCCAGATTTTCAGATGAAAGTAGCAGTCTCCTGTTAACCATTCCTGAATCTTTAAAGACATGTTGTGAAGTTTAGTTGGTGGTTAATTGCTTTTATAATGTGAATCATAATCTGTGTTTTATCCTTATACCCTGTAAAGGCATTGGAACCTTATTGACAATCGTAGTAAGGGGCTTCATGTAAACACTAAAAAGACAGAGTGATAGTGCTGAGCATGAAATAATTCCCATATTGCCTTTTGGGTTTCTAAGAGGAATTGCCAGTGTTTGACCCAGAAGGGTCCATTTTGGCAGGTTGCGTTGGAGCTGGTGCATGGGGATTTAGTGGTCAACCATTTCGAAGGCTGCTATTTCATGATGTCTAGCAGCATCTGCAACTAGATTGACCACCATGAAGAAAGGACTTTTCCTCATTAAATGTTTGAGTTGGCTAGGGTCTCCCTTTCTAAGATTTCATTTTTCATTAGAAAATGTGTCAGCAATTTAAAACTAAGCTTTAAACCAAATTAATGGTATTCAGAGATTTCAACGAAAACATTTAATTCGAGGCATTTTTACTGTAAGAAATTCCCCCCAAAATACTGATTTTTAAAAACAAAATATATATGGTGATAAGGGGATAAAACAGGTGGATAGGGGATTGGGGGGTTAAAAACATGGGCAAGTGGGGCTTTGGGGGGGTGAGCCCTCCCCCCCAAAAAAGTAGTTTTGGTCAAAAATGCCTTAAAAACAAAGTTTTAGGTAAAATCACATATAACCACATTAATATGACATAAAATGAACAGTTCAAAGATGATTATTAACATTCATTCACAATCTTAAACTTAAAATCTAATAAAAGACAACCAACTTCCTACGGCATAACTGACATCTGCACAGATATGAACACTTTAGGATTCCACAGTAATAGCATAGAAACATAGCTAAATTCTGGTTAAATCAATGAAAGTTATCACTAAGTTTAGGGATTTATCTGTACCTCACTAAGTCTTGCTTCAATAATAATCTAATGCTTCATCAGTGCAATGGCCAAAGATACCTGATAACCTGGGCTACAGCTTACCAAATAACCATCTGTACTGATAAAGGTGGGGCAGTAGACAAAATTATTAAGGTAAAGGTGCCTAGTACTGAAAAGCTCAGCACATTCTAATAATGTATGCCTGGAAGTTTTGTGCGCAGAGTTGACAGCATCTCACAGCGGGGGAACGCCAAGCCTAGGGCCTGTAAGCGATATTCAATCAACACTAAAGCTAAGTCAATGCCAAGCCTGGGATTCTGAGGAAAACCCTTATTGATGTATTTTTATGTCCAGTTCTAATCTGGATGATGAACCCTTGTATAACACCCCTCTCTCAGAATCCCCCCGACCCCGCTGAGCCAAGAAGTAGGTTTGTTTTGCAAATTTAAAAGGTTTATTTGAAAAATTAAACAATATATATATTTCACACTTTTATAATAAATTAATAATTGATATCACACTTATGAATATGAATATAACGTTGATCAACAATGGGTAATCTGACACTAGCACACTTCTTTACAATCAATGAGGAGTTAGTATAGGATGGATAAGGTAGCAAAAATACTTTTATGGTTTTAAGGGAAAAGCAATGAGGAATAAAATGCAGTACAGAAATAACTTGATATGATTTTAGCAAAAGATAAGATAATCACTTTTTCTCTGGCCACTTTTTCACCCTCCCCCCTTTATGCAATATAAGGAGATGGAAAGCAGAGCACGCAGTTTTCAGAAATGCAATCGAATACAATACGAAATTCAGTTCCCCCCAGCAAGCTTAGAGGAAAACAGGTAGGAGTTTGAAACACAGGCCCAAAATGCTTTGAATGTGATGACAATGAAGTGAGAAATGTGCTAAAATGCTTTTAATTCCCTCTAGATATTCAGGGTGGGTGATATCTAGTTTATATTAGTTCAGGCTCACTTTAGCAATGCTCTATGAATGATTGTCAGGTTGCACACGAATTTCAGCAAGCAAAGCAAGGACAAATATTTTTACACGTGGCTGAAATTGAGCAAAATGTCAAATTGTGGCAAATTTAGTGGCGTGCATCGAGCGTGATTACGGAGGCACTATAAGGAGTAGGAAGTCAGTTCTAGGCTCGTTGGAAAGCTTAGAATATTAGCTTTAAGATAAAAGTTTTGCTCCTAGCACAAACGGTTCCGGAGATACGGCCGATTTTGTGAAGGTCGTTTTTCGGATTTGAAATTTAAAAGTTCAAAATGACAGGTGACAGTTTTCAGCTTTAAAGATGACAGAATGACACGATTACTAGGAGGCAATTCTACTTAGGTTTAAATAGTTTGGATTAGATTATTTTAACTAAGAGATTGGGTTCTGCACAGTTCTGGCGGATACTCACTCCTAATTTTGAAATGAATGGTCCTCGTCATGGATCTGGTCTAGTGGACTGGACTTTGGGCGGTTCTGCTCACAGCGTCTGGGTCAGCTCTGCTCACAGTTGTCTGGTTGTGGTCTGCGGTTCTGGGAAAAGTTCTTGGCAAAGAATTCAAACAGCTCGCCCGGCTGTTGAATAGTTTGGTTAGGTTTGCTGGATTCTGAAGGCCTGCTGAGAATAATTTTGCTTGCAGTGGGCCTTCTAGGTTCAAAGTTCTGTAGTCTATGGGGCTCCGGTTCTGGTCTCTGTTTGGATGGGATGTCGGCCGTCAAAATGCTCCGCAGAAATGGAAAATGAATTCCTCTACCTGTGCCAGCAGTCTCTTTTTATGTGTTTTGGAAGTGGGTGGGTCGGCTCATTCTGCATGCCCAACCTTCTCAACTTATCATTGGCCCAATTCTCCTCTTTCCCTTGATTGGGGAGCTGGGTTTTGTGTCATCTTTATGGCTTACAGAAAGACACTCCCCTTGTCAATGAGCACACAAATCTATTTCTGATCCAAATACATATTTCCCAGATACACAATTTGTTGAAATTACATGTACACTTTATATATTCCTTATGGTCCATGCTTGTCCGCCTCTGATCTTCCTGGGGGCTTGCATTCAAAAATGACAACATTTTGCGCTTTTTGGTCGGTTTACCAATATCGGACATTTACCAAAAATTACACAAATGTGCGCAAGGAGTATGGACATTAATTGATGAAGTGTCAGATTTTTAACATGCAGACATTTGGAGTAAGACCCTATTTTCCGCTAGCAACCCCCCAGAATACACCAAAGGGTCCTAACACCTCTTAAAATGTGCACGGAAAAATCCCAAGAATAATGATATTATTTATATAATTTTGACCAGTCCGCGCTATGAGTTATCTATCTTTTTAAAATTATGCCCTGGTCAAAAAGGGGTGTGGCTTCCCACATCACATGGTGGAATAAATGGTTTATCCACTTCCCCCAAGCTCAGCTTGCTAGCAGAGGCACTGCCCCTCCCAGTTCCCCCAAGAGGAAGCCATTTTACGACCCCCCAATATAACATTTGCCTGAGCCCAGGACAGGCTTTGTTCAACCTCCTGCAGTCTGCAGGTACCCCTCCCTTAATTCAATCAGAGAGGTGTCATCTCCTTTTGTCAGGGGCAGCAGGATGCAGCTAGCCCTGGGAAGAGTGGCTGAGCAGGTTTCTCCTGTCGGGGGTAGTTGTCAGGCAGAATTCAGCTAAATGTCACTTTAGTTCCCAGTTTAAATCAAACTTACAATTTTTACCTATACATTAAATAATTACTTCCTTCAAGTCATTTCAGAATATAGTTTTACATTGTATCCACCTCTTAGCAAGTCTTTCCTTGGCCTGGTTTGGGTTCCTCTGTTCAGTTTTACACAAATGTCTGGTGGTTTTAAAACACTGGCTTTCTGATAGTGGTGAGTACCAGTATTGCATCCATTTTTGGAATCTGTCTTGAATTACTGCATTTCAATAGAGTGGTCTTTTGCTTGATAGTATAGGACCCTTGCTTAACATTGTTTTGATGGCATCCTTACAGTAGAGTGGTGATGTGGAACCCCCCGCAAGAAGGTTGTATCTTTGGAGTGGTCTTGTGCCAACTGCGCAGTTCTCCTGGATTCTGGCGTGAATGTGGGCGGCGATAGCTCATCCCCACATCCACCCAGTCTATTCATTTAGTTTGTTCTGGGATAGAATAATGGGCGGCGACATCTCATCCCCACATCTACCCAGTCTATTGATTCAACATGGGTCAAAACCCTTGACAAACCCCTCCGCCCGACTGCGCTTTGATTCGAGTCAAGGGGAAGTCGAGTGCAAAGGATGTTTTGAGCCCTGCGCTGGTATGTCCGCATTATCTTCTTCCAATTCTGTAGATGGCACAGTTCAGCATCTTTTCCTCCACCCAGTTGGATCGATCGGTTCTCCTCGCCGGTCCTGATGGGAATATTGGGCGGTACCCCGGGCCCCTCGGGTCTCTGCTCCCGGTCCCCGGTCGTCCTCCTTGGTCAGTCTCCATGGTTTCCTCTCTCCTAGGATGATAAAGCAAAAATCGGCAATACCTATTCATAGATATTTTTCCACCACTATTGATCTAGTGGGGCAGCATGTACATTTTATAACTCAATAGACATAGCATTCTTCTTTTGAAAAACACGATATAATTCAGAGACAGTCGCTTACAAGAGTCATAATATCTTAGAAACTATATGTGGGATATTTTAGGGTTGGAACTGAATTAATCTGGAGCGGTCCCCTCTGGTATTGCAGAGGACTCCTCCAGTTGCTGCAGAGTGTGCCTGGGATGGCAACACTTTAGCTGATTTATATGTACCCACTTGTCTTCCCCTTCCGCCAGACTACTTTTGGGGATGCAGATCTTATACGCTACAGGGGAGATCTTGTCTATAATTTCAAACGGTCCCTTCCATGTAGGCAAACATTTTCGCTGTTTGGCCTGGTTCCTTTGGAAATTGTATAGATAGACCCGGTCCCCTACAGTATATTCCTTCCTGGTGGTCTTCAGGTCGTAGTGGGTTTTCATGCTATCAGCTGATCTTTCTAGATTCCGCTGAGCATAGGCAAAAGCATGCTGAAGGTGTTTCCTTAAATTCTCCACATACTCATGAGTTGTGGAGGCATTTATCAGTGTCTGCTCTTGGGTCCTGTAGAGCAGATGCTGGGGAAGCACCATCTTGCGTCCGGTCATCAACTCAAATGGTGACATTTTAGTTGCAGATGAAGGGGTAGATCTGATGGCCATTAGGACGAGAGGTAATCGGATATCCCAACCTGGCCCAGAATCGGCCACACACTTTTTTAATATGCTCACAATGGTTCGGTTGTATCTCTCTACTGCCCCAGAAGAAGCTGGCCGGTAAGCAATATGTAGCTTTCTTTTGACCCCCAGTATCTCCCACATCTTTGTCATTACTTCACTGGTGAAGTGGCTACCTCTGTCTGACTCAATTCTTTGAGGTAGACCAAAACGGCCAAAGATATGATTGATCATCAGGGCAGATGCAGTTTCTGCCTTGCAATTTGGGTCTGGGAGACATTCCACCCACTTGGTAAACAAGCATGTGACGGTCAACATGTACTTGTTTCCTCTAGACGAGCGAATCACAAGGCCTACAAAGTCGATTTGCAAATCTCACCATGGCAGTGTCATCCCCCTCTTTTGGAGAGGCGCACGGTGTGTGAGGGATGATGGCTGAAACTGTGCACACACAAGACACCCCTTCAAGTATTGGTCGAGGTCCTGCCCCATGTGTGGCCAGTATGCAATCTCTCTTAAGATCTCAAGTGTTATGTGAAACCCCCTATGACTGGCGGTGGTCGCATCATGGGCGTGACTTAACATCAGGCTTCGGAATGAGGTAGGGACCACCCACTGATCATGGCCAGCTTGGGATTTCCTTACCAACAAACCGTCTTGGATTCAGAAAAATTTTTGGACATTTCATCAACACTCTTAGGTCCTCCTTCCCAATGAAATCGGTATCCGTCCGGGGAAAGTTCTCAGGGTCCTCAATGTGTTGGTAAAACTTACCAATTATTGGATCTCGCTTCTGAGCTGTAATCAAATCAGCATCAGGGGTCTCCTTACTCCATTGTGCAGTTGAAAGATCATTGTGAGCATTGGTCTGGGACCTAGTGATAGCAGTGACCTGGATTTCCCCCAACAGGGACTCTATTTCTATTAGATCCCCTTGGATGGCACCGGTTTTGGCAAGCTGATCAGCTAAGTCATTTCCAGTTTTGTCTAGTCCCTCTACTTTGGAATGACCCTGGATCTTTTTCCAATAGATGGTCATCCCATTCGAGGTGACCAGATCATCAATGTTTTGGATTAACTTCCCATGTTTCAAGGGTTTGTTATTAGCACATAACATGCCTCTGGTTTTCCAATTAACAAGGTGCTCCACGAACCAGTTCCGTACATAATCCGAATCTGTGATTATGACCAATTCGTGGAGTTGATGTTGGACAGCAGTGAGGATGGCCTGATGCACCGCCATCAACTCTGCCACCTGACTACTTCGGGGACCAATTTTGTATCCAGCGGAGGGTTCTGGGGACTCATTCACCCATGCGTTCCCTACGCCGGCCACGAGTTCTTTTTCCCCGTTGTTGTCAACATGGTAAGAGCATCCATCCACATAGACAGTGGGCATTCCCTCACACTTGTCTTCTTCAAAGACTTTGTGGGGGGAATTAAGGTATGCCTCCATGTTGTCCTTGATTTTTAGACTTCCGTCCTCGAGACAGTTTTCTCGGGTACAATCATATAAGTCAGCCAGACCTTGCGCGGGGGGACTCTTCTTGTTTTGGCCATATCTGACCTCCACAGGAAAGCCTTGCATTGACAGAATCCAGGAAGTAATTCGGGAATTACTCACATTTACGGCCCTGATTCTGTCACTTTGGAGATATTGCAGAGGCTGGTGTGGAGTCTCCACTATGATGTGTTCCCCCTGGATAAACGGGCAGTAATTCTTCAATGCCCACACCGTTGCCAGGAGTGCCTGCCTTCTCACAATCGTTGAATTTTTCCTCCACCGAGGATAAAGTTTTGCTCGCATAGGAGATTACTTTATTGACCTTGCCATGCTTTTGGTATAATACTGCCGTCAAGCACGTATTAGAGAACCCTGTCTCCAGGAAGAACTCCTTGTTTCTGACAGGATAAGCTAGGCAAGGAGCTTGTGAGAGGCTTCTTTTGAGTTTTCTTACTGCCTCAGATTGTTCTGGACCCCATTCCTACTTGACCCCCCCTTCAAAAGATGAATCAGGCGTCTGGTGATCTCTGCGTAGCCCTCAATGAACTTTCTGCTGTAATTAGTCAGTCCAAGGAGGCTCCTTAGTTCCCGCAGAGTTGTGGGATCCTTCAGTTTCTGGAGTGCTTCCACTTTCTTTTCTTGGGGACAGAGACCCTGAGGAGTAATCTCATGCCCCAAGAAATTAACACAGGTTCTACACCACTGTGCCTTCTGAAATGAAATTTTTGCTCCGGCGGCCCTCAACTGTGTCAGAACATAACGGATCTCCGTTAGGTGTTCCTCCACAGATGAACTTTTGATGAGGACATCATCTACATAAGCCAGGTTACCCCTCGCACCCAGGTCGGGCATGGCCTTATGTAGGAAAATGTTGAATTCATTGCCGGAGTAGAGGTATCCGAAGGGAGTCTGGGTCCATGTGTACTGCTGGCCCCCAAAGGTAAAAGCCAGTTTGTATTGGTCCTCCCTACTGACAGGCACGGTCCAGTATCCATTGGTCAGGTCTATTGCAGTGAATACCTGTGACCCCTGAATCTGGGCCAGCCCTTGGTCAATGTAGGGAAGAGGCCATCGGAATGTATGGACCCGTTTTGTTGAGCTCCCTAAGGCCGGCACAGAATCTCCACTGGCCGTTTGGCTTCAATATTCCCAGCACCAGATTATTGAAAGTGCTGTGGACTGGACAGATTATTCCCCGGGACTCAAGGTTCTTAATTATTTCAGTACGGGACTCCATGGATGCGAGAGGCAAACGATATTGCTTCACAAACACTGGAATCATTCCAGGGTCGGTGGGAATTGTTGTTGTGTGGATGTCGGTGCGACCACAGTCATATGAGTCTACCGCAAAGAGATCTTGGAAATCCAAGAAAACTTGTTTCAACTTTTGCTTCTGTTCCAGAGTCACGCAGGCATCACCCAGGTTGACTCTCTCTTCCACCATCTGCCTGAAGCCTGGAAAGACTTCTGGTTTTGCTATCTCAGCGGCCTCCTCCAGCTGGGTGGAGAAGTCCCTGGTCAGAGTGCTGATTTGGACTGGAGGCTTCAGGTGGGAAAGACAGCCCTCATGGACCTGGAAAATCACCTCATCCCTCCTGAAGTCACAAGTCACATCTTCCTTACCATAAGGGCAAGAAGTGTACACCAGGAAGTTCCCCCCATGCTGGGTAAAGATCCTGTCTGGTGTTGTATTGTCATCACTGTCACTGTCAAAACAGTCCTTGGGGATTGGTCCCAACAGTTCATTTCCTAAATCAATGGAGAAATGTCGGTCATCAACCGCCATTCCAATAATGGTGCCTGTGGCTAGAATGATACTCTTTAAGTCGCTGTTATCCACCTCTATTGGAATGGTGTCATGTTCTATGTTGACTAATGGTGTTGGGTTTACCCCTAACCCTTGCTGTTGGAGAGAAGCATTTAGATGAATATAAGTATCAGGGTTTTTCAATTTTTGTCCTCTTTTAACTTTCACTTCCAGGGAGAATTGTCGGGTCCTTTCCGGGATGGTGACTTCCTCTTTAAGCTGAATTTCAACTGCATAAGGTAGCAATTGAGCTGACCTAAATGCTCTTTCTGGATCATCAAAGCCCATGGGATTATCCGCTAATCGGGACCAAGCTTTGAAGTTTATTAGGTCCAAACTAATGGCAAAGCGATTGAGAATGTCACTGCCTAAGTAAAAGCCGGCAGTGACGTCTTGCACAACCCAACAATTATGGACTATGCTCTTGTTGCCAATGGAGATTTTGAGCATACACCTGCTTGACAGGAGATGTTTGGAATTGGGTGCTTCCAGGTCCATTTCCCATTTGTCTATCAGTTTGAATGTGGGAATGTCTGGATCTTTTGGGAGTTGGCGGAACATGGCTTCGCTGATGAAGCTCTTACCGTTGTTCACACACAATCGAGCGAGAGAGTCCTTCCCATCATTTAACTGAACAGGGATGAACAACTGATCTCCAATTTGCTGAATATCAGCCAGGCTCTGAGCTGATTTCACATCTTTCTGGACTATAGAAGTGGGAGTGTCTGATTGTGGATTGGTAAAGAATATCAGAGTGTTTCCTTCCAGTGTGGAATACCACCTTAAACTGGTAGGAAGGTTGATTTTCAGAAATAGAGAGGACCCACCATCACCATTCTGTTGTCCTACTGCTATTACTGTCACATCTGGAATTTGGTTGTTCTGGAAGTGAAATTCTACTTGGTCAGATTTTTGTTCAACCATGTGGCAGGTGCCATTTAAACTAACATGGTTGACACTCTGTTTTAATTTTATTGGTCAGCTAGTCTGGGTCCCGAGGACCTTGTTTACGCAATCTATTAGGGGTGACAACCTTCTCAGGAGGTCATTCACTAGTAAACAAGGGGTGCCCTCTGGAGTCACTAATATGACCGGGTGTTTCACCTTGTGTCGCCCAATTTTGATGTCCAAATCTGCAGTCCCCTCGACAGGAATTTCCTTCCCGTCAAAGTTCTGCAGTTGTCCAGGAAGAGAGGTGAGAGGAATACGGTAATTCTCCCCCCTTCCTGCATTTATTTCATCAAAGGCCCTTTTGGACAGAAGGGTAGCTTGGGATCCAGTGTCCACCAGTGCCAAAATTGTACCCTGCCCCTGTACTTGTACCGGGGCATAGTATCTTCCCTCCTTCTCCTCAAGGGGGCACAGATAATGCACATTTTTGGACAACTGGTGGGCTAATTTTCTGGTTTTGGACATGGCGAGAGAAGAGATTTGGGCAGAATTCTGTGGAGAGCCTTGTGAATCTAAAAGAAAAAGTTGGCAACTGGAGATCAGAGCCATTGTGGGTTCCCCTGGTTCTGGTTCTGGGCCGCCCCCCCTTTTTGGAGGCAGTCACCAGGATGGGTTTGAACCAGGGGATTTCGGTATTGTGGGTTCTGGGATAGAATGATGGGCGGCGACAGCTCAATCCCCACATCTACCCAGTCTGGATTGGAATCTCTTGGGACCCATTTTCCTTGGGAGGAGTTCCCCCATCTCTGAAGGAGAAGATCCTTTTCCCAGGGTCCTCTGAGGATCCCTCTCCCTCAAATTGGAAGACCTGTACCTCCTCCACAAAGTGGGTCTGTTTGGGTCCTTTGTTTCTCCTTCCTCCTCTCTGCTCCTTGGGAGGGAGGCTTTCAGGGGTAGGAGATTTTGTTTCCGATTCCTGGTTTTCCAGGGGCTGTTTACAAGCTGGGAAGGAAGCTTCCTCCAAGGCTTTACACCCCCTTCCCCTTGTGCCTCCTCCCTGGGAACCGGTGGGTTATCGGGGTGCTGGCCCCGTCATTGTTCTGGAGCACCAGGCCCAGAGTGTGGGGCATTCTGCAGTGGCAAGCTCATCTGAGGGTTCTGTTGAGCCCTCAGTATGTGACCCAGATCCCGTGCCATATTTTGGACCTTGCGCTCAAGTTGTGAAACCCGCTCAGGCTGATACGGGGCTCTATTTTCTCCCCTGGGCTGATCCCGGGAAGGGTAGCTATCCCTTCTCTGGTAATACCCTGGATTGGGAAGATTTGGGTACCCCTCCACCCTTGGCCTCCCCTCTCCCGGATTAGGTGGTCTGGGCTCAGGGAATTGGGGAAAGAAGGATGGATGGTTTTGGGGTTGGAAATTGGGTGGATACCTGGGAAAAAAGTTCTGCCCAGGATTTGGTGAATTTCTGCCCTCCTGGGGGAAGTTGGGAGGGAAGTTCCCCGGGTTAGGTGCTTGGCTGGATTCCCCCCCTTGGGCTGGAGGAGTCCACACATAACCCATGATGGGTCGGTTTCCCTTGTAGCGGGGACTTACATAATCAGGGGAGCGAGGGACCCCATTTGTGGGACTACCTCCTCGACTCCCTGTCAGTGACTGGCCCGAGGGCCTTCTGGGCTGTGAATTATTTGGTGCAGGCAGGTTTTTAGGCCCCCCCATCTCCAAATCTAAAACGGGGGCAACCTTTACCTCTGCCACCTTGGCAGCAGCAGGGGTGCTGTTGGTTTTTGGGGTTTTTCTGCGCATTATTTTTATTTTCTATGGGCTTCTGCACCTCATAGATCCGGGTAGCCTGTTCAATGACCCAGTGTAGTGACCTCTTCTCGTGAAAATCTCTCACTAGCTGGGTCATGATGTATTTGGCCAAGGCATGGAAAAAAGTATTGACAAATTCTCTGCTGTCCGTGCGCACCCTTCTGGTGGTCTGCGCAAAGGCACGCTTCAATTCTTGCACAAATTCTTGTGGGGCCTGATCCTCCCCACATTGCAAATTGTAGGCTGCCTTGCGAGCCTCTTGAGGATTTCTATGAACAGAAAAATGTTTCAAGATGGCCGCCCTATATGCGGACCATCTTGAATGGTTTTGGTCCTCCAGCCCTGCAAAGAAACTGGAGTATTCTGGGGAGAATGTCCATTTGACGTACTGGATGCAGCTACTGCTGTCGTTCAAATGGAAAGTCTCCATCATTTGCTCATAGAGCTCCAAGTGTTCCCAAACAGAATACTTGGCGTTCTTATGATAAGGCGTGATGACACTCCTTATTGCCTTTATTTGTTTCAATGGGTCCTTAAGCAAGGCCCTTTTTGCCTTATTGGCCTTTTTGGTTCGGGTCACCCTGGTCCATTCATCCTCTGACTCCAAAGCACTGCTCCCAGAGGTGCCCGTCTGATCTTCCAGGTTTTCCCGGATTCTGCGAGCCTGGGAATGGCTGGCAGAATGTGGGGACCTGGTCTCCTGTGTCCTGTAATGCTCAGAGGAGTCTTCAGATCCCTCCTTGCTGCCAGGATTTGATGGGTACCCCCCCCACTGACCTAGCTGGGCAGAGGTTTTCAAGATGCCCTTAATGGGCCTACTCTCCTGGGGTTCCCCACTAATTTGCACTGTGCTTGGGTGCCCATACCCGGATGCCCTCCATTCCTGGGTGGTACTGGCCTATGAGCCCCATACTTTTGGCTGGATAGTAATCTGCCATCCCTGTGGTCCTGTGCTCATGTGCGCCAGGGGACATGGGGGTGGCAGAGTTCAGGGACTGAGAGAGATGACGGCCTCCGGTACTAGGTCTCCTGAGGTTATGCTCAGGCGTTTCCCTTTCCCAGCGAACTTCATCTCTGTCAGCCCCTGCTCCCTGTTGCAATGCAAGAGCCTGCACCTTCAGTTCCTCAGTTAAGGCCTTACTAGACTCTATCAGTCTCTCCTGCATCGCTACCTGTTGCTGGAGCCTATCATTGTGCTGGCAGAGAGCCTCATTCTCTCTCTGTGCCTCCTGATTGGTCCTGGAGTACTGGGCCAGTCTCTGCTGCAGGAGGGTTACCTCCTGAGTCCCATCCCTACTGGCCTGCTCCTTTCTTGCCAGAGCCTCCTCCACCCTCCTGGTGTGATCTAGCAAGCCCTGATGCTCATTTTGGAGGTCACCCAGCCCCTGGAGGGCCAAGTGATTTTCTTCAATTTTTCTTTTTAAATGGCAGACTTCCTGGCCTAAGGTATCTCGTTCCTGACCAAGAGCCTGCATTTGTGACGCCAGGCCGTCCCTCTGCCTTTGAAAGGCACCAGCTTTCTGGCGTTCTTCTGGCGTTCTTCATTAAACTCTGCCTGGGTATCCAGGTCTTTCAAAATCAATTTATTGCTTTCCTCTTTCTCTCTGTCTTGTTGGATTTGCAGGGTGGCTACCTGCTCTGTGCATGCCCTGTTGACATTGATCTGTTGCTCCAGCCTTTTCTGGCACTGCAGTAAGGAGTCCAAACTGTCTTGGTGCTCCTTCTGCAAAGCCAGAATTCGGGTATCCTGATCAGCCTTTTCCTGTTGCAGGATATCCATATCCTCCTTTATTTTAATGATGTACTGTCTACTATCATTTTCTGACTCCTGTCTCCTCTGCAGCCTCTGCTCAGAAGAGACCAGGTCAGATTGGGCCTTCTCTAATGCCATCAGTTGCCTATTTGCCAGATCTTGGCCTTCAGCACATTTGTCCTGCATGGCTCCCATATATAGATACACATATGCCGCTATCCTGGCAATCTTATTGTGTTCATCTTTGGCCTTAGGAGTCATATATAATTCACTCAGGGCCACATGTAATGGACCCTGATCTCTCCATATATGTGACCCTGTTTCAGTGAACTGATGAGTCCACTCACCTCTCACAAATAGCTTATGTAAGAAGTGCTCTCTGGCTATTTTGATGTCTACCAGTGTTGTCATTCTGGAGATTTGAGTTCCTTCCTGACTTACCGAAGTTTGTATTTTATTTTGCAAAACAGACAGTTTCCTTAGAGCGTTCCTTTGAGGGGTGCTTTCACAGTGTAAAACAGCATGGTGATCTAACCGGATATGTGTATCCTGTCAGTTGGCACACTGTATTAAGCTGCACAAATGGTAAATCTAACCCAGAATATCCCGGCTCCGAGCCCCCACTTTATAAGCGATATTCAATCAACACTACAGCTAAGTCAATGCCTAGTGTGGGATGCTGAGGAAAACCCTTATTGATGTATTTTTATGTCCAGTTCTAATCTGGATGATGAACCCTTGTATAACACCCCTCTCTCAGAATCCTCCCGACCCCGCTGAGCCAAGAAGTAGGTTTGTTTTGCAAATTTAAAAGGTTTATTTGAAAAATTAAACAATATATATATATATATATATATATCACACTTTTATAATAAATTAATAATTGATATCACACTTATGAATATAACGTTGATCAACAATGGGTAATCTGACACTAGCACACTTCTTTACAATCAATGAGGAGTTAATATAGGATGGATAAGGTAGCAAAAATACTTTTATGGTTTTAAGGGAAAAGCAATGAGGAATAAAATTCAGTACAGAAATAACTTGATATGATTTTAGCAAAAGATAAGATAATCACTTTTTCTCTGGCAATTCACCCCCCCCCTTTATGCAATATAAGGAGATGGAAAGCAGAGCACGCAGTTCTCAGGAATGCAATCAAATACAATACGAAATTCAGTTCCCCCCCAGCAAGCTTAGAGGAAAACAGGTAGGAGTTTGAAACACAGGCCCAAAATGCTTTGAATGTGATGACAATGAAGTGAGAAATGTGCTAAAATGCTTTTAATTCCCTCTAGAGATTCAGGGTGGGTGATATCTAGTTTATATAAATTCAGGCTCACCTTAGCAATGCTCTATGAATGGTTGTCAGGTTGCACACGAATTTCAGCAAGCAAAGCAAGGACAAATATTTTTACACGTGGCTGAAATTGAGAAAAATGTCAAATCGCGGCAAATTTAGTCGCGTACATCGAGCGCGATTACGGAGGCACTATAATGAGTAGGAAGTCAGTTCTAGGCTCGTTGGAAAGCTTAATTTTGCTCCTAGCACAAACGGTTCCGGAGATACGGCCAATTGTGTGAAGGTAGTTTTTCGGATTTGAAATTTAAAAGTTCAAAATGACAGGTGACAGTTTTCAGCTTTAAAGATGACAGAATGACACGATTACTAGGAGGCAATTCTACTTAGGTTAAAATAGTTTGGTTAGATTATTTTAACTAAGAGATTGGGTTTTGCACAGTAGTGGCGGATACTCACTCCTAATTTTGAAATGAATGGGCCTTGTCACGGATCTGGTCAACTGGACTGGACTTCGGGCGGTTCTGCTCACATCGTCTGGGTCAGCTCTGCTCACAGCGGTCTGGGTCTGGTCTGTGGTTCCGGCAAAAGTTCTTGGCAAAGAAATCAAACAGCTCGCCCGGCTGTTGAATAGTTTAGTTAGGTTTGCTGGATTCTGAAGGCCTGCTGAGAATAATTTTGCTTGCAGTGGGCCTTCTAGGTTCAAAGTTCTGTAGTCTATGGGTCCCTGGTTCTGGTCTCTGTCTGGATGGGATTCGGCCGTCAAAATGCTCCGCAGAAATGGAAAATGAATCCCTCTACCTGTCCCAGCAGTCTCTTTTTATGTGTTTTGGAAGTGGGTGGGTCGGCTCATTCTGCATGCCCAACCTTCTCAACTTATTATTGGCCCAATTCTACTCTTTCCCTTGATTGGGGAGCTGGGTTGTGTGTCATCTTTATGGCTTACAGAAAGACACTCCCCTTGTCAATGTGTGCACACATCTATTTCTGATCCAAATACATATTTCCCAGATACACAATTTGTTGAAATTACATGTACACATTATATATTCCTTATGGTCCATTCTTGTCCGCCTCTGATCTTCCTGGGGGCTTGCATTCAAAAATGACAACATTTTGCACTTTTTGGTTGGTTTACCAATATCGGACATTTACCAAAAATTACACAAATGTGCGCAAGGAGTATGGACATTAATTGATGAAGTGTCAGATTTTTAACATGCAGACATTTGGAGTAAGACCCTATTTTCCGCTAGCAACCCCACAGAATACACCACAGGGTCCTAACACCTCTTAAAATGTGCACGGAAAAATCCCAAGAATAATGATATTATTTATATAATTTTGACCAGTCCGCACTATGAGTTATCTATCTTTTTCAAATTATGCCCTGGTCAAAAAGGGGTGTGGCTTCCCACATCACATGGTGGAATAACTGGTTTATCCACTTCCCCCAAGCTCAGCTTGCTAGCAGGGGCACTGCCCCTCCCAGTTTCCCCCAAGAGGAAGCCATTTTACGACCCCCCAATATAACATTTGCCTGAGCCCAGGACAGGGCTTTGTTCAACCTCCTGCAGTCTGCAGGTACCCCTCCCTTAATTCAATCAGAGAGGTGTCATCTCCTTTTGGTAGGGGCAGCAGGACGCAGCTAGGCCTGGGAAGAGTGGCTGAGCAGGTTTCTCCTATCGGGGGTAGTTGTCAGGCAGAATTCAGCTAAATGTCACTTTAGTTCCCAGTTTAAATCAAACTTACAATTTTTACATATACATTAAATAATTACTCCCTTCAAGTCATTTCAGAATATAGTTTTACATTGTATCCACCTCTTAGCAAGTCTTTCTTTGGCCTGGTTTGGGTTCCTCTGTTCAGTTTTACACAAATGTCTGGTGGTTTTAAAACGCCGGCATTCTGATAGTGGTGAGTACCGGTATTGCATCCATTTTTGGGATCTGTCTTGAATTACTGCATTTCAATAGAGTGGTCTTTTGCTTGGTAGTATAGGATCCCTGCTTAACATTGTTTTGATGGCATCCTTACAGTAGAGTGGTGATGTGGAACCCCCCGCAAGAAGGTTGTATCTTTGGAGTGGTCTTGTGCCAACTGCGCAGTTCTCCTGGATTCTGGTGTGAATGTGGGTGACGATAGCTCATCCCCACATCCACCGAGTCTATTGATTTAGTTTGTTCTGGGATAGAATAATGGGCGGCGACAGCTCATCCCCACATCTACCCAGTCTATTGTTTCAACATGGGTCAAAACCATTGACAAGCCTGATACTGCCATCCATGGAAGCTGATTAGGGCGATTTAATACAAATGAATGCCTTCATTTGAGGCTGGTACATTTTAAAAAATATGGCTGTGCTTGACTAATGTGATAAGTGAAAATGACTGATTTCTGTGTAGATGTTTTTGCCACAGCCAATTCACGATTGTGAATATTATCCCAGATAAAAGCCTTTTTTTTTTAAAACTCAGCCACCAACTGTTTGTAAGACCACTTCCAATCAATGGTCCACTCAATAGCATCCAGAAAAGAGATTACTCATTTATAAATTGTGTTCAACCAGGCATATTGGCCACTAGCAATGACAGAACGCATTAAGAACCAAACAGTGTGATCAACACACATATATTTTTATATAGAGAGCAACTTCCCTGATCATGGCAGACACAAATAATGAAGGGATACCCAATTTGAGTCTCTTAACAGAAGTAGGTACTGTGTTTGAGAGCCCTAACAGCTTTCTCAAAATCTTGCTTTCGATAGAGTTGAATATACTTCTAGTATGTACCATGCCAGCCCCCATTTCATATAAGCCCCCATTCCAATAGCAAAGTGGGAACCACAATGCTGCTGTAAACCTGAATTTTACCCTCCATGCAAAACTTCCCAAATCAATTGGTCAAAGCATTAAGGGTTTTCAAGTTACTCAAAGCCTTAGTAGCAATGGACTCCCACAAGACCTATTCATTATGGGTACTGTGGAATATCGTTCCCAGATATAGGTAGTAGTTGTCACATTCTAGGATGGTATCATTAAATGGCCGACTAGAACAAGGGCATTTTTTCTCTTAGCAAATTGCATAATTTGTCATGGTAATTGTTAAGTCATGCTGTATAGAATAGGCCAACAGAGAATTTAAGGTTCTTTTAAGGCCTAAAGGAGTGTGATCCAGGAGGACAATATCGTCGGCACACGCCAACACCTAATATGCATGTTTTTAATTTTTGGTGAAAAATGATTTACTTCTGTAAGAGTATTTAGAAGATCTGCAACGTACAGATTGAAAAAAGCAGGGCTAAGAGATACCCCTGTTTCAGGCCCTGATTAGCTTTGATCTACTTGTCCGTTGTTATCTAATTTAACAACTACCAAGGTGTCAGTTTAGAATTGAACTATCTTATTTAAAAGGCCCTTAGGTGTGTCCAAATATCAAGTTTGTCCCAAAGAAAGGAACAGTTACCTGAATCATCTTTAAATTACAGCTACAGTGGTACATTCCCGGTTATGTCTTGCTTTGTAGGGAGTTTGAGCAATAATATGTTTTGAATTGTTCCATGGCCCTTCCTGAGCACAGAGTAAACTGAAAGAATGTCCAGAGGACGTTATTTCTTAATAAGGTATCAAAATGTATTTGGCATGATACATCATGTGTAAGCAATGAATGTATCATAAATTAGTCAACACATTGAATTTCATTAATGTTGCAGGAAACCATAGAAATACATAAACAGCCATAGAAGGGCATACAATTTCACTCCATTCACATTCATCCACAAGCCACTAAAACAAAAATTGGTGGAACATTTGTGTAGTGAGACAACCTAGTTGTCATAAACAGACAATATTATTTCATATACATTCAATGTTCAAAATCACAGTACTTATACAACATGTGGTCTGCTAACGGGGTGGATCAAATGAATAAAATCCAACTGATCACATCCCCAATTGTTCTTCTCGACCGGTTTCGACATATTGAGATGATTCAGTCAACGTCTTCATCAGGAAAACAATTAAATGCACTAAAAAGGAAGGGAAAGTGCATGCCATTAGTGCACTACCCTATCATAAAAATAACTAGCAATATCTATACTAAACCGTACAATAAGCAAATATTATACTACTACAAACATAATCTTGATGGCAAATCTACATTTCAGGAAGTACACGTCTAAAAAAAGAAATCCAGACAGTGTCGAGCGAAAAGGTTTGTGAAACCCAAAAAGGAGGAATCTGTGTCCAGTGGTGAAGAGAAGCTAAGACCAAGAAAGGCTGAATGGAATGACTACCATGAAAGACTACCACCTCCAAGTTCCAAAAGGCACAGAGGGATAGACAGAATGCACAAACCTGGCATGTATTGTCATATGCTCCCATGGCGCAATATTCTTGGGGCCAATGGCTGCAACCCAGAAGGTATCAAAGCCTAAAAAGGAACATGGCATGGATGAAATTACCACCTTCCTGAACACAGCCTGAAAACAATGTAAACATCGATTCTGCTCTGCCCAAATGGTTAGTTCGCTTAGCAGGATGTTAGCAAACATTTTGACGGAAACATCCAACAAGGCAAGAAGCCGATAGATGCGTCAGAGTGCAAACCTTTCTTAAAAACGAATACCACGTACGACTCTTTCCAAGACAAAGGCATGCGATTGGAGCCTTCTATTTTATTAAATTAGCTAAATAAAATGTTAGCTCATGTGTCCCTGTTGTTTTTTGGGATAATATTAGCTAGTCCATCGGTCCTTGGATCCCATGAATTTTTAAGATTTTGAATAACACAGTCAGTGGCGTCCAATGTGTACACACTTATACCCAGCTTAACATAAAAATGATTAACAGGGACCTGATCCTGGGCTTCTTTGTAAAGCATGGTAGCAAAATGCTTGCACCAAGTTTCTTTATCTAAACAGTTTATCAGCAGATTGTCTGCCGGTTTAGCACTTTTGTTGATCAGCTCCCAAAATGTATTCCATCGCCTGTAGCCTTTGTGCCATGCACTGATTTTCATTGTTCTGTGTTCTCCGAATGTCTATATGTTTGTAGCCAGTTGCGTTCCCCCCCCCAATTTGAGCCAGTTTTTGTTCAAAGGTACATTCAAATTAGCCCAAATACTATGAACATCTCGGCTCATGCTACGCTTATTTTGGGTAATAAACAAAACAAACGGCGCCGATTCTTAGCACGCTCTAACCCACATGTGCAAGTAAAGTGCCCAAAGGCATCCATTCTGAAAACTCTTCCACATTACAGTGGTTTCATTCATTGAAATTGCAATGTTTGAATGTTTGCTAAACTCCAGCCCACCCTATTGCCCATAGCATTAGTCTCTACAGAATCTAGTTTCGCTGCTGACTTGCATAATAGCCTGGCACTTAAGGGGTTAATGTTCAGTGACAATGGCAACGAAAGCATGGTTGCTGAGATTATTACGTTTACAGCTGTGGGTTGTCGGAAATTGCTGTTTGTAACAACAGAGGATTCATCCACGAGATTTGGTGCCAATAAAGTGTTAACCTTTAACTTCATGACTCTCTGCTTTCCACAGTTACTGGTGGGAGAATGGTATCTGCCCATTCCCATACCAACACCCACCCCATATGAATATCTGCAGCATACTTTTCATCAGAGGTCACGGGACGTGTAAGCGAATTCTTCACAATCCATTTATCCAGATTGCCATTATTGTTTGAAGACTGTTGCTCGTATTCCCAGGTCTCTGCATTTTTTTAATCCGGTATTGGAATTCGAATCCAATGTGAAAGAAGAGATTTCCTTCGATTCAGTTTGCGTGTCAATTTTAAGCTGACGTTATTTGTTACGTTTCTTCTCCTTCTCTTTTCATAAACTCTGTTTGCTCTTTTTCTTTTGTTTAAAAGGTGGGCCCGAGTGCCTGCCCCATTAATGGCATCAACCAAAATGGCGATGGGGCTGGCCATTTCCATTTGGTTTCTGATTAAACGAATACCGCTTACATTACAGGGGCCAGAACTATTGTGCTCATCCTGCACAGCTTGAGAGACATCATAGTTAATAGAGGACGAGACCATCAACCTTGGAGTAATATCTCTCTGCAGTGAACCTGGAACAATGAACACACTTTCATCATGGGCCCATGCCTCACCTGGGGCTGAGCGAATCAAAAACCAGGCAGTTTGCCGATGCGTAGCATCAATCAAGACACGTTCTATATTTTTTAGCGTGGCATGTTGATCCATTTCGGTCATATTTATATCTTTAAATACCTTAATTATGCATTGCATTGCTGCTAAAACATGTTTAAAAGAAGTGTTGTTTTCCATAACCCTATGGGCATCCAACAATTTGTGTACAGGGCTTCCAGCCTCAAGATCCGTATAAAAAAAAGCTTGGGAGTGGCACTAATATTATGGACTTGCAGACTGCGTTCTGGCGGTGCTAGTGCAAGGCATCCACTACCTGATCCTGACCCTTGGGGTGGCATTATGAGGGGGGATCGCATAGGAGGAGACTCATATCAGGAGGGAGTGATAACTCCTTTGAATTATGATTCCTCTATTCTCTCTGAAACATTAGTGGCATATTGTAAAGTAGAGCCAAGCAATGTAACTGCTATTCACATAACATCTCCAAGCTATGATTACTTTCAGTTCAACAATCAAAAGTAAATAACCATGGAAAACCTAAAAACACTATGGAATTCAAGATCCATAATGTCTATGATACTGGGAAAAAGAAGAGAAACAAAGAGTTAATGATGGTCAATGCTGCTACTAAAAAGTCTGTGTGGTCTAGTGGTTTCAATTCAAATCACCTAAGTGGGACATTTAAATGTGGGTATAATCCAGAGGTGAAAGAGGGAGTAGCAGATTCAGAGACAGTCAGGAGAAGAATCGAGGAAGTCTGAAAAGCCACTGAAGGACGAAAAATTGTGGAATTTGAAGCAGAAGAGAAAGCACCAGCAGAAGCCAACACGGAAAGAGAAGGTGCGCAGTCTGGCAGGGTACGCGAGGCAGGAAGCAGAATCATGGCAGACGGTAGTGGTGAAACATGCTCAACTGTGCATGAGACATGCTCCTGACCCAGTGTGAGTCACACAGGTGTGCTGGAGGACACAGAGATCCGGCGGAGCCTGTGGAGCTCTAGAGAAGGGCTGTGCAGGCCACGGCAGTCATGGGAGATCTGCCAATGGTTCCAAAGCCCTGTGCTCACTTTTATTACACCGCAGCATCAAGGAGGGACACAGTGACGCCGAAAGAAGCTGTGAGTTTGCCTAAAGAGAGAGGTGCTCCAAACAGAACAATTAACAGTAAAAGACAATTTTGAATACCAAACAAGTAGAATGAAAGGGCAAAATGGGTGCAATTCTACTTTCATGAGATATCATCTTTAGGAAACCTTTAACCTGCACTGCCAACAGCCAGGAAACTATCAAGAAGAGATAAGAGGGCAGCACAGGATTAATTCTCCTTTCATGAGATAACCAGTTTGGGGAAATCTATAAACCACATTGCCAACAGTTAAGAGACGATAAAGACAAGAAAACGTTGTGCAACCCTCCTCACATGGGACATTGGTCTGGTGAACTTTGGCACAACTATTGCCACTAGCAGAAGAGAACATTTATATTCATAGGAGTTTTTCTTCCTGGCAGGAGAGAAAACCAGGAAAGGGACCAGTTGTAGTCAGTCCTGGCAGGCGAGTAAACCAGGAAAGAAACAGTTGCTTTGAGGAAATGTGGATGTGGCACAAAAGTGGTGTGGAAAAAAAATATTAACTTTATCATCCTGATAAGCTGTTGTATAACAAAATACGTTTTCTGTTCTGTCCTGACAAAAGTATTTCACTGAAGAATAATTGTGGTTGTGGAAGAATCAGTTGCTTTGGATTTGAACAAGTGTTTTGTGAAACAGACCTTTACTTTACCAAGTTGAAGGACGTACTGGATGGAAAAGAAAGTTTTCATTGAAATGAATAGAACTTTTATTGAATCAGAACGTTTTAAGTTTTCCTGAATTGATTCCGGGGAAGGAAACCAAAACCTAGTCACAAGGAGTACTTTGTGAGAATGATAAGTTTGACATTTTGCACAGTTTTGTTGAACTGAAACCAGATATGTTTACATTATACACTTTGGTTATATATGTTAGTGTGAGGATCAGATACTTTTGAACACAAGGTCTTCTTCTTTTGTTTTAGTTTGCTAGGTAGGAACATTTTTATTAGGATAAGGACAGATAGACATTGATATCACCCCTCTTTACTTTTAAAAAATATGGAAAGCTTTGAGAAAACTACAACTTTGTGTCCATTTATCATTTCTGAACCCTCACATACCATAGGGTGGTTTGTGATGGTTGTGTTAAGGATATAAATCGGGCGACGCACACCTTCGTCTCAGTCCAGTATGCAGCGTGTAATTGAAATGCTTATGTGTAATCAATTAGATTCTATATTGAGATAATACACCACTCATATCGCACCCCATTTTCAAATACCCCAGGTCACAATGGACTATGAACCAGGTTGGTGGATAAAATATAATATGTATTTATTTATTTTAAAATTCAAAAGAAATCATACAATTTTTAATATGGGGCAGCAATCACTGATGGAGTGATAAGAACAATATGAATGTAAGCAATGCACTTAGTTTAACCTTCTATTGACACACCAGGAATAGGAGCACTTTTGATTTTAGGTAAGATAGCACTGGAGTTAGAATTTCCCCTGCTATGTTCCCTCAACCCACACATAATCAGTTTTAAGTGGATAAACAGAATCAGCAGGTAATCAGGAATGACAAATGAGAAACAGAATATAAATCTGACTCCCCCAAACAAGAGAGTAAAACGGATTTAAGCCCTGGCAATGATAAAATGAAACTCGGAAATGGATGGATAAACGATGAATGTGTCTAAAACTCTTGAAACAAAAACTTTTCTTTACTGGAGAAACACTGGAAAGATACTATCAATCACAAGCAATGGATTGAGCAAAAGCATACAATTCAAAATTGAATGGAAGATTGAAAACCGTTTACAACCAAAATGACACGTTGTAAAATTACACAATTTTGAACTCAACCAAATGAGCTGGGGTGTAGCTATGCATCCTATGTACAATATGAAAGTGAAATGAGGTCTCCAGCTGTTGAATTGAGTGAGTTATGCAAGTTCTAGTGAGGTGTGTTTTTGAGAAAATGAAGGCATGAAAAAGTTCTACTGTACACACGGGCATTCAGGCTAGGCCAGGCTACCAGATTGAGACACAGTAAGCTCTGGGTTGATCCACAGAATCAAACCTAGCACCTCCGCGCCTGCCCTGGCGGACCCAGTCTGATCACCCGACGGATGACTAAGGGCTTGGGATTTTACAAGACAAAATGATTAAAGATATTGGTGCTAGCACACGGAATCAAACAGGGTAGCAAGAATGATTGTGACAATATTACAATTATCAGGATAAGGATAGGATGACTTAGAGATTGGGATGAATCAAATCAAGGAAAGGTTTACTCTATTTCTATGGTTTCTATGGTTCCTATTGATACTCACAGTCCACCTTTAGTTTGGTTTTCGGACAATCAGCAGTTCTGGTCGCCACACGGGTCTGGTTTAACACAAGGCAGCCGGACAAACTCAGCGGGACAGAATCAGCGGGGCGGGGACTGGATACCAAAGGATAGTTCTTCTGGACTGGCAATTCTGGTTACTGGATACTATAGGGCATCAGGATAGCAGGATGGCAACAGCATGCAGTGAGTGGCAGCAAGCCATGTTAATTCAGGATGCTTCCCAAAATACCTCAGCAATTCCCTTGGTTATGGGGATTCTTTTAGAATTGAGGCCTAGCTGAAGCAGGATCAGCAATTGCTTGGCCTTGTGGTTGAGATCTGGAGTTTAGATGGATAAATGCAAGATGAAGACAGGAACAGACAGGAACGGACAGGAACAGGACGATGGAATAGGAATCAGGAATCAGTGTGTGTGTGTGTGTCCAGTGTGTTGTCAGGGGCTCTTATTTATAATGCCAGATGACATCATCACAGTATATGACAGGGCAGGCATTACTACACACGCCCCTAACAATGGGATTGGGCAAGGGTAGTAATCTCCCCCTTGCTCTCTGCTGGTTGGATTTCTAAGGGAATGATGTCAAGTTTATGAGGTGAGGTTCACAAAGTCCAGAAACTCCCACATTTACTCTACTGAAAATCAGATTTTGACAAAAACATATGGTTGTACACTTACAATCTCTTGGCAAATTATTCCCACAGGTTACATATGATGTGCAGCACAGATTAGTCCAAACCTCCAGTATGTGCAACCTTGTTTCACCTTTCTGACACATTTTGGTAATTGTACACATTAAAGATTTGGCCTAAAATTCCACAATTTTATACACAAATGTGAATTGTCCCCAGGGATGTATGTACAACATTTTATATTTGCCACATCAATACTTTCCTTGGAATTGGTCATATTTCATAACTTCCGTTCCCCTTGCGGCAATGAGTTCTACCAAGTTTTAGAAGATGGCCCCCAACATTATATTTAACACTGCCAACTTTTACATTTCTGCTATTTCTTGCTACAGAAATAAGAGTCTTTAACGTTTCTTTGTAACATAGTCTCTGGAACCAAAAGGCAGTCGCTTTGTTACTTGATCCTGTTTTTTTTTCCCTTCCTTCAACTGCAAGCAGCTGTCAATTCTTTCCAGGCAAGCGGTTTCCAGTCTTAATTGAAGGTTTTATTGCCCTTTCACACTTGACAGGTGAGTGTCCCAGGACTGCTATTGTCCCAGCCTGGAGCACATGCAAATGTCTGATGAGCATGTGAAATCTCATTGTCCTAACCCATTAAAAGTTTTTCAAGCTAGCACTTCGCACCTAAGTGTCCTGGATATAGGGTGTATCTCCCTTCATAGGAGAAGTTTCATAGCTGGGAGCTGGAATTACAGGTTTCTGAGAGCTTGCAACTCCAGCCTATGGGCCTCATTACAAGTAGGGCGGTAAAAACGGGGTCATTACCGGCATGGAGGAACAATCGTGTCCGTGCTCGTATGACGCTACTAATAGCGGTTGATTACGAGTGCGCGAGCACACGCGAACCCCCATGCCGGTAATGACCATACTGGCATGCCGCTAAAGGCCCTCCAACCCCCCGATAGCGCCATTAAAGGACCCGCCGATACCGCCACCACCTAGGAGGAACCCCTAAATACCGACCCGGTAATACCAACATGCTAATACCGGGCTCGTAATACCGGACCCGGAAATAACATCATTGCGTCAGAACGGGAAATGGGCCGGCGGCCATCTTTAAAAACACAATCCATTGCAATCCTCCCAAACCTCCAGTTGTTTCCAGGAGAGCTCAGTGGCAATACTTTGATAATGTCTAAGGCAACCCGGAAGACCACCCCCGGCTGCGGAAACAGCGCTTTTCCGATGCTGGATTAAATATGCTTGCGTACAACCTTGCCGCACATGCAGACGTCAGCAAATCCCAGAACCTGGAGCGTGAGGTGAAGCAGCAGAAGAAGGACATCTGGCAGGAGGTAGCCCGCAAGGTGTCCGCTGTGGGAACCACCCCACGTAGTGTCAAGGACTGCAGGAAGAGGTGGGACGACCTCCGCCTTAGGGTCCGTAACATCATTGCAAGCAACAGGACGGAGGCCATGGCCACAGGTGGGGGTCCCCACTCTCATGCCAAAATGACCACCTGGGAGGAGACCACAAGCACCTTCATTAATCCAGAGTCCATCGAGGGATTTGGGGAGATGGAGACGGGTGCGGCATCATCACCAGAAGGAGGTGAGTGACCCTGCAGATCCCTGTAGGGGAATCATGACGTAGCACAAGTGATCTGGAAGAGAGTCTAGGCAAGGCAATGCATGTCCCAACACCCACATGAACATGTCCAAGTCCAGATGGCAGGCCAAACCCTGCCAGGCAGAAATGCATGCTGAGTGCCAATCCCATAACCAACACACAGCCAACACACATGGACCATGCCCATGTAATACATCACACAAACCCCAACTCAACGGCATGCCACCTGCCATGCAGCAAATGGCAAAATGCCCCTCATACTACCCTGTGTGACACACCTGTAAGACATGAATGCATGATTAAATGAATAATGAACAGCACCATAGTATGCTTCTGGCATGTAACACCATCACTGATGCCCTGCATCTCTTCTACCCCCCCAGGCACCGATGGAGAAGATGTCAGCCAAGACACCACCACAAGGGCATCCATTTCCCACCCACAGAAAAGGGCTACTGCCACCACCACCTCCGGGGCAGCCACGCAGCCCACACCTACAGGCAGTGTGCCTGACACAGTCGAGACCCAACTCACAACACCTACAGCCAGTGTGCCTGACACAGTCGAGACCCAGCTTCCCACAACCACACCAGTGGAAGGGGAGTCCCTACAAGCACTGGCCACCACTGAAGATGAATTTGAGTAGAATGTGGATCAGGAGGGAGTCACGGAAGTGACATGTCCACCCACCCCAATCCCTGTGTCCGCCCCCCGACCCAAAACTCAGCCCTCACCCACCTACAGCAGTGCTGATCCCTGCCTGAATGATTGGGACCTGAGCCCCTTCCTGGAGGACAGCACTGAAAATGCAGGTCCTGTGACAGCACCCCCCACCACTCCTGCTCCCACCAACACCCTCGAGTCACGGCTGGCGAGGGTGGAGGCCCGACAGGAGTGGATGTTGGAGCTACTGCAGCAATACATAGCGGATGGCGAGGACACCAGATGGGGAATTGTCACAGCCATAGCGGGGACCACTGTCACCATTACAGCCAACACAGCCGCAGTGAATGCCTCGGCAGTGCTGATGAGGGACTGTCTGGGGGCCATAACACAGGTACTAACATCCGTCCTGCTGCACATGCAGCGGCCTCGACTTGCAGCAGGTGTGGAAGTCCCCACCGACTCTTCATCAGCCACCACACCTGCTTCCTCAGTCCCCACCAGCCCTGTGCGGCCTACCAGAAGGAGTGCAAGGCACACCGAAATGCAGCCCCTGGAGAGCAAAAAGTTCTGCAAGTAGTGTGGGCGGACAATGAGAGTGGGACACATGTTGTTGGGGATGGATGGGAGCATTTGGGAGAGTTTATTGGGGGGTTTGGAGTTAACTGGGTGGTTTGGGAGTTCACTGGGGGGTTTGGGAGTTCACTGGGGGGGACTTGGGGGGTTGTCACATTTTTGCAGTTTAAACCAATACACCCGTTGTGAGAAAAAACATAATACCTGGACAGTGTTCATTTCGTGTATCCATTTATTGTATGACGGTGTTCAGTGCCCAAATCCAAACATTCCCTGTGTGCATGTCCGCATGGACCCGGTGTGTCACTGGCATGTCTGTCAAAGTCCCTGTGGTTCAGAGGTATTCGTGAATCAGTGATTGGCGTACTGCATGGCCAATACTGGCAGGGGTGCTGCTTCACCTCCGTCTCCATCCTCATCATCCTTACCCGGTGCATGCATGTCAATGTCAGGTGACAGTGGTACATTTCTCCGCACGCACATGTTGTGCAGCATGACACAGGCCATGGTGATCTTTGCCACCTTCTCAGGCCTATAAAGGAGTGCTCCACCAGACCTGCTTAGGCAGCAGAACCGCGCCTTCAACAGGCCAAAGGTCTGCTCAATCACTACACGGGTAAGGGTGTGTACCCGATTGTACTCCTCTTCATGGCTGTTCCGCGGGTTCCGCACAGGGGTAAGTAGCCATGGCCTCAAAGGATATCCTCCATCACCTGCAAGCAAATACAAATAAGTGTGTGTCACTCTGAGCTGCCATCTTCAGGAATCACAGTCATGGCAGCAGCTATTTGGTGTGGACATGCACATGTCCCTGTACGTATGCACGAATGTCATCTAGATGCATACTATACGGCTATGAGGTGTGGTAGTTTGGATGGCGTTCAATAGATGATGCAGGGTGAAATGATGCATGCTGAGGGGGATGTACTGTAGTTGTACGACAATGTTTAGCCTCCCATTTATGCTGTGTATACTACACTGTGCATGGACACAGTAGCCACATTGGCACAGTTGCAATCCTGTTTAGTCATGCATTGCTTGACATACAGATGGTGGTCAGGTTCTGCGTCTTACATGTACACGTGGTCATTGATATGCGTTAATGATCAGATGTGTGCCAATGATGTGTCCTATTGGGGTTGGGGGGGTTCAGGTCAGGTGTCATTAGTTCAGCGTGCATTCTCCACTCACCGTCCATTCCCACCCAGGTGGTGTATGCATCCCCCCCATTCCCACCCAGGAGGGGTATGCATCCCTCCCCATTTCCACCCAGGTGGAGTATGCATCCCTCCCCATTCCCACCCAGGTGGTGTATGCATCCCCCCCATTCCCACCCAGGTGGGGTATGCATCGCAACACATCCCTACCCCAATGCACTGCCATGGCCCACTCAGCCAACTCACCAAGGAGCCACGCACGTTGTCCAACATGTCACTCCATGTGAGGGGGTAGCGTGGAGTTACACAGCACCATGGCATCATGTGTTGATCTGGGAAATCGGGCGCAGCAATGTGTGATGATCTTGCTGGAGTCACATACCATCTGCACATTGATGGAGTGGTATTGCTTGTGATTGCGGTACACCGCCTCTGCGGCATGGGGGACTACCAATTTGATATGGGTGCAGTCCAGGGCACCAACACAATTGGGCATTCCTGCCAGTGCATGGAAGCCTACTTTGGTGTGGGCTATCTCCTGGGCAGTCCGTGGTAGAGATATGTGTGTGCTACCATACTGCAAGAGGGCATCCAGCACTTGAGTCAGCATGCATGAAAATAGTGGTTGTGAAATGCCATGCAGCTGGCCCACTGTGTGCTGGTAGATGCCTTTGGCCAGGAAGTGGAGCACAGACACCACCTTTAGTAGCGGGGGGATGGCAGTGCGTATTTCTATGAGGCTGGCAATGTTGTTTCCTGTCATGTCCACTATGGTGGTGATAGTGTCCCGGTCCAAACGGTACAGGGTGTGGATCTGCTCAGGGGTTAGATTGAATGGACTGGGTATGATGCGAGGGATTGGCGGCTGCCTACGAGGGACTACTGGCTGCACTGGTGGTAATTGCTGGGCCTGTCTCACTCTCCTTCTCCTCCTGCGTCTCCTCTGTGCTGCCTGTTGTTGCTGCTGTAGTTGTTGTTGTAGTTGCTGTTGTTGCTGTTGTTGCTGTAGTTGTAGCAGTATAGGCATGTCCTCCAGCGCCATGATTGCAACAGCTAGTGGTAGTATTTTGGTGTGGGAAGGGGTGTGGTGTGTGGGTGTACTTCTTTTATGCTGGGCCAGACTCCATTGAGTGCACCTGTGGTGATTGTGTGCACCGGTGGCAGTTGGCTTGATTGCTGATTGCTGTTTGTGGGTGGTCCGCGATGCCTGTATGGACGGCATCATGCAGCCCCTGATTACCGCCTTCGGGATGCCGGTATTTGCATGTCTGCGTGGGTTGTGATATCCTCCTATTACCGGCATGCCGGTATTTGCTCCCTGAAGGGGCACGTGCATGCACACATGCCGGTATGAGGGGGCATGGGACGGGCGGTGCCGGTATTGATGGGTTGTCGGGTCAGAATGCCCCGTACCCATTAACGATGCCGCTATTACCATTCCGCCTTCCTTTTTTCATTACCTCCTTTCTCATAATGAGGCCCTATGTGTTTTAAACTGTTTAATTTCTGAATTTGTCTTGAATTAAACCGACCTATGACAGAAGATATCCTATGTGTGTATTGTCACCACTGACATAACTCCTTTACATTGATAAGTAAGGTGGCTTTCATTAACAATTGATTTTTAAACAGGTCAATTTTTTTCTTCAGTCAGCAGAGCCCATTTTTCCACATGTGTCAAAAACTGCTATTATTTCTTTCTTTAATTCAGTTTTCAGCTCCTCAGATTGCCACTGTCTTGGCAGCTGTTGTCATTTTCCTTGCAGCAGGACTCCTATCTAAAGTAAAGATACAATTCTCCTTGACCTGACTCAGAGGGTAAAATGTCTCTTTGAACTGCTGTGCCTGGATACATTTTGTCCAGAAATAAACACGTGTTTCCCGTGTGATGCTTTTGATTTCTCTGAGAGTTGGTTTTAACTGGGCCTTTTTACTCACAGTGGTTTCAGAATGACAGATGAAATTGGCAGCAAAGCAGCATTTTGAAAGGTTGAAGATGGTTTCATTTTGAGCGGGATTTTGGCTCTTGCAGCAATGGCAGGCTTTCCTGTTCACTTGATTCCATATATTTTTTAGAACACACTGTCATATTTTTCAGTGTGTGCCCTTGTTCCATTTTGCCCGAAGTGTGTGAGGCAAAATGGTGCAGCCATTTTTCTGTTGTTGCTGCCAAAAGAAATATTGAAGTCCAGGAGCCAGCACAGCCAGGTTACTGTTTCTTGCACAAGGCAGCTCAGTGATGTAAGGCAATGCCATTGAGTGGGTCAATATATCCCACAGTTGGCACAGTCCTGGTCTTAGCATCAAGCTGCAGCTATAGCACAAATTAAGGAGGGAATTATTATCAATCAAAGGTAGTAGGGTAGAGTTTAAAATGAGATTGTCCACAACCATTGCCACAGTATGCATGGGTTGCTGTGCAAAATAATCAGTAATTTGTCTTTGGATTTAAGTTTGATATCATTAAGGGAGGTAGCCAATATATCTTTAATGACATCAACCTCCACGGTATTGCCACCTTCTGATTTTATTTTACTCCTCAAGTTGTAGGGCATCAAATAAACAGGGGTTGAGACGAGTGGAAAGAAAACACTGGGTAAAGCCAAACTATGGGTGTAGAGTGTACACAAGCTTACCTTATTTGATCGGATATGACATCCGGCTTTCGTCTTCCCACTGATTGTCGACTGCAGAACACTTAGTGGGGTACTTCACATGCGTGCTCTGTGTGCAGCCCCACCTCACATAGCTATGGAGAAAGCAGCTGATCATTCAGCCAATCAGCAGGTAGGATTAACATTGTCCAAAAGTAATTCCTTCACAATAAAATGATACAACATCAGGTGCACAAAGACCACAAACCCTGCCGGGGCTAATAGCTGCTCTGTCACAAAAGAGGGCGAGGTGGAGATTGCCACCCAGATAGTGAATGCAGTGAAAACAGTGATATTCACAGGAAAAGGTGGGGAGGTGTTTGTGCTCCACCAGCACATCAATTCATCAACCGGTGATGCAGAAATCAGGCTAAAATTCACTCACCCGCTTGCCATTTAGCTCCACTGCCACAGCCTTCAGGTGGCTAATTGTAAGCAGAAAGAAGACCTTTCACTTCTCACATCATTGGAAATCAAACTAAACACTGTGGGACCAAACTCTCTGAGAGTATCCTCGGCACTGCAGCATCACAAGCAGCTGAATGCTGGAAGGAAAAAGACATTCTGCTTCTCCACAGAAAGGGCAAAGCACTGCCAAGCCTCACCGGGACCACTGAGCAAAATCTCAGCATTTCACTGCCTTCTCCAATGCTACACAACAGCAGGTGCATGTAGAGTTAGGTGTAGAAAAGTGGTCTAGTTGGCTATGATTTTGATATCAGGATAACCCTTTTTTCAGTAAAGATTGGTTATGAAGTGTCTGAGTTACTCCGATATGAGGTCCTATTCGAAGAAATCATTGTATTATGCTGTTAAAACAAGAACAAAGGATGATATTTGTGTTTTGACTGTGAAGGCAATGTGGACTTTATAAACTTCATTAGGGAGTTTTCTGTAAGAAGGCTGGAAGTACCCAATGCATTTGATGGTCTGGTTCCTGAGGGAGATATTTTTTACTGTTGTCTGGCATTTGATTTACAGTTTTGTCATTCAAATTATCTTTTTATTGCTAAAAAAAGAAGATAAATCCTCAGATAATTGTGACGATGAGGGATTGAATTATGTGTTGGCTCAGGACCAGGCAATATCTTTAAGATCTAGGATAGCTGACGTTTTGCTGGCTTAAGAAGTAATTTGGTTGTGATTACGCTGAGCAAGTGAGAGAGTGAGTGAATGTATTAATTAGTGAGTGATTGACACCACTTAGGTGCCAAATTCCAAAAGAACCAACTGTCTATAGGTGCCAGACTAAACCCCCTACCATGGACAGATTGGCAGGAAAGTGGGCACAGTGAGCAACAGGGCACTACACAAATAGATTACTTTTAAAATGCGTAATAAAAGCCATGAACTTTAACTCACAATTAGAACTAAGGGGCAATGAGCCTTAACATACGTAGCACTGATTCTGACCCAAGTCTAGCTTTTTATCTCAGAATCATAGACGTTGTCTAGAAAAGTGGCAAGAGATCTTTATTATTTATTATTGGTGTTATTCTTATTCTTATTCTTATTATTATTATTCTTATTATTATTATTATTATTATTATTATTATTATTATTATTATTATTATTATTATTGTATTTATTGAGCGCACACCTAACCTTGAGAAGCAATTGGGCACTTTTCAAGACGTATACAACAATACAGATACATAACGGAGCACTTTACAGAGGTATACAACAGTACAGATGCATAACAGAGCGCTTTTCACAGGCAACAACAGAACAGATATACAGCAGGGGGTAGGATACAGAGGGTCACAGAGGAGGGGTGTAGCTGTAATGGGAGGTGGAGAGGAGAGGGGCAGATGGCATCTAGGAAGTAAGGTGGCGTGAAGGGCGATGTGATTGACTAGGCGTTGAGGATGAGAAATTCCTTGAAGAGGTGGGTTTTGAGTTCTTTTATGAATTGTAGGAGCATTGGAGCGAGTCTGATGCTGTGGGGGAGGAGGGTCCATAGTGTTGGAGCATAGACAGAGAAGGCTTGTTTTCTGGTCCTTTCCTTTTTGCAGCAGTGGATTTCAAGCCTGCACGTGCCCTGGCTTCTGGTGATGCACTGTCCGCTGGAGATGCTGAGTTTCTCTGTGAGGTAGCTGGGTGACTTGAGGGCGACTGCCTTAATGATGATGCAGCAAGACTTGAAGGTGATTAGTGCATACAGTGGGCGCCAGTGAAGGTCAAAGAGGGCCGGGGTGATGTGGTGGTATCTGCATAGACCCTTGATGAGGCGTGCGACCACGTGTAGGACACTTCTCACGGGCACATGGGAGGATGTTGGGAGGCCTTTGAGAGTGCATTGCCCTTCTCCAGGTGGGACAGGACCAGTGCTTGTACTGTGGATCTAAGCTGTCCGGACAGAGGAGGGTTTTGACTTTCCTTAGAAGGGAAGGCTGATCCTAGGATATCTGAGTTTTCTTAGCTATGTGGGTCTTGAAGGAGAGACATTTTTTCTTTTGGTGCCCACGGGACTTGGTGTAGCTTGAAGATTACTAGCGGATTATCTGCCAGGTTTTTATGGATCAGACAAACTAATTAACAAATGATCTTTTCCTTCCCAAACAACCAATCTAATTATGGACTAAGACCAGATATGTGGGCATTTGGCAAGCATTATGCATTAGACATAGAGCTGCACTTTGAGTTGTCTAGAGCTCTTTGTGGTGCTTGTCTGGAAGCACCATATAGAAAGCATTCTAGACTTGAATTTGCAATGGCTCTCACTGCAAAAGCTGGAGCTCCTCTTGGCTAAAGCACCATCTATATATATATATATATATATTTGTGAAAGTGTGTTTGTATGTTTGGGGTTGGCCCCATCACAGTTCCTGGGGTGAAATGTTGGCCCAAGGTCAGCATACCAGTCTTGGGTGTATAGGCTATAGTGAAATTTGACCAAATCCACCCATTCACCCTGCATAGCCCCACAACAGTTGGTGGGCTGAAATTGTGGCCCAAGGTTGGCATACCTTCATCTGAGGTGTACTGGCGATACTGAAATCAGACCAACCCCACTAATTCACCATGCACAGGGCGGGGTCCGGCCTTGTGCTATCAGTATAGGTGATTTTGGGAGATTGCTGATTCTGCAACTTTTGCAGAAATAGGAAGTTAGGACACAAGGTTGGCATACCAGTCTGGAGTGTACTGGCGATAGAGCAATTTGACCAACCCCACCCATTCGCCCTGCACAGGGGTGGAGCGGTGTCCGTCCCTGTGCTATCACTATAGGTGATTTTGGGAGATTGAAGATTTTATGTTTTTTTTTAAAAAAAGGAGTTAGGACACAATATAACGTACACAAGTATATAGCAGACCCCCACGTTCATGTCAGCTACAGACCAAGGAAACGCCAGGGGGTATGGCTAGTATGATATACTCAAACCATGTAGCTGAATGAAAATGACCTTAAAGGAATGGTTCGGGTAGAAAATATTATTGTCTCTATGGGTCGGCATGTGGTTTTAACCATAATTCGATCGACCGTACAAACATTTCCTATGCACCTTGCCCGAGTTTTCATCTCTTGAACACAAGCAAAATCAGGCAGCAGGGCGCGGCCAGTTTGTGATAATCTTATCACTTTCTGCATCGCCCTGGGTGACCTGCGTTTGCGGCACTAAATCATATCTCCCGCCCCTGATCCTGACATGACTAGACGCATACCGCCCATTTCACAACGCCAAAGCACATCTCGTGTCAACATTCTCTGCGCCTCAGCTACTGACATGTCGCCATGTAAACGGCAGGAAGCCTCTTTCCTGGACAAGTATAAACAGAGTGTTTCACAACACACAAAAGCAGATTTTCTTTTCCATTCCTCTCGCTGTATTTCTTTGAGTATTCTGTGACTCGTTTCTGTGCTCTGGTCAGCTACCTTCGTTGCTTGTAGCCCGTGTGAACAGATACCAGTACCATCACTATCATTTATTTTCATTTCTTTACCACACAATGGCAACAATAATGCCCTACCTGTACGAGCCCGAGTATTCCGAGGAGGAATTACTGGAAAGAGCAAGCTCTGTAGACGATGGGGATTTGGACAACAGTTGGGCGGCCGTTTCAACAGATGAAGAGCCTGGGCCTAGTCGCAGGTGTTTCCACCTGACAGTGGACGGTGTTTCCACCTGGTGCACCTGCAATCGGTGTGCGCTAATGTCAACCGAGGTGGAGAACTGCTGCTGCCGAGAAAACTCTGGATGCTTGTCCTACGTATCGCAAGGCGATCCACAGCCGCAATGCGTTACCGAGCTGACAGACTTCACGGCAGTCTGTCTCACACGGTCCGTGTTGAGGATTTTGATGGTGCTTATGCACGAACTTCACGCAACAATTCGCCCTCGTAATCCAAGCAACGAGTAAGTGTAGTCTGCTTGTGATGTCAGTTAGGCCACTACTATTTCACGGTTGTCCCCTATATTCTCATAACTTCAAGATATCATTGTCATATCCGTTTAGTCTTGCAATTCTCTAGTAATAATCACATAAAAGTCATTCAATATTGTGCAGTGTCTAGTTACCATTTGTCCTGGCAAAAATGCCATTGTATACAAGAATTGTCATTGACAACTGAGGTTTAATACACTTATCTTGGTCATTTAAAAACAGATTGTATCTTTTTCTTTCATAGGTGGTACCGGCTGGTGGCCTATCATTCGTACACATGGTGGCTACATGGGAGGCTTGGACACCCCGTTCGACGAGTAACACCCGCCTATGTCGTTGGTGCCATTAGAAAAACTTTCCCCAGCGACAATGGTCAGTACAGGGGATTTTCCCTCGCCGAGCTGCAACCAGACCTTTACAATGTGTAGTATTTTTGTGGCATCAAAATAAGAAACCAAATAAAACACAACATATTTTTTATCTATGGTTGTTTCATTTTTTTAGTGAATCAAGTGTGTCTCCATTCAGCAGTGTTCCGGTGCCTTGTCTGCACACCTCCTGGCCCATCCATCCCACCCCCCACTATCAAAGGCAGTTCGTGCCAGTGGATGTGCGCTGCCATGGGGGGCTGTCAGCGGCGCGAAGGGTCAAGGTACCAAACAACATGTACACTTCAAAAGGTATCCCACGCCCAGTGGCCATTGTTCACATGGCCTCCTCAGACCCCGTGTCTCCAGGCAGGCTCCCCTAAAGCAGGCCGTGCCCCTGCAATCCACATAAGTGTGTCTCCATTCAGCAGTGTTCTGGTGCTTTGTCTGCACGCCTCCCGGCCCATCCATCCCCACTATCAAAGGCAGTTCACATGGCCTCCTCAGACCCCATGTCTCCAGGCAGGCCTCCCCTGAAGCAGGCCACGCCCCTGCAATGTACATAATACCACGACATATACACGTCATTCATTCACAAACACACCCATTTTTGTTATTCTTTATAGACCACTGTATGTTTACCATGAGAACATCTTTGAGCACTGCAAGTCAACTCGTGAATGTGCTACTCTGTGACCGCTTCGAGTGAACTCGTCAGTGTGCTACCTGTGAACATCTCCCTGTTCTCCTTCCACTAATTACTCTGTTTGCTGAATCCAACGGTTTGTTGGTCAAGGTAAAGACATGTATCCTAATCGTATTGCATCCTTCGCGGGCCGTGCCTATAGTATAAGCATGTTTCATTTTCGTGCATGATAGAACATTCAAGGGACGAGTAACATGTTCTGATTTTCACCACATCAATGAATAGTTTGTGAAATGTATCCTATAGTATACAGCCACTGCTCTCTGGTTTTGCTGTGGTGCCCAAAAGAAAGCGTGCATCGAAACATGTATGGTTCAATTCATTCTTTCTCACATGCTCATCCAAAATAATTTTCTAATAATGTTGACCTTTATTTTGCACAATTTACAACAATGCCTGCATGTGCTATTTTTTGTTGGCCTTCGAAGACCCATGACAAATCTGAAGGCATTACAATGCATGCATTCCCTAAGACTGTTGATCGAATAAGAGAATGGGTCAGACATTGCGGATATCCACTGGAAGACCTTGAAAGTAGAGTCAACCAAGTCTTGGAGGACAAGAGGCAGGGCTTTAAGTGGGCCGGGGCCTGCCGGGGCTGGGCCCCGGCAGGCTCCGAAATTTCGTTTTGAGGCGGGGCCCTGCCGGGGCCCACTAACTCCCTGGGCAGCCCCGGCCACTGCACGAAAAGGCATTTTTTTCTACAGCCTGAAGCTCTCGCTCGTGTGCGAGAGCTTCAGTCTTCAGAAAAAAATGCCTTTCAGCTATAATGGTGGCGCCGCACCTGCGAGGCATCCCTTTAATCAAGGGATGCACGTGGGCCGGCGCCACCATTATGAAGAAACGTGAGGCCGCTGGAAGCAGAGGCCTTGCTTTCTAAATACTGAAGCTCTCGGATTCGTGGGAGTTTCAGTCTTTAGGAAAAAGTCCTCTGCTTCCAGTGGCCTCACCCTTTCAGCCTTAATGATGACGCTGCCCCTCCCCAGCTGGCGAGGGGCAGCACCACCATTAAGGCTGAATAGGCGAGGCACTGTCCCCTGACAGGCAAGCCTATGCAAAATAAATGCAGATCAGCACCCTCTCCCGCATAGGGGAGAGGGTGCTAATCTCTACAAAAGGCTGCCTGGCAGGGGTGCCAGTAGCCCATTGAGCTGGGGCTCGTCGAGGGGGCGTGGCCTAACGGCCCATCAAGACCCCGTTGTTAGGCCACGCCCCCTCGATGGGCCCTGGCTCGATTTGTAGTGCCACTTAAGGCACTGACAAGAGGGGTCATCAATACCGCATCTGCAGCCTGCACTTCTCACCGGATATGTACGACACATCCTTGTACACAAAGAGGAATCAACCGAGAGCAACTCGGAAATTGCTCCCAAACGCTATTCCGACTTTACTCGTGAAAATGCCGCTACAGGTGAGTCACGCTGCAGGATTTAGCTTTATGCCTGTATTTTCGGTGTAAATGCCACTTATAGTACTTTCCATATTTATGTGATTGAATAGCTGCTGAAATAATGAGTTTTTTGCTAAACATCAGTCCATGTTTTGTAGAACCCACATAGAAAAATGATTTATGGGGACGGATAACTATGCTATATAATGCGTTTCAATAAGTGTAATTTTCTAGTATTCAGTCTCCTTACATACCATTTTGTAATGTTTGAATTTCTAAATCGAATAATACTTTCCCTTTACCACTCCATTACTATCCACTGAATATGAAGGAACAAGATTCAACATCCACGTGTTGCCTGGAGTTATCAACTACTTTGAGCGCGTATCAGGTAATCTTACCTAGCTATTCTGTTCCAGACTGGTTTTATATACGGAATTCTAGATAATGTGATGATATTTTTGCAACATATCATTGCATTACACAATGTTTCTTTACCACTTTACTGTTGATAAGTACCTTCGTCATCTTTCCAAATTGTGTGTACCGTTTCCAATCTTTTCGACCTCACTAATGAAAGTACTGTGTTTCAGGGAGATGCGGAAGCGTCCACTACAATGAGAAAACCCCTCACAGTAGATCCGGTGTCAGAGGCATGGGTCTTCATAGCTCAATAGGACGAGATAATCTGATCATATTTTCGCAACCTATCATTGCATTGCACAATGTTTCTTTACCACTTTACTGTTGATATGTACCTTTGTCGTCTTTCCAAATTGTGTGTACCGTTTTCAATCTTTTCGACCTCACTAATGAAAGTACTGTGTTTCAGGGAGATGCTGAAGCATCCACTACAATGCGAACACCCCTCGCAGTAGATCCGGTGTCAGGGGTATTGGTCATCACAGCTCAATAGGACGAGATAATCAGATCATATTTTCACAACCTATCATTCCATTGCATAATGTTTCTTTGCCACTTTACTGTTGATATGTACCTTTATCGTCTTTGTTCCGTTTCCAATCTTTTCGACCTTACTAATGCAAGTACTGTGTTTCAGGGAGATGCTGCAACATCCGATACAATTACATTATCCAATGCGGTTGTTCCGGAAACAGACCATACAGTTGTTCCAGAGCCAAAGGTATGCGCATTGACAGTACTATCGAATAAAAGAAAGTCAGTCTAATTAGATGTGTAATGCCAATGACTTATTTTAAATGGATACTATTTTTGTAAGGATGTATACAAGATCTGTATATTGAACCGGAGGAACGTGTATCAGAGTCGGTCCGCCAGTTTGCTGATGTTAGAGTAAAGAAGGTTTCAAAGAAAAGAAATAAAAATAAGGTTAGTTATAAACACTTTCTATTGTTGGCAAAGGTTGTGTGCTAATGCCTTCATTATTTGCTTTTTTATGTCAATTGTACAACACTGTATGTTGGATTTAGACTGAACATCCCTTTTCCTATCTGTCCTGTAGTTGCCCAATCGAGTACGGACTATGCAGCCACAGACAGAGATACAAATGACAGATGCTGCTTGCCAAACTGTTTTCACCATGGAGGAACTATTCATTGAGGCGCATCGTGTTCACGCTCGAGATGCCTATGTCCAATGGCCAGAAAATGAATTTAATAAGACCGGCGATTCCAGCAAAGTGTTCTTGGATCATTGCTACAATGCACCTGCTCCGCCAGAGTAAGACGCAATTGAATTTATAGAAGATAGTTTTCCATTACTCGATGACCACTTGACACAATCGACACCCACCAAAATAATGCCCCCCAAAAAACAGTCCACATTGATGTTTTCTCCTATCCATCGTCAAGTAACAGATGTTGAAATGACAGAAACTGAAGCATCAACACTATTGATTGACGAAACAGACAAAGATATCGACTATAGTGTGTCCACAACCGTTCAGTCCGAAACAACAGTTTTGCCAGATGACAGTGTAATAAAAGAGGCCAAATACATAGTATTCGACAGCAGCTTGATGGAGATTATAAAGATGCTGAACTGTGTGCATTGAGTGGAAGGGGAAGTATGTGGAAAGCCATTGGTGAGTGTGACTCTTCTAACACAAGGCAGTAACCTGAAAATACATGCCACCTGTGAAAAGTCACATAAAGCATTTTCACGGTCCACTCAACCGATGGTGGGGAAACTGCCAGCTGGCAATCTACTGTGTGCAGCAGCTTTACTTTTCAGTGGCTCTAGTTTCACGAAGTTATCGAGTTTCTTTCAGTTTGTGGGACTACATTTCATTTCTAAAATGCAATACTACAAATACCAACGTGATTATCTATTCCCTGAAATTAATGAAGGTTGGAAAATTGAACAATTGGTTATTGAAAGTACATTCCCCGACAAACGGTTCAGGCTAGCCGGCGATGGACAGTGTGACAGCCTCGGATTTTCTGCTAAGTACTGCACCTACCATCTTCAGGACATGGAAAGTAAGAAAATTGTGAGTTTGGTGGTCGTGCAGGTGTCCCAATGTAAATCCTCGGTGGCCATGGAGAAACTTGGTTTTATAAAATCACTGGAAGATCTAGAATCGAGGGGAATGCAAATCAACCTCATAGCCATGGACAGACATGTTTCAATAGCCAAGACAATGAGAGAGCAGCATCCAAATATTAAACTACAATTTGATGTATAGCATTTTGCCAAATCAATTAATAACAAAATCTCGGCTGCAGGGGAAAAAAAAGGTTTTGAAAGTATTTCTCAAAGGTCCCAGTCTTTCAGCAACCATCTTTGGTGGAGCTCCAAAACATGTGATGGGTCTGTGGAATTTCTACTGGAAAAATGGCACTCACTGATGCACCACTGTTCCAATGTTCATCACTGGACAGAAAACCAACATTTCCACCAATGTGAACATGGCCCTTTGTCCCCAGAGCAGGCACGGAAGAAGAAGTGGTTGATACCATCTTCACCTACACACAAAGCCCTTGAGAAGATTGTGTTTGATAAAACTCTATCAAGAGATCTGAAGGGACTCACAGAATTCTGTCACACAGGAGATTTGGAGGTGTTCCACAATATGTGCCTAAAGTACAGGCCAGAGAGATTGCATTTTGGCATCCAGGGCATGAAATGTAGGACTTTACTAGCGGTATTAGCGCATAACGAGAGTGTGGGCCGGGAACAATCTAGGACTGCAGGAAACTTGGGGATGCTTCGCTACAATATGGCCTTTACAAAAAGAAGCAAAAAATGGGTGGTCAAGCCAGTATATGATCAAATGGAATTCGATTTTGTGAAAGATCTCATTGTTAATGTTGTCGAGATGCATGCTCATGGAATCGTGCACAAATCTGTTCTGAGAACACATACATTGCCACAAAACATTGCCAGCGTACCATGTCCACCCAAAGCAGAGCTTGTTAATTCGTTAAAATCCCGGTTGAAATGATGACGGTCTGTTTTTATTTTTGCAAACAAATGTTTTTATAATCTGTATAAATAAAGTATGCATTTTGTCTTTTGAAATCTATCCTCTCAGTCCTTTATCTTGAAAATATATTACAATTATTATGATTGCTTTCACATTTCACAGTTTAGTTGAGATACTGTGGGACCTTCATTTTTAGTGTTAATGAACAATGGGTAACAGTGTGTAAGAATATTTGGGTTTTGGCAGTTGACTTGTAATAAAGTTCCGCAAAAAGCTGAATAACTGCTGGACCTACAAAAGGGATTAGACATTCTAGCCAAGCAAGAAGTACCGACTGTGAAAACATGCCATGTGGTAGGAGGCCATGAAATAAGCAGTGGTGGCCCTATTGGCAAATTTCACCTATAGCTGAGCAGCGCCACGAACAACGAGCGGCCCCCTATTTCCTGAGCTGTGTTTCAAAATTCATTTTATTATTGATGCATTAACACGGGATGTTGCAAAGTAAGAATATACGTTCATTTTTAGTGAAGGTCGCCAGCTTTGAATTTTGGCTTGGGAGCTGTGATGCCCCACGCGTCCCTCGCACAGTATAAGGTTCTATTGTTTTTTTACCTTGAGAGGCAGGGACCATTGCGAAAGGGATTGAATTGAAGGGGGGTGTAATACCATATGATATGATTAGGTTGCCCATTCCGAAACTGCACCTAGTTACATGTAAGTTCAGTTTATGAGAAAACGTTGACACGAACGGAGGATTCTGCATCACGGTCTGCATTACGCCTAGAGAATGGAAATTGCGAATGTAATGTAAGTTTCTCTTTAGACAATTTCATACCAGATCTAATCGAAATAAGAATAACTGGCTGTTACTGATGGGTGACATTGTACTTGTTCGTTCTGTTTGGCATATTGCAATGAAGTGCTAGTACTTCTATCTACTGGGCAACAGGGGCAGGCCATCATCGAGACGCATGTAGACCACCACTCGGTTCTCCCTGGCTCAACGCTAATAAATCATTGCATTGGTTTTGCACCTCGAATTATTGCCCCAGTTTATGCATTACGTTTAGAGTTAAACATTCTCATTTGCACTATCCGCGGAAGCAAATAGCAGAGTACTGTAATATTCCACGTTGTATTCTCTCGGTTCACATTGTGCCACCTTTGCACTAATAAAGGAAACGAATAGTTGTAATAAAGATCTGCTACTGAGACGCTTTTCGATTTTTATCTTTTGCAAACAGTTACATTGTGCCGTTCTGCGATTGTCATCTATTCCAGACCCCAACCGATGGCTTCTTCAACCGCCAGCTGCAGCTACACGTCAATCGCTGGATCTACTTGACCATATTATGGGACGACAGACAAGGTCCAATCTGTCCATACACGGTACCGGCAATTAGGAGCAACATAACAACCTTTACGGTGGTCTAGTGCCAAGTTGAAGCACCAGCCTTGCAACTTACCGTGCGACTGAAGTGCTTCGATTACCCAAAACGAACACCCTGTGTACCCAAAAGGAACAGCGCGTGGCTCATGATAAACATTTACTGATTTATTACCCAAAACGAACACCCTGTGTACCCATAATGGAACAGCGCGTGACTCACGATAAACATTTGCAGATTTATTAAACGAGAGACAAGGTCCAATCTGTCCGTATGCGGTACCGGCAAAGAAAACAGTTCTATTTTAATTGATGCGGTCACACGCCGATTGTTATCGAAACATTTAATGTGAAATAAATGTACTTTACCAATTGTACAGTCTTGTTGTTTCCTTTTAAAGTACAGTTTCATATTCCTAATTGTGATGTGCCCCGCTGTGAGGCGGCATGTGTTGTTTTCCGGGTTCCGTGTCTAGTCACGTAGGTGACGACTGGGCGCGTTTGGCCACGCTGCCCAGCAACGTCACGGAGAGAGGCGGAGAATATAAATGATTTGGTGATGTCAGGCTCAGGGGCAGGGGATATGAATTAGTGCCGTAAACGCAGGTCACCCAGGGCGATGTGGCAAGTGATAAGATTATCACAAAATGGCCGCACCCTGCTGCCTGATTTTGCTTGTGTTCATGAGACGAAAACTCAGGTAAGGTGCATATGAAATGTCTGTACGATCGATCGAATTAAGATTAAAAGCACATGGCCGAACCATAGGTACAACAATATTTCTGACCGAACCATTCCTTTAACGGTGGCCCGTAAGTGAGAGGACATACTAAGGTTAGAGTCCATCCAAACACCAATAATGTTGACTTTCTTTTTGGGCTGGTAAGGGCGTTATAGGTAGGGCGAGATGCTTCTATTCAGGTTTTGTGGAGCGCCTCCTAGAATTGTAGATTAAGTTGGTCAACTCAGAGAAAAAACACTTTGTTGGTGGCTTTTAAATTTGGTGCTGTTCGACGAATCCTCACCAAACTTCGCAAATAATGTATATGGCCACCTGGGAATGATTGTGCGAAGTTTGGTGCGGTTTTGTCTACGGAGGGACAAAGCTAAAGGGGCGTCCCAAACATTTTGAAGTCCTCATAGACACAATGGAAATTTGTTTTGCCCCGCGCCTACAGCCCAAATCGCTGGACAGATTTGCACCAAGCTTGCACGGGGCATGGCGGCTTGGTCCCGAAAGCATGCTTTTGCAAAGTTGGTCAATCCGTCCAGTAGTTCCTAAAAAATGTGTGATATCTGGGTCCGGTCTATGTGCTCATTTCCTGATTCGGAGTCCGCAGATGCCTTTGGACCAATCACACAGCAATGTGGCATTCGTGGACATTATATGCTCCCGCTGATTGGTCAACTGAAAACGTGAGCTGCATCAAAACTTTTTAAATAAACGCAATGTTGGATTTGTGAAATGCGCCCATAGTCCAAGGACATTGCAGTAAAAACATATTAATAAACACAACATTGCACTTGTCAAACTAATGAAACAATCTCTGGGGAGGTGAAGGGTGATGAGGATGGAATGGGATATGGCCATAAAAAGCGAAACATTGGGTGTTTTGCTTCTGTGAAGTCCACAAACATCAGATGTTCGTGGACATTCCCGTGATGTTCGTAAACATCTCAGATGTTTGGGACATCGATGCATATTTCTGCATTACAGGGTCGGTGAAAAGCAGTTTTTGGATGGTTTATAACTTTGGGCCCACTCAATGAAACTGCAATATCATTGTAGACAAAACACTGGATAGCTTTACAAAGTTTGGTGCTGTTTAACCAAGAGGAGGCAAACATTAGAGGGGGGGTTTCCAAAATATTTGAAAGGCTTATAAAATTGGTCTGTTTGATGAATTTGCACACAAGTTTGCAAAATAATTTTAGACCAAGATTTGAATGTTTTTGCAAAGTCTGCTGAGATTTTGTCAAGAGGGGGCAAAATTAAACTGGGAGTCTCAACATTTTTTGATGGCTTATAACTTTGTTGCTTTTCGATAAATCTGCACAAGTGCTTTCAGAGAGATTATAGACACAACCTTGAATGTTCGTTCCAAGTCTGAATGGATTTTGTCAAGTGGGGGCTAAATTATACGACCACTTTTTGTACATATGTTTTACACTTTTCAAAAAATAAAACACGGACGAATTTGCAGCAAACTCGTGCAAGGAGCATTGGCAAGGACCAGAAAGCATTTGTAAATGTGTAAAGGTATAGCCTGTGGCCATGGGCATTAGCCAGATTATCCAGCTCATGACCCGGACAATCTCACTACTTGCCATGACCACAAGGCACTGGCAATGGGATTAAAGTGGGCATGGCCACCAGGGACCGGCTATGTGGTAAAGTGTTTTTTAAATTGGGATAGGTTTGAATGCGAAAAGGCAATTCTGCTTGTGGCTACAGCCCAAAGTACTGGACAGGATTGTAGCAAACATTCACGAGGAGTACCAGTAAGGACCTTAAAGCATGGTTTTGCATATCTGTCCTGTGTTTTATTTTTTTCTAAAGTGTCAAAGTGTAAGTACAAAAAATTGTGAAATAACTTTGGTGCCTGGGCAATCGGCCTGGCCCTGAGCAAGGACAAATGTGTACTCTGATTTGCTTATTGAGGCACGCGGCATGGCCAAAGCCCTAGGTTTGAATCAGAAAAAATATTCTGCTTGCGGATACAGCCTGAAGTGCTGGACTGGATTACTATCAAACCTGGCGAGGAGCATCAGCAAGGACCTGAAAGCATGCTTTTGCAAATCTGTCTTATGTTTTATTGTTCCAAAGTGTGAACACATTTAAGTACAGAAAATAGTGATATAACTTTGGTGCAGTGACAATGGGCCTGTCCCTCGCCAAGGATGAATGCCTACTCTGATTTACTTATTGGGACATGCAGCCTAACCGAAACCCTAGGTTTAAATGGGAAAAAAATTCTGCTTGCGGCTGCAGCCTGAAGTGCTGAACAGGATTGCAGCAAACATGTGTGAGGAGCATCAGCAAGACCTGAAAGCATGCTTTTGCAAATCTTTCCTGTGGTTAACTTTGTTGAAAGTGTCAAAAAGTAAGTACAAAAAATAGTCATATAACTTTGCTGCCTGGGCAGTAGGCCTGGCCCTCAGCAAGGACATATGTCTTATCTGATTTGCCTATTGGGGAATGCAGCATTGCCGAAGTCAATAGATTGCGGAGACTGGCCATGGCTGCAAGACATGATCACTGGCCATTGGTCACATTATGAGGGTATATTTGAACTAGGATACAGGGTAGATGCAGTGGGTAATGGGGGTGGTTTGATGGGGCTGGGGTCATGGTCGAGCCTCATGCCCTAGGCAGTTCAACCATAACTTGCATCCCCAGCATCTCTGCTGATGACACACATCAGTATGCATTGCAAAAACATATGTTTGTTAAAGGAGGTGTACAGTTCTTTCATATGTGTTAAAAGAGGAATTATGAATAACGTGTATACAGTGATGTTACATCATGAAACATTTTCACTCATGAAAATCTATGAAATTCACATAAAAAACTTTGTTAAAGGGACGTTATGGTTAAGCTGAATAAATAAAAACCTGTGAAATTCAGTGAGCACATTTTGTTAAAGGGACGTTGCGGTTAAGTTGCACTTATAAAAGCCAATGAAATTCAGTGAAAATACTTTGTTAAAGGGACATTATGGTTACAATTAAAACCTAAAAGCCCCAGAAATTCATCAGTTATGGTAAGATAAGCAATCATAACTCGCGTCACCACCATGCACTGCTAAGACTAACACCCAGGACATCAAGCCTTGCCTTGTCGTCTCCTTCTTGACTCAGTCATTGGTGGTTTGGATCAGCGGTGGATGTGTTGACCAGAAGAAAAGAGGATGGATGGAGGGCTGCAGGAATTCCTTATGGAACATACTATGTAATGATTGGAGAATCCCGGGGGAGGAGAGGAGCATGGCAATTGATTGCAGGAGCAGAAGTTTTTGATATCTTGTTTTTTCTTGCCGTTATTAAATAAACAAGGAAAAGAGAAGTGCATAATAGTCAGCTTTGTGCCAATAATGACTGTCTGACTTCTACTAGAACTAATCAGAATTAATTTTCCTTTTTATTTCTTCCCCACCTAACAACGGTTTTTCAAGTGGCATATAAGGATTCATTATTGTTGCAACCTCCTGAAGGCGTAGCCAGTAAAAAAAGCAGCTTACACTGCACTCTAAAATTCACTGATTTTCATCCAGCCTCCATGAACAGTGAAGCAGTTCGGGTATTGGAAGGTAAGCCAAAGAGGCGCTTCCCAATCTTATGTTCTGCTTTGCCTAAACAGTGCAACTTCTCAGTGCCCCAAAGTTCACTCTGATAGAGAGCTGATGAAACTGATTGGGCCTTCTAGACCTCAAGAATTGTGAGTGGGGAATGATTGCCCAGGCCCTAACTTAAGGTGTATAGGGGTAATTACAATGCTGCTGGTATGGAGCAAAAAGGCTGGTATTTCCATATACAGCACTGTTCCAGACCGGCAGAGTACAAGTGTGCCAGTGGGGGTTACCTGACTTACCTCCAGCCATGAGCTGGAGGTAATTCAGGCCCCCGCCAGAATTAAACAGCTGGTAATTCCCCCATGGACTACTATGGAACTCCATCGAATGGGCAATTACTAGTATTCCTGCACCTGTAATATTCCTCGTAATTCCGGAATATCAGCCTTTGGAAAGGTAATACCGTTTGGTGGTATTCCACTGGACTTACCGGTGGCATACCACCAAATTCCTAATGAGGCCCATTGTGCGCTAGGGAGATGGTTCAACATACTAGGCTCCCACAAGGGGACTTTGAGTCCCCAAGTATTTTTAATAGGGACTTGTACGAAGATTTGAGAGGTCCAAGTCCCTGTTAACCACACAGAGGGCCTTGGCATATGAAGTTATCCTGTTTAGCCCATCTATTTACATTGTTCATTGAAAGACACCATTTTGCTAGAACCCATTACTGAAGGTGATGACGTTTATGACTGTGTCACGTATGAAGGACCGCACAATGGGCCTCATTACACGGACGGCGGTAAGGATTAACGGTCACCGTTAATGGTACAAGTGACCATTAACCCTTACCGCCTTACTATGAGGTCCCTTTGCGGGTTGGAGACTTTAACGCCTGCTTTTTGCAGGCGTTAAAAACCAACCCTCAAAGGGACCAGGGAGCTAATTACGGTACCGCAATTTGCGGTGCCGTAATTAGCACCTTCCCCATTCCCATTATGCCCTATGGGGCAAAAATGGGAATGGGGAAGGGCAATGGGGGAAGGGGGAATTACCGCCCCACCAACCTTGGAATAGGGCGGTAATTCCCCTTTCCTCCAAGGCGGTGCCGGTATTTTACCGGCATGGACCAAGGTGCTAATAGCACCTGGTCCACCGCCATCCGTGTAATGAGGCCCAATGACATTCCTAAAGCATGAGACTATGCTCTAGATGACAGAGAGGTGTTCTTTGTTGATGGGTCTTCGACTATTGATGAGGAGACTGTCCAGTGACATACTGGGGCAGCAGTGGTCCAATTGGTTGATGGGGAGTTTGAGGTGTTCGTCCAACGAAGGCTACCGGGGTATTACTTTGCCCAGGCGGCAGAACTTATTGCTCTCATTGAAGCACTAGAGGCAGCACAGGGATCCAGAGCAACATTTATTCAGACTTAGCAAATGTAATGGCACCACAGAATCACTGGCAAAACACCAGAACACTTGTAATGAGGCCTATATATTTTTATACCATGGCTGGACAAACAGGATGCATTCCAAAATATTCATAGCAAAAAATCACCATCTGAGGCAACAATAGCATGTCATAAAATGCAACAGCATGTCTATGATGATACTCTACAAATGCTAGGCAAAGCGACACCTGCTTACTCATCCCACTCAACCTTTCTGCTGCCTTCACTACCAGTGTCCATGAAGCCCCCTGCAACAGCCTTCCAATGTACATGGGTTTTGATAGAATGGTGCTGCAATGGTTTGCATCTGACCTCTCCAGCAGAGACCACCCGGTCCTGGTGGGACACAACAGATTCCGGTTTCCCCTCAGTAACCTTCAGACTTCCACAAGGTTTTCACCGCCCCTGTCATCTTCAAATACATACAACCTCTGGGTGAACACCCACACCAAGATACAGCATTATGCAGATGACATACAGCATTACCTAAAAAAAACAGTTGAATCAATGACACCCATTGACACAAGCATTGTCTGTACCTTATCTAAGCTTTGAGGGCAATATCCTATCTGGCGTTCAACCTAACAAAGACTGAATTTATTCTTCTAGGAAATCTCACCAGCCATTGCCAAGCCCAGAATTATATGACTGAGATAAAGCTCAGCCTCAACCCACAACCATTGCAACATATCTCGCGTGTACCATTGACTGACCTCTCATTCAAAATACACATAGCCAAGGATCCTCAAGCAGCATGGTGCCAGATGTCCTCTTCTGCAAACTTAACACTTTCAGGCCTGCACTATATTTCATAACTGTTGTTCAATGCCTGGCCTTCTCCCACCTGGATGGTCCAAATGCAGATGCCACATCAGCCCCTCTGAAGGCTGGCCAGCATGACGCAGCACACCTCATCACTAGACTAAATACAATTCAACCACATCATCCCATTCTGAAAGAACTGCATTGGCTAATCCAGCAAGCATCACCAGAAGGCCACAACCAAAAGAGAGAAAAATAGGAAACAAGCCCCTTCCTGGTATGGTTCCTGTCTCTAGAATAAGTTACCAATGCTGATACGACTGCATCCTATAATTTGAAAAAGGAGATGGAAACCATATTATTCTAAGTACATCTGGTCAATGGCTGATCACTCAACTCAACCTCTCCCCCCTGGGAAGCCCTGAAGCTCTCCTCTTCCCCTGCTCCCCCATCCATCATGACTCTTCTGCCACACGCCCAGGGTGCATCCCCTATGTATAGTGCCCCCTTGCTTCCCAGTTAGGTTTGTGTTTTGTAAGTCCCATACACACAAGGAACTGAGATTCGACCTGTGATGTCTTACTTTACAATATGCCGTTTGACTATAGTTATAAGTGCATCATTTGAAATGTACTTAGAGATTGTTGTGAATGTGTAATATTTGTGTGCCATCTTGATCAAAGTTATGTATCTATGTATTTACTTGTAGATTAACCAAATGACTTTCCCTGTTGCCATGTTATTGGACTGTTCCAATACGATGTTAACTAATCACATGTACCTTGTATGTCCTTGCTTAAAAAGGCAATATCTTCATCACAAAAAATCCTCTATGTTTGTTGAAGTCTTAAACGGTGAAAACATTTCTGTTTTGAAATGGTTGGACCATAGGTCAACTCAAGGTCAAAGCAAGAGAATGCAGAAAGTAGATCATAAATATACTGAAAAAAATCACCCATAGACTCAGAACACATACTTGTTTCACCCATATGTTCCAGTCTGCAAATGTCATATCTGTGTGTGCAACCTGCATGTGTCTGCTCAATGTACCTTGGGAAGGTCAGTATGAAACGTGGCGCTACAGCTGGACACCTGACGGTTGCACATTGATCTGCCTCTCTCTATTTTCCTCTCTCTTTCTTTCTCCAACGTTATCTCTTTATTCTCTCTCTGTGTTTCACTCTCGTTCTCTTGTTCTCTTTCTCTTATTTTCACTCTCTCATTGCATAACCCTGTTTCTTCTTGACTCCTGTGTTCATGCTGCCTATGATCATCTCTGTCTCTCTCTCTTTCGCTATCTCTCTCTCTTGATCTATCTTGCTTCTTCTCTTGCAACCTCTCTATTACTATTAATTTACCACCACATGTATTTGTCTCCCATTCTCCCAATCATTTTCACAAACTCTCTTGTCTTTTTCTTTCTCACTTTTCTCCTCATTCTCGCTCTCTCTCTCTCTCTGTCTTACATGCTCTTTCTCCTGCACTCTCTTCCCTTTAATTCTCCACATTCATTAAGGCGTGCATTGCCCAGATACAGCATACGTGCAAGGTGTATGTTTGACTTTGTGGAGTTTACAAAATACGTTGTAATTGAACAGCCAAAACAACACCATCAAAATACTATATGGACCACACTATAAATGCAACGTTTTGTATATAAAACCTTTTTTCTCCGACCCAAGAGAGATATTTTCTTTGGTGTTTGCATTCCTAAATGTTTGAAATTTGGCAAAGTATTTTTTAGATGCAGGGTAAGTTCTAGGCCAGAATGTTTACATGATAGGTTTTCCACCCACCCACAACCAAAAATTGCTAAAAAGAAAATTGCATTTGAAAAAGGCTCTGCAAGTCTTTTATGAACCATCAATAATTAAGATTGAATGGTGATCTCATATATTAAGTGACTTCTCTCCAAAGCTATGGCTTTGATTTTTCATGATGTGACAGACCAGTAATCGAGCCTTGTCAAAGGGCAAGTGGCCTCCTCTCAGCCGGGGGTGGGAGGCATACCAGGAAGAAATGCAGAGCCAGGCCTAACCTTGAGGTGGACAGTGGCAGCTGCGAGGGTCCCAATCCCTGCCCCTCCCCTTGTGCCAGCATGTTTATACGCAATCCACTCCAGCCTTACCTCCAATGCCAGATTCGTGTCAGTGTCTTTCAGTGTCTTTCTGTTGCTTTCAGAGCTCCAGCAACTGAACCCGGACAATCAGCCGGACAACCAGTACACAGATCGTACTTATCTCCAGACAACTGCAGAGATCAACCACAGACATAGAGAAAGCCATAAAAAATAAGGCGAGTAGAGATGCTGGTACAAACTCACTACTACGGCTGTGATGCTCTGTGACATGGACAAAGAAAGACACACAGAGAAGCAGCCTCCATACACAGCAGACAGGAGGACCGCACAGAGCTGCTGAACACCAACAGTAACCCTGAGCAAAAACCCAGAAGCACCATAGACACTAGGGACGGAAAGGGGGGCAATAGCCACCTTCCTCCAAAGTACATACTTTCGGAAGACTCAGAACAGGGGTCCGGAACATGAACATGAACACTTGCCTTCCTGGATCGCCATCTCAATTATGCAGGGAGCTTGTGCAGAAAAAGTGGGAAGGGCCTAGCCTGCTACATATGACACTACACTTTACACACACACCCCGGGTGGGGAAGAAAGGGCCAGATTGGCCAGGGAACATGATCCAGTACTGGCAGAGAGGGGAGGGTTATAAGCAGGAAACAGGAAGCTGGAAGTGTAAGTTATTTGGTTGAGTCATAGCTGGAGGACAAACAAGAAACCAGTAGGAGGGAAGAAGTGGCAGTGGACCATGGAGGTAATTTGTGGAACAGTTGAGGTATTGGCTCGAGAGAGGGAGTGATACTGCTTTGTGAGTGTGCATGCTTTTGTGGCAACTGTGTAGAACGATTAGTGTCAGGAATGGTTGTGAAGTGGGTAGTATTAAGTGGAAGGGGGTTCTTGAGTGGTTTGAATGGAGGAGTAGGAGGGAGAAGTAGTGATTTGGAGGGAGTAGTAGTAGTGTGGTGGTGGGAGTAGTAATCTAGAGGGAGTAGTAGTGTGGAGGGAGGAGTAGTATGGGGGTTATATGAGTAGTTGTGTGGAGGTATTAGGGAGTACTTTATTATTGGAAGAGAGAGTAACATCAAAGGGTGAAGCCAAGACCTAGGGGGACTGAGAACATCAAAGGTACAGAAGACTGGTGGGAGGAGTGAGGCAGAATGGGGACGAAGCAAGAGTAGGAAAATGAGAGGTGAGAGTGAGCCTGCTAGACAGAGCCTCAAACAAACATGACATTTTTAAGACAGCAGCGCAAATCCCATAAGAGCACGAACCACTGGACTGTGTATGGAGAGTTAGGAAGTCCCTTAGGTAGTTTGGTGAGATAAGTAATTCAACCTTTAGTTCCTCACCAATGGTAGAAGATAGAAGTAGACACTAGGGACCAGATTCACAGAACCTTTTTTGTGACCAGTGAGGAGATGTGATATCACATCTCCTCACTGGCGCCAAAAAAAGTGCCAGCCCAATTCACAAAATGGCACCTGAAAGAGTGCATCCTTTTTCCTCCTTTGTGCATTTGTGCAAAGAAGGGGGGATGTCTTGGCATTTTAAAGCGCATTCCAAACTTTCAAATGGGGTGCGTTTTAAAAGGCAAGAAACCATGTCTTCCCCCTTGCGTCCGCTCTGGAAAGGAGGTGGGGAGTCGCTAATCATGTCATGATTCGTTGTCGAAGGGGGACAGCCACAGTTTAAACCGTGGCTGTCACACTAGTATTTCCATCACCCAAACGAGGATGGATATCCATTTCTTTTTCTTCGAGCATTTCAGAGAGGGGGACTTTAATGTCCTGTCTCAGTAAAATGTGCACCCCACATCCACATGGGTGCTGGCAGCCTGTTATACATTAGTGTCAGGATTATATTGCTGACACTAATGTATGCAAGGAGGCGCTATTATCAAGCTCCTCCTGAAATGTTCAGGTCACTTTGCGAATAAGGTAGCCTGAGCATTTCTAAAAATAATACAAATGAAAGAAGCACATTCTCTGTACCATTTGGGTCAATCTCCTGTACATACTAACCTGGTTAGGGTGGAGGTTCTACGCTACATGAGAGAGAGAGCGACAGCCATAGGCCCCACAAAATCTTCAATAAAAGTCCTTGAACCGCCTTGGAGACTGGGAGTAATTCTTGTACTATCTGTCATACAGAGAGCAGGCTAAAACTCACTGTGTTTTGACAAATTTCTCATAATCAATTAACCATTGATTGTCAGTCCCTTAAAACAATCTTGATAGTCCTAATGACGCTCCACAAGTGTCAAGCCACATGGGGCATCAACCAAATATATCCAAATATTCTTGATCACCCAAACTGGCATAGCTAGCTCACTAAGCTCTTTATAATGGTTCACATCTATTGCCACATTAGATAATGAGCATAAGGAAGGCTCAACAACCCCAAAGCACACTTTCTTTCAGCATTGCTCCATCCAAATCCACAGGCGAGCATAGGAAAATCCAAGCACCTGAGAGATTCACCAGCATATCTGCAAAGCTATAGAGATGAACACAGAATCCCTTTTATTGTCCACTTCTGAGGACCCAGAAACATAGATATAGCAAAAGAAAGAAATTACTATTAATACAAGTCCCTAAGTCCAAAAGCAGACAAGTGATACTAGGTACTGTAGTGTTAGAGCTGGTAGGCTACTGTGCTTTAGATTGCTGTTCAATATGGCTCAAAAGTTCTGAGAATTGGGGCTGATAGTGGAGGGAAAAGATGTCTGTAAAGGAGATGGAGGATGGGGCATTCAGTGCAGCGAGAGAGTGATGATTTTGGTTTTATAGACATTAAACATAAGATAGGGAAGTGCCATCCACTGGTAGAGGGTTGAAGAATAATCAGACATCTTCAATTGATGGTTTGGGGTCTTCAAAGAGTTCTTTAAAAAGCCCGAAACATGATATAAATGTATCAATGTTGGTGGGGTAGAGGGTGAAGAGTACAGGGCCAATGACAGAACCTTGAGGATCCCCACAGGGAGGAGGTATGCCCAGAGCTTTCCATGTGTCAGTACGTGAAGAGGATTTGAGCAAGACGGCAGAGGACAGTCCGGAAGAGTACACTGTCCTGGATACACACATAATAATATTCACCATTAGTCTAGTTTTAATAACACAGAGTGGATACAGTTTCTTATAAATTGATTGCAAGAGACATTTACATTGATACTGTACTTGAGATCAACATTTGGATAGAGCACTCATCTTACTTTCCCCAACTGGGCGTTCGATGAAAAACATATTGTTCCTATTTTGGCCCCAAAATATCATTGAGATTGACCCAAGATAGCCAAATCTGTCTGTTCTTTTGCTACTAGGTGTATCCTTGTGATTCACTGGGGGTCATCAGCCCTGCACATCCATGCTCTGTCCACAATGTGCATGGGTGTCTTAGGATACAAATAGGTGCATAGGCATACAGGAACGTTGCCAGAGCGATTGTGGACTATATATTACAGTATTCACTTGGGGAGGCAGCAGCCTCAGGAGTTATGGATTGGATCCTCCCCTTGATAGTATTACTTTTCCAACCCTCGCTGTCAATTGTAATAATTGCTTTTTCAATGCAAGGAGGTGTTATTTTTTTAGTATGCCCAATTATGTTTCTCGAGATGATTGTCCAAGTTTATTTCTATTCTGTGACTTGTAGTCCAGTTATTTCAATGGGTAAAACATATGTACAGTAGTATTTGGCATTGAGTAAGTATCACCAAAGTAGAAAGGGGCGTTTAGTGACTGTAAGTTGTTTGTTTATGGGGTCTTCATTTTACTGAATGCTTCACAGTAACACTGCACTATCCAGGCTTTATTTATGTCTTTACCGCCACCAGAAGCTCTCCAGTGCACGCGGCAGCAGCGTGTCCAGATGCTGCTTTTCTGCTCCTCCCTCACAGCAACCATCAAGGGTCCTTTGTGCTTGCATTGGGTCCCACATAGACAAGAATGGCTGCCTTTGAACCGTGAATCGATGCCTAGAATAGAAATGCCACATAGCATACCTCACTGCACAAACAACCATTTAATCTAGTATGTATCTTTTAAAGTGTGTCTGCTATAGAAATTAAAGGGAAACTAGGGGGCTCCCGAGTGGTCTAACAGGGACAACACTTTGCAAGGATTCTAATGGTGTGGTTGAAATGTCCTAAATTGGCAACCCTGGTGGATAAAAGTACAACTAATGCATATTTTGCTTGGTTCAAAGTGCTGAAGTTGCTCCCCTGGTAGATGAACGTAGAACTGATGCTCATCTTGCTCAACAAACGACCATACCTATTTTTCTCAAAAAACGACCATAACAAAAGCTAAACATTTGCTTAACAAACAATCATAATACAAGCAAAACATGTGCCATCGATAAGTACAAGAAATCCAGGAATGTTATTAAGAGATCACAATTAAAGCTAAAAATGCATTAAATATTAGTACAAGAAATCCTTGAAAATGAAGACAAGAAAATCCAGGCAATTAGTCTTAAGGACACTCAAGAAGTACACATCGCCAGTGAAAATAAACCTGCAATTCAATCATCATGCCACTCAAGAGATGATCTACATTTGGAGAGAACAGAACGGAGACAACAGACTGATGCAGCCAGACAGGGAGCTCAAAGACAGAAGGAGACCGCAGAACAAAGGCAAAACAGACAAAGGGCTGGTGCAAGTAGACAGACAGCACAAATACATGCGTAGACCCCCACAACAAATGCAAACCAGACAACAGCACAAAATGACAGCAAGAGACACGGGAGCAACGTTAAACAAGACTCCAAAGTAAAAGGACCAGGCAAGATATTGTTTTGTTTTGTTTATGCTCCTTCTGGAAAGACACAAAACATTTGTGTATACTTTGGTGTTCAGAGACAGTTTTAATCATTCTTAGGTATGTACATGTATGACTGTGCATTGATAAAGTAAATCATATAAAAGGTTTGGTTACATTTTAGCCTGGGCAGTGCCGGGCATATTTGCTATTAGTACCCAGGAAGGTCAATGAGCTATCTAAAAGCAAGCTCATTGGCCCTCGCCTGAGCCTTACCTGCCTGACAAGGCTCTAATGCTGTGGCATCCCGGAGTTCTTTCCCACGAGTGGCCACCATGGAGAGGGAGAAGGGACTATATGTAGTCCCTTCGCCTCTGCCATGGAGTCAATTTTGTTTGTTTACCTTGTTTTCATTAATTTTAATGGCCGCCATGGTAAGGGAGAAGGGACTTCATGTAGTCCCTTCTCCTCCATCCCTGGTGGCCTTTTTTTTTTCTCGAGTCTCAACTCGAGAACAATTGCTCTTAGTACCCTGGTACTAGTGGCAATATAATCCTGGGGGGTGGATTACCATACCGGTAATGCCCCCAGAGCTTTGTTAAAGCCCTCATTTTGCTTGGGCTTGTAACTATGATCTCGGGGGCATTACCCTATTGGTAATGCCCCCTTCCTCGGGCTATATTGCCTAAGTGAAATATAAAATTAGGGCTCTATTACACTGACACATTATTTTTTAAATGTTCTTTTTGCAAGTATAAATACAGTACAGTAGGTACTCAGGTACTTAAAACATGACGAACAGATTCAGGCAGTGCTTTGATAGTCTTGGAGAATTCTGCTTTCCATTTTTTTAAAGCCCACTCGCCAGCTGCTTATTTAAATACATAGGACTACATGTTGCTAAATTATGTGCTGTCACTTCTTTTTAATTGTATTGCTACTTTTGTGAAAATTAGCTAATTGTCAGCCACACAGTAATAACATGAGAAATGTATTTTCTGATGCACAAATTGCCTCAATAGCCATCTAAAACAATGGAAATAATTCATAATCACTGCCTAAGAAGACCTTCAGTAAGGGATAATGCGCCTCTTGAGCTCCCCACTCCTATCCACTCCTTCACACCAGAGTCACTGCACACCTTTGAGGACAGCTACAGTATAAGTGCCAGAAATGTTATGGTGTACATCCATGCTTCCATTGCCAGTAAACAGGAATGGCTTCTCTGCAACATGCACATTCATGCATCCAAAGTGAATGCCCCCCTATTTCAAAAAGAATAAAATATGCATGCTATAATGTCTTATGATATGACCATGGTCCTTGAAGGCCTTTACAAATGAGAGAGAGGGATTGCAACTGACACCAAAACTGCAAGAGCATGTCCAAACACTGTATTTGCCAAGACCTGATCACGTGACGGCACCAAGCTCTAAATGTAAAACGCGACGCTCTTCCCTAGGTGAACTATCCCATGCAAAAGGCTGACGTTCTTCAACAGGTAGTTGTTGGGTTGTAAAACACCAACCTTCAAATGAAAAAAACCTGGGAATGGCCCCCAAGGGATCATGGATGTTTTACTGCTTCTAAGAAATAATTAAGTCCTGCTCTTCATAGAAGGTTAGATACTGTGCTGTGGATTATGTCTCTGTTCTGTCTCAACGTTTAAGACACAGTACATGTTACATGGGGCTTGGAGGAGTCTGATATCAGGGTGCAGTACTGTACAAATGAGTTATTTACCAAAGAATATGTTTTTGAAGAAAGAACTGCACAGAACCTTTGCAAAACATGCATTTATTTGTTAAAGACTCCAATGTGTTTGTTCACCAAGGTGCATCATTTGCAGGTTTGCCCCATTTGTGATAGTGTCCGAACCCAATACCTTTCAATGACATCACCCTGCCAGGAAACCCTCATCCACATCCAGAAAATGTCATCTACATTGACTATAGTAGATTACCGCCAAGAAAACATTTGAATTGGCCCTCTTCTCCTGCTCTGTATACTGTACAAACTATAATAATGTGTCCATGACAACAACATTGTGTATATTTGTTTTCTATGGTCCCAACACCTCATCTGATCCTGCCAGTGCTGGACTCGGTATCACAAAATGTCTTGGAGTAAACATTAAGATTACAAGTATTTTTCAGAAGTGCAAGAACGGCATGGCACACATAATGGCAAAAACACCCAGCATCTCTTGATGATAAATAGATGCAAATATGTTGAAATACAAAATCAAACAATTTTAAAAAGGAATCAAAAACAATAATGCCTTAATACAGCCTTATGATCTCAAAAATATAATTTTGTCTAATTTGTCAGAGTTATAATATTAAATGTATTGGAAACAACCTAAGTAAATGGTAACGTGATACCCAACAAGTTAACAAATGTGTTCAGTCCATACAGAATATTCATGTAACTTCTAGTCAACAGTTTACTCTGGTTAACTTTTCCAAATAAAATACATCCTTGGTATACCTTATTCTGGAAGTGTCTTGACTCAAAACCTTATAAGGTAAATCCCTGTAATGACATATCGAAGACTCATTGCATTTAGGATCAAGGTAATCCATCAGGAGTGTGAACGTCTAATTTCCTTTTAATCACACCCATAAAACATCACATTAAATCAACCACCTTCATTCTGTACACTTAAAATATGTGCATCTGCCGATTTCCTTTGATGGATCACAAAGGTGAGCTTGAAAAATATTCCACATAAGGGTCACATCCAATTAGATCAAACATTGAAAAAAGAAAGTCAACAATGTCCAGTAATATTGTAGGTCTTAACACTTATGCCACCACACAAACAAAAAGTCATGAGATCATTACTGTACAATATAGATTACAATTAGACAAAACAAATCACCTATAATGCAATATAACCAAACTTAAACCCAAAACATGTCAACACTAAGGCAAGCAAAAAATAAACTATAAAAAAAATTAAATACAAAAATGATTTTATCTAAATATGTATTTTTGTTTGTATTTGTATTTTATTTGACGTTATTTTATTTGTATATACAGAGCACCGTCACCACGGCACTGTACAAAAGGAGCAAGAATGATACAACGAATCAAGTAATGCTGAAAAGCAATTTCATTCTAATAACAGAAGATTTAGATACGTGATTGAGGAGAAAGAAGAAGCACTTTTAGGTGGTAGTAAAATATGTGAGGGGAGGGGGATGCATTGATGTCAGGTGGCAGAGCATTCCAAGACTTGTGAGCTAGAAGAGAGAAAGAGTGAAAATATGAAGGCGCACAGGGGCGTTTAGGCGTGGTAAGAAGATGAAGGTTTTGAGAGCCGAGAGAGAGCGTGAAGGAGACTAAGGTGAAATGAATGGAAGAAAGATAAAGAGTAGCAAGGCCATGATATCACTTGAAGACTATACAAAGAAACCGAAAGAGGAGGTGGGAATCATAGGGAAGTATAGAGGCAGAGCTAAGAGAAGACCTAATAGAAGATCAAGGAGAACAAGAAGTCCAATAGCAGAGGTAAATATTGAACAGAAGGGAGTGATATGTGAGGAGGGTAGACCAAAGAGTAAAGCAGAGCAGTAATCAAGTCAGGAAAAACTAGAAGTAATAAGGAGTTTAGCAGCATGTAAAGAAAGATAGGGGCAAATGTAACGTGCATTGAACAAAGCAACAGGTGTGGCCGCTTAGAGATGTTTGTGAAGCAAAGGTTAGTGAGGGGTCAAAAATGGCCCAAGATTGTGGGCAGGATAAGAAAAGGATAGAAGAGAAGGGGGAAGGCAGATGCCCAGAGGAGGTTGGGAGGAGTGGGAGAAACAGTGGGTTTGAGGGGGGCTGGGGGGGGTAACTGGTCTCTGTTTTTGAAGGATTGAGGTGAAGAAAGTGGGAGCGTGTCCAGGTTTGGACAGCAGAAAGGCTGGATGAAACAAAGGCATGAAGCGAGTCCAAAAATGTTGAGAAGGTGAAAAAGATTTTAGAATTGCCAGCATAGAAATGAGAAGAAAGACTCAAATATTCAATGATAGCGAATAACGTAACAGTGTAGAGAAAAGCAAAGGACTCAGCACCAAACTTGAGGAATATTATATTGGAGATGTTGGGGAGTGGTGCCCGGCCCAGGATATGGGGAAAAATGGTTAAAATGATAAGATCTGAACAACTGAAAGATAGAAATAGACAGACCTAGTGAAGAGAGAGAGGAAAGTAAAGAAGGGTGGTCGACTGCATGGAGGCTGCTGCTAGGTCGATGATGATGAGATTAGGTGAGAATTTAGTGTGACATGCAGAGAGAAGAGAATTAGTGACATGAAGGTGAGCAGTTTCAGTGGAGTGGGTGGGGTAGAAACCAGATTGGGTCAGGGGAACAAGAGAATGAAGATTAAGATGGAAGGAGATTTGTGAGTAGACAGCCCATTCCATAAATTTAGAGAAGAAAGGGAGGAGTGAGATAGGGAATAATTAGACAGACATGAGATCAACAAATGCTTTTTAAAGAGAGAACTAATTGGGGTGTGCTTGAAGGGGGACGGAAAGGAGGCAGAAGAGAGCAACCTGTAGAAAAGAGACATCAGGAAGGGTATAATCAGAGGATAGACAGTAGGAATGATAGAGGAGGGCAGAGGGTCAAGCGGTGAAGCAGTGGGGTAAGCACGGTGACTCGAGAGTAATTAAGCTAAATCTGAGCCAGTGAGGGGGGAGAACAATAAAGTAGGAGCAGGGAGAATTGGATGAGTCGGTTCAAGCAGGGTGAAGTGAAGTACACTGAAAGTCATTAATATTACAAGTAATCTTTCCGCAATACTCTAAAAAATAGGGCCTTCCATGATGAACTCAAACAATTTGAACCAAAAATATGTCATGTTGTATACCCAACATAGTTTAGCATTTCCCTGATAAGGAAACGCCAAATCACGTAATGAGTCACATATAAAAATGATACAACAGCAATGTAAAAAAGAAAAAAATCAAAAGAACAAATCCAAAACCATTCAATTGAACATAACTTGAATTGAAATACATTTCTGGGGAAGGACCGCCAGGTATGCTAGAGGGACAGAAGAAGTCTGTGGACTTGGAGGGCTCAACACCCTCCCCCAGGATACATGGAGGACTCAGTCAACGGCAAGTTCAAACTGCAGTTTATTACAGGCAAAACCAACAGGGATTGTCACAGGGACAGGAAAAATCCACGGACATCCCACTCTTCCTCGGCTCGCAGGCCGGGTTTTACTACCCAATGCTGTCAGCATGACATCACAACCTGGGCCCTTCTCCAGAAAATCTATTGGACCAAGGGATTGGGTATTGAGTATTCTACTACCTATAGTGGACATTATAGATGTTACTCTACTGGTTCTCGCATGTCAGGTGGCTGGCCTGGTCCATTCACAAGTCACTAACTATAACATTGTTGCAGTGTTGTGGACTTACCATTGTTTCTTGCCTGTTGCTACCCACCCCTAGGGTAGTAAACTGTGATTGGCTAGAGCTGACATCCCCAGGCCTGGGATCTGCGAAGGTTCTCAGCTCACTGTGTACCTCTTCAAGGTAATAAGAATGACTATGTGTCTGCATTGTAACTTGTGTATACCACCATAGCCTAGCTCTGAATTAGGAGGATTTATTAGTCTTTTCTGCAGCTGGTCCCTTTTTTCTCATTTGCGGATTGGAATGTCATCCGTTTCTCTTGGCCTTGGCTGCGGGTGCTGTCTCACATGTCTTGCTCTCTGTCCATCCTCAATCAGCTCAGATTGTCTCTTGCTCTGAGGCCTGAGGCCAGCTGCACTTTTCCTAAACCTTATAATGCAGCTTCTACAGTATCCATGGTATACTACATTTCCATAGGTTAGTCACACTTGGCTCTGTCAGGTCCCATAGGTGTTCCTGCAGTTCCATAGGGTTATTCGTGTGTAAGCATCTGCAAGTTTTGCACAGGATCTCTTGTGCCTTGTGCTTTCTGCATTGCTGCGTTTGGCTAATGGCAAAAATAATAAAAGCAATGACAGTATGCATATGTATCTGTCCTCTAACTATAGAACTTCAAGCTTGTGTTCTTCATGTATTCGAGTGCTTGTTTGTGTCCCGAGGTGCGGACAGCATGTGTGCTTCATGTCTAATGCTGCTATGTTGTGGTGTCTCTAACGACGTCAGCAACATGGCTTCTTGGTGTTTAGTCCAAGCTATCCTTAATTATGACCTGTGGCTCTTCATCCACACATGGATGGATCTGAATGTTCCTTGGTCGGTATGGCTGGCGGAGGTGATACCTCTCGACACATTTTTCAATCATGGGTCCATTGGGGATTTGTACCAAATAGAATGGGTGATTGCAGTGCTTTCTTGCCTACTTCATCGTCATGAATTTAGTAAGAGGGGAAGGGGGTGGTAGGCTTCCCCATCTCTCTTCAGTCGCCCCTCTGGTCGATCGTCGACCATATCCTTATATGACAGTACTTTGGCTCTTGGCTGCCATATCTTTGTTATTCCTCTGAGGTGTCCATAGTTGTTGGGGTGGTCATTGAATGACCAGTTCACGTAACAGCACACTCCTTCGGGGTTGCACCAAACCCTCTTCCCTTCATAGTACTTTGCATCAAATGGGTTGTCAAACTTCATGGAGCTAGTTGGGAACATGTTGCATTCTGCAATTTGTTCTCTTATCTTGTCCCTCTCTGCCACAATCTCATCCTTGGCTCCTCCTATGTTCACATGCCTCAGAATCTGCATCCCGATAGCTTTGTCTGCTGTCTTCTTGCACTTGGCCATGCAGATTTTGATCCCACACATTGATGTTGCTGCCAGTATTGACACGCTCATTATCACCTTCAGTCCATCTGACAGTCATGAAGGCATCCATGACCATATGTAAGCTATCCAGTTCTGATCCTTTCCTGTCCCATAGCTTCATCTTCCATTTTGACACGCATCCATGGCAGTTGAGCCATTGCATCTGATAGGGTTCTGTTGGCTTCATTGTTGGCAGCTGTGAATGTGCAACTGGAACTCCCTATCTTTGCGCAAACTCCTCCTTCCATAGCCATGAAGCGATCCAGAACATATCTATTCTGGCACGCCACCAACCTTCCTTTACTTTGCATTGAACGCATTCACTGTAGAATTAATAGTCACAATCAGCTCCCAGCAAGTGATTTGTGATTTGCAACCACTTTGCATTGGTGTGCATCTGTACAGATGGTATTATTGATGCAAAGAACATTTGCGTACTGCTGAATAGCCTGTGTTCTAGTGTTCTAATGGAATTTCATCTAGTGCTGTCTCTGATGCTCCTGAGAAGTAATTCCCTCCTCTCTTTACTCTGCTCAATCCAGCTGGTTTTTCTGCCTTCTCTGCCTTTGCAGTGGGTGCTACTTCGATCAATCTCTTCTTTCTTTTGTTATTGTCAATCTTCAAAAACTCATCAAGCTTCACACCCCTCCTTGCCATGACCAAAGAAGGCATGATGATGTGTACCAATGGGCAAACTCCTCCACAGTTGGGTTGCAGCTTCACGTACGCTTTTGATTTGCAAGCCCAATAATGATCCATCAGCACTGCTGTTCCTGCCTTCATAGCTGTGTGTTGTTCAATACTTTTGCACCCAACATTTTCGCCAACTTCAACTTCGCCATTGTTCTGATAGCACAGTGCTGGTGTCTTCAGATGTATTGTCCGCATTGGGCCAGCTTCATTTCCCATCCACGTCAGTAGCTTTGCACTCGCATCCCATTCCTTCAGGCACTTGTCATTTTCTTTCTGTAACTTGTTCACTTGTGATTGTGCTAGTGCCAGTACTTTGCTTCCCACCACTCCCTCCTGCCATCCATCCTTAGTGTATACTTGGACATACACTAGTATCTGTGGTCTCTCCCAGCAGCCATGCTCTCCTCCTGTCTCCCTCACTCTTGTCCAGGGACATGGTAGCTCCTTCAGAGTAACAGTCTTTTTTTCTACCTTGTCAGGTCCATCAGTTATGTACTCCTATAGCTTTATCTAGCTGCCAATAATTGTTCATCATGTCTAATGTCTTTATGTAATTATCTTCATGTGGGAACATTGCTTTTAGATATCTATCTCAGCGTGGCTGTCTTCCCTTGAAATCTTCCTCGAGATTGCATCATCAAGAGATACATTAGGCACAGTGCTCTTGCTGTGGGTATTTCAGTTGCTATGAACATTCTGGAGGCACTCATTGCATAGGCGATTAAGAAGCAGTTATAAATACCTTTGTCATGTGTTTGTACCATGTTATTAGACACTCGAACAGTGTCAGTGAGATACATGTCAACCCCTTTCATGTCTGTGTCAACACTGCGCTTACCTCTCCTTACCTTATCAACAGTGTGCTCCTGTCCACCTTACATGGTTGTCCCACCTGCTCGGGTTGGGAGAATGTTAGTAGAGGGTACAGCAATAGCATTAGCCACAAAGTATATTCACCAAAATACGAATACCATTAACCCACTTGAAAATAACAGACACAACATAATAATAATGTTCTTTATTGTTTCCCCATTTTCACTGGCGCTGTTTGATCCTTGCAGCTTGAAGATATAGTTGCCCTCCTGAAATGCGCAAAGAAATGCATTATTTTGTTGCTATTGTAAAAGCTCTTAAGCCCTGTGGACCAAGTATTCACTGATGGCAAAGGCAAACACTTCTTCCCACAATTGTCTTACTGATGGGTCTCTTAGTGTGGCAAAGACTGGGGGATCACTTTGCTCAAGCTGTGGGTGTGTTTGGGCCAGATACTCTATAAAGGCAAGATAGCATACTACAGTGGATCGTGTTGGGAATCTGCTTACAGCATGGACAAATTGGTTGGAGAAAGTATCTGGGTGACGGGTAGAGGGCAACATGAATATAAACAACAGTAACAGTTATATCGGCTTTCTCATAGATTGTGTGTGGAAAAAGGAAAAATAACAAACAGTGTACCCTAATCTATGTCCACAAGTATTCCAGTCTCTACTTCTGCTTCATGCAGACTTATGTCGACCTCATGCAATGCCCTCTTATTGAACACCTCATTAAAGTTCCCTTGGTAGCAAGGAATACTTGACTCCTGAGTCCACCGTCATGTTCATGGATTTCCCATCTATGTGTACTGTAGTTGTGGGCCTATCCAGGACCTCATCCTCATTGCTTATCATGTAGATACCTGTGTATGTTACCTCTCAATGTGGTTGCACTATACAATGTACATATTCTGTACACCTACAGCACTTAGCATTGTGTCCCCTCCTGTTGCACTTTCTGCAAATGAGCTGTCATGCAGGGCATTTGTTTTTTTTTGGTCCAGTGCTTGTTGCTATCACATCTATAACATTGTTACTTCTTTTCAAAGCTGGGACGCCATCTGTTGCCCCTTCCTGTGCTCGACCCTCTTCCACAGCAGCCATGTCCTTGGTCTGATTTGCGGTTCACACAAACACCCTCTAGGTTGGTGAAACCTCTCCTCGATCGTGATGTGAATTACACCACTGCCACCTTATTGGTGTTGCCTCCAATGCTTGCACTTGTATGCACCCCTCTTGAAATTCTTTCACACATGCCTCAGCATGCTCCACGTCCTTCACTATAAAATGCACCTCTTCAAGTGAGAGGTTGCCCTTTGACCAGAGCTTATCCTGCACTATGCTATTCCTGCACTCTAGCATGACTTGGTCCCAAAGTCTCTCCTCCATCTCTTGCCCCAAAACCACGTCTTTGTCAAACCCTGCAGGGCCATTATGTATCGTTCTACTGTTTCTCCTTCTTCTTGCAACATCTTGCCAAAGTGAGACGTAGGACTATGCTGGTCTTCTACCTATCTTCTTCTTGCAATTCTCATACTTGTTTATGTCTTCCACCTCCCCTTTAGTCTACTTGGGCAGATTCCCAAACTGCTCCTGTCCGGCTTTTCCTAAACAATGTAACAGTGAGCCTGGATCACCTGAAGGGACTTCAGAGGTAAGTGCTGGCTGGCAAAGAAGTGGATAGTTTTGGGTTGCCCCAAGCAGAGGAAATGGCCTGGGTTTCCATCACCCTCAAGTACCCATCACACAATGGTTGAGGACTAGAATGGCTGACGGGCTCCTGGGTGCAGGGTGTACAGCGGGAGATGATGGTTCTGGGTCAGGTGTTCAGTGTTGGGCCAATGGGAGGCCTAGATCACATGCTTGGACTGCAGGGGCGAGGATGAGCCCACGCAGGGTAAGAATGGTTGCATAAAATTGTCTCTGGAACCAAGGAAAAAGTGGTCCACAGTTGCAAATGGCAATTCATTCATTTTGTGACATGTTTGACTAGTACACAAGGGGAGTTTTTTAATAAAATGTGATACAAATTGTACATTTTAAAGATTTGTATTCCGCAACACTGGCCAAAACAACTAGCTGCATAGTGAAGTAACTCGTCATCAAACTGGCCCACAGCACCATTTTGCGTTCCAATTCGAGTAGCCAGCAGTACTTTCCAAAATGCAAGTGGGCATATGTCACTGGGAAGAATCTTTTGATTGATTGTTCTGCAAACGTATCTGCACACAAGTTGCCATTAGATGCGCTAATGGCAAATACAGAGCTTTGTGTGGCAGACTATTACTTAAAAAGAAAACATTACACACACGCGGTTTGCGGCAATATGTTATTAAATGCAAGACACATGCGCAAACATAAAATGAAAACATGATAATACATACAACGACAATATAGAACAAGACAAGAGGAATTCCTTTGAGTGGCTACAAACCCAAAACATTATTATGAGGTTCATTCGTTCAGCTAGCAAAACAATCTTTTTAAAAGGAATGCGTATAAAACATACTGACTGGTCTGAATGAACATTGAGTGGGGCATTGCTGGTTGTGCAGCAGAAACATTACATTCCTAGTGCGCCATCGTCATGTATGTTTGTTTTAATTATTCTGCCACCTGAAACACTGTTTGGCCTGCACCTGAACCTTGAAGGAGTGTTTGATGCATTATCTCCTGCTCGAGACAAGACTCTGACGAGACTGAAACTTTCAAAAGCACCGCAAGTGTGTGATTTCGCCTAACTCCAAGCTTGCAGAAATGCTCCCAGTTTAATGCAGAGAAAGCACACGTCATGCACATCTCGCAGCCTCCTTCTTTCGTTTCTTGGAAACGGCCAGGCAGAAGGAGAAAGCGAAAGGTGTACGTTTCGTTTTAGCACATAAAGTGGCTTAGCCTAGAACAACAGGCCCAATGGACGAGCAGGGAATCGTGCCACAAAGAGAAGCACGCGCGAGGGACGAGGATCAGGGTGGCTTCAGAAACGAAAGCATTTTAACATGTGTTTCTCTCTCCGGCCCTGTGAGGAATTCTTACCCGCACAACTACACCATACAAGTTCCACTACTGGAAACACGCTTGTTCCGACCCACACTGAAACATAAACGATACGTTCAAGTGAGAGAAAGTGGCACGCCATCATCCGACCTCACCCAAAATACTGAATGTCATTGGCTGACAAACAGCCAATGACATTCTTCAGTAAAACTTGCTAGCCAGTAGCTTATGCCTCACAGTAAGTTCAGATCCTCCTGGTGCGCTGTTTGCGCACAGATCAATACTGGTGGGGCCACCCCTCTAGCGCCCCACCAAACTCCTGCATTGTGAATGCTTATGTAGAGTGCGTGGAGCTACAAGCTCCACGCACTCTACAATAGAGAAAAGCTACGTAAAACGGGACGCGCCCCTGTGTTACGGTGGCAGGCCCAGCCAGCCACATTGAAGGCTGAACATTGCAGAGTGGCAGATTAATTATTTATATATAATTAATCTGCCGCTCTGCAAATTGATTTGCCGCTACGCTGCGCTGTGTGCACAATGTTCTCTGCACACTCTGTGGATGGGGGACCTGGCGGGGGGCGGCAAACCCCCACCCTATACAAGCGGTCGCCACTACCGGTTTTGCACAAAGCCTTTGCATATGGATCCCCTTCAAGTGGTCCTTCTTGATTTCAGATGGGTTGTCCAACCCACTGCTTGGATAGCTAGCATGGAGCTGGCCTACACTGGCCTATCGTCATGCCTGGTCTCCTCAGGTGACATCAGTGCAAGCAAGGGCCGGGGCGCTGTCCTGGATTCCGTACAACCGCCAGGCTAGACTACAAATACTGGCCTTAATGAGTGAGACCCTCCCCTCCCCACTTGCAGCGCTGCTATCATTAAAGGACAAGCACTTTATTCTCGTGACACAGTTAGCAAATGGTCGCTGGACCAGAAATCAGAAAAAGTTTTTGCTGTCCAATTACAACACCATAATGTGCTGTGCTAAAATGGTAGATTCATAAGTGGAAGTAGGTTCGTTTTTACTCACATCAAAGAAACTCAAAGCATGTGATCTACCCCAACCCTTATTCATAAGCATCACACATTATTGCACTATAACCCTTACACATTATTGAGTAAAGTGTTACTTCATGTGCTCACTATACACACAAGCTCACTGTGCCTGCACACATTTCAAGATGGGATAGTGAAGGAAACAGAAGGGCATAATACTTCCAAAAACAAAAAGAATGTAAACATTGAATCAAAAATGACTACTAATATATAAAAGAATACACTTTATTTTACAAAATGTCTCAACTTGATCATTAATAATTCACCATTGATCATTAATAATTCAGCATCAAAAAAAATCAAATCAACCTTCTCACAGGGTATAATTCATACCTATATCAAGCCACATCTATGAGCAAGGTCTGCGAAAACCAATCCTTCAAAAACCAACTCTCAGAACTGCTCAGTTTATACCCACATGTGCATGTCAAAATTCCCATTAGCTAACAGCTAAGAACTAAAAGCAAATGGTTTAACATCAACTACGTTCATAGAACCATGTTCAACTCCACTTCTCAAAATACAAGCATGTGTCCGAGAAATCACATGTAATGAAATGCAATAATAGAAACACCTTCTCTAGTGCAGTAATTCATGACCGTCTCTAAAATAGAAAAGACTAGCATTTTAGCATCCTTTGCAAGGACATGCAACAATGAAAATGGAAATACATTATACATTGTATTAAGCACCTTTCTGAAAATAAAGAAATAAATCACCAATTGTTAGCATAGTTCTAATTCAGTGACACCCAGCAAATAAGGTGATAACTTCAAAAGGAAGCCAACACCCCCAGTCGTTTGTCTGGCTTGACAGTTCTCTCTGACAGTCAGCCTTTGCTTGCCCCATCTGAATGTGTCAGCCTTCTCCAATGAACTTTCATAGGGTTTATATAGGGTTCATATGGTCATTTCCCAATGATTAACTCACATGTCACTAGATAGGCCGTGCCCATCAATGCGGTGCTGTGTCAATGCCCAACTATGATTCTTGGCATTACATCTTGCCTCATGTTCTATGATGTATGTCAACATTCTCCAATGACTCCTCTTAGTCAGCCAACGTTTCAATAACAATGCTTTGGAGTCTAGTGTAATATTAATTGTACACAGGCAAGGTGCCAAATTATTATTATTATTATTATTATTATCTTTATTGGTTGGTATTGTATAAACCTTTTTCAATTTAGCAACATTTTCTTACAAAATACAGGTGCTGAATTAGTATGGCCACTTTGTAAAATACATCAAGGACAAGACGCGCACAAAGATTTCTAAAAACTGTAGCTCGGCACGCTGAAGTCTACTTATGTCATGAGACTAATATTGCCAAGAAGGCTGGTTTCGTACTGTGCTGGGTGAAATGTGAAGGCCTTGCATTGCCTTGTTCAGCCGTTTCTTAGCTTCTATGTATGCAAAGAATAACATTTAATTTGCTTGCATTTCTTGCTGGTTCACTGTGCAAGTGAATGTGTAATAGGATTCTATGAAGAACTCAAAAATATATATGCTTTCATGCATATTTTAATAAGCAACAGTAATCATCTGTGTAAGTAACTTAAACACACACACAGGCTGCTTTGCATGTGTAAAGCATATGCTATTTAATTAAGGCATCGAGCTCTTTGAGCGTTCTGTTATTTCAAAGCACTACATTTTACAAACAGACCTTGTTTTAGTCTAAGCTGGGTTAGATATACGAGGGAATTCTAAATGTCATGGTGTCTTCTTTGCAGCTATCCTACCCCATAGGGAGTAGAAAGTGTGCCCACATGACAGCGCCACAGAGCGCCTGGGCTGCTGTCCTCGTCAAAACTGGCACATTGCAGTCCTGCCACTCGTCGCCACTTGTAATAAGGCGAGGGCCACACTGTTATCACATTTAAGAATATTAATTTAGCTAGTGGTATAAAAAGGAACTCCGCACGTTTGTACCATCCTCTCCTGCTCATCCTCTGCTCCCAATAGTCCTCAAATGCTTCATGATTTGCCTCACGCTCTGACCTCTGGAATCCGAGGACACTACACTTTGACACGTGATCTCTTTCATTGTTGTATAGAGTGATAGTGTGCTGAAGTGCCGCACTTCCACCCACAGGAACTGAAGCTGGCCACGGAGATAGACTGGCTAGTAGGTAGATAGAAGCTGGAATGTGATTCGCACTGTCCCGGCCTACAGAGCCACTGACCAACCTAAAAGGCGCGCAGATCACAGCATAATACGTGACTGGCTCTGGGCCAGTCCTACCAGCCGCTAAGAGGCAATGCTATGCAGCTGACCCTGCCATCCAGATTCTTGCCGTCTCCTCATATTTGTATGCACTAATACAAAGCCCATAGGATATTTTGTAGGCTGGCATTATTTTGCATTCTGATTCTTGTAGTGCACCATTTAGGATGGACGGAAAAAAAGCAACCTGTTGAGTATACATATTTGTTTTACTGCTCTGTATCCTTAAGTGTTCAAAATACACTTACAAAACCCTAGATTATTTTGTTATGGCAGACATTGAAAACATGTATTGACTACTAGCATTGAAAAAAAATACTCAAAACACCACTGTGAAATGAAGTCCGTTTTATTATGTCTATTACTAACGTTATGGTTTTCAAACCTTAACTTACAGATATTTTTGGAACTTTTTCAGTAATTACTGGGTACGTGTGGCCCACTTTTATTTTTACTGCATTCAGGCCAATCTCAGGTAAACTGCACTAAAGAGCTGCAAAAGCCTACATTATTGGCTTTGTCAATGCTTGTTTTTAAAGTCCCTATTCAATCATCTATTCAAGTCCCTATTCAATCATCTATTCTCTCATGTGAATGCTCTCTTTATGAAGCTTATGTAAGTGTATATAAGTCTAAACACAGTGCATGCTTATGCAATAGGTGTCATCTTGGGCATGGCATTCAGAGCCTACACTGAAGGACAATAGAAAACATGGCATGTCGGGCATGGCTAAACGTGCACATCAGTTTTACCAGCACCACACACTGAAGACAGTTGAGATGTGACAGTGATTATTGCATCCTGGAAACATACATGCTAGCTTTACATTGTCTCCAGCAAATGACCATGGAAGTTTAGCATTCCTCCAAAAAAAGTATCATACCATTTTCACATTGCCCATGACAGTTTTTCCATGCCCATAAAACTCCGGCTTCCCCACACACACGTAAACTACCTAGCATTTTGCAATGTGCCAATCAGGTTTGCCAAGTTGAATGCCAGCATCAGGCCCAAACACACACTCTCTCTCGCACAAACACACCCACACACACACGTACACACGTACACACACGTAAAGCCATATTCAAGCACACATGATCATTTCATACCTACACACATTTACATCATGCACACATCTCTCCTGTGCCTCATTACAACATTGTAGTCATCAATATTGAGTGAATTCCTTGCCAGACAGGGATGGAGTGACAGATCTGCCCAGCAGAGGAGTCACTCAGCACGGATGGCTCTCCTCATCTGACATTGTTTCTATTAATTTCATGCTGGCTCTTCAATATCAGAACGTTTGCGAACCTCACCCAGTTAACCCCAACTCCCACCTATGAAAGGCAAGGGCAAGGTAATGTGAAAGAGCTAATATTCACTGACACAAGGACATTGTGTTGCAAACCTCTGCTTCCTGTTCCCTGGCCATGTAAACACATGCAGTGGAGCATAGGGTTTCGGGGACCCTGAATGTTAGAGTTTGCATGTACATCTATTGCAATTGTGTTTCATTGTAGTTGAGGTTTTTGTAAAACAATAAAGACCATCACATATCTGCATAGCACAGGTTAGATACAGAGATTTTGTAGGACAATTGTGGGAAGAAAAGCCTATGACTGAAAACGATTAGTAACCACATTCTGTGGAGATCAAGACTGAGCCAATTGGTTCTTGGCGAGGTTGCATTTTTGACAGGTTCCAGTGGGAAAGCAAGCCATTTGAAACCATAGTCTGCCTAAGAAAGTGGATCTTTATGGTGCATTTGTACTTGAGACGATTAGGTTGTAGGTGGAGGTGCAGCAATAAAATACGTTGTAAGGGCTTGGCCTTGATGTTGAATAGCTCTACATTCACAGCAGGTGTATATCAGTGGTGGGAGTCGAAGTTACGGGGGGCTGATCTCAGGTGTCTTCTCGACTGGTACAGTGTAAATACTTATCAAGTAGTGTGGAGGGTTAGAATAGATGGGTAAATGTAATGTGTGGCCACATCAGTAAATGAACTTCAGGGTCCCAGTGAGCTGATCAATCTTTTTCAATCAATACATAAGTGCAGCAGCATGATCTAAAGTTTTTACAATTTTTGTAGTGTGTTGGCTGGCAGTCGAAGGTAGATACCATTGAAGTACTTGGGCCTAGACATGTCTTCTTGCAACGTAAGGGCACTTTATAGAGGGATAATAGAAGGGTGGAAGATGCTCCTTAACCATCCTAGGTGGAAGCACAGAGCTTTTGTGACACATTGACTTCTTGGACAAAAGAAATGTACTGTCAAAATGACTCCCACATTTCTGGACTCTCCAGTAGGGAAAAGGGATGTACTAAGTCACAAGGCAAAGGTAGGTAGGACGCATCAAGAAGGACAATCAACAGGACAATGGTGTTTCGCAGAAGGGGTTGGCCATCATCCTAAATTTAATATGAATTAAATCATCAATAGACCAACCACTTTCCTAGCGGTTCAGGTGTAGCATATGAAAGCCACTGTCATAGCTGTTTAGAAGGTGTCAAGTAGAAAAGGATCAGTGGTAGTACTTACCCCATTGGGCACACCACATCATATTGTACCTCTTGTGGACAAGATTGGCACCAACTTGCCTAACAGGAATGGTCCATGAGAACGCAAACAAGCCGATTTCAGAGCTACACCATCCTCACACATGTTGACCTTCAATCAGTTGAGAAGGCCATAATGATCCATCATATCAAATGCTGCCGAAAAATCAAGCAGGAGTAGGGTGCATGACAGGCTGTTGATCCTTTGCCTTCATTAATTCTTCAATAATGCACACAAGTGTGGTGTCTGTATCTTGCTTGGGGCAGAAGGCAGATTAGTAGTCATTGAGTAGACATGTGACTTGAGATGGGCATGTAGATGGATGGCAGCCACCTTTTCTAATGCTTTAACCCCTCAAGCGGGATCGTGAGATTGATCTATAGTTAGCTAGGCACGCTGAGTTAGCTTGAGTTTTTTTATTAATAAAGGAGTGATGTGCTTATGTCTGAGTTTTCAGCGATAAAACAACAAATGTTATGTCTCAAATCAGAAAATATTGCATGATTTATGCTAAACTGCAACTGGTAATACGTTTCTACTAAATTTCAGAAAATTATTTTCTGATGTTTCCCCTGTGCCTCCAGATTGCAAACAAGCCCTTACAAAGTTAGTTCCTTGATTTAAATGGTGTGATGTTGACCCTGTGAGTGTCCGATATTAGAAATTGACATTTATCATCACCTGTCCTATTATGTCTTAGAGAATGATAGTAATGACTGAAGAGGTAAGGCTGGTCTTTCTTGGTAGCCAGCATGCTCCTGGGGTATCTTACATGCAGGCGTCTTGGAGAGGGGAAAAGCTGCATGCAGAAAAACCCTCTAGGATGAGTTAGCATAGCAGGAGGAGTCAGCAGAATAGAGACACCAAGTACTCGAAGTTGTAGAGTGGCACGAGGGAATCTGATGGTCAGATGACAGAGTCCAAGGTAAGAAGACAGAAAGCATGAATGAGCAAAGGAAAGGAAACAAGGGAGAACTGTAAACAGGGACAAGAAAGCAAAACAACATGAAACACATAGAAAGAATGAGGAATGTCCAATCATGAAAGGATCAATTCCTGAGCATTATGAATTGTAGTTAGGAAAACAGATATGCTCGAGGGAAATCCCCTCATGGCCAGTAACAGAGGAGTCCAGAAATTTGATAAATTGCTGCTTTATTTAGTCGAAGCAGGGATACGCACATGGATTCCACAGCTTCAAATGTACTCTCAGCTCATTACAGGTGGGCAGTGAGCTTTTACGCTGCTGTGACCTCACAACCAAAACATGCATTCCTTGCTCTTAGGCGAAATGGGATTGGGTGAACAGTATAGGCATTACAGTGTTTATTTGTATGGCGCACCAAACCCGTGGGCATCTGGGCATATTTCTTACCTAGTAGGTTACATAGGTTACAATGACAGGATAACGAATTACACATGTTTACAAGCAATTTGGAATCAAATCACAGATAAATACAACAACTTACATAATTACAGGGAGCGCAGCTGCAGCCAGCAGAAATCTGATGACTAGAATCATATCCGAATATAAATAATACTGCTCTTTTAGCAAGGAAAGAAATGTACAGAATTGTACAGGGAAGAAGAAGGAAACATGGTTACAAATCAGAAGGCAGATGGATTTAAGGTTCTTGTGTGAGTATCCAGGTGTTAGCATTATTTCTGAAAGGAAGGAAGGCAGGTTCAGATCTTAGTGCAAGGGGTAGGGAGTTCCATAATTTGGCTGCACGTACTGGGAAACTGCTTCCTCCTGCTTTTTGCAGCTTGAAGCAAGGGACTTTGAGGCAGTGTGCCTGAGCAGATCTCAAAGGGCGGTCAGCAGTATTGCATATGAAGTTTTTTGTTAGGTAACTGGGGGCTAGGTTGGCAAGACATTTGTGGACCATGGATAGAGTTTTGTATGCAATCGTTTGCTTGATCGAAAAAGCCAATTCAAATTGCGTCCTACCTCAGAAATATGATGGGATCTGGGGATGTTTATGGCACATTGTTTTGAAGAAATTGCATTTTACTCAAGTTCTGTTGGCTGGTTCCAAGCTAGAGTGTGTTACAGTAATCTAGTTTGGAGAGTGCTAGCGCTCTAGCTATGGTGATGCAGTTAGGTGTGGATAAAAAGGGTCTGCAGGCTGTAATTAACTTACACCTGTAAGCTATAAGGTATAACCTTACAGGTTATACCTGTAAGGTATAAGCTGTTTAATAGGCTGATGCATTAACCTGTCTAGCAAGGTTTAATGATGAATCGATGTAAATGCAGAGGGTTTTCATATCTTTGGAAACCTTGATAGAGTTGCCATTGATGTTAAAGTCATCAAACTGTTTACCTAGTTTGTTAGGTTTGAGTTTGGATCCAAGAAGGAGGAGCTCTGTCTTTTCGTCATTGAGACAAAGTCCATGTTTAGCCATCCAGGCTTGGATGATGCTATAGATAGCGTTCAATAATTTAGCGTCTAAGTCATATTCACCAGTGACTGGTATGAGTATCTGGGTGTCATCTGCATAGTTCGTGTAGGTGATACCCAGATTGTCAAGGTCGTCAAACAAAGGCTTAGTGAATACGTTAAAGAGGGTAGGAGACACGCAAGAGCTTTGTGCGACTCCACATGTGACTGGCACAGGGATGCCATTGGAGAGAAGACTCTCATAGATCTATTGTTTAAGAATGCTTGTATGTACCTTGTGGATTTGTGAGAGAAGAGTGCTGCTGATGTAAGGTGCGAGCAGAGGACTTTATGGCCCACTAGGACGAACCCTGCCGACAGATCTAGCAGTAGGAGGAGGGCTAGTTTGCCTTTGTCTTTGAGCGCTTCAATTTGATTCTTTAAGTCAATAAGGGTCGTTTCTGTCCCAGGTCTTGGCCTAAAGCCTGATTGCCCAAGGCCAAGGAGGTTGTTAATATCCAAGTGTTCCTGGATCTGAAGGTATGCTGCTCTATCAATGATTTCAGAAGAAATGGGACAGTGGTGATGGGTCTATAGTTTGTGGGGACAGCAGGATCTAGTGTTGGCTTTTTGAGTAGCGGGAGAACCCAGGCCTCTTTGAGGTTATTAGGCATTATGCCTGTTTCGAAGGACATGTTGATGAGGGATGTGATGAAAGGTGCCAGTTCTTTGGCCGCCTCCATGATGATGGGCGTCAGACAGATGGCATCTTGAAGGTTTTAATTTGGCGATTATGTCCTCTACCTTTTTGATGGTGAGAGGGGAGACATTGAAGAGTTCAAGGTTTAGAGGCAGAGGTCAGGGTCAAGGGTTTGGAAGCAGTATCAGTCTCTAGAAGACAGATAATTTGATTTGTCTGGCTAGATCTGGAAGCTCAACCTGGCACCAGCCCCCAGGTCAGCGCAAGCCTTGTCAGTTTAGGAAATTTACCAGAGCACCGCCTGCTTGCCCCTACTGTTTTACCCCTTTGATTCCCAGACCTGCTGCATTTTTTCATCTTCTGTCTTCAATTTGATCGGAACGACCTTATCTGTCTGAATGGGCTGTGTTCCCCAGCGCCAGGTCACGTGTCCAAGGACCGTAAAAATTATTTTCTCTGCTGGCATCTATGAGGGATTTCAGCCTTTTTGTCCTTGCAGGTGCTGTATCTTTTCAACTGACTCAAGCCCTCTTCCCCAGTGTCCTTGGTAGGGCTGGACATGCTGCCAGGCCTGTTTCGCATCTTTCAGAAATGTCAGTGTATCAGACCTCAGCCCTGTGTTTTGAGCTTTCCCAATTCTTTTCAGTGCAGCTATGGCTTCCATTTTGATGATAATATCTTTTCCGGTGTGAGCAAGCAGTTCATGTGTGTTGTTTTGCACCTGGCTAATGTCTCTGTGGTTGTGTTCAGCTATGTCGCCTTTTCATGATTACTTTGTTGATGTCATCCGTATGGTTTATGGGGCTGCTTCAATGGGTACCATCCATCATCTTGGTGGTATGCTGGGGGGTTGAGACCCCCCCAACAGTTACCCCTTTGGTCCAGCCACCCATCTTGGACCACAATCTCAAGCCCCTTCCCACTGAGGGGTGTCTTGCTTTCTTCCACCTTCCTCACCCCCTCAGGTTGCTTCAGGTCCTTCTGGGTTGGTTTGTGTTCCAGGTCAGTTCTTCTTCTTCATCCTGCTCAGCTTCAGCGCCGCCTTCTTCCTCTGCTAGGCATCCAGTTCAGGTCATCCATTAACATCTGTGTCTTTCTGGGAAATCATGAAGGCTGGTGTGCTCGATGGCATTACGGTACATTTTCATTTGGGTGGCACCTGCATGTGAGCTTCAGGCCCAGTGTTGGTCTGAAGATATTTTCTCCCCTTCTCATGCCATGTACCCTCGGAATGAGTCTGCGGCCTCTTTTCTCTCCACTCTGTACTTAATCTTCATTCTGGCAATGTGATGGTGTTATTCTTTATGGCATTCTGGACAGAGGTTTGCCTTGTTTTCTGTGTAAGCAGCTTGAACGTCTTGATACTTCTTGATGTATTCATCCTTTTGTCTGTGTGCCATTTCCACTGGAACTGTCAGTAGCACTTGTGTTATGCATCCCTGCAGCCTTGCACCTATTCTTCTCTTGCAAACTGCTGTTTATATATGGGTAGCTGGTGCAGCTCCCGGTGTGTTGTACTTCCTTTGTTTGGGCCTTTCAGTATGTGTTGTCAAGTCATCTGTGTTCAAACAATCCACTATCATGGTCCATGGGTTCATGTAATTTTCCTCATGGGGTAATTTCTCCTGTGTCTTTCATTGTAGTGTAGCCTGCTTCCTCTGGAACTGCCATAGAAACCTTGTAGTTGCTTGTAGCCTGGGAAGTGGGAGAGTGTGCATGGCAGCCCCTCCCTGAAACCTCCCTTCTCACATTGGCAACGTGCTGGTACTATATATCGTTAGTGGTGTGTGCCAAATGGGTAATACATGTACTCTCATAAATATATACATATATATGTTTTTCTTTCTCTTTTAAATCAACAATAATCTTCTATTAAAGCTAAAGTCAGTACTTTTCATTTAAATACAGAAAATAAGTATCTTAATGTTTCCCTGTTACTGTTTTAAGAGGGGACAGAAGTAGAGACAGCAGAGTACAAAACAATCAGACCCACCGTCTTTTCCACCCACCGGTGCACTTCCACGGGTTGCAAATGTGTACCCTCCCAGTTACCCAAAACTTTACATATTTGATGTACACCATGTGACCCTTGCCACCACGAGCAGGGGAGGCCACTTAGGTGATGCTCCAGCATACCCAGTGGGACCCATCATTCCATTGGTAATAAAAAAGTTCTCCTTCTTTTCCTTTTAACAGTTGCCACCGTCAAATTCACTTTTCTCTCTCCCCATAGTTCCTTGTCATGCTCCCGTCCACCTTGTCCTTTGCTTGGGCACTTTGTTTACTACAACCTGCTCCATGTCTAAGAACCTTAAGTCCAACTACGATGTCAGTCACTGCATGGGGGAGTGTTAATGGTAGAGGAAACATAGTGGTTGGGGAGCACACATTCAGAGGGCTTTTCCTGTGTCCCAGTTTGTGACATCTGGACATTAGGCTGGGTCATATAGGCATGGCTGGCAATAGGACTTCTTTGTTTGCTCGTGGGCTTGGCTGCCTGGGTCGCCTGCTGGACATCACCCTGGTATGCAGTTGAAAGTCCCTTTGCACTTAAAACACGAGGAGACCTGGTGAGTTTCTCAAAATGTATATATATTTTCTTTATTACACCTTGTCATTGCCCAAATGCTTACTACTAATTCTTTTTATTTATCTGATCCTTTCATTTACTTCACATCTTCCATGCCTACCACCCACTCCATTTCTAATCCAGATGTCATTTATAATGTTGGTGCTCTCCTAATTTTTCTGAAGCATAAACTGTCCCACTTTCCTTCTTGACCACATGTGAGAGAGAGAAAAAAAACACAACGAAAACAAAAATAAAATTGTTATTTTCCAACCCTTGCCACTTCTGTCCTTCTTCTCTTGGGTACATCTTTGAGTTTAATTTTGCTTTCCTGTTAGAAACCAGATGGGGGAAAAAGTCCTACTACAGTAATGGACAGAACAGTACTCCCCTTTTGATGAGCTCTCCCGTGGCCTTGTTGCTGTATGATTTCTTCATGTGATGAGCTAGCGATGTCTGTGCTGTGGGACAATATGATGGTGATTTATTTTGTTTCCCAAAATGTCCACAATGCTTTGCTTTTCCCCTTAATGCTGGACTTTTCCTTAGGGTTGCTGGTTGTTGGCAGGCCTGCATGAGTTGTCTTTTCCTTGGCATTTTCCCCTTGTCCAACTGTTTTGTGCTGTGGCGTTCATGCAAATTAATGTTGCTGCCTCCCTAACCTTTCTTGACGCTTAGACAAGTGCAGGTGATGTCTTAGTGAGTTCAAGTGTGAGATATGTGTCCCCAAGTTTGCCTAGCATCTCTTTCATATGCATTTCTGCTTCTATTCAATAAAAGGTTATACATCTCAAATAAGCATAACATTTCCATGCTTCTATTCAATAAAAGGATTTAGTGGGAGATGGGGTGGAAATGCGCTTTACACCATTACAATAAGGCGAAACAATAATAGTTTGATGCTTTAATTAGAAAACGATCAGCCGACATGTGTTTTGACACACAGATCGTCCTCAAGGCTGGGTAATTTGAACAAATTAGCAAACACAAAAACCAAAACGTTTTTTAAGTACGAAAGCAAACAAATTTTCGATGTTGCAATACACATCAAAATTATAAAACATGACACATCAAAATTCTTCTAGGTGGAAAGAGCCCCTCGGATGCTGTCTGGAAGACCTATTCAGGGCGCCTCTCTAAGAACAGTTATTGCTAAAATACTGAATTATCGAGACAGGAGGCGATCCTTCAGATGGCATGCACAAAAGGGACAATCACACATCCAGGATCGCCTTCTTTACCGACTATACCCGAGAGGTACAACGAGCCAGGCAATCCTTTGAACACCTGAAGAGGAGACTCCAATCCATGAAAGTGAAATGGACTGCTTTTTCTGGCCCAGCTAAAGATATAGCATAATGGTACCACGGTGCACTTCACCGACCCACAAGAGGCCTGGAGATGGGTGGAAAACCATATTGAAGGAAACTGGGAATCAGATGGCCCAGACCAGGGGGGAAGCCCCGATACACGACTGAACTAGGGCCTGCATACACAGCAACCTCTACCACCGGAGCAGAACGACCCGTAGCAAGTGGCGGACCCATGAGGACAAAGACCTGAACGTGTCGGACACAAGAACAGAGAAGATGCGGATATGGACAGGAGCAGGTGAATCAACTAGGGCACCACACACAGTCTTACACTTCTTTTTCGCAATGGAATCACCATAGTGACGGCAGCCACCGAGGCCACCACCTAGGACTCTAGACCTTTATCAGGAGTAGTAAGTTGTTTGGTTAAGGCTGCAAGCAGGTTCTTGTTGTCTCCCAGCTGAAGTTAGGGCGACAGATACTTCAGGTTGGGGGGGAGTATGGGGAGGGAAGAGAAGGGGGGGTTACCTTTGTTTATTGTTTGAATTTTTTGAATGGATGTGTGAACACGGAAATAATTTGTTTTCATTGTTTGAGTTTGATAGACGAATATGGGTGTAACACTCACCTGGTATCCACGGGGACGTCCCTCAGCCTGTTCTGACCTCTTACGACCTCGAACCCTTGCCTGGAGTCTACTCGACTGGAGACTGGGCCTGAAACACAGGATTGGTAGAGTTTAACTCCCTATTGTCTCTGTGTGCTTGAACCCCTTCTTCCCGGGCTCCAACCCTTCCCTTTGATCCACAGCTCACCTTGTTTTCTTGGAAAGTGTGCTCTCCATCCTGCTTTCAGCGCAGGGGCGCGTTGATTGATGCTGGCTCGTTGCTCCCTAGTTACTTCACTGGCAAGAGTCCGACAGGTAAGTATAATGAGTCTTTTGAACAGTTCTTTAACTTAGTTCCTTTCCTTCCTTAGATGATGGCCGGCATCCGGGGAGGGCGACGTGCTGCTCAGATGAGTAGCGCTGAAGGTGAGTGAAGCGCATGCGCGATGCAACCCTTTCGTATTTGTATTGAATTGAGTTCTTTTTCTGTGCTTTTAGGTGCCATGACGTTTTCAGCGTGGATGCCAGTTATGAAGAAGAAATGCAGTGAGTAAGCACGGTATGCAGCGCCTCTAGATGTTTCCATGCTAACCTGGAGAGTCTTTTACCTCTTGCAGATTTATGAGAAGTTCCGGAGACAGAGTTCCCCCGGAGCCGCTGGTAAGCGTTTGAAGCTCATACAGTCTTTAAAAATAAGCGAAGATTTGCTGAATGCTTACTAATGCCTTTTTTCTGTTCTTTTCCCCTTTTCCTTAGGAAGCAGTGTGCCGAGATGGGAATGACACCGCCGAAGATGCCCGCAGAACAGAAGAAGCTATGAATGATGGACAGAAGCGCCTCAAGGTAAGGCTGTTCCTAACGGTGTTCTTGTTCTTGCAGGAGCAGAGCGCAGAAGAGAGATTCAGGCCTACTGGAGACCGATCCGAACACAGTGAGTGTCACGCTGCAGGTGCAGAAAACACAAAGCATGTTTCTCAGCCTGGACGTGGCTTAAATAGTCTCTGGGTATCCCAGGAGTCTCTGGGCTGAACCACACCCAAAAGACTAGACTGCACATGCAGTTCTGGGAACCAAAATATGTGGGGGCATCCATCTTGTCCCCATCAAAGCACTACAAGTCCAATCCCCAATGTTATCCTATGGGGCTGAGTAAGTCTGGTGCCATAAGCGCCAGGCCTGACTCCAAGTGGGTCTTTGGAGGGATGGAGAGGCCCTTGAGGACCATGTAGGTGATCGTGGCCTGGCTCCAGTCTGACATCTTGGAGGGCTGAGGACATGAGGGGCAGGAATCATGACAGTGGGAATACCACAATACATACACTTACCCGAACCAACCCATACCCATTGGAAATGCTATCCACCTGTGGGTGGCATAACTATAACAACCCATGGCACACAATCAAAACTGGTTAGGAACTGGTGGCCCAAATAGGTCCCTGCGACTTCTAACTTGGAACATCAATGGTGTGGGGTCTGGGATAAAGAGACGCCTGGTCAACCAATTCCTCAAAAGGCACTACCCCAACATTGCCCTTATTGCCGAGTCACACCTGGCAGGCACGACATGTTCTCTCTTTCGCAGGATGAATTACAGCACCGCTCTGCATGCGGGCTTCACCATTGGTGCCCGCGGGGCTCTGGTTTTAATATACAAATGCCTTCCACTCACTCTAACCTTCATGGAAAAGGATCCCAGGGACAGATTGGTCCTGTTGCATGGCACGCTATGGGAGGAAACCATGGGTATCCTGGCCGTGTACGCCCCATCACTCTTATAAGCGAGCTCTTGACAGATATTGGGAATGTAATGGTGAAGTGCCACCCGGACCAATGCATCCTTGGGGGTGACTTTAATGATGTCATGGGTACTACGAGGGACCGCTCTCATATTAGAGGCGGAACCCCGACACTCCGACTAGACTTAATACATTAACATCCGCTCTTGGTCTCTGCAACGTATGGAGAGACCTTCACCCACTGGAGAACGGATACTTGTTTCATTCGGGGGCGCATGCCTCCCTGTCTAGATTAGACTACTTTTTCCTCCTGACCCCAGACGCCTACAGGGTCACCCCAGCATCACTACTGCCCGGGGCATATCGGATCACTCGCCTTTGGTGATAGAGCTAACTGTCAATGCCCCAGCCCCTCTCAAATCGTGGCCGCTGAACAATTATTATCTTGTTTTCCCCTAGTTTGTGGACCACATCGAGGAGAAAACCAAAGAGTACTTCGAGATAAACTCCTCCTCGGTCGAAAACCCGACAACAGTTTGGGAAGCCTATAAAACTGTACTCCGAGGAGAGGTGATCTCCTGGACATCCACAAAGAAAAGGGAACACACTCATAAAGTGGCAGTGGCAGAAAGGGAGGCCGAAGAGGGGGAAGCCAAATATATTTGGAACAGTACCCCGGAGGTGCACTGCTCCCTTCTGGGGGCAGTAGAATGCCTTTGAAATATTGCAAAGGATAATGCTAAACAGTCTCCTTGGGTGACACGGGCACACATTTACAAACACAGGGACAAAGCAGGCAAGCTGCTGTTGTGGTTGGAGAAAAAAAAAGAAGGGCACCGGCATGTCAGAGAAATAACTAATAGCCAAAATGAGCTGCTACAGCAAGACTTTGCCATAGCGGAAACATTTGCAGAGTAGTACGCCACACTTTACCAGAGCCCAGCGGTCCCAGTGGATCTTTCCATACTAGATAATATTTTGCTCCCCCAGCTAACTGACGCACAACGTGCACAGCTGGATATAGACCTCACTGAAACCGAAATTGCAGAGGCCATTGCCCAGCTGAACTAACGGATTCCCGGTCGAGACGTGGAAAATTGGGTGGGGAGGCAATGGCAACACCGCTCCATAAGCTGTTTCTCCGAGCAGAGAGCAAGGTCTCCTCCCTTTAGACCTCCGCAGGGCTAGCATAGTAGTCATCCCTGAGCCAGGAAAACCCCCAGAACTCTGCAGCGCGTATGGGCAATTTCGTTGATCCATGGGGAGGCCAACATTTTAGCTAAGGTGCTTGCGACACGACTGCAGACAGTTATCCTTTCATTGATCCATCCTGACCAATGCAGTTTCCTGCAGAATAAATTGACACGCATGAACTTCCGATGCCTCCATTTTCTCTTAGAACGTGCTCCGATCCTTTGCACCCCCTCGTCTTGCTGGCAATTGATTTTGAGAAGGCGTTTGATACAGTGATATGGGAAAACCTCTGGGAGACCCTGCGTCGGATGGGTTTTGGTGAAGCATTCCTGGGATGGGTGAGACTGTTGTACAAGTCCCCATAAGCAGAAGTCAAGGTCAACGGCTGGTCCTTCAAGCCCTTTCCGCTGCGTAAAGGTACCCGACAGGGGTGGCCTCTATCCCCCTTACTATTCGCGTTGGTTATTGAACCGCTAGCCCTATGGCTTTGCCAAACTAATGCATGGAGAGGCTTAAGTTGGCCGGAGGATGGACAGGATAAGCTCTCTTTACATGCAGACGACTTTCTGATATATCTGGGCGAACCGACATACTCTTGTCCGGTGGTTACATGAATCCTGGTAAGTTGTGGTGCATTTAGCGGGCTACGTGTCAACTGGGGAATATCGGTCCTGTTTCCAGTCAAGGGGGGAGAGCACGGGCAGGATAAACTCTCTTTACATGCAGACGACTTTCTGATATATCTGGGCGACCCGGCATACTCTTGTCCGGTGGTTACATGAATCCTGGCAAGTTGTGGAGCATTTAGCGGGCTACGTGTCAACTGGGGAATATCGGTCCTGTTTCCAGTCAAGGGGGGAGAGCATATTATTCCGCCTGATTGCACATATCAGATTGAACGAGAAAGCTGTTGCTACCTACTTAGGCATTCAGATATCAGGAAGCCCTGTACAATATGTGTCTCAGAATCTACATCCAGTAATAGATCAGTTTGCTGGCGATGTTCGCCATTGGATGCATCTTCCCTTGAGGCTGTGGCGCAGGGCTGCCATGTTCAAAATGCTAGTGTGGCTGTGATTCCTTTACGCTCTCCAAAATGCTCCACTCTGGTTTCCTGACTGTCATGATGCCTACCTCCAAGGAGCCAGGTCCGACCCAGCAACCCCAGAGGCAGGCATCATTTCCCCCAGGGGAGTGCCAGCGGGCCCAAGCTGGGGCCCTTTGGAGGCAGTCCTGGCGCCTTAGGCGCCAGGCTCATGTTGAACCCCTGTCCTGGCGCCTTAGGCGCCAGGCTCATAAAGCTAGACATGTGTTCAAGTGTTTTAATGTGCACTTACCTGATGCAGACCATGCTGCTACATCCAGGCCCTCTTGAGGCCTGAATGGAACTACTTTACCTGTGGGACTACTTTCCACCCGGGTGTGGTCGGGGAAGGATACATACCTGATCGGTGGAAGGATACACACTTGGAACTTCTTCCAAAGCTATTTAAACCACACCAGATCAGCAACTCACGCTTCGCGTTGTTGTGCTCCTCGCAGCTGGACGCTCACCGTGTCAGCTCCTGCATCTGGACCTCAGCCACGCCTGTCAGTATCCTGGGTCACCTGCAAAGGGAGACAAAAGACCTTACCTGCTAAATCAGCACCACGGAGACATCACACCGACGATCCTGAAAAGAAAGACATCATTTTTAAAAGCATTTCGCTACGATCGCTGCAGCGCTGCATTTCACTCACCTATCCTGGACGCCTCCATCTTCAGCAGCGATCATCCGGATCCACAGCCACTTCCCAGAGCCTAGAGAGAAAGAGACAAGAACAAGGTGAGAGAAGGAAAGGAATAGGAAAAGCTCAGTTTCCTTCTCAGACTTACCTGTTGGGTCATTCCCATTTCATTTCGGGTCTTGCCGCTTCCAGGCATTTTCCGGACCCCGGCCCCTATGGGGAAAAAAGACAAAGACATTGAATGAGCGAATGCAAAGACATTACCCGAGCGCTCATCCAGAACTTACCTGTCATTTACTGGAACTGCACGTTTCACTTCGGGTCGGCGCCATATCTCCGGCATTCCGAACCCCGGCCCCTAAGAGGAAAAAGACATAAGCATTAGCGCTTGCTGCAACAAGACAATGAACATTATTAAAAGCTTGGACTTTTGAACTTGCAGCAGAACTTTTACAGCGCCTTACCTGAATAGTCAAGCTTGCCTGAACTCCCATCAATCCTCAATCCAGTGAAGTAACTGGGTTTCAACGCGCCCCTGCATCAGAAGCAGGATGGAGAGCTCATCCTTCCTGACCCTAAGGTGAGACTTCACGGGGAATCGTGGAAGGGTATCGTGAAGGGTTGGAAGAGAGTGGGAGGCTTGAGCATAACTCAGTCAGTAAGTAATACTCCCTTTTCACGCACAGGGGTATATTCCTGCGAGCCAGAGAAGCCAGAGTAGAGGGGCCCTTCCTGTCCATCTTCAGAGTCCTCCGCTTCACCATTGAAGAAGCACCAGCACTCGAAGCCAGGCCTGCGCCTCCGTGGGAATCAGGTGAGCATTACAAAACGCAAAGCCTACCCACAATTTCCCACCCGGGCGCTAGGGAGACTTCATAGACTGACCAGCTGGCCCAGCTTTTGGGGGAATTACGGGTAGAGGTGCACTCAGCCCGCCAGGAGACGAACGCTCTCAAAAGAGAACTGTTCCTATCCAAGGAAAGAACAGATGACCTAGCCAAAAGGTTATTAGAGGCCCAGTCTGGGCACACTCCTTTACCTAATTCCGGAGACATTTCCATATCAATGGGTTTGAATAACCCGGTACAAATCAATCTACCTGGACACATGCCTTTGGCCCCGCCTGAACGTTTTGCGGGGGATCCCAAGAAATATGCCGTCTTTATGAACCAATGTCGTTTACACTTTCTATGCAGACCCGGAGCCTTCCCTAACGACCAGACCAAGGTAGCCTTTATACTATCTTACCTCAGTGGCAGTGCTGCCGATTGGTCTATTCCATTGGTAAATCAGGATGATCCCATTCTCCAGGATTTTCAGGGCTTCCAGGCCAGCATGGAAAGATTGTTCGCTCGACACTCTCAAGGACAGGCCCTTGATAACGAACTGCTATCCTTGCGACAAGGTAATCAGGATCTTCTGCCCTACATTGCCACCTTTAACAGACTGGTTGTGGAAACTGGATGGCAGAAAACAAAAGGATCACATTGTTTCATCGAGGCCTGCGCGGAGAGCTTAAGGATGTTCTAGCTCAGATAGTAAACCCATCCCAGGTCTGCGCAGACTACATAGACTTGGTGGTTCAACTTGATCACAGACTTCAAAACAGAAAAGCAGATCGGTTCAAGTACGAAACCCGAATACCGATCAAAACCCACTCTAACTCCAAGAGTACCGACGTATCCGAACCTATGCAAATCGGTGGTGTTAAAGGACCATTAACGCAGAAAGAAAGAGAGAGAAGGCGGCAAATGCAACTTTGTCTGTATTGCGGGACTTCCGGTCACTTTCTTCGGAATTGTCCAGTTAAACCACCTAAGAAAGTGGTTGGAGCTACTGATAACGAATTATTGACACCTGATTCGGGAAACGACCTAGCCCGACAAGCGTAGGGGTCCGCTTGCCGAGCTTGAAAACTAACTCTTTGACCTCGCATTTTGTCATGCCAATGGTGCTCGTGGACCCAAAACAGCCTCAGCAGTTGCATGCTATAAAAGCATACATCGACAGTGGAGCTATTGGAAATTACATAGACCGTGAATTGGCTTCCAGGATTAAGCTTCCTCTCCGCCCGAAAGTAACCCAAGATGTAATTGCTACAGTAGATGGAACCGAAATAGCCTCAGGGCCCGTAACGCATTCCACTGTTGATGTGACACTGGTGGGTCAGGACGGACATCGGGAAGCAATCGTGTTTGATGTAATCAAGGCCCCACAATTTCAAGTAATTCTTGGAATTCCTTGGTTAGAAACACATAATCCCAGAATTGACTGGCGAGCAAAGAATGTAAGTTTTCCTGATTGTGAACCAACTTGTTATCCAAGAATTCCAGCTATGGGTCTAGCCTCAGCAACTTCCACCCCTGTACAGTTACCGTCAGAATACCAAGAATTCCAAGACGTTTTTCAGAAAGAACAGGCTAACACGTTACCTCCCCATCGGTCTTATGATTGCCAAATCGATCTGGTACCCAATGCTCAACTACCTTGTAGTAGGATTTATGCTCTTACGGAACCTGAGAACCTGCATTTGCGTCAGTATTTAGATCAGTACCTAGCCAATGGTTTTATTCGCCCGTCCAAGTCTCCTGTCTCTTCAGCTCTGTTCTTCGTGCCGAAAAAAGAGGGCGACCTTAGAACGTGTATAGACTATCGCGCCCTAAATCAAATAACGATTAAGAATCGTTATCCTCTGCCCTTGATCCCTGAGCTTATCGACCAGGTGAAAGACGCTTGTGTGTACACCAAGTTAGATCTCAGAGGAGCTTATCACCTGGTGTGTATAAAAGAAGGCGACGAATGGAAGACTGCATTCCGCACCAAGTTTGGGCTCTTCGAATATCAGGTGATGTCCTTCGGTTTGTGCAATGCACCTGCCGCCTTTCAGTACTTTATGAATGATGTTCTTCAGGAACTTATCAATGTCTGTGTCATTGTTTACATTGACGACATCCTGGTGTACTCTTCTTCAGAATCTGATCACAGAAAACATGTTAGGGCAGTTCTTGAGAAATTGCGCCAGCACAGACTATTTGCAAAACTCGAAAAATGCGTTTTTCATACCACAGAAGTTGAGTTTCTCGGATTCATACTGACACCTCAAGGAGTCCGAATGGACTCGCGAAAGGTGGACGCCATCCTCAAATGGCCATCTCCTAGCTCGGTGAAGGGTGTTCAGAGCACGCTCGGCTTTGCCAATTTCTATCGAAGATTCATCCCGGAATTTTCCCGAACAGTCCAACCCATCACAGCTCTCCTAAAGAAAAACAAATGCTTCAAATGGACACTTGAGGCCGAACAAGCCTTTCAGGACCTGAAAACCAAATTCACCTCTGCACCTGTATTGGAGCACCCGCACCCAGATCTCCCGTACATTGTGGAAACCAACGCATCCAGTTCGGCCATGGGAGCTGTCCTGTCGCAAAGAGACCCAAAAACTAACCAACTACACCCAGTGGCCTTTTGGTCCAGAAAATGTTCTCCTCCTGAAATCAACTACGCAATTACTGATAAAGAGTTACTGGCCATCAAATCTGCTTTCAAGGCTTGGCGTCACTACCTTCTCGGGGCAAGACACACCATCACCGTTAATTACGGACCACAGAAACTTACAGTATTTAAAGACGGCCAAAGCTCAATCTTCACGACAACTCCGATGGGCTCTATTCTTTGCGGAATTTGATTTTGTAATTACCTATCGCCCTGACTGCAAGAATGGAAAAGCGGACGCCTTATCCCAGATTGGCATGCAAGAACCTAATTCGAGCTTAGAACCTGTGCCCATCATACCTGAGCAAAGAATCTTAGGCTTAACTTCATTGCAAACTATTGAGGACATCCAAACGCAAGTAAAACAACTTCTAGACTCTTCAACCTTACTGGAATGGAGTCAAAAGGGTCCTCATTACACCGTTAAGGATGACTTACCCTACTTCCAGGAGCGGTTGTTTCTGCCAAGTAAAGAATTGCAAGAACTTGTTATTGCCCATCATCATGAATCTTTAATGGAAGGACACCCTGGTATCGCTAAAACGGAGGAAAAAATCAAACGCCACTTCTGGTGGCCTTCTTGGAGAAAAGACATAAAGTCTTTTGTTCTGTCTTGCGGAATTTGCGCCCAAAACAAAGCTCAAAAGAAAAGGCCAGCCAGCCTACTTCAACCCTAGGATATTCCACCGGCACCATGGCACACCCTGTCAATGGACTTTATAACCGACCTGCCTCCTTGTGCTGGTTACAACACAATCCTTGTAATTGTGGACCTATTCTCCAAAATGGCCCACTTTATCCCTTTAAAAGGTTTGCCTTCAGCTTTGACCTTGGCCAAGGAATTCCTGGAGAATATAGTTCGCATGCATGGTTTCCCTTCCATATTAGTCTCGGATCGTGGAAGTCAATTTATCTCCCATTTTTGGAAGAAGTGTTGCCGATTAGCACAAATAGATGTGCGGTTATCCACCAGCCGCTACCCCCAGACCGATGGACAAACTGAGAGAACCAATCAGTCTCTCGAGCAATATCTTCGGTGCATGTTACACCAATCTGAGTTGAATTGGAAAGACATTCTTTGGATCGCAGAATATGCATACAACAACTCAGTGCTTTCTGGAACCGGACAAACCCCTTTTTATACTTTGTATGGTCACCATCCTCGGACCTCTGACCTAGATCCACCTCTGACCCTGGAAATGCCCGCAGTAAATCATCTGCATTCCACAATAACCCAAACCTTCAAAGAAGCAGCAAGTCATTTACAGCAAGCCAAGAAAAAGTATAAAAAAACGCTGATTTGCACCGAAGTAAGACTCCTCCTTACCAAGTAGGAGACCAGGTATGGCTAGCAACTAAACATTTACCCCTCAAGGGCCCGCGAACCTTCAATCCCAGATTCATAGGACCTTACCCCATCAAGGCTATAATCAACCCAGTGGCCTTTAAACTGGATCTACCGTCCAACATGCGTATTCATCCAGTTTTTCATGCATCACTTTTGAAGCCAGTACAACCAGGAACCCGATTGTCCAAGCCTCCAGATCCAGTTCAAATTGAAGGGGAATTAGAATTCGAAGTTAAAGACATTTTAGACTCCAAGGTGGTAAAGTCAAAACTCTTCTATCTTGTTGACTGGAAGGGATATGGACCTCAGGAGAGATCGAAGGAGCCTAGTAACCATGTCCACGCACCTCGATTAGTACAAAGGTTTCACCGGAGATTTCCGAACAAGCCAAAACCCCCAGAGGAAAGAACCTTGGGAGGGGCCTTGAGGGGGGGTACTGTCATGATGTCTACCTCCAAGGAGCCAGGTCCGACCCAGCAACCCCAGAGGCAGGCATCATTTCCCCCAGGGGAGTGCCAGCGGGCCCAAGCTGGGGCCCTTTGGACGCAGTCTTGGCACCTTAGGCGCCAGGCTCATAAAGCTAGACATGTGTTCAAGTGTTTTAATGTGCACTTACCTGATGCAGACCATGCTGCTACATCCAGGCCCTCTTGAGGCCTGAATGGAACTACTTTACCTGTGGGACTACTTTCCACCCGGGTGTGGTCGGGGAAGGATACATACCTGATCGGTGGAAGGATACACAATTGGAACTTCTTCCAAAGCTATTTAAACCACACCCGATCAGCAACTCATGCTTCGCGTTGTTGTGCTCCTCGCAGCTGGACGCTCACCGTGTCAGCTCCTGCATCTGGACCTCAGCCACGCCTGTCAGTATCCTGGGTCACCTGCAAAGGGAGACAAAAGACCTTACCTGCTAAATCAGCACCACTGAGACATCACACCGACGATCCTGAAAAGGAAGACATCATTTTTAAAAGCATTTCGCTACGATCGCTGCAGCGCTGCATTTCACTCACCTATCCTGGACGCCTCCATCTTCAGCAGCGATCATCCGGATCCACAGCCACTTCCCAGAGCCTAGAGAGAAAAAGACAAGAACAAGGTGAGAGAAGGAAAGGAATAGGAAAAGCTCAGTTACCTGTTGGGTCATTCCCATTTCATTTCGGGTCTTGCCGCTTCCAGGCATTTTCCGGACCCCGGCCCCTATGGGGAAAAAAGACAAAGACATTGAATGAGCGAATGCAAAGACATTACCCGAGCGCTCATCCAGAACTTACCTGTCATTTACTGGAACTGCACGTTTCACTTCGTGTCGCGCCATATCTCCGGCATTCCGAACCCCGGCCTCTAAGGGGAAAAAGACATAAGCATTAGCGCTTGCTGCAACAAGACAATGAACATTATTAAAAGCTTGGACTTTTGAACTTGCAGCAGAACTTTTACAGCGCCTTACCTGAATAGTCAAGCTTACCTGAACTCCCATCAATCCTCAATCCAGTGAAGTAACTGGGTTTCAACGCGCCCCTGCATCAGAAGCAGGATGGAGAGCTCATCCTTCCTGACCCTAAGGTGAGACTTCACGGGGAATCGTGGAAGGGTATCGTGAAGGGTTGGAAGAGAGTGGGAGGCTTGAGCATAACTCAGTCAGTAAGTAATACTCCCTTTTCACACACAGGGGTATATTCCTGCGAGCCAGAGAAGCCAGAGTAGAGGGGCCCTTCCTGTCCATCTTCAGAGTCCTGCGCTTCACCATTGAAGAAGCACCAGCACTCGAAGCCAGACCTGCGCCTCAGTGGGAATCAGGTGAGCGTTACACTGACTCAGCGTTCCACCGGGTAGATTGTCTTTTAAGGAAACTAATATGGGGAGGTGGACATCCACTTATTGCTCTTGGTACGCTCCAATGATCAATCTGGGAGGGAGGTATAGGCCTACCACACCTGCAAACGTATTACTGGGCGAGCCAAATTGTCCATAATTAACTACATGCTTCATGGTAACCAGAACTACCACACATCAGAACCAAAACACAGGGCCAACCAAATCTCTCGCCCATTGCACTGCTTTACCAAACCCTCCCTAAACTCCCCCCACCGCAAATGACAGCAGCACACATTGCCAGGGTTTGGAGGAGTACACACAAACACATCGGCTGGGACCGTAGGGTGACCCAGATGCAGCCCTAATGGAACAATAGTAATTTAGCTGACTTGAACACATTACAGCTATGGCCGCGATGGGCCGAGGCCCAGATAACGGTGGTCAGCGATATTCTTGCAGACGGTGACCTCATCGCCTTTGATGCGTTCCAGAAGAATAATGGCCTCACGCTGGCGGAACACTACCACTACACAGAAGTCACCCATGCACTGCGTAGGAATATACCCTCATTTACAGACATACCACAATGTACTCCCATGGAACGCAATCTTTTAATGGAATGTGTGCCCATTACGGTCACGTCTACACTGTACAATGCCATAACGGCCTTTGCCACTCCAGATTTGATTACCCTAAAACAGAAATGGGAAGTGGATGTGGGTACTATTGTACCCAAGGGAAATACAATCGCCTTTAGAATTTACCTGGTACAGCTCAAGATATTACACAGAGTGTATTATCCTAGGGTGGCGCTGTGCAGATGGGGCCGGGCCTCCAGTCCAAATTGTCTGAAATGCCGAGAGGGGGAGGGGACCTTCATACATATTTTATGGGAATGTCCCCAAATCCAACGGTACTGGCAACAATGCTGCAATAAACTGTCAGCAGTACTGGGGAGAAAGGCGCCATTGGACCTGAAGCTAAGACTGAACTGATTAAACAAAACATTGCCCGTCTGTGGGGCTCACCAGAGAAGCTGATACTGGCCCAATGGGTAGGGATATGGACATGTGTGCTACAGTGGAACACCATATATATATACAGCACGTGGATGCCCAATAAAGGCCATAAGAATATGGGGAAAATGTGAAGAAGGGAACTAACAGGAACTCTTGGGACACTATAAGCGGAGGAAGGTTCAATTGCCTGAATTGATTTGACAATGTCCAACCACACTACTGTATTGTTGATCTGAGATCCCAATCACAAATTGTTAATTGTAAGGAAGTGTAAGTATGTGAGTATGTTTATGTATGGTTTAAAATAATAAAAAGATTTATAAAAAATATAATAATATGCAACATGTGTTACTTTAATACACTCATTCATTAATTGCTGGTCATTCCTATTTTACACATTGTGCTTCCCTCTGAAGCCTTTCCTTCCTGGCATTTATCTTGTGTCCTGTTAAACACCTTATTTCTTTTACTTGGTCTGTTATTATTCTCTTGTTGCAATAATATCGTCTGCCTTGGTTGCCCCTTTCCCTCTCAGCCAAAAATATGACAAAAAACAAATCCTGTTAAAACACAGCGTTGGTCCCGTCATGCAATATACTATGTCCTCTCTTCTCATTCCTCCAACCTCGTTCCCTTCAATGTGTAACTATCGTGTCTGCTGCCAGCTCACAGAATAATTCATTTTAATGTCAAATCATCCCCTTCTCTGGGTTTGTTCTTATTTTGAACACTTATCCCCCTGGTATAAACTCGCCCCCAGATGTCTACTCACTTTGCCTGCCCCTTCATCAAAAGCTGTCTCTCATTTCCTCCTCGCCCCCCTCATTCTTATTTCATGTCAGTGCCATCACTCTCCCCCCCACCCTTGTATTTTCGAAACTTGCTCATAGCTCTTTGTCAATTTGTCCTTCTCTTTGTGTGCCCTTCCTTTGAACAAAACTGCTATTAGTATCGTGACAATATGCCTTTTATTTCTGCCGGTCATATCTTATGTGTGTGCGTTTATTATGAAAATCCTTCCCATCCTACTGGCATGCTCTTGCATCTTCCCTGGTTATAAAATGCTACCATGAACGATGTAAATAAAAATCACTATGGTCCCCTGAAGTGGGTCCCCCCTCAATGTGATCTGCCCCCTATGTGTGTATCTGAATCGTCTTGGTGCCTGCAATGGCCTTATTTGTCTGCAATCAGTTATAAATTTGCAGCGCATGCGCCAGACTCTGGCGACTACTGTTCATGTGGTTACGCATTGTACTGTGAAGGGTGTGTCCCCACCTCCCAAGTCTTGCCAATTTTCCCTTGTCTTTTGTGGTCTCTTCCTTCCACCTGTTACTCCTGACCGCAGCTAAAATATGTCCTTTGTATCTCCCTGGCTTTATAATTCCCACAATTTGCCCTTTCTGTGTCATCGCAGTCCTATTTTAGCTATGTGGAAACATTCCTTTGCCAGCCCATGATCGCGAAATACATTTGAACTTTCCAGTGCTATGTTTCTCCATAAATCAGAAAGCAGTACTCCCCTTTGCTTTGTATGTCTGCCCAGTGGCATAACACAATATGTGGGGCCCCCCTGTGAGCAATGCTGAGGGGCCCCCCAACTCAGCAACAAATAAACGGTTGTGCCACTTGCGCATTACGCACTAACATGCAGCTGAAGGGATATGCCGCACACTTTACTAGGAGAAAAATATAAATATGTGTTTTGATATAATATACAGCACACTTTCTGAGAAAAATTGGCCAAAAAGCCAGAGTGTTTGTAATTGTTTTGTAGGGTAACCCCAATCCAATAGATGCAAGTCACCAACAGTGCACACAAACATTAATGCTTTGCTATTAAAAATGCCATGCCACAATGAAAACATGCCCAACAGGTTGCACAATGTAGACCAGTGTAGATAAGTAATAAAAATATAGTAAAGCTTGCCAGGACACATTTAGACATATCTAGACTTGTTGCACCAAAATACCAGTCGAAGCAATAACACTCATCAAGAAGAGAACACACATTGAAGCTTGTGTCTCTGTGGCCTCTAATAACACGGCCAAACTCTTTAAAATCTGAAAAGAACTGATAAATCCTGTTGCAGTCTTTACCTCTCCTGTTCCCTCCCAGGCACTCCGTATGGCTCTGTCATCTCACTTCTCTGCTGAAACTCAGCACATCCTGTCCTCCATCTCCTCTTCCTCCCCCTCTTCCTCTCTCGGCCCCCCCTTTGGCCATCTCTACCTCTCTTCCTCCTTTCTCCTCTTTCTCTCTGACAACAACTGGCAAGGTTTCTAGACAAGTCTGATCTATAAAAGTGTCATCCAAACAGGTGCTATCCTGCTCCACCAGAACCATCAAGAACCATATTGACACCCTCTCTCCAGCCTTGACCGATTTCTAAAATCACTCTTCCGAAACTGGAATGTTCCCCTCTCCCATTAAGCACTCCCTTATGCACCCACTCCTCAAGAAGCCATCTGCCAATCCTGCCTGCAAACTATTGCCCAATCGCCATCACGCCTTTCCTGTGCAAACTGTTGGAAAAGCTGGCCATCTCCCTGCTTACTCTCCACACGGAATCTGGTGGTTGTCTCCATGACCATCAGTCTGGCTTCAGAGCTGCCAGAGGCACGGAAACTGCTGTCCTGAACACCTGTGAAGATCTGCTCTCTAACCTTGATTTCAGCATTCCTTCTGTCCTCATCCTCCTTGATCTTTTCTATGCTTTCGACACTGTCAACCATGCCATCCTGATCAATCATGATCAATCGACTCCATGAGAACCTGGGCATCATGGATTAGGCTCTTGAGTGGCTGACTTCCTTCCTCTTGGACTACCCCTTCAAGGTCCAACTTGGTCCCTTTCTCTCCGCTCCATCCTCTCACTCTGTTTTTTTTAACCTCTACGTGGCCCCTTTGGCGCACCTGAGCTCTACATTCACCTCTACCTTTCAGTGTTATGCGGATTACACTCTTCTTTCCTTCAGGCTCCCCTCAAGCTCCTCTCCTCTCTCGCTCATTCCCGACTGTCTATCTGCGATTCAAGATTGGTGTGCCTCCAACGATCTCTGCCTTAATGTCAGTAAGATGAAGATCCTTCTCATTTGGACTCCTGCCCCTGCTTTCCCTCTCTCACTCTCGCCGCCCGCCTTAAGCCCTCTTCCTTCGCCTTCCTGTGAGGCAAACTACCCTGGTGTCACCTTTGACTCCACTGTTTCTTTCTCTCCTCACATTTCAGACATCGCCAAGAAGTCCCACTGCCAGCTGCTCCTCCTCAAAGGGACTCTTCCCTTTCTCACTTTCCCCCAGAAGCTCACTGTCTCCAGAGCCCTGGTTCTCTCTAGGCTGGTCTACTGCAACAGCCTCTTTCTCAATCTGCCTTCCTCTGCTCTCCAGCCTCTGCAACTAATACAGAACAGGACTGCAAGCCTTATCCTTGGCCTCAAGCCAAGGATCGTATCTCTCCAGCCCTGAAATATCTCCACTGGCTCCCAGTTGTTGCAAGTATCAAGTTCAAGACCCTTTGCATTGTCCACAAGGCTTTCTGGCCCGGGGCCCGCACTACATCCAATGCTCTCTTCCAAAATATCTTCCTTCTCGAGCCCTTCGCTCAGCTACCTACAACTCTCTAAAGGTTAGACACTTCTCCAGGCAGAGAGTGGGGGGTAGATATCTCTACTCTGCAGGTGCCTCCCTCTGGAAAAGCCTCCCTGTCCCTCTCAAACTTGAGCTGGACCACCTGAAGTTCTGGAAGCAGCTCAAAACTTTGCTCTTCTCCTCTGTTTTCTCTCTTTCCCTCCCCTGCTGGCCTACCTGTCTGCTGTACCGACTGGTTGCTTGGCTACTCTCAGAGTCTCACTGAGTCCAGACTCTTTCTTGATCAGTCACCCTTGCACTGCCTCTGGGCCTACCATGCACTTAGGTGCTGTAACTGTAACCCTACAGTCCCTTGTTCTCCTTGCACTACCCAGAGTCGTGCTGTCCTGGCTGCACTTACTCTGAGCATTGCTGCCCTGTTTTTCCCTCCCCTCTCCCTTGCACTCCCCCCTTTCCTATTGCACTTCTCGTTCTTGCACTTGTATGATCTGAATGACACAAAGCCTAGTAAGATTGTTTGTCTTATCCTCCCTCTATCGTGCCTCCCTTATCTTGTTGCGCCTAGAAACACTTGTGTGCTGGCACATTATACATGACTAACATCATATCATTTGATTACAGATGCCCAGAAAATATACAATGCCGCAGTAAGAAGCGGCTAGACTGGCAGCACCAAAATGGCAGTCTAGCCAGGTAAATCACTTAGCAGGACTGCTTTATCAGAAATGCCCAGTTAAAAAAAAGTCATACCAAACTGAGGAATGACTAGACTGGCTGCACCAAAATGCCTCTCTAGCCACTAATACCACATATCATGCCTACTTAGCCTGGACATGGACAGCCATTATGATTTGTCCTATAATCCCACCACACATCCCCTCTCCCTCCCACCCCAACCTCCAAAATCGACTCCTTGGCACATAATTACCTCCACTTCCCTCTTCCTTGCACCAGAGCTTACGGTTGAGGCTCCTTGCCTCATAGGTAAGTACTGGGATGAGGAAGAGTGGGACTAGGAGTAATGAAGATTACAGGTAGTTAAGTCAGGCATTACCCCCATGTACTTCTACCTCATCCTAGTACTTGTGTATGAGGCAGAGTACCTTAGACACAAGTACTGTCTCGTACACACTGGGACGAGGAAGAATAGGGCTAGGCGTAATGAAGTTTACCAATAAGTAATCCGGGCATTAAACACAAGTATTGGTGCAACACCATTGAGTTGACTGGGCTTCAGCACTCCCCCACCCCCTGAAATGTTGGGCTATGTTAATTCGACCTGGCTGACCTTCAGAGCAGTTGCCAGACAGAACAGGACACAGATGTTAATGTTAATGTTAACGGACATTTGCACCGCGCACTATCACCACCGGAGTAGTCCCCTGGCGCTCTGGCGGCTCTGAAAGAGGAAGGGAGGGTGAGTTAGTGGGGGGAAGCTGGAAAAGTGCAAGAAATTAGTGATGTGCTGTTGGCGGCCTCAGACCGGTGGGTCCATTGGCTGGGCCCGGGGTGTTTGCGGCCGGTAGTCGTCGTGTACTGTTGTGCAAGTCTATGTGTGTTTTTGTTTCATTGTTGCAATGTAGTGAAGTTTGTGAGGTTTGTTTTGCTGTAGGTTTGTGGTTGTGTTTGGTTTGGACTTTGAGAGGTGTATGCAGATTGGGAAATTGTTAGTGGAATTGGTTAGTTGGCATCTCTATCCTGAATTGACATGTTGGGTTTGCGTAATCTCCCCAGATGGGGTGTGGGAGCACCCCTGTGCCTTTGTCCTGATCTGGGCCCGTCCGGTATTCACGGTCCCTTTCACATCTCGCTCCCACATCCACCGGCCTCCCTCACAACCCCACCTGTCCTCCCTTCCCACTCATATGGCTAGTCGACCTGCCAATGTCCACAACTCAGCTAGTGTGGTGATTACCAATATCCCGATAATTCCACAACACTGTGGTACCTGGTAGAAACTAAGGGGCGAGTGAAGATGTTGGATGGGATTTGCTGGGGTTGTTGAGTCTGTCTCCATGGGTGTCGCCTGTGTTCCACTCTCCCCGGCGTCACCCCTCCAGGTGCTGTGGGAGCTTCTCAATCGGTACTGGGGCGGTCAGTGTCCTCTCCATTTTAGTCATCCTTTTTCCTTTCTGTTGTTTCGGTTTTCAGTTTGAGTTTGTGGTGTTGAAGAGCCAGGTTTTTAGTAATTTTCTGAATTTTAGGTGATCTTTTCTGTTTTTTATTTTTTTTGGGGATGCTGGATGCTGTTCCAGGTTTTTGCAGCTAAGTGGTAGAAGGAGGTGCCTCCAAGTTTTTTCTTAAGGTATGGTTTTAGTTCCAGGAGGATTTCATTGCTTGACCTGAGGGGTCTTGTTGGCTTGTAGATTGTTATTTTCTTTTGTAGGTATTCTGCTCCTTGCCCACTGATTGCCTTGTTCGTTATGCACATTGTTTTGAAGGTGATGCGTTGTTTTACTGGGAGCCAGTGTAGTGTTTTTAGGGCAGGAGTGATGTGGTCTCTTCTGGATAGTTTGAGGAGTGGTCTGGCTGCTGTATTTTGGATCCGTTGTAGTTTGTTCAGGAGGTATTCTGGTATTCCGAGGTAGAGGCTGTTTGCATAGTCGATTCTTGACATGATGTGGGCAATGATAGTGAGTTTTTTGTGCGTGAAGTAGAGGAAAGGTAGGATTCTTCTTGTCGTGTGGAGGAGGAAGAAACATTTCTTGACTGTTGCATTTATTTGTGGTTCTAAGGTTAGGGTGTTGTCCATCAGGACTCCCAGATTTTTTACTACCTTAGATGGTGATGGCGCGGTTCCCATTTCCGTTGGCCATGGGATGGTGGTTTCGTTCTCTTGGTCTTTGGATATGATCATGATTTCTGTCTTTCCTGGGTTGATTTTCATGTTGTTGGCATTCATCCAGTTGTAGACTTCTTTTAGACAGTCGATAAGAGTTAAATGATCAGCTTGGGTGTCTTTAATTTTGTAGATGATTTGAATATCATCTGCACAGTTGTAGCATGTACGTTTTTGAAGATTCTGATAACTGGAGTCTGGTAGATGTTGACGTACAATGGTGATAGTGAGGATCCTTGTGGCACTCCACAGTCATTAACTCGTGGGGTGGATTTGAAGGATTTAATCCATACGGTTTCTGTTCTGTCTGCTAGGAATGATTTATTCCAGAGTAGTGCTGTGTCTCTTATGCCTATGTCTTCAAGTCTTTTGGTTAGGGTGTCATGTCTAACTGTGTCGAAGGCTGCGCAGAGGAATAAGGGCTGAGGTTGTGTTTGAGTCTGCGATAGTCTTTAGGTCCTCCCAGATGGATAGTAGTGCTGTTTCCGTTCCTCTTGCGGGTCTGAAACCGACTTGAGATTGGTCTAGCAGGTGGTGTTTTTCTACGTGTACTTGGGTTAGTTTGTATATGTAGGTTTCCAGGAGTTTTGTCAGGACGGGGATGTTTGAGATCGGCCTGTAGTTGGAGAGGTCTTCTACGTCACCACTTGTGTTTTTTTAGAAGTGGTTTAATATGTGCTGATTTGAAGGCCCTCGGTACAGTTCCTGTTGCTAGTGATAAATTTAGAAGGTTTCTGTAATATTCTGCTGGTGTTCCTTGTGCGAGGATTGATTTGTAGATGTCCGGGGGACAGGGATCCATGGGTGAACCAGCTTTCTTGCTGTGTTTTACCAGCATTGTGAATGCCTCTGCTGATATTTCAGGAACGTTTTTGAGTTTGTGCTGTGGTTCTGTGTTAGGTTGATTTGGTTGTATGTTGTGGTTGGTTGGTCTCTATTGTATGATTTGTCGGATGTCATTGATTATTTTTTTTTTAAATAGTCTGCCAGGTCATTGCATAGTTTCTCGAGGGGGTTGGGGTGTTATCACAGCCTGGTGGGTTTCTCATATCTTTAATGATGTTAAACATTTCTTTTTGTGTGTTGGTGGCATTGGTGATTCTGTCATCATAATGCCTTCTCTTCGCCTTTTGAATTTCCTTCTTGTATGCGTGGATTTGTTTTTAGAACAGCGTTTTTTTGTCTGGGTTGTATTCTTTCCTCCATTCCAGTTCCATCTTTTTGTTTTCCTTTTTCATGGTGTTTAATAAGTAAGGTGAACCATTTTGCCATTGCTCTTTTTTTGATGGGGTGAATGGTTATTCTGGGGCGACCTTGTCAATTGTATCTGCAATCCATTTGTGTAATAGCTCTGCTTTCCCGTCTAGATCAGCTAGTTCTAGTTCTGTAGTTGAGGGTTTAGTTAACTCAAGTTGTCAGAATAGGTTGCATTCCTTGACATGTTTCCAGTTTCTTTTTGTGGTGGTTGCGAGTTTAGGAGGTTGGATGCAGACTTGAGTAGGCAGAGTGATCACGAATGGGATGATGAGATGGTCACTCCACAGTATTTGTATTGGCGGTGCTGTGGTGATGAGTTTTTCCTTGATGAAAATTGCGTCGAGGGTGTGTCCTGCCGAGTGTGTTGCCCCTTTTACTAGTTGTCATAGTTTCATGGTAGTAAGCTGTTCAATCAGTGAGTTTTGGGATTTGGCATGACTGTCTTCAAACCAGTTGTTGAAGTCCCCCAGTATGATTAGGTGTTCATGGTTGATGGCTATGTTGGTGATGGCTTTTATGAAGTTGCATCATATGTCTGTGGTCTGTACACCAGGATGAAGTTGATGTTGGTTTTTGGGCTCGCTGTTATGTGTATAACCACTGTTTCGCAGTTGAGGATGTTGAGCGGTTCATCTGTTTTTATTTTCAGGTGTCCTTTGAATGCTACTACGATGCCTCCTTCTTTTTCGTTTTTCCTGTTTATTTGAAGGCATTCGAAGTTGGTTGGAAGGCAGCTTTGAAGTGTGATTTTGTAATTGCCGTCCAGCCATGATTCTGTGATGAATAGCATATCAATGCCGTTGTCGTCGAGTAGGTCGAAGATCTCTGTTGAGTGTTTTGACATGGATCTTTTTATTAGATTGTAGTGGAGTCTGGAGGTGTAGTTTGGTTTGGTCTTTCTTGTTTGGGTCATCTTGTGATCAGTGTTGAGGTTTCCTTCCTGGTCGATCTCTTGTTGAGGTGTATGTTGCGGGTGTCAGTGTCTTTGAATAGTTCTTTTAGGTTTTGTCTTTTTTTTTCATCGGGTTCGTCTTCCAGGAGTTGTGGTTGTTGATAAGTTCTTCTTGCTTTGGTGATATAAGGTGGTATCGCATCGGTCGTGTGTTTGTTGTTTCTAGTGTTGTTCATCCTTCTTTTGCGTGCTTGTGTTAGGTTGTTTGATGTTGCTGTTTCTAGCATTGGGTTGGTTTGCTCTGGTGACCAGTTGTCAGTGAGGTATGGAGTTAAGTAGAGGGATTTGTCTCTTCTCTCAGTTTTGGTTCATTTTTTGTTCCTGTCTGTGGGGGTGCGTTCTGTATTTGTGGTTCTTTGTTGCTGTTCCGGAGTGTTTGTTCTTTCTTCTCTTTTTCTTTCCCTCAGAATGGGTCATTTGCACTGCATTATAGGATTGAGAGTTGTTTAGTCTTTGCTTGTTTGCTGATGTCCAGTTGGTTCTGCTTTTGGTCTGGTTGTCTTGTGGTGTAGTACTGGGTCTGGAGGGCTGTCCGCTACCAGTTTGGGCTCTGTATGTGGGTGGTATTTCAGGCTGGTGTTGCCTACTCATTCAGTCGCTGTCTTGGGAGGGGTAGGGGAGGTGGTTGAGGGTTATATAGTTGCTATCGGTGGCTCTCTTTAGTGTCCGTCTCCCTGAACGCGGTTCCCTGCAGTGAGCTAAATCTAAATGTCACACAATGTAATCTGGACACAGAACCCCTGCTAATCTTGAGAGACCTGTATAGTGGGAGAGAGGCCTATCAATGCTATATGAATATCACACAATGCAGTCTGGATACAGAACCCGTACTGGATTTGAGAGACCTGTATAGTGGGAGAGAGGCCTATCAATGCTATCTAAATATCACACAATGCAGTCTGGACACAGACCCCTACTAGATTTGAGAGACCTGTATAGTGTGAGAGAGGGCTATCAATGCTATCTAAATATCACACAATGCAGTCTGGACACAGAGCCCCTGCTAAACTCAAGAGACCTGTATAGTGGGAGAGAAGCCTATCAATGCTATCTAGATATTACACAATGCAATTTGGGAACCTTTGCTCAATTTGAGAGACCTGTATAGAGAGTCTATGGGCCTCATTATAAGGCTGGCACTCCAGTAATGAAGGGGGCCAGTACGGGACCAGCCCCCTTCATTCCGGGAGTGCCGATTACGAGCTTCCCATCGTGGGACCCGGATCGCACGCCTGGTAAAACCAGGCGTGCTTTCCAGGTCCCGCGAGGGGAAGAGGGAAATAAAAACGGGCCAGATGTAATCTGCCCATTATTACCTCCCTCCCCATTCCCATTGAGCCTTATGGGGCTCAAATGGGAATAGGGATGGGTTCCTGCAAGGAGGAATTACTGGGTCCTCCTATGTCGGAGTAACCCGGTAAGTCCCCATTGCAGGAACCCGGTAATGAAGCCCGGAACGGAGGCAGCCAAGGAGCTAATAGCTCCATGACTACCTCGATTCTCGTAATGAGGTCCTATGTCTAGCAGGTCAGGTTAGTACAATATTAAACACTGATTACATTTTGTCTAAGTTGAGGATGAGGGAGAGAGATGCAGTAGGGAGTAATCACCTTGTTTAATATGGGTTTGCTAAGTGGCTAGTATTATAGGGTAGAGTTGTAGCTCTCCCCTTACCCAGGCCACTCCTACCTTACTGGTCCTTGTAGCTGATGGTTAACAGCTGGCCACTGGCTTCCCTGCCGACACCTGCTGACACTTCCTGGAGCCGTCTCTGTTGGAGCCGCTCTTGGCCTTAGGGCCCTGGGAAGACCAGTGATGAAGGCCGAGAGGACCAATGAGAGCGGGGATGGGTGGGTCAGGAGGCAGAAGGGCAGGGAAAGCAGGAAGAGGGTGCAGGGTGCGAGCGGGCTGCTAGGGGCTCGTGGGGGCTTTCAGGGGGCCTTGGGGCCTGCCTGGTATCAAGAAAAAAGGCTCACCAGGAAGGGCCAAGCATTCACCGAGCTCTGCTGCAAATGGAGCCTTTGATTCCTCGTGGCGTAGCTAGGTTGCCCACAACACGGTCCAACGGGCCAATGAGAGCGGGGATGGCTGGGTCGGGAGACAGGGGGCAGGGAAAGCAGGAAGAGGGCACGGGGTGGGGGCGGGCTGCTGGGGGCTCGTGGGGGCTTTCAGGGGGCCTGCTAGGTATCAAGAAGAAAGGCTCACCAGGAAGGACCAAGCGTTCACCGAGCTCTGCTGCAAATGGAGCCGGTGATTCCTCGCAGCGTAGCTAGGTTGCCCACACCACGGTCCAACGGGCCAACGAGAGCAGGGATGGGCGGGTCAGGAGGTGGGAGGGCAGGGCAAGCAGGAAGAGGGAGTGGCATGGGAGCGGGCTGCTGGGGGCTCGTGGGGGCTTTCAGAGGGCCTTAGGGCCTGCTAGGTATTAAGAAAAAAAGGCTAACCAGGAAGGGCCAAGCGTTCACCGAGCTCCACTGCAAATGGAGCCGGTGATTCCTCGCAGCGTAGCTAGGTTGCCCACAACACGGTCCAACGGGCCAATGAGAGCGGGGATGGGCGGGTCGGGAGGCAGGAGGTCAGGGAAAGCAGGAAGAGGGCGCGGGGTGGGAGCAGGCTGCTGGGGGGTCGTGGGGGCTTTCAGAGGGCCTTGGGTTTCGGTGTTAACAAGAATCCAGCAATTACTAACATAAACATTTAACTGTCAGTACCTGCATTCAAATGCCACATTTTTTAGGAAATTGAAATCGTGATGTGGGTTTAATACTTGCATGCCAGGTGAGTGATTGGAAGGGTAGAGAGGGAACAGGACACCACTCATTCTCACACCAGTCCATAAGTGGGTGCTTTCAACCTTAAAGGAGAGAGTTAACTGCTTGTAACATTGAAGCTTCACTAGAATAGTCTCATTAAAAAGAAATTAGATGCCCGAAACAAATAAGTTTGCCCCTCCCCCACCGCCCATGAAGGTAGCGGCTCTGCCAACGTTTGAAAGGTTAGCCCCTGAAATGTAGGTTTTATTGCGCCCCTGAACGCAAGCACACACACCATTCACCATATACACACACACACCCACACCCAACCATCCATACATTTAAGTGTGCATTCTTTCACCATACTGGCACACCTAGGCAGCCATCCATACATTTAAGTGTGCACCCTTTCACCATACAGGCATGCCCAGACAGCCACCCGTACATTTACGTGTGTATCCTGTCACCATACAATCACACAGGCATCCAACTGTACATTTAAGTGTGCCCCCTTTCACCATACAGGTACACCCAGGCAGCCACCCGTACACTAAAGTGTGCACCCTTTCACCATACACTCACACAGGCAGCCACCTATACATTTAAGTGTGCACCCTTTCAACATGCACTCACACATGCACACGTCATGGGGTTGAGGGGAGCCCGAACACTCTAAAAAGAAATTGGGCCTCATTACAACTATTCCAGACTGGAAACAACGGTGCCGGTAAGCTTACCGGCACCGTTGTTTCCGGGCCGGCATATTAGAGCTCTGTGGGTTGTTGCCATCCTGCCCGGCAGGTCAGACCTGCCATGCAGAAAGGCACCCACCCGCATAGTTTTTTCACAGAAGCACTGACACCGTTTTTAACGGTGCGGGTGCTTCTGTGGTCCCCATTCCCATAGAGTCCGATAGGACTTTATGGAAATGGGGACTTAGCATTTGCCGGCGCCAGACTTCCCAGACCGCCAGGGTTGTAATCCCCCGGTGTTACCGGGAAGTCAGGTGCCAGTAAATCATTACAGTCCGGCGGCAACCTGCTGGTAGCACCGGCACGGTTACCGCCAAACCCATAATGAGGCCCATCGTTTCTTTTTGAAGTCACTCGGACTTCATAAACAAATGATTTCCGTTAAGGACTTAAGCATACCGGAAATCATTTCTTTGTGAAGGCAGAGTCACTTCAAAAATAAACTATTTCTTTTTGAAGTCATTGGGCTCCCCCCACCCCATGACATGGAGGCATCCAGCCTAGGGTCTTCCATGCCATGGGAAGGGTGAAGCCTCGGACTTCAAAAAGAACGTTTATTTTTGTAGTCACTCTACCTTCATAAAGAAATTATTTCTGTTACAGAAATAATTTCTTTATGAATGCAGAGTGAATTCAAAAAGAAAAAAAATAATGAATGTTCAACATAGGAATACAATGTGCCTCATCATAAATGTGGCGGGAACGGTATGAACAGTGTGGGTAAGGCACCAGCACCGTTCATACCGTCCTGCCGCATTGCGAGTTCTGCTCGCGGGTCCTGACAGCCCGATAGGTCTTACCTGGTGGGCTGTGCGGCACCCGCAAGCAGAACTCGTGATTGCACTGGCACCATTATCAAAGGTGCCGGTGCAACCATGCTCCCCACCCCCATTCTGAATGGGGATCGGGAGCCCGGCAATGCTGCCACCTGCAAATTGGCAATTACCGGGCCAATCATCTCCTAATGGGCCCGTTATTGCCCAATCACGGGTGGCAGGGCTGGTAGCGAGCATGGCGATAGCCGTGCCCGCCATGCTCGTAATGAGGCCCATTGTGTCAACTTCCATTAATGTAATGAAAGTTGACACAAAATGTATTTCTATGTTGTAATTCTTATGTCTGCTGGTTTTCGCATACTCCTGTCAGTCAAAAAACATTGTTTATTTGTGTGCTTGTTCCATGCATTACACTTGAATTTGCCTAGCACAATGCTTAATGCCATTTTCCATTTGCTTCATTTTATGTCATGCTGCCCAAAACATGGGTTTGGAACTCTGCTGCATGCACCATAGCTTTGCATGCTACATAAGCCAACTTTGCCATCTTGAGATTTCCTCCCCCTGCCTTCACTGCTGGCCCCAGGCCAGCGCCTTTTGACAAGAGTATTATCTTCCAAACTCTAAGAAAAAACGGTGTGTGTGTTGTCCGCTTCTCCAAAGACAGCACAAGCTGAGCTGTCTATTTAAAAACAGAGAACGGAATATCTTTACAATTTTTCTTACCACACAACACACAATTGTATGCATTCCTCTCCACAAACACTGCTATACAAATACACTCACTCACATAAAAAAGTTACTTTCATTTTAACCTCCACACTAGGCCTGTCCATCATTCTTTCACATGCTTCTCAAATCCACTCCAATAATGTCAAATTTTTCTCATTTCATTTTTGTTTTTCATATTATTTTTCATTTTGCAATACTTAACCCCCTCAATATGTTCCACCAAACCCGTGCACCACTATGGATCACAATACATCTCTCAAAAGCATAAATGTTAAACCATTTCTCCCCACACAACAACAAAAGTCCTATTCAATAATCTCATTTGTGACGTCACAAACCCTACAAGGCAAAAAAAAAAGAAAATAGTGAACCACTTCCCCTTCAATACAAGTCTGCTTTAAATACTTCCCTAACACATTGACAAACCTAACAATACATAAATAACAATCTGTGGCCACCATCCTGTCTACCTAACAGGGAACCCCAATAATTCTCTAATAATTCTTGTGGTCCTCTTTTATCTACTGCGTCGCCTGTAGAGGTCTACCTCCGCGAGGGAAAAACCAAGGAACTCACCTTCCATGATAAGAGCTAGCTATTTCTGGCAACCTTACTCACAGGAAACCATCATCCATGAAACAAGCTAAAACGCTATTGCACAGGAAATCCAAAATGTACATACCTTTTGTCATCTGTACTCTTAAGTCAATCGTCTAAGCTCACTGTCCAAACTGAACACCGAAGACCACATGCTCCCTAACCGTAAAGAAAATATTTAACTCCAGTATTCCATATAAAACAACATTTTTAATACAAACATCAAGCGGAACCTGTCCATAACATCCCCTGTTTGCCATATTGTTTGTCCATAATCTGCCGACAAAAGAACTAACAAACACATAGCGGGTCCCACCCCCCTGTATTTGTCAGATTCCTGGCCTCATACTTACGTCTCTGTTGATCTGCTGCAGCTCTCGGACTCTCTGTCATTCCACCAGCCTGCCAGCCCCATCTTCTGCTCTCTGTAGCAGACAGGAATGCAGGGGGATAGATGGGAGACGTGATTTGCCTCAGACAGCATGAGCAACCATCCTCTGCTACCACTTGAATTGTAGTTAAGAAAACAGAGATAGTCTTAAGGGAAATCCCCTCATGCCCAGAAACGGAGGAGTCCAGAAAAGTATCAAATTGCTGCTTTATTTAGTCCAAGCAGGGCTACGCACATAGATTCCACAGCTCCAAATGTACTCTCAGCTCATTACAGGCAGGCAGTGAGTTTTTAAGCTGCCGTGACCTCACAACCAAAAGATACATTCCTTGCTCTTAGGCGAAATGGGATTGGGTGAACAGTATAGGCATAATTACAGTCTATAGGGGACAGATAATTGGATTGGTCTGGCTAGATCTGGTAGCTCCACCTGGCACCACCCCAAGGTCAGTGAAAGCCTTGTCAGTTTAGGAGGTTTACCAGCATGTGAGCAAAAATGATGGGTGGGGAAGGTGAGCTCAGAGCACCACCTGCTTCCCGCTATTGTTTCACCCTTCTGACTTCCCAGACCTTGAGCAAGGACATTCCATTCTACATCTTCATGTTGAGTTGCATTTTTTCATCTTCTGTCTTCAATTCACTTTGATGGGAACAACCTTATCTGTCTGAATGGGCTTTGTTCCCTAGCTCCAGGTCACGTGTTCAGGGACCGTAGCAATGATTTTCTCTGCTGGCATTTATGAGCGATGTCAGCCTTTTTGTCCTTGCAGGTGCTGTATCATTTCAACTGACTCAAGCCCTCTTCCCCAATGTCCTTGGTAGGGGTGGACATGCTACCAGGTCTGTTTTGCATCTCTCAGAACATTCAGTGTATCAGGCCTCAGCCCTGTGTTTTGGGATTTCCCAAATCTTTTTAATGCTTCTATGGCTTCATTTTGCTGATAATCACTTTTTCGGTGTGAGCAAGCAGTTCATATGTGTTGTTTTGCACCTGGCTAATGTCTCTATCGATGTGTTCAGCCATGTCACCTTTTCATGATTACTTTGTTGCTGTCATCTGGGCATGATCTGTGGGGCTGCTTCAGTGGGTGGCATCCGTAATCTTTGGGGTATGCTGGGTGGGAGTTTCAGAGCCCCTCAACAATTACAATGTGGCAGGCACTGGTGCAGTGCCGGGATACCTGCTCACCTCTTTCCCAGAGTGGTAACATATACAGTATGTGATGTGTGGTGAACCAGAAGGAGTTGGATGAGTTAATGCCATATTCAAGGGCTTTTAGTAAAAATACAATTAAAACACAAACTATCCCTTTCGCTATGAGAGAAGTCCAAAGTAAAACGTTCTCTGTCCAAATCCTAACCATATAACTGATCGTACCACTTCAGGAAAACAAACAAAAAGAGAAAGGGGTTAGGACAAGACCTCTGTTTTGGACTGCCGCATGGACCAACACATGTATACCTCTTCCCAGCAGGTTTTTAGAAAGTTCATGAATCCTAGAGAGAAAAAGTATTCTTAATAGTTTCACAAACTTTCAAAGAGTTCTTGGAAAAGTTAATCAACATTTTGGTAAAGTTAAATACTTCCGTATAATATTGTGTCTCCTTAGGCTCCATATGTCAGTCTCTCAAGTCTTGACATAAGGTCTTCTTCCCACGCACAACAAGGTTTCTTTAACTCAACTGCACAATTTCCCACTTTGTGACTTACAGTAACCTTGTTTTACAAGTTCAAACCCTCCAGGTCTGCTTCCCTCCCAATCCTCTATGTTAGAGTTCAGATTTCTTGGGCTTCTCTAAGTCCTCTGGCCTTCTGTCAGGCTTACTCAAGCAGAGCTTCATTTTGGTGTCTTCCTGTTTGGGTTTTCCTGACTCCCCTATTCCCTGTGGCTTCTCCAGCTGGCACTATTAATGTCTTCAGGCTTCTCAGGGCTTCCCAGTGGCCACTGGCCACTGATAGACATACTGTTTCCCTACTCAGGTTTGTATGTTCGTATCTTTCACTTGCGTTCTCTCTCTTCAAAAATGTTTGCTTCCCTTCTGTGATTCATCTGTGCAGCAAATGCATTTCTCATGCAGAGCTCAGGGTTTGGGTCTCCCTTCTGCAGTCTGGTATCACACTTGATTGTTGGCCCCAGGTCCACCATGGCTTCCTTGTGAACACTTGACCAGAAGAGTCGGTTGCTTCCCCTTCACCGTCTCCCTTCCAACCTTGGCTTCTCAGTCAGTTAGAATACCAGCCTTCCGGTGTCCTATGAGCACTTCGCTCACTTTCCACACTGCCGCTGGTGCGGTGGTGTAGCATGGCACCCCCCTTGCAGGGCATCTTTCTGTAACATGAATACCTCGGCGTAGGATTCTCTCCTCCCACTGTGTATGAGTTTCTCAGACTCCCTGGTTCTAAGTTCCCTGTGTTTTTATACACGTCATCAAAAACAGAAATGTTGCGACCTTCTTCTTTGACTCTTGAGTTCAGGCGGGATCTAGCATTACCTGAAGCCAAAGAGATAGGGGAAATGTCACTGTTTACAGGTTTCAAGATAGAAGTAAGACACTCTTTACAGTTCCCATTAGGCAGATAATGTACATTGGACCAGAAGTTGCTTATTAGAATGGGTATCCTTGCCCGCGAAAGGGGAATCACTCCCAGTGAGGTCCCACTTTCCCAGACCCCTGGGAGGGTCTTGCTTAGCAGGCTCACCTCCCTATCCTCAAAGGGGTGGCTTCCTTTCGGGGGAGAAGGGACGAATTGTCCAGATTCGTCACAGATGGTTAGAGTTTCCAGCAGTTGTGTTCAGCAGTAGCCATGCCAGAATGGATCAACAATATGAGTCCCCTGCTTTGCCTGGAAACAATGTGAGGCGACATGCAGCACAAAACTAAAAGCGGGAGAATATAACAGCTTTAGAGTAATTAAAAGGAGCAGCAGATGGCAAAAGCTCCAAAATGTGCAGCTTTTTAAGTTGCATTTGCTAAATTATGTAAAACATTTACAAAATGACACATTTTGCCTGACTTAGAAACTCTAGGTATGTGATCAGTCCTTGCACAGTCTACTGAGACACTTTACAAGTATATGTTCAACTTAGGCATAGCATGGACTGGTGATCTCCATACACCCTATGGGCTTCTTGTTGATCAGTTACCTACTCCCCCACCCCTGTTTAAGATTGTTTTTTTTAAACAGGATTTTATAATACAATGGGAGTAAGTATGTGAAAGATGGCAAGTCTGTGTCAGAAAGCCACGTTTCCATGATTGCCAAGGTGAAGAGACTGATCACTGATAGTGTCATGAATGAGGTTGGTTTTATTGACTGTTGTGCAAGGACTATGCATTGTGGTCGATTTGACAGGCATGGCATGTTTGCAGATGAGTGGATGAATGAGGTGTGATTTATGGTTCATGCAAGCAGAAGAGGTCCACATTTATGTGTGTTGATAAATATATGATTAATTTAGTGAGAAGTCCTTTGATAGGTTGGTCTGAATCCTTTTCACTCTGATGGGTATTGTATTTGATTGCTGAGAATATGTAGGAGCAGTTGAATATAAGCAGCAACAAAAGGTCTATGTTGTTGCTCAGGTGTAAGAGCATTGAGAATTTCAGGTAAGCTACCCTGATTAGCAATAGGGGTGACTTGTACTGAATGGTGAGAATTGAAGCTCATTTCAGGATCTGTGAAGGCACCATAAGTCGGAGTGGAAGTAGGCAACGATCAAGCACAGTTTTGTATACATTGATGGCAAAGTTAGAGCAACTGGTGATTCTTCGTTGAACATATAATGAATAACCTCCATGTAATCCAGAGATGGAAGATTATACATATGCAGTGCTAAATAGTTTACGGTAGGTTTTGTTGTAATGTTTTAACAAGATAATATTGGTCTTCGGTGAATGAAGAAATGCACTTAACTCTTCCTGATGCCTAACTTAGGTTCCAGGCATTTGACAACCAGATAAAGCATCATTATTACATTTGATAGATTAATGCGATTGCTTCAGATGCAGTCTGTAACTAATGGTACATCCCTTCAATGAAGGTCTCGCTCAAAAGCAATAATAGGGGGTGAGGTAGGAGGTAGTAAGTTGGTGACAACATTGGTATGTGTTAATAGTTTAGTTAACCTTTTCTGTCTATATCCTTTCACTGAGAAAACAAAGGATTGCTCAGGAAACCTCTTGTGATCCATCACATTTATCCCATTATACTTAGAGAGCGTCTCAGAAAGCACATTGTGCAGGAGGGTTTTGCGTTCAAGGTCCTGCATCACAATTACCACATCAGGGCTTAAATCCAGCAACAGAAGTTTTTTGAAGGCCAGAAGCAAAGCAGAGGCAAAAGAAGGGTGATTTGTCAAACATGACACTGTGCCACTGTGACAAGGGTTCACTCTTTCAAGCAAGATTGTACCCAAAGATCACAGTGGCTGATCCCAACACATTCTGTTAAATGCAACCTGACATATCTGTCCTAATTTGTTATTAATGACTGACCAGTGTCTTGTAATGTTAGTATGGTTTTGGAGCCCCATGTTCATGAAGAAATACATGAACAACCAAAATCTATGTGTGCTCCCCAAGTCCATTATCACTTGGAACTTAACAGGTCTAAAAGGACAAACCCGCGGACAATGACTGGGACTCTTATAATAGTGCTAGGGAGTCAGAATGTACACCAGGAAATGTGGGCCTTTAATCCGTGCTTCAAGGAAGGTTATGTCTCATTTCATTTTCCTGCTATACCTGCATGCGGGAGTGAACCAAGAGGGGCATCTTCGTTTCGGTGTCCATTAGGTTGGCAGTTGGGGCAAGCCAGTTGGGCTCTGGTTCCCAGCATATTCTCAGTTTAGTTTTGAATGGATTGGGAAACCCCAATGAGTTTTCTCTCTTTTTTTAACATCTACAACTCATCTTACGATACTAAAGATTCCGTCCTAACCCATTGTTCAACTATAACAAACACAGATTTTTCACTACTTTCAGCCACTAAGTGGTGACATATGTTAATGTTGGAACATTTTATGGGTTGATGTTTCAAGATACTGGTGACAGAAAGATATGCTCTAAAACATGATATGATATGATATGATGATATTATAAGTCATTTATAATGCACCTGTACACAAGTGTTTCTGGGCGCAACAAGGGAGGAAGACAGATGGAGGAAACGACAAATGATCTTACTAGTCCTTGTGTCATTCAGATCGAGCAAGTACAACAATGCCAAGTGCAGGGCAAAGGGAGCAGGGGAAGTGTCAGGGAGAGTGGAGGAGGAAGTACAATCAGGGCAGCAATGCTCTGAGTAAGAGCAACCAGGGCATTATGGCTTTGGGTGAGTGCAAGGAAGAAGGGGACTGTAGAGGTTACAGTTACAGCCCCTAAGTGTGTTCTAGGCCTGGGGGCAGTGCAGGAGAGACTGATTATGGAGGAGCCTGTTACCCAGTGATATTCTGAGGGTAGCCAAGCAACCAGTCGGTGCTGCAGACAGTTGGTCAGCAGGGGAGGGAAAGAGGGAAAGCAGAGGAGAATAGGAACGTCTTGAGCTGCTTCTGAAACTTCAGGTGGTCCAGCTCAAGTTTCAGAGGGGCAGGGAGGCCATTCCAGAGGGAGGCACCTGCAGAGGAGACAGATCTACCCACCACTCTCTGCCTGGTGATCCTTCTGACCCTCAGAGAGTTGGAGGTAGCTGAGCAAAGGGCTCGAGAAGGAGGGTATTCTGGAAGAGAGTTGGATGTAGGGCAGGTCCTGGCCCCAGAAAGCCTTATGGAAAATACAGAGGGTTTTCAACTTGATCCTTGCGGAAACTGGGAGCCAGTGAAGAGAATTCAGAGCGGGAGAGATGTGGTCCATGGCTTGAGGGCAAGGATAAGTCTTGCAGTCCTGTTCTGGATTAGTTGCAGAGGTCGGAGAGTAGAGGAAGGAAGATTGAGAAAGAGGCTGTTGGAGTAGTCCAGTATAGAGAGATCCAGGGCTCAAAAGACAGTGAGCTTCTGGGGGAAGGTGAGAAAGGGAACAATACATCTGAGGAGGTGCAGCTCGTATTGGGCCTTCTTGACAAGGTCTATGATGTGCAGAGAGAAGGGGAGGATGGAGTAGAAGATGACACCAAGGTTTTATGCCTCACAGGAAGGCTAAGGAAGAGGGCCCAAGGAGGGTAGCCAGAGTGAAAGTGGGAGGTGAGAGCAGGGGTCCCAATGAGAAGGATCTCTTTCTTACTGGCATTAAAGGAGAGGTCACTGGAGGCACAACAATCATGGACCATGGATAGAGAGTGCAGAATGAGCGAGAGAGATGATGAGGCTGAGGGGAGCCTGAAGGAGAGCTGAGTGTCATCCGCATAACATTGGAAGTTAGAGGAGAAGGTAGAGATCAGGTGGGGCAAGGGGGCCAATAGACATTGAATAACCAGTGTGAGAGGTTAGAGCCCTGGGGAATACCGCAAGTGGAGAGCGAGGTGGTGGAGAGAAAGGACCCAAGTTGGACCTGGAAGGGTCAGACCAGGAAGAAGGAGGTCAACCACTTCAGAGTCTGATCCATGATTCTCACAAAGTCACTTGGTCAGGATGGAGTGGTTGACCATGTCAAAAGCAGAGGAAAGGTCAAGGAGGATGAGGACACATGGAAGGCTGGAGTCAAGATTTGCGAGCAGATCTTCACGGGTATTCAGGAGAGCAGTTTCCGTGCCTCTGGCTGCTCTGAAGTCAGACCGATGGTCATGGAGACAACCAACAGATTCAGTGTGGAGAGTAAGCACCAATATGGCCAGCTTTTCCAGGATGTTGCCCAGGAAAGGAATGGTACAGATCAGGTGATAGTTTGCGGCACAGGCAGGATTGGACAAAGGTTTTTTAAGGAGCGGGTGTGCAAGGGAGTGCTTGAGTAGAGAGTGGATAAATCCAGTGGCAAAAGAGTAATTGCAGAAATTGGCCAAGGCTGGAGCGAGGGTGTCAATGTGGTACTTGATGGTTCTGGAGGAACAGGGGAGCACCTGGTTGGACGAAACCTTCATTGAACTGACTTGTCTAGAAACTTGTCAGGTGTTGTCAGAGAGAAAGAGGAAAAAATGGGAGTAGAGGGAGAGGTGGTCGGAGGGGGGCTGAGAGAGGTAGAGGGAGAGGAAGAGGAGAGTGAGGACAAGATCTCCTGGGTTTTAATGGTGAAGTGAGAAGCCAGAATCGAACAGGGGGCCTGGGAAGGAACGGGAGAGGTGGAGAAGGATTGGCCAGCTCCTTGCAGATTTTAAAGATTTTGGCCATGTTGCAAGAGGCCGCAGAGACGTGGGCTTGGATGTGGGCTCTCTTCTTCAACAGGACAGAGAGTCTGTATTTCCTTTGGAGCAGGTGGCAGGCCAGTTTGTCATAGCATGTGCCCAGGGCCTCCACTTACTCTCAGCCACCCTGCACTTGCGTTTCAGGGTGGCGAGGTCGGAGTCGTACTAAGAGTTGCACTTGAGGGTAGGCTTCAAACAGATTCTCATGACAGGGGCAAGGATGTTCAGAGTGTTGGAGATAGAACGATGCCGGTTAGAGAGGGCTGTGTCAAGGTGTGAGTCAGCCGAAGGAGTAGGAGGAGCACAGAAGGTAGAGGGAAAGGCATCCATTGACACAGGCTTCATGGGCCGAATGACATGTTCCTCCTATGTCTTGTCCCTTAGAGATTACTAATGGGACAGGCTGCTTAATGAGAGAATGGGTTCTTCAGGTAGAGGTGAGTGACATTAACTGAGGATCATCATACTCCAGTAGTAAATACCTTTTGTACCCACTAGGGGTCTTCCACAATTAATCATTGTGTTTGGGATTGCTTTAAGGATTTTTGTGCTGGGTTGAAGAAGAAAAAAATTACCATGATCCCCTTAATGTTATGCTTTATTTGCATCCAGAAAATATCCTGGAAGAGGTGAGCAGGGATGGAACATTGATTGTTTATGGAGGATATAGTCTGATGAGGGCACAACTTGACCTGTCCGGTTTCCTCCCGGCTGTGTACTCTGGCATTTTATGATATTTGATGGGCATTTTGGCTCATGATGAAACCCCCATAACTAAGATGAATGCAGTGTCCAAAGTGCTTAAGTCTATTCATAACCTTATGACCTTTACCATTAACTACTGTAAGCATTTTAGATCTCAGAGGCCCACATGGTTTGACAGGGACATCATCATAAGAAAAGAGAACTATCCTGTGGATTTTGAAAGCATGAAAAAAGAGGGGGAATAAGTTACTTCTCAATTTGGCCGAGGCGATTTCTAGCAAGGACAGTCAGGCCTTCTGGTCATCTATACCATGGAGAACGAATGGCTATACCCTAAGAGCTGAGAGTAATATATCCAGCAACACCCGGAAGAAGCACTTTCTCACTCTCTGTGGTTGTAGAGAGGAGGAGGAGAGCCAGTAATTACAAAAGGGAGAAGTATCTTGGAAGGAGCCCAATTCTGATGCTTTTCCATTCCACGTCCCTCTCATGAGAGGAGGTTAAGAAGGCACTGCTATTTCAGGCCTTGGAGAAAGCTCCTGGTACAGACGGAGTATTATCAGACCTTTGTTAATCTGATTTCATTGTTTGGGTTCTATTTTATGCTCCTGGTTTAACTGCATACTACGAAACAGAGCTAATCCTCACCTATAGAAGCTCTCAGAAATAGAACAATTTATAAAAAAAGGAAACAAGGGCGATCTTGAAATGCACAGGTCTTTTCCCTTCTGGACACTTGGGGAAAGGTCTTCCCTGAAGTTGTCCTGCATAGGACCCGGGAGTAGGAGAACAATGGTAATAATCTGAGTTCAGTGGAGATATCACCATTGGGCTAGCAATATTGGACAGGGTTTTCACGTAATGCTTTTAATTATGAAATATGTGACCCTTCGAAGGGGTCCTTTATTTTGGGGGTTTGTCAACCTTAAGGGAGCGCTCAGTCTGGTTATCAGGACCTCCCTATGAGCCTAGAAGGTATGAATCCTGCAATTGTTGATTTAATCAGGGCCCTTCATCAGGGCTTAAGAAGGATGGTCCATTTGTTTCCCAGGGGCATGGTTTCAGATGGTTTTGTGATTGAGAGAGATGTGAGGCAAGGCTGTGTTCCTGCACCAACTCTATTCAATCTTTTTATGAATGTTGTTGCAAGATGGCTTCAGTGTAAGGGTCGTGACCCTCCAAGGATAGATAGTGAGACAATCCTGGTTCTACTTTTTACAGACGATGTAATAAACTTTTTGTAAAAAGAGAATGGTCTTAGGCAACTTCTCCAGGTCTTGGAAGAGCTTTGACATTTTAAGATCAAAGGAGCAAAAACCTTAAGTTATGTCTCTTGGAAAACAGAAGCAGTTACGCTCCAAGATTGCTCTTGGAGAAGTTGCTCTAGAGCAAGTTAAAATGTTGAACTTTTTGGGGATTAGATTTTCGAGTTCTGGATCATGGAAGGCTGAGTTGGAGAAAAGTATTATGATCTTAAAACAGGTTCCTGGAGGGAAACCTTACTTTAATCTGCATTTTAGAGGCCATAATGTTAGTGCCCCTTTAGAGGCTTACAATGCTAGGACTCAGGGATGTCATTTCACCAAAATGGCAGGGGTAGCGGAAGTGACATCACACGGCCCTTGACCTCTGATGACATCACAGGAAGTAATGTAATTTGACCACACCCCGAAGTGGTATCACAGGAGGCGATGGAACACGACCATTCACCCCTTGACAAAACAGGAAGTGGAATCACATAGCATTGTGCCTAAGAACACTACGAAAAGAATGCTTACGATATCACTGTAATGTAATGTAAAATGAGCAATTACGTTTCTGAATGTTCTCAAAGTCAGAAAGCAAATGACACTCTGTAGTGGATACTATCAACCTGGTAACTAAGATTTAACAGCAGGCCAGCTCATCTGCATGCCTGGTGCAAAGATGGCCACATGTGAAGCCTGCGTGGATCTACTTTTCAAAATTCAGAGGTTGTCAAAATCCATACAATTGAGAGCGTTCATAACACTGTATTAAATAATTTAGATTAGCATGGCGAATGCAGTGTACTCACATGGCATCCCATACTCTGGGTACTCTTTACCTGATACATGCAAACAAACATCCTGAACAGCATACCAGGGAGATGGGAAAGATAGACACATTACAACAAATAATTAATTGTGGCACAATGAAATCAAGGGCCACTTTATGTGCTATGGTCAAACATTTCTACACTGTACACAAGCTTTTATGCAAAAGGATTTTGTTAAGTGACCGAGGACACCAGATGCAATGTCTTGTTATGAACATAACAGAGACAACTGTAGAAAAAAACATGCTATAACTGCAACTTGCGAAAGCAAAATACATAGTCTGCAATGGGTGCTTATTCTACTGTAAATGCTTTTTGGAAAAAAAATTCTGTATTGTAAATTTGAGGTGTTTAAGAACAGACTAAATTAATGACTCACCCGCTGAGGTGTGCCTGAAATAAACCTTCAATGAGTCTAGAAATTATTGTATAGAATTCCAAAAAGACAAATTATTTGTTATTCCTATTGTTTCTGATGTAGGGTCACTGCTCAAACTGTTACACTTGTGGAGCCCCTTGTTTCTTTAAGAGGCCTGAAGAAGAAAGTCAGCTACTCCAGAAACAAAGAGCCACATGGTTCTGGCCACAGCCAAGGAACTTCCATTTGTAAACAAAAAAACAAAACAAAAAAACAAATGTTGTTATTGGTTTTTTTAGGAGTAGCAAGGGAGACCACAGTGGTAGCAAGGGAGACCTCAGGTGTCACAGCTGCGACCCCTGAGAGCCCCCAAATGACACCCGTGCTGAGGCTGTTCCTGGAGTACTGCACGCTGGTGAACTGTGGGGGATCACGCTAACTGTCCAGCTCTTCCTTGCCCACCAGACATCTACAAAATCATCTATAAGATCATCCTCACACAAGAGATGCCTGAAGAATTCTTCTTGAACCTCTTTAACCATTCACTGAAAACAGGAACTGTACCACAATGCTTTAATACAACATAGATTAAACCACCCCTCAAAGACCACTCTGCAAACACAGAACTAACCAACTATTACTCAAATATACATTACCCTTCAAAACTCCTAGAAAGCTACATATATGAAAAAATCCTGGAACATGTAGAAAGCATACTAAATTAAGCACAAGTTGGTTTCACCCATGAGAGGAACTGAAACAGCACTACTATCCATCTTGGATGACCTTAAAACTAACACGGACTCCAACATCACCAACGCCCTAATACTTCTACACCAATCAGCAGCCTTTGACACAGCACACCACGAAACCCTCATAAAAGACTCCATGAAATATGAATCAGAAACATGGCTCTGCTATGGTTAAAATCCTTTCTAACAGAAAGAACAGAAGCAACATGGTTAATCCCCTTAAAATCAGCACCACAAACACAAACCTGTGGCATTCCCCAAGGCTTATCAATCTTGCCAGTACTCTTCAATATTGAAGAGGGAGTCCGGAGACCACCCCTAACACCCCCAAGTTCTTATCAGGATGAAGAACTAGAAACACTTGCCTCCATTCATCTGATTTTGGATGAATCCCGAGTGCACCAATGATCGATAGGTTCACTGAAAGATATCCTTTCAGCCTGTCATACAGACCAAATACAATGCAAGTCTTCCCGTGTGTGGGAGAAGAGCCAGTGATTGTGGACAGAGACACCTATATGTACAGCCTCCACTAAGCACCAAGAAGCCATGGTACTGATGTCAATAGTGACATCACGCCATAGGAGCGTAAGACATGAAGCACATGTGCAATCCGCACTGCACCACATAAACATACACTTGTATATATAACGAACATGAGCGCACAGTTCTATAGCTGGAGTGACAGATAAATATACATGTCAGTGCTTTTATTATTTTTGCCATTAGCCAAATGCAATAACGCAGAACCGTAAGGCACAAGAGATCCCGAGCAAGCTTGCTGATGCTTGAAGCCAATAGTTGCTTGGATATACAGGAGTATATATGGAACCTGATCGAACCATGTATGGCTAATCCACAGAGAAAGTAGTGCAACATTGACAATGTAGAAACCACATTATACGGGTTAGGAAAATTAGAGCAGGCCACAAGCCACTGAGCACGAGATGAGCAAAGCTGACTAAGGCTACACAGAGCGCAAGAAGCATGAGACAGGCCCACAGCCAAGATCAGTGATATGAAGACACATTCCAGTCCCCAGATGACAAAGGGACCAGCTGCAGAGAAACAGAATAAATCCTCATAATTATGACCGCAGAGCTCAAATTCGTGGTCTCTAAACACATGATGCAGCCAGACAAGACAATGGACAGTCATCCACGATGAGAATGGGGAGCCGATCTCAACAAATTATATGCAGACCACATTTGTTGCTACCGTTAGGAGACTATTCTCATGGGCTAAGGTGGTGTACACAAGTTACAATACAGACACATACTCGTTCACATCACTTAGAAGAGGTGCACAGCGAGCTGAGAACTCAATTGAGTCCCAGTCCTGGGGGCATCGCTCGAACCAATTAAGTTTAGTATCACAGGGATGGATTGCAAAGGGCAGGAGACAATGGTAAGCCCACTAATCTGCAACAATGTAATAGATAGCTCCTTGGGGATGGGACAGGCCAGTCACCTGCCATATGAGGACCAGTAGAATAACACCTATACGGTCGACTGTAGGTGGTAGAGACTCACGGTGGCCAATCCCCCATGGTGATAGGTTTTTATGGGAAGGGGCGGAGGGATGATGCAATAGTGCAATTAAACGCAGTTTGTACTTGCCGTCTGACTGAGTCCTCTGTTTGTCCTGGGGAGTGTGTTGGGCCCTTTCCGAGTCTGCAGACCCCCAGTATCGGCCTGACATACCTTGAAGTCCCATTCAACAAGTTGGTAGCAGAGCAGATGGTTCGTGGCACCAGCCCGGCACAAATTCATCTCCTCCACTGCGGAACCTGAAAGGCTGCAGGAACCTTGCATATTTCGAGAAAGACAGGGAACGGGTGCCTGTGGACAGGCTATCAGGAGCCAGCTTGGAAAATATCCTGCCCAAAGTCAGCAAGGAGTCCATGCAGACCAGGACGGGGAAGTGGCAGCTTTGGTGGACACGGCAGCTGAGCAGCACCAGCAGATCACAGAGTGAAATTATTCACCCAGTCACACAACAACTGTGGGTGTGATGGAGGGTATTGAGTATTGTGGAGTATTGTGCAGTATCACCTAGTATTGTCAAAGTATTGTTTAGCATTGACAAACTTAGTAGGGATGGCGGCAGAGGTAGACAACATTATTTGTGGGTGGGGCATATTCGAGTTTAGAGGTTAACGGTTCTGGTGAATAACCTAGACTATTGACTCGAGGACACAGATGACAGAAGTTATGTAAATAGTGGATTTCCAGTTGGTTGTGCGTTTTAGCTCAGTTCATAGATGACAGTATCTCTGCAAGGTTTAGTAAGAAAGCTGGCCTAGATTGCGGAAGGTGAGTGAACTGTTTAAGTCTCCTGGAGTGAGACGTTTTGCATGTGAGGCGATGCAGCGGGTGCAGTCGATCAAAAGAGAATAGTGGTATAATCTGCCTGGAGGCAGGAAAACAGCTGTGTGGGTTTGTGTTGGGGTTTTGTGCATTTTGGGAGTAAGGGGTTGTAGCATTGTGTGCGCAGTATTTGATTTTTCAGCACTACGCAGTGAGTAAATTGGTGACGTCACCTGTAGGTTTGTGCATAGGACGCGGAGAGCACAAGACGGTGAGGAGCTCGCATTGGAACGTGGGATTGGCAGATGAGGTGAAGAAGTGGCGTTGTGAGGAAGGCGCATGCGCAAGATTGTGGGTGTGCCTGAGGAGGCAGGGAATTTGTAAAGGGGTGGTGTGTGGAACACACCTGGTGAGCTGTTGAACCAGAGAGGTTCGAAGCAAATTGATAGCATCGTGATTACATTGTGTTTCTCCCCTAACAGCAGACTGTTGAAAGCCTTGATTTGAAGTCAAGTAAACACAAAGGCAATGTACCAAGGGAAGTGCGGGGGGACAAACCCCTCCAGCACCTTTGTAAGATGATCACACCCTATCGGGAGAAAATATGCAAATATAGCATAGAATGGTCTAAAGGTACCGAGCGGAAGTTAACTAAACCATGGCCACCATGCAGAAGAATTTCCAAAGATGTGCTATTGACACACATACAGGGTGCCTATAAGAGGAAGAAGCTGGCAAGCCACATGGAAATATTCGAGTTGTGGAGAATGTTTCCCGAAGGGCGAGGGGGATGGAGCAAGGCATCAGGTGATGGTGAGCCAGCAAGAGGTGCAGGGGCCAACTTCCCTGCCTCCCGCTACCCCACCTGTCCGTTCAAGTGTGGTCTCTGATGACATAGATAATGAGCAAGGGATGTTCCCCATACAAGCATGGGGGTATTCAAATCTGGCATATAAATAACCATCATGTACCTGTGAAGAGGGGCAGAGAGGTGCAGGGCAGTCGATCGCTGAGAGGGGAACGAACAGGGAGGCACAGCAATGCAAAAAGGAGGGGCGAGGGGGAATAGCCACGGGCAAATCAATAGGGGGACAGATCCTCCTAAAGCTAGAAGGGAAGACAGATGGGAAACAGAAGGGGCTACTAAGACAATGGAAGGGTTGAAGGGGAGCGAGGAAGCATCAGATTGGGCTGAAACAATGGAGGAAAAAGACAGAAATGAGAGGGAAAGAAAAGAGAGAATAGAAAGAGAGGACAGGGAGAGAAGAAGAGAGGAAGAGAAGGAGCAGTTGCAGAGAGAAAGAGAAGAGAGAATAGAAAGGGATCACAGAGAAAGGAAGAAACAGAAACGGGAGCAGCGGGACAGGAGGATAATGGAAGTAGAGGAGAGGGAGGGAGGTAGCAGAGAAGGAAAAACGCAAGCTGCTTGAGAGCGAGCAAAGGAAGTTACAGGTGCACAGATTGGCATGGAAATGCGTACACAAGGAGGCAGACAAGCGAACAATAAGGGTGGTAAGTACACAAGGGACAGCGGGTAGGTGGAGCGACAGCCTTGAGGGGGACAGACGAGCAGAGCCAGATAGCACAACCTCATGGGATAGGAATACAGTGGACCAGGACTGAACAGGCATAGTGGTCTGGGGGGGACAGCAGATACGACTTGAGAGAAGTAGATATTGGCCCTCATTGCGAGTTAGCCAGTCCGGATATAACGGTGCCAGTAAAACTGTACCAGCACAGTTTTCCAGACCGGCTAACTCCGTGTTATGTGGCCGTGTGGTGTTACACCCGCCAGGTCTGACATGGGGGGCGTAACGTCACCGGCCGCACTTGGACGTGGAAACAACGGCACCATTACTGCATGGCGCCGGTGGTTCCACTGCTCCCATTGCCATGGAGTCCTATGGGACTCCACAAGAATGGGGATTAACGGAATGCCGGCTCCGGAATTACCGGACCACTGTGGCTGTAATGCCCCGGTGATTCCGGCAAGTCCGGAGCCAGTAAATCCCCACGAGTCCGGTGGCAGCTTGCCAGTTTTACTGGCACAGCTACCGCCAGACTCGTAATGAGGCCCATTGACTTGAAACCTAACACAGACACAAATACTAGGAGACTGAGCTTTTTAGACGACATTTGTAGTAACATGGGCTCTGTGTCCCACAATGAAGGACGAAACAGTGGGGATGAGAGGGGATCAGCAGGGTAGGCCTCAATCAACGGGGACAAGCACAGACAAGTGAGTGACATGGGAGACAGGGACATGTACAGGGGGAACAGGAGGGGGCAAGGACAAGTGCACACCACGATCAGTGGAAAAACTATGTAACATCAATGACCTAGGACCAAATGTAGACTGGCTTAGGGACTTCCTAGGATGAAGGAAGGGGGAGACAGCTATAGTGTGCTCAAGGGGAAGGATCCCAGAAGGACACAATGATGACATACGACTACCCATATACTTATCAGAAGTGTGAATGGTGAGATAGGGTTCACACAGATGCCCCTGCTAGAAAAGGGAGGGGGTGACCCCAGTATATACCATGGAAACACACAGATAAGGAAAACGTGAGGTGCAGGCTACCTTCATTGAGCGTGGGAACAGGAAAGTGGATTTATGATATGGAAAGAATGACAGCAGGACAGGGGTTAGCAATGGGAGACCTAAACAGACTGCTAGTGGCGATCCTCGGAGACGCTGCTGATGACGTATGGAAGAGGGTGGTGTTCCCCAGAGTGACAAGCCAAAACATGGCGCATGATTGTTTGCTGTTTGCAAACTGCAGAGCAGCTGTATGGCGAGCACTGAGGAAATAAAACCCAGATACTCTGACATTGAGGCGATGATATCCCGGAAGATGAAGTGAGACGAAGACCCCATAGTGTACATTCAGACGATGCAAGAACTTTGGCTCCTTGAAACTCATAAACCGTGGGATAAAATAGTAGCAGTGTTCTACCATAAACTATGCCAAGGACCTCCAGAGCCAGTACAGAAGCAGATAAAGAAGTTAATAGGCATGGAAGCAAAAGCTTTGCCAGAAATACAGTTTACAATCATTCACCACTGTAGGCTGTTGCAAGAAAAGATTAAGAAAAAGGAGGAGGACAGAAAGATAGATGAGGCGAAATTAATGCAGAAAAAATGATGGAAGTACACCTTAGAAGGGATGGTACTGACGAGCACAAGCGCACAGGAGACACAGCAACCGCAGCGGCAGCATACACCGCCGCCCATGGGTGGAGGGTTAATGGGGTGGGGTCACATGCAGCAAGGAATCAGAGGAAGAAGGGGGACATCGAGAGGCTGCTGGTACGGACCGCAGACACATCACAACCAAAAGGGATTTCCAGAAGGGTTTTGAGGGTACGCACAGCAGGGCCCAGTGGACTACGGAGGTGGTTTTCAAAGCCAAAGGAGGGAGCCACCACATTGTTGGTCATGTGGGCAGCTGGGACATATTTTCAGAGCTTGCAGGAACAGGGTGGTGCAGCAAAATTTGGGAGGACCATACTAGCAGATAGATCAGGGAGATCAGGGTGATTACTATTCGCAGGAGCAACCCCAGATACACCAAGGGCAGACACAGGGGGATCCCCAGCAGGCACACCAGCCCATGGCACAGATACCATAGATGCAAGCACCCATACCTCAGATACAAGCACCCGTACCACCAAAGATTCTAGGAAGCACACAGCAGGTGCCACAAATACAGGACACCGTGTACAGCAGAATTACAGCACATGCCCACTTGTGGACTCCATGGGCACTGTACCCATTAGGAAACTGGGGGGGTTACCATGAAAGGGAACAACCCATTTACGGGAATCGGGATGTCCATGTACCTTCAATAGGACAGCCCACAGCTGGACTTGAAGTGTTCCATCCTGTCGATCACAACCAACCCTGCGGAGGAACCTCGCATGGGGGTGGCGATAGGTGACAAAACATTTTCCTTTCTTGTTGAGACAATGGCGACTAGGTCCTGCATTCGAGAGGGGACATTTAGATTGGCAGCCAATGCCATAAATATTCAAGGATTCTTTGGGGCTAGGGAAGTGGTTCCTTTTAAAGACAATGGGGGTCATTCCGAGTTTGGAGGTAAGTAACGTCCCTTACCTGCATGGCACAAATAGCGTGTCCGTGCTGGCATCAGTCCGCTAATAAAGAACTATTACGACTTTGCGGGCACGAGCTTTGCGCCATGCAGGTAAGGTACCTACCTCCCAAAAAGCTCTTACCGGCATCAAGCTAGGCGCAGATTACACTACGGACATTGTCCAATGCGTCATTAGCGGTAACCGTAAATAGCAGTGACCATAATTAGCGGACACCGCTATTTACGGTCACCGCTAAATAGCAGAACCGAAAATAGCGTCATCGCACAGGAACGGGAAGGAGCATGGCAGCCATCTTTAAAAAAACAATCCATTGCCATCCTCAGCACACAGGACCCCTGGGACACTGCTGATTGACTGAAAAGTACCTCCTACAAGGCAAGAATTCCTAAAGCTCTGAAGAAGGGATCTGCCAGCCTCAGAAAGGAAAGATTCAATCAGGACGAACTCCAGATGCTCCTGGACACTTTGCATGAGCATGCAGGCCCAGTCTTCAGCAGCAACATGAGGAGAAAGGCAGTGCTGCGTAAAAAAAGAGACCTGGGCACTTGTTGCCCAGAAGGTTAGTGCAGTGGGCAACACACCCCGCATGGTGAAAGACTGCCGTAACCGGTGGGATGATCTGCGTCTAAGGGTGCGCAACATCTTATCGGTCAATCGCACCCAGGCCATGGAAACTGGAGGAGGACCTAGTTCACCCATAAAGCTCACCCCGTGGGAGGATACATGTGCAAGCATGATTGGGTCTGAATCAATTGAAGGTGTAGGTGAGATGGAGTGTGGCGCCACGACATCTGCTGATGGAGGTGAGTGTCCAAAGTAAACACTGCTAAGATGAATCTGATGGAAGTCAATGCCAATGTCTGTCCAAAGAGTCACGCCATGGTCAGCCACACACACACTCCCTGTAAAGTAGGCCGAAGCAACTGAGACACATGCTTATGTCGGCTGCAAGGCTATATCGTACATGACACATACCACACAAAGTAGGAAATTCCACGAGGCACACAGCGTGCATTACCGAAAATATTGAGTATGTCAGACAGCACTGTTCCTGGCCAACATAAGTGACGCCGACATATGGCTGCATTTACCACCCATGTATGAAATGACGTGCCCTTCCCAACACAAATGCCTATTACCCACAATTGTGTTGATGAGCACTTGTCCCAATGTATGTATGATGCCTATCCAAACATCACTCATGCCGTCCCTCTCTTCCACCCCCACAGGCAGTGAGCATGACAGAGAAGAGCAGGGCATCACCTCAGCACATGCCACACCCAGTAAGAGGTCCCAGGAGGACATCAACCATCTGTCAACCTCCAGGGGACAAGCCAGGGGGCGCTGTGTCCCAGCAACCAAGCCACCGCAGGTACACATTGCACCTGGACCACCGAGGCCCGTGGAGGGCACAGCACCACCACCCCCCACCCACTGTTCTGCCTGGAGACACCTGTGAGACACCCCATTCGGAGGAGGGCAGTGTGGCTGGGGAGGTGGCAGCCATGGCAACCCTCACAGTGGAAGACAGCCAGGAGGACATCTGGGGCACCATGGAGGATGATACAATGGATGTGGTCCATACCCCAACCCAAATTCCTTCCCCCCAGGTATCTACGAGCGATGCAGTGAACACCAGCACCCCAGAGCAGTTTGCCCATGACCACACCCATGGACATATATGTCCAGTATTCAGTGTTGGGGAGGATGAGCAGGCTGGGCATGTCAGCCAGATTCCCAGCACACCCACAGGTGCAGCCGAAGGACCACAGCGGGCTGACGTGCTCCCTGCACTCATCCGAGAATTTGTACATGACAACCGTCAGGCCAGGGAGGAGTGGCATACAGAGTTGTCAGCACTGGGCCGGTCCTTTACGAACAACACCAACCGCCTCTGCGAGGAGGTCTCGGCCCTCTGGCAGGTGCTAGAGCGCATCACTGATGCCTTGGAGGCAGGTTGTCCCGCCCCACAACCTCAGCAGGGGGCCACACCATCCTACAGCAGTTCAAGCCAAACCAGCCTGCTCCGCCGGTCAGTCCGTGAATGTTATGGCAGCCTCATGTAGGCTTTGTGGACTCAATGGGACTTGTGTGGGAGGGGGATGAGGGTGTGTGGGGGAGTTGTGGAGGGAGGGGGAGGGAGGAGGGTGTGTGGAGGAGTTGGAGGGGAGGGGTGTGAGGGTGTATGGAGGAGTTGTGGGGGAGGGGGAGGGGGTGAGGGTGGTGGAGGGTTTCGTCACTTACGTTAATATTGTTACATTCAATACACCAGTTTTGTGAAAAAGAAGACCTGAGTGGACATTCATCATTGCGCATGTGTCATTTAATCATTCACAGTGCATAGTGTACATGTAACCCCACACCCAGTGCCCTATGTCCAAACATTATGTCACCCTCTGCTGACATGTGTGTCTGAAATATTGTGCGATCACTGAATGCCGCACAGCACGTCCCTCCTGTGCATCGGCACCGTGATGATGTCCTGCCACATCTTCCTCCTCCCCTTCATCATCATCAGGTGGTAGCAGTTCCATGTCAGGGGGAAGGGGCACGTTCCGGCGGATGCACATATTGTGCAGCATTACACATGCCATGGTGATCTTGGTCACCTTCTCATGGCTGTAGAGGAATGCCTCACCCGACCGGCTGAGGCAGCGAAATCGTGCCTTCAACAGGACAAAGGTCTGCTCTATGACCACACGTGTACGGGTATGGGAACGATTGTAGTCCTCCTTGTGCCTGTTCTGTGGGTTTCGGACAGGGGTGAGGAGCCACAAATTCACAGGATAGCCACTATCACCTGTATGAGAGAAAAATGAAGGTAAATGTCAGGGGAATCATGAAGGACAGCTGTACTAGTCACACATGCCTGCAGGTTATGGTTGCCCACATGCATATGTCCCTGGATGCATTGCCGCCATTTACTATCCCTCCATGTGTCCTGTGCCATGGTCTAATGGTGTGGGTTTCATCTTTTAAGATGATGGTGTGCACTGACGTATAGTTGCACATGCATGGTGTATGCATACAGCTGTGTAAGTGTCAAAATAGTGAGGTGTTGTGTCCTGTGAGATTCGGCAGTAGTCTGTGCAATATTGGGCAATCAGCATTGGCATTCCCATGGTGACATGCAGCACTCCTGTAATTGTGCCGGCCCTGTGCCGGACAGTGTATTCCCTAGTAGGTTCAGTATGATGCACTCCCAGGGATGCTTGTCCTGTGTGGTGATATGCTGGAGACATCAACATGGTGCATATCCACTGCATGGTGCAGGATGGTGTTACGGAGGGTGAGGGTCACTGATGGGTGGTGTACGTGTCGTGGGATGTGGGGTCGTTTCCTGTTAGTCATGTCGGGATAGGTGTGGACCTTACTTCATTCATATGGGATTTGTGTGTCTTGTAAGGTATGTGATGGTTTGGGGCACAATGTTTGGTGTTGTGCACATCGTGCAGTCTCATCAACATTGGCAGCATGTTGGTGTGTGCATCTCTCCCCCCTTTTCAATGCCATGTGCCAGTCCTGCTACTTACCAAGCAGCCAGGCACGTCGTCCAGCATGTCGCTCCACCAAGCGTGGTAGTGTGTAGTTCCACAGGACCAAAGAGTCATGAGTTGATCTGGGATATCGGGCACAACAATGTGTGATGATCTTGCCGGCGTCGCATTCCATCTGCACATTGATGGAGTGGTATTGCTTGTGGTTGCGGTACACCACCTCCATGGCATGCGGGACCACCAACTCCACGTGGTGCAGTCGAGGGCACCTACACAATTTGGCATGCCTGTTAGTGCATGGAAGGCAACTTTTGTATCAAATATCTCCTGGGGAGTCCGTGATAGGGATATGTAGTCCCTTGTGTACTTGAGGAGGGCATCCAGCACTTAGTTCAGGATCCGGGAAAATAAGAGTTGTGATATGCCATGCATGTGCCCCACTGTGTGCTGGTAAGTGCCTGTGGCAAGGAAGTGGAGCACAGACACTACCTTCAGTAGAGGGGGGATGGTGGTGCGTATTTCAATGAGGCTCACTATGCCGTTGTGTATCAGGTCCACTATGGTGGTGATGGTGTCCCTGTCCAGAAGGTACAGGGTGTGGATCTGCTCAGGGGTTAGGTTGAAGGGAGTGGCTCTGATCCGAGGGATTGGGGGCTGCCGGTGTGGTAACGGTGGCTGCACTGGTGGGGCATGCTGGGCCTGTCTCACCCTCCTTCTCCTCCTGCGTCTCCTTGGTGGTGGTGGCGGCTGTTGTTGTTGTTGTTGATGTTGAAGCAATGCAAGCAGGTCTTCCAGCTCCAGTAATGCTACTACTATTGGAATCATCTTGGCGTGGGAGGGGGTGTGGTGTGTGGGTGTGCTCCTTTTGTACTGGGCTTGACTCCATTGCCATCAGCTATCTAGAGCTTTAAAGTCCTCTTTTTAGGGGCTGAGTGGGTGAGGACAAGTCAACACAAAATATACAATAGTCCACAAACCAGCTTCCTTTGCCCACTGTTTTGGTGAGATTTTTAGATGCCTATAGTCATATTCATGTTCACCCCTTGACCATTAAAAAGGGCAAATAACCATGTATTATCAGAAAATATACATATTTTAATATTTATCAAAAAAACAATCACAAATCCCAATGCATTTATGTAAAAACAACAGCATAATCAAAAACTCATTCTAACACTGATATCTACACATATGCATACAACTCATATTGCGAGAATGCATACAATACAGGCTCTTCTGTGCCTGAGTGGAGAGCTGATTAGTATCTCTACCACTGCTTTTTGTAATAATACCCCCTTAGATTATGAGGGCAAGAACATGTGCCTACACTTACAAAATGTGTTTCTAGAACCAAAAAAAACAATTGTAAGAAAGTGCATATCAATCAATCTCAATTGCATTTTCTGTTGGTGCTGTCTTCAGGGCACTTAATCTTTTTCATATGTTCCCATTTCTTCGTATGCCATCACACGATACTAGCCATACTCTTAATTTTCTACAAAAACAAACAAACAAATAATCTTAAAAAACATGATTACTGCAACTTTCAGCATAACAAGTCTATCATGGCATCCTTCTCGTCTTCATCTTAATCCATTTCTAAACAGAAGGATACATTTTATTCTAGGTTTCATCATTACCCATAACAGAGTTTATCCTGAGAAATTCTGTTATTCAAAACACTTTCAAATAAAACACTATTACTGTGCACTTTGTGCTTTTATATGCGTGTTTTCACAAATTATTACTATTTGGCTTTTGTCAGATAGTAAGTAAAAATACCTTTATCATTACTCCTCAACCGTCACAGGTCCTGCAAATATCCCTTGTTTCTGTTTTAACAAAGCCTTTTTCGGTCACTACCACACCGCTGCCAGCTTGGTTCTAGAGGCAGAAAAATATGTTGTCTGTGTGTACAGTGTAAGAGAACATACTTTCTCTAGCGATACAACACTGCCATACCCCGAGTGTGTGCTTACCAGCTACAGTTGTTTTTAACGGGACCTTTTTCTTAGTCAGTGCACGTTAATTGCTTCACTTTTTGTATCACTCTGACTTCCTACGGCAACATCTAAACCTTCTCACAGGCCTGGTAAGGTAACCCAGGGATGGATATCAATTTCGGGCAAGGAATGGAAACTGACACATACTCTCGCTAGCTCGATAATCGAGTCTTACCTGAAACAATCTGTTTTTTCTTGTCAGATCTTTTGCTTTCTCTCACACTGCGTCACCTCACTCGGGGGAAAGCAGAGTGATCCGAAGCTCATCACGTGACGCTTAGAAAGCGTGAAACGCGATGACGTATGGTACGCGCGCCTGAGTGTTGCCAAATGAATATATGTGCCTCGGCGTCCGCCATATTGGGATGACTCTTTGAAACCTTCAAACTAAGGTCCCATTCGTTCTCTCATATATTCATGCGGCCATACCGTATACACTCTAAATACAAAGGGGTTACATCACATTAAGAATACTTAATTACAGCAAAATACACCAAATATATCAGACCCATTCTAAAGAAGTCATGAATGACCAAAGTGGTCCATCTACTGTGCCTCAGAGATATACCTTATGAGGCAATCGAAGATTACAGCTGAAAAAGTAATTATCTTTTATGATGAACAAACAGAGCCCATTCAATGGAAATATTTAGACCGTCTTTAACAGTATTTAATGAATAAATCCATTTCTGTTCTGCCTGCCTTAACTTAAGGTCTCTGTTGCCCCCTCTTGGTTGGGGAAGGATCATTTCAATTATGAACCAATGGATGTCGTCTACACCATGATGAGCAGACTTGAAATGTGCAACCAAAGGTTTTTCTGCTACACAATTTTTACACATGACCTGTGTTCGCAGATCCTCTGCCGTATGGGTTTTGCCGACATACACCAATCCGCATGGGCATCTTATACCGTATACTACCCATTTGGAATTACAGTTGGTAAAACTTTTCAAGGTCCAAATTCTACCTTTCAGATCCACACTCTTCATATCAGTTGTTAATTTACACACGGAGCACTTGCCACATCTAAAGTGACCCACTACTGGTGGTAAACCCCAGAGTGTTTTTTGATTGTCGATTCTGGCCCTCTGTGTTCTATATGTGTGGACCAGTTTGTCTCTTAGGTTAGGCATTCGACGGAATGCGAAACGTGGCTTAATTAAGGTGAAATCTTCAGTATTGATCATGTTCCAATGCTTGAGTATGCATCTGCGCAGGTTGTTAATTTATGGGAGAGAAAGTGGAGACCCATGTAATCTTTTCTTCCTTTACTCAAGGTTGTGGCACCAGACAATACTGTCCATTAGTGTTTTTGGCTTGTTTCATAGATCTCCACACAATGTGTGATGGATACCCTCTGGCATTGAGTCTAACCGACAACTCTTTGCTGTTTGTGTCAAAGTCTTCCTTACGGCTACAGTTTCTCCTTATTCGTAGAAACTGGCCGAAAGGTAAATTCTGTCGTAGAGATTGCGGATGAAAACTGTCGAAAAGTAGTAAGGTTTTTTTATCTGTAACTTTTCTAAAGAGAGTCGTACCAAACTTATTATTATCGTCTTTATAGATCTCAAGATCTAAAAACGCGATCTTCTCAACATTCGAGTGCATTGTAAAGTTGATACACTGCTCTTGGTTTTTAAACCAAGTTAGGAAGAGTTCAAGTTCAGGTTGGTCACCTCCCCACAACATGAAAACATTGTTGATGTATTGGACCCACATTTTCATCAGGTGTTTAAATGGGTTGTGTTCAGCGTAAACAGAATGTATCTCCAAATCATCCATAAAAAGATTCACCAGATCTGGGGCGAAAGTTGAGCCCATACTTGTGCCATGTTGTTGTAAATAAAAAGTGTCTTGTTCTATAAAGAAATTGTTGGTGAGGGCAAGTCTAATACATTCTAAAATTAATGCTGATGGCACAGTTGTATCCTCTCTCATCTCTAGTATGACTATAGGCATCTACAAATCTCACCAAAACAGAGGGCAAAGGAAGCTGGTTTGTGGGCTATTGTATATGTTGTGCTGACTCCATTGCCTCCACCTGTGCTGATTGTGTGCACCTGTGGCAGTTGGAAAGACTGCGGAGGGCTCTTTACGGCAGGTCGGCGATGCCTGTATTTACGGCATGCCGGTAGGCACTTTTTCCGCCTTCATGAGGCCGTTATTTGCATGTCCGCCTCACTTGTGATCTACTCCGTTTACGGCACGACGCTAATGCCAGCATGGTGGGTTGCATGCACGCGCCAAGCCTGCTATTAACGGCATTGTACTTTACGGTGTAGTTAATAGCGGTCTGGTTGGTCAGAATAGCCCGTAGCGGTAATCGATGCTGGTAATCCTTTAGCGGCATCGTTTTTCCCTTTCCTCCAAACTCGGAATGACCCCCAATGTCTCCCTTTCTATAGGGGAGCATGATTTGTCTCTGCCTTTATTTTACTCTCGACAGACACTCAAACATACTGGGACGATATAATATAAGCAGACTGAACATGACAATCTCATTCACGGAGAGGAATGCTTAAAGTAAGAGAGATATTTCAAGCTTATTGTGGACAGAAGGTACAGAGGGGTGGCACCAGTGGATGAGAAGCTGTTCCTGTATGGAACTGACATGGTTCCCAGGAATTGCAGGAAAGATGTGGCGGATGCCAAATGAGTACTTAATCAGTCCAGAGATCCCTATGGACAAGAAGGAAGGAACAATAGTGCCAATATAGATCGAGGCAGTAATTCTGAGGGATGAGTGGACAGCAATACATGGGATGGATGACACAGGTCGGTCATGGCGAGCAGTGATCGCAGTGGCAGAAGGGTGCAGGCTATCCACAGTGACAGACGAACAATTATTTAGAAATGAACGATCAGAACACCAGATGGTGTTTGAGATGAGTGTGACATACTGGCTGGGTATACTCTACAGGAAGGTGCCACAGAGGATGGCAATGGTGCTGTAGGCACCACCACGCTTCTGTGAGGAAGATCTGGCCAAGTTACCCAGCATCCTATGGACCACAAGTCCCTATGATGTGGGGCTTCTGAAAGGAATAGAGGGAGTGAGGCTAAAGTCGAAACCAGGGGCAATTCTACCCAGAGTAAAACAGTATCCTCTTTCAAAGGAGGCAGGTGAGGGCATCTATGAGACGATTGCAGTACTAGTGGAGCGAGGCATCCTAGTACCATCAGAGTCCTCATGCAACACGGCTGTGTACCCTGTCAAGAAATCAAAGCGGGGGTTGTGGCATTTCATCCAGGACTTACGCCCACTAAACGACATTGTAGAGGCAGTGTATCTGTTGGTCCCAAATCCAGCAACAGTTTTGTGCAGCATTCTGGCGGCACCTGCCTGCTTGACAGTCATAGAATTTAAAAATGCATTCTTCTCAGTACCATTACACCCAGACTCATAAGACTTGACTTCCTTTACATATAGAAACTAGAAGTGGAAACATACCAGGCTCCCACAGGGGTACTGCGAGTCACCCTCTATATTCAACATGTTCCTCCAGATGAACGTAGGCAATGTGCAGATGGAAAGCATGGTCTTGCAGTACATAGATGATATTTTGATTTGCAGCACGACAGAAGACATGTGTAGAAATGACTCAGTGCATATGCTGACAGTGTTACCAGACAAGGGTTACAAGGTGGACAAGGCCAAACTACAGTACTGCCAGAAAGGAGTACACATTGGACAATTTCCCAAATGGTTGACAGATAATGCCAGAGAGGGCGGAGACAATACACAGGACAGCCAAACCCACGACAGTACGAGAAATGCAGCAGGTTTTAGGGTTGTGCAATTACTACAGAGAATGGGCATTCGACTACAGTACATAAACAAGGCCATTACTGGGCACTCTGAAAGAAGCACAGAAGGGACACAAGACAACGAACTGGACAGATGAGGTACACTAAAGGAAGCAATATGCACAGCTCCAGTGTTAGGGATCCCAGATTATAAAAAAGAATTAGTTCTGTTCTCACACACTGACGTGATAGTGATGAAGGCAGTACTGACTCAGAGGACAAGTTTGGGGCACAAGCCCATAGCTTACTACAGTGAAAAACTTGACCAAATAATGAGAGGACACTATCACTGTGAACAAGCTTTGGCTGCTGCAGCATTTGCAGTGAAGAAATCAGCCGGGACTACCATGGAGTTCACTAGCACGCTTTACATAGAGCATGCACTCTTTATGATACTGCAGAAGCCAAACAGCACACTGACGACACAGAGAGCATCAGGATACGAGGTGATACTATCAAACGGCTCACTTGAGATAGTGAGGTGCAGACTTGTCAAAGCAGCAACTTATTTTGCAGATGTTCTGCAGGTAGGTGACTATGGCCTCGACTGTACAGCAAACATACAGATGTTCAGTGGCACCCGTAAATTTCATGAGGACACACTTGAGGGGGGAAACATACTGTACATTGACATGTCTTCAACAATCAACCAGACAGATTGGGTCAGACATACAGGGACAGCAGTGGTGAGATTGAGGGAGGATGGAACAAGTGAGGTAGTGACAAGTGCAAGATTACCACCACATTATTCAGCACAAGCAGCAGAATTATTGTCCTTAATACCAGCATTAAAAAACAGCAGGGGAAACGAAGTGACAGTATACGCGGACTCGGCATAAGTGACGTCAACAGTACATTCAGTACTGTCATGATGTACCAGGAGAGGATTCAGAAGGGCAGATGGGACACCAGTACAACATGCACTTTTATTGGACAAACTGATCAAAGTAATAGAATATCCTGCACAGGTAGCCATAGTTAAGTGCCAAGCACACACATGAGCGGAAGATACGATTTCAAGAGGAAACAAAGCAGCAGACTCAGAAGCAAAGTGTGCAGTATATTTTGGAGAGTTACTAGAGATGGAGGCAGCATCAAATGTCCATAATGCGAGGACAATGATACAAAAGAAAGGGTACAATGTATTGCCAGAAGCACAGATCATGGAGTTGCAGGGAGCTGCACCCAGGGAAGAATCTGACTTATTGAGGAAAAGGGGATGTCCAGTATCACCAACAGACACCCTATGGCGGCAAAACAACACAGGCAAGGTGGCGATGCCTCTGGCACTATTGAACACAGCATTGACACAGTTACACTATCCCATGCAGCACAGGGAAAGAGGTAATTGCCGCCCATATTGCAGAAACATGGTTCTGTCTTAATTTGGAAGAACACATGGCTGAGTTTCTGAACAATTACCTTGTATGTAAACAGTACACTGTAGGACACACATTGAGAGTTGTGAGTGGAGCCATACCAGTCCTGCACGTCCATTCCAGCATCTACATGTTGACTAAGTTGACATGATCCAAGTGTGCCAAGGGTACCGCTACATGATAGTGGTTGTATGCCCATTCTCGCATGGATTGAGGCAGGCCCCTGCTCTCATCCTGATGCCCTCAGGGCAGCCAAGTGTCTGATCAGGGAAATATTCCCACAATGGGGCTTGTGTGAGGTCCTGTATTCTGACAACGGGCATCGTGTCGCCAATGAGATGTTTTAGCACATCACCACCTTGTGGGCATTCAACACAAGTTCTCCTGTGCATAGCAACCGCAAGCTAACAGAGTGTGAATGCCAGAATGGCCTCCTGAAGGAGGCAATAGCTAAAACAAAGCAGAGCACAAAGGAGAATTGGCTGCACTGCCTACCACTCGCATTGTTTGCATTGCGCAACAAGCATCGGTCCAACCACCATTTAACGCCCCATGAGGTGGTGACAAGACAGTGCATGCAACTCCCACTGGCTCTCTCCAGTAGGGCTTTGAAAGCTGCTGAGAGTAACACAGTTGTGTTAGGTCCGCTTCTTTGTAAATATATTTCATAGATAGAAGTCATTACACTTAGGGACAGAACCTGTCTCCTTCCGAACCTTCAATGCCTTCTTTTGTGCCTCTCATGCTACCTCTTTCAGGCTGATGTCTTGCCCATGCGTAATATTGTTCCATCCCTCCTGAGACTTGTGCCCATCCCTGACCAGCTCATGGCAAGCCTTTAATACCTCACACTTGGATATGAGGTCATCTAGAGAATCTGGATTAACAAATGGGTTGGCTTGTGTGTGCTGGCTGGGTGAGTACATCTTTGGTGGGATAGTCTAGTATTGGGGATTGAGTAGGATGGTCAGACCTTGGCTACGCTGGAGCAACTGGACTGGGCTAGATGGTGGTATCCGACTGCTCTTCAATCCAACCACAGAGTATGTCTCTCAGCCCCAGGCACTGTTTGACCTCAAGAGCAACTGTTTGTATACTTGTGGCCCAGCGTGGGGGTGGGATCGCCACATGACAATAGTTTTGGTGTCTCGATCCTCTACATGTCTGGACCATGACCTTCTGCCAATGGGTTGCCTTCCACTGGATCAGCATCCCCCACTGCGTCATCAAAGCCTCTTGTAAGAAGGTTCAAGGTATCAGTGTGCGACCAACTCGGCTCGAAATAACCTAACTATTTGGAGCTGAGGCTGCAAATGGTTCAGAACCTAAAACACAGAATGTGAGTGTTTTATCTAGAGCAGTTGATGGGTTCACTTGGCTCAAACACAGCTCTTCGGGAACACTAAATACTATATCCCCTTCTGGAATCAAAGTAACACACTACACGTCTCCTTTTCATTGTGTTTGCAGAAGGGCAGCAGTGGAAAGGCCCAGCACGTTTGCACGAGGCTTTGCACACTTGATCAACTGTGTTTTAAGAATCCGGGTCACTGCAGAATCTTCACATCATTCGTGTTTACTGGTGGGCACACTTCCTGTACCACAATGGAGATTTCACATTGGCGTCCGGGCACATGCAGATTTCCAGGAATGCAATAGCGTCAAGAGATTAAGGCTCGAATGATAAGGCAATCTCAGCGGTCAAAGAAAAGGTCTCCAGTGTCCTCGGCAAGCTTTAAAACAGCGGCCTTTCCCTCCGCAAATAACGCCACTTTAGCTCCCGAGGCATCATTACCATGCACACTAGTCAGGTGCATGCTTTACTGTTTTATCTTTGGTGAGATCTTAAAACGATGCTACTGCCGGAATTCTCGTAAAGACTGTGTTTAAATTACACCGGGATGTTTTAAATGTAGCATGGCACCCCCATAAAGAGCCTGACGTCAACTAATGCACCGGATCAATAGTGTTTGCCGTAATGAAATGGAGAAAATAAATCTCGCTGAAGACCGGGAGTACGCTCTTTGCATAACTAACTTCGCCTGCAGGGGCGTCCGATGCTGCAGCAACATGGCGTCCCCAGAGAGCTGCGCCGGCAACAACGCGATGCATAATGAAAGGGTGGAAGTAACTGAATGTTAGCCAATTGTGCTTACATAAAGTGGATGCTGTCATATCACATGGCATAGTAATGAAACACATGCCCTTGAAAACACGTGCAAGCGTTAACAATAATTAGCCTGGGCCACGGCGAGCAGCTATCGATGTCCTGCCTGTGACCGGTGCATCGTGGAAGCTGGGAAGCGCCAGGGGAAAGCAATGCATTCTCACGCGGAGCTGGCAGTAAAGGTCTCGGGAGGAGACACGTTGGGACTGCTGAGTAGCGCTATTAGAGAGGAGACCGGTGGCAATGCATTTGCGGATATTGCACTGGTGTGACGGAGACCTGAGTTTCCAGGTTCGACTTCTGAATGCAGGCTCCTTGCGTCCAGTCTTGTGCCGTTCAGTTTCTTCGTTTTATTTGGCTACTTTGATGGCTCGCTTCTAATTAAACGCTCTGCAGCTATTTTAATTGACCTACTTTAGTAGAGTAACAATGTCGACAGGTTGCGGGAGAGCAAGCATCCCAGTTTTAGCTACGCTGCCAGCTGGATCCATGTCACGAGCGATTACATGTTGCATTCTGGGATTTATAGTCCCTTTGTTTCTTATTTCAAGTATGTCTCTACAGGTTACAGCGTGCCCTGTGCGACTGGCTAAAAAGACAGGACTGGAAGAAGGAAACCCTCACGAGCTGGGACCTGTGGCCGCTTTGACTTGTGAATCTAGATATCAGAAGGAAGACGTAGCAAGTCATTCGCAAATGAGGGGAACGGTTGGCTGTGTGCGCATCTTCTGGTGTAATTCCTAGCCTTTGACATTTCAGATAAGTACATTTTCAAGTGGGAAAACAGAATGTAGGGCATATTTGCCTCAATCACAAACAGGGGCGTTGCTAGGGGGGGGGCTGAGGGGGCTATAGCCCCTGATCTTTTGGTTGTAGCCCCGGATAGAATCTCAGGAACTCCAGCCAAAAGGCTAGCTAGCCCCCAGTCCCAACAGTTCCGACATCAGCGTAGCCCCGGGTCTTTTCCAGACCTAGCAACTCCCCTGATCACAAAGGAGACTGGGCGCCCTGGAAGCTGCCAAACCAAAACAATACCTGTAAGCAGTGGTGGAAATGGGTAAAATGTGGTGGGGTATCCCACAATGGCCGGGGTGGGGGAGGAGTTGGGGGGGCGCGGGCCAGTGCCCGAGGGCCGTGGTCTACAGGGGGCGGGGCTAGTAGTGGACATCTGATCAAATGAATCTTTGGGCCTAATTCACAAGAGCGTTTCCCACGTGGATTTTGTCATTATAAAACGCTTCTGTGAATTGGGGAATTTATTTGGTTCATTACTGTTTTTGAATTCTGAAAAAAAAGAAAAAGCAAAAAAAGCGCCCGCGACGGCTGCATTGCCTTTTACCGCCGGCTTTGGCACTGGTGTATTCCTTTTACTGCCGGCAGTAAAAGGCAATGCAGCCGTCACGGGCGCTTCTCGCTTTCTTTTTTATTTATGTATTCGTATTTTTTTTAGTGTTCCAGCACGCTGCATGGGCATGGGCGGCTAACTCTGGCTGGATCCCGAGATCCGGTTACACATCTGGTGCCGGATCTCGGATCTGCCGAAAGCCGGCCCAATGACCAGCGCTGCCTGTAAGCACCACATTAAAGGGATGCCTAATCAGGGCCCTTAACACAGAAACACAGAACATCCACCCACGCAATGGTAAAATATTGTTAAATGCCAAGGGGTAAGTAAGGTAAGTAACAGGGACGTAACAGGGCCCAAGGAAAAGCGAGTGGGCGAGGGTACAGGTAAAGCGGGGCTCAGGGCACCTAGGACACTTGCAAAAGCGACGTTCGCACAGGGACTTGGAAATAAATAAATACTTTTTTGTATCTGTTACAAAATATGAAGATCGGGCAACATGGTGTACGCCTCACAAAAAAGATCCTGTCAATTTTGCTCCCAAATTATTACCCCAAAAGGGCATACTGCTCCCGAGCATTCAAACAATACAACATGCCTGGCAGTCATGTCCCCACTGTTCCACGAACCCTACACTCGTCAGATACACAACTGCATGAATGGGAAGTAGACAATGATGTTCAACAAACACCTAGCCCACAAGTTCTCTACTTTAGTATTACGTTGAATGTTCAACACCATCAAGCCGCTCTCCCCTTCTAGGTGCTTTCAATGGCTTTGTACTGTGGTTTGATGCTTCCATCAGACTCATTGCTATTCAACTGCCACAGTGGGAACCTTCGAGCAGCCGGCTCCAAGGCCAGTCTTGGCTCAGACAGTGTGGCGGGGCTTCATGTTGTCAATGGGAGGCTCCATTGTTGGAAAACTGAAGACTAACGTTGGCATCTCAGATGGTGGCAATGCATCAGATATGGGTATTTCCCCGTTTTTTGTTTTCGAGAGACCATTTCAAGTATGGAAGGTACAATTAGAACAACATATATAATAGGAATATGGTTGCCCCTCCCTTTATCATTCACACAGTTTGTTTGCACCACTATATGCGTATACTGCTTTCAACTTTAATCAACAGAGAATTCTCTTATTAGAGGTATACATGTATTCGTTTTTTGTTAAAACGTTTTTTATAGCATCCATAGTTCAAAACCATTGTACAAAACAGACATATTTAATACATAATGTTGCCTAGGGGTTAGCACGATGTGACTTGATCAGTTATGACACACCGTATTTACAATACCATTTTGACATATTTCATGAAGGTCAAAAGGACATAACACCATACCTAGTCTGTACACCCACATACAGCAACAGATTTAAGACTAGTTATATGTTTTACATCAGTTTTTTCTACAGACATACGTCTGTTGTAGTGCTAGGAGAGGAATATTCATGTATCCGTTATGGAAAAAAAAGACCCAACTAGTCCGTCCATGATATCTAGTAATGTTGTTTTCGACACGTGTTTCGGCCTCTCTACTGTGATACGCTTTTCCAAACTTTCTCAGTCAGCTGTTTATTGGGCCTTCATTAGGTCAGAAATGCGTTTGATGTTTGAGTCAATTGGATGTACCCCCAGTTTTTTAAAGCAGACACTCGAAAACACAAGCATAATGAACTACTGAACAACAATCCTCTGTAAAACGACTATCTCCTCAGTCTCTACCTGAGGTGCAAACTACTGACCTTAGTCTTGCAGTGTGAGATGCAGGGCGGACTTTTGATTGGTTTCCTTATGTTTGTAAGACAGGGAACCAATTTTGTTCCACTCTGGTAGATAGAACAAACACACCGTATTATAAGCATAATACATTGGCTTGCTTAAAACTCGTAATTTTGAATTACGGACCTTATAGTGGAAAGTAACTTCTCCTGTGGTTCTGGTGCCCTTGATGTTAATTATTTTCTTTTTCTTGAACTTCTGTTTATTTGCTTATTTCTGAGCAATAGTAGAGAAATAAATGTAATTAGGCTATGCAGAAGATGCTTGAGAAATTGTGTTGCACCTTAAGAGGAAAGAGGAGACTTAAAGGCATATAAATGCAAGATATAAGGGAATGCCCCAACATTTCCTTGTACCTTACAGTGACATTTCACTCTCACATGCCCCGAGAGGCGACTTGAATTCTGCAACTTGTTGCTGGTAGATCCATGCTCTGCCCTTCAAGTGACTGGCTCCCCTTAAACCTCCCCTAAAATTAAATTGAGCTTTTATATCACCAGTCCCACTGGAGACTGGCTTTTGGGCACAGGACCAAGATCTGACCCTATGTCACTCTGATCTGCCTTCCTTCCAAGCAAACACGTCACTCCCAAGCCACCCACATGGCCCTACAACTATGTTTCACAGCCCCACAATGAGAAAACATCAACCTCATTTACGGGTTGTAAACCTATGAGCAATTTCCACCCCCCCCCCTCATTGAATTCAGTTTAGAACTGTTATATAGTCCTGTGCTGGCTCAGCCCCCAATCATCTTAGTTTCAACACCACCAGGGAAATATCTAAGGCCATGCATGCCCTAGACATAACTAAGACTCCCTAGAGCTTCCAGACAGAATGCCCCTGTATAAGTAGGCATCAATACTGAGGCATGAAATAAATATATGGCCATTGTGTATGAAATATACAGCCCTTGTGCAGTTATCTGCAGCCTAGCTTGCTCCACCCCCCGGAAGACTGGTACATTGGTATAAAGATGGTCCGCACGACACCAAAGGTGTGTTGCCTTGGACAGAGTAGTCCTACTTGCCCATTCCCAGGCTCCAACGCCACAATGAAGGCATGTGTTGGAACTACTTTTCCTTTAGCCCCAAAGGTTAACGCACAAAACTCACTATTATCCTCTCCCCACTAGCTCCGTTGTAGACGTACAGGCACCCTTGTGCCCAGAAAGCACACGAGTACATTGACATCATGGTACAGCAAATTGATTCAAACGTATGCAATTAAACTTTTGGGCGCATAGGACAGAAACAAGACACGATAAGTATGTTTTAAAATTGCACTCCATCAAAAGACCCTGAAGATACTACTCGTCCCCCAGAGAGTTCTACTGATAGAAAAAGCATCGCATTCTAAAAAGAATATCCTGAAATGAGTCTACGATCCATGCCTGCACCACAATAAGAACAGGTTTCAAAATTGGGGAGGGTCTAGGAGTCAGTCAGCTCCTAGTTATCATAACCGAGGCGATCCAGTCTAGCTTGGAAGCAACCGACATCTGGAGCTACTTTTCATCTCACCAGTACGTGGTGCTGGAAAACCTAGCCATGTGGTGATTATTTTAAATGTTAAGTGTGTGCTTCAAGGAAAATTAAAGGACACATCCGAGGGCCAGTTAATGCGTAATGCATAATATGCAGAAGATAAACAAAGTATTAAACTTGAGCACATGCTAAGTTTGCTTGTGTGCCATCAACTGACTCCTTGTTTCCCAGCGTAGCTTCTCCCTCGTAAGCGATGTTCGACCACTGGCAGATGCTTTTGCTCCTGGTCAACAGATCCTAATTGCGATCCCCTGTGATCCCTGCAAGAAAGTGCTACCTTCAAAATGTTTTACTTGGCCACAGCCAAGTCGCTAAAATGGGTCTTGCAATCCCCTTTAAAGGCTTCAGACATATCTACCCTTCCCACAACTACAGACCTCAGAGCTAGGTAACTTATAAAACCAGTCGTGTACTGGGATCTGCACAGAGTCCTGTACTGGGATCACTTAGCTATCGCAATGTCTACTTCAGTCATTTATTTTGCCCTTTCCAACTATTTACCGACACGGACAACATGCTCCATCCTGAATCGCCATCAAATGGAATGATGGGCACACCGGTGTAGCACAGTTAGGCTGGGCCACTCCCCTGGGCATCTGATATATTCACCTCTACAAGGCTAAACCTAAAACTAAATCTATACCAATGCAGCACATCTTAAACATTATTCAAGAGACATGCCTGTATGAAAATATGAACAACATTCCATCCTGAGGCTCTATCAAAAAGGGGATCGCTGTACCAGTCCTAATAGTGAAGGCCTACTCCTCAAAGAGAACTGCAATGCTTTGTTCACCTCTAAATGGGTGTTAGTATACAATCGATCCAGTGATGGGGCCCATTACTTATTTACAGTGTCAACCCCAATGGTAAACTCAATGCTTCAAATAGTTGCATCTTATAACTGCTAATTACCTAATCCAAGTGTCCTCAGTATTGCTGAGATATGGGAAAGTACATGGGAACAATTTCCCAAGATAACCTTGCCATCTCTAATTTCATGAATGCAATCTTAGCTGCTATCACCACTACTAAAACCAAATTGTCGCCCCCTAAAATAACATCATTTCATGTGGGCTTAATAAAGCCCCAGTTATTCCCCGCAAATACTGACTCCATTGCCTGTGCTAAACAGCTTGGGAAATACGGGCAACCCCCTTTCAGACGATAAGTAGCAGCAATATTAGTGGGATCGCTCAGCTAGAACTATGTGCTAAAGCAGAATGGAATTAAAACAGATCATCAATTTGCAGGTCAAGGTCTTATATCTAGGGTTTCGGGCCTACCCAGGAATGACAAGTGGCTGAACAGTAACTTAGATAAATAAATAATCAATCTGAAATCATACCGTGCTTTAATGGCCTAATCAATGTTCTGCTTCGGCTACCAGTATCTCTCGAAAAGTGGCGGTTTTGTTACCATCCGAATGGCCAACACGGTTATGCCATTGCCAATATCGATGGGTAATCAGTACCTTCAATATCAGCCCGTGACCCACAAGCCTGCATGAACTCCTCCACATTCTGCAGCATTTTCACTGCCAAGTTGGGGAGATACTAAATCAGCAGACACAATTTTACAGGAGCTCTGCTTCCGCTAACATTATGCCCCCCAAAAAAGTGGAGCTTTAGGTGCCATCCCAATATTGAATACTGTTATGTCATAGCGATCACCAAAGGTTTACCAGTCCCTTTAATGCCAGAAAGTGCCACCACGAGCACTACATGAAAATTCTCCACATTCCGCAACCTTTTCACTGCCCGATGCCAAAATCGCATTGCACGTGTGGTCCTGTTACATGACTCAAGATTAACCTTTCCAACAATTACTGTTCCTAAAATGTAAACAGAACATGGGTCCCCTTGCCATTACTCGCCCATTTCTGTTGCCAGGCGGCTTCTCCCTAATGCCCCCCTGGATTTAATACTGCATTACTGATAATTGCTAACTTCAGTGTGACCGAAAACGGATTGCCCCCAACCATTTAACTCTCTACTTGACCAGGCTTGGAATGTGAATAAATATCTTAAAATGCACAATTTGTATCACATTTTATCAAAAATTCCCCCTTCGGTGCTAGTCAACAGTCTGGCACAAAAATAATGAATTGCCATTTTCAATTGTGGGACACTTTTCGTTGGTGCCAGAGACAATTGTATGCCCCATTCCGACCCTGTAGTTGAGCATCAGTGAATCACTGCATGTGAGAAATTGCGCCATCACTGCAATTTCGTGAAAAAACACAACAGGAAACCGGGTTAAATTAGTATGTGAAATGAGGTATGGATGAGCGCGACACTGCTCTTTTAGGAATCGCCGCATGCTGTCTAAAAGGCTGCTAGTACACTTTGCAAAGCATAACCATGTATATTTACTGTATTCCTCAGCTCCACTCTGACATAAATAGGCTGCATGGTTATGGTCCCAGTGAACCACAGACCAATGCCAAAGGGCCGAAAAAGTCACTTAATGAAATTGAAGCTGTACAGAGAAGTAATCGCTGGTGGGTTGTCCATCCATAGTCGAAAACATTTCATTTTTACCACAAAAATCAAGTGACAAACTCCAGGCACCAGCATTGGGAGGCGCACTATAAAAGCTGCGCGTCACCCGAACGACTACAGTCTCCCACATGGATCATAATCACTCAATATATGCTGAGCTCCTCACCCAAGCAGACTGCCTTTCACATTTTAAATGCATTTCATTTTCTTTTCAATCAGTTCAACCGCAACCTGGGATGAGATTAGCCTTTAAAATTCATAAATGCCATCACATTTCCGACCATTTGAACACGCCATAAAATAACCGGCTTGTATTGACCACGAGTCAGAGGCAGCGTTAGAACTCGCAGCACCGGCCTTCCAACTCCCTGACTTACCGCTTACGCCACTTTTAAAGTTCATCACTACTAGCGAAACAAGGCCCGGCGCAGACAACCAATTCAGGCGCCAGGATCATATCTCTAGACCTTATGATGCCGGGGAGCCACACAGGCTGGACCTCCCCTCTGCACTTCCCCTGCCGGCAGAAGTATACTGCATAATGTATCCCTTTGGGTATCTAGCTGTTCTAATCCCTCTCCTGAACTGCAGTGAGGGTTAGTGTCAAAGTTCTTTCGGCAAATATCCATGTTATCCCTTTGTTGTGTGAAGGGTCTCCCTCCCTCATCTGGACAGATATATTTGCACTAATGTTAGACTTGGAGTTGTCAACAGTTCCAACAGACAATCAACATAGTGAAGTGGGGGTTCCACACTCCTTTTAAAGATACATGCTAACAGAGGTTGAGTGGCTTGCAAGACTCCAGCCAGGATCCAATCGTGATGATCCCAAGTGGAGTGTACTCCCTTTTCGCAGCAATACCCTCAGTGCCTGCAATACACAGAGTATACGTTGTGTGAATACATAAAATGATAAGTATTGTGCTACTAGAATAGTTGCTTTAGGCAGAAACTAAGCAAGTTGGGTTTTTCCAAATGGGTGTAAGAGATTTTACCTCTTCAAGAGCTCTCATGCTGCCCTAGCTCCACCCATACCGTTCCCCTAGAGAACAATACAGACTGACTGCAATTACCAAATCATTGTCTAACCACCCCCAGCTGTCCAGGCCTCAATGATCTGTTGTGGGTCCAGCCTGGTCTTCAAAAGTCTCCCATTCACATTTTGGCAAGTGTAGGCGCTCACTCCCCACATCACCAACAAAAGCTGAGAATAAAGGACACATCCCAGTCGGGAATGAGACCAAGAGATTGGTTTCGAGATTCAGCAAAGGTTTATATAAGATCCAGCATCCAGAGAACTCTGCTGCCTTGAGAGCACTCTGGCATACAATACGGAAACAGTACATTATAAAAGGTTATAGTGTCATCAGTGAAGATTTCTATACAGTCTACAAGTTACAGTTTCATTGGACAGGGAAGGGGTGCGAGTATAGCGCTGTAAGGGCCGCTCCAAGAGATTGGCTGATGACTTGGCGGGAGGTTGGATATCACATGGTTCAGGTGGGCTGGTCCGTACGAGGTGAAGATTGGGTCAGGTCAAGTGAGGAGGCTGGTTCTGGCTGACTAATCTACACACATATCCCAGACATACAGTAAATAATGGTCATTACTACACCTTTTAAGTTTTAGCAGAGGCCTATAAATTGTACACGTATGTTTGCATTATCTAACTTTTGGGCACTAGCAAGGTGAAGGGTGTGGGGGTCTTGCCCCTCAGGTAACCTGTGGGGGCTGGGATTGATATCTGTCAGGTCTGGCACATCAGAGCGGGAAGGGGGTGGAGTGGCACATGTTAGTTTAGGACTGAATATACTGTGACAAGAGTCTGGTTTTGTTGGGGGCACTCTAGGGTGGTCAGCAAGGAGGGGTCATACTTCTGGTACATCAAAAGAATAGCTTTGAAGGGGCACATCGTTGAACAAGCAGTCATTTTTCCAACAGTAGGGGTGAGAGGTACGGGAGCAGGTTTGTTGAGATAGATGAACTACAAGTCATGCTTCGGCCTGGTCCCACACAAAACAGTGATCCCAGAGGAAGAATGAAATGAATACATTGTTTGTTTGCAACATCTTGTCTCAGAGCATCCCTGAGTAAGGGACTTGGGAGGCACAAGCGCGGGAGGAAAAAGGTGGGGGCTGTCAGTGCTTGCTGTCTGCGCGGCCCTGCTGAGGGGAGAGGAGACTTCGCAGTATCAGAATGTGGTCTAGTCCAAAGCTGGAGACGAGGGTACACAAAATGGAGTCCAAGTGTGTCTTGCAATAGCCCCACCTCTGGCTATGCCAGGGCCTTGTCCCCTATGGCCGCAGAAGGAAGGCATCCCCCCACTAGTGCAAGAGCAAATTGTCCCTTCCTCTTAGAATGTATGGGGGCTCAACTGACCCCCTCCTTCCTTACATTCCCCCTTTCGTTACATCTAAATTAACAAACAGCTCTTTAGTATTATTTGCATTCCTGTAGTACTCTGCTTCCAATGCTGCCTCATCCCAAGCAGGTGTCCCTTTTATTGGCATCCATGCTCTGCACACACCTCGTAGACTTTGGCCCCTTCCAGCATACTCATCAGGGGTGCATGTCATGTATATTCCCCCATCCAGATCTACCCACACTTCCTTATACCATTCTAATGAATGCCAGGGGTTCCTTAATTGTGGTGTGATATAAGTTGTCCACCCTGTCCCCTAGATAACGATACACTGTGCAGTATTTGGAGTTACCCGATTCCCCGGTCTGCATTTATGCATCCTTCATTTCTTGTACCCTTGTCGGTATGCCCATTGTTACCATCATCATTGCAGAGCTAGGCATTGATTTTGCACAACATCGAACCCCTACTGGCACACACAAAAAATCAGCAACAGAAAAACGATGAGTTGGACAAAAATGTTCATCATAGTTCCGAACCAGGAAGGTATCCAGTCCAGAATGTCATCGAACCAGTTGCTGGCTTCAATCTCCCCTTCTTTCTTCATTATTTTACCTAGGTTGTGTACTGCAGATATCACGTGTGATAGGGTCCCATTGTCAGCATCGGCAGAAGTTACAAATGTACAGCATGCACTCCTGATTTTTCAGCAAACACTGCGGTCCATTGCTGTGAGTAGGTCTACGATGTACTGGTTTTGCATGGTCATCAACCACAGGGCTCGAAGTTCCACTTTGATCACGTTGAATCCTTCTTCTGTGTTGTTGCCAGCTGGATCAGTTCCCAGTGCACAATCTGCAGCCATTTGGCATTAGTTCTCGCTTGGATGCCCGGTAGTTGGAGTGAGGCAAAGAAGGTTTCTGCGGAATTGAAGAGCTTATACTGGTCAATAATCTCTGCCAGGATGTCTGAGGATTTGCTGGAGATATAATTTGACAACCTACTCTTGCGGGACACTCTTACCTGCAACTCATCTTCTAACAAGATGTCGTATGTGGAGAGCGCTCCACTTGCTGGCTGGGGTGCCGGCGACATGTCTGTTGGCACCCTTCCCCCCTGGACATGGCTTTCCGGGATCACCATCAAGGCTGAATGCAAGGTGGCCATGGCACAAGTACCTCTCCATGATGGTGGGAGGTGCATGTATGCTTGCTTGCCACACACCCAGTAATTGTCCATCAATGCTGCTGTGCCTTTTTTCATATCGGAAAGGATGACTGTCTTATTGCAGTGTTTGGTTGAGCCCATGAGAACCCTCCCTTCACGTGAAAACAGAGTTTGTGCTGAATTTCTTTTTGTATCTTGATCGGTTTTTGAAGGGCTGTCAACACGTTAGTTTGGTGATGTGTTGAGACCATGTCGGAGTGCATGTTCATTTGACTCATTGAAAGTTTTCTTCTGACAGTCCTCGCAGTGCTTCAACTTTACATGTGATTGTCTCTTCGTGCCATTTGTTTTCCGTGAAAATTGTCAGTTTGATGATAAAAAATGGCTCTTTCACGCAGATTACTCCTTAAGGTTTGATGGTGCATGTTTTCTCATTCTGCAGCATTTGTACTGTTACCGTGTGTGCCTCGAAGATACTCCGAATCCTACAGAGGGCTAGATGAACGAGACACTGGGCATCCGAAAAAGGCATTTCTTGGGGTATGATAACTTTGGGCGTTCCAGAGGCATGGGGTATCAAGGAGCAATAACTTTCATTAGTTGGCTGTTTAGCTGTGGCACTCATATCTAAATAACATTTATTTGATTGGTCAGGGAGGCGGGGGGTCTTCTACATCATCTAATCCCAGGCCATGGTATGCATCATACCCCTTTTTTTCCACCTGCCTTTTTCATCTCGTATTCCCCCCTAGACCATTATACATCTTTTTCACCTTGTGGAATCGTGCAGTAAAAATATCTGTCCATGTTTCATCATTTTGTTCGCTACCACTCTGCCAGGACTGTGAGACTGGGTACGCTTGTGTGGTTGGACATAGGGCTTAAAGTGCATATCATTGCCATTTGAGGTAGGTTCTTCAGTTGTGTGCGTATTTACAGATGGCGATCCCAGAACATCAAACATAGCAGAGTCAACATTATAATCGTTGGACACATTATCAACATCATAACCCATAGCAGCATATGTAAAAACAGGGGTTTTGACAGTTCGGTTTTTGTGCAGAGTGGTAAGATTGGCATTTAAAGAGGCAATGTGGGCCCATATTACTCTGAACCCATTCCAAATGAGGCTTGACCCTTCTTGTATTAAGTATACCCCGTCCCCCTCTTCTTTTATATCACCTAATGTAAAAGTTATACTGTACACTGTTGGAAAATTTGTGCATTCAAGTTTATATTTTTCATTTTCTTTACCCAACAGTTATTATCCTTTTTTGTTATGGCACAGTACTTTCCTGCTCTTGTGGCTGCTCACCATGGCGTGCTGTGCTGTCATGTGCCTTTCTTACATCTGTGAGATGTATCCAGTACTTCAGGCCCTTACTTCACAGCCGAGGGTGTGCAGTCACCACTTTGTAGGGACCATGGAATCGTGGGGAGTTCCATCCCTGCATGAAACAACGCACATATATACTTTCACCAGGCATTAACTGTAACGTTGGGCTGTCTGCCGCTGGAGTGTTTGTGTCAATTTCATTTTCTCATGTAAATGGGTGCGCTATTTGTTCTGCTCTACTTCGCACAGCTCATATCAGTTGGTTAAGATATTCCTTAAAATCATCCCCTAGCACTGTGGCAGCTCTGTGAGCGTCTGATGCTCTTCTTACTTGAGAAAGTGGTGTTTGAATGCACCTCCCCTTCACTATCTCGTGCGGGGACAAATGGTGGTACTTACTTGGCTGCGTTCTGAGCCGGAACAGTGCTAGAGGCAAGCATTGCACCCAATTCTTTTTTAGGGTGTGACACAGTTTGGATAATCTCCTCTTGAGGAGGCCGTTTATCTTTTCTAGTGTACTGCAGGGCGGAGCTACCTCTGAATGGGCCCATGAGATTCAGAGCCCGCCCTCTGGCACTTTAAGTCGAGATAGCTGCACCTTGAGGAGGATGGGGTGCAGGATTCTCTTACTGCAACACCAATCAATAAGGACAAGTCAATGGTTTGGCAAAGGGAAGTCTGTTTAATGACAAAAAACGAGGAAACAAATGGAAATCATCAGAGCTGCGATCGCCTGTCTCGCTTCAACTTAAAAATTCTTCATGCAAACAGCAACTTTTATAGCAAATTCTTGTCATCATTGACGTGTAAAATTCATAAGTTTGGCATGCAATTCTATTGGTTGGAAAAGGTAACTTAAGTATAGGTACTATATCTGTATATGGTAACAGAGTGTGGCGATTGAATAACTCTTATCGGGTGGGCGTCTATGCCGATCCCTCTACATCCCTCTACTCGTGATAGACGTCACTAAAAGGACGATGTCTCATTGGTTCTACTAGCTATAGGACCCTCGATTATTTGGTCCATTGTGATTGGGAGGGTTACACCCCTAGGCATAAATCTTCACTTTAATTAGCAGCATGCAGCATGGTCGCCAAGGTGCGGGATGACCCAAGATTCACCCTGCCTCCCTTCCATCAATCACTACCCTCAGGCCCATGTGTCAATTAGTTGGCTGAGGATGGCCTCAAAACTGTAGCTTCTTATTGGGGAAAGTTATGGCAACCTCTGGGTTTGGGTGACATCAGACGTTGGTACCTCTTCGTGCTTGGCTGGTCACGTGTCAGTACACTGCAAAGCTGCTTCATTTTCCATCTATTTGCGAATTTGAATCTGTGTTCGGCCTCGCCACCTGCCTGGGCCTCCTTATCTCGACCTTCACGGGCAGGCTTCTATGCTCTTAGGTTTCAATTCTTCGGAGTTGCTGCTCTCCTCCCTTCCTTGGGTTGAGCTCGAATTCCTAGCCATGAGCTGCTTCTTGCTAAGTTTCGATTCCGCTCTTTCGTCCGACTTTGTGCTGGTACATGAATCCTGGCCTGTTAGGCCCCTACCATCCTGGGCTTAGTTCTGCTTTCGTCAAATAGAGTCACACTTGTATAATGTGCTTCTTGAGGTAGACATATAGTTGGCACTTGCCGTTCTATCCTCCTACTAAGCATTGCAAGCAGTACCGTTTCCTTCGCTTCTTGCGATCCAAGCCTATTTACAAGCATTTGGCCAGTTGCATATTTCCATCCTGCTCTCAATGGTTGCGTTTCTTTAAAGTTCAGCATTGTTTCTTCTTCTATGTCCATTACATCATGTTTTGCAACATTTCGTCTTTGTTTTATCTCCTTTTTGGTTGTCATTTCTTTCATCTGAATGTCTGTCCGGGCCATTGTGTCTTCACCATTCGCCTCCAATAAGAGCCCTTTGGGTCTCTTCAGGGACAGTTTGTAAGTGGTCTACATTTCGCGTCAGCTGCTGGTATGGTTGCCTTAATGGTTACCTTGCAGTCCATGGTTGTCTGGTTATTGGTGCTTCAATAAGTATACAAGTCCTTCTGATGGGTACTGGACAGAGCCCCACTGTGGCTCTCTGTTGGTTCATTTGCTCCTTATACGTCACATATCTTGGCGAGTATGCTTCTGGTATCTCGAAATGGGTGGCTGGAGTGCAGGCCATATTTGGGACCTCCTCTACACTACCACTCTGTTTGCTTGCAGGTGATAAATCAAACAAAGTTTGTGTTTCACACCCAGCAATGTGGTCACTTCTTTGAAGAGGTCATTTACAAAGTGAGTGTCATTATCTGAATGGATCACATCACAGATCCCCCCCAACTGGGGAACACCTCCCTTACCAGGAACTTTACAGCGCATTTGGCATCTGGGTGTGCACATGGACCTGCTTCTACCCAGCGTGAAAAGGGGCACAGCACCACTATGAGATGTCTGGCTCCATTGCACCTTTCTCCCAAATTGGCATTTTCAACGTGTAGTTCTCTGAATGGTCCTGATGGGCGTGGTAGTGTTTCTCGTAGCATCCTAACGGTCATACCTGAAGTGTATGTCTGGCATGTTGTGCATTCTATTATCACTTTTGAGAGGTGCTCCTGCAGTTTGCGAACAAACCAGTCTTCTTGGATATCTGCTGCTATGTGCTGTTTTTTACATGTGCGGGGAAGTGACGCTGTTGGGAGTCTATTTGTAATAGTTCTACTGGCATTACCACTTTTCCTGTTATTTCCTGGCACCAGAGGAGGTCTGTAGGGGACTGCCTGCACCCTTTCTTAATCCACATTTCCTGCTCATCTGATGGGGCATGCTTCTGTATTTCTATTATATGGAGTATTGGCATGGAACTGTTACCTACTTCCTTGTTGTCTAGTGTGTTTGTCTTTACGTCAAAGTATGAAGCTTCATTTACTGCAGCGTCCAGTGCTGCGTTCCCAAGTGAGATTGCTTCTTTGTTATTTGTGTGGGCCTGGCACTTCACTAAAGCCACCACTGATAGCTCTGCTAATGCTTCAATGAGGTCATTTAACAATTGTGCATGTTGTACAGGAGAGCCATCTGCTCTCCTGAACCCTCTTCGTCGCCATTGTGACAAGCCAGAATGGACCTTCGTTGTCACGTATGCCGAGTCAGAGTAAATTGTCACTACACATCCCTTGGCTGTGTTCAATGCTTCAATTAAGGCTATGAGTTCTGCTGCTTGCTGAAAAATGTGAGGGACGCTGATCCATCCACGAAGTACATCTCACCTCCCTTTAAGGCATTTTCACTGGCCTTGGGAATATCGTCACCTTCCCCCTCATATTTAGCGCTGTTGTGTGCTTGCATGTCTTCCACTGTGCAGGGTTCTGTGATGAAGGTCACTGGGTTTACAGTTTTACAGCGTACTACATGCATGTTTGGGCTTGAGATGATTATTTCATATGCAGTTGCTCTCTGTGTGGTGATTGTGGATTTTGACCTTTCTAATATGGTAAACAAAGAGTGTTCAACAAATAGGGTTACGGAGCATCCCATTACTATGGTGGCGCATTTCTCTATTGCAAAGGCTGCTGCAGCGAGGGCTTGTTCAAACATGAAGTGCCCTTGCATTACCGAGTCCAGTGTGCTGCTGTAATAAGCTAATGGGTTGTGGACTAATGAGGTCTTTTGTGTCAGAACTGCTCTCATTAGTGTGCCATTGCAATGGGAGAATAAATAAAACTCCTGATCATAATCTGGTGTCGCTAGGACGGGTGCTGTTGTGATAAGATCTTTTAGTTTAAGAAACTGTGTGATCATCTCTTGTGTCCTTTTTTTGAGGCGCTGTTCTTTTGAGCTTCTTTCAGTTCCTGGAGAATGGGGGGTGTATATGCAGCATAGTCTAGTATCCATGCACAGCAATAATTGCATATGCCGAGGAATTTCTGCATGTCTTTCGCAGTTTTGGGCATTAGAGTGTGATGTATTGCTGCTGCTCCGTCTGGTACGATTCTCTTACAATCTTTTTATGTTAACTGCCCTAGATACAACACTTCTGCTAAGCAGTATTGCAGTTTTCCTTTGTAACTTTTTTTTGCTAGTAGGTTCTATACTGTTATCGAATCTGCTCTACATTACTGTTCACTTTCACTTAAAATTAGGAGATCATCTATGTATTGAATTATTGTGCTTTTTACATCAATATTGCCAAGGTCTTCATGCAGAATTCTATTAAATATACTGGGACTTTCACAATAACCTTGCAGTAATCTGCAATGCTCATATCTTTTTCCCCCTAGGTTAAATGTTGTTATGAATTGGCAACTTGGGTCGAGTGGTACTGAGGAGAAGGTATTCTTCAAATCCACAACTGTGAAACACGTGGCTTCTTTTGGGACGCTGCACAAAATGGATGCATGGTTTGGCACTAGGGTGAACTCCTTCTGTATGACGTCATTAAGCGGGCGGAGATCCTGGATCATCCTCCAAGCCCCGCCCTTTGCCTTTTTTATAGGGTAAATCGCAGTGTTACATGGTTGGTTTGATGGCACAATTATACCCTGTTGTAGTAGTGCATTTATTGTTTCTTTTGTTCCTTCTTCTGCCTCTCTGGATAGCGGGTACTGCTTTATTCTGGTTGGTGAACCTGATTTCAGTTTTATTTTTATGGGCGTTACCCCCTGTAAGAGCCTTACGTCATAGGGCCCTGTTGTCCATAAATTTGGTAGAACTTGTTTCATATCTTCATCAAAAATCGAAGGTGGTGAACTGACACTGGCCATGAGGGGGTTATTTATCTCTCTATGTTGAATCATTATGTCACAGGGCACACACATTTCCATTATTATCTCCCCATCAGTGTCACTGTTAGTGTACTGCTCTTCGTCAGCAAGGTGTCGCAGCACTATGTTTGGGTCCATACACAACACTGTTCTCCACTCACATCTATAATATGATATGATATGATGTGATATGATACGAAATGGCATTTATAACGCGCCTATACACAAGTGTTTCGAGGTGCGACGAGGCAATTGAGGCGGAACAGAGGGAAGACAGACAGTGATCTTACTTGGCCAGGTGTCATTCAGATCGCGCAAGTGCATGGGAAGGGGCAAAGGGAAAGTGCGTGGGGGAAGGGAGAGGGGAAAGTGCAGTACATGGGATAGTAGAATAAGATAAATACAAACGACCGGATGGTGGCAATTACAAGGTAAGAGCAGACATAAGTGCAGGTAGGGCGACTGTAGGGATACAGAATAAAGTCTACAGGTGCTGGGAATGCCAGGGAGGCAGAGCAGGTGTGGCCTGGGCCCGAGGTCAGAAAGGGTGGTCAGGTGGCCAGAGTAAATTCAACCAGGAATTCAGCAAGGGAGAGGGGGAGAGAAAGCATAAGCAAAGAGGAAGGTTTTGAGGTGCTTCCGGAACCGGAGGTGGTTCTCCTCAAGTTTCAAGGAGGCAGGAAGGCTGTTCCAGATGGAGGCCCCTGCCGAGGAGAGAGTTCTACCACCAACTCATTGCTTGGACAAGCGACTGACCCTGAGGGAGTTGGAGGCAGATGAGTGAAGAGCTCGAGAAGGAATATACTTAGTAAAAGAGAGTTGAAGATATTGCGGCCCCAGGCTCCAGAAGCCCTTGTGGACAATGCTGAGGGTTTTGAACTTAATCCTTGCAACCAATGGGAGCCAGTGCAGAGGTTTCAGTCCAGGAGAGATACGATCCCTGGGCTTGAGGCCAAGGACAAGTCTCGCAGTCCTGTCCTGGATAAGTTGCAGAGGGCGGAGAGTAGAGGCAGGCAGATTTAGATAGAGGCTGTTGCAATAGTCCAGCCTAGAGAGAACCAGGGCTCTATAGATGGTGAGTTTCTGGGGGAAGGAGAGGAAAGGAAGAATACCTCTGAGGAGGTGCAGCTGGTAGTGTGACTTCTTAGAGACATCAGAGATGTGAGGAGAGAGGAGAGTGTGGAGTCGAAGATGAACCCGAGGTTTTTAGCCTTGCAGGTGGGAGCAGGAGGAGGGCCAAGAGAGGCCGGCCAGACAGCTGCAGGGAAGGAGGGAGTGGGTGTGCCAATGAGTAGAATCTCAGTCTTACTGGCATTAAGGCAGAGGTCATTGGCGGCACACCACTCCTGGATAGCAGACAGTCAGAGATGAGGGTAGGAGAGGAGGAGGCCGAGTGTAGCCTGAAAATGAGCTGGGTATCATACGCATAGCAATGAAACTTGGGGCAGTGAGCGACGATGCGGTGGGCAAGGAGTGCCAGGTATTGGTTGAACAGCCAGGGAGAAAGGTTAGATCCCTGGGGGACACCACAGGTTGAGAAAAAGATATCGGAGAAGAAGGACCCAAGTTGGACTTGGGAGGGTCGGTTGGAGAGGAAGGAGGTCAGCCACGCTAGAGCCTGACCAGTGATACCCAGGTTATCACGGAGTCGGTTGAGCAGGATGGCATGGTTGACAGTGTCAAAGGCAGAAGAGAGGTCAAGCAAGATGAGGACACACGTGGTGTTGGAGTCGAGGTTGGAGAGCAGGTCTTCACGGATGTTCAGGAGAGCAGTTTCCATGCTTCTGGAATCCCTGAAGCCAGACCGATGGTTATGATGACAACTAACAGATTCAATGTGGAGATTAAGCTGGGAGATGGCCAGTTTCTCCAGGAGCTTGCCCAGGAAGGGAGTGATGGCGATTGGGCGATAGTTAGCCGGGCCGGAGGGGTCGGCAAAGAGTTTCTTAAGAAGAGGGTGCACAAGGGAGTGCTTCAGGGGGGCTGGGAAGACCCCAGTGGCAAAGGAGTGATTGCAGAAATCAGCCAAGGCAGGAGCCCAGGAGTCAATGTGGTCCTTGATAGTTTTGGAGTTACAGGGGTGAACCTGTTTCAACGATACTTTCATTGATCGTACTTGTCTAGAAACCTTGTCTGCAGAGAAAAGGGGAAAGGCAGAGAAGGAGGGAGGGGGGTGGCAGCAGAAGGGCCAGAGGAGGAGCAGGAAATGGAGGGAGGGAGGTGATAGGAGGAGAGTAAGGACAGGATATCCTGAGCTTTAGAGTGAAGCGAAAAGCCAGTGCCGTTCAGAGGGCCTGGGAAGGTACAGGAGAGGTAGAGACTGCGGCAGGGTTGGCCAGTCCCTTGCAGATTTTAAAGAGTTCAGCCGAGTTGTTAGATGCTGCAGAGATGTGGGCTTGGATATGAGCTCTCTTCTTGGTGAGGACGGAGAGCTGGTATTGCCTTTGCAGCAGGCGGCAGACCAGATTGTCAGAGGATAAACATGAAGCATGCCACTTCCTCTCGACCACCCTGCACTTGCGTTTTAGGGTGACAAGATCTGAGTCATACCAGGAATTACACTTGGCTTTGGACTTCATGCAGATTCTCATGACAGGGGCAAGGATATCAAGAGTATCGGATATAGAAGAGTGGAGCATGGAGAGTGCTGTGTCAGGGTGAGAGTCAGAAAAAGGGAGGAGAGGGGGTGAGAAGGCGGTGGCGAAAGCCTCAACTGACATGCACTTCATGGGTCGGATGATCGAGAAGGTGGGTGGCAGTGATGGAGGTGGCTTGGCCTGAGGGATAGGGAGGGTGAGGTGGGAGGATAGGAGAAAGTAATCACTCTAGAAGAGCGGAGTAGAGAGGGGGAAAGAGAGGGGAAGGTCAGAGGAGATCAGAACATCGAGAGTATGCCCTGCAGAATGAGTCGGGACAGAGGGGAGAACGGTGAGCGAGAGAGAGTCTCAGAGGTCGCGAAAGAGTCCAGATGGGGGACAGGAGGCATCCAGGTGGATGTTGAAGTCTCCAAGAAGGAGGAGTTGAGTGGTTGAGGCCAGAAGTGAGGAGGAGAGGTCCGCCCACTCAGAGAGGAAGGAAGAAATCTGACCAGGTGGCCAATAAATAGTAGCCATGGTAAGGGAATGGCTCGGGGAGAGAGAGAGCTGGCAGATGAGGCATTCAAAAGAGCAGTAGGCCTGCGTAGGAGTGAAAGAGGCAGGAATCAACTCAGGGAAGATAAGTGCTACACCCCCACCAGAGTGGTTGGGCCTGGGCGCAGAGAGGATCTTGCATCTATGCGGTTCCAGTCATATTGCCACAATACGTTTGGCTGATACTTGCACCCTCTGTAGGTCAATTGAAAGGATAGTGCTGGGCACAATTTCCGGGCTACCACATAGCAAATAACTAAATCAGATGGCACCATCCATTATTTTGGTGTTATTTGAGGCACCTCTCTGTATTAGAAATATGAACATGTCAATGTCTGTGGGCACCCCCTCACTGCTAATTCATTTGTCATGGTACTGATCATTATCATCACTCTTATTGGGCACACGCCTGGGGTGGAGCACACTACTCCTTGTTCTGTAAAAGAGATGGGCATGTTAAGCTTAGTAAGGAGGTCCCTCCCCTGTAAATGTATGGGCAAATCTTCATGGTGGCCGTACCGTTTTTTTCTCAGGGGTGGCCGTACCGTTTTTTTCTCCCACCATTATATCCAAATCTTTTGTGTAGATTTGTAGAACCTTCAAAATTGCCCCAGAAAATCCCTGTGTTTCCAAATTTCGGCCCGAGAGGGGAAACTGGATTTTTCCGCTCCCGAGTCCACCATGAAGATGAACTGCTTGTTTCCTATCTCCGCCCCCCACCAGTGGTTCCTCTTCTGGACATAGGTTAGTCGATAGGACTGGACACAGAAGTACTGTCTGTGGGCTGTCCTAATCTGGGTATGTGTTTGTTCCTGGACAGAGAAAATGCTTTCTGCAATCACTGTTGTTCCGCAGAACTGCACAGGTGTGCCATTGGCGGTAGTAGCAAAAATATTTAAGTTGGTGTTCCCCATAGCGTTTTGGCGAGCTACTTGTGGTGCCCGCCTTGATGTGGTGGTTGTGGTCCCTGTTGAATTTATTGTGTTCCTTGCTTATAGTTGTTATAGTATTGCTCTTGTTGCCCATGTACACCCATTGGTAATCCATAAGGGCTGCCCGGATGAGGGTGACCAAATTGTTGAACGTTTCCAGTGTTCGGAGGCCCTTGATAATATCCCATGGGTCGGGTGCGGCATTCCCTTGAAAAATGTCCCCATCTCCTACAATTCCAGCATGACCCTTAGCTCCCTCCCCGACACCCTTGTCCTCCAAAACCCGAGCCCCTTGACCTCCAAACCCACCTCTCTGCCCCTTGTACGCACCTCGTCCTCTCGTAGACCTTCCCTGCCATTGGGGACCCTCGTATTGCTTCTCGCCAGCCCATTGCTCCTGCCTGTTTGCAAACCAGGTTGCTGCCAACCTTGCCAGTGAACCTCCTGACCCCTCGTCCCCGTCTCCCTGTGGCCAGGGCTGCTGTTACTGCAGCGACCTTCACCAGTTTATTTTGTACAAGTTTTGTCTCGCCTGCCAACCTCCGCTGTGCAATTTTCTTTTTCTCTTTCTTTGATCCTTCTACAAAGATGTACTATAATGCTCTGAATTTGTGGCCAACCATTGGCTTCTATCTCAGCAATTTTATCCAAGGCTTTCTGTACCTCCTTTGGGAGGCATCTTTTGATAATAAAGTAGAAAAGGGAGGTTGATTGGTCCTAAGCCGTGCCCAACTCCGATCTCCACAGGTCCTGCACCCGAAGAATGTACGCAGCCTCTTCCTCGTCCCCTATGGTGCATTGCATCACCGAATGTAAATCTGGGGTATCGGGTAAGGTTCTCCGCATTGCATCCCATACTTGAGCCCATACATTATTAAAAGCTGATTCGTCATGGCGATCACAATTTGTTGTTACTCTCTGAAAACCCGCCTTCACCCACATCCCGTCTCTTCACGTCCCCTATAGCCAGCGGGACCCATGCAGTGTTTTTTCAAATGCATGTATCCATTTTCCTGCCCCTTCCGAAAGTGGGGGCTATAACTTCAACAGATTATTCTTGTCCATCTGCGCCCAGGGTATGTAATGGGGTCTTCGTGCTCCCTTGTGGATAAGGGCATTTGCTATTTCATTTTACTTCCTTTCTTACTTATTTCTACTCCTTTTGTTCTACACAGTGACATATTTCCCAATCTACTCATTAACCTCCCCTGCCACCTTTGCCGTACCACCCCATCTTCTGGCTCCTCTTGTAGTGGCTGTGACATTCCTGCTGCTGCTTCTTCCTCATACTCATCTAGATTGCTCCACACCCCCTCTATTTCCCTGTCCGACTCTCCACTTCCTTATTCCTCCCCTGCTTGGCTGACTTCTTGTTCTACTCGTACTATCCTTATGGGGGTATTGTTAAGGTGGAAGAAAAACTCCCCAGATGTCCACTCATCTTCTGGCTTGCTGGATGCGTTCCCTGATGGGAGTGGGGATGGTGTTGGTCCTCCTGCCAAGATGGGTGGTGCTTCCCCTCCCCCAGGAAACATTAGGCCTCTGTCACATAATGCTCTTAATCGTGCCAATTCTATCTGTGTTGAGGCAAGTTGCCTTTCTAAATCACCAGTGAGGCATGCAAGGTTTACTGGAGGGGCGCTTGTGGGACCGTACAACCCTCTAGGATCGTAGGGAGGTGGGACTGTTGCTGCGGGAGTGGAGGGTACACTTGGTGCGGGCAATAAAATGGGTTACTGTATCCCGCAGCAGGCCTAGTTAACAGTGGGTACAACCTAGTGAGCTCTTCCACCCCTTTCTTTACCATTTTCCCCTCCGCTGTATCTCCCTCCTCCCCTGCAGGAGTTGGGGCCGTTTCAGATGATACTTCCTTGTCTGTACCATTAGTAGGGGACGCTTCTTCGCACATCCTCCAGAGATCTAATAGTTTGCTTCCATTTTGAAGTTTCTTGCCCCGGTACTTTGCTAATAGGTGGGTTGTCACAAGATCTAATATTGGTTTGTTAAATTACCCTCCTTCTGGCCACACTTGGAATGATCCCTCCCCCTTTACCTCTGTGAGCCACTGATCATGGTATTTCTGAATTTTCTCACTGTATAGGGGGAGGTGCTGGCAAATATGGGATAATGGTGTATCTCCCCCCATGGCTCCCCTCTTCACTTTTGGGTTCACTCGTGTATGTGTTGTGCGTCAGAAATAAAACTGAGAAATGCTTTTGTTTAGCTTATAACACCTTAATAATATCATAAAATATCACAACTTTGAAGAACTTTTTCACGTACACATTCTCGACTCCACATGAACAAAAAAAGACCTTAAACTATTTCAATATAGAACAAATTCACATATAAAATCACATATACTTTTGTAGACGTACCGAAACAATTGACTTTAACGACAGTTAACATATAACATGGAATTGTTTATTATCTGGCTGCAGCCCCACCCTGCTCTAGGTCAAAATACCCTATTCTGTTCCCCCACACACTCTCCCTACCCCCCTTTTCTGAGCGCCTTTGGGCTGACCTCTAAAAGAGTTATGCACACAAGAAAAATAATTTACTAATATCTCCAGAGTCTATTCATTATACAAGACTCCATCTTTTTTCTGTTTTATGTCCACTTAATTCCCGCACTGGTCGAGACAATGATACGCGGCATCTCCTTCCAACCCCTTTCAGAGCTAGGTTCCCGTATTCTTCCCGTATTTCGTTACTTCGATATTCACAACCTAATGGCCATATAAAGAAAAGAGAAGAAAAAGCCTACCAGTTACACATACAATCCCTAGGCCCTAAATCTGACTCCCCACTATTCTCGCAATGTTACCCTTACACCCATTACCTTCTTTTTTTAAATGTCCCTCTTTTGAGATTCTCACAACCAATGCTCACATGTCGAGGGTGATCCGAGAACCTCAGTTCACGGTCTATACACAATCGAGGCCGCACCCCAACCAAGCCGTGACCCGCCCTGGCGAGCACTCATATATTTGCAATGGCCAGGACCCTTGAAACCTCTCTTTGTGCGCACACTGGTGAGCAGCAGGAGGCAATGGATTTGCTCGGGGGCATCTCAGATCTCATCCCACAACATGGGGGTGTCTCTCGGTGCACTCTCAAATCACATCCTAGGGGTCACCAAGTAAAGGCGCTCACTCCCCACATCACCAACAAAAATTGAGAATAAAGGATACATCCCAGTAGGGAATGAGACCAAGAGATTGGTTTCGAGATTCAGCAAAGGTTTATCAAAGATTCAGCATCCAGAGAACTCTGCTGCCCTGAGAGCACTCTGGCAAACAATACAGAAACAGTACATTATAAAAGGTTACAGTGTCATCAGTAGCAATTTCTATACAGTCTACAAGTTACAGTTTCATTGGGCAGGGAAGGGGTGCGAGTATAGCGCTGTAAGGGCTGCTCCACGAGATTGGCTGATGACTTGGCGGGAGGTTGGACATCACATGGTTCCGCTGGGCCGGTCCATACAAGGTGAAGGTTGGGTCAGGTCCAGTGAAGCGGCTGGTTCCGGCCAACTAATCTACACACTTATCCTAGACATTCAGTAAATAATGGTCATTACTACACCTTTTAAGTTTTAGGAGAGGCCTATAAATTGTACACGTATGTTTGCATTATCTCACTTTGGGTCACTAGCGAGGTGAAGGGTGTGGGGGTCTTGCCCCTCAGGTAACCTCTGGGGGCTGGGATTGATAGCTGTCAGGTCTGGCACATCAGAGCAGGAAGGAGGTGGAGTGGCACATGTTAGTTTAGGGATTAGGACTGAATATACTGTGACAGGAGTCTGGTTTTATTGGGGGCACTCTAGGGTGGTCAGCAAGGAAAGGGCACACTTCTGGTACATCAAAAGAATAGCTTTGAAGGTGCACAAGGTTGAACAAGCAGTAATTATTCCAACAGCGGGGGTGAGAGGTACAGGAGCAGGTTTGTTGAGATGGATGAACTACAAGTCATGGTTCGGCCTGGTCCCACAAAAGACAGTGATCTCAGAGGAAGAATGAAATGAATACATTGTTTGTTTGCAGCATCTTGTCTCAGAGCATCCGTGAGAAAGGGACTTGGGAGGCACAGGAGGAAAAAGGTGGGGGCTGTTAGTGCTCGATTTGTGCGCTGTGCTGCTAAGGGGAGAGGAGACTTCGCAGTATCAGAATGCAGCCTAGTCCAAAGATGGAGCCGAGGGTACCCAAAATGGAGCCCAAGTGTGTCTTGCAATAGCCCCACCTCTGCTTATGCCAGGGCCTTGACCTCTATGGCTGCAGAAGGGCAAGGAAGGTGTCCCCCACTAGTGCAAGAGCAAATGTTCCCTTCTGTATAGAATGTATGGGGGGGCTCAACCGACCCCCTCCTTCCTTACAATAGGGTGAGAAACATTTTCAATGGAAGAACACAATACTCTGGTTTGTTTCCCTGCAACTGGTGAAACCTCTTTGACAACAGCTGTAGTGGAACTTATTTTCACCCTAGTTCATATTCAAGATATGTTATTATCAAATGTTACAATTTGTAGCTACTAATATTTTCAAGATTTAAATGAAAACATGAATGCATTTTTTTACAATCGATATTTCCAACTTCAAATAGCAGGGTAATAGTGTATAAAAGCTGTCGTTGTTAATTGAATTTCTTGTGTCAACACATTTTGGCTACCTTTTTGTCAGATTAAGAATAACCCTGTCTTCCTATAAATGATACACAGACACCTAGTCCTCTATTCACTATCAACTTTAATCCCTCATCTTAATTTAAGTGAAGTCTTGGCTAGTGTAGTGTGGAGTTAGACGCTCCTCATCACTGTAACAGATGCACATAAAGTCACATTAAGTGTCTTTAGCAGTCTTTTCAGAGTATATTTTTGAGTCATTTTAATCCTTTTTTTAAATATCTTACCATCATAGCTTAATCTTTTGACCCTGCTGTGTCACTCTGAGTACTATGTGTACTCTTCAATCCAGTGGCTTGTTGTCTATTTATAAATTGATGTTAAAATAAAGTCTATAAAGAAGGTAATGTTATTAGTAAATATGTATATCACAATGCCCGACTATACATTTTAAATTGTGATGTTACAATGTATGTAGAAAAGTAAGTATTAACCTATCCGCAGATGTTCATGCTACGGATCTCTGTCAAGTAACGTAGTGTTTTTCAGGGAAATAAGTTCCTAACCCATAATACCCACCTTGAATGCAATGTAGAAAAACTGTGTTTGTACTGTGTGTTCCCAGAATCCAAGGTAGGGGCAGCGGAAATTACATCAAATACAAACCTTCAGCGAGACACATCACTTGCTTGTGCATAGTGCCTTTGGCAGAAGTAATATCACTTCTACCTCCACATTGATAGCGTGTGTTTTGTGAATCTATAATGGAGTATCTGGAAGTGAAATCATCTTCTCTCATCATCATGTTCTTCTTAACCATATGATGATTGCTATAGAAGTGACATCTACTGCTTTTTTTTCTCTGGTGCTTTTAATCCTGTGATAACAGCCATTTTAATTAGTTTAACATTATATTTTCACGTTAAATATCGCACACCTCAATTGTATAGCTCAGATTCCCAGTAATCATTTATCTCAACATTTACATCTATGTCCACCTGAATGTTTTATAAAAACCAAATCATATTTCAAAACTCAAATGAAAATAAGTAAATAATTCAAAAGAACATTGAATAAACTGTACATTGTCAACATATATTGTTTTATCTATGTACAGCTCTATAATAAAATATATCAGTGTCTAAATGAATTAGTCGATCTGAACCTGCAAAACAAATATACAGTACACCAAGAGTTATATAAAAATTCTAAATCACACAAAGAACTTCTTACAAATAAGCCAATTCCATTTCAGAATTCATTCCTTTGGGATATGGTGCATGCAGTTCAATAAGTTTACCAAGTTCATTGATCAAAATACTTCTCTTCTGGACATCAATAAGTGAAAATGTCCTCTTCTTTTTAGTAATTTGACCTTCTCAAGTATGACAAATTCCATCTGGATAATATTGTGGTGTACTACTCAAAAGGGCATCACTATTGGGGATTTCATTGGGTATGTCCGTACATATGATTTATTTTCTGTCTATCTAACTTTTACATCTGGTTGACTCAACATGATAAATACCACAAGGGCATTTAATACCATAAATAATATTTGTTCTATCCCAGGTTAAAGAGTGATTCCAGCTCATAGTTTTGCCAGTATATGAATAATGAATGTAATCCCCACTAATCATATTATGACAGTGTTGACATTTGTTACACTGGTGTGTACCTTTCTTACTCTCTTCAGACCCAGCACTACTCTCACTGTGTTCTGCCTTCACTAGTAAATGTCTGAGTGAATTACTTCTCATGTAGGCAAAATAGAAGGATCTGGATCAGGATTCTGTAATAAAGGATCATGTTTAAAAATCTCCTAATATTTTACAATGATGTTCTTGTTTTTATAATATTTGTTTGCAATTTTAGTCACATGAACTAAGCTTGCCAATAATGTTTTAAAAGGTTTATGTCTCAGTAAGTCTGTCCTAGATGTTCAGCTTTCAGAAGAGCTTGATTAAATGATTTATATATTTATTTATATACACTCTGGGGCTGATTCATGGAACAAATGTGCACTGAAAATCGTGGCACAAGCGTGAAAAAGCAAGCGCACGCGTGCGAATCATGGAAGGCCCTGCGAGTGTTTTCCCCGGGATGAGCGCCAAATCCTTGCTTGGCATACACGGGCGCACACGTCATTGCAACATCCAGAACGCTGTGCGTGACGCGCACAGCGAAAGCGCACAAAGTCAGCGCACACACCAAAAAGGGGGCGGAACACAGGGCAGAACACGCGGAATGGGGAACAATGCATGAAAAAGAGGGCGTAACTGGGGAAGTACTGCAGGGAAATACATGCAATGCCCACACGCACGCGAACTACACGTATTCATGGAATCGAATTGGGGAAACCCGCGCATGGCCAAAGACACGCACGGGCCTAAACACATCTGCCACACGCAGGCAGGCAGTAGCATCCCTGCGCATTAAAAAAGTGTGCGCAAACAACAAAGGCATATATAGCTATGATGAATGCCCATTCTGTGCCCCCTTAGGAGAAATGACGTGTCACGCAATGCTCAAGCATCCCAAAAAAGCAAGAAAAAGAGATAAGCAACCCCTGCAGCCCACTTGCGTGTAAAAAAACAAACGCAGTATACTGTGGCAGCCAGGAACACAAAAAACACCTACGTGATCAACACGCAGGCTAGTATGCCCTAAAAAAAGGGGTACACAACTAACATGGACACCCGCATTATTAAAAATAGCGTGTGCGACTCACCGTCTGCCTTGCGTGTAGAAGAAGAAGGCAGAGCCAACACCCATGCCAAAAGAAGAAGTACACACTGTAGCCAATGTGAAGTAATCGCGTGTGAACCCCAACACCTGGAAAACACACGCACCGCTTTCCACGAAAAGCACGTACAGAGCGATTGAAACCCACGTGCGACCTTCAACCCGTGCCAGGGAAATACCCACACGCATGTTACGTCACATATGCGCTTACGCACTAAGGGCCTTTCCTCGAATTACACGCTGACGTGTAGTTTTTTCACGTGCCAACCTGGCCGTATCAAGCTGGCCATGTGACAACACAAGGAAGACCATGCTCCTGCCCAGAAGGCCATTTTCCTGCCCCCCAGAGTCCCGAGCCCACTCCCACCTGCCATCTGCTGCTGCCTGCCTGCTGGCCACATGCCCTGCTATTTGGTGCTTGCACGTCAGCCATCTGCAGACGTCCAGTTGCTGTGACCACCCCTGCTGGAACAGAAGACACTCGACTGAAGTTCCATTGCTCAACAGCCCAGCACCAGGACCCAGTTGCCCACTCACACCTGCCTCAGGGGTTGCCATGTTGGGGAAAACACCATCAGAGACCACTGGCAACCCCCAGCCAGAGAGACAGAGGGCTACCAGCTTCAGTGCCGCAGAAGTTGGTATCCTGGTGGAGCAAGTCCTGGTGCATTATGATGCCCTCTTCAGAAGACCACACGCTGACAATGAAGCACAGAAGAGGATCTGGAAGGACATTGTGGCTGCCATCTACGTGGAGGGGGTGGCAGCCCACGACATGGCACATGGCCGGAAGCTCTGGGAGGACTTCAGGTCCAGGACCCTCAGCAAGGCCCGGCGCCTCTTGGAGGCAGCACATGCAGAGGGGTGCTGGGTCTGCCTTACCAACAACCAGATGAGAGTCCTGGAACATATACGCCCAGCGCTCCACCTCCAGGTCCTTCACAGGCAGACCCGTCTGGAGTCGAGCGGTAAGTGTCCATGGGTACTGATTGGACGCAGTGCATGTTGAGGTGTGCCAAGAGTGTGCACCTTGGACATATGTCTGGAAAGCCCCATGTATTAATGTGTATGTACTGTGGCATGGTTGTGGTGTGACACATGGATGCTGGTTCCACCTTCATGTACGTGCACGGCACACATGTGCGTGTGTGTGTTTGACATGTGTGCGAATGTGATACGCCATGGATGCATGTGACACAGACATGTAGGAGGCTGATTGGCAGATGTGACATAGTTGCCGATGATTTCACTGTGACAGGTGGTGGAGATGTACAGATGCATGTATGTCTGGTGGCATGTGTGCATGTGTTTGGCACTCCCCGTGTTGCATGTGACATCAGGCTAACCTGCGGATGCTCATGCTGCTGTATGTGCATGGATGTTGCAGCCTGCTGCAACATTCCTGTTAATTTGCGCATGTGTGTGGGTTCAAATGATATGTGTGTTGGGGAGTGTGATGCCATCTGTGAAGTTTGACACTGCCACTCATGTGCAACTGTCATGTGTGTATCAGACCATTGTACAGTGCCCTGATGCCTGTGTTCTGTCTCTCCCTGTCTGTAGCGTCAATTGATGAAGAGGGCGGAGACGGTGCTGTGGAGCACAGTGACAGGGATCCGACTGCCAGCCCAAGACGCGGGAGTGAGGAGTCTGGTGTCGTGTCCGCGGCCTCAGCTTCCGAGGGTAGGTCCAAGAGGCAGAGGTCGGAGGTGGACTCCTCGGCAGCAGAAGGGGCAGCTGAGCCCCCACAGGGGCCTAGGGAGGAAGATGGCACAGAGTCATCCAGGTTGGTGGGGGGTTCGGTTGAGGAGGAGGCCGTGGAAGGCCCACACATGGGGCCTGGAGAGGGGCATTCCACTGGTGCTAGTGGTGCAGTACAGGGGCAGGGACGGGAGGCAGCACAGGCCTCTGCGGAGGTGCCTGTGTGTAATTCTGTCCCCGATCCTGTGACTACATCCTCCCGCACCAGCAGGGATGCCTTCATCCAGACCCGTTTTCAGGGAGGGGATGCACGAACAACAACTGGCCTTCCTCTCCCTGCAGACGTGGCTATCCGGGACTGGGTTGAGCCTGTCCTGGCTGGGGTGGCGTTGCGTCAATGTGGCATTCAGGATGACGTGCAGAGTTCTCGTGTGGACAATGCACGTCATTTTGAAAGCCTCATTGACCGCGTCGACCTACTTGGACGGGTCAGCAGTGCTGGGTTCCTCCGTGTGCTGGAACTTCTTTCGACCCCCTCCTCAACTGAACCCCCTATGCGCCAGTCGTCCTCCGTGCCATCTTCCTGCCCACATATCACCTGGGTACCCTGTGGAGCTGCCCCTGATCCAGTGGCCAGGCTGGTGGAGGACACATCCCTGCCACAGTCAGGAGTCGGAGGTCCAGCAGGGGTGGCCACCCCAACAACTGGACCCCAGCAGGAGGAGGACATGCAAGCATCGACAGGCAGGGCACATGCACGGCAGCAGCAGGCTCAAGCTGGGAGCGATGAGGGCTCGGGGCCATCAACATCACAGGGGCAGGCATCGGCCAGAGGGCCTGGATTGGGAGTGTCTTCCGTGTGGCACCGGTTGGACCGGCAAATAGATGTGGAGCGGTGGCGGGTGGAAGAGGCACGGCTCACTATGGTCAGGGCGGAGAACTCCATGCGCAGGGCGTTGAGGCAGGCTGAGTGCCTCGAGGCAATTCGCAGGCAGTTGGAGGAGGCCATGGCTACATCCCTGTGAGACCTTGGGGCCAGGGAAGAGGCCCACCTCCAAGACGTGAGGAGGAGTTCGATGATGCCGTGGCCCGGGACATCAACAAGTGAGCCGTTGGACTTTCCCGCCGCCTTTGTACATAGTTCTTTAGGGTTAGGTTTCCTTTTATTTCCTTTATTTTGGAGTTAATGGACTTTGCTCCACTTTATTTATATAGTTATTTTTATAGGATTTTTGGTAGGTTTCCTTTAGTTTGGGCATCATGGACCCTTCGGACTTGCAGTGTATATAGTTCCAGACTTGTACATACTTTAGTTATTTTAACATCCCATGGATCAATGGTATTTTTTATTTTTTCATGTACTTTATTTGGACATTGGAAATGGACCACTTCCCTTTTTTCCTCTTGTGGATTTTTGTTTAACATTGGTCTTTTATTTTTTTTGTTTTCATTATCCCTTAATCATAAGTTTGAATTTTCAATATGTTTCTTCATTTTGTTTTTAATACATATCATATATCTTCCTTATTGGTGTGGTCTACTCTCATTGGTTTTGTGCATGTCTCCATGAGCATTGCCTCAGTCATGTGTTGCCACTGTGTGGCTCTGTTGTACATTTATGCATGGCCATGGTGGTTCTTTTGAGACTCTCATGGCATGGGTAATTTGGGAGTGGGTGCAGTGGATGGTTGCGTGCTTGTACTGGGGGGCAAGGGGGAATAGGGTTGGCATTAGGGACATGGGTCTGTTTTGTTAGGACATGTTGTTTGGTGGGACATGAGTCGGGGCCTCCTGGTAGGTGCCCGTCACTGCTGGTCACTGCTGGGTGGGTGGGGGACATGTGTTGGGGCTCACAAGTGCATGGTGACATGTGGGCTGCCTGCGGGGCATGGTCAGGGGTGTAGGGTAGTCCCCTGTGGTGTGGGCTGTCTGCAGGGCATGGGGAGGGGGGAAAGGGCACACCCGGGATTGCCCACACTGCCAAATCGCATGTAAAACTCCCCGCGCACCCCTCGAAATACACATACCCCTCTTGCGCTATTGAAAACACATGGAAAAGTCCCCGCGCACCCCTCGGAATACATGTACCCGGCTCGCGCCATTGAAAACACATGTAAAAGTCCCTGTGCACCCCTCGGAATATGCGCAGGCAGCCCATCGTCCCTTGCCCATGCCCACAGGCAGCCCATCCACCCTCCCCATGCCCCAAAGGCAGCCCATACCACAGGGGGGACTTTTTCCACCCATTTTACCTAATGCGAGCGGGGTATGTGTATTCTGAGGGGTGCGCAGGGACTTTTACACGCATTTTCGATAGCGCGAGGGGGCGTATGTGTATTCTGAGGGGTGTCCGGGGACTTTCACATGCTTTTTCGTGGTTGGGGGGGCTGTATGCTGGTCCCCTGGCCTTTGTGCCATGTAGGGGATTTGTTCGATGTTTTTGGCGCACGTGGCGGGATTGGGGGCGTTACTGGCCCTGCTGCAGGATCGCTGCGCCGCTCTGTGCCAAGGCTGGTCATGGATGTGGAAATCCATGAACACGCTGTGTGCTGAAATGGGTTTTGGCGCATGCGGCTGGCGAAGACTGCTGCACGCGCACTCTGTGCGCCAGACACGTGCGCTACTTGTGCGCCAAATTCTATGAATTCCTCCCTAAATGTTTCAATGAACACTTGACTTTTAGATGTAATGTGTACTTGCTCTGGAATCATTGTTTTATATCTGAATTGTTGACTGTATGGAAGGTTTATTATAGTAGTGTCATAGGATAAATGTTTAAATCAACTCTTGACTTTTAGCTGTTTTTGCTCTGAATTAATTCTTTATATGTCAAAAAAGACTCTATAGAAGGTGCTTATTAGTAGTGTCAGTATGATAATGTGTAGTGAATCGCAAATGTTTCCTATTTGTTTGTTGTCTGAAGTGTTCTATCAGAAGAGGTAACCTCTTTGTATGATTTGAACATCCTCTCACTCTGCTATCCATGCTAAATGTAATAGTTAAATGTATCTTATTAAGATATTGGAAAAAGGTCTTTTCAATTCTGTAGATTTGCCTGACCAGATACGAAAGACGCACCAATATGGCACTTGCATAGATTTTCATTTTTTGCCAACTGAGCATCGTGTTATGTGTCCATCTTTCTCATTATCATTATTCCTAATGTTCAAATTACTTTCATGTTTGGGCCATTAAATATGCTATTTCAAATTTAACAATTTTAAATAAATGCAATGTAAGTGCAGGAAATATATCAACATAAAGGAGACGATACTCGTGACATTTGTATCCCGTGTTTTGTCTTTCTGTTTTCTTTTATATGCATATATTCTCACCAAAGCACATAAAGGTGTCAGCATATCAGAGGATCATGCTTGATCCCATGGATGTCCCTAAAATCCAAAGAAACAATTCTGTCACATCGGAAAAAAAAGTTGTTAATCAAGATTACATTCAATCAATGGTGTTATTATACATCATGTTTTCAGATTGCAGTAGTAGCAACTTCCAACCCTTACTTAAGGGCATATGAAGTAAATAGGTTGGTAAAACCTATAGTAGACAATATATATTTTGAGTATCAACATTCACAATTTGTCAAATGAATCAAGCCACGTTTGTCTTTCAACTATACATGGGTCGACTGACTCATAAATTGTATTACAAAGTCTATATATTGTTGTTGTCCAGAATACTGTTAGTTCCTGCTATAGCAGGTGAGCTTCGAGGTTTTTACAAGTTTTTGAGAATTTGTGGTGGTTACTGGTAATCTGGTCCTGGTATATCAGAAAAAGATTGTACTGTGTTTAATCCATGCATTGTCTTCTGCTTTTATTAATGTTTTGACCAATTACCATTCTTACTGGTGCTGTAGGGTCAATTCATTATCTTCCTATATGTTTTTCATTAATATCATCAAGATGTTTAGTGCTCATACTTATCAAGGCTACATCTTTGTCGGCTGGTAAGAGTCAAGTCTTTAATTTCCAATTGCTTTTTGTTATTTAACTTTCCTGTTTTGTGAAACAGCCAGTAGTTTTGTATTTCTATTTCAGCTTGTAGAATGGCTCTGCAGTAGTTTTCTAAAACCATTCTGAAGCTCGATTTTGTAATGGAGGATTAAAAGTGTTTTTTAGTTTAAATTACTTATATTCTGCTACCTATGGTTATACACTCATTTCTGTTTCCAATGTTGCAAAACTGTTTTTAATTTACATTAAAATTTAATTTTAATGTAGGTACAAACAACAAGCACTTGTGTAATGTTTGAATTTGAAAAGATGTTAACTTCAACTCTGAAAAATCAATTACTAGGTTTTCTTGCCTTGGTTGAGTTTTTTTCTCAGTGGATTTCTTCTCCTTCACCAGTCCTTCTTCTTGGTCTAAAAAAGAGACCTGCTTTTCCACTGGAGTAGATGCTATCTGACAAAATTGAAGGCTAGCTCTAGTGTTTATTTTACAGAGGTTTTGCCCTTTTCCGTAAGAAATACAATGCATTCCTACAACTCAGCATGGAATAGCGCAGATGAGATAAACCTAGATTGTTTTCTCTTTTAGATTGTCCACTGAATTAGAAGGACTGTTTTTCTTTGGTTGGTACCATTCTTGCCATTAATCAATTATTTATTGTAAGAAGATCGTTTACTTTTAAACTCATCTAATGTAGACTGTAAAACATCTTGTTGACTCAAAATCATGCCAAATAATTTCTAAGACTTGTTGGCTCTTCATCTAATTAACAACAAGTGGGTGTCAATGGCAGAATATAACATTTCCACTGGTGCACACTGGTTAATTTGACAAATCCAGGACCAAGATGCCCAATGTCTAATCACCAAGAATTTTGGACTACATAGAACACAACGCAATATAATTCAAGATTACAGCACTAACAGACAAGCCTGGGAAGCGTTCAACCCACTGCGATTGCGATGTGTCAACCAATGAACAAAGTTGTACCCTGGTGACTTTTGACAATCCATGGCTAAATATGCCCTGTGACTGGCCATTTAGAAGTTTGTATTCAAAGCATTACAATTGCCATTAAGACCAGAGCACTCAATAGACTTGTCTGGGTAATACCCAGCCAATCACAATCGTGATTAAAAAATCTAGGGATAGGTACGAACGGTGATGGTCTATTGGTTGCACACCGCACATCACGTCAAGTGTGTTTTATAACAATATTACTCTGCCTGGCTTTATTCGATTACACGCTGTGAAGCAGAGCCCTGATGAAACAAACATTGCGAGTTTGAAATAGAGCAGACAGCAACTGGTAAAACAGAAATCACAATGCCCCCCGTTACAACTTTACATAGCACTGTGCCATCTGTGTTTCTTTAGCACAATGACTACACCCTTTTGATCTACTATCTGATGTCCATTTGTGGCTGCCTGCAAACAGAGGACTCACAAGAATCTATGCCACCTAACCCTTTCATGTGCAGCAGCAAAGTACAGTCTAGAATATTTCTAGGTGCTTTCAGTGACACAACATACATTTGGCAAGGTGCTCTATTGCATGTACTCTATTGCAGTTCTTCCAACACACTGTGGAAAGATTAATTATATGTACCTACTTCTGAAAAACATTTGAAGTTCTACAATAATTTAATCAGGCATTGTGCACACAGCGCAGCCCCACCAAAAAAGGTTAGTGAATTAATTTGATTGCTTGGGAAGCTTAGGCCACCATGTGAGGTTTACAATACAGTGATGTAGACTATTATGTGTCCCTGCAGGGTGCATTGCCTACCTGTTGTCCTGATGAAGGCGAGGAAGGACCTCCATCTAGCCGAAACGTCTCCACACATACCCCTGTAGAGGCGGACATGCTTCCTCAATTGTTAAGGGGTTGTTTCATAGAGACATCAACCATTTGAGTGACCCTAATTATTTGTTCTAGAGTGCTAAATAAGCAAATAAGTGAACGCTCTGACAAAAACCAGGTGTTCCATTCAGAACTGAACTCTTTCATGAAATAACAAAATGTGTCATCTCACAGACATAGATGCCCTCTTTTGAATGAATATATATGAGTTATGTACAAGCAAACATTGACTGTAGTTGACTGTGATCAAGTAGATATTGACACACACTACAGTGACCAATGGAGCAGATCATATCAAATTGTAGAAACCTTTGTGGTTATTGAAGTTTACTTATTTTCTGAAAAGCAAGTCATGTGGGGGAAATGGTAGCTTTACTTTAATCTTTACCCCTTTTACTATTTTCTTTTATATTTTTTCTCTGTGGATGTTGAGCACCATTTTTCAATTATTTTTCAGCCTATACAAAAGAAATTGTTATGTTCAATTTAAACATAGTTTTGTAAATCCATTTTCAAACTAAAATTGTGTGTATTGGTGTTCATTGTCCTTGAAATAACAAAAGGCAATTTTTGTGATGTACTTCTCAGCAAAGGTCTGAGCAGCTACATCGTAGCACTCTATATGAGGCACAAGGTCATGTTTGTTTGTTTGTTTATTTATATATATATAGCGAGCCAAACCCTGGGGTATTAGGGCTCATTTACAAAGTTAGATATAAATGAGGAACAGAAATAACATGACACATATACAGGCAATTGTTTACATTACATCATTATGATTAGAACAACACACTATATATTTACAAAATTATGTTAAAGATATTACAAGTATGGCATGGTAATACAAAATCATACATCATGAGAGAGGAGCCTTGTTTTAGTCTTTTTTCAAAAATTGTAGAAAGATGGTTCTGATCTTAGGACTACAGGCAGGGAGTTCCACAGTTTGGCTGCCAGTACAGGAAAGCTGCGTTCACCTCCTTTCTTGAGCATATATCTAGGAACCCTAAGGCAATATGAGTGCAAGGTTCTGGTTGGTCATTCCAATGTGTTTTTAGAGAATTTTTCTGCTAAGTATTTAGGGCCGGAGTTGGCGAGGCATTTGTGGGTGAGAGTTAATGATTTGAATTTGATTCAATCCTTCATTTATTGCCATTTAGTGTTACGGAGTAGCGGCAGAGTAGCAGTCTCAGGCAGTGACTGCAGCTACCCTTTCTTCCAGCTAACAGACCTTACTCTTTCTACAGTGTTGTCCAGTGTGACCAGTGAGAGAGCAGTCAAAAGCTCCATTCCACCTCAGAACGGCCGCTGAGTAGCGGCAGAGTAGTAGTCTTAGGCAGTCTATGGCAGCCATGGATGCCGTGGACGCTACCCCGCCAAACCCCGCGGCCCAGGACGGCGGCTTCCAGAGGAGCTCACGATCCTGCTCTCGTGCAGAATCTAACAAGAAAAAACTTGCAAAGATCGACAACATGATCGACAAAGTGGATTCTACTAACACAGTGGTGGACGACACCCCCCACTGTGACTCTATGGGGTGGGGGCGCCGCCACACAAAGACCTGCCTGCAGTGGTCCCCGTGAGCAATGGGGGCGCTCGCCAAAACATTAGCAAAACTTTGGGACAGGGACCATGAAAGGCCCGTAATGGCCGTACACCTATTCCCTATACTGTGCAGCCTCTGTCCATGCCGCCGACCTGTGATCGAGCGGTCGAGCGGCTTGGTGTTGAAACCGCCACCCACTCTGCGTGCCCAAACATAGCACAGACGAACAACGACTTACCCGAGAAGAAGCAAGAACCCTCGGATCCTGTGGCTTCATTCAGCAGCGGCTCCCCCATGCCAGGCTCCTTACCCAAAGCCGATGTCTCCTCGCAGTCTGTTGGAGGGTGGACTGCAATGACCCACGCGGCGAGTGGAGGGGCGGGCCTAAGAGAGCGAGAGGAGGAGCAGGCACACTGCCACGGAATGTCTGGCGGCCGGTGTTGCAGCGCTTCCTTCGAGAGGATCTCAATGCCTGTCACCAGAGCTGAACGATGCTAATGCTGCAGTTTCTGGCACCACAGAGAGTGTCATTGTGGGAAATCTGCCCATTGCCCAGCTGGGACGCTCCCACGAAATGGGACACCATGAAGTAGTATTCACTGAAGCTTACCATCGGGAAACCCTGTAATGGTTGATGTAGAAATCCACCCATTACCCCATCAGAATAGTCAGTCACCTTTGCACAAGGTCTCTGACAAGAACAAAAACCAAGCCAGAAACACAAACAAACCTGGAGAAGGGGCCGACCTTGAAGATCAAATCCACATCCTTGATTCTCCAGAAATGGTCCGCGCCCTAAACAAAGAGACGGTCCATGTCCGAAAAAACTGAAGACAACCTTAAAAAACAAAAAAATTATGCCCAGTGAAACCTGATGATCAATCTGCCCATCCAAATGGGACCACGTGAAATAAAGGCGAAGAACTCTGTACTACTACCAACACAAAAAAACAGTTAGCCAAACGGCCTATTCGGCGAACACTCAAATCTGAAGAAATTGCAGGATCAGTGGGAAACAACAACCCCTCTCCACATACTTTGAAAGACTTTTTTGGAAAGTGCTGCAAAAGAAAATATGATACCATCTGCAAAATTAGCGACAGCGAAATGCTAGAAGTAGTGTTCAGCTCAGAGGTCACTATAGGGAACCAAAACAATGAACCCAAGCACTCTATCTACCAACACTTCTTTAACCTGCCTAAAAGACCCTATCCAGCAGGATGTTGTATCCTGTTACGCTCACCTGGTTCCCACGGGGGCGTCGACCGGAACTGGGCCGCTGTTATTTCCACCAGCGTGACGTGTAGCGCTGAGATGACTGAATGGACTGGCCCACTCAGCCTAGTTTGTCTGGCTCGCAGGAATATTCTTCTGCAAAGGGGAAGAGGAATTAACCACCCGTGGAATTGAGTGTCAACCCACCTTCCCCACTCCCGTTGTCTTCCCACAGATCACTCTTGATGTCCCCTCCTTAGTCTCACCTGATGGTTTGGAAGGATGAGCTCTCCATCCTGCGTCGACCGCAGGGGCGCGTTGATGACCAGTTACTTCACTGGCGTAGAGGAATTGGGGAGTTCCAGTATTGACTCTAAAGTCCAATTGTTCATAAGAGTTCAATTGTCTGATCTTCACTCTGTCCGATTCCTTGCAGGTTGCTGATTAATCCACTTGAAGATTTCCAAATGGCAATTGGTAAGATTCAGGTAAGTCTATTGTGGTTTTCCCCTTAGGGGCCGCGGTACGGCAATGAAGCAGAGTTGACTGCGCTGACCTGAGATGAGTACCCCCCATGGTAAATCAGGTAAGTCCTTGGGGGTAGCTTGTATAGCCTTAGAGAGTCTCCTTGCTCACCTTGCTGTCTTTGTCTCCTTAGGTGTCGGAGGGTGGCCGCGAGATGGAGAGAGCGTGATGGAATGCTGAAGTACCGCCAAGCTGGTGAGTTCAGCGCGGCGCCGTAGGAATGCGAAGCGATGCTTCAAAGACTTCTGTCTTTCAGCTCTGTGGCGAAATGGATCAGGATTCAGGTAAGGATTAAAGTTAAAACTCCTGTTCTAACCTTTATTCTTCTTTCCTTCTTGTTTCAGGAGTCCCAGGACTGAAGCGGGCGTGGCTGAAGACTGGAGCTGCTGAAAACACGGTGAGCGTTACGCTGCAGCAAGCAGAATAACGCGAAGCATGTGTGGCTGTCCGGGCGTGGTTTAAATAGCCTTGGAAGAAGATCCAGGTAAGTATTCTTCCACAGCCCCACCCAAGTAACAAAATAGTCCCTTCAGTAAAATAGTCCCTCCTAAGCCTCATTTGGCTTGAGTCTTCATGCAGCATGGTCTGCCTTAGGCGAGTATGCAGCATGGTCTGCTTCAGGTAAGTTATCAATAATGAGCCTGGTGCCCATGGCGCCAGGACTGACTTTATCTTTATGAGCCTGGCGCCATAGGCGCCAGGACTGCACCCAAACAGCCCCTAACTGGGGCTTTTGGGCATGCTCCAAGTGGCATGATGCCTGCTTCCGGGGCTGCTGGGCCTGGTCTGGTCTTCTGGGGGCAGGCATCATGACATATCCCTTCCTGAAGAAACGGACCGACCACCGTCCAGTCTGCGAAACTATAATGAAGAAATCACAAGCGAAATTCCAACTACGCCTTTGGCCGAAGCAAGCAGACACTCTAGTTTGGAAAATACTCAATCCGAAACGACCAAAAATCAAGTGGAATCACGAGAGGAACTGGGGGCGGCTAACAACTGAAAAGATCAAGGAAAAGACGCAGCCATACCTCACACGCCTGTCTGGCCAAAATCCACTAAAAATGACTCATGACCATCAATGGCATCAACTCCTTTCAAGGACAGGAGGAACAGTGAACTGTTGGAATGCACTTCAGCCGAATCTCCAAAGAAAAAGCTGGACATTATGACAATCATGTCAGCAGTAACTGATGCTCTTGAACCTTTTGCAAAATTATACGAGGCTATCAACGACACACTAAAGGATCATACCACTCTCTCGGCAATGATGCATTCCAAATTGCTTTATCTGGAAGGTTACATTACTGGCCTAGAAAAAGAAAAAGTGAGAAAACAACATACGACGAGAGTGCAGGGAGGAATCCTCATTTGCAACTCCAGCATCTACCAATGAGGCGGCGTGTGAAACCCAGTCTACGGAGTCAAAATTTGACCAAACACCACTGGAAACATCGGACAGGCCTGATAAGCCATCAACAAAGACAACCACCCCTCTGCAAGCCATTGCCAAGACTGGTAGTGCTACTACGAAAAACAAGAAGCCAAGCTCTCCTCTTCAACAGGCCGCTAAAACGTCTACTCTTAGGAAGACGGCCCAGAATGGCAACCAAACTGGGAGAAGCAGTTCCCGTTTGGCCGGTGGAAAGAAGCTTCACAACTGTCAGGGTAATTCATAGAATTTCGCAGAAAAGTGTCGCAAGCGGCTGGCGCAGAGTGTCCGCGTGCGATTGACTGCGCCAGGCACGTGCGATAAAACCGATTTCCGCGCACAGCGTATTCATGGATTTCATGCTCCCAAACCAGCCGTGGCGCAGAGTATCGCAGCGACCCTGCAGCAGCGCCAGTAACGCCCCCAAGAACGCCCTCGCGCAAGGAAAAGCCAGCAAAATCGCTAAATCATCGCAAAGGGCTGCGCTAACCCTGGACCAGTTTACAGGGCAGCCAAACAAGGAACGCAAAGCGGGTAACGTGCATATCAGGGGTACACATGAAGTCATACACGCGATTAGCCAGGGTACGTGTATTACAGGGGTACGCGGGAAGTTTAACACGCGATTGGCCAGGTTACGTGTATTACAGGGGTACGCGGGAAGTTTAACACGCGATTAGCCAGGGTAAGTGTATTACAGGGGTACACGTGAAGTCATACACGCGATTAGCCAGGGTACGTGTATTACAGGGGTACGCGGGAAGTTTAACACGCGATTGGCCAGGGTACGTGTATTACAGGGGTACGCGGGAAGTTTAACACGCGATTAGCCAGGGTAAGTGTATTACAGGGGTACGCGGGAAGTTCAACACGCGATTAGCCAGGGTACGTGTATTACAGGGGTACGCGGGAAGTTTAACACGCGATTGGCCAGGGTACGTGTATTACAGGGGTACGCGGGAAGTTTAACACGCGATTGGCCAGGGTACGTGTATTACAGGGGTACGCGTGAAGTTATACACGCGATTAGCCAGGGTACGTGTATTACAGGGGTACGCGGGAAGTTCAACACGCGATTGGCCAGGGTACGTGTATTACAGGGGTACGCGGGAAGTTTAACACGCGATTAGCCAGGGTAAGTGTATTACAGGGGTACGCGGGAAGTTTAACACGCGATTGGCCAGGGTAAGTGTATTACAGGGGTACGCGGGAAGTTTAACACGCGATTAGCCAGGGTAAGTGTATTACAGGGGTACACGTGAAGTCATACACGCGATTAGCCAGGGTACGTGTATTACAGGGGTACACGGGAAGTTTAACACGCGATTGGCCAGGGTACGTGTATTACAGGGGTACGCGGGAAGTTTAACACGCGATTAGCCAGGGTAAGTGTATTACAGGGGTACGCGGGAAGTTTAACACGCGATTAGCCAGGGTACGTGTATTACAGGGGTACGCGGGAAGTTTAACACGCGATTGGCCAGGGTACGTGTATTACAGGGGTACGCGGGAAGTTTAACACGCGATTGGCCAGGGTACGTGTATTACAGGGGTACGCGTGAAGTTATACACGCGATTAGCCAGGGTACGTGTATTACAGGGGTGCGTGGGAATCATCACACGCGATTAGGCTGGGTGGGTCCTCACAGGTGTTCCCTGTACACCCTCCACGGCCCCTGCAGGCAGCCTACAAAACAGGGGACTACCCTGCACACCTGCTCATGTCCCCCTGCACCCCCACCCCCCCAGCAGTGCAGGGGCAGCCTCCACCAGGCCCCCACTCATGTCTCCCACCACCCCCACCCTCCCGCCACCAGGGGCAGCCTCCACCAGGCCCCCACCCATGTCTCCCACCACCCCCACCCCCCGCCACCAGGGGTACTCTCCACCAAGCCCCCACCCATGTCTCCCACCACCCCCACCAGTGCAGGGGCACCCTCCACCAGGCCCCCACCCATGTCTCCCAACACCCCCACCCACCAGCACTGTGGGGCACGTGGCCAGCAGGCAGTCAGGCAGCAGCAGATGGCAGGTGGGAGCGTGCTCAGGGCTCTGGGGGGCAGTAATTTCGCCTCCTGGCCAGGAGCGTGGTCTCTCGTGTGTGAACGCGTGGACAGCCTGATAGGTAGTGAAATCCCACATGTCAGCAAAGGCCCTTAGCGCGTAAACCCGTCAACAGCATATGCGCGCCTATAGTCACCTGCACGTGCAGGAAACTGTTGCGTGACACGTCCCAGTGACAAAGCGTGTGATTGGTGAAAATGGATCTACACGCAGGAGTGACAAAGCGTGTGATTGGTGAACGTACACGCCGCGTAAGTGACGCTGTACGTGTGGGCCTGTATATAAGGTACATGTAGAACACCATTTCCTTGTACGTGCTTTTCGTGGAGAGCGAGTGGGTGAAATCTGTACTTCTTGTCGTTTCACACGCGATTTACTTCACGGCGTTTCCAGTTCGTATTCCCTGTTACCTCTGACAGCTTTTTCTCTTTTTTCTCTTTTACTGGTTTACCTGGGCCTGTTCCCTCAAACAGTGTCCCCTTCTACTGTTGTCCTGTCTTCTCAGACAGCGTACACATCTTCTTTTGGCGGGGGTTTAGCCAGCCAAACGCGCTCATTCTTCACGCTCTTTTACCTGGCAGACGGTGAGTCACGCACGTATCCAACTTCTGTGCTTGCCCCGTGTGTTGCCTACCCCTTCAGAGGTCATTCTAGGCTGCGTGTGACACGCATACGTTCATTCTTGTGTTACTGGGTGCCACAGCGTAGTGCAGGTTTTTCTTTCTGCACACGTGGTCTAGGAGGGGTTGCGTGCACGTCATCTCCCTTTTTTGGGCCTCCTGTGCGTTGCGTGACCCGTCATCTTTCCCCAGGGGTTACAATCAGCTGTGCTAGAGCACTAGGGTACAATTACCATCTGGTACCCAACCCCTTTGACCCCCAATTGCCCAGGACAATTGTCTACAGCCACTCCCATACGCACATTAATATCAGTGCAATGGCTGGGAGGCGAGGATTCCGTAAGGGTGGCAAAGGTGGAAGAGCCACAAGTGGTGGCCGTGGTGGATCCGGTAGGGGACGTGGTCGTAACTTGCAGGGTGAGCCTGTCCCCCCATGTGTGGAGGACCAGTCAAGGGCACCCATAATCCCCCCCCTCCCCCTCCTCCCCCCCTCCCGTTGAGGCTGAAGTGGCTGACACCATCCATGCTCAGCCCTTGTTGGACCAGCCCATTGTGGCACCAGACCTGGCTGACTCCATGGCTGACTTCCAGGTCAGCAGGGCTACGACACGTGCGCTGGTGCACGTTGATGCCATCATGCCACGTGGATCTGGGGCAGCAAGGTCATCTGCTGCACCAAGGAGGCAGGGCGGAGTGGCTGCAGGGGCAGCTGCGGCTCCATCCACCCCAGCCCTCACACACCCAGCCAGGACAGTGTCGGTCCTAGTCCATGCTGCTGACATTCCCCCTGACACCATCACACTAGAGCCAATGCCTGCACCAACTCCCATGCTGAGTGTGCAATCCCACACTCCTGATACAGAGTCCACCAGGGCTCCTGCCCCTAGTGTCCAGAGCGGCGCAGGACACTCAGGATCACCACCACCTTCCAAGCGGAAGAGGAAGAGTGCTCGTCCGGCACAGGCTGATGCCCCAGACACGGCTACACAGTCCGGCCCGTCCAGGAAGCCCAGCTTCACGGATGACGAACTGAATGCACTTGTCGAGTATGTGTCCGGACATGACAACGAGATGGTCATTGTTGCAGGATCCAAGACCACACCTGCACAACGCCAGGCGCACTGGCAGACCGTTGCGGACATCGTAAGTGCCCTTGGAATCGTGAGGCGCACAGCCAATGATTGCTATAAGCGCTGGAATGACCTAAAGCGCAGGGCAAAGAGTAAGCTGGCCTCAAGTCATGCCGCAACTCTAGTGACTGGAGGTGGGTCTCCAGTAGTAGACATGGAACTCACTCCACATGAGTCAGTCGCTGGGACCTACGTCACGGAGGAACAGATCCAAGGCGTGGGAGATCTGGCTGATTACGAGGCATTGTCCGGTGAGTGCACATGCATGTGTGTGTCATACATGTGCATGGTGTGTGTGTGAGGGCTTCTGTTTGGGTGCCAGGTGAGAGTGTGTGCGCCTCAGTCGTATGGGTCAGCCATGTGCTTCATGCAATACTTCCTGCGCAGCTGCATTTGGCCATAGCAGTATCCCTTCTGCCAACAGTAGACATCTAGCACAACTGCACGCCAGTTGCCCTTGAAGTGTCACCTTGACACAACAGATTTGCTTATTTTTCACTGTTCATTCAGTCAGTTTGTTTGCATTCCACCACTTTCACTAGGCATGTCGCTGTCCACTAGTCACATGTCTGACATGGGTATGGTAAAGGGGAGTGACTTTGTTACCTGGATATCATTTGTACACACATGTCCCTGTGCAATTTGACCATTACAGACTGGCAGCTCCAGGTGAAAAATCTGACCTGTTAGAATCAGAAAAGCTATTACATGCGGGAACTGGACTGAATGAATAGGTGCTGCCCTCCTCTCCATCTTCACTCAATAGCAATGGTACATGCCATCTGTGTGATGGCATGTGTGTTTCACCTGCCAATCACAGGCCAATGTGTGATGCCACTGCCAGGCAGCATGCAGAAAATGTGTTCATCTTCCATCTTGGTGTCATCAGTGTGTGCCGTTTGCCTGCACTTCATACGCAGTGAGGGTGCATGCATGGGAGGGTTTTAGTCATGTGGGACATGTCAATCAAGTACTGGTTCTCTTGCTTCTCAGCCCTCAATGTGTGCCATGGTGCTAATGCCTGTTTCCATTACTTTGTTTTCATGTCTTTGCAGGGGAAGACGCACCTGATACTGCTGGGGTTGTGGAGATGGTGCAGACCCAGGAGGTGTCCCAGGGCCGACTAACCACCAGTGAGGGACGTGGTGTGGTGGTGGGGGAGAACCCACAAGTGCTGCAGGTCGTGCTCTCAAGGGGTGTCTCTGGCTGCACCTCCCCCGAGCTGTACTCAGGTGTTGATTCGGATGAGACCTACGTGCCGTCGCTGGTGAGTGTTCCAGGGAGGGATTCTGTTCTGTCTCACCCACCTGCACCAGGGTCAGTACCCTCCATGGGGATGTCAGTGTTGGCAGCTACGCCTTCGGTGGTTACGGATGCAGGGTCACACTCCGCGACATCTGATCCTGTTCCTGGGCCAGCAGATCAGAGGGGGAATGCAGTCCTGCAGCCTCAGGCAGTGCCGGCACAGCAAGGCGCAGTTCGCCTTGCCCCAGACAGGTGTGGTGCCCGCCGACGTGGTGGCCGTACGCCACCTGGCAATACCGCATGGGAGCAATCCATTTACGGTATGGCTACCCAACAGGCTGCATCATCCGAGATGATGGCTCAGGCCATGGATAGGGTGGCCACTTCCATTGTCCCCCCAGAAAGGCTGATGGAGCGACTAGAGCAGGCAACTGACTCCATCTGCCAGTCACACAGGGAGGACATGTTGGGGTCCAACAGGGACAGGCGGGCGGCACTGGCGACTCTGCAGGAGGCCATCTCCATTGAGTCCCAGGGCCACAGGGAAGCCCTGAGGCAGGAGCTCCTACACCTCAGGATGACTCTTGTTGAGCTTGAGGCTTCAACACACCAAAGGACAGAACAGCAGCTGGAGCGTCTCACCCGTACGCTCTCAGCTGAGATGCAGGCAACAAGGGCGGAGGTCCGGGCATCCCGTGAGTTGTTGCATGGGGACCTCCGCACACTCATCCTCCAGAACCAGACCTACCACACCTGCATGCTTGCAGCCATGGAGGAGCAGACTAGGGCCTTGCGTGGGCTGCCTCCCATAGTGCAACCACCTCCGGATGCAGCTGCACAGGGTGATAATAGCGACAGCAGTGACACTCCCACAATAGGGTAGCCGTGTGGGCCATGAGCCCATGGAGGTGTTTTATTTTCCCAGGATCCACGCAGGTGGGTTCTGGTGTGCATCCTGTCCTCGGACCTCCTGGGTGGCCTCCCCAACCCCCCCGGGCCCATCAATGGCCATTTTTGATTGTTTCTTATTTTTATTTTTATTTTGATTTCTTTTATTCCCAATTTTTTTGGGAGGATCTGTTGGCTCCGATCTGTTGGCTCCGATCTGTTGGCTCCGATCTGTTGGCTCCGATCTGTTGGCTCCCGTGGTTCCTGTGGGCATACGCTGCATTGTGGCTGGGCACATGCAGGCTTGTAATGTATTTGGTTCAGATGCTTGGGTTTGAGTCACACACACCCCTCCTGCTTCCCGTTTCCATGGGCTTGCAAAGGGTGTGCCCAAGTGACAGTGAATTACACAGTGACGTTGGACTCCCATGAGCTGTGTGGCCAGTCTGTAGTCAATACTGTGTATACATTCATAGTGCATATTGCTGTTGTGTTGTACACTGCATGTTGCATTGATGTGTAACTCTTCTTCTGTGTCTACCTCCCAATTTGCAGGTCCCTTCCTCAAGTCCACACAAGGACCTCTAGTCTGGCGATGGGGACCATGTTGGCAGCAGTGCACCTACAACTCTACATGGCGCCAACACTGCACAGTTGGTAGTGGTGGGAGTGCAGGCATTTCCAGGTGGTGAGACTACTAATATGTAACATTTTTGATGTCATGTTAATGGTACTACGTGCTCAAGTATGTTGTTGGTCCGGCATTGCTGTGAGCATTTCAGGTGTTGCAGGTTTCTAATAGTGCCACTGTACATAGTGAGAGTGATGTCATGTTGTGGGGATTACTTTGTTTACCTGCAATTAGCATGACATGGCACGGTGTGTCGTGTGGCAGTGCTGGGGTTGGGTTGGCTGACATGGCACTGTCCTCTTGTTGCATTTTGCAAGTGGGTATTCATTTTAGCTGCTTCAATGTGTAACTTCACAAAACTGCATTGGTGGTGTCTGTGTGGGTAGGGATGCACACATTGTGACACTTCCAGGTGAACAATCTCAGGCTGACATGGAAATCCCGGTTCATTCTCCACACATTCAGGATCAGTGTCAGGTTGAGTCATCATTGATTGTCAGATGGAATGTGCCAGGGCAGTGTGCACTCCACAGGGGTGTGATTTCTATGTGAAGTAATTAGCCACTAGCTGTGTACGGGCTGCCTCCCCCCGTGCCCTTTCCCCTCCCATGCGCAGCGGCTGTGCATGTGGTTGGGGATGTGGGGCCACCACCATGTCCACGGCCAGGCCCCGGCGTGTTGCAACGTTGTGCAGGACACATGCTGCCACTATGATCCTGCACACTACTGGGGGAGCGTATAACAGCTGCCCGCCAGAACGGTCAAGGGAGCGAAAGCGTGACTTCAGCACTCCGAATGTGCGCTCCACTATGCCCCTGGTTGTAATGTGGGCTGTGTTAAATCTTACCTGGGGTGGCGTGGTGGGGTTCCGAATTGGCGTCATCATGTGGGGGCTGAGAGGGTAGGCACTGTCCCCTGTGGAGGTGGGGATTGGTATCATTGGTGAGGTTGTGACCTTGCTCAGTATCCAACATGCATGCATGTGCAGTGGCATACATACTCACCAAGCAGCCATGTATCGCCATGCCGCCCAGCTTCTAGGTCCCGGCTTAGGGTGGACATTCGGTAAATGAAGCTGTCGTGGGTGGAGCCGGGATAGTTGGCATATACTGAGGTGATGATTCCCTTGGCATTACATGCTACCTGCACGTTGATGGAATGGCAGTGCTTGCGGTTCCTATAGATGTGCTCAGATGCCCTGGGGGGACGTAGAGCCACATGGGTGCAGTCGATGGCACCTAGCACTTTGGGGAATCGTGCCACTGCGTAAAAATCCAGGGCGGCAGCATGCCTTTCTGCAGGTGTTCTGGGCAGGTATATGTGCCTGCGGACTGATGGGCGTGCAGTCATGATGTTCAAGACCTGGTGTAGGCAGCGTGACTGGGTGGCCTGTGACACCCCACCCACTATGGCACTTGTCCGCTGAAATGATCCAGTGGCTAAGAAGTGCAGTACATTGAGGACCTTCTCCAGGGGGCTGAGTGCTTGGGAGCACAGGGTGGGTGATGTGAGGTCATCCTCCCACTCAGTCACCAGGTCCAGTATGATGTGTGGTGGAAACCTGTACCTCCCATACACCTGGTCATCAGGCATCCCGAAAAGGCTGGTTCTGGGTGTGAATATTCTGGCCCTGACTATCCTCCTCCTCCTCCTTTGGTAGCCCACTGCCACTGCTGCTAGGAACGGTATGTTCATCCTGGCGTCTGAGCTTGTTATTGTTAAAGTCCGCAATTTATGCTTAGCGCGTGTTCTAGGCGAGCGTGTGACCCGCGCAGCCCTGGAATCCAGTTCCCAGTCCAATAGCGTGTGGAAATTCACACGCACCACGGGATACAGCGTGTGACCCGCGCAGCCCTGGAATCCTGTTGCCAGTCCAATAGCGTGTGGAAATTCACACACACCACGGGATACAGCGTGTGACCCGCGCAGCCCTGGAATCCTGTTGCCAGTCCAATAGCGTGTGGAAATTCACACGCACCACGGGATACAGCGTGTGACCCGCGCAGCCCTGGAATCCTGTTGCCAGTCCAATAGCGTGTGGAAATTCACACGCACCACGGGATACAGGTTCGCTGACGTACTTGCGTGTGTAAGTGGCCGCGCACCCATTAAATACACGTACACAGGCCAATCGCGTGTACGCGCACTTTTGTCCAATTACACGCGATGACACTCTGACGTGCTGTATCTCCACGTGTGCCCCGTCATCACGTCCTGAGTGGGGAACACCCGTGCGGGTCACGTCACAGACGCGCTTACGCGCCGAGGGACTCTGGTCCAATAGAATCGCGTATGCGTGCTGACGCGTTTACGCGCTAAGGGCCTTTCCTCGGATTTCACGCTGACGTGCAGGATTTTCACGTGCCAAATCACTCCGTATCAAGCTGGCCACGCGAAAACACACAGAGGCCCACGCTCCTGCCCAGAAGGCTGAGTTACTGCCCCCCAGTGCCCCGAGCAGCCTCCCACGTGCCATCTGCTGCTGCCTGCCTGCCTGCCTGCTGCCACCGTGCCCTGCCATTTGGTGCCTGCACATCAGCCATCTGCAGGGGTCCAGTTGCTGTGTCCACCCCTGCTGGAACTGAAGACTCCCGACTGGTATTACATCGCTCCACAGCCCAGCCCCAGGACCCAGTTGCCCACCCACACCTGCCTCTGGGGTTGCCATGTCGGGCACTTCCACATCTGGCACCAGTGGCAACCCCAGGCCAGAGGGGCAGAGGGGCACCAGCTTCACTGTCACCGAAGTTGGTGTCCTGGTGGAGCATGTCCTGGGGCAGTATGATGCCCTCTTTGGATCGTCCCGCGCCAGCAAGGAAGGACGGCAGAGGATCTGGGCCGACTGTGTGGTTGCCATCAACGCGGAGGGGGTGGCAACCCGCGACGTCCTGAAGATCAAGAAGCGCTGGGAGGACTTGAGGTCCAGGACCCTTGTGAAGGCCCGGCGCCTCGTGGAGGGGGGCCGGGGCCGCATGAGTACCATCCAGATGAGGGTCCTGGAACGCGTACGCCCAGCGCTCCACGCCCAGATCCTTGAGAGGGAGGCCCGTCTGGAGTTGAGCGGTAAGTGTCCATGCATTACTGTGTGAGACAGGGCATGTTGCGGTGTGCTGGTTCTATGATACTTGCCTGTATGTGTGCCATAGCCCATGTATGCATGTATGTGTGCAGGGACATCATGGTAATGCATGTGCGACCAGTGATGTGTGATGCACATGGTTGTTGCATGTGTTGAAATGCCGCATGGGGAGCCCTAATCAGATTATGAACATGAGAGCATGCCAGTCTCTGTACCTGAACATGGGTGGGGGTGAGGGATGGGTGCTGATGCCAGGTACATATATGGTAGCCATGTCTGTGTGCCTGACCTGCGTGTCTGTGACTTGTGCATGCCATGGATGCATGACACATGTGTGTGACAATGCAGAGATTCAGTAAAGCAGCAAAATTACCCTTGTATCCGCTGTGTTTGGTGTGTTTGGGGCCAGATGGATGTGACTGAGGTGAAGTGTGTGCATGTGATGGGCATGAGGCATGATGCATGTGTGTTACATATCATTGAATGTTTCAAGAGTCCATTGGACATGCATGGAAATGTCCATGGCATGCACCATGCCTGTTACTGTGTGTGTTTTGCCTGGACTGGCCCATGTGTTGTGGAGGGACATGATGGAAGTGTACTTTGACAGTGGTGCTCATCTGCTATTGCTTCCTGTCTAGGGGACCATTGTACAGTGCCCTGATGCTTGTGTTCTTTGTCTCCCTCTACGCAGCGGCTAGTGAAGAAGAGGGCGGAGACGGCGCTGTGGAGCAAGGCGGCGGGGATGCCCCCACGGCTGCAGCGGAAGGGGTGGGTGAGCCCCCACAGGGGCCTGCTACGGTGGGAGACGGTGAGGAGCCATCCAGGTTGGTGGTTTGCACAGAGGAGGAGGAGGCCGCCACTGGGGCACACATGGGGCCTGGTGGGGGCATCCCTGCTGGTGCAAGTGGTGCAGTCCAGGGCCAGGGGCAGGAGGCAGCACAGGTCACCGTGGAGGGGCCTGTGCATGTCGCTGTCCCTGACCCTGTGAGTGCACCACCATGCACCAGCAGGGATGCCCCGTCCCAGGCCTGTCCGCAGGTAGAGGGGATGTCCATGTCACCTGACTCCCCTCCACCTGCGGACGTGGGAACCCCTGGCAATGCAGAGAAGGTCCTGATTGGGGTCGCGTTGCGCACGGCTGCGATTCGTGATGCCGTGCGTGCTTCCCGGGAGGAGCACGCACGTCATCACGAAGTGCACCGTGCCGACGTGGCCCAATTGGGATCGGCCATGTTCGGGGGTTTCCTGCATGTGTTGGCCAATGTGGCGGCCCTCTCCTCCTCTGTGCAGGCTATCCACCAGTCGTTCTCCTTGCCGTCTTCCAGCCCAGATGCCACCAGGGCCCCCTGTGGACCTGCCCCGACCAATGCAGCCAGCTCGGTGGGGATCCCATCCCTGCCACAGTCGGGAGTCAGAGATCCAGCAGGGGTGGACACCAGAGCAACTGGACCCCAGCAGATGGAGGATGTGACGGCATCATCGGGCAGGGCACGTGCACGACGGCGTCGGTGGTTTCCATCAGCCTGGATGCCGTCGTGCTGGCACAGGCAGTTGCGTCGGAGGCAGCAGCAGGCTCAACGTGGGAGGCATCATGGCTCGGGGCCATCAACATCAGGGGTGCAGGCATCGGCCGGAGGGCAGGAGAACCCTGGAATGGGAGTGGCTTCCGTGTGGGAGAGGTTGTGCCAGCGGATAGGTGCGGAGCGGCAGCGGGCAGAGGAGGAACGGCTCACGATGGTCAGGGCGGAGGACTCCATGCGGAGGGCGCTGAGGCGGGCTGAGTGCCTTGAGGGTCTTCGCAGGGAGTTTGAGCTTGACACTGCATTATCCCTGCGTGACCTCGGGGCCAGGGAACATGCCCGCCTCCAAGCCATTGACCAGGAGTTCGAGGATGCCCTGGCCCATGACAACAACCAGTGAGCCGTCCGAATAGCCCGCTGCCTTTGTATATAGTTGTATAGTTAGGGTTAGGTTTCATTTGTTTTTTTGAATTTTTTTTTGGTTGCGATTGGACAATGCACCACTTTTTTGTATATAGTTCCCTTTTTAGTTAGTAGTCAGTTAGGTTTAATTTGGTAGGGCTCATGGACCCAGGATGATCTTCTTGATTGGCTTATTTTAATTTTTCATTATTTTTTCTTGGACATTCATCTTGTTTTGTTTGATTTGCTTTGTGTTTTTTCTTATTTGCTGTTCAATACATATTATTTTTTTAATCTGCAATGTGTCGTATCATCTCATTGCTTTCAGGCATGTCATATTGGGTGTTTTGTCATTCACTTGCAGCCATTGTGTGTGACAGACATGTGTTAAATTGCATTATTTACATTGGGGGTGTAACATGTAATTGCCTTTGATATGTGGGTGGGTGTGATAGTTGGTTGGGCCTTTTGGCAGGGGAGGATGGGCATTACGGACATGATTGGGGAATGTTGGGACCCAGGTGCAGGGGGGCATGGAATGGACATGGGTGGGGGCCTGCTGGCAGGTGCCCCACAGTGCTGGGGGGTGGGGGTGGTGAGAGACATGAGTTGGACATGGGTGGGGGCCTGCTGGCAGGTGCCCCACAGTGCTGGGGGGTGGGGGTGGTGGGAGACATGAGTGGGGCACTGGTGGAGGGTGACCCTGCACTGCTGGGGTGTGGGGGTGGTGGGTGACATGAGTGGGGGCCTGGTGGAGGGTGACCCTGGTGGCTGGGGGGTGGGGGTGGTGGTAGACATGAGTGGGGGCCTGGTGGAGGGTGACCCTGCACTGCTGGGGTGTGGGGGTGGTGGGAGACATGAGTGGGGCCCTGGTGGAGGGTGACCCTGCACTGCTGGGGTGTGGGGGTGGTGGGTGACATGAGTGGGGGCCTGGTGGAGGGTGCCCCTGGTGGCTGGGGTTTGGGGGTGGTGGGAGACATGAGTTGGACATGGGTGGGGGCCTGCTGGCAGGTGCCCCACAGTGCTGGGGGGTGGGGGTGGTGGGAGACATGAGTGGGGCCCTGGTGGAGGGTGCCCCACAGTGCTGGGGGGTGGGGGTGGTGGGAGACATGAGTTGGACATGGGTGGGGGCCTGCTGGCAGGTGCCCCACAGTGCTGGGGGGTGGGGGTGGTGGGAGACATGAGTGGGGCCCTGGTGGAGGGTGCCCCACAGTGCTGGGGGTGGGGGTGGTGGGAGACATGAGTTGGACATGGGTGGGGGCCTGCTGGCAGGTGCCCCACAGTGCTGGGGGGTGGGGGTGGTGGGAGACATGAGTGGGGCCCTGGTGGAGGGTGCCCCACAGTGCTGGGGGGTGGGGGTGGTGGGAGACATGAGTTGGACATGGGTGGGGGCCTGCTGGCAGGTGCCCCACAGTGCTGGGGGGTGGGGGTGGTGGGAGACATGAGTTGGACATGGGTGGGGGCCTGCTGGCAGGTGCCCCACAGTGCTGGGGGGTGGGGGTGGTGGGAGACATGAGTGGGGCCCTGGTGGAGGGTGACCCTGGTGGCTGGGGTTTGGGGGTGGTGGGAGACATGAGTTGGACATGGGTGGGGGCCTGCTGGCAGGTGCCCCACAGTGCTGGGGGGTGGGGGTGCAAGGGGACATGTGTTGGTGTTCATTAGTTCAAGGAGACATGTGCCTTTGCTGGGGGGCATGCCCATGTTGGGTGGGCTGCCTGCGGGACATGACCAGGGATGCAGGGTAGTCCCCTGTGGTGTGGGCTGCCTGCAGGGGCCGTGGAGGGTGTACAGGGTACACCTGGGAGGAGCCACACTGTCAAATCACATGTGGAACTTCCCGCGCACCCCTGAAATACACGCGCCCAGGCTATTCGCGTGTGGAACTTCCTGCGAACCCCTGAAATACACGCGCCCAGGCTATTCGCGTGTGGAACTTCCCGCGCACCCCTGAAATACACGCGCCCAGGCTATTCGCGTGTGGAACTTCCCGCGCACCCCTGAAATACACGCGCCCAGGCTATTCGCGTGTGGAACTTCCCGCGAACCCCTGAAATACACGCGCCCAGGCTATTCGCGTGTGGAACTTCCCGCGAACCCCTGAAATACACGCGCCCAGGCTATTCGCGTGTGGAACTTCCCGCGCACCCCTCAAATTCACGCGCCCAGGCTATTCGCGTGTGGAACTTCCCGCGAACCCCTGAAATACACGCGCCCAGGCTATTCGCGTGTGGAACTTCCCGCGCACCCCTGAAATACACGCGCCCAGGCTATTCGCGTGTGGAACTTCCCGCACACCCCTGAAATACACGCGCCCAGGCTATTCGCGTGTGGAACTTCCCGCGAACCCCTGAAATACACGCGCCCAGGCTATTCGCGTGTGGAACTTCCCGCGCACCCCTGAAATACACGCGCCCAGGCTATTCGCGTGTGGAACTTCCCGCGCACCCCTCAAATTCACGCGCCCAGGCTATTCGCGTGTGGAACTTCCCGCGCACCCCTGAAATACACGCGCCCAGGCTATTCGCGTGTGGAACTTCCCGCGCACCCCTGAAATACACGCGCCCAGGCTATTCGCGTGTGGAACTTCCCGCGAACCCCTGTAATACACGTAGCCCGCTACCCCAGGCCCGATCGCGTGAGGAACTTCCCGCGCACCCCTCAAATTCACGCGCCCAGGCTATTCGCGTGTGAAACTTCACGCGAACCCCTGAAATATACGTAGCACGCTCCCCCAGGCCCGATCGCGTGTGGAACTTCACGCGAACCCCTGTAATACACGAAGCCCGCTCCCCCAGGCCCGATCGCGTGAGGAACTTCACGCGAACCCCTGTTATACACGTAGCCCGCTCCCCCAGGCCCGATCGCGTGAGGAACTTCACGCGAACCCCTGTAATACACGAAGCCCGCTCCCCCAGGCCCGATCGCGTGAGGAACTTCACGCGAACCCCTGTAATACACGTAGCCCGCTCCCCCAGGCCCGATCGCGTGAGGAACTTCACGCGAACCCCTGTTATACACGTAGCCCGCTCCCCCAGGCCCGATCGCGTGAGGAACTTCACGCGAACCCCTGTAATACACAAAGCCCGCTCCCCCAGGCCTGATCGCGTGAGGAACTTCACGCGAACCCCTGTAATACACGTAGCCCGCTCCCCCAGGCCCGATCGCGTGAATAACTTCACGCGAACCCCTGTGATGCACGTACCCTGCAAATCGCGTGTGACACTTCCCGCGCACCCCGGTATACATGCACACGTATTTTTTGTCAGCGGGTGTCCGTGTTTGTGGGTACCCCTTTGCACGTCATTTTTCCTGGAGGGCCACAGTATGGGACATTCATCATGGCAGTATATAGGTGCTATTTGTTGGCGCACCTTTTGGCGCACATTTCTTACAGCCGCAGAGACGCTACCGCCTCCTTTCTTGTGGCGGTCGTGTTTGTGCCTGTGCGCTGGTTTGAGCGTGCGCTTTTTTCCCCTATTCTATTCCATGAATACGTGTTGTAGGCGAGCGTGTGGGCGTTCCGCGCACTTGTGCCCTGTACTTCCCCCGTGACGCCCACGTTTTGGCAAGTTGTTCCCCATTCCGAGTGTTCCGCCCGTGTTCCGCCTACTTTTGTTGCGTGCGCCGCGCTATGTGCGAATTTCGCTGTGGCCTGTGCGATTTTCGCTGTGACCTGGCGCACGCTGTTAGATGGCCTGTGCGCTAACGTGCGGCGCGCACTTTTTATCGCACATCCGCTGGTTTTCTCGCGCACGGCCTTCCATGAATCGACGTGCGCTGCTTTTCGTGCGATTTTCGCACGTTCACTGCGATTTTCGCTATTCCACTGCGATTCGCACGTTTTTGCCCACTTGCGCCGCGCTAATTATTCCATGAATCGGCCTCTGCGTATCTGAAGACAACAATCAAATACTCTTGCTTGAATTGGGCAAACCGAACAAGAGGGGAATGGAATCTGTGACAAACAAGGACTTCTCCATATTTGCCGACTGTAAATCAACTAATGCACCTTTAGCTAGCAGCGAAAAACAACTAGTCTTCTGCCTATCAGTGCCAGACAGGGGTCCGGCCTCTAGAGATGGCAGGAAGGAAGAGCGAAATGATGTACAGAGGAAAATAGGAAGTCCAATAGTACAATCCTTAAAGACACAGAGGAAAGCTTGTCTCCTATCTGCATTGAATTGGAGGCCTCTTGTGCCTCAATCGACTCGAAGACTACTGAGGACCTTCTGATGGAAGAAGCTCTAGATAATCTGAGCCAACACAGTGAAGAAACTGAGGGAATCGAGGCCTCTGCCACACAACCCAATCCTACTCAAAAGAACAAACTGTTGAACCAGAACTAGAGACTGTTGAAATTGAATCAGAAGACCTTCCTGTCTTCCTGTCACTAGAAGACCGCTGTAAGAAGGTTGCACAAATTGCAAAAATGGAGTAGAGATCAGGCGTGTTTGAAGGAACACATCAAACCTAGTTTAGGCCACCGAAGCCACTATCCATCCAAAGCCCCAAACCCTGTAAATCATACAGAACAGAAGACAGAACGAATTTGACAGGGAAGCACGAGATGACTTCTCACATAACTCCAGATCCCACACACGGAAGCCTAGGTTTCCGGCATTCAAACTGGAACAAATACACAACAGCTGAGAATATGTTGTTTTAAATAGAAGAACCGTGATGGAATTGCTACACAGCATTCCTAAACTAAGCTCAATAGAATCAAGCTACCTGGAAATCCTCGAACAAATTCACAAAGGCCGACAGGCAACTACCTACTTATACATCACTTCTCGGTCAGTTAAACTGAAGCTACGTGACACCCTGAAACAACTGCTTAAGCTGGGATACGACCTAAAAGAAATTGATGTCGAGCGATACCGGAATCAAGAGGAACCATTGAAAAACAGCAGGACACACTCAAGCTCAAGGAAAACGAAAGAAAATTCCAAACTCTCCAGATCTCCAGAGGTTGTAACTCAAAACAACTCCACCGGGCGTCGTAAAGATGGACACTGCTCCTCAAAAGTGTTAGAGACACCAAACAGAGGGCACATGATGAGCCCATATGTTTTCACTACTTGAAAACCAGAAAGACCTTTCTCTACCTCGAACAACTACAAAGAATGCCAAGAAGAGGCGGAAACAATAAACAAAAGATTTCCCAGTGGACCATTAACTTTAATCAAAAGAACTTGCCTGTAGAACACAAAAAAAGACCATAAACATTCCTTGATCAAGGAAAAACTAAATCCCCTACAAAACCTGTGAGCATGGCTGCCAAAATCTCTAGCTCTTCAAAGAAAATAGCAATTCAGGCACCACACCGAAGACTCGACAGGATCTACAAACAACATAATCGTGAAGCTAGGTTCGTTGAACACACAAGGGTTTGTGCACTTGACAGTACCGGGCGACGTTAACCTGGCTCTTTTTGACATCTTGTGTCTCCAGGAGACTTGGCTTACTACCAAGCCTATTCTGGATGGGTACGAAATTGCTTTTGCCACAGCGAAAAAAGGGCCGAAAGGTAGACCATCATCGGGGCTGCTAATAGCGATCCGAATTGGAAAGGGTCTTAAAGTTACGAAAATCCTGACATCATCCCTTTTTATGCTGACAGTCCAGGTGAAATGGAATTACTGGGATGAAGTCATGAAGAAAACAGTGACAACTTCAGCCATCATCATCAATGTCTACTGGAATCCGGATTCCATCTCAGATCAAGACTTTTTGGTCATAATGGAGAAAGAAATCGACAGAATTTACATTGATCACTCTGAAACGTGCCTGTACATCTGCGGCAATCTAAACGCAGTTTGTGATGTGAAGTCCGGCAAGCCTTCTAAAACCAAGGCAGAACTGCGAGGCAAAAAATGGGCTTTGCTGATGAACTCGAAAGAACTTGCCAGTTTAGATAATATTTTCCCTGGCGTAAATCGCATACCAACTTGGGAAGGCCATACTTCATCGGCAAAAATCGATTACATCTTTGTGTCAATGATCCTTCTGATGACCATCTCATCGTTTACAATCGTCAAAACCATGGCAAGTGATCACAATTTATTGTGTACAACTTGGCCAATTTATTCATCTGAAAAGGCAACGTTCAAACCAAATGTGGAAGTCAACCTGAAAGGCAATCGTCTATCACTGAGCCTAAAAAACATCAACATCCTAACAAGCAAATATGCCCTGTTAGGGACTCAGGGAGACTCCACCTGACTATGGCGTCCTCCTTAACACCTTTAAAAAACAAAGCCGGAACTGTGTAACACCTATCGAGAAACCGATCCACAACTACGATCTGGTTCTGGTAGCTAGAAGACGGATACTCAGGAAATTCCAGAGAGTTTTTTCTAGAGACAGTTCTGAGGTCAATAAACAAGCCCTAATGTTCGAAAAAACGAAATATAAGTCGTGGCTAAAAGATCATCACATCTCCCTGATCAAAGAGACTCGGAGGAAAAGTTGAGGCTTGTATGTGGCAAAAATTCCCGAAAATTCTGGGCCTTGATTAACTCAACGGAAAGAACTACCACATATCTACTAATTAACGGTATGGGAGAAGACACCTGGACAAATCATTTCAAAAAGCTTTTCTACGACCCAATCGCCCCACCATCCACCATACAGAACCACAGTGTGCAAACCTGGGTGGCGCTCCATGATGAGGAAGACATCATTGACATCCTAAAAAAACTGAAAAACTCAAGGGCCCCGGGCCCGGACTGCCAGACAAACATGCACTTAAAACAACATCCTAAAGCATGGGCAGGGTTTATTAGTGATGTTTTCCGAAGATCAACAGCAGCGAAGGTTCTACCCAAATCCTGGACCACTGCGGTAGTAGTGCTGATCTACAAGAGAGGAAAGAAAGACGACCCGACGAGCTTCCGTCCAATTGCTCTCTTAAATGTGATTGGCAAAGTCTATGGAACATTGCTCCTCCAGCACTTCCAATACTGGGCAAGTGAGGCACCCTGCAATGACCCGTTTCAAGCTGGCTTTAAGAAAAATGTGGGGACCAATACCAACATCTTAGAATCCGACGAGGGTAAAGCTGAGCCGACCTGCAACGACGACACCTCCGGTGGAGCCCTGCTGAACCGACTCACCACTTCCCAACGACAGAGGAGATCTCCCTGCTGGAGAGTCTTCTTCCCCTGACTGGTGGGAACAACCTGTCCCTTGCTTTTTCTTCACTTCCAGGACCTCTAGTGGTCGAATTGCCCGTGCTGAGCACCCCGGCAACCGGATAGCCACTAACCACTGTACCGGGACCAAAAGGTGGTGCCTTGTGATTGAGCACTCCGCGGCTGGTCTCTTCCCTGGTGGTGCAACGATCTTCAACTTTCCTCGACGATGAGATCATCTCATCTTCTGACAAAGCCCCGACTTGCATCCACCACCAGGAACAACTGCCCCCGCCGGAGCTGCCTCTTCACTCTCAAGGTACTGTGTCCGCCTGGCTTCCCTTGAAACGGTTAGCCTGAGGTGTCTTAAATCCTTACCTTTCCATTGGGTCGCCTCCAGACCTTCTTAAACTTTTGTTCTAAACTGGTCCAACCTTTCTGTGACATTTTGCTACAAAGACTTGAAGTGCATTTCCACTGTGGTACTTTTGGGACATACCGCCTTGCCTCTCTCTGAGTGGGCCTGGCCTCTGAACTTTGTGATTTACAGTAGACCCTGCCTTGCTTGCCTTGCATTTGTTTCGTAAAAGTGTTGGTACTGAGTTGGTTTCGTACCCTGCCTTTTTCTCTCCCTTTCTAACAAATACTAGAGGGCCATCTAGGTTAAAGCATTCACCTCTGTCTGCAAATAAGTGGTGCCGTTGAACCTATACTTGTTGAAATATTGTTATGGGATTGATATATACTTATAGTAACTGTGATTGAAGTTGTTTGCCATATTAGTGCCAGTGTGTTTTCCATAGATATGTTTTAAAATAAATAATTATATATCCTCACACCCAAGCTCTGATCAGTGTCTGCTTGTCCTATTGTGTAAATTGCCCTATCCTGTTTCCTCCAAATACGGCCTAACTCGTCTTGAGAGAAGTCTGAGTGCTCAGCCACAGCTACCAGGTAAATATGGGTGGTGCAGACTGCTACCAATTGGGTTTACTGCTAACTCCTGTAGACTTAAACTTTTTGCAGTGATCCCAGAGGGAACTGCACAGGTTTCTGCCTAACACTGGTGTACAGCGGTGGGATTTGTATCGAGTATACAGTTTAGAGTGCTTTTCAATACTTTAGGATAACTAACCACAAAGCTTAGCACTAAAAAGTAACTTTCTAAAAACATGTCTACTATGGAAGTTTACAGTCAAGAGTCCTTGTCAGGTGAAAATACTGAGAGTTTGAGAGCTCGCTGTAGACAATAGAATCCTTCTGTAAGAGGCAAGAAAATAGAACTAATAGCAAGATTGCTGGAAAACCAAAGTCTGGGTACTGGTTCAGAGGAACCAACTTCTCCAGCAAATGTAGATAACAGTAATGGTGTTGATCTAAATCAAAGTTCTGATGATAGTGATGAAGAGGCTGAAGAGGAGGGAGAGGCTAATGAAACTGTCTCCCCTGATCCTCTGTCTGCCTTACCAGCTGTACCTACTGGGCCTATAGCAGGTCCCACACTAAGTCCTCAAGTCCTTAAACTAGAAAAAATGAAAATAGACTTGGAATTCAGAAGGATTACTGCTCAAACTGAACAGAAACACCAAGAAATGCAACTAATTCTTAGGCTCAGAGAAATGGAGCTCAAGCATGAGTTAGAAATGAAAAAGTTGTCTGTCGAAACTGCTTCTGTCTCTGGCTCCTCTAGAAGTTCCAGTTCCAAAAGACCTCAGATGCCTAAGGAATTAATTGGTATATATGAAACAAAGTTGGATGTGTTGGATTGGCTGAGTTTGTTTGAGTACAATCATGGGCTCCAGAACATCACAGGTAATGAGCTACTTACCTGGTTGTTCTCTAGACTCCCCCCTGTTGCAACTGATGTGGTAATGGAGTTGGGGGAGGAGGATAGGAAAGAGTATGAAAGTGTGAAACTAGTCTTGATAGTAGATTTGGGAAGACCCCTTCCCAGTATCTTAAGAGGTTTAGATCCCTCAAAAAGCATGATGGTACCCCTTGGGTTACCTGGGTGAGTGAAGGGTTGAAAAACTTAGAGGGATGGATTAAGGGTTACAAGGTGAACACTTATGAGGGTATGAAGAATCTTTTTATGTTGGAGTCTACTTATGATGCCTGTTCTCCTGAGCTCAGACAGCACTTGGCTGATTCGAAGGAATTGGATTCCAGGAAGCTAACTAAGGCTGCTGACTTGTGGGTTGCCAACAGGGTTACTCAAAAGGATTCTGGGGCAACTCAGAAAAAGGATGAGGGAAAACAGCCTAAAAAAGACTCAAAAGAGAATTCTAATAACTCAAATTCCAAAGAGGGCCCCAAACCAAACCATAAGGGTAAGCCACAAGGAAAACCACAGCAGAATAGTGTACCTTCTGGTGCAAACCAGAGGGAGGCCAGAACAAGCCACCATTCCAGAAAGCCTTTGGAAAATGCTTTGTTTGTGGCTCTACTGAACATGTGAAAGGAGATCGCAGATGCAAGGGTAAACCTTCAGGGGTCCGGCTTGTCTCCTTAGCCTTCGCTCCAGAGGAGGAAGTCCAAATGGCAAGTGGAAACTTTCTACTGCTGGCTGATGAACCCATTGGAGTCTCAGCCAGTGTTTCTTTAGTGTCTCTGGGTTTGTGGGAACAACAGAATTTAGATGTCTATAATTCTATCCCAGATAATACTAAGGAGTATTATAAGGACAGTGTCCAGGTTAATGGCCAGAAGACTCCTGCCATTAGGGACACTGGAGCCAGCATAACTGTGCTGGATACATCTTTTTTTCAGCCTGAGGATGTTGCTAAGGCACCCACACGCCTCACCAAGTTAGCTGGAGGGCCTGTGCAGATGCTTCCCCAATTACCAGTTCTCATCCAGTGTAATGAGATGACTGTAAAGATACCTGTCAGCATACAAAGTGAGGTACCAGGACGAGTTCTGTTGGGTAACGATTTAAAAACTCTCAGAGTTGTGTCTCATACCCCCAGACCTCCTAGTAAACGGTTACAGGAACTAACCAGACCTGCAAGGGAGAGAACCATGAGAGGTACTCCCCAGGAGATGATGAAGAAGGATATCACTCCTGCTCCACTGGAATTGTCAGCTGCTGTCTCAAAGAAATCAGAAGTGAAAGGGAAACCTAAAACTTCTATACCGAAACCAGCAGCCAGCACTTCAGTGCAGCCAACAAGGACTTCCCCTCGGTTGTCCACAGTTACACCCGTAACTCCCCCTCCAGCTGAGGCTGAGAGGGTGGTACAACCCTGTGTGGTAGAATTAGACTCTGAAGAAGAGCTAATGGAAGGCCAGGAACTCATTTGAGATCTGGATCCTGTTGACCATCCTGAGCTGCAGTCTTTACTGGCAGAAGGTGGACCCAACAGGGCAGACTTCAGTAAGGGACAGAGGGAATATCCAACTCTGGAAGGTCTTCGCCACCAGGCAGAAGCTCAGGCTGAAGAGCAAGAGCCTGGGAAATACCGGTTGCACTGGGAAGATGGCCTCTTCTTCAGTGAACCGACCGAGTCTGAACCTGGAGACTACAAACGACTTGTAGTACCCCAAGAGAACAGACAACAGTTCTTGCAGTTAGCCCACGAGATTCCTTTGGCTGGTCACTTGAGTTTCAAGAAGACCAAGGAAAGGCTCTCTCTCTACTTTTATTGGCCAAAGATTGGGGCCAAAGTAGAAAAACACTGCAGGAGCTGCCACACCTGCCAGACCTCTGGTAAGGTTGGCTTCAAGAATGTGGCACCTTTAGTGCCTCTCCCAGTTGTGGGAGTCCCATTTGAGAGAGTAGGGATTGACATTGTTGGTCCCCTTGATCCTCCAACCTCCTCAGGCAACAGGTTTATACTTGTTGTAGTAGACCATGCTACTAGGTATCCTGAGGCAATTCCTATGAGGACTGTTACAGCTCCCGCTGTGGCTAAGGCCCTCCTTGGTATTTTTATCAGGGTCGGGTTTCCTAAGGAAGTAATCTCTGACAGGGGGTCAAACTTTATGTCCCACTACATGAAAGCCATGTGGAAAACCTGTGGAGTTACTTACAAGTTCTCAACATCTTACCACCCACAAACCAATGGGTTGGTAGAAAGGTTCAACCGAACCACGAAGAGCATGATAGGTGCTTTAGAGGAACCCCTTAAACAGAAGTGGGACCTTCTACTGCCATGCCTTCTCTTTGCTTATAGAGAAGTCCCTCAGGAAGGAGTAGGTTATTCTCCCTTTGAGCTTCTCTATGGTCATCCCGTCAGAGGTCCATTGGCCCTGATTAAGGAGGGGTTGGAGAGTGCTCCTTCCCCCAAGCCAGTCAGAGTGACTGACTACGTGATAGGTCTCCGGAGGAGAATGTCACACATGATGGCAGAAGCAAGTGATAACTTGAAAGCTGGACAAGCATTGGTCAAGCACTGGCATGATCAAAAGGCTAACATGGTTGAGTTCACTCAAGACCAGCTAGTTCTCGTTAAGATCCCAACAAGGCAGAGGGCCTTGCAAGACAAATGGATGGGACCCTTCAGAGTTGTGGGTAAACTTGGAGAGGTCAACTATCTGGTGGACTTGGGCAATCCCAAGGAGGTTCCGACAGTCTTCCACACCAACAGACTCAAAGCGTATGTCTCGAGACCTGATGTAGGAGCATTGCTTCTAGCATCATCAGAGGAAGAAGAAGAGAGTGAAGCTCTTCCGGATCTCCTCAGAGGCTTACCTTTAGATGAAAAGATTGAAGGAGTAAATCTCTCTTCAAATCTGACACCTGAGCAACAAGAAGAGTGCAAATCTATGTTGAATCAGTTTGCCTCTCTGTTCTCACTTTCACCAGGCTTGACCCCTTGGGGCCAGCATGACATACTCACTGGTGACTATCTGCCAGTCAAAAGCAGAGGATACAGAATGTCAGAAAGTGTAAGAACCCACATCAAAGGTGAGGTCAGCAAGATGCTTGATCTCGGGGTAATAGAGCCCTCTATTAGTCCATGGTCTAGCCCAGTTGTGTTAGTACCAAAGGCAGGATCTAAAAAACTTAGATTCTGTGTGGATTATAGAGCTCTTAATGCAGTCACCAAGACTGATGCCCACCCTTTGCCAAGAACAGATGAGTTGGTGGATAGACTTGGTTCAGCCAAGTTCCTCAGCACATTTGACTTGACGTCAGGCTATTGGCAAATAGCCCTGACAGACCATGCCAAGGAGAAAACTGCATTTTCTACCCCAGCTGGCTTGTACCAGTTTAAGGTAATGCTTTTTGGATTGAAAAATGCACCTGCTACATTTCAACGGATGGTAAACCAGGTTCTGAATGGGATGGAGGACTTCTGCATGGCATACTTGGATGACATAGCAGTGTTCAGCAATTCCTGGGAAGAACATGTAACCCACCTAAGAGATGTTTTGCAGGCTCTTGGACGAGCCAATCTGACCATAAAGGCGAGTAAATGCCAAATTGGACAGAGTAAGGTAGTCTATCTTGGACATGAGGTAGGAGGTGGAGAAATAAGGCCTTTGCTCAGTAAGATTGAAGCTGTGCAAAATTGGACAACACTGACTACTCAGGCCCAGGTGAGAGCCTTCTTAGGTCTCAATGGGTATTACAGGAATTTCATTGAGAACTATGGGACCATAGCCTCTCCTCTGAATGTTATCTCCTCTCCAAAATTCCCTAAGAAGGTTAGATGGAATGAGGAGTGCAATCAGGCCTTTGAAAACCTGAAAAAGGCTCTTTGCCAAGCCCCAGTACTCAGAGCTCCTGATTACCACTACTGTCTTCCAGGGCATGTAAAGTCACCATTGGCTTTACTAGACCTAAATTTACTAACAGAACTAGTACAAACCATCCTATTGTGGACATACTGGTAGGGGTAATTTGATTACCCCTGGGTCTGTTGTTTGAGGGGGCACTGTCCCGTCTCCCTCGTCGAGTTTTGGCTGGTGGCAGTGGATACTACTTTTTATATTCGACCACAAATATATTGCTATGGGATTCTTCCCATTGTTCAAGGCTAATACTTTTTCACATTAGTCTCTAACATACCGCCGGTTTATTTGTCTTAAATAAATCCACCGGTTGGTATTTTCTGCCAGGACTCGGTTTTTAAAATGGCGTATGTGTTCGCCTCTGTAACTCCGAACCAAAGGTTGAGCCCTTTGTTCCACTTTTGGCGGGCTTCTGCACAGAAGCCCTCCAGAGTGGGGCCATTCTGTCTGGGTACTACAGGGGGTGTGGGAGGGAGTTTAGGCACCCTGGACTGAGTTGCCTTGCCAACTCAAGTCGCACTCTGGTGTGATTGGCCAGAGTGGTGAGCCGCCCCGCTCACCACTTAGCATGTTTGATTGACTGCTAGGCTGAATGAATGGGGGTTTTCTGCATAAAAGCAGGGCTTTTGGGACTGGAACTTCAGAAGTCGACACAGGACCTAAGAATCCGACGAGGGTAAAGCTGAGCCGACCTGCAACGATGACACCTCCGGTGGAGCCCTGCTGAACTGGCTCACCACTTCCCAACGACAGAGGAGATCTCCCTGCTGGAGAGTCTTCTTCCCCTGACTGGTGGGAACAACCAGTCCCTTGCTTTTTCTTCGCTTCCAGGACGTCTAGTGGTCCAATTGCCCGTGCTGAGCACCCCGGCAACCGGATAGTCACTAACCACTGTACCGCGACCAAAAGGCGGTGCCTTGTGATCGAGCACTCCGCGGCTGGTCTCTTCCCTGGTGGTGCAGCGATCTTCAACTTTCCTCGACGATGAGATCATCTCATCTTCTGGCAAAGCCCCGACTTGCATCCACCACCAGGAACAACTGCCCCTGTCGGAGCTGCCTCTTCACTCTCAAGGTACTGTGTCCGCCTGGCTTCCCTTGAAACGGTTAGTGTGAGGTGTCTTAAATCCTTAGCTTTCCATTGGGTCGCCTCCAGACCTTCTTAAACTTTTGTTCTAAACTGGTCCAACCTTTCTGTGACATTTTGCTACAAAGACTTGAAGTGCATTTCCAATGTGGTACTTTTGGGACATACCGCCTTGCCTCTCTCAGAGTGGGCCTGGCCTCTGAACTTTGTGGTTTACAGTAGACCCTGCCTTGCTTGCCTTGCATTGGTTTCGTAAAAGTGTTGGTACTGAGTTGGTTTCATACCCTGCCTTTTTCTCTCCCTTTCTAACGAATACTAGAGTGCCATCTAGGTTAAAGCATTCACCTCTGTCTGCAAATAAGTGGTGCCATTGAACCTAGACATGTTGAAATATTGTTATGGGATTGATATATACTTATAGTAACTGCGATTGAAGTTGTTTGCCATATTAGTGCCAGTGTGTTTTCCATAGATGTGTTTTTAAATAAATAATTATATATCTTTACACCCAGGCACTGATCAGTGTCTGCTTGTCCTACTGTGTAAATTGCCCTATCCTGTATACTCCAAATACGGCCTAACTCGTCTTGAGAGAAGTCTGACTGCTCAGCCACAGCTACCAGGTAAATCTGGGTGGTGCAGACTGCTATCAATTGGGTTTACTGCTAACTCCTGTAGACTTAAACGTTTTGCAGTGATCCCAGAGGGAACTGCACAGGTTTCTGCCTAACACCTTGTGAGAAGGATAGTTTCTGAATGCTAAACGAAGAAAATTTGTTCGCTCATGGTTGGGAAGCTGGATTGTATGTGGGAAAGCCACCAGGATGTAAGATGAGGAGCAGTGCGCGGTGCAGGCGGTCAGCGGACAGCTGACAGCATTCACGGTGCACTCCCGGTTGTGCGCGCGTGCCTGTAGATATAGTCACGCTGGGCTGAGATGGGCATGTCTACACTAAAAGAGAGAAAAATAGGGGATTGTATGTTAGTGGGAGAGTTATATGAGTATGTAATGATGAATTATAGCTGCTCAAGTTCAAATCCATATACCAGTTCAATTAGAGCAACAATGATGAAGTGTTGATGAAGTTTTGAGCACGCAGAAGCGGGAGTCTGAGTAGAGTCGAGCAAAGATTCCAGACAGCTGAGAGCAATCGCGGTGCACTCCCGGTTGAGTCAGTGGCCCTCATTACAACACCGGCGCTAAACCATGGCACTATTAGCACCATGGTTGGTGCCGGTGTTGTAACGGGATCGCCATGGTTCAATGGGGAATTACCACCCCATTCCACAGTTGGTGGGGCGGTAATTCCCCATTGAACCATGGCCCTTCCCCATTCACATTTTCACCCCGTAGGGCTCTATGGGAATGGGGAAGGCACTAAGTACGGTACCGCAAATTGCGGTACTGTACTTAGCACCAAGGTCCCTTTGCGGGTCCCTACTTTAACTGCTGGTGTAGAGCAGCCTTTAAGGTCGGGTCCCGCAAAGGGACCTCGTAGTAAGGCGCTAAGTGTTTAACGGCGCCGCAGCCTTTTACGGCGCCGTTAAACACTTAGCGCCAGGGTCGTAATGAGGCCAAGTGTATGGTATTTATGAGTGCACAGCTGAATGGTATGAGTAAATGAGTAAGTGAATGTTAGGTAAATAATGTTTTCATTTTTATATTTCTAATGCACAGCAAAGAGAATTAACTGCATCTAGGTGCAACATGTTATAAAAGAATACAAGGGAAACACTTATGATCCGTTACTAACCCAAAAAGAAAATACAGAGAGATCTACTCACTCAGTCAAGAGGGGAATTTAGTTGTTTCAGGAAGTGTGGTCCGCTTAAATAAAAAGATGGGTTTTAAAGCCTTCTGAAATATGGGAAATGAGGTCAAGCTTTGTATGGAGAAAGGTAACGAGTTCCATAGCCAGGGACCATATATGGGAAAACGTCTATCACCTCTAAAAGCAAACCGGGATGGAATGATCACCAATAAGTGCTGATCCACCAAACTAAGCGAATGCTTTGGCTCATAACATACAATCTTGTCAGACAAGTAAGTGGGGGCGAGACCCTTGATACACTTAAGCACCAGGCAGCGGGTTCTAAAGACAACCATTTGCCTGACTGGTAACCAGTGGAGTGACACCCGTAGTGCGGACACTGGAGCTCTCTTGGGTATCATATAGATAGGTCTTTCTGCTCATTTTGCACCCTCTGATGGTGATGCATTTGTCTTGCAAGGATCCCAGTAAGAGTACTATTTCCATAGTCCAACCTAGAATTCACCACAGAGCCCACCACAACAGCATGAACCGTAGGTGAGATAAATGGAAGAGCGTGTTGAAGTAGGGGTAAGGAATAAAAGACTGGTTGCACCTTATCCCCAACTTGTAGTTTATATCCAAGGTAAGACTCCCAAAGGCAAACCCAGATTCGTCACCTTTGAAGAGAAGACCATAGGTATGCCAAATAGGCATGGTGGGCATGGACTATGAGAGGCATCCTCAAGCAGATGTTTTGGCCCAAACAGAATTAGCTCAGTTATGTTGTCATCCACCGGCTACCTGTGTGAGTACATTGTACTAGAATGTACAGGGACTCAGCAAGATTGCTCATCCTTATGTATATTTAGGTATCACCTGCATATGAGTGATAGCAAAGATTGTGTTTCCTAATAATAGCAATAAGTGGGGTTGAATAGATATACTGAACAACAGTGGAGACAAAGACGAGCCCAGGGGGAATCTGCAGTGTACTGGGAGAGAGTCTGAGGTATGATGTGCTGTCTTGACACTTTGGTGGTGATTGGATAAAAAAGATCAGAACCATTCCAAAGTATCTTCCAAAACTCCAGAATCCTCAGACAATCTGAGCAACAGAATGCACAGATCCACTTTTTCAAATGCTGCTAACAAGTCAGGCATGATGAGCAGGGTAAAGTCCCCATTGTCAGAATAATTTTAAATGTCTCCCACATCGCCAATAGGGCAGATTCTGTACCATGACATGGATGGAAACCAAACTGAAAACTACCAAGTATTGAAAGGGCTTCCACATGCGCCTGTAACTGTAACATATCTACCTTTTCTAGGATTTTAGGTGGGCAGGGCAGGCTTCCCACAGGGGGGTAGGTCTGAACATCTTTAGGATCTAAGGCTGGCTTTGTTTTGCAATGGGGTAACTATGTAGATTTTCAAGGCTGATGTTACAACACCTTATCCTAGGGACAGATTTATGAAGGAAAACAGAAACTGTGACAAGGTAGTGGCATGTGTTTGAGCAGTACAAGCAGGTAGTCCATCGAATATATAATTCATGGGTTTCAGATTCTGGAGAAGCATAATGTAAGATCCGAATGAAACTGGCCAGAAGTCAAACAATTCCTCTGTCGACGGGAAATTCCCAGCAAGGGGTGTGATCTGCTGGCCGTTTGATAGATCTTATACTGAATGGTCTTTATGTTCTTCATAAAGAAATTATTGAATTCATTAGTTCACAAAGTAGAATAGCCAATGCTAGATAGGATACACACTGTATTTAGGAATCTGAAAATGCTCTTCACTACAAGAATATGTTTCTTCAGGAACTTCACTTTCCCCTCTGAAATAGCTTTCTTGTATATATTTAGGGCTAGTTTAGTGCCCTCAAGAGCAGCCGCATCTCTAGATTTCCTCATTAATATTTTCTTTCTGGTGATAGCTTTGTTTTAATGTCCCTATGATTGGAGTAAACCGAGGTTTAGAGGATGTGTTGGGCCATCTAATGCCAGTAGCAAACTACTCCTCACATCCTATTACCATGTGACAGGCTTCTAATGCCATGACTATGTCACTCCCACATATCGTTGCTAGATCTTTTTTGCAGGCCCATGCCTTTTCCATGTATTGACAAAGGGTATGTTGTACCTCAAGTAGAATAAAATGGAACAGTTTGATGAAATGATCTGACCAATATATGGCCCTGGTATCTGGCTAAGTCATTCAGAAACCACATAGTAATAAAAGATCAAGACAGTGTCCCAACCGGTGAGAAGGGGTCACCGTCAGTGGATGCAGATCATGTCTGGTTAAAATGTCCCAATGTTCAGCTGAGTCAGGAAAGTGAGGGGCATCCAACGAAATATTGAGATTGCCCATTATCAGTATATGTGCGTACTTTAAGGGCGGTTGCGGACAAAAATGATTCCAGGTTTTCTAAAAAAGGAGGGTGGTAATATAATGTGTATGTGTTTGTTCTGGGCCACCAAGGGTCTGATTTGGGGGTTGTGCAACAAGAGTATTCCTTAAAGGGCACTTATAAATACTGTTGTTGCACAAAACCCACTTCCACCAGCCAAAAGCAGCTCCCTGTGCAGGGCGCTGGTGAGCCCAGGGGGTAGGCATGGCAGTTTTTACTGGGCATCGATCATAAATGCAGAGTAAAAAAATGTCATGCCGGCCCCCTGACCCCTGAGATCTTTCCAAGCAGTGCCATGCCGGGCCCCAGTGCCTTGGATGCACACGCACAGTATTATCTGTGCATGCTTTGTTATGGAGGGCCCAGAGGGCAGGCATGAAATGTTTTACTTTTACTGGCATCTATGATAGATGTCCACTAATAACTCCCATGCCTGCCTAATGGGGCCTCCAGTACCTCACACACACAGATAATCACAATGTGGTTATGTGTGCGTGTGAGGCACTGGGTCGTGGTGGGGGGCAGGCTTGACAATATTTTCTGGTCGTGTATAACCAGCAATAAATACCATGTCGGTCCCCTCCAGTGCCTTGCATACATAATCTGCCCCCTCAGCCCGCAGTGCCTCACATTCCCACATAATCGCATTAAATATGAATGTTATTATGTGTGCGTGCAAGGTGCTGGGGGTTAAGGGTACAGGTATGACATTTTGTATTGGGCATCTATGATAAAGCAAGCATAATAAGTGTTATTATGTAGCTTGACTGGCATTTTAATACAGCCAGCCTAGCAATTTCTTACTGTTGCATTACATTTTGCATTGGTCATCTTAAATAACACAAGCATAATAAGTGTTATTACGTGGCTAGACTGGAATTTTGTTGAAGCCAGACAAGCCATTTCTTACTGTGGCATCACATTTTGTATTGGTCCTCTTTGATAAAGCAAGCATGATAAATGTTATTATGTGGCTAGGCTGGGATTTTGGTGCAGCCAGTCTAGAGATTTCTTACTGTGGCATGACATTTTGTATTGTGCATCTGTGATCAACCAAGCATGGTAAATGTTAATACATGGCTGGCATTTTGGTGCAGCCAGTTTGGACATGTCTTCTTAATATGGAATGCCTTTTAAATAGCTAAGCCAAGAGGAGTATATTTGTATGTGGGAAAACTGCCATATATTGGAAAAAAACAGCCTGGACATCTTTTCTTATAGTATCATTACTGGCATTATGCACAAAGCAAGCATGAGAATGTTCTCCAGTGGGAACACCAGTATATATTGGTGCAGCTATCAAGGACCTGTATTTGCACAGCCAGCTTGAAAATGTTTTTTAACCTGGCATATATATGGGGAAAGGCATCATGAAAAGAAATTGGTAAAGAGTACTGGGCACTGTTGGTGAATTGAATCTATTGGGTTTTTGGAATGGAGTTACCCTACAACACTAATTGCAAACTGTCTGGCTTTTTACCCAATTGATTACAGAAAGTGTACTGTATATTTAAGGCTTCCAGTTTTCAGTTTTTATGGATCTTTACACAAAAATACTGATTGAAATCAATCTGCTTTCTGTCTGTATTTATTTCTAAAAATGGATAAAAACAGAAAAACAGGTCTATCTCTCTGGCTCTCTAAGATGTCCTGCATACATCGCAGGCCAATAACACTGCAGATTGGCAGCATGGAGAGTGTTAAAGTTGTATAAAAATAGCATTCAAGTTCTTCAACTTGCTGACAGCATATATCTTAAGGCAGCAGCAGTCACAGGAACAACTGTTTGCTGTTGTGGAAAAAAAATGAGCTAGCATTTCTTTCCTACATGGCTCCATGTGTGCTTTAATAAATGCATTTTTTTATAGAATAAATCCAGAAAAATACTGGTTGCGAATTGTCTTTTTATATGACAAAAAATAAATGTGGATAAGTACAGAAAAAACGGCCCAAAAATGAATATGGATGAATACAGACAAATAAATACCATAAAACCGGAAGCCTTATGTATAATGCACCATTTTAACCCATTGTTCCAAAAAATGTCTGAGCGGCGAGACACCTATGGTTGGTACGGGCTCCTTTGCTAAGCTGATTCGCGCTAGCATATTTGTGGGAAATGTTTAAGCCCCTCAAATTAAAAAAAAATCACCAGCCATCACTGGATAAGTAGCTGGTGGGTGAATGGGTATGAATGTGTTTGTTCAAGGCTGGGGCCCAGGCAGGGGGAATTGGAGCATGGACGTTTTCTTACATCTTGTTACTGATATTTTTGGGCAAAGCCATCTTGATCAAAGTTATTACATGGATGAGAGTTTGGGTTGGGGTGTTTGTATCACAATGGGGCAGGCAGATTAGACCTTTTGCTTTCTATAGCACAGAACATTTACTCACTTAAGGGTCGAGGCACATATGTTGTGTGTTCTTACATGGGGATGGTAGGTGCACATCTGCAGTCAGCAAGTAGATGGTTTCTTACTGTGCCCTTAACACCAGTAAAACATGCAATGCCAAAGTCCACATGATGAGTGTTTTTAAATGATGTGTCATGGGTGGAGGTATTTCGGCAGCCAAACAGAGAAATGATTCCTTACTGTAGCATTGCATATTATAGTGGCATTTAGGTGTTGGTTGTTGGGCTAGCATTTGCGCTGCAGCAAACAAATATTTCCTTGCTGTGAAGGTAGCTTTTTATTGGCATTAGGGGCAAAGCCAACAGATTAATGCTTGTACATGGGGATACAGGCATAAACCAGCAGGAACATTATCTTATGGTATCATTGCTGTGTGTAATATTACTGGCCATGCACAAAGCTGGCACATTTGGGTGTCAGGACTCAGGAGCCAGGCAGAGTTCCCTTGTTTCGATGCTAGGTGGAAGATTTAAGAGTGGATGAAAACACATACTTACATCTTTCACCTAGTGCAAAGCACAGCATGCCCCTGTAGCAGCATGATCATGATGCGCATTGTGCATGCATGGTGGTCCACGCCGGCATAGGGTGTGGTGCAGCCCATGCTTTGTTGCCGAGCTGTGGGGGGTCAGCATGGCTTTCAGTGGGACCCCCACTTTTTGTGTTATGCCACTGGGTATATGGTATATGATGTGGCATGTTTTGAGCGCCCGTACACAAGTGTTTCTAGGCACCACAAGACAAGGAGGGGGAAACAAGGGGGAAAAAAATAAAGATCTTAGTAGGACGTGTGCGATTCAGATTGCACACGTACCGGGAACAGGGAAGGGGAGAAGTTCCAGGGTGGAGGGGAAGGGCGAAGTGTAGTTAACTCACAAGTGCAACCAGCAGGTGGCTCATAAGTGCAGAGAGAAGGAACTGTAGGGTTGCAAATACAGACCCTTAAGTACTGGGAAGCCTGGAGGTAGTGCAAGGGCAACTGGACATGCAGAAGCCTGGGCCCGAGTTCAGAGGGTGGCCAGGTGACCAGTGCACAGAGCAGTCAAGTGCATCAGCAGGGTAGAGGAAGATAGAAAGCGGAAGCGAAAACAAAGGAAGATTAATTGGAAGAGAAAGTTGGAGGTGGAGCAGTCCCACAGATAACTGCATTACCCTAGCCAGGGCACTAGTCTTATCCAAACTAGACTATTGTAATGCCCTGTACCTAGGAACCATGGGCTCTGCCTAAACGATGAGAAAATTGAGTTACTCATCCTAGGCTCTCAGTCCAAATTTTCAAAACTTGACAAGAAATATGAGGCCTTCAACATTGATGGCAACATCATGAAGGTCACCAATGTCACTAAAACCCTTGGAACTTACCTGGATTCCACCCTCTCTCTCAACAGACAAACCAATGCAGTGGTCTCAGCATCGGCGTATACATGTAAACTAATCACAGCCTGCCGTCCCTTCTTAACAACCGACAATTGCTTGATCCTCGCCAGAACCCTCATCTTATCAAAAATCGACTATTGAAACGCCCTTTGTCTCGGAACGAGCCAAAGAAACATTGATAAACTTCAGGTAACTCAGAATAATGCCATCAGGGCCGCGCTCAACATACCCAGGCGTGCCCACATTTCATCCGCCAGACGTAACATACACTGGCTTCCCATCTCACGGCGTATCGCCCTCAAAACACTTGTTTTAAGCCACAAAGCTCAGAACAATGCAGCACCGGCCTATCTGTCAGTGCACTTCACTCAACACACAGCATCCAGACCTCTTAGATCTGCACAAGCGCACACACTCAACATTCCCAGTTTCAAGCTCCAGACTGCTAGAGGCTCGAGTTTCCCAGTCCTGGCGGCGAAGCTCTGGAACTCCCTACCGGATGATCTTAGGAATGTCCCATCCTTCCAATCCTTCAAAAACAGAACTAAACAATGGCTCTATGAGCAAGACGATGTTCTGGACACCCCCCTGTAACTCTTGCTGCCTGCTGCGCCTGCTTGATCACCTTTATATATATCTGACCGATGTAAATTGTATGTATATTTTTGATGTACTTTATTTATATATTTCCTGTAATCTGCAACTGCCTTCTGTAACACTTTCTGTAACTACCCTTCCAAACATGCGCCCTGATGCCCGTGGGCAGGTTGCGCAATACAAATAAACAAAATACAAATACAAATACAAACCAACACAATCTAAAAAAGTTACACATTTTCCAGAAAAAAGCGCTGAGATCAGTGACTAACTTCCCTAAATCACTCCATATCTCTGAGCTGAGACGCAGTCTACATTGGCTATCTATCAATCAAAGAATTAGGGCCTCATTACACGGACGGTGGTGGACCAAGGTGCTATTAGCACCTTGGTCCATGCCGGTAAAATACTGGCACCGCCTTGGTGGAAAGGGGAATTACCGCACTATTCCAAGGTTGGTGGGGCGGTAATTCCCCCTTCCCCCATTGCCCTTCCCCATTCCCATTTTTGCCCCATAGGGCATAATGGGAATGGGTAAGGTGCTAATCACGGCACCGCAAATTGCGGTACCATAATTAGCTCCCTGGTCCCTTTGCGGGTTGGTTTATAACGCCTGCAAAAAGCAGGCGTTAAATTCTCCAACCCGCAAAGGGACCTCGTTGTAAGGCGGTAAGGGTTTACGGGTACCGGTAAAATACCGGTACCGGTAAACCCTTACCGCCTACCGTGTTATGAGGCCCTTAGACTCAAAACTCTATCACTTACATTCAAATGCCTAAATAATCCAGCACCTAAGTATCTGTGTGACAAATTCAAACAAAATTCCTTGGACCGACCTGTAAGATCCTTACAAGCTAATTGCCTTATCATTGCTAGGTTTAAGCTCCAAAAGGCAGAAGGCAGTAGTTTCCCAGTCCTAGCAACAAAAATTTGGAATTCATTGGCTACAACCCTTAAAGCCGAACCCTCCTTCCACAAATTCAGGAATAATGCAAAAAACTGGCTAACACTGAATGAACTCTAACAACGAGCACTCAAGCTACTAGTATCTACCCTTGTAATTATTTGTTTTTCTTTTCTTCTCTGATACATTCCATTACATGCTCCCAACATTGTAGATTATGCTGCTAGCTTTTGTAAAGCTCGCTGTATATCTGCTGTAAAGTTTAATTACACTTTGTGTAATACCTATTAGATGTTAAATGTAAATACCAATGCTACATAACTGTAAATACCTATTCTATGTAACTTACGAAATGTGCCCAGATGACTAAGGGCTTGGCGCGCTATATAAATACAATATAATACAATAAAATACAACAACATCGTTACAGGAACTAATTGGGGAAGAATGTTTTCTGCCTGGGGATGGGATTTACCTGGCTATTATTTCCTCTCCGCGAAAAAGAAGTCAGACTTAGAAAAAGTCAGTCAAAAATTAGGAAAGGGTGTAAGGGAGTTGAAAATCAAAATTGCTGAATGGAAAAAGATTAACAAAAGTTCTTCTCTGAAGCTCCTTCTTTCATTAACAATTCATGAAGATCCTGAGGCATTAAATGTGGAGTATGCATCTATTATTCATGACCATCGGGTTATCCAGTGAAATCCAAAGCTCCCATATTTATGATATGATATAATATGATTGGTTATTTATAACGTGCTTAATACCAAGAGGTTTCTAAGCATGGACCCAGGGATCGAACCTGTGTTGCTACGTGTCATCTTGCTTCCAAGGCTAGCACGTTGCCCCTGAGCTCTCCTCCCGAGACGCAGCATTGGAGCAAGAGGAAAAAGAAAAGCCCAGATGTCTTAAATGCAGCAGGGCAGCTGGAGCAGGGACCAACATGCATGGAAGTGGTTATATTACAATTTGAGGCATCACGACATCTATTTGCACAAATGGTGGATGGTCCTCTTGACATGGTCTTCTTCACAGCTTCAGAACCCTTGTTGGAGATTGTAAAAGAAGCACACAGTAAGAGGACAATAAACCAGACAGACATTAAGAGTCCACATTTCCAGCAGGGCTTGATGTTTGTATTTCCTCTCTGTGGTATACCTTCAAAGTGTTTCCTGGATGGTGGGGGAGCACTCGATTAGAAGGTGACCATGAATGCAAATAAAAAACATATTTTCACGGGGGCACTGTTGCGCACATTGGAAAATGGCCGCCTAGTCCCAGAGCTCCGGTCCACATCAATCCTGCTGGTGAATATCCTGTGTCGGGGCTGCCTCCAAAATGAAAGTGTTGCACCGGCGGGCCCCCAGGACTTGAGGCGCGCGCTGTGAAAATCCGGCGCCTCTGCTGCTGACCATTCGGGAGCTACATCGTCCCGTAGAACCAGCGGGCCTTGGTGGTGGTGCGGGCCGCCCACGAGTTTCGTGGATTTCCCCTAAGGTGCCGCTGGGGGAGGGGTGGCAAAACTCTACTGCGACTGTTCGCGCCTAACTGGAGAGGCGGAGACGGACCCGCGCGTCCCTCCGCTGACAGAGAGAGGGAGCCCGGTGGATGGTGGCGCTGGTTGGTGCTCTGCGGTGCCGCAGGCTGAGATCCCCCTGCGCAGCTGACGTGCCGACGACGGCCCGCAGTGTAGTGCGCCACAGAACTCCATGGCACATCCGAATAGAAGGGGCCTAGTGGAGCGGTGAGCAATCCCGTAGCAGCCTGGGAGGGGAATGAACCTCCCCCGCATGTGAAATCTGACATACCACCCCAGCCGGTGTACGGGGAACGAAGAGCGAGGGCTCTCGCCGCCATTACAGGCTACGAGGACACCATCACGCCTACGCGGCGTACCGGGCGTGCGACATAGCCCAGGCCTGCCGGATACAATCGGAAGGGGCCAGTTTTGCCAAACGCGTGGATCTGTTACCCGGAGGAAATACTATGGCGACGGAACTCTCCCATTGCAGTGTCGGAGCCCTGAACATGACCCAGATCTGTGGGGCTACCCCCCACCCGAGAGGTGCACCTGACTGAACATTTAGTGGTGCTCCATGTGAAGACGGATATACGGGGTGTGTTCCCTGTTCCTGGTGTTGGAGACCCCCCTTGCTGGGGGCCTTGTTCTTGGCCTGCACCACGTGGCTGTCACCACTGGCATTGGCTATGGGATTGAGGTGATGACATGATTCTTGCTGGGTGACTTTGCGGAGCGGTCTCGGAGAGTGTTGATAGGTCTGGTAACCCCTACGTCTGTGGCTCCCCCCCTGCGAATTTACACCTGGTCAACTCCCCGAGCTACCCTTCTTTGCCCGATGACACACTGCTACCTTGCCTTGATCTTTGGGAGTGGCCACAGGCAGGGTACATGAACACTGCAGCTCTTTTCATAATATTACGAGCAATTCATTGGGAGGCGTGGCGATACGTGGGAGAACACAAGCCACTCGATTCATCATATGGGCCGCCACGAGCAGAAAGGAGCGCGCTCCAGAAAAACGGGCCCGATGGACTCCTTTACCAGTTCCCAGCCGGGCGGATCTGCTGCTCCACCACTGGGACAGACAGACGGCCAGGTGGAACCCTCGCCCGATGAAAGAGAGGACCGACTAATGGAGATGGTCCAGAATGGCTTCCTAGCGGTGAACAGCAAGCTAGACGACATTGGGGCGACGATCAGCTCCTTGAAAGCGAGGGTGGATAAGGAGAGCTCCCGTGTCACCGAAGCTGAGAATAGGATAAGTACCAATGAAGATTCCATTATACAGCACAGCTGAGACATCACCCAACTGAAGGGAGACCTCCAGAAGACCCTTAATAAATGTGAAGATTTGGAATCCCGCTCCAGAAGGAATAATATTTGCCTGGTGAGGGTGGCCGGGACCTTTGGCAAGGGATCAATGGAGCGCCAGTTGGAATCCTTATTGAAAGAACTTCTGGGCCCCGACGCCTTTTCTGACCACTTCCTTGTGGAGCGTGGCCACCGTACCTCAGCACCCCCTCCCCGACCCGGTGCACCGCCGCGCACTATAATTGCCCGTCTACTCAATTATAGAGATAGAGACGCCATCCTGCGGAAATCCAGGGAGAAAGGCACACTTTTTTACGAGAGCAGTAGGATACACATTTACCCGCACTTTTCAACAAATGTGCAATCGCTGAGACGGTCATACAAGCCAGTCAAGAGGCAACTGAGACTACGCCAAGTTCCCTATTCACTAGTCTATCCGGCTAAAATGAGAATTCAGCATGGTGGACGGGCGCATTTTTTTGAAAATCCTACCGATGTCATGCTATATGTTGAGTCTTCTATCCCCCTGCCGACTTGTGACCAGAATCGGGATTCGCCACAACGGCCCGTTGAAATACTTGAGGAGCCCGCCGGTTGAGGTACTTTAGATACAATTTGAGGCCTGGCGTGGCACGGCAGCCCTGACTAATAACACTTGTTTGCAGCTGGGCCGTGAGGTCCACCTGGGATTTCGGCCATGTGAGTACGGCTTCCCCCCAGGAGTGTTCTCAGGTTATGGTTCGAGGGTTACATCATCTTATTGGGGTGGATGATGCGGGTGGGGGTGGGACGGGGAGATGAGAAAGGGTTACCCCTGGTGTCAGACCGGGACAGTTAAGGGAGTTCTTGTTGAAAGGAGTTATAATGTTTAAATCAGAGAGCGGTTACACAGCAGTACGCCCGTATCGCTTGCAACAGGGGCAAGTCTATGGGCAGTCGATTCCTTTTGAAAGCTGGTATGACACATGTTAATAGGGGCTTAAGTGTCAACTTACTTTCCTGGAACATACGTGGGCTTAATAACCCGGTTAAAGCAAGGAAGGTTGCAGCATACATAGCACGTCACAATCCTTGCATTCTTTTCATACAGGAGACACACACACTCGGAAGCGTTAATACTAAATTTCTGCCACGATGGGGCCCCCAAAGATATTATACGGAATATTCAACACAGTCAAGGGGAGTGATGACTCTCCTACACCCCAAATTGAGTTTTAAATACCATTCTAGTAAAATAGACCAGCAAGGCCGATATGTGCTAGTTTGGGGGGAGCTGGCAGGGTGCCCGATAATCCTGGTAAACACATACGGCCCAAATGTAGACGACCCACAATTCTCCTGTACTATATTAGATATGCTGACTGGGTCAGTGGAGGGGCTAATAATTTGGGGCGGTGACTTCAATACTATTCTGGACCAATCCCTTGATCGATCTTCCACCACCCCTAGGGCCCCTACTAGGGCTGCGTTGGTTTTGAAACAGCTGATGGAACAGATGGGCTTGATAGATGTTTGGCGTACATTACACCCACTGAAAAGAAATTCACCTTCTATTCGACAGTCCACTACTCCCATTCGCGTATAGACTACTGGTTTGTTAGCTCACACCTGGCGGGCACTGTCACTGGTTGCGATATACACCCTCGCACCCTTTCGGACCACTCACCTGTAACACTTAGCATTAAGTTGGGAGATGCCCCTCCCCCAGTTAGAAGATGGAGAATTCCCCCCGCCATTCCTAGGGACTCTAACATTTGCAAAGCCCTGCATGATGAGATCACCGAATTCATCAAAATAAATGAGGAATCGGTAACTACCTATGCTACTTTATGGGAGGCCTTCAAGGTCTGGGTCCGGGGCACTATCCTTGGTAAGTCCACCGGCATGTTGAAGGCTGTACTGAGGGAACTGAGTACAGTTGAAGCAAAAATAGATCTGTTACAAATTGAATATGGGGTCACACAAGAAAAGGAAACGTTAGCGCAAATGCATGTCGCTTTAAAGGAGTTCAGTGAGTTGGCCAACAGAGAAGTTCTATATATGGCAGCCCCTGCCAAAGCCCGCAGATACGGGGAGAGTAACAAGGCCGGGAAGTTCTTAGCTCCTATGCTTAAGTCTGATAGGCACCGTAGTCCGATTCCTGGCATTCTGACACCTACCGGGGAACTGGTTAACAGGGAGCGGGACATTAATTCCACCTTTTCGGAGTTCTATTCCTCCCTTTATTCTAATCATGACACAAAGTGTTCAGAGGAGACATTCCGGTACTTGGACAGCCTAGACCTCCCTACATTAACTGCTGAAACCCGTAACATACTAGACCGGCCCATCACAATTGCAGAAATTGAAGAGGCCATTAATCTTTGTCAGGAGGCCGCGCACCCGGCTCGGATGGCCTGAGTGCGGAACTATGCAAAGAATTCAGGAGTGAATTAGCCCCTTTACTGCTAAAAATGTGGGAGGAATCGATGGACCGGGGGACCTTCCAGAATCGATGCGTGAAGCTATTATTACAGTCCTCCTGAAACCCCGTAGACCGGCACATGAGATGGGATCCTACAGACCCCTCTCGTTGATTAACACTGACGCGAAAATCTTCGCCAAAGTGTTAGCTACCAGACTCCTCCCGTATATGTCAATCCTGGTCCACCCGGACCAGGCAGGCTTTATACCATCCAGATCCACTGCACTCAACCTGCGACGCCTGTTTAATGTAATGGCACAGATTGATCCCGAGGCGAAGGCGGCAGTGGTAGCCCTTGATGCCGAAAAGGCTTTCGATTCCGTGTCTTGGACATACCTCTTCCTGGTGCTTGAACAATTTGGCCTTGGTCGATACTTTATTAAATGCGTAAAGCTACTATACACCCACCCTACCGCTAAAAACCTCACTAATACCATGCTATCCCCTACATTTTGGCTCCATAGGGGCATAAGGCAGGGTTGTCCCTTCTCACCTATATTATTTGCACTTACCATTGAGCCAATGGCGGAGTATATACGACAGCATCATTTACATAGAGGACTCAGGATGACCGGCCCCCCTCAGATCATTTTACTATACGCAGATGACACTTTGTTATATGTCCGTGATCCAGAGGAGAATGTACAACACATCATGTCAGACATACACGAATACTCAGAGTATTCAGGGTATAGAATCAATGTTCCTAAGTCCGAGATATTTCCCTTAACTGATTGCACGGGTGATCTCTCTGCAATAGTGGGACTCAGGCCCGCTCTGATTCAGGTTCGCTACTTGGGTGTTGTGATTGCTAGGAATAAACAATTGCTGTACGCACATAACCATGGGGAACTGCTATCAAGTTTTGCGATCAAATTCCAGACATGGACCAGTCTCCCACTGTCCCTTTATGGTAGGGTGGCGATACTCAAAATGGTAGTTCTACCCAAACTTCTATATTATTTTAATAACATCCCGATATGGCCCGGCAAGGCTTTTTTTGCAAAACTCAGGTCGCTCGCCTCTACTTTTATCTGGAATGGGAAGACGGCCAGGCTGGGATGGGATAAGATGGTGGAACCATTCTCACAGGGAGGTATCGCTGCACCTGACTTTGAACTCTACTACCTGTCTGCACAGGCTCAATTCGCTAAACATTGATTCGACCCCGAGGATACAAATCCCGATGTTTTCATAGAAAAATATGCTGTCCGCCCCAATGATATCCGATCAGTCCTCCTTAACCCTGTTTATGGAGACATCTGCCCATTTGACCCGGTATACACAACTACACAAGCCTGGGCTAAGACATATAAAAGAATTGGCCTGGAGACCACCTACGACCCGGAGGTCACCCTGTGGAACTTCTCGAGTATATCCCCTACATTTGACAAAGCCCTTCAACAATTCTGAGATCCAAGAAAGCTGTTTACGCTACGTGACGTGTTCCCAGATGGGGTATTCTGCGAACTCACAGATTTTGTTGGGGCGGTGGGAGGTGGCCAACTTAAACGGTTCCAATACCATCGTATGAAAACTGCTTTTGCTGCTAGATGGCCAACTTTTCCGATGGAACCCCAGGTGCATGAATGCATTAGGGCAATAGTGGCTACAAATGGTCACAACAAGGGGGTGTCGTTGGTATACTCTTTGGTGCAGGCCCATTCCCCGTCCCGTAATGCGATAAGGGAGACCTGGGAACGAGATACGGGTACCCAAATTGATGAAATCCGGTGGTCACGCTTCTGTCAACTCACCAGATCCGTGTCTATGAATGCTGGCCTCCGTCTGATTCAATTCAAAATCCTGAATCAGTTACATTATGCCCCCTGCCAGGTTAGCTAAATTTGTTGAGAATTGCACAGGAGCCTGCCCTAAGTGTAATGCACCAAACGCTGGGCCATATCACATGTAGTGGTCATGCCCTTTGATTGTGGAATTCTGGCAAGAGGTGGTGGAATTACTTGAGGACATAACGTTGATCCCGGCGACCCTGTCCCCACTAAAGTACCTGCTTGGTGACATTGGTAAAGTGAGGGAAACCACTAGGCGTCTATTTAACATTTCATGTGTTGTTGCAAAGCGATGTATTCTTAGATCGTGGAAATCCGTCACTGCTCCATCCAGAGCTAACTTTTTAAAAGACTTGTGCATGGTGAACGACAACGAGGAACTTTTTGTCCTGTCGGTTCCGATACCTTGTCGTCCCAAAGATATTTGGACAATGTTACGTGCGTACCTATGGAATCTGGCACCAGATGATGCAACACCTGCTCCCTCACCATGATGTGTAATGTTCTGTTGTATGACATGTATGTACGAATACTGCAAATACCTCCAAACTATGCTTTGATATTTATCTACTGTTGTTCTTGCTGCTGACCTGCTCTCTCAATAAAATAAATGTTAAAAAAAAAAAACATATTTTCACAATCAATGGCTAAATATTTATACAGGTCTGCATGAATCAAAGTGTGTATTTCTATAATACAAAGGATACAGGACATTTCCTGTCCGTTAGTGGAATAGATTACTAGTAGGACCCTTCAGTAGTTAGGTTGAAAATATTTCTATGAAAGAATAGAGACTACTCCCAGTGCAATTATTATTTTTTGAAGTGAGAGAACAGATTCATAAACAAAGAAAAGAGGCGTTGATAGATCTAAGCCCATACAGAAAAAGCAAAGAAGCAGACCCAAATTAGTCTCCTGATGGTCAATTGTTAAGGCTAACTCCAACCATATTGTCTGGCCAGGGGGATAAACTTCCATATTATCCAAAAAGGACCCTCTTGTAACCCATCCACCAACGATAAGCTTTTGAATGTCCTCAATCCCCCATGCACCTCTAGGTCCGGCTAGCAGTGGACAGCATGCAAATACATTATTAATTCAAATAATGTCTTGAAAGAAAAAGCGAATCCATAAAAGTTATCTTGACTTGTATCGTGATTTCAATGATGTTTCTCTTCATTTAACCTGTGAGCCAAGAGGTAAAGAATCTTTGACTACTCATCACACATTTGGAAACATTAGGATGAGGAAGAGAACAGGAAAATGAGTGCGCTCCAGAGGGATTGAATATTCAATGCTATTTTAGATAAAGGAAATCCACCATGCCCAGTACAAATGTTGGTGGTTTAGGGGTCATGTGAAAGGATATATTTGAACATAGAATGAGAAGCCTATGGATTACAAACCAGACATATTTTAACAATGGTTGTTTCTTAGCCTGCACGAGCTTGCAGATGACGGCAAAGAGTTACTAATGTTTCTCCGAGAATCCGAGTAAACTCTAAGAAGAGGATTGAAAAGTCTGTAAAGATTTGTCGTGGTACATTGTCAGATGTGGTAGCACTTTTTTGCACACACTTTTAATGCGACAGAAAACGTCGTGGCTGCTCTGTTTAACCAATATGATTAGATTTGTTGGGATTGTGAAGTACTTGTGGAGCACTGCAAGGTTTGGGACTGTATCTGTGAGACTGTTCAGAAAGGCTACGTTGTATAACACGAGGTTGGTACACTGATAGCAAGGACATGAATAAAGAGTGGGTAATGGTGTGGTGAACCAACATGGATTTACAATGTGCAATAAGTGTTGATGAGGTTGCTTTAGTGGGGCTGTGCATCTTGTTGGTGGGGGCAATATGTGTTGGGTGCAACAGTAGTGTGTACTACCTGCACAACATAGCTGTTCGAGTTGCAATTCTTTAGTGTGAACTGTGAGTCAGTGTCCTCTTCAAGAAACAACTAATAGATGTCTGCTCTGTGCTGTAAGTTTGAGAGTTCTTTCATGAAGTGACACTAGATCCTCTGCCCTCATTTTCCCAAATGTTTTTTTGTTGCCCACATTTCAGGCTTGATCAATGTCATGAAGCTGTTTGAGATTGTGCTGCACCAACAGGGTGTGCACCTTTGTTTTCAGGACTGTTTTGGGGGGTATTGGAGGTGACTTGATGGTATTAGTGTTTGTGCTTAGTACTGTCTTCAATGTGCTTGCCTTGCAGGCTATTTTGTGATCCCAAATAGAAACATTGCTGTGGTCATCCCATGCTTGAGACTTTGAGCAGTGATTACTGAGCTTCCGCCTCATTACATTTGGCCCATGGCTCAAACTTCCTGGCACTTTACACAAGGTGGACTTAACATGGCCTGACATCGACAATTCTACACATCACTTTTTTTTTAAAATCAGCAAACTGTCCATGCCTTCCACACATCTCAACCCTATTTCGTCCCAAATGTATTTTTGATAGTGGTCATGCGCAACCTTTTTACATGTTGTTTATCATTTCATCATTAGGCAGATGATTTCGATTGAACGGGGATGGGAGCACCTCCACACGAATGCGCACTGGTTCTGGCCAAAAACTCAGAGGGAGAGGAGACGGTGACATAGAAGATAGTATTTCAGGTGCCAGTCACTTTTTGGATGGGAGGTGGAAAGCCTTCCCGTGAAAGATTGGAGGTCAGGTTTTGAAAAGGGTGTATTTGTATTTGTTATTTACAGCGCACTTAACCCTTAGGAATCTAGGCGCCAGTTTCATTGTGGAAAGGCAGGTTATTTATAACGCGCTCGTTTTTTTTGTTTGTTTTTTTTTTTTACAAGCGCGGGTCCGGGATTCAAACCTGTATCTGCTCAGCATGGTCTTGCTTCCAAGACCCACGCGTTGCCACAGAGCTATCTCCCCGTGACCCTTGTCTCCCAGATGACACTTAAATGTGTTGGCGTTACTTTGTTTTTGGTGTGCTTACATGATGCAGTTCTGTTTCTACCGTTGGTATACTATACACATGACCATACAAATGAGTACACCTACTGCACGTATTGTATTGATACCTGTATTGGGAGCAGGATTTGTAATTGCTGCAGTGCCTGCAGTTTGTATGATGATTTGAACGTTAACTTCCAGCACCTAAGCCTGTATGTGAAAAAGATACCTTACTGTTAGAAAACAGCTCTAATTGGCAAGCACATGTGTCTGCTGCTAGGATAACCTCCTGTGTGCGGCTTAAAAGCCCAGGACATATTCTGCCCTGCCACCTTACTTCTCCTTAATGGGCTATGTGCAGACCATGGAAGCAAGACATTTTTACCAGACAGATGCCCACCCATGTAAACCCATGTTTGAGTACTCAGTAAGACACTCATACCCCTGAAGAAGAAACGGGGCTTGATGCCAAAGTGTCCCAGAAAACTGCCCACCAAGGCCATGCCCATGGCACAGAAGAATAAGATGCTTGGCATTGGGCTGGGTAAGTAGTGTCTAGCTGCCTTCTTCAACTTACTCCTGTGTGTTCTGCATACATTCTGAATTCATTATGTTATATTATAGAGATTTATAATGCAAAGTGTTGACCTTTTTATAGCCCCTGGGTCCCCTGGCACACTTTCTGAATGCTCTCTCCCGCTCTCTTTCCTTTTCTGTTTTAACTTACTTCAACATGTTCTGCATATGTGTTGTGTTCAGTATGTTTATACCACACTCTGCTGCCATTCACATAGTCTCCAGGTGGCTTGCGTCATTTTTGTGCATTCTCTCCCTCTCCTTGTCCCTCTCACAATGTGGAATTGCCTTTGTCATCTCTGTGTGTGTGTCTGTCTATCTGTCTGACTTGCTCACCTATCCATCTTTCATCTTTAACGTAATCCAATGTGTTCTGTGTACATTCAATGTTCATTATGTTATGTTATATTATGTTTTGTTACTGGGGTTTATAAACCGCACCATTTTTACTTACATGGTATCTAGGCAATCGGTCATCCTCTCTGTATGTGCTGTTTCTCGCGCTCTCTTCTTGTGGTGCAGTGTTTGTCATCTCTGTGAGTCTGCATCTCTTGCGATGTCTCCCTATAATCCCTCCCATTCATCTGTAACATAGACATGCGTGTTCTGGTAGGGGCTGATGTGCTGATATGTTATACTATACTATATGTTGTCTTTGCATAAATCCCCCCAAAGCCTGCCATTGTCCTTCTACAGAAGGATAACATTCATAGCACCACTGAGCTTGGAGACATTGGACATGGTACATATTTGCACCATTCCCTCTCTCTCTCTATCTCCCCACTCTCTCTCTATCTTTCTTTCTCTCTCTCTCTCTCTTTCTCTTTATCTCCATGTCTTTCACTATGTCTCTCTCTGTTTCTGTCTCACTGCCTTTCTGCATTTCTCTATCTGTCTATGTTCCCTCTCTATACCTATCTTCCCCTCCCTCTCCCTCTTTCTCGCTGTCTCTCAATCTGTCTGTATGCCTCCCTCTGTCTCTCAATCACTAGCTCTGTCCCTCTCACTCTCTGCCTTTGTTTCTATCTCTCTTTTTCTCTCTCTCTTCTCCGTTAGACTCTAACATACTCCAATGTGTTCTGCTAGGAGTGATGTGCTAATTTATTATAATATAGTATAATTTGTTTTGATCCCCCAAGAGTCATCCATCATTCATCTGCAGAAGGAAGATATTTAGCGCTTGTGTTCATTGTCCTGTCGGAGGTGTAATTTTGGGAACCTTTTGGGTAATGCGGCCTCACATGCATAAACAGCATCTGCATAATGAAGGTTGTGTCCATTCTGCCCTCAGAATATTTCACAGATCCAAGACCCTTTTTGGTGTTGCTTTCCCAGACATGTACATTGACTGCGTGTTTTGGGGCGGGGTTGCTCAAAAGATGTCCTTTCCTCCTGATGGCCAGCCCGATAAACTGTTCTAGAATGACGATAGACTTGTTTGTGAATAGGACTTCCTCAAAATCCTCCCCTGTATCTATCCAGACACTCATGTGAGACACAACCTTTCCTTTAAAGACATTGTGGATCATAGGCATCGCCAAGCAGAGTCGGGATAAGGAATGCTTACTGTATAATAAAAGACATTATTACTGTCCTGGGTACTGTCCACAATTCACCCAGAGAGTGAATGAAGCCTGTGGAGACAGAATATGGCATGGTTAAAATAAAAGAAATGTACAATGTTCTGGTTACCGCCCAATCATAATGTGGAGAGTGGAGGGAGCCCCATGATGCATTAGGTAGGGAAACCCAAGGAGTCATAACTGGCATGTTTATAATAAAATAAATTAACACAGTCCTGTTACCACCCAAATATAATTCACAGGGAGAAAGGGGATCCCAAGGAGTCAGAACAAGGTGTGGTTAAAATGAAATAACATAATGCTGCCTAGTAAGGATCCTGTCATCTCCAAAGGACCTTCGGGGTATAGTGATTCACTGCTTATGCTTCTGCACTATTCAAATGTCCTGGCAACAATCGTCAACATTTCTGGTAGAATTTTTTTAATGTACTCCATTCCAGAATCCAGTAACGGATCTTGGAGGGCCAGAATGGTGCATTATGGTCCTTGCCTTTATGGAATCCTGGAATTTCTTTTTTTTTATTTTAATAATTTTTATTGAGGTATGTAGTATACAATCATAAAGTCATAACTTCATAGACATAATGCAGTGAAACTTTTACATGAGAATAGATTAAACAATGGTAAAATGGAAGCGTTCCAATAGAGCAATAAATTAATTACACTGTGTACAATGTGAAGTTGGGCATATAAGGAACAAAATGTCAATAAAATTGAAAACTTACCCAAAAGAACTATAGCACAGTGTTGTGCACACCTTAGTATGAAACAAATTCTGCATTATGATGTCTAAGTGGGGGGGGGGACAAACATAAGACTGACATATGACAAACATGACATATAGGGGGAGGGGGGAGAAGGGGAGGTGGTAGGTATTGATGAAGAGAGGCACATGGGCATATAATACAGTAAATATTCAGTTAAGTGACCAGATTAGTATTCGCATATAATGATCTTGGGAGCATCAAAGGAGTGTGAGAGATTTGGAGAAGTCACATTCCATGCGTGGTTACATTAAAATGGTTCAGAAATCGAGTGAAAAATGACCACTTAGCATTAAACTTAGGTATAGAGTTAAGATTGTTTGCCATACACATTTCCATCTTTTGCGTGAGACATATGTTATTCCACCAGCTTCTTATACATAAGGAATGAGAGTCTTTCCAATTGGCTGTTATACTCTTCATAGCCAAACAAATAAAGAGATCATAGAGCCTGGAAGCATCATATGGCAAGTGGGTGGTAACTGCCAGGCTACCTAAAACAATATTCATAAACGAAAGTGGTATATCGGTGAAGAAAATAGAGTTAAGGTATTTCCATACTTGTTGCCAAAACTTAAGGGTATAGGGACATGAGAAGAACATGTGCTCATACGATGCAGGGGTAGCTCCACAAGTCCAACAATTGTCATTGTCATTAATATTGGATAGAAATAATTTGGCTGGTGTAATGAAAGCTCTATGTATAAAGAAGAAAAAATGTTGGGAGTTATTTGCTGATGTTGAAATATATTTGATTCTAGAGAAGAGCTTAGACCATGTGTAATCGTCTAAAATATAGCCAAAGTCATCTTCCCATTTGTGGCGTATCGAGCACAACTTCAGGGATGATATTAGAATGTTGTAGAATTTGGAAGCCTTTGTGTCAGTGGGCATAGTAAGATGTAACAATCTTAAGGCATCAGGAGTCAGAATATCATTGGAGGAGCTGTGTAGAGCGTCAAAGCAAGAATTAACTAAATTGTTGTAGAAGTTGTATTCTGTGTTGGGGATTGAGAATTGACTTTTAAGCTGCTGAAAGGAAAGGATAGATGATATTTTTATGATTTGTTGTATAAATCTAATACCCTTTTTCTTCCAGAATTTTCTGTTTAGGGTTTTATTCTTAATCAGTATCTTATTGTTATGCCATAGATAAGGAGAAAGGCATTTTTTTGGGGAGTCTGTCTGTGTGAATAAAAAGAGTTGGAGGGCTGATATTGTGGCTCTAATGGGATCTGATATTGCTAGCGAGGAGTGCCTAAACACATAAATGAGGTCGGTAATTTCAGTGGGATACATTAACTGCTTCTCTATAGTACACCATGTGGCAATATCTGACGTTATGGGGCAGGCAAACCAGTATCTAGCTTGCTTCAAAAGAAAGGCAGTGTGGTATGCTTTGAAATCAGGAAACCTAACCCCTCCCTTGTCATATGGTGCTTTCAATTTGATTAGAGCTATTCTTTTGCTTTTACCCTCCCCCCATAGGAAATTTAGTAGGATAGAGTAAATTGATTTATAAAAGGATGGAGATATCGGAACACATAAGAGTTGTAGATAATATAAAATTATTGGTGATAGCATCATCTTGATCGTATCTAGTCGCTACACCAAGACAGATATAAGGGGGACCATCTGGATGTTAGTTCCTTTAGTCTATCTAGTAATGATTGTGTATTCTGCTTGATGGTGTCTTGAATGGTAGGAGCAAATCTAAGGCCTAGGTATTTAATAGAGGAACTGCACCATTTAAAACCAAAGGGGTCAATGTCATGTCCCCTCCATAGCTTGTATACAGGAAACGCATTTATCTATCAGTGAAACACTAAAACTGAAGTCCCGTTGGATCAAAGAAATCATTTCTAGTCCTGCTGTTGCTAAAAAAAATGGTGTAGCTATTTTAATCAGCAAGAAATTATCATACAAAGTTCTTGACCAAGGTGCGGATTAAGATGGCAGATGAGTTTGGGCTAAACTAAAGCTAGATTCCACTGAAGTTACCATTCTGAACATTTATGGCCCCACTAATCCAGATCCTAAGTTTTGGACTACCATCAAACAAATGATACTTCAAAAAAACTTTACCAATTTAATTATGAGTGGGGATATGAATCAAGTCCTTGACCCTTTTTTGGACAGAAAATCTAGCTGTTTGTTCAAAAATAACACAACACACAAATCCTTCTTAGGATGCTTAGCCGAAACTGGTCTTATTGATACATGGAGAATATCTCACCCCACTCAACTTGACTACACTTTCCACTCTTCCCCACATAATACTCTCTCACGTCTGGAATCTTGGAATTTCTACAAATGCAACATATGTGCTTGGTTCTGGATTCAGTCTCTTCTGTGCCTGCACTGGGCAGGACTCATGATACCTATCAGCATGTTTCCTTAATAAATTAGAGAACCAAACCCCAGTCCATAATATGTTTCAGTTTTTTTAGCCTTGGCTTCCCTTAAACCACACAAAGGCCACAATCAGAAGGTGGAGTCTTAAGTGATTGCAGCTGTACCACCTGCAGATGCTTTCACATGTGCGCTAACCTTGATAAGCCGTCTAGTTATTCATTTTAGTGTTACAGGAAATGTGGTTCATCATGGACCCTTGCCACTCTGAACCAGTTCATGACTCTGCTGGTTTGCTTGCTTGCGCCACGTTATTCCTTATTATAAAAGATAGCTGTCCATCTTTCCAGTCTGAGGCTTGACTTGCAATGCACCTGTTTCCATTTTGAAGCTCTGTTTGTAAGCTCCTAGTCTCCAGTCTGCAGCCTTACTTGCAAGCTCCTTGTCCCAAGCTTCAAGACTGCTGCTTGCATATTTCTTGCATGATACTGATCCATATGTGTTATCCAGTCTCCTATGCAACACTATATTCATGCTTCCAGTGTGTTGGCATTGCAAGAGAGTTCTGTTCATTGTTTCTAATTGGAATGCCAGAATGCGTTTAATTTTTTGTAAGACCATTCAGTTTTTTAATTTAAATTTTATTAATATTGTGCTACATTCAGTCAACTGACTTTTCACAAAATACAAAATGTAGAATTCATAGGAAAAGCAATCATTACACATTTTCATTGATACTAAAATGGTACCCCCATCATGCAGATTTATAACAGATGATTTCTTTATAAATAGGTAGAAATGTATACTTCAGCCCATCAATCCCCAGATCTTCATACAGCTTCAACGTCTTAAGTAATGTATACAGATCAAAAGACCAAAGAGTTTCATGCCCCGAGGATAATCAAGGCAAAAAGTCTCCTGATTCTATCCAGCCAGGTTTGTCCACAAATCTGGACAACATACATATTCGCAAAGCTTTTATTCCTACACACTCTATATGAATATGGTACAAATATTGGCTTATACATAGATTGCACAAAGTACAGTGATTTCTCATTGGTCTCATAGGTTGTCTACTTGCTAGAATTCCACCAGATCGCAGCAGATTTAGGCCTCATCACGACTTGGGCGGTAACCCTACCGGCGAACTCCCCGGCGCTAATAGCGCCGGATCACGAGTTCGGCGGTGATGTCAATCCCCATTCCCCATTGAGCCCATTCGGGAATGCCCCATTCCCCATTGGGCTCAATGGGGAAATTTCGCGCTAATACCGCCGGCGGATTTCGCGCCGGCGGTAATAGCGCGAATTTTCGGCGGATTTCCCCCCAGCACAGAGCTGGGGAGAAATCCGCCGAAGTCCTGCTTTGGCGGACCCTTAAATCTGGTGGTAATAGCGCTACCGCCGAATTTAAGGCTTACCGCCAAAGTCGTGATGAGGCCAATCTTAATTTTAGGATCTCTCCCTCGACTGTCTGGAAATTGTACCATGTACTGTGGTAGCACTCCCAGGTTTTTGTCCAGGATTGAAGGGTTGCCATGAAGTTTTACATTTCTCATGGAATCTGTAGTTATTATCCAATCCATCTCAGCTATGACCCTTTAACAGCCCTTAAGATTATGATTCAGATCTCTGATTGTTTTTTGTGATCGTGACAGGGTGGATTATACTTTTAATTTCAATTGTTTAATGAAAATATTCAACCACCTTACATCTTCCTGGGAAAGATCTATAAACAGTGTATTATCCTATGGGCATTTAATCGATCTGTATATCTGCAATAGATTCCACTCTAGGCTCACCCTCAGCGATTTTAAGCCTAGTTCATATTGCAGGGCTGCTATTGGCAGGGACATGGTGAGCCCCAGAGCCTTTTTCCACACTCGTCCCTCCCAATAGTCCCAGTCAAGGTCCCAGGCTTGTGATTCAATATTTCATCCATATATAATGGTGGGGATAATGTTACACTTCTAAAACGTAAGCATTGTTTTCAGTGAAAATGTGCAGTATTTGTTTTTTATATTTTTCAGTTGGGCTGTGAGCCGATCAATTTTCTCTCCTATGGGTCTTTTTCAACAGTGCACCACTGGAATAAGCTGTCAGTCTGAAGCCCAGATATTTAGTTTGTAGTTTGCAAAACTAGCTTGATATTACTAGTTTCTAGCTTCCATGTGTTTTCTGGGCCTTTTTTTGTTCCCGGGTACCCATCCAAAGGATGTTAGTTTTGGCCGGATTAATTATCAGCTCATTAGCAGAGGCATACCTACTCATGGCGTCAAGCAGACGCTGAATACCCCTTGGGGTGAAATCCGTAAGCAAGATGTCGTCAGGGTAAGCCATCCAGCACAACCTTTGGGTTCCCACTCTGGGACTTGCAAATGCAGCACTATCCAGATGTGTTTTAATATCGGTTATGTATGGGTTGAAGAGAAAAGGGTCAAAGATACATCCTTGCCTCACACCTTTTCCAGTCGGGATCTTTCTAGGCTAGTGCCCAGAGCCATCCAGTCTGACCACAATGTTTGTGTACTTGTAAAAATATACCAAGATTGCCAACAGCCCAGGGGCTTTCTACACAATGAGGCCCTATTCACAGTGTCAAAGGCCTTGGTGAAATCTATGAGCGCCACATATAGGGGAGCATTGCCAGCCCTCCATGCATTATCTCTAAGAGAGTTCTCTACTAGGCCATTCAGTGTGGTGGACATTCCTTTTCTGAAGCCAATCTGCGCTTTATGGAGGATGTTATTTTCGTTAGCCTAGTACTCCAATTCCCTCAGAACAACTCCAGCAAATATCTTGCTGTCTGCATCTAGGAGGGTGATCAGGCAATAGTTGTCAGGAATCGCCCGGTCGCCCCTCTTGAATATCGGCACAACAACTGCAGACTTCCATCTAGGAGGGCATTGTTCAATATCAAAATATCAAAACAGTTCATAAAGAGCTTGTATAACACTGTTGATCAGCAATCCACGTTCTCTTTTAGTATGTAGTTTGAGAGGCCATTAGAGCCCACCACTCTTGAACGGGAAGCTTTGCAAATCAGATGCCTCACAGTATCACAAGTACCATACCTGATCCATGGGGCTTTAAACAGGAGACTTTCTTTTATATCTGATGGTAGGCTAAACAATTCGCCAAAGTGTGCACACCAAGCTTCCTTCGTCTCGCACACACTCTGCGCACAAACTTGAGAGGATTTCACTCCATTCATAAATGGCCAAAAATGATGGCTGTTCTTTGTAATAAGGGCTGCTAACATATCTTCCCCCTGGCACTGATATCTGAGGGCTCTAATGGATCTATTTCATCTCTGGAAGGAAGCAAATAGGGTCTTTTTCTAATTTTAAAAGTGTCATGGTCTCTAATTTGCTTTCTTAGGGACATTATTTCTCTTCTTAGCTCTCTTTTACGGTGCAGTATGTTCTCGTCAAACTGGCTATTGTGCAAGCCTCCCTTTTTCCCACCTGCAGGTTCGGGTTGTTCACATTTTTTCAAGAAATTACCAAAATAGATGGGAGCGCACTCATGACGCATCACCTCTGGCGGCATATTTTGGACTTCTCTTTTCAATTTCTCATTTAAACTGTTCTCTTTTGTCTTAAATTGCACCAGGTGATTACCCCCCCCCGTTAACCTCTACTTCCTGTGGGTAAACCCCCAACTCTTCAATAGTATCGACAACAAGCTTTAAGTACAGCCTATTATGATCACTATTAGCTGTTTCTTTTATCTCACATTTCTTGCAATCATTAAATGTTTTTGTGATACAATTATAAAATCTACCATTAACTTCAAATTATTCCTATTCCAAGTATTCTTAGGGGGACAGTCACCCAGAACATTACCATTACACATCAATAGATCCCAGTCTGAACAAAAGCATAGCCGCTTCAACCCTCATTCTTTTGTAGATCCTGACCCTAGACCAACGTTCTGTGAGATCGAGCAGAAGGCATTCAAATCCTCTGCTATTAAATATATAGATTTGCAACCCTGTACAAACACATCCAAGCATGATTTCTGCAATCTGTTCCAGCATGTTCTCAACAGAGATGTCTACAGGGTTGTGGTAGATGTTCAACACCAATCGGGACCTCCCCCTGCTTCTGTGACCATATGACATCAACACAGCAAGGATACCATGATTAGAGTCAGAGATCACTTCCACCTTTTTAAGTTTTAAATTTCTCAAGGCCATCAGGAGCCACCCTAAAGATCGATGCACACAATTAGCATTAGCAATCTGACATATCGTACTAAAGCCATCTATAGTGATGTCAAAGAGTAGCCATGTTTCCTGTAGGATAATAACATCCTACTCTTCAAAGATTTCCCTGAGAGTGGTATTATTCATGAAGCTGCTATCGCCACGAGTATTCCAGCTAGTTACATCCACTATTTATTGTGTATGCTAGAATAATGACTAATTTTCATTCAATTTTGGAAGAACTTGTGTCAATATACCTGGCAGCAGGGCCCAGATTTTACTGCTTGAATTCCTCTCTTTTTATGGTGGATCTCTCAATAGGTCTATTGGTGGTGATTAGAAAGCCTTTTTCCCGAAAAGCACTTGCCACTGCTAGTAGTGTGTTCACCCCTAGACGTGATTGCAAGCCAACCTCTACCACTGCCGTTGTGTTTTCATATGGAAAATGGATGTGATCTATGTCCAATGTTGAGAAAAGATATAGCTCTGGGATGTCCTTCACCAGCTGATTCAATACAACTACCATTCCACAATCGCCTACATGTTCTATCCACAGGTGTGGGCTTTCAAAAAAGGTCTTTGAGTAGCCCTCTATTGGCAGACCTAATTCATCCTCTGATTCCAGAGACCCATCTTTACTGGTCGTGTCACTTAGTTCCACTGCAGAAGTTTGTCGACCGGCCAACCCAGTATTGTCTTGTGGGACATACTCGTCCACACTGGGATTTACCGCACAGAGAGGTATTTTAGGCTTTTTGATGGTTGATCTTTACTTTGAGAGGGAGTAGCCATTTTAAATGTCCCTATTCGGACGGTAGGAGCCCATTGGTCTTGTGGAAAGGTAGGGTTAGTTGTTGGCCCACTTCTACTTGCCCCCATATCCAGATCTACTTAGTTTTGAATCACTTGGGTTTCTACATTAGCATATGCTTTCTTCTTTTTTGTAATTGGTGGGATATTGTCCTTCCTTGGAGCACTCCTGCTCTTATTTTGCTGATTACCAATCTTTTTAATCTGTTTGGATGTTTGGTGGATGGTTATAAGGACACTGTTACTTTCTTCCACTTCCTCTATAATATCAACACTTTATTGGTTACACAACCGTTAGTTAGGCCACAATTTGATCTCATATCCTCTCGTTCCTCTCTGGGCGCTATCTCCTGATTGGTAGCTTCCTCCGAGAGGTCCAAATATCTTAGGTATTTCCTCAAGCCTCCCATTTGATTTCTTGTTTTTTGCTCCTTTTTCTATTTTGTTTCCTCTTTCTTGTGTCTTTAATTTCATTTTCCTTAAGGTGAGTCTCCATCATGGCACCTAGGGGCCTCGAGCCCTCCTGCTCCATGATGTTATCCTTGTTCATGTTGTCCTTCCAATCTTTAGCACCAGAGGCAGGTAAAGATGATTGTTCCTTCATGCTAAGTATTCCCTGATCTGGTTGATCTGAGTCTTCCGGCATAGGCACCTGACAATCCTTCTTATGAGCCTCGCCGGCCAACTGCAAACCGAGCATTTGGCTAATTGACAGGTGTTCATCAATTGTAGCTAATATACAGCCAATCTCTTGTTTGAGGTCTGCCAAGGATGCTACAATTTTTGTCTCCAAAAGTGACTGGTCGGTGCAGTGATTTCCAATCACCTCATTCATCATTTCAACAGCCAATTTTATTTCGGGAGATTGGAAAATTGTGGTGGATACAGAGTGTTTTATATTTTCAAATAGGTTGACAAATGAACTCAACACTATATTCAGCGCCGATATTGATGGGGCTGATAGTTTTTACCCTGTCATCCATTTCCTTTAAAGTTTCATGCAGTGGCTCCTGCTTCTGAGTAATTTGTTCTTCCCTTGACTCAAATGTGAGGTGCTCTGTGAGAAACAAAGCCAGATCAGCCTGTATATCAATGCCAGAACCTTCAGCCTGCTTGATGGCACTGACCTCTACCTCCTCGTTTTGGCCTACTACTGACGTGCCCTTTGTGTAATTTTCTGCTGAGCAGTTTGCTTCCAACAGATATGCGATCAGAGACACCCAGCACCAGGTAATTCGCTTGCATACTGTTGAGCCTAGATTCCAAGTTTTTTGTTGTTGATCTGGCTCCTAATTTGACAAAAAAAAATCCTTCATGTTTTTCTGGGAGTTTTTGCCAAACATTAAATGTTTACTGTCAAATTTATTAAGGCTTTCATGAAGCATCTGTGCGACAGTGCACACTAAGTTCTGGCCTTTGTTACCTCTTGATCTTCTTCAGAGGGATGTCTTTGCGGGATCTTTTCCTGCTGTGTATCCAATGCTGTTTTGAAAACAAGGGGAGTGCTTACCCCTTCAATTCCCTTGGGCGTCGAGGCTGAACTTGGCAGCCACAATCATGTGCCTAACTTCTTGTCGAAAGTATTTAAAGGCATCGCATGATCCACTTCCATTATTGGTGATCTTCTAGTCCTCCCACCCTCTTCTCCAAGTGGGGCATGCTGATGAGCATGCTGGTGCTCCAGAGTGCCCTTTGAATGTTCTGTCCTCTCAGGGTTAATTTCCAATGGTTTGAGGAGAGCTGTATCACATCTCTCATGCTAATTTTGGTTAGTATATCCTCATTCGTCAATTGATTATTTGACATTATGCCTTGAGGCATAGTCAGGGGATTCAAATCCCGTTGCAGAGTTTGTGTGGCCTTGCTTACTCTCCCCTCTGGCTCGTTCACGTTCCCAGTTTTTTCTGTTACGTAGCCTAGACATGCAGTGTGGACCAGATACAGAGAGCGAGGGGCAGACAGTACCTAGCCAAGGTCCCACTCAACTTTGCCTGGGCCGTTAGTATTGTTATAGTATTGTTGTGGGAATCTGATGTTAATATGAAAAACAGGTGTTGTGTTCAAAAGAAACGCAGCACCGTAGTCACACACACACGTGGTCTTTCCACACTGGGGCTCAGGCAGTTCACAGGACTGTTACTGAGACTGTCAAGTAAAGGGGAGCATAATCTTACCCGGAAAACATCAACGGCTCTCCCGGCCTCATCCACAAATCCGCCAAACAGCAAAACCGCTCACTTGGCTCACATAGCTGTGAGCGAGCGGGCATCAGCGTGAGGACCAGCGTTTTATAGTGCTTCCTGGTTGAGTTATAGGTGTCCACAACAATGCCTGCTTGGTCTCCTAACTCTCTGCTGGAAGTTACCGCAAAACCGCTCACTTAGCTGTGAGCGTGCGTGCATGAGCACAAGAACCAGCGTTTTATTGTCCTTCCTGGTTAAGTTATAGGTGTCCACAACAATGCCTGCCTGGTCTCCTTACACTCTGCTGGAAGGTACCACAAAACCACTCACTTGGCTCACTTAGCTGTAACAACATTCAGTTTTGCCTTGGCTGTTATGAATCCCCTTGCTTCGTGGCAGATTATTGTCAGTTTGTAGTGTACGTTTATGTATCTGCGTTAGTGCATACGTCTTGCATGAGAGTCCCTTCATTATTGTTAGTTCCAGAGTAAGAGGTAGCTTTGCTGTCTAAACTTGTTTCTGGCTTGTTCTTTTTTTTCAGTCTCATGAATTTGCCTCCTTTCATCTGCATTGCCACATCCTGTTTGAGATCCATTTTCCCAGTCCCCAACTCCAAGATCCATCCCAGGCTTTCATTAGAACGCTAAATGATGTTTTTTTTAATATGTGTGATTTGTATCTACATCAGTGTGCTAGCTATCTTTTACCAAGGTTGCCAGTGAGAAAGTGCTTTATTGCACCTTGCACACACTGAGGCCACCTCAACATTCGTCCCCATAGAGATGCTGGTTAACTGTATAAGAGCAATGGAATCAATGTGACTTGGTTATCTCTCCTAAAGTTCAAGGTTTGGCCATGTTCATTCAGTCAACACACTATAATGTCTTCAGGGTGGCTTATTTTATGTGTTTTTCATACCTCTGCCTTTTACCCTTTCTATTGCACTTTGCCTGTGTTCTTATTTCATCCATTGACTCTTAACTCTTTCTAATTCCTTGACCCTTTATGTTTACCTCCTGTTTTCATTGTAATATATTAGTTGTATTTGTGTCTCACTTTCCTGTGCTCTTTACACTGCACGTTCTGGCTGGTTTAGCTCACCAACTCCACTGTGGTTCTCATCTAAGTCCCATCCACAGGTTTTGTCTAGTCTTCTATTTGCAAAACTATTACTTCTACCAAGTTAACAAGTTAAAGCTCTGTGCAGAGACCTTTCTGCCCCAGCTTTGCCCCGTGGCTCCTAAAATGCATAGTTGCCAATCAACCATAATACACAGGATAATGTTGGAAAGTAGTCAAAACAATTTATGTTTATATTTAAAAGAAAGGAACACTGCCCTTATTACCACACACATATGGTGCACAAGGAATGGAACCCTACCTGTCAGACGCCTCATTGTAAGTTTGCTGGTACAGTAACAATGGTACCAGTAAGCTTGCCGGTACCATTGTTATCGGACCAGCAACTGCTCGCAGGTGCCTTCCCACCCACCAGGACTGGCATGTCGTGCAGACCGGCATCCGCGAGCAGACCATGTCCAATGCACCAGCATCATTCTGAATGGTGCCGGTGCATTTGACCTACCCATTCCCATTGAGCCCTATGTGGCTCAAACGGAAATGGGGAGCATTTCTTTTTTTTTTGGCGCCCGCAAATAGGCAAATGCCGGGTCCGGTGGGGCCATAATGACACAGTAATTGCCCATTCACAGGTGCCAGAGAAAATCACAAGTTTGGCGGCAGCCTGCCGGTTTTACCAGCAAGGCTACCACCAAACTTAATTGACCTTGTAGTCCACTTGCATCTCATTGCTCAGGAAACATGGTAGATTACACTGACCTTCATCCCATGCTCTTTCAGAAGGATTGCATTTAATTGCACATACTCTCATACGCTTATACTTTTATTGCAACAGCTCAGCCGCCACCATCTTGGATAAACATCTAAAATGAAACACAAGAAAAAAGGTACTGTAATAACAAAGTGTAATATGTGAAAAATATATAAATAATACTTTCATTTTAGTCTACAAAATCAGGAGTCTTTCCTCACAAATACAGATGATGGACATGTGTGGCTATCCCTTCTTCATACAAGCTGCAGTACTGTACAACTGGTGCTTCAGTTAAGCTCCTTTTGAATAGTTTTAAATCCATATAAATGGACAATGATTCATACAGTCTCTGCACCCCGAGCACAGCACCACCCACTGAATACCATATAGAGTAATGCACAACAGTTATCCATCATGATGCTTAATTATCCTTTTTTGTACGTGTGCCATCCATTGGTGTGGTGGTAGATGGCAGACTGTATTAGGGAAATCCTGAAAGGGGCAAGCCATTATAGTTTTATTTAATTGAATACTCAGTGCCGAAATGCTCCCACAGCTTGGCCCTTATCCCTGTGCTGATGCATTTAGACATTGCAAGAACACACATATAGCAGATAAAGCCTGTGACGTAGCTCACAAGTTGCAATGCATAATACATAACTGTAAAATTCTCAGTACTTTAAATGAGATAGGTGGAGGGGTATGCAAGGTGCATAAAGGTCCACAGTTTAATGAGCTCATTGAATACCATCTTAAGCACAGACATCAAGTCTTGCCACGTTGTCAGTGCCTATTGACATGGTGCATCCCATACAGATAGAAACTGACCATGTAAAAGGAGATACACTCCTTTCAAGGGGCCAGAGGCAGTACTGGGCAAGCTCTCGGAGGTTAATATATCCTTATAAGTGGGCCACCATCACTCCACAACAAACCAAACCAAAAGTTGAAATGGGGAGATGCAAATTAGATACTTTGGGAGTGGGTGTGCGCACGATATGGTAGAATATTCAGAGGGTTTCCAACAAACTGAGCTTTGGCCTGCTAGAATATGTGACAATCACAATGCACTGTACTACACAAGACTTATCACCACTCCTAGAATGCCTGTTTCATTTAGCCATTTAATCTTTTACCATGCATTGCCTTGTGATAAACAATAAAGTTTAATAATAATCAGTCACAAATCCCAAACACGGCGTTTTGGATGTGAAGAGGCAGCTATTTGCACTGCATATAGGCTAGGATCACCCAGAGCGATACCGATTTAGAGCTTGGCCATCCATGCTCTGAGGTTAATTGTAGCTATCCACAACAGTGACATCATTCTAACATTTAGAAGTGAGGCACATATTTTAATAAAGAATTCCATTTATTTTAATCTTGTATTTCTGTACTAAATATAATTATAATTCAACGGAAAAACATTGTTACAGGGACGTCATGGCAACAGGTAAAACTGAACCCCCCCCCTTAAATTTGCCATTTATGGTCAGCTAAGCAACCATAACTCGTGCCACCAGTGTGCACTGCAAGGACTAACACCCATGACATCAAAGATGCCATCACAAATCTCATTCATGACATTACTGATGACATCACATGTGCATTTACTTTTAATAGGAAGCCCCCAGGGATTGTTATTGTAATGGTGGCAGAAAACTAGCAAAGATTATTGGAAGAACTATCATGAGAGAAGTAGGTCATGGAGGAATGCATTGCTATACACACCATTGTATTACACACTTCTTCACTGTACATGAAGGAGCTCGTGTGCAAACGTAGCCATTGTCTGCATCATGCCTCATGGAAGTGTAACCTTCAAAATCTTTCCATGTTACATAGTGAAATCATGAATGCATTTGTTTTAGAGTGTCGGGTACCGTGAAACATGTAAGAAGTAGCTACCATTGCCTTTATAACTACATAATTGCAGCACTGCACAGAAACCATAAAGACAACACATCACCATAAGTCATGGTGCACTCTTTTGGGAAAAATCTTGTTCATGAGCCTATGCTGTTTTTGTCTTGCGCCAGACGATAGAGAGAGTAGAGAGATTCAGTTTGTTTTCTCTCTAGGAATATAAGCAATAGTAAATACAAATTGAATAAAGGTCACTTGACCAGGCATTGGCTCTCCTTTGCGGCAAATGGTGCAAAACATTTTGGTCCATATTACAAATGATTACAAATGATATGATATGGCATTTATGACGCGCCTATACACAGGTGTTTCAAATGGCCATGACTATTACTGTATAGCCATCATGACGCTGTTTTCTATTCCTCTTGAGCTAGCAACCTATCTAATCCTTGTGTTGATTGAACAATGTCTTCCGATCTATGTTATGCACTCACAACCTACTGAACTACTCTGCTGTTATTGGTCATTTTTATGGGCTGCTCCCTCAGGTTCCTTTCTTGCCTACGGTATTGCTAGTTAATTATATGTGCACATTTACATGGGTGATACAAAGTAAAAGAATACATACTCAGAAAAACATAGTGAAACCATCTTGCCCTACTTTCCTTTCCAAGTCATATATATATATATATATATATATATATATATATTTTAAATAAGCACAATTAATCAAGCAAGTCTCACTTTAGATCATTAGAGCCCAACCAAACATAATGATGATGCTACTGGCACCATCATTACACAACGAAGCATCACAGAGCAAAGAGCAAACACTCTCATCCTTTCACGTTATCATATTGAGATCTTGATACAGCAATTAAGTGCAACAAATTCATAGCAATTATGTTCATATTGAAATTCCAGTAAAATGATTAACAGTTCAGTAAACAGTTATCAGTTCTACTGTTATGCAGAAGCTTCACAGAGTATTCCCACATGGGGAAATCATTTCCTGTATTTTTTAAACTCCACACCGAATGACAGTGTTACATGAAACAATTTCTTACACCATAAACAAATGTGTAATTTATGTATATGTATAGTACATTTTTCTACCCTGTGAATATGACTTGACAGGTAGTCGACTCCTCGCTTTGATTCAGGTTAATGCTTCCATCATTGAAACAAACAATGATATCCCATATAAAAAAAAGCCCAGCAGAACTGGAAAGTTATAGGCCACGCTTACAGCCTTTCACAAATTCCCGCAGCATGAGGATACGCAGCATGTTCATGATTGGTTCAAGTCTAGTAATCTAATGGCTTTCATGTACATTTTGGAGTCCTGGGATGCAGATCATATCCTGATATTTACAGTTTGTAGGGTATGGCTTTGTGTCTGGCCCTTCATCCAGTTGGACCTCTCAATAGCCTCTAACAACATGGAGCATATTAACTGCATCACCCGTTTCAAGATTATAGGGTATGATATTCTTAAGTGGGTAGCTTCAACATCCAACATTAGCACCATGAACAAATTCAGGGGCAGTGGGGAAAACCCAATTCTCGTTGCGAGTGGGCTTAATCTATAACACACCATTAAGCCCATCAGAAGAAAAAGTAAGTCGATTTCAACAAAGGTGCTGGTCCATTGGGCTCCATTCTGTGTTTTTACTGGCTGCTTATCCCATATAACCTTCATTGGTCCTGCTCGCTTCTCAATAACCATAGGTCATCAACAAGGAGAGGAGTGGCTGTATTGGCATCATGTTTGGGCCCCACCAATAAAAATGATGTGAAGAAAAGAGAGGACTTGTGATTGAAGCTGCAACAGGTGGGCATGGTGACAGCGGTGGCCAGTTCCCTTTAGCGTTGTGATTAACCAGATTATGTGGAAATTGGCTGTAAGCAATGGTGAAATTGCTGGCATGGATCAATCCTCTATCTAACTGAGACATTTATCACAGCTGGAAGCAAATACACCACTAGAAGCCACAACATTGCCAGGCTGGAAACATAGACATTCTTGAGGGGAATAAAACAGGAAACAGGCCTTTTCCTGCTATGCACCCTGCCTCTGAAACAAATTACCAACACAGGTACAACTGGCCCATCCATCCTACCCTTGTCGAAGGACCCAAAGAACCTACTCCTCAAATAACATCTCGTCAATTGCTGAGTGCTCTACTGAACCCCAATTCTCAAACTTTTGTCTTCTCCCCATTTGCATCATCCCAGCTACCTATCTGTAACCCTGTGGGTTATTCCCCTATATACAGCATTCCACTGCTTCCCAGCTAGAGTTGCACTTAATAAATCACATATATAAATGGACGGATGAACCTCTGAAAATGGATTGAAACAGCCAGATCATATGATGGTCAGCAACTGAGGCTCATGCTCTGCCACACCAATAGATATGTTGGAATATTGTAGTGATATAACTGTTTCTTGGAGGTTGGCCTTCCCGTGCCCTGGCATAGCTCATGCTTTGTGGCTGAGGGTGGCAAGCTGGCAGGACTGCCAGACTGGAATACCACAGATTGGTTTTCATTAATCGAAACTGTGAGTGCTTTGGCTATTGCCTATTGTTTCCAGATGTCTTTTGGCCATGGCCTATGCACCTAGATAGCCTGCTATGCGCCGTGTCCTCCCCTTGCCCCGACATGTCTGTTTCGTGCCAATGTTGCCCTCACATACCATTTGGCAATTCAGATGTGACTTGTATTGATGCTTCTGATGGGGCCTCTTTCTCTAAGAGAGAATATTGAGAAATTGAGACTCTATCCTGCATGTATCTTCTCCCAGGAGCAGCATTTGGTGAGCTGGAGCACCATGCTGTAAGTTGGCCTTACTTTGTGAGCAGTATGCTAGTATGGATATAAGGTTTTTATGAAGCTCAAACATAGTTTTGGAGTAATGGAGAATTGCACACAGTCAGATCGACTCTATACAGAATGAGTAGTTGGTGAGTGCACTGTGTGGGTGACGGTAAAATAGCATAAGAGTTGACGAAATGCAGTGGGTTATAGTAAATGATAAAAGTCAGTATGATACTTTATAGTGAAAATTAAACTGAAAAATCAATGTATTGTTTTCAGCTAGACTAAATAAACAAGGTAAAATCAAAATATGCCAGTCATTCTTCTCATAGAAAAACATGCTGTGTTTCTAGCCTGTATTTAAGGAAAAATGACATTTTGGCTTTGCTTCTGCTTGATTGCTGTAAGGTGAAAAGGAACATGATGAACTGTGTAACTTGAATTTCAGTTTTCTGTACGAAAATTGATTTAATTGCTTATGGTTTACATCGAACCTTTGCAATTCTTTCACATGATAGCAAACATTTCATCACAAAACAATACCACTAAAATGTACACATCTATATCCTCTAAAATTCCATACATAAGAAATTTTACACCTGGTAGCAAACATTTCATCAGAGCAATACCACTAACTTGTAAGTATCTATATCCCCTAAAATTCCAATACATATCAATTAATATCAATTATCCATGAGGTTAAAATATAAAAACGTCTTCCTATATCAACAAATACAATCCAATTCTAACAATTTTGAAATAATTGCAGACCTTTTAAAAATCTCAATACAGCCAGCGGAAGTGCAATTGAATTACCTCTCACCATATTCTCTCATAGGAGCCCAGTTTGAACCCATGGTAACCTTTGTATGAATTTAGCAAAATACTGCATCCGTAGTTGCAACAGAGCAGGACACTATAGGAAAAGATTAAACAAATGTTCCCTTGCACATAAATCGTTACAGTATCTACATTACTCTAAATCTCGGGGGAAGCCTGATCACAAACATATAGTCTCATTAGTCAACAAAACATTTAAATGAAACCTCATAAAATGATCCATTCATCGTCTATCTGGAAAGATCTTCAGATAATGTCCCAAAACTCCCATCCTTTTGTGTCCCTTACCCAAATGACTGTATAAAGAAAATGCTCCAATGGCGTTATGAGTATTTATCCAGTCACACAGTTGGACGATGGTTTTTACTTTTATTGGGTCTTCAATAAGAGTCTCTACGGTAGTGTTCATTATAAAAAGTCCAAACAGTGTTCTCTAAAAGCATGCAGCTGGGATTCAGGGGTTGCCAGTTCTAAAATACCCATATCTGCATACAGCAATCATGGTGGTGACATATGAGTCCGGAGAGATTTTAGACCCAGTTCCCTTTTAATCACCAGAATCGGAACACATGTTGCCAGACAGTGTAACACTTGTCTCCACAAAATTGCTTCGTTTTGGTCCATCTCCGTCCAAATCCAAAATGGTAGCAAATCTAACCCATACAACAACTTTGGGATTATTTTACTCAAATAGAAGCTTATCACAGGAATCATGGTAAAGCGACCATACTTTACATTCACCTTTGCCATTTGTGCACCCAAAGCTCAGGATGTTCCCTTTAACCTGTCCCTGTGTAGGTCTTCTTTGGGCAAGACATTAGATAAAAACCCAAATACTTCAGATTATCTGTTATAGACAGTGTAGTCTCCTACACCAACCAAGCAATATTTCATTTCTTGTTTTAACAACAACACATTTTTTCCCTGTCCACTGCAAAGGCATTTATGAGGCATTGCAATCCTATGGGTTTGTTGACCAGGAGGATGAATTTGCCAGCATAAGCCAACCATGTTAATCAAATTTTACCAATCCTAGGTGCAACAAAGGCAGCCTCATCCAATACCTCACCGATATCTGTCACATAAAGATTGAGAAGGCACAGTGCTAAGATCCATCCCTGTAACAGACCGTTATGAGTTTCCACCCTCCTGGACATCCCACTTTCGCCATTAAGCTTCACTTGTACTGTAGTATTTTCATGTAGGTAAATCAAAATTGCCAATAGGCCCAATGGAATTCCCCCATCTCCTTAATTTATTCCATGAAACAGCCCGGTCCACCAAATCAAATGCTGTGGACAGGTCAAAGGAGGCCACAAAAGATTGCCTACTGTGTTCTCCCCATGCTAATTTCTGACTACATCAAAAAAGAAAACCATTAGTCAGTGTCTATAGAGCGCCTAAATCACATCTGATATTTACTTAATATTGGCTTTTCGGCCCCCCATTCTTCAACTTTTTCATGCAGATGACCTGCATATAGCTTTGCATCAGTATCTATCATAGTTCCTGAGGGACTATTTCCTTTTTTTGTGGATTGGCACACCATAAGCGTTTTTCCATGTCTCATCCTTAAATAATAATGACACAATTCCAGACCAAAGCTTTGGTGATTGTTTGAATACTATGTTTGACAATGAATATGGGCCCCCTGCACGCGACCGACTAGCCCTTAGAATCACACTTTCAACATCCTCAATAGTAAAATTGAGGCTCCTACTAACATTGCCCAAATCTACACAGGAGATTTGAATGCCAAAAGTTTACAGCCTGTTTACCAGTGACTATCTCTAACATAACTTCACCATCCTGCTGAAATAAGTGATGGAGATAGGCTTTCTCAAAATTTTCCAGTCTTTGCATTTCTTTTTAATTTGAATTTCCATCACCTTCATATCCATCTCACTGTTTTTGATGTTCCAAATTAATTTTCAGCTCCACTGCTTCAGATCTTGTGCACCAATGTTGAATCTATGAGGATGTTTTTCATTACTTTATTCATGTGGGGGACAGAAAACAGAGGCTGCAAAGCTTGCCACATGTGCGTGTTCATAACTCTGACAGAGAATAGGAGCTTTTTCTCCAAGAGCGTTTTTTTTTCAAATATGATCCATCAATGTTTTTATTTAAACACTCCATTCTTGTCCGTCCAATTCACATGATTTCATGGACTATTCACGTCTAAATTACAAATGGCAGTCAAACTCTTAACTTTTATTTTGATTCTAAAAGAAGCAATCAACATTCTGTGGTCACTCAATTTACTTTCCCCAATCTGAAAATCCTTAGCTCCTAGCTAATAATCTCCTATTAACAAACATAAAATAAACTGCAGAGTATGACTGCCCCTATGCCATGTAACACGCTCAATCTCTCATTATTAAGTTAGTCATTTAACCGAAAATAGCCCCCAGTCTTCACTAGTCTTCCTCCAAAGATGGCCATGGAAGAGCTTCCTATACACCAGGTTTCAAGGACTGCATTTGCACATCAACCCCCTCGCCCCGACAATCAGAGTATAAATCCCCTGCAGCTCTTTAAACCAGCTGGGTATTCCACATACCAAAACCCAATTAAAGTAACTATTTTGTCAATTATTTTGCTAAGATCCCTGTGTAGGTACTGCCAGTAGATATTAACAACCAATATATATGTGGTCATTGTATCACCACCCCTTTCAATACAACTCCCAGGGCATTTTTCCTTACCTCTTCAGGGCCTACGATAATAGAGCCAGAATCATTCCTTATTGCAATAAGGAGCCCCAGAGATGGGTGGCCCTATCACACTTAGCTGCTGGCAGCAGTATGCAATGATATCCATCAAAGATAGGAAACTTGTCCAACCATACCTCTTGCAACAGCAGTATAGTAAAGCTCCTTAAGAAATCGCACAGGTCCTCATTACTCAATCGCTCAGCAAATCCCCTAGTATTCCCAGAAACACATGTCAGTCAACCGGACTCACTACAGATTCTGCTTTGAGTATTTTAGTGGCTGTACAAAATCCTTAAAGACTAGCATGAACCACCTCATCTCACTTCTTTCTGACATAAATTATCCTTTTGCTGCCTGTAGATCGTTCGTAAAGTGGTCTCTCTGCTGGCCAGGACTGGACCCGTTTGCCCACCGTGGCTCCTTCCCAGAGCCTCCGGATGTACCCACTGCTTCAGTCCCACCCACACTCCCCGGGTGAAAAGGGATAGATCAAAACCAAGCTTAGGCAAATTCACCCCCTCATTCACTAATACATCATATACCATTCTGGAGTTTACAGTGATGGAAACACGATCATTCCGATATGGGCCACAAATTCAAGCCCTTCAATGTCACTGCTTGTTATTAATCGCAGGCCCTTTTTTTCTGATAATGTCACCAGCATTTGAAATCTATTTAAAATATCAAGATCGCCCACTTCAAAGAGAAAGTCAAGCATTGGTCTCTGGTGAGTGTGCTTATAATCTTCCATAGGGGCGCTAATTCTTCTAGGGTTGGCCTGACCAACAAACGGCCACACCCTTGCCAACGTATTCAGCAGTGTTTTCCCATCTAAATATGACAATGGACACTATTTTCTTTATCTTTCCTTTCTTCTAGCACAACCTTCCCATCTAACAGGCTTCTAACAGAACCTTTCTCACTTTCATTTGGTAGATCCCTAACAGGATTGATCACTTCTCCCCTATTTACTACCTTATCCACCACACCCACAGTCTGACATTCCACTTTCTTCGCTTCCTTCATAATCTGTACAAAATTAACATCTCCCAAGCCTCTTACATTAACCACTTTCCCATCATTGGTCCTTTTTAGCAACATCAGAAATTCTTTTTTTCTGACAGCTTAGCAGCAGCCTTTCTAAAGATATTAAACAATTGCAATGTACTCCTAAAATCTCCCACACAGTCTTTATCAGGCACCTTACTCAACCTTTTCTGTAACATGAAACCACTGTCTGTTTGTCAGGAACAGAGCAATCATTTAATCTCAGTAATTTTCCCTATTGTTATAATAGAGACATGATCCTCAGATATCAATGTACTGCTCAGCATTGGTTTAGAGCTATTAGTCGACTCACCAATAACCCCCTCCCATCTTTAAACCCCTAACCCCCCTCTTCTACCAATGATTTCTTTTAGTTACATACTTTATAGATGATTTAGCACCCTGATTACCTTTCCTTCCATTATTATTTTTCTTTTGCTTGCATTTTTTGGAGAGTGGTTTATTCACCACTAAAGGGATGTTCCTACTCTTCTAATTTCCTAAAGCTTCTTTACTGTCTACTACCTCATCACAACTCGCATCCACCATTTCACCCACCATAGGTTCCTCTGTTTGAATACCACTGTTCAAAGGTTTGGAGTGTGTTTTTAGCTCATTAAGAAAATACTCCCACAAACCCTCTCTACCATAGTTCTAGCTGAATGCAAATCCTCCCAAATAGGTTTTTCTCTTTCAACTTATGATATTTCAGCCAAGGACATATTAGCACTTTCATTACATGAAGTAGAAGACATTTAATCCACCTCCACACTCTCTTCTTCGTAAAACACGGGAAGTGTATTCCTCAATGAGGTGCTCAATGGGGGAAGCATTATAGGTGAAGAAGAGCCATGGATTCCCCGCTGGATTTCCTCTTATAACTTAATACTAGCCCCCCAAGAATCTGGTTTTCCCAAGTACTATGCAATGTTCCAAATACACTATCCTGTGTAGCCAGCACCACTTCCTTATCTTTAGTCACTCGGTAAAAATGATCATTGATATTGACTTTAGCATTGGCTCCTTTCTTCTTTGTGACCTTGCCACCCTTAGGACTTTCATTACCATTACCTCGAGATTGTGGTAGTGGAGTAGCCATAGCCAGGCTTAGGCAATTTCTCTTATCTGTAAACACTAAGGGGGCAGATGTTATATCCTGATTCACAAGGCCAACTTTCTGTTTATTCCTCTGTTTACATACTTTCCTAACCATTATGCGCTGCTTGATTCCAAGGCCATGCTAAAAAAATACACTCTATAACACGGCGCCCTGATATGCAAGGGGGACTTGCAACTGCACACCTCAGGTGCTCTGAGATCAAGTTCCTGAAAGATCAAAGATCAGGAAGGAGGAAGGACAGCCAAGCAGGCAGGCAGTCGTTCAAGTGGATATTTGAAGTAATCAATAAAGTTTGTTAAACAGTTCAAGGAGCTGCACTTACTTTGCAGATGTTGAATGCGGCAACAGCTGCCCCCCCCCCAAACCACGTCAAACCATTTCAGCCCTCTTCTGTGCACTTCTGCGCTCGATGAGTTACTTGTAGTGGTGCCCTCCTCTTCCTCTTCTTCCTCTCCTGGCTGTCCAATGGTGAAATTACCAGCCCTGAAAGCTATAGTCTCTTTCACTGGTAGAAGAAAGTATCAGCTGTCAGCTCACAGCAATCCTCACTCTGTTCCTCCGATACCACAATAATGCCACAGAAATGCCACAGCAAACCACTTCAGCCCATTTCCTCTATAAGAAAATGTCAAACCGAACGCTACTTAGAAATCACATGAGAGATACAGTTAATCTGTCTGTGAACAGATAAGACCCTCTGTTCAAAGCCACCCAAATAGTTTTCCACCTGGTATGCAAAATACTGATCCTCAAAATCGAGACTTACACTGGTCAAATGATGAGATCCCAGCAGAGGAACCCTAGTCCTAATGCTCGTAGAAGCACTACTGAAACAGAATCAATGAGTTGAACTGGTCGACAGGTGAACATACTCCACATAATAATACACAAAGAAAAAAAAAAGTGGCACATGGAAGGAAAATTATTCCAAGTCTTAGACTAAGCATCTACTATGCCCTTTAAAAATACCCCTGAGCTTGCTGAAAAACTCTTGCTTCCTTGAAACAAAATCAAATAAAATCAAGAAAACCAAGATCAGTGAAGAAAAAATGTGACAATCACATCTGCGAAAGATGAGTTTGTGCCACGGGTTATCTCTTTCAGAGATGGATTGCCACCTCAAAAAGAGCAAATACAAATAATGAGAATAACCAGGCAACCCCTAGGCATGAGACCCAAAAAGAATGACATTAAATAAATCTGATAGAGGGACAGACAAACAGGATATTTCTTCTTCCCCCATTTATTGAAGAGGCCACATTCCAAGCACATGCAGTGATCTGGAACATAACTAGGGGGAGGTCCCTGTTCCATTTGTTATTTCATCACAGTTCAAGGGTGTTTATTGAACAATGAATACAGGGTAGAAAAAGGCCTAACCTAAACCTAAATCTAAGATGAGAGCAAGCATCGGCCATAAAATGAAGAATAAGGCAGTCTTAGTGGTGTTTTGTCAAAATACAAGGACCTATACTAAACAAAAACTATTGCCAATTCCTTACAACTAATAAGAGAAAGAGTGTGGGATAGGGTTTCAATAAAAAAAAGAAGTACTCCAAATAATAGGTCAGGATTTGATTGCCAGGGGTCTCCCTTCATCTCGTTTTCAGCACGGGGCAAGGTGTGACTTCTGGGCAAGGCACATGCTCAAGCTTTCTCAGCATGAGCCGACAGTTCCGTTCCAGCTAGCACAGTACACTCTCAGGCTTTCTCAGCATGAGCTGACAGTTCTGTATCAGCTATCAGGTTCTTCGATGACTGAGTCTCTTTTCAATAAAAAAAGTCTCTTGCCTTCAAGGCCTGATGTATCCAACAAACAAAAGGTTATTTTCCACAGACCACATTGGGTGATGGCTTCACCCCTGTGTCCCCCTCTTTTAAGCACCGACCCCTCATGTATCGTATTCAACCCTTCAATTGAGCAGTTCCATTCTCAATGAACTTTGGGTGATGACTTTTCACCCCTGGTTCTCCCTCGACGGGCCTGGACCCACTTGACGAGGGGAACAATTCAATTCCCCTGGTCTTCCAATACCTCTTACTTTCACGAGTCTTAATGTCTTTTTAGACAGTATTTCAGGCTTCATCTCTGATTGTCAGCTTCCCTCTTCCGGGTTTACTTTCGCCAACTTCTACAAACAGTTAACTGTATTTCGGGACTATGGACTTCACCCTTTTTTGTAAGCATCCCTTGGCCGGGTTCACCATTGCCAACCTCTGCAACACTCTGTTCAAGTGCTCAGTTCACCAAGCCAGATAAATGTCCCTTTCATTCACAATCATCTATCTGTCAAAGACTTTTGATGTTACAGAGGATTTTGCCCAGATTTTCCAGCTGTAGCACCCACGTAGTGCCAGCCTCCTCTGTTGCTGGTTTTCCCCTTCATTCCTCAATCGTATCTTTTGGCCTTTCAAAGTTCAGTTTAACCGTTGGCTACTTTTTGTTCAACACAGTTTGGTTTCTTATCGATTCTCCCCTCGACTCATCGGCAGTGATGAATCACTGGCCTTTCTTTATCCTTGAAGTCAAGGTTGGTACCACTGAGACCAGCGTCCGTCCCTGGCTTGGTTATCAGCGTAAGAGGGTCTCATGTACTGCAGACTTCTGCTGTAACACACTACTGCTTGCAGTCTTATGTTTCCATCTGTTGGAGGCTTCACGGAAAGGGCAAGGCTGCTTCTCTCCTTGTCACTCTCTCGGTATTCTCCATCTTTGCCTCCTCTTGAACTGCCGTGCTGAGTTAGCTCTCATGTTGTGTCGTCTGCCTTGCTCTTCGTGTGCTTTCGTGCTCCAACTTTTATTCCTGTGGGGAAAGAAAAGTGCCATCAGGTGTGTGTGATTTTGGTCAATTGCCTAACTTTGCCTGACCCTTAGGTTGGGACATGTCAGGTGAACAGTTCTAAATTTAGTCAGTTGTCTTTCATGTTGTGCAAAGGTGTTTGTGTCAGAAGGGGGGAAATAAGAGTGTTTGAATATCCTACGGGGTATAGAGAGGAAGAGGTGTTGTATGGGATTATAAATCTCTTGCTAGGAGTTTGGGTAAGTTCAGAAGGGTGAGATTTGTAGGGTGTGTGGAACAAATGGGAATGACCAGAATTAGTGTTGGAAAATAAATAAGGGGGTTTGTGGGAAAGGTAGTGTTTTAACTTAGCAGGTTAGGAATGCTGAAATGGTAATCAGAGGGACGGTATTGGTAGGGTTTTGTCAAGGTAGGTTGGGTGTTCAGAAAGTAATAATCATAAGGACGTGAAGAAGAATGGTTGGGAGTATTTGGCTGGAAAACAGGAAAACAAGGACTCTGGGAGTTGTGGGTTTTGATGGTACCGGGGCTTCTAGTTGGTTTACCAGAGGGTCGGGGTGTCAGGATTTTATTAAGGGATCTTCTTTGGTTGGAAGGGAGGTGGATGCAGAATAGCCAAAAAAAAGCTTCAGGGATGTTGTCCCTGGTAGAATACCGCATCTCTCCTGAGATATTCCTCCATGCATAACGCCGGGTTCCCCTATCCAGATGATCCTCCCTCGCTCGTCCGCCCCCAGGGTTGTAATCTTAGAGCGCCAGCCCATCCCTGGCCACCTGAATAAGGGATTCTTGAGGTCTACCTAGAAGAATACCCTCAGGTTTCTTACAGAATGAATTCCAAAGAGATTAATTTGTCTCTTGATAATTTGAATTTAGTTTACCAACACCGCACATATAGACTGCATTACATTCCTTCATCTGTAGCCACCTTATTTCCACGTGTGTCTTCATTTTGAACCCCAGTGTGCCTGAATGTTTTGTTCTCTTTTCTACTATTCGGAGTCTTCAATTCTATTAGTTAATGCACCTTTGGGATCATTTAAGTTCCAGAAAGGTATTAAAATGATGTTCAATTCTTCTATCTTTTTGTTAAGATCAGAAGCTGTTTCCCCTGGTTAAACATGTCGATACCCTTCTTTATATCCCTTTTAAAGTCATTATAGAACTTTGGGTTAAAGAAGGATGTCGCTGGACTTGATTAATTATTATGACCTTCAATGTGAGATTGCCTCATGTGATGACATTCTAGACGTGGAAGTTAATATGGGATTATTATTATTATATCTATAAGACACTACCACTGAATAATAAATTACCTCTCGAGATTATTAATAGTTTTATAAACCTGGACCTCGGGCCATACTAATTGTTATGGGCCCTTAAGCCTCATTAAATGCCTTTGCTCCACTCATATGTTTAGAGATAAAACTTGTAGAAAAGGCCCTCTGACCAGGTCTGCAAAGCTTAATTAAAGCACTCCAATGTTGGTAGTTCCATTGCAAACAATGCAGTGGCATAGGCCAATATTGGCTGGTATAAGTCTTCTGTCTCAACATGTAATATTATTGATGGGCAGCTACTTTGGGGATATATTACACTGAGGTGTTTGCACGCTACCCATATATAAGTGTATGTTGTGTATGGTCCCTTTCCATCTCTCGTGCATCACCTAAACGGTCCTTTATGGACAAGCATTGTAGGTGGTGAAAATTGGAGGCACGTGGCAACTATAAGATATATAAAATAATAGTTAGAGGGCCTCATCATGAGTTGGATGGCATCCCAGCTGTGATACTGCCCAACTGTAATAGCTTTAGCGCCTACCGGTCCAACAGTATTACCATTGGATAACGGGTTGAGCTTTAACTGTAAATACCCATTCCCCATTGGGTCCATTGGAGGAGGACCCCCTGACCACCCAGCACCTTGCATACACACATAATCATGTTAATTGTGTTAGGCACTGTGGGGCTCAGGGTACACGAATGGCATCTTTTTACTGTGCATCTATCATATATGTCCAGTAAAAAATATCATGCCTATCCCCTGGACCTCCCAGTGCCAATTGCAAACTGTTTGGCTTTTTACCCAATTTTTTTTAAGTATGCTTTAAAATGTAACATTTTAACCAATGTTTTGAAAAATTCCCAAGGGGGAAACCCCCTGCAACCCCCTTGATTGGGGGAACCCCGAACCCTCTTGATTGGTTTAAATTTCAGCCTGGGGACTCGCGCCCCCACCCACGGGATTGTGGCCGCGATCCCACAGTTTCAAGACCTCTGCTATACAGACTGAGACAAAGAAGAGGGCTAAAGAAGCATGTAGATGTAGTAGTCGGTCAATTAGACCTATCAGCCTTTGCAAGGGTCAGGCAATCGAAATCAATAGCTCACACCCCAAGTCAGTTGCAAATCCTGTGAGGCATAAAAGGCTGCAGCAGGAGAGGGGAGAAGGAAGGAGCTGGAGCAGGAGTTGGAAGGCTAGCAGCAGTAGTAGTAGTAGTAGAAGAGCACAATGCTGTCAATTCACAAGGAAGTGTGGTCACAGAAAGGATGCCGGAGCTTGGAGACAGGAGATTTCACCTGCAAGTTCTGAGAGGGTCCTGTGGTTTCAAAACCTGCATTGCCATTGCTGCACTGAGGAAGATGTTCTGAGAGTGGAGTTTTCCCCAGGTGTGCCGTGTGGCTGTGATTGCAGTCGTGAAAGTGCTGAAGCCTGAGGTCCATAGCAGAAGGTAAGCCGGGGACTGAGGAGTAAAGGGGACTCCCAAGTGGGGTGGCCAGACCAGAGACACCCATGCTACACAAGAGTGGGTTCCAAGAGTGCTCAAAGCAGTAGTAGCAGTTGAAGAAGCCGGTGAGTGAAGCACGGGGGTTCACGTTCACTCAGCAAGACTTGCCAGATACTATTACCAGCTCAAAATTAACTTGCATATGTTCAAAAGTGAGTATAAACTGTTCATCATTGTCGAAAGCCCTTTTTATAATGGAAATGTAACACACGCATTATTAGTGAGAGCAATAGTGTTTGCATAAGAAGCAAAGCGTATTATTTCCAGTGTTGAACAATTTACTGTTGCCATAGTGGTCGCATGTCCCTCATTAAAAGGGAATGCCAGTTAAAAACCATTGTGAAAAGATAACGGTGACTTTCACAAGTGTAACAAGTGAATGTAGCATCAAAGGAAGGTTGTGTGTGGCCAATTGTTTTTCCTGAAGGAGTCTGAAGCCATCCATCTCCGTCTTATTGAATAGAAATACAATCACTGGTATCTCTTTAAAGTTAAAGATTTATCTTAAAGAGGGGTCACATGTGCTTAAATCTTTTTTTTCCTTTGAAGACTGAACCTTGGAGTATTCAGAACATGTATTCTGTAAGTCCAGAAGGTGTTATACGGACTTGAAGAACACGCATTACCCAAGCCAAGAGGTGAACCCTTCCCATAGTAAAACCAGTCCTATTAAGATCTATACACCTGATCTGCGAGGTTGTTAAAGGTCCAGTATCCTCTGATACAAGCGTGGCATTGTTACCTGAAGCTGGAAGAGTGGCAATACAGCTTCAGGGTTGTTACTTGAATGAAGAAGGTCTGAACAAAGCTGGGGAAGGGAGCTGGGTGCGTGTAAAAGAGTCATGCAGAAGAAGATCATCTGTAATGCTGAAGACTGCTGAAGTTGCGAGAAAGTCAGTCTTGCAGCAGAGGCAGCTGATACCTGTGGCAGTGAGACAGACAGAAGATGCAAAGAGGCTGCCCATTTCTGAGAGTATAGGAAAGAAGAGTGCCTTGCAAACCTGTTGAGGTCAAAGGGTCATGTCTTTTTTGTATGTCTAATAATTCTGAAGTATATAGTTGTAGAAGAAGAAACAGAAGTACCTGAACTGTTGTGGTGTAAAAACTGTCAGTGGATGTTACTTTGAAGTTGCTTGAGTAGTAGCATACTGTGGAACAAAGGAGACTGTTCCCATAGTAACAGTAGTAGAAGGATGGTTGTCAAGAGGTAATCAATTCCCCCAAAGAGAAGCATCCTGACAATTATACCAAATGTACTGCAGATCTCTTAATCAACTATAAAGTTGTAGAAGACAAAGTTGTTAACATAAACTTTGAACTGTGGCAATGCATCTTGGAAGGACGACATCCAGGATTTCCATTGGTGCTATTTTCTTTGTTGAAATTGGAAGGGGATCGTTTCAAGTGAAAGCTGAGGAAGTGTTTTCCATTGAATATTTGTTTGATTAACTTCTGTGTTGACTTGGAACTCATAATGACTGGTGTTCAAGACTTTCCTTTTCCTATGAACATTTGGAGAATTGACTTTGGACAACCCTGGTGAAGGGATTTACCCAGGACAGGTGAAGGTTCATCGAAAACACTGATTAAATATTGTTCATTCATGTATGTTGTTAAATTATTTCCTTTGAATGCTTTGTTGTTTAGTGTGAGAGCCAGTTTGTTTATGTTAAGAGTTATTCCCTTAGCCTTTAGACCAGGTAGGGAAGTCCCTGATAGAGTAGGAATAGAGAGGATTAATTTGCCAAAGTTTTCTTTAATAAAATGTCTAATCTTGAGAGAAACCTTGCATTACTGACTCCTCACAACTCTCTGCATTGCGACACAAAAAATAGACTACCGGGCAGAGACAATCCTGTATTATCCTGATATGACCCCAAATCAGTTGGTTAAAAATTCCAAAAGCCTCTGTGATGATGGCACAGTGGAATACAGCATTTAGAAAGGGAAATAATTGGGGGGCGCTGTTGAGCAGCCTGCAAGATGGCTGCCTAGCATAAGAGCTCCGTGCCTAGCCGCCTCTTATCCGTTGACATCTGCGGTTCTGCCTTGGATCCTGTGTTACCTGCTACGATCCCTGCACTGTGGCCATCGAGCTCTACCAGCATGTCGAGTTCTGGGAGAAATCAGACTTTTGGAACTGGAGATCCTTGTCCCGCCGTGCCTCGCCGCCATTGGCCCTACACTGGGCACTGCTTTCATCGTGACCTGACCGGGTGCCTCCCGTTGGACTCACTGCTGGCTACTCTGCCCCTGGCACCTTGGGGCACGCACTACACTTGTGGGCCGGCTCACTCCTGCCCCGGTCCCGCCGGACGGTCCTTTCCACTAGGGGCCTAGGCCGCCGACGACCGAGGCGCGCCGGCGCCCAATCTGCAACCTCGGGGGGCCTTGGCTGGGCTGCCTGGCGCGAGCCGGCGGGGATTGCTGTCGTGCCCTCGCGGAAGCTCTTCAATACCCGACTCACTGGCTTCATCGACTGAGCCCTCTGGTTCCGGCCATGTCGAGTCGCTCCAAAGGAGCTGCTAAAGGGGGGACTTTGGACAAATTTACTAAGACGGTCCATCGACCGGAGGTGGGCCACACGTCGCCTCCGCAGGAAGAACTTGACAACGACCCTAATCCGGGGGTGGCGGCGCCGGACCTCACTGCCATGATGGAATCGATGGCTAAGAACTTTGCCTCCTTTCATGAGAAGCTTAACGATATCAAGGCGAATGTCGCCTCGCTCAAGACCCGGGTAGATCAGGCTGGATCGAGAATTACTGAGGCCGAAAGCCGGATCTCCACTAATGAAGATGTGATACATGTACTTCAGGACACAGTGGCCACCATATCGCGCGACATGAAGAGTGTTAAAGCAAAATGCGATGACTTGGAGTCCCGCTCCCGCAGAAACAATCTTTGCATCATTGGGGTCCCTGAAACTGCCCTGAAGGGGCGCATGAAAGATGCAGTCGAACAACTAATCAAGGACTTGCTGGGGGATCCAGACCTTTCCCCTTATTTCACGGTGGAGCGGGATCACCGGGCCCTCACCCCGCAACCCTGACCTGGCGACATCCCCAGACCCATTATAGAAAAAGATTCTTAATTATTGTGACAGGGACCTCATTCTTTGCCTGTCGCGGGAGAAAGGGGATCTGCGACTGGAGTCTCATGTCATCAGGATCTTCCCAGACTTTTCTGTGGCGGTTCAGCAGGAGAGACACCAATTTCTTGGCGTCAAGAAAATGCTCAGGGAACGCAATGTATGGTATGCCATCTTATTCCCGGCTCGTCTCAAGCTCACTCATAATGGCAAATTGTACTTTTTCACAGTCCCGGACGAGGCGGTGAAATTCATCGAGATGCAAATACCGCTTCAGGGCTCTGGAGTAGGCCGAATGGACACTACTCAAATGTGACTGGCACGGACTGTGGACACTTATTGAACTTGTTTACTCAATCTGCACTGTGGTACTGGTAAGGCTGCTCTGTTTACTGTGACGCTCTGCCCCTGCAGTCCGTGCGTGCTGCAGCGTTTGTGCACACATCCTTACTACGCACTCCACAAAGCTGGTCTCACATTGTTCTGTTCTCCTACCTCAATTTCTGTCCTCCTATTGTTCAGGTCCTTAATCTCTCAGTTATATACCCCGTTCCCCGCATTTGAGATGCGGGGATGTACGATATTCGACTGTCGAAACTGTTTTGTTCTATTTCGGAACCACAGGGGCTCGTGTGCGGTCCCCGATTACCCACTTCGCGGGCGGGACCTGTGCCGCGAGTCCGCCACCACTGCTCGTTTTGCAACTGAGCCATTTGGCTCCAAGCGTGCTGGTGCACGGCAACGGCGAACCCCATTGCGATTGCACTGTTTTTTCTCAATTTATTGGTGTGTGCTGGCCCCAGTTGGGCCTCGGGGAAGATTGGGCCAGGTTGGGGACGGCTCAACTGTGCGTTGTCAGGGGTGGGTGATCTTTACACTGCTGATCCATGGTTAGTGGTGAGGGTGGGGGTGGGAAAGGGGTTGTTTTACAAAAAGGCACACGAGGTTTCACGGCACGCATGCTGAAGGGCCCAATGCATACTTGCTGTTCCAACTCTGGGAGCTCATACCATCACGGGAGCTGGGATGTTCACTGATTTATGGGTACTGTGTCTGTAGATACCTACCTCTGAAATGGCTACAGTCATAATGTCCTGGAACATTCAGGGGCTGAGGCCCGCAAGATCGTTGCATATGCTAACAGACACAATTGCAAGATATTGCTTTTACAAGAGACACACTTCGATGGCCTCATTCCGAGGGCTGTTGCTCCATAATGGGGTTCTGCTAGGTTCTTTATTTCTTACTCCACACAATCTAGGGGCGTTCTCACAATGATCCACAAATCAATTAAGTTTGTGCTGCATAAAAGCTATGTTGATCCTGAGGGTCGTTATGTTATAATACACTGCACACTGGTCAATAAAGAGTACTTGCTGGTTAAGACTTACTGTCCCAATGTAGACTCTCCGGAATTCTTTGACACTGTAACTACCATACTGCTGGGCTTCGTGGGGGTGCAGATCATATGGGGGGGGACCTGAACCTTATACTGGACACTGCCCTGGACAGAATTGCCACTACACCCAGAGCCCTGTCTGGCGTGGCGCGCAGGCTGCATGGCCACATGCAGTCGCTCAATATTTGTGACGCCTGTAGAACACTTCACCCCCAGCAGCGGGACTACACTTATTACTCTTCTGTACATGATAGTTCGTCCAGGATAGATCTGTTTTTGGTCTCGAGAGAGGTTATGGGTAGGGTGGAGGATACACGCATTTTGCCCCGCACATTCTCGGATCATTCTCCAATCATACTGTCCTTGGGGCTGGGAATTCCCATCCCAACACTCTGCACCTGGCGCTTTAAGTCCGAAGCTCTAAAAGACATTATGTTTAAATCTGAGATTCTAGCGGATATTGAGTCCTTCTTTGAGCTTAACTCTCTTCAAGGCACGACCGCCGCGGTCAGATGGGAGGTTTTCAAGGCTTTCATTAGGGGCATGTCTATTTCTCGAGAGGCAGGGGTGTTGAAAGCTATTAGAGCCGCCCTCGGGCGATCTGAGGCCAAACTGAAAATGTTGCTCCTATGGGTCTGACCCCACCACTCTGGCCCAAATCTCTGACGAGCTCCAGGTGTTTCACACTTTACCAACCAGCGAAGTTCATTATTTCAGCCGCCCGCAGGCCGCTAGGAAATATGGAGAGGGGGACAGACCCGGCAAGACACTTGCGACGCTTGTGAGGGGGGAACTGGGCCACACGCAGATCACTTCCATAAAAGATCAGAACGGGGACGCTCAATGGGCGGACCATCGAATACTTGATATATTTACCGAGTTCTATAGATCTCTTTATTCCCAGCCTGTAGAGCACACTGAACAACATATGCGAGAACTCCTTGACCAGATCCCCACCACAGAAATTTCCCCACAGACCCGAGACCAGCTGGATACCCCGTTCACGCTAGACGAGATAGTATCGGCTATCTCAGACTTGCCCATAGGCAAGGCGCTGGGACCTGATGGCCTCACGGCTGTTGGAGGTATGGAATGAGGCACTCCGAGCCGCTATCCTTCCCCCTTCCATGCGGGAAGCGGCCATCACAGTTTTGCTCAAACCAGGTAAGCCTGAGGACGAGTGCGGGTCCTATAGACCTCTCTCCCTCATGAACCTAGACACAAAGGTCTTTGCTAAAATCATTGCTAACCGCTTTCTTCCCATCATGACGCACTTGGTACAAGAGGACCAAGCAGGCTTTGTCCCCGGCAGGTCCACCTCACATAACATCAGGCGACTATTCAATGTCATGTCCCGTATAGACCAGGACGTCCAGGCTGTAGCGGTTACGCTGGACGCTCAGAAGGCCTTCGACATGGTCTCCTGGAAATATATGTGACTGGTCCTCGAAACAATGGGCGTCGGCCCTAACATGATAGGGTTCATTAAACTCTTGTACACTTCCCCCGTTGCGCGGGTACGAGTCAACTCACTAACATCCAAGATGTTCACTCTATTCAGAGGCACCAGACAGGGCTGCCCCTTCTCCCGATACTTTTCGCATTGGTGATAGAACCGATGGCGGACTTTATCTGAGCATGGCACGCGCGTAAAGTAGTATGATTGGTTGACGATCCTGAAATAATATCCCTATATGCTGATGATGTCCTATTATACGTCAGAGATCCCACAACCCATCTGGATCCCATACTGAGAGACATTACCCGGATCGGCACCCACTCTGGATTTACGATGAATTATTCCAAATCGGAGATTTTCCCGCTCACTAAAGCTACCCTGCAGCCCACCACCGAGTATCCCCTGCACTGGGCCCCTGAGGGTGTGAGATACCTTGTGGTGCAGATGTCCCTCACTAAGCCCACCCTGCTTGCCGATAACTACTCAGCTGTAGCACGAACAGTTGAGACCAAAATTTCACGTTGGCGCACCCTCCCGTTGTTCGTCGCTGGTCGTCTCTCCCTTATTAAAATGATCTTGCTCCCCAAGCTCTTATACACCTTTTGCAACATTCCTATATGGCCTGGGAGGGCTTACTTCACTAGATTGCATACGCTCTGTGCGCAATTTCTCTGGCACTCCGGTGCGGTGCGCAAGAAGTGGACTGACATGGCACTTTCGTACAAACGGTGTGGTATTGCTGCTCCGGACCTAGAACTATACTGGTTCGCGGCCCAGGCCCAGCATGCTACTCATTGGTACTCAGGTTCCCCAGTGCGCCCACATGTCAAACTGGAATGGCTTGCCTCCGCCGGTATCAACTTAATGTCCCTGATATTACATCGACGTTACACATCTGATTCCCGCGTTGACCCCATTGCTGCATCCCTGTATGCCTGGTCATGTCTGTTACATGCGACAAGTGGGCCCTCCCCATATTACAAATGGCTTCCCGTGTGGGACTTTCCGGACCTGGAGCCCACGCTTGATACCGCTTTGGCTTGGCACTGGGGTGCACTGGGGTATCGGGCCCTGTCCGACTTCTAACCCGAGGGCAAATTCATAGGCCCTCAGACCTGGAGACCGGGGCACACCAGATCTCCCCTAGAGACTCTCCAATACTACAGGCTTCGCGCCGCGTTCCGCACCATGTGGCCTTCCTTTCCGGATGAGCCCCCAGACAATCCGGCGATAGCCTACATCGCCAACTCGGGCGGTGCACCTGGCATTGTCTCTTCACTGTATCAAATCCTACTAGATATCATCCCCATTCCTACTCTTGGGGCGCGCGACGGATGGTCGGCTGAACTGGGTCTAGAAATGTCTGATGAATTATGGGAGGATATGTGCTGCCACACACAAAAAGTGTCTCTCAATTTCCGTTTTCGGGCCATGCAATACAAGCTCCTCAATAGGCTTTATTATACACCACGCAGGACATCAGGGTTTGCACGCTCTGAGGTGCACCTCTGCCCGCGCTGTAGGGCGGTGGATGCTGATCACTTGCATATGTTCTGGACCTGTAACAAATTGTCCGGTTTCTGGGACAGTGTCCTCCATACACTAAGTGTGGTAACTGAAACTGTAATTGATCCCGATCCTTTGGCGGTTCTGTTTGGGGTCTGGGGGTCTGACGAAACTAAGCGCTTGAAAAAGCTTTTGAATATAAGCTGCATGATTGCCAAAAAATGTATACTTCAGAACTGGAAGCGCTCCTCCCCACCGGCCTCTCAGAAATGGCTGGGTATGCTCACATGGTCGCGGAACTGTGAGGAGGAATACCTGACAATGCTGCCCGCCCAATCTCGCCCCAGGAACATCTGGAGCGAATTTAATACATATCTCAACAATCAAAGTGAGAACACGCCCGGCTCTGGCTTATCTCCGGTCTCTACCCATACACCGTGATTTTTGCTGTGTACTTCTGTATTGTTGATGCTCTATATCCACTGTTGGAACTGTATTCTGTAACCATTACAATGTTTTATGCTATGCTTGATTTAATTGTTTGTTGCCTTGACGTATGTGCCTTGTGAACCTCTGCCGACAAAAATAAAAATAAAATTACAAAAAAAGAAAGGGAAATAATTGCCAATGTGCTCCTATGAAAGCCAGACATTCTAACGTCTCTCTGTTGTCTTTCCTTCCTTTAGAAATAGCACCCAACCTTCATTGGATGGAATGTTGTCATAGATGTATAGAACTGCGGCAAGGGCTAAAACAGGCACTAGTTTTCTTTATATCTTGTTAAAGGCCATCACCGTGAAGAGAGGGTCTCTGGAATACTGCTACCCACCCCCAGGAACATGACATTCTGAAGAGTTAAGAATGCACAAAGCAACTCACTATTCAGACAGTGCCCAGGAGGGCCAGTGACATCCACATATGCCGACAGTTACCCTCTTATACAACCATTCAATCCTTATCCAGTCAGGTGCCTCAACGCTGGTTATGGACCCACATGTCTTGATGGATGACGTTGACTAATGCCGAGAAACCAGTGTGCTGTTGTCATTAGTGATGCCACGACATAGCAACGTGCACAGATGAAGAACATGATTACACAGTTCTGTATAGGACAGATACATATACATACTGTCAACATCTTTTATAATTGTTCTCATTAACCAAATACAGAAATGCTGAAGGCAAGTCAAATGAAGAGATGCAGAGTAAGCTTGCAGCCGCTGATTGCAACTAACCCTATGGAACTACAAGATCATGTAAGGAGCCTGGAAGTACCAAACACGACTAACCTATGGGAAACATAGCACGGCATAGATATGTAGAAATCATAGTATGATTATAATGAGGATTACATGGGGCCACGAGGTGCAGAATGAGAGATGAGGGAAAGCAGAACCGGGCTGCACAGAACAGCAGGCCAAGGCTTGCAGTCAAGGTCAGAGAAAAATAGCACATTCCAAACCTAAAACGACATAGAGCCATCTGCATCTGTAGTTACATTGGTAACATATAGTAATTCTCATCACCTCGAGAAGGTGCACACAGGACTGACAATAGAGCTGGGTCCTGGGTCTGGGGAGAACAGCTCCAGCCAATCAGGGAACAGAAATTTAGGGTGGATGGCAGAGGGCAAGGGCCAATGGTAATCCTTCATCCCTGCAAATAGATAGTTTCTAGGGGAAGGGGCAGGCCAGCCACCTGAAATGTGAGGACCAATAATACAATATCTATAGGTGCAGTCCATAAGTGATACCATGCCAATCACCCAGCCAGGCAGATTCTTAGGTTTTTTGGGGAAGGGCCCATGTTGTGACATTGTAATGAGACAAAACGGCCCGACAGGGGCTCGGGAGCGGTGATTCAGGGAAATTTCAAATGTCCTGTATGATCCCTTTCTGTTTGTGTAATAAATGACAGTTCTAACTTGCCCTTGGCTGAGTCCTCTGTTTGTATACTGGGGGAGGGTTGTTGGGCCCTGGGAGCTGAGACTGTGAACTTGTGGTAACCCGCAGACCTCTGGCATACCTAAGCCAACAACTGCACTCGAGCCTTTAAATCTCTTTTTGGGCCTGTAATGCCTGGTACAACCCTCACTGTAGCTCTATAAAGGGGTATTTCAATCTGGCGGATGCCAGACTGTCTATCTCTTTGTTCGGTTTGTGGGTATTACCTGCAAGTACTTGCCTGTGTTCTAAGCATCATGGTTGGGTGCTCTACCTTTTCCACTTTGACGCATATGGTCGGCCATGCCCTCTGCGTCCCCACGCCTGCCTTTCCCCTTCTTGTCCTGCCTGCCTGTATTCTTACCACGGCCCAGCCAAGACCACCGCAACTCCATTTACACTGCTATCATTTGGATCCATGCATTGGGCCACCTTGGAAATGTAAGACGAGTACCACTTAAAATGTCCATCTACCATTTTTTTGTGAAGAAACACAGATTGAGCAATTGCCTTTGTCCGTTTCTTTTAAACAAAAAAAGGTCTTCAGCAGCAGTGCTTTGGGCCTGGGAGTTAATAACAATAATGGCATGTTTCCTGGACCATAATAAGTGGCAATGGCCTAGCGTTACCCTTAAAAGCCCTTGCTACACCTAGGCCTATACATTTCTGAGCCATGTAGTCAGCACCTGCATTGGGCCATGAGAACCTTAAATTGCATTACTTTGCATTTGTTCATATCAACAGTGATATCACACTGAAGAAATTGTGTGCATCCAGGCTCAGATTAGCATAGAGGGGAATGCCTGAACCAAAAAACGCAAAATGCTAATGTGGGCAACTTGGGCCACTGTTCAGGCCATTGTGGGCCAGTTTGATAAGTTACTTCACCATGTGGCTAGTAGTTTCGAACACTGTTACTGAATGAATATTTTTTAATATGCAAAACAAGGGGGGGTCTGGGAATCGCTCTACCAGCACAAACACAGCCCAATGACCTGTTCTTGGGTGAATAACCCTTGGGAGAGAATCTACCAAATCTTTAGCTTACTGTTCCTTTCACAGAGAAGACATTTCCCTGCATATCAGTCTTTGTCCTGCCCAGGGGCAGTCCAGCACTGAAATACTACACAATTCTCCTCTGAACAAGAGTACCAACAGCAACCCCATACACGTGTTTTAGCCTTGTTGGACATCATCAGTGAGGTGAAGCTGTGCCTAAGAACAGTGAGCAAGTGGTCCACATCTGGATCACCCTGGTAACTTAGGGTGAGACCCAAAGTTAATTTATGCAAAACAAGGGTGGGTCTGCGAATCTCTCTACCAGCACGAACACAGCCCAATGACCTGTTCTTGGGTGGATGGCCCCTGGGAGAGTCTGAACCAAGTCTTTAGCTCACTGTCCCTTTCACAGAGAAGAAATGTCCCTGCATATCAGTCTTTGTCCTGCCCAGGGCCAATCCAGCACCGAAATACTAGGCAATTCTCCTCTGAACAAGAGTACCACAGCAACCCCATAGACGTGTTTCAGCCTTGTTGGGCATAATCATTGAGGTGAAACTGTGCCTCTCTAAGAACAGTGAGCTCGCTGTTCTCACTGTGCCTCTCTAAGAACCCCTTGCTCACAGACAATGTTATGCCCCAGTCCGACCCTGTGTGTATCCAAACAAAAAAAGACCCTTAGCAGTGGGTTTTAGACCACACGAAGTAGTAATGGCCTGCCATTACCGTTAAAGGCCCTTGTTGCACACTGGCCTATACATCTCAGTGACGGGTGGTCAGTACCTGTATCGGCCCACCAAACACACAACTGTGCCTTAAGAAGAAACTTAAATTGCTTTAGTGCATGACACCAGAAGTGATATCACAACGAAAGAATTGTATCAGAAATAAGCGAAATATCATGCATTTAATGTGCATATTGTTATCGGAGAAAGTCAGAAAAAAACAGATTCAAGGAAAATAAAAAGGGAAACACTAACGCTAAAAGCAAAATACAATGCAGGACAATTAAACAAAGGAAGACTGCGTTTGTTCTGATAGTTGCAGAAACAGATGTGAAAGACGTGAAATTATCCCTGTGTAATTAAAAGTAGGAGTTTTTAAGACCCATACACAAGCCTTTGTTCAACATATACATGTGCCTGGGTGAACACAACATGGACTGCAGAGACTCTGCAGACGGCAAGCACGCACGAGGACTGCGTGTGATAGCGTCACTATTGTCTGTTCTTCCTCGTGAGCGTGGACACCAGCTCCTCAATCGAGATTTGTAATTGTAACCCCTCATGGCAAACATGAAATTCCCAGAGCAGATGTTTCTAAACACTGGAAACATTAATATTCATTAAAAACATCGAGTACAATGAGTCATATTTTAATCGATTCGTAGCAGCGCAGGTTAAAATTGCCAATGTAAGCAACACATTCAAATAACCGCGGCTGTACTACATGCACGCCTAAATTCACTCATTCGAAAAAGAGCCCATGCGTGATAAGACCTGAGCTGCACATTGCTGCGCATTAATTCTAACCCAACACAGCCGCATCCGTTTCGTAAGCACCTTGTATTACGCAGGGTATTATTTTTCGGGATACGCTGATGACGCACGAGGGCTGAAATGGTAACCCCGCACATTATTGCGACGCAATGTGAACACGGTGACAGATATTTAATGAAATAAAGATGGAAATCGACCCAAAATAAAAAAAAATCCGCCTTCGTCAGCAACGCGTGCAATAGTGCATGTCTGCTTGCGATGTTGAAGCCATGAACATTCACAATTCATAACCCCAGACAGTGACACAGCTCACAACGGTGGCGTGCAGGCCCTGCCTGTGAACCCGCCTCTCTGGAAGCTTTGCATGTGAATGTGCTAGGTTTAATGGAGCGTCCGAAAGACGACTTCGGTGTTAACCCGTGTCGCTCTCTCGCCTTGTTATTTCGCTCCGCCAGGCGTTACCGATCAAGATGTGTGCATTGGGTGATTTCTCACCTGAGAAAAGAGGGGCTGCTTCAAGCACGTGTCACCCGAAAGCATGATTTGGGGAAGGGCTTCAGTGGTGTAGTGTCGTTAGGATATAGCATGTGGCACAGCATCTGCTCTAAGCAAACGCCCACACTGTCAATCAACATTACACCATGGTCAGCGACGAATTAACCCCGAGCCGGGTTTTTCGCACGGCCCCAAGCAAACCGAACAAATGGACTCGTCCACGTGGTGGTCTGAAGCGACAAATGTGAGCCCAGGAAACCTCGGTATCCCACACCCTCCTCCGCTGTTACAATTGTGTTCAGTCTAAGAGGTAGAATAATTTCAAGGGAACGTTTCAAGTGAAATTATCCCAGCCTATTAGGGACTGAATGATAATTGGCAGGAGAAAGACATATTCATTAGATGTTCTTATGTTTGGCCCATTCATTGAAGAAGACCCGAGCTATTGCAGGTGCACTGACAAGCCAAACAGCTTTCCAGGGCCTGGGCTTTCCATAAATCTCAGGACTCATTTTCAAGCCCGCCCACTGCACAGAATGGGAATATCTGTCTTTAAGCCATCATGATGGGAGGCAAATCTAGTTTTTCTAAATGTTTGGTGCTGTATATAACTGCATGGGATCGACACACAACCTGAAATTGATTGCATGACAGATACCAATTTACACGGCATATCTCTGTGCACAGACGTTTGTTTGACGGAGTGTGGTCCTGAACACCTGCCAACAAGCACTGTCGAGTTGTGACTTGCACTGCAATTGGCTAATAATAATTATTCTAACTGAAGCCCTTGTGAAAATTACCCGACTAGGGTTCTCCACAGTAGGGTGACCACTCTCACTGTGCCAATTGAAGAAGATAATTGCTGGAGAGTTGAGCAGTCTGCAGCAGTCCCCTGCACCTCTTGGACCGTGCTTGCAGTCTTTCCACAGTTACTATACTGTGTGCGGGAAGAGACGGGATTATATAAAAATAACCTGCTGCAGTGTGGAGCACCACAGAGTTGTCGAGAGTTGAGCAGTCTGCAGCAGTCCCTTGTGCCACTTGGACTTTGCTTGGAGTCTTTCCACAGTTACTACACTGTGTGCAGAAAGAGGTGGGTTTACATAGAAATATCCTGCTGATACGCGGAGTGCCATGGAGTTGCCAGAGAGTTTGTCAGTCTGCAGCAGTCCGCTACAGGCAAGCAAAGGTATTCCAAACTCCATGCTTCTCCTCGATGACTGAACAACAGAACCCTTTCAGTCCCTGGCTGCGGTTGCATAATAAGGAAACTGTCTTTTAACCAATGCCTACCTAAGATGGTGAGTGGATAAGAGATTGTCAATTTTACTGTTAACAAAATGCCACCAATTAAGAAATTGTATCAACTGCGGAGTGCTAACACACAAAATAATAGAAAAACAGCAGATACTAGCTGGTCGTTTAAAAAACGTGTCAGAAGAAAATCACATGCAAATGCAACAGTAAAAGGTATTGTGGCGGTGGTAGAAGAAAATGTAATACACACCCTACATGGCCCTCAATAAAGTAAGATTACTAATTTTTTGAAGTCGACTAACAAATCAACGCCCCACCTTGCACAGATACTTTGATAGTCGCGTTTTGTGAAGCTTTAGTGCAGCCAGATATTCCAATGGAAACCCTGGTAGATAATAACTTGTTGACAAATATGTGTTGGAATCTACAAAGAGAGTCAATCAGGGATTTGACATTAGTAGCTAACGCGATGAATCCAATCTTAACTGGAAATATCATAGGCTTGACACCTACTAATTCTTCACCAGAATTAGTCTGGGTTACAGAAAGTCGCTATGCCTCTTCACCTGCCTATGATGCTACGGTTAGCTCATTTGACTCTTAGAGATCCAAAGAACAAATTATTTTGAAAGCGCTATTTGAACTTTGTTGTAAAATGTGTAAGGCACAGCAAATAATTAAATCCGAAACAGTGAGGTTAGTAGATGTGGTACTCTCTTCACAATATGAAGTAAGCGATCTAATTAATATTTTTTTTCTTTTTTTTTACTTTTATTCAGGGAACACCTGAATTTTATCAAAGTTTTGCTTGCAGTTGTATAGTCTGAATCTCAATTTCACATGGGCCTTCCTCCAGATGTACCGATACCTCTGATTTAGTCAGACAGACAAAACCCTGTTCTTTCTCGACAAACAGGGCTAGTTCAGTTCTCTAAGTAGGCGATGCAAAGTTTGATGCCTCGTTGATCTGCCGGAAAGTAAGTTCTATTAAGTTCCCCATAGCCACCATACATCTGGTGTTTTTTCCTGATATTAGTTTGTTCCATAATTCTCCTAACAAAACTGAACGAAGAAACCACTCAAGAATCTGATAAGGAGACTGAAGAAATAGGAGTGACAATTCTGCCATTATATAACTCCCCATTATTAATTGAAGAGAATGCGTCTTTAAATGTACAAGTGGAGTTCAGCATTACATCTGCAAATAACGCTTCAAGACTGTATGTAGAAAGTGGGCAGCAAGAAATAAAGAAAAGAAGAGGCCGGCCACGTCAGTTTAGAAGGAAGTGCCGGAGGGCAGAGATTAGGTCCAATAAACTGAGTGAACAAACTACAGGGACAAATAAAGACAAGGTGGTAATGAGTAACCACTTTCAGATATTACCAGTGGAACAACACATTTATAATGTTGAAAAAATAATACCAGCACAACAATCAAGCACAATAGATAATTGGGTGAAGTATCAAAACAAACCCACACAATTTCAACTTTTAGACAATGCCACAAATGGCATTAGAAATTAACGTGGTAAAGATACTTCTGGATCAGTTAACACAAACTCTCAAAGAATTCACCAACAAAGAAATTCTCAAAATAAGGTCGCTGGCAGAAAAATGAAAATAATAGAACAGTATGACACTGATATTAGCCTGTTTTTGAATCGTCAACGTATACTACAAATCCTTCACAGTTTTAAACAACTACAACTTATTGCCTCTTGTGACATAATCCAAGTTGAAATTCCTGCGCCAATGAATGAAGCGAACTGTGCTATAATACACTTCATCTCCCCTATAATATCTGAATTAGTCACTGCTAGCTCACAAGAGTTTATAACAATAACTTTCGACTTCAGTCGCGTCCAGGAAATAATATCTAAGGTGGCGTTAACAACTAAAGTGAACAGAAATAACCTCTCCATGAAAGGCAAATGCACTGGAGTCTGACCTGTTAAGGAAATCCTGGGATTCATATCGATGTCAACCTGGAACACTAGGAGTTTTAATTAATTATTTCACAAACAATAGTTATGGTCACAATATACTAGCAGAATCTGATGTCTTTGTTCTTCCATAGACTTGGCTCACCAATTCATATAATTTAGATTGGATATCATATTATTCAAACATTGGCACTTAATATTCCAGTTGGCAGAGTATCCGGATATTTGTTCATTGGAGCTAAAAACTGTCACCGATTTATCGAATGTAATCCTTTTAAAATGAATTATTATGTACTAGCAGGAATATTGTTCACTGAATGCTAGGGGGCGACACAACAATATGACTAATTAATATATACGATCCACCTAACACTAGAGAAACCGGTAAAAATATAGTGCATGTGGAAGTAATTTTAAATTAATGTTTTTTGACTCACCCTGGTACTCAATTTCTGATCATGGGTGATCTTAATTTTCTGTGTTATCCCTCCAGACCCACCAACTGGAAAAAAGATAACTGCTTCAATAAAAAAAAAATATAGTAATGATATAACTATGCTTCATATCGATTCAGGGAAGATAACAGAAATGTTTGAACTGAATCAGTGGGATATGTCCATGTCTAACGAGGAATTGGTACAATTGTTTACAGAAAATACAACAGGTGTTTTAAAACATTTTACTTGGACTAATGGGACAAACAGTTCATGGTTAGACTATGTTTTAATGAAAGAAGAATTATTTGTAAAAGTGCAAATGTTTGTGGTGATCACAAAGGTGCCAATTGACCATGTACTGGTTAGACTGGAAATTAATTCCCTAATGAACAAAAATATTAAGTAAATGGTTGGTTGCTACACCATTAATACTGCAGGTAATTGACTAATCTGGGCAGAGAAAAACATCATAAGTGTTAATGATGAAGTTGCCAAACATATGCATTGTGATAATATTGATGATCTGGAAATTGGCATGTATTATAAAAACATGGAAACACTTTTAGAAATAATGAGTGGAAGGATGCAAAATAATTTGCATTCGGCAAAGAATCTGCATCAAGTTCATAATATAATAATTTCCCAGATGAGAAAACCATTTAGATCTGAAATCCCTAAAATTAATATAGTCAGAGTCAAATCATTAGATCTTCAATTAGCTCTGAAACAATTGAAAAATAGTTATAGAATCTGTGTTTGTTAGCATAAGTCCTCAATGTCCTCTGAACAGGGGCAAATCATGTATAATGCAATGCATTCATCTGATTCCCAGACATTTTGGACCATATATAAAAAAAAAACAACGGACCTCATTAATAAAAGAGAGATAAATCATATCTCTAACTATAACTGGCTATCATATGTACATGGCATCTATTATACAAATGTAATTAAAAAAAAATTCTTGATCTATCAGAACATAAAATACACATGGACTGCATCTGCTATTAGTGCAGAGGTCATTGAGGAAGTTATCATTATATTAAAGGCATCCAGAGTGCTGGGCCCAGATCAATTGACTAATGCAGTTCTGAAAAATAATCCTAATGGATGGACAATGATTATAGACAAACTATTCATGTAAATCATTAGGGTTGGTAAGATCCCTGAGGGGTGGCATAGATCAATCCTTGTGCCGATATTTAGAAAGGGTTCAGAAGTACCAGAGAACTATTGGTTCTGTGCTGTGGTTGACATGGTAGCAACAATGTTCTGTCAATTTCTTTTTTTTTAAATCAACATTTGGATTGAACAATATGGTATTTTGAACAAACAACACATTGGATTCAGGCATGGCAAGAATATGATGGGCAATCGTTGGAGCCTATCATATCTGATTCACATTTCTTCAGGCTTCCTTCAGCCACCTCCTCTCCTTCCCTCATCTCTGATTGTCTAATCACCATTCAAAACTGTTGTGCCGCCAACGATCTTTGTCTAAATGCCAACAAGGCTGAGATCTTCCTCATCGGTACACCATCTCCATCCTTTGCTCTCACTCTCTGGCCAGCTTCCCTTCACCATCCTCCTACCCCCACCTGCATGGCTAAGAACCTCAGGGTTATCTTTGATTCCACACTTTCCTTCTCCGCACAGATCTCTGGCGTCACCAAAAAGTCAAACTTTTTAATCCACCTCCGTAGAGCTACTCTGCCTTTCCTCTCCTTCTCTCAAAGGCTCATGGTCTCCCAAGCTCTGGTTCTCTCCAGGCTGGATTACTCTAACAGCCTCTTTCTAAATCTGCCTGCCTCCACTCTCCGCCCTTTACAACTGATCCAGAAGAGGACTGCAAGACTTGTCCTTGGCCTCAAGCCCTGGGATCCTGTCTTTCCAGCCCTGAAATCCCTTCATTGGCTCCCAGTGGATGCTAGGATTAAATTAAAAACCCTCTGCATTGTCCACAAGACTTTCTGGGGCTTGGATCCAAAATTCCTTCAACTAACCGTCCGTAAATATCTCCTCTCGCGAGCCCTTTGCTCCTCTACCTCTAGGTCCCCCAGGGTTGGTCGTTTTGCAAAGAAACGGGTTGGGGGTATATCTGTCTTCGGCTGGGGTCTCCCTTTGGAACACCCTCCCGGCCACCTTGAAACTTGAGGAAAACCATCTCTGGTTCCGGAAGCACCTCAAGACCTTCCTCTTTGCCCCTGCCTTTGCCCCCCTTCTCCCCTGTTGATATGCCTCTTCTCTTGGCATTGTGCACCTGGCCGCCCTCTGTTATTTGGGCCTGGGTGCCTGCTGACCCTGCCGCCCTCCTGCACTGACTCCAGACCACCCCCTGCACTGGGGTTCTGTATATGTTCCCATACAGTTCCCTCCCACCTTTTCATCTGCACTTATCAGATATACCTTATCTGACTAAACTTTCACCTGCTATTTGCTGGCTGCACTACCATGGTGTATTGCCTTTATCTATTTTACTTTATGTTTTTATTCTCTTCTCACCTCTGTCATCGTACTTTCCACTCCCCCCTCCCATGCACTTTCCCACTTTTCCCTTCTCCATGCACTTGTGCTTTCTTAAATGTCACTCGGCCTAGTAAAATTGCTGTTTTCTTCTTTTTTTGTGGTTGTTTCTCCCTTGTTCCTCTTCCCGTTTTTGCCTGGTCGCGCTCTGAAACACTTGTGTATGAGCACGATATAAATAAAATATAATTTCATTTAATTTCACAATATATTTGCTGTATAGACTATACCAACACTTTTGACACTGTCAATAGGCAACATTTATTGGCAAAATTATTAAATTGGGGACTAGACCCCACTATATTCCATTTCGTTAAGGCTCATTATTCTAATACCACAGCCTCCCAAGTAAGAATTCATCTGATGGTTAATAGGTGATTCACTCGAAACAAACAATGGGTTAAAACAAGGATCTACACCAGCATCCATATTATATGATCTGTATGTATCAGATTTAGATATGGTATTGAAGAACTGTAAAAATGTTCCTCCTAAAATTGGAATTCACTCTATTGCATGGTTATCCTATGTGGACAATAGTGTTATCTTAGACCCCACTTCAATAGGGTTATAACACAGTATGTCCGAACTGCATATGTATTCCAAAGATAATGAATAACTATTAATTCATTAAAGACCAAGATCATGGTGATCAATGGGAAAAGAAATAGTAGATATAAAAAATGTGTATGGAAACTCAAAACACCAATAGAAATTGTGAAGGTATATATATATATATATATATATATATATATAGAGAGAGAGAGAGAAATACCAATATATGATATATTTGACTGTACATTAGTGTCAGAAGATATCAACAATGAAACCATAGAAAAATTAAATGCCATAGAATAATTCATCTACCACAGTGGAGGGTAGTCTATTGAAGACTTGGTTACATTCTTTAATGCTAGTATAGTGCTGAGTATATTGATGGCCTTGAGATTCTTTTAGATAAAGAGCTGGAATGGATAAAAGTCCTTGAAGAAAAACTTTGGTGTGCAACCTTAGGAATATCTAGAACAACCCCAATAAAAGCCATAATTGAATTAAGATTAACAACTATGTGTACTTGTAGCAACATGTGCTATAGTATATACTACTTAAAGGTACAAGAACAATCGATAAAATAAGATCATATCTACAATTGTTTCAACCTAATGTTAAATTTGGCATGTACTTCTGGGATAATTACAAATTGGCTTGTCGATATTCATACATCTCATGAAGAAATAGAGTTTGTACCCTACCAACCTTGTAATTATGGGTTGGACATGATAGAAATAAAGGAGAAATCTAGGACATAATTAATAATATTAGCGACTTAAAAAAACACCTTTTGCCAATATAGTACACAAGGCATCCCAATGAAAGTTCCCCTTAAGTATCTATATAAAATACATCATTTTGATGTCCACAGGTTTATCAGAAAAATGTCATTTGAAAAATTACCCACACTAGAACGACTTGGTGCTTGATTAAAAATTCCCAATGCAAATCGAATATGTTGTATATGTGAATGTGAGATCAAGACTACACACCACCTATTGTAAGTGATTTCAATCCGGCACTCGCCCAAGTCAACGCCTAGCATGTAGTGCACAACTGAAATCCTTATTTATTCTTGTCTAAAAGTTCTTTATTATGAACGATATACCACTCATATCATGCCCCTCTCCTGCTCTCCTGGAACCCCCCCCCGGTCACACTGAACCAGGAATCAGGCTGGTTTGCAAAGTTAAAATATTTATTTATGTATTTACAATTCAATCACACCATGTTTTAATGGGTACACAATAATCACCAATGGTGTGCTGTAACACTGAATAATCTCTCTAATACACAAGGAGTAATAGTGAGCAAAACAATTCAGCACAGAAATAATACTTTTGTGTGTGTGTTTAGGTCAGATAGCACTCCCCTGCGCACCCCTCAATCCCCAATAGACAATGTTAATAGATAGGAGGAGAGAGAGCAGGTATTCAGGAATGGCAGAATTGAAACAGAATATCAAATCCCAATTTCCCCCAGCAACACAAGAGAAAAATTGAATTGATTGGCAAGCTGACAGAATGGTTTTAAAGTTATTTTAGAATGGATTGGGTAAAAACACTAACTATGGTTTAAATTGCTGAAATTGTTATAATTCTTATGAGAGCCGCTTTGGATATTTACACCCAAACACCAGCAATGATTTAATACCAAGAAACAATTTGAAATCTGAAAATTGAAGTTGGAAGCACTCAAAATCTGTTTTACACGTGTCAGAATTTCCCTAACGAAAATTCACGACAAACTTTTCACTGCACAATAATTGCAATAACGAGATAGCCTTATGGATTTGGGATGCACTTTTAGGTGCGATATAAAGCTGTGGCTGTTAGCTACAATTTATGTTTCTAGCACAAGAACTGAGGAAGTTATGGATGTTTTAGTGGAGGTTGTTTTTTCGAGATAGGTGCAAAAATGGGAAACAGGAATGCACTTTTAAAATGACAAATGGGATTTCTTACCCTAGAGGATGAGTATGAATAACCGAATACCACACAGGAACAAAGCCACTTGATCAGGGTGACTGCCTGCAGAGGAGCTCGCCTTCTTCAGATGAAAAATATCAGTGCAAAGATAGTTTTAACAATACTAGTACAGGAGGAAGATAGGATGGTTTGGATGGAGAGTTCAGACAATTCAAAAATACTCCTAACAACACAGATTCAGAATACAAGATAGGATGGGTTTAAGATAGGGATTGACTATGGACAGTACATATGCTAGTGACACAGTTCGTTCTATAGATACTCACTAGATATGTTTTTCAACGGAACCATCAGGATTCTGGTCAGGTAACTGGATCTGGTTTTAGGACAGACTGCTAGGCACATTGGATTGGGCAGCGTGAAGGCACTCTGGTCACCTCACGGCACCGGAGTGGATAGGATCTGCAATGGCATTCTGGTCCCAGCACGGCATAGGATTGGATTGGATCTGCCCTTCTTGGTTATGATGGAAATTATTTTCAGCAGGCAAGCAGTACAGCGCAGCCCGGCTGTCTTTTGGTTCCCTTTAGAATTGTGGGATTCTGGTTCTGAAATTTGAGGCCTAGCTGAAATTATTCAGCTATGCAATGGGCCTTTCTGCTTTGCTAAGTTTTTGGAGTTTGGAGCAAGGAAGATGAGAAGTTCAGCAGCAGGGTGCTCCGCCAGCGTCGGGATAGTGAGTTAATCTGTATGTCCTTATCTGCCCTCTGCTGTCTCTATTTATGCAATGATAAAGGGTGTGTGTTTGCTGGTTTAGCCTAAGCTCGCCCCTTTGACAGGTGATTGGTCAGAGTCTCCTCTCTGCCTTGATAGGAGGAGATAAACAGTGTGTCACCTTTATGGTGTGGTTTTATGAGGCTTAGAGTCCACCCTAGCCTCTTGAACACAAAATCTACTTTTGACACAAGACATATTTACACGTGACTAACCTCTATAACAATCACATATACAGATTACATATTTTGTGTAGCAGCTACTCCTCAAAACCCTGTCGCTGTGGGATCTTGTGTCTGCTTTTCACTGGATTTTGCCCTTTTCATCAGGAACACAATGTCCAATTTATCAGCAAATTTCTATAAGTGTGCATGTATAACATGGCCATAAGTGTATAAAGTTTCATACTTCTAGCAGAAATCCATTTGGTGTAAAATCACATTTTCTGCCATTTCTTTCCAGAACATGTCACACGATCTTTCTGCCTCTTGAAATGTGCAACCACAATTTAGATTTACAATTCTGTAACTTTGTATTTTTGATAATTTTAAGTGGTAAGTTAGAAGTCTTTAAACAAAATTGTGAATGTTCAGCCACAGATGGCTGTTTGGGTCTGCCTCGTTTTGTCTCTCTTCAGTTCAGAAGCAGTCTCCTCCCTGTTCTCTTGGCAGAGGCCATTTTACGACTGTCCTCACACCTAGCATTTCCTGCTTTGCAGTTTTCCATTGTTTCCTTCCCCACTGCAGACCAGGTTCTTCCCAAACCCTATAATTATCGCTTTGGTGTGATTTCTTGGTGGAAGGAGAGGCATTGCCTCTGTGAGGAAAGCTGCTATTCCAGTTTGGTAGCTTTAGCCAGCTTACTTTAATTGTTACTTCTGTTGAATTTTCCCTTAGCATAAAACAAACTTGTGGGATCAAATCACAGCTAAATACTTATTTAAGATTTTAAACCATGGAATCAAAACAATTACAAGATGGGGTACTCTCAACAACAGGCCTCTTAGATTGCAAACATTTGATTTCAGTGTAAACATGTTTAAAGTTTAATCAGGCAGGCTACTGACAGCTGTTATTCAGGCAGCCCAGGGTACTGCACCCAGATTTTGACATATTCACAGACAGGCCACTTTTGCTGTGGAAATCCCTTGATGCTTTCAGCTTTTCAGGACATTGGCCCTCATTACGATGCTGGTGCTAAACCATGGCGCTATTAGCACCATGGTTGGTGCCGGTATCGTAACGAGTCCGCCAATGTTCAATGGGGAATTACCACCCCATTCCAAGGTTGGCGGGGCGGTAATTCCCCATTTGTGCCCCATAGGACTCAATGGGACTGGGGAAGGCAAATTGCGGTACCGTACTTAGCACCAAGGTCCCTTTGCGGGTCCCTACTTTAACGGCTGGTCTGCAGCCTTTTATGGCGCCGTTAACCCATTAGCGCCAAGGTCGTAATGAGGCCCATTGTAAATTCACAATGATTTATTACACTAAGTGAATTGTAGCACCCAGCAAGAATTTTGGATGTTTGAGGGTGTTTCGTACCGGCATCCTGCAGTTTCAGCAACAAAGAAACAGTGATTTAAAAAAGGATTTTGGGGTTTCCTTAAGCAAAGCACTGCTTTTTCCTTCTGTGTACCATTTTCACATGTTGTGGAGCCCAGTGACATGTTTCAGGAGTGAGATCTCTGTTCCACCACTGACCACATGCATGGCAGATTTGGCAGCCATCTTTTTGTGCTTTGCAAAGCGCGATTTTCAGAGGTTTTGGCGCGCACAAGTGTTTTGCAGCCATTTTACTATTTTTCGCAACACAGTGATGCCGCATGGCAAAGCAAAAGTGGGTCAAAACATCCCACACTATTAACATCATGTCCAAATTTAGAGAGGATTTATAGCAAAGGATATGATAACATTGTGAATAATTTGTTGAGTATACAGACAGATCATTTCTAGACACAAGTCTGTTCAGCAGATATTATGAAGCTTAATTATGCAATGTATTACATTTTGGAAATAATTGTGAACAGAAATAGTTTATAATAATTAGACAATGATATTTTGATGGCATTAAGGAAATGTATGTTTAATTGCATTTGAGTGAATTATTAATCTTATGTTTGTTCAATGTATTATGTGAATTGTATTGTATCTATAATATTTTGTTTCTTTTTATTATTTGGGTAATGGTATTTTAATGGTATTTCAATAATGAAAAAAGTAAACGACAGTCTCTGATCACAAAGTTGAGATTGCTTCTGTGGTTTAATGACACCTGGTCTCCCAGCCAACAAGTGGTGCCACTGAATGTCAGTCAAAATGGTGCATTTAATAAATAACATAATCGTCTGCCTAGGGCACACTCTGCTGTGAATGGCCAACTCATCTAATAGAGGACAATGGACACTTTGTAAGGTGTTACTGAATTGTGGTTCCTATGTGTCTTTATTGGGTTTTCTGGATGTTACCTAGAGGTGAGCAGCTCTGTGATCCCATTTGCGTCATCTGGTTATCTTGACATAGACACCGTTTATTTTTTTATTTTGTATTTGTTTAGTTCTTAGTAACTTTACGAATACATATAGACATACACATATAAACCAATCAATAACACTCTTTAAACATATATCCAACAATTTTTGTAATAATCACAATTAATATGCACTAAAACATTCTATACATTCTCAAAAAATGTACCCTAAAAGCATTCTCTAAAACAAATTTAATCGATGTCAGTCCATTATGAATATAAATTGATGAGTCAAAATCTAAAATATCTAAAATAGTTCAGTCTTTCAAGTATTCTAATATCTGTTTCCACAGACAATAAAAGTGCAATGTGCATTGATTCAGAATCAGAAATTAACATTAATCAGTAATCCCAAAATGTGTTCATTTTGATAGAATCGTATTGACTGACAAACCAGCCCAATATATACTTGTAGACTGATCCAAGCTCTCTGAATGCTGTGAACACATGTCAAGCAGTTTCGTGTTTATCCTTCAGTCTACATATACAGCAATTTCTATTATCTTTTGTTATACTACTGTAGACTCCTTGTATTGCCAATAGCGATAGCTGATTTATACGCAGCTGAAGTATCAAATTTCGAACCGCAGGACTTGGCAAGAGATAACTTTGTGTTTTCAGGTAAACATGCATAACAAATGCCACATGCAAGTAATTATGCAGGGAATACACATGTACATAATTATTTACCCAATCTCAGCAAGCAGCTTTGTTCTTAAAAATAGTTTTCATTACTTCAAAACTGGAACCCCTTTCAAAATGTGGGTTCCATTCAATATGTCCAAAGAAATCGGCACTAAGCTGGGCCAATCCGATAGTACCCTTGGACTCAGGGGCATAGGCGTCTGCCAGCATATTAAGTATGAGGCAAAATGAATGAGTTCTTGATTTAATATACAATAAATTGTTGCTGCAGAGGTGTGCAGTCTCAGACAGTCTATGGCAGCGAGACAGCGGTCGGCAGAGGAAGAAGGTTGTTGTCTCCAGCGTTCACGCCTTCTATGCGAAGAGATGGGTGGGGCAAATCATCCGAGCCCCTTGATAGCTCAACGCCGACCTCTGGAGACACGAAGTCTGGCTCCTGCTCCACCGTCCGAAGACCTCGAGGCTCCAGATAGGAGATGTCCGATAAACCCCTGCTTAACCTTCCCCTGTTCCTCACAGCAATTCCTCCCCAAAAGCCCTCGGACAACGCTTTTGAATTCAATGACTGAAACTGTCCAGAACGCCACATTTAACCCAGTGTTGGAGGCGGAGTCAGCTGCATTGGCAACGGCTCCAGCTCTACGCTTGGAGGACTGTGTGAAAGGGGGGGAGAACGGCCCTTTGAACAGATCCAAATGACAAACGGACTCAGCGCGAAGTAAACCGGCCTCCCAAATTCCTCCTCAAATAGAAACCCCGGAAATCCTTGTATTTGACAAAGACATCAGCAAACCGGCTGAAAACCACACCATTAACAGCACTCACCTGCCGGTCTTGATAACAAGACCGGACCCCGCTCTACCAAAGCCAGCTAAGGAACACGCTGAGCAATCGATCTAACCAACAGTAGAGTATGGCACGAACAGGCCGAACTCTTTGTTAAAAATCCAAATTGAGATACACCCAATGACTGCAAGGGAGGACTTAATCAGCCCTCATTACGACCCTAGCGATCTCCATCTATCACCGATGGAAGCTAATGAATCACTGGATAAACAAGTAGGCTCAGATTCAAACCACGATACAAGTGACTCACAGGACGCTACACTCGAGGACCCATTAGAAAATCAGCTTGCCCAGGGGCACTCAAAGGGAAACAAGAAGACCCGGATTATCCTATAGGAAACAAGCTCAGAAGAAAAGAGTTGTAAGCAGTTGGGGAAACCATCAGGACCAGATAAAATATGGAAGAAAATGGTGAGGTCCAGCCATCCCCGTAAAGCCCTACCCCAACACAAAAACAGTCAGACTAAGTCAAGCAAAAACGTGCAAAATCCATCCAAACAAGCCTGCACGTATAGGAAAATAACTCTGTTAAGACCTCCCTTTACTATGTCTTTAACAAATGTGGGAAAGTAACTCGACTTGGCCACCCGATTGAACTCTCATATGCAGAAATTCTAGAGGGTCTTGTGGGATTAATAGAAAGCAAAACCGCAAATAAGCACAACTCCTTGCCGCCTTTCATGTCAGTGAGCAATAGTGTCGTGGTGAGACAGGAAAATACCTCAACTCAAAAAAGATGGCACTTTGGTAGACTTCCCGTGAGCAAGTCAGTACCTCTAGTTAAGATCTTCAGCAGAAAGGGAAAACACCCAGTTGACGGAAACAACCCCTTAGAGAGAAGGTAACACAGTTCCACTGTTCAAAATGATAACCCGAGTCTTAAATCTGAAGAGCAAAAGAAGAACCTTACAAATGTAATCAAAGATGACTTTCGCAGGATTCTGAAAACTAGCTCGTGAAAATCTGTATAAGACACAGCACAGTCAAAGGGAAATACCACCAAATAATATCGAGACAAATACAGGAGACAGATCTTGGCTGGCCTCAAATAAGACCAACCCCGCCATACCTCCAACATCACATAGTTCCATAACCATGCCACCCCAGAACAGAAGATTAAGCGAGATTCTGCCAATTGCCGGAAAGGAAACGCCAAACAAAAAACCGGACCTGTACGCCATCATGTTAGCAGTCACAATAGCTTTAGCACCATTTAGTAGGCTTTACGAGGCTCTAAATGAGACATTACAAGATCACACTACAATGGTGGCACTGATGCACACCAACTTGACATACCTGGAGGGATATGTCACAGCAATTGAAGCACGAAAGCAAAACATGAGAGAACAAAATACTTCAACTTCAGTCCTATAGGAACAGGACCAAGATCAAGACATGGTACAGCTGGACACTCTTCGAGGCAAGCTGACCCTACTCACAGTCAGTACTCCAAACAACAGAAGATTTGAAAACACCAGCTACATCCTTAAAAATGATGGGCACAGTCCACAGCAGTGTACCTTCAGAGAAAGCACTAACTAAGCAATCCAAAATGAAACCTTCGCAGTCGGCTCAATCACAGACGCACCAAAAGCAAGTTGGACACCTTCATAGCTGTACCAAAAAGATACACCTAGGAAAACAAGAATCCACACGAGAGATGGTGACTAATGGCTGCATAGTGCTTGAAATAAATGATCACTCACTAACAACGAGGTCGCCAGTAAAGGCAGTAAACTTGAATAATCGACCTAGCGCAAATAACAAGCTTGACACAAAGCCGGATCTTGTTATCCCAAAAAGGAGCATATGACACAGTGATGCAAAAACAACATCATTGGGAGGCAATCCCCAAATTACCCAGGGTCAGAAAACAAACAGGGAATCCACGAAAGGAAAGCATACAGCGCCTATATTTGAGCAGAGGAAAATATTATGCAGAACCTGAAAGTTGGAATCAGTAAAAGTGCTAAAATCCATCAACATTGAAAAAACAAACACGCCTGCATCCATCACAGACGACCTTGAGATTTCTATGGACTTGATGGACATCAGCTAATATACAGTTTAAGAATCAAAATCTGAACTCTTTGATATACCTCAGTTGAAGAGAAAAGCGTATCCAAACAGGTAGAACTCACTTCCCCCAGAACCTAAGAAAAAAGTAATGATAATGGAGTCTGACTCCCCGGTCTTTTTAACAATGGACAAAAAACACCAAAGGCTATTGAAGAAGAGAGTTGAGGAGGACAACCCTCTGCATGTTAGGCAATCTCGTGGTGAAAGGCTCACCTGGAAAAACTGGAAGCCTGGGGAAAAAAGATCATTGACTAGGAGAGGTCAAGACACCGGGCAAAGTGAAAATAAAACCAAAAGTAACACGACCTGTCGCAAATACTTACCAGATTTGAAATGTGAGCACCACTAGGAAAACATCTATCATGAAGACTCCCCAAAACCACATGACCTTGCATCTAAAAACTGAGACACCAGACAACGAAAAAGGGACTTGAGTCTGTTTAACCAGAAAAATCAAAATAGGCGTACCTTTAAGTCAAATGAATACTGGACAAAAGAGACAATCTGATCTAAAACATAAAAACAATAATGAACTTGTTCAATCATATTCCAGATCTAAGACAACTATGATCAGATGATTTAAACATTGTTGAATTTGGCGAAAAGGGTCATAATGACAGTATATACCTCCACATCACCTCAGCGGTGGTGAAGTCAATGTTACTTGACACAGCAGAGAGTCTGTTAATGTTAAGCTACGATCGAGGGAAACCAAATTTGATGAACGAAATCCTGGGGGAAACGGTCCTTGGGGAACAAACCACTTTCTTCTATCTCCACCTCCAGTGAGTCGGGTACTAAACCATACGGACCCTGCAAAACCAAGAGAAAGGAAAACAGATAGCAGGAATTTGTCAAATTAGTATTTATTGCAACGTTACTGGAAGACTAAAAGAGAGTTCGACCAAGTAGCTTTTTCTAAATGTAGTGGCCACAGAAAGGACAGGTCTGACAACGCCTTCAGATCCAACTCCAGAGATAACAAACATTTCGGAGACCCCCTGGGCATTGGCCATGCACCAGGTGGCCCTTTACCAAAATTGAAAATAACTTTTGATCAAGATCTTTCAGGTCCCTACTGTGAAACAACAGTCACTACCTCCCTTAAAGGCTCCATAGAAGAGGAACAAAGGAAATGGGCCTGGATCCCGGAGGCTCTAGCAAGTCAAACACGTAATTAGCCACGAAAGTATGTCTACCATCAACTGTCGCAGGGGGAAGTCACAATCAATAGCCAGCCCACTCAAAATCTCTTAACCATAGGCTCTTGGAACAACAGGCTTCAGCCATGTGACAACACCCAGTGACGTAAACTTGGGGACTTAATATGTCTACAAGAGACATGAATCACGGCTAGCCCAACCCTAGATGGGTACGAGATCGTAGCCTCTCCAGCATTAAAAGGCCCTAAGGGACGCCCCACTTCAGGATTGTTAACAGCCATACGTTCTGGAAGCAATTTACATCTTCAAAAAATGCTACTTTTAAACCCCTTCATAAGAACTTCATTGGTCTCTTGGCACCACCCAAAGTTTCCAGCAAGGAACAGCAAGGACAACATAATTTTGATAGTTAATACCTATTGGAATCCCAACGCTCAAATCAATGCACATTTTTCAATCATGATGGAATCAGTGATCGATGAGGCTAATGACGTTTATGAAATAAATGACACAATATGTGGTGACCTAAACGTGAAACGTCCAGATACTGGCAAAAAAAAATGAAAACGCCTCAAAATCAACAGCTTCAGCCGTGAGAGGAACTCTATGGTCAAAACTAATGCAATCTATGGATCTCCACAACCTAGATTCAATGAATGACACAAACAAGCCTTGTATTCCAACATCGGAGCGAGACGGGCGAGGAGCTATAATTGAACATATATACGTTTCAAAAGAATTTCTCTCCCTTATACCAATATTCAGAGTGAAGAGAACATTACACAGCAACCACAACATTCTGATCACTTGATGGAAAGCCCCAGAAATGTCAAGGAAACAAGTGACAACCCATATGGAAGCCTGTAACCGCGTCACTCGCCTAAGATTGACCAAAGAGTCGATAAATAACATAACCAAGCTGTACTTGGGAATCAGCAAATCAGAAGGAATGGACTTGGGCTCATTCAGGTCGAATATTGCCCACTACTACTTCCTTATCATCAGAAAGGAAAAACGGAAACAACACTCCAAAGCTGAACTCCCATAAATACAGTTCACTTCTGGTGGAAAAGAGAAAAGCCTTGCGCCAAATAAAGCGCTTGGCATAAGAAAATAACCTCAGCAGAAAATGAGGAAAACATTAAAACAGCAACCAAGGTCTATAAAAATTAGCTAGTAAACCATCAGACAACATTGTGCCAAGAAGATTCTGAAACAACGCTCTCTGTAGTATGTAGAAAATAAAGAGACGTTTATTCACTAATAAAATCCACATCAAAAGGTACCAACGACTCCCTACAAATTCATGTAGGTGAGCAGAGATGGATGGCGCAATTTAGAGACCTTGTTCGAAGACCGATAGGGGAACATCACGCCCAGCGAGAACAATCATCAACACCTGGGGATATCCCATTTGACGTGAAGTCTATTTCGAGGAAAATCATCAAGCTAAATAACTCGAGAGCTCCCGGCCCTGAGGGGATCTCTAATATCAACCTGAAATGTCACCTAGAAAAATGGGCATATTTCATCGGTGAAGTAATCAAAAAATGTGTAGAAACAAAGTAAATTCCAGCATTTTGGAGAATCGCAACCATGGTCCCAATCTGTAAAAAGGGCAAAAAATATAACCCAAAGAACTATCACCCAATTGCCCTATTGGACATCACTGGCAAGCTCTTCGGCTCCTTAGTTCTGCACAAATTCCAAACGTTGGCAAGGTTGGCCGACTGTACGGACCCGTTCCAGTCGGGCTTTGTTAAAAACATGGGTACAACAACAAACATCTTGTTGCTAATGATACGCTCACCTGGTCTCTGCAGGGGTGTGGGGGGGAAAGGGTTGGAGCCCTCCCTCAACTTGACGCCCCTGTGGTGGCTATCTTCCCCGGCTGCTGCAGTGTAGGCTGTTCTGGATGCTGGTCTTGCCCCTGGGAGAAGATGAGAGGCAATGAGAATGGCGAGGGCGTGTTGCAATTTCCCTCGACCCTTTCTTGCCAAAATGTAGTGCGCAAGAGTTTTCCCATGCAAGCTCACTTGTTGTTTTGTAATGCTGAGCTCTCCGTCCTGCTTCCTTCAGCAGGGGCGCGTAGAGTGGGCCTAGTTGCTTCACAGGCCCAAGGAAGTGGCGAACCAGACCGGCTGCGACCAATCAACTTGGAAGGTAAGTGTTTAGTTATGATTATTGTTTGTTTATTATAATGTCTTTGGCAGTGAGTCTTTTGCCTTGATTGTGCTTGATTGTGAAATAATAAAATAATTATTGCAATGTCTCTTCTCTTCCCAATAGGTGTGAAGATGGTAGTTCGGAATCGTGGAGTGGTTCCAGGGATTCCCTAGGATGATGGAGCTCTCAAATCAGCAGGTAAATTGGCTGTTATAATGGAGTTCTAAACTCAGATATGGAGCGGCCAAGTGTTTGTTATTTGTAAGATGTCTAACCTGTTGTGTTCTTTTTCCATTGCAGGAGCGGTCTGGCAGCGTGGAGCAGAGTCTGGATGCTTGATGGCCGTTCGGCGACCCCGGATGAAGATGCCACGAAGATGAAGAAAAGAAGAGGCGCTCCAGCGTCGCTGGACATCCGGATCAGGTGAGAAAGGCTCTGACTCCGATGGTGATGGAAAGCAGGTAGTGTGCACGCACAGCGATGGACCGGCTGGAATCAGGTGAGGTGTGCCTTCATTGATGGAGAGGCTGGGATAAGGTAAGATGCGCCTTCAGCGATGGAGAGGCTGGAATAAGGTATAATGCACCTTCAGTGATGAAGCGGCTGATATCTAGTTAGTTGCGCCTTCTGCGATGGGTTTGCAGGCTTCAGGTAAGAAGGTCTTCAAAGGTGGAGTAACATGAACCGAGCTGAGGAACAGCAGTAAGTGTCACGCTGCAAAGCAGAATAACGTGAAGCGGGGGCATGTGGTTGGGCTGGCCTTAAATAGGATGGCTCTGGCTCCTCCCTTTGGCCCCGCCTTGTGGCTCCACCTTGCCCCTCCAAGGGATTCCCAGGGATTCTTGCACGTGCCTCCCAATGATGTCCTATGGCCACGCCCGGCCCTGATGCACGAGCCTGGAACAAGAGGTGCCAGGACTGGGTACATTTGGACCCTGATGGTGAGGAAGGCCTGGGCCCTTGCCTAATGGCCATGACAACACTCCCCCGCAAGGCCCCTCTCACAGGTGTCTCTCTCCCTGGTCCAGGTTTGGTGGGATTGTTACGGTGAAACCGCCTGATTAGTCAAGGTGCATGGACAAATTCCACAGGTTCCCAAGTACGATCTTGAGGACAATAACCCTCCCAGTCGATTAAGTAGTACAGCTTTGATCGTACCATCTTCGAATCCAGGATGTCTTTAACCTCGTACTCAGGTTCTCCTTCGATAAGTACTGGTTCCGGTTGCTTTTTGATCCTAGTCTTGGCCTTCACAGGCTTCAGGAGGGAAACGTGAAACACTGGATGAATTTGCATGTTGGCGGGTAGATCTAGTTTTACCACGGCCAGGTTGATGATGGCCTTGGTAGGATACAGTCCGAGATATGTGGGACGGAAGACTCAAGGTCCTTTTAATGGTATGTTTCTGGCAGCCAACCATACTCTATCCCCAATTTGGTGATGTGGGGCTTCCCTTCTATGCCTGCCAGCAAACGTCTTTTGTTGTTCCTTGGCTTTAGTTAAATTCTTGGTTGCTTCTTTAAGAGTTTGCGTAATAGTTTTATGTAGAGAAGTGATTGCCGGCATTTCTAGTTCATCAAGCGGGTCAAAGGAGGATGTCCGGGGATGCCGATCATTCATGATATAGAATGGGGTTTGTCCAGTACTAGAGTGAACTGAGTTATTGTATGGAAATTCAGTTAACCAGAGAATGTCTTTCCAGGATCCTTTGGTCTGTTGCAGCATGCATCTCAGGTATTGCTCTAGCGTCTGATTAGTCCTCTCAGTTTGACCATCGGTTTGGGGGTGGTGATTGGTGGAGAGGCGAAGATCGATCTGTGCTATCTTTCAACAACTTCTCCAGAATGCTGAGACAAATTGCGATCCTCGATCAAAAATCAATACCGAAGGGAAACCATGTAGTTTGATTACTTCTTCTAGGAATACAGTAGCCGGAGTTCCAGCAGTAGGAAGTCCCCTGAGGGGAATGAAGTGTGCCATCTTGGAGAATAAATTTACCACCACTAAGATTGTGTTAAAGCCATCGCAGGGAGGTCAATCTGTAATAAAGTCCATGGACAATGTATGCCAAGGGACTGGTGGTATAGCGAGTGGATGCAATAATCCTGCGGAACTTGACTTTTGGGATTTTTGTTGTGCACAAACTCCGCAGGTTGTACTAAACTGGACCATGTCCGTTCTCCAGGTTGGCCACCAATAATTATTCCTAATTTTGGCTCGTGTTTTAGTAATACCGGGATGTCCTTCCACTAATGACTCGTGGTAATTTGCAATAATCTTGTTTTGAGTTTCTTTGGGCCTCATTACACGGATGGTGGTAAGGATTTACCGGTACCGGTAAAATACTGGTACCGGTAAATCCTTACTGCCTTACTACGAGGTCCCTTTGCGGGATGGGGGATTTAACGCCTGCTTTTTGCAGGTGTTAAAAACCAACCCACAAAGGGACCCAGGGAGCTAATTACGGTACCGCAATTTGCGGTACCGTAATTAGCGCCTTCCCGATTCCCATTGAGCCCCATGGGGCAAAAATGGGAATGGGGAAGGGCAATGGTGGAAGGGGGAATTACCGCCCCGCCAACCTTGGAATGGGGCGGTAATTCCCCTTTCCGCCAAGGCGGTGCCGGTATTTTACCGACATGAACCATGGCGCTAATAGCGCCATGGTTCTCCGCCATCCGTGTAATGAGGCCCTTTGTCTTTGATGTATAGTCTCCCCGAGAAATAGGGTAAGTTGTCTTTAATGGAGTACTGATTCCCCTTGTTTAACCATTCTTGTTGGGCGGTTTGGTCCATTTGAGACTGGAGGTCGATCTTCAAATCTTCCCAGCAGGTGGTTACTGCGATCTGATTTTGAATTCGCTCTTCTGGAATGATGGGTACTGGTCCTGATGATATAAATGCGTGTTTATCTTCTCCCATTTGCGACAGAGCGTCTGCCTTTCTGTTACGCACTCCAGGTTGGTATGTGATCACAAAATCGTACTCCTCGAAGAAAAGAGCCCTGTGAAGCTGACGAGAAGATTGGACCTTGGCAGTTTTCAAATATTGCAGATTACCGTGATCCGTGATAACGGTGACAGTATGTCTAGCTCCTAGAAGGTAGAGTCTCCAAGTTTTAAAAGCTCCTTTGATCGCCAGTAATTCTTTGTAAGTTATGGCATAGTTCTTTTCTGGTGCTGTAAACTTACGGGACCAAACTGCTATGGGATGTAACTGCCCTGTGTCCAGATCCTTTTGCGATAACACGGAGGCATCAGTCTCTACTACATAGGGAAGATCGGGTCGGGGATGCCGAAGGACGAGTGCAGAGGTGAAAGCCAATTTCAATTCCAGGAAAGCTTTTTTGGCGTTGGGAGACCAATAAAACTTCTTATGCTTTGTTAATTAAGAAGTGATAGGATGAACGATTTGGGAAAATCCTGGGATGAATCGCCAATAGAAATTGTCAAATCCGAGTACGCTCTGCACTCCCTTGATCGATGTCGGGGATGGCCACTGAAGAATAGCTTCCACCTTACGAGTGTCCGTGTGCACCCCTCATGGGGTAAGCATAAAGCCCAAGAACTCGACTTCTGTGACATGGAAGGAGCATTTTTCCATTTTAGAAAACAACCGATGTTTGCAGACCTTCTCCAGCACAGCTCTTACATGGCCCATGTGATCTTCCTTGGATGCTGAATAGATGACGATGCCGTCAATGTAAACTAGAACACAGACGTCCAACAATTTGTGGAGTACATCATTCATAAAGAACTGGAATGCTGCTGGTGCGTTGCATAACCCAAAGGGCATGACCTAGTACTCGAAAAGTCTGTATTTGGTTCGGAATGCCGTTTTCCATTCGTCGTCTTTTTTCACTATTACCAAATGGTAAACTCCCCGTAGGTCCAATTTTATATAGATTTGAGCATTCTTTACTTGGTCAAGTAGTTCGAGAATGAGTGGCAGAGGGTGCCTATTCTTCACAGTAATCTGGTTGAATGTCCTATAATCTATACAGTTTCTGAGGTCCCATTCCTTCTTTGGCACGAAGAAAAGCGCTGAAGATGCTGGGGACTTGGACGGACGGATGAACCCATTCACTAAGTACTGATCTAGGTATGTTCTCAGGTGCTGATTTTCTTGCTCAGTCGGGGTGTAGATTCTGCTGCAGGGAATTTGTTCTCCTGTGACCAGATCGATTTGGCAGTCATAAATTCTGTGGGGGGGCAGGGTATTAGCTTGTTCCCTTTGGAACATGTCCAGAAAATCTTGATATTTGGAAGGCAATGAACCAACAATTCCTAGGATGGGTTTCCCCTCGAGTTGTAGTTTCCTCCCGTCCCTGTGGTAGCAGCTTTTTTGCACCTTCTTGTGGGAAGGTCAGCATCCTTGTGCGCCAGTCAATCCTTGAGTTATGGGTTTCGAGCCACGGCATTCCGAGGATCATTTGGAAGTGGGGGGCCCTACAAGATCAAACAAAATGCTTTCCAGATGACCATCCTGTCAGCATTACCTTATCGGTGTGTTGAGTTACTGGCCCAGAAGACAGCTGCAAGCCATCTACGGTAGTTGCGTTTTCCGAGCATGGTTTTTGCTGAAGTGGAAGGCCTATCCGTGCGGCCAAATCCTGATCGATGTAGTTTCCCACCGCACCACTATCTATGTAGGCTTCTAGAGCATGGACTCTTGACAGTTCTTGGTGCTGGGTTATTATTACCGGGATGACCAGGTAGGAGGTCTGTACAACATTCTTAATTCCCCTCAACAAGTGGACCCCTACACTTGACGGGCGTCCGAGTTTTCTGACTTCTGTTCCTTTTCTTCGTTACCATTCTCTGTGGCACCTACCATTTTATTGGAGGGTTATAAGGGCAATCTCGCAAAAAATGTCCAGCTTTTCTGCAATATAAACAAAGTTGTTGTTGTCTCCTATTTTCCCTCTCAGCCTTGGAAATGGGAGCTTGCAATCCTGCCAATTTGCATAGGTTCAGTAGCTTCTTGAGCCTTGGTTTGATTGTCCCGAGGTTGCATGTAAACCGACCTCCCTTCCGCCCTTGTGCGGTCCATTTTTTGATCTTGCAAGCGATTGTCCAATTGCACCATCAGGTTGATATATTCCGCACAACACTCGGGCGGATTGACCACTTGAGCTAGTACATCTTTTAATTCACCCCGTAGCCCCCGGTAAAAAAGTGAGGTCCTTTTCTCCTCCGGCCAATTAGTCTGTGCTATGAGGCGGTTGAAGGTGACAATGTAAGTCAATAAATCATGGCTCCCTTTTCTAATAGATAGTAATTTGTTGTCTAATGCTTGTCCTTGGGTGTTTCTGGCAAACAGTTTTTCCAGTTCCCGTTGGAATTCCCCAAAGTTCCAAAGTATTGGATCATCCTGGGTTACTAATGGGATGGACCAGTCAGCTGCACAGCCTCCCAAAAAGGAAAATACAAAAGCCACCCTTGCGCTGTCATTAGGGAAGGCTCCTGGTTGGCACAAGAAGTGGAGACGGCACTGGTTCATGAACACAGCGTATTTGTTCGGGTCGCTGAAGAAGCGCTCTGGAGGAGCCAGTGGGACTGCCCCCAGAAGTACCATTTGCACTGGAGTTGAAGGTGGTGGCAAAGGATTTGGTGTAACCCTGGGTAACGGAACCTGTCCTGCGTGTGCCTGGAGAATTTGTTTTGCCAACTCATCTGTCTGATCTCGGGTTACTATTAGGTCTCTTCTCAAGGAATTAGTCTCTTGTCTTGAGGCATGCACTTCAGCCCGCAGCTCCCCCAGTAATTGGGCCAACTGGTCAGTTTCAGAGGTTTCCATTACGCCCAGGCAGAGATTCAGAGAGGCTACACGTTCTGTTATGCTCACCTGGTCTCTGCGGGGGCTTTTGGGGCACGTTGGCGCCCTCCCTCAACTTGGCTCCCCTGTGTTGGCTATCTTCCCCAGCTGCTGCGGTGTAGGCTGTTCTGGATGCTGGTCTTGCCCCTGGGAGAAGGTAAGAGGCAATGAGAATGGCGTGGGCGTGTTGCAATTTGCCTCGACCCTTAGGTGCTAAAATGTAGTGCGCAAGAGTTTTCCCATGCAAGCTCACCTGTTGTTTTGTAATGCTGAGCTCTTCGTCCTGCTTCCTTCAGCAGGGCACGTAGAGCGGGCCTAGTTGCTTCACTGGCCCGAGGAAGTGACTATCCAGACCGGCTGTGACCAATCCACATGGAAGGTAAGTCTTGTGTTATGATTGTTGTGCGTTTATTATAATGTCTTTGGCAGTGAGTCTTTTGCCTTGATTGTGAAATAATAAAATAATTCTTGCAATGTCTCTTCTCTTACCAATAGGTGTGAAGAGGGTAGTTCGGAATCGTGGAGTGGCTCTGGGGATTCCCTAGGATGATGGAGCTCTCAAATCAGCAGGAAAGTTGGCCGTTATAATGGAGTTCTAAACTCAGGTATGGAGCGGCCAAGTGTTTGTTATTTATAAGATTTCTAACCTGTTGTGTTCTTTTTCCCTTGCAGGAGCGGTCTGGCAGCATGGAGCAGAGTCTGGGTGCTTGATGGCCATTCTGCGGCACTGGATGAAGATGCCACAAAGATGAAGAAAAGAAGAGGAGCTCCTGCGTCGCTGGTAGTCCGGATCGGGTGAGGAAAGGCTCTGACTCCGATGGCGATGGAAAGCAGGTAGGGTGCATGCACAGCAATGGAGCGGCTGGAATCAGGTGAGGTGCACCTTCAGCAATGGATTGATTGATTGATTGATATTTTATTTCTATTACACTCATACACAATTGTCTCAGAGCGCAATGGAGATGCTGGGATAAGGTAAGATGCGCCTTCAGTGATGGAGTGGCTGAAATCAGGTAATGTGCGCCTTCAGCGATGGAGAGGCTGGAATAAGGTAAGATGCGCCTTCAGCCATGGAGCGGCTAATATCTGGTAAGTTGTGCCTTCCGCGATGGGGTTGCAGGCTTCAGGTAAGATGGTCTTCAGAGGTGGAGTAACAGGAAACGAGCTGAGGAACAGCAGTAAGCGTCACGCTGCAAAGCAGAATAACGCAAAGCGGGGCACATAGTTGGGCTGGCCATAAATAGGCTGGCTCTGGCCCCTCCCTTTGGCCCTGCCTTGTGGCTCCATCTTGCCCCTTCCAGGGATTCTTGCACGTGCCTTCCAATGATGTCCTATGGCCAAGCCCAGCCCTGATGCATGTGTCTTAGGCACAGAGTGTTCAAAGCCAGAGGTGCCAGGACTGGGTCCATTTGGACCTGTGGGTGAGGAATGCCTGAGCCATTGCCCAATGGCCATGACAGCTAAGCACATTGAAGGCTAAGATTATGCATGGAAGTCCCAAAGGCTTCAGAGCATTTGTTGACCTGATCCCGGCTTTCGACCAGGTCAACCATGAGAAGTTATGGCAAAAACGGACAAAATGGAATTGTCCTAATTCAATCATTCAATCCATCAAATCTCTTTATTCTGGAACATCGATGAGAGTGAGGCTTAGTGGTGTGGGTCAACTGTCCGATGAGATCGTGACTTTGAGAGGGGTTAAACAGGGCTGTCCATTAATGCTAGCTTTATACAATTCTTATATGGAAGACTTCAAGGACCATGAGCTAAAACCAAGATCCTTTTCTCCAACAATAGGAGAAGAGAAAGTTACACATCTTCTATTTGCTGACAACATCATCTTACTAGACCAGACCATGGTCGGTCTCCAATGACAGCTAAACAACTTACATGTATACGTAAAGGTAAATGACTTGAAGCTCAACAAAAATAAAATGAAAATCATGTCCTTCGAAAAAACAACTAAGCAAATAGAAACGCTGAATGGCACCTTGATGGAGTGCAGCTTGAAAAAGTAAAGGACTTTAGATATCTGGGTATAAAATTGAACAGCATTCCTGTGGAAACCCCATTGCAGATATCCCTCCATACAAAGATTAAAACATTAGCCTCACAAACAAAGACAATAGACAAAAAATGTGGATGAATTTCAATCATTCCGACGATTAACATTTATGAAGCAAAAGTGATAACCTCACTGTCCTATGGAGCAGAGGCAATGCCTGACATCCCTGAGAAAATCTGGCAAAAATTGGAGGGATACGTTTGGCGAAAAGTCTTGGGATTACCATCATCAACTCCAATAGCCTCCATCCGGTGCAAACAGAGCCTGGTGTCACTCAAAGCAACGATTGACCGGAATGGTTGGATGTTATACAGGAAGATCCAGCTTGCCTCTTGTCCAAAAATCCTTGACATCATCTCCAGAGAAATCAAGGGAGGGAAAAACAAAATGTTAACAAACTGGTCAAATATGAACAACATCCTCTTAGATGAGATTGGAAGCACAGAAGAAGAACTTGAGCGAAATCCAACCAAAGTTAAAAAAAGACTGGAAGAATGGGACAGGATAAAGTCCCTAGAAGCAATGTCCAAAAACAAACTAACCTTGAATCTTCTGATAAATACACATAAAGTAAATCAAGTGATGGGATACTTGGTGAAATTCCCTAATTGATCACTGCGGGCTACGCTCCTACGAGCGTGGCTGAACCTCTTAAAAACAAATGAGATCTTGGCTATCAGAGGGAAATCCAGCACAAATAACTGTCGATATTTCAATAAAAAAGACCAGGTGGAAACAGCCGGACACGTGTTGTCTTGTTTAGGAACAATAAAAGCGAGAAATATCTATCCGGGTCACCACTTCGTTGCCTTACAGATCTATGAGGAAAAGGACTATTGGTCTCGACTGTGAGTGGCGACAAAACATCTTTGGTGATAGCCGTAGCACTATTCTTTCAGAACATTGGTCTGGAACAGGAAACGGACAAGAGATGAAACAATTTGGACCCCGAAAGAGTAGGCTTCTCATCAAGTGACAGAGTTAGGAGAAAGAGAAAGGGAAAGAAACAAAACGAACTTAATGATCAGATAAAATGCTGCATTCTGCATTACTTTTCAATTTCAGACAGTCTTGCATTTCGAATCTGAATTTCGAACTTTCTTGACCTTCTCTATCATTTCTTTACCTTGTAAAAATTGTAAAACAATTAAATCAAGTAATAAAAAATAAAGATATACAATAACCCTTTACGCCTGTCAGCCATATAGCCTAGTGAAACCAATCTAAATTCTAGACATCGGTTACCCATCAGGGTGGATGGAGCCATATTTAATATAGTTCTCCAGAAATTACGTTCTAGCATCTTCTGCCATTTCAGGTCTCTCATCGTCACAGCCTACAGTGCGTATAAAATGGCTCTGCAGAAACATTCTCTGTAAAATTTGAGAATCACATGAATAGAAAAACCTGCAGTTTGCTTTGCAGATTTATTTATCCAGAACCCACTGACATCATCTGCCTTGCTGGCGGGCCTCACTGATTTTTGTAAATGATCAATCCACTTCCACCCACTAATTGGTTTAACTGTACGTGCTCTTCTCTCACCATTAGCAGCCGAGTGCATATGCCATATGTAGTGGCTTATAGAATGTGGAATGCAGTGGGAATAGAACCGGAATGGGGATGGAATGAAAAGGGGAGAAAGGCAGGCAGTTAACATGGAGCAATAAAGAAGAACAGATGTGTAAACCACCTGAGGGTATTATTCAATGTAATTGGGGTTGTTTGATGGAAGTATACAACATTTGGCAACGAGGGGAAATGACCCACAAAGTTAACTCAAAGGATCAAGGAATATTGGCGTCCTGAGAAGAAGACTGATAAACCACAGCCTGTGGAGGTGGCTGATACATCAAGAAAGGAAAGACAAATAAGGAACATAAGGAGGAGGTTGTGGCTGAGACTCAAAAGAGGAAGAATGCCAATGTGCAGAGGGTGCAGAGGATTAACCCATAGCGCGGCCGTCTCACATGAAGAGTGGAACAGTGGTGTGATTGAAAAAGATTGAATTAACATATATATTGGAAAAGACAACAAGTGAATTGCTTAGTAGAAGCAGACGGAGCTGCCATAGTCAAAGGAAAAGGCTATAAGTGCAAGGCTGGAGAATGAATACGTGAACGACCTAAGTCAGAGTGGAGAGGTGACAAGAAAAGTAAAGAATTATATGGAGAGCAAGTTACATGTGGGCAACTATTGCAAGGAAGGATAGCCCATGAAAGATACAAACGCTGCTGAAGGAAGGGAAAGTTACAACAATCACAAAAGGGGTAAGGTGCCCGGCGCAGCCACTTTAAAATACTGGCTCTGCAATGATCATAGTGAAGTGCAGATAAAATAATGGATCTGCAGTCATTGTGATTGAACATAAACAATAATAGTAGGCCGCAATGCACAAAGGTATTTTTTAAATGATGCATGCTCGCGCTTCTTACTAGAACACAGAGCCCCGAAGTTCAAGGACCAGGGATGAGCATGTGACATAGCATGCGAGAAGAAAAACATTAGAGGAAAGGACTCGGGTACGTGCAAAAACGTGCAATATTGTATACAACTGTTGCCATGACAACCTAACGAGTGGGAACGAACGTTATGGATCTGGTTGTATTCGTATTAACGTTACATGAGGAAACACAAAGCACATATAAATGTTGTACATGATGGAAATAGGTGGGGAGAAAGAAACTGAATAAATGTAACAGTGGCATGTGGAAGATACGAATGCATGAATATTGGCGTAATAGTACTAAAGTGCAAAAGAAAGGATGTTGGATGCAGCATCACGAATGCTATGAAATAGATGAAATGCAACTGCGTGCATAATTAACAGGATTGTTAATGCAGTGTTTTTTTTTAATGCTAATGGACTGTGTCAAAAATATATATATATAAAAAAAGAACTGTTAAAGTCCATAACGCTTACCACAGATTGTGGATGGTTACACAGCCGTTACAGATTTCAGAAATAAAAGCACACAATTATTGAGGGGCAACGTTTCGGAAAATACGCAGAACAAATTGATGTGGGATGTAAAGTGCACATCATACCAATGGCGGAAGGTGGCAGTGATGGATTCCATTACGTGTGATTGGTGAGAAGGAGGCTCATTGGCATTTTACAGCATGGCATCTTCACAGGATTAAAGAATAATAGAGAAAGAAAAGTTAATTAACAAAGACTACAGAAGCCATAAAAGATATTTGAAACCTAATGGGAAGCCTAGCCCTAAAATAATACAATGATGCCCCTTGCCTTCCTTGCATTTTGCACAGCATCATCATGCATATTTACCAACAGGCATGAAAGGTGTGGCCACGGCGCTGAAGAGCAAATAGACCGTGCATGCACAGGTAAGGAAGACTACATATGCAGATTGGCTAAAGTGCACAAATAGAAAGGCCAAGGGTTTCATTTCTGCATCCGCCAATGCAACAGTAGCGCGAGGTCAACTGCCCACCAAATAATGATCCGAGTGTTTTCTCACAGCAGTCTAAGGAAGAAGAAATCTGCAAATGCAGCCTGCGCACCATGCACAGTGGCATAGCTGGTGCATAGCGGAGAGCGGTGCAAGGGGAGAGAGGCAGGCAGTTAATATGGAGCAATAAAGAAGAACCAATGTGTAAACCGTCTCAGGGTATTATTCAATGTAATTGGGGTTGTATGATGGAAGTATACAACACCATATCACCCTCGGTCTTCCACTACAGAGGGCTATGAAATCTGCTGCCACTGTACTTTTTTTTTCCGAAAGTCGGTGGCGCTTCAACCAGGATCTATATGCTTGCTTCATTTTCCTAATCTCTGCTAAAAAACACTTGTCGAGCTTTCGTTCTCCTGATATTTCTTCTCAGTTCCCACTTGGCATCCCTGATCACAACATCAAATGCGTCTACATATTTTACTGATGTAATAGGATGAACCTCTGCACACCTCTCTACAGCAACTGTGAAATGCTTTAGACACCCTTTTGGTTTTTTCGTTAGCTGACAGAAAGAATTTAACTCACTATCTGTAATCTGCCTTATTTTTGATTTAGTAGCATGTGCAATATTTCTCTGGATCCAATGCAATGAATTGCGTGTGTGGTTGACTGCATCTCCTTCTGCCCCCTTTAGTCTAATTGGTACATTGGGCATTGCCAACGTAAGAGTGGTCGCTGTAGACTGTGGGCCTCATTCCGAGTACGGCGCTAACCAATGGCGCTATTAACGCCTTGGTTGACGCCGTACCCGGACCGGCAGCGCCTTGGTGGATGGCGGAATTACCGCCCCATTCCAAGGTTGGCGGGGCGGTAATTCCCCATTCACCAAGGCTCTTCCCCATTCCCAAATGAGCCCCCATAGGGCTCAATGGGAATGGGGAAGATGCAAATAACGGTGACCGTTCATTACGGTCACCGTTATTGGCTTGGAGGCCCCTTTGCGCCCTCGACTTTAGCACCTGCTCAAAGCAGGCGTTAAGGGCGAGGGCGCAAAGGGAACTCGGAGTATGGCGGTAAGGGATTACCGCCACCGGTCTCGTTACCGGTGGCCGCTATCCCTTACCGCCATACTCGGAATGAGGCCCTGTGTCATTCACTCCAAGAGACTCCCCCAGCTCCGCACATGCATTTCCTCCAATGAAGTAATCCAATGTGGATTTCTTTTTCCCTAAGCGCCACATGGCCTTTCCTGGGCAGTCTCCTTTGGTTCTACCATTGACATCACCCAATCCCATTCTTTGAAAAATGACATCCATTGGGCACCCTTAGAGTTCCCACACTTCTTGACCATGGTGCTATTGGCTTTTACATTCCTGTAGTTGGCACACTGCTCAGTGTCTCTACAGCCCGCATTCAGATCTCACCCAATTAAAACAAATGCATTACCCATGTTAGACATCCAGGTTTCACATATACAGTCGATTTACTCCATCATGCAGTCGCTGTCTGCAACATCAGGCGGGACATAAACATGGATTAACAACATCTTCATAAGTATCTTTACCCCAGTAATACACACCTCCACCGCCAGAATGTTTCTATTGTTAAAAAGGAGTCTCAAACATTGCGTGTGAAGTGGCTGCTTTATCCCAGTTATTAGACCACCAAAAGAACGTTCTGTCATACCCTTTTCTGCAGGCACTTGAAACAGGACATACTCCTCTACTGGTATATCAAAGGCCAGCCAGGTCTCTTGCAGGAAAATGATTTCGTTTAGCACTAGTAGTTGAAGGGACCCTTTATCACTGAATAGGTGGCCATGGCTGCGGGTATTCTAGCTTGCAACCTTGCAATTTCACTTGCATAGAGCGAGTTGCTTAACCAGAAACCTCTTAAACCATTACCAACAATGTGCGTACTCTGTTGACAACTCAGGAATTTTCAACTGAACCTTACCATTTTCTTATTGCTTACGGGGCCAGCGGGGGATCACCATAACCCTTTGACACACATGTACTGGGTTATCCTACTCGTAACCCGTTTTTAGTATTTCAGACTCGGGCGCATGGATCAGTGTGGGCACCTCGGGAGTAGTACAGGAAACTTCAGCATAGTTTTCCATTAGAATTCATGGGTCTAAGAAAGCTGAAGTCACCTGAAGACAACACCCTCAGGGCCAAGACTTTTTGGCACACTGACAATAAGTCAGATCTATTAGTTCAATTGTCGGAAAATATGAATTCCACTCAACCAATTGTAAAAACAAATGCCTCTACCTCCTGATGTCCCTGTTCCTGCTCCACTTGATCAGTTGTCCATACGGGGTTAGGTTTAAGTCCCTCCACCCCATATCCTGTCGAGTAGCTGACCCAATCACCAACTGAGATGTTCGTTTGTTGACTCCTGCTTCTGATGGCGTCACTTCTCCACCTTTCACCAACCAACTGGTCAATGTCCCAGACGATCTTCGCAGATGCTTTTGGCATCTGTGGCTTTCTTTTTAACTTTCTTTATTTTAAGTGACTGGGTTTCAATAGTGGTTGTGTTAAGTGGCTCAGAGGCTAAGGTAGAGGAACCCGCCACTGCCGGATTGTTAACAGAAGTTCATCGGCCGCGTCTCTTCCTCAGTTTTGCCAGGTGCCTCTCTCGTCTGGTCAAAATGATGGATAGGTCAGGGTGGGGATTTTGCACCTCCACTATTTCACTATCCTGATGGGTCCTTAATCTCAATGTTACTCTTGTCCATTGATCTGCATAGCTCTGTAGGGCCTGGTGCAGTGCATCTGCATGAGATCCCTACTCCTTGTAATCTACGATCTAAAGAGGCCAGGGCTCCACTCTGCTTTAGCACCTCTTCCAGAATGACACCACACAGTTTCAAAAGGATTTTCACTGCAAAGTTCAGTACCCCGAGGGCTGTTTGGGATACGTTATTCAATACTGATATCGCACTACTGTTTGAACTAGCAGGCCGATTCATGGAATAATTAGCGCGGCGCAAGTGGGCAAAAACGTGCGAATCGCAGTGGAATAGCGAAAATCGCAGTGCAAGTGCGAAAATCACACGAAAAGCAGCGCACATCGATTCATGGAAGGCCGTGCGCGAGATAACCATCGGATGTGCGATAAAAAAGTGCACGGCGCACGTTGGCGCACAGGCCATCTAACTGCGTGCGCCAGGTCACAGCGAAAATCGCACAGGCCACAGCGAAAATCGCACATAGCGCGGCGCACGCAACAAAAGTAGGCGGAACACGGGGCGTAACACTCGGAATGGGGAACAACTTGCCAAAACGTGGGCGTCACGGGGGAAGTACAGGGTACAAGTGCACGGAACGCCCACACGCTCGCCTACAACACGTATTCATGGAATAGAATAGGGGAAAAAAGCGGACGCTCAAACCAGCGCACAGGCACAAACACGACCGCCACAAGAAAGCAGGCGGTAGCGTCTCTGCGCCTGGAAGAAATGTGCGCCAAAAGGTGCGCCAACAAATAGCACCTATATACAGCCATGATGAATGTCCTATACTGTGGCCCTCCAGGACAAATGACGTGCAAAGGGGTACCCACAAACACGGATACCCGCTGACAAAAAATACGTGTGCGTGTATACCGGGGTGCGCGGGAAGTCTCACACGCGATTTCGGCAGGGTACGTGTATTTCAGGGGTGCGCGGGAAGTTCCACACGCGATTGGCCCAGTGCGAGCAGGGTACGTGTATTCCATAGGTGCGCGGGAAGTTCCACACGCGATTTCGGCAGGGTACGTGTATTTCCGGGGTGCGCAGGAAGTACCACACGCGATTGGCCCAGTGCGAGCAGGGTACGTGTATTTCAGGGGTGCGCGGTAAGTTCCACACACGATTTCAGCAGGGTATGTGTATTCCAGGGGTGCGCGGGAAGTTCCACACGCAATTTCAGCAGGGTACGTGTATTTCAGGGGTGCGCGGGAAGCTCCACACGCGATTTGGCCCAGTGCGAGCAGGGTATGTATTCCATGGGTGCGCGGGAAGTTCCACACGCGATTTCGGCAGGGTACGTGTATTTCAGGGGTGTACGGGAAGTTCCACACGCGATTGGCCCAGTGCGAGCAGGGTACGTGTATTCAATGGGTGCGCGGGAAGTTCCACACGCGATTTCGGCAGGGTACGTGTATTTCAGGGGTGCGCGGGAAGTACCACACGCGATTGTCCCAGTGCGAGCAGGGTACATGTATTTCAGGGGTGCGCGGGAAGTTCCACACACGATTTCAGCAGGGTATGTGTATTCCAGGGGTGCGCGGGAAGTTCCACACGCGATTTCAGCAGGGTACGTGTATTTCAGGGGTGCGCGGGAAGTTCCACACGCGATTGGCCCAGTGCGAGCAGGGTACGTGTATTTCAGGGGTGCGCGGGAAGTTCCACACACGATTTCAGCAGGGTATGTGTATTCCAGGGGTGCGCGGGAAGTTCCACACACGATTTCAGCAGGGTACGTGTATTTCAGGGGTGCGCGGGAAGTTCCACACGCAATTGGCCCAGTGCGAGCAGGGTACGTGTATTTCAGGGGTGCGCGGGAAGTTCCACACGTGATTCCAGCAGGGTATGTGTATTTCAGGGGTTCTGGGGAGTACTACACGTGAATTGGCCGTGTGGGTCCTCCCAGGTGTACGCTCCACAACCTCCACGGCCCCTGCAGGCAGCCCACACCACGGGGGACTACCCTGCACCCCTGCTCATGTCCCGCACGCAGCCCATCCACCATGGGCATGCCCCCCAGCCAACCCACATGTCACCTTGCACTACTGATCAACAATGCATGTCTCCCACCACCCCCACCCCCCAGCCACCATGGCCAGCCCCCACCAGGCCCCCACTCATGTCCCCTATCACCCCCACCCCCCAGCAGTGCAGGGGCAGCCTCCACCAGGCCCCCACTCATGTCTCCCAACACCCCCACCCCTCAGCAGTGCAGGGGCAGCCTCCACCAGGCCCCCACCCATGTCTCCCACCACCCCCACCCCCCAGCCACCATGGCCAGCCACCACCAGGCCCCCACTCATGTCTCCCACCACCCCCACCCCCCAGCAGTGCAGGGGCACCCTCCACCAGGCCCCCACTCATGTCTCCCACCACCCCCACCCCCCAGCAGTGCAGGGGCACCCTCCACCAGGCCCCCACCCATGTCTCCCACCACCCCCACCCCCCAGCCACCAGGGGCACCCTCCACCAGACCCCCACTCATGTCTCCCACCACCCCCACCCCCCAGCCACCAGGGGCACCCTCCACCAGGCCCCCACTCATGTCTCCCACCACCCCCACACCCCTGCCACCATGGGCAGCCCCCCAGCCAACCCACATGTCACCTTGCACTACTGATCAACAATGCATGTCTCCCACCACCCCCACCCCCCAGCCACCATGGCCAGCCCCCACCAGGCTCCCACTCATGTCCCCTATCACCCCCATCCCCCAGCAGTGCAGGGGCAGCCTCCACCAGGCCCCCACTCATGTCTCCCACCACCCCCACCCCCCAGCAGTGCAGGGGCAGCCTCCACCAGGCCCCCACCCATGTCTCCCACCACCCCCACCCCCCAGCCACCATGGCCAGCCACCACCAGGCCCCCACTCATGTCTCCCACCACCCCCACCCCCCAGCAGTGCAGGGGCACCCTCCACCAGGCCCCCACTCATGTCTCCCACCACCCCCACCCCCCAGCAGTGCAGGGGCACCCTCCACCAGGCCCCCACCCATGTCTCCCACCACCCCCACCCCCCAGTCACCAGGGGCACCCTCCACCAGACCCCCACTCATGTCTCCCACCACCCCCACCCCCCAGCCACCAGGGGCACCCTCCACCAGGCCCCCACTCATGTCTCCCACCACCCCCACACCCCTGCCACCATGGGCAGCCCCCACCAGGCCCCCACTCATGTCTCCCACCACCCCCACCCCCCAGCAGTGCAGGGGCACCCTCCACCAGGACCCCACTCATGTCTCCCACCACCCCCACCCCCCAGCAGTGCAGGGGCACCCTCCACCAGGCCCCCACCCATGTCTCCCACCACCCCCACCCCCCAGCCACCAGGGGCACCCTCCACCAGGCCCCCACTCATGTCCCCCTGCACCCCCACCCCCCAGCATCCAGGGGCACCCTCCACCAGGCCCCCACCCATGTCTCCCACCACCCCCACCCCCCAGCAGTGCAGGTGCACCCTCACCAGGCCCCCACTCATGTCTCCCACCACCCCCACCCCCCAGCAGTGCAGGGGCACCCTCCACCAGGCCCCCACCCATGTCTCCCACCACCCCCATCCCCCAGCCACCATGGCCAGCCCCCACCAGGCCCCCACTCATGTCTCCCACCACCCCCACCCCCCAGCAGTGCAGGGGCACCCTCCACCAGGCCCCCACTCATGTCTCCCACCACCCCCACCCCCCAGTAGTGCAGGGGCATCCTCCACCAGGCCCCCACCCATGTCTCCCACCACCCCCACCCCCCAGCCACCAGGGGCACCCTCCACCAGGCCCCCACTCATGTCCCCCTGTACCCCCACCCCCCAGCATCCAGGGGCACCCTCCACCAGGCCCCCACCCATGTCTCCCACCACCCCCACCTGCCAGCAGTGCAGGGGCACCCTCCACCAGGCCCCCACTCATGTCTCCCACCACCCCCACCCCCCTGCCACCATGGGCAGCCCCCACCAGGCCCCCACTCATGTCCCCTATCACCCCCACCCCCCAGCAGTGCAGGGGCAGCCTCCACCAGGCCCCCACTCATGTCTCCCACCACCCCACCCCCCAGCAGTGCAGGGGCAGCCTCCACCAGGCCCCCACCCATGTCTCCCACCACCCCCACCCCCCAGCCACCATGGCCAGCCCCCACCAGGCCCCCACTCATGTCTCCCACCACCCCCACCCCCCAGCAGTGCAGGGGCACCCTCCACCAGGCCCACACTCATGTCTCCCACCACCCCCACCCCCCAGCAGTGCAGGGGCACCCTCCACCAGGCCCCCACCCATGTCTCCCACCACCCCCACCCCCCAGCCACCAGGGGCACCCTCCACTAGGCCCCCACTCATGTCCCCCTGCACCTCCACCCCCCAGCATCCAGGGGCACCCTCCACCAGGCCCCCACCCATGTCTCCCACCACCCCCACCCCCCAGCCACCAGGGGCACCCTCCACCAGGCCCCCACTCATGTCTCCCACCACCCCCACCCCCCAGCAGTGCAGGGGCACCCTCCACCAGGCCCCCACTCATGTCTCCCACCACCCCCACCCCCCTGCCACCATGGGCAGCCCCCACCAGGCCCCCACTCATGTCTCCCACCACCCCCACCCCCCAGCAGTGCAGGGGCACCCTCCACCAGGCCCCCACTCATGTCTCCCACCCACCCCCAACCCCCAGCCACCATGGGCACCCTCCACCAGGCCCCCACTCATGTCTCCCACCATCTCCACCCCCCAGCAGTGCAAGGGCACCCTCCACCAGGCCCCCACTCATGACCCCTATCACCACCCCCCCCAGCCACCAGGGACAGCCTCCACCAGGCCCCCACTCATGTCTCCCACCACCCCCACCCCCCCGCACTGTGGGGCACCTGCCAGCAGGCCCCCACCCATGTCCAACTCATGTTCCCCACCACCCCCACCCCCCAGCACTGTGGGGCACCTGCCAGCAGGCCCCCACTCATGTCCAACTCATGTACCCCTGCACCCCCACCCACCAGCACTGTGGGGCACCTGCCAGCAGGGCCCCACCCATGTCCAACTAATGTACCCCTGCACCCCCACACCCTGGCATTGTGGGGCACCCTCCACCAGGCCCCCACTCATGTCCCCTATCACCCCCACCCCCAGCAGTGCAGGGGCAGCCCCCACCGGGCCCCCACTCATGTCTCCCACCACCCCCACCCCCCAGCAGTGCAGGGGCACCCTCAACCAGGCCCCCACTCATGTCTCCCACCACCCCCACCCCCCAGCAGTGCAGGGGCACCCTCCACCAGGCCCCCACCCATGTCTCCCACCACCCCCACCCCCCAGCCACCAGGGGCACCCTCCATCAGGCCCCCACTCATGTCTCCCACCACCCCCACCCCCCAGCAGTGCAGGGGCACCCTCCACCAGGCCCCCACACATGTCTCCCACCACCCCACCCCCCAGCAGTGCAGGGGCACCCTCCACCAGGCCCCCACCCATGTCTCCCACCACCCCCACCCCCAGCCACCAGGGGCACCCTCCACCAGGCCCCCACTCATGTCCCCCTGCACCCCCACCCCCCAGCATCCAGGGGCACCCTCCACCAGGCCCCCACCCATGTCTCCCACCACCCCCACCCCCCAGCAGTGCAGGGGCACCCGCCACCAGGCCCCCACTCATGTCTCCCACCACCCCCACCCCCTGCCACCATGGGCAGCCACCACCAGGCCCCCACTCATGTCCCCTATCACCCCCACCCCCCAGCAGTGCAGGGTCAGCCTCCACCAGGCCCCCACTCATGTCTCCCACCACCCGCACCCCCCAGCAGTGAAGGGGCAGCCTCCACCAGGGCCCCACCCATGTCTCACACCACCCCAACCCCCCAGCCACCATGGCCAGCCCCCACCAGGCCCCCACTCATGTCTCCCACCACCCCCACCCCCCAGCAGTGCAGGGGCACCCTCCACCAGGCCCCCACTCATGTCTCCCACCACCCCCACCCCCCAGCAGTGCAGGGGCACCCTCCACCAGGCCCCCACCCATGTCTCCCACCACCCCCACCCCCCAGCCACCAGGGGCACCCTCCACTAGGCCCCCACTCATGTCCCCCTGCACCTCCACCCCCCAGCATCCAGGGGCACCCTCCACCAGGCCCCCACCCATGTCTCCCACCACCCCCACCCCCCAGCCACCAGGGGCACCCTCCACCAGGCCCCCACTCATGTCTCCCACCACCCCCACCCCCCAGCAGTGCAGGGGCACCCTCCACCAGGCCCCCACTCATGTCTCCCACCACCCCCACCCCCCTGCCACCATGGGCAGCCCCCACCAGGCCCCCACTCATGTCTCCCACCACCCCCACCCCCCAGCAGTGCAGGGGCACCCTCCACCAGGCCCCCACTCATGTCTCCCACCCACCCCCAACCCCCAGCCACCATGGGCACCCTCCACCAGGCCCCCACTCATGTCTCCCACCATCTCCACCCCCCAGCAGTGCAGGGGCACCCTCCACCAGGCCCCCACTCATGACCCCTATCACCACCCCCCCCAGCCACCAGGGACAGCCTCCACCAGGCCCCCACTCATGTCTCCCACCACCCCTACCCCCCCGCACTGTGGGGCACCTGCCAGCAGGCCCCCACCCATGTCCAACTCATGTTCCCCACCACCCCCACCCCCCAGCACTGTGGGGCACCTGCCAGCAGGCCCCCACTCATGTCCAACTCATGTACCCCTGCACCCCCACCCCCCAGCACTGTGGGGCACCTGCCAGCAGGGCCCCACCCATGTCCAACTAATGTACCCCTGCACCCCCACACCCTGGCATTGTGGGGCACCCTCCACCAGGCCCCCACTCATGTCCCCTATCACCCCCACCCCCAGCAGTGCAGGGGCAGCCCCCACCGGGCCCCCACTCATGTCTCCCACCACCCCCACCCCCCAGCAGTGCAGGGGCACCCTCAACCAGGCCCCCACTCATGTCTCCCACCACCCCCACCCCCCAGCAGTGCAGGGGCACCCTCCACCAGGCCCCCACCCATGTCTCCCACCACCCCCACCCCCCAGCCACCAGGGGCACCCTCCATCAGGCCCCCACTCATGTCTCCCACCACCCCCACCCCCCAGCAGTGCAGGGGCACCCTCCACCAGGCCCCCACACATGTCTCCCACCACCCCACCCCCCAGCAGTGCAGGGGCACCCTCCACCAGGCCCCCACCCATGTCTCCCACCACCCCCACCCCCAGCCACCAGGGGCACCCTCCACCAGGCCCCCACTCATGTCCCCCTGCACCCCCACCCCCCAGCATCCAGGGGCACCCTCTACCAGGCCCCCACCCATGTCTCCCACCACCCCCACCCCCCAGCAGTGCAGGGGCACCCTCCACCAGGCCCCCACTCATGTCTCCCACCACCCCCACCCCCTGCCACCATGGGCAGCCACCACCAGGCCCCCACTCATGTCCCCTATCACCCCCACCCCCCAGCAGTGCAGGGTCAGCCTCCACCAGGCCCCCACTCATGTCTCCCACCACCCGCACCCCCCAGCAGTGCAGGGGCAGCCTCCACCAGGGCCCCACCCATGTCTCACACCACCCCAACCCCCCAGCCACCATGGCCAGCCCCCACCAGGCCCCCACTCATGTCTCCCACCACCCCCACCCCCCAGCCGCCATGGTCAGCCCCCACCAGGCCCCCACTCATGTCTCCCACCACCCCCACCCCCCAGCAGTGCAGGGGCACCCTCCACCAGGCCCCCACCCATGTCTCCCACCACCCCCACCCCCCAGCCACCAGGGGCACCCTCCACCAGGCCCCCACTCATGTCCCCCTGCACCCCCACCCCCCAGCATCCAGGGGCACCCTCCACCAGGCCCCCACCCATGTCTCCCACCACCCCCACCCCCCAGCAGTGCAGGGGCACCCTCCACCAGGCCCCCACTCATGTCTCCCACCACCCCCACCGCCCAGCCACCAGGGGCACCCTCCACCAGGCCCCCACTCATGTCTCCCACCACCCCGACCCCCCAGCAGTGCAGGGGCACCCTGCACCAGGCCCCCACTCATGTCTCCCACCACCCCCACCCCCCTGCCACCATGGGCAGCCCCCACCAGGCCCCCACTCATGTCTCCCACCACTCCCACCCCCCAGCAGTGCAGGGGCACCCTCCACCAGGCCCCCACTCATGTCTCCCACCCACCCCCACCCCCCAGCCACCATGGGCACCCTCCACCAGGCCCCCACTCATGTCTCCCACCACCCCCACCCCCCAGCAGTGCAGGGGCACCCTCCACCAGGCCCCCACTCATGACCCCTATCACCACCCCCCCAGCCACCAGGGACAGCCTCCACCAGGCCCCCACTCATGTCTCCCACCACTCCCACCCCCAGCACTGTGGGGCACCTGCCAGCAGGCCCCCACTCATGTCCAACTCATGTACCCCTGCACCCCCACCCCCCAGCACTGTGGGGCACCTGCCAGCAGGCCCCCACCCATGTCCAACTCATGTACCCCTGCACCCCCACCCCCCAGCATTGTGGGGCACCCTCCACCAGGCCCCCACTCATGTCCCCTATCACCCCCACCCCCAGCAGTGCAGGGGCAGCCCCCACCAGGCCCCCACTCATGTCTCCCACCACCCCCACCCCCCAGCAGTGCAGGGGCACCCTCCACCAGGCCCCCACTCATGTCTCCCACCACCCCCACCCCCCAGCAGTGCAGGGGCACCCTCCACCAGGCCCCCACCCATGTCTCCCACCACCCCCACCCCCCAGCCACCAGGGGCACCCTCCACCAGGCCCCCACTCATGTCTCCCACCACCCCCACCCCCAGCAGTGCAGGGGCACCCTCCACCAGGCCCCCACTCATGTCTCCCACCACCCCCACCCCCCAGCAGTGCAGGGGCACACTCCACCAGGCCCCCACCCATGTCTCCCACCACCCCCACCCCCCAGCCACCAGGGGCACCCTCCACCAGGCCCCCACTCATGTCCCCCTGAACCCCCACCCCCCAGCATCCAGGGGCACCCTCCACCAGGCCCCCACCCATGTCTCCCACCACCCCCACCCCCAGAAGTGCAGGGGCACCCTCCACCAGGCCCCCACTCATGTCTCCCACCACCCCCACCCCCCTGCCACCATGGGCAGCCCCCACCAGGCCCCCACTCATGTCCCCTATCACCCCCACCCCCCAGCAGTGCAGGGGCAGCCTCCTCCAGGCCCCCACTCATGTCTCCCACCACCCCCACCCCCCAGCAGTGCAGGGGCAGCCTCCACCAGGCCCCCACCCATGTCTCCCACCACCCCCACCCCCCAGCCACCATGGCCAGCCCCCACCAGGCCCCCACTCATGTCTCCCACCACCCCCAACCCCCAGCAGTGCAGGGGCACCCTCCACCAGGCCCCCACTCATGTCTCCCACCACCCCCACCCCCCAGCAGTGCAGGGGCACCCTCCACCAGGCCCCCACTCATGTCTCCCACCACCCCCACCCCCAGCAGTGCAGGGGCACACTCCACCAGGCCCCCACCCATGTCTCCCACCACCCCACCCCCCAGCCACCAGGGGCACCCTCCACCAGGCCCCCACTCATGTCCCACTGCACCCCCACCCCCCAGCATCCAGGGGCACCCTCCACCAGGCCCCCACCCATGTCTCCCACCACCCCCACCCCCCAGAAGTGCAGGGGCACCCTCCACCAGGCCCCCACTCATGTCTCCCACCACCCCCACCCCCCTGCCACCATGGGCAGCCCCCACCAGGCCCCCACGCATGTCCCCTATCACCCCCACCCCCCAGCAGTGCAGGGGCAGCCTCCTCCAGGCCCCCACTCATGTCTCCCACCACCCCCACCCCCCAGCAGTGCAGGGGCAGCCTCCACCAGGCCCCCACCCATGTCTCCCACCACCCCCACCCCCCAGCCACCATGGCCAGCCCCCACCAGGCCCCCACTCATGTCTCCCACGACCCCCATCCCCCAGCAGTGCAGGGGCACCCTCCACCAGGCCCCCACTCATGTCTCCCTGCACCCCCACCCCCCAGCATCCAGGGGCACCCTCCACCAGGCCCCCACCCATGTCTCCCACCACCCCCACCCCCCAGCAGTGCAGGGGCACCCTCCACCAGGCCCCCACTCATGTCTCCCACCACCCCCACCCCCCAGCAGTGCAGGGGCACCCTCCACCAGGCCCCCACTCATGTCTCCCACCTCCCCCACCCCCCAGCACTGTGGGGCACCTGCCAGCAGGCCCCCACCCATGTCCAACTCATGTACCCCTGCACCCCCACCCCCCAGCATTGTGGGGCACCCTCCACAAGGCCCCCACTCATGTCCCCTATCACCCCCACCCCCAGCAGTGCAGTGGCAGCCCCCACCAGGCCCCCACTCATGTCTCCCACCACCCCCACCCCCAGCAGTGCAGGGGCACCCTCCACCAGGCCCCCACTCATGTCTGCCACCGCCCCCACCGCCCAGCAGTGCAGGGGCACCCTCCACCAGGCCCCCACCCATGTCTCCCACCACCCCCACCCCCCAGCCACCAGGGGCACCCTCCACCAGGCCCCCACTCATGTCTCCCACCACCCCCACCCCCCAGCAGTGCAGGGGCACCCTCCACCAGGCCCCCACCCATGTCTCCCACCACCCCCACCCCCCTGCCACCATGGGCAGCCTCCACCAGGCCCCCACTCATGTCTCCCACCACCCCCACCCCCCAGCAGTGCAGGGGCACCCTCCACCAGGCCCCCACTCATGTCTCCCACCACCCCCACCCCCCAGCAGTGCAGGGGCACCTTCCACCAGGCCCCCACCCATGTCTCCCACCACCCCCACCCCCCAGCACTGTGGGCCACCTGCCAGCAGGCCCCCACCCATGTCCAACTCATGTTCCCCACCACCCCCACCCCCCAGCACTGTGGGGCACCTGCCAGCAGGCCCCCACTCATGTCCAACTCATGTACCCCTGCACCCCCACCCCCCAGCACTGTGGGGCACCTGCCAGCAGGCCCCCACCCATGTCCAACTCATGTACCCCTGCACCTCCACCCCCCAGCCACCATGGGCAGCCTCCACCAGTTCCTCACAATCCCCAATCATGTGCATAATGGTCAGCCTCCACAGCCAAAAAGCCCTACCAAGTAACCCATTCACCCACATGGAAATAGAAATTGCATGTTACACCCCCAATGTTCATAAAGCAAATGAACCCATGTCCGTCACACACAATGGTTGCAATTGAATGGGAAAACACACAACATGAAATGCATGAAACCAAGGAGATGATACCACACAGTGAAGTATGAAAACAAAATTGTATTGAAAAAAAGAAAGAATGCTAAAGAAATGAAACAAACTACAATGGGAATGAGAAAAAATAAGCTGCATGTCCCTATAAAAAAATAAAAACAGCAAATCAGAATCCAAAAAAATGTCGTCCAAAGTCAAATGTAAAAAAATATCTATCCAATTAAGAACCATGTAAAAAACTTCCAAGGGTCCATGAGCCCAACTGAACAAAGGAAACCTACAAAAAAACCTAACTAAAATGCAACTATATACAAAAAGTGGAGCAGTGTCCGTCGACTCCAAATCATAAGAACAAACAAAGGAAACCTAAAACTAAAGAACTATATACAAAGGCGGCGGGCAAGTCCAGCGGCTCACTCCGTGGTGTTCCGGGCCAGGGCATCATCGAACTCCTGTTCGATGTCCCGGAGGCGGTCCAGTTCCATGGCCTCAAGGGTCTGCAGGGACGACGCCGTGTCCTCCTCCAACCCCCTGCGGATTGCCTCGAGGCACTCGGCCCGCCTCAGGGCCCTCCGCATGGAGTTCTCCGCCCTGACCATTGTGAGCCGCGCCTCTTCTGCCCGCCGCCGCTCCGCACCTATGGCATGGCCCAACCGCTGCCACACGGAAGACACTCTCTGTCCTGGGTCCTCCTGCCCTCCGGCCGATGCCTGCCCCTCCGATGTCGAAGGCCCCGAACCTTCATGGCTCCCACCATGTTGCTGCTGCTGCTCTGCCTCTGCCCGTGCACTGCCTCCTGCTGCCTGCACATCCTCCGCCGGCTGGGGTGCAGTTGTTGATGTGGCCACCCCTGCTGGACCTCCGACTCCCGACTGTGGCAGGGATGCCTCCTCCACCAGCCTGGCCGCACCGTCAGAGGCAGCTCCACAGGGCACCCAGGTGACTGATGGGTGGGAAGATGGCACAGAGGACGACTGGCGCGTAGGGGGTCCAGTTGAGGAGGGGGTCGGAGCAAGCCCCATCAGACGGAGAAATCCGGCCTGGGTGACCTGTCCCAGCAGGCTGACGTGGGTAACGAGCCATTCGAGATGACGTGCAGTCTCTCCATGAAAAGACTGCAGGTCACCTCGCATGGCCCGTTGACGCAACGCCACACCAGCCAGGACAGGCTCAACTCGGATCTGGATGGCCACGTCCGCAGGCAGAGGAAGGCCAGTTAACGTCAGCTCATCCCCTGCCTGAAAACGGGTCTGGACGTAGGCATCCCTGCTGGTGCAAGATGATGCAGGGACAGGATCGGGGACAGGATTGCACACAGGCACCTCCGCGGCGGCCTGTACTGCCTCCTGTCCCTGGTCCTGCACTGCACCACTAGCACCAGTGGGATCCCCACCTCCAGACCCCGTCTCTGGTGCTTGCACGGCCTCCTCCTCCACCAAACCCCCCACCAACCTGGATGACTCCGTGCCATCTTCCCCTGTTGGGCCCTGTGGGGTCCAGCTGCCCCTTCTGCTGCCGAGGAGTCCAACTCCAACCTCCGCCTCTTGGACCTCCCCCCGGCAGCTGCGGCCTGGGACGCGGCACCGGACTCCTCACTCCCCGACGAGATGACAACACGGGAGGGGATCCGGGCCTTGCGTCTCCGGCTGGCGGTCGGATCCCCGCCGCTGTGCTCCACAGCACCTTCTCCGCCCTCTTCATCAGTTGACGCTGCAGACAGGGAGAAACAAAACACAGGCATCAGGGCACTGTACAATGGACACATACACACATGACAGTTGCACATGAGTGGCATTGGCAAACATCAGACATGTCATCACAATCCCCAACACACATGTCATTGCAACTCGCACACATGAGCCATACCACAGCCATATCGCAACTGCCACCACCATCCCTACACATACAACTGCATGAGCAGCCAAAGGGGAGCCACACATCACATGCAACACAGGAAGTGCACCACACATGTACACACACCACCACACTTGCATGCATGTGTACACCTCTGCCAAGTGTTGCACTGTTCAGACGGACATCCATGTCACATCTGCCAATCAGGCTTCCACATACCGCTGTCACATGCATCCATGTTGCATCACTGTTGCACCCTTGTCAAATACACACACATGCACATGTACACAGTGCTCATACATGCAGCCGAAAACAACATACATGCGTGACATCACGGACATGTCTACTTACATACACATTCATCCAAACATGTGTGCACGCACAACTGCATTTGGCATGCAAGCCTACACACACAAGCACCATCCATGTCTCACACATTACAGCCCTCGCATGTGTCAGCCCCACGGCCCTGTACACCCCCACCCATACTCCACCCCATACAAACAGATGTGCAACCTGCACAATACCGAATAATCACCACACGCACTGCTCACAATCAGGATGCATGTACACTCACCGCTCAACTCCAGACGGGTCTGCTTCTCTAGGACCTGGACGTGGAGCGCTGGGGATATGCGTTCCAGGACCCTCATCTGTTCTTCCGACAAGTGGCCCCGGTGCGCCTTGGCATCCGCTGCCTTCAAGAGGCGCCGGGCCTTGTTCAGGGTCCTGGACCTGAAGTCCTCCCAGCGCTTCCTGACATGTTGTAAATCCCGGACTGCCACCCCCTCCGCGTTGATGGCAGTCACGATGTCAGTCCAGATCCGAGTCCGTCCTTCCTTGTCGGCGCGGGAACTTCCAAAGAGGGCATCATACTGCCCCAGGACTTGCTCCACCAGGACACCAACTTCGGTGGCACTGAAGCTGGTGCCCCTCTGCCTCTCTGGCCGGGGGTTGTCAGTGGTCACAGATGGTGTTTGCCCCGACATGACAACCCCAGAGGCAGGAGTGGGTGGGCAACTGGGTCCTGGGGCTGGGCTGTGGAGCAATGGAATCCCAGTCGGGAGTCTTCAGTTCCAGCAGGGGTGGTCACAGCAACAGCACCCCTGGCTGATGTGCAGGCAGCAAATGGCAGTGCACGTGGGCAGCAGGCAGTCAGGCAGCAGCAAATGGCAGGTGGGAGCGTGCTCGGGGCTCTGGGGGGCAGTAGTTCGGCCTTCTGGGCAGGAGCGTGGTCTTCCGTGTGCTTACGCGTGGCCAGCTTGGTACGGAGTGATTTGGCACGTGAAAATCCTGCACGTCAGCGTGAAAACCGAGGAAAGGCCCTTGGCGAGTAGGCGCGTCAGCACGCATACACGATTCTATTGGACCAAAGGCCCTCAGCGCGTAAACGCGTCGCCAGCGTATGCGCGTCTATGAAGTCACGTGCACGTTGAATTGGGCACACGTTTGAAAATGTTGCGTGTGAAGAAAATGAAAGACACGTCTGAGTGTCAAACCGTGTAATTGGTGGGAATGGGCCTAGCGCGTACACGCGGCAGTGACAAAGCGTGTAATTGGTGGAAATGGCCCTACACGCAGAAGTGACAAAGCGTGTAATTGGTGGAAATGGCCCTACATGCAGAAGTGACAAAGCATGTAATTGGTGGAAATAGCCCTAGCGCGTACACGCCGCGTAAGTGACGCTGGACGTGTGGGCCTGTATAAAAGGTACGTGTAGAACACCATTTCCTTGTACGTGCTTTTCGTGGAGAGCGAGTGGGTGAATTCTGTACTTCTTGTCGTTTCACACGCGATTTACTTCACGGCGTTTCAAGTTCGTATTCCCTGTTACCTCTGACAGCTTTTTCTCTTTTTTCTCTTTTACTGATTTACCTGGGCCTGTTCCCTCAAACAGTGTTCCCTTCTACTGTTGTCCTGTCTCCTCAGACAGCGTACAAATCTTCTTTTGGCGGGGGTGTTGCCAACTGAACGCGCTCCTTTTTCACGCTCTTTTACCTGGCAGATGGTGAGTCATGCACGTATCTAACATCTGTGCTTGCCCCGTGTGTAGCCTACCCCTTCAGAGGTCATTCTAGGCTGCGTGTGACACGCATACGTTCATTCTGTGTTACTGGGTGCCACAGCGTAGTGCAGGTTTTTCTTTCTGCACACGTGGTCTAGGAGGGGTTGCGTGCATGTCATCTCCCTTTTTTGGGGCTCCTGTGCGTAGCGTGACCCGTCATCTTTCCCCAGGCGTTACATTCAGCCTTGCTAGAGCACTAGGGTACAATTACCATCTGGTACCCAACCCCTTTGACCCCCAATTGCCCAGGACAATAGTTTACAGCCACTCCCATACGCACATTAACATCAGTGCCATGGCTGGGAGGCGAGGATTCCGTAAGGGTGGCAAAGGTGGAAGAGCCACAAGTGGTGGCCGTGGTGGATCCGGTAGGGGACGTGGTCGTTACTTGCAGGGTGAGCCTGTCCCCCCATGTGTGGAGGACCAGTCAAGGGCACCCATAATCCCCCCCCCTCCCGTTGAGGCTGATGTGGCTGACGCCATCCATGCTCAGCCCTTGTTGGACCATGTCATGATGCCTACCTCTAAGGAGCCAGGCCGGGCCCAGCAACCCCAGAGGCAGACATCATTTTCCCCAGGGAAGTCTCAGCGGGCCCAAGTCGGGGCCCTTTGGACAACATGCGGATTCATCCCGTTTTTCACGCATCTCTTCTAAAACCAGTACAACCTGGAACCAGACTGTCTGAGCCCCCAGGCCCTGTCCAAATTGATGGAGAATAAGAATTCGAAGTGAAAGACATTTTAGATTCCAAGATAGTTAAGTCGAAACTCTTCTATCTTGTTGATTGGAAAGGATATGGACCTCAGGAAAGATCTTGGGAACCCAGTAAATATGTCCACGCACCACGATTAATTCAAAGATTCCATCGAAGATTCCCGCACAAACCAAAACCCCCGGAGGAAAAGACCTTGGGAGGGGCCTTGAGGGGGGGTACTGTCATGATGCCTACCTCTAAGGAGCCAGGCCGGGCCCAGCAACCCCAGAGGCAGACATCATTTTCCCCAGGGAAGTCTCAGCGGGCCCAAGTCAGGGCCCTTTGGACTCAGTCCTGGCGCCTTAGGCGCCAGGCTCATAGCGGACCCCAGTCCTGGCGCCTTAGGCGCCAGGCTCATAGAAGAGGATATGTGTTTAAGTGCTTGGGTGCACACTTGCCTGATGCAGACCTTGCTGCTTCATCCAGGCCCTCTTGAGGCCTGAATGGGACTACTTAACCTGTAGGACTACTTCACCACCCGGGTGTGGTCAGGGAAGGATACATACCTGATTGGTGGAAGGATACATACCAGGAACTTCTTCCAAGGCTATTTAAACCCCACCCGAACAGCCACACATGCTTCGCGTTGTTCTGCACCTAGCAGCTGGACGCTCACCGTGTCAGCTCCTACATCCTGACTTCAGCCACGCCTGCCAGCACCCTGGAACACCTGCAAGGGGAGAAAGGAAGAGAATAGGAGAAGAAAAGCCCTTACCTGCTAAATCTGCATTCCGGAGTCATTTCTCCAACGGCCCTGAAAAGGAAGACATCATTTTAAAGGCATTTTGTTTCGATCGCTGCAGCGCTGCATTTTACTCACCTTTGCAAGGCGCTTCCATCTTCAGCAGCGATCTTCTGGATTCAGCTACGCCCCGGCGCCTAGAGGAAAAAAGACAAGAACAAAGGTGAGAGGGAGAAAAGGAATAAGGAAAGCTCAGTTTCCTTTTAAGTCTTACCTGTTGGATTATTCCCACTGCATTTCGGGTCCTGCCGCTTCCTGGCATCTCCGGACCCCGGCCCCTATGGGGAAAAAAGACAAAGACATTGAATGAGCGAATGCAAAGACATTACCTGAGCGCTCATCCAGAACTGTTTCACTTCGGGTCGGCGCCATATCTCCGGCACTCCGAACCCCGGCCCCTAAGGGGAAAAAGACATAAGCATTAGCGCTTGCTGCAATTAGACAACGAACATTATTATTAAGCTTGAACTTTTGAACAGAACTTTTACAGCGCCTTACCTGAACAGTCAAGCTTACCTGAACTCCCATCAATCCTCAATCCAGTGAAGTAACTGGGTTTCAACGCGCCCCTGCATCAGAAGCAGGATGGAGAGCTCATCCTTCCAAACCCTAAGGTGAGGCTTCACGGGGAATCGTGGAGGAGGTATTGTGGAGGGTTGGAAGGGAGTGGGAGGCTTGAGCATTGTTCCACAGTTGGTAATACTCCCTTTTCACGCACAGGAGGGTATCCAACGAGCCAGGGAAGCCAGAATAGAGGGGCCCTTCCTGTCCATCTTCAGAGTTCTGCGCCTTTGACGCCGCGCCTCCGTGGGAACCAGGTGAGCGTTACAGACCAGCCCATTGTGGCACCAGACCTGGCTGACTCCATGGCTGACTTCCAGGTCAGCAGGCCTATGACACGTGCGCTGGTGCACGTTGATGTCATCATGCCACGTGCATCTGGGGCAGCAAGGACATCTGCTGCCCCAAGTAGGCAGGGCGGAGAGGCTGCAGGGGCAGCTGCGGCTCCATCCACCCCAGCTCTCACACACCCAGCCAGGACAGTGTCGGTCCTAGTCCATCCTGCTGATATTCCCCCTGACACCATTACACTTGAGCCAATGCCTGCACCAACTCCCATGCTGAGTGTGCAATCCCACACTCCTGATACAGAGTCCACCAGGGCTCCTGCCCCTAGTGTCCAGAGCGGCGCAGGACACTCAGGATCACCATCACCTTCCAAGCGGAAGAGGAAGAGTGCTCGTCCGGCACAGGCTGATGCCCCAGACACGGCTACACAGTCCGGCCCGTCCAGGAAGCCCAGCTTCACGGATGACGAACTGAATGCACTTGTCGAGTATGTGTCCGCACATGATAACGAGATGGTCATTGTTGCAGGATCCAAGACCACACCTGCACAACGCCAGGCACACTGGCAGACCGTTGCGGACATCGTAAGTGCCCTTGGAATCGTGAGGCGCACAGCCAATGATTGCTATAAGCGCTGGAATGACCTAACGCGCAGGGCAAAGAGTAAGCTGGCCTCAAGTCATGCCGCAACTCTAGTGACCGGAGGTGGGTCTCCAGTAGTAGACATGGAACTCACTCCACATGAGTCAGTCGCTGGGACCTACGTCACGGAGGAACAGATCCAAGGCGTGGGAGATCTGCCTGATTACGAGGCATTGTCCGGTGAGTGCACATGCATGTGTGTGTCATCCATGTGCATGGTGTGTGTGTGTGAGGGCTTCTGTTTGTGTGCCAGGTGAGAGTGTGTGCGCCTGAGTCGTATGGGTCAGCCATGTGCTTCATGCAATACATCCTGCGCAGCTGCATTAGGCCATAGCAGTATCCCTTCTGCCAACAGTAGACATCTAGCCCAACGGCACGCCAGTTGCCCTTGAAGTGTCACCTTGCCACAACATTGTTGCTTATTTTTCACTGTTCATACAGGCAGATTGTTTGCATTCCACCACTTTTATTAGGCATTTCACAGTCCTCTAGTCACATGTCTGACATGGCTATGGTAAAGTGGAGTGACTTTGTTACCTGGATATAATTTGTTCACACATGTCCCTGTGCAATTGGACCATTTTGGACTGGCAGCTCCAGGTGAAAAATCTGACCTGTTTTCAAGGGGTGTCTCTGGCTGCACCTCCCCCGAGCTGTACTCAGGTGTTGATTCGGATGAGACCTACGTGCCGTCGCAGGTGAGTGTTCCGTGGAGGGATTCTGTTCTGTCCCACCCACCTGCACCAGGGTCAGAACCCTCAATGGGGATGTCAGTGTTGGCAGCTACGCCTTTGGTGGTTACGGATGCAGGGTCACACTCCGCGACATCTGATCCTGTTCCTGGGCCAGCAGATCAGAGAGGGAATGCAGTCCTGCAACCTCAGGCAGTGCCGGCACAGCAAGGCGCACTTCGCCTTGCCCCAGACAGGTGTGGTGCCCGCCGAAGAGGTGGTTGTACGCAACCTGGCAATACCGCATGTGAGCAATCCATTTACGGTATGGCTACCCAACAGGCAGCATCATCAGAGATGATGGCTCAGGCCATGGATAGGGTGGCCACTTCCATTGTCCCCCCTGAAAGGCTGATGGAGCGACTACATCAGCAACCGACTCCATCTGGCAGTCACACAGGGAGGACATGTTGGCGTCCAACAGGGACAGGCGGGCGGCACTGGCGACTCTGCAGGAGGCCATCCCCATAGAGTCCCAGGGCCACAGGGAAGCCCTGAGGCAGGAGCTCCTTCACCTCAGGACGACTCTTGTTGAGCTTGAGGCTTCAACACACCAAAGGACAGAACAGCAGCTGGAGCGTCTCACCCGTACGCTCTCAGCTGAGATGCAGGCAACGAGGGCGGAGGTCCGGGCATCCCGTGAGTTGTTGCATGGGGACCTCCGCACACTCATCCTCCAGAACCAGACCTACCACACCCGCATGCTTGCAGCCATGGAAGAGCAGACTAGGGCCTTGCGTGGGCGGCCTCCCATAGTGCAACCACCTCTGGATGCAGCTGCACAGGGTGATAATAGCGACAGCAGTGATACTCCCACAATAGGGTAGCCGTGTGGGCCATGAGCCCATGGAGGTGTTTTTTTTTTCCAGGATCCACACAGGTGGGTTTTGGTGTGCACCCTGTCCTCGGACCTCCTGGGTGGCCTCCCAAACCCCCCCGGGACCATCAATGGCCATTTTTGATTTTTATTTTTATTTATATTTTTGATTTTTATTTTTATTTTTATTTTTATTTTTATTTTTGATTTTTATTTTTATTTTTATTTGTATTTTTATTTTTTATTTCTAATTAATTTTTCCCAATTATTTTGGGACAATTTGTTGCCTTCCGTGGTTCCTGTGGGCATACGCTGCATTGTGGCTGGGCACATGCAGGCTTGTCATGTATTTGGTTCAGATGCTTGGGTTTGAGTCACACACACCCCTCCTGCTTCCCGTTTCCATGGGCTTGCAAAGGGTGTGCCCAAGTGACATTGACGTACATGGTGACATTGGACTCCCACTACATGTGTGGGTAGTCTAGTCAATACTGTGTATGCATTCCTAGTGCATATTGCTGTTGTGTTGTACACTGCATATTGCATTGATGTGTAACTCATCATCTGTGTCTACCTCTCAATTTGCAGGTCCCTTCCTCATGTCTACACAAGGCCCTCTAGTCTGGAGATGGGGTCCATGTTGGCAGCAGTGCACCTACAACTCTACATGGCGCCAACACTGCACAGTTGGTAGTGGTGGGAGTGCAGGCATTTCCAGGTGGTGAGACTACTAATATATAACATTTGTGATGTCATGTTAATGGTAGTACCTGCTCAAGTTTGTTGTTGGTCCTGCATTACTGTGAGCATTTCAGGTGTTGCAAGTTTCAATTAGGGACACTCTACATTGTGACACTAGTGTCATGTTGTGGGGATTACTTTGTTTACCTGCAAATAGCATGACATGGCACGGTGTGTCGTGTGGCGGTGCTGGGGATGGGTTGGCTGACATGGCACTGTCCTCTTGTTGCATTTTGCAAGTGGGTATTCATTTTAGCTTGAATGTGTTACTTCACAAAACTGCATTGGTGGTGTCTGTGTGGGTAGGGATGCACACATTGTGACACTTCCAGGTGAACAATCTCAGGCTGATATGGTTTTCACGGTTCATTCTGCAGACATTCAGGATCAGTGTCAGGTTCAGTCATCATTGATTGTCAGATGGAATGTGCCAGGGCAGTGTGCACTCCACAGGGGTGTGATTTCTATGTGAAGTAATTAGCCACTAGCTGTGTACGGGCTGCCTCCCCCGTGCCCTTTCCCCTCGCATGCGCAGCGGCTGTGCATGTGGTTGGGGATGTGGGGCCACCACCATGTCCACGGCCAGGCCCCGGCGTGTTGCAACGTTGTGCAGGACACATGCTGCCACTATGATCCTGCACACTACTGTAGGCAGCGTGACTGGGTGGCCTGTGATACACCACCCACAATGGCACTTGTCCGCTGAAATGATCCAGTGGCTAAGGGGTGCAGTACATTGAGGACCTTCTCCAGGGGGCTGAGTGCTTGGGAGCACAGGGTGGGTGATGTGAGGTCATCCTCCCACTCACTCACCAGGTACAGTATAATGTGTGGTGGAAACCTGTACCTCCCATGCACCTGGTCATCAGGCATCCCGAAAAGGCTGGTTCTGGGTGTGAATATTCTGGCCCTGACTATCCTCCTCCTCCTCCTCCTTTGGTAGCCCACGCCCACTGCTGCTAGGAACGGTATGTTCATCCTGAGTTTGAGCTTGTTATTTTGTTAGCGCGCAAATTTATGCATTGCGCGTGTTGTAGTCAAGCGTGTGACCCGCGCACCCCTGAAATCCAGTACCCAGTCCAATAGCGTGTGGAAATTCCCACGCACACCGGGATACAGGTGCGCTGACGTACTTGCGTGTGTAAGTGCCCGCACACCCCTGATATACACGTACATAGGCCAATCGCGTGTACGCGCACTTTTGTCCAATTACACGCGATGACACTCTGACGTGCTGTCCAATTACACGCGATGACACTCTGACGTGCTGTCCAATTACATGCGATGACACTCTGATGTGCAGTCTTTCCATGTGTGCTCTGTCATCACGTGCTGTGTGGGAAACACCCGTGCGGGTCACGTCACAGACGCGCTTACGCGCTGAGGGCCTTTGGTCCAATAGAATCGCGTATGCGTGCTGACGCGTTTACGCGCTGAGGGCCTTTGGTCCAATAGAATCGCGTATGCGTGCTGACGCGCTTACGCGCTAAGGGCCTTTCCTCGATTTTCACGCTGACGTGCAGGATTTTCACGTGCCAAAACACTCCGTACCAAGCTGGCCACGCGTTAGCACATGGAAGACCACGCTCCTGCCCAGAAGGCCGAACTACTGCCCCCCAGAGCCCCGAGCACGCTCCCACCTGCCATCTGCTGCTGCCTGACTGCCTGCTGCCCACGTGCACTGCCATTTGCTGCCTGCACATCAGCCAGGGGTGCTGTTGCTGTGACCACCCCTGCTGGAACTGAAGACTCCCGACTGGGATTCCATTGCTCCACAGCCCAGCCCCAGGACCCAGTTGCCCACCCACTCCTGCCTCTGGGGTTGTCATGTCGGGGCAAACACCATCTGTGACCACTGACAACCCCCGGCCAGAGAGGCAGAGGGGCACCAGCTTCAGTGCCACCAAAGTTGGTGTCCTGGTGGAGCAAGTCCTGGGGCAGTATGATGCCCTCTTTGGAAGTTCCTGCGCCGACAAGGAAGGACGGACTCGGATCTGGACTGACATCGTGACTGCCATCAACGCGGAGGGGGTGGCAGTCCGGGACTTACAACATGTCAGGAAGCGCTGGGAGGACTTCAGGTCCAGGACCCTGAACAAGGCCCGGCGCCTCTTGAAGGCAGCGGATGCCAAGGGGCGCCGGGGCCACTTGTCGGAAGAACAGATGAGGGTCCTGGAACGCATATCCCCAGCGCTCCACGTCCAGGTCCTAGAGAAGCAGACCCGTCTGGAGTCGAGCGGTGAGTGTACGTGCATCCTGATTGTGAGCAGTGCGTGTGGTGATTATTCGGTATTGTGCAGGTTGCACATCTGTTTGTATGGGGTGGAGTATGGGTGGGGGTGTACAGGGCCGTGGGGCTGACACATGCGAGGGCTGTAATGTGTGAGACATGGATGGTGCTTGTGTGTGTAGGCTTGCATGCCAAATGCAGTTGTGCGTGCACACATGTTTGGATGAATGTGTATGTAAGTAGACATGTCCGTGATGTCACGCATGTATGTTGTTTTCGGCTGCATGTATGAGCACTGTGTACATGTGCATGTGTGTGTATTTGACAAGGGTGCAACAGTGATGCAACATGGATGCATGTGACAGCGGTATGTGGAAGCCTGATTGGCAGATGTGACATGGATGCCCGTCTGAACAGTGCGACACTTGGCAGAGGTGTACACATGCATGCAAGTGTGGTGGTGTGTGTACATGTGTGGTGCACTTCCTGTGTTGCATGTGATGTGTGGCTCCCCTTTGGCTGCTCATGCAGTTGTATGTGTAGGGATGGTGGTGGCAGTTGCGATATGGCTGTGGTATGGCTCATGTGTGCGAGTTGCAATGACATGTGTGTTGGGGACTGTGATAACATGTCTGAGGTTTGCCAATGCCACTCATGTGCAACTGTCATGTGTGTATGTGTCCATTGTACAGTGCCCTGATGCCTGTGTTTTGTTTCTCCCTGTCTGCAGCGTCAAGGTGCTGTGGAGCACAGCGGCGGGGATCCGACCGCCAGCTGGAGACGCAAGGCCCGGCTCCCCTCCCGTGTTGTCATCTCGTCGGGGAGTGAGGAGTCCGGTGCCACGTCCCAGGCCGCAGCTGCCGGGGGGAGGTCCAAGAGGCGGAGGTTGGAGTTGGACTCCTCGGCAGCAGAAGGGGCAGCTGGGACCCCACAGGGCCCAACAGGGGAAGATGGCACGGAGTCATCAAGGTTGGTGGGGGGTTTGGTGGAGGAGGAGGCCGTGCAAGCACCAGAGACGGGGTCTGGAGGTGGGATCCCACTCGTGCTAGTGGTGCAGTGCAGGACCAGGGACAGGAGGCAGCACAGGCCACCGCGGAGGTGCCTGTGTGCAATCCTGTCCCGATCCTGTCCCTGCATCATCTTGCACCAGCAGGGATGCCTACGTCCAGACCCGTTTTCAGGCAGGGGATGAGCTGACGTCAACTGGCCTTCCTCTGCCTGCGGACGTGGCCATCCAGGTCCGGGTTGAGCCTGTCCTGGCTGGTGTGGCGTTGCGTCAACGGGCCATGCGAGGTGACCTGCAGTCTTTTCATGGAGAGACTGCACGTCATCTCGAATGGCTCGTTGACCACGTCAGCCTGCTGGGACAGGTCACCCAGGCCGGATTCCTCCGTCTGATGGGGCTTGCTCCGACCCCCTCCTCAACTGGACCCCCTACGCGCCAGTCGTCCTCTGTGCCATCTTCCCACCCATCAGTCACCTGTGTGCCCTGTGGAGCTGCCTCTGACGGTGCGGCCAGGCTGGTGGAGGAGGCATCCCTGCCACAGTCGGGAGTCGGAGGTCCAGCAGGGGTGGCCACATCAACAACTGCACCCCAGCCAGCGGAGGATTGTGCAGGCAGCAGGAGGCAGTGCACGGGCAGAGGCAGAGCAGCAGCAGCAACATGGTGGGAGCCATGAAGGCTCAGGGCCTTCGACATCGGAGGGGCAGGCATCGGCCAGAGGGCAGGAGGACCCAGGACAGAGAGTGTCTTCCGGGTGGCAGCGGTTGGGCCACGCCATAAGTGCGGAGCGGCGGCAGGCAGAAGAGGCGTGGCTCACAATGGTCAGGGCGGAGAACTCCATGCGGAGGGCCCTGAGGCGGGCCGAGTGCCTCGAGGCAATCCGCAGGGGGTTGGAGGAGGACAAGGCGTCGTCCCTGCGGACCCTCGGGGCCATGGAACTGGACCGCCTCCGGGACATCGAACAGGAGTTCGATGATGCCCTGACCCGGAACACCACGGAGTGAGCCGCTGGACTTGCCCGCCGCCTTTGTATATAGTTCTTTAGTTTTAGGTTTCCTTTGTTTGTTCTTATGATTTGGAGTCGACGGACACTGCTCCACTTTTTGTATATAGTTGCATTTTAGTTAGGTTTTTTTGTAGGTTTCCTTTGTTCAGTTGGGCTCATGGACCCTTGGAAGTTTTTTACATGGTTCTTAATTGGATAGATATTTTTTTACATTTGACTTTGGACAACATTTTTTTGGATTCTGATTTGCTGTTTTTATTTTTTTTTTTACGGACATGCAGCTTATTTTTTCTCATTCCCATTGTAGTTTGTTTCATTTCTTTAGCATTCTTTCTTTTTTCAATACAATTTTGTTTTCATACTTCACTGTGTGGTATCATCTCATTGGTTTCATGCATTTCATGTTGTGTGTTTTCCCATTCAATTGCAACCATTGTGTGTGACGGACATGGGTTCATTTGCTTTATGAACATTGGGGGTGTAACATGCAATTTCTATTTCCATGTGGGTGAATGGGTTACTTGGTAGGGCTTTTTGGCTGTGGAGGCTGACCATTACGCACATGATTGGAGATTGTGAGGACCTGGTGGAGGCTGCCCATGGTGGCTGGGGGGTGGGGGTGCAGGGGTACATGAGTTGGACATGGGTGGGGGCCTGCTGGCAGGTGCCCCACAGTGCTGGGGGGTGGGGGTGGTGGGAGACATCAGTGGGGGCCTGGTGGAGGGTGCCCCTGCACTGCTGGGGGGTGGGGGTGGTGGGAGACATGAGTGGGGGCCTGGTGGGGGCTGCCCCTGCACTGCTGGGGGTGGGGGTGATAGGGGACATGAGTGGGGGCCTGGTGGAGGGTGCCCCACAATACTGGGGGGTGGGGGTGCAGGGGTACATGAGTTGGACATGGGTGGGGGCCTGCTGGCAGGTGCCCCACAGTGCTGGGGGGTGGGGGTGCAGGGGTACATGAGTTGGACATGAGTGGGGGCCTGCTGGCAGGTGCCCCACAGTGCTGGGGGGTGGGGGTGGTGGGGAACATGAGTTGGACATGGGTGGGGGCCTGCTGGAAGGTGCCCCACAGTGCTGGGGGGTGGGGGTGGTGGGAGACATGAGTGGGGGCCTGGTGGAGGCTGTCCCTGGTGGCTGGGGGGTGGTGGTGATAGGGGTCATGAGTGGGGGCCTGGTGGAGGGTGCCCCTGCACTGCTGGGGGGTGGGGGTGGTGGGAGACATGAGTGGGGGCCTGGTGGAGGGTGCCCATGGTGGCTGGGGTGTGGGGGTGGGTGGGAGACATGAGTGGGGGCCTGGTGGAGGGTGCCCCTGGATGCTGGGGGGTGGGGGTGCAGGGGGACATGAGTGGGGGCCTGGTGGAGGGTGCCCCTGGTGGCTGGGGGGTGGGGGTGGTGGGAGACATGAGTGGGGGCCTGGTGGAGGGTGCCCCTGCACTGCTGGGGGGTGGGGGTGGTGGGAGACATGGGTGGCGGCCTGGTGGAGGCTGCCCCTGCACTGCTGGGGGGTGGGGGTGGTGGGAGACATGAGTGGGGGCCTGGTGGAGGGTGCCCATTGTGGCTGGGGGGTGGGGGTGGGTGGGAGACATGAGTGGGGGCCTGGTGGAGGCTGCCCCTGGTGGCTGGGGGTTGGGGGTGGTGGGAGACATGAGTGAGGGCCTGGTGGAGGGTGCCCCTGCACTGCTGGGGGGTGGGGGTGGTGGGAGACATGAGTGGGGGCCTGGTGGAGGGTGCCCCTGGTGGCTGGGGGGTGGGGGTGGTGGGAGACATGAGTGGGGGCCTGGTGGAGGGTGCCCCTGGTGGCTGGGGGTGGTGGGAGACATGAGTGGGGGCCTGGTGGAGGGTGCCCCTGCACTGCTGGGGGGTGGGGGTGATGGGAGACATGAGTGGGGGCCTGGTGGAGGCTGCCCATGGTGGCTGGGGGGTGGGGGTGGTGGGAGACATGCATAGTTGATCAGTAGTGCAAGGTGACATGTGGGTTGGCTGGGGGGCATGCCCATTGTGGATGGGCTGCCTGCGGGACATGAGCAGGGGTGCAGGGTAGTCCCCCATGGTGTGGGCTGCCTGCAGGGGCCGTGGAGGTTGTGGAGCGTACACCTGGGAGGACCCACACGGCCAATTCACGTGTAGTACTCCCCTTAACCCCTGAAATACGCATACCCTGCTGAAATCGCGTGTGCAACTTCCTGCGCACCCCTGAAATACACGTACCCTGCTGAATTTGCGTGTGGAACTTCCCGCGCACCCCTGGAATACACGTACCCTGCTGAATTTGCGTGTGGAACTTCCCGCGCTCCCCTGAAATACACGTACCCTGCTTGCACGGGGCCAATCGCGTGTGGAACTTCCCACGCACCCCTGAAATACACGTACCCTGCTTGCACGGGGCCAATCGCGTGTGGAACTTCCCACGCACCCCTGAAATACACGTACCCTGCTCGCACTGGGACAATCGCGTGTGGAACTTCCCGCGCACCCCTGGAATACACATACCCTGCTGAAATCGTGTGTGGAACTTCCCGCGCACCCCTAAAATACACGTACCCTGCTTGCACGGGGCCAATCGCGTGTGGAACTTCCCGCACACCCCTGAAATACACGTACCCTGCTTGCACGGGGCCAATCACGTGCGGAACTTCCCGCGCACCCATGGAATACACGTACCCTACTCGCACTGGCCCATTCACATGTGGAACTTCCTGCGCACCGCTGAAATACACGTACCCTGATGGAATCGCGTGTGGAACTTCCCGCGCACCCATCTAATACATGTACCCTGCTCGCACTGGCCCATTCACGTGTGGCACTTCCCGCGCACCCCTGGAATACACATACCCTGCTGAAATCGTGTGTGGAACTTCCCGCGCACCCCTGAAATACACGTTCCCTGCTTGCACTGGGACATTCGCGTGTGGAACTTCCCGCGCACCCCTGAAATACACGTACCCTGATGAAATCGCGTGTGGAACTTCCCGCGCACCCATGGAATACACGTACCCTGCTCGCACTGGCCCATTCGCGTGTGGAACTTCCCGCGCACCCCTGAAATACACGTTCCCCGCTTGGCGTTTGCTGTTTGCCAGCCCGGTGAACTGGTCCAGGGTTAGCGCAGCCCTTTGCGATGATTTAGCGATTTTGATGACTTTTCCTTGCGCGAGGGCGTTCTTGGGGGCGTTACTGGCGCTGCTGCAGGGTCGCTGCGATTCTCTGCGCCACGGCTGGTTTGGGAGCCTAAAATCCATGAATACGCTGTGCGCGGAAATCGGTTTTAGCGCACGTGCCTGGCGCAGTCAATCGCACGCGGACACTCTGCGCCAGCCGCTTGCGACACTTTTCTGCGAAATTCTATGAATTACCCTGTAAGTGTTTGGTTCCCGTTCTCAGTATCCAATTTTTCCCCTTTCTTTGATTCAGGAAACAAGTTTGGGGATGAAGAAGGACGCGGCTCATGCCCCTGGGAGTGTGCCAGATTCTCCTTTCCCTGAGACACTAGTTCTTTGTGTATAGATGGTACTTTCTCTGTACTGGCACCCATTTGTGTGGTGCCCAGGCCACCCGAGACTGAGTCATGGAGAACGTAGCAAAGATCTAAAAGGGAATCATTATAGATGTCCCCAAAATCTGATATAGAATCCCTATTGTAAGGGTTATTCGCAATGATATATTAACTGTACTCTTTACCTCTTGTTGCGGCACATAAAAATCAGTAATTTCTGTTATCCAGGGAATGGGAGCTTGAGGCGGCGAGGTACTTGCCCGTATGGTATAGTCAAGTGTATTTGCACTATTTGGGGAATCAACTTTCCTGTATGGTTCCCCTTTTCTGAGGGTGTAGTTACGAACTTTAGTCACTACTTTACCAGGCATATTTTAAATGGGACTAATCCAAATAGCAATACCTCAGTTGTTCCCAAGTAGTGATGAACAATACAGTCGTAACTTGTTACTGCTCACCTCAAGGAGAGAGTCGATTACCTGTGGCAGCTGGGTCAGCATCGTGCCAGCCTCCGGAATACTGAAACACACAGTGCACACCACATGCTCTGCGCTGGGAAAGGTATTTGAATCACCTCCTCCTCCAGCAAGCAAAGAAAGTACAGAAAGACTTGGAATGCCACAGATCAGCAGTGTAGCACCTCCACCTCTGTTCACCAAAACACACAGGGCAGGCAAGGTTTAAAGCTTGAAGACATTGGGTGCAGAAATGTATTTGTGATTGCTATGTACAATGCTTCTGCTCCACCAATTTCCTTCACGAGATATTGTGGCATTAAGCCCCCATGTCTTAAGGTCATTAGCACCCCAGGCTACCAAAGCGGTAACATTTTTTATTTTCCTTCATTTTACGAGATGCTGTGCGCGTCCCATTGAAAGAAGGAACATTCTTTACAAAGATGGCCACCATGGAAAGGGAAGGCGGGGCTCCATACGGTGCCCCTTTTCCCTTTCCATTGTAACCTGCAGGAGGCAAGGGGAAGGAGCAGATGCAGCAGTGGGACCCGCTGAAATAAGGTACATAGATGGGTGGGGGGATGTATAAAAAAAGGGGGGACAGAGGGTGTGGGGAAGATGGCGGCAGGGGAGCTGGCCATCAGGCGGCATGCAATGCAGGCTTTCACCTGTGGTTCCATCTGATTAACTGGCACTCCCCACCAGGGTGCTAATGTGTTATTCAGAAAATATGGCCCTACACTCTAGGCCTAGCCCTTAAAGCAATAGCCACGTTTTCAAATGCAGAAATTGTTTCTCTTTCACAGCATTTAGTAATATTGACCCCTCTCAAAAAAACAAAAATGCACCAAACTATTGAAATAATGTTCAGTGATATATAGGGCTCCCCCATGGGAAAATAGAAGTGAATGATCTGAATGCCTGGGCATCCATGAGGCGTGGGGAAGCAGGGAGTGCTGCAAAAAGTGAGTAGTATTTTGCAAGCACAGTGATGTAGAGGGGACAATGGAAGTGGAGTAGGAGGGTCCCATTAGGCTGACTAGTCTATCCAGTTAGAGACAGAAAGGAGGGGAATTACATATTAGATACCAGAATAAGACCGATAAAAGAAGATGTGTCAACAAGACGAGCAGTAAGATTACTCTGTACCACCAACAGGACACCCAGCTTTACTCTGGGAACAGAGACGGCCCCTCTAACCAACACTTGATGCTTACGTGGTAGATAACCCGGTGGTATGTCATTATGACACTCAATAAAAGCATGAGGAATGTAAATGAACCTTACCTTGGGGAAGCCACTGTCATAATTAGCCAAGAGTGTGTTAGATCCCACTTTACTGAGTGCATAGGACATCCACATTTCCTCCTGGAATCGAGATTACGTGGCTTCCCTCTCACACAGGGACTGCCTTAATCAAAGCATAAGCTGCAAGAAGGACACTTGCCCTTTTTTGTTGGCTGAGATTGCCTTATTTGGCTGTACTCAGGAGTGGCAGGTTCTCTGAACACGAGGATCCTGGTATAACAAAGCACACTAATTTAACTAAATGCAGATAATCTGTCCAAGATGGCAAAAAGCCTACATTAAGGTGCCACCTGAACCTTTACTCCCCTGAACAATTCACTTCAGGAATGGACCACTGCCTGCACAGCCAAGACAGGTAAAACATTCCAAAGTATGTTTAGAGAACCTTTTAATGCACAGAGACCCCTTTGGTGCTACGAGGGAGCGAACAGAGCAATGCTGTATGAAAGATATGAGTGATTCGGTGGGTAGAAAGAAACCAGATTTTAACGTTCTTTCCGAACACAAGGAGAGCAGGTTCCAAATAAATGGTTAGAAGATTGTTATTACAGAGCATGGCATCCTACTGGTCTTGCCTTCCAGAAAGTAAGGACAACGAGCAGTCTAGGGGATGTTATCAAATCATTCTTTCAGTTGGCAGTATTACCAAGGCTCTAAAAATTCCCTCTTACGCTGTTCACATGCTGCAAACAATATACAGTGGCTATTTCCCAAAGATGTGATGGAACCTTGTGGTATGCATAACATGCTTGGCAGCCACATTTTCAACATACTCAAATCAAGGTGTGAGTTTAACCAAAAAGCCCAGTTAAAAACTGTTTCCATAGTGGAGTCTTGATAAGACAAGAGCTTTTACAGCTCTGATCCAATTCTGGTAGCAGATAAATGGGAGGAGGGAGCTGAGTTTTTCCAGGGTGAACAAATACAATCCTGACCACTGCTGCTAACTGTGGTTCCAGTGTTAGGCTGTGGTTTATCAAGACTCACACGTTTATGTTAACCATAGACGGGTGAGAGCATCAGCCAATATACTCAGGCCAAAATGAGAGGTTCCAGTATCTCTGCCTTTCCTTGAATTATAGAAGTTAAATATAGATTCTCTTCCACAGCTATTGTTGAAGGATTATTGAATATAAATCCAGACACAATGTTAAATGTTCTGCAGAGTGGAAATGTATCATCACTCAGTCATAGTTTATGTTTCTCCATCAAACCCTTCCTGAATGTTGATATAATTAGTTGCAAGCCGATTTGATGTCATCATGGGGATGAGTGATCCATCTACCCCTAAACTAAAACTACAAACTCCCAGTCCTCAGAAACAACAATTTGCACCCGTGATGGGGGGATCAGCCATTCAGGTTCCTTAGATCGTGTGCTGAAACTGCTACTCTCAGCCATCTTTCCATGGAACCTGAAGGCTGCTTCCCTCGCCCTGCAGAGCCATTTCCCCCCATCCACCTTATCTGTGTTTTTAAGGTTCCCTCCACCCCACCCCACTTACCTCTTTTCATCAGCGGCGGCCCCTCTGCCACTGCCACGCTTCTGCTGCCATTCTGTGGCTGCCATGGAAATGGAAGAGGAGCTCCCTATGGAGCCCAGCCTACCATATCCATGGTGGTTATCTTTAGACAGTATTTTCATTCATAGATCAGGACTGCTTGCGCTTCCCATTTGTTGAATGAAAATACAATTTTCTTAGCACCCTGGGTTTCCGGATTTGAAACCTGGTGTGCTCATAGCATTGAGCACTCGTTCCAAGGGCTTGGATGGGTGTTAACATCCCAGGGCCCTTGTGAAACGTCCTTGCTTCACTCAGGCCTTTGACTTGTGCCCCGGGCCGTTAACACTAGTGTCAGCTTCAAACAGGTAATGTACACTACATTATCATATCCTCATCTACATCAAGGGATATTCCTTTCAAAATAGAAAACCCCAAGCAAGTGAGTTGTGGCCCAGGTAAAGGAAAAGATTCTGCCTACCCACCCAAAGGCACACCCGAAAAACAGAATTAAAATTAACAGCACAATTTGGATGAATCAGGGTTATAAGTCTCAGTCACCAGGATCATTCACTCTGCAAGGACATTGATTTATCTGCGTTTACAGTGAGAACCCTTTACTCTAACAGTCTGTTCAAGAGATGGAGCCTAACAAGATACACCGTTTGAAAGTTGGGCAACAATCAACTGAAGTGAGGGATAAAAGGAGCCATACAGGTGAAGAAACTCTGAAGCTGATTTGAGTAAAAGTTGAGAAGAATTTCTTTCAGTTCAATATTTTTTAGGGTAAAATGAACTCTGCAACACGTTCGTGTTGGCGGTAAGTAAAAAAATCAATGGCCTGCACAATGTTGTCAAAATGAACCTGAATGGCTATGCCTCATCTTTGATTTCTTTGTGAGGGTAGGTAATACCCTCAGCCCAAGACAGACACCCACCATGCAGCTGTCCTGGACTAGTTATCTAAAGAGAACACCCATTCAAAGAGAGTGGCCTAACACCAGGGCGCTGGATTTCTAAAGGCCTTTGATCCTAGTGACAAGGGAAGGGGTGCAGTTAGAACAGTCAGGAGGAATCAGTACAGTAGAAGGAGACTTGAACCATTTTGTTTCTCTGTCTCTCTCGTCTCTTTTCCCTCCACGTCTTCTGGAGAAAAACACTTTGGGTGTTATGTCAGAAGGGCAAAGTCCACTTCTTTCAAGGATAGGGATTGGACCACTAAGGCAGGCTAGTTTTAGTTGAATCACCTGTGGAACTGTACCTTCAAAAGAAAGGGGTTTCCACCACTTCTTTAATTCACTCTGGAACAAACACCTGCAAAGGATTCATTGGACCTCTTTTGGGAGAGTTGTACTTCCCAAAAGCACTCAACCACTGAGGTGAAGAAGAGCAGTCCAAGCCAGAGGAGAGCTCTGCCCCCTAACCACTCCCAGGTCACATTGAGTATGACTCTTGCTGTGGACCAGGACATTTCGCTCTGCACCAGAATCTCCTGATGTTTGGGGAGCAGACCCTGAACCAACTCATCCTGTCCTTGAGCCCATGAAGTGGGTCGCACAGAATCTGGAGGACCAGATCAGTAAAGGCTCCCTGTTTTGCCAGCACGACGGTTGAAATGACGTTGAGCTGTGTTAGACACTGAGGGATCCTGCTGGTGCTGCTTTTTGGTGCTTCTGCAAACCTTTGAAAAAGTGACTGCATCTCAAGCCCACTCAACACTGCATCTTCCCCTTGCTGAGCTCGTCATCTGCTAGGCTCAAATCAACCACTCAACACTGTGACCTAACTTGAAACACTGGAGAATCAGTTGCTGACTCAAATTTCCGGTTATGCCATGACTCAACCTGCTTTCCCCATGAACTTCTGCTTCGCAGAGCCACACATCGAAGAAACAGAATCACAGTTGCGACAACCATCACCCACTGAATAGAACTTCTGGAGCATCACTCATAAACCCCTCCCGCCAGTTTCAATCTGACTCGACCCGATTCAACCTCCAAGAGATCCTTGTGAGCACACCAACCTGCTTCGCTGAACGCCACCTTCGACCTGCAAAGATGTACTGCATTCTAACCTGCTCAACAACCGCTTGCTGCTTGGGCCCACATGATCCACCATTCCCAAAGTGAGCTTGATCCGCTCGCACCACTGCTCAAAGCTGGGCTTGGCACTGTTGAACCGCCAAGAATTGCAAAAAGGTACTATTATGATATGATATGGCATTTGTAACGCGCCTATACACAGGTGTTTCAAGGCGCGACGAGGCAGGGAGGGGAGGAAACAAGGGGAAACAGACAACGATCCTACTAGGCCAGGTGTCATTCAGATCGCGCAAGTGCAAGGGTGGGGGAGGGGGAAAAGTGCAAGGGGAAGGGGAGGGGGGGAAGTGCAGTAAAGGTAAGTGGCGTAAAGTAATAAATAAATAGGGCCAACTGGTGGCAAGTGCAAGGTAAGTGCAGAACAAGTGCTGGAAAAGGGGGGGGGCTGTAGGGATACAGATACAGTCCCGCAGTGCAGAGGGGTTCCAGGGCATCAGTGCAAGTGGAGAGTGGCTAGGCCCAGGACAGAGGCCGTTAAGAGTGGTCCAGTTGCAGAATCAGTGCAGTATCAGTGAGGAATAATTGGCTGTTCAGCAGGGGAGAGGGAGAGAGAAAGCAGAGGCAAAGAGGAAGGTTTTGAGGTGCTTCCGGAACCGGAGATGGTTCTCCTCAAGTTTCAGGGAGGCAGGAAGGCTGTTCCAGAGGGAGGCCCCTGCCGCGGAGAGAGATCTACCCCCAGCTCGTTGCTTCGAGAAGCGGCTGACCCTGAGGGAGTTGGAGGCGGATGAGCGAAGGGCTCGGGAAGGAAGATATTTGGGAAGAGAGAGTTGAACGTATATAGGACCAAGGCCCCAGAAGGCCTTGTGGACAATGCAGAGGGTTTTGAACTTTATCCTCGCAGCCACTGGGAGCCAGTGTAGAGATTTCAGTCCTGGAGAGATACGGTCCCTGGGCTTGAGGCCAAGGACAAGTCTCGCAGTTCTGTTCTGTATGAGTTGCAGAGGGCGGAGAGTGGAGGCAGGCAGATTAAGGTAGATGCTGTTACAGTAATCCAGCTTCGAGAGAACCAGGGCTCGGGAGACAGTGAGCTTCTGGGGGAAGGAGAGGAAGGGAAGAATACCTCTGAGGAGGTGCAGCTGGTAGTGTGACTTCTTAGCGACGTCAGAAATATGAGGAGAGAAGGAGAGTGTGGAGTCGAAGATGACCCCAAGGTTTTTTGCATTGCAGGTAGGAGCAGGGAGGGGGCCAAGGGAGGCAGGCCAGAGAGCTGCAGGGAAGGAGGGAGTGGGTGTACCGATGAGTAGGATCTCAGTCTTACTGGCATTAAGGCAGAGGTCATTTGAGGTCATTGACTATTAACTGCCCCCTTGGTCCAGCTTTGGACCTTAGAGACTGGTTAGGTCACTAAATCACTTTTTTCATCTATGAAACATGTCCTTTTCGAGAACATTGGAGTTTTTACTTGCCTTAGACCCCTGATTCATTATCCAGAGTGCTGTACTGTGCCCTCTTTGCTTATTCTCTGTTCTTTCCACATAGTGGGTTTTATGTAGTGCTTTTTCTATTTAGTTACTTCTGCAAATGGTGTGTTTGATTAAAGTATATCTATTTGTATAGAACCTTGACTGGACATTCCCTTTATGTTGGACTGTTATCCTTTGGAGTTTGGGTCACTAATGAATCCCATTCACACCTCTCTTAAGTGCATAGTATTCCCTTGGCCGACGTTATCACAAAAGGCGAAGGAGGTATTTCTCTTAAGTGTGCCTGTTTTACCTTTATGATTGTGTTGGCGTTTGGTTTGTAGCAGTGTGAGGGCTGAGTGGGCATTTTAGCATCTACTCATCCTTGTTTGAACTTCTGCAGGGCAGAATCCAATTCATCACACTTGTAAACAGTTACTAGGGGTATGCGTCCATAACATCAAGTGACATGTACATTTATCTGACTCGGTATGTTTAGATCTATTATTGCTGTTGTCAACGAAGAATATATTTCTGTATCCCAATCAGATTATTTAATAGTGGTGGACGCACTTGCTAGAACCTACTGATAAGTCTATGATTCAAATGGGCTGGAAGCAACCGTCAGCCATTTTAGGAGCAACATTCAGATAAAGCAGCATTTATGCTTCATTGTACCTAAAAAACGATAGTTTTATTTATTAACAACAATACAAATTGTAAATTGATGTGCAGAATACGATTCTGATACACTATGGAAAGGCAAGTGGTGTTGAGCACATCTCAATTCATATTCAGGACACTAGTCTCCTTGTCATTTCATTTAGCAGATATTAACTATTAACTTTAGCATAGGTTTCTTAGGTTTTCAATAAAGGGATCTTTCTAAAATCAACATCTACCAATAGTTAGATTTTTCAGAAGGCCAGTGATATTTGGGATATAGTTGGACTATAAAAGCAACTCACTGAGAGCCCTGATGAAGAGTCCCATCAGCCCAGGTTTCTGGTTTCATGAAAGGCAAGCCAACATTCTCTTCCAGATGATGTCTAAGTGTTGCTAACGAAATAAGGGGAGAATGGCTATACTTACCCCACACTAGGCAAACTGAGAAGTATCAGGATTCAGGAATAGTTCATTTGCTCTCAGCTACAAACGTAAAGCCTTTTCTCATATGTAGTAGCATTTCAAACAGACATTTGGCATTCTGCAATTTACATTACAGAATATCGCAGTCCCTGTTTATAAATACAAAGTGAAGGGGGCATGTATTTTGGCACCAGGAGTCGCACAATCTCCCAGGACAGTCAGGAATGCAAGCACTCTGTCTGGCTGTTTTCCCTCTGGAGTGGTTCCCCAGATAGGTCGATACAGCTAAATCCAGCAGATTGAAGCGGACAAGGAGCATAATGTCACTAATATAGAAATCAACATGAGTTTATTTATTCTTCCAGAGAATGGAGGGTGATTATCTCCGGAGATGGGTGGTGCTTTTAATTTATTGAATGTCATCCAGTGTTGGAATAATGCTGGGGTTTTCCTGGTATTTTAGATTCCTGAGCTGTGCCAATGTATGTAGCAGCAGCGCTTGGTTTTAGATATAGGCACAGATGGACAGAGACTTCAAAGGTTATCTCTAAGTGAGGCTGCCATTCAATACGCCTTTTCTTAGGAAGGAGAGTGGTCTGCAGCGGTTCACCAGTGTCCTCTCGGCTCTGGGGTAAGTATCCTGCCCAGTGGTATGTCTCCAAGTGTCCATTAAGGAAGTCAAATTAGGATCTAGCAACATAGTCCTAAGAGATGGCAAATTGGGAGCCTGAGCAGCAGAGACATTTGTTTTCATCATTGGATTTTGGTTGCCAGAAGGGCTGAGCTCCAGACCACAGACACCATGATGTTTAGGGCCTTTTGATACATTGGGCCTCATTACAAGGTTGGTGGTAGCTACCTCCAAACTTGCTGCAAGGTCTGGCACCCGCGAATGAGTAATTACTGGGGTATTCCGGCCGCACCGGCGCCAGTAATTGCCCTTTTGCAGGTGCCAGAGCTGGTAGACCCCCATTCCCATCTGAGCCCCATAGGACTCAATGGGAATGGGGATGCCTGTAGCTCTGGCACGGTTTATTACTGTGCCGGTGCTACAGGCTTGCTGTGCCTGCGGGTGCCTTTCATTCCGCCAGGTCAGACCGGGCGGAATGAAAGGCACCCGCGAGCATAACTCGGAATTTGCTGGTCCAGATACAACGGTACCGGTAAGCTTACCGATACCGTTGTATCCGGACCCACAAACTCGTAAGGAGGCCAATTGTTGTTTAATGAGAAATAAGTGTATATTTCTACCTTGGAAGGAGCACTGTGGTTTCAAGGATTTCATGTTTTAACGCTATATCTACTCTCCCACGGAAGTATGATTAGCGTCAGTGTGGATGTATACATTGCAATACTGTCAGGAAAGTGAATTGGAGTTGTTCTGCGGTGACTGCGGCCCCAATTTGTTTGTTTGCTTTGAACTTGGGAATGCACGTCCCATTTAAAGAGCTGATCCTGCAAGGACTCGAGGGACTTTAAAAAGCCTACCCTTCGCGAACGCGAAACGAAAGTGAATATGAAGTGTTCTGTGTGTTCAGCAGGGTGAGGCGAGGGCAGACAAAGTAATCCTAGAGATAAAAATCTCTGGCTGTCCAGAAAACAATACGGTAAGCCCTCCCCGCTGTCATTCTACATGGTGGACTTCATTGTACCTAAAAAACGATAGTTTTATTTATTAACAACAATACAAATTGTAAATTGATGTGCAGAATACGATTCTGATACACTATGGAAAGGCAAGTGGTGTTGAGCACATCTCAATTCATATTCAGGACACTAGTGTCCTTGTCATTTCATTCAGCAGATATTAACTATTAACTTTAGCATAGGTTTCTTAGGTTTTCAATAAAGGGATCTTTCTAAAATCAACATCTACCAATAGTTAGATTTTTCAGAAGGCCAGTGATATTTGGGATATAGTTGGACTATAGAAGCAACTCACTGAGAGCCCTGATGAAGAGTCCCATCAGCCCAGGTTTCTGGTTTCATGAAAGGCAAGCCAACATTCTCTTCCAGATGATGTCAAAGTGTTGCTAACGAAATAAGGGGAGAATGGCTATACTTACCCCACACTAGGCAAACTGAGAAGTATCAGGATTCAGGAATAGTTCATTTGCTCTCAGCTACAAACGTAAAGCCTTTTCTCATATGTAGTAGCATTTCAAACAGACATTTGGCATTCTGCAATTTACATTACAGAATATCGCAGTCCCTGTTTATAAATACAAAGTGAAGGGGGCATGTATTTTGGCACCAGGAGTCGCACAATCTCCCAGGACAGTCAGGAATGCAAGCACTCTGTCTGGCTGTTTTCCCTCTGGAGTGGTTCCCCAGATAGGTCGATACAGCTAAATCCAGCAGATTGAAGCGGACAAGGAGCATAATGTCACTAATATAGAAATCAACATGAGTTTATTTATTCTTCCAGAGAATGGAGGGTAATTATCTCCGGAGATGGGTGGTGCTTTTAATTTATTTAATGTCATCCAGTGTTGGAATAATGCTGGGGTTTTCCTGGTATTTTAGATTCCTGAGCTGTGCCAATGTATGTAGCAGCAGCGCTTGGTTTTAGATATGGGCACAGATAGACAGAGACTTCAAAAGTTATCTCCAAGTGAGGCTGCCATTCAATACGCCTTTTCTTAGGAAGGAGAGTGGTCTGCAGCGGTTCACCAGTGTCCTCTCGGCTCTGGGGTAAGTATCCTGCCCAGTGGTATGTCTCCAAGTGTCCATTAAGGAAGTCAAATTAGGATCTAGCAACATAGTCCTAAGAGATGGCAAATTGGGAGCCTGAGCAGCAGAGACATTTGTTTTCATCATTGGATTTTGGTTGCCAGAAAGGCTGAGCTCCAGACCACAGACACCATGATGTTTAGGGCCTTTTGATACATTGGGCCTCATTACAAGGTTGGAGGTAGCTACCTCCAAACTTGCTACAAGGTCTGGCACCCGCGAATGAGTAATTACTGGGGTATTCCGGCCGCACCGGCGCCAGTAATTGCCCTTTTGCAGGTGCCAGAGCTGGTAGACCCCCATTCCCATCTGAGCCCCATAGGACTCAATGGGAATGGGGATGTCTATAGCTCCGGCACGGTTTATTACTGTGCCGGTGCTACAGGCTTGCTGTGCCTGCGGGTGTCTTTCATTCCGACAGGTCAGACCTGGCGGAATGAAAGGCATAACTCGGAATTTGCTGGTCCAGATACAACGGTACCGGTGCAGAATACGATTCTGATACACTATGGAAAGGCAAGTGGTGTTGAGCACATCTCAATTCATATTCAGGACACTAGTGTCCTTGTCATTTCATTCAGCAGATATTAACTATTAACTTTAGCATAGGTTTCTTAGGTTTTCAATAAAGGGATCTTTCTAAAATCAGCATCTACCAATAGTTAGATTTTTCAGAAGGCCGGTGAGATTTGGGATATAGTTGGACTATAGAAGCAACTCACTGAGAGCCCTGATGAAGAGTCCCATCAGCCCAGGTTTCTGGTTTCATGAAAGTAAAGTCAACATTCTCTTCCAGATGATGTCAATGTGTTGCTCACTTATTTCTGCATACTCGGTTCACCCGTGTGAACATATCTTATTTTCTTGCCGGCGCTTGGAAAAAGCTGCAGTGGCTTTGGCTGTTTCCTGGATTCCTGTTTTGGATTTTTGATTTTGAACTTTGCTGTGAGTTGAACTCACAATACTACAAGGTGGATACCGAGTTTGATTATTAGCACGCTTATCTTTTTTTACCATCAATTCTCATGTGCTGTAATTTTGTTTTCTTTAGGCTTGTGCATTCTATGCCACGCCTTTTTGAGAACAATTGTTATATATTGAAAACATGCACGCTTCAGTGCGGTGCCATGGACTGGTGCTTGGTGCTCTGTCTATCATTTTCTTTTTCTTTTTTTTTTAAGCAGCTTTCCCAGCTTTGAGCATCAACTGGGTGAGCAATCTGAATCATTTAATTTAGTTTCCGTATTATGTATTTTCTTAGTGCTCAGTCTGTATTTTGAATGAGGTTTGGCATCTTTTTTTTTAAGCAGCTTTCCCAGCTTTGAGCATCAACTGGGTGAGCAATCTGAATCATTTAATTTAGTTTCCGTATTATGTATTTTCTTAGTGCTCAGTCTGTATTTTGAATGAGGTTTGGCATCTTTTTTTTTTAAGCAGCTTTCCCAGCTTTGAGCATCAACTGGGTGAGCAATCTGAATCATTTAATTTAGTTTCCGTATTATGTATTTTCTTAGTGCTCAGTCTGTATTTTGAATGAGGTTTGGCACTGTGGATTCATGTCATTTTGTCAGTACACACTAAAATCGAATAAGCCTGATGTGTCAGACTTGTTGTTAAACTCACGAAAAACCTTGTGCAGCAAACACAAATCTATTGTTAGAACTGCAAGGAAAACCATTACGTGGACCCCAGTTCTCAGAACCACATTATCAAACAGGGACATTCGCACATTTTGTGCAAAAAGTAAAGAGTGCATGGTGGAGGAAGGTCCCCTAAATGCTCCTTTAGCCCGAATATATCAAATTATAATGGCCCAGGCTCAATGGACTCTTCCATACTCTCTAATAGATCCATTGCGGTTTCTTTCCTCCAACCGAAACCACAACGCAAATTACCTACTGACAATGCAGATATTCCCTCAGAAAATCTGGCTCTAATTGAAATCACATTGACAGAGGTAAATACCACTGTGACCGGTTTATTTAAACTATTTGAAAAATTTGATTCAAAGATATCAGTCCAAAATAAACAAACCCAACACATACTAGATTGGATCGCAACTGTTTCACATGTTTTGTGCATTCAAAAAAATCATTTTAACACAAATTTAACTGAGGGACTGTCTGGACTTTCGACTGTGATCCGCCCACAGCCTGATACTAATACATCTGTCTCGGTTTTGCCTACCTTTAAGAATATCATATGCCCGATTGAACCTCAACCTGATGTGGTAATTCTTAATGACTCTTGGGTTAGCATAGATGAGGGCCCCAAAAAACAACGGGCCACCTCACAGGGGGAGTCCCGTGTATCTGCATCTAGCATCCCGAGTATGAAAACGCGTATCAAACGCACTTGTCCAACTTCCAAAGTGGCCTCACGCAAAATGGCACCCACTGTATCATCCAATCGTGTCACACAGCCACACAATGGCACAGCAAAGTCTATACTCACAGTGCACCCAGTCACAGTGCTAGACACCAAGCCAATTGGCCCAAAAAGCTCTGTCATAACCCCTTTGTCAGCAAGGGAGGCTACAAATCAGGGAGATCGAACACATAGTGTTCAATCTAATAATTGTGCTCCCCTGTCGGACTTGGTGGATTTACTTGATTCCACAATGGATCAATTGCCCCTTCCTATGAGACACACTAAACACTCAGACTGTCAATTAAGTTCAGGAAGTAATATACCAACTAAGTCCAATAAATCTATCGAAGCGGTAGAAGACAAAGACTTAAGAGAACACACCATGTCCATCAAAGCAGCAGTGGCCAAATGCAAGCCTCGATAAACAATCCTTCTAAATTGGCAACAAAAGAGATTATCTTGCCATCGCAGAGCACTAACCAATGCATGGTGGATGTTGTTGTTGTAAACGATCTCCCCTCTCATTCACAACTCAATGACTGAGTGACACTGCCTAAGGTGTCTTGCTCTAATGGGGCTCAGGACACATCCGTAGCCCCTAATCAAGACATGATCAAAAAACTCTAGAAAAATTAAACCATTCTGGACGCGTAAATAAGAACCCTTTTAACAACTGTCACTCTCTTATCATGAAGTGTTGTGATGCACCCTTTGATAAATATGACCTTTGTCGTTCAAGTGTTTTGAATATATTTGGGGACGTAGTCAGTTTGGAGGATATTTCTTCTGGGGATATCGATCAGGTGGAGTTTGTGTGCAATCAAAATCTCTCCATCACGGCTATGGATCAAATCGGGCTTGGTCCTAAATGTGATCTGGAAAGCCAAGATGGAGTTATTTAAAATGGGTTTTTTGGTTGCTCAAGACCCAGAACGTTTAGCCCAAGAAAAAAAACATTTTAATTTGGAATAAGGACACTGTTCAGTGTAAAACTCAGTGCAGCCCAATTTGTTCTTGTTCATATTGTGGTCCCTTTGTGCCTCAGAATCGAGAGCACGGTCCTATTAACTAGGCATAACAACTAAGTGAAGTATCATCAAAAAAGTTTTCATTATCCAGTTGGAATACAAGAGGGCACACCCATCTGCAATGGGGTTCAAATCACCTTTTAAACCAATTTGACATAGTGCTTCTACAAGAGATGTGGATGCTTATGGCTCCAGTCTGGGATGACCATGAGCTCTTGTTGGTACCAGCTATGGCTGCTCAAAAAGGGAGAGCAACTTCAGCCCTAATGCTGGTGGTCAAAATTAGTAGAGGCCTAAGGATCACCAATTGGGCCTCTCCAAACAACTTTATTCAAATGGTAAAGGTTTCAAGAGCTTCCGATTTTGTAGCCGTGATCAACTTGTATCACAAACCAGTGGGAATATCAGATAACAACTTCTTTAAAGACCTATCTGCTATTATAGAATTAGTGTCGCAGGCCCAAATATTCTGGGCATCATTATGGCAGTCAACCTCAATTTGGATTCTCTGGGGGGGTGGTAAATCCATTTGCACCCAAGAGGTGGCACAATTTTGTTAAAGATCGTAATTTTCATATGACAAATGGTGCCCTTGTGGGAGATATTCCTGCCCATTAAACTTGGCAAAGAGGCTTGTCTAAATCTATCATAGATTATATCTATCTCTCTAGCTCTCTCTTTCAAAGTGCACTTGAAATCATCCCACAAACTGCCAGTGATCACAATATTCTCTCCTTACATTGGCAATGGGATCAGGAGCCATCAGGTAACACACAACAGTGGTACACTAGAAAAATTGATCATTAATAATGCCAAGACTCGCTTTAGATGGTCTGCAAATTTGCTTCTTGCGTCAAATAAGGCTATTCTTGATAATCAGATGGAGCATAACTATGCTTCATATGTAGATGTGCTATCATTCTTCCAAAACATCTACATAGACAAACCCAATTCTCGAACCGGCCACATTCATAGGTTTGATTTTGTTTACCCAACAAATGAAAACAGCCTATAAAAAAGCACTGAGAGCTCATTTGAAAATTCCTTTAAGTGAACGTACTCAAGCTCGCAAAGCAATCAAGTGCAAATATAGGAAATGGTCACGTGCCAGAAAAGCTATATTGTTCCAACTTGATAGTGAGGCCTTCATGTCTGCAATTAAGAATAGAAACTCGGCGCAAGTATGGACCCTGTTGGGGTCTAGCTCACAACAATCACAAGCTAGTACTCAACTGAATGGGGTTTCTGAAGCCCAATGGTTGGCTCACTTTGCTCAGTTATATGCAGATCCAAGCTTTATTGAACATAAATATGAAAGTCAATCTTTGACAGGCTGGCAAGTAGAGTTTTCTGAAGATATTATTGAGGACCTCATTCGCAGATCATCAGCTTCTCGTGCGGCTGGACCTGACGGTCTGTCAAACTTTTATGTTCAAGGCAAATTCTAAAAATTGGGCTTGCATTTTAAATAATGTCTTCAAGCAGATCTTCTTGTCTAGACAACTACCTGACTCTTGGCGAACATCCTTGATTGTCCCCATTTTCAAAAAAGGTGAACAGGGACTTCTCACCAGCTATCCCCCAATCACCTTGCTGGATGCACCTGGCAAAATATTCTCAAGATTAGTCCTGAGAGATTTCAGCTTGTGGACACAAACATGTGAGCAACGTGATCCAAACCAGACTGGCTTTGTGGAGGGTCTTGGGACAGCAGTTAATCTTGTTACCCTGAATGCTCTCAAGGACAACGCACAATCATCTAAACAACCCTTGTTTTTTGCATTTGTGGACCTGAATTCAGCTTTCAATTCAGTGTCGAGAGGTAAACTGATGTCAAAATTGATGAATGCGGGGTGTTCAGCCACCTTGTGTGATATCATCTACGCCTTGCACTCAAACACCACCATAAAGGTCAGACTATCATTGGTAGGGTTGTTGTCTGCTGCCATAGCAACCTATAGAGGGCTGAAGCACGGATGTGTACTGGCTTCCGCCCTCTTGAATTTGTTCATCCATGATGTAATGTTTGCCTTTTCCAAAATATGTTCGGACTCCTCCAAGCTTAAGGGTTTGGTGGTTCAGGCTTTATGGTATGCGGATGACCTGGTCCTCATCTCAAAAACGCTGCTTGGCTTGCAAACTCTTTTATCGACCTTGAGTGCTTATCTGGATGAGAATGAATTGATCATTAACTTGACAAAAACCCAAGTTGTGATGTATGCCCCAAAACTTAACCACAGATTGAAAATGGAATGGAAAATCAAACATGTAAATATTGAAATTGTGCCCAATTACCTATATTTGGGGCTCTTATTTGATGGGTCTTCGCATGCTGAATCACATTTAAGACAGGTTAACAATAAACTTGACTTAGCCATCTCACAGACACGGCTTGTTTTATTCAAGTATGGTACATTTTCCATTGATCCTGCAATAACACACTGGCGACAGAAGGTGATCCCTACCATTTTATATAGGTTGGAGACCAAAAACATTATTCCAGCGGCGCTGTTCAACAAATTAGAGGCAAAATATTGGAGGTCTGTCCTCTGAATTCCGACATGTATACCTGGTCCGTGGCTACAGCATGAGTTGGGTTTGACCTCATTGTTATCAGTGTATGAATAGCGCCTGTGTGCCCTCTTTCGAAAATATCTAGTATATCGCAGTAATGACACCCTATTGGCATGCCTGGCTGACTACATGCTCTCTTCATCTTATGTCTTTGTACGTAAGTGGTCAGCTTGCATATTTAAAATAATGGCAAGGGCAGATGTATCAGTTGACACTTTAGTGAACAATCTGAATCGTGCAAAAGACAAAATCAATAGAGCAGATTGGATAGAGACGAGATCTAAATGTCTTACATACAAAGATTTTAAGTCCTTTGGATTTGAACAAAAAGGGCTTAACTTGATGGAAGCATATTTGCGAAGAGCCCCATCTCCATTATTGAGATCAGTGATCTTACACTTTCGCCTTAATTTGTATCCAACGGGTGAGATTCTGGCCAGCAGAAAACTTATTGAACCAATTGAGATCCATTGTAGATTCTGCTTTGATACTGTTGCTAAAGAGACAATAAAACATCTTATTTTAGATTGTCCGGGTCTTACAGAGCTGAGACTAAGATCATTTAGTCGTCATTTATTGTACTTTGGCCTAATGTCTTCTGAAAATCGATGGCCAGCCATACTAGAGACTAAAATCATAAGCATAAGGATAGCCACGTTAAATTTTTTGAATGCACTGAATTTGGTTATAGTTAATGATATGTAGCTTGAGTAGAGACTGCAAAGCTACATTTTGTTTATGTTGTAATATCACAGATAAACGCGACACGATAAGAGGGCATTGCTAATCCTTAATTAATGCATTATTTGAGTTTAGACCTGCAGGTTTCCACATCAATTGTAATGTTACTTTAGGCAGTTGTTTTTAGGTTATGCCATTAATGCTTTTGTAGTGTTTTGTAGTGTTTCCCTCTGGTGCCCTTCTCTCATTGTTTTATTGTTTTATTATAAATCATTTTTATTACTACTTCAAATGAAAGTATTATTGTCTAAGTGTGTTTGTTCATTTTTAATGATGCAATGTAAAAATGTGTTTTGAAAAAGTTGAGTTTACTCAGCTGTATTCAATAAAAAAAAATGAATAAATAAATAAATACTGTCAGAACCTCTGTTGCCCTGCTTGCCCTCGTTTGTCCACAGCTTCACAATGAAGTATTGGATAAGTAGCAGGCAATGTTTCATTGATCAGTTACATGGTGACAGCATTGAATTGTATCCCACCTTGACTGATTTAGCCTTTGCATTTTACAACAGAAGCACCCCAAGAATTAGAATAACATCCTCTCTGTAATGATCTGATTGCCTAATGTTTCAACTGAATGTAAGTGAGGACGTGACTTCTTGGAATATTAATTGCAGCAACGCCAGCGTGTCTTCCCAAGCTAATAAAAGAGCATCTCTACATGCTGCATAGTTTATTTATGTACGTTGTGTTTGAGTACACATTTTGTAATGAAGTAATGAAGCAATGGAAAGCAGCAAGCGCTTTCAACATATTTGAAATACCATCTTCACAAAATGGAACCTTCGTGTTGATTGAAAACTAGTAAATTATTACCAAGGGCTGTTCAAACATATTTCTGTATAATTGGTATATGTGTACAAATGCACTTATTCTTATTTTCTGTTGTCCTTCCACGAATCCATGAATGACCCTCTAGCATGCCCACTGTGTGGACATATCTCCAGTATGCATGCATGGAAAGAAGGGAGCATGTGACATACTTTAATTTTATCTTACAGTGTCTGGCCCCGGTGCCCAAAACTAGTTTGGCCCTCCTAGGAATGTTAAGGTGTATGTATCGGATCTCGGGCACAGGTGGGTTACCCCTCTGTCACATTTTCAATGTTGGTTTTCAAATGTTCATGTGTAATCTTGAATGTAGGTTACACATGTCATTTAATCAATGTTGTGAATAGCAATTGACCCCAACAAAGACTCTCAGAATCTTCCACCCCAGAACATTCCTAATCTGCATTATGCTTCATTGTCCAAAGGGACACTGTGTGCTTTTCATTTACCTGTCACTTTATCAATGATCTCGTGTAGATTCAACAAACATCACAACTTGTTTTTGAACCAAAACCTTTGTATAGCCTTTTTCTCTTTATTATTCTCTAAGATTGCTTTGTCAATATATTAGTTTGTTCATCATTATAGTTAGTTTAATCTCTATTCATAAACCATGCAAATATTATTAATAAATGATGCTTGCGGATTTGCTAATCTTCTGAATTAATTCCATTGGGTCATCTGGACAGGTGTATTGTTGAGTTCACCATCAACAGATGCAGAGAGTTGCACCACAAATGTCCAGTGCTGATGGGGGTAAGTTTTGACTTTGAGATTCATTTTTGGAGAATGTCTTAAAGTTTAGAACTCTATATCTTTCTTAAATGCACTACTAGTATTTTTTGAGGTAGACATATTTTCTGTGAACATAATAGAAAGGGATTATGTATTTCCTTTGAAAATCAGTCCCCTAGATCTTTTGCAATCTTTGGAACAGTTCATATCTCCAAAATACTTCAAGATGGATGCTTTTCCTCCAGTGGCTTCATTTAATGGGACAAGCAATATTGGAGAAATCTCTGAAATTGCTCTCTTCGCGTACAGGGTGATTTATTCTTTGACTTATTTGTCAAGATTTAATTATGTTCCTTAGGGAGAGAGCTGTCCCTTGTTTCGGTATCAGTAGACTTGGAATGGTTTTCCATGGTGAAATGGAAAGGACTTTAGGATCTACATTAGGTTCAATTATGGTTCCTTTTGGAACAGAGGAATCAAATAGTGCCACTCTCTGTGAGAGGACATGCACAAATTTGTGGTTTTCTTTCAGGAGGCATCGGGCCAGCTGACTGCTGGTTCGATACCTAATTCATCTCCATTTGGCGCATCATCTTAAAATAATTTTTTATGTTAAGTATTCTAGAATTAATAAAAAAATAGATATGTTAAGTTATGTCATGTTATGTTTTTTTGCATTTATATAGCTCCTTATATACCATTGGTATGGTCTGAAGGCGCTGGTAGGTTGTGCGCCCTTGGGAACCGAGGTTCGGGTCAGTAGAGAGAGTAGAGAGAGTCAAAAGGTGCGTGTGCGCACCAGGTATGTGTGCAGCTGGTGCAGAATTTGTGTAGTGGCTGCTTCTTAGCGGTAGGTGTGGTGGTTGAAAGATCAGGAGTATCTGTTTGTTCTGGCAGGATTTATCCAGACAGAGTGTGGCTGCGTTAGGCCCGAGGAGAACGCCTGGCTGGGAGTGTGTAACCAGCAGTGATTACTTAGAGTGATGAGCAGTAAGCGGGAGATGTTGATATGAGAACAGTTATACCGAATGTTGACATAGTATCTCTGTGTTCTAGTTGAGTGGTGGTGTAAAGAAGAGAGTAAGGGTGGGGCGGGTAATTATGGGATATATGCTTTTTCAAATGTTCCCTGCATTTCAAACCATACTATGTACGTCACGCAATTCTATGGGATCAAGTCCGTTCTATGCACTTTTATTCATTTCATGCATCCCAGATTGCCCTACACACTCCGGTCTGCTCTACACACTCGCGCACTCCAGTCCGCCTTGTGTGCTCTAGTCCATCCCTCGCTCCAGTGCGCTTCACGCATGCACTCCTGTATTCCCACGCATGCGTTCCTGTCTTCCCCACGCATGTACTCCTGCCGCCCTGCGCATGCACTCCTTTCCGCCATGCGTGCTCCGCTCCGTCACACGCACTCCTGTCCCCACTGCGCACTCGTCCCCACTCGGCGCTAGTCCCCTCTAGGCGCTTTTCCCTTCCAGGCGCCTATCCCTTCTAGGCGCATGTCCCTGGTAATTTAAAGCAAGGTTGCAATGTATTCATCCTAGAAATACATTTAAAAAGGTCATTTTAATTTATTAATTCTTTCATACTAAATATTTACCCACTATTTATGTATGCTTTAGGTATGTGGGCAGAACAGTTTATGTGAAATATGTGACTAGAGAGTTTGCATGGCTTTGACTGGATAAAACATTTCAGATTTTTCCTGTGGTTCAAGATATGAGGTTCTAATGGACTCGACCTAGTGTCTGTATAAAGGCTGGTGAGTTTCTACTCACAACATTTCTATGTTGGAACTTTAAGGGGCAGAATCATCACTTCAGAGCTCTTGATAGTCAGGGAAGGACTTTTTGCAGTAAGGGGGTAGCTATGCTTAATGATAGCATAGCGGACGGTAATATTAAATGTATAATAGGGTACATGTAGCCTTAAGGAATTAGGTTTTTGTAAGGGTTTTTGGGTCGTATGATTTGTAGGTAGAGGGGGAGAATACAAAACCAGTAGAAGGGCAAAACAGTAGGAATCCCACATGCATTGTGTGGGTATATGAGTATGTCAAAGCAGCATTAGACATACATGAATTCTGTTGGTGAAGGAGGATGCCAAGGCAGTCTCATATGTGGGTTTTTTGTAGACAGAGTATGCCAAAAGGGTTTATAATGATATTTTCGAATGGCATATTTTTTAATGCCATTATGTGGACGCAATTTTGCCAAACATTTTTTAAAAAAATGTTTTAATTTTAATTTTATGATCAAAATGGGGGGGTTAACACTTTTTTTACTTACCAAACAAAAAAAATATATTCGAAAAAAAATATATATTCGAAAAAAAAATTCAGCAAAATGTTTTCGACATAATGGTGTTTCAAAAATATGTATTTGCAAATATGACCGGATACCACCAAAAGGTCTTACTCAGATGTGAGTTTTTTAAGAAGAGGCATATACCAAAGCAATTTTAGTTACAAATGAATAGCATAGGTGGAGGATTATGATAAAGCAGTCTTATGTACCTGTGAATTTCAGAGACAGCAAAGTATGGCAACAAATTCTTTGGTATACATGCATTTTGTAGGTGGCACTGTATGCCAGAATGTCAAAGCAGTCTTAGGTACACATGAATTATTTTATAGCAAGTGACTGCATCAAACCAGTCTAAAACATACATTAAATGTGTTGCCAAAACAACACACTTTTAAGGACACATAAATATTGTTGGTGGGGGAGTATGCCAAGGCAGTCCTAGACATTTGTGAAATTTGTAGGTGAAGAAGTAGACCAAGAAGTCTCAGGTACATGTGAAGTTTATTAGGCGGAGGAATGGATTTGGTTTTTGCAAAGCCACTTGGTGGGGATGAACAAGAATATTTATGGGCTTACTTGTTTATGATGTTATATGGAGTTTCAGGACAACACACCCCAGAAGTATTGGGAATAAGCGAAGAGTCTGTTGTGTTTGTCCAAAGGTCATAGCAGGTATGAAGTCACCTGACCTGAGCTTGATAGAATGATTGAATCGGGTGCCCACAGGACACTACATCTGGGTTTTGAATAACTTTGTTATAGGCTAAGGGAGGAAAGTTTAGATCACATGTAACTGAGAGGTAAATGGATTTCACTTAATGGATATTATGTTAGCTTTAGTGATTTAGTTAGGCCATGTAATGATTTTTGATTAAGCAGTCTTCTTTGTGTTAGATTACAGCCAATTAAAAAAGGGACATTATTTCAAAACATGTCTTGATGAATTGTGTTAAAGGTGCAGATTTGACATGATAATGAAATAAGTTCTTACAATTTGCTGAATCTGAGAATACTGATGTTATCTTTATAAGGATGAGAGTGCGAAGAGGGGGATTGTCTTGTATGCCTCAATTTGAAGTCGCCATCCTCTTGAGGACTCGATCTGTCTCCTCCACCTGGTTCTCTTCACTCTTCTGCAGCACCACCTTATCAGGTACTGCCCTGTGCTCATACCTCACTGCATCTCTGTGTCTATGAAGCCCTGCTACTGGTAGGGTATCGCCTCCTCATCAGCAACTCGAAGGTCAACGTACAGGTTCCTGTTGGGCAGGTACTCATAACGTGACTCTGCAGCTGCCACACCCTCCTCCTCATGTGCAATCACATCTCCACACTGTGCCTCACCAGGCCTTTAAACACTAAGGAACCAGATTCCCCTGCACCAACAACACCTCTCCAAAGTACCAAACTCTTCTATTCCCCCCATGCTTTACAACCTATCTGCTTGTCTTCATCCTCCAGCCATACCTCTTGCCTGCCTACCTCTGCCTCTGACACAGAGAATAAGGAGTAGTTCAGCTTTTTTTCCTCCCATGTGCACTGCCTTCAAATTATAGGACATGTTGTCTAAGGTGTCAATGGGCATAACAAAAAAACAGGTGGAAAAGACAAACAAAGGGCTTCTAATACATAGAACAGGAATACTTCTTGAGCATACACAAAGGTTTTGCACATGAAAAGAAAGGTTTTAGGCATACAAAGGGAAAAAAGGAGAGGAGAAGCACAAGCAGAAAGTTTTGTGTTTTCTGAAAAGAAGTAAAAGAATGAGGAGTTCAGGAAAAAGCAGGATTAGTGTGGGGGCTAAACCACACACACAAACAGAAAAAAGCAGCTATACAGGGATCAGAGCACCAGAAACAAGTACAAACAGATGCCAAGGGTTGAACAGGATGAACAAACACCACATACACCACAATTAACTCAGTCTAAACGCAATAAAGTACTCCATAATTCCTCCAAAACTAGATCTGTCTCCTCCCCCCGGTTCTCCTCACTCTTCTGCAGCACCACCGCATCAAGTTCTTCCCTGTGCCCATCACCCACTGCATAGCTGTGTCTACCTATCCCAGCTACAGGTAGGGTATCAAATAAATAAATAAATACCTCCAAAACCAGCAGTGCGTGACTCTGTCCTGTCCATCTTTCACTGAACAGTCAAACAAACTCACAAAAGAAGAAGGAGTAATGATGGACCTTACAAAGTCTCTTGACATTGTTTTGGAATGCCTCAGGATCTCTGATTGGTTGGCTAAAAATCCCTCTAGAGTCCAGGTTCTCAGGATTGGATGATGGCACTTGGACCCCACCTTGTGATACAAGTTGAGGTTTGAAAATCAGTAGAACTCATGGAAATCTAACCGGGTGGGTCAAACCCATCGATAAAGGTTTGACCACCCCTAAAATGTTTTTTAAATCTGGGTTGTTCTGCTTTTGTGAATATATTTTCTTTTTATTCTGACTCTTTACAATGATTGAAATGTTCTTGAATCCTATTTACTTTTCTTTGAGGATGCCATGGTTTAAGCTACTTAACAAGAATACAGAATTTAGGTGCTTGTTTGAAATTTTTATTTCGATTTTACATACAACTGGGAAAATGCTATCAAGAATTAAATAGGGGCCTGTCCAAGAATCGAGACAATGTATTTCCTTTTCTTTGTTTCTCTGATAGTGACATTGGAAAACTTTGTCCTCATCATTATCCTCTTTCAGAGAGGCCTTCCTATTGTAGTACATCTTTGTATACTAAACTAATTTATCTATGTTTGTCTGATATAAGATGTATTTTGATTAATGTATGCCTTCTACATCAAGTGGGCATCTCTAATATAATACTCCCTGACATACAGTCCATTCTGATTCCACAATTCTGGGTACAAGAAACAGGATCATTTTGGAATCAATAATTTGTTTTAATGTATTGTATTCTATTGGATATAGCGCCCTTTCCCCATTTTTATGGCCTCAATGCACTTTGTGGTTGGAACGCCCACAGTGACTGAAGTCTATGAGCAGGAGGTTTCAAGAGTTTAAATTAAATATGATTGTGTGCATTTTTGCCGGGTTAGGGCTTAGGTAGGCTGGCTAGGCTCCTATGAGCATCCTAGAGGCCAGGCACCTAGGTGGATACTGTTGGAGGTTTAGGATAGAGTTCTAGTGCTAAAGATTCAGGGGCCGATTCATGGAACAAACGTGCGCCGAAAATCTACGCGCAAGCAGGCGCAAGCAGGCGCGTGTCTTCCTCGGGATGTGCGCCAAACCCGTGCATGGCGCACACATCACTGCAACATCGCGAAAGGCGTGCGCGACGCGCACAGTGAAAGCGCACAACCGCAGCGCACACACCAGAAAGTGGGCGGGACATGGGGCGTAACGCGCGGAATGGGGAACAACACGCGAAAATAAGGGCGTAACTGGGGATGTACTGCAGGGAAGCAGACGGAACTCCCACACGCACTCGAACCACACGTATTCATGGAATCGAATAGGGCAAAGCCACGCACAGCCAAAGACACGCACAAGCTGAAACACGGCCGCCACACGAAGGCAGGCGGTAGAGTCCCAGCGCATCCAAAAAGTGGCGCGCGGGAAGTTAAATACGCGATTGAGCGGGTACGTGGATTTCAGGGGTGCGCGAGAAATTCTACACGCGATTGGCCTGGGTACGTGTATTACAGGGGTGCGCGAGAAAATCTACACGCGATTGGCCTGGGTACGTGGATTTCAGGGGTGCGCTAGAAAATCTACACGCGATTGGCCTGGGTACGTGGATTTCAGGGGTGCACGAGAAATGCTACACGCGATTGGCCTGGGTACGTGTATTACAGGGGTGCGCGAGAAAATCTACACGCGATTGGCCTGGGTAAGTGGATTTCAGGGGTGCGCGAGAAAATCTACACGCGATTGGCCTGGGTACGTGGATTTCAGGGGTGCACGAGAAATGCTACACGCGATTGGCCTGGGTACGTGTATTACAGGGGTGCGCGAGAAAATCTACACGCGATTGGCCTGGGTACGTGGATTTCAGGGGTGCGCGAGAAATGCTACACGCGATTGGCCTGGGTACGTGGATTTCAGGGGTGCACGAGAAATGCTACACGCGATTGGCCTGGGTACGTGTATTACAGGGGTGCGCGAGAAAATCTACACGCGATTGGCCTGGGTACGTGGATTTCAGGGGTGCGCGAGAAATGCTACACGCGATTGGCCTGGGTACGTGTATTACAGGGGTGCGCGAGAAAATCTACACGCGATTGGCCTGGGTACGTGGATTTCAGGGGTGCGCGAGAAAATCTACACGCGATTGGGCCTGTGCGAGTGGGGCAGTGTATTACGTGGGTGTGCGGGAAGTTGAAGAGGTGAATTGCCAGTGTGGGTCCTCCCAGGTCTCCCCTCTACCCCCTCCACGACCTCTGCAGGCAGCCCACACCACAGGGGACTACCCTGCACCCCTGGTCATGTCCCGCAGGCAGCCCATCCACCATGGGCATGCCCCCCAGCCAAGCCACATGTCCCCTTGCACCCCCACCCCCCAGCACCGTGGGGCACCTGCCAGCAGGCCCCCAACCATGTCCCACTCATGTCCCCTTGCCCCCCCCCAGTCACCAGGGGCAGCCTCCACCAGGCCCCCACCCATGTCTCCCACCACCCCCACCCCTCCAGTCACCAGGGGCAGCCTCCACCAGGCCCCCACTCATGTCCCCCTGCGCCCCCACCCCCCAGCACTGTGGGGCACCTGCCAGCAGGCCCCCAACCATGTCCCCTTGCACCCCCACCCCCCAGCAGGCCCCCACCCATGTCTCCCACCACCCCCACCACCCAGTCACCAGGGGCAGCCTCCACCAGGCCCCCACCCATGTCTCACACCACCCCCACCCCCCAGTCACCAGGGGCAGCCTCCACAAGGCCCCCACCCATGTCTCACACCACCCCACCCCTCCAGTCACCAGGGGCAGCCTCCACAAGGCCCCCACCCATGTCTCCCACCACCCCCACCCCTCCAGTCACCAGGGGCAGCCTCCACAAGGCCCCCACTCATGTCCCCTTGCACCCCCACCCCCCAGCACTGTGGGGCACCTGCCAGCAGGCCCCCAACCATGTCCCACTCATGTCCCCTTGCACCCCCACCCCCCAGCAGGCCCCCACTCATGTCCCCTTGCACCCCCACCCCCCAGCACTGTGGGGCACCTGCCACCAGGCCCCCAACCATGTCCCCTTGCACCCCCACCCCCCAGCAGGCCACTGTGGGGCACCTGCCAGCAGGCCCACAACCATGTCCCACTCATGTCCCCTTGCCCCCCCCCAGTCACCAGGGGCAGCCTCCACCAGGCCCCCACCCATGTCTCCCACCACCCCCACCACCCAGTCACCAGGGGCAGCCTCCACCAGGCCCCCACTCATGTCCCCCTGCGCCCCCACCCCCCAGCACTGTGGGGCACCTGCCAGCAGGCCCCCAACCATGTCCCCTTGCACCCCCACCCCCCAGCAGGCCCCCACCCATGTCTCCCACCACCCCCACCACCCAGTCACCAGGGGCAGCCTCCACCAGGCCCCCACCCATGTCTCACACCACCCCCACCCCCCAGTCACCAGGGGCAGCCTCCACAAGGCCCCCACCCATGTCTCACACCACCCCACCCCTCCAGTCACCAGGGGCAGCCTCCACAAGGCCCCCACCCATGTCTCCCACCACCCCCACCCCTCCAGTCACCAGGGGCAGCCTCCACAAGGCCCCCACTCATGTCCCCTTGCACCCCCACCCCCCAGCACTGTGGGGCACCTGCCAGCAGGCCCCCAACCATGTCCCACTCATGTCCCCTTGCACCCCCACCCCCCAGCAGGCCCCCACTCATGTCCCCTTGCACCCCCACCCCCCAGCACTGTGGGGCACCTGCCACCAGGCCCCCAACCATGTCCCCTTGCACCCCCACCCCCCAGCAGGCCACTGTGGGGCACCTGCCAGCAGGCCCACAACCATGTCCCACTCATGTCCCCTTGCCCCCCCCCCCAGTCACCAGGGGCAGCCTCCACCAGGCCCCCACCCATGTCTCCCACCACCCCCACCCCTCCAGTCACCAGGGGCAGCCTCCACCAGGCCCCCACTCATGTCCCCCTGCGCCCCCACCCCCCAGCACTGTGGGGCACCTGCCAGCAGGCCCCCAACCATGTCCCCTTGCACCCCCACCCCCCAGCAGGCCCCCACCCATGTCTCCCACCACCCCCACCACCCAGTCACCAGGGGCAGCCTCCACAAGGCCCCCACTCATGTCCCCTTGCACCCCCACCCCCCAGCACTGTGGGGCACCTGCCAGCAGGCCCCCAACCATGTCCCACTCATGTCCCCTTGCCCCCCCCCAGTCACCAGGGGCAGCCTCCACCAGGCCCCCACCCATGTCTCACACCACCCCACCCCTCCAGTCACCAGGGGCAGCCTCCACAAGGCCCCCACCCATGTCTCCCACCACCCCCACCCCTCCAGTCACCAGGGTCAGCCTCCACAAGGCCCCCACTCATGTCCCCTTGCACCCCCACCCCCCAGCACTGTGGGGCACCTGCCAGCAGGCCCCCAACCATGTCCCACTCATGTCCCCTTGCACCCCCACCCCCCAGCAGGCCCCCACTCATGTCCCCTTGCACCCCCACCCCCCAGCACTGTGGGGCACCTGCCACCAGGCCCCCAACCATGTCCCACTCATGTCCCCTTGCACCCCCACCCCCCAGCACTGTGGGGCACCTGCCAGCAGGCCCCCAACCATGTCCCACTCATGTCCCCTTGCACCCCCACCCCCCAGCAGGCCCCCACTCATGTCCCCCTGCCCCCAGGTCCTGACGAAACACAATCATGGCAGTAATGGGCAGCATACCCAGCACAAACACCCAGGCAAGGATTGCATCCACCCACATAATAGATGCAATTACATGATACAACCCCAATGGCAAGTATGTAAATGAACACATGTCCCTCACACACACATACACAATGGGTGCAAGTGAATGTCAAAACCCATATCATGACATGCATGAAACCAATGAGAAAATACCACAAATGTAAGTAATAAATATATGTATTAAAGATGAAAATGAAGTAAAGAAATAAAACACACAACAATGGGGATGACAAAACAAATGGTCCATGTCCGAGAACAAATAGAAAAAATCAAAAAACAAAGGAATCCAAAAAATAATGTAGTCCAAAGCAAAATAATGGGGGGAAAAATAAGGAAAAACCATTGCCTCATGGTGAACACAAATATAAATCCAACAAATGTTTTCCAAACATCAAACTATGTACAAGAATATCCCAGGGTCCATGAGCCCAACACCATAAATTAAACCTACTACTACTAACTAATAATAAAAATATATACAGAAAAGTGGCCATTGTCCGAGCGGTCCAAAAAAAACTTAAAAAATAAAGGAAACCTAACACTAACTAACTAAAGAACTATATACAATGGCAGCGGGCAAGTCCTGCGGCTCACTCTGTGATGTTGCCGGCCAGGGCATCCTCGAACTCCATGTCGATGTCCCGGAGGCGGGACTCTGTCCTGGCCCCGAGGTCTCGCAGGGACAACCCCGTGTCCACCTCAAACTCCCTGCGAGCTTCCTCGAGGCACTCAGCCCGCCTCAACGCCCGACGCATGGAGAACTCCGCCCTGACCATGGTGAGCCGCTCCTCTTCCGCCCGCTGCCGCTCCGCACCTATCCGCTGGACCAACTGTTCCCACACAGAAGACACTGCCATCCCAGGGTTCCCCTGCCCTCCGGCCGATGCCTGCCCCTCTGATCTTGATGGCCCCGAGCCATGATGCCTCCCACGTCGAGCCTGCTGCTGCCTCCGACGCCACTGCCTCTGCCAGCACGACGGCATCCAGGCTGATGGAATCCACCGATGCCGTCGTGCACGTGCCCTGCCAGATGATGCCGGCACATCCTCCATCTGCAGGGGGACAGTTGCTGGTGTGTCCACCCCTGCTGGACCTTCGACTCCCGACTGTGGCAGGGATGGGGTCCCCACCGAGCTGGCTGCGTTGGTCGGGGCAGGTCCACAGGGGGCCCTGGTGGCATCTGGGCCGGAAGACGGCATGGAGCACGACTGGCGCATAGCCTCCACAGAGGAGGAGAGGGTCGCCAGAAGGCCACACACATGTAGGAAACCCCCGACCATGGCGGCTCCCAAATGGTTCACGTACGCACGGTGCTCTTCGTGATGATGTGCATGCTCCTCCCGGGAAGCATGCACCTCATCACGAATGCCAGCCGTGCGCAACGCGACACCAATCAGGACCCTCTCCACACGGCCAGGGGTCCCCTCGTCCGCAGGTAGAGGAGTGTCAGATGACATGGACATCTCCCCTACCTGCGGACGGGCCTGGGATGGGGCATCCCTGCTGGTGCATGGTGGTGCAGTCACAGTGTCAGGGACAGTGACATGCACAGGCACCTCCACGGTGACCTGTGCTGCCTCCTGCCCCTGGCCCTGGACTGCACCACTTGCACCAGCGGGGATGCCCCCACCAGGCCCCATGTGTGGCTCAGTAGCGGCCTCCTCCCCCTCTGTGGAAACCACCAACCTGGATGTCTCCACGCCGTCTTCCGCCGGTGCAAGCCCCTGTGGGGGCTCACCCACCCCTTCCGCTGCAGCCGTGGTGGCATCCCCGCCGCTCTGCTCCACAGCGCCTTCTCCGCCCTCTTCTTCACTTGCCACTGTGTAGAGGGAGACATAGAACACAAGCATCAGGGTACTGTACAATGGTCCCCTAGACAGGAAGCAACAGCAGATGAGTGGCACTGTCATACATCACTTCCATCATGTCCCGCCACAACACATGGGTCAGTGCAGGCAAAACACATACAGTAACAGGCATGGCGCATGCCATGGACATTGGCATACATGACCAAGGGACTCATGATTCATACAATGTTGGTTTTAAACTCACATGCATCATGGGTCTTGCCATCACATGCACACACCTCACCGTAGTTCCATCCATCTGGCCTCGTACACCACAGACGCAGTGGATACAAGGATGACTAGGCTGCATCAGTGAATCTGAACATTGTCACAGACATGTGTCATGCATCCATGGCAGTTACAAGTCACAGACACGCAGTTCAGACACACACACATGGGCACCATACGTGTACATGGGACCAGCACCCATCCCTCACCCCCACCCATGTCCAGGAACAGAGACTGCCATGCTTCCATGTGTCCATTCCGCACAGAGCCCCCCATGTTGCAATAGAACACATGCACCAACCATGTGGTTCACACATCACTGTACTCACATGCCTGACCATGATGTCCCTGCACACACACATACGTACATGGCCTATGTCACACATACAGGCAGGTATCAGACAACCAGCACACTGCAACATGCCCTGTCTCACACAGTAATGCTTGGCCACTTACCGGCCAACTCCAGATGGATCTGCCTCCGAAGGATCTGGGCGTGGAGCGCTGGGTCTACGCGTTCCAGGACCCTCATCTCGATGTCACTCAGGCGTGCCCGGCCCCCCTCCGCGAGGCGCCGGGCCTTATTGAGGGTCCTGGACCTCAAGTCCTCCCAGCGCTTCTTGATGTGCTTGATGTCGCGGGTTGCCACCCCCTCCGCGTTGATGGCAACCACTACATCGTCCCAGATCCTCTCCCGTCCTTCCTTGTTGGCGCGTGGTCTTCCGAAGAGGGCATCATAATGCCCCAGGACATGCTCCACCAGGACACCAACTTCCTTCTCACTGAAGCTGGTGGCCCTCTGCCTCTCTGGCTGGGGGTCGCCACTGGTCTCAGATGGTGCTTGCCCCGACATGGCGACCCCCGAGGCAGGCGTGGGTGGGCAACTGGGTCCTGGGGCTGGGCTGTGGAGCGATGGTATCCCAGTCGGGAGTCTACTGTTCCAGCAGGGGTCGACACAGCAACTGGACCCCTGCAGATGGCTGATGTGCAGGCACCAAATGGCAGGGCACGGTGGCAGCAGGCAGGCAGGCAGGCAGGCAGCAGCAGATGGCACGTGGGAGGCTGCTCGGGGCACTGGGGGGCAGTGATTCGGCCTACTGGGCAGGAGCGTGGTCTTCCGTGTGTATTCGTGGCCAGCTTGATACGGAGTGATTTGGCACGTGAAAAATCTGCACGTCAGCGTGTAATTCGAGGAAAGGCCCGTAGCGCGTAAGCGCGTCTGCACGCATACGCATTTTCATTGGACCAAAGGCCCTCAGCGCGTGAGCGCGTCTGTGACGTGTCGTGCGAGGGTGTATCCCTCATTGCACGTGATGACAGAACACACGTGGATTACAATCAATCGCGTGTGAAAGTTCACGCCACCCCGGAACACACGTACCCAGGCTAATCGCGTGTGGAAAACTGCACGTCCGCGTGTAATGCGCGTAATCGCGCGTGAAAAACTGCACGTCCGCGTGTAATGCGCGTAATCGCGCATGAAAAACTGCACGTCCGCATGTGACGTGACGCGCGCGTGCGTTTCCCTCAGCACGGGTTAAAGGTGAGCGGGCCCAGCAGTTCGCTGTACGTGCCTTCCGTGGAGACCGACGTGTGTTGCTGCTTCCAGTTGTTTCGCGCGCCATCTACTTCACAGCTCTCAAGGACGTATCTCTTCTTTTGGCGGGGGTATTGGCTACGCGTGTTTTTCTGCATCGCGCTAGTCAGACGGTGAGTCGCAAACGCTCCTTTTCCCACTGCGGGTGCCCCTGTGTATTGCACCCATTTTCGATGTCATCGTAGCCTGCGTGTCCCACGCGTACGCGTTATTCGTGTTACTGGGTGCCACCGCGTACTGCGGGAGGTCAAATCCACGCACGTAGGCTGCAGGGTTGCGTGCACGGTTTTACTGCAGTTTTGGGGTGCCTGAGCGTTGCGTGACCCGTCACCACATCACCGGGGTCACATACAGCCTTGCAGGTGCAGGGGGGCTGTTAACATCTTGCTTCCCACCCCCTTCACCCCAATTGCCCAGGACAATTGTGTTGTACACCTCCCATTGGCACCACTCCATCTGTGCCAGCACTATTACATCTGTGCCATGGTTGGGAGGCCACCAAAGGTGAGGGGCACCTCAGCTGGGCGTACTCCTCGTGGCGGGCGTGGTCGGGGACGTGGCCGTGGTGACCAGGGAGTAGGGGGACTCCAGGGTGTCCAGGGCAGCCACAGAGGGGGAAGAGGCAGGGGTGCGCCACTTGAGCACAATGTTGTGCCATGTGTCGGTGCAGCCATGCCACCACCCCCTGTGGTTCCGGGGGATGCAGCTCCTGCATCTGGCACTGGCACCCGTATGACCCAGCAGTCCGTTCCATCGACTGCCACGGGCCCAAGGGTAGCGGTAGCTGCAGGTGCAGCTGTGGACACCGCCACCCAGGCTCAGGGTCTGCCAGCGCAGGCTGCGTTGGCACTTGAAGAGCCCTTGGTAGATCTCCAACAGGCCAGGGGGGAAACCATAGGGGCACGCCCGGCTGCTCAGACCAAGACACGTGTCCCTGGGGCAGTCATGTCATCTGCTGCCCCGAACAGCCGGGTGTTGGCAAGTGCAGGGGCAGATGCACCCAACAGCACCCCGGTTGTGAGTCTGCCAACCAGGACCGTTGCGGTCAATGACCCTGCCACAGCTGATGTTGCTGCGCAGGGTCCATTAGTGGGCACCCAGCTGCCACTGACACAAGTCAGGCCTTTGGTCATCCCTCCACCTGCCACTCCCTCGGCTCAATCCACCGAACCCACTGGCCATACTGGTCAGGGCGGCATTAGCCAGCCAGGGTCTGCGCCACAGTCCAAGAGGAGGAAGGTTGCACCTGCAGCACAGGCTGGGACCCCACACACAGCCACGACCTCCTGCACGTCGAGGAAGAAGCCTTTCTGTAAGCAGGAACTGGACTTCCTCGTGGACTACGTGCGGGGACACAGCCGTGACATGCTAGTGGGTGCCAATAGTCAGACTACGGCTGCCCAACGTGACACCCACTGGAAGCATGTTGCGGAACATGTCAGTTCATTCGGCCATGAGGTGCGCACAGCGCAGGAGTGCAAAAAGCGCTGGAATGACATCAAGCGCAGCACTAAGGCTAAGCGTGCCTCAAATTACAACTTGACTCTGGTGACTGGCGGTGGGCCTGCACCAGAGGAGGAAGAACTCACTCCGCATGAGGCTCTCGTTGCGGAGTTCATACCACCAGAATTGGTCGAAGGTGTGGGAGAGATGCTGGACTTTGATGCCCAGTCCAGTGAGTGTTGAAGCGTAGTTGTTGAGGACGTGTGTGTTTCACTTGTGGGATGTGTTGTGCATGATTGCTGCTACATGTGACGTGTACATGGTTCTGAGGTGTAAGTAATGCAATGCTACCGTCATGCATGTCTCCTCTGCCTGCATGCGGGACTCCATGTGGGCATGCTCCCTTGCCCCTCCTCCGCCACTCTGCACCCCAGTTCCACCTTTGCACTGGTCTGCTACATTCTTGCCAATGTGTAGTTTCTTGTTCATGTGTCCTGTGTAGATGCTAACTTCCAGCTTAGAAACTGCCAGACATATGCCGTGTGGTACAGCCTTAGTACTCGATGCAGGGTATCCCACTTGTACTGTGCATGGGTCAGATGTCCCGCAGGGACATGAGTGCACATTCATGCTCCATGTGCATTGCACGCATGCCCCTATGTGTCCTTGACTGGATGAGCACTGTAATATGAGTCCTTGGTTACATACATTGCCTGCCATATTATCGGCCTCCCCATGTCAACTGTGGCTCAGTCCTGCGTTGCACACATGTTTAGGCAATGACAATCTGTGTGGCTCACAGGCCTCAGCCTGTTCAATGGCCAATGACTCTGTCCAACTCTTGTCGTGTCTTCTTCACACGTGGCTGGCCTCCGGATCTTCCATCATGTGTCCTGCCCACTGTCCCAGCATCATTAGCAGTGTTGTAATTTGATTCACATTAAGCTGTTGATGCCAGTCAACACTGCTTGTCAATACACAGGTGTATGGGCAGCCTTTTGATACCATGCTAGGCATCCCTGCTTTGGTACTGGGGTGGAGGGGTGCTTGGCTGCTAGACATGGTACACATTGAATACACAATGCACGTGATGTCTGAATTTGACATTGCACTGCCTTCACATTTCCTGGCACACACCATGGAGTGCTTGTACATGTAGGTAGTGAGTGGCGTACACATTTTCAGCACTGCATAGACCCACTTCCATGCAAACTGCCACCTTTCAACAGGTCTGATCACAGTGGCTATTCTAAGTAGACCCAGCATGCATGCCAGGTCATATGTTGTGTGTCACATGTCTGCCGGATGCCTTTGCTGTCGGTGTGTGTGTGTGTTGTGTGCTTCTGACATGTGTAGTTACCTTTTCCTCTCTATTTTTCAGGTGATGACGCAATGGATGCAGAGGATGGTGTTGTCACGCCAGACACAGGGTTGGTAAGACCACATCAACCCGGCACTAGTGGGGGTCGTGGGGTGGTAGGCCACGAAACCCCCCAAGTGCTGCAGTCCATCCTGTCTCTGGCTGCCTATGAGTCCAGCCTTGATGACGACTCTGACGTCCATGTTGAGTTGGATGACCATCAAGTCCATGTGTCAGGGGTGAGTGATTCTGATGTGGACACTCCTCTGTCTGCGACACCTGCACTGAGGGATCAGACAGTCTTGGTTCCTCCGCCCGTGGTGGATCGGGATGCAGGGTCACCCTCCACACCAGTCACTGATGTGCCTGGGACATCACGTCGACGGGGGCATGTAGTCGTGCAGCCGCAGGCGGTGCCAACACAGCGAGGACCTCCGGTCCTTGGGTCCCGCAGGGGTCAAGCCCGGCAACGCGGTCGCCGCGCGCAACCGCTGTATACTGAGTGGGAGCAAGACATGACTGCCAATACCGAACGGCAGGGGGCAGCAATGGAGAACATCGCTGAGAGCATGGAGCGTGTGGCCCGATCTGTGCTCCCCCCTGCTAGGCAGGTGCTTCTCCAGCAGCAGGCGGCACGGTCCACGGCCCGCTCGCTCAGGCTGGGCATGGCGGCCTCAGACAGGGCACGCCAGGCTGAAATGTCGTCTCTGCGTCAAGCAATTGCTGCTCACGCAGAGGCGCACATGGATGCCCTGAGGGAGGAGTATGCCTCCCTCAGATCCACTCTGGGTGTCCTTATGATGTCCCAGAGGCAGCAGGCAGAGGAGAGGTTTGCACAGCTTGAGCGCACCATCTCGGCTGAGCTACAGGCTTGCCGGGAGGTGCAGCGGTTGTCCAGCCAGGCCTTGCAGGAGGAACTCCGTGTTACACGTGCTACCTTGCAAGAGGAAGCACGTGTATCACGTGAGGTTCTGCATGCAGACCTATGTAACATCGCCACACAGAACCAGGCTCACCTGTCCGGCAGACTTGCTGCCGACGAGGGGCAAGCTGCGGCTAGGCGTGGCCAGGCTACTGTGCCACGTCCTCCTTTACAGGATGAGCCAGACTCGGACGACCATCTATCTCCCACATAGGTCGTGCTGTGCAGGCGTTGAGCCCATGGAGGTATTTTTTTTTGGCTCAGCATCATCGCATGTGGATGTTGAGCAGCACCCTGTACCTCCCCCCTCCTGGGTGCCTCCCCTCCCCCCCGGGTCGTATGTGGCCATTTTTGATTTTTCGTTTAGTTTAGTTAGTTAAGTTTCTGTTTGATAGTTAGTTTAAATAGGTAATGTAGGTTTTCCATAGTTAGTGTAATTAGTTAATAGTTGAGTTAGTTTAAAATTTGTAGTCTATTGTGCTTTCATGTGACAGTGCGGTGCCTTGTGGTTTTTGAAGGCATCCACTGTCTGTTCCAGCTGGGCCCTTCATGGTTGTCTTGTGTATGTGTTTGCTGCTTGGGTTCCTTGACTCACATATGCCACTCCTGCCTCCCTTATCCATGGGCTCGCAAGGATGGTTCGGTGTTATAGAATTTTACACAAGGGCTTTGGACTGTCATATCTGTGGCATGTCTGGTGCTTTGTGACTTGTGTTGACACCCCTAGTGGGGATGATTTAGGTGTAATTGTCCACTGTTCAGCTTTTGCTAGATGGGGTGTGTCATGATTAATGTGGACATTGATTGCTATGCATTGTGTATTATGTCTCATTTCTTTCCTGTACACGTGCCTGTTGCAATTCATGCTGTAGATAGTGTTCCACACTTTGGAAGTCAAAGACGGACTGATGGTGTGATTTGTGATGTGACTCTCTGACATGGTCAAGTAATGAGATGCCTGATGAGACACACACAGATCACTTTCATGCATTAATCATTTGTTCCATGCACTTTCTGCAGGGGGATGAGGCACCAGAGCACCTTTGGCAGCAGACATGGCCCATTGGACGACGGAATTCCTGACCCGTTTGTTGGTGCCCACATGCACATGTGTGCACGAGCAGAGCCACAGTGATTGCAGACCCACATCCTAGAACTGCTGACATGTTCCAAGGAACTCCAGGCAAGGTGAGCATCACAGGGGGGCCACGACACAGCAAAGCTTGCACCAGGCGAGTTGCACATGCAGGCTTAGTCACAGCACTGAGGGTGAGCTTAGACGAATATTGGTGTTGAAGCACACAATGCAGCTCAGATGTGTTTGTGGACTGATGGCTGTTGATAGTAGGGTTGTCTGGGACACATGCAGGGGCAGTGGCACATACCCTGCGGTACACCAAGGTTCATTGAGGCACTTGTATCAACCATGTAGCCTTCAGAGACATGGAAAGGGGCAGCTCACAGGGACATACAGCAAGGGACATACTTGGGTGCAGTGCATGTCTATTCCACGTACTTCATGATAAATGCACTGCCAACTTTGTTTTGGTCATGGTGGTACGCAACTTGCTCTGTAGTCATGGCTTGCCATATGGGTCTGTCTGCTTACCCAGGGAACATTGCATGTTGTGTGAATTGTGACACATTGGTGTTCCATTTGCCACGCACCCACCAGCGCCTGACTCACTGCATTGACTGTGTATGACCCGTCACAGGGGTGATGTTATATATGGGTACGAAGCATCGAGCACTGATTGTCTGTTTGTAGAGTAGTTTGTTGCTATGGGGCATGTTTTGTGTTGTGTTTTCGTGTAATTGGCACATACAGGTTGTTGACTGTGTCTCTCTTTGCAGCATTGGAGTGCTCCTGTAACCGGCCCTGAGAGTGCGCAGGCAGGAGGCCAGCACTCAAAACCAGAGCTAAGTGTCTTGTTGTTTTCCTTACAAACTGCCCTGCATAGGCTTGCTGGGGAGTGTACTGATGCACGGATGTATGTGTGGTCCTATTTGGTATGTTTTTTTCCCTAATCACCCGTGATCCTATGCAATTATGAAACCTGTACCCTCTACCCGGTGTTCCTGCTTCCCGTGCCTATCCAAGCAACGTTCCCTGACCCTCTTTCCCCACTGGGGTTGCGGATGCCTGTGTAAGCCTCGAACTTGCAGGCGCCAAAACCCTAGAGGGGGTGGTTGGTTCGTACCACTCCTGAGCCTGGACTACAGAATGTCATGACAATGATGTCCAAGTTTGTTTGGATTGTGTATGTGTTCATGCAGGTTGTACATTTTTGTGCATTCCCTAGTTTCATGTGTCATTCCTCCTCCCCTCACCTGCCACTCATTCCAGTCATCCAGTGTGTCTACACCTGTCCCGACTGCATATCCCTGAACCTCATTCCCCACCATGATCTCAGGGGCCTGTGTGAGTTTGACCTTGCAGGCACCCGGGACATGGTGTGGGTGGTTGTTTCATGAGACTCCCGCGCCTGTACAGGGGACCTGTGACAGTACACATCCATTCATTGTGCATCATCCTATGTCATGTACCACACATGTCTCACATCCTGTCGTGACATTGTTCTGCTGTGCTACCTTGGTTGTTGCATCATTGTGGTAGTACTTGGCGTTTGTGAGGTACTGCTACGTCAAGTCATCTACTGGAGGGTGTTTGGGTTCGTTTTCATGCCTTGGATTTTGTGATTTTGTAAATGAGTGTGGATTTTGAGGGTTCAGGCATCTTTTTACACACAAGGTGGGAGATGGACACGAAGGGTAAAGGTGATCCTGTGGCCAGGTGGAAATGAGGGTTGGAGGCTCCATGACCCAGGTGCAGTTGTTCAGCGGGTCATGGTCATTTGCGCGGGAGGGGGGGGTTGTTGTTGATAGTTGCATTGCCCTGCAGTGTGATGGGAACTCTGACATTGTAATGTTGTTGTCCTATGTACATGTTGTGTTCTGCTGATCAATGCCTGTTCATGTGTTGTGTTTTCCTTTCAGGTGCGAGGGGATAGTTGTGGTTTGACATGCTGGGGTGTACACATGGTGGATGTTCACATGTGATGTGTAGGGAACACTGATGGTCACTTGAGTGCACATGCATATGTGGAGTGCATGTCCCTGCAGAACCACACACTTGCACTCGGATGCACTCCATGTACTCCCACCCTTGCATATCCACGTGTACACTGTTTGCCTTCTGGTGCCCACTGTGTCCCGGCAGCACATGTTCTGTGACCGATTATGGTTCCAGTACATGCCAAAAATTTGATGTTTGATGTAGTCTGTCACTTAGATGTGATGCTCAGGGTGTGCATCACACGCAATGGCCGTTCACTGTGCTGTGCGCTGAGCAGTGTGATGCAGGAGTGGGACACTGCACACATGAGCTGCAGTGTTGATTTTGCAATGCATAATGTGCATATAGACAGGCATTCATTGTGATGTTACGTCTACGACTGTTGCAATGCATTTGGAAACGACTTATTTTGGGTGGGACATTTTGTTGGTCTGTCATTTCATCTGATTCCGGGTCAGGCATCATTGTCCGATGCCACTGTACATTTAGGACATGGCAATGTGTACCTTATTGTTACTGCGTCAGTGTATGGGTATTGCTTGCCATGTCATGTTGATGTTTGGGAGGGTTTGAGTGACATGACAGTGATGGCCATGGCCTGTTTTGCAGGTGTGTGTGATGCACACCTTGCATGTCCAGGTCATCCGCTTCTCAGAGCAACTAGCTGGGGGTATGTTTCTCTCCGCAGCAGGGCCCTCCCCCTGGAACAGACTTCCTGGCTGACTTGAACTTGAGGGGAACCATCTCCAGTTCTGGAAGCACCTCAAGACCTTCCTCTTTGCTTCTGCTTACTCTCTGCCTCTCCCTTGCAGAATTCTTCACTGGAACTGCACAGGAGCTGCTACTGGGACACTCTCACCAACCTCGGTCCCTGGCCCAGCCACTGTCCACTTGCACTGCCACCCTGGCAACCCCTGCACTGCAGTACTGTCTCTCTATCCCTACAGCCCTCCCTTCCCAGCACTTGTCTGCACTTATCTTTGCAGTTGCCACCAGGCGACCTATGTATTATTCTTTTGGCCTACTTCCCCTGTACTGGACTCCCCCCCACCCTTCCCCTTGCACTTTTCCCTTCCCCCTACCCCTGCACTTGCACAATCTCAATGACACCTGGCCTAGTAGTACCGTTCTCTGTGTTCCCTTGTTCCCCCCCCTGCCTCATTGGGCCTTGGAATACTTGTGTATGGCCCATGTCATGTCACATGTCATATGTGTGCATTTTGGTTGCACAGGATAGCTTGTGTTTAAGTAGCTAGGGATGCAGACGATGTGGCACTTCCATGGCAACTATCTCAGGGTGGTAGGGTTGTGACAGTTGACTGTCACTTTGTCATCATCGATTGTCACCTGGTATGTGCCAGGCCTGTGTGCACTCCGCAGGGGTGGGAGTTTAGGTGAAAAATGTGGCCACAAGCTGGGTCCGGGCTTCCTCGCCACGTGCCCTGTCCCCTCCCATGGGCAGCGCCTGTGCCTGTGGTTGGGGATGTGGGGGCACCACCATGTCCACCGGGACGCCCTGCCGTGTTGCAACATTGTGCAGGACACATGCTGCCACAATGATCCTGCACACTACTGGTGGTGCATAGAGTAGTTGCCCACCAGAGCGGTCAAGGGAGCGGAAACGTGACTTGAGCACTCCGAATGTGCGCTCCACTATGCCCCTGGTTGCAATATGGGCGGCGTTGTATCTTACCTGGGGTGGTGTGGTGGGGTTCCGGATTGGCGTCATCATGTGGTTGCTCAGAGGGTAGGCACTGTCCCCTGGGGAGGTGATAATAATTGAGATTATTAGGGTTGGGATATTTGTCTGTGTGTGACTTGCATGCATGTGCAAGGGCATTTGTACTGACCTAGGAGCCATGTGTCGCCATGCTGCCCAGCTTCCAGGGCCCGGCTCAGGGCGGACATTCTGTATATGAAACTGTCATGGGTGGAGCCAGGGTAGTTTGCATAGACAGAGGTGATGATTCCCTTTGCATCGCATACCACCTGTACATTGATGGAATGCCAGTGCTTGCGGTTTCGGTAGATGTGCTCAGTGGCCCTAGGTGGACGTAGGGCCACATGGGTGCAATCTATGGCACCGAGCACTTTGGGGAAGTGTGCCACCCTGAAAAAATCCAGGACAACGGCCTGCCTTTCTGCGGGTGTTCTGGGCATGTATATGTGCCTGCGGACTGAGGGGCGCGCTGTCATGATTGCCAGTACCTGGTGTAGGCAGCGTGACTGCGTGGCCTGTGAGACCCCCCCCACTATGGCAGTGGTCCGCTGAAACGACCCAGTGGCCAAAAAATGCAAGACATTGAGCAGCTTCTCCAAGGGGCTCAATGCTTGGGAGCAAAGGGTGGGGGATGTGAGGTCATCTTCCCACTCCCTGACCAGGTCTAGGATGATATGGGGTGGAAACCTATACCTGCCGTAGACCTGGTCTTCAGGCATCCCAAAAAGGCTTGTCCGTGGTGCAAAAATGCGTGCCCTGGCTATTCTCCTCCTCCTGCGGTGTCCCACAATCAGTGCAGCAACAAATGGGGCATTCATCGTCGCTGTATATACGCGTTTGTTGTTTGCGCGCACTTTTATGCTGTGCGCGGGCGCGGGACGCCTCCGTGTGGGCGGACTCGTTGGTTTCCCGTATTCGGGTGTCATCGCGTGTGATCGGAGGGGAGCGAGCGTACACGCGATTGGCCTGGGTACGTGTGTTTCGGGGTGCGCGGGTAGTTCCACACGCCATTGGCCTGGGTACGTGTGTTTCGGGGTGCGCGGGTAGTTCCACACGCCATTGGCCTGGGTACGTGTGTTTCGGGGTGCGCGGGTAGTTCCACACGCCATTGGCCTGGGTACGTGTGTTTCGGGGTGCGCGGGTAGTTCCACACGCCATTGGCCTGGGTACGTGTGTTTCGGGGTGCGCGGGTAGTTCCACACGCCATTGGCCTGGGTACGTGACGCCATTGGCCTGGGTACGTGTGTACCGGGGTGCCGTGAACTTTCACACGCGATTGGCTGAAATCCACGTGTGTTCTGTCATCACGTGCAATGAGGGATACTCCCTCGCACGTCACGTCACAGACGCGCTCACGCGCTGAGGGCCTTTGGTCCAATGAAAATGCGTATGCGTGCAGACGCGCTTACGCGCTAAGGGCCTTTCCTCGAATTACACGCTGACGTGCAGAATTTTCACGTGCCAAATCACTCCGTATCAAGCTGGCCACGCGTAAGCACACGGAAGACCACGCTCCTGCCCAGAAGGCCGAACTACTGCCCCCCAGAGCCCCGAGCACGCTCCCACCTGCCATCTGCTGCTGCCTGACTGCCTGCTGCCCACGTGCCCTGCCATTTGCTGCCTGCACATCAGCCAGGGGTGCTGTTGGTGTGACCACCCCTGCTGGAACCAAAGACTCCCGACTGGGATTCCATCGCTCCACAGCCCAGCCCCAGGACCCAGTTGCCCACCCACTCCTGCCTCTGGGGTTGTCATGTCGGGGCAAACTCCATCTGTGACCACTGACAACCCCCGGCCAGAGAGGCAGAGGGGCACCAGCTTCAGTGCCACCGAAGTTGGTGTCCTGGTGGAGCAAGTCCTGGGGCAGTATGATGCCCTCTTCGGAAGTTCCCGCGCCGACAAGGAAGGACGGACTCGGATCTGGACTGACATCGTGACTGCCATCAACGCGGAGGGGGTGGCAGTCCGCGACTTCCAACATGTCAAGAAGCGCTGGGAGGACTTCAGGTCCAGGACCCTGAACAAGGCCCGGCGCCTCTTGAAGGCAGCGGATGCCAAGGGGCGCCGGGGCCACTTGTCGGAAGAACAGATGGGGGTCCTGGAACACATATCCCCAGCGCTCCACGTCCAGGTCCTTGAGAGGCAGACCCGTCTGGAGTCGAGCGGTGAGTGTACATGCATCCTGATTGTGAGCAGTGCGTGTGGTGATTGTTCAGTAGTGTGCAGGTTGCACATCTGTTTGTATGGGGTCGAGTATGGGTGCGTGTGTACAGGTCCGTGGGGCTGACACATGCGAGGGCTGTAATGTGTGAGACATGGATGGTGCCTGTGTGTGTGGGCTTGCATGCCAAATGCAGTTGTGTGGGCACACAAGTTTGTATGAATGTGTATGTGAGTAGACATGTCCGTGATGTCACGCATGTATGTTGTTTTCAGCTGCATGTATCAGCGCTGTGTACATGTGCATGTGTGTGTATTTGACAAGGGTGCAACAGTGATGCAACATGGATGCATGTGACAGCGGTATGTGGAAGCCTGATGGCCAGATGTGACATGGATGCCCGTCTGAACACTGCGACACTTGGCAGAGGTGTACACATGCATGCAAGTGTGGTGGTGTGTGTACATGTGTGGTGCACTTCCTGTGTTGCATGTGATGTCTGGCTCACCTTTGGCTGCTCATGCTGTTGTATGTGTATGGATGGTGTTGGCAGTTGCGATATGGCTGTGGTATGGCTCGTGTGTGCGAGTTGTAATGACATGTGTGTTGGGGATCGTGATGACATGTCTGAGGTTTGCCAATGCCACTCATGTACAACTGTCATGTGTGTATGTGTCCATTGTACATTGCCCTGATGCGTGTGTTTTGTTTCTCCCTGTCTGCAGCGTCAACTGATGAAGAGGGCGGAGAAGGTGCTGTGGAGCACAGCAGCGGGGATCCCACCGCCAGCCGGAGAGGCAAGGCCCGGCTCCCCTCCCATGTTGTCATCTCGTCGGGGAGTGAGGAGTCCGGTGCCGCGTCCCAGGCCGCAGCTGCCGGGGGGAGGTCCAAGAGGCGGAGGTTGCAGTTGGACTCCTCGGCAGCAGAAGGGGCAGCTGGGACCCCACAGGGCCCAACGGGGGAAGATGGCACAGAGTCATCCAGGTTGGTGGGGGGTTTGGTGGAGGAGGAGGCCGTGCAAGCACCAGAGACGGGGTCTGGGGGTGGGGATCCCACTGGTGCTAATGGTGCAGTGCAGGACCAGGGACAGGAGGCAGCACAGGCCGCCGCGGAGGTGCCTGTGTGCAATCCTGTCCCTGATCCTGTCCCTGCATCATCTTGCACCAGCAGGGATGCCTATGTCCAGACCAGTTTTCAGGCAGGGGATGAGCTGACGTCAACTGGCCTTCCTCTGCCTGCGGACGTGGCTATCCAGGCCCGGGTTGAGCCTGTCCTGGCTGGTGTGGCGTTGCGTCAACGGGCCATGCGAGGTGACCTGCAGTCTTTTCATGAAGAGACTGCACGTCATCTCGAATGGCTCGTTGACCACGTCAGCCTGCTGGGACAGGTCACCCAGGCCGGATTCCTCCGTCTGATGGGGCTTGCCACGACCCCCTCCTCAGCTGGACCCCCTACGCGCCAGTCGTCCTCTGTGCCATCTTCCCACCCATCAGTCACCTGGGTGCCCTGTGGAGCTGCCTCTGACGGTGCGGCCAGGCTGGTGGAGGAGGCATCCCTGCCACAGTCGGGAGTCGGACGTCCAGCAGGGGTGGCCACGTCAACGACTGCACCCCAGCCGGCGGAGGATGTGCAGGCAGCAGGAGGCAGTGCAGGGGCAGAGGCACAGCAGCAGCAGCACCATGGTGGGAGCCATGAAGGCTCGGGGCCTTCGACATCGGAGGGGCAGGCATCGGCCGGAGGGCAGGAGGACCCAGGACAAAAAGTGTCTTCCGTGTGGCAGCGGTTGGGCCACGCCATAGATGCGGAGCGGCAGCGGGCGGAAGAGGCACGGCTCTCAATGGTCAGGGCGGAGAACTCCATGCAGAGGGCCCTGAGGCGGGCCGAGTGCCTCGAGGCAATCCGCAGGGGTTTGGAGGTGGACACGTCGACGGCCCTGCGGACCCTCGGGGCCATGGAGGAGGACCGCCTCCGGGACATTGAGGAGGAGTTCGATGATGCCCTGGCCCGGCACATCCAGAAGTGAGCCGTGGAACTAGCCCGCTGCCCTTGTACATAGTTATGTAGGTAGTGTTAGGTTTCATTTTTGTTTTTGTTTCATTTGGACCTTTTGGACATTGGCCACATTTTTGTATATATTTTTTTTATTAGTTAGTGTAGTTAGATAGGTTTCCTTTATTTTGTTGGGATAATGGACCCTGGCTTCTTGCATTGTACATAGTTGTAGACTTGTACATACTTTCTTTTTTAACATTCTCCATGGATCAATGGCTTTTATTTTTATTTCCCATTGGATTTTGTTTTGTGGACATTGACTTTGTACAACATTACTTTGGATTTCAATATATTTTTATTTTTTTTATTTTGAACGGACATGCTTCTTTTCATTTTTTTACATTCACATTTCTGTTTCTTCATTTTTGATTCTATTCATGTTTCCTTTAATACATTATTTTTTTGTTGAACTTCAATGTGTGGTATCTCATTGTTTTCATGCATTTCATGTTATGTGTTTTGAGATTCACTGACACCCATTGGGTGTATGTGAGGGACATGTGTTTGTTTCGGAACTTCCAATTGGTGTTCTGTGATGTGATTGCAAATTATGAGTGGGTGGATGCAATACTCGGGTGGGTGTTTTGCATTTGGGGGCTGACCATAGAGACCAGGGTTCTGGATTGTGATGACATGTTGGGTGGGGAACATGAGTTGGACATGGGTGGGGGCCTGGTGGAGGCTGCCCCTGCACTGCTGGGGGGTGGGGGTGCAAGGGGACATGAGTGGGACATGGTTGGGGGCCTGCTGGCAGGTGCCCCACAGTGCTGGGGGGTGGGGGTGCAGGGGGACATGAGTGGGGGCCTGCTGGGGGGTGGGGGTGCAAGGGGACATGGTTGGGGGCCTGCTGGCAGGTGCCCCACAGTGCTGGGGGGTGGGGGTGCAGGGGGACATGAGTGGGGGCCTGCTGGGGGGTGGGGGTGCAAGGGGACATGAGTGGGACATGGTTGGGGGCCTGGTGGCAGGTGCCCCACAGTGCTGGGGGGTGGGGGTGCAAGGGGACATGAGTGGGGGCCTGCTGGGGGGTGGGGGTGCAAGGGGACATGGTTGGGGGCCTGCTGGCAGGTGCCCCACAGTGCTGGGGGGTGGGGGTGCAAGGGGACATGAGTGGGACATGGTTGGGGGCCTGGTGGCAGGTGCCCCACAGTGCTGGGGGGTGGGGGTGCAAGGGGACATGAGTGGGGGCCTGCTGGGGGGTGGGGGTGCAAGGGGACATGAGTGGGACATGGTTGGGGGCCTGGTGGAGGCTGCCCCTGGTGACTGGAGGGGTGGGGGTGGTGGGAGACATGGGTGGGGGCCTGGTGGAGGCTGCCCCTGGTGACTGGGGGGGGGCAAGGGGACATGAGTGGGACATGGTTGTGGGCCTGCTGGCAGGTGCCCCACAGTGGCCTGCTGGGGGGTGGGGGTGCAAGGGGACATGGTTGGGGGCCTGGTGGCAGGTGCCCCACAGTGCTGGGGGGTGGGGGTGCAAGGGGACATGAGTGGGGGCCTGCTGGGGGGTGGGGGTGCAAGGGGACATGAGTGGGACATGGTTGGGGGCCTGGTGGCAGGTGCCCCACAGTGCTGGGGGGTGGGGGTGCAGGGGGACATGAGTGGGGGCCTGCTGGGGGGTGGGGGTGCAAGGGGACATGGTTGGGGGCCTGCTGGCAGGTGCCCCACAGTGCTGGGGGGTGGGGGTGCAGGGGGACATGAGTGGGGGCCTGCTGGGGGGTGGGGGTGCAAGGGGACATGAGTGGGACATGGTTGGGGGCCTGGTGGCAGGTGCCCCACAGTGCTGGGGGGTGGGGGTGCAAGGGGACATGAGTGGGACATGGTTGGGGGCCTGCTGGCAGGTGCCCCACAGTGCTGGGGGTGGGGGTGCAAGGGGACATGAGTGGGACATGGTTGGGGGCCTGGTGGCAGGTGCCCCACAGTGCTGGGGGGTGGGGGTGCAAGGGGACATGAGTGGGGGCCTGCTGGGGGGTGGGGGTGCAAGGGGACATGAGTGGGACATGGTTGGGGGCCTGGTGGAGGCTGCCCCTGGTGACTGGAGGGGTGGGGGTGGTGGGAGACATGGGTGGGGGCCTGGTGGAGGCTGCCCCTGGTGACTGGAGGGGTGGGGGTGGTGGGAGACATGGGTGGGGGCCTGGTGGAGGCTGCCCCTGGTGACTGGAGGGGTGGGGGTGGTGGGAGACATGGGTGGGGGCCTGGTGGAGGCTGCCCCTGGTGACTGGAGGGGTGGGGGTGGTGGGAGACATGGGTGGGGGCCTGGTGGAGGCTGCCCCTGGTGACTGGAGGGGTGGGGGTGGTGGGAGACATGGGTGGGGGCCTTGTGGAGGCTGCCCCTGGTGACTGGAGGGGTGGGGGTGGTGTGAGACATGGGTGGGGGCCTGGTGGAGGCTGCCCCTGGTGACTGGAGGGGTGGGGGTGGTGGGAGACATGGGTGGGGGCCTGGTGGAGGCTGCCCCTGGTGACTGGGGGGGTGGGGGTGCTGGGAGACATGGGTGGGGGCCTGGTGGAGGCTGCCCCTGGTGACTGGAGGGGTGGGGGTGGTGGGAGACATGGGTGGGGGCCTTGTGGAGGCTGCCCCTGGTGACTGGAGGGGTGGGGGTGCTGGGAGACATGTGTGGGGGCCTGCTGGGGGGTGGGGGTGCAAGGGGACATGTGGCTTGGCTGGGGGGCATGCCCATGGTGGATGGGCTGCCTGCGGGACATGGCCAGGGGTGCAGGGTAGTCCCCTGTGGTGTGGGCTGCCTGCAGAGGTCGTGGAGGGGGTAGAGGGGAGACCTGGGAGGACCCACACTGGCAATTCACCTCTTCAACTTCCCGCACACCTACGTAATACACTGCCCCACTCGCACAGGCCCAATCGCGTGTAGGATTTCTCGCGCACCCCTGAAATCCACGTACCCAGGCCAATCGCGTGTAGAATTTCTCGCGCACCCCTGAAATCCACGTACCCAGGCCAATCGCGTGTAGATTTTCTCGCGCACCCCTGAAATCCACGTACCCAGGCCAATCGCGTGTAGAATTTCTCGCGCACCCCTGAAATCCACGTACCCAGCCCAATCGCGTGTAGATTTTCTCGCGCACCCCTGAAATCCACGTACCCAGGCCAATCGCGTGTAGAATTTCTCGCGCACCCCTGAAATCCACGTACCCAGCCCAATCGCGTGTAGAATTTCTCGCGCACCCCTGAAATCCACGTACCCAGGCCAATCGCGTGTAGAATTTCTCGCGCACCCCTGAAATCCACGTACCCAGGCCAATCGCGTGTAGAATTTCTCGCGCACCCCTGAAATCCACGTACCCAGGCCAATCGCGTGTAGAATTTCTCGCGCACCCCCTGAAATCCACGTACCCAGCCCAATCGCGTGTAGAATTTCTCGCGCACCCCTGTAATACACGTACCCAGGCCAATCGCGTGTAGAATTTCTCGCGCACCCCTGAAATCCACGTACCCAGCCCAATCGCGTGTAGATTTTCTCGCGCACCCCTGTAATACACGTACCCAGGCCAATCGCGTGTAGAATTTCTCGCACACCCCTGAAATACACGCTCCCCACTCTGCGTTTGCTGCTGCCCTTTGCGCTGGATTGGGGATTTTGATGGCTTTTCCCGGCGCAAGGGGCGTTCTTGGGGGCGTAACTGACGCTGCTGCAGGGTCGCTGCGCCACTCTGCGCCACGGCTGGTTGTGGATGTTGGAATCCATGAATACGCTGTGCGCCTGAATGTGTTTCGGCGCACGCGGCTGGCGCAGACTACCGCACGCGCACACTGTGCGCCAGCCCCGTGCGCCACTTGTGCGCCGAATTCTATGAATTGGCCCCACAATGTGTGCCCAGATAGACCAAAGTATATTTTGTTGGTTGTCACTGTATTGTAATGGCAAAGGTGTTGAAGTACGTCAATGGTTTCAGTATGGTGGCTATCTGTACTGCTAGACTGGAATAGCATAGCCATAGCTGCATTCTAGAGTGCATGGATGGGTGGCTGTGGCCTGTGTAAGGTATATGTACAGTAGGCTTGGCTGGAGTTCGACTGCAGTGTTTTTTCCTGGTCCAGTGCGGTTGGCTGGTTTCGCTATTCATGGTCTCCCTGGAGAGAAAATCTGAGCAATGTGAGAGGGCCTGAAGGGATGATTCGCTCGGGGTTGAGGGGAGGATGATAGTTTGCTATGGTGTGCCTCTGTGAACATTACTGGCATCCATGGGGTATGGGTGTGTAGGAGTGTTGTTGTATTTGGGAAGGAGGAGTTTGTCACGCTGTGCCACTGAGAACGCTGCCCGCATCCGTGGGCTGCTGGAGGGTAGGGGTGCTATATTTGGGAAGGAAGAGTTTGTCACAGTGTGCTGCTGCAAACGCTGCCGGCATCCGTGGGCTATTGGTGGAAGTGATGGTTTAAGGTGGGATACCAATTACATCAGCTCTCCATAGGGAGATGACAAACAAGCACAGTTTCTAGGACTGTAGGTATTGCGTTATTGCCAACGTGCAAGACTAGGAGAGCATTTACAAGAAGTCAATTTTAACAGCAGAACTGTAGTTATCATGGAGCCTGCCTAATGTGTACCCCAGTCCCCTACTCTGTGTAGTGCAAACCCACCCAGCCACTTATGCAGGCGCCATCAATATCATCCTGTCCTGCTCGACACCCATGCCGATGTCTCCACAGCAGATTGTAGGAGACTGCAAAAGGAAGGCAACTGATGGCCAGCCAACTTCCCCTGCTACTGCATGGTCAGCCCTTCTGTCTTCTGCAAGGCATGCACACCACTGCACAGTTGAGAAAGCAAAAGGCCCCTCAGCAGCTTAACTACAAGTTGGGGGAATGACTGCTCAATGGTGAAGTGAGGAATGGATAGACATCTTCAATCAAGACAAGACTTGCAGCACCACACTAAAAAACAGGAGCTTGCAAATGACAAAAACAGGGCAGGATTTATCATGAGTGCCAACCTTTTGCAATGAAAACAGTGCTTAAGGAAATGGAACCCAACACGCCCACATTATTAAAACAACATTTTGCTTTAATAGTGAAGATTGACCTTTGTAGTGAAGATTGACCGTTTCCAGCCCCGTCTTCCATTCTCCAATCATGTATACTTGTGATACATGGAAATTACATTGGAAAGCGACCCTCTGCAGCTATGCATTTCGGCCACGTACAAGAGCCAATAGAAATTCAAAAAGGCTCAGTGGACTTGCAGACATTGTGTCTCCTACATATAACCGCGTTATAAATATACCCCCCCAAATGTAGCAACAGGTATTACATGATTTAGTGGGCAATTCCCAATATGTACATGCATGTATTAGGACCAACATGTGCGCACACACTTCAAGAGTTCGTTTTTAGAAAGGATGTCAGTGCCAGCTGTGGATATTCAAATAAAAACAGAGGAAAGGCAGTTTGCATAGCGAATACAAAAATTAGTACAAGTCCCTCCACGTGCGTCTTTTACTTGATCTTCCACTGGTAGTGCTCTGTACTGAAATTCATTCTCTGTCAGGCTAAAACATCCACAGCTGCCTTTTCCACCCTTTAACATGAAGAGCATGTGAAATCACGCCAAGGGAGGTCATCCCAATATTACACAAGCACAGCCAGCTCTATCTACAAAAACGAAAATGACCTACCTGCATTTCTCTCGCTATTTCTGACAAACACGCATTGAGTTCCATAATCAATTCTGTATACATAATGAGGTCTGAATAAAGAAAACATTCTTATTGCAACTCTGCTGCTATACTGGCCATTGGGTTTAACTGGCCTACACAGCTGCAACTCTGCTGCTATACTGGCCATTGGGTTTAACTGGCCTACACAGCAAAGGAGATTGCAGATGTGTCATAACAGTAACATGATTGCTCACAACATTTGAGTTTCTCTAATATGCTAGCATTTTCACCTGCACATAAAGGTCCACTTGCACATAATACAATAACCGTTTGTTTTCTCCGGTATTACCAAAAACTCCTGTTATCAGGGAACTGTTTCTCATGTAAATTCGGTGCTGAGGTTGTGTGTGTTTTTTAAAATAAACTCATAATGAATTGTATCAGACACCCTGCTGGTTTCAGGTCAGGGAACTAGTGTTGCCGATTTAGATCGACACAATGTTAGCCCACTTACCCCAACCTGGGAGCATTGTTTTACGATTGTATTGAACATACCCATCCCCTTTCATATATGAATTTCACTTTGCAATTTCATAATATGGAGCTGAGTGAGTTTTACATTCACATTATTTTCATAGAAAAATAAATCACTCCACTAGGCTACTTCCATCCCTAAATATCTTTGTAAATATCCATGGCATCTACGTGTTGCAAACTTCTAATTCATTTTCTGTCAGACTTTGAAATACGAGCCCTCATTTCAAAGTCTGAACTGCTAAGTATACCTGTGGATACATGCAGTGTTCCATTTGATTGGCTTGATTTACAAAAGAAATGCACTTAGATTGCACAGAAGTATTATCAGTTTGACACTGCAATAGAGTTTCTTGAAAAGAAAACATAACATGGCACTGAAATATAGTGAGAAGAGAAATATATTTCATATTACATTACTTCTGTAGTCTATTGGGAACAAGCACCACCAGCAGTTCCAGATCACCAACTTGTGGGACTTAGCATAGAAAAGACAAATCTGATTGGCTTTTGGGGATTGCTTTATACTTACTTCAGGATAATTCTTTTAGTCCATGGAACTAGCATTAGTTAAGCCTCTGCTCTTATTTTCTGGTTTCTCTAGGCACAGGAAAAATCTGCCACCAGCTGCTTCAAACCTTCTTCTGGACAAGGCTTTTCATCTCCAGATGTTCCCAGCTCAGCACCACTCAAATTGGGCAGGCAGATTGTTGTTACGCACAATTCAATCTGTCTGGCTGTCAGAGTGAGAGTCTTCTTTTCTCCTTTGTGTTTTACCTCGTGTAACTTCTCCTATTCCTACGTGACATCACATTTTTCTGATTGGACAAGTCTTTCCATTGGCTTACCCAATAGTCAGATGCTCCCAGAGAATACAACCCCCCCACCCCAATTTACATTGCATGACTATAGTATCTATATTTGTGATCAGACAAAAGCTGGGGGCCAATCAGCTTGTTATATTCCTGACTGCAGAATTAATTTTTTTCTATAATTTCTATTCCTAAGCTGCCACAAAATTTCTCAAAACTCAGCCCATGTGGGTCAATTCTTAGGAGGGTCCTGGTGAATGTGTGAAATCGGCAAACCTTTTTATTTCCTTTATTCATTGAAGAATGGTTTCCAGCAAACCTTTTGAAAACTCTACAAGAAAAAAATAAATAAAATACAGTTACAAAAATACATAATTAATTCCATTCACAGAATTGATTACAATAACAGTCACTAGAAGAAAAAACCCTTTTAAAAAAACTCTAAAACTGCAATGCTTAAAGAGTTTGCATGAGCATTTAAGATATGGTACATAAAACAATGTGAGGCTAATATTGCATCAGAGTCAACAGATCCTCTAAACAAATGCATTCCTAACAGCCATTAAGCAATACATCCAATTATCAAGTGCAATAAGGTCTCTATTTCAAGATTATAATAATGACATCATATTTCCAGTCGAGTAATTCCAGTTCTGGCACCAACAACTGCCATAGTTGAAGACAGGCTTAATCTAAATCACAAAAATCATTCCTAAAATGTCTTGATATATGTTTAAATAAAAATGAAGGGAGCATATTAAAAGCTTTAATATCAAGATTAAAATGATAAAACAAATGGTTGTTCAATATTTTTGACCTATTACAAATCCAGTCGTGTTCATAAACCTTGTACAGGAGGGTGGAGTGACCTCTGATAGGTCCATGGGATCGGAGCTCACCCACGAGTACTTTAAGACGAGAAAGCTGCACCTTGAGGTGGATGGGGTGCAGGATTCTCTTACTCCAACACCAATCAATAAGGACAACTCAAATGGTTTGGCAAAGGGAAGTCCATTTAATGACAAGTACAAAAAACATGGAAACATTAGGAAATCATCAGTGATGCGATTGCCCGTCTCGCTTCAACGTCCCCAATCCTTATTCAAACAGCAACTGTTATAGGCAAGATTCGTCATCATTGACGTGTAACACTCAAAGGTTTGTCATGCAAGTCTATTGGTTGGAAAAGGTAACTTAAGTATAGGTACTATATCTGTATATGGTAACGGGGTGTGAGAATTGGATAACTCTTATCGGGTGGGCTTCTACGCCCATCCCTCTACATCACTAATGCTAGACGTCACTACAAGTACGATGTCTCATTGGTTCTACTAACTATAGGACCATAGATTACTTGGTCCATTGTGATTGGATCAGTTACACCCCCAAGCATAGATCTCCACTTTAATTAGCAGCATGCAGAATGTTCACCCAGATGCGGCATGCCCCACGTTTCACCCTGCCTCCCTTCCATCAATCAGTACTTTAGGGCTATGTGTCAATTAGTTGGCTGAGGATGGCCTTAAAAATGTAGCGTCTTATGAGGAAAAGTTATGGCATCCTCTGGTTTTGGGTGACATCAGACATTGGTGCCTCGTCGCGCTTGGCTGGTCATGTGTCAGTACACCGTGAAGCTGCTTCATTTTCCATCTATTTCCGTATTTGATTCTCTCTTCGGCCTCGCCACCTGCCTGGGCCTCGTTTTCTCAACTTTCACGGGCAGGCTGTTATGCTCTGAAGTTTTGATTCTTCCAAGTTGTCGCTCTCCTCCCTTCCTTAGGTTGACCTCGAATTCCCAGGCATGAGCTGCTTCTTGCTAACTTTCGATTCTGCTCTTTCGTCTGGCTTTGTGCTGGTATATTAATCCTTGCCTGTTTGGCCCCTAATATCCTGGGGTTAATTCTGCTTTCATGTAGAGTGGACTGCACGTTTATAATGTGGTTCATAGAGATAGATATATATAGTTGGTGCTTGCCGCTCTATTCTTCTACTAAGCATGGCAAGCCATACTGTTTTCTTAGCTTCTTGCGATACAAGCCTATGTACAGGCGTTAGCTGGTTGCATACTTTCATCCTGCTTTACATTTACGTTTCTTTATATTTGACATTGTCTCTTCTTCTATGTCTGTCGTATCTTTATCCATGGTGTTTTTTCTTATCTTTTTGGTTGTTGTTTCGTTTATCTGTACGTCTGTCCGGGCCCGTGTGCCGTCACCATTCACCTTCGATTAAGGCCCTTTTTATGTCTCTTCTGGGACAGTTTGAAAGTAGTCTTCATGTCGTGTCAACTGTTGGTACGGTTGTCTCAATGGGTACCGTGCTGCCCAAGGTTGTCTGGTAATTGGCACTTCAACAGATATTGCTCTTCCGATGGGCACTGGAGAAAGCCCTACCGCGGCTCTCTGCCGGTTTATTTGCTTATCATATGTCACATATCTCGGCAAGTATGTTCCTGGTATTTCAAAATGGGTGGCTGGAGTGCAGGCCATATCTAGGACCTCCTCTAGACTCCCCCCTCTGGTCGGTTCATCGACCACTTCTGCTTCCTTCTTTGGATTCACCTTACTTGGTCCTTCTGTATGCATTTCTTCTTCATCTTTTGGGTTTGTACATGATGGTGCGAAGGAGTGTCTCGTTGGAGCCCAAATTGTTATCACTCCTTTCAAACCTCCTGCTGTTTTTACATGTTCGTCTTTGTTCCATGTCATTATTTGACATTGTCCATTTGGGCTACAATAAATCCATTTTCCTTCATAATTTCTATGTTTCCTGGGATACTCAAATTGTGTTCCTTCTGGCACATATTCGCTGGCCTTCACAAATTCTCTATTTCTTCATCAGTCAGGTCTCTGGGCTTCCATCCTGATTTGACATGGTTTATAGTCATAAAATCGAATGCAAAAATGTCAAAAGTCAAAAAATGGAAAAAATAATGTCGAAAAAAAAATTTGAATTTCTTTTTTACTACGTTTTTTATTCGAAATGGGGGGTTACCCCCCAACCCCCCCTTTTTTTGACCTTTTTTTACATGCAGAACCCAAAAAAATATATAAATAAAAAAATAAAGAATTCCATTTTTTTTCGACATTAAGTTTTCGAATTTTTCGATATTATGACTGACCACTGTTTGACATCGATCATGATCTTCATTCCTATGTCTTTCTTCACAGTTTTATGGCATTGTGAGATAATTATCTTGATAACACAACATCCTAATAGTATCATCAATAGCAGAGCTCCCAGACACTTGAATATGTATGCCATCCATTGTGGGACCCATGAGAATAGTATTCCAAACCAGCTGTCATCATCAACTTCGTTGGTTTCATCGATCATCTGGTTCTGTAGGTTTGTCAGCATACCTATGGATCCTGTTAAGGTTCCATTTTCTTCATCATGTGATGGTATAAATGTGCAACATGATTCACCGATTTTTGCGCAAACTCCTCCATCCATCGCTGTGATCATGTCAAGTACATATCTGTTCTGGAGAGTCATCAGTCGGATTGCTCTTAACTCTTCCTTGATTGCGTTGAATCCCTTTATTGTTGAGTTGATGGTTTGCAGCAATTCCCATCTGGTGATTTGCAACCATTTAGTATTTGCTCCAACCTGGAATCTTGGCATTAGGATTGTTCTGAACACCGATGAGGTGAGGCTAAACAGTCGGGATTGCATGGAATGCTTCTTCTGATTTTGCAGAAAAGTAATTCTCTCTTTTCTTTCGGGATACCAGCTCCACAGATCTCCTTTTCCTCAGGTGAGCATCTGCTTTTGGGAAACTGTCAATATTCAGGTCACTTTTCGGGATCACTAGTGCAGAAACGTGGACGTTCACTATTGTGCATATGCCTCCCCAGTTTTTTTGCAGTCTTATGTATGCTTTGGATCCACACGGCCAATAATGATCCATAATTACTGCAGTTCCATGCGTCATTCCTGGGGCCTCAAAGATTCGTCCACAGTTGTGATTCTCTCCCATCTTCCTCGTGCCATTGTTCCTGAAGCACAATTTCAGACTTTCCAGTGGCACTATCTGCAGGGGTCCTCCTCTGTCTTCAACCCATGTGAGTAATCTTGTGAGTTTCGGCCATAAAGGTTTGCACAACCTCTGTGAGTTCTCTATTGCTTCCTTATAGGCTCCATAGACCATCCATGCTCGGCAGATCACCACTCCTTCTTCCCATCCATCTGGTGAAAGCACTGTTCCCCAAATCTGCATTTGGCCTCTGTTCTTCCAAATTTTTGCCTCTTCTTGAGTTTTTCCTTTGACATTTAGCTTTGGGTTCACTTCCCATCTGATTGCTGCTCCTTTAACTCCAAGCTTCTCGTACCTGATCACATGATTCGAAGTATGGGCTCTGTTTCTTGTCTTAAGGTCCTGTATATAATCGTCTTCATCGGGGTAATTTGTCTCAGTTGCCCATATCAATGAGGCGTCTCTCCCCATAAACTGTCCTCTGGTGTTGCACATTGCTACGTGTGAAAGACAGTGTGCTGTCGGGACATCAATTTCTACAGCCACAAAGATCTTGGATTTCCCCTTGCTGTACGGTAGGAGTGCACAAACAAAGCATTCTCCTTCTGATTTTCTTCTTCCAACTTCTTTCATGTGCTGGTACCGAATGTTGTTTCCTAGATGTGCTGTGCTGTCCAGGTAGTCGTTCAGTTCACTATCTTCTTGCAGGCTCCTCTTGATCCTTAGTGTCTTCCTGTAGTTTGCTATAACTACCTCTCTAAACGCGTCTGTGTGGCTTTTCCTTGCTGGAGGACTCTCGGGCATGCTGGTCGATGGAGCAGGTTCCTTTATCTGCATCGATGTGGTAGGTGGAGGTTTTGCAATTCTCTCCTTCTCTTCTTGCCTTCTTTTCCTGCCCTCTATAAGTGCCTTTATTAGCCACTAGCCTGTCACAGTCCTAGTGTATGGCTGCATTGTGGTCCTGGTACTTGTTCCTTGTGTTGGAACTTGTGTGATTGTCAGTACAGTCTCTGCGGTTTTATTTTTCAGTTCCTCATGCCGTTTCTTCACTCTAGCTATAAACGGGAAATAATGATCTATTAACATATGTGTCTTTGCAGTGAATTCTCCTACAGCCGCTGCTGTCTTTTTAAGGGCTTTTGTTAAGTCTTCTTTTGTTTCGTTCTGGTGCTGATTGTTCGGTTGGCAGTCTCATGCTCTCGATTGCCTTCGCTTGATGTCCTATGGCCATTGACACATGCCCTGGTTCGTGTGCATTCAGTGTGTGGGTGCATGTAGTAATCAGTGCTATATTTCCATTCATTACGTGCTGACCCTGTCTCCAGCTTTTCTCTTCATTTGTTACCTCAAGTGTGTATGTTTCACTGTTAATCACATTCATTTTCAGTTCATTTACTTTACCATCTCCGGACTGGAACAACTATATAGGGTCTGGGTGCTTTTGTGGGACTCAGTGTACATCATCAGGTGGGTGCACTGAAATTGGAACGCTTCGTGCACCAAGAAAAAATGCAGTTCTGATTGTTAATGACAGCAAAATAATGATAAACACAATGCATAGATACATGATAGTGCGGTAGGTTAAACGGCAGCATTTCCTTCCAGAGAAGCGAGGGCGCCCCTCTGCTTGTGGGAGGACCAGATTACTGTTCTGGGCCCCCATCTCGTTCATAACAAAATGTCAATGTTTATTATTTTCCCCAATTCACTATTGTTCTCGAACAGTTTGTATCATAAAGTGTCTGGTGTTTCACAAGTTTTCCCCCCTCTTGCGGGTGACGATTGTCTCTTGATACAGGATGCAGTATCCTTGTTAGACTATGGAAAAAATAGATTAGACTAACACTTCGATAAGTCACTTTTACTGTGTATATTAAAAGTAGGTGAGTTCCCAGTCCACCCCCCCCCCCATATCTGCTTCAGTCCTGAGGACATGCTGGACACTGTTCAATGTGAAGAAATGGGGAAAAATGGCAATCAAAACAAATAAAGGTGAAGTTCTTGTCTCTGCTCCCTTCATCTGTCCATCGGCGGAAAGATGAAGTGCTTGCATCGGCTTCCTCGATCTGTCCCTCGTTGGAAGGTTTCACTGGAATCTCCCAAGAAGGCGATGGACATTAGTATTTTTAATCTGAGCTATAATGGCATGCAAGAGCATGTTTAGTTGAGGATCCTTTGTGGAAACATAAAAATTGATATGAGGCTGGGAAGCCTAAAAGAAACACACCAACACAGGTTACAAAGGACATACAAGTGCTTTATTTAAAAGCTACAACAGTTACCAAAGTCAATTGAAAAACGGATAGCTATTCGGCTCTCAGAGTAACGTAACGAACTTCAACGAAGGTTCGATGCATTAGTAGAGAGACCGTACATTGGAATATTTGGGTCTTTTATATGGTTTGTCCAGCCCTTGGCCAACCCTCTCGCGGGTTAACCATTCTTGGGATCAGGCCTAGCGTTCCTTGCCAGGTCAATGCTATAATGTATGCATTTTTTATCAGTTTTACTGATATAGTTGTTCATTTACACATAGGTCAGCAATAGGACAAGGTCTCAGTTCGCGACCCCGGCAAGTGGCCTGCAGGCATATTAATTATTCGTGTGTGCGGAGGTCACAACGGCCAAAATCTCACTCAGAATGTCATTCAGCCTCCATTTTGATGTTCAGGGTGACTTCCACATTTACAAGAGAACCTAAAATGGCGGCTTAATCCAAGATGGCGACTTACATTACTTTTCGTTAAGGTGAAGACCTTGCCGCGGAGTCTATTCACATGATATTTTAGACAACTTGGCGTAGGCCAATACACATTCAATTACTGCGACAGGAGGCATAATATTATTTCAATTCCAACACCTTCACTGGATCTCTGAGGAATGTAAGTACATCAACATTGGTTGGTCTTCCCACTAGCTCTGGAAAGTTCTCATTGAGGTGGAAGAAGACATGGTATGCATATCTGCTCTCTTCTGGTGATAGCAACATTCGTCCTGTCTTGCTGGGTTCGGGATTATACGCTCTTCCCTTGACGTGAACAATGCTTGCACTTTCCTGACACGTGGATTGCGACCAAATAATTTAGCTTGGTCCACAGCTGGCACAAGAGTTCAGAGTTTGCTGGATCTCGAATAAACGTGAGAGTGTCTATGGTTCTCCCAACAATAGCTGTGCATTCCTCTATGATGCGAAAGAAAAGCGTATTGACAAGTTCATCTATAATCGCCTGTGGTGGAAGCATTTGTGTCCTTATCACTGTATTCGGGCAGTCCAATGAAGGCTTCTGCGATGATGGTAAGTAGTTGCCAGATTACTTTCTTGTTGGCAGGATCCTGGATAAAGTCTGTGACACTGGTAACCCTCCCTACCAGCGACGGATATGATACCAACACTAACTGGAAGTAAGTGAGTACGTCCTTTGTGATGTTTCTGCTGGGGGACACCATAAATGCTGCCAAACAAAGTCTTGATATTTGATGACTCAGAATACTGTGTTTAGCTCTTAAGGTAAAAGTCCTTGATCACTGTCTGTTAGAGTCTTGTTTCTCCACAAGGCTTAAGTGTGGTTTCGTTTACAAGTTCGTGTCAACAAAACGTGTTGTGGCTTAAATGTACACTTTTCTTTTTCACCCTGCAACTGGGATGCACAGAGTGTACGGTTATGTCCTTATCCCCTTTTGCTTAGAGGAAATGTCCAGTTTAAGCCACAACTTGCTCAAAAGTTCTTTGTTTTAGCTTTGCTGCTCATGCGTCCTTCTTCCTCGTCATGGATCTCATCTGCATGTGCTGAGGTTCCTCCCCGTTGTCTGTGGGTTCTTTGCCGTGGGGTGCAGCTAGAGGGCTTTCTCCGATATAGGGCTTAATGTGATTGAGAAAAATCCATGCTCTCCTGCCCTGCAGTTTTACAGCTGAAGGAGTGCAGTCCTCTACGATGAAAGGGCCATTGAATCTTGGCTCGTCCCACCTGTTCCTCGTGTGGTTTTTTACTAACACCACATCTCCAGGAAAGACCAGTGGAACACGTAGACCTTAGCTGGGTCTGTTGTGGCATCTCGTGCTGCGTTTTGTGCTGTGCTTCACCCTTTTCGTCATCACTGCAGTTGGTCTGAAATTACAGTAAGACTGGATGTCATGCAGTTCAGATATTTTTGCAATTCGGATCCCAGGACCTCTCGGGTTGGCTGGGCATCACATCTAGCTCTGTCTCTAGGGGTTAGGGGAGTATTCATTCTTCTTCCTGTGACTATCTCGTGCGGCGTAAGATGATGGTCGGAGCCTGGTTGGTTCTGAAGAGCATAGAATGCCAGTGGGAGGCAGTGCAACCATCCCCTCTTTAGAGTAAGCTTCAACTTGGCTGTCCTTTCTTTTAACAAGCCATTGAGCCTCTCACAAATACCATTACCTTCCGGATGATATGCTGATGAGAACTTGTGCTTTATACCAAGCAACAAGCTAATCTGCTCAAACACTGAATTTACAAAATGAGCCCCATTATCTTATCTCTTCACTTCACACACCCCCCACCTAGGGAACTCTTCCTCACTAGGAATTTGGCCACACAGGGAGAGTCTGGGTGTGTACATGGACCTGCTTCTATCCATCTAGAGAATGGACACACCACTACAATTAAGTATCTGTACCCGTTGCACACTTGAATCATGTCGACATGTAAGTGCTGAAAAGGCCCATTTGGCCGGGGATGACTCCTCTCACAATTAAGTATCCAACAAAAAATCGCTATTATCAATGTCGATTTCAGCAGATGCGGAATCGGTATGTTGAGGACAGGAAGATGTACCTGATTCTAATCTGATGGTGGGCTTGGTAGCTGGCCTAGAAGATCAGATAGCGTGTGGGGCTCGAAGACAGTCACTTCCCACTTGTATAGTCCAAGATTCTAACTTAATGGCGGGACTGGTAGTTGGCCCAGAAGATCGGATAGAAGGAGGTGCTTTGGGCCAGCCCCTTCCGTCCTTCACAGTCCAAGATGCCAATGAATATGATGGGCAGGTGGACTGCCAATTGTCACATGTACATGATAACAACTGTATCTTATTACCTCCACAGGAGGGTTTTGCCCACGTATCTGTGCATCTATGCTTGCTCCAACAATTATGAGTGAATTAGGTAAACGCGTGAGACTTTCCCTTGGCCCTTCTTCACCTGCCTCTTGGTCCTTCCCTTTCCATAAACAAGTTCACTTCCATCTTCCAAATGAATCTGATTTTAAGGATCATAGTGAACGTAGAAGGAATCTGCCAGGGTCTTCTTTGATGGGAATGGAAGGGGGCTACCCTCTGGGTCAAGCAAATCTCTATGAAGGACACGCACATAATGGGGCTTCCTTGCCCCAAGATTTGGGGTTCTTGTCATTGGGAAACGACAACGTTGGTTTAGGTATATCAAAGGGGAATAGTAGGGCTTCTTCGACGCCTGAAGATTCTCCCTCTGATAACCTTTCGAATGAGACCTTTAATTTCCCAGTAATTTCGCGTATACCTAACCTTCTTGATAAAGGCCATAAACTAACTCATTGTTCTATACGGGAAATGCAGGGCTCTTTGGCCTTTATGAAAAAAAAGATCTCTAAATTGGAAGATTTCATACTTGCGGAGGAGCAATCAAAAGCATTTTATTTTTCCAATTTGAAAAAATAATGTCGAAGTTTGCTGGGGAATGTCCATCAGTTTCGTCTGTCCCTGTTGTACGGTCTCAAGCAACACAAACGGAAAATGGGCATTCTCATATATTGAGAAAAATCCATGCTCTCCTGCCCTCCTATGCCCAAAAGGCTTTTAGTAGAGGCAAAGCGTGGGCTGAGTTTTTTTTAATCATGGGGTATCTACCCTATCTCAGTAGTGCCCCACAGTATCAAAGCCTCTTGGCAGTGTGGAAAATTATTGTCCTTAATTGATTACATGCTTGCATCAGGGACATGCTCAGGGTTGCTTGACCAAATTGTGATTGTGGATGTGGGGCTGAGTGACCATCGTATGCTCCACACGCATCTCCACATTGGGGTTGACCCGTATGAATCTTCGGTATCTGCGACATTGTTGGAAAGTGACAGGCATACTTTGTCTGTCAGATGGCATCCAAGTATCTGTCGCAAGATGGTGTTCCTAGTAAATAGGGACTTGTGGGTGTCAAATGATGACTGTCCATCTGTCTCTAATGTGGAAAAAATTAATGAATTGAACTTGATGATAATTCATAAGCATTTGGTGAGTCTATCTAAGGACTGTCCTGGAACTTACTCACCAAATGCTGCACACAAATATTTGGCAGAGGTTGCAATATTAAAGACCTGTAAAAATAGAGAGTTGCGGTCGGCACAACGTTGTATCACAAGTCCATCAGCCTATAAGATACAAAAAAAATCTATTGTGACATGCTTCAAGTCCAAAGTGAAATTGTTGCATCAAGCAGCCCATACCCTTGCAAATCAACCCGATGTTGAAACATCTATGTAAGAGAAATACCAGGGAACTGTGGTTCACTTTAAGAAATTTGTCAGGAAAGGTGGATGAGCGCATAACTGCGACCATATCTGGTCCTGTATGGCAGCACTTTTTTATAGAAAAATATGCAATGCCAGATGCACACAGAAGGTCGGAGTTGGAGAACCTACATTTGAAGATCCCGTCTGAGTGCCCCTGGGAACATAGTGACATAATTTGGGCAATTGCTCAATTAAAGTTCTCCAAAGCAGCAGGTCCTGATGAGTTGCCGCCATGTGTTTATAAGGATGACCCCCATTTTTGGGCTAGCTATCTATTGCCTCGCTTTCAGCTAATATATCGCACGAGTAACATACCTGCCCTTGGCTTACGGCAATAGTGATTCCGATCCACAAAAAGGGTGCTTTTAATGACCCGGTAAACTTCAGGCCAATTGCCCTGATAGATACTGCAGCCAAAATATTTGCACGCCTAGTTCTGAGGGAATTGGAGAAATATGTTAAGACCGCAGGAATTCTTTCCTAAGCTCAGGTAGGCTTTCGGAAAGATATGGGCACGCAGCTTAATGCATCGATTCTTGGTCACTTATTGTCAGCATCTCGTATTCAAGCTAATGGTACAGTCTACATGGCTTCTTTAGATTTATCAGCTGCATTTGATAGCGTCTTGCGTACCCGCCTTTGGCGGAAGATGCTGTCCTATGGTATTCCATCTAAACTGGTAGCAATAATAGCCGCACTCCACCAAAATACATCATATAGGGTGCGTATCAACTAGGAGGGTCTATTATCTGACAGTATCCCGACGGAAATTGGTGTGAAGCAGGGCTGTAATTTGGCCACTGTACTTTTCAATCTTTATTTGGCGGACATCGAGAAAATCTGGGAGGGAGAAAATGTTTTCCCGGTTAGTCTGGGCAAGCTGCGTTTGAACTGGTTGGCATTTGCTGATGATGTCATACTGTTTGATAAGGTTCCCTTTGGGCTACAGAATAAATTAAATATCTTCCAAGACTACTGTATGCTCAATAATTTGATTATTAATTCGGCTAAATCCCATATCATAGCCTTTACAAAGAAGAAGAAACCTATTAGGTTCAAGTATGTTATAAATCTCAAACCTATAGTCATCATTGAAGAGATTACTTACTTGGATTACCAAATATCTAACGGTATGTCTCTCGCAAAGAGGCGCAGTATATTGACCGGTAAACTGAATAATCTGACTGCCCAGATGAGAATCATCTTCTTGCGGTACTGTAGGTACTCTCTCATGCCTTTGTTGTATTTTTATACTATGAAAGTAGATCTATCCTACTGTACAGCCTCGATGTCTGTCTGTTGAACATGGGTCCTATTTTAAATTCCTTGCAGGGGAACATTTGGAAAAAAGTTTTGGGTCTTCCTGGGTACCTGCCGAATCCCATCTTGTTACATGAATTGGGCTTATATCCCTTGGCGGACAAACATGAATGGCGTATGGTCAATACATATTGTAAAATGCTTCTCCCGCCGCCAAATTCTCTTTATGAGGATTTTAGGGTAATGCTTCAAACAGACCATCCAGAATCAATTCTAAGATTTAAAATATGCATGTCTAAAGTCCTGTGTACTTTGAATTTGTCCCAGCAGGAGTTGATTGTCTCTACAGGGAAGGCCAAAATTAGCTTCTAGAGGAATGCCTGGGCCCGTAATTCGGTCTTAATCACTGGTTACACATCATTTGGCACATATGCCAAATTTAGAAATGCCCTTGCTCCATGCTTGCCCTATATTTTGTGTTTTCCGGACAAGAATGCCAGAAGGACATATATGAGATTCCGGTTGGATCTTATCCATACGGGATCTCGTATTAAGAACTGGTCCGGGATTTAAAGAGAAGGGAGGCTGGGATTACTGTAGGTTTTGTTCCAAATGTGAGGAGTCTGAAACTCTTGAACATTTGTTCATGTATTGTGACCATTTTGAGCAACAAAGGCGTCTCTGCTTAGGCTCTTTTTTTGTGACCAAGTCTCAGTTTGAGCGTAATATGATTTGGCTGTGATGTATGTGGGGCCAGTCTGTTCCAATAATGTTGGCAACAGTAAGACTTATAAATATGATTGAAGATGGTCTCTCAATCTTAAATGTTATCCCGAGCACTATAAAAGGTGCCACTTGTGAAGTAGGTGTTTATCAACAACTGTAACTGCCTTTGTAGTGGTTCCCAATAGGTTGAATGTAATTATGAAGTCTTGGTTCATCATGGTTGAGCCTTGGTGGGGTCCACAAAATATCGAGGGTTTCGATTTGTTTATGGAACACACTGACAGTCCCCCCTCGATGATTTTTCTGAAGAGGGGATGGGACTTGAAATGTTATTGGAATTGTAATGAAATTGAACCCGCAATTTGGTTTGAATCGTGTTTGATTATAAATTGTATATTGAGGAACTATGTAATGAATTATTGAAGATTGCAATTTAATGCTTGATTAGGCCATCCTGTGTTTTTTTAATTCCTTTTTAATCTGTAGTGAATATATATATCTGTTTGTTTGTATTTTGTTTTATGTTTTATTTAAAAACTACAAGCATTATTATAACATTGGCATTGGAATGTGTTTAGAAATGTATTTTTATAAAACATTTTGTAAAGGTGTACATTTTTTTTTACTACCAAAAACAAAAAATAATAATAAAAAAAAACCTCCTCTCAATACTTTTAATGTGTGCCCAGCAGTGAATTGCTGGCAGATTATGCAGTTCACTATAAAGAATGCAACATGCTCAGCTAAATTCGGTATAAACCAGTCTTCTGCAAGCGTTGTTGCTAGATTTTCTTTTGACATGTGTAGTTGGTAATGCAATTGCTCCAATGCTATTTTTAGTAGGGCTACAGGCATTATTGGTTTACCAGTGCTGTTTTGCCGCCACAATCCTTCAGATGAGTTTAAAGAACACCCTCGATGTTTCCACATGTTTTTTTCGTCCTGCGGTGCCTCCCCTTGAAGCTCCAATATTTGTGTTTGTCCCAGATTACTATAGGCTTCGGGTGTGGTATGTGCCACCATCATTTTCCCATGGGTGCACGCCACTTCCACTTCCATGACCGTCTCACTTTTGGAGGCCATGAACTTGGCTTCCGTGTCTGCTGCGTGGATTCTGCGTGACACAAAATCTGTCCCTTTGGTGTGGGCTAGTATTCTGAAGGGTACCTGGTTACTGCCTTGCTCTGCCCAGGTTGGTACAATAATATCAAAAAATGAATGAGCAAGGTCAGGTCAATCTCTACTGAAGAGTAACCACTGCTACACCCTGCGTGGGTGACCCCTTGTGTGGGTGGTCACATAATTCTCATGAAACTTTTCTTCTGCCAAAAGGGTTTTATTTTGAAGTGCAGTGGTGTAGTTATACACTGGTATTTTTTTTTTTTTTAGAACGTTTGTTGTTTATTGATATATTTATCACTTGAACCAAGGGAAAGTTTTCCAAATATCAATTGAACACACTTATAAGATGCCATCATTACCAGATTACATTCAGCCATATGCAAAATAGCTAAGCCTTATCAGGCCACCACAGCAACAAGTAATGTTCATGCACTAAAGAAAACGTGCACAGCAAAGCAATTTCCTACTCACATGCTTCTTGCTTCAGAATGAAACACGCGTTTGCAAAGCTAATGGTGTTGCTGTTTGTCTGATTATTGTAGAGTTTGGGCATATTCAAATTCTAAATGCATTTTGTGCATGTCAGTATGAAGTATGAATATGTATGTTCAGTAGGTATTTATGTGCAATGTTCTTTTTTAGTTGTTGCAACATTTGGTTTATTACACAACTTTTTTGCAGTTAAACGAAAACAATCCATCACGCTTCAAATCAACATATTAAAACATAATCACATCATAACACATGAAAATCCTCCAATACTTATACATCTCCCCCATTCCAAATTCATCCCTCAGATACTTAATCATTTTTGTCTAAAGATAACATCTAAGAACCACACCCTGGCCAACAGTAAGGGGGTATTTCCGCCACACAGTAGGAGTGGCCACCATTTCTCTGGGGATAGAGTGCCTGTGCAATTTTGCAATGTTCATGTATATGGCAGTGCAAGACCTCATGTGCAGTGTTTTTTTTTTTTTTGAAACTTTATATAGACACAAATTCGTTGCATATATAGGTGAATACAGAGCATATAGGCAAAATATGGTAACAGCGGTTGAGTAATAACATATCACAGGGCACCAAGATGGCGAACAGCAATAGGGACGTTAGGGGGATTCATCCACCGAGGAAGTGTCATTTAAGCTAATCAAGTAGCTGTTGAATGCAGACCATATGTTTCGAGGACGAGAACGTACTGGGAGCATACCCAGAAACTCCTCCTCACAGTTACGGGACCAGGTGAGTAAATTTAACTATTTCTGGAATGTGGGGGGACTGGGGTTCTTCCAGCTTTGTAGGAAACATTTTTTGGCTATGATACAGCTTACATTTAAGAACTTAAAAATGTCTCTCGCTCCCCCAGTCTGCCACACTCCAAACAGAACCCCCATTGGATCAGGGTCCACCACAGTATCAGTGATCTCAGACAGTGTCTCTATTACTTTACTCCAGAATGTGGCCAGTTCCTGGCAGTCCCAAAACATGTGCAAGTGGTCAGCGCCCACCGCACTGCAGCGGGGGCACAGCCGAGGATCGGAGCAAGCAAACCTTGACACTTTACCTGGAGTGTAATACAGCCTGTTGAGCAGTTTATATTGTATGGTGCGGTAGCGGAAGTTTAGGGACACTCTGCTAGTGTGGGAACACATCTTCTCCCACTGTTGATCAGTAAGTACCAGTTCCAGCTCGGAGGCCCAGTCATCACGGGCCCTGGACGGAAGTGGAGAGGGCGAGGTCAAGAGGAGCTTATATAATGAGGAAACCACCCCGCGGGCGCCACCCGAGTTGGCGATGTAAGCAATCCCAGGAGAGTCCCGGGGTTCAATGGGGAAGACAGGCCATGCATTTCGGAAGGCAGCGCGGAGTCTGTAGAACTGCAGGAGCTCCAGAACGGAACCCGAGTGCCTCGGCCTCCACATCTGCGGTGTAATAAACTGTCCCTCCGGATAGCAATCGGTAAGAGCGCGGTATCCCAGGGCCTCCCAATGGCGCGCCAGGGCGGTGTCATGCGTGGGTTCCAGCCCGGGAAACTTCCAGGCGGGGAGCCATTTGTAGTACGGATATTGCATGTCACAAGTTTTGAATATCTGGCCCCAAGCCTGTACCGTGGTCCGGACTGGGTCAATGGGAGAGTCCGGCACATACTGCCGGTTTAGAATCAAGGACATGACATCAGTGCCTGCCGCTGCCAGAACCTCAAGTTTGACGTGGGGACGGGGTGGGGGCCCAGGGTACCAGTAAGATGCGAACTGCGCCTGTGAAGCAGTCCAATACCGCAGCAAGTCTGGGGCTGTGAAACCCCCTCTGTCGTAGGGCAGTGACATATCCGACCACTTTTTACGCACCGCACCAGAGTGCCATAGGAATTGGGCAAACAGTTTATGCAGGTTCGTGAAATATTTCCTACCCGGCCAGACAGGGACATTACCAAATATATACAACAACTTGGGTAGCAAGATCATTTTTACCAGCGAGAGTCTGCCGGCTAATGATAGTGGAAGGGAACGCCAGCGCGTGATTTTGGCCTCGGCTTGCTCAGCTACTGCCTGGTAGTTGTCTGCTAGTAGCGATTCTTTGGCGAGGGACACCTGGACTCCCAAGTACTTAATCCCATTCGGGGACCAACAGAGCGGGTACTCGGTGGTGGGCTGCATCGTAGAGCTAGTGAGGGGGAGGATCTCGGATTTCGTATAATTTATAGTGAACCCCGAGTATGTGCCTATGCGGGTGACGTCACGTAAGATTGGGTCCAGATGAACAGCTGGGTCTCTTATAAAGAGTAGTACATCGTCCGCATACAGCGAGATGATCTCAGGGGAGTCCTTCAGCCGCACCCCCCTCCGCGCATGCCGCTCCCTGACGTAATCGGTCATCGGTTCAATTGCCAAGGCGAAGAGGATCGGGACGAACGGGCAGCCCTGTCGGGTGCCTCTAAAGAGAGGGAACAGACCGGACATCTGAGAGTTAACTCGCACCCTGGCCACAGGGGAAGTGTACAGTAACCTGATGTATGCTATCATATTGGGCCCTACCCCCATATTTTCCAAGACCAACCAGATGTATTTCCAAGACACCATGTCAAATGCCTTCTGGGCATCCAGTGTGACCGCAACCGCACTCGCCCCTTGGTCAATGCGTGCCATGATGTTAAGCAGCCTCCTAATGTTGTGGGATGTTGATCTTCCGGGTACAAAGCCTGATTGATCATTGTGGACCATGTACGACATGACCGGGAGGAAGCGGTTGGCAATCACTTTGGCGAACATTTTGGTGTCCAAATTCATCAGTGAGAGGGGCCTATATGATCCACACTCGTTAGTGGGTTTGCCGGGTTTGAGCAGGACCGTGATGGTGGCTTCGCGCAGCGATGGGGGAAGAGTGCCCAGCCGAAGTGACTCGTTCCAAACCTCAAGCAGCTTGGGGGCCAAGATGGCCAGGTGCTCCTGGTAGAACTCAGCTGTCAGCCCGTCGGGACCAGGTGCTTTTCCTTTAGGGAATTTAGATATAGCCTCAACTATTTCATCCAACAGGATGGGGGAATCCAATTGGTCCCTGGTAGCGGGGGAGCTGATAGTCATGGGGATCTGCTCGAGGAGGTCGCCCATCTGGGACTCACTGTGCTCGGGGGGTTGTGTGTACAGCTCTGAGTAGAAGTCCGTGAAGACCTCCAGAATATGTTGGTCAGACCACCGTTCTGACCCCAGGCTGTCCTTGATGCAAGTGATCTGGGTTAGGCCCCACTCACCCCTGGCCAACGTAGCCAGTGTCCTGCCAGGTCTGTCCCCCTCTCCATACCTACGAGCCGCCTGTGGGCGACTGAAGTATTGGACTTCCCTGGTGGCTTGTTCATTGAAAAACTGGAGTTCCTTGCTGATCTGGGATAGAGTCGCGGGGTCGATAGATGTAGGATGAGCGCTCTCAAGTTCGCGTAATTTGGCTTCAGAGCGGGCAAGGGCAGCCCTAATGGCCTTGAGGACTCCCGCCTCCCTAGATATGGACATTCCCCTGATGAAGACTTTGAAAGCCTCCCACCGGACCCCTATAGAAGTAGATTGAGGTGTATTAAGTTCAAAGTAGGACTGGATGTCGGCCAGTATATCAGCCTTAAATACTATGTCCTGCAAGGCCAAGGACTTGAAACGCCAAGAGTTAATTGTAGGGGCGGGCACACCCAAGTCTATAGATAGCCGGATCGGTGAGTGGTCCGACAGGGTGTGCGCCAATATTTGAGTGTCCATCACCCTCCCCAGCAAAGAACTAGACAGGAAGAACATATCAATTTTGGAGGAGCTGTCATGCACCGAGGAATAATGAGTATATTCCTGCATCTGCGGGTGCATTACCCGCCAGGGGTCTCGAATGTCAAGGGCAATGCTATGTGCAAGGAGCTTGCGTGCCGCATTGGAAAGGAGTCTGGGGGCCGTGCCCATTCTGTCAAGTGTGGTATCTAGGATAAAGTTCATGTCCCCCCCCCAAATGATCTGCACCCCTACGTATCCAAGCAGTATGGAAGCAATCCGGTCAATAAAGTCGGGAGAGTCCACATTGGGGCCATACGTATTAACCAGTAAATAGTCCCTGTTCGCTATTGCGCAATGTAGGATAATGTACCTTCCCTCTGGATCGATGTAGCTCTTATGGAGTATGAACTTAAGTGACCTGTGGATCATTGTCAATACCCCTCTGGCGCGGGTCGAATAAGCCGTGAAGTACCTGTGTGGACCCCATGCAGGTGCGATGCACCTAGTTAGCGGGCCCCTACAGTGTGTTTCTTGTAATAGCAATATCTTGCAACCATGTCTGTTGGCGTGGGCCATGATTTCGCGCGCCTTGGTGTAGTTACTTACACCCCGGACATTCCAGGACATCACTGTTGTGGACATTTCAGAAGACTAAGGTACATCCCACAACCGCTGTAGAAACTTACACAGTGAATGAAGGGAGCCCCCACGGGGGTGCCTCGATGCCGTGCGTTTTGCCAAACCGCCCCTGTCATTTACAATATCGTTACCCCTGACCCCAACCATACCACCCCCCACCCTCACTGCCCACCGACAACGTGCAGTGGAAATCACCCCCCCCGGATGCACGTGCCAACAACTAACCCGACCATCACCAGGAAGTAAGGGTCGGTGGGCGAAATCCAACAGGGATATGCCCATTCCAGGGCCCAACTGGGGCCAACTAGCAGTAGCATCCAATAAAACATAAACATTGCAATTGCAGTGAGGTGCAGTGAGGTGCGCTGTTGCCGTGTGGACGGCTACTTAAACATTGCGTAAGACAGCATAAGCTGTCAAATAACAGGTTTCTGCGTAGTACGGAGTCTTTGTAGGGTCCCAACGCTAGTCTCCAGCACCCAAGCTGGGCCACGGCCCGTAAGTAAATTGAGGGTACCCAGACCGCACGGTCGATGATAGAAAATTGCCATTGACCCATGCACATTGAAGGATTACCAGTCAGGTGAAGCAGTGACAGACTAAGCTACATCTGGTCAGTCAGCGCCGGCGTGGTCAGGCACCGGATTGTGGAGTGATATGTGAGCCTCGATGAATTTTGCTGCTGCACCGGGACAGTGAAAAAGTATTGTTTATTATTATGAGTAATTTTGAGACGTGCCGGGAACAATATGGCATACGGGACATTGCGTTCTCTAAGCAATTTCTTAACTCCAAGGAATTGGCGCCGCTCCTGCTGCACCGCAATTGAAAAGTCCGGGAAGATCCTGATGGTGTGGGACTCGTGGCGCAAGTCTCCCCTCTTACGGGCCAGCTGGAGGATAAGGTCTCTGTCCCGATAGTTGAGGATCCTGGCAATGATGGGCCTTGGGATATCCCCTGGCTTGGGCCGCGGAGACAGGGCCCTGTGCGCACGCTCGACAGTAAAGTACGGTGAGAGATTCGGGTTGCCTAGTAGATCCTTGAGTAGAGCCTCGACAGCGTCCTCCATGCGGCCCTGAAGTGCGTTCTCAGGGACCCCGATTATATGTAGGTTATTCCTACGGGAGCGCGATTCTAGGTCGTCACACTTGGCTCTCACACTCTTCATGTCGTGCGACAGGGAGGCGACGGTATTCTGCAGCACATGAATCTCGTCCTCGTTCGCGGATATCCTATTTTCGGCCTCAGTAATTCTGGTGCCTGCCTGGTCCACTCGGGTTTTAAGAGAAGCAACATTGGCGTTAATGTCGTCCAATTTTTCGTGGAACGAGGCGAAGTTCTTGGCCATGGATTCCATAAGTGTGGTCAGATCGGGGGTTCTCACCCCTGAGGGAGTGTCACTTTCGGGGTCCTCCTGCAAGGATGAAGCGTGTCCCATCTCCTCCCTCGGGACTGATTTGGCAAATTTATCCATGGTTCCCCTCCCAGAGGCCCCCTTGGTTTTATTTGGCATTGTGGATAGAAACACAGAGATGGCAGAGGGCCACTGGGGCAGACGACGGAGTGGAGGGACCAGTCGAGGGATCCAAACAGCGAAAAGCCAAGGGTGTTGCACCAGTGGCCCGCCAAACATCAGGCTCCGCGTGGCAGAGCGTGCAGGCGCAGTAGGTAGAAAAGGCAGCCCAGGCAGATTATAGAAGCAGTGGGGTCAGGGAGGCTGCAGAAGAGTAGGAAGCCAAGGCCGTGTAGGAGTCGACAGGAAAGGGCAGCCAGCGCTAGCGAGCGAGCGGCTCCCTGATAATGAAGTTGGACAGTTGTTTTATAGAGGTCCCCCTTCAATCATGTCAGAGAATACTGAGTAGAAGCCGTTTGCCAGGTGGCCCTGGTGGAATGGGAATGTGCAGGTTCGGTACCCCACCGGGCCCGAGACGCAGCAGCCCCCCGTAGCCCGTATATGGTGCGGTCAGAGATCCAGGTCCTCCGGGGGTGCAGGCCGTTCAGATGACACGCAGGGCAGAGTGAGAGGGCCAGGATTCCCAGGGGCAGCCAGACAAGAAGATGGGGGTCCGCCCGGTGCACCCCCCCGCTCCTCACCTACCTAGTCCAGTAGTGTGGGCCACACAAACTCAGAGTAGCCAGGCTCCAGCCAGCCACCGAAACGAGATGAGCAGGGGGAGAAGTGGGGCTCAGGAACAGCGGCCACACGCCGCCGAGGCAGGCGGGCAGGCCCCAGTCCAGCTGCCACGCCGAGGCGAGCGCTCTGGCACTGATAGCAGGGGAGAGGTGGGGACGCCCCCCAGCAGGCCGCGTGTTGTCAAGGTGGTCAGGCTCCAGCGCAGCCACCGCGCAACGAGGAGTGCTCCGGCGCCGATTGTGGAGGAGGAGGCGAGGGCACGAGGATCCCGGCAGCGGCCCCCCGCTCGATGGTGTCCTCAAGGGAGCCGCCGCGTCCGCCTCCAGGTGGGCAGTCGAGGTCACGCGCACCGGCCCGCGCCCCGCGGCCGCCGCCCGCGGCTGATGAAGGAGGGCAGGGGGCGGGAGCCAGGCGTCCGCCAAGGCCCGGCGCGCCAACCGCCAGCAGGCCCAGGAATCCCGTTTGCAGGCTTCCCGGGGCCGATTCGGGTCGGGGCTGCAGCAAGATTGCCAGAATGGATGGGGTAACAGCTCCACCAAAGATAAAGCAGTGCAGGCAAAAGGAACCGCAGTTGATGGTGGATTTCAGCCGGAGCCACACAGAGCTCAAGAGCTAGGCAGCCATCTTGGGCTGCTCCACAGCGCCACCATACATTGGTATTTTTTTAAAAACATAGGACATTCACATTTGAGGACATACAAAGTGTAGTACCTAAGTACGAATGATCAAGTAGTGAATATTTGAGAAATCTACTTGTACAGTTTGTTCATTCTCTATAGGTTCCTTGGGAAGGAAGCTTAGAGGATTCAGTGGAATCATAAACAGGTGGGGGGCCCATAGAGTGTGGGCACAATTAAGAGTTGAACAACAACATATAATACATGTCAACACGACAGTGTTTTGGCCATTTTGCGTGGAGCTAGGTGAGCTCTAATGGTGTAGGCCTTCATCAGGACAGGAGTGTCTTTACGAGTGGAGGGTCCTATGTGGTCTGTAGGAGTGAAACAGACAAAGAACGTGTCAGGATGTACGTGGTCAGCAAAGATCTAGCAGAGAAAAGTTATGAATAATATGTAGGGCGGATGCCAGTGCTTACCGAATCCGAGGAGCTTAGTGGCTCAGATTAAGAGGTGGAAGGATCCACTTCTTTTGGATGCAGTCGTCATCTTGTTAACAGGCGTGGTCACGTCTGTAAGGGGATGAGGAAGTAGGATTACTAAATGGCGCCCCAGGGGTGCGGTTCCTCTCTAGCCCATAGTTAGTGTTTGACTAGGGAGGTGGTGGTGTAGGTCTTAGCAGATTTGGTAAGAGTAGATCTAGTGGTGGTCCCACTAAACGTGGAGTGCACTTAAATGGGATAAAAAGTGCTTCTGTGGAATAACAAAATGCCATTTATCAAGTGCACGGAAAACTTAGTGCAAATCTGTATTTAATACAATGTGATTAAAAAGAGTGCCCCTTCTCATCGGTCCTAGGGGAAGGGTGGACCATGATCTATGTGGGCTGTGCAAGTTCTGTATTACGGTGCCACAACACGTGTCATGCAGCCTATGGTGTAGGTGGCATGAAGGGCTATGGGTGTTTAAATGTGCAGAGTCATGCTGTTTAGAGATTACTTACAGTGAGGGTGGGCCTACCAGTTTCTGTGCATGAAGCCACGTGCGGTAAAGCTTACCTATTGTCAGTGCATTCAGCTGCCAAGACCGTTGAAGCAGCAGTGTGACGTCTCGGATGTCGAGGATGCAAGTGTGTTAAGTGCAGGCCAGGGCCATGTTAAAGAATAGGGGCCCTGTGGTGGGGTGACTACCTAAATGCCTGTTTGGAGTTGATGCAGGCAGTCAGTAGGGCCAAAATGCAAGTCATGCATGGTGACTACCTAAATGCCTGTTTAGAGTAGATGCAGGCAGTCAGTTGGGCCAAAATGCAAGTCATGCAAGGTGACTACCGAAGTGCCTGTTTAGAGTTGATGCAGGCAGTCAGTTGGGCCAAAATGCGAGTCATGCAAGGTGTGGTGCATGATGATGATGTCAGCCACTGTCAATCCCATTGGGTGTCAGCTGTCATGTAGTATAGAATCAGGCCTGTGTTACTTCATTCCCACATGTTGTTCATGACAGGTATATGACATCAATGGTTTATATCAATTTACAGATGTAATTACTTTAAATAAAGATTTGACAGAAAATCAAAAAACAAATTGTTACGCAGTGCACATTTTTGTTTTTAGAAAATGGAAAGGATCTGTATGAAAGTCTGGCCAGATGCAAGGTGGATGTGGTTTCTCAGAGAGCATCTGCAGCCATATTAAATAAAACACATTGCTGTAGACGGGTGTTCTGTCATAGGACATACAAACTGTCGCCATATTTTACAGGAAATGCTTCCACTCTACAGTTATGTTCAAACCTTCTTTGACAGTTCGTAGTTTGTGGACCCATTCCTGTTCTAGTCTGGTCAGGGTTTTGTCAATGTCTCCACCTCTACGCGTGATGTTCACTTTCTGTAAGACACACCACTTTATATCCATGTTGGTGTGGTTCTTCTTAACATAGTGTTCCACTAGTGGTTTGTCCGGTACCTTGTTTTTTATACAAGACCAGTGCTCTCCAATTCGGGTCTTCACAGCTCTCATGGTTTTCCCAACGTATAGAAGTCCACATGGGCATTCAATGGTGTAAACAACTTGTTTGGTATTACAGTTTGTGTGATCCTGTAAGGTCCACGAGATATCTTTGTGTGTGAAAACTTTGGTTGTCTCGGTGAACTGGCAGGCCATGCATTTGCCACATTGGTAGTGTCCTTGGACAGGTGGCAAGTTCCATAGAGTATTGGGTTGTTTTGGAGTTTCAAGAAACGTACGGACAAGTGACTCTTTGATATTGCGGTTTTTCTTGAAGGCAAAAAGGGGCACTTTTTGGAGGGATCCAGTGTTCTTGATCAGTGGCCAGTGCTGCTTGATTGTCTTTTTTATCACATTGCTGAGGGGACTGTAGGTTGTCACGCATACCAGTCTGTCCAGTTCTTTTTTGGTGGTTTTGGTGAGGCAGATAGTACGGTCCGTGTTTGCTGCTCGTTTGCTTGCGTGTTTCACAGATTTCCTCGGATAGCCTCTGTTGAGAAGGCGGTTTTGTAGATCTGTGGCGTTTCTCATATGTGTCACGGTTGGTGCAATTCCTCGTAATTCCCAAGAACTGTCCGCAGGGCAGGTTATATTTCAGACCTTGAGGGTGATAGCTTCCAAAGTGTAGTAAGGTGTTCCGGTCTGTAGGTTTCCGAAATAGTTCTGTGTGTAGGTGGTCTCCTGACCTGTAGATGTGGAGGTCTAGGAAGTCAATCCCGTGGAAGTCCCAGTGCATCGTGAAGTTGATGTGAGGATTGCATAGATTGAGCCATTCCTGGAATGCAGTTAGGTCTTGTTGTTTCCCCTGCCAGATGAGGAGCACATCATCGATGTACCTTTTCCACAGCTTGATGTTGTTTCTGTAGGGATTAGTATCTGCCATGACGTTTTCAGTTTCGCGCCATGTACAAGTTGGCAATGTCTGGTGCAAAGGTGGCCCCCATGCTGACCCCTTTGATTTGTTTGTACAATTGGTCTTTGAATAGAAAGACATTTTCGGTCATTGCAAGTCTCACACATTCTAGTATGAAGTCTGTAGGGACGGTTTTGGTGTCATTTCTTTTATCCAGAGAGAGTTTCAATACATCTAATGCCTCTTGTTGTGGGATTGAAGTGTAGAGGGCTTCTACATCTAGGGTGGCTAAGATGTAATCTTGTTCCATGTTGATGGTCCCCAGCAGGAGGATGGTGTCCGTGCTGTCTTTGAGGTAGGAATTCATTTGGTTCACAAAAGGTTTCAAGAAGAAGTCCGTGTAGACTGATAGGGGTTCAAAAATTGAGTCACAAGCCGATACGATCGGTCTTCCAGGAGGTTTTTGTATGTTTTTGTGTATCTTTGGCAGTATGTAGAACGCTGGGATTCGCGGGTGAGCTTTATTGAAGAAAAGATGCTCATCTTCGCAGATCCAAGTTTCTCGAAGTGCGTGGTCTGTTAGGCTGCGAATCTCATCCTGAAGACTCTTGGTGGGGTCCACTTGTAAAGGGCGGTAGGCGTTGATGTCACTCAGTAGGCGCAGGCATTCCAGGTCGTGCACTTAACACACTTGCATCCTCGACATCCGAGACGTCACACTGCTGCTTCAACGATCTTGGCAGCTGAATGCACTGAGATTAGGTAAGCTTTACTGCACGCGGCTTCATGCACAGAAATTGGTAGGCCCACCCTCACTGTAAGAATCTCTAAACAGCATGACTCTGCACATTTAAACACCGATAGCCCTTCATGCCACCTACACCATAGGCTGCATGACACGTGTTGTGGCACCGTAATCCAGAACTTGCACAGCCCACATAGATCCTGGTCCACCTTTCCCCCAGGACCGATGAGAAGGGGCACTCTTTTTAATCACATTGTATTAAATACAGATTTGCATTGAGTTTTCCGTGCACTTGATAAATGGCATTTTGTTATTCCACAGAAGCCCTTTTTATCCCATTTAAGCGCACTCCACGTTTAGTGGCACCATCACTAGGTCTACTCTCACCAAATCTGCTAAAACCTACACCACCACCTCCCTAGTCACACACTAACTATGGGCTAGAGAGGAACCGCACCCCTGGGGTGCCATTTAGTAATCCTACTTCCTCATCCCCTTACAGACGTGACCACGCCTGTTGACAAGATGATGACTGCATCCTAAAGAAGTGGGTCCTTCCACCTCTTAATCTGAGCCACTAAGCTCCTCGGATTTGGTAAGCACCGGCATCTGCCCTACATATTATTCATAACTTTTCTCTGCTAGATCTTTGCTGACCACGTACATCCTGACACGTTGTTTGTCTGTTTCACTCCTACAGACCACATAGGACCCTCCACTCGTAAAGACACTCCTGTCCCGATGAAGGCCTACACCATTAGAGCTCACCTAGCTCCACGCAAAATAGCCGAAACACTGTCCTGTTGACATGTATTATATGTTGTTGTTCAACTCTTAATTGTGCCCACACTCTATGGGCCCCCACCTGTTTATGATTCCACTGAATTCTCTAAGCTTCCTTCCCAGGGAACCTATAGAGAATGAACAAACTGTACAATTAGATGTCTCAAATATTGACTACTTGATCATTCGTATTTAGGTACTACACTTTGTATGTCCTTAATGTGAATGTCCTATGTTTTTTGAAAAATAGCAGTGTATTACTACACCAACTTCAAAATAAAACCCTTTTGTGCAGAAGAACAGTTTCATGAGAATTCTGTGACCACCCACACAAGGGGTCACCCACACAGGGTGTAGCAGTGGTTACTCTTCAGCAGAGATTGACCTGACCTTGTTCATTTGTTTTTTGATACCTTTGGTGTGGGCGGTGCATTTCACGACTGCTATCCCACTGGGAGCTGTAGTGCCTTAATCAGCCTGTCCAATAAGGCTGCATGCTGCACTGGTGTGCCGTCTGCTCGGAGGTAGCCCCTCCTTTTCCAGCGTGCTAGTCCTGCGTGCACTGTTGACGTCACATAGGCGGAGTCACTGTACACCGTTACTTCCTGGTCTGCGTGATTCTCAATGGCGAGTATCAACGCTAATAATTCTGCAGCCTGTGCAGAATAATGAGATGGTATTTGTGCGGTTCCATGTAATAATGTCGCCACAAAAATATCGCTGTACAAAAATATCGCCGAAAAATGTTCGTTTTTTGTGGCAACATTATTGCATGGAACATGCAGGGGAGACCCCCGCAACCCCCAATTTTTAATTTATTTTTTTGCCCCTATCGCCAAATAATATCGCCACAACATTTTCCGGGAGATATTATTTACGGCGACCATATATGTGGCGATATTAATACCTGATACCATTCGTGCACTGACGAGTACTCGAAATTCTCTGTTTGCTATATGTTTCATTACGGCAACGCCTGTATATCTTTGTACCTCTTCTTTGTCGATTCTCAAAGATCCGTCAATAAAAACAATCTCTCCTCCCACCAGGGCATTTTATTTTACCCTGGGGATTTTATCAGAGAATTCTTCATAGTTTGCACAGTCATGTATCGGCTCTCCTTCAGTGACTGGCTCTGCTATGAATGTAGCTGGGTTCACTGTTTTACATCGAACTATTTTGATCGATGGATTAGATATCATCACTTCATATGCAGAGGCTCTCTGAGATGTCAACGTGCCTTTACGTTTCTCTAAAATAGCAAATAGTGAATGTTCGATGTATAACATCATGGAACATCCCATCACAATAGTGGTTACTTTTTCCATGGCGAACGCTGCGGCAGCTAAACTTTGTTCGCATGGGAAGTGGCCTCTCATTACTGGGTCCAGGATCCCACTGTAATATGTCAGGGGCTTGTATCCCAACGAAATTTTTTGAGCGAGCACTGCGGTCATAACATTGCCAACCTTGTGCGAGAATATGTAGAATTCCTCTGCATAATTAGGAATCCCGAGAAATGGAGCTGTACAAATCGCTCTCTTGAGTTCTGCAAACCCCTTTTCCATTCCTTCAGTCCATTCAATCTTTTCCTTTGTTGCCTGGGCCTTCTTCAGGGCCTGAAGCAAGGGCTGGGTATATGCGCTGTAATCGAAGACCATGCTCTAACATAATTGCAAAGGCCTAAAAAGCTCTGCATTTGCTTTACCGTGAGTGGCTTAGCTGTGCTCATGATGGCTTCAGCCCTTTCTGGGGTCACCTTTTTACCTTCATGTGAGAATAGCTGGCCTATGTATAGCACCTCCTGTTGACAATATTGCAACTTTTCCTTGTCAACCTTATAACCTTTCTCAGCCTGTATCGTCAATAGCTGAATAGAATCACATATGCGTTGTTCTTCTGTGGAGCTGAAGATCAAGATGTCGTCCACATATTGCAAGACGACACTTTCTAATGCAATATTGTTTAGGTTATCTGTAGGACTCTTTTGAAGATGGACGGGGACTCACCGTACCCCTTTGGCAACCTCATGCTTTTCAGACGCATTTGTCTGAATGTGAATGACGTCAGATCTTGAGAGTCACGGTGCAACAGGATTGCGAAAAAGGCCTTTTTCAAGTCAATCACAGTAAAATATTTTGCCTCGGTGGGTATATTACATAAGATTGTAGATGGATTAGGGACCAAAGGGTACTCGGCTTCAACTATATCGTTTAATGCTCTTAAATCTTGAATTAAACACCAAGCCCCTCCCTTTGATTTCTTGACAGGATAAATCACTCTCTTACATGGTGACTCTGATGTCACCAAGATGCCCTGGTCCATCATGGCGGAAATTGTCTTCGCGATCCCTTCATTCGCCTCTCTGGACATGGGGTATTGTCGTGCCCTCGGTAAAATTGCTCCTGTTTTAAGCTTAATTTTCACTTCTCCCACCAGTTCAGGAGGCCTACGTCATATGATCCTGTAGTCCATACTGAGACAGGCACCTGGGCCATGTCATCATCAAAGTATTCCGGACGTGTCAGTGCCAACATCATTCTCTAAGGCACTTCTCTTTTGATAATTTTTACCCAAAATATGAGACTCACTTCCACCCTTGTCTCTTCTGAGTCTGGTTGTTCTTCAAATAGATCATCATCGGTGACGTCAGTCACTCGACACCCTTCTTCAATGGCGATAATTGCGCACCATTGTCTGCCTTCATCATCGTAGCCTTCAACCAATGCTACTTTCCCTCACATTGCTGCGGTATGTATCATCAAGGGAAATACTTGTCCCTCCTCTTCATGCATCGGTATTCTTGGTCTGAATAAAAATTCATCGGGGGTTCTCATGGTGCTATCTACCAGGCCTGGCAATCCGACCATGAGCACATGCTTGCCATATGTGAAAACATCTTGCTCTAATGGTATAGCTCTCATGGCTATGTGCCCTGAGTATGCTTTGATCAATTTGCACACGTTTGAATAATGCATTCCTGGAGCGGAGCATACTATGCCCTCCTCCGTGAACGAGATTGTCATGTTCAACTTTGCCAATAAGTCTCGACCCAAAATGTTTACTGGTGTCTGACGTGAATACAATAAAGGTACATTCATCTTGCACTCTCCTACAGAGACTGGGAGTGCGTTTATAAAGGGAACTTGGCTGTGAGCTCCTGTAAAACTCTGAGTATCTATGGCCTTGCCGGGCAAGGAAAACTTGCATTCACGTATGCACGAGTGTGTTGCACCCGTGTCAACTAAGAAGGAATATTCTTTACCCCCTATGACAACATTCACCCTGTGTTCCCTATTAGGGTCTGGTGTCACTGATAGGATAGAGCACATCAGGGTTGCCAGTGAGCTGTCCTAGTTCATATATAAGTTCGGCCCACTGTACACTTGTGGATTCTCTCCACTCCCTAGGCTGCCTCCCTTCCGGAATTTGTGCCCTGAGATGATTGCGGTGGTGCCTACTGAAATTGCTCTTGTGGCAAATTCCCCATGTTTGTGGGTTGAACCCTTTGCTGCACACCCTGCTGCATGCCTGGTGCTTGCTGCTGCACTGTGTGGTTTTTTGCATTGCCCTGTTGTGAGATCGCAGGTGGATTTGCCTTGCCTGCTCCCATTCCTTGGCTATTCTGCCGCACGTCTTGACTTCTGCACGTGCGCGCCAAATGCCCTGTCATTCCACAAAGCCAACATACTGGTGGTGGTCAGGTTATTTGTCCGTTTGACATATCTGGGTTGCCCGTTTGCATGCTTTGAAAACCTCCATGATTACTCTGGAAACCTCCTTGATTACTTTGCCATCTTCTTCCTCTAAATCCTCTTCCCCTTGGGTACTGTCCTACGTTACCCTGGTTATTCTGCTGTGGGTTAGCCACCTGTTGTAAATCCTGTTCAGCTGTGTTAGTTAGCATGGCTCCTTCAAGAGCATACTTTGATAATTTCTTTTGCACCAGCTTCGCTTCCTCACCCTTTCAAGTTGCCTCCTTTTTCCAATTCTTTTCTTGTAACAATCTACAGTAATGTGCGATAGTTAACTGTATTTCAGACCAAGGTTTAGCCTCAACCCCTACCAATTTCTTGAGCTGTTTCTGCACTGGTTCTGGCAACCCCTTGCACAATATGTGGTAAAACACTGGTATAGATTTTGTCCAAGATTCATGCGTTTCGAGCACCCACTCGTCTTGGAAATTCCAGATATAAATCAACGGATCTTCCGACTCCTTCATTTTGCGTGTCATTATAGCTCCCATATCGGAAGTGTCTGGGTCCAGCACTCGTACCGCTTTCCATACTGCTGCTCTGCAATTATTAAATGGTGCTCCGTCGTGAGCAGTGTTAATTATGGTTACACCAGGGTACCCTGCCCGTGTCCACAAATCGTCTGCTCTCTCACCTAGTATAGTGATCAGGAGACCTTTAATGTCCCCTATAGCTAATGTGACACCCCCTGTCATTTTTTCTAACTCATGTATCCACTTCCCGGCTCCTGATGTCAGCACTGGAAGCTTGTTTTTCATGTTTTCTCGATCCATGTGTGGCCAAGGAATATATTGCGGTCCCCCCCTTTTCTAGTAGCAGAAATTGGAATGTGCAGCTTTCTTTCTCTTCTCTCATAGCTCTCCTGTCTATAGCAGGTGTTATATTCTCACATCGCCATCTTCCTGGCAATGTCCGCAACCTGTCTACACAGGCGTGTGCTGACACTCCCTCTGACCATCGGGTGTTCCATCATGCCAGTCCGACTGTGTGGCAGACTCTGATGTCCTCAGTGCAGACTTACTAGCATCCGACCATCGTACCCCTTTGTCCCTTGGGAGCCACTTTTCGCTCCATCTCCCTTCTTCATTGGTCTCGTGCTCTGTTTCATCTCAAGAGTCGGACATTGATTGTTCCCAATTCACGCAACTCCTTGTGTCATCATCGTTTTTACAGATTTCTAGTCTGTCCAGGGACAGTCTCCTGCTCCCACTACTTCGGGTGACTTCCTCAGTGTCATACAGTTGAGTACCTTCCAAGAGCTTGTCTTCCCTTTCCCTTTGGGATATTTGTTCTACTCCCATTACATCATATATTTTATCGATCGTTTCCCCGATGCTTCTGGTATCGAAGTCATCTTCAATATTTGCCCTTGTCGTGCCTGGTACTGAGTCGTACGCAGGAAAGAACTCTTCAATGTCTTCCCATTCTACAACAGGATAAGGTTTTTTAACTTCCCGTTCTAAATATTCGAGATCGCGTGCCCTCTGCCTACGCTTACGTTCGATGACATCATCACGTTCTTTGCGCTGTCTCGCCTCTTCTCTGACCTTATCTTCTTCCCTTCTCCTTTCATTTCTACATTAATTTTCCCTTCGAACTTCCTCATCCCTTCGTCTCCTTATCTTTCTCTTTTCTCTGAGCCTCGTCTAACCTCTCTTTAGGTCTCACATTATCACTTCCTTTTCCATCGAGTTTCAACAATATCTGTCTTCCCATCCATTCGTCTTTTGCGAATGCTATCTCATCACCTCTGCTTTCACCTTCTTTCCATTTCTTTCCCTCTGTCTCCTTATCGAGAGATGCACTGATCTGTGCCTGATCCTTCCTCTCATCATCGCGATTCTGGTTCTGATCCTTCCCTCGGTTTTCGTCACTACTGTAAGTAGGTGACTCATATGCAGGGTTGCTGTACCCTGTGGCTGCTTTAAGCTCTCTTAAAGGGTAGAGTCTCTCAGGCTTACTTCCCTCGGTTTCTGTTTCAGGCGGGGCAGGTGGCGCGGTAGGCGTCTCACCCCCCTCCGTGCATACATTTAATATCCAGTCAGCGGGTGGCTCTTCTTCCTTCGACTGTTCGAACATTTTCCAAAGTTCTAAAACAGCAAGGCATTTCTCTAGTTTTTTTCTTGTATATGTAGCATGCAAGTAAGTCGTATTGTGCTGTAAAACGGCTTTAGATAAAGACCCATTTTGTGGCCACGGCATAAACATCTTGTGGGCGGTGCCCTTAAGCCACTCTGTGCTATATTTCTTAAGCTTGGGTGCATGTTTCGGTAGTTCCTTACATAAGTGTGGCAATGGTGTAATTTCTTCCATGCTTAAATCTGTTCTACTTTCCTCTTAAACACCACTTTTCAATGCTTCCATGCAATTTAACACTGTCAACAATATGAGCTAGCACCAAACACTGCAAGCTCCAATCCAATTTTTTCCTGCCAAAACATTTGTATCTACAATTTACTCAAAACATCAATCCATGTGCGATTCCCTCTCAACTATAGAATCGTGTAAAAACCCTATTTGATTTCAACCAACACAAGACAACATTTCTTACATGTGACATACAACAGAACATGTATAACAGACACTTGATAGACTAGATAGACACCAGCTGGACACAAATATCTCTGCCTCTAATTTGTACCCCGACATGGAGTTTAAACAAACCCCTTTTACAACCTCTTTAAACATGGTAGTAGCCTAGTCGTCCCCTATTATGTGGGCTCTGAGTTCACGTTTCTTCTGACCGCTATATTAAAGCGCAGGAATAATGTGCATCGTCTCTCTTCTCAGGTGTCCACCTTGGAATCCTCTCTCTTCTCGGGTGTCTACCCCGGTATTCTCTCCTTTCTCTGGTGTCTACCCCGGTATTCACTCTGTTCTCGGGTGTCTACCGCTGTATTCACTCTGTTCTCGGGTGTCTACCCCGGTATTCACTATTTATTCAATTATTCTCGAGTCCTTATCCCCTTATATATATATATCTATATATTTATATATATATACACAGTCTTCTCTACTTCTGACTATTTTGTTTTCTCCACCTCCCTCCGTTACCTTTTCCCTTACTTGTTCTAATGCCTATGACATTTGCCAAAGCATTCAATATTTTTTTTTTCACTCACCGCACGCATGGTTCCTCTCTGGATCCTCGCGATCACCGACTCCGTTACCGCCTCCTTTAGTCTTTCGTCTGTTCCACTGCCCGTATGAATGGAAGGATTTATGTTTATGTTGTGAATGTTAGCATGTCCGCACCTAGACGGAATTGAGAATGTTAGCATGTCCACTCTTAGATGGAATTGTGAATGTTAGCATGTCCACTCTTAGATGGAATTGAGAAAGTTAGCATGCCCACTCTTAGATGGAATTGTTAGCATGTCCACACCTAGACAGAAATGTGAAATATTAGCATGTCCACTCTTAGATGGAATTGTGAATGTTAGCATGTCCGCTCTTAGATGGAATTGTGAATGTTAGCATGTCCACTCCTAGATGGAATTGTGAATATTGGCCTGCGCCGCATCTAGATGGAATTGTGAATGTTAGCATGTGAAAGTTGCATTTAGAAAGTGTGCCCTATAGCCTCTCCTTGAATTTTAGAAATGTGCCCAATAGCCTCTCTGGTAAATAGAATTTAGAAGTGTGCCCAAGATCCTCTGTGAAAGTTGCATTTAGAAGTGTGCCCAATAGACACTCTGGAAAGTTGCATTTAGAAATGTGCCCAATAGACAATCTCGAAAGTTGAATTTTGAAGTGCGCCCAATAAGCTCGCTGTGAATTTAGTAGTGTCCACAATAACCACTCTGTGAAAGTTGCACTTAGAAGGGCGCCCAATACCCCCTCTGTGAAATTTAGAAGTGTACCCAATTACCCAATAACCTCTGTGAGAGTTACATTTAGAAGTGTGCCCAATAGCCCCTCTGGTAAATTGAATTTAGAAATGTTCCCAATAGCCTCGCTGGAAAATTGAATTTAGATATGGGCCCAATATCCTCTGTGAAAGCTGCATTTAGAAAGTATGCCCAATAGCCACGCTTTGAAATTTGTATTTAGAAGTGCTACCAATAGCATCTGTGAAAGTTGATTATAGAAGTGTATCCAATAGACATTCTGGAAAGTGGCATTTAGAAGTTTGACCAATAGCCTCTCTGAAAACTTGAATTTAGAAGTGTGCCCAGTAGATGCTCTGTGAAAATTGCATTTAGAAGTATACCCAATAGCCTCTGTGAGAGTTACATTTAGAAGTGTGCCAAATAGCCTCTCTGATAAATTGAATTCAGAAGTGTACCCAATTGCTTCTGTGTGGAAAATTGTACCTAGAAGTTTCGCCCAGTAGCCTCTCTGGGAAAGTTGCATTTAGAAGTTTGCACATTGAAAAAGCATATAACCCATCATATCACACCACCACGCTTACTCTCTCCTTTACATCACCACTCAACTAGAACACAGAGATACTATGACACCATTCGGTATAACTGTTCTCATACGAACATCCGCCGCTTACTACACATCATTCTATGTGAACACTGCTGGTCTCACACCCCCAGCCAGGCGTTTTCCTCAGGCCTAACGCAGCCACATCCGTTCCGGATAAATCCTGCCAGAACGAACACATTCTCCTGATCTCTCAACCACCACACCTACCGATAAGAAGCAGCTATTACACAAGTACCGCACGAGCTGCACACATATCCGGTGCTCACACGCACCTTTTGACTCTCCCTACTCTCTCTACTGATCTGAACTGCGGTTCCCAAGGGCGTTCAACCTACCAGCGCCTTCAGACCATACCAATGGTATATAAGGCGCTATATAAGTGCAAAATAACATAACATAACATAACATTTATAAAAACGGGTCCCTTCAGACCCACTGCAGTTTTTGGATAGATTTAAACTATCATTGTCACCAGGAAGCTTCACAGTCTACTCGGCCAAATGGCGAAGGACTTGTGATATTGCCGAAGACCTAGAGTTACTTTGTGTCGTCGGTCAATAGGTGTCTTATTTTAATCAATAGTTAATAATTGATGGTCACAACCATCCTCTGCTACCAAGTGTACAGGAGGGCGGAGCGACCTCTGACGGGCCCATGCGATCAGAGCTCACTCTCGAGTACTTTAAGACGAGATGGTTGCACCTTGAGGTGGATGGGGTGCAGGATTCTCTTACTCCAACACCAATCAAAAAGGACATTGGCAAAGGGAAGTCTGTTTAATGACAAGTACAAAAACGGGGAAACATTAGGAAATCATCAGTGATGGTATCGCCTGTCTCGCTTCCATTTCCCCAATCTTCATTCAAACAGCAATTCTTATAGGCAAGATTTGTCATCATTGACGTGTAACACTCAAAGGTTTGTCATGCAAGTCTATTGGTTGGAAAAGGTAACTTAAGTATAGGTACTATATCTGTATATGGTAACGGGGTGCGAGGATTGGATAACTCTTATCAGGTGGGCGTCTACGCCCATCCCTCTACATCACTCGTGCTAGACATCACTACAAGTACAACGTCTCATTGGTTCAACTAACTATAGAACCCTCGATTACTTGGTCCATTGTGATTGGGTCAGTTACACCCCCAAGCATACATCTCGACTTTAATTAGCAGCATGCAGAATGTTCACCCAGATGCAGCATGCCCCAAGATTCACCCTGCCTCCCTTCCAGCAATCAGTACTTTAGGGCTATGTGTCAATTAGTTGGCTGAGGATGGCCTCGAAACTGTAGCTTCTTTATCAGGAAAAGGTATGGCATGCTATGGTTTTGGGTGACATCAGACGTTGGTACCTCTTCGCGCTTGGTTGGTCACGTGTCAGTACACCGTGAAGCTGTTTCATTTTCCATCTATTTGCGTATTTGATTCTCTCTTCGCCCTCGCCACCTGCCTGGGCCTCCTTATCTCAACCTTCATGGGCAGGCTGTTATGCTCTGAAGTTTTGATTCTTCGAAGTTGCCGCTCTCCTCCCTTCCTTAGGTTGACCTTGAATTCCCAGGCATGAGCTGCTTCTTGCTAAGTTTTGATTCTGCTCTTTCGTATGGCTTTGTGCTGGTATATGAATCTTGGCCTGTTTGGCCCCTACCATCCTGGGCTTAATTCAGCTTTCATGTAGAGTGGACTGCACTTATATAATGTGCTTCATTGAGGTAGATATATATATATATATATAGTTGGCGCTTGCCACTCTATTCTTCTACTATAGCAAGCCGTACTGTTTTCTTAGCTTCTTGCGTTACAAGCCTATGTGCAGGCATTAGCTGGTTGCATACTTTCATCCTGCTTCACATTTACGTTTCTTTATATTTGACAATTACGACCCTGGCGTTAAGGGTTTAATGGCGCAGTAAATGGTGTCGGCGCCGTTAAACCCTTAACGCCTGATTACGATGTCCCTTTGCGGGACCCGACCTTAACGGCTGGTTTTACCAGCCGTTAAAGTAGGGTGCCGCAAAGGGACCTTGGTGCTAATTACCGTACCGCAATTTGCGGTATCGTACTTAGCACCTTCCCCAGTCCCATTGAGCCCTATGGGGCGAAAATGGGAATGGGGAAGGGCCATGGTGAAATGGGGAAATACCGCCCCGCCAACCTTGGAATGGGGCGGTATTTCCCCATTTCACCATGGCGGACTCGTTACAACACCGGCACCAACCATGGTGCTAATAGTGCCATGGTTTAGCGCCGGGGTTGTAATGAGGGCCATTGTCTCTTCTTCTATGTCTGTGGTATCTTTATTCATGGTGTTTCAGCTTAGTGTGTCATCTTTTTGGTTGTTGTTTCATTTATCTGTACGTCTGTCCGGGCCCTTGTGTTGTCACCATTCGCCTTCGATTAAGGCCCTTTGGGTCTCCTCTTATACAGTTTGAAAGTAGTCTTCATGTCGTGTCAGCTGTTGGTACGGATGTCTCAATGGGTACCGTGCTGCCCATGGTTGTCTGGTAATTGGCACTTCTACGGGTATTGCTCTTCCGATGGGCACTGGACAAAGCCTTAGCGCGGCTCTCTGCTGGTTTATTTGCTTATCATACATCACATATCTCGGCGAGTATGTTCCTGGTATTTCAAAATGGGTGGCTGGGGTACAGGCCATATCTGGGACCTCCTCTACAACCATATGTCTGGTTTTAATTGATATTGATATTTTATTTATAGCGTGCTCATACACAAGTGTTTCAGAGGACAAAAACAGCGATCTTACTAGGCCCAGTGACATTGAGAATGTGCAGGTGCATGGGAGAAGGAGGGGGAGAAGTGCATGGGGGGTGGAGAAGTGGAAAGTGCAAAGCAAGGAGAAAACAGATAAGTATATAAATAATACAAATAAATAAGGGCAGAAAACAGAGCAGAGCAAAGGAGAAAACAGATAAGTGATAAATAATAACAATAAATAAAGACAACAGAGGTAGTGCAGCCAGCAAGCAGCACGCACTGGATTTAAGGCAGTAGACAGGGTATGTCTGATAAGTGCAGGAAGAAAAAAAGGGGGGCTGTATAGGTACCGATGCAGACCCTAGGGAAAGGAGTGACCCAAAGGCAGTGCGGCACAGTGGCAAGGTGAGCCGATAACTGTGGCTGGAGGACAGAAGGTAAGCACAGTGCAGAGATAGAGCAGATTATCAGGGAAGAGTGGGGGGGAATGCAGAAGCAAAGAGGAATGTCGTGAGGAGCTTCCAGGACCAAAGATGGTTCTCCACAAGTTTTAGTGTGTCAGGGAGGCTGTTTCAGAGGGAGGTCCTAGCTGGGTGAGTAGGCAATTCATCCTCCAGAGCTTTACAATTATTTGGCCCCCATTGTTCTTGTAGTTTCCCAAACGGTGAATGCATTGGAGGAGATAACATTTCGCAAGTAACTGAAACATTTTCCAATTGACATGAGCCTTGATGGAAAACAAACCTAGCTAATGTCTAATGACCCCAATGGGGACACACTGTGGCAAAGCAAACACTCTTCCAAATTAATGTCTCGATTTTGTCCCAATCCATATCAGCAGCTGAGGCAGATTTTGGTGCTGGGGGCAGATAATATGGTGCTAGCAGGAGGCTGGGGGATGCACTGAACACCAGAGGGGAGCAAGGGGCATGGCCGCCTTCCCGGCACACCCTGTTTCCTCCACTGATCAATATCACATAAAGGAGTTTCCACCTAGGGCCTGATCACGACTTTAGCGGTAACCAACCCTTAAATCCGGTCGGTAGCGCTATTACCGCTGGATTTAAGGGTCCGCCAAATCAGGACTTCGGCGGATTTCACCCCAGCTCTGAGCTGGAGGTAAATCTGCCGAAAATTTGCGCTATTACCGCGGGCAATCCGCCGGCGGTAAGAGCACGGAAATTCCCCATTGAGCCCAATGGGGAATGGGGCATTCCCGAATGGGCTCAATGGGGAATGGGGATTAACATTACTATTAGTGCCGGGGAGTTCGGCGGTAGGGCTAATACCGCCAGCGGTAATACCACCGGCGTTACCACCAAAGTCGTGATCAGCCCCCTAATATACTAATCTAGGTAGTATTTTTTGCTGATGAAACCTTAACAGTGGGGCAAGAACAAAGCGACCAAAATGACGATAAAGAAAACACCCATTTGGGAGGCTGCCACCTTTGCATGGGAATATACAGTGCTAGACACTAGATGTTTAGTCAGCTTATCCTGGAAGACTACACCCAAGACTACACCTAAACACTTGTACTGTTTAACCACCTCAATAAAGGACTGATTCAAATAAAAATACAATTCGTAATATTTCAATCCCCTCTATCTTAAATATTTCATGATTAACATTTATATCTTTTCCACATTCGTCTTTAGGTCTAGTGCTTGTAAATATCTGTTAATTGACTCTAGAGCACATTGAAAGGAGGTAAATCGCATATAATGAAGTCAATGGCATAGGCCATATATTGTAATTGCATCAGTCCTAACGGCAGAGGGTTAGTAGTAGTAGAAGTAAAATATATATATTTTATACAGTAGTGGCTGTGTAGTTATGGTTAAGTTGTTAATCCCATAGGAAGAGATAATTTTGGGCGGCTTATAAATCCACTCCCCCTCGACGAATCCTAACCAAACTCAGAATTTTTTTGCAAAGTTTGGTGAGGTTTGGTCTGGGGGGGCAAAGTTATAAGGGGGGTCCCGAGATTAATTTTTTTCCCATAGACTGATTGGGGAAAAAACTGTACTCAATCCTACAGTTCAAAGCGCTGGATGGATTTTCACCAAATTTGAGGCAGGAGCAGCGGCTTAGTCCCGAAAGCGTGCTTTTGAAAATTTGGTGAAAATTCGTCCAGTAGGTTTTTTTTTAAAATGACCAAAAAGTAGGTCACAAAAAATGAGTGATATCTATGTCCGCTCCGCGGACACATTTCCTTGTTCGCTCCGCGGACAGGACAACGATTGGCTAATCGGCTTGCGTCATGTCTGCGGACATGCAACGTGTTCGCTGATTGGCTGGAATGAAGCATGAGGGTCCGCGCTTCTTGGATCCGCAGAAATCCGCGGACAGTGCAGCGATGACCTGGGGAGAAATACACCTTTGGCAAGTGTGTTGGTGAGTGCTTGGGGAGGGTGGGACAGTAAGAGATGGGTGAAATGTTGTATTTGTTTAGGTGGCTGGCACCCCTGGTGTGTTTGCCATGTCTGCGGACACTGCGGCTGTCTGCGGAAATAAAAAAAGCGCTTCTGACTATTTTACTTTAGTATGATATTGGTTTTGGGTTGTTACTACAGTTTTGATTGTAATTAATATCCTGTATAAGTAGCCCATATAACTCAGTTAAAATGTTTCATTCTATATAAGTATCCCATATAGCAGAGTTAAAATGTTTGATTTTATGGGTATGATCTATGGGTGTGATATGCTGCAGTGGTTGTGGCCAGGGCCTAGAGTCTTGGGTGCATGGCCTAAGACCGTAGGCCATGCAGCCAAACTCTAGGCCGTGGCCACAGCCACCGCAGCAAATCACACCCATAGAATCAAACATCTATCAAATATTTGCAAATCTACTGTTTGTTTTGTGTTTGATTTGTATAGTTTGTATGTGATGCTTTGGCTGCGTCATGTCATTAAGATTGTAGAGTTTGGTAACAAGCACTGCAGTATAACATATCCATGGAAGTAAACCTTTTGTATTGTGCTGTATGGTTAGATGTTTGCTTCAATGGTTGTGTTATGGAGTAGTATTTATGAGTTGTATTTATTATAATATACTTACTGTTTGATTTTTTGATTGGATATATTTTTTTCATGATGTGGGGAATTGGAGCAGATATTCTTTTTCAATTCCTGTGATAAAAGAAAAGATCATGTTAGTGTAGGTAGTTTATAAAGACTTATTACATTGCATAATAGACATTTCTGCTTTATTTCAACCCTCATATTTAGTAGTTTACAAACCAGTGTACTGTGCAATTTGCTCAGTTTCTGTGTATGTTGCTTTAATCATTGGGTCTGTGGGAAAAAAAAATCCACGTTGGATTGAAAAAAACCTTTTCTTGTTATGGTATGGTACATTTTCTTGTTTGTTTTTAGTGTTTACTTGTTTCTGGCTAATGTTCTATCTATTGGTTGTTGCAGATTGTTAGATACGTGAAGTTGAATTGTAAATGATTATAGTTTTTATTTATATTATTAACTTTGCTAATATACCTGATTGGTTGTTGCAGAATTTTGGGGTAGTTAGATACCTGTTGGCGTATTCTAACTGTTAATTCTTTTGATATATTTTAGTGGTGTTGATTTATTTGTTTGGATGTTGTAAAATCTTGGGCAGTTGGATACCTGTTGGTGTATTCTAACTGTTTATTTTTTATTATATTTTAGTGTTATTGATTTATCTGTTCGTTTGTTGCAAATCATGGGGCAGTTAGATACCTGTTGGCGTATTCTAACTGTGTATTTCTTTTTATAATTTAGTGGTGTTGATTTATCTGTTTGGTTGTTGGAGAATTTTGAGGCAGTTAGATTCCTGTTGGCGTATTGTAACTGTGTATTTCTTTTTATAATTTAGTGGTGTTGATTTATCTGTTTGGTTGTTGGAGAATTTTGAGGCAGTTAGATTCCTGTTGGCGTATTGTAACTGTTTATAGTTTTCTAATTGAAGTTTTATCAATGTTTATGCACAGATTAGTTATTAAATGTTGGTTTTAAGAATATTAAATAAGCGTTTATAAGATTTTCTGGTAATCTTTGCTTTAGAGTAATGGTATTATCATTACATTCAAACCATCCAGAATTCGTTTTTATATATGCAGTGTAGTGACCTGCATTGGTTGTGGCTCCTGCATGGTAGATTATACCTATTGTTGTGAAGGTTTTCTTACCAAATGATACTTGACCATGTGTGAATCCAGTCAGCTTGCAGTTGTTTTTGGTACCATCTGCATTGTAACATAGAAGCATTAATATTAAGTATTTATTATGTGTTTGTATTTGTAAGGTGGAGCGATTATCTGAATTGCAGGTAGTACATAATCTGCCATGGTTTGCATTTTGTACAAGTTGCTGAAATGGAACGGATTCACAGTTAGGTATGGATACCTACACGAAGCGTTCATTAGAGATTTGTTCCTGTGCCACATTGTTGCAGAGAGAGCATGTATGTTTCCACATGTATGAAATTTGGAAGATTTAATGTATAGGTATATTTTTGTTTTCCAGTACTCCTAGTATGTACATTAGAAATTCTTGTGGATCTTCCTGTGAGTTTATAGTGAATTTCACCATTCCAGCACAGTAGTCCAATTCTTGTCTTATTCCATGAACACTGGAAGTTTTGTCAGGATTGTTGGTTGTATTTCTATGAAGGACTAACATTTGCAAACACACTGGTCAGTAAAGTGTAAGTAAATGGTGTTAATAATTGGTGGCCATTGAAATAGAATATTTATTGCTACATTTGCATAGCAATTTACACCAGTTACATTTGAAAATTTGAATGCACCAGATAGTTCTGTGTCCAAGTCATTTCTTCGGAGTGTGTGTTGCTTCTTTGAAGAAGTACCTGAGTTACTTCGAGTAGTAAATTCTTCTTTGGTTGTAGTAATTGATGAAGTATTAGGTTATTTTACTCTCTTTGGAGGATTTGCATTGAGTTCCTGTTGCGTTTCTGATTAAATTAGTTTTCTTTTACAACGTTTTGCTTTTTGTGGAACAGGATAGGTTTTGCAAGGAATATCAGTGTTTACTTTACTTGCATCAACGTCGATTAGAAATAGACTGTCAAGTGTACGTAAGCGTGGTAGTGCTACATTGCTCATGCCTTCTTTAAAGATTGTGTTTCCAATATCTATCAATGCTTTATCTAGGGTAAGACTTTGTGATTTGTGAATGGTGACTGCATATGCTAGAGTTAGAGAAAATTGCTGTCTGCGTACATGCATGTCTTTGAAAAGAAGGAATCGAGCTGTTGAACATCCTATTCCTTTTACTTCTGATAGTTTGTCATAGAGAATATTGACAAACTGAATGTAGTTGTCACGTGGGTATGTTTGAAAGCCAACAACTGTACCAAGTGCTCCATTAACTAGTTAACTTGCTCCACGTCAAGGTTACATTTAAGCATTACTCTACAGTTTAAAGATAATTTTAATATTTTCTCCAAACCAGCTGTGTTGGAGATAGAGTTTTCTCAGGCATTTAATCTTGTTGTGGCTTGTTGACACATGGGTAGTGTCATTCCATGTATGTCCAGTTTGTCTGTGGAGCACATTTCAAATTATTGGTTGCATTTCTTTTTTCAACATTGTTTCATTGAACTTGGAACAGCTTGCAAGAGTTGGCATCAAGGACATACAAGTGACATTTTTGTGTGCTAATTGTTCCATGACATCAGTAGCACATGCGTTATGGCCATAAAGTGCATGGATGTGCTGGGTTTTTAATATTGCTTGTGCTTTTTGAGATAGTACACCAACTCTAATACTTTTTAAAATGTTGGCATAGGTGAGGTATGTAGACTGGCAAATGTTTTCTGTTAATTCTCTGTATTGAAAATGTTGCCAAAGGTTAACATTTCCTATGCTGCCAACAGTTTTACGGCAGAGTTTGTGTCCTAAGGTTTTAAAAATAGGCTCCCCTTTCACACGTGTCAATTGAAGAAGATCTCTGAAAACAATAATGTGTTTTCCTCCAAAGTGGTCTTCGTAATTTATTTTGAGTACTTCTTGTAATCTGAGGTGAATCAAAGCCAACATTAGATTGGAGACCATGCTCACCTCATCTATTAGCAGCATTTTCATTTGTTTTAACATGCTGTATAATTCCATTGCAGCTTCTGTAGAAAGTTTGTAATATTCTAATTTGTTTTGGTGTTTTACTAAAAGGAGTATTAATTGGTGTAAAGTGACACCGCCTATGTTGTATGCAGCTAAACCTGTGGGGGCAGTTACAACAGCTGACAGTTTGTTGTTTGTCAAATGTTGAAGGAACTTGCTGATGATTTTGATTAAGAATGTTTTTCCTGAACCAGCTTCACCACTGACATATAGTAGTATAGGTTTGTAATTTTGGCAGGTAGATTCTTTATTTTCATGTTGTACACCATGTGCAATTTCTTGTGTTACTTCTTGACAAATGGTATGCTGCTCTTTGTTTAGTTTTGATTGTAGTAAAGTTAATTCTTCTGTATCTTCTTCATAGTGACACATGGTGTTTTCTACTTCTGTCATGGCTAATTCTGCCTCATTTGCTATTAGTAGCTATCCCAGTGATTCTTGGCTTCCTGTTTCAGAAGGTTGACTACTGTCGGGAGTGTCTTTATCTAGTTGAGCCTGGAGTTCTTCTTCATGTTGCTGTTCATTGTTGCTGTTCATTGTGCAACATTGTTTTGTACTGTGTAAAGTTTACATCGGTTATAGTGCTTTCATTGGCTTTTAAAGCGTCTTCATAAGAGTCATAGATACCTAGTATCTGTTCTTCTTTTCTCCATGGTTTAAAAAGTTGTAGCAGGGACATGTAATATAGTTCTTTATGTTGAGGAGTTTTTAATGACAATTTTATATGATTAATTACATTTATTTTGGTACGTTTCACTAAGCTGCCTTCACAATTTGTCACTCTGTAACTACCTTTCTTTTCATCAGGTTTTATATTATTTTTGTATGTGAAGTTTTGGGCTATGTGGTATAGACACATGGTTTCCAAAGTGGTACTTCTCTTTGGGTAGTACGTGTCTAGTAAAAAAAATCAAAATATCTTGGCTGTTGGGATCGATTTGGCTATTGTTTCATGGCGTCGTATGATTTGAGAACTCTTTTTCTAGATTGAGCAGGACCAAGATTTAGCCATACTATATTTTCAGATTTTCCATACAAAGCAGTACCGGTTAAACGATCTGCAGCTTCATAGCAGCCACATTCTCTATGTGAGAGCACTTTTATGCCTAAACTGTACAATTTCTGAGACAGTGTTTTGTCTGATGATAGGTCATTTCAGAGGTCTTGCAGCTCTGTTTTTTTCTGCTTTGGTTAAGTAAGCTGTAACATATCGTGCAACTGCAGTGTACTGCACATCTATGTTTGCATTCCATAATAGGGCAATGATTGCATTGTAATCATTGATATATTTTGCTTCTTCTCTTCTTTATATCTAATATGTGTTCTTAGGTGATTTACCTTTAACACTATGTCTAACTGAAGACATAAAGTTGTTCACTTCACCTGTTTCTATAACTGGTCTAGGGAAACCAAAGCGGCATTTGGTGTAGTATTTCCCTTTATTTTTGTATTCACGACGACAATAGTTCCCACATTTGTGTCTTTGAAATTGTACAATTTGTGCATGAAGATCACCATTTGTTGCTTCTGATGGAATTTCACAAGTGACATATTTTTCGATAAACTGTAAAACAGTGGCATCACTGTCTTGGCCAAATTTAGGAGCATCTTTAATCCATAAAAGCATGTGGATATGTGGTGCTCCTTTGGCTTGGTATTCTTTTCTCCAAAAGAAGTGTTGCACTTCTCCGAGGGGAGGAACAGTTTTATTACAAATAAAGTGTAGCATAGCAATGAAGTGATGATGGAAATATCTTGAAAAATTAACAGGATCTAGAGAGCAAAGTTCTCAAGGTGTTAGTATATCTATGTTTGTTTTGTTTTTGTTTGCTATGCGTAGGAAATTATGTAAATATTCCCATACATATTCTGCACAACTTAATGTAACAAACCAAGTGGGCGGGCCAAGGTTTCTTATCATACAACGTACATCTCTGTGACGTCTGAACCAGTACTCTTTAGTACCATGCATATTTACTAACAGATCTGTTATGCTTGATTGTAGAACCTCATCTTTGTCTTGTACTTTGTCTAGTAATTGCGTAGCTGACATATTTTGAAATTAGGTACCTGATTTCAATGTGTGTGCAACTCGTATCCTAGACACCTCCATTTTGGGTTAATTGTGAACATTTCGGACACTCAATGTATTCCAAGAACAGTTCCATGTTGTTTGCGGACAGTACGGACAGGTATAGTGTCCTTAGGACACCTCAATTATGGTTAATTGCGGACATTCTAGACACTGAGTGTGTTCTATGAATAGTTCCATGTTGCTTGGAGACAGTACGGACAGGTATAGTGTCTAGAGGACACCCCCATTTTGGTTAATTATGGACTCCCCAAATGCCTTTTAAAAAAAAATAAGACACAAAGGACTAAATTAAAAACACATATTATTTTTTTTATTATATACAGATAAAAAATTTATGAAAGAGACGGAAGCAGAAAGGGACACAAACACAGGGGAATTAGGGGTTTGGAGAGGATGGATGGGAGGGGATGAAGGGATGGATGTCTCATCGAAATGTTTTTCTTGGTGTTGAGGGTTTGGGGATAGTTTACTGGGACATGGAGAGGGGGAACAGGTGCATGTGGGACAATGGTTAATTTTTTCTTTTATGTGGTCCTCCGCAAAATGTTGCAAAATTTTCCATAAGCATGTCAATTTTTTGTTCCATGCGCTGTGGAGTATTTTCCAATGTTTCTTTTGATGTATTATTTTCAATGTGTGTATGGTCTGGTAAAAAAAAATATATATATATATATATATTTTAAGTACACATAAAGTAATGGTTATTAATGTGCTGATATAGAGAAGTGTCTACCATTAATATCACTGTCTTCAGACATTTCCTCACGTGGAAAGTTTTCCTGTAGCCATTCCAAAGTACTGCACATTTCTGTGTAAAAATATGTATGTATATATATATATATATACATATATATATATATGTATATATATATATATATATATATATATATATAACTTTTACTGTACCAAATACAGAAAGTTTAGAAATATATAAGAAAAATGAAGTTTACTTACTAGTTTCTGGTAAATTGTGTTCTTACTGTTGTTTAGGTCTGCTGTTGCTCTTAGCTGCGCAGTTTCTGTCAGGTAATTATGTTGGAGGCATATCTTTTTTTGTGGTATATTCCATTTTAGTAAATATGGTATTTAAATGGATGGTTGATGTGTTAAATATATAGGTTCCATTTTTTATTTATGTGCTGCTTTTTGAACTTTTTTAGTGTTTATATAGAATGATAGAACAATCTAAGATACCCCATGAGTTTTTGGGTAGTGTTGATGTTGTCCGCGTCCGTCTGCGGACATACGCACAGTCTGCGGACATCAAAATCACTAGCGGGGTGTTCAGCAACTTCTATGTTATATGTATATAAAGTAAGGGAATCCTAGTAAACATCTGTCAAATTCACACTATGTATATGTATATTCAGAAAAAAAAACTTTGATACAGGGACGTTATGGTTAAGTTGCGTTACTAAAAACATATGAAATTCAGTAAAAAATCTTTGAGAAAGGGACGTTATTGTTAAATTGCGTTACTAAAAACCTATGAAATTCAGTAAAAAACTTTGTTAAAGGGACATTATGGTTAAGTTGCGCTACAAAAAAACCTATGAAATTCAGTTAAAAAACGTGTTAAAGGGACGTTTTGGTTCCAAGAAAAAACGAAAACCCCCTGAAAATTAACCAGTTATGGTAAACTATGCAACCATAACTCGCGCCACCACCGTGTATTGCTAAGACTAACACCCAGGACATCAAAGATGACATCACAAATGTCATTGATGACATCACTGATGTAATCACATGTGTATTTACTTTTTATAAAAACTCTGTACAAGGGATTTTTATTATAATGTTGACAGAAAAAGTGTTAACCATCATTAGAATAGATATCTTGATCGGATCCTAACCATCATGTTTGAGTTGAGGAGAACTAAAATGTCTAAGAAATCTGAGGGGCAGCCCATATGAAACAATTTAAACCAGAGCTTGCAATAGTCCACACTATCAAATGCATCTGACAACAGAAAGAAGGCCACAATAAGTGATCGCCTTGTTAGCTTGACTTGAGCCGCTAGCAGGGATAGAATTAAACTGTTCTGGGATGTACCTATAACTTTTTTTAACACGCCCTGAATGCAGTCCTCAACTCCAGTCCTTCTGGCAGTTCTTTGAGGAATATTACAAATGAAATCCTACTGGCCGAGTATAATAATGTGATCAGCCTATAATTCCTCTAGGCCATTCTGTCACCTTTTAAAAAATCAATATAATCAAGGCATTGTTCAATGATCAAGGAAGGGAATGGATAGTAAGATATTCCTAAACAGGCCCAGCAAAACTTTGGCCCATAATAAGGGATCAGATTTAAAAGAACATTTGATAGGCGATCTGGGACAGGGAGCACAGAAACTCTACACTAATATGTAATATCACAATAAAGTGGTACCTGGCACTTCCCTTATCACCCAGGTTTAATAACATATATATATATATATATATATATATATATATATATATATATATATATATATATATACATATATATATATATATATATATATATATATATATAAATGATCAGGACGATACTCCAGATAGATCAACATGTGTCCTACAATTACTGCCCATTAGTTCACTGTTATAAAATCCATTTGTTGATTCAATTCTTCTAAAACAGTCCATAGAGGAACAACAATGTCTGCAGGCATGAGAGTGAGAAGTACAGGTGTCATGTTAGGAATTGACTCACACATACCTTATTTTGCACCCATGCAGGTGATGCTGGCTATCCCTTGAAGCCGTGGCTCCTCACCCCTGTCCAGAACCCGCAGAACAGGCACGAAGAGGACTACAATCGGGCCCATACCCATACCCGTGTGGTGATCGAGCAGACCTTTGGCCTGTTGAAGTCACGCATTCGGTGTCTCAGCAGGTCGGGTGGGGCACTCCTGTACAGGCATGAGAAGGTGGCCCCTGACATTGAACAGCAACCACCAGGTGAGGATGAAGATGATGAAGAAGAAAGGGTTGCACATCAGCCAGGTGGTGATGCACAGGAGGGACGTGCTGTGCGCCAGTCTGTGATCGGCCAATATTTCTAAGACACATGGATGCAGAGGGTGCCATGGATGTGGTGCTCTGGCCACCGGGTGTGGACTACATGGACACTGTGCACTGTAGACCAATAAAGCACACTTACACAATAACCAATGTCCAGTCATGTGCATTTTTGGTACACAACGGGTGTATTGAACTGGTGATATGAACAAAGTGCTTTAAACCTACACCTCACACACACACCCACCCCCCAACCCCACCCCCCACAACTTCCCCACACACCCCTCTGCCTCCACCCTCGCCCACAACTCCACCACACACCCCCTCCCCCTCCTCCTCCCTCCACAACTCCACTGTCGGGGCAGGATGCTGAGCCTCCAAGGCATCAGCAATCCTGGCCAGGACCTGCCTCACTGCTGACAGCTCCTCACATATGCGCATGGTGCTTGACTCGATGGCCCCTTTCATGGCCGCAGTGTTCGCACGGGCCTCCTGCCTTGTCAGGGCACCATCTGAAATGTACTGTTTCGCAAGCCCTGTCAGCTCCTGCTGCCGCCCCTCCATTTGTGCCATGCACAATTCTCAGTCCCGGAACCCTGCTGGGGTGGATGGGACATCTATCTACCAAGGGGCCCAATGCAGGTGGGTCCTCTGTGGGACTCCAGGCCTCTGGTATTGCCTCTGCTCCAGACTGGTCGAGCGTGGTGCTGTTGGGGGTGCTCGTTGGGGTGTGTTGGGGTGTTTGCCCGGGGCTGGGTTTGCCTACCACTTCCATTGACAGGTTGTCGTCCTCAGGGACACATACCTCAGCCTGCCACTGTCCTTCATCGCCACTCTGGGGCACTGTGGCAGCTGCATCCCCTACAGAGCTGTTTGCAGCAGACAGGTTCCCATCTGCCACAGGCTCAGGTTCAGTGGATTCCACTGGTATAGCCACTGTTGGTATTGCGGCTGTCCTTTGCCGCCCTTGTGCGCTGCCATCCTGTGTCGGATTTGCCTACGGTGGCTGTTGTTGCTTGCCTAGGCCCTTGGATGTGGAAGGCCTGTTGCCGTCTTCCCTGCCCATGACCTTCTTGGATGGAGTCGTGGCCTGGGCAGTTGTGTCCTCAGCATCACTGTCGGAATCTGAGCCTGTGGGGGACCGAGAGAGGGACGGCATCAGTGATGGTTGTACATGCATCATGCTGTCATGACCCCTGCCTCTGGCCCTAATAGGCAAGCCATTGAGGCTACGTTACGACCCTCCATCATGGCCTTAAAGGCCTTGCCATCTCATCCAAGACTCTCCTGGAGTTAGTCCTGGCACCTTTGGTGCCAGGCTCATATATAAAGTGAGGAAAACTTGAGAACTGGGCTTGGCAATACACTTTTGCACAACATGGATGCCCCCGCATAGCTCAGTTCAATGAACCGGGCTATGTGGTCTAGTGTTTTAGGTGTGGTCAGGCCTAGGGATACCTGGGTGTTATATAAGCCACACCCGGGCAGAGAAACACGCTTCGCATTACTCTGTGCTCTGCAGCGTGACGCTCACCACGGTTTGCTTGGATCTTCGCTTGCATTCCGGAGCGGCGTACCTGAAAGAACAAGAACACCATCAGTATAACACTTACTATGAGTGAATCCTGCTCGCCAACCACCGCTCTTTTGGTCCAGAGAACAAAGCATCTCGGCAACGTCCCCTCGATCTTCGAAAATGCTGCAACCTGAGAAGAGAACAGAACAGCATTAGGAAGCGTTTATATTCCAATTCCGAAAATAGCTAATCAATCGCACGCTTACCTGGGTTCGATTTGCTCTTGGTCAACATCCACTCCGGGCCATAACAACAACCTGCAAAAGAGAGGAAACACAGATTAGCACACGAAAGGTCAAGAAGGCGCCTTGTGCTACGCATTACTCACCGCTCACTATCTTCTCAGCCAGCATCCATTCCGGGACATTGCAGCAGCCTGCAAGAAAGAGAGAAAGACAGGTCAGCACAAAAAAAAGGCACATAGCACTGTGCATCACGCTTTCACTTACCATCTTGTGTTTAGCCCCAAGCAGAACGACACCACTAGAGCTCTTCCTGCACCTAGATGAAGAAGGAGAGACATTAACAGGGGTAATTGGAAAGAAAAGGACAAACTGCAAAAACCAGCAAACTTACCTGGACAAACTGGAGTCACAGCAGGTCTGGACTCTGAGGGCCTGCACCAGTGAAGCAACTAGGTGGCGGCACGCCCCCACCAGCCACGCACCCCTGCACTGAGAGGCAGGACGGAGCGCGCACCATACAAGAAAGCAAGGTGAGGAGAGAACTAAGGGGGAAGTTGGGTCCACATGGGAGGTGGGATCCAAGCAAGAAGAGGCAGTAAGATTAAACCCGAAATTCCTGTGTTTCAGGCCCGATCCCGAACAAGAGTCCAACGGAGGGGCCAAGATCAGAAGTGGTCCAGCCAGGCTGAGTGGCGTCCCCATGGATATCAGGTGGGCGTTACACATGCCTACATTGGTATGATAGCAGTTGTACACATTTGATGATTTGCTGTCTTGGAGTTGTGACATACAGGTTGCTTGCTATATGGGGGGGTTATTCAGGCATACGTCTGGTTTACACATGTGTAAGGTGGTGTATGCTGTGCGGCATGCCTTTGTACTGTGGACTGCGTGCAGTGTGACAGATGCCATTTCGCTGTTTGTGGGATGTGTCTCAGATATGGCATTGGCATGCAGCATGCATGTAGATGTGACAGTGCTGGGGACAGCATCTAGGCAGGGATGTGCTCATGTGTGTGATGGCCCATGCATTGGCTCATGTCACTGTCACATTTGTGGCCCATCATCATACTTTGCATTCCAGTGGTTTCTGTGGACACCACCTCCATCTGCTGATGACGGCACTCCATGCTCCAAGTCTCCCGCTGCCTCTATTGCCGCCATGCCAATGAGCTTTATAGAGGAGTTGGACCCGCCGACTGTAGCCAGACCCTGGCTCCGATTTGCAGATAGGATATTGCGCACATGGAGGTGCAGGTCATCCCACCTTTTTTTGACATCCTTGACGGTGCGAGGGGTGGTGCCGACCGCACTGACCTTCTGGGCCACTTCCTGCCATACTTCTTTTTTCTTTACCTGGGCAGCTTGCCTCAGGTCTGATGCAAACAACACGTCTCCATTCTGGGCCAGAGTGTCTACCAGCATGTTTAACTCGTCCTCTGAGAAGCGCTCCTTTCGCTGGCGGGATGCTCCTTTTTTAATGGCCTTTGGCATTGTGCTGGAGGTGTAGCTGGAGATGTAGCTGGTGTTGTGTGGATCCAGGTCCTGTGTTTCGAGGATTGCAATGGATTTTGTTTTTCAAGGTGGCAGCCGTAGCATTTCCCGTTCTGGCGCAATGACGTTACTCCGGTTCCGGTATTTCAGGGCCTGGTATTGCCGGACCCGCTATTGCCAGTGACCGTTATTTAGGGGTGAACGAAGGTGGAGGAGGTGTCTGCGCTTTGCATGATGCCGCCAACGGGGGTTTTAGGGTCATTTACTGCATGCCGGCACAGACGATACCGGCATGCCGCTTCGCACGTGCACGCATTCTCGTAATCGGCCACTGTTAGCAGCGTCAGTGCTACCCAGACGCGGTATTGCCTCCATGCCGGTAAGGTTTGCTTTTTACCGCAAATCTCATAATGAGGCCCTATGTCTTGTGATGTTGTCATGCTTCAAGAAACCCATCTCAGTGATACTGAAGCTAGTGAACTTAGGTGTTACTGGGTGGGACAGACATTTTTTTTCCACATTCACATTAAGTAAGTGGGGAGTGCCCATATTGTTCAAGAAGAACTTGCCATTAAAGGTCCTCCTCAGCAACTCAGATTCAGATGGTAGGATTCTCTCTGTTAAGGTTAAGCTCCAAAACACTGTAATTTTGCTGTGCTGTGTATATGACCCCTAATTCTGATGATCCACTCTTGTTTGATAGACTGGCTCAACATAGCCAAAATAGCAATGTGGATTCTGTTATCTTGGTGGGGACTTGAATCTTGTTATGGATCCGATGCTTGACCACTCCAATGGTGCCAAGTCCAGAATGTCAATAAGGTATAAACGGTCACTTGATAACTTGATTGATGAACTTCACCTGTCAGACATTGGGACCTAGAGCACCCAACGGAAAGGGATTACAGCTTCCATTCTGCAAGCAATGACATCTACTCGCGTGTTGATTTCTGTTTGATTTCTGGGCGTGTGACGCCAAGTTGCTATGACTGATATTGGTGTTATTGGGATCACTGACCACCCGCCAGTGGCAATGCACCTCTCTCTGCGATACACGCTGACCAACACTTTTTTGTAGCGGATGAATGCCTCTGTCTTGCAGAGCGAGCACATAAAGGATGAGGTTGTGAATGAACTTGAACGTTTCATTGCCATAAACACAACTGATGAAGTCTCAATTTTTTCAGTTTGGGAGTCATTGAGTGCTATATGCAGGGAGTTCTGTTGTCAAAAACTGAATGTTTCAGAAAGGAGAAAGAAAGGGAGTTAAAGAAGCTTACCACGGAAGCAAAGACTCTTTAGTGGTGCTATGTTGCTAGCCGGGATCTGGAGGTACGATCTGAACTCAGGAAGAAGAAGTATGAACTGAATAAGATCCTCTCTGACAGGGCAGATTATGCATTGTTCAGGTGTAAAATTAATTATTTTGAACATGGAGAAAAAGATGGGAGGCTGCTTGCACACAGGTTGAAGGTGGCAGAGAGTGAGACGACTATTACGGTAGTGAGAGACACCTCTGATAACCTATTGCTAGCTCACAAGGACATTAATATAATTTTCAAGGAGTTTTATGAACATTTATATGAATCTGAATGCAGATGTAGGCTGCGGACAATTGCCTCTTTTCTAAATCAGACTCAAGTTCCTCGGCTGTCAGAAGACCTTGCTGCTCAGTTAGAAGCCCCAATCTCACTGGAGGACGTTCATTCTGCAATCTCAAACCTCAGGGGTAACAAGACTCCTGGCTGACTTTTATCGGATTCTGGCTGAATGTGCACTTCAACTGCTGCATGATGTGTACTCAGAATCATTCGAGAAAGGGATATTGCCAGTCTCTATGAGGCAGGCTCTGGGGATGGTAGCATTGAAGAAAGTTAAGTCTCTGATGTGGTGTACGAGTTATAGACCAATCAGCCTGATAAATACTGATAGTAAATTACTGCCAAAAATATTGGCAAGAAGGCTGGAGACAGTTGTGCCATCACTAGTGCATGAGAATCAGGTTGTTTTTTTTAACCGGAAGATCTGTGACGGATAACATGAGGAAGCTGCTTTTGATCATAGATGAAGGAAGTGAACTAGATGCTCCTGTGGCGGCAATCTCCCTCGATGCAGAGAAGGTTTCTGATAGGGTTGAGTGGCCTTACCTATTGGAAAGCCTGAAGGCGATGGGATTTGGACTGACTTTTCTACGTCTGGTAGGACTACTGTATGCAAACCCCACTGCCAGTGTGCTCACTAAAGGCCTTGTTTCTGAGTCATTTCAACTAAAGAGGGGGACAAGACAAGGATGCCCACTTTCCCCTTTTTTGTTTATTCTAGCGAGCGGTGAAAGCGAGATGGCATTCAAAGAAATTCGGCAAGTTCATACCACCCTGTTTCAATGGGAGCTGCATCTTCCACAGAACTAACCTAGGAGATTTTTCATCCCACAAAAATATCTGTATAAGCGCATATCCATTTTGGCATCTTAAACGGGAGCATAGAAAGGATATGGTTGACCCTTGGTGCCATGTTTATTTTGATTCAATTTACCTTGCCCCACAGTGAAAGTTTCAGAAACGACCACCGGTCGAAGTCAGTCCTGAGTTTAGATAACAGGCAATCAAAGTTGATCTTGGGCAATGTCATCACCTTAGGGCTAACACAAACCCCTAAGTACTTAGCCTCTCAGGACACCACATAAACTCCAGGTGGTCAAACATGTAATGCATGCATGACCCAGTGATTGGAAGTATTAGACTTGCTCCAGTTGACCTTATACCCAGAGACTTCAGAGAAGACCTGGATGTCATCCATCAGGTAAGCAATGCTCTAATCAGGGTCACGTACAACCACCAGTAGATCATCCACATAAAGCCAGATCTTGCCAGAACACTCACCTCTTCCAAGATCACAAATGTTTCCATTAGCCCTCAGCTAACTTGCCTAATAACAAATCTGTCATTTTCAAAGAAACTTTGGCTACTACGGAGCTGCATGCTTGCCAAAAAGATGATATTACATGCATGGAAATCCACCAATTCCTTCTGTTTCGATGATTGGGTGGAAGAATTGCTGATCTTGTCCATGTATGAGAGGGCCATTTTCAAACAAAAAGGGGAGTCTGATAAATTCATTGATATATGGCGAGTGTTCCTGGATAGCTATGGCTGATGTGCTTACGAGATGTGTTCTTTGAAATGTTTACATCAATGTGAATTTGGCTGCAATGCTGGTATTATGATAGTGTCCTGTTGTATAGATAGTATGCATGATATATGACGTGCTATATATAGATATGTATTATTTTTTTATTTGTTTTCTCTTCATCTCTCAGCTTGATTACTCGAATATGCTATTTACTATGACCTGACTGTCCCACAGATGACTAACACTGTTTGTACTAGTTATGTTTTTTATTGTATTCGTGTTTGCCTTTATTGGTACTAAAATAAAGACACATTGTAATCCCAAAGAACCAAATTCCAAGCGTCTGGCAAGTTCCATATAGAGTTAGAAGGACTTGCCAACTACCATCGTCTAGCTCTAAAAAATAGTCCACTCACTCATTTTCAGGGATCAGCTGAGCTTGTAACTACAACCTCCTCAGTGAATGCAATGGTCATGTTCAGTTTACACAGGAGACCCCTGCCCTGAAGATTAACTGGGGTATCTTTACAATACAATAAGGTTGCTGATAACTCCTGTGTACCTACAGTGATGGGTAAATCTTCAGTAAAAGGAACTGATACAATTGCATGTCCATCATTTTTTAAATTGTTTTATTTAAATGTTTATTGGTTAATTCTTACTTATTCATAGAGTGACAAAGAAGAAAAAGCAACCATTTACATGATCATGCACCCCTCTCCTACTGAATCAAAAAGAAATATCACAATGATTTTAAGAAAAAAAAAGGTTTAAACCGAACAAAGAAATGAGAAGGGGGAGGATAAGAACTTACAACACTTGAGAGTCAAATCACAGAAGAAAGAAAAATAATAATAAGAAGATAAAAAGCGGGTAAGTCAGGTTTCATCAACTTTTACATTAGCCTCTATTAAAATCAGACCATCTATGCCTATCACTAAATATGAAGCAACTCAAAAACGTTGACAAATAACTCCATTCCCCTCCCCAAATCCACCATTTTGGTCACAGATATTCAGCGACTAATTGTTCATTATTTCGGGGGCTATGATCACACATTCTGCCAATTTCATCACAGCTATGGTCAGGCAGGGTCTTTCCCCCAACAATATCCAGTCCCACCATTCTCTCACTGGCATTGTAGTCAATTCTGGAGCGAACAACTTCAACCTATCCCTATGGAATTTTGTCAGTGCACTATAAGAGGTGACAAGGTGAAAAAGTGTTTCCACTATTCCTATAATCCCACAGTGCCTACACTGTGCATCTTCTGACGTAATCATCCTTCTTGATAACTGTACTTCTTTGGTGGCTAAGATGTTTAAACGACATCTGAGTAGTAGGTCTCTTTAATGTGGAGAATGAAACTTTAGGAGATATATGGGGGGATCATTAAGGCCCCTACATTCTCTACCCAAAATTGGTTGGAGCACATCCATATTTGTCCCATTACATATTTTGATCCAATCAATCTCCTGAAGTTTTTTCTTCACCTTCTGTGGGTTTGCGATAAGATCCTCAATTTGAATCCCCCTCACTCAGGATTGCCTCTATCTTTCCTCTCCACCTAGTTAAGCCCTGATCAAGGTTAGTATTCTCAAGTTTAAAGATTGCAAATGGGGCCCTCATTTCTGCTAACCTAAATTTCCTGTAGAGAGTTATCGTTTTCCATAGCACTTTTGACTCCAATGACTGCAGTCGAAGTTCATGCCTGAGTGTTATCATGGCCAGGGTACCCGGGAGTCTTAGGATCCTACGCCAGAATAAACCCTCCAATAAGGGCCATACTTTCCAATGCATACTAAGCATTGCCTCTGCACCAAACGTCAACACCTTTATCAGCTTCTGCTGATAACATTTTAGGATTGGTGATAAAGAGTATTTTCAATATTTATGGATAATCACCTTCCCTTGAGTTGCCAGATTCATAGCCTTAAGTCTAAGGGATAGATAGTGAGCTCTCTCATCTATGTTTTTGTTGATGGTCACCCCTAAATATACCATGGTTTCAACCACCTCAATGGTCTTATTCTTAATATTCCAATGTAGGATCCTTTTGGATTTCCCTTGCACAGAGGTCATGATGAATATCAGATGAGATTTTTTAACATTGATTTTCATTTCATGTGCATCACGATAGTCATTAAACGTGTCAATCCTTCTCTGGAGTCCTATCGGGGTGATAGCTAAAAACACCAAATCATCGGCGTAGAGGATCCAGTGAATTGCCATTCCATTTACCTTTGGGGGGAAAGCTCTCATTAGTTTTTGCGAGATTCCAAGGTCAGAGAAGTAGAGGCTAAATGGAAGGGGTGCTAAGACACACCCCTATTTTAGTCCTCGATATGTTGCAATTTTTCTGACAAGATCCCAGCCTCTGACAGTGCGATCTGCCCTGAGGTACTGGCATAGGGCACCCTGATTGCCTCCAAGAGATCAACAGGACAATCTTAATCTATCAATTTTTTCCAAAGGAGCTCTCGGTTCACACAGTTGCAGGCCTGCTCTAAGTCCATAAACGCCATATAGATGCAGGTCCTCGACTCAAGCTCCAAGTATAAGGAGATTAAGGGAAGTTCCAACACCTTTTACAAATCCAGTCTGCCTTGTATCTAGTTTTCCTGGCCCAAGCTTCGAGATCTCATAACAGAATGGAGGCAAAAAGCGCCCCCAGCGAATCAAGAAGGGCGATCGGGGCGATCATTACGAGGATCGCTTCAATCACCCTTCTTGTATATCGGAACTATAATGGCTTCCCGCCATGTAATTGGAAGGCGCTTTGACTGTAAAATTTGATCAAAGATCAACATTGCCAGCTTCCCCCAAGCCACCCGGTTGTCTTAAAGTGTTTTATTAGAAATGCCACCAGGGCCTGCCACCCTTGAGGAGCTGAGCTCTTCTCTATCCACCTTGATAGCCCAATCACAGCAATGCTCTTTCGGGGCGATATCCATCTGGTCCACAAGGCCAGCAAACAGGGGAGAGTAATAGGCAATCCACGATTCCTCACCATTGTTCAATAATTCCCAGAGGTTACGGGTATATTTTATGCATGCTGCTTCCAGCATCACCTCAGCATCCCTCTGGGCTCTTAAACTTCTGGTAGCTACGAGCCAGTTTCTGAACTTCTGTTTGAGCTGTCGTACAAGTTCAAGTGTATTCGGATTTCGAGAGCACTTGATCTTTCTAATGTCCACTCTAAGTTCTTTCCTCGCCTTAACGACCCTTGGGTCATAGGCGTGTTTAGAACTGAGATCTTTGTTATTCTTATATCTAGATGGCATCATATAATCTTTAAACATCCATAGATAATCAAGACGGAATGGATCCCTTTTCATGGCTTCTGTATATAGGCCGGTGATGGAATAAATCTCTTTCCTACCCACCCTTATACGATTTATCTCTGCAGGAGCCATCACCGTGCTAGGGCCTAATTTCCCATAGCCATTTGGTGAGATAGCCACAAGGTCGTGGTCACTTAAGGTCTGCTTGATGATTTCAAATTTCGTAAGTCTTTCTGCTATGTTTGCCGTCATAAAGCAGTAGTCCAAGCAAGATCTATATAAAGCTCTGTCCCAGGTGTAAGCTCCCGGTGTATCACCTGCTATCTGTCCATTTAAGATCCGAAAGTCACGAGCATTCATATGTTGTAGCCAAAGCAGCGCTCTTCCAGAGAGCTCACACTCTCTCCAAAGTGACCCACTCCCACACACATTCAGAGCACTTCATAGAATAATATTCAGGGAATCCTTTCACACAGGACTTTGTCTATTAATCCACTATTAATTTAACAAAATACATTTTCTTTTACACATGTTAACCCTCCAGTAGACATTCATCAATAGAAATATCTCTCCTCTTTTTGAGATCTCTCGCGAGAGCTTTATTATCTAAATGTACAGTGTTAGGGAAAATTCTCCAGAATGGCTAATTTCCCTTACCTACTGAGTCCCTCATCAGCTTTGCTGGATTTCTAGGATTTATTTTTTTCAATTGGTAAGAGTGTGAGCCATTTTCCCATTCTTACATGTGTTTTGCTGTGTGTGTTTAACATTTTCTTGTGTTCATAGACTGTGGAGCCTTACCTACTCCATAGGCATCATCTTTTTACTGTGTGTTACACACCACCTTCAGTGCAGTGACACAGGGTCGTATTTTAGACTTCCCAACTCAGACTCCATTTTCTGGGACTGACTACTGTCTCCCAGAACATGTAAAGTTGCCATTGATGCTATTAGTCTTTTTAAAATCCACAGACCCAGTACAAACTATCTTACATAGAGTACTGGAGAGGGTTAATACTTATCCCTTTTTGTCTGTTTCTCTTGGAGCATTGTTTCGCTCCCTTTTCATGAAGACTTGGCTAGTGGCAGTGGTAACTACCCTATTTTTCCTACTGCGGTTATCTTAAATAACCTTGATATTGTTTTAGGCTATCTTTTTAACCTCGAACTTAAAACCCGCTAGACTGCATACGTTTTTATATGGTTCTGACTGGGTTTATTCGCCATTTCTTTTGAAAATGTCTCATGTTTTACTCTGCGCACGAAACCAGGTTTGGTTCCTTTGTTCACCGTCTTTTCACGGGTTTCTCTGCAGAAGCCCTCCTTAGGTGCCTGAAAGTCTGGGTAGGCAGGATGTGAGGGGGGGTTTAGGACGCCTGCCATGGGTTCCCTTGGTAACCCAAGTCGCACTCCTGTTTGATTGGCTAGGTGACTGTCGTGCCAGGACAGCCACCCTGCTGTGTGATTGACAGCCAGGCTGTGTGAATGGGGGAGAACTGCATAAAAAGCAGGTCTCTGGGTCTGGAATGGCAGAGTCGCCACTGGAACGAAAGGACCAATGAGCAACTGACAGAAGAGGACCCCTACAACGACTGAACCGCCCGGTGAAGCCATGCTGCAGGTCTGAATCTTCAGACTCCAACGACAGAGAAGATCTACCAGGAAACTCCTCCCCCTGAGCTGGTGGGACCAACCAGTTTGCCCAAACTGCAAGCCAGGACTCCCTCCTCTGGTCGAATTTGCTGTTCAGAGCTGCAGTGAACCGGATAGTCAGGAAGGTCGGACCCTGCTTGGGTTTTAAGGAGCGTACCTTTATTCGTTGCTTTGCTCTGCTGCTGGTTTCTTCTCTGGGCAGTGTAGGACCCTCCAGTCTCCTACTTCATGTCAGTCCGACAGTCGCTTCAGGAACCGTGAGCCTGCTGGATCTGCCAGGAACGTCCACCTCAGCTACAGCTTCTTCTCCATTTAAAGGTACTGTGCAAATCCGGTTGTTCGTTTCGTCCAGCCGCAGTGAAGGTGTGTGAAACCTTTCGCCAATCTGAGGGCTTGTCCTTCTCTACTCTTTAAACTAACTTTTCTGACGACCAACTTCATCCGGAACTCTTGGCAAAGACTTAACCGCAAACTGCCCTGAACTGTGTGATCTTCAGCAAAAGACTTTTGTCCTATTGACTTTGGCCCTAAGCCTTTTTGATTTGATTCCATCACTGTAGTTCCTCTTTCTAGATTGCCCTGCTTACTTACCTGTTGGTGCTGCTCAATGTGTAGCTAACGTTGTCTTTCCCTTCCTTTTAAATTGTTGGAGTGCCATTTTGCTCACACTTAATTTTTGAGCTTAACTTGTCCAGAATCTATTGGGAGTGGCGTGGTGTTAAGAGTGTGATTTTTCAACTGCTTTACTTTAGTGAGATGGTATACAACTGATGTGTAAATAAATGTATATTCTTTTACTCAGAAACCTTGAGTCAGTGTTTGTTTGAATCATAGTTATTGCTGTCCTTTGTGTAACTATTGACACTGCTCACTTGCTCTTGAGATAAGTCTGACTGCTCAGCCATCGCTACCACTTTTACTGTGTAGTACAGGCTTGCCCCAAAGGTGAATTTGTACTGTCACTTTTAGTCTTAATGGTGTGTGGTGTTCCCAAAGGGTACCGCATATAATTCTGCCTAACATACAGGCTTTGATTTATCTGGATCATTATTGTGAAAGCTACATATACTTTTATCAGGGTGAGAAGTCCTGAATAGGATGTGCCCAGGATACACTTGCCTGCAGGATTCAAGTGTAGTACATAACCATCACAGGCAGGGGTGATCTAAGCCAGGTTTCTTGGAGCATAGGATGTCATATTGGCCAATTTCGGTAAGATTTTTGTTGAATAGTGGCTTAAATCATTGCATGTTCCAAGATCATATGCCGAGATCAGGGACAAGTGCACCAGCTAACCAATCCTAAATAGTTTCCCCCCACTCCATTCGCTGCGTCATCAGTAGGCTTGAAGTCGGGCTTCCTGCATCGATTGTGATTGTCATCTGTACATTTTATCACAGGCAATTCCTCTGGAGGATCAAGTCTCTGCTGCTTAGTGTCTAGCTTATTTATCTCTGTGAGCCGCCTGCCAAATGAAGCTATTTGATCACTAGCCACCCTTAGCTTCATTACTTCTGCCGGTTTCCTTTTTAAGTGGTTAAGATTGGGCAGTTCTTTCTTAGATGGATCCATCTGCTTTTTCCTTCCCCATTCTTCAAAATCTCTCATATCGTATCCTAACACAACTAGTTGAACTTCCACATCAAAAAATCCCCCCCAAAAAACGTCCCTCTCCCTCAAAATACCTTTATTAATATAATCACCACAAAAAGGTGTTAGCCCCAAAATGGGCAACTACTGCCCCACAGCAACCCTTTCTGTCTACACATCTGCTTACAAAGCCACTAATAAAAACACACCTGTTTATACAATGATGAAGACCCTTTCTCTGTCTCCTTCTCTTGAGACGAGGGAACTCAACCCTCCTCACACCCGTCTCATTCTAGGATGGAGGTCTAACGGGTCCTTTCCATACAAGACCATCACTTCCATTACAGCAATGTCTTTCCTCATCTAAGAGGAGATGCCCCACATCATTTCCTCACTTTTTCGACTATTTATGACATCATCTTTCCCCACAGGGGGGGCGTCACCTCTCTATTAATTAAAAACATGCAAAATCACAATGATGTCTTTCCTCGTCTTCGAGGAGATTACCCTTTAGTCTTTTCACTTACTCATATACCCAAAAACAAAAACTGTCAATTTCCCTTGTTTTCCCACAAGCATGCACTTATGCTCTTAAGTGTCCTCTGAGTTCCTCCGGTGGGGTGTCCCCCTTCAATGGCCTGCACAGCTGTGCGCAGTGCCACGTTCCAATGATCAGGCAGGCCTTCTGGAAACGCTGCACCTGCTAACCTCATCAGTTTGTGCACATGGACTGGTCACTGCAGATGGGCACCACAATCCAGGATGCATGGTGGGGGAGCCCTCATCCTCTGTGGGGAATCTGGAGATCATGTCGGGGTCACCATAGTTGTAAGATAGGCGCAAAAACTATCAATAAAAAACAATCTAAGGGGTCAATAAGGAGTGCACGTTTTGCAAAAAAAAACAAGTTTTATTACATGCAAATATGGCCGGGAGGGTAAGTCAACTCCATAGAAATTAAAACCGAAAAATCTCACTCAACACACTCATGTTAGTTACAGCTTTTAAAGACAAGATCCACAAAAACTACATTTGAATCATGTATCTATACAGATTGATACCACATTACCTATTGGCTATCCCCTGTACAAAAATCTAAATATCAGCTATATTTTACTACCCCATTGCTCAATTAAGTAGCCGTGATGACATGAGTACAACACACTGCAAATGACCTAATTGTATGGTTAGCAAAAATGCTTTGCTCTGATTGGTCCATTACATTCAGGTAACTTGTTGCAACAATGGACTTTCCTTATTGATCAAAACAACTTCAGATAATTTGTGAGCATATCCCTCGAAAAAGACCCAATCATCTGAACAATGAAGTCAATAACCTGTGGCAATGAAATGGACATATCCCTCTCCTTGGCTGGCGCCTCCCTCTGGAACAGCCTCCCTGCCTCTCTGAAATGTTTCTGGTTTCTTTCCTCTTTCTTCTGCATTCTCTCTTCCTCTTCTGCGCTGATCTCCTGTCTGATACCGCCCTAGTTACCTGGCTACCCTGTAAACTACAGGCCCAGGTCCCAGCCCTCCCAGATGCACACCTGCACTGCCACCTGGCAACCCTGAGCTTGGGGCTGTATCCGCAACCCTACAGCCTCCCTACCTGCACTTATCTAATACTTTTTGTCTGCACTTAACCCCTGTACTGCCACCTGCTGGCCGCAATTCTTGTTTTTTGATGTTTTATCCTATGTTTTGCACTTGCTCCTCCTTCCCTTCCCCTGGTACTTTTCTCCTTCCCTCTCCCCTGCACTTGTGCAATCTCAATGCCTCGTCACGGCCTTGAAACACTTGTGTATACTCGCGCTATAAATGTCATATCATATCATAATACTACTTTCTCATGAAAGCAGACAACTTGGCAACCCAGAGCGACTCTTTGACCTTGCAGCTGTACATTTTGGCAACAAAAATGTAGCTGAGTGACTGCTCTTGGGGATTCATTTCTTATAGTTATTTGCTCTATTTAGCTTTACTACTGTATATCTAATGGACCTGCTGTGGGATAAGGGTATCTGTACTTCTGCCCTCTATATGGTAGGATAAAGGCACAGAACACCGCAGAAAGGGCTCTCAATTTGGTAGCAATGGACGAGCAGACAGACTTAAGCTTTCAGGAGGTGATGCAGGCTGGTTCTTAAGTACAGTAAATCCCCAATCCCCCCACAAGGAATGTCCACACACTGACACAGCTTCTTTATATAAAATAAGATTTGGGAATATATATACATTTAAATAACAGCACTTTGTACTTGGAAGTACTTATTCAAAGAATGGCAAATGTATACATTCTTTGTGTTACCACACAATACTTAAATTCAGTAATAGATTCATTAACTGCAGACAGTTTTAAATAGGCATGGTAATTCTTAGTAAGGTGTATCAGCACAGAATAGGGAAAAAAAGTCTGGTTAGTTGTGAACAGTGGCAGAATGCTTTCTTTAGAGTAGATATACAATTCTGTGTGAAGATCCCCCCCACCTGGGTAACCTGTAATGGAAAAGTTAGGGAGTACCTTATCTTGTCTTTTACAGCCCAGTCCAATAATTTTCAATAACCTTCTGCTTTCTTTAAAATGTTCTACCACCCCAAAGTACCTGAGAGGCCACAGGAGAACATGCTAAACGAAATGGCGAAAATGCTGACACTAAATGCCTAGCTCTCCTTGCTAATAGTATTTATGCAGTCCGAATCTCCTTCCACGGTTTGGATGCTGCACTTGCATCCCAACACTTCTAGAGTCAAACTCTATTCCTAGGGGAAACCCAAAGTGAGAGATCACATGGGTTTAGCAGGCGTAAGCTGCTGTCTCAGATTTGAAATTCAGGGCTGACCTGCATTTGACACAATTTCCTTGAGATGGTCTGTAAGAGGATTCAATTCAGCACTACAGCCAAATTAACACCTAGTCTATAATACTGAATGAAAACCCTTATTGATATATCTTTAGGTCCAGTTCATGCGTTCTGGATGACTACCCTTGTATGACACCCCTCTCTTGGAATCCCCCTGACCCCACTGAGCCAAGAAGTAGTTCTGTTTTGCAAGTTTAAAAGGTTTATTTGATAAATTAAATATAGATATCACACTTTATAATAAATTAATAATTGAATATCACACTTAATCTGATATGGGAAATATTAACAACGGAGAATCTGGCACTAGCACACTTCTTTATAATGACTAATGAGTTAACATGAAATGGATAAGGTAGCACACTGGTAAATAGGAACAAAAGTATAATGTGGTAGAGGATGCTTTATGTAGCTCAGGTGGATGCAATATTCAATGAATGCAGTACAGAAAATACGCAATATGATTCAACCAGACAATGTAATCACTTTTCTCTGGCTATTCCCTCCCCCCCTCTTTATGCAATGCAAGGGAATGGGAGGAAAGCACACAGTTCTCAGAAATGCAATCAATGTAATCAGTTCAATCCAGCAAGCTTAGACAACAGAAAACAGATAGGAGTTTTTGAAATCACAGGCCCAAATTCTTTGATATGTGCTAGCAATGGATGAGAAATATGCTGGAAACGCTTTTTAATTCCCTTTCAGAGGTTCAGGGTGAGTGGTATCTAGTTAATATTAGTCCAGGCTCACACTAGCAATGATGCAGGGATAGTTAGCAGGTTAAACGAATTTCTGGCCAATGGAAAGCAAACAGCAGCAGTTTTTACATGTGAAGAAATTGCAAATCGCGGTAAAATTCGCGGATGCGCCGAGCGCTATTACAAAGGAACCGCAAGGACTATCTCTACCGTTTTGGGGTCCTAGAAAAGCCTGGGATCTCAGCTTCCAAATGAAAGTTATTGCAAGTCTCTAGCCCAAACGGTTGCGGAGATATGAGTAATTTAGTAAAGGTCGTTTTTGGTTTTGTAAATTTTAAACGCACACTTTTTCAAAATGACAAGTGACAAATTTTTGCAGCTAGAATGACAGGTGACAGCTAGGAGGCAGTTCTACTTAGGTTAAATAGATTGAATTAGATGAATTTAAACTAAGAGATGTGTTCTGAGTTTTGCTAAGTACTCACAAGAGATTTTGAACAGGAAAGCGACTTGGTCACGGACTTCAGTCTGGTCAGGGTTTTGGACTGGGCTCGGGTCTCTCTCTGTGCACAGCACTGCTTTCTCTCTGGGTACAGCACTGCTTTCTCCCTCTGGTCTGGTCTCTAGTTCTGGATAGATTGAAGTCTCTAGTTTGGCTTTCTGGAGGTTGATGGAGGTAAGTATGGATTTTTCCGGCAGAGCGTCCCGCTGCAAATGGATTTGGAAAGCCCCTATCTGTCCTGTCTGTCTGCTTTTATGTGTTTAGAATGTGGGTGTGTTCTAGCATCACTGACCCTACCTCTCTCTCAGCTTCTAATTGGTCAAACTTCCATTCCTCCGCTTGATTGGCAAACTGAACTGTGAGTCAGATTGATGTCATTTTACAGCCTGCAGAAAGTCCACTCCTCCTGTCAACTTACACACAAATCTAGATTTGAAACAAATACATATTTGCAGAGGTACATATTGTTTTAAAATCATATGCACCCATCATGCATTACAGGAGGTATCCCCTGTTCAAACTCTGCTCTTCCTGGGAGCTTGCATTCAGAACTGGCACATATTTCACTTTTTAACTGCTTTTTCAATTTCCGACATGGACCCAACTTTACATACATGTGTGCAGGGGGTAGGGACATTAACTGATGAAGTTTCAGATTTTTAACATGCACACATTTAGAGTAATATCCACTTTTCCGCTAAAACCTCCCCGAACATACCACCGGTTCCTACCACGTCTTAAACTGTGGGCAGAAAAATCACAAGAATTATGGTATCATTTATAAAATTTTCACATGTCCGCTCTATGAGTTATTCATCTTTTTATAAAACCATATCCTTGCTGCAGGGGTGTGTCTTTTCAGGTCACATGGTACAGAAACCAGTCTTTCCAGTTTCTGCCAAGCCAGCTTGCTTCTCACAGGCAGTGCTCCTCCCAGCTCCTGCCAAGAGGAAGCTACAATTTACGACTGCGGTAATAAAAACCTTTGCCTGAGTGAAGAGGGCTTTGTTCACTCTCTTGCAGAGCACAGATAATTCAATTATCAGATAGATGGCATATCCTTAGCCTGGGCAGCAAAAGGAAGGTTGGCCTGGGAACACAGTGGTGACTCAAGTTTCACTCCTGATGGGTAGTTGCTAGGCAAAATCAAGTTCCTTAAGCCAGACCTTCAGCTAACTTTTTGTTGCTTTTAAAATAACTTGTAATTTTACACATGCAGCTAGAATGCTGATTCTAAGCGCAAAACTATGACATTTCAACAGTTACAAAGGCATGTGACACCAAACATAGGTCACTCATTTAATTTAACATTTTCGATTTTGGTGGTTTTAAATCCAGTTTCAGTTAGGCTTAAGCTGCTGACTCCATAGCATTTTTGTTATAAGCATTGTTTTTGGGCTCTTCATTTCCCAGATTTTGTAGGCACACAAAACTCCATTCTGCCAAATGTCTGCTGGTGTTCAGTGAATATTTTGCACATGTTGCAAGGTTTGAAATAGGCATTTTGCTTGCCTTCAGAAAAACACACAGAGTGGTTTTAAAACGCCGGCTTTTGGATAGTGGTGAGTACTGGTACTGCACTCATTTTTGGGATTTAAGAAATGAATTCCCCACACTTCTAGGTTGCATTTGGCAATCAGCATTGCCATTCCCAATGGTTTCAGACTACTGTGCGGGTAGTCCAATGGTGGTTTTAAAGCGCTTTGAAGCTAACCGGCGCTACTGTTTTTCCTTTGGCAACCCATTTCCCTCATGGCAACCCGGCCTTTCATTCTCGCACTGGTGGGTGGCAAGTGAGGCAACCATTTTGGTGGGCGCACAAACTGCGCAGCTTTCCTGGATTTCAGCGCACATGTGGGTTTTCCGCCATCTTGAATTTCCTAAGCCCACAGCACCAAATGTTGTAGCAGGATAGCTTAAACGTGGGTCAGGACACCCAACAAGTCCCCCCCACGCGACTGCACTTTGAATTTGAGTCGATGGGGAGTCGCGTGCACAAGGGTTTTGACCCATGCACCGGTCTGTCCGCATAATCTTCTTCCTCTTCTGTAGATGGCACAGTTCAGCATTTTCTTCTCCATCCGGTCAGATCGATCAGTTCTCCTCGCCGGTCCTGATGGGAAGATTGGGCGGTACCCCGGGCCCGTTGTGTCTTTGCTCCCGGTCTCCGGATCGTTCTTCTTGGTCATCCTTCATGGTTTCATCTCTCCTAGGATGATAAAGCAAAAGCGGCAATATCTACTCATAGACGTTTTTCCACCACTGTTGAGGTAGTGGGGCAGCATATGCATTTTATCATAACGAAACATTACATTCTTATTTTAATAAAAACAGTATGACTAAGAGACAGTTTCATACAATCACAGTATGTTAGAGACTAGATGTGGTATGTTTTATGATTGGAACTGAATTAGTCTGAGACAGTACCCGCTAGGATTCCAGAGGATTCCTCCAGTTGTTGCAGAGTGTGCCTGGGATGGCAACATTTCAACTGGTTTATGTGGACCCACTTGTCTTCCCCCTCTGCCGAACCGCCTTTGGGGATGCGGATTTTGTAGGCCACAGGGGAGATCTTGTCGATGATCTCAAATGGTCCCTTCCATGTAGGCAAAAATTTGCGCTGCTTGGCCTGGTTCCTTTGGAAGTTGTATAGATAGACCCGGTCTCCCACCTGATATTCCTTCCTGGAAGTTTTCAGGTCATAATGGGTCTTCATGCTATCAGCCGATCTTTCTAGATTCCGCTGAGCATAAGCAAAAGCATGTTGGAGGTGTTTCCTTAAATTCTCCACATACTCATGAGTAGTGGAGGCATTTATTAGTGTCTGCTCTTGGGTCCTGTAGAGCAAATGCTGAGGAAGCACCATCTTGCGCCCAGTCATCAACTCAAATGGTGACATTTTGGTTGCAGATGAAGGGGTAGATCTGATGGCCATTAGGACCAGAGGTAATCGGATATCCCAACTTGGCCCAGAATCTGCCACAAACTTTTTTAAGATGCTCACAATTGTCCGGTTATATCTCTCTACTGCCCCAGAAGAAGCTGGTCTGTAAGCAATATACCGCTTTCTCTTGACCCCCAGTATCTCCCACATCTTTGTCATTACTTCACTGGTGAAGTGGCTACCTCTGTCTGACTCAATCCTTTGAGGTAGACCAAAACGGGAAAAGATGTGGTTAATCATCAAGGCAGCTGCAGTTTCTGCCTTGCAATTTGGGGCTGGGAGACATTCCACCCACTTGGTAAACAAGCATGTCACGGTCAACATGTACTTATTCCCCCTAGCCGAGCGAATCACAGGGCCTACAAAGTCGATCTGTAAATCTGACCATGGCAGTGTCATTCCCCTCTTTTGTAAAGGCGCCCGGTGCGTGAGGGATGATGGCTGAAATTGTGCACACACAAGACACCCCTTCAAGTATTGGTCGAGGTCCTGCCCCATGTGTGGCCAGTATGCAACCTCTCTTAAGATTTCCAATGTTGTGTGAAACCCCCTATGACCGGCGGTGGCCGCATCATGGGCGTGACTTAACATCAGGCTTCGGAATGAGGTAGGAACCACCCACTGATCGTGGCCAGCTTTGGATTTCCTTACCAACAAACCGTCTTGGATTCGGAACATTTTTGGACATTTCATTAACACTCTTAGGTCCTCTTTCCCAATGTAATCGGTATCCGTCAGGGGAAAGTTCTCAGGGTCCTCAAGGTGCTGGTAAAATTTACCAATTATTGGATCCCCCTTCTGAGCGGTAATCAAATCAGCATCAGGGGTCTCCTTACTCCATTGTGCAATTGAAAGGTCGTTGTGAGCATTTGTCTGGGACCTAGTGATAGCAGTGACCTGGATTTCCCCCAACAGGGACTCAATCTCAATTAGATCCCCTTGGATGGCCCCGGTTTTGGCCAGCTGATCAGCTAAGTCATTTCCAGTTTTGTCTGGTCCCTCTACTTTGGAATGACCCTTGATCTTCTTCCAATAGATGGTCATCTCGTTCGAGGTGACCAGATCATCAATGTTTTGGATCAACTTCCCATGTTTCAAGGGTTTGTTGTTAGCACATAACATGCCTCTGGTTTTCCAATTAACCAGGTGCTCCACGAACCCGTTCCGTACATAATCCGAATCTGTGATTATGACCAGTTCGTGGAGTTGATGCTGGACAGCAGTGAGGATGGCCTGATGCACAGCCATCAATTCTGCCACCTGACTACTTCGGGGACCAATTTTGTATCCAGCGGAGGGTTCTGGGGACTCATTCACCCATGCATTCCCTACGCCGGCCACCAGTTCTTTCTCCCCGTTGTTGTCAACATGGTAAGAGCATCCATCCACATAGACAGTGGGCATTCCCTCACACTTGTCTTCTTCAAAGACTTTGTGTGGGGAATTAAGGTATGCCTCCATGTTGTCCTTTATTTTTAGACTTTCGTCCTCGAGACAGTTTTCTCTGGCACAATCATGCAAGTCAGCCAGACCTTGCGCGAGGGGACTCTTCTTGTTTTGGCCATATCTGACCTCCACAGGAAAGCCTTGCATTGACAGAATCCAGGAAGTAATTCGGGAATTACTCACATTTCCGGCCCGGATTCTGTCACTTTGGAGATATTGCAGAGGCTGGTGTGGAGTCTCCACTATGATGTGTTCCCCCTGGATAAACGGGCGGTAATTCTTCAATGCCCACACCGTTGCCAGGAGTGCCTTCTCACAATCGTTGAATTTTTCCTCCACAGAGGATAAAGTTTTGCTCGCATAGGAGATTACTTTATTGACCTTGTCATGCTTTTGATATAATACTGCCGTCAAGCACGTATTAGAGAACCCCGTCTCCAGGAAGAACTCCTTGTTTCTGACAGGGTAAGCTAGGCAAGGCGCTTGTGAGAGGCTTCTTTTGAGTTGTTTTACTGCCTCGGCTTGTTCTGGACCCCATTCCCACTTGACCCCCCCCTTCAGGAGATGAATCAGGGGTCTGGTGATCTCTGCGTAGCCCTCAATGAACTTTCTGCTGTAATTAGTCAGTCCAAGGAGGCTCCTTAGTTCCCGCAGAGTTGTGGGGTCTTTCAGTTTCTGAAGTGCTTCCACTTTCTTTTCCTGGGGACAGAGACCCTGAGGAGTAATCTCATGCCCCAAGAAATTAACACGGGTTCTACACCACTGTGCTTTCTGAAAGGAAAGTTTTGCTCCGGCGGCCCTCAACTGTGTCAGAACATAACGGATCTCTGCTATGTGTTCCTCCACAGATGAACTTTTGATGAGGACATCATCTACATAAGCCAGGTTACCCCTCGTACCCAGGTCGGGCATGGCCTTATGTAGGAAAATATTGAACTCATTACCGGAGTTAAGGTATCCGAAGGGAGTCCGGGTCCATGTGTACTGCTGGCCCCCAAAGGTAAAAGCCAGCTTGTATTGGTCCTCCCTACTGACAGGCACGGTCCAGTATCCATTGGTCAGGTCTATTGCAGTGAATACCTGTGACCCCTGAATCTGGGCCAGCCCTTGGTCAATGTAGGGAAGAGGCCATCGGGAAGTGTGGACCCGTTTGTTGAGCTCCCTGAGGTCAGCGCAGAGTCTCCACTGGCCGTTTGGCTTCAATATTCCCAGCACCGGATTATTGAAGGTGCTGTGGACTGGACGGATTATTCCCCGGGACTCAAGGTTCTTAATTATTTCAGTAAGGGACTCCATTGATGCGAGAGGCAAGCGATATTGCTTCACAAACACTGGAGTCATGCCAGGGTCCGTGGGGATTGTTGTGGTGTGGATGTCGGTGCGACCACAGTCATATGAGTCTACCGCAAAGAGATCTTGGAAATCCAAGAAAACTTGTTTCAACTTTTGCTTTTGTTCCAGAGTCACACAGGCATCAGCTAGGTTGACTCTCTCTTCCACCATCTGCCTGAAGCCTGGAAAGACTTCTGGTTTGGCTATCTCCGCGGCCTCCTCCAGCTGGGTGGAGAAGTCCCTGGTCAGAGTGCTGATTTGGACCGGAGGCTTCAGGTGGGAAAGGCAGCCCTCATGGACCTGGAAAATCACCTCATCCCTCCTGAAGTCACAGGTCACATCTTCCTTACCATAGGGGCAGGAAGTGTACACCAGGAAGTTCCCCCCATGCCGGGTAAAAATCCTGTCTGGTGTTGCGTTGTCATCACTGTCACTGTCAAAACAGTCCTTGGGGATGGGTCCTAACAGTTCATTTACAAGATCAATGGAGAAATGTCGGTCATCAACCGCCATTCCAATAATGGTGCCTGCGGCGAGAGTAATACTCTTTAAGTCGCTGTTATCCACCTCTATTAGAATGGGGTCATGTTCTATGTTGACTAATGGAGTCGGGTTTACCCCCAACCCTTGCTGTTGGAGAGAAGCATTTAGATGTATGTAAGCATCAGGGTTTTTCAACTCTTGTCCCCTTTTAACTTTCACTTCCAGGGAGAATTGTCGGGTCCTTTCTGGGATGGTGACTTCCTCTTTAACCTGAATTTCAACTGCATAAGGTAGCAATTGAGCTGACCTAAATGCTTTTTCTGGATCATCAAAGCCCATGGGATTATCCGCTAATCGGGACCAAGCTTTGAAGTTTATTAGGTCCAAACTAATGGCAAAGCGATTGAGAATGTCACTGCCTAAGTAAAAGGCGGCAGGGACGTCTCGCACGACCCAACAATTGTGGACTATGCTCTTGTTGCCAATGGAGATTTTGAGCATACACCTGCTTGGCAGGAGATGTTTGGAATTAGGTGCTTCCAGGTCCATTTCCCATTTGTCTATCAGTTTGAAGGTGGGAATGGCTGGATCTTTTGGGAGTTGGCGAAACATGGCTTCGCTGATGAAGCTCTTACCGTTGTTCACACACACTCGAGCGAGAACAGAGTCCTTCCCATCATTTAACTGAACAGGGATGAACAACTGCTCTCCAATTTGCTGAATATCAGCCAGGCTTTGAGCTGATTTCACATCTTTCTGGACTATAGGAGTGGGAGTTTCTGATTGTGGATTAGTATAGAATTTCAGAGTGTTTCCTTCCAGCGTGGAATACCACTTTAGACTGGAAGGAAGGTTGATTTTCAGAAATAGAGAGGACCCCCCATCACCAGTCTGTTGTCCTACTGCTATTACTGTCACGTCTGGAATTTGGTTGTTCTGGAAGTGAAATTCTACTTGGTCAGATTTTTGTTCAACCATGTGGCATGTGCCGTTTAAACTAACATGGTTGACACTCTGTTTTAATTTTATTGGGCGGCTAGTCTGGGTCCAGAGGACCTTGTTTACGCAATCTATTAGGGGTGACAACCTTCTCAGGAGGTCATTCCCTAGTAAACAAGGGGTGCCCTCTGGGGTCACAACTATGACCGGGTGTTTCAACTTGTGTCGCCCAATTTTAATGTCCAAGTCTGCAGTCCCCTCAACGGGAATTTCCTTCCCGTCAAAGTTCTGTAGTTGTCCCGGAAGAGAGGTGAGAGGAATTTGGTAATCCTCTCCCCTTCCTGCATTCAGTTCATCAAAGGCCCTTCTGGACAGAAGGGTAGCTTGAGATCCAGTGTCCACCAGTGCCGAGATTGTACCCTGCCCCTGTACTTGTACCGGGGCATAATATCTTCCCTCCTTCTCCTCAAGGGGGCACAGATAATGTACATTTTTGGACAACTGGTGGGCTAATTTTCTGGTTTTGGACATCGCGAGAGAAGAATTTTGGGCAGAATTCTGTGGAGAGCCTTGGGAATCTGAAAGAAAAAGTTGGCAACTGGAGATCAGAGCCATTGTGGGTTCCCCTGGTTCCGGTTCTGGGCCGCCCCCCCCTTTTTGGAGGCAGTCACCAGGATGGGTTTGAACCAGGGGATTTTCTTGCTGTTGGTTCTGGGATGAGATGGTGGGCGGCGGTAGCTCAGTCTCCACATCTCCCCAGTCTAGATTTGCATCCCTAGGGACCCATTTTTCTTTGGGAGGAGTTCCCCCCTCTCTGAAGGAGAAGATCCTTTTCCCAGGATCCTCTGTGGATCCCTCTCCCTCAAATTGGAAGATCTGTACCTCCTCCCCAAACTGAGTCTGTTTGGGTCTTTTGTTTCTCCTACCCCCCCTCTGCTCCTTAGGAGGCAGACTTTCAGGGGCAAGAGATTTTGTTTCCGGTTCCTGGGTTTCTAGGGGCTGTTTACAAGTGAGGAAGGAAGCTTCCTCCAAGGCTTTACACCCCCCTTCCCCTTGTGCCTCCTCCCTGGGAACCGGTGAGTTATCGGGGTGCTGCCCCCGTCATTGTTCTGGAGCACCAGGTCCAGAGTTGGGTGCGTTCTGCGCCGGCATGCTGATCTGAGGGTTCTGCTGCGCCCTCAGTATATGACCCATATCCCGCGCCATGTTTTGAACCTGGCGCTCTAACTGGGAAACCCGCTCAGGCTGATACGGGGCCCTGTTTTCTCCCCTGGGCTGATCCCGGGAAGGGTAGCTATCCCTCCTCTGGTAATACCCCGGGTTGGGAAGATTTGGGTACCCCTCCACCCTTGGCCTCCCCTCTCCCGGATTCAGTGGTCTGGGCTCAGGGAATTGGGGAAAGGAGGATGGATGGTTTTGGGGCTGAAAGTCGGGTGGATATCTGGGGAAAAAGTTCTGCCCAGGGTTTGGTAAATTTCTGCCCTCCTGTGGGAAGTTTGGAGGGAAGTTCCCTGGGTTAGGTGCTTGTCTGGATCCCCCCCCTTGGGCTGGAGGAGTCCACACATAACCCAGGATGGGTCTGTTACCTTTGTAGCGAGGACTTACATAGTCAGGAGAGCGAGGGACCCCATTTGTGGGGCTGCCTCCCTGGCTCCCTGTCTGCGACTGGCCCGAGGACCTTCTGGGCCTAGCATTATTAGGTGCAGGTAGGTTTTTAGGCCCCCCCATCTCCAAATCCAAAACGGGGGTGACCTTTACCTCTGCCACCTTGGCAGCAGCAGGGGTGCTGTTGGCTTTGGGGTTTTTCTGGGCATTGCTTTTATTTTCTATGGGCTTCTGCACCTCATAGATGCGGGTAGCCTGTTCAATGACCCAGTCTAAAGATCTTTTCTCGTGAAAATCCCTCACGAGCTGGGTCATGATATATTTGGGCAAGGCATGGAAAAACGTGTTTATAAATTCACGGCTATCCGTGCGCACCCTTCTTGTGGTCTGTGCAAAAGCCCGCTTTAACTCCTGCACAAATTCTTGTGGGGCCTGATCCTCCCCACATTGCAAATTGTAGGCTGCCTTGCGAGCCTCTTGAGGATTTCTGTGAACAGAAAAATGTTTCAGGATGGCCGCCTTATAGGTGGACCATCTTAAATGATTTTGGTCCTCCAGCCCCGCAAAGAAACTGGAGTATTCCGGGGAGAAGGTCCACTTTACATATTGAATGCAGCTTTGGCTGTCCTTCAAATGGAAAGTCTCCATCATTTGTTCAAACAACTCTAAGTGCTCCCAAACAGAATACTTAGCGTTCTTATGGTAAGGCGTGATGACGCTCCTGATCGCCTTAATCTGCTTTAAGGGGTCCTTGAGCAAGGCCCTTTTTGCCTTATTGGCCTTTTTGGTTCGGGTAACCCTTGTCCATTCTTCGTCGGACTCAGAGGCACTGCTCCCAGAGGTTCCCGTCTGTTCTTCCAGGTTTTCCCGGATTCTGCGAGCCTGGGAATGGCTGGCAGAATGTGGGGACCTGGTCTCCTGTGTCCTGCGCAGTTCAGAGGAGTCTTCAGATTCCTCCTTGCTGCCAGGATTTGATGGGTACCCCCTCCACTGACCTAACTGGGCAGAGGTTTTCAGGATGCCCTTAATGGGCCTACTCTCCTGGGGTTCCCCACTGAACTGTATTGTACTTGGGTGCCCATACCCGGATGCCCACCCCTCCATTCCTGGATGGTACTGGCCTATGAGCCCCATGCTTCTGGCTGGATAGTAATCTGCCATCCCTGTGGCCCTGTGCTCATGTGCGCCAGGGGACATGGGGGTGGCAGAGTCCAGGGACTGGGGAAAATGAAGGCCCCTGGTGTTAGGGCTCCTGCGGTTATGGTCAGGAATCTCTCTTTCCCAGCGGACCTCATCTCTATCCGCCCCTGCTCCCTGTTGCAATGCAAGAGCCTGCATTTGTGCTTTCAGTTCCTCTGTTAAGGCCTTACTCGACTCTATCAGTTTCTCCTGCATCGCTACCTGTTGCTGGAGCCTATCATTGTGTTGACAGAGGGCCTCATTCTCCCTCTGTGCTTCCTGGTTGGTCCTGGAGAACTGGGCCAGTCTTTGCTGCAGGAGGTTTACCTCCTGGGCAATGTCCCTATTGGCCTGCTCCTTTCTTGCTAGAGCATCTTCCACCCTTCTGGTGTGCTCTACCAAGTTCTGGTTTTCTTTTTGGAGATCACCCAGCCCCTGGTGGGCCAGGTGATTTTCTTCCATTTTTCTTTTTAAATGGCAGACTTCCTGGCCTAAGGCGTCTCTTTCCTGACTAAGAGCCTGCATTTGTGCCGCCAGGTCGTCCCTTTGCCTTTGGAAGGCACCAGCTTTCTGGCGCTCCTGATCAAACTCTGCCTGGGTATCCAGGTCTTTCAGAATCAGTTTATTGCTCTCCTCCTTCACTCTATCTAGGTGGCCTTGCAGGGTGACTACCTGCTCAGCACATGCCCTATTGAAGTCTAGCTGTTGCTCCAGCTTTTTCTGGCTTTGCAGTAGGGAGTCCAAACCTTCTTGGTGTTCCTTCTGCAAGGCCAGAAATCTGGTATCCTGTTCTGACTTTTCCTTTTGCAGCACATCCATATCCTCCTTTATTTTAGTGATGTACTGTCTGGTCTCATTTTCTGACTCCTGGCTTCTGTGCAGCCTTTGCTCAGAAGAGTCCAGATCAGATTGGGCCTTCTCTAACGCCATCTGTTGCCTTTTTGCCAGATCATGGCCTTCAGCACATTTATTCTGTATGGCTCCCATGTATAAATATAAATATGCCGCTATCCTAACAATCTTGTCGTGCTCATCTTTGGCCTTAGGAGCCATATATAGTTCACTCAGGGCCACGTGTAATGGGCCCTGATCTCTATATATATCTGACCCTGTTTCCGTGACCTGTTGCATGATGGCCTGCAACCAGACTGTTTGGTCCTGGTGAGTCCACTCACCTCTCACAAATAACTTATGTAAGAAGTGCTCTCTGGCTATTTTCATATCTACCAAGGTCGTCATTCTAGAGATTGGTCTCTGTCCTGACTTACAGAAGTTAGTATTTTAGTTTTGCAGAACAGAACTTTTCTTGGAGTGTCCCTTTTGAGGAATGCTTCACAGCGTAATGCAGCGTGGTGATCCGACTGGATGTATGTATCCCGTCAGTTAGCACACTGTATTAAGCTGCACAAGTGGTATTCTAACCCAGAATCCCGGATACGAGCCCCCACTTTGTAAGAGGATTCAATTCAGCACTACAGCCAAATTAACACCTAGTCTATAATACTGAATGAAAACCCTTATTGATATATCTTTAGGTCCAGTTCATGCGTTCTGGATGACTACCCTTGTATGACACCCCTCTCTTGGAATCCCCCTGACCCCACTGAGCCAAGAAGTAGTTCTGTTTTGCAAGTTTAAAAGGTTTATTTGATAAATTAAATATAGATATCACACTTTATAATAAATTAATAATTGAATATCACACTTAATCTGATATGGGAAATATTAACAACGGAGAATCTGGCACTAGCACACTTCTTTATAATGACTAATGAGTTAACATGAAATGGATAAGGTAGCACACTGGTAAATAGGAACAAAAGTATAATGTGGTAGAGGATGCTTTATGTAGCTCAGGTGGATGCAATATTCAATGAATGCAGTACAGAAAATACGCAATATGATTCAACCAGACAATGTAATCACTTTTCTCTGGCTATTCCCTCCCCCCCTCTTTATGCAATGCAAGGGAATGGGAGGAAAGCACACAGTTCTCAGAAATGCAATCAATGTAATCAGTTCAATCCAGCAAGCTTAGACAACAGAAAACAGATAGGAGTTTTTGAAATCACAGGCCCAAATTCTTTGATATGTGCTAGCAATGGATGAGAAATATGCTGGAAACGCTTTTTAATTCCCTTTCAGAGGTTCAGGGTGAGTGGTATCTAGTTAATATTAGTCCAGGCTCACACTAGCAATGATGCAGGGATAGTTAGCAGGTTAAACGAATTTCTGGCCAATGGAAAGCAAACAGCAGCAGTTTTTACATGTGAAGAAATTGCAAATCGCGGTAAAATTCGCGGATGCGCCGAGCGCTATTACAAAGGAACCGCAAGGACTATCTCTACCGTTTTGGGGTCCTAGAAAAGCCTGGGATCTCAGCTTCCAAATGAAAGTTATTGCAAGTCTCTAGCCCAAACGGTTGCGGAGATATGAGTAATTTAGTAAAGGTCGTTTTTGGTTTTGTAAATTTTAAACGCACACTTTTTCAAAATGACAAGTGACAAATTTTTGCAGCTAGAATGACAGGTGACAGCTAGGAGGCAGTTCTACTTAGGTTAAATAGATTGAATTAGATGAATTTAAACTAAGAGATGTGTTCTGAGTTTTGCTAAGTACTCACAAGAGATTTTGAACAGGAAAGCGACTTGGTCACGGACTTCAGTCTGGTCAGGGTTTTGGACTGGGCTCGGGTCTCTCTCTGTGCACAGCACTGCTTTCTCTCTGGGTACAGCACTGCTTTCTCCCTCTGGTCTGGTCTCTAGTTCTGGATAGATTGAAGTCTCTAGTTTGGCTTTCTGGAGGTTGATGGAGGTAAGTATGGATTTTTCCGGCAGAGCGTCCCGCTGCAAATGGATTTGGAAAGCCCCTATCTGTCCTGTCTGTCTGCTTTTATGTGTTTAGAATGTGGGTGTGTTCTAGCATCACTGACCCTACCTCTCTCTCAGCTTCTAATTGGTCAAACTTCCATTCCTCCGCTTGATTGGCAAACTGAACTGTGAGTCAGATTGATGTCATTTTACAGCCTGCAGAAAGTCCACTCCTCCTGTCAACTTACACACAAATCTAGATTTGAAACAAATACATATTTGCAGAGGTACATATTGTTTTAAAATCATATGCACCCATCATGCATTACAGGAGGTATCCCCTGTTCAAACTCTGCTCTTCCTGGGAGCTTGCATTCAGAACTGGCACATATTTCACTTTTTAACTGCTTTTTCAATTTCCGACATGGACCCAACTTTACATACATGTGTGCAGGGGGTAGGGACATTAACTGATGAAGTTTCAGATTTTTAACATGCACACATTTAGAGTAATATCCACTTTTCCGCTAAAACCTCCCCGAACATACCACCGGTTCCTACCACGTCTTAAACTGTGGGCAGAAAAATCACAAGAATTATGGTATCATTTATAAAATTTTCACATGTCCGCTCTATGAGTTATTCATCTTTTTATAAAACCATATCCTTGCTGCAGGGGTGTGTCTTTTCAGGTCACATGGTACAGAAACCAGTCTTTCCAGTTTCTGCCAAGCCAGCTTGCTTCTCACAGGCAGTGCTCCTCCCAGCTCCTGCCAAGAGGAAGCTACAATTTACGACTGCGGTAATAAAAACCTTTGCCTGAGTGAAGAGGGCTTTGTTCACTCTCTTGCAGAGCACAGATAATTCAATTATCAGATAGATGGCATATCCTTAGCCTGGGCAGCAAAAGGAAGGTTGGCCTGGGAACACAGTGGTGACTCAAGTTTCACTCCTGATGGGTAGTTGCTAGGCAAAATCAAGTTCCTTAAGCCAGACCTTCAGCTAACTTTTTGTTGCTTTTAAAATAACTTGTAATTTTACACATGCAGCTAGAATGCTGATTCTAAGCGCAAAACTATGACATTTCAACAGTTACAAAGGCATGTGACACCAAACATAGGTCACTCATTTAATTTAACATTTTCGATTTTGGTGGTTTTAAATCCAGTTTCAGTTAGGCTTAAGCTGCTGACTCCATAGCATTTTTGTTATAAGCATTGTTTTTGGGCTCTTCATTTCCCAGATTTTGTAGGCACACAAAACTCCATTCTGCCAAATGTCTGCTGGTGTTCAGTGAATATTTTGCACATGTTGCAAGGTTTGAAATAGGCATTTTGCTTGCCTTCAGAAAAACACACAGAGTGGTTTTAAAACGCCGGCTTTTGGATAGTGGTGAGTACTGGTACTGCACTCATTTTTGGGATTTAAGAAATGAATTCCCCACACTTCTAGGTTGCATTTGGCAATCAGCATTGCCATTCCCAATGGTTTCAGACTACTGTGCGGGTAGTCCAATGGTGGTTTTAAAGCGCTTTGAAGCTAACCGGCGCTACTGTTTTTCCTTTGGCAACCCATTTCCCTCATGGCAACCCGGCCTTTCATTCTCGCACTGGTGGGTGGCAAGTGAGGCAACCATTTTGGTGGGCGCACAAACTGCGCAGCTTTCCTGGATTTCAGCGCACATGTGGGTTTTCCGCCATCTTGAATTTCCTAAGCCCACAGCACCAAATGTTGTAGCAGGATAGCTTAAACGTGGGTCAGGACACCCAACAGGTCATTGGTGTGGGCCTACAAAATCAATCTGCATGTTCTGTTCATGATAACGTTAGTCCCTATTTTAGTAGCAGTGTTCTGTGACATGGTGAGCTTGGTTAAAAAGGACACATACAAGACATCGTAGTGTGTAGAGGGTGATTTCTTGAAAAATACAAGATAGCAGGCAAACTCTCTAAAAATTCCAAGAGTCTTGTTTGGTTCTCAGAACTACTTGAATAATGCACCATCAAACTGCTGAAGAAAGTAGTGATTACCCAATGAATTTGTCCAATGACAGATTTTATGTTCTGAAAATACTGATTGATGTGAAATGCTTTTTGTGTTGTCTGGAAAATGATTTCCCCTTCCCCTTCACAGTCTTTTTTGCAATGAGAGCCCCATCTGGGTTAAGATGATGTTCGACCATGATTAAATCTATGTATGGAGTGCAGGAGCTCCATTGTGCTACTGGGTCTTCTTTTTCTTTCTTGGCTTGTGCTCTAGTGACAATTGAAATGTAGACTTCTCCAATTTAATTGTGAGATGAAAGATGGTCTACAGTGTCATTTGCTTCCTGGCATGTTTCTTGTAGCTTGGAATGTCCTAATTTTCATTTTCCCCAAAACACAGTAAATTAAGTTGTTTGAATAATATAATTCATTACTTTAATAGTTTTTCCATGTTTAGTGGCTTTGTATTTGCACAAAGCATTCCTCTAATTTTACAAGTTGGCAAGTACTCATCAAAGCCATTCCTTGCATAATCCGACTACGTCTTTCTGTTTGTAAAATGCATGTGTTCTACTGCTATAGGAATGTTATACCACTGATATGCGTCCCAAACATTTCCCATTCTTGTCACAAGTTATTTGTTTTATCTAGCTATGTAAAAAGAGAACCCATCAACATAAAAAGTTGGTAATTCTTGACATCTGCTTTCATCAAATACCCAGTGTGCAGAATCTAAATGTACTTATTGTTATTCTGGATCTTCAGTTTTAATTTCAGCTGCTGCACATTTTCTTTGGTGCCATCATGAAGGACAGCCAAGCCTTAGGCAACTGGACTCTTCTTATTTTGGACATAACTGATTTCCATAGTGAATAGTCGGATGGCCAATATCCTAAAAGTGACAGCAAGTGCTTGATACATTTTCTATTTTAATGTTGTCAATTTGCAAACATTGTATTGGCTGCTGAGCTGTTTCAACAATTACCCTTTTTCCTCTTCTCCAGGAATTAATGGTTTGATATGATATGATAGGTTATTTATAACGTGCTTACAGGTTTCTAAGCACGGACCTGGGGATCGAACCTCCGTGCCGTCTTGCTTCCATGGCGGGCACATTGCCCTTGAGCTCTGTCCTCCTGGGACAAATGAAATGGGGATGTCTTTAAGTGTGGCCAGTAAAGCCTTCTCACATTGATCAAGTTTATATCCACAGGGAGCAGTGCTTTGCTTGCATAAGCAGAGTTTTTGTTTTGCTTGTCAATTTTTTGTAAAAGTGCCCCGGACAATCAGGTGTCCAAACAGATTTATTTATTTATTTTTTTGCATTTATGAAGCGCGCACACAGCCCGGGGGCATTGAGGCGCTGTTACAAGAAAATGGCTTAGTTACACAACATAGAGAGGTGGCTAGGTTACATTCGCCCAAACGATAACATGGATGAGTTACATTATGTTAAATATGTTCCCTTGATGGCGTATGACAAACAAGGGATGTTGATTTTCAACTCGGTTTTAGTTTCTCTACTGCTTGCATCTGAAATGGGCCCAACATACATTTGTTGTACTGTGAATAGCTTTTTGTGGGGTCACGAAAATCTTCAATGCATTTCCATCTATAGTTAGTTACACACAGTAGGCTTCGAAATTATTTTATGGTAATGCCTTCTTTGATGTCTAACAAGGCTTGATTCTTTTCCTTTGTGGATTTAGATCAACAACTACCCCTTCAAGACTTCAGAAGCTCACTTTAGTTCTGCGTTTCACAAGGAAGTATTGGTACCTCCATCCCTTAGTTGAGCCAAGGCTCATTTAAGTTGTTTGACTTTTTACCAGAATACCATCCAAATAGGTTAAGTGAGAAAATAGTGAATTAATGTTCACTATTGCCAATCTTAAGCGATAGTAGTTGTTGTAAAACGCATATGTGCCAAGGACCACAGCGTTTTCAAATTCATAAAATAGGAGGGTGGTGTGTACTATGATGTTATTGAATTATTGCTCAGTGACGCCAGTGGTTACCTATGCTGATGAAAGCGAAAAGGAGCTGTTTTTACATCAAATTGCTCCATGATAAGCAAGACCACACACATAAGATCATATTTGGAAATCTGTAAACAAATCTCTAAACCTTTGTCATTTTGATTTTCACATGTATTAGCAAAAGTGATCTGTGCTTCAATAATTTCTTGAAATTCTGGAAATGGTGCAATTAATGGCATTTCTGTGGTTTCCTCAATTGTGATCAATGCATTGGATTGGATTAGGACTATGGCTACGTGTTTTGCTCCACCTTGTGGAAGAGGTTCACTTTGACAGTTGACTTCAATATTAACTTGAAAGAGAAGTGTTTAAATTCAGTAGCGGAGGGTGAATTCTTTAAGTGGAAGTGCATACATATTTCCCCCCACTATGTCTTAGCAACTGAGCTCAGCGAGGAAGCCCAAACAAATTTTCGAGGGGTTGGGGAAGTTCTCCGCTCCAGATTTATTTTAAATAATGGGTTAAAATGGTTCATTTTACAGCACTATTCTTTTTTTAAAAAATGGGTAAAAAGGCAAACAGTTTGCATTTGGTTTTGTAGGGTAACTCATGAAAAATATCCAATAGATGCTAATCGTCAACGTGCACAGGATTTTCATGATGGCGTTGCCCACAATATGTGCAAGTATAAAAACATGTTCACGCTGGCTGCCCCAATAAATGCCAGTATTCCATACTCATACTCGTCTTTGCTTTGCGCATAATGCCAATAATGATGCTATAAGACAATGGGCCTCATTACACGGATGGCGGTATTAGCACATGGACCATGGCGCTATTAGCACTTTGGTCCTTGCCGGTAAAATACTGGCACCGCCTTGGTGGAAGGGGGAATTACCGCCCCATTCCAAGGTTGGCGGGGCGGTAATTCCCCCTTCCACCACTACCCTTCCCCATTCCCATTTTTGCCCCATAGGGCATAATGGGAATGGGGAAGGTGCTAATTACGGCACCGCAATTTTGCGGTGCCGTAATTAGCACCAAGGTCCCTTAGCGGGTTGGTTTTTAACGCCTGCAAAAAGCAGGCGTTAAAGCACCAACCCGCTAAGGGACCTCGTAGTAAGGCGGTAATGGTTAACGGTCACCGTTACCATTAACGGTGACCGTTAACCATTACCGCCATCCGTGTAATGAGGCCCAATATGTCCATGCTGGTTCTGCCAATTTATGCCGTTACCTCCAAAACATACTCCCATTGACTTTACCAAAATGCATGCTGCAGTGGAAAAATATATTCAAACTGGCTGCACCAAAATGCCAGTTTAGCTGAGTTTCCCCAATCTTGTTTGTCAAACTATCAACATTAAAACAAATATTGCATTTACAAAAAGAGTTCTACCAAAACATCCAGTGATTTTTTTGCCTTTCAAGGTTTTTGCTGCACGTATTTTATAAGCATCCCTAGATATGCTAGAAAAAAGCAATGCTTCCAATGTAGTATAGCATATTTAATTAAGAAAATATGTACAATGAAAACGCTAAACAACATTTTAGCAAAGGTCAAACTGTAGCATATAAATTTACTTCGGTCACCTACCGGCAGTCTCTTTCATTGTAAGAATTACAAAGGCACCGATCTGACTTGGTGAATACATTTCTCCATGCGCTTCCACCCAAGCATCACCATGAGAGGCAGGAACACTTTTGAAGGTAACATTCTTTCTGTAGTCTCCACGAGAGTAACCTGTTTGCAACACTGAAACTGCACTAGAATAATCTCATTAGAATGCATGAAAAAGTTAGATGCCCAGACACAAATAAGTTTGACCCTCCCCCACAGCCTCTGAGGTTACCGCCTCTTCCAACATTTGAAGGCTTACCCCCCCTGCCCCGAAATGTAGGCTTTGATGTGCACCTGCCCAAAAGAAAGCAGGAGTTGCACAATGGAACCATATGTGTTGCTGGAGCGGGATAGGTGCGTGACCAAGGCTCTAGCATCCAGTGGCTGATTTGCTTAGAACCTTCAACCCAGTGCCAAGAGGAAGCAGAATATTGAACTTGCACAAGCCAGAGCTGGGGAAAAGTAGAATTGTAGGCACTGAAGTGATTTTATTTTCATCATCTATGAATCTAATGTGCTTTTAGTTATTCATCAACACAATAAAAGAAGTTCATCACCCACAAAACACAGTGCAACCCCCAAAGTACCTTTGTAAGCCGGGAGCTCTCAGTCTGTAGAGTCTAAGCTCATGGGAGTCCTTTCATGGACCCTTAGAGAAGCTAAACTCTATTATGTCCTTTACCTATCCTGTCTTGAGACTGCATTAGTGACACAGTTGTGGGCATATGCTATAATGTAACTGTGTTTGAGACCTTTTGATGTGTGCTCCTTTGTAATAAAAGAAAGCTGCCCTACATCTGTATCCCTGATGATTTTGCCATTGGTAGCTGGTTTAATGGTTTGGGCTATCTTTTCACATCACTTCAATGCATGACTGAACTGCATTGTGTTTGTATATTGCATCCATTAGCACCACTTCTTGAGCAAAGTCTCGAGCTTGGCGCATGTTGCTTATAGGTGAGCCAAGGGCATTTGAACATCGGGGTCCCTGGCCTACACAGAACGGCACTCTGTTAAGACAAACCTTGCCAGAGCGGAGCCGTTTTGTTCTGGCCCCGTTGCTCCACTGTCATCCAATCTACACTCTCCATGCCTCCTTTCCTTCATGGGCTTCTGTCATTTCTCCTTCCTCGTTTTTTGTTTTGCCTCCATTTCTGTCTGCTCCAGTTCCCTTTAGGAAATCTCCTCCCACGCTGTCTTTGAATACCTCCTCTGCCTGTCTCTTAATAATAATGAATTCCTTGCATCATGCCTGCCTTCCCTCTGGCACTCCGTGTCTCTCATCTACCTCAGACCCCTCTCCACTTCACTCTCCCCATGTTTTGTTCACTCCCCCCTCTGATTTGCTCCTTCCCCCATCTGCTCCTTCTCTGTCCCCAGCTCACACTCTCCTCCTACCATGTCTTCTATTTGCGCCTTCTCCCTCCCCTTCTCTTTGCAAGGAGTCGTCAGTCACTATCAGTCTCCTCAGGGGGCACACTTCAGCAAGACCTTTTCTGCATTTCCCTGTTTATTTCACTGGTGTATTGAAAAGGCTTGAATTATATCCGCCCATTGCATACCTTTTAACTCAAATGCTTTAGGTGGGTGTCACCTGACATGGGGACAATTCACAGAAATACTGCAAACCCAAACCCTGTCTATAGATTTCAATGGGCTCTCATCCACCCAACACCTATGTTTCTGTTTCCTCTCGACCCTGGCGACTGAGAACATTGAGAGCAATGCCCGTCACAACTGCACAGCGCTCCGTTTGTCACCTGTTACCGGGCCTGCACGTTCGCTACTACAGTAAATAAAATCAATTTAAATAGGTCCATAACTGGCAGGTGAGGTTTCACTGGGCTTGAAAAGGCATTGTCACAGCAGTCCTTAAGTAGGTGCTTTCAGACTTAAACAAGTGAGTTAACTTAACTCAGTGCACTCTCACTTTGCCCTTCATGCCTGAACACACCTACTCCTTTAAGTCTGAATTAATTGCTTGTAACATCCAAGTTTTACTAGAATAGTCTCAATAGAATGTGTAAGAAGTCAGATGCCTCACACACAAATACGTTTGCCCCTCGCCCGCCCCACTGCCTCTGAAGTTAGCACCTCACCCAGCATTTGAAAGGTTAGCCAAGTAATGTAGGTTTCGTTGCGCCCCTGTTTTCCAGTGCTCGAATGTATGCGAAAGTTCAAACACTGGGCAGCAGCGCAGCTCTCAGGAACCTGCTGACAGGACCCTGGGACTTTTGCAGTGTTGCAGAGGGGGTCTGCAGAACTCAGGAGCCGGCGTTGGCCACCCCTATCCTTCCTATGTGCTGTGATTTCAGTAGGGTCATCCTACCGAGATCACAGCTCACAAGAAGGCTCACGACCGACCAAACTAATAAAAGAAACAGGAAAATGAAAATGCTTGTTTTAGTTAGTAGCAGGCACTGCCTTGCAGGCTAATTCACAAAGTCACACCTTTGTGAATTAGACTGTGAGTCTGAGTGTTCCTGACAAACTCATCAGAAAAGGCATTAGTAAGAAAACAAAGAAAATTCACTTACCATAACATCGTTCTTCCAGACAGGCCTCTGCTGCTCTGCTCCAGGGGTTTTGTTTTCCTAGTTCCTCTACGTGGGTGGGCTGGGCCGTCCTTTGGCAGCAAAGGGAGATTCACAAGCTGAGGGAGGAGAGTCAAAGCAGGGTCTGAAGGCCTTGCCCCTCCCTCAGCTTGTGACACCATTGTGTGTCATCAAGTAACTTGCCCCCTCTGCAGTCTCCTGCACAGACTGGGATGGGGTCTAGAAACTCTGGCGGCACCAACCGAGCCTGTGTGAGGGATAGGACAGGGGTAGGATCAAGGCCAAAGTAAGCCTTGTGGGTGTTACTTTTCTTATGACCCAGGGCTCCGTTTGAGCCAAACCACTTGGCTTGCTATGCCTCGCTCGCCCCAGTTTAAGCAGCACTGTGCATGTGCAATGGGGATGTCTCGTTGGAGCACACCCCACTGCACATTCGAAATGCAACCAGTGCAGCAGCCTCCATGTCCATGAATGGCACTATTTTAATGTCACTCATGGACATAACGGGGAGTGGTGGGCTCCTGGAATGTTGGTGGGGCTCCACCCCTAGCATGCCTATTGGCCAGCCACCACTGTTTAAGTTTGAAGTTGGCTGTTAACATTTACTGCCTCATGACCACAGCGTGAGTAAACAATATGCATTGATTGTTCCTCATTTTTAATTATAAATGTAATCTGGCAAAGTGCCAATTACTCTAATAAAAAGTTCAAAAATTAGATATAAATTGCTGATGGCCATGTCAACTTCCTTTTCTTTTCCAGGAAAAGAACCTGTGAAACATATAGTGATACTGAAATGACCATCAGAGAAAGGTACACATGAACACATGAAGCACATTTTGTCAGAAGACTTTGTTGGATAACAAGTTGATTCAGGTGAACGAAGGCATAATGTACATGAATGATACTTTCTCACCCAGAATAGAATTGTAAATAGTTGTGCATATGCAGAAACCTGAATATCCCCTTTAGTCTTAGTTTAAACTGCATAAGATAGCAATTGTTGTGTGTTAAATGCTGTTTACAGTGTGTAAATGGCACAGGGTTTGTGGGCGCTTAAATCAATGGCCATCTATAAGGAGAGGGGGCTCTGATTTTCAGCCAAGGCTCTGAATTGTAGCTAGGGATCCACATTTTAACAGAGATGAAAACTAATCCCATTAGTGAGCATAGGGTGTGAGACGCTGTGCTGAATCTAGTGTACGTCAGTATTGTGAATGCATAGAGCACATGCCAGCAAAAAGGAAAGTTTGGAATTTTACATTATAGAACAGCTGATGTTCTCATTTTGCACTACACAATGGTAGTTATGGACTGAATTGTAATAAAGCATAAAGACTAACAAGTATTAACCCTTAGTCCTTAACCACTAACATATCCCCTACTGATATTGAGGGCAAATCAGTCCATGACTTTTGTGTACAGACTTTGATGCAGATTGATAAACTGAATGTGAAGGCATTTGGGCTACATAAGGTTAATTTGAAATGCAAGTACATAAGCATGAAGGATTAGTTTTGTTTTGCTGCAAATACATGACAAGATTTGAGCTAAGCGACATGATCTGTCCGAAGTGGCCCATTGTTCATTTGCTAGAACCGGATAGAACTGCGCAGAGAAATGTAAAACTCTCATCTGTTGCTACATTCTAAGCAGCCAGGATAGTCACATGTTTCTAGAACATTCTTGTGAATTGGCTTGCCAAAGGGAGGTGGTTATGATGGACACACCATCACTTTTGGAGGCGGTGTTTCATTACATTTGATGTAGGCCAGGTATTATGGGAGGTCTTAGAGGGTGTAAATAGCACTGCAGCCGGTAGGCTGGCTTTCTCTCTTTTGGGCCAGTGCACCGTCTCTTGCTCTGGGATCTGAAGAACACACTGTCACTTGGTGTGTGCGGTATTCGCTGACAGGCAGGCTGGGGAAAATACTTTCTGGACACCTTCCAGGCTCAGCGGAGAGGAGGCAGATAAGGGAACCTCCCATGCAGGCGTTATCCAGATAGAGGGAGGTCGCTTGCGATCCAGGGACAAGCATTATTCTTGATGAGTTTAGTACAATTGAAGGGTGTGTAATTGAAAGAATGCTGTCATGACATTTACAAATGTGTTTGTTTTTCATGGGCTTTGAATTAGTGCATCTTAAACAGTCACAGCCTGGAAAGGTGAGCTTGCATTTTAAAACAGAAACATCTGTTTTAATGTTCTTTCCCGTGTATGCAACAAGGTTCAGATGTAACAGAGCTTATACATTCCCAAGACTAGTGTTAAATTCAAGGTCAGTTTTTAGCAGGATCCTTGGCATTTATTGCAAAGACGAGCATTTGGAATCCTATTATAGCAAGGCTCATTCATCGTGGAAAATGTAACTGCAAATGAGTTGTGCTTTGAATGTTTCAATTTCACCTTTGAACCAGAGATTTGAAATGTCGTGAAAATTGTGGATTGCACATTTTGTTTTCATATTTTGCATATTTCTAACTTCTGATAAAGAACAAAAAGTGAAAGGTAAATCAGCTTCAGGTTTCTTATTATGTTTTCTGGTTCCTTGTGTTAGTATTCAGACTGATGTGAAAATAAATGGTAAACTCATTTGACCAAAGGCGGTAATTCACTTTATCACATGTGCTAAACTACAAAGCAAAGTTGATCACTGTGAATTGGGTTCTTCTTGGGGGCTCTGTATGAATGACAATATTTTGTTTGCATGGTTAATATATTCTGAGATGCCACCAAAAGCACATAGCATGGTATTGTAAACAAAAAACAGCAGGGGCATGAAATTATGATCTGACGTCTACATTTCTGGGGTCTACTTATTGACTGCAGTAGGCCTAGATTTATTCTATCATGTCATAAACATGCAAAAACATTTTCAATGTAGTAATGCTCATAACATTGAGAAATTCAGACAGAAATAGATGTCAATAGTACAGCTTTTGTTTTATTTTGCTGTTGAATGCATTTCATAGTCACGTGTTAGGTCACCCTTTAGCCTGGCTACATACAACCGAGTGTTATACCATTCATTGTTTCAGTTTGGTTGTTTTGTATTGAATACCTGTACTATCACTTGTCACTATAGGTGGTGGTTACACATTGTTATCAAAGCACTACTTTGTTTTATCTTTGTATATTTGCAATTCAGTTGCTAACTCAGTTACATTAAGGATTGGTTAAGACTATAAATTAACTACCCTTAATACACTGCACCTTTGTATTTTTTACTTTTAAAAAAAATCTCAGAAAAACTACAAATGCATGACTATGAAATGCATTCAACAGCAAAAGACCAGGTGTTTGGTCACCCTTTAGCCTGGTTACATACAACTAAGTGTTATACCATTCATTGTTTCAGTTTGGTTATTTTGTATTGAATACCTGTACTATCACTTGTCACTATAGGTGGTGGTTACACGTTGTTATCAAAGCACTGCTTTGTTTTATCTTTGTATATTTGCAATTCAGTTGCTAACTCAGTTACATTAAGGATTGGTTAAGACTGTAAATTAACTGCCCTTAATACACTGCACCTTTGTATTTTTTACTTTTCAAAAAAATCTCAAAAAAACTGCAAATGCATGACTATGAAATGCATTCAACAGCAAAATAAAACAAAAGCTGTACTGTTGACATCTATTTCTGTCTGGATTTCTCAATTTTATGAGCATTACTACATTGAAAATGTTTTTGCATGTATTTGACATGATAGAATAAATCTAGGCCTACTGCAGTCAATAAGTAGACCCCAGAATTTTGGACGTCAGAGCGGACCCCCTCTGTGTACCTATGACGTAGGTGTCTGACACACCCACTGATGTGCATCATTGTTATTTTTCACATAGGCCTTTTTATAGTAATGCAGAAACGAAAGACACTTGAAGAATTCGTGTATACGCTTGCTGACGCTTCTCCCACCACTCGCCCTGTGATGACACCATCATGTATACCTGACACTGCTTGTGACGCCATGTCAAACCGCGAGCTCCGTACAATGGATTATGTATCGCCACCCATGAACTAGGCCCGAGTAGGCCGCAAGCAAGAGCCCCACCATGAAAATCCTCTCAAAGCAAGAGTACAAGTGCTGACCATGCAGAACGAGCCTCAGCGAGAGCTCATAGCCAAGGCCACGATGTTGCAACTCGCATGCTACCAGCCCGGCGCCAAGGTTACACCTGTAAAAAAGCCAAGCCCACAGAAATGGAATACAAATCTAATGTGCAGAATTCTGCTCCAACTACGGTCTCCCACACGTGACCAAACCGATCTGACAAGGTGCCAGACCCACGAGACAATAAATCGCCTGGGTCCCACGTCTGGGACACAGGTTGCAACAGCGAAGCGGCAAGATGGACACCTACGGCGATGGGAACGGCCCGCTCACAAGTCTATGAGCAGACCTGTACGTTGTTTGCACAAACACATAGTTGCACATTGTTGCTAATGACAGGTACACCTCAAGCTGTGAACGACGATGGTCCCAGGCTTGGGAGCTCGCGAGAGGACTAATCAGAACGCAGGGGGGCTCATCACTGACGCCACTAACATTTGCCAATCACCAGGGATCCTCTTGTAGCGATTTTCAAGTATCTAATAGTAGGGACAGCCCAAGTATACCACCTGACTCATCCTTAACCACTAATATCCTTCTCTGTATGTATCCTATACTAACCCTGCCACTCGGGGAACCAATCTGAAGTGGCAATAGGTTTTTTGCTAACTTTCCCAGGTGACGCAGGTAGCGCGTCATACTGCTGTAAAAAGGGCCTGCGAGCCCCACTAAGGGTGAGAGCCTGGACGGACGTGTACGATCCAAGACCCATCCCTGCCGTTGTTATAATAAACAGCAGAACCACCTTGCTCCTTGTGTGTGTCTCATACTCATTTTGGGAAGCATGGGAGGAGTTGGGGCCTCCCAGCCCGGAGGTCCGCGGATGGCTCTGCCGACCCCAGGATAATCACCCCGACAAGTTGGAGGCACCGCTGAGATCTCTTTAAGGTCTACCCTTTTGAGTTTTTTCATTTTCCAAGGCCTCTCGTTGCGAGGAGGCCCGGCGGTGCGGCCCCCTCTGCCGCTGACCCCTTTTGAGGACTACAGGACCATCACGGAACTGCAAGAAGACCGGACAGCGCAATCCGGATATTGGCCCTCGGGAGCCGGTTGAGAAGTATCCCACCCACGGTTGGCGAGTGTCCAGACGTGGTCCAGACGAGGGGAGGTGGCGAGCCGCTTGGAGGGGTGCACGCAGTCGAGCGGCCCGCATCAAGAGAACTTGGTGAGTATGACACACCCAACAAGCAATGTGAGATTGTGAGGGAGGGGGGAGGAGTTGTAATAAGGGCGGCGGGAGGTGTTATTACAGTGAGTGGCGAAGATTTGATTAATAAGTGTTGATAGACGAGTGAGCAGTAACGGGACAGGCACGAGGGCCGTCCTCTACCACGTCACGGAAACAGGGTGGGTAGAGTCAGAAGGCATCACGTGCGGTTGCTCGTAGACACTGGTTGGTCTAGATCGTGGGCACCTGTAGATGGGGTGTGTGTGGCTTTCCTACGAATTGGCATTTTCGATCAATGAGTAGATGGGGATCCCTATTGATCGAGCAGTGAAACTCGATAGATAGATGACGTTTTCCTGTAGGAGGTAGCTAGATTGTTGCCAAGTACGGAAGATAATTGGCTGGTTAAGCCCTCCCAGCGAGGGGCGTGTCACACGCGAGGCGATGCAGCGTGTGCAGTCCGATTATAAGAGTGTATTGTTGGTTACCTTGTTCCGGGCGTAACAAGAGGACAGCTGTGGGGTTAACGGGGACAAGAAGTTAAAACATATTGCGCGGTCTCTTGAAGTGTAAGGATCTTACCGGTAGTAGTTGAAAGAGGTTGGTGACGTCACCTGTAGGGCCTTCATAGGGCCCCTTGACTACATCGCGTTGTTGAAGGGTGGTAGGGGAGTAAGCAGAGGACAAGGGCAGTAAAACCGAGGTGGGGAGGGTGCGCACAGAGACCGCCGGCCACCCCAAATACGGGAAGGGTGGAAAGGGGGAAGTGACCGTGAACGGAGAATGCCGGCAACGCTGAATAAGGTGGAAGAAGGAGGGGAGTGGAAAAGGTGGGGTGGCTGTACAAGCACGTCACACAGGGCATGCAGACGCAGGGGGCTTCATGCGCCGTGGCCGCAGGGGGCCGTACCAACGGTATCATGGAAGAAAACAAACAGAGGAAAAGGACTGTATACTTGTAATTGTTATACTTGGTTGTTTTACTTTTAGCGGACGGTCGAAAGTCCCCAATCTGTGGGGCCAGGTAACGACGGCTGTGCTGAGGGGAGTTAAAAGTACAGTACAGCCATGTCATATGGGTCGGGATCTGGAGGGTGGGGGAACACTCTGACTACCACTCCTCCAACATATTTGCAAAACGCTGACACCCCATAGGGAAAAACTCATCAAATATAGCATAGAATGGACACAAGGAACAGACAACAAAATGACGACACCATGGCCGCCTAACGGCAGTTTTGACCCATACGTCCAACACTCACTGCTGACACACATACACAACATGTACAAAGGGAAGAAGTTGGCACATCACGTGGAGGTGTTTAAGTTTTGGAGGATGTTCCAGGGATCACGGCCAGGACCAACCGGAATGTTGACCGTGGAAGGGACGACAGAAGGGAAGGGGAGCGAAGAAACAAAGGAGGGGATCGATTAAGGAGGAAGAAGGAAACGGGGAAAAGGCGACCAGTAGCGCACAGTGCGTGGGAAGAGACAGGAAGGTGGATGAAAGGCCTGGTACTGTACATGAAGTAGAAGTAAAGAAAGCAGGGACAGAAGACATGCCCCTAGTGAAGGTAGTGAAGAAGGAGGAAGGTGGGTTATATCCTGTGACGGAGCTACGAGAAGCAGCAAGGCAACAACTGACGGCAGCTGAGGGGTACTCGAACCCTGCATACAGCCCTCCAGCATATACAGCTACAGGTAGCTACCAGGAGGGAAGGGGGTGACAAGCACGATAGGTCCGAACTACATGCAGGCGAGCACAAAGGGAGGGAAGAACAGCGAGGGGCACATTTCAAACATAGGACAAGACGAGGTACTCTTAAAGCTGCGAGGAACATTTACAGGAGAAGAAAAAGAGGTGGTGAGGAGAATGAATAAGGACGATGCAGATAGCACTGGAATAGGGGGTGAGGAGAGCAACAGAAGGGAAGGAGAGCTGTCACAAGAAGAGGAGGAGATGTTGGAGGAACGATTGGCTGAATTGAGGGATGAGCAGAGTACACTGATTAAGCAGCTTGAGAAAGAGGCACGAGGAAGGAGGAAGGAGAGGAAGGAAAGGAGGGATGAGTTAGAAAGAATGAAGGAGCGTACTGAAGAAAGGAAGAGGGAAGCGGAGAGGATGAAGGCAATAGCGGAAAGGGTATCCCGAGCAGCACAGCATGACATGAAGAGAGAGGAGGAAGAGAAGGAAAAGGAAATGGAACTATGGAAGAAGAAAATACTCTCTGAAAGCACCAGGAAATATGAAGAAGGTAAAGTAATAGAAAGCATATTAGAAAGGGAGAAAGAGAAATGGGAAAGGGGGAGAGAGGAAGAAAGGATATTAGCGAAGGTAAGTAGTGAGGTGATGGAGGAATTGAAAATGAAGAGCGAGGAAATAGGTGGTGAAATAGTGGAAAAGAAGGAAGAGGAGAGAAGAGAGAGGAAAGTGGGGAATGGGGTAAGAACATAGGTGCGTCGGGATGCGGAAGTAGCTACATCATCAGCGCAAAGGGGAGTAACTGGTAGAGGAGAACAGGAAGGAACAGATTTAATAGACTTAAAAACGGCGATCAATAAGGGGGGAAAGGACAGATTGGGGGTTGTCGCTCCTGGATGAATTTTGCAGCGAAGAAGAAGAGGGAGTGGGGAGAGAAGGAAGAAGCAGTGGTAGGGAGAGCTTAGATAAATTGTACATCACACGCGCTAACGGGGAATCACCATGGGCATGTAAGAAGAAGGAAGAAGTGAAGGGAAGTGAGGAGCAGGTAAGAGAAGTGGCAGGAGGACCAACACATGCAGTTACATCCATATCATTACGCCCAACACGCCCACCCACACCCGCGCCTGAACACACACCATACATCGGCAGGCTCAGAGACCTCCCAGGACGCAGACAGGAAGAACGACCACGCACACCTGCAGTAAACCAAGAGAGCAATAGGAGAGGGGGGAGAAACGAAGGAGAAGGTACGACAAGCAGTGGTAATATAGATATGGCAGCAGATTTACTTGACACAGAGGAAGAGGAGGAGTACACGGATTCCACCCCGCGACTACTAGAGGATAGATGGGGTGCAATTTAATGCCACTATTGGAGAGGGGAGGGGTTATACCAAAATATGTCCCTTGGAAGCATGCTGATAAGGAGAATATAAAGTGCAGGCTCCCATCACTAAGCGGAGGAGCGGGGAAATGGATATACCAGATGGAAAAACACACCGCGGGACAGAAACTAGCAGTGGGAGACATGAAGGGTCTATTAATGCATTATGGCAAGCCCTGAGGGTGCAGTACCCAGACACATCAGATATAGGAGCAATTACGTCACGCAAGATGCGTGAGAATGAAGATCCTGTTGATTATATCCAGGAGATTCAGGAGAAGTGGCACTTTCAAACTAGAGAGCAATGGGACAAAACACCAGCAATTTTTTACCACATACTAGTACAAGGGCTTCCGGATTCAGTACAAAGACAACTGAAGAAGATAGTGGGAATGGAAGCTAAGGCCTGGCCAGAAATACAACTAACAATAATACACCACTGTAGGATGTGGCAAGAAAAGATGAAACAAAAGAAAGAAGATAGGAAAGCAGAAGAGGCAAAATTAAGTATACGATGGAAGGAGCACTAATAACTACACCGACAATAATGACACCAAACCCCACGCAAGTAGTGGCTGCACAAGATCCCACACAACAACAAATAGTACCATTACCACAACCACCACCACTTATAACACAACAGATGGCACCACCCCCACCATACACGGCTCCCACGGGAGGAGGGTACATGCCACCGGGAAATGGATATTATAACAACCCCAGGGGAAGGGGCGGAATGATGAGAGGGCGGGGATATGGCCAACATGCACAACAGCAAGGGAGAGGATTTCGAAGTTACTACTCCAATGGGCAACAAGGGTACCAAGACAATGCGGGGAGTTTCCCATGGCAGGCCAGGGAACCACCTGTATGTTGGGTTTGTGGAATGTTGGGGCACATGCCACGCACGTGCAGAATGAGACCCACCCCACCAGCCTGGGGGGAACAGGGACCACAAGCGCCTATGAGGGAGCAGTAGGTTTACCAGCAACTGCAGGGAACACAACAGAGCAACACAGAGCAGCAAGTATCACCACAACAACAGTTGCAGATATACACACCACTGCAGCAGCAGGTGACAATAACACAACAACACCAAGTGCAACCAGTACAACAGCTCACTCAAATACAGGACCATAAATTGACACCCATTGATACACTGTTACAACAAACACAGTTGGGGAGGGTGACTATCTTGGGACACAACCCTTACACAGGAAGTGGTCAGTCACTGTACCCACAATAGGACAGCCCACAGACATCCTTGGTGTGTCCCATCCTGTCGATAACACCTAATAGTGCAGAGGAACCACGCATTCAGGTAGCGATAGGTGACAAAAAAATTCTCCTTCCTTGTTGACACTGGGGCAACCAGGTCTTGCATAAGGGAGGGTAAATTTAAAATGTCAGGCGAGGTCATGTCCACTCAAGGATTCTCTGGGGCTAGAGGGTTGGTTCCCTTTACTGAAAACATCTCCTTATCTATAGGAGATTATGACATGTCTGTCCCACTCCTGTATTCAAAGGAGTCACCAGTGAACATACTTGGAAGGGACATAATGAGCAGATTAAATATGACAATCTCCTTCATGGAGAACGGCATAATTTGCTCCACACCAGGAATAAACATGCTTACTGCACGACAAATACTGCAAGCTTACTGTGGCCAGACAGTAGCTCGAGCTGAGCCTGTGGATGGCGAGCTGTTCCAATATGGAACACGCATGGCATTTGCATGGATGCCAGGAATAGTAGTCAAGATTTGGAGGAGGCCAGCAGCATATTTGTTCAGGCCTGAGACACCAGCTAGTGAACCAGAGGGGAATGAGCATCGAGAGCATTATAGCAACTGCATGATTACATCGCAGTACATGCCCAAGACAGGGAAGGGAGAGCATGGAGAGCAGTGATAGCACTGGCTGAGGGATGCAGGCTCACGCAGGTGTCTGATGAAGAGCTCTTTTCAGAAAACAAGGGAGAAGGAGAGATGGTATTTATGATGAGTGTCGACATCTGGTTAAGAGTAACATACAAGCAAGTAGCACTGAAAATGGCTATGGCACTCGAGGCACCTGCATCTACCCCAGTACCATTTTACGAGGAAGACATGGCTAAGGTTCCAGCATCACTGTGGACCACCAGTCCCTATGACGTGGGCTGCATAAAGAGCATTGGAGGAGTAAAAATAAAGTTGAACAAGGGCGCAATACTACCTAGAGTGAAGCAATACCCACTATCAAAAGAGGCAGATGAGGGCATATACAAAACCATAACAGCCCCGATAAATAATTGCATATTGGTACCATCAGAGTCAGCATGTAACACGGCTGTGTACCCAGTGCGCAAGGCTAAAGGAGGGTCTTGCCATTTCATCCAGGACCTCAGGCCCTTGAATTGCATTGTAGAGGCAGAATACCACATAGCAGCAAACCCAGCCACGATACTATGTGGAATACCAGCAGAGGCATCACAGTTCACTGTGATTGACCTCAAAAATGCCTTTTCCTCAATACCTCTGCACCCATATTCACAAGATTTGACAAGCTTCACATACATGAATACACAATGAAAACACACAAGGTTACCACAAGGGTACTGCGAGTCACCCTCAAGTTTCAACAGAATGATACAGATGGATTTGGGAAAAATTTAAATGGAAAGCACAGTGCTGCAATATGTTGAAGATATAATAATTTGCAGCACAACTGAGGAGAGGTGCAGGGAAGACTCAGTAAAAATTCTGACAGTGTTGGCTGAAAAGGGGTACAAGGTAGACAAGGAAAAGTTACAGTACTGTCAGGAACATGTACTATACATTGGTCAACTAATATCCCAGCACGGAAGAAACAATGCACCACAAAGAGCACAAGCCATAACCAACACGCCACAACCACAAACTGTGAGGGAACTGCAGCAGTTCCTGGGCCTATGCAACTACTGTAGAGCATGGGTCTTCGACTACAGCTCATACATAGGACCCCTGCTTGAGGCATTGAGAGAGGCACAAAAAGGGGACAAGAGATTAGGGTGGTCAAGAGAAATGAAAGAGGCGTTTGATGAGTTGAAACATGCCATATCCACAGCTCCCATACTAGCCACTCCAAATTACGAATATCAATTGTTCATTTTTTCACATTGCGACTCAGCAGTAATGAAAGCAGTATTGACTCGGAAAACTAGCATGGGACACAAGCCAATAGCCTTCTACAGCGGTCACTTGGACCCTGTCATGTTAGGACATTTCCCTTGCGAACAGGGTCTCGCTGCAGCTGCATTTGCGGTGGAGAAATAATCATCGATAACAATGGGGTGCCCCACCACATTATTTGTGGAGCATGCACTGTTTGCAATTTTGAACAAACCTAAGTCCACACTGACCACACAGAGGGCGTCAGGTTATGAGATTATCTTATCTAGACCCAAATTGACAATTGTCAGATGCAGCACCGTAAACCTAGCCAGATTCATAGCAGAAGTTGTTGGGGAAGGTGATTATGCTCACGATTGCACACAGACTGCAGCACAAGGAAAGTGGAGGAGGAAGCCCTTAAAGGGGGTGAGATATTGTACATTGATGGTTCATCAACAATTGACCAAAGCGATGGGATAAGGAGAATTGGGGCAGCAGTAGTTAAAATGACAGAAGATTTGATGTATGTCCCAGTAAAATGCGTGCAATTACCGCAGCATTATTCGGCTCAGGCAGCGGAATTGGTTGCGCTGATTTTGGCACTAAAGGAAAGTGTTGACAAAAGAGTTACTATATATTCTGACAGCGCATATGTCACATCAACGGTGCACTCCGGGTTGATAAAATGGCAGAGAAGGGGGTTTAGAAGAGCTGATGGCACCCGAGTGCAACATGCCCCCTTGCTAGCAGAATTGATTGAAGTAATTAACGACCCCCAAGAGATAGCTTTGGTTAAATGTCCAGCACACACTAATGGAGATGACTACATCTCGAAAGGAAATGAAACAGCAGGCGCACATGCCAAGCATGCTGCATATTTTGGTGAATTATGGACCCCCCCAGAATCAGAGAGAGGGACGGGGAGGTCAATGGTAAGACAGATGATGATGAAGGAAGGGTACACTCCTCTCCCTGCAACACATATAATGGAATTGCAGGCAGCCGCACCAATGGAGGAAAGGAACTGTGGGTAAAAAGAGGATGTACGATGTCCCCAACAGACACGCTGTGGTGTCAAAATACTACTGGAAAAGTGGTCATGCCGTTGGCACTGTTGAACACCGCCCTGGCCCAGCTTCATCATCCAGCATATACAGGAAAGGAAGTGATTGCAGCACGTATTAGGGAGGCTTGGTTCTGCCCCAAGTTAAATTCTCATGTTACTAATTTCATCAGCAACTGCCTCACATGCCAACAGTTTACAGCCGGTCACACGCTGCAAGTGATAAAAGGTACTATACCCCGGCTGGAAAGACCCTTCCTACACCTTCATATTGACTACGTTGATATGATCAATGTATGTCAAGGACATAGGTACATCCATTCTCCAGGTGGATCGAGGCCGGACCCTGATCACACGCGGATGCGTTTAGAGCAGCTAAATTTCTAGTGAGAGAGGTCTTCCTCAGGTGGGGTGTTTGCGAAGTGCTGCGGTCGGAAAACGGCCCACACTTTGCTAATGAAATGTGTGAACACATCACATCTCTGCTGGGTATTAAACATAAATTAAACATAAATTTGCATGTGCATACCATCCGCAGGCCAACGGTATCTGTGAATGCCTGAATGGCCTATTGAAAGAGGAAATTGCAAAAATTCAGCAGACAACTAAAAAGAGCTGGTTGTACTGCCTTCCGCAGGCTCTATTTGAGCTGAGGAACAGGCCAGGATCTGATCACTACCTCACTCCCCACGAGGTGGTGACAGGACGTCAAATGCGCCTTTCTTTAGCGCCAACATCAAGAGCATTTACTGACCATGATAACACTGAAACTGTTCTTGGTGACAAAATGTATCAATATGTGTCTTCCTTGATTACTAGTGTCGCCTTTGCATCTCAACAGCTCGAGCGCACGCGGGGCGGGTCGAAGAGTTCTCAACAAGAAGACACCAACGAGGAACAAGAGAAGGAAGGACTATGCACTATTGCGGAGGGCAATCATGTACTCCTCTGCAACTCCAATAGAAAGTGGAACAGCCTGCGCTTTACCAGACCCCACTTGGTAGAGGAAGTGGCTCCCAGAGGTGTGAAGCTGCACGATAAGCGCGCCTGAAATCACCTACACGACGTGAAGCCCTACAAACATCAGACCCACCCTAGCGTTGACGACAGGACCATTGCAAGACCAACAACATCAACAAAGTCGGCTACAGAGAAGGATACAGCAACCAACACTGAGGACAATTGTGCACTGCACTTGACCACTCCCCAGTCACATCCACTGCCATAGACGTTGGAAACTTGCCCATAGCCCACCCCATGGTCACGAGATCACAAAGTAAACAAACCCCTGCCCAATCCAGCCCCAGTTCCCCCTCCAAGGCCACCACCGATTGAAGGACATTGTATAACAAACTTGGATGTTAAACACACACATATAAAACACTTGTATGTTTTTCTCTATTTTCTCTCGCACATGTAGGTACCGCATATCATTGTATTGTTTAGAAAGTGAAGTAACTAACAGTGTGTTCTGCCCAGGAGTAGATGCTGCCCACAGATGATAACACCCCTGAGGCCCTATCACACCAATTTGTATATCATATAAGAAGGCCGAAGTACCTAAAAAGAAGAAGGGTACGCGTAGATTACACCGCATTTGTTTTGGCCATAGAACAATCATTTCCCCATCTTCACGAGCACTTACCGGCTCTAAGAGATAGGTCACTAAGATTAGCGTGGGAACAGCTCTTCGCCTGGGCACTGAACGATTATTTGATAGGGAGAGCTTAACTAACAAATACTAACAATAATAACGAGCACATTAAGGATTTTCAGGCGGGCACCTTTAATGTTGCAAGAATAAGCTGCCGGACTGCAGCAAGGTAAGAGCAAAATGCCAGTGAGACTAGCTCGATAGGACTGTTGGTCATCACTGGTCTGTTGGCTGCATCTGTATGGCAGAAAAGCTATGGAACAAATTTTGTGGCTGCACCCAGAACTAACATACCTCCTCCCACAGCTGCAACAGGTATGATATCAGGTGGTACTAGCAACCCTAAAGGTAAGGGAGATAGAGTTAAACGCAACACATATACTGACAATAAAGGTATCGATAATTACATAAGATTCAGCACACGTCTCAAACAACATGTGGTACCAGCACATGACCCAAATTGGTAAGCAGACAACGGAGAATAACTGCTATGTGTGCTCATTGATCCCATATGCCATAAGCTCATCAAGAACATTTGTTGCCACTGAAATACAGGAAAAAACAGTGCAATCTATAATATATCTGGCACTATTCCAAACAAGGGGACGATTCCAAGGAACGGTGGTGAGAATGCAGTGGAAAACAAGGGACACATACCCGTACGAAAACAACTTCCTCAAGAGATACTTGAACTACCATAAAAGCAGCTTACATGCGGAAGCATTCAGATACATGACGGATGGCCCCGATAAAGGAGAAACGAAGAAAGTAACACTAGAATACCTGCCGTGTGATTGGTACGCCACTGAAGTTCCTGGTGTGCAGGGATGCTGGGAGAGGCCACTGATAACAATAACTGGGAAAATATACATGAACAATGAATGGGAAATAGGAGTGGTTGGGAGCAACATGATAACAAGAGAAAATATTACCACCATACAGGAGCACAACGATAGATGCTGGACGACGTGGTGTAAATATTTACCCATGCTGACATGGCTGGAGAAGGATGAAGACCCAATAATTATACTATTACTGACCGCACCCAAGCTATGCTACCAACACAAAGGAGATGTGGATGTGGGATACAACAACAACTGTGGCAGCGTATTAGAACTACCAGAGGGGGGTGCTGGAACAGCAGTAATAATGGACCACTATTAGGCCTGCAGGGATAAGCCATACCACACCTTGCCTCCGTTGTGGAATGGAATATGCACCATGGTACACATCAATGTACCATCACTAGTAGTGCCCCAAAAACATGTTAACATGGCCAATTTCCCCTAGATGGACAAAGGGAACAAGAGGAGGAAAAGGTCTGTACAATCACAAGAAGGAGAGAAAAATAACAACATTAACATTCTACCAAGAATGAAAAGACAAGGAGAACCGCTGACAGAAAACTAGCTGTGGGGAAGATCGGAAACAGCACTCACCTCCATCCCACCAGAACACAGATTATTCAGCAGGGCTGCAATGTTCTTCTCATCAATAATACACCCAGGACTACAAGCATATGTGAAAGCAAAATGGCTTCAGATCACCCGGTGGGAACTGATGATGACGATTAATTCGACAGTAAATGGATTCAACGCCATAAAAGAAGAGCTGCGAGCAGTGAGAATGGTAGCACTACAAAACAGATATGTGCTGGATCTTCTCACGGCTGTGGAAGGAGGAGTTTGTGCGAAAATTGGATAATCATGCTGCACATTTAACCCTGCTAACGATGCAGATAATGGGACACTTACTGAAGCAGTATCACAACTGGCCCAGATGCACTCCAAAATGATGGAAGAAAGCAAAGGGGTGAAGAAGGGTACTAGTTGGTTTTCATTCATATGGTCATGGATGCCATCATGGCTGTCAGATGGACAGAAGATTATAGTTGGATGCATAATATTAGCTGCAGTGGTATTAATTTTAATAAGGTTCTGGAAAGCCAGGAAAGCATGCACTACAGACGAAATGATAGAAATGGTCGGCATGCACCCATTGATACCAACTGATGATGACCAGCACACCAACGTGATAATAAAAGAAAGAGAGAGACATAAACAGATCATTGCCAACCACTTTGATCCGCCATCTGTAAAATTGGAGAACCCAAGAAACCCGAGGAGCTATGTTGGAATATGGGTATACTGCAAACCAGGACGTAGCTGTGTTTATATGTACTGGTCGTTCGAAGATCATGTCAACCACTATGGACACTTTGCTGGAATAACTAAAGTATGGAGAGTAAGAGGAGATAAAGAAAAAGATATCACGACCATGGCCTAGAGGATCACGGTCCAGGCACCCCCCACGGGACGAGTTCGTCTATCTACCAGATGACAAAATACCCTGGTTCAGGAACATAAGGGTATGCCCACCAGCCTGTCCGACTCAAGCCGACACCTGCGGCATGGATGAACTTGACTAAGACAACAGCCACAAGTATCCACATCATTAGAGATGCCATAACGAACTAGCCAACTGCCAAGAACACACGTCCCACCATGCACACTGGTCGCTCACACACCAACCTACACGAAGAACATATTCAGTGCTATGACGTAGGTGATTGACACACCCACTGACGTGCATTGTTGTTATTTTTCACATAGGCCTTTTTACAGTAATGCAGAAATGCAAGACGCTTGAAGAACTCGTGTATACGCTTGCTGACGCTTCTCCCACCACTCGCCGTGCGATGACACCATCATGTATACCTAACACTGCTTGTGATGCCATGTCAAACTGCGACCTCCGTACAATGGATTATGTATCACCACCCATGAACTAGGCCCGAGTAGGCCGCAAGCAAGAGCCCCACTATGAAAATCCTCTTAGAGCAAGAGTACACGTGCTGACCATGCAGAACGAGCCCCAGCGAGAGCTCATGGCCAAGGCCACGATGTTGCAACTCGCATGCTACCAGCCCGGTGCCAAGGTTACACCTGTAAAAAAGCCAAGCCCACAGAAACGAAATACAAATCTAATGTGCAGAATTCTGCTCCAGCTACGGTCTCGCCACACATGACCAAACTGATCTGACAAGGTGCCAGACCCACGAGATAGAAAGTCGCCTGGGTCCCACGTCTGGGACACAGGTTGCAACAGCGAAGCGGCAAGATGGACACCTACGGCGATGGGAACGGCCCGCTCACAAGTCTACGAGCAGACCTGTACATTTTCTGCACATAGTTGCACATTGTTGCTAATGACAGGTAGACCGCGAGCTGGGAACGACGATGGTCCCAGGCTTGGGGGCTCGTGAGAGGACCAATCAGAACGCAGGGGGGCTAATCACTGATGCCACTAACATTAGCCAATCACCAGGGGTCCTCTTGTAGCGATTTTCAAGTATCTAATAGTAGGGACAGCCCAAGTATACCACCTGACTCATCCTTAACCACTAATATCCTTCTCTATATTTATCCTATACTAACCCTGCCACTCGGGGAACCAATCCGAAGTGGCAATAGGTTTTTAGCTAACTTTCCCAGGTGACGAAGGTAGCGCGTCATACTGCTGTAAAACGGGCCTGCGAGCCCCACTAAGGGTGAGAGTCTGGACGGACGCGTACGATCCAAGACCCATCCCTGCCGTTGTTATAATAAACAGCAGAACCACCTTGCTCCTTGTGTGTGTCTCATACTCATTTTGGGAAGCACAGGAGGAGTTGGGGCCTCCCAGCCCGGAGGTCCGCAAACGGTTCTGCCGACCCCGGGATAATCACCCCGACAAGAGGCCCCTGAAAGTATTTTGGATAAAACATGCCTTCTTAAACTGTTTCAAGCCTCAGAACGCAAACAGGAGAAAGATTGCATTATCAGATTGTGTGCTAAACTGTGGTTTCTATTACATAGGCCCATAAAGCTGTGGGAGAAAAAAAGAGAGGTAATTAGCAAGCTGCAATGAGATTTAGATGCAGAACGAGAGTGATCGCTACAGATGGAAACACATGGGAGCTGGGCACGTAATTGCAGGCCAAATGTATGTGCTGAAAGTGAGGAAGAGTTAATTCATTTTAAAAAAAGTATTAGATGATGTAAGACAGGACAAAGATGTAACAGTTTCAGAAATTCAGACCCTTAGAAAAGATAATAGTGAAAAAGATAACAAAATTGGTGCCATGGAACAGGAAATATTTAAATTACTGGATAAGAATGAAGAAAAAACTAAAGCAGTTGACCATTGTCAGGCACTGAGCAAAGAATTGCAAGGAATAATCACTAACGTCAGAGATGAGAATTCTAATTTTTTCTATGACGCACAGAAGCTTAATGGGCAGTGCAGAGAAGTGAAACTGAAAATCTTGAATTTTAAGTCTCAAGAAAAGCAGCAGTGCACCACGTTCACTGGAGCTGAATTTAATCACAGCCTTAACCAGGGAAATATGCCAGCAGCTGTCCACCTGACCAGACCTAGATATGATCCAATAAAATTGTCTGAAGCACCCGCAACTGCTCACGCATATTCTCACCAACAAGAGAACAGGAGTGAGGGACAAAGTGACACATCCCAGAATGCACCATGTAGTCCTTTAAAAATTATGAAGTCAATCAAAACTCTGATCAGACAGTTCACAAACAAAGGTGATACTTGTACAGAAGATCATCTGAAGGTGCCCCATGATATATTTAAAACCCTTCAAATTCCTAGGCAACAACACGGGTGGTATTTACAACCCCCTAGATGCCACTTCTGCTCAAAAACACTTTCAGCTGTTGCATTCACAAGTTTGAATGTCTTTTTAAGCAATTCACTGTGGACATCCTTCTGTCTGGTTCACTCTTGTCAACACAATAATCATCGGGATATCATGCTTCGGCCCGGTCTGTCGACAACCCTCCATTGGGTTCACTCTTGCCAACCACACAGTTCCTTCTACTTTCTTGAGATGCTTGCTTCACTTCCCTTAGCTTTCCAATCATCTGCCGGTCAAGACTTACGACTGTACAGAGGATTTTTCTAGACCCCTGTATGACCACTTTGACCTTTTCCTCGTGCCTTTCCCAAGGCCTCCTGGTAATGGTAGTTTTAACAATAGGGTAATCACCCAGAGTTTCTCGAGTGAGCACCCACGTGGTGCCAGACCCCTCTGTAGCTGGTTTTCCCCTCTAGTAATAACAGTTATTTGTATTTTCTTCAATTAGCCATTTGCTACTTTTGTTCAACACAGTTTGGTTTCTTATAGGCTCTCCCCTCGACTAACCGGCTGTGATGAACCGCTTTTCTTGTCTCTGGAGTCAAGGATGGTACCACGGTTGCAGGCATCTCTAATTGGCTTGGTTATCAGAGGAGGAGGGCCCCGTGTACTGTTGACCTATGCTGCAACACACACTGGCTATTGGCATCAAGGTCTTACGATTCCTTCCACCGAGGCTTTCCAGATCTGGGCCGGAAAGGGCAAGGTCGCTTCTCTACTTGTCACCCTTTCAGTTCTCACAACCGTTCTCCTCCTTCCTCCTACTCTTGAACTGCCGTACTGGGACAGCTGTGTCGTTGTGCTGTCTGCCTTGCTCATAGTGTGCTCTTGTGCTCCACCTTTTATCCCTGTGGGGAAAGGAATGGGCCATCAGGTGAGTGTGATTCTGGTCAATTGCCTAACTTTGCCTGACTCTTGGATTGGGACATGTCAGGTAAACAGTTTTGGCATTAGTTTGTTGTCTTTCATGGCATAAGAAAGTGTTTGTGTTTGAAAGAGGGTCACAGGGTTAGTGTTTGTGAAAGTCCTACATGGTAGGATGGGGAAAAGGTGTTATATGGAATTATAACTCTCCTGCTACGGGGTTGATAAACTCAGAAGGATGAGATTGGTAGGGTTTGTGAAACAAACAGGAATTACTGGGATTATTATCATGAAATGAACAGGGGGGATAGTGTGAATGGTAGTGTTTTTTTTAAAGTAGACTTGCTCTTTGGGATAAGAATAATCGAGGGACATGGAGAAGAACAATTGGGAGTATTTTGTAGCAAACAGGAAAACATGGACTCTGGGAGAGAATGTTTCTGTGTGCAACAGGGTTTTGGATCATAGAGCATTTGTTATACATGAATGTGTTGTGAGTTTTGGGCAAAAGAGAATTATAGGGAGGAAGGAAGACAGGTGTGGTACATCCTGCAAAGGTCTCAGAGATCTCATCCTCCTCTCCTTCTCTGGTATAGTACTGTGTCTCACCTGGGGTATTTCCACGAGCCTAACCTCGGGTTTCCCTACCCAGGTGATCCTTCCCTGCTCGTCCACCACCAGGGTTGTGATCATGGACAAATTATCCAAGCCGTATACAAACTTGTTTCAGAAAGTGATATGATTATCCATTGGAGCAAGATACATGGTCATTTGAAAACACCAGAGGAAGAAAAGGAAGGGAATGACAAGGCAGATCAATTAGCCAACATTGGGGCTGTGATGGGTGAGTTATTTCCATTGAACACCTGCTGGGTGAAATCCAGATGGATGCGATAACACGCTCCAAAACTCCGAAAACAGTTCATCAGCCCTTGGTGCAGTGGAGTTTTGATACTCCTAATCAAGACTCGATTAAGGCACAAAAAGAGGATCTTATTTTAGACCCATTTTACAACCACTTACTAGATGCAGAGCAAAATCATTTGACTGAGGAAGATTGCAAAGGAAAAGAAGAACTGAGGGTGTTATTAAAAAACAAAAAGATAATTTGTTTACAAAATGGTTTGATGGTTTGGGAATCTGTGTCAGGCTAAATTCAATGGGTGCTACCTTTGTCATTTCGGGGATTGAAGTTACATCATGCCATGATGCCATAACTGCATGCCACAGAGGTTCCCAGAAAACTGTGAAGATCTTAAAAGATTATGCCTATTGGCCACATATATCACAGGATTTAGACCTCTAGACCAGGGGATGCTTAGTGTGTGCACAATTTCATCGTACTTTTCCAACTCACAGAGCCTCATTAATGAAAGAGGTTTGACACTCGCATGGTCTGACATGAAAATCGATTTGGTAGGCCCTGTGCAAAGGTCAGCAAGGGGAAACAGGTATATGTCAACAGGTATTTTGTTTAATGTCTAAATGAGTGGAGTGTATTCCAGCCCCACACTGCAGTTCACAAACCACAACCCCTTTGCTAGTCAATCATATTTTCTCAAGATTTGGTTTACCTCAGAGAATGGAGTCAGACCATGGAAGCCATTTCACTAGTGCAGCAATGACAAAAATGTGGCAAAATGTGGGTGTGAAAAGGAAGTTACACATTGCATACCAGCCTTCGTCTTCAGAGGGAGAATGGTGCAAAAGTTCAATAGTTGACATGTTGAAAATTTTTGCAGCTGAAGCAAGATCGAGTTAGGATCTACAAATTCCTTTAGTGTAAATGGCTATTAAGTCAACACCATCTAGATCAACAAACCTCAGTCCCCATGAAATTTTGACAGGTAAGAAAATGGTTTTGCCACAGCATCTGCTTTACAGAACAAATGAACAGGTTCTTGTGAATGCATCCACAATCCACAGATATGTGGAAGAGCTGAGAAAGCTTTGCAACATGCTTTTGCGTTTGCACAGAGAAATTTGAAAAACGGCGCTGATAGTGCAAAATCATATCATGACAAGAAAATGTCTGTGAGGGAATATGAGGTAGGCGACTGGGTGTACAGGTTTGATTTTGGAAAAGGTAAACATAAGAATGTGAAGTTTCTTGCGTCATGGCGCAGCTATTCAGAATTGTAGATAAGGTTTCCCCTGTAGTCTACAGAGTAGCCATCCAGAAGTTAAGGAGGTCCGGCTCAAGCCTAAGAGAGAGACCATTACAGTCGGAGGCTCTTGTGGAGGAGAGAGTCTACCCCCACTCTCTTTTAGCAAAGTGTCTGATCTGTAGAGAGTTAAATCCAGAAGACCAAAGGGCTCTAGAAGGGTGGTATTTAGGGTATTTAGGGAGAGAGAGTTGGATGTAGTGGGGTCCCAGAAAGCCTAGTGGATGATGCAGAGGGTCTTGAACTTGATCCTAGCGACCGCCAGGAGCCAGTGGAGAGGTTTTAGGGCTGGAGAGATGTGATCCCTGGGCTTGAGGCCAAATATAAGTCTTGCAGTCCTATTCTGGATTAGTTGAAGGGGTCAAAGGGAGGATAAAGAAAGATTGAGGAAGAGGCTGTTGCAGTCGTCCAGCCTAGAGAGGACCAGAGCTCTTGAGACATTGAGTTTCTGGGGGAAGTTGAGGAAATGGAGAATGTGTCTGAGGAGGTGCAGCTGATAGTGGGCCTTCTTGGCAAGGTCCATGATGTGAGGAGAGAAGGAGAGAGAGGAGTCAAAGATGATAGCAAGGTTTTCTGCCTCACAGAAGGTTGAGGGGATGGGGCCCATAGAGGGCAGCCAGAGGGTGGGAAGGAAGGAGGGAGCTGGGGTCCCAATTCGAAGGATCTTAGTCTTACTGGTGTTAAGGCAGTGATCATTGGTGGCACACCATGCCTGAATAGCAGTCAGTCTGGGATGAGACAGAAGGAAGAGGACCCAATAGAGGTAAACTTGAAGGAGAGCTGCATGCTCTCTGCATACCACTGTAAGTGAGGAGAGAAGGAGATTAGGTGGGCCAGGGGAGCAAGGTAGATGTTGAAGAGCCTCAATGAGAACATAAAGCCTTGAGGGATACCACAGGTGGAGAGTATGAAAGGGGAGAAAAAAGCACCCAGTTGAATGTGGGAACGACGGTCTGAGTGGAATGAGGTCAACCAGTCCAGTGCCAGACCCATAATGCCAAGGGTATCACTGAGCCGATTTGTCAGGGTGGCATGAGTGACTGTGCCAAAGACAGAGTAAAGATTCAGCAGGATAGGAACAGTTGGAATTAAAATTTGAGAGCAAGACTTCACTGTAGATCAGTGTCTGTGCCTCTAGCTGCTCTGAATCCAGACTGGTGGTGATGGAGACAAACAACAAATTCAGTGTGTTGGATGAATTAATGAATGATTGTTTATTTGTATAGCGCCTATACACAATGTGTTTCAAAGCACTTCAACGAGGGAAGGGAACAAGGAAGAAAAACAGTTACATTCTTACAGGTCCTTGAAACAAATCAGAATGTGAGAAAGCTATCATATCATAGCCGATAGTACACGTGCATGGAACAATAAGGGAGAGGCGGGGAAGGAAAAAAGGAAACAAAACTAGCAGTAGCATTACTATGCCTGACGACAATTGTTGCAGTGCAAGAGTGACAAGAGGAGGGGTGGGGAGGCTGGGAGGAGAAGGGAAAGTAGAGGTAACAGAACACATGACTATCTTAAAGGTCAGCGACTGACCAAGGTAGTGCTGGGGAGGGTGAAGGAGGAGAAGACAAAGGGGAAACAGGGGGGGACAGACAAGCTATTATCAGAGGTGAAGGACAATGATAAGAGTAAGTGCTAAGATAAAAGTGAAGTGAAGGGGGGAGGGGAGGGCATTTATCAGCACAAGGAGGGCAGGGATGGTGAGAGGGGACATACACAGGCACAAAGGGGGCAGGGGTGGTGGGAGGGGGCATACACAGGCACACGGAGGGCAGGGGTGGTGAGAGGGGCATACACAGGCACACGAGGGGCAGGGGTGGTGAGAGGGGGCATACAAAGGCAGACAGAGGGCAGGGATGGTGAGAGGGGGCATACACAGGCACACGGAGGGCAGGGGTGGTGAGAGGGGGCATACACAGACACAAGGGGGGCAGGGGTGGTGAGAGGGGGCATACACAGGCATCGAGGGGCAGGGGTGGTGAGAGGGGGCATACACAGGCACACAGGGGGCATGAGTGGTGAGAGGGGGCATACACAGGCACAAGGGGGGCAGGGGTGGTGAGAGGGGGCATGCACAGGCACACAGGGGGGGCAGGGGTGGTGAGAGGGGGCATACACAGGCACAAGGGGGGCAGGGGTGATGAGAGGGGGCAGACACAGGCACACGTGGGGCTGGGGTGGTGAGAGGGGGCAGGGACAGGCACAAGGGGGGGCAGGGTGGTGAGAGGGGGCATACACAGGCACAAGGGGGGCAGGGGCGGTGAGAGGGGGCAGACACAGGCAAAAGGGGGGCAGGGGTGGTGAGAGGGGGCAGACACAGGCACAAGGGGGGATTGTGGCATACAGGGGTATACAGGGCCTTCGTTGTGGGCTTTAAGTGGTGTGGCCGGCTCCCGCCTCCCGGTTGCACCCATTGGCTTAAAGGCCAAAGGCAACCAATGGAGAAGGGGGGCGGGAGCTGGCCCAAAACAACAGGAAACATTATTGGAAATTATTTGCAAGCACGAGGAACGGCCATCTTAGAGTGCCGTAGGATGAGTGGAATATGCAGGGCAATAAATGATTCCAGGAGCATAGCTGGCAACAAAAGTGCAGCGCGCACAATGATTGAAAAAAACAGCTCACAGAGAAACATACACAAGCGATTCATGCAAATTGCCAGCAAATGCAGGTCCGACGTTGCAGCACAATAAAAATCCAAAATGTCTGGTTTTCCTTACCCCCAGCCATGCGCTGTGTGTTAGAAGTCCGGCGTAGATGGAGGGTGCTGGGGGGGGCAGAGGGGCAGGCATCACATCACGAAGGAGAGTGCAGAGAGTGTATTCTGTTGGTTACGTTTTCCACAAATGATGGACCTGGGAAATGTCTGTCTCATGTTGTGAATTCAAAAGTTGCTATTGCCCCCGGTGTCCAGTGACCAGTTGTGTGGCCTCAATTGTGTTTATTAGCTGGATGGTGGGCAAAATTTGTTTCTCGCTTATGTGTTGGGGATCAGCGCGTGGTACTCTCGGATGCGATGTCCCTCCGTTGAATCCATAGCCTCTCACCTCATGTGTCGGGGGTCCCCCGGTGCCGTTGTGCTCCCAGGGAGGGAGGGGGTCGGATCCTGCGTGACCTGAGATGTTTGGGCCATTCTGAGGCGCGAGGCCCGGGCGGCCCTCTCTCATCCCGGGCGGCCCTCTCTCATCCCCTGTGCCTGTCGGCCTCCAGCACGCCGCGTATTCTGAATTACGTGGGCCAGTTGCTGTCACTGGGGACGGGCGGTCTCCACTCACCTCATGTGCTGGATGTCACCCAGCCACGGTGTGCGGCCTGGGTCTGCGTTGTTTGGGGCCGAGTGCGGGGAGCCTGCTCCGGACAGGACACTCCTCCCTTCACCAGCGGTTGACTGACGCAGAAGATGGCTACTGGTCCGGTGCGCGGTGAGGTGCTGGCAGTTCCGCTGCATAGGCAATCCCCTCTCCACCTCATAGGGCGCTCTGATGTGCTTCGCATACCACACTTTCCCGCTGCTCAGACAAAGCTCCGCTTGAGAGATGACCAGCTTCACCCGGAGTTTGCCCAGGAAGGGGGTAATGGAGATATGGCGGTAGTTAGCCGGGCATGAGGGGTCGGCAGAGGGCTTTTTGAGGAGAGGATGCACACGGGAGTGCCATGAGGGGAAGCAGGAAGGAACCAGTGGCAAATGAGTGATTACAGAAATGGGCCAAGGCTGGCACAAGGGAGTCAATGTTGTCCTTGAAAGTTCTGGAGGAGCAGGGGAGCACTTGTTTGGAGGAGACTTTAATTGAGAGGACTTGTCTAGAGACCTCATTCGGTGCCATTGGCGAGAAAGTGGAGAGCAGGAGTGAAAGGGGGCCGAGAGAGGCCTAAGAACTCAGGAGGGAGGGGAGTTGAAGAGAGTGGGGACAGGATGGCCTGTGTCTTGGTTAATTAGTGGGAGGCCAGTGAAGTACAGAGAGTCAGGGATGGCAAGGGAGAAGTGGAGACTGTAGTAGGATTGGCGAGTTCCTTGCAGATTTAAACAGTTTGCCCATGTTGATAGTGGCCACAGAGATGCAGGCTTGGATATGGACCCTATTCCTTGAGTGGATGGAGAGTCTGTATTGCCTTTGGAACAGCTGGCAGTTTGTCTGAGGTTGTGCCTGATGCCTGTCACTTCCACTCAGCAGATCTGCACATGCGTTTCAGAGCGGCAAGGTCAGAGTCATACCAGGTGTTGCGCTTGGAGGCAGGCTTCATGCAGATCCTAATGGCAGGGGCAAAGATGTCCAGGGTGTTGGTGATAGAGAGGTGAAGATAAGCAAGGACAGAGCCAGTGTGGGAGTCAGTGGCAGGAGTTGGAAGGGGAATTAAAGTGCTGGCAATAGCAACAACTGACATTCGCTTCATCCATTGATTGATGGAGAAGGAGACTGGCAGTGCAGACAGATCCTTAGCCAGAGAACCTTAGAGATCCAGGTGAGAGGAAAGGAGAGCATGGTCAGACCAGGAGAGAGGTGTAGTGAGACGGTTGGACATGGGGATGTCTGCTGAGATGAGAGCATCCAAAGGTATGTCCGGCTGAGTGCATCAGACCGGAGGAATGAATGGTGAGGGAAAGAGAGTCACAGAGGCTGCGGAAGAGTTCAGTGGCTGAAGCAGGATAGTCAAGGTGAATATTGAAGTTTTCCGAGGAGGAGGAGCTTAGAGGTGGAGGCAAGAAGCGCAGAGGTGAAGTCGGACCAGTCAGAGAGGACGATGGAGACCAGACCAGGGGTCCTATAGATAGTTGTGAGAGTCAACAAGAGGTTTGGAAAAATGCCAAGCCTGCAGATGAGGCATTCAAAGGAAGAATAGGTCTGGGTGGGAATGATAGTATCAGGGACCCATTCAGGGAAGATCAAGGCCACTCTGCCTCCAGACCGATTAGCTTTTTTCTTGGAGAGCATCTTGTAGCCCTCAGGGAGGAGTGTATTAAAATCAGTCTACCATGTCTCATTGAGAGCGAGAACATCAATGTCAAGGTCTTCAAGAAGGAGACAGGTATCAGAGGAGTATTTAACAGCAGAGCAAGAGTTGAGGGTAGATTGGTGAAGTTGGGTGCCACCTTTGAATGTTTTACGAGGAGGCATACAGGGAAGTGGTACACCCTTTGGTGGTGGAGAAGGGGCAAGAGGGGTGACAGACTGAGGAGTGGCAGGAGAAGGGAGGAGGTTGATGAGAGATGGAAGATGCCTGTCAAGAAAGAGGAGGTTAGGCTGAGAGCCCTAGGCCATGACCGTGCCATTCTGCTAGATATTAATGATGCACCTAGAGGATGAGAAGGCTGCCAAGAGTACTTCCCATCCGGTGTCACCATTAATGGGAGACAAGAGAAATGGGAGAGGACAAACACATGTGGGAAGTCCATAGGTCCAGAGAAGGACCGACAATAAGGATGTCTGTGACAGTCTGCCTAGAAGACGCATGGACGTAGGTGTCAGCGATGGGCAGGCCTGGAATGGAGATCTTTTTTTACTTTTTCCTTCCAGGCAAGTAAAGATGTTTGGGACAGTAGGATGTTTTCTTAGTTTGACATGGCAAAAAAAAGACAGTTGCATTTATGTTACAATGCAAATGTTATCGGCAGCAGGCTTAGCACAGAGATAGAAGAATGGTAGTAACAAGGAATCTCCAGATCTAGCTGAGCATTACACTGCTTCTATTAAGCCATGGCTTAAGCACTGTGGGGGCGGGCAAGGTAAATAGGTCTGGCAGGGTTGCATTCCCATTAATTCTGGGAGTTATAGTTTACCAGTCGGACTGGGAAAATTAAAAACACAGTGATATTCTTCAGACTTAGCATGTTGATATATTTTTTATTTCATTATTTATTTAGAATGTTTTCAGTACAAAAAGTACTTTTACATAATATTAAAATACAAAACATATGGAACATACTATCGCAAATACAATTCATTTTTGTTATGATTAAAAAAGTGCACACAGATCATAATGTCTGAGTTATCACACACATGGTCCAGTCTTTCTCTTCGTATCAATTGCTTGTGCTATCAGAGTTAGCATCTAGACTTGCACAACTCAACCCTCCAACTCATCATTTCCTCACCGAAAGCGCGGACGTAACACAATTCGTGCAGAGAGTCCTACCCCGTGCCCAACAGTTCCTCTGCCTCTAGGATGGCTCCTTCTATAACCTCCTCCAAACTGGAGAAGGTAGGAATCAGGAACTTTACCAGAGCCAGAGTATGGGACATGTGGGCAGTTGCCTTAAGTATGTGTCATTGCTCAGATGCTATAAGACCTGTCAGGGAATTGATGAAGGGAGTGAAAGTAGCAATCCGCTCCTTCAATACCCTAGAGCATTACATCACCAGATATTGCAGCAACTCAAATTCCCCACCACACAGTCGGCCAGAGGCGTTGCTACGGGGGGGCTAAGAGGGATATAGCCCCTGATCTTTTGGTTCTAGCCCCGGATAGAATCTCAGGAGCTGCAACCAAAAGGATAGCTAGCCCCCAGTCCCGACAGTTCTGACATCAAGGTAGCCCCAGGTCTTTTCCAGACCAAGCAACACCCCTGCAGTCGGCAGAGTCTTAGCTCTGTGGGGATGCTCAATTTAGGCCCCACCACATCTAGGATCGGCAGACAATCCTGTCTAAATTTGAGATGCCAGTCTCTGAGCTTTGTTGATAGACATTTTTTGCCGTCTAATCTCTCTCAGGGGCAAATACCAAGCTGCCTGCCTAGCATATTTTTTTAGGCGGCCCTTGTCTTGAAGGTCTGCTATGATCTCCCATTTCTTTACCCTAGATTTCAGTAGGTCATCAGAAACCGGCTGCTTCAAATCCAGCTGTTCCAAAAATGCCTCACAGCTCACTTTAAATTAGCACAAGAAGGGATTAAATACCTTCCTCATAGTGGTATTCAGATAGTGGTCAATCTTTGGTTGTTTGGCTATGGCCATTTTATAAAACAGTGAGAAGCTATGCTTCATCACTTGCGCCCACCATGACACCAACCCCAGGTCAGGTCCAGTCTGCTTAAACTCACTGGAACGGAGGTCGGGAGCCACAACACTCTCTTTAGGGTCCTCCCTTCCTGTATATCCAGGAACATCATACTCTTGCCCTGAGTCAGCTCGGCTCGTACAAGATGATCGCCAATATCTTGGCCCTGTAAAACTCGATTGAGGCAGGAGGAAGAATTTACATAGCCTACTTTTTACTGCTTTGGCTAAACACAGACATGCCTCCACTTTCTCTTCCATTTTTGCTTTTCTAATTGCAGAAGCAAAAAAAAGCAATACCTTGGCTTCTGTGTTTCATAAATGCAGATGACTAATCGTCAGCGTTTAGGAGAGACATTGCAAGCACTTCGCTTTCTTGATGGTATTGGAAGCACTTCACTTTCTTGATGGTATTGGAAGCACTCCACTTTCTTGATCCACATCTCTTTGATTTTCCACCTGTAACTGATCTGGTTCTTCCTCTTACTACACATCATCACCACAGATTTAGCTGGATTTACCGTGATGTGGTCCTTCTAAACCTTCCAGCCATCACCTCTTTGTTTTTGCCTTAGATAGATAAGTCATGAGACCAGTCAAGCAGCACTGTAGTCCTGCTGGCTTCTAGTCAATTATTTGCATTAGCAATTCAGCCCACTGACAAATCCCCCCCCACTTCGGGGTGAACCCTCCCCATGTCTTAGCTTCCTCCCACAAGTCTGCCAAGTATGTATTAAAGAGAGTGGCCCTCATTACGACCCTGGCGGAAATCGGAAAACGATGGCGGAAATGCAATACCGCCATCGAATAGCGCTCGTTGTGACTATGACCCGCCACCGCAAAGTACGAAGCCATTAGCGACACCGTAGTGAACGGCAACGCTAACTGCACCAGGTACGCGCGCGCGCGCCATGCCAAACCGTAAATACCACCATGGCGCAAGGGTACGCGAATTCCGAGCCTAGCGGACATGTACCTAACGCCATCAAGCATGGCGGAAAGCACCATTCCGCCATGGTGAGAAGTACGGCATCGTGAATCAACCGTAAACGGCCCCACTGAGTGCCTGTACACCGCTCCCTGCCCACAAAGTACAACTCCCCGTAGGTGCAATGAAGTCACAATGCAACCAGTGAAATGTACAAGTCACCCATGCATGCCAACGAACAAAAGATTCACAAGAGGGGCCAATGGGAGCTGCAGGGCACAGATGGCACGAATACGGAAGCCATTCCAATGGACATGACCACAGTCCCCCCCCCCCGAAACGCACGCAAACACAGGCACCTGTGACCAGCAATATTCCGAAAATCACAACATTCCACCAGTCCACCTGGCTGACCGGCGTCTGTTACACAAAACCCAATACCCCGCCCCTGAGCATGACAACATTCAAACAGTCATATTGGCAGCCCCCATCCCTGACCTCACTGGGCTCCGTAGGCAAACGCGCCCAGCACAGTACCACGCGACTATACTCCGAAACCGGAACCCAATGCAGATCTCCTCACAATACATCGCTCCCCAAATAGGAATATGCCACATCACTCGCAAAGAAGAACGCTACACGGCCCATATCAGAATAGAAATTTAATGCACAACTAAATCACCAAGCTCATACAGCCATTAGTCCATGAACTCCAAAACACATATCACCATTGTGGGCTGCATCCGCAAGGAATGACCAGCTACTACTTGTGTGACGCCCTGTTCCATCATGGTACACAGAGCCACATTCACGTACGAAAAGGCAACATGGAAGCGCACAGAACCGCAGGCCCGTCCCAATGGGGAGGCACTAGTCCAACTGAAAGGCCGAAATGTTGCTCCGAGCCACTAGTACTGCGTAAGGGCATGTGGCCCATTGGCGATCGTCCCATAAGATCGTAATGCTGCTCCACTGATTAACACGAAGCAGCAGGTGTCGTGAGTAAACGCCATCTGCAGGAGTGGCATACAGATGGCAGTGGCAAAAGGGGAGGAGATACCTGTCAACCAAAAGAAAAGAAAAAGAACAGAATGGCCATCAGAACTACATTCGAACAACTCACTTCAATGATCACACTAAATCCACAGCCATATGCATGCTAGCCCACTCCAAAGGATCATCACCACCCCAAAACCACTTGCGACTCATAACTATCTATATCGAGGTGTAAACACCATCACAAACGAGTGTACCTGTGCATGCGTCTGTCAAAACAGATTCCATCAGATGGGAATGTTAACGTACATGGACACAAGTGTCTGAAGGCGCGTCGAGACAGGGAGGGCTCAACAAGGCCAGATAGACGATGGTCCCACTATGGCAGCCCTGCATCACATAGCGCAGGGGAGGCGGATAGATTCCAAGAAGCACTGTACATGGCAAACCCTGTATCAAATCACCTGCCCATGCATCCATTCATCATTCCCTCATCCTGTTATAAAAACGCCTGAAAATTTACTCACAAAACATTCGAAATTTCCATTGAGTCTGTGCGTTATGCAGCCTGCAAAATCCACAGTGCCCCAGCCCGTAATTCCAGTGTTGTGAAGTTACATGTATTTGGGAACGTCCGGCCTCATCGGCCACGTCACTATTGCGCATCCCAAACTATTCATATCAATCATTGCTTCCTCGCCATGGCCCCTGTCTCAAGGACATCGAACAAAAGAACGTTATATTTGCAGTCAGACCTGTGGGCATCTCCTCTCCGCTAGCTGAAAACCGAAAGCGCCGGCCTTCGAATTCCTCATTTGCAACATCACGTCGAAAAGGCATCTGTGGCCGTTTGAAATCACAAATTAATCCATCTAGTGCGGCTGTGTGTGAAAATGGCAACTGCCATCACCCACTAATGGGACGCCCCGCCCGTCGTTGCAACTCGGTACAGTGATGCATGAGGGCCCACCGTTACTCGAGTACTACGTTCCACTGACCCATCACAAGTCTGTTCGCGACTGCAAAGATTGTATGTGAAACAATGGGACCATAGCCGAATGTACATATCAACAAATGTTACACGGCCATCGGGTACAAATACATGATTGCAATAGCAAGATGCCATTCCTCGAATAGCAGCGTTGTGTGCGGGACGTGCTCGCCCAAAGGGGAGAGCAGCTTGTACAGGTGGAATGAATCACCACAGGTGGAGGCCATACAGCCTGAAAACACATAAAGTGCACACCCAGTCTCCTCCCACAACCACACCCACTCCGAAATGCTACCGGCAGGACTCGCGATGTTGGCCCTGGGGGACCTGATAGCACTGCAAGTACTCCACTCCAAGAAGAAGACGAACACCAACTACAACCAGCCGCACGGAGGAGACGCAGGAGGAGGAGGAGGCCAAGGCAGGGCCCGCAAGGGCCGCCAGCACAGCCACTACCACCACGCAGGCAGCCCGCAATCCCACGCCTCCGAGCACATCCATTCAACCTCACTGATGAGCAGATCCACACCCTCTACCGTTTGGACCGGGACACCATAGCCGCAATAGTGGACATGACACAGGCTGACCTTGTCAGCATGATAGATAGCCCAACCGCCATCCCACCCCTACTGAAGGTGGTGTCTGTACTCCACTTCCTGGCCACAGGCACCTACCAGCACACAGTCGGACAGTTGCATGGCATTTCTCAGCCACTGTTCTCACGGACACTATTGCAAGTGCTCGATGCCCTCCTGAAGCACGCAGACGACTACATCTCTCTACCACGCTCGGAGCAGGAAATTACCAACACAAAAGTGGGATTCCATGCACTTGCCGGCATACCGGGTTGCATTGGTGCCATCGACTGCACCCATGTGGAATTGGTCGTCCCACATGCCATGGAGGCCCAGTACCGCAACCGAAAACAATTTCATTCCCTGAATGTACAGATGGTGTGTGACTCCAACAGGATCATTACACATTGTTGTGCCAGATTCCCTGGATCAACCCATGATTCTATGGTCTTGAGGAACTCTACTATACCACGCTACATGGAGCGACACGCAGGGAACAGATCCTGGCTACTCGGTGAGTCTCATTTCATGCATGATGATGTGGGGTATGTGATGCGGCAATGACCTGGCAGGAAGGGGGGGGGGTGTGCGTACGTAGCAATGGCATTCCACATCATACGTTTATCGTCCACATACAGGTGATGCTGGGTATCCACTGAAGAGATGGCTCCTCACACCAGTCCGGAACCCACGGGACCAGCATGAGGAGGACTACAACCATGCCCACTCACGTACCCGTGTAGTCATTGAACAGGCATTCGGCCTACTGAAGACTCGTTTCCGCTGCCTCAGCAGGTCTGGCGGGGCACTCCTGTACCGCCATGAGAAGGTTGCAAAGATGGTCATGGCATGTGTCATGCTCCACAACATGTGCGTACGTAGAAATGTGCCCATGCCCCCTGACGCAGAACTGCAAGCACCTGATGATGGTCATGATGAGGGTGGGGATGTGGCAGCACCTCAAGGAGTCTGCGAGGCACCGGAGGGCCGTGACATTCGTCAGCATGTCATTGATGCATGCTTCTAGCACTCACGCCTGGTGGCTGATACATGGACACGGGACTCGTGGCACTGTGTGTGTCTGGTACATGCACAATATGGACTGTACGCCTATGATGGCCTAGTACACAAAGATCATTGTCCACACATCTCATTGGTTGATCGTGCACTGTTTATGGCATATGTGATATCATGTTGAACACCCTATCGACCCGCCACCCAAGTGAGCCCAACACACCCCCTCCACCCTCCTACCTCCCCCCCGAACACCAGTGTCCAAAGAAGCTCATTGTCAGTGGGCTGTCGCTATTGCAGGCCCCCTCTGCGGGTATCAGGGGCACCCCTGCCTGTGGAGCGCAGGTTCCTCCCAGATCTACGTTGGGGGCTGCCCTGGACGGAACTTGCAACGGATGATGTCTCTGCCTGCTCACGTCCATGCATGTCCCTAAGGGTTTGTGAGAGCTCAGTGAGCACACGGCGCACTGCGGCAAGTTCGGCACATACGTCTTTGGACGTCGCATGCAGTTCCCCCCTCAGGCTCTCGGTGCTTCTCTCCATTTGGACTCTCAGGCTCTCGGTGCTACTCTCCATTTGGACTCTCAGGCTCTCGGTGCTACTCTCCATTTGTGCCCTTAGTGTCTCTGTACCTCTCTCCATTTCTGCCCTAAGTGTCTCAGTTGATGTTTCTATGTCTGCCTTAGTGCCCCCACATTCATCGGCATGGTCCTTGAGGAGCGTGGCCAGTTGCTGCTGTTGCACGATTAACTGGTCGAGGGACTGTTGCCTCTGCTGGGCCATGGCCATTTGCGGGGGTGTCACAGAGAGGCTGTTGACCTCATGTTGCCTTGCCACAGGGCTTGTGGGGGATGGCCAGTCGTCGTCTTGTGGGTGCCCCTGCGTGGTATTCTCATGTTGTACGGGATGGGACAGACAGGGGGATTGGGACAGGTCATGGATGGATCTGACTTCGACATCCCCGTCTTCTGTGTCGGAGCATGCTGCCATCAATGGGGTGTCACCTATGGTGCTGCTGCCACCAGAGGCAGTGCCTTCTGTGGCATCCGTTGGGGGGACCTGTGGTGGTGGTGTTGTGGGCATGCTGGCTGCTGGGGTGCCTGTTGATGTTCCCTCCTCTGTGCTGCCACCTGATTTGTGCTGCTGCCGTGTCTTGATGCGTGCAGCTGAGGTGGAGGGTCTTTGGCCGTTGGTCTTGGCCCTCTTTGCAGGTGTGCTGGTAGGGGTGTCCTGATGCTCGTCGTTTGGATCGGACCCTGTGGTGGAGTAAAGGAGGGCGAGGGTTATTAATGGGTCTGTGGGTATTGGAATGGCATTGTATCACATGCATTGGGGTGGTACATGAGGGTGATTTGGGTCGGGGCCTTGGAGGTGCTTTCATTTGTGTGTGGGGTGAGGGTGCAGTTGTTTGGCAGCCTGCAGTTAGGGTGTGCCTGCTGGACGTGTGGTGGGTGTTTTAGGGGTTTTTAATTATTTATGTATTTATTGTGGTTTTAAAGTGCGCTATAAGGGCGATGTGTGTGGACGTTCTCCTGGACATGTGTTTCTGTTGCACTATGTGGACACATGGTACTTCACATGATTGGACATTGTGGATTTAGCATTGTTTTATCTGGCCCACCTACCTGATTCTTCTGATGTCTGCACTCCTTTCTCCATCCCTCCGACTCCCTCAATGCTCTCCATTCCGATGGTGGAGGCACAGATTTCTTCCCAGGGGGTCAACTTGATGGGTGATTCAGGACCTCCCCCGGTGGCTGTGGCAATGTTGCGGTTGGCAGAGAGTATGCTGCGGACGCGTATCCGCAGGTCGTCCCACCGCTTTCTGCATTGCTGTGGGTTGCGGGGTGCGGTCCCCACCGCGCTTACCCGCTGTGCCACCAGAGCCCATATGGCCTTCTTGTTCGCAAGTGCCGTCCTGGTCATTTGCGTGGAGAAGACGACGCCAGCATTCTCCTGGAGGGTCTCTGTTAGCACGGTGAGTTCCTCACGGGAGAAGTGGACCTGCCGCTTGCGGTCGCACGCTTTCTTCGCTACTTTTCCCATTTTTCTTGGTTTCGCTAGGGTGGATGACGGGTTGGGGTGTGTCTCGGGGTAGTGTTTTTAGTGGTTGTGTGGTTTTTGTGGTTTTATAGGTGTACGGCGGGATGTTTCCCGTTCCGGGCCCATGTTTTTACTTCCGTTTCCGTATATTTCCGGTCACCGTACTTTCCGGTAGGCGCACTCTGCGGTGTCCGCTGTGATGGGTGGCGGTATTGCACCTAGGGCGACGTACGGCGGCGGTGTGGGCCGTTTTGGGGTCATTTCCACCATCGCGGACTTTGCACTTCCGCCATGCCGTGGTGCTCGTGCCCGATGGGTCGGAATGGACCGCACTTTGCTCCTTCGTGCAATGGCGGAAACGCTATTTACGCTGTTGCGGTCCGGTCAGTCACTTTCCGCCAGGGTCGTAATGAGGGCCAGTAGGTGTAACCACACACCCTTGTCGAACTCTCTTTATGACAGAGATAGCTCTAGAAAGGTCTCCTCTGCTGTTTACCCTCAATTTGCAAATGTTATAAGAGAATAGCATTGTATCATGGCTGGGAGGCCTGTGTCGATACCCCAATTTACCAGCTTCTTCCATAAGCGTGGGAGATCAACATTTTCGAAGGCTGTAGAGAGGTCTAAGGCTGTGACATACAGATTAGTAGGCCCCCTACCATTGACCTCCGAGAGACAGGCATGGAGGACTAGCCCACTCTGTAGGGTTTCCACACCTCTCCTGAATACTGTTTGGAGTGGGTGTAGGCAATGGGTGGCCTCCGCCCAAGAGCTCAACTCTCACAGAACCATAGTGGCAAATACCTTGGAGGATGTATCGATGAGTGAAATAGGACGATAACTCCCTGGGGATGCCGTGTCTCCTTTTTCAAAGATAGGAATCAGAATCGAACTATGCCAAAAGCCAGGACATTTGCCAGACCTAGCTATTTGCTCAAATAGGTGGCCCAGAGAGAGGGCTTATTTTTCAGGACCCTGTTAGTCACCCCATCCAGGCCACTAGCCCATACGTTTTTAAGATTGGAGATGATAAGTTCAAAATCCTCCCTTTTAAATTGGATTTGCAGACAGGGCTTTGGAACACTTCCTGTGGATCCCCAGCGAGCGCCACCCCAACTTCACTAAACTTACCCTTAAGAAAGCTCACCCAGTCTTCTTCTGCCACCCCAATGGTCTGGAGTGGAGATTGTAGTCTGTTCTTATTATTCAAAGTCCACCAGGTGCCATGGGTGTCTCTCCTTACAAGCTTTGCCAACAGATCCTGGTTATTGTGCATATATTTCTGCATTTTCCTATGTCTACACTAGAGTATGTATTTTTGCTTCAACGTGTTAATTTCCTTAATGCAGGCTGACTTGTTATTCATAAGCAATTTCTTTTTTAACACACCTAATTTCTTTTTGAAGGAGACGTTTTGTTTCTGCGACTTTGCTATCAAATGGTCAACGCTTCGTATCTACAGTTCGAGTGAATGGTCTCCCGAGATCCAAAGGCCTTGTTCTTCCTAATTTGCTAAGTAATTTGGGAAACGAGTCAGGAGCAGCTGACCCCCCTTCTATCTTCTATGCGGAGATTGTACCACCAACGTGCAAGCCTGTTGTTGATGTTCGCCACATTGGAATTACGCTGGAAAAGTCTTCCCCCTTCACCCAGAATTAGTAGTGGTCTCTCACTATCCATTTTGTCCAGCGGGGTTACTGCTAGTACCGAAAACAGGAGGTGGGAGTGGTAGCTCCCAGTGGTTTTTAGTATCTGTAAGTCTCTCAATCGAGCCAGATCGATATTTTTTGTGAATATGTAATCAATTGTTGATGATGTGATAGAGTTGGCCCAGGTTTTGGTGTCTTTTTAGCATCTTGTTAGATTGGGTGAAACCCAATCCTGAGAGGAAGTGCAACCACTCCCTCCAAATGTTGGACCTTCTCGAGGTCCCTAAGATTAGCACGCTGGTTTCCCTCCCTTTGAGCTCAGCAAACTGATCAGCTGTCACTGTGCAGATACAACTGAAGTCCCCTCCTAAAATGATGGGACCACCCGCTCACACTTTTTGCCATTCATGCAGGGCACTTTCAATCTCATTCAACATAGTATCAGAATTTCACATCAATGGATTGAATTAGATGTTAATTAAGAGGGTCTGAGCTGCTTTACCAGTGCTAGCGTCAACAACTTTAGGAATCAGGAGGCCCTACACAGTCATTTCCAAAGGGTGGAGATGCCTCCCCCTCTCAACATTAACCAAACGTAGTAGCCCCACCACAGGTCACCCCCTAGCGCCCTTCTTGGCGTGACAGCAAATAGAGGTGTATCCATCAAACGAGGGTGTGTCCCTTAGCCAAGTTTCTTGTAAGAAGATGATGTCAGCCCCCTTAAATAAGACATTAAGATGATGTCAGCCCCCTTAAACAAGACATTAACACCCGCATTTAAGAAAGAGTTGTGGCCTCTCGAGTTCCAGGAGCTTATTAAGACCACTGAACCCTTATAACCCTGGATGTGGTCTTGTGCGAACAGGGAACAAACTGGAGAGCCAGCCCCAATGTGAGGCCGATCCTTCCTGGTCAACCAGCCTCCACTGATCGTGTTCAAGAAAACACTGGACAGTCAGGTTTGCCTTCCCATGGTGGTGGCCAGCCACCCTGATGTAGTTGGGTAATATGTCTCAAATCCATTGAGGAGCAAATATTCTTGGCAATCGCTGATCAGTGTTGGAATGGAAAAACACTGCCTTTGCCAAGGTGCTGGCAGTCAAAAAGGTGCACAAATTTAATGTCTGCCATAGAGATGTCCTTTAAGTCGGGAATTAAGGCCAAGAGGGAAAGAGTTCCCCGTCTATTAATTGGGATGTTCCTATATTCTTCAAAGAATGTTTCGAAGATTATAAGATGTATTCCCAGATTTTGCTGCAACGTTGTACGTGATCTGCCATCTGTTGCCTTCTTGGTCCCAGAGTCCAGCGCTGATGTTAGGTTTGGTAAATCATTACAGTTGCCTCGGCTGCTCCTAGCTTGGCTCTGTGCATAAGGCTATAGTACACAGCTATAGTTAATTGTCACTTGTGGCTAGAGGTGCCTTCTCTTTTCTGAATTTCCTGGACGGAGACCTGATACATTTACTGGGGCTAGGCCTGAATCGCCTGACTTGGGTATGACAGGCGTCTCAGCACCGATGGTGGAGACATTGGGGCTCTTTGGCGACATCCTTTTTGAGAGGTGCCGTTGCTGCCGCCCTTTGATCCCCAATCCAGCTACTGGAATCATTCCCTCTTTTTTTACTCTTCCTGACTTCCATCACTGTAGCTTTTGAAGGTCTGGGCGTTCTCCCTTCATGGATTGGACTCATCCAGGACCTCAATGGGCTCCGTCTGCCCCTTGTTTATAGCAGATTCACTGTTGCTCCTGTGTCTCTTCGAGGACCAAAGCCATATGTGCCGCCAAAAGTTAAGTGAATCCCTGTTATGACCCTTAGGCCCATTTTTTATGTTTTTTGATTTCTTGGCCGGTGTTGCAATCCTCCCAGGAGGGCCGTGATTGTTGGTGGGGACAGGATGTTTCTGCCATAGTTTCGAGCGCAGAGGGACTTGCTTATCAGAGTCAAAGCCCTGACAGAGTGGGGGGCCTGACTTGCACTGGACTGTTTGTCTCTCCATTGTATCCCCCACAAAGTACCCTGGGAGGTATAGGGCATATTCTCTGCCAGTTGCTTGTTGATATGGGCTAAGGCAAGAGTATTTGCTTTCACTTCAATGGCGATTACGACATGTAGTCTGATTAAAGCTTGCAGAACAATGATTAAAGCTGCATGAAAGCTGCCCCCACTCCAGGGGGATGTGGCTACTGGTCTCACTGCCCTGTGTTGATCAGTACACTTGATTTTTCTCTACAAAGAAGATATCTTCCTAGAGGTTTGAGGAGGAGTGAGTGTCCAAGTTAGCATTCGTCTCTGTTTTGAAGAGAGCAGGTGAAATGCTTAGTCGCTCGTAGGTGCTCTCAGCAGCTCTAATTTTAGTTTCCAGGCTGAGGAAACATCAGTCAGGGGCATGCTTACTTCTGCATTTACTTGCTTCACAGTTGTCCCCCCTGTGAGACCCGCAGCCGCAGGGCCAGGATCCAGAGGTTTGTCCCCTGGCAATTGTACTGAGCTCCTTAGATGATAATGCTTTGGATTAGATCTGGATTTGCCTTTCATGCAGAGAACGGCGAGAACAGGTACACTTGGTGATCTGCGGATCAAAGTGAAAGTCTCCCTGCAGTCCCTGCTCTGTGTCGCTTTTGCAAAAGGACCTAGCCAGCAGATAAATGTCAAGGGCTAGAACCACGCAACGTGCATAATACCTGTGGGGACTGCGAAGAAATGCTTATGCTCACCGTGTTCATGTCAAGTGTTATTGGTCCAGCGCTTCATCCCTCATCCCTCATCCCTCAGAGCCACGGAACACAGAACACTCGACTGTACTCTGCTTTTCTCCACTGGGGGTGGAGTCTTTAAGCAGCTGGTGTGCTGACATTTAGCAGGCAGTAAGAAAACACTTGCTGTGAGAGAAGAAGTCAGCAGCCACACAAGCTCAAGCAGAACGCTCGACTGCACTCTGCTTCGTTCCACTGTGGGTGGAGTCTTTAAGCAGCTGGTGTGCTGACGTTTAGCAGGCAGTAAGAAATCACTTGCCATGTGAGAAGGAGGAGAAGACAGCAGCCATGCAAGTTCAAAAAGAACACTCGACTGCACTCCGATTCGCTCCGTTGGGGGTGGAGTCTTTAAGCAGCTGGTGTGCTGACATTTGGCAGACAGTAAGTAAAGACTTGCGATGAGAGAATGAGAAGATAGCAGCCACACAAGTTCAAACAGAACACTCGATTACACTCTGCATGTTGATATAAGGATTTACATGTTATACCGTTTCTGTGTTTTGTAAGTAAACGTGGATGTGATTAGAACACCTGGTGACCCTTTCCTGAAACAGAGTTGGGCAGTGATGTGCATGGCAATTGTTCACCCCACGGAAGACACTATCTAGGGGATTGTAGTCTTTGAAGGTTTTTTAAAAAACTGCTCCAGCTACAGGCACAGACTCCCCAGATTCCTTTTGGTCATTATAATTGTTCACGCAGGGTCTGAACAGTTTTTCAGCAATGCACTCATGGAGGCCATGACAAAGCCTGAGATGGCATTGTGACCCTGTGCATGGAGGTCTAGATTGTATTGGGGCTGAGAATCAGAGTTTTGGTTATAGAGGACTGAAGTCTGTTTTACACTGATGAATTTTGGCAATAAAACAATGCAATTGTTTTAATCCTCTTCTTGATTGTGGCTGCCGTCACCATATTAACTGGCCATAAGGGGGATTTTAGACAACCTGAGGGGGTATCTACATGGAAAGAGGCACTCTGAGAATTTTAACTGTAGTTGCAAGCACACAAGGGGTGGTAAGAAGAATGAAAGTATGAGGTCAAAATTATAAAGTCAGTTAAAATCCCTGCTTCATGTCTTACCCAAAGTGTGTGATCATGTGCACTTATTTAAGCCTACACTGATTTAACTGTACAAAATGGGGGTCTTATTTCAAATAATGTGAACTCATTGCAAATTCTGGCTTTCCCACCCTACAACTCTGCACCCTGGTAAAGATTACATTTTAGAGCAAAATGTAATCTTTGTGGGGATGTGTAACCTCTCCAAATCAAAGAGTAAGGTCATGTATCACACACATGCACATGTGCGCTTAACATATACTTGCAAATATGCTGCTTCTAGCTCACATGGTGCTAATGATTGTGAAATATTTTAATTGCGCAAATATTCAAAGCGACAGCTCTCTCATTAATCACAGACTGATTATGACATGATTTGACACCCTTGTGGTTGCTATGTATGAAAGATGCAGGGTTTTTTTGAACTCCCAATTTTGGCAAGCCATGCACAGTTTGATGAAGGGGTGCAGCTGTGATTCTTTCACACAAACGGATTGAATTGGCAACATTTTTAAGGGGTCAAGTGCCAGGGTGTTACATTGGGCTTAAGATGCAGGAAGCTTACCCTGCAGTATGTTATGTATTCTAGCGGATGGAAAATTATTAATATTTAAAACAGGTGAATGTTGATGTGTAAAAGACGGCTTCTTTCAAGTTCTATTGAATGTACCAGTTAATGTTTCAGCTCGTGTCTAATGGGGCCACTGGACTCATTTTTTATTTTCAAGTAGGTGTTAATATTAAGCAATATGCCCCGAGCGGCGGGGGCATTACCGACTCAGGTAATGCCCTGGGGCCCATAGTTATAGGCCAAAGCGAAGTGGAGGCCTTAACGAAGGCCCTGGGGCATTACTAGAGTCGGTAATGCCCCCGCCGTGAGGTGCATATAGTTATTAGTACCCTGGCCCGTAAAAACCGCGTGACCGGGGCACTAAAAGCTTTTTTTTGGCCCCGAAACGCTGCGGGCAAAGAAAATGGCCACCTGGAAAGTGAAAACGGAGTCCGACAGAAGCGTTTCCAGCACGTCCGCTGCCGAAAAAAAAGAATGTAAGTGCGGTAATTGTCGAAATTGTTTAAGGGTTCAAGTGCTAGACTGTTACACTGGACTTAAGGTGTGGGGGCTTACCTCACAGTATGTTATGTATGGCTGTGGGTGGAAAATTGTATCTGAATATTTCAAAGTGGTGATTGCCGATATGTAAAAGATGTCCTATTCTGATTCTATATTCTCTTTGTATTTATTTAGCAACAACATGTGGTTACAGTAGCTGGATTGTGCAGCAGGCAGACCATGAAGAAATTGTATCTGGACCCCAGGAAACCAGCAGACACTGCGAACATGGAGATTAGTGCATCTGGTTCAACAACCTCGGTTGTTGTGGGCCCCGAGGGTTAGATTGTATGTTTTTACTGATTTAACAGGGGGCATTGCTGGGGTGTAGCCAGCAAGGGTTGATGGAGTATCTAGGTCCCCGGCGTGGAGAATGGCTTTTCTGGTTCTTTAATGGACCTCAGCAACAGGTACCTTGGCAATGTTTTGACAAATGGACAGCTATGAAATACAGAATGCCTCAGCAAATGCTTGTATTACATACCGGTAATCTGTATGCCTCCCACTCCTACTCTCCCTCATCACATTTCATACTCTATTAAGGTGTTGATCCTTCCTACAGAACACTTTCCCAAAAACTTAAATTCCCCTCATGTTTGCCCCTCAACTTCATAGCCTTGGCCAGCTCCCAACTCACAAATCCCCAAGGAGCTGCTGAGCAACACCTGTGCTCAGCACTCCTTGCAGCATAAAAGGTCAAAAACTGCAACACTTATTCTAGAGCTTTATGATAAGGAAGGCCCCTACCACAAAGACTCCCATCCAACAGCATTCCTCCGACATATGGCCAGTGGTTGTCCAAGTGTGGGACTGCACAACGGTTTGAAGGGCGACCCAAAGGGATTCAAATGTGCTGATAGGAATGTAGGGTGACAACTGGGCACCAGGGTAGGAAATCCACAAAGAAGCAGAAATGGAAACGAGGCTCCTAAGACCCTCATTCCCACTATTGTCTTTGACCGGAGAGCCATGGTCAATGGTCAGAGAAAATCCCATTGAATGAAGGGGCTGTGCTGAAGTCCCTCTACTCAGTGGCTGGTGCCTCAAAAACAACCAACAAGTATTCTTGCCTACCAAACTGCAGTGCCTACAGCGGCATCTCAGGTGGGCTGAAGAATCAAGCATTGAAGTGGGCCGAAGCAAGTGGCAAAGAGCCTGGATGCAGAGCCCCATCTAAAACATTCAACATATCTCCAAAAAAGATCTTGATTGCAACTGCAGAGCTTAAAATATTTGAGGTAGGTGCATAAGAAGGATGCAGTGTGGTCCAGAGAACAGGAACCACAAAATGACTTAAACGACACTGTACCCAGCCACCCAGAATACCCCGCATGAGAGTAAACTCACTCTCACAACAAACAGAATTTTGTTGTGGGGATGACAGGGAGAACATTATTAACCATTTAACCAAATTCGAAACATGACACACTACCATACTGCAAAGCCAGATCCTCTGCCTCCAACAGTCAGAAGGTAGCACGGTGGTGTTCCAGTAGTGGGCCTGACTTACCTAGAGGGGCCCACAGGATGAGAAGACAGTAACTGTGTCTAACAGAAAATATAAGCAGGTCTGGCTTTTGGTGGGGGGGGTGCCAACAGCAGGGCTCCTTCTCGAAGTCATGGCGGAAGCGTGGCCCCTAGTGACACTGGCACTGTTGACTGTAGTTGTTCATTCCCAACGCTCTGCACTATTTCAGAAATAGCGATATCCATCTGCAGTCCCCAACAAGGCCAGAGGCCTAGCCACCCCTGGTGCTCAGCCCAGCTGAAATTCCAGGGATGTCCCATACTCACCAAGCCAGAATCTGTCAACTCTTTTGAAGTACAAGCCTGGTAGGGACTGAGGAGGGAATCACAAACTGAATAGTTAGACCCACAAAGTCCTGCAGTTTGGTCAAGCCTTTGAAGAAATAAGCAAGCAGCCCAGCTGCCTTCTACAGGTTTCATTGTCGGGAAGGACAGGACACAAAACCAGAGGATAATGGGATACGGTCAAGTGCAATATACCCTTAGCTGTGAGGAGGAGAGGCAAGCAAATGCTCCAAAATAAGCATCCTTTTGAAAGGGTTCTGTCAGAAGGCAGAGCACCTTCCTACAGTAAGTACTGTGGCAAGGAAGAGAGACGTGGAGGCAATAGCTAGTCTCTTCTCCCAGCACCAGACTAAGGCATTCTGTGAAAGACTCTATCATGGAAGTGTTCACCACACACATTTCAAGAACACCAGAAAGAGGAGGTGGCAAGTGTGAGTGACCCCTAACATACAGCAACATTATGTGAAAGGCAATTGCAATGCAAACTGCCAAAACAGCAGCACTCACTGTAAGAGTGCCTGTGCATCACCTGGCTCTGAGGCAACAGAAAGATGTAGTTGACCCACATCTGTTGGAGCACAAGTGTGGATAATGGATCCACAGGGTGGAAGCCCCCAGTAGCAAATTGGTGCGGTCATTGAGGAGCCTCTTGGGGTCCACTCTTATTTACTTGACAACTGCAAGCACTTCACAGGCTTCCATTGTGAGGTGAAGGTGCCGTGACTGAGGGAGCTGTAGATGGAAATAAACTGCAGAGTTCTTGAATATTGCTGGAGAGGGGTTATTATACTGAAAGCATTTGTTGAAGCCAGCATAAGTGGGATTGTGATGGCTCCTTTACGGAATAGGCAGGAAAAAACCCTGTATTTGCCATTAATTTGAAGAAAAAAAACGAAATGTTATGAGAATCTGAAGAAGAATGCCTCTAACAGATATCTGGCAAAGAAATGGTTAAGAATGCAGCTCTGGGCTAGTGACCCATACTTATAATGTAAAGAAGACAAGATTAGAAATGACTTGGGGAATCTTTCATGCTATTTATATTGATTTAGATGATGAAGGACTTGCATCTGATGAAGACCATTGACATAAAGAAATGTAATTGGGATTAATGTGGTGCTTTATATTTCGGAATGTGATTACTTGTAACATAGTATTGCTCATGTGAAGTTCTTTTATGTAATAGGCCCTATTTTCTTTATTGTATTGTAAATATAAGACCATCATTTTCATTTATAGAAAAATAACAAGACTTCTGTGTGCATGTTTGAGCACATTTTTGTGCAAAATGGAAAGCCTCTAATAATATGAACATTTCACAAAATGTGAAATTGTTCAACACATCTCACAAGTCATGCAAAATATGCTGTGGCTCAAAGTTTGAAAAGTGCAGTGATTAGTCCAGGGTGTGCATCACTGTGGGAATGTGTGCATTTAATTGTCTAGGGAAAATGCAAAGGCATCTTTAATGTCTCCGACTTTGACTTTGCGAGGAACAATAATATCCTTTCAGTCCCCAAACTTACAGACAATGTTTATTTTATGATACATCAGAAAGCTTTCTTTACAAAATCATCTACAAATTGAATAATAAAACATTTTGACACAAAGTATCTCCCAGACCACCTCTACTACGTCCCTTAACATTTTCCTGTTTAGAAGATGGATTTGGGATATGTACCAAAAACGTATTAAGATCCTCATTTTGCAAATGTAAACATGGCAGGGCTAATCCACAAACAGATTTATAAATTACAGAGCCTGATGTAACGGCCCTGTAGTTATGGTTAAGTTGCTCAACCAATAGGAAGAGTACTTTTTGGATCGCTTATAACTTTGCCTTCACTGAATGAATCCTCACAAAACTTTGCAAATCGGGTATATGGCTCGGTCAGATCGATCCTGTGAAGTATGGGAAGGTTTTGTCAATGGGGGGCAAAGTTAAAGCGGGGTCTCAAAATGTGTGGTTTTTCCCAAAGACACAATGAAAAAAGAAAAGTGCTCACGACAACAGTCCAAACCGCTGGACAGATTTTTACCAAATTTGAAACAGGAGTGGCGATCTGGTCCCAAAAGCGTGCTTTTGTTAATTTGGTGTAAATCCGTCCAGTAGTTATTTTTAAAATGACCAATAAGCAGGTACAAAAATGTGCTTTATCTGGGTTTGATTTGCGGACTCACTTCCCTGTTCGGTCCCTAGATGGGACTCAGATTGACCCAGGGGGTTGGATCCGCATACACGATTATTGAATGGTGAAGAGCGTGAGGCGCATCAGATTTTTGGAAATGCCCATCATGTTGGATTGGCGGACATGCACCGATGTCCAACATATTAAAAAACACAACATTGCACTTGTCAAACTAATGAAACAATCTCTGGGAGGTGAGGAGTGATGAGGATGGGATGGGCTATGGCCTTAAAAAGCCAAAAAACAGGCATGCTTCTTCTTGCAATTCCACGAAAAGCCAGAGGCACCCCTGTAATGTTCACGAACATCTCGCAGACATGATTTCGATTACAGGGGGTGGGGTGGGTTTCATTTGCTCAAAGTGTATGATATGTACTTATTCTGTAGTTATTGTGTCATGGTCAGTGGCCATGCACTCCAGAATTATGTGCACTGGGCACAATGAGTACAGTAGTAGTTGGTGTATTGTAATTATAGGTAAAGTAGTCAGAGTTAGGCCAGAATGAGCATAGTAACAATATGTGTAAAATAATTGTCTGTAATGTAGTGGGATTGTAGTATTTGTAATATGAGGTATTATGAAATTGAGTCATTAGGAAAAAGAACCATACTGGATAAACAAATAAAAAAATACACATATTACAAATAGTTTTAGGGAAATACCTGTGAGACACTTCTGTAAGTGCATTACACTTTGAAACATGTTAGGGTATTGTTGCACATTGGTGTGCAGTAACACATGCATTGGTTATTGACACTCGCCTTACCATTACACCCCCCCGTCTAGTATCAATGGCAATTGGCACCTGTGATGGTGTGCTCACAAGGGGGCAGGGAGGATGGAGGCACTGAAGGTGTGGTGCACCATGTGTGCGAGAAAGGTATTTTATGGACTGTGACTTTTGTGGAAATGGACACTGCAGTGCTGGTGTCTACAGACTCTCCTTAGAAGACCTTGTTCCTGCAATGAACATATGTATGAGTCCATTGAATGTTGTTCCAGGCCTATTGTGCTTAACCTATAAGCTGAGGAGCAGCAATGGCCCCATTGGCCTCTTGTGCTTTTACCCCCTACTCCCGACCTTGTTGGGTTGTTTGTACAAAGACTACTGACATATTGTAGGTAGTGTCGGCAACAAAAGGCTGTGGATTTTACTGCACAATCACCTATATCATAATAAAATTGTACTCATAACATTTTACATAAAAACATGAAAAAGTCCTTTTGGGCATGAAGGCCAGTGGGTGTGCCCGTGGCCCGTGCCACCTTCTTTTCTCACAACGGTTTAACAACTTTGTTGTACTGTCAAACTTTTTTGTGTTCGTTTTCGTTTTTTATTGGTGGGTGGGTTGGGTGAAAAAGTAGAAGTCTTCTGCTGTCATAGAACAGCTCCTTTGCGCTCTGTTCGGAGTGATGTGCGAATTGCAGACCCTAATAAAAACCTATGAAATTCAATTAAAAACTTTGTTAAAGGGATGTTACGGTTACAAGTAAAACCAAAAAACCCAAGGAATTTGCCAGTTATGGCAAGCTAAACAACCATAACTTGCGCCACTACTGTGCACTGCTAGGACTAACACCCAGGACATTAAAGAGGACATCACAAATGTCATTGAGGACATCACTGATGACATGACATAGCACATTAATTTTTATGAAAAGTCTCTAGAACTGGTTGTGTTTATAATGTTAGTAACAATATGTCAGGAGTGATCAGAAGACCTACTCTGAACTACTTAATGTATTAAAGAATGTACTCATCTAAACAAAACATTATTTTGAAGTGTTGTTATTAATACAGGAACCTAATCATACACACACATAGGCAATGGCTGCAGCATGCATCATAGAAGTAAATTATTTCTACTCAGGTAATTTTGGATATTCAAATAATGAATGGCACCTTATCAGAGTTTTCAGTAGTGTTAAACATGGAATAAACATGGAATAAATAGCTAATAATTCAAGATGTTCTTGTGTTAGTACAAACAATACATGTGAAGACCCACAATGCATACAAATCAGAGACACATATAGAGAAACTAAAGTAAGGTGTCCTCTTTTTGGAAATGCATGGAGTTCCCTGTTTTCCTTGCTGGCTTCGACACCCTAGACCCAAATCTGTAGGTTGCCCACATGAACAAAATGTGCTGAGCTGAAAGGCTTGCGGTTACCAGTGGGTTTTCCTTTTGCACCCCGGTAGTTGCACCCACACATGTGAGGTACTGTTTTCATTGGGACACGTGTGGAGATGCCGGAAGGTATACCATGTCTTGTTGGCGGTGTGTTTCTGTGCGTGGCCTGAGCGAAATGCCTGAGAATTGTCGTTATTTCCAGCCAATTTCAGAGACATTTACCTCTGTCCACTCACCGAAACACTTTGCCAACAACAGATGTCATACCTTCCCACGTTCCCACAGGTGTCCCGACAAAAACGGTACCTCACGTGTGGGTGCACTTACCGGGGCGCAAAAGAAAAAGAGTAACCCACTGGTAACCCCAAGCCTTTCGGCACAGCACATTTTGTACATGTGGGCAACCTACAGATTTGGGCCTAGGGTGTCGAAGACAACAAGGAAAGCAGGGAACCCCTTGCATTTCAAAAAAGAGGACACCGTGGGAATGCAGAGAGGTCTGACTTGCAGCCCTCCCTGTGGGCAGATGATCAGCCATCTGCCCCCAGGGGGCCCTAACCTGCAGGCCCCATCCTTTGGGGGGCCTGCACACTTATTCCTTATTCTTGGGCTGCTTAAGGGATATGTTTTCAAAAATGTGAGTACTGATTGGCAGTAGTGTAATAGTGTTTATAGGATAGTGAGATTATGTGTGTTTAGTTTGTTTGTTGGATTGTGTTCAGAATGTTGGTATTGAAGACTCTAGGCATTTTGGGTTGTATTTATTGGTGAGGTGTTTCTTTGCATGGCTGTGTTATGTTGCGGTGTTTGTGAGTCTAATTATTGTATAGTTACTTTTTCCTTTGTTGAGGCTGTATGTAGAGTTTTGGCCAGGACATACAGTCAAGATCATAGGGTTTGACAACAAGCACTGCAGCATAAGATACCCATGTAAGCAAACATTTTGGATTGTGGTCTATGGTCAGATGTTTTCCCGAATGGGTGTGTTATGATGTGGTGTTTGTGAGTCCAATCATTATATACTGATTCATGGAATTTGTGCGCTGAAAAACAGGGATTTGTGTGCCATTCTGCCCGCAAATCCACATTTCCTAAACAGGGATTTGCGGGCAGAATGGCGAACAAATCCCTGTTTTTCGGCGTACAAATTCCATGAATCAGCCCCTTACTGTTTGACTTTTTGTGGTTGTATGCTGTTTTTTCATGGCAAGGGTAATTGGAGCAGACATTCTTTTTCAATCTCTGTGATAATAGAAAAGATCACATGTTAGTCTAGGTAGTTTATAATGAATATTGCATTGAAGTAGACATTTCTGTATTTTGCTCAGTTCCTGTGTTTGTTCATTAAATCATTGGGTCTGTGGGAAAAAATCCATGCTGGATTAAAAAAAACTTTCTACGTTGTGGTACAATATATTTCTTTCACTGATTTCAATAGGAGAAATTTTGAGGCCGATTCATGGAATTAATGTGCGCTGAAATTTTCGGCGCAAGCGTGCGAAAGCGTGCAAATTGCAGTGCAAGTGCGAAAATCGCAGCGAAACCCACACACAGCGATTCATAGTCTGTGTGCGTGTAAATCCCTGGATGTGCGCTAAAATTCTGCGTGGCACACGCTGGCGCACACGTCTCCAAACATCGTGCACTAAGCGCACAGCGAAAGCGCACATAGCGCAGCGCACACAACAAAAGTAGGCGGAACAGGGGGCGTAACACGCGGAATGGGGAACAACGCATGAAAATGTGGGCGTCACAGGGGAAGTACAGGAGGCAAATGCGCAGAACGCCCACACGTGCGTCTACAACACGTATTCATGGAATCGAACGGGGCTAATGCGAGCGCCAAAAAAGACGTGCTAATCCGGAAACACAATGCCAGCAGGAAGCAGGCATACGTGGACCCGCGCAACATAAAAGTGCGCGCAAACAACAAACAAGCTCAGTCGCCAAGATGAATATACCGTTCTTAGCAGCAGTGGTCGTGGGATACTGCAGGAGGAGGAGGAGGAGGATAGTCAGGCCCAGAATTTTTACACCCAGAACCAGCCTTTTTGGGATGCCTGATGACCAGGTGTATGGGATGTACAGGTTTCCACCTCACATAATACTCGACCTAGTGAGTCAGTGGGAGGATGACCTCACATCACCCACCCTGTGCTCCCAAGCAATCAGCCCCCTGGAGAAGGTCCTCAATGTACTGCACTTCTTGGCCACTGGATCATTTCAGCGGACAAGTGCTATAGTGGGGGGGTGTCACAGGCCACGCAGTCACGCTGCCTACACCAGGTGTTGGCCATCATGACTGCACACCCATCAGTTCACAGGCACATATACCTGCCCAGAACACCTGCAGAAAGGCAGGCTGCCGTCCAGGTTTTCTATGGGGTGGCACAATTCCCCAAAGTGCTAGGTGCCATTGATTGCACCCATGTGGCTCTACACCCCCCCCCCCCCAGGGCATCTGAGCACATCTATAGAAACCGCAAGCACTGGCATTCCATCAACGTGCAGGTAGTATGTGATGCCAAGGGAATCATCACCTCAGTATATGCCAACTATCCAGGGTCCACCCACGACAGTTTCATTTACAGAATGTCAACCCAAAACCGGGACCTAGAAGCTGGTCGGCATGGCGATACATGGCTGCTTGGTGAGTATAAATGCCACTGCACATGCATGCATGTCAGGTACTGAGTAATGTCACAACCCCACTAATGATACCCATCACCACCTCCCCAGGAGACAGTGCCTACCCTCTGAGCACCCACATGATGACGCCAATTCGGAACCCCACCACGCCACCCGAGGTAAGATACAACACAGCCCATATTGCAACCCGGGGCATAGTGGAGCGCACATTCGGAGTGCTCAAGTCACGCTTTCACTCCCTTGACCGCTCTGGTGGGCATCTGTTATATGCTCTACCAGTAGTGTGCAGGATCATAGTGGCAGCATGTGTCCTGCACAACGTTGCAACACACTGGGGCCTGCCGGTGGACATGGTGGTGACCCACATCCCCAACCACATGCACGCCTGCTGCGCATGGGAACGGTAAAGGGCACGTGGTGAGGCAGCCCGTACGCAGCTGGTGGCTAATTACTTCACATAGAAATCACACCCCTGCGGAGTGCACACAGCCCTGGCACATACCAGCTGACAATCAATGATGATGACATAAGGGACACTCAACTGTTACAACCATACCATCCTGAGATTGGTCACCTGGAAGTGTTACATTGTGTGCATCCCTACCTACCCAAACACCACCAATGCTGTGTCATCAAAAGACATACATCTATGCTGCGAAATGGATTACCCCCTTGCTAAATACAACATGAGAACAGCGCCATGTCACCCAACACCTCCCCATCTCCACCACCAAACACACCATGGCATGTCATGCAATGTGAAAGCAAACAAAGAAATGCACAAGACCTGACACAAGTGTCACAAAGTACACTGTCCCTAATGGAAACTGCCCACACACAATATGTTCCGAGTAATGTATAACTAACAGCACACATTACCAAATACTTACCACCAACACAATGCTGCAACACACCATGGAAAAATGCAAAAACATGACAGTACTATGTTCGAGTAGTGGTAGTCTTACAACCTGAATACGCCAGCACATCAACCCCTTACAACTGTAGAGTGTTGCTGCCATGCAAATGTCTCAGTGTACTGCATACAACATGAACTGCATCTGCAAAGTAGACGGCCTTGTGAAGACATGAGGAAGGAACCTGCAGATTAGGAGGAAGGCATGGATGCACAAACACATATCAATACACCATGCAGTGTACAATACAACAACAATATCCACTAGGGATGTCTACACAGTATTGACTACAGACTGCCCACACAGCTCATGGGAGCCCAACGTCACTGTGTAATTCACTGTCACTTGGTCACACCCTTTGCAAGCCCATGTAAACGGGAAGCAGGAGGGGTGTGTGTCTCACAAACCCAAGCATCTAACCCAAACTCAGGACAAGCCTGCATGTGCCCAGCCGGAATGCAGTGGATGCCCACGGGAGCCACACAAGGCAACACACTGTAAAAAAAAAATCCAAAATCAAAAATGGCCATGTGTGGGCCAGGGAGGGGTGGGGGATGCCACCCAGGAGGTTCAAGGACAGGGTGCACACCAACACCCAGCTGCGCGGATGTTGCGAAAAACAAATACCTCCTTGGGCTCATGGCCTGCACGGCTATGCCATTGTGGGAGAACTGCTTTTGCTCTGCTCATCCTCTGCTGCTGTATCAGGAGGCAGTGGCACTATGGGAGGCAGCCCACGCAAAGCCCTGGTATGGTCCTCCATGGCAGCAAGCATGCGGGTCTGGAAGGTCTGATTCTGTAGGATTAAAGTGCAGAGATCCCCCTGCACCACATCACGGGTTGCCTGCATTTCTGCACGCATTGCCTCGCGTGATGCCCGGATCTCCTCACGTGTTGCATGCAGCTCAGCTGAGAGCAAACGTGTGAGCTGCTCCAGCTGCTGTTCTGCCCTAACATTTCAGGAAGCCTCAAGTTCAAGCAGACTCTGCCTGAGGTCATGGAGTTCTACCCTCAGGGCTTCCCTATGGCCCTGGGACTCTATTGATATGGATTCGCGCAGAGTCTCCAGTGCCGCCCGTCTGTCCCTGTTGGACGCCAACATGTCTTCCCTGTGTGATTGGCAAATGGAGTCTGTTACCTGCTGTTGTTGCTCCATCTGCCTTTCAGAGGGGATAATGGAAGTGGCCACCCTCTCCATTGCCTGAGCCATCATTTCTACTGATGCTGCCTGTTGTGTTGCCATACCATACATGGAGTTTTCCCATACAGTATTGCCTGGTGGCGCACGGCCACCGCGTCGACGGGCACAACACCTGTTTGGGGCAAGGCGATCTACACCTTGCTGTGCTGGCACTGGCTGAGGCTGCAGGACTGCATTCCCCCTCTGATCTGCTGGCCCAGGAACAGGATCAGATGCTGTGGAGTCTGACCCTGAATCCGTAACCGCCAAAGGCAGACTTACCAACACTGACATCCCCATAGAGGGTTCTACCCCTGGTGCAGGTGGGTTGGACAGAACAGAATCCCTGCCAGAAACACTTACCTACAATGACACATAAGTCTCATCATCCGACTCAGCACCTGAATAGAGGTCTGGGGAGGTGCTGTCATGATCTCTGCTTCCAAAAGGTCAGGGTTTTCCCAACTCCCTTGGAAGCAGATCCATAACCCAGGTTCCGAGTGCCAACCAGTCCCAATTGGGACCTTTTGGACCCAGTCCTGGCACCAGTGGCACCAGGCTCATAAATATGCCCAGTCCCAGCGCTGGACGCGCCGGGCTCATAATGCTTGAGTGGACTTACCTGCAGCAGACCATGCTGCTTACTTGCCTGCCAGTTGAGCCTCTGATCCTCTTCTGTTTGGAACTACTTTTCCTGTTGGGTGGGGCAGGAGCCACTCCCTAGATTCAGAACACTGGAACTCTTCTGGAAAGCAGGAACTCTTTTCTTACCTAGGCGTGGCTGTGGAAGGAGACACCTAAGCACTACAGGAGGCTATTTAAACCACACCCGATGGATGAATCTTGCTTTGCGTTATTCTGCATCCTCTGCAGCAGAACGCTCATCGTGTCTTCTGCATCTGATCCTGGGCCTAAGGAAAAAGGCTTACCATCCTGAATCCAGTCTTCAGCAACACCTATAAAGACAAGAAAGAACAGGTTAGCATTACTGTCTTCAGTGACAGCTCTTCACTTACCTGGTCCATCGGCTGTCACCAACGCCTCGCGCTGCATTCCGGTATCTGAAAGACAAAGGCTTACCTACTCTTCGTGCGCTCCGGAGGTCTTCACACTGCATTCCGGCATCTGAAAGACAAAAGCTTACCAACTCTTCGCACGCTCCGGAGGCCTTCGGCGCTGCATCCCGCATCTGAAAGACAAAACAAGGTGCGTTTAAAGACATTGGGGAACTTTAATACTCACGTGTCATTACTCCTTTCCACATCTAACCCAGTGGGTATTCCGGTACCCTGCAGCCGCTCCGAACTTGTACCTGCAAAATAAAAAGACAGTTAGAGCGCATCGTGAAGCAGGCAACAAGCGCTTACTTACGTGCTTCCAGGCGCTTCTATTCATCACACGGGCTCCATCTTCAACTCACTTCAGCCCGTCATCCGCCATCGCCGGAACCCTGCAAAACAAGAAACATCATTACTAAAGACTTTAAAGACATTAGAATTACTCGAAACTTACCGTTCGTGCAGTAAACGATGGACAGCAGTCCTCTGAAGTCAAGAGGCCTGCTCCCCTTATCCAGTGAAGAAACTGGTTACAGAACCCTGCCCCGAGGCAGATGGAGAGCACGGCGTTCACTTACCTAAGGTGAGAGTGTTAACCTTTGGGGTTCTACAGGAGAAGAGAAAGGGAAGAAGAGAGAGACATTCAATAACCCAGTTCCTTAATCCCATATTTTCTATCTGCAGACATCTTACCCTTCGAGTCAGACATACAGTGCACAGAGGTCCAGCCCAAAGAGCCAGCCGTGTGTTACACATCACCTTTGAAGATACGGTATACGCCCAGTCAAGACCGGCGCCTCTACGGGAATCAGGTGAGCGTTACAGGTGCACCCAGAGGCACCCCTGGACAGTATGGTCTGCAGTAACATTGGGTTTTCACCCACCACCACACCACGTCCCCCACTGGTGCCCGGTCGTGCCTGAGATTCCTCCTGGGTCTGCACCATCTCCTCAACCTCAACAGCACAAAGTGCGTCATCACCTGCAAAAACATGAAAGACAACAAATGGAAACAGGCATGAGCACCATAGCACACACATAGGCCGTGACAAGCCAGAGATCCAGTACATGATTTACACATGTCCCACATAGCTATAACCCTGCCATGCATGCACTGTCAAAGAGTTGGAAGTGGAGTCAAAAAGGCAGACACTGGGAAGAGCAAGATGGAAATGCAACACATTTGCAGCATGTTGGGTAGCACTGGCATCACACATCAGGCTGTGATTGGCATGTCCAATACACATACATGACACATGCCACCACACAGATGTCATGTAGCATAGCCACAGTAAATTACAAAACTACAGCACTATGTCAGTGAATGAGTACTGTCACACATCCATGTCACATCGACATGATGCGAAGACTGATGCTGAATAGTGTTGCAAAATATGCATGTGTCACACACTGAAACACATCCAGTGTCCAATAACACAGTCATTGTGGGCTGATCAATGGTTGGTCACTTTAACATTACAGGAAACATCTGTCATCTTCCACATGCAGCAGTACAAATGAGGTCAAATCAAAACAAAAACAATCCCCACAGCAAGGTCCGTTACATAGACCTACTGTTTTCACTGTCTGGGGACCCCAAGACAATATTTTATAGTATAGAAGAAAAGAGTTCAAATCCACATTTTAATGGGAAGGAAAGGTGTAACACACAAAAGCTATATCATTAAGAAAAATATTTTATTATAGAAAAAAGACATAATTCTCATTAAAACTGTGTTAAATAATACACAGATTAAGGAACAACCCTAAAACCAGGTTATCAAAAAAACAGGACGATTACATACACAACATCAATGTAAAAATAAAAAAACAACCATACCACATTAACTAAAAAAACAACATTTACCATACAAATATCAGTGAAAAATTCATTTGTTGCAATCTATATATAACCCAACATGTTTTTTTTTCTGTTGACTCTTAGATGTCTGACATTCATGAGGGGTAGCTCTTCTTAAAATTCTACAGTGATCGTCCCCTCCAGTCCTGGTGGGCATGGATCTGAACTTGATCCTTAATGCAATCTATAAAAACATACAACCATATTAAAAAATTGTGAGTGCACCAACATTTCCCAAGATTTACCTACTTTTAATGTCATATGTCAACATTACACAAACACGGAAGCCTGAATTAATAAAGCCATCCGTACCTAGTCCCCATTCGGGAACCCTTAGCACCAAAAATCTGCTGTAAACATATATACCTTGGGATCTGTGTATTCCAAGGATCCAATGTCGCCAATAATACAGTCACATCCAGCCGGATATCAGCCGCTTATATTAGTAATCCTTTTCAATGGATTTGAGTAAGAACACACTAGAGAAGAAAACATAACGACACCCTGTGTCACACTATAATCATACCGCAGTATAAAAAGTCAAAACACCCCCTAAGGAACATGCTTGCACATACCTTGCAAAATGCGGTAGCCAAATGTGTTCCCAAAAGAGAATAAACCTTTGAGGAGAATGATCAGTCTTTAACGTGAAACGGCTGCTGTGTCAAGTTCTAACTCTTGAAACACAATCTGTGGAGATTAAACACAATAAGAAGTAATCAACCGCTGTGTTCACTAGTATTCACTAGGGTATTATTTAAACAAACATTTTTCCTGCAGTTCCAAGGCCACGAAAAAAGGCACATACATGATCTACAAAGTGCGTACCCAAATAAAGGCATATATGCCAATAGTGAGCCTCAATATACACATCCTAAACCCGAGCTCAATATGTTATTTAGCCCAACAAAAACGCATCTCCATTTAGCCTAGCATAATAAAATGCTACACACTGCTGAGCCTCCGTATAGTGTTTATCGAAAAAAAGGGTTTACATGCCGCCTGTCAAATGTTGTTAAACTTTGTGCTGCCTCCAAAGTGCAATATCACTCCATTTGAAAACAACACATGCAAGTTATGCTCAACACTTGTGAGCCTCTGAAAACTGTTTAACTCAAAGACTCATCTCCATACTGCATCACAAGAATTCTTAAAATCAGTGCTGCATCCACTGTCCAATTTCTACTCAGTTTAAAAAAAGAGCCTGCATGCATGTAACCATGTTACCTAAGAACTACTGCATGCATCCCCAAAACAAAGCACGAGTTACAACACCTCATAACGGTAAATTTACCCGTAATGGACCAACAAAAGCCCAAAGTTCTTTTTCAACCGCCGATTGCTGTGGTGCAGGCGCCACCATACAATCCTCTCAACGCCATTGTTGTAAACACACAAAAAAACGCCAGGAAAGACTGTCTACAAATAGCTTTTACCCATAATGCAAATGGCAAGGTAAAACAACACTAAAAAGGGACTCATGAAGTAGAAAACGAACTGTGAAAAAGGCACTTAGCACTTCTAAATTTTGAAAATTCATGCCAGCCTCCAAACTGACTAAAAAACAAAATAACTTGGACAAGGAAGAAATCAACCACTAATGGAAAATACTCTGTCAAGGCAATCACCCACAACAAATGGCATGGAGAAATACCACACTTAGTCTAAAAAAAACAGGGGGGGGGGGTAATCAGAAAATGTTTTTTTGTCCGAGTAATTCAGAAAGACAACTCCTTGGCCTCTCTACACCAATGAGAACAGTAAGACTAGAGCCCCAAACAGGCATGGAACAGGGAACAACATAATTAATCATCTTAACCCAGGTTAGTATAAGGCAAAGAACTGTATATAAATATGCAGTCATCGACATGAGAAACAACAGAGCATGACAGATGTGTACAATGGATACAGCCAATAATGTCCATTATAACTCGCATGATAAGAAGAGCATGGCAAGCTGCACAGGGAGGACTAGGGCACTCAGAAGCATGGGCCCTCATCATCACATAGCCCTAACATTATGCCACTCAACATCTTCATTTAATCCAACCAAATGCTGCGGGTTTTAAAGATGAGTTTTTGTTCTAAGGTGACTAGTCTCTGATCTATAACTCGCCCGTTCCTAACCACAGCCAACTGCGTAACCTTGGCCAGGACCCTCGTACTATCCAAGGTCGACTACTGTAATGCCCTCTATCTAGGTATTAATCTCCGCAATCTAAACAAGCTACAAACTGTCCAAAACAATGCGATCAGAGCGGCCCTTAACATTCCTAGGCGCCAGCATATATCTGACACCAGGCGCAACCTGCACTGGCTCTCTATCCCACATCGCATCTCCTTGAAGTCCCTGGCTCTCACACACAAATGCCTCCACAACCAAGCCCCTCGCTACCTGGCAAACAGATTCTCTTTCCACAATTCCACCAGACCTCGCAGAGCGGCCCAAGCCAACTGCCTTGTCATCCCGCGTTTTAATCTCCAAAGATCAGGTGGAACCAGCTTCCCCATCCTGGCAGCCAAACTTTGGAACTCACTCCCCAATGACCTTAGAGCAGAACCTTCCTTCCTGAAATTCAAACACCTTACCAAAGCCTGGCTATCCGCCCAAGACAGCTAACACTAGTTTACTGCCCTACTTGCACTTTGACCTACTCTGCATCCCTTATTAACTACCCTGTATATCACTGCTTTATCGATATTCGCTTGAATGTATATTCTGTAAATTCTCCTGTAATACTCTGTCACATTGCCTTGTCATGCTTTCATCTTGTTGTAACTAAGTTAAGCGCCCGGTTGCCCCTGGGCCTTGTGCGCTATAGAAATAAATAAAATACAAAAAAAAAATAAAACTTCTTTGCTGGGTCCATTGACCCGTTTCAGGATCACCCACCTCAAATCTTCATGTGAATGGCCATTAGCAATGAAATGTTTGACCATGGGTGCCTGTAAAGTGTTGGCCCTGATACAGCTCCTGTGCTCTATCATGCGAGTTTTACATTTACGGTTTGTCTTCCCAATGTAATGCAAACCGCATGGATAAGTTATCATGTAAACCACATTTGTGCTGTTGCAATTACAAAATTCAGTAATGTTCCATCTATTTGCCAGTCCACATGCAAACAGGCCCTAATAAAAAATGTCTGCAGCCCAATACTCCATCGGCCTGAATGGTGTAATCATTAACACAACCAGGTAAAAATAGTGGCCCTGTGTGGGCTGTAAACAATGACCGAAGCATATCACATATGTTGCAATAGGGCAGAATAATGTGTAGCAAAAATGGTAGAGTGGAAACAATCAGCCTGAATGAACACTTACAAAATCTGAACAATGTAGTTGCAAGATGACAGTTCAAGGGAAAGTGCACTAATGTGGGCCGAATTGGCAACTGTGGGCAGAAGGGATACAGTCATACCCAAATCCAAGGCACGTGAATGTATGGGAGGAAGCAAATGGGTGACCCATAACTCTCAGGAGTACACACCCTCACCTGGCACTCAATCAGAACCAGTCCCCCAAACAACATACACATGGATTACACACACACGCATGGGCACTCACCAGACAATGCGTCGTAATCAGGTAGTTCTCCCTCACCTTGGATCTGTTCCTCTGTGACGAAGGTCCCAGCAACAGACTCATGTTCAGTGAGTTTGTTGTTCGCTTGTGGAGACCCACCGCCAGTCACCAGAGTAGCGTCATGATTTGAGGCCAGCTTGTTCTTTGCTCTGTGTTTCAGGTCATTCCACCACTTGTAGCAATCATCAGTTGTGTGCCTCATAAATCCAAGGGCACTTATGCGGTCTGCGATGGTCTGCCAGTGCGCCCTACGTTGACCAGGTGTGGTCTTGCACCCTGCAGTCACCAACATTTCGCGGCTATGTGCCGACACATAGCTCACAAGTGCATCAAGTTTGGGGTCATTAAAGCTAGGCTTCCTTGACGTGCCGGACTGTGTAGCCGTGTATGGGGTCTCAGCCTGTAATGCCAGAGCACCCTTCTTCCTCTTCTTCAAAGGTGGAGCTGAGTCTGAGTGGCTTGCGCCGCTCTGGTCAGTAGGGGCAGAAGCACAGGTGGACTGGGTACTGGGAGTGTGCGAAGGCACCATGACCATAGGTCTTGGTGCAGGCATTGGCTGAAGTTTGATGTTGGCAGGGGCAAAGTCAGTTTGATGGACCAGGACCGACACTGTCCCGGCTGGGAGACTCAGAGCTGGGGTGGATAGAGCTGCAGCTGCCCCTGCAGCCTCCCCAGCCTGCCTACTTGGGGCAGCAGATGACATCGCTGCCCAGATCCACGTGGCATGGTGACACCAACTTGCACTGACACACGTGGCTTAGACTTGCTGACCTGGAAGTCAGCCTGGGAGTCATCCTGTGCCGGCTCAGGTGCCACAATGGGCTGGTCAAACAAGGGCTGTGCTGGGATGGTGTCAGCCACGTTTCCCTCAACAAAAACAAGCTTACGCGTTTTACACGCAGCCTACAATGACCTCTGAAGGGGTAGGCGACACACGGGGCAAGCACAGTTGGTAAATGCGCGCGCGACTCACCGTCTGCCTGGAAAAAGAACGTGAAAAAAATGCATATGTGCGTGTAGGCAACACCCCCGCCAAAAGAAGAACTGTACGCTGTCTGAGGAGACAGGACAAAAGAAGAAGTGAATGCTGTTTGAGGAAACAGGCCCAAAAAAAATAAAGAACGCTGTCATAGGTAACAGGGAGAACGAACTTGAAACGCTGTGAAGTAATCACGTGTGAACCGACAAGAAGTACAGAATTCACCCACTCGCTCTCCACGAAAAGCACGTACAGTGGAATGGGGTCCTACATGTACCTTTTAAAGCGGCCCACACGTACAGCGTCACTTACGCATGTACGCGCTAAGGCCCTTTCCTCCAATTACACAAGCTGACACTCGGACGTGCAGTTTTTGGATGTGTACGATGAACTTGCACCCGTGTTGATGGAAACGCCCGTGCACGTCACGTCACTTACGCGCGTATTCCCTTTCCTCGGATTACACGCATCCACACGCAGACGTGTAGTTTTTTCACGCGTGCTGAACCACTATGCCCACGTCACGAGGGAAACACCCGCGCGAGTCACGTCAACCGCGTATGTGTGCTGACGTGCTTACGCGCGAAGGGCCTTTCCTCGAATTACACGCTGACGTGCAAGATTTTCACGTGCCAAATCACTCTGTATCAAATTGGCCACGCAACAACACATGGAAGACCACGCTCCTGCCCAGAAGGCCGAATTACTGCACCCCAGAGCCCCGAGCACGCTCCAACCTGACATCTGCTGCTGCCTGCCTACCTGCTGCCCACTTGCCCTGCTATTTGGTGCCTGCACGTCAGCCAGGGTTCCAGTTGCAGTGTCCACCCCTGCTGGAACAGAAGACTCCCGACTGGGATACCATCGCTCCACAGCCCAGCCCCAGGACCCAGTTGCCCACCCACGCCTGCCTCGGGGGTCGCCATGTCGGGGCAAACACCATCTGAGACCACTGACAACCTCCAGCCAGAGAGGCAGAGGGCCACCAGCTTCAGTGTGAAAGAAGTTGGTGTCCTGGTGGAGCATGTCCTGGGGCATTTTGATGCCCTCTTCGGAACATCACGCGCCATCAAGGAAGGACGGGAGAGGATCTGGGACGACGTAGGTGTTGCCATCAACATGGAGGGGGTGGCAACCCGCGACATCAAGCACGTCAAGAAGCGCTGGGAGGACTTCAGGTCCAGGACCCTCTACAAGACCCGGCGCCTCGTGGAGGGGGGCCGGGTCAGCATGAGTGACATCCATATGAGGGTCCTGGAATGTGTAGGCCCAGCGCTTCACGCCCAGATCCTGCAGAGGAAGACCCGTCTGGAGTTGAGCAGTAAGTGGTCAAGCATTGGTGTGTGAGACAGGGTATGTTGCAGTGTGCTGGTAGTCTGATACTTGCCTGTATGTGTGACATAGGCCATGTATGGATGTATGTGTGCAGAGACATCATGGTCATGCATGTGAGACCAGTAATGTGTGAACCACATGGTTGGTGCATGAGTTACAATGCAACATGGGTAGCTGTATGGCAAATGCACACATGAAAGCATGCCAGTGTCTGTTCTTGCACATGGTGGGGGTGTGAGGGATGGGTGCTGCTGTCATGTACATGTATGGTGCACATGTGTGTGTGTCTGAGAAGTGTGTGTGTGACTTAGGTATGCCATGGATTCATGACACATGTCTGTGATGATGTGTACATTCACTCATGCAGTGTGGTCACCGTTGTATGCACTGTGTCTATCCACTGTGTCTGTGGTGTGCAAGGCGTGATGCATGACCCTCCGGTGATGTGTGTGCATGGGATCAGTGTGAGCCATGATGCATGTGAGTTTGAAGGCAAGATTTGGTTAATAGAGGCCTTTGTACATGGATGCTGATGTTGATTGCAGGCGCCGTGCCTGTTCATGCATGTGTGTTGCGTGCATTCACCCATGTGTTGTGGAGGGACAGGATGGAAGTGACGTTAGACACTGCAACTCATGTGTTATTGCTTCCTTTCTAGGGGAATGTTGTACTGTACCCTGATGCTTGTGTTCTATGTCTCCCTCTATGCAGCGTCAAGTGAAGAAGAGGGCGGAGACGGCGCAGTGGAGCCAAGCGGCGGGGATGCCTCCACCGGGCAGCAACGCAAGGCCCAGCCACCCTCCCAGGACTTGCCATCATTCGGGAGCAAGGGGGCTGGTGCCGCGTCTGCCACTACAGCTGTGGCGGAAGGGCCGGGTGAGCCCCCACAGGGGCTTGCAATGGTGGAAGACGGTAAGGAGACATTCAGGTTGGTGGTCTCCACAGAGGAGGAGGAGCCCGCTACTGAGCCGCACATGGGGCCTGGTGGGGGTAGTACCACTGGTGCAAGTGGTGCAGTCCATGGCCAGGGTCAGGAGGCAGCACAGGTCACTGAGGAGGGGCCTGTGCATGTCCCTGTCCTTGACCCTGTGACTGCACCACCATGCACCAGCAGGGATGCCCCGTCCCAGGCCCCTCCGCAGGTAGGGGGAGTGCCATGTCATCTGCCTCTCCACTACCTGCGGACGAGGAGTCCCATAACCGTACGGGCTCCGTCCTGATTGGTGTCGCGTTGCGCACGCGTGACATTCGTGATGACGTGCGTTCGTCATGGGCGGAGAACGCACGCCATCACGAACAGCAGCATCGCGACGAGGCACTGTTGGGAGGGGCCATGGTCGGTGGGTTCCTACATGTGTCGCGCACTCTGGTGGACCTCTCCTCCTCTGTGGAGACTATGCGCCAGTCGTTCTCCCTGCCGTCTTCCGGCCCAGATTCCACCAGGGCCCCCTGTGGACCTAGCCCGACCAACACAGCCAGCTTGATGGAGCTCACATCCCTGCCACAGTCGGGAGTCGACGGTCCAGCAGGGGTGGACACCACAACTGGAGACCAGCTGATGGAGGATGTGCAGGCACCATCTGACAGGGCACATAGAAGCAGCAGCAGCAGGAGCAGGCTGTAGGCGGGAGCAATGATGGCTCGGGGCCATCAACATCGGAGGGGCAGGCATCGGCCAGAGGGCAGGAGGACCCAGGAATGGGAGTGTCTTCCGTGTGGCAGTGGTTGGGCCAGCGAATAGATACGGAGCGGCGGTGGGCGGAAAAGGCGCGGCTCACCATGGTCAGGGCGGAGTTCTCCATGTGTCGGGCGTTGAGGCGGGCAGAGTGCCTCGAGGCAACTCGCAGGGAGTTAGAACAGGCCATGAGTGCCTCCCTGCGAGACCTCTGGGCCAGGACAGAGGCCCGCTTCCGGGACATCGACATGGAGTTCGATGATGCCCTGGCCCGGGACAGCACAGAGTGAGCCGCAGGACTTGCCCGCCGCCATTGTATATAGTTAGATAGTGTTAGGTTTCCTTTCTGTTTTTGTTTATTTTGGGGCGCTTGGACAATGCGCCACGTTTTTGTATATAGTTCTTTATTAGGTAGTCTTTTTTGTAGGTTTCATTTCATTTGTTGGGCTCATGGACCCTGGATTGGTGATTTGTATATAGTTGAACAGTGGATTTTTTTTTTTTTCCATTTCACCATGGAGCAATAGATTTCACTTTTTTTTTCCCTTGGATTTGCTTTGTTGGACTGAGAATTTGGACACATTTTCATTTGGATTTCTTTGGATTCTGATTTCATATTTTTGATTATTTTCTGGACATGCTGCGTTTTATTTCTTCTTCACATTATTGGGAATTTTCTTTTCATTACATTCATTTTGGGTTCAATACATTTTTGTTTCATACTTCGAAGTGTGGTATTCTCTCATTGATTTCATGCATGTCATGATGTGGGTTTTCACATTCACTTGCACCCATTGTGTGTGTGTGATGGACATGTGTTCATTTACATACTTTCCATTCGGGTTGTATCATGTAATGGGCATTTTTATGTGGGTGGATGCAATACTTGGTTGGGTCTTTGGGGTGGGGTGGCGTGGGGTGTGATGTAGCTGGCCATAACGCCCATGATTGAGGATCGTCATGACGTGGGAGCAGGGGGACATGAGTGGGGGCCTGCTGGCAGGTGCCCCTAACTGCTGGGGGGTAGGGGTACTGGGGACATGAGTGGGGCCTGCTGGCAGGTGCCCCTAACTGCTGGGGGGTGGGAGTGCTGGGGACATGAGTGGGGGCCTGCTAGCAGGTGCCCCTCACTGCTGGGGGGTGAGGGTGCTGGGGGACATGAGTGGGACATGAGTGGGGGCCTGCTGGCAGGAGCCCCTGACTGCTGGGGGGTAGGGGCGCTGGGGGACATGAGTGGGACATGAGTGGGGGCCTGCTGGCAGGTGCCCATCACTGCATGAGGGGCAGGGGTGCTGGGGGACATGAGTGGGGGCCTGCTGGCAGGTGCCCCTGACTGCTGGGGGGTGCTGGGGACATGAGTGGGGGCCTGCTGGCAGGTGCCCCTCACTGCTGAGGGGTAGGGGGCTGGGGGACATGAGTGGGACATGAGTGGGGGCCTGCTGGCAGGTGCCCCTCACTGCTGGGGGTGGGGGTGCTGGGGGACATGAGTGGGACATGAGTGGGGGCCTGCTGGCAGGTGCCCCTGACTGCTGGGGGTGGGGGTGCTGGGGGACATGAGTGGGGGCCTGCTGGCAGGTGACCCTAACTGCTAGGGGTAGGGGTGCTGGGGGACATGAGTGGGGGCCTTCTGGCAGGTGCCCCTGACTGCTGGGGGTGGGGGTGCTCGGGGACATGATTTGGACATGAGTGGGGGCCTGCTGGCAGGTGCCCATCACTGCTGGGGGGTGGGGGTGCTGGGGACATGAGTGGGACATGAGTGGGGGCCTGCTGGCAGGTGCCCATCACTGCTGGGGGTAGGGGTGCTGGGGGACATGAGTGGGGGCCTGCTGGCAGGTGCCCCTGACTGCTGGGGGTTGGGGGGGGCTGGGGACATGAGTGGGGGCCTGCTGGCAGGTGCCCCTCACTGCTCGGGGGTGGGGGTGCTGGGGGACATGAGTGGGACATGAGTGGGGGCCTGCTGGCAGGTGCCCCTGACTGCTGGGGGTGGGGGTGCTGGGGGACATGATTGGGACATGAGTGGGGGCCTGCTGGCAGGTGCCCCTGACTGCTGGGGGGTTTGGGTGATGGGGGACATGAGTGGGGGCCTGCTGGCAAGTGCCCCTGATTGCTGGGCGGTGGGCGTGCTGGGAGACATGTGTGGGGGCCTGCTGGCAGGTGCCCCTGACTGCTGGGGGGTGGGGGGTGGGGGTGCTGGGGGACATGAGTGGGGCCCTGCTGGCAGGTGCCCATCACTGTTGGGGGTGGGGTGCTGGGGAACATGAGTGGGACATGAGTGGGAGCCTGCTGGCAGGTGCCCCTGACTGCTGGGGGGTGGGGGTGCTGGGGGACATGAGTGGGGGCCTGCTGGCAGGTGCCCCTGACTGCTGGAGGGTGGGGGTGCTGGGGGACATGAGTGGGACATGAGTGGGGCCTGCTGGCAGGTGCCCATCACTGCTGGGGGGTGGGGGACATGAGTGGGACATGCGTGGGGGCCTGCTGGCAGGTGCCCCTGAGTGCTGGGGGTGGGGGTGCTGGGGGACATGAGTGGGGGCCTGCTGGCAGGTGCCCCTGACTGCTGGGGGGTGGGGGCGCTGGGGGACATGAGTGGGCCATGAGTGGGGGCCTGCTGGCAGGTGCCCATCACTGCTGGGGAGTGGGGGTGCTGGGGGATATGAGTGGGCCATGAGTGGGGGCCTGCTGGCAGGTGCCCCTGACTACTGGGGGGTGGGGGTGCTGGGGACATGAGTGGGACATGAGTGGGGGCCTGCTGGCAGGTGCCCCTCACTGCTGGGGGGTGGGGGTGCTGGGGGACATGAGTGGGACATGAGTGGGGGCCTGCTGGCAGGTGCCCCTCACTGCTGGAGGTGGGGGTGCTGGGGGACATGAGTGGGGGCCTCCTGGCAGGTGCCCATCACTGCTGGGGGGTGGGGATGCTGGGGGACATGAGTAGGACATGAGTGGGGCCTGCTGGCAGGTGCCCCTGACTGCTGGGGTGTGGGGGTGCTGGGGGACATGAGTGGGACATGAGTTGGGGCCTGCTGGCAGGTGCCCCTGACTGCTGGGGGGGTGGGGGTGCTGGGGAACATGAGTTGGTGATCAATAGTGCAAGGTGACATGTGGCTTGGCTGGGGGGCATGCCCATGGTGGATGGGCTGCCTGCGGGACATGACCAGGGGTGCAGGGTAGTCCCGTGTGGTGTGGGCTACCTGCAGCGGCCGTGGAGGGTGTAGAGGGAACACCTAGGAGGACCCACACTGCCAATTCACGTGTAGGACACCCCGCGCACCCTCGAAAATCATGTACCCCGCTCTGACAGCAAAATCACGTGTGAAACTTCCCGCGCACCCCAGGAATACACGTACCCCACTCGAACAGGGCATTTCGCGTGTGATACTTCCCGCGTACCCCAGGAATACACGTACCCCACTCGCACAGGGCATTTCGCGTGTGAAACTTCCCGCGCATCCCCGAAATACACGTACCCCGCTCCAACCGCATGTGAAACTTCACGCGCACCCCAGGAATACACGTACCCCACTCGCACAGGGCCTATCGCGTGTGAAACTTCCCGCGCACCCCAGGAATACACGTACCCCACTCGCACAGGGCATTTTGCGTGTGAAACTTCCCGCGCACCCCAAGAATACACGTACCCCACTCGCATAGGGCATTTTGCGTGTGATACTTTCCGCGCACCCCAGGAATACACATACCCCACTCGCACAGGGCATTTCGTGTGTGAAACTTCCCGCGCACCCCCAAAATACACCACCCCTCTCCAATCGCGTGCGAAACTTCCCGCGCACCCCAGGAATACACGTACCCCACTCGCACAGGGCATTTCGCGTGTGATACTTCCCGCGCACCCCAGGAATACACGTACCCCACTCGCACAGGGCCTATCGTGTGTGAAACTTCCTGTGCACCCCAGGAAAACACGTACCCCACTCGCACAGGGCATTTTGCATGTGAAACTTCCCGTGCACCCCAGGAATACACGTACCCCACTCGCACAGGGCATTTCACAAGGGATACGTCCCGCGCACCCCAGGAATACACGTACCCCACTCGCACAGGGCATTTCGCGTGTGAAACTTCCCACGCACCCCCGAAATACACGTTCCCCTCTCCAATCGCGTGTGAAACTTCCCGTGTACCCCAGGAATACACGTACCCCCCTCGCCAGGGCATTTCGCAAGTGATACGTCCCACGCACCCCAGGAATACACGTACCCCACTCGCACAGGGCATTTCGCGTGTGAAACTTCCCGCGCACCCCCGAAATACATGTACCCTGCTCCAATCACGTTTGAAACTTCCTGCGCACCCCAGGAAAACACATACCCCACTCGCACAGGGCAGAATTTTGGGGCAGTTAGATACCTGTTGGCATATTCTAACTGTTTATTTCTTGTTTCATTTTAGAGTTATTCATTTATCTGTTTGCTTGTTGCAGAATATTGGGGCAGTGAAATACCTGTTGGTGTATTCTAACTGTTTATTTCTTGTTTCATTTTAGTGGTATTCATTTATCTGTTTGCTTGTTGCATAATCATGGGGCCGTTAGATACCTGTTGGCGTATTCTAAGTGTTCATAGTTTTGAAGTTGAAGTTTTGTTGATGTTCATACACAGGTTAGTTATTAAAATTTTGGTTTTAAGAATATTAAGTACGCGTTTACAAGATTTGCTGGTGACCTCTGTTTTAGAGTAATGGTAGTATCATTACTTTCGAACCATCCACAATTCTTTTTTATATATGCAGTGTAGTGACCTGCATTGGTTGTGGCTCCTGTGTGGTAGATTATAACTCTTGTTGTGTAGGTTTTCTTACCAAGTGATATTTGTCCATGTGTGAATCCAGTCAGCTTGCAGTTGTTTTTGGTACCATCTGCGTTGGAACGTAAAAGCATTAATATTACGTATTTACTATGTATCTGTATTTGTAAGGTGGAGCGATTATCTGAATTGCAGACAGTACATAATCTGCAATGGTTTGCATTTTGTACAAGTTGCTGAAATGGAATGGATTCATAGTTAGGTATGGATACAAACATGAAGCGTTCATTAGGGACTTGTTCTTGTGCGAAATAGCTGCAAAGACTGCATGTATGTTTCCACATGTATGAAATCTGGAAGATTTCATTTATAGGTATGTTCTTGTTTTCCACTACTTGTAGCAAGTACACTAGGAATTTGTGTGGATCTCCTTGTGTGTTTATAGTGAATTTGACCATTCCAGCACAGAAGTCCAATTTCTGCCTTATTCCGGAAACACTGTAAGTGTTGTCAGGATTGTTGGTTGCATTTCTGTGAAGGAATGACATTTGCAAACACAATTGGTCTGGCCTGTGTAAGTAAATGTTGTCAATAATTGGTGGCAATTGGAATAGAATATTGATTGCTACATTTGCATAGCAATTTACACCAGTTGTATTTGAAAATTTGAATGGACCTGACAGTTCTGTGTCCAAGTCATTTGATCGGAGGAGTGTGCATAGTTTTTTTGAAGAGGTAGTTGACTTTGTGCACTAGATCCTTCTTTGGTTGTGGTACTTGATGAAGTATTAGCTTCTTTTAATTTATTTTGAGGAATTGCTGTGAGGGCCTGCATAATTTGAGTCTGAAGTACTTTTCTTTTAGAATTTAGAAAGTTTTGCTTTTTGAGGAAAAGGATAGGTTTTTAGATGTGGGGCGTAGAATGAACGCAGTCTATTGTATTCTAGAATGCATGGATTATCAGCATTTACTTTACTTGCATCAAAGTTGATTAGAAATAGTCCATCAAGTGAACATAAGCATGATAGTGCTACATAGCTCATGCCTTCTTTAAACACTGTGCTACCAATATCTATCAATGCTTTATCTATGGTAAAACCTTGTGATTTCTGAATGGTGACTGTGTATGCTAGAGTTAGAGAAAATTGTTCTCTGCATACATATATGTCTTTGAAAAGAAGGAAGTGGGCTGTTGAGCATCCATTCCTTTTAACTTCTGATAGTTTGTTAAAGAGAGTATTGACAAACTGAATGTTGTTGTCACATGGGTATGTTTGAAAGCCAACAACTGTACCAAGTGTTCCATTAACTAGTCCTTGTTCCACGTCAAGGTTACAGTTAAGCATTACTCTACAATGTAAAGATAATTTTAATATTTTCTCCAAACCAGCTGTGTTAGAGATATGTTTTCTAAGGTATTTAGCCTTGTTGTTGCTTGTTGACACATAGGTAGTGTCATACCATGTACATCCAGTTTGTCTGTGAAACAAATTTGAAGTATTGGTTGCATTTCTTTTTTTAACATTGTTTCATTGAATTCTGAACAGCTTGCAAGAGTTGGCATCAAGGACATACATTTTATATTTTTGTGTGCTAATTGTTCCATGACATCAGTAGCACATGACTTATGGCCATAGAGTGCATGGATGTGCCATTGTTTTTAATATATATTGTGCTTCTTGAGATAGTACACCAACTCTCATACTTTTTAAAATGTTGGCGTATGTGAGGTCTGCAGGCTGGCGCATGTTTTCAGTTAATTCTTTATATTGGAAATGTTGCCAAAGGTTGACATTTACTATGCTGCCAATAGTTTTACAGAAAGGTTTGTGCCCTAAGGTTTTAAAAATAGGTTCACCTGGTGTTAATTTTCACCTATAGTGTGTTTTCCTCCAAAGAGTTCTTCATAGCCTGTTTTTAGGACCTCGAGTAATCTGAGGTGAATGAAGGCTAACATTAGATTGGAAACCATGCCTACCTCATCTATTAGCAGCATTTTCATTTGTTTGAAAACTCTGAGTAGTTCCGTTGTAGCTTCTGTAGAAGGTTTGTAATAGTCTGATTTATTTTGGTGTTCTACTGGAAGGAGTAATAATCAGTGTAAAGTGACACCACCTATGTTGTAGGCAGCTAAACCTGTGGGGGCAGTTACAACAGCTGACTGTTGTTTGTCAATTGTTGGAGGAAGTTTCGGATGATTTTGATTAAGAACGTTTTGCCTGAACCAGCTTGATCACTCACGGATAATACTATAGGTTTGTAGTCTTGGCAGGTACAATTTTCGACACACAATGTTCAATTTGTTGTGTTTTTTCTTGGAAAATGCTACACTGCTCATTCTTTAGTTGTGATTTTAGTAGAGAAAAGTCTTCTGTAGATTGCTCATGCTGACACATGGTGTTTTCTACTTCAGTCATGGCTAATTCTGCCTCATTTGTTATTAGTGGCTGTCCAAGTGGTTTTTGGCTTCCTGTTACAGAAGGTTGACTAATGTCAGGAGTGTCCACATCTAGTTGCTCCTGGAGTTCTTCTTCTTGTTGCTGTTCATTGTGCAACATTGTTTTGTACTGTGTAAAGTTAATGTTTGTGTCTGTTATAGTGCTTTCATTTGCTTTGAAAGCGTCTTCATAGGAGTCATAGGTATCTAGTAAATATTCTTCTTGTCTCCATGGTTTAAAAAGTTGTAGCAGGGACATGGGATACAGTTGTTTATGTTGAGGAGTTTTTCATGACAATTTGCTATGATTAATTAAGCTTTGTTTGTTAAGTTTCACTAAGCTGCCTTCACAATTTTCCACTCTGTATCTACCTTTCTTCTCATCTGGTTTAATATTATTTTTGTATGTGAAGTTTTGGTCTATGTGGGATAGACATATGGTTTGCAAAGTGGTAGTTCTGTTTGGGTAGTATGTGTCTGGTAAGGTGTTTTTCAAAATGTCTTGGCTATTGGGATAATTTTTGGCTATTGTTTCATTTTTGGCTATTGTTTAATTTGAGAACTCTTTTTCTAGATTTAGCTGGACCAAGATTTAGCCATACTATATTTTCAGATTTTCCATACAAGGCAGTACCGGTTAAATGATCTGCAGCTTTATAGCAGCCACATACTCTATGGGAGAGCATCTTTATGCCTAAAAGGTACAATTTCTGTGATAGTGTTTTGTCAGATGATATGTCATCCCAGAGGTCTTTGAGCTGTGTTTTTTCTGCTTTGGTTAAGTAGGCTGTGATATATCGTGCAACTGCAGTGGAATTGTCTGCAATGTACTGCACATCTATATTTGCATTCCATACGAGGGCAATGATTGCATTGTAATCATTGATGTATTTTGATCCTTCTGTTCTTTTTATATAATATGAGTTCTTAGGTGAGTTATCTTTGACACTATGGGCCTCATTACATGGACGGCGATAACCATGGTGCTATTAGCACCGGGTCCGCCATGGTGAATGGCGGAATTACCGCCCTATTCCAAGGTGTGTAGGGACGGTAATTCCCCATTCACCATGGCACTTGCTCATTACCATTTCTCCCCCATAGGGCTCAATGGGAATGGGGAAGGCGGTAATAACGGTACCGCAAATTGTGGTACCGTAATTACCTCCTAGGTCCCTTTGCGGGTCCCGTCCTTAACGGCTGGTAAAACCAGCAGTTAAGGTAGGGTCCCACAAAGGGACCTCGTAGTAAGGCGGTAAGGGTTTACCGACACTGTTACCCTTACCGGTACCGGTAAACCCTTACCGCCGTCCGTGTAATAAGACCCTATGTCTAACTGAAGACATGAAGTTGTTAACTTGAACTGTTGTTGAAACTGGTCTAGGGAAACCAAAGCAGCATTTGGTGTAGTATTTCTCTTTGTTTTTATATTTGGGACAACAATACTTCCCACATTTGTGTCTTTGAAATTGAAGGTCACTATGTGTCGTTTCTAAAGGGATTTCACAAGTGACATATTTTTGGATGAAATGCAAAACAGTGGCATCACTGTCCTGACCAAATTTAGGAGCATCTTTAATCCACAAATGCATGTGGATGTGTGGTGCTCCTCTGGCTTGGTATTCTTTTCTCCAAAAGAAGTGTTGCACTTCTCCATGGGGAGGAACAGTTTCATTACAAATGAAGTGTAGCATAGCAATGAAGCGATGATGGAAATATCTTGCTACTTTTACAGGATCTAGAGAGCAGAGTTCTCCTGGTGTTTTTATATCTATATTTGTTTTGTTTTTGTTTGCTATGCGTAGGAAATTGTGTAACTCTTCCCATGCATATTCTGCACAACTTAATGTCACATACCAAGTGGGTGGGCCAAGGTTTCTTATCATACAGCGTACATCTGCATGACATCAGAACCAGTATTCTTTTGTACCACTCATGTTTGCTAAAAGATTTGTAATGCTTGACGGTAAAACCTCATCGTTTTCTTGCACTTTTTGTAGTAATTGCATAGCTGACATATTTTGAAAATTGGTACCTGAACTTAATGTGTGTGCAACTCCGTAGCATAGAGTTTGTAGTTCACTTTCAAAGAGAAGGTGGAATATGTATTCCACGTTTTGTCTGAATCTGGGGTCTTCAGAATACATTCGTAAAGAGCAGTATTCTGATGCTGTTATTTGTGTGGGTCTTTCATCGTATCTTCCTCCTTTTCCAGTAGGAAAGAGTAGAGGAAAGGCAAGTGATTCCATACTTTTTTACCATATGCTGATTGGAGATCCTTTGGCTTGTCGAATTTGGTAAGTTTCCAGTGTATCATCTATGGTGTCTTTGGAGTGTAATGGGTACATTGTATAATGGTCTAAAATGTTGGATTCTCTAGCGGGATCTAGAAGTTGGAATTGACCAGTTTCTGATGAGTTTTGAATTATTTTGAAGGTTTCCCTCATGTTTGCTTCAATATTTATTTCTTTGTAGTATTCGTTGTTGTATTTTAGATATTGCAGGGCTTGTCTAACTTTATGTAAGTCCACGAGTTGGTGAACATTTTTTTTTTTAATTTTTTTTTTAGGTATGCCATTTACTAAGATAATTAAAGATTGATGTATTGGATGTTGCACTCCCAGAGTGTGTACATTTTCTTTGAGATCTAATGGCAAATAAACTACTCTGCCACAAATGCCTTTCAGTAATTAAGAGGGAGGTAGTTTTGCTATGTATTGTTCAAGACGTATTATTGCTTGAAATGGGTGCACTGTTTGAATTATGATGCTCTCATTAAGTTGTTGCAGGGGTTTTGGTAGTGGGAATAATTCCAAGTTGTTTGTGATAGCACATGAAGGTATTTGGTTGTTGTCAAGTTTTGCAGTGCAGTAACTGCAAAGTATTAAGGGGTCAGCAATTTCATATGTGTTTTCTGCTATAAGATAGAGAGCTAATTGGAACCACTTGGAATCTTCATTGCCTTCTATTTTGTACATTATGTCTAAAGTTTTTGTACTATTCTTATAAAAAATCCTGCGACAACACACACACACACATGGTTTGGTATTTCAGCAGATGTGCTTTAAAACTTTAGTATTTCTTTTTTGTATGTGTGTAGTAGAGGAGTTAAACTATATATTCTCCAAAAAAGAAGGTATGCTGATATGTGTCTGAAAACCACAATTTCCTATGAAAAAGGTATATCTATTACCCCAAACTTCTCTTATAAACCTTAAAATGTCTTTTTATTAAACACATAGATAATAGTACTCATAAAATGATCACATTACATAAAACTCCATAAAAACATGAAAACAAATTTTTCACAAAACAAGACACAAGAATAAACACATACTGTAGGTTACTTCTCTTGATCACTAGATCAACATCATGTGAAACTTCACATTGGCGTTGTATTTCTTTTTTTTATCACACACTGATTTTCTGATTGTTTCCTAGACCCTACTTGCACAAGTTTCTGTCCCTAAACGCACATATAAATGTAGGACATTCATCAGGGGTATTTCGTTACTTGTGTTTCTATAACCGTGATAGCCTTCTTTCCTATCACTTATTTTCTTTGTCAGATGTGTTCAGTGATTTGTAAATCCTGTGGGTTAAAGACAACCTATTAGGGTTTTTATTTTTATTTGCACATATCTACTATCGTAGAAATCTTATAAATAGACTCCGATAGTGACACCCCCGATCCACCAAGGGGGATACGTATGCTTCACTCTTACATACCTTCCAAACTGTGGTGACGACGTCCCACAGACGGTGAATTACCACCAAATGGTAACCAAAAGGGGAAAAAAACGAGATTTCCTTTTCTTTGGGAATATCTCTCCAAATGTCTTCTATTCTAGAAAAATTGGGTAAACATAAAGGATACTGTTTCAGCGAGGGAGAATGTATATTGCGTATAGATAATTCTTTTACCACCACCAACAAGGTCCTCTTACCTGCGTTGGATAGAGGTGAAAAAATCTATAAGATTCCTTCAATATTTCCACTGTACCCTTCAGATGGGACATGTGGCTCAAAGATGCATCAGAGGACAAACTAAGAGAGAGAAATGAGAAAAACCCAAACAATGGCTCCAGTCAGTGTCTAATTCAAAAGCCACTCTATATCACATGTCCTACTCTTGAAAGATATAATAAAATGTAATAAGCGCCCCTTCACTTACTATTAGGCTGCTTATTTAGCCTGTATTTTGTAGCTGGTCTTCTGCAGGTTCTACAGAGCTTGCATCAAAAGGCATAAGTCTGTCCCAGTGTAGAGCTAAATACATCAAAAATGTATTCCATTTTAATATTTGGGCTACATCGTTCCATAATTACACTAAGCCCCAAAAGAATTCGCCTTTTAAACACCCTAAAGTAGTATTAGGTTTCATTTCTCCAGCTTACCTCAATTTGAGATCCCTCCATCGATCATAAGTTTCCCTGCTCGCCAAACGCGATAGCAGGATGGCCGTTCTCTTTTAAATATGGCCATATGTGCGTACGTGATGACGTCATCACGTTGTATGCGCGACGATGTCATCACGTTATATGCGCGATGACGTCATCACGTTGTGTGCGCGACAACGCCATCACGCTGCGACGCATGCCGTCATGACCTAACTGCTTGTATGGGAGCCATAGAGTGCCTGTGAACCATGTCATGATGCTCCCATAGGTGCAAACAAAGAAAAAGGAAAATACATGCATACACCGCTACTAGTGGGGGCGAAAAAGAGTAAACAGCTCCAGCAAGTACACCCACATCACTTTCCAACAGAAGGAAAAGGTACGGGTAAAACAAAATGCCTATTACATAAGGTGTCATGAACGGGTAGACTGAGCGACAAAAACATGCATCCCATCTAGGCATTATGCCATTCAATATTATCATTGAGTCCATGGATATGGCTCTGGGTCAAAAAAATAAGTTTCTGTTCAAGGCTTAGTAATTTTTTGTTTACTTGTTCTTGTGTTTTGCCTCTTATGTGTTTTAAGATGGTCCAATTGAAATCACTATATTTGTGATTGTTTTCCACAAAGTGTTTTACTAGTGGTGCTTGAGCCACCCTGTTTCTGATGCAGCTTTTGTGCTCTATCATTCTCGTTTTACATGTTCTCATTGTTTGGCCAATGTAAATCAATTGACATGGGCATTTGATAACATATACCACATTTTCTGTATTACAATTGGTATGTTCAATAATCTTCCATTCCCTTTCAAGACCTAAGTCTACTGTTGTTGTTTTTCTGGTCTGTGCGCACATAGTGCAATTACCACACGGATGGTGCCCTGTTACTGGTGGGAGATCCCATGATCTTGTCTGTTGGGGTTCCCTTATTCTAGTGCTGCCTATCTCGTTTCTCATCACTAGATTGCGTATCGTGGTGCTTTTTTTGAACGCTATGAGAGGTTTTGCACATTCTTTAGTCATCACTTTCTTCCAATTCCTGTTTATAAATCCCTTAATCTTATAGGATAGGTTACTAAAGGTGTTCACAAATACCAGATGGGTTTCCTTATTCTCTCGATTTCTGTGAAGTTGTTGGTCTAAGAGGGCCTCCCTGTTGTTATTGAATGCCCTTCTTGCTGCGTCCTTCACTAATCGTTTAGGATAGCCTCGCTTGGTTAAATTCTCAATCAGTTTGTTAGCCCCATCTTCATAGGATTCATTTGTACTGCTGTTTTTTTTAATACGTAAAAATTGTCCAAACGGTAAGTTAGTCTTAACATGTTAAGCATGGTGACTATTGAAATGGAGGGGAGCATTTTTATCTGTATCTTTGGTGTAGGGTTTGATCAGCAGGAGACCTTGATGATGGTATATAGATATATCTAAAAAATTAACTAGAATGTTACTCATATTCATAGTGAATTTTAGATATCTGTTTTGTTCATTCAACCAAGTAAGAAATTGCTTGGCTTCATCCCTGCTTCCCTTCCAGATAATGAAGATATCATCTATGTATCTCAACCAGCACAGAATGTTATTTTGGTATGGGTTTAAGCTACGATAGATGACAGTCTCCTCGAACATGTTGACATAAAGGTTTGCTAAATTGGGAGCCATAGCGGCTCCCATAGTAGTACCTTCCACTTGCATGTAGAATTGGCCCATAAACTGGAAAAAATTATTAGTGAGTGCCATCTCTGTGCACCATTTGATGAAAGAGTTGGGAACTGGGTGGTCGTCCTCCCTTTGTAGAAGTGTTTCCTCAACCACTTCTAGCGTGGCACGTTGTGGTATGTTGGTATAAAGGGCTTGTATATCCAAACATATTAATAGATTGACGTCGGGATCAAACACATTTCCCTCTATCCTGTTAATGGCATCCGTCGTATCTTTGACATAGCTCCTCATAATGGGTATGAAAGGTCTAAGATAAAAGTCAACATATTTGGAGAGGGGTTCTAAAAGGGAGTTAATACCCGAGACAATGGGTCTACCTGGAGGGTTTTCCAAGCTTTTATGAATCTTCGGCAACGTATAAAAAATAGGTACTCTGCCATTGTTCCTCATAAGGAATTCCCCTTCTTGTTTGCTGATAAATTTCATATCTATAGCTTTAATGACTTTGTCTTTGATAATAACCGATAGTTCCTCGCTAGGATCCCTATCAATTTTCAGATAGTAGTTGGTATCTGAAAGGAGTTTAAGACATTCGGCTACATAATCAGTTCTGTTTAACACTACTATGGCTCCTCCCTTATCCGCCTGACGGATGACAATGTTTTGATTGGTGCCCAGAGATTTAAGGATGACTTGTTCATTTTTACTCAAATTTGAGTGTTTTGGAACCCCTTTGGATTCCAGAGCTCTAACCTCTTCTAGCACTTTTTTTTACCTTGTTGGTGGTGGTAAAAGAATTATCTATACGCAATATACATTCTCCCTCGCTGAAACAGTATCCTTTATGTTTACCCAATTTTTCTAGAATAGAAGACATTTGGAGAGATGTTCCCAAAGAAAAGGAAATCTCGTTTTTTTCCCCTTTTGGTTACCATTTGGTGGTAATTCGCCGTCTGTGGGACGTCGTCACCACAGTTTGGAAGGTATGTAAGAGTAAAGCATACGTATCCCCCTTGGTGGATCGGGGGTGTCACTATCGGAGTCTATTTATAAGATTTCTACGATAGTAGATAAGTGCAAATAAAAATAAAAACCCTAATAGGTTGTCTTTAACCCACAGGATCTCCATTTAAGGGATCCTAGCGAGGAACTATCGGTTATTATCAAAGACAAAGTCATTAAAGCTATAGATATGAAATTTATCAGCAAACAAGAAGGGGAATTCCTTATGAGGAACAATGGCAGAGTACCTATTTTTTATACGTTGCCGAAGATTCATAAAAGCTTGGAAAACCCTCCGGGTAGACCCATTGTCTCGGGTATTAACTCCCTTTTAGAACCCCTATCCAAATATGTTGACTTTTATCTTAGACCTTTCATACCCATTATGAGGAGCTATGTCAAAGATACGACGGATGCCATTAACAGGATAGAGGGAAATGTGTTTGATCCCGACGTCAATCTATTAATATGTTTGGATATACAAGCCCTTTATACCAACATACCACAACGTGCCACGCTAGAAGTGGTTGAGGAAACACTTCTACAAAGGGAGGACGACCACCCAGTTCCCAACTCTTTCATCAAATGGTGCACAGAGATGGCACTCACTAATAATTTTTTCCAGTTTATGGGCCAATTCTACATGCAAGTGGAAGGTACTGCTATGGGAGCCGCTATGGCTCCCAATTTAGCAAACCTTTATGTCAACATGTTCGAGGAGACTGTCATCTATCGTAGCTTAAACCCATACCAAAATAACATTCTGTGCTGGTTGAGATACATAGATGATATCTTCATTATCTGGAAGGGAAGCAGGGATGAAGCCAAGCAATTTCTTACTTGGTTGAATGAACAAAACAGATATCTAAAATTCACTATGAATATGAGTAACATTCTAGTTAATTTTTTAGATATATCTATATACCATCATCAAGGTCTCCTGCTGATCAAACCCTACACCAAAGATACAGATAAAAATGCTCTCCTCCATTTCAATAGTCACCATGCTCAACATGTTAAGACTAACTTACCGTTTGGACAATTTTTACGTATTAAAAAAAACAGCAGTACAAATGAATCCTATGAAGATGGGGCTAACAAACTGATTGAGAAATTAACCAAGCGAGGCTATCCTAAACGATTAGTGAAGGACGCAGCAAGAAGGGCATTCAATACAACAGGGAGGCCCTCTTAGACCAACAACTTCACAGAAATCGAGAGAATAAGGAAACCCATCTGGTATTTGTGAACACCTTTAGTAACCTATCCTATAAGATTAAGGGCATTATAAACAGGAATTGGAAGAAAGTGATGACTAAAGAATGTGCAAAACCCCTCATAGCGTTCAAAAAAAGCACCACGATACGCAATCTAGTGATGAGAAATGAGATAGGCAGCACTAGAATAAGGGAACCCCAACAGACAAGATTATGGGATCTCCCACCAGTAACAGGGCACCAACCGTGTGGAAATTGCATTATGTGCGCACAGACCAGAAAAACAACAACAGTAGACTTAGGTCTTGAAAGGGAATGGAAGATTATTGAACATACCAATTTTAATACAGAAAATGTGGTATATGTTATCAAATGCCCATGTCAATTTATTTACATTGGCCAAACAATGAGAAAATGTAAAACGAGAATGATAGAGCACAAAAGCTGCATCAGAAACAGGGTGGCTCAAGCACCACTAGTAAAACACTTTGTGGAAAACAATCACAAATATAGTGATTTCAATTGGACCATCTTAAAACACATAAGAGGCAAAACACAAGAACAAGTAAAGAAAAAATTACTAAGCCTTGAACAGAAACTTATTTTTTTGACCCAGAGCCATATCCATGGACTCAATGATAATATTGAATGGCATAATGCCTAGATGGGATGCATGTTTTTGTCGCTCAGTCTACCCGTTCATGACACCTTATGTAATAGGCATTTTGTTTTACCCGTACCTTTTCCTTCTGTTGGAAAGTGATGTGGGTGTACTTGCTGGAGCTGTTTACTCTTTTTCGCCCCCACTAGTAGGGGTGCATGCATGTATTTTCCTTTTTCTTTGTTTGCACCTAGGGGAGCATCATGACATGGTTCACAGGCACTCTATGGCTCCCATACAAGCAGTTAGGTCATGACGGCATGCGTCGCGGCGTGATGGCGTCGTCGCGCACACAACGTGATGACGTCATCGCGCATATAACGTGATGACGTCGTCGCGCATACAACGTGATGACGTCATCACGTACGCACATATGGCCATATTTAAAAGAGAACGGCCATCCTGCTATCGCGTTTGGCGAGCAGGGAAACTTATGATCGATGGAGGGATCTCAAATTGAGGTAAGCTGGAGAAATGACACCTAATACTACTTTAGGGTGTTTAAAAGGCGAATTCTTTTGGGGCTTAGTGTAATTATGGAACGATGTAGCCCAAATATTAAAATGGAATACATTTTTGATGTATTTAGATCTACACTGGGACAGACTTATGCCTTTTGATGCAAGCTCTGTAGAACCTGCAGAAGACCAGCTACAAAATACAGACTAAATAAGCAGCCTAATAGTAAGTGAAGGGGCGCTTATTACATTTTATTATATCTTTCAAGAGTGGGACATGTGATATAGAGTGGCTTTTGAATTAGACACTGACTGGAGCCTTTGTTTGGGTTTTTCTCATTTCTCTCTCTTAGTTTGTCCTCTGATGCATCTTTGAGCCACGTGTCCCATCTGAAGGGTACAGTGGAAATATTGAAGGAATCTTATAGATTTTTTCACCTCTATCCAACGCAGGTAAGAGGACCTTGTTGGTTGTGGTAAAAGAATTATCTATACGCAATATACATTCTCCCTCGCTGAAACAGTATCCTTTATGTTTACCCAATTTTTCTAGAATAGAAGACATTTGGAGAGATATTCCCAAAGAAAAGGAAATCTCGTTTTCTTCCGCTTTTGGTTACCATTTGGTGGTAATTCGCCGTCTGTGGGACGTCGTCACCACAGTTTGGAAGGTATGTAAGAGTGAAGCATACGTATCCCCCTTGGTGGATCGGGGGTGTCACTATCGGAGTCTATTTATAAGATTTCTACGATAGTAGATATGTGCAAATAAAAATAAAAACCCTAGTAGGTTGTCTTTAACCCACAGGATTTACAAATCACTGAAAACATCTGACAAAGAAAATAAGTGATAGGAAAGAAGACTATCACGGTTATAGAAACACAAGTAACGAAATACCCCTGATGAATGTCCTACATTTATATGTGCGTTTAGGGACAGAAACTTGTGCAAGTAGGGTCTAGGAAACAATCAGAAAATCAGTGTGTGATAAAAAAAAGAAATACAACGCCAATGTGAAGTTTCACATGATGTTGATCTAGTGATCAAGAGAAGTAACCTACAGTATGTGTTTATTCTTGTGTCTTGTTTTGTGAAAAATTTGTTTTCATGTTTTTATGGAGTTTTATGTAATGTGATCATTTTATGAGTACTGTTATCTATGTGTTTAATAAAAAGACATTTTAAGGTTTATAAGAGAAGTTTGGGGTAATAGATATACCTTTTTCATAGGAAATCGTGGTTTTCAGACACATATCAGCATACCTTCTTTTTTGGAGAATATATAGTTTAACCATGTGGTAAGAAGCGTATGATCCCCCTCTACACGGTCCAGGCCGATTGAGAACAGTGTAGTAGAGGAGTGCCATCTATAAAGTTGTTGCTAGTCTGTTGTAAAGCTATAGCATTTTGTAAGTGGCTTTCACTTTCAAAATATTTTCTCTGGCTATGTTCTATTTATTTGAGTAGTTCTTTGGCAGTACCATGTAGAAGATTGTTCTTTAAATTGGCTAGTGCTAAAGCAGGATTTTTGGCATAGTACAGTCAATGAACCCGATTTCTTATAGTTGAATAGTGTGTTGATATCATTTTGATATGGTGGAAGGTGCTTTTGCAAATAGGTCCAGAAATGCAGGCTAATGAATGTCCTTGCAGTCCTGTGTATTTTCGCACTAGACAGGAGTCCATACTTAGTAATAGTTTTATTGTCAATTTGTCTTTGCCTTTCACATACTGATTGAGGAACTGGCGTAAAGATGTGAATATGGGGATATTTTTGTGAGCAGCGTTTCTTGATCCATAATGGTATTGCTAAGTTTTTCATACCCTCGTCCACTGCTATGTATGGCAATTGGGTTTATTTCCCTTTGTTTGTGTGCTTCTTCATTGGAATATGGTTCTGTGCTGGTGGTGTGACTCCATTCACCTCCACATATATTTGCAAAGCTATATTTGGTGATATTCCATTTATTGAGAAGTCTTTTTTGCAGTTTAGTAGTTTAGTAGTCAGTTTTGTTAGTGGTTTCATTCTGTTTAAAAATAAAATAAATAATTTCCTTTTGAGAAGGACTGCACTGTCTATGAGAGCTTCTAGGATTCATTTTCTACAGTAGCTTTTAAGGGTTGTGCTTGATTTCTCTCCTGTTTTTATAAGGTTCAGAAGGACTCTGTGGCTGAACATTTTTTGTAAAATATTTTTTTTGGTATGCTTACTTGTGGCTACATCGAGATTTATAGGTGCAGTGTTAGCACTAGTGGTACCTGCAGTCTTTTTAATAACTTTCTGTTTAGTTTTACATTTTGAAAGAGGAGGCAACGTTTCTTTACTGAAAGCTGCTTTTGTTTCTCTTAGTGACTGTATTAGCTGTTTTGTTTGAACTTTTTGTATAAATTCTGCTAGAGGTGGATGCTTATTTTGGACACTTTTATTTTGATTTTGTCGATTTCTGCATTGCTTTCTACAGAGTTGCTTTTTGGTAGGTATTCTTTCGGGTCTGTTGGAGAAAGAAAGAAAGTGTGGGTTGGGATGTTGTGCAATGTATGTGTCCGTTGTGCATGAGTGTCTGAGCATGATGGTAGGTATGTATGTAGAGGTGTGTGATTTTGCAATGGGCTGTTACTTCAGGATGGAAGGCTATTCTCGTGTTTGTGTCTTACTATACTGGTGTTCAGATGACAATACAAAGTATGCACCTGCTGAGGGGCAATCAGTAATACTGAATCTAATGCTGCAGCGTTAATACAATTGTTTGTTCTACAATACTAGAATTCTACAGTGTTTGAGTAAAAGTTAGAACATTATGGCAGTATTGCACTTAATATTTTGGATGGAAAGCATAGGTTTCTTCTGAGTTCTGGTTCGCACTTTAGACGCTGCTGGTTTTCAGGAGAGTGGTCTTCACTGCAATTGTGAAAGAAAGAAGTTAGTAAATATGTGTGTTAATAGCACTGTTTGTTAATGTAGACATGAATTTGTTTGTTTTTGCAGTAGTAGTGCTTTCTGATACTGCACAGCATGTAGATGTAGTTTCCTTTGTCTATGTGCATTCTGTATATTTTTACTCTGTCAGTTGAACTTGCCTAAGAAATGATTACAATAGTAAGGACACAGAGCACACTTGGCTTTTTAAGGCAGTGTTATTGGATGTTAGGACATAGGAGAAATAACCGTATGCCTTTTTTACTATTTATACAGGGTAAATGGCAGGAACTGTGGGGAAAAGCATGCAATGTATGCATTTGTGAAGGTGTGGGAAATAAAGCAGAAGGATTTGTTGGGTTCTGCAGCTTATTACTCTACAGGATAGTTGTAGGGGAGAAGTTTTAAATAAGAAAACCTGGGAAAGTGGCAAAGGGACAAAGCAAGTTTACCAGACTGCAGGTGATTAGCAAACGACTGGGTGATCCTGTGGTGCTTGGAGATGGGAGAGTCTGAAATAAATTAAGGGTTGCAATCAAGGGTCTGGTGCTTTTGTTGCAGACTGAAGGGAAGGGGGGAGATGTTATATGTGTTGGTTTACTACACCGTTTGTACATAGTTGTACATGATGTGGTAGACATGACTGCACCTGTGTATAGTTGAAGGCTGTTGTAAATTCTAGAATGGAAAGGGCAACCAGCTGGAATGGGAGAGCAGTCTAGAATGGAAGAACAGTTGTAGAGGCAGTGGTGTTGTTTCAGCTCGGAGCCTTTCAAATGATATTGGCTGTGTGCACGAATAAAGATGCATGTACTCATCCTGGCTGTGTCTCACCTTATAACACGCCACAAAGCCTTCTCCCACAATCATACTGTTATTTTTCCCATCTTTTAACATGAAATGACACTTTGTTAGACAGCTGTGTGTGTTGTGTCTGAATACTATTATAATCATTCCTAAATGAAGTTCAAATGATAGATTGTATGTAAAATATCCAGAATGTATAGAAAGGAAATTGTATGTACATCCTATGCACTATAATGCATTCAATGCTATTATGGTTGAAATGTGGATAAATAGGTGGCAGTGGTTACACAAATAACAGAATGAATTAAGAGAATAACAGTTTCCATATTACAGTTAGTAATATGGGTAAATAAAAATTTGGAGAGCAGACAGCTTTGCAAATGACACTTGATCATAGCAGATGGGATAAATGACAGTACGCTTTTTTTACAGGTTATACAGGGTAAGGGGCAGTTACCCTGTTTATATGCATTTATACAGGAGCTGTACATGTACTGGACAGAAAATATTCATACCTGTAGTTTGTGTTCATGCATGTTGATGTGCATGAATCTGCAAGCAGAAATCTTGCAGAGTTTTATAGTAGTTGTTGCTGTAGGTGCTTTGCAATCACAGCACAAATGTACTCAGAGTGAACAACAGTACATTTAAAGTGCTGAACTGTGATGATGGAGTTAGATGTAGAGTTCCTGGATGTGATTGGTGGATGGTTGTGTGACTGCTTAACAGTAGCCAATGAGGGAATGGTGCAGAGAGTGAAGTGGAAAGGGTAGAAGGGCTGCCCCAGTGTTACGCACTCCGTGGATACCGCAGATGTTCGCGGACAGGGTGTGCCACATCTGGGCCGTCTCTGCATATCTGGCATGGAAATAGGACAAGGCGAATTAGTGAATCAGGTGCTGAGGGTGTCATTCATAGGGAGAGAGCGTAATCATTTTTTCATTGCTGTATGCTGTGAAGATGGCTGTGGTTGCTGAGATGGACAGAGTTAGAGTGTGGATAGTGGGAGATCATTATATTACTAATCTGCAGTAGTATGCAAACATGTGTGGCATTTTAGACAATGTGGAATGCAGGGAGTGGAGGCTATCCGGTGTGATGTGCCAAGGAAAAATGTGCAAGGTGTTTATACACTTTGTAGTAATATGGCTTATTTTAACACTCCTGATATTGTGGTGGTAAATTGTGGAGCAATGTATTTGGGCTATCTGAGTGCAACAAGTTTGCTGGGGGCACTGAAGCAGTTGCTAAAGGAACTGATGTCAACAAGGCTGTTTGTGCCTTTTTGAGAGATGTTGGCATGTCCTCTTTTCACAATAAAATATTATATTTCGTAGTACACACATTTTTTGCAGAGATGGAGTACATCTTACTTATGCTGGCAATCAGATTTTTCTGTGAAATATACAAAATGCATTGCAACCCTTTTTGGAATTATAGCAATCCTTTTCCAGTAGGTATTGACCATTTGAAGTTTTCGAAACACAAAAAACCCCTCAAAAAGGCTCTTTTCAGAGCCACCACGTCCTCCCGGGGAAGAGTACAATGGTTTTGATAGAGCAGCACCCCAAAAAATGTATATGTCCGCAGACTTCTAAAATGCACAGGGCCATGCAGCATTTCATTGGCACTTCTATTTTGGAACTGTGAAAGGCGGCTCTGAAAAGTGCCTTTTTTTGGGGGGTTTTGTTGTTTTGTATTTATTTTTGGTTTTTCAGACATGACACATAAGGAAACGAAGGGAAGGGAGGGTAAGGAACGGGCACCAACCACAGAGATAAGAAAGGGCAGGTGGAGAGAAGAAGATGTAGGGTGGGCCTTAATCAGGTAGTTGGCAGTCCTTCTCATGCTCCCGGACCAGAGCCTCAAAAGCACTTCGATGAGTCTCTCCCCTGCAGAGTACTGTGTCGCAGTACATGCACAATACTGTGACCCTCGAATGGTAAGGGTCTACAGCATCACGTATGGCCTGTGAGGCAGCTGAAGGGATGTACTGCCCACAGGAGTGCCTCTTGTGGTGGCTGGAGCATAAACGAAGGATGCTGCAGAGGATCTCAACCTACTACGTTTATCACAAGGTACAACCTTACAAATAGCCCCACCGTGGAAATACTTTAGGTGTGGCTTCATTGAGGTAGTACCGTAGCTGTACAAACCTGGTATGCCACGACTCAGCACCATCTGGCACTGAGTGCAGCGCACCTTGTTTGCACAAGCTTTTGGTACTCCATCAAGAGTGGCAAGCAACCTCCACACCCAAGACTCACGGTCAGTGCTAGTAGTAGGGACTTCCACTATCTCATGCTTGTCATCCTCTTCATCCTCATCTGCATCCTCAAACCTGTTCCCCTCTGCAGGCCCTTGGGGAGGTGGTGGTGGTGGAGACGTTGGGGGTGTTGCTGATGTTGAGGTAGCAGGAACAAGACTCGCCATGGTTGGCATCTTTTCCAAATGTAAAAGAGCACAGCAAAAGCAATTTCTGATAACCAGCAATCTGGAGCAATGCTCTGTTCTGGAAATCCAAAATCAGAATGAGGACCAGTTCTGGGGTATGGCCTTTTATAGGGGTGCTGGTGCACGCTTTGCGGACACCTGCCCTTTCCGCGAACACTTCGAACACCAAAAAGGACTCAAAAAGTTCCAAAAGTATGCAGATCACTAGAGGCATGCTCTGGGACATGTGCAACAGTGAAGTTTGACAGGAAAATATCTTGGATTGCTCAAAAACCACTTTTTTGGTGTCCGGGGGCCCAGACTGTGTTCGCGAACAAGGACCCATGCTTAGCGTGGGTGCGGTCACATGATGCAGTCGCAGACACCTTGCGAATGGGACGGGTGTCCGTAGGACACCAAATGCGTGGGGTCAGGTGTACGCATGCATGCAGGTGTTCTACGGACAGTATTCGTGTTCCCGAACTAATTAAAAGTGTGACACACATGCGGCGGACAGTTATGGACAGGCGCGATGTTCAAAGGACCCAAGGGTGTGATACGCATGCCTGCGGGTGTTCTACGGACAGTGTTCAGGTCCCAGACCAAATTAAATGTGTGTCACAACTTAGCGGACAGGCAGACAGGCGGACGTGCTATGTGTTCTACAGACATATTCATTCTGGTTGCGGACAATGCGAACAGGGGGTATGTTCTTAGGACACCTTATTTTGATTGCGGACAGTGCAGACAGGTATAGTGTTCCCAGGACACCCCCATTTTGGTTAATTGCAGACATTCCGGACACCCTAACACAGAGGAATGTAGTAACAGCACACATATTTTATTATTGTATACAAATATAAAAATTATGAAAGAGAGGGGAAAGCAAAAAGTGATACAAATACAGGGGAATTAGGGGTTTGTACATGTTGGATGGTAGGGGAAGAAGGGAATGAAGTCTCATTGTAATGTTTTTCGTGATGGAGATTTTTTGGGTATGGTTGGCTTGGACATGGAGAAGGGGTACAAGTACATGTTGGACAGTGATATTTAATGTTTTCATGTATATGGTTCTCTACAAAGTTTTCCAAAATAATGAAATTGGTCATTAATTGATCCATTTTTTTTCTCTAAACGCTGCAGATGATTTTCCAAGATGTCTGTTTCAGTATTATTCTTATTGTCTGTATGTTCTGTTAAAAAAGAAATGTGTTGAGTACACATAAAATAATGTTTATTAAGTGGCTTATTTAGAGAAGTGTAGTGTCTACCACTAGTATCACTGTTTTCACTCATTATGTCCTGAGGAAAAATGTCTTCTAACCATTCCAAAGTACTAGACATGTCTATAGAAAATAATGTTTTAGTGTACCCTACTACAGAAAGTTTATAAATATAGGAATGAATGTAGTGTACTTACCAGTTTGTTTTTTTAGTTTTGCTGTTACTGCTTCGTAGGTGTGCTATTGATTTTTGCTGTGCAATTTCTGTGAGGTCATTCTGCTGGAGGCATGCGTTATATTTTTTTTGGTGTGTTCCATTATGTTCCATATGCTATGTAATTGGACTGTTGGTGTCTTACATATACAGTTTGCACTTCTTATTTACTTTTGAATGTAATTTATTTATATGCTGCTCTTTGAACATGTTCAGTGTTTATATTGCATGATACAACAATGTAAGATACCCCCTGAGTTTTTGGATAGTGTTGATGTTGGCTGAATCCGTCTGCGGACATGCGCACAGTCCGCGGACATCAGAACCACTAGCCTGGGACAGGGGGTTCAGTATGTTCTATGTTACATGTATATAAACTAAGGAAATCCTACTAAAAACCTATCAAATTCATGCTATCTATATCTATATTCAGTGAAAAAATCTTTTTTAAGAGGATGTTATGGTTAAGTTGTGCTACAAAAAACCTATGAAATTCAGCGAAAAAACTTTGTTAAAGGGACGTTATGGTTAAGTTGTGCTCCTAAAAACTATGAAATTCAGTGAAAAAAACGTTGTTAAAAGGACGTTGTGGTTTTAAGTAAAACCTAAAAACCCTAGAAATGTGCATGTTATGGTAAGCTAAGCAACCATAACTCGCACTACCACCATGCACTGCTAAGACTAATACTCATGACATCAAAGATGACATCACAAATGACATTACATATGCATTTAGTGTTTATGCACAGTTTCGACAAGGATTGTTTTTATAATGTTGGCATAAAAAAGTCACAAAATCATTGGAAGAACTATCCTTTGCCATACAGTTTATTAGGTCATGCACTGGTATAAACATTATTGTGTTACTGACTTCTTTCCAGTACATGAATGGATTTGTATAGAAATGTAGGTATTCTCTGCAGCATGCACCATAGAGCTTCAATATTCAATACCTTATTATGATGGACAGTAAAATGATGAATCCTTTCATTTAGCATTTTGTGCACTGTTACACATATACTAAGTACCTAACAATGCCTTCTTTACTGCATAACTGTAGTAGTACAGCTAAAATATAAAAAGACCAAAATGCATATAAATATGAGTATATACAATGAAAGTAAAGAAAGCAAAAAACAGCAGAACTACCAGAAAGTGTTCCTAACCTGCCTATTAAGGTTCATGCACAGACATGATTGCTCTATCTCAGCGCTGCTTATTCCCTTATATTTATGTGTTTTATAATGTGAGTGAATTCTAAGGAAAGTAGTGTAAGTACATAAAAGAAGAGTAAGGTATACAAACGTAGTACCTTTTGTAATTTTTGCTCCTGACTGTTACTGAAAAAACACCTGGCCTAGATATGTTAGTGAACAAAAAAGAAGGGGGAATAACATATATAATGTTATCAATTATGTCATGAATGACATTTGTGATGTTATCTTTGATGTCATGGGTATTAGTTTTAGCAGTGCATGGTGGTGACGAGAGTTATGGTTACTTAGCTTACCATAACTTACAAATTTCTAGGGTTTTTCATTTTTACTTAAAACCATAACATCCATTTGACAAAGTTTTTCACTGAATATTTATATATATATGTATGTACATGCAATGTATGGGAGGCCCACTTTGCACTTTGAGCACATACTTGTGTTACTTGTGTACACGTGATGATTCACAAGAAATCCCCTATTGCGCCATGTGCCTAATGCAATGAAGTGTACCAAAGGACTTGATGAAAAAGAAAAGTACATGGACATTTTGAGTCACTAATCCCTCAAAGTGAAATTTAATGTGTGTGGGTGAAAAGTGAGAACATTATTGTTCCTTAAAGTCTTGTTACACTCTGAGGTACGTAAAAAACACGTTCAGTTAAAGAAAAGTTTTTAAAAGTTACATTTGTTCCTGATGATTTGACAGGGTCTTGAACCATGCTAGCTTGGACAGATGGAAATCGATACAGGAGCAAGTGAATTGCTATTTCATTGTGAATGAAATTGCTCGATCTGTGTTTTTAGGTGTTTCCAGGCATAGAGACTTTGTTGATTTTGCTAAAAATCAAAGATCTTCAAGTGTGCAGATTGTTCAGTCCTGGCAGAGGAATAACCACAGTTGACATGTTGGGAGGGGGCAATATGTACAGTTAGGATTGAAATGTTGGACCAGTTTAGCAGCACTACTTTGTGAAATTACTCTGTAGTCTCTGTTTCAAAATAAATTAGCTGTATAGATCCTTCCTGCAGGAAGGATCAAAGGACTTGTCACCTGTAGGAGGGATTGGTTAATTGAGGACTGCCTTCTACTTAGGAAGGATGAGTGTCTGAGATAAGCTTTTACCTGTGGAGAGCATAGCCCATGAGGATTCACTAATCCCTATGGACTATAACTCAAAAGATTTATGGAATCTAGGAAAATGCCTGCAGAAGGTGAATTGACATTTGTAGGGAAGGAGTCTGAAACTACTTTCACCTGTAGGTGCTGATTGATTTTGGGCATTGTCAGCAGGACAAACACTACCTTTCACCTATAAGAAGTGTATAGCTTGTTGTTCCAGGGGCATAACACGCCATTTCACCTGTTAGACACTGGTCATTTGCTGACTCAAAGAAAGGAAGGAGAGGTAACATGCATTTACCCATTGAAATAATTGGTTGAGAAGTGTTGCCAGGTCATAAGGACAAAGTATGACTTATTATCTGAAAACTCTATGGTTTTATAGAGGATAGAGAATCTGACACCTGCAGGAAGGGCAGATTATGGATATTTGCTTGAGGGAAAAAACAATCTTTCCCATCTAGGAATTAGTGGTCTGGAGATTCTGGGACAACCAATGTAACTATCGCCCCATCACCCATCTTCCCTTCCTCGGTAATATCATTGAGTAAGCAGTAGCCATGCAACTGCAGCAACACATCGACACCAACAATCTCCTAACCTACCAATCCAGGTTCAGACCTAGATTCAGCATGGGGTTGGCAACTATACAGGTGGTTGACAATGCCCTGAACATCCTTGACGTCGTCCATCACTGCCTCCTGGTTCTACTCAACCTTTCAGCCACTTTCAACACAATAGACCACCAGACACCCTACATCAGCACATGTGGATCAGAGACCTTGTCCTACGCTTCGTTCAAGTCCTACCTCACCAACCGCAAGCAGTTTATTCAGATGGACTCCTCTAGATCTCCAATGCTAGCCATCGCAAGTGGAGTCCTGCAGGGTTCCATCCTCTCCCCAGTGATCTTCAATCTATACATAGAGCCGCTGTGAATGCTCATAGCTGCACACAACATCCACATCCACCATTATGCTGACAACACACAGCTACACCTCAAAATCAACTCCATTGAGCACATCCACAGGACCAAAACCTGCCTCTCGTTGATCCAGTCTTGGATGTCCAGTACATATTGAAAGCTCAACACCTCCAAGACCGAATTCCTACTCCTCACCAACAACACCGAACACTCAGACATACAGACCTGGCTATCAACCATGAACCCTGAGGGCTTTACACCCAAGCTCACCTCCTGCACCAAGTCCCTCGTGTTCCACATAGACAAACACCTTACCTTCAAGACACACATAGATAAGGAAACTCAGACCGCTTTGTATCAGCTCTCCCTCCTGCGTAAAGTCAAGTCCTTCATCCCTCTGGACAGCTTTAGATCCACCATTCAAGCACTGGTCCTATCTCTCCTGGAAACGGACAATGCCCTCCTCGAAGGCCTCCCGTTGTCCTCCTTTGTGATCCTGAGAACTGCTCCCACTGAATGCACGAATCATTATCAAGTCTTTCTGCATCATCTATAAGGCAGTCATCCTCATGTCACCCAGCTACCTCGCAGAGAAACACAGCATCTCTGGCAGACTGTGCACCACCAGAAGCCAGGACACATGCAGGCTAGAAATCTGCCACTTCAAAAAAGAAAGGATCAGAAAACAAGCCTTCTCTGCCCACACCCCAAGACTATGGAACCTTCCCCCATCAGCATCAGACTCGCCCCCATACTCCTACAATTCAGAATAGAACTCAAGACCCACCTCTTCAAGGAGTCTCTCCTCATCAACACCTAGGACATCACGTCGCCCTCATGCCACCTTACTTGCTAGATGCTGTCCGCCCTTCTCCTCCCTGCCACCCTGTACAGGTATACGCCCTCCTCTGTGCCCCTCTGTATCCCACCCCCACTGTATATATGTTCTATTCTTACCTCTGTAAAGCTCTCTGTTGTGTATCTGTATTGTAATCCTCTGTAAAGCGCTCCATTGCTTCTCGAAGCTAGGTCCGTGCTCAATAAATACAATACTAATAATAATAATAATAATAATAATAATAATAATAATAATAATAATACTAATAATATATTGCAAGCCTGTCTCCCTCGATTTGCTGCATAAACACAAACAGGACACCCATAGCACATGCCTCACAAAATCATGAGCCAGAAACAACATATGGGCTACATGCAGTGCCATCGTCATTCATTCATGTGGCATACCGTAAGGAAGGCCTGCTTTGCCAAACCTACACAAACACTATACATTGACATTCTTCCTCAGACAACATGCCAACTTGCTGTGAAGGAATCCTTTCTGCTTGTTTCTCTCTTTATTTATGCAAATTTAAATGAATTGTGAGGCAGTACCTTCCGACTGCATCAGACCGCTGTGGCCAGAACTTCAAGCCTTGTGGATATGCTAAGTACTGGCAGCACTTCTCCCCTTCGGAACAACAGCCCATAATATCAGTTTAAATAAAGCTTGGCTGTTATGCCCTGGCTTCATCCTTTAGCTTTTGTGCACAACTATAGACACATAGCAAGAAGCCTGAGAGACTGAAAACTTGAGGATTCAGCGTCTTTAGATTGTTCACTCTGTCCCCCATACACCTGGAAAAACCTCTATACTGTCACTGCCAGCACAGAGCAGGATGATTTGGCGCGGCCAGTCCAGCACAGGCCGATTCTCCATGACCAGTTTGGTGCTGGGATGTATCGCTGCAGGGATGTTTTGTTGCAAGGGATGCCTCATTTTACACTGTCATCATTTTTTTTAAAAATACGGCGAGATTGAAGTCTCGAGTGGAACCATTTATACGGTGCACATTAGGATCCACGTCAATTACTTTATCTGCAGCAAAATATTCTTTTTTATAGTTTAATTGGATTGAAGCATATAAACTATCCCACATGTGAACCAGTAATCTGTATTGGCAATGCCCACTGTCGGAGAGCTGGCCAAAGTGCCTAGATGCGATTCAGTTGCCACTGTTGGGCTCTATAAGTCTTATAATACTGGTGCTTGCGTTCAGTGTTTTCTTTGCTCTTGTGAATATGTGTGAACCCTCCTGAGACACTCACGCCATCAGAACATAGATGAGATTTCTCCTCCACCACGCGATCACGCTCTGTACATACAAAGGCACATTGTGTGGTGTGGCAGCAGCTCAGAAGCACTATACATGCAGTTCGTGGTCGCAGCTGAATACTAAGAGAACGGAACAAAAATCCACGCCAGCCGTTCAAAGGGGAGGGACAATTCATGGGGAGTGTGGCATGTGACAGCCCTCCCAACCCCAGTGCTAGAAAATTAGAAGACATGCGTGTGCCAATTTTGTGTAATTCCGAATGTAAAGGGTGAACGTTTTGTTTGACCACTGATGTGATGCAGTAGTTGTATTGTTTTCTGACGAGCAAATAATTCAAGGTACCCACCGATTCTCGCTGGCTGTACCTACCCACAACTAAATCTCACCTGCCAACATCAGTGGTTCATTCCACGGCGTCCAAGCCATGCTTTATTTCTGATCAAGCAGCAACAAAACTGTCCTTAAATAGATTTTGAAAGAAAACAGAGTTTTTGAATTAACCAAGGAATGAGCATATGCAAATCAGCCTTTGTCCTGCCATCATGGGGGAGCGGGGGCCGGTACAAGTCGACAACTAGTCCAAGAAGCACAGGGGACCCCCGCATATTTCAACCTTAGTGGGTCGCTTCGGTTGGTGGGTTTTACCATGTTTGTTCCGGACGCAAAATGCTCCATCATTTACTTAAGTGTCCCTAACCTGTCATCAATACCGCCCCCCTCACATAGCTCTACAAGTCACCCATTTCCATTTGACATGAGAGAGTTTAGACGTGGCTGCAATGTCAGCCACGTCCAAACGTCCCTCGTGCCAAATCGGCGGCACCTGAAAGGCTTCAGTGCCAAAATGGCAGTGCCGAACTGGCCGTCGCACCAAAGCGGTCATGCTAAATCGGCCTGTGGCGAATTCATGGCACCAAAAAGGGGGGTACCGCTGCCAGCATACTCCTCTTCTCATTTCTGCAGCCATTGCACCCCCATTTGGCCAATGTGCTACACTTTTGAGAATTCCACACTCCAACTTCAGTCTTCACTGCTCCTCTTTTCTATATGAAGAACTCTCTGCAGAATGGTATCTTCACTCAGATACGTAAGTCCTGATGCTGTTAAACGGTAATTATATAGTGCCTCCTTATATTTATATTGGCCTAAGCCCAATCGTTTTACACGGAAAACCATGTTGCAAAAGTTCTGATTTTTGGGTTAACTTTGCCACCATTTTAAGATCCATCCGCCATTTTCATTTCTACTCATGTGTTCTTCATTCTAAAATGGTGGACTATGTTTTCAGCTTGCAACCAAGCCTTCTGACCTTTGAGTTCTGTTAATGTTTAGGCTGTCCGAGAGCCAACTTTTTAGACCGGGTAAAGAGACCTTGCGCTCCATATGAACTGTCATCTAAGTATTGTCTGCCCACATAAGCCTCATCCAGGTATAAACATTGGGACAATGAAGAACAAACCTCTGGCGTATACATAGGCCGAACTGTATTGTGTACAAATGTAGAACAAGGCTTACCGCAGGATCTGACAACATACATCACCATTGTGCCGTCAAGGAAATGCAAACCTATGTAATCCTTTGCATAATATTGTATAATCTGTATGTGAACTAGGCACGAACTCTAGACCACAAATTATTAACATGTAGAGAGGCTGGACAATAGTACACAGAATTGTGTAAAAGTATGAATGTTTAGATGTACAGCACTCTCTCACCTCTCTCTGTCGGGCTGGTACACATTGTGGGGTGTTGGGAGCCAGATAGTTATCTGTTTCTTTATAAACTGTAGAGTACTAAAAGATCTGTGAATCTTTTTAGCCTGTGATTCGTGTATTTCCTTTGTGGTACTCAGCCTCGATATTTCTATGTTCTTTCAGATGGCGCCCGAATAGGGACCGTCAAGATTGATGCCACCTCGTTGAATGGTTGACATGGCTATCGGACCGGGATCATATGGTGAGAAAAAGGGGCACCTTTTTGGATGAGATGCGATACCTCAACAGTACTGCACAATCCGATCCCTGGATGGTGAGCATGCAATCCGAGATGGCAATCCGAGATGGCATCTTGACGAGGGTCCATATATCGAGGCAGGCAGTTTTGCCAAAATCACCAACCACAAGGGTCCTTTGTTGTCCTTTGTAATCCGATCGGACTCCCTTAGGCCTTTGAATCAGGTGAGTCGTGCCCCGATTCCTAAGTATCCTGATATTTGGTTGCAGTTTTGTCCTCATGAGCACAAACGACGCCAGGTAACACCAGTGATCTGATACGCCTGGGAAATTGTCTGCATGTTCCAGGCGTTATTCCGCAGAGACAGACAATCTTTGATATTTGGCCGACCGGCGCCACAGGAGGGGTCGCCGGCATGTCTATGTACTGTAAGAACGGCATTTGGTAGTAGAGTATTTGATGATATTTGGCACAGACAAACTAGATATGTTTCCGAATTTCAGTGGTCAGTCACATTCTGAAGAAAACCATAATTTTATGATCAACAAAAACAATCAGAGTCTGTTAGAAACATGGATAGGGTTCTTTAACTTGGTGTACAGAAAATATATCTGTCTAAAGATTTTTATGTCTCATATGAACTAATTGATGAATTAACCTAAGTCTGGAGCAACTGCACCACCTCCTTATGTACATATTCCTGCTGTTTTACCTCTTCTTGCTGTCGCTCCTTCTCCCGTAGCAATTTCTGTTCTTCCTGTTGTTCCTCCGCCACCAGTTATTGCTTTGCTTCCTATTGTTGTTCCTCTACTTGTACCTCAACCTTTACCGACTGTTACTGTTCCAGTAAGTTTGTCTTTTGTTGCCAGTAGTAGTGTCTCCACTACCTATTGTACAGGATTTGCCTACTCTTTCTTTCCCAAGTGGTTTTCTCCAGTTGTAGCTGATGAAGGGGCGAGCACTGAATCAAAATGTTGTAACACAGAACATGGTTTCCAAAGAAAAAGAGGAAAGGTTTGAATGCATGGGCTAAGCAATGTTTGGAGAAAAGTGAGAAATGTACTGTGGAAGCTAAACTCCTTAATTTAGAAAGTATTCCCGATCAGGATGTCTTTATTGAGGGGATGGGGATACATTTGGCTGTAATGTGGAATAGATTGATGGACGCGGATGTCCCACAAGGGTTGAGAGATTTGAATGTTTTAGCCTATTTAATGGATTCTGCAGAGAAAGTATATGAGCATGTCGAGAGGGTTTTTGAGTTAAGAAGGGAGTTAGAACGGTTACAGAATATGAAATAGATGGTGTAGTTTGGATGCTTTTTTATGTGCAGAAACGGTTCCTTCCTCCTTGTAAGTCAATGAGTGAAGAAACATGAATTTGCACAAGGGATGCGCTTAGATGGATTTTGAATGTGTCGATATCTGCCATAGAAGTATATGCTACGTATAGTCAGTATACTCCAGAAATGCAGAGGAAAGTGGTACAGGTAATGGTAGAATACCTGAAGGATGAGTGTATAAAAAAGAGATGTGTTGCCCCGCATAATTGATGATTGCTTATAAGAGAGCCTTTTTGCACCCGATACTATTCCCACCACTTTTAGTGCTCGATCTGGCTTTATTGCTCAACAAACGTTCAGAGTTGCCTACTTTTCAGTTGCCTATGAGGGAGGGTCCTCTGATATTTGTTCTTAGAGTTGAGATTAAGATAGTTAGAGGGACTAAAGGTGGAAATCTGCAGTTTTGAGGTCAGTCTATTCCACAGAATAATGAGCGGTTGGATCCTGTACACGTGAACCAATGTTCATATTGCACACAAGAGGGTCAATGGAGAGCACAATGCCTTCAGCAGAGGTTGGATAACACATATGGTGTCATGGGTAGACAATCCAGAGGCCGCCCTGGGGTGGGGGGTCCTGGTAGGAGCCAGTTCGCTCAGAATCCACAGTCATTCTCGCAAGATGATCAGCAACCTAGTATAGATAGCAGAAATATTTTCGATAATTCTTCAATTTCCTATCTTTCTGAAGATCTTGTCTTTAAAGATATATTGTTCCATTAGGATAGCCCGAAGCAGGGTCTGGAACCAACGCCTATTCCCGTTAATCAGAAAGGTCCCTACATTGAGATGATCGTGGGGAATCGGAAGCATCTATTTTTCATAGATACGGAGGCACAGAAGTGTTCCATTGATCATTCTCGGGTTCCAGACATTCGACTGTGAGGGCAGAAGAACGTGTTTAGGGTTTTCTGGTACGCCAGTGGTTAGTCCAATTTCTTTGCCGGTACTGATTTCACTGGGTCCATTCATGGATTACTGTCCGTTTCTTTTTTAAAATGAACTGTGGAAGGAATTTGTTGGGGTTGAATCTGTTGAAGGAATTAAATGTGGTAATTCATTGTTCTTCGGGTGGAGTGTGTTTGACGATTTCACCTCAGCAATTTTCTGCCTCACAGTTTCTGACTAGACCTTTACCGCCAGAATTTAGCCAAGTTCTGGCGTGTTTTTGGGTGGTTGACGACAATGATGTTGGTATTTTACAGATTGCGCCTGTTAAAATTGTTTTGAAAGCAGGAGTTAAGTTGACACAAATTCCACATTATAAGATTTCAGTTGATGGTGAGCAAGCTTTGAAGTGTATAGTTTCCAACTTTGCACATCGTGGAGGGATTGAGGAAATTGCAGGAAGTTTGTGCAAAAGCCCAATTTTAGGGGGATAGTGCGATTCCATTCCGTTTCATTATCGATTTACGCACTATCAATAAGTTTGTTGCTACACAAATTCCAATTGTGCCTGATGTAACGACGATACTAACAATGATTCCAGCTTCTGCTATGCCTTTTAGTATTGTGGATCTTAAGAATACCTTCTTTGGCATTTCCATACATGTGGATAGTAGATATTTGATCGCGTTCACCCTAGGGGGAGGCTCGTTTACATTCACCCGTGCACCACAAGGGTACACAGAGAGTCTGAGCATTTCTAGTAGGGCTTTGAAAGGGCAGTTTGATACACTTGAGTTGCCTTCCGTTTGAACATTGTTGTAGTACTTTGACAACCTTTTCTTAGCTACAGACTCGGAAAGTGCTTGTAAAGAGGGTACTGTGTTATTGCGTATTCATCTAGCAGAACAAGGACATAAAGCTTCATTTGAAAAAGTTTCAATACTGCTGACAGGAGGCCGCCTATTTAGGCTATCTCCTGTCAAAGGAGGCAAGAAGCTTGACACCTGAATGAATAAAAAGCATTTCTAGCATGTCTGTCCCAAATACACAAAAAGAAGTTAGAGCCTTGAGAGGAATGGCTTCTTACTGTAGATAGTAGATCCCAAAACCAATGTTGGTATTGACAAAGAAGGGCATTTCTTTGCCACTACCGTGGTACTTGGAACACCAGAAAGCGTTTGATCTCCTCAAGACTGCACTGTGTTCAGCAGCAGTTTTGGGCACACCAAAGTATGATAAGGCCTTTGTGTTGTATGTGCATGAATGTGATGAATGTGCTTTGACTGTGTTAACGCAGGAGCATGGGGGGGGAGAATAGACCATGCAGTTATTTTTTCCTCCACACTTGATCCTGTTGCATGCGCTTTGCTGCGATGTCTGAGAGCTGTCGTTGCTGCAGCTGCGTTTGTAAAGCAGAGTGAGGAAATGGTTCTAGGCCATACTTTAACTGGCATGATACCTCACTCTGTGGATGTTCTATTAAATGGAACAAAAAACGCAAGAGCTGACTTCCGCACGATCAACAAGATATGAACTGATCCTATTTGCACCACATATTCAAATTAAAAGGTGTTGCGTATTGAATTTGGCTGAATTGATTCCTCTCCCGATATTGCTTGCAGTGACGAAAATGTCACATGACTGCCTTTATACCACAGAGTAAGAAATTAAATGCAGGATTGATTTAAATAATGTACCTTTGAATGATCCACAAAGGAAACTGTTTTTCGTTGTCTCCTGCTTCAAACCTCCGGATGGTACATCCACTGCTGCTTATGCCATCACTACACTAAGCACGATTGTGGAAACCAGGAGAATTTTGCATAACTAAGCGCAGGCTGCAGAGATTATTGCACTGATTCGAGCTTGTGAACTTTCAGAAAGGCTTAGAGTGAATATATTTACAGATAACCGGTATACTTTTGGGGTAGTTCATAACTTGGGTTGACTATGGGCAGAGCGAGGATTCTTGACCTTGTACGAAAAAAGAAAAAAATACAATACGGCACCCTGATAGTTCAGCTACTCTCAGCACTTGCGCTTCCTACTCAACTAGCAATCATGAAGTGCACCACACATTAAAAGGTAATAGATGATGTAGGAAGAGGAAACGTTTTTGCTGACAGGATAGCTAAACGGACCTCTATTGATTTATACTCAGAAATGTATGTCAGGAAAGAAACCACAAATATATGAACAGCAGATAAAGGGATTGATTTGATAAAGAATATTCAAGCTGATGCCACTTCAAAATAACTTAGACACTGGGCTGCAGGTTTTAGCAAACGTTTGGATGAGGAAAGGTGTTGGGTAGACAGTTCAAAGGGAAGATGGATGCTACCCAATACATATGTCACCTCCATGATCACAATGGCTCATGGTCCCATTTACATACGTGCTAGGAAAATCCGTAAAATACTAGAACCTGTTTGGGTAAACGCAAAACATCTCAGTAATTTGAAAACACTAGACATTTATGTATAGCTCTACTGTCCATATGGACGACCCAACAGACTAGAACTGGAATCCCCCCGGATGAAATCATGGAGGGGAGGCCAACTAATTTTTGGAGCCTGCCAAAACCTAAATTGTTAAAATATGTGGAGTATTTGCTTCTTGCTGAATACTGTGATCAGTTAACTCAAAACATGTATTTGATTTATCAACAGGTGCAAGAAGCCCTCCCAGTTAAGTACGAGGGGCCAGGTCACAGAATTCGACCAGGTAGAGGGGTGCTCCCGAAGTCATTTGAGAGAGCATCCAGTCTTGCACCCAGGGTTGGAATGGCCCCTTGGCCTTTCGACACGTGGCCGGCCCGAAATCGTCCCTGGGGAGTGGGGGCCGGTTTCTGGCCATGCCTGGGCTGGTTTGGGAAAAAAAATGTTTAAAAAAAACATTTCTTTTTTTCTTCTTCAAAAAGTCTTTCATCCTTCTTAGGCCGATACATGAGTACCAACACAGGTTGGGTGATATTGTATGCATATTTGTTCTATAAAAAAGAGCTTAAGCGTAAGTGCTATACAATAACATATTAATCATTTGGCCTTGGAGTTCTGCTTGGATTCACAGTAATTTAGCGTACTTAGGAACAATGCTATTTGATGCCACTTTCTGTTTTGTCATGGGGTGAAAGGTTGTGTTTCATTACTTCCCGGGATGTCACTTTAGGGTGGGGGTCAAATGACATCCCTTCCGGTGATGTCATCAGAGGTCAAGGGTCGTGAGGCGAGGGGTGGGTCACTTTTTTGGGGCGAGGGGTGGGCCACTTTTTTTTAGGTGACCGGGCCTATTTCTTGTCACAGTCCGACCCTGCTCACAGCACGCTGAAGAGGACCATTCCAGGTACGCTGGCCACGCAGATTGCTGCACGAGTAGCTGAGAAAAGACACTGTATCGACACACATCAAGAAAATACCTTATCCTTTGTCACACGACGGCGAAGAAAAGAAGAAAACTACTTGCCCTGTTTCTGAGGATCAATCGATCTTGAATAATATCAAGGGAGTTTCGGAGATACTTCCTGAGCCCATGGGTCCTGGGGAGACAGCTGCTTTGTCTTTGAAATCTTCTTTGGATCTTTCTGCAATCTTGAGCAATCTTTCCTCAGTTACACCACTTCCATCAGGAAGCAAAGACACTCTGTTCGCAGATCACGCTGTACCTGGAGTCTTAAGGTACGATCTGCGTCCACAGCACTGGACCTACTGCACAGTATGGCTGTGCCCACAGGAAATGACTGTTGAGCTTGTCCTTTGCCACTTTTGTGCTGAAACATATGTAAGTGGCTGGGGACCGGGAAAAGCTATCTTCAATCAAGATCACGTAATCAGGAGATCAACAGCAAATGAATTATGGTGTTTTTTGCAGGAACCCTTCGGGAAAGAACTTTGAGGAACAATGGCTGTTGCTATCTCTACTTGTACGGAGCAACCAGTCGATTGTGTGGCTAACAAAGACATTGGACATAAGAAATAATGGCCCTTGAGGACTTATTGTTTTCTCCTGAGTTCGTTAATTGGTCTAACAGTAATCATCACTTTAGGGTTTTGGTATATTGAAGGGGGTGTGTCCATTCGAAACTTTAATACCCACTGATAAATGCTTCTATTATGTCTTCTCCTTTCGTGCATCTGCACACTCTATCTTCTAGGGATTCCCAACACAGACAGGGTTATGACAACAATACACTTTTGTTAATTATGTTTGCATTTGCTACAACATGGGGAAAAGGGCTGGGCTGGTATATTGATCCTTTGCTTTTAAACTACTATATGTTACGTCTCTCTAAAGGGCACTATTCTTTGGTCATTGGAATGACAGCATCTCAGGGAATTTCGATGGCACTAACTTGAATGAGTTTGAAAGGCAAGCTGTGACGCCACTGGGATTTTCTCTTTTTGTAAATAGGAGCAAGCTTAACGTTGCTTCTATTAGGCCTTTTGATGGGCTTTCTAAACCTTTCCAATCATTAGTTTCTTTTCAAAATGGCACCCGTAGGCAACCGAGACGCTGCATCTCCTTTTTACACTATCAATCACAGCCCCTACTCTGTTTCCTTCTGCATACAAAGAGATGGTTCTCAGTCAATAGGTACTTTTAAGGGTTGTAACAATATTATGAATTTGATTAGTGAGGACAGACCTCTGTATGTAGATGATTTCGTTTATTTCATTTGTGGCAATGAAGGTATTACTGTCAAAGATCTAATGGCAATCAATATATCTGATGAATATGATTCAGGATATGTGGACATTGAAGTGTGGAGTTGTGAGTAAAGCGAATATATATTTAGTAAGCTATTGGCTTAGGCCAAAAGGAGGGTTTGTTAAACGTTAATTATATAGTGCCTCCTTATATTTATATTGGCCTAAGCCCAATCGCTTTACATGGAAAACCGCATTGCAAAAGTTCCGATTTTTAGGTTAACTTTGCTGCCATTTTAAGATCCATCTGCCATTTTGATTTCTACTCGTGTCATGGTGGACTATGTTTTCAGCTTGCAACCAAGCCTTCCGACCTTTGAGTTCTGTTAATATTTAGGCTGTCCGAGAGCCGACTGTTTAGACTAGGTAAAGAGACCTTGCGCTTTATATGAACTGTCATCTAATTATTGTCTGCGCACATAAGCCTCATCCTTGTATAAACATTGGGACAATGAAGAACAAACCTCGAGCGTATAGATAGGCTGAACTGTATTGTGTAGAAATGTAGAACAAAGCTTACCGCGGGATCCGAGAACATACATCACCATTGTGCCTTCATGGAAATGCAAACCTATGTAATCCTTTGCATAATATTGTATGATCTGTATGTGAACTAGGCACAAACTCTAGACCACAAATTATTAACATGTAGAGAGGCTGGACAATAGTACACGGAATTGTATAAAAGCACACATGTTTTGATGTCCAGCACTCTCTCACCTCTCTCTGTCGGACTGGTACACATTGTGGGGTGTTGTGAGCCAGATAGCTATCTGTTTCTTTGTAAACTGTACAGTAATAAAAGATATGTGAATATTTTTAGCCTGTGATTGGTGTATTTCCTTTGTGGTACTCAGCGTCGATATTTCTATGTTCTTTCCATACCTCCTCAAACTCAACCTGCTGAATTCTAGCTGTTGGGGGCAGATGGAATGTCATTTTGGCCTGGGTGACCAGAGTTTTGTGGCTTCAGGGAGAATGCAGGGTAGACCCTGAGGGTGAAAGAGCAGTGATTTTCCAAATTGCCCACTCCCCCTCATCTGCCAACTTTCAGACGCCTGTTTTGTTGCACACCTGGTACAATTTTTTTTAATGGTTTCTGGTAAAAAAAAACTTTAGGATATAATCAAATGACAATCCAATTACACGTAATTAAATGACATATCGATAAATGTATTTCAACTCGATCCAATGCCCGAAAAAGCAGTCAGATACAATTTCAAACACCATCCAATTTGATATTTAAAGAATTCAAATAACTTAATACTGCAATTGCTACCGAATTAGGAAGACCATTCATTAGATATGTCCATAAAATTTCACAGTTAATAAAATCGGTACAATAAATAAAACTACTAAAATACAAAAGACGCGTATATTTTAATACCGCCGATATATTATTACGTGTTTTAAAGTTTCCATAGTATTTGGATCCCTACAAAACCTACGATTGGCTATATCTCTGGGTCAATGTTTTCTTCTAGATAACATTTCTCTTGTGGGCCACAAATTATAATAAAATCTCATAAAATGTGCACACACCTTCTTATTTGGGAATCCATTCAAATACACTGATAGGAAACCATGCTTTTTATCTTCATTTTGTAGGTGCACCAAAGATTCATAACTGCATTTTAGCCATCGTTGACCTCCAATCCTTAGTATAAAGTGTGTGTTTAATAGTCATAAAATTCCTTGGGAGATCTTCCACAGTAAATCCCAAATTACATTATATATCTGAGCAGACATTCACATTATTACTAACAGTTATACCCCTATTATTGCAAATCAACTGCTCAATATCAGAATACAGCACATTTTCAGGCGGACTAAGGCATTTTTACTGCAGGGGCAGATATTTGCAATTAGCCCGTGCTACTAAAGTCTTTATCACAATTCTTATCTAAATGCTGCTATGGGTAAACTAGTTGGCAAACCCAAACCTTTCCTCCAGATCAAAGCTTCACCTGATTAAATGTATTGATTAGAGAAAAGAAAAGTGAGCGAGGTATTCACAGTGGCGATGGAACCTGTCTGTAAGAGGCCAGTGTTGCAAGTTGTATTGCCTTGTAAGGACAAGTCCCAAATTCCCATGACTAACCAACTCCTCGTATGCACCTCCTACCCCCTTACACTACACACACACACACACACACACACACATACCATTACCCTCACCAATGTCACAGACCTAGACATTACCACATTAACCCTAACAGAACCATAAAAAAGCTCTCCTCTTTAGCCCTATCAATCTGCCCCACATAAGTAACTAGCCAGATGCAAAGCACAGTAGTTTATCAAATCTTGGCCTCTTCCCTATGAATAACATATTTCCAAGTTTCTGTGAAAAAAAACATAAAAATCACATTTGCACACAGGAATCGGGTGCTTCTGACCTGCACCCATCAACATCACAGGCACAGCTACTGCTTCTCGCACCTTTCCAGAGCCAAGTGCAGCAAGGGCACCAACGGTGGCAGAAGGGGGCTATACAAAACATCTTATCATTATAATTATAATACTGTCACCACATGCCATGTGGCATGCTATGTGGGCAGTGTTCTCATTACACAGTAAAGTGTGCTGCTGCAGCAGCACCGTTGAGTCAAGCAAAGAGATCTGCTCAATTTCTATTGCATGTGATGGCATAACATTCACTGCGCACAAATGCTGCAGGTTGTACGCTGACCCATAGCATACAGCTGCGTTTCCGCGAAAGACCACTCCAGCTGTCACATAACTGTTATCTTCTTTAATATACACCTTGATGCTTCTTCATCCTTCAAACACACTACACTTATTGACATTCCAGATGGTGCCTACATTAAAAATTCTGCGTCATGCAATGCGATGCTCCACTCTCATTTCTTTTCATACTATGGTCTGCAGAAGGGTCGTGCATCATACAGTGCTTTGATGGCATTATATATGGCAGGAGACCCTACACAAATCAAACATTACATTACTTAACATAACATAAAAGTCTCCAAATCCTCAACTATTCCACAACAATGCAGCAATCCCAGAAACACACATACATTGGCACACTGCAACCAACACATTAAGGACTCACCCATCAAAATGCCAGGATATTTAGTCAATTAAGATGGAAAAGGATACATATAACCACACTTCACATTGACAGAACATGTTATTCGCTTGTGTGGGAGCCCATAACCAACACTGATACAGTCAGAAAACAACATCCACACCTCTCTGAGTGACCGAGCTGTAGATGAATGTCATCACCTACACTTACAGGTATTGCTCTAGACACGATTTTGAAGTGGGAGTATTTTACTCCCTATTTTTTAAAGGTGGGAGTAAAATAATTTCTGCGGAGTACAACATTAAGTCCTATTCCTAATTGGAGTATTTTATCAGCAAGTAAAAAATATGTTTTTACTGGAAAACTGAAATGTTTTTGTAATACTTATTTCTTTGTAGCTAGTTTATTCATGCACATTAAAAGATACTTGTTTGTATCTTTGTATCAGGGAGTAATAAAAGTAGTTTTCACCTATGGTACTAAGTGCACTACTGGTTCACACCTATCCATGCAGCTGCGTGGGTGAATACAGGGGCACAAGGTCCTTTGTGTCTGTTTCTTTACTCCCTATTTTAATTTTTTGGGAGTATTGGCCTATTTTTAGGGAGTAAAAGTGGCCGATACACCCCCTATATGCAGGGCTATCTACAGGTGACATACACAGACTAGCCTGTGCCATGCAACATAACTTTGACCATAAGGAAAAAAAATGTTAACATGTTGGCCATAACAAAAGCAGGCCACATCACAAATGTGCCTCCGAAGGGAGAACTGCACTGCCAACAAAATCACAATAGCAGACATCCCAAACACCACCCTTAATGTCTGCACACCAACCTGGCAGGCCCAAACAAATAATATGCACAACACATGGAAGCCAATGCAGGAGAGGCATGATGTCCACAGTCAATATGAACCACCCTATTTATTTATTTATTTATTTATTTATTTATTTATTTATTTATTTATTTATAGAGAACACCAGGCCCAGGGGCAACCAGGCGCATCAGTTAGTTACAACATGAAAAGGCAGACAGAGCATTTATAATTTACAAAAGTTACAGATATATACAAGGCAGTTACACAGTGAACATCATTGCTAAACCTATATGCAAAAGGCAGGGCAGGTTGTTAGTGCCTGGGGGGAGGTGGGCCAGTGGAAGGGGGGTCTTGGGCGGAAAGCCACGCTTTGGCCAAGTGCTTGAATCTAAGGAAGGACGGCTCTGCTCTTAGTGCATTGGGGAGCGTATTCCATAATTTAGCTGCCATTACTGGGAAGCTGGTTCTGCCTGCTCTTTGAAGGTTGAAATGTGGTATAACGAGGCAGTTGGTTTGAGCCGTTCTGCAGGGTCTGTTGGAGTTGTGGAGGGCAAATCTGTTGGCCAGGTAGCAAGGTGCTTGGTTGTAGAGGCATTTGTGAGTAAGGGCCAGAGTTTTAAGTGAGATACGTTGTGGGACTGAGAGCCGTGGAATGTTATGTCAGGTGTCAGAAATGTGTTGGTGCCTGGAGATATTAAGTGCTGCTCTGATAGCATTGTTTTGGACAATTTGTAACTTATTTCAGTTACCGCAGTTGGTACCCAAGTAGAGGGTGTTACAATAATCAATTTTAGACAGCACAAGAGTCGTGGCCAATGTAACACAATTGGTTGTGGAGAGAAAAGGGTGGCTGGCTGCGATAAGCTTGCAGGTATATGCAGCTGCGGAGGAGACTGCATTAGTTTGTCTGACCAAGGATACGGTAGAGTCAATATAAATCCCTAGAGTTTTGGTGTCTTTGGAGGTCAGGATGGACTTGCCATCGATGGTGAAGGATTTGAATGCATGGTCAAGTTTGGTAAGTTTTTGGGGCGAGCCAAGAATGAGGAGCTCTGTCTTTTCATCATTTAGACAGAGTCCATGTTGCGCCATCCAGGCTTGGATAACTTGGTAGATGGCATTCACGGAGAGAGAGTCGGCAGAGTAATCTGCTGAGATTGGGATGAGTATCTGAATGTCGTCAGCATAATTGGTGTATGTGACACCCAGATTATCCAAGATATCGAATAGAGGTTTTGTGAACACGTTGTACACCGTGGGGGAGACACAAGATCCTTGTGGCACACCGCAAGTGACAGGTGTGGGCGGGGCAGCTGCTAGTGGAGAAAAGACATGCATCGATCTATTGAGCAGGAAAGAGCTAATTCAGGCTGTGGCTTTGTCAGAAAAGTGTGAAGCTGATTTGAGGTGTTGACAAAGTATTTGGTGATTGACGAGATCAAAGGCTGCAGAAAGGTCGAGGAGGAGTAGTAGAGCGAGTTTGCCCTTGTCTTTTAGGTCTTCGATCTGAGTTTTAAGATCGATAAGGGCAGTTTCAGTGCTGTGACCCGGTCGAAACCCAGATTGCCTTAGTCCCAAGAGTTTATAGGATTCAAGGTCATCTTGAATTTGTAGGTATGCGGCTCGGTCCAGGATTTTAAGTAGAAATGGGACCGTGGTGATGGGCCTGTAATTGGTAGGTATGCTGGTGTCCAGTGTTGGTTTTTTCAGGAGCGGGTGACCCAAGCATCCTTCAGGTTGTCAGGTACAATTCCAGTGCTGAAGGAGGAATTAATGAGTTTGGTGATAAATGGAGCTAGCTCATGAGCTGCTTCCTTGATGATAGGGACAGGGCCGAGATCCCCTTGCCAAGTAGAGGGTTTACGGCTACTGATGATATTTTCCACTTCAGTAATAGAGAGTGGAGAGAAGCTAAAAGGAGTCAGGGAATCAGGGAAATAGTTGTTTATTTTGCAGATCTTTGCATATACTTGCATGGAGTCCCTGGAATGTGCTATGTAAATTGGGTTGGCTACACATGTTCACATAAGCAATGGACAGGACTTTTATAGGGATTCTCTTAATCGTGCACATGCTTTTGCCAATTACATAATTTTGGTACTTAATTGTCCCTTAATTTCTTTTAATTATTTCTTTATTATTCTGACACCAATGCATTAAAGGCTTGGGGAAATTGGGCTTTAGCAAAACTGTGAATCCAGCATCGAAGTTGCATAGCCTTGCACTATGCCCAGGCTACTTGTTTTCTTGGATGAATATGAAACAGGACTTGAAGATGTTGTTTATAATGAGATCTGCTTGTTTGTCAGTTGTTTGTGTATCTTGACTGTAGGCTGTATCAGGATTGCTTAAACGGTTGATAGTGCTGGGTGAACATCTAGCACGTCAAACTCGCCAGTTGAACCAAATCTATTATTCTTGATTTGGTGGACCTGCAAGTTCTCATGAGATTCACTGGTGGTCCAAAATCGCACTTGGACTAGCACTTGGCCTCTTGTGTGAGTTAGAGGGGTAGGCTCTTGTTTGGTAGTTCGATTTGACCGACCAAACCCAGGGTCGGACTGGGACAAGAAATAGACCCAGACACCCAAAGAAAAGTGGCCCACCCCTCGCCTCAAAAAAGTGGCCCTCAAACCATCATCTGTGAATTGCGTCAATTCACGACTTTACAGAAAATGCTACTTATGGAGGGTGGACCTTTTTGCTAAATACATTAAGTGCTTAATCTCTGGCCTCATGCAGACATGGCTCTTTTACATTTGAAGCTCCCCCGCCTCGCCCAAACCCCTGCCACCGCAATCACACACACCCTTCCTGAACGCACAGCATATGGGAAAGAAACTGCATGCCCATGTAAAGCAGTGGGGCTTCTGGGTACAGGGGAAGGAACATGTTTAACTTCATGCAGTCTGCTCTGAAACGTTTCATTCACATCTTGTACTCCACCCTTTTTGTGTAGTTTTCTGAGAGTGTATTTAACATGCAATTCCGCTGAATTCACATACGTTCAATTTTGAGTGTGAGAACTTCTTTTTAATCATATCTTGGAGTTCCATGTTATTTCTATCGCAGGGAGAATGTGATGAATGATTCTATTTGAGTGTAATAACATGTTGGCATACAATGACTTGGATTCACCTAGTAATAGTGACCATTGATGTGTGCAGGGTGTTTGGGATGGACCTAAAATAAGCACACACTGGCAAAGCCAACAGTTCTGGCATGGATTAGGCATTTGCCAGGCATTGCCATAATTGTACTACCTGAGCATATGATGTCAGTGCCTGCCAATTGCCTCACCAATACACATGCCAGTACTGTTGGCTTTAGCATTGCTTGTTTTTAACAGGACTTCAGAGCAAGGAACAATTGCAAGTACAAACATTTTACTTATATATCAAGTAGCTAAAGGTACAACTGGGTAATACATTTGTATTACAACAGGGGCTTCTTTTACAACAGAAATCGAGTCATTAACTCTCTTCAGACTGCTTAGATATAAAACTAGCCAGTCAAAGTTTGATGTTACTGCTTGAAAGAGCTAGCTCAAAGAGATCCCAGTATTGTGTTTTCTGGGCAGACAGGGACGGGTAGTTGGTGGGAATATACATTAGTATGCAATCAATGGGTGAGTAGATGACCAAACAAAAACCACAGGCTGTGTCCTCCTCCTCACATCCCATCCCCCTCCGACCATCTGCCCCGCTGGTGTCAAACACCTTCCTGCAAGCCATAGCTAAGTAAGGGCAGACTTAGGAGCGTTCACTGGACCGGTCTGTTTGTGAATGCGACAAGGACATCTTCCACAACTATTTAATTTTCTACATTTGAGTATCTTGAGAAGGCAAACCTGGTACTGCTATTGAAAAGTTAGTATGCCATACCTCTGAGATGTTACCCACACAGGCACACAAAGAGGCTTGGATCAAGTCTAATAAATGTGGTTATGTGCTTTCTATACTTTGGCCACAGTTGGCAGCTTCCATTAGATCTCTGCTTACTACGTTTGCCTTCTGCCATTGCAAACCCTCCCAATCCATATTTTATTGTGCTATTTTAATAGTGCTGCACAGACCCTGGTGTATACTTTGAATAACAGTGCATATTTACCTAATTGTTACAGGTGCCATGCGTTAGGGAGAATTATCCAGAATGGCTAATTTCCCTTACCTACTGAGTTCCTCAGCAGCTTTGCTGGATTTCTAAAATTTATTTTTTTCACCTGGTAAGATTGAGAGCCTTTTTTCCCACTCTTACATGTGTTTTGTGTTCATAGACTGTGGAGACTCACCTACTCCATAGGCATCATCTGTTTACTGTGTGCTACACAGCACCTTTAGTGCAGTAACACAGGGTTGTCTTTTTCAGGCTTCCCGCTTCAGACTCAATATTCTGGGACGGACTACTGTCTCTCAGAACAGGTAAAGTTGCCATTGACTTTATTAGTCTTTTTAAAACCACACACCCAGTACAAACTATCTTACATAGAGTACTGGAAAGGGTTAATAGTTATCCCTTTTTGTCTGTCTCTCATGGAACATAGTTTCGTTCCCTTTTCATGAAGATTTGTCTGGTGGCAGTGGTATCTACCCTATTTTTCCTACCGCGGTTATTTTAAATAGCCTTGGTATTGTTTTAGGATACCTTAGTAGCCTCGAACTTAAATCTGCTCGACAACATTTACTTTTATTTGGTTCCGGCTGGGTTTATTCGCCATTTCTTTTTGTAAAGGTCTTTCTCGTGTTTTACTCTGCACACCAAACCAGGTTTCATTCCTTTGTTCACTGTCCTTTGGCGGACTTCTACGCAGAAACTCTTCTTAGGTGCCTGAATGTCTGGGTAGGCATGATGTGAGGGAGCAGTTTTACGACCCCTGCCATGGGTTCCGTTAGTAACCCAAGTCGCACTCCTGTTTGATTGACTAGGTGACTGTCCTGCCAGGACAGCCAACCTGCAGTGATTGACAGCCAGGCTGTGTGAATGGGGGGAAAACTGCATAAAAAGCAGGTCTCTGGGACTGAGAAGGCAGAGTCGCCACTGGATCGAGAGAACTGAAGAGAAGCTGACAGAAGAGGACCTCTACCACAACTGAACCTCCTGGTGAAGCCCTGCTGTGGGTGAGAATCCCCACACTTCGACGACAGGGAAGATCTGCAAGGAATCTTCTCCCCTTGAGCTGGTGGGACCAACCAGTTCACCAAACTGCAAGCCAGGCCTCTCTCCTCTGGTTGAATTTGCTGTGCACAGCTACAGTGAACAGGATAGCCAGGAGGACCGGACCCTGCTTGGGTTTTAAGGAGCGCACCTTTTATTCGTTGCTTTGCTCTGCTGCTGGTTTCTTCCCTGGGCAGTGCACGACCCTTCAGTCTTCCAACTTCGTGGCAGTCCGACAGTCGCTTCAGGAACCGTGAGCCTGCAGGACCTGCCAGGAACGTCTGCCTCAGCTACAGCCTTCTTGTTCATTTAAGGTACTGTTCAAATCCGGTCGTTCGTTCCGTCCGACTGCGGTAAAAGTGCTGGAAATCTTTTGCCAATCCGAGGGCTTGTCCTTCTCTATTTTTTAAAGTAACTTTTTGCCCGACCAAATTCGTTCTGAACTCTTGGCAAAGACTTAAACGCAAACTACTCTGAACTGTGTGATCCTCTGCAAAGACTTTGGTCCATTGACTTTGGCCCAGGGCCCTTAATTAAATGTCCTCACTGAAGTTACTTTTTCTAGATTGCCCTGCTTACTTACTTGTTGGTGCTGCTCAACTTTTGCCTAACTTTGTTTTTACCTCCCTTTTAAATTGCTGGAGTGCCATTTTGCTCACACTTCATTTTGAGCTTAACTTATCCAGAATCTATTGGGTGTTGTGTAGTATATTAAGATTGTGATTTTTCAACTGCTTCACTTTGGTGAATTGTTTTACAACTGGTGTGTAAAGAAATGTATATTCTTTTACTCAGCAACCTTGAATCAGTGTTTATTTGAACCATAGTAATTGCTGTCCTTTGTGTAACTATTGATACTGCTCACTTTACTCTTGAGATAAGTCTGGCTGCTCAGCCATCGCTACCACTTTACTGTGTAGTACAGGCTTGTACCAAAGGTGAATTTGTACTGTCACTTGTAGTCGTAATTGTATGTGGTGTTCCCAAAGGGTACTGCATATGATTCTGCCTAACACTGGTGTACAGCGGTGAGGATTAAGTATAGTGATTACACTTAGAGTGCTGCTATTACCTGGGGTCAACTAACCACAAGGCTAAACATCACTAAAAAGCAATATTAATCACATCTGATATGGAAAGCTACAGTCAGGAGACCCTCCTTAGTTACACTGTGGATTATCTGAAAAATCTGTGTAGAGATAGGAATCTCTTTGTGAAAGGCAAAAAGTCAGAGTTAATTGAAAGGTTGTTAGAGAAACAAAGTCTGGAGGGTAGGTCTGAGTACCCTATCCCCTCAGCAAATGTGGAAAATGATGAGGATGATAATGTTTCTGTTATTAATGAGTTAGATGAGGAAGATGTGTCACACAATGTAGGCCTCAATGCTCCTTTACCTGCTCAACCACCTCGACCCTTGTCCACTGGGACCCCTACAGGTCCTACATTCAGTCCTGAATACATTGCTCTAGAAAAGATGAGGCTTGAATTGGAATTTAAATGTTTAAATGCTCAAACTGAACAAAAGCATCAAGAACTTAAGCTCAGAGAAATGGAGATGAACCATGCCTTAGAAATGAAAAAGTTGTCTTTGGAAAATGCTTCTGTCCCATAGTCTTCTAGGTCTTCCAGTCCTAAAAGGCCCTGTATGCCTAAATAAATTGTTGGTATGTATGAGACTAAGCCTGATATTTTGGATTGGTTAGCAATGTTTGAAAATAACCAATGGATTCAAGACATTACAGGGAATCAGTTGTTTCCTTGGCTCTTTTCTAAGCTACCCACTGTTGCATCTGATGGTGTGATGGAGTTGGGGCAGGTGGATAGGATGTAATATGAGTGTGTGAAGCTAGCTTTAATTGCTAGATTTGGGATGACCCCTTCCCAGTACCTTAAGAGGTGTAGGACCCTCAAAAAGCATGATGGTACCCCTTGGGCTACCTGGGTATGTGAATGTTTGAAAAACTTAGATGGTTGGGTTAAGGGTTACCGAGTAAACACTTATGAAGGTATGAGAAATCTTGTTATGTTGGAGTCAATTTGAGCTCAGGCAACACTTGGCTGATTCTAAGGAGATAGATCCAAAGAAGTTAGCTAAGGCTGCTGACTTGTGGGTTGCCAACAGGGCTACTCACAAAGATTCTGGGGCAACTCAGAAGAAGGATGAGGAAAAGCAGCCAAAGAAAGATAACAAAGAGAATTCTAATACCTCCAATCCAGAAGAGGGCCCCAAACATAAACAGGGTAAGCCACATGGGAAACCAAATAGGGCTAGTGAATCCTCTGGTGCCTAACCAGAGGAAGGTCAGCAGAAACCCCCATTCCAGAGAGCATTTGGTAAATACTATGTTTGTGGGTCAACTGACCATATTAAAGGAGATCCCAGGCGCAAGGGTAAACCTGCAGGGATCAGCAATGCCTCCTTAGCCTTCTCCTCAGAGGAAGAAGTACAAATGGCTAGTGCCCACTTTGAACTATTTGCTAAAGTACCCTTGGGTCTTCAGGCAACTGTATCCTTAGATTCCATGGGTCTGAGTAAGAAACAGAATATGGATGTGTACAAACAACTCTATTCCAGAAAACTCTAGAGGGTATTATATGGACAGTGTTCTTGTCAATGGCCAGGATAGTCCTGCCAGGAGAGACACTGGGGCCAGCAGAACAGTAGTGGATGAAAGGTGTTTCAAGCCTGAGGATGTTGCTAAAGCACCCAAAGGTCCCACTACATTTTCTGGAGGCCCTGCCCAGTTGGTTCCAATTCTGCCAGCTCTCATTCAGTGTAATAATATGACAGTGAGGATCCCTATCAGTGTCCAGAAAGAGGTGCCTGGGTGAGTCCTGTTGGGGAATGATTTAAAAGCTCTAGAGGTAGTATCCAGTACCCCCAGGCCTCCCAGCGACAGAAAACAGAACCAAACCAAATTGACTAGATAGGCATCCTTAAGAGACCACTCTGAGCCTGTGGGAACCGCTACGGAGAACCCCACTACAAGTCCTGGTGTTGGTAAATTAACCTCTAACCCAGGCAAATCTAAGGCTAGTAAAGTAGGGAAATGGGAGCCCCAAAAAAGCTCCATCATTGCCCATCCAATTGTAAAGTCTTTGACTCCCCCTGCTTCTGAGGAAGAGGTAGATATACAAATTGGACCCCTCTCTAGGCTTGTGAGAACTGGTAAATTCAAAGCTGGTGGAAAACCAGGAAAGATAGGCTTAAGGCTAGGCACCTTAAGTCTGTTGGAGCTTCTACTGAAGACTCCAATTAAAACCCAAATGTTAGGAGGGAAACTTCTAAAATAAGTAAGATCAGATCTCAGAGGAAGTGGCAGCGTGTACCTTGCTTGACCACAGCCCCTCCAACCAAGATACCTGAGACCCAACCTGCTCTTGTGAGAGAGGTGGTGAGTAACCATGGAGGTCCCTCTAGATCTAAGGGATTCCTTTCTAAGGACCCCTGGGAAAAGCCCATTGTAGGTTCAGAGGTTGTTACAACTTCTGAGGGACTGTTAGATCAGATCCTCTATACATTAAACAAGAGAGATGTACCACAACAGGTGTGTAGGTCATATAGTCTACAAATAAAGAATGTCACCACCAAAACGCTGATGGTCTCTCTAGGATGTTTATAACCGACTAGAGTGAAGAGATTCATCCAGGAGTGGATTAAATCCTCCTGTCCCTTAGTCCTGGGGGGGAGGTGAGAGGGCGAGTCTTAGGGAGAATTCTCCAGAATGGCTAATTTCCCCTTACCTACTGAGTCCCTCAGTAGCTTTACAGGATTTCTAGGATTTATTTTTTTCACCTGGTAAGAGTGTGAGCCTTTTTTCCCACTCTTACATGTGTTTTGCTGTGTGTGTTTAACATTTTTTGTGTTCATAGACTGTGGAGCCTCACCTACTCCATAGGCATCATCCTTTTACTGTGTGTTACACAGCACCTTTAGTGCAGTAACACGGGTTGTCTTTTTCAGGCTTCCCACTTCAGATTTCATATTCTGGGACTGACTACTGTCTCTCAGAACATGTAAAGTTGCCATTGACTTTATTAGTCTTTTTAAAAACCACAGACCCAGTACAAACTATCATACATAGAGTACTGGAAAGGGTTTATAGTTATCCCCTGTTTGTCTGTCTCTCAAGGAACATTTAGTTCTCTTTTCTTTAATATTTGGCTGGTGGCAGTGGTATCTAACCTATTTTTCCTACCGTGGTTATTTTAAATAGCATTGGTATTGTTTTAGGCCACCTTAGTAGCCTCAAACTGAAATCCGCTGGACCACATGTACTTTTATTTTGTTCCGAATGGGTTTATTTGCCATTTCTTTTTGTAAAGGTCTTTCTCGTGTTTTACTCTGCGCGCCAAACTAGGTTTGGTTCATTTTTTACCTTCCTTTGTCGGGCTTCTATGCAGAAGCCCTCTTTAGGTGCCTGAATGTCTGGGTATGCAAGATGTGAGTGAGGGGTTTTAAGACCCCTGCAATGGGTTCCCTTGATAACCCAAGTCGCACTGTTGTTTGATTGGCTAGGCGACTGTCCCGCCAGGACAGCCACCCTGCTGTGTGATTGACAGCCAGGCTGTGTGAATGGTGGGAAAACTGCATAAAAAGTAGGTCTCTGGGACTGAGAAGGCAGAGTCTCCACTGGATCGAGAGAACCAAAGAGAAGCTGACAGAAGAGGACCTCTACCACGACTGAACCTCCCGGGGAAGCCCTGCTGTGGGTCTGAATCTCCACAATTCGCCAACAGGGAAGATCTGGTGGGACCAACCAGTTCGCCAAACTGCAAGCCAGGACTCCCTCCTCTGGTCGAATTTGCTGTGCACAGCTCAGTGAACCGGATAGCCAGGAGGACCGGACCCTGCTTGGGTTTTAAGGAGTGCACCTTTTATTTGTTGCTTTGCTCTGCTGCTGGTTTCTTCCCTGGGCAATACAGGCCCCTCCAGTCTTCTTCGTGTCAGTCCGACAGCCGCTTCAGGAACCGTGAGCCTGCAGGACCTGCCAGGAACGTCTGCCTCAGCTACAGCCTTCTTCTTCATTTAAGGTACTGTTCAAATCCGGTCATTCCTTCCGTCCGACCGCAGTAAAAGTGCTGGAAATCTTTTGCCAATCCGAGGGCTTGTCCTTCTCTATTCTTTAAAGTAACTTTTCGGCCGACCAACATCGTTCTGAACTCTTAGCAAAGATTTAACTGCAAACTACTCTGAACTGTGTGATCCTCTGCAAAGACTTTGGTCCATTGACTTTGGCCCAGGGCCCTTGATTCGATTTCCTCAAGGTTACTTTTTCTAGATTGCCCTGCTTACTTACTTGTTGGTGCTGCTCAACTTTTGTCTACCTTTGTTTTTCCCTCCCTTTTAAATTGCTGGAGTGCCATTTTGCTCACACTTCATTTTGAGCTTAACTTATCCAGAATCTATTAGGTGGTGTGTAATATATTGAGATTGTGATTTTTGAACTGCTTTACTTTGGTAATTGTTTTACAACTGGTGTGTAAATAAATGTATATTCTTTTACTCAGTAACCTTGAGTCAGTGTTTGTTTGAACCATAGTAATTGCTGTCCTTTGCGTAACTATTGACACTGATCATTTTACTCTTGAGATAAGTCTGGCTGCTCAGCTATCGCTACCACTTTACTGCGTAGTACAGGCTTGTACCAAAGGTGAATTTGTACTGTCACTTGCAGTCTTAATTGTGTGTGGTGTTCCCAAAGGGTACTGCATATGATTCTGCCTAACACCATGCCTTGTGACAAAGGGCATGCGTTTCAATATCATCCCCCTTCCTTCTATCGCATTGACACTACCCTCGTTTTCTTAGTTGGCGCTCTGAAACAAAAAACAACTGACTGCCGCACATTACTCAAACTACATTTCTAGAAACTTGACTGATTGGATTGTGGATACAACTATTTCACTTGAAATCATATTAACATCATGTGTTTATGTAGTTCTTCCATACACAGTATTGAATGTTATTACCAGAAGTTAACTGCACTCATTTTTATCCACTTCAGAAAAAGGAAGGGCTGAGTCGACACTGCCAGGATTCACCACGTACCCCACGAATGTGTGCAGGAACCCCCACGTATAATACACCCGATATAATAACCATAGAGACCCCCCTGTAAATACACACCCACAAAGTAGCCGCGCGTTTCAGGGTATTTTAGCGCCCCGTGTGATTAGGGTATTCCTGAGGACATGGAGCCCTGCAAGGTCAGGAGGAACGGAAAGCGGGGTTCACCTGTGGTTGGGGAGAAGAGGGCGCACTGTGCGAAAATGGTCCATTCAGTCAAGCGGAACCCAGGGAGATTGACATGGTTTGTCGGACGCTCGTGTGTTGTGGGAGTAAAGGATAAACCCGTTTTACATCTGCCAGTCCTCATTGCCCGACTCTCAGCTCACCTGCCTGTGTAAGCACCTGTGTAGTGCTGCGTCAGACATTACGCATGCCACGGGCGGAAACTGTGAATATCAACGACATTCGCTGATTGCGTAAAGCCGACGTAGGTTGATAGGACGCGAGTGCAGTTCGCTTTTCGCTTGGCTACTTCAACTACTTTTGGAAATACCCAGGTGCTGACATGTGAAGATACAAAAATACCTGGCAGCTTGAAATGCTCGAACGTTGGGGACTTTATTGTGCGGAGGAAATGGGTGCATACAATTCGTTCCGTTGAAGAGTAGAAGTGGCAGTCAGGCAGAATGCGTTATTTTCGGAAATGGTAGCTGGGCAACAGATGGACTCAGATTCACAGGGGCTTCAGATGCCTCATGACCAGTGTGTGCATTGCTGGGAATACTCGTGCACTCCTGCGTACTGCTGCAGTAGTCTCATTTCTTACTGGTAATGTGGTATATGTGGGGAATGGGGATAACTGACAGACGGTACCTGGGCATTGCTGGGTATTTCTGCAGGGTTTATTATACATGCGTGCATGATGCTGATAATATCAGAGTATTTCCTGGGTATTACCTCATAGTCCAGACTCCAGAGTCTCCCTCCGCTGCTGCCTGGCACCTGTGCTTGGGGGGCGGGCCGGCTGCCTGTTCCCGGCTTGCCGCACTGGCTGTTGCTGTGAGTGGCCTCCTGAGCGGAGCCACGAGGTGGTAGGTGGCACTGCCCAGTGCCCAAGCAAGAACTTTGGGCCGGGGCCTGCGCTATTACTACGCGGTGTGTGGCCTGCTGCACCATGCACACACTGCCTTCTGCTGCTACCTCACCCTCCATGTGTGGCAGTTTTTCTGTGCGCCAAAATAATGCCTAGGGAGGCCCAAGCAATATCCTCTCTCTCCACTCCATAGTCACGTCCGTCACGTCATGGAATTGACCTCCTGGTGGCGCAGAGTCTGTGTCTTTGGCTGCAGTCTGCATTTTTATTGGCCTGCCTGTGCTATTGTTCCCCGGCAGCCCCCAACCCCAGGCACAAGTTGCTTTCACGTTTGCAAGTGCAACAAATGTGTTGTTATTACTTCCTGCAAAGTTGAAAGCAACTTAAATGAGACTGAACTTGGTGCTGCGTGTGTGCTGTGCGGTGGCCCAGCCCTTCCCTGCAGGCTGCAGCTCACTGAACCCAGTCAGAGAGCCTGCCCAGCCCAGCAGGCACCCACAATCAGCCAGGTGTTAACTTATTAACTCATTAGCACTTCAGAGCAAGCACCACGCGGCAGCCCCTGAGTGGCGGCCCGGCCGCCAGCCCGGCGCCCCCTCTATACATGATGCATGCATGCATCATAACTTACTAGGCATGCAAATCATCAAAGCAAGGTAACAACATGTGTGTGTTACCTTGCTTTGATGAATGCTGCCCAGCCCCTGCCAGAGTGCCAGTTCCACTCGCCGCTGCTGCTGGTGAGCTGCTCGGGCCGCGGCCTGCAGCTGCACTGTGGCAACCATTACTTACAAGTCAACAAACGTAATTTCATTTTTTTTAAAACACCTAAAAAAAAACGGCCCATGGGTAGCTTGATGAAAAACTGGCCCCAGGTCCTCAAGGTGGCTGACGACCGACTGGCCCCACTCGGATCTTGACCAAACCGCTCAGACAGATAGAGAGGACAAGTCGTTCAGTAGGGATATAGAAAAGCCTAGTTCACTTCCTGTTTCTGAGTTGTGTATGTCTGTCAGAGTTTGTAAGAGGGCTTACACACAATAGGGCAGAGAAGCAAAGCCTGTGCTTTAGTAATTTCAGAACATTTATTGTGTCTATTAGAAATTGTATTTTTTTCTCTCCTAGTTTGGTGAAGTTCCTTCACTTGTACCCTACCTTCAACACCCTTGGTTATTTCTTTTGAAACCTCTTTCATTGACCTTTTGACCTTCCTACCTAGACCCAAACAACAAAACAGAGACCCTTTATAAAACCCATAATACGTTTCATTTAAGAATCTCGCCATGAAATCCTTTGTGACACCATTGGTGAATTTCTTTCATTAAAAACCCTTTCCCTCTTCTTTCCCCCAGCCAAATAATACACAAATACACTCGCTGGGAAACTCCTTATGAGCAACGTTGATACCTTTGTGAATGAGATCTTGTTTTACCCTTCATTCCTGTCCAAAAAAAAAAGAAGAAAAAATTACCATTGTGAAAACCTTTATGAACCCATTTCCTTTAGTCCAGAACAAGCTGTTCACCTTTTCTTTGCTGTTTCACAACTTCCTTGATTTATGAAAGAGTTCCTTAGAGATGTATCAGAAAAAGGGGCCCACAAGATCTCTTTGGACGAGGAGAAGAGAGGGATGTTAGGGCAGATATGATCAGAGTATATCCACCCACCCATTGAGATTAAATCTGCCACCTCAAGTGGGGATGGAAATATGGTAGTTTAGAGGATGATGAAGGTGTTGTGGACAATCTTGGGGTGATGTTCCTTTAGATTATGACGGAAAGTTGTGAAGCAAAGGGCAGTAGCCATAAGATGAATAGGAGCAAGGGGGATAGACAAAGTAGGGGCTCATTATGAGTTTCCTGGTATCCTGCTGGTAATTCCAGTGGGATAGAGGCAAACTATCATACCATTTATGCCACCCGATACCCATTTGTTACTGGGATATTACAGGCAGCGGAGATGCCGGTAACTCCCTATTCCATGGAATTATACTGGCAGACTTGGAGTAGGCCGATCCAGAAATGTGCCAGTATATTTTGTTACCGGCACCTTATTTCCAAACCGGCCAAATCATAATGAGGGCCAGAGTACCATGATGTCATTTCTTAAACTTATTCTGTTTGGTATTAGACTTCAAAGCCATGGATAGCATTTAGGGGTCACAAGGGACATTGCCGAAACCCCTGTAATTGCCCTGCAAGCTTTGTCACTGCCTCTGATAATTTTGGCCTCAGAGGTGGTATCAATAGTAATAATCCCACTACATTTCAAAATTCTATACAGTTTCTATTTTATTTGAGTCTCTTTGCTGCATGGACAGAGAGAGTTGCACCACAAAAAAAACAAAAACAGGGATATTTACTTTTTTATCCATGATCCCTTTATTTTCATTTGCATCTGTAGTGCATGTCTTCACGCAAGTGTTCTATGCAGTACTTGCAACAGTATTAGATATAAGATTATGTAGGTATCATATTAAAGGATTGATGTGCTGATCAATAAACAGCCAATGTTTAGATTACCTTAAAGGGAACATTTATCAAAATAGAGAACATTACTGCTCAATAGACAATAGTGTAGGCTAATCCATCTCCTTGGCTGCTTTCCCATGTTAGTACTTATATATTCAATTGGTATAATGCTTTATACATCAGGGCACTACTTGGCATGTGGTGGGACGAGGCTATTTTTTCACATGAAGACACTACCTGGAATGTGTTATTTGTGGTAACAGAGTGTGTATGCCAATTTGAGGCTGCATGTTTCATATGGTTGTTCCATCTTAGACTGTACATCTGTACCATGTACAAATCACTATACTTTACTAATGAGAAACTGCTTGGCATAAGATGCCATTACATGGTAATTGGACGTTGTACTTCGCATATATTAGCACTTTGGTTCCACCACCTTCTTCTCATCCTGACCCTTGTACACTCACTTTCTACTTACACCCCACACTGGTACCTTGCTTTTACTTCCCCTGCCTGACCAGTTTAACCTATGTATTCTCCTCACCCATCTCCCTTCTACCCATTTTACCCTCAACCCTATCTATGATCTTGCCCCAACTTCTCCATACCACCTAGCCTTGTATCCCTTACACTCTCCTCACCTGTCCCCAAAAGTGTGCACCCACCTTCTCATCACCAAACCCACTTTTGTGCCCCCATGCCTCTCCTCATTCATACCTACCCTTGTCCCACCACCATTCCTGGCACCATTGATGCCCACTGCCTTTCCCAGTTCATGCCCTACCTATGCCCCCTGCCTTTTCCTCTAAGGAGGAATGTTCTAGATATCTTGTTGAGTAATAACGTGTTGAAAACCATTTCAGCAGAGGATGAACAAGTGAATATTAATGCATGTAAGCACTTCCTGCACAGTATGGCCCCAATACTGTTATAATATTTGGTCACATTTGAGCAGTATGAGCAGTGGTGCAACTAAGTGAAGTTGTATGTATGGAAACAACTTCCTATACTTCTGGAGACCCCTCATCCTCACCATTGCAAATGTCGAGGGTCACCACAGCAAGCTTTATAAGAAATAAATACTATTATTTTCGATACAAACGAAACAATGCCCCTTAGACCCTTTCTGTCTTGCTCTACCCCTCCCCTCCTTATTCCCCCATGATCATGGCAGCCATCAACCTTCCTCCTTATACATCACCCAACGATCCTCCCCATGGCCCCAGGCACTAGTGGTAGCTATCAACTTTCCTCATGGCTAACCACCTTTCCCCCATAGGATCCCAATACCAGTCCCCCCCCCTCTGCCAATTCAGACTGTTCCTTCACCTTCCCATCCTTCAGTGACACTGTGTAGGCAACTGTTACATTGCCATACATTTACACATGTGTTCTTGCTCTCACAATTAATGTTTTGACAACAGTTCTAGTATATACTTCTTAATTGTAATATATATATATTGGGCAACTGGCACAGTGTGAAAGCAGAGTAACAAAAAAAATGGTATGAACATTCAGATGTGGGAATACAGTCTGTTCAAATATGAGTCAAGGCACAATTGTGCTGCATAACCGGGGAGCACCTTCTTAATGTGATTTATCATCCTTGCACAGGTATCTGGTGTCAGGACTTGATACCAAAACTGTATGATGCCCTCCAAATGCTCTGTCTTTTTTTTGGTGGCCTTGGGCAAATAATTGTCGTACTGCTTAAGTTGTGCCCAGATCAACTCCATAGGATTTAGGCCAGGAGATTCTCAGGGAGTTTGATGCAAGTGAGCCTCTGTTCCCCCATAAAGGTTGCAGCAGAGGAGTGCTTGGATCACTGTCCTGTGTGATTATTTGCAGGAATCTTCTGTGTAATCCTGGCTGACTTTTGGCAATAGCTCCCACATGATAATGTTCTCTTTCGATGAGGCTTTGTTCATTATTCCCTCAGAAGAAATCAGGGGTCCTGATGACTTATTGGAGATGGTACCCCACTCATGATTTGTGATGCTTAACATAGACATGCTTGAAAACTGTCCTGCATTTTGTAGCCTTTTGAGTATGATGGCAGGTTCATATGTGAATTGAATATCCTCAAGAAATTCTACCCTCACCATCCAGATCTTTACCAATGCCACCAACCTTCTCTTATTAAAGTCACGAATGATAGGGCATATCCTGTGGAGCATAAACATAACATGTTCATGATAACAAATGAACACTGCCTTGCATATAAATGGGTGAAGTAGAGGGGGTGAGTGAGGCGAGGTATAGTGGGTAATTTGGATGAGGTAGAATGGGTGAGCAGGGTGTGAGGATTAGTGGGAGAATAGGTGGCGTTAGAATGGGTCAGTGTGGTGAGGTAGATTGAGGGAGTACGGGCTAGTAGGTTGTGGTAGAGTGGTGAGTGGGGGTGGTGGAGTAGTTGTTTGAGATGAGGTAGTAAGCGTGAGCAGGGTCAGATAGGGAGGGTGAGTATGGTAAAGGTGAGTCAGTGAGTAGGATTAGGTATAATTATATTATGTTAAATTGATTGCCACTGCCATTTCCACGATCTCCAGCCACTCGCATGGCTCTGTAAGGCAAAGTGGGTTGGTAGTGGGGGGTAGAGGGATACAATAGATGTTGGGCTCATCTGTTGATCTTTCTGGTGTGCTTTGTTTTGTGCACTGGGGCTTGGTGTGTCCATACGGTGGCATTCAGTGTTTGAGTTGATTGGTGTTGCAGTTTATTGGTTTTGTAGTTTGGTTAGATAATGATGTGCAGTTTGAGTGTTTTGGTGTGGTTGTTTCACTAGCCCTGTGGGCGTGTGTTGTAGGTGAGGAGTGTGTTGGTGGGAAAGAGAAAAAAGGGGGATGGTTAGTGAGTTTTGGGTTGCCTCAGGATATTGTGTAGTGGTCTTGTTGTTTCTTTCTGCGGGCATTTATCCTGTGTTATTACTATTCTGGGCTTAGAGTTTGGAGGAGCAAGTGTTGTATGAGGTTGAGGTGGTCCATTAGTAGGGGTGGTTGGTGTATAGTTGGTGTAAGATTACCTCAGCAAGCTGAATAGCCAAGGTTTTAGTAATTTCCTGAAAGTTAGATGGTCTTCCATCACTCTTCTTTCCTTTAGGTGTGAGTCACATAGTTTGGCTATAAGACGGGAGAAGCTGGTTCCTCCAAATATTCTTTACTCACAGTGTCTTGTGTCTATTTGGAGGCTGGTGCTAGATCTCAAATCTCTTCTCGGTTGGTATCGGGTGATTTTTGCTTGGAGAATTACAGCTCCTTGTCCATTTAGTGATTTATGGGCAATGCAGAGGAATTTGAAATGGATCCATTTATTAACTGGTAGCTAGTGTAGACTCTTCAGGGCCGGTGTGATGTGGTCTCTTCTATTTAGTCTCAGGAGTAGTCTTGCTGCAGTATTTTGGAAGTGTTGTAGTTTTTTGGTGAGCCATTCGAGCATTACTAGGAAGAGACTATTTGCAAAGTCTATTCTTGATAATACCAAGGAAATGATAATGAGGATTCTGTGAGGGAAATTGAGACAAGAGAGGATAATTCTAATTAACAGTAGGTGATAGAAGAATATTTGTGCTATTGCATTGATTTGTGGTTCCATAGTAAGACCATTCCCCATGAGGATTCTCAGTGTTTGTATCACTGTTGATGTCTCTGGTTGGGTTCCCATGCTCGGGGGCCAAGTGAAGAATGTCTCTGCTTGATGTTCTTGTGGGGAGATCATTATTTCTGTTTTGTTTTGGTTTAGTTTAGTTTCAGATTGATGTTTGCCATCCAGGTGTTTATATCAGTGAGGCATTTATTGAAGGCGTGATCCGGCTTGTGGTTGGTAGTTATCTTGAAGTTGAATTTGATGTTGTCTTCATAGTTGTAAGCTGTCAAAACATAGGTTTGAATGAGCTTCATTAGAGTTGGCTCATATACATTTTAAAGCGGTGTGATGAGACGCTTGAACCTTGTGGTATGCCAAAGGTGATACTTTTTGTATTCGATGTAGTGTGTGAATAGGGTGAAGTAGAGCTGTGTAAGGCATGCTTATACTGATAAAAGTGGACACACACAAATATACTGTACAGTAATGCATCTTGCAGTCCTTCACTCCAAGCCCAGAGCATGGTGAGCATGGTAAACGCATACTAATCTTGATGCCATGCTCACACATCTGGATTGCCTTTAGTTCCCATATTTCTGGTCGTAACACATTGTCTATTATCTTGCACAGATGTCTAAAGTGAAGTACTAAAACGGGAATGTTATTGTACAGTTCTGTTGCCTAAGGGGGGCACATTTTCATCAGGGACACCCCATCACTACGAATCTATGCGAGTTACCCATGATTTCAAATATACTGTATATATGCAACCAATTTCATACTCCCACCCCTCGTAGCCATTCAAATACTTCCATACACAAAATCGGATTCACCTAAAGAAAACCTGTATCATCTTCCCACTGACCCCAACTTGAGCTCTGCTTGATATATACTGGTGTATTGCTCCTATGCACAATCCAGTTTTACTTATTCTGTGCAAATGGTGGCGCTATCTAATCCTAGGATAACATTTGGGCAGGAAATATTGTCAGTATCAGTGTATTATGATTTTGCACAATCTCAGTAGGTGGCAGATCCATGTGCTAATATAAATATAAGAACACATGTCTCAAAATATTCCAACAACAAAGCTGTAGAACACTGTCCCATTCTGATACTTAATTATGCTGTTCTATGGCTATACATTCCCCATTCTGTGATAAAAGCTGGCACACTGCCTGAGGGAAACCCTGAAAGTGACGTGCATTCGCTTGATTTCTACAATGAAATAGATAGCTTTATAAAGCTCCCTTAGTTGCTAGGTCTGGAAAAGACCCGGGGCTAAGCTGTTGTCGGAACTGTTGGGGCTGGGGGCTAGCTAGTCTTTTGGCTGTAGCTCCTGAGATTCTATTCAGGGCTACAACCAAAAGATCAGGGGCTATAGCCCCCTTAGCCCCACCCCTAGCAACGCCCCAGCCTTAGTTTGATGCTAGTATTTGGGCTCCTGCACTTGGGCATTGCTAGGCTCATGAGTTCAGTTCAGGCATCGTAGGAACAGCAGGTATAGGAGAGACAACAGGTGACAAAGCTCAGATGTTGAAATGCACAACAAATAACTGAACTTTCCTCTTTAGGATGAAATTGTTTAAATGGGATAAAATGGAAGAAGGAGGTCAAGACAACTCTCGTAAAAGTCTTCAGTTTAGCTGTTTCATGGAGTACCACGTTGAGTAAAACGATCAAGCCTTAGTACATTTATTGAGCCATATTGAAATATTTCAGCCAATGCAGACAGAAATGACCCATGTGAAAAGGTGTGAACCCATTGCAGGACACCAAAGGCAGCAGGCAGTTCACATATCTTTATTGAGGGGCAGCACCACACTTAAACCCAAACCCAAAACTGAAATGGGGAGGTGAAAAAGAGAGATACCTTAAATTAAAGCATGAAAAACATTTTAGAAAGTAGGCTCTGAAAGTAACACAACAATTGCAAAACATATTCACAAAAGCAACAAAATAAAAGACCTAAACAAAATAAAATAAAAAAAACAACTCGTCTAGGATTCTAAAGTCACCATTGGGTGGCAAGGGAGTGTGAAACATGGAGAACAATTTGGAAAAGGAACTGATTGCCCTCCCCTGACATTTCCCCATAGTCGTTATAACCTTAAGATGTGTACGGCACATTTTAATCAAAACAGTCTGTTTATTGTAATACTGAGTTTCTGGAATTAACAAAACACCTGGCTAATTCTAAAAAGGCATTGGCAAAAGTGGTATGTAGACCAGCTCTTTCAACTGCTCCACAGCCCATGGGGCATGTCATGTCACCTTGCCAATAAACACTGTGCCATTCAGCCTGCAGAAGTGCAGATGATCTTTACACATGTTCATACATCACTATGCACCGGATTCAGGCAAACCTATGCTCCCTGGCAGAATGGGCAACCTGAAAATAAATTATCTCTTAGCAATCAAACAACATGTGACATAATCACATGAATTAAAATGTTGTTTGAAGTAACTCTACATGAATGTATCTTCTCCTATAAGTCTAACGTTGAGGGAAAAAAATATAGATGCCTATTTTGGAGCTGGTAATTAAATGGCAGTGAGGCCATACACCACCATATGGAAAATAATCATTTCGGCACACAGTGGTCCAATCAGGGTAGACATAGTCCAAAATAATTTGATAGATGATCACTATCCAAAATGATGTGATGAGAGGAATGGTGTATATTTCTGTGAAATTGTGCAATGCTAAACTTACAGAGAAGATGCCACAGACAATGTACAGTGAGTACAATATAAAAATAAACGACAAATGTTTGTTTGCCTGATATGCTATACCAAGTCTCATTAATCACAAAAAGTTCACAAGCCACAACAAATAACTCTATCAATATTGTCTTCTGGAACTGTTCTTATCATGGTGTGAAGAAGACACAATAAGAGGAAGATATAACATCAATGAAGAACCAATTACTAACAGGGAAACCATACTTCCAGAATACTTATAGATGCTTAATAATGAAATTGCACAAGACATATTTTGCGAAATATAATTGCAAAGGCACAGAAAATTCTCAAACGAATCCTATGTACATGACCCTGAAACTCATTGTGGAACCTACAAAAGAAATTAAGTAAACATGGTTGTGCATGAAGTCATCACTACTATGGTTGTCATGAACCGTCGCCTGCGTCCATTCTGGACTTCATGGTCCCTGACCCATAAAGGACTGAATGCAGTAATCCTCCCAACATGGCCACCTGATACGGAACGCAGCCTGCCAGTCTTTGCACTCCACGCTTTGCACCCTACTAAACAGACACGCCCCCACAGCGCTCCGCATCTCAATGCTACCGCTTACTGTAGTTGGACGTGTGTTGCTGTAGTTCACTGGTGGCTTTTTCCTCACTCCTGTTTTCCAGTTCCTTGAATCCCCCTCCTTCCTTCGTTCTCTCTAACTTACTTCCGAACTTCCTGGGTTTTCGCCCACGCTCGAGTCACACTGTTCTGTGCCTCCAAGCCCAGACACTATTCCTTCCTGGTTCCGTCCTGGACTTCTGAACGTATCCTGGAATTGAAACATCTTTCTCACATTGGAATCCGAAGACCAGCATACAGGCTTATATAAATCCCGGACCGTGCGAAAGAAGTCACCAAAGAAGGTCACAAGCAAACAAGAAAGACAGGTGAGAAGGGGAGAGACTTGTGACAATGGTACATAACCGAAACCAACAACAGCACTTGAAGAAATTATTAGACAATTATATAACTTGTTCCAAAGACAGCATTCAGTGCATCTGTAACAATATATATATATATCATTAATTCTTGTGCTACCTACAATTGTGTAAATGTGTTCAACATAAGTCTAAACATCTAGCCATTACTGGATACACTGTTACAGGAAAACTCTAGATAATAAAAGTGATATAAACCTTCATAAGCACAAAACACCTTTTCAAAACATAAATGTTGATTCATTAGCATGTGGAGTCACTGGCCCAACAGGTCTGGCTGGCTGTGTATAACAAAAGCAGCATTACACTAAACAGATAATTCATGTTCCCCTTACAATATAACAATAATGCACAAAGCTGCACACAGGAGCAGCTCATGTGTTATCAAATGTATTGGAACACATGAATTGTGTACTCATTGACAAGGTCATCGTGGATTTGAAAACATGCTTCTACTTGTATTCTTATGATTTCTAGACATTAAAATGTGACGATCTTGGCAGTTTTGGAGACAAATATATCATTTTATTTGCAGACCTATAACCTTGATAGCCAGTATTTCAAAAAATAGCCCCAAATGACAATGCGAGGCGCTTGGTATCATTGACAATGGTACCATGTAGAGTTACATTGAATAATCTGACTAACATGCATCAACCAAAATATGAATAATAAGAAATTTAGTAAATAAATTGGAATATCAAATGCCCTCAGGAAACGTTTGTTAAATGCTTCAGTAATTACAAATATGTTTACAAGACTGTTAATGCATCACATATGTACAGTAACCTATATAAAAATCTCAAACAAAACCTTACAATTGAATGCTGATAAGATACATAAATAAAGATCAATACTTGTTTGAACTAAAAGCCATAGAAACAAATAAAAGGCATGGAAAACAAGTACAATGAATTAACAAAGTTCATAAATATTAAATTAAATGGTTTGGAGGATTCAGTGTGTAGAAAAGATGGACCTAATAGTATTTTAAATATCTGCATTGAAACACACAATACATTATGTAGAAAAGTAAATGTAGTATATAGATTGGTCAATGGTGCAATGGACTGAAGATGTTAGCAACATGTTCATTAAACAGTAACAATTGTGTTTGACAACATTAAAGCCACACACCAATTTAAACAAGTCTCTGCAGGTTTCCAACTACTGAAAAGGCAGCGTCATAGGAATCTCTGTAACGTCTACTAGTGTTGCAGTCAAACACTTCAGATTCTCATTTTGACCTTTAGAATTACGTGTTTAAATGTTTATGTATTTGTTTTTTTGGTGCTAGTCCCCACATAATGTGGTATTTGTTCATTTTTCGACCATCAATTGGCAGCAAATTATTATTTGACATTATTTATGTATGTTTATTAAAATGAACTGTTTTCCAGTTAATGCATTTGTTTTCTTTGCATGTATTTATTAAAATAATGGTTTAAACCAGTAATGTTCTTGTTATCAGCTCAGCATTCATGTGTCCCATGGTTTATTTTATTTTACAAATCTCTGTAGAGTGGTAATACAAAAGCAACGTTTCTATGATCATAAAGACTACTAGTGATCTCCCCATGGTCTACAATATGAAAGACTTGATCAGGTGTAAAGATAATGATGATAAAAATAGCTATCAAAGAAAGACTACCAATACATTTGAAATATGTGTATTGATATTGATATTTTATTTCTATCGCGCTCATGCACAAGTGTTTCAGAGCGCGACAAGGCAAAGGAGGGGAACAGGGGAGAACAAAACAGCTATCTAATAGGCCCTGTGACATTGAGAAAGTGCAAATGCATGGGGGAGGGGGAGGGGAAAAGTGCATGGAAGGGGGGAGAAGTGGAAAGTGCGAAGCAGAGGAGAAACAAATAAATAACAATAAATAAATAATCAAGGCAACAACAGTGGTAGTGCAGCCAGAAATTTGCAAGTGCTAGGTTTAATGCAGCAGACAGGGTAGGTCTGATAAGTGAAGGAAGAAAAAGGGAGGCTGTAAGGGTACAGACCCAGACCCCAGTGCAAGGGGTGGCCCGGAGGCAGTGCAGGAGGGTGACCAGGTACCTGGGCCTGGAGGACAGAGGGTGGCCAGGTGCACAGTGCCAAGAGAGAACAGATCAGCAGGGGAGAGGGGGAGCGAAGGCAGAAGAAAAGTGGAAGATCTTGAGGTGCTTCCGGAACCAGAGATGGTTCTCCTCAAGTTTTAGAGTGGCAGGGAGGATGTTGCAGAGGGAGGCCCCAGCCGAAGACACTGATCTACTGAAATCTTGTTTCTTTGAAAAACGAGTAAATGATTGACCCTGAGGGAGTTAGAGGTAGAGGAGTGAAGAGCTCGAGAGGGGAGGTATTTGCAGAGGGATAGCTGAAGGTATTTTGGACCCAGGCCCCAGAAAGCCTTGTGGACAATGCAGAAGGTTTTGAATTTAATCCTTGCATCCACTGGGAGCCAAGGGAGAGATTTCAGAGCTGGAGAGATACGATCCCAGGGTTTGAGGCCAAGGACAAGCCTCGCAATCCTGTTCTGGATTAGTTGCAGAGGGCGGAGAATAGAGGCAGGTAGATTTAGAAAGAGGCTGTTACAATAGTCCAACCTAGAGAGAACCAGAGCTTGTAATACCATGAGCTTCTGGGGGAAGGAGAGGAAAGGCAGAGTACCTCCGAGGAGGTGTAGTAGGAAATTGGACTTTTTAGAGACCTCAGAGATGAGGGTGGAGAAGGAAAGAGTGGAGTCAAAGATGACCCTGAGGTTCTTTGCCTCGTAGGTGGGGGTAGGAGGACGGCCAAGGGAAGCTGGCCAGAGATTGAGGGGAAAGGATGGTGAAGGTGTGCCAATGAGGAGGATCTCCATCTTGCTGGCATTCAGACAAAGATCATTGGCGGCACACCAATCTTGTAATGCAGTTAGGCAATCAGAGATGAGAGAGGGAGAGGAGGTGGCAGAGGGCAGCCTGAAATTGAGTTGAGTGTCATCAGCGTAGCACTGGAAATTTGAGCAGAAAATGGCAATGCAGTGGGCGAGAGTTGCCAGATATTGGTTGAAAAGCCAGGGTGAGAGGTTAGACACCTGGGGAACACTACAGGTAGAGAGGAAGATAGATGATAGGAAGGACCCAAGTTGGACCTGGGAGGGTCGATCTGAGAGAAATATAATATTATCTAAAATACTCATAGTACCTTAAAATAAAAAATAAAACAAACGCAAAGCGAGCAAGAGGAAAACTTTGTAGTACGGATTAATATAAAGTGATTGAAGGAATACCGTCAACTCATGCAAGATGAAAGACTTCTGTATGCTTATTATAACTCTTGCCACTATAAACACATTTAATTGTAATCAACCCCAATGACCCACAATTCACTCTGGCATTTATTTTCTACTTTGTATAAATAGCATGCATTAACAATAATATCCTACTATCCAATATACATCACTACAACATGCCGCTCTGCAATAATAAGAAGAGCGTGCGTGATATAGAAAGAAATAAGAAGAAACAATAAATAAAAAGGGAATACACACACGCACACATGATGTGTATCATGAGCCCCATCCCATTGATTTTCATACTTGAGTGTACTGTAAAAGACTAAAAACTATGAAATACAAACAACATTATCAACACAAAAAATAATGCTATAACAAAGGTTACCATATAAAATGTCATGCAGTAGTCATTAACTAACAATTATTTGTAAATATGTATAACTTTTAACATCCATATTATTTTGAACGCAAAAGAGCACATTACATCTTTTAAAGTTGTGTATCTAAGTAGTGTTTTTTATAAAACAAATTATCATGTTTACTACAAATACCAATGTAATGCTTACAAACTTTGGACATTCCAATGTTAAGGTTAAAACACTCACTACATCACATGCATAAAATGAAACCAGCATTATTGGAACCTTAGCTCACCCTCTAAATCATAAACAATATATAGGAAAACATTTAAACCTGTGTTTTGCTAAACAATATCCCCCAAGTATATAAACTTGTATATCTGAAACATATTAAAACATTGCATCATAAGCATACAGGAGTTGTGCACATAAACTAAATAAATAACAAGCCACAAAATATCATATACAACAAAAGAGATTCTTAAGTTTCTCCAACCGCATTGCAGTTTGACAACTGTAGACACCAAATATAGACATTAATGGAAATAGACATATTATACAAAACAATACTTTATAACAATAACTAGCTAAGCCTGTCATATCTACTTACTACAAACATTATAATAAGTGTAACACATGATAATTATCACTCATTAGACTCACTTCAAACAAATCAGCACACACAAAAGGTTACTTCATTTTCCATACAACATCAGATGTACCAAATTATGTTGTATAAAAAGGCAAGTTCAGGTTTGTTGGGAAGGAACCAGGGTTCTCCTGAACTCCCAAGCGCTTTAGAGTTAGACCTCTTTTAACCTCTTTTATGGACTTCGGGGGGATAGGGGCAATGGGAAGGCTCTCTCATGCACACATAATCACATACACAAACATAGGCAAGCAGTGAAGAAGGTAGTTATTGGCTAAATATAAGGCACAATTAACTATTAGTTGGATAGATTTGTAATGTCAGATCCCAGGCATTTTAAAAGCTTAGTTAGTGTTGTAGATGGGTCAAACTCCCCCGCCCCCTCCCGCTTCCCAGAAGGAATGTGGCCTGTGGTATTCAAAATAGACTGCAGGCTTAGGATGCAGTGTTCGTCATCATGGTCAGCACGAACAGACTCACTGGGTGTCCACTGTCCATCAAGGGTACATGTGCGTTATTAATTTGACTAGTATGTTTTGTATGGCAAAGTGCATTTAGAAATAAAAATAAGTCTCAATTGTAGAGGAAAGTACAGGACCCAGATAAACATGAGCAGAATGAGTGGAATGTGGATAGAATGGCTGGAAAATGCTTAAACATGCATAAGACTTTAGTTTTTTCTTGGACTAGGCCTCAAGGTTTGTAAAAGAATACTTTAGTTAGAAAATAAATGGTAGCAAACGTACGGTATCAGACATTAGGAAAATATTTGTTATCTAGTGTGCGCAGGCCTCTGTTTGCCAAGGTTGCAGAGTGGTTCTTTTAGTATTGTCTACATAGAAACAGCTGGATATATAACAATATGTGTCAGATATTTTAGCCCAGAGTAGTCAAATATAATCTTCACAGTTCCTAATTGAGATATTGCCACTATTGTGCCATGAGTATTTGTAAAGGGCCTGTGACTGAAGCATGCCAGGATAATATTCTCATGTGTTGGAAGAGAGTATCTGACCTGTTTTGAAAATAGCATCAGACTGTATATAATTGTTTTCTTTGGGGACTTTTCAAAGATTCATATTTCTATAACCATAGCATGAAAAAAGTGTCTAGGCAAATATTAATAGGAATCTTTTGGACGAATCTTGACATATGGTTCAGCGAAGTGCCTTTATTTTAAAGAAAGTGAATGACAAGTTCCTCGAAAAAGAGTTGGGATATTTTTTTCAAACAAAATCTGGACCTGCATTGTTTTTATTTCAGCCAAAGTTAGATCTGTTGATGCTTGTCCTTTTAGCGTCTTCAGTGTACTGTGAAAGAGATAACGGAAGCAAATATTAAGGTTAATTTAGGAATTCATCTGAGTAAATGTATGTAGATTCTAAGTCACACATGGTAATAATGGGTTAAATCAAAGTCTATTATTGAGCACTTTATTATGCACTAAACATAGATCTAGATGAAAGATTAGCCCCCACGGTGGCTGTGGCAGCCAATCAGGCTTTTCAAAACCTGTGCTGAATCTAACAATCCAAGGCCAGGTTTGTTTGTTTGTTTATTATTTGTAATGAGCAGACATACCCTGGGGTAACAGTGCACAGCAAGTACAAGAATATGCGAAGCTTAGTTACACAAGTTTAAATTTACATACAGTTATTTGGGTGAACCGGGTATACATCGTAAAGTCAACATATAACATATATACAATAGCACTATCATGGTGCAATAAATGTACAATGGCAAAATATACAGGTTTGAAGGGTAGTAAATACAGTTGGCACTACGTTTAGTGAGCATTCGCTTTCAGCCATAGGATAGTGTTGGTTCTGAAGTTTTGATAGGGAAGGTCAGTTCTTAATGTGTGGGGTAGGGAGTTCCACAGTTTAGCTGCGATTGAAGTTTGGGATAGAGAGGCAGTCCTTGTAGACCATTCTGGTGGGTCTCAAGGATTGTTGTCTATGGAATTTGTTGACCAGGTAAAAAGGCGCAGCGTTATTGAGTGATTTGTGGGTGATTGATAGGGTTTTTATGTGGAAGCTTTGCCCTTCTGCCTGTCAGTCTGGTTATCTACCTGCCGACCACTTTCCTGCTGCCCTGGCACTCCCCCAGCCCAGCAGCACTTACTCCCGAATGGCACCGTCTCACCAATTTCATTCGCCATAGTCCAGAGAGCTTACAATGGCAATGGAAGAAGGGCTGTGCACAAAGCCACACCTTCCATTTCAAAGGTGGCCATCTGCTGAGCACTCATTTTCACTCAAACATTGGATTGTGCGTTCAGTGCAGCTGCCAGTTAATTGTGATAAAATAAAATGCTATCAGCACAGCTTAGCAATAGTCACCCTTTCCATGGAAAGCACCAGGTGAAATGGGCCAGGGCCTCTAGTCAAACCAGCGCATTGGGCCGTTGCCACCCAATAGATTCCACAGAATTGGGGTATGTTACTTAATTGATAATCACGTTTGAAAGCATCAGAAAGGTCTGCCTGGACTTTGCTTGACATTGAATCTTGCACTGATTTCTCCAGTTCTTGGCTTTCAGCTCCTTTGGTGCAGTCTTTTTCTTCTGCTTCCACATGCTTGCATACTTCTGCTTCCACATGCTTGCATACTTCTGCTTCCACATGCTTGCATACTTCTGCTTCCACATGCTTGCATACTTCTGCTTCCACATGCTTGCATACTTCTGCTTCCACATGCTTGCATACTTCTGCTTCCACATGCTTGCATACTTTCTTGTTATCAGTTGATAATTGGTCAGAAAGGGTAGCTGTTAATTTATTGAAATCTCTGATTTTTCCTAAAACGCTTCAACAACGTATAGTAACTGAATACCTGGTAATTTTGTATTTTTGTTGGAAAGTAAATACTCTTCAATTTAAACAACCTTTTCCTTTTTGCTAACATTGCTGTGCCTTGCTCCGTTTGAGATAATCCTGATATTGCATTATACGTTAACAAGTGTATAGATTGTCTGGTGTTGGCTCTCTTAGGCTCATTTCAAAGATTTGTTTTAGAATTCCAATGTACTTTTTTCACATTTTCATGTAAGATCCATATTTTAGCATAAGCATTGTGCTTTACGATTTTATTCTAGAAATTATTCAAGAGCTGTGCACTCCTAACATTAATTTTATTCTGTTCTTGATTTTCTATCAGGTTTAATTAATCTGGTTTTAATGCATTCCTTTTTAGAGGAGCTTGTGAGGAAAGCTTGGACTTCTTTATATTGATTATCACAATTCATGGTAATTTACATGGATATGGTAACCGCAGTAAAGGACTTGGCCTCATTACATGCATGCCGGTCCGGAAACAACGTTGCCGGCAAGCTTACTGGCAATGTTGCTTCCGCACTAGCATACTACAAGTCTGCTTGCCGGAGTCGCTGTGCCCAGCAGGTCTGACCCTGCCGGGCACTGCGACAACCAGATCGTCAAGGATGCACTGGCACCATTAACAACGGTGCTGTTGCTCCAGTGTTCCCCATTCCCATAGGACTCTATGGGAATGGGGAATTACAATGAACTGGTGCCTGACTTTCCGGACCGCAAGGATTGTAATCCCCTGGTGTTGTCAGCAAGTCAGGTGCCGGTAAATATTTACGGGTCAGCAGCAACCCACCGGTAATACCAGCATGGTTACCTCCGGACCGTAATGAGGCCCTTGGTCTTTTTTATCCGGGGGATCACAATTCAGGGTAATTGCAGCAAAAGCTTGGAAGGCTTTATCATGGTAACGCGATTCCTGTTCATTTACATGGTATATTAACCTCAACAAAATTGGGTAGAATTTACATCCAGTGATGGAAAAACAGTCTCTAAAAACATGGAGCGGTATGATGGCTTTTCTGTGCATCTTAGTGCAAGTTATGTTAAGGGAAGTGAACAAAGCAGTCGTTTTCCTGAAAGCAGGCATTTATTAAAGAATGTCCAATTTGACAATTTCTTTTTTTTATTTATTCAGTGAGAAAATAGATGTTTATCCCAACCAAGCCCTTTTTTAAGGCTAACACGTGTTTGTACACAGCTGAGCAAGTTTCACAACTAGTAACTAATATTATTATTACTATTAGGGTATTTATTCAGCGCAGACCTAGCTTTTGGAAGCAATGGAGTGCTTTACAATCATAGGGGGAAGAACACAGTCAGGGAAGCGGAGAAAAAAAGGAGTGGGAGCTAAAAGGGGAGGCTGGGCAATTGGCAGCATGGGGGAAGACAGTGGGGAGCAAATCGGTGAGTCTCAGGTAGAGTGGGGAGTGCATGGTGTGTGGACCTAGGTGTTAAGGAGGAGCAACTCCATGAAGAGGAGGGTCTTGAGCTCTGTCCTGAACTGTAGAAGTGATGGGGCAAGTCTGATGTTGACAGGGAGAAGGTTCCAGGGTCTTGGAGTGTAGACAGAGAAGGCCTGTCTTCTGGTTCTTTCCTTCCTGCACTGTCATACTTCAAGTCTGCACATTTCCTTATTCTGGTGGATTGCACATGCTGATTTTCCCATTGAGGTAGCTTGGACACTTCAGGATGACAGCCTTGTGGATGATGCAACAGAATTTGAAGACGATATGAGCTTGCAGAAGGAGCCACTGCAGTTCGATGAGGGTTGGGGTGATGTGGTCAAAATTGCAGAGTCCTTGAATTAGTATTTCTGCAGCATGGGGGACACATTTCAGGGGTGCCATGGTAGTTGCCGGAAGGCCTTCCAAAAGGTCATTGCCACCTTCCAGGTGGGAAAGGACCAAGGATTGGACAGCTGATCAGGAGCTGTTTTCTGTGATAAAGAGCTTGATTTTGAGGAGGAGGGAAAGTTGGTACCATGCTGTCTGCTTCTCTGCTATGTGCTGTTTGAACATAAGGTGTCTGTCGATGTTGAGCCCAAGGGACCTCAGTGTTGTTGGTCATCAGTGGGAATTCAGTATTGGAGGGGGAGAGCTTCAGGCAAGCACTGGACATCCAGGACTGGATCAATGTGAGGCAGCCCTTGATCTGTGAATGTCTTCGATGGAGGATATCTTGAAGAAGATCTGCGTGTCATCTGCGTATTACTGAATGTGGGTTTTGTGTGAAGAGAGGGGGATCCCAAGCATTTCCATGTAAAGATTGAAGATCACAGGGGACAGAATAGATCGTGTTGGTGATCTGGAGGAATCCATTTGTTTGAAATGTTGATGGTAAGCAAGCTAGGATTTGAACAAGCTGAGGATGATCTTGCTGATCCCATGCAGTGATGTAGATTGTCGGTGAGTGTCTGGTGGTCTACTGTGTCAAATGCTGCAGAGAGGTCAAGGCGAACTAGGAGGCAAGGATGCCTCCTAGTTCCATCATCGAGGATTTTAAGGGAACTGTCGATCACCTTGATGTTAGCCATTTCTGTGCTGCATCAAGGTCTGAAGTCAGATTGGTAGCCCTGAAGGAGGTTATTGGCCTTAATATGTTGGAAGACTTGTGTGGCTACTGCTTTCTCAAAGATTTTACCTAGAAACGAAAGAAGGTTAAATGGCCAGAAGATGCTGAGATCGACAGGGTCCACTGTTGGTTTCTTAAGATTTGTCATGTCTTGGTGGACGAGGGTAAGGTGCTTTGAGTTATGGAGCTATTGATGATTATCAGGTAAGGGAGGAGTACTTCAGTCAGAAGGGTCTTGATTAGGGAGGCAGGGAGGATGTCATCCACATACAATGTGGCCTTGAGGGATGCTAAGGTGACAGTGAAGTCTTCCATAGTTAGTGTCTTAAAAGTTGTCCAGCTAGTTGTGGTTTTGCGAGATGGGATATGTAGTGTGATGTCAGTTGTGGCTTTGGTGTCTATGGCCCTCATTACAACACCGGCGGTAACCAACAGCGCTATTAGCACCATGGTTGCTGCCGGTATTGTAACGAGTCCGCCATGGTGCAATGGGGAATTACCACCCCATTCCAAGGTTGGCGGGCGGTAATTCCCCATGCACCATTGGCCCTTCCCCATTCCCATTTTTGCCCCATAGGGCTCAATGGGAATGGGCAAGGCAGTAATTACGGTACCACAAATTGCGGTACCGTAATTACCTTCAAAGGTCCCTTTGCGGGTCCCTACTTTAATGGCTGGTCCAGACCAGCCATTAAGGTCAGGAGCCGCAAAGGGACCTCGTAATTAGGCGCTAAGGGGTTAATGGCGCCGCAGCCTTTTACGGTGACGTTAACCCCTTAGCGCCAGGGTCGTAATGTGTGTTTATGTGTTGGTGGATCATGTTGATCTTGTTGATGAAGAGAGAGTTGATGGCAGTGGATTTTCCAAGCGAGTGTGCTATGGGTGGGTTGGGCAGAGTATTGATGCAGTGCTTGATGGCTTTAAAGAGGGCTCTTCTTTCATTTTTGGCCTTAGCTATGACGTTTTGGTAGTAGTTGGCCTTGGCAATGTTTATCAGTCACCTGAGTGTAGCATTGAGTTCCTTGAGCAGGGCAAGGTCAAATGTGCAGCAGGATCTTCACCAATTCTTTTTTGTTTTCTGATGATTCGTGTTGAGGTTGAGTTCTTGAGTGTACCAGGGTACTGAAGGTTTAGGCTAGAGGATGTGCCATTTCACTGGGGCATAGCGGTTGATGTTGTTTGTCAGGGTGGGGTTTGAGTTCTTGGAGAAGAAAGTTGCAGTTCTGTTTCATCAGAGGTACATCAGCCAATTTGAGTTGTAATTTGGTGAAGTCTTCTGTGAAAGCCTCCACTGGGAAGTTCTTGAAGCATCTGAAGGCTTCATTGCTTGGTTTTCAATGGGTTGAGAGGTGTGGTGTGACTAATCTCAAAGGGGATTGCCAGATGGTCCGAGCAGGCGATCGAAATACGAGAGCTGTGATGAAGGGTTGGCAGTGTGGTGAGAATGAGGTTGAGGATATTACCTTTCCTGTGAGTTGGTTCTGTTGTGTGCTGTGTGAGGTTAAGTGTGTTGAGTAGGCAGTGGAGATCTTTGTTCATTGATTTGGGTGCTGGGCTGCCAGGGTTTTGAAGTTGTCAAGGAAGATGTTGGAATGCGTGAGAGTCATGGTGGTGACCATGTCCATGAAGTTTTCAAGCTGCAGAGAAGGATTGGGTCGCATACACAGACCGCTCCACCCATAAGCTTTATGCTCAATGACATAAACGTCCCGTCTTGTCACTCTCACAGCCCTTCAGCGACACTGAGCAGCAGTTGCCCGTTGACTTGGTCGCAATCACTTTGCCCTGTAAGCTCCTCCCAGCAGAATTATGATCTGGCGCAAATGCAATGTATGGCCCTGCTCGGATCCAGTCTTTCGCTGTACCTGCAGGCAGCATGTCCCCGTACCTCTGAAAACCTGATAAGGGAACCCTGCGGCATGATCATGGTGATTACAGCCTTTTTAGCAGTTGCCATAGTAATGAGCGAGCAAGAGCGAGGTGAGCTGTCCCAGCGGTGAATAATGAACAATAAGCACTCCAACCCCAAAGTCAGCACCATCGTAGAATGTTATAACTTTGCCATGCATGAGCAATTACCAGGAAAGTGTGTTGAAAACTATGTGGCAGCTCACAGAGAGCTTGCAGGGATGTATAACTTTGGAAGCAAGTTAGATGAGCCGATAATTGATCAAGTTATGGGGAAGTGCAAATAGGACAAGATAAGAGAGGCACTGTTCCTTAAGGAGGACCCTTCTCTTGATGAAGTGCTTGCAATACCTAAACATGTAGAGCACTCTGTGATGAATGTGATGATGTCATCACTCCTTTCCCAGAGGTAGGCTCTCCCATGTGGCCAGTGATTGGCAACCACTACCTGATCCTGATCCTGACCCTGCGGGTCTCTATATGAGGGAGGACCTCATAAGGGGAGATGACCCTCAAAGAGATAACATGGTGTCATCAGACAAAGGCGCATTCCCCCCTTCACCCTTTTAGGGATATTCCTTCCATACCTCAAGCTTTTATGGATTACTGTAAAAGCTCCCTCCCACTCCTTACCAGATGTACTAATAACCTCTTCCAGTATCATACAAAAAGAAAACCCAGAAAGGCTCAACCTTCTCATACATATGAGAATACTGCAACGAGGAGGCTGAAGGGAGCAATGAAGTTCAATGAGACTGAGAAGTGCAGAACACGCTCTAGTGTTCATGAGCATATGACAAGTGCTGGGGGATTTAAAAAGTGGAACTTCAATGCAGGAAGAGAGAGCTACCTGGGGAAGTCATGTCCACTCATTTGTAATTGAGGGACTAACGAGCTGCTAATAGAGAAGTATGTGGAGCCAACTGGCTCTAGGGGAAGTCAGAAGGAGGAATACTGCAGGAAATGGTTTGCCAAGCTGGGACCGCACCAGAAGAGAAAGGCAATGGTGGTTCATTGGCATTTCAATGGCATTTGACACAGTGCCCAGGAATAAGCTATGGGATAAATGGGGGTCTCCACCAGCCCTACTGACCATTTAAATAGGACTACATTCCTCTACATCAATACATGTTAGGTCGAATAGAATGGGGTTTCTGTCAGCACCTGGCTCTGATTCTATTTAACCTATTAAGTGCGGACATTGGGGAGGCTTTTATTGATGTTCAGTGTTTTACTCCTAAAATTGACTATATGAACTTCAACTATTTACTGTACGTAGATGATATGGGCCTTATGGAAAACACCCCGATCAGGTTGCAGCGTCAATCGATGGCCCTAGAGAGCTATAGTAAGAAAAACAACTTGTGTATAAATGTTGTGAAATCTAAAACACTGATCCTGCAACAGAGATCTGGAAAATTAAGAGGAAAGCTCAATAGGGTGTTTAATAAGATCTCTTTGTAGAAAGTAGACTAATGTACGTATTTGGGGGTTATGGTCTATGATAAGGAATATAAGACTCAGTTATTGGCTGGTAAAATGCACAGAATGAAGGCTCTAGAGGCGCAGGTGGGCCACATTAATAAGAAATGTGGGCAATTATCTCTAGTGCCAGTTAGAGAGTTCTATTGTAAAAAAGCTGTACCAGTGATGACTTATGGAGCGGAGATGATAATGTTTGCTTTAGAGAGCAAATGGTCTAAACTTGAGGGTGTTTTTTTGGAGGAGACATTTGAGATTGCCAGAAAGTGTGCCTGTCCCAGCAGTAAGATATGAATCGGGGCTGATATCTTTGGAAGCTATAATTACTTGGAAAAGCATCAATATCCTAAGGAAAATGTATTCAGAAGAAAGTAAATCTATCTGGGCTTGTTAAAACAGGCTGTTATGAATAAGTCTTCTGTCCCATTGGTAAAATGGCAGGCACAGTGTTTAGTTATTCTGTCCTCCTTGGATTTATCTATAGAATGTTTATTATCTAATCCAGTATAGGTAAAAAAGAGAGTGTGGGAAAGAGATTGGATAAGGACTATTGAGCTTGTCAGGGAGTATCACCTATTATCAGGATTGCTGTTGGATGCTAAGACATACAATAGTATGCCTTATTATTTGACTAAATGCCCGGGGGGGGTTTGGAGGGCCAAGTGCCTATGCCTCTGAATTAATCTCTATCCCACAAATTAAATGTTGGGAGCGAGTGGTGGGATAGTCAAGAGGTCGAGGATGTATAGGGTTTGCAAACAAGAAAGAGGCATAGAAACAATCTTTCATTTCCTTGTAGAATGCTCCTCACTTACGATCCAATGTCAAACTCATTTTGCGCATATATTGCAAGACTACAATGCTGTCCAGGTGGGATAGCTATGGCAATGCATTTTTGTATACAAATCATTTAAATGGTCTCTGGCAGAAATATGTTTTATTCAAGAGATCCTCCCGACACCTGTGGTGGCAACAATTAGGTCAGAATCAAGTGGTGGGATGCCCTAGTTGTATTTTAGAATTTACACTGCAAAATATCTTAGTGCTATGAGTTTTAATAAGTAATGAGGATTTAATGTTTTAAATAATAATAATGAATTATATCAATAATGATGAACATGTTTTAAGTAAAGATCAAATGTTGTGTTATGAAATGGAAATCATGTGATGTGATTTGTTGTTTTTAATTGTGAAAAGTTCCTTGTGAACTGTAACACAAAGAAATAAAAGAAAGTGGAACTTGAATGGAGGAAGAGAGAGCTACCTGGGGAAGTTGTGTCCGATCAACGCTGATCAATGAACTACAAAGCTTACATGGAGTATTGGAAAGGGTTAATTCCTACCCCTTTTTGTCTGTGCCTCTCTGAGCTTTGTTTTGCTCTTTTAACATTTAGACCTGGCTGGTGGCAGTGGTTTGTACCCTAACTTTTCTACTGCGATTATACTATATAAACGTGGTACTGTTCCAGGCTATTGTATTAGCCTTGAACATAAACCTGCTTGCCCAAATACTTTTTATTTCGGCTCCGGTCGGGTTTAGTCGCCATTTCTGTTTGTTAAAGTCCTTCTTGTGTTTTACTTTGCGCGGCAAACCAGGTTTGTCTTCTTTGTTCACCGTCTTTTATCAGGCTTCTACGAAGAAGCCCTCCTTTGGCGCCTGGGTGTCTACGTGGGCTGAATGTGAGGGAGGGGTGTGGGGTGAAGTCACCCCCTGCACAGGGTCTCCTTGGAGACCCAAGTCACACTTTGTATTGATTGGCTTAGGTGGTTGTCCGGGCCGGACAACCCCCTGCAGAGTGATTGACAGCCAGGCTGTGTGAATGGGGGATTTCCGCATAAAAGGCAGGATTCCTGGGCTGGAAGTCAGAGTCACCACTAGAACTGTAAGGAACCGAAGAGAAGCAGAGAAGAAGATGGCTGCTGCACCTCTGAGTCCCGGTGAAGCCCTGCTGCAGCCCTGAGCTATCTACCCTTCAACGACCAGAGAAGATCCAGTCCGGAGTCTTCTTCCCTTGAGCCTGGTGGGGTCAACCAGCTCATCTTCCACAGCCAGAGGATCCTCTTTGTGGTCGAAATTGCTGCACACTGCTGTAGTAGTCCGGATAGCCATCTGAAGAGCCTCTACTGTTTTAAAGGAGCGCACCTTTTATTCACCATCGCTGCTGCTGGCCTCAGCCCTGGGTAGTGCAGATCACTCCAGACGTCCTCTTTCTTGTCTCCATGACTGAAGTGCCAGGAACCATGAGTCTGCAGGAAACTACCAGGAACAACTGCCGTGGCACCAGCGTTCTTCAGCGAATAAGGTACTGTGTCCGACTTAGAGGAATTGGGGTGAACCCTTCTTCCTCACCCAAAGGATTGTCCTTTTCTTTCTTCCCTCTTATAACTTTTGTCTCCTCTTCTGACAATATCTAAGTACTCCTGGCAATCTTGAATCGTGAACTGTTCTATCCGTGTGATCCTCAGCAACAGGAACCCTGTTCCACTTGACACTGGCGCAGGCCTATTGACTTTTATCTTCTTTTGGAAAGTGCCCTCTGATTCTCTCTTCTTTGACAAAAGTATTGCCTATGATTTTAATCCCCACCTCTCTTGTTTGTATTCATGTGCTAAGTGTGTTTGACTACGGTTACATTTCTTCCCGCGGGTACGCGTATCTTTAGCAAGACTGAACTGTCATTACTGTCAAAATGTGATTGCATATGTACTCCCGGTAACGTCTTTGTTTCATAAGACCAGTCTGTCAAAACCTAAGGTACTTACCTTGAATTGTTCTGCACAAGGGGAATTGGTTGTGTGTGGTGTATTTGAAGTGTAGTGTTATTTGACTAGAAGAGAAGTGTTTTGTGAACAGATGGTTTAAAAATAAATGTACTTATATTTTTTAACCAGACACCTTGAGTCAGTCTTTGCTTGAGTCACAGTAATTGTAGTCCTTTGTGTAATCTATACTACTGCTCATTTGCTCTTGAGATAAGTCTGGCTGTTCAGTCACTGCTACCACTCTTTCTGTGTAGTGCAGGCTTGTACCAAAGGTGAACTTGTATTACCACTTGTAGTCTAAACTCTGTGCAGTGGTCCCCAAGGGCACTGCATTGAATTCTGCCTAACAGGCCCTAAAGTCAATCTGGAAACACCAATTTGAAATTTCCAGGGAAGTCAAGAGCAAACACTCATCTTAGATTAGCAATGTTCCCGACATAATCCCAACAACCAACTCACATTGCATGAATTGAAAATGTCTGCAGGCATTTCTAAAGTCATCCCCTGATATCTGAACTACACAGCCTCATTTCCAACCGGACCCCCTAGCATAGCCACCTGACTACCCGGCCAATAGGGGAGTAAACACCTTTCTCAGGCAGCATAAAAGAAGAGCTATTTCCTCAACTGGAGAGAAGAGAAGTATGTGCCTAGACATATGTTGCTGGGTAGCAAACTAGAGTCAGGGTAGAGGCTATGAACACTGAGATTAGTCAGAGGGAGTAAGGGGGACACCACACATACATGATCATCATAACCCTTACATGGTGAGAAGGGCACCCTATCCGATGCAGAGTGAGTGAACCAAACTATAAGAGGTAGTGAGAGCTTATATCATCAGCCCTGGTGAGGGAGTGAGACCCTGAGGGAGATAAAGAGAACCATAGGGAGAGAAAGAGAGGGGGAGAGAGAAAGAGAGAGAGAGAGCGGGTGGGGAGAGAGAAAGAGAGGGAGCTAGATTGTGTGTGGATGAGGGCGAGAGGAAGGGGAATAGAGAGATAGAGACAGAGCGGGAGAGAGAGGGGGAGAGAGAGAAAGAGAGGGGGGAGGGAGAGAGGGAAAGAGAGGGCAGAGAGAGAAAGAGAAAGAGAGCGGGTGGGGAAAGAGGGAGAGAGAGAAAGAGAAAGGGAGAAAGCTAGATTGTGTTTGGATGAGGGCGAGAGAAGGGGGAATAGAGAGATAGAGACAGAGAGGAAGATAGAGCGAGAGAGAGATAGAGAGAGAGAGAGAGAGAGAGAGAGAGAGCAGGTGGGGGAGAGAGAGAGAGAAAGAGAGAGAGCTAGATTGTATTTGGATGAGAGTGAGATGGGAATAGAGAGATAGAGTCAGAGAGAAAGAGAGAGAGAGAGAGAGAGAGAGAGAGAGAGAGAGAGAGAGAATGTTTCTCAGACACTGGAAGAGACCAGACCTGGAGAAAACACGAGAGAGCAATTCCTGCTGAGGACTGTAACTCAGACTCTTGTTGAGACCAGATCTAGAACAAGAGAATAAGCCAAAAGCTTTCTGAGGACCATATCTCAGACCCTGAAAAGAGCCAGAGAGGAGAAGGAAGAAGCCAGAGCCTGGAGAGGGCCAAGCCCAGGAGGGTGCCCCCGGACTGGTGGATGATGGCAACCTTAGCCTGACAACCAAAAAGCCAAGGGGGAAGAAATATTTGATGGTGATATAACAGTAATACACTGGCAAGGAGGGATTAAATGGTTGCTGGTAAGGTGAAACCTGCCCATAGTGAGGACAAACCTTTTATTTTGGTAAGGTGAATCTCGGAAAAAAGGGGAAGATGCTCACCATCAGATGAGCATTATCTAAGAGGGCATAACAAGGCAACCTGTGGCCAGAGGGTGGCAACATCTGCTTCAAGGAAATTTCCGTACCCAAGAGGAAATTCAAGAAGCATTCTGGGTGCTGTAACCCTGCAACAGAGATTAAAAAACAAAGCGAGCCGGGCATTGCAACCCTATATATATGATTAGGGAATCCTGAAAAGAACACTAGGTCCTTTAGATAAGCCTTACACCTATTTAGTTCTCCATCCCAACACTTTTGGTATAGATTTCCCTTTTGAACTATAGCTCGCAACACCTGGCCCAATAGGCCTTTCCGCCTGCACACCCCAGCAGGGCAGAAACATAAGGGCACGCTAAGGTTTGCCAAAGAAGAGATTGACTGTTGAACCTGGGAAGCCGTCCAACCCTCTGTGCCCCATCAGATTACAAAGTTTTCACATTGCTTTGTGTAATCCCTTTCATCTCACTGATTGATCAGTCCAGGTGGGCTCGGCCATTCCGCTCTGCTTATGAGCCATTCACAAAACCTGATAGGCATCCATAGACCCACAACCTGCTAAGTTTATCAAATGAAGTTCTTGAACTGGGATGTATACTAATTTACCTTTTCACAATTGACCTCAGGAGAATTGACCTTAAGAGAATTGACCTAATTCAAAAGGTCAATTAGGACATATATGCAGGGGAAACCTCCCGCAACCTCTCACCCAATCCAAAAAACCCTGCAACCCCCTACCCAATCCCCTTATATTATTTATAATCCAAAACCAACCCAAAACATATAGGAAATAACTAAAATAATATAAAGGTCAATTGGGCATAAGGTCAATTAGGACCACTATAATTAGGTCAATTAGGACAAAAGGTCAATTGTACAAGGTAAATTTGGGTAATACCTTTGAACTGCATATTGTTGTCTCGAGAGTTCGTTTGGTCCAACATCATCACATTAGCCATTTCATGGCAGAAGTGTCATACAATATATACACTCTAAGCCGATGCACCCTTCTGTACATTGCACAGCACATTCTCATAATCATTTAGAATTATTAACTATGTCAGTGTTTGTTTCATAAATGATATAGGAAAGTACACAGAAAGGATCAACACATTGCACAGTAATGTATATGACCGGCAGTTTACAAGGGGCAAGCACATATAGTATGACAAAAGGTTGTGCATTGATATGGTAATTATAAGGGTAGCAGACACATATGTGCATAACAGCTTGCATGTGTCAGCGATTCTCACAGTATTTAAAGGGACTGTGACAGAAATAGGGCACATACATTATTATAACACAGAGTCTGCACCAATGATTCCACTTGCTGTTTTCGAGCTAGTAGGCAGGACACTGGGTTATGTTGGTTGTACTTTTTTGTAAGATTTCTCTGTAGACAGTTGTTTTTTTTTTTTAAAGAAAAAATAATATTTCCTGTTCTCTTCTATTAAATAACGTTGTATTGATCAGTAGGAAGTCACTGAGCACATTGCAGAGGAATAATTGCAAGGCCTAGGAAAAGAGAAAATGTTAATTTGAGCTGTAGGAGGTTTATTGTTTTTCTGGTCACATAAATACCAATAACCCGCTCTTGGTGAAAGATAAATTGCCATACCTACGTTTCTTAACGATGTACCTTGTGCCTTTCTGGTTCCTGCTGTGACGAAGGTGTATGCCGTAATTTGTTTGCAAAGGTTTCAGATACAAAGACCCGAATGCACAAGGTCTCACATCTCCTTACTCCATGGAGACCAATAGGGCAGAACATTTATATGTTTGACTCCTTACAGCCGTGGTGGTGTTTCTTTTTTCCTTTTTTAAAACTGAAGTTGGTAGCATAGTTCCTCAACTGCTTGACAGCTACACAAAAATGTGTGACCCCCATTGCCAATAGTGGAACATGTTGTGTCAGTTCCAGGATCAACCAATGACCAAGGAGGTAGGTGCACAAAGTGATGAAGGCTTTATTCTTCATTTACTTTGTTAGTTCATTAGTTACATCAGTGGTCTTCACACTGTGGGGCTATCCCCCCCCAGGGGGGGGCCAAAGGATGGTGGAGGGCGAGGCTCTTTAAAAAGGGAGTATGGTGACTGCTTTTGATTAAAAGCATAAGCAAATGCGGCATCTGGGGGGGGGGGCAGCAACATTATTTTTACTCAATGGCGTGCTCGGCAACAACATTTTTACTCAAGGGGCTCAGCATCAAAACGTTTCATTACCACTGAATTACAAAGAGACAGGAAACACTCACCAGCCCCCTCACTCATGCTAGCTTAGCTTCAGTCTGGCATATACATGGAAAACTCACTCACCCAACATTCTCTGAACTCTCAATTCCCACAACATGCACCAACATTCTTTCTCTCTCTAGAGATGGCCAAAAGGACAACCTCAGGAGGGCATCAGAGCTCTTATTTCCTTACACACACAATTGACTTAGTCAACACTCAGTCACTAGACTCAACACTCCTTCCTCCTTCATGGAAACACATTATGTACATTTCACCCACCAACCTTGAACGCCAAACAGGGAACACAGGACAGCACAATCATCTCACAACAGCAGAACGTGGATGACACAGGCCGAAACAGGCACTACAATGCAAAGCAGCCTCGATGCATATGACTGACAATATTCAGAGAGTAATATCCAAATACATACATATCTAAAGCCTAACACTCAAGAAACACAAGGATGCATGCAGCCGTCCAGTCCCCTCCACACCCCTAACAGTGAACGAAGGCAAAACATCCTTCCGAGTTCAACCCAACCCCACAGCAGGCTCAGGCCCACTGTTGCACTCAAGCAAAAGGAAAATGTGTGCTCAGAGGACTACATAACGTGTTATTCAAGCCTAGTATGCACACACACAGGTGGCATGAGAGGCCCTTGGAACAAGCAACAACAGAGCAAAATCTTGGACTTCCATTCACAGGCACTGTTCAAAAACTACACTGCTTAGGTCTGCCCCCACTCTGCCAATCAAGCACTGTACACCTTGTTCTGCCAACCCAGTCCCACATTGCCAGGACAAATGGCAAACAACCACCTGCAGTGGTAATGCTGATTAGCAATTCATCTTAACCAAAGAGATGAAGCACACACACAGAACACACTTGCACTCACATGTACTGGGCATGGGTATAGCTTAAAGCAGCATTTGCAATTAATATTAAAGGCACACACCCAGCTTCACACTATGTCCGACAAAAGTTGTACACAAGCTCATGCTAGTTAGAGCAGCTGTAGAGCAACAAACTAAGTTAAGGAGAACCACACCCTTTCAACTCATTCTTTTTAATCTAGGGCCCTCTGTCCGTGCCTCAGTGCACCTCAGTAACACCTGTCGCCAGTGCTGTGATGTATGTTCATTGCTCGACAGATGACTGAAGAGAGAGATATACAAAATAACGAAAAATGTATTCTTCAGTTTCTTAATCAATTCATTAAGAGCCCTCAGAATGCATTACGAAAAGAACACACACACTGACCACTGCATACATGCTACCTGCACTAAACTGGCATACATGTGGCACATTCATTGTAATCACTCCCTCAACATTCTCTGAGTTCTTATTCACACAACATTCACAAACATTATTTCTCCCTCTAATGATGGCCAGAAGGACCGGTGTAACCAAACATAACACTACCCTTATACAGTGTCAGCCATTTCACGGTGTGAACGGCTGTTTGGTGGTGCTATTGCTTGTGACGTTTGGTGGTGAATGTCTCAGCTCCTGGTTCAATGAAGAATGCAGCTAGCTGGGAGAATTAGTGTGAATATAAGTCGAGCCCTGGGTATCTCCCAAGGCTCTACTTATCTGAGGGATGCCAGAGTAAAATGTCATTGTGTCCCTAACCTCAATGCTATCTTTAGAATTATTCATGACTATACTTGGGTGCAGTTGGGTGTGGCTCATGAATGATCATGCACCCATTCCAGCAGCACAGTTTCCTCAGAGCATGTGCCCAGGCTGGCAACCGGTCTCTGGCTACAACTACAATCTCAGATAAGGTGTGGTGACCCACTCAATTTTAAGAGGAAACAATCTAACAGGCGTTTCCTGAGTAACAGCAATTGAAGATTGAGGAGTCCAACATTGAATGGACATCTCCTTTTGGGTTCAGGTGCACTCTACACTTCCTGATCAATCCTGAACCCAAGAAGAGTGTTTGTCCTTTAACAGCCCTTGGTGCAACCTTATTGGCTCTTCCTAAAGTTGGGGGGTACAATCAATCTCAGACTAAGTGTACAAGGAAATGTTCTAGAGAAAAGTAAGGAAAATGTTCAAGATGGCATCTCAATGTAAGCAGGTGAGATATGTGGTACACACCCAGAGCATTCAATATGGCAGGAAAGTCTGACACCATGAAAGGAAGATCCTCTTGTGGGACTATCAGCACAGAGCATTTACATCCAGTCAGGGTGCATTTCCACCAAGGTGCTAGCACCCTAAACAGCTTCTGTTTGGCTAGGAAAACTCTGAGGCAGGTGGCCCTATGCTCCAACAATGAGAGTTAACTCCCAAATACAGCAGATAGACTGTAATCATAGGGTAGAGGAAAATAGATACCACCATATTCTCTTCAATGAACAGTTCTGGCTTCTCTTTATGGGAACCAGTGAGGCAAAAGGGGGCCGGCGGACTGTACACAATCTGGCTATCTATGGGGCCTGCTTTTTCTGAGTCGTGGAGACTCACAGTGTATTCAAGGATCCTGCACCAGTAGTAGTGGCCTAGTCACCTCTCTTGAAACATTGACCAAGCATTCTAAAAGTAGTGTGGGCTGGAGAGCCAAATAGAATTCTGTGGTGCAAATAAGGTGAGTGCCAGTGCTCCCTGGTAAAGGTAAAAGCCTTTTGCAGCAGATGTGCCAATAGTCATTTTTCTGTTCAATTTTTGGGAGGCAGAACACAAACTGGTCTGATGCTACAGAATATATGGATATCTTTGATTGTGTGAGGAAAAGGTAGCAAATATCAAGGGACTCCAGCGTAATTGCATGGTAATCCTGACTCATATCTGGTTTCCTCTTAAATTGCCCCAAGAAATCCTGTACTCAGAAACTCCAGAAGTACCTTACAAAGGGAATGATAGAGATATTTGGGCCAGGAAAATCTGAACTTATTCTCAAACACTTAAAGGCTAAAAAGCCCAGCACACTGGTGTAATTAAAACATTGATGTCAGTGCCCTGTAGGCCACTTTGGTAAGATGAATTAGAGCTTGGAATGAGCTAAACTCTGGTTGAACTCGACCACTGCTCATCAGAACAGAGTACATTGGTTGGATGATATGGACAGGAGGGCAATTGCAAATCAAGTCGGAATCAGCAAAGGAGTGTGTCAGAACGAACCTGTCAATCAACAGTTCCTGAAAATGGATGGTGCGTGAATGTCAGCTCTTACACTGCCATGACTGTGAGCCATAGAGGCTAAGGAGCAATGATTAAAATGGCATCTTTTGTACTCATGAAAGTCTGGAATGAGTGGGTGAGTGGAGCTTTCATAGGTACAGGTCTTGGTGGAAGTAGTAAATATTTAAAAAGTACATTGATGGGCAAAGTGGAGAAAGGGTTCTATGTGAGATGTGGTTGAACATCGAAGAATTGGTCCTATGAGATGGGGAGCACTTTTTGAAGTAGAGGATTGTGGCCTTCTTTTCAATCAGGCGAATGGCAAAGGAGTCTGTTTCAAAGTCCCATAGCTGGAGTGATGGTGATGGGAACACGTTTCATATAATATGACCATCACATGCAAAATTGTGTTTTGGTGAACCAGTCACCTGATATTATGTTCTATTCAAAAGCTACTGAACCAATAAGCCTATTGGTATAAATCCATGTTTTTAATTCTGCAGAACTAATGCATGTTGATGAAAGCAAAGCATTTTTCATTTTAAGTGACAGTATAGTGCTTAGCAGCAGAGTGGGCTGTATCACTGTATTTTAAAACTGCCACATTGGAGTTTACAAAAGTAAAATACAAACATATAACATTGTTTGTATCCCACACTGTGAGAGGTTAACATTTTTCACAACATGAATCTAACAAATCATTAGAAACCATATTAAGAGTAAATGGGCCTCATTACACGGATGGCGGTGGACCAAGGTGCTATTAGCACCTTGGTCCATGCCGGTAAAATACCGGTAAACCTTTACCGCCTACCGTGTAATGAGGCCCAATGTGTGTATTTTGAAATGTGCAAGACTGCAGCCATGCTAAGGAGCAAAAAGAAAGCCAACATTTGTGTTATGAATTAGAGAACGAGAAGATTTTGAAGGTTGCTTCTATTTGCCGAAGTTTGTATTTCTTTTGAAGTAAAATTTTAGCTCATCCCACAGTTTTAGTGTCTGGTGGAAACACTGAAAGAATTTGATACACGTGTATAATTGCATCATATCACTGATAGTGATGTAGACGTGACAGCGCACAGGTATTTATCCTGATATTAAGTGCACATTTGATCTATAATGTGAAGATAATGGGCCTCATTACGACCCAGGCGGTAAGTTACCGCCTGGGCCGTGACTTTACCACCATGGCGTAAACTATGTTTACGCCATGGTGGTTGGCGGACTTACCGCCCCATTCCGACCTTGGCGGGGCGGTAAGTCCCCAATCCCCATTTACCCTTCCCCATTCCCATTTTTTCCCCATAGGGCATAATGGGAGTGGGGAAGGCGTTAATTACGCCACCGTAAATTACGGTGGCATAATTAACTCCATGGTCCCTTAGCGCCATGGATTTTAACACCTGCTAAAAGCAGGTGTTAAAACCTCCATGGCGCTAAGGGACCTCGTAATCAGGCGGTAAGGGTCGGCGCTCTTTACGCTGCCGTAAACCCCTTACCGCCTGGGTCGTAATGAGGCCCAATGAGTTTTGATGCAGCAGACTACTGGACTACAGATGGAAATGTTCTGTTAAAATTAGGAGGCCCTCTCCCATGAATAATGAGAGGACTGATGTCAGGGGAGGGGTTGTTGGCTATTCTGAACTCGACTGTCCAGTTATATCTACGCTGTTTCATTGATAATTGCTAACATATATTCTCACCGGCTACTGTAGACTTAGATGATAAGGTGAGAGTTGAACCCAGCCCACTAGCTGATGTAGCAACATACACTTCATCGAAAGGATTTAAGACTAGGGAATGAGACCGGGAGGAGAGAAGGTGAGTGAGGACTTGCACACAGATGCTTTTGAATCCACCACGGTGTGGCAATACAAATGCAAAGTCTTATGATACAGTTAACTCAACGTTCAACATGAGATGCCTACACCTTTAATAGAAACTGAAACAAAATCACTATTCTTCACAATCACAGATGGTACCTAGGTTATGCACTCCCCCTGCAACACTTCCCCAAAACACATGCTGACTAAATTGTGTGTGGATGCAAGGCAGTGGCAAGGAGTCAGAAAGAAGAGGAAAAGCAAAACCGAAAATGAAAACCCTCAAAATGAGCAAAATGGCATACTCGGATTTTACTGGTTACTTATAGATCAGTTTACACTTGCAGTAGGATAGCTATGACAGAAATTCATGTGCCTGCACTAAAGAGACAAGGAAGCTTGAAGGCTACTGAGCAGGAAAATCAATTTTGGGAGGAAAATAATGCACAGGAAAAGCACACGTGGCAGAATTGCAATTTCTCATTTCAAACAGGCATTTAAACTGGCAAACATCTAAGAAAATGGGCTTAGCAGTCAAAATTGGAAATCGGTTTTTGGAATGGGAAACAAAGGTAAAGAACAGATAGGATACTGAGGGAAAGGGATTACTCTGGATAGGATGATGGTATGGGTTTTTCTGATGGGAAATGCAAGTCGGATTTTTAAAGAAAAGCAAAATACACGGGTACATTCGGTTTTGTTAGCAAAATGATTAGTTCTACTGAGACTATGGGCCTCATTACACGGTAGGCGGAGGACCAAGGTGCTATTAGCACCTTGGTCCATGCCGGTAAAATACCGGCACCGCCTTGGTGGAAAGGGGAATTACCGCCCTATTCCAAGGTTGGCGGGGCGGTAATTCCCCCTTCCCCCATTGCCCTTCCCCATTCCCATTTTTGCCCCATAGGGCTCTATGGGAATGGGGAAGGCGCTAATTACGGTGCCGCAAATTGCGGTACCGTAATTAGCACCCTGGTCCCTTTGCGGGTTGGTTTTTAACGCCTGCTAAACAGCAGGCGTTAAAGTACCTACCCGCAAAGGGACCTCATAGTAAGGCGGTAAGGGTTTACCGGTACCGGTGCCCGTACCGGTACCGGTAAACCCTTACCACCGTCCGTGTAATGAGGCCCTATATTTTAAGGACTGTAATTGTTAAAGTAAGGCACTTGCATAAAGTGGTTGGGTTTGAATTGCAACCAGCTCACCATGAATCTCTTTTTAGGGGCTATTCATTTATTTATTTCAAATGATACTAGGGATTTGCACAAATAACTGAGAGAAATAGAAAGGAAATATGCGAACAGATTTAAACTAACACAGATTCTCCTAAGGAAAGGGTAAACAGAGGATACTGGCAATTTTGGATATGACTAGGGTTTTTATGGGATTTTAATAGGATTGAACGTGATGCAAGGTGAAAGCGGGATATGCAGTTTTTTGTGTACTGGGTGATAGGATACTTACAATGCAAGCTTGAGTTTGGTAAGTTGGACAGCCAGGAAAGTCTCTGGACATCAGGGCCAAGGATCTGGTCACGGGCAGCGGAGTAAGGAGATCTGGTTAGTGGGTCAGCTGGGCTCTCCTGGATGGGAACAGCTGAACAAGGTCTGGTCACTGTGGACAGCGGGATGGGTCAGCTGGGCAAAAGGTCTCGTCAGTGGATTCTCCTAAAGGGGATCAGCTGCCTTTCCTCATTTCTCCCTGGATTATTGGGTATGCATGGATCTGAATAGGTGGTTCTGCCTAGATCTGGATAGTGGGATTCGTCTCTGCTTTCCTAGATCTTGGGGACTGGTTTTCATTTGCTTGTCCCTAGTGTTTCCCTGTCTCCCCCTTATATAGGCAACGTGACATCAGAGAATTTTACAATATGGGCAGAAGTACTCTGGATTTACCGTTCAAACGGGATAGGCCAGGCTACGGGTGTCGCCTCCTCCTTTCGGACTAATTGGTTCAGGGGAAGGGACATCATTTAATGGGTGAACATTTATGACTTCCTTTGTCTCACCACAGTTACCTTTTACCAAAAATAAGTTATGGAGCACAACTTCACATCTATACTAATCACCACCATGAGAAACAGATATGCATATTCCATGGGCCTCATTACGACCCAGGCGGTAAGTGATCGAAATTACCGCCATATCGATGGCGATAAGAGCGCCATATTACGACCCATCGCGCACGAGCATTACGCCATGGCGGTAACGTAAACTACGCCATGCCGTAAACAGCCCTTACCGCCCTCGTTAACAGCGCAGGGTGACCTACCGCCACCCATCATTGCGCCGACCGTAGTCAGCGGTCACCGTAATTAGCGGTGACCGCAATTAGGCAGAACCGGAAATAGCGTAATCGCGGCGGAACGGGAAACAGCACAGCGGCCATCTCAAAAAACACAATCCATTGCCATCCTACCCAACCACACCACAACCAACCCTCAAACCCTGACATTCCCATAACCCACCCATTTCCTCAGCCAACCATGCCTAAAGTTGTCAAGAAGGCATGTGACAGGCAGCGGCAGGAGCGCTTCAGTCGAGAGGAACTGCAAATGCTTGCAGACACGCTCCAGGAGAAGGCTGATGTTGTCTTCTCCACTGAGATGACCCGGACAGCCATAGGCCGCAAAAAGGAGGTGTGGGAACTTGTGGCACAACGTGTCAGTGCTGTTGGAACCACCCCACGCACCTCCAAACAGTGCCGCAAGAGATGGGACGACCTGCGGATCAGGGTCCGGGGCATCATGTCTGCCAACCGTAACCTGGCCCTGGGAACTGGCGGGGGAGCAGACTCCCCACTGAAGATGCAGCCATGGGAGGAGACATGTGCCTCTCTGATTGGCATTGAGTGCATCGAAGGTGTCGGCGAGATGGAGAGAGGGGCCCCGAGATCTGGAGACACAGGTAGGTGCCTCATATCCAGCCTTGCAACACACCCTGATACACTTGCACGTGACAATCACAATGTGGCAGACGCAACACATCAGCAGATGAGCCACACCCTGTGCCCATGCAGCATGTACACTGTACAGTAGGCAGACACACACCTGCATGCAAAACCGAACCTAAAGGGAGGCAACCTGTATGTCACGGGCTACTAACTCCACCATCTATCCATTACACTCTTCTCAATGCCTGCTCAATGTCCGCTGAACCATCAATAACAGTCACCCTCCTCTGCTCCACCACAGGCTCGCAATCGGACACTGGCAGGGACGACAGCACCAGCACCCCAGCCAAGAAGGCCAGGAAAGTGGGAGAAGGGAACCAAGCATTCCACCTCTGCTGGACCCAGGCAGAAACCACGCCAGGCTGAAGAGGCCAGGGCAGCAAAGTCCCCCGAGGAAGGGGTCGTGACAGCGCCTGCAGCCCAACAACACCCACTGTTGCCCACTGAGGGCAATGTGTCAGCAGGGAGCAGTACTGTTGGGGAGACTGCAGCCATCGCTGCCTGCTCCGACAGTGATGTGGAGGATGACACTGGACTTGACCACAACACGCAACTGCACTCACCACACCTATCCCCAATCAGCCATCATGGAGATGACACCCAGGGCCCATCGCCAGCTAATTCATGGCCAGCAACTCCAAGCCCAGTGGGAGTTGTGGAAGATGGGAGTAGTCCCATTGGTCCCCCATTGGCACCCTCCATTGGGCCAGAATTCCAGCTGTCACTGGAGCAGATTGCCAACAGGCAGGAAGCACTGGGCACACTCCTCACGCAGCATGTTGCAGAATGTGGAAGTGCCAGTGCAGCCATGGAGAGGAGTGCTGATGGCATCAGGGCTGCCATCAAACTGCCAGCAGGGACATATGCACCGAACTTGCTGCAGTACGGCAGATGATGAGCCAGCTCATCCAGACAATTCTGGACACATGCCGTACTGAGCAGCCCGGTACATCCTCAGCTGCAAGTTCAGCACAAGCCTCTCCCGTCCGCAGGTCATCCAGGACCCTGAGGAGCACAGGCAGGGGGGCCCCAGGTTCCGGGAGAGGGGGCAGTCAATAGTGTGCTAAACTATACACACTTCACCACGGGCACTGTCACATGTTTGCAGGGTGTTCAGGGGGAGGGGGAGGGGGGAATTGGGTGTGTTGGAGTGTTCAGGGGGGAGGGGGAGGGGGGAATTGGGTGTGTTGGAGTGTTCAGGGGGGAGGGGGAGGGGGGAATTGGGTGTGTTGGAGTGTTCAGGGGGGAGGGGGAGGGGTTCTGTTATACCTATTCAGAAGAACAATACACTTTTTCTTTTCTCACAAACGAAAAGTGTGGACATTGCTCATTGCGTATGTGTGCTTTATTGTTTTACAGTCCACAGTGTTGACATACCAGACACACACAGTGCCCCAAGTGCCATCCATATGTCACACACTCGCTGTGTGTGCTAGAAGTAACGGTCAATGACATTCTGACGCATTATATGGCCCTCCTGTGCATCGCTGCCTCCCTGAGGTGCTGCCCCATCCCCATCATCATCATCCCCATCATCAGGTGGTTGTGGTTCGGCGTCAGGGGGCAGAGGCACGTTTCGTCTGATGCACATATTGTGTAGCATGACACATGCCATGACGATCTTTGCAACCTTCTCATGGCGGTACAGGAGTGCCCCGCCAGACCTGCTGAGGCAGCGGAAACGTGCCTTCAGTAGGCCAAAAGCATGCTCTATCACCACACGGGTACGTGCATGGGCATGGTTGTAGTCCTCCTCATGCTGGTTCGATGGGTTCCGCACTGGTGTGAGGAGCCACCTCTTCAGGGGATAGCCCGCATCACCTGTAAAATGTGAGAAAAGGATGTGTCAGGAACGAGATTGATATGTGAACATGACACACAACCATGCCTTGATTCTGACTGTTACTGTGCACCAATTGGAGTTGTGGTTATGGATTTACACTGTGCAACCAGTATGTGTTCATGGCTCTCATCTACTGTTTTGCATGCAAAAACACAATGCAGGGGGGACGATTGCCTTGTGAGTGGCCATCCACTGTGTCCGTTCAGGCCGTCATTCATGTGACCTTGCACGTGTCCTGTGAGCTTGAAGCTCACATGATAGCAACATTGATGTCTGGCTCATTATGACCCCAGTGAGCATTACTGGTGTCAATGGGGACAGTTTGTGGGTCTTGTAGTGGTGCATTGATGTCCCTGTATGTCATGTGCCTCCTTTGTGCGCAGTTGTGGGGGGCAGGCCTTTCAGTAGTTGGTGCATGGTGACGTGCATGTTGGTGTTTTTCTTTAGGGTCAATGCGGTCACAAGTTGCACAATGCACTTGCAAATGGTTGTGTCGTTTTTGGGATGCACTTTCATTCACATGTTGGGATGATTAGGTCAGGCATGATGTGTACACTACTCTGTTGACGTCAGTGCTGCCACAGGGAATGATCTGGCTACTGCTAGTTGCACCCATGTGACGTATGCATCACCCCCCTGTATCTGCCAGATGTAATATGCATTGGTACGTCATTCAACACCCACTTTGCATTTCCATGCTCATGACATTAGACTCACCGAGTAGGTAGGATCTTGGGCCTGCATGTCGCTCCATGTAGCGTGGTATTGTTGAGTTCCGAAGGACCATAGAATCATGGGTTGATCCGGGGAATCTGGCACAACAATGTGTGATGATCCTGTTGGAGTCACAGACCATTTGCACGTTGATTGAGTGGAAATGTTTACGGTTGCGGTACGGTACCTCCATGGCATGTGGGACCACCAATTCGACATGGGTGCAGTCAATGGCACCAATGCAACCAGGTATGCCGGCCAGTGCATGGAAACCCACTTTGGTGTTGGCAATCTCCTGGGCAAACCGTGGTAATGAGATGTGGTCATCTGTGTGCTTGAGGAGGGCATCGAGCACTTGCATCAGTGTACGCGAGAATAATGGTTGTGATATGCCATGCAAGTGCCCCACTGTGTGCTGGTAGGTGCCTGTGGCCAGGAAGTGGAGCACGGACACTACCTTCAGTAGGGGGGGGGTGGCAGTGGGTGTTTCAATCATGCTGACGATGTCGTTGTGTATCATGTCCACAATGGTGGTGATGGTGTCCTGGTCCAGTCGGTACAGGGTGTGGATCTGCTCAGCGGTGAGGTTGAATGGGCTGGGTCTGATGCGTGGGATTGGGGGCTGCCTGCGTGGTGGCACTGGCTGTGCTGGTGGTGCTTGCTGGGCCTGCCTTGCCCTCCTTCTCCTCCTGCGTCTCCTCTGTGCAGCCTGTTGTTGTTGTTGTTGTTGTTGTTGTTGTTGTAGTTGCTGTTGTAGCACTCGCATTGCTATCAGGTCCTCCAGCCCCAACATTGCTAGTCCTATTGGTATCATTGTGGAGTGTGACTGGGTGTGGGAAGGGGTGGGGTGTGCTCTTTTTGTACTTCCTGAGTCTGTATTGCCTTCACCTGTGCTGTTTCTGTGCACCTGTGGCAGCTGCATTCACTTTACATGGCCCTTTACGGTTGGTTCGCGATGGCGTAATTAGCACCATGGCGGTAAGGTACTTAACGGCCTGGGTGATGGCGTTAGGGGCATGTCCGCTTGGGTCGGCATTCGCGTACCTTTCCGCCATGGCGCTAAGTACGGTGTGGATGGTCGCGTGCGCGCGCCCTTGGCGCAGTCAGCGGCAGCGTTAGCTACGATGCCGCTAATGACATCGTAGTTTACGGTCACGGGTCGTAATCGGCCCTAGCGGAAGACGATGGCGGTAATCGTTTACCGCCATCGTTTTTTGCTTTGCGCCAGGGTCGTAATGAGGGCCCATATTTCACAGGGAATCAGACAATCCGATCGACAACTCTGTGCGAGGTAACATCGCTTTAGAGCACAATTTCCCCATTTTTAGGAGAACCATAATATCTAAAATTCTGACTACACATATGCCCCTCATATTTTGCATATTTTCACCAAGTGTTATGTTTGAATCATTTATACTTCACCCAGAAATGCAATTGTACTGCCATTCCAGTTCCCAAGGTGTTAGGAACAAGTGCTTAGTCTATTTGGGTTTGTCCATAACTCACATAAAATGCTGGCATAATATAATATTACTGCTTTTTTAGAGCATTGGGATAAATGTCTTACTTATGACAAGCTCTTTAAAAACAAATGGGCTGGATTTCTCACACATGTGGGCTGTCCTTCAAATCCTCACAGCCAAATTGTCAGTCTGAACAGAGGGTTTCCATGACGCCCTTTGAAACCAGGCATTTTGGTCTGGAGAAGGATGTCAAAGGAAATTACACCTCTTAGTGAAAATGCTAGTTCCCCTTGGTTCTTTTGTTCCATTCTGCAGGGATGTTGGCCAGTTTGACGTAGATTCAAACTTCCAAACCTTGGCCCCTTTCATGTGCCCATGGGAGGAAAGCCACTCTGTTCTGTTTCCTTTGAAGTAAGTGCCCGAGCCAAGCCTGTTCTGTTGGTTTTCCAAGTAATGTTTCTTTCTTTCAACAGAAACCAAGTCTTTTTGGGAATAAATATCTTGTACATTTTAGAGAAAACCCCCATCTTCAATCACCGGCATGATGTAACATTTAACTTTCAAAAGGCATTTTCCTGCTTGGGTTAATTTTCCTTTTATGTCACTTTTATGTCACTTTCAGAAATGCGGCTTCTGCCACACATATTTTCAGTTCAATTTGCCTTCTGGAGGACTCTTACAGATATGGTCAGTTTCTGGACACATAAATATATGCTGCCAAACATCTCTTTGAAATTGACTAGCAAAAGAAACACTGCGTTATTCATTTAATTTACTGCAGTTTGTGCACAATGGTATCTAGCTAAAGAAAACACAAGCCGTGTTTAAGCGGAAATCTGAATTCTTTGCCTTTTTGAAGTGATTTCCCAGTACATCAGCTGTATGGAAATGTATGGTCTCACTTCTTGGTATTCAGAAAAAGTAAAGCATGCTAGGGTGGGTTTCCAAGAAGAGCACAACTTTGTAATGTTTTAAAAATGAAATCATGAGTGAATTGCAAAGCTGTCTCGAATGTCATGTGTGCAGCTTCAGTATTCAGAAAACAGAACATGAAATGTGGTGCCGTTCTGCATGTAGGTCATTTTTAGATGTTTAAAATTGAGGTAAAATAATGCAGAGCACTTCTTTTGGTCTCATTCTTGTATTCAGTGCTCGCCACACATATACACCATGGAATGAAAAGCACAGTTGTTTTTCCGCAATACTTCCATGCATTGTTTGAAGGGGATTTCTGCAAAGGCCTAAATGTACCCCACAGAATCCCCCCCTGCTCTCCTGTGACTTTTTGTTGAGGGAGAGTAGGACAGAGTGGGGCTCATTAGATGGAGTTCTTCAGGAAGCGGCATACCAGGATTTCCTTCTGTCTTTCGGTTGGAGGGTATGGAGCGGCACCCTCTTTCCATCCTTCACTTTCCCGGATCCCGGAGAGGTCCTCACCGGGCTACGAGGTAATGGAGTTAACTATCTAATAGGAGATAGATAAAAACAGGTTTTAGGATATTTACATGATAGCATTCCTGGAAAATTTACAACAGTGGAACAATGCTTACAGTTATAATTGTTTGTGTGTGTTTTTCCTTACATTTGGACAATAACATCAAGCAAATTACTCCACAGAACAAGAACACAATTTGAGTTTTACTCCTTGGTTTAATTTTTACAATACATCAAGCAACTTACTCAACAGGACCAAGACAGCAACTTGACTTTGAGAACACCTTTTCTTCCATTTTTACAATAACGATAAAGAAAAATACTCCCTGTTATATAGATATATCTATGCACCTAAATACTTCCTTCTGATTTATCTCAACCTTTCTTCTCATTCTTCCAATGGTTCCTCTGTTTTATTTTCCTTTGGCTCATCAATCAGCTGCAAAGTGTGTCTTTTTTTTAACTGATTGATATGGACCCATTTCTCTTCTGCTAGCTCTCCTTTGGGGATGCGGATCCTGTAGGTGACAGGTGACATTTTGTCTACAATTTCAAAGGGACCACGCCAAGAGGGGAGGAATTGTCTCTCCTTATTCTGGTCACTCTGAAAATTGTACAAGTAGACCCTTTCTCCTACTTGGTATTCTTTTTTAGTTGTTTTTAAGTCATAGTGGGTTTTCATCCCCTCTGCCGATTTCTCCAGATTCTGCTGAGCATACGCCTAAGCATGCTGAAGGTAGTTTCTTAGATTCTCAACATATTCATGTGTTGTGGAGGCGTTTATCCATGTCTGCTCTTGTGCTCTATAGAGCAGATGCTGAGGTAGCACCATTTCTCGTCCAGTCATTAGCTCAAATGGAGACATTTTGGTCTCAGAAGATGGTGTAGATCTGATGGCCATCAGGACAAGCGGTAATCGGATGTCCCAACTTGGCCCAGAGTCTGCCACAAACATCATAAGAATGCTCATAATGTTTTTTTGTACCTCTCAACTCCCCCACTCGGGGATCGTGGTATGCAATATGAAGTTTCCTTTTTACCCCAAGTATCTCCCACGTCTTTGTCATCACTTCACTGGTGAAGTGACTTCCTCAGCCTGACTCAATCCTTTGGGGAAGGCCAAAATGTGAGAAGATGTTGTTGATCATCAGGGCAACTGCTATTTCTGCCTTGCAGTTTGGGGTCAGGAGACATTCCACCCATTTGGAAACAAGCATGTTACTGTTAACATGTACTTGTTCCCCCTAGAGGAGCGAATCACGGGCCCAATGAAATCTGCTGGTAAATCTGACCAAGGAAGTGTCATCCCCCTCTTCTGGAGGGGAACTCGCTGTGTAAGTGAACTTGGCTGAAATTGTGCACACACAAGACACCCCTTCAAATATTGATCGAGGTCCTGCCCATGTGTGACCAGAATGCAACCTCCCACAAGATTTCTAATGTAGTCTGAAACCCCCGATGACTGGCTGTGACCACGTCATGGGCATGATTTAGCATCAGGCTTCGCAATGAGGTAGGTAGCACCCACTGGTTACATCCAGAGATGGATCTCCTTACCAACAAACTATCTTGGATACGGAACATTTTGGGAAACACCATCAACAACCTGAGATCCTCTTTCCCAATGTGATCGGTTTCTGTAAGAGGAAAGTTCACGGGGTCCTCAATATGTTGGTATAATTTCCCAATAATTGGATCCCCTTTTTGTGCCATAATTAAATCAGCATCTGGGGTCTCCTTACTCCACTGGGCAGTTGAGAGTTAATTGTGAGCAAGTGTCTGAGACCTGATGACAGCAGTGACCTGGATTTCCCCAACAGGGACTCAATCTCAAGGAGATCCCCCTGATGGCTCCAGTTTTGGCCATCTGATCAGCCAGGTCATTTCCAGTTTTGTCTGGTACCTCTATTCTGGAATTACCCTCATTTTTTTCAATAGATGGTCATTCCATTAGAGTTGACCAGATCATCAATATTTTGTATGAATTTGCCATGGATGAGTGGTTTATTATTTGCACACAGCATGCCTCTGGTTTCCAATTGATCAGGTGCTCCAGAAACCCGTTCCAGACATATTCTGAATCAGTGATTATGACTAGTTCGTGGAGTCGGTGTTGCATGGCAGTGAGGATGGCTTGGTGAACTGCCATCAACTCTGCCACCTGACTATTGCAGGGACTGATCTTGTAACCAGTGGAGGGTTCTGGGGCATCATCCTCACAGGCACTCCCAACAACAGCCACTAGTTCCTTTTCCCCACTGGTGTCAACATGGTAGGAGCACCCGTCCACTTAGACTATGGGCATCCCCTTGCACATGTCTTCTTCATAGACCTTGTGCGTGGAATTCAGGTACGCCCCCATTTTGTCTTGGGTTTTGAGACTTTCGTCCTTGAGACAGTTTTCTTGGGCACAATCATGCAAGTCAGCCAAACCTTGCGTGAGGAGGTTCTTCTTGTTTTGGTCATATCTGACCTCCACAGGAAAACCTTGCATGGAAAGAATCCAGGAAGTAATTCTGGAATTACTTACATTTTCTGCCCTGATTCTGTCACTTTGGAGGTATTGCAAAGGCCGGCGCAGAGTCTCCACAATGATGTGCTCCCCTGGATAAACGGTTGTTCATTTTTCAATGCCCACACCGCTGCCAGGAGTGCCTTCTCACAATCGTTGACTTTTTCCTCCACAGACGATAAAGTCTTACTTGCATAGGAGATTACTTTATTGACCATGTCATGCTTTTGATATAATACTGCTGTTAAGCATGTATTCGAGAACCCTGTCTCCAAGAAGAACACCTTGTTTTTGACGGGGTAAACGAGACTTGTGCGAGGCTTCTTTTGAGTTGTTTCAATGCATTAGTTTGTTCATGGCCCCCACTCCCACTTGACCCCCCCCCCCTTTAACAGATGGACCAGTAGTCTTGTGACCTCTGCATAATCCTCAATGAACTTCCTACTGTAATTAGTCAGTCCAAGAAGGCTCCTTAGTTCACGCAGAGTTGTGGGGTCTTTCAGTTTTAGTAGTGCTTCCACTTTCTTATCCTGGGGATAGAGACCCTCAGGAGTGATTTCATGTCCCAAGAAGTGTACACAGGTCCTACACCACTGTGCCTTCTGGAAGGACCGTTTTGCCCCGGCAACCTTCAACTTCAAAACATAGTGGATTTCCGCTATGTGTTCCTCCACAGCTGAGCTTTTAATCAGGACATCATCCACATATACCAGGTTACCCCTTTCACCCAAGTTGGGAATGGCCTTGTGTAGGAAGATGTTGAATTCATTGCTGGAGTTTAGGTATTTGAAGGGAATCTGGGTCCATGTGTACTGCTGCCCCCGAAGGTGAAGGCCAGCTTGTACTGCTCCTCCCTATTGATGGGTTTTGTCCAGTATCCATTGGTCAGGTCAATGGCAGTGTACACCTTTGAGCCGTGGATCTGGGCCAGTCCCTGGTCAATGTAGGGAAGAGGCCATCGGGATATGTGAACCTATTTGTTCTGCTCCCTAAAGCCAGCGCAAAGTCTCCATTGGCCATTTGGTTTTAGAATCCCCAGTAACGGATTATTAAAGGTACTGTGGACTGGACAAATTATCCCATGGGACTCTGTAAGGGACTCCATAGACGTGAGAGGCAAGCTATATTGCTTTACGAATACAGGAGTCATTCCAGGGTCAGTGGGAATTGAAGTAGAATGTATCGCTGTGCGACAGAAGTTGTACGAGTCCACAGCAAAGATATCTTGAAAATCTACAACACCTGTTTCAACTTTTACTTTTTTTCCTCGGTCTCATAGGCATCAGTAAGGTTGACCCATTCTTCAACCATCTGTCTGAAGCTTTGGTAGACCTCGGGTTTCTTGATCAATATTTGAAGGGGTGTCTTGCCGGGTGAAGATCCTTTCTGGCGGTATGTCATTGTCACAGTCATAGAAATCATTGGGGATTGGTCCTATGATTTAATTTCCTAAATGCATGGAAAAATGCTGCTCATCAACCGCCATTCCAATAATGGTGCCTGCGCCCAAAGTGATACTCCTAGGGCCGCTGTTATCCACCAATATTGGAATGGCGTTTTTTCTAAGTCAACTAATGGTGTTGGGTTTAACCCCAACCCCTGTTGTTGGAGATGGGCATTGAGGTGTACATAAGCATCTGGATTTTGAAGTTCCTGTCCTCTCTTAATTTTTAAATCAAGTGGAAATTGTTGCGTCCATCCTGGGATGATGACCTCCTCTCCAATTTGAGCTTCAACCGCATACGGCAGCAATTCAGCTGACAGGAATGCCTTTTCAAAATCAACAAAGCACATAGGGTTGCCCTCTAGTCGGGACCAGGCCTTGTACTTTATAAGGTCCAAATTAATTGCGACCCTATTGAGAATGTCACTGCCTAAATAGAATGCAGCAGAGACATCTCGCACGACCCAACAATTATGCTCTATGCTTTTATCATCTATGGACATTTTTAGCATACACCTGCATGGCAGGAGATGTTTAGAATTGGGAGTTTCCAGGCCCATTTCCCACTTATCAAATAATGTAAATGTGGGAATGGTCAAATCTTTTGGGAGTGTCCTGAACAACGCTTCGCTGATGAAGCTTTTTCCATCATTCAGCCTCTGGCGAGAACAGGCTCCCTCCCCTCATTTAACTGAATAGGGAGGAACAGCTGTTCACCCCTTTTCTGAATATCAGCAAAGCGTTGACCGGTTTTTTCATCTCTTTTGATGGCAGGACTTGGATATTCAGATTGGGGATCTGCATAACATTTCAAGTTATTTCCATCCAGTGTGAAATGCCACTTAGAACTGGAAGGAAGGTTGATTTTCAGGAATGGAGAGGAGTTCCCAACACCAGTTTGTTGTCCTACAGCAATTACTGTAATGTCAGGTATTTGATTGTTTTGGAAATAAAACTCAATTTGGTCAGATTTTTGTTCAACCATGTGGCATGTGCCATTTAAACTGACATAGTTGATGCTTTGTTTTAATTTTAGTGGCTGGTTAGCCTGAGTCCATAGAACCTTGTTCACACAGTCTATGAGGGGAGACAACCTCCATAGGAGGTAATTTCCTAATAAATAAGGGGGTTCCCTCTGGAGTCACGACTATTACCGGGTGCTTCACCTTGTGTCGCCCGATTTTAATTTCCAGGTCTGCATTGCCCTCAACGGAAATGTCATTCCCCTCGAAGTTCTGGAGTTGTCCAGGAAGATGGGTGAGAGGGATCTGGTGTCTCTCCCCCCTTCCTGAATTTAGCTTCTCAAAGGCCCTTTTGGACAGAAGAGTGGCTTGGGATCCAGTGTCCACCAGTGCTAAAAATGCACATTGCGCTTGCACGGTGGCATAGAACCTACCTTCTTTCTCTTCCAAGGGGCAAAGGAAATGGGCATTTTGGGCAAGCTGGGCGGTTAGTTAATTTATTTTTTAACTCCGACAGTGTGGGGTTTTGGACAGTTTTCTGTGTCAGAGTTCGGGAATCTGTAAAGAAAATTTGGCATCCTGAAATACAAGGGATTTTGGAATCCCCTTTTCCCCTTAGCTCTGTGTTGTCCCCCTTTGCCTGGAGACAGTCACTAGAACCGGTTTGCGGGGAGGATTTTATCATTATGTTCTCTGGATGACCAATCCAGGGTTCAGGGATGGGCGATTCTGAATCAGTCCACACACCTGCCCAGTTCAGGTGATGGTCTCTTGGGACCCATTTTTCATTGGAAATGGTCTCTTGGGACCCATCCTTGAAGGAGAAGACTTTCTTCCAAGAATCCTCCAACGATTCTTCCCCTTCAAACTGGAGGACAATGGCTTCCTACACAAAATGGGCCTTTTTGGTCTCTTTGTTTCTCCTACCCACACTCTGTTCCCTGGTTTGCAGATTTTCGTTGGCAGAAGATTTTAGTTCAAGTTCCGAGGTGTCTAGGGGCTTTTCACGGGTGAGGAAGGAAGCTTCCTCTAGGGCTTTACATCCCCCTTCCTCCCCTGCCTCCTCCTCTGGAGCCGGTTGATTATCAGGGTTCTCTCCCTGTCATTGTACCTGGGTGCCAGACCCTTGATTGGAGTTATTCTGAGCTGCCATGTTCATCTGAGGGCTCTGCAGAGCCCTCAACATGCGACCCAGATCTTGAGTTAGGTTCTGGACCTGGCGCTCCAGTTGGGACACCCTCTCCGGCTAGTACAGGGGTCTTAAATCAACTCTGGTTTGCTCTCGGGAAGGGTAACTATCCCTTCTATTGGAGTAACCTGGGTACTGGGGATTCCCCTGGTAGCCCTCCACCCTTGGCCTCCCCTCTCCCGGATTTGGTGGTCTGAACTCCTGAAAGTGGGGAGAGTAAGGAGGGTTGTCCTGCATATTGGGGTTTTGAGGGTACCTGGGGAAGAAACTTAAACACGAATTTGGGAGATTAGTGCCCCCTGTGGGAAGTTAGGTGGGAAGTTCCCTGGGGCCATACTCAATTTACTGGATCCCCACTTGGACTGATGGAGTCTACATGTACCCCAGGATGGGTCTGTTGCCCTTATACCTAGAGCAGATGTAATTGTCAGAGTTAGGGGGCACATTTGTGCGGTACCCTACCTGACTACCACCTGCCTGTGATTGATCAGAGGGTCTTTTTTGCCTCTGATTTGGTTGGTTTTGGGAAGGTCGATTTTTAGGCCGCCCCCATTTCTAGGTCCACAATGGGGGCAACCTTCACCTCTGTCACCTTGGCAGCAGCAGGGGTGTTGGTTGGTGTGGGGTTTCTGTTTCCTACAGGCTTTTTGACCTCATAGATCCGGGTAGCTTGCTCTAATACCCAGTCCACGGTCCTGCCATCATGGAAATCTCTTACCAGCTGTGTCATGATATATTTTGGAAGTGCATAAAAATAGGTATTTATAAATTCCCTACTATTTGTGCGCACCCGCCTAGTAGTTTGCGCAAATGCCCGCTTTAGCTCCTGAAAAAATTCTATTGGGGCCTGATCCTCTCTACACTTCAGATTGTAGGCCACCTTGCAGGCCTCCTGGGGATTTCTGTGTGTGGAGAAGTGCTTCAATATGGCTGACTTGTAGGTGGACCACTTTGAATGGTTCTGGTCTTCCAGCCCAGCAAAAAAGCTGGAGTACTCTGGAGAGAACGTCCATTTTGCAAATTCTGTGGAATACTGGTTATTTTTAATGTCAAATGAGGTCATCATCTGTTCATATAGCTCCAGATGCTCCCAGACAGAATATTTTGCATTCTTGTGGTACAAAGTTATAAAACTCCTAATAGCTTTATTTTAATTTAATTTCATCAGAGCTCTCTTTTGTTTATTGGCCTTCTTGTGCCACTGCACCTGAGTCCATTCACCCTCAGAGCTGCTGCTATTTGAGGTCCCCTCGTCCTCTAGGCACTACTTAATTCTTTGAGCTTGTGAGTTTCTCCCAGAATGATGGGGCCTAGCCTCATATGCCCTGTTGTGCCTTGGGCTTTCTGGGTCACCTCCTCGGACTCCCTCTTTCGCACAGGAGAGCAGTCTTCTGACTCCTCCCTGCTTCCCGGGTTGGTGGAGAATCCCCCCACTGCCCTGATTGAGTGGAGGTTTTTAGAATACTCTTTCGAGGCCTCGACTCAGACTCCTTTTTCTCTGCAAAGTGAACCAAGTGGTTCCTTTGTAGGTGATGTTTCTGCAGGTCTAGCTTCCTGATTTTTTCCTCATAGGAGCTTTCCTGGGCAGATCCCTCAGCCATAAAATGTTTGTACCTGAACAGGGATGCCTGTCCATCAGTCTCTGATAGATGCTAACCTGTCACCTCAATCATGCTAGGCTATGGTTTCTGGCTCATGTGAACCTGTAGACATGAACTGAGCAGTGTCTTAGGTATACAAGGCGGTAAATGGGTTTGTGGACCTTGGTACAGAGGGCATCATACTGTGATCAGGGGTTGCCCTGCCACTCTATACCGGTTCGGGGTCCCTCAAGTTTGGGTTCAACCTAGCAGACTCTTTTTCTAACTTCCCAAGTTTTTCATATTCAGCCCCTACCTCTTGATAGTAGGCAAAGACCTAAGCCTTTTGCTCTGGTATCAGGGCTTGGCTGACCTCTGTTACCTTCTCTTGTGCTGCTACCTGGCTCTGGAGTCCACTGTTCTCATCACAAAGTTCCTCATTGTCTTTTTGTGCTGCTTGTATTGCCTGGGAACACTGAGACCATTTTTGTTGCAGGAGATACATCTCCTGACTCTGCACATTTTTGGCTTTGGTGGTCTCTGCTAGAGCACCTTCTACTTGTCTCATGTGCCCCAATACATTTTCATATTCAGTTTTTAGGTCAGTCAGTTCCTGCAGGTATGACTCTCTTTTCCATAGGTTTGTTTTTAATTTGCACACTTCCTGGTATAGGGCATGTTTTTCCTGATTCAGGATGCCAACCTGTTCAGTCAGTTCATCTCGTTGTTTTATAACACCTAACTTCTGGCGCTCTTGGCCAAATTCTGTTTGGGAATGAAGTTCCTTAATGATCAAATTATGACTCTCCTCTTCCAATTACTCAATCTGTTTTTGTAAAGTAATTATCTGCTCTGCGCAGACTCTGTTATATTTTATTTGTTGATTCAATTTTAGTTGACTGTCTTCCAGAGTCAACATTTTCATGGCACCCCTCTTTAAATGTAGCTAGTTGGGCCTCTTGCTCTGAATTATTTAGTCGTTGTACAGCCATCTCTTCTTTGAGCTACTTGATGCTGTTTTCAAATTCTACCTCAGAATGTTGGCTCTTTTGCAATTTTTCTTCTACCTGTTTCAATTTACTCTGGGTTTGGTTTAAGAGCTTAGACTGGTTTTGCACAAGACTTATACTTTCTTGGTAGTTTTCTGCCATAACTCCCATGTGGTGGTATTTGTAGACAGTGAGTCAGACTATTTTAAGCTGCTCCTCTTTAACATTCTGAGTCATGTAAAACTCAGCCAATGCTTTATGTGACAGGCCACTGTTCTGCCACACATACATGTTCATGGAGGTGACCTGTTCCATCATGCTGGATAGCCAGGCTTCCTGCTCCTGCTCTGCCCATTCTCCTCTAACGAATAGTTTGTGCAGAAGGTGCTGCCTAGCCATATTAATCTCTATGGTGCTCATTATGAAGAGTGTTCTTCCTTTATTTAATTATCCACGCAAGGACAAATCTATACTCTGCTTTTATCTAGTTTAGGGTTAATTTTACTTTATTTTTACACACAGGCCTGATACCTAGGGTATAAGTTTCGGCTGGCGCTGTAACACAGTTTTCTAACCACCAAAAGTAACACTACCTTTACTGTGTTAGCCTGCTGTGTTAAGCTGTCATGGGTGGAAACACTTAGCTCAATCCCGGCAAATGAGCCCCCACTGTGTAACAGATTTACGACATGGCACACTCCAGACAAGGACTCTTTCCACTGGCAAGGAATGTGGCGCACAATAAAAATGTTTTTTAATTTATTGATTTCCGATTCTACTTTGAGAAGGCACCCAACCCATCTCTCACCCACCTTAACAAAAACCCTGTGTCGCAAAGGACTATGAACCAGGCCGGGGTGCAACAATGAAATATTTCTTCATTTTTAGAATTCAAATAAAATCAAGCAAATCAAAATTAGGGCAGCATCCACCATGATGTGGCAGTACAAATGCAAAGTCTTAAGATACAGTTAACTCAACTTTCAACATAAGATACCTACCCCTTTATTAGAAATGGAAACAAAATCACTTAACTTCACAAGTTGATGGCACCTAGATTATGCACTACCATTGCAACTCTTCCACCACACACCTGCTGACTAAATTATGAGGGGATCGAAGCAATGGCAAGGAGTCAGAAAGAAGAGGGAAAAATAAGATTGAAAATGCAACCCGCCACCCCAGAATGGGAGGCCAAAACCGAAAATGAAAACCCTCAAAATGAGCAAAATGGCATACTCGGATTTGACTAGTTACTTATAGATCAGTTTACACTTGCGGTATGATAGCTAGGACAGAAATTTGTGTGGCTGCACTAACGAGACAAGGAAGCTTGCAGGCTACTGAGAAGGGCCCTAAAGCAACGTGAACACAGGTGAGAAAAATCGATTTTAGGAGGAAAACAATGCACATGAAAAACACACGTGGCAGAATTGCAATTTCTTATTTCACACAGGCTTTAAACTGGCAAACAGCTAAGAAAATGGGCTTAGCAGTCAAAATCGGAAATCGGTTTTTGGAATGGGAAACAAAGGTACAGAACAGATAGGATACTGAGGGGAAGAGATTACTCTGGATGGGATGATGGTATGGGTTTTTCTGATGGGAAATGCAAGTTGGATTTTTAAAGAAAAGCTAAATACAGTGCTAAATTCGGTTTTGTTAGCCTTCAGACTATATTTTAAGGACTATAATTGTTAAAAAAAGGCACTTGTCATGAAGTGCTTGGGTTTGAATTGCAACCAGCTCAATGTAAGTCTCTTTATAAGGGAATTCATGTATTTATTTCAAATGTTACTAGGGATTTACATAAATAACTGAGAGAAATAGAAAGGAAATATGCGAACAGATATAGACTAACACAGATTCTCCTAAGGAAAGGGTAAACAGAGGATACTGTCCATTTGGGATATGAATAGGGTTTTTATGGAATTTTAACAGGATTGAACAGGATCCAAGGTAAAAGAGTGTGATGTGCAGTTCTTTGTGTGCTGGGTGATAGGATACTTACAAGGCAAGCTTGAGTTTGGTAATTTGGACAGCCAGCAAGGTCTCTGGGCAGCGGGCCAAGGATCTGGTCATGGACAGCGGGGTCAGGAGATATGGTTACTGGGTCAGCTGGATTTACTGGATGGGAACAGCTGGGCAAGGTCTGGTCACTGTGGACAGCGAGATGGGTCATCTGGACAAAAGGTCTGGTCACTAGATTCTCCTAAAGGGGATCAGCTGCCTTTCCTCATTTCTCCCTGGATTATTGGGTATGCCTGGATCTGAATAGATGGATCTGGATAGATGGTTCTGCCTGGATCTGGATAGATGGTTCTGCCTGGATCTGGATAGATGGTTCTGTCTGGATCTGGATAGATGGTTCTGCCTGGATCTGGATAGATGGTTCTGCCTGGATCTGGATAGATGGTTCTGCCTGGATCTGGATAGTGGGATGTATCTCTGCTTTCCTTGATCTTGGGGTCTGATTTTCAGTTGCTTGTCCCTAGTGTTTCCGTGTCTCCCTCCTTATTTAGGTGATATGACATCAGAGAATTTTACAATCTGGGTGAAAGTACTCTGGACTTACCCCTCGAATGGGATAAACTAGGCTACAAGTGTCACCTCCTCCCTTCGGGCTTGGGGAGGTAATTCTGTTCTTATGGGAGGCAGGGCACCTTTGAAGTAAGTTTCTTTTTTTTCTTTCTTTAACAGAAACCAAGTCTTTTGGGAATAAATATCATATACATTTTAGAGCAACACCCCATCTTCAATCACCTCTCATTGCAAGCACAGGGCATCATTTAACATTTCACTTTCAAAAGGCATTTTCCTGCTTGGTAAAACACCATTTTACACATGGGTTAATTTTCCTTTTATGTCACATTCAGAAATGTGGCTTCTGCCGCACATATTTGCACTTCAATTTGCCTTCTGGAGGACTTTTACAGATAAGGTCAGTTTGTGGACTCTTAAAGATATACTGCCAAACATCTCTTTGACATTGAAATGAAAAAGTAACACTGCGTTATTCCTTTCATTTACTGCAGTTTGTGTGTGATGGTATCCAGCTAAAGAAAACACAAGCCGTGTTTAAGTGGAAATCCAAATTCTTTGCCTTTAAAGTGATTTCCCAGTTCCCAGTACATCAGCTCTCTGGAAATGTATGGCCTCACTTTTTGGTAGTCAGCAATAATAATGCATGCTAGGGTAGGTTTTCATGTAGATCCCAACCTTGTGATGTTTTAAAAATGAAATCATGAGCAAATTGCAGCCATCTGGGATGTCATGTGTGCAGCTTCAGTATTCAGAAAACAGAACACCAAATGTGGTGCCGTTCTGCATGTAGGTCATTTTTAGATGGTTAAAATGGAGGTAAAATAATGCAGAGCACTTCTTTTGGGGGCATTCTTGTATTCAGTGCTCGCCACACATATGCGTCATTGAAAGAAAAGCACATCCGTTTTTCCGCAATATTTCCATGCAGTTTTTGTATGAAGGGGATTTCTGCAAGGGCCTAAATGTACCCCACAGTCCCAATGAGAAGGATCTCTGTATTACTGGTATTAAGGCAGAGATTGTTAGCAGTGCACCATGCCTGAATATCAGACAGACAGTTAGGAATGAGAGAGGAGGAGGGGGCAGAGGCGGGAGCTTGAATTAGGGCAAAACACATTTGCCTCTCTGAACAGTGTTGTCCATAATATGCATAAAGGAAAGTAAGACATAACTAAGCTCTGAACGTATTTGAAGCCGTTAACCTGATACAGTGTGCTCATTGGCACATTTATTATGAATTACGTGTGCTTGTGAATAATATTAGATAGCTTAAGTGCACGGGCGTACAGATATAGACTAATTTAGCTGCACTTACGTCATTCATTTAATTCTGTATTTGTGTGCCTCTCTTCGCCCTGCCCTGCTGATTTTCATACATTTATTCAATAGAGGCGTTTGGCCGATATTTGTAAGTGTCGCCGAATAGCAGAAATGCCTATTTTCTAGGTCAGCGATTGTTAATATAGTTCTACTGACTTTAGTAAAGCAGCACTGAGGGCTTTTGAATGCGTGTCCTAATTATGCACTGCACGTAGCTTCCAAATGGAAGGGAAATTGGCTTCAGATCAGGCAGGCATGAGTTGGTGAAAAGCCAAAAGTTTGTTGCTGCCCTTGACTTTGATCGCAAACGCCTCAGTACAGAAGACACAAAACGTGAAAAACGTATGGGGTCAGAGATGAAAGAGTATTATGAAGCAGTTCATGGGGTCATTAAAGACACACCCTGCAACATCAGCACTGCGGTGGGATTATCGAAGAAACAGCAGTGCGCTATGGTCCCAAAACATGAAATCCTGCAACATAAAGTTACACATTGATGAAAAATCCCAGAAAATGTTGGATTCCTCTATCTACATATCTATACATATTTCTCTGTTTATATCTGAGAGCTCCCATAATCGCCTGGTATACATTAATGATCAAAGTGAACTTCGTAATGATGTTGCGTCATTCCTAAATTCTAGTAACATCATTGCAAAGTTTACAAAGTTCTGCAGTAAGACAGGTATTGATTGTTTCCATATATGATTAGAAGTTATAATCTAAACACAAGTAAATAACTCATACCATAAACATACTGCACCAAATAGTATCCTTTGGCTCCATGAGTTTCCACTCTAGTAGCTGAGTACCATAGACATGTGGGCAAGCATGCATGGCGGTGACATGTGAGCAATTGAATTAGCGCAAGTGCAAATGCAGTGGAAAGTTATTTGCCCTAATGGTGATGCATGCGTGCTTGCTGAAGCAAGCGCACATATGCTAATATAGTTTGCGCATGCACAAGATACATTTGGGATGCTTCAAATGTATCGTACTCCAGGTCCAGGCAGATCTGCTGTGAGGAGCATTCCATGCCAAGAAATGAGATCAAACCATTTCTGTTAAAAACAAAATGGTGGTGAGGAATCACAGAGAAATATTGTGCGCCCGTTCGCCTTCAGGCCTAAGGCGCTATAAACATAATATGAAATCAAGATTCCATTGGTGCGGATTATAGCCAAAAAATCTGACATCATGATATAAAATAGCTTGCTCTAGCCTACATATTGTCCAACAAGGGTTGATAATGAGATCAGATGTATGAGGACAGTGGGAAGTGGTAACATGAATCTGCACGGGCACTGTTTCAACATATAAGAAGATAAAGATTAAACATCAAACGTCTTATCATCAATATGAAATTGGTGATGTGGCTTCCGTCTTCACACCAACCACCCAGTCCTGTCATCCATTCTTGCTGGGGAGGCTCTCATCCTTGAATTCAGCCTTGGCACGTGGCAGATAATGTAGGCAGGCTTAGAATCTATAGCATCCCCCCGCAATGGGGCCGAGCTGGATAAAGTGACATTGATGCAGAAGATGCCTGCTTAATGGGACAGTTCCCTGGAGAGAGCAGGCAATCCTACAGTAGTAGTACTTAGTCCTGGACCACCATAATTGCATGCTCGCCCCCACTCCTTTAATGCTGTAGTCATTCTCATCAAGGTACCTCTCCCTTCCACTCTCTCATTAGGGGCAGCCTACAGCAGTGCAAAGGGCACCAAAATGGTGTGACGCCTCCAGCCGCCATTGATAGCAACAATAGTCCTCAATGGGCTGTCCTACCATATGGCAATGAAGAAAGTGATATTCCAACATTACCTCGGGTTGCAAAAACATGCCAGCATCTCTCGCAGGCCCAAGAGTGAAACAATGGGGCATTGAATACATATGAAGAATTGGCAGCCAGGAGAGCTAACATTTCCTGCATGCATTGAGTGTTATTATGGAGGGACACACCTTTTATGCAAGAGTGGAAAGACCAAGCAAGATAGTAGATGACTATTTGGTGCACATGTGGGGTGTTTTGGGAAGAGGTTCAATGAAATAAGACAGCTGTTCACACTAGCAGCAACCAGATCAGAAGAAAGTTCTGGCAAGAGTCCAAAACATCTCCCCAAGAAGCAGTAAAGATTGCCAAAAGTAAGGAATGCTCCATGAAAATGTGCGGAAGGATCAAAGTCAATACGAGAGCAGAAACAGGTCTGCCCTGAACAGTTTGTGCTATAGTCAACACGTTTGTAGACAAGACGTCTGGGGAAATGTGCTACTACAGATGTGGAGAGTCTGGACATATTACCACCTCTTCAGTGTGTGGTGGCATCAACAAACTGTGTAAATAATGTAGAATCATAAGGCACTATGCAAGATTCTGCAGAAGTACGGCACAAAAGGGCGAAAGCCCATGGAGCCAACCTAAAGTGGCTGTGGTGAACGAGGAAAATGAATAAATGGAGAAGGTGAACAAGTGTGTGGAGTCTTTCAAGGAAGCAATTCCTCTGAATGTGTGATGATATAACACAGAGGACAGTGCACATCTGCAGAGGCCAGTGTATGAATTGGGGGTAGCTACAGTAACCCTCAACCATTTGGTAGACTACGGCTCACTGTACACCATCATCCCTACAAGCATATACAAGGAGAAACTAAGGAAGTATAACATTTCAACCTGTAGGTCATGCGCCTGATGCCGACTAAGATAGATATGGTAGGATAATTCGCACCCAAAACGGAGTGCAAAGGTAAGATCATCAGAGGCCAGGTAACCACTGCAAGCCATGGACCTTTTATTCTGAGTTGATGACGTCAATCAGGGTTTGGTATTACTCTTCTGGCAGACTTCTCAGATTAAGTACCTGCAGTGGGACAAGATGAGGTGGTAATGGAAATGGTGAGGAGATTTCGAGAGCATTCAGAGAAGAAGTACAGCCCCTGGAATTTTATGAACATTAGATCAATCTTAGAAGGGAAGAAATCCTGCACATTTCAAAAGAAATGGTAAAAGGAAAAATAGAAGATGAAGTGTCAGAGTGGGTGCCGTCAGGAGTGGTAAAGGCTAAGTCATGCCAGACTATTTAATTATGTGAGAGTTAATGCAAAACCTTTATTTATTTATTTATATTTATAAAGCGCGCAAAACGGCCATTGGGCATTGTGGCACTGTTAGAAAAGCTTTCTTAGTTGCAAGAGGAGTACAGGAATAATGATAGTGAACACAATGACAAAAATGGTATTAACAGTTGCACGGTGAGGTTAGCAATTGGATCGTTGGTTACAGTGGATCATGAGCGTGTTCCTTGGTTACAGTGGAACAGCATCGTGTTTTCTTATACTGAGGGGAAAGATCCATGCAGACAAGGGAAAAGTGGTAACAAACATAAGAGTACAGAAGAGTTTAAACGGTGTGAGCATGAAGGTTCTGTGGTTAGAGGGGAGTCAGTTCAGCAACAGGGGTGGTTTTTGGAGACAAGCTGATGACAGTTCCCGAGTAGGAACAAAGGATCTATTGCAAATGCATTAGTTGAACAATTTGGTTTTTAGGACTATCATTTAGTGGACTATCATTCCCTGACACTGAGAAAGGTCGTCCATGATAGAGCAGGAATATTTTCGACATTGGATTTACAGATTCTGGAGGATGTCCTTTGGGTTAGCCTCTGCAGTGTCTGTATTCCAGATGTTAAAAGAGAAAATGTTCAAGGGGGTAAAAGATGTCATGTTCCTCCTAATTGACTTGTTGATATACACCACACTTCAATGGATGCCAGGTCATCAACAGTACACAGAAGCATTTTCAAATTAATTTTTCAGATGGATTTGTACACAATACATGCCATGATTCTGCCAGTGAAAGGAGATATTTCCATGCTGGTTGTTTGCCAATAACGACAATATTGCAACTGTAGAAAGACACGTCAATGCTGACTGTGTAAATATATTCCAGTATTCTAATGTAAGATTACCCTTGTGTTAGCTTAGCCCATAATTTCAGTAATGGCACTGTAAGAAGACAATTCCATGCTGGCTGCGTCATATTATGTTAATGTTAATGTTAAAGGTTTTTATAATGTGCACTGATGCCACTTGCACGGTCTCCAGGCGCTCACGCGGATCTGTAATGCAAGAGGGGAAGGGTGGGTGGTTTGTAGGATTGAGTGGGAAAAGAGTAAGAGAGCTGTGAAGTGCTGTTGGCAGCTTAAGCTCGGAGACACCGTTCACTGAGCATAGGGGTTAATTTTCGGGGTTGGCCACCATGTGCTTTTGTGCGTGATTATGTGTAGTTTGATTGTTGTTGTGGTGTTGTGAAGTAGGTGCGGTTGAGATGCTGTAGAGGTCTAGTTGTGTAAAGTCCTGCGTTTGCGAGGTTTATGCAGAGGATTGAGTTTGTTAGTAATGATTGTTGATGAAGGTCCTTGAAATCCATTCAAACTAGCCACAACTCCCACCCCTTAGGTTTTCCCAACTTCTCTACATCCTCCACCCTCGTCATCCAACCTGTTCCCCCCCCACCCGCTCCCCAAGAGTGCACTCCAGTGGATCACTCCCCCACCCTAGCTATCAACCCAATGTTTTTATTGCATTCCCCTTCCCCCTTGAAACTTCATCCAAATGTGTCTCATCTCGCACCCTCAAGTTCACCCTAGTTTAGTTCCTACCCCTATGCCAATATTGCCACCCTAAGACACAAATATTGTGGCTTTGCCCATAATGTTATTCATGCCACTGTTAGAAAACAAGTCCATGCTGGCTGCTCGAATATTCCAGTATTGCCACGTAAGAACTCACTTTTGCTGACTTTTCCCACAATGCCAGTAACTCCATTGTTACAAAACATGTCTATGCTAGATGTGCGAATAGATGCCAGTATTGTCGTGTAAAAACGCACATTGGATGTTCTCATAATATTAGTAATACACTGTAAGAATTCCCATGCTGCCTGTGCCCCCACACGGTATGCACCAGCTCCAATGCTCGGCCTCCACATCCCTACTCTCTCACACACACACACACTTACATTTACATAGCACACAGCACAAACATGTACACGCACAGTTTCTTTTAAATTTCCCTTTTGTTGAAGTTAGGTCTCGTGTCCTGTTCCTCAGCACTGTTCCTTCTTCAGCAGGCCTCCCCAGAAACATGAAGCAGAAACCAGGGAGGGAATCTGAATGGCACAGTTGCATGTCTGTGCCACCTTGCAACCATCTAATGGCCATGGGTATAAATAGAGGACTTTCGGGCATCCACCTGGAACAGCGCTCTTGTTGAGGGTCTCCAAGGCCTCTTCCCCTGCCGACATTGACACATTAATATGTTAAACATATATCCTGAAATGAGCACTGTACATGACACAATGAGTGACAGCTGGTGAATAATAGGCAGAGGTATGCCCCACCACTCGTCCAACGTACATCCATGTCTGTGATAGGATAAAGCCATACAAGAGCATTTCAAAGTCCATTACATCCTGCCCAATGCCAGATTGGGACAATTGACCGCAAGTCACATTGTCACTAGTTTTCATGTCACATAGGTTACCCTGCTGCCCTTCTGTGATTCCCTGTCTTTTCATCCCAGTGTTCCCACTTCTCCAGTCCTGCATGGCCCTTGATGGTCCCGCTTTTCCTATTGTTGTTGCCCTTTCAAAGCATCTCCATTATCTCTCCTCTGGACACTGTGGTCACATCAGTAATGGCCTCACAGATGGGAGACCCCTCTCCTGAAGGATGTCCTTTCATGGGATACAACCCTTTGACACCCATATTTCTTTTAATATTTGCCAAGGGGGGCACCCCATTGACCCTCGTTTGTTTTTTACAGCGCTCATGTATTTCAGCTCCTCCCCACCATTTACCGAATGACCTGCCCTGCTCCTGCTGTTTACACAGCAGGAAAGGGCATGGTACTGGGGCCAGATATCATGACTTGACTACCAAAAATCAACTAATCAGGAGGAACTGTTGTCCTTTTGGGGATTGTGCAAATCCTATACAAAGTTCATGCCAACAGGGGATTGCATGAGGGATTTGGTAAAGAAAGGAATTCACTTTGATTGGGGACAAATGCATGGTTACTCATCCAAATGGGTGAAATCATTCATTCTCAAATGCCCTGTGTCCACTCCTTTTTATACCAAAAGCAGGTACACGTTCACAATAGATACCACCATCAAAGTGTTAAGCGCTGTGCTTACCCAGGATTCTCAAGTTATTGATGTAACAATTGCTTTTTTCCTGCACGCTCAGTCAAGCAGAGAGAAACTACTTAGTTATCGGGCATGAAGCTTTGGCAAGTGCGTGGGCATCAGACCATTATTAGCAATTCTTGTTGTGTGCCCTGTTTACACTGAAGATACCAGGAAACCATTAACGAGGGTCATAGAAGTGAGCGAATTCAATAAGACGTCTCCTGGGTTAGCAGATCTAGCAGATACAGACTCCAATCGTGTGGGTTATCAGTATGAAATCATATAAAAACCAGCACCGATGAGCTTCCTGGATGATTATCACTCCCTTAAGGCCATGGAGTGGTAGTCGAGTGCTAGCACACTGATGCATGTAATGTGAACAGATAGAACATTGTGCAAGAATGATGGAGAGAGGCGGAGGGAACCCAGCAGCATGTGGGATGGGTTGGCCCAATAGCAGGAGAGTTGAGAATGATATGATATGATAAGTAATTTATAACGCGCCTGTACACAAGTGTTTTTAGGCACGACAAGACCAAGAAGGAAGTACAGGGGGAGGACAAAACAACAATCTTGCTAGGCCTTGTGTCATAAAGATAGCGCAGTGTGGAGTGTGGGGGCTCAAAGTGCCATGGGGCAAGTGGGAAGGGAAAGTGCAGGTAGCTCAAAGTTCTGCCTCTAAGTGACTCATAAGTGTGGAGAGTCTGGGGACTGTAGGGTTTCAGATACAGACCCTTAAGTCCTTGGGAGGCCTGGAGGCAGTGCAAGGGCAACTGGAAATCCAGGAGCCTGGTCCCGAAATTCAGTGGCTGGCCAGGTGACCAGTGTGCGGAGCAGTCAGGGACATCAGCAAGGAAGAGGAAGAGAGAAACGGAAGCGAAAAGGAAGGTCTTGAGTTGATTCCGGTACCAGAGGTGGTCCTTCTCAAGTTTGAGAGAGGCAGAGAGGCTGTTCCAGAGTAAGGCCGCAGCAGCGGAAAGAGATATACCCCCCACCCTCTGCCTGGAGAGGCATCTGACCCTAAGAGAGTTGGAGGTGGAAGAGCAGAGGTGTTGAGAAGGAAGATGCTTAGGAAGCGAAAGTTGGAGTTAGTGTGGTTCCCGACCCCAGAACGCCTTGTGGACGATGCAGAGGGTCTTGAATTTGATCCTTGCAAGCACAGGGAGCGAGTGGAGAGATTTCAGAGTTGGAGAGATAAGATCCCTGGGCTTCAGGCCAAGGACAAGTCTCACAGTCCTGTTCTGAATAAGTTGTAAAGGGTAAAGAGTAGAGGCAGGAAGATTTAGAAAGAGGGTGTTGCAGTAGTCAAGCCTAGAGAGGACCAGGGCTCTGGAGACAGTGGCCCTCATTCCGACTTTGGAGGCAACCATGCTGCTATTTGTGGCATGGCTGCCTCCAAAATCGTTCCGACTCCGGCCTGGTGAATGGAGTAATTACCGGTCCATTCCGAGGTCGGGGGGACCGGTAATTCCCAATTCACCAGGGCCATTCCCCATTCCCATTTGAGCCCCCATAGGGCTCAATGGGAAGGGGGAAGGCGGCAATAACGGTACCGCAAATTGCGGTACCGTTATTGACCCCGGTGTCCCTTTGAGGGTCCCGTCCTTAACGCCTGCTAAAAGCTAAAAGCAGGCGTTAAGGAAGGACCCGCAAAGGGAACTTATAGTAGGGCGCAAATGGATTACCGGCACCGGTGTCATTACCGGTGCCCGGTATCCCTTTGAGCCCTACTTGTAATGAGGCCCAGTGAGCTTCTGGGGAAAAGTGAGAAAATGAAGAATACCTCTGAGGAGGTGCAGCTGATACTGTGACCTCTTAGAGATGTCACAAATGTGAGGACAGAAGGAGAGGGTGGAGTCAAAGATGACACCAAGGCTCTTAGGCTCACAGGAAGGAGCGGGTAGAGGTCCCAGGATGGGCGGTCAGAGAAAGAGGAAAGGAGGGAGCAGGTGTCCTGATGAGGAGGGTCTCAGTTTTACTGGCATTAAGGCAGAGATTATTGGAGACACACCGTTCCTGAATTGTGGACATGCATTCTGGTATGAGAGAATGAGCAGAAGTGGCTGAAGTGAGCCTGAAGGAGAGCTAGGTGTCATCCGCATAACACTGAAAGTGAGAGCAGAATGTAGAGATGCGGTGGGCGAGAAGTGCAAGGTTGTGGGTGAAAAGCCAGGAAGAGAGGTTAGACCCCTGGGGAACAGCACAAGTAGAAAGAGAGATAGAAGAGAAGAGAGGAAAGACCCAAGTTGGACCTGGGAGGGTTGATCAGTGAGAAAGGAGGTCAACCAGGCCTTGGCCTGACCAGTGATTACAAGGTTGTCATGGAGACAATTGAGCAGGATGGCATGGTTGACCGTGTCGAAAGCATAGGATAGATTAAGGAGAATGAGTACAGAAGGAAGGTTAGAGTCAAGATTTGAGAGCAAGTCTTCACAGGTGTTCAGGAGATCAGTTTCCGTGCTCGTGACTGCCCTGAAGTCAAAGTCAAAGATACAACTAAGAGATTCAGTATGTTGATTAAGCTGGGACATGGCTAGCTTTTCCAGGAGTTTGCCCAGGAAAACAGTGATGGATGAATGACCTGAAGCCAGATCCCCAAGTGACGGGAGACCTCTCCATAGAGGAAGAGGTAGTGCATGAAGACAGTCAGTTCATACCTCCTGCAGTGAACAGAGGCAAGGTGTTTCATAATATACATTTTAGGTTATTTTGGGATAGTTGCCACAACAGATGTTAAAGTCTTTGAAACTGCTGTAGATAGGACTAGCGTTGGGATCAGAGGCGAGCATGTGGTAGGTGAAAGAGCAGCTGATGGCGTGACATTCATAGAAAGGAAGCTAATGTGACATATGCATTGTAGTTAGATCAGCACACATCTCTGCATTGCTTTCCTGACCGTGTAAGGTATTATTCTCATAGAAGTTTCCCTAGAACTGTTCAAAGGAATGTAACCGCATTAAGCATTAACGTGAATTTCAGATTTGCTACTCTATGTTTTCGCAATCAATTGAACTTACCATTTCAAGTATATTCACGTTTTTGTTTCCCATGGGAATGAGATGTTTCGCGATTGTATCATCAAACACCAACATAGAATGGAAGTGCATCATGGGTATTTCGAGTGGATGCTCTGGATTGCAACAAAGGCAGTTCCTTGAGGAAGTCAAGGGTAAGCAGGCGATGCTCAGTTTATAGAACTACAGTAAATCACTTAAACCCACTGCTGTTGCTATGGAGTCTTTGAACATAACATATTTCTAATCCCATTTGGCAGTGCACTTCACTACTTGCACTCGTGTGATTTATAACGTTTGTTTCCCTTCCATACCTTCATTACCCATTGGAGTCACCCCACCAAGAAACAAAGAATAGAACAATGAAAGTAATCTCTTTTGCATTTTCATTTGTTGGAGAAACCTCAAATTCCTTTACATTTGTGTGTGACCCAGAGAAGACTTAAGTCCTAATCACAAGTTTGCCGGTCTGTAAACAACGGTGCCCATAAGCTTACCAGCATGTTGTTTCCAGACGGACAAACTACGAGTCTGCGGGTGGGTGCCATACCACCCTCCAGGGTCAGACCTGGTGGGTGGAACGGCACGCGGCCACAGACTTTCACGGAAGCACCGGCACCATTGTTAATGGTGCCGGTGCTTCCGTGGTCCCCACTCCCATAGAGTCCTGTAGGACTCTATGGGAATGGGACCAACATTTTACCGGCACCTGAATTACCGGACCGCCAGGTTTGTAATGCTCTTGTGTTCCAGCAAGTCAGGCGGCGGTAAATCATTATGGTCCGGCAGCTACCTGCCGGTTTTATCGGCACTGTTACCGCCGGACCCGTAATGAGGGCCTTAATGTTTTTAGTCACTTTCCTTTGCCTTTGATTCTGAGAACCCTTTACATTTGTGTGAGTCTCATGTCTCATATGAATCCATTGCCTGCATCGTTTTTATCTTCAGGGTTCTGGCGCTATGTGTTCTTTGGATACGTAGGTGGGAAAGTGTAGCTGCTCGAGTGCTACCCTTAACAACTGTGTTGGCACCACAGGTTTCCCTGTATTGTTTGGCCTCCATATCAAATCAGTGGGGGAGAGGCAACACCCTCTTTGTAGCCACAAATGTTTTTCCTTCTACGGGGCTTCTCTTTGCAGCTCTATTATCTCCACAATCAGTATTTTGTTAAAACCTTACACCCTCTCTTGTTCTTGATCCTTTCTCCTATGTGCCACCATTCTTTGTATTCTTTCTTTTGCATCTCGGCATAGTATTGTGGTCCCTTTAGGTAAATAGACTGCTTCTTAGGCTGCTCTGTCGACCATCTCATTCCCTAAAGACACCAGATCCTGCTCACCTGTGTTGGTGATACATTTTATTACAGCCACCTACACTGGTAGCTTCAACGCATCAATCAGTCACCCAAGCAACTCAGCATGCTGTACTTGCGACCCATGACTCCTCTTAAACCTCCTTCTTTCCCATTGTGCTATTCCTGAATATAATGTGGACGTCATGTAAGGTGAATCTGAAAATATGTTAGCTGCATGTCCTTCCATCATGTTCAATGCAATGATTATGGCCACTAGCTGTGCTGCCTGTGTGGAATAATGCAATGGTAACCTCCGCTGTGATTCAATTATATACTCCCCATTCTTGTAACACACTATCACAGCCCCAGTATGTCTCCCTCCCATATTGGGGTCTATACTGAAGACCCATCAATGAAAACCATGTCTGCCCCTTCTATTTCTTCTTCTTTGACCCGTATGTTCCCTTCCATTCTGTCCATATGTGCTGCGCAGTTATTCATGTAATCTCCTTCCTCTTCGGGTTCTGCTATGAATGTTGCCGGGTTTTCCCCTACGACATATCACTACCTCTATGGATGGGTTTGTCAGCATTATTTCATACTGTGATGTGTTTTTACAGAATGACAATTAATGAATGCTCCACGTACAGTACTACTGGGTATCCCATGGTCATTATTGCTGCCTTTTCTATTGCAAACGGTGCAGCCATGTGTGCTTGTTTGCAGGGGAAATGTCCCTGCATAACTGGGTCTAGAATACCACTATTGTAAGCCAATGGTTTCTGCCCCTGTGGTTTCTTTTCTTGCGTGAGGACCGCCGTCTTCACTGAGCCATCTGAGTGGGAGAAAAAGTGAAACCTCTCTTTGTAGTTAGGGGTGGCCAACACTGGCTCATGGGCAAATACTTCTTTTAGCTCTGCAAAGTTCTCATTCATTTTTTATGTCCACTTAATTTCTCTTTTCTCCTTCTACGCTTCCTTAAGGGCTTGAAGTTAGGGTTTTGTAAATGTAGTGTAAGGGAAAAACCACACCATGCAGTAATTACATAACCCCAGGAACTTCTGCATCTCCTTGACTGAGCGTGGATGTGAAGTTAGATGATTTGCCTCTACCCTTTCCTGTGTTATCTTGTGTCTTTCAATTGATATTATTTGCCCCAAGTACACAACCTCCTCCTGGCAGTATTGCAGTTTTTCCTTATCCACCATATACCCTTTGTTTTCTAGTAGTGTCAAGAGGTGCACCAATTTGGTCCTACACTGTTCCTCAGTCTCGCTGCATACCAATAAATCATCAGCATATTGTATCACTGTGCTTGAAATTTGTAAGATAGCTAGGTCCATTTGTTATCACTCTGTTAAAAAAGCTGGGTGATTTGCAGTACTTTTGGGGTAGTCTTGTGTGTTCAAATCAGGTTCCCTGAAATACCTGAATGCTGTCAAATATTTAGAGTCTGGGTGTAATGGGTTGGAAAAGAAGGCATTTTTCAAGTCAATGGGCCTCATTACACGTTAGGCGGTAGGGATTTACCGTTACCGGTAAGGGATTACCAGTATCAGTAAATCCCCTCCCCAATTACGACCCGGACATACCGCTATTAGTGGCACCGCTAAGTACGGTGGCACTATTAGCGGCAAGTCCGTGAGCGTGCGCCCCCTCAGTCCGGAAATAGCGGCATAGCGCTAATAGCACGCCATCATGAGCCATGCGGACATGGCAATACCGGCATGTAGTAGACCCAAAAACCCCTTACCGGCAAGGCGCTAATACCGGCATCGTGAACCACACGTTAAAAGAGCACAGCAGTGTTCCTACCTGCCACAGGTTGACAAAATCAGCACAGGCGGAGGCAATGGAGACTGGCAGCACAAAAGAGCACACCATACCCCTTCCCACACCCATTCCCACACCAAGATGGATGCAATATTAGCAGCATTACATGGGCTAGAGGACATGATTGCAGTGCAGCAGCTACAACAACAGGCAGCACAGAGGAGACGCAGGAGGTGGAGGAGGAGGAGGGCAAGACAGGCGCAGCAAGCACCACCAGTGCACCTAGTGATACCACAGAGGCAGCCACCAATTCCCAGGATCAGAGCCAGTCCAGTCAACCTAACCCCTGAGCAGATACACACCCTGTACCGTCTGGACCGGGATACCATCACCACCATTGTAGACATGATATACAACGACATTGTGAGTCTCATTGACATCCGTACTGCCATCCCCCCTCTACTGAAGGTGGTAACTGTGCTCCACTTCTTGGCCACAGGCACCTACCAGCATACGGTAGGTCAGATGCATGGCATATCACAACCAGTATTCTCATGCACACTGAACCAGGTGCTCGATGCCCTCCTGAAGCACACAAGTCAACACATATACATGCCACGGACTGCCCAGGAGATCTCCAACACCAAAGTTGGCTTCCATTCACTGGCAGGCATCCCAAGTTGCATCGGGGCCATCGACTGTACCCATGTTGAACTAGTGGTCCCACATGCCAATGAGGTAGTGTACTGTAACAGAAAGCAATACCACTCCATCAACGTCCAAATGGTATGTGACTCCAACAAGATCATGACACATTGCTGTGCCCGATATCCCGGTTCAACCCATGATGCAATGGTCCTGCGGAACTCAACAATACCACGATACATGGAGCGACATGCTGGACAACGTTCGTGGCTACTTGGTGAGTAACAGGCCAACCACATGGCAGTGTGATGTGGATTGTGAGTGGGGGGGTAGATGCATACTCCAACTGGGCGTGATTGGAGGGGGGATGCATACTACAACTGGGCGTGATTGGGGGGGGATGCATACTCCAATTGGGCGTGAACTGGTGTCAGGAGAAGAATGGACATACATATTTGCATCACTGTACAGTGAGGCAGCCCACAAAACCACTTGCTAGAAGTGAGTGCCACGACAAACATATCAATACATTACGCCAAACAGGCCATTCCAAACAACATGCACACCGCACAACACACCATTCCCCCCATTACACAAATCAGCAACATGCATATAAAAATCACATCTGAAATGTACGCTGAACAACATCAGAAATGATCCGCGCACATGAGTGCATACAAATGTATCTCCTGTAGCCATTGTAGTGAGCTACACCCGTACCCCACCACTGAATTGCCATTGAACAGCATGGGGACTTCAACTAAGGAATGGCAGTGTACTAGCAGAGTGGCAATAACGTTGCCAGGGCCAGGAAACACAAATTACTTAAACACAGGCGGGACATGGCAATCCCTGCCGTATGCATGCATGGTGCATGTCCACTTGCAAGGACCACCTCACCTTCCCACATTGCAGTTACCCTGATTGCCATGCGTGCTTGGATCAGTGGATGTCATTGAAAATGCTATGTTTGTTTGTGTGATATGTGCAGGCTCCACTTTATGTAGACACTTACACATACCCATTGTTGCACCCATGCAGGTGATGCAGGTTATCCCCTGAAGAGGTGGCTCCTTACCCCTGTGCGGAAACCACAGAACAGGCACGAAGAGGACTACAATCATGCACACACCCGTACCCGCGTGGTGATAGAGCAGACATTCGGCCTATTGAAGGAACGCTTCCGGTGCCTCAGCAGGTCGGGCGGGGCACTCCTGTACGGGCATGAGAATTGCCATCCCCTGCACTCAGGACCTGCAGCAACACCACAACTGGCAAAACCACTTCCCACAACAACAAACAATGCCCAAGGCCCTAAAGAAAGCCGGTGTGCGCCAGCGCAAAGAACGCTTTTCAAACGAGGAATTGAAAATGCTGGCAGACATCCTGGCTGCAAATGCAGACGTAGTGTTTGCTAGCGACATGCCGCGCCCTGCACTCCTGAGAAAAAAGGAGATCTGGGCTGAGGTGGCGCAGAAAGTCAGTGCGGTGGGCTCCGACCCCCGCACCGTAAAGGACGTGCGCAAGCGGTGGGATGATCTGCGCCTCCGTGTACGCAGCATATTATCGGCCAACAGGAATCTGGCCATGGGCACAGGAGGCGGAGGAGGATCCCCCGATGAAGATGCAGGAGTGGGAGGAGACATGTGCCAGCACCATTGGCATTGAATCCATCGAGGGAGTGGGCCGAATGGAGTGCGGTGTGGCAACAACGTCAGACGGAGGTGAGTGTCCACGCAAAACACTGCAATGCAAAGCATGAGTTCCTCCCCCAAATGTGAAATGGGAATTAGCTAATGGATGGGGTCATCACACACACATGTACACAACCCTGCATATATGCCGTGCACATCCCCACACAACCACATGCATGCAGCACCTCAGACACGTGTCACCCTGACTCATGTCCGGATGACCCACCCATCTGGCCAACAACCTGCATGTCCAAACTAGATGTCCAAATCCAAAGAACTGCAGTACCAACAACATATGCATGATGCACGTTGACCCATCACTGATGCTATCCCTGTCTTGCTCCCCCACAGGGTCACATTCTGACAGTGAGGAGCTGGACTCTGCAACGCAGGCCCCACCACCCAAAAAGCAGGCCAAAGGAAAGGATGCAGGCACCAGGCCCAGTACATCGAGGGGCACTGGGAAATCTGGAGTGGCCCAGCGTTCACAAGCCACACACGCACCGACCACACCAAGGGTCGAAATGCCATCCGACACTGTGGTAGCACCCACACCACCCACCCCACCACTCAGGAGCCAGTGCCAGAAGGCACGCCGTCCGCAGCCAATAGCTCCGTTGGGGAAGCAGCAGCCACGGCACCCATGAGTGATGTGGACGACCCATGTCTGACACCGGAAGGGCAGCGTACACCCAGCACCCAGCTGACCCCACACCACAGCCTATGCAACACATCCAATGGCAGTATCCATGAGGTGCCTGCCGGAGATTCAATGGATGGGTCATTCAGTCCCGTGGCGAGCTCACCTGATGTCGGCCACATGCAGCAAGCTGCGCCGAGGAGTAACAGGGGCAGGGCCGCAGACGACAGCATGAGCCTGATACGACAGCGCCAGGAGGAGCTCAATGCCCTGGTTGCCCGGCAAGTGAGCGAGGCTACCTTGACCAGGGAGGAGATCCGGGGGTTATCAAGGGACATGAAAGCTGCCTTGGACAGCAACACGACGCGCCTATGTGACGAGATGGCCGCTGTGAGGCAGGTCCTAACGCGCATCGCTGAGGCGATGGAGAGCATGCGTCACACACAGGGAGCAGATCAACCAGCCACCCCCTTGTCTACTAGTTCCGACCAAACAACCATCCTGCACAGGTCCAGCCGGTCCTTGCAGAGGTCAGACTCACAACCCCCCAATGGTGGTAGTGGAGGAGGGAAGTAGGGCCAGCCTGTCACTGTTGACACTTGGAGACTAATGCAGCACTGATGTGCACACCATGTTTGGTGGAGTTGTGGGGGGAGGGGGGTGAGGGTGTTTGGTGGAGTTGTGGGGGGAGGGGGGTGAGGGTGTTTGGTGGAGTTGTGGGGGGAGGGGGGTGAGGGTGTTTGGTGGAGTTGTGGGGGGAGAGGGGGAGGGTGTTTGGGGTGGAGGGTACATGCACGTTTGAATGTCATAATGCTCAATACACACGTAATGGCATGGATAATCACATGACTGGACATTGATTATTGTGTATGTGTGCTTTATTGTTGAAGGGTGCACTGTGTTAATGTCCTCCATACACCCCGTGCCCTGAGCTCCACATCAATTGCACCCTCCTAATCCATGTGCATCAGAAACAATGGTCTATCAGGTGCTGCCGCACAGCACGTCCATCATGGGCATCGCCACCTGCATGACCTGCAGCCCCCTCTCCTCCATCCTCATCCCCGTCATCATCCTCAGAGGGTGGTTGCAGTTCAATGTCAGGGGGCATTGGCACATTCCGTCTGATACACATATTGTGCAGCATGACACATGCCATGGTGATTTTGGCCACCTTCTCATGCCCGTACAGGAGTGCCCCGCCTGACCTGCTGAGGCACCGGAAGCGTTCCTTCAATAGGCCGAATGTCTGCTCGATCACCACGCGGGTACGGGTGTATGCATGATTGTAGTCCTCTTCGTGCCTGTTCTGTGGGTTCCGCACAGGGGTAAGGAGCCACCTTTTCAGGGTATAACCTGCATCACCTGCATGGGTGCAACAATGGGTATGTGTAAGTGTCTACATAAAGTGGAGCCTGCACATATCACACAAACAAACATAGCATTTTCAACGACATCCACTGATCCAAGCACGCATGGCAATCAGGGTAACTGCAATGTGGGAAGGTGAGGTGGTCCTTGCAAGTGGACATGCACCATGCATGCATACGGCAGGGATTGCCATGTCCCGCCTGTGTTTAAGTAATTTGTGTTTCCTGGCCCTGGCAACGTTAGTGCCACTCTGCTAGTACAATGCCATTCCTTAGTTGATGTGCCCATGCTGTTCAATGGCAATTCAGTGGTGGGGTACGGGTGTAGCTCACTACAATGGCTACAGGAGATACATTTGTATGCACTCATGTGCGCGGATCATTTCTGATGTTGTTCAGCGTACATTTCAGATGTGATTTTTATATGCATGTTGCTGATTTGTGTAATGGGGGGAATGGTGTGTTGTGCGGTGTGCATGTTGTTTGGAATGGCCTGTTTGGCGTAATGGATTGATATGTTTGTTGTGGCACTCACTTCTAGCATGTGGTTTTGTGTCTGGTCCATTGTGGGCTGCCTCACTGTACAGTGATGCAAATATGTATGTCCATTCTTCTCCTGACACCAGTTCACGCCCAGTTGGAGTATGCATCTCCCCCCCCAATCACGCCCAGTTGTAGTATGCATCTCCCCCCCCAATCACGCCCAGTTGGAGTATGCATCTCCCCCCCCCAATCACGCCTAGTTGGAGTATGCATCTACCCCCCCACTCACAATCCACATCACACTGCCATGTGGTTGGCCTGCTACTCACCAAGTAGCCACGAACGTTGTCCAGCATGTCGCTCCATGTATCGTGGTATTGTCGAGTTCCGCAGGACCATTGCATCATGGGTTGAACCGGGATATCGGGCACAGCAATGTGTCATGATCTTGTTGGAGTCACATACCATTTGGACGTTGATGGAGTGGTATTGCTTTCTGTTACGGTACACTACCTCATTGGCATGTGGGACCACCAGTTCAACATGGGTACAGTCGATGGCCCTGATGGAACTTGGGATGCCTGCCAGTGAATGGAAGCCAACTTTGGTGTTGGAGATCTCCTGGGCAGTCCGTGGCATGTATATGTGTTGACTTGTGTGCTTCAGGAGGGCATCGAGCACCTGGTCCAGTGTGCGTGAGAATACTGGTTGTGATATGCCATGCATCTGGCCTACCGTATGCTGGTAGGTGCCTGTGGCCAAGAAGTGGGGCACAGTTACCACCTTCAGTAGAGGGGGGATGGCAGTACGGATATCAATGAGACTCACAATGTCATTGTATATCATGTCTACAATGGTGGTGATGGTATCCCGGTCCAGACGGTACAGGGTGTGTATCTGCTCAGGGGTTAGGTTAACTGGACTGGCTCTGATCCTGGGAATTGGTGGCTGCCTCTGTGGTATCACTAGGTGCACTGGTGGTGCTTGCTGCGCCTGTCTTGCCCTCCTCCTCCTCCTCCTCCTGCGTCTCCTCTGTGCTGCCTGTTGTTGTAGCTGCTGCACTGCAATCATGTCATCTAGCCCATGTAATGCTGCTAGTATTGCATCCATCTTGGTGTGGGAATGGGTGTGGGAAGGGGTGTGGTGTGCTCTTTTGTGCTGCCAGTCTCCATTGCCTCCACCTGTGCTGATTTTGTCAACCTGTGGCAGGTAGGAACACTGCTGTGCTCTTTTAACGTGTGGTTCGCGATGCCGGTGTTAGCGCCTTGCCGGTAAGGGTTTTTTGGGTCTACTACATGCCGGTATTGCCATGTCCGCATGGCTCGTAATGGCGTGCTATTAGCGCTATGCCGCCATTTCCGGACTGAGGGGGCGCGCGCTCACGGACTTGCCGCTAATAGTGTCACCGTACTTAGCGGTGCCGCTAATAGCGGTATGTCCGGGTCGTAATTGGGGAGGGGATTTACCGATACCGGTAATCCCTTACCGATAACGGTAAATCCCTACCGCCTAACGTGTAATGAGGCCCATAGATTCCCTAGAGGAGAGGACGGACAACATAGAAAGAACGATCCAGAACATGGACGAACAGGTGACCTTAGAAGCCGAGGCCCAAGAACGCCTCTCACGTCTGGCGTTGGAACTCGAAACACAATGTGAAGAGTTAGAAAATAGATCTAGGAGATCAAACATACGAATTAAAAACATGCCAGAAACAGTAGAAGACAAAGATGTCCGTACAGCAATACAACAAGTATTCCAAGAAATATTGAAAGATGTATCAGGGGAAGACATCCATATCGACAGAGTACATAGTGTCGGCCCACGGCGAGCTGGGGACCCCAGGTCCCGCCCCAGAGACGTCTTAGTGGCCATGACAAAATACGCACAAAAGGAAAGAATTTTGCGAGAGGCCAGGACATTGGAACAAATTAGAATGAATGGCAAAGACATTTTACTATTTCAGGACCTTGCACAATCTACGCTCAGAAAGAGAAGAGAAATGAGCCAACTGACCAAAACCTTGTCAGACAAACAAATCCGATACAAATGGACATTCCCTTTTGGCCTTCTATTCTCATGGGAAGAGAGACAACACCAAATTACTACATGCGAAGAGGGCCTAACGATAATAGGACACCAGGAACACAAGCCAGACCCCACAAAAACAAGGGAGCCTCCCAGACAATGAAGACAGCCGAGGGGGTGGCAAACGGAGAAAAGAAGATCGAGACTCCAACCACGGATCCCAGATTGAAGTTAACGCCCCAAGATAAGACATCCTAGGCAGGTGAGGAGGGGGAGACAACAGGACCATGAGCACCTCACCAAGGGCAAGAGCCATATAGTGGCACGGCAGAGTCACGGGAACATTGTGGAAAATGAGCCACAAGCAGTGTTTAGGATTCCCTGCAAATAATCACCCTGAGTTGTTAGAGGGCATGGAGCGAAGGCGCAACGCTGGAGCAACCATAGGGCCCAGGGCCCTCCTCAGGGACAATGTTGGGGGGAATGGAAGGGAGGGGTGTGGGGAGGGAGTTAATGGGGATGTTTGGGGGAGAAAAGACTCAATCACCGGCTCGAACGCTCACAGTTGCGAATCTCTGGATGATCCGAGCAAGGAACCACCAATACACAAGATAGAATGGGGCTGAAAATCTTAACATTTAACATCAGAGGGCTGAATACGCCAGTGAAGAGGAAAAAAACTGAACACTTCCTACACAGATACACAGAGAAAAGTTCAATATAATATCGCTCCAAGAAACCCACATACAGAAGAAGAGGAAGAACCTACTCCAGATAAGAGGATACAAACAGATAATTCAATCCAATGACGAGGGGAAAAAAAAGGTGTACTCATAGCGTTTGCCAACCACCTGCAGGTCCAAATCAGGGAAACCTTAGCCGACAAAAATGGACGCTACGTCTTTGCGAAAATACAGATTGGCAGCCGCAAGGTGACCATCGCAAACCTTTACGCCCCCAATACGGGCCTGGAAGGATTTATCGAAGCCACGGTCAGTAAACTTCGCGGAAGGAGAGGTGATCCTGACAGGCGACTTCAATATGGCATGGAACCGGACAGAAGATCGCTCAAACCCGAAAGCACCCCAACAAGGGGCCCCGACACCAACGCTCAGATTGGCGATGCAGAATCTGGCATTAGAAGACGTGTGGAGAAGGCTTAGAGGATCAACCGAAGGATTCACCTATCACTCACACGTGCACGACTCGAGCTCCAGGATAGATTATATATGGGCTTCAGGAGCCATAATCGGAGAAATACAGGAGATCGAAAAAGGCACAATATCACTATCAGACCATGCCCCACTTTGGATAACCCTTCCCAAACTGCGACATCAATCAGGGTTTTGGCGATGGACACTCGTGGGAGAAATGTTACAAGATATAGCGACAAGAGAAACTATAAGGGAAAAAATTGATAAATATTTCGAGTTTAACAACACCGAGGATGTCTCCCCGAGCACCACGTGGGAAGTCTTCAAAGCAGTGATAAGGGGGCATTTAATAGCCATGAAAGCGCGAATAGATAAGCTCATACACAAATGGGAAGATGAGCTGGGGGAAAACTGGAAGAAATAAAGGAAGAATTGACCAAGAACCCCTCCATGCAATTGAAGAGAACATACCGACACGTTCAGAGCCAGATAGGCCTGATCAGGACCAAAAGAGCCGAAACACAATTACTCCATTCAAAACATTGGTATGCGATGAAATCAAATAAAGCAGACAAACTACTTGCAAGACAACTAAAAGGTAGACGGCAAGACCAAGCAGTGAAAACCCTGACAGACGGACAAGGTGAAAAGAAAACACAAAAGTTTTTCGAGAATATTACCAGAACCTATACACGTCGCAGAGGCTGGGTAAGGAGGCACAAATGGCATTCCTGGCCGGGGTCACACTCCCAACAGTATCCCCAACAGAAAAAGAATCCCTCAACCAACCTATCATGACAGAGGAGGTAGGGAAGGCAATAAGAGAACTACCCAAGAATAAAGCCCCGGGACCTGTAAGGATATTTGGCGTGTTACAGCACAGAGTACAGCACTACTGCACAGGTAGCATTTTTTTTTTGATGCAGCACCACCACATGGGTGTGGTGCATTGCTATATATGTTGCCAGAGTAACATGGACATATAAGTAAAGACAGGCTATTCAGTCAAAAACGATTTTTACATATAAGATGCAAATCTATTTTTACAGTTAAAAGCACAAATGTGCACATTCAAAATGCACACTATTTTTCACCTGAAATGCCTATGTTGCAAGAGACACATTTGAAAATTAATAACTAACCTTATTAATAACTAACCTGACTAATAAAACTTCATTTAACATAACCCACTAATAAAAATGTGTCTCCACTGCAGAATTAGGTCTACTCTGAAAGTGAACTTTTAAACGCACATTCATTTTTTTTTCTTTGCTGCTCTGTCCACATAACTACAGGAAGCAAAGAGCTCGAAGGAACAGGAAATCAGTTTGTTACAATTTTTACTGTAGAAAGGAGCCATTGTGTAGTGAGGGAGGAGAAGACATGATTGATTCTGATTGGAGCAGCGTCATAGCAAGTATCATGCTACAGGCTGTGATTAGAACAATCGAGATCTTGCAGAGCTGGGAGAAGGACCTGTTTCCCAGCTGAGGCATTCCTGCTGCAAAAGCTGAGAGTTCCAGCAACTTACAATAACCCCGGTTTGAGAACGGCAGACGCTTGTTTTCACTGGGGTTAATCTTCAAGGGAGCCAAATTCAGAAAGAGAATAGCCGGAGAAAACTCATGCTGAACAGATAAGGTAATTACAGAAGCATGTGGGAGCTGTGCGAAAGTGTGCGAAACTATTCAGTCAGTGTATTCGAGGGAGTCCCAGTCACTTATCAGCATATTTAATGTTACCAATTGAATATATTCTCGCAGCTCTCTGTTCATTTTATCACAAATAATGTTGTACCATTTCATTTATTTCTGTAAAAAAAGTTAAACTGTGTTGAATAAAAAAAATTTCTATAATACAAAAATATCTGAAAACAGATAGCTAGTGTGTATTATTTCTCTCTTTCATTTTGCATGGGAAAAGTTTTAAACGTGGGTAGATTTTTAAACAGTGCAATTGTCATTTTAAAACAGACATGTCCATGATTATATTCAGTATGGACAGTTGTGAGTGACTGTTTATAGCATAGCCTGTTGGAGGTACATGAGCCGACGGGAAGAGAGACTCTCTGGACATAGTTCCATACCGTATATAAGGTAGTGGAAATTACCACAAAAATACCACAATAGCCCATGGTGGCACACAACACTAACACTGAAAATGTGGTATCCCTAAAATGTAGGCCTGAGGTCTCTCTAGTGATCAAGAAAAATCTAGATAAAAAACAAGGGATGTTGGATATTGGGGCCACAAATAAACCAACCACGCATATTACCGCGCACATCATCTAAATAGGTCTGAATTCTGAAATAATGCAATGTATTATTGTTATGTTTGACCCAATATGAATACAGAGAGTGATTATTGCTAAAGGTATTTTGGCGGTAAGAAAATACCGCAAAGCCCCAAATATCCACAAAATACCCAACATATTTATGGTGCGTTGCAGGCCGGGAAAGTGATCATAGAGTACCTACTGGGCGTGGCAAGCGTGTCTCACACTGCCATTTGCACATTAAAGGGAACCCATTTTATAATAGCAGTGTGCCACTAAAAACGAATTTCAGAATGTCACAAAGGGAAACCACATTTTCAGACCTAGTGCAATATTTAGAGGCAAAGTTGTTTGCACATGGGACGTGGTCGTCGAACAGCACCTTAGAATGGCGTGACCGCATTCAGGGTGAGGTGCAGAAAGAAAAACTAGACAATATTTTTGCAGAAGGCAGCATAATTCAGGTCTGCCTTACAAGATTATTGAATGCAGCCGATAAAAGTGCAGAGAAAGACTGTTTAATACGGCTATGCGGCAAAATATGGTTTATTTTGAATAAGTCCCTGCGAATGCAGGAGAATGATACCCAGCTAATTAACAGGTTAAAGATTGAATTAGATGGGGCAAGTAAAAATCAGGAAATGTTAAGAGCAGAATTGGATGTATGCCAAAAATTAAAATGCAGAGACTTTGATGCTCAGTTATCCAAAAGCAAGAAACAATTTGAGGATAGTGAGCAAGAATTGGTACACTTAAAAGCCTCAGTGGACCACATTAGACAGGATAAACATGAGGTTGTTTCAGAAATGCAGATTTTTACAAAAAGAACATTGTGAAAAAGAATGTGATCTCCAGAGTGCAGAACAAGAAATTATTAAAATGATTCAAGAAAGAGACGAGAGAAATAAAGAGTTCAATGAATGCCAAATGCAAATGTGCGACATGCAGGAGGTGATTAATAAGATGAGTGATGAAAACAACTATTTGCAAAATGAAGCAAACAGACTCCTTAAAAAGTGTAAGGACTTAGAACAGCAAATGTGCATTCCCAGGTCCCAGGAGAGGCGGCAGGGTACCACATTCAATGGAGTGGAGGTGAATTCTAGCTCTGCCCAAAGAGCTAGTGTTCCAGTGACTGGGCCGGTGACTGAACTTGGTTGCAGCGCCATTGGGGGATTTGATACTCCCATTGGGGGCAGCCACCAATCTCATACACCTGAAAACAGGATTGAATCACAAAATAGTGCAATTCCATGCATTGCAACAAGTAGCCCCATAAAAATAATGAAATCCATTAAAGCCCTGATCAAACCATTTAAAAAGGGAGGTGAATGCTGCATTGAGGATCACTTAGAAGCAGTGCATGACATTTTTTAAGCACTCCAGATACCTAAAGAACAGTACAGACAATATTTTCATTTAACTTTAGATGCCCCAACGGCCAGCATCATAAGGGGATTAAATGAACAGCAGAATATGACCTGGTTGGAGTTTGAAAAAGAAATTAGGCGTCATTTTTCTCCTTTTCAGTCATTGCAGGAGGCAAAGAAAGTCGCTTACACAATTACTGCTGGACCTAATACATCCCCTCGCCAATTTTTACAAGACTTAAAAAGAGCATTTTCTCGCTTTGATGTATCTTTTGACCCAAATTCCAATGAGTTTAAAACTGCATACTTCTATGGGCTACAGAAAGGCATCATATCCCAATTGGTCCATGAATTTGACCGTGACAAGTCCCTTGAATGGATTGTACATCAAAGCACAAAACTATATGAGGTACTCTATTGTCAGGGTAGAGAAAGTGATAAAATGAAAGATACTAGACCTAAATCTAAAGAACCCTCAGCCACAGTAATGGAAATCAGGTCAGCCAAAATGTCCCTTCAGTCTGCTCAAAGTCAAGGTAAAAATAATGTGACACCTGAACAAAGGGGTAATCAACAAAGATCGCCATTTCCTGTACCAATGTTCCAAACACATGATCCTAGTAATAGAGAGAGCTACATCAGCCCTAGGTATTTAGGGGACAGACCCCGGGTAGGATATCGGCCTGATATGGCAGGTATGAACAATAACCAGAGACAAAATCAAGATCAAAGAAATGATGGTCCCTACCAGTCATTGGGGACACAGAGCAGATTTGATCCCAACACCATGATATATGGTAATCAGGATAGACCCCGATATGTGGATCGATTTACTGATAATGGAAATCAACATAGGGGCCAGTACCCACAATCTGAGAGACAGGACATGAGGCAAAACGTGAACTACAATCCACGTCAGTACAATGATTCCCCACCAGGGGACTATAATCAAAGGATGGGTGCAACCCGCTCCCCTCCACAAATGAATCAAGAGTTCAGAAACCATCCCAACCGACATCAATCACCTGAGAGGTATGAGAATAGATCCAATCAGGGGGAAAACAACCAATATTGACCTAGGCCACAGAAAGAGGATTCTAGAGAGATGGAAAGGTTCCAGTGATTTGAGGCCCAAGTGAAAATGTTAGCTGAGCAAATAGGGAAGCTCTATACAGCGCAAAAACAACCTTCCAAAGAGGGGGCTGATAGCCATAGCAATGACCGGGGGGCTTCCGAAAAGTGACTCATGATAATTGCAGTGCCAAAATGACAGATTGCTCTGATATAATTTTCATAACGACTCTGAGATGCCTAATGGATTAAAAATGAAAGTGCCAGTAAATGAACTTGTGACAGAAAGTGCAAATACTTCTAAAAAAGAGGTACGGTTTAACCTAGAGCTAAATAAAACAGTAAAGATTTGCACAAATGAAAAAGAAACATTAGGAATTCCAAAAGAACAAAGGGACAGATTTAAGAAAAATGACTCATGCATGGGGAATACCAGTGAACAGGGAGTAAGTGGGGATGCTATAGCTCCTTCCCTGGGCAAGCAAAACAATGACCAAACACAGGCAGAAAAAGGAAATACTCAAAAGGAGGGTACAAGTCAATCACCTGAAGAATTTTTGAGCCACATATTTTTGAAGAGGCTGAAAGGGCTGGTATCACACTAAATGATCACAAATGCACAGAATTAAAAAATGACAAATTGCTGAATGATGTTGTTACACATGTTCAGTTGGAAGGTTGTAATGCGGTCTCTGATGTTACCCAGATGGATGGGCGAACAGTGGCCACACTCCAAAAAACCTCTGATCATGGAAAAATGAATAAAGTCTCTCGCAGAGAAATGGGTAAAAAGGAGGGAAAAATGTCTTTCCATTTACCAATGTGCTTAGCCAAAAGTGAAAAAGACCTGAGAAAGGTGAGCCCTGAAATCAGTAAGAATTCACACTTCTTATGTGTATTAGAGGAAGTTGAGGACAGATATTATGCACCCATCACTGTAGAAGACAAATGCCAAACCTTTGCTATGATTGACACTGGCGCACAGGCCACAATTATGTGCAAGGAGCTGGTAAAGAGTATCAATGAAGGGAGACCCCCACAGAGTCAGATCACAGTGAAGGAAAATCAAGGTCCAGTGCATAACTTTAATGGGGAGGAGGTGCCCATCATAGGTATAACTGAGGTTGACATAAAAATAGGAAAGCACAGAATGAAACAAGAGGTATTGATCACATCTATTTGTGAAATTCCATTTCTGATGGGGACAGATTGCCTGAAAAGATTGTCTCCTCTCATAGATGGGGTGAATGGAGTGCTGTGGTCCTTAACCAAAAAACCATTGAGGCCTAAGAAACTAAAATCACAAAACAGCAATATAAATGAATGTCACACTGTTGCCAAAACAAACGATGCTTTGGAGAATAGCTGCATACCTAGTGTCACTGTTATATTAATGTGTCAAGACAAAATACAGAGCGACAATGAAAAACTACCTGTACAAATATACTTGGACCCAAGGAAAAATTGGCAGACTGCCATAGATGAGCACACATTACGTTTTTATTTAAAAGAGAAAACATGCAAACAGAATATTGCTCCTAAAACAGATTCAGAAAAACACATTACCACTCTGGCAGAAATACACATGGAAGATGAGTAACCATGGGTTCATGTTGGTATAAATGACTTTTTAAAACAATAAAAGCCACTTTAGCGCTTGGACATGAAAGGAGTTTCATTAATGAGAAATTGTTGCAAAAAATAATGGAGAGGGAAGAAATCCCGAAATTTAGGATTAAGAACCAATATGTTTCTGGGTTGGACAGTCCAGACTTTGAAAACCGAATTGCAGGCAGATGCATGCTTAAAATTAGCATTGGGCAGAAAACAATTTACCATAATGTATGGATAGTGAGTGGAGCACAAAATGAATTTTACATGGGCAATGACATCATGCACAGAATGTGTATGGTGTTAGATTTCCTTAATCAAAAAATATGGTCACGCATAGGTGGTCTGGCACCTGAATTTGAAGACAAAAGAAGGGCTTATCATTGTGCACAACTGGTTCCTTATGCAATCGAATTACAAATGAAGAAAGATACTATTATTCCTGCATTTACAAAACAGTTTGCAATAACACTGAAATGCAAAAATGGACAGCAGATGAAAGGCTCTGATGCATTTGTATGCCTGAATGAATCCATAAAACAGCACGGCCTGTATTATGAATACATTCCATTGGTAGACATTGGTGAAGGATCTGTAAAAATGATGGTAAATAATAAAGGTTGTCAGGATATTCATTTAGAGGAAAACTCCCCATTAGGAATGGCCATACAAAAATCACATTATACGGCAGATTTAAATAACATGGTGATTGGAAATATCCCCGAAAAGTATGTAGATGCCAAGGGTGAGTTGCCAGAACACCTGGACTCTCAGCCCAAAGGAATATTTAAAATTAATTCTGTGTATCCTTATGATTCAAATGACACAGTGTGCTGCCATCAAGAGGATTGCATAATATTTAATTTAAATAAAAATGAAACAGAAAATCAGCCCATTGAAGTGGAAGCTGATATGCCAAAATATTTAAAAGTGGCAGCTTTACAAAAAGACACAGCCACACAGTTAGAGGAAAGCGCCGAGATTCCCTTACCAGAAGATTTTCCAGAATTTTCCAAAATGGTAGAAGAGCAGATCTCCTTAGCGAATGCGTGTGAAAGCAATGAGGATAGGGACAATCTGAGGGAGATATTTATGGAGTTTAAGGATGTATTTGCAAAAGATGCTTATGATTGTGGTTTAACTGATTTACATGTGGCCACACTACCAGAAGGGTGTAGCAGAAATCCAGTGTTTGTACGCCAGTATAGACTACCGCTGGCATGTTTAGAATCATTGGCAGAGATTATTAAAAATTTGGAATCGCGGGGAATCATCAGGCCCATTCATAGCACATCCAATACACATATTTTAGGTGTGTTAAAGCCAAATGGTCAATGGTGGCTATGTGCAGACTTGAGAGAGTTAAATAAAAGAGTACCAGTATCTAGATGGCCACTGCCATTCATTGATCAGGGACTAGCTCAGGTACATGGTTCAAATGTATTTACCACATTAGATCTCACCTCTGGATATTGGTGCGTGCCATTGGCAGAGGAGATACAACATTTATTTTCCTTTACATTTGACAGGACTCAATACGCCTGGCTTAGAGCTCCGTTCGGGTACATCAATAGTGGCAGTGAATTTGGCATATTTTTGAGAAAGGCCATGCCGGATGCAGCGGAAAGAGGAACAATAGTTTACGTGGACGATGTCCTGATAAAAAATGAAAGCCTGAAAAGCCATTTTGATGAAATAAGACATGTGCTTGGCCAATTGCAGAAAGCAGGCGCCAAAGTATCTTTGCAAAAAGCACAATGGTGCAAGAAAAAAGTGAACTTTCTAGGGCATGAAGTGACTGAACATGGGCTAAATCCACACAAGAAGAAAATAGAGGCCATACAAAGATTAAAAGATCCTAAAAATGTGAAAGGAGTAAAAAGTTTATTAGGGATGACAGGCTATAACAGAAAGTTCATTGAAAATTATGCAGAAATCACTCAACCATTGACTAAACTGCTTAAACTGAATACTCCCTGGAAATGGGAAAAAGAGCAGTCTGATGCAGTGGCTAAATTAAAGGAATGTCTTGTAAAGGCACCATGTTTAGCATATCCCATAAAGGACAGGGATTTCTTTATAGAAATAGGTTTTTCTGAACATTGTATGTCAGCAGTGTTATCACAAAAACACGATTTGAATCACAAAACCATTGCCTATGCAAGTAAGGCATTTTCCCAAGTTGAAATGAAATTTAATGAATGTGAAAAGGCCCTATTAACCACTGTGTGGGTGCTACAACATTTCCACCCCATTGTTCAGGGAGAAAATGTGATTATTGAAACAAATCATCAACCTTTGCAATTTTTAGAGAATAAAAGAATTAGATCAGGTAATCTAGCGCAGTCCAGAATCACTTCGTGGACGCTGGCATTACAAGGTTTTCCCGTAGAAGTGAGATATGGACAAAATAAAAAGAACCCAATTGCTCAAGGGTTAGCTGACTTACATGACTGCGCAGCTGAACAAATACCAAATGAAATGGAAGTGGAAACTAGTTTGCAGGAATTTGAACAATCACCACACAAAGCTTTTGATGAAAAAACATGCAAGGATTTGCCAACTGTATATGTGGATGGTTGTGCTTTTCACATTGAAAATGACAGTAATAAACAATTAGTGGCAGGAATAGGAAATGTCTGGTTGAAATGTGAAGGCGTCCCCAGTATAGGGATGAGGATTGGAGATAGGAGCAGTCAGGTGGCGGAATTGGCAGCCATTTATAAAGCAATTGCTACTGCAGTTGATAAAAAGTTCAGTGAAATTGTCCTGGTGACTGATTCTGACTATGCACGGAATAGCTTTGTGGAGTATTTGCCTGGTTGGAAAGCAAGAGGCATGGTTACATACAACAAAAAGCCACTTAAACATGGAAAAATGATACAAGCCATAGACAAATTGGTGTCAGAGAATAATTTAACAATATACTGGAGAAAAATTCATGGGCATTTAAAAACACCAGGAGAGGATAAGGAGGGAAATGATAAGGTAGACCACCTGGCTAAGATTGGGGCGGTGATGGGAGAATTGCTACCTATTGATTATTTAATGGGTGAAATACAAATTGATGCAGTGACACGTTCTAAAGCACCAAAGGAGGTAGATCAACCAGTGGTACAGTGGAGTCCTGACACGCCAGGCCAAGATTTGATTGAGGCACAAAAGAATGATCAAATTTTGGGAATCTATTATAATCATTTGATGGATCCTGAACAAAATCCTTTAACAGAAAATGATTCTATGGGAAAAGAAGAGTTGAGGGTGCTATTAAAGAACAAAACACGAATTAGATTACAGGATGGACTCATGATTAGAGAGTCCATAACAGGACAAATACAGTGGGTGGTACCCCTTTCATTCAGAGGGCTAATGCTACACCATGCACATAATGCCATAACTGCAGGCCATAGAGGTTCACAAAAAACATTAGAAATACTAAAAGATTATGCTTACTGGCCACATATGTCCCAAGATGTGGAATTATATACTAGATGATGTCTAGTATGTGCCCAATTTAAACCTGCTTCACCAATGCATAGAGCACCATTGATGAAAAGAGGCCTAACTCTCCCATGGTCAGATTTGCAAATAGACTATGTAGGTCCTTTAAAAAGGTCGAGCAGGGGAAACCGTTATATTTTAAGTGTGGTATGTTTGATGTCGAAGTGGATTGAAGGCATTCCTGCACCAGATTGTAGTGCGCAAACAGCAGCCACATTGCCGGTGAACCATGTGTTCTCAAGGTTTGGGTTGCCACAAAGAATTGAGTCAGACAGAGGAAGTAATTTCACAAGTACTCTAATGAGTAAGGTATGGCAAATACTAGGTGTGAAAAGGAAACTACATATCGCATATCGGGCAGCGTCTTCAGGTACAGTTGAAAGGAGCAATAGGTCTGTTGTGGATATTTTAAAGAAATTCGTGGCAGAAGCAGGTTCCAGCTGGGATTTACGTTTACCGTTGGTTTTGATGGCAATCAGATCAACTCCTGCCAAAGCAACAGGTGTTAGCCCCCATGAGGTCTTGACAGGTAGGAAAATGGTGTTACCACAACACCTACTATACAGAACACATGAGCAAACACTTGTGAGTGCATCCACAGTTCATGAATATATTGATGAACTGAGGAGGCATTTGCAACATGCATTTGCTTTTGTGCAGCGAAATCTGGAAAGAGCTGCTGACAGTGCAAAGTCTTATTATGACAAAAAGACATCAGTAAAGGAATACAGTGTAGGGGATCAGGTGTACAAGTTTCCTTTTGGAAAAAGTAAACAGAAAACTTCTACATTTCTAGCAGCCTGGCAGGGGCCATTTTGAATTATAGATAAGGTCTCTCCTGTAGTTTATAAAATTTTGAAAAATGAAGGTGAAACGGCAATAGAGCAGTTCGTCCATGTAAATCAAATCAAACCATGCCATCCCAGACATGAGATCAGGCAGCTTGAGCATGTAGAAACAGATAAAGTCCCTTGAACACAAAAAGAGAAAATAAATGGGTACAATCAGGAGGCAGTGACAGAGAAGTTAAAAAGTTGATTGTTATAATGGCACATAATCACTGTAATATATGTAAAAATATATAATATAAAATAAGTAAATAAATAAATAAATAAATAAATATAATGGAAGCTCATGGTTGGTGTGCAGAGAGAAAATGTATTAAATATTGAATGCTGTTTTATATGTGCTTGTTTTCTTTTTAACTTGTGTTTAATTTCAGGAAGAAAAAAAAAACGAAAAAAAAAACGAAATGTTTTTACCAAGCATGTTTTATTTTTGGCAAAAGGGTGAAGTTAGTTTTGTGCTATGTACTTAATGTGTTTCTTTTCTATTTGATTTAGAAAATTAACATTATTCGGTCGGAGGTTCCGGGATCAGAGGCCACGGGAGACGATGGAGTCCTGGAGTCCCCTGGTTGAAGACCAAAAGATGCCTGCCTCCAGGTGGAGGTGAAGACAAGATAACCAGAATGCCAGAAAAGATGACTCCTATGGATCCAAGGTTGCCAAGATGAAGGTGTACTCGAATGAAGCAAATGACATCGCTGGTCGGGACATATCAGAGGCAGACAAGAGTCCTGACATATGGAGTTCCACGTATTTATTATTTTAATTATTTATTTTAATTTGTTATATTAATTATTTGTTTTAGTTAGTTGTTTTATTTTATTGTTTTTAATTGACTTGTAAAATCGAAACTTAGAGTAATGCCACTTCCACTGAGAAGGCAAATGTAGAACATTTTGTAAACTAATGAACTCAGATGAATACTGTGTTGGTTGCAACTTTTTCATTGATGCACATGAATATTCATTTTGTTGGATTGCTATATTGTGAAAAGAAGAAAAAGAACAAGTTGTTTTTAGGAATTGGCTTGGATCGTAGCCAAGTTCTAAAAACAAAAGGAGGGTAAGTGTATGTAAGGATATTTGGCGTGTTACAGCACAGAGTACAGCACTACTGCACAGGTAGCATTTCTTTTTTGATGCAGCACCACCACATGGGTGTGGTGCATTGCTATATGTGTTGCCAGAGTAACATGGACACATAAGTAAAGACAGGCTATTCAGTCAAAAACGATTTTTACATATAAGATGCAAATCTATTTTTACAGTTAAAAGCACACATGTGCACATTCAAAATGCACACTATTTTTCACCTGAATGCCTATGTTGCAAGAGACACATTTGAAAATTAATAACTAACCTTATTAATAACTAACCTGACTAATAAAACTTCATTTAACATAACCCACTAATAAAAATGTGTCTCCACTGCAGAATTAGGTCTACTCTGAAAGTGAACTTTTAAACGCACATTAATTTCTTTTTCTCTGCTGCTCTGTCCACATAACTACAGGAAGCAAAGAGCTCGAAGGAACAGGAAATCAGTTTGTTACAATTTTTACTGTAGAAATGAGCCATTGTGTAGTGAGGGAGGAGAAGACATGATTGATTCTGATTGGAGCAGCGTCATAGCAAGTATCATGCTAGAGGCTGTGATTAGAGCAATCGAGATCTTGCAGAGCTGGGAGAAGGACCGGTTTCCCGGCTGAGGCATTCCTGCTGCAAAAGCTGAGAGTTCCAGGCACTTACAATAACCCCGGTTTGAGAACGGCAGACGCTTGTTTTCACTGGGGTTAATCTTCAAGGGAGCCAAATTCAGAAAGAGAATAGCCGGAGAAAACTCATGCTAAACAGATAAGGTAATTACAGAAGCATGTGGGAGCTGTGCGAAAGTGTGCGAAACTTTTCAGTCAGTGTATTCGAGGGAGTCCCAGTCACTTATCAGCATATTTAATGTTACCAATTGAATATATTCTCGCAGCTCTCTGTTCAGGTTATCACAAATAATGTTGTACCATTTCATTTATTTCTGTAAAAAAAGTTAAACTGTGTTAAAAAAAAAAATTCTATAATACAAAAATATCTGAAAACAGATAGCTAGTGTGTATTATTTCTCTCTTTCATTTTGCATGGGAAAAGGTTTTAACGTGGGTAGATTTTTAAACAGTGCAATTGTCATTTTAAAACAGATGTGTGCATGATTATATTCAGTATGGACAGTTGTGAGTGACTGTTTATAGCATAGCCTGTTGGAGGTACATGAGCCGAAGGGAAGAGAGACTCTCTGGACATAGTTCCATACCGTATATAAGGTAGTGGAAATTACCACAAAAATACCACAATAGCCCATGGTGGCACACAACGCTAACACTGAAAATGTGGTATCCCTAAATTGTAGGCCTGAGGTCTCTCTAGTGATCAAGAACAATCTAGATAAAAAACAAGGGATGTTGGATATTGGGGCCACAAATAAACCAACCACGCATATTACCACGCACATCATCTAAATAGGTCTGAATTCTGAAATAATGCAATGTATTATTGTTATGTGTGACCCAATATGAATACAGAGAGTGATTATTGCTAAAGGTATTTTGGCGGTAAGAAAATACTGCAAAGCCCCAAATATCCACAAAATACCCAACAGACCAGATGGTTTTACAGCCGCATGTTATAAAACTTACGCTGACATATTAATACCCCACCTAACCACCCTATACAATACCTTCAAGAATACGCGCAACCTCGCCACATCAATGAATGACGCTAAAATTCTAGTCTTCCACAAGAAAGGGAAGGACCCAGAAAAACCCGGCTTGTATCAACCAACTGCCCTAATCAATGTAGATGCCAAACTCTATACAAAAGTCCTGGCCAATAGATTAGCCCCGCTGCTCCCCAAATTAATCCATCAAGAACAATCGGGCTTCATCCCTTAAAGAAAAACCCACGAAAACATAAGGAGAATAGTCCACCTAATAGAGAAGACCGGAATCATGAAAATCCCCTTGGCAATAATAGCATTGGATGCGGAAAAAGCATTCGACCAGGTAGAGTGGTCAATGCTGTTTGCTACATTACGGAAAATGAGCATGGGAAAGGACTTCATCGAAATGATCCGGGCAAATACAACTCAACGACGGCCAGAATCGCAGTCAATAATAAGCAGGGGAACGAAACAGGGATGCCCCCTATCACCTCTACTCTACGCAATCTTCCTAGAACCTCTCCTAGCCAAGATCAGAGTGGCAACGAACATAAAGGGCATAGAAATGGGGGGTCACACGCATAAAACGGCGGCATATGCAGACGATATGCTGCTGACAATAGCAGATCCAAACAACACGCTCCCCCTTCTCATCCAGCAAATAGACGATTTCGGAGCAATCTCGGGGTTGAAGATAAATAAGCAGAAATCATCAGTAATGGCCCTTGCGGGAGACAAAGAAGAGATATACAAGACAATTGCAGACCTCCAACTTCTAAAAGCCGAAGAAGGAGTGAAGTACTTGGGAGTTACCCTGACACCACAGGTCCAGAATCTCTATAAAGGAAATTACCCCAAACTCATGGAAGACATTAAAAAAGATCTACTCAGATGGAACTCTCTGTCAATATCATGGTGGGGCAGAATAACAGTCATCAAGATGACAATATTACCCAGACTGCTTTACTACTTCCAGGCCCTCCCCATCCGAGTCCCGCCAGAATTCTTTAAATCCCTCTCCAAAATTATCACGAAATACATTTGGCAAAACAAAACCCGAGATTGTCACAACAAGTGCTTACGGCACAAAAATCAGACGGAGGCATGGCGCTCCCCCATATGAAGAAATACTACGAGGAGGCGCAATTGTGGGTCTTACATGAATGGATCACTGATAACTCCGAAAAAATGTGGGAGGCACAGGACAGGGCTGTCGCAAACAGTAATCTGCGCCACCTCCTATGGAGAAAACCCGAACACAGGCACCAAAATATCAAAATCAGCGAAGTCATGAGCTCCACCTTGGAAATCTGGAACAGAGCAACCAAAAAGGGAACTTTAACGATAAACCCTGCCCCTTTCATACCACTTCTAGACAACCCAGACTTCCCCCCCGGTCAAGAAAAAGGATCCTTTAAGAAATGGAGGGAAGCGCAATGTACAAAAGTGGGGGATATGATTGAGGAACACCAGATCAGATCCTTCCAAGATTGCCAGGAACTGCTGGGCCTCACGGAAAGGGACAGATACCAGTATGAGCAACTCCACCACTGGCTCACAATCCCAAGAATAACAAAGGCTTGGACAAGGGACCTCACCCCATTCGAGACCTACATATTGACCCAAACGGGGGAAACAAAATTTGTATCCACTCTCTACAAATTCATTAACACGCAAGATGAAAAGATCACCTGGCAGTACATGAAAAAGTGAGAAGCAACCCTAGGGAAACAAATCACGAGGGAGCAATGGCTATACCTTTGGCAAATAATTCTGAAATGGACACGAGCAGTACAAACAAGGAAAGCCTGGACAAAAGTGATGATACAATGGCATTACACGCTGGAGAGGATCCACAAAATGTTCCCCACAACGCAAGGGAAATGCTGGAGGGGATGTGACACACTCGGAACCTGCAGACACATCTGGTGGGACTGCAAAGAAATTCAACAATTTTGGGAGGAAGTGAAAGCACAAATGCAGGTAATCTTCGAGGGAGCTGCCAGCCTAGGAGAAGAAATTTGGATGTGGGGCATGTGGGCCCCCCGAGATAAGTCCTTTACTAAGACACAAAAACTGAATTTTATGAGCCTCCTCATAGCAGCGTGGTTGGCAATTGCGCAAAAATGGAAACAAAAAGCCCCTCCAACCTCTCAAGAATGGCTTCGAAGAATTTGGACATATGTAGCGATGGAGAAGATCACGTATAACCTCCAAGGGGACAGACAGAAGTTTACCACGGATTGGGGAGAAACCATAGAATTCCTGCAAAGCGATTACATACAGCAATGGTGCCCCCACAACATCCGCATACTGGATATGTTCACAGCCTAAAGTAGAAACACCTGAGGATCGCAGAGACATTTCATAGACGATAATTCCGGTGAGGAGGGATGGGGGAGGGGTCGGGGGGGGGGTTTTGAGGGACACTGTTGAGTCCCGAAGTTTATGTTTGAAGAAATGCAAATAAAAATTATTTTAAAAAATATATATATTTGTGTTCTATTCATTTTGCAGTGCTGTATGGTTTCCACTCATATGTGGGTTTGCCTTGGGTTTGTGTATACATATATACATTTGGTGTTCTTATATGGGTAGGTCATGTAAAGTGGGGGTGAGAATGTAGGATATCTCCAGGAGTGGCTTCCTTAACCTCCTAAGTGATATTGAAATCGAGTTGGGCAAAACAGTAAGCCCACCTGGCTTGTCGTGAGTTGTAACAATCAATTTGTTGGAGAACACGAAGATTATGATGATCTGTTCGGATTTCAAAAGGGTGAGCACTTCCTTGTAAAAGATTCCTCCATTCAGAACTGGCTAGTTTGATGGCCAGTAATTCTTGCTCTGTTACTGAATAATGAATCTCGCTGGGACTCAAGCTCTTCGACAGGTATGTTATAGAATGTTACATTCCATTTTCTAGCTGTTTGAGGACCACCCAGATTGCCGCTGCCGAGGCATCAGTTTCTATGATGAAAGTATGTGTTTGATTGGGTTGTTTGAGAATAGGGGCAAAGCAAAACATGGATTTCAGAATCTGAAAAGCTTGATCTGCCTTGTCATTCCAGTTAAAGTCAATGTTCTTCTTCAGTAATGCAGTTATCGGGAGAACGATGTTAGAAAGGTTCTTGATGAATTTCATATAGAAGTTAGCCAATCCTATGGATTTCTGGACTTCTTTGACAGAAGTAGGGACTGGCCACTTGAGTATGGAGGACACCTTCCGTTGGTTCATAGAAACGCCTTTGTTGTATAACACAAAACTTAGGTAAGGCACTGAAGATGCTTCAAAGAGACATTTCTCAGGTTTGGCCAATAATAAATTATGAGTGTGCAGTCGATCAAGGACCTGATAAAGGTGAATGCAGTGTTGTTCTCTAGAGGAGGAGAAGACCAGAATATTGTAAATAGACAATTATGGACAGGAACAATAAATCAGCAAATAATCTGTCCATAAATTGTTGGAAGATGTCGCGAGCATTAACTAATCCGAATGGCATAACCGTGTATTCAAAATGTCTGAAGATGGTACGGAAGGAACTCTTCCATTCATGTCCGAGGTGTATTCTCAGAAGAGTATACGCCCCTCTTAAGTCCAGCTTGGTGTAAATAACCGTTCCCTGTACCGCTTCCATAATGTCCTCAATCAATGGCATGGGATAGCGATCACAAATGGTAACTTTATTCAGACCTTGATAATCGATGCACGGCCTGGGTTCATTCATGTCTTTTTAGGAATGAAAAAAAAAGACAGGCTGCGACTGTGGATTTAGAAGGGCTGGATGTATCCATTTTGAAGATTGTTGTCTAAATATTCCTTTAAGGCCTTCCTTTCCGGGAGTGTAAAGGAATAGATGCACCCAAACGGTACCAATGCATTGGGCAACAAATCAATGACACAGTCTTCTGGTCTGTGAGGCAGCAGATCTTTTTGAGTCTTATCCTCAAAAACATCATTGTAATCCAGAAGATGTGGCAGGATACAATTAACAACAGTTGTAAAAACTGGGGAATACCCTGCAGGTAATACTTCCATCTTCTTCAGTCCAAGGCAATGGGAACAACAGTAAGTAGATGAAAAAAGAACTGTGTTATTTGACCAATCAAATAAAGGATTGTGCAAAAGAAACCATGGGATTCCTAATATGACAGGAAAATGGGTGGTTCTGATGATGTCAAATGTCAGAGTTTCCTGATGGTTGAAAATGGAGACTTGCAATGACTTAGAAGCATGAATTACGGGGCCAGAGCACAGGGGTGTACCATCAACCCCTTCAAACGGTTGCTCTTCCATCTTGGGCATCTAGGTATTCTTTCCTTATCTACCGACTCTATGTCCAGAAAATTACCAGCAGCTCCGCAGTCCAAAAGAGCCATGACATCCATCTAGCGTACGTCTTCCAAGAGAATCCGGGTCTTGATCACCATCAAACAAGAGTCCAATTATCTGGGTGTAGTTTGCATAATATCTATGGGACTATCCTTCAAACCCCAGCTAGTCGTCTCTCCTAGGACCTGGGTCTTTCATTTCCTGATCTCTGAAGTGGTACCTATGGTCAATTGCAAAGCAAATGACCCTTGGATGCACAATACAAGCATAATCCCTTCTCCATTCTCCTTTTCCTTTTGGTTACCATTAAGGGGCCTCTGGCAGTACCTATCTGCATAGGTTCATCAGTGGAGGCATCCACTAATGGAAGTCGAAGAAGGTGTAGAAGAAGAAGGTGATAAGAGCGATCCATGATTACGTTGTCTTTCAATTCGTCATTCAGAAAGATGGAAGTCTGTCTGAAGAACTAGAGTCAATAATTAATCCAGAGAACCAGGACGAGACGCCCGAGCTAACTCATCCTTCAGTTCTTCTTGTAATCCTCTTCTGAATATAGTGAATTGAGCAGCTTCAGGCCAGCTGACCTCTGCAGCAATTCATTTGAAAGCCGTGATGTATGACATTAAGTCTGATGACCCCTGCCTCACATCCAAAAGGGACTCTCCGGCTGTAAAATGAATTTCAGGATGTTCAAATGTCTGCCTTAGTAGGGCAGCAAAGGCATTGTAATCCTGTAAAACAGGATTACTGGTTTTTGCCAATGGAGTAGCCCACGGTAGGGCATTTCCAAACAGGTTGGAAATCATAAACCCAACCTGTGACCGTTCTGATTGGTATGCAGTGGGTCGGAAGGTAAAGTGTACCATGCAGGCAATAAAAAAATAATTTTATATTCTTAGGTGACCCATCATATTTCACAGACCCAAACCCCAAAGGGCCTTCAATGCCTGGGTTTCCAATAACAGTCCCTGGACCACTGCCAAGAGCTGTTGGACCTTTTCAGCCATTGCAATATTAAACTGGCGTTGCAAACTCTCACAAACAATTCCTTCACATTCACCTGAGGACTACGTTGATGAGGCAGGGGAAAGTTCTTGGTCCGTAGTTCCTCTTCTGACTGAGCGTCTCTTCTCAAAGAGAAACGGTCTGTTGCGGGAGGAAGCCACTCTGCCCGTCCAATTGGATACGGTAGGGAAGAGTGGCTCCTCCCTTCAGGAAACAGCCAAATATGAGGAAAAATACGAAGGCACCAACAAAAACCCAAAGGTTCGAAAAGGCTTGAAGGATGGCAGCAGCAGGTCCGTTCCGGTGTAAAGAGAGGAAGGATGCGGGCAAACAAAGGATGGTAACATGGCACCAAAGCATCAGAACAGGAAGCGGGAATCCAAGGATGCAGAGAAAATGCAAAGGAGAAGGAACAGCAGTAGCAGCAAAAGTTAAGGAGCAAGGAGGACTAGTAATGAGAGATGAGTGCAGAGGAAAATAGACTAGCAACTTACCCAAAGCAGAAACAGCAGGGTTGCAACACGCGGACAAGTGGGAGATTGCCATATTTACGGAAGCGCTGGGTGGCCATGTTGGAGTAAGGCTAGACCGGTAAACTGCGTTGAATGCAGGATGTATTGGTGATCAACGCCCGTGTTTCCACATATGCCATAATTTACAGGATGGGAATGTCGTGACAGTTCCAGAGGGAGGCCCCAGCCGAAGAAAGAGATCTGCCCCCAGCTCTCTGTTTGGAAAAGCAGCTGACGTTCAGAGTTGGAGTTGGATGAGTGGGGAGCTCAAGAAGTGAGATACCTATGGAGAGAGAGTTGGAGGTAGTGCGAACCCAGGCCCTAGAAAGCCTTGTGAACAATGCAGAGGGTCTTGAACTTGATCCTTACCACAAGTGGCAGCCAATGCAGAGACTGCAGAGCTGGAGAGATACAATCCCTGGGTTTGAGGCTAAGGACAAGTCTTGCAGTCCTGTTCTGGGTAAGTTGTAGAGGAGGGAGAATAGAGGCAGGAAGATTTAGATACAAGCGATAACCAGGTGCATGTCACGTGGCTAGATTCGAAGATAGGGTGGTGCTCGTTGATGTTAACCAATTGCTTTTTAACATTCCTTGATGGATGAAGATGTTACCCAGATATAGTGAAGAGGAGCAAGAAGACAGCAGAACCAATTGGAGGATGGGCTATGTGTAATCGTTAGCATGTATATAGGTGGCAGCCAATGAGGGTGGGGAATTAACACTGTATATTGATTGCATTATGCGTGATGATTTGTGTACTTATAATGTGAAGTTTATCCGAAATACGTCAGAGAGCTCTTTGGCAGTGGATGCGTAATACCCTGTTGCTTTTTCCTCTTGTCTTTGAAAAGCTCTTGTATTTCTCGAAAAAGGGTGCACCTAGCCTTTTTTCCTAGCGGGTTGTATTTTCTCGGTCTGATCGCTGGGAGTTACACCAGGCTGACCTTCATGAACAAGGCATCATCAGGGCCTCCTCAGTGTTGCACGTAGAACAGGTCTACGGTTGCCAGACCAGCTCCCCCAGGAAGGGTATCCGGATAAACGCTCAGGTAACCGACAGAGAACCTAGGATTCAAATTTGTATTAGGTGTCCACTAAGGGTAGTAATAGATAGGTTATCAGTAATAGTCCAAAAAGGTGCGCACACCAGGCAAGAAGTAACACTGTTTATTACAGCTTGACAAGCAGAAATCAAACAGCACAGTGGAACAGAACTGATTGATGAGAGCTGACAATCTGTCTTACAACATTGTGAATACAGTTAGTAACATTTGCACTTAAAACTTCATGTCTTCTGAGTCCTCATGTTAGACTACATCATGCACCTATCCCGGGTCATACCCTCCCAGTGTGTTGCCACATTGCTTCCCGCTTCACCCCCGCAAACAGTTTGCAATTAGTAATGACATAATTGCACTGACCTCCGGATCTTTATTTGTTTGCCATTGGCCAGCACCAGAAAGAAAGGAACACAAGATACCCTGAACTAGTTGGAAGGGAGACATTCACAGGGCACCTGCCTTATGAAAACCTTTGCAAACACTATTGTGGACACTGTGAGTTTATTACATTCCAGAGACACCAACACTTATTGTCTGATTGGCTCCATTCGACATCCTTGTTCACATGGCCGGTAGGCAAGGGGCTATTTGGAACCACCTTCGTGCTATGTGCATCTATGGACTAGGTCGATTTCCCCAGCTCCCACAAATTGCTGTTGGACTGGCTTGCCGACCTTAAATGTATCGCCCGGTGCTGCTCCCAGCTCCTGCGGTCTGCTGGAGACAAGCAGCCTGAATTCAGCTTCCCCCATCCCTAAGCTGGGTGTATCGACCGTGTATTCAGAGCTGACCTATGGGGCGAGGCACACCTGCGGCCCCCCCATGGAATGCACTTTACCTGTCGTTTTGCTGCCATTGCATGTATGCAACAGGTTCCCTTTGTGTCCATATTGTGCTATATTCAGAGTGCCCCGCCCCTTGTTCCACTCCATGACAGCTCCCTCAGGCTGACTACAGCTTCCAGAGACCCTTCTTGTTTCCCCCTTTGGGGGTGTCCCGGCCCGCCTCCTTTATTTCTGCAATTGATAGATGCGCCCCGCTGTCTGGTACTGAATCAGCACCTTTGTTACAGTAGGAGGAAGAGGCCAAAGACTCTGAATGTGTGCCTGGCCTTGCAGAGCGGGCCATACAGGTACAGACATGCCTTGTTAAGTTTAAGGTGAAAAAGTTGGGATCCCCATACATGGTTGTACCACCTCATCATGGGTCTGGGTGTACGTTATCTTGTTAGGGGAGTATGTTAAGAGGGGGGGATCCACTATGGGATGCAACCTATCACACAAGCTAGGTAAGCAGGGGAAGGCCTGGAAGGGTAGCACCAAGTCAACGCACAGCCACATTTGATGGTGGTATGTCCCTGATGGTGGCATATACGGAGTGCACATGTTAACCTCTTCTGCAGAGCCATCAATTTCTAGTTATGACAACAATGCATTGTCTGCAGTTTCCATACAAGCAGTCCTCACCCCCCTCCACCCAACCCCTGCCGTCGGCCCTCTATCCTCAAATCCAGCCCTTTTGGCTGCTCTCTTTTCCAAGGAGAGTGTGCTGACATTTTGTCCACCAGCACTATCTTTGGGGCACATGTCTCAATGCTTATGTATCTGAGAACAGTTCATCTTGTGCATTGTGGACAAGCCATGTTTTTGCAGGTGCCTTGATCACTGATGAAAAACAAAGAGACAAGTCTTAGGGTACTTGCTTCCTCCACCCAGCAAATGCGAAGAGGCCTTAAAGGCTTTGACTGTGGTTTTTATGGTGAGGAGCAACTCGTTCTCCTCTTGATATGCAAAGTCTGGCAGAACAGTGTGTGGGAGGGCCAGACGCTCAGGGGCAACCACACATTAAGGGGGAGTACTTACATCTGTGAAAATAGCAATAGTTGAGTGAACCATCAAATACAGTCACTGACTGATAGAGATTATGTTCTGGGTTTGGCTTTAAATGACCACTGTGAAAAACAGTCTTTGGTTCATTACCTTGCCAAGCAAATATTGAGTATTAGACAATTTCTTTACCGAAAGGGGATGAACTCAGGAAACTATATACACGTTTTGGCCCATGATACTGCTCGTTACAGTACGAGCCCCATACCAGCATTGGATATGTACGAGAGATCGAACTAAGGGCATATTTGGCATTTTAGAATTTCATCTAATGGGACAATGGGCCAACCAGTTCCCCAATGCCAATGGTGCCCTGCTCAAATATGCACATGTTACTGTCTAATACATATGTTTATTGATGATGACATGATGGTCAGAACCAGTTCTTTGAGCAGATAAAACAAATAAAGGAGAGCATTGATGATGTGGAGATGCTTCTTGGAAAAGTCCCTTTTTTATTTTGCCCAATAAAATGGTTATGGCCATATAAAATCAGAACAAGCATCATGCTAGTGTCTTTGTTAACTGACTGAACAATAAAACCAATTGAGAGGATCCCTAATGAGGCTCAAACCTAACATTTTTGACTGCTCACTTCCCCTCAAATAAGTGTTCGTCCTGTTTGTTCTTCACCTGCTTCAATGCTTATATGCCTGAAAATGGTGCACCCATTTGTGTTGTGGACATTGTATGCAGGTACAGGTCCTCTGACAACTATTGAAGGGCAAGGTGACACCAAGTGTCAAACTGATGGACAGTTTTCCACTTTGCTGTATCAGGTGTATGTTGCAGATATTTTTGGACCAAAATCACAATGAAATGTGTCAACGAGATGGATATTTTGATCGATAGAACAGAGCGATATGTCGAAATGTTTTTCTCATGTACAGTATGCAGATTGGAAATCTACTTTGATGAAAATCTGTGTCCTCCCCATGTGATTTATTATCTGTTGATGTTAGTTATGGGATGCCACTCAAGTTATTTTGATTAAGGCTTATGAGTACTACACTGAAGCAAAGGCTCAGACCCTTTGATGTCTTCACTCACTCCCGCAGACTTTAGTTGCCTCAATAATTTACTTAGCTCTACTTAGGCTCTTAGGCTCTACTCTTTCAGGAAGCCGCAGGAATATCTGAACCTATGTCCATATAAAAGGCTCAGATGGTTCATTCTTTTATTAAGAATGGAGCAGCTTCCTACTAAGATGAGGACAGGGATTATGGACAAGATCCCTATGGAATAACGGTTTTGACGTTTGTTGTAAAGATCAGGTAATCCCTGAGACAGCTAAGCATCTACTGACCGAATACCACACAATGGCCAATATAATTAAGTATTATATTGGCAGTTATGAGCACAATTGCGAAGCAATTGGGGAGATGCCTTTCTGGCTATATTGTAATAACACTAGTATTATGCGTTTGCTGACTGCCCTGTATAATATCTGGTTGAACATAGAAGCCAAACTGGGCATATCTCTGTAAGCAATTGGTGGTATAAGCAATAAAAGCGCTTATTTTAGGCTTACCAGGAGACGTTAGGAAATCGCCCCTGATAAGCTGCTTTATTCTTTGAGAGACCGTAAATTGTACATTTTATATTAAGTTTTTTATTGCTCATCTGTGTTAAAATGGATCTAGGGTAGATATTGAGAAATAGGTTTCTATGTTGTGATATGTGAAATGAAGTTCTTATTGTTTTTCTTTTTCTTTTTCCTTTTTTGTTTTTTGTATATGGTGTTTTATGGATAATATGGTTTATTTTGATATTGTTTACATTATGTGTTAAGTTTATTATGTAAACTAAATCACATTAAATACATTATTATTATTATTTACTTAGCTGTTCATGTGGCACAGTGACATTTTGAATACAACTGCTTCTCTTGAGTACAATATGGATGCCTGGAGGTTTTCCCAGGTAGCGGAGAAAACCTTGGCCAACACTCTACTGTCTCCTCTCAATGACAAGGCCCAAGCCACAATCCTTCTGAATTCCCAGGAAATGTTCTTCTCCAGCTCTGCTTGATGCCTTCACCCCACAATGAGCACGCCTTCGCTAGCACAGTTATTGCTGTGCAGTTGCAATACAATAGTGCTGTACTAACTCACATTGTGCCAAGACTTGCCTACAGCACATTTTGTGTTGCATTTTCTATGCCCTAGTGCCTTGCCAGCCGACTTTTTACTAAGATTGCTGCCCATAGGGGCCGACAGAGGCCATCATCTAAGGCACTCTTGTGGCAGAGTAAGCAGAGCATGGAGAGAGTGAGGGAAGTGTCTGGTAGCGAGACAAATGACACAGAGACGAGGATGGTGGGTGAGGCCGCCACAGGACAGGTGGCATGTAGAACATGAAGCACCTGAGTGGTACGAGGCTAGCCAACTTGGTGTGCAGCTGTGGCAATGAAAAACAGGAATGCACAAGGCCTGTGGAGAAAACAATGGGGTTGAACTAGGTATGTGCCACAGCATGTGGAACAGGGACGGCAAACCCTTGGTGTATTTACGCTACAAAACATGAAACTGTCAATGCGCGGAGCACACAAATGCACTACTCACCTGAGGTAATGGTGCAGCCGAAGTGCGGAAACAAATATCAAAGGGTGAGTAGACTCCCAGCACCAGGACAGTTGAAAAGACTGTCTGAACCACTACAATATAATTTATCTTGCGTTCCGTAACTATTGGATAGCCAAAATGCAACACATCCAGAATGCAGTGGACATAGTTCTAATGTCCTTTAGACATTAAGATGGCATACCCGGAGGTGTGCACTCACTGTTTCTGCTCCTGCACACAAAGCAATCCACTTTCATGGCCTGACATTTCTCATTAGAATATGTATCAAGTAGGCAAGCTGCTGATATCTTTGGTCATCCGGCCAAATACCTCTTGTCTTTGCAAAGTTCCAGAAAACCAGGACCAGAGGAAGAACATTTTTCCTATCAGCCAATGTGACGTGGAACTCCTTTCAAGATCACCTAATGCACGTTGATGATCATCTGGCATTATATCTCTAAAGCCATAGCTTTTCCTGGCATTATCTCCTAGCTTATCTAATGGTCTCTTTGCTATATATGCTATAGACTGGACTTTGCTCTGAGAGACTACTCAGCCAGAATGTCACATGAATAAATGATATAACGTGGCATAGACTACATTCTAGCATCCAATCAGCCTGTTCACAGCCCTCGCCAAACATCAAATTATGCAAAGGAAGGACATTGCTACCAACTACTACAACACAGCTCCATTACCATAGCATTAGCTGTTCCCTGCAAGGGCTTACAAGTCCATAATGGCCCGCTAGCCCAAAGTGATAGGTACTAGCTAAAGGGTAGAACCCCAGGGGTTATATGATATGTAATTTATAACAAGCCTGTACAAAAGTGTTTCTAGGTACGACAAGACAATGGAGGGACGCCAGAGGGAGGACAAGATAAACAATCTTACTAGGCTGTGTGTCAATCAAATTATGCAAGTGCACAATGCAAAGTGCAGGGGAAAGGGAGAGGGGGAAGTGCCAGGCAGAGGGAAGGGGGAAGTGCAATCAGGGCAGCAATGCTCTTAGTAAGTGCAGCAGGGGCAGCGCGGCTCAAGGTAACTATAAGGAAGCAGGGGACTGTAGGGGTTACAGTTGCATCCCCTTAAGTGCACGTTCGGCCCGGAGGCAGTGCATGGGAGACTGATCATACAGGAGCCTGGTACCCAGTGAGGCTCTAAGGGTAGCCAAGAAACCAGTCGGTGCATCAGACAGGTAGGTCAGCAGGGGAGGGAGAGAGAGAAAGCAGAGGAGAAAAGGAAGGTCTTGAGCTGCTACTGGAATTTCAGGTGGTCCAGCTCAAGTTTGAGAGGGGCAGGGAGGTGGTTACAGAGGGAGGCCTGGAGAATCATCTGACCCTCAGAGAGCTGGAGATGGCTGAGTGAAGGGCTCGAGAAGGAAGGTCATTTGGAACAGAGAGTGGGATGTACTGCATACCCAAGCCCCAGAAAACTTTGTAGACGATGCAAAGGGTCTTGAACTTCATCCTTGCAGCCACCGGGACCCAGTGGAGAGATTTAAGGGCTGGAGAGATGCGGTCCCTGGGCTTGATGCCAAGGATAAGTCTTGCAGCCCTGTTCTGGATTAATTGCAGAGGGCACAAAGTAGAGGAAGGCAGGTTGAGAAAGAGGCTGTTGTAGCAGGTCACCCTTGAGAGAACCAGGGATCTGGAGACAGTGAGCTTCTGAGGTATAGTGAGAAAAGGAAGAATACCTCTGAGGAGGTGCAGCTGGTAGTGGGCCTTCTTGGCAAGGTCCATGATGTGAGGAGAGAAGGAGAGAGTGGGGTTGAAGATGACACCAAGGTTTTTTGCCTCACAGGAAGGCAAAGGAAGAGGGCCCAAGCAGGGTGACCAGAGTGAGAAAGGGAAAACGGGAGAAGGGGTCCCAATGAGGAGGATCTCCATCTTACTGACATGAAGGCAAAGATAGTTGGATGCACAGCAATCCTGAATCATGGATCGACAGTCAGAGATGAGCGAGAGATGAGAGGAGGCGGACGGGAGCCTGAAGGAGAGCTGAGTGTCATCTGCATAACACTGAAAGTTAGAGATCAGGTGTACGAAAGGGACAAGGAAGACATTGAAGAGCCAGGGTGAGAGTTGAAAGCCCTGGGGAACACCACATGTGGAGAGAGAGGAGGTGGTGTTGCAAAGGGGTGTTGGTGGATCAGGGGGCTGAGGTCAAGGTAGCAGAATTGCAGCAGAGGTGTCAGTGACCAGGTTGAAACGAGGGCCTCATTGGCTGCTGTTCCTGTCTTCTTGGGGTGCCAAAGAAGGAAATTAACTCTGTTCCAATCATGCTGAATTAATGCAAAAAATTGCTTCTGACTCCATGTAAATAATACAATTGGACTACATGTTACTGCCTTAGATAACTTAGGGCACACAGTGAAGACAGTGCAATTTATATTACGTTCTATATAAAATACAACATTATGATTATTATTATTTACATATTATGTGTATATTTATGAGTATTGGTATTATTGAAATTATTGTTATTATTTATAGTTCCCCTTGTTCATTTTCTTCAAGAAATTAAATAAATGTATTATTTAAGCTTATGTGTTATCTCTCCTATAATTGATTTTCTGAAGTAAGTAATACACGACTCAAAAATATAAACACTGTGATGAAAACACTGAAGGTCACACATAATATTATGTAACTGGATGCCAAGGGTCAGGGGATTCGCCTCGCTCTTTATAGCAGTGGGGTGACTCCAGTTCCTACACTAGAAGCCAAAAGGACAAAGCAGCGGAAAGAATTAGAACCGTTCTCTTCAATTGCCCTGGGAATGTGCAGGAATTGATTCGTGCTTTTCAGATAGCCATCTTAACTGCAGAGCATATTGATTTATGGGTGGAGTGCTTTTCTCTTTGCTGCTGCGGGAATCTAGAAGGCCCACTCTATCTTATCTCATGAATAAATGTGTTAAGGACAGAACTGCTGCTTCTGCTTCCACACAGCATAAGTGTTGTTTCTTTGTCTGGAAATGGACCAAATATTATGAGTTAAATATCCTAGCTGCCCTCTTCATAATATGGAACACAATGTGAAACAATCAAAACAATGATAACACCATGGCGTGGTTTACCAAAAGGTTTGAGGGCCGAACATGATGGGCAAAGTGGTCCTCGCATTCTGTCCTCACAACTACCTGCACGCGAGTCCCTGATTTCAAGAGCCAAGTTGACCATGGTGGAGGCATCTGCTGCTGGTGCCATAGGCTTTTGGCAGCCTTCTTCCGGCATGAGTTTAACAAGAATGGGCTAATATTCCACTGAGCTATCTACCCTACAGTTAACTAGTTCGTCTTTTAGCAGTGGTAGTTGTATTTTTGGGTGATTGGCTAGAATTAGTCAATAGAAGTGGCACTGGCCAAACGTCACTAAAATTACAAAGTAACAAACAATTTATCACCTGCTCCACACCCTTAATGCATAAACAAATTATTACTTGTGTTAGTACAGATTGTCTTAAAAAGATGAGAAAGGTTGTTCAGTTTCTGGTTCATGTATTCTATACTGGATTGACGAAACGTGTTTCAACCTCATCAATAAGGTCTTCCTCAAGGCTTCAGTGCCAACAATAACACCCATAATTAGAGTAAACCATGACTGACAAAGCCATTATCATAAAACATGATATACCACATTTTTACATAGCCATCATATAAAAATAAAAATCCCAAAACACAAACCCAAACATAAAATGAACATGCACAAACGATCCCCATAAGAAATTTCATTTTTGCAATACTGACTAAATGCGGGACCACTGATGGGATGCAGTAAGAGGGAAAAGAATATGCGTAAAACTCTGTTACTTGTATAGTCGATACATTAATTGAACAATTAGTCAGCATTTAATTTCACAGTTCTCCACCTTAAAGTAACTGTGTAATGAAATATACTTTTACCACTACAGTCTTAAGAGTCTATGTGCTCTTTATCCCTGAGTTACACTCTTATAGTGCACCGATTACATTGATTTCCACAAAGTGTATAAAATATCCCAGCAATGGCAATACAGTTAAACTTAGATCCCTTTTGTGCTAACTCAAATCATGTTTATTAAGTCTATATCCAGGTGAATACATGACTAAATGACACCCGTGAACAAACCATGTGTTGATGTTTGGTAATTATTACTCTTTTCCTCACGTGGCACAAATGGCACGTTTTCACCAATGTGCTTTGTACACAACACATTCCTACAGGGCTTCAACCCTATACATATGAATGGATACCAAAATTGGTTCACCTAGCATAACCATCAATGTAAGAGCTCAGTCCATATCTTGATTCTTGCAGCACATTACCTTCAAGGACAGATCTGCGGAGAAAACACTTCCTGTGTATATGCAGTCACTTCTTCTAATGATAATATTCACGTGGAATCGATCTCAATCCATACAATCCCTAGAAAACCAGGGTGTATCTAGCACCCTAAAAAAGCACCCTAAAAAAAAAAATCGATCTCAATCCATACAATCCCTAGAAAACCAGGGTGTATCTAGCACCCTAAAAAAGCACCCTAAATAAAAAAACCATGGAGTAACCCTTCACCAAAAAAGACCTGTGTCGGTGAGGAAGCTCCTTACCTTGTATACATATGGTGGCTGGAGCCTTCCCACATGAGGCTAGTGAGCACATTTAGGTGGGAATGTATATATGTATGTTTTTCTTTCTTACAAACAAAAAGGTTCTTGCCAATCTTGAGTACTTCTATTTCGGGCTGAGACATGTTGTGGAGAATTATATTTCTATTGTACTCAACCCGTACTTGTGCCCCCTTCATCCACACCACAAGCGTTGGTGAGGTCTGTGACCTCCTGCCACATCCTCATTCTCTGAGCGGGAGTATGGGTGCTGCCAGCCGAGGGGTAGAGGTCCACATGGTGTTGCTGTGAATAGTCAGTGAGGATCTCCATCTCCTAATTTGTGAAGTGCTTTTTCCTCTGTGGACCCTTCTCCTTCACCTGTGCCTCATCATGGGGTGGGGCATCTTCCTGCTCTGCAGGGTGTTCCCTCTTGGCCCTAGTGGCCCTTGGTGGTGCTGGGCCACCTCTAGGCTCACCACATCCTGGGGCACGTGTGTCCTCACCATGTCCTCTTCCTGGGCAAAGTCATGTGCTTCCACACCACACCCCTCTCCTCTCCCTTTTTGGACCTTCCAACTCATGGTGCTACCAAACGGAGAAGCACACCGCCAAAAATGTACAGGCTCTGTGATGGACTACATAGGCCCTCATTACAAGTCAGGCGTTAAGGGTTTAACGGCGCCGTCAGCGCCATTAACCCTTAACGCCTGATTCACACTTTAACGCCTGCTTTTTGCAGGCGTTAAAGTCCAAGGCGCTAAGCGACCTTGGCGCTAATTACGGCACCGTAATTTACGGTGCCGTAATTAGCGCCTTCCCCATCCCCATTATGCCCTATGGGGCAAAAATGGGAATGGGGAAGGGCAAATGGTGAATGGGGAATTACCGCCCCACTCACCTTGGAATAGGGCGGTAATTCCGCCATCCACCATGGTCCACCGCATGACTTGTAATGAGGGCCATAGAGTGGTCCTGCAAGACTCTAAGGCACTGCACAATATGTTTTGCATTACGCAATGCATAAGGGCCCGTCAAAAGAATAAAAGCATACGTGATGCCATAGAGTTCCCCCAAACCCCAGAACATTTTTACACGATGCATAGAGGCACCACAAACCCCAAAATGCGTAACGATGCATAAAGGCACCCCAAGCCCCAAAATGCAAAAGCGATGCACAGAGGCACCCCAAACCAAAATATTGCTTTGTGTGATGCGCAGAGAGCCCATTGGCAAAGAACATTCTTATGTGATACTGTAGAGGCACCCCAAACCCAAAAAATTGCATACGTGTTGCGTAGAGACACCCCAAACAAAATACGTGGTGCACGTAACGTGAAGGCAACAGCTTTCCGAATCACTGCAAAATGCATGTCAGCGATGGTACATCCTCCTTCTCTGTAGCTTCTCATGTTCTGATGCACAATTGGTAATCCCTGTCACTGCTGAGTGCCGCGGAAGCATGCTGCCTGCAGCACGTAGCATGGAACCTACGTGCTAAGGCCCTGTACTTTCTTTTTTGCTGTCTCAAATGCAACACAGACCTTCCTCCTGACTCTGTATCATTATTTTTGCCTCCTCCTGCCCTATATAGCCTCCAAACTGCACTACCTGCTACTGCCTGGTAGTGTGTGAGTGTCTGCTGCCCACCAGCACATTCTTGAAGTGCCAGCTATTCAACCATTGCTTGTTCTCCTGTGTCGGCCCTGTGATCACCTCATCTGGCATCTTGGGACTTCCACCTCTCTGTACTACTGCCACAGCTCTAAAGCATAGTGTCAGGACCCAACTATACCACACCTGCCTCAGGGGTTGCCAGGTCTGCACCAACATCCCCCTCGACATCGAGCAGCAGCCCTGTGGCAGCAAACAGAGGGCTGCCAAATTCATCAACACTGATTTTGGCATCATGGTGGATCGTGTCCTGAAAAATTATGATTCCCTCTTTAACTCAGCAATGTAGCTCATGACAGACGGCCGTGCTTCAGATCGGAGATAACATCACAGCTGCCATCAACGTGGAGGGGGTGGCAGTCCATTCCATCAAGACCGTGAGGAAGTGTTGGGAGGACTCAAGCACCAGAGTCATGATAAGGCAAAAGCAGTACTCAAGGACTGTGCCACCGTGCAGGTGCACCGTGTGGGCTGTCATTGGATGTCATCCTTTCAGAACCGGATCCTCTAGAGGTTCTACCCAGAGCTCCACACTCATATCCTTGGCTGGCAAACCTGTCTGGAAGCTGCTCGTGGGTACCTATGGGGTTTACTACTGTACAGTGAATGTGTGTCATTTATGGGTAAGAATGATTGCAGGTACTCCCTTCTGTACACAGCATGTGTGTTACACTAATCTACACCGGCATGCAGCCTAATAACGATGCTGTGTGTATGTGAAGGCAGACATCTGTGAAAGGGACAAACATAGGTATGTGCTCTGTCTGTTCTTGGTGAGTTGGTGCATTTGTGCGCTTGCAATGTGAGTTGGTGACAACTAGCGTCCAGCCAGGAGCACATGGCAGATTACGATGTTGGGGCATGTGAGGGACATGCATGCATGAAACCTCTATGGGTTGCACATTGATTACATCATCCACACCCCGCAGCTAAGACTGACAGATGTGTATGGATGTCTGGGAGTGTCATGTTGGTGCTTTGACCTTTCAGGGACAGGTGTGCAATCTGTCAGCCCACTCCATGGTGAGCCAGAGATGACATGTGATCATGCCATTTGTTTGGGCTGGGAGAAACAGCATAGGTGCATGTACCTCAGCAATGTGTGCCTGTACATGGTGCATGCTTACAGATCAAACTGTCAGGGTTGCATGTTGCTACATGTTATTGGGTGTACAGGTGCCCAAGCAGAGGTGTTGTGAGACCACTCCACCCGCTCGCATGGCAATGTTGTGCGTAATCAAATCATGTCAGGCTTGTGTGGACCTGCATAGAACAGGGTGGCTTGCCAGCCTTTGTGTTCCCAGAATTGCACAATGCATGCCTGTGGGGTGGTCCACCACACCAACTATGCTCCCATGCATTCAGTGCTGCAATAGATTCCTTTCTGAATTATATTTTTTTCTGGCGCTTTAAATGTGCGCTTTGTGGCGCTAACATTAATAGCTTCATTTGCATAGAGGGCAGCCGGGCCGGATGGCCTATCAAACCAAAAGTTTAAAAAAAACCGAGAGGAGTGGACATAGTTCTGCGTCACCCTATTTCAAAATATAATAAAAGAGCGCAGAATACCTGCCACCTGGAAATTAGCAATAATCGTCCCGATTTTTAAAAAAGGTTCCAGAACGGAACCTTAAAATTATCGCCCAATAGCGCTCTTGGGCGTTGTAGGGAAAATATTTGCAACCCTACTTCTAGCGCAGTTATCACTGTGGATAAGGAAGACCAGCGCTTTTGATGTGAGGCAAATGGGCTTTGTTAGAGGAGTAGGTTGCGGATTGAACCTGATCATACGCAATCTCCTAAAAATGGAGGCGATCAGAAAAGGCCTGAAAGTATACCTAGCATTTGTAGATCTTGCACATGCATTTGACGGTGTTGACCGCAAATTGGCATGGCAAAAACAAAAAAATTGAGGATGCCCAGAAAGTCTGATACTTGCCATTAAAGAACTCTATTCAGAAACAAAGATACAGATCAGACTGGACATTAATGGGCATCTCTCAAAACCAATAAAAACAGCACAGGAGTAAAACAAGGCTGTCTCTTAGGGGCAAAGCTCTTCAACTTCTATTATATTGCTGAGGTCAGCAATCCAGTTGAAGGAGTCAAATCAATCCACCCAAAATTAAATGACACGCACATCAGCTGGTTACTATATCGTCCTGCTGGACATGCCACTGATTGGCCTACAAAGAAAGCTGAATGCCCTAAAGAAATATATTGAGGGAAATGGGCCGGAATTAAATGTAGCCAAAACGGAAATCCTAATTTTGAAATCCTTAAAAGGAATAAGCCAAAAAGAGAGGTTCTGTTGGTCTTTGGGAAAAGACCCCATACATTTGGCCACCTGCACACAATATTTGGGGCTATCTATCAATTCAAGTATAAATGACCAGCCAATGGTTAAAAAAAATGGCCAGCAAATGTAAGTAATTAACGGCACAAGGTGCAATAATACAGAAGTAAAGAAAATGTTCTTATAAACCGGTCATAAGCTTCTATAAGAGTAAAGTAGTACCTAAACGAATCTTTGGAGCAGAAACTATGTTCGGTTGTGCAAGCACGATCTGGTCCAGATATGAACATTTTTTCTGGAAAAGAATTATGCAGCTGCCTCAAGGTTTTTCCCGACAGCATGCATATTATACGAGCTGAGCTTATCCTCAATGAACGCAAGAATAACTTGGAATACACTAGCTCTATACAGTAAGTTTATGGGCACTGGCGAAATAGCACAAATTAAGTTGCTATGGAAACATGAGAATCACAAACAGGACTCGCTACTGCAGAGATGGCGGACTAAATGTAAAGAGATCTTAGAACATCTAAATACTGATGAAATTATGCTCACCAAAAATCCAAACGCTGTAAAAAAAAAAATGATTGCAACAAGACTGGATAACAACATCAATGGAGAGAACTATCTTTATTAAATTCAGACTGAGGGACTCATTCCGAGGTTGGAGGTAGTCATGGTGCTATTAGCGCCATGACTATCTCCAATACCGGTACCAAGTCCGCCCTCGTTCAATGGGGATTTACCTGTCTATTCCGACCTTTGCGGGACCGGTAAATCCCCATTGAAAAAGCCATTCCCATTTCAGCTCCCTTATGGCTCAATGGGAAGGGGGAAGGCGCTAATAATGGTACCGCAAATTGCAGCACCGCTTTTGGCTCTGAAGTTCCTTAACGGGCCTCGTCCACAACGCCTGGTAAAACCAGGCGTTAAGTAAGGGACCCGCTAAGGGACCTCGGAATAGGCCGCAAAGGGATTACCGGCACCGATGTCCTTAACGGTGCCCGGTATCCCTTTGCGCCCCCCCTCGTAATGAGGCCCTAAATCTTTTTTTGATGAAAGAAATCAAACAACTGAGACACGAAATTGGCTCAGATGATCAGGCGTGCAGATTCTGCAATAATGAAGACGAAACGTTGAAACATCTGATCCTAAATTTCAGTGGATTGAGAGACTCAAGATCGCTTTATCTACACAGAGAACTGGAAAAAGCACCGACTTGCAGCATCAATGAATGGTGGTCAAGAATGCATAGTAGTGAGCACAAAAACTTGACAATAGCTTTGTCACTGTATCTTGAATAAATTAACAAGAGACTCCTCGAAGCGAAACAATCAAGTGACTAGTGCTAAGGGCGGTGCCGCAAGATGCAATACTACTCTAGTACACTGAAATGAAGAAGAAGCGATATCCGCGATGTCAGAACAGAAAAACTTGGAAACACAATAGTGTGGTAATTAATGTTAACTGATGAGATAGTATGGTTTTGTATTCTGTGTTTATTTTTAAAAGTTTGTAACAAACTGAATTAAAAAAAAATAGCTTCATTTGCTGGAGCCCTTTACTCTTTCACTTGAAAGTGGCGGTCTGAAGGGCTCCAGCAAAGAAAGCCTGCAACACAGCACTGCAAAGCACACATTTAAAGCAAAGAAAAAGACCCAGGCATTAATAGCCACCGAGTATCAATAGATGGCCAGCCAGCAGGGAGCTGAAACACTAACACCCACTGAAAAGCTGGAGATCATTCTTTGTCAGCAAGGAGCTGATGATGAACCAGTGTTTAAAGGAAAAAGGGTGATTATCAGTGGGCATTTAGTGTTTCAGCTCCCTGCTGGCTGGCAGTTATAATTGTCAGCTATTAACTGCCAGGTGTATCTCCTGTATGTATCCCACAGGTGCATCTGACTGTTTTCCACTTTAAGCAAGGGGGGTGCACAACCCTCATGCTGAAATGGGACACTGCAACTCTTTAGCTGGGTCTGAAGGGACCCACTGCCCACCCCTCTACCCATGTGTTTTGTCTGCCAGGGCCATGCAACGTGGGGGGTGATCTTTGCCAGGAGGTCAAGGCCCTGGGCCACATGTGCCCATCGTGATTCTTTGTACTGCCCGTTCATCTGATGTTGGACCTTGGGAATGCATGTTGGGTCCAGGAGACTAGCCGGCTCCGGAGGCTGGGATGGACCACAATCTGGAATGTACTCCTGTTGTGTCCATGAGGAGGCATGACATTTATGGCCAGTCCTCCACCTCTGTCACCATGTACAGTACGCAGTTTACAAGTAAGCATAGTCATCTTCCTCTGGTGCACTGTTAACAGTGTGTAATGGTTCTGTCTGTCCTCTAATTGGTACTCGCTGACACACCCAGGCTCAGCACACCCCCAGGACGGACAAGGGCCATGCACCATACAATGTGCCCACCAAGCATTACCTGCTGGTATTATTCTTCAGAGTGGGTTAGTACTTTTTGCGGCCAATCAGGGTGCCTGGCCCTCAAATGACCCTCACCGCAACAACAGGGTAGATCATCTGTCTGGCTCCCTGCTTTCCACAGGTTAATTTTGAGTACTTGTTTAATCTCAGGTGGTACTGCTTGTCCAGCCATGGCCATTGAGACAGGCATGTACATGCAACCTGCATAGGGACAGTGTTGACTCAAGGGCATGCACCCTTACATGGGTGTCTCTCCACTCCAGGCAGTGCAGAGGCAGAGCAGGCCAGCAGTTCCCCAGTGCTCAGGTGAGAGAACAAGGATGGTGAGCTGACCACAGGGCCTGGCCAACACATAGCGGGTGTGGGCTCACGTGAGCCTTGCCCATGCACGTCTCTACCAAGCTCAGTTTCCAAATGCAGTCCAGGGTGATGACAGTTCCAGTGATGACAGTTCCACGGGTGCCAGCCCACCCTTCTCTACACCAGTGGTGTGTGCATGGGCAGCAGCCGCACCCTTCTTGCAAGATGATTGCCTGGGCCCAGACTCTTCCTACCACCCATTCAGCTGGTCCGTTAGTGCATGTGTGACCAACAGGGCTCACCACCCTGCGGCATTGGACCGTCCACTGATACTGAGGTCATACGGACAGGCCCAATGGGATGATGCTCATCCCACCGCCCACACACCTAGATTGCTGTCAACTGGCTACAAACTCATATCAGAGGTGGCGGACTACTACATAAGGGCATGTTACTTGAGTGGCCCATCGTTGTATTTCCAGAAGCCCCTCAGTCACACCGAGTGATGGGAGAAGTCCACAGTGCAGTGTCATATTGTCATCAGACAGCGGACACAAGCCATGTGAAGTTATGTGTACATCTTCCCAGCAATGCTCAGGGGTCACAAGTCCTTGATGCAGCTCAACTCACAGATGATGTTATGCCACTAGCAGACTCCAGCACAGTGTTGGTGGACGAAGGCGACAACCTGGATGATGTCCTTATGGCTGGCATTGCCTCATGGCCACATATCCATCGATTTCTTTAGCCAGTAGCTTTGGTCAGGACCAACTGCCCATATGGCAGCGCCAGGCCATCCAGATAGCCTGAGTCACAACTGGCCCAGCTGAGTCCCCCAGTTGTCTGCATCCATGGTCCATGGACCCCCAACCTGATGCATGCATTGTAATCTGTGGTTGGTGTCTCCCTGTGTGACAGACATGTGGCATGTGAGCTTGAGTGGCTCCTCTGTGCCTGTACCGGGTGGGGCACCAGAGGAGGTGTGTGACTAAAGGCCTGGATGCTGTGGGATGGCTGAACAAGACCATCAGTTGAAGGTACAGGCTGGAACGTGCCCCAGTATGTGACCCAGGCAAGTGCTAGTGGTGCTCCACAAGGCAGGTAGGGCCCCCAGGGCTCTCAGGAGGGTACTGCTCTAGTGGGTCAATGGCACGGACACAGTATTGAAGGCAAACACCTGTGTGTCACTGTGTAGGCTATGGCTGTCAAGTTTCCCTGTCCCATTTATGGCTCCTTTATGCTGACTTAATGGTACTGTTTATGTTGTGTATGCCACACATTCATTGTCTCTGTTCACTGATGTCAATGTTCTTTGTCCACTTTTCCACAGCTTCTGCAGGTGGTGTAGAGGGAGAAAGCAGTGCTGTGGAGTGGAGATGCAGGGCATGGGCCTCCATACCCAGACCCCAGCCAGTCACCATTGATACCTCCTCTTCTAAGAGCGAATTGGCTGTGGGAGAGCCAGTAACATAAAACAAGGCTGCTGAGGGTAAGTCTCGGGAGGGGATTGTGGTGGGGGAACAGCTCAGCAGCTGTGGGACAGGGTGCTGGCCCGCAGGGGTGTTAGGCAGAATCCTGTGCAGTTCCCTTGGGGAACACTGCAAAAAGATTAAGACTGCAGGAGTAAACACTAAACCCAATTGGTAGCAGTCTGCACCACCCAGATTTACCTGGTAGCTGTGGCTGAGCAGTCAGACTTCTCTCAAGAAGAGTAGGACAGTATGCAGAGTATACACAAAAGGGCCAAAACACAGTAGAGCAAACAAACACTGACCAGAGCTTTGTATAAAAAGTATATAATTATTTATTTAAAACACACTTTATGGCATATACTAGCACTCTCAATCAGAAGCAAGTTAAAACACATTCAGGTAAAGTATGCACACCTCCCTCAATTGTTATCAGACAAGTCAGGGTTAAAACACTACTATTTCTTAGAACAGAGGTGAGCGCTTAACCAAGATGGTACTCTGATAATGTAGTTAAAGGGAGAGAAAAAGGCAGATCATAAGAATAAAACAATTCCCAACACTTTCAAGAGTTCAGAGCAAGGGGAGAAAGGCAGGTCATATTGTAGAGCCAAAGTTCATAGGCCAGGCCCACTTTAAATGGAGCAAAGCGAAATGTGCCCAGAATCACACGGTTTAAAGTGCACTGAAAGTCTTTGCAGAGTGTTCAAAAGAGGTTGGGGTGATCCAAAAGATATAGTTAGAAGGCCTGGACCCAACCCAGTTTAGAAGTCAAGGATTTAAGGGTCACCTTTAGCAATCTGTAGAAAGGGAGGCCAGGCAGGACACAGTACCTTAAAGAGAAAGGAAGCTTCAGCGAGGGCAGTTGTTCCTGGCAGTGGTTGAAGTTCGTGGTTCCGACCAGGGGAAGAGAAGATCTCGTCGAGGAGGGAATGTGGAGTCGTGCACTGCACAGGGATGAAACCAGCCGCGGAGTTCCCGATTAAAAGGTGTGGTCCTTTTATTCGCGGTCAAAAGTGCTGAGCTTGGCTATCCGGCCGCCGAGGTGCTTGGCATGGGCGATTCGGCCAAGAGACTTCTTTGGAAGTGAAAAAGGGCGAACTGGTTGGTCCTACCAGCTTAAAGGGAGAAGACTCTCCAGCAGAAGATCTTCTCTTGACGTCGGAAAAGTGGTGAGTTCGTTGCAGCAGGGCTTTACTAGTGGTGTCATCGGTCGCAGGTGGCCCAGCTTCTTCCCTCTTCGGATTCTTAGGTCCTCTGGCGACTTCTGAAGTTCCAGTCCCAAAGGCCCTGCTTTTATACAGAAAAACCCCCATTCATCAGCCTTTCTGTTAATCACACATACTAAGTGGTGAGCTGGGCGGCTCACCACTGGGCCAATCAGAGTAGAGTGCGACTTGGGTTGCTAAGGCAATGCAGTCCAGGGTGCCAATTCCCCCCTCCACCGTTCCTGTGGAACCCAGAGTGGCACCATTTGGAGGGCTTCTGTGGAGAAGCCCGCCAAAATAGTGGAACAAAAGGCTCGACCTTGGTCAGAGTTACAGAGAAGGACACAAACGCCATTTTAGAATCGAGTTCTGGCAAAATGACCCAACCGGTGATTTAATATTAAATAAATAACACAGCGGTATCTTTAACATTGCACCAAAAAGTGGTGTGTTTAAAATCAATGGGAAAATCCCTTAGAGAATATTCCGGTGGAATATTTCGCGTGGTAACCACTGCCAACAGCCAGAAACTCAACAAGGGGGACTGGACAGTGCCGCCTTGAAAACAGACCCAGGGGCAATATAATTAACTCCTTCCAGTACTTCCACAATATGATGGTTTGTACTGGTTCTGTTCATCATTTAGGACTAGTAAAGTCAATGGTGACTTTACATGCCCTGGGAGACAGTAGTCAGTCCCAGGGTATGGAGTCTATGTTTGGGGGTCACTATGACACCCCTGTGTTACTGCACTGAGGGTGCTGTGTAACACACACATAAAAAATAGATGATACTCTATGGAGCAGAAAGAAACCCCATAGCCCATAAGCACATAACAAGTCAAAGACATTCCTCAAATCATGTCTAAGAGTGGGAGTAAAAAAGTCTCACTCTTAGCAGGAGAAAAAAACAAACCCCAAAAATCCAGCAAAGCTGCTGGGGGACTCACTAGGTTTGGGAAATTATCCTTATAAGAGAATTCTCCCTAACAAGGGGTCATCAAGGGTGGAAAACTCTCTGGAGACAGGGGAAGGAGGCCGTTGCAGCCCAGCCCATGGGGTCAGGTGGGTGCATCGAAGAGGGTGTTCAGGCTGCACCCCTGGCACACAGACATGAGAATGTGCAATCCACCATGGAGGGTTCTGCACAACCCCCTGTCCCTGGGCCATCTGCTATGGCAGGGATCACCTTCCTGGATGCCTCTACCCGAACCGATGCCCCACTTTTGGCCGTTGTGTCTGAGATTGGGTGCTGCCCCTGCTGGTTGGGGTCATGAGGTGGACTGAATCGATTTGTGATGCTGTCCAAGCTTCTCGCCAGGAGCTTGTATAGCATCACAATGTCCCATTCCCAGCCCAGCTGGCAACTGCGCTGCTCTGGGGTAGGCTCTCTAGGCTGGCAAGTGCAATTGCCCCCTTGTCTACTTCGTCCTCTGTGACCAAGTCTTCCTCCAGGGAGCCTTCCATGCCACATACCACCGTGGCCCCCTGTTTACCAGTCCCAACAGCACCACCCAGCCTGGTTTTGCCTACATCCCTGCCTGGGGTGGAAGTCCCAAGAACCCAACATGAGGTGGTCTCTGTGCATGCCCAAGAACCAACACAGGAACAGGCAATGGAGGGATAGCTGGCACTTCACGGCAGTGCAGGTGCCATACTTCCCTGACAAGTCTCAACAAGTCAGAGGGGGTACACTCAGGGGGCTCACACATACAGGCAGCCGCAGATGGTGGCGGTGAGGAGCCACATTCTGTAGGGCATTGCCACCCACAGGAGGCACAGTGGCCGACGCATGGCCAAGATTACGATTGGGGAATGGCTCCAGACTCTTGAGTCCTAAAAGGCACAGTATGTGAGGCAGCAGAAGGTGGCAAGTCAGCAGGCAAAGCATACAGCAATCAGGGGGGCCAGGGCGTGAGGTGGATGAGACGGTTGTAAGGAGGAGGGCTGATAGCCTGGGGAAGCTTGTAGGTTGGCAGAGGATGCAGAGTTGGTGCTGTTGGCAAGCCTACAAGCCCTCCAGGCAACAACAGCGGCCCGCCTCCAGGCTGAGGCTTTAAATGGAGAGTCGTCCCTGGTCGAAGCCCTTGCCGACACGCCAATGGAATGGCCCACTGCCAATGTGCATAGTTTTGACAGTGTTATATTTCATTTTTGACTTTTCCTTGTTTTAATCCATGGACAATTTTACCCTTAGCTTTGTTTTTGTGTAAATAGTTTAAAGACAACTTTGTAGGATATTCACAGCACACTTCTTGCATTCACTTTGTCCATGTGTTAATTTACTTGTGACGTTCTCAAAGTACATACTTTTCTATGTCTGTCATGTGGGTTGGGGCCTCACTGTGAGTGTCATGTTGTTACTGTGATGTTGGCTGGGGGACGTGTGTGCATGCCACAGCATCCATGCTCGTTGAACATGGGTGGGCCCTTGTAGATGAGGGGAGGTGAGGTGGTTTGTGATTCACATTTTTTACTGCTGTGTCCTGCGCATATGTTGCATGCTTACATGTGTGTTTTGCAATACAGGCATGTTGTTGGATTGCATTCATGGTGTGGATGCGAGTTTGAGGGTTGTATGCTGTGGTTCAGTCTGCATTACATTGCTGTATGAGTTCATTAGTGTTTGGTGATGTTGCATTTTGTTGCTGCTTGACATGGTGGTATTGCTGGGATTGACTTGGACCTGTGCACATGTATATCACATGTAGGAGTGGGGCCAACAGATATCTGGAGGTGGCACTGGTTGATCATCTTATTCCATTCCTTCTCGCAGGGGCACGGCATGTTTGGTATCAGTGTTTTAGTTTTGTCGAAGTGCATTCTTTTGTTGTGTGTGTAATTGTGTACATACGGGGATGGTTGTGGTGATGTGTGAGATGTATCATAATGGTGTTTGGGGTCTCTAATTGGGGATGGATACTCACTTGTTCATGTGTATTGCCACATGTTCCACATAGTTAGTTTTGTGTTGTATCTGGTGACAGCTCATTCATCTCTGCATATTCACTACTGGAGCTTCATTTTGTTGTACGTTGAGATCTTTTCCTGTCCACTGATTTTCAGGTATTCCTTTGGCACTTGCTTCTCATCGTGTATGTGCCCACACTTCATTCACTTGTATGTGTATTTGGCATTGTGCGTGTTGAGGTGGGATGTGGGTTCACTGTGGATGAGTGGACTACACTCATCAGTTGTGCACTCAATGATAGATTGCTATGCCCCGCCAAAGGTCCTGCCAACCATCCGCACACATCTGCAGTCAGCCACTACCTGCTCTCATATTGTCCATTACTTTTGGCACTGGAATGCAGCTGAGTCCCAGGATTGAATCTTCAGTCAAGCTTCTCACAGTTTCAGTCTCCTTGACTCGCACCCTCTCTGATAACCTTCTCATCACCCAACCCGAAGCCTGTTCTACTTGGGTCACTAGCAAGGACTTTGCAACCCCTACCTACTTAACTTTGTACAGGCTAATATGCACCAAAGGGACTATACAAATGCCACATTGCATCACATTGCATTAGTATTTCACATATACATGCAGTAGTCAAAAACAGCATGGCGTCCTGTTGATAGGCATGCAGATGCATGTGGTCTACCAGGGAGTCATGGTGGAAGCTACAGTTCTGGATTCAACAGTGGTGCTCCCAGTTGTTCATGTGTGAAGTCAGGCAAAGTGGGACACTGCTGTCTGCATGTCTTGTTCGTGAGGGGACCACCTGAGCCTCCGAACTTCATCAGCAGCCCGGATTGGGAAGGCCTGTGCACTGTGACTGTACAGGAGTACAGCCCTACTATCACAAGCGTTTGGGCCACTCCTCCGGAGCCTGCAAGACCATCTGTGGAGCTGTGTTAGCATTGCCTAGTAACAGCTGGCAATGTGGGAAGCCACACCCCCTGCCTCACTTTCATCGTGCTTGCCGCGGCCTTAAGTCCCGCCTCCAGGTGAGGCCGTGGCAAAGTCGGGCAAAGTGGGACACTTCTGTCTGTGGCTGTCCACAGCAGGTAGCACTGCAGCCTGCATGTGAGACATCCCATTAATACTGCAACACCATGCGTCCTACGGCACCGAAAGTACTCCTCCTTTTGCCTGACTTCATGCTACCGGCATGCCCTTTCCATCCATCTCGGGGACACATTGGTTTAACTTCTGTGACCATAGTTTTATCCACATTAATGACAATATTGCTGGGTGGGTTATTCTTTGTGTCTGTTATGCCACCATTCAGCGTAGACAATACCCACCCTGCTACTACATCTAACCTCGCTAACCTGATCTATCCTTCTTCTGTTTCCAAAACTACACCTCTTCAACTTGGCCTATGGAATGCCAGATCATTATGCAATAAATCATCATCTGTTCTGGACTTGTTTTTTACAATTACAACCACAATTTGTATGCTTTACAGAAACTTGGATCTCCCCCACTAACACTGCTATTCCTGTTTTACTGTCTACTTCTGTGACATCTTTTTGCCATACCACTCGCCTTTCTTCTCGAGGTGGCGGCACTGGTATCTTGTATCATTCTTCCTTTTCTATTGTTTCTCATAATTACATTTTTCTGTTATTTACATTTAAATTCTCCTACACTTTTTCCTCAACTACTTCGTCTAGACCTTCAGTTTCATTCTTATTAATCTACCGTCCTCAAGGTCCTGTTAACTCATTTTCTGAGGACATTGATACATTGATTTCTTACTTGCTCCCTACTACTGTCCCTCTTATTGTTCTAGGTGACTTTAATCTCCATTTTTCATCTACTCACTCAACTCTTCCATTTCTTTCTATTCTTCATTCTTACTTCCTTACTCCTCTTCCTACACCTCCTTCTCATATATCGGGCTCCTGTTTACATCTATATTTACTTCTTCTGTAGTCCCATCTCCTGTGTCTTCTCTCCTGGTCTATTTATCGGACAATCACCTGCTCTTGTTTTCATTTTCCTCTTTTGTTTCTTACCATATTATTTCCTCTTCTTCTTCCCTTACTGTTTTATGTTGTGATCTATGCAAAGTTAACACAACTTTTCACGTCTACAAGTATTTCTGAATTGGGATCTCAAGCTTTATTTTCTAATCTATCAGCTGATGAAGCTGTCTCCTCTCTTTCTTCTTCACTTACTCTGTCTCTTGATTCTCTATATCCCTCTTCTCCTTTTCACCCGTCATAGAAACCTCCTAGACCCTGGCTGTCTTCCCATCTCCGTCCTATGTGCCGCATTGTTCAGCGCTTAGAAAGAGGTTGGCTAAAACTGAAGACACCAGAATGATATACTTCCTACGTTTCCTATCATACTTTATATGATAATTGTCTTCTATCTGCAAAACAATCTTATTTCTCTGATCTTCTTCACTCTCAATCTTCTCATCCTAGACACCTTTTCCAAACTCTCTCTCAACTGCTCTCATCAGCTATTCCTGACCCTTCTATTAATTCTACTCTTACTGCCAGAGATCTTGTACTCCACTTTACTACTAAAGTCTCTTCATTCCGATCAGCTATTGTGTCCTCTCATGCTCAGCACTGGAGTAACAGGGGCCCTTGCAGCACCCGCGGTGTGGGGGGACCTGCAACCACATGGCCTGGGTGGGGGGCCCCACATGGAGTAAAACAAAAATACAAAATTTGTTTTCAATTTTTTTTTAAATGTTTCTTTTTGAATTCACTCTGCATTTATAAAGACATTATTTCTGTATAAGAAATAGTTTCTATATGAAGGCAGAGTGAATACAAAAAGAAACTTTCTTTTTGAAGTCTGGGGGCCGCCCCCACCCCATGACATGAAGACCCTAGACTGGAAGCCTCCATGTGATGGGGTGGGGTAAGCCCCATGACTTCAAAAATAAATTGTTTCTTTTTTAAGTCACTCTGCCTTCATAAAGAAATAATTTCTGTTGTGGTTCAGTCCTTAACAGAAATAATTTCTTTATGAAGTCAGAGTGACTTTAAAAAGAAACAATTTATTTTTGAAGTATTATGGCTCCCCTATACCCCATGAAGGGTGAATGTGTGAGTGGATGGTGAACAAGTGTACACCAATGTATGGGTGGCATGGTATGCATGTGTGCGTATACAGTGAAAGGATGAACATTTAAATGTAAGGGTGGCTCACTGGGTGTGCCTGTATGGTGAAAGGGTGCACACTTAAATGTATAGGTGGCTGCCTGTGTGAGTGTTTGGTGAAAGGGTGCACACAAATATATGGGTGGCTGGATGTGTGTGTATGGTTAAATGATGCACAGTTAAATGTATGGGTGGCTGCCTGGGTGTGCCTGTATGGTGAAAGGGTGCATACATAAATGTATGGGTGGGTGCCTTGGTGTGTGCGCCTGTATGGTGAAAGTTTGCACACTTAAATGTACGGGTGGCTGCCTGGGTGTGCCTGTATGGTGAAAGGGTGCACACTTAAATGTATGGGTGGCTGCCTGGGTGTGTCTGGTGAAAGAGTGCACACTTAAAAGTATGGATGGCTGGTGTGCATGTGTATGTATGGTGAATGGTTTGCGTGCTTGTGTTCAGGGGTGCAACAAAACCTACATTTCAGGGGGGCTAAGCCTTCAAATGTTGGGAGAGGCGCTAACTTCATGTGTGGCGGGGAGGAGCAAAATTATTTGTGTGGGGGCATCTAACTTCTTTATGCATTTTAATGAGACTATTCTAGTGCAGCTTCAATGTTACAAGCAGTTAACGCTCTCCTTTAAGTCTGAAAGCACTCACTTATGGACTGCTGTCAGAATGACTGGTCTTCTGTTCCCTCTCTACCCTTCCAATCACTCCCCTGGCATGCAAGTACTAAACCCACATCACAATTTCAATTGCCTAAAAAATGTGGCATTTGAATGCAGGTACTAACAGCGAAATGCTGTACATTAGTAATTGCTGGGCCGGGCCCTTGTTAACAGCGAAACCCAGGCGTCGTTTAATCAGCCAGGTCAAGTCAACATAGCCCACAATTTCAGGGGGGATTGCTGAAGCCCAGTCAGCTCAATGGTGTTGCACCACTACTTGTGTTTAATGTCTTGATAACTTATTGGTAATCTTCATTACTCCTATCCCTATTCTTCCTCATCCCAGTACTTGTGTATGAGGCAGTACTTGTGCATGAGGCACTATGCCCTATGCACTATGCCTCATACACAAGTACTGGGTCGAGGTAGCGGTACATGAAGGCAATGCCTGATTTAGCTACCTGTAATCTGCATTACTCCTAGTCCCACTCTTCCTCGCCCCAGTACTTACCTATGAGGCAAGGAGCCTCATATGTAAGCACTGGGACAAGGAGGAGGGATGTGGAGGTAGTTATGGGCAAATGAGCTGATTTTGGAGTTTGGGGTATGGGATGGAAGAGAGGGGGGGTGGGATTGTGCAACAAATCATAATGGTCAACCATGTCCATGCTAAGCATGCAAGATATGTGGTAATAGTGGCTAGAGAGGCATTTTGGTGCAGCCAGTCTAGTCATTCCTCAGTTTGGTATGACTTTTTTAACTAGGCATTTCTGATAAAGCAGTCCTGCTAAGTGTAATTACCTGGCTAGACTGGTATTTGGGTTCTGCCAGTCTAGCCGTTTCTTACTGCGGCACTGTATATGTTTCTGGGCATCTGTTATAAAATTATATGATATGATATGGTATGATAAGTCATATATAATGCACCTGTACACAAGTGGGAAGGAAAACAGAACGAGGATAAGACAAATGATCTTACTAAGCCTTGTGTCATTCAGATTGTGCAAGTGCGAGAACGAGAAATACAAAAGGAAAGGGAGGGGGAAGTGTAACGGAAAGGGGAGGGGAAAACAGGGCAGCAATGCTCTGAGTAAGTGCATCCAGGGCAGCGCGGCTCTGGGTAGTGCAAGGAGAACAAGGGAGTGTAGGGTTACAGTTACAGCCCCTAACTGTGTGGTAGGCCCGGAGGCCTTGCAAGGGTTACTGATCAAGAAAGAGCCTGTACTCAGTGAGACTGAGGGTAGTCAAACAACCTGTTGGTAAGCAGACAGGTAGGTCAGGCAAGTCCGCAGGGGAGGGAGAGAGAGAAAGCAGAGGAGAAGAGGAACATTTTGAGCTTCTTCCGGAACTTCAGGTGGTCCAGCTCAAGTTTGGTAGGGGCAGGGAGGCCATACCAGAGGGAAGCAACTGCAGAGGAGAGAGAACTACCCCCCACTCTCTGTCTGGAGAAGCATCTAACCCTTAGGGCTTGAGAAAGAAGGTATTTTGGAAGAGAGTGTTGAATGTAGTGCCGATCCCAGCCCCAGAAAGCCTTGTGCACAAGGCAAATGGTCTTGAACTTCATCCTTGCAGCCACTGGGAGCCAGTGAAGAGATTACATGGCTGAAGAGACAGTCTCTGGGCTTGAGGCCAAGGATAAGTCTTGCAGTCCTGATCTGGATTAGTTGCAGAGGTCGGAGAGTAGAGGAAGGCAGATTGAGAAAGTGGCTGTTGCAGTAGTCCAGCCTAGAGAGAACCAGGGCTCTGGAGACAGTGAGCTTCTGGGGGAAAGTGAGAAAGGGAAGAGTCCCTTTCAGGAGGTGCCTCTGTTAGTGGGACTTCTTGGTGACGTCAGAGATGTAAGGAGAGAAAGAGAGAGTGAAGTTAAAGATGACACCAGGAATGAGCGAGAGAGGAGAATAGGCTGAGGGGAACCTGAAGGAAAGCTGAGTGTCATCCGCATTACACTGAAAGTTAGAGGTGAAGGTAGGGATCAGGTGGGCCAAAGGGGCCACGTAGAGGTTGAAAAACCAGGGTGAGAGGATAGAGCCCTGTGGAACACCACAGGTAGAGAGAGGTGGTGGAGTGAAAGGGGCCAAGTTGGACATGGGTGGGGCGGTCCAAGAGGAAGGAGGTCAGCCACTCCAGGGCCTGATCCATGATGCCCAGTTTCTCACAGAGTCAAATGATCAGGATGGTGCAGTTGACCGTGTCGAAAGCAGAGGAAAGTTCATGGAGGATGAGGTCAGAAGGAATGCTGGAATCAAGGTAAGAGATCAGATCTTCAGATCCTCACAGGTGTTCAGGAGAGCAGTTTCTGTGCCTCTGGCAGCTCTTAAGCCTGACTGATGGTCATGGAGACAATCAACAGATTCAGTGTGGAGAGTAAGCTGGGAGGTGGCCAGCATTTCCAAGCATATGGGAGAGGAGAAATTTCCAGTGGCAAAAGAATGATTAACAAAATCGGCCAAGGCTGCAGCAAGGGTGTCAGTATGGTCCTGGATGGTTATGGAGGAACACCTTTTTCGGCGATACTTCCATAGAAGGGACTTGTCTAGAAACCTCATCAGGTGTTAGAGAGAAAGAGGAGAAAGGATGAGCAGAGGGAGAGATGGTCAAAGGGGGTGCGAGAGAGGAAGGGGGAGAGGAAGAGGAGATAGTGGACAGGATGTCCTGAGTTTTAGTGGAGAAGCGAGAGGCCATAGCTGTATAGAGGGCCTGTTGAGGGAACAGGAGAGTTAGAGAATGCAAAAGGATTGGCCAGTTCCTTGCAGATTTGAAAGAGTTTGGCTGTGTTGTTAGAGGCAGCAGAGACGCAGGCTTGAATGTGTTCTCTCCTCTTGATGAGTCTTATTGCTTCGACTGTCATTTTGGTGCAACTCGTCTAGGTATGTCTAAATGTGGCCTGGTATGCTTTACTGTAATGTTATTACGTGTCTACACTGGTCTACATTGTGCAACCAGTCGACATGTTTTCATTGTGGCATGGTATTTTTAATAGCAAAGCATTCATGTTCATGTGCACTGTTGGTGACTTGCATGTATCGGATTGGTGTTACCCTACAAAACAATAGCAAACACTGTGGCTTTTTAGCCAATTTTGTTCAGAAAGTGTGCTGTATATTGCAATAAAAAACACATATGTATATCTTTCTCCTTGTACAGTTTGCGGCATACCCCTTCAGCAGCACGTTCGTGTGTATTGCGCAAGCGTGGTAAACTAGGCCGGACCAGTGTGTGGCGTGACCTATGATTGGTTGCCGAGTTGGGGTGGGGGGCTCAGCATGGCTTGCAGGGGGACCCCCAGATCTTGTGTTACTACACTGGTGCTCAGGACAATTCTATCTCCTCTGTACCTATTCTTGAATCTCCAAAAGCAAACTTCTCTGGCTTTACTCCTAAAACCAATGAAGACACTCTTTGCCTTCTTGCTCATGCTCACCTACTTCATCTCCTTTGGAGCCTGTAACATCTGTACTTATGCCTAAAATACATCCTTCTCTTGTATCCTATCTTACAATTCTATTTAATTCCTGTCTTCTCTCATCTACTTTCCCTTTGTCATTTAAGCATGCCGCCATCATTCCTATTTTGAAAAACCTTCTGCTGATGTCTATTCTGCCTCTAATTTCCGTCCTATCTCACTTCTCCCATTTCTCTCTAAAATCCTCGAACGCATGGCTTACACTCAACTTTCTAGTTTTGTTTCCCTAACTTCTATTCCTTCTTGTTTCCAATCTGGGTTTCGCCCTGGTTATTCTACTGAGATGGCTCTCCTCTCCGTTCTTGACTCATTACACTCTGCACGTCACGCTAAGCAATCTTCTCTTCTCATACTTCTTGATCTTTCTGCCACGTTCGATACTGTTGATCATAAACTCTTGCTATATGTCTTTCTTGCTTTGGTTTTTCTGATTCTACCCTCTCTTGGCTCGAATCTTATCTCTCGCAGAGAACATTTTCAGTTTCTTGGGCTGGTGTCTCCACTGAAACACACTCATACTCACTTGTGGCGTTACTCAAGGCTCTCTCCTTGGTCCTTTTATTATTTCCCTCTACACTTCTTCATTAGCTTGGGTAATTTCTTCTTTTGGTTTTTTACATTATTTCTATGCTGATGATACACAGATTTTTCTTTAACTTCTACATTTTTCTGATGAGATCCATCACAAACTTAGTGCCTGTTTAATAGCTATCCAATCATGGATGTCCAATCACTTTCTTGTTCTTAATGCAGCAAAAACTGAGGTCATTTCTTTCCTTCTAACTCGTCTTCTCTGGCTGCCTTACCCTCTGCTATATCATTTCCGCCGGCTCACTAACCTATCTCATCAGTTGTGTGTAATCTTGGTCTTTTCTTTGATTCAGATCTTTCCTTCACTCACCACATCTCACTTACTGCTCGCTCCTGGCATTATAACCTCCATAAGATCCAGAAAGCCTGCTTGTTCCTGACTTTTAAAGCAACAAAATTATAGGTGTCTTCTCTAATTTTTCACTATTCTATTGCTCTTCTGCACTTTTCGGGCTTCCAATCTCACGCTTGGCTCCACTTGAATCTGTATTCCATGCTTCCATTCGTGTTCTTGGTCTACTCTCTCCTCGCGACTGTATCTCTTTCGCCTTGGCTCAAGTTGGTTGGCTTTCTTTTCATAAACGTCTAAAGTTGAATTTCTTATGTTTGGTGTTTAAAACACTTTATGGTCTTGCTCCACCTTATCTTTCTTCGCTTGTTTGATTTTAGCTTCCTTCGTGCCCTCTTTGGTCTGCTTCTCATTTCCATGTCGTTTCCCTTCTCCTCTGTGTGTGTTACGCTCACCTGGTCTCTGCAGGGACATTGGGGCACGGTTGCAGCCCTCCCTGGAAATGGCTCCCCTGGGTTAGGCTTCTTCCCCTGCTCCTGCGTTGTGTACTGTGCTGGTTGTTGATACTGCCCCAGCAAGAATACGAGAGGCTGTGAGAATGCTGTGATATGGCTGTGGTTTCCCACGAACCCTTCTTCCCAGAATGTGGCGAGCATGCGCCTACCCATATAGTCTCACCTGTTTATTTATGAGGGTGAGCTCTCCGTCCTGCTTCTCAAGTGCAAGGGCGCCTTAGATAGACCTTTTTTCTTCACTGGTCCATGTGCGTGGCGGCCCAGACCGGCTGTGGCTGAACCACTTCAAAGGTAAGTGTTCTTCAACAATGATTATTGTCCATATTCTTTGCAATGTCTTTTTTCTGTGATTATTGTCCGAATCCCTTGTAGTGTCTTTCCTTCTCCCCAATAGGTGACGAGAGGCCCAGGAGAGTCGTGGTTCTGGAAGCGAGCCCCAATGGAGGCCTGAGGAGTTAATGATGTCCCAAATAGATGGTAAGTTTGGTTGTAAGGTCAAGCGCGAGGATTGTGATGCGCGCAACCTTAACATAATGTCTTTATGTTGTTTCTACACTTATTTGTCCTTTTCTCCTGCAGGGATGGCCTGGCGAAGTCAGACGAGGAGCAGCTATCCAAAGATCTGCAGCGAGTGATGGATGGCTGGACCCGTGAGGATGCTGGTCTAGATGAGCTACCGAGCAAGTGTTGGAAGCCCGGAACTTGTAAGAATGCGCTCCGACTGTGGTGATTGCTGGGATCAGGTAAAATGCACTGCAGGCGATGATTATTGCTGGAATCAGGTAAGACGCGCTTCAGGCGATGGTATTGCTGGAGTCAGGTAAGATGTGCTTCAGGCGTTGGTATTGTTTTAGTTAGGTAAAATGCGCTTCAAGCAATGGTATTGCTGGAATCAGGTAAGATGCGCTTCAGGCAATGGTATTGCTGGAATCATGTAAGATGCGCTCCAGGCGATGGTATTGCTGGAATCAGGTAAGATGCGCTCCAGGCAATGGTATTGCTGGAATCATGTAAGATGCGCTCCAGGCGATGGTATTGCTGGAATCAGGTAAGATGCGCTCCAGGCAATGGTATCACCAGAATAAGGTAAGAATCGCTTCAGTCGGCAGTGAGTGTTACGCTGCTATAAGCAGACTAACGTGAAGCGCTTGCATGCGACCGGGTCATGCTTAAATAGCCTGGTCCCAGCCACGCCCCTTTGCTCTGCCTTGTGGCCCCACTCTACCACTCCCAGAAGATGTATTCCTATGGCCACACCCGACCTGGACGCACATGGAGGCCCTGCAGGGGAGGAAATAATACGTTCACTAGAATAAAAGTGTGCAGAGCACACTTTCTCCTGAGCCTGGTGCCAAAGGCACCAGACTGGGTCCAACTGGACCGTTTATGTGATGGAGCTTGTGGTCCTTGCTCTGTGGCCATGACAGCGTGCTCAATCTCGTTTCCGATCATTTTCTCTCCTCACACCTTTGAATTGGAATACTCTCCCTCTGTCTCTGCAATCTATTACTGTTTACTGGGATTATCAGTGACATGTAACAAAAGAAAAATGCAGGAAGTCAGTAAATGCAATAAGCACATTTATTGGGAAAAATGTTGGTGTATCTACTCATGCTATTCTGATATTCTATTCTGCTAAAATCCAGCCACTTATGCTATATGGTTGTGAGATTTGGGCCCATAACTATTTAGATGTACTCAAAGAATTTGAGGCAGGGTTATGTTATGTTATGTTATGTTATGTTAAGTCACTTGTAATGCGCACCTGGTACCCAAAGGCTGATGGGCGCAGACATACAAACATAAAACAGGCCACAAAAACAGCTAAACTATTGTCTGTCCATTATCCCTCTGGGCGGGTTTAGGCGAAGGTTGCTCGGGAAACTCTTCAGAATGCCTAGGAATTTAACAATTGAGTACATCTATCGTGAATTTAAACTGAGAGCCGTTGTTTTAAAATGTACAAGGAAAATGGTTATGTGCCTAGAAAACGTGATGTTGCTAGACAACCATAAAGTTATTGTGACCTATATTCAAGCATATCTAAAATTGGATAGGTATGCTACTATTTGAATAATGGGGAAAATCATTAAACAACACAGAAAATTGACTTCTGGGAATGATAGATGTCTAAATAATGCATCACAAAATAAGTAGAAATTCTGGCTTAAAAAGAATATGCTAGAGTACAGCCATGAGTCCCATGTAGTCGAATTATCGACTAAGAAAGTTAGTGGGCCTTATTGTCAATATTGGCTGTCACGACTGACCAAGCCTCAGTATATGACAGCTTATCCCAATGCATAAATATTTAGAAATGATCTATTAATGAAATTCAACATTTGTGACACCTTGGAAGTAAGAGGTGGAAAGCAAGGGAGATCAGGCACTGAATAATGCTGTTGCTTATGTGGGTGTAATGTGATGGAGACTTTGGAACACCTGCTTGTTAACTTTGAAAATGTAATCAAGGTGCGTACAATGTTTGTAAAATCATGTGATAATGCAGTCGATTGTGGCGAAAGTTTTGATATATGGCTAACTTTTATGAAAGGTGATGACTGTAATTTTATGTACCATATGGTGAAATTTTATCTGAAGATACAGATGATTTTTAAAGTTTCAGGATGATATAGAAAGTTTGAAATATATTTTAGTGTTGTCACCTGATTTTAAATGTGTAGGTAGGCACCATTAACAGTCAATGAGTAACCTAAATTGTATGACAATCAGTATGTAAATTGTCAATCGATTTCACTGGTCTTTTTTATGGAATTTTAACTTTGTTATTGTGTATTTTTGTAATTTTATGTTGTATATACAAAGCTGCTGGCTATAAGTATATTACGAATAAATAAATAAATATTACTGTTTACTCCTCCTTTTCAAACCTCTTTACGCTCTCACTTACTTTCATCTGGTTAGCAAGGTCCTATTGCAATTTTGAAATACTTTGAGCCTGATTCACAGAAGCGTTTCTTAATGGCGTAGTCCCATTGGAAAACGCTCTGTGAATCAGGACCTTTTTGTTTTAAATATTGATCCTACTCTTTGTACTGTTTTATTGCTATGTAAAGCGCTTTGGTGTAAGGCGCTATATAAAATAAAATAAAATACAAATACAAATGTTGGAGGAGGATATGGCAGGTATACTTCATGGTTGCGCCAGGATAGTGGAGTCAAGATAGGTTGTTGCTCCACATTGGACTAGTAGGGAAGCAGACTAGCAGGGGCTGCCTGGGGTAGTGGGCATAGGTGAGTGGGGGTGGTGGGCGGTGTGAGGACGTGAGACGGCATCCTGTGGTAGTGGGCTGAGGTGAGTGGGGTTATTGAGAGGAGGTCGGACTAGCTGGGGGCTGCAAGGGTAGTGAGTGGAGGCCAGTGAGGGTCGTAGGAGGTGTGAGGACCCGCAAAGTCTGCCTGGGGTAGTGGGTAGGGTTGAGTGGGGGCGCTGAGAGTTGTGATGTCTTGAGGGGGCAGCCAAGGGTAGTGGGAAGAGTTAAGTGGGGGCGTTGGGAAGAGGGCAGGCTAGCAGGGGGCTGCCTGGGGTAGTGGGCAGAGGTGAGTGGAGGTGGTGGGAGATGTGAGGACTTGAAGGGGCAGCCTGGCGTAGTGAGCCGAGGTGAGTGGGTGTGTTGGGAGGAGGGTGGATTTGAGGGGGCAGCCTGGGGCAGTGGACAGAGGTGAGTACAGGCAACATGAGGTGTGAGGACTAGCAGGGGGCTGCATGGTGCAGTGGACATAGGTGAGTGGGGGTGGTGGGAAGTGTCAGGACTTGAGGGGACTGCCTGGGGTAGTGGGCCAAGGTGAGTGGGGGTGTTGGGAAGAGGGCAGACTTGAGGGGGCTGTCTGGGGTAGTGGGCCGAGGTGAGTGGGGGTGTTGGGAGGAGGGCAGGTTTGAGGGGGCAGCCTGGGGCAGTGGACAGAGGTGAGTACAGGCAACATGAGGTGTGAGGACTAGCAGGGGGCTGCATGGTGCAGTGAACATAGGTGAGTGGGGGTGGTGGGAGGTGTCAAGACTTGAGGGGGCTGCCTGGGGTAGTGGGCCGAGGTGAGTGGGGGTGTTTGGAGGTGTGAGAACTTGAGGGGCCTACTATGACTTAGAGGTCTGGGCCTGCAGGCTAGGTGCCTTGAACCTAGTGGTGATGGTCTACAGTTTCGGCAGGGTGCTGGCTTGCTTTGCAGGGGAGTGTTCACCAGAGGCATAGACATGGTAGGGCCTGAGCGGGGAAGGCACACCCAAAATCTGTAAATGCCCACTCAACAGCACCGTGTGGGCATTTACAGATGTTAATATCACTGTGGTGGGCCCAACTACATTAGCTTCAGGCCCCAGTTGTTAGACAGTCCTGGCTATGCCTCTGCTGTTCACATTTTTGCTAGGGTGCTGTCTTGCTATGCGGGGGATGGTTTGCAGTTTTGGCCGGGGTGCTGGCTTACGTTGTGGGGACAGTTTGCAGTTTTCTGAGGTGCTGGCTTGCATTGCATGAGACGGTTCGCAGTTTCAGTAGGGTGCTGGCTTTCCTTTTGGGGGACTGTTGCAGTTTCACTGGGGTGCAGCCTTCAATTATGGGGGACGGTCTGCAGTTTCACCTGGGTGCTGACTTGAGTTATGGGGGACGGTCCGCAGTTTCACCACAGTGCTGGATAGTGGTGCTTGCTTGTTGGTGCTAGTTTATGTTTGCATGGGGGTGTGCTTTGGCGTTCCAGGCGCAAGTCGCTGTTGTTTGCGCTGCTCGGTCACTTTGCACTTTGGGATCCATGAATCCGCAGACAGTGCAAAACATTTTGCATGCGCAGGTAGGCGCAATGTTGTTTATGGCACTAAGTAGTTTGCTGGGATTTTGCACTTTTTCTTTGAATTTGGCCCTAAATCTCAGATGCTCTGGGTATCACCTGATTTGCTCTTGTGCAGATCTTTGAGAATCGAGACCTAGGCGTCGTATGATATCGAGGCAGGCATCTTGTACTTCATTTTCATATGTTTAATAGAGTCGCTTACAGTGTTCTTTATTAAACTACCGCCCTGTGATCAATCCCCATATAATACTTTTCCTAGGAGCATTGTGTCTATGATTCTGGGGTGCTTTTAATTTCAGGACAGGCCTTTTCTTTCTGTTTTACAAGTCATAATACCATAAGCTATACAAACGCTCTTCTTTTGTAGGCACGTCAGCTGGCCCCCTTTCTGCATTATTTCTCGGTTTCCTCATCTCACAGTCCCAGGGATCGCTCCCATGAAATCCAAGAGGAGAGAGCACTGCATCCAGCAAACCCCTTCGTCATCGTTACTCGAACTGTCACCTCCTCAATAGGTTTCCTGTCACGAGACGAGCAGGAACGCGAACAGCAATGTAGTAGGGCTTTGCCTGTGCAATGCATTCCCAAGAGAGCGCCAGCCTGGCGCAATGTCTGAGGGGACGTATTGCCGTCATTCCGCAAGGCGGGCGTGCGCCTCCAGCCCATACTTCACGCGTATCTGGCACCTAGAGATTGTTTTGCCCGCTGCATTCAGCGCCAGGGAAATCAAACACATATATCACTGGGCGAAGTAAACACGAGACGCTAAGAAGCTTTATACATGACACACAAAAACGTAATTAGTCACTTAAATATGTATGACCTTTATATGAACAACAAAATATCGAGCGTAGAAAATATGGTACAGTGTGATAGATTTATTATAACAGAAATAATTTTGAACTGAAGCATGTCTTATAATCTATTACATCTAATAATGGTTTTATACATTATTGATTTATGCTTAAGTATACATTACGACTGGTCATGGTTTTCCCAAATAAACAATTTTCCAGGAATGCCTTAAACTCATTTTACCTGAGACAAGTTCCATGTATTGAATAGGAATTCGCACAGAAATCTGTGCCCCTAAAAGTGTTTGCATGAGTACATTTCACAGGAGTACGATAACAGACATATAATTATCATTCCTAAAGGTATTTGTTTACGCAAATGTCTTTTCTTACACAGGTTCTGATCACTTAACCAGACATCTATTAATTCTGGACATTTACTGCACCGCTTACAACCAGCTGCTGTGCGAAAAAGAGGGCATGCCGTTTTCACACAAATCAAACGTTTTACTACTAAGTGTTAATGTTTTATCTTCTGACAATTTGCTGATGGGAAAACAATGGGCCTCATTATGAGTGTGCCGGTTCGGAAACAGGGTCAGACCTGGCGGGTGGAACGGCACTCTCCCACAGAGTTTCACGGAAGCACCGGCCCCGTTGTTAACGGGGCCGGTGCTTCTGTGATCCCCATTACCTGAATGGGGACTTACAAAATTACGAGCGCCTGACTTCGCGGCCGCAGGGGTTGTAATAACCGGGTGTTACTGGGCAGTTAGGAGCAGGTTATTTATTCCCAGTCCGGCAGAAAGCCAGCGGTATCACCGGCAGGCTTACCGCCAGTCCCGGAATGAGGTCAAATCTCTCTTATTTCTAACACTTATTAACGCATTTCCCTTGCTATGGTTGTATTCCATTTTGTGAACTGTTTTCAAGCCCATTAAGAGTAAGTGGCTGCAATAGAGGAGGGTGGGCGCAGCCGGCAGAGCCATCAGAGCATCCAAGGGGTGGGAAGGGCAGGAGAAGGGGTCTATTAAATACTGACAATATGTAAGAAGTGTTCTCATTGTTAGTAACCAGATATCTTAATTATACTGGAGTTGGAAATCCATGCAACTCTAATTCTCCATTCGCAGCCAGCTATCGCAAAGTCGTACTCTGAGAATGATAACATGGCAAAGGAGGGAGAGGTGTGGGGGCGGGGCTGATGAAGGTCTTCTAAATCACATCTCTGACTGTGAGTACCACTTACTCACTTGCAAGCGTACTCGCGATAATACATGACCGTTTCTATCAGCATTTACGTATGTCCACGGCTCACTGAATCACATCCTTCATTATTGTGTTGGTGGACCTGCCTAGACAATGAACCACTTTGATTGTGTTGGGCAATTTTAATATCACATGTCTAGTCAACATAACTTGCCAAATATGGATTACATGAATAGTAAATGGCAGTGCTTGGCCTTGGTATGTTTGCACCCTGAATGTGAGCTTGGCTAGCCGATCTGAATTCCCTTTGGGAAATTAGTACTCAGCGAGAGTCAATAAGCTTGTTACAAGCAAGCTCATTGGCCCTGGCCCAGTACTTACCTCGCCGAGAAGGCTCTGAAGCCTCTGTTTCACTGCCACAGCTCCTGGGTTCCTTCCTTCTCGGTTTGCTCGGACTTCTAACTATGACCCCGGTGGCATTACCTGACCGGTAATGGCTCCCTTCCTAGGGTCATATTGCCTAAGTAAGACTATCATAATCAATGTTATTGTCCTGCCATTAGCCCAATTGTTAACATGCTTCTCAGGGAAGAGAAAGTAATAGCTCACGCCTAGTGAATCATAAATAGTAGCAACATAACAGATCTACCCTTAACCTCCAAAACCTAATCTTCATGAGGAATGTATTGTTAAACATTTTAATCATATTTCATTTGTCAGATCACTACTATTTTACAAAGGATCGCAACACCAAGACCTCCTTAAGGTGACAATGTAAAGCATAGCCCCTTAGTTATCTCTGCCTCCCAGAAAGCAAAGCTCCTAAAGAGTCAAAGAGAGTGATTTAGTGCTGAACCCATAATCAAGACTGCAGGATCTTTGACCTACAACATTCTCATGATTATATAATAGATGTCAGTGGGAGGAAAAAAAGCACAGAGGTCAGAGTCACGATGTGAATCAAAAGAGCTATTATAATTATAGTCTTCTTCCGCTCACCAGAACCTCTGAAGCTTCAGCGTATTCCATTCCAGAAATGCAGTGAGGACTTCTCAGCATAGTGTAGAGGAGCATCCAAGTAACCCCACCTCAACCACTTCACCCATATTGCCTATATGGTGGGACCCAGATAATGAGACACATGTGGTACCAGTAAGAATACCAATATTGATGAGAATTCTGTAAGCAAGGTTCCCATTGAGAAAACCATACCTGCATACAAGACGATATGATGGCCATTTGAATGAAATCCCAGAAGAAGAAGAGCAAATGAAAGGCCAAGATGACTGGCGACATCATGCAGAATCGAGCAGATGTACATAGAAGAGATGCAGAGAAAAGAGAATGCAGATATTCTATAAGGCATCAAGAAAGTATCAAGGATAAGTGATATCTTGGGATCAAGGTGAAGAAGCTTATGCCACAGAAATTGTGATGATATCAGGTTCTTTTACACGTGTACAGATGCAGAGAAATGCAAGTAGAGAAAGTATTCTTAAGGCTAGCTAAGTAGTGAATAAATTGCCACATGCGCCAACATATACATACATGCATAAAGAATAAAGGATGGATTTTTCCACTACATGTTATAGCAGAATTGGACTAAAAAAAGGAAGGCCTCATTTTCAGTGTGTCGCAGTAAGAAAACAAATGAATTAAGAGTGAATCTCAGAAAGGCGAGGTTGGATGAACCATGAAGCCAAGCCAAGAAAGTCAAGGTCTTATCAGGCTAGTATGAGCAAGCATTGAATAAAGAATCGTGTGAAAGAACAAGCTTTTGTTCTAAAGGCATGAACAAAACAAGGAAGACATAAGAGGTCTATTAGAAAGTAGTATTTTAATACACAAGATGCTCAAAATCATGGTCTACAGTCAGATGGACAGATGAAGTTGGACGGATGAGATGGTCACACCTACACATGAGGACACAGCGCGCCTTCACTCCCCTGGATTCTCCAGAGGTAAGAACACTCTCAAGGACAAGTTCAAAGTCTTAATTGCCAGCAGACCACTGAGGTGATGATAGATGATAGATGAGTACGCTAATTGGTGGGAGGCTCTGTTTTAGACGAGCTCACCAGCACCTTGAAGTCCAATCTCCGTGCTGTTAGACGTAGGTGGAAAAGTACTGGCGAAGATTAGAGTGCCAGCCAATTGGAGGGGACCAAGTAATTAGGGGTCCTATAGTTGTGTAGCCAATGGGACATCATGTATTTAGTGTTGTTCATAGTGGCCATTTTGAAGGTAGGGCTTAGTTGCACTTTCACTCATTGTCCCATACTACTATAGAGTGTGTATTTTCTCAATAGGTTTTTTGTAGTTTGCCACGTAGGATGACGTTAGTAATACCTTGGTTAATCATCACCTAAGATGATTTTTTGCTATATAAGATAACTTGTTTTTAAAATGCATTGAGAGATTTGCTTTGCGACATTAAATGATGTTCGTTTTACTCCCTGTTTTAGATAATTGATATTAAAACAGTTATCCTTTTTGCCAACTACCTGAGTCGTTTTGATTATTGATGTATGAATAAACTCTGCATCCCCATCCATCTCAAGTGTATTGCTACTCATCTTAAAGGGCTGGACATCACCCAGTTCATGTGATAGCAGAGGATGGTTAGATATCCATCGAGATAAAGTAAGCGTTGGGGTCCCGGAAATATCGCACAAACTCTGCCATTCGGTTGAAAGGGCGTGAGGCTCCCTGTAGATAGCTGTATTAGATAAAAATATTATGCTTGCAAGCTTGGGTGTGATATGTCCCCGGTTTCTATGGAATCCCCTCCTGTGTCTACGAGAAGCTGAACGAATAGAAAGTTGAAGAGGCGATAACGAGGAGGACAAATCCAAGAGTCGGAAGACGAATATCCAAATGGTGAGTAGAACATAGCGAGGTGGCAAAATTGTATATTGTTAAGGATTCTAATCGGGCATCACACACCAGACCAGGACTCTTGCCACTAGCCTAGGATGGAGCGCACAATTAAAACACTTTTACTTAATTTCCTAGAATTTGGATTGAGCTGGCACCCAACCCGTCTCACACCCCCTTTTTCAAATACCCCGGGTCACAATAGACCATGAACCAGGCCAGTGGGTGGGAATTCAATATTTATTTAATTTAAATTCAAAGAAAATCACATAAATTTAATTTTGGGCAGCAATCACCAATGGGGTGATAACTACAAGGTAAATTGATGAAATACACTTAGCTTGACCTTCTACTATAACATATCCAAAGCACAAATTAATGGGAGCTATTTTACTGTTCGGGTAGTTAGCACCTGAGTTAAGATTTCCCCATGCAATGCTTCCTCAAACCCCTATTGTGAGTGGATAGAAAGGAGCAGCAAGGAGTCAGGTATACTATGCAGCAAACAGAATTAAAATCTGACCTTCCCTCAAGAAATGGGATTTTAAAACCTTTGCAATTGCATAAAATAGCTCTCGGAATAGAACTCAAAATTACTAAATATTTAATTTAAATGTGCAGTTAAATGAATGAGATAAATATGAGTTATAACAGTATAAGGGATGTAAGAACACTAGCAACTACATGGCAAGGTACCGACAATGGGCATTAAGTTCAAAAATCAACTTAGAAGTGACAACACAGTGCAGCCAAATCACACGCAAAGAAATTGCATTTGCTAATTTACACAGGTTTAAATTTCAAAACGGTTTGAAAAATGGGTGAAATAGACAGAATCGGAATGCGGATTTTATGCTGAATGACAGATGCACATCAAAGGGATAGTTTGCAAGTTAAAGAGTGGCTCTAAATTAACGAATGGATGAGAGGAAAGGACATTCGGTTTTAAAAATAAAAGCAGTTGACAGAGAAAACCGTTTTAAAAAGGAAAGGACAAGTTTTACAGAACCTATATTTTAGTGGCTGGAAAAGAGAGATGCCGCCTGCAACACAGGTTTCTTTGCAAGTGTAACCCCTTCATGCCTTGTGGCTCTTTATGTGGGAATTGGTTTAATTAAATTAGTACTAAGTACTTACACAAGACAGAAATGAGTGGAAGAATGGCGCTAACACTTGGAAATCAAGGACACTGTGCACAGAGAACTGTGACAGTTTTAAGGTTTTCTGCTAAGGCAGTTATGGGATTTCTATGGGGAGGAACCTAACACAAGGTACAGTGCAAGGGAAGCAGTGTGTGGGTGTTGGGGAAGGGAAATACTGACAACAAGCACTTGAATGGGGTATTTGGACAGCACACCGGGTTTCTGGACAGCAAGGCAAAATATCTGGTCACTGGTCACAGCGGCAAGCTCTGCCAGAAGAAAACAACTGGGCAAAGGTCTAGTCACGGCACAGTGGCACCTCAGCTGGATAGAGCGGGTGGCAGGGCAACCAGGCAGCACTGGATATCACAATGAGGATTCAGCCACCCTTACCCTTTCTCCCTGAGTTATTGGGATTTTTTAGTGGGGTTTTTCTGGATCAATGTTCCTGCCTGGACAGGGTCAGCTGTGCTCTTGCCTGGCAGTGGAATCTTGAATCTTGCAGAGTGAAGATGGAATATCTGGATGTGCACGAGCTGGACAATTCAGAAGAGAGTCCTTTGTCTCTCTGGTTCTCCCCCTTTTATAAGATGGGTGACATCACAGGATTTACCATGGGGGCACGCCTTTGGCTTGCCCTGCCTCTAACAACTGGATTGGTCAGTGTTTACTGTTACCGCCTTCCTGTCAACCGGCTGGGCTTCAAGGACATTACATCAGTTTTATGGTGTGATGGTGTGAGCTTAAATTGCCCATGCCCTCCCACAGTCATTTTTGCCAAAAATCTGTTATGACATAAATTGCACATTTTTACATTTGTAGCATTTTTGAAAATCACATAGGCAAATGACACATTTCATACAGAGCATGGCATTCCGACTCCCAATTCTGTACTTTGTCATTTCGCCCTCCTAATAATCTTTCCCACTTTTCAGTGGTAAATATTTCACCTAAAATTCTACAATTTTATATATGTGTCCCTATTATCACAGAGCATGTTTGCATGTTTGCATGAAATTTTAAAGTTGCACCAAGTGTACTTTTACTACGATTTACATTTTTCTGCCGTTTGCATCTGTAACGCTCACCTGATTCTCGCAGAGGCGCCGGTCTTGACTGGGCGACTACCGTATCTTCAAAGGTGATGTGTAGCACCCGGTTGGCTCTTTGGGCTGGACCTCTGTGCACTGTATGCCTGACGTGTAGAGTAAGATGTCTGCAGATAGAAAATATGGGGTTAATGAACTGGGGTTATTGGGGTGTCCCTATCTCTTTCCTCTTCTCCTCTCCTGTAGACCCCCAAAGGTTAACGCTCTCACCTTAGGTAAGTGAATGCCGAGCTCTCCATCTGCCTCGGGGCAGGGTGCTGTAACCAGTTTCTTCACTGGATAGGTAGCGCAGGCCTCTTGACTTCAGAGGACTGCTGTCCGTCGTTTACTGCACGAACGGTAAGTTTCGAGTCATTCAAATGTCTTTAAAGTCTTTAGTAATGATGTCTCTTGTTTTGCAGGGTTCCGGCGATGGCGGATGACGGGCTGAAGTGAGTTGAAGATGGAGCCCGTGTGATGAATAGAAGCGCCTGGAAGCACGTAAGTAAGAGCTTGTTGCCTGCTTCACTATGCGCTCTAACTGTCTTTTTATTTTGCAGGGCGAGTTCGGAGCGGCTGCAGGGTGCCGGAATACCCACTGGATTAGATGTGGAAAGGAGTAATGGCACGTGAGTATTAAAGTTCCCCAATGTCTTTAAACGCACCTTGTTTTGTCTTTCAGATGCGGGATGCAGCGCCGAAGGCCTCCGGAGCGTACGAAGAGTAGGTAAGCCTTTGCCTTTCAGATGCCGGAATGCTAACCTGTTCTTTCTTGTCTTTATAGGTGTTGCTGAAGACTGGATTCAGGATGGTAAGCCTTTGCCTTTCAGATGCCGGAATGCTAACCTGTTCTTTCTTGTCTTTATAGGTGTTGCTGAAGACTGGATTCAGGATGGTAAGCCTTTTCCCTTAGGCCCAGGACCGGATGCAGAAGACACGATGAGCGTTCTGCTGCAGAGGTTGCAGAATAACGCAAAGCAAGATTCATCCACCGGGTGTGGTTTAAATAGCCTCCTGTAGTGCTTAGGTGTCTCCTTCCACAGCCACGCCTAAGTAAGAAAAGAGTTCCTGGTAAGAAAAGAGTTCCTGCCTTCCAGAAGAGTTCCAGTGTTCTGAATCTAGGGAGTGGCTCCAGCCCTACCCAACAGGAAAAGTAGTTCCAAACAGAAGAGGATCAGAGGCTCAACTGGCAGGCAAGTAAGCAGCATGGTCTGCTGAAGGTAAGTCCACCCAAGCATTATGAGCCGGGCGCTTCCAGCGCTGGGACTGGGCATATTTATGAGCCTGGTGCCACTGGCGCCAGGACTGGGTCCAAAAGGTCCCAATTGGGACTGGTTGGCACTCGGAACCTGGGTTATGGATCTGCTTCCAAGGGAGTTGGGAAAACCCTGACCTTTTGGAAGCAGAGATCATGACAGCATCCCATACATGCTAGGGAAAGCCACAATATCTTGTTATAATGCCACTAAAATTACATTTAAACTGTTAACATTTGCATTCTCGCGTGCCCGGTTGCAGAAATAAAAGTCCTAAAGTTTATTAATTCAGAACAGTCTTTTGCCCCAAATGGGCAGCATTGTCTTCCAAATAAGGGCATTTTTTTTCAACCCACAGCCAACTGTCAGGTACTAGCCCTGTGTGCCATGGATTTGTCTTTGAAGCTCCTCAGTTTGAGTGGAGGGGAGGGGAGGTGCTGCCAAAGAAAATCACACCTATGTGTCCCAGAAACATAAACAGGACAACTCCCGACACCCAGTACAACACCACAAACAGCTGGACCAAAGCAAAAAACAACTCTGCATCAACAAACACAAATAAAGACCAACAAAATAAAAACGCTCAAGCTCAAAATGCTGCGCAAATGACCAGGACCAAGGGAAAGACAAAGATCAAAAAGAACAAACACAACATACCACCATCGAAGCTCACACCTGAGCAACACACTTCCACAGACATACATGACAACTAAACCAATGCTGAGAGAAGAGAGAAATCACTCTACCTAACTCCATACCTCGCAAATAACCAGTCACCAGAACAAGCCAACCCAACCAAGAATCGACAACAGACAACCAAACACAACCATGCAGAAAAAAATGGACAATGCCAGAAAAAGCAAGAACATAATTTACACAATAACAACTTACATCACCAAAACTAGAGGAACTTCCACCCCACACCCACAAAATTTGGAAGAAGAACCTGATGAAAAAAAAAAAACCAAGACTGAACCTAGAAGAACTTTTTGACAACACAGACACATCCGTACCAACACCTGTACTAGAGATCGACCTGGAAGAAAATGTTAACAGCAATCAGAGGACAACACCGACAACAAAGCACAAACCAAACCAGACCTTCAAATTCCAATGCAACCTAATAAACGCAAGATCCATGTCAAAACACTCAACAGAGATCTTTGAACTTCTTTGTGACAATAGCATTAACATCCTCTTCATCACAGAAACATGGCTGGATGACAACTACAAAATCACACTACAATGCTGCCTCCCAAACAACTTCAAACACCTTCAGGTAAACAGAAAAATAAAAAAGGAGGAAGCCTTACAATAGCATTAAAATGACACCAGAAAATAAAAACAGACAAACCTCGCAACATAATCAACTGCAAATCCATGGTCATACAACTATCAGCAAACCCAAAACCTAACATCACATTCATTCTGGTGTACAGACCACCAACATACGATGCAACCTTTGTCGACAACTTCATAGAAGCCATCACCAACTTAGCCATCAATCACGAACATCTAATAATCCTGGGGGACTTTAACATCTGTTTTGAAGAAAAACACGCCAACTCTCAAAACTCATGGACTGGCCAGCTAACAACCATGAAACTACAACAGTTGGTCCAAAGGGCAACACACTTGGCAGGACACACCCTCGACGCAATCTTTACCAAGGAGAAAATCACCACCACCACACCACCAATACAAATACTGTGGAGCGACCATTTCATCATCCCATTTGTGATCACACTACCAACCCAAGTCTGCATCCAGCCCCCTAAGCTCGCAACCATCTCTAAAAGCAACTGGAACATTTTCAAAGCAAGCAACCTAATAGAACAATTGGAGATGACCAAATCCTCAACTACAGAACTAGAGCTGGCTGACCTAGATGGCAAAGCAGAGCTACTCCACAAATGGATTACTGATACAATCGAAAACCTCGCCCCAGAAAAATCATTCACCCCCTCAAAAAAAAGGGCCAATGCAAAATGGTTCACCCCACTACTAAACACCATGAAAAAGGACAACACGAAGATGGAATTGGAATGGAGGAAAGAATACAACCAAGACAAGAAAATACTGTTCCAGAAACAAATCCGTGCCTACAAGAAGGAAATGCAAAAGGCACAGAGAAGGGATTATGATGACAGAATCACCAATGCCTGCAATACACAAAAAGAAATGTTCAACGTCATCAAAGAAATGAGAAACCCACCTGGCTGCAACAACACTCCTACCCCCTCAGAGAAACTCTGCAACGACTTGGCACACCATTTCAAGAACAAAATAAACAACATCCAACAAATCATACAAAACAGACCAACGAACCATAACACTCAACGAAACGGACCCAAAGAAGAGCCACAGCACGAACTCCAAAACTTTCCTGAAATTCCAGCAGAGGCTTTACGCAAGCTGGTTAAACACAGCAAGAAAGCAGGATCACCCTTGGATCCATGCCCCCTGACATCAACAAATCAATCCTCGCACAAGCAATGCCATCAGAATACTACAGAAACCTCCTAAATCTCTCTCTCACAACAGGAACAGTATCAAAATCCTTCAAAGCAGTATATATCAACCCACTTCTAAAAAACTCAAGTGGCGACGTCGAAGACCTCTCCAACTACAGACCGATTTCAAACATTCCCTACCCGGCAAAACTCCTAGAAACATACATATACAAATGAACCCAAGAATATGTAGAAAAACACCTAGACCAAGCACAAGTCAGTTTCAGACCCGCAAGAGGAACAGCATCGGCACAACTATTCTTCTGGGACAACCTAAAAAGAAACGCAGACTCCAACACAACCTCAGCTTTAATTCTGCTCCACCTCTCTGCAGCCTTCGACACAGTTAGCCATGACACCCTAACCAAAAGACTGTAAGACAAAGAAATAATGGACTTGGCACTACTCTGGATTAAATCATTCCAAGCAGACAGAACAGAAACTGTATGGGTAAAACCCTTCAAATCTACTCCATGAATTAATGACTGTGGAGTACCACAAGGATCCTCACTCTCACCACTATTCTTCAACATCTACCAGACTCTAGTAATCAGAATAGTAAAAAAACACAACATTACATGCTACAATTACGCAGATGACACTCAAATCATCAACAAAATCGAAGACACTCAATCCGACCACTTAATTCTAATCAAGTGTCTAAAAGAAGTTTTGAACAGGGTGAGTGCCAACAAATTGAAAATCAACCCAGGAAAGACAGAAATCATGATTATATCCAGTAACCAAGAATCATACCTTTCCTCTCCTTCACCCACAAAACACTCACAATCGTTGTCCACATCATGTCAAGAATCAACTACGCAAACTGCCTCTATATCGGGATGCCAGAATACCAGAATTGTACGATTGGACCAAAAAAAAAGGTCTGAGGATACAAAAAGTCTGAAAAATGCTACCACCAAAGGTTCAAGCACCAAAAGTTTGAACCTTTGGTGGTGGCATTGTAAGTATGTAAAACCAAAAAAATGGGGGCTGCGGGCGTGTCCCCCGCAACACCCCGCTCACTATACTGTGTGGTATAGTGAGCAGGGTGTTGCGGGGCACACCGCTGCAGCTCACCTGAGAAATAAATAAATAAATAATAGGGGCTGCAGGGGTGTCTCCCGCAACACCCTACTCACTATACTTTAGAGTATAGTGAGCAGGGGTTGCGGGGGAAATCCCTGCAGCTTCCAAAAAAAAAAGAAAAGAAGAGGACCCTGCAGCTTTGGTTCCTGATCAGGGACACAGCGTGAAGAGAAGGTAAGTAGAGTGGGGGTGTGTTGAGGGTGTGTTGAGGGTGTGGGTGGGGGGGGGTGTCATGGATATGTTGTGGGTGTGGGTGGGGGTGTGGGTATGTAGGGGTATTGAACCTGTGTTCTTATGGGAAATGTACAAACCTTTTGTGTTTTGTACATTTCACATGCAAACTTTCCAGGCTCTGGAAAATCAGCCGCGGTCGGATCACGTAGATCCAGAATACTTCCTTAAAAAACTACAACGCATCCAACATGCAGCAGCCAGACTCCTCCTCAAACTATCCAGAAGAGACCACATCACCCCAGCTCTAAAAACACTACACAGGTTCCCAATCAAACATTGCATCACCATCAAAATAATGTGCATAACACACGGAGCACTCAGCAGACAGGGAGCAGAATTTCTACAAAGGAAAAAACAATCTACAAGCCAACGAGACTTCTCAGATCAAACAACAAAATCTGCCTGGAACAAAAACCATACCTCAAGAAAAAACTAGGAGGCTCCTCCTTCTCCCACCTGGCTGGAAAAGCCTGGAACAACATCCTGAAAGGAATAAGAAACACCAAAGACCACCTACAATTCAGAAAACTACTAAAAACCTGGCTCTTCAACACCACAAATTCAAACTGAAAAAACTAAAACAATCAAAGAGGAAACACAAAGAACAAGATGACAGACTTTAGGATTACATTGACAAACATGAAGATCCGACCAAGGGAATCCCCCAGAATTACAAGAGAGACAAGGCTTGATCGAATAGGACACAAGCAGCACCCCATGAAGACTGAATCATCTCCCTAGGCCAACCCCACCCTACAACCTCACCCACTCCTTAAACATCACTAGATGTCATATTTGAATAGAGTTGAATGAATGTAAGCAGCCGCTGCAATTGAACTAAATTGTGGACACTGGCATGGACAAAGCCAGGATAGAATTGTGAATGATGGCAGGTGCCGCACTTGAACTTAAGTGTGAATGCTGCCACATGCAAGGCTTCAAGCATGCTGGGAGCGGTACCCTGCATGAACAGCTGGTTAAACTATGAATGCCAACCACTGCTAAGTCTGGATGGAGTGGCTTTGGCCAACCGATACCGCGTGTTGACCGGAATGGGAAGGCTATCTTGGCTAGATTTGCGCAGAGTCATAAATACCTGTTCACCCCGCATACAGACAGGTCTGACATAGATAGGCCGGACCAAACTTGGACATGGTTATGAATATGGGTGGGTGTCATGTGTGGAAGGGACGGTGGGGTGTCTGCCGGTCCCAGATCTGGGTGGAGATGTGGAGATGCTCGCGCCCCTCCCACCCGGAGAGTAAATATGGAAGTTTAGCGCTTCGCTTCCTAACAGCTATGCCAGGTAACCAATCCACTAACAAATTTCAACCCTCTGCATTCACCTCTCAAACTCTAACCAAACACAACCGCAATCCTATAAATGCAGCAATCTGCACAAACTTCACTACACTACAACAACAAACCAAACCACACATAGACTCGCAAAACAGCACACTACGACTACCAACCGAAAAAAAACACCACAAGCCCAGCCAACGGAGTTAACCGGGTTGAAGCCACCAATAGCACATCACTGCTCTCTTGCACTTTTCCAGCTTATTCCCACTAACTCATCCCCGTTCCCTTTTTTTGCAGAGCCGCCAGAGTGCCAGGGGACCACTCCAGTGGTGATAGTGCGCGGTACAAATATCCTTTATCATTAACACAAGCAGGATATTCTGGTGTTACTACGGTAAATACTTCTCATGATGGAGCACTGTTTAATAATTTTAGAGCAGCAGTTTGGAAAGCGCTTAGGGTGCTATATCCAGTCATGTCAGATATGGGAGCTACAATAATGAAAAAGATGCAGGAAGGGGAGGATCCACTTGTTTACATTCAGAATTTTCAATAACAGTGGAGCTTGGAAACACGAGAGCCTTGGGGGAAATATATACCTGTATTCTTTCATTTATTATGCCAGGGGCTGCCAGAATCAGTACAGAAACAGCTCAATAAATTGGTGGTATGGAGGCAAAAACATGATCAGAGATACAGCTGAGCATTGTGCATTATTGCAGACTCTTGAAAGAAAAGAATCGCAAGAAAGACGATACTAGGAAAGTCAAAGAGGCAAAGTTAGTGCCCAAAAACAACTCTAAGTATGCCATTGAAGGGACAATGTTAACCAGTGGGGATGGATTGAGCTCACAGCAAGCAGTAAACATGCCACAGAATAATAATCAGAGGCAGGTTGATTAAGGATATACTGGGTTTATAACACGAGGAAAGGGCGGTTTTTGAGGAAAAGGATTTTAGAATAATTAAGAAAATGTCCAGAATAATCAAGGCGGGTTACAGAATTCTCAGAATGATAATTAAGGCATGCAGGGAGGACAAATGGAAAGACCTCTGCATGTATCTTGGACTTGTGTCATGAAAGGTCATTTTTCTCGCACATGTAGAAGACAAGGATTTGTGCAGAGTAATCAATTTTCGAAAGGGGGGACTTCAAACCCGCCTGCATATTCGCAACAGAGTGGAGATGGGTTTGCCCAGAATCAAATAGTGCAGCAGACACAAGTGCTGAGAGTACAGCAAGGTCTACAGACACAGCAGACAACAATGAGCATGCCACACGGGCAGTCGCAGCATTCGCCCATGCAGTTACAGCAAAGCACGAGCACAGGACAGTTAATTACTTCTACGGTAGGGGTTGTCACTTTTGATGGAGGGAATCCGTTCACCGGTACAAGGGTGAGACTATATCCACAATAGGACAGCTCAATGGGAGTCTTCATGTGTTCAGTACTATCTGTGATGCCTAATCCCCAAGAGAAACCAAGGGTTGATGTCAAAATAGGAGGCAAGTCTTTTTTGTTTTTAGTAGACACAGGGGCAACGCGTTCATGCATAAGAGAGGGGAAGTTTTCGATGTCTGGAAATGCCATGAATACTCAAGGTTTTACAGGAGCTACAAGCAGAGTTCCTTTTACTAAATATTTACCAGACTCTATAGTAGAGTGTTATATGTCGGTGCCATTGCTATATTCAAGGCAGACACCTGTTAATATGTTGGGTCGAGATTTGATGACAAAGTTAAATATGACAATTTAATTTACTGATGAAGGCATAGTGTGTTCAACACCAGGAATGCATTATTTAAATGTGAGTGAATTTATTATGGCATTAGCAGGACAAGAGGCCATACGAGGAGTACCGTTAGAATCAGAAGGGTTTTACTATGGTGTATCCCTTTTGTTAACATGGTTGCCAGGTTTAATGAGCAGGACTATGAGAATACCTGATGAATCTTTATTCAGGCCAAAGATACCTATGTATGAAGAGGAAGGGCCAATCTTTCCTTTGGAATTACAAGCAACCATAGTGAGAGGAGAAATGGATTTGCTTGATGGAATGATCATGATGGCAGACTATGGTGCACAGTGATTGCTATTGGGGAGGGATACAGATTGACTGGCGTCACTGATGAGGATATATTTGGAGATCATCCATCAGATCACAAAGTGATATTTGAGATGAGTATTACTTATTGGGTATGAGCAATTAAACGTGAGGTTCCCCAGAAAATGATGCTAGCACAAAACCATCCTGAGTATTTTGAGGAAGACATGGCAAAAGTTCCAACTTCATTATGGACAACAGGCCCCTATCACATGGGCCTATTAAAGGGGGTTGGAGAAGTGAAGATTACATTTAAACCAGGAGCAATGTTATCTTGAGCAAGGCAGTATCCCATGTCTTGAGAGGCAGATAAAGGAATTCTTAAGACGATATCAGCTATAATTCAACATGGCATCTTAGTGATGTCAGATTCACTGTGTAATACCACAATTTATACTGTGAAAAAAGGGAAAAGGGGGTTGTGGTGTCTAATTCAAGATTTAAGACCAATTAACCAGATTGTAGAGGCAGAGTTCCCTCTAGTTCCTAATCCTGAAACAATTGTATTTAATATACCTGTTGAGGCACAATATTTCACTGTGATTGACTTGAAAAATGTGTTTTTCTCAATCCCATTACATAAAGACTCATAAGATCTGATGTCATTTACATTCAGACAGACTCGCCTGAAAAGCACTAATTTACCCCAGGGTTACTGTGAGTCTCCATCGATTCTCAATAGGGTCCTGCAGATGGACGTAAGCAATATTGATCTAGAAAGTGTTGTGTTACAGTATGTAGATGACATATTGGTCTGTAGCACCATAGAGGAAAAGTGCTAATGATTATTCTTGCTGAAAAAGGATATAAAGTAGACAGAGAGAAGTTATAGTATTGTCAACAAGAATTGTTGTACATTGGCCAGTTCATCTTGCATGAAGGGAAGAAGGTTAGTCATGAGAGAGCTGAGGCTATTTTGAAAACAGTAAAGCCACAGATGATAAAGCACATGCAGAGATTTCTGTGGCTATGTAACTATGTGAGAGCATGGGTCTTTGATTGCAGCTCATACAAAAGACCCTTATTGCAAGCTCTGAAGAAAGCACAGGCAACTCAGGAAACAATAGTTTGGACTGAGGAGATGGAAGACAGCTTTGATGAATTGAAAAAAGCAATTTATATTGCTCCAGTTCTAGGGATTCCTAATTATGCTGAGGAATTATTTTTGTTTTCACACATGGATGGTACTGTTATGACAGCAGTTCTTACACAGAAAACTACATTGGGGTACAAGCCCCGTGCATAATACAGTGGGATTCTGGAGCCAGTAATGAAGGGTCATATTCCTTGCGAACAATCTTTGGGATCTTCCACATTCACCATTGAGAAGGCTGCCAGTATAGTAATGGGTTGTTCCATAACGTTACCTGTTGAACATACAATATTTGCCATTTTGGAAAAACCTAAGAGTACGTTGACATCTCAAAAGGCTTCTGCTTATGAAGTAGTCAAATTGAATCCAGCGATTAAATTTGATGCAGAATAGTGAATCCTGCAATAGTTTGATGCAATATCTGAACCACTGGCAGAAGACAAGCATGCACATGATTGTTTGAACTATGAAGAGTTATTTGATGAGATTCCAAGAGTAAAAGAGAATGCATTGGCAGCTGGAGAGATTCTATTTATCGATGGTTGTTCAAGAATTGATCAAAATGATGGACAAAGATATACAGGTGCTGCTGTGGTAAAGCACACGGCCAATCAGGAGTTTCAGGTATTGATAAGTGCACAATTACGGTCTCATTTTTCAGCACAGGCTGCAGAGTTAGTGCCGCTGATTGTCACGCTCGAGAATCACGGAGACCAGGACGTAATGGTGTACAGTGACTCTGCCTATGTGATGTTGACGGTACATGCAGGGCTAGCACGCTGGAAAAGGAGGGGCTACTTCTCAGTGGACAGCACTAAAGTGCAACATGCAGCCCTATTGGACAGGCTTATTAAAGCATTACAACTCCCAGTAGCCATTGCAGTTGTCAAGTGCGCAGCTCACACTAAAAGAGCCGATTTATTTCACAGGAAAATCAAAAAGCATACGAGGAAGCTAAATGAGTTGCATGTTCAGATGACATTATGTCATGTGACACACCGAATGTGAATGAAAGCATGGTGGTGATGATGAGTGTGTCTGAATGTTATAACAATCTGTCTAGAGCTCAATTGATAGAGATCCAGGGGGAAGCACCCCAAGACGAGAAGTGCTTATGGACCCAGAGAGGGTATGCTTTAAACCCCTCTGAAGCAATGTGGTGACATGACAGTACTGGTAAACCAGTGATGCCTGTAGCCTTATTAAGGGTGGTGTTGGACTAGCTGCACTACCCTGTGCACACAACTAGAGAGAACCTTGCTGCAACTGTTGCCGAGGATTGGTTCATTCCAAATTTGTTAGAACACGTTGTGTTCTATGTAGTGAATTGCATCGTTTGGGAAATGATTACTGCTGGGCACACATTGCACACGATCAGGGGAGTTATTCCTAGACCTAGTTGCCCTTTCAGAATTTTCATATGGACTATGTTGACATGCTGCAAGTATATAATGGATATAGATATATGATTGTAGTGGTATGTCCTTTCTCGAGGTGGATTGAGTCTGAACCGTGTACCACCTGTGTAGCTAACGTTTAGTATGAGATGTGTTTCGCAGATCGGGAATATGTGAAAAATTAACATCAGATAATGGCCCTCATTTTGTTAACATAGTCTTTGAGCAAATACGCTTGTTGCTTGGCATAAAGCACAAGTTTTCATTGGCTTATCACCGCAAGCGAACAGTGTATGTGAGAGGCTCACCAGCTTACTTAAAGAAAGAATAGCCAAATTGAAGCTTACTTTGAAGAAAGGATGGTTGCATTGCCTCCCACTGGCATTGTACGTGTTGAGATATCAACCAGGGTCAGACCACCATCTTAACCCGCACAAAATAGTCACAGGGAGGTGAATGAGGACATCTGTCAAACCTCAGGCTACGGTTAGAAGTGATGCCCAGACAACTGTAGAACTGTTAGGAAAGGAGTTACATGATTATTTTATTTGCATGACTTCAAGTATCTCTGTCATTTCAGGCCAGCTCAAGCGAAAAGGGTGTGGGACAGTGCAGAACACAGAAGGAGATGCTTCAACAAGTGGAATTAAAGAACTTTCTCTTACCTAACATTTCCCCGGAGATGCAGTCCTAATCTGCAATCACACTCGAAAGTGGCACGAACCTCGCTTCAATGGCCCTTTAGTTATAGGAGACGTCACGTCGTCTGCAGTCAAGGTGCAAGGCAGACGTGCTTGGACCTTTACTAGGTGATGTAAAGATCTATGCTGGAGAACCCTCTACGTACCCACACCCATCGGAAGCAAGCATCAGGGAAGAACCACAGCACTTGCAGACCAGATCTATGGTGAGGAAGAAGGACACAGAAGCTGGTGAATAAAGATAAAGAGTAAATTGGACTGTGGCTTATTTTGGGACACTCTTTTCAGTCATTTAAAAAGGAGTTAAAGGAAGTTATTGTGTTCTTGAGCCACAGGAGTTTGTTGACATTGGACTGAGGCATGCTTAAGCCTTGATTGAAAAACAAAGACATGCCAAATCTGGAGTTCCTTTTCGACAACTGGAAGAGGGAGCAGTACCCAGATTCATTTCTCACTGAGTTGCTGTTCAGAGGCACGTATCGAGGTGCACAATGACAACGTTTCATGGGTCATTCTTGTAGTTTCCATGTTCATATTGCACGCATACCCTGGGCTTGTGGGGAGAACTACTAGTGTTCATGCTTTCTTGGAAGATCCTAAGAATGGTCCAATTGTGAGGAGATTGTTCATAGCAATTGTTGAGCAGATTCTCCGGCTTCCTGAGTGGGGTTAACGCAAATGCCCCTGTCACCGGATAATGCACATAGACTGGTCAACCTAGTATTTTACTACATAATTAAAGAGTTCCCGCATCTTGATGTGAGGCAAACCGACATCTGAACATTCCTGAGAGACCCGAGAAACAATGCAGCGCTTAATGACATTTTGAGAGATATTGTAATGCAAGTGAACGAGTACTCTGCAAGAACATTAAGAACTGAATGAGACTTTCTTTCGAGGGGCAGATCCGAGGTCTACTGGTAAAAGAACTTTTGTTTCATGCTGAAAGAAAACCATCATGTCATCTGCCAAAAGGCCAATTCATGGCCTGCATTGGGAATTTGTGTTCATAATTCAGTGAGCAGACTGCTGATCTAGGAGATGTACCGAGCCAATTCAGCAGCTTCCAGAAGTAGTGCATAATGTTGCCCCATTCAAAAGTGTTTTTCCTTTAATATAAAAGAGAAATGGGCAGCATTAGTAGCAATATCATCATACCAGATCCTGAGAGGCATCTACGTTGTATAAAAAGTCATTTCTGCAAGTGGACATACCTCTGCATGATTTATGTTTGCATTTTGTTCATAGTGATATTGCTTTCACTTACAGTGCGCACGTCCTATTACAGAGCCATAAGTGGACAAATACTCCTGTGTATCCTCCTGTACAAGAGAAGGGTATCGATGTGGAAATTACAAGGCAGCCGAGACCTTATGTGATTGTTCCTACTTTACAGACCCTCCAGGAGTTTGTGGCATGAAATGGCAAATTTAGCAGCATGAACAAACCTTTCTTTATGGCGGCATTTTTGCAGCACAATTTGTATTGACTGGAGGGTGCAAGATTGGTACATTGCAGGAAAGAGGCTGTGTGCAAGGCTACAAGAGAGCCACGGTGTCAATATATGTATCTTTTGTATCAAATGGGAAGAGTCCTAGATGTCTCTGGCTTGGCAGAACAGTGTTTGTTTTGGCTACATTTTTTGGTTTGATGTGCATGCCTATTTAATATTATTAACGTTATTAATCATTATCAGTTGTAATGCTGAAAATGTTCCCCTTCTACATTCCCCAATTCCGCAAACACCGACACAACTCTCTCACCCAACACACCTCACACGTCTCACCAATTCCCCATCACAACTTGTATTTGTGAACCTCACACTCAGTCATACCCATACTCACATGCTCTGTCACACTGCCAAGTCACAATGTGCGCTCTCTTGTCCCTACCAAACTCCAAATCATACTCCCAAATCACACTGTACGCTCCCCAATTCCTCCTGTAGTATACAGTTCTTCATTCTTGCATGCTACTTCTGCATCTTTCAACCTTTCGCCCATTCTATCACACTCTTCCCTCATCCTTTCTCCCAATCTGCAGCTTACTGCTTCTTTTCGGCTAACCCCTCTCTGTTTTTGGCCCACTACTACACCTGAGCCCACGTTCCTTCCACTTTCTGTACCTCCGCTCTCTCTCTGATTTCTGGCCCACCGCCCCACTGCATCCGCTCTGTTCTTTTGCCCACCGCTTCCCCCTCTGACCCACTGCTCTCCCTCTGATCTCCCTTTGCTTTCTTGCCTACCACGCCACAGCTCACCCATCACTCACCCTCTTACTCCTTTCTCTCACATATTGTGACAATTTTTCAGCTTTTGAAGAAAACTGTAGATTTTGACCTAAAAAAAAATGGGGTATCTAAAAATAGAGCAGAGTATGTGCTGTTTTTAGATAACCCATTTTTAGAAATAAGCAGGCCACTTTAATCTCAAAGGTGACCTGCGCATTTCCACGGGGCTGAGCTGTAGCGCAAATGATGCACTGGCCAGCCACCTTGAATACGTTTGTGTTGGCAGCGCTCTCCTGACAATGGTCTACAGGCTCCCCATGTATTTCACCATGACTGGCCCTTAATGGTCCTGCCACTGTAAAATGCAACCCTAAAAACTAATTTCTAAACCATTTTGGGAACAAAAATACAAGTGAGACAGCAGCTGCCACACTTAATTTTTTTTTTTTTTTTAAGTATAAAGCAGTGGCACCCCTCGTGCACGTATTTAAAGTGGGCGCATAGGGTGGCCTACAATTTCTGCACATTTAAAAGCACATCTTGCTTGTCAATTTGGGATATGCTTTACAATGCACAGAAACGCCCCCTGATTTGAGCAAAGGGGTGAAAAAGGACATCTGAATGGGCGCATATAAGAAGCGTCCATTCAGATGTCCTTTGTGGATTGGACTGCTCTTCTGTTTTTCCAAGTGATGAGATGTGCTTGAGCATTTCATTTCTTGAGTCCAAAAGAAAGTTGCCAACTAGCCCCTTAAGTCATTTTTTTATTTAATTTTATTTGCAAAAACTGCCAATTTTGTGGGTGTTTTTGCAAAAACGCCAATTTTTTTGTTTTTTTGCAAAACGGCTGTTTTTTGCAGAATTTTCCGGGATCGCAAAATCGCTATAAGCTGGAGGGTCTGACTTTAGAGATACACACGAGAGCACCTGGTCCTATCATGAATAAGCCTGGGTTACCATTTAGAAAGAGATCACATATAGAGATTATGCAAGACATTTTGATGTCTAAAAAGCATGTTGATAGGATGAAACTTCTGGAACTTTCTCTTATACAGGTAGCACATGTAAACACACCAGGTCCACTGACGAATGTGTCTATAAGGGGTCGGTAAAGAAGAACTATTCTGACATGTTATATGAGATGGTCAAAGAAACTCGTAAAGAACCAGACCTAAGAGAAGTGCTAGGGAGGATGATAAGGAGCTTGGGGAATAACATATGGTATCAGCATATGAAAGAAGTGGGAAGGAGGACCTCAAAGAAGGAATGCTTTGTATGTGCACTCCTGCCTCATAGCAGGGGGAAGTCTAAAATCGTCATAGCTATTGAAATAGATGTCCAGACAGCACATTGTCTATCACACATAGCACCTTGCCGCACAAGAGGCCAGTTTATGGGTCGACATGCCTATTTTAAATGGGCAACTGAATGGACAGATACAGATGAAGATCACTATGTCCAGGACACGAAGACAGGAAACAGAGCTCACACTAAGAATCATATGATCAGATATGAAAAGCCTGAAGTGAAAGGAGCTGGCATCAGATGGGAAGTAAAAAAAGACTTGAGAGTCCAGGAACATCTGCAGAAAAAATGTGTAGATGGAAGAACAGAGGCCAACTACAGATTTGGGGATCAGTGCTATCACCTGATGAATGGGAAGAAGGAGTGGTCATCTGCAGAGCCTGGGTGGTCATTGGTTGTTATCAGCCAGTTATTGATAGAGTGCAAATTGGATGCAAGCCATTATGGCAGAGACTTGCTAAACTATTGACTTGGGTTGAAGACAGAGGAGGACCCTTGCAGACAATGCCTTTGGAGAGTATAAAGCTGTGCTTCTGAAATAATGGCCCAAGAAAAGTTGGAGAGAACCAGAACTGTGGCCGAATCTTTGATGTACCAGGAATGAAACTTGGAACAGCAGTGGTCATGGATCATTATTGGGTTTGCGGATCCAGTGCATATATGAGGCTACCCAAGGATTGGGGAGGACGATGTTCACTGGTGAATGTTCATGTTCATGTTCCAGCGTTGGTGATTCCTAAAAGTGACCTGAATCTTGACAGTTTCCTGAAAGCAGATGCACACTTGAGGAAGAAGAGATCTGTGGAGCTGATTAGAAAAATGAAGAGAGAGAACTACTTCTCAGCAAAATCAATAGAAGCTTTTGATGCCATTCCGTATGAGCACAGACTGTTCAGCCAGACATTGTCAGTCTTCACATTGATCTTTATGCCGAGAATCCAGGTTGGAGCAAATACCAAATGGCTGCTGATTACCAGATGGGAATTGCTCTAAACGATCAACAGAACCAAAAAGGGATTCAATGCTATCAGAGAAGAGATGAAAGTCATACGATTAATGACTCTACAGAACAGATACATCTTGCACATGATCACAGCTATGGATGGAGGTGTTTGTGCAAAAATTGGAGAATCATGATGCACATTCATACCTGCTCACGATGACGAGAATGGAACCTTGACAGAGGCCATAGAGATGCTAATGAAGCTACACGTCCAGATGATAGACAAAATAGAGGACATTGCTGATGTCAGTTGGTTTGGATAACTTTTTTCTTGGGTTCCACAATGGATGGCAGACATGTTCAAGTTCCTTGGAGCCCTGATCGTGTTGGTGTTGCTGGGATTCTGTGTGATCAAGATAATAATCACACAATGCAAGAAGACAGCAAAGAAATCCATAGGGATGAAAATCATGATCGATTTTGAATCAGGATGGTAGGCCAGAGGCTTGACAGATGAAGAAATCAGAGACTTCAGAGACGTACATAAAAGAGAGGCAGAGACAAGAAAATGCAGATATTCTATAAGGCATCAAGAAATTATCAAGGATAAGTGACATCTTGGGACCAAGGTGAAGAAGCTTATGCCACAGAAATGATGAAGATATCAAGCTGTTTTACACGTGTACAGATGCAAAGAAACACAAGCAGACGAAGTATTCTTCAGGCTAGCTTTATAGTGAATAGATTGCAGCATGCACCAATATATACATATATGCATAAAGAGTAAAGGATGGATGTTTCTACTAAGTGTTATAGCAGAGCTGGACTAAAAAAGGAAGGCCTCATTTTCAGTGTGTCGCAGTAAGAAAACAAATGAATTAAAAGTAAATATTAGAAAGGCGAGGTTGGATGAGCCATGAAGCCAAGCCAAGATGCCAAGCTCTTATCAGGCTGGGGTGAGGTGGCATTGGATACAAAATCATGTGAAAGAACAGCTCCTGTTCAGAAGGCATGAACAAAACAAGGAAGATGTCAGAGATCTATCAGAAAATTGTATTTTCACATGAGGGCAGAGTGTGCCTTCAATCCCCTGAATTCTCTAGAGTCAATTAGTAAGAATAGGAAGGTTGGGCACTAGATCATAGTCTCCACAGGTGCTTTACTCTACTAGTTTACATGTTTAAGTTATTTGTGTTGTCACTTTCTACTGGTGGCTAGATTAACTAGCTGATTAACTAGCTGCACAGTCACGGGTTGGCAGAACTGCTGCCCTCACCTCTTCTTGGGAGTGAAGCTAGTCTGTACTAGATGCCTTTCACTGATTTTAGATAGATTTCATATCTACACAATTGGTTTTAGTTCAGTGATGTTTTTGACCCCACTGCCGCACAGCCAACAGCCCCAAAGGGCCATCACACAAATTCCTACTTAGCAGGCTCGACAGACGTGACACAAACAAGCAAACCCTAGACTAGGAAAGGAACTTGAGGGGTCAAAACACATATTGGCTGACCACTTGTAATACAAAATAAACCTCACTGAAGTAAAACCAAATGTGCAGATATGAAATCTAACTAAAATCAGAGCAAGGTATTCGGGTACAGACTAGCATCAGAGTCAATTAGTAAAATTGCCTTTTCATATTTACCTAAATCATTATTTACATGTCAATAATGCATGTTGATGTTTCTCTACATGCGTCTTCCCACATTAACATGGGCATTCTGCAGGGGACCACTTCATTGACTAACATTACTCATTGGGAAATCAAAATGGGTAGCTCTTGTTTTGCTCACATTTGTAGACTACAAAACATGCACATTTGTTACATAATCATAACTGCGTAGATTTCTCGATGTTATTAGTTTCTTGAGGTAAAACATTACCTCTACAAAGTTGTTTTGGAAAACACCCTATGTTTGAACCTTTCCAAAAATTACCATTATTGATTAATTGAACGTGCCTGTTAAAATGCTAGTACAGTTCTACTTTATAAACAGAATACATTCATCAGGCCTCTATGGACCACCAGATTTCCATTACAAAAACAGGGCAATGTTTGTTTTACCTTTGCCATTTGTCATGTAAAAATGTCATTGTACAGACATATTGCTGTTTGTAGTGCTGGGATCTTAGATGTACGTTTGAAATTGCTTCCATAATTATCTTAAAAAGCGTGCTACATTTCACTTTTTCTTAAATTAGACCTTTGAATAATATATACATACTAATATTGAGGAGGATATGTATGCCACAATAGCCTGATAAATGTGTCTGAACACTGCTTGCATAATAATGTATGCACATGTAGGAAAATAAAATACTGAGTAGTATAGCCGTTACTCACGTGTACTGCCTCTATTTTGTGTGCATAATTATGAGGCTATTTGCAATATTGGCTCATGGTGATGTAACGAGAGGTGCCACAATATCAATATATGTGATGACTGCTCTACATTCTGAAACATACCATAGTGGTATCGCCATGTAAATGGTAACTAAATATACTGTTTATCGACCGTGCTCGCCATTTTAAAATATTGATCACATCATTTTAGACAATAAGGTTTTAGGCAATAAGTCTAACTTTGAAGGACAACCTTTAAAGCATACAGATGAAATGACACAGGCATTCATTTAACCTTAAACTATGCATCTTTATTTACAAAAATCTGTCATGCAAATATGATTATTGTGTGATACGTGCTTTTTGAGAAATATAGATAAAAATTAAATAGCTTTTCCTCATTTTGGTTTAAAATTTCCCCTTATCCTGACTTGATTTTATATCATTCTACTTCCTCATTTGAATAATCTGTTACTGATATCGGTTTTATTTGTACCATATATTTTGTAGAACAGTCCACTTAAAATCATTACATTTATGACCCATGGTGAACTTCTTTTACTAAGCGGACTGTTTCAAGAATGATTTTTAACAACTTCTGCAGTCCATGGTTTCAGTTTAGACTTTTCTAGATGACCATCTCACTCTTATCCTTTCCCAATACAAATACGCCAAAATATGTTAAGTGGAAAAAAGGTGTTAGAGTAAGGGCAGAAACTGGAACTGAAGAACATTAGACGCTTTTAGAATTTGAGTAATAGAGAATAAATGTAGGCGGTAACAGAGGAGTTTAGTTATAAAAGATTTACAGAATATCTTACAACTTTCATTGATCCGAGAAATGAAAAACAAAGTAAGTAAAACACTGGAAATATGATAGATAAGCATGAGTGAGAGGACCTCGTAATTTAAAAACCTTGAGTCTTGGTATTCTTCGTAGTTTTAAATATATATATAAAAGGATGGATAATCCCCCGAAAGACCAATAGGTTAGGATCTGGGCAGCATTGGAGCCACTCTACAAATTTGACAGTTACTACTCGAAACCCCTGGTAAAAGGAATGAAGCCACATTTTAGATACCCTACCAGTGCTATAGCCAGATACGTGCTGTATAAGAGGGAGTACAATAAACTGATATTTGCGCGATATATGTCAACATTATGTTCATACCCAAGAGTCATATTTTAGCAGACATTTAATATTTCTCTTAAGTACATTGCCCTTGTTAGGATATCATCCTTTGTACTCGCTAATTCTTCTCACTCCTCACTCCTCAGTTATCCTCCCCTTTTGTCAGCCATCAATCTTCATTCATTCCCCCTCTTGCCTCATCCCTTCTACTCACTAAACACACATTGCATCTTTTAGAACGTTATGATTCATGATCTTTAGTCCTCACACATTTGATAACAGCACCAACACTTACAGAACATGATATGAGAGCTGTGATTCATCCTATTTCTATGACAAATGAATGAAGTATTTGGGTGAGAAAAGTGTGCAGTGATTTATCGGTATTACCAGCTTTTGAGGTTTCACCATCAGCTGTTATTCTGCATGCAGATTACTATTGTACAGCAGCATGGAAACTGTTTAAATACGGGTGCATATTAGGCTTGCACGAATTTGGTAAAATCCAACTCTGCGGACCCCTTGAAGCTTTTCTGGAGCATTCATCCCTACTGTGAGAATGTGATCAGTTTTTGGTGTCAATGAATAGAGGGTTAACTGCAACAGAGTTCTGTTTCTTGTGCGATGAGTCCTCGGTACACTATAATTTTGGTCGAACCTCAGTGCTGTCCAGGCAATCAAATCCTTCTTGGATAGATTTGATGAGCTTGTTTGAGCTTGTTCCATAAGTGAGAGCACTAGAATCTCCTTCAGCAAGTTATACCCTCCATACAAGGCCCAGCTCACTTCCTGTTCCTAAGCGGCTTTTGCTAGGCAGTTGAAAACTGTAGAGCAGCAGTTACATGCCTCTGCAGGAAATCCCACCCCCAAGCTCCTATATGCTGGAAGCCTGAGATCGTGATATGGTTCACACCAGCAGTTGTGCCAATAACACAAGGAATATTTGAAAGAAGGTATCCGCTGAAGCAACCCTATGGAATGTATCCCTGAAGAGATGACAATCTGACAGAGGAACTCCCTGAAGGAATATGAAAAGGCACAAAAAGAGAAACTAGTGACGTCACAAGAGGCATGTGTGACACCCTGAGAATCCTGGTTGAAGAGAATGCATGGATCTTACAGAAACTGATGATGAAGTTAAGAATCGAGTACATTTTCATATGCGACAAGTAGAAGATTGCACGTGTGCGAAGTGCTGCAGAAAATCAACTGTTCAATAACTGTACAGATGTTGAAATGCAAGGTAGATTAAGTCATTATAGAAGATGGCTATATGTAGTGAATATACTGCAGGTGAAGCAGCTATTGTATAGGAGCTGGACGTAGGTGTTATGAATTTAGTAAACCACAGACCAATAAGCTGAGATCGTGGAGGCGCATGGCGAGGCTGTCTATCAAAATGGAAGCAGCCAAGGTTGGTTATCTATTCTTGAATGCAGTGAACGTGCAAATGATCAATCATCCCTTGTTAAGGTGCAAAGAAAGAGCACCAAGAGTGCCAATTTTTATTCATTTAAGACATTTAAATGCTGCAAAGTGGACCAAACCATGCTCTCCTGTCATGTGAGCCAAGGATGGAAATAGAGTTGAGCTTGGAGTCCTAGAACAACGATCGTGAGTGCCTGCACTCACACATATTCCCAGAGACAAGGATACTTTGCAAGGGTAAGTTTAAAGACAATCTTCATGGCAGAAGACATGGGTGATGAGAGATGATGGGCTAAAATTGGGTGGGGAGGTAAGGTCAAGTCCACCTCCTGGCACCTGGGTCTGGGCTTACGTACTGCTAAGTGAACCTAATGTTCCAGACATGGCACAAGCGTGCCAACCAATTGTAGAAGGCTATATAATGAAGGGCCTTATAGTTTGAAGACCAATGATAAACGATGTACTTAATAGTTTTAAAGATGACATGTTTTAGAGGTAGGCACCTAATCACAATCCTAGTCCCTATAAAAGTATATTTAGATGTCTCCCTTAACCAATCCCAATCCCAACCAATGTCTGTTGATGTCCGTTGTAACTCCCTGTGTTAGATCATTGTTAATCAAACAGTATCTTTGTCATCTTCCTAAGTTGGTTTGATTATTTGGACTGGAGGTATCCCTGTGACAAAATGACTACTTCTCTGCAGGAGTACAGGGATGATTAGTGGCTAAACCGCTACTCAGTCGACTCTATTACTAAACCAGCAATGATCCCAACTGTGAAGGTTACTCAGGCACAGCATGACAGGTATACCTCATTCATCTCTTTTGGTAACGTGGGCAGAGGGCTGGGTACTCTCTTCAGGAAGGGTGTGAGCTGATACAAGAAGTAATCAGCTTCATTACAATGATTCCAACATAAAAGAATGCCCAATGAAGGTTCTACGAACCTATAGTGACTTTAACCAAACAATGGGCCTCATTACGAGGTGGGCGGTAAGGGATTACCGGCACCGGTAAGGGCACCGGTGCCGGTAATCCCTTACCACCCTACTATGAGTTCCCTTTGCGGGTCCCCCCTTAAGGACGGGACCAGCAAAGGGACTCTGGAGCTAATAACGGTACCACAATTTGCAGTACCAATTTTAGCGCCTTCCCCATTCCCATTGCGCCAAATGGGAATGGGGAAGGGCCCTGGTGAAATGGGAGTCACCGGTCCCGCCAACCTTGGAATGCACCGATAATTGCTACATTCACCAGGGCGGAGTCGGAACGAGTTTGGAGGCAGCCATGGCGCTAATAGCGCCATGGCTACCTTCAACCTCATAATGAGGCCTAATGAAATGTAAATAATCAGAAAACTCTAGTAAAATGCATCCCAGTGAAAGAAACACATAGAATGCAAACCTGTGTAGGGACACTGTGGAGTCTTAAGAAGGGGTGTTCAGGCAATCAATTTGGGCAACAATATCGATGTTCAAGGATGTGTTCTTGTAGAAAAAGGTAGATCGAGGGCTTAAAGGTCACCATAGTCCCAGAAAGTGGACCAAACGACAGTACCTCTTCATGACACATTTAACTCTTGTCTTTGGTGCTGAACAACATCAATCCAGGCTTCCAGGAGATATATTTGTGGTGAAGCCAATGTTGAGACATTCAATTCAATAAATCCCACTAGTGGTCGGTGTCAATGAGGTTTAAATGTGCAGTCTCCTGATGAGTTGATTCAGCGTTCGATACGTCGAGACAATGGCTTTAAATCGTTCAAGTGGTGTTGAGTCAGTGGCAAGATGATAGCTCTGATGGCTTGAGTAGGCATTTGAGACAAGTTAGTCAATGGCTTCCAACAGTCATGTTCTCGCTTGAGTCAGTTGCTCCCACAAGGTCATGCCCAAGAATGGGATGAGACGAGTAGACCAGCTTCAATGGGTCAAGCCAGCATTTGGCTGGCACAAAGTACTGCAAGCAGTTGGAAGTTACATAGAGTGCCAAAACCAGCACTGCTGGTCATATGGCAGCTTATGGTGTGTCAAACATGGTCAATCATGCTCAGAGATGCCTTGAGGTTATGAAACAGGATTCCAGCTGCTGCTGGACTTCTGGGATGCAGAGAGGCCCAATCCAGTGTCTCAAGGACAAGGTGAGTGCTCAGTTCTATGCTTCCACTCCAGGGATTTGGATGGCCAATGGAAACAATAGGAATGGGGACTTACTGCCCAAGCCCCCTCCCCCAGCAACTCGGGATCTGGTGCAAATTATGGCAGACCAAGTTGCAGTAACACTAATTGCTTTGGGCGGTATACCGTGCAATTAGCGGCGGGATACCACCCAACTCATGATGAGGCCCATAGACACAGACTGCTGTGTCACATACTTCTCAGAATTTCTACCACTCCGCCTAGCAAAATCAGGTGGGTGTGACTTGACCACAAGCTGTCCTAGAAAATTGCCTGGCTCCTCCCACTCAGACTCCCAGGTGTCTCCTATTGGCATACGTCTCATACACTCACTTAAAGAGATGGACACTGACTAGTGTGTCTCCTACCTTATCGAATCTCATCTTCTCTCTCCCAGTCAAATCAGGTGAGCAAGACTCTCCCATAAGATGCCCTCAGTCATTCTCTGCACTTACTGCTCCTACTGCTCCTTATTCCAGGTGTCAGCAGATGGTGCATGTCTCATCCACTCCCTTCAAGAGACGGACACTGATTGCTCTGGTACCCACATTCCTGAAGCTCTGCTGCTCCCTCCCAACACAATCAGGTGAGTGTGACTCTTCGACAAGCTCCTCTCAGGGAAAGCATCAGTCATGTGCATGTGTCTCTAATAGTCACACACGCTGCTCTTTTTCTCAGGAATTCCTTCTCCATTTTATCTCTCCATATGGCACTTGTGATGTTTACCCACTTAGAATGATTGAATGTCTCAAACTGCACTGCATAAGCAAAATGACACCTAAAACAAACTCTATGACAGGGTTTCAGTCACTCGCTACCTCTCTTTCGCATTCTTTGTTCTCAGGTACTCTAGTTTATTAACTCTTCACCAAATGTCCTACGCATGCGCCAGCAACAACCATATACCTCTCTGAAAGCTGTCTGAGACCGAAAAAGGGCCCCCACCACCTTCCTTCCTTTAGATCAAGTGGTTCAACATTAAAGTTTCAAGAAAGTTAGCTGACGGTTTGACCCTGTCCAATCACCTGACCTTTTGGTTTTGGTCTTTGAGCCACATAAGGGAAACTTTCCCCCATCCCAATGTACATATGAATGAATGTATTGGATCTATATAGTGTGAAAATAGCAACCAAGAAACGGTGTTCTCTGTGAAAATTGGGAGGATACAGAGAGTGAAAAACAGGAAGCACCTCGGCAATGTAATACAATGAAGCTATATGTAGACCTCCAGAGATATTTGTGGAACCTGCATGCATATGTTCAAATTTTGGCATGGTCCTGTCTGCCTTTCATGTTTGAGCTGTGAAAAAAGGTCCTCATTATCTTTGAGTGGTGCAATAAATCGACAAAAGACAGGGAAACAAGCTCTACACATGCTATCTTTGAAGAAAGCTTTTTGCCAGGTTTCCCCTGTGTGGGCTGCACGCTCCCACCCTCCTTGAGGGGATATTGACAGTTTGTTCGCCACAACCTAATGTAGATGTGGGTAGAGAGAAGTGAATCTCCATGAATTTCACTGGCTTTTTTCCATTGCTGCACATTTCTCAGCAGGGCATTAACAAGGGTGGGAACCTATGTTCCACTCGGATTCCTGTTCCGGTGTACTGCCCTAGAAACCATCAAAATCCTGCGGGCCTGGTCTGGTCATGAATGCAGCCCACTTCTCTGGATTCGCTGGTCAACCTAAAAAGAGGGGGTTGGTTGGGTAACCGTAACATCTGCTATACACAGTGCAATGAATCGCTTTGAAACACAATTTACTTGATGTATAAGCGCCTTACAAATGCACAATAAATAAATAAATAAATAAATAAATAAATAAATAAATAAATAAATAGATAAATGAAGATAGCCCCTAAAAGCTCAAACTTCGGTCTGGCCGTAGGATTGTGCAAAATAAGCAATCAAATTAAATGCATATCTCTTTCTTAGTGTAACCATATGCATATGGTGCAGGCTCAATCTGTACTGAAAATCTTGCTACACCACTGCAGTGTGCCGCACTAGTGAGGCAAAGGATGCTGCTTTCCCGCCGCAAATATTTATTTTTTCATGCATACACATTTATGTAGGCACTTATTTTCGGAGCAAAACCTATGTGGGACAATAAACAGAAATATTCTGCTGCTCAGTGAGGTGTATCTTTATGCGAGTGCAGTACACTCTAATCTAAATGTTTACCTCCTTTATAGAATGTAAATTATATCTATGGTTGAAAGATTTATGTTTTGCATGCAAACCTCTGAGAGCTTTCACTTGTTCTGGGCTTTTACATTAGTGCTTGGAATGTTTCTGCTTTAAGTAGATTGACATGCACGGATTTACAGCCTGCAGAGACACGAAAAAGGACACCTGCTTGTCTCCAGACTAGCTGCACCGGCATATCTGGGAGCTACTCTGCAGCCACCTGGCATTTTGCCAGCCATTTCATCTGACTTAATGAGGAGCCCTGACTTAGGGAGACATGCTTGGACATTCCTTAAACCAGCATACCGTTTAATGATCAAACTTCAAGGGAACGGTACTGGGCCAGGCCGCGTCCACAAAGACACTCATGTTTTCAGCTCCTTGAGTTCTGTGGCAGAAAGACAGGATGTCAGGGGCTCAATGTTGTAGGCCAAGTACCAGCTAGATAGCCCTCCACCCTAAAGTCAGGAGCAATAGGTAGCTCGTGGTCTTGGTCACAGAGGGGCTATGATCAGAGCGAGGGCAAGTACCCGAAGTTAACAAAAGTAATGATCCAAATTTCGTTCAAAGACATTTGGCTTGGAGATTGAGAGCCTTGTGCTCCTTTACCATTAGACTTCCTTTGCTATGGAAATGCAAAATGGCTATGGCAACATGTACAATGTGGAGATAGTGGGGGAAATGCTGGCATAGTACTTGCCTTAAAGATTAAAAAATAGCATCTAGACTAGCCATCAGTATCATTGATATATTTGGGTTTTCACATTATCCCGAGTGGGCAGTGGAAAAATGCAAAATATTTGCCAGGATATAAAGAAGCATCTGTACTTAGAGGAATCCACCCGCAGTGAGAAGGAGAGTGAAGTCTTTCTAGGTGGCGTTCCCCACCACAGGGGGATGCTGCAGGTTACATCTCCCCCCTTGTAAAGAGATGTTTCTGTGGGCGGGCTCAAGTAAACCATTAAGGGCCTCGAACTAAATAAGCCGACTGCATTAAAATGTCTTTCAAAAGTATATATATTTTTAAGGTTTGTAGACGTGCTTGCTCTATTCCTTGAAACGATTTAAAGTGACACGATTGTGCATGGTATTCTGCCACCGTCTTCTGATACTGCACTTGTAACCTTAATGCAATACCAGTTAATTTCATAATTGTTAGACGTTTCCCACACAGGCCTCATGAAGTGCAGACATAGGGCCCGATTCATGGAATATTTGCCCAGTTCAAAGTGAATTTGCACGGCTGAAAAGTGACTTTGCACTGCCGACAGAAACCCTGATTCATGGAACCGTGCAAAGTGAATTTTTGCCCTACTAAGTCTGGGCAAAGTCAACGCATAGTCTTTTTTGTTCAGTACAAAATGACTTTGCCCAGACTTTGCACTGCAAAAATTCACTTTGCACGGTTCGATGAATCAGTGTTTGTGTTGGCAGTGCAAAGTCACTTTTCAGCAAAGCAAATTCACTTTGAACCCGGCAAATATTCCATGAATCGGGCCCTTAGTCATTCAAAGATAATATGGAGGATTTGATTAATCTTCATAGAGAAGATAATCCACTGCTAACCACTGTATGCCTTGATGGATAGAATACCTTTGATGGAGCCAACTGGCTTTTCCTCCAAATGATACTGTTGGTATTTGTGAACGCGATCACATCATTTTAGGCTAATTCTAAGACTAAGTTCCCGGCCAATTGCATTTCTTCAGGCCCTTTAGTTTAGAGAGGGGTACCAGGCAAGTCAGCATTCAGTCATCTCTGGAATCCAACCCTGGAAGAAGATTTCCCTGTACCGTGCTGTGAGAGCAGTCTTTTCTAAAGTCCTCCAGATGTGAGGTGAAGACAGCTGTTCAAAGGCAGAAGTAAACTGGGACTGCTGCCTTTGTAATTTGAGCTTGTAATGACGTTACTTCCCTAACATCTATGTCCACACTCTCTCCACTCCCCACCCAATCTGAAATTGGGTGATTTGCTCCCCACTGTTTCCTTCCCTGGTTGCTTGAAGATCCCTTGCTGACAAATTGCCTGTCTTCCCCTCCCGCATTGAAAGCCAGTGGGCAAAGTGAGCGGGAACGACCAGGAGCATTGTTCCACTATTTTTATTTTTTACTGTTTTGAGCTCCACTTCTTTTTGCAACCATTTTCACCATTCCAGAACTGTAATTTGCGAAGTTAAAGCACACTTCTCCACTTTACCACTGGATATCAGTTACAGCTAAACTGAAATCTCTTTCAACTCAATTGGCTGTCAACCAGCATTACTGCAGCCCTTTAAAAATGTATAGCACGTTGCTCCTTTACTTCCTACTCTGTCTCCCGCCAGAGTCACAGTTCCACTGCTTTTTTGGTACACTTCCATTACTGTTGTTAGCTCCCTTTTATTGATCCCTTGCAATCTGCTGCCCTCACTGTGCACTCTGCCCTAGGGCTTGTAAAGTGCTCTGTTGCATCCCGAAGCTGGGTCCATGCTCAATAAATACCCTGATTATATTAATAAATTGCAATAATGTTTCAGGCGTCCACCATGGTGATAAAGAACATAAGCTGTTGCTGTAAGCCAATGTGATCCTTCCATTTTACCTGGCCTCGATAGGTCCATGGATCATGCTCTGAATCGAATGGCTGTGTATGGTGTCCTTTCTGGTTATCATCATCATCAAACTTTATTTCAGCGTAAGCCATACAAGTTACACTGTATACAATTCATATCAATAAAAATGTCATAAAACATCAATAACCCTATATAAAGTCATACTACAGGACAAAATTAAAACAAGCAACTAAATATCACATTTTACAATTTCTTAAAAATAATGATTTCACAGCAACAGGTTAAAAAGTAATGAATTTAAAAATAATCATGCATTCAAGTCATACAGTCTCACCTATGAGGAGGTTTATCCTGATGCACCAGGCTTTCTCAATGAAGCAGAGCAACAAGACAGCCGATATAGCTTGCATTTTGTAAACTTTTACCGCATGGGATATAGGACAACCACCATACCGGTTAAATAGGTTAGCAACTAGCATACCCCTCCTGTTTAAAAGTAGTCACTCTCATTCCTATTTGTTCTTTCCAGCAACGTTTTCTGGTGCATGTGAATCGCCAAATAATTATAAAATATACCTTCTCAAAGCTTGTTTCCCCTAGAGTAAAACTGAGGCTAAGATACCCATTCAACTTTCTTGGGGAGACAATCATAGTTTTAGTTTTTGTTATCATTAACTTGTTCTGTTTGCAGCTGCTTAGTCATGAAGTACACTCGCAACCATGCACAGCTTACACAAACACTTGCTTGTATACACAAAGAACATGCTTACACCATTCTGTAGATAGAGGACGGATACATAATATACATACTGTCAAAGTTTTTATTATTTTCCTCATTAGCCAATTGCAGAAACGCTAAACGCAAGGCAACAAAGAGATCCTGAGCAAGCTTGCAGATGCTTATGGCAATTAACCAAATGGATCCTCGTAGGACCACGCACAACTAACCTATAGGAAACATAGCACAATATAAGTGTATATAAGTGGATAGAAATCATATTATAAGTCTAATGAAAACCACAGAAGGCCTCATGCTACAGGACACAAGATGAAGGAAGAACCAAGCTGCACAAAGTGAGAAGGCTGAGTTCACAGTCAAGGTCAGAGATAGACAAGCGCACTCCAAACTTCAAACGACATGGGACCGGCTTCAGAAAAACAGAATAAATTGTCATGAATGCAGACCCGAAGACCTCGATTTTGTGGTCAACCACATGATGCTGCCGAGCTAGACAATGGATATTCACCTGCGGTGGGAAGACAAACAGTTCTCAGAAACCCAGACAAGAAGTGAAACAAATGTTGCAACATTGAGCACACTCTCATAGGCAAAGGTGATGTTGCTACCAGACACATTGTGGACACATTGTCATTTCACATCACCTCAGAGGTGCATAGAGGGCTGAGAACCAAACTGGGTCCCATGCCTGGGGAGACCTGAAATAATCAAACAGGGGACAAAAATCCAGGGGTGGATGGCAGAGGGCAAGCACCAATGGTAAGTCTGTGACCCTGCAACAATGTATTGATAGTTTCTTTGGGACGGATCAGGTCAGCCACCTTACATGGAAGGTCTTGTAGAATTAGACGTAATTCCGAGCACCGTATAGAAGTAAGTGATAGGTTTTTGGGGGAGGGCCTAGGTGATGACACAATCTGGTATCAAAACTGGGAGACACGTCTTGTGGAATTGGAACTTCTAGAGAATTGTGATTGTCCTGTATGATCCCTGTTGGTTTTTGTAATAAACAACAGTTCTAACTTGCCCTTGGCTCTGTCCTCCATTTATTCTGGGGAAATGGTTGTTGGATGCTTTAGAGCAGGACGTGTAAGCTCTTAGCAATCCCCAGGCCTCTGGCATACCAGTTTTCTCTCCAACAGCATTATCCACATAGAGTAAGACATAGAGTAAAATCCCCATTTTGTACCTTGAAGAACGAGAGAATAGGCCTATGAATCAGTCATCACAATATTATTTGTAAAGATTGAGAACAGCAGAGCCTGGCCTCTCTATTGATCTCAAATGGTCTGGTACATTAATTAATTGGTCACCAGTGCAACAACCCAAAGTAGTTTGAGAAAGTTGATGAATAGCATCTATCAGCCAATGGGGAATAGCTAGATCAATTAAAAGGGACCAGAGTGGCTTCCTTGAGGCTGAGCCAAATTTTGTTTGGATGTCAATAAATGCTACGTGCAGCAGCATTCTTCTCATGCTAACATATTCATATATTAGTAGCATCAAACTAAAAGACTGGTCAATAGTTGAATTGCCATATTTCCTACATCACGCTTGGACTCAGGATGCAATATTATTCCTCTTACACCAATCTTCTAAGCTTGTGGAAAGGATTCTAGCATAGAGTTTTGAGAGTAAGTCCGGAAGTGGTCTGTAGTTCCCAGGCTCATCATGGCTCTCCTTCTGTATATGTGAACAATAATTGCTCCATGCCAGCTATGTGGGATTACTTTTGTAAAGTCTATATGAATAAAAAGCATAGTCAGAACAGTTGCCTGTATCTCTGGCTCACTCTTAAATATAACTAGAGGTATACAATCAAGACTGCAGGCTTTATTACATTTTGTACACTCAAATTGAGTCAAGTTGTTCACATAACCATTGCGTAGCTGAAACACCAGACTTGCCTCAACACCTCTGCCATTAGAATACAGCGACAGCTACAAAACATTTGGGCTAGATAGGTACATATCGAGTCTCCTGCACTAGTGCTCTGTCATGACCACCCTCTGCACCAGACCACATGACTGACCTCTTGGGCTGCTTACTGAGTCTAGCCAGCCCTCCTAAATCATTTTCTTGGCCAAATGCACAGACTCATTTTAAGCCTCCTCTTGCAACTTTCCCATACCTGTACTTCGGTCAAAGCACTTTGAGGCCATACAAATGGGAAAAGGCTATAGAAATGACTAGTACATTACAATATAATATCTGTTAGCTGAAGTCACTTCTTACAGCCATCATTGTACTTTCCTGTTCATGAAAAAGAGGAGCTGCATTTAGCTCTGCAAGCAGCTCTAGGCCTGTCAGTTTGTCTAGTTTGGGCAGTAAGATCCTCAACATATCCATTGTTAGCTGCCACTTTACAAATTGTTTGCTGCAGGGTGGTAGACATCTCCCTTAACTCCTCAAATTTTTACAAAGGAGTTAACCTTTTGGAGCACCAGACGTCTGGATTCATGGTGTCATGTGTTTCAGCTAGTATTTATTTTTGATTTTAAATTGAATATGACAATAACCAGAGATCTTGCCAACAATTTGAGTTGACATGAGAAGAAGTTTTGAGCGATGGAGATCACCCTGGGCTCACTGTATTGCCAGATGTTTGGGTATTTAAGTGGTTCATGGTATCAAACCAATCTGGACACTGAACCTCAAGAGATTTGAGCATAACACTTGATTCTTACAAGAAGTGATCATTATCTGCTATTGGGCTTCCTGTATTATGGAAGTCTACATTGCTACTTAATCTGTCTGATTAAACATTAAAGAAACAAGTCACCTGTGAATATACACAGGTCACTGCTCACACTGCAGGACACACCACCGCAAGCCTTCCCACTCGAATCACTAAAAATATTTGGTGATGTGAGCAACTTCAAATCATCAGAAATGTAGGTTTTTGTAGATCTGCTCAAACTAGATGGAGCAGGACTACCATTTAGGGGTAAGTGCAGTATTTTGTCAATGAATCCTGTATGCCCATAAAAGTGAATACCTATAAGTACAAACTAATCCAGATTTGTTTATTTCTGAAAGTATAATACCAGGTAGAAACATTCAAACATGTGTCCTACAAGTAATAATGTTTAGGAGTAGATAATGTTGCAGGATCCCACCAATCTGCCAAGTGAAATAAGGTTTTTGTACTGGTTTTTTTAAAAAGAATTTTAATAATTTTTTATTGTTTTGATTAAAAAATGATAATACATGTATTCACAAGTTACAGATAATTCACGTAACTCAATGCTACAATTAAACATAGTATAACCATAGTAACAAGTGAAGAAGTTAATGAAGCATAAAACATTAAATAAACCATTTGTATAATTTTGCAAAGTTCACTCAGCTTATGTTACTGAAGCAATAATAAAAAACGGAACGTAGGTTATTCTATCAAATCTGCAATGAGAATAAATTGGCGAGAGTTGGAAAATGGATGATGGAAAAACAAACTGGTAGACAGACAGCTAACAAACACGAAACAAAAGGGAGGAGAGTAAGGGGGAAGATGGGTATAGAGTTATATTTGTTCAAACGGTTTATACAGTTATAATAATATTATATTGCAAACATATGGATGATATTATCAACTTGCATCAAATGAATTCAAAATAGGTATGTAGATTCAAGTGCCATGTGCAGTAACATTGAAATAGTTAAGGTAGCGGATGAAAAAGAACCATTTAGCAATGAATTTAGGGATTGCATTCAACTCATTAGCCATGCATAATTCCATTTTATGTAAATTATAAACAGAGTTCCTTCATCCTCTGGAGGAGAGAGATCTAGAATCTTTCCAATTGGCTGTAATGCATTTCAAGGCTGTGCAGATCAATAAATCATAAAGTTTGGCTGAGCCCGGGGAGATATTGGTTCTTAAGGCAATGCTTCCTAGGAAAACATTCAGAAAGTGCAGCTGAGTATTAACAGAGAATATGAGCTTGATAATGCTCCAAATGTCTCTCCAAAATCTGAACGTGAATGAACATTCCAAGAACATATGCATATATGAGGCAGGAGTTGAACCACATGTCCAACATTTAGCATCATAGTTTGGGTTAGCGTTTGCTAGTTTGGCGGGAGTTATAAATGCTCTATGAATGAAGAAGAGATAATGTTGTGTTATGTTCGCAGAAACAGATATTTTTTTGATTTTAGCAAACAAACGGCACCATATATGATCATCGAATCTGTAACTCCAGTCCTCTTCCCATTTCAAACGAATAGTGCAGACATCAAAAGTTGAGGTGGTGAGCATATTATAAAATTTTGAAGCTCTAACATCATTGCACATGGTGAGCTGAAGCAGTCTGAAGGGATCTGGAGAAAGGATCTCGTTAGAATATTGATTAAGTGCATCTAGACAGGAGTTAATTATTTTTTTATAGTATAGAAGGTCTGATATGGGAATGGCAAATTTGGATATCAATTGCTGAAAGGTGAGGATTGACTGATCATCTATAATGTGTAGAATGAATCTAACCCCTTTTTTTAATCCAAGATTTACAATTTAAGGTCCTGCTGTTGATAACAATATGTTTGTTGTGTCATATTAAACGGGAAAAACACTTGTTCAGGGTTTTGAAATGGTGGAAGAGAAAGGCTTGTAGGGCTGAAATAGATGCCTTAATAGGATGTAGGACATTCATAGATGTATGTTTAAATATGTAAATGAGGTCTGTGACATTATAAGAGGAGACTGAGGGCCTCATCACGACTTGGGCGGTAACCCTTAAATCTGGCGGTAGCGCTATTACCGCCGGATTTAAGGGTTCGCCAAATCAGGGCTTCGGTGGATTTCCCCCCAGCCCTTAGCTGGGGGGACATCCGCCAAAGATTCGCACTATTACCGCTGGCGGGAAATCCGCCGGCGGTAAGAGCGCAAATTTTCCCCATTGAGCCCAATGGGGAATGGGGCATTCCCGTATGGGCTCAATGGGGAATGGGGACTCCTAAGTCCGCCAAAGTCGTGATCCCGCGCTATTAGCACCGGGGGCTATGGCGGTCGCGCTAATAGCCCCCGCGCTAATAGCATTACCGTTACCGCCCAAGTCGTGATGAGGCCCTGAGTGTTTTTCTAAAGTACACCATGTGGGAATATCATGGATTTTGGGATAAGAAAACCAATGGCGCGATTGTTTTAGTAGGATTGAAGAATGGTATAGCTTGAAGTCGGGGAATTTAACACCACCTTTCTCATATGGAGCTTTAAGCTTGGTTAAAGCAATTCTTTTAATCTTACGTTCTCCCCATAAAAATTTTAGTAAAATAGAGTATATAGATTTAAAAAAGGAAAGAGATAATGGAACCGATAGAAGCTGTAAATAGTATAGTACAATAGGGGACAGCATCATTTTAATAGTATCTATGCATCCCCACCAAGAGAGATACAGGGGGGACCATTTGGAAGTTAGGTCTTTAAGATTGTCCAGTATTATTTTTGTGTTCATTTTAACAGTATCTTGAATTGTAGGGGCAAATCGAAATCCTAGGTATTTTATAGAGGTACTACACCATTTAAGTCCAAAGATGTCAATGGGCCTCATTACGACCCTGGCGGTAAGGGGTTAACGCCAGCGTTAGCTGCGCCGACCCCTTACCGCCAATTACGAGGTCCCCTAGCGCCATGGTGCTTTTAACACCTGCTTTTAGCAGGTGTTAAAATCCATGGCGCTAAGGGACCATGGAGTTAATTACGCCACCGTAATTTACGGTGGCGTAATTAACGCCTTCCCCACTCCCATTATGCCCTATGGGGCAAAAATGGGAATGGGGAAGGGTAAATGGGGATTGGGGACTTACCGCCCCGCCAAGGTCGGAATGGGGCGGTAAGTCCGCCAACCACCATGGCGTAAACGTAGTTTACGCCATGGTGGTAAAGTCACGGCCCAGGCGGTAACTTACCGCCTGGGTCGTAATGAGGCCCAATGTCATGTTTGAGACAATAAGAGTTTAGGGGCATCTCTATTTAATTTCTATCCTGACACTTGTCCAAACTTAGCTAAGGCATCAAGTAGATTTGGCAGGTGGCATTTGGGATTCTTGATAAGAATGAGGATATCATCAGCATACGCTGCTATTTTGGTATATGAGGCGCCCGCCGAAATGCCAGGGATGTTTTTAATTGGATCGTATTAATTCCAATAAAGGTTCAAGAGAAAGAATGTATAGTAAAGGTGAAAAGGGGCAGCCTTGCTGTGTTCCTCTAAGTAAAGGGAAGAAGGAGGATGTTTGGCCATTTATATAGATAGAGGATTTAGGGGATGAATATAGAAGTTTGACCAAAGCAATAAATGCTTCACCGTAACCGTGCCATTTAAGGCTTGAAACATAAAGTTCCAGTCGACACGATCAAAAGCATTTTCCGCGTCTAGTGCTATGCCTGCATATCCTTGTTTGTCTTGTTTGTCTTTAGCTGCTAAAATGAGGGCATTGAGTAATAGTCTAGCATTTGAGGATATATTGTGCACTTTCACATATCCCATTTGGTCTGCTTTAACAAGAACTGGAAGTGAGGATTCAATTTTATTGGCTAATATTTTCGCAAAGATTTTGCTATTTATGAGGGATATAGGTCTGTAATTGCTGGGAATTGTAGGATCTTTGTCAGGTTTAGGGAATATAAAAGTAGTAAAGCTTCTGAGAATGAACCAGATGATGATTTATGAGATATGAAATATGAAAATAGTGTTTTAAGTTTAGGAGTTAGGGCGTTGAATAGATTAATATAGCATTCAGTATAAAGTCCATCAGGACCGGGAGCTTTCCCTTTACCTAAGCCCTTAATAGCTTTGGTGATCTCTGATTATGTGATTTCCTTATCTATGCGGGAAAGGTCAATTTGAGGGTATATTACATGACTGATGTTGTTGAAAAAGGATTCTATGTTATCATTAGGGATAGGACAATCCGGGGTGTAAAGATCAGCATAGAACTTCTTGAAGCAATTAAGTATGTCTTCGGATCGATAGTGCAAAATGCCTTGAGCATCTTTTCATGGGATATGTCAAACTTTTCTTTTTTAGTTTTTAAATAGGAGGCAAGCATTTTGCCAGCTTTATTTGACGTCTGATATATTTTTGTTTTATATTTAAGTATCGTCCCTGCGGCTAGTTCTGTAATTTCTTTATTAATTTTGAAACATAGTGCCATGACCTATCGGAGATTGGTCATGGTGGAGTCTCTATAATAACATTGTTCAGCTTGGGTAAGTTGAATATAGAGGTCATCTAAATGCTTTTTCCTTAGTTTTTTTTATTTTTTCCTGAGAGGGCCATAATATGACCTCTTAGACTTGCCTTGAACGCATCTCAGTTGTTTACAACTGATGTGTCACCATCTAGGTTGTTTGTGAAATATTGTTGGATGAATGATTGAATGGATTGAGTAAAGTTTGGATCCTGTAGGAGAAAATTATTAAGTTTCCATCGGCTAGTAGTTTTATTAATATCAGATAAACAAAAGGATGTAATTACCGGAGCATGATCCGATATAATAATATTGGAGATTTTAGAGTCAACAATGGAGCCAGAAAGGGTTTTAATTGCAAAGATATAATCCAGACGTGATAAACCATTGTGCGGGGGTGAGTGGAAGGTATAATCTATTTGTGTGGGATGGGAAAGTCTCCAGGTATCAATTAGTCCAGTTTCGGCTATACAATTCATAAAGGCCTTTGGGTTTTATTAGTTTTAAATAAACAACTGGATTTTCGATCTAAAAATGGGTTGAGGACTTGGTTCACATCTCCACACATAATTAAGTTGATGAAGTTATTTTTAAGTATCATTTGTTTGATTGAGGTCCAGAATGCGGGATCTAGTCTAGTGGGACCATAAATGTTTAAAATTGAGACTTGTGTTGAATCATTTAGTAATTTAACTCAAACCCATCTTCCATTGATGTCCGCTTCTTGATCTAGAATTTTAAAGGGTTGTCTTTTACTTATCAAAATGGCTACTCCATTCTTTTTGGATAATGCTGGACTGGAAATAACCTCTTTTACCCAAAGTGATTTGAGCTTCATTGTTTCTTTGTTTGATAAGTGAGTTTCCTGTAAACATGCTACCGATGGCTTAAATGTATTTAGGTGGGATAGGATTTTACACCTCTTAATGGGATTATTACATCCTTTGATGTTCCATGTAAAACATTTAAATATCATTTAATCATATGTAAAATGATAGAGATGCATTAAATAGCAGTAGTTCCATATCAATTTGAAGTTAACAATGATGTTACTTAAAACATATATACCCATAGAGTGATACAGAAGGATAACACATCGGGGAAGGGAGTTCAATCATAGACTGAAAAAGTAAATGCATAAGGGTGAGGGTTACTTTAGAGATCGAACGGGACATAGGAAAATGAACAGGAGAGAATGAAACGAGGATAGGTAACACCTACTGGATCGCTAAAAAGGAAAAAGAGCGACCACAGTGGAAGAAGGACGCTATAATGGCGCCCGCCTCAATTTGTTAGGGTGATTGGATATAGATTGCATTAAGTGAATAGTATCAAGTAAAGAGGATATTAGAAAAGAAGGGAAAAAAAGAAAACACAAGAGAAAGCAAGAATCAGTACATATTATAAGGCCATATTCTCAGGTTACAGATGAGGTGAAGTACTTGCCGGAGATGATGTGTCCATGCCATCGCCATTAATGGATTGAATAAAGGTTCTAAGATCAGTTGGATCAACAAACACAGCTGTGCCGCCTTCATGGGTTACTTTAAAAGAGCAAGGGTGATATAACCCATAGTGGATATTAAGCTGTTTTAAAGCAGGACGGAAGGACAAGAAAACTTTTATGCGTTGGGCTGTGCTTCTTGCCACATCTTGAGAGATGAATATCTTATTTCCATGCCACATGAGGGACTTGCATTCATTGGCAGAAGTTATAATTAGCTGAAGCTGAGAGTATTCTAAGAGGTAGAATATAAACGTTCTGGGTGATGGACGAGATGCAGTGGGGTAGTTGGTTGACCAATTCTGTGCGCGCGCTTTATATTAAGTACCGTTTCCAAGGGTAGATGTAAGATGCCAGGAAGAAACTTTTGTAGAAACACAATGGGATCAGATCCTTCAGAGCCTTCCGGTAAGCCTGAAATACGTAGGTTATTGCGCCTGCTGCGGTTTTCTAAATCTGTATTATGTTTTTGGAGTTCTTTTATGGATTTCTCCAATTTAACAACTCTGGGGGATAGGTCTTCCATGACTCCCACTCTCCTCTCTACTTCTTCCATTCTGTTTTCAAAACCCAGCCATCTTTCATCCAGTTGTTGCAGTTTTATATTTGTAGTTTCAATACATGGTTTCAAAGCTCTTATTTCTGCAAGAATAGTTTCAATGGTGGGGTCAGAAATACTAAGTGAGGTGGTGAGTCACTTTTGGGTCTTTTAAGATTTGTTGAGGAGGCGATAGATTCTTTAGCTGTGGTTGTGCTTTTTTGATTCGCTTTATTGGTAGTCATTTTGATGATTGATGATAGAGTCTTGAAGGTGAGCAGCTCAGAAAGATGTGTATTCGTAGAACAAAGTAAGTCAATGCTGTGTTAGATTTGCTGGCAATGGTTGAACACCACTTAGAATTATTGTGGCGTTTAGATTTAGATTTTTAGCTTCTTGCAGTCTGCAATTATTACTTCCATATTATGAATTCTGTAAACCTTAAACAATAGGGGGTCGAAATGACCTGACAGAGAATAATAAGGAGCAGATCAAGAGTAATAAAGCGTATCTTTGATATTGCTGAGGTAGGGCAGGGAGGTATAATTGTAATCTGTCCCACTGCTTTAGTTAGTTGAGATTAGGTGGATGTATTAGGTAATAGGAAGCAAAGCCAGCAAATATGGTATTAGGGCAGTAGTGCACAGATGACAGCACTTATGCAGACTATAATGAGGCGGAGGGTTTAGGTGTTAATGATCCAAGCTATATAAATTAATTGGATGCACTCAAGGAGAGATGTTGATATACATTTTTAGCCTTACATGAATTAATAATGTAGGCTTCACAAACAGGACCTTATCCACAAAAACACAGAGAAAGGGTGATGATTACGCTACTGGCATAAAAGTGTACTCCAACCTTCCCTTCCTCTTTCTTCTTATATGTTGGTTGTAGCTCTTTTTCTTTTTCTATACTGCCCTTCCCCCCTCACACCTCTCACCTTCTTAACTTTTCTTCTTTTTTTCCACAGTATCTACCTTTTGCTTCCTTTTCCCTCCTCTCACCTTCCCTTGCTTCTCTTTCCTTTTCCTTGTCTTCTTCTTCACCACCCTGCCTCCTCACACCTCTACTTTAGATATTTGTAGTAGAGGGGCTTATGGCTTCTTTTAATCAGCTCTTGTCTGGTGTGTGATACATGTATATTAAATATTTTTCCTCTCCTCTTCAGCTGTTATCATTATTTTGGCCACAGGTGGCACCGGAGACGAATCTCAGGCGTAATGTTGAGTCAGCTTGAAGCCTGCGCGTCACCTGAAATGCGACGCTGCTCCTCTCCTCATGAGGGATGGCGCGCATCCAGTGCCCCACACAGGGCCAACTTCGAGAGCTCCACGGTCGAACACAACACGGCTCCCACGGACCTGCACAGTGCCGGAGGCCTGGAAACACCAAGGTAAGTAGTAGGTAAAAAAATTAAAATCCAAATTATCATCTTTCACTTAATGAATGCAGATTGTTCGGTGAGGCGGAGCGACTCACTCAAGCTGCCATCTTCCTCGGCGCTTAGCCACGCCCCCTTTTGTACTGGATTTTAATCAATGAAGCCATCATCGTCACACAGTGCACTAAAGCATTTGGTTGATGTAAGATTACACATCCTGGCAATGCTGTGCTTATATATTTAGATATACATATGGTTACAGATAGATTATCTGTGTAAAAAGGAACAGCCTGAATGGCCATGCAAGCCCTGTAAGCCAGACTGCTCCACTGACACAAGTTTCTTGAGAATTCTTCTGCAGCAGACTATGGAGCTTGGACAGCAGAGTGTCTATCTCCATCGTTCACAATCAATGAAGCCACAGTGTTAATTATGGGGTCATTGGGGAGCTTCCGGTGTCGGCACTGGGTGTTAGGTGGGACTAAAAAAACAAAAGTATACAAATATTGCGTTTGCTCAGAGCCGGAGGAAGACACACTGGATAGGAAATTATGACATCTGATTCTAGGGCTACCACTGAGATGGCTGGCTGCTCCTGCACCATATCTGAGCACCCCAGCTGGACTTTAGGTTTTGTATGATGTTTTAACTGGGTGACATCTAATTCAGGGGAACTTTCCACTCATCCCAGACCAGGCTCGCACAATTTTCTTGTATTTAATAAAGTTATTTTTATGAATCTGGCCCCCTAATTTAACAAAATTGATTTCTTACAGCTTCCCTCCCCTTTCAGGACAAGAAACACACAGGCTAGTGCAGAAGATGTATTCATGAACCAAATAGAAATAAAGGAATCAATTTAATGATACGTAAGTTGTCCTTTCATTAAATCCGAATGCAATGATGAACAACAATGAACACGCTAGTCACTTCAGTTTTCAAAGCTACAGTTGTAGGGATAGAGACTTCACACACATCACCATAGATATCTATACATTTAATTCACCCTGAGTGTGCATGCCCCATGGATTGAATGCATGAGGGTCCAGGAGTAATCGTCCACTTACAAACATCAAATCAGTTTAAAGTAGCCCGGCCTATCCAATTCTCTCTACCGCCCCTTTATTTAAATTACCACCCCTCCTACTCAATTGACATGTTAGAATTTCAGCAGCATTCTCTAAAACTCAATTTCAACGAACTACTGGACCTTCATGTATGGAAATGGATTTTAGAAAGGAAAATTCAGGTTAAACATGTATGCAGGCTAGATTCCCAGCAGTGATGTTTCTATTTAATTACTGTGTAAAAATGTAAAGTTCTCACTTTCAATGGGCAGCTTAAAAATAGAAATTGTAAATTGGTAGAAAATAATCATGCTATCCCTTTTATCTTGAGCAATTCATAATTAATAACAGTATTCTGCTTGATGGTATCCCCAGGATTTACTTCAATTAGATTATTTTTTGAGGAATGTAAACATAGAGATGTCAATTTAACTCCCCTAATGATTCTTCCATGCTAGATGTCATAACACAGAGAAAGAATCAGGGGATTTCACTATATACACAAACACCATGGAACCTAATGATAAAATATATATTTTTACAGATGCACATACATTTCTGAATGTTCCCTAACTTCTCGGGATGCACAATCAATTTTTATATTCTCACCCCTCAGTACTGACAAATAACAGGGATCAGGATTTAATCTAATTCCCTTTTTAGTATCACTCCCCTCAGGATTATTTCCCCTTTGTATTATTCTCCCATATGAATTTCTTTTGGCTTTATCCCAGGTAGGTGGGCACCCTGTTAGGACTGGTTCAGTTATCTCCCTCTAGGAACAGGTGCGTATCAATCAGCAAGATAGAATCAGCTCTCCTCTGCAGCCTATCTGCTGTTTCTTCCAATGAAGAAGGCCTGGGGTTTTAACTCTGGGTACTCACATAAAGTCTCTGCTCCATCAATTGGCCCAAAAGCAGATCAATCTATTCCTAATTCTTCCTATCATTGTCAATTCTCCCTTTTCCTCTCCATCAGTCAGTGAGTGAGCAAGTGAGTCTGTCAGTGTGTTTCTTAGTGAGTGTGTTTTGAATCTTGTATAGACCAAAAACCCCACATTGTTCAGGCGTGTATCATTTCCCTAATCTAATTGGTCAATGTATGTAATTGGACAGTGTTCCAAATATGTCATCACAGTAGACATGCCCCTCCATGGTCATTGGGAATATTAATAAAGAGGGCAGACTGATGGGAGTAACTTCTAAACCCAGTTTTCCTCCAATTTGATGTGCTGTCAGCTCGGAAATGTTGTACATTAAACATTCTAACATTGTGAAATAGTAAATTCTACACATATGACCACTTTACTAATCAACTCACTAGATTTATCTCTCTGGCACGAATCAACCATTTCAATGTTAATCATGATATTACAAATGGTCACTGAGTTACAGATTATACACACATTATTTGCCCATCTCTAAGCAATGGACTAGTCGCAGCAGATGCTAGGATATATGTATACCTGGCGTATGCCATTTCTGTGTGACAAAATGAAAATCCTCCTAATTTGCATAGTTACAAATCTCTTGCAACAATACTACTTGTACGAATTATTAAAAAAAATAGTAAACTCCTATGTACCATTTAAAAGACACATTTTTCTCCCACTTTACACCTATTACATGCAGTGATTCATTGTTCTGCCCACTACAAAATTACTTTACTTCTTTAGCTCTTAGTTCAGTGATAAATATTTGTATGCCTGCCACTGGTTGTCTTCTTCCTTCAGGAGGGACCAAGAGATTTAAATAGCAGATTGGGCAAAACAGATCCACTGGTAAAGCTGAACTCCAAATATGTTTTAATTATCTGAAGCCCGCCATACTCACAGATGCAGGCCATAATGAATTGCCGGATCGGCTCCCTTTGACCTTATAGCAGAAGCATCATTATCTTTATGGCACAACCTCCATGAATTCCAACTCCTTGATAAAGCATGGGATCTGTCTTCACATCTCATTGTAAGGGAAATTAATTGAACAGAATGGCAGCTGTCATAATTCAAACCTGTAGCTGACACTTGAGTAAGGTTGATTTCTCCCAATTACTGATTGTAATATTACATTGATCTGTGCCCCTATATTTTACATTTTCACCCCCAAAATGCAGCATTTTATCCATTGCACTGGTCTATCAAACCACTATCAGGTCTGCATTTTCAACATCTGTAGGTTTCATAACAGCGACCCAGGATTTCTGCAAGGGAAAATAAACATACACCAGCAGAAAATGTAAATCTGTTTTTCTCTCCAGGACTTGGCATTGCTGTTCTTTTTATCCTTAGATTAAGTAGTTCCCCATTTTAATACAAGTTGCAGAATGCTTTCTGGTACTTGGACTTCTTGATCACTATTTTTGATGTGAGGTCACTTGGGGATATTGCACACTTGCTTGCATCTGTGTTTTTCAAATGCTGTGCAGGAAGTAGCTTATTGTCTTTCTGTTAGCATGGTACGTTTGGTCTGCATCATTTCTGTGAACTAGATTTCCCTAAAATAGGCACTCTGGTGTACTGATGTAGCCCAATTATGAATCCACCAAAATGCTCTCAACTGCCACATGAAGGAGTGTTGCTATTGGTGGGTGGATGATTAGAAGCTGCCCTATTAAGAAAGCAAGCCTTTTATATCCAAACTGGTTTGAATTATCATTTAGAGGTGTTAGTCTAGATAAATAGCAACATTTTTGGCCCATTGTATGAAGGCATCAATACACAGCAAAAGCATGGCTGCTATAACAGCTTGCCATGCATAGTGGTGCCAACAATTGTGTTCCAGGTAGTTCTATTCTCTGGTGAACACCCTAGTATAGGCATCTCAACTATATGTTGATGACCATCACTTCAAGCCATGGTTCCTAAAAACCCATGGGTCAGACTCACAGTTCATATTGTTTATGTCATTTACCTTTTTCATAAAAAAAAGGATTGGTAAAGGAAACACAGGCTTCCTTGTAGAGCCCCCTCTTAAAAATCTCTAACTGCATATTAATATCACCTTTGGACATTTAAAATCATAAATATAACTACAGCCCACATGGCTGCAAGGCACTCGTTGATCCATCAACTGTTTGTCTGCCCTTTGCCTCCTTGGAGTGGACACGTATGTTCAGGATTAAATGTCACCTCATTACCATAGGGAAGATTAGTGCTAGGTTAATTTAGTGCTAACCTAGTGGGGGTTAGGGCAAGTTTAGTGTTAGGCTAGTGCACTGCTAGGCTCTTGCTTATTTACACTAAATGAATACACACATCCAAGCTACATATTTCCAATGCATGTTCATTCCCCTCGTTGTGAGGTCAAGGTAGATATCTGCATGACCCCTTTTGTCACTGACAACTCAACAGGCCACTCGGCTTAAACCTCTACACACTGCACCAAGGCTCTGCAACATGTAACAAGGTAGAAGCATTTTCTCCATACAAGTGTACTCTTACAACATGGGATCAAAAATCACAGAAAGAACAGAGGGTCAGACACTGCCAAGTGCGGGTGGTGGCGCGGATGTAACAGGATATTTCATCTTCCAAGTAAATGTGGTGGTGTCTGGAATATTAAAGTATTAAAAAAGGTTTAAAACCTTCACAGAACAGTAATTCTAGTAGTAAAGTAAATCTAAACCATGAAAAATAAAATATAGTCTGTGGTGTTGAGCATAGACTTTGCAGTGGCAACCAGATGGGGATCGCTAACTATAAATCTAGATTCAAGTTTACGCTGCACAATCCCCACATGCCACTCACACAGTCATAAAGGGATACTGATTTTCATAATATGCCACTGCATCTTGGTGCACATTAAGGTGTTACACGCAGGTGACTCTTTTTAATTGACCAGTGATTGAGTTGTTCCTTTCTTGACAATGTGTGACTCTGGGCTGTGGTGGACAGGTGTAGCCTCAGATAAACAAATCACTGTCCTAAAAGCACCAACACCGATTCACAAAGTAGACATCTTCATGCAAATGAGCACATTGTCAGTAGCTACTGTGAGTGCACTTTACAGTTGCTTTAATTTACAAATCATCATGTGCTTTTCTATTTTGCTCATGCACAAAAATGTGACAGGGTGTGAAAATGTGGTTGGGAACAGTCTGCCAAACCACTAACACCATATATCCAAATGCAAAATGTCATTGAAGAAACTAGTGGCTAGGAACAGGCAATGCAAGTGAGCAGGGCATGCAAGCCAAACCCACAGAAAATGTGGTTAGTCACAAAATAGGAACAAATGTAGCAAACAAACTTTATTTCCCGTATTGTTAGTTTTAGCGAGTCTACCATTCAGCACCCTATTTCAGTCAATGTTTAATGAAAGCAAAACATACACACATTGAATATTTATATTGCAGAGAAACAATGATAGTGCTTTAACATTGTGCCTATTCATTTTCTGTTTAGCTAACAACAGCATGTGTTAACAGTTCACAGCAATTTCAATTTTTGATGCTGCTTGGAGAATGCATTTGAACAGATTACCAGTTACATGCTGGCAGTACGTTTGTGTTCATTAGGCAAGATTGCATTTAATAATAATAAGAAGTCTGGTTTATCATTATAGGCTCTTTTTTATGGAAACAGAGAAGGGCTTTTGTTTGGAAGCACAATAAAGAAATTGGCCTTATGTGCACTCTGTGCTTCATGAAAAAAAGGAACTCTACATTTGGCACCAAATGAAGCCCACATCCGTCATCATACAATCCGATAAGTAACCAAGTAAACAAGGCATCAAAAGTAGAGACAAGGGACCTTATTATAAGTGACGCGGTCCAGAAATACAGGACTGGACCTGGGAACTGAACTGTTCAGGCCCCTACCGGCAGGTTTTTCACTGAAGCACTGACACCGTTACTAGCACCGGGATGCCAGGCGGTGTTAATGGTAATACAGGGTTGCCGCAACTTGTCAGCTACCAGTGGGTTTTAGCGGCAACATCATAATAAGCCCCAGGATTTATTTCCAGACAGCTGTACTGAAATTGACAGAGACTCTGGCATAGTATCCTTCTTTTAAAAAATGTGGCCAGCGGGCACAGAAACGTTTGGGTTTTATAGTGAAATACACAACGTGCCTTGTACAGAAAGAGTGAATATGTTACATTTATTAAGTTTCATTAACAATACACTTCCTAACCTGTCCAATTCTGCTAAGTCTACCCACGTGATACAGACCACCAGTTTATGCAGATCTATTATACAAATTAAATCCTGATCATGGACCTACCGCCAATGTGATCCTTGTTCTGCATTTCATGTATCTTAAGATGCGTTCATTTGGCGATAAGCGGTGGTTCGCTGGGCTTGCCTCCGCCTCAGAGACTTACATCATTCCCACACAACCTTAAGCACGCTCACATGCATGCCAATCAATCAAATCTCTCACTGCAACACCTCCCTAAGCATGAATGTGGTTACTGAGTCATTGTCCAGGAATGGCTGCAGTTCTGATCTGTCCATTCTTCATGAATATGTTGGCTACAACACTGTTTAATAAAATTAAAATGTATAGGAACAGTAAATGCCATTTGTGAGGAAGCACATTAATTATGTTGACCATCTGTCCACTCTGTGTTGACGAGAATGCAGGAATCTGCCACATGGCACAACATGTTGTGTGATGATGCATAAAAAGGTGTGCCTATTTATTTTCTGCCATTTGTATAAGTTGCCCATTGTAAAAAAACATGTATGTGTGCAACAGGATCCAGTTAAAACTATTTTTACATGACTTACTACTGGATCCAGATGCTGAAATGCAGTTTTTTGTACCTTTCCTAAATTGCTAGTTATACAGAGTGTAATTATGAGCTTGGCCGTAAATGTAAAACCTCTGGGGCATGATTATACCTTTTCTGGTGGTATCGGAATTACCACAATTTTTTCTGCACATCAAACTATAAGTTTGACCTTAAAGTGGAGTATTTTCCTCCAGCACCACACTGGAAGTAAATCTGCCACTTTTAACCTTAAGTGCCAATGACGAGTCTGCTCATCCTTTTTGCCTAGACTTGCATAATAGCCTGGCACTTTTAAGGGCACATTTCAGTCACATTGTCATGGTGGAATTACCCCTTGATTCCAATAAATGGGGATTAACACTGCCCTACCACTACTTGTAATCCAGTAGTAAATCCACTAGGTGGTGGCAAAGTAAAAAGAGTTAGCGGTAATTCAGTGGATTTACCATCAAATTACCACCAAGCTCATAATGAGGCCTGATATTTTTGAATGTTGGTTCTCTTACCACTCCACTAAATTATGAGTTTCAAACATGAAAGTCATCTTTTATGACTGCTTTTGTGTGGAGGTAATTGCTGTCAAGAAATGCATTACCACATACAGTAATTACCTCATGCTGTAATTTCCACATGCCACAATGAGAAAATGCCCATGGAATCCAATTTGACTCCAAAATGGGGAATAACGTCTGGGTCCACATGATGTGTAAGCATGTGGTCCCAAACCGTTACCAAATGCTTCCCGCATGCAGTAACAGACGTGTGTGGATAATGGGTGGTGCCTAAGGTATGTAGAATGCCCCTTAAGTGACGCAAATTGTGTGTTTTTAGAATGCAAAGGGATGTATAAAGCTGAATGATGTGGGACTGATGACTACAAGCAAGTGATTGTATAATGCATTTTTTTTCATTCTTGCTAGTACAGTTGTAGAAATACATGTTATTAAATGAAGGCTCGATTTCAGGAGGGGGGACATAAATCTACATTATACTTATTTTCCTCAGCATGTTACTATAATGATTTAACATTGTGTCTGGTTGGTTTATTATGTTCACATTTCGAGTCATTTCTATAAAACTATGTCACATCCCCCACCCTTCCCGGAGATTGAATCCCATAGTACCGTCTTTCCATGTTCAGCACTGGCACAAGTGCTGCTGAAATGATTAGACAACATTTTTTTTTTTTTGTACATTCTTTTTATTGGCATTTACAAGATAGGTTACATACATATCACCTCAATAACCTGTTAAGGTTAGGCACTGGCGAATGCGTATATGCATATCAATGGTACACGTCATGGGTCCAACCACTGGGATTGCTTGAGGTCTTTGGGGAGATGCCTTTCCCATGACACCCTGCGCTCTTCCCCATCCCAGGTATGACATCTCCCCTTCTAACTGGTAGCAACAACATCAACAACATACTAATCCCCTGCCTCCTACCCCCAACTTTGAGTTGCTTCTTTGAAGTTTTAACAGTTCAGCACACTTGTGGTTGGGTGCTCAATGTGCTGACCTTGGTCCGTTTTGAGGTGCCAATCATGCTTTTTGGCTTATGTGCAATATGGTCTCTGTCGTTCATTTTGTCTATGTGTATGGGTCAGTCAGTTCTCTGAATTTTGTCGCTCTTAGTGCTTGTATGGGATCCCGGGATTGTTGTTATGGAAAAGCCGCACATTCCATCCTGCAGGTTTTAGCCAGGAGTGTGATTTGCTCTGTGGCCGTGGAGGGAGATTTGGCTTTCCAGTGGGTTAGGAAGTATTTCCTTGCCGTGAAGAGCATTAGGCCGACAGGTTTATGGGTGAGCTCTTCCTCGTGCCAGTAGTCTGCCCCCCCCCCAAGAGCATTACCCCTGTGACGTTTTAGAGACGTCAGAGATGTGAGGAGAGAAGGAGAGTGTGGAGTCGAAGATGACCCAAGGTTTTTAGCCTTGCAGGTGGGAGCACGGGAGGTTCAACAAAATATTTAAGGCCAATACATCACAAGGATCAGCCATAAACTGATCTATTTGCACAGGTGAGTGCACAAAGGAATATTAAAAGGGATGCCAAAGAGAGAGCACAGGCACGGGTAGCAGAGCTGGTGAAAGGCTTTAATTAGCATTGCGCATGCGTGACCATATACTTATGCAGCCAGTAGTGGACCTGTAAGACTTCCTATTAGCCATAACTATTGACAAGGGAAGTGAGGATAGGAGAGCAATGGGCTGTGAGGAGGAACACACAGCCTGTGGATGGTGGGGGTTATTTTACTGCATATTAAATTCACATGGCCATGCAAGACCCTAGCACCCCCCATTCCCTTCCCAACTTAAACACAGACACTTGTGATCTCTTTGGACTAGTATGTGCTTTTAAGGGTATGCTGTTGTTATTTCGTAGCAGTTTTCTGAAAAGTGAAGGTTTAATTGCAAACGTAAACCATCTCCAGCTGTAACAAAAATGCATTAAGAACGTGTGCCTTCGACCACTTGATTTATAACCAATATATGTGTCCTTGCACTTGTCCTTGGGTTTTTGACTCCACACTCTCCTTCTCTCCTCACATCTCTGACGTCTCTAAGAAGTCACACTACCAGCTGCACCACCTCAGAGGTATTGTTCCTTTCCTCACATTCCCCCATAAACTCACTGTCTCCAGAGCTCTGGTTCTCTCTAGGCTGGGCTATTGTAACATCCTCTTTCTAAATCTGCCTGCTTCTACTCTCCGCCGTCTGCAACTTATCCAGAACAGGACTGCAAGACTTGTCCTTGGCCTCAAGCCCAAGGATCGCATCTCTCCAGGACTGAAATCTCTGCACTGGCTCCCAGTGGCTGTGAGGATTGAGTTCAAAACCCTCTGCATCGTCCACAAGGCCTTCTGGGGCCTCAATACCTTCAACTCTCTCTTCCTAAATATCTTCCTTCTCGAGCTCTTCACTCATCCACCTCCAACTCCCTCAGGGTCAGTCACTTCTCCAAGCAACGAGTTGGTGGTAGATCTCGTTCCTCGGCTGGTGCCTCCTGCTGGAACAGCCTCCCTGCCTCCATTAAACTTGAGGAGAACCATCTCCGATTCCGGAAGCACCTCAAAACTCTCTCTTTGCTTCTGCTTTTTCTCCTCTTCTCCTCTGCTGACCTCCGAGCTGTAACTGAAATTGCACTGGCTACCTGGACATCCTCTGATTTCGGGACCAGGACTCTCCCCCAGCAGCATCTCACACCTGCACTGCCCACCTGGCAACCCCCGCACATGGGGACTGTTTCTGTATCCCTACAGTCCCCCTCCCACGCTTGACACCTGATGTCTGCACTTACCCATGCACTTGCCACATGCTGGTCGCTACTTACTTAGTGATATCATCCTTTGCCATGTACTGCACTGTCCCTGCTCCCTTCCCACACACTTGCGCAATCTGAATGATACCTGGCCTAGTAGGATCGTTGTCCGTCCTCCCTTTGTTCCCCTCCCTTGCCTTGTCGTGCCTTGAAACACTTGTGTATAGGCGCATTATAAATGCCATATCATATCATATATCCCGTAGTGGCTTACATTTTAGGATGTTTCACTCTGTCCTCTCTGCAGACTAACATATACCCTGTTTTCCAAAGCATTCTAGAACTTCTGCAATGCTGCCTATAGGATATTTTAAAGCTCAGATATCTGGACACACCATTGCTTTGGGCATTGCGTCTCTTACCAGTATCAAATGCGGTTTTGTACACAGCAAGGCAATACTAGTTGACCGCCAACATTTTCCCGACCAGGATGGCACCAGCTTGGGCACCCATTTTTTATCATCAGCAGGAAAAGGGTTGCCAAAGTGGCACTGAGTGGGATGGCTTAAATCCTTCTTCTATTGAAAGACATCTCTGTTCCCAAAAGCATGCAGCCCCACCCTATATGAACGATCATCAGTTCTCTGTTTTACTATGTTCAGGGGTAGCCCCCTTGGGCATCAAAAATAATGTATTTAAAATTCTCTACAATAGTGAAAGAACTCTGACATGAGAATGGGTTCTATGATGAAGCATTTCGGCCATCAGCAAAGATGCAACTTTCCCACCCATTGTGTACTGGCAACCAGCCGAACACTTACGGCCTAATTTATAGAATGTTTTGCCTGCTGCAAAGGCACTTTGTGCAAAGTGCACTTTGCGGTGTGCAAAACTCAATATTCCTATTCATGGATAAGACTTTGCATGACTTTGCACGGGTCAGCCACTAATTTGTGTGGTGCTGAGCGCTTTGCCCAGCACACTGCGTCAAGGGTGGGAAAGGACCTAGGCAAATAACCAAATAGGGGGCGGAAAATGAATATTCCCCATTTTAACTGCAAAATGAGGAAGAACGAGGAATAACGTGGCCGTTTTGAGGGATGCGCTACGGAAATAAATTAGATGCCCAGTCAAGTGCAAACCTAAACGAATTCATGGATTACAAAGTACAATTTCACTTCACGAAAAGTCACAGGCAAACCCTGTGATCTTACTCCCAAATGAGATGAGACACAATGTACAAAGCACAAAGGAATCATGCATAAGGACAATGCACACCATTTTAAAGTTACACCACAGGATGAATACAGCTGCATTAGCAGCAATCGTATATGTCCATGGAAGAAGGAGGAGGATGGTGAGGACATGATTTTCCACCCAAGCACAACCCTCCTTGGGATGCCAGATGACAAGGTGTATACAAGGTACATATTTCCTCCCCATGTCATCCTAGGCCTGGCCAGAAAGTGGGAGGAAGACCTTGCATCAACCACCATCTGCTCCCATGCACTCACACCCCTGACGAAGGTGCTGACAGCCCTGCATTAATTGGCCACCGGCTCTTTGCAGCACACCTCTGCCATGTAAACAATTTCTCCAAATTACAGCAGCAAATCTGTGTACACACTTTACACTGCATTCCTCTCCCTACATTGTATTCTTCATGTGATTACTCTTTACGCTTTTAGAACCCAACTTGCACAGGTTTCTGTTCAAACCATGCACTTCAATGATGGACATTCATCAGGGGCAACATTTCCATTTACTACATCACTGAAAATGACCACACACACCCTCCGGAGCAGTAAAAGGCCAATACCAGGATAAAGAAAAACAACAAAAATAAAGTGGCGAGCCCTTTCAGCCTGCCAGCTGGCTAACAGGCACTCTGAGGCATTCTGGGTTGTGCCTGCGTGGTTCTGTGTCGCCCTGTGCCTGTAATGGAGGTGGAACAGCAAAGTGGGCATGGCTTCACACTATATTCATTTTACATGAATATCTACAAAAGATATTAAAAAAAACAATCAGTATCCCACGTAGTGAGGAAGTAATACTTCACTTTACATAAATATGCCAGTCCACATCCTTTTTAGTCCACAAAAGAATAGATTCTGAAGGCAATCCAGCAGCGATCAGAGCAGCGCGTCCAGGCTAACAGGCACTCTAGGCCACTCACGGTTGCGTGGATGCGGTTGCGTGCGTCTCTGTGCCTTTATGGGAGGTGGAACAGCAAAGTGGGTGTGGCTTCATGCCATATTGATTTTACACGAATATCTACAAAATATATTAAAAAAATCAGTATCACACGTAGTGAGGCAGTTATACTTCGTTTTACTTAAATGTGCCAGTCCACATACTTTTTAGTCCACAAGAGAAGAGATTCTGAAGGCAATCCAGCAGCGATCTGCAGCGTTTCCAGGCTAATAGGCACTCTGGGGCACTTCGGGTTGTGCACGCGGTTGCACGCGGCCCTTTGCCTTTATGGGAGATGGAACAGCAAAGTGAGCATGGCTTCACTCCATATTAGTTTTACACGAATATGTTTTAGTCCACAATAGAATAGATTCTGAAGGCAATCCAGCAGCAATCCGAACAGCGTGTCCAGGATAACAGGCACTCTGGGGCACTCCGGGTTGCACGCGCATGGTTGCGTGCAACCCCATGCCTTTATGGGAGGTGGAACAACAAAGTGGGTGTGGCTTCACGCTGTATTAGTTTTACACTAATATTTGTTAGTCCACAATAGAACAGATTCTGAAGGCAATCCAGCAGCGATCTGAACAGCATGTCCAGGCTAACAGGCACTCTGGGGCACACACTGCCACCTCCCTGAATGCAGGTTATGTGACAAAGGTGTCTACGGAAGCAAATATGCAGTGCCCATGGATGGCCGCCAACTGCAGCCAACTGTACTACAACACATTTATGAGCATGTCATGCATAATTGTCTACACATAAGATCCACACAAATGCCACTCGCCAGATGTGTCCACATATAGGCGTCCATGCCTCCCACGCCTTGCACTTGCTCACTTCTGATGAGTTAATTTGCTGTCTCTTTTAATGGAGTCAGCTCCTCCTCGTACACTGGTGGCCCCCCTGCAGTGGTCTAGGAAGAGGCCAGGTTGTTACTGAGCTTATGCTTAGTCCTTCGAAGAAGGTCTCCCATCCACTTTGGACCTCTTTAGCAGTGCGCCTCTCCATACCACGGGCATTTATGATGTCACTGATCTCTGCCATATGTTAATTCGCTGGGTAGGTGTATGGGTGCTGCCAGCTAATGGGTAGAGCTCGACATGGTGTTTCATTGCATATGCCGTGAGGATTTCAAGCTCCTCATCGGTGAACCTCTGTTTCTTTGGTGGCCACTTCTCCTTCACCGGTGCCAGATCATGGTGTGGTGCCTCTTCCTGCTCTGCAGGCACCCCCTCTAAGCCCCAGTGGCCCTTGGTGGTTCTGGGCCACCTATAGACCTGCCACCATGTCCTTGTCCAGATGCTGGATCACCTGTGGGGTGAGGCTCACCACATCCTCCTTCTTGGACTGGGGCACACGTCTCTTTACCATGTCCCTGTCCCTGTCCTCTCCCTTTAGGAGCTTTACTACTCATGGTGCAGGCAAAATGAAAAGCATCCCCAAATATGTATCACACCACATAAGAAGTGCATGCTACATGATGTACAACGTAGATGAGTGGTCCTGTAAGGCTCTAAGGCATGCCAACCCCCCAAATATCAGTATGCAATATGCAGAAGTCCTTCAAAAGCAAGAAAATGCATACAGAATACCGATGGGATCCCCCAAACGAAATAATGTGGGACGCGATACTCAGAAATCTTCCAAAGACCAAAAAAAGCAGTGTGCAAAACTCAGAAAGCCTCCAAAGACTGAAAAAAGCAGTATGCGATACCGTACGGGCATCCCAAACCCCCAAAATGCAGTATGAAATACTCAGAAAGCCTTAAAAAAAACCAAAACATATGTGTATGCGCAGAGGCACCCTAAAAAAATGTGATACTCTTTACATGAAGGCAACAGCCTGCGAAGCACCACTAAATGCATGTCAGCAATAGTTAATCCTCCGTCTTCATACCTTCTCACGCAAAATAAGTGATGCACATCACACCACTTAAATATCCCCATCACTGCTGTGTGCCGCATAGGCATGCCATGTGCAGCATGTAGCACATAGGTTATGCACTGAGGCCCTTTACTGTCATCTCCATGTTACCTCGTAAATCGGTTGCCATGGATCCTTTTCCTCCTGCCTCTGTGGCATTTATTCTGCCTTATGCAGCCCTCTATTGTCTCCAAACCCCACCATCTGCTGCTTCATACTCTTTGTGAGTGTCTACTGCCCACCACAATTGTCTTGGAGTTCCTGCTGTTCCCTGATTGCCTGATTTTCTGTGGATCACCTGTGAGGCTCTGTGACACCTCTACTGCTGAAAAGGGACGTCTCACCTCTATAGTCCTCCACCACCACTGCTCCACAGCACATAAGGATCTAGCAGCCCACACCTGCCTTGGAGGTTGCCATGTCTGGCCCTTCCCCCCCTCCATGGAGCTACACCCCCAGAGCGAGGAAGAGGGCTGCACACTTCACCACCAACAAAGTCGGCACCCAAGTGGATGAGTTCTCTTAACCTACCTCGAAACCATCTTAAACAAGAAACTCAGCTTGGGAAGGCCAGAAAAGGATCTGGGAGGACATCACGCCTGCCATCAAATGCAGAGGGGGTGGTAGTCCATTCCATCGACACCATGAAGAAGTGCTGGGATGACCTCAAGCACCAGAGCCAGAAGAAGGCAGCCACTGATGCAGGTGCGACCGTGGAGGTGCACCGGGTGGGTGGCCAACGGTTGTCCCCCCTTCAGCTCCAGGTCCTGGAGACGTGTTACCCAGCATTCCACTCCCAGATCCTTGAGTGGCAGTCATGGCTGGAAGCTGCTGGTGACTACCCATGTGGTGCACTGCTCTACAGTGAATGTGTGTTCTTCATGGTTATGCAAGATTGCTGTTACTCCTGCCTGTATACAACATGTTTGTTCCACTACTCTACATCAGAATGCAGCCTCATGCCACGTGTATGTGATGCCAGACATCTGGGATGTGGACAAGCATATGTATGTGCATTGTCAATTTTTGATGAATTGGTGCACTTGTGCGTCTGCATTGTGAGTAGATGACTGCATGTACTCATATGGGAATATAGGAAAGATTGTGATTTTGCCAGCATGTGAGGGACATACACAAAGAAATACTCTATGGGTCGCACATTAGCTACTGAACATTGCTTCATTCTCACTCGGCAGTTGAGACTGACACATGTGTATATCTGTCTGGAGCATCAACCTCACAGGGACTGCAGTGAGTACTGTCAGCCAAATGCATGAGGAACTAGAGGTGATGTTTGATCCTGACATTTGTTTCTGCTGAGGGCAACACCATATGTGCTTGTACCTCATCAATGGGTGCCTGTACGTGTTGCATGGTGGACATGGGATGTGCATGGTAGCATCAGAGGTCTGGCCTGCTCTGGAGGTCCGAATGGGCTACATTCTGAAATGTAATCTTGTTGTTTCTAGGAGGAGTCATGACACTTTTTGCCAAACAACCTCCTCTGTCACCCAGGGTGCACAGTTTATACATAGGCTTTGTTGCGTTTCTCGGGCTTACTGATGGGGCATCTTGTCCATCTCACTGCCTGCATTTCCCAGGTTTATTTCTGTTAGGGAGACTTCTCCAAAATGGCTAATTTCCCTTACCTACTGAGTCCCTCAGCAGCTTTGCTGGATTTCTAGGATTTATTTTTTCACCTGGTAAGAGTGTGAGCCTTTTTTTCCCACTCTTGCGTATGTTTTGCTGTGTGTGTTTAATATTTGTTTGTGTTCATAGACTGTGGAGCCTCACCTAGTACACAGCCATCATCTTTTTACTGCGTGTTACACAGCAACTTCAGTGCAGTGACACAGGGTTGTCTTTTAGACTTCCCAACTCAGACTCCATTTTCTGGGACTGACTACTGTCTCCCAGAACATGTAAAGTTGCCATTGAATGTATTAGTCTTTTTAAATCCACAGACCCAGTACAAACTCTCCACCACTTCCTCCTCTGTGGCCCAGCTGACCTCCACTGCAGCTTCCATGCACCCTCCCACCATGGCCCCATGTGCACCAGTCCCATCACCACCTTGTCTGGATGTGCCTCTGTCTCTAGATGAGGTGGAAGTCCCTACATCAGCAGCAGAGGTGCTCACTGAGCCTGCCCAGGGACATGCACAGGAACAGGCAATTGAGAAACAGCAGGCACTTCAGGGCAGTGCAGGTGCCGTTCTTGCCAACGAAGAATTTCACCTGGTCGGATGGAGAACAGCCATGGGATACTCACTCCCAGGCAGCAGCATATGTTGGCTGTGAGGAGACAAAATTCTACAGGGCATAGCCACCCGCAGGAGGCAAAGCGGCACACAAATGCATGAACTGAGGCAGGTGGTCTGGATCCGACTAGCTAATCTGGTTTCAGCCATGGTGCGAGGCAGTAGGAGGTGGAGAGGTGACGGGCAAGGGTGGCAGCCATTTGGAGAGCCAGGGCTCAGACAGATTTGTGGAGGGCAAATGGGTGGGCTGCCTCCTGGGAGGGTCCAGCAGGGCGATCGAGGAGGCAGAAGGAGAGTTTTTGGACACCCTACAAGACCTCCAGGAACGTATGGAGGCCCGCCTACAGGAAGAGGATGTTGTTGTTGAGGCAGCACTGATAGAAGCCCACGCCGACAGCCAATGTACATAGTTCCTTAGTGTTAAGTTTCATTTTTTACTTTTATTTATTTTCATCAGTGGACATTTTTCCTTTCCCATTGTTTACATTTAAATAGTTGGAATACAAGTTTTCATGTCATTCATTTCACACTTGTTGCAGTCTCTTTGTCCATGTGCACTTTTACTTTTTACTAGATAACCAAGTGCATGGGTCCAATGGCAGTCATGTGGGTTGGGGCCTCATTGTGTGTGTCATGTTGTTACTGTGATGTTTGCTGGGGGACATGCGTGCATGCTCCTTGTGTGTGATGGATGTTGCATCTGTGCTCGATGTGCATCGGTGGGCTTGTGTAAATGTGGGGAGGTGCAGTGCTTTTGGATAGAGGTTTTTGCCAGGTCTGTCATGCACATGTGTTGCTTGCCTACTTGCATGCTTTGAAATATTGGCATGTTGGTCTATTGTGTACATGGTGTGCATGGCATGGTTGGTTTGTACTCCATTGGTGCATGTGTTCATGTGTGTTATGGTTTTATCAGTGTTTGCCATGTTGCCATTCTTTTAATGGACTTGGACGTGTGCACATGCATTTCACATGAAGGAGTGTGGCCATCAAATGGCTTGAGGTGGCAATGGCTGTTCATCTGATCCCACTCCTTGTGCAGGGTCACTGTCTGTTGGTGTTGTAGGAGTGGTGTTTTCTGATGTTTGTGTAATGGTGTGCATGCAGGGTTGGTTGTGGTGAAGTTTGAAACACTCTCTGACAGCATTCACATCACCCATCCACAGGCATGTGAGTCTTGGGTCACTGAAATGAACTTTGCCACCCCTACCTGCCTACTATCCTACCTACCTACCTTTGTACAAGGTGAAATTCACACAGACATTATTGATGACTCAGACCAATCAGTGATTTCTCAGACTTGGGTCCTCCAGGGCATTCTGCTACATTACTTTGAAGCAATTGCAATACCAGTAAAACACTATACAAATTCCACATTGCTTTCCATTGCATTACTATGTGACATGAACACGGGGTGGAGGGAGGAAGTGTATGTGATGCAACAGTAAGATGTCCTATTGATGTGCTGCTGTGTGTGGTGTACCATGGAGTCTTTGAAGAAGCTACAGTCCTGGATTCAACATCAATGCTATCAGTTGATTGTGTTGGTAGTGGATATATGGCAGGTGTACTTCATGGTGGAGACAAGCCTGATAAGTAGTGGTTGGTTGTTTCTCCACATTTTACTGTTAGGTGTGTGGACAAGCAGGGGGCTGCCTAGGGGTTGTGGCGGAGGTCCGTGGGGTGATGGGTGGTGTCAGGACTTGAGGGGGCTGACTGGGGGTTGTGGCAGAGGTTATGCAGCTGAGAGATGGTGCCAGGACTTGAAGGGGCTTCCTAGGACGTTGTGGCAGAGGTCAATATGGTGTTGGAAGGGGGCTGTACTAGCAGGGGGCTGCTTGGGAGTTGTGGCGGAGGTCATGGGGTGTGGGGATGGGAGGGACTAGCAGGGGGCTGGCGGGGGTTATAATTGTAATTGTAGTTGTGACGGAGGTCAGGGGTGAAGGGTGGTGTCAGGAATTGAGGGGGCTGTTATGACTTAGAGTTGTAGGCCAGCAGTTTAGGTGCCTTGAAACTAGAGGTGACGATCGCAGTTTTGTCGGGGGGACTACTTTCTGTTATGGGGTCTGGTCTGCATATTCGCTGGGGTGCAAGCTTGCCCTGTGGGGGACAGTTCGCAGTTTTGCTGGGGTGCCGCTTGAACTTAGGGGTGAAAGTATGTAGTTTATGTGGCCCATAGAGCTAGGGGTGATGGTCCACAGTTTAGGTGCTGCTTGAAGTTATGGGTGCCGCTTAAGGTTAGGGGTGATGTTCCACAGTTCATGTACTGCTTGGAGTTAGGGGTGCCACTTGCAGTTAGGAGTGGAGGACCACAGATTTCCCATGGTGCCTTGAGTTACGGGGGATAGTAAGAACTTCACCGGGGTGATGTCTTGAGTTACAGGGAGCAGTACTCAGTTTTGCCGGGGTGCTGGATGATGTTGCAAGGTCTGGTGTAATAGGTTGTATGTGGTGCTAGTTTTTATTTGTGTTGGGCATTTGGTTTCTTTACCGTAAACCTGGTTAAAGAAGCCGGTAGTAGCTGAATGATTTAAACATATACAATTTCTATTAAGAATGTGCAATTGCAATTTATGTTAAGGGAATGGAACTCTAAGCATACAAAAATGTATTGGCAGTTGTTCACAATAAATAGCTGGAGACTGACAGTAAAACACAGGTGAATCCTATAAGTGAGAAACTTTGGCAGAAAAAGGTAAGTGAAAGGTATGGGAAAGGCATTATGGATAGCAACATAAAGGCACAATTTGCACATGCAGTTTAGAAATTGTAACTAGAGGACGTTCTTTGGTATCATAGTTAATCTTAAAAATTCATGTGATGTTTTAGTGAATTTTGTTTAAAAAAAGAAACCTATTATCTTGTCTTGCATATTGAAGAACATATTTGACAACATTTTGACCAAGAATATACCCCATTCATGGAGATAATCCTAGCTAATCCCAGTTTTGAAAAAAATAGACTATCAACACCCACATACTTCTAAACTCCTAGATTTCCTAGCTGTGCTCAGTAAATATTTTTGCAAATGTGGGTACACATGTGTCTGTTGTTAAATTCATATCAAACTCGTTTTCGAAAGGGTTCTGCCAAATACATAATAGTCACTTTAACATTTAAACGTCTGACGAAAAAAAGTCTTTGAGGGACTAATCCCCCATCCTATGTCGTCTAAATAGAATTTACCTCAGCTTCTGATGATGTTGATCATTCTGTATTACAGGCTAAGCTTTTTAAATGGGGTGTACCTTTGGATTTGCTCAACATGTTAATTGTTGTTACAGCAATACCTCAGCGCACTTTAGACTGAATAGCAGTATACTTCAAGGATTGCTCCAGAGCAAGGCCTAGAACAAGACTGTATGCTTTGTACCTATTGGATTCTGCATGTCACGTGAGGCTGTTCAGCAATATTCTCTGCGTGACCACCTAGAGGTGACAATACATTCAATCAAAATCACCTCTTTTGGAACTCAAAGTTTGAAAACAAAGATATGGAGAATGGGAAAATCAGAAAAAGAGAAAGTGGAGAAATATATTTACCTGGGAGCTCTTATCAGCTTTACAAAGAATGAATCAGAGCTGATAGAAAGGGAAAGAGGTGTATTGGTAATGACTGCAATTAAAAGCTTTTACCACTAAAACTGCATGATTCAGCTTGAAGAGTCTAATTTAAGATTTTACATAAAGTATTATTTTGTCCAAGCTTTTTGGGTTTAAGGCTGATGTGATGCCTCATGACGAGGGGTCCAAAAAGTGAGAAGGGGAAATGTAGCAGCATGGCACTGTGCTTGCCGCAATGCACTTGAACCGAGTGCACACATTTCGAATTCGGCTTCACTTCACTTACAACTTTTTTAACTATTCGAAGGGGGATATTGTTCCTGAAAGTGTGTCAAATCCACAGTTGTCCATTATTATTTATACTGGGTAATGTGATGAAACAAGGAAACTCCAAAGATGTTAATGTTTTTAAAACTGTAAATTGGAACTTTTTAAACATGATTAGATGGCAAGTTGAATGGATTGTCGAATTCAATTTCCTGAAGAAAGAGCTACGGATTAAAGCTAAACAGTGTGACTGGTGTTGCAATCGCTTATATGTTTGCAATAAGAACTCTCTTACTGACTTAACTATGCTTCTGTTTCTCTTTCTCACTCCACAACTATAGACTGTACAGTTTCCTTCCAGGAAACATTGAAGAATATTTATGCTAATGAGAAATAACGTAATGCCTACATTATCTGGTGTAATTACGACTGTAATTGTACCATGGGTATACTGTCTGATTAGAGATAATGCTGCTTTTATAAGCCACTGCATAATCAACAAAATGTGTCATTTGTTAACACAATGCAGTGTGAGAAACCAAAGGGTGTCTCATTTGCTAGTCGCTGGGAATCTCTCTCTCTGGTGGTGAGGGCACAGCATTCACCTATGGATCCAGACCCTGGGGGTGGACCAGTGTGGGTGGATAACCTGGGTGAGGGATCTTCAGGGTGTGGGGGTGAGGCAGCCGATGGTGAGACACGATATCCCCCCTTTCCCGTGCCCATACCCCATCCTATTTTTTAGGATTCTCCAATGTCTCAACTCCCCCCCCCCTTCTACATAAGCACTGGGCAGTGGAAGAGGACGACTGAGAGTAAAGCAGATAACCCTAACATATCTCATTGGACATATCCTGTTAATCAGGTCAGGCAAAGTCAGGCATTTGGCCTCAATCACATTCATCTGATAGCCATAAGCTCCCCCCACACGGAAAAAAGGCAGAACATAGAGACACACTCTGAGCAAGGTGAGACACGAGAACGAGCAGATCTTCTGGGGCAAAGGCGAACACACTGGAGCAAGATCACTGATTGAAAGCGACCAGAGCTAGGGGTAGGAACACCCTGAAGTTCCCAGCAGTAGGCCGTTGCCTCCGCAAAACCACAAAGGAGATGCAGAGAAGGCCACATTCCAGACAAGAAGAAGCCTGTATTGTGTTTTAAGGACACCAGCGACCCTCCCGGGTGAACGACAGAGTTGGGGAGGTGAGGTCAAGCCTGTGGTATAAACTGTGACTCGTGAATCAAAGCTGCAAAGACAAGAAAGTGCACACAACTGGTAATTTAGCAAAATAAATGAAAGGCTGGTTTGTGTCAAGAAAATATTGAAGCTGCAACAGTGTATCGCACAATTGAAGGTTGCACATGTGTTGATGAGAAGCGAAAGAAAGCAAACCAGTAATGAACTTGTAAGTTACAGATGATTGTTAAGCCAGTGATACAGAGTAGCAGAGTGGTCTGGCGAAAGGAAATAGCCCACTCGAAAGTATCTGTGAAATGTTTGATGTCTTGTTATAATGCAGCCAAGTGAAGGAACTCTGAAATGCGCAATGGTCAAGATTAACCCCAATGGAAGGGGAATTTAAAAAGTGATTGCCTGAAGAGGAAGATTTCTTTGAACTTTACTGATTGTGGTATAGAACTACCAATACCAAGAGACGTTGCAGCAAATAACATTAAAGAAAGCTGAAGGGAAAGTTGTAGTGCTCCATTGGAGGTCTATTGTAAAAGTTTTCAAAATCAGTCAAAGGTCCGAGCCCGGCTGAGGGAGACTGAAAACATGAATTAAGTTCGGATAAGGGAACCGCTAAAGAATGTGACTAAAGCTTGGGGAAGGGAACTCCTGCAAGTGCTGTAATTATGAGGTCTGAGCATGGCTTTGGGAGATCTACATTGAATCAGGTACTTTTGATTGAAAGATGTGAGCCCAACTGAGGGAGGCCTACGTGAACTATAGATGGCTTGAGAGGTCCAAGTCTAAGAGAGGGAGACCTACGTGAACTTTTTTTAACTGTGAAAGAACTTTTGGAAAGATGAAATAAGTGAATTTAATGTGGAAAGCCAAGCAGGCCTTCACCCATGCTTTGAACTGCTGTGTTTTGATAACCTGAGCCAGTGTGTGTCATCCTGTTTACGGTGGCAGCCTTACTCCATGCTGTCCAACATGTGGAGGAGAGCTGACTCAGCCACATTGATGCTTTATGCTACAACATTGACCTTTCTTTGCATACACATTCCCCATTCCACACTTTTCGTAAAAGAGAGATAGGGCAGCATTAGGTTTTGTTAGTATAGGTTTTGTAGTTATATAGACTGACTAAGACTGTGTTTTTTTTAATTGTGTGATGTAAAGACTACATCCATCATAGCTATAGGGCAACGTAGGAGGTTTTCCAAACCCGAGGAATCTTATAGAGGTTTTCAAACTTGTAAATTTTGTGTCAGTGTCATACTTGTGATACCATGCCTCCGTTACAGTAGTGAATTGAAAAACTGTGCAGATAACCTATATGGGCAGATTTGTACATGCACATGTGGTGATAAAAAAGAAGCAATTCTTGTTGCAGTGTTTCGCTGGAAAACAAACATCTTTAACACTTGCACCAATTCATGTTTGGTTTCATATTGAAAAAAGATAGCCTGGATACATGTAGTCTAGGAACATGATGGAAGTCGATTATTAGTAGGATTGTAATGAATTATACCACAACAAAGTTTAATTACAATAATATGATTTTTTTCTAAGCAACTTATCTTGTGGTTGTTCTAAAATAATAGAATAGATCTAATATTGAATTCTGTAATATGCAATTTTCATAAATTATATTAAGTGATAGATGTTTGTTGTTTGGTCAGAAAATACTGTTTTAGAATTAAACATAACTAAATAATAAATGTATATCGTCAGGCGCATACATGAATATTTAGTGTGTTCAAAAGACAGCCATTTCTATTATATCACTGGAGGACCTAAATGCTGTTTGTTCAATGACTTTGGACGATCAAGTTTCCCTATAAAGGGGAGCATTTCCTGAGAATCCTGATGCTGCTCTATTCCAATACAGGCCTAATACAGAAGGCATAGCCTGGGCTGAATTGTTGACAGCATGGGACCTTGTAATGTTAACTGACAGGGCCCACTGAGACTTCCCTGGCACTTATACCTGGTCCATAGTGATGAAGAAGTCAATCCTTAAATACATATTTACACCAGCCGATAGATTCAGAAATCACTTGGGGTCGAAGATGGACGTGTGCCGCATTCCATCAGATTTATTAATATTATTGATTCCAATGCATCCAGACACACAGATTAAGGTAAGATTGGATAGAGCAGGATAACTTTTTGGACTCATACCTCCGACATGAGGCTTAAAACAGGAATGCATTGTTGCACCCTTTTTATTTAATTTGTAGGTCTCTGATATCCTTACTATATTAAAGCAGGTTGATAATTTTCTGTGTAAACATGCAACAGACAAAAATAATGTCATCCTATTTCCCGATGACATATTTACTTTTGATTACACTGTGGTAGATCTCATGCATAAGGTACTGTGTCCTCTACTAACTGCACTCAGTACCTGTGTTTTGTAAAATGAACAAAACATAGAGAATACCAGATAAGGTTATGCATGTGCGGCTGTGTTTATTCAAGTGAGTGCATAAGTAAGCAAACCAAAAAAAGATAAGAGTTTGTTATTTTCACAAACATAAACCAAATGTGAAATTGTACTCACAAACATAGACTTAAACCCAATGTGATTTTCTGAATTTATCCACAGAAAGAACTTAACTCATAATCAATTCACTGTTTGAAAAAATGCACCATACATTATTTGACCATTTCTGAGAGTTTATTCAATTGGAAGCAATGAGATGAAAGGCAATATAAACAAAGTAGTTAAATAATTCAGGTGATGGTATAGAAGACTTGAAAGGATTTAATAACACACCAATCATAACATTGCATAATGATAAGGGTTCTTGAAAAGAACATTATTTTGTAGACAATGCAAAATTTGTCTCCAAAAGGAAAGAACATACTTGTATTTAAATATTGAAAGAAAAAAATCAGCAGCAGGAGACTGACAAGACCATAATAATTTGTGAGTTAAAGTGGTAATTTTAGCAACCATATGGTGCGTTAGGTAGGATCTGTGCAATAAAAAAATAACGTGATTGTGTAAGATTTGCGGCAACTGATGTGGAAAAGCACTGTTCCCAGGTTTTAATCGAAATCCCTTGGGATTTGTGTAGGTCCCAATCAGACACCCATTGTATAGCAAGTTTAGTAGTAAGATCTTTGGATTGGTTAAGGATAGAGTATAATGTAGAGGCCTTAGTGGAATGGGAGCATGAGAGTAATTATATATATTTTTAAGGGGCATTTTGGGAATAGTAGGGGAAAGCTTTAGTAACCAACTTTGTAAGTATTGTATAGGTTTTGAAATCAGATTCATTTAGATTGAATTGAGCACATAGTTCAGGGAAAGTTATAGGCACGTTATTGTTGAATCGATGTGTAACAAGAAAGATTCCAGCAGAGTACAATTTTGTCAAAATACCAAGTTCAGGTTTAAACGGGAAAGATTTGTTAAACCATAAAAAGGCACTAATCGAGTTTTGTGTAATGTGGGAACATGAGATTAAACAACTCCATGCATTTTTGAAGGAATACCGGACTGGGAATTCTTGAATGCAGGCAAAGAGGATGTTTTGAGGAAATGAGAGAAGGAAAGAGGCTCTATAAGTTTTGATTGCAATATGACCCAAGAAGGGGCATTAATCAGTTGGGTTTCATAAGATAGAAATAGAATCAGTTGTTGCAATAAAAAGGATTTTAGATATTTGAGAAAATCTGGGAATTTAACCCCACCAGAGGTTTTACAAGATTTGAGTTATTCAAAGCTCTTTTTGCGGCTTTAGTTTTCCAAAGAGAATTAGTTAGGTGTTAGGACTATCTATTTTATTGAAAAAAGTGATTGGTAGTAATACTGGACTCAAAGAAAGGTAGTAGAGGATAATAGGTCAGAGAGTCATCTTGATGGAGTGTAAACAACCCCACTATAAATGGGAGGGAATCCCAAATTGCACTATATAGATAGTGACATCCCTACCTTTTTTCAGATATGGCTAGATTCAAACAATTATGAAGGTAGATTGAAAAGTTCAATAGTTCAACAACAAACATAAATATAAAAAATGCTTCAATTTTATTATAAACCAATTAATAAAAACACGACAATAAATCGTAAAAGAATTCATAGTCCTAATACACATAAAAACTATTATAAAAATAATCTGTGGGCCGCATTATGACCGTACCGGTCTGGTAACAATGGTGCCGGTAGACTCACCGGCACAGTTGTTACCGGACCGGCAGAGTATAAGTCTGCGAGCTGGATGCCTTTCTGCCCACCAGGTCTGACCTGGCGGGTGGAACGGCACTCGCTCTCATACTTTTACAGAAGAACCAACACTGTTGCACACGGTGCCGGTGCTTCCGTCCTCCCCATTCCCTTTGAGACCTATGGGACTCAAATGGGAATGGGGAGTTATTTTTTTCCGATGCCTGGCTTCCGGGGCCGCTGTGGCTGTAATGCCTTGGTAATTCCCCAAAGCCAGGCGCCGGAAAAGAAAACCCCAACTCTAGCGGCAGCCATGCCGTTTTTACCGGCACGGCTACCACGTGGTCGTAATGAGGCCCGGTGACTTGTTTCTCCTATTGTTGGAGTGTTTATAGCAAAGAAATGAAAAAAGGATAAATAGGTGAACACGCTCTAACAATCCTTAGTGATGACTTTAGTATTAATCGATTATTTTCAAAACTAGTACAGCACATTAAACAGGACGAAAGGCTCAACATGTTTCCGTTCACTGTTTAAATGAGGAACATTCATCAGGAGAACTGTTTGTTGTCGCTTGACTATAACAAAGATCATATGGTGTCTTCCTTTTTCAATGCTATGTTAGCTCTGATTCTTGTGAACTGTTGATAAAAAATATGAAAATATAAACTATAAAACATCAGATTACTATTAAAAGTCTTTATTTGACTATTAAACTGTTATCAGATAGTTAGTTACCTGATACAGTTGGTGGGTATGGTTGTATAGAAGCAATCCGTTAAATTGGGAAACCTTCTTGTGTTGACTTTCAATTAGTCAACTCGACAATTGCATCTACAAAGATACATTTAAGTCTGATTTTAGAACATTTGTATAGCTCAAATTTGACTCCCTTTTCAAAACCTTTCTCCCCAAGTGGCTTTTTGTTTGCTTAGTCACTTACCTATACAGGATTTTATTTCAGGATATCTGTGTGTCTCTTGTTATTCTTCAATTCTTTTTAATAATAATCCAGTCTGGCTTTTATGGAGGTCAACAGGACTTGTTGATACCTTGTGTCCCATGTATTCTGCGGATAACAATTAGGATGAGGACACTGTCAGTGTTTAGCTCTAATATTCAGTGAAACTGCTAAGCTAAGAGCACACAGGTTGCCAGTATTACCAAAGTAACAGCCTTGTATAGACAAGCTATGTTGGTATAGATTAAAAACTGAGTTTCGCTAGACTTTTAAGTCTAAATTGTCATTCTAGCTGGTTATCAAACTGATTATGAAAGTGTACATAACGAACCACGTGGTATTCTCAATGTTAAATAACCAGGCTTTACCTTGCGTAGTTTTGGTAGATATGCTTAACGATTATCAAATTGTTCATGCGTTTCGATACACAATCAGAAGTAGATCGCTGGTGTATAACACAATCATTTTGTAGCATTCATTTCACCTTGAATCGCATCTGTGGGTAACAGAATGGATGGGGTGTCAATCTACCACTATGTATTCGTAAAAAACTCTCATTGTTTAATCGAGTGAGATGCCAGATACAGGTATAGATGACTCTTCATACCATTCTTTAACTTAGAGTATAGAGTTAGCATAACTCTTCCTTCGTTTGACATTTTAACTTGGTTTTGCACAGAATTGAATAACAATCTGTACCAGCATATCAGTTCACTCTGACATAAAGTTACACGTTAAAGAGTTTGTAAGTGACTGATATTCCACTCTTTATGTAATCAGCGTTCAAAACAGCCAGAGTAGTCTCAGTGGTGTCCTGTGGGCATTTTTTATGTCTACAGAAGTGGGTTAGGTGCCATTCCCTAACATTACGGTCCATCATCTTTGAGTGTGATAAAAAGATGTGCATGGAGTATAGATACCATTTGTATTGAGATGTGATATAAGCCTAATAATGGATCCTAAAACCTATAAAACGACCACGTGAGTCAAAGTAAGCATGGCACAAGTATCTAGTTGTCGCAAGTTACTTCTTACTACAACAATGTTTGAGTACGCATGCCTCAACCTTTATTAGGCTACATGAGTCGAGTGCCCTTTAGCTAGGGATATAGAACTCCCTCTTGATATTATTAACCGCAGGGCGGATAAGGGAATAGTATCTGTGAATTAAAGTTATAACTATTTCCAATGAGTATATTAGATTAATAATTAATCTAGAAATGATTACATTCATGTGTCTTTAAATGTAACTTGGACAGATGAATATTAATATGTTTAAAGGGCATACTACCTGCACTGTGCTCATAATTAGGTTTTTATCGTGTGCCATTCTATGGCCTCATTCAGGCCTCTTCTGTCACTTTGTGTCATGTAAATACATTCTTGTTCTTTTTCTAACAGTCTGTTATTTCTTAAACATTGTTTTTCTCCCTTTACTACTAGTAAAACTGTCCAGCTGAATTTTCCATAACCATGGTATTTTTCTATGAAGTGTTTAACAATGGGTGCTTGTACTGTTCTGTTTTTAGACAGCTCCTGTGTTCTATTATGCATGTTTTTATATTTCTGTTTGTTTTTTCCTATACAGATTAGTCCGCAGGGACATTTGATCATATACACTACATAGTCAGTATTACAGTTTGAAAAATTCTTTTGTAAGCAGTTTTTACTCGTACCTATATCCACTTCTTTAGTTTTAGCTGTCATTTTTCACACTCCAAAATTCCCACAAGGGTAGTGTTTCCTTTTAGGGTCCAGTCCCCAGATGGTAGTTATGTTCTCTGTTGGTAATTGTTTGATTTTAAGCTTACTGCTACTGATACAGTTGCCAATAGATGTACATTTTTTATATACAAACACTGGGAGTGGCAGCTGTTGAGTTAAAGATTTTCCAATGTTTTTGTATAATATTACGTATGGCCAGACTATGATTGGTAAAAGCATTGACACATACTATTATGTTGTCTATGGGCTGTTTTCTCTGGTCTTCTAGTAGTGATTCTCTGTTGTTATTATAGGCTCTTTTTGCTGCTTTTTTAACAAGTTACTTTGGAGAGCCCCTATTTCTCAATTTTTCTATTAAGATGTTAGCTTCCTCTTCATATAATGATTTTTACTACTATTTTTCTTTAACCTTAAGAATTGGCCAAAGGGTAGGTTGTCTTCCAGGTGTTTAGTGTCATCACTTTGATAATATAGCAGTGAATATCTATCAGTTGTTTTATGGTAGGGTTTGAGTAGTAGTTTTCCTTCTTCATGATAGATGGTTAAATCTAAGAAGTTAGTTGATTCTTTGTTAGTCGTCATGGTAAATTTTAAATGACGATTTTATTGGTTACGCCACTCTAGAAATTCATTGTCTGGTTGGAGTGTACCTGTCCATTTGACCAGAATATCGTCTACGTACCTAGACCAAGTTTTGATACATTGATTGAAGGTATTCATTGCATAGATATATTTTTTTTCAAACATCTCGACATATAGATTGGCTAAACTCTGGGCCATAGTAGCCCCCATCGCCGTTCCATCTATCTGCTAAAAAAACTCACCTTGAAACTCAAAATAGTTCTTGGTCCGTGAGAGTTCGATACACCACATTATAAATGAGGTGGGGACAGGGTCGTTGTCAGTCCTGGTGAGCAGTATTTCTTCTACAGTGCTTAAAGTCTCTTGTTGTGGGATGTTGGTATACAACGAGACAATGTCTAAACCTATTAGATAGTTTTCCTCACGGTTAAAGTCCATGTGTTCAAACTTTCTTATGGCTTCTTTGGTGTCTTTAAGATAGGACGTCATTGTTTTGCCGTGGCCTTTCAGATAGTGATTTATTGAGTTTGATTTTTGTTGAACCGTTGAACTTTTCAATCTACCTTCATATTTGTTTGAGTGTAAATGACCATAGCAGGAAAGAAACAGAAGAGAACATTGGTTAATAGAAGAGTTAACTTTATCAATAATAACCCTCTGATTTAGACTTAAAGTAGAAGAAATATCTTTAGCAATAAAAATACCTAAGTATTTAATGGATGAAGAGTACCACTTAATATCATAAAGAGGGGTACTAGATAGAAATTGCTCAATAATAGACATTAGTGCAGGAATAGAGGTAGATGGGTGAGTTAGATAAAGTAAGATGTCACCTGCATAAGCGTAACATTTGTAGGCTCACTCCCTGACTTGCTTGCCCAAGATACAAAAGAATATAACACACCCCAGCGGGGAATGAGACCAGGAGGACAGGCTGCAAGAGTTAGTCGTTTATATAAAATTTGGCATCCAGAGAACTCTGCTGCCCGAGAGCGCTCTGGCAAACATTACAAAGGTGGCATCTTAAGTAAGACTATCGCGTCATACATTACATCATTGCATAGGGGACTACATAGACACAAGATTGGAAAAAACAGTTGGATACATATGTAATATATGATGTTGCTCCCGCTGGATTGGTTGTTCAGTTGGCAGGAGGGCTTATACCACGAGGTCCAGCTGCATGTGTCCGGGTTGGGTGAGGGTCAGGTCACGATGATCCCGGGCAGGCCCTAGCTAATCTAACATAACATATTGTTTCAAGCATGCACTAAATAATAGTTACTGAGGCTCCTTTGAGCAAATCATTATCCTCTATAAGTTCTAAGTTTACAACAACATAATTATTCACAAGGGTATTAAGGGGTTAATTGCAACTCGGGGGGCTCAATCCAGGTGGGATCATTGATCATGGGTTGGGTTTAGGTGCATCAAAGGGGACTAGGGCGCATGCTGACATTTGTTAGTTCTAAGGTGCAATATACTGTGACAGAGGTTGACTTTTATTAGTCGTGGCACACTGGGGTGGGCTTTGCACTGGGGTTATGTCTGGCACATCAAGAGAATACCTATCGGGGCCATGGGGTTCCATTGTCTGTAATTTTCCAGTACCAGGGGTGAGGGAGGCATAGGCAGTTTTTGTGGAGATGGATGTGGTCGCAAGGCATGGTTCGAGCCGGTTCACGCACAGGACAGTGATCTCAGAGGAAGGGTGAGCCATTACATTTATATTGTTGCAATTACCTCTGGCTCAGGCGTGAGAATGGAGCTGCAAGGCTTTCAGAGATGGTTAGAAAAGGTGGGGGCTTTTGCGAGCGCTGTGTGCGGCGCTGTAGAGGGGAGAGAAGCCTTCTCGTAATATTGCAGTGAGGCCTAATCCAAAGATGGAGTCGGAGGTGTCCAAGATGGATGCCAAGTGTCTCTCCAACAGCCCCACCTGCGTCGTCATCAGCACGGAGGCTGGTTATGTACACAGGGGCAAAAATAGGAAGTGTCCTCCACTGTTGGTCGAGCAAGTGATGCATCTTAAACTGAATGGGTGAGTGGGGGCCCGAATGGCCCTGCCACTCCCACACATTCCCCCCTTTTGTTACATCTAAAGTAACAAATTACTTTTTGTTTTTACTCCCATTGCGATAATACTCTGCTTCAGCTAGTGCTTCGTCCCATGCAGGTGTGCCTTTTATGGGCATCCATGTTCTACATACACTTCCCAAACTATGCCCATTCCTGGCATATTCATTGGGTGTACAGGTCATGTATATTCCTCCATCCCCATCCAGGTCCACCTACACTTCCCTATACCACTGCAGCTCTGTTGGCTATTTGATTGTGGTATGATATAAGTTGTCAACCCTGTACCCATTTTGACAGTAGACAGCAGTCATGTGGGATTTTGTGGGGTTTGGTTCTCCAGTTTGCATTTGTGCATCTATCATTGTTGCTACTGTTGCCTGTCGGCCCATTGTTATCATCATCATTGCTGAACTAGGCATAGACTTTGCGCAACATCAGATCCCTAATTGGCACACACATAGACAAATAGTAAAATAAAAACGATGACCGGAACAAAAATTTTCATCATGATACTGAGCCAAGAGGGTATACAATTGAACATGTTGTCAAACCAGTTGCTCGGCTCTACTCCTCCTTCTTCCCGCATGCGTTCCCCCAAACTGTGCACTGCTGAAATAACGTGGGTGAGGGTCCCATTGTCTGCGTCCTCAGAAGGTACGAATGTACAGCACGCGCTCCCAATTTTTCAGCAAACACCGCCGTCCATCACTGTGAGAAGGTCTAGGACGTACCGGTTCAGGATTGTCATTAGCCGCAAGGCACACAGTTCCACCTTGATGACATTGAACACCTCTTCAGTGTCGTTGGCCGGTTGGATCAGCTCCCAGCGGACGATATGTAACCACTTGGCGTTAGTAAGTGCCTGGAGCCCTGACGTTAGGAGGGACGCAAAGAATGTTTCTGCTGTGTTGAAAAGCTTGTATTTCGAAGGAATTTCAGCTAAGAGTGTGGAAGATTCCGTGGAAATATAATTTGACCTTTTTCTGCGGGACAGTCTCTCTTTGAGGTCATTCACTGATATGATATCATATGCGTATGATTCTGTCAGTGTTGGTTGGGGCGCTGCCGGTGTGCTAGCCAATTGCCCTGCTGCCGATGTGCCAGCCGATTCCCCTGCTGCCGAAATGCCAGCCGATTTCCCTTTTATTTGGATGTTGCTTTCTGGAATCACCATTAGTGTGGAGTGCAAAGTGGCTAGGGCGCAAGTACCTCTCCATGATCCTGTTAAATGCAGGTACGCTTGTTTGCCACACACCCAATATATGTCTGTAAGTGCAGCCGTACCTTTTTTCATGTCGGGATGATGATGGTCTTGTTGCATTGTTTGTTGGTGCCCATTTGCACCTTCCCCTCTCCACGGAAGCATAGTTCATGTGAAATTTCCTTTTGCGTTTTGATTGGTTTTTCGAGGGCGGTAACCCATGTCAGTTTTCCAATGTGCTGGGACCAGATGGAAGCACACGTGTCTTTGACCCATTGGAAGTTTTCTTCAGTTAGCCCTCTTAGTGCTTCAGCTGTGCACTCTATTTTCTCATCATGCCACTTATTGTCTGTGAATCTGGTCCCCTTTATGACATAGTCTATTCTCAGCTCTCTGCGTTTGTCGCTAACTTTTCTCTCCTTCCCCCCTTCAATCTGGCTTTCGCCCTAAACACTCCTCTGAGACTGCTCTCACTCAGGTTCTCAACTCCCTCCTCATTGCTCGCTACTCTAAGCAATCCTCAGTCCTCATCCTCCTTGATCTCTCTACTGACTTTGAAATGAAACTGTCGATCACCCCTTACTTCTCAACACTCTTTCCTCTTTTGGTTTCAAAGGCTTTGTCCTCAACTGACTCTCTTCTTACCTTTTGCACCATTCTTTTACTGTCTCCTGGGGTGGTTGTACCTCCTCTACTCTTCCCTTGGACTATGGTGTACCCCAAGGCTCTGTCCTTGGCCTTTTTCTATTCTCTCTTTACACCTCCCTTCCTGCCCCTATCATCTCTTCCGTCAATATTTGTCACCACTTCTATTCCAATGACACCCAGCTTTTCCTCTCATTTTCTTCCTTCACTCCTGACCTCCATCATAAACTCTCTTCTTGTCTTACTGCCATTAAAAACTGGATGTCCTACCACTTTTTCTCTCTCAATAGAGACAAGACAGAGGTCTTATTCTTCCCCTCTAACACTCTTCCTCCTACTTCTTCCCCTACTTTTATATATTTTCCCCCCTCGAAACTTCCTCTCTCTGCCCAGGCTCATAATCTAGGCATTTATTTTGACTCCTCCCTCTCCTTCACCCACCATATTTCTCTTACTTCCCATGCATGTCACTACCACCTTTTCATTATTCGCAAAGTACGCTCCTCTCTCACCTTCCACGCCAATAAACTTTTAATTTCCTCCCTCATCATCTCGCGTCTTTTCTACTGCTGTTCTCTCCTCTTTGGACTCCCTGCTTCCCATCTTGCCCCCCTCAAATCCCTCTACCACTCTGTCATTTGTATTCTCTGTCTTCTCTCTCCTCATTACTCCAGCTCCTCCTCGCTTTCTCATCTTGGCTGTCTTTCCTTTCATTCCAAACTCAAATTCCACTTCCTCTGTCTTGTCTTTCAATCTCTTCACAATCGTGCTCCCCCATATATCTCCTCTCTCATCTCCTTCTACACTCCCCCCACTCTCCCTGATCTGCAGACCTCTCCCTTCTCTCTGTTCCCTCGTCCCCATGTGCCTCCTTTTGTTTTCGCTCCTTTCAGCTCCTTGCCCCCCTCCGCTGAAACTCCCTTCCTCTCTGTATCCGTTCCATCCCATCTATTCCTCCTTTGATGTCTCCTTGAAATCTCTTCTTCTCCACTCCCCCGACACTCTTATTCCCTCCTTCCACCTTCCCCTTTCCCCTCTTTTTACCCTCATCCTCTTACCTCTCTCTCCCTGCTGCATTCCTCTTAATTCCCCTCTCCTTCTCTCTCGCCCTCTGCTTATTCCACTTCCTGTTTCCCACTTCCTTCCCCTTCTCCAACCCCTCTTCCCTTGTTTATCTTCACTAACAAATTGTTCTACTTGCTGTATTACTGGTTTGATTCATATTTTGTAATTGCTTCTACTGTTTTTATTGTATCCTGTTGTTATAATGTAATGGCGTAAAACGCTATATAAACACAATAAACAGAAACATAAACATATTTGGCCCTGAAATCAGACTGCTGGAATTAAGGAGGTGATTGCTTTCCAGGTGGTCCTGCAACTCAGATATGGTACCCTATCCAGGATGTTCAACATAAAAGGCACGTTTGCAATAGGTTGATCATTTTTAGGGTTATGGGGTTACCCATGATTCTTTAAGGACCATAGGAACATTGGCTTCTTCAAATGACATAATAACAAGATGAACAACCCATGGAGCCAAAGTTTCAATGCAGTCCTTAAAGAGGCTAGATGGACGGTAGTCGCACAAACAGGAAGTTGGTTTCATATTAGATACGATTTTACATGTTTGGTCCTCAGTGGAGGGCTTAAAGTAGAAAGACATCTGTGTTATACCCCTGTTAGGAGACTGTGTGAGTGTTTTGGACCCATTACACTGACCAGATGTTGTGTTTAAGGTTTGATCAACTTCAGTGTCAATCGTTTGTTTATGCCCCAAGATATTTTTTGTCACATAACATGAATGCTGCAGTAGAGCATCAGACAACAAATTAAAACATTGTTGATTATCTAGACCTGGAGGCCGATAAACAACATGCAAGTAGATTGTGTGTACATTTGAAAGCATTACAGCACAGTTCAGATAGTCAAAGGACTTATATTACTGAACTGGAACCATTGACCATTTGTGTTGGGCATCGAAAACTAGTGGTACTTCACCACCTCTTGCACCCGCTATCCACATACACTAAATCATCTCCTCCATGATGTAGTTCATCAAATCTGGGTTGGAGTCTTTTGGCTCACTGTACAGGAGTCCATCCTCCCATTTAATTTTGAACAGGGAGGATGGCCTCACCCTTAGCCTGCTCCTCCGCCTGCTTCCGCAGACCCGCCAGAGTGGGACACTCCTTCTGGGCTGTGAAGAAGTCAGTCTGACCTGGGCCCCCAGCTGATACAAACTCATCTAGCCTGGGCAGGCCCTTCTGATCTGCACCCACCTGGTCCTCCACCTCATGTTCCTGCACTGCACCAGGAGTAGGCAACTCAGTAGTTTGTGGAACTGGACTAGCGGCTACTGGCCATGCTGGTCCTCTGTAAGCACACCAGGCTCTAAGGCTCTCAGAGTGTTCAATTTGGCACTCTCTTTGGCCCTCGATCAGGTAGCCGATGTGACTATTTTTGGGATCAGGAAGATCATTACCAACAGACATGGGACAGGGATGGAGTCTTTCACCGCTACACAGCTCTGGGTCATTTCACCTTGCCAGCTGAACTCTACTATCGTCAAGTGACACTTACTCTTTCCGTCAAACACACTGATGCACAAATCAGGCCCATAAATATACTGGCCTGGCTGTACCCACTGCTGGGTGACAGTAGTGGCACTTGGCACAGTTTCTAGGACTGCAGGAGTTATGTATCCATTGGTATACACATGTTCTAGATAGAGTTCAGTATTTAGTATTTTTGGGAACTGGGGTCTCTTCTGGAGACCCGGTACTGTTCCCACTAAGTGTAACCAATTTACATTTGGCCACTCCTTGGCCTAGTGGGAAGTCCTCTAAGAGGCCCACACTAATGATGGCCTCTTACACAAGTCCAAAATTCAGTATGGCTTGCTTGGGTAGGCCCTAGCAAGCACGATCCCCTTTTCTATGGACCCGCTCCTTACACACAAAACAACATTTGAGTGGTGAGAATGCAGGTGTCCCAGTGTTAGGGGTGCCTGCACTCTTCTTTTCGGTGTACACGGATGAACTAGAGTTTTGGGATTTCCCTTTGTTTTTTTGGGAACCTAACTTCGAATAGTTTTGGGTTGGACCTTTGTCCTTTCCATCCTTGTTTACTTTTTTGTCTACTGATTTCTCTTCCGGTTTGGGTGTGCTCGCCTGAGCCTTCTTCTGGACTTCAGTACTCACAAACCTGTCAGCAGCCTTTGCAAGCTCCCTAGGGTCTGTGATAGTCTTGTCCACAAGATGCTTGTGTCAGCCAACCTCACAATTTTTCAATACATGCTCACACGCAATCAAATTGTACATCCCTTTAAATGTGTCAACTATGTTGCAAGCCACCCACCCACTCAGATATTTCAATGACAAGTATGTGAACGCTTCAGATGTCTGCTCACTTTTCTTCCCGAGCTCCCTGAAGCTCTTGAGATACTGTTCTGGTGTTTTACAGAACTTCCTGAGGATGGCGCCTTCATGCTCTCATAAACTGGCCTTTTCTCAGGAATTAACTGAAGAATTGCATCGGTCCCTGGTGTCGGTAAGCGACTCATCAGGGCTGCATCCCACAGTACCTCTTCTAGCTGTAAAGCCAGCTCGACCGCTTCAAACCAGTCAAAAATGTCCTTCCTCACTTCATAAGCCTGCACTTTGGGGATGTGCTGTCGGGGATTATCCCAGCCAATCTGGTTTGAGCCATTACTGCTGCTTTCACTAGAGGTGGATCTGTTGGCCTCCTTCTTCTCATCAAGCGCCAGCTTGTGCAGCTCGATGGTGACTTTGTTCTCCTGTTTCTGTTCATCTAGCACTAGCCCCTCCTCAAGCAGGAGCTTTCTAGCCACTGCCTCATTAACAGCCAGAACAATTACTGGGCCACTTAGAGACTGTGCTGAGGCCTGGGACCTGAGTGATGCCGCACTGGCCCCTGTCCGCCCTAATACTCTTGAGTGTTGAGAAACCACACTTGCTCCCCGTGGGATGATTGGCGAGACACACTACTCATGCAGTCATCCTTGTCATTTTCCCCCTTCCAGAAAGTCTTATCTGTTCGGGTAGACAGGGTCCAGCCCGTCCCATGGGGTGTTCTCCCCTAAACCAGCTGCACTTCTACCCAAGCTTGGAGGCTGGTCAGCAACTCAGGTTTATTAACCTTACTATATATTACAACAAAACAAAGGTCCTGGTGCATCAAAAGGTGTGTCCATATAAGGTATAAGTGAATTAGAATTATTTATCTGGTCTAAACCCTAAATAGCTAGTGTCATTGGTACATATTACATGCGGTTAGAAGTCGAAGTCATTCCTTCACAAATGAAACATAAACATTCTTGAAAGTACAAAGTAAAAGTTTTATATCAAGAAAAACAAATAAACTAACATGTAAAGACATATAAAATCAGTAATATAAATGGTACATACACAGTATTTAATGTAGATTCATAAACAGAGTGAGAACACTTAATGGTAAACATTAACATAAATTTGTTCTTCATCCCTTTTGGATAACAAATGAAATCTGAACAAATGAAAATGTAGAATTGAAAAAACAGTTATATTAATGATAAACTGAGGTTTTGGTAGTTGGAAAAAAAAAAAAATTAAATTAGTTATTACCCAATAGAATTTTTTGTTCTTATATATTGGGTTTGGGTCTGCCCTGCCTACGCATCAGGGGGAGGAAGTAACAAAAACAGATTGACAAGAATAGAGCTTCGTAGGCAAAGTATCCTTGTCCTTTGAATCGTGGTTACAAACAAGAAAAGGTCCTAGATGTCACAGTATTGTGTGATGGACCTTGTATCCCCTCTGGTTAACAATGCGTTTCGGCGGTACAGACTTCAAAGAGAATAATGATCTGTATGTCTGGAGAGAATAATCCGCCTTCATCAGGGCAATGAATAGCAGGACCCTGTGTTGGTGAAAAGGAGGAGAACCAGTTAAATGGAGAGAGAAAGACAGAATATAAAAGTGTTGTACAGAATTGTAAGAACAAGTGAAGGGTGACAAATTGTACATTAAAAATCCGCATATAAACTAGAATGTCAAGCTAGAAAGTAGGCAGAGCAGAAGGCGTGAGCCTTGTCTGCCTTTTGTCTCGCATTACCAGGTCTATATGTTTGTAAAGGTGAGGAGTCCTCAGATAATACTGATGGACATGCCCCTCCTAGAAACACAACAAGATGCTGGTATTGGGTCCCCTTCAGAAATGCAATGCAAGGGTCTCCATGCAGACCCGTCGGTCCGGTGGCACACAAGGGGGAGAAAGAGAAGGATAAGGGGAAAGGAGGAAGGAGGGAGAGAGAGGGGGGGAAAAGGGGGGAGAGAGAGAAGGGAGGAGATAAAGAAGAAAAAGGAGGGATGGGATATGATAGAAAAAGCACTCACCACACTGGGCTTCCATCGATCGAAAGAAATTCTGGAAGGCTATTGTTGTGGTAGAGTGTGTCTCTGTGAGGTAGTTGAAGATAGGTGATTGAATCACAAAGATTTCAACATTTTCTTTTTAGGATGTTGGCGAGGTTCATGGATTCTTATCGTGGGTCATATGGACCGACTACGATATAGACAGAAACTATGCCTATATTGAAGAAAAAATAAAAAAGAAGAGAAAGGCTTCAGAACTTAGTGCAGAAATAATAAGTGTTGTTCTGCCCTGAGGATCATAGGAGGCACGTGATAATTACCTGCTAGAGTGTCTAGTCAAGGCAGTCTGCCGTAGGGAAAACAGAAAATTTGGGAGAGCAGAGCCCAGAAGAACAGGTGTCCGCCTGGGGTCACCCTTGGTCGGTGCGTCTCGAAGGTGTGATCCCTGGGCACGTAGCTGTGAAATAGGGCGAGACAGTAAACCACGGAGGAAATCAGTTATCAAAGTTCTACGGAAACATGGGGCCGGATTTGGAACATATATTGGGACCCGTGTTGTTACCTGTGCAGGATAGGCAGAATGTGTCGGGTCCGCTGGTGTTCACAGTGAGAGAGGGCGAGGTCATGCCTACGCGTCAGACCTCGCGGGTGCCGGTAGCGCGAATGCAGGCTGTAGCTGGAAAGTGGAGGCAAGGTAACGGTTGTCCATGCAACCAAGCTTTATGTCAGGCAACGATATGGACAAGGAAATGCCTCCAGGAAGTGGAATGTCCAATGGGAGGCCAGAGACCGGCTCACGTGACGGGGGGTGGTGTGTGTGTGTGCACGCTGTGTCAGACCAATGGGGAAGTCAGAGGCCAGGAGGAGTGTCATGCGGCTGGCGCTGGTTGTCAAGAGTGCTTGCAACCTAGGAAACGGGTGATTAATGATTGGTTCCAGTTGTCTGCAGGTCTCGTGAGCCGCAAGGGAGAAAACTTTCCCTGTGTGCAGGAGGCCTGGGCCTGTGAAAAACGTGAGTGGAAATGGGCGAAAAAAAAAAAAAAAAACTGCTGTAGTTAGAGGACTGCTAAACACAGTGTAATCTTAACGGCCTGTTTGTCCTGTTTGCCGGGGAGCCAGATCTTGAACCGGGGGAACTGCATAAGTGCTCCGTGCGTTCCTGTGTGTGCACGGAGAACAAATGTTTGTGCCTGAAAGTCCAAGTGTTAGAAATTGAAAGGAATGCGTGACGCGGACGTATGAATAGGTACTGCTCGAGTGCGTGTAGCGTTAGGGGGGAAAATTAGGTGCACGGGGTGTCTACCCGGAAAGGGTACCTGTTGAGACTCTAAATGTGGAAAACAAAGGAGATGCAAGAGAAGAGTGGGGAAGAGTGAGAAAATGCATCTCAAAAAGTGATATGAATAAATGCAAAGCTGTAGTGTGGCCAATTGTACGAAATGTTTACGGAGTAGACAAGAAATGGGATATTAGAAAGGAGATTGTTCGTTGAGTCCGTGTTCTAGGGAGTCTAATCTATAGATCCATCTCTTTTCCAGTTCCAGTAATCTGGTCTGTATATTTTGACCAGAATTTATCCGGTCTAAAACCCACCAAAGGATGTCATCAGGTGTGTGGTGGTTGGCCAAAAAATGAGAAACTAGCGGGGAAGTGGTATTCTTGCACCGGATTCTCGAGCGATGCTCAGAGATGCGGATACCCACGCTACGTGTGGTTTGTCCCACATATCGAAGCCCACAGGGGCATTCAATGCAATATATGGCTTTATTGGTCTTGCAGTTGGTTAGGTTATTCAAGACCCATTGTTTGGTGCCAATCATGAATGTTTGTAATTTTCTGGTGAATTTGCATACTGTGCACGACCCACAGGGGTAGTGTCCAGTCACTTTACGTAAGTTCCAAAGCCCTGTACGTGGTGCGGTTTTTGTAAAGGATGAGTGAACTACATACTCCCTGATGTTTTTCGCTCTTTTAAAGGCGAATCTGGGTATGGGTTCATCGGCTAGTTGTAATCTAACAATGGGCCAATATTTTCTGATGACTTTTTTAAAATCAAAAGTATTTGGCCCGTGGGTAATAACACATGTGAGTCTTTCATTTTCATGTGTCACTCGTTCTGGTCTTGGTGTTAAAAGACAGTCTCTGTTGGTGAATCTAGCCCTCTTAATGGCAATATTGATCAATTTTTTGGGGTAGCCACGTGAAAGCAACCTAGTGCCGAGTGTTTCGGTATTGGTATAGAAGTCCTCCAAATGGGTGCAGTTCCTTCTGATTCTCAGGAACTGTCCGTATGGGAGATTCTGTTTGATGTGAAGCGGGTGGTCACTCTGATAATGCAGAAGTGTGTTGCGATCGGTGGGTTTCCTGAAGAGATTGCAGGTGAGTTTATTATTAAGACTTGAAATCTCAAGGTCCAGGAAGTGTATCTTAGTGGTGCTATACCCCATGGTAAATTGTATGTTGGTATTGCATGTATTTAGCCATATCAAGAACTGTTGGAGTAATGTAACTTCCCCGGTCCAGATAAAGATGATGTCATCAATGTATCGGTACCAGTGGGATATGTTAACTTCCCATTGGTTAATCCGGTTGAAGACATACTGGTCCTCAAAAGTAGACATGAATAGAATCGCTAGGCTTGGTGCAAAAGTCGCACCCATTGCCGTGCCTTTAGTCTGGAGAAAGAACTGATTATCAAAAGTGAAAAAGTTCTTATTCAGGGCAAAAGTTAATAATTCAATGATAAACTCTGGTGGTACTCGGTAGGGTCCTGGTTCAACATTTTCCCTAGTTAGATGTTCATATATGCAGTCAATGGCTGCATCTTGGGGTATAGATGTATATAGAGCTTTAATGTCCATAGTCACCAGTCACCATATTAACCTTACTGCCAAGGATGTCAATTGGAGGTCACCAGGTCACAACAGCGACCCCTGGGGTCTCCCTGGCTACCCCTGTAGTCTCCTTTGCTACCCCTAAAAAAAATATTTTTTAAATTATATTTAAATGTAAGCTCCTGGGCTGGCTGTTGCCAGTGCCATTTGGCTCTATGTTTCTCAAGTGGCTTGCTTTCTTGTTCAGGCCTCTTAAACAAAAACAAAACAAAAACTGGGGGTTGCACTAGTGTAACACTTTGAGCAGTGACCGTAAATAAGAAAGAATAGGAATAACATATAATTTGTCATTCTGGAATTTTATACAACAATTGCTAGACTCATTAAAGTATTATTTCAGGCACACTTCAGGGGGTGAGTCCCTGATTTTGTCTGTTCTTAAACACCTCAACTCAGCCTTTCATCCTTCTGAGGTCGATAAATGAGTACCAACACAGGTCGGGTGATATTGTATGTGTATTTGTTTCATAAAAAGCGCTTAAGCGTAAGTGCTTTATAGTAACACATAATTATCATTTGGCCTTGAATATCTGCTGCATTCACAGTCAGTTGGTAATATGGGCCTATATTAATGATACATATGGTGATCCATTCTTGTATGAAATGTATATCAGATTATAATGATAGCGTAACCATATTTTTCGTTGTGTACTTAAGAACAATGCTATGTGATGCCCCTTCTGGTTTTCTCAAGGGGCGAAAGGTTGTGTCCCTTTGCTTCCTGTGACGTCACTTCGGGGTTGGGTCAAATTACATCACTTCCTTTGATGTCATCAGGGGGTCAAGGATTGTGTGATGTCACTTCTGCTACCCCTGGCATTTTGGTGAAATGACATCCCTGCTTAGTGCTATGGGAAGTCTCCTCTTTTGACAAAAGACACGCAGGACATCCTTGGTCCTGCATTTTACAGTCTCCATGTCAGGATCCATGACTACTACTATTACCTAGCAATGACAAAACATTGCCTGCAACAGTACTTTTATCGTTGCGTGACTAAGCTGTGCTCAAGGCTTCAACTGATCCGACCGCTTGCCACTACTGTGACAAATCAACTTCTGGGGCACCAATGGACCAGGGCTGAATATTGGTTTCTAAACCATCAATCAGCCCCACACGTCTAGTACACCAGAAGGGGTCTGAACAGATTGGAAACAGAAGTAAATTATAAACCTCCTTGACCAATTTTGCTAACGTGGACAGAACGACAGGCTTATCTTTGCAAGGTCATGGATCGTTGGTTAGTTGTAACACAGTGAAAATAATTTTTTATTTATAATTTTTACCCAATGATAAAAGGGACTGTCCAGTCAAGGTTGTATAAAAATTTCTACTTTATTATTATGACAACAGAAAGTTTTAGCACACTACAAAATACAGCCCACCCTGTAAAGAAACACAGAGGACAGACAGTTTCATGAAGGAAAGGGGTGAACTCTGGATACTGACAGAAGGGTAGTCGGTAAACCTGTTCAAGGTTATTATGGTTTCAGCACCAAGGGAGCAAGGGATCGTAAATGTCACTAGGGGCATTCAGAGAAGGACCAGGGGGACAGAACCACAATGTAGCTGGTGCTTGAGATGATCTTGATGTTCGACAGCATCAAGTTGGTTCCAGGATGCTTTGCAGCTCCTGCAACAGAGTTGAAGACGGGACACAGCTGAGGGTACCAGGTGGCAGGCAGTTCGACAAGTGAGGCTGGATGGACAGTTGCAGGCTGACCTACACAGTAGTTTGGGATCAAGAATCGTTGTTTATGTGCTGGTCGAGGCATCTCGGATGGCTTTAGTGACTGCAGCATGACAACAGTCAATGGTGTAGCCAGACGTGATTCGAGGGCTTGACTGTCTCGAAAAATGTCCTTAAAAGATGGATGCTGGTTGATGCTTGTTTTAGCACTCTTCCTAGCTTCTTCGCAGGGCTTGTGCTGTCCTTTAAGGCGAACAATCTAAAGCTGAGGAGAGTGTTTGCATGCAATGGCATTGTCCTTTGTTCAGAAACTCTCTGGCACTTCCCACCTAGGAAGCTTACTGGCAGAACCTAGCAGGGCACAATGTATGCTGGCGGGGTACCGGTTCTGGAGCTGCTGGATGGGTACTCTGAGTCTGGTATCTCTCTCCATTCCCTGGGAGATGTTTAGGGGAGGGGTCATGCTTCCCTCTTGGAAATCCTGGCCTTCCTTAACGGGCAGAAGTTGTAAAGCAGACTGTTCCTTCAGCCAGGGTCCAAATGAGTCCTTGTTCTTGCTCCTTTCAAAGTTGTCAGATGATCTGCTAAGTGAGGCACTCAGCCTTCTTTTAAAGCCAAATGGGCCGCAGTGATTGCTGCAGGCTAAGCCTACCTTAATGAACCAATCCTGGGTCCCCACCAATAATCTTCTGTAATGTGTGAGGTCATAACCAGAGTGGTTTACAACAGGAAAGGTAAGGGGGGACAACATTTACTATTAAGTCCCACCCATCTTCATGTCTGTTGTGGATCAAAGTTTCTCTCTGATTAATTTAGTTCTCTGTGGCTCCTGGTCAATGTGCAGGTCTCCCTTGAAGTTTGTGGCGCGGACAGACTTTCTTTTTCGATCAATTCGCATACTTCTTCCCTCTGAAAGATCGTCTCCCTGAGGGGTTATCTACTGTAAACAGTTGTCCCAGACATGCCATTTACTGCCATTCATGAGAGAGGTTGGAGCTAGCTTCAAATTGACACATTGCATATCAAAGAGGTGTTGGGTTTCCTGTCCCCTTTTGTCAGTTCTGCAATCAGGTCTATCGCAGGTATTTTCAATTAACTCTTAACAGTATGCGTTGCCACCAGCAGAACCTATACAATAGAGAGTGCAGATCCATGGAGCCTTTGATATTTTAATTAGGTTGGCCATGGCTAGAAGAAGGTGTTGCCTTCCCCTTTCCTGAGATGCTTTGATGTACCTGTGGCTGTCACATTCCAGCTAAATGTTAGAGGGAGGACTGCGCTGGTAGGCTGTGTCCCCCTGGAGTACACATGACTATGTGTTTGTTGTGCGGTGAGCAGAGGAAAATGTGGCGGATTAGCCCCCACACATTTTTTGAGGTTGATCTCCCATTATTCATTTTCATTAAAAAACTCTGTGTGCGGATGCTCGAATTTATCATATAGAGTGCTCCTGAAACAAGAGCATCCAGTTTGTGGCTGTGGGTGTAAGTCAGCAACATTGTTTTGCCATTTGGAGCAGTAGAGTACAGTCATCACCATTGGAACCTTTCCATGGCCCTTTGTTTGTGTATAGAAAGCTAAATATAACACTTAGTTTATCTATTGCAGTTCAGACCTTATACATTATGCCATCTTATTAAGCTTTGATTGTATCAGTTCTTGATTTTTAAGATTGGATTCAGTGATCACTTGACACTCTAATCACAATGAGCATTGCATTGAATTAGGGTGTGAGGTTTCCCGAGTCTACAGGAATACTTTGATTGATATAATAAACACCCCATGGGCATTGCCTTGGACTGGCTCAAGCACATTAAGCGATCTACCAGAATTCTAGTCTTGCACTGTGTGGGGGATCATTTATTGGTTTGTTATTTTGCTGTTTGTACTCTTGTTCAGCTGAGAATTGCCTAGAATTTCAGTGCTGGACTGCCCTTGTAGACCCTCCAGATTGGCAACCTACCCATAGACCAGGTTATTTTGCTGGGTTCATTCTTAGTAGAGGGAGTCCCAGACCTATGTATACATGTTATACAATGTTATAATTGTAGATCTTGAAAATGATAAAGCACATATCATTTTAATTATTTTAGTATGATGAGGTTGGCAGATGAGAATTAACTGTGCAAAGGTAACTTTTGCTGAATTCATTTTAAACTGGTCATATGAATTGCCACCAATTAGGTATTTTATGGCATAATGAATAGTGCAAAACATTTTTGGATGTTTTGTGCAGGTAAAACTGTAGATTTGTATAAAGAATAACACATATGGTATCTTAACATTTGTAGTATTGTAACATTGTTAAATGTGTCGTGTTGATGGTAGAAGTAAAATGATAATAAAGAATAAGCTGTAATTTTTCAACAGTGTTTCAAACGGTTATATGAGAATATCCATTTTATGTAATGTCTTTTATCTTTTTTTATTTTTAAATATATTACTGTATTTTGTGTCAATGCAGTATTTCCAGGTTTCATTTTCTTGATACAAAATACAAATAAACTTGGTGAGTAAAAATAACGTAAACGTTAGAACTAATAAAACGTAGACTAGAACTGTTCCTGCTTCCTCTTTTTGGCCCATTATACCAGTACTGAAACATGAAGATGAATGTTTCTTGTAGGTCACAAGCTAGGGATGCGTGACAGGGGTGTTTCTAGGTCTGGAAAAGATCTGGGGCTACGCTTATGGCAGGACTGTCGGGACTCGGGGCTAGCTAGCCTTTTGGTTGTAGCCCCTGAGATTCTATCTGGGGCTACAACCAAAAGACCCGGGGCTATAGCACCCTTAGCCCAAACCCCGCCCCCCCGTCCCCCCAGGTAATGCCTCTGCGTGATATAATCATAGGGCTGCAGAGAAAACATCTACTGTAACGAGTGAAAATACCTTCACCTATGCCTATCTCTATTTTTAGATATTTTTACAATACATACATTTCCGCCATAAAACAGCTAGTATCTACTTGTATACAAATAAAACATATACAATACCTTTAGTGAGAAAAATATGCTACTCATTAACCTTTTCTGTGTTTTTATATTAAGGCATATCTGGTAACAAATCATGATCGCCAACTAATGTAAGCATTTTAAAAACAGTGGGTAGCACAACACTATTCTTCCAGATTTAGAAACAATGTAGACACAAGAAAAAATGTTCTCCTCTATATTATGTAATACTTATGTAATTTAATCTTCAGGGAGCTTTCAGTGTGCACTTAACATGTACCGACGTATACACCGATGACCTTTCCTCATGTGGTGTGACTCACTAACACATGACACATCCCACTGCAATACAATGACACAAAACAATAATAACGTATAACTTAAATGTAACTTTAGAACACATTAGTTAAAAACATATAAGTGTGAATGTAACCACATTTTCGGAAGATAGTTGATAAGTGATAATATATAGAGATCTAACCCCACGAAGGGAAACAATGCTACCTCGTTTACTCTGTGTCATAGTTTTCACAGAATAGTAGAAACTCACTTTTGGTATCTACATTAATTTATGTCAATAATAACTAGCATGACACTAGATAAGATGCTAATTTCATGAAAAATTGGAATATTCACATTTTGAAGGACTCAGCCCATATCGCGTGCTACTTCTCCCAGTGGCTTCTTGACTTATAACTTGTTGTCATGCTTAACAAGTAGCATCAACAGTAGTGCAGAGTTTAAACTCCTATGTTAAATGCTGCCAAAGCAATGGGGACAGTCCTCACCTGAGACCAAGTGCAGCTAGTCTGTAGCTGGAAAAATACTCTCAGGATATGAATCAAACAACTCTTCCTTATGCCAGCTTGCCCAGTAACATACAGCAGCAAAGGACAGTATTATTGTCAGTATCAGATTTTTCTTTAATGTTGCAGACCATGCATGATAGTTTTGACATTTCAATATAGATTTCAATCGTCTTCTTAACCTTTGACACTAAACTTGCCAAATCAATATCTGAATTGTTTGTTTCCTGAATTGCATTCTGATTTGCTCAATGGCAACTTAAGCATCTGTTTGTGGAAAAGGCAAACCAATTGCTACCACTGACAAACTCTTTGCTCCCTTCAGGAATGTACTTTGCAATTGCTGATGCAACCAACTCTTCCTGGTCATTTTCTTATTTCAACCTTTTGTATATGTTTGTAGCTTGGGACAAACAATGTCCCCTTAGTTATGGTCAAAATGTTATTGCTGAGTTTCAAAATAAACAAGCAGCGCCTATTCACTCTGCCAAAGTAAGAATAACTGTAAAAGGCAAAAGTAGAACAATGCCTTTTTTTATAGCTGTTTGGCAAGATAACTTAATGTGGTCCATTAGAATGTTACCAGGCAACCAGCACAAGTACACAACGTAAAACAGTCAGCATTAGTGATGCCTTCCACATTGTGGTACAATAAGTATTCATGTATTTTCTGCAAAGTTTTGCCATTACACTATCCCTTTTTGGTTAACAAGTGTAAATTGGGTTAATTATTTAGGATATCTGTTGGGCAGGTATACCTTAAGCCAATTCATTAGTTACAGGAGTGATTGAAGAATTGCAGGAACAAGAGTCAACCACATAATGTTGACACTATGTCCATTGTAAGTGTAATTATTTATACAGCGCTTATACACAGGTGGAGTGCTTCAAAGTGCTTTAAGGTGGGAAAGGAACAAGGGAATACAGTAATCATTCTTAGGCCCTGACGATTCTGAATGATCTAAACAGAACAACTAGCTTGCTAGGCCTAATAGCATTTCTCCTAGTGCAAGTGCATGAAGTTTTACAGTTTTGATGTTACATTTACATCTAGCACCTCCTGATGCCAACGGTGAACAGTTTCTGACTCAGTTTGATTTGCTGATAAATCAACCTAAACTTTATTCGCTTCACTCTTTTTAACTTTGATCAAGTACGGTGTAACATACTGCACCACTACAATTGTGTTGCCAGTCACATATTGCACATCTATGGTTGAATTCCAAACAAAGATCAATGACAGGGTTATACTTGTTAATGAACTGAGATTGTGAACCTTAACATTGTAAGTAATTTACATGATTTGCCAGTGGCATTGTGGGGAACTCATAACATACCACTAGTTGCCTGATCTGCTAAAAATATGATTCTTGCGAAACCAAATCTGTAATTTTTGTACGATTTCCCTTTGCTCTCATAACTTCTGTGACAGTATCTGCGACACGTGTGCATTTGAAAATGCTACATTTTCACACATACCTCTGCACTGTTACCTTCTGTTGGAATTGCACATATTATAGGCTTGTCAATAAACACCAGGACTGAGTTGTCAGGATCTTTTACAAATTTAGGAATATCTTATACCCGAAATAAAATGTGAACATGGGTAGTTCACAAGCTTGATAAAAATTGTTCAACAACCAAAGTACGATTGTCTTTGGTACAGATGAAATCGATTGAAATGGACCTTAGCTAAAAATGGATTGTGGCACAATAACAGTTTCAGCTGATTTCAAGTCCTCTTTCCTGACTTTTCCATTGTTACTTTTACTGATACAATCAACCCAACCATCCCATTCACACTCAGCACAGCTCAGAGTTACCAACAAGGGTATAGCACCCAACATTTGCATAATGGATCTCACCTGTGAATGCCTTCTGCACCGGTATTGCTTAATTCGTTGCATGGTGGCAATGATATTTGTGATATGTGTTTCCAAGACATCGCCATCCTTTTCTTTCACCTTTTGTACCATCGCCTTTGCAGTGCTATTCTGGCAATAACTGAACAACTGCCAATCTTCAGTGTATGAACCAATGAATAGCAATGAGTGGCAAATTCACCCCATAGGGTAAGTGGAAAATGTATTCAATACTTGTACTGTATCTTTGGTTCTCAGTTTACAATTGTGTACAATGGTCTTCTGATGCCAGAATAGGTGTGGGAGTTCAAACCACAGTCTGCTTTCACAGTGAGGAAAATCATTGGGCAACATTGAGGTTCTAAACTCTTCTCCCATGACTGGTGTTCCTTTTGCTTGCTGCATCTGGTACAGTTCTATTGCATCACCTCACAAGAATGCGATGGAAGAATGGTCAAGTGCTCATATAGGCCGGTAGTACCTTGTTCATTCGGTATCCCTCCAAAATATCCCTACCAAAAATATTGCCATACATTTGGCTATTTGTCTCGTCATAGGCAATATTTTTGGGGAGGATGATTTGTGGGAGCGGGTGTTGCAGGGGTGTGCCCCGCACATTTTAAAATAATGCGGAGGTTGCACGTATGTCCCCCGCAGGGTCCATGGGTCAATATTGGAGCAGAAATATGGTGATATTTTTGTATCGCGATATGTTTGCAGGGAGATTAACACATGGAACAGTGCATTCTACTTCATCAATACCAGTAAGTTGGAAGTACTCTCCAATAAGAGGACTAGCATACTATTTGTTCTGAAATGTCAAGTACTCTAGTGCTGTCTTCACAGGGCAAAGATCTGAAATTGCTGACAATTTATTTTGTCTTTTGTATCATCACCATTCTCTAATACCAAGAAAGAATTCTCAATCTATCTGCTGACACTAGTTTCTGAACATTTTCTTTTAAGTTCAGTTCACTTTTTTCCTTAACTCCCTGAACAAGCTCCTTACAGTGAAGCTTAGGAAACGTTGCTTCCAGCCTCACTATAATCTGATATGTATTGTTTGCAATGCAATTGTTTCAAACATATCCAGACTCCAAAGAGCTGGTGGAGCACAAAGCTCCATATAATTTCAAATACTTCATGGAGGCCTTGAACCAATTTTGAAATGTTGTAAACAATGCTTGCACATTGTTTGAGCTTCACTGAGGTTAGACCAATCCACCATTTGAAAATACATGGACAGGGCTATTATTTTTCAAAAATGTGTAGAATGACAATTTTTGAAAGTATTTCACTGCTGCTGTGAAGTTTCCAGCACATTTAATGCATTTCGAGCTCTGCTGGTCTTAGTCTTCCACATTTTGGAACATGTACTAGGGCACATGTGCAGTATTCCTTGGCTGAGCATAGATGTGAAAGGCCCTGAAATCTCCACCAAAAAGAATTGGCTACCACTGTGCGAGACTCGCTGGTCACAGTGAGGATTATGTGCTTGATATATATTGAAGGTGACGCATGGATACATTAATGCTTGTCAGCTCCAGTGTTATGGTGATCTCTAAATTTGGCTAATAACTGTGAAAATCAGATGACGAACATGATGACATGTAACGGAATGGCCATGTGCAGGACTCGTTCCAAAAGATGGCTAGGCTTCATTAATTGCTTCTCTGGTGAAATTGAAGACAACATGTGATACAATTGGAACAAATGAAATCCATTGATCTAGTAAAGACTAATATGGGCGTTTGATTTGAATTATGCAAATAACATTGAGAATCAACGAATGTCAAAATCAACACCATTGGTATATGAACCACATGACGAAATGCACGCCCATATATTTACATAAATAACCTGGTCACAAAGAAGACAATGGTTACTTAATTGTTTGTCTGCAGAAACTAAGCTGACCTGTGATATGAATTGTAATTTCGTGATTGCATTGATCAAGCGAAGCCTAATTCAAATACCCATTGCATTTTAATTATGTAAAGAACACTGTGAATAAACTAATGGTTACATTAACATGAAAGATATGTGGTGTGTGACATGACATTTTCTGCGTACGGGATTGCCTTTGTCGTTTCTGGTAGTCAATCAGGTACAGAGGGTTCATATAAGGTAATGTGGGATATTTGCCATCATTGATTGTGTGTTTGATTTGTATTATTGCAATCAGTGTATATAATGAGGTTGTCTTGTGCTGAATGGTATAATTCACGGTGAATGATGCGTTTGTTATGTTATGTTCTTTGTAATTGTGTTTCATGTGTTAACATTGCCCTAACGGAATGTTCCTTGCAGTTTGTTTTCTCGTTTGAAAACATGACATGTGTATTGCCTGCTCCAACATTTGACTCATCAACGGAAAAGAGTGAATTGAAACACGTTTCGGTCCAATCACAGATCAAGAAGGCAACACTTTATTAAGAAGTGCAAGTCAAAGAGCTGGCGTTTTGCAAAAATGCTGTTTTATTCGAAAGTAAATGATTCTAGTGTCATGCACAGCCATCATACTGATATGCTGGAACTCACTGCTACATGCAATACATTAGCAGTTGGACTTTTATGTCATATCTTGTGACAGTGTCGGAGAAGCCTCACAATTGAATTCTACATACACATATACATAAAATTGCATATCCCAAAACGATGTTCCCATGGTATCTAGAGAACAACAATCTGGCCAATTTTGCTTTTATCATTTTAATATGAAAATCTTTCTGTGATTGAAGCTAAGGTGGTGTCAAGATGAGTCACTCTGAAGTTACTTCTCAAATGTTTCACAAGATGGGGGACCCAGCCAAATATGTTGTGTTTTGCTATAGAGAATCTATTGCATGTTATCCACATGTGAATAGGAAACGGCTGTCGGCTGAGCTGGACTGGTCTCACCCTAGGATCTCTGTTGTGATTAACTTTCCCACCTCAATGACGTGTGCCTGAGATCTTTAAAGACTCGTCTCAGCCCATACCATGCTGTAGTAGAGAGTGACATTTGTATATTGTGCTACTTTTCTTCACCTGAGGGGACCCTCTCACCAGCACATTTCCCCACTGTTTTGACACACCAGACACAGGGCATGATCATGAGCTTGGGAGTATTACATCAGTGACCATTACCACAGGCAAAACCTACCTGCAATTGGAAAAATTATCATGCTTCAAAGGCAGGCAGACTTTTCTCTTTCCCCCATGTGTTTAGGTCCCATAGAACTCCATTGGGCTTTGTATTTACCACATAAGGTACTTACTGCCACCCACAAAAAGAAAGCAGAAAACTAGTTTTAGTTAAAAAACTCAAAGTTGGGTGGAGTGGTAAAACATCTCGTATTCTAAAATACCAGATGTTTGACCACTACCACCAAAACCTAGATTCAGGTATGCAGTCTCCTGAGAACCGTCTATCAGTTTGTTGCAAGGCATCTCCTTGTCATTTAATGGCGTCCAAGCACGTGCATCTGCTTGCTCTCTCTGCAGCACATGCATGCACATTGAGTCGGTGGGGATAAGGTACATGTCCTGTAAAGCAAAGAGGCACTCAGGAACCCAGCATTCCCCATAACATTGGTTGACCTGAGCTTAAGCACTCACCTCTTGTCTTGTACCCAAATCATTTGAGTTTGATCCTGGTGAATGTCTCAATTAACTGTGTGAACCCCTCAGTCATCTGGGAACCAAGTTTTAATATTCTCCAACAATGTCATTTTGTCAATGCTATAGCAGATTCTCCACACCAATATTTTATTTTATTTTTCTTAATGCTATGTTTCTTGGTTGGGCATGTCATGTTTTTCAGTCCTGCTAATACAAAGTCATGTCTAACTGTATGTCAATGCTTTTTAATCTCTAAATGTTTTTTCACTCCAACTTATCTTATGGTACTCTCAACTTCTGCAACATACCAGGTACCAGAGTATAAATCAAGCCTCCATTACAATAAATGTGTTCGGTATTCAGCAACTTTAGCAGTTGTTTTTGTTTAGCCTGCAATACAGTACAGGGAAGTGCTTCCAAACACGTGCTCGTTGTCCGGGTCGGCTTGTGGATAGGCCACCAACTCCCTACTAACAGTTGTATTCTTCCCTGATGACATTGAGAGCATTATCACTTTTTTCAGGTCCTGCATAAAGTGTTGTCAAACAGTGTTTTATTCTAATTGTTTTTTCCAGACAGATATGAACACACAGCTCTGGACTTGTGAATGTTAATATAGACACCTGGGGCCTCATTACAAGTCAGGCGGAATGGGTTAACGGGCTCCGCTAATGGTGGCGGGCCCGTTAACACCATTCTGCCTGATTACGAGGTCCCCTCGCGGGACCCGGTAAGGACGCCTGGTAAAACCAGGCGTCCTTACCGGGTCCCGCGAGGGGAAGAGGGAGCTAACAACGGGCCGGTCGTAATCGGCCTGTTGTTAGCTCCCTCTCCCATTCCCATTGAGCACTATGGGGGCTCAAATGGGAATGGGGAAGGTTCGGGTCTGGGTACCTGGAAGGAGGAATCACCGGGCCCTCCGAACTCGGAAGGGAAATTACTGGGCCGCCAAAGCCGTAATGAGGCCTCTGGACTGGTGAATTGGGCCGGGTGTTGTTGCTTGTGGTGGACTGTCCGAGGCCCACAGTAAGTTACTTTAGCACATGACCTAATTTGTCTGATTGATACAGTGCAGTGCATATGACTTAGGAATAGGGACTCATTACGAGGCGGGTGGAATGGGTTTAACAGCGCCGGTGAAGGTCCCAGCGCCGTTAAACTCATTCCGCCCTATTACAAGGTTCCCTCGCGGGACCCTCTCTGGAGGTCTGGATTTACCAGACGTCCTTTGCGGGTCCCGCGAGGGGACCAGGGAGCTAACAATGGGCCCATCATTAATGGGCCCGTTGTTAGCTCCCTCCCCATTCCCATTGAGCCCTACGGGGGCTCGAATGGGAATGGGGAAGGTCTGGGTCCGGGTTCCCTGAATGGGGAAATACTGGGCCCTCCAAAGTCGGAATGGCCCGGTATTTCCCCATTCAGGGACCCTCAGACTCGTAATGAGGCCCATATAGTCTTGATAATTGTGCAAGTGGAAAGTTACTATTGAATGTGATCCTTGTTGGTGATATAGAGTTCCAGAATATGTTTAAAGTTCAGTTAAAACAGGATAATATAAGAAAACTTTGATGAAGATATCACCTCCTATAAATCACGTGATAGGTAGAGGGCATAAAACATACTGTAATTCCAGGCCAAAGGTAAGCAACCACACAAGGTGCACCTATTTTGTTGCAGGTTATTTGCATTTTACAATGGGGCTCTTTCCTCTTAAAAAGCTTATAGAGTGTGCAATTATTTTTCTAATTCCATTGGAATGGTTTGATACTGTTGCCGGTACAGGTCTGTGTTCTGGTCTCTTGACATTAGCAAGCATAATTTTGAATTTGTTTGCAGCAATACTTCTTACCTCAGCAGTGCTGGGTATCGCCTGGGATGAGTCATTGTCACTGGTGGACACTGTAGAGTTGTAAAGTCAAGGGAAAGACCAACTGGCCTATGATGTTGTTGAATGAGTTTAAGTGCAAGATATTTATAATGAGCCAGTGGTCAATATCATTGGGGGGTTGGAGTATCAGGGGTCAGAACCTGCCTACAGGGACGTCATTTGGAGGTCGCCAAAGGTCGCAAGTGCGACCTCTGAGGTCTCCCTTGCGACCTCTCTGGTCTCCCTTGTGACCTCTGAAAATATATATATATGTATATATATATATTTTCTTTTATTTTTTTTATTTTTTTTGCAATGCAAGCTCCTGGGCTGTGGCCAGCACCATGTGGCTCTTTAATTCTGGAGTGGCTAGCTTTCTTGTTCAGGCCCTTAAAAAAAGAAGAAAAAGAACATGAGGGCCACAAGTCTAACACTTTCAGCACTGAAACTAAATAAGAAAGAATAGGAATGCCAAAAAATGTGTCTTTCTGGAATTCTATACAATAATTGCTAGACTCATTAAAGGTTTATTTCAGGCACACTTCAGGGTGTGAGTCACTAGTCTGTTCTCAAATGCCTCAACTCAGCCTTTCATCTTTCTGAGGTCGATAAATGGGTACCAACACAGGTTGGGTGATATTGGGTGTATATTTCTTCTATGTAAAGCACTTAAGCTAACACATCATTATCATTTAGTCATGGACGTCTGCTTGTAATCACAGTAATTTGGTAATATGGGCCTATACACACTGATCTTAATGATACATATGGCGATCCATTCAGGTATGAAATGTACATCACATTATAGTGATACCGTAACCATATTTTTCGAAGTGTACAATGCTATGTGATGCCACTTCCTGTTTTATCAACGGGTGAAAGGTCGTGTTCCATCGCTTCCCGCAATATCACTTTGGGGTGGGGTCAAATTACATCACTTACTGTGATGTCATCAGGGGTCAAGGGTCATGTGATGCCACTTCTGCTACCCCTGGCATTTTGGTGAAATGACGTCCCTGCCTGCCTACGATTTTGGTGAAAGAGCTGATGTTCGGGAAGTGCATTAATGTCCTTCATATGAAGAAGGGAGGCTTTTGGGTTCTCACAAAAAAGCCCATCACCTACAGGCTTGCCCCAGCTCCTTGCACCAATGAATAAAAAGACCTTTACACTACAGCCAGAAGTGACAGTTGCAGCTCCTACTAAACAAAGTGTATCTGTTAAGGAAGAAGGAGCAACATGTACATGGTGGCTGGATGCAGAGGTCAAGTTGCAGGAAAATTCATAGAAGTCACTGCCTGTTAATGAAAGGCAGTATATCATATGGGAATAACCCAGGCATAAGGAGCACATGAGTATAACCTGTAACCTCGTATTCCATGACTTGCACCCTGGCATGCCGCACCCCCAATGTCACCCAGAGCACTTTTTAGATTGGTTTCTCCTCCATACCTTTACTTATTTTCCTAGTTACTCCATCTTATCCACCACGTTGTACCCTCATTACCGGAGTAATGCATAGGGTACCTAGGTTTTAGGGCCCTGCCCGAGCTCAGAATTGAAGACCAAATTGTTTATGGTCTCTTCTAGTAGAGTACGCTTTTTGGAATACAAGTAATAGCAACATTTTCTGCTTTTGTTCTTGTACTATTGAGGGGTTGGTCTTACAACTGTATAGATGACATCTTTGAGCATCCACCATTGTGAAGTCTGGACACAATAGGAATCAGACTTTTGTTTATTATTGTTTTGTATTTCTTTATGGCGTCTCTTTCCTTGGTTAAATATGGTAAATAACCTTCTATGGATTAATTGTCTTCTGATTGGGAACAATACTGTTTTGCTGTATCTAAATAATGTGTATGAATTTGTTGTTGTTGTTGTTGTATTCAAACACATGTATAAAAGCTTGTGTTGTGAGGGATTGGCCTAATTTCAAATGGCTTTTTGATAAAAATGAACATGCTTTTGTTTATAATGAGTTGTGTGATTCATTTAAATATTTTCCACCTTAGATACACCATTTGTGTAAAAAATAAACTAAGTAATACTGCCATCATGACATTTTTCACAAAGGAGTGCATAGATCACATGGCCAGAAGATATATCGTTTAAGTAATGAGAAGGGAGGCTTAAGAACGTCATGTCAAACCTAAATAGTGATATTCAAATGTCATGAACGGTGCCAGGATGTGGGAAACAAAAAAGTGTGTTCCTTTCTCTATAAGGACCTGGAGTCCTGAGCCCAAAGTTCAGGCAATAGTCTAGAAAGCAGAATTCCTGAAGGACCATCATCAAGACATAATGTAATCAAAGTCACTCATTGCCTTGGAAAGTTATACTGTCCCCAGAACTTTTCTGTCTGGGGTGAGGTTCAGACCTCTGAACCCTGGCTGCTGCCCAGCATCTGTGACTTGCTTACATCATCTCCTGAAACAGCAAGATGGCCTCAGAGATGGTTGAACCCCTCATGCTATGTAGGCACCCAGTGGGAACTACAGGAAGGATGCCTTCATGGTTTAGCACATCATGAAAACCCACACAATGACAGTATATATCTATGTGGTGCCAGGGATAAACCTAAATACCACTCAAGAACCCAGTGTCAGGTCAGAATTGCAGAAAAAGGGCCCCACTTATCGGAATGAGTACTGTGTGTTTTTCAGAGATCTGCAAAAAGAAACGCAGATGGCACCTTACAGCCAAATGCTTTTTCCTGTATGCCTTAGAGTACATCATAGAGTTTTAGTAGCAAGTACCTGATCAGAGACGTAGGAAGAACATTTTGTATAGTAGAGTTTTGTAATCAAGAAATATTAGTGGGCAGAAAAGATGGGAAGTCCTATAATAATAATATTCAGTGATGCCCTTTTTGTAAACAAAAGTACACCTGGCCTGGCTTGGCTTGGAGAACAGTAGCACCACTGTACAGTGACCTTGAAGACTACATCATAACAGTGATTATCAGGCAGGATATAGAAGAGCTGCATCTACATAACAAATGAGTGTCAGGTGGTTTTACTGGATTTATGCAGAATAGCCATGCATTTGGCACTGTTATAAAGTTCAAATGGCCTTTGATACAGGGTAGACAGAAATTGACATTGAAAAGATGTGAACTTTCACCATTGTAAGAGACATAAGGAGAGGGCACCAGAGCTCAAGTGCCAGGTTTGCAGGAGGTTATCACACGACTGCATAGCAGCCATTTAAGACATCACACAGAATCCCATCACATACAGCATTGTGTCGGTCAGAGGGCTGCTCAAGAGAGTTGAGCACAGGGCAGATGGTCAGGTTGGTGGAACCAAGATTGATTCTGCCCCGGGTTATCTACTAAACGCATTATGGAATGTGTAGAACTAAATAGTTCAAATGAAAGGAATTAATTGAAAGACATTTCTCACCGAAAAACAATAAAACATATAGTAATTTTAATTATTGGGGTTTTGCTTGTAAAAAGTGCCATTTGGTTTCAAGGGGTTCCAATCTTGGGCACTTTTATCCACAAACCTTTAGTTATCCACGTTCTTTGGGCATGCAGTGACAGCCCAGCTCATCTACCAAGCCATGAGACTAATTGCTACCCCAAGTATATTGAGACAAAGTCACCTACCTAACCTTGGGGATGAACAGTCGGGAGGTCCACGGATCCGGAGGGCACACGCAGCCATCCTGGGCTATTGGGTGCTGGACCTGGAGGTGGTTTATAAAGGGGCCCCAAACCCTGCCTCTGACTGGGTTCCAGCACTCCGTGGTAAAAAAAAATGTATCTATGAGCGCACACCAGGATTCTGCACTGGTCGGTCAAAATAGCTCTTGGGTTTGAGTTCAAGTCTATCATCTGTTCATCTACACCTTCTGTCCTATTGAACACGGTTCACCCTAAAGGTCTAAATGAGGATTTCCCATTAAATTGTTTTATTTCATTTGCTCTGATTTTCTTTGCAACCCGTGCATAGCCGTCCTCATGGCTCATGAGCACTGTTAGCATTAAACGTTATTCTTCTTGATTAGGTTTATTGCATATATTTTTGCTTTCTAGAGTGTTCTAGCAAGCCATTATCTCTAGCGTTTTCATTGTTCTTATCAAGTCGTGCTTATACCTTTGTGCCACAGTGACTATAGACTTTGGTTACAGTTAGCATGCTTCTCTTAATTTTTCTTGAACATGTTCTCCGCTAGGACTTTTGTCACCTAGCGTGAGATAGTTTGTTAACATTTCTACTTTTTCAATTTTTCCTAACAGGTCGCTATATACCCCTTATGCCGAAGTCACCCACGACACCTCTATATTTATTACAAATACATAGGTTTCCATACGTGTCTCTAAAGAGAGATTCTCTCTTAGGTTCTAGTTGTTTAAGTGGTACCCACAATACATTCAAACTACTTGCTTAGAATGTGTTGAATTACACCACTGGATTCCCGCTGAGCCACACTGCATTAGCCATAGACCACTTTTGAGGGTCTGTGGATGATGGGTGGGTACTCGACGGGCATCTAGGGAGCACCATTCTTGATTTATCACATCAAGTTTCCATGAGGTTACAATGTTTTCTTCACGTCTGACCCCGTATGCCATAGTTACTGTAGACACCTTTTTAGTAATTATGAATACAAATGTTCATAAATATGTCTCCACACTTAGTTACTTTCTCCAGCGTCAGTTTCTTAAGCTGAGCCCCACACATATTTTACTACTCTTTCAGAGTGCGTTGGACTACATCACTGGACTCCCGCTGGGCCGCACTACATTACCCATAGACCACTCCTGTGTGTCTGTGGGTGACTGGCGCGTACCCAGTGGGCAGTCAGGGATCGTCGTTTTGGTTGAATTCCAGTAAGTTTTCATGAGGCTAGGACATTTCCTCCTCCCTGCTTATTTTTGGGGTTAGTTTCCTTTTCAGCTAGTGGGTAGCAACAATCACTAACCACATGAGTAGATCATATGACTTTTTCACGAGACATGAGACGCTGTTTGAAACGCCTGCAGCACTTTTTCCATTACCGGCTATTTTGATCAGTCCCCCCACCAGAGTACGTATACAATGTTCTAGTTGTTAGCAGTACATGGGGGTCGACCTTGTATTTATAGAGGATCGCGTCCACGCTCACGTGATATGCCATTTGCACTTTGAAGGATTAGGGCATGTACTCCTGACACATCGGTTGCCAGTGTACGTACTCTCTGCAGTAGGTAATCCCACATTACTGATAATAGACAGTTATTTTCAGACAGTTGTAATGTGTCTGTGTTTCTGGAATTTAGCCCTTTTACATGCCGTTTCTGTTTATGGTGATACTGAATTCACAGTTTTACTTACCCATAGTAGACATCGGACATATTCCTGTCTTGAGTTATAGGTTATCTTCTGAATCTAACTTGAATGGAGCTTCTCTCCAATACATTTTTCCATAGATACCTACTATTTCAGCTCTTTACCCTTTAAAGATACTATCCATGGACTTCTAAATAAGTACCAGACTAGTGACAAGGCTGGCTAATCATCTTTGCTTGAACACAGTCCTGATGTCCATCAATCTTCTCAACTAGTTGAGATATACATCCACACTCTTGGTGAGTGTGTTTGATATATATCAGACATCATTCTTTTCATTTTGACACCCATAATTACGTAATTCTGGTATCCCTTCATAGGAGTACCTTCAACAGTCTGAAAATTGTAACGGGTAATCTGACAACTAAACATAGGGAACATCTTGTAGGAGCCCCCCTGGAGGAGTTAACAACATCATGATCGCCAATCAACAGCGATAGGAAACTTCTTCCGGTATAAGAGGATATATACTCTACGCCCGATACTCTTGTATACAGGTAAACCACCATGCATGTGGGGTTTAGTACTGCAGACTTAATCAGAGACACAGTCTGGTCAACATAGTAACATTTCCATTAATGGGGCGCAGCTTACATCAATGTAGAGAGTACATCCATAGACTACCTTCGAGACATATAAGGTTACTCAATATGGTCAACTGATTGAGATGTTTTTCCATAGGTGCCTAGGTGAATGATGGCATATGACAAACTATGTTTCATTTAGAAGCATGCCTTCTGCCTTCTATACCTTGTTTAGAGATATGAGTAATGTAGCAATGTTATACATATACCTCCGATATCCTCTTGTTACAATGCGATTATTTCAAAGTAAAAAGAACCCTGATTGGTTTATCTTGTATGTATTTTCACAGAATCATTTGCTCCTGAAGAAGGGGTTTAAACCCCAAATTGCGTTGAGCATCAAAAACCTCTCTATCAAGACTTACCCCGCGAAATATAGGGTTATATTGTTTTGTGTACTTTGTATGTCTTTATGTTTGAAAAAGAATTGTAAATGCAAGAATATTATGTTTTGATTTTGCACATTTGAAGCATAACACAAGTAAAAACTCAATACTTGTCATTACTTGTTTGACTGTCTTTTCAGTTTATATGGTGTGCAGGGTACGGGAGTGGTTTGAGTCTTTGACACTTTCTTTTCCCTTAAGTGATAATCAGGAACAGGGGACAGGTCAGTTCCCTTTAGGGATTTTGATATCCTTACTCCTGGTATGGTTATTTTCTCAACCACAAGAAGATCCAGCACTGCCTCTTTAGGGGGCAATTGGTAGATTACAAGAATGCATAATGAAGGCCATAGCATGAGGCATTTGGCCCGTCAGGCAAAATAAACCCTTGTTCAGTTTTTCAAGCACCACAGAGTTCGAGGATCTACTGCAGTCACCTTGCAGACCTGCAACAAAGCTGTGCATGCTCAACACACAAATGGACAAACACTTGAACAGTACCCTTTACCAGGTGCTTGCAACATGGAGAAGGCAGAGCTCTCAATTTCCTGTGACTGAAGCCCTGCATACCTACATGCAAGGATTTCAAAGGCACAGAATCATATGCAGGGAGACCATGGGATAACTAGACCAGCAAGCAAATAATATAAACACCTAGGATGGTAGGAAAAGAGGACCCTCAACAAACTCACGACCATATACAATAAAAAATGGCACCAACTCTCCCTCTAACAAATTAGACCATACCAAGACCAGTACATAAGACTAACAAAACATGGCCCAATCACAAAACATCATGACTGTCAACCCGAGGTAAAATTTATGAGAAAAAGCATAACCCAATGAGAGGGGGATCAATGTAGGAAAAGCTACTTCCTCGGGCCAGGGTTGCGGGATGGTCAAAGTGGAAATGGAGGAAGGTGTTTGGAGGCATTTGGCAAGCTAGATGAGTTTTGAGAGGACAGGTCAAGGGAGATTGTTGGAGGTTGGAGAGAGGAGAGGAGAGATTGGGGAGACTAGAGGAAAGATTGGGAGGAGGTGACCTGGGGTACCATCTAGGAGAAGTAATATTTAGAGAGAAGGATGGTTAACATGTGGGAAGTAAGGTTCAAGCCAGGTGCTGGTAGTGGAGCCTAGAAAAGGAGAACAGTGATTGCCTCTCTGATGCTTAAGTCTAGGAGAGCTCCAACAGGCGAGCCTGATTCATTTCATGTGGTAAAGGCGGGCCGATGTACGAGTCAGTGATGCCTCACTGAAGGTCAGGGAGGTAATAGCACAGAGGGGCTTGGAGAGAAATTGTGAATGACCCCATTGTCAAGAAGCTGTTGTATCACATTTAGCTGTTGGAGCAGGACCATCATCTGTAGATACTATCAAGATTGGATTCTTATTCAGGAAATCCATAGCCTGTAGTCCAAAAACAAAGATCCAGGTTACCTCTATGGATTATAAACTGAGACTAGGATGGGCTAACCCCAAAACTGATTTTGTCAACTTTCTTTTTTGGTTGGGGTGGGAAGATTCCCCTTTTTGCTTTGTTTTGTTATAAAAAGAACAGAAGGTTGAGAACAGTATCCCAGTGTCCACTTTGTTTATGGATACTTCTTCTCCATCTGGACCATCGTTTTTCACCCTGCCAAGCCATTACAGAACAGGACTGACCAGATGCAAATCAGGCTTGGGCCAACCCAAAAGGGACATCCTAGCCCAATCTGTTGGGCACATATGTTCTGCACAAGACCACATGTAACCCCAGACATGCCTTGGTCTTATTCAACATCATCAGTGAGGTGCAGCTGGCTCTCCAGACTCAGCAGGTTCAGGATCAACATCTGGGCATACTCGTCTCACTGAGGTTGACTTAATCAACCACAAAATGTGATGGCCTGAAGGTTTTGAATCAATCATAACCATGGGTACTGCTCTGAGCAACCCTCCAGAGCATTGTTTTTCAGCCTACCAAGGCATTACAGAAGGGTTAAGATCATATGCAAATCAGCCTTCATCCCACCCCACAAGAGGCAGACACGGCTGAATGCATAGGTCACATGCCTTCAGCATGAGATCAGAAGCAATCCCGGACATGTTCCAGCCTCACTGGGCGTCATCGGTCAGGTGTAGTTTGGGTCTATAGGCCCAGCAAGCTTGGAACCCATGTCCTTGTATACTAGCCCCACTTGGGGTGATAGGCAAAACCAAAAGGTGATGGCTCAAAGGGTTTGAATGACTCACAGCCATGGGTACATCTCTGACCAACCATCCAGACAATTGTTTTTTCAGCCATCAACTCTAGATCAGGGAGGAGCGCAAGAGAAAATCCCCTGTTCAATTGTGGGGAAGACAGCTGATCCAAGGAGAGAAAAATACCCATCCCTTAATATCCCTTAGGAACAGAACGCACACTTTGGAGCTTACCATTCTGTGCTGAGGAACACCTGACCAGTGCACTTAGTTATCCAGATTGGAGACTGCTCACAGGTGCCAAACGTATTTCCTTGGGTGGGAAGTGAAATAGTGAGAACTTCCACTTGTGATTTTCTTTTTATATACCTCAATCTCCCTGAGGCCTAAAGTACCTCTTGTTTCTGCTTTTGCTGAGAAAAGAAAAAAAGGGCTTTGGACCAGTTTTATGCACCCAACTTTTGTTTAGCCTCTATTGAAATAGAGCCTCTTCATGCAGCAACTCGTTGCCGGAGGCCTCGGTCTGGTTTATCCTGTCAAGCCGATCGATCACTCTGAGTTGAGCCAACCACTTTGGAGATACTGCCACCGTTCAGTTTCCCCACATATTTCTAGACACCTCACCAAACCTTTAGCTTTCCCTGAATCAAGCGACTGACCGAGCCTGTTGAGCAAGTACGAAGCATCCACAACATGTTAAACCTTTAGAAATATTGTAGCATATATGGTTGATGTTTTTGAACCTTCAAAATAGATTAAAGTAAAGCATGGGTGAGCTAGTTGTCTTTTCTGGGTACCTTAGCCACTCGTACCCCTGTACCTATACCTTGAGTACTGAAGAATGAATTGGTCTGTGTTCCCGAACGTGGCCATAGAAATAGAGGGGACCATTTGTTTGGCGTTTTCCTTTTTCCTTCATATATTTTGCACCCTTCCTGCAGTGTATTTCCCAGTTTATGTCTGCCTACAGAATATATTCAACCTCCATCACCATGTGCTTCCCTTGCAGGGGTGGATTATTAGTGTACTTAGTTATTCTGTGTTTAATTTTAGTAAAGACTATTTTTGTACAGACTTGCTTGGACATTTAATTTAGAATGTACCATTGTTGCTGTGAAGCTTCCAGTGCTGATCCACCTCTCTGGAGAGTATAGCCTGCCCTCAGTGTATGCTACCTTTATATATGTGAATAATGTATCCTACTTTCTTTCGGCTGTTTTACGGTTATGACTATAACACCTGTGAGTCGAGTTGTGGTACAAGTTTAGGCAAGAGAAGAACAAGGTTTCATCGTACCAGCACTTTTTCATTTTACCTAGTCAGCTGTGGCCAGCATTAAAAAATTCAAGATGGTGGCCACTGAATTACAATTGTTTTTGAAAATCTAAAAGTTGCAAAAATAAGTACACGTTAGCACTAGGGCAATTTTTGCCAGGGTTTTAATATTGTGCAAAGTTGCACAATGCAAAGTTTCAGTAATGAGGATCCTGTTAGTTACCCCTTACCTCTCAATCCATAACTGTGTCTGTTACCCTCCTTTTTTACTCACACAGAGGCCTCCTTTTGCATACTTATTGTGCTCGCTCATCACTCCTCACACTGCCACTTCAAGTAGTTTAGAATGGACTCCAAATGCTTCCTTTTGCCCTGTACTTTATTACAAGCCTCCTACCAAAACCACTGTGAGGCCCGCATCAATGGAGAATAGAGGGTGGCTTGTTCCATCCCAAGTCAGCATTCCTTACCAGCCCACTACCAAGCACCACTGCCCATCACTGCCCACAACACACTTGCGCATACACAGTCACTCATTTGCCGATTTCCCCACTCACACATATACACGCAGCAATGCCCCTCTCTACACAGACAGACAGACACACACACACACACACACACACACACATTTGCACACATTCAATTACTCTTTTACTCAATTACTCAGGCTAAGCCTCATATTTCCAGATACAACATCAAATGGGAATCTTGAGGTAGGTAAATATATTCTGGACAATGACATGTCTTGTGGGATTACTCCCTATTTGAACTCTCATAAATAGTTTGTGTTCAAACGTGCTCATTTAAGCCAACTTCAATAGTGGCCTTGAAGAGAACAACCTTCAAGTACAGCTCGATGTGGCATAGATCACTGTGCCAGTTGTAGTGTCTGATGCCAGTAGTTTTGGCCACAATGAGTCTAGTTTATCAGCTGCTTTGTAAAGATGAATTTAAACTGGGATCAAGTGCCTGCTATTAAAATGTAAATGAATTATGAGACAAAGATAGCACAGGAGATTAAGACATTGATTTATTATGCTGCTGTGGATTGGAGCCTTTGCTGCCATTGTTTATGTCAGATGAAAAGGTTGTGATGCTGCTCAGAAGGAAGTCATGATTTATTCAACAATTAACAATTAATTGAGTTGCTTGATAACACACTGCTCCCAATGTATGCTGGCTGCTTCTTGAACTGGAAAATATCAAGGAACAAGAACAAGAACATCATAAACATGGTTATATGGTGTTTGTATTTTGCAAAACAAATTCATGATTCATTGGTACTAAAGTAAAGAAAATGATTACATGCAGCAAACATGGTAGCATGAGAAAGGTTTTGTAACCATGTGGGACACGAGCCAAGCTCAAACAGACATGTGTGATTATAATAGAATATCTTACATGCAGGTATGTGTTTCAGTGCTAGTACTGCTCTATATCAATCCTCAAACAAATCTAATTTAGAATTTTAATTATTGTAAAACTTTGCAACATATCAAATTACAGAGGCTTGCTGTCTGCCCCTGCCTCCAAACATGGACATTAACATAAAAGTAATTCAGGAATAATGCACACAAATTAAAGATGTAGATATATTTTTATTTTTATAATTGTAATGCATATGTACTTGTAACATCAACAAAAGAAAAATCACAGAAATAAAAATTACACCTCGCTCCTAAAAGGATAGTTAGAACTTCATATGATGCACTGCTTACATCACGTGTTGTATGTCAATAGCTCATTAGTGTTAATATCAATCTGTTTATTTATGATACCACAAATTACTCTCAGCCTACAAGCGCTTCACCACATATGACATGGAAGTCAATTGTCCTATGTTGAGCTTCTTCAGGGCTAATTCAGTGTTTACAGTATCATTCTAATCATAAAAAATATTGATACATCTTTTGTATAGAAATAAAATTGCATAGAAAAATAGAAAATAGGAACACATAATACAAAAAGGCATTAGTATAATTATGTGTTTCCTATTATGTCAAACCATCTAATAGTTATTCAAATAATATGCAGTGTATCATTTTCTTGTGATGATTCTTGTCGTAACACGAGAATCTCTGCACTTTTGTATCATAACATGGGCATACCATTAAGTAGTACTATTTCTAGACTTCAGTAATCATAAAAAGACAATTCTACTATCGAACATCAACACACACAAAACAAGTCATGTTTGTTTTACTGTGTAATTGGCCAGATTGGTTTGTGTCTTAAATAATGAAACATATACAGAAAAGATAAAAAGTCCAGACCTTTATACAGGAATAATGAAAGGCATATTGTGAAACCTGTCCCCCTGCATTATATGAACATCCCCTTCTGCAACATACTTAAGGAAGTGAACACGCTGTAAAGTGTCTGGGAATTGGTACACACATTTGCTGTGCTAAGGTTGAATTCCTTCAAATTTATTATCTATTGAATTCCTGCTAGGTAGAACTTTTACGATTCGAATGAGTTAGCCTGCATATTTGGACTAGTAGCTCTCAATGTTATGTTAGTTATAGCACTGCTGCGGTAATGAATTGTTCATGTTCTGTGTGGGTGTTGCTCCCACTGCTGTAATTATGCTGCAACTATTCTATGTGAGGGAGCCTGAATTGCAGAGGCCCCTGCTGGCCATGTTCTTTGTGACCGGAATTTGGGCTACTGAGGCCTATGATGCTCCACTTCTATGCAGGTGTAGTGTGCAATGATGCTGCCCTTAATTGACATATTCTGTGTGAGGGTGCTTGCACTGCCCCACCCAGTGCAGGATCTGCGTGATTTTTCCATCGCGGAGAAGTCAGAGACCGAAAAGCTTGCATGAGAAATGTGCGTACCACAAAAGGTTTACACATTTCCCATGCAAACATGCATTCAAAACCACTACATACCCACACCCCCACCCACACCCACAACATACCCACAACACTCCCCCACCCACATCCTTAACACACCCCCACCCACACCCACACCCACAACATACCCACAACACTCCCCCACCCACACCCTTAACACACCCCCACCCACACCCCCAACATAACCAAACCTTCTTACCTTTTTTACACGCTGAGTCCCTGCGGCGCCTGTTCCCTTTCACTTCCGTGATCGGTAACCGGCGCCGCAGGGTCCTTTTCTTTTTTCTTTTTTTTTTCAGGAGCTGCAGGGGTGTCCCCCGCAACCCCCACTCAATATAACACACAGTATAGTGAGCGGGATGTTGCGGGGTACACTCCCGCAGGCTCTATTTTTTTTTGGGTGTGCTGCGGGGGTGTCCCCCGCAACACCCCGCTCACTATATCAGACAGTATAGTGAGCGGGGTGTTGCGGGGGACACCCCCGCAGTCTTTTTTTATATACTTACCTACAATGCTACCAACAAAGGTTCAAACCTTTAGTGATCGAACCTTTGGTGGTAGTATTTTTCAGACATTTTGTACGGTCGGACCTTTTTTTCGGTCCGATCATACAATTCCCCCAATGCAGCTCCTTCTCTATGCGAGTGGAGCCTCCATTGCTCCAGCCCACCACTTCTCCAACCCATGACTTTTCTGTTCTATATGTGGTAATCTTGCATTGTTGAGACCCACAACATACCTGTTCTATCTGAGGAAAGCATGATCAACTGAGATCCATGGTATATCTCTTCTATATTAGGAGAGGATTGCACACTACTGAAGGCTATGTTCCACCTGCTGTACCTGAGATGAGCTTCTACTGTGGAGACACATTTCCAATCTGTTCTTTTTGCGAGAATCTTCTTCTGTTGCTTACCAACTTGCACTAATGCACCCCACCTGTTCTACATGATGAAAGCTTGCATTGGGGTTGCCCTGATCCTCATTTTCTATTTCTGTTGGGAAAGCCTGCATGGCTTCTACTCAGGCTGAGCTGCTCTGAGTGAGCAAAGCACTTCAAAGCTTATGCTACTGTCCTACCTTTGTCCTACTTTTTATTCACATTCAAAGGAACTTCGGAGTGCTGGTGTTCATCCCATTTGTGAGAAGGTGTATGTGCTACTATGCCCTATACTTTATCAATAAACTTGACCCTCAGTACTCATCTTTCATCAATGATGGAAACACAATCAAAGTGGCAAAAGAAATAAAAACGTTAGGGGTCTACCTCGATTCCACCTTATCACTAAAAAAACAAGTGAGCACCATCGCCTCATCAACAGCCTACACCAACAAGCGAATTAATGCCTGTAAGTCTTACCTATCTCCCACCATCTGCATGATACTAGTGAGAGCCTTAGCTCTCTCCAAATTAGACTACTGCAACACACTCTTTTTAGGAACCTTCAAACTGAATCTCCACAGACTACAAGTCTTACAAAATACCTCCTTAAAATCTGCCCTAAATATTCCCAGATCCAACCACATCTCCAGCCACAGACAAAAAGCCAACTGGCTCCCAGTGTGGGACAGAATTCTACGCATCCTGGCTATCGCAAACAAATGTATCTCCAACACTGCACCTAAATACCTTTCTGACAAATTCTCCCTACACCAGGTCACCCGATCTACCAGATCTTCCAACACTCACCTCCTGTCAGTCCCCAGATTCAACCTTAAAACTGCAGGTGGTGAAAGATGCCAACCTTTGGAACTCCCTACCACCCACTATCAGACTAGAACCGTCATTCAATGCATTCAAATCCAGCGTCAAACTCTGGCTAACCGACAACACCACTAACTGATTAGTCCAAGTTATCCTACATCGTCCCACTTCACTGCCTGATTGTCTGTTTAGTTCTCCACTGTTCACTCAGCCTATCTGTACTTTTCCGCTGGTCAGACCAATATGTAACCAAGGTCGACCCTCTTGTTCTCTATCATGTATTTCCTCTTATGTATTTATGCCTTGTCTGTAACATGTTAAGTTTTCCAGGGCCCAGCTACCTCCGCCTTAGGTGCGCGATACAAATAGTAAACAAATTAAAAATCTGTTGAGTGTAAGACACTTGCTTTTCTGTCACGTTGTGGCCCGCTACTGTAAGATCATTTCCATACAGTTAACCTTTTGCACACATCGACTAGATGTCACATACCCTTTACTCTCTTGTGAAGGAGAAAACTCATGTTTTGTACTCTTCGAATTGCATTGAATCTCAAAGTTTACAAATAGGGAATACAATACTCTCACCTCAAAATCTTTTCTGCAGCACTGGTCCCTCCTTTAATGCATGATAATCCTAATGCTCGTCTGTTGTGTATTGTACATGTGTTAATGTCATAATAATGGTATGTCTTTCATTCATGGAGAATGTGTAATCCTTAAATGACCAAAATCACTGACCACTGAATATGTACTGACCTGTGCTTGTTAAATAAATAGGCATTCGTACCTTTGGGATCACAAATACCCTTTGCAATTTTGAGTAAAAAAGGGCAGTTTAACTTAGTACAAAAGAGAACATACCAGCAGCAATTGCTTCCCTGAGGCCCTTTCTCCCACCCCAAAAGGAAGCTTAGCTACAGAATGAAGCTGCTGCTAAATACCTGTTTATCACAGAAGTGAAATGCAGAGGCATTTCTGGATTGAAGTCCCATAGAAAATGTGCATTCATGAAAGCACATTTCCTGTGTTGACACATATTACTTTCACAAAGCTGTAGGTGGCAGTGAAGAGCAGATTACTTGTTGGTGCTGCTTTACTGCTAAATCCTTTTTTTAGTTTGGGCTATGAGGTGGTGCTTTAGCACCACCCATAAACTGAAACTATTGCATTAGAGTATTTATAGGGAGAAATAGTATTTGAAGGGGAACACAAAGCTTGTAGGAGTTGTTTGGTTATTTGCCCACCTACTGACTTTCCCACCTAGTTCCTGCCACTCCCTGCCAATAACACCTCCTCACGGGAACTATTAGAGCTCACTTTAAATAAGCATTACCATCAAACTTTGCCCTCGTAGTCCATGCCAGTGCTTTTTTCACTGCAGTCTTCTGAGAGTTAATGACTTAATTGGAGTTGTAAATGCACTACAGGTGTAATAAAAATGTCTCAACCAGGTCTTCCTTCATCCATCCAGTTTATAAGTGCTTTGCGTGTCCTTCACTGAAGTCTTGTTAAAAACAAGCATTGGCAAAGCCAACAGTTTTGGCTTGTGTATAAGTAGGAAAGAAGAGGTTTGTTGCTCCCGGCTATCTTGCTTGTAGTTTGTGAAATAATTATTTCTGACACTTTGGTTAGTACGAATTAATTTGTTTATTGTTCGTTGTTTTTCTAGGTTATTTTTCCTTGAATACATGTGTTTATGAGAAACACTATTTGGAACTTGACGAGCAAGTTAGGTCAGCCGACACGTGTTTCGACCTTACGGTCGTTCTCAAGGCCAGTTGCGGTTTGCTGTGTGCCCTCAGTAGGATTCTGTAATATAAACTGTCCTTTACGGCAGTCCTGACTCCTGGTGGGCCCTGTATGTACTGTCTGGCGTCCCAGGCGGCGCTCTGCTGCTTGTGTATAAGTATTCTACATTTGCCCGGCACTGATATTAGATGCCGAGGAACTCTCACCAATTTGCATCTTTACTGTAAATGGCCGGTTGATACCACTACAGCAGTGTCTGCCAAGTGCCTTTCCCATGCCTACACAAAATCCCAAACTATTGGCATTTCCAATGCTTTATAGAGGAGCAGGTACAACCATATACCCTAACAGCCGCCCCCTCTCCACCGTCATACTGGAATAGCAGGAGAAGAGCGGCTTGTGTTACCCCATGTCTTGTCCCAATACTGCATCGATATGCCCTCAGAAAACCATACCAAATGTACCCTCACATCGAGAGAGTGGACCGATGTCTGCACGCACCATTAAACATCATGGATCGATGAGTGACATCTGATAAGGGCAGTGTGATGTCATAAAGAAGAGATATGTGAGAATACCCAGAAACGCTATGAAAATTCTTAAGCAAGACGATTTAACTGAAGCTGCAAGTGAAACACGTATGAAATGATAAAGCAATCATGCGTGCGAAAGAAGATAAAATAATCTGCTTATCAATAAGTGTAAATACGCAGCAACGCAAGGTAGATAATACATATTGAAGCTTGCTATGGAGTAATATGTAACATGGCTAGGACGGCCATAATAGGAAAATGGACTCCGACTTGTGCAATGATTCATTTTAGCTATCTCAGAAACAGACTAAAGTTCAAAAATCAGGGGATTCTGGAAAACAGCTATGTGTGCAAATGAGGAGGAGTCTATGTTGGCTTAGGATCATGGGGTTTATTTTGGGGAATAGCCACAGAGCACAAGGGGAGGCAGACGGGTAAGCCATGAGTGTGAGACACATTCCTCATAGATGAAGGAAGATGAAAACATTTGCACGAGCCAATTATTGGACAATTGACAATGACTAATCCTCAGACAAGATGGAGTGAACAAGTCTCTAGAGGTCAAGAGAAGCAAGTACACAGTATAATTGAATCAAATAGTATTTATGATTGATTATACAAATCCACTTGAGACAGCCTTAATAAATTGTCTTCAACGTACTTTGCTTTTTGAGAATTCTTTTGTGGTACGAGCTGATAGCGAGGGATATGCTTGTCCTTCCACTAGCTCCTTCATTTTGTGCACCAAAAAGCAAAGTTTTTGGTTGAAATAACCTCTTAAAACTGGAACCCTTTTGAAACTTTAAATAAATATAAACAGCAAAAAGCGAAAAAAAGTCAGAATACTTATGAAAGATTCAATTAAAATACTGTCCTGATGCTCCCTTTTGAATGGATTAAAAAGGGTGAAACACGTGTAGAGAGATCACAAATCAGAGAAATTGAAAACTAAATTGCAACAACAAAAATAAAAGAACATATTTAAGCAAAAATGTTGAAAGTATCGGAATTATCATTCTGGCGCTCACAATTGTACATTGAAGACAATTTATTAAGGCTGTCGCAAGTGGATATGTATAATCAATCATAAACACAAATATCCTATCTTTGGCAATTAAGATATAGATGCAACACCACAGCTGACAACCAAACCCAATAATAAAAAGCTACAAATTAGAATTTGCCCAAAGCCTGAAGTCCGATTATAATTGCCAACTTTGTGTCTACACTGAATAAAATAGTAGTAAATAGGAGGTTGAAATGGATACATTTGCAGTCTCCTCCTATGTGAGGTAAAGAAATTGGGTACCCCCTAATTTTTGGTTTACGGGCATCAATCTTGAAAAGAAGGGAGAGTAACGACAGAAGGAAAGCACCATAAGATTGATTATCCCTCTCTTTATCCCAAATTGTTCAACAGAACCAGTACACACTTTCTACTCTTCTTTAGTTGAGCAAAAAACAGGATCTCCACAAGGGTATGAATCTCAAAAAATGAATCAATTAATTAATACATGAAATACATCTAAAAACGTTTGATCAAACAGACAGTAACAACCAGATATAAGTCACACGTTGTTTTGTGGAACACCTATATTGGGGTTTTCCAATAAAGGATAAATGAAGCTTGGTATTAACGCTTCATAAAAAGTTGACATATGTTTTGGCCTTTATTTTTCCATACAGCACTATCCCTAGTGCCGTTGTTTTGATGTTTTTTTAGGCCTTCTTTATGACGTGCATTTTTCAGAAATTAAATTACAACCCATTTGATATTATGTTCATTTGCACACTATAAAAGATAAAATACAAATTGTCAAAAAATATAATTAAAAAAACCTTTTAGGAGATAATGGCCTGATCACAACTTTGGCGGTAATGCTGGCAGTATTACTGCCGGTGGTATTAGCTCCACCGCCGAACTCCCCGGTGCTAATAGCGCGGGATCACGAGTTCGGCGGTAATGTAATTCCCCATTCCCATTGAGCCCATTCGGGAATGCCCCATTCCCCATTGGGCTCAATGGGGAAAATTTGCACTATTACCGCCGGCGGATTTCCTGCCGTGGTAATAGTGCAAATTTTCTGCGGATTTTCCCCCAGCCAAGAGCTGGGGTGAAATCCGCCGAAGTCCTGATTTGGCGGACCCTTAAATCCGGTGGTAATAGCGCGACCGCCGGATTTAAGGGTTACCGCCAAAGTCGTGATGAGGCCCAATGTCTAGACATGTGTATACTACGTCCATTTCATGCACTGACATGTGCAACAAAACTGAAGTTCTGGGACTTGAGTTTATTACAGCAAACACATTTGCTAACATCTGGGCTTCTCATGGCCCTAGTGGATAGCTGTAATATAAAGGTACTTCATATTTTCATTGCTATCCTATCAGATATAAAAGTCATATTATTTTGGCTACATTTTATGCATTTACTAGCAATTATTAACCTGTAGTTTTTTATGACATATATGGTGCTATATTATCTTGATTTGTCATTTGTTGGTAAGGGGGACGTTCTTTATTGCACCTCCATTTCCCAAGTATGCCTTGTTGTTTGAGGAGAATGTTTTTCCTGATCGGTATATCACAAACAATTCTGTGAATGAGACAAAAAGATGTGTCACTGCTTCTGATATTAGCAGTGTCCCAACTTTTTATTTTAATGTTAGTTCATGTTTATTTAAATTGATTTTCAAAACATAATATCTTCCCAGAGTTTTTTCATACTCGACACAGTTGTTAGTTTATCATCTTTAGGGAGCTACACTTATCCTGATGCTGTTTGGCCGTTGTTTAATTTATGCCTCATTCTTTTGATATTTTAATATTCCCGAGACCCTTCTCTACTGTTGCATTGCATTTTCTGGTACGCGCAAAAACAGCTGTTCCTGCACCTCTATACACATAAACGTGTCTTGAGCCACCCCATAATTGCTTACTATTGTTTCAGAAGGGATCAGCTTTTTCCTCTGTGGTCGTTCGAGTCTGACCGATTCTGCTCTTCTATGCGCAAGAGTTTCTGCCTTGTTTCATAGGGCTCTCGCGGTCACGTGATACACTACATTCATATCACGTGATCGCTGATGCCATAATGTTTACTTCGGCTCAGTTTTATTTTTACTGTATTAGGAGGAGCTACGAGTATCACAGCTTATGTTTGCAAATTATATCTCCTTTACAATCATGTCATTCGGCACTAAATATGTTTTTATATTACTGCTGAATGCTTACTTTTATGCCTGTATACCCATATCATGTGTACCAGGCTATACAGTGACAGCCACTCTTAACAATGGCCCATGTTTTGGGTCAATTCCTTACCTTATCCATTACAGATAAGGAATGGCCTCACCATGGCTGTGTTGTAGTGTATCTCCAAAAACAGAAACAGAAAATGAGGGGCCATTTGTTTGACACCACCCGAGACTTATTTATGTTCCGAATATCTGATACAACACACATCGCTTCTTTGTTAAATGGATTAGTTGCTGTTACATTGGGTCAAAACAAAAGCACAGATTGTACGAGAGATTATGACAGCTGCAAAGTGTGTCATTAACTTGTTTTAAATGCTTTTCCCCCCAAAATGTTTTAAATGTCTTGGCAGAGCCACTTCCAGTTTTTGTCGTGCTAAACATTGATGTTCCATTTCACGTCCGCTCTGTGTTTTTAGTGCTTAGAATATTATTTTATGTTAAATTGGTGAACTATTTAAGCAGAGTGTGAAGTTAAATAAAAAGGTTCCACTCTACTGATATGGTTAACCCATTTTTCACTGTGTCCAATTCATAAATCCATTTCTGCTCACATTTTTGTAAGGCCAAATCTTGATTTCCTCCTCTTGGAGAGTGTTTTATCACTTGGAGAACACACCAAAAGATATTGGTGTGCTTGTGCTTTTGTTGTATGTAATGTGCCACAAGTGGTTTGTTATCCACCATATTTTTTATATAGGATCTGTGTTCACAGATCCTTTGTCTAACTTGGCGCTTCATCTTCCCAATATGTCGTCCCAATATCTTTCTCATCCCAAATAGGATAGGAAGACATTATTTTTTAAGAAAACATCAGTATTCTGCAATTTAACAAGTGCTTTTATTTATCAAAAAATGCTCACAAGAGAATATTAAGTCCACTAAATGAACAATATTTTTTTGCCATACAAGTTATAGCTAGTGAACTTTGCATGATTTGAATGTTGTTTATAACTTCCTCATGATACGCCGATTGCGATCAACGATCGATTAATGCCAGTACTCCAATTCTTGTGTATCCTTATGTTACACCAGCAAAACTTTCAAATGACGAACATGGTGTACCTTTCGGGAGATGATATGGATTCTTTGCACTTTCAAGCACAACACTTTCGCCTCAGCACATTGTTACATCGTGAAGGCTGACAGGTTGTTCCTTATTGCTGGTACTGCCAAAAGGCAGATTGGTCCATGTCGGTAGTCCCACATAATGGTTATACAATAAGCACCGTTTATGGTTATCCGTTAATGTTGATTGAAGAATCCATCCAACGCAGAACAGTACAATATACATGTGTAGATAACAGAATAAAAATATATTTTTGTAGCTGTTCTGTAATCGAATATAACAAGTTACCATCATAAACACAAACCACACATAATGATCACACACATGACAACATGGGGGAGTATTTGAGACCACGGCGTGCATGAAAAGTTAGCGTTGTGAAGTATAGCTCCCAATGGGATGGAGAACCAGATGCAGAATATAAGGACAACGATTGTAACGTTTTATGTTGAACCATCGACAGATGGCATTATAACAGAACTGGTGAGATTAGTGACCGAAGAGCGAACCAAGGGGCCACAGAAAATGTTCAGCCCCCGCCAGTCTCCCCAAACTCCCACTTTATGGTGCACAAGGATGCAACAGTGACAGCACACAGGGATATTCCATGGGGCAAAGCAGTTTAGATATAACTAGCCTGCATACAGGTTGTGGTTGCAGGTTGTCGATGAATAATCATCACAATATGCTCCAGCTAATGACCAATAACAAGGTCAGAAAGCAATACTGCCAAAATAATCAATTTTCTATTCACTCCAATTTAAACTATACACAAATAATAATCATTACTAGACAGATGAACAAACCGCAAGTTACGCACTTGGTTTTTTATAGTGCACGGATTAAATAATAATCAACATAACATAATGTACTATCACCATTATTTTGTTCAGATCGCATGTCGCTGAATTAGTTATTATGCATACAATACAATATATTATGTAAAGTTACATTTACATAATTTCGGGATATTCCATTGTCTCCTTGTGAGTAACCGCTCTGAAAAACAGATCGCAGAAATGGACACTAACTTTTCATATGTCCACTTTCAATATAGTAAATGTTACACATTTATATGGGTATTTGGCACCTTGTGTCTTTCTAACAGCTTTCACTGATGGCCAAATAACAATAGTAGCCTGTTTTAAAAGATAGAAGCCAGAGACGGGTAGGTTTCGATTTTGTGAAAGAATGCCACACACAACAAAACAGACAAGACATTGCTGCATGCAAGTGGTTCAGAAAACCAAGGACAATTACAAACAGCTATGTAAAATATGTTTCGCGACAGGAACATAGGACCAGTCCAGAAAGGTATGTGTTGCTACTACCACCATGGATATATCATCTCTGCAAGAAAATTCAATAGAGACCCACCTCTCCCTTGTTCCACACTGTTTCATGGCACAAAGTGAAGAATGTGTTGGTCATTGTGAATGTATTTCTTCCTTCCTTCCCCCTGGCAGCAGCTCGCTAGCTTTCCTGTAGTGATGTAGTAGTAGCCTTAGCATATTATCGTACTTTTCACAATGTAACTTATGAGAGACATGGGCCCTCATCACAAGGTTGCGGAATGGGTTTACCGGTACCGGTAAAAGTGCTGGTGCTTGTAAACCCATTCCGCCCTACCACAAGGTCTCTTCGCGGGACCCGAAATGGGTGCCTGGAAAAACCAGGCGTCCATTCCGGATCCCACGAGGACACCAGGGAGCTAACAACAGGCCCGTCATTAACGGGCCCGTTGTTAGCTCCATCCCCATTCCCATTGAGCCCTATGGGGGCTCGAATGGGAATGGGGATGGACCGGTGACGGGGAATTACCGGATCCGGCAAGGTTGCGATGGCCCAGTAAGTCCTCATTTGAGGAACCCGGGCGCGGAATGCAGTAAGGAGGCAACCATGCGGCATGGTTACCTCCAACCTCCTGATGAGGGCCATGATCTTCACTCCATGGAGAGATGAGCCCAGCTGACCCAGATGGGAATCTACAGGTGGCTGACAGACAAACCAACTGTAGACTGGCATCTCCTACGGAGCAGGACCATGTATACTGTCTTACCAATCAACAATGAGGGTTCAGACCCTATATGTGATGTCATTACTGATGCTGTAGCCTCTCGAAAGGCACCAGCATTCATTTTGGAGTCAGAACGTTCTCGAGCAGCAGATACCTTTGTTGATATTTTTTGTATTCTGTACAATCAAACCTGTTATCCTTGCAAACTATCTCTTGGCTCCTTTCCCTAGAGGATTGTATTAATTCTGGTGTGAGCGTAACAGGGGACAGCCTTCACTTGCACAGCGCTTACTATAATTCATGCATGCCCGTTCATACTTCCTTGCGCACCTGAGGCAGCCCTCTCTACCTTCACGCAAGATGAGTGACATTGCGTGCCCATACTAAATAAGTTACATTCATGCCCCGACTAGGTCTTGTGCCAATCGGCCATGGTAGTGCATAGGGTAAGCAAGGAGTACCCTATGGGTTTACAAGTGCTGGAGGAGGGTGTTAAAATGCATTTCTAAACTCTTATTTGATGTGCCGAAGTTTAGGAGGCCACCCTCGGTCTAGTGAAACAAGGGAATTTTCTGGACAAGCCAGACCAATCTAGGTAGCTTGGCATGTGGTCAAGACTAAGTCTCGAGAGGGGTGATAGTGATTGGAAGCTCACAATGAGCACACACCTCAACAAACCACAATCTACTCTTAGACAAGTGTATATGATAGATATCTATACATTGGCCCTCATTACAACCCAGGCGTTAAGGGGTTAACGGCGCCGTAAAAGGTGGCGGCGCCACTAAACCCTTAATGCCTGATTACGAGGTCCCTTTGCGGGTTGGAGACTTTAACGCCTGCTTTTTGCAGGCGTTAAAAACCAACCCGCAAAGGGACCTTGATGCAAAGTACAGTGCCGCAATTTGCGGCACCGTACTTAGCGCCTTCCCCATTTCCATTGAGCCCTATAGGGCAAAAATGGGAATGGGGAAGGGCCATGGCGGCATGGGGAATTACCGCCCCGCCAACCTCAGAATGGGGCGGTAATTCCCCATTCCGCCATGGCGGAGTCGGTAAGTTACCGGCATGGCACCATGGTCCAACGCCAGGGTTGTAATAAGGGCCATTGATTGTCGACAAGACCAATAGATACAAGTAAACTTTAGTTATGCGAAAAGTTACCACACACATTTCTCTACCATACCACGTGTATGCAATATGTTTCATAATGCGACAAATGAGGAAAACAAAGTCACAACCTGCAAAGCGAATTGTTGTTTATCACAATAGGAATATTAGACAATTTTTCGGAGTCGGCCCCTAACTTTTGAGTCCAGCCCTGAGAAGTGGGTAACTTTTTGCTCAACATTGCAGTAGTGCGTAAAAGTGCATGATCGCGCCAGTGAAGCAAAAATTGGTTCTTCTTAGGAAGGCTGTGGCAAGTCAGGAAGGTTCCGGAGGCGATGAAGAATTGGTTCCCACTATTTGAGTAGGATGTGCCCTTGGCATCAGATCAGTTTTCAAAAGGTGAGAATAACTGGGGAGCGCAGGCTAAACTAGCCAACATCAAATACCTTTATGGGATATTCATGTGTAAAAGGTATCGGTTCTGCCAGTCGGAAACCGTCAATTGATGCAAGGGCTTGATCCATGTACCCATCTGGAGCCATGGGATAGATTGTATGTCCGCAGCATCCTTTTTACCCCTTCCATTACCCTTTCATTAAACATATTGTCGACGGGACAAATCTCCACTTCTTACATATATAAAACATATGCCTTAGTGTAACCACTTATTGCGTCTGCTACGGGAAGGCTGTTAGGACAGTTTTTCTAAAGTCCAAATAAGGGCTGAGTAAAAGCATTCAACAGAGGCAGTCCAACACTACAATCTCAGTATACTGCTGTGCCACCTGAGTTCAGGGTAGCATAGACAGAACAGCCAGGCTTGTTTTAGGAGGGAGCTGGGGCTGTAGAATTAGTACAAGTGAAATTGTAATACAAATGGTGCAAAGAAACACTGAAACACTATGTATTGAAAAAATAAATGGTTTACTTAAATACGAGTAGGCCTAGATAAATCCTGGGGGAAATAAGTACTATCATATTATATATAACCACATTTATAAAAACACACCACTATACTTGAAGGTACACAGACCAAAGCATAAAACCCTTATTTGGAACAACAAACAGGAGTTCTTGGGAAGTCAAAACCAACAGTTACATTTACATTACTTCCAGTAATACCAGGGTAACATGACACTCAGCAAGAAATCACATACTCTAATCAACTGCACAATATATTTCTCTGATCTAGTGAAACTCAGATACTAGGCACAGTATAAACAAGTAACTCTGATTCAGGCTAACACAGTTATTCTAGGGGAGTTTGATCTTGGGGTGTAATATGCAATTACTGTTTCTTTTCAGTTCAAATGTTATTGTGAGCAGATTTTGAAGACAGCTACAAATCATTTAAATCTGGAAGTCAGCCTTTCAACAAGTTCCGATTTTGGAGGACAAAGCTAGTTTACAATGTTTTGTGGCAGTGTATGTGTCCTGGGAACAAAATCAGGATCCATTCCATGAGTATGCATGGCCAACACAGTCAATGAAAGATCTTTCACAAATTCAAAATCCATTTTCTGGTATATTGGCTTTGCCACCCATTGTTTGCCTTGTTTTGTAAAAGCCATGAGCTAACAAAGCATCCCAAATGTTCCTGCAGTTTTCGCGTGTTCCCTCCTGACGTTCTCATTGTGCACAAGTACAGCTAGTCTTGTACTGGCCTCCACACCGTCTATGCCGAAAATGCAACCTTTTAGGCCTGCACTTTAGGCAAATATTATGGAACCCCTCCAAATCTACAGTTTGAGTCCCTTCCGGTCTTTTGAACATGATTTATCCTACACAATCTTCTCAAGTGCTTTGTGTGCAGTGGAATTTGGCACCAACCACTTCTTCTTGCCATCCTGCTCCTTCGATAAAGATCTGTGTGCACATTCATGGAAATGTTGGTTTTCTGTCCATGAGTGTATGTTGGAACAATGGTGCATCAATGAACATCATTTTTCAAATAGAATTTCTAAAGATCCATCACAAGATTTGGAGCTCCACCAAAGATTGTTGCTAATAGATTGACACCACTGTAATTGTTTTTATTGATTGATTGATTTGGCAATGTACCATATATCAAATCGACGACAAATGTGTGGGAACTGCTCTTGCATGAACTTGGCTATTGAAACATGCCAGTCAGTGGCTATCAGGTCTATGTGTATTCCCCTGCATTCCAGATGTTCGATGGATTTAATGAAACCATGTTTCTCCATGGCCGCAGACGATGTACATTCAGGCACCTGCATGGTCACCAAACTCACATTTTTTTTTACTTTCCATGTCTTGAAAGTGATATGTGCAGTACTTAGCAGGAAATCCTGGACTGTCACGGTGTCCGTCGCCAGCTAGCCTGAAACGTTTTCCAGAGAATGTACTGCCCATTGACATCTGTTCGACTTTCCAGGCATGACAAATAGCAAGGAATAAGAATTACCTCTCATATTTGTAGTACTGGGTTTTAGCAAGGAATTCAAGTCCCACAAATTGACAGAAACTGGAAATCTTACTGAAAGTCGATCCGCTGAAGAGTAAAGCTGCTGAACAAAGTAGATTTCCAGCAGGCACTTTACTGAGCATCGGTTGAGCAGACCATGAAAATGTATTATGGAGGTGGACACAGCTGTCCTGGATTTTCAGGTTGGTGCCTTGTAATACAAGAGTCACATTCACCAATGGCTCCCTGCATATGTTCCCTCATTTTGTAAAGGGTCTATGAGCAATTGCAATGCATGTCCATTGTCTTCAGTTTCATTTGGTCGAGTTTGCGCAAAGTAGCAATGGTCCATGTTAACTTTGTAAAGTTTGCAGGTGAAATTCCATTCATTTTCCGGCCACTGGAAATATGCATCATGAGTCTGAATATTGATTGGACCACGCTGCGCCTCAAATAGTAGTTGGTCCATTGTGAAATCCGTTTTGCAAGCACCATCTTTGGTTTCAGTTGTTGTCTGAGTCTTTATACTCCTCTTCCTTCTGGACCTCTAACAGATTTATAGAAATACATGCTCAATGTATAGCACACATACAGAATATATGATTTTCCAACTAAAAACATAATATTACTAAAACATCTGCTTAAAAACATCTACAAAACAAACTGTTTTGTTCTTTACCCTTGTTTTCTTAATTTGCTTCAAAACGGTGGCCTTCTCTTTTCCGACCGCAACATCAATCTAAAAAACTGTGTTTTTATATTGTTTAAATCAAGCAAATTTCATTTCCACACAAACAAACATATGTACACATCTACAAACAGAACCAACTTGACGGACTTGAAAACATTACAACATTATAAAATGGTATTCCTAATGCAATGTGATGCCCAATTGAATTTCATATTAGGTTATGTATACCTCTGGTCCATGTGCCTCTTCTAATTCCACATCTTGAGTGCATTCCTTGAATAGAATAATCATTAAAAATATAAAATGTCAATCGTACTGAAAATCAAAATCTTTCATCGCACAGAACACTTCCGCTCAAAGTACTTTAAAATGATTATGAACCATATACTATAAGGTTTGTTGTTGCAACACAAAAAGAACATTCGTATGAACATACCCTCGAAAACAGTGTATGGGATTTGGTCATATTATTAATTTCAGATTTCACCTGATAACCTTCCGAGATGACACATGGACTTGATCTGAGATCACCCTGCATAACATAGTGATTATGATGTTGCCTTCAAAAGTAGTGTGCTTTGTAATGTTTCCTTTGTAATCTATTCTGCATTAGGGAGGAAGTGTAACGTTAGAACCAAAATCCGAAAAGTTTGAAACAGTGCACGTGTACATGCATTGCAGTCTCAAAGTATATCCTTTATAGGATTTACTTTTTCTCTAGCAAGGGAATTGTAAAAATGCATACCTCATACTCTGGATCTGTTGCAAAGGAGGAAGTGATTGTAGTTGAAGTTGCAGCATTAGCATCCCCCTGTTACAAAGTACTTGTTTTAATATGGATGAAAAAGTGAAATGAAACTGGAAAAATGAGATGCAAATGATGGTACATACAGAGAGACACCCATGCCACTTTGTGTAAACAACCAATAGTTTACATAATAGTTTTTAATATGTTGAAATTCCAAGCATAACACATGCACGTAGTTCAGTTGCATAAAAAGGACTAGTACAATATAATTACTTGATAGGTGAGTGAGGTTGATGTTTACTCTGGAAAAGTAATTGATGCAGAATCTTGCCCCTTCATTTTCAGCACATTGTCAGAAAATAGAACAGTGGACAAGGGAAATTAGTATTAGAAATGTGGCCACATCCAATGCTCTAAAATATCACTTTGTGTAAGTCGGTAGGGCTCACCATTGGGATACTAGATGTGTCAGTGGTTTCGTCACTGGTGAGGGTCTGTGCTTCCATCAGTGTGCTCTACGAAAGAAGGATATGTCAACCAATACATTTCGAAAACATTGTGCAATTTTTAAAGGGCACTATGGAGGTTTTTTAGTAAGGGACACATTTCACTGGTGTATTAGAGGCTCGCAAAAGCAGGATTAGATGAAGTATACTAAGGTGAAACATTTGAAAATTCTGTTGAATCTGGTAACTATGGAAACTTGAGTAACACAACTTTAATGTAAATAAACACTTAAAGCTCTAAACCGTTCATGAAGTTACCTTTTCAATACACTACTTTGATTAAATTGGGCGATCATAGAGAATAATTTTTTATGCAGACCATCATCCTTCATACCAACAAACATAACAAATTAATTGTCCACTACTCACCTGAGCCAGCATATGCCGAAATTGAGTCGGAATCGTATTTATAAGCAATTTATGAAGAATTCTGGGTCAACGCGTTTTTGTGTACTTTGTTCGTACATATCGTCAGTAAAGTGGAGGCTGCAGAGGCGGATTCGATTGGTCCTCACATCATACAAGACAGCCTGGGCTCTACTTTCAATCTCGTCCACTGGAAAACCACAATTATTACGCCATCCTCTTATTAAGTCAATATCCTTCGGGAATGTATGCAGGAATGTGCTCTGAGTTTTGGCATGGCTCACAGAAGGACAATCGATAACGATACATGAAGGCATTCTTGAAAAGTCTGTAAGATATGTATAAAAAATATAATGAATTATAACAAATAATACTGTATGAATGTGAAGGAAGGAATTATAACACTGCGTTGTCTGAAAAGTTTGTTTTAAATAAAGAAAGAACACCTGTGTGACCTTCTCGAATGTACTCGGCAATAACTTTCTTACAGAATTGATTGGTATACCACAAATTGTAACGTGTTACTCGTTTGTTGATCGAAATTTCAAGCTTCAAAAGATAGCATGCTTGTAAACATTGACCATGAAAGATTCCATTCTATTACAACGCACAGTGATGCGATTTGCTATTTGCCGATTTAAAAAGACATCAAACATTTGATAATTCTGAAGTCTTTGAGATAAATGAACATTACAATACTGGGTACATTAGGTGGAATTCGATCGAAACTTTCAGAGCAGCGATCGATGAACATAGAGAAGTAAAAATGTGACCTATCCTTACTTCTATGAACAAATGAGCCAATTCAGCAAGCAGGGAGCAAGTAGCCATAGAACAGGTATCCGGGAAACAGGTAGCTCGATGACGATATACTGTGTAGATCTCAGAGATGGATGCCAAGGTGTTTATAAATTCTTAGAGAAGTGGGTGTGTATGTGAATATGTGACGTTTTCATTGACACCCACTCTGCCTCAATGCCAATGTTTCACATCTGCGATACTCACCCACCCAGTCCCCTTGAGAGTGCACAAGCATAGGCCTGCCCAAACAGCCTATAGGGCAATAGGGCCAGGGTTGAAACATAAATGCAAAATGCTTGTGGAGGTCTTTTTAAAAAAATGAAAGTGGCATAATTGTTTTGGGCCATGTGTGCCAGTTTGATGAGTTACTTCAATATGGGGCTAGTAGTAGTGAACACAGTTGCTGAATACATTTTATTTTACAAGCGCAATTTGCATCTCCTTTTCATCAAAATACTCACCTTTGGGTAATATTCAAACAGTGCCCGAAAAGAAATAAATAGCAACTTCAAACTGTGTGCCACATTTTCATTGGTACCCCAGCGCAAAAGGCCCGGAGCTCAACAGACAAAAACATATGTTGATTGCAGGGACGGGGAGTCTGGAGAAATTGGGTCTGGCCTGGCCATGTGGACAACGGATATCATGGGCCTGGAAGGAATCTGTCAGCAAGTGCAAGAGAGCTGACCAGACAAGATGTAGGTCCCCAACACACTGACCTGAGAGCCCAAAATGGTAGCAGTCGGTGAGCTAAGGAGAGCCAGTTCCTTTTTAACAGTACAAGTGCCCAAAAAGTACAGTACTATGATAACAATGCATACCTGTTGATTTCTGACAAACACAGTAATCTTGTTTGGTTTATTATTGTTATGTTTGATAGAAGACACAGACTTTTATAGCCAACACAAAAACAAACAGTCTGCATAATTCATTAGGATGCGTAATGTATACTGTCAATGTTACACAGAGGCTAGCTATTCAACAGCTTGTGGCACCTTGTGTGTCCACACCCACCCAGCTGCCTTTCAAGCAGGTGGTCTTAGGGGCGAACTGCCATCGATACTGGGGAGGGAGGGATGGATGGACTTCAGCAGGGGAGTTGGAGACACTGAGTCTGTGGAGGCCCTGTGAACAATGGTCCCTGTGCGAAATAACCCTTTGAGGTGAACATGGTGTTTGGCAACTAGAGTCTTCCCACCCACCCAGCCCCCTTGTGAGCACACGACCATAGGTGTGAACTGACATTGATACTGGAGGGTGGATGGATGGGCATGAACAGGGGAGTCTGGAGACACTGGGTCAGGGGAGGCCATGTGAACACTGGTCCCTGTGCAAAATAACCCTTTGAGATGCACATGGTGTTTGTCAACTAGAGTCTGTCCCACTCACCCAGCCCCCTTGGGAGCGCATGGCCATATGTGTGAACTGCCATGGATACCATAGGGGGGATGGATGGGCAATAGGCGAGCACAAAAAAGGCCAAGAACACTGCTGAAGGGATACAAACCTATGTTGATTGCTAGGGTAGGGCCTTGAAGAGGGGAATCTGGAGTATCCCTTTGCATTGTACATGGTCTCTGTCACCTTGGTCGTTCCCACCCACCCATTACCACAGGGGGGATACTGGAGGGGGGATGGATGGGGACGAGGTGAGTGCAAATGGGCATCAACCATTCTTTCATGACCCTCATAGACGACTGAGCGTGTTCTTGAGCCACTGAAAAATTCAAACAACTATTTGTATATGCTCATTTGTATTTTATTTACTTTGGTGATGTTGAAGACACAAACAAACTACAAATTGTATGCTTGAAGTTGCAACATAGTTTGTGAACATCCCCTCTACTGTCCGCTGTCACTGGGGAATTTGGCACGAATGGCTCGAATGACACAGGCGGGTATTACTCGTCAAATGCGTAATCCAAGACCCCATAAAGCCACCATGCAAACGAACAATAGGCCACCAGCCTGTATCACCTTTGAAAGAGAAACAAACATATATAAAATTGAATGAACCTGATAAGTGTACCATCTTACTTGTAAATGCATCCTACATTCTATGGCATAGTTGTCCTTAGAAAAGTATCTTTCTGGAAAAACTTCCTTGGGCTTTGAAGCCTCGACACATTACAAAAGTGAACACCCATTCAAGCCAGAATGGTTTGGCTATAGAGAAATATTGTTTTTTAGTTGAAAGTGAAAGACACGTAAGCGATGAACACTGTGATTTCCAAAAAGTGAGAGAAATGTATTTGATATACAGAATACATTCATTCATCAGTAATCAATCAAAGTTACAACAATGTAGGTGAAAAACACGAAATGGTAGTCACCTCAGTGGTCAAAATGACATCACATCGAGAGTATACTTACTTGTTACCTGGATTGCGAGGGCGATCTGTTGTGCGAAGTTCGTGCATAAGCACCATCATAAACCTCAACACGGACCTTGTGAGGCAGGCTGCCCTGAAGTCATGCAGGTCTGTAACGCATAGTGGTGGTGTGTCTTCTTCAGCTATGTAGGCAGAGCATCCAGAGTTTTCTTAGCAGTAGCAGTTCTTCACCTCGGTTGGCATGACCTTGCAACGATTGCAGGTACACCAGGTTGAAATGTCTTCCACGCGACTAGGCTCAGGTTCATCCTCCGGTGATTCATCTTCCCAACCATCGTTTCTGCATTCTTCTCTTTCCATTAGTTCCTCCTCGGAATACTCAGGCTCATACTGGTAGGGCTGTATTGTTGCCATTATATGACAAATATTTAAATAAAATGCAAGCAACAAGTGAAATCAGTTCTGATAGTACCTATTCGCAGGGGCTTCATACTAGGAAGATAGCTGAACAGAGCAGAAACAAGTCATAGGCAATCTAAACTAAATACAGTCAAATGATTGACAAAGCAACTACAAACGGTCTGTTTATACATGTTGAAGAAAGAGGCGTCCAGGCATTTACATGGAGACACGTCAATAGCTTGCGCACAGAGAACGTTGCATTAGCGTTGTGAAAAGGGCCGTACGTGTCTAGTGATGTCAGCTTCAGTGGCATGCGATCTGTATTCTTGCCACGAGTGCACTTGAACTTAGGGCGATGCATCAACGGATAAGATTAGCACAAGAGGGCCATGCCCAACCCGTTGTTTTTGCATGTGTAAAAGTGAGGAAAACTAAGGTAAAATGCATAGGTAAAAATGTTAAGATCGATTACAGTATGCTTAAAAATACATGCCCGAACGATCGAGGCAATAACGTTTTTGAGCGAACGTCCCCTTTAATTTGAGCAGCTGAGTGCAAAAGGGTAGTGTACAAGCTTTTATGCCACCTTATTACTTTCCCCTATTGCCACTCTGCTGTGCAAATGAGGACAATTGGGCCATGGGCAACTGTCTACGCTTAGGTGTAAATGTAAAAGGTCCTGGCAGCAAATTATCCCCTCTGTGGTTTGGCATGAAAGGGAGTTTGAGATTATGTATTTGCAATGAAGAGGAATTGCAACATGTTGTCCGTATGTCTTGTGTGTGGTGACAGCAGCACAGAAAGAGTAAAGACAGTACTGTACAGTAAAAGGCTGTCAGAGAGCTTGTGTAGCTGGCCATAGCTGGGAATCACGGATCAGGCCCTGGAGGGGCTGACCTCCTTCCTCTTGGACCGCCCCTACTAGGTCCAACTTGGTCCCTTTCTATCTGCCACCTCTCTCTCTACCTGTGGTGTTCCCCAGGGCTCTAGTCTCTCATCCTGGTTTTTCAACCTCTACTTGGCCCCTTTGGCCAACCTGATCTCTACCTTCTCCTCTAAGTTTTAGTGTTCTGTGGATGACACTCAGCTTTCCTTCAGGCGCCCCTCATCCTCCTCTCCTTTCTCGCTCATTCCCGAGTGTCTTTCTGCGATTCAGTGTTGGTGCGCCTCCAATGATCTCCGCCTTAATGGCAGTAAGACAGGGATCCTTCTCATTGGGACCCCAGCCCCTGCTTTCCCTCTCTCACTTTGGCCACCCACCTTGGGCGCTCTTCGTTTGTCTTCCTGCGAGGCAAAAAACCTTAGTGTTATCTTCTACTCCACTCTCTTTTTATCCTCACATCTCAGATGTCACCAAGAAGTCCCACTACCAGCTATACCTCTTCAAAGGGACTCTTCCTTTTCTCACTTCCCCAGAAGCTCACTGTCTCCAGAGCCCCGGTTCTCTCTAGACTGGACTACTGCAACAGCCTCTTCCTTAATCTAGATTCCTCTACTCTCCGCCCTCTGCAACAGGACTGTGAGACTTATCCTTGGCCTCAAGCCCAGGGACTGTATCTCTCAAGCCCTGAAATCTCTCGAATGGCTCCCAGTGGCTGCAAGGATCAAGTGGAAGACCCTGTGAATTGTCCACAAGGCTTTCTGGGGACAGGCCCCAATCAACAAGAGCAACAAGGGATACCAGGAATATCTAAGTACTATGACCTGGCCTGGATAGAACACACATATTTATATCAACATCAAAGGTCATAGTACTGGTGTTTTTATGTGGTGAGTTCAGGAATAGTCTATCTATCTAAAAAGTCACCATATCATCGTGACTCGACACTTGTAAACAATAGTGTCTTTCACTAACCATGTAATGAGATGAAAAACATTCAATTCAACCCAATAGACACTTTCTCATTATTTCAACATTTTTATTAACAGGTAGGAAAAATATTATAAAAGACTGTTCTCATTATTATTAAAAACAATCACAAATATCAGTAACAATATAATCATCAGCCAATCCAATGAGTTAATAGTTCGACTGGTCAAATACATCATTCCCATCTAAACCCACAACGAACCACACGCCAACCATACTTTATTCATACTCAAACAATTCATCAATTCATTCACTTATAACATTTAATTCATCAATCTAAAAAAATCATGCTAAAATACGACAATACAACTTTGTGTCCATTACCAATATGAACAATGAGTTTGTCACAGCTGAGCCACCGTTAATTCTACAGTCTATTATGGCAAAAAAAGGGCTCAAGCTCTTCTTTTACAAAGCTGTTTACAACTAACAATACACTCCCCGACCCGACATGTTTCTTTCTGTGCAAATCTTATTCAACATAAATTCCTGAAGTGCACAAAGGTCCGGCGTTGTCAAATGGAAAGTTGATGGAAATAGGAACGCGTAGACTACACCAAAAGATCACCTGAATATAAACATAAAAACACCATCAATCGAGCTCAATGCTTTAAACTCTAGATTGATCATTACTACCACCGCACCAACAAGGTGAACGGGGAGTAGAAAGGGTTATTAATACCCCTAAACTTCCTTCAACACTACAGGGATCATGTGAACCGAAACACGGAACCATGACTGGAACACCATATCAATTGGTGTATTTCACAGAAAACCACCATCACCAACGCCACGTGACACATCAGGACCTCCAGGACTATTAGCACCATCCATCAAAATTGTAATATGACCCACCACAACCCGGTGGTATTTCATAAAACAAAGGGGGTTGTGAACAAGATCAAAATCCAGCGGACACTCACAGTATAGTAAAAGTCTTCACTGGTTGTACTCGTTTTCGCCAATCACGAAGGTACACAATTACCGATAAGAAAGAAGTGCCCAACACTCATGGGGGCAGGCACAACTGTATAGAGCACATGTGTTCAAGAGGGCGGATCCTCGATCACCTGAAATCACACAAGGATAGGTGGTTAGAACTGTACATATTGAATATCTTTTTTTAACATATTAACGAAAAAACATAATCAGTACACTCTCATTATTTTTCTAAAGAACCACAAAATATCATGTATGAATCACATAAGGGAATAGTGACACACGCAACACATATGTGCAACCGTTAAGAATCTTTCAGAGAAAAGAGAAACAAAAAACATTGAGGTGCCTGCACAAAGACCATGGGCCTCATTACACGGTAGGCAGTAAGGGTTTACCGGTACCGGTATTTTACGGACGGGCAAACAATGAAAGAGTGACATTTCTGACACCTCACGCTTCTCATAAACTACGACAACTGCAGCCTTTTGTAATCTGCAGCTGCTAAATTTGATCAGCAAGGAGACACATGCATTAGCATACTCCATTTTAGAATTGATCAAATCCACAACAATAATGTGATGATCTTGTTTAGAGATAAATGGAATAGCCTGATGCAACCTTCTGGAGCCAAGAGGGTGAGGACATACTCCACTCTGATTGGCTGCACCATGAGAATTAGGGTAAGAAGGATAAGAAGCAATGCTAAGGTGTGCTCACCTTAGCATTGCTTCTTTTCCTTTTCAGTGGCAAGGGGCACAGTTGGGTCCCTTTCAATTATCTGGCAGTGGGAACAACTTATATCTATTCACTCTATACTTTGTGTGTCCTTGCCCTGTGATTCTTTGTCCGTTTTGTGGAGTGTGTCTTTTTGTTGGTGGGGAGGGCATTGAGAGGATATGCAGTTTTTCTCATGTTATATTTTAGGCAGCAGAACATGTGGTTCAGGTAAGGCAGAAGGAGATGAGATACATTAAAGAGAGAAGTATCTTTGAGTGCTGTTGATGAGGATGCCGAGGACATCTAATTGAATAGTGTAGCAGAAGAGGAAGACAATGCAGTTCATTGGATGGAATATCCTATACCACAAAGGCAATATGATGCAACAAAGCAGAAAAGAGCACTGAGCTGGGCGTAGTATGGTGTCTCAAAGCACCAGGCATTGTGTGAGTTTGAAAACACAAAATGTAGGTTCAGTGGACACCTGATCCACCGTCTTGATGGTCATGTGTTTCGTCAAACCCTTGGCATCATCTCTGTAACACAACATGTGGTAATTGTGCAGTGGCATGAAATAGTCATCAGCTTTCAATGTGAGTACCACTTCATGTATCACCAACTTGTGGGCTTGCATGCAAAAGGACGCAGTTGAAGATCTGCTGACATTCCAGCCAGACTATCACTGACAAATGCAAAATCTTTGGAATCACCACAAGGAAGAATCAAGGGGCATTCAGTCTCACCTACATTAGCAGTGGTGACAGCAGAGCCCTTCCTCAGTGCATCAACAACACCAACTTTACTGAACTTTTCATCTAGGTGCATTAAGAACAGAAAAAGTAGTTTTGAGTAGAAATTGCAAAGACCTTGCTTTGGTTTTTGACAAGCTCTATTTTTGTATTTGGTGGGTTGATGCCAAAGAAAAATAAAGAAAAAAACTAGAAATTCTGGTATTTTTCTCAAGTAAGGGTGGTGTGTGGGATAAAAAGAAAGACTAGAGCAAATCTTGTTCATGTGAAAGTGGAAAGAACCTAGTATGGTTATTTTATAATTGTATTTGGTTATTTATAATGCACTTTATACCCAGAGGTTTCTAAGCGCAGACCCGGGATCGAACCTGTGTTGCACTGCCTCGTCTTGCTTCCATGGGGAGCGTGTTGCCTCTGAGCTATCCTCCTGAGAAAAAGTACTATCTTATTGAAAAGTACGATCTTAAGGTGATTGTTGTTATCTAAAAGAAGAACAATACATTTGTTATTCTTCTTTGTTCATCTTTCTGCCCTTTTTTTGCCTTCGCTGTTAACTTTCACCCTAATGGTCAAGAGTTATTTTCAGAACCAACTTCTGGTGCAAACAAAGATGCAACTTGTTTCTCAAATTGACAAGAACACTTTGTGAAGTGCAAACGAGAGGTCTAAAAACAGGGCAGATGCCAATTTACCTCATTTCTACACTTCACATTTGGAGGTGGAGTATGGGAACGAAGCGGAAATTAGGATTCCAAGTGCCTTCTTCGTCATCTTCAAATGCAATATGGGTTTATGCCGTCATGGGATTGTCATGAATTCATACATGAATGGATTCCTGTGTAATCTGCCTGTTTTAGCAGCTGATAAAAGCAGGCAGATCCGTAGGCACCCATCACATGGCCTGAAAAGCATAAATGGCCATAGGCATTTACACTTTTTGAAAAACAGAATGCAAAGAGCGAAAATGCAACATTTTTGCACTCCCTTTTACAAATGAGGGACATTGCTTGGAAGGTTTCCATCACTATGTAAACGTGAACGTTAGTGTCCTCCGCCATACAATTCCCAATGTTTATAAAATGATCCCCTATGTAATTGATGCTGGATTAATGTCTCGCGAACACTTGACGGAAACAGCATGAGCCCACTGCTCCACGGCTTAGGAACATAGTACTGCAAAACTTTGAAAATCTCTTGAAGTGTCAGGTGCCATTGATAACCCACAAATTGGGTGTTTAGGTATTTCAGTATATTAGTGTAACCAATTGTGTTCTGGGGTTGCTGCAATTTTTACTGTTCCTCAAACAGCGGTACCAAAGAACACATTTTGCTAAAATATACCAACCGATCCAATGAAGTGGGTGCAGAGAAATATTCTCTTACTTCTAAGTCAAAAGGACGATAGAGATGAGCCTGCCATCGTGATCCATTTTTAAATTATTGGTTGTATTTTGTGGACTGGAGTGAGATAGTAAACGACATCACACAACGAGAGATGGCAAAGGAAAATGGCAAAAGATTATGGAAGGTTAAATCAAAACTGAGAGAGAAGAAAAGTAATCCTGACACTGTGTCAACTTAATAAATTGAAAGTACTGTACATTTTCAAAAACTTGGCGCAATCAGTAACTTGTCTAATTTGGTTTTTAAACAGGCTATGCCAGGTCCCAGCAAGTATTTCAGATTCACAGTCATCTGTAAAACATGTATAAACAAACCTACGAAATGAATATATGCTCCTGGACAGTTGTATTTTCTCATAACAACCCATGACATCTGAACGTGCATGCTGCATAGTGCATGCTGCATAGTGCATGCATACTTTCTGTTTCTATTCCATGTAGAAAGACCAATCTATCAAGATTAAATGTCACAGAAGCCATGCTGAAAAATGTCTTAAGAAAGCATGATGGAGCAAGCAAACAAGTGCTTTGTGGCCCAATCTGGGATCGAACCATCACAAGTCCTCACAAGTTCACAGCAGCTGTCACTGCCTGGTGTATCTGGTGTAGCCACAAGTACCCAACCCACTACTGAGCACGGAAGTGGTGCTGACCCTAAGGCATCAACCATTATGAATTGTGGTTAAAAGGTGGCATCCATTCTGACTGGCTCATTTGTGCTGGAGACAATCTTAGCTGGTGGAGAACAATCATAGGAGGAGGGGCAAGCACTAGGTAAAAAGCCAGATGGTGGCTGTGGCTCCAGAAAAGTCAATTTCTTCAGAGGAAGGTATGAATGGTGGAAAAATTGATAGAAAGGCAGAGAGAACTGTGAAGGCATAATGAAGTAGACACAGACAACTGAAGTATAGTGTTGGCTATAAACCTTTATTCAATGAAAATAAGGTTGGGAAAAAGGCATAACTTGCCCTCTTCTAAGGGGAATATGTCCTACCTAACAAGGTAAGGAAAGTCTAATCAGAATGTCGAAATTAAAAGTTCTGTCTCTGTCTAAACCTACCCTGGCACTCACTTAATACTTGGAAAACCTGTATGGGCTTAAATATCTAACTAATAAGTGTTCAATAACTGTTCACAGCTTCTCCCAGCTCTCAGCTTGCAACAGGTTTCTCTTTTCCACACTTCAAGACAGTTCACAATGCAAAGGAGTTCTCTTCCCCAAGCTTTCAAGTCTCTCAACTTTGTCAAAACACAGTTCTCAGGGATAAGTTCCAGCTCCTCTGAATAGGTTACTTTTCACCGGTTTCACAAATGTACATTTCACAGGATTCACAAAGCACAAGTTCCTTGACTTGAAACACAAGACATCCTTTATATTCAACCACAGGTTTCTCTGTCATTATTTGAGTGGATTCTCAATAGGTATGTGTCCTCCATCTAGGCGCACTTGTCGGACCACACTGTCCACCCATCACAGGTCACGGAACCGATACGCATTACTTGACACTTCTCATCAGTTCCTTGTATATACCGTACCGCTGCTTTGCCAACTTTCATCTGTTACTGCTTTCATCTATTCATATGGCTTTTGACAATGTTCGTTCTCACAACTCATAAAGTTCCTTCATAGATTTAGAAAAGATTGTTCTGGAAAAGTCCCCTTTTCATTTCTCATGGGCTCTTTTAAATGGTTTCACAATTGCTCTGTAATATCTTTGCTTTTTTTCGGTATTCCCAAAGTAATTGCTTTTGATCAAATCGGTATTCGAAAGTACTGGCTTTCATTTATATCTGTATTCACAAACAAATGTCCTCACAGGTTTCAGAGCCCATCTGCTGTGTTCAGTGTACCCCTTCTCTAGGTTGATTCACTGGTGGTTGTGCACAGCGATGAAGCAAGGCTTCTGACCGCCACGATCCCTCTCTCTCTCGTACGATGCCTCACTTTTCATCTACAGCTGCTCCCTGTGGCTTCGTGTCTGCCACCGATGTGTCTCTCACAGCTTGGGCCTTGCTCTGAAGATCCACCTGGTCACGACTGCTTCCTCTCTGCAGTCTGACACAGGCTTCTAGCTTCCCTTAGTACTACTTCTCACAGAATACGCTCTGCATCTGCCTGGTGGTCTAGAGTGCTTCTTCTACCATGCCGCCTTCCAGTAAGGGTCTGTGCTCTTCCAGTAGTCCGTGGACCTGCTTCTCCAGCAGATTCAATCTTCTCTGTTCATGTCAGTTTTAAACCTCACACCAGGTTGATTGGCCCAACAAAGACTAGACTGCTCACTACCAGTTTGCTCTTGTTTGCCTCCTCATCATCCCAGTACCTAACTGCTGAAGGTGACTGTGCAAGTCAATGGGAAAAGGATGCATTGATCTTGTTTGTCTTTTCCTCGTCCCAGTACTTAACTGGCGGGTGTTAGTCGGTGACACTCTAAGAGAAACACAGACTCAAAGTTATTAGTTTCAAAACCTTTATTTACTAAGGTTCCTGGGTTGGTGTAATGGCTGACTGGCCCTGCTTCTAAAAAGATGGTTCACTTATCTTATGTTTCTTAACGCCGTCAATGTCTGATCGTCCAAAATGAAAGTCTGTCTGTGTCTAAACCTCGGCTTGCCCTCAAAAATATGATCGGAACATTTTTAAGAAAGGAAAAATAGTGGTTCAACAGAAAATCGGAAACCAGGGTTGGTTTCAGGCGGTCTTTTCACCAATTGTAATTTGGTCAATGTCACAAAAATGTGTTCAATCAAAAAGGGCTGTTCGTAAGACCTTCTCCACATTTCCTTGCAATCTTCTCAAATACCTTCAGTGTCTTTGGTTCCTTGGGGAATTCCCTTCCCCAATCTTCAACTTGTACAAGTTCAAAAACCACAAAAGAAATATAACACAGTTCCTTTTTAATCTTCTTATGGTTCCCTTCCCCAAGCTTCAATCCTTTGGACCCTACAAAACAATATGTCTCCAACTTGGTTAGACCTCTCAGGGTTCTCTTCCCCAAGCTCAGGCCCCTTTCAATTTTCAACACAAATTCAGTTCTGTCCGGATGTACTTTGCTTTTCCTTCCATTCCACTTTGGTAGGCCTCTCTGGGTTCCCATCCCCAAGCGTAGGTCCCTTTTTGGTTTCAGACACAAGTTCAACTTGTCAGAATGTACCTCTCCTTTTATACACAGTCCTTTCACACACACTTCACTTGTGGGGAACTGTCAGAGACTTTGGAAACAGCCTGGTTCTTTGCTCCTCCTTTTCACAACAACTCCGATCTGTAACCCCTCTCTCTTTATTCCTTGCTCTTACTTTTAACTCTTTCACCTTCAGGTGCTTCCAGCACCCCTTCTTGTTTTCCTTGGCTTCTTCCTCATGCACACTTGCAACTTCCCTTTTCGGTTCCCTTTGTTCCACTGTGCACTCTTGCACTTTCCTTTGCTTTCTTTTTTTTTTAATTTTAATAGTTTTTATTATTTTTTTTGTTTGAAAATGATAACACGTGTTCGCAAGTCATAGATATCTCGAGGAACTAAGTACTAAAAATAAACATAGAATAGCCATAATAACAAGTGACAAAGTTAATGAAGCAAAGAACATTAAATTAAACCATTTGAATAATTTTGCAAAGTTCACGAAGCTTATGTTATTTAAGCAGTAAAAGAAAATGAACAAAAGTTATTCTATCGAATCTGCAATGAGAATAAATTGGGGAGAGTTGGAAAATGAATGAAGGGGAAACAGACTGGTAAACAGACAACTAACAAACACCAAACAAAAGGGAGGAGAGTAAGGGGGAAGATGGGTATAGAGTTATATTTGTTCAAACTGTTTATACAGTTATAATAATACTACATTACAAACATATGAATAAGATTATCAACTCACATCAAATGAATTCAAAATAAGTATGTATATTCAGGTACCATGTCCAGTAACATTAAAATAGTTAAGATAGAGGATGAAAAAGGACCATTTAGCATTGAATTTAGTGATTGTGTTCAACTCATTAGCCATACATAATTCCATTTTATGTAAGTTACAAAGAGAGTTCCACCATCCTCTGGTGGAGAGAGATCGGGAATCTTTCCAATTGGCTGTAATGCATTTCAAGGCTGTGCAGATCAATAAATCATAAAGTTTGGCTGAGTCCGGGGAGATATTGGTAGTTAAGGCAATGCTACCTAAGAAAACATTCAAAAAGGACAGCTGAATATTAACAGAGAATATGAGCTTAATAATGCTCCAAATGTCTTTCCAAAATCTGAAAGTGAATGAACATTCAAAGAACATATGCATATATGAAGCAGGAGTTATATCACATGTCCAACATTTAGCATCATAGTTTGGATTAGCCTTTGCTAGTTTGGCAGGAGTTATGAATGCTCTATGAATGAACAAGAAGTAATGTTGTGTTATGTTCACAGAAACAGATATATTTTTGATTTTAGCAAACAAACGGCACCATATATGATCATCAAATCTGTAACCTATATCATCTTCCCATTTCAGACGAATAGTACAGACATCACATGTTGAGGTGGTGAGCATATTATAAAATGTTGATGCCCTAACATCATTGCACATGGTAAGCTGTAGCAGTCTGAAGGGATCTGGAGAAAGGATCTCGTTAGAAAAATGATTAAGTGCATCTAGACAGGAGTTAATTAATTTATTATAGTATAGCAGGTCCGCTTTGGGAATGGCAAATTTGGATATCATTTGCTGGAAGGTGAGGATTTACTGATCATCTATAATGTGTTGAATGAATCTAACACCTTTTTTAATCCAAGATTTACGATTTAAAGTCCTGCTGTTAATAATAATATTCTTGTTATGCCATATTAAAGGGGAAAGACACTTGTCTGGGGTTTTGAAATGATGTAAGAGAAAGGCTTGTAGGGCTGAAATAGATGCCTTAATAGGATCTAGGACATTCATAGATGTATGCTTAAATATGTAAATGAGGTCTGTGACATTATAAGGGGAGACTGAGTGTTTTTCTAATGTACACCATGTGGGAATATCATACATTTCGGGGTCAGAAAACCAGTGGCGTGATTGTTTTAGTAGAAATGAAGAATGGCATAGCTTGAAGTCGGGGAATTTAACACCACCCATTTCATATGGAGCTTTAAGCTTGGATAAAGCAATTCCTTTACTCTTTCCTTCTCCCCATGAAAATTTTTGTAAAATAGAGTATATAGATTTGAAAAAGGAAAGAGATAGTGGAACCGATAGTAGCTGCAAATAGTAAAGTACAATAGGGAACAGCATCATTTTAAAAGTGTCTAAGCGTCCCCACCAAGAAAGATACAGGGGAGACCATTTGGAAGTTGGATCTTTAAGAGCCTCCTTTGCTTTCTTATCATGCCTCTTGCGCACCTCACATACTTTCTATCCCTTAACGTGCAGCCTGGCACCTGCCGGTTTCTTTCTTTCCTTTGCTTTCTTATCATGCCTCTCTTTACTGTGCAAGCTTTTCACTCTTCAACTGCCTTTCTTTCATTTTACTTCCTTCTTTATATTTCCCTTCTTCTGCTTATTTCTTACACTTTCTGTCCTTTGCACACTGTCCCTTACTTTCTGCTCCTTGCTGCTTTAAAACTGTGTCTTTCTCCAGCTCCTTTTCAATCTAATGCACGCTCCCGTTTTTCTCTCTCTCACTCACCGGGCAGCGTTGCGTGGACGAGCGGGACCTCTGGATACAAATGGTTGATGTCAGGGTCTCATCAGCTGCCCCCATACACTCTTGGGACTGGCACACGTCCCAAGGGAACAAGCAATTTACCAAGCGCCAACAGCAGGATAGAGGCTGCCTTACTGCGGCTCCTTGGAGGAAGAGCTCCCTAGCCACTCTGCAGCCCCTCACAAACACTGGTCCAGAGTCTCGTCACGTTGTTCGCCTAAAGGCTTTAACTCCTGCTGCTCTCTACCCCTTGGCTTTTTGGGTATGGACAGCAGCCTCAGCTCACACTTCCACACTTTTATAGGTGAAAAAACAGTCAAGTGGAGTCAGGTGTAAGTGGTCATTATTAAATGTCTGACCCTATTAGCGGGACATCTTCAGTTCTTACTATAGTAGATTTCCCTTACGTTCCCCATGTTGTGTCTATGGGTAATCTCTACTGCTCTTAGTTGCCTTCTCCTCTTATCAGTATTTGTTGGAAATGGGGATGAGGAGATGGGGTGAGATTAAAAATACCTTATGAAGGCTGAGTTAGAGTAGGTTGGGGAAATATCAGGACTGGGGGAATACCATGTCTCACCCTTGGTATGCAGTGATGATATTGAATAGAAAACAACCATAGACATTTTAACAAATGAAAAAACAACGAAAACAAAAATAACACATTTTGGAAAAAACTAAAAATGGGGTTGGGAGTGGGGATAGTAGTTTTAGGGGAGGGGCAAAAACAACGAAAAAGAAATTTATTATTTTGGTTTTAGTTGTTTTGTATTTGATAAAATGTCATTAGTTGTTTTTTTAATTAGCTGAAATCACATGTAACCCTCGCCCTTGGGTATCCTCCTCCCAATCCCTTGTGACCGTCCACTCAGGTTATCCTCCATCACTTTTCCACCCCCAGGATCGGGTTCCAAAACGATGGCCCTTCCCTGGCCACGTGAACGGAAGATCCCAAGGGAGTAGCTGGAAGAATACCTTCAGGTTTCTCACATAGCCTACAAAGGCTTGGGAATCGGGAGGTTCATTATAAAAGGGAAAAAGGGGATACAACATCTCACCTAAGGGTACCTCACCTCCTCTCCCAAGTTACCTCTCCCTGGGTATTCCTCCCTCGCATGTGTAACCCCATGTTCAGGATCCGGTAGCTGGCCACCTCGGTGGAGGCATTGTCAGGGAAAAGGGTGAGGAAACCCTCAGGTTCCTCACATACGCTTCCCCTAGGGAGTGGGACACAAGGGTATTCTAAACGGAAGCGAGAAAGGAAGTCAACATTACCTTGTTCCCAACCCTTTCTATGCTCTACTGAGAACCAATTATTATAATTATAATTGTTCTTTTATAACGCGCTTAATACCAGAGGTTGGTTTCTAAGCATGGGATCGGGATTTAGACCTGTGTTGCGCTGCGTTGTCTTGCTTCCAAGACAAACGCGTTGCCCCATGGCTTTCCGCCCTGACAAACAATAAGGTTGCAGGTCTAAGAACCACCACATTAACCCTGACATCGGTATCCTCCTGTTGGCTAATCCAGACTAGTGGTGAGTGTTGCGTGACTAAGCAAAACATTCTCCCCAACAAGCCTGAGGTCATATTTCTCATTTTGTGAACTACATTTTGGAAACAATCTTATTGCTCTAGTCTCATTCATGTTTTAATGGCTCTGCTGTGATTGGAATACTTTGAGACATACATCATCATTTTTTATCTTTTGCTTCTCTTTGACGAGACAGTCCCACGTGACATATCACCCCCTTTCTTTTGAGCCATTCAATTTCCATTTTAAAATAACCATGCACATCTTGTTTTATGTTTCTGCTAATTATTCCAATCCCTGTTGGTTGTTACTGAATATATGTTTAATCATTAGATGTTGGCTGTACGATAATTGTTTCAGTGTTGGGGAAGGTAAAAACTCAATGAACCTCATTACGACTCTAATAGCGCCATGGTTAACACCGGTAACTTACCGATTCCGCCAATGGTAAATGGGGAATTACCACCCCATTCCAAGGTTGGCGGGGCGGTAATTCCCCATTTACCATTGGCCCTTCCCCATTCCCATTTTTTGCCCCATAGGGCTCAATGGGAGTGGGGAAGGCGGTAATTACGGTACTGCAAATTGCGATACCGTAATTACCTCGAAAGTCCCTTTGCGGGTCCCTACTTTAACGGCTGGTCCAGACCAGCCATTAAGGTCGGCAGCCGCAAAGGGACCTCGTAATCAGGCGTGAAGAGTTTAACGGTGCCGACACCTTTTACGGCGCCGTTAAGCCCTTAACACCAGGGTCGTAATGAGTACCAACATGTTTAACATATTACTTCTGTCAGCTCCTTTTGGTGTAACCTATTGTGCATAGTCTTACTCATAATGTCTAGATGTACATTCAATTATTCTTCCCCTTGAGATCTTATCAAGCAGTCAACTGAGTGTGATCATCCATATTGCGGAGCTATGTGAAAAAATGAAAACATATGTTAACATATCAGGTGGAACTTACCATAAATGTCATTGATGTACCACAACTAAGTACTTATCCTAGTTCAAGGAGGTTTTAGAACAGATTTATGTTTATCTATGGTTGACCTGATATTTGAGCTACTACATATTTTCCATAAGAATACCACTTTCCACGATTTTTCCCAGACTTTCAATCACGAGCTAGATACATGCAAGGGAATACATGTGCAATGATGGGACTGAATAAGAAACTGTCGAGATTATGTAAACACATGTCCATTTTGGGTGCACTCTGAAGCTCGCCCAGAAAGTAGACATTTTGTTTATGCATAAATGATATGGCTACAACCATCCTGGAAGTCACTAAAGATGTCCCATACTTTGGAAATGTTCCCGTACTTATACTTTTGTTTGCAGGCGATTCAAAACTCCTGACCCCTACTCCATTCCTGCTACAAAAACAGCTCAATGGGATTGATTTGTTCTTAAAAAATGATAACTATCAAAACATTAAAAAGAAAGTAATTGTCTTCACCTCAAAACAAACACAAGTCTAATGAAGTCATTCAAAATTGACCAGGTCCCAGAGTTCCCCGACTTTGGGGCAATCATTTCTGAATCATGGCCCTCATTATGAGTTTGGCGGCACTCTTTCCGGACCAGCAAACTATAAGTCTGCCAGTAGGGGCACTGAACTTCCAGCAGGCCTGACCTGCCGGGAGTTCAGGCCACTACCAGCATGTTTTTCACTGAAGCACTGGCACCAGTGCTTCAGGTTTCCCATTCCCATGGAGTTCTATGGGACTCCATGGGAAAAGGAAATAACCATACCATCGCCTGTGATATCCCAGTAGCAACGGAATGTCAGGTGGCGGTAACAGTGTTACAAGGGTGCCGGTAACCGGCTACCTACCGGCGGGTTTCACCGGCAACCTCATAATGATGCCCAATAGGAAATCCCACTTAACATCAGCCCTAAAGAAGGCAGAGATCACCAGACAAGCAGTGATTCATTTAGGTAGGAAACATGACAATATCATTTTGCCTCAGGTGGATACAGGGTAACAGGCAGATTGTGTACAGGATAGGAGTATATGGGTTCTTGACAAAGACATTAGTATGCTGACTGCGATCCAGAGTGCTTTTGGGAAATGGCTTTTGTCTTGACCGAAATGCTCTCCAAATGTGGTGTTGGCAAATATAGGTCTTTCCTCTATGCAAAACAGAGCAAAAACCAGACTGGCCAAATATGCAGAAAAAAGGGAGTCCTCCAAGAAGAACCATCTGGTTGGCAAAGTGTGGATTGAACATTTGCAACAAAATAAGCCTTCGGAAAGTGTGAAGGAGTTGAAGCATGATGTTCAATACCTCAGCGTCCTAGTGCCTTCCACCTACAAAATGAGATGAGATGAAGCATTCCAGGATGGATGCTTTCCACATGGGGTGGGGGCAGTGACCACACACACTAGATCTGCCACACGCCCTTGGGTTGTGAGGGCATTGTTAGTGCACGAGACGTACCCCCGCCCCTTTTGCAGGTTTTAATATTTACTGCATGATGCAGTTTAAATAAATTCTATACCTTCTGTTTTTGCTTCTTTTTTTATCAATGGTTTTATGGTTTATTGTTTTAGGTCTGGGCACCTTCGTCACAAAGGCTTATGGAGCTAAAGTGTGATTAAATAAACTCCAACTCATCTATGTACTGTCTGCATGTAGAAACGTTATGCATACATTTATTCACACACAAGTGGGTCATGGTGGCTCCCATTGAACTACCAGAAAGTTGACCATACTACGGCTCGTGGCAAGAAATAAAATATATGGCAGTACAAATTGACAAAAGGTACAGGATCAAACATTTATTGCACACTCCACTATTCCCTTCTTGAAGTAAAATCATGCTGTAGCTCCTATAGTATCTGTCATTGCGTTCTAGTAGCAATGCCTTCATATACTGTCCAATGGAGCGGTGTAGGTTAGAGGAGAGCATGCATGAAGTAGGCATCCATTCAAACACACAGGCATTCAGACACCCTGCTCAACCTGTGCGACGCCAGTGGCAGTGAATTTGAGTTATGGTTGCTCACCAATCAATTGGGCAAGCACCACCATACATTATGTAACCTGATCTATTGTTCGCAGTACTCAAGGCCCCCCAATGTTGTCGCTTTTTTTATTTCAAGTTTATGTACTTTTGGGAATAATTCACACAGTGGGCCATGATGTCATAGGGGCCTGCTACTGTACAGTAGATACAGAATGCACATGTAGTGGCATGAGTACTTCTGTTTTAGAGGCAGGATCTGGTGGAGCGGGACTGCTCCCCAAAACATAAAAGAGATTTTATATACTGTACTCAACTATGCTGTATTGTTGTAATGCCCAATTTCCACTGAAATGTTAATGTATTCTGTAACTATGCAACCCTTCACATCTGTAGCCATTCCAAAACCAAAAACTGCTCAACATCCCATTGTACCTTTTCTGCAACAGATTGCTTCAGAGCCCTCAGTTCCCCAGTAGCACATCAACCCAAACAGCTGTAATAACGGAGGCAACGCCATAAACCCCAAGCATCACAATGTCCTGTCGGCGAGAGCTCATCCTGCTTGATGCCAACAATCACATCACAGTGTATTGTACACATACATGACGCAGACACCTCTGTCCAGCGTGCTGTTGAACTTGGGTTGTCCATTTTAGTGGGCCAGGCTCTGCAGTGGTGCAAAATATACAGTTAATGCTTGCCATCTAGTTTATTTCGGTAAATAGTGGCATGCAAGACAGTAGACATAACCCATCGATGTCTGATCTTTTTGCAACAAGGGAGATATGATATGTGAACATTAAAAGCAATTTCACCTAGTGAAGGTTGCAGAGTGGAGGCTGCCAGTTACAGCACATGTTCAATACTAGAGACATTGGGAGAACTACATTGCTTGGTGGTACAAGGTCAGGCCAAACTCCCCTGTCTACCGATTACAGGACATACAGTTTGAAGGCACTAAAGCTCTTTCATTTTCTAATGTATCATCGTGAACACATCTCCCGGTATGAGTGAACTACCTTAACTCAGGTTTGGATTAGATTTGGAAGGGTTCAAATGAAAGGGGTACTTTTCCAAATAATGCTAAAAGGTGTGCAGACTATTGCTTGCAATGCAATTAATTTTAATAAAAGACAACACCGCTTGCTGTACTGGACACTAATTAATAATATCTTAAATCTGGTTAGTATTTCACTCTTATAGCCAAAGAAAATTGGGGTCTGACCATCTGCAAATAGGTCACCCCATCCACCAAGTGCACAATGTCCAAATCCCTGAAGCCACAGGCATCAACGTCCGAAAGGTCACCAAAGATCGCCCCAAGGACAAGGTTCTCGGCATAGAGCTCTGTAGATATGACTTTTACTGCATGGGGCTATGATGTCCTGTATGTCCCTCTCTCTTTCTCTCCCTCTCTCTCTCTTTCTCTTTCTCCCTCTCTGTCCCACTTTCTCCCTCTCTCTCCTCTCTCCATCTCTCTCACCATTTCTCACATGCTAGTGTCAATTATTTTGGCAAAAAAACACTTGCTCACTTTCAGGGACGTCATTTCACCAAAACAGGGCGTAGCAGACGTGACATCACACGACCCTTGACCTCTGATGACATCAAATGAAGTGATGTAATTTGACCCAACCTCCAAGCGACATCACGGGAAGTGATGGCACATAGCCTTTCACCCCTTGACAAAACAGGACGTGGCATCACATAGCATTGTTTCAGTACACTAAGAAAAATGGTTACAATGTCACTATAATATGATAAACATTTCATACAAGAATGTATCACCATATGTAGCATTATTAGCAGTGGGTATAGCGCCTACAACCGTAAGGCAATAAAGCAGTGTCAACCATGCGGTGACAAACTGTTGCTGCTGGATATAATGAGAAACACTGGGATTAATATATGTCCAGAAAAAACAAGTTTAAAAAAGTTTTTTACAGTTTGAAAACTCAGCTTCTGCCAAAAGAGAATACAGAAGTTGATCACAGATTAGGACGCTCGGTGCCGCCAGTCTTTACCACCTGTTGACACGAGACCTGCCAACCAAGTCTCCCGCAACTCGCGGGTATCTCCAACAGACAAAGGCTGTCTCCCACACTGCCGTAATTTAACAACATTAACAGAATATTCTTGTTGTCCAAGCAAATCTCAGTCTATCTTGGGATAAGAATTGCCCAATGAAACACTTATATGTGCTAGAAAAAAGTGTATTGATGCGTTTGCCATACAAAACAGTGGATGTGACTGCTACTTTAATCTCCGAAAGGGCCAAGGAGGAAATCTGATGTGGTCAGAAGGCATAGAATACAGAAATTGCAAGGGGCACATCTCACTGCTTGTGCCAATATGTGTTTCTGCCCATTGGTATTGTGTACCTTAGTCCATCCATGAAAATGTGCTTCATTCAATTTGGAGGAAAGTAGCATAGCCCTGTTTTTTCTTTGCAATGCGTTCTGGGAATTGTGGGCCTGTGTTTGCACGTCAAAACACATGCCTGGACTAGCATCTCCCGATTGGAATGTAGCAGGTATGCCGACCATTCTGTGAGAGACATATGCGTGAAGCTCCAAAGTTACTTTACAGAGACGAGTATTTAGAAAGGATGGATCTTCCTCCATTTCGTATGCAACATTTCGATTGGCAGCCCTCCCATTAGCAGCCTAAGAATATATATGCAGATAAGAGTATCTCTATCAGGCATATGTACTAGTTTAATCTCAGCTTAACACATTTTGGCTTATTTTTCAATCTATACACATGACCAGCCAAACGACGAACAAAACCCATCTTTGCCCCGAATAGAAAAAGAAAAGGGTTGACTGCCTTTGATCTATGTTTGCATGATTGTTTCCTCAGAATAAATACATATTTTCTACATTTCCTTGGAGTGCATGGCACGTAAAATATAAAGAAATGGGCAAGCAAAACAAATAAAACAAACATGCATTGGCAAAGCCAAAAGGTTTGGCATTTTAGCACTGGGCTAGGCATCTGCTGGGGACTTCCATAATGGCACCACCTGGCCAAAAGATGGCAATAGCTGGAAAATGGTGTGACTACCTAGGCATGTGATTTCAGTGCCTAGCAAATGCCCAATACCTATGCACAAACCACAAATATTGGCTTTGCCAAAGCTTGTTCTAACAGGACTTCAGTTCAAAAAACGGATCCAATGACACACATATTACTTATTAATCAAGTGGCCAAAGGCACACTTGGTTAAAATATGGTTTAACATGGCAGGGGCTCATTTACAGCTGCAATTAAGCTGTCAACTCCCAGAAGACTACTTAGAAAGGCCACTGGCAGGCCGACACAGATGATGTTACTGCATAATGGAGCTAGCTCAAAGAGATCCCAGGAGGGTGAGTTTTGGGTGGGCAGGGACTGGTAGTCGATGGGAAAGACCACCGTGTTTTGCGTGAGCTTGGGTGTTAAATGAGTGGGTAAATATCCAAACAACATCCACCAGCTATGGCCTAAAGTACACCACCTTTAGGCCACAGTGAATCAGTTTCCAAACAAGATCAATGGGAGAAACATTTGTACTGTTTTTACATGTATCATTTGTATACACACATGTAATATGTTGATATGTAGATGTGTTACACAGTCACTTGTTACTATTTATTTTAAATACATTAGTTATATTAATCTTAATTTGCTACATGAATTGCAGTTCATCTCGACATGCTTCTATAGAATAGAACACATGCTATGGCAATGATAAAGGCAGATCATTGTATGCATCTCATTACCGTCTTTCACGTGTTATTTCATAATTCTAGCTATGTGATTTGTGAGCTCCAAACTAATGCAGCTTTTATCTACTGCCCAAATAACTGCTGCATTTTCTCAGCAGACTTTGCCAATGGCTTGCATTGGCATTGTCTATCGCTAGAGACTTCTGGGCAAGTTGGTACTGTGAAGGTCATGTTAACTCATGGATACATATTCAGGGACGTCATTTAGGGATTACCAGAGATCACAACTGCAACCCCTGAGGTATCCCTTGCTAACCCTGTGGTGTCCCTTTCTACCCCTAAAAAAGAATATTTTTATGAAAACGTGACCTGTTTTTAAGATTTATTTATTTTTTTAAATGCAAGCTCCTGGCCTGTGGCCAGCGCCAGGTGGCTCATTGCTTCTGGAGTGGCTGGCTTTCTTGTTCAGGCCTCTTAAAAAAGAAAAAAGAAAAAAGAAAAAAGAACAGGGGTTCCACAAATGTAACACTTTCAGCAGTGACTGTAAATAAGAAAGAATAGGAATCCGAATTGGGCCTCATTACAAGTATGGCGGTAAGGCAACAACAGTGCCAGTAGCGCTACCAGCATCGTTGCTACCGTACCGCCATACTACGAGTTCTGCTCGCTGGTGCCTTTGTAGCCACCAGATCTGACCTGGTGGCCATACCAGCACGCGCGAGCAGAAAAGGACTCTGTAGCACTGTTACCGGTGCTACCACCTTCCCCATTCCCATTGAGCCCTATGGGGCTCAAATAGGAATGGGGAAGAATATTTTCCTTTCGCCTAGAAAAGGGCAATTACCGGGTCCAGCAAGGTCGTAATGACCCTGAAATTGCCCTTTTCTGGGTGCCGGAAAAAAATGAATACCGGCGGCAGCCGTGCCTGTAATACCGCCACCCTCGTAATGAGGCCCAAATTCTACACAATAATTGCGAGACTCATTAAAGGTTTATTTCAGGCACACTTCAGGGGGTGAGTCACTGATTTAGTCTGTTCTTAAAGACTTCAACTCAGCCTTTCATCCTTCAGAGGTAGATACATGAGTACCAACACAGGTTGGGTGATATTGTATGTATCTTTTTTCTATATAAAGGGCTTAAGCGTAAGTGCTATATAATAACACATCACTATCATTTGGCCATGGACGCCTGCTTGCATACACAGTAATTTGGTAATATGGCCTATAAACACTGATCTTAGTTATATATATGGCTATTCATTCTTGTATGAAATGTATATCACGTTATAGTGATATCATAACCATATTTTTCGTAGTGTACGTAGGAACAATGCTATGAGATGCCACTTCCATTTGACAAGCGGTGAAAGGTCGTGTTCCATCGCTTCCCGCGATATCACTTCAGGGCGGGGTCAAATGACATCACTTCCTGTGATGTAATCAGAGGTCAAGGGACATGTGATGTCACTTTCGCTACCCTTTGCATTTTCGTGAAATGCCGTCCCTGTACATATTCCCTACACTATTGCCACTCAATCCTAGAACTCTGATCCTCATTTCCTTTGTCAGTGTTAGAAATTATCTCTTGAGTTGTACATTCTACTATTTTTGACTTTTGATTTGCTGGTAAGAAGTGCCTATTGCACTTCACTCCACTAACTGACAAACATCCCAGAGCACAAGCCCCATGTGCCTGAGCTGCACTAGCTTAAAAGAAGACTACTGGCAATGGTAGTGCAGTCTTACTGCATGCTTGGATACTTTGCTCTCTATTGCTTTCCCTGTGCCAAATTGACAACGCCCCCGTAAATAGCTGGGTTCTGTACTTGTAGGTGCATCACAGCTATCTTGGAAGAATCTGACAAGAGGTCTGCATGCGGAGATGCACCCGAAACAATGGAACAAGCCCAGTAGCACCACCCATCATTGGGGTATATTGGTAAATGTATCACTACCATGCTAGAAGCTACCATTCTATCAAACCATTCCAATGGCATAACAGACTATGACAAATACATTGGAGAAGCGTTGGACTCCATTGCAATGTAAAAATGCTGAGAGCCCCCTGCAACAATGATAGAAAAATCAGGGAATCGGAAAAGGTGTCTAAAGGCAGAATTACGCACTATAGCCCGGACTGAGCCCCAACCTGTAGCACACAGTGAGAAGGTCAAAAAGGCTTAATTAGCTTACACTAAATGGTTAAAGAAACACAAATATGTCCTTGAGTGTCGGAGATGGCGGGAGCTTGTGTGAGCATTATTGAATAAGAATACCACTCATTTTTTGAGGATTGTCAGTAGCAGGGTGACGATGGCCAGCGATATCAACGGGCTACCTGCGGAGGCGTGGGTAACTTATATACAGGAAACCCTAGGAGGTAGCTCGGAGAACACTAAGGGTGGAATCCCTTTTGCGACACCTGGGTCTATGATTGGGTCCTGGATGATGTTGAAAGGAATATTAGTACCAGCAATGCATCCAGGGCTACTGGTCCTAATGAAATCTGTAGCTTCATTATCAAGGCTGAACCGACCGTGCGGGCTCATGAGCTGTACCTTCTTTCTGCAGCATAGCAACATTGCAGAATATCCCTGCCTCATGGCAGGACAGCATCATTGTCCCAGTACTAAAGAAGGGTAGGCATGACGATCTAAGGAACTATCGCTTGCTCGCCATGTTACACGTACCTGCCAAAATATTTACGGAAATTCTTTTGAAGGAATTGGAGATGTGCGAGGCATCGGTTAACATCATTCTGCACTGCACCAGGACTAATATCAAACCTTTGACCACCACCATCCAACAAGCTTGAATGGGGAGGAAATGCCCGGTGTACATGGCCTTTATATGTAATGCCCTACTCGTTGGGACCTCCAATAAGAACCTGGCCAAACTTCAGCTAGTTCAAAATAATGCACTTAGGGCGGCCACAGGCACCGCGAGAAAAGACCACATCTCAGAAGTCAGAAGACAGGCACACTGGCTCCCGGTGAAAGAGAGGATTGTTTTCAAAACACTCGCCCTTACCCACAAATGCCTCCATGAACTTGCTCCACCCTACTTGACCCAAAGAATCACCAAGCACTCTGCCACCAGACCATTAAGAATGTGCTATTCCAACACGATTGTCACGCCCAAATCACGCAAAGTGCGCGCCGGTGGTGCCAGCTTTCCCACTCGGGCCGCCACCCACTGGAACGCACTGCCACCCCACATCAGAATGATTGAATCCCACCAAGCCTTCCGCAAAGCTGTTAAAACCAAGCTCTTTGTATGAAACGTACCTGACTGCATTCTGTTACTGTATTATGAATATCATGCTTCACCTGCAACTATGCCTGTAATTGTGTATCCATAAGACCTCCGGTCTCATGCATATCTGCTGAATTAAGAATCCAACACCTACTTGTAACAGCGCCTCGATGCCCATGGGCTGCAAGTGCGCTATACAAATGCGAATAAATAAAAAAAAAAAAAAAATTATAGATCAAAGCTCAGCGTTTGACACTGTCGACTGCAATAGGCTGTGGGAAAACTGCAGAAGCTAGAAATTCTGCCTGGCCTGCTCACAATGATTGTTTCACTGTACTCCCAGACTAGGGTGAGGATTAGACTTGATCAATATGGGAGCTTGACTGAGTGGATTCCCACTGCCAAAAGCTAAAACAAGGCTACACACTAGCCCCCTTGTTGTTGAAATCACATGCCTAGGTAGTCACACCATTTTCCAGCTATTGCCATCTTTTGGCCAGGTGGTGCCATTATGGCAGTCCCCAGCAGATGCCTAGCCCAGTGCTAAAATGCCAAACCTTTTGGCTTTGCCAATGCATGTTTGTTTTATTTGTTTTGCTTGCCCATTTCTTTATATTTTACGTGCCATGCACTCCAAGGAAATGTAGTTTTATTCTGAGGAAACAATCATTCAAACATAGATCAAGGGCAGTCAACCCTTTTCTTTTTCTATTCGGGGCAAAGATGGGTTTTGTTCGTCGTTTGGCTGGTCATGTGTATAGATTGAAAAATAAGCCAAAATGTTTTAAGCTGAGATTAAACTAGTACATATGCCTGATAGAGATACTCTTATCTACATATATATTCTTAAGCTGCTAATGGGAGGGCTGCCAATCGAAATGTTGCATACGAAATGGAGGAAGATCCATCCTTTCTAAATACTCTTGTCTCTGTAAAGTAACTTTGGAGCTTCACGCATATGTCTCTCACAGAATGGTCGGCATACCTGCTACATTCCAATCGGGAGATGCAAGTCCAGGCATGTGTTTTGATGTGCAAACACAGGCCCACAATTCCCAGAACGCATTGCAAAGAAAAAACAGGGCTATGCTACTTTCCTCCAAATTGAATGGAGCACATTTTCATGGATGGACTAAGGTACACAATACCACTGGGAAGAAACACATATTGGCACAAGCACTACCAAATTGGCTTGAGTCATAACGCTAGTCATTTTAGACATTTTGTGCTTCCGGCTTCCCCCCTCTGCTGCAACATTGACGAGAACATTCGACCCCCCAACAGGATAATGGGCCTGACTGGCCCAGGTTACAGATTGACCAGATTCTGAAGGCTTTCTCCCCCTATTGGGATTCCCAGTAAGTTTGGTTGGGCCCCTAGCCTGTGATTGCTTAAGTTGTGCCTTACTAGGTTCCTGGGTCATCCCCATGCTCACCACTGCTTCAGGGGAAAATGCCCTCGTCACTCTCCACTTGATGCAAGGTGAGAATTGCATGAGTAGACAGTTTTGCAGGCTCATTTGTTCTCCCACACCCCTTTGGTGTGGGACAACTGTTGGTAGAGGAACTGGCGGCGGCCACATCCACATCATGATCATTCTTCGCTAAGGGCGCCGGCAACAGGTCTTTAGCCTCTTTTTTTTTTTCTTTCCATGAAGTTCTCATACATCAGCGCCTGCTTAATGACCTTCTTTCTGGGGCGTTGATACCATGAGGGAGGAGTCGGCACATTAGTTTCCTCAGCAACAGTACTAGGTAAACCTATTTATGGTGTATTACTCTTTAATGCTCCCTTTGCTAGTAGGGCGGAGATGCTAGTAACTTCTTTAGTGGTAGCACCCATCCCTCTTGATGATGGGTAGGAGGCCTTCAGGAGTTCATTCAGAGGGTGCGCAATCTTGCCAAAATTCCTACATAAAACTGTCAGCTTTTTAGCCGTAGCATCGCATTTAAGTATGAAATCCGACAATAGTGATTCTAAAATATAGAACAGCGCAGCTGACGACTTCCTTGGCTCCAAGTCTCGTGTAGAGGAGTACGATATATCAGCAGGTTCAACTCCATGTTCTGCTACCACAGCAGATTTGAAGTCAAGAGATCTAGAGCATTCAGATTATTACCACCGTATCATTACAATCGTATCATTTGGGGGCCCTCCCATTTGTAAACCAGCTGGCCCCTGCATTGTTCATTCTGATTCTACACCAAGAGTCACCAAACTCCCATTATTTGGGGATAATATGTTGCACAGGATGGATGAACTATCAGAAACTTCAGTTAACTGCTCAGTATTCGGGGTAATCAGGGCCTTAACTATGATATCTATGGTTTTGGATCCCAGGCAGGGAGCCGCAGCCATGAGCTCCTCTGTTAATTTGGTACTTAGCTCAATTGCAGCTTCCCTATTTGTTGGGCTCTGGCATGGGTATTAATATGTGATTTTTTGTGCGGTTTTACTAATTCAAGTGCTTACAGTAACCGCACAGTTCTTAATGGACAACCCCGTGGAGATTCTGTGTGATCCGTTATGTTTACTTTGACTTACTTGAAGGCAGATCCCACCATTGCTGGGGGAAAGAGCGTACTAGTTCACAGCACACTCGCCCTATCCCTCAGTTCCAAATCTACCTCCAATACTGTTGAATTGGAGTGCAAGAGTTCTAGCCGTGATCTCTGCCTGCCCGCTGCCGCCCGCTTAGCGGTGCCAGCCACGGCAATTGTTGTAGCGTTGTGCTTCAGCATTAGGTAGACAGCTGTTGTGTTAACTCTGAGGGATAAGTTGCAAAATAAATTATGTGAAAGGTGAGTCCCCACTCCATGAGAGAATATCCAACACAACACAGTGTTATTAATGTCGCCAAACAATCCGCAACATATGGAGAGCAAACACTTACTGCAGCAGTTCGTCATGGAGGACCATCAATCAGGCCACTGTCCGAAGTGCAGATTTATCGACTCCACTGACGCCTGGCACCCGGACACCCTGACACTCAGATACGCTCTGCTTTACACATTGATTAAGTAGGCGTGCGTAAGTGTGAGAATGGCGAATATGAATAAAAGACTTATGCTCCTTGTCTAGGCAGAGAACACTGGCAGCTCCTTCTCTCCACTCCACCCAGACACTCAGATACTTTGTTTTTTGTCCAGGGATAGCAAGGGACACATCAGGGGTACCAAGGGACAGAGCATGGGGTCGCATTTGTGACCCCTAGCAACTCCCAAATGACGTCCCTGTCAGTTTTTGGTTTGGTCAGCTGCCCCATCGTAGAGGGTGGTCTAGACTCAACTTTTAAGTGGGCCTTTGCGAGTACTGATGGCATGCAGGCTCTGGTACAGGGGGAGTTTGGAAGCTTTCCCATAATGAATGAAATATGAGGTGCTCAAAATGGTAGGTGCAAACACTGAGCTATCCTCTGGAGATACCCTTTGAACTATCATGAACTAAAGTGAACACAGAATGCATTACATAATTAATGGATCAGAACAGAATGTACTTGTCAACAGCAGCCAGGCAGCAGACCCAGATCTCAGATTCTCGCGTGCACACTCAGTGCATGTACTATGTTAAGTAATAAATGGGCACTGGCTTCCTTGCATCAGGCAGCTATGTTGCCCGCTCCAAGGTGTGTGCCACTTTTGCCCATACCCATAAAGATATCTCTGATGCTGATAGTTGCATGAATTACTATATTTTGTTTTGCAATGGGCTTACAGTAGTTTATGTTTCCTCAAGAAGCCATAGCCTCATTACGAGGTTTACGGTACGGAACAAAGTGGTGGTAATTCAGTTACTGATGCTTTTCCTGCACCGCCAAATTATAATTTTTGGGAGATTTACCACCAGTGGTATAACCGTACAGTAAAACTGCTGATTTTTGGAGGAAAGATGGAGGATTTATCTCCAGCTCCATGGGGATTTTTGGTGGTAATATACCAAACATTTCCATAGAGTCCTATGGACTATGAAAATGGGGAATTACCACCACTTGTCATCATGTGGTAACTCCACCGAAGCAATTGGTGGTAACGGTAATTGTGTTTGGTGATATTCCGTCAGATTTACCAGCAGAATACCGCCAAACTCATAATGAGGCTCTAGGTTTCCCCCAGACAGCACCATTCAATGGCAGTGCACACAGTTGCAGAATGAAGATGGTGAACACACTCTAGAGAATGGGGTATCAGATGACCAATGTAGGGATTCTGATGAAGGTATATTACAGTGTTGTTGTGTAATTCAAGGCAGTTTATCAGAATTCTAAAAGAGTGGTGAAAGTGAATAAAGGATACTGGGCCTCATTACGACCCTGGCGCTCCCGTAATGAACGGTGCCGGTACGGGACCGGCACCGTTCACTACAGGGTGCCCTATTACGAGGTCCCCTTGCGGGACCCACTCTGGATGTCTGGTCAGACCAGACTGTTAGGCAGAATCCTGTGTAGTGCCCTCAGGGACCACTACTCACAATTAAGACCACAAGTGGTAGTACAATTTCACCTTTGGTACAAGCCTGTACTACACAAAAAAAGTGGTAGCAATGGCTGAGCAGCCAGACTTATCTCAAGAGCAAATGAGCAGTGGTAGAGAGTACACAAAGGACTACAATTACTGTGACTCAAGCAAACACTGACTCAAGGTCTCTGGTTAAAAAGTAAAAGTACATTTATTTTTAGGACATCTGTTCACAAAACACTTCACTTCTATTAAATTAAAACCACACTTCAAATATACTACACACAACCAATTCCCCTTGTGCAGATCAATTCAAGATAAGTAACTTTGGATTTGACAGACCGGTGTTGTGAAACAAAGATGTTACCGTGGATTAATACGCAATCACTTTTTGACAGTAATGACAGTTCGGTTTTACCAAAGAAAGGCGTACCCGCGAGAAGAAATGTTACCGTAGTCAAATACGCTTAGCACATGAATTAACACAAGAGAATAGGGGATAAAAATCATAGGCAATACTTTTGTCAAGACCGCTAGAATCCGAGGACACTTTCTAAAATGTAGATAAAAGTCAATAGGCCTGCTCCAGCGTCAAATGGGACAGGGTCTGTTGTCAAGGATCACAAGGTTAGAACAGTTCACGATTCGAGATTGCCGGGAGTACTTGGATATGGTCACAAGGGAAGGAAAATTTATAAGAGGGAAGGAAGACAAGGACAAACCTTGGGTGAGGAGAAAGGGTTCACCCCAATTCCTCGAAGTTGGACACAGTACCTTATTTGTTTGAAGAAAAGCTGGTGCTACGGCAGTTGTTCCTGGTAGTTCCTGCAGACTCACGATTCCTAGAGCTTCAGTCGTGGGGACAAGAAGGAGGACGTCTGGAGCGATCTGCACTACCCAGGGTTGAGGCCAGCAGCAGCGAAGCAACGGTGAATAAAAGGTGTGCTCCTTTAAAACAGGAGAAGCTCTTCAGATAGCTATCTGGACCACTACAGCTGTGTGCAGCGACTTCGACCAAGAAGAGGATCCTCTGGCTGTAGAAGGTGAGCTGGTTGATCCCACCAGTCTCAAGGGAAGAAGACTCCGGACTGGATCTTCTCTTGCCGTTGAAGGGTAGATAGCTCACTACTGCAGCAGGGCTTCACCGGGACTCTGGAGTTTCAGCGGCCGTCTTCTTCCTGTTCCTCTTCGGTTCTATGCAGTTCCAGTGGCGACTCTGACTTCCAGCCAAAGAGTTCTGCCTTTTATGCCAAAATCCCCCATTTACACAGCCTGGCTGTCAATCACTCAGCAGGGGGGTTGTCTGGCCCGGACAACCACCTCAGTCAATCGACATAAAGTGCGACTTGGGTTTCCAAGGAGACCCTGTGCAGGGGGTAACTAACCCCTTGCTCAGATTCAGCCCACCTAGACACACAGGCGCCAAAGGAGGGCTTCTGGACAGAAGCCCGCCATAGGTCGGCGAACAAAAAGGCAAACCTGGTTTGCCATGCAAAGTAAAACACAAGAAGGATTTTAACAAAAAGAAATGGTGATAAAATCTGACCGGGGCAAAAGTTTAAAAGTATTTGGTCAAGCGGGTTTAAGTTCGAGGCTAATTGAATAGCCCAAAACAGTACCACGTTTATATACTATAATCGCGGTAGTAAAGATAGGGTAGGTACCACTGCCACCAGCCAAGTCTTAGTGTTAAGGGAGTGAAACAAAGCTCCAAGAGGCACAGACAAAAATGAGTAGGAATTAACCCTTTCCAATACTCCTTGAAAGATGAGGTGTATTGGGTCTGCAGTTTAAATGACTACATAAAGTAAATGGCAACTTTACCGGTTTCTGGGGGACAATAGTCAGCCCCAGAAAAATTCAGTCAGTGGGAAGTCTTAGAGACAACTCAGTGTCACTGCACTGAAGGTGCTGTGTAACACCCACAAAAAGTTGGGTTCATGGAGTGGTGTGGCTCCAGAGCCCAACATCACACAAACAGTAGAAATATACATGGCAAAACACATGTAAGAGTGTGAAAAAGGTTTACACTCTTACCAGCTGGAAAAAATAAACCTCGGAAATCCAGCAAAGCTGCTGAGGGACTCACTAGGTAAGGGAAATTAGCCATAAATGAGATAACGGGCCCGTTATTAGCTCCCTCCCCATTCCCATTGAGCCCTATGGGGGTTGAAATGGGAATGGGGATGGGTTCCTTCAATGAGGAATTACCGGGTCCTCCAAGGTTGGAATGGATGGGTAATTCCTCATTGAAGGAACCCGGACCTGGAAACCGGTATGGAGGCAGCCATGCCCTTAACAAGGGCATGGCTGCCTCCATACTTGTTACGAGGCCCACTGTGTGTTATGTTATGCTATTAAGTATTTATTCTGCAACCATCGCCACTGTAATGGTCTTACGGCGCCTGAAGTTGTCCGAGAAGTGGTACATTGTGTCTTCAGACCTTGATCTGTAGATATAAAAGAAGAAGGGTTGGGGGAGGTGGAGATAGGAAAGGGAGATTAGTCAGTTGATAAAGACTTTTGTGGAAGAAAACACTTGAGGTGATGAGAAGGGATCATGGGTGTGTGAGCTTGGATGCGTGTTTCTAAACTGTGAACAGTAATTGGTTAACATGAGAGACATTTAAGGAACGTGCAGTCAGTTTTACAAGCAAGACTCAACTCGATGGCAGTATCTAGACCAGATGACACCTGGTGGTAAATATAGTTGGTGTGTGATTTCGTGCTGGACTTGAGATATTGAGAGGTGCTCAAGTGGGCACTAGTAATGCGGAGGCTTTAGCCAGCTTAGTTTGTGTGCAGCACTCCCTGTACCAAGGGAGAGAACTGGGTTTTTCCAAGCCAGCTGACAGAAGCGCCAGCGCCAAAATCTGGATGTGTATAGATGAAAGAGTTGGAAACACATGAGGTCAGGGCGGGGAAGGAGAGATTATGAACTTTAGTCCGTTCTAAAGCTGCGACCTGGGCAGAGTTCACCAGAAGGTGATCTCTATAGAGACCATAATGCTGGAATTCATTCAGGTTTCAGAGTTTATTTGGCTCCTGAGCGTCACACAGCCCTAACCCTGTCAGTCTAGATGTTCCCCAAGGCCGGTTCACTTGTTAGGCAAGTCTAATCTTTAGGATAGATTGATGTAAAATCTCACCACAGCCGATGGCATGATAATTAAATTACATATTTCATACGTGGGTATACAAAAGCCTAATTCACACTAAATCATGCATACCCACTTGAGGTAGGTACTTTTGTATACAACAAAGCTAAGCCCCTTTAAATAACAGATAGAATTCTCATGTCCAGCCTACCCGTCATCCCAGTAAAGATGGGAAACAATCATGCAACACGCATGGTACGGCCACCAGCCAGTGAGCAACACGCACGGTACAGCCACCAGCCAGTGAGCAAGACGGATGGTACGGCCACCAGCCAGTGAGCCAGACGCATGGTAATGCCACCAGCCAGTGAGCAAGACGGATGGTACGGCCACCAGCCAGTGAGCAAGATGCATGGTACGGCCACCAGCCAGTGAGCAAGACGCATGGTACGGCCACCAGCCAGTGAGCAACACGCACGGTACAGCCACCAGCCAGTGAGCAAGACGGATGGTACGGCCACCAGCCAGTGAGCCAGACGCATGGTAATGCCACCAGCCAGTGAGCAAGACAGATGGTACGGCCACCAGCTATTGAGCAAGACGGATGGTATGCCACCAGCCAGTGAGTTTGCTTGAGGAAATACTGCCGTGCTTTGCATTCTGGCTGAGACATGGAATTTCAGCAGTGGAGAATGAGTATAGTAGAGGTTCCTTCCCTTACTCATGTTATGTATTACCTTGTTCTTAGTATTGCATTTTTAACTATGGATGACTCATGCATAAGTTGAAAGTTAGCAACCAATGGAGGCTCATCATGTAGATTCAAATTACTAAGGCGAGAGAGATGCGTAGGTAGGGTACAAGCCAATTGTTGCTTACCAAGAGGCATAACTGGCCTATTTGTCTGAAAGGCGTGTGATGGCTACCAAGAACTATGTGCCAACCACAGTGGACTGACAGAGTATAATAAGGTGGTGAACAGGAGCAAGACTAACAGTTTACAGAGAGAAAGAGTCAGGGGGTGCATTCACCCACACTTCTTCTCAAAAGACGTTTACCCTGTTTTCCACAATCCAAATTGCCACTGAACAGACTCCTCCGTCCATCTATATGTACTGGGTTAAATCCCCATGTTTCACCCTCAATTGCCCCAATATCATTAGCCCCTAGTCATAGGCCCCACCGCCATTAATAATCATTGCCAGAGCAATGCATATATATCGTTTCACAATCGGAATAAATATTAATGCACAGTGCTGAGGAGTCCTAGAAATAGTGAAATGCATTCATATTGTGCGGTGCTGTGCAGTTCTAACGGGTGCTGTACCAGAGGAATTCAGTACCAGACTCATTCTACGCACACACATGATGACCAACAAATGCAGCATGTACATTGAATAGCATTGCACGTGTACAATGGGCAGTTGACGAAATGAGCCGCGCAGATAATTCTGTTGCTAAATGCTTCACATGTTCTCGGCACCAACATACATGAAAACCTTGCAATTAAAGTACTGTGAATTTACTCAGTACTACAGAGTGGGTTGGGGTGGTGGCAGCAACACCCAGAGCATGCGTGCTTTGCTTTTCTTTACTTGCCGTAGCACCTGATGCAGATTAACTGCAAACGGGCTTAATGACGCTGCATGCGTGCTCAGCGCTGCAGGACACATGCTCTACCAGGTAAAGATGATTAGCAGTGTACCTATATGCTCTGCCGTACGTGCATGAAGAATTGTCACAGAACATGAATGTATTTATCCTCTCATCATATGTGTCGTTGTGCACGCCCTTTGCGCCTACTAGCGCCGCTCTGGACAAGTGCTATATGGTTGCTGATGTGCTTGGAGCTCACACTCAGCCTCTAAAAGTGCTTGTAGTGGGAGGCTAATATCCTCTAATGGCAGTGGAGGTGCTTATGATATTGCGGAGAAACGTGTTTGCCTCAAGCTCCCTCCTCTTTCTGTTTTGAGTTCAACTAGAAGTCCTCTCGCATGTGATTCCCCATCCCCTCACAGCTAATGGAAAAGACTGATGCAATGTCTACATGTGGCTACATGCTTCAACGCTTTCAATGCTTTCAATAGCCCTCCAAGGGATTTTAAAGTCAGTAACAAGGCCTTGATTGGTCTCTCGCTTACCAACCACTTTTCACTTTCAGTAAAGAGAGGATGCCTCCTTGTTGGGCTCACTGACTTCCCCTAATCTCGACCTAGCTGACCCAATCTCGGTACGGTGAGTTCCTTTGATGCCAAAGCACTCTCTTCCAATGGTTCCGGGATATCAGCAACTGATGTTAAATGTTAAATGTTAAATGCTAAAGGTATTTGTACTGCGCACCATCACCAACAGAGTTGGTCCCCAGGCGCTCTGGCGGATCTGTCTGCAAACGAGAAGGTGGGATGGGTTAGTAGCTGAAGCGGGAGTAGGATAGTGAGTTCTGTTGACAGCTTCAACTTGGTATACACTGGGTGCTGAGCTTTGGTGCGAGTGTCGGATCGATCTCAGTCCTCCTGTGCTGTTGGTGCGGCTTATGTGTTGTTGCAGTGTTGTGAAGTTTTCTGTTAGTGGGTTATATGAAGTTTAACATGCTAACATTCAGAGCTCTGTCGGAGTGTGGCGCTCGCCAATTCTCCAAGTCTCATCAGGTTGGGCGAAGGGTTTACGCCTGGCAGGTTTTAGGTTTGTGTGAAGCGCTCCCTGTGCTGTTCTAACGTGTTCTGTAAGTGTTCTAAGTCATCCTCGTCGTTCTATTCTAGCGAGCTCTGTAGGAGTTCTAATGCTGATGGATTGATTAGTGTGGGTTGGGTGACCATTCTCCTCCTCGGGTGCTGGAGCTGGTGTTGTGGTCTCCTCTCACAGACTTTCTATCTAAATGTGTCTGCTGGGGGTTTTCGGTTATGGTACGGCCGGGAGGCAGTGGATGAGTCGTTTAGGGGTTTTTGTCTCGGTCTGAATATGTGATCAGGCTACGGTGACCTCCCTTTGCTGCTATTTCCCATAATATCTTATGGTCTGGTGTGGGGGCGTTTCTTTGGGTTCTTTGTATGTCCATTTTGGGAGCAACCGAGGTTGGTGTTATTTCCATCGTTGTTTAATGGGTGCGCATTCTAGTGCGTCGCTGTTGTATTTACGCTGTGAAGAGCCATGATTTGAGGAGTTGCCTGAATGCTAGGTGGCTTGTTGTGTTCCATAAAATCTTTGGTAGGTCATTCCAGCTTTTCGGTGCCTGGTGAGAGAAAGAGGATCCTCCGAGTTTTCTTCTGTTATAGGATTTTGGTTCCAGGCGGATGTCGGTGCTTGATCTCAGTGTTCTTGTGGGTTGATGTAGGCGTAGTTTATCGCTTTGGAATTCTGCGCCTTGTTTGTGTATTGCTCTGTGCGTGATGCACATGGACTTGAACTTTATTCGCTGTTTTAACTGATATTTCTAAACCTCTTCATCTAATCTCTCGCACCCCCCCACAAGGGATTTTTCGTCAATAGAAGTTTTGTGCCAATATAATGCACTGTTCAATGCCCCTGTTTCTCATCCAGTGGCATGTCTAAATTCTAGGAGATATCCCCCTGAAGCCTATATCCCTACGTCCTGCCAAATCGGCAACAGGTTGCTGAGCAAAGAATCATTTTTGCCAATAGGGGAACTAAAACAGCACAGACCTTAAACCTCTCTCCCCGTTGTTGCTGGGAGCGTGTTTATAAAAGATTGTGGGCCTGATTCATGGAATCTTTTTGCACAGTGGAAAGCAAGTTTTCACTGGTGAAAAGTGACTTTTCACTGCCAACAAACACTCTGATTCATGGAACAGTGGTGTTTGTTGGCAGTGTAAAGTCACTTTGCACCAGTGAAAAGTCACTTTGCACTGTGCAAAAAAATTCCATGAATCAGGCCCTGTGTCTCCAGAACTCACTTTTGTTCTTAGGCAGGCACATGCGCAAACTAACAACATGACAACACCCAAAGTAAAAGGGGACAGAAACATTGAAGCCCCAGCCACTGCTTCATTCCTTCTTTTTAAAATATGTGTTAAATATTTTACTGGTAAGCCAATTTAATGATTTCTCACCAGTTTTTTAAAACTTCTGTTTTCCTTGAAAAGGACTCCACTAGACCCAAGGTAATGGTCTTATTGTGTTTTTAAAAAAAAATTAACTTACCAAAATGCAAACACGGCCCCAGAATTTCACTGACAGTAATATGTGTGTCTAACGCCAAGGCAACGCTACATTTGAAGTCAAGCAGGTGAGAGAGGAAGGGTGTTGATGCTGAAACAGCACCAAAAAGCCTGACAGGAGTTGGTCTCTGCCTGAAGTCTGCTGGCAATATGTGTGTTTGCATTTGGCCTTCGTTTCCTTATTACCAGTGACCCATGCGACTTAAATGGGGGTGGGCACCCTTGCAAAATTAATCAAAGAAACATTCCTTAAGGTAAGCACATATGGGCCACAGCAAGGCCCCAAGCACACAGAATAGGAGCCCAAGAAGTGCCACACAGACACTCAGATCCAGGCATGACAAAGTACCAAATAAATATTCCAGACCAAAGTCACAAATGATTCACTAGTATATGCACGTTTCAAGGGTACATACCAGGTCCATGGTCATAAATGAACCCAAAAGACTGTCCTGTCCTACAATTAGAACCCATGCCATTCCAGCGGGTGTACAATTAAAACCCCTGTCATCAAGCGGGGTTGCTATGGAAGGATGGCGGTTGGCACTCCAGTCCAGGGAAGCATCACCATTTTGTCTCGACTTTTGCACAGGTAGCTCTCTCTTATTACAGAGTCCTGGTAGGCGTTATGTCATATGTTAGGAGGGAGGGCACTGACATCCCATGGCCTCCATCTCCTCCACATGTGCCAAAATAAACGTCACAACAAGGGGCCCAACCGGATCTGAAGCCCACATTCACCATCTATGAATATCCAGTGCACGCGGCGGAAGGGCAGAGACCTCTCCCTTATGGTCATGATACATGTTAGTAGAGACTAACATACAAGACCAGGCTATTTACTGTTCATTATTTGTAAGGAAGATGACTTTCGGCCTCATTATGAATTAAGCAGTAATTTGGTGGTAAATCCACCAAAAAATCACCCTAATGGATTACCGTTTCCGATGGATTACAAGTGGTGGTGGCGGTGTAATTCCCCATTTATTTGGGGTCCATTGCACCCAATGGCCTTTTTTTGCGGCATTCCCGCGGCGGAATTACCGCTGCAGTATTTCCACCAATTCTGCTGATTTTTTGGCATTGAGTGGGAAGATTTACCTCCAGGGTTTTCCTGGAGTTAAATATTGCACTCAAAACCCAACCTCATAATTTGGCGTATAGTGGTAAAATTGGTTATTACTCAGTTACCGCCAATTTGACCACTTACCGCCCCAAATGGTAACAAGACTGTTTATCCTGTAGTTACGCCTTTTCCGTGAAATGATCAAATGGACCTTGAAAATGTACTCGGCCATACAAAATGAGAAAATGAAAGCACATCAGAATTGGGACTACATTTACACTATGGTGAGCTCTCAGTCCCTCTGCGAATTCTCACACAGAAATCGAATAGGGAGGCAAGTACAAGAAATTGAAAGGCCAAATTAGACTCAGCTGCGATGCTCTTTAAACAGCTGAACCTCTTGCTATATGGGTCAACTTCTCTGCTGCGCTTGAGAAAAGAGAGTGAATTTAACAAAAACATCTTTAAATAGCTGAAGCTATACAGCACCTGCGTGCAGATGAGGTCGACGGCCAGCAAACACCATGATTCAGGTGCTTACTCTACCGATCATTGCACCCTGTCCCTGTTGACTGAGATTGTAGTGGTGGTAAAATAGCCATACATGGCAGCCACTTTTCGTGTCGCACAACGAGAACAAAGGAAAACAACAAATCCAGTTAGAGACTAAGAGCAGCAATTTCGATGCCTCTAGGAAACGAACGAAAATGGAAATGTAAGCGAACTGTAATCTTTGTTAAATTGTAACGTCATCTTCATGCATAGATGTGAATAGTAATTTCACCACGGTTGGGCGGGAGACAAAGAATTCGGACTACAGATTGTGCACATACAATCCGAGCAGGAAAGACTAATAAAGAAGTACCTCAACATAGCCATAAACATCTCCATAAATCAAACAAGTGTTGATTAGGTTTGGAGGGCAGGTTTTAGGACTAGGCAAAAGGGGATCCTCTTACATTGTCTCCAAACCCAGCGAATTACCTTGTGGCCATCTTGATAATTCCTTTTGTAGATATATACATTCGTCTTTATAGATTTAACCTATTATTTTGTCCAATTACTTGCATACAAATTTACATTTATTTTCTTCCTTTTTTGTTGTTTAATATATAAAGCTCTGTAAAATAAATAATATATCTTATTAGATTCAATTATTTACTAAATTATTTATATCACTTATTCTATTTATATTTGAAATGTACCTTTTATCTTTCTCCAAATGGTAAATTTACATAGGAAACCATTGTACATGCTCCCTGCCATATGAGCATGGCAGGGAGCATGTACAATTGTAATTGGAATTACAAAGAGGTTCATTGCCAAACAAGCATGGCAGGGAGCATGTAGAATTGAAATGAAACCCTCCTGACATGCTTGCATATCTAGGAGGGTTTACCTACAACTCGGAGCACTGCTTACCATGTCTTTATGGTAAGCAGTGTTCACAATTGAAATGAAACCCCCCCACCCAACAACATGCTCGCAAATCAGGGAGGGTTTCATTTTATTTGTGAGCAGCGCATGGCAAGAGGTGCTCACAATGAAAAGTAAATGCTGCCTGCTGGGCAGCATTTACTCACATTGCACAGCAGTGTGCAAATGTGAAGGGCAACAAGGCCGCATATGCCACATTTGCCCTTTACATTTCTACATTAAAGAATCTCCATTTGGGAGCAGGTGGTGCTTAACAAATAATCATGAACTACACTTGATATTAGCTTGATACCAGTATTAGGTGGTAAAGGATTACAGGAAAAGGTAGGTTCTTAGTTGTTTCCTGAAGATATATAGGGATTTAGTCCTTCAAAGGTCCACTGCAAGAGAACTCCAGGAGCGAGGACCCAAAGAGGAGAAACACCTATCACCCCATGTTGCATTTTTAGAAAAAGGGACCAGTGGACGGCCTTGTCCCATGGATCGAAGTGATCGATTTGGGCCGTGGATTAGGATTTTAGAGGTCAGATATGCTGGGAATTTGGCAGCGTGGAGCCGTTTATGTTACAGTGTAGGTGTAACGGCTACCTGCCATCAAATAACTCGTTTGAAGAACATGAGCCCAAGGAGTTTTCACTTACCTTTACTCTTTATTTTTGCAGAGCGTTTTGTAAAAGTAGAAACTTGTGTGCAGGGGAAGTAAGTGCTGCCGTTGGCGGTCTCCTGCAAGCCATTAGATTCTCACGCGGACGCTTCAATTTACTGCATGCGGGTTTGCTTAATCTTCTTTTTAATGAGGTTTACATTGAATATTAATGACGATTAACATACCTTTTCCAGCATGACTGAAGTAGATTACAGTTATTACTCTGCAACCATATGGAGTCGTTTTATAGGGACATTACTTTGCATTTTACAGTTGGAACGATCAGAAAGGTCCAACTCATAGATTCAGATGAAGATACATCAGTGTCAGACTCCTCATTTCCTTCTGCCACTTTTGCACATTTATCTAGGCATACTCACAATCCCCCGTGCCCCTATGTTCTCTGGGACGTGCAGCTGAGTTTGTCACATTTCTTATCACCTGCTCGTGTTTGCCACACCATAAAAGTGTTTTCATCCTTTGTTTTACTGATGGCACAGCTCATGTTAGCCAAGACTTGGCTGCGAGTGACTTTGCCAGTCAATTGGCAATTCCAATGGCTGCAAGTTTCCTTCCTACTAAGGTCAGTGGCACAGCTTAATAAACATATTTCAGGTGACTTTAATTGTGGCATCAACTATTTCAGACACTGCCTGCAAGACATCACCGCAGAACGATTGGATAAAGGAGCATGCCCAGGCTAAACGCATGGCATATGCAGTGGAGGCCTGGCATCTCAATCATTCCTCTGCATGTTCTGAATTGTATTTTGACAATCGCTGCAGGTTATGATAGTACTGAGGAACATTAGATGCCGCATGGGCACTCTATGTACATGTTTCCTATATCCCACTGCAAATCTGTACATTTCTTTTGCAGTGATTTTTAGTCCATTTTCTCCATGCAGCCAATGAATGCTTGTGATAGGCCAGCACCAGTTCATATCACAGTGAAATGACTTGATTATAATAAGCTAGTCAGATGACTTTAGCAACATGCCGCTTATAGGACTTGCAGGCAGTGCTGCAGGAAAATCTTCAATGAACAGTTTCATGGAAGACGGGAGGCTTTTATACCACAATGTGCACATTCTTGTTGTACCTTCCATCTCTCCTAAGCAGCAATATATAAAGCATTATAAAGGGTAATACATAAAGGATCCCCCAGGAAAATTATCTTCTAGACCGATCAAGTCTAGTTCTGCTGCAAAACTCTTCAATCATGAATATGCAAAAGAAGATCTGGGAGTCCCTCTACCGGCTCGAACATAGCCCATTGACCTGCTCTTGGCTCAATGGCCCCCGGGAGAGTGTCAACGGCGCTTTAGCTCACTGCGCTTTTCACAGAGGAGAAATTTCCATATGTATATCAGTCTTTGTCCCACCCAAAGACAGTCCAGCACCGAAATGCTAGGCAAATCTCTTCTGAACAAGAGTACCAACAGTAACCCCAGACACGTGTTTCGGCCTGGTCGGGTCTCATCAGAGAGGTGGAGCTGTGCCTCTCTGAGCACAGTGAGCAAGGGCTTCCTGCCTGGACTACCCTGGTAACTTAGGGTGAGAACCCAAAGTACCCAAAAATATGCAAAAGAAGGTCTGGGAGTCCCTCTACCAGCATGGAAACAACCCATTGGCCTGTTCTTGGCTGGATGAACCCCGAGAGAGTCTCAACCACACTTTATCTAACTGTGCTTTTCACAGAGGAGAAATGTCCATATGCATATCAGTCTTTGTCCTACCCAAAGACAGTTCAGCACCGAAATTCTAGTCAAATCCCTACTGAACAAAAGTACCAACAGCAATCCAAGACACGTGTTTCGGCCTAGTCGGGTCTCACTCATCAGTGAGGTGGAGCTGTTATTGGGTGGATGTTCCCCAGGAGAGTCTCGACCATGCTTTAGCTCACTGCGCTTTTCAAAGAGGAGAAATGTCTTTATACTTATCATTCTTTGTCCCACCCACAAGGGTAATCCAGGACTGAATGCTGGGCAAATCTCCGCTGAACAAGAGTACCAACAGCAACCCCAGAAACGTGTTTCGGCCTAGTCGGCCCTCATCAGTGAAGTGGAGCTGTGGCTCCTTGAGCACAGTGAGCATGGGGTCCATGTCTGGGCCCCCCAGGTAACTCAGGGTGACCGATCCCATTTCGGTGCTGGACTGCTCAAGTGGGTGAGACAAAGACTGATATGTTAATGTGAAAGGTACAGTGAGCTAAAATGTGGCTTCAGACTCTTGAGTGGGCACCTTCCCATAAAATAGCTCATTAGGCCATGTTCATTCTCGCACAGGGGCACCCGTAACTCTTTTTCTATCTTCAATAATGAAAGCTCATATGAAATTGATAAGCCATCTATTTTCTGTAAAATCATCTTTGTCGCAATGGCAACACTGAGACCTACATTTTCAGGCAGCCTCCAACATGCCCAAACTGTGGTAACAGACACAATTATTTCTTTAATACATCATTTAGGCATTTCAATTAATGAGCTAGCCAATTTATGCAGGTGACACAGTGATTTTTCTAGACTGACATGTGGGGGCGCTTGGTTTGATGGTGACCAGTAACGACATGTGCAATCTGTGAAACCAAATAGTAGATCACTATATAGATCCTTTCTCCAGTGGCTTTATCAATATCTTCCATTTCATTCTTGGTTGATTGGTGCCCTAAACCATCATTTGATGGCGGTTATTGAAAAAGAACATTGCCAATTTGACTGGGATATTCGTAAATAAGTAAATACATTTAGGAAGTATTACCATGTATATTAATGATATTTTTCCTAACATTGAGAGTGGAAGAGTAATCCATCTTTTACTTTTTAGTTCTGAAATAGAAATAGCGCCAAGAGTTCATGGTTATAAGTCAAGCTTGTGTTTGTGCTACGTGTATGCCTAACTATCGGATCAACATTGGGTGCTATATTAACTGCCAATTATTAAAGTTACAATCCATGATTGGAAATACCTCTGATTTGGCTGAATTAAACTGCATCCCAGAGACACTCTCCAATGAGGAAACCTGGCTATTATTGGATATGCATTATCAGAGGGGTTTTTAACCTATATCATGAGATCATCTGCATATTGGGAGAGGAAAAACTCTTGCCCCGTTGATGTTTAGTACTCTAAACGTGTGTTTCTCTTTCAAGACACATGCAAGGGGTTCCACAGACAGTGCAAACAATAAGGGAGACAGTGGGTATCCCTTACCTGTGCCCCTAGCTAACAGAAAGGGGTCAAAGACAGACCTTTGAAAGGCCCCTTGCCTTAGGGTGTTGTAAAGTAAAGCTACCATGCTCATAAAGTTTACCCATCCCTATTTTCTGCAATAGTGTGAGCAAATAGAGGCATTTCAATGGATCCAATGCTTTTGCATGTCAAGCATTAGCACTGCAACTGGAAGGTCTGGGTTAAGCCGATGTAGGATTGTAAGAAATGCACAGAGATTGTGGTGCATAGTTCTATCTGGTAAAAACCAAGACTGATCTGCTAAGACTATAGACCTGATTCACAGAGCGTTTTCAATTGGGGTTTTGCCATTATAAATGGCTCCTGTGAATTAGGCCCAATATCTGGCATTAGCAGTGGAGTCTTCATCAGTCATTTTGCAAAAATGCTATAGTCTACATTGAGCATAGACAGCGGTCTATATGAGGCACAATATGTGGTTTCTCTTCTTGGATGCACTAGCACACATACACTAGCCTCCCACGTAGAAGCCAGACATTGTTGTCTCTGTCTATTGAGTCCTGCACTATGTAGAGAAGTCTAGGTACTAGAATATCAGAGACGTGCCTATAAAATTAAATGCTTAACACGTCCAGACCTGGTGATTTACCCATGCTCAACTCGTGTACAATTTGTGACACTTCATCCACCGTTATAGGGCATCCTAGCCCTTCTCTGGGTTCATCCTCCAACCATAACATGGCCACTGCGTCCAAGTAGGTTTTATTGTAGATAACGATGTCTGCAGTTTGATGGTGTACAAATCTAAACAATATGATTTAAAACAATCATTCATTATTAAAGGGTCTGTTATTAGGTTACCATCCATGCCTCTCTGTGTCCCAATTGGGAAGCTACTGTATGCTTACGGTATGCAGCAACAGTCATTCTGTTTGGTGGTATTTCTGTGGGACATACTTGCAAACTCATAACCTGATCCTTAGTTTGTTTCATATGCTGTATCCTTTGTGTTCATATATGGTATAAGACCAACCTAGCTCAGTGGAGCAGTGGAATTCTTTAAATAGAACATCACTTCTAGTAGAATGTTTACAAAAGTCAGGATGTGACCTGTTGTGAGGTGGGCCAAAAAAGCAAAACCTGTCGTATTCTGGCAGGTGGTCCCTATGTGCACTCCTGGGGGATCAGAGTCCAAAAATTCAATCAACCATGTTTTTACCAATTTCAGAAAAAGTAGTAACACAGAATTTTCAAACCTTCAATATATTCCAGTAAAAAAATCATGATAAATAAACATTACTATAGTCATTTACTGCATTTTTTGTCAAATAGAACACTTTATGTATTAGTAATACTTCAGGGCTCGTACTGTTAGACTCCAGCTGTGCATCTATGAATAACACACAGATTGGAGTTTTGTAAGTATTTCATGGTATTGTATTAGAAAATATTGAGACTCACTAGGGTATACCACGGAAAGTAGGACTGACTTACTGTGTGCTTAACAATGTCAGGAGTTGAATGCGTCGCCGGATGCGATGATACCCAAAAGTAAGAATGAGAAGACGTGGCTCAACTGTAAATTATACTCCTCGCCGGTTCTTCAGAGTGGTCAGATGACACAAGTCTTGCAGGCGAGCTGTGGGGATAATGCGGATAAGTGTCAGTACCTCTAAATCCCCTGCCAGGGTAAGTATAGCAAGGATAGTAATGGACTGTATAAAAAAACGTGTCTATTCATGGCAACCATGCTTTATTTAGTCATTCCCCGTACGTCATACATAGAGACTAACACTCACAAGTTAGCTGTGGGATGCAGAAAACAGTATAGAAATGCAGTGTCAGAACTATTTCACTACATTCAAGGACTGCGTGTGTAAGTCCGATCAAAGAACCCCCTTCGCTATAAATTGTTACCCGTGGGGTAAAGCCATAGGCTGCCACTCAGATATAATTGTTCACTTATGTTTGGTTAACGAGTAACGGATAGAAGCAGTCTGCGCATCTGCTCGCCAAGCAGAACTGCATCGAACCACTGTTATTATGGTTGTCGAGGCAACGCTCAAGCATGCGTACACAAGCGCAGTTCAGCCATGATTGAATGGGCAAAAAGGATGTTGCCCTAGCAATATTCCATGGCAAATGTATACACCGATCCTACAATTAAAAGGGGGAACCTGTCGGCCCAACGTGCACTCAATTTGTCCAAAAATATGACTACTGCCATGAAATATGACTCAATATAGAATGACCTAATTCAGAATACTGGGTTACAATCCGACCTTCCATCTGTACGAACCTCATCAGTCAAGCAGTGGTTTTACTGGGGCACTGCAACACCATGCTCACGTGCGTGAGGCAGCGCCCCACAAGTCAGATAAGTCATGCAGGCAGGGGGGCAACACACCACACACCAAGTAGGTGCGGTGCCCCTCCTCCCGTATCGGATCCGTGCAACCGGGATAGGGGAGCGGAGACTCTGTAGAATATCCCACTCCTTCCCAGATGCTGATGTTCAATGTTACAGAATATTAAGGCAATCTCCCTAAACCGGGTACCAGTGAGTTTCAAATATATTCATGCCTACCAATGTATAAAAAAAAATAGCAAAATGTTCAGTGATTCAATTAACTCAAGGACATAATGTCAGTGTGATGTACTCATACAGATACAATGGCTCATTTAACAATGGTAATGAGGTAATTACGCCACGTACATGGCGACCTAACACAGTGTACATAATAATACAGAAAAAATGAAAATGTGGGAGTTAATCATCATAAAACACACAGAATCATCACAATACAATTCTACACACCAACAGGGGCCCAACATCTCAGTAGGTCAGCGGGTTGTTTACCCTCTTAAACATATCTCAAAAAAAAAAAAAAAGTTAATAAGAGTAGAGAACAAAAGAATATACAGTATAATCTCACACAAAGCTCATAAGGTCAATTTTGCTGTTCATTCCTCTCGGTTGCATAGAGTCTAACAGGTCAATCCACCACTCTGTTGCAGTTTCCTTGTAATATCACCTCCCCTAGATCCTATGGACACTTGTTCTAATATAACAGATTTAAGCTGTGCTATCGTGTGTCTGGCTTCAAGAAAATGTGTTGGTGATTTTAAATGGTGGGTTCTTATGTTGGATTTATGCTCTGTCCAGCGGAGCTTCACTTTCCTAGTTGTGATCCCCACATAATAAATACCACCAGGACATTTCAACGCATACACCACGTTTTTCGTGTCACAGATACATGAATGCTTGAGGGAGATTGTTTTTCCTGTATGTGGATGTGAAATTGTGTGGCCTTTAATAATGTTTCCACAATGCTGAGAGTTGTAACATGGTATGGTACCTTTGTACTGTTTGTCAGTGGAGCCTGTGGTGGACATTTCAGCTTTCACTAGGCTACTCCGTAAAGATCTACTGTTTCTGTATGGAAACATAGGTAACTCCCGAAAATGATGTTGAAGAGTAGGGTCCATTTGGAGCATGGGCCAATTTTTCTTGATTATTCCCTTAATCTTGCCACTTTGTAGGGAGTGAGTGGTCACATAAACCAGAGCTTGGTCTTCTTTCTGCGGTTTATGAGTCAGCAGAGACTGCCTATCAATAGACGGAACTTTACTTGCAATGTCCGTAATCAGAGTTTGATTGTATCCCTGTTGTTGGAACTTTGTGCTCCAAATTTTAGATGGTGCTCTGTACTCTTCTAATTCCGAAATGTTCTGCCGATACCGTAGGAATTGGCTGAGCGGTACAGTCTCTATTGTCCATCTAGGATGAAAATTAGTTGCCAATAGTAGGTTATTACGATCAGTGGCCTTGGTGTAGATCCTTGTGGCTAATATGTTGGACTGAACATAGATCTCCACATCCAAGTAGTGGATCCGAGTTCTGCTCGTCATGGTTGTAAATTTGATTCTTGGATGCATATTGTTTATGGTATCGAATATTTGTTCCAATTCGTCCTTAGGTCCAGACCAGATACCGAATACATCATCGATGTATCTCACAAACACAGGTAAATGTTGAGTCCATCTTGGTGATGTCAAAATGTGTTTGTACTCAAGGTAGAACATGTAGATGTTAGCATATGTAGGGGCCATCGCTACCCCATGCTAGTTCCAGATAGCTGTAGAAAGTATTTTTCTTCAAATATAAAGTAGTTGTTCATTAGAACAAGTTTTAATAATGTAAGTACAAATAGACGATCCCCCTGGCACTCTGGTGACCATCAGACCATATATATCATTTCCTGTATATATACATTAAAAAGTAGAGGAGCCAGGACACACCCCATCTGACACCTTTAATAGCTTTAAACGGTGTGTCTCCTCACCCTCAAGCCATAACGTATGGTTACCAAAGAGTTCTTATTTAGCATCCTAGCTATCGATACCAACTTTTCAAGTTAGTAAAATCTTCCATAGGGCTTCTTGAGTCGAAAGCTGTAAGTAAATCTAAAAAAGCAGCATATTATTTTTGAGGTTGCAAAACTAGGTCCACCAGAATCAACAAATTTAACATAAAGCACTGATCAATCGTCCACTGTTTTTATCTGAAGCCTGCCTGGATATCGGTAACCACCTTATTTAGATCTGGCCATTCCTGAAGGTGGCTTAAAATTATCTTGCCAAAGATTTTCCCTGCTCCATCCAGCAACAATACTGTACGTTAATTGGCAGGGCTTTCCTGCCACCCTTCTGGTACACTGGGATAATGACCAATATTTGGCACGAGGGGGGGCACTGTGCTTGATGCAATAATTGCATTAAAGAATTTACAGAGGATTTGTGCCCAGACTTCTCTACCTCATCTTTAACCAAGTCTGATGGGATGAGATGAGGATCAGCTGCCTTCCCACTTTTGGAATTAAATCTGTTCCTTTCTTCTTTCTTGAGCTACAGATCATGGACAGAATTCTGAATTTGATATTAGGCTCTGTGGTGGCTCTGAGGTGGCTAAATATTAAGTAGAGGCTAGCTGATTGATTTTGAATCCTATGGAGATTTCCATTTGAACTCACACATAGATTGCATTGTAGTTGTAGAGACTGGTAAATACCAGGGTCCTAGTGAGTTTAATCCAAGGATTCATTGGTGGAATAGGGAGGACCTTCCTAGCATCCTGAGCTAAAATTTGATTAACGTCATTATACCATACATGTTTATCAACAATGTGGCATATAGTTTAAATCAATCACATAGATTGTTCACTTTATGTGTATGTGAATTCAGGATTCACATGGCAGGAAAGCATGTTGCAGCAATTACGTTAGAGTTAGTTATATGTTATATAGTAGAAAATGCATCGGAGGCAGTTGTGACCTTCTGGCTTATGCCAAGAGGGTCTGGGTCTGTTGTTGCATGCTATTTGGTTTGTTAGCTTGCTGATAATGTTGAACATCTATTTCTGTGTGTTGCTTGTGTTTGTGATCCATCCTTTGTAGTATGTCTTTTTTGCTTTGAGTATTTAAGCTTGGAATAGTCGCATCTGTCTTTGGTATGTGATTTATTTTTCTGTTGATCATAGTTTTTCTTCCATTCTTGTTCCAGTTTACTGGAGGTTTTCTTCAGTGCTCTGAGGTTGGGTGTGAACCATCTCACCGTTGTTTTCTTTTGTGAAGAGATAAATGTTTTTTTCCAGTGCAATATCATCTAGTGTTTTCGTTTTCATTAGTTGGATTGTCTCGGTTCTTTCTTCAATGTTGGATGATTCTTAGATGGTGATTAATAGTTTTGTAGCTTGCAGTCTGGTGTTTAGGTCCAGTGATTATGGATTTCCTGTTCCTTAGTTGGATTGTCTCGGTTCTTTCTTCAATGTTGGATGATTCTTAGATGGTGATTAATAGTTTTGTAGCTTGCAGTCTGGTGTTTAGGTCCAGTGATTATGGATTTCCAATTAAATTTTTCAATTGGAGAATTTCTGGGGACGTTAGCTAGAATTTACGCTGGTGGATGGATCATGAAGGGTATTATGAGGTGATCATCTCTCCAGAGGATTGGCATTGGAGATGCAGTTGTGACCAAGTTTTATTTGGCAAAAGATTGCATATATCTTGGCCTGCTGTGTGTGTTGTCCCTTAACCATTTGCAGAAGATACATTGTTGCTAGCTGATTTGTTAGAGTTTTAGGCAGGTCAATATTTTCTTCTTTAGACCATTTGTTGAAGTCTCCCAGTATGATCATTGTCTCATGTGTTATGACGATGCTGGTCATGGCATCCATAAGTGTGTCTTTGAAAGCAGGGATGTATGGCAGCTATCTGAAGATGAGTGGGAAGGATAGTTTTGTTTGGTGGTCTCAGGCGAAGTGTTGCAGGAGTGATTTGCAGTTTCAGGTGTTTAGTGGTGGTGCTGTTGTAATATTTAGCTGCAACGGCGAGACCTCCTCCTCTCTTTCATTGTTGGTTGGCTTGTTTCAATTTGAAGGCTTTGGGTAGGGAATTGTGTGTGATTATCTTGAGGCTTTGAGTTAACCAGGTCTCGGTGAGGAATAGGATGTCTGTCCCTCCATTTCTTAGCAGTTTGTATATATATGTTTTGTATTTTGACATTGATCTGGCATTGACTAGGTTGCAGTGTATCTTTTTTTTCTGGGTTTTGTTTGTCCTTTGATGGTGGCTTTGGTGATTTGAGTTGATATTGATTTGTTTTTCGATCAGATTGTACCTTAGGTTTTGTTGTTTATGTTTCTTCATTGAGTAGGTCAAGAAGGCTGTGGTTTGGGTTAATGTTTTCTGCTGGGTTGTCTGTCTGCTCACATTGATGATTCTTCATATCTCACCAGTCTTTTGGCAACCAAAGTTGGCAACCTCTAGAATATAAGAAAGTGGGGAAATCTCAGAAGTGGCAAAATTCCTTATGGCTGTGTGTCCTGTGGCATAATTAAGAATGAGTCTAACTTCACAGCAGCAGAATTAGAGGAGATGGAGCTCACAGTGGCAAAGCTCAAAGTGAGGGGGAGAGAATCACAATGGCAGAATGTAGATGAGGCAAGGTGCAAGATTGGCAAAGACCATAGGGCAAAGTTTAGGGTGTGTGGCTCAGAGCAGCTAGGTTCTTACAGTACAAACATTCAGAATGAAAAGTCACAGTAGTAAGGTAGGAAGTGACAGTATTACAGTAGAAAAACAAAGTTAAGGTGCTCTCGGCAGCTGAGTTCAGAGTGATATGTCTATCAGTGTAAAGATTTAAGTCAGCAACACATAGCTAATAAGTACACAGGTGACATACCTGACATAAAGTGCCACAGTCACGCTGTGGTGAAATGAGTGTTAGGAGGTTCACAGAAGTTCAGAGTGATTGAATCTGGTGGTGGCTAGTTCTAAGTTCAGAGTGACAAGACACTCACAGAGCTAAGATTCAAACTGGCAGATTCAAAATGAGAGAATTCCCAGTAACCAAGTTCAGAGTGACAGACTTTGACAGTGCCAACATTCAAAGTGGAAGGTTCAAAATTGGAGAATTCACATTAACCAAGTTCAGAGTGATAGACTCTCACTGTGCCAACATTCAAAGTGGCTGATTCAAAATGAGAGAATTCACAGCCATGTTATGTTATGTTATGTTATGTTATGTTATGTTATGTTATGTTATGTTAAAGGATATTTATACTGTGCACTGTCACCACCGAAGTGACCACTGTGAGACAGACTCTCACAGTGCCAGAATTCAAAGTGGGAGGTTCAAAATTACCAAATTCGCAGTAATAGAATTCAGAGTCAAAGACTCTCACAGTTCCAGTTCCAAGTTTAAAATTAGAGAATTTGCAGTGACATCATTCAGAGTAACAGACTCTCACAGTGCCAGAATTCAGAGTGACAATTTCAAAATTAGAGAATTCACAGTAGCAAAGTTCAGAGTGACAGAGTCTCACTCTGCCAAGAAGCAAAATGCCAAATTCAAAATTCAAAGATTTCTCAGTGATAGAGTTCAGAGTGACAGACTCCCACAGTGCCAGAATTCAAAGGGGCAGGTTGAAAATTAGTGACTTCATAGTAATAGAGTTCAGAGTGACAAAGTATCACAGTGCCAGAATTCAAAGGGGCTGATTCAAAATGAGCAAATTGACAGTAGCAGAGTTCAGAGTGACAGACTCTCACAGTGCCAAAATTTAAATTGGGAAAGTCACAAAATGTCATAGTTCAAAGTTGAGAATTTGCATCAACAATGTTTCAAATAACAGAGTCACAATTTGGCCAAATTCTACGGGATAGGCTTACAAATTGGCAAAATCAAAATTGGAAAATCATGGCAATAGAATTTAAAGAAACAGGGTCTCGCAATGGCAGAATGAAATGTTAAAATGTAGAGCAACAAGGTTTAAAGTGCAAGTGTGGCAAGTCTTAATGGTGATAATTGACAGAGGCAGGAAAATAATCGAGCATATAGTGGCATCCCTTACCTTTTTCTTCAGTAATCCATGAACTAGTGGCTTTCTGCAGAGCAGGGCGTCCGGCGAACAGCCAAACAGGGAAATTGCTTGCTGGCAAGGCAAGAGTGTCCTGGGGGGGCTAGAAGATGGGCTGGATTCTGGGTCACGTGGTCTTTGAGGTGGCCAGTTGCAGGTCTGGAGGTTGGAGATGGGAGTGGAATGCGAGCCGGGGAGGCGAGGGGATTGTGCAGCTAGAGGAAAAAGAGCATTGGTTCCCCTTGCAATTGAAGGAAAGTGGATGTATAAGGCAGCTCTTTAAGTGAGCCAATGCCTTCCTGGAAATTAGGAATAGGTTAAAAGCACCAGATACAGATGCCGAACTTAACGTGTTCCGTGGGCTTTATTGAATGTAGAGTCACGGAGCGAGAGGGCTTGTCTCTTCAACTGTATTCCGGGTCACATGGTTCATGAGATGGCCATTCCTGCTTTTGGAGGTGGGAGATGGGAAGGGATGCAAGGTGAAGAGGGGAGAATTGGGGAGGTACAGAGGTAGGAAATGAGTGCTGTTTGTGCTTGCAATCCTAGGAAAATTGATTGGTAAGGTAGCTCTTTAAGCAAACCAATGCCTTGCTGGAACACAATGAAGAGGTTAAAAGCACCGGCTGCAGATGCCACACTTACCACGTTCAGAGGCACAGTAGGAGAATTTCATGGTTCAGTATGTTGATAGAACAAGACTAATAAAGGCTCTGGGTCTTCTCATTCCCATGATGAAAGTAGATTAAAGGAGATCTTCCCTGATGTTGACCAGAGTACCTGCAACCATTGAAAATGCTGACTGACAGCCATGTGAGATACATTTGGATTTCACACATTATTGCAGTTTGTGGGTGACCTCCCCATCTAAAATCTTATTTGGAAAAGGCAGGTTTGATATTGGTTGCAATTTGCCTACATTTTGGAGTGTGGGATGTTTTTACCCATGCCGATGTGATCCACTGCACCCCTTTACCAATGGAGAAAGAGACAGCCAAACATGGATGTGCTAACCCATGTGCGTGCAACCATCTGCACAACTGCGCGTGGGTCACAATCACAGAAGGCTGCACACCCCTGCCACACACAATCCAAGTGGGGTGACAACAGATTTCTCGCTGCAGGAGAATGCCAGTGGGTGCGGTTACATTTAACATGAAGCAAGGCCACAGAATTGGGCTACAAATCGAAAATACCTTATAAAATGCAGCTTTTGCAATCTTCAAAGTGCTGTTTTGGTGCTAGATCTATTATTTTCCAGTGATCCATTGAAATTAAAGAGTACAGATCATCCAGTGTGGCCCCAGAGAAGCTGGGCCTCATTGACTGACAGCAGCTAAGACATGTACTTCATGAAAAAGGCAGCAGAGCAACATTGTTTTCAGTTCCACGGGAAAAATGCGGCTCAAATGGCGAAACATGTAACAATTTCAGCTGTGCAGAGAAAACTCCAAGCAAAGGCTGGATACTTACTTCCAGACTGCAAACAAATGTCAGCAATTAAGAGAAGAACTGGTGCTGTATAAAATGTGTACTGTAGAGGAAACTGTAATGTAAAGGATTCAGTTTAAATGTGCTTTTTCTATGAAGAAAGTGCAAAAATTGCCTGTTTAAAAGCATGTTTTTGTGAAAGGCCTAATTCTTTAATTGGCAAAATCCCCTATAAACTGTGCTCATTTTTATATGTTTTAAATGAAAGGCTTAGGTGAATCTTAAAGTCAAACCCAGTCTGGAGTTAATTTAATAATTAATTCTGACTTGACAGTGCCCAGCCTGGGAAAGACACTCCACTGCTATCAGGAAGGCTTAATTGATGCAGGAGGTTCTTGCATATTGACAACAATGAACTTATTAGACATTCGTCTGGGGCCCAGCCAAGGACAATGGCAGGCTGAACACTGATCCCTTCCGGGAGGGCCAGGGAACTTCCCTCTGGACCCCCACCCTGATCAAAGGAATTTGACAGCTGTTGCCAGTTGAAAGAAGAAAATAAAACAGCTGAAAGATATGTGTTGTTTAAAAAGCCTATTTGTGATTAAGTTTTGAAAACCTTTAACTTTGCAACATGAAGGAGGACGAATCTTAAAATTGGTAGTTGTAAATCTAATTTTATGCTCTTTCTGTGAAGGCGTGAGTAAACCCTGTACCACATAAGGACCCAAAGTTACACAAAAAGAATAATTGTGGCAAGACTATTGATGCTGCAAATATAATATTGTATACCCGTGTCCTAGGGGTAATTGCCCAGATATGTACTGAATTAGGAACTGTTAGGCCACACCGTTATGATTAAAATTGACACAATTTCACAGAATGACAAAGCTAGCTCTCACTGAGATGGGAGTTAGATGTCAGGATAACTCACCAAATACGTAATGTATGTGTCCGATTTTATTAGAGGGCATAATTATAGAAAGATATATTTATGGGAAAGTTAAATTGTGGTTCAAATCATTGTGGGAGTTCCCAAATCACATCATAAAATATGACAGCTCTTTCTGACTTCCAACCAGAAAGAGGCAAGTGCCTTTGACCTATCACAGCCATGGGGGTGTGGTTTAAAATTCTGCCCCTACCATAAACAGAGTGTTGTCACTTGACATGATAAATATAGGAACTTCAGAACACACAGACACACACTGATTCCTGACTTCATCCTGATTTCCGTGCAGCGCTTTGTTCCTGACTTCTTCATCGTGTTCCAGAACTTTTTATCTGGTCATGATTCCAGACTACTTTGCAAAACCCAGGCCTCAGCATTTGCTGAACTCTTTTAAGCTAGGCCCAAATCCTGAAACAATCCCAAAAGGAAATCATTCTGATCCAGTTGGCTTGCTACCATTCATGCTTGCTGGCTGAAACTCACCATGACGCTAACCTACAGTGTCCAGTGACCAGAAGGGCCAATCCAATCCAATCCAATCTGAGGTGCCGTCCAATTGACCAGAACTGCCCAGCTGATCCAATTCCGCCAGAGGTGCACTGCTGCCTGTAGACTGATCCGTGATGATCAGAACCTGACAGTCCAATCTGAAATTACAGTGAACTGTAAGTATCAATAGGAATCATAGTGATCATAGTATATTAGCCTTGTCCTATCCCCATCTCAACCTATCCCATCTTTAACATAAGAACCTTTAACCTTGTCAAAACCATTCTTGCAACCCTGTTTTTAATCCATAGTGTTAGTGCTGATTTTTCTCATGTGTTTTACTAGACCATAAGCCATTAGGGATTTGGATTAAATAAAGTAATTCCCATAAAGAAAACATAGTATCCGCCACGTTAAGAGTTACAAGCACTGTGCTTAGCTGTGGAGATTCACAGGTGGCATTCTCTTTTTCTTAGTCATTAAGATAGTTTAAATCAATCCAATCTCTCATTTTAAAACCAAATTTCTGCTTTTCTCTGTTTTATTTTTTCATAAACGCCTCTCATTAAAACTTACATAACTTCTTCAATTTTATAGCTAGAGACCTAATTTAAACTCTCAGTTAAACCTAAGACCTATAGCTACATCAACAACTAAAAACCACATTGCAAAGCGTTTTAAATAAAAATGGCATAGTGGAAATTAGGTACAAATTCGCATTTTGCAAAAGATTTACGTGTGTCTTTTCCCATTCAAAGTGTTTCTTAACTTCCATTCTGATTTAAAGTGTTTTCTGTTGCTCATCTTGTAGTTCATGTTGGTTAGAATATGTTTAGTGTTGCTCTCATAGGAATTTCTATCAATTTAAGGATTTTTGCACACTTTTCATTGTTTCACAAAGCCATTTTCACTGTCAGCTTAAAAAGTGTAAATTTCCACAAACGTTTTTCTCTCTTGTTTGGGGAGGGAAGATCATATTCAAACACTGTACTCTGTTCTTATTCCTGAATACCTGCTGCTTACCTACATCTGTGTAGAACTGCTCATTTGTGAATTGAGAACTTTGCAGTGGGAATCTTAACTTAAACAGTATCTTTCACCACCCAAAACTGTTCTTTTTCCTGTGTTTTATCTTCTGTATTGCTATAAGTTAATTCAATTGCTATACTTATTTTTTGAATTGTGTTGTCACCACATTGGTGATTGCTGCCTCATATATACATATATATTAAAATTTGTGTTGATTTGAATTTTAAATAAATAAATATTTACCTTTACCAACCAGCCTGATTCCTGGTCCACTGTGACCTGGGGTGTATTTTGAGAAGGGTGTGATATAAGTGGTATATCACTCCGAATATTGACCCTATAGACATAATAAATACGTATTTCATCTGTGCTTTACCTGCTAGGCGGGACCTGGGTGTATTGCCTGATTGAAATCCTTAACAGGAACTTGTGGTGAAATTTGTCTAAAATGTGGAAACCTGGAATGAGCCTTGGTAGCACAATGTATTAATTTGAATAGTCAGATCAGAGGACTCAATGTGATATTTAAAGAAATATGCTGACCATGGCCCTATTGGCTGGTCACATGTGTTGGTCTGTTCAACAGGCCAGACCATTTAGTGAGTGCTCCTTCTTGTGAATAAAAAAAGAGGATGAATGGATTAAAGGTGGTGTGATGTGGGAGGTTGCTCTTGATTTTTTTCATATTTATTTGTAGGATTTCTTGATCTCTGTCTCAAATAAGCATAGGATGGCTTCACCAAGCTCAGGGGGGACAGGAAACTTGTTTTTGGCAATTTCTATATACAACACTTCACATAAAACTTTAAAGAGCTTGCTTGTTTGCATTGGTTTATATTGCAGAGCTGGCCTTGTTTGCACCATGCACCACATACTCTTTTATCAAGGGTTTTCAGAAAATTCTATCAATCATTTCAGCATTATTCTAGATTTTCTATTCATCATCTATTCGCCATCTATTCATCTTGTATTAGTTGGTTCATTTAATTTTGTGAACGTTGGGGCTTTTTTGCCTAGTTTGCTGTTTATTCTGGCATTATTGTCCTTGAGAGGCTGGAATGAGTTAACCTTCTCTGGTGAAAGAGACTGGCAGATTATAAAGGATTCTTCAAGTACAGATGGGTTTAATTTCTTCACTTCTTACTAAGATTTTTGTGCCCTCGTGTTATGCTTCAGGTTCCAGAAGCGTGTAATGATATGTTACCTATTCTGTCTGTTCAAGTAATGATCAACAATGGTGTGGGCTAGGATTTCAAAATTCCATAATTCTGTGCCAAATTCAGAGGAAATTAACTGAATCTGTATCTGTTTTTGTGGGTTACAAAATGTTGGTTTGACTAAGACGGTGGAGCAAGAAACAGAGAATCTATGAGGAAATCCAGTGTTCTATATAAGATTTTAGCAAGTAAAATGAGAAAGGTTTTTATACCAGACAAGATGTGACATCAAAATACGTAAGAGAAAATGGCAAGGTGTTCTGGAAATGTATTACCCAAGGTTTGGGTGCCTACAGTACATATATTCAGGCTACAATCTCTAAGAGTAGTTGGGTAATACACTTTATGGATGTGTTTGTAGAGCTCAGGTAATTCAACAGAGTGCTTCGCAAAATGAGTCAGGGGTCTGGGTCCTCCGGTTAACCTGGCCTCAACTGCTGTCAAGTCATTTGGGACTAGGGTATGGCAGTTTGGGACTTCTGGGGGTTGATTGGCTGCTGTCTCATTGAGCACAAGCCCATGTTATGCAAGGTATATCCTCAACGACAAAGTCACTCATTATAGGACAACACTAGAACTGAGTGACTATCTGTAAACTGGTTTACACATGAATAAAATGAGGAAGCAAGAGTCAGAATTGCAAGAGGCAAAGCATGCATTCAGATGCTATCCTTGTGGAATTATGTGCTCTTACATGGTGGATACAGTTGTTCATGAGCTATTTTATTGTATTCTTTTTTTGTATTGTGAATTGGTTGAACATAGTACATTTTGCATATTATAACCATACATAATTAATCATATAAAAACCTGATAGTTCAGTATAAAACATAATATTAACTAACAGTTTCTAGTGAATCCTCATGTCAACATTTGATAAAAAGTTATTCAGTTGAGATGAATAATCCCTAAAATATAAACATATTAGTATTGAGTTTGAATAACCATCAATAATCCAAAATTAGAGCCATTAAGATTTTAAAATATAAAAATGTAATCATGTTTGAAAGGAATACATATAGATTGTTAAAGAGACATTTCCATCCCATAAATATTGATAAAGTGCTTAGTGCTATTGTACAGCGAAACAAATCATCTCAAAAGTAAAAATCAATGTTAATATCACCATGAGGTCTTGAGCATCAATTCTCAGTCAAATTATTCTGTTGTAAAAATGGTAATACTTCTATAGACAGTGGTATCTCATTTCCACCCGACAGCTTCACTCAAAAACTTGTGTTGTCAACCACTGCGCATTATCTGTATATCTGCCAAACATGAATAGCCTTCAATTTTGTAGAGTTGGACTAGTAATCAATAGATGTCATAAAGTTTGAAGGCTTTCTTATTGGTTACATAAAACACACAATTTGGTGTCTTGACTCTGTTTTAAGTGGATATATTGAATTTCACCTGCAGGGATCAGAGGTAATCACAATTGAAGGAACTAAATACTCATATAAGAATTGGAACTTTTTTTCAGATATCATGGTAAAGTTCCCATTGGTTTTTCGATCACAGAGAAGCTTTTACAGAGTTTATAGTTATTCATCTTCTCAATAGCGTCACTCCAATTGTTCCAAAAGGATGCTTTTTTGGATTGCATTAGATCAACACTTGCAATTCCACTGGTTGATCAATGTCCCCCAAAAGAAATTCATCCAGGATCATAAAGATTTTAATTGGCCCAGGTTTTCCCCTAAATATACTTTCTTTTAAATATGTATAGATAGAGTTTTTGGGTGGATTTGAAATCTTTATATAAACAGTAAGTACTTTCCAGTTGAACCAGCTGGTCATGGAGGTTAGACCCAATTCATACATGAGAGCAGCAATTGGGAAATAATTAGGAGGGTTAAGTGCTTTTTTTCCAGATAATTCCTTGAATGGTGTCCCAATCAATATTCCTAACCAGATGACATATCTCGCAACCATAAAGCAAGGTTGGAATCACTTTCGCATTGTAAAAATCTTTTAGAGGAAGCAGCAAAAATGTACAGTATCTATTATTGTTTTTCTTCATTTGAGCAACCAACAAAGTGTATATCCTACACCAATACATGTATTATTAGGTATTGCATCCAATTTGAGCCCCAGGTAAGTTAAGTGTGGAACCTGTATAAGGGGGATAGACCCAATTCTCCAGTTATAACCATAGAACCAGAGGGTTTCCTTGCACTTCTAGCAAAGCAAATCATTTGATCTTATTGACATTGATTAATAGTTTATTGGCCATTGAGTACTTGCTAAGGCATCCATGGGTCGTTGTAAGCCCAGTTGTTTATAATCTAAGAGGATTACATCATCGGCATAGATTAACCAATAAACACATATGTTTTGAACTCTCAGAAGTGCAAATGAAGAGTCTGCTAGTGAGTCCCCAACATCCGACAGATAAAGGTTAAAAATACAAGGTGTGAGGACACAGCCCTGACAGAGTCCTCTGTGGATAGAAAACATTTGTTAGGTTGCTGCGCCTGTTCTGCCTTAAATTCAGACTTATTTCTGTATGCAATTAAACTAATATTGCTAATAATTTGTCAGGAAGATTCCACTTCTTCGGTTTCTCCGATAGCAGAGCTCTATTTATGCTATCAAATGCTTGGGAGAAGTCTAACATAGCCACTTAGACAGGAAGTGCACTATCAGACCATGCATTTTGCTATAGACAATTCATAATAAAACTGTTTATTGTATTTTTGAAGCACTGTTTTTTCTGGGTTCCTGGAAAATTGTAGTATTGTACCTTAAAAGGTACCACTAATAAGTCTTATAGACCAATCAGTTTAATTGATACTGACTGTATATAACATTTACGGTCAAATACTTTTGAAGGCAACAAATGATTGGTTAGATTAGTAATCCATACCAAGCCCAGACCAAGGAGTAATTTGGCTTGGTGTGGTAGCTTTTGACGAGGTTGTCGTACAATACCAAGTATATATATTCTTAACTGTTTAAAGGTTGACCTTTAAGGCAACGCTTATACATTTTCTTCTTTGTTTGATAAAGGCAATTTTGTTTAAGTTCATGAACATAGGCATGGAAGTTTCACTTAAAAATATTTTGGATGGGGTACCACTGGAGCAGGTTGAGAAACTGTGTGTAATCATTACACCTAATACACAATCGAAATCCCACAATCTGCGGTAGGAACAGCTATAATAGCCTTTTGTAAGAAGGCAAGCAAATATCATGTCACCAAAAGAGGATAGGATCTATCTGGATAAAGTGGATAGGATCTATCAGGCTAAAATTGGAAGTGCAGTAGCGTATGGGGCAGAATTGTGAGGGCTTCAAAGACACACATGAGTGAAAGATCATTTAGGAACAGTTAACAAAGCTCCCAACGACCTTTCCAAATGCTGTGTTAGCACATCATTTGAAATGTGGCTCTGTTGTGATAGGGCCAAAACAAAATAGTCCAACCAGATATGCAATGAAAAGGCCCTTCTGTAAAAAATTAAATCTGGTCCTAAGGCTTGGAAGGAGCATTTAAAACTAGATCAGTCCTCAACCTGTGTTAACTATCTGCAGGCTGAACTACACTTGCTAGGCTTTGTGATGTTTTACTGTCAAATAGAAAAACCCATCTAAGGGAGTTAAGATATGCTTAAACTAAATCTTCTGGATGCCCTGGCCAAATGACAACATCAGCAGTGGGCATTTATATATGCTGTTGAATTATTTTGCCATGCTTACATTCAGTTACTTTTAAGGCTGTACACAAGCTGTCTGTCTGCACTTGCTAGGTGTGATAAGCTGTTGTTAAATCACAACAAAAAGAATTGGAAAATGTACAATGCCAGCCTATGCACCTCACCTCTAAATGTGGATAAAAATGTTCATTTTTGGTTAATCCATTCCTTTTATAAGGGACTGAGTAATAGTAGGATTCAGCATAGGCTAAGAGCTGAAGGACCTTGACTGGTAAATTAGGCAATGTTGTTTTTACTAGGCGGCTACGGAGTAGAGGGAACAGAAATCGTCTTTGGTTCAGTTATTATTTGGAGCTTGGAAGATCAAGGCCTAGATGGCAACAACCTTGGAACTTTTCTAAAACACAGTATTTTTGTTGTCTTTTCCAGGATGGCCAAGCCCAATTGTCATTATCATTGTGAGTGCACTGTAAAAGAAACATAGGGGTCATTATAAATTTGGTTGTGTAGGAAAAAAGTGTGGTAATTCCGTGACTGAACGATAAAAGTTTCCTATTTGGGAACTCCTGTCCCCAGCACACTGTCTATGATTCACAAGAAAGCCAAACTGTTAGAAAGACCATTGGTCACTTATGTCTCATAAATATTGGACTAAAAACAAGAAAACATTGACAAGCGCCTGATGAAGAGAGTTTATCGAAACGCGTTGGCCATTTGAATATTAAAAATGTTTTGTTTAAATTTCTGATTCAATTGTGATCTATATATGCTGCTTAAAAGTGTGCAAACTTAAAACTGGGAAACAATATTTATAAGTCATAAGTGACCACTGGTTTTTCTAACAGTTTAGCTTTCTTGTGAGCCATAGACAGCTTACAGGGGATGGGAGTTCGCAAATAGGGAACTTTTATCGTTCATTTTTTGTATTACCAACCCATATGCCAGGGTTGATTATCTTCTCCTCTGCACCTGAAGCTATAAAACAACTATATTTAAAAGATCTAAGTAAAACAAAAAGCAACCCTAACTACCACTATTACGGGAAGGAGTGCTAGGTGTAAACAAACTTAGGATTGTGTATTCCGTGACTACCACTTTTCCTGCATTGCCCAACTACAACTTTGTGGTGGGGGTTCACTGACTTGCCTCCAGCCAAGAGCTAGAGGTAAATCAGGACGCCACTGTCAAAAAACAGCCCGTATTGCCCGCACCAGTATTAGCGGTGCTGGAAATACCAGCAATTCCACCCATGGAGTCATATGGGACTCCATGGAATGGGGAATGACCCCCGTTACCAGCATCAGTAAGATCCTGGTAATACTGGTCATTCCCCAGCATCCCGCTGGAATTCCCAGTGGACAAAAGACAGACACCTATGTCAAGGACACCATGCATTTCTTTAGCATGATAAAATAAGTGAATTTTGTGGAGAACAGAGATATACTTTTTCCGATGGATATCACCTCGTTATATACCAACATTGCACACGAGGCAGGCAGAGAGGCGGTGGAATGGCTCCTCCTTCGCTCGCCAGGGTGCCAGCGAGATTGTCTATTTGTACTTACATTATTAAAACTTAACCTAATGAACAACTACTCCAGATTTGGAAAAACATACTTTCTACAGCTATCTGGAACTAGCATGGGGGCGGCGATGGCCCCAGCATATGCTAACATCTACATGTTCTAAGTTGAGTACAAGCACATTTTGACATCACCAAGATGGACTCAACATTTACCTGTGTGTGTGAGATACATCGACGATGTATTTGGTATCTGGTCTGGACCTGAGGGCGAATTGGAACAACTATTCGATACCATGAACAATATGCATCCAAGAATCAAATTTACAACCATGACGAGCAAAACTCGGATCCACTACTTGGATGTGGAGATCTATATTCAGTCCAACAAATTAGCCACAAGGATCTACACTAAGGCCACTGATCGTAATAACCTACTATTGGCAACTAGGTTTCATCCTAAGCGGACAATAGAGAGTGTACCGCTCAGCCAATTCCTACGGTATCGGCGGAACATTTCGGAATTAGAAGAGCACAAAGCACAATCTAAGATATTGAGCACGAAGTTCCAACAACAGGGATACAATCAAACTCTGATTACGGACATTGCAAGTAAAGTTGCGTCTACTGATGGGCAGTCTCTGCTGACTCCTAAACGGCTGAAAGAAGACCAAGCTCTGGTTTATGTGACTACTCACTCCCTACAAAGTAGAAAGATTAAGGGAATAATCAAGAAAAATTGTCCTATGTTCCAAATGGACCCTAATGTTCAACATCTATTTCGGGAGTTACCTATATTTGCATACAGAAACAGTAGATCGTTATGGAGTAACCTAGTGAAGCTGAAATGTCCACCACAGGCTCCACTAACAAACAGTACAAAGGTACCATACCATGTTACAACTGTCAGCATTGTGGAAACATTATTAAAGGCAACACAATTTCACATCCACATACAGGAAAAACAATCTCCCTCAAGCATTCATGTACCTGTGACTCGAAAAACGTGGTGTATGCGTTCAAATATCCTTGTGGACTCTATTATGTGGGGATCACAACTAGGAAAGTGAAGCTCCGCTGGACGGAGCATAAATCCAACATAATAACCCAAAATTTAAAATCACCAGTCACAACACATTTTCTTGAAGCCAGACACACGATAGCACAGCTTAAATGTGTTATATTAGAACAAGTGTCCATAGGAACTAGGGGAGGTGATATTACAAGGAAACTGCAACGGAGAGAAGTCTGGTGGATTGACCTGTTAGACTCTATGCAACTGAGAGGAATGAACAGCGAAATTGACCTTATGTGCTTTGTGTGAGATTATACTGTATATTCCTTTGTTCTCTACTCTTATGAATCTTTTCTTTTTTTTAGTTGAGATATGTTTAAGAGGGAAACAACTACTGGCTGACCTACTGAGATTCTGAGCCCCTGTTGGCATGTAGAATTGTATTGTGATGATTCTGTGTGTTTTATGATGATTAACTCCCACTTTTTCATTTTTTCTGTATTATTATGTACACTGTGTTAGGTCGCCATGTACGTGGCATAATTACCTCATTACCATTGTTAAATGAGCTATTGTATCTGTACAAGTACAGTACACAGACATTATGTCCTTGAGTTAATTGAATCACTGAACATTTTGCTTTTTTTTTTTTATACATTGGTAATTGGTAGGCATGAATATATTTGAAACTACTGGTACCCGGTTTAGGGAGATTGCCGTAATATTCTGTAACATTGAACATCAGCATCTGGGAAGGAGCGGGATATTCTACAGAGTCTCTGCTCCCCTATCCCAGTTGCACAGATCCGATACGGGAGGAAGGGCACTGCACCTACTTGGTGTGTGGTGTTTTGCCCCTCTGCCCGCATGACTTATCTGACTTGTGAGGCACTGCCTCACGCACATGAGTGTGGTGTTGCAGTGGCCCAGTACAACCACTGCTTGACTGATGAGGTTCATATAGATGGAAGGTCGGATTGTAACCCAGTGTTCTGAATTAGGTCATTCTATATCGAGTCATATTTCATGGCAGTAGTCATATTTTTGGACTAATCGAGAGCACGTTGGGCCGACAAGATCCCCCTTTTAATTGGAGGATCAGGGTATACATTTCCCGTGGAATGTTGCTAGAGCAACATCCTTTTTGCCCATTCAATCATGGCTGACGTTCGCTCACCTACGCGTGCGTGAGCGTTGCCCCGACAACCATAATAACAAGTGGTTCGGTGCAGTTCTGCTTGGCGAGCAAATGCGCAGACGGCTTCTATCCGTTACTCGTTAACCAAACGTAAGTGCATGATTATATCTGAGTGGCAGCCTATGGCTTTACCCCACGGGTAACAATTTATAGCAAAGGGGGTTCTTTGATCGGACTTACACACGCGGTCCTTGAATGTAGTGCAATAGTTCTGACACTGCATTTCTATACTGTTGTCTGCACCCCACAGCTTACCTCTGAGTGTTAGACTCTATGGGCCTCATTACGACTCAGGCGGTAAGGGTTTTACGGCGGCGTAAACAGCGCCGACCCTTACCGCCTGATTCCGAGGTCCCTTAGCGCCATGGAGGTTTTAACACCTGCTTTTAGCAGGTGTTAAAATCCATGGCGCTAAGGGACCTTGATGTTAATTACGCCACCGTAATTTACGGTGGCGTAATTAACGCCTTCCCCACTCCCATTATGCCCTATGGGGCAAAATGGGAAAGGGGAAGGGAAAATGGGAAAATGGGGATTTACCGCCCCGCCAAGGTTGGAATGGGGCGGTAAATCCGCCAACCACCATGGCGTAAACATAGTTTACGCCATGGTGGTAAAGTCACGGCCCAGGCGGTAACTTACCGCCTGGGTCGTAATGAGGCCCTATGTATGACATATAGGGAATAACTAAATAAAGCATGGTTGCTGTGAATAGACATGTTTTTCATACAGTCTATTACTATCCTTGCTATGCTTACCCTGGCAGGGGATTTAGAGGACTGACACTAATCTGCATTATCCCCACAGCTCGCCTGCATGACTTGCATCATCTGACCACTCTGAAGAACTGGCGTATAACTTACAGTTAAGCCACGTCTTCTCATTCTTACTTTAGCGTATCATCGGATCCGGCAACGCATTCAACTCCTGACATTGTTAAGCACACAGTAAGTCAGTCCTACTTTCCGTGGTATACCCTAGTGAGTCTCAATACTTTCTAATACAATACCATGACGTACAAATCTCCAATCTGTGTGTTATTCATAGATGCACAGCTGGAGTGTATAATGGCATATATGAATTGGCAGTATGAGCCCTTAAGAAGGATTTTTCTGAAACGTGTTGGCACTACTACACAACACTGTGGGCATTACCCTCGAACTTTGACTCTGAATGTGTGACAGAAATACATGCTAAACCATAGGAGTGGCAGAGTTAATAAGACTGGTTGTACATAGACGAAAAGACTGTTAAACAGGCCCTATGTGACCATCAGGATATCATCTTGCACGCATCACCTGCCTACATTTCACTGAATTGTTTGATTTGCACCACTGAACTGTGTTGTTGAATTGTACTGCTTAAATTGATGTGAATGTCATAAGATTGTGATTGCGACACTTGAATTTGGTCGATTGAATTGCAGTAAAGCCATCAACAGCTGCTAAACTGTATTACTATTAAATAAAGTGTTTTATTTGACAAAAAATACAGAAAATGACTATAGTAATGTTTATTTATCATGGTTCTTTACTGGAATATATTGAAGGTTTGCAAATTCTGTGTTACTACTTTTTCTGAAATCGGTAAAAACATTGTTTATTGAATTTTGGGACTCTGATCCCTCAGGAGTGCACATAGGGACCACCTGCCAGCATACGACAGGTTTTGCTTTTTTGGTTTACCGTTTAGTCTCCAGTGGTCTTGAGACTTATTTCAGTCCCTTTGCACCTGAAATATGTGAATGTGGTGAATTTCGAGAATTGTGTAATTTTTACATGCAGTTACAAATTATGTATACATTGTAGTGCCCCTTGATTCCCCCTTTGTAGTATATATACTGTTGTGAGGTGGGAAGATATGTATTTGGGGCTGCACTGCACACCGTGCAGTTCGTATTGCTTATTTACATACAGATATGTACAATTTGAGGCAAAATGATTTGATGAAGCAAGCATTTTTGATTCAATATCCAAAGACAGTGTTTGCCAATTGAAACCCATGTCTTCAGTTGCAAGGTCGTGAAGCTAGCCTCTCAGTGAGTTGCACCATGTACTTCAACCACTATGACCATGCCATATTGTTTGCTAGGCCTTTTTCAGTGAGGTTGTTTTCAGGCTCTTTGATATGTGAAAGCATAGCTACCTAAAACAGGTAATAGATACATTTAGTGACAATAGATTCTCAAAAATGTGGTGCAGAAAATAGAACCATAGTGTTTGCTGTCCAGTTCAGAGCAAGTTACACAAAAGAGGCAATGGAGGGAATGGGACAAGTAATTAGGGCAATACTATTTATTCATTTAACAGTTTTAAAACATGCTGGCACGTTACCTAATACTCACTGTGCAGTGCTTGGAGGCCAGTTCAAAGATAGTGAGGAATACGTATGCATATTAAGCCATAGTAGGTGTAAACAGCATCCTGTGAATGTATTTTTCTACTTGTCCTGGACATACACAATTTTAAGGATATCCCAAGTGAACTGGAAGATCGTTTTTGTCTTCCTAAAAGTGTATGAGAGGATCCTGGTATGAGTATGCCTGAAGACTCCTTAATGACAATGTGTTTTAGGGCTTTCTTGATGTCATAGGGTAATTATGCAAGCTCTAGGCGCATTGAATTATAGAGAAATGGACCAATGACAATGGTAATTGTCTTCCCATCTTTCATCCAGTTACACTTTGCCTCGATGACAAGGTTCACATTGCTACAAATGTGGCTGTAGCTAGGGGCCTAGCGTGGGGCCAGTTTGCTTTGCTTTGAAAAACTTATATCTGTTTATACAAACTTTGTGTCAAATGACATTACACATAAACATGCTCAATAAAATTCCCAAAATATGTCCTAATAACATATGTTAAAAGACGCATGATATTAAAAAAGTAAACAGTAAGATAGAGGAGAGCATTGCTTCAGAATCAAACACAATTTATACAATATAACATCATGCCTGAACAGCCTCACTGGTAATTGGATTATGGTACCTAAATACAAAAGGTAAAACACTCAGTTTTAATAACTACTTCTGGGCTCTCTTTCTTTGCAGCCAAGCCCTGTGCAAATATTGTGCGGTTTCAAAGACAGCACAGGAAGACACTGGCTGTCTAAGAAACCGTACCGTTTCCGCTACACAACAGACTCCCGCAGCCCTAAGAAGTGGTCTCAAATCCAATTTTCTCAAAGTTATTGTGCTGTGACAGATTGATAAAAAATGTGTCCTGGTTTCACAATCTGGCCCACACATGGTACACTGTCCTCCCAGATCCCCCTCTGCACTGTTCCAGAATTTTGTGAATGAGGCTACAGGGAGTATTCCCAGCCTCATACGTAAATACAGGGATCTTTCATACGCTGGGTTAATTAAATATAGGTACCTTCGGAATCCCTGCTCCAAACCCAATTCAATATATTCTCTCCCAGTCTTGAAAGTCTGGGCTTTCATTACCAGTTGGGCCTTTGATTTGTCTCTGGCAGACTTATTTAGATCCTTAACAGACCGTTGTGAGCAGGCAATAGGGTGTTCCCAGAGTTTGCTGTCTTCAAGGGCATGCAAACTGTTCCTAAAATGATATGATATGATTTGATATGATATGATATGGCATTTATAACGCGTCTCTACACAAGTGTTTCAAGGCGCGACGAGGCAAGGGAGCGGGAAACAGGAGGAAGGGAAAAGTGTAGTGGGAAAAGGGGTAGGAGGCACCAGCAGAAGAAAAAGATCTTCCACCAACTTGTTGCTTGGCGAAGCGACTGACCCTGAGGGAGTTGGATGCGGATGAGCGAAGAGCTCAAGAAGGAAGATATTTAGGAAGAGAGAGTTGAAAGCATTGAGGTCCTAGTTCCCAGAAGGCCTTGTGGACAATGCAGAGGGTTTTGGGACTTAATCCTCTCTGCCACTGGGAGCCAGAACAGCGATTTCAATCCTGGAGAGATCCAATCCCTGGGCTTCAGTCCAAGGACAAGTCTTGCAGTCCTGTTGGACCAGAGAATCTTGCAGTCCCATGAACCAGAGAGCTCAAACTTTTACTTCCCTCCACAGCCATTAGGTATGACAATGCACCCGATAACTCTCCAGCCACTCATTTTGCCATCATTTTAACCAATACAGAACAGGTTTGAGTGCCAACCGGGACCACACTGGATTAAGATCAAGCTCTAAATATATCAACGGTGATGGAGTACTTTAAGGAGGTATAAGCAGTTTCTTAAAAAATGTGCGTTTGCAAAGTTCCATTTTCTCTGCGGCAGCATGGCCCCATATTTCCAAACCATAATGAGCAGCAGTGAGGGCTTGGTTTTTACAAAGGTTAAGTGCTGGTGAAACTGTTCCACGCTCATGCCGCATGTTGAAAGATCTAATGACCCCACTGTGTTTCCTCAGTATTATTCCCGACTTTTACACCTCTGAGTTCCAACCACCAGTCTCATGGAAGTGGAATCCCAAGTAGTATTCACCTCGATAGTCAGGGCAATACACTTTGCAAACCTAGGTTTAAAAACCATAACTTTGGATTTCTCGAAACACAGCTTTTTGCATTTTGATAAGAAAGCATTCATGATTTTTTCCGGTCTTGTGGCGTAGTGGAATGAATAACCACATCATCTGCAAAAAAAAGTGCAGGATATTTCTTATCAGTCATTTTGTGGTAGTCCTGGCATTCTCTCATCAGACCATCTATATCATTTCCTGTATATATACATTAAAAAGTAGAGGAGCCAGGACACACCCCTGTCTGACACCTTTAATAGCCTTAAACGGGTGTGCCTCCTCACCCTCAAGCCATAACGTATGGTTGCCAAAGAGTTCTTATTTAGCATCCTAACTATAGATACCAAGGAAGGAGAAACTTTTCAAGTTAGCAAAATCTTCCATAGGGCTTCTTGAGATGAAAGCCATAAATAAATCTAAAAAAAGCAGCATATTATTTTTGAGGTTGCAAAACTAGGTCCTTCAGAATCAACAAATATAACATAAAGCACTGATCAATCGTCCCCTGTTTTTTTCTGCCTGGAGATCGGTAATCACCTTATTTAGATCTGTCCATTCCTGAAGGTGGCTTAAAAATATCTTGCCAAAGGTTTTCCCTGCTCCATCCAGCAACGATACTGTACGTTAGTTGGCTGGGCTTTCCTGCCACCCTTCTGGTACACTGGGATAATGACCAATCTTTGCCACGAGGGGGGCACTGAGCTTGATGCAATAATTGCAATAAAGAATTTACAGAGGATTTGTGCCCAGACTTCTACCTCATCTTTAAACAAGTCTGATGGGATGAGATGAGGACCAGCTGCCTTCCCACTTTTGAAATTGAATCTGTTCCTTTCTTCTTTCTTGAGCTGCAGATCATGGACAGAATTTTGAATTTGATATTAGGCTCTGTGGTGCAGAGTGGTCCAATTTCCGAAGTATTAAGTAGAGGCTAGCTGATTGATTTTGAATCACATGGAGTTTCCATTTGAACTCACACATTGATTGCATTGTAGTTGTAGAGACTGGTAAATACCAGGGTCCCAGTGAGTTTAATCCAATGATTCATTGGTGGAATAGGGAGGACCTTTCCTAGCATCCTGAGCTAAAATGTGATTAACTTCATTATACCATACATGTTTATCAACAATGTGGGATATAGTTTAAATCAATCACATAGATTGTTCACATTATGTGTATGTGAATTCAGAATGCTCATGGCAGGAAAGCGTGTTGCAGCGATTATGTTAGAGTTAGTTATATGTTATATAGTAGAAAATACATCAAAGGCAGTTGTGACCTTGTGGCTTATGCCAAGGGTGTAGGTGAATCTGTGTTTGATGGACATTCTTTGGAATTTTGAATGAAGTTAACTTGTAATGTCATCTAAAGGGTTCATGTTGACGATGAACAAAGGTGGTGAAATAGGGGATCCTTCAGGAAAACCGTATTTGTTGGTATGGACAAAAAAGAGGAGAAAACTAATATGTTTTTTGGCTGTAGTTTGTCAGGAAAGACTGGGTTTGCTTCAAGGTTAGAACAGGGACACTGCCTATTGTTATATGTTATTGCGATTTATACCATGAACCGCTGTCATGTTCATGGTCTCCAGGTGCTCTGGCAAATCTGAAAAGGAAGTCGAGCTGAATGGTCTTAGTGGGATTGAGAGAGAAAAGCGCAAGAGAGCTTTGATGTGCTCTTGGTACCCTCAGTTCGTAAAAAACGGTCACTGTGTGCTGGTTTGTTATTAGTTGTTAGAGGTTATGTGTTGTGTGTGTATCAGTGTGTATGTGGTGATTTGTGTGTGATTGGTTTAGTTTCCTCTTGGGTGTTGTGGAGTGTGCAGTTTGTGGTGGTTTTCGTTTTTTTAATGCGCTGGAGGTATGAGTGTGATTTACTTACTGTTTGAGATGAGTAAGCAAGAATATTAGAGAGCTTCAGTAGGGTTAGTGGGGAGTGGTCTGTGTCCTTTTGTGACAAGGTTATGTTGATTCATTTAGTTAATATTATTCCATGGAGATATGTGGTTTTATTTCTTTGGCTGTCCTTTTTTAGGTTCATCAGGTTTTGCTTCTTTTGGGTGTTTCTATTGTGATGTGTTGGCAGATTCCCTTCGATGATGTTACCTATTTAAATCGGTGAGTTAGAAAGTCATGTTTTTAGCAATTTGCTGACCTTTAGGTGATCTTCTGTGGTTCGTATTTTATTTGGGATTGAGTTACAAAGTTTTGCTGCGAGGCAGGATAACGCTGTTTCACCAAATATTTGCTTTCGAGAATTGTTTAGGTTCAAGGCTATTGTTGTTGTTGGACATTAGTGTTCAGTTTGGTTTGTAGATTGAAATGTATCCCTGTATGAATTCTGCTCCTTAGCCCTAGACTGCTCTGTGTGTTGTGCAGAGTGTGTTGAAGGAAATATGTTTTTAAACTGGTAGCCAATGTATTGCTCTCAGTGCTGGTCTGATGTGTTCTCTTTTAGTGCATCTCACATTTAGTTTTGCTGCTGGATTCTGTTTCCGTTGTAGTTTTTTAGTAGGGTAGTCCGGCATTCCGAGATAGATGCTTTTGGAATAGTCTGTTCTTGACATGACCAGAGAGTTGACAGCTAGTGTTCTATGTGCTTAATTGTGTGTAGGTGGAAGAAACACTTCTTTAATACTAAGTTGATGCGTAGTTTGAGTGTTAAGTCATTGTTTAATATTACGAGATTTGTAACCACTTTGGAAAGTTCGATTCAGTTTTCCAATTCAGTAGGCCATGGAATATGGTTTTGAATCGACGGGTGGTTAGACGTGATCATAAATTCTATTTTGTCCGGGTTGAGTTTAAGACTTTTGGCACTCCTCTAGTGATGTATTTCTAATGCAGATGTTGAATAGAAGTAGTGAGAGGGATGAGCCTTTTGAAACTTTGCAAGTTGTTGTGCATGATGTTCAGCGGAAGGGGGTTTGCAAGTTGTTTCCATTCATTCTGCCATGAAGGATTTAGACAGAGCAACACATTTTGTGAGGGTCTGGGTGTGTTGTTGCATGATTTTGGGTTTCTTAGCTTGCTGATAAAGTTGAACATCTATTTCTGTGTGTTGCTTGTTCTTGTGATCCATCAGTTGTAGTATGTCTTTTTTGCTTTGAGTATTTCAGCTTTGAATAGTCATATCTGTCTTGGTTATGTGATTTTTTTTTCTGTTGATCATAGTTTGTCTTCCACTCTTGTTCCAGTGTCCTGGCGGTTTTCTTCAGTGCTCTGAGGTTGGGTGTGAACCATCTGACCGTTGTTTAATTTGTGAATAGATTAATGTTTTTTCCCGGTGCAATATCAGTGTTTTTGTGTTCCTTTGTTGGATTGTGCTGGTTCTTTCTTCAATGTTGGATGATTCTTAGATGGTGATTAATAGTTTTGTAGCTTGCAGTGTGGGGATTTAGGTCAGTGATTTTTATGGATTTCCAGTTTCATTTTTCAACTGGAGGATTTCTTGGGACGTTAGAATTTACACTGGTGGGTGGATCATGAAGGGTATTATGAGGTGATCATCGCTCCAAAGGATTGACAGCTGATTTGTTAGTGTTTTTGGGCAGACAAATGTTTTCTTCTTTGAACCATATGTTGAAGCCTCCCAGTATGATCAAGGGATCATGTGTTATGATGATGCTGGTCATGGCATCCATAAGTGTGTCCGTGAAAGTAGAGATGTATAGCAGTGGTCTGAAGATGAGTGGGAAGGATAGTTTTGTTTGGTGGTCTCAGGCTAAATGTTGCAGGAGTAACTTGCAGTTTCAGGTGTTTAGTGGTGGTGCTGTTGTAATCTTTAGCTGCAACGGCGAGACCTCCTCCTCTCTTTCATTGTCGGTTGGCTTGTTTCAATTTGAAGGATTTGGGTAGGGAATTGTGTGTGATTACCTTGAGGCTTTGAGTTAACCAGGTCTCAGTGAGGAATAGGCTGTCTGTCCCTCCATATCTTAGCAGTTTGTATATCTCTGTTGTGTGTTTTGACATTGATCTGGCATTGACTCGTTTGCAATGTATCTTTTTTTTCTGGGTTTTGTTTGTCCTTTGATGGTGGCTTTGTGATTTGAGTTGATATTTATTTGTTTTTCGATCAGATTGTGCCTTAGGTTTTGTTGTTTATGTTTCTTCATTGAGTAGATCAAGAAGGCTGCGTTTAGGGTTCATGTTTTCTTCTGGGTTGTCTGTCTGCTCGCATTGATGATTCTTCATGTCTCACCAATTTTTTGGGGATGAAAGTTGGCAAACTCTAGAATATAATGAAGTGGAGAAATTTCACAGTGGCGAAATTCCATATGGCTGTGTCTCCTGTGGCACAATTAAGAATGAGTCTAACTTCACAGCAGCAGAATTAGAGGATATGGAGCTCACGGTGGCAAAGCTCAAAGTGTGGAGGAGATAATCACAATGGCAGAATGTAGATGAGGCAAGGTGCAAGATTGGCAAAGACCATTGGGCAAAGTTCAGGGTGATGTGGCTCAGAGCAGCTAGGTTCTTACAGTACAAACATTCAGAATGAAAAGTCACAGTAGTAAGGTAGGAAGTGACAATATTACGGTGGAAAAACAAAGTTAGGGTGCTCTCGGCAGCTGAGTTCAGAGTGATATGTCTACAAGTGTAAAGATATAAGTCAGCAACAAATAGCTAATAAGTACAAAGGTGACATACCTGACATAACGTGCCACAGTCACGCTGTGGTGAAATGAGTGTCAGGAGGTTCACAGAGGTTAAGTTCAGTGTGATTGAATCTGGCGGTGGCTAGTTCTAAGTTCAGAGTGACAGACACTCACAGGGGTAAGACTCAAAGTGGTAGATTCAAAATGAGAGAATTCCCAGTAACCAAGTTCAGCGTGACAGACTTTGACAATGCCAACATTCAAAATGGCAGATTCAAAATCGGAGAATTCACATTAACAAAGTATAGATACACAGACTCTCACAGTGCCAAAATTCAAAGTGACAGTTTCAATATTAGAGAATTTACAGTAACAAAGTTCAGAGTGATACACTCTCACTGTGCGAATATTCAAAGTGGCTGATTCAACATGAGAGAATTCACAGTCATGTTATGTTATGTTATGTTATGTTATGTTATGTTATTTTATGTTATGTTATGCTATGTTAAAGGATATGTATACTGTGCACTGTCACCACCGAAGTGGCCCCCTGGCACTCAAAACTAAGTTCAGAGTGACAGACTCTCACAGTGCCAGAATTCAAAGCGGCAGGTTCAAAATTACCAAATTCACAGTAATAGAATTCAAAGTGAAAGACTCTCAAAGTTGCAAGTTTAGAATTAGAGAATTTGCAGTAACAGCATTCAGAGTAACAGACTCTCACAGTGCCAGAATTCAGAGTGACAATTTCAAAATTAGAGAATTCACAGTAGCAAAGTTCAGAGTGACATAGTCTCACTCTGCCAAAAAGCAAAGTGGCAGTTTCAAAATGATGGAATTCCCATTAACAGTGTTCAGACTGACAGTCTCTCACAGTGTCAGAATTGAAAGTGGCAGGGTGAAAATGAGTGGCTTCATAGTAATAGAGTTCAGAGTAACCAAGTCTCACAGGGCTAGAATTCAAAGTGGCTGATTCAAAATGAGCAAATTGATAGTAGCAGAGTTCAGAGTGACTAGTTTAAAATTAGAGAACTTACAGTAACAAAGTTCAGAGTGACAGACTCTCACATTGCCAATATTTAAATTGGGAAAGTCACAAAATGTCATAGTTCAAAGTTGAGAATTTGCATCAACAATGCTTCAAATAACAAAGTCACAAGTTGACCAAATTCTCAGTGATAGGCTTACAAATTGGCAAAGTCAACGTTGGAAAATTATGGCAACAGAATTTAAAGAGACAGGGTCTTGCAGTGGCAGAATGCAATGTTAAAATGTAGAGCAACAAGGTTTAAAGTGCAAGCGTGGCAAGTCTGACAGGGGGAGTACTAATGGTGATAATAGACAGAGGCAGGAAAACAATTGAACATATAGCGGCATCCCTTACCTTTGTCTTCAGTAATCCATGAACTAGTGGTTTCTGCAGAGCAGGGCGTCCGGCGAACAAGCAAACAGGGAAATTGCTTGTTGGCAAGGCCAGAGTGTCCTGGGGGGGCTAGAAGATGGGCTGTATTCTGAGTCACGTGGTCTGTAGCCGGGGAGGGGATTGTGCAGAGGAAGGAAATGAGCACCGGTTGCCCTTGCAACTGAAGGAAAATGGATGGATAAGGCAGCTCTTTAAGTGAGCCAATGCCTTCCTGGAAACAAGGAATAGCTTAAAAGCACAGCTGCAGATGTAGCACTTAACATGTTCCGTGGGCTTTATTGAATGTAGAGTCATGGAGGGAGAGGGCCTGTCTCTGCAACTGTATTCCAGGTCACATGGTCAATGAGGTGGCCAATCCTGCGTTTGGAGGTGGGAGTTGGGAAGGGATGCAAGCTGAAGAGGGGAGAATTGGGGAGGTACAGTGGTAGGAAATGAGTGCTGTTTGTGCTTGCAATCCTAGGAAAATTCATTGATAAGGTAGCTCTTTAAGCAAGCCAATGCCTTGCTGGAACACAATGAAGATGTTAAAAGCAACGGCTGCAGATACCACACTTACCACGTTCTGAGGCACAGTAGGAGAATTTCATGGTTCAGTATGTTGATAGAACAAGACTAATAAAGGATCCAGGTCTTCCCATTCCCATGATGAAAGGAGATTTTCTCTGATGTTGACCAGAGTACCTGCAACCATTTAAAATGCTGACTGACAGCCATGTGAGATACATTTGGATTTCACACATTATTGCAGTTTGTGGGTGACCTCCCCATCTAAAATCCTATTTGGAAAAGGTAGGTTTGATATTGGTTGCGATTTGCCTACATTTTGGAGTGTGGGATGTTTTACCCATGCCGATGTGCTCCACTGCACCCCTTTACCAATGGGGAAAAAAACAGCCAGAAATTGATGCGCTAACCCATGTGCGTGCAAACATCTGCAAAACTGCACGTGGGTCACAATCACAGAAGGCTGCACACCCCTGCCACACACAGTCCAAGTGGGGGTGACAATAGAGTTCTCACTGCAGGAGAATGCCAGTGGGTGCTGTTACATTTAACATGAAGCAAGGCCACAGAATTGGGCTAAAAATCGAAAAACGCCCTATAAAATGCAGCTTTTGCAATCTTCAAAGTGCTGTTTTGGCGCTAGATCCATTATTTTCCAGTGAACCATTGAAATTAAAAGAGTATAGATCATCCAGTGTGGCCAGAGAAGCTGGGCCTCATTTACTGACAGCAGCTAAGAAATGTACTTCATGAAAAAGGCAGCCCAGCAACATTGTTTTCAGTTCCACAGGAAAAATGTGGCTCAAACGGTGAAACATGTAACAATTTCAGCTGTGCAGAGAAAACTCCAAGCAAAGGCTGGATACTCACTTCCAGACTCAAAACAGAAACTCTGATGTAAAGGATTCAGTTTAAATGTGCTTTTTCCATGAAGAAAGTGCAAAAATCGCCTGTTTAAAAGCATGTTTTTGTGAAAGGCCTAATTCTTTAAATGTCAAAATCCCCTATACTGTGTTCATTTTTATAGGGGTAATTCATAGATTATAGATTTCAGTGTAGAGGCAGCGCACGTGAGCAGCGCAGAGAGGAGCGTGCTCCAGGGTGCGTCAGCCATGTGTGCTAAACAGCATTCTGGCGCACCGCGTATTCATGGAATTCCCAAGCCATAATGAGCGCTGGCGCAGAGAACATCCTGCAGCGCCAGTTACACCCCCAAGAACACCCCTTGCGCAAGGAAAAGTCATTGAAATCCCCAATGCAGCGCAAAGGGCCACGCTAACCCTGGACCAGCTTACAGGGCCGCTACACTGCAATCATGTGAGTGGGGAACGTGTATTTCTGGGGTGCAATGGAATTATCACATGTGATAGGGCTTGGGCGAGCGGGGTACGTGTATTCGGTGATGTGCGCGGGGAGTTTCACACGCAATTTTGCTTGCAGAGTGGGGTACGTGTATTTTGAGGTGTGCACGGGGAGTTTCACAAGCGATAGGCCTTGGGCGAGTGGGGTACGTGTATTTCTGGGGGGCGCGGGAAGTGTCACACGCGATAGGACTTGGGCAAGTGGGGTACGTGTATTCTGTGGGGTGCGCGGGCAGTTTCACACGCGATTCCGCTTGCAGCGCAGGGTATGTGTATTCTGAGGGGTGCGCGTGGAGCTTCACATGCGATTTTGCTTGCAGAGCGTGGTACGTGCATTCTGAGGGGTGCGCGGGGAGCATCACACACGATTTCGCTGTCTGAGCGGGGTATGTGTATTTCTGGGGAGTGTGGGAAATATCACACGCGATAGGCCTTGGGAGAGCGGGGTATGTGTATTTCTGGGGGGCGCTGGAAGTTTCACAGGTGATAGGCCTTGGGCGAGTGGGGTACGTGTATTTCTGGGATGTGCGTGAAGTGTCATATGCGATAGGCCTTGGGCGAGCGGGGTATGTGTATTTCTGGGGGGCGCGGGAAGTTTCACAGGCAATAGGCCTTGGGCGAGCAGGGTACATGTATTTCTGGGGTGTATGGGAAGTGTCACACGTGATAGGCCTTGGGCGAGCAGGGTACGTGTATTCTGAGGGGTGCGCGGGGAGTTACACACGTGAATTGGCAGTGTGGGTGGTCCCAGGTGTGCCCTCTACCCCCTCCCCAGCCCCTGCAAGCAGCCCATACCACAGGGGACTGCCCTGCACCCCTGGTCATCCACCCTGGGCATGCCCCCAGCCAGCCCACATGTCACCATGCACTAGTGAGCATCGACTCATGTCCCCCTGCACCCCCACCCACCCAGCATTGACGGGCACCTGCCAGCAGGCCCCGACTCATGTCCCCCTGCACCCCCACCCAACCAGGATTGTCGCGCACCTGCCAGCAGGCCCGACTCATGTCCCCCTGCACCCCCACCAATCCAGCATTGACGGGCACCTGCAAGCAGGCCCTGACTCATGTCCCCCTGCACCCCCACCAATCCAGCATTGATGGGCACCTGCCAGCAGGCCCTGACTAATGTCCCCCTGCACCCCCACCCATCCAGCATTGACGGGCATCTGTCAGCAGGCCCCGACTCATGTCCCCCTACACCCCCACCCATCCAGCATTGACGAGCACCTGCCAGCAGGCCCCGACTCATGTCCCCCTGCACCCCCACCCATCCAGCATTGACGGGCATCTGTCAGCAGGCCCAGACTCATGTCCCCCTGCACCCCCACCCATCCAGCATTGACGGGCACCTGCCAGCAGGCCCCGACTCATTTCCCCCTGCACCCCCACCCATCCAGCATTGACGGGCACCTGCCAGCAGCCACCGACTCATGTCCCCCTGCACCTCCACCCATCCAGCATTGACGAGCACCTGCCAGCAGGCCCCGACTCATGTCCCCCTGCACCCCCACCCATCCAGCATTGACGGGCATCTGTCAGCAGGCCCAGACTCATGTCCCCCTGCACCCCACCCATCCAGCATTGACGGGCACCTGCCAGCAGGCCCCGACTCATGTGCCCCTGCACCCCCACCCATCCAGCATTGACAGGCATCTGTCAGCAGGCCCAGACTCATGTCCCCCGCACCCCCACCCATCCAGCATTGACGGGCACCTGCCAGCAGGCACCGACTCATGTCCCCCTGTACCCCCACCCATCCAGCATGTTCCCCCAACATGTCATAAAGATGCATATTCATGGGCCTCATGTCCACCAAAATCCCACTGCACGCCACCCCAGTCTTGAGACCCAATCACGTTTTCCATCCACCCTACACTAAAAGGCCTATTACAAGACACAAACCAAAAGTCAACTATGTACATCAACAAACACACACACACTGGGTGCCAGTGATTGTGTAAACCCACATTGTGACATGCAGTAAACCAATGAGCGAATACCACACATGGAAGTAATAAATCAAAATGTATTTTGCACAAAATGAAGGTAATGGAATGAAAACATGAAAAATATTTTAAACAAGAAAAGAAATGCATGTCCAAAAATGAAAAAAAGAAATGAAATCTCAATCCAAAGTAATCCAAAAGAAAGTTAGTCCAAACTCTCTGTCCACCAAAGCAAATCCAAAAGAAACGTAAATTGTAAAATCCATTCATCCATGGTGATTAGAAAAAATACTGCCTAAGAAATAACTATATACAAAAGGGTGGAGCACTGTCCAAGCACCCCAAAATAAAGCAAAAAGCAAAACTAAAATGAAACCTAACACTACAAACTATATACAATGGCAGTAGGCTAGTCCGACGGCTCTCTTTTTGATTTCCCGTGGCAGGGCATCATTGAACTCCTCGTCTATGTCCTGGAGGCGGGCCTCTTCCATGGCCCAAAGGTTTCGCAGGGACAATGCCATGTTCAACTCCAACTCCCTGCGAATTGCCTCGAGGCACTCGGCCCACCTCAGCGCCCTGCGCATGGAGTTCTCCGCCCTGACCATTGTCAGCCGTGCCTCTTCCACCTGCCGCTGCTCCGCATCTATGGCCTGGCCCAACCGCTGCCACATGGAAGACACTCCCAATCCAGGGTCCCCCTGCCCTCCGGCCGATGCCTGCCCCTCTGATGTTGCTGGCCCCGAGTCATCATCGCTCCCACCTTCAGCCTGCTGCTGCCGTGCATGTACCCTGCCTGTTGTTGCCTGCACGTCATCCTCCCGCTGGGGTCCAGTTGTTGGGGTGGCCGCCTCTGCTGGACCTCCAACTCCCGACTGTGGCAGGGATGTGTCCTCCACCAGCCTGGCCGCTGGGTCAGAGGCAGCTCCACAGGGTACCCAGGTGATACATGGGCGGGAAGATGACACAGAGGACGACTGGTGCATAGGGGGTTCAGGTGAGGAGGGGGTCAGAAGAAGGTCCAGCACATGGAGGAATCCAGCATTGGTGACCCGTCCTAGTAGGTCAACGCGGTCAAAGAGGCATCCGAGATGACGTGCAGTGTTTTCACGAAAACACTGCAGGTCAGCTTGCATGCCCCGTTGGCGCAATGCCATCTCAGCCAGGACAGGTTCAACCCGGTCCCAGATTGCCACGTCTGCATCCCCTCCCTCAAAACAGGTCTGGACGTAGGCATCCCTGCTGGTGCGGGATGATGCAGTCACAGGATCAGGGACAGGATTACACACAGGCACCTCCGTGGCAGCCTGTGCTGCCTCCTGTCTCTGCCCCTGGACTGCATCACTAGCACCAGTGGAATCCCCCCTCCGGACCCCGTGTGTGTCTCTTCCATGGCCTCCTCCTTCACCAAACCCCCCACCAACCTGGATGACTCCGTGCCATCTTCCTCCATCCGACCCTGTGGGGTCTCAGCTGCCCCTTCTGCTGCTGAGGAGTCCACCTCCGACCTCTGCCTCTTGGACCTACCCTTGGCAGCTGTGGCCTGGGACGCAGCACCAGACTCCTCAATCCCTGACGAGATGACAACATGGGAGGGGAGCTGGGCCTTGCATCTCCGGCTGGCGGTGCAATCCCTGCCGCTTTGCTCCACAACACCCTCTCCGCCCTCTTCATCAGTTGACGCTGCATACAGGGAGAGATAGAACACAGGCATCTGGGCACTGTAAAATGGTCTGATACACACATGACAGTTGTACATGAGTGGCAGTGTCAAACTTCAGACATGGCATCACACTCCCCAACACACATGTCATTTCCACTCACACACATGAGCAAATCAACAGGAATGTTGCACCAGTCAGCACCATCCATACACAAACAACAGCATGAGCAGCCGAAGGTGAGCCTGACGTCACTTGCAACACGGGGAGTGCAGAACACATGCACACACGCCACCAAACTTACATGCATCTGTACATCTCCACCACCTGTCGCAGTGATAACATCGCCATCTATGTCACATCTGGCAATCAGCCTCCTACATGTCAGTGTCACATGCATCCATGTTGTATCACAGTTGCACACTTGTCAAATACACACACATGCATGTACATAGTGCAGATACATGCAGCTGGAACCAGCATCCATGTGTGACACCACAGTACATACACATACATTTTAACATGTGTGCACCCACACATGCATTTGCCCAGCATGCATTTGAACACATGCACCATTGATGTGTCTCACACATGACAGGACTCACATGCGGCAGCCTCATGTCCCTGTGCATACACAACCATACATGGGCCTACAAAGATATAGGTTGAACCTGCACACTCCTGGCACACCTCAACATGCACAGCGTCCAATCAGTACGCATGTACACTTACCGCTCATCTCCAGACGGGTCTGCCTCTCCAGGACCTGGATGTGGAGCGCTGGGTGTATACATTCCAGGACCCTCATCTGGTTGTTTGTTAGGTGGACCCGGCACCCCTCAGCATCCGCTGCCTTCAAGAGGCGCAGGGCCTTGTTGAGGGTCTTGGACCTGAAGTTCCCCCAGCGCTTCCGGATGTGTTGAATGTCACGGGCTGCCACCCCCTCCACGTTGATGGCAGCCACAATGTCCATCCAGATCCTATTCCGTCCTTCATTGTCGGCACGCAAACTTCCAAAGAGGGCATCATACTGTCCCAGGACTTGCTCCACCAGGATACCAACTTCATTGGCACTGAAGCTGGTAGCTCTCTGTCTCTCTGGCTGGGGGTTGCCAGTGGTGCCAGATGGTGTTGTGTCCGACATGGGAACCCCAGAGGCAGGTGTGGGTGGGCAACTGGGTCCTGGGGCTGGGCTTTGGAGCGATGGTATCCCAGTCGGGAGTCTTCTGTTCCAGCAGGGGTGGTCAAAGCAACTGGACCCCTGCAGATGGCTGATGTGCAGGCACCAAACAGCAGGGCATGTGGGCAGCAGACAGGCAGGCAGCAGAAGATGGCAGGTGGGAGCATGCTCAGGGCTCTGGAGGGCAGGAAAATAGCCTTCTGGGCAGGAGCGTGGTCTTCTGTGTGTTGTCGCGTGGACAGCTTGATAAAGAGTGATTTGGCACGTGAAAAAACTGCACGTCAGCGTGTAATTTGAGGAAAGGCCCTTAGCGGGTAAACGCATCTGTGACGTTACGTGCGCGGGCATTTCCCACAACACGGGTGCATGTTCATTGTAAACGTGAAAAAACTGCACATCCGGGTGTCACTGCGTGTAATTGGAGGAAAGGCCGTTAGCGCGTACGCGCATAAGTGACGTGGCATGTGTGGGCTGGCTTAAAAGGTATGCGTAGGACGCCATTTTCTTGTACGTGCTTTTTGTGGAGAGCGAGCGGGTGATTCTTGTACTTCTTGTCGGTTCACACGCGATTACTTCACAACGGTTCCAGTTTGTACTCCCTGTTTACTCAGACAGCGTTCAATTCTTCTTTTGGCGGGGGTGTTGCCAAGGGCGTCTTTTTCACGTTCTTTTTCCAGGCAGACGGTGAGTCGCACATGTATTTTCCAACTGTGGTTACCCCTGTGTGTCGCGTACCACTTCACAGGTCATTGTAGGCTGCGTGTATCACATGTACGCTTATTTTTGTGTTTCTGGGTGCCACAGCATAGTGTGGGTTCATTTTTCCACGCACATGGACTACCAGGGGTTGTGTGCACGTTTAATTTTGTTTTTGGGGCGCCTGTGCATTGCGTGACCCGTCATCTTCCCCCAGGGGTCACAGACAGCCTTGCTAGAGCACTAGGGTACGAATCCCATCTAGTACCCTACCCCTTTCACCCAAATTGCTCAGGACAATTGTTTACTCCAACTCCCATACGCACAGCAACATCAGTGCCATGGTTGGGAGGCGACCAATCAGTAAGGGACGCAAAGGTGGGCAAGCTCAAGGAGGTGGGCGCGGTAGGGGAGGTGGCCAGGATGTGCAGGGTGGCCTAAGAAGCCAGTGTGTGGAGGACCAATCAGGCCCACCTATGCCCCCCCAATGGTTGGGGGAAATGTAACTGACACCATCCCAGCTCAGACCTTGTTAAACCAGCCCATATTGTCAACTGAACTGGCACAGGATGACTCCCATGCTGACTTCTGTGTCACCAAGTCTAAGCCACGTGTGGAGGTGAAAGTTGCTGTCACCAGGCCACGTGGATCTGGGGCAGCAATGTCATCTGCTGCCCCAAGTAGCCAGGGTGAGGAGGCTGCAGGGGCAGCTGCAGCTCAATCCACCCCAGCTCCGAGTCTCCCAGCCTGGACAGTGTCGGTCCAAGTCCATCACACCGAGGCTGGTCCTGCCAACATCACCCTACAGCCAATGCCTGCAGTGAGACCTTTGGTAATTGTGCCTTTGGAAACTTCCAGTACCCATTCCACCCGCGCTTCTGCCCCTACCAACCAGAGAGCGTAAGCCACTAAGGATCCGCACCAACTTCCAAGAAGAAGAAGGGTGCTCTTGCACTACAGGCTGGGACCCCAGACACGGCTAGCTTCAATGACGCCGAACTAGATGCACTTGTGGCCGATGTGTTGGCACATAGCCGTGAAATGGTGATGACTGCAGGGTGCAAGACTATGCCTGCTCAACGTAGGGCCCACTGGCAGACCATCGCGGACCACATTAGTGCCCTCGGATTTGTGAGGCGCACAGCTGATGATTGCTATAAGCGGTGGAATGACCTGAAACGCAGAGCAAAGAACAAGCTGGCTTCCAATTATGCCTCCTCTCTGGTGACTGGCGGTGGTTCTCCACCAGAGAACACCCAACTCACTGAACATGAGTCTGTCGCTTGAGGCTTCATCACAGAGGATCAGATCCGAGGTGTGGGAGACCTACCAGATCTTGAAGCATTGTCCGGTGAGTGGCCATGCATGTGTGTGCAATCCATGTGTATGTTGCTTGGGTAATGTGTTCTGATTGAGTGCCAGGTGAGGCTGTGTAGTCATGACTGGTATTGGTCACCCATGTGGTCCATCCAAACCATTCCCCGGACTTGAGTTTGGGTATGACAGTATCCCTTCTGACCACAGTTGCCAAATTGCACCAGATTACTGCAGTTGCCCTTCAACTGTCATCTTGCAACAACATTGTTCAAAACGTTTTCCTGTTCATTCAGCCTGATAGTTTCAATCCTTGCCATTTTTAGGACACTTTTTTTTAACGTACTGCCACAAATGTGACATACTTCAGTCATAGATTACACCCCACAATGGCCCACATTTATTACCTTGTTATGGCAATGATTTAACCATTCAGGCTGATTGAGTAATAGGCTGCACACAATCATTTGTGGGCCCTGTTTGAATGTTGAAAATGACTGTTGTCTTCTGTCATGTTGAAGTGACCAACCATTGATGTATTCATCTGCCTGCCATCACTGTATCAGTGAACACTGGGTCTGTTGCAGCGTGGGGCACATGCGTGTTTTGTCACACTATTTTCCATGTTTTTACTCATTATGTCCATCTCACATGGATGAGTGACACTACTGATTTCCTACCATATGGCTGTACTTGTCACATGTACCATGGATATGCTACGTGCCATCTGTGTTTTGGCATGTGTCATGTATGTGTATTGGACATGCCACTCACAGGCTAATGTGTGATGCCAGTGCTATCCAGAATGCTGCACATGTGTTGCTTTTCCATTTTGGAGTCCTAAGTGTCTGCTTTTTGCCTCAGCTTCCAACTCATTGACAGTGCATGCATGCCAGGGTTATAGTCATGTGGGATATGTGCAATTTATGTACTGTATCCCTGCCTCGTCAGGCCTATGTGTGTGCTATGGTGCTCATGCCTGTTCCCATTTGTTATCTTTCATGTTTTTGCAGGTGATGAGACACTTGATGCTGTTGAGGAGGAGGAGATGGTGTAGACCCAGGAGGAATCACAGCCACAAACGGGCACCAGTGGAGGGCATGGGGTGGTGGTGGGTGAAAACCCAATCCTCCTGCAGACCATACTGTCCACGGGTGTCTCTGGGTACACCTCCGCAGACCTCTATGAATCAGGTGCTGAATCGGACAGTGAGACATATGTGCCATCACAGGTGAGTGTTTCTGGCAGGAATGCTGTTCTGTCCAACCTACCTGCACCGGGGGTAGACCACTCTATGGGGATTTCAGTGTTGGTAAGTCCGCCTTTGGTGGTTATGGATGCAGGGTCACACTCCACAATATTTGCTCCTGTTCCTGGGCCAACAGATCAAAGGAGGAATGCAGTTCTGCAGCCTCAGGCAGTGCCAGCACAGCAAGGTGCAGATCGCCTTGCCCCAAACAGGTGGGGTGCACGCCAATGCAGTGGCCGTGCGCCACCAGGCAATACTGTGTGGGAGAACTCCATGTACAGTATAGCAGCACAACAGGGGGGATTGTGTGAAATGATGGCTCAGGCAATGGATAGGGTGGCCACTTCCATTCTCCCCCTTGAAAGGCAGATGGAGCTCGGGCAGCAGGCAACAGATTCCATTTGCCACTCACACAGGGAGGACATGTTGGTGTCCAACAGGGACCGACGGGCGGACTGGAGACTCTGCACGCAGCCATATCTGTAGAGTCACAGGCCCACAGGGAAGCCCTGATGTTAGAACACGGGTCCCTCAGAGATACTCTGGGTGAACTTGAGGTTTCCTGGAATTTTAGGTCAGAACAGCAGCTGGAGCAGCTGACACGTTCACTCTCAGCTGAGCTCCAGGCAACCCGTCAAGAAATCCGGGCATCACACGAGGCCATGCAGGCAGAAATGCGTGCTACCCGTGAGGCGCTGCATGGGGATCTCCGTACCATCATCCTGCAGAAGCAAACCTTCCAGACCCGCATGCTTTCTGCCATGGAGGACCATACCAAGGCTTTGTGTGGGCTGCCTCCCATATCACGGCCACCTCCTGATGTAGCAGCAGAGGGTGATGACAGCAACGGCAGTTCTCCCACTGTAGTGTAGCCGTGCAGGCCATGAACACATGGGTTGTTTTTTTTCTTTTTCTCAACATACACACATGTGGGTGTTGGGGTGCACCTTTTTACAGTGTGTTGCTTTGTGTGGCTCCCGTGGGCATCCACTGTGTATTCCAGCTGGGTACATGCAGGCTTGTCCTGTCTTTGGGGTAGATGCTTGGTTTCCTGACACACACACACCTCCTGCTTCCCCTTTCCATGGGCTTGCAAAGGGTGTGACCAAGTGACAGTAACTTACACAGTGACATTGGGCTCCCATGAGTTGTGTGGCAGTCTGTAGTCAAAACTGTGTGTATATCCCTAGTGGGGATTGTTGTTGGATTCTACACTGCATGGTGTATTGATATGTGCTTGTGCATCCATGTCTTTCTCCTTATGTAGATGTAGGTTCTTCATGTCTTCACAAGGCCGTCTCCTTTGCAGATGCAGTTCATGTTGTATGCAGTACACTGAGACATTTACCTGACAGCAACCCTCTGCAGTTGGAAGGGGTCAATGTGCTGCCTTAGTCAGGTTGTGAGACTTGCACTACTTTAATTTTTTCCTGTCATATATTGCCACGGTTTCATCCTGTACTGATGTTTTGTGTTGCTGGTAAGTATTTGTTCATGTGTGCTGTTTCTTATTGATTACTGAGAGCGTATTGTCTGTGGTCTGTTTACATTAGGGACAGTGCACTTTGTGACACTTGTGTCATGTGTTGTGCATTCATTTGGTTGCTTTCACATTGCATGCCATGCCATGGTGTGTTGGGTAGCTGAGATGGGGAGAGGTTGGGTGACATGGCACTATTTTGAGGTGGTATTTTGCAAGGGGGTAGTCATTCCTGCTGCATGAATGTGTGTCTTTTTGTGACACAGCATTGGGTGTCTTTAAGTAGGTAGGGATGCACACAATGTAACACTTCCAGGTGAACAATCTCAGGCTGGTATGGTTGAGACAGTTGACTGTCCCTTTTGTCATCATCATTGATTGTCAGCTGGTATGTGCCAAGCCTGTGTGCACTCCGCTGGGGTGGGATCTTAGGTGAAGTAATTTGCCACAAGCTGGGTACGGGCTGCCTCACCACGTGCCATTTCACTTCCCATGCGCAGCAGCCATGCATGTGGTTGGGGAAGTGGGGGCACCACCATGTCCACCGCCACACCCCGGCAGGTTGCAACGTTGTGCAGGACACATGCTGCCACTATGATCCTGCACACTACTGGGGGCGTGTATAGCAGCTGCTCACCAGAGCGATCAAGGGAGCGAAAGCGTGACTTGAGCACTCCGAATGTGTGCTCCACTATGCACCGGGTTGCAATATGGGCTGTGTTGTATCTTACCTCGGGTGGTATGGTGGGGTTCTGAATTGGCATCATCATGTAGGTGTTCAGAGGGTAGGCACTGTCCCGTGGGGAGGTGATGATGGCTATCATTAGTGGGGTTGTCACATTGCTCAGTATCGTACATGCATGCATGTGCAGAGGCATTTATACTCACCAATCAGCCATGTGTCACCATGCCGCCCAGCTTCCAGGTCCCGGTTTAGGGGTGACATTCTGAAAATGAAACTATCATTGCTTGACCCTGGATAGTTGGCATATACTGAAGTGATGATTCCCTTGGCATCACATACTACCTGCACATTGATTGAATGCCAGTGCTTGTGGTTTTAATAGATATGCTCAGTGGCCCTGGGAGGACGTAGAGCCACATGGGTGCAATCAATGGCACCTAGCACTTTGGGGAAGTGTGCCACCCCGTAAAAGTCCTGGACCAGGGCCTGCCTTTCTGCAGGTGTTCTGGGCATGTATATGTGCCTGCGGACTGAGGGGCGTGCAGTCATGATGGCCAACACCTGGTGTAGGCAGCGTGACTGCGTGGCCTGTGACACACCCCCCACTATGGCACTTGTCTGCTGAAATGAACCAGTAGCCAAGAAGTGCAGTACATTGAGCACCTTTTCCAAGGGGCTTAGTGCTTGCGAGCACAGGGTGGGTGATGTGAGGTCATCCTCCCACTCACTCACCAGGTCGAGGATTATTTGTGGTGGAAACCTGTACCTCCCATACACCTGGTCATCAGGCATCCCAAAAAGGCTGGGCCTGGGTAAAAAAATGTGGGGCCTGCCTATCCTCCTCCTCCTGCGGTGTCCCACAACCACTGCTGTGAGGAACGGTATATTCATCGTAGCGTCTGAGCTTGTTTGTTGTTTGCGCGCACTTTTATAATGTGCAGGGCCGCTTACGCTGGCTTCCTGCTGGCGTACGTGTTTCAGGATCAGCGCGTCTTTTTTGGCGCACGCCTTTCCCCTGTTCGATTCTATGAATACGTGTTGTTGGTGCGCGTGTGGGAATTGCGAGAATTTACCTCCTGTACTTACCCCGTAGCACCCACATTTTCATGCGTTGTTCCCCATTCTGCGTGTTATGTCCTGTGTTACGCCCACTTTTGTTGTGTGCGCTGCGCTATGTGTGCTTTCCCTGTGAGCGTAGCGCATGCAGTTTACTGACGTGTGCGTCCGCGTGTGCCAGCCACGATTTTAGCACACATCCCAGGATTTACACGCGCACTAAATTCCATGAATCGATGTGCACGGCTTTGGCACGCGTGCGCTGCGATTTTCACGCTTGCGCTGCGATTTTCACCCTTGCGCTCCCCTTTTCGGCGCATATTTATTCCATGAATTGGCCGTGTATGTTTTAAATGAAAGGGTTAGGTGAATCTTAAAGTCAAAACCCAGTCTGGAGTTAATTCAATAATTAATTCTGACTTGACAGTGCCCAGTCTGGGTAAGATGACACTTCATGTTGACACTCCACTGCTAGCAGGAAGGCTTAATTGCTGCAGGAGGTTCTCGCATATTGACAACAATGAAATAATTAGACATTTGTCTAGGGCCCAGCCAAGGACAATGGCAGTCTGAACACTGATCCCTCCAACGGAGGGGCAAGGAACTTCCCTCTGGACCCCCACCCTGATAAAAGAAATTTGACAGCTGTTGCCAGTTGAAAGAAGAAGAAAAAAACTGCTGAAAGATATTTGTTATTTAAAATGCCTATTTGTGATTAAGTTTTGAAAACCTTTAACTTTGCAACATGAAGGAGGACGAATCTAAAAATTGGTAGTTGTAAATCCAATGTTATGCTCTTTCTGTGAAGATGTGAGTGAACCCTGTACCACATAAGGACTAAAGTTACACAAAAAAATTATTGTGGCAAGACTATTGATGCTGCAAATGTAATATTGTATACCCATGTCCTAGGGGTAATTTCTCAGATATGTACTGAATTAGGAATTGTTAGGCCAAACCATTATGATTAAAATTGACAAAATTTCACAGAACGACAAAGCTAGCTCTCACTGAGATGGGAGTTAGATGTCAGGATAACTCACAAAATATGTAATGTATGTGTCCAATTTTATCAGAGAGCATAATTATAGAAAGGTATATTTATGGGAAAGTTAAATTGTGTTTCAAATCATTGTGGGAGTTCCCAAATCACATCATAAAATATGACAGCTCTTTCTGACTTCGAACCAGAAAGAGGCAAGTGCCGTTGACGTATAACAGCGCGGGGGTGTGGTTTGAAATTCTGCCCCTACCATAAACTGAGTGATGTCACTTGACATGATAAATATAGGAACTTCAGAACACACAGACACACACTGATTCCTAACTTCATCCTGATTTCTGTGCAGCGCTTTGTTCCTGACTTCTTCATCCTTTTCCAGAACTTTTCATCTGGTCCTGATTCCAGACTACTTTGCAAAACCCAGGCCTCAGCATTTGCTGAACTCTTTTCATCTAGGCCCAAATCCTGACACCATCCCAAAAGGAAATCATTCTGATCCAGTTTAGCTTGCTACCATTCATGCTTGCTGGCTGAAACTCGCCATCACGCTAACCTACAGTGTCCAGTGACCAGAAGAGCCAATCCAATCCAGTTTGAGGTGCCGTTTAATTGACCAGAACCGCCCAGCTGATCCAATTCTGCCAGCGGTGCCCTGCTGCCTGTAGACTGATCCTTGATTGGCATTTTAAAACCGAATTTCTGCTTTTCTCTGTTCTATTTTTTCAAAAACGGCTCTCATTCAAACTAGCATAACTTCTTCATTTTTATAGCTAGATACCTAATTTCAACTCTCAGTTAAACCTAAGGCCTGTAGCTACAACCGCAACTAAAAACCCATTGTGAAACGTTTTAATTAAAAATAGCATAGCGGAATCTAGGCACAAATTTGCATTTTGCAAACGTTTTACACGTGTCTTTTTCCATTCAAAGTGTTCTTAACTTCCATTCTGATTTAAAGTGTGTTCATCTTGTAGCTCATGTTGGTTAGAATCTGTTTAGTGTTGCTCTCATAGGAATTTCTATCAATTTAAGGATTTTTACACACATTTCATTGTTTCACAAAGCCATTTTCAACTGTCAGATTAAAAAGTGTCAATTTCTACAAACATTTTTCTCTATTGTTTTTGGAGGGACGATCATACTCAAACACTGTACTCTGTTCTTATTCCTGGATACCTGCTGCTTACCTACATCTGTGTAGAATTGCTCATTTGTGAATTGAGAACTTTGCAGGGGGAATCTTAACTTAAACGCTATCTTTCACCACCCAAAACTGTTCTTTTTCCTGTGTTTTATCTTCTGTATTGCTATAAGTTAATGCAATTGCTTTACTTATTTTCTGAATTGTTTTGTCACCACATTGGTGATTATATATTAAACATTTTTGTTGATTTGAATTTTAAATAAATACATATTTACCTCTACCAACCAGCCTGATTCCTGTCCACTGTGACCTGGCGGGTATTTTGAGAAGGGTGTGATATGAGTGGTATATCACTCAGAATTTTGAACCTATAGACATAATAAATAAGTATTTCATCTGTGCTTTACCTGCTAGGCGAGACCCGGGTGTATTGCCTGATTGAAATCCTTAACAGGATTTTGTGGTGAAATGTGTCTAAAATGTGGAAACCTGGAATGAGCCTTGGTAGCACAATGTATTAATTTGAATTGTCAGATTAGAGGACTCAATGTGATATTTACGGAAATATGCTGACCATGGCCCTATTGGCTGGTTAGATGTGTTGGTCTGATCAACAGGCCAGACCATTTAGTGAGTGCTCCTTCTTGTGAATAAAAAAAGAGGATGAATGGATTAAAGGTTGTGTGATATGGGAGATTGCTCTTGATGTTTTCATATTTATTTGTAGGATTTCTTGATCTTTGTTTCAAGTAAGCATAGGATGGCTTCAAAAAATCAAGGAACTTGTTCATGGTACTTGTTTTTGGCAATTTCTATATACATCACTTCACATAAAACCTTAAAGAGCTTGCTTGTTTGCATTGGTTTATATTGCAGAGCTGGCCTTGTTTGCAACATGCACCATGCACTCTTTTATCCAGTGTTTTCAGAAAAATGCTATCAATCATTTCAGCATTATTCTAGATTTTCTATTCCTCATCTATTCCTCATCTATTCATATTGAAAGGTTTGGTAGTGAACTATTTGTTTGTTCATTTATTAGTTGGTTCATGTAATTACGTGAACGTTGGGGCTTTTGTGCATAGTTTGTTGTTTATTCTTGAATATATGTCCTTGAGAAGCTGGTCTGAGTTAACCTTCTCTGGTGAAAAAGACTGGCAGATTATAAAGGATTCTTCAAGTACAGATGGGTTTATTTTCTTCACTTCTTACTAAGATTTTGGTGCCCTTGCTTTATGGTTCAGGTTCCAGAAGCGTGTAATGATATTTTGCCTATTCTGTCTGTTCAAGTAATGATCAACGGTGGTGTGGGCTAGGATTTCAAAATTCCATACCTTTGTGCCAAATTCAGAGAAAATTATCTGAATCTGTATCTGTTTTTGTCTGTTACAAAATGTTGGTTTGACGAAGACGGTGGAGCAAGAAACAGAGAATCTATAAGGAAATCCAGTGTTCTATATAAGATCTTAGCAAGTAAAATGAGAAAGGTTTTTATACCAGACAAGATGTGACATCAAAATCGGTAAGAGAAAATGGCACTAAGGCGTTCTGGAAATGTATGACCCAAGGTTTGGGTACTTACAGTACATATATTCAGGCTAAAATCATCTCTAAGAGTAATTGGGTAATACACTTTATGGATGTGTTTGTAGAGCTCAGGTAATTTACCAGAGTGCTTCGCAAAATGAGTCAGGGGTCTGGGTCCTCCGGTTAACTTGGCCTCAACTGCTGTCAAGTCATTTGGGACCAGGGCATGGCAGGTTGGGCCTTCTGGGGGTTGATTGGCTGCTGTCTCATTGAGCACAAACCCATGTTATGCATGGTGTATCCTGAACGACAAAGTCCCTCAATATAGGACGACACTAGAACTGAGTGACTAGCTGTAAACTGGTTTACACGTGAATAAAAAGAGAAAGCCAGAGTCAGAATTGCAAAAGGCAAAGCATGCATTCAGATATTATTCTTGTGGAATTATGTGCTCTTACATGGATACAGTTGTTCTTTAGCTCTGTTATTGTATTCTTTTTTTGTATTGTGAATTGGTTGAACATAGTACATCTTGCATATTATAACCATACATAATTAATCATATTAAAACCTGATAGTTCATTATAATACATAATATTAACTAACAGTTTCTAGTGAATCCTCATGTCAACATTTGATAAAAAGTTATTCAATTGAGATGATACTAATATTTCATAATCCCTAAAATATAAACATATTAGTATTGAGTATTAACAACTCTATACAAAATGATATCTAGAGGTAGACCTAATATCATCCCAGTGTACAGTTGAATTTAGAACTGCGCCTAATAGTCTAATATCCCCTCCTTACATAATTGAATCCAGAGGTATACCTAATACCATCTCTGTGTGCAATTGATTTTAGAAGTGTACCTAATAGTACCTAATAGCCTAATATAATCTCTGTGTATAGTTGAACCTAGAAGCGTACCTAACAAGCACCTAATAGCCCAATAACACCTCTGTGTACAGTCAAACTGAGAAGTGCACCTAATAGTCTAATATCATCCCGGAGCAAATTGAACTTAAAACTGTGCCTAAAAGGGTGTGCCCACTGAATTTAGAACTACAATTATAAAGCCCTCCAAAAATCCACCTAAAAGCTTGTACCAAGCATGAGTACACCCACTCCACCAGAGTGTGTCGGAAAAGACCACCGTGGACCGCCCCCACTCCCCCATCTGCCTTAATGCCGAAATCCTCCCACCCCCCCTCGCATTCCCTACTATTCCCCTCTCCAAACACCAAGCCAGAGGGGCATGATGGCGTGCCCACCACCCTAAAACCACTTGTCCCCAGAACCCCACCACTGACCAGCCAATGTTAACCATGCCCGCTCCCCTCACTATCACAACAGGCACCCCCTGTCCTGCAATCATCAACCCCCCGCCTTGCCCACAAACCCCTGCCACCTTCCCCCCAGACCGCACCCTTTCCCCTCCCTAGAAACTGCACGCCTAGCCCTAGCAAGAGCCGAAGCTACATCCCTCTCTCCCTCCGATCCCCCTGCCCTCTCTCACACTCCAATCGCTACAAAGAAATTAAAGAGAAAACGTACCTGGTCCCCCTCAATCTCTCAGCACTCCTCACCTCCAATGTCTTGACCCACCACCTCATTCCCGCATTCACCTCTTTCCCCCGTGGCTTCACCCTCCCTAAAACCCCTCTCCCTCGATTTCTCATCAACTGCAACTGAAACTCCTAATCGCCCACACCCCACCTTCAGATCCCCCGAACCAAACCCGATCATCCTAACACACGCAGTTACCCAATCCCGCCCAAAACCTGCCAATTCTTCTACTCACCCTCTATTCCCATCGAGCCTCACCCCCCCTACCCCTCCACTCTCTCCGCCACCACCACCACCTTCCGCTCCAGCTCCAAGACCAACCTCGTCTGCCGATGTAAACTGCATCCTATTTAATGCCCGATCCATAGCGAAAAACAGACACTGCATCTTTGACCTCCTCGCCTCTGACAAACCAGACCTGGTTTTTATCACCGAAACTTGGTTCTCGGACGACTTCTCCCCAATCGCTAATGAAGCATTCCCCCTGACTACTCCCTCATTCCCACTGAACCGTCCCTCCAGAGAAGGGGGAGTAGCATTCGCATTCAAGTCTCTCTTCCACGCCTCAATCATTGACAACCAACCTTCCATTCCTTCCTGCGAATCTCTCCTCGTGAGACTATCCCTCTCCCCATTGCTCTCACACAGCTTCCTAATAATCTACAAGCCCCCTGGCTACGATAGACAATTCGCAAATAACCTCTGCAACTCTTCAACATATGGCTCGACATCCCCACCAACCCTATGACGCACTCTCTGGTTGACGGTTTGGACGCAATTAACCTCCAACCCCACATAAACGGCCCGACTCACTATAAAGGACACATTCTTGATGCCATCTTTAGCTCCAACACCCTGATTCATTTAAATCCCCCCACCCCTATCCTCTGGTCCGATCACTTCATTCTCTCGTTCGCCATTCACTCACCCGACCCCCTTCCTGTACTCGAATCTGAACCCCCAAGTCTACGCAACTGCTGGAAATAAATGAATAATCGTCCCGGACCTAGCCGACACAACTATCCCCCGACGCCTTTGACTCATGGCTCAACGCATCTCTGATGCGGCTCACCCCCTCCTGCAAACCATCAACCCGCCGTGGCCTCTTCCCAAGATGGTTCACTCCTGAGTTGAAGATCACTAAACAACTATATAAATACCTAGAACGCAAATGGCAGAAAGACAAAACCCAGGAGAACAGGGCCACCTTGGCCCGACACCTTTATCAGTACAAAGCCGAAATCCGGAAAGCAAAAAAAGTCCACTACAACTCCCGAATCCTAAACTGCAAATACCCAAGCAAGGAACTCCACAAAATCATCTCCGAATTCACCAAGCCGGCTTGCAACACGACTGTCCCGACTCCCTCACAATCACTGTGTGACTCACTCTCCCTCCACTTTTACACCACAGCTCTCGAAAGAACAAATACTCTAGCCACCAAACTGGCTGTCTTACATCCACCAAGCAATTCTCCCCCCATACCAGCCGGCCCACCGGCTGCGACCACTACGCAACCAACGTTCAAATCCTTTAGTCCAATATCACCAGAACAATTTCTCAAACTTCTATCTGCCCGCAAACCATCCGGCTCACCGATGGACCCTTGCCCAGCCACAACCCACAAAGAATTTTTGCCTCCACCTGCGGAGGAGAGTATGCAAGGTCCATCATAAATGCCTCCCTTTCCTCTGGTATCTTTCCGGACGCATTCAAAATGGTTCATGTCAAACCTCTAATTAAAAAACCGTCGCTCGACCCTCACGAGCCCAAAAACTACCACCCCATCTCAAACACCAGATTCCTTGCCAAACTCATTGACCGAACAGCCTACTCCCAACGAATGCCTTTGTCAAAGCCAACAATCTCCTAGACCCCGCCCAATCAGGTTTCAGAGCCCATCACGGAACTGAAACCACCCTAACCTCAATTTGGGATGACCTCAAAATGACGGCAGACTCCACGGGATGCGCAGCACTAATCCTTCTGGACCTATCCGCCGCCTTTGACACAATCAATAACTCAATCCTCCTAGACTGCCTCCACTCCCTAGGAATTCGTGGAACCACTCTTAAATGGATAGCTTCATTTCTCAAATATCGGTACCAAATAACGATACTCCACACCTATACCTCCCAAGCCCAACCAGTCAACACGGGAGTCCCACAAGGAGCATGCCTATCTGCCCTCCTGTTCAATCTCTACTTGATCACCCTCCCACCAATAATTCGCTCGCACAACATCCTGTGCTACAACTACGCCGATGACACTCAACTAATTCTAAAACTCCTGAACTCAAAACCCAACTCCCGACCTGACCTAGCCTCCTGCCTCCTCGACATAGAACGCTGGATGACCCAAAGCCACCTCCTGTTAAACCCCGCCAAAACAGAAATCATGGTATGTGGCAACTCCGAACTCCTCCCACACCCACTACCCTGGCCATCCGCCATGGGCAACTCACCGACCCCCTCCAACTCAGTGAAAAATCTTTGATGCACCCTTGACTCTGACCTAACACTCTCGCGCCAAGTCAACAATGTCTCAAAGTCCTGCCACTACCACCTTAAAACCCTTAGGCGCATCTTTCCATATCTCTCCTTTCCCAACAGACTCTCCGCGGTCCAATCAATCGTTATATCAAGACTGGACTACGCTAACCCCCTATACCTCGGAGTCCACGTGTACCAACTGAATAAACTCCAAAGGGCACAAAACGCAGCAGCCAAATTGCTACTTGCGCTCGGCCCAAGAGACCACATCTCCCCTGCCCTTAAAATGCTGCACTGACTTCCAGTAGCCCGAAGGGTGACTTTCAAAACCTTGTGCATCTCCCATCGAACACTGCATAAAACCGGACCTCAATATCTCCAAGACAAGCTAAAACCCTACCACCTCCCACGCACCCTAAGATCAAGCTCAGCCGGTCTCCTAGTCATACCAAAGACAAACTCAATCAGGTTAGGAGGATCATCATTCTCAGCCTTGGCCCCCACGCTATGGAACTCACTCCCACCCCACATCCGCCTAACTGAGGATCTAACGTCTTTCCGCAAACTGCTGAAAACCTGGCTCTTCCCATAAAACCATTCCGTACCAAATTAACCCAAACAGACCAACAGCAACTCAAGGACACCAATCCATCAAACCACCTGATGCGAGAAACTAACAGCTAATAACCCCTAATAGAAACTAGAAGGGCAAACAGAATTAAAACGAATAAAGTGGATCAAAGCAGTGAAACGGTTAATAAGAGTAAATCATACGGAAACAGCAAAGAGATTTAAACTCCTGAAATGAACAGAATGCATACGGAGTAAACAAATTGAACGGTTTGGATGAATTAGTTAGAAGGGATGAAACAGGTGGAACAAAGGAATGCGCTGAGTGGAAGAATGCATGAGTGGAAGAACAGCGTAAAACAGATGAATGTCCAGAACGGATGAACGTAAACCGGATAAGCGTGTAGAACAGATGAGTATGTGGAGCGGATGAGTATGTAGAGCACATGAGTGTGGACAACGGATGAATATGGAAGTGCGGAGAGTGTGTAGATCGCTGGAGTAGATGAGTATGTGGAGCGGATGAGTATGTAGAGCACATGAGTGTGGACAACGGATGAATATGGAAGTGTGGAGAGCGTGTAGATCGCTGGAGCAGATGAATGTACAGATCAGATGAGTGTATAGAACAAATGAGGGTATAGTGCGGATGAGTGTATAGAGCGGATGAATAGATAGAGCGGATGAGTGGATAGAGCGGATGAGTGGATAGAGCGGATGAGTGGATAGAGCGGATGAGTGGACAGAGCAGATGAGAGGACAGAGCAGTTGAGTAGACAGAACGGATGAGTGTATAGAGCGGATGAGTAGATAGAGCAGATGAGGGGATAAGTGTACAGTGAGGATGAGTGTACAGGACGGATGAAGGTATAGATCAGATGAGTGTGGAGAGGGATATATGGAACAGGATATTGCTGTTGAATGCATGTAGAGCACAAGTGCTTAAAGTGGATGAGTGCATAGAGGGGGCGAGTGCGTAGAGGGGGCGAGTGCGTAGAGAGGATGAATGCATAAAACAGGTGAATGAATAGTAGATGTAAGGGCATAAACCTGATGAATACTGGAGCGAACGAGAGCCAGAGTGAATGGACGTGTTGCGCAGAGCGGGCGAGAACGTAGAACGAACAAGCACAGATTGCACAAATGGCGAGCCAGAATGCATGAGTACATGGCACGGACCGAAGTGTATGGAGCAGACTGGGATGCATGGGGTGGATAGGAGTGCATGGAACTGACTAGAGCGGATAGAATTGCATGACGTATATAGTATGGTCTGGAATGCAGAGAATGTTGGAAAGAGCATATAACCCATCATATCACACCACCACGCTTACTCTCTCCTTTACATCACCACTCAACTAGAACACAGAGATACTATGATACCATTCGGTATAAATGTTCTCATACCAACATCTGCCACTCACTCCACATCACTCTAATTAAACACTGCTGGTTACACACCCCCCAGCCAGGCGTTCTCCTCAGGCCTAACGCAGCCACATCCGGTCTGGATAAATCCGGCCAGAACAAACACATACTCCTGATCTCTCAACCACTACACCTACCGCTAAGAAGCAGCTATTACACGGATACCGCACGAGCTGCACACATACCCGGTGCTCAAACACACCTTTTGACTCTCTCTACTCTCTCTAATGATCTGAACTTCGGTTCCCAAGGGTGTTCAACCTACCAGCACCTTCACACCATACCAATTGTATATAAGGCGCTATATGAATGCAAAATAACAATAACAACAATAACAATAACCATCAATAATCCAAAATTAGAGCCATTAAGATTTTAAAATATAAAAATGTGATCATGTTTGAAAGGAATACATATAGATTGTTAAATAGACATTTCCATCCCATAAATATTAATAAAGTGTACAGAGATACAATTAATCTCAAAAGTAAAAATCAATGTTAATATCAGCATGAGGTCTTGAGCATCAATTCTCAGTCAAATTATTCTGTTGTAAAAATTGCAATAGCGCTATAGACAGTGCTATCTCATTTCCACCCGACAGCTTCACTCAAAAAGCTTGTGTTGTCAACTACTGCGCATTATCTGTATATCTGCCAAACATGAACAGCCTTCAATTTTGTAGAGTTGGACTAGTAATCAATAGATGTCATAAAGTTTTAATGCTTTCTTCTTGGATATATAAAACACAAATATTGGTGTCTTGACTTTGTTTTAAGTGGATACTGAATTTAACCCGCAGGGATCAGATGTAAACGCAATTGATGGAACTAAATACTCAAATAAGAGTTGGGACATTTTTTAAAGATATTGTGGTAAAGTTCCCATTGGTTTATCGATCACAGAGAAGCTTTTACAGAGTTTATAGTTATTCATCTTCTCAATAGTATCACTACAATTGTTCCAAAAGGGTGCTTTTTAGGATTGCATTAGAACAACTCTTGCAATTCCACTGGTTGATCAATGTCCCCCAAAATAAACTCATCCATGATCATAAAGTTTTTAATCAGCCCTGGTTTTCCCCTAAATATACTTTCTTTTAAATTTGTATAGATAGAGTTTTTGGGTGGATTTGAAATCTTTATATAAACAGTAAGTACTTTTCAGTTCAACCAGCGGTCATTGAGTTTAGACCGAATTCATACATGAGGGCAGCAATTGGGAAATAATTAGGAGGGTTAAGTGCTTTTTTTCCAGATAATGCCTTAAATGGTGTCACAATCAATATTCCTAACCAGATGAGATATCTCATAACCATAAAGCAAGGTTGGAATCACTTTCACCTTGTAAAAATCTATTAGAAGAAGCAGCAAAAATCTACAGTATCTATTACTGTTTTTCTTCATTTGAGCACCCAACAAAGTTACTTTTTCCTTTATATCCTACACCAATACATGTATTATTAGGTACTGCATTCAATTTGAGCCCCAGGTAAGTTAACTGTGGAACCTGTATAAGGGGGATAGACCCAATTCTCCAGTTAGAACCATAGAACCAGAGGGTTTTCTCACACTTCCAGCAAAGCAAATCATTTGATTTTATTGACATTGATTAATAGTTTATTGGCCATTGAGTACTTGCTAATGGCATCCATGAGTCGTTGTAAGCCCAGTTGTCTATAATCTAAGAGGATTACATCATCGGCATAGATTAACCAATAAATAGATATGTTTTGAACTCTCAGCAGTGCAAATGAAGAGTCTGCTAGTGAGTCCCCAACATCCGACAGCTAGGGGTTGAAAATACAAGGCGTGAGGACACAACCCTGACAGAGTCCTCTGTGGATAGAAAACATTTTTGAAAGGTCGCTGTGCCTGTTCTGCCTTACCTGCAGACTTTCTGAATGCAAGTAAATTAAAATGGTTAATAATTGGTCAGAAAGATTCCACTTCTTCAGTTTATCCCATAGCAGAGCTCTATTTATGCTATCAAATGCTCGGGGGAAGTCTAACGTAGCCACTTAGACAGGAAGTGCACTATCAGACCATGCATTTTTCTATAGACAATTCATAATACAACCGTTTATTGTATTTTTGAAGCACTGTTTTTTCTGGGTTCCTGGAAAATTGTAGCATTGTACCCTTAAAAGGTACCACTAATGAGTCTTATAGACCAATCAGTTTAATTGATACTGACTGTATATAACATTTACGGTCACATAATTTTGAAGGCAACAAATGATTGGTTAGATTAGAAATCCATACCAAGCCCAGTCCAAGGAGTAATTTGGCTTGCTATGGCAGCTTTTGACCAGGTTGTCGTACAATATGAAGTATATTTATTCTTAAATGTTTAAAGGTTGACCCTGAAGGCAACGCTTTGAGATTTTCTTCTTCTTTTGATTTGTTTGATAAGGGCAAACTTTGTTTAGGTTCATGAAAAATAGCATGGAAGTTTCACCTAAATATATTTTGGATGGGGTACCACTGGAGATGGTTGAGAAACTGTATGTAATCATTACACCTAATACACAATGGAAATCCCACAATCTGCGGTAGGAACAGCTATAATAGCCTTTTGTAAGAAGGAAAGCAAATATCATGTCACCAAAAGAGGATAGGATCTATCTGGATAAATTGGAAAGGATCTATCAGGCTAAAGTTGGAAGTGCAGTAGCGTATGGGGCAGAATTGTGGGGGCTTCAAAGACACACATGAGTGAAAGATCATTTAGAAACAGTTAACAAAGCTCCCAACGACTTTTCCAAATGCTGTGTTAGCACATTATTTCAAATGTGGCTCTGTTGTGATATGGCCAAAACAAAATAGTCCAAACAGATATGCAATGAAAAGGCCCTTCTGTAAAAAATAAAACCTGGTTCCTAAGGCTTGGATGGAGCATTTAAAACTAGATTAATTGTCCACCTATATCTATATGTTAACTATCTACAGGCTGAACTACACTTGCTAGGCTTTGTGATGTGTTTACTGTCAAATAGGAAAACCCATCTATGGGAGTTAAAATCAAAGTAAGCGAATATGCTTAAACAAAATCTTCTGGATGCCCTGGCCAAATTACAACATCAGCATTGGGCATATATACATGCTGTTGAATTATTTTGCCAGCCTTACATTCAGTTACTTTTAAGGCTGTGCGCAAGCTGTCTTTCTGCACTTGCTAGGTGTGATAAGCTGTTGTTAAATCACAACAAAAAGAATTGGAAAATGTACAATGCCAGCCTATGCACCTCACCTCTAAATATGGATAAGAATTTACATTTTTCGTTAATCCATTCCTTTTACAAGGGACTGAGTAATAGTAGGATTCAGCATAGGCTAAGAGCTGAAGGAACTTGACTGGTAAATTAGGCAATGGTGTGTTTGCTAGGCGACTATGGAGCAACAGCAACAGAAATCATCTGTGGTTCAGTTATTATTTGCAGCTTGGAAGATGAAGGCCTAGATGGCAACAACCTTGGGCTTTTCTAAAACACAGTATTTTTGTTGTCTTTTCCAGGATGGCCCATCCCAATTGTCATTATCATTGTGAGTGCATTGTAAAAGAAACATAGGGGTCATTATAAATTTGGTTGTAGGAAAATAGTGGTGGTAATTCCGTGACTGAACGATAAAAGTTCCCTATTTGGGAACTCCTGTCCCCAGCACGCTGTCTATGGCTCATAAGAAAGCCAAACTGTTAGAAAGACCATTGGTCACTTATGTCTCATAAATATTGGACTAAAAACAAGAAAACATTGACAAGTGCCTGATGAAGAGAGTTTCTCGAAACGTGTTAGGCCATTTCAAAATTAAAAATGTGTTTGTTTAAATTTCTGATTCAATTGTGATCTATATATGCGGCTTAAAAGTGTGTAAACTTAAAACTGGGAAACAATATTTATAAGACATAAGTGACCACTGGTCTTTCTAACAGTTTGGCTTTCTAGTGAGCCATAGACAGCGTGCAGTGGACGGGAGTTCCCAAATAGGGAACTTTTATTGTTCATTTTTTGTATTAACAACCCATATGCCAGGGTTGATTTTCTTCTCCTCTGCACCTGAAGCTATAAAACAACTATATTTAAAAGATCTAAGTAAAACCAAAAGCAACCCTAACTACCACTATTACGGGAAGGAGGGCCAGTTGTAAAAAAAAAGTTTGGATTGGTCATTCCGAGACTACCACTTTTCCCGCACTGCCCAACTACAACTTTGGTGGTGGGGGCTCACTGACTTACCTCCAGCCAAGAGCTGGAGGTAAATGAGGACCCCACTGTCAAAAAACAGCCAGTATTGACCGCACCGGTATTACCGGTGCCGGAAATACCAGCAATTCCCCCCATGGGGTCATATGGGGAATGACCCCCGTTACCAGCACCAGTAATATCCTGGTAATACTCGTCATTTCCCAGCATCCTGCCGGAATTCCCAGTGGGATACCGGTAAACATATAATGACCCCATAGTCTTGTCTGTCCAGCTCGCTTTAAATTGCATGCTTTGGATTTTACTTTTGGATTGAGTGAAATGTGAATGATGCAATACTCAGAGTTTGCAAGGGCTCGGTGAAAAGCTAAATTCTAGCTTGTCCTAATCTGCAAAAAGCATGCAATGTATATGATTTAAGGTTATTATGGTTTTAATGTTGGGAAAACCCCATTAAAATTATTTTGTATCTTTTTATTCCCTATTGTACATTTTGTAGTGTCATTGGTGTACCTTTTGTTGTCACGAACGTCTTATGGAGCTGAAAATGTGAACAACCATTTATTTTCATTTTATTGTGCCTTTGGTTAATTAGTTAAAAAAAAGTTAGCACAAGAAAATAAACATTATTCATTTTTACATACATACAATACAATTAATTACATCACCGACATGGATTAAAACACATTTCATAAATATCAAGATAGACAATACACATAAGATAAAATGCATCTAAAATGTCATGGATGTCAAGATAAACAATACAGCTTAGAAAAAATGCATCTAAAATTAATACAAAGGCAAATCCTCGGCTTTATACAAGAATTATAGAAAAAGATCTCTACAAAGCACCATTCACAGAAATAAGAACTACTCAATTAAGCGTAATGCTGCTTTCCAGATAAAAAAAGCAGAGGTAGTTTTTACAATAGATGCCGCTGCATAGATGCCGTTCCAAAACTGATCAGTCTCAATAAACTCAATACCAGAGACCAAGGAAGCATAGCCCTTCAGATATGAGTCTGTCCTTGTGCAAAGGCGAAAACTATGACTACTATACATTACATTATTATTTTTTTATGCACACTACTAAAATTGACATTGGCATCCCAAACATTGGTCCTATTTTTCAAAATCTTTGGCACATTAGGGGAGTGAGACAGTCCTGCCAGTGCTAACCCTATTTTGTTCAGTTGATTCATCCCCACATCCCAGAGCTCCAACAAAAAAGAGTTGGTATGTGTCATGTGATATTGTTTTGCAATTAGCCACAAGAGTTGTTCAATGGTCAGGGAGGGCGCATAAAAAGATAGTATACATTTGCACTGCTGGAGAAGCCATACAGATCTCAAAAACTGAAGGCCGAGATCTAATCTTAGAGCTTCAACAGGTACGAGGATTGTACACCAATTATGGAGCAGAGGGGCTTTCCCTCCAATATCTCCAACCACTTAATTCTAGACACGATAACGTATCCCAGGGAAATACAAGTCGTATAGATAGAGATTAGGCCTTCACTAAAACCATCTTTTTTGCAAATACATTTCTATCAAACCAACCATTTTTTCAAAATCTTTGGCCATAATAAAATCAACATGAAAAGAAGACTGTGGGCGGGACTTGACAGGTAACCCAAGATAGATTGTCCCGGGAGGATAGCTCAGCGGCAACGTGCGTGCTTTGGAAGCAAGACAACACGAAGCAACACAGGTTCGATCCCCGGTTCCGCGCTCAGAAAGCTCTGGGTGTTTAAGCGTGTTATAAATACGCAACTAAGAGAAAAAAACCTATTACGCAACTACAAAACAAACAATTCCTGTAACAGCACCTCAATGCCTGCGGGCTGTGTGAGCACTGTAAAAAATAAATATAACTCTCTACAACTTCTAGAGGTGTGTCAGCAATTTTTCAAATAAAAGGAATTGTATTTCTTGGTCCTGTGCCAATCAACAATTTTGGTTTTACTAATGTTAATATTTGTATTGTTTTTTTTGTTTTTGGTATACCCACATAGGGCAACAATAGAGCATTGGAGGCCAACGGGTTTGTAATCCAGCAGCACAATGCAATCTGCATAACCTAAGCAAGCTACTGGTTCACCCTAATGGAAGGAGGAAAATTGCTTGCTGCTCCAATTGCAAGGGCCAGGTCAGAGATATACAAATTAAAAAGCAGGGGTGCAAGAACACACCCTTGCTTAAGACCAGACAACATCAATCCAAATATTTGCTGAGGAAAGTCTGAGACCAAGATGAGTACCCCAACTTTACATTGTCAAATGAAAGGACTGAGATGGACTCAGATGACATCTTCTTCAGCACCCTCACTAGCAGCCAATTACCATTCCAGCCCCAGCCAAGCACCAAATCACCCAAGCCTCCCACATTGTTGTTAATTTTGTAAAACCTGGGGTCTAACCCTAGGTCACTTGGGATTATTCAGACATGGAGTCTTTGCTCAGGTTCACCTCACTGAGGCATCCCAACAAGGCTGAACAATTGTCTGGGCTTACTTATGGCACTCTTGTACAAGGGATCCACTTCTGGACTACCCTAAGTCACCCGGGGTAGTCCAGAAGTGCACCCATTGCTCACTGTGCCTTAAAGAGATTAAGCTTCACCTCACTGGGAAGGCCCAACAAGGCAAAAACATCTTACTGGGATTGCTCATGGTACTCTTGTTCAGAGAATTGTCTAGCCTTTGGTACTGGATTGCCCTTGTGGGTGGGACAAGACTGATATGCAAATGGATATTTCTACTCTGTGAAGCGTCAGTGAACTAAAACATGGTTGTGGATCCTCCTGAGTGGAATAAATTCCATAGAACAAGTTATTTATTCATGCTCGTTCTCAGTAGAGGGTCTCGCGCACTTGCTAATTTTGTACACCGTGGGGTCTCACCCTAAACCACAGGTAGCTATCCATATGTTGACCCCTTGCTCACTATGTCCTAGAAAGGCAAGGGTCAGCTTTACCTAACTGAGGAGGCCCAAGAAGGCCAAACCTGTGTCTGGGGTTGCAGATGGTACTCTTTTTCAGAGAAGAATTGCCTAACGTTGTAGTGCTGGACTGCCTTTGCGGGTGGGACCAGACTAATATGCAAAGGGATATGTCGCCTCTCTGAAGGATCAATGTGCTAAAACACGGTTGTAGACCCTCCTAAGTGGTAGTAATTACACAGGACATGATATGTGAACCATATGTATTTATTTATTTATATTTATGTATATTAATTACAGGAAATCAATGCACTTTTGTCACATAAACGCTTACAAAATTCAACATTGATAACAGAGCAGAGGACATGGTGTGAGAGACTGTGAATTGAAGACCATATATTGCAGGGAAAGGTGCAAACATAAACCAGAGACATGGACAGGACAGAATAACACAGGAAGTGGTAGGTAGAGGAAGTGCTAAATTAAGGATGGTGGGGTGACGTAAAAGTTCTGTAGGGATTTTCATGAGGGTAGAGAGACAGCAAAAGCAAGGTGATGGAGTGATGTATAGTGCTAGGAAGCAGATTCTTCATTAGGAGGAGGGCTTTGAATTTGGATTTAAATAGTGCGTTTGGGTTGAGACCAAACACATTCGTGCTGGACACTACAAATTTCATGGAGAATATTTCTCTCTAATAATGTTCGCAAATTCTAGGCAAAGGTTTTGGTGATTGAGGTGTTTATTAAGATATTGCTGACACATGTTTTGACCTCAGGTGTCATTCTCAGGGCAGGACTTAATATCAACTGGCAAATCATCTTTGTTCTGCAGGTCGACACCCCTGTGATAACATAAAGTGGGTAATCCACAAATCAGGGCCATTAACCTGATGTTCCCTCGTACGGATTGTCTTGGTCGATCGAACTGGATACAGTGTCTTGGTCCTGCTACTCTACTGCTCTGACCCACCAGTACAAATGGATATAAATAGTGGTAGAGTTTTGTAGTAGGGAGAGGCAGAAGAAGAGCATTCCAGAGTAAGGGAAGGAGGAGAGGGAGAGAGTGGGAATGAGAGGGAACATTTGGGGCTTGAGTAGTGGCAAGGAACTGAGCTGATGATGATCGTTATGAGCGAGGGAATGAATAGGTTCAAGGGTACCATTGAATAGGTTCAAGGGTACTCATACACGGAGGGCTCCCACAATTGGTTCGAAACAATGACTCTTCGAAATTGTTATCATAGAGAAAGATCTCTAGAGGACTTTTTATGTTGTAATTGCATGAGTCAAAAACACAACAACACAATTTACAGAGAGAGAATAGACATCATCAATGGTTTGTTGGACCATAACAGAACATAAATGTAAACACTTTAAAACACCATTTACCACCAATGCTCGGGACAAAGTTGAAAATGGTGTGTGTGCAACAAACCCAACCTCTGTGGAGGTTTGTCAAAACAGACAGTTCAATTGTGAAACAATTCAAAGCGGAATTCTAAAGACAATGTAAAACAACTAAGAGGCAACAGATAAGATTTTTCATGTGTGAACAGCAATCAATGTGCTGTGAATTCGGGGAGTAGTATGTCTACACCAGGGGTTTCAGCCGTTTAGAATTGGGCTAAATGAGCCTCATCTTTGGGACGGCCATCATCAGGACAAGGTTCTGTACACGGGAAAAAGCTTTTGCCCACGCTGTGCAGTGTGCTCCTTCAGTCACTCGAAGATGCCCCGCTCTCTGCACGCAGCCTTTTGACAGCCTATCTGGCCCACGACCAAAGCCATACCTTTGATAGCTGACCGCTTTACAACACATTGGACCTTTTCACCTGTAGTTATTCGGTGAAAGGAGTACCTAGAGACCAGCCCAGTGTGGCGTATGGATCTCTAATACAGTGCCTATCAATTGCTACATAGCTTAGACGTCCCGTGTACAGAACCTTGTCCTGATGATGGCCGTCCCAAAGATGAGGCTCATTTAGCCCAATTTCAACTTAGTCCTGAGCATTGGTGGTAAATGGTGTTTTAAAGCGTTTACGTTTATGTTCTGTTATGGTCCAACAAACCATTGATGATGTCTATTCTCTCTCTGTAAATTGTGTTGTTGTGTTTTTGACTCATGCAATTACAACATAAAAAGTCCTCTAGAGATCTTTCTCTATGATAACAATTTCGAAGAGTCATTTTTTTTAACCAATTGTGGGAGCCCTTCGTGTATGAGTACCCTTGAACCTATTCATTGGTGTATTTTGTTTTTACACATATATCTATACTATCAATTAACACACTGGTTGAAGTGTGGGTCTGTGCTCACAAGAATCTCCGGGATGTGTCATTTGTTATTGATAGGCAACGATATACTGTGGTAGGGGTATAATGTTAGTTGGGGATCTGCTAGGTGGGCATCATGGAGTGGTCAGTGGTCTGGCACATGAAGAGAATACCTTGCAGGGACACAGGGTCAGAATGGCAGTAAGTTTCCACTGGCGAGGGTGCATGGGCAAGGACACGTTTGTGGAGATGGACGAGCTATGTGCTTAGTTCAGGCTGGTGTGTGACTGCAACACCACAATGTGTTACATTTATTACCTGTTGTAAATACCTCAGGAGTTTTCCAGTCAGAGTGGGGACGAGGGTGGGGGCCATGTGCTCTGCGCGCTGTACTATCGCAGTGAGGCCTGGTCACCAAGATGGAGTCGAAAGGGGGTACAAAAATGGATGCCCCGGTCCTGCTCAGTGATCTAATCTACGCGAATGTCAACCAAAGTTAACATCACATAAGGGCAAGGGGCAAACCCACTACTGGAGGCACTTGGTCCGAGTTTCTACTGAGAAGTAAAGGATGAGAGGGGCCTGATGGCCCCTCGCTCCCACACACTTGCCTGCACGCCCACCGGCCCATCCATCCACCGCCCTCCCCTATCAAAGGCATTTCGCATCCGTGCATGAGCGCTGCCATGGTGTGCTGTCAGGGGCGATAAGGGCCAAGGTGCCAAAAACCATGTAGACTTCAAAAGGTATCCCACACCAAAGGGGCAATCGCTCACATGGCCTCCTCAGACCCCGTGTCTGCAGGCAGGCCTCTTCTGAGGCAGGCTGCCCCCCTGCAATCCACATAAGTGTGTCTCCATTCAGTAGTCTTCCTGTGCCTTGTCTGCACACCCACCGGCCCATCCATCCACCCCCCATCCCCTATCAAAGGCATTTCGCACCCGTGCATGAGCGCTGCCATGGTGTGCTGTCAGGGGCGATAACGGACAAGGTGCCAAACACCATGTACACTTCAAAAGGTATCCCACGCCCTTCAAAAGGTATCCAGGTGTGCTGTCAGGGGCGATAACGGCCAAGGTGCCAAAAACCATGTACACTTCAAAAGGTATCCCACACCAAAGGGGCAATCGCTCACATGGCCTCCTCAGACCCCGTGTCTGCAGGCAGGCCTCCCCTGAGGCAGGCTGCCCCCCTGCAATCCACATAAGTGTGTCTCCATTCAGTAGTCTTCCTGTGCCTTGTCTGCACACCCACCGGCCCATCCATCTACCGCCCTTCGAAAGGCTGCCATGGTGTGCTGTCAGGGGCGATAACGGCCAAGGTGCCAAAAACCATGTACACTTCAAAAGGTATCCCACGCCAAAGGGGCAATCGCTCACATGGCCTCCTCAGACCATGTGTCTGCAGGCAGGCCTCCCCTGAGGCAGGCCGCCCCCCTGCAAACCACATAATACCACGACATACACACATCATTCATTCACAAACACACCCCTATTTCTAATACTTTATAAACCACTTGATATGTCTCATGAGAACATCTTTGTGCTTTGCAAGTCAACTCCTGAACGTTCTACCTGAGAAGCACTGAGATCTATGCTAATCTGCTTGTCTTCGTGCCATCTGTGACCGCTTCGAGCAAACCCGTCAGTGTGCTACCTGTGGCCATCTACATGTTCTCCTGCAACATACTGCTCTGCCTGCTGAATCCAACTGTTTGTTGGTCAAGGTAAGGCCATGTATCTTAGTCATATTTCGGTCATTTTTAAATTTCTATCTATTTGCGATTAGAGTACCCAATAGTGCTATGTTCATTTGGCTCATTGCTATTGACTTGAGTTTCAATTGTTATGCTATCGATAGATCTATTTATTTTCATCTGTGTCAATTGTCATCGAATTGCATCCTTCGGGGGTCCAGTCTATAATGTAAACATGTTTCCTTCTCGTGCAAGACAGAACATCCAAGGGACGAGTCACATGTTCAGAGTTTAGTCACATCATTTACAAATTTCTGCAATTTATGCAAACACTAAGCCGCACATGATGAACTGGTATAGTTCCTGCGATTAAAACAAAGTTTGCATTGAACATTGTATGGTTCATTTACTTTTGTATCACATTTTTATTCATCAAGATTGTTTAATAATGTCGATATTTACTTTTCAGAATTTTCAACAATGCCTGCCTGTTCGATTAGCGGTTGCCCTTCGAAGACCCATGCTAAATCTGAAGGCACTACAATGCATGTATTCCCGAAAACTGTTGATCAAATAAGAGAATGGGTCAGACATTGCAGATATCCACTGCATGAGCTTGAAAGTAGATTCCAACAAGTATTTGAGGACAAAAGGGGTGATTGATACCGCATCTGCAGCCGGCACTTTCCCTCGAACATGTACGCCACATCTTGGGTAACAAAGAATAATAAACGGCGAACGACACGAAAATTGCTCGCAAACGCTATTCCCACTCTATTCGTCCACATTCCGCCACTGATGAGTCAAGTGTCCGTTTTTAGCTTTAGGCCTTGCGGTAGTGTGTAGGTAGCCGAATGGATTCATTGATATTTTAGGTGTTTTTTCCAATTTGTAATACTTTCGACATTGATATGAGTGTATAGCTTTTTGAATAATGACATTTATCAATATATTATTTTTAGATTTCATAACCCACAAAAGAAATCTATATATGGGCACAGGGAACTGTGCTATATTGCACATTTTCAAATGCATAACTCAAGTATTCTGTCTCCTTACATGGCAATTTTAAATATTGGCATTTCATTATCAAACAATAATTTACCTTTACAACTGCTTGACTATCCCTTGAATCTGAAGCAAGAACATTCTACTTCCGTGACGTGCTCGCAGTTATCAACCACTTCTAGCGCGTATCAGGTAATCTTACTTGGCTATTCCGCTACAGACTTGTTTTATGCATTTCAAGTAATAGTTTTTATGTATTGTGTGCTTATTTTACCAATTGTTTGGTTAGTGCTTTCCAATAGATATACACCTTAGTTGTCGTCCCCTGGTGTTTGTTTTCAGTTATAATTAGTGTTATCCATACTAATGCAAGTACTGTCTTTCAGGGAGATGCTGAAGCGTCCGCCACATTGACAACAGCCCTAGATGTTCTTCAGCAGCACGAGGTATGGATACTGACAGCTCCATCGACCGTGATCATCAGGACTGGAACACGTCGTTTGTTCTACACCATGTTTCATTCGTGGTTAGCCATTGATATGTACCTGTGCGGTCGACCCCAAGTGTGTGTTATGTTTTCAATATTGTAATCCTTACTAATGCAAATACTATGTTTCAGGCAGTTGTTGAAGCGTCAACCCCCACACTTGATGCGGAGCCTGACATTCAAGCAATTCCAGGGGAAGTGGAAGCGGGACGATGCGGATACCAATCGGCGCAACAGCTTTCAGAAGTGCGCACTACATTTAAAACATACCTAGATATTCTTCAGCAGCACGAGGTCTGGATACTGACAACTCCATCGAGAGTGATCATATAACGTGATTCCATTTGCTATACTTTCTTCCCTATTAACGCAAGTACTGTGTTTCAGGGAGACGATGGAGCTTCCACTACAATCACAACATCCCATTTAGATAATGCAGATGTAAAGAAATCGGAGAAATAAGTCGATTAAATCTGATCATATTTAAATATTCCTTGATTCTTTTAGACAAAGCATCATTTGTGGTTATCTCTTTACATGTACCTGTGCCGTCGACCCCAAGTGTGTGTATGTTTACAATATTGAAAACCATACTAACTCAAGTACTGTGTTCCAGGGAGTTGCTGATGCATCCTCTCCAATACAATCATTCATGGCAGTCCATGCAGAGCCAGAGGTATGGATACTGACAGTTCCATCGAACTAGGTCATCAGAGCTCGAATACTTGTCGTTTGATTGTTCTAATCGTGTTTAGCTATTGAGATGTACCTGTGTGTTCGTCCTCACGTGTGTTTTATGCTAACATTATTGTGATACATAGTAATGAAAGTACTGTGTTTCAGGGAGTCGATGGAGTCTCAATCCGTGCTGTCTATGCGGATACAGTAAATATAGTCGTTGCAGAGCAACAGGAAGGGAAGAGATGCAGAAACGAATCGGAGCTACAGTGTGCAGATTTTGAAGGTCGAGTCAAAAAAGTTGCAAAGAAAAGAAACAAAAATAAGGTTAGTTACAATCAGTTCATAACTTTAGAATTTTTTTTGTGCTGGGGACTATTTTATGTTTTTTTCCAGTCAATTTTACTATACTTTATCTTGTGTTTAAACTGAACATCCTTTTTCCAATCTGTCCTCTAGTTACCCGTGGGTGTACGAACTATACATACACAGACAGTGAAGTGAATGAGAGATGTTGCTTGCCAGACCATTTACACTATGGAGGAACTATTAATTCAGACGCCGCGTGTTGAGACTAGAGATGCTCATGTCCAATGGCCAGAACATGAAATGAATGTGTCCGGAGAATCCAGTAAAGTTGTAATGGACCATTGCTACAGTGCGACTGCAACACCACAAGAAGATGATACTGAATGTATTGAAGATAGCTCTGAAGTAGTCACAGATCAATTCACACAATCTACACCCACCAAAAAAATGCCACCCAAAAAGCTGTCGACAATGTTGTGTTCTCCCATCAATTTTGAAGTAACAGATGTTGAAATGACAGAGAATGAACCAGCAGCAGCATTCACTGACGCATCAGAACCTGATATCGGCGATATTTCTTTCAATGCTGCTGATATGTCCTCAACGATGCAGTCCGAAACAAGTGTGATGCCGAATGACAGTCTGATGAAAGAGGGCAAATACATAGGATTCGACAGTTGTTTGATGGATATTATAACTATGCTGAAATGTGGGCATTCCGTCAGAGGGAAAGTATGTCGGAAGCTATTGATTCATGTGACTCATCAAAAAGGCAGTAACGTCACAATACATGCCGCCTGTAGATTAAATCATACGTTCTCATGGTCTGCACAACCGATGCTGGGGAAACTGCCAGCAGGCAATCTACTGTGTGCAGCTGCATCACTTTTTAGTGGCTCCAGATTTAGAAAGTTAAAGTCTTTCTTTCAGTTTGTGGGACTCCATTTCATTTCGAAAACGCAGCACTACAGATACCAACGTGTTTATCTATTTCCGGCCATTAGTGATGCTTGGAAAATTGAACAATTATCTCTAGCAAGTACATTCAAAGGCAAACGATTCGGGCTAGCCGGCGATGGACAGTGCGACAGCCCTGGATTGTCTGCCAAGTATTGCATCTACCACTTTCAGGACATGGATACTAAGAAAATTGTGAGTTCGGTGGTCGTGTAGGTGTCCCAATGTAAATCCTCAGTGGCCATGGAGAAACTAGGATTTATAAAATCAGTGGAATATCTACAATCAAGGGGAATGCACATCGACCTCATAGCCACGGGCAGACACGTTTCAATTGCCAAGACAATGAGAGAGCAGTTCCCACATATTAAACATCAGTTTGATGTATGGCATCTTGCTAAATCAAACAATAAGAAAATCTCGGCTGCAGGGAAAAAAAAGGTTTGGAAAGTATTTCACAGTGGTCCCAGTCTGTCAGCAACCATCGTTGGTGGAGCTCCAAAACTTGTGAAGGGTCAGTGGAAATCCTACTTGAAAAATAGCTGTCACTGATGCACCACTGTACCAACGTTCACTGCTGGACAGAAAACCTACATTTCCACCAATGTGAACATGGCCCTTTTTCCCCAGAGGAGGCACGGAAGAAGAAGTGGTTGGTTCCATCTTCACCCACACACAAAGCCATTGAGAAGATAAAACTCTATCAAGAGATTTGAGGGGGCTGACAGAATTCTGTCACACAGAAGGTTTTGATGTGTTCCACAATATGTGCCTAAAGTACAGGCCAAAGCGCTTGCATTTCAGCATGCAGGGCATGAAATATAGGACTCTACTTGCAGTCTTGGCCCATAACGAGAATGTGTGCTGTGAACAATCTAGAACTACAGGTAATGTAGGGATGCTTCGCTACACTACGGCCTTTGCAAAAAGAAGTAAGCAATGGGTGATCAAACCAGTCTATGAGGAAATGGAGTTCGACTTTGTTAAAGGTCTTATTGTTGCTGTACTCGAGAAGCACAGATATGGAATTTTGAGCGTTTCTGTGCAGAGCACTGATGCATTGCCACCAAACATTGCCACTGTGCCATGTCCACCCAAAGAAGAACTTGTTGAGAAGTACAAATCCCGGTTTAAAGCATTATAATCTGATTGTCTTTTTGTAAAAAAATGTTATTGTACAGTGTACATACAAAGTATGCAAACCGTAACCCCTCCTTCACCATCCTGGGTGCCGAACTACCTGGGTGTCATCTTTCACTTTTCTCTCTATTCACCTCATATCGCTGACCTTGGCAATATGTGTATGTATATATTTTTGTTGATGTAACTAAGTTTTGAAATCTCATGAAAATGCTGCGCACTGTTAACCAAGGAGAGGCTTGCGTATTGGAAATAATAAAACAAACAAACAATAAATCTCACTTTCAACTCAACTCCTCGGGTACTTTATACTTTCCCTGACCTTCCCCCAAAAAGTCAATATCCCCATAGTTATGGTTCTCTAGGGCTGCAAAGCTCGCGGACAACGAGGACAAAATTGGGGGCCTTAGAAGGCGCCAAGCGAGTCGTTGCAGATGGGAGAGAAGCCAGTTTGCATTTGCACATCGAGGCCCAGTACATAGATGGATTTGAAAATTCAAGTTCTAACAAATGGCTTTACTACGGGATGTTGCAAAATAAGAATGTATGCTAATTTCGAGTGAAGGTCAGCGGTTTTGATTTTCAGCTCGCGGCCTGAAGAGGCCCACAACTCGCACTGGCAGTATAAGGTTATATTGTTTTTTGACCTTGAGAGACAGTGACCATGCCAAAAGGACTTCATTTGAAGGAGGTGGGCAATAACGTAAGAGACGATAAGGCAGAAAATTCGGAAACTAGACCAAGTTTCATGTTAGTTCAGTATACGAAAAATTGTTGTCACAAGCACAGTGGGATTTATGGACTGCATTAGGCAGAGGCACAATGGAAATTGCAAATATAATGTAAGTAACTTTAGACGCTGAAGAATTAATGAATGGATGAATGAATGAACGAAGAGCAAGTAAAACGTTTGTGGGATCGTCTTTGTACCGGGCACATGGGCATGCAGGTCCACATTCCACACGCATGTAGACAAACAGTTGTTTCTCATTGTGTGTTAACCTCGATTTATTTTGTTAGTTTTCGCATTGATTTTAGAGCCGAACATTCTCCATTGTGCTATCCTTGCAAGCAAATAGTTTCTGATTGGCCATAATAAATAAAATGAATAATAGTAATAAAGATCGGCTGGCGAGACTATTTATAATTTTTATGTTTTCAAAACAGGTATATCCTACCCTACTGCTACTGCCACCAGTTTCAGACCCCGGCAGATGGTTTTTACAACCGACAGCTGCAGCTTCTCGTAAACAACTGCACCACTTTGACGATCTTATGGGACGATCGCCAAGGGCCCATATGCCCTTACACGGTACTAGCCGCTAGAAGCAACATATCAACCTTTACGCTGGCCTAGTGCCTAGTTGATGGAACAGCCTTGCGGTTCACCGTGCGACCAAAGTGCTTCTTTTAACGAAAACCAACACCCTGTGTACCATAAAGGAACAGCGCGTGACTCACGATAAAACGGAACAGTTTTTGCGGATAGAGATAAAAGAAAATAAATGGCATTCCGAGTTAATATGGCAATTGCTGAATATTCTATAAACATTTAATGTCAAATAAATGTACTTTACCAAATGTACCGTGTTGCTGTTTGATTTTAAAGTACAGTTTCATATTCCGAATTGTGGCGCACTGTGTTGTGAGTTGATCTGTGTTGGTTTCCAGGTTCTGTGTGAAGACGCGTATAAGACGACTGGGCGCGTTTGCCTACGCAGCACAGTAACGTCACAGAGAGAGGCAGGGAATATGAATGTTTTGATAATGTTACGCTCAGTGGCGGGGGATATGATTTAGCGCAGCAAAAGCAGGTCAGTCAGGGCGATGGGGCAAGTGATAGGATTATCACAAAATGGCAGCGCCCTGGTGCCTGTTTTCGGGTGCGTTTAATGGACAAAAACTCAGGTAAGGTCCACAGGAAATTTTTCTAAAATCGGGCGACTTAGGCTTAAAAACACATGGCTGACCCGTAGGGACAATAAAAAATGTTGACCGAATCATTCCTTTAATACTTAACTCTTTGTTTCATACATAGGCAGTCAATCTGGCGACAGACAGATGAGGTATAGGTAAAGCGCGTAAGGTTGAAAAGTTTGCAGACTGCGAAGTAGAGGATTTTATCCAGTGGTCAGAGAGCATAGTTGTGAAGCCCTTATAGGAGACTAGTAAGATAAGAGATTGAGTGTGCACAATTTAAGCTTAGTTCTGTATTATTTGTTATAAGTGTGTTGCTATTATGATTCTAAGTGGTAATTTGTTCCCGTTGACAGAAAATCTCCACATGCACAGTGGAGTGCAAAATGTGTTCAGATATTGGTTTGGGTTGGGATATCCCAAATGTCTGGAAGGACCTGTGTGATCACCTTATGATTCACATTTAAACCTATATTGGGCCTCATAAGTTTGCCGGTCTGGGAGCTACGGTACTGGTAAGCATGCCGGTACCGTAGTTCCCAGACCAGCAAACTACGAGTTCTGCTCAGGGGTGTCATTTCGGCTGCCAAGTCTGACCTGGCGGCCGTACCCGCACCCGTGAGCAGAGCATGTCAGATGCACCGGCCCCATTTATAACGGTGCTAGTGCACCCGGCTTCCCCATTCCCATTGAGCCCTATGGCACTCAAATCGAAATGGGGAAGAATATTTTCCGGCGCCCAGGAATGGGCAATTACTGGGTCCGGCAAGGCGGTAATATCCCGGTAATTGCCCATTCCTGGGTGCCGGAAAAATAAAAATACAGGCAGTACTGTATTACAGGCATGGCTACTGCCAGCCTCGTAATGAGGCCAATTGTGTCAACAATTATTTCACATAGGTAGTCCATAGTTCATTTCTTCATACTCAGAGACATGGGCTTTCCTAAGATGTCCAATGCATTTTGGTCCTAAGGACAATCTTCAGGGACCAAATAATCAGAATACATTTTGTGATTGATACGTTACATGGGATAGTATTATCATATGTATACATGTCATTGTTGCTATATTTACCAGCCTATATAGTCTTCACTCTTCGCTTCTGTAGGAAAATGCTTTCCTCCTATCAGCTTGTGAAAGACAGTTTTCCATTGAAGTCTGTTTCTGTCAGTACTCACCCAGCTTCCCAGATTCTGTGGCAACCTGGATTCCTTTAGGCTGGGTAACTGTGTAACCCGGGCTAGTCCAACTCCTCACTTGAGGGAGATCTTTCTTTAGATTTGCCCCTCTACTGATTCAGGAATGACCAGATTGAAGGGAAAAATCAAACGAAAGAGCGGGAGCACCACACCGCTGTTAAACCCAGGCTGTAAAGGAAAAAGGAGAAGGATTAGATGCAGGAATACACTGATGGAACAGATAAGAACGAATATGGAAAGATTATCCCACTCAATGTAGATCACTCTCCCATCTGCCCCTTGGGTAAGCTTACAGTAGCTGTCCAACATGGTCCAACCTCACCAAGACAGGAAACAAAAGGATCTGTGTTACCTCTGGTGACCCACTAAGATTTGGGAGACAGTCTAACTGTAGGAATATGGATCTTACCAGACTTTGGGAAGTGTGGGAATCAAGTTAGATGTAGTTGGCAATCCAGAGGGAAAAAACAATGTAATGGAAAAGGGGAAAGTTAGTATGGAACTAAAACCGAACGGCACGAGGGACATGCTATTTTCGGGTAGGTGCACTGTTTTCTTGCTGTAGAGCGTCCTGGTATAGTGCACTGGTGTTTCTTAATGATGGGTTCAGAAGGAGGAGGTCAGTTCCTGAGGTAATGATCGTAGGGAGTAAGGCAAGTAGGAGGTTGAGTTGACACAACTTGACAGCTAGCGGGAAATGGTAGTTTGAACAGCTGTAAAATTGGCTGCAGTGTGGAGGATTGCTGCAGTGCGGAAGGTCTCCCCAGGTGCAGGTAACAAGTAAGGTAAATGCACTCAAAATAGAATGTTAGTAATGCTGCGAACGTGCTGTCCACAAAATCACTTTAGCATAGACCTAGTCAGGGAACAGGCAGGAGCCATTTACTGTGTAAATTAGTCTCGCGGCCGGCATCCGATAAGCAATAGCAGTCCGATGGGCAGGCGTTGTTTTGTTGCTGGGCGGTCAGGGAATAAGCAGAATCAAAATACGAAGGAAGTCAGGAACAAAGTGGTAGGTCATAGCTGTACAAAGGAAGAGTCAAGATATACAAAGGACATGACTTTAATCGGAAGCAGCATTCCGAGTGTCCGAGAATGCTTTATCGAGACACCATGGGCGGAATATTCCAGGTGGAAGAACACGTGATCCTCATGTGACCGCTACAGTGAAACGTAGCAAGCAATGGAACGCAGCATATTCTGGTGCTTCTATTCAACGAGTGTCTCCATGGTAACCTCCAGGACCGATAGAAGGGGGAAGCAATTGAGCCGGGCAAGCAAAGTACATGTTTCTTCCTCTTTTGGGGCAATGGTGCACAATATGACGATTCATGACCCGTCAGGACTCTAACAGTATCCACCCCCAAAGGTGCTGCAACACCTCTGGAGGCATGGAAATGTCGCAACAGCACTGGAGCATGAATGTTGGTCAAAGGCTCCCAAGTCCTATCCTTGGGACGTATCCCTTTCAGTTTACCAGGTAGTAAGGGATTCCTGCCCTCGTTTCCATATCCAAGATAGCCACCACCTCATACTCCTCAGAACCGCCCACGACAACCGCGGCAGGATATGAAGGGAGACGCGTAGTTCGCAAGCAGGGTTTCAGTAGCGAGACATGAAAATCAGGATGCACCCGCCAACCCACAGGTAGGTTCAAGCATACTGCGACTGGATTGATTAAACCAGAAATGGTATAAGGACCGACGTAGTGCGGAATAAGAAAATTCTTCCCAGGGATCTTAAGATTGCAGGTGGAAGGCCAAACACGCATTCCCACCTGATAGTCTGGTGCCACTGATAGGCATGCATCTGCAAAGTGTTTAGCCTGCATTTGTGCTTGGTTGAAGTGAGTCAGGATCCCTTTGTGCACGGAAACCAGATCACAGACACAAACCTGTGCAGCAGGATTGTCCAATGGGATGGATGGGTACAACGGCAAGGTCCTCGGTTGTTGACCGCATAAAGCATAGAAAGGGGAAACCCCAGTTGAGGAATGGAGTGAGTTATTGTCTGCAAACTCAGCTGTGTGTAATAGTGCCAACCAGGTCTCTTGGTACTGTACGCACAGGGAATGAAGGTACTGTTGCAGGGTCACATTGAGCTTTTCTGACAGTCCATCAGTCTGTGGTTGGTATGCACTAGAGTATCTGTCTTCGATGTGAAACTTAAAGTGGGTAATCCACAAATCAGGGCCATTAACCTGATGTTCCCTCGTACGGATTGTCTTGGTCGATCGAACTGGATACAGTGTCTTGGTCCTGCTACTCTACTGCTCTGACCCACCAGTACAAATGGATATAAATAGTGGTAGAGTTTTGTAGTAGGGAGAGGCAGAAGAAGAGCATTCCAGAGTAAGGGAAGGAGGAGAGGGAGAGAGTGGGAATGAGAGGGAACATTTGGGGCTTGAGTAGTGGCAAGGAACTGAGCTGATGATGATCGTTATGAGCGAGGGAATGAATAGGTTCAAGGGTACCATTGAATAGGTTCAAGGGTACTCATACACGGAGGGCTCCCACAATTGGTTCGAAACAATGACTCTTCGAAATTGTTATCATAGAGAAAGATCTCTAGAGGACTTTTTATGTTGTAATTGCATGAGTCAAAAACACAACAACACAATTTACAGAGAGAGAATAGACATCATCAATGGTTTGTTGGACCATAACAGAACATAAACGTAAACGCTTTAAAACACCATTTACCACCAATGCTCGGGACAAAGTTGAAAATGGTGTGTGTGCAACAAACCCAACCTCTGTGGAGGTTTGTCAAAACAGACACAGTTCAATTGTGAAACAATTCAAAGCGGAATTCTAAAGACAATGTAAAACAACTAAGAGGCAACAGATAAGATTTTTCATGTGTGAACAGCAATCAATGTGCTGTGAATTCGGGGAGTAGTATGTCTACACCAGGTGTTTCGGCCGTTTAGAATTGGGCTAAATGAGCCTCATCTTTGGGATGGCCATCATCAGGACAAGGTTCTGTACACGGGAAAAAGCTTTTGCCCACGCTGTGCAGTGTGCTCCTTCAGTCACTCGAAGATGCCCCGCTCTCTGCACGCAGCCTTTTGACAGCCTATCTGGCCCACGACCAAAGCCATACCTTTGATAGCTGACCGCTTTACAACACATTGGACCTTTTCACCTGTAGTTATTCGGTGAAAGGAGTACCTAGAGACCAGCCCAGTGTGGCGTATGGATCTCTAATACAGTGCCTATCAATTGCTACATAGCTTAGACGTCCCGTGTACAGAACCTTGTCCTGATGATGGCCGTCCCAAAGATGAGGCTCATTTAGCCCAATTTCAACTTAGTCCTGAGCATTGGTGGTAAATGGTGTTTTAAAGCGTTTACGTTTATGTTCTGTTATGGTCCAACAAACCATTGATGATGTCTATTCTCTCTCTGTAAATTGTGTTGTTGTGTTTTTGACTCATGCAATTACAACATAAAAAGTCCTCTAGAGATCTTTCTCTATGATAACAATTTCGAAGAGTCATTTTTTTTAACCAATTGTGGGAGCCCTTCGTGTATGAGTACCCTTGAACCTATTCATTGGTGTATTTTGTTTTTACACATATATCTATACTATCAATTAACACACTGGTTGAAGTGTGGGTCTGTGCTCACAAGAATCTCTGGGATGTGTCATTTGTTATTGATAGGCAACGATATACTGTGGTAGGGGTCTAATGTTAGTTGGGGATCTGCTAGGTGGGCATCATGGAGTGGTCAGTGGTCTGGCACATGAAGAGAATACCTTGCAGGGACACAGGGTCAGAATGTCAGTAAGTTTCCACTGGCGAGGGTGCATGGGCAAGGACACGTTTGTGGAGATGGACGAGCTATGTGCTTAGTTCAGGCTGGTTCACATGCAGGACAGTGATCTCAGAGGAAGATTGATGTGCTACATTTATTACCTGTTGTAAATACCTCAGGAGTTTTCCAGTCAGAGTAGGGACGAAGGTGGGGGCCATGTGCTCTGCGCGCTGTACTATCGCAGTGAGGCCTGGTCACCAAGATGGAGTCGAAAGGGGGAACAAAAATGGATGCCCCGGTCCTGCTCAGTGATCTAATCTACGCGAATGTCAACCAAAGTTAACATCACATAAGGGCAAGGGGCGAACCCACTACTGGAGGCACTTGGTCCGAGTTTCTACTGAGAAGTAAAGGATGAGAGGGGCCTGATGGCCCCTCGCTCCCACACACTTGCCTGCACGCCCACCGGCCCATCCATCCACCCCCCTCCCCTATCAAAGGCATTTCGCATCCGTGCATGAGCGCTGCCATGGTGTGCTGTCAGGGGCGATAACGGCCAAGGTGCCAAAAACCATGTAGACTTCAAAAGGTATCCCACACCAAAGGGGCAATCGCTCACATGGCCTCCTCAGACCCCGTGTCTGCAGGCAGGCCTCTTCTGAGGCAGGCTGCCCCCCCTGCAATCCACATAAGTGTGTCTCTATTCAGTAGTCTTCCTGTGTCTTGTCTGCACACCCACCGGCCCATCCATCCACCCCCCATCCCCTATCAAAGGCATTTCGCACCCCTGCATGAGCGCTGCCATGGTGTGCTGTCAGGGGCGATAACGGACAAGGTGCCAAACACCATGTACACTTCAAAAGGTATCCCACGCCCTTCAAAAGGTATCCAGGTGTGCTGTCAGGGGCGATAACGGCCAAGGTGCCAAGAACCATGTACACTTCAAAAGGTATCCCGCACCAAAGGGGCAATCACTCACATGGCCTCCTCAGACCCCGTGTCTGCAGGCAGGCCTCCCCTGAGGCAGGCTGCCCCCCTGCAATCCACATAAGTGTGTCTCCATTCAGTAGTCTTCCTGTGCCTTGTCTGCACACCCACCTGCCCATCCATCTACCGCCCTTCGAAAGGCTGCCATGGTGTGCTGTCAGGGGCGATAATGGCCAAGGTGCCAAAAACCATGTACACTTCAAAAGGTATCCCATGCCAAAGGGGCAATCGCTCACATGGCCTCCTCAGACCCTGTGTCTGCAGGCAGGCCTCCCCTGAGGCAGGCCGCCCCTCTGCAAACCACATAATACCACGACATACACACATCATTCATTCACAAACACACCCCTATTTCTAATACTTTATAAACCCCTTGATATGTCTCATGAGAACATCTTTGTGCTTTGCAAGTCAACTCCTGAACGTTCTACCTGAGAAGCACTGAGATCTATGCTAATCTGCTTGTCTTCGTGCCATCTGTGACCGCTTCGAGCAAACCCGTCAGTGTGCTACCTGTGGCCATCTACATGTTCTCCTGCAACATACTGCTCTGCCTGCTGAATCCAACTGTTTGTTGGTCAAGGTAAGGCCATGTATCCTAGTCATATTTCGGTCATTTTTAAATTTCTATCTATTTGCGATTAGAGTACCCAATAGTGCTATGTTCATTTGGCTCATTGCTTTTGACTTGAGTTTCAATTGTTATGCTATCGATAGATCTATTTATTTTCATCTGTGTCAATTGTCATCGAATTGCATCCTTCGGGGGTCCAGTCTATAATGTAAACATGTTTCCTTCTCGTGCAAGACAGAACATCCAAGGGACGAGTCACATGTTCAGAGTTTAGTCACATCATTTACAAATTTCTGCAACTTATGCAAACACTAAGCCGCACATGATGAACTGGTATAGTTCCTGCGATTAAAACAAAGTTTGCATTGAACATTGTATGGTTCATTTACTTTTGTATCACATTTTTATTCATCAAGATTGTTTAATAATGTCGATATTTACTTTTCAGAATTTTCAACAATGCCTGCCTGTTCGATTAGCGGTTGCCCTTCGAAGACCCATGCTAAATCTGAAGGCACTACAATGCATGTATTCCCGAAAACTGTTGATCAAATAAGAGAATGGGTCAGACATTGCAGATATCCACTGCATGAGCTTGAAAGTAGATTCCAACAAGTATTTGAGGACAAAAGGGGTGATTGATACCGCATCTGCAGCCGGCACTTTCCCTCGAACATGTACGCCACATCTTGGGTAACAAAGAATAATAAACGGCGAACGACACGAAAATTGCTCGCAAACGCTATTCCCACTCTATTCGTCCACATTCCGCCACTGATGAGTCAAGTGTCCGTTTTTAGCTTTAGGCCTTGCGGTAGTGTGTAGGTAGCCGAATGGATTCATTGATATTTTAGGTGTTTTTTCCAATTTGTAATACTTTCGACATTGATATGAGTGTATAGCTTTTTGAATAATGACATTTATCAATATATTATTTTTAGATTTCATAACCCACAAAAGAAATCTATATATGGGCACAGGGAACTGTGCTATATTGCACATTTTCAAATGCATAACTCAAGTATTCTGTCTCCTTACATGGCAATTTTAAATATTGGCATTTCATTATCAAACAATAATTTACCTTTACAACTGCTTGACTATCCCTTGAATCTGAAGCAAGAACATTCTACTTCCGTGACGTGCTCGCAGTTATCAACCACTTCTAGCGCGTATCAGGTAATCTTACTTGGCTATTCCGCTACAGACTTGTTTTATGCATTTCAAGTAATAGTTTTTATGTATTGTGTGCTTATTTTACCAATTGTTTGGTTAGTGCTTTCCAATAGATATACACCTTAGTTGTCGTCCCCTGGTGTTTGTTTTCAGTTATAATTAGTGTTATCCATACTAATGCAAGTACTGTCTTTCAGGGAGATGCTGAAGCGTCCACCACATTGACAACAGCCCTAGATGTTCTTCAGCAGCACGAGGTATGGATACTGACAGCTCCATCGACCGTGATCATCAGGACTGGAACACGTCGTTTGTTCTACACCATGTTTCATTCGTGGTTAGCCATTGATATGTACCTGTGCGGTCGACCCCAAGTGTGTGTTATGTTTTCAATATTGTAATCCTTACTAATGCAAATACTATGTTTCAGGCAGTTGTTGAAGCGTCAACCCCCACACTTGATGCGGAGCCTGACATTCAAGCAATTCCAGGGGAAGTGGAAGCGGGACGATGCGGATACCAATCGGCGCAACAGCTTTCAGAAGTGCGCACTACATTTAAAACATACCTAGATATTCTTCAGCAGCACGAGGTCTGGATACTGACAACTCCATCGAGAGTGATCATATAACGTGATTCCATTTGCTATACTTTCTTCCCTATTAACGCAAGTACTGTGTTTCAGGGAGACGATGGAGCTTCCACTACAATCACAACATCCCATTTAGATAATGCAGATGTAAAGAAATCGGAGAAATAAGTCGATTAAATCTGATCATATTTAAATATTCCTTGATTCTTTTAGACAAAGCATCATTTGTGGTTATCTCTTTACATGTACCTGTGGCATCGACCCCAAGTGTGTGTATGTTTACAATATTGAAAACCATACTAACTCAAGTACTGTGTTCCAGGGAGTTGCTGATGCATCCTCTCCAATACAATCATTCATGGCAGTCCATGCAGAGCCAGAGGTATGGATACTGACAGTTCCATCGAACTAGGTCATCAGAGCTCGAATACTTGTCGTTTGATTGTTTTAATCGTGTTTAGCTATTGAGATGTACCTGTGTGTTCGTCCTCACGTGTGTTTTATGCTAACAATATTGTGATACATAGTAATGAAAGTACGATGGAGTCTCAATCCATGCTGTCTATGCGGATACAGTAAATATAGTCGTTGCAGAGCAACAGGAAGGGAAGAGATGCAGAAACGAATCGGAGCTACAGCGTGCAGATGTTGAAGGTCGAGTCAAAAAAGTTGCAAAGAAAAGAAACAAAAATAAGGTTAGTTACAATCAGTTCATAACTTTAGAATTTTTTTTTTGCTGGGGACTATTTTATGTTTTTTTCCAGTCAATTTTACTATACTTTATCTTGTGTTTAAACTGAACATCCTTTTTCCAATCTGTCCTCTAGTTACCCGTGGGTGTACGAACTATACATACACAGACAGTGAAGTGAATGAGAGATGTTGCTTGCCAGACCATTTACACTATGGAGGAACTATTAATTCAGACGCCGCGTGTTGAGACTAGAGATGCTCATGTCCAATGGCCAGAACATGAAATGAATGTGTCCGGAGAATCCAGTAAAGTTGTAATGGACCATTGCTACAGTGCGACTGCAACCCCACAAGAAGATGATACTGAATGTATTGAAGATAGCTCTGAAGTAGTCGCAGATCAATTCACACAATCTACACCCACCAAAAAAATGCCACCCAAAAAGCTGCCGACAATGTTGTGTTCTCCCATCAATTTTGAAGTAACAGATTTTGAAATGACAGAGAATGAACCAGCAGCAGCATTCACTGACGCATCAGAACCTGATATCGGCGATATTTCTTTCAATGCTGCTGATATGTCCTCAACGATGCAGTCCGAAACAAGTGTGATGCCGAATGACAGTCTGATGAAAGAGGGCAAATACATAGGATTCGACAGTTGTTTGATGGATATTATAACTATGCTGAAATGTGGGCATTCCATCAGAGGGAAAGTATGTCGGAAGCTATTGATTCATGTGACTCATCAAAAAGGCAGTAACGTCACAATACATGCCGCCTGTAGATTAAATCATACGTTCTCATGGTCTGCACAACCGATGCTGGGGAAACTGCCAGCAGGCAATCTACTGTGTGCAGCTGCATCACTTTTTAGTGGCTCCAGTTTTAGAAAGTTAAAGTCTTTCTTTCAGTTTGTGGGACTCCATTTCATTTCGAAAACGCAGCACTACAGATACCAACGTGTTTATCTATTTCCGGCCATTAGTGATGCTTGGAAAATTGAACAATTATCTCTAGCAAGTACATTCAAAGGCAAACGATTCAGGCTAGCCGGCGATGGACAGTGCGACAGCCCTGGATTGTCTGCCAAGTATTGCATCTACCACTTTCAGGACATGGATACTAAGAAAATGGTGAGTTCGGTGGTCGTGTAGGTGTCCCAATGTAAATCCTCAGTGGCCATGGAGAAACTAGGATTTATAAAATCAGTGGAATATCTACAATCGAGGGGAATGCACATCGACCTCATAGCCACGGGCAGACACGTTTCAATTGCCAAGACAATGAGAGAGCAGTTCCCACATATTAAACATCAGTTTGATGTATGGCATCTTGCTAAATCAAACAATAAGAAAATCTCGGCTGCAGGGAAAAAAAAGGTTTGGAAAGTATTTCACAGTGGTCCCAGTCTATCAGCAATCATCGTTGGTGGAGCTCCAAAACTTGTGAAGGGTCAGTGGAAATCCTACTTGAAAAATAGCGGTCACTGATGCACCACTGTACCAACGTTCACTGCTGGACAGAAAACCTACATTTCCACCAATGTGAACATGGCCCTTTTTCCCCTGAGGAGGCACGGAAGAAGAAGTGGTTGGTTCCATCTTCACCCACACACAAAGCCAATGAGAAGATAAAACTCTATCAAGAGATTTGAGGGGGCTGACAGAATTCTGTCACACAGGAGGTTTGGAAGTGTTCCACAATATGTGCCTAAAGTACAGGCCAAAGCGCTTGCATTTCAGCATGCAGGGCATGAAATATGGGACTCTACTTGCGGTCTTGGCCCATAACGAGAACGTGTGCTGTGAACAATCTAGAACTACAGGTAATGTAGGGATGCTTCGCTACACTACGGCCTTTGCAAAAAGAAGTAAGCAATGGGTGATCAAACCAGTCTATGAGGAAATGGAGTTCGACTTTGTTAAAGGTCTTATTGTTGCTGTACTCGAGAAGCACAGATATGGAATTTTGAGCGTTTCTGTGCAGAGCACTGATGCATTGCCACCAAACATTGCCACTGTGCCATGTCCACCCAAAGAAGAACTTGTTGAGAAGTACAAATCCCGGTTTAAATCATTATAATCTGATTGTCTTTTTGTAAAAAAATGTTATTGTACAGTGTACATACAAAGTATGCAAACCGTAACCCCTCCTTCACCATCCTGGGTGCCGAACTACCTGGGTGTCATCTTTCACTTCTCTCTCTATTCACCTCATATCGCTGACCTTGGCAATATGTGTATGTATATATTTTTGTTGATGTAACTAAGTTTTGCAATATCATGAAAATGCTGCGCACTGTTAACCAAGGGGAGGCTTGCGTATTGGAAATAATAAAACAAACAAACAATACATCTCACTTTCAACTCAACTCCTCGGGTACTTTATACTTTCCCTGACCTTCCCCCAAAAAGTCAATATCCCCATAGTTATGGTTCTCTAGGGCTGCAAAGCTCGCGGACAACGAGGACAAAATTGGGGGCCTTAGAAGGCGCCAAGCGAGTCGTTGCAGATGGGAGAGAAGCCAGTTTGCATTTGCACATCGAGGCCCAGTACATAGATGGATTTGAAAATTCAAGTTCTAACAAATGGCTTTACTACGGGATGTTGCAAAATAAGAATGTATGCTAATTTCGAGTGAAGGTCAGCGGTTTTGATTTTCAGCTCGCAGCCTGAAGAGGCCCACAACTCGCACTAGCAGTATAAGGTTATATTGTTTTTTGACCTTGAGAGACAGTGACCATGCCAAAAGGACTTCATTTGAAGGAGGTGGGCAATAACGTAAGAGACGATAAGGCAGAAAATTCGGAAACTAGACCAAGTTTCATGTTAGTTCAGTATACGAAAAATCGTTGTCACGAGCACAGTGGGATTTATGGACTGCATTAGGCAGAGGCACAATGGAAATTGCAAATATAATGTAAGTAACTTTAGACGCTGAAGAATTAATGAATGGATGAATGAATGAACGAAGAGCAAGTAAAACGTTTGTGGGATCGTCTTTGTACCGGGCACATGGGCATGCAGGTCCACATTCTACACGCATGTAGACAAACAGTTGTTTCTCATTGGCCCTCATTACGACCCTGGCAGAAAGGGTTTTACGCCAGCGTAATGCATGGCGTACCTTTCCGCCTTACTACGAGTTCCCGTAGCGCCATGGTGGTTTTTTTGCCTGGTTTTTCCGGGCGGAAAAATCCATAGCGCTACGGGACCTGTTGTTAATTACGCCACCGTAATTTACGGTGGCGTAATTAACGCCTTCCCCACTCCCATTATACCCTATGGGGCAAAAATGGGAATGGGGAAGGGTAAATGGGGATTGGGGACTTACCGCCCCGCCAAGGTCAGAATGGGGCGGTAAGTCCGCCAACCCCCATGGCGGAGTTGGCAGCTCTGTGCCATGGACCATGGTGCAAATTGCACCATGGTCCTCCGCCAGGGTCGTAATGAGGGCCATTGTGTGTTAACCTCGATTTATTTTGTTAGTTTTCGCATTGATTTTAGAGCCGAACCTTCTCCATTGTGCTATCCTTGCAAGCAAATAGTTTCTGATTGGCCGTAATAAATAAAATGAATAATAGTAATAAAGATCGGCTGGAGAGACTATTTATAATTTTTATGTTTTCAAAACAGGTATATCCTACCCTACTGCTACTGCCACCAGTTTCAGACCCCGGCAGATGGTTTTTACAACCGACAGCTGCAGCTTCTCGTAAACAACTGCACCACTTTGACGATCTTATGGGACGATCGCCAAGGGCCCATATGCCCTTACACGGTACTAGCCGCTAGAAGCAACATATCAACCTTTACGCTGGCCTAGTGCCTAGTTGATGGAACAGCCTTGCGGTTCACCGTGCGACCAAAGTGCTTCTTTTAACGAAAACCAACACCCTGTGTACCATAAAGGAACAGCGCGTGACTCACGATAAAACGGAACAGTTTTTGCGGATAGAGATAAAAGAAAATAAATGGCATTCCGAGTTAATATGGCAATTGCTGAATATTCTATAAACATTTAATGTCAAATAAATGTACTTTACCAAATGTACCGTGTTGCTGTTTGATTTTAAAGTACAGTTTCATATTCCGAATTGTGGCGCACTGTGTTGTGAGTTGATCTGTGTAGGTTTCCAGGTTCTGTGTGAAGACGCGTATAAGACTACTGGGCGCGTTTGCCTACGCAGCACAGTAACGTCACGGAGAGAGGCAGGGAATATGAATGTTTTGATAATGTTACGCTCAGTGGCGGGGGATATGATTTAGCGCCGCAAAAGCAGGTCAGTCAGGGCGATGGGGCAAGTGATAGGATTATCACAAAATGGCAGCGCCCTGGTGCCTGTTTTCGGGTGCGTTTAATGGACAAAAACTCAGGTAAGGTCCACAGGAAATTTTTCTAAAATCGGGCGACTTAGGCTTAAAAACACATGGCTGACCCGTAGGGACAATAAAAAATGTTGACCGAATCATTCCTTTAATACTTAACTCTTTGTTTCATACATAGGCAGTCAATCTGGCGACAGACAGATGAGGTATAGGTAAAGCGCGTAAGGTTGAAAAGTTTGCAGACTGCGAAGTAGAGGATTTTATCCAGTGGTCAGAGAGCATAGTTGTAAGCCCTTATAGGAGACTAGTAAGATAAGAGATTGAGTGTGCACAATTTAAGCTTAGTTCTGTATTATTTGTTATAAGTGTGTTGCTATTATGATTCTAAGTGGTAATTTGTTCCCGTTGACAGAAAATCTCCACATGCACAGTGGAGTGCAAAATGTGTTCAGATATTGGTTTGGGTTGGGATATCCCAAATGTCTGGAAGGACCTGTGTGATCACCTTATGATTCACATTTAAACCTATATTGGGCCTCATTATAAGTTTGCCGGTCTGGGAGCTACGGTACTGGTAAGCATGCCGGTACCGTAGTTCCCAGACCAGCAAACTACGAGTTCTGCTCAGGGGTGTCATTTCGGCTGCCAAGTCTGACCTGGCGGCCGTACCGGCACCCGTGAGCAGAGCATGTCAGATGCACCGGCCCCATTTATAACGGTGCTAGTGCACCCGGCTTCCCCATTCCCATTGAGCCCTATGGCACTCAAATCGAAATGGGGAAGAATATTTTCCGGCGCCCAGGAATGGGCAATTACTGGGTCCGGCAAGGCGGTAATATCCCGGTAATTGCCCATTCCTGGGTGCCGGAAAAATAAAAATACAGGCAGTACTGTATTACAGGCATGGCTACCGCCAGCCTCGTAATGAGGCCAATTGTGTCAACAAATATTTCACATAGGTAGTCCATAGTTCATTTCTTCATACTCAGAGACATGGGCTTTCCTAAGATGTCCAATGCATTTTGGTCCTAAGGACCATCTTCAGGGACCAAATAATCAGAATACATTTTGTGATTGATACGTTACATGGGATAGTATTATCATATGTATACATGTCATTGTTGCTATATTTACCAGCCTATATAGTCTTCACTCTTCGCTTCTGTGGGAAAATGCTTTCCTCCTATCAGCTTGTGAAAGACAGTTTTCCATTGAAGTCTGTTTCTGTCAGTACTCACCCAGCTTCCCAGATTCTGTGGCAACCTGGATTCCTTTAGGCTGGGTAACTGTGTAACCTGGGCTAGTCCAACTCCTCACTTGAGGGAGATCTTTCTTTAGATTTGCCCCTCTACTAATTCAGGAATGACCAGATTGAGGGGAAAAATCAAACGAAAGAGCGGGAGCACCACACCGCTGTTAAACCCAGGCTGTAAAGGAAAAAGGAGAAGGATTAGATGCAGGAATACACTGATGGAACAGATTAGAACGAATATGGAAAGATTATCCTACTCAATGTAGATCACTCTCCCATCTGCCCCTTGGGTAAGCTTACAGTAGCTGTCCAACATGGTCCAACCTCACCAAGACAGGAAACAAAAGGATCTGTGTTACCTCTGGTGAACCCACTAAGATTTGGGAGACAGTCTAACTGTAGGAATATGGATCTTACCAGACTTTGGGAAGTGTGGGAATCAAGTTAGATGTAGTTGGCAATCCAGAGGGAAAAAACAATGTAATGGAAAAGGGGAAAGTTAGTATGGAACTAAAACCGAACGGCACGAGGGACATGCTATTTTCGGGTAGGTGCACTGTTTTCTTGCTGCAGAGCGTCCTGGTATAGTGCACTGGTGTTTCTTAATGATGGGTTCAGAAGGAGGAGGTCAGTTCCTGAGGTAATGATCGTAGGGAGTAAGGCAAGTAGGAGGTTGAGTGGACACAACTTGACAGCTAGCGGGAAATGGTAGTTTGAACAGCTGTAAAATTGGCTGCAGTGTGGAGGATTGCTGCAGTGCGGAAGGTCTCCCCAGGTGCAGGTAACAAGTAAGGTAAATGCACTCAAAATAGAATGTTAGTAATGCTGCGAACGTGCTGTCCACAAAATCACTTTAGCATAGACCTAGTCAGGGAACAGGCAAGAGCCATTTACTGTGTAAATTAGTCTCGCGGCCGGCATCCGATAAGCAATAGCAGTCCGATGGGCAGGCGTTGTTTTGTTGCTGGGCGGTCAGGGAATAAGCAGAATCAAAATACGAAGGAAGTCAGGAACAAAGTGGTAGGTCATAGCTGTACAAAGGAAGAGTCAAGATATACAAAGGACATGACTTTAATCGGAAGCAGCATTCCGAGTGTCCGAGAATGCTTTATCGAGACACCATGGGGGGAATATTCCAGGTGGAAGAACACGTGATCCTCATGTGACCGCTACAGTGAAACGTAGCAAGCAATGGAACGCAGCATATTCTGGTGCTTCTATTCAACGAGTGTCTCCATGGTAACCTCCAGGACCGATAGAAGGGGGAAGCAATTGAGCCGGGCAAGCAAAGTACATGTTTCTTCCTCTTTTGGGGCAATGGTGCACAATATGACGATTCATGACCCGTCAGGACTCTAACAGTATCCACCCCCAAAGGTGCTGCAACACCTCTGGAGGCATGGAAATGTCGCAACAGCACTGGAGCATGAATGTTGGTCAAAGGCTCCCAAGTCCTATCCTTGGGACGTATCCCTTTCAGTTTACCAGGTAGTAAGGGATTCCTGCCCTCATTTCCATATCCAAGATAGCCACCACCTCATACTCCTCAGAACCGCCCACGACAACCGCGGCAGGATATGAAGGGAGACGAGTAGTACGCAAGCAGGGTTTCAGTAGCGAGGAATGAAAATCAGGATGCACCCGCCAACCCACAGGTAGGTTCAAGCATACTGCGACTGGATTGATTAAACCAGAAGGGGTATAAGGACCGACGTAGTGCGGAATAAGAAAATTCTTCCCAGGGATCTTAAGATTGCAGGTGGAAGGCCAAACACGCATTCCCACCTGATAGTCTGGTGCCACTGATAGGCATGCATCTGCAAAGTGTTTAGCCTGCATTTGTGCTTGGTTGAAGTGAGTCAGGATCCCTTTGTGCACGGAAACCAGATCACAGACACAAACCTGTGCAGCAGGATTGTCCACTGGGATGGATGGGTACCACGGCAAGGTCCTCAGTTGTTGACCGCATAAAGCATAGAAAGGGGAAACCCCAGTTGAGGAATTGAGTGAGTTATTGTCTGCAAACTCAGCTGTGTGTAATAGTGCCAACCAGGTCTCTTGGTACTGTACGCACAGGGAATGAAGGTACTGTTGCAGGGTCACATTGAGCTTTTCTGATAGTCCATCAGTCTGTGGTTGGTATGCACTAGAGTATCTGTCTTCGATGTGAAACTTAAAGTGGGTAATCCACAAATCAGGGCCATTAACCTGATGTTCCCTCGTACGGATTGTCTTGGTCGATCGAACTGGATACAGTGTCTTGGTCCTGCTACTCTACTGCTCTGACCCACCAGTACAAATGGATATAAATAGTGGTAGAGTTTTGTAGTATGGAGAGGCAGAAGAAGAGCATTCCAGAGTAAGGGAAGGAGGAGAGGGAGAGAGTGGGAATGAGAGGGAACATTTGGGGCTTGAGTAGTGGCAAGGAACTGAGCTGATGATGATCGTTATGAGCGAGGGAATGAATAGGTTCAAGGGTACCATTGAATAGGTTCAAGGGTACTCATACACGGAGGGCTCCCACAATTGGTTCGAAACAGTGACTCTTCGAAATTGTTATCATAGAGAAAGATCTCTAGAGGACTTTTTATGTTGTAATTGCATGAGTCAAAAACACAACAACACAATTTACAGAGAGAGAATAGACATCATCAATGGTTTGTTGGACCATAACAGAACATAAATGTAAACGCTTTAAAACACCATTTACCACCAATGCTCGGGACAAAGTTGAAAATGGTGTGTGTGCAACAAACCCAACCTCTGTGGAGGTTTGTCAAAACAGACACAGTTCAATTGTGAAACAATTCAAAGCGGAATTCTAAAGACAAAGAGGCAACAGATAAGATTTTTCATGTGTGAACAGCAATCAATGTGCTGTGAATTTGCGGAGTAGCATGTCTACACCAGGTGTTTCGGCCGTTTAGAATTGGGCTAAATGAGCCTCATCTTTGGGACGGCCATCATCAGGACAAGGTTCTGTACACGGGAAAAAGCTTTTGCCCACGCTGTGCAGTGTGCTCCTTCAGTCACTCGAAGATGCCCCGCTCTCTGCACGCAGCCTTTTGACAGCCTATCTGGCCCACGACCAAAGCCATACCTTTGATAGCTGACCGCTTTACAACACATTGGACCTTTTCACCTGTAATTATTCAGTGAAAGGAGTACCTAGAGACCAGCCCAGTGTGGCGTATGGATCTCTAATACAGTGCCTATTAATTGCTACATAGCTTAGACGTTCCGTGTACAGAACCTTGTCCTGATGATGGCCGTCCCAAAGATGAGGCTCATTTAGCCCAATTTCAACTTAGTCCTGAGCATTGGTGGTAAATGGTGTTTTAAAGCGTTTACGTTTATGTTCTGTTATGGTCCAACAAACCATTGATGATGTCTATTCTCTCTCTGTAAATTGTGTTGTTGTGTTTTTGACTCATGCAATTACAACATAAAAAGTCCTCTAGAGATCTTTCTCTATGATAACAATTTCGAAGAGTCATTTTTTTTAACCAATTGTGGGAGCCCTTCGTGTATGAGTACCCTTGAACCTATTCATTGGTGTATTTTGTTTTTACACATATATCTATACTATCAATTAACACACTGGTTGAAGTGTGGGTCTGTGCTTACAAGAATCTCCGGGATGTGTCATTTGTTATTGATAGGCAACGATATACTGTGGTAGGGGTCTAATGTTAGTTGGGGATCTGCTAGGTGGGCATCATGGAGTGGTCATTGGTCTGGCACATGAAGAGAATACCTTGCAGGGACACAGGGTCAGAATGGCAGTAAGTTTCCACTGGCGAGGGTGCGTGGGCACGGACACGTTTGTGGGGATGGACGAGCTATGTGCTTAGTTCAGGCTGGTTCACATGCAGGACAGTGATCTCAGAGGAAGATTGATGTGTTACATTTATTACCTGTTGTAAATACCTCAGGAGTTTTCCAGTCAGAGTGGGGACGAGGGTGGGGGCCATGTGCTCTGCGCGCTGTACTATCGCAGTGAGGCCTGGTCACCAAGATGGAGTCGAAAGGGGGTACAAAAATGGATGCCCCGGTCCTGCTCAGTGATCCCATCTACGCGAATGTCAACCAAATTTAACATCACATAAGGGCAAGGGGCGAACCCACTACTGGAGGCACTTGGTCCGAGTTTCTACTGAGAAGTAAAGGATGAGAGGGGCCTGATGGCCCCTCGCTCCCACACACTTGCCTGCACGCCCACCGGCCCATCCATCCACCCCCCTCCCCTATCAAAGGCATTTCGCATCCGTGCATGAGCGCTGCCATGGTGTGCTGTCAGGGGCGATAACGGCCAAGGTGCCAAAAACCATGTAGACTTCAAAAGGTATCCCACACCAAAGGGGCAATCGCTCACATGGCCTCCTCAGACCCCGTGTCTGCAGGCAGGCCTCCCCTGAGGCAGGCTGCCCCCCTGCAATCCACATAAGTGTGTCTCCATTCAGTAGTCTTCCTGTGCCTTGTCTGCACACCCACCGGCCCATCCATCCACCCCCCATCCCCTATCAAAGGCATTTCGCACCCGTGCATGAGCGCTGCCATGGTGTGCTGTCAGGGGCGATAACGGACAAGGTGCCAAACACCATGTACACTTCAAAAGGTATCTCACGCCCTTCAAAAGGTATCCAGGTGTGCTGTCAGGGGCGATAACGGCCAAGGTGCCAAAAACCATGTACACTTCAAAAGGTATCCCACACCAAAGGGGCAATCGCTCACATGGCCTCCGCAGACCCCGTGTCTGCAGGCAGGCCTCCCATGAGGCAGGCTGCCCCCCTGCAATCCACATAAGTGTGTCTCCATTCAGTAGTCTTCCTGTGCCTTGTCTGCACACCCACCGGCCCATCCATCTACCGCCCTTCGAAAGGCTGCCATGGTGTGCTGTCAGGGGCGATAACGGCCAAGGTGCCAAAAACCATGTACACTTCAAAAGGTATCCCACGCCAAAGGGGCAATCGCTCACATGGCCTCCTCAGACCATGTGTCTGCAGGCAGGCCTCCCCCCTGCAAACCACATAATACCACGACATACACACATCATTCATTCACAAACACACCCCTATTTCTAATACTTTATAAACCACTTGATATGTCTCATGAGAACATCTTTGTGCTTTGCAAGTCAACTCCTGAACGTTCTACCTGAGAAGCACTGAGATCTATGCTAATCTGCTTGTCTTTGTGCCATCTGTGACCGCTTCGAGCAAACCCGTCAGTGTGCTACCTGTGGCCATCTACATGTTCTCCTGCAACATACTGCTCTGCCTGCTGAATCCAACTGTTTGTTGGTCAAGGTAAGGCCATGTATCCTAGTCATATTTCGGTCATTTTTAAATTTCTATCTATTTGCGATTAGAGTACCCAATAGTGCTATGTTCATTTGGCTCATTGCTATTGACTTGAGTTTCAATTGTTATGCTATCGATAGATCTATTTATTTTCATCTGTGTCAATTGTCATCGAATTGCATCCTTCGGGGGTCCAGTCTATAATGTAAACATGTTTCCTTCTCGTGCAAGACAGAACATCCAAGGGACGAGTCACATGTTCAGAGTTTAGTCACATCATTTACAAATTTCTGCAACTTATGCAAACACTAAGCCGCACATGATGAACTGGTATAGTTCCTGCGATTAAAACAAAGTTTGCATTGAACATTGTATGGTTCATTTACTTTTGTATCACATTTTTATTCATCAAGATTGTTTAATAATGTCGATATTTACTTTTCAGAATTTTCAACAATGCCTGCCTGTTCGATTAGCGGTTGCCCTTCGAAGACCCATGCTAAATCTGAAGGCACTACAATGCATGTATTCCCGAAAACTGTTGATCAAATAAGAGAATGGGTCAGACATTGCAGATATCCACTGCATGAGCTTGAAAGTAGATTCCAACAAGTATTTGAGGACAAAAGGGGTGATTGATACCGCATCTGCAGCCGGCACTTTCCCTCGAACATGTACGCCACATCTTGGGTAACAAAGAATAATAAACGGCGAACGACACGAAAATTGCTCGCAAACGCTATTCCCACTCTATTCGTCCACATTCCGCCACTGATGAGTCAAGTGTCCGTTTTTAGCTTTAGGCCTTGCGGTAGTGTGTAGGTAGCCGAATGGATTCATTGATATTTTAGGTGTTTTTTCCAATTTGTAATACTTTCGACATTGATATGAGTGTATAGCTTTTTGAATAATGACATTTATCAATATATTATTTTTAGATTTCATAACCCACAAAAGAAATCTATATATGGGCACAGGGAACTGTGCTATATTGCACATTTTCAAATGCATAACTCAAGTATTCTGTCTCCTTACATGGCAATTTTAAATATTGGCATTTCATTATCAAACAATAATTTACCTTTACAACTGCTTGACTATCCCTTGAATCTGAAGCAAGAACATTCTACTTCCGTGACGTGCTCGCAGTTATCAACCACTTCTAGCGCGTATCAGGTAATTTTACTTGGCTATTCCGCTACAGACTTGTTTTATGCATTTCAAGTAATAGTTTTTATGTATTGTGTGCTTATTTTACCAATTGTTTGGTTAGTGCTTTCCAATAGATATACACCTTAGTTGTCGTCCCCTGGTGTTTGTTTTCAGTTATAATTAGTGTTATCCATACTAATGCAAGTACTGTCTTTCAGGGAGATGCTGAAGCGTCCACCACATTGACAACAGCCCTAGATGTTCTTCAGCCGCACGAGGTGTGGATACTGACAGCTCCATCGACCGTGATCATCAGGACTGGAACACGTTGTTTGTTCTACACCATGTTTCATTCGTGGTTAGCCATTGATATGTACCTGTGCGGTCGACCCCAAGTGTGTGTTATGTTTTCAATATTGTAATCCTTACTAATGCAAATACTATGTTTCAGGCAGTTGTTGAAGCGTCAACCCCCACACTTGATGCGGAGCCTGACATTCAAGCAATTCCAGGGGAAGTGGAAGCGGGACGATGCGGATACCAATCGGCGCAACAGCTTTCAGAAGTGCGCACTACATTTAAAACATACCTAGATATTCTTCAGCAGCACGAGGTCTGGATACTGACAACTCCATCGAGAGTGATCATATAACGTGATTCCATTTGCTATACTTTCTTCCCTATTAACGCAAGTACTGTGTTTCAGGGAGACGATGGAGCTTCCACTACAATCACAACATCCCATTTAGATAATGCAGATGTAAAGAAATCGGAGAAATAAGTCGATTAAATCTGATCATATTTAAATATTCCTTGATTCTTTTAGACAAAGCATCATTTGTGGTTATCTCTTTACATGTACCTGTGCCGTCGACCCCAAGTGTGTGTATGTTTACAATATTGAAAACCATACTAACTCAAGTACTGTGTTCCAGGGAGTTGCTGATGCATCCTCTCCAATACAATCATTCATGGCAGTCCATGCAGAGCCAGAGGTATGGATACTGACAGTTCCATCGAACTAGGTCATCAGAGCTCGAATACTTGTCGTTTGATTGTTCTAATCGTGTTTAGTTATTGAGATGTACCTGTGTGTTCGTCCTCACGTGTGTTTTATGCTAACAATATTGTGATACATAGTAATGAAAGTACTGTGTTTCAGGGAGTCCATGGAGTCTCAATCTGTGCTGTCTATGCGGATACAGTAAATATAGTCGTTGCAGAGCAACAGGAAGGGAAGAGATGCAGAAACGAATCGGAGCTACAGTGTGCAGATTTTGAAGGTCGAGTCAAAAAAGTTGCAAAGAAAAGAAACAAAAATAAGGTTAGTTACAATCAGTTCATAACTTTAGAATTTTTTTTGTGCTGGGGACTATTTTATGTTTTTTTCCAGTCAATTTTACTATACTTTATCTTGTGTTTAAACTGAACATCCTTTTTCCAATCTGTCCTCTAGTTACCCGTGGGTGTACGAACTATACATACACAGACAGTGAAGTGAATGAGAGATGTTGCTTGCCAGACCATTTACACTACGGAGGAACTATTAATTCAGACGCCGCGGGTTGAGACTAGAGATGCTCATGTCCAATGGCCAGAACATGAAATGAATGTGTCCGGAGAATCCAGTAAAGTTGTAATGGACCATTGCTACAGTGCGACTGCAACACCACAAGAAGATGATACTGAATGTATTGAAGATAGCTCTGAAGTAGTCGCAGATCAATTCACACAATCTACACCCACCAAAAAAATGCCACCCAAAAAGCTGTCGACAATGTTGTGTTCTCCCATCAATTTTGAAGTAACAGATGTTGAAATGACAGAGAATGAACCAGCAGCAGCATTAACTGACGCATCAGAACCTGATATCGGCGATATTTCTTTCAATGCTGCTGATATGTCCTCAACGATGCAGTCCGAAACAAGTGTGATGCCGAATGACAGTCTGATGAAAGAGGGCAAATACATAGGATTCGACAGTTGTTTGATGGATATTATAACTATGCTGAAATGTGGGCATTCCGTCAGAGGGAAAGTATGTCGGAAGCTATTGATTCATGTGACTCATCAAAAAGGCAGTAACGTCACAATACATGCCGCCTGTAAATTAAATCATACGTTCTCATGGTCTGCACAACCGATGCTGGGGAAACTGCCAGCAGGCAATCTACTGTGTGCAGCTGCATCACTTTTTAGTGGCTCCAGATTTAGAAAGTTAAAGTCTTTCTTTCAGTTTGTGGGACTCCATTTCATTTCGAAAACGCAGCACTACAGATACCAACGTGTTTATCTATTTCCGGCCATTAGTGATGCTTGGAAAATTGAACAATTATCTCTAGCAAGTACATTCAAAGGCAAACGATTCAGGCTAGCCGGCGATGGACAGTGCGACAGCCCTGGATTGTCTGCCAAGTATTGCATCTACCACTTTCAGGACATGGATACTAAGAAAATGGTGAGTTCGGTGGTCGTGTAGGTGTCCCAATGTAAATCCTCAGTGGCCATGGAGAAACTAGGATTTATAAAATCAGTGGAATATCTACAATCGAGGGGAATGCACATCGACCTCATACCCACGGGCAGACACGTTTCAATTGCCAAGACAATGAGAGAGCAGTTCCCACATATTAAACATCAGTTTGATGTATGGCATCTTGCTAAATCAAACAATAAGAAAATCTCAGCTGCAGGGAAAAAAAAGGTTTGGAAAGTATTTCACAGTGGTCCCAGTCTATCAGCAACCATCGTTGGTGGAGCTCCAAAACTTGTGAAGGGTCAGTGGAAATCCTACTTGAAAAATAGCGGTCACTGATGCACCACTGTACCAACGTTCACTGCTGGACAGAAAACCTACATTTCCACCAATGTGAACATGGCCCTTTTTCCCCAGAGGAGGCACGGAAGAAGAAGTGGTTGGTTCCATCTTCACCCACACACAAAGCCATTGAGAAGATAAAACTCTATCAAGAGATTTGAGGGGGCTGACAGAATTCTGTCACACAGGAGGTTTGGATGTGTTCCACAATATGTGCCTAAAGTACAGGCCAAAGCGCTTGCATTTCAGCATGCAGGGCATGAAATATAGGACTCTACTTGCGGTCTTGGCCCATAACGAGAATGTGTGCTGTGAACAATCTAGAACTACAGGTAATGTAGGGATGCTTCGCTACACTACGGCCTTTGCAAAAAGAAGTAAGCAATGGGTGATCAAACCAGTCTATGAGGAAATGGAGTTCGACTTTGTTAAAGGTCTTATTGTTGCTGTACTCGAGAAGCACAGATATGGAATTTTGAGCGTTTCTGTGCAGAGCACTGATGCATTGCCACCAAACATTGCCACTGTGCCATGTCCACCCAAAGAAGAACTTGTTGAGAAGTACAAATCCCGGTTTAAATCATTATAATCTGATTGTCTTTTTGTAAAAAAATGTTATTGTACAGTGTACATACAAAGTATGCAAACCGTAACCCCTCCTTCACCATCCTGGGTGCCGAACTACCTGGGTGTCATCTTTCACTTCTCTCTCTATTCACCTCATATCGCTGACCTTGGCAATATGTGTATGTATATATTTTTGTTGATGTAACTAAGTTTTGCAATCTCATGAAAATGCTGCGCACTGTTAACCAAGGAGAGGCTTGCGTATTGGAAATAATAAAACAAACAAACAATAAATCTCACTTTCAACTCAACTCCTCGGGTACTTTATACTTTCCCTGACCTTCCCCCAAAAAGTCAATATCCCCATAGTTATGGTTCTCTAGGGCTGCAAAGCTCGCGGACAACGAGGACAAAATTGGGGGCCTTAGAAGGCGCCAAGCGAGTCGTTGCAGATGGGAGAGAAGCCAGTTTGCATTTGCACATCGAGGCCCAGTACATAGATGGATTTGAAAATTCAAGTTCTAACAAATGGCTTTACTACGGGATGTTGCAAAATAAGAATGTATACTAATTTCGAGTGAAGGTCAGCGGTTTTGATTTTCAGCTCGCGGCCTGAAGAGGCCCACAACTCGCACTGGCAGTATAAGGTTATATTGTTTTTTGACCTTGAGAGACAGTGACCATGCCAAAAGGACTTCATTTGAAGGAGGTGGGCAATAACGTAAGAGACGATAAGGCAGAAAATTCGGAAACTAGACCAAGTTTCATGTTAGTTCAGTATACGAAAAATTGTTGTCACGAGCACAGTGGGATTTATGGACTGCATTAGGCAGAGGCACAATGGAAATTGCAAATATAATGTAAGTAACTTTAGACGCTGAAGAATTAATGAATGGATGAATGAATGAACGAAGAGCAAGTAAAACGTTTGTGGGATCGTCTTTGTACCGGGCACATGGGCATGCAGGTCCACATTCCACACGCATGTAGACAAACAGTTGTTTCTCATTGTGTGTTAACCTCGATTTATTTTGTTAGTTTTCGCATTGATTTTAGAGCCGAACATTCTCCATTGTGCTATCCTTGCAAGCAAATAGTTTCTGATTGGCCGTAATAAATAAAATGAATAATAGTAATAAAGATCGGCTGGCGAGACTATTTATAATTTTTATGTTTTCAAAACAGGTATATCCTACCCTACTGCTACTGCCACCAGTTTCAGACCCCGGCAGATGGTTTTTACAACCGACAGCTGCAGCTTCTCGTAAACAACTGCACCACTTTGACGATCTTATGGGACGATCGCCAAGGGCCCATATGCCCTTACACGGTACTAGCCGCTAGAAGCAACATATCAACCTTTACGCTGGCCTAGTGCCTAGTTGATGGAACAGCCTTGCGGTTCACCGTGCGACCAAAGTGCTTCTTTTAACGAAAACCAACACCCTGTGTACCATAAAGGAACAGCGCGTGACTCACGATAAAACGGAACAGTTTTTGCGGATAGAGATAAAAGAAAATAAATGGCATTCCGAGTTAATATGGCAATTGCTGAATATTCTATAAACATTTACAGGCTAATTCATAGAATCCAGCGCACAAGTAGCGCACGCGGCTGGCGCACAGCGTGCGCCTGCGATAGTCTGCGCCAGGCACGTGCGCTAAAACAGATTTCCGCGCACAGCGTATTCATGGATTTCAAGCTCCCAAAACAGCCGTGGCGCAGAGAATCGCAGCGAGCCTGCAGCAGCGCCAGTAACGCCCCCAAGAACGCCCTCGCGCACGGAAAAGCCATCAAAAGCGCTAAATCATCGCTAAGGGCTGCGCTAACCCCGGACCACTTCACAGGGCAGGCAAACAAGGAAAGCAAAGCGGGCAATCTCCAAATCAGGAGTACGCGGGAAGTACTACACGCGACTAGGCAGGGAACGTGAATCACAGGGGTACGCGGGAATCATCACACGCGAACAGCCAGGGTGCGTGTATTACAGGGGTAGCGGGAAGTCCAACACGCGATGGGCCAGGGAACGTGTATTACAGGGGGACGCGTGAAGTAGAACACGCGATAGGCCAGGGAACGTGCATCACAGGGGTACGCGGGAATCATCACACGCGAACAGCCAGGGTGCGTGTATTACAGGGGTAGCGGGAAGTTCAACACGCGATGGGCCAGGGAACGTGTATTACAGGGGGACGCGTGAAGTAGAACACGCGATAGGCCAGGGAACGTGTATTACAGGGGTACGCGGGAATCATCACACGCGAACAGCCAGGGTGCGTGTATTACAGGGGTAGCGGGAAGTTCAACACGCGAAGGGCCAGGGAACGTGTATTACAGGGGGACGCGTGAAGTAGAACAAGCGATAGGCCAGGGAACGTGCATCACAGGGGTACGCGGGAATCATCACACGCGAACAGCCAGGGTGCGTGTATTACAGGGGTAGCGGGAAGTTCAACACGCGATGGGCCAGGGAACGTGTATTACAGGGGGACGCGTGAAGTAGAACACGCGATAGGCCAGGGAACGTGTATTACAGGGGTACGCGGGAATCATCACACGCGAACAGGCAGGGTGCGTGTATTACAGGGGTAGCGGGAAGTTCAACACGCGATTGGCCAGGGTACGTGTATCACAGGGGTGCGTGGGAATTATCACATGCGAATAGGCTGGGTGGGCCCCCACAGGTGTACCCTGTACACCCTCCCCGGCCCCTGCAGGCAGCCCACAAAACAGTGGACTACCCTGCACACCTGATCATGTCCCCCTGCACCCCCATCCACCAGGGGCACCCTCCACCAGGCCCCCACCCATGTCTCCCACCACCCCCACCCCCCAGCAGTGCAGGGGCACCTGCCATCAGGCCCCCATCCATGTCTCCCACCACCCCCAACCCCCATCCACCAGGGGCACCCTCCACCAGGCCCCCACCCATGTCTCCCACCACCCCCACCCACCAGCACTGTGGGGCACGTGGCCAGCAGGCAGTCAGGCAGCAGCCGATGGCAGGTGGGAGCGTGCTCAGGGTTCTTGGGGACTTAAATTCGGCCTCCTGGCCAGGAGCGTGGTCTTTCGTGTTAGAACGCGTGGACAGCCTGATAGGGAGTGATTTTGCACCTGAAAACCCCACACTCATCGCGCGAAAACCCGCATCGCGCGAAAACCCGTCACCAGCATATGTGCGTCAATAGTTACCTGCACGTGCAGTGTCAAAGCGTGTGATTGGTGAAAAGTGAGCGACACGCAGGAGTGTCGAAGCGCGTGATTGGTGAAAAAGGATCCACATGCAGGAGTGACAAAGCGTGTGATTGGTGAAAAGTGAGCTACACGCAGGAGTGTCGAAGCGCGTGATTGGTGAAAAAGGATCCACATGCAGGAGTGACAAAGCGTGTGATTGGTGAAAAGATACCTACACGCAGGAGTGCCAAAGCGTGTGATTGGTGAAAATGGGCCAAGCACGTACACGCCGTAAGTGACGATGTACGTGTGGGCCTGTATAAAAGGTAGTGTTGAACACAATTTCCTTGTACGTGCTTTTCGTGGAGAGCGAGTGGGTGAATTCGGTACTTCTTGTCGTTTCACACGCGATTTACTTCACGGCGTTTCCAGTTCGTACTCCCTGTTACCTCTGACAGCTCTTTTCTCTTTTTCCTCTTGTACTGGTTTTCCTGGGCCTGTTCCCTCAAACAGTGTCCCCTTCTACAGTTGTCCTGTCTCCTCAGACAGCGTACACCTCTTCTTTTGGCGGGGGTGTTGCCAACCAAAAGTGCTATTTTTTCACGCTCTTTTACCTGGCAGACGGTGAGTCACGCACGTATCTAACATCTGTGCTTGCCCCGTGTGTAGCCTACCCCTTCAGAGGTCAATCTAGGCCGCGTGTGACACGCATACGTTCATTGTGTTACTGGATGCCACAGCGTAGTGCAGGGTTTTCCATCAGCACACGTGGTCTAGGAGGGGTATTGTGCACGTTCCTTAACTTTTTTGGGGTGCCTGTGCGTTGCGTGACCCGTCATCTTTCCCCAGGGGTGTCATATAGCCTTGCCACTGCACTAGGGTACGAATACCATCTGGTACCCAACCCCTTTGACACCCAATTGCCCAGGACAATTGTGCACACCCACTCCCATACGCACAATACCATCAGTGCCATGGTTGGGAGGCGTGCAAGCCGTAAGGGTGGCAAAGGTGGCCGAGCCACACGTGGTGGCCGTGGAGGATCCAACAGGGGACGTGGTTGTGACTTGCAGGGCGCCCCTGTTCCCCCCAGTCTGGAGGAACAGTCAGGGACACCCATGCCCCCCCCCCCCCCCCAGTTGAGAGTCATGTGGCTGATACCAACCCTGATCAGCCCATGTCGGACCAGGCCATTGTGGCACCAGACCTGTCCGAGGGTGATTCCATCGCTGACATCCAGGTCAGCAGGTCCACTGCACGTGCACCGGTGCACATTGGTGTCATCAGGGCACGCGCATCTATGCCAGATAGGTCATCTGCTGGCCCCCGTAGCCAGGGTGTGGCTCAATCCACCCCACCTCTCATACACCCTGCCAAGACTGTGTCGGTCCTAGTTCATGCACCTCAGATCAGGCCTGACCCCATCCCACTACCCCCAATGCCTGCACCTACTCCCATGCTGAGTGGGCAATCACACACACCCAGTACAGAGTCCACCACGGCTCCTGCCCCTAGTGTCCACAGCGGCGTAGGACACTCTGGATCCCCACCCCCTTCCAAGCGCAAGAGGAAGAGTGCACGTCCGGCACAGGCTGATGCCCCAGACACGGCTGCACAGTCCGGCCCATCAAGGAAGCCAAGCTTCACAGACGCCGAACTTAATGCACTTGTTCAGTATGTGTCAGATCATGATAGGGAAATGGTCATCGTTGCAGGGTCCAAGACCACACATGCCAGACGCCAGGCACACTGGCAGACCATTGCTGACAGAATAAGTGCCCTTGGAGTAGTGAGGCGCACAGCTAGTGATTGCCAGAAGCGCTGGAATGACCTTAAGCGCAGGGCAAAGGATAAGCTGGCCTCAAGTCATGCCGCAACCTTGGTGACTGGAGGTGGGTCCCCAGCACAGGAAATAGAACTCACACCACACGAGTCCGTAGCTGGATCCTACGTCACCGAGGGACAACTCCAAGGTGTGGGAGACCTCCCTGATTACGAGGCATCATCCGGTGAGTGCACATGCATGTGTGTATCATCCATGTGCATGGTGTGTGTGTGAAGCATTCATGTTGGGTGCCTGTCAAGGGGGTGTGTGGCAGAGTTGATAGTGGCACCCATGTGCCTCATCCAGTATGTTCAGTGCAACACCATCTGGCCACAGCACTATCCCTACTGGCAACAGTGCACATATGGGCCAACACCATGGAAGTTGCCCTTGATTAGTAATTTTGTCACTACATTGTTGCTCATACTCCCCTGTCTATTCATCTGATGTCTTACATACCATTCCTCTCCTTTCCCCCAGCCATTAAAGTTTCATCTTCACATGCCTGACATGCAATGATACCACATGCTAATGCGTCCTCTGTATATAAATGCCTACCAACATGCAGTCATAATGTGGATGTAGCCTTGACATCCACCTCCTTCCTGGGTCCTTTGGTACCGTCTGGTTTCGAGCCCCATTCCCTCACACTCCATGCTGCTCTTCATGGTCTATCTTCCATGACTTCTACAGTTCAGACCATCGTGCCCTACGCACGACACCTGCTTGCCAAAAGTCAAATGAGGGCAGCCTGCCCTCCAATGCGACCCACCCTATTGCTGACCAGTGCATCTGAGCCTACTCTAAGCTAACTCTCACTGACATCTGCTCATACATGCCTTTGCCTGTCCCATAGACCCTTCACATGGTCCCTGTCCTCTCTCCTTGCTCCTCTTCCACCATCATAGGTGGGACCCGTTGGGGTGTACTCCTGGCCTCCTTCCAATCCTCAGATACCACTAATGATGTGCATGGTAATGGGAGCGTCTCAGTCCAAGGCCCTTAGGCCAACCTCAATCTCCTTGAGAAATGCTACCCACATCTCATCAACTTCCTTACCTCTCCTGCTGTCCCCCCTCCTCTCTCCTCATCAATCCTGCACTGCCTCCCTGCACCCTCCCATGAACCTTCTCCGCCTCCCACTCCAACTCCTACACATGCGGCACCTCTGATCTCTAGCACTCCCCGTAAGTCCTACAAGGCTGTCAACCTCCTCCACAATTACACTCCTTTCACTGCGGCTGCATCAGGCATTCCTCCGATAACTGTCACTTACATGAGGTTATGCACCTTGACATCCTTGGTCTCATGGAAACATGTCTGACGGCCAGCTCTGTCTGCATCCTTGACCCTCTCCTTGGCCCGCCACTACTGTGCAGGGGGGGTGTGCCCTTGGCTTCCCTGAGGGTATTCCTGCCACTGTCACACCTACTTAGACCTACTCCACTCTGGAATGGCTTGTGTGAGGTTTCTGTCCACCACACCTTGACATTCCAAACAGTGCGTACTGTGTCTGGGAAAACTGGTCAAATGTACTACTTCCTTTCTGAGTGTCCTCACCTCTCCTCCTCACTCATGTCCCCAGACACAGAATTCCTCATCCTTGGTGCGGTACGCATCCACCTGCATGCCTGTTGACGCCCCCACGTGACCTTTATGTGACCTCAGCAACTCCCTCTCACCCTCTAGACTCCCGTCTGTCCCTACTCATTCTGCAGGGCACACTCTTGATGCTCTGATCTCATCTGACTTTCCCCTCTCCGTCCATCTCTGCACTCCTCTCTCCTGGAGTGATCACATTCTCCTCTCCTCCCAGCTCACCCTCAACACCCCACAGGCAAAGCCACCCTCACCACTGTCACACACCTTCTTGGTATTCCGACCCATGAAGTGTGTGTCAGTCGAGGCTCATGCTGCCAAAATGTCCCCCCCATCCAGCTCCCCCTTAGGCTCACTCCCATCCTGACAGGGCCCACTCCATGCTCCACTCCATGTCAGGTACACTGGATGTCTTAGCCACGGTCATGACCACCTGTCTGAAGCCCCATGCCAATGCAGAGTCCTGGCATGACTCGGATCTTGGGAACCCAAACCACAGGTGCCGGGTGGCAGAGAGGGAATGTCCTGCATCATGGCCATCCTCTGGCAAACTGGCCTGCCACATGCTCCAAAGGCAATAGCGCCTCACCCTTCTCACCAAGATGAGATCCCCAATCCAAGGGCACATATCTGCGGCATGTGACAACTCTGCAGGACACATAGAAATCTGAAAGGACCTTGCCGAGCCAGAGGCAGTGTGTACCTCCCCTGTCCCCTCCGAGCCCACAGCACAGCATGATTGTCTCTGTACCCCTATAGGCCACCCCCCCAGCACTTGTCTGCGCCTAACACCATCTGCCCTTGACGTCAAGTCCTACTTACCTTGTACAGCACTTCCAGCCGCCACTCCCCCTTGCACTTCATTGTGCCACCCATCCCTGCACTTGCGTGACATGAATGACACCAGCACCAGTAGTATTGTTGACTGGCATCCCCTTCTGCCCCACCACCCCTCAGTGCTCCGCTGCACCTACAAACATTACTTGACCGGTGCTTCACGAATGCAAAATTATTCCGTTACAGGTGTTGGGGAGGTGGAATCACAATGTTTACTGCATTATGTTGATCTAGACAAGGCACTGTGCATCGTTGCCAATTTGGACTAGCAGATCCATGTACAACATGTATACTAATTGATGTGACGATGCAATGTCAGGACCAGAGTGGTTGAAATCCAAAAAAGTAGCCCTCCTCTCCCTCTTCACTTGGTGGCTATGTCACATGCCATGTGTGTGATGGCATGTGCCTTTGACATGGCAATCACCGCCCAATGTGTGATGGCAGTGCTAGGCATCAAGGTGAGCAGGCGTTGCTCTCCAATCAGTACATAGTATGCCCTGAGCCTCCCCTACAGACCCAGTGATGGTGAATGCATAGGAGGACTCCCAGTCATGTAGGACATGTGTCGTAGGACTACTGCCTATGTTGTTCATCAGCCCTTGTTGCATGCCATGGTGCTAATGCCTGTTTCCATTTTTCTCTTTCATGTCTTTGCAGGGGACGAAGCACTTGTTGATGCTGGGGATGTGGTGGTGGAGCCGTCCCAGGAGGGCAACCCGGGCCGACCTACCACAAGTGAGGGACGTGGTGTGTTTGTGGGTGAAAACCCACAAGTGCTGCAGGCCGTGCTGTCGAGGGGTGTCTCTGGGGGTTCCTCCCCCGAGCAGTATTCAGGTGTAGACTCGGAGGATGACACCTATGTGCAGTCGCAGGTGAGTGTTCTTGGGAGAGAATCTCCTCTGTCCGACCCACCTGCAGCCAGGCCATTGGCCTCAATGGGGATGTCAGTGTCGGCAGATCAGCCTCCGGTGGTTACGGATGCAGGGCCACACCACCCAATCTCTGATCCTGTTCCTGGGGCTGCAGATCAGAGAGGGAATGCAGTCCTGCAGCCTGAGGCCTTGCCGGCACAGCAAGGCGCAGTCCGCCTTGCCCCAGGCAGGTGTGGTGCCCGTCAACGTGGTGGCCGTATGCCACCTGGCAATACCGTATGGGAGCAATCCATCTACGGTATGGCCACCCAACAGGCAGCATCATCCGAGATGATTGCACAGGCCATGGATAGGGTGGCCACTTCCATTGTCCCCCCAGAAAGGCTGATGGAGCGACTGGAGCAGGCTACAGAGTCCATCTGCCAGGCACACAGGGAGGATATGTTGGCGTCCAACATGGACAGGCGGGCGGCACTGGCGACTCTGGGGGAATCACTTTCCATGGAGTCCCAGCGCCACAGGGAAGCCCTGAGGGAAGAACTCCGTCACCTCAGGTCGACCCTGTTAGAGCTTGAGGCTTCATCCCATAGAAGGACAGAGGAGCAGCTGGAGCGTCTGACACGGACGCTCTCGGCCGAGATGCAGGCAACTCGTGCGGAGGTCAGGTCATCCCGGGAGTTACTGCATGGGGACCTCCGCATGATTATAACCCAGAACCAGAACTACCAGACCCGCCTGCTTGCAGCCATGGAGGAGCAAACTTGTGCTTTGCGTGGGCTGCCTCCCATTGTCACACCATCTTCTGAGGCAGCTCCCCCACCTCCAGAGTCAGCTGCAGGGTCTGGGCAGAGCCATAGCGACTCATCTCCCACAACAGAGTAGCCGTGTGGGCCACGAGCCTATGGGGTGTTTTCCTTTCCCATGATCCACACAGGTGGATTGTGGCGTGCATCCTGTCCTCGGACCTCATAGGTGCCCCCCCCCCCCCCGCCGGCCCTTTCATGGCAATTTTTTCTCTTTTTCATTTTTATTTTGCAAGAGTGTTGCCTTGTGTGGGTACCTGGGCATACACTGTATTGTGGCTGGGCACATGCAGGCTTGTCCTGAGTTTGGTTTCGATGCTTGGGTAGCAGACATCCACACCCCTCCTGCTTCCCTTTCCATGGGCTTGCAAAGGGTGTGCCCAAGTGACAGCAAATTACACGGTGACATTGGACTCCCATGAGCTGTTGGCCAGTCCATAGTCAATACTGTGTAGACATTCATAGTGTTCATTGTTGTTGCACCTAACTATGCATGATGGTATGATATGTGCCTCTACTTACATATGTTGCTCATGTTTTGCAGGTATTTCACACAGATCTTCACAAGGGCATACTCTCTGGAGTCACACTACATGTCGGTAGATGTGCACTGACACTTTTGCATGGCGCCATCACTGTACATCTGGACGGTGAGGACATACCAGCTGAATCAGGTAATGAGACTACCATTGATTACATGCAATGTGTCTTGTTTGGGTGGGCTTCAGGGTGGGTTGGTGTGTAATTTGATAGAAATTACTCTTACACAGGTGTGTAGTAGTGGCTCCAGGGCGGTTAGCTGCTCAAGTGCGGCTATGTTCCATTTGGGGCACTGCTATTTGTGACACTGGTGTCATGTTGTGATGGCCAGTTTGTTTGCTGTCACATACCATGACATGGTGTCCTCAGTGGCGGGACTGTGAAGGGAGTGGGTGACATGGCAATGTTGTCATGTAGTGAATCGCCTGTGGCAATGCATTTTAGATTGATGGAGTTGTGTCTTTGCGTTGTGATGCATAGCTGGTGTATGTGTAGCTAGGGGTGCACACATATTGACACTTCCATGTTAACAATCTCAGGCTGATGTGTATCTGACAGTTCATTGTCAAGTAATTTTCAGACATTGTCAGGTAGAGTCATCATTGATTGTCAGATGGTATGTGCCAGAGCAGTGTGCACTAGCCAGCACTGTGATTCCTAGGTGAAGAAGTTGGCCACCAGTTGCGTACGGGCTGCCTCCCCCCGTGCCCTTTCCCCTCCCATGCGCAGCGGGCGTGCATGTGGTTGTGGATGTGGGGGCACCACCATGTCCACGGGCAGGCCCCGGCGTGTTGCAACGTTGTGCAGGACACATGCTGCCACTATGATCCTGCACACTATTCGGGGAGCATATAACAGCTGCCCGCCAGAACGGTCAAGGGAGCGAAAGCGTGACTTGAGCACTCCGAATGTGCGCTCCACTATGCCCCGTGTAGCAATGTGGGCTGTGTTGTACCTTACCTGGGGTGGCGTGGTGGGGTTCCGGATTGGGGTCATCATGTGGGGGCTGATAGGGTAGGCACTGTCCCCTGGGGAGGTGGTGATGGGTATCATTAGTGGTGTTGTGTCATGACCCAGTATCTGACATGCATGCATGTGGAGTGGCATTCATGCTCACCAAGCAGCCATGTATCTCCATGCTGGCCAGCCTCTAGGTCCCGGCATAGGGTAGACATTCTGTAGATGAAGCTGTCGTGGGTGGACCCTGGATAGTTGGCATATACTGATGTGATGATTCCCTTGGCATTGCATACAACTTGGACGTTGATGGAATGCCAGTGCTTGCGGTTTCTATAGATGTGCTCTGTTGCCCTGGGTGGACGTAGAGCCACATGTGTGCAGTCAATTGCACCAAGCACTTTGGGGAATTGAGCCACACCATAGAATTCCTGGATGCACGTCCGCCTTTCTGCATGAGTCCTGGGGAGATATATGTGCCTGCGGACTGAAGGCCGTGCAGTGATGATGTTCAAGACCTGGTGTAGGCAGCGTGACTGCGTGGCCTGTGACACACCACCCACTATGGCACTTGTCCGCTGAAAGGATCCAGTGGCCAAGAAGTGCAGTACATTCAGGACCTTCTGCAGGGGGCTGAGTGCTTGGGAGCACAGGGTGGGTGATGTGAGGTCATCCTCCCACTCACTGACCAGGTCCAGTATGATGTGTGCTGGAAACCTGTACCTCCCATACACCTGGTCATCAGGCATCCCGAATAGGCTGGTTCTGGGTGTGAATATTCTGGCCCTGACTCTCCTCCTCATCCTCCTTTGGTAGCCCACTGCCACTGCTGCTAGGAACGGTATGTTCATCCTGGCATCTGGCTTGTTTATTGAAAAGTGCGCAAATTAATGCCTTGCGCGTGTAGTAGGCAGCGTGTGAGCCTCGCAACCCTGGAATCGGGTTCCCACTCCAATCGCGTGTGGAAATTCCCACGCTGCAGGCATACAGGTGCGCTGACGTACTTGCCTGTGTAAGTGGCCGCGCGCCCCTGAAATACACGTATATAGGCCAATGGCGTGTAAGCGCACTTTTGGGCAATTACACGCGATGAAATACACGTACATAGGCCAATGGCGTGTACGCGCACTTTTGGCCAATTACACGCGATGACACTCTGACGTGCAGGATTTCCACGTGTGCTCCGTCTTCACGTGCTGAGTGGGGAACGCCCGTGCGGATCACGTCAGACGCGCTTACGCGATGAGGGACTCTGGTCCAATAGAATCGCGTATGCGTGCTGACGCACTTACGCGCTAAGGGCCTTTCCTCGGATTTCACGCTGACGTGCAGGAATTTCACGTGCCAAATCACTCCGTATCAAGCTGGCCACCCGAAAACACACGGAACACCACGCTCCTGCCCCGAAGGCCGAGTTACTGCCCCCCAAGTGCCCTGAGCAGCCTCCCACGTGCTATCTGCTGCTGCCTGCCTGCCTGCCTGCCTGCTGCCACCGTGCCCTGCCATTTGGTGCCTGCACATCAGCCATCTGCAGGGGTCCAGTTGCTGTGTCCACCCCTGCTGGAACTGAAGACTCCCAACTGGGATTACATCGCTCCACAGCCCAGCCCCAGGACCCAGTTGCCCACCCACACCTGCCTCTGGGGTTGCCATGTCGGGCACTTCTACATCTGGCACCAGTGGCAACCCCAGGCCAGAGGGGCAGAGGGGCACCAGCTTCACTGCCACCGAAGTTGGTGTCCTGGTGGAGCATGTCCTGGGGCAGTATGATGCCCTCTTTGGATCGTCCCGCGCCAGCAAGGAAGGACGGGAGAGGATCTGGGCCGACTGTGTGGTTGCCATCAACGCGGAGGGGGTGGCAACCCGCAACGTCTTGAAGATCAAGAAGCGCTGGGAGGACTTGAGGTCCAGGACCCTTGTGAAGGCCCGGCGCCTCGTGGAGGGGGGCCGGGGCCACATGAGTTCCATCCAGAAGAGGGTCCTGGAACGCGTACGCCCAGCGCTCCACGCCCAGATCCTTGAGAGGGAGACCCGTCTGGAGTTGAGCGGTAAGTGTCCAAGCATCACTGTGTGAGACAGGGCATGTTGCGGTGTGCTGGTTCTATGATACTTGCCTGTATGTGTGCCATGTGCCATGTATGCATGTATGTGTGCTGGGACATCATGGTAATGCATGTGCGACCAGTGATGTGTGACCCACATGGTTGTTGCATGTGTAGAAATGCGGCATGGGGAGCACTATGCAGATTTGGGACATGAGAGCATGCCAGTCTCTGTACCTGGACATGGATGGGGGTGAGGATGGGTGCTGATGCCAGGTACATATATGGTAGCCATGTCTGTGTGCCTGACCTGCATGTCTGTGACTTGTGCATGCCATGGATGCATGACTCATGTGTGTGACAATGCACAGATTCAGTGACGCACCCACCTTACCCTTGTTTTGCCTGTGTTTGGTGTGATTGTGGCCAGATGGATGTGACTGAGGTGTAGTGTGTGCATGTGATATGCATGAGCCATGATGCATGTGAGTTACATTTCATTGAATGTTTCAAGAGTCAATTGGACATGCATGGAAATGTGCATGGCATGCACCATGCCTGTTACTGTGTGTGTTTTGCCTGGACTGACCCATGTGTTGTGGAGGGACATGATGGAAGTGTACTTTGACAGGGGTGCTCATCTGCTATTGCTTCCTGTCTAGGGGACCATTGTACAGTAGCCTGATGCTTGTGTTCTTTGTCTCCCTCTACGCAGCGGCTAGTGAAGAAGAGGGCGGAGACGGCGCTGTGGAGCAAGGCGGCGGGGATGCCCCCACGGCTGCAGCGGAAGGGGTGGGTGAGCCCCCACAGGGGCCTGCTACGGCGGGAGACGGTGAGGAGCCATCCAGGTTGGTGGTTTGCACAGAGGAGGAGGAGGCCGACACTGGTGCACACATGGGCCCTGGTGGGAGCATCCCTGCTGGTGCAAGTGGTGCAGTCCAGGGCCAGGGGCAGGAGGCAGCACAGGTCACCGTGGAGGGGCCTGTGCATGTCGCAGTCCCTGACCCTGTGAGTGCACCACCATGCACCAGCAGGGATGCCCCGTCCCAGGCCCGTCCGCAGGTAGAGGGGATGTCCATGTCAACTGACTCCCCTCCACCTGCGGCCGTGGGAACCCCTGGCCGCGTGGAGCAGGTCCTGATTGGGGTCGCGATGCGCACGGCTGTGATTCGTGATGCCGTGCGTGCTTCCCGGGAGGAGCACGCACGTCATCACGAAGTGCACCGTGCCGACGTGGCCCAATTGGGATCGGCCATGTTCGGGGGGTTCCTGCATGTGTTGGCCAATCTGACGGCCCTCTCCTCCTCTGTGCAGGCTATCCACCAGTCGTTCTCCTTGCCGTCTTCCGGCCCAGATGCCACCATGGCCCCCTGTGGACCTGCCCCGACCAATGCAGCCAGCTCGGTGGGGATCCCATCCCTGCCACAGTTGGGAGTCGGAGGTCCAGCAGGGGTGGACGACACAGCAAGTGGACCCCAGCAGATGGAAGATGTGCCGGCATCATCGGGCAGGGCACGTGCACGACGGCGTCGGTGGTTACCATCAGCCTGGATGCCGTCGTGCTGGCAGAGGCAGTGGCGTCGCAGGCAGCAGCGGGCTCGACGTGGGAGGCATCATGGCTCAGGGCCATCAAGATCGGAGGGGCAGGCATCGGCCGGAGGGCAGGGCAACCCTGGCATGGCGGTGTGTTCCGTGTGGGAGGAGTTTGGCCAGCGGATAGGTGCGGAGCGGCAGCGGGCGGAAGAGGAGCGGCTCGCCATGGCCAGGGCGGAGATCTCCATGCATCAGGCATTGAGGCGGGCTGAGTGCCTCGAGGAGGCTCGCAGGGAATTTGGAGAGCACATGGGGTTGTCCCTGCGAGACCTCGGGGCCAGGACTGAGTCCCGCCTCCAGGACATTGACGTGGAGTTCGAGGATGCCCTGGCCAGCATCACCAAGTGAGCCGCAGGACTAGCCCGCTGCCTTTGTATATAGTTTTTTAGTTAGTTAGTGCTAGGTTTCCTTTATTTAATTTTTATTTTTTTTGGACCGCTTGGACAATGGCCACTTCTTTGTACATATTTTTTTAAATAGTTAGTATTAGGTTTAATTTGTGGTGTTGGGCTCATGGACCCTTGAACCATCCTGTGAATATAGTTATTTTTTCTGAGATAAATTTTTTAACTTTCATATTGGTCACACCATGTCGTAATGGTTTATCTTTCATTTCATTCTACATGTGTTTACTTTGGACAAAATCTATTCATTTTTCTATCCTTTGTTTTTTGGTTTCTCATTTTTGTTCCCGGACATGGACCTTTTATTTGCTTTACCAGATAGTTGTCAGAGTTTACTTTAATTTTATTTTTAATACATTTTGATATTATCTTACACTTGTGTCATTTTTTCTTTGGTTTCTTACATGCCATGATATGGGTTTTGACATTGACTTGCACCCATTGTGTATGTGTGTGTGGCGGACATGTGTTCTTTTGCTTACTTGCCTTTGGGGTTGTGTCATGTGATTGCATTCACTATGTGGGTGCATGCAATCCTTGCCTGGGTGTTTGTGCTGGGTATGCTGGTCATTACTGCCATTATTGTGTATCGTCAGGACCAGGGGCCAGGGGGACATGGGTGGGGGCCTGGTGGAGGGTGCCCCAGGTGGATGGGGGGTTGGGGGTGGTGGGAGACATGGGTTGGCCATGGGTGGGGGCCTGCTGGCAGGTTGCCCACAGTGCTGGGGGTGGGGGTGGTGGGAGACATGGGTTGGCCATGGGTGGGGGCCTGCTGGCAGGTTGCCCACAGTGCTGGGGGTGGTGGGAGACATGGGTTGGCCATGGGTGGGGGCCTGCTGGCAGGTTGCCCACAGTGCTGGGGGTGGGGGTGGTGGGAGACATGGGTTGGCCATGGGTGGGGGCCTGCTGGCTGGTTGCCCACAGTGCTGGGGGTGGGGGTGGTGGGAGACATGGGTTGGCCATGGGTGGGGGCCTGCTGGCAGGTTCCCCACAGTGCTGGGGGTGGTGGGAGACATGGGTTGGCCATGGGTGGGGGCCTGCTGGCAGGTTCCCCACAGTGCTGGGGGTGGGGGTGGTGGGAGACATGGGTTGGCCATGGGTGGGGGCCTGCTGGCAGGTTGCCCACAGTGCTGGGGGTGGGGGTGGTGGGAGACATGGGTTGGCCATGGGTGGGGGCCTGCTGGCAGGTTGCCCACAGTGCTGGGGGTGGGGGTGGTGGGAGACATGGGTTGGCCATGGGTGGGGGCCTGCTGGCAGGTTCCCCACAGTGCTGGGGGTGGGGGTGGTGGGAGACATGGGTTGGCCATGGGTGGGGGCCTGCTGGCAGGTTGCCCACAGTGCTGGGGGTGGGGGTGGTGGGAGACATGGGTTGGCCATGGGTGGGGGCCTGCTGGCTGGTTGCCCACAGTGCTGGGGGTGGGGGTGGTGGGAGACATGGGTTGGCCATGGGTGGGGGCCTGCTGGCAGGTTCCCCACAGTGCTGGGGGTGGTGGGAGACATGGGTTGGCCATGGGTGGGGGCCTGCTGGCAGGTTCCCCACAGTGCTGGGGGTGGGGGTGGTGGGAGACATGGGTTGGCCATGGGTGGGGGCCTGCTGGCAGGTTGCCCACAGTGCTGGGGGTGGGGGTGGTGGGAGACATGGGTTGGCCATGGGTGGGGGCCTGCTGGCAGGTTGCCCACAGTGCTGGGGGTGGGGGTGGTGGGAGACATGGGTTGGCCATGGGTGGGGGCCTGCTGGCAGGTTCCCCACAGTGCTGGGGGTGGGGGTGGTGGGAGACATGGGTTGGCCATGGGTGGGGGCCTGCTGGCAGGTTGCCCACAGTGCTGGGGGTGGGGGTGGTGGGAGACATGGGTTGGCCATGGGTGGGGGCCTGCTGGCTGGTTGCCCACAGTGCTGGGGGTGGGGGTGGTGGGAGACATGGGTTGGCCATGGGTGGGGGCCTGCTGGCAGGTTCCCCACAGTGCTGGGGGTGGGGGTGGTGGGAGACATGGGTTGGCCATGGGTGGGGGCCTGCTGGCTGGTTGCCCACAGTGCTGGGGGTGGGGGTGGTGGGAGACATGGGTTGGCCATGGGTGGGGGCCTGCTGGCAGGTTCCCCACAGTGCTGGGGGTGGTGGGAGACATGGGTTGGCCATGGGTGGGGGCCTGCTGGCTGGTTGCCCACAGTGCTGGGGGTGGGGGTGGTGGGAGACATGGGTTGGCCATGGGTGGGGGCCTGCTGGCAGGTTCCCCACAGTGCTGGGGGTGGGGGTGGTGGGAGACATGGGTTGGCCATGGGTGGGGGCCTGCTGGCAGGTTGCCCACAGTGCTGGGGGTGGGGGTGGTGGGAGACATGGGTTGGCCATGGGTGGGGGCCTGCTGGCTGGTTGCCCACAGTGCTGGGGGTGGGGGTGGTGGGAGACATGGGTTGGCCATGGGTGGGGGCCTGCTGGCAGGTTCCCCACAGTGCTGGGGGTGGGGGTGGTGGGAGACATGGGTTGGCCATGGGTGGGGGCCTGCTGGCTGGTTGCCCACAGTGCTGGGGGTGGGGGTGGTGGGAGACATGGGTTGGCCATGGGTGGGGGCCTGCTGGCTGGTTGCCCACAGTGCTGGGGGTGGGGGTGGTGGGAGACATGGGTTGGCCATGGGTGGGGGCCTGCTGGCAGGTTCCCCACAGTGCTGGGGGTGGTGGGAGACATGGGTTGGCCATGGGTGGGGGCCTGCTGGCTGGTTGCCCACAGTGCTGGGGGTGGGGGTGGTGGGAGACATGGGTTGGCCATGGGTGGGGGCCTGCTGGCAGGTTCCCCACAGTGCTGGGGGTGGGGGTGGTGGGAGACATGGGTTGGCCATGGGTGGGGGCCTGCTGGCAGGTTGCCCACAGTGCTGGGGGTGGGGGTGGTGGGAGACATGGGTTGGCCATGGGTGGGGGCCTGCTGGCTGGTTGCCCACAGTGCTGGGGGTGGGGGTGGTGGGAGACATGGGTTGGCCATGGGTGGGGGCCTGCTGGCAGGTTCCCCACAGTGCTGGGGGTGGGGGTGGTGGGAGACATGGGTTGGCCATGGGTGGGGGCCTGCTGGCTGGTTGCCCACAGTGCTGGGGGTGGGGGTGGTGGGAGACATGGGTTGGCCATGGGTGGGGGCCTGCTGGCAGGTTCCCCACAGTGCTGGGGGTGGTGGGAGACATGGGTTGGCCATGGGTGGGGGCCTGCTGGCTGGTTGCCCACAGTGCTGGGGGTGGGGGTGGTGGGAGACATGGGTTGGCCATGGGTGGGGGCCTGCTGGCAGGTTGCCCACAGTGCTGGGGGTGGGGGTGGTGGGAGACATGGGTTGGCCATGGGTGGGGGCCTGCTGGCAGGTTGCCCACAGTGCTGGGGGTGGGGGTGGTGGGAGACATGAGCAGGTGTGCAGGGTAGTTCCCTGTGGTGTGTGCTGCCTGCAGGGGCCGTGGAGGGTGTACAGGTAATGCCTGGGAGCTCACAGCCAAATCGCGTGTGCAACTTCCCGCTCACCCCTCAAATCCACGTTCCCTGCCATATCGCGTGTGGAACTTCCCGCGCGCCCCAGTAATCCACGTACCCGGCCATTTCGCGTGTGCAACTTCCAGCGCACTCCTGCAATCCACGTACCCGGCCATATCGCGTGTGGAACTTCCCGCGCGCCCCTGAAAACCACGTACCCGGCCATTTCGCGTGTGCAACTTCCCGCGCACCCCTCGAATCCACGTTCCCTGCCATATCGCGTGTGGAACTTCCCGCGCGCCCCAGAAATCCACGTACCCGGCCATATCGCGTGTGGAACTTCCCGCGCGCCCCTGAAAACCACGTACCCGGCCATTTCGCGTGTGCAACTTCCCGCGCACCCCTCGAATCCACGTTCCCTGCCATATCGCGTGTGGAACTTCCCGCGCGCCCCAGAAATCCACGTACCCGGCCATTTCGCGTGTGCAACTTCCCGCGCACCCCTCGAATCCACGTTCCCTGCCATATCGCGTGTGGAACTTCCCGCGCGCCCCAGAAATCCACGTACCCGGCCATATCGCGTGTGGAACTTCCCGCGCGCCCCTGAAAACCACGTACCCGGCCATTTCGCGTGTGCAACTTCCCGCGCACCCCTCGAATCCACGTTCCCTGCCATATCGCGTGTGGAACTTCCCGCGCGCACCAGAAATCCACGTACCCGGCCATGTCGCGTGTGGAACTTCCCGCGCGCCCCTGAAAACCACGTACCCGGCCATAGCGCGTGTGCAACTTCCCGCGCACCCCTCGAATCCACGTTCCCTGCCATATCGCGTGTGGGACTTCCCGCGCGCCCCTGAAAGCCACGTACCCGGCCATTTCGCGTGTGCAACTTCCCGCGCACCCCTCGAATCCACGTTCCCTGCCATATCGCGTGTGCAACTTCCCGCGCGCCCCAGAAATCCACGTACCCGGCCATAGCGCGTGTGCAACTTCCCGCGCACCCCTCGAATCCACGTTCCCTGCCATATCGCGTGTGGGACTTCCCGCGCGCCCCTGAAAGCCACGTACCCGGCCATTTCGCGTGTGCAACTTCCCGCGCACCCCTCGAATCCACGTTCCCTGCCATATCGCGTGTGCAACTTCCCGCGCACCCCTCGAATCCACGTTCCCTGCCATATCGCGTGTGGAACTTCCTGCGCACCCCTGCAATCCACGTACCCGCCCAGCCCATATCGCGTGTGGAACTTACCGCGCACCCCGGTATGCACGCACACGTTTATTTTTTCTCTCTGCGCGTGTCTGTGTTTGTGGGTACCCCTTTGTACGTCATTTGTCCAGGAGGGCAACTGTATTGTACATTGGTCATGTCTGTATATAGGTGCTATTTGTTGGCGCGCCTTTTAGCGCACATTTCTTGCAGGCGCAGACACGCTACCGCCTGCTTTCTTGTGGCGGTCGTGTTTGTGCCTGTTTGTGCCTGTGCGCTGCTTTGAGCGTGCGCTTTTTTGCCCTATTCTATTCCATGAATACGTGTTGTATGCGAGCGTGTGGGCGTTCCGCGCACTTGCCTCCTGAACTTTCCCCGTGCCGCCCACATTCTTCCCCATTCCGAGTGTTGTGCCCCATTTTATTCCCCATTCCGAGTGTCCCGCCCTGTGTTCCGCCTACTTTAGAGCTGTGCGCTGCGCTCGGAGTGATGGCGCAGTGGCCGTGGCGCACGACGTTGGTTGACCTGTGCGCCGGCCTGCGCCGCGCGCTTTTTCGGCGCACGTCCTCTGCTTTTCTTGCGCACGGACTTCCATGAATCGACGTGCGCTGGTTTCCCTGCGCTTTGCGCTGATTTTCGGCGCAGCGCACGTATTGGCCCCTCTGCGCCGGGATTTTCGGCGCACATTTATTCCATGAATCGGCCTGCAAATGTCAAATAAATGTACTTTACCAAATGTACCGTGTTGCTGTTTGATTTTAAAGTACAGTTTCATATTCCGAATTGTGGCGCACTGTGTTGTGAGTTGATCTGTGTTGGTTTCCAGGTTCTGTGTGAAGACGCGTAGAAGACGACTGGGCGCGTTTGCCTACGCAGCACAGTAACGTCACGGAGAGAGGCAGGGAATATGAATGTTTTGATAATGTTACGCTCAGTGGCGGGGGATATGATTTAGCGCCGCAAAAGCAGGTCAGTCAGGGCGATGGGGCAAGTGATAGGATTATCACAAAATGGCAGCGCCCTGGTGCCTGTTTTCGCGTGCGTTTAATGGACAAAAACTCAGGTAAGGTCCACAGGAAATTTTTCTAAAATCGGGCGATTTAGGCTTAAAAACACATGGCTGACCCGTAGGGACAATAAAAAATGTTGACCGAATCATTCCTTTAATACTTAACTCTTTGTTTCATACATAGGCAGTCAATCTGGCGACAGACAGATGAGGTATAGGTAAAGCGCGTAAGGTTGAAAAGTTTGCAGACTGCGAAGTAGAGGATTTTATCCAGTGGTCAGAGAGCATAGTTGTGAAGCCCTTATAGGAGACTAGTAAGATAAGAGATTGAGTGTGCACAATTTAAGCTTAGTTCTGTATTATTTGTTATAAGTGTGTTGCTATTATGATTCTAAGTGGTAATTTGTTCCCGTTGACAGAAAATCTCCACATGCACAGTGGAGTGCAAAATGTGTTCAGATATTGGTTTGGGTTGGGATATCCCAAATGTCTGGAAGGACCTGTGTGATCACCTTATGATTCACATTTAAACCTATATTGGGCCTCATTATAAGTTTGCCGGTCTGGGAGCTACGGTACTGGTAAGCATGCCGGTACCCTAGTTCCCAGACCAGCAAACTACGAGTTCTGCTCAGGGGTGTCCTTTCGGCTGCCAAGTCTGACCTGGCGGCCGTACCGGCACCCGTGAGCAGAGCATGTCAGATGCACCGGCCCCATTTATAACGGTGCTAGTGCACCCGGCTTCCCCATTCCCATTGAGCCCTATGGCACTCAAATCGAAATGGGGAAGAATATTTTCCGGCGCCCAGGAATGGGCAATTACTGGGTCTGGCAAGGCGGTAATATCCCGGTAATTGCCCATTCCTGGGTGCCGGAAAAATAAAAATACAGGCAGTACTGTATTACAGGCATGGCTACCGCCAGCCTCGTAATGAGGCCAATTGTGTCAACAATTATTTCACATAGGTAGTCCATAGTTCATTTCTTCATACTCAGAGACATGGGCTTTCCTAAGATGTCCAATGCATTTTGGTCCTAAGGACCATCTTCAGGGACCAAATAATCAGAATACATTTTGTGATTGATACGTTACATGGGATAGTATTATCATATGTATACATGTCAATTATTATTATTATTATTATTATTTATTATTATTGTTGCTATATTTACCAGCCTATATAGTCTTCACTCTTCGCTTCTGTGGGAAAATGCTTTCCTCCTATCAGCTTGTGAAAGACAGTTTTCCATTGAAGTCTGTTTCTGTCAGTACTCACCCAGCTTCCCAGATTCTGTGGCAACCTGGATTCCTTTAGGCTGGGTAACAGTGTAACATGGGCTAGTCCAACTCCTCACTTGAGGGAGATCTTTCTTTAGATTCGCCCCTCCGCTGATTCAGGAATCACCAGAGCAAAGGGAAAAATCAAACGAAAGAGCGGGACACCACACCTCCATTTAACCCAGGCTGTCAAGGAAAAGAGAGAAGGATCAGATCCAAGAATACATGATTTAACAGATAAGAATGAATATGGAAAGATTAGCCTACTCAATGTAGAACACTCTCTCGTCTGCCCCTGGGTAAGCTTACGCTAGCTCTCCAACATGGTCTAACCTCACAAAGACAGGAAACAAAAGGATCCGTGTTAACTCTACAGAACCCACTAAGATTTGAGGAGACAATCTAACCGTAAGAATATGGATCTTACCAGACTTTGGGAACTGTGGCAATCAAGTTAGATGTAGGTGGCAATCCAGAGGGAAAAACAACATCGGGGAAAATGGGAAGGTTAGTATGGAACTAAACCCGAATGGCACGAGGGACGTGCTAGATTCGGGTAGGTGCACTGTTTTCTTGCTGCAGAGCATCCTGGTCTAGTGCATTAGTGTTTCTTAATGACTGGTCCAGGAGGGGGAGGTCAATTCCTGTGTTAATGTTCGTAGGAAGTAAGGCAAGTAGGAGGTTGGGTGGGCACAAGGTTGCAAGCTAGTGGTAAATGGCAGTTTGAACAGTTGTAGGATTGGCTGCTGTTTGGAGGATTGCTGCAGTGCAGAAGGTCTCCCAAGGCACAGGTAACAAGTGAGGTAAATGCCCTCAAAATAGAACTAGCAACGTTAGTAATGCTGTGAATGTGCTGTCCGCGTAATGAAACACAAAATCACTTTAGCATAGACCAAGTGGGGGAACAGGCAAGGGTTGTTTACCATGTAAATCATCAAATCACAGCGGCATCAGATAAGCAATAGCAGTCCGGTGGGCAGGCGTTGGAAGAAGAGACGAAGAAAGTCAGGAACAAAGTGGTAGGTCGTAGCTTCACAAAGAATGTGACTTTAATCAGAAGCAGCGTTCCGAGTGTCCGAGTGTCCGAGAACACTTTATACAGACACCATGGGCAGAGTATTACAGGTGGGAGAACACGTGACTGCTACAGTGAAACGTAGCAAGCAATGGAACGCAGCATATTCAGGTGCGTCTATGCACCGAGCATCTCCATGGTAACTTCCCGGACCCATAGAAGGGGGAAGCAATGGAGCGGGCCAAGCAAAGTACACGTTTCTTCCTATTTTGGGGCTCAATAAGACGATTCATGGCACGTCAGCACAGTGACAGTTTCTTAGAGGAGACTGGCACAGTAGAAAGGTCTAGAAATGACTAAAGAGGAGATTAGCTTTTTAGCAGTATTGAAATGAAGGTGACACATTTTTTTCTGCTCTTGAGGAAGTTGATTCTGGCTGCAGTGGCAGATTGGGAGATGAAGAGCGAGAAGTTGTACAATCGGTCAAAGATGACACCAAGGTTACAAGCGGAAGCAGAGTAAGGAAATTATTCAGGAGAGAAGAGAAGAAGTGGGGAAGAGGAAGATATAGACTGTTTGGCTGGTAAGTAGAGAACTTCAGTCTTAGTGAAGTTGGGCTTGAGCGATTGAGACACCATCTAAAATTTGATAACAGAGAGTTTGATATTTTTGACAGCATAGCTTGTCGGATAAGGAGAGAAAGGAGAAACAGATCTGAGTGTCGTATGCAAAGAGTTGATAGGAGAAGCCGTAAGAGAAGATCAGGGAACCACAAGGTGAGGTACAGAGAGTAAAGGGAATTGGATCAAGGGCAGTCCCTTGTGGAACTTCAACAGTAAAGGGGGTGAGTAAGAGGGGTGAGTGGGAAGAAGAGGCTTTTCCAGGACACCTGGAAGTTTCTAGGGGCAAGGTATGAAGCAAAGCAAGCAAGGCTCTTATCTCTAATGCCAAGGAGAGATGAAGTAGAGAGAAGGTCAGAATGGTCGACAGTATCGAAGGAAACAGAGATGTCGAGAAGAATAAGAAAAGATGAATGGTTTGCATGACGTGCGAAAGAGATGAAGTTGCTGACATTGAGGAGAGCTGTAGTCGAAAGCCAAATTGAAGAGAGTCCCGGAGATTGTGATTATCAAGGAACTCAGTGAGTCAATTGAATAGTATTCCCTCTAGGATTTTGGAATATTGTGGTAGAAGGGGGACAGGAGGAAAGTTGGCAGGACAGTTAGGATCAAGACTAGGTTTCTTAAGGAGAGGTATGGCAGTAGCTGGCTTTTAGGATGAGGGAAACATAGAATTATCAAGAGAGGAGTGGAAGAGGAAAGTAAGATATCAAGCAACACTGGAAACTATGTGCTTCACAATGTGCGGCGACAGTGGGTCAGCGGGGGCACAGGAAGGGTTACCCATAAGGAGCAAGGCAGAAATCTCATGAGAGTTAATGGAGGCAAAGAAAGACATGGTAGCAGGAGAGGAGGGTAGGAGTGGTGAAGAAAAGTAAGCAGAAAGAGGGGATACAAGGTAAGTAGCAAGGGTACTGCAAATGGTTGAAAGTTTAGACTCAAAGTAGAGAGCAAGATCATTTTCAGAAAGAGTGGAGGAGATGGAGGAGGTTTTAGGAGGTGAGAAAATTGAGTTGAGAGATTGATGGAGGTGCCTGGGTTGGGAGGATTGAGACAAATGTGAGAGAGCTATATGTCTTGTTTGGCAGAGTCAAGAGCAGAGTAGATAAGAGCAGTGAGGAACAGTTGGAGATTTGATGGGGATCTTGACCTTTGCCAAGTGCAAAGTTTTTTCTGCACTGTTATTTTTGGGTGCGGATCAGAGGTGCAATCCAGGGCATTGGAGAGAAGGAGTCAGGAGTAAATGTGAACAGAGGGTAATGAGAGGAAAAGGCAGCAAAGAGAGCAGTGTTAAGGCTTCATTAGTGGATGGAAAGGTGAGTTCAGCATACAAGGAGAGAGTGGTGTAGGTCAGCGAGGTAGTCAGTGAGTTTGGAGGAGGCAAACCTGTGCTAAGTAACAGTAGTAATAGTTGGAGAGAGTGAGGATGAAGCAGGAATAGAGATTGAGGCAAAGATGATAGAGTGAGCAGAGGGTGAAAAAGCGGTCGAGATATCAGAGGTGGGGAGATGAGAGGAGGTCAGAATAAGGTTGAGGGAGTTTCCATTTGAATGGGTGGGCAGTGAGGGGCCAGAAGAGAGTGAGTGATTAAAGAGAAGAGAGCTACAGTTAGTGGATAGAGCAGCAGCGAGAGGGGAGGTTTAAGTCACTAATAACAATTAAGTGGTGATCGGGAGAGAGAGAGTCAATTGATGGGGAGAGGTAGTCGATGAATTAACCTACTGGCCCAGGTATCCAAATGAGAGAGGTAATATGCATGAGATAGTGTATTTGAATGAGGGAGATTTTGCAGTAGAGTAGGAGAGATCGGAAATTTGGAAGATGAAAACACCTACACCACCACCCCTGTCAGTGAGATGGGAGAGTTGGTGAAGGTCTATGCAGGGTTTTGAACCAACGGTTGAAGAATCAGCGGGAGAGATCCAGGTTTTGGTAAGGTGTTGGTAAGGTTAATGAGGCCAAGAGAAGGAGAATGAGAAAGGAAGAATTAGGAGGCAAAGAAGGTTTTATTATTGACAGACTGCACGCTCCAGAGAGCAATAGAAAGAGAGTGAGATGTAGAACCATAGAAATGTTGAGTCTGTGAAATAGAGAGGCACTGAGGATATATGTGAGAAGAGGACGTGTAATGAAAACTAGGGTTGGAGAAAGATTTGGGAATGGAGAGAGTAGTATAGCAAAAGGAGGGGTGGCATTGTGGAGAAGAGATGATAGAGATGGGAAGAGAGTTAAGATGGTTCTGAGCAGAGGAGAGTGCAGAGAGATGTAGAAGGGAAAGGAAGAGGTAGCCTGAGAATTGCATGGCGAGGGCAAGACTGAGGCTCACAAGCAAGAGGTTGAAGGGATAAAGCAGGGAGATTGCCCTTTCCTTCAGCACCCTTAACTGAAGACACCCATGGGCTGCATGGCCATATGGAGCTGCTAAACTATGTTAGGGGCAAAGGCACCTTAAGATCATCTGCGCTTTCAGCTCCAGGACGCTAGTCATGTGAACTGAGACAAGTACCATATTCATTCTCACTAGAGGGGTTCCCAAACTCTTGTAAAATTTGGTTTATAGTACACATTATACAAAATGGCTAAAGTATGAAAGGTTATGAGGTCTTTCTACCAAACATTAAGGGATTCTAAAAATCATTGGTTTCAAGCATAAATATGTAATACACAAATTGAATATATATATTGTTAACAGGGCATTCTATGAACAAATGTGCAAGTATCTAATTCCAGTTGTCATAACATAAACTACTAATTTGCGACAAAATATTTAAACCCATTCATGAGCCAATAATTTCATGTGAAGGCAAATGATTCAAATGAAATAACAACAAATAGTTCATAATGTACTAGGAAACTTCATTGCATATGGTTTAACATTACAAATATATGACAAGGATATTAAATATTGAGTCAATAAATGTTAACTCACTAGATGATTGCAAGCATTTCCCCCATCCACCTGATAAAACATGCATTTAATATAAGTAAACATATCATTTTTATTTGGCATACCAGTAAAACCTACCAAATCTAAATATGATTCACCTTCCTTTATAAAACCAGAAATAATCTAACAGCAAGCATTATTTGTAACCGTATTGGCAAGCCAGAATACAATATTATTTTTTGAAGATCTCATTTTAGGAGAGAATTGCATAATTTTTAATATTACCAAAATATATAGAGAAGTTAAAATAAAGTCAGTCCTAATTTCTTGGACAGGAGAGACATGTGGTAGATGAAAGAACCATCTCCAATTAGTTCCTTTCAGTTAATCAAACCAATCTGCTACTAAAGACAGCAACATTTTCCAACCATGTAATCGAACAGGTTATACAATACTGCCAGAGCTTTCAAAGGGTAGCCTTCATATTTAAGGTGACATTTCTTTTTAATCAACAGTTTAATTTTATTTGTTTTGACTTTATAACAGCAAATTTGGAATTCATAAAAGTGAATCTTAAAAAATCTGGTTTAATTTTTTCTTCCAATGCCACCTTATTATTGTACCATATAATTCTCTTATGTCGTGGAAAAGTGAATAAGATACGATTTATAGTTATTAATGAATAAAACATTATGATCTAAATAATAAAAAAAGAATTCATAATGTGCTGTAAATCAATAAGAGTGTTGTCAAATGTAGCCCAATCATCTGCATTAGGGTGTCAAATTGATACGAAGGAGCCCCTTTTGGGTGGATGATTGTGCACCCAATAAATTAGCAAGATCATTTTTGTATAAAATTATGCATTCATGAAATAAGCAGGGGCAAGAAGGCACCTCTCCTTAAGGTCCATTGTTGTCTTTAAAGATTGAAAATAGTTACTGTCAATATTAGGTCTGATTTTAAACACTCTATCAGTGTATACAAGTGTCACTAGTTTGTAGAGCCCCTGAGGGAGCCCCAATTGTGAGAACTTGTGTCATAGTCACCTTGGTCCCTTATCAAAGACCAAGGTGTAATCTAAGAATTAGTTATATTCCAGCATATTCTTATTTAAAAAGGCCTGAGGTTTAATAACATTTACTAACAAACATTTAATTAAAAAAAAATATTAAAATACCTTTTCTAAAAATGTTCAAGCATCAATATGACTAAGACTCTCTAGCTAGCTCTAGCAGAGCTTAGGCCTGTAGGTTTTCAAATCTAATCTCAAACCCTTTTCAAACATTGGGACTATGCATGATGTAGTCCATGTAGATGGAATTACGATCATATGGGCAATAACTTTTCATTCCATATAGATTGATGAGCCTTTAAACATCATTGGCTAAACCATCAGAACCTAGAGAGCTAGATCATTTTAATGTGTAAATTATCCTACACACTGCATTCAGTTGCTTGATGCATTTTCCATAAGCTTTCACTATTTCAAATGCACTTTGGCTTTTTTTTCCTTCCTTCCATGAAAGAAGAATAAGACTAGGGACCCATTCCTAGGTGGCAGCATGCTCCATGCAGATGAAAAGGGCAAATAGAGAAGAACAAATTGAATGTCATTCACTGGATGTCTGTCTTGAGACGATACTATAATAGTATCACAACAATTTGCAATCAAGGGTCAGCCATGGGAATCAATGACATTTGCTGCATGAAGTTGATAGCTGAATAACTCCCTTTCAGTTCTGCACACAGTGAAATAACTTCCAGTGTTGAATATGGTTGAAAACCATTTTTTAAAGAAATAGGCAGTGAAGGAGGCTTCTGACACTGATTCAGATTGTAACCGTTTGTACTATTGAAGGGACTCTACCATGTCTCACAGCCTCCAAGCAATATTTAGGTACTATCTTTCCAGGTCAAGGAAAGGCAATATGCTATGTATGACTTTTCTATACCCTTTGTCTGTCACTTACTTGAGGATAAAATGGTGCTGGATCATGTGTCTCTCTACGCCCAGATCCCCCAGCTAACAATCATCTGGAAATATAGGCAGTATGTGCCAGCATTCTACTGCTGCTGGTCTCTCTTTAACTGTCTAAATATTAGCACACCCCCAATGATACCTCCACCAAGACAAAAGCTGCTGTGGTGATGGCAAGACAGCCCTGCTCGTAGATGTTGCAACCTATACAGTAGGCGAAGAGGCCAAAGGTGCTTGGGTTGGCTCAAAGGGTAAAGTTACTGATGGCTACTTCTGCTTTAGGATCCAGCAACAAAATGGGCCCTAGTACTATCTTGCTTCCCTATTTGTGACATAGCTTGCATTTTCAATTTGTTTCTCCCCCTTAACAGAATGGCCCTCTGAAAAGCTCAAGTGCTCCTTGACCCATGAAGAGGAGGGCACCGTCGTTCGTGGAAACGTTCCCTTTCCCATTAGAAAGTTGATATGGGATACATGTGCTTGATTTGTCCCCTCTGTACGGGCTTGATTTGCCCTCTCTTTAAAGCCACAGATAGGTGCAGAGGCCTCAGTCAGTTTTTCCTACGTGGAACCACCTATGTCTCCTTTGCCTACTGCTCTAACGTCCCCTGTACCACCACCTGCACTCCCTCCTCATCGTTCTCTGGGATGCCCCACTTATCTCACACATTTGCTGTGAACTCTCCCTGCTGTGTTACCATTGTTATGTACACTTTACGTCCCACATGCGCAGTGATGTAAGGCGCCTGTAAATAAAGAGGCCGCCACGAGGTAGCCAGTTCCGGGCACGGTCGTTACTACGCGTGTGTGTATCAATGCTCTTGCCTGCCGGGCCTTTAACACTGGGCCTCATGCATTCTCTCTTCCGCCGGCGCACATGCAAGAGAGAATCTAACAACCATGACATCTAACAAAAAGCTTGATCAACTGAGAGACATTCTCCAGCAAGTAGTGTAGTGTATCTACAGCTACCAAAACCACCTCCCTCATTACCATGATAGCTACTGTCTGTCCAGGTACCTCTGAAGCTCTCTTCCCATCACCTCTGGCACACAGGCTCCTTCCACTCACACAGCACCCCTGACATCTTCTTCCCCTCATCAGACAGTGGCCAACCCCTCTTTATCAGACCTGCTTCCTATGCCCTGTCTAAGCCATCCCCCAATGACTAGCCCATCTCAGGCAACTACGGATGTAGCATTGGGGGACAGGTAATATGAACCACAGCCAAAAGCACAACAGGATAACCATCATCCAACAATACCTGGTCAAAACCCTCCGCCTGCTCCACTTCCAGGTCCAAGTACAATACCAGATCCCACTTCATGATTTCAATTCCTTTCTGTAAGGACTTAAGAAGAGAGGAAACAACATAAGCAACTGACCAGGGTGAACATGCTGCATCATTAAGGACTCAAAGAAACAATTGGAAATGGTTCTCAGACACACAATGACAAAGGAAGGCAACTACAGCTCATGAAGGACTCTCAAGTTCACCCACAAATTGTGCTTTTGAAGCTTTTACAAACAAGTAAAAGTCAAGAGGGACTAGGAAACCTATTTTGTAAGGGAATGAAATTAAGTGCGTGACACAAGTCCCACTAAGGCAAATACCCACCAAATGGGATCAAAATTACAAAAGGCAGAAGGGCTTTAATTTTCTTTTTTAAACTTTTTTGGGATGAAAAATGAAAAGTATTTGGAAGCGTTTTCTATAGTTTAGGATTGGATAAGGTGGACAATGAGCAGGGAAACAAAGAGGGACACGGATTTGGGATGTTTTATTTAAAATGTGGAAAATAAATGTTAAACCGGCCAGATGAAAAAGTGGTCCCAATAGCCACACAAAAACACAAGAGTAACAACGAAGGCACAGCAGGCACTATAAGCTCTTATAATGGCAAGGAAAGACCACCAACTTCAACACCTCTAACCCATAATTTGCGAACCTACCATCTCCACCCCACGCTCAAATCCAAATAATGTCAATGATAGGAAAGTTAAAGTCATTGCGTGGCATTGGCCAGGTTCGCCAAGCCTCCCCAGAGATTGTAGCACTCTGATTGGCATGCCAGTACTGATTGGCCTGTCAAAGTTATACGGGCCCTACCCAGCATGCACGAGTCCAAGCATCATTTTGGATACCAGCAAATTTAATTAGATCCACCGAGCTTGCTGCATGCAGCCTTTGGGATTCAGTTTGACTGGTGAGATCCACGAGGCAGAAGTTCGTCCAACCTTAATGCGGGTTGGCAGAGAGTGTGTGAGTTGGCAGAGGGTTGCAGTGCAGAATAAACGAAGAAGAAAATCCCACGCCTCGCGTATAGTTAGTTCTTGCTTAGCATTGCTGCATGAGATTTGAAATGAGCAAAGTGGGTCAGAAAATTAACTAAGTGCAGGAGTTCAGCTTTTGGGGCCTCCAGGTAAAAAGGAATGTGACTATTGGGTAAGGGAATCCAACTACAGGTGCACATATTGCCAAGGTTTTTAAATGATGATTTTATAACATCATGTGGTGCAGTATCCATTGAGAACTCTTATCTTGGATGTCTTTCTTTGCATGATGTTGTACTGCAGTATCGATTTTTTTATGGAATGCAAAATGAATGAAAGAATGCATGATTCAAAAAACCAATCACTCAATGAAAAGAAAGGAACAAACAGTTCTGAGGCAGTTTCCCAAGAATGAAGATAACTATGGTACACACTCCAGGAACATCAGTTCATACAAGACAGCTTACTAAGAAACAACCAGTTTATAAAACAGCGCTGCACACAGTTTCCTCGGTCACTCTTGTATTTAAGTGACTTGTAACTCTAGGCACGCTGGACGGCACACTGCTAATTTTCTTTCCGTGCACTGCGAGAGTTAATGCACACACGGAGACCGAGTCGATCTGCTCAATAATTGATTTCTTCCGAGGCTGACTGCCTGACAAGCAAAGGACCGGAGTCCTTCGCCTGCAGTCCGTTAGCCATAAATAAACACCCGTTTAATCTTTTGATCGTCTTCACGCAGCAAATGTTTATTTTTAAAATGAGCTCGTACATCATGGGCTCTGTTGGGAGATGTCCTGCAGGATGTGTGTAGAAATGACTACGAGTGTAGGCTCCATCAGTGCAATGTCTTTGCCACCCTCCCGCCTCGCAGGTGCGTGGGTCACAGAGTTAAAGTACCAGCAATAATGCCTTCACTGAGAGTTCGCATTCTTCTACTGAATACCTGCTCTTGCAACTGGGAAGTCGCTTTCTGATGGACACTGCCGTTTAATTCAATGGGCATCACTATGGGTTCTGGACCTACCGCCAAACTCATTTACCTTACTGCCACTGGGTCCCACGGTTTTAATTTGGGATTATGTGAGTGGCAGTAATGAGTGTAAGTCCCCATTTTTGGTGCGCATTGGACTTCATGGGGATTTCATCAGATTTACCCTTGAGAAGTAATTCTGACATGGTACATACACTGATTTGTGCAGGTGAAGTGGGGGATGTGCATCCAGCTCAGTGCTGGAGGTCAATCCTGCACTTGACCTCAAAGTCAGAGGGCCTCGTTACGAGTTTGGAGGCAGCCATGGTGCTAATAGCACCATAGCTGCCTCCAAACCGGGCTCCATTACTGGGTTCCTGCAATGGGGACTTACCGGGTCATTCCGACATAGGAGGACCGGGTAATTCCTCCTTGCAGGAACCATTCCCCATTCCCATTTGAGCCCCCATAGGGCTCAAATGGGAATAGGGATGGAGGAAATAACAGGCACATTACAACTGGCCTGTTATTACCTCCCTCTTCCCCTCGCGGGACCCGGAAAAGACATCTGGTTTTACCAGACGTCTGGTCCGGGTCCCGCAAAGGGAACCTCGTAATCAGCGCTCACGTAATGAAGGGTGTCGGTCCCGTACCGGCACCCTTCATTCTGTCAGCGCCAGGGTCGTAATGAGAATGTGTAATGCAGTAAAACAGGTGATAACCTCTGTAACCTCCCCAAAACAATTGACGGTAATCAAATTACTGCCAGAAATCAACATCGCACTGAACTCGCAATGTGGCATGCCTCTATTGAGGTTCCAGAGGAGTGATAGGGTGACACTGCAGAATTCCGGAATTACCGGGTGACCGGGGTTGTAATGCCCCGGTGATTCCAGCAATCATGGAGGAGGAATGGTAATATGAGTCCAGTAGTAACCTTCTGCAATTTCCAGCACGGTTATCGCCGGACTCGTAATGAGGCCCATTGTTTTTCTTTATATGTGGAAAGCACAGATGTGTCATGTTTTTGCTTATCTTCTAACCTTGACACATGTTGAAATTGTGTTCCAAAATAACGGTTCTATCTGCTTTGTTATAATTCACACACATAAATGTGCTTGCATTATTATGAAAACAAAGCAGCAGAGAGTGCAACAATTCTAAATAAACAAAGATGTTTTGTTAAACAAAATAAATATTTAGAAAAGATTTATTGCAAACTGAAGAACACACAGATCATGGGCTGCAAACCTATCTCTTGTTTATATAAACAAAAAAACAGAAATATATGCAGGTATAGATAAATGACTAACTAATGTTGAATGCTTAATTAGGACACACTGATACCGAACATGTTATGGTTGAAAGACTGCCATCTTTCTCATTTGGCAAAAGCCCATCTTGTTAAAACATGCCAGTACGTATGTTCATATGCAAGCGAAAGATAACTACAAGATTGTCTTCATGTGAAATGCATAAAACACGAGGTTCTGTTCTACTGTTTCTACTGATTTCATGAACAGCATCATTATCTGTTAGAATTTGATTATCAAGCAGGGAAACAGAGTTAGGACTAACCCTTTATACACAAGCTGTTTCAGCATCTGGGGACGAGTTCCTGAAATTCTACCAATGGCAACAACATTGTGGACTACGAAAGAGCAGGGCCTGGAGGACATGCTGACCCACAATATCTTGACCTGCCTCAGTAAGGAAGTTATCAGAAACTTTGATGACTAGGCCAAGACTGGAATTCCAGTCTTTTTGACGTACACATTGGCTCTGTGCTAATTTTTCTGAATTCTGATTTTTTATTCGTATTCAATCATTTCGAGCCAGAGCTAAATTACAAAGCCGAACTGCCTTGGAAATTAGCCATCACACCTATGTAGTAGAACTCAGTGGAAACACGCGTGTCTTGGAAGCAAGATGATGCAGAGCAACATAGGTTTGAATCCGGGGTCCACACTTAGAAACTTCTTCGGTATTAAGCGCATTATAAAAAAACAAGTATAATGTTTTGAACATATATGTTTTACTAATTGCCATAGATTGCATTTAGGTTGTTCTTCGTTAACTGCCCTTAGAATCCAACGATTTGTTTACACAGTGTTTTTAACTTGCTCCACCTAATGGGTTATCTAGAGGTTGTTCTGCCTAATCTCACCTGTCGCCTTGATTGCCAATGTGTAGCATCACAATTGTGAGCATGATTTTAAGTTTTACTGGGCCACAATGGCTACATATAGATTGGTGATTGGTAGTAGGTAGATGCAACATTTCATAAGTGAGTTTAGAGTAGGATAATGGGTATCAGCTCAGCTACTTTATTGGTATTATTAGGAACTGTGTATTGTTTGACTAGTCTATTTATAATGCTCGTATGTTATCTCTGCAGTAGAGTAAAAGTACATAAATGCAAAACAAGGCAATGAGAGCAATGTTAATGTGCTTCTCCTTGTAAGTATACATGAAACTATTTTGCAAGTGCAAACACGTGTTGGTTTAGTGATAAAACTGAGCAGGGAATGTATTGATAGCATCTAATGATTATCATGTACATACGGGTAATGCGGGAGGGGGCATCTGGAGTTTAGGCTCAGGCATGCAGTGCATGATAGCAGTAGATAAGAATATCAAACTTTTCTCTGATCCAGGACTAAGCTGTAGAACAAATAAGATACATTCACTGACACTGCTATTATTCACAATATTTAAAAATGGTGAATTCTTCTCAAACCACAAAAATGGAGGAAAGCGTTTGTGAAATTTGCAGCCTGAATGAAACATTAGAAGCATCCAATAGAGATGTGGCATTGTCAGTGCAATAAATATAAGATATCAGTGTTAAGATAATAGAACAAGCAGATAGGATTCAGGGCAATGAAAGGCGAATATGTTCTACTGAAGGTAACTATTAAAGGATTAACAAACAACTATTCAATGGAGTGTGTGGAATTCAGGGAATATCAAACAGGTTTGATGGTCAAGAAAACAAGGTTTGGCACAATACCCTGTCCTTGACAGGCCTGCCAGAAGCAGAAGAGACGATGTAGAAGATAAAATATAATTTATGACCCGCATATTTAAGGTAGCCCTAAAAGCAGCGGAAGCCAATTATATCATATGAGGAAGGGCCAATAGAGCATCAGGCCTTAGACCTGATAGAGGAGAATGCCCTTGGCCGAGGTATATAACCCTTTACATTTCCAACAAAAACTCACAAAATAAGAGCATATACATCAGCAGCAGCTATTTCACATGCTGGCAGTAGACTACAAATCTTTATTGACATGAAGTGGTCTTGAATTTCAGAAGGAGCTTCATTACAGTCTTTGAGGCATTGAGAGATACATCGTTTCATTGCCACTTGAGATATACAGCAGTTCTACACAATGAACGGTACACATTTGATGATCACCACGTAGCTTTAATGTTGATGCAGTCAAATCATCTCTATCCTTTAGTAGCTGAACAATCTGAAGAAGAAACAACTTTGTTGGGTGCGACATTATGAGACAGGAAAAGAACAATGACCCCATCCACTCACCTTCTTCAGTTGAGAAGTTATAGGAGATCCATTTCAGTAAAAGGCAAAATCTTGATGAAAGAAAAAAACACAAGGCAGGATGCTAAAGCAATTATAACAATAAAGTACTGTCTCTCGATCGAAGCTTGAGGAGTTGCTCTAAAGTGACCCATTATTCTTGTATCTCTGATTACAGTGACTAAATAGCACTGTCCACAAGATGTGTGTTGACTTGGTTATTCACTTCTCGTATATATAGGTATATATATATATATATATATATATATATATATATATATATATATATATATATATATATATATATATGTGCTCAGTTATTGACTGTGCTGATATACTATATGCCTCTAACAAGAGTTATGTTCATAGGTATAGTATGTCATGGGAGCTCAACTTAATGCCACCCCTACTCAGCTTTAAGAGGTGGGCCTCCTCATCCCATGTCGGAATCAATTTAAGATCAAGGACTTTGGCCATTTTGTACCCTACCATACCCCCCATCTATTTGATGTGGGTAAGGATGGAACATTTGTTACATTTTCTAATTATTTTGTTATTTTATTATTTGTGTATGTTTACTCATACTATTTTAAGACTGGTTATATTAGTAAAATTCAGATGATCACTATGCCTGTATGAAACCTATGTGTTCATAAATGATTGCAAGTAATATATCTAGAACAGCAGCTCTGGTAAACTTTTGGATTGATCATCAAGGGATACAGATTGAAGCAGCTGATGATGTAGGCATTTTGGGTTATGATCCCTGATATTTCTAAATCAGTCAGATTGAGAGAATCCATCGGAAGTGACATGTCACATCATTTTTGAATTGCGGTCAGTTCACATTTGAGCTGCTTTTTTATCTTTGAACTGTGCACATATCCACTTAATGGATCCACGTGATTATGTTATTTACTAATTGAGCCTAAATTCAACTCAGGTGTAACCACTGACACTACTATTTAGCCACAGATCATTTTCAGATTGTGAGGCTATTTTGCTGACAGAATTTTAAAGCAGAATCCATTCACTTAAACTCCTGAATTTTGCAGATTAACTAGGAGACCTTCTCTAGCAGATGGAAATACAACAAAGGCACTGTTTTTTCCTGCAGTGGCAACATTTGATGTTGCTGTCCCCTTTCTATGCAAATGTGCATTGTGACAAAATACCCTGCCTGATTATGGAGACTCCTAGTTGAGTGGCGAGTGAGTGGATGATCGGTCTGAGATTAGGGGGTATGGGAGGAACCCTTGGTCACCCTCTCTTAGCCCCATTCATAAGGCAGATGACAGTGAGAGAGAATGCCATGATGACACTTTTCTTTAAAGCCACCTCCAAGAAACACCCCAGCTTAGAAAATGTCAACAGCTCACCTGATTTCATCAGACCTGTAACCAAAGAGTTAATTCAAACCCCTATACTATGAAGGGCCATTTCAGCAACACAATGTGCCTCATTATGACCCAGGCGGTAAGGGGTTAACGGCGCCGTAAAAGGTGGCGGCACTGTTAACCCTTTACCGCCTAATTACGAGGTCCCTTTGTGTGTCCCTACCATAACGGCTGGTTTTACCAGCCGTTAAGGAAGGGACCCGCAAAGGGACCTTGGAGGTAATTACGGTACCACAATTTGCGGTACAATAATTACTGCCTTCCCCATTCCCATTGAGCCCTATGAGGCAAAAATGGGAATGGGGAAGGGCCAATGGTGAATGGGGAATTACCGCCCCGCCAACCTTGGAATGGGGCGGTAATTCCGCCATTTACCATAGCGGAATCCGGCGTCAACCATGGTGCTAATAGTGCCATGGTTTAACGCCTGGGTCGTAATGAGGCCCTATCTCTTTACGGAATGGGGCTTGGAGTGGTCCCATGCAAACACAGATCACCCAATGCAAAGGATCACTGTACTGCTCTGCAAGCTACAGAGACATTGTTGGCTCTTTGTGGATTCCGTATTGACCTCACTGGCAAGCTCACACATATCACAGGAGTTTACAAAAAACTCCAGCACGCCCCACAGAGCAAGTTTGCAGGACAACACAGACACCACCAAGTCAATGCAGGGAGCTGTCAATTAATTATTGGGGCATAAGCGGAGGAATTGCCAGGAACGTGGTAAAAAGCAGAATGTGTAACCCGCACTTGCTAACATGTTTAAATTCCTGGGTGCACTGAATCAGCACACCACAGCTCCCATAGCTCTCTGCACTTTCAGCATTGACCTTTATGAAATAAAAGATGCTGGACTAATCATATAAATACTTTGTGTGCTCTCTGTAATGTTGTATCTTCTGGTATAAATAGTCAAGGGACGCGGTACGATTGAGCACTTGTTTATTTTCTTAGTGCCAGTTACAGAACATCCACCAGCCCCTTCTCAGGCTGGCATCTTTTCTCCACTCACCAACGGTCACCCCCAGAACTCACTCACACGCAACATTCCATTGTGGAATGTATTGCTCACATATACGGAAAAGGTCCCAACAATAAATACCAAGGTTAGATCTCTACATATCTCCCTCCTTTACCATAAAGAAAATTAATATAGCCTACTAATCAATAACAACCTAAAGTCAGAAATTATGAAACTATACTCTGCAACCTTCTAAACCAACAAAACTGTGGGCCCTGCAGTGTACCATATCAAAGAGACCAGCTCCAACCACCAGTCTCACTTCAAAACCAGTTTCACACATTCATCATCCCATACTTACAATGATTCAGGACTATCACCTCTCTTCACCACAATCACAGAGAAGCTTATGCAAGAAAACACCTTTTCCTGCACCATATGCCATTCACACCTTGGAGATAACCGAGACCCCCCTTGAAACACACGGAATGATACAGACATACAAAAATGTCCAATAATACACTTTGTGCTCCAGGGAACTCTCTACAAATTTCTTAGAAATGTACAACCACTAACATCCTGAGCTTCTTAACTTAGTAAAACCCCTTCAGATATACTTTGTCCTAACACAAAATCGGAGTACTCCAACTCCTTTAAACAATTGTTTATATGACGGCCAAGGTCTGTGATCCCAAACATTCTATAACAATTATACAATTGCCTAAATTGCTAAAACTCGGAGTCCCCACGCTCCTCTACAACTCATTCAAAGAAATGGCAAAATAGGTCGTAACCTGAATTCCAAGGAGTTCCAAAACTACCTCCAACAGACTGGAATAAAACACTCACAGATTCAACCATGAGCTTTAACCTCAACCAACACGACCATTTCTACATAATGAGATCCGACAAAAGCTCCAAATGCATTACCAATTAGTCACTAACACCTCATTGATAATCTTCTGCCCAGGACCACCATGACACTCTGTACTAAATAAATAGTTGAATGCGTTCTCCTAAAGTATACAATTAATAACATCAATAACAGGTGACACATCTCTCAATATAATTGAACATTTATGCATAGCTTCCCCAATTAAGTCCATAAATTGCACGATGACCTGGAATAAAACTGCATTATAACATTACATGACTTCGCTTTTATGGTCCCACGTTATCCCGTAACCTGAACAAAAGCAAAAGTACATCATGTGCGTATCATCTTCAAATCATTATGCCCATGCCTTAGTTGTGACATTGAATTATTTTCTGATACTTATACCACACGCCTTAGTTGTGACATTGCATTCATTGTGACAATTCATCTCTTGTATTCCCATAAGAGATTTCACCTCACTAACTCCAACTGTCACAACACTCCCACTAACATACTCACGAAACCATACATCACCTCTATGCTATGCACTTAAAACTCTCTATTATAGCATGACAGTTCTAGCAAAAGCTTCATAAACTCCGGGGCAAGCTCCTCTAAAACAAATTTTGAAGTATCTGTGGTATCACTCATTAAATCCCCACAGGATCTGAAATAAGCCCACATCTCCTCCCAATGGGCCTCCAACTGATGTAGTGCACCAATCCAGCCATTGCAGAGTGCAACTCCTGTATCGCGATAAACCCAGCAGCTTACATTACACTCAGACTTTTTGTAAGCTGCAGCACCCCCAACATCCAATTGTGAAAAGTGCGGCTCCTTCTCATAAACTGACTTCATTTGCGGTTGAGAAATTTCCTCATTCAGGACTGCAAATTCATTAACATTGACACGTGTCTCACTTTTTGGCTCTGCACCTCCTTCCCTTCCACACGCCAACTTTATTCCCCTACCATACTGTGTTGTATTCCGTGTCTGTAGTCCAATGTCTGCAATGTTACTTTCATTTTCCCAGCCGACCGTACCATTTTCCCTTTGAACGTTATTATGTTCTATCCATAGTGGAAGTGTGCAGATGGCACCTTTTCACTTCCCCAGTTTGACTTCCTCTTGATTGGAAAAGGGAACCTGTTGCAAGACATCAGCTCGCTTAGTCCGCGAAACGCCTTCCGTTGAAGACTGAACGTTCACATTGACCAGTGATGGCTCAGAGACTGGAATGGTGGATAAGAACAAACGAAGGTTGAATTTGTTGCGGGCGGTGACTGGGAAAGAGTGGGGTGCTCAACAGAAGTGTCTACGAATGTTGTATAAGGGGTTAATTTTGAGTGTGATGGATTTCGGATGTCAAGTGTCAGTGGGTTTCACGGCAAGTCAGAAGTTGCGGTTGGACAGGGTTCAGGCAAGGGCATTGAGGGTGTGTTCGGGTGTGATGAGGTCCTCTCCAGCGAATGCGGTTCAGGTGCTTGTGGGGGAGATGCCGTTGGGGTTGAGGAGAGATGCGTTGAATATGAGATGGTGGGTGAAGTGCATTGCGAAGAGTGTGGCTCATCCGGTGCGTGAATGTTTGAAGTATAATTGGAGGTTTGATTATTATAGAGACCGGTGGAGGAGGAAAGGAGGCACATTTGGGTTTCACATGTAGGAAAAGGGAGTGCAGTGGGGTGTGGGTGATTTGATGACTGTAACAGATACGGATTTGGAGAGATGGCCGAGGTGGATGACGGGGTCTCCAAAGGTGTGTTTGGAGTTAGCGAATGTGGTGTCGAAGAAAAGAGGATTGCGGAGCGAGATCAAAGCTTTGGGCCAGGCATATGTGGCAGGAAAGGAAGGATGCAAGGTGTGTACGGATGGTTCGAAGGGTCCTGTGTCTGGGAGAGTGGGTATGGCGTATTATCTGGAAAGCACTGGGGAGTATAAAGTGAGACGATTGACAAATGATGTGTCAATTTGTACAGCTGAGTTGGTGGCAATTGCATTGGCGATTGATAGGGTGTGCGAGTTGGGGTTAGATAAGGTGGTGATATTTTCAGATTCATTGAGTGGGTTGCAGGCGATTATGGCGGGGGATGGTGATAGGAAGGACGTGATTATGGACATCAGGAGGAAGATTGATCTGTGCGTACATGGGGGAATGGATTTGGAGTTGGCGTGGATCCCCAGTCACAGTGGTATTTTGGGTAATGAGTTAGTGGATCTGGCGGCGGGTGAGGGTATGAGAAGGGGAGTGGTTGATGTGAGATTATCTTTGAGTGTGGATGAGGTGAAGGCGGTGGTGGTGAGACGGGTCATAGATGAGTGGCAGGAGAGGTGGGTGAGTGGGGTGAAGGGCAGGTGGATGTTTGGTGTTTGTGTGAAAGTGTCGGTGAAGGTTGATGCGGGGAGTCTAGAATGGAGGAGGGGGGAGGAGGTGATGCTGAATCGGTTGAGGATAGGACATTCGGGACTGAATGATTGTCTGTTTCAAGTGGGGAAACGTGAGTCGAGAGATTGTGCGCTGTGTGGTGTGCCTGACACTGTGGGACATTTTCTGCTTAGGTGTGAGAGACATGTTGAGGAGAGAGAATTGATGAGGGTTCGATTGTCTGCGCTGGGTGTGGCTGAGCTGAGTGGGAAGACTTTGCTGGGAGGTGAAGGGGAGAGAGGCAGGAGGAGGAATAGTGTGATGGTGGATTTTGTGAGGCAAACGGGGCGGTGGGAGGAGTTATGAGTTTATGTAAGCTAAGTATTGATTGGTGGGTCTGGTGCACATCATCCTTCAGGATGGGGAAGCGCCTGCGTGGGACCGCCCATGCATCCAATAATTAAGAAGAAGAAGGAGACTGATGACACGCCCCTTGACATCATCACTCCCTCTTCCAACCTGGAACAGAACGGATGTCTCTATTTCGCAACCGCCGCCTCTCCACAATACACTCTGAGTCTACAATAGATGTTTGCTGTTTCCACTGCAGCCAGAAACTGCTACCAATATGCTTGTGGGGCAAGTACACCTTGGGTACACGTCTTGTGCACAGTTCACAGTTTATGCAGCTCTCACTTTCCGAGAACGTCTCTCAGTGACATAAGGTACGCCACCTTTAAACAATGCGCATTATTGTTTCTCGAAATTCCCCCAGCTACCTATACGCTCGCCCGGGACCCCACCAATCATTAAGGCAGGTCAGGACCCCCGCTCACCTGGGGCCCCCGGGAGGGGGGTTCTGGTGGATGTCTTCTTCTCTGTTGCCAGGTCCTTGAGGCTTAGTTTGTCGTCGAGCGGCAGTCTCGTGTGTGCTCCCTGCACACAGGCTGGCAGCCCTCTCCAAACCAGTACTCCCTCTTGACCGCCGCTGGTGCACCGACTCCTTCCTTTTTATTTCGCTCAGTTGCACCCGCGAATTCCGAATCCTCGTCGCCAATGTAATGTTCTGGTATAAATAGTCAAGAGACGCGGTACGATTGAGCACTTGTTTATTTTCTTAGTGCCATTTACGATGATAATAAAGATGACAGGCTAAAGCAACAGAACATCCACCAGCCCCTTCTCAGACTGGCATCTTTTCTCCACTCGCCAACGGTCACCCGCAAGAACTCACTCACACGCTACATTCCATTGTGGAATGCATTACGAACATGTTGCTCACATATACAGAAAATGTCCCAAAAATAAATACCAAGGTTAGATCTCTACACTCTCCTAGTAATTTAGGGGCCGATTCATGGAACAAACGTGCGCCGGAAATCTACCCGCAAGCCGGCGCAAGCAGGCGCAAGAGGAAAAAAAGAGGCGCACGCGCACGAAGTCCCTGCGCGTGTCTTCCTCGGGATGTGTGCCAAACCCGTGCATGGCGCACACGTCACTGCAACATCGCGAAAGGCGTGCGCGACGCGCACAGTGAAAGCGCACAACCTCAGCACACACACCAGAAAGTGGGCGGGCCATGGGGCGTAACGCGCGGAATGGGGAACAACACGCGAAAATAAGGGCGTAACTGGGGATGTACTGCAGGGAAGCAGACGGAACGCCCACACGCACTCGAACCACACGTATTCATGGAATCGAATAGGGCAAAGCCACGCACAGCCAAAGACACGCACAAGCTGAAACACGGCCGCCACACGAAGGCAGGCGGTAGAGTCCCAGCGCATCAAAAAAGTGGCGCGCGGGAAGTCAAATACGCGATTGAGCGGGGTACGTGGATTTCAGGGGTGCGCGAGAAATTCTACACGCGATTGGCCTGGGTACGTGTATTACAGGGGTGCGCGAGAAAATCTACACGCGATTGGCCTGGGTACGTGGATTTCAGGGGTGCGCGAGAAAATCTACACGCGATTGGCCTGGGTACGTGGATTTCAGGGGTGCGCGAGAAAATCTACACGCGATTGGCCTGGGTACGTGTATTACAGGGATGCGCGAGAAAATCTACACGCGATTGGCCTGGGTACGTGGATTTCAGGGGTGCGCGGGAAATGCTACACGCGATTGGCCTGGGTACGTGGGTTTCAGGGGTGCGCGAAAAAATCTACACGCGATTGGCCTGGGTACGTGTATTACAGGGGTGCGCGAGAAATCCTACACGCGATTGGGCCTGTGCGGGTGGGGCAGTGTATTACGTGGGTGTGCGGGAAGTTGAAGTGGTGAATTGCCAGTGTGGGTCCTCCCAGGTCTCCCCTCTACCCCCTCCACGACCTCTGCAGGCAGCCCACACCACAGGGGACTACCCTGCACCCCTGGTCATGTCCCGCAGGCAGCCCATCCACCATGGGCATGCCCCCCAGCCAAGCCACATGTCCCCTTGCACCCCCACCCCCCAGCATCGTGGGGCACCTGCCAGCAGGCCCCCAACCATGTCCCACTCATGTCCCCTTGCACCCCCACTCCCCAGTCACCAGGGGCAGCCTCCACCAGGCCCCCACCCATGTCTCCCACCACCCCCACCCCTCCAGTCACCAGGGGCAGCCTCCACAAGGCCCCCACTCATGTCCCCCTGCACCCCCACCCCCCAGCACTGTGGGGCACCTGCCAGCAGGCCCCCAACCATGTCCCCTTGCACCCCCACCCCCCAGCAGGCCCCCACTCATGTCCCCCTGCACCCCCACCCCCCAGCACTGTGGGGCACCTGCCAGCAGGCCCCCAACCATGTCCCACTCATGTCCCCTTGCACCCCCACCCCCCAGCACTGTGGGGCACCTGCCAGCAGGCCCCCAACCATGTCCCACTCATGTCCCCTTGCACCCCCACCCCCCAGCACTGTGGGGCACCTGCCAGCAGGCCCCCAACCATGTCCCACTCATGTCTCCTTGCACCCCCACCCCCCAGCAGGCCCCCACTCATGTCCCCTTGCACCCCCACCCCCCAGCACTGTGGGGCACCTGCCAGCAGGCCCCCAACCATGTCCCACTCATGTCCCCTTGCACCCCCACCCCCCAGCACTGTGGGGCACCTGCCAGCAGGCCCCCAACCATGTCCCCTTGCACCCCCACCCCCCAGCAGGCCCCCACTCATGTCCCCCTGCACCCCCACCCCCCAGCATTGTGGGGCACCTGCCAGCAGGCCCCCAACCATGTCCCCTTGCACCCCCACCCCCCAGCAGGCCCCCACTCATGTCCCCCTGCACCCCCACCCCCCAGCACTGTGGGGCACCTGCCAGCAGGCCCACAACCATGTCCCACTCATGTCCCCTTGCACCCCCACCCCCCAGCACTGTGGGGCACCTGCCAGCAGGCCCCCAACCATGTCCCACTCATGTCCCCTTGCACCCCCACCCCCCAGCAGGCCCCCACTCATGTCCCCTTGCACCCCCACCCCCCAGCACTGTGGGGCACCTGCCAGCAGGCCCCCAACCATGTCCCACTCATGTCCCCTTGCACCCCCACCCCCCAGCACTGTGGGGCACCTGCCAGCAGGCCCCCAACCATGTCCCCTTGCACCCCCACCCCCCAGCAGGCCCCCACTCATGTCCCCCTGCACCCCCACCCCCCAGCACTGTGGGGCACCTGCCAGCAGGCCCCCAACCATGTCCCCTTGCACCCCCACCCCCCAGCAGGCCCCCACTCATGTCCCCCTGCACCCCCACCCCCCAGCACTGTGGGGCACCTGCCAGCAGGCCCCCAACCATGTCTCCCACCACCCCCACCCCTCCAGTCACCAGGGGCAGCCTCCACAAGGCCCCCACCCATGTCTCCCACCACCCCACCCCCCAGTCACCAGGGGCAGCCTCCACAAGGCCCCCACCCATGTCTCCCACCACCCCACCACCCAGTCACCAGGGGCAGCCTCCACCAGGCCCCCAACCATGTCTCCCACCACCCCCACCCCTCCAGTCACCAGGGGCAGCCTCCACCAGGCCCCCAACCATGTCTCCCACCACCCCCACCCCCCAGCAGGCCCCCACTCATGTCCCCTTGCACCCCCACCCCCAGTCACCAGGGGCAGCCTCCACCAGGCCCCCACCCATGTCTCCCACCACCCCCACCCCTCCAGTCACCAGGGGCAGCCTCCACAAGGCCCCCACCCATGTCTCCCACCACCCCACCCCCCAGTCACCAGGGGCAGCCTCCACAAGGCCCCCACCCATGTCTCCCACCACCCCCACCCCTCCAGTCACCAGGGGCAGCCTCCACCAGGCCCCCACCCATATCTCACACCACCCCCACCCCTCCAGTCACCAGGGGCAGCCTCCACAAGGCCCCCACCCATGTCTCCCACCACCCCCACCCCTCCAGTCACCAGGGGCATCCTCCACAAGGCCCCCACCCATGTCTCCCACCACCCCCACCACCCAGTCACCAGGGGCAGCCTCCACAAGGCCCCCACCCATGTCTCCCACCACCCCCACCACCCAGTCACCAGGGGCAGCCTCCACCAGGCCCCCACCCATGTCTCACACCACCCCCACCCCTCCAGTCACCAGGGGCAGTCTCCACCAGGCCCCCAACCATGTCTCCCACCCCCCCACCCCCCAGCAGGCCCCCACTCATGTCCCCTTGCACTCCCACCCCCCTGCAGGCCCCCACTCATGTCCCCCTGCCCCCAGGTCCTGACGAAACGCAATCATGGCAGTAATGGGCAGCATACCCAGCACAAACACCCAGCCAAGGATTGCATCCACCCACATAGTAGATGCAATTACATGATACAACCCCAATGGCAAGTATGTAAATGAACACATGTCCGTCACACACACATACACAATGGGTGCAAGTGAATTTCAAAACCCATATCATGACATGCATGAAACCAATGAGAAAATACCACAAATGTAAGTAATAAATATATGTATTACAGATGAAAATGAAGTAAAGAAATAAAACACACAACAATGGGGATGACAAAACAAATGGTCCATGTCCGAGAACTAATAGAAAAAATCAAAAAACAAAGGAATCCAAAAACTAATGTAGTCCAAAGCAAAATAATGGGGGGAAAATATAAGGAAAAACCATTGCCTCATGGTGAACACAAATATAAATCCAACAAATGTTTTCCAAACATCAAACTATGTACAATAATAACCCAGGGTCCATGAGCCCAACACCATAAATGAAACCTACTACTACTAACTAATAAAAAATATATATACAGAAAAGTGGCCATTGTCCGAGCGGTCCAAAAAAAACTTTAAAAACAAAGGAAACCTAACACTAACTAAAGAACTATATACAATGGCAGCGGGAAAGTCCTGCGGCTCACTCTGTGATGTTGCCGGCCAGGGCATCATCGAACTCCATGTCGATGTCCCGGAGGCGGGACTCTGTCCTGGCCCCGAGGTCTCGCAGGGACAACCCCGTGTCCACCTCAAACTCCCTGCAAGCTTCCTCGAGGCACTCAGCCCGCCTCAACGCCCGACGCATGGAGAACCCCGCCCTGACCATGGTGAGCCGCTCCTCTTCCGCCCGCTGCCGCTCCGCACCTATCCGCTGGACCAACTGCTCCCACACGGAAGACACTGCCATCCCAGGGTTCTCCTGCCCTCCGGCCGATGCCTGCCCCTCTGATCTTGATGGCCCCGAGCCATGATGCCTCCCACGTCGAGCCTACTGCTGCCTCCGACGCCACTGCCTCTGCCAGCACGACGGCATCCAGGCTGATGGAATCCACCGATGCCGTCGTGCACGTGCCCTGCCAGATGATGCCGGCACATCCTCCATCTGCAGGGGGACAGTTGCTGGTGTGTCCACCCCTGCTGGACCTTCGACTCCCGACTGTGGCAGGGATGGGGTCCCCACCGAGCTGGCTGCGTTGGTCGGGGCAGGTCCACAGGGGGCCCTGGTGGCATCTGGGCCGGAAGACGGCATGGAGCACGACTGGCGCATAGCTTCCACAGAGGAGGAGAGGGTCGCCAGAAGGCCACACACATGTAGGAAACCCCCGACCATGGCGGCTCCCAAATGGTTCACGTACGCACGGTGCTCTTCGTGATGATGTGCATGCTCCTCCCGGGAAGCATGCACCTCATCACGAATGCCAGCCGTGCACAACGCGACACCAATCAGGACCCTCTCCACACGGCAAGGGGTCCCCTCGTCCGCAGGTAGAGGAGTGTCAGATGACATGGACATCTCCCCTACCTGCAGACGGGCCTGGGATGGGGCATCCCTGCTGGTGCATGGTGGTGCAGTCACAGTGTCAGGGACAGTGACATGCACAGGCACCTCCACGGCAACCTGTGCTGCCTCCTGCCCCTGGCCCTGGACTGCACCACTTGCACCAGCGGGGATGCCCCCACCAGGCCCCATGTGTGGATCAGTAGCGGCCTCCTCCCCCTCTGTGGAAACCACCAACCTGGAATTCTCCACGCCGTCTTCCGCCGGTGCAAGCCCCTGTGGGGGCTCACCCACCCCTTCCACTGCAGCCGTGGCGGCATCCCCGCCGCTCTGCTCCACAGCGCCTTCTCCGCCCTCTTCTTCACTTGCCACTGTGTAGAGGGAGACATAGAACACAAGCATCAGGGTACTGTACAATGGTCCTCTAGACAGGAAGCAACAGCAGATGAGTGGCACTGTCATACATCACTTCCATCATGTCCCTCCACAACACATGGGTCACTGCAGGCAAAACACATACAGTAACAGGCATGGCGCATGCCATGGACATTGGCATACATGACCAAGGGACTCATGATTCATGCAATGTTGGTTTTAAACTCACATGCATCATGGGTCTTGCCATCACATGCACACACCTCACCGTAGTTCCATCCATCTGGCCTCGTACACCACAGACGCAGTGGATACAAGGATGACTAGGCTGCATCAGTGAATCTGAACATTGTCACAGACATGTGTCATGCATCCATGGCAGTTACAAGTCACAGACACGCAGGTCAGACACACACACATGGACACCATACGTGTACATGGGACCAGCACCCATCCCTCACCCCCACCCATGTCCAGGAACAGAGACTGCCATGCTTCCATGTGTCCATTCCGCACAGAGCCCCCCATGTTGCAATAGAACACATGCACCAACCATGTGGTTCACACATCACTGTACTCACATGCCTGACCATGATGTCCCTGCACACACACATACGTACATGGCCTATGTCACACATACAGGCAGGTATCAGACAACCAGCACACTGCAACATGCCCTGTCTCACACAGTAATGCTTGGCCACTTACCGGCCAACTCCAGATGGGTCTGCCTCCGAAGGATCTGGGCGTGGAGCGCTGGGTCTACGCGTTCCAGGACCCTCATCTGGATGTCTCTCAGGCGTGCCTGGCCCCCCTCCGCGAGGCGCCGGGCCTTATTGAGGGTCCTGGACCTCAGGTCCTCCCAGCGCTTCTTGATGTGCTTGATGTCGCGGGTTGCCACCCCCTCCGCGTTGATGGCAACCACTACATCGTCCCAGATCCTCTCCCGTCCTTCCTTGTTGGCGCGTGGTCTTCCGAAGAGGGCATCATAATGCCCCAGGACATGCTCCACCAGGACACCAACTTCCTTCTCACTGAAGCTGGTGGCCCTCTGCCTCTCTGGCTGGGGGTCGCCACTGGTCTCAGATGGTGCTTGCCCCGACATGGCGACCCCCGAGGCAGGCGTGTGTGGGCAACTGGGTCCTGGGGCTGGGCTGTGGAGCGATGGTATCCCAGTCGGGAGTCTACTGTTCCAGCAGGGGTGGACACAGCAACTGGACCCCTGCAGATGGCTGATGTGCAGGCACCAAATGGCAGGGCACGGTGGCAGCAGGCAGGCAGGCAGGCAGGCAGCATCAGATGGCACGTGGGAGGCTGCTCGGGGCACTGGGGGGCAGTGATTCGGCCTTCTGGGCAGGAGCGTGGTCTTCCGTGTGTATTCGCGTGGCCAGCTTGATACGGAGTGATTTGGCACGTGAAAAATCTGCACGTCAGCATGTAATTCGAGGAAAGGCCCTTAGCGCGTAAGCGCGTCTGCACGCATACGCATTTTCATTGGACCAAAGGCCCTCAGCGCGTGAGCGCGTCTGTGACGTGTCGTGCGAGGGTGTATCCCTCATTGCACGTGATGACAGAACACACGTGGATTTCAACCAATCGCGTGTGAAAGTTCACGGCACCCCGGAACACACGTACCCAGGCCAATCGCGTGTAGATATTCTCGCGCACCCCTGAAATCCACGTACCCAGGCCAATCGCGTGTAGATTTTCTCGCGCACCCCTGTAATACACGTACCCAGGCCAATCGCGTGTGGAACTACCCGCGCACCCGGAAACACACGTACCCAGGCCAATCGCGTGTACGCTCGCTCCCCTCCGATCACACGCGATGACACCCGAATACGGGAAACACGTGCACGGCAAAAGACGTGCACAGGCGTCAACGAGTCCGCCCACACGGAGCGCGGACAGCATAAAAGTGCGCGCAAACAACAAACGCGTATATACAGCGACGATGAATGCCCCATTTGTTGCTGCACTGATCGTGGGACACCGCAGGAGGAGGAGAATAGCCAGGGCACGCATTTTTGCACCACTGACAAGCCTTTTTGGGATGCCTGACGAGCAGGTCTACGGCAGGTATAGGTTTCCACCCCATATCATCCTAGACCTGGTCAGGGAGTGGGAAGATGACCTCACATCCCCCACCCTTTGCTCCCAAGCATTGAGCCCCTTGGAGAAGCTGCTCAATGTCTTGCATTTTTTGGCCACTGGGTCGTTTCAGCGGACCACTGCCATAGTGGGGGGGGGTCTCACAGGCCACGCAGTCACGCTGCCTACACCAGGTACTGGCAATCATGACAGCGCGCCCCTCAGTCCGCAGGCACATATACATGCCCAGAACACCCGCAGAAAGGCAGGCCGTTGTCCTGGATTTTTTCAGGGTGGCACACTTCCCCAAAGTGCTCGGTGCCATAGATTGCACCCATGTGGCCCTACGTCCACCTAGGGCCACTGAGCACATCTACCGAAACCGCAAGCACTGGCATTCCATCAATGTACAGGTGGTATGCGATGCAAAGGGAATCATCACCTCTGTCTATGCAAACTACCCTGGCTCCACCCATGACAGTTTCATATACAGAATGTCCGCCCTGAGCCGGGCCCTGGAAGCTGGGCAGCATGGCGACACATGGCTCCTAGGTCAGTACAAATGCCCTTGCACATGCATGCAAGTCACACACAGACAAACATCCCAACCCTAATAATCTCAATTATTATCGCCTCCCCAGGGGACAGTGCCTACCCTCTGAGCAACCACATGATGACGCCAATCCGGAACCCCACCACACCACCCCAGGTAAGATACAACGCCGCCCATATTGCAACCAGGGGCATAGTGGAGCGCACATTCGGAGTGCTCAAGTCACGTTTCCGCTCCCTTGACTGCTCTGGTGGGCAACTACTCTATGCACCACCAGTAGTGTGCAGGATCATTGTGGCAGCATGTGTCCTGCACAATGTTGCAACACGGCAGGGCGTCCCGGTGGACATGGTGGTGCCCCCACATCCCCAACCACAGGCACAGGCGCTGCCCATGGGAGGGGACAGGGCACGTGGCGAGGAAGCCCGGACCCAGCTTGTGGCCACATTTTTCACCTAAACTCCCACCCCTGCGGAGTGCACACAGGCCTGGCACATACCAGGTGACAATCGATGATGACAAAGTGACAGTCAACTGTCACAACCCTACCACCCTGAGATAGTTGCCATGGAAGTGCCACATCGTCTGCATCCCTAGCTACTTAAACACAAGCTATCCTGTGCAACCAAAATGCACACATATGACATGTGACATGACATGGGCCATACACAAGTATTCCAAGGCGCAATGAGGCAGGGGGGGGGGGGAATAAGGGAACACAGAGAACGGTACTACTAGGCCAGGTGTCATTGAGATTGTGCAAGTGCAGGGGTAGGGGGAAGGGAAAAGGGGAAGGGTGGGGGGGAGTCCAGTACAGGGGAAGTAGGCCAAAAGAATAATACATAGGTCGCCTGGTGGCAACTGCAAAGGTAAGTGCAGACAAGTGCTGGGAAGGGAGGGCTGTAGGGATAGAGAGACAGTACTGCAGTGCAGGGGTTGCCAGGGTGGCAGTGCAAGTGGACAGTGGCTGGGCCAGGGACCGAGGTTGGTGAGAGTGTCCCAGTAGCAGCTCCTGTGCAGTTCCAGTGAAGAATTCTGCAAGGGAGAGGCAGAGAGTAAGCAGAAGCAAAGAGGAAGGTCTTGAGGTGCTTCCAGAACTGGAGATGGTTCCCCTCAAGTTCAAGTCAGGCAGGAAGTCTGTTCCAGGGGGAGGGCCCTGCTGCGGAGAGAAACCTACCCCCAGCTAGTTGCTCTGAGAAGCGGATGACCTGGACATGCAAGGTGTGCATCACACACACCTGCAAAACAGGCCATGGCCATCACTGTCATGTCAGTCAAACCCTCCCAAACATCAACATGACATGGCGAGCAATACCCATACACTGACGCAGTAACAATAAGGTACACATTGCCATGTCCTAAATGTACAGTGGCATCGGACAATGATGCCTGACCCGGAATCAGATGAAATGACAGACCAACAAAATGTCCCACCCAAAATAAGTCGTTTCCAAATGCATTGCAACAGTCGTAGACGTAACATCACAATGAATGCCTGTCTATATGCACATTATGCATTGCAAAATCAACACTGCAGCTCATGTGTGCAGTGTCCCACTCCTGCATCACACTGCTCAGCGCACAGCACAGTGAACAGCCATTGCGTGTGATGCACACCCTGAGCATCACATCTAAGTGACAGACTACATCAAACATCAAATTTGGCATGTACTGGAACCATAATCGGTCACAGAACATGTGCTGCCGGGACACAGTGGGCACCAGAAGGCAAACAGTGTACACGTGGATATGCAAGGGTGGGAGTACATGGAGTGCATCCGAGTGCAAGTGTGTGGTTCTGCAGGGACATGCACTCCACATATGCATGTGCACTCAAGTGACCATTAGTGTTCCCTACACATCACATGTGAACATCCACCATGTGTACACCCCAGCATGTCAAACCACAACTATCCCCTCGCACCTGAAAGGAAAACACAACACATGAACAGGCATTGATCAGCAGAACACAACATGTACATAGGACAACAACATTACAATGTCAGAGTTCCCATCACACTGCAGGGCAATGCAACTATCAACAACAACCCCCCCCCTCCCACGCAAATGACCATGACCCACTGAACAACTGCACCTGGGTCATGGAGCCTCCAACCGTCATTTCCACCTGGCCACAGGATCACCTTTACCCTTCGTGTCCATCTCCCACCTTGTGTGTAAAAAGATGCCTGAACCCTCAGAATCCACACTCATTTCCAAAATCACAAAATCCAAGGCATGAAAACGAACCCAAACACCCTCCAGTAGATGACTTGACGTAGCAGTACCTCACAAACGCCAAGTACTACCACAATGATGCAACAACCAAGGTAGCACAGCAGAACAATGTCACGACAGGATGTGAGACATGTGTGGTACATGACATAGGATGATGCACCATGAATGGATGTGTACTGTCACAGGTCCCCTGTACAGGCGCGGGAGTCTCATGAAACAACCACCCACACCATGTCCCGGGTGCCTGCAAGGTCAAACTCACACAGGCCCCTGAGATCATGGTGGGGAATGAGGTTCAGGGATATGCAGTCGGGACAGGTGTAGACACACTGGATGACTGGAATGAGTGGCAGGTGAGGGGAGGAGGAATCACACATGAAACTAGGGAATGCACGAAAATGTACAACCTGCATGAACACATACACAATCCAAACAAACTTGGACATCATTGTCATGGCCTTCTGTAGTCCAGGCTCAGGAGTGGTACGAACCAACCACCCCCTCTAGGGTTTTGGCGCCTGCAAGTTCGGGGCTTACACAGGCATCCGCAACCCCAGTGGGGAAAGAGGGTCAGGGAACGTTGCTTGGATAGGCACAGGAAGCAGGAACACCGGGTAGAGGGTACAGGTTTCATAATTGCATAGGATCACGGGTGATTAGGGAAAAAAACATACCAAATAGGACCACACATACATCCATGCATCAGTACACTCCCCAGCAAGCCTATGCAGGGCAGTTTGTAAGGAAAACAACAAGACACTTAGCTCTGGTTTTGAGTGCTGGCCTCCTGCCTGCGCACTCTCAGGGCCGGTTACAGGAGCACTCCAATGCTGCAAAGAGAGACACAGTCAACAACCTGTATGTGCCAATTACACGAAAACACAACACAAAACATGCCCCATAGCAACAAACTACTCTACAAACAGACAATCAGTGCTCGATGCTTCGTACCCATATATAACATCACCCCTGTGACGGGTCATACACAGTGAATGCAGTAAATCAGGTGCTGGTGGGTGCGTGGCAAATGGAACACCAATGTGTCACAATTCACACAACATGCAATGTTCCCTGGGTAAGCAGACAGACCCATATGGCAAGCCATGACTACAGAGCAAGTTGCGTACCACCATGACCAAAACAAAGTTGGCAGTGCATTTATCATGAAGTACGTGGAATAGACATGCACTGCACCCAAGTATGTCCCTTGCTGTATGTCCCTGTGAGCTGCCCCTTTCCATGTCTCGGAAGGCTACATGGTTGATACAAGTGCCCCAATGAACCTTGGTGTACCGCAGGGTATGTGCCACTGCCCCTGCATGTGTCCCAGACAACCCTACTATCAACAGCCATCAGTCCACAAACACATCTGAGCTGCATTGTGTGCTTCAACACAAATATTCGTCTAAGCTCACCCTCAGTGCTGTGACTAAGCCTGCATGTGCAACTCGCCTGGTGCAAGCTTTGCTGTGTCGTGGCCCCCCTGTGATGCTCACCTTGCCTGGAGTTCCTTGGAACATGTCAGCAGTTCTAGGATGTGGGTCTGCAATCACTGTGGCTCTGCTCGTGCACACATGTGCATGTGGGCACCAACAAACGGGTCAGGAATTCCGTCGTCCAATGGGCCATGTCTGCTGGCAAAGGTGCTCTGGTGCCTCATCCCCCTGCAGAAAGTGCATGAAACAAATGATTAATGCATCAAAGTGATCTGTGTGTGTCTCATCAGGCATCTCATTACTTGACCATGTCAGAGAGTCACATCACAAAGCACACCATCAGTCCGTCTTTGACTTCCAAAGTGTGGAACACTATCTACAGCATGAATTGCAACAGGCACGTGTACAGGAAAGAAATGAGACATAATACACAATGCATAGCAATCAATGTCCACATTAATCATGACACACCCCATCTAGCAAAAGCTGAACAGTGGACAATTACACCTAAATCATCCCCACTAGGGGTGTCAACACAAGTCACAAAGCACCAGACATGCCACAGATATGACAGTCCAAAGCCCTTGTGTAAAATTCTGTAACACCGAACCATCCTTGCGAGCCCATGGATAAGGGAGGCAGGAGTGGCATATGTGAGTCAAGGAACCCAAGCAGCAAACACATACACAAGACAACCATGAAGGGCCCAGCTGGAACAGACAGTGGATGCCTTCAAAAACCACAAGGCACCGCACTGTCACATGAAAGCACAATAGACTACAAATTTTAAACTAACTTAACTATTAACTAATTACACTAACTATGGAAAACCTACATTACCTATTTAAACTAACTATCAAACAGAAACTTAACTAACTAAACTAAACGAAAAATCAAAAATGGCCACATACGACCCGGGGGGGAGGGGAGGCACCCAGGAGGGGGGAGGTACAGGGTGCTGCTCAACATCCAGATGCGATGATGCTGAGCCAAAAATAAAATACCTCCATGGGCTCAACGCCTGCACAGCACGACCTATGTGGGAGATAGATGGTCGTCCGAGTCTGGCTCATCCCGGAAAGGAGGACGTGGCACAGTAGCCTGGCCACGCCTAGCCGCAGCTTGCCCCTCGTCGGCAGCAAGTCTGCCGGACAGGTGAGCCTGGTTCTGTGTGGCGATGTTACATAGGTCTGCATGCAGAACCTCACATGATACACGTGCTTCCTCTTGCAAGGTAGCACGTGTAACACGGAGTTCCTCCTGCAAGGCCTGGCTGGACAACCGCTGCACCCCCCGGCAAGCCTGTAGCTCAGCCGAGATGGTGCGCTCAAGCTGTGCAAACCTCTCCTCTGCCTGCTGCCTCTGGGACATCATAAGGACACCCAGAGTGGATCTGAGGGAGGCATACTCCTCCCTCAGGGCATCCATGTGCGCCTCTGCGTGAGCAGCAATTGCTTGACGCAGAGACGACATTTCAGCCTGGCGTGCCCTGTCTGAGGCCACCATGCCCAACCTGAGCGAGCGGGCCGTGGAGAAGCACCTGCCTAGCAGGGGGGAGCACAGATCGGGCCACACGCTCCATGCTGTCAGCGATGTTCTCCATTGCTGCCCCCTGCCGTTCGGAATTGGCAGTCATGTCTTGCTCCCACTCAGTATACAGCGGTTGCGCGCGGCGACCGCGTTGCCGGGCTTGACCCCTGCGGGACCCAAGGACCGGAGGTCCTCGCTGTGTTGGCACCGCCCGCGGCTGCACGACTACATGCCCCCGTCGACGTGATGTCCCAGGCACATCAGTGACTGGTGTGGAGGGTGACCCTGCGTCCCGATCCACCACGGGCGGAGGAACCAAGACAGTCTGATCCCTCAGTGCAGGTGTCGCAGACAGAGGAGTGTCCACATCAGAATCACTCACCCCTGACACATGGACTTGATGCTCATCCAACTCAACATGGACGTCAGAGTCGTCATCAAGGCTGGACTCATAGGCAGCCAGAGACAGGATGGACTGCAGCACTTGGGGGTTTTCGTGGCCTACCACCCCACGACCCCCACTAGTGCCGGGTTGATGTGGTCTTACCAACCCTGTGTCTGGCATGACAACACCATCCTCTGCATCCATTGCGTCATCACCTGAAAAATAGAGAGGAAAAGGTCACTACACATGTCAGAAGCACACAACACACACACACACCGACAGCAAAGGCATCCGGCAGACATGTGACACACAACATATGACCTGGCATGCATGCTGGGTCTACTTTGAATAGCTACTGTGATCAGACCTGTTGAAAGGTGGCAGTTTGCATGGAAGTGGGTCTATGCAGTGCTGAAAATGTGTACGCCACTCACTACCTACATATACAAGCACTCCATGGTGTGTGCCAGGAAATGTGAAGGCAGTGCAATGTCAAATTCAGACATCACGTGCATTGTGTATTCAATGTGTACCATGTCTAGCAGCCAAGCACCCCTCCACCCCAGTACCAAAGCAGGGATGCCTAGCATGGTATCAAAAGGCTGCCCATACACCTGTGTATTGACAAGCAGTGTTGACTGGCATCAACAGCTTAATGTGATTCAAATTACAACACTGCAAATGATGCTGGGACAGTGGGCAGGACACATGATGGAAGATCCGGAGGCCAGCCACGTGTGAAGAAGACACGACAAGAGTTGGACAGAGTCATTGGCCATTGAACAGGCTGAGGCCTGTGAGCCACACAGGTTGTCAGAGCCTAAACATGTGTGCAACGCAGGACTGAGCCACAGTTGACATGGGGAGGCCGATAATATGGCAGGCAATGTATGTAACCAAGAACTCATATTACAGTGATCATCCAGTCAAGGACACATAGGGGCATGCGTGCAATGCACATGGAGCATGAATTGGCACTCATGTCCCTGCGGGACATCTGACCCATGCACAGTACAAGTGGGATACCCTGCATCGAGTACTAAGGCTGTACCACACGGCATATGTCTGGCAGTTTCTAAGCTGGAAGTTAGCATCTACACAGGACACATGAACAAGAAACTACACATTGGCAAGAATGTAGCAGACCAGTGCAAAGGTGGAACTGGGGTGCAGAGTGGCGGAGGAGGGGCAAGGGAGCATGCCCACATGGAGTCCCGCATGCAGGCAGAGGAGACATGCATGACGGTAGCATTGCATTACTTACACATCAGAACCATGTACACGTCACATGTAGCAGCAATCATGCACAACACATCCCACAAGTGAAACACACACGTCCTCAACAACTACGCATCAACACTCACTGGATTGGACATCAAAGTCCAGCATCTCTCCCACACCTTCGACCAATTCTGGTGGTATGAACTCCGCAACGAGAGCCTCATGCGGAGTGAGTTCTTCCTCCTCTGGTGCAGGCCCACTGCCAGTCACCAGAGTCAAGTTGTAATTTGAGGCACGCTTAGCCTTAGTGCTGCGCTTGATGTCATTCCAGCGCTTTTTGCACTCCTGCGCCGTGCGCACCTCATGGCCGAATGAACTGACATGTTCCGCAACATGCTTCCAGTGGGTGTCACGTTGGGCAGCCGTAGTCTGACTGTTGGCACCCACTAGCATGTCACGGCTGTGTCCCCGCACGTAGTCCACGAGGAAGTCCAGTTCCTGCTTACAGAAAGGCTTCTTCCTCGACGTGCAGGAGGTCGTGGCTGTGTGTGGGGTCCCAGCCTTTGCTGCAGGTGCAACCTTCCTCCTCTTGGACTGTGGCGCAGACCCTGGCTGGCTAATGCCGCCCTGACCAGTATGGCCAGTGGGTTCGGTGGATTGAGCCGAGGGAGTGGCAGGTGGAGGGATGACCAAAGGCCTGACTTGTGTCAGTGGCAGCTGGGTGCCCACTAATGGACCCTGCGCAGCAACATCAGCTGTGGCAGGGTCATTGACCGCAAAGGTCCTGGTTGGCAGACTCACAACCGGGGTGCTGTTGGGTGCATCTGCCCCTGCACTTGCCAACACCCGGCTGTTCGGGGCAGCAGATGACATGACTGCCCCAGGGACACGTGTCTTGGTCTGAGCAGCCCGGCGTGCCCCTATGGTTTCCCCCCTGGCCTGTTGGAGATCTACCAAGGGCTCTTCAAGTGCCAACGCAGCCTGCGCTGGCAGACCCTGAGCCTGGGTGGCGGTGTCCACAGCTGCACCTGCAGCTACCGCTACCCTTGGGCCCGTGGCAGTCGATGGAACGGACTGCCGGGTCATACGGGTGCCAGTGCCAGATGCAGGAGCTGCATCCCCCGGAACCACAGGGGGTGGTGGCATGGCTGCACCAACACATGGCACAACATTGTACTCAAGTGGCGCACCCCTGCCTCTTCCCCCTCTGTGGCTGCCCTGGACACCCTGGAGTCCCCCTACTCCCTGGTCACCACGGCCACGTCCCCGGCCACGCCCGCCACGAGGAGTACGCCCAGCTGAGGCGCCCCTCACCTTTGGTGGCCTCCCAACCATGGCACAGATGTAATAGTGCTGGCACAGATGGAGTGGTGCCAATGGGAGGTGTACAGCACAATTGACCTGGGCAATTGGGGTGAAGGGGGTGGGAAGCAAGATGTTAACAGCCCCCCTGCACCTGCAAGGCTGTATGTGACCCCGGTGATGTGGTGACGGGTCACGCAACGCTCAGGCACCCCAAAACTGCAGTAAAACCGTGCACGCAACCCTGCAGCCTACGTGCGTGGATTTAACCTCCCGCAGTACGCGGTGGCACCCAGTAACACGAATAACGCGTACGCGTGGGACACGCAGGTTACGATGACATCGAAAAAGGGTGCAATACACAGGGGCACCCGCAGTGGGAAAAGGAACGTTTGCGACTCACCGTCTGACTAGCGCGATGCAGAAAAACACGCGTAGCCAATACCCCCGCCAAAAGAAGAGATACGTCCTTGAGAGCTGTAAAGTAGATGGCGCGCGAAACAACTGGAAGCAGCAACACACGTCGGTCTCCACGGAAGGCACGTACAGCGAACTGCTGGGCCCGCTCACCTTTAACCCGTGCTGAGGGAAACGCACGCGCGCGTCACGTCACATGCGGACGTGCAGTTATTCACGCGCAATTACGCGCATTACACGCGGACGTGCAGTTTTTCACGTGCGATTACGCGCATTACACGCGGACGTGCAGTTTTCCACACGCGATTGGCCTGGGTACGTGTATTACAGGGGTGCGTGAGAAAATCTACACGCGATTGGCCTGGGTACGTGGATTTCAGGGGTGCGCGAGAATATGTACACGCGATTGGCCTGGGTACGTGTGTTCCGGGGTGCCGTGAACTTTCACACGCGATTGGTTGAAATCCACGTGTGTTCTGTCATCACGTGCAATCAGGGATACACCCTCGCACGACACGTCACAGACGCGCTCACGCGCTGAGGGCCTTTGGTCCAATGAAAATGCGTATGCGTGCAGACGCGCTTACGCGCTAAGGGCCTTTCCTCGAATTACACGCTGACGTGCAGATTTTTCACGTGCCAAATCACTCCGTATCAAGCTGGCCACGCGAATACACACGGAAGACCACGCTCCTGCCCAGAAGGCCGAATCACTGCCCCCCAGTGCCCCGAGCAGCCTCCCACGTGCCATCTGCTGCTGCCTGCCTGCCTGCCTGCCTGCTGCCACCGTGCCCTGCCATTTGGTGCCTGCACATTAGCCATCTGCAGGGGTCCAGTTGCTGTGTCCACCCCTGCTGGAACAGTAGACTCCCGACTGGGATACCATCGCTCCACAGCCCAGCCCCAGGACCCAGTTGCCCACCCACGCCTGCCTCGGGGTCGCCATGTCGGGGCAAGCACCATCTGAGACCAGTGGCGACCCCCAGCCAGAGAGGCAGAGGGCCACCAGCTTCAGTGAGAAGGAAGTTGGTGTCCTGGTGGAGCATGTCCTGGGGCATTATGATGCCCTCTTCGGAAGACCATGCGCCAACAAGGAAGGACAGGAGAGGATCTGGGACGATGTAGTGGTTGCCATCAACGCGGAGGGGGTGGCAACCCGCGACATCAAGCACATCAAGAAGCGCTGGGAGGACTTGAGGTCCAGGACCCTCAATAAGGCCCAGCGCCTCGCGGAGGGGGGCCGGGCACGCCTGAGTGACATCCAGATGAGGGTCCTGGAACGCGTAGACCCAGCGCTCCACGCCCAGATCCTTCGGAGGCAGACCCATCTGGAGTTGGCCGGTAAGTGGCCAAGCATTACTGTGTGAGACAGGGCATGTTGCAGTGTGCTGGTTGTCTGATACCTGCCTGTATGTATGACATAGGCCATGTACGTATGTGTGTGTGCAGGGACATCATGGTCAGGCATGTGAGTACAGTGATGTGTGAACCACATGGTTGGTGCATGTGTTCTATTGCAACATGGGGGGCTCTGTGCGGAATGGACACATGGAAGCATGGCAGTCTCTGTTCCTGGACATGGGTGGAGGTGAGGGATGGGTGCTGGTCCCATGTACACGTATGGTGTCCATGTGTGTGTGTCTTACCTGCGTGTCTGTGACTTGTAACTGCCATGGATGCATGACACATGTCTGTGACAATGTTCAGATTCACTGATGCAGCCTAGTCATCCTTGTATCCACTGCGTCTGTGGTGTACGAGGCCAGATGGATGGAACTACGGTGAGGTGTGTGCATGTGATGGCAAGACCCATGATGCATGTGAGTTTAAAACCAACATTGCATGAATCATGAGTCCCTTGGTCATGTATGCCAATGTCCATGGCATGCGCCATGCCTGTTACTGTATGTGTTTTGCCTGCACTGACCCATGTGTTGTGGAGGGACATGATGGAAGTGATGTATGACAGTGCCACTCATCTGCTGTTGCTTCCTGTCTAGGGGACCATTGTACAGTACCCTGATGCTTGTGTTCTATGTCTCCCTCTACACAGTGGCAAGTGAAGAAGAGGGCAGAGAAGGCGCTGTGGAGCAGAGCGGCGGGGATGCCGCCACGGCTGCAGCGGAAGGGGTGGGTGAGCCCCCACAGGGGCTTGCACCGGCGGAAGACGGCGTGGAGACATCCAGGTTGGTGGTTTCCACAGAGGGGGAGGAGGCCGCTACTGAGCCACACATGGGGCCTGGTGGGGGCATCCCCGCTGGTGCAAGTGGTGCAGTCCAGGGCCAGGGGCAGGAGGCAGCACAGGTCGCCGTGGAGGTGCCTGTGCATGTCACTGTCCCTGACACTGTGACTGCACCACCATGCACCAGCAGGGATGCCCCATCCCAGGCCCGTCCGCAGGTAGGGGAGATGTCCATGTCATCTGACACTCCTCTACCTGCGGACGAGGGGACCCCTGGCCGTGTGGAGAGGGTCCTGATTGGTGTCACGTTGCGCACGGCTGGCATTCGTGATGAGGTGCATGCTTCCCGGGAGGAGCATGCACATCATCACGAAGAGCACCGTGCGTACGTGAACCATTTGGGAGCCGCCATGGTCGGGGGTTTCCTACATGTGTGTGGCCTTCTGGCGACCCTCTCCTCCTATGTGGAGGCTATGCGCCAGTCGTGCTCCATGCCGTCTTCCGGCCCAGATGCCACCAGGGCCCCCTGTGGACCTGCCCCGACCAACGCAGCCAGCTCGGTGGGGACCCCATCCCTGCCACAGTCGGGAGTCGAAGGTCCAGCAGGGGTGGACACACCAGCAACTGTCCCCCTGCAGATGGAGGATGTGCCGGCATCATCTGGCAGGGCACGTGCGCGACGGCATCGGTGGATTCCATCAGCCTGGATGCCGTCGTGCTGGCAGAGGCAGTGGCATCGGAGGCAGCAGCAGGCTCGACGTGGGAGGCATCATGGCTCGGGGCCATCAAGATCAGAGGGGCAGGCATCGGCCGGAGGGCAGGAGAACCCTGGGATGGCAGTGTCTTCCGTGTGGGAGCAGTTGGTCCAGCGGATAGGTGCGGAGCGGCAGCGGGCGGAAGAGGAGCGGCTCACCATGGTCAGGGCGGAGTTCTCCATGCGTCGGGCGTTGAGGCGGGCTGAGTGCCTCGAGGAAGCTCGCAGGGAGTTTGAGGTGGACACGGGGTTGTCCCTGCGAGACCTCGGGGCCAGGACAGAGTCCCGCCTCCGGGACATCGACATGGAGTTCGATGATGCCCTGGCCGGCAACATCACAGAGTGAGCCGCAGGACTTGCCCGCTGCCATTGTATATAGTTCTTTAGTTAGTGTTAGGTTTCCTTTGTTTTTAAAGTTTTTTTTGGACCGCTCAGACAATGGCCACTTTTCTGTATATATATTTTTATTAGTTAGTAGTAGTAGGTTTCATTTATGGTGTTGGGCTCATGGACCCTGGGTTATTCTTGTACATAGTTTGATGTTTGGAAAACATTTGTTGGATTTATATTTGTGTTCACCATGAGGCAATGGTTTTTCCCCCCATTATTTTGCTTTGGACTACATTAGTTTTTGGATTCCTTTGTTTTTAGATTTTTTCTATTAGTTCTCGGACATGGACCATTTGTTTTGTCATCCCCATTGTTGTGTGTTTTATTTCTTTACTTCATTTTCATCTTTAATACATATATTTATTACTTACATTTGTGGTATTTTCTCATTGGTTTCATGCATGTCATGATATGGGTTTTGACATTCACTTGCACCCATTGTGTATGTGTGTGTGACGGACATGTGTTCATTTACATACTTGCCATTGGGGTTGTATCATGTAATTGCATCTACTATGTGGGTGGATGCAATCCTTGGCTGGGTGTTTGTGCTGGGTATGCTGCCCATTACTGCCATGATTGCGTTTCGTCAGGACCTGGGGGCAGGGGGACATGAGTGGGGGCCTGCAGGGGGGTGGGGGTGCAAGGGGACATGAGTGGGGGCCTGCTGGGGGGTGGGGGTGGTGGGAGACATGGTTGGGGGCCTGGTGGCAGGTGCCCCACAGTGCTGGGGGGTGGGGGTGCAGGGGGACATGAGTGGGGGCCTGCTGGGGGATGGGGGTGCAAGGGGACATGAGTGGGGGCCTGCTGGGGGGTGTGGGTGCAAGGGGACATGAGTGGGGGCCTGCTGGGGGGTGGGGGTGGTGGGAGACATGGTTGGGGGCCTGGTGGAGGCTGCCCCTGGTGACTGGAGGGGTGGGGGTGGTGGGAGTCATGGGTGGGGGCCTGGTGGAGGCTGCCCCTGGTGACTGGAGGGGTGGGGGTGGTGTGAGACATGGGTGGGGGCCTTGTGGAGGCTGCCCCTGGTGACTGGGTGGTGAGGGTGGTGTGAGACATGGGTGGGGGCCCTGTGGAGGCTGCCCCTGGTGACTGGGTGGTGGGGGTGGTGGGAGACATGGGTGGGAGCCTTGTGGAGGCTGCCCCTGGTGACTGGGTGGTGGGGGTGGTGGGAGACATGGGTGGGGGCCTTGTGGAGGCTGCCCCTGGTGACTGGAGGGGTGGGGGTGGTGGGAGACATGGGTGGGGGCCTGCTGGGGGGTGGGGGTGCAAGGGGACATGGTTGGGGGCCTGCTGGCAGGTGCCCCACAGTGCCGGGGGGTGGGGGTGCAGGGGGACATGAGTGGGGGCCTGCTGGGGGGTGGGGGTGCAAGGGGACATGGTTGGGGGCCTGCTGGCAGGTGCCCCACAGTGCTGGGGGGTGGGGGTGCAGGGGGACATGAGTGGAGGCCTGCTGGGGGGTGGGGGTGCAAGGGGACATGGTTGGGGGCCTGCTGGCAGGTGCCCCACAGTGCTGGGGGGTGGGGGTGCAAGGGGACATGAGTGGGACATGGTTGGGGGCCTGCTGGCCGGTGCCCCACAGTGCTGGGGGGTGGGGGTGCAAGGGGACATGAGTGGGGGCCTGCTGGGGGGTGGGGGTGCAAGGGGACATGAGTGGGGGCCTGCTGGGGGGTGGGGGTGGTGGGAGACATGGTTGGGGGCCTGGTGGAGGCTGCCCCTGGTGACTGGAGGGGTGGGGTGGGGGTGGTGGGAGACATGGGTGGGGGCCTGGTGGAGGCTGCCCCTGGTGACTGGAGGGGTGGGGGTGGTGTGAGACATGGGTGGGGGCCTTGTGGAGGCTGCCCCTGGTGACTGGAGGGGTGGGGGTGGTGGGAGACATGGGTGGGGGCCTGCTGGGGGGTGGGGGTGCAAGGGGACATGGTTGGGGGCCTGCTGGCAGGTGCCCCACAGTGCTGGGGGGTGGGGGTGCAGGGGGACATGAGTGGGGGCCTGCTGGGGGGTGGGGGTGCAAGGGGACATGGTTGGGGGCCTGCTGGCAGGTGCCCCACAGTGCTGGGGGGGTGGGGGTGCAGGGGGACATGAGTGGGGGCCTGCTGGGGGGTGGGGGTGCAAGGGGACATGGTTGGGGGCCTGCTGGCAGGTGCCCCACAGTGCTAGGGGGTGGGGGTGCAAGGGGACATGAGTGGGACATGGTTGGGGGCCTGCTGGCAGGTGCCCCACAGTGCTGGGGGGTGGGGGTGCAAGGGGACATGAGTGGGGGCCTGCTGGGGGTTGGGGGTGCAAGGGGACATGAGTGGGGGCCTGCTGGGGGGTGGGGGTGGTGGGAGACATGGGTGGGGGCCTTGTGGAGGCTGCCCCTGGTGACTGGGTGGTGGGGGTGGTGGGAGACATGGGTGGGGGCCTTGTGGAGGCTGCCCCTGGTGACTGGGTGGTGGGGGTGGTGGGAGACATGGGTGGGGGCCTGGTGGAGGCTGCCCCTGGTGACTGGAGGGGTGGGGGTGGTGGGAGACATGGGTGGGGGCCTGGTGGAGGCTGCCCCTGGTGACTGGAGGGGTGGGGGTGGTGGGAGACATGGGTGGAGGCCTGGTGGAGGCTGCCCCTGGTGACTGGAGGGGTGGGGGTGGTGGGAGACATGGGCGGGGGCCTGGTGGAGGCTGCCCCTGGTGACTGGAGGGGTGGGGGTGGTGTGAGACATGGGCGGGGGCCTTGTGGAGGCTGCCCCTGGTGACTGGGTGGTGGGGGTGGTGGGAGACATGGGCGGGGGCCTTGTGGAGGCTGCCCCTGGTGACTGGAGGGGTGGGGGTGGTGGGAGACATGGGCGGGGGCCTTGTGGAGGCTGCCCCTGGTGACTGGAGGGGTGGGGGTGGTGGGAGACATGGGCGGGGGCCTGGTGGAGGCTGCCCCTGGTGACTGGAGGGGTGGGGGTGGTGAGAGACATGGGTGGGGGCCTGGTGGAGGCTGCCCCTGGTGACTGGAGGGGTGGGGGTGGTGAGAGACATGGGTGGGGGCCTGGTGGAGGCTGCCCCTGGTGACTGGAGGGGTGGGGGTGGTGGGAGACATGGTTGGGGGCCTGGTGGAGGCTGCCCCTGGTGACTGGAGGGGTGGGGGTGGTGGGAGACATGGGTGGGGGCCTGGTGGAGGCTGCCCCTGGTGACTGGAGGGGTGGGGGTGGTGGGAGACATGGGTGGGGGCCTGGTGGAGGCTGCCCCTGGTGACTGGGGGGTGGGGGTGCAAGGGGACATGAGTGGGACATGGTTGGGGGCCTGCTGGCAGGTGCCCCACGGTGCTGGGGGGTCGGGGTGCAAGGGGACATGTGGCTTGGCTGGGGGGCATGCCCATGGTGGATGGGCTGCCTGTGGGACATGACCAGGGGTGCAGGGTAGTCCCCTGTGGTGTGGGCTGCCTGCAGAGGTCGTGGAGGGGGTAGAGGGGAGACCTGGGAGGGCCCACACTGGCAATTCACCTCTTCAACTTCCCGCACACCCACGTAATACACTGCCCCACTCGCACAGGCCCAATCGCGTGTAGGATTTCTCGCGCACCCCTGTAATACACGTACCCAGGCCAATCGCGTGTAGATTTTCTCGTGCACCCCTGAAATCCACGTACCCCGGCCAATCGCGTGTACAATTTCTCGCGCACCCCTGAAATCCACGTACCCAGCCCAATCGCGTGTAGATTTTCTCGCGCACCCCTGAAATCCACGTACCCAGGCCAATCGCGTGTAGAATTTCTCGCGCACCCCTGAAATCCACGTACCCAGGCCAATCGCGTGTAGATTTTCTCGCGCACCTCTGAAATCCACGTACCCAGGCCAATCGCGTGTAGAATTTCTCGCGCACCCTGAAATCCACGTACCCAGCCCAATCGCGTGTAGATTTTCTCGCGCACCCCTGTAATACACGTACCCAGGCCAATCGCGTGTAGAATTTCTCGCGCACCCCTGAAATACACGCTCCCCGCTCTGCGTTTGCTGCTGCCCTTTGCGCTGGATTGGGGATTTTGATGGCTTTTCCCTGCGCGAGGGGCGTTCTTGGGGGCGTAACTGACGCTGCTGCAGGGTCGCTGCGCCACTCTGCACCACGGCTGGTTGTGGATGTTGGAATCCATGAATACGCTGTGCGCCTGAATGTGTTTCGGCGCACGCGGCTGGCGCAGACTACCGCACGCGCACACTGTGCGCCAGCCGCGTGCGCCACTTGTGCGCTGAATTCTATGAATTACCCCCTTAATTCGTACAGGTGAACCCATTGAACACAGGTACTATCCATCAATCCCCAAGGTGCAGAGTCCAGCCCAGGGCGAGTGGTCACAGGGCTATAAATGCCAGGAGTTTCAATCTTGAAAAGTGGTCGTTTGGAGAGCGAGTTGCTAGTGAGGTTTTGTAGATGGTTGGACAGAAAAGGAGTCCAGCACACACCAATATGGTGATCATCTTGGTACACGCAGACATAAACAAAGTGTGTGCTGATTCTATTATTTTATTGTCTAGGTACATTGACAATCTTTTCATTATGCACAGCGAGTTAACCGAAAGTGGCAGAAAGGGGCTATATAAAACCACTTACATTACATCACATGGGTGGTGTGGGTTAAATGCGGGTTGTATTACTGTATACTACCCCATTACTGCATCACCCAAATTCAACTTGGGCAGAAACTTGGAGGATTCATATCCAGCTATGTGCACTTTCTGCCAATTTCAGCAGAATAACCATGTCGGAATTACCACGGCAGTGATTCCGCTGAAATGCCCCATGGAGTCCAAATAAATGGGGACCAACACCGCCAGCATCACTTGTAATCCGGCAGTAATACTGCCCGACCAAGTGGCGGTCACAGTATTACAGTTTGGTGGTATCTTGGCAGATTTACCTCTGAGATACCACCAAACTCTCAGTGAGGCCGATTTCTGGAACAGTGAGAAATAATCTTGGAAATAATTAATGAAAAGTTTGAACAGTAACAATTTCAGTCTCAAATTCACTAAACTGCACAGAAAAATATCCATTACACTGTCTTCTTTATACAAGGGCAAAAACTCCAGTTTAAAATGAACCACAAACGAACACATTCTAACTGAATCCAGCATGCTAGTAGCATGTCGACCAAGGAACCTGACATGGAGCATCACTTACAGCGGATTTATGAAGATTAAACTGAATTGCTCGGAGGAAACAGCTTTTGTGACTTGTTCAAGAAAAGGGGATACCCAAAAGATACAACGTAATCTGTATATGTTAAGCCCAAAGAATAAACAATTAATTACCCTTGCATTACAAATAAAGGAACATCTTTTAAATCTTACTAGACGTGGGGGTTGTGGGGGTGCTAGAGGGTTCCGGCCATAATGGCTGCCTGATCCACAAGTTCTGCTCAAGGAACCAGCAATCCTGCTTCATAGGATGGGTATGTGCTGTTTTACTGATCCCAAATATACAGGTAGCTAAGGACAACTCCTTTGGGCAAATGCGTAGCGAGTTTGGAGACCCTACAGGCCTCTTAGCTGTCAGGTCAAGCTATGGCCTGTGAAGCTTGAGTGTGCAGGCAGTACACAGTGGACTCCGCTGTGTTGTCCTGGCTGCTTGCAAGCACAAATCCTGTTACCGAGGCAGCTGCAGCTGGCTTTTCCCTGGTGGCCTAACTGACGAGTGTCGGAATGATAGGCCCGGTACAGTTCAGGTGAGCGGGAGGAGCAAAATACCAAAAGAAGCAGCTAGCATCCTGCTGTTGGCAATCTCGACTGACGGGGAGGGCCCGGAGCTGCTCTGTGATGTTATGGTTTAATCGCACCATGTGCGGGGATCCGCCCTGTAGTACTAAGCCCAGCGAAGATTGAAGCTGCAGTATCGTCCCCTCCTTGCATGTCACCTGGGGATTGAAAAATGTGAAGCGCCCGGTCGGGAGCACTGTAGTGTGAAACGTTGATGTCTGGTTGTCCCTGAAAAGACTCTGACTACCAGCTGGAGAGCTGGCTGTACAGGGAAGCTGCAACTTATAATGTATGAAGGCAGCATCTGGCGGAGCCGGGCACCCAAACAGCCCACTGCTATGCATCGGCAGCCACTCACTTCAGGTGCACTCCTCCCTTTGTGAAGCAATCGTGTGCATCCTGCTGGAAACAGCAGATTAAAGGAGGCCTCTCCTATGAGGCACTAGTGAAGGGTTGGAGCGAGTAGAGACAGCCCTGTGAATCTACTTCTGTTATCACTTGGGTCGCTGCCCAAACTAAAGCCGTGCTTGAGTAGATACCTGATGCTCTAATCTTTGTCCCAACTGCAAACCCTGCTTTTAGTGTGGCAGAGCAACTCACATGACTGGTACTTGTGCTTATCACACTTTGGGGTGACTCTGTACTACTGTTGATGAGATGCCAGGTTGTAGCTTTAAAAAAGCAGAGCCATCTGGATGCATTTACTAAGGCGCCCCCTTCCACGGAAGAGCCTGGATTCTCACCTGATTTCACCTCTTCTTCTGGCTAAGCTGGAGAGCAGCATGCTGGATAGATGTGTGCCATAATGTTGGAAATGAAAGGCGCTCTGAGTATGCTGGATCAGAAAATGGACACCCTGCTGGGTATTATTGAAAACTCACAGCACAAGATTGAACAGCTATGTCGCCAAATGTTGTAGGTGGAGACTCGTATTGGTGTATTGGTGTAATGGAAAATTCATTTAGCACCCTGGAAGGAAAGGTGTCACATCTAGAAAAGGACATGAAAGCCATACAAGAGAAGAATGGTGATCTAGAATCCGGAGTGTGCCGGACCAGTATTCGATTTGTTGGCCTCCCAGAGACAACTGCGAAAGGGCGTCTGGATATGTACCTTGAAAAACAACTTCTGACCATGCTGGGTCCCCATGTGTTCTCCAGTAATTTCCTCATCGAGAGGGCTCACTGCACGCCTGGTCCACAACCTGCCCCCAGGGACCGCAACCCACAGCCATTGGCAAGGTTCTAAACTATAGAGACAGGGACCACATACTGAAGGCTGCTGTAGAGAAAGGCGAGTTACGATATGACAATGCCCATGTCTCTAGGTCCTGGATTCAGTGTTGCTGTTCCATCGATCACGCTGACATTTTTTGATGTCAAGGGGCAGCTGAGGGCCTAAGATGTGAAATAACGAATGCTTTACCCTGCTAAGTTGAAAGTGATACATGGGGACAAATCAAATGTTTTCCATCCCCGCAAGATGCTTTGAATTTTCTTAACTCTATATGATGCTTCTCCCTTCCTTGGTAATTGTAGGTTAGTATACTTTGCTCCTGTGGGCTGCGATGGACTGGAAGTAGTGCCACTCCACACAGCTACTTGTGAGTAATGTGCCACCTAGAGTGGCTCCCCTGTCAGATTTGTGGACTGGGCGGTTCCCCCACCCAAAGCGAGATGCGCCTGATTTCTTTCCTTTCTGTAGTTTTTTTATATCTCATCTCCCCTTTTCTGGCTGGCAATACGGCCACTATGTTGAATTTGAGTATTTTTGGATGTTATACTTGAGGTTGGGGTTGTTCTAGTGAGGGTGAGTGCATTACCAGTCCGGTAAACGTGAGGCGTACATATAATGTACAATGCTACAATTAATATTGAACACCTGGGAGGAAAGCATGCAGAAAGGTAAAGTAAATGCATTAAATGATCTATATGCGAAACATGTCACTCCAATGCGCCAACTCCTTAAACGATTAAATTAAAAATTGCAGTTCGGTGAGTCAAATCAAATTTATTGACTTAGTGTTATCTTCACACAGATCAAATTATTTTCCAGAGTCAAATCGTATTTATTTTCTCAATTTATTGACTTTGTGTTATTTTCACACTGAACAAATTATAGCTTAAAACTCTTTTTCTAGATTCAAATTGTGTTTATATTCTCTTTTCCAGATTCAAATTGTGTTTATATTGTTTCCCCATTGCCAGTTGCAATGGTTCATCAGGAGAAAAAGAAATGATATTGGTCCTATTTTTGTGACTGTTTTCATTTGATTTCCTTGAACCAGTATCCTTTTCCAGGAAAGTGTAATACAATAAAGATTGCCCATGCGACTAGCGCAGGAAGTCTTGATTCTATTAAAGACACGGAGGCAAGCATTATGCTTAACTTCTTTAATTACTGCTAACCACAGCTTTTTAAATCTTTCTTTTGTTTCAATGTATATTTGTTTTATTTTTTTTTATAACTTGTGTAAACAACAGAAAAAATGAAACATCATAGCCTTAACGCAGCTAAACTACATCCCCCATGAGGCTCCTCAATATGGTAGTCCAATAGCCTCTCTCTCACTGTCCAATGAGGCAATCCCTTCTACTATAAGTCACTGCCTCTCTGGGTCCCTTCCTCTTCTTTTGCAGCTCGCTTTACTGAACGAATGTCTAAAATCCAACTGCCTCGCGTATAATCCAACTGAGTCGGTCCTTTCTATTCTTGGTAGGATCTCCGTATTCTAACTCCGCAACTCTGCTGCTTTCGTACACTCTAATCTCGGTGATTCTTTTGCTCCTCTCCTATGCAAAAAGAGAAATGCGCACATTAGGGAGGGGAATACGATTTATCACATGTTATAATCAAGCATTTACATAGATTTGCTGCGACATGTCTTACAGTTCATATCATGCCCCTTACAGCCGTATTCCCTTAGGGTGGGATAATGCTCGCCTCTGTGTCTTTAATAGAATGAAGACTTCCTGCGCTAGTCGCATGGGCAATCTTTATTCTATAACAAGACCGGAGGCGAGCATTATGCTTGTTCAAAGCTTACAACAACAGCAGCTACTATATTAGATACTGGTTTGAAGTAAAATGTCTTAAATACTGAATCGCTCGACCAGTCTGCTGCTTTCATGATCTCCTGCAGCGGAACTCCGACTGCAAAAGCTTGTGAAGCCATGGCACCCCTGGTAGAGTGTGCTCCAAATTTAGACGTGTCTATCCCTGCCAACTCCATCACTTCCTTCACCCATCTAGTAATAGTAGCTGACGTAACTGCTTTGTATGGTTTAATACGCGCTATAAGAAACTGGGTAACCCCCTTCGGTCTAACCGCTGCTGTCGCTGCTTCATAACACTTTATACAATTCGCCACACACAATTTCTTGTTATTCGGCCAGTATGGGTATGAGATCACTTTAGAATTGGTCTTTGTACGCTGCGCTATGGTAAAGGCTATCCCTTCCGGGTAATATATCTTCCTGTCTATGTCTAAGGCTTTAATGTCTGAAACTCTTCTACAGGACACTAAGCAAAGGAGTGTAGCTAGCTTGCCTGAAAGCTGTTTATCTGACAGAGAGTTGTTACTCGGCCATTGCTCGAACAGGTGTATGACTTTTTGGACATCCCATAATGATGAGTACTTGGGCGTAGGAGGTTTGCTCATCTTTACACCATTTAGCAATCGGGATACCGCTGGGTGTTCCACTACTGGTGCTCCGTCCACTACCTCGTGTCTAGCAGAGATCGCTGACCTTTATACTCCTACAGTCCTGAACGCCCTCCCAGTAGACGGGAGGCTGGCTAGGAAATTCACCACTTGGACTACAGGTGCTGAAATGGGAGATAAACTCCTCCCCCTGCACCATAAGTCCCAGGCTTGCCACGCGGAATTATAGCTCCTGATCGTAGATGGAGCCCATGATAGATTGATAAGTCTTGTAGCGTCTTCTGAAAGGCCTGGCAAGCGCCATCTATGCCTGCAATTCTGCATGCTATCAGTGTTAAGGATTGATCCTCTATCAGAGAGTGAGGGGCTCCTGCTGGATCGGTCAGCAGGTCTTGTCTGTATGCAATCTTCTGTGGAAAATCCATAGAAAGTTCCATAAGAACTGCAAACCAGGCTTGCGACTTCCACTCTGGCGTCACTATCACTATCTGAGCTTCGTCTCTGCGCACTTTTGCTAGTACCCTCACCAGCATCGCAAAGGGGGGAAAGGCAAAGTGTCTCTGCGACCCACAATGATGCATGAATGCATCCGTCCCCGGGGCTCCCGGGTCCAGCTTCCAGCTGAAGTAATCCGGCAGGTGTGCGTTTAGCCTCGAGGCAAACAGGTCCATGTGCAATGGCCCCCATCTTGCTTCCAACTTCTTGAATATGTCTCTGTGTAGTTTCCAGTCGCTGTAATCTACTAGGTGTCGGGAGTTCCAGTCCGCCACTGAGTTCAGGGCCTCTGGGAGATACTCTGCTTTGACTGTAATCTTCTTCTGTAGGCAGTCGTGCCAGAAATCCTTTGCCAATTCCGCTAACATCCTGGACCTGGTACCTCCCAGCTTGTTTATATACCTTACTGCAGATATATTGTCCATCTTGAGAAGGATGCTGCAGTGCGCTCGGTCTCTGGTAAACTCTTTTAACCGCTAGTAATTCTAGGCAATTGGTGTGTAGATCCAATTCTTCTTTTGACCATTTCCCGCCTGTTTCTATGTCGCCGCATCGTGCTCCCCAGCCGGACCTGCTGGCGTCTGACTCTATAACTAACCCTGGTACGTCTCCGAAGATGGCGCAGCCGTTCCAGGCTTCCATATTGTGGAGCCACCAGGGGAGTTCTGATCTGCTTTCTTCGTCTAGGGGAACTAGCCGATGGTATCTCCAGCCTTTCCTTAGGTACTTGATCATCAGCCTCTGAAGAGCTTGATAATGTAACGGGCCGGGAAATATTGCTTGTATGGATGCTGCTAACAGACCTACTATCCTGGCTAGATAACGAAGAGAGATCAGCGGTTTCTTGAGTGCTGCTCTCAGAACTTTCTTGATAGCTCTAATTTTCTGAGTTGGTAGCTCCAAGGTAGCTTTCTTTGTAGCTATAGTGAAACCCAAGACCTCTAGCCACTTGGTCGGAGTAAGCTCTGATTTGTCTTTGTTCACTAGGAAACCTAGGCTGGAAATTAGCTCTATCGCCCATTGAATCTGCTTCTGTAAGCAATCTTTGTTTTCGGCCATAAATAGGATGTCATCCAGGTAGACGATCATCCGACACCCTTGTTCCCGAAGTGCTGTCGCGATGGGCCTCATAAGCTTGGTGAACGCCCATGGTGCTGACGCTAGACCGAACGGTAGGCATTTGAATTGCCGGAGTTCGTCTCTCCACCTGAAGCTTAGAAAAGGTCGACAGTGGGGTGCTATGTGAACTCTGAGGTAAGCGTCTTTCAGATCTAGGCGCGCGAGCCAGTCCCCCTTTCTGAGTAAGTCTCCCAGCAGATGGATTCCCTCCATCTTGAAGTGCTTGTACACTAACCAGCTGTTGAGTTCTTTCAGATTGATTACTGGACGAACTTTGTCTTTGCGACGGACTAGGAACATATTGCTCAGGAAGGATTAGCCGCTCCCTGTAGCCCTCTCTATCACGTTTTTCCGCGCCAGATCCTGGATCTCTGCGTCTAATAAATCTTCTTCGGCCCGTGTCATTTGAATTCTGTGCGGGGGGCGATCCTGCACCGGATGACCTAGGAACTCTAGAATGAAGCCCTGTAAGGTCTGAATAACCCATGCATCTGACGACAGATCGCGCTAGTTGTGCAAAAAAAGCATTGTCCTGCCCCCCACAGGAGGATAGGACGCTGCACGTTCTCTCACCAGAGTTATTGTCCTGTTGACGGTAATATCCGCGTCCCCGACGTCCCCGAGAACCTCGTCCTCTGTTCGGGAAAAAGGCGTCTTGTTGTCGGGTCTCCCAACACTGGGCTCTGGGGCCTTGTGCTCTCCTGTTATTGAATCGGCCGCTCGACCGGCCCCTGAAAAAACTCTCCCCGGGAATACCTTCCTAATGGAGGCTTGTGCTTTCTCCAGTGCTGTGTATGTTCCGACGAATCTGTTCATTTCTTTCACAAATGTGTCACCGAACAGGAGCCCTTGGGCGTTTTCCCCGGCTTCGTAAAATGCCAGGTCTTCTAGTTTGGTATCAATCTTCAGTAAAGCTGATCTGCATCGCTCTGAAGATATTGCGCAGCTTGTGTTACCCAGCATGCAGACTGCTCTCTGCGCCGATCCTGCTAATATAAGTGGGTCAACGGGCTCCCCAGTGTCTTTAGCTCTCTTGGCTAAATCCATTATCTTTGCTATGGGTCCAGCTAAGTCTAACAGTTTATCCTGGCATGTCTTTCATGCCCTATCCATGCCTTTTCTGGTGTCCTTCCCTGCTTTAGTTAGGAAGGTTAGCATCTTTGCGTCGAGCTCGGGGGTCTCTGCTACTTTCCCTGTCAGCTCTGGCCTCGGACACTCAGCTTTAAGTCTGAATCTAATATCTTTCTCCATAGGTTTTCTCATTTTCTGGGACATATACAGGGCTACTCTTGGTGATGGGGTCCAGTCCGTTGATCTGGGGTGCCTTATTGTGTCAGGTTCAAACATGCCTGACATGTCTTCTTCATCCATGGGGCCTCCACAACGCTGGCTTTAGGCTCGCTTGTACTCTTCTTCGAGACTACGCTCACTTTGCTTATGCTCTGATCATCCTTCTCTCCCCTTTCCTGATCCGAATGCTCTGAGGATGATAAGGTATCCCCTATATTTGTCGCCCCTGGGGTAGGGGGTACGAGGTTGGGCAAGGCTGTCTTTGTAAGAAAGGCACTTTTCAGCCTATTGAAAACATCAGCCACCACTTATCCTTCCCTGTATCTGAGCCCGGGGGAGTAGAAGAGTGTTTCCTCTTCCGGGCCACTTTCTTCCCCTTCTCACTTTGTTTCAGAGGCTCTTGTGTGGAGGTTCCCTCACCGGGGTCGTCGAGCGTGCCAGCTTTCTTGCCCAGTATTTCTTCCAGGACTAATAACCTGTCTTGTAGAGGCTTGACTCCTAGTGCTACGGCTTGAACCAATGAGTCGCCTAGCACTTTCTTGAAGCTGTAGGAGAGGTCTATATCTTCTCCTATGTATTCCACCTCTTGCTCTGGTTCTCTGTCGCTCCCTTCACTCCAAGCCTCGTTATCCATGCTGTACGCCATGGTATTATGTGTGCCTCGCAGAGGATGGCTATCCGGTTGGGAACTGTAGCTCCTCTTTTGCTGCTGGCAACAGAAAAATATATTTTCTTTTTCTTTTTTTTTTCTTTTTCTTTTTTTTGAAAATTTCCTCTTTGCTTTGAATGCCTCTGATGTGCGCAGGCGACCCGCTAACAAATTAACGAGTTTCGCGCGTTCGGGAGTGAAGAACAGGAGCGTAGAATTGCCATTGGCTTTCTCCGTCCGAGAACAAAACTCGGTGAGAGGAATACAGTAATGCGCATGCGCCCGCTTCCCTTGTTTCTAGAGGGAGTGGGGTTTACCGCGTACTACGCGTTGCCTGTGATACTCTTCATCTCCGTCGGTGTTCTTTCGCGGCTGACTGGCCGAGCCCTAATGCGAGTGAGATCACTCGCGGGCTCGGCAGTCAGCCGTCCTGAAAGCCTAACTTGTCCGCGAAAAGAACGCGTGCATTTCGAACTCGAATGTTAATACGTTTGCACTAATGGTACGCGCGCGCTTTACAATATATAAATTTAGCGTCTCGACAATTAAGTATCATAAAAACGCAGCATAGCAAGGTACTGCTAGAATTGATGTCACTTATCTGTGGTGCAGCAAAAAAGAAGAGGAAGGGACCCAGAGAGGCAGTGACTTATAGTAGAAGGGATTGCCTGATTGGACATTGAGAGAGAGGCTATTGGACTACCATATTGAGGAGCCTCATGGGGGATGTAGTTTAGCCGAGTTAAGGCTATGATGTTTCATTTTTTCTGTTGTTTATACGAGTTATAAAAAAATAAAAAATAAAAATATACATTGAAACAAAAGAAAGATTTAAAAAGCTGTGGTTAGCAGTAATTAAAGAAGTTAAGCATAATGCTCGCCTCCGGTCTTGTCATAGAATCAAGTCACTTTTGATAAACAAAACTTGAATGAATAACCAGTTTCTTATAACTTTGTGAAAATATGCTCTCTCTTCAAAAATGAGGTAGGTTGGCCTTGATAAGCTACTCCTATGTCCTCGACTGCTTTCGCGAAGGCACATTCTCCCTCGTACGCTCCTAGTCCAACCTAACTCATTTTTGAAGAGAGAGCATATTTTCACAAAGTTATAAGAAACTGGTTATTCATACAAGTTTTGTTTATCAGAAGTGACTTGGAATACTAGGGGATTGAACAATGTTACTAAGCAGGGTAAAATAATTCTGTATTTGAAGTGGCTCCACTGCTACATCGTCCTCCTACAAGAGAACCACCTCACACAGAAAGGTCATGAGAATTTCTGGAGATCTAAAATACATCTGAAATGGTACTCCATAAATTGCACCTACTCTCAAGGTAGAGTAATACTTAAGCAATATGCCCCGAGCCTATAACTATGGGTCCCGGGGCATTACCAGAGTCAGTAATGCCCCCGGCGCTCGGGGCATATAGCTATTAGTACCCCGGCCCGCAAAAACTGCGTGACTGGGGCACTAAAAGCTTTTTTTTTTGTCCCGAAACGCTGCAGCGTTTTGGGAGAAGAAAAAAAAGAAGTCAAAGAAAATGGCTGCCATGGAAAGAGAAAACAGAGTCAGTTTTCCCTTTACATGGCGGCCATCGGGAGCGGACAGGGAAGCGTTTCCAGCGCGTCTGCTCCTGAAAAAAAAAGAAGGTAAGTGTGGTTGGGAGTGAGGGAGGGAGGGAGTGGGAGAAAAAAAAACGTACCTGGGTCCCCGGCGGGGGATGATAGAAGCCTCCAGCTGTGTGGAGGCTCGGAGCGGGGATGGCCTTGCTCCGAGTCTCCACACGCCAGGAGGCTGCCATCGTCCCCCACCGGGGACAAAGGATAGAAGGTAAGTGGGGTGGGGAGCGCAGAGAGGTGGGAGGAGGGAGGGAGGGAAAAAAAAGCCAAAGCTTTACCTGAGTCCCTATTGGAGGGTGAAGGCAGCCTCTCAGCCATGGGGAGGCTCGTAGCGGGGATGGCCCGGCTTCGAGCATCCTCATTGGCTGAGGGGCTGCCACGTCCCCCGCCGAGGACAAAGGCCGTGGAATCCCGACATAGGGATTTCCGGCCTGGTAATGACTCGGTGAGGGCCAATCAGAATGTCTCTTACATTCTGATTGTGCCCTCGCCGGTTACTAATTATACAAAGATCTTTAGGCTTCCAACAACACGAAGGTGTGCTGGACCCCACAGAGAGGTAGGCCATCCTTGCATGTTGTATGTTGGGTTATCGCCTAGTACTGGTCACTGTGTATGTTCCCAACATAGACCACCCCAACTTCTTTAATAATATCTCTGTTAAACCACAGAATATCCTGGATTATGCTTTGACCCTGGCTAGCGACCTGAACACAATCACGGACTGATCTACTTCTGGATATATCTACAGACAGAAGCTAGCCTCTCGGATATGCTGCCAGAGCACTAATTGCTCTCTGCGATAAATATGTGTTACAGGGCGTATGGAGAAGGGCACATAAGACACAGCATGGATGCTCATACTACTCCTCGGTCCACGACTCCCACTCCTGCATAGATAGGTTTCTACTCTCTGGGTGAAACGTTGTCACATTCTCCCCCGTACGCTCCTAGACCACTCACTGGTTACCTTGGAACTGTTACTTCATAACATTAACTGTCACACTAGAACCTGGAGATTGAAACCTGAGTCTCTGCATGATGTTGCCTTCACAGATGACTTGCTGTCTGATATGACATGTTTTCTGGAAATAAATAAGGGCTCTGTCACTGAAGCAGCAACGCATTTGGAAACATTTCCAAGGAGAGTGGGAAAGTTTGTGCGCTTGGAGGTATGCTTGACAAAAGTGAGCAGGCCTTGAAGAGACGAGAGATGCAATATGTTGGAGACCATTCCCACAGCACACTGCAGAGATTAGGAATAAACTGAGCGAGTTCAATGAGGCTGCGAAGCGTGGGATAACATTCCTGAATTTCAAAGTATTGGCTAGGCAATATGGGGATGGTGATAGACCCTGTAGGCTACTCTTGTGGGCAATCTGCACAGATAATCCCCTACATTGATCACTGAGATAGTAAAGGTTGGGGAGGTGCAGAGGACCCCATAATCAGTGCATTTCTTAGTTACTATTCTGCGTTGTACAGTAAACCAGTAAACCTGATGGGGCCCCCTGTGCAAGGTTGACCTAGTACTTAGAGAACATAGAGTGAGCATGGGTGGTAGACGGGCACTACAACACACTCAATGTCCCTATCTCAGTTGAAGAATCAGAAGAGCAATTAAAGCACTTCCGGGTGGTAAGGCTCCAGGCCCGGATGGCATAACCATTAAATACTATAAGGAATATGAGGCCAAGCTGCCCCCCCTTGCATCTTGAAGTACATCAGGAAGTGTTGGTAAGACAAACTTTACCTCCCACAATGAAGGGCACTATAATTACATTCATTCCTTAATTGGGGAAGAATAAGCATCTATGCTCCTCATAAAGTCCCTTCTATCTGGGGATTCATATAGTGTCCGAATGGTGTTAAGTATCTGGGAATACTTATCTCACAGATGTGCACAAGTTATATGATGACAACCACTTGGTAGCAGTTGAATACACAGAAGCCAAAGTTGATCGCTGGGGCAACCTCGCACTTTCCCTCATTACTCGTATATATCCATTATAAAGATGGTAGTTCTTCCCAGATTCTAATATATATATATTCCTTAACGTCCCGATCAGAAGGCCCAAAGCATATTTTGACAGGATATGCATGGTTTAATTAGGTTCCTCTGGGCACACAAGCAGGCAAGAGTTGCCTGGGAAGACCTCACCCACCCGGTCGAGGAGGAGGCCTAGCTGTACCAGAGCTTGAAACGTATTACCAATTTGCCCAGTCAAGTCATATAAAACACTGGTATTTTTTTGGGCCATACGGGCAGCAGGCCGCTTTGTAAAGAGCCATAGTAGCACCATATAGGTTCACTGCGGAGCTGTGGGAACAGCAGTGCATACAGCAAAATAAGATAAGCACAGTACAAAGAGAAGAGGAGCAGTGTGCATGCTTCACAAGAGACACAACCAGCCGAGGCCTGCACCAACAGACACTGCGTTTAATACAATTGGTGGGCTTGGTAGCACATCAGACCCGGAACTCTGCAGGGATTAGCTGCAATTATATTGGGAAGATGGTTGATTGGTTTGGAGCAGGTGGATTCATGTGGATTGCTGACTTCAGAGACATGGGGCACGATGCTTAAGCTGCAAATGTATTACCATGGGATTAAAGGGGAATTAAACGCCTCGCTGCATACATTTCCGCAACTCCCGCAGTCTCTGACATGGCACTACTCCGTATAAATAAAGATGAGCCACAGCACATGATATCTAAACTGTGCTCAATAATTCCAGGCTGGCAAAAGGGTAAATCAGCGAACGCTAGGGTGAGGTGGGAGAACACACTTGGACAAAGCTTCACGGACGAGGAATGGAGTTATGTTTGCAAGCAAACAACAAAAATCTCTATGATTTACAAACATAAACTGCTACATTTTAAATTCGTTCATCAAGCCTATGTCACACCCATAAATATTAAGAAATATGACCCGAATTAACTGGGGTATATCCGCAATGCAAGACACAAGATGCAGAGTTCCTTCATATGGCGTGCAGTTGCCCTAGTGTAGCTGACCATTGGTTAAAACTCCAGGGTACTCTTAGCGAGATCACTGGCTGCGAGGTACCGCTTAGCCCTGAAATGTTCCTTACTCGGGATGTACTGAAACATTACTGTGGATTTCTTGGCATAGTCCTACTTATTGCTAAGCGATGTATAGCAGTGGGGTGCTGGTTGCAACAGACCCCTAAGATAGACGACTGGCTCAGGGATCTTGTGTGGTGCAATGAACAAGAAGATATCTATAGAGAGCTAGTTGCTCCTATGGCACGACCAACTGACTAATGGCCCCTCCTGTGTTCACAACTTGATGGCACCAGCGTTTCTTAGAAGGTATACTGATGATGCCCGCTGAGTTGTAAGGATGCAGTGAGGATACATCAAGAACTGCCACTACATGGTATGCCCTAGTAGCTATGCCACCCAATCTATCGCCCTTCTCCTCTGTATTGATCAGCTGACCTTATGTAGATGGGTTTGCATGCAGAGCTGAATGGTGTTCCGCCCTAGTAGACTGAGTGATATTTGAGAATGAAGTTGTACACTGACTCGAGTTACCAAGCAGCAGTGTTACGGGTAGGCTGTTGGGTCCACTGAAGGTAATGATAGTCCTGTTTCGGCTATACTCGACCATGAATAGGGCACGGTGTGGTCAGGGTGATTGGCTGAGCCGTCAGGTTCAGATGTGCTTTCTGATCTCACAGATTTTTCCGGTTTGCCTCAAGTTGTAATGATAAAGAATGATCCAACTTATGTACCTGTTTGCTTGATCAACATTTTCCCTACGTTGTGTGTAACACTGTGAAATGTAAAAATAAAGTCCATATAAAAAATTTCTACGAGACCTGCAGGCTGAGTAACTTATTTTATCTGCTGGACCCAAAAGAAAAGAACTCAACCCTTGAACTTGATGGCATTTCTTGTTTTGTATTGAAAAACCATGGTGACACACGAGGAAACATCACCAACTGTGTTAATGTGCTTTAACAATATTCTCCTCCTTATGGACACATTGGAACACAATTTCTTGTGAACCTCAGAGAATACAAGATCCCACGCATGTGAAGTAATATTATGGGAGGTTAATATGAGAGTTATAGGGAGTCATTTTTAATAATAAATATCATTGTTATAAGAAGACACATTTACACAATCTAATTAATCCCATGCAAGCCTGGCATGGGTAGCCCATTGCCAGGCTTGCATGGCCGGTGTGGGAATAACGTGCCAGTATGTCTATATAGCGGCACATTTCCACATCAGAAAACTAAAAGTCTGCTGCTGGGGGGCTAGATTTACCTCCAGCCAACAGCTGGAGGTAAGTCATGCACCCCACTAGCAAAAGACAGCCAACAATCGCCCTATGGAGTCCTACATGGAATGGGGATTAACCACCCTTGCCGGCACTAGTCTGCTGGTAATTCTGGCAGATCAATTCCATTTAGTGGTATCAAGCCGGATTTACTGACGGGATACCACCAAACATGTGTACACATGTAAAGAGGACCAATATCTTTAGCAAGTTGCTGTGTGGACATTGGGGGAATGTGGAGTATTTTGACTAACAGACTTGTGTAACGTAAGCTTTTTATTGTAGCGCACCTGTTCTAGGCCACATGGATACCCTTTGTTTGTTAACTATTTACAGGTCTCAGGTCTAAGTCACTGCTCCTCAGTCCTGTGATCACTTCAGAGAAAGAAGAAGCTGGCTGAACCCCAGGTAAGGAGACTCTGTGGTTCTCAATACACATCCACCACAAAGCTCGTCCAGTGGCCCTCACCAACAGACTTGAATAGGTAAATGCAACAGTTTGACTTCCAGGTAAATGGGATGAGTCTGGTGTACTGCTGCTATCTAAAAGGCAACTGCGGACACTCAATTAGTCCATATAAAGATTACTGAAGGGACACTAGACTACAGGATTTAGAACCATTAAAAAAGGTACTTGACTTGGCTAAAACATTTCGCCTATACTAGTGGTCTAGTGGATTTTGCGAGCTCTCAAATAGGAGAGAAACAGAAGCGACCCTGCGAATGTGGAAAATCTATCACACAAAGTTAGACTAATCCCCACCTTTAAATACAAATGTGACACGGTCAAGAAAATGATCAACACATCATGGATAATGCTTCTATTACTTCAAGCTTTGACACACATTTTTGAAAAACAAGCATCCACTATTTACTGCAGCCTATTTACATTGAAAGCTATCCCTGTTCTAACATTTTCTATAGGGAAATAAAGAAGTACCTTCAGCCCAGATGCCAATAAAAAATAATGAATAGATGCAAAATGTGCTAGCATGCCACAGAGAAAACAGAATACACAAACCCAATGGGCCTCATTATAGGTTTGCCGGTCTGGGAACTACAGTACCGGTAAGCATGCCGGTACTGTACTTCCTGGACAGGCAAACTACGAGTTGTGCTCGCGGGTGCCTTTCTGGAGGGCAGAAAGGCAGCCACGAGCACAGCATGTCGGATGCACCGGCACTGTTATAAACGGTGCATCCGACGTCCCTATTCCCATTCAGCCCTATGAGGAGCATCTTTTTTCTGGCGCCCGCAAATGGGCAATTACCCGGTCCAGCAGGGCCATAATGACCCGGTAATTGCCCAATTGTGGGCGCCAGAGAAAATTGCAAGTTTGGCGGCAGCCTGCTGGTTTTACCGGCAAGGCTACCGCCAAACTTGTAATGAGGCCCAATGACTGCTAATAAGACACATATAAAAAAGGGATAATATAGCAAACATCCCATGATGGTTGTTTACAGAGATGCATGTGCACAATGTTTTGTAGGTGACATAATGCGCAATTTAAAAGTAACAACTCTTTAACATGTAAGGGCCATGAATAATTGTGACCAAGCATACCCCATGAAACAGCACTGTGATAGAAACAAGACTTCACGTTTTTTATACAGATCACATACCTGAACATTTGAAAAGAGCAATGGAGAGACAGACTGAATCCAAGAAAATTGTTGGCCTCAGTATAAAATCAGTGAATCGACATAACAGTGATGAGGAACCTTTTTCGTTTCTTAGTTCAATTAATTGCTGCCAAAAGTTAAAATGGCATGAAATGTGGCTCCTAATTTCTCATTCACCAAATGATTATCTCTCAATACTGCTGAACCCAGGCCTTACAGGCCCATGACACATATTACTCAGGTTTCTTAGATGCCTCTCTTGCTAGCTTAGACGATGCCAACAAATGCTATTACAAGCATAACTCTCAAGATCATGCATACATCTCAGGAATTCCCATCTCAGAAGTCTACAGTACTCCATATCTGCTCCAGAAGCTAGACTAAGCACTTGCCTGATATATTTTTGGAGCAGACCACATGTTGGAACTCTCTGGTTGCCGGTACTGTTAACAGTATTAACACTGCCAATGTGTCACTCTGGACCAATGACCTAACGAGGGAAGCTGAACTTCTTATCTCTCCCAATTTCTGATACATGCTGACTAGACCACTGAATAGTTTGGTCTTTCACATTGATACCAAAAGCAATACTCATCGAAGGAGGACACAAGACATGCCATCAGAGGTTTGATTCCTTTAATTTCCACTTTGGAATTACCGCAGACACATATGTTATTGCATGGTATGTAACTTTTTTTGCACTGCACCAGATCACCAATGAATTAGTTTCTTATTGTGCAATATTTTACCCCAGCCTGGGGCACCAGACCTTAGCCTTCTTAGGGGAGCATGAACAAGAGTGAAACCTGGAAAGGGGGACTGTGAGAAATGGTGTTTCAGACAGAGGACAGGTATTAGCCTGGTGAAAATGGTTTGCGCTAGTTTGGGTATTTGTCATGTATACGGGCGGTTGCCAGTCATTTCGTCGAAAAAAAATGGTCGAATAACAAACTGATCGAATGAAAATGATCGAAAACCAAATGGTCGACAACAGATAGAAATAATATAAATAGGTCAATAGGTCGAAAACAAATGACCGAAAGTGAAATGGTCGACAAACGAGTGACTAATGTGACAAGCATATGCGCAAGCTATAGATGGCATTAACATAGAAAAGGGTCACAGGAAAAAAAATAAACACACGAGTAAAGAACCTCATATTACACCGGTGATCACAGATGACGGTTAAAAACAAACTGTAAGTACTTCATGAAGGTGACAGAGAGCACAGCTGATGAAAACGTTTGCTGGTACAACGTATACGTACATAAAACAGCGGTGAGTTACACACGTTAAATAAACAAATTGCATAGTGGTTCACACAATTTCATATTACTAATGGGGGGGTTCCCCCCCCAACCCCCCGTTTTTTAAATACATTTTTTAATAGAAATACGAACCTTCCGAACAATTGAATAAGTAATCACACATTTTTTTCAGCACATATATATGTAAAATTTTTCATTTTTGACGTGGCAAAGCTATAAATACAAACTCATGTACCAAAAAACAAGTGAATTATTTTAAATCATTTTAATATTTTGCTATTTCAGATACTACTTGAGAGAGAAAAATGGAATTCATAAAATCACAAAGAGGCGCCGATCAGTTAACACATGAAGGCTACATATACAATAAAGAAAGCACAAAGCAGGAAAGAAACTACTGGAAATGTAAAGAGTACACCAAAAATAACTGCAAAGGAAGGGCGATTACGGTTGGCGAAAACATACATTTAACGTGCGAACATTACCACATGCCGGACAATACAGAGGTTTTCATAAAGAAAACACTGAACATATTAAAAGAAAATGTTGAGAAAAATACAAATGAAGCATCGACTTCTCAGGTTAACAAGGCGTATGAAAGTTTGCCACTACATATAACGGCACAGATGCCAAACACGACAACTGTAAAACGCACTATAAATTGCCAAAAGCAACAGAAAGAAAACTTACCCATGGCACCAGTAAGTTATGAAAATATGGTTATACCAGAGGTATTACAGATAACTGAAAGGGGAGAGCATTTTCTATGGAAAACTTTGGAAATTAAAAAGGAAAAAATGTTAGTTTTTACTACTTTTCAAAACTTAACACATTTAGGCAATTCGAAGACTTGGCATGGGGACGCTACATTCAAAACCTGCCCAACTCCATTTCAACAATTTTATAGCGTTCACGGCACAGTAAATGAAACCGTAACACCTCTAATCTACGTTTTAATGCCAGGAAAAACCGAAGAAATGTACAGCTGTTTATATAAATTAATACAAGAATCAATGCCTGAAAAATACCCGGAGACTATGATCATGGACTATGAACAGGGACAAATGAACGCTTTTGCTAAAGTATATAATGAGACACATATTCAAGGGTGCTTTTTTCATTTTAGTCAATCAGTGTGGAAAAGAATTCAAAAATTAGGGTTCAGAACATTGTACATAAGTGATACCGAATTTCAGCACCAAATCAAACGATTATACGCATTAGCATTTGTAAGAGAGGACATGGTTACTACGTATTACGACACTTTGATTGCTTCTAGTTACTATACTAATCATGACGAACAGTTAAGCACATTACTAGACTACATGGAAAACACATGGATTGGGCAACTTACGCGACATGGAACAAGACGCAAAGGGAAATATGAAATTAAAAATTGGAATTGCTACACATCGGTCATTAAGAAAACCCCAAGAACGAACAACGTACAGGAGGGATGGCACAGCAGGATAAATAAAGAATTTAATTCACACAACCCAACATTATGGCACTTCCTTAAAAGTCTGAAAAAAGAACAAAATTTACAAGAAATAAAGGTGTCCCAGACACTGTCACTGGAAAACCGACAAATGGCAAAAAGAAAATACAGAGACCATGAAGAGAGGATATCGAGCATAGTTCAGAATTTTGAAAAAACTGAGCCAATACAATATCTTGAAACAGTAGCATATAATCTAAAATGTTAAAGAAAAATAGTATGAACTCACCAAACAGAGAACTCCGGTTCAATGCAAGAAAGCATGCATCCAGAAAGGAAAAAATCCATGTAAAATCCACCGAATCCGCTGATTCATCGCTCCACCGAAAAAAAATCCATGAAAAAGTGCAAGAGGAAAGCAAAAATCCAATGAAAAATCCACCAAGTCCTTTTTAACATCCATCCGGGAAACGAAACGAAAAGATGCATCGAGAAAGCAAAAAATCCATGTACAATCCACCTAATCCACTAATGCATCGGTCCACCAAAAAAAAAATCCATGAAAAAAGTAGAAAAGGAAGGCAAAAAATCCAATGTAAAATCCACCAAGTCCTTTTGAACAGCCATCCAGGAAACGAAACGAAAAGATGCATCCAGAGAGTGAAAATCCAATTTAAAATCCAAATAAACACTGTGATCCGGAACTTGCAAAAAAAAACATCCGTTGGTGAAAAAAGCAGATCTGTTAAAAAAAGCCATCAAAAAGACGATCCGACGCAATAAAATCCAACCAGAGGAAAAAAAAACCATTGAAAAATCCATCTAGAAAAAAAAATTAATAATAGTCCATAAGCAGGTCCGGAGCGCGAGCAGCATGCATCCTACAGGAACGAAGGAACTTCTAAAATGGCGTCTACGTCGCGTACGTACGACGTCATGCGTTACAAAGTTTACTAAAGTTGGATTTACAATAGCATTAAATAATAGTGAAATAGCCCCATCTAGCGGTAAAAGTTGGAAACACAGTTATACCAAGTTCATTTTAAATTACATTGCAAATATTTATTTATTTATCAAATATCACTAAAGAATTGTATTAAGAAATAAAAATAAATAAAAAAATTACAAATACACATTGTATTGGTGTACAATATTTTAATTACAATGTACAATGTTATATATATATATATAATTACACATTTAGTTTGCTGCATTTCGACCAAAAAAAATACTAACGACCAAAATTCATTTTGAGAAAATTGTAATTCGACCATATTTATTCGACCAAATTAATTTCGACCAGTTTTTATTCGACCATTTGTCTGGACACCTATACGGGCTGTCTTGTGCAGAGCGGTGGCATAGAAACGTATGTGCTGAGTTATGAGAATATGCATTGAGATTCCAAAGAACCTACGTAGGATTTTAAGTTAGAAAAATTGAGTAGTGTTGGGTGTGTCCGAGGATAGGAGCACGGTCAGACAATGCTGGCCTTTATGTAGGAATACATGTAGTATCTAATTATGTTAGTGCTGGTACGTTTCTGAACGATAATTCTGAGTCTCCCAAGAAGAACTCCAGAAAGTGGCCTAGTGCAAGAATAGGACATATGGGAAAGTCAATGTTGTTGTAACCAAGTGGCAGGCGAGTGGGATGAACAGGAAGGAAATGTAGGATGTGTTATGCCCAGCCTCTAGATTTAAGGCAAGCCATGTTTGGTGTTACTTGGTCTTCTACGCTTAACTGGCTATTTTACTGCCTTGATGCAGGGGTCAGATGTTGATTTGATTTGAAAAGAGTGAGTGGGTTCTAGCTGGCTGCTTATTATCTAATTATATGAATATTCAATGGTGAAACATGGGGAATCAACTCTATGGGTATACTAATAATCACCATGATCCTTATTATAGATGTGTCCCTAGCACCCAACATGATGGATATCCTCTGTCCTTTCAGTATATTCTGCAGAATAAAATGAATTGTCCCATCCTGTTTTGCTAGCTATTATGTTGAAAGATCTGAGAATCGGACATCATGGTAGTGTTGCCAACTTCCGTCCATATATTGGAGCTCCAAAATGACTGCAGAATATGATGTACCAAGGTTCATTGTGTGCACCTAGGCATGTTTATTGCTCAAACCTTCACATGTGTAATTATCTACTTGAATAAGAGAAAAAAAGCAGTTCAAAATTGCACAGGGAGCCAATAATAACTTGGATAAAGAGTGAATATGCATGTAACAGTTTACTCTATATTCAGGCAAACTACTATAGTTAATGGCTGCCTAGCAACACTCAGGAATGGAATCCAATACTATGTGGGAATTAGATTAAAAAAACAAGATATTTCAACCTTTTGGTATATTCATAATTGGGCTACTGTGCTACATAGCTGTTAAACAGCAAACACATAGGTGTTTCACAGGAGCAGAATGTTTCCTTCCAACAAATGTCTTCAGATAAATGTAGTTCTACCTTAATACAAAAATAGTCGAGTGTTAATGGGCTTGTCAAATGCCTCTTATATGAGTCGGCAGCCAGTTCCAAATTCTAGGTGCAAGTGTCAAGAAGGATGCCCCCCATATGTTTCTTGCCATCTGGTGTCATTGTAGGGATAATGTGAGAGGAAGTCCGAAGTGTCCTAGTTTGGGAAAGCCTCTTTCTTTCATTTTCTCTGAATTATGGTCCTGATACATAGTTTCCTTTGGAATTAAAACAGAACACTTTAGTGGTTTCGTTAAAGCACCAGGAAAGGGAACATGTTTCTCAATTTTGATGGGAATACAAATGTGCCTAGCCACCATAGTAATCCTCTCCTGTATCCATAAATATCTCCTCTTTACACTCTACACCTCTGCTCTTGGGGCACAAATCTCCTCCTTTGGGTGCTCGTACCAAATCTTGGTGGATGACACCCAAATCCTCCTCTCTTTTCCTGAACTCTCCTCTGATCTATCTATCAACATTTCCAACTGTTTCGCTCCCATTAAATATTGGATGGCTTTGCACTCTATGTTACACTCTAACCAAACAAAGGTGCTCTTATTCCCTGCTAAAAGCTCCATCTAATCTCTTCCTCCACCTATTGTGAGGAATCAGAGGTTATCATCCCAGAAACCTTGACCTGGACTCCTTCTCATGTGGCATGGGGAAGGCAGCCGCTACCTGATCCTTACTCTGGGAGTGGTATTATGTGGGAGGATACATGGGAGGAGGTTCAAGTCAGGAAGAATGGGAGAACATTCCAAAAAATTTCCCAAACGATCATAATGTTTTGGTGGCTTATTGTAGATTTGAGGTTCCTAAGGTTAAAATAACTAAGAACATTATGGACTTCAAGTCCCATAATGGTCTTAGTAGTGTAAGGGAGGCATGGTATCACAAGTATGGCACTGACATAAGAGATACAATTTCAAAACCTTTATTCATGTTTTGTGGTTTGGAAAAACTCCTGCTCTGCCTATGCTATTTTGGGAGTAGTCTCTACCATCGAATAATAAAGAGAACACAGTCCTAGTCAGTCTCAGTCAAATCAAAATGGCCTGTACTAACAAAACCTAATGTCTGCCCTATCTCTTATAGAGAAAGTGTGTAAAGGGGAATGTGAATGCAAAGGAAAATCAGTGCTGTAACATAAAGGATCAAAATGGCTGTGTCAGCTCTCCTCCCCACGTTGGACAGCACGGAGTGAGTCAGCCCCCCTATACAGGGTGACACGCTCTGGCTCAGGTTCTCAAACCAAAGGCAGTTCCATGTTAAAGTCTCTACTTCCAGCTTTTAATAGTTCTTTCACAGGTCAACAAAAGGTTCACACAGGTCTCCCTTGATCGGGATCCAACCTCTCAAAGCAAATGATTCACCAAAGTCTCCCTCGGTCAGGCACGGACCTCGCAATCACAGTACTTGCAGGGGTTCCCTTCCTCAAGCTTAATTCACATTCTTTAGGGGTTCTCTTTCTCTAACTTATCACACTACTGGTCTCCTTCAGCAGGGCTCACACCTTTTCTTGATGTTGAAGACTTTAGAATGTGAAAGGCTTTTACTTTTAGACTTCCGCAGGGCCACTTAGACTTTCCCTTCAGCTCACACTCTTCAGTTATTTGTCCCAGAGTCTCTTGGTCTGGGTAGTTCAGTATCATAAGTACAAAAGTTCACCATTCCCCTTTTCACTTCTCCTTGAGATGGGGTTAATCTTGATCATTACGCATTTTACAGTTCATTCACTTTGTCGCTTTATAACAAAACATTTAATCTTTTGCTGAGACTTTCGAGTGAGCTACTTCCTTTTGCCAGACCAATCTGTTACTCTGTATCACTGGCTTCACAGTTATCAGAAATTTAAAAGTCCCCCATAGGTCTGCCTTCCTTTGCGTCCCATCCACACATGTGCATCCTTCAATTGTGAGATATACTGTTGCAACTTCAATCTTTCCTTAAAACACACCGGTCTTTCATGTCGCACGCCATCACACCGGATGTGTAAATTCCTTTCTTGTCTTTGTGGTTTTAATTCACCAGTCAAGGTTAATCCCTCAGGCTTAGCCTTGCCTCCCCAACTCTGGTGTTCACCCGGGAGGGAGGCCAGAGCCCTTTAAGAACAACACTTCTTTTCTGGGATTTGGCCTTCTCCACATATCTTTCATGGCTCTTCGGAGGCAACAACCTCTTGGGTTGCTCTACCTCTTGGGTATGCTCTCATCCCTCTGTCAGTCACTCTTCTCCAGTAGGTTTGACTTCACCCCAGATGTTCTGCTCCTTCTCGTGTTCCACCTTGCTCAGAGTGTGTCTATATGTTCCGACTTTTATTCGTGTAGGAGGGCTAATGGGTATCAGATGTATGTGATTAAAGTCAAGTGCCTGACCTTGCCTGACCCGATTAGCGGCACATGTCCAATGAGATATGTAAGGGCTAGCCTCTTTACTCTCAGTCGCCTCTTCCTCAGTCCAATGTTTATGCAGAAAGGGGGGGAGTTGGAACATAGAAGAATCCTATAGAATAAGATGGATCATGGATACGGGGAACGGGAGAATACTGCATCTCACCATCGGCTGCCTCACTCCCACTCCCCGAATGCCCTTCACCCAGGTGATCCTCCCACACTGCTCCACCCCCAGGGTCTGGATGCAAAGGTGATGGCCGTACCCTGGCCACCTGAGAGACAGCGCCCCTTTGACTAGTAGGTGAGACACCTTTTGGTTTCTCACAGTACTGAGATGAGGAACAGGGTTGCAGAGTTACTAAACTGCAGTGAGCGCCCTAGCTGTTGTGATCACCCACACCTGAGCGGGACCTTTATACATTTAAAGGCCTTTCAGGTGCAGTTTACGAGAACCAGTGTGAGCTCTGGAAGCTGTGTGAGCGGTGTGAGTATCAGCAGGAGAAAGCAGAAGTAGGGACCAACACGTTGCTAGCACCGGAAAGCCATGCAGAGCAAGCGTTGAAGGTCAGAACCCCAGCCAGAGGCAGAGGACGCACAGCGGGAAGCAGTGTGGAGGCCTTTTGTCCTCAAGGAGAGAGAGACTCACCGTGTCCAGCATCCTGCTTCAGTGAACCTTTGTCACTGAAGCGTGGATTGAGCAGCAGGTGCACCAGTGGCAGCGAGCGTAAGCAGAAGAAGGTGAACCAGAGCTGTCAGACGTTGGCGAGCATCCGATGTGTAAACAAGTAGAAACCACTAGTCTACTGGAGCCGCCTCGACAAACTGGTGAGTTGGTCTAGGAGAGGAGACCCCGGGGTGCTCCAGAATAGACTGCTGGGTATAATTACGAGTTTTGAATACTGAATAGTTAAATTAGAGCAAAATAGATGTAATCTTCCAAGAGGGAGATGGCAAACATAAGATCATTATAACCAGTATTGACAAAGCCAAAAGGACACAACTAAAGAGCAAAGGGGGGATATCTAACAAAAGGACACGATAACCTAGATTTCCAACAGTCAAGAGGTTGGATAAAAAGAAACTGCAGGACAAAGGCCCTCCGGATGAGCCCCTTTGTCTCAGGAGGATAGCTCAGGGGCAACATGCTCGCCTTGGAAGCAAGACGACACGGACCAACACAGTTTCGATCCCCGGGTCCACGCTTAGAAACCTCTGGGTATTAAGCGAGTTATAAATACCCAATCATATCATATCCTTATATAAAGGATCAAGGGGGAGATGAGTATAACCTGCTTTGCCTATGGCAAACTGTTACATTTGAGAAGTATTGTCCTTTTTGTACTGTATACCTGTAAAATGAATTATAAACACAAAGTTACACAGCCATTCTGCACAAGGGCAATGTGTTTAATTGTGCACATAATCAAAACAAGGTGTAGCTGACACGTGTTTCGAACCAACCGGTCTTCTTCCAGGCTACAGTTGGTAATTCCCGAGATTTCTTCAGACATTCAAAAACCAATTATTATAGTTCATTAGCAAAACAATATTTGGTAAGGAGTAAGGCAATCCAGGCACGACATTGGTGCATAAGAATTATAAGTGCAATGTATTAGTACAATGTATTACCGCAAGAATATACATATACCCCATAGGGCATAAACCTACACATTTACAAGCATAATTGTACATATATAATTAAAAGGATATAATATCATCCCATTTGTCGATGGATTCAAAAGAGTTATATATGAATTCACAGAAAAAGAAATAAAAGGAGGAAAAAGACCACACATCTTAGAGTTACATAACACAAGTAACAAGCACAATTCAACATTACTACAAGTCATTTGCTTGCAAATTCCAATTCTGGCCAGATACCGTCGTGTGTGTAGACTGCATGCACATGCCACCAACCAACAGCCAGCCGTACCTCCACCATTCAATGTGCTTTTAATCATTCCGTTGATGTGTGGACGTAATAAGTCGAGCCCTAATTTAACAACATGTTTAATGCAAAATATGCATGTGAAAGCTGCTTGCCACCCGCCGTGGTGCACAGCCTACCTGTAATGTTCATGTATGACCCTCCTTTGATAAGTTAACCTAACGGGGGGTAAATAAGATCCTTTGTCAGAGCCAATTGAATAATCACATGCTGCATATCCCAGCATAGTATATGAGAGTGGTTTCTCACTTACCTATTGTTGCCAATAGCTTACGTTAAAGCTAACACAATTCTAAAAAAATATAAATCAACATAAGAATACATGTGTTACCTGCAGATTTTTTTTAAACTATTCTTGTGCTGTTGAACATAGAGGCGAGGCAACAGGTAGGTAGAATTACCTGATTCCCCTGAATGTGTAACGAGCCGCAAGTGCGAGACAGGATTCTGCGTTGTATTTCATCATCCACACGAACGGCATAAACAAGCAGAATAAAAGTAAAATGCAGGGTGCCCATGAGTATTCCATACTATAAATATATAAATATAAATCATGTCCCCAATGTCCCAAGTATCGGCAAAGGGGTAACTAGAGGGACAACCCAAGAAGTGGGAGGACTGAGGGCTGAGAGACTAAGAAACATGGGGCGTCCTGCCACTGATGTTTTTGCCTTACTTTCATGTGTGTAGGCTTTCTAATAGTTTATTAAATATTTCTGATTTTAGAGCAAATGTTAATCTGCCCTATCACGTCCACAACGGAAATGGAAACCACAAAGTACAAATAGTACTACTAGGCATCCTGGCAGGGGAGTATGAGGAGAGGGACAATTAGAGGTTAATACTGGAATGCGAGAGGACCAGGAAGAAGATGACGTAAAGTATTGTAATGTGGTAGAAGGTTGTGGTGGAACAGAAGTGACCATTTCACTGATATGTTTTTGATTAACTGCTATTATAACCATCCTGACAAAACAAAGCTTGCATTGGGGAAGATTTGTGAAATGATAATACATTATTTACTTTAAATGAAGAATATTTGCATTGACAATTAGTTGACATCTGAAGAGAGAACCCCTTTTGGTTTGTCAAGTAAAGATTGTGGAAGTTGTGATTATTGTTTTCAAGATAACAAAACTTTTGTTGGAACTGAATTAGTAAACTAAGTCAGGACAAAAGGCATTTTAGAACTGTGCATTTTACTTAGCTGCTGAAACTGAACTCAGAACTTTGAGTTTGAAATATCCTGTATTTATCCCGGATAAGGGGATCCAACCCGGATCACAAGGATCCTTGGTTATTGTGTTTCTGAATTCACGAGTTGTTGTTTAAAACTCACATTGCTAGACATTTCCTATATGTTTTGTTATATGTATATTAGTGTGAGGGACAGGTACCTTTGGACATTAAGTCATTTTCCTTTAGCCTTAGTTTATTAGGTAGGGAAATCTTCAATAGGCTAAGGAAAGATAGGCAGTTATCTCACAGTTTATTATTTAATAGACTGTCTTCTTGTGAGAAAACGTGTCCATCGTGCATTTCTGACCAAATCCCACTTGACACTCTCCCCACCTCTTCCTCAGCTAGAAACCTCAGTGTCATCTATGATCCTTCTCACACCTTCTCTACTTTAATTTCCAAAACTGGAACAGTAACTCGCCTCAACCTATAAATGTTAGGACACTGCCAAGCATCTCCTAACTTCTCCTGTCTTCTCTAAACTGGACGATTGTGCCAGCATCTTCTTTGGTCTCCCCAACTATGCTTTCTGTCCTCTCGAGCAGATCATTAACTTTGCTACCAGGAATCTCTTTGAACTCCCTCCCGTCACACCTACTGCTTTGGACCATCACCAACCTGGATGGCTGATGATGAAAAACAGGGCTCAAATCTGTCCATGGTAAAGCATCATTGTATCTATCCTCTATTCATCTCTACAAGCCTTCTTGTAATCTCTGCTCTGTCTGCTCGACTATCCTTGTGGCTCCTCGCCCGCCCTGTACTTCCACTTGCGTCAACTCCTCTCTTCTTGCTCCACTTGCAAGGAATTGTCTTCCCTCAGACATCGATTTTGAAAAATCGATTTCTTCAAAGACTGATTTTGAAAGACCACTCAGAGCAGTCTTTCTAAATGGAACGATCAGCCCCTGCGACGCATACGAGTGTGCGCGCAGGGGCTGACAGGCACGGCGGAGGCAGAAGAGGGAAGTCAATGGTGCCCAGGTAAGTGTGTTGTTTTTGTGAATGCTGCACGTGTGTGTGGGTGTGTGTGTGTCCGTCTCCAAATGTGGGTGAAAGATTTGGGGAGGGTAGACGGGGATGGAGGAGGGGAGCGGGTAACTGTACATGTGTGCATGTTAGAATGCCTGTATGCCTGCAAGTGTGTGTGGTTATAGGTGGGACGGGAGAAAGGCTTTTTGTGTAGAAGGGGAGCAGAGAGTGGTGGCTCGTTAGATGACAAGTAAGATACTGGCTATGACAATTGGTTACCATTCATCACACTGGAGAGTTTTGGTCAGGGCAGAAAACCCAAGTCCCAGGTAAAATGCAATGGTGCAAAGCTGCAGGCCATGACAAGTGGCCCCATCGGTTGGCTCATTGTGTCCTGGAGCATCCTCTGTCAAAGCAGACACTTAGCCATGCCAAGACAGCCCTTCAATTGTTTGGGTTTTCTGAGACAGGTCCAGAGGGCGTGCCATCAAAGTAACCATTTCTGATAGCCACAGGCAACGCCCAGTTTGATTTCAGGGTGGCTTGGAGGTTCCAGGAGGAGGACCAAAGTTTTTGCCCTCGTTAAAGTACCCACTGAGAATTGCCACAGTGCATGCTAAGTAGGCCCATTGGGGTTTTTGAGGGCCGTCCCTGGTCAATGTAGACATTGGCCATGCCCATTTGGCCCATTGGTTGCCTTGGAGAATCCGTAGGAAGGGCAGAAGGTCATGCACCAGTTAAATCAGAGTGCACTGCTCAAAGTAAAAATGGGCATGTCCACAGGCCATGCCCAGTTGGATCATTGGGTGTCTTAGAAGCTTCCTATGGCAAGGTGGAAGCTCCACACCTGATCAAAATGGCCATTGGACATGTCTAATGAGCCCATTAATTCGTTTGATACTGCCCAGTCCCTGGCCAAAGGCCTTACACTGCAAAGCACCCATTGGACATGGCAATGGGCCATGCCTAATGGGCAATGATATGATACTTTTTAGCATTAAAACACTAGTACGTCTATTCAGTATTTATTGTTTTTATTGGGCCTCATTACGAGTTTGCCAGTCCGGATACAACGGTACCAGTAAATGTACCAGTACCGATGAATCCGGACCGGCAATCTCCGAGTTGTGCTCGCAGGTGCCTTTCATTTCGCCAGGTCTGACCTGGCGGAATGAAAGGCACCCGCGAGCACAGCAAGCCTGTAGCACCGGCAGGGTAATGAACTGTGCCGGTGCTACAGGCATCCTCATTCCCATTGAGCCCTGTGGGGGCTCAAATGGGAATTGGGATCTACCGGCTCCGGCACCCATGAAAGGGCAATTACTGGGTCCGGCTGGGCCAGAATACCCCGGTAATTGGCCATTCGCGGGTGCCGGACTTCCTTGCCGGTTTGGAGGTAGCCTTGCCAGTTTTACCGGCAAGACTACCTTCAACCTTGTAATGAGGCCCATTGTACTGGGTGACATTGAATTGTGTGACTTCCCATTGTGAGGGTATGCAGTATATGACCACTCTGTCTAAAACGGAATTTATTTACATATGCTCTCCCCTCACTACCCTCGCTATGCTTCACTCCCCACCCAATCACACCTGACAGACTGCTGAGTATTGAGACCTATCGCACAGTTTTCATTCCATATGGGGCCATCATGCCGTTCCGACATCCCAGGCAGTCTTTACATCACTACTTGGTTGCATCAGCTCCCCCCCCCACTCCTTGTTAGTCAGGAAAGTCCATCCCAACACACAACGACTCCCCACAGCAAACCGAAAGCCACCATGGCGAATATGGACTATGTGATTCTGTATGTGCATAGCCATAAACTGAGTGGGGCTGCTTTCCATTTGTTTTGAAAATGAAAGAAGATAACGTCGTCAACGGACGTTAAGTAAGTAAAGTTTGAAGAAGCTACCTGTGGATTGTAAGATGTTTCTAATTGCAACTCCCCTCAGCCGTCCGCATCAAAAAAGGATATGCCTCACCTTAATGTATGCAGTCACACCCGTAATAATAACTATTTCTGGAAAAAGGGAGGACTCAGTTCTAGTGATTTCATTGATTTCCAAAGACTGAAAGGCTGAGTCCTCCTTAACGAAATTGGATTCTGTATGTGAAGGTTGCACCCATATTTCTGCAGCATGCCGTTTAACACACTGAACAGTTTATGAAAGAGAGATAGGAAAGACCATTTTATTGAAATAGTGCAAATCAATTGCATCACCCATCCTGCAACTTACTGCCTCATTTAGAGTTTGTCAGTGCAGTCAAAAAGTGGCTATAATAGGTTTACCGCCTCTTTTACCACAGTGCTAAAGTTATAGGGCCTCATTACGACCCAGGCGGTAAGTTACCGCCTGGGCCGTGACTTTACCACCATGGCGTAAACTACGTTTACGCCATGGTGGTTGGCGGACTTACCGCCCCATACCGACCTAGGCGGGGCGGTAAGTCCCCAATCCCCATTTACCCTTCCCCATTCCCATTTTTGCCCCATAGGGCATAATGGGAGTGGGGAAGGTGTTAATTACGCCACCGTAAATTACGGTGGCGTAATTAACTCCATGGTCCCTTAGCGCCATGGATTTTAACACCTGCTAAAAGCAGGTGTTAAAAGCACCATGGCGCTAGGGGACCTCGTAATCAGGCGGTAAGGGTCGGCGCTGTTAACGCTGCCGTAAACCCCTTACCGCCTGAGTTGTAATGAGGCCCATAGTTTCAATATGAAACTTGACGATTCCATCTGGTTTTGTTTTGGGGGAAATGTTTTCCACACAAAACCATTACTGCATCTGGTAATTACCAGATGTTTTAATTACTGCATGCTGTAATCTCCAATCCCCATTGGATCCTATGGGACTTAACGATGGGGAATGACTGAAAGGTCTGCATAACTCTGAAGCACGTGGACCCTTCTCTTTACTGCATGCTTGCCGCATGTGATAGTGGTAATCGATTGTGGTGGTATTACTGAAGAAATTACCACCAAACTCTGAAGGAGATCTGACCTGCTGCATACAACCCACAGATCCTTTACAAAACACAAAACGCGTAGCGCATTGTTTTCGATGTGGCAAGTTAAAAGTCTTCTACTAACATATATTTGTGAAACATCGTACGAATTAGGCTTATATCATGAATTGATTGCATTGACTGCAAATTGCCTTTCAATATTTTCAATATACCAATGTATACAATAAGCGCAAAGTACCCACAAAGTACTCTGCGTGTACCGCAAAAGTCCCTTTGCGCGTATCGAGTTTTTATGGAATCAAAAGCGCAAAGTCACCTGACGTGCAAAGAAAACCGAGCCGCACCAGGAACGCCCACAACATGCCCCCATGCAAACCCAGACCATTGCTAAAGACCAAACTTTGCTCAAACCTTTATCCACCTCTGACCCACCATCCAGCATACCAGCTAAACTGCACGTGGTCCCCCGTAAGTGAAGGCTGTACATCGTGAAACTGAGCATGCACGCCTTTAAACAAAGGCTGCATCCAAGCTAAACTGTGCGCTGTGCTCTGTAAGTAACGGCTGCACCCAAGCGAAACTATGCGTGGTACCCCGTAAGTAACGGCTGCACCCCTGTGAAACTGTGCGTGGTCCCCCATAAGTAAGGTCTGCTCCCCTGCAGAACTGCGTGCATTCCCCCATAAGTCATGGCTGCAGCCCTCCGAAACTACACATGGTATCCCATAATGGCTACACCCCTGCCAAAACTGTGCGTGCCCTCCGTAAGTAATGGCTGCTCCGCTGCAGAACTGCGCACGGACCCCCATAAGTTACGGCTGCACACCTGCAAAAAACTATGTGCGGTACTCCGTAAGTAATGGCTGCACCTGTGCAAAACAGTGAGCCATCCTCCCTACTCCCAAGGCATCCAATGTGCTGGCAGCCTCCCCAAGTCCTGACACCTCCCACCAGCCCCCTTCACTGCTGCCACTACACCAGGCTGCCCCCTCAAGTCCTGACACCACCGACTCGCCTCCCTTACCTGTCTTACTACCCTCCCAACACCCCTGACCTCAGTCACTACCCCAGGCATCCCCCTCAAGTCCTGACACAACCCACCAGCCCCCCTCTCCTATGGCACTACCCCAGGCAGCCCCCACAAGTCCCCACATCACGCACCCACCCCCATCACCTCTGCCACTACCCCAGGCAGCTACCTGACAGTACATTCCCCTCCCCACACACCCCTGACCTCTGCCACTACCACAGGTAACCCCCTCAAGTCCTGACCACAACTACCAATCCCGCTGACCACTGCGACTACCCCAAGCAGCCCTCAAGTCCAGACACCACCCACCAGCCCTCCTCACCACCACCTCCTTCCCAACACCTCCCTGGCCTCCACCACTACCCCAGGCTGCCTCCTCAAGTCACGACACTAATTTCAGATACTAGAGCATTTGGCACGGAAATTGATAGTCCTGAGGTCACCACTTGTTTTTTGCTAAATGGCTGGCACACCTGGTTATAAGCAGACTTTATTCTACCCATGGTATGGAAACAGGCACCATTTTGAAATTAGAATTTGCCACTCACTGGGTTACTGCAGATATGTGCTTACAGCTTCCTCTTTACTTGCTTACTTGCTTACTCTTTACTTTACTTACAACTTGAGTTAGCAGAGCTTCTGCTCCCCTTCAGTTCAATAGGGAATAGCCGCTGATGCTAAACTTCCAAAGAAAGCAAAGCAGCCAAACAACTGAACTGCATGACTTGAGCGCTGCTGTGGTGTTACCTGGACATTGGAGTCTGGGTGTAAGTAATGTGGCCCTCTCCTAATCACCTGGGCGGAATAGCCAATAAAGGAGACAGAGCCAAGCTGAAGGAACAACGTTCCTTCTTTGTATTTCCCCACTACATGCTTCTGGTCCCAGGCTCTAGTAGCCCCTCCTCTTCCTCCCTCATCTCCCGTGTCCAGTCCTTCTTCCTCCTCCCTTAAGGTCGTCCTTGGTTTAAGGAGGATTGACCTTATTCACTCCACAACAAGCGCTGACTGTAGTACGGTCGCTGGCTACCCAAAGTGGTGCAGTAAAGCAATGTTGGGAGGGGGCGGGGTTCCCGGGCTCTCCTGCTCTACGTTCGCAGGAGCTGCCCATCGTGTCCAGCTTAACAACACAACTGGAGAACTGTCTTTTCTCCTAATTTCAGTACAAATTGTTATACTACTCTGCTACTACACTGATAGTCAACATAGTGGCATTAGCTAACTGTGGGAAATGCTTGGCTTGTATTGCATCGTACACATGATGAACAATGAAAGGTGGTGGCATGTTAATCAGGCCTCGGAAAGGGCGCAATAATTGTGAGTTGTCATACCAATCTCTCAAGATGAAATGCGTATATGTTCAAATCTGACACGACATTTCTGGGATGTTATTGTTTCCAAAAAAACAATGTCCAGTTTGTTTTTTAGCAGTGTTGCTTTTGGTACTGATAAATAGCCTTGTCACAGTCTGCTCCCCATGAATCACCACGATATCACCCCTCTGCATGTTGTCATGGTGCAAGAAATACGACACAATGCAGCAAGAATCTGATCAGTGAGTTCTAGGGGATGGAAAGACAGAATCCACGCTCACAGATGAGACCTTTGGCTCCAGCATCCCTCCCGCCCTTAATGCAGCAATGCGCTACTTCATTCACCACTGTCCAGCACACTTTCAATGCCACCCAACATTACTGCTGCAGTACAAAGCAGCATTTCCACGACTTAGCATCGCAGTGATTGATAGAAAGTAAATTACCTATTCATATACTTACTTACTGATTGCAAAATTCATATTGAGCAAATAGATAAAAACAAACAGCACAGCATAAACTCTCTGCAAGCATGTGTGTCAGGGGTTTGAGCTGTGGAAACTCAAAACAGGGCCCAGTACTCAACATCTAAAGATAGAGTGGTGTGGAGCAGACACATCCAGCGCCGAGTCCACATGCATAACAATCTGTACATTTTGTAAAGTAAAACAGTGCAAGTCTGTAGTGTGCTCGGCTCCCCAACCCATGCTGGTCTGAGGTCCCCCATTATTGTTTCCACTACACTCTAACAGTGCTATTAACAGACTGCCTAATATACTAATCCTGTCTATAGTAAGCACTATCCGTTCACAATGACAGAATAAGGACATCACTTATCATATTGAGGACAGGCCATGGGGTTCTCAGTCCTTGGGACCTCCCCCAGGGGTCTAACCTCTCTCTCTGGCTTTTCAACCAATACCTGGCCCTTCTTGCACACCACATTGCCGCTCTCTGCCCCAACTTCCAGTGCTATGCAGATGACACTCAGCTCATTTTCAGGCTACCTTCGGCCACCTCTTCTTCGACTCTCATCTCTGACTGCCTGTCTGCTATCCAGGAGTGGTGTGCTGCCAATGATCTCTGCCTTAATGCCAGTAAAACTGAAATTCTCCTCATCGCGGCACCCGCTCCCTCCTTTCCGGTCTCTCTCTGGCCGGCCTCTCTTGGCCCTCTTCCTGCTCCCACCTGCAAGGCTAAAAACCTCAGGGTCATCTTCGACTGCACACTCTCCTTCTCTCCTCACATCTCTGACGTCTCTAGGAAGTCACACTACCAGCTGCACCTCCTTAGAGGTATTCTTCCTTTCCTCTCCTTCCCCCAGAAGATCACTATCTCCAGAGCTCTGGGTCTCTCTAGGATGGACTACTGCAACAGCCTCCTTCTAAATCTGCCTGCTTCTACTCTCCCCCCTCTGAAACTTATCCAGAACAGGACTGCGAGATTTGTCCTTGGCCTCAAGCCCAGGGATCGTATCTCTCCAGGAATGAAATCTCCGCACTGGCTCCCAGTGGCTGGGAGGATTTAGTTCAAAACCCTCTGCATTGTCCACAAGGCCTTCTAATATAAAACATACTTATAATTATTACTGTATTTCTTTATAAATACAAATACATAAAATAGATAAATATAAGAGGTAATTTATTTATTAAAGCAGTTTTAAAGGGAATAAACAAAAAAAAGAATTTTCATTTTTTTTATCACGCCACTCCAAATATGGGAAATGGCAATATTACAGTTTACTTAAGTTCATTCATGAGAAGAGAACACAATCAAACCATCTTTCTTGGACATTTTCTCAAAAGTGCTGATGTCATTAAGTGAAACATGCCGCACAAAAAATCTATTTTTTTTGTTTATTCCCTTTAAAACTGCTTTAATAAACAGTTTTGAACTGTATACAGTAATGATACATTTTAAAGGAATAAACACCTTATTGAATAGTTTGCTTCAGACACTTTTCCAAATGTTGCCTCCTTCTAGTACCTACCGTAGTGAATCGGGATGAGCATCAGTAAATGAGGGTGTTAATGGAGTAATTTTTTTGCATCCAAACATAGACTACAATCTTGCCCCAGACAAATGCGGAATCCATGCCAAATTTGGTAGCAGTGGGTACAACGGTGTGGATTTGTATAGCTGGACAAACATACACACACACATACAAACATTGTTTTGCATATCAGATGTTTGCATCCAAACATAGACTACGATCTTGCCCCAGACAAAAGAGGAATCCATGCAAAATTTGGTAGACGTGGGTTCAACAGTGTGCATTTGTATAGCCGGAAACATACACACACACGTATACATTCAGCTTTATATATATATATAAAAATGTATATATATAAAGATTGGGAGCACCACTTGCCATGTGAGTATGGCAAGTGGCGCTCACAATTAAAAGTAAGCACGGCCTGTCTTTCTTGCATGCCAGACAGCATCTACTTATTTGCACGTGTACGCCTCCTTGTGCCCTGCACTTTTGCATTCCGCCATGTAAATGATGAAAATTTGACAGTGGGGAATTAACTACATGTATGTTAACACATAACAGCTCCCCACTGCCAAATTACCTTCTTAAGGAAAATTAGGTCCAAAGTGAGTAAATGCTGCCTGGCATGCTTGCATGGCAGGCAGCGTTTACTTTTAATAGTGAGTGCTGTTTGCCGAGCTCATATGGCAAGCAGTGCTCACAAGCACAATTAAACGCATGTTGGGTAGTGTTTCATTTCAATTTTGAACACTGCGTACTATGCATGCATGGTAAATAGTGTTTACAATTACCACACAACACACTGAGACTAGAGCGTTATTTAAAGACCTGATAATTCAACCCCTCAATAAAGCTTATCTGCTACTTAACTACACAAATGCTCTCAGGTCTATGTGTTTCAGGAGGCACAAAGGTACTGCTATTCACATCACACTATGCAACACTCTATGAATAATTTGTTTATTCACTTATTACAATTTATAGTTATAAAAAAACACATTGTTTCTATTATCATAACAAAATGGGTCCCAAGAACATCACAATTCCATCACAAATTTCATAAAGTGAAAGTGCTTTTACAATTTGCGGTAGTCAGCTCCTCTAAAAAACAATATGCCAAAATACTTGTGCGATCAATCTAAAGTGCAAATCAACCGGCTTAATTAATCAATGGTTGTCTAAAACCTCTATTAATTCCACCCGTGCTTCATACCACATTCACCCTACATGTTTCATTCCTCTCTATCTTAACAAAATATATTTTTAGGAATGTCTTCAGGGGCAAGCTGGCTCCCGCTTGTCTCTATTTGTAATGTCTCTTTTTACTTGAAGATGTGTATTAGTCACGCTTCACCCCCTCTTTACTTTTTCTTAGGTCTGTGCACTTATTCAAATGTTCTTAGCATCTCTGCACCTCCTAAAATAACATAAACATAACACATACTCCATGGTGTTTTGTTTATTATTAAACACATAGGGCAATTGCTGCCCTTTACTTAAAACAAAGGAAAAGGTTATCTGACCATCGTGTGCACTTACATCGCCGGCAGTAAACACCTCGTAACTGCCCTGAGTGTCTTCTTAGAGGTGCTGATATGGCGCTCAAGCGGCAGCAGACTGCCCCTACTTTCTGCAGTCCTTTTGTTTCTTTATTTAGTTTGCATCCATAACTAGGGCAAGTCTAAGGAAGGACAACAGTTTTGGTAATGCTGTCAATCAATTTCTTTGTGTTTATGCTCTAAAAAAAAAATTAGTTACCTATCCTAGCGTTTCAACCAGATTTCTATGGCTTCACTTCATGATCATTTTGGCTAGCTCATATTGCTTTCAAAACTGCGAAGCTCAAATAAGCTCAAAATGTACCAATCTTTAGTGGGTTTGCCTCGCTATATCATTCCTTGTAGTAAATGCAACATTTACGTCACATCCTGTTTAAGATAGCTGCTATTATTACCTAGCATGGTTTCAGGAAACTCTTCCACAAGTGATATTTGCACTTTTTTTACTGGTGTGCAATTGGTTTTTTGAAATTCTTCCTGTCCTGTTTGTGATGCATGCTCCCGGCCGCGGGGCAGGCTGGAGGAGGGTCACTGCGCGGGCCCTGGCTCGTGCGCCGTAATGGTACACGGACTCAGCTTGGTAGAACACTGGAGTGGGAACTGCCCTTTGGTGGGCTCTCGCTGCCCTTTATTCTCTTGTCCCTCTGACAGGGATCACGTGGACATCACACCGTTCACTGAACTTGTAGTTTCTGTGAGGACCTACAGCTACCCAAGAAAACAAGAAAACAGAATGTGGAACATTTGTTCACTTTCTCAATAACATGTGCAGTTATTTCTCGCATCATGTTTACATTGCCATTCTATTTAGCTAGTGTGGTTACAGAAGACACTGCCACGTATAACATTTTCACTTTTTGCCGTTATATAGTTGTTTTTTTTTCAAAAATGTTGTTCTACCTGGCCTATTTAGCAAGATGTTAATTTCTGTGATGACCTGCAGCTATACAAGAAAATAGAGTGTGAAACGTTTGTTCACTCTTTCTATATCGTGTATAATTATTTATCTCTTTCATACTTTTTCTCAGTTCGAATGTGATGCTGTCTGATTTACCTAAGCTGTTACAGCTTCACTGGCTCCTTTTCTTGCAAGGGTGCAATGCGCGAGTGATCCTATTTCCGTATTGATGATGCACACACGTCTCTAACGTGCATTTAGGGACTTTCCTCTAAGCTGCCTGCTCAACATAGCGCTCATAGCGCCTCCCCATTCATCCTACTCATCTCAGTCTCTCCTTTATTCACGCTGAGAAGCTGTACCCTTTTTTTCTTTCAAGTTACGGTTAATTTCTGAAGAAAATGGACGTTCTACACCCTGGGCCGAAAGATGAATTCTTGCTCTTCTTACAAAAGTCTTCTTTTGTCTGAATTGCTGTCATTACCTGTTTTTAAATGGTACAAGACTGTCCACTTAGGTTCTTCTGCAGTGCGTATATAATCGATGAAATTAGCTACTAGTGGTGCTGCCCGACCTGCTCACATTTTAGGCAGCATTTCATTCTCATTGTGAACACTGCTTACCATGCATATATGGTAAGCAGTGTTCACAATTACAAATAAACCTTGCCCCACATGCAAGCATGGCAGGCAACATTGACAGTAGATCCCTTTGGGATCCCTAGGGATATGCAGAATTTGCACCGGCATGAAAATTCATGCTGACGCAAATGCTGGAGCGTTTGTATGGAGGAGAGGAAGGACGGTGGTGGAAATACAAGGAGCGTTCCACCTCTCCTCTCTGCCGTACAAACAAATGGCAATGGGGTAACGTTAATAGAAGGCGTAAAAGCCTTGCAAAAGGCTGTTACACATTAACATGACCCCCTCATACAGAATGAGCACTTTTGCATGGCGGAGTGTAAAAGTGCGGGAGCCAAAGGCATACACACATGTATGCAACCTTTTGTCCCGTACTTTTGCACTCTGCTATGCAAATGATGAAAATGTGGTGGCGGGGAACCGCCTAGAAGTATATCAACACATAATGGGTCCCCACCGCCAAATTGCACAATTAATGAACATGTGCTCCAGAACATTTGCACATTGTGCATTATGCTCAGCTCATTTTTTCAGTATCAAATTATATCAACATTTCTGTTTATGAGTATATCTGTGTCTGCATGCATGGGAAGGTACCATATTTTCATGCTGGAACTTTATGCAACTACTATGAAAGTTGCTATAATGTCTGAACTTGAACACAAACAAGTTTCTGCTCACTTTATCACTTTCCTGAACATGTTCGTTTTTATAAATTACATTTTTATATATAGGTGTCATATAGGTCCAACAGTTTTTCAGCTTTCTCTGGCATGCACCATTTTTTGTAAAGGACACTCTTTCAGCTGCACACAATTCTGAGAGAGAAATCCCCCAATTATTTAACACAATACGTTCTTCGTTCTTCCATTGCATCACCATAGCTTTAATTGCAAAAGAGAACTGCATTTACCAGTTGTCTGCTGTTTGTGGCTAACTCTCAGAGTGGGATATCCTTCCAGAAAAAGCATCAGCAATGCCATAGCAATATCTGAAAGATAATACCCCTCTCAGATCTGCCAGCACATTCTGTCAGAATGTTTTCACCTTCATGCAGCTCTAATGCATGAGTGTCGTCATGCCCACTGTGCCACACTCTAGCTAACATAAAGGGGAATGACAGAATAATAGTCAGTATAACCATTGCACATTATAATATGGGTATTGGCAAATGTTATTTTTGATCTCTCTGTTTCTGATGGAAAAGAACATATCACTCGCCCAACCCAGTTGGTTAGGCACCGCTATACAAAGCCCTGAATCCTCCAATCATGCTTGAGGCAATATTTGTTTCTAATTATATCAGAATGAAGTAGACTGTGAAACAGCTTTATCTCTGGTACAGGTCATCAGGCACTTAAAACATTTCTTCCCAAAAAATAACGTTTTGTCAGCAATGCTTTGAGGTAGTCAAGTTTACAAATCATAGTTGAGTTCCTAAGAGCCGGTAGCCCTGAACATCCATCTTTGGCATATGTGGTCTGAGGGGATGCACAATCATGAACTTGTCCCCAATCTATTAGATGATTCACTTACAGTGCCATGGTGTCACTGTCCTGGGTGTCAATTGGTTCAACCAAGTGAAAAACTGTCAACCAAAGCAAAGTAGTGGAGGCCAGAGGTGTCACTATGTTCCTCCTTGTAACACTCACCTTCTGACACTTTTCCAACTTCTAAGAATTTGTCCCATAACTGGGTGCCTGCAAAGGTGAACTGGACTCTTGTCCCAGATACAATCACTTCTAACCCAGCCCTTGAAGTAGACCATCAATCATCAGTTTGATGTCCCCTCTATTCATGAAATTAGTGGGGCGGTCAAAACTAGAAAAGCCTATCCCAATAGTTGGGCCCCTGCTTGGATATGAATCTGGAGCCTAACTGGCTATTTTGTGTTTCCAAACAAATTCTAGCACTACGATTTCTGTATGCTTTACTTTGGATCATGATGGGGTCCATGTGGTTGAGGTATAAAATTGTAGGCATGGTGTTCATTTTAAATGCAGTTATTGGGAGAGCTGTTAGGAATACATCACATCTGTTTGTATATTGAATTTGTAGGGCACACCAAACCCAAAGATAACAAGGCGCAGCAAGATACAAGGATACTTACAGATCTGTCTAGAACAATGCTAATTTTGGTCAACAGTGATCAATAGAACCAAATATTTTAAATGAGCTTGGGGTTCGGCGGGGTGAAGTGGAGTGAAAAGTCCTTTGTGGTCCCACTGTGTTTTTTTTCTGGACGCAAGTCTTTTCGCTATTTCCATTGTCAAGGAGGAGCTGCAGCGACCGTGCCGGCAAGAAACATACAAAATCCCCAGTTAGGCACGGAGCGCATGCGGGGTGAAGTGGAGTGAAAGTGGTCCTTCGTGGTCACTCGCTGGCAGGCACAGGCACGTCGCTACCTTTGGTACCTACTACACAAAGAGCTGAATAGCTGATAAGACATCATTCTAGCTTCTCACACGGTAAGCAGTGTGACGTGATTGCCGAGTGTTACTTGGAAGACTGCGGGAGTGTTTTCTCCTTTGATCCCTGGCATTAACTTTGTCTTGTGTGCCCGGCCCTACTGTTTATACCAATAATGCCACCCAAAGTGAGGAGCTCTAAAACTAGTTACAACCTGAGAAAGAATAAGGGCAAACCGAACGAGGTCGGGGCGGCCCCAGTTATGACAGTATTACCAATATGTCTACGGGGAGACAAAGCGAACGAGGAACTATACCGGTGCTTTTCCAACGCTCCTTGCCAATCACCAAAGAGGCAATACCTGAAGAGGCTACTGCCTTGTTACACAATGGCTCGGACCCTGTGGATATTACAAATTTAGCGGATATAGACAATAACTCGCTCCTAGACCTCTGTCTTTCAATACAACGATCAATGGCACCCCCATCCTCTAAAGGTAGAACCTCTAATGAGAGTCCTGTGACTATTCCTATCAAATCAGCAATTACGGTAGAGGCTCTAGTCAGATACCCGAAGTGGCCTCGGGGCGCCTCTCGGAATCACCCGATCACCGCATTTACATTGAGGAATCGAATACTCATAATAAAAGCCAACAATATGTTGACTCCTCACTGAATAACACGGCAATTGTGGATTTGCAAGCTTCTATGTCCTCTATGCAATTTGCTCTCAAAGTCCACCTAAAGCTCTGTGGAAGAATCCATGTAAATAAGGTATCACAACTGCATTCACTGGAACCTGCAGTGATGAATGAGAATGTTATGGCAGAGGACAAATCTTTTGAAGTCGTGCTGTCAAATGCAGTGGAAATTCTAAATGATGAGGGGCAGGCCGCTCCCCATAAAAACTCTGTAGCTTTCTTCTCCAGAAAACAGCGGAGAAAGGCAAAAAAGATAGCTGCAAAAAAACCTTCACCCTCAGCATGTTTACAGGGAGCGGCTAACCCCCTTTCAAAAAAAGTGCGGAAAAGAGCTTTAAGGACTAACAAGCGCCAGGCTGAAGGTCCAGGAACACTCACTAGTTGGGTACTAACTGAAAAATCCAATGAGATCTCAGAGGTTATCAGTGACAATCAGGACTCTGACACCTTTGTTTGCTCTGAAGACACTGTTAATACATTTTCCATCCCTGTGGGAACCCCAAGACTGGGAAGCGGAATTACTCTGCACTGGAAATGGAGTCTCTGGCCATGCCTAGGGCTACTCAGTTGGACAGCAACAACATTTGGATAGTAAAAAACTTGAACCAGAAAGCTAAAGGCAAATGGCTGCCTAGGGAGACGGTACTTACATGTTTACATAAAATACCCCAATTTAGAGTGATTCTGCCTGAAGACTTTTCTTTTGTAGAACCACTGAAAGGAAATAATCCCAATGTAACAGCACTACATTGTAAAGTCTTAGCTTCAGCGCAACTCATTTGCACGCATAAGATTAGCCTTGCACAAATAGGTATAGGTGTGGATGTCGACCTAGAGGTGGAAGACCCTTTTTTCGCCAGGAAAGACAATACAAGCAAGACTAATAATCATTCCCCTCCTACCTTTGACTGAAGGCAAACATGTGCAAATGAGCGACATTCAAAACACTCTAAAATGGCTTGCCGATACTCTACCCAGAGTGATGCTCAAACCCTGAGCTAGCTCTTTACTAGTGTGGATGCGTGGTTTTAAACATTTTCTTACCCAGTCCGGTTCGTTGCCACTTATCACAGCACACTCTTTTTTGATGTTACAGGAAACATAGTTACTTGCACCGATCTGTATTGATGATTATATGCTTTATCATACATTGGCATCTAAGGGGAAATTTGGTAGACCATTTGGGGGACTCCTAATTGGGATTGAAAAATCAATAACCTCTAGACAAATTGGCACAGCTAACAATGAATTGACTTTGGTTGTAGAGGTTACGCTTTTGATCCATGGGACTTGGGAAAAAGTTCTATTAGTAAATATCTATAACACCGGGCGCCTGTTATAGAGAACGTATTCAAGATTTGTTGCATGATATTATTGCCTCTTGGAAGAGAGAAGTTGAGGGTAACTTTATAATATTAGGAGGCGATCTTAACTGTCACATCAAAGGGGGTGGCGGCACCACTACAAATGAGTTTATGCAACCTATTAGCCATATGTTACATAACATATCTGACCTAGAAGGTACCTGTTGGGCAAGTTTCTGTGGCAGTTGGAATCTGGAAATAATCAATGGTCGTACACGCCATGACTGTCCGGGTAATTAAACATGGAGGGCTGGAAGAGCGTGTAGTACCCTTGATTATATATTTATTAGTGGTGAAGTGGCAAAGATTGTTAAGGATATGACTGTTTGAGTAAATGATTGGAGCGATCATGAAGCGTTGATTCTGACGATTGGAGGTATTGATCACACACCCATTATGGGTAACATAGGCAATCATTTGACTAATCACTCCTTCACTTGAATAATCTGGTCTGAAAAGAACATCCTGAGAGCAGACCTTGCAATTAATTTCTGGGACATGAATTATTCTAGTCTGTTTAATGCGTTACCTCTGGACGATATGGAAAAATGGATTTCTACATTCTCAGGCAAACATGCCACTGCCAGATCACACCTTACATTTAGCAATGTCCATACCTCTACTGTATATAACAAAGACATTAGAGACGCTAAACATCATTTAAGGAGAGACATTCGTAAAATTAGAGCTAGTGGCGGCCCTATTAGAAATGTACTAACAGAAATTATGAAAAAGAAAATCAAATATCGCCAATGGCTGAAATCATTAAAGAGAGCCAAAAACTAGAGAGTTGGCAACATACCGTTAAGGTATTATGCTCAAGGAACGCTAGAAATATATGGTCCCTGTTGGGGTCAGTATGGGGGGATAGGATCATTCCTCAGATAAATCCTGTAAGTGCGCGCAAATGGGTAAAATTCATTGAAAACCGCAATGGGGAAACAAATGAGATCTTCTCCATTGTGCCCAGGATTATGCAAGTTCTGCGCCCTTTTACGGTGTCTGTGGATGATCTTATACATAAGATTGACAGTCTCAAATCCTCCAGAGACCCAGGACCTAATGGTCTCTCTAATATTGTCATGAAAAAGAACCCCCTCTTCTGGGTCAATTTATTAAAAATCTTGATTGACAAATTATTTAGGGAGGGTCGAATCCCTGTCACTTGGCAATCGGCGATATTGATCCCGGTATTTAAAAAAGGGAACATCACGGAACCTGGAAACTATCGCCTTTTGTCAATGCTCGACTGCCCTGGTAAAATGTTTGCCTCTTTATTTTTACAGAAACTAAAATCCTGGGTAGACAAGTCTGAGGTGCTTGACTGCTTCCAGAGTGGCTTCAGCGCAGGTTATTCGACCTCTCACAACCTATTCATTATGAATAACCTGAGAGATAAGGCGTTATGTCCCAAGACTCCGCCTCTATAGGCCTTGTATATAGATTTCAAGGCAGCGTTTAATGTGGTCAATCGTAATTTACTCTGGCAAAAGTTGAAAATTATGTCTTGCTCCAATGAGCTTCTATATTATCTGAAACTTTTGCATTGTAACATCTCTGTACAACTAAGAATAGACACAGGGGGAACATTGACTAGCTCGATCCCACAGACGAGAGGTGTAAAGCAGGGTTGTGTCATGGCGCCCCTGCTTTACAACCTCTTTGTCTCTGATGTCCCCAATTTCATTCTGGAGGCCCATAACTGTCCATAAAATAGGATCAAAACACTGTGTGAAAATGGCATATGCCGACGACCTTGTACTTTTTGACCATAGATTTAGTGGGCTGCTTCGTACGGCAGAGCGACTTTGGGAATATGCTAAATTAAATTATCTAATTATCAACCATAGCAAGACCAAAATATTGCTCTATTCCCACGGAAAAATTGCTCGACCTCGTCTGAATATCAGTTCCACTGAGATCCAATATACCCTATTATATAAATATTTAGGGGTGGAATTTGATAAAAAGGGTAATTATGAAACATGTAAACAGGTCTGGAAAATCAAGGCTGGCCAGCTCACGGCTATGATCCATCAATTTACGCGAAATCAGAGTGGATTATCTATCTGGGGGGCCCGTCAGCTGTATATACAGTATCTGGTACCTATGATAACGTACAGACTTGATTCATTGATCAACATGAATCTTGATTGGCTACAAATTGTGGAAGGGAAGTTCTGGCAGAAACTCTTGGGTCTCCCACAGTGCATACCCATAGCAATTTTAAGATTGGAATTGGGAATATTCTCTTTAAAGTCTGTGGTGATAAAAAAGAGGGCTGAATTATTCATTAAGATACGTAATTCTCTAAGTCAGGAGAGGGACGCCTTAGGCAAGGAAGTCAGCCATTTAAAAACAAAGTTAGAGGAAAATCACCTGGCCCTTCAGGAATTAGGTGAAATCAAAATTGATTACAAAAAGCTACTAGAGCACACCAGACGGGTGGAGGATTCTTTGGAAAAGAGCAATCAAACCAGTAAGGACCAAACTCAGGAGGTGAGTCTCCTGCAGCAAAAAGTGGCCCAATACTCCCAATTTAGGCAGGAAGTGCAGAGAGACAATGAGGCTCTCTGTGAAAAGAATGACAGGCTCCACAAACAGATTGCCATGCAAGAGCAACCCCTAGAGACCAGTAAAACCTTAATAGAGGAGACAAAAATGTCAAATATTGGCATGTCGTCAGGAAATAGGGGCTGAAAGAGATGAGGTAACATGGGAGAGAGTCAATTCCATGGACTCTGCCAATCTCATGTCCACTGGCTCATATGAACCAAGGGCCACTGGGATGGCAGACTTCAACACAATTGGAAGTATGGGACTGACAGATTAGCGCCTCCCAGAAATGGTTGGGCGGGCATATATGTACAGATTCCCAAATGTTAGGGCCAGCCTCTCTGATCAGGGAGACTAGAGTGAGGGGAGAATCAGAGAACTGGATTCTCAGAAATATAACCTACCAAGAGATCAGTCAGTCAAATTTGGTGGGGAATTCCATGAAAATAGGCCCACAAAGAGCATCTTAAAAACCTCTTCCCAACTAGGACAGTGGGGTCGGGGGGGGTACTCAGCCAATCCTGGGAGCAATGGAGAGTCAGAAGACTCTTCTGAGCACCACAAGTCTCAAGAGACTAGGCCCCCACATTCTGCCAACCATTCCCAAGCTCGTAGAATCAGGGAGAGCCTAGAGGATCAGACAGCCACCTCAGGTAGCAGTGCCTCTGAGTCAGAGGATGAGTGGACAAGGGTGACCAAAACTTAAAAGGCGAACAAAGTTAAAAGAGCCTTACTGAAAGATCCCCTGAAGCAAATCAAGGCTATTAGGAGCGTCATCACGCCCTACCACAAAAATGCCAAATATTCAGTTTGGGAGCACCTTGAGCTGTTTGAGCAAATGATGGAGACTTTCCACCTGAAGGACAGCCAAAGTTGTATTCAGTATGTCAAGTGGACATTTTCACCTGAGTACTCCAGCTTCTTTGCGCGGCTGGAGGATCAGAACCACTTAAGTTGATCCACATATAGGGCGGCCATCTTAAAGCATTTTTCAATCCATGGAAAGCCTCAAGAGGCCCGCAAACCGGCCTACAACCTGCAATGTGCGGAAGACCAGACCCCACAAGAATTTGTCCAAGAGCTGAAACGCGCCTTTGCGCAGACCACCAGAAGGGTGCGCATAGACAGCAGGGAGTTTGTCAATACCTTCTTCAATGCACTTCCTAAATACATTATGACCCAGCGGGTGAGGGACTTTCATGAGAAAATATCACTAGACTGGGTCATTGAACAGGCAACTCACATTTTCGAAGTGCAGAAGCCACTAGAGAGTAAAAGTGCTAATAAAAGCCCAAAACCAACCAACACCCCTGCTTCTGCTAAGGTGGCAGAGGTGAAGGTTGTCCCCATTTTAGATCTGGAAATGGGGGGGCCTAAAAAAATTCCTGCGCAGAATCCTTCTAACCTAAGACCCAGAAGGCCCTCGCGCCAATCCCAAACAGGGAGTCAGGGAGGTAACCCCACGAATGGGACCCTTAACTCCCCAGACTACATCAGCCCCCGTTACAAGGGCAACATGCCCATCCTGGGCTATGTGTGGAGTCCTCCAGCCCAAGGGGGGGGGATCCAACCACGCAGCTGCCAACCCAGGAAACTTCCCTCCTCACTTTCCCGAGGAAGGCAGTAATCCCCCAAATGCTGGACTGAGTTTCTTTCCCCGGTACCCGCCAAATCTCAAACCCCAAAACAACCCTTCTTTCTTCCTCCACTTTCCTGAGCCCAGACAGCCCAATCCAGGAGAGGGGAGGCCAAGGTGGAGGGGTACCAAAGCTATCCCAACCAAGGGTATTACGGGAGAAGGGACAGTTACCCTTCCCGTGACCAACCTAGGGTAGACCAGAGGACTCCGTACCAGCCAGAGCGGGTGTCCCAACTGGAGCACAGGATCTGGGTCGCATGCTGAGGGCTCAACAGAACTCTCAGATGAGCATGGTGACTCATAACTCCTCACATCAAGGGTCTGGTGCTCCATAGCAATGACGGGGCGAGAACCCCGACAACCCACATGTTCCCAGGGAGGAGGCACAAGGGGAAGGGGGATGTAAAGCCTTAGAGGAAGCTTCCTTCCTAACTTATGAAAAGCCCCTGAAAACCCAGGAACCAGAACCAGAATCTCCTTCCCCCGAAAACCTGCAACCCAAGGAACAGAGGGTGGGTAGGAGAAATAAAGAGCCTAGAAAGACCCATTTTGTGAAGTAGGTGCAAATCTTCCAATTTGAAGGAGAGGGGTCCTCAGAGGATTCTGGGAAAATGATCTTCTCCTTCTGGGATGGGGGAACTCCACCCAAAGAAAAATGGGTCCCAAGAAATCCGGCTCAAGACTGGGTAGATGTGGGGACGGAGTTTAAACCACCCAACATTGAACCCCAGAATGACCAGCACGAAAGTCACCTTGTTCAAACCAATTCTGGTGACTGCCTCCAAAAATGGGGGAAGAGAGAGCAGCCCAGAATCAGAACCAGGGGAGCCCAAAACTCCCCCCATATGCAACTATCCTGTTTTCTTTGCAGATCCCCAAGCTCACACCCAGGATCATGCCCAAACTTATTCTGGGGACTGCCTCCAAAAAGAGGGGGGTGGCCCAAAACCAGATGAAGAAGAGTCCCTAGCTCCCCAAAGCCCTTCTGAGGACTGTCTCCAAAAAGGGGGGACAGCCCCGAATCAGAAAGGGAGGAGCCTGAGACTCCTCAAATCACTGAGTATGAAACTGTGTGCTCGGTTACCCAAACCATCCAAATCCATTCTGGGGACCACCTCCTAGAAGGGGGCAGTAACACAGAACCAGCCCAAGAGGAACCACAAACCTCACCAACCACTTCTGTTGACTGCCTCCAGAAAGGGGGGGCAGCCCAGAAACAGAACAAGGGGAGCGCGAGACTCCCCAAAGAGCGGTGTGTCAAAATTCTGTGCTAGATTCTTCAACTCCGACACCATCCCTTGACCCAACTATCCCAGTGTCAGAGTCAGAAATAAGCAAATTCACCATCAAGATTACCCAGAGCACCCATTACTTTTGCCCATTGGAGGAGAAAGAAGGTAGATTCTACGCCTCCATCCAGGTGCAAGGGCAATGTGCAATTCCAGCACCGGTGGACACTGGGTCCCAAGCAACTTTCCTGTCAAAGATAGTCTTTGAGCAGCTAAATTCGGGAAGGGGGAAAAATACCAAATTCCTCACATCCCTCTGCCTAGACAGCTCCAGTACTTCGATGGGAAGGAAATTCCTGTTGGAGGGTCTGCAGAGATGGAAATTAAAATTGGGCGACACAAAATGAAGCACCCGGTCCTAGTTGTGGCGCCAGAGGAAGCATCAACCATGTTAGTCGAAATGGCACATGCCACATGGTTGAACAAAAACCGGACAAAATTAGGTTGTACTTTCAAAACAATGACACACCCGACGTCACCGTCATAGCTATGGCACCACCAAACGGTGAGGGGAACTCTTCTCCATTTCTGCAAATCAACCTCCCTTCAAGTCTCAAGTGGCATTCCACCCTGGACAGAGATACATTGAAATTTTATACTAATATACAATTCGAAAATCCCAAGTCCATAGCCAAAATTGATATAAAACCAGCACAGAACTTAGCTGGCATTCTGAAAAAGGGTGAACAGCTCTTCCTCCCGATTCAGTTAAATGACAGGAAGGAGTCTGTCCTCGCCCGAGTTGACTTGAATAGCAAAGAAAGCTTCATCAGAGAAGCATTATTCCAAAAACTCCCAAAAGACCAGACCCTACCCACCGTAGAGTCAGTGCAGCAATCGGTACGGGACCTGGAAGCGTTTCGCTCCAAACATCCTCTGCTTAGCAGTTCTATGATCAAAATTTCTAGGAATGATGAAAGCATAATAGATACTTGTTGGATTGTGCGAGGTGTTCTTTCCGCCTTTTATATGAGCTGGGACCGCCTCAACCAATTTGAGATTAATTTGGACCCTAGTTATTAATGGGATTTCAGAAATGGAGGAGAGGTGGCCATCCCAGGACTCACCTACAGAATCCACCTATCAAAACCATTAGTGAACTTAGATGGGAAATATTGTCAATTGTAACCAATGCAAGTGTCTTTCCCACTGATGACACCCCCCCGAACATGTGTGGACACAGTAGTGGGAAAATGTCCATAACCATACTATGTTCTATCTTCTAGCATCTGGACTAAGAATCATCCCAAGGATTACCAAGGAGGACCACTCAGGGATCGGGAGGAAAGACCCAAGTAGCCCGGAGTGCTGCTCCATAATCCCAACTAGAGCCAGCAATACTCCTGACCAGAACCGGCGAGGAGAGCGGATCACTCCAGCACTGACAGGAGAAGCGACTGAAATTCTCCACACGGACAGAAAAAGAACATCCCAATCTCCCGACTTCCCCTTGACGGGAGGTCAAAACCAAGTCGGGAGTGGGGGGCTCTGTGGGATGTATTGACCCACTCTGCTATGATATGTGGCATGACCCTGCTAGTTATGGTGAAAGAAATGGCAACAATGGCGGCAAAACTCTTGTGCGCGCCAAAAACCTACAAAAACTACAAAAACCGTGTGCTTCAGCACACAAAAAGAGGGACGCACAACCTGCCACCCATGGTGCATGTGCGGTGGAATAGAGTACACACTGCAGAAAATGTGCCAGTGGGCTCCTTGACCAGCAAACAGGGTGCAGAGGGAGAAGCAGCGCTTTGCAAATTAAACTCCAAAATGTGTCTACAAATGCCATATGCTTTGTTGCTAAAAACTCCAAAATGCCTATAAAACAAAACTTCTCAACATTCAAAATCTTGCTGGTGCTAAAATTCATAAACTAAGGAAGCATTGTGAACATACAAAGTCCTAATGTGAAGAGCAAAACATTCATCAGACAAACTGGATTGTCTCTAAACTGACAGCCTCTGTCAAAATCTGGGTGCAGTAGCCTGGACTACCTGAATGACAGCTGTCAGATGAGTTACTGATGAAACTTTAAAGTGATCCAAAACTAAAATATCTGCTGGATTAGCAAACATAAAAAGGATTTTTGCTAAAAGGAATAGAGATTTTAGTTGTGTTTTTATCCCCCAGATGTAAAGCCAAGAAAGTAATGTATTTATGTTTGATGCAACAAGTTTGGGTTTTGCTGGATTTAAGAAGTTAATTAGCCTCGCTGTGCTGCAAGAACTGGAAAAGCAGGTCTCTCCAAGGGGGAGGGTCTTCCTCTCAGCAGAAACTCACTGGGAGATGATAATTGCGGGTTAGCCCAGACTTGTGTCTATAGAAAGAGAAGGAACAATGACAGGCAATTCAGCCCAGTAAACAGAGGTGTGAAGGTGGTTGGAAATGGCTCCTGGAAAGAACAAACAAGGCGGGGAATGCTACTGGACTGCAGGGAGAAAAAAAGGGGTGGACCATCTGTTGCTAAACATGAACAATGAACAATTTTAAAGAGTCATAACTGGTGATTCAAAGTGGTGAAAAATATACCAAGGACATATCTGTTAGTTTAATTCCTGGCTGCGCGTTTGACGAGGTGGCTGAAGCTTGTAACATGTTCTGGACAGGAATGGCAATATATGTGGGTTTATGCTAAATGTATTAATGTTAGAATTGTGAAAATTTACTAGCACATCCCTATGTTAAACACACACATTTGTGGAAATTTGCATAAAATTAGGAAATTGTGTTCATAGCGAAAAAGGACACAATTCTGTAAAAAGTTGAAACAAGATCCCACCGCTGCGGGATTTGGAGGAACAGATTCTACATAACATATTGCATTGTTGTATGTGAGTTGTATAAAGGTGACCAATGTAAAAATGTGTATTTAGCATAAAATCCGATTTTGAGACCAGTGGCTAACGGGACGGCAATGAGACCTGTAAAGCAGACCATAAAATGTGACATCATCCGGCCTTGATCCAATCACCCCAATGCAAGGCGAGATGCAGTTTTGGTCCAATCCCAACTCACAGGGGCAAGCTTAGCTAAGCCAGCCCATACACCCACTTTGTGATGTAATTTTAAAGCATGAATAGAGACAGCTGACAACACATAGGGACTCAGAGATCCACTCACTTTCCTGATTCCGGCGAAGCACTCTGATCCAGCATTCTACATCCAGCTTTAATATTCCTCCAGATCCAAATGCCAAGACTCTTGCCAGCAATAGAGAGCTATTGATTTCTGCAAGGCCTAATCCTCAAACTTATTCCCAAACCCCCAGAGAGGCACTGTGGGATGAGAAGGCCTTGTGAACCAGTTTCTTGAAATTCTCTGGCTTGCCACCACTGGGCTTGCCCGTGGAACTCACTATCCAGCTGATTAAAATGCCCACAGACTAGGAGGGCAGATCCTGTGCAAATCCGGCGACCAGCCTAGCTGATCCAGACCCCTGCCTGATGTGCTGTTCTTCCTAGACCAGATCCAATCCATGACCAGAACTGACGGTCCAATCTAATAACTTATTCTGTAAGTATTAATAGTAAGAAAAGTTACCCTAATATTTCTGCATAGTCTTATCTCAATCTCAATTCATCCTATCTGTACATTCAGAATCATGGTATTGTCAGTACCTTTCTTGACCTGATTTTTCTCATTTGTTTTATAAAATCATAAGTCATTAGTGATTTTGAGTAAGACAAGTAACTCCCAGAACGGAAACCAGGGTATCACACGTGAAGGGTTACGCTGCCACATAACTGTGGAAATTCACGTGTGACATTCTCTTTTTCATAGTCATAATCTAGTGGAATCAAAATCATCTTTCATTTTCAAAGTGCATTTCCGTTTTCCATTCTTGCGCCCATTTAACAAAAATGACCTTTACTAAAACCTCTATAACTCCCTCAGTTTTTATGATAGAAACGAAATTTCAACTCCTACTTGTACCTAACATCCATAGCTATCCAATGCAACAGTGCGCTTCTCCCGTTATAGCAGAAATCGTGCAAGGAAAAGTTTGCCGCAATTTTAAAATTTGAAAATCTTTACACGTGTAAAATAGCTTTAAATTCTTTCTGACTTGGACTTAGAGTTTTCAAATGCTTTCTTTGGACTAAATCATTGTTTGTGACTGTGTGCAACTGTTCAAAGCGGCTCCCATAGGAATTTACAGCGATTTAAGTATTTTTGACCATATTTGGTGTTTTTTCCCAGTCAATTCTAAAAACAATTTTAAAGCCATCCTCACAGCGGAAAAGTCAATTCCGTTTTTCTCTTGTGTTTGAAGGGGGAAGGTGGGACTGATATTCTGTCTGATTTGTGCTACTCCTGAATACCTGCTCTCTCCTCCCATCTATTTAATTGCCTATTGGGGGCATTGAGGGGTGTTGCAGGGGTAACATTTAACCATAGTGCCATCTGTCTAAACCAACACAAAAATATTCTTTTCTCTGCTGCATATGTTTTTGGTGCTCATTTCTTGATCCATAGTGTATTGAAGATATTACTCTGTTTTCTGACACCCCATTGGTGATTGTTGTTTACCTATTAAAATATATTGTGATTAAATTTGAAATACATAAATAAATATTTACCTTTGCAAACTAGCCTGATTCCTGGTTCAGTGTGACCGGGGGTGGGGGGTGGTCTCAGGAGAAGGTTGAGATATGAGTGGTATATCATTCAGAATATTGAACTTATAGACAAACAAAAAAAATAAGGGTTTCAATTGTGCACTACATGCTGGGCTTGACTTGGGTGTATGCCAGATTGAAATCACTTACAAGCCTCCCCACCATAGCCCACCCCCCCATAATAAAAAAAAACGCTTATGGTGATTGGTTTAAGCAGGTAGAGCACTGGGCAGTTTTACTTTATTGGCTGCTGGATTGTCTGGTGAGCCTCCCCAATATTGGCTCAGCAGCCATCTTGGATCTTTCAATTCAAATCTGTGCTGTGAGTAGCAGTGCATGGATACACTCTTCTCTCTCCTTGGACTCTGTGCTTGCTTCCCCTCAGCTGTGGTTACCGAAGCTGCCAGGCGATCGACAAAGAAACATTTGCAGATAATGTGACTGTCATGGTTTTGATTTTGCTCACATCATGCTGGTGCCTAAACATTAAAAATCACAAAATACATTGATTGATCTCACATTAGAGGGTGGCTGAAGCTTACTTGTTGAACACATGTTTTGGAGGGCGTTTCACCATGAGGTTGCATGAGATCTGGCTACATGATCTTAGAGCCCCTTTACAATGTAGGGGCAGCTTCATGCATATGGTTGGGTAAGCTAGAGAATCCTTCCTGCATCACTCCCAAGCCCAAGAACACGTAGTAGGCGGTACGCCTTGTCCCAAAAGCCAGACTGGGGACTTTGTACCAGCTCTTAGGATACCTAGCTGGTATAGTGGTGAAACAGTGCTGTGCATTACATATTGCCTGCATGTTCATGGAAAGTATGTATTTCCTCTTACTGTAGATATGTTTCATAACATTGGCTGATACAACACCTGGTGCAGTTTGTGAGCAAGCACAACTGGATCTAGGTCACCTGGCCTAAGCCTTGCCCACCTGACAATCACCTTAAACTGTTGGTGCCTTCCTGTTTTCCTGCCCTTTTCCCCTCACTTAAGCAGCCCTCCAGCCTCTTTCCTGTGCAGTTGTTGAGCAGGTGCAAGTGGATCTAGGGCACCTTGCTAAGCCCCACCCACCTTCTTAACACTGCTCTTCCTTTCTGCTCTCAACTCTTAGGTCAAGGACATTGCTCGCCCGGGCGTCTGAAGTGAAGGCAGACGTAGAAAAGGGCAATTCCTGTGTGAACCGGGTTCAGACCAGGAGGATCCAAGGAACCAAACCGATGCTCAGGCAACATGTAAGCTGGCACTGACATGCGTTTTCTCCCTTAATCCCCACAGGCCCCCCCACCATCACCAGGCAACACCAACGACATTGCCTGTCCTCTAATGCATTGACTCCGCAATGTACCAACCTCACCCACATCAGCCTCAAGTCCATCAACACCCCCTCACAATTTACAACATAGAAGTTGCTGCTGGCTGAGGTCCGCTCAGCTATCACCCATGCAGCAGATATCACGACGTCATCATTACACATGACCTTGACGCAATCTTCATGACCGTGATTTGGTTGACACCCACATTCTAGATGTCCTTGTCCCCGACGGCTACAGCATCCAACACAGTGACTGGCCAAAAAAGACAGGTGGAGGCCTTGCACTCATACACAAAACCTTGTGGCCCGGTACCAGACTTGACATAGACAACATTGGCTCCTTAGAAGTCCCCTCCATCCACTTCCCAAACTCCCTGATGGACACAGTCACCTTTCATCTCATCTACAGAGCACCCAAACCCAACACCGCCTTCATCAGAGACTTCACCGACCTGGTCATGTCACTTACACACGAAAACAATATCTTCCTAGGAGACTTCAACCTCCCAGGCAACAAAGTCACCAAAACAGTGAAGGAAGGTCTCTGCAGCCTTCTTGACAGCCTAAGCCTCACACAGCACACAAAAAACCCAACACATGAGAAGGGTAACATCCTCAAAATAATCATCCCTCCAATAAAGCTCTCCTCTCCGCTTGACTGGTTTGACCACTTAGCTGTGCCTTTCGAGAATCCTGCACACCACCCCAGTCAAGCCCTCCCAGCAGAAACCCAGCAGACAAACTTTGAGTTCTTCAAATACTTCCCAGTGGAAGCCCTCACAGAAGACCTCACCAACCTGCACCTTACATGGACTGAGCACCCCCAACTAAACTGCGACTCTCTACTGGAAGCACTCAACGCCACCCTCTCAGCCTCCAGCCACCAACACTCGCCTCTAAAACAACACACCTGCAAACCAAAACCGTCAGCACCCTGGTACACGCAAGAACTCAACCTCAGCAAAAGAGTAATCAGGAAACAAGAGAAAACCTGGTGCCACTCCAGCACGGCATCCGACCTGGTGCTCCTCAAAGAACTCCGAGCAACCCTCTGACAACTAATCAACACAGCAAAGGCCTCCTATTATCAGAATACCATAGCAGAAGTGGACAACAAAACACACTCCATCGAAAAATCCACTGCCATCAACACCTTCTTTATCATCAAAATCAGCAAGATTTGCAAGCACATAGATTCCAGCTCTGCATCCACAGACCAACCTCATGTCCCTCCTCCCAAAATCTCCACACCATGGACAACATTCAAGACACTCTCGACAGAGGATTGCTAGCTATTAGAAGGCCATTTTTCTCGCTAAACAATCCTTTTTTAGTGCTAAAGTCGAGGATACTATCAACCAGCCTAAAGCACTATTTGATCTGGCACACTCCTTGTCCTCCCCTGCCAAAGTTAACTCTGGGATTATACCCTCTTGGGTGTTTTGCAAATCTCTGTCTGGTTTCTTCACTCATAAAACTGATACTATTCACCCAAAAATTGCTTATGCTTGTTCACATTGTACGTTACCCACTTATTCTTCTTCGTGCTCTGTATCTAGTGCTAATTAGTCTACTTTCCCTATTTTGACTGATCATGACATTATCACTGCCCTCAACAAACTTAAATCTGCTTCACCTCTTGACCCTATTGCTCTTTTTTTGATCAAATAGATTTCGGCTGAAATCATACTATGGATTACGTTGACAGTCAATCAGTCTCTTTCCTCAGGTCAAATTCCTAGTGATCGTAAACATGCATTGGTAATTCTCCTTTTAAAAAAGCCCTCACTAGACTCTTCTAGTTAAACTTTTGCCCTATTTCACTTCTCCCTTTTCTGATGAAACTACTTGAGTCTCTTATCTTCTCTCTGCTTAGCTCTTTTCTTGAGTCGTGTAAATTTTTTGATCCTTTCCAGTCGGGTTTCCGACCTGGTATGGAGACTGAGTCAGCTCTTGTGTCCGTGGTGACAATCTTGCCCACTTGGTAGACCAGGGTGCTGTTGGGGTGCTGATTTTGTCAATTTGTCAGCAGCATTTGAGACTGTAGAGCACCCCACCCTGATCCCCTGTTTGTTTTCAGCCAGTCTATCAGACCAGGTGCTTGCATGGTTTTCTGCCTTCTTGGCTGGTCATTCAGAGTCTGTTTATTTTTCTGCTTTCTGTTCAAAGCCAGCTCCCCTGTCTTGCGGGGTCCCCCAAGACTCTGCTCCATCTCCCATCTTGTTCAACATTTATATCAAGCCACTTCTTGGCCTTATCCACTACCATGGCTTCATGTGCTCTTCCTATGCCAACAATACGCAGATTATACTCCATCTGGATCTCTCCCACCGGACACAGCTGCTCGGCTTAGTGGTTGCCTTGAGGAGGTGGGTGGGTGGATGGCCGAGAACTGGCTGATGTTGAACGGTTAGAAGACTGAGGTACTAGTTGTTGGCTCTGCTTGTCCCTGTTCTTTTTGGAATCCTGACTTCTGGCCCTCAATTCTTGGTCCTTTCCCCTCTCCTGTAACTTTGGTGAAGTATTTGGGGATAAAAGTATCTACCTCACTGTCAATGCGTGATCAGGTGGCCTATCTCTGTCAAACAGGCCACTTTAAGCTTAAACTCTTTTGTAAAGCTCTACCCTTTATCCCCCCTAAATGTCCTACTCCTGTGGTAGCTCCTCTTGTTCTGAGTGCTATTTATTACTGCAACGCTCTCTATCTGGCTCAACCTGCCTATCTATTTTGCCGCCTCCAGCTGTTGCAGAATTCAGAACCAGAGCTGTACTGCAGCCTCCTTCTGGCACACATATGTCACCTCTTATCCTTCAGCTCCACTTACGTCCTGTTGAGAAGCATGTGCTGTTTGCCTCATTACAAGTGTGCCAGTCCGGTGACAGCGGTGCTGGTATGCCTACCAGCACCGTTGTTACCAGACGGGCACACTCTGAGTCTGCCTGCCGGAGTTGCTGTGCCCGGCAGGTCTGACCCTGCCAGGTACCGCGGCCACGGTAGGCAGACTTTTACGGAAGCACCCAGGGCAAGACAAAAACTGATATGTTTGGGATATTTCTTCTCTGTGAAAGATAGTGAGTTAAGACTCTGGGTAAATCTCTCGTAACCAGGACTAATGTCTGGCAGAGGGACTCCCAGGAGCCCCCTTGTTATTTTACGGAAGCACCGACATTGTTACTAACGCTGCTAGTGCTTCCATGTTCCCCACTCCCATATAGGAATGAGGAACAACATTTTACCGGCGCCTGACTTCCCGGACCAATGGGGATGTAATGCCCCGGTGTTTCCAGCAAGCCAGGCGCCGGTACAATTTACGAGTCTGATTTAGCTGATCCGATAGCACAGCGAGTAGAACGCTCGCTTTGAGATCTGTGCAGAGCCTGCTCATGCAGGTTTGAATCCCAGCAGGGCCAAACTCAGCCTTTCATCCATCTGAGGTCGATAAATGAGCACCACACACTGTAGACTGTGGGTAATAAAAAGGAGCGCTCAGATGCCTGAGGGCTCGTAGCGCTATATAAATGCAAAATTATTATTATTATTAAGTCTGTCTGCAACCTGCCGGTTTTACCGGCATGGCTACCGGCGGACTTGTAATGAGGCCCAGGCTGTGTCATCCGAGAGCCGCTTAGGTTGAATTGTTACCATAACGGCTCGCCACTGCCAAATAGCATGTTCGGGCAAAATCAGCTCCCTTTTGTTCACTCTTAGTAGATTCTGACTATTCCCGCCCACTTTGAATGCATACTTTTACCCTAGGCACTACAGAAAATCGGCATGAGCAACAGAACGCTACTGTGATTAGCACCACGCAAAATATCCTGTTTGGTGAATACTCCTTTAGTGTGTCTCAGTGGATTCTTGGGAGATGTGCTTCATGCTAATTGTATTCCAAGATCCTCTTGCTAATACTACTGCTAATACTACTTCTTAGTAAATCTGGGTGACGGTGACACACTAACATGCTTAAAACAATTCATGGCATAGCACAGCTCTCAGATGAGCACAATATATTATGCTGTCACGCACCTGGTGGCAGGCTGCATCAGCAAAGCGCATTTTCAGGATGAAAGGGTGAAAATGACCAACATTTCCGATTTATGTAAAAACATAGTTCGATGGAAAAACATACTTTCTGGTAACAGCAAGGCCGACACCTATCTCGTTAGGACGCCTGCTCCCCATTAACCATCTCGGCACCAGGAAGTTCTGCAAAACCTTGGTGTTACAGCAGAATGTTACTATAAACAACAGGCAGCGTTCTGTTCTTAAATCAAATGTGTTTCTATCTCAACAACACCAGTCACTAGTATCGCCTAAAAATGCAGGTCAGATGCAGAGCTGCGCTAGGTCTCAAAGCCCAATATCTCACAATCACATTGGCATCAGGAACAATAGATCCATTAGCTGATATTGAGTGAGAACAATAGAAGCCCATTAGTGCCATCTGTAGTGCAGAATGTGATGTACAATGCCACATTCAGCTTTATAAATTGTGACAGAGAATGCCTGGGTACTTCCAAAGAGAATTTACAGCGAGATGTGACAAGCATTCCATCTCCAAAACTGTGCATGAGATGAGTTTACATTCTTCCCCTGACCCCAAGCAGATCAGCACAGATTTCTGTTCCTGCCAAGGAAACTTTCCCAAGGGAAGTATTTTTAACCATGTGCAAATGTTATGCACGGATCAGTTTTTCGCCCTCTTTAGCTCACACCAACCAGAATTCAAAAGATGAACATGTTCATTAACCAATATAAAACTCTAAAGCCAATTCACGCGTCAAAATGTATATATTTAGTAGTATTATCATGACTGACAATTTTCACAATTCCAGCAAAAATAGGAAATCATTAGATCCGTCAGAGGCCTGACTAACGGGCACACATTGGGCTATTTACATGCCAGAGGCACATATGTGTATTCTAGAGGAGGCTACTAGACCCTTCTTTAATTAAGCTTTATAGGCCTAGCTCGATGGCCATGATGGGAGTTACGGGCCCTGAAGACTTAGGGCCTCATTACACGGAAGGCGGTAAGGGTTAACGGTCACCGGTAATGGTACCGGTGACCGTTAACCCTTACCGCCTTACTACGAGGTCCCTTTGCGGGTAGGTACTTTAACGCCTGCTGTTTAGCAGGGGTTAAAAACCAACCCGCAAAGGGACCAGGGTGCTAATTACGGTACCGCAATTTGCGGCACCGTAATTAGCGCCTTCCCCCTTCCCATAGAGCCCTATGGGCCAAAAATGGGAATGGGGAAGGGCAATGGGGGAAGGGGGAATTACCGCCCCGCCAACCTTGGAATAGGGCGGTAATTCCCCTTTCCACCAAGGCGGTGCCGGTATTTTACTGCCATGGACCAAGGTGCTAATAGCACCTTGGTCCTCTGCCTACCGTGTAATGAGGCCCTTAGTTAAAGGCCTGAGCACAGCAAGGGTGTTTAATGATGTTTACATGCACATAGCTCCTTGTACAGCAAGGGGGCGTGGTCTATAAAGCTATTATCAGCCAAGCTGAGGGTCCTTTCTATGGTGAGGCTGTCACTGCGGCATGCCCTGTCCTCGCGAGAGTGATTGCTATTGTGATGACAGGGTGCACCACGCTTAGAGCCCTGCCCAGGGAAGGGGTGCCAGCTCAGTGCTCCCTCTCATCATTGGTGTGCTCCTGTGATGGCAGGGAGCGCTGCTTTTAGGGCTCGGCCAATGGCGGGGCTGTCAGTACCACACCCCCTCTCATCACGGGAATGCATAAAGAAAGCCCAGCCTGTGGCATAACCGGGGGTGCAGGCGACACCCTCCCACTGGGCAATTTGTGGGCCATACTGAGATTTCCGAGCAGTACCAGCTTGTATGGTCCGTAAATTGCCCAATGGGGAAGTGCCATGTCCCTCCCGCTGGTGATAACAATGATTTTGTGCCTGCTAACTTTGGGTATTTTCATTCTGTGTGTGGTGGGGAGGAGGCGCATGCCCTCATTTGAATGGGGCATGAATTATGCAAATGAGGACCTCTGATTGCCCGAGGGCATGCTTTCTATTATCGATGAATGTGTCTAGCAATGCAGCCCTTTGCCTGTGCCACACCGAGAAGGTGGCACACATGCACTGAGATCCCCCACAGCACTCCTGTGATGGGGGTTTGGACAGGCATTTTGCCCGATGGGCTGGGGAAGCGGGTAAGGACTGGGTCCTTAGGATTTTGACTCGTGCTAATGTATTTGGCTCAGGAACCACTGTGATAACATTTGCACAGGGCGAAAGCAGCAACGTGGTGAAGCCCATCCGGCACTCCCAATTGTGGCTGCGCTTGGAAGCAGTTGCTGTCCTCAGTGACAGTATTATCAAATGATTGTGCATATCCAAATGCAGTTTGTACATGCAGAATTGCATTAGAACAAGGGCACGTAGATTGCAACTGCAACAAATATCGCTCATGAGATTCTGCATGTGCAAACAATGTTTGCTCATGGCAACGCTCCGTTTTCCCATGTCCCGTAAAGTTTGATTGCAATCTGTTCATCTATGAGTAACCAGGAACTAACCGTTCCAATGAGAGCACGTTCCCAACCCAAATTCCACAGTATTGACTGTTGTTGTGAACCAATGCAACAAAAATATCTAAGACCTCAGAAAAGTCAACAAAGGTGAGGCTGATGTGGTCTTAATTTTACCTACAAATAGGGACAGATAAGGCACGCTTACTGTTTCACATTTCTCCAAGCACCACAATTGCTTGCTAGGCCTCAGAGCACCAAGTACCTAAGAAGAGGGTCATGAACACATTTCCTCCACTCTGAACATACCTCAGAATCCATAAGGTTCCAGAGACAGGGCCCCACAAGGACAATGTCTTCATGTTCACAGGGTACCACTACCACCTGAACATCTTCAAAGAGGGGCATTCCACTACTGTAACCTGCACCATCCTGCCACCATCTCTTTAATTTGATGGGCACAACCTATCATCGCCTCTAGGGAAAAACAGATCTGGCTGCATCAAAGATCTTATAATGCGCATTGTGGTTTTGTTGCACTGAATCTGCTCACCACAACTTTCCCATTGCATGTAACAAATGAGGGAGAATGAAAAATGCAGCTGCAGGTTTTCTGAGACACCCAAAAACTGCAACACTGCAACCGTTAGCAATCCAGTCGTCCTGCAGGAGAAGATCAGCGATAAACAGAAACTGTAAGGTCCATTAATACCATGGCGTGTTCCATCGTTGCTGCTGTATCTAGTAGCTTGCTCCTAAAAACATGAGATTCTGGCTTTGGAAAAGAGAGCGGGACCAAGCAAGACTTAGAAAATGTCTTTGCCCTTCTGTAATGGCCTGGCAAGCTGAAATATTATGGTTTGGAGGAATGCTATTGGTTATAATTCTTTCACATTCATCCAACCATCTCTTTATAGTTTTGTATTAGTTACCCTTATGGAGAAGGTTATGCCCAGACGTGGTTCCCGAGCTGCATGTGCCCAAAGACACGAGGCACACCTCACTGATGATGCCCAATGAAGATGAGATGTATTGCTTATGATCTATGCAGATGAGATGCGACTAGCAGCCCAAGTTGCACTACCTCTTTTGAAGTGGGGCCAAACCTGAGTTGCAAATGGTCTTTCATCTTCTGTACTTGCATGGTATGTTGAAACGTGATGGGTTGGGGCTTTTCCCAATGCAATGACACTGGCTATGGTCCAGTTGAAGGATCAATCTCAAGAGAGTTAATTAGTATTGAATTTCTGAATCAGCAGAAAGAATATCAGTTTGAGACGGAAGCTCCTAAATCAGCTGCAAGGGCTGTGTTCATTCATGACTACATCACAAGATAAAGAATACTATTTATAATAGGTTTAAAATGTACCTACTAGGAAATTGATAAGCAAATGTAGCTCAGTGGCATCAATGTAAAAAGTCTACAGAAATTTGATCATATTGCTTTTGAAACTAATATGCACTTCCTCTTTTCCTGTAGATGGGTTGATTTTTAATTTCGTTATTATGCTCTCTAACTTTGATGCTAATCTCCCCTCTGTCCTCATCTTACTCGATCTCTCTTCTGCCTTTGACATGGTCAAACATGCCATCCTGCTCAATGGTCTCTGTGATAACCTGGGTATCACCAATCAGGCCTTGGCCTGGCTGATCTCTTTCCTCTCTGACCGACCCTCCCAGGTCCAACTTGGGTCCTTCCTTTCCTCTATCTCACTCTCTACCTGTGGTGTTCCCCAGGGGTCTAACCTCTCTCCGTGGCATTTCAACCATTGCCTGGCATCTCTCGTCCACTGCATTTCTGCTCTCTGATCCAACTTTCAGTGCTCTGGGGATGGCACACAGCTCGTTTTCAGGCTCCTCTCTGCCACCTCTACTCCCTCTCTCATCTCCGACTATCTGTCTGCTATCCAGGAGTGGTGTGCTCTCTGCCTTAATGCCAGTAAGCCAGAGATCCTCCTCATCGGCACACCTGCACCCTACTTTCCTGTAACTTTCTGGTCCTCTTCCTGCTCCCACCTGTGAGGCTAAGAACCTCAAGGTCATCTTCGACTCCAAACTCCATGGAACTGCCTCCCCCTCCCTCTTTGTCTTGAGCAGGACTTCCTCAAATCTGGAAGCTCCTCAAGACTTTCCTCTTCACCTCCTCCTTCCCCTCATCCCTCTTCTGCTAATCTCACAGTTGCAGTGATTGGTGGACAGGCCCCTATGTATCTTCAGAGACCTGGCCCCCCATACCCAATCGCCCAAGCCTCTGCCTACCTCTCAGCACTTGCCTCGGCCTCCACCGGCCCCAATCCTTTAGGCTTGCACTTTCTACCCAATGCAGCCCCTGGCCACGTAGCATTTACCATACTATGCACTCATCCGCGGCTCACCCACAAGCACAGACATTCCAGCACTTACCCCCACCCCCCACTTCCCCTCTTCTCGCTGCACTTGCATGCTTTGAATACTCACAAGGCATAGTAGGTTTGTCTTTATCTTCCACTGTATTCATTGTTTTTCAATCCCATGTTCCCTCCCTGTTGCCCTGTGGGCGCTTTGAAACAGAATTGACTTACTGTATAAGCGCCTAACAAATGTACAATAAATACTTAAATTAATAAATACAATCTTTGTGTCCCATGTAGACTCTCACGCCACCAAATTGGCACAAATTAATGATGCAATTTAAAGGTCTAGTTGAAATATGTGAAGATAGCCCTTGAGATTTATACTTAAAATACATACATCTGTTTATAAAGGTAACACAAAATCAGTGGGAGCACATGCAGGTGTGTGGGGCAATCATGAACTATCTCCAATACAAGGAACATTAAATCAGTTCCTTTGATATGTACTGTATGTATCTAACTCAGACGGCACCTGTATACACTCTGCACTTGGAGTGTGATGTGATCTGTATTACTGATTATAATAATATGGATATTACAATTGTGGGTTAGAGTTGCAAAGAGTCATGATCTAGGGTTAGCTTAGTGCTTAATTACTATTTCCAATTCTGGTGATGTTCGTATGAAGAGTAAGTGGTTATTAACATTCAAAAGAAGCTATGAAATGTAGAAATTAATAGCATGTATGACAACCTTCTGAATATAACCCACGCACATAGTCGAATGGTTAAACATAACTATTATAATACAATGGACAGCGTTATGGGGGACAGGAGATATTTAAATCTTCAGCAGCTCCCCATTAAGATATGTATGGGCCATGAAGCATATCCTCGATTGTTTAGAAACCTCAGGCCAAGGGGCGTGCTTAGAACATTCTAAACACATTGTATTAATGGCAAGGACCACGTATATGTGGGTGGGAAAGTCATGGTTTAAAATCAAAAGTAAAGGTTATAGTGCAAATTCATAGATTGTGTCGAAATTCTAACCTGGCGTGAAGAAGTACAAAAAGCCACCAGGGACTCGGTCCAAATCATACCACAATTGACATGGGTGAGAGGTGTTTAGCAAATAAGGCTAAGCAGACAAAAGTAGAAAAGATGGTGGAAAGGATATTTTCTCCCAGAGCTACCATGCTACATTAGCTCCTGCCATGCTCTCCCTCCCTGAGAACAAAGCCCTCACCTGCAGTTATCTCCCCTGGCCCAGGTGCTGAAACAGGCGTCAAGGGTTTGTTAAGGATTCAGCACAGTCTTTATAAGCCTTTCCCCTCACATGCTGGTAAGGCTTTAAACTGTAACCTCAATGGAAGGGGCTGATGCCATGTGGCATCAGTTCTTAAAAATGTATGATATACCCGCAGATATCTATGAATCTATGAGTTCAAGACGAGTTTAATAACGTTTCTCTATACAATTGTTTGGGCACTAACATTACATCTAATACGACCACAATATTTCCTTTTCATAGAATGCTATTTTATATTTACTATTAAATTAACATCCAATGTGTATGGTGCTGTGACACTGCCACCAGGTAAAATTGAACACTGGCAATAGCAATGAGTTTCAACAAGTGGATTTATGAATTGAAATAATGCCCTATTAATGTTAAGCGATTCTATGCCTTACAATGGACCTTATCTTTCAGTACTAACATTGTCACATGCCATGTGTGTTTGGATTGTGTACCGCAGAATTATAATTGTAAACTGTATTGATGGCATTGATTAGGTTACTCGTCAACCCAGCCACAAGTCACATCAGAACATATGTGGAAAGATTTCCTGTTTGGTAGAGCACAATTGTTTTCGGAAACACGCACCTTCAGTTACACCTTATAGGCAGGGGAGTGGTCATGATAGCTGAATAATGAACCACCACCAAGCTATTCCCTGAGATAAAGCTAAGGGATGTACGTTTAGGAAGGGTCATTATCCCAGGCAATAATGACCCCCACCCTCCACCACCGAGATCTGTAAGCTATTAGATGGACCCCCATTTTGTATTTTGTAGGTCCTGCACACCAGAGAGAAATGATGGCCCAAAAAACAAACAATCCATTGTAAAAATGAGCACCACATAAAATGACTCAACAAGGAGAAATTCCAGTGCAAGATGACAGCCAAGCAAGCGATGCTCAGCAGCCGAGGGAGGCACAAACATTTCCCCTTTTCTTTGCATGGTGACTGAGGAGACAAAGGGAGCCAGCAGATGCTCCTGCATGCCTGTCAAAATAGTGGTGTGGGCTGGCATAGGTGGAGGGGAAATGGCAGCAGGCATTGGTGGCTGGGGAGAGTTAGAATGCTCTGCATGCTTTGCATAAAAGAGATTCAAGTCTGCATTTGGATTAGCTCCTCAGTGGTCCATTTTGGCCCCTGTTTGCTAATTTGTGTTCCAAAAAATTAACTTTCGTAGCTGGAATTTTGTTTCAGATATTATTAGCTTGTATGCTATTTTCTCAAGCTTTTGCAAATTAAGGAAAAACACGTATTGCCCATTTCTATATGGTGTGGCATATCTCATTCTGGTGTCCATGCCCTTCTCTGAAGCTCCTTGTCTAAGTGACTCCCCTTTAAAGCACCGCTTGCTTTTGTCTGCCATCCACACAGCATTTTCTATTTTTTATTCAGAAAAAACTCTGTACATTCGACAACAGGAACTGAAACATAACATTGATAGTGCATGAAATTGCATAATACCGAAAGTGATTTTAAGATTGTCTCCCTCTGTGCGTTGCTGTTGTCTGTTTATCCCTCTGTTACCCACCCCCGGTTCCCGACTCCCCTCCTAATGCACCCTGTGGGGCGTCGCTCTGTGCAATGTTTTCCTCCTCTCCTCTGGCTTCTCCTTTGCCTCCCTCTATCACACCCATATATGGTGCTCTCAATTTCCCCCATTTTCTCTAAATGCTTTTCTATCTCCTATCTTTCTCTTCTCACTGAGTCTGGAAGGAAGAAACTCAAGAAGGACACCCTGGACTCCAATCCAGGCCTTCCCATTGCTGACACTTAGGTCAGTGCCTCTTCCAGACAAACTCTCACTGACATCCTCTTTGTCGTTCCTTCACCCGACCTATGGACCCTTCATATAGTCACACTTTTCTCTCCTTCCTCCTTCTCTCCCATTAATGGTGGCACCCGTTGGGAGGCCCTCATGACCCCTTCCAGTCTTCTAGTCATCATTAATGTATATCTAAATGGCACCATCATGGTCCAGGGCCCTCACCCCAATCTCCTTCTATTTGATAGGTGCTTCCCCACTTCATCAACTTCCTTTCTTCTCCTGCTATTCCTTCTACCACTTCTTGGGCTACTCAGCCTCCTCCTCCTTCTACCGCTCTGGCTTCCTTGCCATCGCTACATCTCTGGCTCCTCAGTCACCTCTGTCCTCATCCTCTCAGGCCCTCTTGCCATCCACTACCTCTCTGTCTACTTTGCCGACTCTTCCTTCCAACTCTCTGGCTCCTCTACCACTTCTGCTGGGGACTCCTCTCCCCTGGACCCCACCCCGCGGTAAACTCTTTCAACAGTGGCAACCTTATCCACGTGGCTACTCTTAACTCTCGCTCTGCTGTCAAACACTCCTCTGACATCTGCCACCTCCTTGAACTTCAGGACCTGGATTTTCTCACTCTTAAAGAGACATGGTTCAAGGCCTGCTCTGTCATAAGTTTTGACACACTCCTCCCTGAGGGTTACAAGATCCTCTCCGAGCCCAGGCCCAACAGGCCCAGAGGCAGAGTGGCCCTTATCTTTCCTGAGTGGATCCCTGCTTCCATCATCCCCACTCAGACCTACTCCTCCTTTGAATGTCTGGTCTGAGGGCTCTCTATCCCTGCTGGCCTCTCTCTTACCTTGGCCACCCTTTACAGGCCTCCTGGGCTACTCACCCTCTCCCTCTCTGAATGGGCTGATCTCTCCTCCTCTCTCCTATCCTCCACATCTCAGCTTCTCCCCCTTGGGGATCGCAACATCCACCTGGACTCCTCAGAATCCTTTGGGCTCTTTTTGCAACCTATGCAACTCTCTTTCCCTGTCCACTATACCCTCTGGTCCGACTCACGCTGCCGGACACACCTTGGATGATCTCATCTCCTCAGGCACCCACCTCTCCAATCCTCTCACTACTCCTCTCTCCTGGACTGACCACTTTCTTCTCGCTTCTCACTTGAAACTTCCTGTCCCTTTGTCAATGGCCCTCCCAGCACTGTCACCTTCCTTTGCAGTCATTCGACCTATGAAGCGAGTGTCAGTGGGCACTTTTGCCTCCACCTTCTCCTCTCCACCTACTCTTGTGGCTGACTCCCATCCTGACACAGCCCTTTACAACCTTCACCTCTCCATCGCTAACACTCTGGATATCCTTGCCCCAGTTATGAGGATTCGCCTGAAGCCTGCCACAAAATGCATGACTCAGACTTGGCTGCTCTGAAATGCAAGCACAGAGTAGCTGAGCGGAAGTGGGGATCTTCAGGTGCACCCTCTAGCAAACTGGCCTGTCACCTGCTCCAAAGGCAATAGAGACTCTCCATCCTCTCTACAAAGAGAGTCCACATTCAAGCCCTCATCTCTGCGGCCTCATACAACACAGTCAAACTTTTCAAAATGTGTAAGGAGCTGGCCAATCCTACTGCAGTATGCTCCTCCTCTACATCCACCCAGGCCCTCTGCACAGCTCTGGCTTCTAGTTTCACCATTAAAACCCAAGACATTCTCCCCACACTCTCCACCTCTTCTCCTCTCTCCCTGCACCCCTCTCGGGCCTGCCTTGGCCACCCTCTCTTCTCCACCTCTCCTCCTTCTCTCCTGTGACACCTCATGATGTTTCCAGACAAGTCTGGTTGATGAAAGTCTCATCTAAACAGGTGACACCCTTGTGCTTGTGCACCCCCTACTAAAAAGCCTTCTGTCGACCCCTCCATTCTGGCAAACTTTGACCCGATCTTTATCACTCCTTTCCTGGGAAAACTCCTGGAGAAGTTGGCTATCTCCCAGCTAACCCTCCACACTAAATATGTTGGCTATCTCAATTACCATCAGTCTGGCTTCAGAGAATTCAGGGGCACCAAAACTGCACTCCAGATCACCGGTGAAGATCTGCTCTCAAATATCACTCTCCCCCTGACCTCATTCTCCTTGACCTTTCCTCTGCTTTTGACATGGTGAACCACAACGACCTGATTACTCATCTCCGCGAGACCCTTGGCATCATGGATCAGGCTGTGGCTTGCCTGACCTCCTTGCTCCTGGACTGACCCTCCTAAGTCCAGCTTGGCTCCTTTCTCTCCACACCTCTCTCTCTACATGTGGTATTCCCCAGGGCTCTATCCTCTCCCCCTTGCTCCTCAACATCTATATGGCCCCTTTGGCCCTCTTGATCTCTACCTTCACCACTAACTTTCAATGTTATGCGATTGACATGCAGCTCTATTTCACGCTAACCTTGGCCTCTTCCTCAGTGCCAGTAAGAGAGAGATCCTTCTCATTGGGACCCCTGCTCCCACTCTCCCTCTCTAACTCTGGCTGCCCTCCTTGGGCCCTCTGCACTTGGAATGATCTTCTGCTCCAAACTGTCTTTCTCTCGACACATCACAGACCTTGCCAAGAAGGCCCACTTCCAGCTGTGCCTCCTCAAAGTATTCTCCCTTTTCTCATCTTCTCGCAAGAAGCTCACTGTCTCCAGAGCTTTGGTTCTCTTTAGGCTGGACTACTGCAACAGCCTCTTTCTCAATCTGCCTACCTCTACCCTTCACCCTCTTCAACCTATCCAGAACAGAACTGCAAGACTTATCCTTGGCCTCAAGCCCAGGGACCACATATCTCCAGCCCTAAACGCCCTCACCTGGCTCCCGGTGGCTGCAAGGGGCTGTATGCGAATTGTTCGAATACAACTGACCGCAGCCGAATGGACCTTTTTTTGCATCTTAATTGGCCAAAAATATATGCGGGGGGACACCCCCCGCAGTCCCCCGTCAAATCCACCTACATTATTTAATACCCCAAACACACGCCCACATATATATTTGGTCAATTTGGCCGCAAAACAAACCGTCAATTCGGCTGCAGTCAAATCGGCCGCAGTCAGTTTGGGTAATATCCTACAAAGATCAAGTTTAAGACCATTTGCATTGTCCACAAGGCTTTTTGGGGCACTGGCCTTCCCTACCTTCAACTCACTCTTCTAACCTTCCTAGTAGAGACCTTCACCTGTTTACCTCTAACTCTCTGCGAGTGAGCTGCTTCTCCAAGCAGAAATTGGGGGGTATAACTCTCTCCTCTGCAGGTACCTCCCTCTGGAAGGGCCTCCCTGCCGCTCTCTTCCTTTGGCCAGACCTCCTTAAGTCCCGGAAACTCCTCAAGACCTCCCTTCTCTCATCTTCTTTATCTCTCCCTCTACCCTGCTAACCTTCCCTTGCTCCTGCTCCGTCTCATGACTGGCTGCCTGGTTGTCTTCTGAGTCTTACCAGAAACCAGCCCGCCTCCTGACCAGTACCCCTGCACTTACCGCCTGACCCTACTTGCATTGCTTCCTGGCAAACCTTGCACTTCCGGGCTGTGATTGCCCTTTGTAGTCCCAGCCTCCAAGCACTTAACTCAAGGCCCTGCTGCTCTGGGCGCACTTCTCCTTGTACCCTCTCGCCTGCACTTCTTGTTTTAACGCTTGCATGATCTCAATGACTCAAGGCCTAGTAAGATCATTGTCTAGTCCTCCGTTTGTTCCCCCTCCCTTGCCGTGCCTTGAAACACTTGTGAATATGCGCATAATAAATAGCAATCAATCAAATATAATGTATTGGCCAATGATTATAGATTCAAACTGGGTATCCATTTTCTCTAATTTCATATTTTCTTCTCATGAACTGGAACATGACAGATACAACACTTGTACCCTCAAGACTGGACTACGACAATTGCTTCTACTTTTGGTTAGCATAATATTTACTCAACAGACTTCAAATAGTCCAAAACACGGTAGCGAGACTGCTGCTAAGACTGAAAATATATGACCACATAACCGCAGCCCTCACCATGCTCCACTGGTGCTCTTTCAAATTCAGGATTCACTTCAGAATTCTGTGCATGACCTACCACACCGTTCACAGGAGGAGCCCTTAATACATCACAAGGGAATGTACCCTCTCCCAACCATCTAGAGGCCTTTGACCAAGTAATGACGTTTTGGTAACAGTGCCAGCTTAAACTGAAAATGCAAGGTCATCCATCTTCTCATTAGTTTCAAGCATGCTCCTGAAGTCTCTCCCTAAAAATCTCCTCACAGTAGAGAACAACCTTGTCTGCAGAAAACCGCAAAAAACCTGGCTATTCAACCAACACCAGTATTAGATGAGCACCAAAGCCTATTTAACCTAAACTTCCATGAGAATAGCACTGAAAATAACAATTATACACGTACAAGAGCACATCACACCCAATGGATGATGTCCATAAAATGTACATGGGCAAAGCAGGAACCCACAAGCAATTCCCCAACATAGACAATCGGAAAACAGCCTCATTTGGGTCACAATGCGCAAAACTGAAATACTTCCCTAAAGTACTACCAGAATGTCCTAAATTTTCACCAGTATGATGCCTTTTTCTGAACCCCTGGTCAGTGCTGATCACTTTTCAGCCTACTACAAGCACCCCTCATTTGTCTACTCCCTTCCTCTCCAGAAATAACCAACTCTGTGGAAAAAATGTCCTACCACTTTACACTATGCACACACACACCAGGTGCTAAAAGCAGGCGTAATCCAATAAATTAATACAAGCATGGCATTCTGGGTTTCATGCATTTTTGTTGGCAGGATGAATCTAATTTGCAGGTGGAAATGTAATGTTTTTGAAAATGTAATGTTTTTGAAAATGTTTATTAAGTGTATTTGGTTAAAATAAAGAAACGTTTTGGACTATATGTAATGTACATTTCATGCCATAGCTCTAGCTGCCAAAAAAAGCAAAATCTCCTTAGATAAAGAAAAATAGTTGATTAAAACAGGTGTATAAATATTTCATCTGTTTAACACCTATGTTAGCACTCTGAGAGACTAGAAAAATGAGCCCCCAAAAGATGTATTGGTACACATGGCTCTTAAAATCTCATTGATTAGTGTCTGGGGTTCCATTGAAATGCAAAAATGTAGACTGCTAACATTGAACAATTGTCTAGGGTTTAGCTTCATATCAATCTCTTTACCTTCCTGTGTCCCGTCATGGCTGTAGACTGTTCCAAAAATATGCTCTGTGATTCTTTCCAAAAGACCACTTGAACTTAACAGTTTCTTGTCCAATCCATGGTCTTGACCTGACAACTGTATTTGAGATGGAATAAATATGCACGCATAACCTCCAACGTTACCCGAGAAGACCAGCTGTAGAGGTCTTTTAAACAAAGAACTGAGACTTCAATCTGGCTTACCGAGTAAACACTGAGGGTTGGAAGGTATCATCAAGTGTGTTTGCAGCAAGATAGTTACTCGGTAAGACCTTGTACTTTTTAATGTATTATTAAGCTATCAGACTTTTACAATCTGAACAAACAGAGGGGCTGTTAGAAATATAAAAAACACGAAAGCAAATACAAAAATAACGCATGAATGAGAAAATTAAACTATTTATACCGAAATCTCCATAATCTCTATCAAGTAACTAAAATATGCAGTGCATTTTTGATTTGTAGTTTTATTGTTATATACACTCATTATTTCCTCTGAAACCTGACCAAATGGATCCAAATGTTCATTCTTTAACCTTCATTCCCTTGCATCTGGTAAGCAGATACAATTCACACAAATGGGACTCTGAGTTTTATTTTCCAGATGACATAATCTATATCCCCTACTTTCCATTCCCATGCCATAACAAGCAAATACATACATTAATAACAGTAAGATACCCAACCTGAACTTTAAACAAATAGCAATACAAAAATACAACACTGGGAATTACCACAAGTATGCCTTTGAAACGCAGCATTATTACATTATTTCATAGCTTTATATTTAATAAGATCCGTATCAAAAACCTATCCTGGCCAAATATTATTTTTATTATCAGTCGAGATATTAAACATACTTCCTTTGGAGTCATATTATTATGAAAAAAGAGCATCTAGAGGAGTGCTGCATTTTATTAGTAAGACGTTTATTTCCTTAGTACAAAGCCTGATATCTAATTTTTAATAATTCCACAATCTTTCTTTTCAGCAATCTTTTGGGTCACCAATCATTGCTAAACAAATATTAAACTGAACCTCCTTTCTCATGTCAATTCTTACACTGAATAACAGCTTTTTAAAATGCATGCTCTCCAAGTCATTAACCCAACTTCTCTTTAAGATGAATAGACAATCCATTCCATACATTGAGATGGGAATTACATTTGACTCCTATAGCTTTATTATGGCATTCAAAATGTACAACCAACATTACCTTTAAAATATGGGATGTTATATACAAAACACAACTAACATGTTTCCATCATCTTTCTTTGGGAAGATAGTTTACTCTATTATCAAAATAGTCTCCCAAATTCCTGTAATCATTCACCCTTATAAATGTATTGTTTTCTAACACCTTTTTGTAATTTATGGTCTTTAATTGCTTATAAACTATGGTCATAGCCAATCTTCTTTTGGGATTGACCTCAAGCTTTAGAGATACAAATTGCTGATATATTGACTTTGGATCCTATTGGAGCACTTTGAGAGTTAGATTGACAATCACTGTGTAATTAGTTTATTACAAGTAGAAGATTTTATTTAAACACCTTTTATGGGAGTTCAAAGTACTGTAATCTTGGAGGATTTTTTTCAATATCAGCCACATTTAAGTTAAACAGATTATTTATTAAGAGAAATTCCTGTTTGTACGTCCATTCAGAATTTCAATTTTCGCTGTTATTCCTCCATTTTATGAACAATGAATTTGAGACCAGGTCTTAGCGGAAAGTTCAATTACAATGGACAGCAGGGGCCAGGGTATATCTCTTTTCTTCAATTTACTGCACAGTAATGTTCTTTCTGCATCGTCAAATGCAAGTGAGAGGAAAATATAGTTTGCATACAAAGAAATGTTTTCCATTCTTATATTTGGATGCCAGGTGATAGAATGCTAGCAAATTATCAGATGTACCCACTAATTTAGTAAAATCGATTTGATTAAAATGAAGCACATTTTTCGCTTTCCACAGTTCAACTTTATCTAAAATCGGTTTACAAACGCTGCAGCAGCTGGATCTGGAAAAACTATTATTCTATAATCTATTGGTAATGTCTTATTAACACATTTATAATTTGGAATCATAATGCACCCACTCCAACTTTCTGGAAATAGTCTAAATTTAAAAGAATTACTAAAAAGGTGCGTCAGTGTGAAATAATTCATTACTATTTAAGGTTACATTGTAAGATATACTTTTCCAGCTCATTGCATCCAGGTACAAAAGAACCTTTCATTTCAACTATCAAGCCAATGGGCCATCTATGTACATTTCCTCTTCATTTTTTTCTTTGAGCCTCATCATGAGTTGGGCCGTATCCCGGCTGTAATACCGGCCAACTGTAATATAGTTAGCACCCACCGGTCTGGCGGTATTACCGCCAGATCACGGTTTGGGTGCTAACAGTAAATCCCCATTGGGTCCATTGGATCCAACTGGGCATTTTCGGTGGTAATACCACATCCTAATACAGTCGGTGGTAATACAGGGCGCTAAATGGGATTTTCTCTTCCAGAAAAAACCTGGAGGTAAAACAGCCCATTTAGTGCCCAACTCGTGAAAGGGCTAGCCCTTAAATGCGGCTGCAATTCCATTACCGCTGTATTTAAGGGCTGCAGCCCAACTCATGGTGAGGCCCTTTGTCTGGTGCAACCCGATACTTTATTTGAGATCCTCCAAATAGTGTTCCTATTCCCCCATATAGAAAGCTGCACCAATGTATTTCAACTCTTCACTTTATGATTATTCATTAAATTAAACCATTGTCATAGTTTCGTTTTGTTTATAGTTTTGCAAACATTCGCTAGTCCTTAGGTGATGAGTTCTGATCTAAATGTTATTTTAGTCATTGCCCAAATAAGCTCAACCCAATGAATTGTGTCTGCCCAACCCTTTTCATAAAGTTCTACGGGATTAAGGGTTGGCTTATGCGCCAGACATACAAATATATAATAGCTTCTCTTCTCATTTTGGTATGGTATATTTTATCATTTTCTTTCTTTTCAGACACATTTTTTCACACATTTTATTTTTAAAAAGACATCTTCATTTGTTTATCAGTCACATATTTTAGATATTCTTTATAGTAATTCAATTATATCATCATCGATTGTTGATTGTTCAAAATATAAATGTTTGTGTCATTCTCAAAAGTATTTCTTGATTTGTCAGTTAATCCCGAAATTATTATTCTCAATATTTTTCCTGTGTTTTTTCACTCAGAGTGATTCAATAAAGAATCTTTATTTGTTGATTGATCGCAATTAATTCCTCTATTAATAGATCACAAATCCATTCCTCTATACGTGTTTCGCCACATAAAATTTGATGTGGATGATCAGGAGGTTTCAGTTTTTCTGAAATGGCTTGGTGCCTTGATGAGCATATTAAAGTCTGTATATTTTCATGCCAGTGACATAGATTCCTCTTATTTAATTCTTGTTTTAATTATTAAGACTCTGTGGTTCAACGGTTTCTGTGATGTTCGATTCAAGGATAAAGTAATCCAATTCTCTGGTGTCCTCCAAATGCCGTTCTGCGGTTATACAGACCTTCATAGTCTCATAATGCACCAAGCCATTTAAGAAAAACTGAAACCTCTTGATGATCCACATACATTTTAGACCTGGAAACAATAGGCAGAAAATCAGACTCTTCAAATTAGGATTAACAACCAACAGCTTCAAACCCGGGGGATATTTAGGGGGTAATTCATAGAATGTAGCACACAAGTGGCGCACGTGGCTGGCGCACAGTGTGCGTGTGCGAATCTCTGCGCCAGCCGCGTGCGCTAAAATACATTTCTGCGCACAGCGTATTCATGGATTTTAGCTACCAAAACCAGCCGTGGTGCACAGTGGCGTAGCGACCCTGCAGCAGCGCCAGCTACGCCCCCCAGAACGCCCCTCGCGCGGGGAAAAGCCATCAAAATCCCCAAAGGGCTGCGCTAACCCTTTACCAGCACGGCAAGCGGGGAACATGTATTACTGGGGTTCGCGGGAAGTTTCACACACGAAAGGGCCTGTGCAAGTGGGGTACGTGTATTACTGGGGTTCACAGGAAGTTTCACACGCGATTGGCCCTGTGCGAGTGGGGTACGTGTATTACTGGGGTTCACGGGAAGTTTCACACGCGATTGGCCCTGTGAGAGTGGGGTATGTGTATTACGGGGGTTTGCGGGAACTTTCACACACGATTGGCCCTGTGCGAGTGGCGGACGTGTATTACTGGGGTTCGCGGGAAGTTACACACGCGATTGGCCCTGTGCGAGTGGGATACGTGCATTACTGGGGTTCGCGGGACGTTTCACACGCGATTGGCCCTGTGCGAGTGGGGTACGTGTATTACTGGGGTTCGCAGGAAGTTTCACACGCGATTGACCCTGTGCGAGTGGGGTACTTGTATTTCTGGGGTTCGCAGGAAGTTTCACACGCGATTGGCCCTGTGCGAGTGGGGTACGTGTATTACTGGGGTTCGCGGGAAGTTTCACACGTGATTGGCCCTGTGCGAGTAGGGTACGTGTATTACTGGGGTTCGCGGGAAGTTTCACACGCGAAAGGGCCTTTGCGAGTGGGGTACGTGTATTACTGGGGTGAATTTTTATTATATCCATAATTGAGAAATTAGACTTTACTTTATTTTTATCTACCTACTTCAAGGTTCTTAGTCATTTCCTTTTGTCTACATTTCACTACATAGCTTCCCAGTTTTCATATTTTACATGTATTTCCTATTGAAAATAAAATGGATAGATCTCCTAGAATTTCATGCTCAATACTTTGTGTACAAATATGCTCGAGGTTCTTGCCATCAGATATTTTTCTGCCGGTTTGGCATTAGTCAATACTTTCCTATCAGTATCTGGAGAGTTATTGCATAAGAGAATTTTCATCTTCTTTTTTCTTGTGTACGTCTAACGATTCTTTAGACATTACTTTTGAGGAGTGATAGTTTTTCTTTTTTTATTTTGTAATGGTCTTTTCAGTCTATGAAATCTTCAACATCTCTTTTCAATATCAAAAGATTTTTCTTCTGACTATTTGTACTCATAGACACATTGTGGATTCCCCTTTCAATTAATAATTTTACCTTTTTTAGTTTGTTCATTTTTACCATCAACCAGTAATATCTGTATTAGATTAGTCAATAAAGTTGTTTGATTGCCCAAACTGTCTAAATGTGTTTCCAATAATCTAAGGATGGACATGAGAATTTGGTGAAAGCCTTTCAATTGTATAACCACAGGAGAGTGAAGCGTTGCCAAAAGTATATCATCATTGTAAGGAGCCTCAGTTTATAAACCATCATTCCATTCTTTCTCTTAATGGTGGCCCTCCTCTCCTCTTCCCCTTGTAGTGATAATACATTTGTGAAGCCCTTCAATGACTTATCCTCTATTAGGTAGTGGGAACAAATACCTTTCTAGGGCTTCATTTCAAAAGGTCTGTAATCTGGGAGTGTATAATCATCTAAGACAGTTAAGTGTATATCTTGCACTTCATTCATATTATCTGAAAAATACATGTGGTTTACTTTGAAAAGGGTTGACAGTCTCTTACAGTAATGATACTTTTATTATGCCTAAAATCAGTGTCCAGTATTCCCTTGTGAAAATGCACATCTACAATTGCCTCAATATTTTCCCTTCACAAACCTGCAGCCAATGCAGGCATTTCTTTCAGCCTATTACTTTGGAAGACATTTGTAATTTCAGATTGCATTATATCACTAGAATTTAAATCCTATCAGTTCTCCTTTACCTTAATACTTCTGTTTCTTAGGTTTTGCACAAATGTATTGTCACAACTGTGTGGTAGATTCTGCAGACTGTGAGGCCAACTCTGCCCTTCCTGCTAGACCCTGAAGCTCTAGTGTGAATGTCACACACTGGGATGCCTCTGGGGACAATGGCACAGATAAAATAAGGGAAGGTCAAGAAGAGGCTCTTCACTGGATCTCTATTAAATTTACAAGAACACACATTATTTGCCAGCATCAATGGGCAAGGACTATAGTAAGGGAAGATATTTACAGACTTCTCTGGTAGAGAGCATTTGGCAATGGGGAAATGCTAACATCTGCGTGCCCCTCCCTTCTCACCAAAGTCCATGGGTAAAGGCACAGAAAACCCTTAAGGGTCATGGAAAAAATGTTACTGATATTGAGTCTTCTTATCAGGAGAAACACAGTGGCTCCAGACAGAATCCAGAGGTAAAGATGGTGCAGGAAGCAAGCGGTCACTCAAAGGAGCCAGTGTAGAAGGCAACAATGCCCACTAAAGTAAAGCGGAAGAACACTGGTCAGTAGTGCACCAAAGGAGACACACAGTCAGGAGCTCTGAAGAAGAGTGAACCCTGACCTTCTGAGAGACTACGAAAGCAGGGCAAGGCAGAACAGGATAACGAAGGAACAGAGAGATGGAAAGGAGGACAAGAGGGGAAAAGTGGGAAACAAGAGGTAAGAAAGTCAGCAAAGCTCTGACCCCAAAGGAAGAATAAAGGAGTGGCTTGAGCCGTCAACCTTTGATCACAAGCACAAGCACCAATCATAATAATCGACAAGGGCTTGGAACAGGGCCAAAAAGAAATCCACTGAAGAACGTGGCCAAAGGTTTGCAACAGGGCCAATAAGAAATCCACTAAAGAACATGGCCAAACAAATTATTAATGCTAGCCTGGATGTTTATAGTTTCACGCAAGTGAGCGACATGGTGCAATTCAATTGAAGTGCAGTTCAACAACAGTTATATGAACATTGCAAAAGCAATATTGAGCACAGAATTATTTAAAAATATTGTTGTACAAGATCAATTGGTGTAATAATGAGGACCTGGCCAGATCTATTCTGCAGAACACCCCACATTCCCTTCCCATTACTCTGGAACTTCCTGGTAGAAAGGGGGTATTACAGTCAGATGTAGGGAGAATCGCTGGGTTACTGATTACCTATGCATCACTGTTCCATTTGTAGAATGATCCCTCATGACTTTGCCTGGGAGGGCAGGACAACTTAAAGGTAAACGTACAAAGCTATTGCAGAGCCCGGAAAGCAACCAATTCTGTTCCTTCTAGAATTTCATTTCCCAAAGAATGGCTACTACCTCTGTATCTTTTTCACTTTCTTGTGGATTGACGGTCAGGGTGGCAGATAGACAACCCTGCTGCAGGTCCTGATGCTATCATTTCCTATTTCCTTGTGCCTGAATCATTTTCCCCAATGTTGAAGAAATGTATTGCAGTCACAAATATGAAATACAACATATTTAAATCATTTTTGCCTGATGTTTTACTGCAGTCCTTATCGTTCTGTTGCAGTACAGTGGCTATACCGCTCTAGGTCATATCCACAATCATAATGTCCTCCAGCAAACAACAACCCCAAAATGTCTGGCCCCAGGCTTCTGGCCCAGTAATCTCCCTAGCTCTCCCTCTCTCCATTTTCCACAAAGACAGACAGCTCCTGAAGGGAGGAGGCGTAGCCCTCATTACCAAAGATGCGCTATCTATCAGGCTGTGCAACCACCCTTGGGATGGCAACGCTGACCTCGTCTCAGTCAAACTATCCTTGTCCCCCAACTGCACCGCAAATATACATATCGCGTACAGGCCCACAGGCCCAGCCCCAGACTTCCAAGGACAGCTCCTCCATGTATTAGGTAACAATTTAAAAAGGTCACTAAAACTATCTTGCTCAGAGACCTTAACCTAGGTCTCAGCTACCCCAAACACAAAGCAGCCACTGCCCTAGCTAAAGAACTCAAAGATCTGAGGTTCCTACAAAAAGTAATTAGCCCAACCCACTGCAAAGGCTTAAACACTCGATTGGTTGGCCGACCACAATTGCTCCACCACCATCATCTCCAATTCAGCCTACCCATGGACGGTTCACAACTGGATCCAATTCACCATTCGCACCAAACCCACCTCTAAAGCACTCGCCTATAACCCAGGACACCCTCAGTCCATTCCTAGAAGTCCCTGAACTTGAACCTCCATTTGTGAGTGACCACAGCACACTTGCAGATATCCACTCTGACACTCTCACCAGAATTATTAACGCCATAGCCCCGATTTAATGCAAAAAAGAGAACAAATCCATGCACACCAATTCATGGTTCACAAATGATCTACTAGCCTTACGTACCAGAAAACGCAACGCACAAGCCAATTGGCATAACAAGCCTAGTGATTCCACTAAGGAAGAATTCAAATGGCTCTCCACACAAGCAATATTCAAAGCCAAGTCTAATTCCTTCAACCTACGTATCTCTAAGGCCAACTCGAAATCCAAGGAAATGTTCTCCATCTTTAAAAACCTTATCACCCTCCCCCCCACCAGCCCAACGAGATCACTAAAGATGAAGCATGGTGCTCCAGCATACAGGCAGCCCTGCTTAACAAAATAAAACTACTCCAAGAAAAAATACAAGCACAATTCAAAGCACTACCTAAGCATAACCAGCTTCCAGTGCCCAGTCTTCCATCTCAGAATACTTTTGACCCACTCCTCTCCTTCCGAAACGTCACAGAAACAGAAGCCATTGAGCTCCTTCAACATCTTAAACCATCTATGTGCAAAGGAGACATTTGTCCACCAAACAATATTAAAGAATGCGCTGATTCCCTGGCTCCCCTCATCTCGGCTTTTATCAATGCATCATTTACAACAGGTGCTGTCCCCTCCAGCTTAAAAGAAGCATGGGTTCACCCCCTACAAAAAAAAACACCCTAACAACTACTGTCCTATCACCACCGTCCCATTCCTCCTCAAAATCTTGGATAAAGCAGCCCACAACGAGATCCAACACTTCCTTGAATCCAATACCATCCTCAGAAAAAGGCAATCAGGACTCTGCAAAGGTCACGGCATCCGAAACTGCCCTTCTGGACCTTAAAAACAAAATTACCGAAATCATGGACAGAAGCAAACCAGCTCTCCTCCTACTCTTGGACCTCTCAGCCACAGCCGCTTTTGATCTTGTTGCTCACAAGACACTCACATCCCATCTCACTCATGCAGCGCATTTCACAAAACAGTCTTCCTTTTTGATAACCTCCTTCTTAGAAGGCAGAGCCATGAAGGTGTTCTCAGACCTAGCTAATGCAGCTCCCTCCACCATCCATTGCGGAGTTCCTCAAGGTTCATGCACAGCTCCCACCTTATACAATCTGTTCACAAAACCACTCTTTGACAAACTGGACACCCTCGGCATAGCATATACCAACTATGCCGATGATATGCAGGTACTCCTCCATCTCACAGGCTGATATATCCAAGACGCCACAGCCCTCCACCACATATACTCCACCTTCCAAGCCTGGATGGCAGCCAATGGGTTGTGTCTCAATGGATACAAAAGAGAGTTTATCCTTATAGGAACCAAAGAAACATTATTCAAACTTGACCAACAATACTGTACATTCACCATCGACAACTCCATTATCCCTGTCTCCTCCTCTATGAAGACACCCAAGATGGTATAATTGTATCGCCCATGTGGACAGGGTATTCTTCCCTTGAAAAGAGAAACGACCACCAGTTGGGTTAAGGTAGCCCCCTTTGCAGCTTTGTGTGAATATTGTAAACACATGGTAACAGGGCAAAATCACTGTCCTTTCTCTCCAATCTTATCACTCTCAGAGTTGGAAGCGGTTGAAGTCGCTTCGGGCTTCATCCCGAAATCTCATAAGTCAAAAAGGATTGACTTAGGCTAAAGGTATTGCATCCTCAGCAGTGACATGGTTTTAGGGGATTAGGAGTAGCAGTAATGTATTCTCTACTCCTCCCCTCTGTATTGCATATTTTAAAATGTTTTTGTTGTTGACGATTTTATCGTTAATATGAATTTTGGAGTAGTCCTATGAATTAATACGATGTACAACTTGCTTTCTATTTAAATTGTGTTAGTATTTAAATTGTATTAGCATTGTCATTTTGTAAAAGCTTGATGATATAGGAATAAAGCGAAACTGAACTACATTAGCTGACAATACCATTGACTATGTGTGAGGAATTCGACCATCCGCATGGTGGCCGTGCGCTCTCCTGGGCTATTTTTGAAATGTTTAATTAAATGGAATGATGGTAGACCAACCTCAGGAAAATGTATGGGCCTAAACCACACACATTTTCCTTTGCTCACACTACAACAAAGCATAGACCTTGTACTCCGGACTGGACAACGAGCACAGGCACATCCGACCATCATATTTAGTGTGGAATGTGACAGCCAAGGAGTGCACAATGTGATCCCCAGGAAGGGGGAAGACCAAACTCCCCCCTGCCATGGTCAGCCTGATTAGTTGACAAAGGCTCCATCGATCTGCACTGTTCTTTTTTTAGGCCCTCAGCTGGTGGCAGCGATTATCATATCAATAGGGGGTACTTCAAACAGGCCAACACAGAGCCTGGCTGCTGGGGATCACAAAGGAGACAGGAAACCCAGCAACTTTTCATATGCAACTGTGTCAACCTGAAGCCAGTTCCCACCTCTCAATACTGTTGGCAGTGAACTGTCATGTCTGGGTCTGTTGTTTACCGTAGGCCACCCCACTAGGGGGACCCCATACAGAAGATACGAGAATGTGGTTTGCAGGAGACAGAGAGTCTGGTCTCACCACAGCTTCAAGGGAGACCTGCCGCTTTAACAGGGACCACACAGGAAGGCTTATTAACCAGAGAGACTTTTCACACAAAAAGACAGGAAGATGGGTGGGACTTAGTAGCACCAGGCTGTGAGCCCAGAGCTCTTTCTGTTGAGAGAAGGCTTCAACCATTTTTGTTCTGGGGCATACCATGTTCCTGTTTTCACCCCTTTAACTTTCCAGTTGCAAATCACTCTGGTTATGGCCTCATGCATACAGGAGATTGTTGGTAGGTACCCCAGGATTGGTTCATAAAGGTAGGCTTAGCCGACACCAATCACTGTGTTCCAGTTGGCTTTAAAAGAGGGCCAAGCTCCTCTTTTGTTAGAACATCAGATGACTTCACCAGAAATAACAAAGAAGAGCTCAACCTTCGACCCTAGCTGAAGGTACAGTCTGCCCTACATCTTCTGCCGGTGAACGAAGACCAGGATATCCAAAGAGGGAAGCAAGATCCCTCCCCTAAACATCTCCCAGTGAACAGAGGGAGATACAGACCTCAGATGACCCTCCAGCCACTCCAGAACCAGTACTCAGCCAGCACACAGCATGTCCTGCTAGGCTTTGCAGCGAGCATCCTGGATTGGAAGTGCCACAAGGTCTCTGAACTGACTCCCACCTTGTTTGTTTGTTTGTTTGTTTGTTTCTATTACTTATATTGCGCACCAAACCCAAGGGTAACCGGGTGCATTTTATAAGACAGCTCAAAACTTTGTTACAAGATCACATGGCAAAAATAGCAAAAATAGAGCAACAAGAATAATATACAACAAAATATACAGGAGTATACACAAAATATAGAGGAATATACAGTATGTAAAGTGTAAAAGCATGTATTTACGGTCCTAAGCAGAAATTCCTAGGCTTGAATAAGTCCAGGGGGACTTAAAGGACATTTTCGAGCCAATCAAGTTCCTCGATCCACAACCCCTGGCAACGCCGACCATTGTGAAGCCGCTGTCACTTAAAGACATCCAAGACATCTCGATCAGTGCTTCCGAACCATTGATCAGCACTGAGACAATGATTCCTGACTCTGAGCCACCGTGTAGGCCATCCCGCAGCCATTCGTCTAGCGTTGCTCGCTGAACTGTCTTGCCGCTTGACTTCTGTCTCAAACCTGCAAAGCACCCTGAAGCCAACTCGACCCTGTCGAGCACCAAGAACACCTACAGTACAAGGCACATTGTGGTTCTGCCCCACTGGTCCTTCACAGAAGGCCCATGGAGACATCTTAATGCCCATTTATCCCTTTGTGCTGAAGCCAAGAATCCTTAAACTGTTGTGGTTTTTAACCATACTGACTACCCTACTGTCAGTATTCAGAATGCATCACTTATCCTTCTTTGAAACTGTCTATCCTCTGCATTCTTTTACAGCGTGGGTTGTATTTCGTAATGTTAGACTGTTTGTTGCGATTAATACAGTAGATATTTTGAATGCGACCTTGACTGGACACTCCTTTTATCTTTGGGTAATAATTGTATTTTCGCTGTGTTGCAACTAACCAACGATCCACCAGCTTTCAGAGATATACCTGCCTTTCCATCCACGTTACCAAAATGAGGCCTGTAGAGTTATAATTTGCGTGTTATTCCAATCTCTACAGAACCCTGATTGATGGTTCAGAAACTGATATTCACTCCTGGGCGACTGGTACCCCGGAAATAGAGTTGTCACATTGGTGGCAGACTGTCGGATCTAGTTAGAGCCTTGCGTACAGCTCAGCCTCCAAGCTTGGCTCGAAGTGAGGGCGGCTAGTGAAGACACCCCAGGGGAAGGTCTAGGCCCTGTGTACCTGAATGAAGAAGACATTCTGGAAGGGGTAGTGGAAGATGATAAGGAAGACAGCATGAGTTGTGTCTCTCGCCATCCATCCCTCCAGGGGGCAAGTGTGGTTTCTCAACACTCAAGCGTGTCAGGTAGGTCAGGAGCTATTGCAGCATCCTGCAGGTCGTAGGCCTTGGCACAGCCTCTGAGTGGGCCAATATTTTTTCTGGCTGTACAGGATGTAGCGGCTAGAAAGCTCTTTTTGGAGGAGAAAAGACAACCAATGAATGAACAAAAGCAGTGGGACAAATGTGGGCCAACTCCCAACGATCAGTCCAAGAAAATCCAACCGCCAGGAAATGGGATACACTGTATAACGAATCAACAGTCCCAGAGTTCTTTGATGTCTTTCGTACAATATTCAGGTTATAAACTCACAAATCATCACCCATAACACCTCAATATACAGTATTAACCCCCACCCTCATTGGCTGCCACCTAAATACATGTTAATGATTACATATGACCCATTCTCCAATTCGTTCAGCTATCTTCTTGCTCCTCTTCAGTAATGTCCTCATCCATCATTGAATGCTGCACAGCAATTGTTTATCACCAGCTGGCACCACCCTACCTTCGATCCTAACCATGTGATATGCAGCTAGGTATCAATGCAAGCTCAGTGGGCAACTTCGAGGTCAGCCTGGTCCTTGCGAACAAAACAGCCCTTTTCTAATCCCAGACGAATTGGGCATCATTCTTAGCTCTCCTTGGCACAAAACATAGATCATGTTTTTTTCCACTCCCCCCGTAATCAGTTCCCCTTCTCAAGAGTAAACCTAGTGTCCCACTAATCAATACAATTCAATTAAAATTTGGAGCCCATTTGCCTGCACATCTGGTAGTTCAAATAGAGTGATTGACATTTTGGGGGGCGCTACTGTCTTAAATCTTGGTTTGTGTTTCAGCATCCTAAGACCTCTGTCTTCACTCCCAGGAATACGACCTTGGTACCAGGCCGCAGCCCTTCACTTCTTTGGCTAGACACATTCCAACCTAATTAGTTCAAAACCTAAATGTTGTGGAGGCACATGCGTGTTCTTTGCTGCACCTGGGTATCGGGACGCAATGGTGACGCAAAGGATAAGGCCTTGTTGTTCTGTGATTCTGTGAAAACACAGCCTGCGAGGATTCAGGCCTGTCACTTAGACGTGGCGTTTGTTCATATTATGACTATCGTACATATACATGTATTCTACATCCTACATATCTGAAAGAGTCTACATCAACTGGGGGCCCAAATCAGGCTGACTTCTTTAAAGCCCAGAAAGAGAGTCCCAATCTGGCGAGCCTGCAGAAGCAGATGGAGGAGCAGGCTAAGGGTGAGACCCCTGGAATGTGTACAGGGAGGTTGTACATTGAGCCAAAGGATTCTGAGGGTATGGGCACCAGCTAGTTGGTGATTTTACAATGCCATAGAAAGTTTGTTTTGGGTTTGGCTCACCAGATAGCTTTAGATGGTCACTTGGGAGTGACTAAGACATCAGACTGGTTGTCTGTATACTTTTACTGGCCCAGTTCATGTAAAAGTTATGAATTTATGTGGTTCTGCCTGACTTGGCAAGCTTTTGGCAAGTCAGGCAGTGCCACAATTGCCCCCCTAATTCTGCCACCCGTGCCTGGGTGGCCTTTCTGGAGAATATGAATGGACATGGTTGATCCTTTGGAACCTCAAACCAGCACAGGGAACAGATACATCATTGTGGTGGTAGACCACGGCACTATGTGCCTTGAGGCTATCACTCTGAGGAGCATCAAAGCCTTGTGGTCGTGAAGGCTCTGATTGGGATATTCTCCCGTTTCACCAAGGAAGTAGTTTCTGACAGGGGACCACACTTCATATCAGTGTTTATGAAGGCTATGTGGGAAGAGTGTGGAGTCAACTACTGGTTCTCTACATCCTTCCATTCACAAACAAACAGGCTTTTTGAATGGTTCACCAAGACTCTGAAAGGCCTGATAGGTGGCTTGGAAGAGCACCTGAGGAGAAAATGGGATATTTTCCTGCCATGCCTACTGTTTGCCTGCTGGGAGGTTCCACAGAATGGAGTTGGGTTTAGCCCATTTGAGGTTCTGTGTAAACACCCTGTATGAGGTCCCCTCAGTCTAGTGAAAGAGGAATGAGAGGGCAACCCCTCACCCCACACATGAGATGTGATGGACTATGTACTTGGTCTATGGTCTAGCAGGGCAAAGTACGTGGAACAGTCAACCGAGAAGGTAAAGGCCAGTCAGGAGCTGATGAAACACTGGCACGACCAGAAAACCACAGTGACAGTTTATTCTCCAGACTAGTGGATGTGGATTATGGAACATGTTAAACCCAGTGCCCTTCAGGACAAGTGGGCTGGACCTTACTGTGTGCTTGAAAATATCAGTGAGGTAAATGATCTCATAGACATGAAAGGACCTAAACAGATGTGTAGGGTCTTGCAAGTCAACCAGCTAAAACCCCATTATAGCAGGGATGACTTGGTCATGCCGTTAATGAATAGATGGAGGAATTAAGGAGGAGAGCGGTCCCCTCCCAGACCTCCTCCAAACTGAAGCCACAGATGGGTCAGTTGAAGGTGTCAACCTTGCAAAGGACCTGTCAGAACAGCAACTGACAGACTGTCGCCATTTACTGGTACAGTTTGTCAGTCTGTTTTCACTGGCTCCAGGTCGTGTAGATTGGTGCACCCATGATGTGGACACTGTAGACAGTAAGCCGGTGAAGAGCAGGATTCTCCGGATGTCTGATAAGGTCAGGGCAGTCATCAAGGAGGAAGATTCCAAGATGTTGTCCCTAGGGGAGACAGAGCCCTTTAGCAGGTGATTAACAAAAAGGGAAATTAACTGGGCCATCGTTGAAAAAGAGGCTTGTGCGCTAGTGTCAGCAGTGAAGAAGCTGCAACCCTACATCTTTGGGTCACACTTCACCATCCAAACAGACCACTGGCATCTTAGATGGTTAATGGACATGCAAGGGGGGAACCCTAAGCTTTTTTAAATGTTTTTATTGTGTTACAGCTTAACACTGTATGAGTACAGAGCAAGCCTTTAACGAAAATGTAAAAGAAATACATCATAGTAATATCATTTTAATCAACCATCGCATATAAAACCAAAGCAATGTATACATTTAAGAACTTACATTAAGCTTATCTAAAACTTCTTTTAGAAAGTTATAAAGTGCTAAAACAAGGGAAATAATGTCCCCTCACATGAGACGAGCCCAAACCAATCTGCCATAAATTCCTTTCCCACATGTCGCTCAAAGTATAATGTTCTACATTCTGTCAAATTGGGACAAAACAGTGTGAGATGTATCAGTGTATGCACGGAAGATGCATGCTTGCAAAGATGGCAAATTGAGGACCTCAAATGGGCACCATTCCATTTACTAGTACAGTCCAATGTATGTCCCCAATTATATATGAACAGTTTGTGCTTGGTCTTAAATGGCCTGTTCACCAATTCCTGCACTGACAAATTAATTTCCCAGGGAAAGCTGGTCATAGATTTTTTGAAGGAGAACAACGAGGAGACCAGTTCATATTGACAGATGATCCCCAACTCTTTGTACAGAGATTCTGCCACAGGGTCAGCAATTTTGACATAGGAGATCAATTGTCTCCAGAAGTATCTAGACCTCAATGAGATCAGTCACAATTCATGCCTTATAATTGAGTTAGGTAATATGGGATATCTTGACCCACTCAACAGTATTTCACCACATCACCAAGCTGCCTGTCTGCAGAACACAGCAAATGGCTGTGCTGGCTCCTGCGTGCACCAGGACCTCAAAACTGTGTTTTTGCAGCAACAAAAAAAAGATGGCTACACCGTCCTGCCAAGCACACTTCAGGCCGGATGGAACAAGGGGACAACACTGAAGGAGCGTGCCAGTGTGTTCTGAAACATATAAATGGAATCAAGTGAAAAAGCAGCACTGCTTTGCTGCAAATCCCCACAATTCCCCTTCAAAATAAAACCTTTTTTCAACCTTTAAAAATGCTGCTTTGACACTAATTCTATCTGTTCATTCTGAAATCACTGTGATTAAAAGGGCCCTGCCATGCCCAGGATATTGCATTGGGCCTCAGCAAAACCGGGCAAATTTCCTGAATGACAGGCCCTGTCAAACTAACTCTGAGAGAAATCAACAAGGAACTTACACTTTTACTTGCACAGGAAAACTTGTTCACTTCTTTACAAATGTATCAAAAGTCAGCAGTTCAAAGAGACTCTAACTCTCTGAGCCAGGTCAGTTACAATATATCTGTGCTTCAGATAAAACTCCTGCTTGCAAGAAAATGACTTTGGCTGCAAAGACAGTGGGAATCTGAGGAAGATGCAAAATTGAATTTGAAAGGAAATGCTAGCAGTTTCCAACACATGTGTAAAAATGCGATGAATTTGCAAGCTCTCAAAACCAGTTATTCCAGTGTCATAGCCTTGAAACTTCCCTCTAGGAAGGGAGCCACACCATAAACTCTCAGTAGAGACTAACACCCCACTGATAATTACAGGGTGGGGAAGAATCTAGGCTGGGGTGAACCCAATGACAATGGAGCTCCCAGGGCCAGGATGTTTGAAGTGTGAAGAGGCAATACAACCTTCAATTAAGTTGAGAAACCCCCACCTTGCTTTAAAGGAAATGACAGTTGGTGGCAGCTGATATGGTCCAGGGCAAGACAAAGGACAGCCATTCGCTTCTAAAGACTATTTCAGAAATAAACTTTGAAGACTTTTATCCCTGCAGCAAGACTTTGTAAAAATGTAGAATTATCGCAGTGTAAAAGTGATTTTGTGGTGCTATCTTTTAAGACTTTGTAGAATTCATTGACATTTTGTACATACATCCCTTATGATAATCCATACCCATGTATAAAGTTATAGAATTTTGAGTAATTTAAATCCTGTTGAAAAGCGCAAACAAATTGGTAGAAGGGTGAAACAAGGTCTCACGGACTGGAAGATTGGACTGCATTGTGCTGCACAAAATATGTAACCTGTGCATATAATTTGCTAAGAGATTGCAATTGTATAAATGTATGTTTGTGGCAAAATTGGATGTTAGTTAAAGTAACTATGGGAGGTTTTTGGACATTGTAAATCTCACCTCATCAATCTGAAATCATTTTCCTGGAATCCAACCAGCTGAGAGCGAGGCAAAAACTATCATCCTTGTCCAATCGCGTTGCTAGAGGTGTGTTTAGTTAAGCCTGCCCCAGTAATATACTGTGATGATGTCACTAGGCATTATAAATAAGGGTCCCTGACAAGACTCTAGACACACACTCTTCCTGATTTTCCTGCGCCGGCATCCTGTTCCTGTTCCATACATCCAGATTTCAGATCCCAACTACAAGGCCAAAACATTGCTGACCCTACTCCAGGGCCCACTGCAAAACTCAAGCATTGGTGATCCTGCTCCAGCAAGGCCTCAATTCTGCAAACCCACTAAAATTCCCAAATAACCAAAGAGGAAAGCTGTGGTGTTGTTGGGAAGCATCCTGATCCCACTAACTGCATGCATCCTGCAAACCTGCCATCCAGCTGATCTTTAGTATCCAGTGACCAGAATTGCCAGTCCAGTGCCATCTGGTGACCAGAATCGCCCAGCTGTTTGCCAGGAACCCCGTCGTGTAGTGACTAGAACACTTGACGGTCCAAAATCCCAAAATAAAGTGGACTGTAAGTATCATCCCTACCCCACAGAAATCTATAGTCTACTTGGCTTGCAATTGTCCTTATACCGCTCTCTAAGTCATCCTGTCCTCACCCTGCTAACTTGTTCAAACTGTCAGAATCATTCTTGCAACCATGCCTTTGATTTCTAGTGCTAGCGCCATCTCTTTAATAATTTTGCCTTGGGTAGTCCTAAGCCATCAGTCCTATTTTGAGTGATCGGACTGGTTCAGCCAGGGTTGGGCGCTGGGGTGATGGGGTTGAAGTCGCAAATTAACCCTGGCTCTTAGTGTGTCCCTCTTTGGTGGCCTAGCCTGAATACGCTAGTGTAAAGTAAAACTTTTCTTGCCACAACTGAGTTCCTTTCCGATTTCCTCACCTTCATTTGACTCAAAGTGGACCTTTCTAGATCTTGCATAACTCACTCAATTTACCAGCTAGAGACTTAATTTCACTTCCATATTGTACCTGTGATCTATAGCTATCCCCAAACCAACAAACCGCAATCAGTGTATTTCACCTGTTTTTATTAAGAGTTTTCAATGTTTCATGTGCTGCAATCTGTTTTAAACTTGCCACTCATTTTCGAACAGTATGCTATTGGTAATCCATTCTTTGTGATTGTTAGTGTCTTTGCATTGTTGCTTTAGTGAGGAATTATATTTGCTTCAAGGTTTTTAACACACATTCATTATGTAATTGTCCATTTCCGAGTTTCGTTTCATAGCATTGCAAGGGGTTTAAAATCAGCTTTTCTCTCTTATTTGGGGAGGGAAGGTCAGATTTGGATTCTGTTTCTCCTATTTCTCATTCCTGATTACTTGCTGCTTCTGTTTATCCACTCAGAATTGAGTATTTGGGGGTTGAGGGAACATTGCAGAGGGAAATCCTAACTTGGGTGTGATCTTTCCTAAATCAAAAAGTGCTCCCATTCTGCTGTGCTGTGTATATGCCCCACTAGAAAGTTAAACCCAGTGCATTGCTCACATTCTCATTGTAATTATCACTGCATTGGTGATTGCTGCCCCATATTTTTTTTTATTATTACTTGTGTAAAATCAAAAATATTTTTACAAGACTCTCTTCTAAATAGAGATAGCAACGTATCAAGTAGAAAGAGGAAGAGGAGAAACAGAAGAATAAACAAAAAATGCATCCGTAGATGGACTTGTAGCTAGAGAAGTAAAGATGGTGAAGGAATGGCGTTGCCATCGACGCTTCTGTTGGATGTTATTTGAACAGTAATCATCCTCATGGCTTCTTCCAAGATTTTTACAGCCGCTATGGTATAACTTATGACCTCCTCTGCTATCAGGCGATACCACCAAGTTTCTTCGTCTCGAATTTTTGAGTCACCAAACAATGGCATTAAGTATGCGACCCGAAGATGGCTTGTTTTTTGGCAATTCATTAATAAATGGAAAATCGTTTCTTGGGCCGTGTCTTCTTTGCATAATCTACATTTATCTGATGCTGTATGTCTACGAATTGCTTGGATTTCATTAGTTGGTAATAAGTTCAAACGTATTCTCATAAACGTTTTCTGAAGCGATTTGTTTGGGAATTTCGAGCAATATGCCAGCGGTACTTTCAGCTTGTTTGTTGATGGTGGAAGGTTAATCAGTAACCGATTGGCAGTTGCTTTCTCACATGTCAATATCCAGTCTTCATATCCCATTTTCATCTTTATCCTTTCTGGATTCGTGATCAACTCTTCGTGGGAAGGGGCGTGACTTGGACGGCCATGTAAGAGGTCGCACTCTGGAGGAGCTCCGCTGATCCTGTTTTGATCCTGATGGAGGGGTACGTCCACGGGGGCTGGCCGACGCTGGAAATTGATGTCCAGGTGTGTGAATGCCACCACTACATCCTGTGAAAGTTTGGGACGTCCAGAAGGCTTAGAAACCGAAATAATTGTGATTGACTGGGACGAGACAAGACAAAATGGCGGCGACACGTTGCGAACACAGAGGATCATGAAGTCAGTGTCGCGATCACGAGTGCTGGACCTTTGCGTCCCTTTGCTCGGAGACTAAAACACATGAGCGCCGCCTAGGACGCACGGTGGCCCAGCGAGCGGGAGTGCCGAACGGATGTGGCTGTAACGACAGGACCGTGGGCCTGGTGGTCGGAGTGCTCCGGGCGTGTTGGATGCCCCATGGTGTGGTGGGTCAGGCTTCGGACGTTGGGTGGCGTGACTCCCCCTTGGTGACTGGCGGGACGGGCCCTCGCCCGACTCATACAACATTATGACCACGAGAGGTGTGAAACCCAAGGCCAAACAGCCCACGATGGAGGCTTACGCCAAGTCCCCCCCAGGGGCGGAAGGAGGCAAGATCAAAGAGACCCCCGCAACGACCGCGGAGTCACCTGACACGATACAGGAGGTGCTGGCGGCGATTGCGGACCTAAAAGTGTCATGGGAGACCAAGCTGGGCCTCGCCATGAAAGAGCTACAAGAAGGCTTAAACCTCAAGATCGGTGCCGTCCAGGAGGAGGTGAATCTGCTTAGGCTGGATGTGAGGGCGGTCTCGGAACGCGCGGGGGCCATCGAGAAGGAGACGGCCACGAACACGGCAGATTGCGCTGCTCATAAAAAGGAGCTACACGCCCTTGTGCAACGGGTGGGCAACCTGGAGGACAGAGCGGAGCAGGCGGAGGGACGTGCCAGACGCAACAATATCCGAATCGTGGGCCTACCTGAAGGAACTGAAGGGCCAGACCCTACGGAATTTGTGGAATCCATGCTTTTGCAGGAGATTACCGGCGGGGTACTGACCCCGGGGTTTGCAGTTGAGAGAGCTCATAGGGCCCTAACCAGGAGGCCGCCTCCCGGGGCCCCCCTGTGGCCGGTGATCGCGAAAATTCTGAACTACCGTGATCGCGAAAAGATTCTTGAATTCTTTCGAAAAGGGGGAACGATTGACAGAGGATCGGCTAAGATTACGGCCTACCCTGGCTACACGCTACAAGTACAGCGGAGTCGGATGCACTTCGGAGCAGTGAAAAGGAGACTTCGTGAAGCTGGCCATCGCTATATGCTACTCTACCCGGCCAAATTGAAAGACTTCTACAGAAGTAGATCCCTGTTTTTCGAAACACCAACTGAGGCGATGGACTGGCTAGACGCGCTGGGCAGTCCTCAAGAATCAGGCATCCAGACAGAGACTACGGAAGATAATTAGCTTATGGCTGGGCCGCCTGGGGCAATGGGGCCGAGACATTGGGACTTGAATATAGTAATTCGTACGATATGTGATGCGTATGATGTGGTACTGACTGGCTGGCCCGTGGGGCGTGCCCACCCGTGGACACTTGAGTGGGAGCTCTAAGAGGCTTCCTTTGTCCCCAATAGTAATATATCTAGTTAGTTAGGTCGCCATTAGATCGGCGACGCCCCGTGGGGTCCTATTCCTTGTAAACGGGATAAGACCAGACGCGGGTGGGCCTGAGATCCAGGGCGGGGCTGAATACAGACCAAACAGATGGCATTGGATAGTCTTCGCATAGTTACCTGGAATGTCCGAGGCCTCAATAGCTACCTCAAGCGAAACAAAGTCATGCTATACCTGAAGAGGATGCGGATAGACATAGCCCTGCTCCAAGAGACCCACCTCACCAGGGAGAAATTGGAGGTGGTTACGAGGAAGTGGAAGGGCAAGGTAGTGGGTGCCACGTACTCGGCGTATGCTAGAGGGGTCATCACCTGGGTGGCGCCGCATGTGCCGTTCCGGGTGCTCGACTCGATAGTGGACCCGGAGGGCAGAATGGTGGCGATAACAGGACTCCTGGAGAACAGGGAAGTACACATCCTCAACCTGTATGCCCCCAATCATGATACTGCAGCCTACTTTAGATCCCTCTACGGCAAACTTGGCCCCTTGGTAGGGGGCGCGATGGTGTGGGGTGGGGACTTCAATTGTGTTTTAGATCCCAAAATTGACCGGTCCGCAGACACCAAAGGGAAAATGTCGCCGGCGGGCAAGGCGCTCGGTTCATTGCTAGGAGACTTGAGTCTGGTGGATGTGTGGAGGAGACTCCACCCCACGGAGAGGCAGTATTCGCATTATGCGACGCCATACGACTCATATACAAGATTGGATTATGTGTTTGGAACTGCCGAGATAGCGGGCGAAATAGTGGAGGCGGAATACAAAGCTCGAGTATTGTCGGACCATTCGCCCCTGGTGGTAGAGTGGCGACACCAACCCCCTAGGCCTCGAGTCCCCACATGGAGACTCCGGGCGGAAGCACTGCAGGATGAAGGTTTCCGGGAGGACCTGAGGGTAGCCATCGGGGAATATTTCGAGATAAACACGGGTAGTGTGCGTTCTACGGGAACTCTGTGGGAGGCCTTTAAGGTAGTGGTGCGCGGAGCGGCGATTTCTAAATCCAAGGGACTTCAAGGGGGTATCGAGAGGGAGCTTCAGGACACCGAAAGGGAACTGGAGAGCCTGGCTCGTCTTGAAAATGCCACTCAGGTAGACAAGACTAGGATGAGAGACCTTCAAGTGGCGTGCAGCGCTCTTTGGGACCGACTATGTAGACTGAACCATAGGAAATACACTGAGAGGCTGCACGCGGGGGGCGACAAGCCAGGCAGACTGTTGGCCTGGCTGTACAAGAGTGAGTCCCCCCGAGTGGTTATCCATGAGATCCGTGGTGAGGACGGTGGCCTTCGCAACACTCAGGATGGGGTGAACGAGGAAATCCTCAGGTTCTACAAACGTTTGTACGAGGACACTGGGGAGGACAGGAGCCAGGACATCCTGAACACACTGGAAGACATTGGTCTGCCCACCCTAGACGACCTGGAGCGGGAGGAACTGGACGCCCCTATCACTTCTGATGAGCTGGAGGTGGTGATCCGGGGCCTCCCCACGTGCAAGGCACCTGGGGCGGATGGCCTGCCTGGTGAGTTTTACAAGGTGTATGTGCAGGAGCTGCTGCAGCCTCTGCTGGCCTTGTTTAACGAGGCATACGAACAGGGAGAACTCCCGTTGTCCATCCGTGAGGCCATGATTGTTCCGTTACTGAAACCAGGCAAGCCGGCTGTTGAGTGTGGATCTTATAGACCTCTGTCCTTGCTAAACCAGGACAGCAAAATACTCACAGCGGTGCTTGCCAACAGGTTGAAGAAAGTGATTGGCAAGCTGATCCACCCGGATCAAACGGGATATGTCCCAGGCAGGAATATCAGTGATAACCATAGGAGGCTGCACCATGTTATCGACCATACTAAGGATGACACGGGCGAGATGGCGGTAGTGTCGCTGGATGCGGTCAAGGCCTTCGATTCAGTGAGATGGCCTTGGCTGAAAGCGGCCCTGCAGGGATACGGCGTGGGCGCTGGTTATATCAGATGGGTCCAGTTGTTATATAGCAGCCCGGTGGCTAGGGTCAAGACTGGGGCCACAGTCTCGGATGCCTGGCAGCTTAGCAGGGGGACCAGGCAGGGATGCCCTTGGTCACCCATGTTATACATACTTGCGCTGGAACCGCTGGCGATATGCCTGCGGCAACAATACGGTGAGGTGGGCATTAACACTGCCAGCGGCAGTCACTTAACATCTCTCTATGCGGACGATATGCTGTTGTACCTCCGCTACCCGGAGGAGAACCTGCAGTACGTACTGGAAGTACTGGATCATTACGCTGTCCTCTCGGGCATATCAGTGAAGCCCAGGAAGTCTAGCCTGTTCCCTTTGGGCGGGTACAGGGACGTCCCGTTGGAGAGGCTGGCTGTGTTGCCAATACCATGGCGGACCGACACGTTTAGGTACCTGGGGGTAAATATTTACCACCGGACTGAGGCGGTGCACAAGCATAACACAGAGAAAGCCATAGAGGGGGTCAAGAACAGCATGACATTCTGGTCCAGATTGCCCCTGTCCATGATGGGGAGGGCGGCTTTGCTGAAAATGGTGGTCCTTCCCAGACTCCTGCACTTCTTCGTGAACGTCCCGTATTTGATCCCTAAAAGCCTATTTGTACGACTTCATAGTATGTGTAGGGGCTTCGTGTGGGGTAACTCCAGGAATAGGGTGGCCCTGTGGAAGCTTCAGAACCCGTACGAGAAGGGGGGTATAGGCTTGCCTAACTTCGAACTATATTATCTGGCGGGACAACTGTCGTATGTGGCCAGGTGGTTGTCTGATGAAGATTCGGCGGAATCTAGGTTGCTGCGTGAGGATGCGGCCCCATATTTCCTGAGAGAGGTGGTGTGGCTACAAAGGAATAAAGTGACGGGAAGAGGGTGGCTATTGAGGTTGGGATGGGAGGTCTGGCATAGAACATGGAAATTGATGGGGGAGTCAGAACCACTATCTTGGCAGGTCCCGCTGGTGGCCCTGTGCGAAAATGACACCCAACTGTTTCACTCTGTCCGCAGGCATTGGGAGCCGGTGGGCCTGGCCACGCTTGGGGACATATGGAGAGAGGGGGAGGCGCTGGACTTTCAAAAGTTGCAGGATGAAACGGGGGTGCACAGAGGCCAGTACATCACCCATGCTAGGCTAGTAAAACGTGTAAGAAAGAGATGGCCGGAGACGGCACTGGCAGATGATCCTGATGCCACCCTTGAAACTATGTATGATGTCTCAGAGGGTGGGCATGAAATATCACGAATATACATACTCCTCAGAACGAAGGCTGGGAAAGAGTTGCCCCAACTGAGGCATGACTGGGAAGAGGAGATGGGTGAACTCATGACGGAGGGTCAGTGGAAGAGGGTCCTGGGATATCATAAAAAGGTGTCCAGAAATGCACGGCTCCAACAACTCCAGTTTTACATTACTCACAGGGCCTACCTGACTCCCCAGAGGATCACACGGTTCGGAGGCTCGACTACTCAAAAATGCCCCAGGTGTGGGGAGGTGGAAGCTGGGTTGCTACATATGTTTTGGGCCTGCCCGGAAGTGTATAGATTTTGGGAGGAGGTCAAGATGAAGCTTGCAAGTGGGGGAGTGGTGTTGGACGTGGGATCTGCCTGGTCATGTATGCTTGGGATCTTCCCCAGGCCCAGACACTTTAGGCACCTGAGCAAGCTGAGGGACCTGGCATATGTTCTGGCCAAACGCAGGATTGCCATGAACTGGAAATCGGCTAGCAGGCCGAGAGTGGAACTATGGTGGGCGGACATTATGAGGTGGGCGGAGGCTGAATCCGTGGTCTGGTTTGAAGCGGTCACTAGAGGGGGCGAGGAGGAGATAGGGCCCTTGCTGGCCTGGCGACAATTGGTGGCCTCTATGACCAACCCACAACAGGGCTTGGACGACTCTGAGAATTCTGAAGATGTGCCTACGGACAATGTTTCTCCTGACGGTGCCCCGACTGAGGATACAAGGGAGCCGGCTCTGGCTTGATGGAGGGTGGGGGGAGTTTTCTTTTCTTTTTCTTTTTCCTTTCTCGTATTTTATTTTGTGGTTTCTGTAAATAATTAACAGCTGTATTGTGTTGTGTGTTGTTTGTTGTTCTAAAATATAAAATCAATAAAATATTTAAAAAAAAAAAAAACTCTTCGTGGGAACACACCAGGTCGATCAGTCTGCTGTCCAAATTGTGCTTCCATATATTTAGAGCTTTACACCATCCACTTTCTAGCTCTTTGTTGATGATTTTGTAAATTGTCAAGTTTTCAGGCATTAATATCTTCCGTAAGAGTTGCATTTTCTTTTGTTCCACTGAAGCTGGTAATGACAGGAGGCCCAGTTCATGCCTGATGGCAGATATTGAGGCTGATTTGGGAAGTCCCAAGACTGATTTCCAAAGATGCCCTTCTATCTTTGGCCAGATCGAGGTTGGCATGTTCAGCGAGGCGTCCATGCCGTACGTCAATGTTGGAACCACTTTAGATTTGTAGAAATGTATTGTTGGAAATAACGAAAATTTCCCGAATCTTCTGTCAATCATTCTCAGTTGGATTGTCATAGTTTTAGCTTTGCTCCAAAGAAATTGTGTCATGGCATCTTTGTTATTTGTTGAGTCCATCACTATGCCTAAATACTTGAATTGGGAAACAACTTACATTTTTTTGTTGTTTAATGACCAATGGCTATTGGTCTTATTTCGTGATTGCTTTTTATCAAAGGTCAATATTTTTGTTTTCTCGATGTTAATTTCAAGATTATTACCTTTGGTATATTCAGCCAGGTTGGTTATCTGATGTTGTAGTCCCACTTGGGTTTGATCCAGAATTATGTCGTCTGCGTACAAAATACGAGATATATGATGTTCACCTAATTTGGGTGGAAAGGATCTGACAGACTCTTCAGCGTATTGCAAGTCACCAATGTAGGCCATAAAGAGGGCAGGTGCCAGAGGGCATCCCTGTTTCACTCCTCTTTCAGATTTAATTTCCTCTGAGAGGTGACCTTGCTGACTCAGACGAACTCGTATTTTGGTGTTTGTATGTAGAGCGATGATTGGCTCTGAAATTTCAGCCGGCCAGTTCCATTTGGCGAGCTTAGTCCACAATTTTTGACGATCGACTTTGTCAAAAGCCTGTGACATATCAATAAAATCCATGAAAACTCTTGGGGCTCCATTCTTGATGTTACTTTTTATAATGTTGAGAAGCAAGATGTTGATGCTGGTGCTCGCGTTTTTCAGAAAGCCAGTTTGAAAGTGGTCTGCCCACTTTTGAAATTTCCATAATAACAACGATGCAGAGATTTTACCAATTGTATCCGACAACGCGATTGGTCTATAGTTTGCTGGATTGTCGCGGTTGCCTTTTTAAAAAATTGGAACCACCACCGCTTCCGTCCCAGATGCTGGACTCTGTTTAGTTTGTTTACACTGTCGGTAGACGCTTCTTATGAATATTGCCCACTCTTCCGGATTCTGTTTCAGGTCGATATTAGTGAGGCTATCAGGCCTCGGTGCTCTTGATCTTTTCAGTTTTGAAATTAGGTGTCTAATGTCGTCAATGTCAGTAAGATCGACCCATTGATTTTCACCTGGAAACACTAGCAGCGTTTCCTGTGCTTCAGGAGATGCGAAAAGGTTGAGGAAGTGGACTATCCAATCTTTCTCCGCGACCGCGTTGACTAGCTGGTCGATAACCGGCGAGTTCTTGCTTTTAATTAGTTCCCAGAAGTCTCTGGTATTTTTGTTGTTTAAAGTTATTAACATAGTCTCCACATCACTTTGGTAGAGGGCTGCTTTGTGACCTCTTAGCCATTGTTTGTAGCTTCTCACTGCCTCATTTAATTTTGTTCTTCCTTCGTCGGATTTATATGAAGATATCTGTCATTTTATTTTTCTTAATTCGCTTCTTTTGGCTATCAGGATTTTATCATATTCATGATTTCCATTTTTCATTGGCCCGCGGCCAGTTGTTGAGTCCAGTTTGAAAGCCAACAACAGTGGTATGTAGTTCGATCTCCCTGTTTTTGTTTCATGATGGTCATTTTTTCGTACTGGAGTTGAATTTATACGTTATATATTTTTATGTCTGCTGCAGTTAGTCGGAGGCGCATCTGCTGTGCATGTTGCTCCAGGTTTAGTTTGTACATATCTTTATGTTGTCGTGACAAGATTAGAGACATGCGTAGTAGATTGTGATCACTTTCTCTCGTCCGGTATTAAAAAGTGTGTGATTTCTTTTGACTTTTTAAATAAATAAATAAATATTGTGTTTTACCAACCAGTCTGGTTCATGGTCCATTGTGACCCAGGGTATTTGAAAAGGGGGTGTGATATGAGTGGTGTACCATCTCAATATTGAATATAATATAAAGCGATAAGCATTTCAGTCGTGCGCCGCATACTGCAGAGAGCAAGGCATGTGTCGCATGATTGAAATCCTTAACAAATCTGGGGGCTTGAGTCCGGGATTGAGTTTGGTTACCACCCGTGGCAGTCTAACATAGCAGACTAACCTGCAAGGTAGTAATATTTTGTGTGGTGGGAATACTGGGTTACACTGTACAACGCCGCCCCAAAACAAATACTCTAAGTACCAGGCATGTGTTTAAATACTAAAGCTAAATCAACCCCAAAATAGACAGAAAGAAATAGAATACAGGTTACCCTTACATAAATAAATACATTAATAAAGATGACTGTAGTAGAAATCAATTTGGCTAGGAAACACCTTCTGCACAAGCTATTTGTCAGAGGTGAGTGGCCAGAACAAGATGAAAAAGTCTGGCTACAAGAAATAACACAACAGGTCACTGGCATGAACCTGGACACATGGCAGGACAGTGGCCTATTACACCAAGCTTTGAGTGAGCTATAAATGAACCCAAAAAGTAAAGAGGAGCAAATCAAAATTGCCAGAATCACGGCCTGCATTTATCTCCACATGGGAGTGATGTGGGAAAAGCAGGTGGAAAGTGAAACTCTGGCACAGAATCATACTGAACTATTAAATAAAATCCAGATTGATTTAAATTTAGCAGAACAAACCTTACAAAAGAGCCCAGAGTTGGAGGTAGAATCTGCAGACTACATCATACAATTAAAAGAATGAAAAGAAGATTTGACTCTCCAACAGCAGAATAATGCAGATCAAGAGGCCCAATTAGATGCATTAAGCCTAGAGTGTCAGGAAAAGGTTGACTCTCTAGTCAACAGAAGCTGACTCAACAATTAACCTTTGACGGATCTAAATTTATTGGATAAACCATCTGATGAGATTGTTGAGTAATTCAAATGTTATCCTAAGACTTCTTAACCCTACTATGTGATTTGTTGAGATCTAGGTGTAATGACACATATTAACTAATGTTTAATTATGACTATTAACAGATGGATTGGAATGTTAGCTTTTAAGCAAGATTAACTGAATTTATTTTCAATTAATTTTTCTCTTTTCTCTTGAAACATTTGGTGGGTAATTCATAGAATTCAGCGCACAAGTGGCGCATGCGGCTGGCGCACAGTGTGCGTGTGCAAATCCCTGCGCCAGCCGCGTGCGCTAAAATACATTTCCGCGCACAGCGTATTCATGGATTCCAGCCACCAAAACCAGCCGTGGCACACAGTGGCACAGCGAGCCTGCAGCAGCGCCAGTTACGCCCCCAAGAATGCCCCTTGCGCAGGGAAAAGCCATCAAAATCCCCAATCCAGCGCAAAGGGCTGCCCTAACCCTGTACCAGCACGGCAAGCGGGGTACGTGTATCACTGGGGTGCGCGGGAAGTTTCTCACGTGATTTCAGCTGGGTACGTGCATTACTGGGGTGCGCAGGAAGTTTCACACGCGATTGGCCCTGTGCGAGCGGGGTACGTGTATTACTGGGGTGCGCGGGAAGTTTCACACGCGAATTCAGCAGGGTATGTGTATTTCAGGGGTGCGCGGGAAGTTTCACACGCGATTCCATCAGGGTACGTGTATTTCAGGGGTGCGCGGGAAGTTCCACACGCGATTCCATCAGGGTACGTGTATATCAGGGGTGCGCGGGAAGTTTCACACGCAATTTCAGCTGGATACGTGTATTTCAGGGGTGCGCGGGAAGTTCCACATGCAAAAACGTCCTGGGTATGTGTATTTCGGGGTGCGCGGGAAGTTACACACGCAAATTCAGCAGGGTACGTGTATTTCAGGGGTGCGCGGGAAGTTCCACACGCGATTCCATCAGGGTACGTGTATATCAGGGGTGCGCGGGAAGTTCCACACGCGATTCCTTCAGGGTACGTGTATTTCAGGGGTGCGCGGGAAGTTCCACACGCGTTTGGCCCCGTGCGAGCGGGGTACGTGTATTACTGGGGTGCGCGGGAAGTTTCACACGCGATTTGAGCTGGGTACGTGTATTTCAGGGGTGCGCGGGAAGTTCCACACGCAATTCCATCAGGGTACATGTATATCAGGGGTGCGCAGGAAGTTCCACACGCAAATGTCCTGTGTACGTGTATTTCGGGGTGCGCGGGAAGTTTCACATGCAAATTCAGCAGGGTACGTGTATTTCAGGGGTTCCGTGGAGTACTACACGTGAATTGGCCGTGTGGGTCCTCCCAGGTGTTCGCTCTACAACCTCCACGGCCCCTGCAGGCAGCCCACACCACGGGGGACTACCCTGCACCCCTGCTCATGTCCCGCAAGCAGCCCATCCACCATGGGCATGCCCCCCAGCCAAGCCACATGTCACCTTGCACTACTGATCAACAATGCATGTCTCCCAGCACCCCCACCCCCCAGTAGTGCAGGGCACCCTCCACCAGGCCCCCAGACATGTCTCCCAGCACCCCCACCCCCCAGCAGTGCAGGGCACCCTCCACCAGGCCCCCACTCCTGTCTCCCTGCACCCCCACCCCCCACCAGTCAGGGGCACCCTCCACCAGGCCCCCACACATGTCTCCCAGCACCCCCACCCCCCAGCATTGCGAGGCACCTGCCAGCAGGCCCCCACTCCTGTCTCCCAGCACCCCCACCCCCCAGCAGTGCAGGGCACCCTCCACCAGGCCCCCACACATGTCTTCCAGCACCCCCACCCCCCAGCATTGCGAGGCACCTGCCAGCAGGCTCCCACTCCTGTCCCCCAGCACCCCCACCCCCCAGCAGCGCAGGGCACCCTCCACCAGGCCCCCACTCCTGTCTCCCAGCACCCCCACCCCCGAACCAGTCAGGGGCACCCTCCACCAGGCCCCCACACATGTCTCCCTGCACCCCACCCCCCAGCAGTGCAGGGCACCCTCTACCAGGCCCCCACTCCTGTGTCCCTGCACCCCTACCCCCCACCAGTCAGGGGCACCCTCCACAAGGCCCCCACTCCTGTCTCCCTGCACCCCCACCCCCCACCAGTCAGGGGCACCCTCCACCAGGCCCCCACACATGTCTCCCAGCACCCTGACCCCCCAACAGTGCAGGGCACCCTCCACCAGGCCCCCACTCCTGTCTCCCTGCACCCCCACCCCCGACCAGTCAGGGGCACCCTCCACCAGGCCCCCACTCCTGTCTCCCTGCACCCCCAACCCCCACCAGTCAGGGGCACCCTCCACCAGGCCCCCACACATGTCTCCCAGCACCCCCACCCCCCAGCATTGCGAGGCACCTGCCAGCAGGCCCCCACTCCTGTCTCCCTGCACCCCCACCCCCCACCAGTCAGGGGCACCCTCCATCAGGCCCCCACTCCTGTCTCCCAGCACCCCCACCCCCCAGCAGTGCAGGGCACCCTCCACCAGGCCCCCACTCCTGTCTCCCAGCACCCCCAGCCCCCACCAGTCAGGGGCACCCTCCACCAGCCCCCCACACATGTCTCCCAGCACCCCCACCCCCCAGCATTGCGAGGCACCTGCCAGCAGGCCCCCACTCATGTCCCACTCATGTCCCCCTGCACCCCCACCCCCCAGCATTGCGAGGCACCTGCCAGCAGGCCCCCACTCATGTCCCACTCATGTCCCCCTGCACCCCCACCCCCAGCATTGCGAGGCACCTGCCAGCAGGCCCCCACTCCTGTCTCCCAGCACCCCCACCACCCAGCAGTCAGGGGCACCCTCCACCAGGCCCCCACACATGTCTCCCAGCACCCCCACCCCCCAGCATTGCGAGGCACCTGTCAGCAGGCCCCCACTCCTGTCTCCCAGCACCCCCACGCCCCAGCAGTGCAGGGCACCCTCCACCAGGCCCCCACTCCTGTCTCCCAGCACCCCCACCCCCCAACAGTGCAGGGGCACCCTCCACCAGGCCCCCACACATGTCTCCCAGCACCCCCACCCCCCAGCATTGCGAGGCACCTGCCAGCAGGCCCCCACTCCTGTCTCCCAGTACCCCCACCCCCCAGCAGTGCAGGGCACCCTCCACCAGGCCCCCACACATGTCTCCCAGCACCCCCACCCCCCAGCAGTCAGAGGCACCCCTTCACCAGGCCCCCACTCCTGTCTCCCTGCACCCCCACCCCCCAGCAGTGCAGGGGCACCCTCCACCAGGCCCCCACACATGTCTCCCAGCACCCCCACCCCCCAGCATTGCGAGGCACCTGCCAGCAGGCCCCCACTCCTGTCTCCCAGCACCCCCACCCCCCAGCAGTGCAGGGCACCCTCCACCAGGCCCCCACTCCTGTCTCCCAGCACCCCACCCCCCACCAGTCAGGGGCACCCTCCACCAGGCCCCCACACATGTCTCCCAGCACCCCCACCCCCCAGCATTGCAAGGCACCTGCCAGCAGGCCCCCACTCATGTCCCACTCATGTCCCCCTGCACCCCCACCCCCCAGAATTGCGAGGCACCGGCCAGCAGGCCCCCACTCATGTCCCACTCATGTCCCCCTGCACCCCCACCCCCCAGCATTGCGAGGCACCTGCCAGCAGGCCCCCACTCCTGTCTCCCAGCACCCCCCCAGCAGTCAGGGGCACCCTCCACCAGGCCCCCACAGTCTCCCAGCACCCCCACCACCCAGCATTGCGAGGCACCTGCCAGCAGGCCCTGACACATGTCCCCCATCCAACACGTCATCACAATCTAGATCCCTGGCCTCCACATGCCAAACACCCACCCAAGTATTGCATCCACCCACTCAGAATTGCCAATTACATGATACAACCCCAATGGCAAGTATGTAAATTAACACATGTCCCTCACATACACACAATGGGTGTAAATGAATGTCAAAACCCATATCATGACATGCATGAAACCAATGATATGATACTACACATTGAAGTTTGATGGAAAAAAAATGTATTAAAAGCAACATAAATGGGATTAAAAATAAACAAACGACAATGGGATTTAAAATCAAAAAAGCAGCATGTCCGTAAAATAATGAAAAACCACAAATCATAATCCAAAGGAAAGGTGTCCAAAGTCACAGTTCAAAAAAGTACATCCAAGGGAAAAACAAAACCAAAAACCATTGCTCCATGGGTAAATCAAAAAAAAAAATCCATAATCCAACAGTCAACTATATACAGATAAACAATCCAGGGTCCATGATCCCAACGGAAGAAATGAAACCTATCTAAAAATACTACGTAATAAAAAAACTATATACAAAAATGTTGGCCATTGTCCAAAAGGTCCAAAATCAAGAAAAAAGCAAAGGAAACCTAACACTAACTACATAACTATTTACAAGGGCAGCGGGCTCGTCCAAAGGCTCACTGGATGTTGTCATGGGCCAGGGCATCATCGAACTCCTGTTCAATGGCTTGGAGGCGGGCATGTTCCCTGGCCCCGAGGTCTCGCAGGGATAAAGCAGTGTCCAGCTCCAACTCCCTGCGAAGACCCTCGAGGCACTCAGCCCGCCTCAGTGCCCTCCGCATGGAGTTCTCCGCCCTAACCATTGTGAGCCGTTCCTCCTCTGCTCGCTGCTGCTCCGCACCTATCTGCTGGCCCAACCGCTCCCACACGGAAGCCATTCCCATTCCAGGGTTCTCCTGCCCTCCGGCCGATGCCTGCACCCCTGATGTTGATGGCCCCGAGCCATGATGCCTCCCACGTCGATCCTGCCGCTGCCTCCGACGCAACTGCCTGTACCAGCACGACGGCATCCAGGCTGATGGAATCCACTGACGCCGTCGTGCACGTGCCCTGACCGATGATGCCGTCACATCCTCCATCTGCTGGGGTCCAGTTGCTGCTGTGTCCACCCCTGCTGGACCTCCGATTCCCGACTGTGGCAGGGATGGGATCCCCACCGAGTTGGCTGCATTGGTCGGGGCAGGTCCACAGAGGGCCCTGGTGGCATCTGGGCCTGAAGACGGCATGGAGAACGACTGGCGCATAGCCTCCACAGAGGAGGAGAGGGTCGCCAAAGTGCCCGACACATTTATGAGACCCCTGACCACGACCACTCCCAACTGGGCCACGTTGGCACAGTGCTCTTCGTGATGACGTGCGTGCTCCCCCCGGGAAGCACGCACCTCATCACGAATGACACCCGTGCGCAACGCGACATCAATCAGGAACCTCTCCATACGGCCAGGGGTCCCCTTGTCCATAGGTGGAGGGGAGTCAGATGACATGGACATCCCCCCTACCTGCGGACGGGCCTGGGATGGGGCATCCCTGCTGGTGCATGGTGGTGCAGTCACAGTGTCAGGGACAGTGACATGCACAGGCACCTCCACGGCGACCTGTGCTGCCTCCTGCCCTGCCCCTGGACTTCACCACTTGCACCAGCAGGGATGCCCCCACCAGGCCCCATGTGCCGCTCAGTAGCGGCCTCCTCCTCCTCTGTGGAAACCACCAACCTGGATGGCTCCACACTGTCTTCCGCCGTTGCAAGCCCCTGTGGGGGCTCACCCACCCCTTCTGCTGCAGCCGTGGGGGCATCCCCGCCGCTTGGCTCCACAGCGCCGTCTCCGCCCTCTTCTTCACTTTGCGCTGCATAGAGGGAGACATAGAACACAAGCATCAGGGTACTGTACAATGGTGCCCTAGACAGGAAGCAATAGCAGATGAGTGGCACTGTCAAAGATCCCTTCCATCATGTCCCTCCACAACACATGGGTCAGTGCAGGCAAAACACATGCAGTAACAGGCATGGCGCATGCTATGGACATAAGCAAACATGTCCAAGGGACTCTTGAAACATACAATGTTGTTTTTGAACTCACATGCATCATGGGTCATGCCTATCACATTCACACACTTCACCGTACTTTCATCCATCTGGACTCGTACACCCCAGACACAGTGGATGCAAGGATCGCTAGGCTGCATCAGTGGATCTGAACATTGACACAGACATGTGTCATGAATCCATGGCATTCACAAGTCACAGACACGCAGGTCAGACACACAGACATGGAAACCATACATGTACATGGCATCATCACCCATCCCTCACCCCCACCCATGTCCAGGAACAGAGACTGGCATGCTCTCATGTGTCCATTCCGCATAGGGCTCCCCATGTAGCATTTAAACACATACACCAACCGTGTGCTTCACACATTACTGGTCTCACATGCATGACCATGATGTCCCTGCACACACACACGCGTACATGGCCTATGTCACACATACAAGCAAGGATCAGACAACCAGCACACTACAACATGCCCTGTCTCACACAGCAATGCTGGGCCACTTACCGCTCGACTCCAGACGGGTCTGCCTCTCAAGGACCTGGACGTGGAGCGCTGGGGATATGCATTCCAGGACCCTCATCTGATCTTCCGACAAGTGGCCCCGGCGCCCCTTAGCATCCGCTGCCTTCAAGAGGCGCCAGGCCTTTTTGAGGGTCCTGGACCTGAAGTCCTCCCAGCGCTTCTTGACATGTTGGAAGTCGCGGAATGCCACCCCCTCCGCGTTGATGGCAGTCACGATGTCCGTCCAGATCCTGTCCCGTCCATCCTTGTCGGCGCGTGATGATCCGAAGAGGGCATCATAATGCCCTAGGACATGCTCCACCAGGACACCAACTTCCTTCTGACTGAAGCTGGTGGCCCTCTGCCCCTCTGGCTGGGGTTCGCCAGTGGTCTCGGATGGTGTTTGCCCCGACATGGTGACCCCCGAGGCAGGTGTGGGTGGGCAACTGGGTCCTGGGGCTGGGCTGTGGAGCGATGGTATCCCAGTCGGGAGTCTTCTGTTCCAGCAGGGGTGGACACAGCAACTGGACTCCTGCAGATGACTGATGTGCAGGCACCAAATGGCAGGGCACGGTGGCAGCAGGCAGTCAGGCAGCAGCAGATGGCTCGTGGGAGGCTGCTCGCGGCTCTGGGGGGCAGTAATTCGGCCTTTTGGGCAGGAGCGTGGTCTTCCGTGTGCTTACGCGTGGCCAGCTTGATACCGAGTGATTTGGCACATGAAAATTCTGCACGTCAGCGTGTAATTCGAGGAAAGGCCCTTAGCGCGTAAGCGCGTCTGCACGCATACGCAATTTCATTGGACAGAAGGCCCTTCAAGCCCAAGCGCCTCTGTGACGTGACGCGCACAGGCATGCATGGGCGTTTCAGCGCACGTGAAAAACTGCACGTCCGTGTGTAATCCGAGGAAAGGGCCCATGCGTGTAAGTGACGTGACGCGCGCAGGCGTTTCCCTCAGCATGGGTTAAAGATGAGCGGGGCCTGCAGTTCGCTGTACGTGCCTTTCATGGAGACCGACGTGTGTTGCTGCTTCCTGTTGTTTCACACGCCATCACAACTTCACAGCTATCAAGGACGTATATCTTCTTTTGGCGGGGGTATTGGCTACGCGTGTTTTTCTGCATCGCGCTAGTCAGACGGTGAGTCGCACACACTATTTTTCCCACTGCGGGTGCCCCTGTGTATCGCACCCGTTTTCAATGTCATAGTAGCCTGCGTGTCACACGCGTACGCGTTATTCGTGCTGCTGGGTGCCACCACGTACTGCGGGAGGATGATTCCACGCACGTAGGCTGCAGGGTTGCGTGCACGGTTTTACTGCAGTTTTGGGGTGCCTGAGCGTTGCGTGATGCTTCACTACATCACCGGGGTCACATACAGCCTTGCAGGTGCAGGGGGGCTGTTAACATCTTGCTTCCCACCCCATTCACCCCAATTGCCCAGGTCAATTGTGGTGTACACCTCCCATTGGCACTACTCCATCTGTGCCGGCACTACTACATCTGTGCCATGGTTGGGAGGACACCAAAGGTGAAGGGCACCTCAGCTGGGCGTACTCCTCGTGGCGGGCGTGGTCGGGGACGTGGCCGTGGTGCCCAGGGAGTAGGGGGACTCCAGGGTGTCCAGGGCGGCCACAGAGGGGGAAGAGGCAGGGGTGTGCCACTTGAGCACAATGTTGTGCCATGTGTCGGTGCAGTCATGCCACCACCCCCTGTGGTTCCAGGGGATGCAGCTTCTGCATCTGGCACTGGCGCCCGTGTGACCCGGCAGTCTGTTCCATCGACTGCCACGGGCCCAAGGGTAGTGGTAGCTGCAGGTGCAGCTGTGGACACCGCCAACCAGGCTCAGGGTCTGTCAGCGCAGGCTGCGTTGGCACTTGAGGAGCCCTTGGTAGATTCCCAACAGGCCAGGAGGGAAACGATAGGGGCAGGCAGGGCTGCTCAGACCAAGACACGTGTCCCTGGGGCAGTTATGTCATCTGCTGCCCCGAACAGCCGGGTGTTGGCAAGTGCAGGGGCAGATGCACCCAACAACACCCCGGTTGTGAGTCTGCCAACCAGGACCGTTGCGGTCAATGACCCTGCCACAGCTGATGTTGCTGCGCAGGGTCCATTAGAGGGCACCCAGATGCCACTGACACAAGTCAGGCCTTTGGTCGTCCCTCCACCTGCCACTCCCTTGGCTCAATCCACCGAACCCACTGGCCATACTGGTCAGGGCGGCATTAGCCAGCCAGGGTCTGCACCACAGTCCAAGAGGAGGAAGGTTGCACCTGCAGCACAGGCTGGGACCCCACACACAGCCACGACCTCCTGCATGTCGGGGAAGAAGCCTTTCTGCAAGCAGGTACTGGACTTCCTCGTGGGCTACGTGCGGGGCCACAGCCGTGACATGCTAGTGGGTCCAATAGTCAGACTATGGCTGCGCAACGTGACACCCACTGGAAGCATGTTGCGGAACATGTCAGTTCATTCGGCCATGAGGTGCGCACGGCGCAAGAGTGCAAAAAGCGTTGGAATGACATCAAACGCAGCACTAAGGCTAAGCGTGCCTCTAATTACAACTTGACTCTGGTGACTGGCGGTGGGTCTGCACCAGAGGAGGAAGAGCTCACTCCGCATGAGGCACACGTTGCGGAGTTCATACCACCTGAATTGGTCGAAGGAGTGGGAGAGATGCTGAACTTTGATGCCAAGTCCAGTGAGTGTTGATGCGTGTTTGTTGAGGACGTGTGTGTTTCACTTGTGGGATGTGTTGTGCATGATTGTCACTACATGTGACGTGTACATGGTTCTGATGTGTAAGTAATGCAATGCTTCCGTGATGCATGTCTGCTCTGCTGGATGGTGGACATGTGGAGCAGACGGGGACTGTCCGCATCACCACTATTGCACCCTACTGACATGCTGGTTACAAGTATGCCCCTCCGGTCCATGTTCCAGCTCACTGGCCCTTCTGCAAGTGGCGTGGGGTGACCTTCCTCTCAGCCGAGGCACAATGTCATTGCATGACTGACGTGCATGTCTCCTCTGCCTGCATGCGGGGACTCCATGTAGGTATGCTCCCTTGCCCCTCCTCCGCTACTCTGCACCCCAGTTCCACCTTTGCACTGGTCTGCTTCAATCTTGCCAATGTGTACTTTCCTGTTCATACGTCCTGTGTAGATGCTAACTTCCAGCATACAATCTGCCAGACAAATGCCGTGTGGTACAGCCTTAGTACTTGATGCAGGGTATCCTCCTTGTACTGTGCATAGATCAGATGTTCCGCAGGGACATGAGTGCCCATTCATGCTCCATGCGCATTGCACGCATGCCCCTATGTGTCCTTAACTGGATGATCACTGTAATACAAGTCCTGGGTGACATACATTGCATGGCATCTCATCATTGGTCATCCAGGCCTGGATGGCACAGCACGAACTTTGTCTTAACGATGATAAGACTGAGCACTTACTTTTAGGATCAAATCATCGGCTCAACAAGCTAGACCAAACCTACAAGTCCTTCATTATTGACGGCAATGACATTAAAGTCTCCAAAGATACTAAGACGCTAGGGGTCTATCTTGACTCCTCGCTTTCTCTGAACAGACAAATAAATGCAGTTAGGTCAGCTTCGGCCTATACCTGCAAACTTATCAATGCCTGTAGACCCTTCCTAAACTCCACCAACTGTATCACACTCGCCAGAACTCTTGTTATGGCCAAAATCGAGTACTGTAGTGCTCTCTACCTAGGGACCAGTCAGTCTAACCTTAATAAATTGCAAACTGTACAAAATAATGCCTTAAGGGCAGCCTTAAACATCCCGAGACGCTCTCATATCTCCTCTGTCATATTGGACTTACGCTGGCTCCCGGTAAAACAGAGAATTGCCCTGAAAACCCTAGCTTTGACTCACAAATGTCTGAACAACAACGCCCCACCTTACCTGTCCACTAGCTTCTCACACCACACCTCCACTCGACCTACCAGAGCAGCCCAAACTCACAGCCTCATCGTGCCTAGATGCAAACTCCAAAAAGCTGGTGGGGTGAGCTTCCCCGTCCTGGCCTCCAAACTCTGGAACACCTTGCCCACACCTATCAGAATTGAACCATCATTCCACTCCTTCAAGAACAATGCTAAAACATGGCTGCTCTCCCAAGTCTCATGAGACCTTGACATAGTCCAGACTCCATGTGGGGTACAGAACTGAATATACATTTTCTCTCTGCTCTGTCCCTGTATGATACGCTGTTAATGGTACCCTTCGGTACATGTATATATGCTGTATATTTTTGTAACTCACTGTAACTACTGCTTTTTGCAACATGTTTAAGACTATGTACATTTATATATGCTGTACATTTTTGTAACTTCTGTAACTACTGCTTTTTGTAACATGTTTAAGAGTATGCGCCCGGTTGCCCCTGGGCCTGGTTTTTTGCGCTTTATAAATAAAATAAAATCAAATCAAATCAAATCAAATCAGCCTTCCCGTGTCAACTGTGGGTCAGTACTGCGTTGCACACATGTTTAGGGTCTGACAATCTGTGTGGCTCACAGGCCTCAGCCTGTTCAATGGCCAATGACACTGTCCAACTGTTGTTGTGTCTTCTTCACACGTGGGCGGCCTCCAGAGTTTTCATCATGTGTCCTGCTTACTGTCCCATCATCATTTGCAGTGCTGTCACTTGAATCACATTAAGCTGTTGATGCCAGTCAACACTGCCTGTCAATACACAGGTGTATGGTCAGCCTTTTGATACCATGCTAGGCATCCCTGCTTTTGTACTTGGGTGGAGGGGTGCTTGGCTTCTAGATATGGTACACATTGAATGCACAATGCACGTGATGCCTGAATTTGACCTTGAACTGCCTTCAGATTTCCTGACACACACCATGGAGTCCTTGTACATGTAGGTAGTGAGTGGCGTACATATTTTCTGCACTGCATAGACCCACTTCCATGGAAACTGCCACCTTTCAACAGGTCTGATCACAGAAGCAATTCAAAGTTGACCCAGCATGCATGCCAGGTTATGTGTTGTGTGTCACATGTCTGCCTGATGCGTTTGTTGTCGGTGTGTGTGTGTGTTGTGTGCTTCTGACATGTGTAGTGACCTTTTTTCTCTCTATTTTTCAGGTGATGACGCAATGGAGGCGGAGGATGATGTTGTCATGCAAGACACAGGGTTGTTACCACCACATCAACCCGGCACAAGTGGGGGTCGTGGGGTGGTGGGCCACGAAAACCCCCAAGTGCTACAGTCCATCTTGTCTCTGGCTGCCTATGAGTCCAGCCTTGATGACGACTCTGACGTCCATGTTGAGTTGGATGAGCATCAAGTCCATGTGTCTGAGTGATTCTGATGTGGACCCTCCTCTGTCCGCGACACCTGCACTGAGGGATCAGACAGTCTTGGTTCCTCCGCCCGTGGTGGATCGGGACGCAGGGTCACCATCCACACCAGTCACTGATGTGCCTGGGACATCACGTCGACGGGGGCATGTAGTCGTGCAGCCGCGGGCGGTGCCAACACAGCGAGGACCCCCGGTCCTTGGGTCCCGCAGGGGTCAAGCCCGGCAACGCGGTCGCCGCGCGCAACCGCAGTATACTGAGTGGGAGCAAGACATGTCTGCCAATTCAGAACGGCAGGGGGCATCGCTGAGAGCATGGAGCGTGTGGCCGATCTGTGCTCCCCCCTGCTAGGCTAGTGCTTCTCCAGCAGCAGGCGGCACGGTCCACGGCCCGCTCTCTCAGGCTGGGCATGGCGGCCTCAGACAGGGCACGCCAGGCTGAAATGTCATCTCTGTGTCAAGCAATTGCTGCTCACGCAGAGGCGCACATGGATGCCCTGAGGGAGAAGTATGCTTCCCTCAAATCCACTCTGGGTGTCCTTATTATGTCCCAGAGGCAGCGGGCAGAGGAGAGATTTGCACAGCTTGAGCGTACCATCTCGGCTGAGCTACAGGCTTGCCGGGAGGTGCAGCGGTTGTCCAGCCAGGCCTTGCAGGAGGAACTCTGTGTTACACGTGCTACCTTGCAAGAGGAAGCACGTGTATCGCGTGAGGTTCTGCATGCAGACCTACGTCACATCGGCACACAGAACCAGGCTCACCCATCCGGCAGACTTGCTGCCGACGAGGGGCAAGCTGCGGCTAGGCATGGCCAGGCTACTGTGCCACGTCCTCCTTTCCAGGATGAGCCAGACTCGGACGACCATCTATCTCCCACATAGGTCGGGCTGTGCAGGCGTTGAGCCCATGGAGGTTTTTTTTTTTGGCTCAGCATCATCGCATGTGGGTGTTGAGCAGCACCCTGTACCTCCCCCCTCCTGAGGTCCTCCCCTCCCCCCCTGGTCGTATGTGGCCATTTTTGATTTTTCTTTTAGTTTAGTTAGTTAAGTTTCTGTTTGATAGTTAGTTTAATTAGGTAATGTAGGTTTTTCATAGTTAGTGCAATTAGTTAATATAGTTTAAAATTGCTTGTCTATTGTGCTTTCATGTGACGGTGCGGTGCTTTGTGGCTTTTGAAGGCATCCACTCTCTGTTCCAGCTGGGCCCTTCAGGCTTGTCTTGTATATGTGTTTGCTGCTTGGGGTCCTTGACTCACATATGCCACTCCTGCCTCCCTTATCCATGGGCTCGCAAGGATGGTTCGGTGTGACAGCCTATTACACAAGGGCTTTGGACTGTCATATCTGTGGCATGTCTGGTGCTGTGTGACTTGTGTTGACACCCCTAGTGGGGATGATTGTGGTGTTATTGTCCGCTGTTCAGCTTTTGCTAGATGGAGTGTTTCATGATTAATGTGTACATTCATTGCTATGCATTGTGTAGTATGTTTCTTATCTTTACTGTACACGTGCTTGTTGCAATTCATGCCGTAGATAGTGTGTTCCACACTTTGGATGTGAAAGACGGACTGATGGTGTGATTTCTGATGTAAGTCTCTGACATGTTCCAGTAATGAGATGCCTGAAGAGACACACACAGATGACTTTAAAGCATTAATCATGTGTTTCATGCCTTTTCTGCAGGGGGATGAGCCTCCAGACCACCTTTGCCAGCAGACATGGACCATTGGACATCTGAATTCTGGACACGTTTGTTGGTGCCCACATGCACATGTGTGCACAAGCAGAGGCACAGGGATTGCAGACCTACATCCTAGAACTGCTGACGTGTTCCAAGGAACTCCAGGCAAGGTGAGCAGCACAGGGGGGCCACAACACAGCAAAGCTTGCACCAGGCGAGTTGCACATGTAGGCTTAGTAACAGCGCTGAGGGTGAGCTTGGACGAATATTGGTGTTGAAGCACACAATGCAGCTCAGATGTGTTGGTGGACTGATGCCTGTTGATTGTAGGGTTGTCTGGGACACATGCAGGGGCAGTGGCACATACCCTGCGGTACACCAAGGTTCATTGGGGCACTTGTATCAACCATGTAGCCTTCCGAGACATGGAAAGGGGCAGCTCACAGGGACATACAGCAAGGGACATACTCGGGTGCAGTGCATTTCATTTACATGTACATTTTGATACATGCACTGCCTACTTTGTTTCGGTCATGGTGGAACACGACTTGTTCTGAAGTCATGCCTTGCTATATGGGTCTGTCTGCTTACCGAGGGAACATTGCATGTTGTCTGAATTGTGACACATTGGTGTTCCATTTGCCACGCATCCACCGGCGGCTGACTTACTGCATTGACTGTGTATGACCCATCACAGGGGTAATGTAACATATGGGTACGAAGCATCTACACCAGATTGTCTGTTTGTAGAGTAGTTTGTTGCTATGGGGCAGTTTGGTGGTGTGTTTTTGTGTTATGGCACAGACAGATTATTAACTGTGGCTCTCTTTGCAGCATTGCAGTGCTCCTGTAACCGGACCTGAGAGTGCGCAGGCAGGAGGCCAGCACTCAAAACCAGAGGTAAGTGTCTTGTTGTTTTTCTTTCAAACTGCTCTGCATAGGCTTGCTGGGGGGTGTGCTAATGCATGGATGAATGTGTAATTCAATTTGGTATGTTTGTTTTCCCCTAATCACCCGGAGTCCTATCCAATTTTATAACCTGTACCCTCTACCCGGTGTTCCTGCTTCCCGTACCTATCCAAGCAACGTTCCCTAACCCTCTTTCCCCGTTGGGGTTGCGGATGCCTGTGTAAGCCCCAAACTTGCAGGCGCCAAAACCCTAGAGGGGGTGGTTGGTTCATGCCACTCCTAAGCCTGGACTACAGAAGGCCATGACAATGATGTCCAAGTTTGTTTGGATTGTGTATGTGTTCATGCAGGTAGTACATTTTCGTGCATTCCCTACTTTCATGTGTCATTCCTCCTCCCCTCTCCTGCCACTCATTCCAGTTATCCAGTGTGCCAACACCTGTCCCGACTGCAATCCCTGACCCTCCTTCCCCACCAGGGTCTCAGAGGCCTGTGTGAGTTTGACCTTGCAGGCACCCGGGACACGGTGGGGGTGGTTGTTTCGTGCCACTCCTGCGCCTGTACACGGGACCTGTGACAGTACACATCTGTTCATGGTGCATCATTCTATGTTATGTACCACACATGGTTCACATCCTGTTGTGACATTGTTTTACTGTGCTACCTTGGTTGTTACATCATTGTGGTAGTACTTGGCCTTTGTGAGGTACTGCTACGTCAAGTCATCTACTGGAGGGTGTTCTGGTTCGTTTTTCTGGCTTGGATTTTGTGATTTTGCAAATGAGGGTGGACTCTGAGGGTGCAGGCACCTTTTTACACACCAGGTGGGAGATGGTGACGAAGGGGAAGGGTGATCCTGTGGCCAGGTGAAATTGAGGGTTGAAGGCTCCATGACCCAGGTGCAGCAGTTGTTCAGTGGGTCATGGTCATTTGTGAGGGAGCGGGGGTGGGTTTGTTGTTGATAGTTGCCTTGCCCTGCAGTGTGATGGGAACCCTGACATTGTAATTGTGGTATCCTATGTACATGTTGTGTTCTGCTGATCAATGCCTGTTCATGTGTTGTGTTTACCTTTCAGGTGTGAGGGGATAGTTGTGGTTTGACAAGCTGGGGTATACACATGGTGAATGTTCACATGTGATGTGTAGAGGACACTGATGGTCACTTGATTGCACATGCATATGTTGAGTGCATGTCCTTACTGACCAATACACTTGCACTATGATGAACTACATGTACAACCACCCTTGGATATCCACGTGTACACTCTGTTTGCCTTCTGGTGCCCACTGTGTCCCTGCAGCACATGTTCTGTGACCAATTATGGATCCTGTACATGCCTAATTTGCTTTTTGATGTGGTTTGTCGCTTAGATGTGATGCTCAGGGTGTGCATCACACACAATAGCTGTTCACTGTGCTGTGCGCTGAGCAGTGTGTTGCAGGAGTTGGACACAGCACACAGAAGCTGCAGTGTTGATTTTGCAATGCACAATGTGCATGTAAACAGGCATTCATTGTTATGTTACGTCTACAACTTTTGTAATGCATTTGGGAATGACTTATTTTGGGTGGGAGGTTGTTGGTCAGTCATTTTATCTGATTCCATGTCAGGCATCATTGTCTGATGCCACTGTAAATTTTTGACATGGCAATGTGTACCTTATTGGTACTGTGTTGGTGTATGGGTATTGCTTGCCATGTCATGTTGTGGTTTGGGAGGGTTTGAGTGACATAACAGTGATGGTCATGGCCTGTTTTGCAGGTATGTGTGATTCACACCTTGCATGTCAGGGTCATCCGCTTCTCAAAGCAACTAGCTGGGGGAAGATCTCTCTCTGCGGCAGGGGCCTCCCTCTGGAACAGCCTTCCTGTCTCACTGGAACTTGAGGAGAACCATCTCCGGTTCCAGAAGCACTTCAAGACCTTCCTCTTTGCTTCTGCTTTCTCTCTCCCTCTCCCTTGCATAATTCTTCACTGGAACTGCACTGGATCTGCAACTGGGCCACTCTCACCAACCTCGGTCCCTGGCCCAGCCACTCTCCACTTGCACTGCCTCCCTGGCAACCCCTGCACTGCGGGACTGTCTCTCTATCCCTACAGCCCCTCCTTCCCAGCACTTGTCTGCACTTACCTTTGCAGTTGCCACCAGCTGGCCTATTTATTTGTTTTTCAGTCTACTTACCCTGTACTGCACTCCCCCCTCCCCTTCCCCTTGCACTTTTCCCTTCCCTCTACCCCTGCACTTGCGCAATTTAAATGACACCTGGCCTAGTAGTATCGTTGTCTGTCTTCCATTGTTCCCCCCTCCCTGCCTCGTCGCACCTTGAAACACTTGTGTATACGAACGTTACAAATGCCATAACATGTCATGTCATATGTGTGTCTTTTGGTCACACAGGATTGCTTGTGTTTAAGTAGCGAGGGATGCAGACAATCCATGGCAACTATCTCAGGGTGGTAGGGTTGTGACAGTTGACTGTCTCTTTGTCATCATCGATTGTCACCTGGTATGTGCCAGGCCTGTGTGCACTCCCCAGGGGTGGGAGTTTAGGTGAAAAATGTGGCCACAAGCTGGGTCCGGGCTTCCTCGCCACGTGCCCTGTCCCCTCCCATGGGCAGCGCCTGTGCCTGTGGTTGGAGATGTGGGGGCACCACCATGTCCACCGGTATGCCCTGCCGTGTTGCAACATTGTGCAGGACACATGCTGCCACAATGATCCTGCACACTACTGGGGGTGTATAGAGTAGCTGCCCACCAGAGCGGTCAAGGGAGCGGAAACGTGACTTGAGCACTCCGAATGTGCGCTCCACTATGGCCCTGGTTGCAATATGGGCGGCGTTGTATCTTACCTGGGGTGGTGTGGGCGGGTTCCGGATTGGCGTCATCATGTGGTTGCTCAGAGGGTAGGCACTGTCCCCTAGGGAGGTGTAAATGGTTGTGATTATTGGGGTTTGTGTATTTGTGTGTGTGTGACATGCATGCATGTGCAAGGGCATTTGTACTCACCTAGGAGCCAGGTGTCGCCATGCTGCTCAGCTTCCAGAGCCCGGCTCAGGGCGGACATTCTGTATATGAAACTGTCATGGGTGGAGCCAGGGTAGTTTGCATAGACAGAGGTGATGATTCCCTTTGCATCGCATACCACCTGTACATTGATGGAATGCCAGTGCTTGCGGTTTCGGTAGATGTGCTCAGTGGCCCTAGGTGGACGTAGGGCCACATGGGTGCAATCTATGGCACCAAGCACTTTGGGGAAGTGTGCCACCCTGAAAAAATCCAGGACAACGGCCTGCCTTTCTGCGGGTGTTCTGGGCATGTATATGTGGCTGCGGACTGAGGGGCGCGCTGTCATGATTGCCAGTACCTGGTGTAGGCCCCCCCACTATGGCAGTAGTCCGCTGAAATGACCCAGTGGCCAAGAAATGCAGGACATTGAGCACCTTCTCCAAGGGGCTCAATGCTTGGGAGCAAAGGGTGGGGGATGTAAGGTCATCTTCCCACTCCCTGACCAGGTCTAGGATGATATGGGGTGGAAACCTATACCTGCCGTAGACCTGGTCGTCAGGCATCCCAAAAAGGCTTGTCCGTGGTGTGAAAATGCGTGCCCTGGCTATTCTCCTCCTCCTGCGGTGTCCCACGATCAGTGCTGCGACAAATGGGGCATTCATCGTAGCTGTATATACGTGTTTGTTGTTTGCGTGCACTTTTATATGGTGCGCGGGGACGCTTCCGCCTGGCTTCGTGTGGCGGACGCGTTGACGCCTGTGTGCGTCTTTTTCCGTGCGCGGGTTTCCCGTATTCGAATCCATGAATAGGGGTTGTTCGCGTGCGTGTGGGCGTTCCGTGTAGTTCCCTGCAGTACTTCCCCAGTTACGCCTTCTTTTTTCACACGTTATTCCCCATTCCGCGTGTTATGCCCACTGTTCCGCCCACTTTGGTTGTGTGCGCCGCACTATGTGCGCTTTTGCTGTGCGCGTAGCGCACGCCGTGTGTGCCCGCGTGCGCCATGGCAGGATTTGGCGCACGGACAGCGGGAAACACGCGCAGCGTCTTCCTTGAATCGCACGCGTGCGCGTGCGCTGGGTTTCTCACGCTTGCGCCACCTTGCACCTGCTTGCGCTGGGATTTTCGGCGCACGTTTGCTCCATGAATCGACCCCTTAATTTTAAACCAGATGGTCTTGAATTCACTTTTAACATGAACATATCTAATTATTATGATTTTGTTCGTTTTTTTTATCGCTAATTTGAAATTGTATGATGCTAATTTGAAATTGCATGATGTATTGTTTTTAAAAGGTGATTAAATTCACCTACATAAATAAATAAAAATGCACCTATAACAGGGTCTGCGCAGAGCAGATAGTTACCCTACAAGACAAGATAGAGAAATTGAAAGAGGAAAATAATAATTAATTTTGAGAGACCTCCACTCTCAAACAGAATTTGATGAAGAGCGCCAGAAATTCAATATCATCAGGAAACAAAGGGATGACCTGGCTGAACAGAGAGGCGCCCTAAATCATGAGAAAGATGCCCTAGGCCAGGAAGAAAGCAAATTAAAAATAGAGTTGCAGGGAAGTGAGTTAGCCCTCCAGAAACTAAATGAACTCAAAACAGAGTATGGGAATCTACTAGAGCATGCCAGACGGGTAGAAGGTGCTCTGGAAGAGAACACCCAGACCAAAGATGCACAAACTCAGGATTTCAGTCTCCTGCAACAGAAATTGTCTCATTATTCCCAAACCATACATGAAGTGCAGAGAGACAATGAGGCTCTCTGCGAAAAGAATGATGGGCTCCACAAACAAGTGGCAGCGCAAGAGCGGCTCATAGAGGCCAGTAAAGCCTTATAGCTGAGCAAAAGGCTAAGATCTTTGCTTGCTATCAAGAAGTAGGGGCTGAGAAGGAAAACATTGTAAGATTGGAGAAAGAGGGTGCAAGATTTATTCCTAACTGGAGGGACCCTGAACAGGTAGAGAGGGACAGGGCAACCCCTGATCATAGCTTAAGGACCTCTGTACTAAGAGACTCAAACCCATTTAATACTGTGAACACTGCCAACTTCATGACTACCAATTCACATGAGCCAGAAACCATGGGGCTGGAAGAATACAATAGGTTTAGCATGATGGAACTAACAGATCAGCGCCACCCAGAAATTGATGGACGGATGTCCCTGTATAGATATTCAAACATTAAGGCTGATGTCTCTGACAAGGAAGCCTCCTATGAGGGGAGGGTCAAGGAATTAGATCCACAGAAATATTACTTTCCAAGGGGCCAGTTGGTCCAATTTGATAAAAAAAGACCCAATGAAATGAGGCCCAAAAAGAGCACCCTGAAGACGTCTACCCAATTAGGGCAGTGGGGCAATATTTTGCCAACCCTTGGAGTAGCGAGGAGTCAGAAGACTACTCTAGGCCCCACCTTTCTGCAAGCCCCTCTCAAGCTCACAGAATCCGGTAGTGCCTAGATGATCATGAGGGGACCTCAAGTAGTAGCGCCTCTGAGTCTGAGGACGAGTGGACTCGGGTGACTAAGCCAAAAAAGTCAAACAAACTCAGGCGAGTTATGATCAAAGACCCCATTAGGCAGATTAAGGCCCTTAGGAGTGTCAGAACCCCATACCATAAAAATGCAAACTATTCTGTTTGGGAACACTTGGAACTCTATGAGCAGATGATGGACACTTTTCATATGAAAGACAACCAGAATTGCATAGAGTATGTAAAATGCACATTGTCCCCTGAGAACTCTTTGCTGGGCTGGAGGACCAGAACCATTCAAGATGGTCCACCTACAGGGCAGCCATCTTGAAACACTTTTCCACCCACAGAACCCCCCAGGATGCTTCCAAAGCGGCCTACAATCTGCAGTGCGGGGAAGATCAGGCCCCACGATAATTTGTGCAGGAGCTCAAACACGCCTTTGCACAAACCACTAGGAGGGTGCGCACGGAGAGAAGGGAGTTTGTTACCAGCTTCTTTCATGCACACCCCAAGTATATTATGATCCAGCTGGTAAGGGACTTTTTCACGAGAAAAGATCTCTGGACTGGGTCATAGAGCATGGGACCCACATCTATGAGGTCCAAAAACCTGCAGAAAATAAAAATCTGAACAAAAACCCCAAACCAGCCAACATCCCTCCTACTGCTAAATTGGCGGAGGTGAAGGTTGCCCCATTTTAGACTAAAATATGGGGGAGGCTAGAAATACACCTGCACAAAGTCAGCAAAATCAAAGACCCGGATGGCTGTCAGGCCAATCACAAACGGTGGCAGTCAGGGAGGTAATCCCACAAATGGGACCCCTAACTCCCCTGACTGTATCAGCCCCCGGTTCAAAGGCAACCAACCAATCCTGGGGTACGTATGGACTCCCCCAGCCCAAGGGGGGGATCCAATCAGGTAAGTACTGCCCGGGAAACTTCCCTCCTAACAAAACCCCAACCTGCAGGACAACCCTCCTTTCATTCCCCGATTTCAGGAACCCAGACAACCCAATCCGGGAGAGGGGAGGCCAAGGGTGGAGGGTTACCAAAATTCACCATAACCAAGGTACTACGGGAGAAGGGTTAGTTACCCTTCCCGTGATCCACCTAGGGTTGACCAGAGAACCCCATACCAGCCGGAGCGGGTGTTCCAACTGGAGCGCCAGGACCAGAACCTAACCCAGGATCTGGGTTGCATGTTGAGGGCTCAACAGAACCCTCAGATGAACATGGTGGCTCAGAAACCCACAGAGCAAGGGTCTGACACTCCATAACAATGATGGGGAGAGAACCCCGACAACTCACCGGTTCCAGACGGGGAGGCATGGGTGGAAGGGGGCTGTAAAGCCCCAGAGGAAGCCTCCTTCCTCACTTGTGAAAAGCCCCTAGAAACCCAGGAACCGGAACAAAAATATCCTGCCACTGAAAATCTGCAATCCAAGGAACAGAGGGTCAGTAGGAGAAATAAATAACTCAAAAAGGCCCATTTTAGGGAGGAAGTTAGTGTCCTCCAATTTGAAGGGTAAGAATCCTTAGAGGATTCTGGGAAAAAGATCGCCTTCAGGGACGGGGAAACCCAAGGGATTTAAATGAGGACGGGGTGGATGTGGGGACTGAGTCCAAATTACCCATCATTGAACCCCATAATGAGCATCCAGGAAACCCAATAGTAAAAGAGGGATCCCAAACTTCTCAAATCAGTTCTGGGGACTGCCTCCTAGAAGGGGGGCGGGGGGCAGCCCAGAACCAGCACAAGAGGAATCCCAAACCTCACAAACCAATTCTGTTGACCGCCTCCAAAAAGGAGGGGACAGCCCAGAATCAGTAAAAAAGGAGTCCCAAACTTCCCAAATCAATTCTAGGGACTGCCTCCTGGAAGGGGGGGGGCAGCCCAGAACCAGCACAAGATGAATCCCAAACCTCACAAACCAATTCTGTTGACTGCCTCCAAAAAGGAGGAGGCAGCCCAGAATCAGCAAAAGAGGATTCCCAAACTTCCCAAATCAATTCTAGGGACTGCCTCCTAGAAGGGGGGGGGGGGCAACCCAGAACCAGCACAAGAGGATTCCCAAAAGTCCCAAACCAATTCTGCTGACTGCCTCCAAAAAGGGGGGGGCAGCCCCAAATCAGAAAAAAAGGGGAGCACAAAACTCCCCAAATCCCTAAATAGCAGAATGTAAACATTTTCTTTCAGATCCCCCAAACTCCAACACAGAATTATGCCCAAACTACCCCTGTGTCGGAGTCCAAAATAAAGAAATTGACTACCCAGCTTGCCCAGAATACCCATTACCTTTGCCCATTGAAAGAGAAAGAAGGTAGATTCTACGCCTCCGTCCAAGTGCAAGGGCAAGGTGGAATTCCAGCACTGGTGGACACTGGATCCCAAGCCACTCTTCTGTCAAAAAGGGCCTTTGAACAGCTAAATTCAGGAAGGGGGGAGAGATACCAGATCCCTCTCACCCCTCTTCCTGGACAACTCCAGAACTTCATTCCTGTCGAGTGGACTGCAGAGCTGGAAATTAAAATAGGGCAACACAAGATGAAGCACCCGGTCATAGGCGTGACTCCAGAGGGAACCCTTGGGACACACTGAAGGAGCGTGCCAGTGTGTTCTGAAGCATATAAATGAAGTGAAAAGGCAGCACTGCTTTGCTGCAAAACCCCAAAATTCCCCTTCAAAATAAAACCTTTCTTCAACCTTTAAAAATGTTGCTTTGACGCCAATTCCATCTGTTCATTCTGGAACAACTGTGATTAAAAAGGCCCTGCCATGCCCAGGATATTGCATTGGATCTCAGCAAAACCAGGCATAATTCCTGAATGACAGGCCCTGTCAAACCAACTCTGAGAGAAATCAACAAGGAACTTACACTTTTACTCACATGGGAAAACGCATTCATTTCTTTACAAATGTATCAAAACTCAGCAGTTCAGAGAGACTCTCTGAGCCAGGTCAGTTAGGATATATCTGTGCTTCAGACAAAACTCCTGCTTGCAAGAAAATTACTTTGGCTGCAAAGACAGTGTGAATCTGATGAAGATGCAAAATCGAATTTGAAAGGAAATGCTAGCAGTTTTCAACACGTGTGTAAAAATGGGCTGAATTTGCAAGCTCTCAAAGCTAGTTATTTCAGTGTCACAGCCCTGAAACCTCACCCTAGGAAGGGAGCCACACCATAAACTCTCAGCAGAGACTAACACCCCACTGATAATTACAGGGTGGTGAAGAATCTAGGCTGGGGTGAACCCACTGACAATGGAGCTCCCAGGGCCAGGAAGTTTGAAGTGTGAAGGGGCAATAAAACCTTCAATTAAGTTGAGAAACCCCACCTTGCTTTAAAGGAAATGACAGTTGGTGGCAGCTGAAATGCTCCAGGACAAGACAAAGGACAGCCATTTGCTTCTAAAGACTATTTCAGAAATAAACTTTAAAGACTTTTATTTCAATAGCAAGACTTTATAAAAATGTAGAATTTGTGCAGTGTAAAAGTGATTTTGTGGGCTATCTTTTAAGACTTCATAGAATTCATTGACACCTTGTGGACAGAAAGGGCGAAGTATGGCAGATTACAAGAAAAGCATCAATGTGGCAAATGAACATTTTTGTACATACATCCCTTATGATAATCCACACCCATGTATAAAGTTATAGAATTTTGAAAAGTGCGAAAAACTGGTAGAAGGGCGAAACAAGGTCTCACGGACTGGAGGATTGGACTACAATGTCCTGCACAAAATATGTAACCTGTGCATATAATTTGCTAAGAGATTGCAATTGTGTAAATGTTTGTGGCAAAATCAGATGTTAGTTAAAGTTTTTGGACATTGTAAAACCCACCTCATAAATCTGAAATCATTTTCCTGGAATCCAACCAGCTGAGAGCGAGGCGGAGACTATCACCTGTGTCCAATCCTGTTGTTAAAGGTGTGTTTAGTTAAGCCTGCCCCAGTCATATACTCTGATGATGTCAATAGGCATTATAAATAAGAGTCCCTGACAAGACTCTAGACACACACTCTTCCTGATTTTCCTGTGCCGGCGCCCTGTTCCTGTTCCATCCATCCAGATTCCAGATCCCAACTACAAGGCCAAAACATTGCTGAGCCTACAGCAGGGCCCACTGAAAAACCCAAGCAATGCTGATCCTGCTCCAGCAAAGCCTCAATTCTACAAACCCAAAAAAATTCAAAAATAACCAAAGGGGAAAGCCGTGGTGTTTTTGGGAAGCATCATGATTGCTGATTGTGGCCCCATATTAAAAAGTGTGTGATTTATTTAGAATTATAAAATAAATAAATAAATAAATAAATATTGTATTTTACCAACCAGCCTGGTTCATGGTCCATTGTGACCCGGGATATTTGAAAAGGGGGTGTGATGTGAGTGGTGTACCATCTCAATATTGAATCTAATATAAAGAGATAAGAATTTCAGTTGTGCGCTGCATACTAGGCCGAGACCAAGGCGTGTATTGTCTGATTGAAATCATTAACAGTAAGCCCTGGGGTAAGGTCATGGTCTTCTTCCAAATCATACCCTTTATGGAGTTAAGAAGATCTCCCATGTCCAACAATGCAAGATCTAAACCATACAGGAGTATTGGCTCTACCTTGGCATGAAAAAATTTAATTATGGTCAGAAGAGAAAATCTGCAGAGTGTCAAGTAGACTATCTTCAATTGCGAAACCAGCGGGCTTACTTTCGACTTGAGTTGACCACCAGTTTCCACCAAGGAACGACTGTTCACCAAATAATATCCCAGGTAGCGGGTTGACAGAGAACTGTTTCAAGCCTCTGTTCTCCCACTACCCAGCACGTCGTTTTAAGCTTTGACTTTTTCAAGAACACCACTACATTTGATTTTGAGCCATTAACAAGTAAAATATTTTTGGCTGTGTAGATGGGAAAACAAATCATGCTTTGCTGGAGCCCTATATGTGTATGATCAAAAAAACAAGGTTGTCAGTGAAAGCCAACCAATCAAGCTTCAAGACCCACATACTAACTGGAAAAGTAGCGTCCTCAGCTCACAGTGTGTCAATGTTGGAGATGTAGGCACTGAACAGTAGTAGGGCCAATACACACCCCTGCTTAACTCCATTGTGAGACCCATACAAACCCGAAAGGATCCCCTCTTCATCAGCCTCAATCTCAAAGATTTATTTTTGTGTAGACTTTCCAGCAGCAGTACTAGATGTAGAGGGACTTGCCAATTTCACAGTTTCATCCACAAAACCGTGCAGTTGACTCTGTCAAAGGCAGAAAACATGTCCAAGGAGGCCACATGGGCCGGACCCTGGTCACCCCCTTTATCAGAGCCCTAAAATGGGCCAGAACCATTGTGTTTTAAGTGGTGCCCATTCTAGCTCTGAAGCCTACTTGATGTTTGTAAAGCACCCCTAGTCTCAAGAAAACCTTATTGACCTCTCTCAATAAGAGAGTCACAAAGATTTTACTTGAGGCATCAAGCAATGCTATGGGTCTGTAATTACTAGGGTCCTCAACATCTCGTCTCTTGTGGATGGGAATAATAAGTGACTCCAGCAAAGATAACTGGGTCTGACGAGACTCCCATATGGCCCTAAATAGAGGACACAGTACTCTATCCTATAGATGGGGATCAGTTTTGATTACCACTGGCGCTAGATCATATGGGCCGGGGCCCAAAAGGCCTTTGACTTGTTAATGGCCCAGGTCACATCCTCCTCCATCCAGGGAAAAGGAATTATGATCTCATGTTCCAAGGTTCCTATCTCCCAGTTTGGGTGTGTTACTGGTGACACACATTTCACTGAGAAGTACTCGACCCAAGTTTCCTCAGGAATCATGCTGACCAACTGGGGCACAGGAGAACATATCTTTTTGTTGATGATGGCCCAGAATTCAACGCTATTGCATAGTTCAAGCGTTTCAAACATCCCCCAATGATCATTGTTTGACATACTAAACCTGGTGGATTTAAGATAACTCTTGTATCTGGATTGAATTGCTTTTTTGCGCTAGGATAAAGTTCAGCCTTTAAATATCCCTTTCTTAGTTCCCTTAGCTGTTTTCATTTTTCTCGTTTAGCTGAAGTAATCCTATTTCCGAGACATGCAATTGTGTCCCAGACTGCACACATTTTTTCCTGCTAGAAATGGCCCTTAGGCACTGCAGGATCTGCTTGTTAAATCTTTCCATCGACACTGTCCACTCGATAGTCCCCCCATCTCAACAACCCTTTGCAATGTCCCAACAAAGGCAGAACAATTGGCAGCATTCCATCTTAGTGTGAGACCCCCATGCGCAACAAAGGGGAGATGAAGTACATGAAGACATGTTGGAAAATTGAAGGTAATATTCAGAGTCAGGTGATCTCTACTGCCAAAATCAACTTATTTCAAAGCCGAGCAGTAGGCCTCCAGCTCCTTGGAAACCTTTAAGTAGTCTATCCATGACTGAGCTCTTCTCCTATGCCAACTATAGGCAGCCTCAGCATCGTGGGTTCCCTCAGGAAGACAGATATTCAAGCCCCTCTGGGTCAGGATGGAATACCATCTTAAACACGGTGTGCCCAAACTGTAACTTTTAAATCCCTCCACTGCCGAACAGTTTCCCAAAATCATCCCAAGTAGCAATATGAATTAAAATCCCCTGTGTCATATCCCTACAGGGATTAGCTATGAGTTTCTAGCACAAGCCAGGCTCCGAGCATGGAACTGCAGATGGCCTCTGCTGGTACTTTTGCCTAGATGATGAAAGGGACCCTCAACAGGGTACTGTCTGCTTTACATCTTCTGCCAGTGAAGGAAGGCCAGGATATCCAAAGAGGGAAACAAGATCCCTCCCCTAAACATCTCCCAGGGAACATAGAGAGATGCAGAATTCAAAGGACCCTCCAGACACTCTAGAACCAGTGCCTAGCCAGCACACAGCATGCTCTACTAAACTCTGCAGCAAGCTTCTTGGATAGGAAGTGCCAGAAGGTCTATGAACCATCAACCAAGAACAAGGCAGCTGCCAGCAACACACTCCATAGCTATGGGCCATCCACCTTAAAGGATGACACAAGCCTGTTGAAGAAGCTGGGAGAAGTGCCTTGAGTAGCATCTACTGATGTCTGCCTTAATAGACATTTATTTCGAGCCAGTCTAGTTTGTTGATCCGTAACCGATAGCAACTCTGACCATTGTGAAGCCGTTGTCACTTAAAGACATCCCAGATGTCTCAATCAGTGCTTCAGAAAAACTGATCACGCTGACAGCGAATCCTGACCCTTAGCCGCAGTGTAGGTGAGCCTGCACCCATTAATCTAGCTTGGCTCGCCTAACCCTCTTGCCACATAGTACCCGCAGCTGACTCCCATCTCAAACTCTGTCACAGAAGGCTGCACAGCGCTGTGAAGCCGACTCAAACCTGTCGAGCACCATGAACACCTACAGCACAAGGCACATTGTGGTTCTGACACTTAGTCCATCCCAGAAGGCCACGATAGGAATCCTAAGACCCCATTGCTCCCTTTGTGCTAAAGCCCCAAAACCATAAACTGTTGTTGTTATTAACCCGACTGACTACTCTACTGTCAGTATCCAGAGTGCATCCCTTGTCCTTCTTTGAAACTGTCCCCTGCATTTCTTTACAGGATGGGTTGTAATTTGTAGTGTTGTGAGACGGTCTTTTGTGATTAATAAAGTCGATATTTCTAATACAACCTTGACTTGACACTCCTTTTATCATTGGGTAACAATTGTGTTTTCGTTGTTTTGCAACTAACCAATGATTCACGACCTTTCGGAGATAATCCTGCCATTACATCCACGTTACCAAAAAAGGACAAAAAGGTTTATAATGTGTTTGCTATTCCAATCTGTTTGGATCCCTTCTGGTGTATTAGAGGTGTGGGGCTGATTGATGATTCATGAACCGATATTCCACCCTGGACCACTGGTACCACAGAAGTTGATTCTTCACTCCATGGAATCCTCAAGGAAACATCAAGAAATTGGTTGGATTCTCTGGTGCAGTGCTTCCATGAAAAATGTCCTTTCTTCTATTGAATTACTGATCATCCAATGCATGTGTGTGTGCATGTGTATGTGTACTGTGAGCTTCCGTTTGTATGCTTCCGCGTGTGTGATATTCCACCCTGGACCACTGGTACCACAGAAGTTGATTCTTCACTCCATGGAATCCTCAAGGAAACATCAAGAAATTGGTTGGATTCTCTGGTGCAGTGCTTCCATGAAAAATGTCCTTTCTTCTATTGAATTACTGATCATCCAATGCATGTGTGTGTGCATGTGTATGTGTACTGTGAGCTTCCGTTTGTATGCTTCCGCGTGTGTTTGTATCTCTGCTCATGTCTGCAGAGATAAATACTACCTCAACTGAAAAAGGTGCTCGTGCGTGGATTGGGGTTTGGATTAAGCAGTTCCAGGACTGCACTGTTTTGAAGTGCATTGACAGAAGAGGCTACTGCATCTGTCTTGAAGATAAGGACGAGGGAGAGATATCAGGGAACACACAAAGAACAGTTTGAAGACTATATTGAGCTAATAAATAACAACAATACATGACAGAAAATACAGTCAACTAGAAATATGTTTGACAGGCGGAATTCTTGACTATGAAAAGAAAGCATTTGAAATAAAACTGAGACAGCAATGCACACGTCATTTGGGATTGCATGCACTGTGTGAGCATCCACTAGTCTTAAAACGGAATCAAGCATATGACAAAAAATGAAAGCAAAGGAAATTGTGCTCTAGACGTTCAAAACGAAGGCTGGAAAGATAATGAAAAGATACATTCAGAGTTTCAAGCCCAAGGAGGCCCTAAAAAAAGCAAAATATAGAGAGAAATTGCGAAAAAGGAGGTCATTTTTTATTAAAAACAGATGAGGGCAAGCAGGCGACATATGCCTGGCCCATAACTACTTCTGCCCGAAAGCATATGAGATACAGTCCGTTCTCAATAAACCATGGAAAGCATTGAAAACTGACTCAAAAGTGAAAGAGTGCATAGCATATTCTCCTTACATTATTTATAAAGGTGCTTCTAGTCTCAACTCCAATCATTTACTTTGAAATGGTTGCCAAAAAAACAGTACTTATATGCACACAATGTGTACTATAAGTGTTTAAATCATTTAAAAACATTCGCTGCCAGAGAGAACGTTTAAAGTACAGATCATCACTGCGAAGTGATCCAGGACACGGGTTAACACCCTCAGCCTGGCCTGACATTATATCCACCTACTCCGTTATGATGTTTTTTTAGGCCCATACTGAAAACATTTACTACAATTCCCAGAATGCAAAGTAGTGTTGGTTAAAAATGGCTGATAGTGTCAAACGTAACAATGCATTAATTGCAAGCCACAATATCAAATGGAGTTTCATGAACTATAACACAGCTCTCGTGACATACCTGTTAAGGTTGATTATCATGAAGCAAATTAAACCTCTGTGGCACACTGTGAAGGATTGCCATCTGGAAAGTGTGTAGAAGCCCTGCTTTTTTCATATTCATTAAGTAATAAAATGATGTGGGTAATTCCAACTCTGAAAGGGTAATCTGCTAATCAGATTCACCTTTCACAAGCTCCATGCCAAAAGTATAGTATACACATGTGTCATGCTGTATCAGTAGTGTGATATGCAACATCTGCTCTCTAGTCGCACAGCGTAGGTTCAGAGGTCACAAGTGCCCATCTGACAGCTTCAGTGACAACCAAGTCTGCGCAATGGAGTAGCTGCATTTAAGATATGCACCACTGTTCCAAAATCTACATAGCTGTGAGTATGCCATCCACCGTGGCATGCAAAACTGTAGATATAAGCCATAACTGAGTTTAAGGTATGGTGGCTAGCATATTTTATAAATATCTAAGCCACATCAATATAATATCAAACATGTGTCAGCCTGTGAGCCCAGTTCATATGTGGGAGGAGTGTGTGTATTTCTCCCAGCCAGGCGTCCTGTTGCTACCAGCAAGACTTGGGGGTTGCCTCTCTTTGTTCCTTTGTAAGGGCAGATAACAACCTCCCCAGAGAGACAGCCACTCCACAGGAAGCTGTCTTGAGAACAGGAATCATAGGGCATACCCATTCACAAAAGGAGTGGTCTGACACCAGGATGCTTCATACCAAAAGGCATTTGATTCTATTGAGAAGGGAATGGGGCAGGGTTAGTGACGACAGAAGGAGCTCTTTACAGTTGGAGGAAGGTTAAACCATCTTGTTTCTCGATTTCCTGTCCCCGCCACTTCCTGAAGCACAAAGCACTTTGGGTGTGATGCCAGAAGGCAAAGCCCAACGTTTCCAAGGACAGGGATTAGACCTCTAAAGCAGGTTTACTCTAGTCCAATCATGTGTATTTTTGCCTTTAAAAGAAGGGGTCTCCCACTGCTTCTCAGATTTACTTTGGAACCAATTTAGGAGAGTTGACGTTCCAGAGTCCTCCACCAGTGAGGTTAAGACTCATATGAGTCAAGCTCTGTTCCCTACTTATCCCCGGGGCAGATTGAGGGTAACCCTGCTGCTGGAAAGATAGCTGCATCTCTACCAGTCACACTGCTGTGCAGACCCTCATTGTGGTGAAGGTCTCCTGGAAGTATGTTCCAGCCTTCCTAGCAATGGGATCCTGAAAAAAGGACTTGGCTGCATCTCAAACCACCAGGACCATCCAGAGCCTCCTCTGGCACTCAGTTAATTCTTTGAACTCAAACTGCACATACTGCCGCACCACACTAGCTCAACACGTCGTTGCCTCGGCTCGAACTACGAGCTCTTTGTTGCATCTGCCATCTTCGAACTGCTGCTTGCCTCACCACAATCTTCGCTGCCAATAGTCATCGCCGGTCGAACTGATCTTTGTGGATCATCGAGCCACGAGCATCAGACAATGCATTGAACCATCCGAACTTAACTGTGCATCTAGTGACCAGCAGCTTTGCTGTCTATTCGGCCATGGAACTGACCCTGGTGGCCCTCACAATTCAGAGCTTCTTGAACACTTCCCACAGACCAGTGCATCCAGTCACCAGTATCTTTGCAGTCAAACTGACCATGAAACTGACCATAATGGCCCTCATGATCTGCTCTTCTTCAAACATCACCTTTGAACATCAGCAAGCTCTTCTTCAACGCCTGCTCAACACCATACGCCACATAGAACAACACAACTGCCACACTTGAGCTGCCTTAAACTGCACAGGCAGCACGAAACAGTGTGGTTCGACATTGTCAAACCTCCAAGAAGGTAATATTGACCCACAACTGCCCCCATGTCCCATTCTGAACCCTAGAGACTTGTTAGGTGACTTGTGCACCTTTTTCCTCAAAAATATTCTGAATATCCAAGACCCTGAATGGAGACCAATTAAATACCTGGCAAACCGTGTCTATAGGAATCTGTTGTATAACGATGACTGCCAGACTCATTGGGTGACTGGGTTATGGTTTAATCACTCTGAAACCGGCAACTAAATCATTTGTTACAACATACATGTATGAGATCAGACATGCAGTCTCTACATATAGGTCTGGAGTGCTGCTGTAAGTATTTATTTGCTTTATGAGTCTTTGTAGAGGAGTGCCTGGCCACTCATCTCGCTCCGGTTATGTCTGGCTCCTGTCTGAGCACCCTCAGCAGCTCGCGTTCCTGCTCACGAAGAGTCTCGCGAGATCCCCTTGATCGCGGGCTCTTTAGAGACTCACTCAGCACAGAATCCTACTCAAAAGGCTAAATGTTTCAGTTCTTTTTGTAGCAGCTGTCAGCTGGTGCAGTGGGTGGCACTCTGATTGCTTAAAAAATACATCATGAAACAGAGGTGGAATCTTCATCAAGCTGTGATGAGGTGGCTGGACTGCAGAAGAGAGCACAGCTAACAACAATTGTGGTGAACCGAGGGAACCTGCAAACAACCTTCACCCAGAAAGTTGCTGATGCAGGAAGGACCTGGAAAGTGAGGCCTTTTGCAAAGAGGCCATGAGTTTCATGGAAGTTGATATAGCAAACCCTGCCAAGTGAAGAGTGACCTGAAGGATGCTGTTTGCTGGAAAACCTACTGTATCACATGGGAGCTGAATGACCTGTCATCGAAAAATCTGCCCTTACTAATAAAAGGGGGCTGGGGGGAAGAAAGTTTGGAGAATAGGCAAGTAAACCACACTTTTCACATGTGATGGGCATGAAGTAGCCTGCGTACCAAAATACAATGGATAAGAGTAAGACCTAGATGATGATGGGAGAGACAGAAAGATGGAGACCATGCCCACACTAGACAAGATGGAGGTAGAGAGATACTTAAAGCACCTTTGCAACACATAATCCAGTAAGGTATGGAGAGGGTGTGAGTAGGACACTGCGTGCTGGAGAAGAGTCTTAAAACCCTGAATGAACATAAGTGACATTTTTCTACATCCCTAATGTCTACTGGGTGGATTGGCAGAGAACGACCTTAGAGGACCAAACACCTTAAGGATCAGACAGAAGAGGGCAGCACGGGGAGAAGGGAGGAAGAGGAGGGGCTACTAGAACCTGGGAAAAGGCAGTATGATGCAGAGAGAAAAAAGGAAGTTTGCAACCTCACATGGCTCCTTCTTTGTTTATGGTCCTAGGCCAGAGCCATCCAAATGCATAACGTGTGGCCCAGCTAGAGAGGGTCACAACAACTGGTGATGAGGAGAAACACACCCATATGTGCCCACATGTTGCCAAGGGCATCATGAAGCATAGGAGAAGGGTACTCCGCCAATCCACCGATCCCGGTGTCCAAATAAGTTTTCCACTGATCCCGGTGTTCTATGAAGTTTTTGGCCAATCCTGGCGTCCTGATTTGCAAAAGAGGAGTACTCCCACCCTTGCCGATCCCAGCATCCTGAGAAACTTTGTGCTGATTCCGGGCTCCTGAAGTTTGGAGAAAATGGGATACTCCGCCCCCTGATGATCCCGGCATCCTTTGATGGTTTCCGCCTAGCCGGGCGTCCAGAGATACAAAATATAAAGAGGGTAAAGGTACTCTGCCGATCCCGGCGTCCACCGATCCCAGCAAGACTATAGATTACATGGCAGGCCGACGTTCCATCCGCTACAAGGCATTCCACCATTCAGCCGATCCCAGGTGCTGATGATATGACAGTCTGCAGTTTACTGCATGACAGGGCAGGCTGCCGCCTCGCCAACCCTAGCGAGGGAATCTGCCATTATCCACCTCAATACTGTTCCAGGAAGGACTTTGCCAATGGAAATCCACCACCCACGCACCCATGGCCGGTGTCTGACAGAAGCACACTGCCCAGGCGTGAGAGACGCCTCAAGACGCATCAACGGCTATCCATCAAGCGGGTACACACACTCCAACATTCACAGATCCAGGCACCACTAATGAAGGAGCAGAGAAAACCCATCCTCCCCCACCAGGCAATTAATATAGGATGCCCGCCGGTCCATGCAAGCAAAAAGGGTGTGGAGAGGCCGTAACAATTGGGTGCAGAAAGCAACACAGCACTGACAATCTACTGCAACCAAGGTAGGCAGCACTGCTAACCGCACGCAACGACCAACAACCAAAACATCCACCAGCTCCACTACCCAGCGCTCCTCCATATGCACTTTCCAAGCACACTGGCGACAAAGCCTTCCACATAGCACAGAGGTCACCACTGCTAATGCTACCCAGTGGCTCCACCAGAGCAGATAACAAGGAACCCTACCAAAACACCAGCAGAGGACAGGATAAGGGACAAGACAAGGGCATCTACAGAGGCCAAGCAGCACAGGGCGGCACTTCAATGACTCAGAGTTTCAATCCCTCTCAGATGAGCTGCGGAGCATGAGCATACCCCCAGCTAGTGCAGCGCCGCACTTAGGAAGAGCAGCAACTGTCAACCTCCGGGCCCTCGGTAGGTTTATCAATGATGTTAACTACCTCCTTGGCTTCCTCCTCACCTGAGTCTTCTGGCGAAGTGTCGTGGCGGAATACCTTTTTTCCAGTCTTCATCTTTTTTGAGAAGAGGTATGGTCGTCCGCTGTGGGAAGCCACCCTGATTCCCTGCCAAGCAGGGAAGCAAGAGGCTTCCTTCCCGCAGAGACCGGGTAAAGAGGGAAAAAAAGCGGATGCTTAAAAAAACCCTCGGAGAACAAAGTCACGATCCTGTAGCTTTTAGTGAGCGAAGTGCAGCAATTCAATAGACCCGATGTAAGAAACAGAATGGCTGGATCGAGGGTCTTGAGCAGGCGATGGAAAGCGAAGCAGGTCCTTGGAAGAATCCAGTAGTGAAAAATGAAGGAGAAGGACAAGGGGCACAGAGAAAACCAGAAAGTGGCGGAGCGCCAGGGAAGGGAAAGAAACAAAGAAGGCGAACGGCGAAGTGACGCCGACTGGAGATCAAAGGGTAGCAAAGTTGGAACGAGGAAAAACACAACGGAGCAAGCAACTCGGAAAGAAACAAAGTTGCAACGCACCGAACCCGGAAGTGGGCGGTGCTTAAATAGTGAAGGCGGGAAAATGAAAAGGAAAGACTAGAGCAGCAACCTGGGAAAGGAACAGGGAAAAGCAATGGATGACCTAATGGCGCCGCCAACGGCAGGCGTTCCATAGCCTCCACCGGCGACTAGACGCCGGCGGCATGACAGTATGCCCCCTTCCAATGGGATACCTCCCCGGCTTGCCTGGGAAGAGACGGTGAAACCTCTGAACTAAAGACGGGGCATGGACATGGGAGACAGGTTCCCAGGAATCCTCAGAATGGGGGTAACCTTTCCAATGGATGAGGTATTCCAGGCGCCCACCCCGAAAGCGGGAGTCCAATATGGAGGCCACCTCGTACTCTTCCGGGGGTAGAGTAACCGGAGACGGAACAGCCGGAATGGAGCGGTGACAGGGATCTGGCTTAAACTCCCTCAAGAGAGAGGAATGAAAAACAGGGTGTAAGCGGTTCATGTGTTTGGGCAAAGAAAGCCGATAGGCAACAGGGTTGATCCTACGCAGAATGGGAAATGGGCCCAGGAATCTGGGAGACAACTTAGAGGGGTGAAGCCAACGTGGGAGGTATTTAGTGGATAACCACACTTTGGTTCCCTTCTGCCAAGTGGGGGAAGGCAAGCGCTTGGGGTTAGTCTGGTTACAATAGCGCTGACTACTTGCCCGAAGACTATTGAGGGCAGTCATATGGGTTTCTTGCAAAGAGAGGAGAAGGGAGTCTACAGAAGGGACCGTAGAAGCGACAAGAGAAAAGGAAGGAGTGAAACTGGGATGATACCCATAAGAACAGTAGAAAGGGCTAAGACCAGTGGCACTGTGAACAGCGTTATTGTAGGCAAACTCTGCAGTCGAGAGTAAACTAACCCAATTGTCCTGCTGGTTGTTGTTGAAGCAACGTAGATATTGCTCAAGAGTAGCGTTTGTCCTTTCTGTTTGTCCATTGGTCTGGGGATGGAAACCAGACGATAGTGCACGCTCAATCCCCAGTCTCTTACAAAGTTCTCTCCAGAAGTGTGACGTATATTGGGATCCTCTGTCTGAGATGATCTTACTGGGGATTCCATGTAAACGGAAGATCTCTCTTGCAAACACGGTTGCCATCTCTGCTGCCGTGGGTAACCCAGCCAAGGGTGTAAAGTGGGCCATTTTAGAGAAACAATCGACCGTGACCATGATACAGGAACATCCCTCTGAAGCGGGCAGTTCTACGATGAAATCTGTGGAGATAATACTCCAGGGTCTCTTCGGTACCTCACTCTGCTGTAGGTAACCAATGGGTCGTTGGGTAGAATGCTTGGATCTACAGCATACGGGGCAAGAGCGGACATACAAGTCCACCTCTTTCGACATATCTGGCCACCAAAAACTCCGCCGAAGAAGTTCCAGAGTGTTCTTCGCCCCTCGGTGACCAGCCACAAGATCGTCGTGACACCATCCTAGTGCGTGCGTTGAGTCTGGGAATCAGGTAGGTAGAGACGATGTTTCTTGAATCCCAGGCCATCCTGTATGGAGATGTCATCTGAGTGAGGAATGGTATGAGAAATTCCCTCAGATCGTGTGCCTTTACGTACCTTCTCCAAAAAGGCATCTACGGTTTATATGAATCTTACGTCAGTTAGCAGTAAACTGGGAAGTTCCCTGTTCGCTACACCGGAACCTGGCCTCCGAGAGAGTGCATCTGCTAGAATATTCTTAGATCCCAGGAGATAGGTCAATAGAAAGTCGTACTGGGAGAAGAAATGGGCCCAACGGGCCTGACGTGAATTGACGCACTCCATACTTTGTAGGACTTTGAGGTTCTTGTGATCCGTCCTTATTTCAAAAGGGTGTGTTCCTCCCTGTAGTAGATGACGCCATTCTTCGCAAGCCGTCTTCATGGCCAAAAGTTCCTTCTCAATAACAGAGTAATGTGATTGACTTTCATTCAAAGTTTTGGAAAGATAGGCTATTGGGTATTCAAGACCAGCATGTTCCTGTAAGAGGACTGCACCCAAGGCAGCTGACGAGGCATCGGTCTCAACAATGAATCTTAATCCTTGGTCGGGTTGCCGAAGGATGGGTGCAGAACAAAATTTCTCCTTTAACAATAAGAAGGCTTGATCAGCGTCTTGAGTCCAGGAAAAGGGTTTGGACGTCTTCTTGAGTAGACTAGTAATAGGGAGAACCGTCTCCGAGAATCCCTGTATGAATTTTGCGATAGAAATTCGCAAGCCCAAGGAACCTTTGGATGTCCTTAACAGATTCCGGAGTAGGCCAATGCAAAATAGCTTCGGTCTTAGCTGGATCCATGCGGATGCCTTCCGCAGAAAGAATAAACCCAAGGTAGATCACCTGAGAAACTCCAAAGACACACTTCTCTATATTGGCCTTGAGATGGTGGTCCTGTAGCCTTTTGAGAACTTGAATGAGATGAGTGTTATGGATCTGTGCGGTTTTTGAGAATATCAAGATATCATCAAGGTAGATTATGACACTGTGAAAAAGAAGATCAGAGAATGTTCTGTCCATAAAACGTTGAAAGATAGATGGAGCATTAACCAACCCGAACGGCATTACTCGATACTCGTAATGACCGAACGGAGTCCGGAACGCAGTCTTCCATTCGTCCCCAGGATGGATGCGTAAAAGATGGTAGGCTCTTCGAAGGTCGATCTTAGTGAAGATCCGTGCTCCCTGCACCGCCTCTAGGATATCCTTCATGAGAGGCATGGGATAACGGTCCCTTACTGTAACTTGATTTAGGCCCCGGTAATCAATACACGGTCTTAATTCATCTGTACCTTTTTTCGGAACAAAAAACAAAGATGCCCCCGCAGGCGAATGGGAATGTTGAATGAGACCGTGTTGTAAATTTGAGTCCAGGTAGTCCTTGAGAACTCTCTTCTCCTTGAGTGAAAGAGAAAACATGCGGCCAAACGGAACCACTGCATTGGGAACCAAGGTGATATGGCAATCTTCGGGTCGATGTGGGGGTAGTTCTTGAGGACCTTCGCCCTCAAAGACCTCCGGATAATGAAGACAATCCTTAGGAATATTGTTCACGGATCGAACATCAGTCAGGGCAAGAGGGTCTGGAAGAGTATGGATAGTTGCAGCCACGGATTGTATTGAGCAAGACTTCTTGCAAAAGCTAGAAGAAAAAGACAGTTGGTTCTTGGTCCAATCAATCGTAGGATTATGTTTCCGGAGCCAGGAAACCCCCAGGATGACAGGGAAGTGAGCAGCTCGAATCAAGTCGAATTGGATGGTCTCAGTATGATGGAGAATCTTCATGATCATGGGTGCGGTGGCATGAGTGATAGGACCGGAGCTTAGCGGTGTACCATCAACGCCCTCAACCTTTTGATCTTCCTCCTTCTCCAGACGACTGATACCGGTCTTGTCAGCCCAGACGACGTCCATAAAACATCCAGCTGCTCCGCAGTCTAATAGAGCTAGGACCTCGAATGTCTGATGTAGGTGGTTCAACTGGACTGCAATGACCATGAGCCGATTGTCTTCGGAGGAGTTGATGGTAGGTGTTATGGACAAAGAGACATAGGGACCAGGATAGCCCCCTCGGTAACTGGTCCCTACTAGTTCCGAGGTATGGCGTTTCCCGACCTGCGGGGAGGTACGTCCGAACAGTCCCTCAGAACATGGGTGTTGGAACCGCAGTACATGCATAGATTGAGGTCTCTATGCCGCTTCCGTTCTTCGGGGGCAAGCGGTCCCCTGGTAGCTCCGATCTGCATAGGCTCGTCTCTTACCGAACCCGAGGGAACGGAAAAGGACGTAGCCGGGTTAGAGGGAACGGGAAAACCACGTTGTCTCCGCCGCTCAGACCGTCTTTCCGATAACCGAAAGTCAAGTTGGAGTACCGTGGCCCAAAGCTCCGTGAGTGTAGAAGGGCGGCTAACCCTAGCAAGTTCATCCTTAAGGTCTTCTCTGAGGCCTCGACGAAAGATTGTGTATTGGGCATTCTCTTGCCAACCCGCATCAGCCGCCACCCTTTTAAATCGGGAAATATAAGACAAAAGGTCCATGCTTCCCTGACGGATATCCAGTAGCTGTTCACTGGCTAATAAGGTAGTCTCTTGTTGTTCAAACGCAAGTTTGAACTGGGCGGTAAATCCAGCATAATCCTGAAGAAGAGGACTGGCACTGGTTACCAAAGGGGCTGCCCAAGCCAGGGCATTCCCGGTCAAATTGGAAATGAGGAACCCTATGCGGGCTTGGTCTGAGGCGTAAGACTGAGGTCTAAATGTGAAATAGATCACGCAAGCCTCCATGAATTCCTTAAATTTGTTAGGTGTTCCGTCGTATTTGCCACAGGATAGTGGCATAGGAGGGAGATCACTGCGTGACTGCTCAAAGCGGTCCAACCTCCGTCTTTACTGCCTGTAACTCTTGAGTGAGGTTATGTACAGCAGTTAGCAGTTCTTGCACCTGCTCAGGTGAGGCCATGGTTCTTAACTGTTGGCGTTGCAAACTGTCAACCTCCGGGCCCTCGGTAGGTTTATCAATGATGTTAACTACCTCCTTGGCTTCCTCCTCACCTGAGTCTTCTGGCGAAGTGTCGTGGCGGAATACCTTTTTTCCAGTCTTCTTCTTTTTTGAGAAGAGGTATGGTCGTCCGCGGTGGGAAGCCACCCTGATTCCCTGCCAAGCAGGGAAGCAAGAGTCTTCCTTCCCGCAGGGACCGGGTAAAGAGGGAAAAAAAGCGGATGCTTAAAAAAACCCTCGGAGAACAAAGTCACGATCCTGTAGCTTTTAGTGAGCGAAGTGCAGCAATTCAATAGACCCGATGTAAGAAACAGAATGGCTGGATCGAGGGTCTTGAGCAGGCGATGGAAAGCAAAGCAGGTCCTTGGAAGAATCCAGTAGTGAAAAATGAAGGAGAAGGACAAGGGGCACAGAGAAAACCAGAAAGTGGCGGAGCGCCAGGGAAGGGAAAGAAACAAAGAAGGCGAACGGCGAAGTGACGCCGACTGGAGATCAAAGGGTAGCAAAGTTGGAACGAGGAAAAACACAACGGAGCAAGCAACTCGGAAAGAAACAAAGTTGCAACGCACCGAACCCGGAAGTGGGCGGTGCTTAAATAGTGAAGGCGGGAAAATGAAAAGGAAAGACTAGAGCGGCAACCTGGGAAAGGAACAGGGAAAAGCAATGGATGACCTAATGGCGCCGCCAACGCCAGGCGTTCCATAGCCTCCACCGGCGACTAGACGCCGGCGGCATGACAGCAACGCCTGGAAAGTGTTCGAGCTACAGTGGATTCTGCATTTAGGCCTGGCCCCAGTATGTAACAGGGAATGTCTGATGGGGTGTCCATCCAATGACTGCAGACAGCATTAATGAGATAAGCCGGACAACTTAATTATGAGGTGTCGCACCATGGTGGGAAATCTGCCACAGAGCATTTTCTTCACTCTTTTAAGATGAGCCATACTTGCTAGAACCACCTGCACTACAACTGAGGAGCATCAGATATCCCGCTCATAGAAGCAACCACCTAGCGGCAGAATCTGACAGAAAGTGTACCGGGTACTGCCTCCCACAGCAACAGGGATCTGTTGGCGGATTCCGACATGAGGAGCATTGGATGCTTGCTCCCCTGGCAATAGCCATCCAGCTGCAGGTCTGTTTGCTCTGGAGGGTGGAAAACCAGACCCAAGGGGCCAAACCTGGGGACTAGTGAAGAGGGATCTCGCAAGCAAACATCTCCCAGTTGAACAAAGGAGCAGTGAAACAGCTGATGGGGATCTAACGAGACATTCGGTAATAGAAGGATGCGTGTGCAAGGGAAAGCAGTCAGCACGCAGCACAGGACAAGCATTGTAGCATCTCCGACGCTTCAATGCAGAGGCAAATGCTAACGTGAACACCAAAGGGCACCCATTGCCCATTCTCCTCTCAAGAGCAAAAGTGCTCAGTGGGCAGCAACATCAAGACGCCATCAGGAGGAGACTACGTCAGAGCAGGGTTGCAATTTCTCACCAGCCAGATCGACAACTATAACAACAAGGGTGACAGGACAAGAGTTGGCAGCTGCAGATCGTTTGACGCTGTTGGAAAAAAAGGTATCAGCCTGCCAGAGGTCACAAGGCCTGCTCCATCCTCTCAGCAACTCAGCAGTCTACAGGCCAGCAAACATAGATAGTGCCAATGCAGAAGGGGCTCCACCAGAGGCGTTGCTAGGGGGGCGGGGGCTACGGGGGCTATAGCCCTGGGTCTTTTGGTTGTAGCCCCGGCTAGAAGCTCAGGGTTTACAACCAAAAAGGTTAGCTAGCCCCCAGTCCCAAAATTAGCATAGCCCCAGATCTTTTCCAGACCTAGCAACACCCCTGGGCTCCACCCCTGACGTCTGCCAGCTACCCCTCACAACAGCATCCAGAGGGGTTCTACTTTCAGACCAAAGCCAGAACGCAAGGCCATGGTCACGCCAAGCAGTACACAGAGCAAGATATCCGCCAACATCATGTGAGGAAGGAGACTCACCCTGCGGACATCCCTTATAAAACAGGTCACCAACTGATCATAAAAGCAGAACGAGATACTATGGGAAAGCGGGTACACCGTAAGATAGGGCAAGGAAGAGGCAATGTTATGAGAAAATGGCTGCATACAGCATACACACACAGAAGATTCCCCAATAATTGCACACCAAAAGAGGGAAGATGGCTGCCAAAGAAAGAGCACCACATGAACATGAGCAACATTGCCCTGACTAAATTTCGTAGGAAACAGAGATCACTGTCAGGATAGGGGCGCATGACAGAGATGGCCAGAAAAGCCCTGAGCACAAAATATGAGAAATCTCAGTTTGATACCAGCCCCCCAAAGTACATCACAGAGGAATGCGCCCCCAGAGCAACACCAAGAAAGTAGAGGGTGCCAGTGACAAATGACTATACAAGGTGACGGCTGAAGAGTTTGACCTCATTGAACATCGGAAAGGAAGCTACTCTGCAAGTGGCAGGAATTGATACTGCAGTACACCCAGGAGGACCCGGCTGCCAAAGAAAGGCCGGTGTCCTGGGGGGTAAGGCTGTGAGGGTCATAAACCAGAGGACCATAGTAGCGTGACATCTCCTCTTGCTTGATGGTACATGGACGTGCTTTTAAAGACCCCCACCGATGTCGAAGATGGGACAAGTAGGAACCATAGCACACAGGGGTGGCTGTGACACAGATCTTCTGCATACCCATGACAACCATTGTAAATTACAAGAGGAGGTCAACAGCAGGTGGGAAGAACAAAACATCTTCCGACAGGAAGCCTCCCACATTCACACAGAATAAAGGAAGTTGCAAAGGAGTAAGGAGCAAAATGAACCAAGGAAGGGGACTACCAGAGTGGTAGCCAAACAACAGCGGGAGCAGGAGACAATGGAACAAATGGAAAAGGGGGATAAGGTCGAAGACAACAAAGTGAGAGTAGTGGAAGAGATGTCACAAACAAAACTACAAGTATCATGAACAGCACAGACAAGTATGTGGTCAAACAAAATGTGAGGGAAAGGAAGGCGACAAAGACCCAAGAGGCAAGTGGAAACCGAAAGATGAAGGAAGAAGGGGTTAAAGAGAGAATGAGACTAAAAAGAATGATACGCCACCTCCAAGTATGCAGAACAACATGATACACGGTGGAGTGCCATGTGGTAAGATAAGAAAGGTCCACTTAAGAGAAAACCAGGGCTGGCCTAAAAACATACAATAGCCGGGAAAGGTCAAGTGAGATCCAGTGCGCGGCTGGAAAGAACAGGAGTTGAGAATGTGTGGAAGCATCGAGGTAGTGGAAATAACAATGGACAAATGAGGTTGAATAGTACAGGAACAGTGGTTTGGACCATGACCTGTTCCCACTCGGGACAAAGCGTCAAGCCATGGAAAGTTGGAGAGGTGGCAGAAGAGTGTAGGACTGTTTACCACGTTCCAGAAGGTGATCAGGGCTCGATACAGAGGTCTCAGGGGAGAAAAGGAGGTGAAGACAAACTACAGAAGGGAAGAATACCACGCAGACCACCAGAAACCATCACATTTAAGATCAACCCCACAACAGATGTTAAACCAGGGGGAGATGTCATAGGTGGATTGGCAGAGAGTAACCTTAAGGGAGGAACGACCTTAAGGATCAGACAGAAGAGGGTAGCATGGGGAGAAGGGAGGAAGAGCGGGGGCTACTAGAGCTTGGGAACAGGCAGTAGGATGTAGAGGGAAACAAAGGAGGGTTGCAACCTCACATGTCTTTGTTTGTTGTCCTAGGCCAGAGCCGTCCAAATGCATTTTGTGTGGCCGAGATAGAGAGGGTCACTACACCTACAAGCTGGGTGAATATTAAAGCACACAGAGCACTGACATGCCTACAAAGTTGCATGCTGAGAAAGCCTGTTTTAAGGTCCATAGAGAAGTTCATTGTTATTTGCCTAAAAGACCTAAATCCTAGAGAGATTTAAATCCCACAGTGGAGTGAAGCTCCATCTTTAGAAACAACCGCATAAAGGGAACATGCCTCTTAAAGCTTTGAGTTAACCGAACCATCATTTGTCTAAAACAATGACTAGTAAAGTAAGGTTTAAACTGAAAAGCCGAATATGAACAGAAGTGCAATTTGTCTAACACACAGCAGTTTGGGAAATGTGATGTTAAAACCAACAGTTAATGGTCTGAAATGCTGAACATTCAGAAACTAAGTCTAAAATGCTGCTTGTGCGAAAGTGAGTCTTAAAGCCCAGAGCGAGTCAGTAACGTGTCTAAAACTTTGTATACTGGGAATGAAAAGAAGCTTTATTTCTCTAAAATTTTGCATGATGGGAAAGTGAGCCATGAAAAGCCTGCAGTTAAATTAAACATACTTTTTTTCTCCAAAACATGGCATGCTAGAATGTAAGTCTTGGGGTGGAGAGACAACTAAAGCTTCATGTGCATACATGTAAATATGTAAATCCTTTTCTGTAGCACATGAAAAAGTGAAGGAATTCTGGAACCATATTCCCAGTTGCAACACTCAGCACAGTCAAATGGCCCATCGCCCTCAGTTCTTACACACCACATCACCCTCCACAGCCACTCATTACAACACCCACTAAAGAACATAATTCCACTCCACAATTAACAAATGTTAAAGGGCTCTTATCAATGCTCGCTCATTTGTTGCCCATGCCTCAGAGATTGCTGACCTCATCATCCTAAACAGCCTAGGCTTCCTGGCCATTACAGAAACTTGGCTACATCAGGCAGCAGGCCCTGCACTCTCCCTAGCCCTACCTGTTGGTTATACCATTATCAAGGTGGACAGAAACTCAGATAAAGATGGTGGATTGGCCTTCATTGCCAAAACTCATCTAGCCCTCAGAGCCATACCCTCTTCCAGTCTTTCGTCTGCAGAGCTCCTATCGGTGGAACTAGCACTTTCACCCACCCAAACAATACTCCTGCATCTTGTCTACCGGCCCCCGGCCCCTCTCCCACCTTCGGGGATGACATCTTGAACCTTCTATCCACCAATACCAAACTTGGATCCCAAACTATCCTCTTGGGAGACCTGAAACGTGGCATCAAGGACCCTAGCAATCCTCTTGCCTTAGCTATGGATAACACCAACAGAAACCTGGGTTTCATACACCGAATCACAACACCGACCCGACCCACGCCAAAGGCTGTATGTTGGAGTGGATGTCAGACCTCAATTGCTCCATCTCCATTCTCCATAACGAACCAGTAGCTTGGTCAGATCATCACCGCTTCCTGTTCACCATCCCCGGATCCTCCCCCCCAAAGCCATGTTAGGCCCCCCTCGCTATACAGAAACTGTAGCAATATCACCATAGATAGCCTCCAGTTCCTTATTAGCAAAATCTTCAATGAAACCAAGTTCAGTAGCCTCGGCCTGCTCAAACTGGTAAACTTCTACAATGATACTCTTAAGTCATCTTTAGATATTGCAGCCCCTCTAAAACTCAGGAAAGCCAAACCCATCGCTCACCTCAACAAGTGGTTCACCCCCAAACTAAAAAGCCTAAGAAACACCAAAAGATCAGTGGAATCCACTTGGTGCAAATCGCCCTCCATCACCAACAAAACTGCATTTACGTCAGCCTCCGCTATTTACAAAGCGGCCATCCTTTCTGCTAAAAAAGATGCCTACAATTTCAGAATTCAAATGCCAAATCCAGTACAAAGGCACTTTTCAGCATCCTAAAAGAGCTCGAATCCCCAGCGCTGCCCGCGCAAGACTGCATTAAAGACACAGAATGGTGCACAATAATCCAGCTAGCCTTGCAGATAAAATCACTCTACTCCAAAATAAGATTGCAGCAAAAAAGGCTAGCCTCATTAACGCCTCCCAGCCTGCTCCTGTCCCAGCGAAAACCCCTCCATCTTGCACTACTTTCACCTTCTCACATGTAACATCAAAGGAAGTTGAAGATATCATAAAAAGCCTAAAACCCTCCCATTGCCAAGGGGACATCTGCCCAACCACTATCATTAAAGAGGGAGCTAAAAACCTAGCCCCCTTCCTCACCACCTTGATAAATTCCTCCTTCTCCTCAAACCAGGTACCCAACAATCTCAAGGAAGCCTGGGTTATGCCTCTCCTAAAAAAAACAACCTTGATCCAAATATCCCCACTAACTATAGGCCCATCACCAGCATCCTGTGCCTTTTAAAAATCCTGGATCGGGTGGCCTACCGGCAAATTCAGAATCACCTAGAGGAGAATGAACTCGTAGGTCTCAGATAATCAGGCTTCAGACCTAGACATGGAACTGAGACTGCCCTCCTAGACCTCAAGATCCAAATGGACGAGGCGAATCTGTGGAGTCCCTCAGGGATCATGTGTGTCACCGACACTATACAATATATTTTCTAAATTACTATTCGACCATCTGGACAACTTGGGTGGCATCTACACCAACTACGCAGATGACACTCAAGTCCTCATCCCCCTCACTGGCTGTTATGACCATAATTCCAAACTACTGAATGATATTTATCTCGAAATCCAAGCATGGATGGCCACCACCAACAGTCTTTGCCTTAATAACGACAAGACTGAATTAATGATCGTGAGCAATCAGGCACGATTGAATAAATTAGACACCAGGTACTTAACTTTCATCATTGACGGTAACATAACCAAGGTATCTAAAGAGATAAAAACATTGGGGTTCTACCTTGATTCAACACTCTCCCTCAAAAAACAAGTCAGTAGTGTGGCGTCTGCCACGGCCTACACAAATACACTGATCTACAACTGCAAATCCTATTTATCCGCAAGTAGCTGCCTAACGCTAGCTAGAGCACTTGCACTTGCACTTGCACGCTATCTAGACTACTGCAACACACTTTTCCTAGGCTTCTCAGGCCTTCAGGTACCCCAGAACAACTCACTGAGAGCAGCACTCAGTCTTCCCAGATCCTGCTGTATATGCATGCACAGACACAATGTCAACTGGTTGCCCATCCGTGACAGAATAACACTACGTGCCTTGGCCATCATGCACAAATGCCTCACTAACACAGCCCCAAAATACCAGTCCGACAACATTTGTGAACACAGACCTGCAAGTACCACTAGATCATCTCATTCCCATAATCTGGTGGTACCAAGATTCAATCTAAAAACTGCCAGAGAAGCCAGCTTCCCAGTCCAAGTGGCCAAACGTTGGAACTCTATTCCCATTCCTCTTAGTCAAGAACCCTCCTTCCTCACCTTCAAAGCCAGAATAAAAAACTGGCTGAGCAACAAGTCTCCTAACTAATATGTTACCATTATGTCTATCCATCCATGTTTATCTATGCAATTTGCCTCCTGCTTATTTATGCGTTGTCTGACCCACCTGTAACTAGGGTCACAATCGTTGTCTCCTTGACTTGAATGTAATGTACTTTACTTAACCATGCATGTAACCTCTACGTTTTTCACGCGCCCAGTTACCTCAGGGTTTGGTGCGCAATATAAATAATAAACAAATACAAAATACCCTCGACAGTCAACCCATCCTCCAATCACACCACCACAGTCACCCATGTTATCATCCTCCAACCCAAGCAACCTCATCCTCCACATCAATCAACTACCACAGCACTTCACCTCGCTCTCGGTAGCAACACCATTTCCCAAACCACCAAGCACAGACACGCTTCATGTATCCTTCCATTCTCACATATTACATAACATTGCCCCACAGCCACACATCATAACACCCAGTCCCAATGAAGCCCCATATCACATGAATGAGCCAGGATGAAGATTAGCAACAACGGAAGGCAGACTCCTGCAAAACTGGCAGCCAGGTACAGGGTCTTGAGTTCCACATTGGTACATGTAAGCCCCAATTTCAAAAGGGAATCAATGTTATCAATCTGAGATTCAAGTGTAAATTGATTGCAACCCTTATCCAATGTGGACCCCACTGATATATGATTTGATATGATATAAGCATGTATAATGCCCCTGTACACAAGTGTTTCTAGGCACGACAAGACAAGGGAGGGAAAACAGAGGGAGGACAAGACAAATTATCTTACTAGGTCTTGTGTCAGTCAGATTGTGCAGGCTTGATAACGCAAAGTAAAGTGGGGTAGGGAGAGAGGAAGTGCCAGGGCAAGGGAAGGAGGAAGTGCAATCAGGGCAGCATTGCTCTGAGTAAGTACAGCCAGGGCAGCACAGCTCTTGGTAAGTGCAAGGATCCAGTTACAACCCCTAAGTGTATGGTAGACCCGGAGGCAGTGCAGCGGGAACTGGTCATGGAGGAGCCTGGTACCCAGTGAGACTCTGAGGGCAACCAGGTAACCAGTCAGCACAGCAGAACAGGTAGATCAGCAGAGGAGAGAAAGAGAGAAAGCAGAGCCGAAAAGGAAGTTCTTGAGCTGCTTCGGGAACTTCTGGTGAGGCAGGGAGGCCATTCCAGATGGAGGCACCTGCAGAGGAGAGAGATTGACCCCCCACTCTCTGCCTGGAGAAATGTCTGACCCTCACAGAGTTGGAGGTGGCTGAGTGAAGGGCTCGGCAGGAAGGTGTTTAGGAAGAGAGAGTTTGATGTAGTGCAGGCTCTGGCCCCAGAAACCCTTGTGGACGATGCAGTGGGTCTTGAATTTGATCCTTGCAGGCACTGGGAGCCAGTGGAGAGATTTCAGGGCTGAAGAGATACAGTCCCTGGGCTTGAGACCAAACACAAGTTTCACAGTCCTGTTCTGAATTAGTTGTAGAGGGCGTATAGTAGGGGAAGGCAGTTTGAGAAAGTGGCTGTTGCAGTAGACCAGCCTAGAGAGAACTAGGGCTCTGGAGACAGTGAGCTTCCGGGGGAAAATAGTGAAAGGGGAGAATACCTCTGAGGAGGTGCAGTTGGTAGTTGGCCTTCTTGGCAAGGTCTGTGATGTGAGAAGAGAAGGAGAGAGTGGAGTCAAAGATGACAGCAAGGGTTTTTGCCGCACAGAAAGGTGAAGGAAGAGAGCCCAAGGACGGCAGCAAGAGTCAGAGAGGGAAAGCAGGAGCAGGGATCCCAATGAGAAGAATCTCTGTCTTACTGGCATTAAGGCAGAGATCATTGGAGGCACACCACTCCTGAATTGTGGATAGACAGGAATGAGCGAGAGAGGAGAGGAGGCTGAGGGGAGCATGAAGGGGAGCTGAGTGTCATCCGCATGACATTGAAAGTTAGAGGAGAAGGTAGAGATCAGGTAGGCTAAAGGGGCCAAGTAGAGATTGAAAATCCAGGGTGAGAGGATAAAGCCCTGGGGAACGCCAGAGGTGGAGAGAGAGGTGGCGGATAGAAAGGAACCAAGTTGGACCTGGGAGCGGCGGTCCAAGAAGAAGGAGGTCAACCACTCCAGGGCCTGATCTGTAATTGCCAGGTTCTCACGGAATTGATTGATCAGGATGGTGTGGTTGACTGTGTCAAAAGCAGAGGAAAGGTCAAGGAGGATGAGGACAGAAGGGAGGCTAGAACTGAGATTAGTGAGCAGATCTTCAAAGGTGTTCAGGAGAGCAGTTTCCGTGCCTCTGGCAGATCTGAAGCAAGACTGATGGTCATGGAGACAACTAACAAATTCAGTGTGGAGAGTAAGCTGGGAGATGGCCAGCTTTGTGAGGAGTTTATACGGGAAAGGAATGATAGAGATTGGGCGATAGTTTGTTGGACAGTCAGGTTCAGCAGAAGGCTTTTTTATGAGGGAGTGCACAAGGGAGTGCTTGAGGTGAGAGGGGAAAGTTCCAGTGACAAAGAGTGATTGCATAAATCATCCAAGGCTGTAGCAAGGGTGTCAATGTGGTCATTGATGGTTCTGGAGAACCAGGCGAGCACCTGTTTGGACGACACTTTCATAGACAGCACTTGTCTAGAAACATTGTCAGGTGTGATCGGAGAGAAAGCGGAGAAAGGAGGAGGAGAGGGAGAGGCGGCCAGTGGGGGTCCAAAGGAGGAAGAGGAGAGAGAGGAAGGCTGTCCAGAGTTTTAGTGGTGAAGTGAGAAGCCAGAGTTGTACAGAGGGCATTGGAGGGTACATGAGAGGTGGAGACTGCAGAAGGATTGGCCAGCTCGTTGCAGATTTTAAAGAGTTTTCTTGGACAGGACAGAGAGTCTGTTTTGCTTTTGGAGCAGGCGGCTGGCCAATTTGTCATAGGATGTACCCAATGCCCTCCACTGACCGTCAGCCACCCTACACTTGTGCTTCAGGCTGGCGAGGTCAGGGTCATACCAAGAGCTGTACTTGGGGATAGGCTTCCGATGGATTCTCATGACAAGGGCGAGAACATCCAGAGTGTTGGAGATAGAAAGATGCAGGTTAGAGAGGACTGTGTCAGAGGGTGAGTCAGCCGCAGGTGTAGGAGGAGCAGAGAAAGTAGTGGCAAAAACATCCACTGACACACGCTTCATAGGCCGAATGACTGAGAAGGTAGGTGGCAGTGCTGAGCTGAGCCTGGGGGAGAGAGCTTCAGGTGGAACGAGAGCAGAAAGTGGTCAGTCCAAGAGAGAGGAGTGGTGAGAGAGTTAAAGGGGGGATTTCAGAGTAGATGAGAACATCCAAGGTGAGCCTGGTAAAGTGTGTCGGACTGGAGGGTAGAATAGAAAGAGAGAGAGTGTTGCAGAGATTGCAAAAGAGGCCAGAGGAGGGATTGGAAGCATCCAGATGGATATTGAGGTCTCTGAGTAGGAGAAGTTGAGAGGCAGAGGAAAGGAGAGAAGAGGAGGTCAGCCTATTCTGAGAGGAAGAGGGCGACCTGGCCAGGTGGCCTGTAAATGGTGGCCACAGTTAGAGGGAGGCCAGGAGAGATAGAGAGCCTGCAGACCAGACATTCAAATGAGGAGTAGAACTGCATAGGAATGACAGAAGCAGGGATTCACTGGAAATATCAGAGCTACTCCACCTCTGGGAAGGTTGGCTCTGGGTTCAGAGAGGATCTTGAAGCCATCAGGGAGTAGAGTGTCCAAATCTGTGACAGTGCTGGCCAGGAGCCAAGTCTCAGTGAGAGCAAGGACATCCAGGTCAAGTTCTTGAAGGAGGTGGCAGATGCCAGAGAAATGTTTGACAGCAGAGCGAGAGTTGATAGTAGCAATGTGGAGCAGGTTGCCACATTTGAAAGACTTCCGTGGAGGGATACAGCCTTGAGGTACGCCCTGCGGAGGTGGTAGAGGGGCCTGAGAGTGGGCAGAGGAGGTAGAATGAGATGGCAAGGTAGCCAGAGAAGATGTGGAGGGTGCCAGAGAGGTGGCGGTAGAAGGAGGTGATGGAGGAGCCAGAGAAGTGCTGGTAGGCATTGCAGGAGAAGGAAGGAAGTTAATAAGATGTGGGAGACGCCTATCAAAGAGGAGGAGATTGGGCTGAGGGCCCTGGACCAAGACAGTTCTGTTCAGATAGACATTAACTCATGCATGTATTAGAAAACGCTCATGTTTCCGTAGACACCTTGTTGTCACGTCCCAATGAAGCTAAAAAGAAATTGCGGTTAAGAAACTGGATAATAAATGAAGAAAAACGAAGAAAATCAAAAGAAGCTTGTAACATCATTAGATTTTGGAAATGTTTTGAACAAACTCGATGTGGTCCCTAAATATTTAAAGAAATTTCCATCACGTTTCCATCGGAACATGTTTCTACGACTATACCTCAATCTTTATAAAACAAAGGAGATACAAGTGTTGAGGCGCGATCCTTTCGTCCAGGACTCGCAGTGTTGGTTTTGCAAACAAGCTATAGAATCTGTGAGACACTTAATTACTGAATGCGATGCGATCACAGCACAGCGATCCTTGCACTTAGCACACTTTGCACAGCTATCAGGAAACATGGATGCTTGGTGGAGTTACCTGATTGCAGGATTTAACACTCAGCTAACCTGCACCATAATAAACTTCATGGACGCCTTGATGTTAAATAACAAAGAGTGTTAACTTTAGAATCCAAGACAAGTATTACATGGGGAGAATATGTGTTTGTGATTTCTGTTCCCCACTTCCCTTTTCCTTGTGATGAACTGTAACTTAAAGTTTTTCTTTCTTTTGTAGTAAACTAATGTGACAATAAAAAAATAAAATAAAAAATAGACATTAACGATGGTCTTGGAGAAGTGTAAGGAGGGCAAGAAGGCCTCCCACTGAGTGCCACCATTAATGGGAGAGGAGGAAAAAGGAGAGAGAACAGAGACCATATGTGGGGTCCATAGGCCTGGAGAGGGAACGACAAAGAGGATGTCGGTAAGAGTCTGGAGGAAGCACTGATGTATGTATCAGCCATAGGGAGGCCTGGGTTGGTGGCACATATTCTAATGCCAATGTGTAGCAACTATCCACAAATGACACATTATACATCTGATCTCTAATATATTCCTGTCCTGCTATATTTATTTGGTCAAATTGCTACTTCCTAATGAGTTTATGGCTTTGTGAAAGCTTCCATGTATCCGTTCATGTGTCAGTACTACTGGCCACAATTTAGGCCAACCAGCATACATTTGCAGAGGTACACTGCATGTACATCTAAACATGGACATCCACACCTTCTCTCTGCTATTTCACTTGCAAAATGGTACTTTGCTGTGCTGGCTAAACTATGATATGTTTGAAACTTTGGGAAATGTTTCCGACATTACGTGATGTCTGGAATTATTTTATTAGGGTATTTATTGAGCACAGGCCTAGCTTCTGGAGTCAATGGAGTGCTTTACAGCTCATAGGTGGAAAGTCAAGCTTTAATTGTGATTTTATTTGCAATTAACTAACCACTTACTTTTGACCTTGCCTGACAGCGAGCACACATTACCCATCTCATAACATTCAATCTATCAAATATTAATGTACTCCTGGACAAACTTTAAATCATGCTGAATTCATAAGTCGAACCAAATGTATATTCAGATTGGGTGACTCACAAGTTCTCACTAGACTCGCGGGACACTCCCTCATCATGCTGCTCTTAGCCAAACCTTGAGACACTTGCTCATGCACTTTTCACACTCTCCATAACAAGATGGCTCATGTGATGCATCCAATGAATGTTATCTTCTGCCTGCAACCAACTCTCATATGTTCTCCTTATTAGTCATTGACAACACATGTCCCATTCTCATACGTCATGCAAGTGGTCACAGGGATTCTCTCCTCCATAGTAGCGGTCACACAAACATAATCAGGTGCACCACTGATAATCTCAAATTCTATGACAAGACTGGAGGCGAGCATTATGCTTCAACTTCTTTATTACTACCCTTCAGTAGTTTCAACAACTGTATAAGACAACAACAAAGAAATGTCCATGTGACTTTCTCTTTAAAATACAAATCCCAAAGTCTCTGTAGTCCTTCCTTCTCTCCAGCTCAGTTATGACCACATCCTGTCCCTGAGCTCCTCCTCTTCTTTTACTGCACTTCAAGCAGATAAGTGATTTTCCTTCTACCTCCCAGCTATTGTGTGTTAGATAGGATTACTGTAAGATTTAATGAAGTTGAAGATCTGAGAGTCTTCAAAGCATGCTTGCGCAGCATAATATGGGTTTTATTCTAATGGCTTTACGCAGATAGGAGGGTTTTTGCAGGACTTTGGTCCGAGCGTGAGTAGCCTCTGTGGCGTCGTGGCGTGCGCGAGCGTTGTGCACGATTATATTCGGCTGCCTCATAGCAGCCTCAGGAGCTCCGGCGGCCGCTAGCCCCGTGGCGTATTCCCGGCACACCAGGGGTGCGTTGCAGGGCCGCGGAGCTCCCTCGAGCCGCCCCTACAGCAGCAGCGGACATGCTTAGGTCCCCCCCTCCCTTGGGGAGGCGGGGTGAGCTCCAGACGCATCGAGCCCTCGCAGAGGGCCGGGAAGGAGGACTCTGGCCTCCACCCTCGTGGGGGCAGAGTTTTCGAAGCGCCGAGCCGCGTCGCACGCATTCTGCGACGCGGCCCCGGCAGCAAGATCCTTCCTCTGATCGCGACGGAGCTTTCATTGCGGCTCCCGAAGGCACTGTTTTCAACCCGCACCCGTGAGGCACACGGCGAGCGAGGGCCTGCGTAGTCTCGGGAGAAGGCGGCAGGCGCGGGAGCTTCCCGCGGTGTAAAAAAAAAAAACGTGCAGAACAGTGCGAGCAAGCACACATATACGAGGCTTCTGTCTCAGAGGATAAAATACAGACCCATAAGCCGTTACAGGCTCAACAGATCAAGTGAGTCGGTGCAGCCACAAAAAAAAAAAGGAGAGACTGAGTATATATCGAAGAGACACAGAGGTTGTCTCAGAGCATCTGCTAGGAAGTGGGCAGCATAAGACACCTACAACAAGGTATTGAGGCACGCAGCACCTCTATCATGTCGGAATTCGAGTGGAGTGAGGAGGAGCAGTCCCTTGACTTGGCTGCTAGTTTCAAGGAGGTGCTGGGGAATTCCCTAGTAGATGCAGTGGCACAAGGGGTGAGACCCTTACAAGAAAGGCTTGAGACACTGGAAGCCATGCTTCACCAGCCTACCGAAAGCACCAAGAAGACTCGCAGCTTGCCCATCGAACCCTCTGGAGCAGGGTCTAAGGGGAGTATTCAGGCCCGCAAGAGGAAAGCCTCTGCAGACCCCCAGGGCCCTACGGATGGGGCGGATGATAAGGCCCTGGAGCTCGCCGACGCCTTTGCGAAGCTTAAGCAAGCATACTTACAGCATCAGGCCGTGCCGGACCTCATGACCTCCTCTCCTGGGGAAGAAAATGAAGGAGATGATGACCTAGACTCGGAAGAAGAGCCAGAGGAAAGGGGTTCGTCCCCTCTGGAGCCGGAGGAGCCGGTCGAGGAAGAGTGGGCGAAACCCAGTGGGGGCAAAAAAGCCCGAAAAGAGAAGCACCTCGATGAGGAGCAGGATGATATGTTCGACCCGGATACTATCAGAAACCCGAGGTCTTCCGACTGGCAGCCTTCTCCAAGAGTGGCTCAATATATGGCAGCAAGGCTGCGGAAAGCCTTGGATAAAGAAGTGCGACAGCGTCTTCGAGCAGAATGCCCCCGACCAGACTTGCCGGGGAAGGTAGCAGAAACCCCCGAGTTAGATCCGAAGATGCTCACCTTTGTTTCGAAGACCAATAAGTATCCCCGTAAAGGGATTGATAGTTCATGGAAGAGTTGCCAGGAGAAAGTCCTGGATTTAGCCGGCCCTCTCGCTAAGATCATGGACTTGGCGGAGAGAGCGAGAGACACTGGAGAAGAAGTGGACCCAAAGGCTCTTGCCGGATGGGCCCAAAGAGCAGTTTGCCTCTTGGGAAACGCAAATTGCGCTATAGCCTCCGAGAGAAGAAGAGGGTTACTTCTGAAGATTGACTCGAAGCTCAGTGACCTGGCATCCTATGAGGCCGGAGAGGCAGCCCAAGGCTTCTTATTTGGTGAGACTTTCGGGAAAGAAATGGGCCGCTTCGTTGGCACATATACATCCCTGGAGAAAGCACAGGCGTCCATTCGCAAGATCTTCACGCAGAGAGTTTTTGCCGGGACCGGCCGTTACAGGGGTCACTCGACCGGTCGCCAACAAGGAGGCAGAAGACCCCGAATCACAGAGCCCAGTACTGGGAGAACAGGCAGCAAGACACCTTCTTCCCGGCCAGAGGTCCCAATACAAGAGGACGGCGAGGAAGAGGTGCCGGACATGGCCAAGGGTTCACGCCAGGTAAGGGCCATTACTTACCCTCCAGTGGGAGGGAGGACAAGTATGTTCTGGGGAAACTGCCGTCAGAGGTCTGCAGTTAGAGTTCATGCAGGACCCAGTGCAGGCAAGGGCGCCCCATCGCCCGCAGCTAGCGAAGGCAGAGCTAGAGGCCCTCAATGCCGAATTGGAGCAGTTAGTGAGGAAAAGAGCCATAGAGAGAGGCCCCGGGGCCCCGAATTTCCTCAGCAACATGTTTCTCGTTCACAGGAAGGAGAAAGTTCGCCCAGTTATCAATTTAAAGGAACTGAACGGATGGATAGTGTACCATCATTTCAAGATGGAGGGGATCCATCAGCTCAGAGATTCCCTGAGAGAGGGAGACTGGCTGACAAGGTTAGACCTAAAGGACGCATACCTGACGGTGCCTGTGCAGGCGTGTTTCAGAGGTTTCCTAGCTTTTCGCTGGAAGGGACAGTTCTGGCAATTCAAGACAATGCCATTCGGGCTTGCGTCAGCGCCTTGGGCGTTCACGAAATTAATGAAGCCAGTAGCCGCAGCCATCCGAGAGAAAGGGATTCGGCTGATCATATACTTGGATGATCTATTACTGCTGGCGGAAGATCGGGGGGCGCTGGAGTATCAGACGCAGTGGGTACTAGACCTGTTGCGATCACTGGGGTTTCTAGTGAACACAGAGAAATCGGATACCAAGCCAGCACAAAGGTTAGACTTTCTCGGCTTCATCCTGGACACAAGTAAAGCCACCCTGGAACTTCCAGCAAGGAAGATCCGAGACATCAAGAGAGAAATCAGAGCATGTTTAGGGAAGAAAGTGATTTCTCTGAGAGTTTTAGCGAGAATTGTGGGCCTCCTAGCAGCCTCCATACAAGCCATTTTTCCAGGTCCCTTACACTATCGAGCCTTGCAAAGATTGAAAATCAGACACCTACGACAAGGGTTGAGATATCATCAATCGGTTCCACTAGACCAGGAATCCATCACAGAACTGGAATGGTGGTTGCAGAATATGGATGCCTGGAATGGGCGTGCCATATTCGGGGACCGGCCGGACCTAGTGATAGAATCAGACGCCAGTCGTATAGGATGGGGAGCTCGATGCGGAGAGCTGCAAACTGGAGGGAGATGGAGCTCAGAGGAGCTGAGCCTGCACATAAACTGCTTAGAACTCCTGGCGGGCTCTTTCGCGATAAAGACATTCACGAGAGACAAGGTGAAGTTGTGCGTACTGTTAAAGATGGACAACATTTCGGCGGTACGTTACATAAACCACTTAGGAGGGACGAAATCCAAGATGCTAGCCGAGCTAGCGAAGGATTTCTGGCATTACTGCCTGAGGTCCGGGACGTCAGTGACAGCGGAATACTTACCCGGAACACTGAATGTGATAGCGGATTGGAACTCACGCTACCTCACAGACTCCAGCGATTGGAAGCTGGATCTGGCGGTATTTCAAACTCTGAATCAGAGATGGGGTCAGTTTCACACGGATCTGTTTGCCTCTCGCCTCAACGCTCAGATACCCAACTACTTCAGCTGGAGACTATACCCAGACGCAAGAGGAACGGACGCATTCCTGCAGGACTGGGCAGGCGAAGCGCACTACGCGTTTCCCCCATTCATGATGCTGAGCAGAGTGCTAGCGAAGTGTCAGAGGGAGAGAGCAGAACTAGTGCTGATAGCACCACTGTGGAAAGCTCAGGTGTGGTTCCCGACGCTGATAGAGCGCCTAATAGATCTGCCGAGAGTCCTCCCGGAAGGGGAGCGATTGCTCACGGACCCTGTTGGACAGTGTCATCCTCTGAGAGCGAAAGGGACTCTCCCGCTCATCGCGTGCAGGATATCAGGCGATGATGGGAGCTGCCAGGCATTTCGCAGCAAGCTGCAGAACTTATCGCCGAATCCTGTGCTCCATCGACTAGGAGGAGCTACGACGCGGCTTGGGCTAGGTGGACGAGCTGGTGCAGAGGGAGAGGTTTTCATCCCATTTCTGCGCCTGTAGTGGCGATTCTGAATTTTCTAGCACAACTACTACAAGATGGGAAGGCATTCCGCACTATAGGGGTGTACAGATCTGCGATTTCTGCAAGTCATGTACCGATTGAAGGTGTGCCAGCGGGTGAACACCCAGCAGTCTGTAGGCTCGTCAGAGGTGCTAAGTTTAAAGTTCCGCCAGTTCCCAGATATACGGTACTGTGGGACGTGACGAAAGTACTGAGATTATTAGAAAGCTGGCCAGCTAATAGATATTTGTCTCTCAAGCAGTTATCAGGCAAGTTGGCGATGCTATTGTGCCTCGTGTCTTGTAAGAGGATGTCCGATGTTAGAGCATTGGAGATTAATAGGAGGACGTTTGGGCCGGAAGGCGTAACCTTCATAGTGGTGCAGAGGACCAAATCGAATACATCCACAGTGCACTACCCCTATTTCCCAGATAATGCTAAATGCTGCGTAGCTAGCTGCATCAAGGAATATGAAGCTAGGACGCCAGAGAACAGAGCGATGGGTACAAATCAGTTGTTAATTGCGCATAGGAAGCCTTTTCAGGCGTTTAAACAGCTACCATAGCGAGATGGGTTAGAGAAGTGATGTTAGCATCAGGGATTGATTTGCGACAGTATGGTGCGCATTCAGTGAGAGGGGCCATGGCGTCTAAAGCATATAGGACAGGAGTTCCCTTGCAAGATATTATGGCAGCAGCAGACTGGGCGTGTGATCGTACCTTCAGAGAATTTTATTTTAAACCAGCTGAAAGTATAGCGAGTGCAGTGTTGGGACAGCTTTGAACAAGCATAATGCTTGCCTCCAGTCTTGTCATAGAATAAAGATTACCCCTGCTAACTGCGCAGGGAATATTAATTCTATTAAAGACTAGGAGGCGAGCATTAGTTCCCACCCGCGACTGCTTGATAATCATATTGTATGTAACAGTGTATGGTTATGATGACAAACTAGGTGCCACCCTGACATTATATTTCTGTTTTCTCTAGGGGAGAAGCAGAAGAACAATTGAGGGAATGGACTAGGAAGGACGACGAGAGTTCAGTCGTTGCAGAGTTATTATGTTGGAGTTTAAGAAGTCCTTGCTCAGTTGGCGGGACGTGAAGTTTTGGTATCAAGACATTAAGAGCACGTAAAAGAGAGGAGGAGCTCAGGGACAGGATGTGGTCATAACTGAGCTGGAGAGAAGGAAGGACTACAGAGACTTTGGGATTTGTAGTTTAAAGTGAAAGTCACATGGACATTTCTTTGTTGTTGTCTGATACAGTTGTTGAAACTGCTGAAGGGTAGTAATAAAGAAGTTGAAGCATAATGCTCGCCTCCTAGTCTTTAATAGAATTAATACTCCCTGCGCAGTTAGCAGGGGTAATCTTTATTAACCTAAAAGGGAACTCCCAGATGTTCAATAATCACCAACCTGTACTATTTCAGGTTTATACATCTGTCTTTATCTAATGTCCTACCAACCCTGAACACTACTTTAATATCTCTCTTCTCCACTGGCTAAATCCTAGTTTGAATGTCTAACTCTCCCTCATCTGTCCGAGTAGCCTCCTACCCCCAGGGCCGTCATGAGAGGAGGGCAGGAGGGGCAAACTGCCCCGGGCCTCGCGCTTGGGGGGGGGGCTCGCTGCGACGCTCCTAGAACGAGTAGAATCCAGCATGTGCAGTATGGGCAGCTGCACTGGGCCCTCAGTGCCCATGGGGCCCTGTGCAGAGGCTACCGCTGACTCCCTTTGTTGGAGCAACTCACAGGCTGCAGCGTGAGCCGTGTCCATGTGCTCAGAGTGCACTCACACGGACCCACGTGACAGAGAGAGAAAAGTTATATAAGGGTGGGCAGGTGGCGCTGGCGGGACTGTAACAATTTAACATTTGGGCGACTCCACTGTCGCCAAGATTTCACGTGCCATCACGTGCCCTGTGTCATTTCAGAACGTACCAAGAACTCCTGAAACATCAGGCACGCCAGCTACTTCCTCGCCATGCCAGCAGAGTCATTTCAGTGTCTGGAACTGAGGCGCTCTGGACTTGCGCGGCGTTGTTGTGTGCTGGAGTTGTGGCCTGGTCATTCGAGAGGTCAACCGTACTGTAGACATGCGCAGGATATTATTCATGTCATACTATACAGCTCTCTAGAGCGTGCACAGAGTGCAGTCAGACAGCCCGTCCGTAATGCCAGTTTAGAAGGCTCTGAAAGAGACTAACGAAAGAGCAACGTGGGATCAGGGAATCCGGGGCATTTCCCGTATCAGGCGCTGCGTTGTCATAGAAATAAGTAAACAACTCAAAAACGACACCTGTCAATTGGTTTATTCAAACGTTCCCTCCATCATGGCGTTGGTGTCACAATGTTTTGTAGCGGCTCGTGGTGGATTTTCTGGGCACGCATTTAACTCCAATTAAATCAAAACATTGCCTCCACGGCAAAAAATAATAGCGTTTATATGTAATGCAGGCCTCCACTGCTGCAGCAACCGAGTCATTCAGCTGTGGATGTCATGTTGAGAATCTGCTTGCAGTTATTATTCTGTTCCATATGTTCTGAAAAGAAGACAGGTGCCTATCTGCCAGCCCATGGTACTCTCAATGTATACTCGTTGGTCTGGTTAACCCTTCTACACCATAGAATGGGTTCTAAAGAAAGCTGCCCATTTGGCCATCGCTTGCATCAATCTGCCGTGGGCCTAGCTAGCATCGCCTGCGCCTGAAAAGCTGCTGCTGCTGCTGCTGCTGCACACACCTCACGGGAGAGTATGGAATTCCCCCCTGTTGGGTTGTCAGGTGGAGGAGACTGAAGCTCACATTGTATTTATGCTAGGAAGATACCAGTGCAAATAAGGATAGTGCATTTTGTCATGCCAGATTGTTGAGGGAGATGCAGACTGTGCTCTTGGGGACAGGTATAGTTTCTGTGCATGTGGTAGGCGGTATCTACTATGTTCTTGAGGGGTGTTTATATTGTACATATGTTTATACTAGCGGTACCACATAGCGTTGCTCTGCTCGGGTCTGTAGCTGACATGCACGTGGGGTGCTGATATAGCCTTGTGTATGTTGTATTGTGTCATTACTTCCTATTTTTGAACAATCGCAACATCGGCAGTCTCCCATATCCACCTATACTGACAGCACAGGGCCACGCCCCACTCCACATCTGTGCAGGGTGAATGGGTGGGGTTGGCCAAAGTTCACTATCAGCAGTACACCCCAGACTGGTATGCCCACCTTGTGTCCTAACTATTATTGGAAAAGTTGCAAAATCTCCAATCACCCAAAATCGCCTATACTGATAGCAAAAGGCAGAACCCCTTCCTGTGCAGGGTGGATGGGTGGTGTTGGTCAGATTTCACTATCACCAATACACCCCAGACTGGTATGCTGACCTTGATCCAAATTTCAGCCCACCAACTGTTGTGGATTTGGAAATGTTCATGTGACTTCCAACTATTGGCTATTTCCATTTGATACCATACAAAACCAATTGCAACTGTATGGCTTTCTACCCAATTGTTTAAAGAAACTGATGTAAAATGCACCATTTTAACCCAATGTTTCTAACGTTTTCTTGGGAGTTATAACCCCTCTTAAGCACCCCTTGTTTGGTTTTGGCTCCCTCACAATTCTCCACTGTACATGTTGCTGTGTATGATGTGTGTTTTAATGCGCATACAGGGGCAGAGGGATCCTTAATGCTGGCACCTTGCACCACATGCCGGCATGCCAGCCCATATATATTCATGCATATGAAACAAAAGTTAGTTTGGAATAAACCTTTCTTCAGTAGAGAAACTTAACTTTGCTGTAGTTGATTCGCATATGTAGGAATAAACCATATTTCTGGTTCCTCTACACAAAAACTCAAGGGGATATTTCTCGTGCCTCCTGTTTACGCCGGTGCCGCTGTTGGCCCAGTGCAAATAATGGTAAGGGGGCCTCACCACAACTTGTGACAGCCCTGCCCCCCTCTGCCTACAAAATGGCCATGATTTCTAACTGTGTATTCGTTATAGAATCAATCAGGCTGTACTCACCGGAATCACCCTATCCAAAATTGTAAGAAATATTTCATGTACTCGAATCGATGGAAATATGAGTGATTCATAGTTTATCCAAAGAAGTTTGCCCAAGCTTCATAGAAAGCTCCCATGCACACCTTAATATTGGTGTTGTCCTTCACATGACACACTGAGCAACATGGCAAAGCTTACCCATGCTGACACCCAAGCAGTACAGGATCAGGTCTACTGGCAGATATTAATATAAAGGTGGCCCACTACTCCCATCAGGCTGAAACACACGTCTGCACTGCTTCCTTGAAAAGCAGGCACTTCACTGAGGCAGTGAATGGTTTCTCCACGCAGCAGAGAACCATTCACTTCACTGAGGCAGTGAATGGTTTCTCCACGCAGCAGAGAACCATTCACTGCACTGAGGCAATGAATGGTTTCTCCACGCAGCGGAGAACCATACCTGCAGCAGAGCAGCGTTTTTCCATCAGTCTTGCATCTCCTCTTCGGCAAAGCAACCTGGCTTTCTTGCTGCTATCTCAGCCTCACTTTCACATGCTCCTCTTCGGCGAAGCAACCTTGCTCTCCTGCTGCTATCGCAGCCTCACTTTCACATGCTCCTCTTCGGCAAAGCAACCTTGCTCTCCTGCTGCTATCTCAGCCTCACTTTCACATGCTCCTCTTCTGCAAAGCAACCTTGCTCTCCCGCTGCTATCGCAGCCTCACTTTCACATGCTCCTCTTCGGCGAAGCAACCTTGCTCTCCCGCTGCTATCTCAGCCTCACTTTCACTTGCTCCTCTTCGGTGAAGCAACCTTGCTCTCCTGCTGCTCTTGCTGCTATCTCAGCCTCACTTTCACATGCTCCTCTTCGGTGAAGCAACCTGACTCTCCTGCTGCTATCTCAGCCTCACTTTCACATGCTCCTCTTCGGCAAAGCAACCTTGCTCTCCTGCTGCTATCTCAGCCTCACTTTCACATGCTCCTCTTTGGCAAAGCAACCTTGCTCTCCTGCTGCTATCTCAGCCTCACTTTCACATGCTCCTCTTCGGCAAAGCAACCTTGCTCTCCTGCTGCTATCGCAGCCTCACTTTCACATGCTCCTCTTTGGCAAAGCAACCTGGCTCTCCTGCTGCTATCTCAGCCTCACTTTCACATGCTCCTCTTCGGCGAAGCAACCTTGATCTCCTGCTGCTATCGCAGCCTCACTTTCACATGCTCCTCTTCGGCGAAGCAACCTGACTCTCCTGCTGCTATCTCAGCCTCACTTTCACATGCTCCTCTTCAGCGAAGCAACCTTGCTCTCCTGCTGCTATCGCAGCCTCACTTTCACATGCTCCTCTTCGGCAAAGCAACCTTGCTCTCCTGCTGCTATCTCAGCCTCACTTTCACATGCTCCTCTTCGGCAAAGCAACCTTGCTCTCCTGCTGCTATGGCAGCCTCACTTTCACATGCTCCTCTTCGGCGAAGCAACCTGACTCTCTTGCTGCTATCTCAGCCTCACTTTCACATGCAGTTTCATTTACATGTTTGATCATGCCATATAAAACCCAAACACATTAAAACATAACATTGATTATGGCGAGTTCAATGTGCACTATTGGTGAGAAAAATGATACATTAAACTGCAGTACAATACACAGTGTAGAAGTACTATGAGCCATTGCTCCTCTGCCTCTCTCTCCTACTCTCATCACGCAGCACAGTATGTCTTTCTCTCCATCTCCCGCTTCTCCCACTCGCTCTCTCCTCCACTCTCAGCATGTAAATTGCAGCTAACTGTGCATGTATGCCAATAATCGACTCTATCGCTCTGTCTAATTTTCAGCTATTCTTATTGTATTGGAGCTCTCTGCCACATTTGACACTATTGATCTCCCACCCCGCTGTGCTCTCTGCTCTCACTCACTTGGCATTTCTGACTGAGTTTCTCGCTGGTTTCTCTCTTACCTCTCCAATCACAGCTCTGTGTTTCTTGGGCAGGTCATATTTCCTCTCCCTGTTCTCTATCCTCCATGTCTCGGGAGGATAACTCAGGGGCAACGTGCTCGCCTTGGAAGCAAGACGACACGGAGCAACACAAGCTCAATCCCTGGGTCCGCGCTTAGAAACGTCTGGGTATTAAGCGCATTATAAATAACATATCATATCTTCACTACGATTTGCCACATGGGTGTGTACTTGGTCCCCTACTATACACTATATCTCTGTTTTCTCTCATTGAATCTTTTAAGATCTCATCCCCCTTTTATGCTGATGACACCCACATCTTTTTCTCTTTCACTCCCTTTTCCGGCTCTCTTCATTCCTCTGTCTCACCATGTGTCTCTGCTGTTCAGTCCTGGAAGTCATCCCGCTTTCTCTGCCTCAATCCCTCTAAAACAGAGATTCTCTTCCTCCCTCCGTCAACTTTTTCTCCTCCTCCTGGTCTCTTCTTTCCTCCTTCTGTGCTTCCCACCTCTCCTTCCTCACGTAATCTTGGGGTCATCTTTGATTCTGATCTTTGCTTCTCAGATCATATCTAATGAACTGCCTGCACTTTTCGCTTTGATCTCTTTAATAGCCATCGGATTTATCCTTTTTTCTCTTTTCAAGCAGCGAGGCACCTTATTATCTCTCCCATCGTCTCTCGCTTGGATTCATGCTCTGCCCTCTTTCTTGGCTTGCCCCTTTTGCATCTTTCTACTCTTCTCTCTGTTTTCAATTCTGCCTTTCACCTATTTGTCTCTCTTCCCCCTAGATTCCCAATCACCCCTTCCCTTCTTTCAATATCCCTCCTCCCTTATGACTCTCATCATCTCTTTCAATTCTTTTGTTTTGTCTTTAAATGATCCCACTGTCTTGTCCCTTTTTCCTTGTAGTCCTCATTTCATCATATTCGCCTTTGGGCCTCTTCGTTCTCAACATCTTCACCTACTGACCTCTCCCAAACCTCCCTGTGCTTCTTTGCCATTCTACGCTTTCTCCCTTCTTGCCCCAAACTCTGGAATGCCTCACCCCCTAACATTCTTTCCTCTCCAATCTGATTATTTGTCCATCCAAAACTCTGTATCATTGTACTGCTTTTTTTAAATAAATATGTAGATCACTTTGGGGAACGCGCTTTATAAATCTCAATGAAATACAGATAGAGCTGTCTGTTTTCTTTCTGCTTTAGCGCCCATGGGTGACCTATTTCCATGAATTACTTTCAAGGAGGAATTATAGAGCAAGGAGCTAGGCAATACCATTGATATCCAATCGCCCAGAATCTGAAGAAACCTCAAACCCACTGGCCTGTGATGGGGGCGGGGAGCAGGAGGCTGCAGAAACAAATATAAACAGGACATTCAAGAGTATTTCATGTTGGGAAGAGTACTGTGTGTGTGCCGACAGAAACCTCAGCAGAATTGGAGCAACCTCCACTACTCATGCAGATGGCAGTGATACATGTCACAGAATCATGTGGCCAGAAGCGACCTTAGATCCTTTCTAAGAAATCTGTACATCTCTAAGGAGAGTCCGAGCAAAAGGGACCTGGGGACCTAGAAGCCCAAATAAAGTATCTGAGTGCCGATTATTTTGGCATTCACTGCATTGTTGGGCAAACATCTTTTAGTGAGCCCCACTCCATCACCCCTAGCGACCACTGCCAGTGCACTCCAGCTGTCTTCTCTTCCATAACTTTGCACATCTTCTCCACAGCCCCAGAATGCCTTTCCCTCTCTAGACAACACAGCATAGTTCCCTGGACTTCCTCGCCAACACTCTGGCAACGTGGTCCACATGAGCGAGGCGATCTGTAGCTATTGAAATGTCCAATGCCCCTGTCTCCTGTGCAGCCAGTATGGGCCCGCTGGCATATCCAGCGAATACTTCCACCCCCACTTACTTATGGATACCTGTCTTGCCTTCTTCCTATAGCTGCATGCCCGGTAACACCAAGGAGAAAATGCACAGCCCTCCCAAACCCCATACTGCTCAATTCTATGATTCTCTGGCAGGGCACAGAGGATGCCATTATGCACTTCTCGCTTCTTTCATTTAAAAGAACAGCAAGATAATAGCACTGTGAAAAGAACACAACTACTCCGCCAATTCCTCCCGTTGGTGCTCGGGTACACCAGCAGTGTCGCTCCAATCTAAAAGTTCACAGTATGGAAGTCATTTTAAATCCCGGAAAGTGCAAAGGTAAGAACTTAAGGCAAGGTGTTAGCCATTTATGCCTTACTTTTGCATAGGCATAGGAAAGGATTTGATGCCTGCATGAGATTTTCATGCATGCATACTATCAATGGATTCCTATGGATAAAGTGTCTATGGTCACACATGACCTTTACACTAAACACAGCAAATAAAACATTTACATCATAAAACATTTAATCATAAAAACAAATTAGCTAAAAATAGAAAAGTTGACCCAGGCCAAAACATTTCATGTCGTAAAAGGAAAACATCAGCATAGATGATATCCGCAGCAGTTCATGTCAACTATAGAGCAGTTGGTTTTTCTCAATCTGTGGGGCAGTAATCTTGTAATTGTGACCTTATAGAATGACCAGTCTTTTCCCCAGAAGTTGCCAGATGTGGAATTCAGCAGCAGTCAGAAGCAGGGATGTTGCCCCTTAGATTAATCTCCAGGACTGGTCGGATGTGTCGTCCACACTCGCGTGATCCCCTTTTTCATATAGTGCATGGAGCAGACTGCATTGAGTGAGCAGATGCCTCGCCGGTTCCACAGCCACGTTGCAAATACAGCACAAGCGCTCATTTCTTTTAAGACCAGCCCAGGCCTCTGTACTTACATAGGCCGGTAGGGTTTCAAGGCACCAGTGCAAAGAGTACATTGGCAGCACCATTCATTTGTATTCAAAGCACAGCACAAAAGTAAAGCGTTAAGGCAATTTTGCCTTGTTTTACTCTTCACCATTACACTCGTCTTTGTGAATGTTGAGAATTGCATACAGAGGACCCAAAATCATTTAAGCGCTAACATTGGCAGCCCCCTGAGGGCAATTTGCTCTTTATTTTGAAGGACCACCAGTGTCCTGCTTATTTACCTGCTGCCTTGCGCTCCCAGGTTACATACATCCCAAATCCTCGTGACACTTTGGATATATGTACAGAATACTAGATTTATCTAAAGTTATTTTGCTTTGTTTTCTGTTTATTTAGATATTTGTATTCATATTTCTTGTCAATAAAAGCTTGCAGTTAGGCGGTTGACGTGTGAAATTGGGCTGTTTCAAGCCTATAGTCAGGGGTTTGGCCTTTTGGAAAGATCTGTCTGTTTGTTTAATCTGAAGGTTGTTAACTTTGCGCCCACTGATGTAAGTGGGTGCAAGGTCAAAGCATTATTTAAATCAATAGATTACTGTTTTGCTGCAGAATCCACTTTTGCTGCCTGCCCATTTCATTATAAACAATTGGGGAGCCCAACCTCATTAAGCATTCACCAAGCTGGTCAGAGGTCTACTTTCCAGTTGTGCGCACTGTGAGGGAAGCATTAGGCCAATGCTTGGGAGTTCTTCTAGGTCTGCACATCAAGCGCATCCGTTAGAAAAAGTGACCCTACACTGGGCTGCGGAACCTAAGGGGCTGATTCATGGAAATGGGTGCAAAAATCCTGCAAGCACCACGATGACAAGGACACTGCACGAGCCTGCACGCAGAAAGAAAAATGTGTGCCACGTGTATTCATGGAATTGACAGCGCAAAGTAACCGTATTCGCAAGCCATGCCCGGAATGCCGCTGACACGCCCACATGCATAGCATGAACAGCCAGAACAGCTACTTACGCGCGCTCCGGCGTGCACAAATACACACACCCTTCAAACAGTGCATGGGGTCCCCCGTAACTTTATCTGGCACCCCAACAACATGTGTATAAAAAATCGTAACTCTGCAATAAATCAGTAAATTTGCATGCGACCCCACGTAAAACGTTCCTGCACTCCGCTACACTATTTACGCGCACCCCTAAGTTACATCAGTACCCCGAAAACATGCAAGCCCACCTGCACACTGGAAATCCTACGCTCAAGTTTACTTACGCCAGCCTTCGGGTGGCGGATTGTATGAAGGACTTGCGTGGCCATTTCCCAGCCGAGACTTTACGTGATCCAATCCATGAATACGTCTCGTGCCGTGCAATAGTGGGCGTGGGAGGGGCTGTCTTCAGGCCGTCCTGCGGAACACCCACTTTTTCGCAATGTCTTCCGCATTTTTGGTGTTCCGCCCCCTTCCCAGCCCTTTACGGAGGCCACGCCTACGCTCTGCTCAGAGCCTTGCGCAAGACCCTAGCAGGCTCGCACAGACATGCCAGACCAGCGTGAAATCCATTTAAGTCCAGGAAAAGTACCGCACACTCGGTTCCATGACTTGACAAAGGTGGATTTGGGCGCAGTTGCGCATGCAAGTACCCTATTTACTGCGATGATAATTCCATGAATCGGCCCTAAGTCTTTCCATAGAACAGGAGCAGGTAGTAAAAGTCTGACTTGGGGCTGCTCTCTGATACAATGAAGGATGAAACACGCATTGGTAATGCCAACATGCTTTTCTGTAGGCATGGGAAAAACTTGCCAGGGACTGCCGTAGTGGCATTAACTTGCTATTGATGGTAGCAGGTGCAAAATGGTGCAAGTACATGGGCATCTAATAGCAGTCCTTGTGCCTAATACTTATACACAATCCAAAACTGTTGGCTTTTCCAATACTTATTTTTAACAGGACTTCAGTAAAGGATATGCAGAGTGCTTATAAATACAGTGGCTGCAGCCAGACCTGATTAAGACATCTGTATTACACCAGTAGCGCGTTTACAACTCCAATTAAGTCATTTACTGTCAGAAGAAACACTGGCAGGCACTTTGGATGGCATAGGTCAGCTACCCATGACATCCCCAGCACACACCTCCTCCACAGATTATGGTGATATGTTACTGACTGATGTCCAAATTCCTGATGGCTGCCAAAGAGCATAGAATATGACGTGTTGCACACATTTCTACATGATCCGGCCGGGAAGTACGGAGGGGATAACACTCGCTGTGTATGTACTTAATGTGATTGTTGTCTCCTCACAACTTGCCAATGTTTGCTGCCAGTTGTGTGTGATGCCTGTGTACCCTGTGATGTACAGGTAATAATGCAAACTTGTGTTTTATAGTCATGTTCCTGGGTGCTGACTGCATTGTGTGGCATTCTCTTCCCTGCTATAAGTAGTCAGGACTCAATGTCTCTCTCGTTGTTCTGTAGAGTGGGAGATGTCTTCTGCATCATCACTGTTCCCATCTTCATGACCCATACACAGGGCAATGATGTGTAATACGCAGGACAGCAGAATGATGCTACTCACCTTGCCTTGTACATACACGAGCATGCCACCTGCATAGTCCAGGCAGTGACATAGGTGTTTCGACTTTGCAGAGGCATGTTCTATCACATGGCAAGTCTTCATTTGAGCTTGGTTCTTGCTGTGATCTGCTGCTGATATTGTTGATGTTGGGAAGGTGGTGTGATCACCGATTTATGACTTGTTGGCGTCCATCACCTGTGTGGGAATCCTACTGAATGCTGGTTTGGAGATGCCTGCAACGCTACCCACAATAGTCTGGGCTGACACACTTAGACAAAAATGCAAAGCACTCATCAACTTCAGAATTGATGCACTTCTCCCCTTCCGTGCACTTGCGTGATCTGAATGGCACTAGGCCTAGTAAGATCGTTGTTTTGTCCTTCGTCTGTTTCCCCCTCCTTGTCTTGTTGCACCTAGAAACACTTGTGTTCAGGCGCGTTATAAATACCATATCATATTTTATCATATCATATCATGTATCACATCAATGGCAGCTGCAATGTTTATCTGTGGCTCCAGGTCATACACTAAGGCATCTGTCAGGTCCACAGCAACTTGTAGGTTAAGGTGGTACATGCAGAGTGTGTATTCTCATCACCTTGAGACATGACCTTGGGTGATAGATGCAGGGTCTGCATCCCCATCCCTGACATGGTCTGTGGAGGGGGGATGCGTATCAGTATGCAGAGTTATGTGTGTACCTATAAGTACTGTTGCAACTCTGGCACCCCAGCTCAGTTGCGGATGTTACAGAGAGTACACCTAGTTTTGGCCATGCACAACAATGTCATGCTTTGCTGCACGTTGATGGGTGGAATGTTGGTCATGTGTGGTGGCTGGCCTGCTATGCTGCAAGCAACATGCCCATATCCCTGCCTTTCTGGTCCTCTCTACAGGCACACAGTTTCCAGACGCCCCCATCTCGTTTGCAAGACTCACCCCACATTTGGTGCTGTCAGGTCCTCTGATTCTCGCCATCCTCACATGCCCACCCTCCATCCAGTGCTGCCAATCCTGCTACCTGTCTTGCTCATTGTCGTCTGTGTGGGCTTAGGTTTATGGCCTTTAACTACCCTGCTGATCTATTGGATGTCCAGGCAGATAACTCATTGGCCCTCATTACGACCCTGGCGGAAAGTGACTGACCGGACCGCCACAGCGTAAATAGCGTTTCCGCCATTGCACGATGGAGCAAAGTGCGGCTCATTCCGACCCATCGGGCACGAGCACAACGCCATGGCGGAAGTGCAAAGTCCGCGATGGCGGAAATGACCCCAAAACGGCCCACAACGCCGCCGTACGGCGACCTAGGTGCCATACCGCCACCCATCTTAGCGGACACCGCAGTGAGCGCCAACCGGAAAGTACGGTGACCGTAAATATACGGAAACGGAAGTAAAAGCATGGTCCCGGAACGGGAAACATCACGCCGTACACCTATAAAACCACAAAATCCACACAACCATTAAAAATACTACCCTGAGACACATCCCAACCCGTCATCCACCCTAGTGAAACCAAGAAAAATGGGAAAAGTAGCGACCGCAAGCGGCAGGTCCACTTCTCCCGCGAGGAACTCACCGTGCTCACAGAGACCCTCCAGGAGAATGCTGCCGTCGTCTTCTCCACGCAAATGACCAGGACGGCACTTGCGAACAAGAAGGCCATATGGGCCCTGGTGGCACAGCGGGTAAGTGCGGTGGGGACCGCACCCCGCAACCCACAGCAATGCAGAAAGCGATGGGACGACCTGCGGATACGCGTCCGTAGCATACTTTCTGCCAACCGCAACATTGCCACAGCCACCGGGGGAGGATCGGAATCACCCATCAAGTTGACCCCCTGGGAAGAAATCTGTGCCACCACCATAGGAATGGAGAGCATAGAGGGAGTCGGAGGGATGGAGAAAGGAGTGCAGACATCCGAAGAATCAGGTAGGTGGCCCAAATAAAACAATGCCAAAACCACAATGTCCAATCATGTGAAGTACCACATGCCCACATAGTGCAACAGTAACACATGTCCAGGAGAACGTCCACATACATAGGCCTGATAGCACACTTCAAAACTCACATCAAATACATAAATAATTAAAAATCCTAAAAACACCCTCTACACGTGCAGCAGGCACACCCTAACTGCAGGCTGCCAAACAACTGCACCCTCACTCCACACACAAATGAAACCACCTCCAAGGCCCCGACCCAAATCACCCTCAGGTACCACCCCAATGCATGTGATACATTGCCATTCCAATTCCCACAGACCCATTAATAACGCTCGCCCTCCTTTACTCCACCACAGAGTCCGATCCAAACGACGAGCTCCAGGACACCCCTACCAGCACACCTGCAAAGAGGGCCAAGACGAAGGGCCAAAGACCCTCCACCTCAGCTGCACGCATCAAGACACGGCAGCAGCACAAATCAAGTGGCAGCACAGAGGAGGGAACTCCAACAGGCACCCCAGCAGCCAGCATGCCCACAACACCACCACCACAGGTCCCCCCAATGGATGCCACAGTAGGCACTGCTTCTGGTGGCAGCAGCACCATAGGTGACACTGCATTAATGGCAGCATGCTCCGACACAGAAAACGGGGATGTCGAAGTCAGATCCATCCATGACCTGTCCCAATCCCCCTGTCTGTTCCATCCGGTACACCATGAGGATACCACGCAGGGGCACCCACAAGACGACGACTGGCCATCCCCCACAAGCCCTGTGGCAGGGCAACATGAGGCGAACAGCCACTCTGTGACACCACCGCAAATGGCCATGGCCCAGCAGAGGCAACAGTCCCTCGACCAGTTAATCGTGCAACAGCAGCAACTGGCCACGCTCCTCAAGGACCATGCCGATGAATGTGGGGGCACTAAGGCAGACATAGAAACATCAACTGAGACACTTAGGGCAGAAATGGAGAGAAGTACAGAGACACTAAGGGCACAAATGGAGAGTAGCACCGAGAGCCTGAGAGTCCAAATGGAGAGTAGCACCGAGAGCCTGAGAGTACAAATGGAGAGAAGCACCGAGAGCCTGAGGGGGGAACTGCATGCGACGTCCAAAGACGTATGTGCCGAACTTGCCGCAGTGCGCCGTGTGCTCACTGAGCTCTCACAAACCCTTAGGGACATGCATGGACGTGAGCAGGCAGAGACATCATCCGTTGCAAGTTCCGTCCAGGGCAGCCCCCAACGTAGATCTGGGAGGAACCTGCGCTCCACAGGCAGGGGTGCCCCTGATACCCGCAGAGGGGGCTTGCAATAGCGACTGCCCACTGACAATGAGCATCTTTGGACACTGGTGTTCGGGGGGGAGGTAGGAGGGTGGAGGGGGTGTGTTGGGCTCACTTGGGTGGCGGGTCGATAGGGTGTTTAACATGATATCACATATGCCATAAACAATGCACGATCAACCAATGAGATGTGTGGAAATTGATCTTTGTGTACGAGGCCATTATAGGCGTACAGTCCATATTGTGCATGTACCAGACACACACAGTGCCACGAGTCCCGTGTCCATGTATCAGCCACCAGGCGTGAGTGCTAGAAGCATGCATCTATGAGATGCTGATGAATGTCACGGCCCTCCTGTGCCTCGCAGACTCCTTGAGGTGCTGCCACATCCCCACCCTCATCATGACCATCTTCAGGTGCTTGCAGTTCTGCGTCAGGGGGCATGGGCACATTTCTACGTACGCACATGTTGTGTAGCATGACAAATGCCATCACCATCTTTGCAACCTTCACATGGCGGTACAGAAGTGCCCGCCAGACCTGCTGAGGCATCGGAAACGAGTCTTCAGTAGGCCGAATGCCTGTTCTATGACTACACGGGTACGTGAGTGGGCATGGTTGTAGTCCTCCTCATGCTGGTCCCGTGGGTTCCGGACTGGTGTGAGGAGCCATCTCTTCAGTGGATATCCGGCATCACCTGTATGTGGACGATAAACGAATTATGTGGAATTCCATTGCTACGTACGCACCCCCCCCCTTCCTGCCAGGTCATTGCCGCATCACATACCCCACATCATCATGCATGAAATGAGACTCACCGAGTAGCCAGGATCTGTTCCCTGCGTGTCGCTCCATGTAGCGTGGTATTGTAGAGTTCCTCAAGACCATAGAATCATGGGTTGATCCAGGGAATCGGGCACAACAATGTGTAATGATCCTGTCACACACCATTTGTACATTCAGAGAATGAAATTGTTTTCGGTTGCGGTACTGGGCCTCCATGGCATGTGGGACGACCAATTCCACATGGGTGCAGTCGATGGCACCAATGCAACCCGGTATGCCGGCAAGTGCATGGAATCCCACTTTTGTGTTGGTAATTTCCTGCTCCGAGCGTGGTAGAGAGATGTAGTCGTCTGCGTGCTGCAGGAGGGCATTGAGCACTTGCAATAGTGTCCGTGAGAACAGTGGCTGTGAAATGCCATGCAACTGTCTGACTGTGTGCTGGTAGGTGCCTGTGGCCAGGAAGTGGAGTACAGACACCACCTTCAGTAGGGGTGGGATGGCGGTTGGGCTATCTATCATGCTGACAAGGTCAGCGTGTGTCATGTCCACAATGGCGGTTATGTTGTCCCGGTCCAAACGGTAGAGGGTGTGGATCTGCTCATCAGTGAGGTTGAACGGATGTGCTCGGAGGCGTGGGATTGCGGGCTGCCTGCGTGGTGGTAGTGGCTGTGCTGGCGGCCCTTGCTGGCCCTGCCTTGCCCTCCTCCTCCTCCTGCGTCTCCTCCGTGCGGCCGGTTGTAGTTGGTGTTCGTCTTCTTCTTGAAGTTGGAGTACTTGCAGTGCTATCAGGTCCCCCAGGGCCAACATAGCTAGTCCTGCCGGTAGCATTTCGGAGTGGGTGTGGTTGTGGGAGGAGACTGGGTGTGCAATTTATGTGTTTTCAGGCTGTATGGCCTCCACCTGTGGTGATTCATTCCACCTGTGCAAGCTGCTCTCCCCTTTGGGCGAGCACGTCCCGCACACAACGCTGCAATTCGACGAATGGCATCTTGCTATTACAATCATGTATTTGTACCCGATGGCAGTGTAACATTGGTTGATTTGTTCATTCGGCTATGGTCCCATTGTTTCACATACTATCTTTGCAGTCGCGAACAGACTTGTGAAGGGTCAGTGGAACGTAGTACTCGAGTAACGGTGGACCCTCATGCATCACTGTACCGAGGTTCAACGACGGGCAGGGCGTCCCATTTGTGAGTGAAGGCAGTTGCCATTTTCACACACAGCCGCACTAGATGGATTAATTTGTGATTTCAAGCGGCCACAGATGCCTTTTCGACGTGATGTTGCAAATGAGGAATTCGAAGGGCGGCGCTTTCGGTTTTCAGCTAGCGGCGAGGAGATGCCCACAGGTCTGACTGCAAATATAACGTTCTATTGTTCAATGTCCTTGGGACAGGGGCCATGGCGAGGATGCAATGATTGATATGAATAGTTTGGGATGCGCAATAGCGAAGTGGACGATGAGGCCGGACGTTCCCAAATACATGTTACTTCACAACACTGGAATTACGGGCTGGGGCACAGTGGATTTTGCAGGCTGCATAACGCACAGACTCAATGGAAATTTCACATGTTATGTGAGTATGGAAACAGGCGTTTTCATTACGGGATGAGGGAATGATGAATGGATGCATGGACAGATGATTTGATACAGAGTTTGCCATGTACAGGGCTTCTTGGAATCTGTCCGCCTCCCCTGCGCTATGTGATGCAGGGCTGCCATAGTGGGACCATCGTCTATCTGGCCTTGTTGAGCCCTCCCTGTCTCGACGCGCCTTCAGACACTTGTGTCTATGCACGTTACCAATCCCATCTGATGGATTCTGTTTTAACAGACGCATGCACAGGTACACTCGTTTGTGATGGTGTTTTCACCTCGATATAGATAGTTATGATTCGCAAGTGGTTTTTGGGTGGTGATGATCCTTTGGAGTGGGCTAGCATGCATATGGCTGTGGATTTGGTGTGATCATTGAAGTGAGTAATTCAAATGTATTTCTGATGGCCATACTATTCTTTTTCATTTCATTTGGTTGACAGGTATCTCCTCCCCTTTTGCCACTGCCATCTGTATGCCACTCCTGCAGATGGATTTTACTCCCGACACCTGCTGCTTCGTGTTAATCAGTGGAGCAGCATTACGATCTTATGGGACGATCGCCAATGGGCCACATGCCCTTACGCAGTACTAGTGGCTAGGAGCAACATTTCGGCCTTTCAGCTGGACTAGTGCCTCCCTATTGGGATGGCCCTGCGGTTCTAGGCGCTTCCATGTTGCCTTTTCGTACGAGAATGTAGCCCCTGTGTACCATGAAGGAACAGGGCGTCACACAAGAAGTAGCTGGTCATTTATTGCGGATGCAGCCCACAATGGTGAAATGTGTTTTGGAGTTCATGGCCTAATGGCTGTATGGGCTTGGTGAATTTGTTGTGCATTAAATTTCTATTCTGATATGGACCGTGTAGCGTTCTTCTTTGCAAGTGATGTGGCATATTCCTATTTGGGGAGCGATGTATTGTGAGGAGATCTGCATTGGGTTCCAGCTTCGGAGTATAGTTGCGTGGTACTGTGCTGGGCGCGTTTGCCTACGAAGCCCAGTGAGGTCAGGGATAAGGGCTGCCAATATGACTGTTTTAATGATGTCATGCTCAGGAGCGGGGGATTAGCTTTTGTGTAACAGATGCCGGTCAGCCAGGTGGATTGGTGGAATGATGTGATTTTCGGAATATTGCTGGTCACAGGTGCCTGTGTTTGCGTGCGTTTCTTGGTGGGAGACTGAGGTCATGTCCATTGGAATAGCTTCTGTATTTGTGCCATCTGTGCCCTGCAGCTCCCATTGGCCCCTCTTGAGATTCATTTGTTCGTTGGCAGGCATGGATGACTAGTACATTTCACTGGTTGCATTGTGTGACTTCATTGCACCTACGGGGAGTTGTACAATGTGGCCAGGGAGCGGTGTACAGGCACTCAGTGGGGCCGTTTACGGTTGGTTCGCGATGCCGTACTTCTCACCATGGCGGAATGGTACTTTCCGCCGTGCTTGATGGCGTTAGGTGCATGTCCGCTAGGGTCAGAATTCGCGTACCGTTGCGCCATGGTGGTAATTACGGTTTGGCATGGCGCGCGCGCGCGTACTTGGTGCAGTTAGCGTTGGCGTTCACTACGGTGTCGCTAATGGCATCGTACTTTGCGGTGACGGGTCATAATCGCACCGAGCGCTATTCGATGGCGGTATTGCATTTCCGCCATCGTTTTTCGATTTCCGCCAGGGTCGTAATGAGGCCCATTCTCTTTATTCCCTTTCCGCTGGATCCATCGGAGTGGGATATCTGACGATTGATGGAATGCTACAAATCTGAAAGATGCAGGGAAACTCTACAATCTGGACCAGAGTACTACTGTAACATGAGAAACTGAAAAAATTATCCAGAGGACACATTTATTTTATTAATGTCGTATCAAAATGTATTTAACATGATACAAAAATTCAAAAAAGGGTGTCAATTAATCACATATCACTAAACACTTCATCATTATACACCATAGTAGGACAGCATACATTTGCCTAAAATAGCTAAAAAAGTCATATCACCATACTTTACATTCATAGTGCAACATTCAAACATTACTCAACACCCAGTGTCAATCATAAATACAATGACTAAAAAACATGCAAATAACATTAAGAAGAGGGGTTTATGAATTATCGCCACAGTCTTATTATTTTTTATATTGAGACAGCAATAGAACTTATTCCATGAAATCTATCGCAAAGGTTGATCTGGAAAACAAAATATAAGAAGATCGCCTCCCTTTTAGATTTTCTCTCATGGATGGAATGCTTTATCACCAGTGGTCTTGCCTCTGTTCTGTTGGATATGCAAGCCATCTTTTATGAATATAGAAATATGTAACATATTTCTATGTTTATAAAAGATGGCTTGAAAAATACACAAGCCATAGTAAGGTACGCACATAAATATATAAATGCTTGCATTTATATATTTGTTTGTGTGCCTTACTATGGTTTGTGTACTTCAAGATGGCTTGAAAAGTACACAAACCATAGTAAGATACGCACACAAATATATAACATTTATATATTTGTGTGCGTACCTTATGTTTTCTGTACTTATCAAGACATCTTTTTTAAACATTTCTCTGTTCATAAAATATGGCTTGAAAAGTACACAATTCAATCCATCTTTTATAAAGCTTTCACGACGGACAAAGCCTGATGCGTTTTTGTCCGCTGGCAAAGCTTTATAAAAGATGGCTTGAATTGTGTACTTTTCAAGCCATATTATATAAACCTCAAAATATGTCAAGGAATCCCCAGGTTTTCCGAGGGTTAAAGGCGCCTCAGAGACCTGGGGAAACAAAGGGACAGTTGATTCCTCTGGTGACCCCTTGTGCGAGGGGTCACCAGAGGAATTTACAGTGACTGACAGAAGTGCTAGCCAGCCAGAGCACTGCTGGATAAGCCCCACATTTTGGAGACTGCCAGGGCCCGGACCAGGCTGGCGCCTGCCCACTTAAAGCACTGCATTCAGGGCATAATGTACAACCAAAATGTATGGGTGAACTATGCATCGCAGGCTTACTTAGGTTAAACCCTTAGTTGAGATCCACACGGGATATGACCATAGCCCTTTCAAACTGACTTGAAAGGTAAGACTAAATTACAAACAACAGAAAAAAGGTTTACATCAGACGGACCAAACATGAGATTGTGAAATAATTTGAAAACTTTAATCAAATACGAGTATCGAATAAATTAATTCATATCGTGGGTGGGTTTTAAACTATAAAAGATGTTCACCCCGGTTACCCAAGACCAAGTACTCAAGAATATTGCTTCTCTCAAACCATCTGATTGTAAAGGAGACAGCTTTCCAGCTGCACTAGTCAAGACCTGTGCTCCCACTTTAGCACCTATTATCACTAAATTCATAAATGCCTCATTCAGTACCAATTCCATCCTCTCAGATGTCAAAGAAGCCTGGGTCACTCCCCTTCTGAAAAAACCTACTCTCGACCCCTCTATACCCACCAACTACAGGCCCATCACCACAGATCCTTTCCTTCTTAAAACAATTGATAAAATTGCATACACACAAGTACAAGCACACCTAGAAAACAATCACCTGTTAGGCGATAGACAATCTGGCTTTCAACCTAAACACAGTACAGAGACAGCATTACTAGACCTAATAAATCAGATGGACACTATCAGAGACTCAGGGAATGTATGCATCCTTCTATTACTTGACTTGTTGGCTGCGTTCAAATTGGTGGACCATGACAAATTATGTCTAGCATTATCAAAGATGCTCACTTTTCAAACGAAGCAACCACTTGAGTCAAATCATTTTTATCAGAACGTACTTTCAGAGTAGCCATTGGCGAGGAGGTGGCTGACCCTATACCAGTACCCCTGGGTGTACCCCAAGGTCCGTGCCTCTCCCCTACGCTATATAATGCTTATTCGAAACTTCTTTTTGCAGCATTAGATGCCATGGGAGTAATTTATACTAACTTTGCGGATGATATGCAGATACTCATCCCAATTACTGGCAATCAAGAGCAGGACGCCATCCTCATAAATAAAACCTACTCTCTCATTCAAAATTGTATGGCAATAAACAGTGTATGACTTAATGGCGAAAAGACTGAGATGCTCATTTTAGGTTCCTCAGCTCGATTGAAAAGGTTACACACGGATTACACTTCTATTCTCATCGACGGTACTCCCATTCCCATTTCAAATCAAGTCAAAATATTAGGTGTTTATCTAGACTCAAATCTCACCTTGATCAAACATGTCAATTCACTTGCATCTTCTACCGCCTAGACAGCTAAACTCATTGGCCCTCATTACGACCCTGGCGGAAATCGAAAAACAATGGCGGAAATGCAATGCCGCCATCGAATAGCGCTCGGTGCGATTATGACCCGTCACCGTAAAGTACGATGCCATTAGCGACACCGTAGTGAACGCCAACGCTAACTGCACCAAGTACGCGCACGCGCGCCATGCCAAACCGTAATTACCACCATGGCGCAACGGTACGCGAATTCTGACCCTAGCGGACATGTACCTAACGCCATCAAGCATGGCGGAAAGTACCATTCCGCCATGGTGAGAAGTACGGCATCGCGAATCAACCGTAAACGGCCCTACTGAGTGCCTGTACACCACTCCCTGGCCACATTGCACAATTCCTCGTAGGTGCAATGAAGTCACACAATGCAACCAGTGAAATGTACAAGTCACCCATGCATGCCAACGAACAAATGAATCCAGGGGCTCCAAGTGCCTTGTGAGTGGGCATCCATATCTGCCATGGCACCATTGCCGCACTGATGCAGCACAGGCATGTGAAGGTTCAAGTACAGCAACATGAGCAGAAAAATGAGACAAACAAAAACAGGCCCCCCCATCGACTGACACCAGTGTAAGGCAACATTCAAAGCAGTATCCTGAGTGAGACTGCACCAGCCCTGTACTCCTGCCAGTAAACAAACCAACCATCAGCATAAGCATGTACCACACAAGTTGGCAGAGTGACAGAGCAGCCCGGCTCATCTCAAGAGGGGCCAATGGGAGCTGCAGGGCACAGATTGCACGAATACAGAAGCTATTCCAATGGACATGACCTCAGTCTCCCTCCAAGAAACGCACGCAAACACAGGCACCTGTGACCAGCCATAGTCTGATAATCACATCATTCCACCAATCCACCTGGCTGAACGGCATCTGTCACACAAAAGCTAATCCCCCGCCCCTGAGCATGACATCATTAAAACAGTCATAATGGCAGGCCCCATCCCTGACCTCACTGGGCTTCGTAGGCAAACGCGGCCAGTACAGTACCACGCAACTATACTCAGAAGCCGGAACCCAATGCAGATCTCCTCACAATACACCGCTCCACAAATAGGAATATGCTACATTACTTGCAAAGAATAACGCTACACGGTTAATATTAGAATGGAAATTTAATGCACCACAAAATCACCAAGCCCATACAGCCATTAGGTCATGAACTCCAAAATACATTCCAGTATTGTGGGCTGCATCCGCAATAAATGACCAGCTTCTGCTTGTGTGACGCCCTGTTCCTTCATGGTACACAGGGGCTACATTCACGTTCAAAAAGGCAATATGGAAGCGCCTAGAACCGCAGGGCCGTCCCATTAGGTAGGCACTAGTCCAGCTGAAAGGTCGATATGTTGCTCCTAGCCACTAGTACTGCGTAAGGGCATGTGGCCCATTGGCGATCGTCCCATAAGATCGTAATGGTGCTCCACTGATTAACACGAAGCAGCAGGTGTCGGGAGTAAAAGCCATCTGCAGGAGTGGCATACAGATGGCAGCGGCAAAAGGGGAGGAGATACCTGTCACCCAAATGAAATGAAAAAGAATAGTATGGCCATCAGAACTTCATTTGTATTACTCACTTCAATGATCACACTAAATCTACAGCCATATGCATGCTTGCCCACTCAAAAGGATTATTCCCACCCAAAAATCACTTGCGAATCACAACTATAAAAATCGAGGTGAAAACACTATTACAAACGAGTGTTTGTGTGCATGCGTCTGTTAAAACAGAATCCATTAGATGGGATTAGTAACGTGCATAGACACAAGTGTTTGAAGGCGCGTCGAGACAGGGAGGGTTCAACAAGGGCAGAAAGACGATGGTCCCACTATGGCAGCTCTGCATCACATAGCGCAGGGGAGGTGGATAGATTCCAAAAAGCCCTGTACATGGCAAACTCTCCATCAAATCATCTGTCCATGCATCCATACATCATTCCCTCATCCCGGTATGAAAACGCCTGATTATTTACTCACATAACATGTGAAATTTCCATTGAGTCTGTGCGTAATGCAGTCTGCAAAATCCACTGTGCTCCAGGCCGGAATTCTAGTGTTGTGAAGTAACATGTATTTGGGAACGTCCTGCCTTATCGTCCACTACGCTATTGCGCATCCCATACTATTCATATCAATCATAGCATTCTCGCCATGGCCCCTGTCCCAAGGACATTAAACAATAGAACTTTATATCTGCAGTCAGACCTGTGGGCGTCTCCTCGCCGCTAGCTGAAAACCGAAAACGCTGTCCTTCGAATTCCTCATTTGCAACATCACGTCGAAAAGGCATCTGTGACCGCTTGAAATCACAAATTCATCCATGTAGTGCAGCAATGTGTGAAAATTCAAACTGGCTTCACTCACAAATGGGACGCCCCGCCCGTCGGTGAACCGCGGTACAGTGCTGCATGAGGGTCCACCGTTAATCGAGTACTAAATTCCACTGACCCTGCACAAGTTTGTTCGCGACTGCAAAGATAGTATGTGAAGCAATGGGACCATAGCAGAATGAACATATGAACCAATATCTCACTGCCATCGGGATGAAATACATGATTGTAATGGCAAGATGCCATGCGTCGAATTGCAGCGTTGTGTGCGGGACGTGCTCGCCCAAAGGGGATTGCAGCTTGCACAGGTGGAATGAATCACCACAGGTGGAGGCAATACAGCTTGAAAACACATAAATTGCACACCCAACCCCCTCCCACAACCACACCCACTCCAAAATGCTACCGGCAGGACTAGCGATGTTGGCCCTGGGGGACCTGATAGCACTGCAAGTACTCCAACTTCAAGAAGAAGACGAACGCCAACTACTACAACAACAGGCCGCACAGAGGAGACGCAGGAGGAGGAGGAGGGCAAGGCAGGGCCAGCAAGGCCCGCCAGCACAGCCACTACCACCACGCAGGCAGCCCGCAATCCCACACCTCCGAGCACATCCGTTCAACCTCACTGCTGAGCAGATCCACACCCTCTACCGTTTGGACCGGGACACCATAACCGCCATTGTGGACATGACACACGCTGACCTTGTCTGCATGATAGATAGCCCAACCGCCATCCCACCCCTACTGAAGGTGGTGTCTGTACTCCACTTCCTGGCCACAGGCACCTACAAGCACACAGTCGGACAGTTGCATGGCATTTCACAGCCAGTGTTCTCACGGACACTATTGCAAGTGCTCGATGCCCTCCTGAAGCACGCAGACGACTACATCTCTCTACCACGCTCGGAGCAGGAAATTACTAACACAAAAGTGGGATTCCATGCACTTGGCGGCATACCGGGTTGCATTGGTGCCATCGACTGCACCCATGTGGAACTGGTCGTCCCACATGCCATGGAGGCCCAGTACCGCAACCGAAAACAATTTCATTCTCTTAATGTACAAATGGTGTGTGACTCCAACAGGATCTTTACACATTGTTGTGCCCGATTTCCTGGATCAACCCATGATTCTATGGTCTTGAGGAACTCTACAATACCACGCTACATGGAGCGACACGCAGGGAACAGATCCTGGCTACTCGGTGAGTCTAATTTCTGCATGATAATGTGGGGTATGTGATGCGGCAATGACCTGGCAGGAAGGGGGGGGGTGCGTACGTAGCAATGTCATTCCACAAACATCCTTTATTCTCCACATACAGGTGATGCCGGGTATCCACTGAAGAGATGGCTCCTTACACCACTCCGGAACCCACAGAACCAGCATGAGGAGGACTACAACCATGCCCACTCACGTACCCGTGTAGTCATAGAACAGGCATTCGGCCTACTGAAGACTCGTTTCCGCTGCCTCAGCAGGTCTGGCGGGGCACTCCTGTACCGCCATGAGAAGGTTGCAAAGATGGTCATGGCATGTGTCATGCTACACAACATGTGCGTACGTAGAAATGTGCCCATGCCCCCTGACGCAGAACTGCAAGCACCTGAAGATGGTCATGATGAGGGTGGGGATGTGGCAGCACCTCAAGGAGTCTGCGAGGCACAGGAGGGCCGTGACATTCGTCAGATTCTCATTGATTCATGCTTCTAGCACTCACGCCTGGTGGCTGATACATGGACACGGGACTTGTGGCACTGTGTGTGTCTGGAACATGCACAATATGGACTGTACGCCTATAAAGGCCTCGTACACAAAGATCAATGTCCACACATCTCATTGGATGATCGTGCATTGTTTATAGCATATGTGAAATTATGTTACACACCCCATCGACCCGCCACCCAAGTGAGCCCAACACACCCCCTCCACCCTCCTACCTCCCCCCCGAACACCAGTGTCCGAAGATGCTCATTGTCAGTGGGCAGACGCTATTGCAAGCCCCCTCTCCGGGTATCAGGGGCACCCCTGCCTGTGGAGCGCAGGTTCCTCCCAGATCTACGTTGGGGGCTGCCCTGGACGGAACTTGTAACGGATGATGTCTCTGCCTGCTCACGTCCATGCATGTCCCTAAGGGTTTGTGAGAGCTCAGTGAGCACACGGCGCACAGCGGCAAGTTCGGCACATACGTCTTTGGACGTCGCATGCAGTTCCCCCCTCAGGCTCTCGGTGCTTCTCTCCATTTGTACTCTCAGGCTCTCGGTGCTTCTCTCCATTTGTACTCTCAGGCTCTCGGTGCTTCTCTCCATTTCAAGTGTCTCAGTTGATGTTTCTATGGCTGCCTTAGTACCCCCACATTCATCAGCATGGTCCTTGAGGAGCGTGGCCAGTTGCTGCTGTTGCACGATCACCTGGTCGAGGGACTGTTGCCTCTGCTGTGCCATGGCCATTTGCGGTGGTGTCACAGAGGGGCTGGTCACCTCATGTTGCCTTGCCACAGGGCTTGTGGGGGATGGCCAGTCGTCGTCTTGTGGGTGCCCCTGCGTGGTATCCTCATGGTGTACGGGATGAAACAAATAGGGGGATTGAGACAGGTCATGGATGGATCTTACTTCGACATCCCCGTCTTCTGTGTCGGAGCATGCTGCCATTAATGCAGTGTCACCTATGGTGCTGCTGCCACCAGAAGCAGTGCCTTCTGTGGCATCCATTGGGGGGACCTGTGGTGGTGCTGTTGTGGGCATGCTGGCTGCTGGGGTGCCTCTTGAAGTTCCCTCCTGTGTGCTGCCACTTGATTTGTGCTGCTGCCGTGTCTTGATGCGTGCAGCTGAGGTGGAGGGTCTTTGGCCGTTGGTCTTGGCCCTCTTTGCAGGTGTGCTGGTAGGGGTGTCCTGGAGCTTGTCGTTTGAATCGGACCCTGTGGTGGAGTAAAGGAGGGCGAGCGTTATTAATGGGTCTGTTGAAATTGGAATGGCAATGTATCACATGCATTGGGGTGGTACCTGAGGGTGATTTGGGTCGGGGCCTTGGAGGTGGTTTCATTTTTGTGTGGATTGAGGATGCAGTTGTTTTGCAGCCTGCAGTTAGGGTGTGCCTGCCGCACGTGTAGAGGGTGTTTTTAGGATTTTTAATTATTTATGTATTTAATGTGAGTTTTAAAGTGCGCTATCAGGCCAATGTATGTGGACGTTCTCCTGGACATGTGTTACTGTTGCACTATGTGGACACATGGTACTTCACATGATTGGACATTGTGGATTTAGCATTGTTTTAGTTGGCCCACCTACCGGATTCTTCGGATGTCTGCACTCCTTTCTCCATCCCTCCGACTCCCTCTATACTCTCCATTCCAATGGTGGAGGCACAGATTTCTTCCCAGGGTGTCGACTTGATGGGTGATTCCGATCCTCCCCCGGTAGCTGTGGCAATGTTGCGGTTGGCGGATAGTATGCTCCGTACGCGTATCCGCAGGTCGTCCCATCGCTTTCTGCATTGCTGTGGGTTGCAGGGTGCGGTCCCCACCGCACTTACCCGCTGTGCCACCAGGGCCCATATGGCCTTCTTGTTTGCAAGTGCCGTCCTGGTCATTTGCGTCGAGAAGACGACGGCAGCATTCTCCTGGAGGGTCTCTGTAAGCACGGTGAGTTCCTCACGGGAGAAGTGGACCTGCCGCTTGCGGTCGCACGCTTTTTTCGCTACTTTTCCCATTTCTATTGCTTTCACTAGGGTGGATAACGGGTTGGGATGTGTCTCAGGGTAGTATTTTTAATGGTTGTGTGGGAATTCTGATTTTATAGGTGTACGGCGTGCTGTTTCCCGTTCCGGGCCCATGTTTTTACTTCCGTTTCCGTATATTTACGGTCACCGTACTTTCCGATTGCCGCTCATTACGGTGACCGCTAAGATGGGTGGCGGAATTGCACCTAGGGCGCCGTACGACGGCGGTGAGGGGCGTTTTGGGGACATTTCCGCCATCGCGGACTTTGCACTTCCGCCATGGCGTAGTGCTCGTGCCCGATGGGTCGGAATTAGCCGCACTTTGCTCTGTCGTGCAATGGCGGAAACGCTATTTACGCTATGGCGGTCAGGTCAGTCACTTTCCGCCAGGGTCGTAATGAGGGCCATTGCCCTCAGTCAACAATTTCTCACTTCACAGAACAAGCCCTTATTCTGTCTAAGTTAGACTATTGTAATATACTCCTGCTAGGCACCACTAAGAAAAATGTAGCCAAATTGCAATTACTGCAAAATACAGCATTAATAGCAGCGCTTGGAATAAGAAAAAGGGACCACATCTCACAGACTAGGAGAGAGGTTCATTGGATACCCATACAAGCTAGAATACTACACAAAACGCTCACCATCACACACAAATGCATCACCCAAAACACCCCTAACTACCTTAATCAATGCCTCGCACATAAAATGTCAACCAGATGTCTGAGATGGATCACTAGCTCTCACCTAGTCTCGCCTACTAACTCCCCAATTTGAGAACTCCACGAACTCTAGGGCAGGAGGTTACAGCTTTCCCATAGTAGCTCCTAGAATTTCGAACTCACTCCCACTGAACATAAGCAATGATCCTTCCCACACTCACTTCAGGAAACTGCTAAAAATGTGCCTATTCAACACATTTTAACATGCGTACCTTCTAAATGCTTTCATAAGTTTCTGGATACCACTTTTATCTTGTGATCTAATGTAAGTCTATACTTCCTTCAACCAAATTCTGCTACTGACATGTCAATGCTCTTATTCTCACCAGACTTCTTTTCCCATGTAAACAGAAAGCTATACTGTAACCTTGCAACCTACGTCGTGATACTTTGAAATGCAGTCAGTCTTCTTTTTCCCATGTAACCAGAAAGCTATACTGTAACCTTGCAACCTACGTCGTGATACTTTGAAATGCAGTCAGTCTTCTTTTTCCCATGTAACCAGAAAGCTATACTGTAACCTTGCAACCTACGTCGTGATACTTTGAAATGCAGTCAGTCTTCTTTTTCCCATGTAACCAGAAAGCTTTACTGTAACCTTGCAACCTACGCCGTGATACACCTGGGTTTGGGCGTGTAATCAAATCCAATAAATAAATAAATTAAATAAATAAATGTTAAATTAAAGCCCTCATTCTCAACAGCACATAGACACAAAAGCAGTACACAAGGGAACAATGGTCTTGCCCTCACTAACTATGCCCACCGCTTCTCCCTTGCTAGCATTTGCAGATAACCAGTTTTTAATATGAACTTTAAAAGGGTTTGTTTGTATAATGTGTCCCAATATTTTGAACGTACTGATTTTGTATCCAATATAACGTATTTTCATTCCTCTGATGTACTAATGCAACTGAACAAGTGCGGTGATGGGCGCCTGCCTGGGATTCAGGTCACACAGCGATTTAAACATCAACCTGACAGACAGAAGATTGAACGGAATATAATTCTAACAGGTAAGCACTGAAATGGCAGGAGAGCCGGCACCCACACTCCTACTAACAGGTCTGGGAAATATGTGTTGAATTGTGCAATAAGTGGAGTTTTTAGTCCAGCTGAGAGGTAACATAGGGAAAGCATCACATATTGCGGTTTGGGTAATGTATGTATATATATATATATATATATATATATATATATATATATATATATATATATATATATATATGCACCCGGCTTCATGCCAGATTTATAATATTGATGGTCAGCACAGAGCCAATGGTTTGCAGCATCATATCCTATCAGGGATTGGCTGAAGATTTCCTCTAGACGGTGCCACTTACCCAGGAAGCTTTTCTGATGATATTAATCAAAGGGGCTGTGCCGGGTCCCTGCCCAGGTCACGGCTTCCTCTCCACTCCAATCACCATCACTTCGGCCTTATCTTGATACTTTCACAAGCAGTTTGTGCAGGTGCCAGCCATGCTGCCGCCTAGGTAAGTCTGATTGACAGCGCTCTCTCCGGAGTGTTGCAATATAGAAATAGAGCTGTCCATCAGCCGAAGGCCAAGGAAATTGCACTAGGTTCTTCCTGCAAGAGTTGCATGTCCTTAAAACGGTTTTCAAAATCATGGTGACAGAGTAAACTCATACTGCAAAACACATACGTGGGCATAGTAGGAATACGCCCTAACAAAATAGAAATCTTTTTTTAAATTAGTATTCGCATATACATTTGAATTTGAAAATTGAAAGTGAATGCATTTTCAACAAATGCTACAAAATACAGATCCTTCAAAACAATGACATAAGAATTGTACTGAACCTTCCTTTTCATGCTCACCTTTCCACAATGGCACTGGCTGCAGTTGCTGCCAGGGTTCCTTTCACAATGATAACCTTGTTTCGCAAGTGCATTCTTGGAAGTGCCCTAAAATACCCGGCGAACAGAATCCTCCTTGACTCTACCAATCGACCAAGTTGTGCCTCTACTTTAATGCTACTTATCAAACCTACATTCAAATTGAACTCGGCCGTTGGTAGAAGCTTTTCTATGTTCAAGGCTCTAGAATCTACTTCCATTGTCATGTATGTAAGTTTCAAAAAGTCATAGCAACCTTAACAGCGCCCTCTTGCCAATAACAGAACATTTAGCTGCAGACCATTTCTAGTGTCATGTATCAATTCTCCAATTTTAAAGTTTTAGAAGCTTAAAGAGCAATGATATGACATGATATGATAAGTCATTTATAACGCGCCTCTACACAAGTGTTTCTAGGCGTGACAAGACAAGGAAGGGGGACAGAGGAGGACAAAACAACAATCTTACTGGGCCTTGTGTCATTCAGTTTGCGCAAGTGCGGGGGTGGAGTTAAGGGGGAAGTGCCAGGGGTGGAGGTGAGGACGAGAGTGCAAGTAGCTCGTAAGTGCTTCGGTTGGTAGCGCATAAGTGTAGAGAGACAGGGGACTGCAGGGTTGCAGATACAGTCCCTTAAGTGATTGGGAGGCCCGTAGGCAGTGCAAGGGCAACTGGTCATCCAGGAGCCTGGTCCGGAAAGTTCAGTGGGTGGCCCAGATATGGACATCAGCAAGGGAGTGCGAGAGAGAAAACGGAAGCGAAAAGGAAGGTCTTGATTTGCTTCCGTAACTATAGATGGTCCTGCTCAAGTTTGACAAAGTCATGGAGGCTGTTCCAGAGGGAGGCCTGTAACGCTCACCTGATTCCCGCAGAGGCGCCGGTCTTGACTGGGTGAATGCCGTATCTTCAAAGGTGATGTGTAACACACGGTTGGCTCTTTGGGCTGGACCTCTGTGCACTGTATGTCTGACTCGAAGAGTAAGATGTCTGCAGATAGAAAATATGGGATTAATGAACTGGGGTTATTGGGTGCCTCTCTCCTCTTCCCTTTCTCTTCTCCTGTAGAACCCCAAAGGTTAACACCCTCACCTTAGGTAAGTGAACGCCGAGCTCTCCATCTGCCTCGGGGCAGGGTGCCGTGACCAGTTTCTTCACTGGATAAGGGTGCAGGCCTCTTGACCTCAGAGGACTGCTGTCCGTCGTTAACTGCACGAACGGTAAGTTCTGGGCACTTCAAATGTCTTAAAAGTCTTTTGTATGTCTTGTTTTGCAGGGTTCCGGCGATGGCGGATGGTGGGCTGATGAGAGTTGAGGATCGAACCCGCGTGAGGAATAGAAGCGCCTGGAAGCACGTAAGAAAGCGCTTGTAGCCTGCTTCACGATGCGCACTAACTGTCCCTTTTATCTTGCAGGTACAAGTTCGGAGCTTTAGAGAAGCTGAAGGGTGCTGGAATACCCACTGGATTCGGCGTGGGAAGGAGTAATGGCACGTGAGTAATAAAGTTGCCCAATGTCTTTAAACGCACCTTCTTTTGTCTTTCAGATGCGGGATGCAGCGCCGAAGGCCTCCGGAGCGTGCGAAGAGCTGGTAAGCTTTTGTCTTTCAGATGCCGGAATGCAGTGCGAAGACCTCCGGAGCATGCGAAGAGTAGGTAAGCCTTTGTCTTTCAGATGCCGGAATGCCACGCGAGGCGTTGGTGACAGCCGATGGACCAGGTAAGAGATGCGCTGCCACTGAAGACCGTAGTGCTAACCTGTTCTTTCTTTGTCTTTACAGGTGCTGCTGAAGACTGGATTCCAGGATGGTAAGCCTTTGTTCTCTTAGGCCCAGGATCAGAAGCAGAAGACACGATGAGCGTTCTGCTGCAGAGAATGCAGAATAACGCAAAGCAAGATTCATCCATCGGGTGTGGTTTAAATAGCCTCCTGTAGTGCTTAGGTGTCTCCTTCCACAGCCACGCCTAGGTAAGAAAAGAGTTCCTGCTTTCCAGAAGAGTTCCAGTGTTCTGAACCTAGGGAGTGGCTCCTGCCCCACCCAACAGGAAAAGTAGTCCCAAACAGAAGAGGATCAGTGGTTCAACTGGCAGGTAAGTAAGCAGCATGGTCTGCTGCAGGTAAGTCCACCCAAGCATTATGAGCCCGGCGCTTCCAGCGCTGGGACTGGGAATCTTTATGAGCCTGGTGCCACTGGCGCCAGGACAGGGTCCAAAAGGTCCCAATTGGGACTGGCTGGCACTCGGAACCGGGGTTATGGGTCTGCTTCCAAGGGAGTCATGCAAGTCCTGATCTTTTGGAAGCAGAGATCATGACAGCACCCCCCCTCAAGGCCCCTCCCAAACCGGGCTTCTCCGGGGGTTTGGGCTTGTTAGGAAATGTTCGATGAAATCTTTTGATTAGACGAGGCGCGTGGACATATTCTGCAGGTTCCCAGGATCTTTCTTGGGGACCGTAGCCTTTCCAGTCAATCAGGTAAAATAGTTTAGATTTGGAGATCTTGGAATCCAGGATGCTTTTGACTTCAAACTCGAGTTCTCCATCAACTAGAATAGGTTTTGGAGATGTAGTTAGTCGGGTTTGAGGTTGCACGGGTTTTAATAGAGAGACGTGGAAGACCGGATGTATCTTCATGTGAGGGGGCAAGTCCAACTTGACCGCTACTGGATTTACTATGGTAGTGATGGAATAGGGACCAAGGTATCTTGGGTTGAATGTGCGTGGTCCTTTTAGAGGTAGATATTTGGTGGATAACCAGACTTGATCTCCTACTTGATATTGGGGGGCTTCCTTCCGATGTTGGTCTTCTCCTTTCTTGTATTGTTCTTTAGCCCTTTCAAGGTGAGAAACGGCTTCCTTAAAGGCTTGGGTGATTGTAGAATGCAGGTGGTCTACTGCTGGTGTTCCAAGATCTTGGAGTGGATCCAACTCCGAGGTTCGAGGGTGACTACCGTATAAAAGAAAAAACGGGGTCTTCCCAGTTCCCGAGTGGACAGAGTTATTGTAGGCATATTCGGCTATCCAAAGGATATCTTTCCAAGTTTTTTCAGTTTGTTGTAGCATGCAGCGCAAATACTGTTCCAGAGTTTGATTGGTCCTCTCGGTTTGTCCGTCGGTTTGAGGGTGGTGGCTGGTCGAAAGTCTCACATCAATTTGAGCCGACCGACAGCAACTTCGCCAAAAATGAGAAATAAATTGACTACCTCGATCCGAAATTAGAACTGAAAAAAAACCGTGCAGTCGGACGATGTTTTCGAGAAATTCTCGGGCCAGAGTTGCTGCTGTTGGTAAGCCTTTGAGTGGAATGAAATGCGCCATCTTGGAGAATAGGTCCACGATTACTAGGATCGTATTGTATCCGGAGCATGGAGGTAGATCGGTGATGAAGTCCATAGAAAGCGTATGCCAAGGGCGAGGCGGGATGTCAATAGGGCGTAAGAGGCCGGCTGGTTTTTCCTTTTGACTCTTGTTTTGGGCACATACTCCACAGGACATTATAAAGTCTCTGATATCTTTTTTCCAAGACGGCCACCAGAAGTAGCGCTTGATCTTTTCCAAGGTCTTGGTCATACCGGGATGTCCTTCCATTAAAGAATCGTGATAACAAGAGATTACCTTTTTCTGTAAATCTGTGCTGGGCAGGTATAACCGTTTTTGGAAATATAATAGGTTGTCCTTCACCGTAAAGTCCTTTCCCTGCAGATGCCAATTCTGTATGTCTGCTGGAGTTACCAGTAGCCTGGCTTTATCCTTAACTTCCTCTATGGATTGTGTGGCGATTACACCTAGAATTCTTTGTTCGGGAATGATAGGTACAGGTTTAGGATTGATCAAATGTTCTTCCACTCCCATCGGAGAAAGGGCATCAGCTTTACCGTTTTTTGTACCAGGTCGATAGGTAATTATGAAGTCAAACTCGTCAAAGAATAGTGCCCAACGGAGTTGCCTAGAGGATTGAGCTTTTGCGGTCTTCAAATATTGCAGGTTTCGGTGATCTGTAATCACAGTAACGGTGTGTCGGGCCCCCAGAAGATAATGCCGCCAAGCCTTAAAGGCGGACTTCATAGCTAGAAGTTCCTTATCAGTAATAGTGTAATTGATTTCAGGAGGCGAGAATTTGTGGGACCAAAATGCCACGGGATGCAACTGATTGGTTACTGGGTCCTTTTGTGATAGAACTGCCCCCATGGCAAGGCTCGAAGCATCAGTTTCAACGATGTAGGGGAGTTCTGGGCGAGGATGTTTTAAGATCGGTGCAGAGATAAATCTAGTCTTCAAATTCTGGAAAGCTTGTTCCGCCTCGGTAGACCATTCAAAACGTTTGTTTTTCTTTAACAAGGCGGTGATGGGCTGGACTATTCGAGAGAATTCGGGGATAAACCTGCGGTAAAAGTTAGCGAAGCCTAACATGCTTTGAACACCTTTTACGGAGGATGGCGATGGCCATTTGAGAATTGCATCGACCTTCTTTGAATCCATACGCACTCCGCTAGGTGATAATATGAATCCCAAGAATTCAACTTCAGTCACGTTGAAAACACATTTTTCCAACTTAGCGAAAAGTTTGTGTTGACGCAATCTCTCGAGGACCATTTTCACGTGTTTCCGATGTTCAGTTTCCGATGAAGAATAAACGAGGATGTCGTCAATGTAAACAACAACACACACATCTATGAGCTCTCTGAGGACATCGTTCATAAAATATTGAAAGGCGGCCGGGGCATTGCAAAGTCCGAAGGGCATGACCTGATATTCAAATAGCCCATACTTGGTGCGGAAGGCCGTCTTCCATTCATCGCCCTCTTTTACTCGTACCAAGTGGTAGGCTCCTCTAAGATCCAGCTTTGTATATATGCATGCTTTTCTGACTTGGTCCAGGAGTTCAGGGATCAAAGGTAACGGTGATCTGGTTCAGGGCGCGATAATCTATACAAGTTCTAAGGTCCCCTTCTTTTTTTGGAACGAAGAACAAAGCTGAGGAAACAGGGGACTTGGAAGGACGAATAAACCCATTCGCTACGTATTGATCCCGGTATTGTCGGAGGTGAAGATTCTCAGGCTCGGTGAGGGCATACATTCTACTACAAGGAGGAGTAGATCCAGGTATCAGGTCTATCTGGCAGTCATAAGACCTATGAGGAGGTAGAGAGTTAGCCTGATCCTTCCGGAAAACATCTTGGAATTCTAGGTATTCAGGAGGTAACTGAGGAGCCTCCGAGGAAATTGCTGCCAGTGCAACACCAGGTCGAGGGTGACAAGTAGAGACACATTCTGGAAACTGAACCGTTCTTGCTCGCCAATCGATCTGAGGATTGTGCTTCTCTAACCAAGGAATTCCTAGAATAATCTGGAACTGAGGGGCCTTGATCACATCGAACACGATCTTCTCATGGTGTCCATCTTGACTTACTAGCGTCACTTCTTGGGTGGTATGCGTTACTGGTCCGGAGGCTATCTCCGTACCATCCACCGTAGTAATGACGTCCTTTACAGCCTTTGGACAAAGAGTCAGATTCATCCTCAAAACCATTTCATGATCCACATAATTGCCGATGGCGCCGCTGTCGACGTAAGCTTCAATCGTGTGTAATCGATCCGGATGTTCAGGGCTAATGAGGACCATAGGTATCACGAAATGCGAGGTCACGGAACTGGTTTTAACGCTCGGCAAGAGGACCTCTATTCTTGTCGGGCGAGGTTGTTTCCCTGCTCAGAGTTTGTGACCCTGGTAACTGCAGCTCCTACTGCCTTCTTGGCTGGTTTCACCGGACAGTCTCGAAGAAAGTTCCCCGAGTTTCCGCAATAGAGGCATAATTGCAGCTGTTTTCTCCTTTCTCGCTGCTTTTGTGTTAGTGGTCCTTTCAGGCCCCCTATTTGCATGGGTTCCCCGGAGTCTACTCCTTTGGTAGGAGTTGGTGGTTTGGAAAATACTCGAGCATCAAACTTGGAACGATCGGCCTTCCTGTTCTGCAGTCTGTGGTCAATTTGAACGACTAAGTCAATATAGTCCGAACAGTCTTGCGGGGGATTCACTACTTGGGCTAACACATCTTTGAGCTCTCCACGTAGACCTCTATAAAACAGCGTAATCCTTTTGTCCTCAGGCCATCGAGTTTCCACTATCAGTCTGTTGAAAGACGCAATATAAGCCAAAAGGTCTTGATTACCCTGTCGCAATGAAAGGAGCTCATTGTCCAAGGCCTGCCCCTGTGAATGTCTTGCAAACAGTTTTTCCATACTGAGCTGAAAAGCTTGAAAATCATGGAGAACCGGATCATCTTGATTAACTAGAGGGATCGACCAGTCTGCCGCATTGCCACTAAGGTACGAAAGCACGAAAGCTACCTTAGCTTGATCAGTTGGAAAGGCTGCTGGCCGGCATAAGAAGTGCAACCGGCACTGATTAATAAATACTGCACACCTCTTTGGGTCACCAGAAAATCGTTCGGGCGGAGCCAGAGGTAGATTCCCAGGTAGGTTGATCTGCACTGGGTTCGTAGAGGATGTTGAAGGAAGATTTGCCCCTGATGCGGGTAACGGAGTTTGTCCGGCTTGTGACTGTAGCAATTGTCTAGCGAGATCGTCTGTTCGCTCCTTGGAAATAATCAGTTCCCTTCTTAGAGCATTCGTTTCCTGACGGGCTGCATGCACTTCTGATCTTAGTTCCCCAAGTAACTGGGCTAGCTGGTCGGTATCCGAGGTTTCCATAGCGCCTGGGTGGGAGTTTTGCGATAGGCTTTGCGTTCTGTAATGCTCACCTGATTCCCGCAGAGGCGCCGGTCTTGACTGGGTGAATGCCGTATCTTCAAAGGTGATGTGTAACACACGGTTGGCTCTTTGGGCTGGACCTCTGTGCACTGTATGTCTGACTCGAAGAGTAAGATGTCTGCAGATAGAAAATATGGGATTAATGAACTGGGGTTATTGGGTGCCTCTCTCCTCTTCCCTTTCTCTTCTCCTGTAGAACCCCAAAGGTTAACACCCTCACCTTAGGTAAGTGAACGCCGAGCTCTCCATCTGCCTCGGGGCAGGGTGCCGTAACCAGTTTCTTCACTGGATAAGGGTGCAGGCCTCTTGACCTCAGAGGACTGCTGTCCGTCGTTAACTGCACGAACGGTAAGTTCAGGGCACTTCAAATGTCTTAAAAGTCTTTTGTAATGATATCTCTTGTTTTGCAGGGTTCCGGCGATGGCGGATGGCGGGCTGATGAGAGTTGAGGATCGAACCCGCGTGAGGAATAGAAGCGCCTGGAAGCACGTAAGAAAGCGCTTGTAGCCTGCTTCACGATGCGCACTAACTGTCCCTTTTATCTTGCAGGTACAAGTTCGGAGCTTTAGAGAAGCTGAAGGGTGCTGGAATACCCACTGGATTCGGCGTGGGAAGGAGTAATGGCACGTGAGTAATAAAGTTGCCCAATGTCTTTAAACGCACCTTCTTTTGTCTTTCAGATGCGGGATGCAGCGCCGAAGGCCTCCGGAGCGTGCGAAGAGCTGGTAAGCTTTTGTCTTTCAGATGCCGGAATGCAGTGCGAAGACCTCCAGAGCATGCGAAGAGTAGGTAAGCCTTTGTCTTTCAGATGCCGGAATGCCACGCGAGGCGTTGGTGACAGCCGATGGACCAGGTAAGAGATGCGCTGCCACTGAAGACCGTAGTGCTAACCTGTTCTTTCTTTGTCTTTACAGGTGCTGCTGAAGACTGGATTCCAGGATGGTAAGCCTTTGTTCTCTTAGGCCCAGGATCAGAAGCAGAAGACATGATGAGCGTTCTGCTGCAGAGAATGCAGAATAACGCAAAGCAAGCTTCATCCATCGGGTGTGGTTTAAATAGCCTCCTGTAGTGCTTAGGTGTCTCCTTCCACAGCCACGCCTAGGTAAGAAAAGAGTTCCTGCTTTCCAGAAGAGTTCCAGTGTTCTGAACCTAGGGAGTGGCTCCTGCCCCACCCAACAGGAAAAGTAGTACCAAACAGAAGAGGATCAGGGGTTCAACTGGCAGGTAAGTAAGCAGCATGGTCTGCTGCAGGTAAGTCCACCCAAGCATTATGAGCCCGGAGCTTCCAGCGCTGGGACTGGGAATCTTTATGAGCCTGGTGCCACTGGCGCCAGGACAGGGTCCAAAAGGTCCCAATTGGGACTGGCTGGCACTCGGAACCGGGGTTATGGGTCTGCTTCCAAGTGAGTCGGGCAAGTCCTGATCTTTTGGAAGCAGAGATCATGACAGGCCACAGCCGAAGAGAAAGATCTACCCCCCACTCTCTGCCTGGAGAAGCGTCTGACCCCTGAGTTTTTAGGTGGATGAGCAGAGGGCTCGAGAAGGAAGATGTTTAAGAAGAGAAGGTTGGATGTAGTGTGGTCCCCAGCCCCAGAAAGCCTTGTGGACAAGCAGAGGGTCTCGGAATTGATACTTGCAGCCACAGGCAGCCAATGGAAAGATTTCAGGGCTGTAGAGATGTGATCTCTGTGCTTGAGGCCAAGAACAAGTCTCACAGTCCTGTTCTGGATAAGTTGTAATGGGTGAAGAGTAGGGGCAGGCAGATTTAGAAAGAGGCTGTTACAGTAGTCCAGCCTAGAGAGGACAAGGACTCTGGTGACAGCAAGCTTCCGGAGGAAAGTGAGAAAAGGAAGAATATCTCTGTGGAGGTGCAGTTGATAGTTTGACTTCTTAGAGACATTGGAGATATGAGGAGAGAAGCAGAGGGTGGAATTGAAGATAACCACAAGGTTCTTAACCTCACAGGAAGGAGCAGGTAGAGGGCCGAGGGTGGGCGGCCAGAGTGAGAGAGGGAAGGCGGGAGCAGGTGCCCCTATGAGGAGGATCTCAGGCTTACTGGCATTAAGGCACACATCATTGGAGGCACATCATTCCTGACTTGCGGCCAGACAATCTGGTATGAGAGAAGGAGCAGAAGTGGCTGAGGGGAGCCTGAAGGAGAGCTGGGTGTCATCCGCATAACACTGAATGTTAGAGCGGAAAGTAGAGATGCGATGGTTCTGTCGGGATCTATGTTGGTACAACCTCTTCTGTTGGCGACCTAGGTTCAATTGTTTTAGGCTTTACAGCCGTGTCGCATCTTGTGTGGCATTTGTTGGAGGAACCAATCTCCTGCCTCCTTGGTTAAAATCAAAAAAAGAGAAGGTCTGTCACTCACAAATTGCCTTATTTAAAACTGTGTGTATGTAATATTAAACAGGACCACCTTTTTTGCTTTCACGATGTAATGGCAAAAACCTAAAGGAGGGGAGTACTATGAGCACATGATGCAAGATGTTAAAAAAGTGTGTATAAACGGTCCAATGATGAGTATACAATTGGATTGCAAATCTATTTTGCATTATTTTGACTATAGGGATTTACCCGGGACTTATGGAAAAAAGACGGGTAAGAGATCTTGTTTGATTTTCTTTACTTATTCACTCATATCAGTGCACAAAATGGACAGTGTCAACTGGAACATGTTTTTAATCCACACTAAATAATGTAATGTTTATTACAATGCAAGACATAAAAAAGAACTAAGGAGAATTCCGATAAAAGAAGTTTTTGAACTAGAACATAAATAATGTAAATGGGGAACATTTAAGTATAATTATGCTAAAACATCTTTTCTTTGTTTCTCTGTTTGTTATTTTTATTTAGTTTTCTTTCACTTTATTATTTTTCTTATCTCTTTGTATTGTTTTATGGTTGTTTGTAATGACTGACTAATGCCACCTTTTATGTATTTTGATGAAATATAATTGTAATGTTTATTTTTCATAATTATGTGAAACAATTTTACATAACCCTCCATTTTCCTTGTTCTTCTGTTGGGTTTAACATATGAATATCCTTAAACAATATTGTACACAGAATTTGATTGGTCTGTTGTTAATGCCCTATTTGTTTTGAAAAAGGCTCTTGAGTAGCCGAAACACGTGTAAACAAGGAATAATGGGCTTTTTGTGTTTTTGAAATAACTTAAGTATGGCGCAATTTTTGATGGTGGCAGACCATCTCTTTTTTTAGAGATGCGATGGGCCAGAGGTGCCAGATAGTGGTGCCTCTGCTGCCCCGTCTCCTTGAGCAAATGAGACACAAATGGGGCCTGCATCACTTACCTCTGGTACACAAGAGGTTTCCCATGGCTCTGCCAATGGATAAAAGGTGATTTTTTCAAAGGCAGGGCCAAACTTACAAAAGCCACACCCTTGGCCAGGCAACCATACACGCTACTATTTCCCTAAGTGGTAAACTGATATATGGGAATTCTTACAACCCATGTAATGAAGGCCGTAGACACATCAACCCTCCCTGAAGGACTTCTTGTCAATGTGTTGATGATCTTTTGGCCACATTGGCTAAACCTTCTCTTCTGGACGTTTGTTTGCCTTTCTGTACATCACACTCCATATTAAGCCTCACACCCTTCTTCACTTTCTATGACTCATATGTTTTTTATCTAGATATCCCGTTTATTGACAACTACAACCTCTACCAACTTAACTATGCACCTTTACAAGTTGCAAAACGTTGCCCCCTTTCTTTGACCCTGTCTGTGTCAGTTTCATCCTTCTCCAAGAGCTTGGGAACCTCGCAGGGAGCTAGGGTGGGTGTCACTTGCAATCATTCAAGAGGCTACAGTGGGCCTAATGCCCAAGGACCTCAGATGAAAGTGTATATCCATGCAAATGACTCCACAGCCAACTGCTTGCAGGGAAAATACATTGTCACAGCAGGCAGTGCGTCTGCTTTCAATGGCCCTGGGAAAGTAGCAGTCACACCGCTCAAAGACCTGATTGCAGCAGAAAATGTGGGTCTGAAGGTCTGTCTTGCCTAAAAGCTGGATGCTGTTTCCTCCTCCTCCGAGGTCTCAGCTTTGAATTCAAGTCTAGCAATGCTCTATTACCAATATCCATGTTCAGTAGTGGTGCAACCTGTGCCATCCTTTAGAGTGCAGGCACTCTTTGTAGCTTTCCCATCTTTCCCCTGGCCCTCAGTAGTGAATAATAAGCTTCATTATCCATATACCCACATCAATATGTATATCCTGGTCTAAAGATTGATTATATCCTGAACATGCTGCCACATATATGAACTCTGAAACCATTTGTGATTTCATCCTACTTATCCTCCTACACAAGCTTAGCCTGGCCTGTTAATATCCTTCCATATATGCTCATATAGGGCCCATGGGCAATTATGTCCTGTTCATCTTGCCATATATCCCCCATTTCACCTATTAGTAATTACAACCTCTTATTCCTGACATACATCTGAACTCTGTTACCTAAAGGGTCTTTTGGCAGAAATTAAATTAACATATTTGTGAAAAAAGCTATATATAAGTTTGCTCTGTTCTGGTGATGGCTTCCTAGCGCTCACTCCTGATTAGACTGCTTAGTCTCAGACATTTTCAAAGTTACAACGTTGGAGCGCCCACCAGCAAAAACAGGACATAGGTTATAATTCCATCAAAGTTTGTGTTAGCATATACGTTTCATTAATATTCAAAAGAAGAATTATTGTGAACAATCCATACTGGGCATGTACACCCACAAACTAATAAAAGAGCCCCATAGTGAATCACAGGGATTTGACCTCCTGCTATGGTTTCACCAATCGTTCCTTCTCAAAGGCTCTCAAGGGCCATGAATGGACAAATCCTATATAGTAACCTGATATTAAAATAGTATCCCTTGTGGATGGCATGGACCTTTACAAATTATAATGTTTTAGCATTTAACCTGAGATAACAACTTGACAAGTTTTCCAAAAATCAGGAGGAGATGGCGTGTGAGAAGAGATTCCTTCTTAGTGTTAGCAGGACCTCTTCCATCTTCTCCTGGCTAAATGAGGTCCGCTAGAATCCATCCAGGCTGCGCCACTTAGGCTTCCTAAATGTAAGCTGAGGTTTAAGTTTAGCTGCGACTGCTATAGGATGGTAAAGTAAAATGCATTAACTTCAAAAAGTACAGTTCCAGAATGCTGGAAATGGTTGTAAAAACTAGTGGAACTGTTAACTGCTGAGGATCTTGGATTGTTAGGGTAAGCAGGGCAGGGGGCAACTCCATAGGGGAAGAAATAGGGTTAAGTCGAACCATCATCAATTGGCAAGATGTTCTTGGAAGGGTAGGGTCTTCAGGTCAGTTTTATCTGGATTGGTAATATTTTCCAGAGACAGTGGGCAAAGAGGAAAATGCCTGTTTTCAATGTTCCCTGCAGTTCTTTATTTTCAGCCTCTGATGTGGTGGATTCTGATCATGCACTGGCATCTGGAGATGGTGAGTTTTGAGACCAAGAAGAAGGGTGTTTTGATTGTGACTGCTTTGTAGGTCATGCAGGCAATCTTGAACATAATGTGTACAACTCCATGGGGATGGAGGTGAAGTGGTTGCATTTTCTTAATCCTGTGCTGAGGCATTCTGCAGAATGCTGGACAGATTTCTGAATGGCCAAGTTGGCATCTGAGACACCTGCGAGTATGGCACTGCCTCTACCCAGGTGGGAGATGACATGGGGTTGGATCACTGTTCAGAAACTCAGCAAAGGTTTGAAAGGCCAACTTTGTGGAGGGGTGAAAGCTGGTACAATGCTGATGTGGTCTTCACGGTGATGTGTGCTCTGAATGAAATGTTGCAGTCGATAGTAAAGCTGAGCAAATTCTTACTGGTCGAGTAAGTCGAGGCGTCAATCCATCAAGCTTCATGTGAGTCAGACAATTCTGGATTTAGCCATATTTGGGGTGGCTTTGCTTGGAGAATGACTGGATGAGGGAGAGACATTGCTTGAGTCAATGGATGTTGATGATGCAATTGATCTTTAGGTAAAGCTTTGTATCATCTGCATATTGATATATCTGGATGTCAGTGTTGATGAGATCCCCCAGAGCTTTCATGTAGAGTTTTAAAAAGATAGAGGACACAATGGAGCCTTGTGGAACTCTCAGGTTAATAAGAAAAAGAAAAATAAGTGGGCACCAAAAGGTAAGTACTATTTGTCGTCCTTTGTCCGTATTATATTTTTAATTTTAACAAAAAAATCAAAACACTTGCAGGAGCAGGCTGTGACGGGTCTGGAGCCACCCTGACCCGAAAACAAGTGAGGCAATAGACTAGATGGGAAACCTAGTCACACAACCGCTCTCCGTTTGTACCCGATCTGGATAATGTTGTTCGAAAAAACGGTTCCAAACAGTGCTGGTTTTATTCCTCCTAATCTAGGAATTGTTCATAAATCCAAAATAACTTCAAAGACTTCATTTGGGTAATGTATATATTTCTTTATCAAAGAAATCTAAAAAATGATCACTAATCAAATCTTAGTGAGGACGCAGCTGACATATTTCATTATTCGAGTAGACTTAAGATGCCAATGCATTTCGGAGTGTTAAACTCCTTCATCAGGGCAAGTCTGTACTGTTGGAGGAAGGTAACATCAACAAAATCATAAGAAAATGTATAGAGAAAGAGCAATGCACAATGAAATGTAATGGTGACATAATAATCATACAGCACATAAAAGAAAAATAATGATTACATACCCCAATAGAAGAATTCAAGTCAAGGTGTAATATGTAAAAAACAGAGAAAATGGAAATCAGTAAAAAAGTGTGGTTGCAGACATTAAATTATTGTCATGTGCTTGTGAGGGAAAGAAGATTACCTCGCTTTTAGAATGAAGTCAGGCGCGGTGAATGAAAAAGAAACAATGTCAGGCGTATGTTTTCACAAAGAACACGATCAAATGCTGGAGGGAGTCCAGTGTGCGATCTGTAAAAGCGAAACCAACTTTAGTGGGTGAGGTTGTAGGAGGTAGGTAAACGGAGTAGAGTGAGCCACATGGTGCCCAGTTACCTGGGTCCAAAGAATGGTGTCGGCGGTGAACGCAGAGAGCCGTTGTGCATCGCTGACTGAAACTGTTGTTAGGGAAATGGTGAATGAAATAGACACGTGACCGCATCGCGCTGGGGAAACCCGCGCGATGCGGCATGTAATTCAAGAGGCAGCATACCACCGTTAGGGACATCATTGATGCAGGAAAAGCAATTGTAGTGGCTGTGGGGACTAAGTCATGAATACTAAAGAGAAAATAATATAAAAATTGTACATGACATAGACATAGAAGAAATACTCATATCATTTACAAAAAAACGGGCCACATTATAAACCAAACCTAACATATTTATGAGAAATGTAATAGAATATCCATCGTGTCCACAAAGTGTTGCACAGAACTGTGTCACCTTGAAATGAACAAATAATAACAAAGTATTCATAAAGAGCGCTCATACGAACGCTAGACAATACCAAAGGTGTCTAAACTAATAGATGTATATAATGACATGATGAACATTAAGGGCAGCATAGAAAAATGTGGAAAAATATACAACCAATCTGCAAGAGGTGGTGCCAAGTGGTACCACCTTGGGTCCCAGTCAGGTGACCAGGAGTAGCAGACTAGTTGTGGTAAACCATAATATATCTCATTAGCAAAGTGAAAAAAGCAAATAAAACGCTAATCATAACCATATGTATCTACGCTTATTGACATATATAATAATACAAAAAGCATTCAGGGCAGCGTAGGAAAACATGCAACAAGTCTGCAAAAGGTGGTACTAGGAAGTACCACCTTGGGTCCCAGTCATGTGACCAGGAGAAGCAGACTTGATATGATAAACCATGTTATATCTTATTTAAAGAGTGAAGAGGCACATCCTCAGCAAAAAATTATGCATACCAATGGTAACAAATGGACTGCAAGTTGAAACAAAAGGCAACCCTACTGTTTTTTGTCTTAACATCGGAGCAGCTTATACCTGATGACAACAGTCAGTATATTATTGTGTTATTAGCACCACCTCTTACATAACATTGGGAAATAATAAACAAAACCACAATACACCACATTAGATATAGCAATGATAGTTAATCTCCTCGTTGAGACCATTGGGATACAAACTCCCAAGTTTATCAATCCAAAATGTTTCTCTTTGGTTGAGGCGAAGACTCAAATCCTCATGTGGATTAATCTTGGTCAGTACTTCCAAAATCAAGAACCTGATTTTTGTCAAACTATGACGTTTCTCATTCCAGTGTCTGGCCACCGCTGAATTTGGATTCGAATTCCGGATGCACGAGCGATGCTCATTCCATAGTACTTTAGCAGCTCTCGTGGATTGGCCAACATAATATTTCCCGCATGGGCACTTGATTCCATATATTATGTTCACACTGTCACAAGTACCGAAAGACTTCAGAGGAATCTTGTTGCCTGTGCGGGGATGGTACACAATGTTTCCTTTGATTACCATATTACAGTTGGCACAGTGTAGACAGGGGTATGTGCCTGTCCGTTGGGTGCTTGGTTCTTTTAAAGGGGGTCTGGTACGGACAAGTTCATCGCGAAGATTCCTACTTCTCTGGTAGGCAAATACTGGTATTTGGTCAAATAGTTTCTGAACTCTAACATCATCCTTGAAAATGCTACAATGTTTTTTATTGGAATTCTTGATTTTGTTGCTTTGGATCGAATATTTTGAAACATAGACCGGTGATTTGAGTTCCCTTTTGGATTTAGTAACATTGGACAGCAATGTATCACGATTTAAAGCATTCACTTTCTCAGATGCTAAGTGTAGTTCTTCTTGCTTATAACCACGTGCCAGGAATTTGTCCTTCATTTCAATTTGTTGGGCTAGACATTCTTCTGGGTCACTCACAATCTTTTTGACTCTCAAGAGTTGACTATATAGAAGATTTCTCAAGAGACTAGGCTGATGGAAGCTAAGACGATGTAACAAATTGTTCCGATCAGTGGTTTTGCGGAACAGAGTTGTGCTGTAGCCGCTGTCTTTCTTCTCTATTAAAACATCAAGGAATGTGATCCTGTCTTTAGATATCTCGCTTGTGAACTGGATTCGCGGGTCAATGTTATTGAGGTATTCGAAGAAATTATTGAATGTGGATTCGGTACCTGTCCAGATTCCAAAAATGTCATCAATGTACCGTGACCACAAATGAATGTTACGGTTCCATTCTTGATTGTTCAGTATGTGTTCTGTCTCAAATTTGTACATAAAGCAATTTGCATATGATGGTGCCATGGTGGCGCCCATCGATTTGCCGGAGATTTGAAGAAAGAACTTATTCTGATATTGAAAATATGAATTCTCTGCGATGAATTGAAGAAGAGCGATGATGAATTCTTTCTGTGCACGGACCACGGGTGTTTCTAATAAAAGCCATTCAACAGATTCTATGCCTAGATCATGCAGTATGGATGTATATAGGCTCTTAACATCAATGGTGAACATCAAGTGTTCACATTGGAAAATCGAGTTGTTAAGTTTTTGCAGGAAATGTGTTGTGTCCCTGATATAGGTGGAGGTTTTTTGTATGAGTGGCTGAAGAAAAAAGTCAATGTACACTGCCAATGGTTGATTAATGCTGTCCATTCCAGCAACTATAGGTCTCCCTGGTGGTTTAGCCTGATCTTTATGAATCTTTGGTAAAGTATAAAAATTTGGAACCCTGGGGTGCTTGTTGTTAAGAAATTTACGAGTGTGTTCGTTTATCCAATCTAGTTCCATTGCCCTGTCAAGTAGAATCTCCAGGTTTTGTTTGATGGGTGCTGTGGGATCATGATCTAAGGGTGCATAAATTGTCTGGTCCTGTAATTGCCGGATGCATTCTGCATCATAATCAGTGGTATTCATGATTACCAAGGCTCCTCCTTTATCTGCTGGACGAATGGTTATATCTTTGTCACAGTAGAGGTCTCTGATGGTTTTCATCTCATGGGGTTTCATATTTTTATGGGGTGGAATTTTGTAGCTGATACGTTCCAGATCTCTGGTGACCATTTTCTGGAAAATATCTATGGATGGTACCGATATAGGTGGTATGAATCCACTCTTTACTCTGAACTCCTGAAAATCAGGGGCGTCAGAGATGCTTTCCTGGGTTTCAAGTTCTTCGAAGAACACCTTGAGTTTCAATTTCCTTACGAATTTATAGAGTTCGATCTTGGTATCAAACAGAGTCGTGCTGTATGTGGGCACGAAATAAGACCTTTTTGTAACGTGTTTACTTCTGTTTTGTTTAATACCCTTCGAGATATGTTAATCACTAAGTTTTCCTCAGTTGGAGTCTCGTTTGAGGCTTGCTTCTGAGGTTTCCTCCTCCCTCTGCGGGTTCTTTTGGTCGTGCTCCTAAAAAAGGCGAGGGTATTAAACAAAACCGCCCCAGTCGTAATGACCCCCTATGACTGTCCAGCCCCCCTGCTTTCATGGCGACAGAGAACCCCCCTGCACAGGAGCGACTATGACACCCTGGATCCCCCTCTCCCTATGCTCCTGGCCCTGGGACAGGACATACCTGAAACAGGTGAACTCACACCCTTCATTGTCCTGTGTTTACAGTAGAAAGTTGTAAATATATACATATTAGCTTTTTCTGCACGGATTTGATAAGGCAAACATCAGCCACTAGTATTGGATCGCACTGCAGTGCACGTCCACTGGAGCCAGTGTTGGACATTAGCGTGCGTGGCGCTACTTCCCAAAGCAAGTCTTTTTAGCCGCATCGGCATTACTTTATCATGCCTAGCCAATCACTGAGACATTAATCCGTCAACTACTTATGAAATGTCCTAGTCTGCAGTCTTGTCATAACTGATTCACCTTAATGGTTGAACGGTCAGTGCCCAGATACTGGTATCTTGTTCCGTTATGTAAACTTGGTGTCCTTGGCTTTTGACATTCCTTTTAGGCATCTACCACTGCAGCATTTTCCTGAATTAAATATGTTTGTTTCAAATAGAATGCTTAGCTGGGTGCCCCTCTTAAAGCTACAGAGCTTAATTTGCTCTTTCTGTCGCCTCATCTATTCTATTTTTGAACACAGTAATAAGGCCAATTCCTTATCTTTTTCCTACTTGTGTAGCGTAAAATAACTATTCTTTGTGTCAGCTGTATTTCCAGGACAATTTAAAGTGCAGTTTCAAATGTGTCCTTTCTTGTCTTATAATTTCGTTTCTTCTGAGGAAGGCAGGGGGTCAGTGCCTGAACATGCCCTCTAGTCAATAATTATCCCACTACATTCCCTCCTCTGGTCGAGTCATTGACCACTTCTTCATTTTGTCTCATCATATCATAGCCATCCTTGGGCAACCACACTCTAGTAACCCCCTCAAGTTACCTCCTTGTTCTACGTATTCTGCTGGACTGCATGTCATAAGCCAGCACTCGCCATTCTGTTCACATTTCATCCAGTGCCCATTGTAGTTATGGGTATCTTTTGGGCATGTAAGCAATGCTCCAGGTTGTCTAGCTGGCTGACCCAATGGGTACATGGGACAGTAAACTTTGCCACCAGTTTGACTGTACTGATGTACAGTGTCAGCCACATGAACCATTACGGTAATTTGGAGTGCCTGTTTGCCAGTCTTTTTACATTGGATTATTGCTATTCTCAAGATGCAAAATGCCATAAGGACCAGTACCAGAATTTCCCACAGAAATTTGAACGCATCTGTCAGCCTGGCAAGCATCCAGGAAAATAGATAACTGAACCAGCTATCATCCTCAATGTCATCCACTTCCTCCTCCATTTTATCGTGTAGCTCTTTCAAGGAGTATAAAGTCTCTGTCAAGGTTCCCTTCTCCCCATCATGTGTGGGTAAATATGTACAGCAACCTGGCCTTATCTTTGCACACACTCCTCCCTCTATGGCTGTGAGGAGGTCCAGAACATACCTGTTCTGTAGGGTCATCAATCTGACCTCTCTTAACTCCTTCTTGATGGCATTAAAGCCTTTTATTTTGCCATTAATAGTTTGTAACAGTTCTCATCTAGTTATCTGGATCCAGTGTGCATTTGCTGCTGCTTGCAGGCCAGGCATTAGAAAGGATGTGAAGAACATTCTTGTTTTACCAAATAACTTATGACTCGCTGTTATTTCATTGACTGAAGCATTGGCCTGCTTGGAAAAATATTTAGTTATTTTTGTGCATTTTAGACCTAGGGATCTTTTCTTCCTGTTGTGTACCATTGAAGGAAAAGTCCCAATGACAACCTCACTTTGTGGTATTAACAATGCTGGTGCATTTAGTAGCACTATTGTATATATGCCACCCCAGTTGGGTGGAAGCTGCATATACGTTCTTGTACCGCAGGCCCTGTAATGGTCTATTCGTACAGCTGTGCCCACTTTCATACCTGGTAAATCCATAATGTGTTTGCGCCCTTCATTATTACCAAGCCTTAATGAACCATTATTTCTAAAGCATAATGTTGGTGCTTCCAGTTTGGTTATGGGTACTGGTCCTGCTCCATCTTACACCCGTGGTAAAAATTTGCAGTTTTTTTCCATTCCTCATGGCACACTCTGTCTGCATTTTTTATTACTTCTATTGGCCCAGTCCATACTGCCTCGGTGTTGCATAGCATTATTCCATCAACCCATCCTCCCAAGGAATATACTTTCCCTTTTATTTGCAATTGTGGTCTGTTGGCACAAATTAAACTGGGCATCTGTACACCTTACTATTTGGTGATCCACTACTTCGATATCTCCTCTTTTTGGACCTGATAATATGTACTTGAGCCCCTTACTTTTCATTCTTATACTCTCCATCATGTGTGCGTCTTTCACATAGTCATCTACGTATGGGAATTCTGATCCTGTGAGATGCTTCATCATAGCTGATTGTCCCTGAAATTGTCCTCTGGTCTGGCATACTGCGAGATGTACCAAGCATTGTGCTCTGGACTCAGGTACTTCTTGAGGTATAAATACTCGAAAGGTTGTCATGGCATAGGGCATAGTTGAGCAAACAAAGCAGCTTTCCCTTGATCTCTCTCTCCCCCCACCTTCTCCATTGACCTATACCACAAGTTTTGTTCAATATTTATGGAATTGTCAAATACCTTTTCATGTAATATTCATCATCTGCAATACTTCTAATAGCCCGTACTGTCTCCACAATTGACGGAACACAATTTCCTGGTCTATCTGGAAATCTATTTGTTGCTTAACTTCTTCACTAACATTATGCCATAGGGACACATTTATCTCATCATAATCAGTCAAATGCAGCGTGAGATAAAATAAGAAATAAAAACAACAAAGGAGAAAGGAAAACAGAAGGACCGCAATGGCCATAATGTCAGTCGTTTGTAGATGTGTCCTGCTCCGTATTTATTAAGGTATTATGAAGAGATCAGGAACATAAGGATATGAAAACATTCGTACATCAAGGTGAGCTTTATATAACTTTTTCAAGCACTTGCAACCACTGATAATGACAATAATAACAGATTTGATTGATTTCTTTTTCAAACCGCTTCCACTATTTAGTGGTTCATTGATAAAGAATGTAAAAATAAAAGAAATATAAAAATAGTGCTGATAAAGAACAAAAGAATATAAGATGTGGAACATAAAAAATAGACCCAATAAATATGTAAAGATAGAAAAGTAGAAAAATTGTACTTTATAGATGTATGGGTTTATGAAAAATAGTCCTTAATACTGTGCTTGTGATATATTCAAAAAGTCCTCAGCATCAACTCCTTTCTTACTGTTCCAGTGATAGTTCAGCCTCAATATTCCTCAAGTGGTGCAAGAGAATTCACATTTCCTTTATTCTCAAGTTCCTTATTCTTTTTATCTTCTTTCTCAGCATGCACTTGGGCTCTTGTCCTGGGTCTGTTTTCAGTCTCTTCTCCCTCAGGATCCTGGTATTTGGGCAGGGAGATAGCACTCTTCTATTGTCTTATGTTGGTTATGTGGACCCACAGGAAAAGGTTGACAACTGCAGTAGTATTCAATTCTATTTTGTCTTTTTCTGTGCCTTTAGCGTTACCTCCCCGCCGTTCCCTCTCCTGTCAATAAATGAAAGAGAGAGATATTTAGCCATGGACATCAAATAGCCATCTAACTCGGTTACTAACACAGTCGCTGTGCTTTGGGCATATGTCTGTGCACACATGGGCGGTGTAATGGGAACATGCTAATCTTGCTAACCCATGCTGCCCGAGGGTTTTGTGCACTTTATAAATGTTAAATAAATAAATAAATAAATCTCCACAACCCTCCCTGAGATTTATTCACTATGTATACAGCAGTGTTGCAAGGTGATTCTGATGACACAATCACTTCCCACTTCATGAGCGGATTTATTGTTTCATAAATACCCTCATCTGTTTCTTTGGACATTTTATACTGTTTCCCTCGAGGTAGAATTGCTGCTTTCTTTAATTTTATTTTTTCTGCTCCAATCCCTTTTAACAACCCAACATCATATGGACTGGTCACCCATATGTGCCGGGTACCCTTCCCAAATCTTCTTCCATAAATGATGGTACTTATTTAGCTAGCATTATTTGTTGTGGCACCTCTGTATACTCTATTCTCAATTGACATCGTATACTTATCTCAATCAATATGTCACCATCAGAGTCACTGTAGTCAAACAACTCATCGGCCCTCATTACGACCCTGGCAGTAAGTAAGCTACATTACCGCCATGGCGTAATCATCGTTTACGCCATGGACCGATGGCGTAAAGAGCGCCATATTCCGACCCATCGCGCATGAGCATTACGCCATGGCGGTAATGTAAACTACGCCATGGCGTAAACAGCCCTTACCGGCATCGAATGCCGCGCTGGGTGACCCACCGCCACCCATCATAGCGCCGACCGTAATCAGCGGGCCCCGTAATTAGCGGGCCCTGTAATTAGCGGTCACCGCAAATAAGCGGAACCGGAAGTAGCGGGAAAGAGCACAGCGGCCATCTTTAAAAACACAATCCATTGCCATCCCACCCAACCACACTACATTCGACCCTGAAACCCTGTGAATCCCATTACCCACCCATTTCCTCACCTAACCATGCCAAAAGTTGTTAAAAAAGCCTGCGACAGGCAGCGGCAGGACCGCTTCAGTCGCGAAGAACTGACTATGCTGGCAGAAACGCTGCAGGAGAAGGCAGACGTCGTCTTCTCATCAGAGATGACGAGACCAGCCATAGCCCGGAAAAAAGCAGTATAGGAACTCGTGGCACAACGCTTCAGTGCCGTAGGTACCACCCCACGTACCGCCAGACAGTGCCGCAAAAGGTGGGATGACCTCCGGCTCCGAGTAAGGGGTATACTGTCAGCAAACCGCAACCTGGGACTGGCAACTGGCGGTGGAGCAGACTCCCCACTGAAGATGCAGCCATGGGAGGAGACATGTGCCTCATTGATCGGCATAGAGTGCATCGAGGGCGTAGGCGGAATGGAGAGAGGAGCCCCGACATCAGGAGACACAGGTAGGTGCCTCCAAATCAGCCTTGCAAAACACCCAGAATCACACTTACATGGGAATCACAATGTCGCCCCATATGGCAAACGCAACACATCAGCAGAAGACCCACACCCTGCACACATGCAGCATGTACACTCTACAGCAGGCACACACATTCCTGCATGCTCAACCCACCCAAAAGGGAGACAACCTGTATGTCACGGCCTACAAAGTCCACCATCTATCCATCTAAACCATGGCACTCATCATAATACCTGCTCAATGTCCGCTGAACCATCAATAACACTTTCCCTCCTCTGCTCCACCACAGGCTCACACTCGGACACCGGCAGGGACGAGAGTGGCACCACCCCAGCCAAGAAGACCAGGACAGAGGGAAGAGGCCACCAACCATCCACCTCTGCTGGACCCATGGCCAACCCACAGCAGGCCAATATTCCTGTTGCCGAACAGCCCAGGGCAGCAATTCCCCTCGAGGCAGACCCACAACCACTGCTGCCCACTGAGGGGATCGTGTCTGCGGGGAGCAGTACAGTCGGGGAGACTGCAGCCATCGCACCCTGTTCTGACAGCGATGTGGCGAATGGGGATGATGACATGGAAGGTCCCCCCCACACCCAACTTACCTCCCCACACCTGTCCCCATGTAGCCTGCATGGACAGGACACACAGGGGCAATCCCCTGGAGGTTCATGGCCAGCCACTCCAAGCTCAGTGGGAGTAGGGGAGGAGGGGAGTAGTCCTATTGGGCCTGCAATTGCAACCCCTATTGTGCCTGATTACAGCCAGGTGCTGGACCAAATATCAGCGAGGCAAGAACAACTGGCGCCAATCCTAACGCAGCATGTTGCTGATTGTGGAGGTGCCAGTTCAGGCCTGGAGAGGTGTGCTGACAGCATCAAGGCAGCCATCCAATCAGCAATCACGAACATATGCACGGAACTGGCCGCAGTGCGGAATATGATTAGTGAACTGATACGGACAATCATGGACACACGGCGTACCGAGCAGGCCGGTTCCTCCTCAGCTGCAAGTTCGGCCCCATCCAGCCCCGTCCGCAGGTCATCCAGGACCCGGAGGAGTACAGGCAGGGGGGCCCCAGGTTCCGGGACAGAGGGCTGGCAATAGTGCCCGCACAGTGGACCACTAAAACATTACCCACTTCACCACAGGCACTGGCACTCCTTTGCAGGGATTTCTGGGGGGAGGGGAAGGGGGGATTGGGTGTGTTGGGGTGTTCAGGGGGGAGGGGGGATTGGGTGTGTTGGGGTGTTCAGGGGGGAGGGGGGAATGGGTGTGTTGGGGTGTTCAGGGGGGAGGGGGGATTGGGTGTGTCATGTCTTTTCAGGAGCACAATACACTTTTACGTTTATCACAAACCAAATGTGTGGACATTGCTCATTGTGTATGTGTGCTTTATTGTTGTACAGTCTACAGTGTGCATATACCAGACACACACAGTGCCCCAAGTACCGTCCACATGTTACACGCACACGCAGTGTGTGCTAGAAGCATTGGTCAATGAGATTCTGACGCATTTCACGGCCCTCCTGTGCATCGCTGCCTCCTTGAGGTGCTGCCCCATCCCCACCCTCATCATCCTCATCATCAGGTGGTTGCAGTTCTGCGTCAGGGGGCAGAGGCACGTTACGTCTGACGCACATATTGTGTAGCATGACACATGCCATGACGATCTTCGCAACCTTCTCATGGCGGTACAGGAGTGCCCCGCCAGACCTGCTGAGGCAGCGGAAACGTGCCTTCAGTAGGCCAAAGGCCTGCTCTATCACCACACGGGTACGTGCATGGGCACGGTTGAAGTCCTCCTCATGCTGGTTCTGTGGGTTCCGGACTGGTGTAAGGAGCCACCTCTTCAGGGGATAGCCTGCATCATCTGTAAATGGGCAACAATGTATGTGTCAGGAATGAGATTGCTTTCTGGACATGACGCGCCACCATGCCTTGCATTCAACTGTAACTTTGCACCAGATTCAGTTGTGCTAATGGATTCACACCATGCAACCGGTATATGTTCATGGCTCTCATGTACTGTTTTGCATGCCAAGACACAATGCAGGGGGGACAATTGCCTTGTGAGTGCCCATCCACTGTGTCCGTTCAGGCCGTTAGTTTATGTGACCTGGCACGTGTCCTGTGAGGTCAATGCTCACATGATTGCAACATTGCTGTCTGGCTCATTATGACCCCAGGGAACAATACTGGTGTCAATGGGGGGAGTTTGTGGGTCTTGTTGTCTGTGTAGCGGTGCATTGATGTTCCTGTCCGACATGTGCCTCCTTTGTGCGCAGTTATGGGGCACAGGCCTTTCAGTTGATGATGTTTGGTGACGTGCAAGTAGGTGCGTTCCTTTGGAGTCAATGTGGTCACATTTCGTACAGTGCACTTGCAGATGGTTGTGTCATGGTTGGGGTACACTTTCATTCACATGTTAGGGCTGATTAGATCAGGCATCATATATACTGTTGTCAGATGACGTGAGTGCTGCCTCAGGGTATGATCTGGCTACTGCTAGTCGCAGCCATGTGACGTATGCATCATTCCCCCCCACCCTTTCTGCCAGGTGCAATATGCATTGGTACGTCGATCACCTACACACTTCGCATTTCCATGCTCATGACATTGGACTCACCAAGTAGGCAGGATCTTGGGCCTGCATGTCGCTCCATGTAGCGTGGTATTGTGGAGTTCCGAAGGACCATTCAATCATGCGTTGATCCGGGGAATCGGGCACAACAATGTGTGAAGATCTTGTTGGAGTCGCAGACCATTTGCACGTTGATTGAGTGAAATAGTTTACGGTTGCGGTATGGTACCTCCATGGCATGTGGGACCACCAATTCAACATGGGTGCAGTCGATGGCACCAATGCAACCAGGTATGCCAGCTAGTTCATGGAAACCCACTTTGGTGTTGGCAATCTCCTGGGCAGACCGTGGCAATGAGATGTGGTCGTCTGTGTACTTGAGGAGGGCATCGAGCACTTGGATCAGTGTACGTGAGAATAATGGTTGGGATATGCCATGCAAGTGGCCCACTGTGTGCTGGTAGGTGCCTTTGGCCAGGAAGTGGAGCACGGACACGACCTTCAGTAGGGGCGGGATGGCGGTGGGTGTTTCTATCATGCTGACGATGTCGTTGTGTATCATGTGCACAATGTTGGTGATGGTGTCCCGGTCCAGTCGGTACAGGGTGTGGATCTGCTCTGCGGTGAGGTTGAATGGACTGGCTCTGATGCGTGGGATTGGGGGCTGCCTGCGTGGTGCCACTGGCTGTGCTGGTGGGGCTTGCTGGACCTGCCTTGCCCTCCTTCTCCTCCTGCGTCTCCTCTGTGCAGGTTGTTGTTGTTGTTGTTGTTGTTGCAGTTGTAGCACTCGCATTGCTATCAGGTCCTCCAGCCCCAACATTGCTAGTCCTATTGGTATCATTGTGGAGTGTGACTGGGGCTGGTAGGGGTGGGTGTGCTCTTTTTGCACTGGGAGAGTCTGTATTGCCTCCACGTGTGCTGATTCTGTGCACCTGTGGCAGCTGGGAACACTGCACATGGCCATTTACGGTTGGTTCGCGATGGCGGAATTAGCGCCATGGCGGTAAGGTACTTTACATCCTTGGCGATGGCGTTAGGGGCATGTCCGCTTGGTTTGTGATCTGCATAGCTTTGCGCCATGCCGGTATTTACGGCATGGTGGGTCGCGCGCGCGCGACCTTGGTGCTGTTAGCGGCACCATAAACTACGATGTCGCTAATTGCATCGCGGGTCATAATCGGACCTAGCGGTAAACGATGCCGGTATTCACTTACCGGCATCGTTTTCCGCTTACCGCCTGGGTCGTAATGAGGGCCATCATCTGTCAAGTGGGTCAGTCTGTGTGATGTGTCAAGTGCTATTACTGTGTGCCAACTCACTCCTTCCTTATCAGAGCCCTGTAAAATCACTTTATCTTCCCTAACTAAAGCCATCTCTAGCTCAATTGTAACCAGTTCCCTTCAGTTACATCTGTAGGTATCTGTGTTCTCAATAAAAAGTTTGTGGGTAGTCTCAATAGCTGTCCCTTAATGAGGGGAAGGCATGCTAACATCATTTGTACTCCATAGAAAACTACTTCAGGACCCACTGGTACTCCCCTTTGTACTTTCAGCGCATGAAAAGCTTGTATGTATTCCTTTGCTGCCTGGAAATGTATGCCTGGTGTAGAGCATATTATGCTGTCCTCTGTGAGTGATACTGACATATTGAGTTTGGCCATAAGATCTCTTCCCAAAATGTTAACAGGTGTCTTCCTGTAATGAAGGAATGGGATAGCTACCGTCTGCTCTCCTACTGTCACAGGATTCTGTTGCCCCAGTGTCAACTAAGAAAGAAAGAGTGTGGTGGCCTATAGATACCTCCGCCCTCTGTTCCTGTTCAGTGTCTGTGGTTACTGATAGGATAGGGCACATCAAGCTATTCTGTGGGCTGTCCGATTGGGGATGCATGTTCAGTCCTGTCCCTGTAAAAGGGTTTCCCCCAACCACTGTCACTCCTCTTATTCGTGGTGTCTGTGGCAGAATATTGGTATCCCACTGTGTCACTGCTTGTTGTGATTGCACTGCATTATTTGGTTGCTGTTGTGTCAATGTCTGCTGTGGTTTTTGTGGCACTGACTGTGGCTGTATCTGTGGCCCTTGTGGTTGCTGCACCTGCTGTGCTTGTGTCTGATCAGGTGAATATTGTGTTTAGTCATAATAACCACAGTCTTGCTTCGGTGCACCATATGGTGCTGGATATGCCATCCTCCTCTGAGCCCATACTGCAATGCACCTTGCTGCATTGCTCCTCTACTTCTACACACTGTCATGATCTCTGCTTCCAAAAGGTCAGGGTTTTCCCAACTCCCTTGGAAGCAGATCCATAACCCAGGTTCCGAGTGCCAACCAGTCCCAATTGGGACCTTTTGGACCCAGTCCTGGCGCCAGTGGCACCAGGCTCATAAATATGCCCAGTCCCAGCGCTGGAAGCGCCGGGCTCATAATGCTTGGGTGGACTTACCTGCAGCAGACCATGCTGCTTACTTGCCTGCCAGTTGAGCCTCTGATCCTCTTCTGTTTGGAACTACTTTTCCTGTTGGGTGGGGCAGGAGCCACTCCCTAGATTCAGAACACTGGAACTCTTCTGGAAAGCAGGAACTCTTTTCTTACCTAGGCGTGGCTGTGGAAGGAGACACCTAAGCACTACAGGAGGCTATTTAAACCACACCCGATGGATGAATCTTGCTTTGCGTTATTCTGCATCCTCTGCAGCAGAACGCTCATCGTGTCTTCTGCATCTGATCCTGGGCCTAAGGAAAAAGGCTTACCATCCTGAATCCAGTCTTCAGCAACACCTATAAAGACAAGAAAGAACAGGTTAGCATTACGGTCTTCAGTGACAGCTCTTCACTTACCTGGTCCATCGGCTGTCACCAACGCCTCGCGCTGCATTCCGGCATCTGAAAGACAAAGGCTTACCTACTCTTCGTGCGCTCCGGAGGTCTTCACACTGCATTCTGGCATCTGAAAGACAAAAGCTTACCAACTCTTCGCACGCTCCGGAGGCATTCGGCGCTGCATCTCGCATCTGAAAGACAAAACAAGGTGCGTTTAAAGACATTGGGGAACTTTAATACTCACGTGCCATTACTCCTTTCCACATCTAACCCAGTGGGTATTCCGGCACCCTGCAGCCGCTCCGAACTTGTACCTGCAAAATAAAAAGACAGTTAGAGCGCATCGTGAAGCAGGCAACAAGCGCTTACTTACGTGCTTCCAGGCGCTTCTATTCATCACACGGGCTCCATCTTCAACTCACTTCAGCCCGTCATCCACCATCGCCGGAACCCTGCAAAACAAGAAACATCATTACTAAAGACTTTAAAGACATTAGAATTACTCGAAACTTACCGTTCGTGCAGTAAACGACGGACAGCAGTCCTCTGAAGTCAAGAGGCCTGCTCCCCTTATCCAGTGAAGAAACTGGTTACAGCACCCTGCCCCGAGGCAGATGGAGAGCACGGCGTTCACTTACCTAAGGTGAGAGGGTTAACCTTTGGGGTTCTACAGGAGAAGAGAAAGGGAAGAAGAGAGAGACATTCAATAACCCAGTTCCTTAATCCCATATTTTCTATCTGCAGACATCTTACCCTTCGAGTCAGACATACAGTGCACAGAGGTCCAGCCCAAAGAGGCAGCCGTGTGTTACACATCACCTTTGAAGATACGGTATACGCCCAGTCAAGACCGGCGCCTCTACGGGAATCAGGTGAGCGTTACAGAACGCAAAGCCTACCACAAAACTCCCGTCCAGGCGCTATGGAAACCTCGGATACCGACCAGCTAGCCCAGTTACTTGGGGAACTAAGGGCAGAAGTGCATGCAGCCCGTCAGGAAACTAACGCTCTAAGAAGGGAACTGATTATTTCCAAGGAGCGAACAGATGATCTCGCTAGACAATTGCTACAGTCACAAGCCGGACAGACCCCGTTACCCGCATCTGGGGGAAATCTTCCTTCTACATCCTCTATGAATCCAGTGCAGATCAACCTACCTGGGAATGTACCTCTGGCTCCACCCGAACGATTTTCTGGTGACCCAAAGAGGTTTGCAGTATTTATCAATCAGTGCTGGTTGCATTTCTTATGCCGGCCAGCAGCCTTTCCAACTGATCAAGCTAAAGTAGCTTTCGTGCTTTCGTACCTTAGTGGCAATGCGGCAGACTGGTCGATCCCTCTAGTAAATCAAGATGATCCGGTCCTCCATGATTTTCAAGCTTTTCAGCTCAGTATGGAAAAACTGTTCGCAAGACATTCACAGGGGCAGGCCTTGGACAATGAGCTTCTTTCGTTGCGACAAGGTAATCAAGACCTTTTGGCTTATATTGCGTCTTTCAACAGACTGATAGTGGAAACTCAATGGCCTGAGGACAAAAGGATTACGCTGTTTTATAGAGGTCTACGTGGAGAGCTCAAAGTTGTGTTAGCCCAAGTAGTGAATCCCCTACAAGATTGTTCGGACTATATAGACTTAGTCGTTCAAATAGATCACAGACTGCAGAACAGGAAGGCCGATCGTTCCAAGTTTGATGCTCGAGTATTTTCCAAACCGCCAACTCCTTCCAAAGGAGTAGACTCCGGGGAACCCATGCAAATAGGGGGTCTGAAAGGTCCTCTAACACAAAAGGAGCGGGAAAGGAGAAAACAGTTGCAATTATGCCTCTATTGCGGAAACTCAGGGCACTTTCTTCGAGACTGTCCGGTGAAACCTGCCAAGAAGGCAGTAGGAGCTGCAGTTACCAAAGTTACAAACTCTGAGCAGGGAAACGACCTCGCCCGACAAGAATAGAGGTCCTCTTGCCGAGCGTGAAAACCAGTTCTGTGACCTCGCATTTCGTGATACCTATGGTCCTCATTAGCCATGATAATCCGGATCGATTACATGCAATTGAAGCTTACGTCGACAGCGGTGCCATCGGCAATTATGTGGATCATGAAATGGTTTTGAGGATGAATCTAACTCTTTGTCCCAAGGCTGTAAAGGACGTCATTACTACGGTGGATGGTACGGAGATAGCCTCCGGGCCAGTAACGCATACCACTCAAGAGGTGACGCTAGTAAGTCAAGATGGACACCATGAGAAGATCGTGTTTGATGTGATCAAGGCCCCTCAGTTTCAGATTATTCTAGGAATACCTTGGTTAGAGAAACACAATCCTCTGATCGATTGGCGAGCAAGAACGGTCCAGTTTCCAGAATGTGTCTCTACTTGTCACCCTCCACCTGGTTGTCAGAAAGCACCCAAGTATTAACTGAAAAGGATACGGTACTCAAAAGGATACAGGTGGTAGGGTCTTCCGGATCCCTGTTCACGCGTTTTGATAGTTGTGAAGTCAAGTTAAGACCTTCCAAATGATACAACTCTCTGACCGGTAAAACAGGCAGAGCGATGGATCACTGGAAAGGGCGTGGGTAAGGTATAGTAAGTCAGCCTAGAACAAAATAAAGTATCATGAATAACTGCCCCCAACCTGGGTATGATGGAATAGAAAATGTCATGAATACACACACTGACCTTGAGTCTAGGGCAGAACGAATCCAGCAGAGTCTCTTGAGGAATCCAAGGTAGAACAAACGACAAGGAAGGGAAGATTAGTAAGGGAGACTTATCCCGAACGGAACGAGGCTCACGCTAGATACCGGGTTGATGCACCACAGGATAGCGTCCAAAGTACTGTTCACTGTCACCTTCCAATTTGAAAAGCTTCCTTCCCACGTAGAGTAAAGTATAGAAATGAATCACTCCCCCTGTTAATATCACAGGTGCAGGAGTTGGAAATAGCGCTCCTTTTAAGGTATAAACAAAGTTCACGCGGTTCTGTACAGCCGCGAAGAAAAGAGCGCGTGCGTGTGGATTTACACGCGATTAGGATTCACGCAGTCCAGGCCAGCAGCGCTTGAAGATAGCGTGCGCGTGTGGATTTACACGCGATTAGGATTCACGCAGTCCAGGCCAACAGCGTTTGAAGATAGCGTGCGCGTGTGGATTTACACGCGATTAGGATTCACGCAGTCCAGGCCAGCAGCGCTCGAAGACAATATATGCGTGTGGATTTTACACGCGAGCAGGATTCACGCAGTCCAGGCCAGCAGCGCTCGAAGACAATATATGCGTGTGGATTTTACACGCGAGCAGGATTCACGCAGTCCAGGCCAGCAGCGTTTGAAGATAGCGTGCGCTTGTGGATTTACACGCGAGCAGGATTCACGCAGTCCAGACCAGCAGCGCTTGAAGATAGCGTGCGCGTGTGGATTTACACGTGAACAGGATTCACGCAGTCCAGTCCAGTAGCGCTTGAAGATAGCGTGCGCGTGTGGATTTACACGCGAGCAGGATTCATGCAGTCCAGACCAGCAGCGCTTGAAGATAGCGTGCGCGTGTGGATTTACACGCGAGCAGGATTCATGCAGTCCAGACCAGCAGCGCTTGAAGATAGCGTGCGCGTGTGGATTTACACGCGAGCAGGATTCATGCAGTCCAGACCAGCAGCGCTTGAAGATAGCGTGCGCGTGTGGATTTACACACGACCAAACAGCTCCAGGAATCAGCGTGTGACGGAAACACGCTATAGAAGGCCCAATAAGTAGCTATAGTAACCTGCAAGGATGCAGACCGGAGGTTCAGCTACACAACGCCAAATGATTCGATCAGAAGCAGCGAGTGCAGTTTCCACGCTGCTTAAATACGTAATGCCGTAGTTCACGTGACGAAGCAGAATACACGTGGAGTTAGCGACGTGAAAAGTGCAAACGTCGTTTTCCCGGCAGCGTATCGAGCAACCGCCATCTGGAATAGAACGGTCTAGCTGTTCTACGAGCGTAGGAGGTAGGACCACGTCCAGCATGCATGACACTGGTGTTGCACTGGCAGCAATTTCTTCAGAGACTCCCCAGTTACCTCCCGAATACCTAGAATACCAAGATGTTTTCCGGAAGGATCAGGCTAACTCTCTACCTCCTCATAGGTCTTATGACTGCCAGATAGACCTGATACCTGGATCTACTCCTCCTTGTAGTAGAATTTATGCCCTCACCGAGCCTGAGAACCTTCACCTTCGATAATACCTGGATCAATACCTGGCAAATGGGTTTATTCGTCCTTCCAAGTCCCCTGCTTCTTCAGCTTTGTTCTTCGTTCCAAAAAAGGAAGGAGACCTTAGAACTTGTATAGATTATCGCTCCCTGAACCAGATCACCGTTAAGAATAGATATCCGTTACCTTTGATCCCTGAACTCCTGGACCAAGTCAGAAAAGCATGCATATATACAAAGCTGGATCTTAGAGGAGCTTACCACTTGGTACGAGTAAAAGAGGGCGATGAATGGAAGACGGCCTTCCGCACCAAGTATGGGCTATTTGAATATCAGGTCATGCCCTTCGGACTTTGCAATGCCCCGGCCGCCTTTCAATATTTTATGAACGATGTCCTCAGAGAGCTCATAGATGTGTGTGTTGTTGTTTACATTGACGACATCCTTGTTTATTCTTCATCGGAATCTGAACATCGGAAACACGTGAAAATGGTCCTCGAAAGATTGCGTCAACACAAACTTTTCGCTAAGTTGGAAAAATGTGTTTTCAACGTGACTGAAGTTGAATTCTTGGGATTCATATTATCACCTGGCGGAGTGCGTATGGATTCAAAGAAGGTCGATGCAGTTCTCAAATGGCCATCACCATCCTCCGTAAAAGGTGTGCAAAGCATGTTAGGCTTCGCTAACTTTTACCGCAGGTTTATCCCCGAATTCTCTCGAATAGTCCAGCCCATCACTGCCTTGTTAAAGAAAAACTAACGTTTTGAATGGTCTACCGAGGCGGAACAAGCTTTCCAGGATTTGAAGACTAAATTTATCTCTGCACCAATCTTAAAACACCCTCGCCCCGAACTCCCCTACATCGTGGAAACTGATGCTTCAAGCCTTGCCATGGGGGCAGTTCTATCACAAAAGGACCCGGTAACCAATTAGTTGCATCCCGTGGCATTTTGGTCCCGCAAATTCTCACCTCCTGAAATCAATTACACGATTACTGACAAGGAACTTCTGGCTATCAAGTCTGCCTTTAAGGCTTGGCGGCATTATCTGCTGGGGGCCCGACACACCGTTACTGTGATTACGGATCACCGAAACCGGCAATATTTGAAAACCGCAAAAGCCCAATCCTCTAGACAACTCCGTTGGGCATTATTCTTTGCCGAGTTTGACTTCATAATTACCTATCGACCTGGTACAAAGAACGGTAAAGCTGATGCCCTTTCTCGGATGGGAGTGGAAGAACACTTGATCAACCCTAAACCTGTACCAATCATTCCCGAACAAAGAATTCTGGGTGTAATCGCCACAGAATCCATAGAGAAAGTTAAGGATAAAGCCAGGCAACTTGTAACTCCAGCAGACATACAGAATTGGCATCTGCAGGGAAAGGACTTTGCAGTAAAGGACAACTTATTGTATTTCCAAGAACGATTATACCTACCCAGCACAGATTTACAGAAAAAAGTAATCTCTTGTTATCACGATTCTTTAATGGAAGGACATCCTGGTATGGCCAAGACCTCAGAAAAGATCAAGCGCTACTTCTGGTGGCCGTCTTGGAAAAAAGATATCAGAGACTTTATAATGTCCTGTGGAGTATGCGCCCAAAACAAGAGTCAAAAGGAAAGACCAGCAGGCCTCTTACGCCCTATTGACATCCCACCTCGCCCTTGGCATACGCTTTCTATGGACTTCATCACCGATCTACCTCCATGCTCCGGATACAATACGATTCTAGTAATCGTGGACTTATTCTCCAAGATGGCGCATTTCATTCCGCTCAAAGGCTTGCCAACAGCAGCAACTCTGGCCCGAGAATTTCTCGAAAACATCGTCCGACTGCACGGTTTTCCTTCGGTTCTAATTTCGGATCGAGGTAGTCAATTTATTTCTCATTTTTGGCGAAGTTGCTGTCGGTCGGCTCAAATTGATGTGAGATTGTCGACCAGTCACCACCCTCAGACCGACGGACAAACCGAGAGGACCAATCAAACTCTGGAACAGTATTTACGCTGCATGCTGCAACAAACTGAAAAAACTTGGAAAGACATCCTTTGGATAGCCGAATATGCCTACAATAACTCTGTCCATTCGGGAACTGGGAAAACCCCGTTTTTTCTTTTGTACGGCAGTCACCCTCGAACCTCGGAGTTGGATCCCCTCCAAGATCTTGAAACACCAGCAGTAGACTACCTGCATTCTACAATCACCCAAGCCTTTAAGGAAGCTGTTTCTCACCTTCAAAGGGCTAAAGAACAATACAAGAAAGGAGCAGATCAACATCGGAAGGAAGCCCCTCAATATCAAGTAGGGGATCAAGTCTGGTTATCCACCAAATATCTACCTCTAAAAGGGCCACGCACATTCAACCCAAGATACCTTGGTCCCTATTCCATCACTACCATAGTAAACCCAGTAGCGGTCAAGTTGGACTTGCCCCCGCACATGAAGATACATCCGGTCTTCCACGTCTCTCTATTAAAACCCGTTTAACCTCAAACCCGACTAACTAAATCTCCAAAACCTATCCTAGTTGATGGAGAACTCGAGTTTGAAGTCAAAAGCATTCTGGACTCCAAGATCTCCAAATCTAAACTATTTTACCTAATTGACTGGAAAGGCTACGGCCCCCAAGAGAGATCCTGGGAACCTGCTGAATATGTCCACGCTCCTCGCCTAATCAAAAGATTTCACCGAACATTTCCTGACAAGCCAAAACCCCCGGAAAAGCCCGGTTTGGGAGGGGCCTTGAGGGGGGGTACTGTCATGATCTCTGCTTCCAAAAGGTCAGGGTTTTCCCAACTCCCTTGGAAGCAGATCCATAACCCAGGTTCCGAGTGCCAACCAGTCCCAATTGGGACCTTTTCGACCCAGTCCTGGCGCCAGTGGCACCAGGCTCATAAATATGCCCAGTCCCAGCGCTGGAAGCGCCGGGCTCATAATGCTTGGGTGGACTTACCTGCAGCAGACCATGCTGCTTACTTGCCTGCCAGTTGAGCCTCTGATCCTCTTCTGTTTGGAACTACTTTTCCTGTTGGGTGGGGCAGGAGCCACTCCCTAGATTCAGAACACTGGAACTCTTCTGGAAAGTAGGAACTCTTTTCTTACCTAGGCGTGGCTGTGGAAGGAGACACCTAAGCACTACAGGAGGCTATTTAAACCACACCCGATGGATGAATCTTGCTTTGCGTTATTCTGCATCCTCTGCAGCAGAACGCTCATCGTGTCTTCTGCATCTGATCCTGGGCCTAAGGAAAAAGGCTTACCATCCTGAATCCAGTCTTCAGCAACACCTATAAAGACAAGAAAGAACAGGTTAGCATTACGGTCTTCAGTGACAGCTCTTCACTTACCTGGTCCATCGGCTGTCACCAACGCCTCGCGCTGCATTCCGGCATCTGAAAGACAAAGGCTTACCTACTCTTTGTGCGCTCCGGAGGTCTTCACACTGCATTCCGGCATCTGAAAGACAAAAGCTTACCAACTCTTCGTAAGCTCCGGAGGCATTCGGCGCTGCATCCCGCATCTGAAAGACAAAACAAGGTGCGTTTAAAGACATTGGGGAACTTTAATACTCACGTGCCATTACTCCTTTCCACATCTAACCCAGTGGGTATTCCGGCACCCTGCAGCCGCTCCGAACTTGTACCTGCAAAATAAAAAGACAGTTAGAGCGCATCATGAAGCAGGCAACAAGCGCTTACTTACGTGCTTCCAGGCGCTTCTATTCATCACACGGGCTCCATCTTCAACTCACTTCAGCCCGTCATCCACCATCGCCGGAACCCTGCAAAACAAGAAACATCATTACTAAAGACTTTAAAGACATTAGAATTACTCGAAACTTACCGTTCGTGCAGTAAACGACGGACAGCAGTCCTCTGAAGTCAAGAGGCCTGCTCCCCTTATCCAGTGAAGAAACTGGTTACAGCACCCTGCCCCGAGGCAGATGGAGAGCACGGCATTCACTTACCTAAGGTGAGAGCGTTAACCTTTGGGGTTCTACAGGAGAAGAGAAAGGGAAGAAGAGAGAGACATTCAATAACCCAGTTCCTTAATCCCATATTTTCTATCTGCAGACATCTTACCCTTCGAGTCAGACATACAGTGCACAGAGGTCCAGCCCAAAGAGCCAGCCGTGTGTTACACATCACCTTTGAAGATACGGTATACGCCCAGTCAAGACCGGCGCCTCTTTGGGAATCAGGTGAGCGTTACAGACACTCGTGAAAGGTGTCCTACTTTCCTACATGTCCAACATACTGCTCCAGTGTCGTCAGATCCTCCAAAGCGGGGCTGTCCGCCACCAAATGCAAATCATCTCCCTCTGTGTACTGTACAAATCCTCTTCCTCCTCTGGGGTAAAAACTACTCTCCTCCTTCCTGCAAAATAACTACCCATGCCCTGCAGTGGCATGACAGCTCCCTGTACATTATTCCTGTTTCCTGTGTTTATCGATACTGCTCCTTCTAGTGCCATTTTACATAGTTTCTTCTGCACCAATTTTGCCTCTTCCTTTTGACTATCCTCTATTATCTTTTGATCCTTCTCCTGCTTTAACCTACAGTGAGGACAATAGTTAATTGTATCTCTAGCCATGGTCTCATTTCAATCCCCACAATCTTGTTTAACTGTCTCTGTACTTCTTCAGGTAGGCCCTGACATAAAATATGATAAAACACTGGTATATTTTTATCCCAGTGGTCTTTAGTTTCCAAACACCAACAATCTTTGATTTCTTGAATATAGGTAGCAGGGTCCTCAGTAGGCCCACATTCCTAGTCATGTTGGCGCTCATGTCAGATTGGTCTGGAAATAGCACCCCCAGTGCCTTCCATATATTAGCTCTACAATTATTAGATGGTGTTATGTTCTGTCACTGCAAAATAGCCTGCTCGCTTACACATGTCCTCTGCCAGGTCACCAAATATGGATGCAAATAGGCTTTTCATGTAACCTATAGCTAATGCTATTGCAGCTGTCTATCGCTCTAGCTTGTAGATCCACCTGCCCGCCCCTGCTGTGAGTGATGGCATCTTGTCCATCAAGTGATTTTTGTCTGTCTGATTCCATGGAGTATAGTGGGGCTGCCATAACCCCTTGTGGAGCAGTGGTAATTGTGTTACCCCTTTCTTGCGCAAAGGTGATGCTGCACATGTTTACCTTTTCAATGTCTCAGCTACACGGTGTCGCTGGCATTCTGGCAAGTTTCTTTAGGAATATCGTGATTTATGGTCTTCATTTATGGGGAGTACTGATGTGAGGGGTGGATATAGGCTTATCTTTGGCCCCAGGAAATTTGCTATCTCTCCTATGCCTGGTCCTGTGGTATCCATTTGTGGGGCTTGCACCGCCTCCTCTCCCCCCTCTTCACCATCATGTCTACCCAATCTGTCTCTCTGTCACTTTCTCCACTGTCATCATCCTCAAGTATGAGATCAAAACTCACTCCCTTAACAGGCTCCCTTACATATGTTCCAGTAATTATCTCTGGCAACACATCTCTGAACCTGTTCTCTGAGGTTATTGTCCCACTCACGTCTCCCACATCTCTGGAATCATATTTCTGCTCACCTTTTGACTCATCTCCTTCCTCATTTTTTCAATTTATTCTTTTTCTCTTGTCATTCTCCTGTTCTTCTCGTTTAGCCTCTTTACATACTCATCCATTTCTCCTACCTCTGTTTTCCTTCTTTGTCTTTCTTGTTCCTCTCTCTGCATCTTATCTGCAGTTTCTCGCCGTTCCCGCTCTTTCTCCCTCTGTGCATTTTGCTGTATCTCTTCCTGTGTCTCCCTCCTGAATGTCTTCCTTCATTTCTTCATACTCCACTACCTTCACATAATTATTTTCTGTGCCTTTCCCATCGAGTTTCAACAATATTTTTCCTCCTACCCATTTCTCTTGTTCCATTATAGTCTTTCCACTATCTACATTACCTATGGGTACGCTTCTAACCCTGTGACCATCTATCTGCAATGCCTCTCACTCTCCAGAGCTCTTCCTTAGCAGCTCTTATCTGCTTTTCTAAGCTATGTAGCCCTCTATATTCTTCCTCATCCCTTAAATGTGTCTCTGAGCTGCGCTATGCTTCATTCTCCATTTGAACTAATGACGCCTTTCCTTTTACCAATTTTTCCCTCCTCCTACTATCATCAGTTTCATCATCAGGGGATTCATATCTGTTATTTCTATACCCTACTGCTGCTGCTTGTAGCGGGTATATTCCTGGGATGATCGGGCTGGTTTGATCTCTTCATATGGGGTCGGTACTGTGAGTTGTGTGTGGACACCTGCCTCAGCAGGGCTTTTGGCTGTGTGTAAAAGCTCTCCTCAGAGGGAAGATGCGGCAGCGCTGTGGGCTGCTCACGCTCCCGCTCATACACATTAAGCATCCTATCCTTCTTAGGCCCCGTTGTCTCTTCCTCAAAGGCATTCCAGAGCTCTAATATACATAGCATATTCTTAAGCTTCCTGCCCTTGTGTATGGTATGTAAGTATGTGCACATATGTTGGGAACATCTTTGGAGTGTGTGCCTTCTTGTGACACTGGCATGCACATCCAGCATTCCCTTTAACCCACTCAGCATGATTCCTAATGATTTTAGTACTATATCTAGGCAACGTGTTGCATAGGTGAATTATTGGGGTATCTGACATGGTGACATCTTTTAAGCAACATGCAGCTTGGCACCTACAGAGAATAAACAATACAAATAGTGGTCAGTATACCAATAATCATAACAAAAATATTCTTCACAATTGTCTCACACTTTCCCCTTTCTCACGGCTCCCCACTTCAAATAAACACCACCTACTAAATCAGGTTTCATTGTCTGGGGCCACACCTCAATGTCCAAATCCTAACTCTGGGTCACAACAACAAAATCTGCTCACAATCTAAATGTTCATACTACCCCATCAATCTCTATCAAACAATACTATCTGCTACACTCTCAACACACAAAGAAAAATACCTCTACAGAACCTGCCATACAACACAACAGAATGCCGGCAATCAATGATTTAATCAATTAAAACACAATACAACACAATCAAATACAGCTGTCTTCTGTTTTTTTCTTTTTCCCCGGGGTATCCTTATATTTCTCTCACTTTAACTGTACCCTCAAAAGAAGTTTGGGCCCTCAGGGGCCCTACTGCACAGCCTTCCAAGACCGGGTCAAGGGATATCCTTTAACAACTTCACTGTTTCTTAAATATCATACAGTACATTTCCCAAGCCGCAAACGTTACCATACACATAGCATACTCACTTGCATGGACCTTTGAGGATTGTGGGCACTGGGGTCCCCTCAATTTGCCAGCTCCTCCTTTGCTTCCAGCGGGCAGTGGAAGACCAGGCAGGATTCCACTCCAAAGCCGACTCCTGCTGTCCTGTTAAGTTGTGCTAATAAATACTGCTCTCCTGACTGATTTGCTGTCCAAAAAGGAGGGTGGCGGAGGCCCCAAGGTCCATAATACTTCAAACTGTACTCTTCTAATCAGTATAGCCTCTACCTGGTATTTGCCAATAAAGAGGCAACACACAGTGGATTGTGGTATGCCAAATGCCAGGTAACCCAGCCTTATTGGAAGTATGTGATAGCTGGGGAGAACACGAGACCAATAGCAAAGCTTTCTCTCTCAAATACTTCTCTGTTCTGAACACAAAAAACACAGTTTATATAATGCAGATGAGCTATGAAAACCTATCTCTACTGCTCATTGGTCCTAATTGCTAAACTACATATAGTATCTATGGTCCTCATTACAAGTTTGCCGGTTACGGAAACAATGGTGCCTGTAAGCTTACCAGCACCGTTGTTTCCAGACTGGCAAACTACGAGTCTGCCTGCCAGAGCTGCTGTGTCCTACAGGGCAGACCCTGCTGGACACACCGGCCACAGTAGGCAGACCATAGGCAGTTAATAACGGTGCTGGTGCTTCCATGGTCCCCATTCACATGGGAATGGGGACTTACAATTTACCAGCACCTGACTTTCCGGAACGCGAGGGTTGTAATACCCTGGTGTTTCCGGCAAGTCTGGCGCCAATAAATCATTATGGCATGGTTATCGCCTGACTCGTAATGAGCCCCTATATGTCCCACCCTACTGATTGGGTAACTCTCTATCTAAGGTTCCAACCATAAAACATCCCATAAAAAGACACAACCTCATCATGCTTGAATATTATTGGTAAGCTCTAAATTACTTCTGCAGTGAAAAGGACCTATGCTTATCGGTTAAAATGCGGGCACACTCTCTGTGAACTGGCAGCATGATGACATGCATATGTAGATGGGAAGAGAGGACAAGCATATCACCTTTGTTCTTCATTAAATTAAACAGACCATGTTATCTCCACCATGATGTCTCTGAGTTTCAAGGACTTCGTTTTTGCCCAACTTCCGGTAATTCCGGCCATCCCTGTTCTTGCGGCATTCTGTTCTTGACACGTTTATGAATAACTATTTTGAGAAATGCTTCCACCATGTTAAGATTTCCTCTCTGCAATTATTTGTCTTTTTAGCCGCATCAGCATTTCTCTATCATGCCTAGCCGATCGCTGTGACATTAATCTGTCAACTACTTATAACATGTCCTAGTCTGCAATGTTTTCGTAACTGATTCACCTTAATGGTTGAACGGTCGGTGCCCAGATACTGGTATCTTGTTCCGTTATGTAAACTTGGTGTCCTCTGCCTTTGAAATTCCTTTTAGGCAGCTACCATCCAGCCACCTCAGCATTTTGCTGAATTAAATATATTTGTTTCAAATAGAGTGCTTAGCTGGGGGGCCCTCTTAAAGCTACAGAGCTTAATTCTCTGCTGTGCTTGTGCTAATTAAAATGGCAACTGCTTGTCATGTTTTTTTCCGCTACAGGGCACATTTGCTTTGCTATCCACCGATTGCCTGGTGCATGCTTGTAACATTATTTCCCTCTCTATGTGTACGCAGCAACCTTATCTACCTACAATTTTCTGCCCTACTTGTGTATTGAGTCCCTATCGTGTGTACACACCTTCCTGTCACCGAATCTATTCTATTTTAAAACATAGTAATCGTGCAAGCTAATGCCTTATTTGTTCCCTAATTGTGCAGCGCAAAATAACAATCTTTGTGTCCTTTCTTATCTTATAATTTAATTTCTTCTGAGGAAGGCAGGGGGTAGAGCCTGAACATTCTCTCTAGTCAATAATTGACCACTACAGATGCATGGGGGAAAAGCTTGGATCCGCGGGGCATTTCCCAAGTAAAGGAGATGTTCAGGATCCATCACTAGGAGGATGCAGGCCGCTGTACTTTCTGGATAGTACGTTCCCCTCTCAAAACTGGGCTGCACATTATTTTGAACAGTTCTGTCACTTTTCAGCAGTCTGCTGTAAAGGATATATTTATTAGGAAGGCACTGGCACTTTTTATCAGGTCTTAAACTGCTTAACTGACAAGGTAAAGGCAGCTGCCCTCAGAACGGAAGGGCTGCTATACATTATATAGAAGTCTCCACCATTAAGGGACTTTAACCTTGCACTGTCATTGACCGAAGACAGATCCATGTCCCAGCAAAGCACCCTTCCAAAAGGCTGCTGAAAGATGGCTCAAAATAACAGAATACCGTGGCTTATTGGACTCCTGGAGAGTACTGCACCCCACAATGAGTAAAAACACCTTTTTTCTCAGGAGTTCATAGTGGCTCGTCCAGGATTGTCTATATCATGGCCACAGCAGATATAAACAGACCACCACCAAAGCCTGTATCCTAGCTCGAACCCTATCCGCCCATTCCCCAGTAAAAATCCAGTTTGCCTGTCCACAGCAGGTTCCCAAACCAATGCACTGGCGCTTCAGAGCCTGTGCTCTGGAGGACACACTTTTCCATTAAGATATCTCGAATGATATACGCTCGTTCTTTGAAACAAATGCAGGGTCAGTGTCCAACTGCAGAGTAGTGTGGGAGACATTTAATATAGTTATAAGGGGATGCTGCTTATCCAGGGAGGGTGGAATTCTAAAAGCAATCCGCCGTACTATAACATCTGCAGGAAGGGAAATAAAGGAGCTGGATCAAAGCCATGGGACCAATCAGAGAGAACAAGTATGCTGAGGGTGTCCAACCTAGCTGTACTCTAGCATGGACAATCAACCATGAGCACTCACCGAGTGATATCGTTGGGATCGAGCACCCCGATGGAACCACATGTAGAGACTCCATATTAATCAATTATATTTTCAAAGAATATTAGGAAATCCTGTACAGCTCCAGCTTAGAAGTGGGCCATTACTCTATATCCAGTTATCTGGAAGCAGTAGCCCTGGACTGGCTTGGCCCAGCACAAGGGGAACTGTTAAACACGCCCCCACTAAGGTGGAAATTCACAAAGCCATTCAGTCCTTGCCCAATGGTAAAGCACCAGGCATAGATGGGATTACTATCGGACTATGCAAATCATTCACTGACCTAATTATACACATTTCTGAGCAATGTACCTGAATCAACCCATATGGCCATAGTTACTGTGCTTCTTAAACCAGATAAAAACCCCACGAAGTGTACATAATACCATCTCCTTTCATTGATCAACACTGATAACAACATTTGCGCGAAAATCCTAGCAGACCGCCTCTTGCTATATATTTCTGCACTGATCCTCCCTGATCGGGCCGGATTCATCCCCAGCCGCTCTACGCAAAATAATCTGAGATTACCTTTTGTGTTAATGCACAATGCCAACCCCAAAATCCCAAATGGTGGTGGCCGCTATGGATGCAGAAAAGGCCTTTGACTCTGTAGAATGGCCCTTCTTGTTCGAAGTCCTGAGAAGATCGGGGGTTGGGACTCGCCTTTCTTCAATGGGTCAGACTACTTTATACAGCCTTCCGGGCACTGACATACTCTAATGGATGTATGTCAAAATACATTTTTCCATTCCGGGGTATCAGACAGGAGTGCCCCCTGTCCCCAAATCTATTTGCACTGGTGATCAAACCGCTGGCCTGCTATCTCAGGGAATTCCACCACCAATACGGAATCAAGATCCATTCTCATACGTCTATAGTCTCCTTATACGCGGACGACCTCTTACTTTACATAAAACCCCCTCGGGATAATTTACAACCGATAGTGAAGGTGGTACAGCACTTTGGAGAACGCTCAGGACTAAACATTAATTGGACAAAATCAGAGGTCCTTCCACTGACTCCTACAGTTCTTCCGGGTGATATAGGCGCAGAGTTTAGATGGTGCCCCCAGGGTATGTGGTACTTGGGAATTCATCTATCCACCTCACCCACCAAGGTATATGTGCAAAATTACATGAAAGAACTTACATTTCTGGAACACAGAGTTGAATCCTGGATCCACCTTCCTATCTCTCAAACCGTTTGTACCTCCTAAGCGAAAATGGTTAATCTTCCTAAGTTCTTGTACATATTAAATAATGCCCCAATCTGTCCCCCATTGTCCTTCTGGGTCAGAATCTGGATGTTAATGACACGGCTAGTTTGAGCAAACAGACAGGCACGGGTCTCATATGGGGTCTTGACTTCAGGATATGAGCAGGGCGGGATAGAAGTTTCTGATCTCCTATCTTATTTATTAGCAGCCCAACTTCAATACTCTGTGTGGTGGTAGTCCCCCACCTCAGACCTTCCACATGTCCCACTCGTATGAGCGATATTGGCCCCAGAGGACTTGAGGGGATGCTCTGGGGGCCCCCCTTTCATATCCATAGAGACGAGATAAAACCGACTGAAAACACATGTAGAGCCTGGGCAAGACTACACAGAATGTGTGACATGAACCCCTTCTTCTCCCCTGCATTCTCTATGTTTAATGTCCGAGGAATACCTCTTACACACAAAAAAATATTCCAGGTACACATGGCTAAACTAGGGGTGGAATCCCTACAAGACCTGATAGTGGACAGTAGATTTATTACCTGGGACATACTGAAGGCCAGAGGGGAATGGAACATGGTAACAATCTGATTGTTCTTTCACCGCTGCGAGGTGTTAAAAAACACTTGGCCTAGATACCCTGGTTTCCCAGCTCTGATCACGTTATTACAGTATGTGACTACGTCCTCTCCCTCTAAGGCCTTCGCATCCACAATATATAAAGAAATCAGGTCCCTAAGACCTTCTCTACTGAGCACCTGCAAAATTAAATGGGAAGTGGATTTGGATAGGGAAATGACAGATGAACAATGGAAAGAAATATGGTGTCAGATGTGGCTGCAACAAGGCCTATTTTGTCCATGTGGCCTGGTCCTGCCCGCACATTTGCCCGTACTGGGATGCCACTGCTGCCGTTATACTCAGCTTGATCAATTCTCCATGGCAGTCCTCCCCGGAGTTCTGATTACTGGCAGTTACGGATGTAGGCTCCAGAGCTGAGAAGAAGCTTGTTAGAATGGCCTCAGTTGCGGTCAGGCGCATGATTGCCAAACACTGGGGAAGACGCAAACCTCCCAGTTTAGGGGAATGGCTAAATTATATGAAAAGGCGCAGATATATGCAAACACAGTATGCGGGCATGGGCCCAGCAAACTCAAGGCCCACAGACAATTGGCCTCCATTCAGAACCTATCTGGCCACCCAAGATGAGGCGGGAGGTTAACTCTCTTCTTAGATCTACAGTGAGTTTATTCATACTGTACCCCAGGTATCTACATAACTCCTAGCATTGTTAATACTCATGTGGATCTCAAGTGTCGTCCTATTTAATGTTGCCGGACCTGTCATGCCAGTGCCGAATGCCCACGAATATATAAGTGTATAACATGTGCTCACCACTGCCTTGTTTAGGTATTGAGGAGGGTTGGAGGAGGGGGTGATGGGAATTGAAGTCGGGATTTGAATATCTATTTGTAACTTTAAATTCAATTAACAAAGTTTTAAAAAAAAATGGTTGGGAGCAGTGAAGCCAAACACATATACCCACAGAATAAAAAATTCCCGCTCAGTCTGCAAATGCCTTGGGTATCCCACTTTCACCAACACCTCAGTAATGTGTATGCATTCTGCTGCAGTAGCCCGCGTATCTCGCTCGGTCTGAACTAAGACGGAGCTTGCCCAGAGTAATGTAAGTATGGTCTAATATTGGCGATTGGAGAATCCTTAGCAATACAAGAGTGCTGCCCCTCACACTGAACAGCATCAACCATATCACACGGGTAGAGCACCCTGAGATATTGAGCACCACTTCCATTGACTGTGCGACACAGGATCATATTACACGGCACCAGTGATTCGTGGCATGCAGCACTTTGCGGAGCTCCCACGCTGCACCCAGTCATGATTTCTTCTCTGCATTCTGTGGCTTTCATTAATAACGGCAACATAAAGCTGCAAATGGCAGACCGCTGCACAGGAAACACTAAGGACGTGATGGGCCTCACATGTAAAAACAAGGACGTAACTTGAGAGCTCCGATATTGCTATATTGGGAGTGACCGGTTGCTTTTAGCTCAGTAACCAGCCTAGAGCACTTATTGTTCCCACCATGGAGCAAGTCAGGAGGGGGTGACACCAACCCTCAGTCTGATGAGGCTTCCTTCCAGTGCATTCATGAGGAAGTCCTGGTGGATAGGGCAGCAGTCATGTCACCCAAAATGCGCTTGCACCAGCTGACAAACTGCGAAAGAAAAGAGGCTGGAAAGAAGCTTAAGAAGGGAGATAAAGGGTTGAGGCTAAGAGAAAGAGCCACACAATTGGCGCCAATAGATGAACAGTGATCAGCAGGTGGGTGCGGTATGGGTCACGATATAGCATATCCAGCCATTTTGGGACTGCTCAAGACACATCACACCTAATTTAAAACATGGGGAATATATTCATGGCACCTCAATTGTGACTTATCTTGGTTCAGTCTTTGACCCTGTTTTGTAGCCCCTTCACCCCATGCTCAGAGCTTTCTCTTATATGTTGGCAGGCAGATTGAAGGAGGTGAGGCTGTTAGAAAGTAGCTTTGTTTAAGTAAAGGTGACAGAGCTGGGAGGAGAGCACCTGACCCCCTAGACACACCACACGTGATATGCCAAAATTCAAAGCTGCCATTTGGAGATCAGTCTACCATCTCAAACATAATCACTGCGTGCCATTAACATAAAAAACACAACATATGCGACAGTCCAATGAACTAAGAAAAATATGTGTTATATAGAAATACATGTGGTCAGGTGCATGGTGAAATACTGATGAGCACTTATTCACAATCTATAAGTGAAATGAGTAAAATAAGGTTAAGACAGGGGGATTACTTCTAACATTTGGTTATACTGTTTAAAGAGGAATGGGATTTAACAATATAATAGCTATTATTATCTCAAATTAACTGGCAGATAACATGCTTCCTTGATATTAAAGTTTCGAACAGACCAGAAACTAAGAATCAGCACTTAGTAGCCCCAGCTGTCAGTCATAAGGGATTACAATTAGGCAGATGACTCCCTCTCTACTAAACTAAATGGGAACATTTTATTGGCGTTCTAGATCATTTTGCCTTACACCTTAATATATTATGCAAGACCAAAAGACTGGCTGCGGTGGAGGAGTGGCTCTGATGTTCCCTAACCATGCCTTTTCAAAATGGCACAATTAGCTTACAATGTTGATGGGTCCATGTCTATGACACAAAGAATGTGCAGGAAAATGATACCTTCAACCCAGTTGTTGTACAATATACCGGCCATGATACTTACTGAGATGACCTTCTAAAAAGTCTGTAGCCTTTTGCTCCAACTAGATCATGCTGTCTAGCCACCCCCAGCTGCACCAAGCTCACCTGACCTATTGCATACATGATTCCCACGACTAATCTGTTGGTACTTTCTGTTGTGACTTGATTCACAATTAGTAATCCTATTTCAATAGCCTCTAAAAGAACAAATAAGACCTCAACACTCCTTTAGTATTGGTCATCCTGAGACCGGCATGGCAGATGAGTATTGCTGTCCACATCTCAGTATTATGAATCTGCTTCTTATCTCTAAGACTATGGCCACCGCTGCCTGCTTGCCCACTTTCCATCATTGATGCCGCCCTAAATGCCCCAGAATTCGCCTCAGTAAAGTTGAAATCCAGAAGCGGCTCAATCAAGACAACTGATCGTTTTGGCAGTGAGGCAGAGCATTGGAAACACGCTGGATGAAATTCAAATTGAGATCGAATTGCAGTGTTCCTCTAGAATACCCAACATATGATATAGGCATGCAGTACCAGAAACAAACCAGCGTACTCCCAAATCTGGAAGGGTGATGCTGACAAGTATTCCAAGGAACTAGTTAGAACAATTTATATATTTTTTTATACTTTATTTAACCCAGAGGTTTTTAAAAGATTTGTGTGTTTAAACTTCTTCGTTTCTACAATTTTACAGTTTGTCTAACTCGTTTTCTTTGTCTGCAGTCAGAAATATTGTGTCCAGCATTTTAGCGGTAGCGGTGACCCATGTTGTACGACCACCTCCAATTAATCTGGCCCACCAAGTCTCCTCGTCGAAAATGTATGACGCTGTTAGCATCGTCTTCAAGTAGGAATTTCTTATGGACTCCACTCCAGAATAATTAATGAGCCGACACTTCAATTGCAAGTCACTGTGCCTACAACCGCTTCGCAACAACTATGTAATGTCAAGACGTACCTTAGATCCAGTACTCCATTGACCTCCCCATTTTCCACCCAAACGTCTGTCACTGCCACTCAACCCAGTCTCTGGGTTCACGCTAATACCAACAGCTATGGGTACCAAGACTCTAAAGGCATTCAAACCATCAGTTCACAGTTTTGACATCTGCAATACCCAAGTGACCAAGCTTGGTTTTTCTGGCCCATCATTATGCATCTCCTTAACTCAATACTGAGCTATGGTGAACTCTCCTTTAAATTATAGTATGCTGACATCTACACTGCAATTGAAATGCTATTGCTGATTCCAGTGATCAAGAACACTTCACTCTCATCATGGTACTATCTCGGGTTTCAAAATCTCCTGGAATTGTTGTCACCAATCTAAGCCCATCCCAAGCCGCATTGTCTAGTAAGAGGCTCACAAGCTGATTCCCATACCCATTGCAATAATGGAACCACTTTCATGGACACCAGAGAGGGGCCTGACCATTCTAGAGGTCAGTGCCCCTACTGTGCGTATATCCTTTTCATCCCCCTATGGGATTCAACCAAATTTACTATAACAGACTTGCTAAAATGCTAAAGAACTACATAAGTGTCAAAGGCACACCTCCAGAGTGGTTCACTTTTGTGCTCACCACAAGATCTAAGGGCCCCTTATATGTCACGAACAACTACTTTTCAGGTACCATTGGTATGTGAATTATGTACATGGTGCATCATTGAATGTGATCTTGTGCGCTCTGAATGCTATTAGTGTGTGACCGCTTTTGACTTGACTTGTGTGTGTTTTGTTCACCTTACCATCTTCTTGCCGCAAGTTAATGTGCAGAGAGAAAAGACTCTCTTTTTTCAATTCATACATCGGAGCTGAACGCTCTGTGCTATGACTTCAATTCCCAGGTTCCCCAGGGCCTCTTATTACGAAACGTCAGGCGCTTCAGTGCTGGCGCTTCTAAGGCAAGCCAGTCTTTTCCCACTTATAAGCAGTCACCTTAACTGTTCCTGCTTTTCAGGTACCATTCTTATTGGAATTATGTGCATGGCGCATCTTTGAAGACAGACTGGTTAATAAACATATTGCCCAGCGTTTTCAAGAGGTTGAGTCCAAACCTCAGGAACTTAGCACAAAAGCAGTCGCTGGACTGGATGTAGATGCTTAACCTACGCCACTTGGCCCTTTGATAGAGACTGCTCCTGTCTGTGATACCTGTCCGGAGGAATTGCAACCATTGGATCATCTAATCAATGTCCAAATAGTACATTCTCAATCAGCCACTTACAAAACAGCAAGCTACGACATACCGAACCCTATAAATATTAGAGACCAGGTCTCTGATAATTCTGGGACCTCTCTTTCTATACTACAGCCAGATGATTCTATCAATGCAGAAATACAAGATACACAGTATATTAGGCCTATGGTTAAATATGTGCAACCTGGTACTATTAACATGTCCTTAGTAAACACCTGTTCATGAAATAGTCATGCTATGAACATACATGACAATATCCGCAAAAAACAGCTTGATATAATTTGTGTTATGGAGACTTGGTTAAATGACTCCAGTGGTCCAAAAATAACTTTGGCCTCTCCTCCAGGCTTCAATTATTTCGGGAAAAAAATGGGGAACATGGTATTGGAGGTGGTGTGGCTCTTTTGGTAAAATCCGACCTTCATGTTTTTGAATCTCCAATCGACTGAACCGATTGCAAAACCATTCATTTAAAACTTCTTCCAAACAAAATATGCTGTATCAACGTCCTCTTGCTTTATCGTCCGCCTGAGACCATTGCAAGCTTTAATGAGGATGTGATGCATATACTTGGCCCTCTTATTAAACCAAACAGCTCCACTATTTTACTTGGGGACATGAATTGCTGGCTGGGAAATCCTGGAGATGAGGATGCCTGCGGGTTAGAAAAAACTCTTAAATGCGCAGATTTTAAAATTCTCAATTCCGAGCCAACCCACTCAGGAGGTAACATGCTGGACTAGGTTGCCTCAAGAAACAATTCCATGGAAATTGCGAATACCAGAGCTTGCCCATGGTCCGACCACTTTTTTGTGGAATGTAATATATACGTTCCCACTAAACCCCTATAAACATACATCTTGTCAAAAAGAATAATTAGGAAGAATTTAAAAAAGATAAATCTTGGGGAATTAGAAACATGTTTAAAGCATATAATGCTCCTTTTGTATGGATTGTGTCTTCCCATGTATTCCTCATCTATGATATCTCATATATCCAGCACAAGCTGCTTTGGCAAAGATCGAAGGTAAATATGGAACGTGCAGTGCCCTTTGACTTCAGTTCAGTTTTTCCGAGTAAGCTTTCGCTTCGTGGACTACGGCGTGCTTCATATTATTTCTTTGAAATTGTGGAAAATGTCTTCGTCTTAGGCTCTGACAACCCCGAAGACCTGGTTTAAGAAATGCCAAGACTGCGGCACAAAAATGTTTCTGATGGACTCACATTGGGTGTGCTTGTGGTGCCTTGGTGTGGAGCACAAAACCTTGACGTGTCAGAAGTGTCAATCGATGACCGGAAAAGCTCTGAAGGAGTGTAAAGGGAAATTGGTGGTAGGTAGACTTCCCAAAAAATCCTCTTGGACTACCCCATCAAAAAAACATTCCTCCGACGAAGCAAGAGACGGCTCTCCTCGAAGGAAGAAAACTAAAAGGTCTAGGTCGCGGAGTGGCTCTCCCCGCACCTCGTTGTCATTGAGGAAATCAAAGAAAAGGCATCATAAATTGCCTACTTTGTCTTCCTCATTTGACTCATATCCAGAAAGCAGCATATTGTGCCCTACTAAGGCCTCTACTCTGGCAGAATGCAAACCATTCAGGCAGGAAATGCTCAACATTTTAGAGAGTCAGAATCCCTCAAAGCAAGTAGGCCATGCTCTTACCGCTCCTTCAAAAGCCGGTAAGGAAAGGGCTCGAGCAAAATTCTTCGCACCCTCTAGCCTGGGACGAAGGCCAGATTCTCATCGAGAGCCATCGTGGCCTTGACATGATGAAAAGTCATCGAAGACTCCATTGGGTCATCAAAGTTCATCACGGACAAAGTCCACAGACAAGTCGATGTTGAAGCCATCAACTCCATCGCTGCTATCGACGTCCAAGACGTCTTCAGCAAAGACATTGACACCAAAATCAAGTTTGGTGACAACTCCGTTGGCATCTGGCTCGAAGCCATTGACGCCTTTACCAAACATTCAAAAATCCTTTCCCCCATTGCCAGAAAGGATTTTTTTGAATCTATCACCTCGATTTATGAAGACAATGAGCCTTCAGACAACAATGATCCACCTATTGGATTTCAATACGGCACACCTATTGTTCCTGATAGTTTTATCTTGGGGAATCTAGGTTGCAGGACAGACGTGATAATTTACAAACAGCCAGTGGGGTAATCCAGAACAGAAGTGCAAGACTTGTCCTTGGCCTTAAGACCTCGGATCCTATCTCTCCAGCTCTGAAATCTCTACATTGGCTCCCAGTGGATGCAAGGTTTAAATATAAAACCCTCTGCATTGTCCACAAGGCTTTCTGGGGCCTGGATCCAAAATACCTTCCACTATCCCTCAGTTAATATCTCCCCTCCCGAGCCCTTCGCTCCTCTACCTCTAACTCCCTCAGGGTCAGTTCTTTTGCAAAGAAATGAGCTGTGGGTAGATCTATGTCTTCAGCTGGATCCTCCCTGTGGAAGAGCCTCCCTGCCACCTTGAAACCTGAGGAGAACAATCTCCGGAAGCAGCTCAATACCTTCCTCGTCGCTTCTGCCTTTGCCCCTCTTCTCTCCTGCTGATCTGCTTTGATCTCTCGACACTGTGCACCTGGCCACCCTCTGTCCTTCAGTCCCAGGTACCTGCTCACCCTGCCTCCCTCCTGCACTGCCTCCGGGCCACCCCTTGTACTGGGGTCTGTATCTGTACCCATACAGTCCCCTACCCACTTTTCTTCTGCACTTATCAGATACACCTTATCTGACTAACCTAGCACTTTCTCACTTGCTGGCTGCCCTACCACTATTTATTTATTTATTTATTTATTTATTTATTTATTTATTTATTTATTTATTATTATGTATTCTGTTCTCTCCTCTGCTCCGCACTTTCCACTTCTCCCCCTTCCATGTCCTTTCCCCTTTTCCCATGCACTTGCGCACTCTTAATGTCAATGGGCCTAGTAAGAACGCTGTTTTTGTTCTCCCCTGTTCCCCTCCCTTTGCCTGATTGCACTCTAAAACACTTGTGTATGAGCACAATATAAATAAAATATCATATGATATCATATCATATCATACCATGGTTGGATTTTGGCAAGCCCGACCCAGATGAGCATGCAGATGCCTTTTAGAGGCAATTAATGACCATGGTCACTGATTTTCTGAGATGGAGCAGGGTTCCTCTCCCATTCGAAAGGTGTGGCCTCACGGATATCCTGGACAAAGGTCCTCAAAGGGAACCCATCCAATCTTTTCATGTCGCTCTATAAAAGAGAGTAAGTGCAAACTAGGAAGCATCAGAATCAAGTCCAGCAGTCAAGAAAATGTGACAAAAAATATATATAGCCCATCAAGTAGTGACCCCAACTATTTGTCTAAACATCCTACCCCAGAAAGCCTAGTGGTGCAAGCAGCTACGGCTACCTTCAAGCAAGCTGCTTATCCGACCATTCCACCAGATCAGGATGATAAGCGTATAGACGCCTGGTCAAGAAAAGTCTTTTCTGGCAGCAGCATGGCTCTCAAGTCTGCCAACTCAACATATGCCCTTGCAAAATGTACCAGGACATTTAGTCGACCGCATCTACGCACAGCACCCTCTGTCGAAAATAAATGTCTGAAGCAGCTGAAGCTGGATATTGGAGATATCTTAGATGAGGAATACATGGGAGAAACATCCAGTCGAAAGAACTTTATCAGTGGTAAGTAACTTGTTCTACTCAGGGTTTTGACCCGCTGGAGATCTTGGCAACCACTTATAATTCTCAATTAAACATTTTTTGGACAGAGTGGCTCCTCTGAAATCTAAATTTCTCAGAGACAGGGTTTGCCGACAATCTTGGTATACTCCTGCCCTGCTCAGGGTAAAAGTTGAGAAGAGATGACTTGAACGGATTTGGGAACAAAATCCAACTGGTGAAAATAAGGAAGTCTGGAAATCAGCCTATAAACAACACACTTATGAGGCAAAAATGAACTTTTATAACCATGGAATTGAGTCAGCAGAGAACAATTCAAAGTATTCGAAAGCCTGGAGAAACCAAAATTACAGCCCAGCAGTTCACGCCTACAGACGATGACTGCAGCATGGTGCAAAAAGCCTCTGCAGGTAAAATCACATCAGCCCACTCTAAGATGTCAACCATTTGCCTTTAACTATCCAAAGTGAAATCATCAAGCACCCTGATTTCTCTTTTTCGCATATATTGAAAGAAGAACTGCAAAAGATTCTTAAATCAATGTGACCTACATCTTGTTTGGGCAAGATTCTTCCACCTAAATTCATTTTACAAAGTCCTGACATCTTTGTCCCCTTCTTAGCACATTTTTTAAATTCTCTCTTTAGCCTCGGAAATGTCCCAGGCAATGTCAAATACATATTAGTTACTCCTTTGCCAAAATAATCTGGCCCCAGCCCAAACGATCCAAGCATTGTGCGCCCTATTAGCAACACCCATTTCCTACTGGGGATCATCGATAAAATTGCAACATTACAGCTTCAACGCCATCTGGAAAATGTGAACATTCTCCACCCTAATCAATCTGGCTTCCATGCAGTCCACGGCGAAGAAAGCGCGCTATTAGACCTGCAGGCACAAATGATTAACATCAGGGACAATAGCAAATCAGGGCTCCCAATAATTTTAGATCTGTCTGCCGTGTTTCATTTGCTAGATCATAATTGCTTACTGGACTTTTTATCTACTTTTCCAAAGAAGCGATACATTGGATCAGTTCCTTTCTAAGCAACAGCACATCGCGAGTGTACTGGGGTGATGCTTCTTCAGATTTGAAACAAATACATGACGGCGTCCCACAGGGAGCATGCCTATAACCAACATTGTTCAATCTATATATAAGCCCTGCTGTGACCTCCTCACCATCTTTGACATTTACTTCACCAACTATGCAGACGACACTCAGCTCATCATGGAGCTGAGTGGAGATTAGAAGACCCATTAAGCCCGGCTTAATCACATCTATGCCATTGTGAAAGGTCGGATGTGCCAAAATTGGAGGTGCCTGAACCCAGATAAGACAGAACTAATGATCTTCAGTTCGACAGAAGCCAGAGCAAAATTATCCGCAAAATATTTTTATTTGAGCATTGAAATCAATAGTATTCAGATTAAGGAGAATACAAAAAAAACAATAGGGGTGCACATGAATGCCTCAGTGAGCTCCAATGCACATGTTGATGGTGTGGTTAATAGTACACAGTATCACCTCATGGTGTTGAGACATACAAAACCGCTCCCATCTCGCATAAACCGCATACAATTGGTTAGGGCAATAATTATGCCTCGCCTAGATTACTGCAACACCCTCTTGGTTGGTGCAGGTAACAACAGCATAAAAAGATTGCAGGTACTTCAAAACAAAGCTGTGCGCATCATTTACAATATCCCCAAAAGAGAGCACGTCTCGCACGCCAGAAAGAAACTTCACTGGCTATCTGTGCTGGTAAGAATACGTTTTAAGGCCTTTTCCGTGACCCACAGATGTATCTACGGCAAGGTTCCTGCTTACTTAATGGAACAAATGAAACCTTATGTTCCCTCTATGTGGCTTCTTCAAGCTCAAGTGGTCTGCTTACAGATTCTAGGACCAGAAAAATCAGAAGCCTTGGCCAATCTTTCCCTGACCTTACCACCCAAACTTGGAATACTCTACCTTCAGCAGTAAGCTTGGAATAACGCTACCAAGTGTTCCGGAAGAAAGTAAAAACACACCTATTTGATTGATCCCTTCTGATCACTAGTTGACTGGCAATCGACTTTCCTAGAGGTACATGTCTTGTCCCGTCTTGCAAGTCCCTGTGTGTACATGTAGCGCCCTGATGCTTGCGTGTTTTGGTGCTTAATAAAAATGTAAATAAATAAACTGTGATTAGCTGTGTGATATATGTTTTACTTTCAATGGCCCGCTAGTGATAGCCAGCTACACCTTAAACTTTCTAATAAACTCCTTTGCTAAAACATATTTAATTCAAAGGTCCTGTTAATGGGCCTTTAGACCCAGTACATGTTGTGTTTCTATGGCCCTTCCTCTGTATTTGCCCCTTTCTCATGCCTCAAGTAAAGAACTTATAAGTCATTTTTGACACTAGCCTGTCCCTAATCCCACAAGTGTATCTGGTTAAATATGTCTTCTACCACCTGAGAATGTTGTGTGAGATTCTCCCTTTTCTGTTTAAATCTTAAAGAATTGCCTTGGACTAAATATCTTGGCTCCACCTCTGCAATGTAATCTAGGCAGTGCTCCCTCACAAAATGTTGCATAAACAGCACCGTGCCCACAGCTAAGCCCCATGTATCAAGTGGCCTGCAGACTACAGTCCATACAATATCATTGGGCCTTGAAGTCATTACATTGGCTGCTGACCAAACAACACATTGAGTTCAAGATTCTGTACTTCACCCACCGAGCCATCCTCTACCAGGCGTCCCACTGCCTTAGCAATTATCCTCATTCTACCAGCCAACCAGATGCTGAGGTTGACTTCCCGTAACCTGCGCCTCTGAAAGCAAGCAGGGTGGAAGAACTATCTAGGAATGTTTGGCATTTTCTGGGCGTCAGCATACACTCACATCCGCAGGAGTAGAGATAGGCCAGCCAATCAGGTGGCCAGGGATGCAAGCTGAACCTGGAAGTAAAAGCCTGCATTTCATTATGGGCGCCAGTGTCTGTTCCACAGGTGTGACATTCTTGCCGATGCCACTCTCTCCCCGCCTCCAAACTACCACAGCTGCCACTCCACTTACTTGCCCCCATCTGGTCCACTGCCTCACCTATGGTGGCATCTTCTGTTATGTTATGTTATTTTTCTTATACCACGCCAAAGCCCGCAGGCATCCAGGCGCCGAGAGACAGATAAGGCGGCTACCAATGAGGAGGAATATGCTAATAGAAGAGGTGAGACTTCAAGAGTTTCCGAAACACAAATAGGTCCCCGATTTTACGCAAGGTGGCTGGCAAGGCGTTCCAAGCCTTGGCGCCTTGGATATGAAACGCTCTGCCAAGCCCACGGGCTTGTTTCACACGGTGGTGGACTAATAAGAGATCTTCCGCTGATCTAAGTCTTCTAGAGGGTTGATAGACATTTACAACATCTTTCAGATAGCTAGGTGCAGTTCCATAAATACATTTATGGCAGTTGGTAAGTAATTTAAACCGAATGCGGGCCTCAACAGGAAGCCAGTGTAATTTTTACCTGGCAGCAGTAATCGGTTCAGAGCTTTTCATCTGGAAAATGATGCGGATGGCTTTATTTTGTACTTTCTGGAGTTCATGGAGATCAGCTTTACTTGCCCCACATAAAAGTGCATTACAATAATCCACACGAGGTAAAATAACAGCTCTCACAAGTTTGGTACGATTTCCGATGGAAACAAGTGGGGCAATCTGTCTGAGCACTTTGAGATGGTAATTAGTGCTCTTTGAGATAGCTGTAACGTGGGCATCACAATCTAAACTACTCTCCATGAACGTGGTTAACGTTTTAACTTTATGCACAACTTTTATGTCACTGCCATCAATTCTAAGGCCTGAGTATGGGGGCTGCCATGGAAATAGTGAAGGGACTTGCTCTCGTCAATATCCCTTGCAGTGGCCATGCTGGTATATAGATTTTTTTATGCAAGGTGCAAGAAAGCTGTTCAAAATGTAACTCCGACTATAAAGAAGGGAATTTGCATCCTGGTTGTTTGCCTGGGGATTTCGCAGCATTAATGGCTGGGTGTTAGGGTATAAACTGCAGTGATGCCACTTCACCCATGCCTGCCAGTCCGGGCTAGCATGCCATCACTGCCCCCAATAACGATGTTGCGAATGAATCCATTGCGGGTCCTGAGCTGGACATGTAAATAGTGTTCATAGCTTTGTTCCATGAGTGGAGAGAATATGTGAGGAAGTAAGCCTAGCTTTTAAAATATCAGCAACACCTTCATCCATACATTTTGCAAGGTTACCATAGATGAAAGAATAGGAGTGTGGGACCAGGAGGTGGAAGGCAGCTTTAGCAGTTTCAACATGACTTGGTTCAGTGAAAAAGACAGAGTGGAATCGGCGGACTAAAAGGGCATTGGCCCTCATTACGACCCTGGCGGAAAGTAACTGACCTGACCGCTATAGCGTAAATAGCGTTTCCGCCATTGCACGATGGAGTAAAGTGCGGCTAATTCTGACCCATCGGGCACGAGCATTACGCCATGGCGGAAGTGCAAAGTCCGCGATGGCGGAAATGTCCCCAAAACGCCCCTCACCGCCGTCGTACGGCGCTCTAGGTGAAATTCCGCCACCCATCATAGCGGTCACCGTAATGAGCGGTAATCGCAAAATACGGTGACCGTAAATCTACGGAAACGGAAGTAAAAACATGGGGCCGGAACGGGAAACAGCACGCCGTACACCTATAAAATCAGAATCCCAACACAACCATCAAAAATCCGACCCTGAGACACATCCCAACCCGTTAGCCACCCTAGTTAAAACAATCAAAATGGGAAAAGTTGCTAAAAAAGCGTGCGACCGCAAGCGGCAGGTCCACTTCTCCCATGAGGAACTCACCGTGCTCACAGAGACCCTCCAGGAGAATGCTGCCGTCGTCTTCTCGACGCAAATGACCAGGACGGCACTTGCGAACAAGAAGGCCATATGGGCCCTGGTGGCACAGCGGGTAAGTGCGGTGGGGACCGCACCCCGCAACCCACAGCAATGCAGAAAGCGATGGGACGACTTGCGGATACGCGTACGGAGCATACTATCAGCCAACCGTAACATTGCCACAGCTACCGGGGGAGGATCGGAATCACCCATCAAGTTGACCCCCTGGGAAGAAATCTGTGCCTCCACCATTGGAATGGAGAGTATAGAGGAAGTCGGAGGGATGGAGAAAGGAGTGCAGACATCCGAAGAATCAGGTAGGTGGGCCAAATAAAACAATGCTAAATCCACAATGTCCAATCATGTGAAGTACCATGTGTCCACATAGTGCAACAGAAACACATGTCCAGGAGAACGTCCACATACATTGGCCTGATAGCGCACTTTAAAACTCACATTAAATACATTAACAATCAAAAATCCTAAAAACACCCTCTACACGTGCAGCATGCACACCCTAACTGCAGGCTGCAAAACAACTGCATCCTCAATCCACACAAAAATGAAACCACCTCCAAGGCCCTGACCCAAATCACCCTCAGGTACCACCCCAATGCATGTGATACATTGCCATTCAAATTTCCACAGACCCATACATAACGCTCGCCCTCCTTTACTCCACCACAGGGTCCGATTCAAACGACGAGCTTCAGGACACCCCTACCAGCACACCTGCAAAGAGGGCCAAGACCAACGGCCAAAGACCCTCCACCTCAGCTGCACGGATCAAGACACGGCAGCAGCACAAATCAAGTGGCAGCACACAGGAGGGGACTTCAACAGGCACCCCAGCAGCCAGCATGCCCACACCAGCAGCACCACAGGTCCCCCCAATGGATGCCACAGAAGGCACTGCTTCTGATGGCAGCAGCACCATAGGTGACACTGCATTAATGCCAGCATGCTCCGACACAGACAACGGTGCTGTCGATGTAGGACCCATCCATGACCTGTCTCAATCCCCCTGTTTGTTTCATCCCGTACACCATGAGGATACCACGCAGGGGCACCCACAAGACGACGACTGGCCATCCCCCACAAGCCCTGTGGCAAGGCAACATGAGGTGATCAGCCCCTCTGTGACACCACCGCAAATGGGCATGGCCCAGCAGAGGCAACAGTCCCTCGACCAGGTGATCGTGCAACAGCAGCAACTGGCCACGCTCCTCAAGGAGCATGCTGATGAATGTGGGGGTTCTAAGGCAGCCATAGAAACATCTACTGAGACACTTAGGGCACAAATGGAGCGAAGTACAGAGACACTAAGGGTACAAATGGAGAGAAGCACCGAGAGCCTGAGGGGGGAACTGCATGCGACGTCCAAAGACGTAAGTGGTGAACTTGCCGCTGTGCGCCGTGTGCTCACTGAGCTCTCACAAACCCTTAGGGACATGCATGGACGTGAGCAGGCCGAGACATCATCCGTTGCAAGTTCCGTCCAGGGCAGCCCCCAACGTAGATCTGGGAGGAACCTGCGCTCCACAGGCAGGGGTGCCCCTGATACCCGGAGAGGGGGCTTGCAATAGCGTCTGCCCACTGACAATGAGCATCTTTGGACACTGGTGTTCGGGGGGGAGGTAGGAGGGCGGAGGGGGGGTGTTGGGCTTACTTGGGTGGCGGGTCGATGGGGTGTGTAATATAATTTCACATATGCTATAAACATTACATAATCATCCAATGAGATGTGTGGACATTGATCTTTGTGTACGAGGCCTTTATAGGCGTACAGTCCACATTGTGCATGTTCCAGACACACACAGTGCCACAAGTCCCGTGTCCATGTATCAGCCACCAGGCGTGAGTGCTAGAAGCATGAATCTATGATATTCTGACGAATTCCACGGGCCTCCTGTGCCTCGCGGACTCCTTGAGGTGCTGCCACATCCCCAGCCTCATCATGACCATCTTCAGGTGCTTGCAGTTCTGCGTCAGGGGGCATGGGCACATTTCTACGTACGCACATGTTGTGTAGCATGACACATGCCATGACTATCTTTGCAACCTTCTCATGGCGGTACAGGAGTGCCCCGCCAGACCTGCTGAGGCAGCGGAAACGAGCCTTCAGTAGGCCGAATGCCTGTTCTATGACTACACGGGTACGTGAGTGGGCATGGTTGTAGTCCTCCTCATGCTGGTTCTGTGGGTTCCAGAGTGGTGTAAGGAGCCATCTCTTCAGTGGATACCCGGCATCACCTGTATGTGGACAATAAAGGATGTTTGTGGAATGACATTGCTACGTACGCACCCCCCCCTTCCTGCCAGGTCATTGCCGCATCACATACCCCACATTATCATGCATGAAATGAGACTCACCGAGTAGGCAGGATCTGTTCCCTGCGTGTCGCTCCATGTAGCGTGGTATTGTAGAGTTCCTCAAGACCATAGAATCATGGGTTGATCCAGGAAATCGGGCACAACAATGTGTAAAGATCCTGTTGGAGTCACACACCATTTGTACATTAAGAGAATGATATTGTTTCCGGTTGCGGTACTGGACCTCCATGGCATGTGGGACAACCAATTCCACATGGGTGCAGTCGATGGCACCAATGCAACCCGGTATGCCGGCAAGTGCATGGAATCCCACTTTTGTGTTTGTAATCTCCTGCTCCGAGCGTGGTAAAGAGATGTAGTCGTCTGCGTGCTTCAGGAGGGCATCGAGCACTTGCAATAGTGTCCGTGAGAACAGTGGCTGTGAAATGCCATGCAACTGTCCGACTGTGTGCTGGTAGGTGCCTGTGGCCAGGAAGTGGAGTACAGACACCACCTTCAGTAGGGGTGGGATGGCGGTTGGGCTATCTATCATGCTGACAAGGTCAGCGTGTGTCATGTCCACAATGGCGGTTATGGTGTCCCGGTCCAAACGGTAGAGGGTGTGGATCTGCTCAGCAGTGAGGTTGAACGGATGAGCTCGGAGGCGTGGGATTGCGGGCTGCCTGCGTGGTGGTAGTGGCTGTGCTGGTGGGCCTTGCTGGCCCTGCCTTGCCCTCCTCCTCCTCCTGCGTCTCCTCTGTGCGGCCGGTTGTTGTAGTAGTTGGTGTTCGTCTTCTTCTTGAAGTTGGAGTACTTGCAGTGCTATCAGGTCCCCCAGGGCCAACATCGCTAGTCCTGCCGGTAGCATTTTGGAGTGGGTGTGGTTGTGGGAGGGGGTTGGGTGTGCAATTTATGTGTTTTCAGGCTGTATAGCCTCCACCTGTGGTGATTCATTCCACCTGTGCCAGCTGCAATCCCCTTTGGGCGAGCACTGTACCGAGGTTCACCGACGGGTGGGGCGTCCCATTTGTGAGTGAAGCCAGTTGCCATTTTCACACACTGCCGCACTACATGGATGAATTTGTGATTTCAAGCGGTCACAGATGCCTGTTCGACGTGATGTTGCAAATGAGGAATTCGAAGGACAGCGCTTTCGGTTTTCAGCTAGCGGCGAGGAGGCGCCCACAGGTCTGACTGCAAATATAACGTTCAATTGTTTAATGTCCTTGGGACAGGGGCCATGGCGAGAATGCAATGATTGATATGAATAGTATGGGATGCGCAATAGCCTAGTGCACGATAAGGCAGGACGTTCCCAAATACATGTTACTTCACAACACTAGAATTCCGGCCTGGAGCACAGTGGATTTTGCAGACTGCATTACGCACAGACTCAATGGAAATTTCAAATGTTATGTGAGTAAATAATCAGGCGTTTTTATACCGGGATGAGGGAATGATGTATGGATGCATGGACAGATGATTTAATTGAGAGTTTGCCATGTACATGGCTTTTTGGAATCTATCCCCTTCCCCTGCGCTATGTGATGCAGAGCTGCCATAGTGGGACCATCGTCTATCTGCCCTTGTTGAACCCTCCCTGTCTCGACGCGCCTTCCAACACTTGTGTCTATGCACGTTACTAATCCCATCTAATGGATTCTGTTTTAACAGACGCATGCACACAAACACTCGTTTGTAATAGTGTTTTCACCTCGATTTATATTGTTATGATTGGCAAGTGATTTTTGGGTGGAAATAATCCTTTTGAGTGGGCTAGCATGCATATGGCTGTAGATTTAGTGTGATCATTGAAGTGAGTAATACAAATGAAGTTCTGATGCCCATACTATTCTTTTTCATTTCATTTGGGTGACAGGTATCTCCTCCCCTTTTGCCGCTGCCATCTGTATGCCACTCCTGCAGATGGCTTTTACTCCCGACACCTGCTGCTTCGAGTTAATCAGTGGAGCACCATTACGATCTTATGGGACGATCGCCAATGGGCCACATGCCCTTACGCAGTACTAGTGGCTAGGAGCAACATATCAACCTTTCAGCTGGACTAGTGCCTACCTAATGGGACGGACCTGCGGTTCTAGGTGCTTCCATGTTGCCTTTTTGAACGTGAATTTAGCCCCTGTGTACCATGAAGGAACAGGGCGTCACACAAGGAGAAGCTGGTCATTTATTGCGGATGCAGCCCACAGTAATGAAAATATTTTGGGGTTTATGACCTAATAGCTGTATGGGCTTGGTGAATTTGATGTGCATTAAAATTTTATTCTGATATTAACCGTGTAGCGTTATTCTTTGCAAGTAATGTAGCATACTCCTATTTGTGGAGCGATGTATTGTGAGTAGATCTGCATTGGGTTCCGGCTTCTGAGTATAGTTGCGTGGTACTGTACTGGCCGCGTTTGCCTACGAAGCCCAGTAAGGTCAGGGATAGGGGCTGCCATTATGACTGTTTTTATGATGTCATGCTCAGGGGCGGGGGATTAGCTTTTGTGTAACAGATGCCGGTCAGCCAGGTGGATTGGTGGAATGATGTGATTATCAGAAAATGGCTGGTCACAGGTGCCTGTGTTTGCGTGCGTTTCTTGGAGGGAGACTGAGGTCATGTCCATTGGAATAGCTTCTGTATTCGTGCCATCTGTGCCCTGCAGCTCCCATTGGCCCCTCTTGAGATGAGCCTGGCTGCTCAGTCACTCTGCCAACTTGTGTGGTACATGCTTATGCTGATGGTTGGTTTGTTTACTGGCAAGAGTACAGGGCTGGTGCAGTCTCCCTCAGGATACTGCTTTGAATGTTGCCTTACACTGGTGTCAAGCGATGGGGGCCTGTTGTTGTTTTGTCTCATATTTCAGTTCATATTGCTGTACTTGAACCTTCACATGCCTGTGCTGCATCAGTACGGCAATGATGACATGCCAAATATGGATGGCCACTCACAAGGCACTTGGAGCCCCTACATTCATTTGTTCGTTGGCATGCATGGGTGACTTGTACATTTCACTGGTTGCATTGTGTAACTTCATTGCACCTACGAGGAGTTGTGCAATGTGGGCAGGGAGTGGTGTACAGGCACTCAGTAGGGCCATTTACGGTTGGTTCACGATGCCGTAATTCTCACCATGGCGGAATGGTACTTTCCGCCATGCTTGATGGCGTTAAGTAAATGTCCGCTGGGGTCAGAATTTGCGTACCGTTGCGCCATGGTGGTAATTACAGTTTTGCATGGCGCGCGTGCGCGTACTTGGTGCAGTTAGCGTTGGCGTTCACTACGGTGTCGCTAATGGCATCGTACTTTACGGTGACGGGTCATAATCGCACCGAGCGGTATTTGATGGCGGTATTACATTTCCGCTATCGTTTTTCGATTTCCGCCAGGGTCGTAATGAGGGCCATTGTGATTTTCAAAAGCGTGGCACATTACCAATCTGGCCTTTAGTAAGGTGTAGTCTTCCACACGTAGCTAGAGCTTGCTTAGTCTCAGGAGGAGGTCTGTGGAGGAGAAAGAGCAGGAAGGGAAGGCATGTAACGCGAAAAGTGAGTCAAAGTACTAGGCAGCAGAGATAATTGTATGGGTGACTGCAGGTGAGCAGAATAATTATGATGAGCTTCTACAGATGGCAAAGAGGCCTTGCTATATTCATTACTGTGAGACTCAGGTATTCACAGCATACTGTGAACTGAGTTAGATTAGCTTTGACTTATAATTTTATAACTGTTCATTTATAACGCGCCTAATACCTGGAGTGGTTTCTAAGTGCAGGATCGGAATTCGATCCTGTGTTGATCCTGTGTTGCCTATGTTGGCGTGCTTCCAAGACAACCGTGTTGCCCACGAGCTATCCTTCCTCCCCAAGGACTTGGTAAGGTGATGAGTGTGTTTCCCTTCTGTTAAGTTCATGTGAAGTGCTCGAGGCATGGTCTGCCATGTGGAGTGACACCCACATGTGTAGAGTGATTCTGTGTGATGTGAGCCTGAGATCAATGAGCATGACCAGTCCACATATGAGTCAGGGAGAAGTGCATGCACCGTTGGTAGTAAAGAAAGCAAGTCCATTCCAAGATGTGTTTAAAGCTGTGACATGCTTTGCGCTCATCCCTTTGTTTTCGTTGTCTTATATAAATGACTAAATTAAATTAAACTAAATGTAATTCTTTATTAGGTTGCCACGTCAGCCGACACGTGTTTCGACGATAGCATCGTCCTCAAGGCTATCTTCTTAATTTGAATGATCTAATGTCATCTCGGCTAGCAATATAATCACCACAACCTGAAGTTACTGACCACGCTGGCGCACCGACAGTTCTGTTTTCTTTTTTTTTTCACTGCGGCACTCCTGAAACTGGCATCCTCGTCGCCAATGAAACGAAGTGGGCTGTTCGTAAGAAACCTTGCACAGTCCTTTGTTATAAGAGCACTTTTATTGGGGGCGTGGCTTGGCGCCGATGGCGAGCGGTAGCTGATCTGCCGAGCTCAGGCCGGGACGCCGTTTCCTGATCCTTTTTCTCCGGCCCATGTGAGGCCCCAGCCCTCGCAGAAGAACGTGCCCGAAGTCCAGCTTAAGAAGAGGGCCTCGCTAGCAACCCCGCAAGCTACCTAACTTTTGAGGCCCAGGACATCCACAACCATCACCTCAAGATGGCCGCCAAGAACAAGACCAGAGCCGCCACCATGGACTCCTTTGTTTCCACCAAGGTGAAGACCCCCACTCAAGCCAGGGCCGGCCCCTCTGAAGTTACCCAGGCGAGCAAAGGGGTGGCCGCCGATAACCACTCTCAGATACTTGATGCCATAGCTTCACTAAAAACGCACATAGACTCTAAGATTGACGAATTCAAAATAGACATTCAACTAATTTGCCAGGACGCTCGCAACTTAGCTGAGAGGGTCACAACCGTCGAACAGTCAACAGAGGATACATCTACGGCCACCACAGCTATGAAGTCAGAAGTCGCCCTGCTGAGGAGGAAAGTCGCCTTCCTGGAGGAAAGGGCAGAAGAGGCCGAAGGCCGGGCCAGACGGGGCAACATTAGGATCCTGGGTGTCCCGGAGTGGAACGAGGGGGCAAACACCACATCCTTCGTCGAAAACCTTCTGCTGCAAGAAATTGGGGCCGGCAAACTGACCCAGGGATTCTCGGTCGAAAGGGCCCACAGATCCCTCCAGAGGCGCCCCCCCCTGGATCGCACCCCAGACCTATAATTGCTCAGATACTGAACTTTCAGGACAGAGAAACTATCTTAAGGTGATCCAGGGAGGGTGGCCCCATCGAAAGAGGGGACTCCAAAATCTCCATCTACCCGGACTATACGCAGAAGGTGCAAAGAGAGAGGAATTCATTTGTCCCGATAAAAGCCAGGCTCCGCCAACTGAACCTAAAATACAGACTACTATACCCGTCACGCCTCAGGGTCATCTATAAGGAGAGAGTGGTATTCCTCGATAACCCAGAAGCAGCCAACATGTGGCTAGAGGATAATAACCTAGCCGATGGCAAGGACAACTCACGGACTGAGGCCTAACCCCCTCGGATCCCACAAGCGACCCCCAAACAACAGTAAGAACCATCACATACAATGCCGGAACACAGAAGGTGATCCAACTTCAGTTTATCATTTGGAAACGGCCTCGCTCGGCTCCGCCGCCAGGCCCTTGCCCCACCCTCAGCGTAGAATTAACTCGGTTCAGGCATCTGCCTGACCCAGCTCGCGCCCGACTCCCGGATGGGCTCCGACGGCTCGAGAGCGCCAAAGCACCGCGACAATGTTGTAGTCGCTGGGCGCACCAGTTTGAGATTTGTTATTAGTTTCACTAGTTGTACAGTCTTCATGCTTCTTTCGCCAACAAAGACCGAGATGGGTCCAGGACTTGACCCGGAAGATTGGAAACCAGTGGTATCCCCCTCGCAGCCTACTTACTGTGGATTAAAGCAGAGCCGGACTCTGGGGACGGAGTCCCGCATCAGATCCGAAACTCAGACCCGATGGCGGCACAGCTCACCGTGATGACATGGAACGTGAGGGGTATGGGCTCATACCTCAGACGTAATCGTATACAGTCCTATCTCAAAAGGAATAAAGTCTCGATTGCACTCCTTCAAGAAACCCACCTCACGACGGAGGCCAAGATTGCAGACCGATGGGCCGGGACTGTGAGAGGGTCCCCCTACTCCAAATACGCGAGAGGGGTGCTAATATGGATAAGCCCGGATGTGCCCTTCCAGGTGGAGGGGTGTGAACAAGACAAAGAAGGGAAATACGTAGTGATTTGGGGCACAATGGAACAGACCCCGGTCTGCCTGGTCAACTCATACTTCCCACATCACGGGATACCGGCGTACCTCACCACAATGATCACAAAGCTGACTCAGCACCGGGACCGCACCTTTATATGGGGAGGAGACTTCAACTGCGTTGCTGACGCAAGCATGGACAGATCACTGCCTTCCCCCCACCCGAGCAACCTCGCACCCCGTGCCCTGAAGGAAACTCTGGAGCAGCTCAATCTGTCGGATATCTGGAGGGAACACCACTCGGCCGATAGGACTTACTCCCACTACTCAGCTCCACACAGAGTCCATACAAGAATTGACTACCTGTTTATCAACAAGGAGCTCGCCCCACGTGCCGCAGCCACAGATTACCTGGGGCGAACGGTCTCCGACCATTCCCCACTGACCATGCTGTGGCAGCTGAAGGGCCCCAGACCCCCGATCCCTATGTGGAGGATGCCGACTGCGGCACTTGAAGACCCCGAGTTCAGGGAAAACCTCGCCAAAAAATTGGAAGATTACCTGGAAATCAACATGGGGTCGGTATCCTCCTGGAGCACATTATGGGAAGCTATGAAGGTGGTGACCAGAGGTGAAATTATATCGAGAGCCGGCGGAATTCGCAGGCAATTGAAGATAACGCTTGAAGCACAAGAAGCAGAGATCTCCCGACTAGAGTCTACCCATGACAACTCCACAGAGGCTGAGAACAAATTGAAGGAAGCCCGGGCAGAATGTCAATAAGCTTGGGAAAGACTGGAGAAATTCGATTTCACCACACACACCATCAGATCCCACAAGGAATCGGACAAACCAGGGAGGTTACTGGCCTGGCTCTGCAAGCGGGAACACCCCAAACACCTCCCAATGGAGATACGGGACGCCGATGGGACATCCCACACGACTCAGCTGGGGATCAATGACGCCTTTGCCAGATTCTACTCCAAACTGTATGCCCACGAGGCACAAATTCCTACTGAAGACATTATAGACACACTTGAGGAGATAGAACTCCCCCGTATTTCACCCGAGCAGAGAGAGGAACTGGAGATGGAGATCACTCTTGAGGACGTGCAAGGGGCAATCAGGTCCCTCTCTAACAGTAAAGCCCCTGGCAGCGACGGCCTCCCACCTGAATTTTACAAAATGTACGAGCCCATCCTCACCCCAGTTCTTCACGAGGTCTACCAGGAGGCATACACGAACGGGGTTCTCCCCAACACCATGAAAGAGACCATAATCGTTCCCATGCTCAAGCCACACAAATAACCCACCGACTGTGAGTCCTATCGCCCTCTGGCCATGCTAAACTATGATGCCAAGATTCTCACATCCATATTAGCCCGCAAACTGGCCAGAGTGGTGGGATCCATCGTCCACGAGGACCAGAACGGATTTGTGCCTGGGCGCAACACCACAGCTAACTTTAGGAGGCTACAACATGTAATGGCCGAAACATACGGAAGAGATGAAGACCTGGCGGTGTTGTCGCTCGACGCTATCAAGGCCTTCGACTCCATATATTGGGAATGGATCAGGGAGGTCTTGAGAAGATTCGGCTTCGGAGGGGGCTTCATCAGGTGGATCGAGGTCCTCTATAATTCCCCAATGGCAAGAGTGAAAACGGGAAGAATGGTATCAGCAGCCTGGAAAATACAAAGGGGAACGAGACAGGGGTGCCCGCTATCGCCCATGCTGTACATACTGGGCCTGGAGCCGATCGCACTATACTTCAGGCAGCAGCTCTTCGACGCTGGCATCAAGGTGGGCAATGTACACCACATAATATCTCTATACGCAGACGACCTTCTCCTATACCTAAGAAACCCCAAAGTAAACGCACCGACAGCACTGGAGGTGCTAGACAATTACGCAAAGTACTCGGGGATCCGATTCAGCAGAAGCAAGTCCGCCGCATTCCCCCTGGCGGGCCTACGCAACACATCAGAAAGTGATCTCCCAGTGATAGGAATAGGTTGGCAACTGGCCAAGTTCCGGTACCTGGGGATCAACGTGAGCCACACCCCGCTACTCACACACGAACATAACACTGAGGTCGCCATCATGAGTCTTCGACACTCTATAAAATTCTGGTCCAAGCTCCCATTGGCCATGGTGGGCAGAGCAGCGATAGCCAAGATGATCGTACTCCCCCGATTCCTATACTTCTTCGTGAATATTTGCCATTATGTCCGACCGCCCTTCTTCAAGAAACTGGAGGCTATCATCAAGGACTTCCTATGGGGCCCTCACAGGCATAAACTGTCGCTATCCGTTCTTTCCCTGCCACATAAAGAGGGTGGAATAAAGCTACCGGATCTCCAGTTAAACTACCTGGCAGCCCAGTTAAGTCACATAACGAAATGGCTCTCGGACGAACCTTCGGCTGAGACGGAACTACTGAGGCAATCCTCGAACAACGTGATCCCCAAGGAAACCCTATGGCACCCCACACGGCAATCCCCGATCACCTTACAAGTGATTGACCTGGGTAGGAGGATATGGGCCAGGTCCTGCTACATCAGGCGAGTGCAACACCCATACTCTCCGGATAACCACATTTTAGCAGATACCTGCCGAACGGAGGCAGACCTCTCCACAGCAAGGAGGTGGGAAGAAGCCGGCATATACACATGGGGTGACATGTTCGAGGAAGGGGAATTCAGGGACTTTGAATCTCTTAAGGCCACCGAAGGAATACCCCCGGGCCAGTTCCTCTGGTACCACCGCCTCAAGCAGACTGCCAAGAAACAATGGAACGGCTGGCCGGAGGAACCCTCCCCTGACCCTCTACTTCAAGAAATGCATGACCTCTCGGATGGCTGGAGACCAGTCTCCAGGCTCTATAGCAGACTATGCGACAAACCCAACCCTAAAGGCGAAGCTCTGAGGGCGAGAAGGGAAGCGGACCTCGAGACCCCGATTACGGATAAAGAATGGGAAAGAGTGTTAATATTTCCCAAAAAAGTGTCTAGGAATGCTAGATTCGGCCAGATTCAGTTGAACGTCCTGTATAGGACATACATGACCCCACATAGGGTCGCCTCCTTCAACAAGACAACCTCCCCTGCATGCCCATGGTGTGGGAACGATAAAGCAGACATGATCCACATGTTTTGGACTTGCACTAGGGCGATGACACTATGGTCCAAAGCCAAACAGACTTGCATGGACGCCGGAATGACGAGGTACGAATGGACTCCCGGCAAGTGCCTTCTGGGAAAGTACCCCAGACCTAGCAAGTTCAAGCATGCTGTCAGGTTAATGGATATCTCATGGATCTTGGCTAAGAGAACAATTGCGATGGCCTGGAAGACGCCGTCGGGCCCCAGGCACGAACGATGGCTCAAAGAACTCGAGAGATGGACGGTAGCCGAAACCAGGGCCTGGCAAGAAGGAATCACGTCAAGCGGCGAAACTGAGAGCGGAACCTTAGAATCATGGAAGGCCCTCCTCAGAGAGATAAGCTTCAGCGCCGACTACAAGCCCCCCTGAAATCTTGTAGCATCACACTGACACTAATCCCCTGCTCCTAGCCCGAAAGGACAGCCCCTGTATGCGACCCCTCCTGCTTCCTGAAGCTCTGGGTCGCTGGCCTTGACCCATCCATCCACTGAAAAGTTTGCTACAACATGAAGACTGTTGTTGTTTTGTTTGTTCCTTCCCTCTTCCCTGTTCCCCCTGCACCATTCCCTCCCTTGTTTGAATCACTGCTTAATTTCTCGTTGTATTGCACGTTTTTCTTCACCAAAAATCAATAAAATACGTTTAAAAAAAAAAAAGAGCACTTTTATTTGTTATAGTGCTAACATTAGGTTCTTGGCCACATTTCAGGATGGAGACATAAACATTCACCAGCCCCCATGGTCAGCCACACTCTCTCCCTCTAACTGTCAACCTTCGAACTAAGCACACGCAACATTCCACTCGCCTCTAAGATCCATTCATATGACATCACCTTAGCTGCATGAACGAGTTGCTGACATGAAGGCAAACTCCAGATCATTACAATGCCCTATAAATTGTTAAAGCAGAACTCTTTCAAATCAGCAATGCTGCTGGTGGGGATGCAGTCTTTAGAGCGCATTTCCTGGGCCTCCTCTAAAAGAGACTACTCAGGAAACGCTGCCTACAGAAGAGCACATACCGCACCAGAAGCAGGAACCATGAGGGAAGCAGCAAGTGGTATCTCGTGGGGGAGCACGTAAGTGTTCATATAGGGCCAACAAGGGGTGGGGGTGTTTGGGGAGTGGCCGATTGTGTGGTGGGTGGGTGGCATATTTGCTTTGGGCATGGTGGTGTGGGTGTTGGGAGGGAGGTGAAAGGGGAATTTGGGATGGTCAACTCCATGATGTAGCCTAGTGTCAGGCAGGGGCAAGGGGAGCGGGCATGGACATACTCTGTTAGGGTTCATGGATTTCAAATGTTGGTGGCAGCAGAACACGCCCAGTGGAGGCTGCTTTTTTGGTGGTATTGCCTCCTCTGCGTTTGTCTGCAACTTCATATTAATTGTTCTGCACATTCTTGTGGGGCCCTCAGTTGATCTGGTATCCTGGGTGGGTGTAGACCTCTGCGCGAACTCTGTCTGCTCTCGAATACAGTTTGGCCCAGACTTCCGCAACAAATCACAAAATATTTTGAAAACACTTTTTATACATGTTGCACTGGTTAGTATTGAAACTTTTACAGAAAAATATCATGCCTTTGGAAAAACGTGTTTGAATGACTTTGCCCAAGAATATGCATTATCAGGGTACGAACTACCCAGGCTAACAAAGACACAGACCCTCATTGTGATATGGGCACTGCAGTAAAATGTTGGTGGCCCCTTTTTTCCAATGCAAAATTTGGATACAGGTGGGAACGCCCCTCTGATTGTCCTTATTTCCTCCCACTTTTGATATGGGTTCGATTTTTTTTATATGGAATTTGAAATTAATTAATTGATATCAATTCATTTTTTATATCCAAATGTTTGGATATCAAATTTTATATCGATTTGATATCTGTTTTATATAAACGGCTATATAAAGTGTGCCTGTGTACTTAAATACGTTTTGATATAAAGTTTATATCAAAATGATATAAAGTCTATATCAAGTGTATATCAATGTTTTTTAATATGGGAAAGCAGGTGTGCCCTGTTGCTTGGTCGAGGGCAAAGTGAGTTGTGAGGAGTTAGACGGGGAGTGTTAATGTTTGGTGACGCGGCGATGACGCAGGTGTGGGAGGTGCTCCGTGTGTGAGAGTTTGATACAGATGGAATATAAAGCTAGGCAGATTGGGTTTGTCACGCGGTGCGGAGAGTTTTATGAATATAAATCTAGGCCTGCTAAATGATGTTATGACTTGATAGGGGTTTTAGAGAGTTTGAATATAATTCTAGGGGGATCGCAGACATGATTTTATATGGATTCAATATAAAAAGGATGGTTTTAGGCACGCCATTGTTGGGGGTGCGGCAGGGGCAGACATGCCCAAGCATGTATGTTTGTAAGGACCATGGAACCATTGAAAATAGAAGCTGGCAAAACAAGTTTAATGTTCCAGCGCCAATGGGAAATGTGAATGTGTGCACAGCACGGACGCAAGTGGGCGCTTTTGTTATTTTAAGTGTGTGTGTGTGTGTGTGTGTGTGTGTGATGTATTTCCTTCTGTAAAGTTTAAGCAGTCTAAACTAATTCAATACATCGAATAGCCTGCTCTGAAAAAATGTTTGCTACAGTCGCAAGCAATACAGTCATGTAGCTGGCAGGGTTTACACATACACATACACCGATTAGGATAGGAGATTTAAAACTGTTAAAAAAATACAAATATATAATATTTACCCACTTCTTGAACGCTGCCAAAATCAAAGGCCTATTCGCTGCTGCGGGCAATGCATTTCCCTCATTTAAAAAAAGCTCCAAGTGTTTTATAAAAGGCTTCATTAAATGCATCTGTGCCGAGATGAAAGTCAGCGCACTGCCCCCACGGAGTTTGAGCTTAGAAGACAGGGGACAGCCCGTGGATGGGGGCTCTTGTTATGCATTTTGTATTTGTATTTTATTTATTTTATAAAGCGCACAAGGCCCATAGGCATCCGGGTGCATCTCTTAGGTTACAACATGGTATGAACAGACAATGGCATTACAGAAATGTACCCAAAAATGACAACAAAGATTATATACATACACATATATTACAGGATAGCTGGTTGCTTATTTACAAAGGGGTGAGGCTGTAAGCAGTCACAAGGGTGGTGGCTAGAGAACGGACGGGGACGAGTCTTGGGCAGATAGCCAAGTTTTGGCCATGTTTTTTAGTAGGTAAGGGAGTGAGTTCCAGAGTTTGGCTGTCATTACTGGGAAGCTGTTCCCACCAGATCTTTGAAGGTTGCAACGAGGTATGGAAAGGCAGTTAGTCTGAGCACTTCTGAGGGGTCTGTTGGAGGTGTGGATGGAGAATCTGTTGGCCAAGTAGCTTCGTGCTTGGTTTGTGAGGCATTAGAGTGTGAGAGCAAGTGTTTTCAGGGATATTATTTGCGCTACTGAAAGCCAGCGGATACTTCGACTGGTGTCTGAGATATGTTAGTTTCTGGGGATATTTAGTGCATCTCTAATGGCGTTATTTTGAATGATTTGTAACTTATTGATATTGCAAACGTTAGTGCCAAGATAGAGGGTGTTGTAGAAATGGATTTTAGACATCACCAGGGTCCTGACTAATGTAGTACAGTTGGTTGGAGATAAGAAAAGGCGACTGGCTGTGATGAGCTTACAAGGCCAAGGATAGGGTGGAATCAATATAAATGCCTAGTGTTTTAGTGTCCTTGGAGACCTTAATGGTGTTGCCATCAATAGTGAGGGATTTAAACAGGGGGTCTAGTCTGCTTAGTCTTTGGTGAAAGCCGAGGATGTGGAGCTCTGTCTTTTCATCATTCAGACAAAGTCTGTGTTGCGCCATCCATGCTTGGATGACTTGGTAGATGGAATTAACAGCAAGAGAGTCTGTGGTATAGTCTCCTGTGATAGGGATGAGTATCTTGGTGTCGTCAGCATAATTTGTATAGATGACACCCAGATAGTCCAAAATATTGAGTAGGGGAGACACACAATCCTTGTGGTAGCCCGCAGGTGACTGGTGAGGGTTTTGCTGCCGCAGCGGGGGAGAGAACCCTCATGGATCTGTTTTCCAGAAATGAACTGATCCAGGCCATTGCTTTATCAGAGAAGTGGGCAGCTAGTTTGAAGTGTCGACAGAGTATGTGATGATTTACAAGATAGAAAGCCGCACAAAGATCAAGTAAAAGGGCAAGTTTGCCCTCATCTTTTAGGTCTTCGATCTGGGTTTTAAGATCAATGAGGGCAGTTTTGGTACCGTGCCGCGGGGGTTTGATTAAGTATTTTAATTAGGTGTGACGAAATGACACTGTCAGGAGACTCAGGGTTTAGTATCGCAGGCTTGCACAATTTAAAGAGATAATATCAAACATTTAAAATCACGGGGCATTCAGGATAATTCCCCAGCACATGCACGTGCACCTTTCCTGATAAACACAGAACTTTAAATAGCTATTAGATTAAGCAGGACAAATTGGCAATGTCGAGAGATCCAAGGCTAAGTATTGCGTGCTCACACCATGTAAGGAGACAATGCGGGACATTAAAAATGACATAGCGCTAATGGTGTCAGCTGAGTGTCACAAGGGGAAAAAGAACAACAAAGCCCCTTCTGCAAAGATGTGTAACTTGTTCTATAAAAGAGGGGTACCCTGAACCACTAATACAGCGATGGGCTTGCACAGCTGGATGTGTGAGGTGCAGCCACCCCTGTGAAGGTGAATAGCTAACACGGACAGCCCCCTCTAGGTACAGCTCTCAGTGAAGACGGTTTACCAGGCCGGCGGTGAGCAGGAGAGGGCTGGCGCCGCAGACCTCTGGAAACCTACTCTGAAGGCAGATATCTCGGCCAGAAAAAGAAGACACCGCCCCAGGCCCCGCTTATCTTATCTTGACTTTGAGGAGTTGAACAACACAGTGTGAATAAGGTAAGTGACTGTTGTTGTCAATTACGAACTGATCAAGCAATCCCGACTCACATTTCTGCGGGGCTGTATTGAGCATTTACAATAGCCAAAGTTGAAATACATCTTGATAATCTTAGGTGTGGTGATGTTTCAGAGGATAGCTCAGCATGTTAAGCACATGCTGCAGAAAGTTTTGTTCATGTGTATTATTACAATCACAAATTCTAGCAAAGTGTAAGCGTGCGTGTGTGTATCTGTATGTGTGTGTATCAGTTTATAAAACACAAATGTGCGTTAGATACGTAATATTGTGTGTTAAATATTTATTTTAAACACAGTTGCCCTTTCAAATTTGCAGGAGAGCACAGTTGACCATCAGGGACAGTGTGACCATTTGGACCGTTAGGGACGGTGCAGCCATTTGGACCATTAGGGACATCTGGGGTATTGCAGCGCCAATCTGCGGCAGTCCCTACCGTTCCAAACAACTGCACGATGCCTGATGGTTACATAGTCGCTATTGTGTTGTTTTCTTAACTGTGTGTCATGATTTAAAAACATAACAGCACCTTTTATAAAGAATGTTCAGTGTGTTAATGTGTCACGGATAAATTGTGAAGTGGGAAGCACTGTCACGACCCATTTCCTTGAACCCCCCGGGCAGGCCCATGGGCCAGGAGGGGTCTCGGTTCGGGCCCCCAACAGGTTTGAGCATCCTTGGCCAAGAGCTTCTTGGGGCAAGTCCTGGCACCTTTGGACTAGTGGAATAGTGTTTTGTGTGTGGTAGCCTAGGGACTACTTTTCCTGAACTATTTTTCTTGAGGCTATTTAAACCACACCCGATTGGAAGAACACGCTTCGCGTTACTTTGCGATCTAGCAACGTGACGCTCACCGTGTTTTGCAGCATCTGCAAACCTCAGATGAACCGCACCCGAAAGGACAAAAAGGACATTGTTATTAGCAGAAGCTTACCTGAGATTCCACCGTCAGCTGTCCACTGCTCCTGCGAGCAGCATCCAAGGAACAGCGTGCCTCCTGGATTGTCGAACCTGCAAGAGAGAAAAGAGACATTAGACAATACATTTGAACAGGCAGCTTACCTCAAGTCACCCCTCGATCAGCACCGCTCTGGAATTCCTTGCTCTGGTGAACACCACAACCTGCGGGAGCAAAAGACAACAGGTTAGCAAGGCAAGACATCATCATAGCGCTGCGCAAGCACTCACCTACCGCATCAAGGCGCTCTCGAAACACCATCAATCGCCGTGAGTCCAAATCCAGCCAACGTTCCACAGCGGACTTCCGCGCACCTAAAGAGAGAAAAAAGACATTAGTAAATCAAGGAAAGGCTTACAGTATACAGTAATAAGACCTACCTGAGAGACTCTAAAAGGGCAGCATCAGTGAAGTAACTAGATCGCATGACAACGCGCCCCTGCCAAGAAGGCAGGACGGAGAGCACACCAAAACCCAAAACAAGGTGAGGAAAGGTCCGGGAGGTGCCGCGGGCATACCAGGTGTTGGGAGGCTCTTACCCCTGTTGCCCAGACTTGAACATTGCCCACCTGTTTTCCAGGCAGAACTTCCCCGCTTATAAATCCAGGGAGCGACCGAGAGAGGTACCAGAGTCCCGGCAGCTGGGTGGCGTCCCCGTGGATACCAGGTGAACGTAACAGAATGCGAAGCCTACCGAACCTATCCACCTGGCCATCAGGGAAACATCAGAATTAGACCAATTGACCCAATTGTTGGGAGAGCTTCATGCCGAGGTTCACTCGGCCAGACAGGAGACTAACGCTCTTCAGAGAGACTTATTGGTGACTAAAGAGCGTACCGAAGACATTAACAGGCAAGTCTTGCAATCCCAAGCGGGTCAGACGCCTCTACCTGGGAGCAACCCACCGATGCAAAATCCTAGCATGTCTGTCAACCAGAGCCTCACCTCCGGTACATGTCGAGTTACCAGGTACAGTTCCTTTGGCACCACCGGAGAGGTTTGCAGGAGATCCACGAAAATATGCAACTTTCATGAATCAATGTCGCCTCAATTTTCTTTGCAGGCCGGAAGCATTCCCAAATGACCAAGCCCGTGTAGCTTTTGTTTTATCATACCTAATGATAAAGTGCCGCAGATTGGTCGGTACCGTTGGTATCCCATGATGACCCTTTATTACATAACTTTGGGAACTTCCAGAGGGAGATGGAAAAACTGTTTGCTCGCCATACCCGAGAACAAACTGTGGACAATGAACTCCTTTCCCTCAGACAGGGGAATCAGGACCTACTAACGTATATCGCCACTTTCAACCGATTGGTTGCTGAAGCGAGGTGGCCTGAAAACAAAAGAACCACGCTGTTTCACCGAGGCCTACGAGGCGAACTAAAAGACGTCCTAGCTCAAGTGGTTGACCCTCCCAGGGATTGTTCAGAATTCATAGACTTGGTAGTGCAACTGCACCACCGGTTGCAAGATCGAAAGGCAGACCATTCGAAAATGGACCTACGGCCAGAGTATGCTAGGCCTAGAGACAATGCACCTCGACTGTAAGAGAATACAGTGGAGCCCATGCAAATCGGAGGGGTAAGACCCCCTCTAACAAAACTAGAACAAGATAAAAGGAGGCAACTACAACTATGTCTGTACTGCGGAAAGTCAGGGAATTTCCTGAAGGACTGCCCAGTAAAACCTCTGAGGAAGGTCGTTGGAGCCACCGAAAAGGATGAAGAGAAGGAGTGTCAGTCGGGAAACTGCCTAGCTCAGCAAACGTAGAGGTCAGTTTGTCGAGTAAGGGAAATGAGCCACCGACCTCACACTTTGCAATTCCGGTGATCTTAATCAATAACCAACGGTCGCCAAGAATGCATGCCATTGAAGCATACATCGACAGTGGAGCAGTTGGGAACTATATAGATCAGGATTTAGCTGCAGAGATGGGGCTTCCCCTATGTTCCAAGCTGACTACAGACAAGGTAACCACAGTGGATGGAACTGAAATCGCTTCCAGACCCGTAACCCAGCGCACAGCTGAAATAACCTTGCTGTGCCAGGATGGACACCGAGAGCTTATTTCGTTCGATCTCATCAATGCACCTTAATTCCGGCTTATACTAGGGATGCCATGGTTAATCGCTCACAACCCTTTGATTGACTGGCGGGCAAGAAAATTAACCTTTACCAGCAACTGCTCTCCAGCCTGTTATTACCGAGGACCAAAACCCGCTTTCAGTATCTCTACAACTCCAGAAGTGGCAACTTTGGGAGTGACTAGTACCTTGCCTGAAGAATACCAAGACTTCCAGGATGTATTCCAGAAGGACCAAGCAAACACGCTACCCCCGCACAGGCCCTATGATTGCCAGATCGACCTTGTTCCCGGGGCTCAGGTTCCTTGTGGCAGGATTTACGCTCTCACCGAACCCGAAAACCTTCATCTGAAGGCTTATTTAGACCAGTACCTCGCCCATCCAAGTCCCCTGCAGCCAGTCCTTTGTTCTTCATACCGAAAAAAGAAGGGGCCCTAAGAACCTGTATTGACTATCGCGCATTAAACCAGATCACTGTAAAGAACCGTTACCCCTTGCCCCTCATCCCTGAGATGCTGGACCAGGTCAAAGATGCCCAGATTTACACCAAACTGGACCTTCGAGGAGCATACCACCTGGTGCGGGTCAGAAGCGGAGACAAATGGAAAACTGCTTTCCGCACCAAATATGGGTTTTTCGAATATCAAGTCATGCCCTTTGGGTTATGCAACGCCCCTGCAGCGTTTCAGTATTTTATGAATGACGGTTTGAGAGTTAATAGATGTCTGCGCCCTAGTGTACATAGACGATATCTTAGTGTACTCAACTTCAAAACAGGATCACATCAAGCACGTCCGTTCAGTCCTCTCCAAGCTCCGGGAACATTGTGTATATGCAAAACTGGAAAACTGTTTTTTTCACGTCACCGAAGTTGAGTTTCTGGGTTTTATTCTTACACCGGGAGGCATCAGAATAGACCTGCATAAGGTGGACGCCGTTTTGAAATGGCCATCACCAACATCTGTAAAAGGGGTACAAAGCATGTTGGGCTTTGCGAACTTCTACCGCCGGTTCATACCAGATTTCTCACAGGTTGTACACCCGATCACCACCTTGTTAAGAAAAAATAATAAAAAATGTGCCTGGACCGAAGAAGCAGAAAGAGCCTTTCAGGACCTCAAGAAAAGATTTACCTCTGCGCCAATCCTGTGACATCCTCACCCCGATCTCCCCTATATCGTGGAGACAGACGCTTCCAGCATAGCAATGGGAGCTTTCCTCTCACAAAGAGACCCAGTAACAGGCCAGCTACATCCAGTGGCCTTTTGGTCGAAGAATTTCTCTCCCCCGGAGATGAATTATGCCATCACGGATAAGGAACTTTTGGCGATCAAGTCTGCCTTTAAGGCCTGGCGGCATTACCTTTTGGGGGCCAGGCACACCATCACAGTTATCACAGATCACCGAAACCTGCAATATCTTAAATCAGCTAAAGCCCAGTCATCACGTCAATTGCGGTGGGCCCTTTTCTTTGCCTAATACGACTATGTCATCACTTTTCGACCAGGGGTCAAGAATGGAAAAGCTGATGCACTTTCTCGCACAGGCACTGATGACCTGGTATATACTACTCCAGATCCAGTCCCCATCATACCGGAAGACAAGTTCTTGGGTCTCACTACGGCCTTAACCCAAGCTGAACTTAAGAACAAGATTCAGCAAACTATGAACCCAGACACCCTCCTTACCTGGCAAGCATAAGGGGAACAATATTCCATTAAAGATCATTTACCTTTTTTTAAGGATCGGTTGTACGTACCCGCCAAAGACTTACAACAACAGATTGTTGCTAGTTGCCATGATTCCCTGATTGAAGGGCACCCAGGAATCACCAAGACTCTGGCCAAGGTAAAACAAAACTTCTGGTGGCCAACCTGGAGCAAAGATGTCATTCAGTATGTTCTGTCCTGCGGAGTCTGTGCGCAAAACAAGTCGCAGAAACAAAAACCATCCGGTCTTCTACAACCTTTAGACATTCCACCCACTCCCTGGCACACTCTTTCCCTCGACTTCATTACTGACCTGCCTCCTAGTCAAGGGTTTAACACCATCCTGGTGGTAGTGGACTTATTCTCTAAGATGGCGCATTTTTTCCCACTCAAAGGCCTCCCTGATGCACCCACTTTAGCCAAGGTATTCCTGGACGGCATTGTAAAACTACATGGCTTCCCTTCAGTCCTAATCTCCGATTGAGGTAACCAATTCATCTCCAACTTCTGGAAGAAATGTTGTACTATGGCACAAATTGACGTCAGGCTATCCACTAGCCATCACCCCCAAACGGACGGTCAGACCGAGAGGACCAACCAGATCCTCGAACAATACCTATGGTGTATGTTACACCATGAACTACGAGACTGGAAAGATTTGCTATGGATATCTGAGTACGCATACAACAATTCCTTGCACTCCAGTACCGGGCAAACACCCTTTTATATCCTTTATGGCAGACACCCACGCACCTCAGAATTGGATGTCCCAACAAGCTTGGAAATGCCAGCAGTAAAGACTTTTCACACCAACATCACTCAGGCTTTTAAAAAGGCCCAAGAACACCTTAACCTCGCCAAAGAAAAACAAAAGCAATTTGCCGACCAACACCGAAAAAAGGCCCCAGACTATCAAATAGGAGACAAGGTTTGGTTAGCTGCCAAGTTTGTACCCATCAAGGGAACCCGGACTTTTCAACCCAGGTACTTAGGACCTTACACCATCAAGGCAATTATCAATCCAGCGGCCGTCAAACTAGATTTACCACCTAACCTACAGATTGACCCGGTATTTCATGTATCCCTACTAAAACAAATGCAACCAGGTACACGGGTTGAGACGCCACCAAAACCCATACTTATTGACGGGGAACCAGAATTTGAAGTCAAAAGCATCTTGGATTCCAAGTATTCAAGGGGAAGGTTATATTACCTAGTCGATTGGAAAGGATTCGGACCCCAAGACAGATCCTGGGAACCCTGTGAAAACATTCATGCACCACGTTTGCTCAGAACATTCCATCGCAGCTTCCCAACTAACCCAGGGCCGGACAGAAGGAACGCCTTGAGAGGGGCCTTGGGGGGGAGTGCTGTCATGACCCATTTCCTTGAACCCCCGGGCAGGCCCATGGGCCAGGAGGGGTCTCGGTTCGGGCCCCCACAAGTTTAGGCATCCTTGGCCAAGACCCTCTTGGGGCAAGTCCTGGCGCCTTTGGCGCCAGGCTCATACTTAATGAGACTTGTGCTTGGTGCTGGGGACAACAATTTCAATGCCAGTCAACATGGAGGCATCCACATAGCTTGGCTCCTGGGAACCAAGCTATGCGGTATAGTGTTTTGGGTGTGGTAGCGTAGGGACTACTTTTCCTGGACTATTTTTCTTGAGGCTATTCGCGTTACTTTGCGATCCAGCAACGTGACGCTCACCATGTTCTGCAGCATCTGCAAACCTCGAATGAACCGCACCTGAAAGGACAAAAAGGACATCGTTATTAGCAGCAGCTTACCTGAGATTCCACCGTTAGCTGTCCACTGCTCCTGCAAGCAGCATCCAAGGAACAGCATGCCTCCTGGATCATCGAACATGCAAGAGAGAAAAGAGACATTAGACAATACATTTGAGCCGGCAGCTTACCTCAAGTCACCCCTCGATCAGCACCGCTCTGGAACTCCTTGCTCCGGTGAACACCACAACCTGCGGGAGCAAAAGACAACAGGTTAGCAAGCCAAGACATCATCATAGCGCTGCGCAAGCACTCACCTACCGCATCAAGGCGCTCTCGAAACACCATCACTCGCCGGTGAGTCCACATCCAGCCAACGTTCCACAGCGGACTTCCGCGCACCTAAAGAGAGAAAAAAGACATTAGCAACTCAATGAAAGGCTTACAGTATACAGTAATAAGACCTACCTGAGAGACTCTAAAAGGGCAGCATCAGTGAAGTAACTAGATTGCATCCGCCCACAGAGGTCAACGCGCCCCTGCCAAGAAAGCAGGACGGAGAGCACGTCAAAACACAAAACAAGGTGAGGAAAGGTCCGGGAGGGGCCGCGGGCATACCGGGTGTTGGGAGGCTCTTACCCCTGTTGCCCAGACTTGAACATTGCCCACCTGTTTTCCAGGCAGAACTTCCCCGCTGATAAATCCAGGGAGCGACCGAGAGGGGTACCAGAGTCCCGGCAGCTGGGTGGCGTCCCCGTGGATACCAGGTTAGCGTAACAGGCACAACAAAAAGTCAAGAACTTTTGTAATAAGCGTAATTTAGGGGGCTTCTAGGTAATGTATGTCAATTAGTAAGAAATGTTTCAGGTGCAGCTGGGAAGATATCAAGGCCATTCGGGATCCAAAACATAGAACACAAGACAAACACCGGACATTGCCAGCCGGTAACCCTGTACTGCACTCCCAATGGGATACAATCCCAAAAGTAATTACACAACCAGGTGGGATTCACAATCTCCTTGAAGGAGATTTGCTGATTGCAAAGATGGCGACTAGAGCAGGGACGTAAGTGCGTGTCACTCCCATGGCGACCATTTACACGGAGCAGAGACGAGCAGCGCGTCTTGGTAACGGGCTGCTCGGCTCCTGCTCTGTGTCTGAATCTTAAGGTGAGTTGCCTGGAGGGGGATGCATACAGCGCTTCCACCCTATACGTACACACAATTAAGTGGGCTCGCACATTGTCTTATTTTTGGCCAGTGATCTTATTGAACATTTGCAATCGACACGCAACCTTTCCTGCACCTTGCCACATGCTCCAGCTACGTGCATGGGAGTCCTGGTAGCATCATTCTACTTGTTACAGTTAAGATACATGATTCTTGGTCTTGACTCGAGTTCCCTTTACTTTTTGTCCATTTCCAGACATCCACATTAGGAGTTACTACCCGACACTACTTCATTGCCCGGGGATAGGAGGTGGTCTCCTGACCGGGTAGCAACCTGTGACTTTTTTTGCCCCAACTTTAAGGTCAGTGTATTTTTCACTTAAACTATAGCTCTCACCACTCCCCAGTTTTGTATACAGATCTAATTAGTATATTCTCATCCTTTTTAGGACAAATCTTGAGGAAGTATCTTGAACATATTATGAAAGTAAAACACGTCCTGCCCTGAAGATTGATTAGTATAATCCGAAACGCGTTGGCACCTCTAACCACATAGGAGTGTTTTGATGATGATGATTGTTTGAGCAGAGTGTACTGTATTGCTCAGAACAAAACAAAAGATATGTGAAACAATTGAATTTTTTCTTTATTATATATTCTTTGAGGTTAATTTGAGCACCCTATCAGCTCAGTTGTGTTATTGCTTTTGAAATGCCCCAATGTATGTTCTTTGTTGAATTTGTATTCCACCCTGTGCTTTAAAAGTGTGTTGTAAATTGATTGTGTGAAACATAAACACTATTTTTAACAAGTTCTAACCTGCCTCGGCTCAGTCAGTGGTAGTTGACTGTTTTTAAGCGGGTGGACAGGCCAATGCAAGCATGGATATGCTCTATTAACAATAATTTGGTGAAATAATGTTTGAATCTTATTGTCTTAAAATAACCAACAGCACCAACCTCTTGAGTCAACTGGCTCAGTCAAGGAGATTGTGAATCCCACCTGGTTGTGTATTTACTTTTGGTATTGTATCCCATTGGGAGTGCAGCACAGTGTTACCGGCTGGCAACGTCCGGTGTTTGTCTTGTGTTCAATGTGTCACAGATCACACAAGTGGTTGACATTTTTTCAGCCGCAGAGATTCAGGATCTTATATTATGACTCGGGGGATAAATATTAACATTATAAGCCTCTGATTCTATATGTCTCTGTTTTTATAGAAATGGCCTACAACACCCGGATGGCACAGACATTGCAATCTCTGGATGTGAATTGTAGAGCGACTGATTCAGCATATTGCGGATGGCAGAATGGAGCACGGATTGCATTTTTGGCAGACGGTTAACAAATCTTGGATGCTGGGGCAGGGCTGTTCTGCATGGAGCAAGACATTTGGAATGTTTCAATGACACCGGATTGGGACACCCTCTTTTGTTACAGCATCAGCAAGGGTCATGGGATTTGGGGATCCCAACGCTGCAGAGTTCTTTTGTAAATTCAACACTAGGCCCACTTGGGTCTGCATGGCTCCCATTGCTTCATCATCACCAAGGGTTGTACGCCAGAGGAGCTGCTGCTACCAATACATCAATCACAAATTTTTCACAACTGACGCCAAAGAGGGTGAAGCACTGTTTTTGATGCATCCTGAGCCATGCCCCAAGGAATGTCTGGGAGCCCCTGGGATCAAAGTTGTTCCTTGTTCACCCATATGGGTCAGAGGAGTGTCTGGAGGTCCTGTAACGTGGAGTTTTTCCAACACCCCGAATTCTTCTCTTATTTCTGAAAACTGGTGCCGTGGAATGCCTGGCAAATGCTAACACAGTGGGGCCGATTCATGGAACAAATGTTTGCCGAAATGTGTGGAGCAAGCTGGCGCAAGCGTTTAAAAGCAAGCGCACGCGCACGCATGCAATTCATGGAAGGTCCTGCACGTTTTTTCTCCAGGATGTGCGCCAATTCCACGGGTGGCACGTCACTGCAACATCCCGAACCCTGTGCGTGACGCGCACAGCTAAAGTGCACAACGTGTAGCGTACACACCAAAAAGGGTGCGGAACTCGCAGAATGGGGAACAATGCGTGAAAATGAAGGCGTAACTGGGGAAGTACTGCTGGGAAATACACGGAACGCCCATATGCGCGTGAACAACACGTATTCATGAAATCGAATACGGGAAACCCGCGCACGCCAAAAGACACGCACATGCGTAAACACGTCCGCCACACGAAGGCAGGCGGAAGCGTCCCCGCTCAGTATAAAAATGCACGCAAACAACAAACACGTATATACAGCTACGATGAATGTCCCATTTCTCGCAGTACTCATCGTGGGACACCGCAGGAGGAGGAGAATAGCCAGGCCCCGTATTTTTTTGCCCAGGACCAGCCTTTTTGGGATGCCTGATGACGCGGTCTATGGCAGGTATAGGTTTCCACCTCGTATCATCCTAGACCTGGTCACTGAGTGGGAGGATGACCTCACATCACCCACCTTGGAAAAGGTTCTCAATGTCCTGCATTTTTTGGCCACTGGGTCATTTCAGCGGACAACTGCCATAGTTGGGGGTGTCTCACAGGCCACGCAGTCACACTGCCTACACCAGGTGTTGGCAATCATGACTGCACGCCCCTCAGTCCGCAGGCACATATACATGCCCAGAACACCCGCAGAAAGGCAGGCCGTGGTCCAGGACTTTTACAGGGTGGCAAACTTCCCCAAAGTGCTCAGTGCCATAGATTGCACCCATGCGGCCCTACGTCCACCTAGGGCCACTGAGCACATCTATCGAAACCGCAAGCACTGGCATTCCATCAACGTACAGGTTGTATGCGATGCCCATGGAATCATCACCTCTGTCTATGCAAACTATCCTGGGTCTACCCATGGCAATTTCACATACAGAATGTCCACCCTGAGCCGGTACCTGGAAGCTGGGAAGCATTGCGACACATGGCTCATTGGTGAGTACAAATATCTGTGCACATGCATGCATGTCACACACAGACAAATACACAAACCCATCTAATGACAACCATCCTCACTTCCCCAGGGGACAGTGCCTACCCTCTGAGCAACCACATGATGGTGCCAATACGGAACCCCACCACACCACCCCAGGTAAGATGCAACACTGCCCATATTGCAACCAGGGGCATAGTGGAGCGCACATTCAGAGTGCTCAAGTCACGCTCCCGCTCCCTTGACCGCTCTGGCGGGCAGCTACTATATGCACCCCCAGTAGTGTGTAGGATCATTGTGGCAGCATGTGTCCTGCACAATGTTGCAACACGGCGGGGCATACCGGTGGACATGGTGGTGCCCCCACATCCCCAACCACAGGCACGGGCGCTGCTCATGGGAGGGGAAAGGGCACGTGTCGAGGCAGCCGAGACCCAGCTTGTGGGCACATTTTTCACCTAAACTTCCACCCCTGCGGAGTGCACACAGGCCGGGACATACCAGGTGACAATCGATGATGACAAAGAGACAGTCAACTCTCACAACCTTACCACCCTGATAATGTTGCCACAGAAGTGCTACATTGTGTGCATCCCTAGCTACTTAAACATAACCAATCCTGTTTGACCAAAAGGAACACATGCAAGGTGTATATCACCCCACCCCCCTGCAAAACAGCCCATGACAATCAGTGGTATGTCGCCCAAACCCTCCCAACCTGTATCACCCATGTCGGCCACACCATGACATGGCATGCAACAGCAAAAGAGCAAACCAAAAGCACAACACATGACCAATTAGATACGAAGTCACACGTGATAAATGGAAAGAGGCCTGAGACAATCACACCTGACATGGAATCAGATGAAATGACTGGCCAAAAGCCTCCCACACAAACAAAGTCATACACAAATGCATGCCACCAGTGGTACCATCAACAAAAGACAGAATGCCTGTTGGCATGCACATTGGCCAATCCAAATCCGCAAATCCAAATCCGCAAATCCCAAACCCGTGTGCTGTGTGTGTCTCCTGCAACACACCGCTCATCACAGAGAGCACAGTGAGCAGCCATTGTGTTGGGGATACACCTTGAGCATCATATAAAAAGGACAAGCAACAAATAAAATAACCTACTGATGCATGTAAACGATCCCCAAATGGTAAGTGATAATGCGCTGCAGGGACACAGCATGCCAGAGAAGGCAATCTGTGTGCACGTGTGGGCATGGAAGGGTAGTTGTATGTGTGGTGGAGCATTGTGTAAGTGTGTGTGTGTCAGTAGGGACATGCACTCAATACATGCATGTGAAATCAAGTGACCCTCAGTGTCCTGTACACATCACATGTGAACATTGGCCATGTGTACCCCCCAGTATGTCAAGCCACAAAAATCCCCTGACACCTGAAAAGTAAACCCAACACAGGAACAGCCATTGACCAGCAGAACACATCATGTACACAGTACCCCACAATGAGAATGTCAAAGAATACACAAACACTGTAGCCCAAGCGTACTGTCCAACAATAAAAGGCCCTCCCTCATTTACTCATCACCATGTCCTTCAGAAGAACTGTGTCTGGGTTCTGTTGGCTTCTTCCTTTTAGTCTACCTGGCTTTAGGATCCCCCTACCCCTTGGTTTCCTTGTTCTACCTTTCGTATAAATAGGGTCCAGCCCCCTCAGAGGCCACCTTGACTGGTAAAAATACCAAATCACAGAGAACTCCAAGGAGCCAAACCAGGGAAGAAGCCTGTAGCCACCAAAAAGCCCTGGAAGAGTCTCCAGTAGATGACTTGAAGTAGCTGAATATGGCCAAGCACATGTCCAAGCAGATTGATAAATAACTACCAAGGTTGCACAGTTGAACAATGGTTCAACAGGATGGGTAGCAATTTCAGTACACAATAATCAATGAGGATGCATCAACTGATGTGTAGTGTCACAGCTCCGGTCTCCAGGCGCAGGAGTGGCACGAACCAACCACCCCCTCTGCAGTCTGGGCACCTGCAAGGTAAAACTTACACAGGACTCTGAGACGGCGGCAGGGAAAGAGGGTTAGGAATCCGTTGGTTGGATAGGCATCGTTATTTAGGATAACCAGAAAGAGGGTCAGGGAGGGGAGGTGGATGGGCAAGGGAAAGTAGGCAAAAGACAAAATACAATTGACAATTACACATCCTCAATCAGAGAAACCATGTTCTTCATGCACATTGTACAAAATGGCACAAAAGTGAGCCAAAGAGACACTTATCTCTGGGGTGAGTGCTGGCCTCCTGCCTGCACACTCTCAGGTCCGGTAACATGAGCAGTTCAATGCTGCAAAGACAGCGTGAGTTACTATTCTGTGTGTGTTTTCCCCACACACACATAACACCATTCATGCCTCGAACTTAGTGACTCCTCCCCAAACAAGAACTCTTATCTGCTGCGTCATTCATATACTTTTGCTTGCCCCCGTAATGGTTCATACACTGTTAATGCGGTAAGGCAGCCGCACGTGGCCCTGCAATAAATGGAAGACCATGTTTTAAGAATGACACATGATAGAATGGGCCTTGGGTGAGCTGCTAGCCGTGTTTGGTGAGGTGCGACTTCAGTACAAGTCGTGTTCTGCCAGCCGCGGATTTCTATAGGTAGCGCACATGGCAAATTGCATATGCAAATGATATGCACTGCACTTGAGTTTGTGTGTCGCTGGGTGCCCCCCCTTGCACTGTATTAGTTTGTGGCTAGGAATGCTACTGTGCTAATAACTTAGCTTCTATGGAGCAGGGGGGACTCGAGGATATGGGCAACGCCCCCTGCGTGTGCCCCTGACAACTTGGAAAGCTTTTTGGCATTTGCTCCTCAGCGTGGCTTAGCTGTACTGTGCACATCTTCCCCAACGCCTGGCTAAGCTCCCCAGCACTGGCGCTACTTATCTTGCATGTGCGAGGGGCCTGGAGGGAGGTCGGCTGAGACGTGGCCCCTTGTGCTGCTCACCTTGCTCGTAGCTCCTGGAAACATGTCTGCTTCTGTGGGACGTCTGACCACAAGCCCCGTGCTTTTGATCGCGCGCGCATGCGCACGTGTGACCCACCCAACGTGGCCAGGGTTTTGTAGTTCTTGGCCCGGTGTCTGCTGGGAAAGGTAGTCTGGAGGCTCCTTTTCCTGCAGAAAGGGCATAAAAGCCTTTAATAAGGCTGAAAAGTTTTCTGTGTGTCTGTCTTTATGCTGCTTGGTACTGGGCCATGTCTGAGACCTCCATCCGACCTCCTCCCACACAACCCCAGGTTCTGTACCCTGACAGGTAGAGATGGAACTTGAGTAGAAAACAACCAAGGAGGCTGGCCCAACTGGATGGTTGAGCTGAAAACCAATCAATCCTTGATAGCGTGAACAAAGAAAGGCAGAGACAGCACAAGTCTGGAAAGGCACAGAGAATGCGAAATAGCCAGAAACAGCTGACAGCAAGTTAAGAGCCACAACAGTTGAAGAGTATTGGTAAAAACCAACAGTCAACATAAAGGCATGGATGTAATAGATGAAAGACACGAGGAGCGACAGAGAGATGCTGTTGAACAGAAGTGTACTGAAGCAAACCGAGGCAGTGTAAGAGTATGTTGAAATAACTTCCTGAGAGACGGGCGGACAGATCTGCAACAAGGACAGTAGCAGGAAGAAAAACAGGGACTAAAGGCACCAAAGAGTGAAAAACAATTTAAAGAGTCCAGTAGGAAGACAGACAGGACGTGCCGTCCAAACGGAACGGAGCATAGTAGTAGTATAGGCGGACATCTCAGGTGAGGACTGGACCGTGAATTGTGAGTTGTGCCTCTTGGGTCACATTCCTAATCATCCTCCTTTGCCACAATACCCAGGGGCTGAACGCAACACGTACCAACTTGACATTGTCACCACCCAGCCCCTCCCACCATCAGTATGACTTTGACAGATAAAGGGTGCAGGGTACCGTATACAGCATGAAGTGCATCAAGCACGTATACAGGCAAGAAATGAACATACATCACAATCAACATCAATAAATGACAGTTCAATAAAGTACTCCCCAAAATTGATTGCAGACATGCCGTGGAGAAAACATCCATAATCCCCACTAGGGGTGTTAACACAAGTAGTACAGCAGCAGACAGGCCACAGATATGATGAAAGTCCAATGCCCTTGTGTAAATGGTTGTCACACCGAACCATCCTTGCGAGCCATTGATAGGGGAAGCAGGTGTGGCATATGTGTCAGGACCCCAAGCCGCAAACACATACACGAGACACACTTGAATGGGCCCAGCTGGAACAGACAGTGGATGCTTTCAAAAGCCACAAAGCACCACACCGTACCTTGAATGCACAATAGACAAATAATATTAAACTAATTTAACTAATTAAACAAAAAAAAATGAAAAATGGCCCCATACGACCAGGGGGTGGGGGGAAGGCACCCAGGAGGGGGGAGGTACAGGGTGCACCTCAACACCCACATGCGAGGATGTTGAGATGAAAAAAACCTCCATGGGCTCAACGCCTGCACGGCCTGACCGGTGTGGGAGATAAGTCATCGCCCTGCTCACTCTCTGGATGGAAAGCAGAAGGTGGACATGGCACAGTACCCTGACCACGCCTATGTGCAGCTTGCCACTCTTCGGCAGCACGTCTGCAGGACTGGTAAGCCTGGTCCTGTGCAGTGATGACACGTAGGTCAGCATGCAGCACCTCACATGATATGCGTGCTTCCTCTTGCAAGGTAGCACATGTAACACAGAGTTCTTCCTGCATGGCCTTGCATGTCACCTCCTGGGATGCATGTAGCTCAGCCGAGATGGTATTCTCAAGCTGCTCCAACCTCTCCTCTGTCCGCTGCCTCTGGGACATGTTGAACACACCCAGAGTAGATCTGAGGGATTTATGGTCATCCCTCAGGGCCTCCATGTGTGCCTCTGTGTGAGCCGCAAGTGCTTGACACAGAGACACCATTTCAGCCCGGTGTGCCCTGTCTGATGCCGCTATGCCCAGCGTGAGTGAGTGGCCCGTGGACTGTGCTGCCCGCTGCTGGAGCTCCACCTGCCTAGCAGGGGGAGCACGGATTGGGCCACACGTTCCATGCTCTGAGCGATCTTATCAATTGCTGCCCCCTGTTGTTCTGAATTGGCACACATGGATTGCTCCCACTCAGTATACCCCGGTGGCGCACGGCCACCGCGTTGATGGGCTTGACACCCGCAGGGCCCAAGGAGCCGTGTTCCTCGCTGAGTTGGCACTGGCCACGGCTGCAGGACTACACCCCTCCGTTAACGTGATGCCCCAGGCACATCATCAACTTGTGTGGAGTGTGACCGTGTGTCCTGATCCCCCACAGGCGGAGGTTCCAACACCGTCTGGCCCTTTAGTGCAGGTGTCACGGACAGAAGATCGTCTACATCAGAATCACTCACCGTCGACGAATGGACAAGACACGCATCCAACTCAACATTGTTGTCAGAGTTTTCACCCGAGCTAGACTCATTGCCAGTCCTGGACACGATGGTCTGGAGCACAAGTGGCTTCCCGTGGCCTATCACCCCACGACCCCCACTTGTGCCGGGTTGCTGATGTAATACCAACCCCGGGTCAGGATGGACATCACCTTTTTCTGGCTCCATTGCGCCATCATCTGTAATGTGGAAAAAAGAAACATGAGTACACATGTCAGAAGCACATAACCCACACCCACATAGAAATCACATCGACAGCCAAAACATGACGCAGACATGTCACACACAAATGAAATTCCGGCATGCATCCAGTGGCATTGATATGCAAACACATCCCAAAAGTAGAAATGGATGTGTGTAAATAGCAAAGCCTACACATGTACAGAATGTAGTATCTCACCTCCATCACACACCACCTCTGTCAGGCACATATCACAGGCAGAAATGACAGATGGCAACAAAGAGATCGCACATACCATAAGCATGTCTGAACTGCAAAATGGCCACAGCTGCAAGTGAATCCAAACACACCATGACACATGTAATATGCATGTACACATGCATCACTAAAACATCATCACCAATATAGCTTCATCCATCTGCAGCTCGGCCCGTACCGGGCGTCATGGGCCATGTAGACATAGTGAATGTCCCGAGCAAAGCGAGGGCCTGCAACCAGGCATGAGGGACCATAATGCCCAGTACGGTCTGAGCTGCCGGCCATGAAGCCTCCAGAACACCCCTCAGGGCCTGATTGAGCACATTGTGCATTGATTGTGCCCTAAAACATTATTCAGTGTGTCAAATCATCACGGCCAAGCCCCACCATATTAGCTAAGTGGGCCTGGGCATACACATACTGCACCACAGTGCACCTTCAGGATTGTGCCAGTTGAACATAACGGCTGGAATGCTGAAATCGCAGCAGCATTAACATTAATCAACTACATTGTAGTCATTCAGCAAAAAAGTTGCAGAGAACACATGTGTAAATGAACACCTTCACACACACATAAGTGAGTAGCTGCAATGTTGCAATACACAACGTTGAAGCTGCTTGCATATGTACATGTGAAAGTGTTCAAGAACACCCGTGTTCATATACACCCGTATGGTGATTATGAACAGCAACCTACACAGAAAAGCAAGCAGCTACAACACTGCTTGCTTTGATGTATGTGAAAGTGTACACATACACACGTCAAGGTAGCTCCACAGTCATTACAACCCGATTGGCAGGCTATAAACAATCTGCGGCCTATACCAGTTGGTATAGGCCGCAGATTGACCAGATTGACCAATCAACTTTGCTAAACACCCACTAGGGTGTTCCAATACTGAGTACATGTGTCACAGGATGCACCTGTGCCCGTGCCTTTCATGACAGTGAAGGGATGACAATCTGACCATACATGCCAGGTCACTTTGACATTGCAGCAGTGAGTAGGCATGTAGAACGGTGTAACATGGCTCAGAAGTGGGTTGGTGCAGTGCAGAACATGTGTACGTTACCGACTATTTACATCAACAAGTACAATATGATGTCAATCAATAAACATGAAGGCAGTGTAATGGCAAGTTCAGGCATCACATGCAATATGCATGCAATGGGTTGCATGGCTACAGGCAATCCCAACCCCTTAGTGAAAATGCAGGGAGGAATTGCATGGCAGTGAAAGGTTGACCAGTGAACTGTGTATTGGCAGACAGTGTTGACTAGCGTCAATTGCATCATCTAAGTCAACTGACAACACAGCAGATGAGCATGGGACAGTAAGCAGGACACATGATGAACCCTCAGTAGTACACCCATTTGTGCAGAAGGCACTACACCAGTTGAATAGAGTCAGGGGGCCTGAAACAGATTGATGCCTGTGTCCCACACAGACTATGACACCCGAAACATGTGCGTGATGCAGGACTGAGTCAGAGTGGGCATGGAATGGATGATCAAATGCCATTAAATGTATGTCATCCTGGACACATACTACAATAGTCATCGTGCCAAGGACACATAGGGGCATGCATGGAATGCACATAGAGCATGAATGGGCACTCATGTCCCTGCGGAGCATTTGCCATCTGCACAGTCCGAGTGAGACACCCTGCATCAAGGACAAAGGATATACCCCACAGTATGTGTCTGGCAGGTTGGCAGGGGGAAGTGTGCATGTATACAGGAGCGTTGAACAGGCCATTGCAGTAATCCAACATGATACCCACCAGTGCCATGGTAAAATTGGTGTGCAGGGGGGTGGAGGGCCAAGGGAGCATGCCTAAGTGGAGTACCTGCATGCAGGCAGAACACACATGCACATCAGTCATGTGATGACATATTTCGAGTGCTGAGTGGAAAGACACCCCAGGCTACATGCAGAAGGGCCAGTGAGCTGGAACATGGACCGGAGGGGCAGCCGGGTGACTAGCATGTGAGTAGGGTGCAAGTGTGGTGATGAGGACAGTCCCCGTCTGCTCTACATGTCCAGCATGCTGCACAGCAGGCACGCATCAGTGAAGCATTGCATGACTCGCACATGAGAACCATGTACACATAGCATGTAGTGACAGTCAAGCACAACACATCACACAAGCAAACCACACATGGGCTGGACAAACACGCAACAACACTCACTGGACGGGGCATCATAATCCAGCATCTCTCACACTCTTTCATACAATTCTGCCGGTATGAACTCTGCAGCGATCAACTCGTGTGAAGTGAGATCTTCCTGCTCATGTGGTGGCCCAGTGCCAGTCACCTGAGTCATGGCATAATTTGAGGCATGCTTTCGCTTAGCACAGTGTCAGAGGTCATCCCAACGCTTTTTGCACTCCTGAGCTGTGCGCACCTCATGCCCGAATGCACTGACACACTCCGCAACATGCTTCCAGTGTTACAAACGCTGGGCAGCCATAGTGTGACATTTTGGGCCCGCTAGCACATCACAGTTGTGTCCCCACACGTAGCCCACAAGGAAGTCAAGTTCCTGCTTGCAGAAAGGCTTCTTCCTCGACGTACCGGAGGCCGGAGCCGTGTCTGAGGTCCCAGCTTCTTGTGCAGGTGCAACCTTCCTCCTCCTGGGCAGTGATCCGGACCATGACTGGCAAATGCCGTCCTGAATAGTAGGGGCAGTGGCGCTGTTGGATTGAACCAAGGGAGTGGCAGGTGGAACTAGGACGGAAGCCCTGACTTGTGTCAGTGGCTGCTGGGTGCCCTTGACTGGACCCTGCGCAGCAACATCCACTGTGCCAAGGTCATTGACCGAGACTGTCCTGGATGGCAGACTCACAGCCGGGGTGGTGTCGGCTGCATCTGCCCATGCAGTTGCCAACACCCGGCTGCTCGGGGCAGCAGATGACAATACTGCCCCAGGGACATGTGCCTCGGTCAGGGCAGCCTTGCGTGCACTTATCGTGTGCCTCCTGACCACCTGGAAATCATTCTGGGACTCATCCTGGGACTCTTCGGGTGCCAACGCAGCATGTGCTGGCCAACCCTGAGCCTGGGTGGTGGTGGCCACAGCTACACCTGCAGCTACCACTACCCTTGGGCCCGTGTCAGTCGATGAAACGGACTGCCGTGTCATTTGGGTGCCAGTGCCAGATGCAAGAGCTGCATGTCCCGGAACCACAGGGGGTGGTGGCATGACTGCATCAACACGTGGCAAAACATCCTGCCGAAGTGGTCCACCCCTGCCTCTTCCTATCTCAGGCCCACCCTTTGCAAGGAAAATAAGGATTTTGTCACTAGATGGGAACACATCCTTAATAAGTGCAGTTAGATTTAATTCTTCTCACCATTGAAGAGCTTTCAAAATCTGTTACTAATCTACAGGAAGAAATTGAAGATATTTCAACCCAACTATCTAAACTCAAGACAGAAGCAGAACTTGCACAAATCCTCGAAGATACCAATACGAAACTAGAATCCTACAAACATTGGATTTCTTCTTTGTTTTTTCTTCCTCCTCTGCAGCCACCCTGGGCACCCTGGAGTCCCCCTACTCCCTGGTCACCCCGGCCACATACCTGACCATGCCTGCCACATTGAGGACACCCAGCTGAGTTGCCTATCACCTTTCAGGGCCTCCCAACCATGGCACAGATGTAGGAGTGCCAATGGGAGGTGTACATGACAATTGTCCTGGGCAATTGGGGTGAAGAGGGTGGGGTACTAGATGTTAACAGCACCTCTGTGCGCCTGAAAGGCTGCATGTGACCCCGGTGAGAAACTGATGGGTCACACAATGCTCAGGCACCCCAAAACTGCAGTAAAACTAACTGTGCATGCAACCCCCGGTAGCCCACTTGTGCGTAATTAACCTCCCGCAGTACGCAGTGGCACCCAGGGACACAAAAAACACGTACGTGTGGGACACACAGGCTACTATGACCTTGAAAATGGGTAAGCGATACACAGGGGGACCCGCAGTGGGAAAAATAGCATGCGCGACTCACCGGCTGTCTAGCATGGTAATGAAAAACACGCGTAGGCAAGACCCCCGCCAAAAGAAGAGATACGTCCTTGATCCGCTGTGAAGTAGTGATGGCGTGTGAAACAACCAGAAATAGCAACACACGTGTCGGTCTCCACGAAAAGCACTTACAGCGAAATGCTGGGCCCTGCTCACCTTTAACCCATGCTGAGGGAAACGCCTGCGCGCGTCACGTCACTTACGTGCTTAGGCCCTTTCCTCAAATTACACACATTAACACGTGGATGTGCGGTTTTTTCACGTGCTGAATCACTATGTACCCGTGCCGAGGGAAATGCCTGTGCGTGTTACGTCACATGCGCGCTTAGGCGCTAGGGGCCTTTCCTCGAATTACACGCTGACGTGCTGTTTTTTCACATGCCAAATCACTCCGTATCAAGCTGGCCACGTGACAACACACGAAAGCCCACGCTCCTGCCCAGAAGGCCATTTTCCTGCCTCAGAGCCCCGAGCCAACTCCCACCAGCCATCTGCTGCTGCCTGCCTGCCTGCTGGCCACGTGCCCTGCTATTTGGTGCCTGCATATCACCCATCTGCAGGGGTCCAGTTGCAGTGACCATCCCTGCTGGAACAGAAGACTCCCGAATGCAGTTCCAATGCTCCACAGCCCAGCACCAGGACCCAGTTGCCCACCCACACCTGCCTCGGGGGTTGCCATGTTGGGGGAAACACCATCTGAGACCACTGGCAACCCCCAACCAGAGAGGCAGAGGGCTGCCAGCTTCACAGCAGGAGAGGTTGGCATACTGGTGGAGCAAGTTCTGGTGCATTATGATGCCCTCTTCGGAAGAACACGCGCCGACAAGGATGGATGGGAGAGGATCTGGAGGGCCATCGTGGTTGCCATCAATGCAGAGGGGGTGGCAACCCGTGACCTACCACACGTCTGTAAGCGCTGGGAGGACTTCAGGTCCAGGACCCTCAAGAAGGCCCGGCGCCTCTTGGAAGCAGCGGATGCAGTGAGGTTCCGGGACCACCTTACCACCGACGACATGAGGGTCCTGGAACACATTAACCCAGTGCTTCACCGCCAGGTCCTCGAGAGGGAGACCCATCCGGAGTCGAGTGGTAAGTGTCCATGCATACTTATTGGATGCAGTGCATGTTGAGGTGTGCCAGGAGTGTGCAGCTTGGACATATGTCTGAAAAGGGACATGTATGGATGTGTATGTGCAGGCACATGACCGTGCTGCATGTGAGTCCAGTCATGTGTGCTGCATATCAATGGTGTATGTGTTCCAAAGCATGATGCACAACTGCATGTGGAGATGCACACATGTTAGCATTTCTGTGTATGTACTATGGCATGGTTGGGGTGTGACACATGGATGCTGGTTCCACCTTCATGTACGTGCACGGCATACATGTGCTTGTGTGTGTTTGACATGTGTGCGACTGTGATACGCCATGGATGCATGTGACACAGACATGTAGGAACCCGATTGGCAGATGTGACATAGTTGCCGATGATTGCACTGTGACAGGTGATGGAGATGTACAGATGCATGTCTGTCTGGTGGTGTGTGTGCATATGTTCGGCACTCCCCATGCTGCTTGTGACGTCATGCCAACCTTCAGATGTTCATGCTGTTGTGTGTGTATGGATGCTGCTGCTTGCTGCACGATTCATGTTAATTTGTGCATGTGTGTGGGTTCAAATGATATGAGTGCTGGGAAGTGTGATGCCATCTGTGAAGTTTGACACTGCCACTCATGTTCAACTGTTATGTGTGTATCCGACCACTGTACAGTGCCCTGGTGCCTGTGTTCCATCTCTCCCTGTCTGCAGCGTCGACTGATGAAGAGGGCGGAGACGGTGCTGTGGAGCACAGCAGCAGGGATCCCACCGCCAGCCGGAGACGTAAGGCCCAGCTCCCCTCCCACATAGTGATCTCTTCCAGGAGTGAGGAGTCTGGTGCAGCGTCCATAGCCACAGATGCCAAGGGAAGGTCCAAGAGGCAGAGTTTGGAGGTGGACTCCTCGGCATCAGTAGGGGCAGCTGAGCCCCCACAGGGGCCTATGGAGGAAGATGGCACAGAGTCATCCAGGTTGGTGGGGGGGTTCGGTTGAGGAGGAGGCCGTGGAAGAGCCACGCACAGGGCGTGGAGGGGGGATTCCACTGGTGCTAGTGGTGCAGTCCAGGGACAGGAGGCAGCACAGGTCGCCGCGGAGGTGCCTGTGTGTAATCCTGTCCCTGAACCTGTGACTGCATCATCCGGCACCAGCAGGGATGCCTCCGCCTCCACCTCCGTCCAGACCCGTTTTCAAGGCGGGGATGGCCATGCAACCACTGGCCTTCCTCTCCCTGAGGACATTGCAATCCGTGACCGTATTGAGCCTGTCCTAGTTGGGATGGCATTGCGCCAACATGGTATTCGGGATGATGTGTAGGGTTCTCGTCTGGACAATGCGTGTCATTTCGAATACCTCATTGGCGTGTCGACCTACTATGACAGGTCATCGGCACTGGGCTCACCCGTGTGCTGGCTCTTCTTGTGACCCCCTCCTAAACTGAACCCCCTATGCGTCAGTCGTCCTCCGTGCCATCTTCCCACCCAAGTATCACCTGGGCCCCCTGTGGAGCTGCCCCTGAGCCAGCGGCCAGGCTGGTAGAGGAGACATCCCTGCCACATTCAGGAGTCAGAGGTCCAGCAGGGTTGGCCACCCCACCAACTGGACCCCAGCAGATGGAAGACGTGCAGGCATCATCAAGCAGGTCACGTGCACGGCAGCACCAGAGGATTCCATCAGCCTGGAGGCCGTCGTGGTGCCAGAGGCAGTCGCATTGGAGGCAGCAGCAGGCTCAACATGGGAGGGATCATGGCTCGGGCCTTCAACATCCCAGGGGCAGGCATCGGCCGGCGGGCAGGAGGACCCTGGATTGGGAGTGTCTTCCGTGTGGCAGCAGTTGGGCCAGTAGATAGATGCGGAGCAGCGGCAGGCGGAGGAGGCATGGCTCACAATGGTCAGAGGGGAGAACTCCATGCGCCGGGCATTGAGGCGGGCTGAGTGAGGCCATGGCTGCATCCCTGCAAGACCTCGGGGCCAAGGAAGAAGCCTTCCTTCAGCACTTTGAAGTAGAGTTCGATGATGCCCTGGCCCGGGACATCAATGAGTGAGCCATCGCACTAGCCCACCGCCTTTGTATATAGTTATTTAGATTTAGGTTTCATTTGGTTTTTATTTTTATTTGGAGTCCACGGACATTGCTCCACCTTTTGTATATAGTTGGATTTTAGATAGTGTTTTAGGTAGGTTTCCTTTTGTTTTGGGATCATGGACCCTTCAGACTTTCATTGTAAATAGTTCCGGACATATAAATACTCTTATTTTTATTTCCATCCCATGGAGTAATGGTTTTTTATGCTTTTCATTTTTGGATTTGTTCCCATGGACTTTGGCAATGGACCACTTTTCTTTTTTCATGTCTTGGTTTTTCAATCTTCCTTGGATTCAACTTTCTTATTCTGATTGCATTCATTATTTGTTCATTTGCATGTGTGGTTTTCTTTTTGTCATTTTGTCTTATTTTTAATACATTTCATAATGAGTCGGTGCCTGCTGGCAGGTGCCCGTCACTGGGGGTGGGGTACATGTGTCGGGGCCTGCTGGCAGGTGCCCGTCACTGGGGGTGTGGTGGGGGACATGTGTCAGGGCTCCCAAGTGCATGGTGCCATGTGGTCTGCCTGCGGGGCATGCCCAGGGGTGATGGGCTGCCTGCAGGGCATGGACTGGGGTGATGGGCAGCCTGTGGGGCATACCCAGGGGAGATGAGCTTGTTGCGTGGCATGGTGTGGGTGATGGGCTGCCTGTATGGCATGCCCAGGGGTAAAAGGGCTGCCTGCGGGGCATGGACTGGTAGACCGGTAGAAGCACGCAGCCTTAGTAATGTTTGTTTTATCCATTTTTATTTTGTCAAAAAACATTTAGAAAACGCCCACACCGTGATATCACATGCCCCTGAAAATGTTATTATTACAGCAGTTTAAACACCTTTGGTTTGTAGAAGGGATGCCAGAGAGTCTCAACGACAAACATTTTATTACCGCCGAGCGTGGGGAATATGATTATTGTGGACGATTTGATGACCGAGGGGGGGTTCAGAATGCCGAACTAGAAACAGCCTTTACTCAATATTCCCATCACTGCAATCTGAGCATATGTTATATGTGCAAAACTTATTTAACAATGGGAAGAGAAACAGACCGATAACACTAACCGCTAGCTATATAGTGTTATTTAACCCCCCCTAGGATAAACAGCAACTAGCCATGATAGCTCGCCAGATGTATTCGACCAAAACACATTTTTTTCATGGAAGCTTTTGAAGACACGACTAGCAAGCCCTACAGATATCTCCTGGTTGATTTAAAAACAACCACTCTAGAGTATTGTAGGTTGCGCAGTGATCTATTTCTGCCGGGGTTATCTGCTGTTTATATCCTGAGAAAGACATCTAGAAAACAACATTAAGCACAACATTTTTGACACACTTTAAACATTTAGTGAGATCTATGCATGTTGTGTAGCATCTTCTGAACAAATCTGGCCCCCATTTGATCATTTTGCATGGGGTTGCTCAAATACATTTTCAAAACAGCCGACAGTGCTCTCCATTCTGACATTTGAGTGATGAAGAATATACAGTGTTGAGCGCAGTGTATTCTGAGACCCCAGGCCGGCCCATTGAGCCGAGGTTTGCTCAGAAGCACTTTAAGACAAGATAGCTGCACCCGTGAGATGGATGGAGGTGCAGATTTATTCGTCCTACACCAATCAATAAGGACAACTCAATGGTTTGGCAAAGATAGTCAGTTTGATGACAAGTACACAAAACGGGGAGTTATGGCCATCAGCCTTCCTCCGATTATGGTTACAATCAATCATCACTTTAGTAGCCATGTGTCAATTATTTCACTTTGGATGGCCTTGAGACTGCATCTTCTGTCTGGAAAAGGTTCTGATATCTCCGCCTGGTCGGGTGCCAAGCGTAGGTGTGAGCCCTTGCTTCTTCTTGCTCGGCTGGTCACATGATTCCTACACCGTGAATTTGTCTCTTTTCCCTCAATTTGTGTATCCGATTCTCATTTCACCCGCCACCTGCCTTCATCTTCTTATCTCGACCTTTTAGATGCAGGATATTCTGTTCTTAGTTTCAATTAGATATAGCTATTGTTTACCTCTTCTATTGGTATGAAGTTGGCTTTCCTGGCACGAGTTGCTCTGCTGAGTCTCGTTTCAGCCGTCTCTTCTCGTTTTGCTAAATATGAATCTTTTCTTGTTTGGCCTTTAGTAACCTGGGTTGATTCTGCTTCTTGTGCACAGTAGAAATTTACTTATAGTAATGTGCTTCGTTTGAGGTAGATTATGTCTAATGGGGTGTGCCGCACTACTCTTCTACTAAGCATCGCAAGCTGCACTGTTTTCTTAGCTTTCTTATGGTTCCAAGCCTATTTACATGTGTAAACTGGTTGACTATCTTCATTTTGCTTGCAGCTTAATTTTCTTACATTTGGACATCGTTCTTTTACCTTAAAGGAGAGTTCCGGGACTTTTTTTTTATTGTCCCTACGGTTCGGCCATGTGTTTTTAAGCATAACTCGGTAGATCGTAGAAAACTTTCCTATGGACCTTACCCGACTTTTCGTCCATTAACGCACTCGAAATCAGCCGCCATTTTATGATAATCCTATCACTTGCCGCATCGCCCAGGCTCACCTGCTTTTGCGGCACTAAATCAAATCCCCCGCCCCTGAAACAGACTTTATCAAAACATTCATATTCCCCGCCTCTATCCGTGATGTGACTGTGCTGCGTAGGCAAACGCGCCCAGGCGTCTTCTACGCGACTCCACACAGAACCCGGAAATCAACACAGATCAGCTCACACAACACAGCGCGCCACAATTCGCAATATGAAACTGTACTTTTAAATCAAACCGCAAGATTGTAAATTTGGTAAAGTACATTTATTTGACATCAAATGTTTAGAGAATATTCAGCGATTTTCTTTTTTATTTGCTCTCGATCCAAAATAGTTCGTTTTGAGGCACGCGATGTTCCTTTGCTGTACACAGGGTCTTAGATCATCTCACAATACAGCGCCACAATTCGGAATATCAAACTGTGGTTTAAAAGCAAACTGCAAGATTGTACATTTGGCAAAGTACATTTATTGGACATCAAATGTTTATAGAATATTCAGCGATTTTCATTTTTATTTGCTCTCGATCCAAAATAGTTCGTCTTGAGGCAAGCGATGTTCGTGTGCAGTAAACAGGGTGTTGGTTTACGATAAAATAAGCTCTTCGGTCGCACTGATAATCGCATGGCTGTTCCAACAACGAGGCACTAGGCCACCACAACGGTCTGTATGTTGCATCTAGCCGTTAGTACCGCGTAAGGGCATACTTGTACTTGGCAATCGTCCCATAAAATGGTCAGGTTGGTAACGTTGTTCACGCGGAGAAGCAACTGGCGGTTAAAGAAGCCGTCCGCCGGTGTCTGGTACTCGTGACACATGCAGTAATGCATGATGTACCTGTTTGAAAAACATAAACAATGAAATTAGTCTCACCATCAGATCTTTATTAAAATTATTCATTTTATATATTCGGTCGGTAAATTATTTCATAGCTAGGACAGTGCAACTGGGTTTTAAACGTCAAGGGGGGGCTGTAGGATACTGAGACAGTCCCTCAGTGCAGGGGTTGACAGGGAGTGCAGGTGGAGAGTGGAAGGGCCCAGGACCGAGATCGCAGACAGTGGACCAGTTGTTGCAGGGGAGAGGGAGAGAGAAAGCAGAAGCAAAGGTTTTGAGGTGCTTCCGTAAAAGTAGACGGTTCTCCCCAAGATAGTGCGCGGTACAAAACAACATGCCACATAGAACGAACAAGTACAACTTAACCCGTCTTTAAAGCAACTGTATAGTAATTAAATTGCGGTATAAACTCATCTAAAGAGTTACTTACATTATATTTGCATTTTCCATTGCGTCTGTGCGTAGGGCAGCCCCGAAATACCACTCCTTCTATGCCGACGTTATTTCTTCTAATGAACGAACATGAAATGGCTTTCGTTTCTGAAATTATATTCATTATCGTTTCTTACGTGGTCCCGGCCTGTCAAGGTCAAAATACAATAGAACCTTATACTGAGTCGTGTGCCATTCTGGCACCCGAGAAAAAATCAAAGCAGCTGACCTTCACTTTGAACGAGCACACATTCCTAGTTAGCTACATTGAGTGTAAGGCATTCTCACAGGACTTGAAATTTACACTCCATCTTTGCATTTTGTCTGCGTGCTTTGCAGCCACACAGAACCATAAATACGGAGACATTCTATATTTTTTGAAAAATTATTTATATTACTGTTTGGTTTAATCTAATGCGCAAATGAACAAGGTTGGATAGATACACATATTCAATGGGCCTGCGACATGAGGAGACTAGAGAGAACAGACAATGAAATTACAATCATTTAAACCGTGATGTGTATTTCTCAATGAGTTCTTCTTTAGGTGGACATGGAACAGATGCAATGTTGGGTGGCAATGCAGTTGTCCCCTGCACAGGTTCGTTCACAACTCCATTTATGTGCCTATCTAGGACGTCAACAATAAGTTTCTCAATAAACTCATATTGCATATCCTCAAACACTGGTTTGATCACCCATTGTTTACTTCTTTTAGTGAAGGCCTTATTGTAGCGAAGCGTCCCTAAAGTTCCGGTCGTCCTACTTTGTTGACGGCCAACATTATGGTTATGTGCCAAGACCGCTAAAAGAGTCCGATTTATCATGCCCTCCATGCCAAAATGCAATCGTTTTGGCCTGTACTTGAGGCACTAATTGTGGAACACCTCCAAATCTCCTGTGTGGCAGAATTCCGTGAGTCCCCTCAAAGCTTTTGTTATAGTTTTATCAAATACAATCTTTTCAATGGCTTTGTGAGTGGGTGATGAAGGAATCAACCACTTCTTCTTCCGTGCCTCCTCTGTGGACAAATGGCCATGTTCACAATTGTGGAAATGTTGGTTTGTGTTCCATCGGTGAACGTTTGTACAGTGTGGCATTACTGACCGCCATTTTTCCAGTAGAATTTCCAACGACCCTCAACATGTTTTTGAGCTCCACCAAAGATGGTTGCTGATTGACTTGGACCACTGTGAAATACCTTTCAATTCTTTTTTTTTACCTGCAGCCGACAATTTTTTATTGATTGATTTTGCAAGATGCCAAACGTCAAATTGGTGATTTATATTTTTGTACTGTTCTCTCATTGTCTTGGCAATTGAAACGTGTCTGTCCGTGGCTATCAGGTCGATCACCATTCCCCGCGATTGTAGTTCTTGCAATGATGCTACAAAGCCAACTTTCTCCATGGCCACTGAGGATGTACTTTGTGACACCTGCACGACCACCGAACTCACAATTTTCTTACTTTCCATGTCTTGAAAGTGGTAGGTGCAGTACTTGGCTGAAAATCCTGGGCTGTCGCACTGTCCATCACCGGCTAGCCTGAACCGTTTGCCCGCGAATGTACTATCAATAGACATTTTTTCCATTCTCCAAGCTTCGCTAATGGCTGGAAATAGATAATCGGTTTGGTATTTGTAGAACTGAGTTTTCGCAATGAAATGGATTCCCACAAACTGAAAGAAAGACTCTAATTTTTTAAAACTTGAACCACTAAAAAGTGCAGCCGCTGCACAAAGTAGATTGCCTGCTGGCAGTTGTCCCAGCATAGGTTGTGCAGACCATGTGAAAGGATGATATTTTGTACAGGTGGCATGTATTTTAAGGTTAGTGCCTCGAATTGCACGAGTCACATTAATCAATGGCTCCCCACATACTTCTCCACCAACCAAATGCCCACATTTAATCCGAATAATAATATCAATCAAACAACTATCGAATACAATGAATTTGGCCTCTTTCCTTATACTGTCACTCTGCATCCCAGCTGGTTCGGCCTGTAACGTTGAGGACATGTCACTCACATGAAAGGTAGAATCTCTGATATCGTCTTCCGCTATGTTCAGTGATATTGATGGTGTTTCATTGTCGCCTACTTCATTCTCTTCCATTGCAACATCTGTTCCTTCTCCGGCGATGGGTGAATAAAACAATTTCTTCAACTTTCTCGCGGTCTTAGTTTTTGCGGGTGTGGATTCTGTGAATTGATCTCCGACTGCATCCGAACTACCAGGAGGACATTCACTATCAATGGCTGGTGGTGGTATAGCTCCGTTGTCAATCACTTCATATTCTTCCCATTGGCACGATGCTTCTCCAGTCTCAAGTCCCTGCCAAAAGGTTTGACAAGCAACATCTCTCGTTCGCTTCACTGTCTGTGTAGATCTAGTTCGTACACCCACTCGCAACTAGAGGACAGATTGGAAAAGGGGTGTTCAGTTTAAACACAACTTACAGTATTGAACTATTAACAGTGAAAAACAACATAATATAGTGACCAGGACACTAACCTTCTTTTGCTTTCTTTTCTTTGAAACTTTCTTGCCTCGAACTTCAACATCAGGACGCTGTTGCTCCGACTCGTGTGTATATGTCTCCACTTCCTCTTGCGCTGCAACGACTATGTTTTCCTGATAAGCACATCCATCACGCACTGACGCTCCATCGACTCCCTGAAACATAGAACTTTCATTAGTATGTATAATAATATCGAAAACACAAAATGTACTTGGGGACCAATACCCACGTACATCTCAATAGCAAAACACGAATGAACGCTTTGTGTAGAACATTCAAACGACAATTATTCACGCATTGTTGATCTAGTTAGATGGAACTGTCAAGATGCATACCTCGGGCTCCTCATAGACTTCCATTGATGATATTATTGAAGATGATGCTTCAGTGACTCCCTGAAACACAGTAATTGCATTAGTATGGTTTTCTATTTTGATAAAAAGAACATAAAGTTTGTGCAGGCGTCAACGGCTCATCTAAATAGACCTGCACAAATGATCAGTTGTCTAAAATAAATAATGGATATCTAAATATGATTCGATTTGCTCGATCGTTGGAAGTGTCACCACCCAGAAATCTGCATCAACTACTAGGGGTGATGTTCTTGTAGAAGAAGCTCCGTCATCTCCCTGAAACATAGTACTTGCGTTAATAAAGAAGGAAGTATAGCGGATGTAATCACGTCATATGATCTCGCTTGATCGAGCTGTCAGTATCCATACCTCGAAATGCATAAGAACATCAAGGGACGATGTAACTGCGGTGCACACTTCTGCAAGCTGTTGCGCCGACCCGTAACTGCACGCTCCCCCTTCTTCTTGGACTAATGCTCCATCGACTCCCTGAAACATAGGACTTTCATTAGTAATGAACACAATATTGAAAAAAGAAGACACATACGAGGGCGACGACAGAAGGACATATCAATGGCTAAAAACGAAAGACACATTGTGTGTAACAATCACGCTACAAGAATGCAAGATCTGATGATCTCCATCGATGGAACTGTCCTGAAACGTACCTCGAGCATCTGAGTGACATCAACGGTAGTCGTCAATACGTTGGACTCCTTAGCATCTCCCTGAAAGACAGTACTTGAATTATTTTGGATAACAATAATTATAACTCAAAACAAAGACTAGAGGACGAGTACAAGGGTGTACCATTAGGTAAAATAATTACACGATAAATTAAAACTGTTGATTTACATGCCTAAAACAAGTCAATGGCAGAATAGCTAAGTAAGATTACCCGATAGGCGCTTGAAGTGGCTGATGACTGCAATAACGACACGGATGGAGAATCTTCCGCCTTCATATTGAGTGGATACATAAATGGGGAAATTATTGTTAGCTAATGCTACACACTACCGCAAGGCCGAGAGATAAATACGTAAACTTGACTCACCAGTGGAGGGATGTGGACGAATAGAGTGGGAATAGCGGTGGAGAGCAATTTTCGCCTCGCTCGCGGTGTGTTCTTCTTTATTAGCAATGATGTGGAGTACATGTCAGAGGTAAAGTGCCTGCTGCAGATGCGGTATCGATCACCCCTCTTGTCCGCAAAGACTTCTAGGACTCTACTTTCAAGCTCAGAGGGTGGATATCCGCAATATCGGACCCATTCTCTTATCTGATCTATTGTCTTAGGGAAAACATGCATTATAGTACCTTCAGATTTATTATGGGTCTTCGAAGGGCAACCGCCAATGGAACAGGCAGGCATTGTGGAAAGTTCTGAAAAGTAAAGATCAACAATTCTCTATGAATATCAATGTGTTAAAAAATTAAATGACACATAAAAGGTTCAATGCAAGGTATGCTTTGGTTCTTGGAACTATACACGTTATTCACATGCGGATAAGTATTTGAATAACTTTAAAAAAATAGAAAAATAATTTGACTAAACTCAGAACATGTGACTAGTTCCTTGCATGTACTGTCTTGAACGAAAAGAAATTGGACGCAAAATGAGTATGGTACATGGCCTTACCTTGACGAGCAAACAGTTAGATGCAGGGATCAGAGTAGTTTCTTGTCGTAGAACAGGGAGCAGTTCACAGGTTGCAAACTGACGAGTTTCCTCGAAGTGGTCACGGAAGTTCACAGAGACGAAGAGCAGATAACCAGCACCTTCACGGGTTGACTAGCAAAGCGCAAAGAAGTTCTCATTAGAAATATGAAGTGGGTTATAAAGAATTCGAAACAGGGGTGTGTTTGTGAATGAATGACGTGTATATGCCGTGGCATTATGTGGATTGCAGGGGGCCGTCCAGCGTGAGGGGGGATGCTTGGCAGGAGACACGGGGTCTGGCGGTAGACATGGGAACAACAACCCATGCTCTATAGACCACTTTGAAGTGTACATGGTCTTTGGCACCTCTTGGCCTTTATCGCTCCCTGACAGCTCCACTTGGCAGCACAAGTACCCCGGTGCGAACTGCCTTTGATAGGGTGGGGGGTGGATTGGGGCGGTGGTCGTGCAGACAAGACACAGGAAGACTCGTGAATGGAGACACACTTATGTGGATTGCAGGGGGCCGTCCAGCGTGAGGGGGATGCTTGGCAGGAGACACGGGGTCTGGAGGTAGACATGGGAACAACAACCCATGCGCTATAGACCACTTTGAAGTGTACATGGTCTTTGGCACCTCTTGGCCTTTATCGCTCCCTGACAGCTCCACTTGGCAGCACAAGTACCCCGGTGCGAACTGCCTTTGATAGGGCGGGGGGTGGATTGGGGCGGTGGTCGTGCAGACAAGACAAAGGAAGACTCGTGAATGGAGACACACTTATGTGGATTGCAGGGGGCCGTCCAGCGTGAGGGGGATGCTTGGCAGGAGACACGGGGTCTGGAGGTAGACATGGGAACAACAACCCATGCGCTATAGACCACTTTGAAGTGTACATGGTCTTTGGCACCTCTTGGCCTTTATCGCTCCCTGACAGCTCCACTTGCCAGCACAACTATCCCGGTGCGAACTGCCTTTGATAGTACATGGAAGGCAGGGGGGTGAGTTTATAAATACCTCACCGTCCCAGGAGAATATATGGGTGCAGTTCACCCTGGAGACCCTGGATGCCTAGGCTTGATGCCAACCCGCAAAATAACATATGTATGTCTGCTGCATATGGGTTCAACGGTTATGTGGATTGAAGGTGGGCGGCCAGCGTGAGGGAGGATGCTGGCCGGAGACATGTGGTGTGACAAGACAAGGCACAGGAAGACTATTCAATGGAGACACACTAGATTCATTTAAAAAATCAAAACAACCATTGTTAAAATATATGTTGTGTTTTATTTTAGATCTTAATTTCAATTGAACATAAATAATAAACATTACACATTGTAAAGTTGCGGTTGCAGCACATCCCGGGAAAATCCGCGGTATTGTCCACTGTCGCTGGGGAAATGTTGTCTAATGGCAAGTACCGCACAGGCAGGTATTACTCTCCGAACGCGGTGTCCGAGCCTCCCGTGAAGCCACCAAGTGAAGCAACGATAGGCCACCAGCCTGTACCACCTGTGAAAATGAAAGATGCAAACTGTATTAAAATGACAACTTTCTTATCACTGTCGATTCAGGTAAAAAATGTCATTCTGCTTTGAAAAAAATTCTATCTAGAAAATGCACAACATGGAACCAATTTACATGCATTCGAATGATATGTAGATGTAGTTTTATATGTGGGAGACGACCATGAAATAGTAGTGGCATCACTGACATCACAACCAGAGTATACTTACTCGTTACTCGGATTACGCGGACGAACAGTGCCGCAAAGTTCGTGCATAAGCACCATCATCATCCTCAACACGGTCCGTGAGAGGCAGGCTTCCCTGAACTCTGGCAGCTCGGTGATGCATTGCGGACTTGGCTCGCCTTCCGAAATGTAGGCCAAGCACCCGGAATTTTCACGGCAGCAGCAGTTCTCCTCCTCAGTTGGCATTAGCTCGCACCGATTGCACGTGCACCAGGTGGAGACGCCGTCCATGCGACATGGTCCAGGCTCTTCATCCGTTGACTGGTCCTCCCAACTGCCGTCCGAATCCCCATCGTTTTTGCGTGCTTGCCTTTCCAGTAGTTCTTCCTCGGTGTACTCGGGCTCGTACATATACGGCATTATTGTAGCCATTGTGTGGTAAAGAAAGTAAAATAATTTACAGAGATGGTACAGGTGTTCACAAGGCCTAGAAGCGGCGAAGGTAGCTGACCAGAGCACAGAAACGAGTCACAGAATACTCAAAGTAACACAGAGAGAGGAATGGATTCGAAAATCTGCTGCTGTGTGTTGTGAAACGGTGTGTTTATACTTATTGAGGAAAGAGGCGTCCTGCCATTTCCATGGCGACACTTCATTAGCTGAGGCGCAGCGATTGTTGACACGAAACGTGCTTTGGCGTTGGGAAATGGGCGGTACGCGTCTGCTGATGTCAGGCTCAGGGGCGGGGGATTTGATTTAGTGCCGCAAAAGCAGATGAGCCTGGGCGATGCGGCAAGTGATAGGATTATCATAAAATGGCGGCTGATTTCGAGTGCGTTAATGGACGAAAAGTCGGGTAAGGTCCATAGGAAAGTTTTCTACGATCTACCGAGTTATGCTTAAAAACACATGGCCGAACCGTAGGGACAATAAAAAAAAAGTCCCGGAACTCTCCTTTAAGTTCACGATATCCTTACTCATGGTGTTTCGTCTCTTTGTGTCATTCTCGGGTCATCATTTGTTCTATCTGTAAGTCTGTCCGGGTCCTCTTGACATCACCATTCGTCTTCCATTAAGACCTTTTGGTTTCTTCCGGGACTGTACTTAGGCACTCTTCATTTCGTTTCATTTGTTGGTAGGGTTTTCTTAATGGATCCCTTACTGTCCATGGTTTTCTGGGTATCGGGCTCTCTGCTGGTTTATTTGCTCATCATATGTCACATATCTTGGTGTGAACGTTCCTGGTACTTCAAAATGGGCGACTGGAGTGCAGGTTTTATTTGAGACCTCCTCTACACCCCCCCTCCGGTCGATTCATTGACCACTTTCACTTCCGTCTTTGGATTCATCTTACTCGGTTCTTCTGTATTCATTTTCACTTCTTCGCCTGGGTTCCTTCCTTCTTCATCTTCTGTATCTATACATGATGGTCTGAAGAAGTGTCTCTTTGGAGTCAAAATTTGTATTACCCCTTTCAGGCTTCCTGCTGTCCTTACATGTTCGTCTTTATTTCATGTTATCAATTGACATTGTCCCTTTGGGCTGCAGTAAACCCATCTTCCCACATAGTTTCGATGTTTCCTGGAATAGAGAAACTTTGTTCCTTCTGGTGTGTGAATGCTGGCCTTCACAAAGTCTCTTATTTCGTCATCAGTCAGGTCTTTGGGTTTCCATCCTGGCTTGACATCAATCATGATCTTCATCCCTATGGCTTTATTTGCAGTTTTCTGGCACTGAGAGATTATTATCTTGATAACACAAAATCCTAGCAATATCATCACTAGCAGGACTCCCAGGAACTTGAATGTATGTATGCATTGTGGGACCCATGAGAATAGTAATTCCGTACCAGCTGTCATCATCAACTTTGTCAGTTTCATCGATCATCTGATTCTGCAGCTTTGTCAACATACCTATGGCTTCTGTTAGGGTTCCATTTTCCTCATTGTGAGAAGGTATAAATGTGCAACATGATTCTCCGATTTTTGCACACATTCCTCCATCCATGCTGTGATCATGTCAAGCACATATCTGTTCTGGAGAGTCATCTGTCGGATGGCTCTTAACTCTTCCTTCATTGCATTGAATCCTTTTATTGTCGTGTTGATTGTCTGTAGTAACTCCCATCTGGTTATCTGTAACCATTTAGTATTTTCTCCGACTTGCAATCTTGGCATGAGGATTGTCGTGAACACTGATGAGGTTAGGCTAAACAGCCTATGTTCATACGGAATTGCATGAAAAGCTTCCTCTGATTTGGCAGATGTAATTTTCTCTCTTCATCCGAGTTAGCAGTTCCACAGATCTCTTTTTCCTCAGGTGAGCATCTGCTTTCAGAAAACTTTCAATATTCAGTTCACTTTTCGGGATCACCAAAGCTGGAACATGGACATTCACTATTGTGCACATACCTCCCCAGTTTCTCGGCAGTCTGATGTATGCTTTGGATCCACATGCCTAATAATAATCCAAAATGACTGCAGTTCCGTGCACCATTCATGGGGCATCAAAAACTCGTCCACAGTTCTGATTTTCTCCCAGCTATCTTGTGCCATTGTTCCTGAAGCACAATGTTGGGCTTTCCAGTGGCACTATCTGCAAGGGTCCTCTGTCTTCGACCCATGTCAGCAGTTTTGCAAGAGTTGGCCATAATGGCTTGCATCCATCTGTCACTATGTTGATGGTAGGTTCGTATTGACCTATGACCATCCATGCTCTGCATATCACTACTCCTTTCTCCCATCCGTCTGGTGAAAGCACTGTTCCCCAAATCCGCATTTGGCCTCTGTTCTTCCAACTTCGAGCCTCTTCTGGGGTATTTCCTTGGACATTTAGCTTCTGATTCACTTCTCTTCTGATTTCTGCTCCTTTAACTCCAGGCTTCTTGTATCTGATCACAATGTGTTTCGTCTTCCCATTGTTTCTTGTCTTTATGTCCTGGACATAATCGTCTTCATTTGGGTCAGTTGCTTCAGTTGCCCATTTCAGTGAGGCATCACTTCTCATGAACTGGCCTCTAGTTTTGCACATGGCTACGTGTGAAAGAGTGCGCTGTCTGGATATCAATTTCTACAGCTACGAAGATCTTGGACTTCCCCATGCTGTATGGTAGGAGTGCACAAAGCATTCCCCTTCTGATCCTCGTCTTCCAACTTCCTTCATGTGCTGGTACCAGGTGTTGTTTCCCAAATTTGCTGTGCTGTACAAGTAATCGTTTAGTTTGTTGTCCTCTCAGTGCACTCTTCTCTTGATTCTTAAGGTTTTCATATAGTTTGCTATGACTATATCCCTGAATGCATCTGTATGGCTCTTTCTTGCTGGAGGATTCTCATGTATCCCGGTCCATGCAGGCCTAATCATCTGTGCCATTTGAGTAGACAAAAGTCTGGCAGTTCTTTCCTTGTCCTCATATATCTTTCTCTTTCTCGTTAGGAATGTCTGTATCCATTCTGGCATTGGTCTAGTATATGGCTGCACTGTGGAACTTGTACTTGTCCCTTTCACTGGAACATATATGTTTGTCAATGCTGTCTCTGTGGTTTTATACTTCAGCTCCTCTTGTTTCTTCAGGAATTCAGCTTCTTCCATCTATCTTTTCACTTCGTCTGTTGTGGAGTTTCTCATAGTAGGCAGTCTCTTCTTCTCTAGTGCTTTGGATTGTGGTTCTGCCGTCATTGACACTAGGCCTGCTGCTTGTGCATTCCGTGTTTGCATGTGTGTGGTTGTCAGTAACCTTTTTTCACTCACACTTTGCCAACCCTGTCTCCGGCTTTTCCTTTAGTTTGTTACCACAAGTGTGTGTGTGTCATTGCTAATCACATCCATCTCAAGTTCATTCAGTCCACCATCAGATCTTCTAGGGACTGGAATGACTGGGTACTTTCGTGGGTTTCATGTGCACATCATTAGGTCGGTGCACTGGAATTGGAACGCTTTGTGCACCAATAAAAAATGCAGTTCTAATCATTAATGACAGTAAAACAATGATGAATATAATACACAAATACATGATGCCCCTGTAGGTCAGGCGGCAGCATTTATTTCCAGAGAAATATGGACCTCTTTCCTACTGCGGGAGGACGAGGATGCTGCTCTGGATTCCTATCTCGATCATTCGCCAAATGTGAACTTTTACTATACTCCTTTAAACAATATCATCTTTCGGATTCTGTGTTAAGAGTTGCAGGTATTCCACAATTGTCCCCCCACTTGTGATTAATTAATTGTTTATTATCTCGGATACAGTTCTTTCACTAGGCTATGGGAGGTGTCAAAATCAAGCAACAATTCAGCTAGTCTTTTTACTTTTCATGTTCAAAATATATCAGCTCCCAGTGTACGCCTTTAATCTGTTTCATTCCATAAGACATGCTGTGTCCTGGTCAGTATAACAAAATCACCAGAAGAAAGAGTTTCTTCTCTTTTTCTTTTTCTTTTGGCCTTATTCCTTCGAACTGTCCCTCGATGGAAAGTTTAAAATCTTCTCAAATAGTTCTGTTGATGGTTAGAAAGTTCCAGTTGCATCACAATGCCATGCAAGAGTATGCCCATCTGTGTAGAATTAGCTGGATCTCTGATGAATGCGAGGACATCAACATCAATCGGTCTCCCCACATGCTCTGGCAAGTCTGTGATTAACTGGGAGAACAAAAAGCTGGCCAACCTACTGTCTTCTGGGGACAGGGGCATTTGTCCCGTTCTGTTGATGTTCAGGACTGCATGCTTTCACTTCAATGTAAACAATGTCTGCACGTTCCGTTTGCGTGGAGTGCAATTAAGATCACAATGTTATTTAGGTGTGTGCTCAGATGTTCTGTATTCGCTGGATCCCGAAGAAACGTGAGTACGTCTGTCGTTCTTCCAACAAGATTTGGACAGTCTTTGATTAGGCGAAAGAACAATACGTTGACAAGCTCATTTATTTCTTTCTTTGCTTGGGACATTTGTTTTTTTCCTCGCTGTACTCAGGAAGTAGGAGGAATTGTTCTGCAATTACAGTGAGTAATCTTCTTATTGTCTTTTCGTTTTCAGGATCTTCAAGAAAGCCAGTGACACTGGTGAGCCTCCCCACCATTGACGGATACGTTCTTAGCACTAGATTGAAGTATGTCACCACATCTTTGGTGATGTCACTAATGTGGGACACCATAAGAGCCCCGAACAAAGTCTCAAACTGGAAGGAATCGGGATACTGTATTTTCTTCCAATTTGTGTATCCTCAATCAAAATTTGGCATGTTATTTTCTCGTCACAGTTTTAATGTGTTTCAATCCAAAGTTTAAATTCAACAAACTATGTTGTGGTTTATAAGTGCAATTGTCTTCTTCACCCTGCAACTAGGATGCACAGAGTGTCCAGTTTATCTGTCCTTATCCTCTTTTTTGCTCAGAGGAATGTCCAAAGTGAAACCACAACTATCCCACCACTGTTCCTTTGTTGCTCATGCATCCTTTTTCCTCGTCATGGATCTCGTCTGCATGTGCTGTGGTTCTTCCCCATCACTCGTAGTCTCCTCGCGCTGGAGTGTAACCAGGGGGCCTTCTCCGATGTAGGGTTTGATATCGCCCATAGAAATCCAAGCTCTCCTGCCTTGTAGTTTCACTGCGGAAGGAGTGCAGTCCTCCACTGTAAAGGGACTGTTAAATCTTGGCTCGTCCCACCTTTCTCTCGTATGGTTCTTTACCAGGACGGTATCTCCAGGGAAAATGGATGGTACACAAAGTCCTTGAGCTGTGCCTGTCGTAGTATCTCCTTCTGTGTTCCGTGCTACCATGCACCCTTTTCGTCGTCGCTGCAGCTGGTCTGAAATTACAGTAAGGCAAGATGTTATGCAATTCAGGTAATTTTGCATTTCAGACCCTAAGATTTCTCCTGTTGACTGGGCATCATATCTAGCTCTATCTCTGGGTGTCAGGGGAGTGTGCATTCTTCTAACTGTGGCTATCTCATGTGGCGTAAGATGATGGTCAGAACCAGGTTGGTTCCTGATTGCATACAGTGCCAAGGGAAGGCAGTGTAACCATCCCTTTCTTAGAGTAAGATTCAACTTGGCTATCCTTTCCTTTAATAAGCCGTCAATGTTCTCACAGACCATGTTACCTTGCGGTAGATACGTCAACTAGAACTTGTGCTTTATACCAAGCAGCAAGACAATCTGTTCAAAAATCTCATTTACAAAGTGAGGCCCATTATCTGATCTCATGACTTCAGACCCCCCCACCTCGGGAATACTTCTCTCACTAAAAATGTGGCTGCACAGGTAGAGACTGGGTGTGTACATGGACCTCCTTCTATCCATCGAGAGAATGGACACACCACAACAATTAGGTATCTGTACCCGTTACATACTTGAATCATGTCGACGTATTCAACATGCAAGTGCTGAAAAGGCCCATTTGGCGTTGGGATGACTCCTCTCACTACTTTTAATGTGTGCCCAGCTGTGAATTGTTGGCAGATTATACAGTTCACTATAAAAAATACAACATGCTCAGTTAAGTTCGGTATGAACCAGTCTTCTGCGAGCGTTGCCGCTAGATTCACTTTTGTCATGTGTGCCAGATAATGTAGCTGCTCCAGCACTAATTTTAACAGGGCTATAGGCATTACTGGTTTACCAGTGCTGTCTTGTCGCCACAAACTGTCAGAGGGGTTTAAAGAATACCCTTGCTGTTTCCATAGATTTTTCTCTTCCTGTGGTGCGTCTCCTTGGAATTCCATCAACTGTGTTTGCCCTAGATTGTTATAGATTTCAGGTGTAGTCCGTGCAATCATCATTCTCTCGTTTGTATGGGTGACTTCCACTTCCATGATCGTCTCACTTTTGGATGCCATATGATTGGCTTCCCTGTCTGCTGCTTGATTTCCGTGTGAGATAAAATCTGTCCCTTTCGTGTGTGCGGCGCATTTCACGACCGCTATGCCCACTGGGAGCTGTAGTGCCTTGATCAGCCTGTCCAATAAGGCTGCGTGCTGCACTGGCGTGCCATCTGCTCGGAGGTAGCCCCTCCTTTTCCAGCGCACTAAGCCTGCGTGCACTGTGGATGTCACATAGGCGGAGTTACTGTACACTGTTACTTCCTGGTCTGCGTGATTTTCAATGGCGAGTATCAACACCAATAATTCTGCAGCTTACGCTGAATAATGAGATGGTTTTCGTGCACTAAGTAGTACTCATAATTTTCGATTTGCGGTGTGCTTCATTACATCGACGCCTGTATATCTTTCCCCATCATTTTGATCGATTCTCGAAGAACCATCAATAAAGACACTTTCTCCTTCTGCCAAAGCATTTTCTTTCACCCTGTTAATTTCATCATAGAATTCTTCATAGTTCACACAGTCATGTATTGGTTCTGCTTCAGTGACTGGCTCTGCTATAAACATAGCTGGGTTCACTATCTTACATCAGACTTAATTGATGGATTTGATATGATCACTTATAAGCAGAAACTCTCTGAGATGTCAGTGTGCCCTTAGGCTTCTGTAGGATAGCAAATAGCGAGTGCTCCACGTACATTGTCATTGAGCATCCCATTACAATGACAGTAGCTTTTTCAATGGCGAACGCTGCGGCAGCCAAACTTTGTTCGCACGGGAAATGGTCTCTCATCACAGGGTCCAAATTCCCACTATAGTATGCCAGGGGTTTGTACCCCAATGTGGTTCTCTGTGTGAGCACTGCTGTCATAACGCTGCCATTCATGTGTAAAATTCCTCTGCATAATTGGGAATCCCTAAAACTGGTGCCGTGCAAATAGCTTTTTTGAGTTCAGCAAATCCTTCCTCCATTGTCTCAGACCATTCAATTTATTTTTTTTCGTCACTAGGGTCTTCTTTAAGGCCTGAAGCAAATGTTTGGTGTAAGAGCTATAGTCGAAGACCCATGCCCTGACATAGTTGCACAGGCCTAAGAAGCTCTGCATCTGTTTTATCGTGTGTGGCTTAGCCGTGTTCAGCATGGCTTCATCCCTTTCTGAGGTCACTCTTTTTCCCTCATGCAACATCAGCTGGCCTATGTACAGCACTTCTTGTTGACAATATTGAAGCTTCTCATTGTCAACCTCAGCCAGTATAATCAATAGCTGAACAGAATCGTGCCTGCATTGCTCCTCTGTCATGCTGCAAATTAAGATGTCACCCACATATTGCAGGACAACGCTTTCCAAAGCAATATTGCTTAGGTCCATCTGCAGGACTTTGTTAAAAATAGAAGGAGACTCACAGTACCCCTGGGGTAGCCTTGTGCTTTTCAGACGCATCTGTCTGAATGGGAATGGCGTCAGATCTTGTGAGTAACGGTGCAACAGGATTGAGAAAAATGCATTTTTCAAGTCAATCACCGTGAAATATTTTGCCTCAACAGGTATATTACATAAAATCGTAGCCGGGTTCGTGACTAAAGGGAACTCAGCCTCAACAATATCATTTATTGGGCGTACATCCTGGATTAGCCTACAAGATGCTCCCTTTTATTACTTGATCTGATAAACCGCAGTATTGCATGACGACTTTGACGTCACTAAGATGCCTTGCTCCATCATAGCTGAAATTGTCTTAAAAATCCCTTCATCTGCCTTCCTGGACATGGGATGTTGTCAAGCTTTGCTCTGCTGTATATTGCAGGGGTAATGTTCCTGCATCACTGCCTGCCTTGCAACGTCCTAAGCCTGCTCACATAGGGCGGTGAAGACACCCCCCTTCATGTCAGTCTGATTGTGTGGCTAATTCTGCTGTCCTCGGCGCGGACTCGCTAGTGTCTGACCATCTTATCCCTTTTTCCCTTTGAAATCGTCTTTCGCACCTTCTCACTTCCTCCTATTCCTCGCGCTCCTTCCTTTCTGTGTCGTTCATTGTGCCTCATTACGAGGCAGGCGCTCCCGTAATGAAGGGTGCCGGTACGGGACCAGCACCCTTCATTATGGGGCGCCCTATTACGTGGTTACCTTTGCGGGACCCGGTAAGGATGCCTGGTAAAACCAGGCGTCTTTAGCGGGTCCCGCAAGGGGACCAGGGAGCTAATAACGGGCCATTATTAACGGTCCCGTTATTAGCTCCCTCCCCATTCCCATTGAGCCCTATGGGGGCTCAAATGGGAATGGGGATGGGTTATTCCAGTGCAGACTTACCGGGTCCTCCAAGGTTGGAATAGCCCGGTAAGTCCTCCATGGAGGAACCCGGTATGGAGGCAGCCATGCCCCTATTAAGGGCATGGTTGCCTCCATACTCGTAATGAGGCCCATTGTCTGTCCCCAACTCGTGCAACTTCCTGCGTCTTGTTCCTACTTATTTCTAATCTATCCAGGGATAGTTCCCTATTCCCACTACTTCGGGAGACATCCTCAGTGTCGTAAAGCTGAGTGCTCTCTAGGCACTCGTCTTCTCCCTCCCCTTGGGGTATTTGTTCTAACCCCATTTCATCATATATTCTATCGATCGTTTCGCCGATGCTTCTGGTGTCGAAGTCATCTTCAATATTCTCCCTAGACGTGCCTGGTACTGAATCGAACTCAGCAAAGCAAATTCTTCGATGTCTTCCCAATCTATTACTGGTTCAGGTTTTTTAACTTCTCTCTCCAGATATTCAAGATCACATGCTCTCTGTCTTCGCTTACGTTCTACATCGTCATCGAATTCTCTGCGCTTCCTCGACTCTTCTCTGACCCTATCTTCTTCCTTTTTCTTTTCGTTTCTACGTTCATCTGCCCTTTGTATTTCCTCATCCCTTCGTCTCTTTATTCTCTTCTCTCGTATTCTTTGCTCTTCCTCTAACTTTTGCTGCTTCTGTCTGTCTTGAACATTGGCTGCTATCTGTTTGTATGCTGTCTTTCTTGCTCTTCACGATATAGCTGTTCTTGTCTTTGCCTATCTTTTTTCCTTATTCTTTCGTCTCTCAATTCTTTCTTTTTCTCCTTTCTCTGTACATCGTCTAGCCTCTACTTTTGTTTTGCATCATCAAGGCCTTCGCCATCGAGTTTCAATACAATTTGCCCTCCCATCCATTTGTTTTTTGCGAATGCTATCTCGTCAGTTCTATCTTTGCTTCCTTTCCATCTTTTACCTTCTCTCTCCTTGTCGAGAGATGCACTTGTCTGTGTCTGGTCCCTTCTTTCATCATCGTGTCTCGCCTTGTTCCTTGCGACTGTGGAGGTGATGTCCTTATCTTTATCTTTACCTTGATTTTCATCACTACTTTGCGTAGGTGACTCATATGCCGGGTTGCTATACCCTGTAGCTGCTTTAAGTTCTCTCAGCAGGTACAACCCCTCGTCTTTATTTTCTTCGATCTTTGTTAAGTATCCAATCTATTGGCGGCTCCTCTCCCTTCTCTTGTTCATACATCTTCCAAAGCTCTAGAACAACTAGGCGTTTGTCTAACTTTTTGCCTGTGTATGTTGCATGCAAATATGTTGTCATGTGTTGCAAAACAGCTTTAGATAAGGACCCACCCTGTGGCCACGGCATAAACATTTTGTGGACGGTTCCTTTAACCCACTCTGTACTGTATTTTTTCAGTTTAGGTGTATGTTTCAGCAACTGTTTGCACAGGTGTGCTAATGGAGTTATGTCCTCTATGTTTAAATCTGCTCCCTTTACCCTTATATAACACTTGTCAAAGCTTCACGTGACTTAAACAATTCCAACAATATGAGCGAGCACCAATCACTGCAAGCTCCAATCCCGATTTCTTCCACAAAATGTTATATCTTCTATTTTACTCAAAAAACATCAATTCATATACTATAATATCTCAGTTATTCAATTGCATAAAATTTAAGTCAGTTTTCCTAAGGAAAATTTTTGACTTATGACGTCACAACAAACAACATGTAAGACAGACGTTTAACAGACTAGACGAACACCAGCTGGTCACATATATCTCTGCCTCTAAAATTACCCCGACATGGAGTTTAAACTTATCCTTTTCACAGCGTCTTTAATCGCTGTGGTAGTCTATTTGTTCCCCTTTATTTGGGACTATGGATACAAGTTTCTTCTAGCCGCGATATTAACATGTAGGAATAAGGCGAATCCTCTCACTTCTCGGGTGTCCATCGGTGACCTCTCTCTTCTCGGCTGTCCTCCCCGGTGTCTTTCCTCTATCTAATTATTTATTCTTGAGCATTATTCCCTTCCCCTTATATATGTACATTCTTCTCTACTTCTAGCTATATTTTGTTTTCTACGCCTCCCTCCATTACCTTTTCCTTAACTTGTTCTAAAGCATGCATTTTTGCCAAAACACTTAGTGTTTTTCAATCACTGTTCGCATGTTTCTTCTCTGGACCCTCGGGATAACCGCCTTCGTCACCGTCTTCTCTGGCTTTTCTCCCGCTCAGCTGCCCGTAGGAATGGGAAGGGGATAGGTGGGTAACACGGGTTCCTTCAGACCTCGTTCTGCAGATTTTATTTTTACTCTACCACTGTCTACGGGGAGCTTCACGGTCTACTCAGCCGGTGTTATGCTCACCTGGTATCCACGGGGAGGCCACTCAGCCCTGGTTGCTGGATTTGTGCCTGGAACCCTCTTTCCGATCCCGGGTGGTGCCTTCAATGGAAGTCAGGCCTGAAAGCACAGGAGGACTGGATTCAAGATCAGGTAGGGTCTTCTCCCACCTCCCCTGAGTTCGACCCTATGGCCCTTTCCTCACCTTATTGTAATACTTGGCGTGCTCTCTGTCCTGCCTTCTTTGCAGGGGTGCGTAGTCTTCATTGGGCTTGGGCGACCAAGTTACTTCACTGGTGCGAGCGCATTCAAGTTTCTTTAAGGTAGGTCTTATTGCAGCAGTTGTATGTTACTGTCCTTGCCTTCCTTTCTTTGTAGTTAATGTCTTTTCTTTACCCCCCCTAGGTGAGCGGGAGATTTGGCGTGTCGTGCCAGTTGGATTGAGCACCTGCCGGTATGGATGGCGCAAGAAGCGCACTATGATTTGGTAAGTAATGCTCTAAACGCGGCGCTGCCTTGCCTTTTACTTGCTAACCTGTGTTTCTTCTCTCCTTACAGGTAGCAATGGTCTCCTCCGGAGAGCGTGGTATTCCGGAACGATGCCGGCCAAGAGGTGGCCAACCAGGTGAGGTTCACGTGATGACTGAGGCTTACGCCGTAAGTAACCTTTTCTAACGTTGTCTTTCTCGCTCTCCCTTCAGGTTGCTTCATTCCGGTGAGTACGCGGTGTCCCAGAAGATGCTGACTGCTGGATGGGCGACCGTGAGTAGCAGAAGCAGGGACGAGCGTCGGGCAGATACAGGATGGATTTTGCAGATAAGACTCTATTAATGATGTTCTTTTTCTCCTCTGCAGACTCGTTGCTCCGATGATTGTCGGTATCAAGAACACTAGCGTGGTGTGCGTTACGCTGCAGGATGCAGAATAACGCGAAGCTTGGGTGTGGTTTAAATAGCCTCCGAGCAAAGTAGTCCAGGTAAAGCAGTCCCAGGCTACCACACCCAAAACACTATGCTGCATAGCCAAGTTCTAGGGAACTAGACTGTGTGGGTGCCTCCATGTTGGCTGCAGGCCCAAGGAAGTCCCCTTCAAGGATGTTCCTTATACTGAATATGAACGGCGCCAGTACTGACTCCAAGAGAGTCTTGGAAGGTAGTACAAGGCTCCCAAGGCCCTAATGGAACCACAAACCCTGACTTTACCTGGCATGTGGACATGCCAGTGGGATTTTTGGTTAAGGGTCTTGACAGCCGAATGGCAAAGGACTTGTGATATTGCCGAGGACCTAGAGTTACTTTATGTCGACGGTCAATGGGTGTCTTATTCTAATCGATAATCGATAACCATCAATCTCTGCTACCAAGTGTACTCTGAGACCCCTGGCAGGCCCATAGAGCCGAGGTTTGCTCAGAAGCAGTTTAAGACAAGATAGCTGCACCCGTGAGATGGATGGGGGTGCAGATTTATTACTCCAACACCAATCAATAAGGACAACTCAATGGTTTGGCAAAGGGAGTCCATTTAATTACAAGTACTCAAAACGGGGAGTTATGGATATCAGCAGTGATGCGATCTTCCTTCTTGCTTCAACTCCAACGATCTTCATACAAGTTGTAACATTTATACTCAAAACTCATCATCATTGACATGTAACACTCAAAAGTTAACATGCAATTCTATTGGTTAGGAAAAGGTAACTTTACTATAGGTACTATATATGTATATGGTAACGGAGTGAGGGGATTGGGTAAACTCTATCAGATGGGTGTCTAAGCCCTTCCTTAAAAAATTACTACTGTCGACATCACTAAAAGTACAACGTCACATTCGTTCTACTAACTATAGGACCCTAGATTATTTGGTCCATTGTGATTGGGTAGGCACCAACCCCATGCATACTTTTCCACTTCGCTTAGCGGCATGCAGAATGGTCGGCCAGGTGCAGGGTGCCCCTTAGTTACCCGGCCTTCCTCCGATTATGGTTACAATCAATCATCACTTTAGTAGCCATGTGTCAATTATTTCGCTGTGGTTGGCCTCGAGACTGCATCTTCTGTCTGGAAAAGGTTCTGATATCTCCACCTGGTCGGGTGCCAAGCGTAGGTGTGAGCCCTCGCTTCTTCTTGCTCGGCTGGTCACATGATTCCTACACCATGAATTTGTCTCTTTTCCCTCAATTTGTGTATTATGATTCTTGTTTTTCCCGCCACCTGCCTTTGTCTTCTTATCTCGACCTTTCAGAGGCAGGGTATTCTGTTCTTAGTTTCAATTATATGTAGCTACTGCTCACCTCTTCTATTGGTATGACCTTGGCTTTCCTGGCACAAGTTGCCTCTGCTGAGTTTCGTTTCTGCTGTCTCTTCTCATTTTGCTAAAAATGAATCTTTTCTCATTTGGCCTTTAGTACCCTGGGTTGATTCTGCTTCTTGAGAAAAGTAGAAATATACTTATAATAATGTGCTTCATTTGAGGTAGATTATGTATAATGGCGCTTGCCACACTACTCTTCTACTAAGCATAGCAAGCCACACTGTTTTCTTAGCTTTCTTGCGGTTCCAAGCATATTTACAGGTGTAAACTGGTTGACTATCTTCATTTTGCTTACAGCTTAATTTTCTTACATTTGGACATCATTTTTTTACCTTAAGTTCACAATATCCTTACTCATGGCATTTCGTCTCTTTGTGTTATTCTCGGGTCGTCATTTCTTCTATCTGTGAGTCTGTCTGTGCCCTTGTGATGTCACCATTCGTCTTCCATTAAGACATTTTTGGTTTCTTCCAGGACTGTACTTAGGCAATCTTCATTTTGGTTCATTTGTTGGTAGGGTTTTCTTAATGAATACCTTACTGTCCATGGTTTTCTGGGTATCGGTACTTCAATAGGTGCTGTTCTTCTGATAGGCACTGGGCAGAGCCCTACTGCGGCTCTCTGCTGGTTTATTTGCTCATCATACATCACATATCTTGGTGCGAACGTTCCTGGTACTTCAAAATCGGTGACTGGAGTGCAGGTTTTATTTGGGACCTCCTCTACACTAGGTCATGGCTTTAGAGCCTTGAACCAGCACAGTAATATAGCGTAAATACTTTGTGATGCTGCATACATAGTCGGTTAAAACTCTGGCGTATATGGGGTGGTGCGGGAAGCGCTCCAAACTGTCAAACACTGTTAACACACCTCCCTCCAGCCACAGAGCTATCTAGTTTGTTCCACCCCGGTCCTGCTGGTCAGTGTTCACCACCAGGCTTACAGGGCGATTTCTGGGTAGACGGCTGGGACATGTATCGCTAGAATCACACCAAGAAATGTTTTTCGTGCGTGTCTATGCATGCACAGAAATCCTCTTATCTGTAGAGTTACCATTACATATCAAAAAGTATGTTTCTCTGCACGTTGATCTCAAGAACGGTATCGGAAATGATCCACACTAGCAAAGAATGTGTGGCAGTTAGGTGTCTTTCAAACTATATCTCAGTGCGTATGTTTTTGGTCCTTGCAAGCTGGAAATGCCCCGCTGATGCGTTATCGGGTCTTAGATCAAAGGCCAGTAGGAAATAGACAAGTGCATATTCGTTGCATGTAAATGAAACCGGCACATCGCGCATGTGTTTCCCTGTGACAGCCTCCACCCCCATGTATTCTCTGATTATTTTTCGGAAGTCCAAAGTTGGGGGTATATGCTTTGGCGTGGATCAAAACACCGTCCTTGTGCAGCACCGCATAGTTCATATTACAGTGTTTGAACTCAAAGGGGTTTTATCGTGTGCCCCATTGAAGGCCGTTGTTTAAACAATCCACATGATGAGTATTTTAGGGAGCTACCCTAGGAATAGGTTGTCTTGATTGGTACCACAGCTATCCGTAGGAATGCTGAAGACTTTTAGAGCGACTCTCTCCACAGGGTATTTCACGTTAGATATCTGCGCCAGCCTAAAAGTCGGTGAGATGCTTACACGCTTAGTGAATAAACTGGCCAATGCGATGACTAGTTTGTATTGATCAGCGTTCCCGCTCATGAGGCAGAAAGCATACATGTTTCTGGATAGTTTCCCTTTAAGATCAATGCTGTTAATCATTAGTTTATCCTGAAAGAATAGGTTGGCTGTAGGTGGCTGAGTAAATCAAATACTCTGCTGGTCCTGGCATTATAGGCTCTTTTCACAAATCCCTTGTTATCACTGTCCAGATCGGTCCTGTCGAAATGTCTGCATTATCATGGTAAAAGACACCGGCCAACAGCTGTTTGTCCAGGACTTCGCTGCTATAATTTAACAGGATCTCTATATAGGCCCGGTAGCCAAACATGTTATCAGTCGATCGTCGAGCGTCACATCCACCTGATTGAACATGCTGGCTATCGGGTAAGTGATCGTGCCCACTCGCTCTTTAGCAGCAGTGTCGGTTCCATCAGCCTTTGTTATTTTACAGCTTAAATGTGACAGCGTATCGTTCAAATCCAGAAACATATAGGTCGAACCCTATACAACAAATTCTATGGGGGCTAGCAGTGATAGACAGTGACAGTGGCAAGGCCTCGATAAAGAAATTGTTGTAGATGCTGGTTTGGGTCGGAGGCACTGTAAAGAGATCGAGCTCCGATTTTACACACTCTCTCCATGCTCTGTGCAGGAAGGCCATTGTTCTTTAGAAAATATCACCTCCCTTGTGTCTTTTAGGAATAACACATTTCTTCTTCTGATGCATTGGTGCGCAACAGGGCTTTGATCTGTTTTTCCTGTTGGTCTTGGTGGACCACACAACATGGGCACCAACCTGTTCCTCTTAACTCTTCTACGTGATTTATAAATGAGGCCACCCTGTCCTGACTCTCCTTTTTCTTCTTTGGCTAGCCACTCAGTAACCACCATTGTCACGCTTCCCCAGCGTCTTTTGCAATATTGCCGGCCGCCATTTTCACGTGTGGTTTAAGTCATTCAAAGCTGCGCCATAGAAAGGGCATTGCACATCTAAAAAAGACTTTTAAAGATACCGCAGAGCCCCGCTCCATACATGACGGGGTTCTGCTAAAATACAGTTCATCACCATAACCGGCTTGGTTCATGTAATATTCCATGTAAGCCCTTGGTTCTCTATAGTTATTCACCACCGCCATCATAGCATTGCTTTTATTAGTCTTTTAGCCCGAGCAGTCTGAAGTGCAACCACAGCCAGATTTTTCCATATTTAAATGATACAAACTGCCCCCTGATCGTCTCTTATCTGTATATTGATGGTGTCAAAGTGGTCTATACACACAGTGACATGCTCAGATTTGCTGTATTCAATGTTCAAAATATCGTTGTTGTTTCCTTTATACTCCACGGTTCTAAGCAGCGTGGTGTAGCTGTCCCACACCATTTCATACTCCACAATGTCGCTATAAAGCAATAAACTATAAACGGAAACGTTAATATCGGCACAAGTTTTGTCCCACGGTTCTTTACTTTCACTGTGTTGCACAGTTCCCAATATGCTGTGCAGTCTCCTGGTTGTTGAAAACTTAACAGATGGGTCTTGTCCCTGTGGAAAAAAATTCAGCTGGTGCAGGTCTAGATGTAGCGTTGTGTCTTCATACTTGGTTATGTATGCTGTGGCTTTGTTGATGACTCTAAGAAGTACCTGTATATTTGGATAATGTCCCTCGGGAAATCCTCCCACCCAAAGTGAAGAGAAGGTCCCACCACCCTCCCTGGGTTTTGGTACCCCTGGATCAGGAAAGGCAGGCAGGCTGGAGACCAAACAGAAGCTCACTAGGGCACTCAGGCTGGATTTCAAAAGACATCTTTATTCTTCCAGGCTACAGCTGGCAGGAAACAGCAATCAGCATACATCAGGAACTCCAAACGTTATCTATCAAGCTCTGAATTCTGCCCCCTTACATACATTTTGCAGTTGGCACAGTTTTCTATTTCATGATACAGTTCACTTTCATTGGTTGAGACAATCCCTTTCCCCTTCTAGGGCTGGTTGACTGAACTGTCACTCACCAAGTGCCCATGTCATCCCTACGCATGCAACTAATTAACTTTATTTGAGATATTCTCGACCTTTAAAATGAATCCTTTGATGTGTTAAGAAAGAACATTTCTGATGTCAACCCAGGCAGCAGCATGTCTCCCTGTCACAGGAGCCGACGTATGGGCATCAGCTGTGTGCCCTCCCTGAGAACCCAGCAACTGTTGTTAGCTGACCAGCTGTCTGGGCTAACTGCTACCTTGCCTTGAATCACTACATGGCTGCCCCCAGCTTGTCAATGTCAAAATTGTTGCTAAGAAGTCTAGATAGTATGTTCTCTTCTACAGAACCTTCAATGACCTTCAATGAACTGCTATGAGGGAATTATATAATTATTTCTGACATGACTTGCAAAAGTCCACCATATTACTTTTCAGCAACCATTTTAGAAATTGCTTGACTATGCCTGGTTATCACAACATGGTTGACCAACCTATTCTTTATCAGAACTTAGTACCTGCTCAGATTTAAATCTAGATTTTTAGTAACTGTAATAAATGTAGGCTATCCAACTTGCACTTCACTGCACAAGGCATTCTGACACAAAAAATTGATGTTACCATACAATGTGCTTCTTTGGCTTTTTAAGCCCTATAATTCAGATTTTTGCAATACTAGAGTCATTAATCAACCCGACACACTATCTGCAATCAGTTTGAGAGGGGTGAGGTTTAACTCCTATACATTCAGGTTGAGGGGGGTGGGGTCTACCCCTAATACAAATGCCTCAGAGGGTTTGTTAATTTTATGTTAAACATAGCTTCCCCAGGGGCTAATGTGTCCTATGATCCTACATACTGAACCTCAGTGAGCGCCACCATTCATTGACCCTCCAGATTTACAGGTTTGGCCAGTTTCACAGTAAAGTTGGATATTTTGTTCCCTGGAAGTGTCTCGGCAGAAGCGTTGCTGAGAAGCATGATATAAAAAGATGCAGACTCCATTTTGATCGCAGCTATACGCCCGTGGTCTCTAGGGATCCGGCGGGTGCGCAACTGTTGAATTTGTCATGTCATCGCAGCCATTTAACTAAATATTATTTTTTGGCTCCACGACCTTTACTTTCTATGTTTTCTTCAATTCTATAAATGCACTGCAGGTCTTTACTGGCTTTCTGGAACTCATCCTTATAAAAAGACACCCTGATCACCCTCCCCCGAATAATCATTTAATCTATATATATATATAAAATCACCCTCCATTTGAACCACGCCATCTATAATAAAGGTCTCGTCACTGTAGTTCTGCTCATACCCCTTTGTGAAGACGGCCTTGTGTTTCGAGATCTGCACATGATCCCCCTTTTTAAGGGTTATATCTTTTGTCTTTTTAAAAAGTCTTTCACCGTACAGTTTTTTCCAGATAATCAGGGAATTCTGCAGTGTTACACCTGCTAGTACGGTTTTAATAGATATACGATGTGTGTTATTACACACATTTATAAATGCGGGTAGCACCTCCACATATCTGCAGGTGTTTTTAGTTGTAAAAAAGTGCCAGAGTCTTGTTTTAAAAGTGTGTTTAAAACATTATACAATAGAGGCTTTAACGTCAGAGTGTGTTACAAAGTGCTGTACACCGTGCCACTTCAGAAGGTTTTGCAGCAGTTTATTTAAACATTCTTTACCAGCATCTTTCTGTAGTTTAGCTGGCACTTTGCTTTTGTGAAATATGCACTTAAAAGCCGCTGCTACGCTGTGCACTGTCTTGTTCTTCAGAGCCTCAACATTGGTGTATTTTGATAGAACATCAACGCGGCTAGAATATAGCAGAAACATTTGTTGTTTTCACGAAGCTAGCTCAAATCCATATCTGCCTGCCATTGTTGATTGACGTCTCATACCATGGTCATTCGCCATTTAAAATGTTTCGGGCAGGCTTCTGCAACGCATAGGCCTCCTCTCCTGAAATCCATGTCTTAACAGCCCCCCATGACAGCTTTTAACCATCGGCTCGCATTTTACGATACAGGCTGTAAGCCCCACCATAACTGCCGACACCTCCTTCATCATAATATATTTTTGACAGCTTCAGGCCGGACATGTCTCCCGTTTACAGAACAAAAGCGGCATTGCGTAGGTGTAAATCTCCAAATTAGCCATGCAGTAATTCAGGAAACGAAAGATTCACTTTGTGGGTGCCGACCCGGCTGGAATGCCAGCTGCCATAAATATGTAAGAAAAGAAGGCACTAACTGCATCAGCGTCGCAGAGGATAGGCAGCGTACTACAGATTAAATACATATATATATTTAGGGCTTGATTCATGGAAATGTGCGCAGAAATCCCTCAAGAGCCGTGCGCCGAATAGGACACTGCGCAAGCCTGCGCGCAGAGTAAAAAATGCATGCTCCATGTATTCATGGAATTGTTTGCGCAAAGTAACTATATTCGCAAGTTGCGGCCGGAAATTGCCTGACACGCCCACATGCAAAGTAAAAACAGCCAGAACAGCTACCTTGCGCGCTCCACTGGGTGCAAATACACGCACCCTGCAGTGTGTGGGGTCCCCCACAAGCAGACCTGCATCTCAGGAACCTTGCTCAGGGTACCCCGTAACTGTATCCGTCACCCTGTCAACATGCGTATAAAAAATCAAACTCAGTAATTACTCGGAAAATCTGCATGCGAACCCCTGTAAACCATTCCTGCACCTGACTAAACTGCATAGCGCAACCCCTTAGTTAGATCGGAACCCTGGTTGCATACACACACCCCGAAATCCAACATGCAACCCCACCTCTATGCTGTGAATGCTACACGCAAGGGTGGCGGATAGTATGAAGGACTTGCGTGGCTATTTCCTGACCGAGAGGTTGAGTGATCGAATCCATGAATACATCTCGTGCCGTGCAATTGTGGGCGTGAGAGAGACTGCCTGCAGGCCGTCCCTCAGAACACCCATTTTGCAGCAAGTTCTTCCCCATTTTTGGTGTTCTTCCCCCTTCCTAGTCCTCTGTGCAAGCCACGCATACACTCTGCGTGGAGTCTCGCACAAGGCCCTCGGCGGCTTGCAGAGACATGCTGAGCCAGCGCAAACTCCACCCAAGTCCAGGAAAATAACTGCGGATTCAATTACAAGAATCGCTGAACAGGGATTTGTTTGAAAAGTGAATTGTTAGGAAAGAAAGCCATTTGGGACATGGAGTGAAGTGGCGTTATTTGTAATGTTGTACAAATAGTAATTTTCCTATTCATTAATAAATATATATTCGTTCTACACACCAGCCTGATTCTTTACTTTACTTATCTATGGGACAGGGGTGAGGGAACTATGTGTTTTGATATGATACATAGATTGAATAATATGAATAGGTATATTGGTGTAGTAGTTTTGATTGGGGTGCAACTCCCTCCATAAATGGTTGCCCAATAGATATATCCTACAATGTTCAGAGGTAGTGTAGGCTTATAGATGCGCACATACCATTTGACATGTTTACACCATTGATAAGAACAAAGCAGGTGTCCACAGACTTGTGGAACACTCCCGTCCTCTGCACACCTAATTCAATTGTGATCCAATCAATGTTTAGGACCATCTAGGTAGTCAGATAAGGTTACCAATTTTATCTTCAAAGAAATGAATTTGCTCAACGTTTACACCATTGCCAAAATGGTCTAAAGCCGACCAGGTGTGTAAATAAAGTATGTTGCTTTTCATGTTGTCAGTGGTCTTAACAATCCAGCCAAGAGAGGGCTGCATTCTTGTGAATCTGCACCACCACATGTTGGATTCTTGGAAATGGTAGAAGTCGGGGCAGGTGGTCCTTATTTCCGGTGGATACGTGCACACCAAAGATAGGTTGATCAGTACTGGTCATTGGCACACTGGTGGGGGGGCCTGAATGTGGCATTAAGTTGGCTAGAAGGGTGTGTTCTACTCTTGGGTGGGGCATTCTAAGGAATTGTCCTCTTGGTAGATCCGAGTTTTGAGCTTATGTCCTGTGATGCTTCCATTGGTATGGATCTGGCGAGGGGAACACCTGGGGTTCTGTGGCAGAGTCTGTCCTTAAATAATTGGCCTGCTGGTTGGCCAAGTGTTGAGCAAAAGTCTTGTATGCGTCCAAGGACCAAGTGGGGTGGGGGGAGGGAGGGAGAGTGAGATCAGTTACTTCTACCTGCAAGTAATAAAGTTCACTGGTGTTTAACCCGTGGCACAGAGGCGGCGGGCAGAGGAGGCAGCTGCTTCACTCAGCTAGTTAGTTCCCAAAGCCATTTCTACAGCACGGGCCATCAAAGATACAGCTGTCTCTGCTCTATATTCAGCGGCTTATAAATCAAACGTCTTCCAGTGTGGGTGGCATTGTTGTGCTGCCACCTAGTGACCTGGGCCAGGAATCCCCTGATTGGTTGCTTTCAGTGTAATGTTCTCTCAGCTGCAACGTTCTTCTGATCTTGACCACCTCCTATGTCCTGTCTGGCTAGACTGAACATTGTATTGTTTTCTCTTGATTAGTAAATTCCATACAGTCATAACATATTCTTATAATACATAGCAACTTTTTCCTTTAAGCCTATTCCAGTGTTGCTGCCAGGGGGTGGAAGTGGGGCTTTCCTGAAGGATTTTTGGTGTTCACCGCATTTCAGTGGACTATTTTCACCCTTGCACTCATACGCTCATTATGACCTTGCACCAATGCTTTCAGTGCAGTGTCAGGACACTGAGTCCATCCTTGCACCTTCAGTCCCTCTGCAGTCCTGACCTAACACTACACAGAGACCCCCGTGCACTTTCAGTTTCAGTGCCAACCTGATCCAGCACTATCACTACAGCCCTGGCACCCTGAGTCCATTCTTGCACAAGCACCCTCAGTGTTCCACTGTCAGAAAACCATCAGTGTTACCCCAGACCCCGGGTCCATCCTTGCAACCACACCCTAATTACTGCTCTACCCCAACAGCATCGGAACAAAAACGGGCCTCTGAGACCATCATTGCACTTGTACCATCAGTGCCGCACTATCCCAACACCATCAGTGCCGTCTGGACTCTGAGCAGAACCTTGCACATGCACCCCCTGTCCACTAGGTCCCATCAGCATCATTGCAGCCCCTTGGCCCTGACTCCATTATTTAACTTACACCCTCTGAGCCTCCCTTTCCAAGCACCATCAGTGCAGCCTTTGAACCCAGAATCCATCTTTGCACCTGCACCCTCAATGCTGCCTCGACCCAACACCATCAGTGCAGCCCCAGGACACAGAGCACCTCCTTGAAGGCACACTCAGCAAACTGAACAGTGATTTCTTTGGATCAGCATTTCATTAATAGAACCTCATGCAATTTGAGTGGGTCTTGTATGACCTCTGCCCTTTGCATGGTCAGTTGGCACTGGTACTGCAAGAGAGGTATTGGGGTGACACAGAGGCGCAAGATCTAAAACGAGGTGGTGATGCCTGCAGGTTGAAAGCACGTGATCTCTATTCATGTAAGGCTCTAGACGAGTTGGCTTTGGCACACAGGGTTTGAGCTGCCATGAGAGAACCTCTGGTGATATCTTTCTACTGGGTTCCTTGCTACTGGATTGTACCCTGCCAGGATGGCTGGTCGTGTGGGGGGAGTGCACTGTGGTGGGATGGTTGTCACAGTGTGTAGTTTTAATGATACGAGAGGTTAGGTCTGCGTGTTGCTGTAGGTAGCATAAGGTGGGAAGATGGAGGATGAGAAGGCTAGTAGGTGGGAGGTTGGGTACCAGAGACCACACCCATGGCTCCTTTCTCACTTTTATTTATTTTAAATAAACAGTGCCAATGGCATTCTCCCATTTATTTGTTGTAATTTGGGGTGAAAGACATTAGATAAAGGAACAAAAAACCACAGGCGGTTGTATATTTGGTGTAGTCTGCAATGCTTTGTGTGTACAGTGTTTAGTGAATGTTAATGCCACGGAGGGCTGCGATGTCAATGATGTGACTTGGTGGGCGAGGTGGTGGCTTCTTTCTGCTGGGGGAAGGGGAGTTGACTGTGTTGGAATTCGTAAGAGGTCCAAAGATGCGGCTTGTCGGTGTCTTCAAGAACTCATTTGAATTTAAAGTTGTGGGTGTGATTGTGCAATAAAGGCACTGCACAAAGGATGAAATGGCGGTCCTAGGATTAAGAGGCAGAAATGCTATCCAACCAATCACTTTTATACACCATTGATGGTAGTGTAGACCAACCCATCTGGACAGTTTTTCCAAAGGCTAACAATGCCCTCTTCATCCTTCACAGCAATGGTTCCCAATGGGTATTTGTGTAAGGGTGCACCTGTGCTGTTACTCCTTTGCACCATCAAGAATGACCAAGGGAGGCCTGTGATGACAGGCAGAAGATAGGTCGGGGCAAATCATTAGAGTGAAATCGTTAGCTTGATCAATAGCATGGCCTGCCGATGTTGGTAGCACAGGCGAGCAGCGGTGGACCCTTCACTGGATGGCTCTGCATTGTACAGCGTGTCTAAGGAAGGGAGTGCAGCCACAATGTCAGTATATGCAATCTGAGGAACTGTCATTTTTCTTGCCCAGGGTGTCGAGGGTAGTGTGATGTGTGCTGGCGCTGTTCATTTGATGTCCGAGGATGTTGAGGAAACACATCAATGGTTCTTCCTCAGGGTCTACCAGTTCAATATAGGGTTTTTCAAAGATGGGCACAGTCCAGTGTACCCCGTTCTTCGCCCAACTTCTTTATTTGGCTTTAAGCACAGGTTGCATCTGGATGCACAGCCTAGTGTACATGAACCTCATCCAAGCACATCAGGTGGGTTGGGGTGGCTTTGCAGTTGGGATTTGTTGACAGGCCAAGGGAGTGCCTTCGGTGGTCTCTTAGTTGCACATGGCTTTGCTCCATTCTCTCCTAATGTGTCTGCATTCTGTTGTGCTATCATGGCATTCTTCTATAGAATGTCATTCTGTATATTCTTACTGTTCAGTTCATCCTTCGTGATGCTTTCTGGTGCTAGGCCCACCAGAGGGTCTGGCTGGTAAAGACACTGATACATGGCTTCCATGGACATGGGATCACGGTGCATGCAGTGTAGGATACTTTGCACAGTTTAAGAGGATCATATTGCAAAGTATTGTGAGAAGATTGAAGGGAGAGGGGAAGGCATACGGGATCTATAGTAATAGTGAGAGTGGAAGCAAGAGGGAGCGAGAGAGAGAGACATTCACCATGATGTGAGTGGCAGAAAGAGAGAGGGGAATGTCATCTCATATGGAAAGAAAGTGACAGATAGAGAAAGGAGTAGAGACATACATTACTGAGATGGTGAATCGGGGGTAATTGTTGCTCGCTCTGCACTAATCCACAAAACGTTGCAGGTGTGGACTGTCGCTGCCCCGGGTACCATAAGGTATACCCGAACATTCGACTGATTTGCAATTCTTAGGTTGGGTACCGAGTGTGTCACTTGTACTTTTGGATCGGTGTATAACTCGTCTTTGAGTATTAAACAATGAGGCATAAGGAGTAAGTATAAGAAAAATGCCTTTATTTTAAAGTGTGTGCTTAAGGACTAGTTATAAGCCGATCCAAAGGGACAACCCTCAGACATACATTACTGTACTGGATTGTTTTTCATACCAGCAATGCACATTGTGCTTGACAAACTTTTTGTAAAATGTATTTTCAAAAAGTTCATAACATAGAACCATTATGTACATAATATAACATCAAGTGATAATCATAACAAAGCCAACAGAACTATATGCACCAGAAAACCCCCCTAACCCCCTGTGCTTAACATGATCGATGAAGATGACTTTATTTTTTTCGCATGGGAGGTGTCACTTTCTTAGATCTCTGTTGGATGGTCTTCTCAACTCTCCTCATTCCTCAGTTTGATATTATGTACCTTACATCCCAACGCTGGTCTCCCTAAGGAGAAGGGAGACCGCTGTTTATGGGTTATGGTCGTATTCGTTTAGTGGTTCTTTGCATTCATAAGTGCCTGATACCATTCACGTGCATGTGCCTTGGCACACACCTGATTCATATTTGAACTTGAAGACAGGTCCCTTTGAAATAGTAAAATCATCCGTATCGGGTTGCTACTTTTCTATCAGGTTGATTATTGTCTTTTTGCAATGCAGCTGACTTGCCATTCTCTCCCAATCGCTTCATACTTCTACTTGGGACTGCAGTGATGTGCCATTGCTGAACCCTACGGTGGTCACTGAACCCTCTCTAGAAACCACCAACCGGTTCCTGCAGAACTGCTTTTCCACTCCCAGGGTATTCAATCCTTTTCTTTATGCATTTCTTTATCCCTGGACCTGCTCTTCATCCTCAATGAGCTCCTTTGGGACAATGTTGTGTCAAGTATCAGTTTTCTGATACAGACCTCCCAGAATAAGTGCTACTGGTCTTCCAAGCTCTTTTGAAAGTTTCTGGCCTAGTTAGAGAAGTGTATTTACTTACATGCTAGTGTACATTATATTTGAAAGACAGACTTTCTTCTAATGAACTCTGAAAGCTCTCATTGAAACTGTTTACTTACCTGATGCATTGGGCATTTTATTTGACAATCTTTACTTAGCTGTACGTGTAGTGATATTTCTTTTTGCCTTCTCTTCTATAAAGGTTATATTATTGTAAATAAAATATCGTGTGTGGACATTCTCTCATGGGGTAAAATTGAAAAGTGTGTACTTTACCTATTAGCCACCACACTCCACCTCCCAGGAGCAGGCCTGCGCTGCTCTATCACAAATACTACTTGGATAGAAATACCTAAGTCAGGAAGATACACCAAAAGAACCTGACAACAGGGCTTAGGGAAAATCCCCCTAACCATATATCCTTGTCTTTTGACACTAGTCTTGTGCCTTCAGCTCTATGCCATGTCCAGAACGCACATGGCTATCCAGTTCTCAGGTACATGTGCACTAAGGGACATGCCATATTCAGAGCATGGGTGGTAGCTGGTTAAAAAGCTTGCTTATGCAATGAAAAAGCAAAGGTATCTTTTACTTATAGTTATTTTGTTTAGTTCATCCATTTAGTGTGATATACGGGAATCTAATAAACAGCTATAATTAAAATGTAAAATTTAAATGCTTACTGTTGGCTATAGTATTTAAAAGCTGAAGGTGACATTTGGGCAGGACATTGAGTCCATGGAAGGTCATTATGAGTTTGAATTGTAAGAGCTTAACCAGTTTCGTCACCTCTGGCCGAGTCGTGAGGAGCCATTCATGAAAGAAAGACTGGAAGCGTGTTCAGTGTTGCAAGAGTAGGCCCTTGGACATTTCCATTTGGGGGAGATGGTGCCAGGATGCTTGCCACGCTTGCCTGATATCCTGGGCAGAAGATGTTCTGGTCATTTTGGCACACATAGAGTCTTCTGAGTTCTGCCACATGCTTCTGGTGATGCAGGTACGGACAGCAGCTTCACGAGAGATGAAGCCTTCGAACAGAGGTTGTTATCCAGTTGCCACCACAGGAGCAGGGGAAACGAGAACTGCACAGGGTTCCTTATGGTAATATAGTGCGACAGAGCTTCACCATCATAGTCTTTGGAGACCAAATGATGCTGTGGCAGAGCATCGGTCAATCCTTGAGCAGCAGGCTTTCTAGTGGAACCTCCCCGGCACACTTTGGGGTACCTTTGGGATACCCTTGCTTTAGGAGCCATAAGGACTCTTAAGGTAGAACATAGAAACACAGAGTAACACTCTCGGTCAGGCTTTGGATTACGCATGACTGGGAGAAAAACAAAATCCAAAACCCAGAAAAGGCAGCCAAGAGTAAAACGTGCATTTTCTACATAGCAGAAAATGGTGGAACAATTTCATCTCGCAAATATACATTGTCTGCATGTCTGGGGCATTTTAAAGTTCAAATCATGATGCTATCTGTCAATGAAACACCCATTTCGAGAAAGAAAAAGTATCAATATATTCATATGTCTGTCTGAAATAGAGTAGATATATTTGAAACTGATAGATGAGAAGGTTAGAGTGACTTAGGAATACAACTAAATGTAAGTGAAGGAATCAACTGTGAATAACATTTATTATGTTTATACTTTGAAAACAAACAGGATAAAAAGCCAAAAAATCTGTGATACGTTTCCATCACATTATCATTTGCAATGAAAGCGAGTGGAGAGGAAGGGCCCCGGGGGTAAATGGCTGCTCTCAGGGCTGTCTGCAGTTTTGCAAGATGGCGATATGAACAGATGCAGTTGCACAGCCCCAAGGCACTTGGTTTGTTTTTATGTTTCATAGGCCTTTTGACACAGCCCGATGGAGCAGAGGATCTCAGCAGCTTCCCTTCTAATTGTTGTGCTTTACTGACAATGGTCATGCGGTTTTTGCTTGAAAATGCTTTTATGCTAATTCCCGGCTTCCTGAGGCGATGCTCGAGCGGCATTAGTTGGTAGACGCAGCAGATGAGATGCGAGAACACCTGCCTACCTTGTTGATGGTGCATGTTGTACTTGGTTCACCGCTCAATTATCTGGGCTATGCGCTTCAGATTTCCCAGAAAGTTGTCCAACCATCTGAAAGTGTTGTCTTGTTATATTAACTTAATGTCAGACTTGAAATGATTTATGAAATGTGTGTTGGTGCTTATTCTAAACCCTCTTCAATAATATGCATATCTAAATCTGGAAATATGTTAAGTCAGATGGACGGATGTCAAAGGGCAGGAAAGCTCACACACTCTGCGGTGTGCATTATCAACGCATGCCTCACACAAACACTCTACTGATGACCCAGACCAAGGGCATCACTATGAGTAAAATACATCTTCACAATATACAAATAATAAATAAATAAATAAATACATATAGTAAACACATTGGATGTGTTTCAATTAGGTTCCCATTGGTTCCCATTGGTCAAATGCCGAACTGTCCAAAGTGGGGTGTTGTCAATTGTAGTTGCAACAACAAACACGAGCAATAAGTACATTTTCGATGGCACATTGGCCAACATCGCTGGTGGAAACTGCTTAACCATTTACACCTTAGTTGCCTAAATAGAAAGAGGCAGATAGCATGTGTCTATCACCACCTTAGCAAGGGAATAATCATTGCTGGAGGCTTCTGTATTACCTGCAAAACTAATTTTCATATAAAGGCATGCTTTTATGTGCTGTGACTGCCAACACAGTACCAACGAGTGATGCCATTCTTGTGTATACATCAGGAGCAGGTTTACTAACAAGTAATGTAATGTAAGTGGTCTTAAATAGCGCCTGTCTGCCACTATTGGTAGCCTCACTCTGCTTGGCTCTGTTAGGAAAAAGTGTGTGTGTGCATAGGAGTTCATTAGTGGCACAGACAGATGCAAAACCTGTAGTGTTGATGGGTGCAGCTAGGAAGTGCACGGTTCCCGAGTGCCAATCTGCTTCCTATGGTTTTGGCGGACACACTTGGGAGCCTGTTATTATAGGGAAGAACCAATGATTTGATAGAGTACAGCACTTCGTGGAAAATATGAAAGCAATTCTGCTGCAAACGAGGAGTTGCAGGGAGGAAATGCATTGAGCCATATTAATGAAGGCCAAGGTTTTTTTTCTTTCTTTTTTTTCTTTTTTTTTTTACCACAGACGGTGTAAACTGATGGATGTGAAGCTTTGACCTAATCATAGAGACTGGGATTTTTCCTATGAGCAACCTTTATTTCAGTTCCTTTTTGCCATATCTCTGCTAATATAGAAGGGGTCAACCCATATTCAAATCAGCCTTGGTTGTGGCAATAATGTGAACAGCCCAACTCCTAGGCCACCCCCATATAACAATACCAACAGCATAGTTAGACTATGCCTTGCGAGATGCACATTGATGCACTAGGAACAGCAAGAAAAGGATATGTTTTAGTAAACCCTCATATAGGTAAAGGGACTTACAACAAACTAGATGAATAGAAATCTTTCAATTAATACTAAGCACTGGGAATTGCACTCAGACGCCTCCATTACAATGCTTTTGTAGACCATCTGCAGCATTATAGAAGAAAATATGTGAGTAAATAAAACAGCCCATATGTAATCATTAGTGATGTGGTAGACTATGCATCCTCGACAATGGGCATCCTGCTTCCTGGGACTCTACAGAGTTTGACACAGTAGACGATCAAGCCCTCATCAGCAAACTGCACAAGCTCTCAACAGCATACTGCACAGCCCCGTAGGAATCAGATAGAATGTCACAAACTCGTAGGAATCAGAGAGAAGGTCATTTGTTTGTCCATTACCTACCTAGAAGACCGCCATCAGCTTGTTCAGATGGATACCTCCAGATCATCATCTCAGAACATTACCTATTGATTCTCACATGGATCCATACTTTCATCTACAAATTTCAACTTCTACTTGGAGTGCCTGTCAATCCCCCTCCTCGGCCACAACATTCACGTCCACCAATGTGCAGGAACTCCCAAATTTACCTGAATATATCATCCATCAATATCTACCAACTGAAGACCCCACACTCTGTCCAGCCTTACTTTAAAATGAACCCTACTAAGATGGAATTTCTTCTCCTTACCAACATCACAGATCACCTCAACATTTATTTATTCATTTAATTAATTTATATAGCACTAGACGAAAAGGCCCATAGGCATAATAGCACTGACAACACAAGAAAAACAAAAAGACACACTTCTACAATACGGCCATACCAATGTCAAGGGTTGAAGAAATAAATAAGAGAGGGTATTTTCAGACCACAAAGACTACATCACATCAAGTATAATTCTCAAATTAGACGACCCTTTGGGAAAGTCTCTAAGTAGTGTCAGAAGATGGGGCACGTTATTACCACCGCACCCCACCAGGACACAATGCCTATTGCTCTGGGAGCACTAAATGGCAAAGTCTACCCTACGCAGAATCCTAAAGTCTGAAGATTTTATGATTCCTAGCCCTGTTTTTGAGGGTAACCAGGCCAGAACTTTATTTTTTAGTGCTTCCCTTGATTCAAACTTTGTTGATTTTTCAACATCCGTAATCACAAAGTTTCTTCTGTCCATGACAAATGAATTTAGAGTCTAATCGGGAATCACAGGCATGCAGTCTTTGCCCACTCGTATGTTCTTACTGCGGTGAGGTTTACACTTGGAAGGTAAAGAACGGGCAGAGCGCAAAGATGCTTGGGTATGCCTGACCAATACCACCGGCAATGCTGGCACTGGGGCTGAAGAGCTGGGGCAAACCTCCACTGTGTTGACAGATTTATGTTCCGGCAGTGAAAGATCTGTCTGGCAGGATTTTTCCCCAATGATTTTGGCAGCCTCAGCCCGGGAGTCCTCTAATGTGTCCACGGTAGCCTCCATACCGACCAATATCAACAATGGATAGTCTGAGTGACAGGACTCATCACTCTCATCTGGCTGGACCTGTAGCACATACCTATCAAAGGACTCAACCGAAGCACTGAACTCAAGGCTTGCGTTTCATCTGTATCTACAACAAGGGATGGTGAAAGGCATTCCAAAATAGCCGGATCAGCTTATTCAGACATGGCATCTCAACATTTGTGCCCAAAAATGTTTTGAGACTGCCCCATACTCTTATAAAATCCGCATTGATGTTAAACACATTTTTATCCACAATTAGAATTATATAGATGCATAGGAATAACATTAAATCAAAGTAAAAGAATCAACCGTGAATTGCCTTTATGGCACAAATTGGCTCTGAACAATTTGAAATGAATCAGAGATTTACCGCCTTGGCTCGATTCTACTCGCGAACCATTGCTGTAGTGGCTGGAATGACATAAATTGATTAAAACTTGTTCTTCAACGGTTTGAACTAGCATTGAAGTTGAGCACTTTACGGCTCCCTCATCCCTAATTATTATAACGCAGAGGTAGTCTGGTGTGGTGAACAGTGTTAAATCACAAAGTCCTTTCCAACGGGAAGGGGTGTTCGTCAGAGATTAATTTTGTTTATGTATATATATATATATATATATATATATATATATATATCAATGAAAAACCTTGTTAGAAGGGACGTTATGGTTAAGTTGCGCTACTAAAAACCTATCAAATTCAGTAAAAAAACTTTGTTAAAGGGACGTTATGGTTCAAAGTAAAACCGAAAACCCCCTGAAATTCGGCAGTTATGGTAAGATAAGCAACCATAACTGGCGCCACCGTGCACTGCTAACACTAACACCCAGGACATCAAAGATGACATCACAAATGTCATTGATGACATCACTGCTGACATCACATGTGCATTTACTTTTCATGAAAACTCTGTAGGAGCGATTCTTATAATGTTGACCAAAAAGTGTCAATGATCATTTGAATAAATATCATGAGCTAATTAGTGCATTAAGCAATGCATTGATATAAATAGCATTCTATTATGAAGTTCTATCCAGTATACTAAGCAACTCATGCAGAAACTTAGGCAGTGTGTGCAGTATGCATGATGAAGGTGCAATATTCATAATCTTGCCATGTAGAATAATGAAATGATAACTGCTTTCTTATTAGAGTTTTGCGTACTGTGAAACATGTAATAAGTAGCTAATAAAACCCACTTAATACATAATTACACTTAATACAGACAAAACACAAAGAGACAACAACACATACAAATATGAGTATATAAAGGGACAGAGAATTAAGCAAAAAATCAGAAGTAGTAGCAGAAAGAGTTCATAACGTAACTGATTATCTTTATGCAGAGAAATGATTGCTCTGTTTCAAAGCTGCTACTTACTGTATGTATGTGTATCAAATAATGTCAGTGAACCCTAAGGAAAGGAGTGTGAGTACAATTTATACAAATATGAGCATATACAGGGAAGGTATAGTAATAAAAATAAAACTATGAGAAAGTGCTGATAACTCTAATTATTATCTTCATGCACAGAAAGGATTGCTCTCTTTCAAGCCTGTGTCTTCCGCTATATATATGTTTCATATGATATGACTTGACCCTAAGTCTACAAATATAGTACCTTTTCAATTTTTACTTCCTGACTGTTACTGAAGAAAACTATGTGGCTTAGATATGTCAATAAAGGAAAAAAGGGATAGCCAGCCATGTGATGTCATCAGTGATGTCATCAATGACATTTGTGATGTCATCTTTGATGTCCTGGGTGTTAGTGTTAGCAGTGCACGGTGGCTCAAGTTATGGTTGCTTATCTTACCATAACTGCCGAATTTGAGGGGTTTTTCGGTTTTACTTTGAACCATAACGTCCCTTTAACAAAGTTTTTTTACTGAATTTGATAGGTTTTTAGTAGCGCAACTTAACCATAAGGTCCCTTTTAACAAAGTTTTTTCATTGAATTTCATAGGTTTTTATTAGCGCAACTTAACCATAACGTCCCTTTAACAAAGTTTTTTCACTGAATTTCATAGGTTTTTCGTAGCGCAACTGAACCATAATGTCCCTTTAACAAAGTTTTTTTTACTGAATTTCATAGTTCTTTTAGTAGCACAACTTAACAATTATAACTTTGACTTTATGTACATGTAATATGGAACATACTGAACCCTTTCTACTGAATTTGACTGTCCGCGGACATGTTCGAACAACAGTACCACCACCTAACAACTCTGGGGGGGTATGTGTAATTGTTATATCATAACATAGGAACATTTAACAAATTCACAAAGCAGCACACATACAAAGTATATGTAGTAATACTTAAGAAATGTAACCCATACATGTAACACACTAACCATTCATTTAAATACAATATGTTCTAAAATGGAATATACCAAAAGAAGATAAAGTGGCTTCCAACATAATTACCTCACAGACACTCCACAACTAAGAGCAAGACGAGACGTACAGACTACTCATCACATACTTTCCTGAAATAGCAAGTGCACTTCATTTTACTCATATATTCATAAACTTTCTGTATTAGATAAAAAAAATATATAACTTTTTTGTTTTCTCACAGAAATGTGTACTACTCTGGAGTGGCTAGAGGAGCATTTCCCACGAAATGTCAGAAGATAGTGCACCTAATGGTACACACTTTACTATATAAACCAATTAATAAATATTATTTTGTATACATTTAACATATACATTTTTTTTTACAGACCATACAAAAATTATCACTACCACAGAAAAAGGAGCGGTGGATAACACTCTGGAACACATTAACCAAAAATGGACCACTTTATGGCAAATTTTAACGATTTAAAGAACTTTGTGGAAGATCACCTAAAACTAATAACAAAATACCATTGACCCACCTGTACTTGTCCCCCCTCACCATATCCCACTCATTTAACCCCAAACCCTCTTCATGGACCAAAACGTTTTGATGACATTTCCATCCCTTCTTCACCTGATCCCAATTATGTTGAAACAAAAATGGAGGTGTCCTTAAGAACACTATGCCTGTTCGTAGTGTTCGCTAGCAAGTTGAAACTGTTCTAAGAACACTCATGGTGTCCTGTATTGTTCGTAAATAAACGAAAATGGAGGTGTGCTGGGGACGCTATGTCTGTCCGTATTGTTCACAAGAAAGTTAAACTGTGCTAAGAACAAACGGCTGTCCGTAACTGTTCGTTTTACGTGTGACGCACTTTTAATTAGTTCAGGACCTGAACATTGTCCGTAGAACATCAGCACGCATGCGCAAAACAATGTCCGTACATTGGGTGTCCTGCGGACGGCCGCTTCCTTAGCGAACATGCTCACGAAGCAATCATGTGACTGCGCCCACGCTGATCACGTGTTCTGAATGCGGACACTGTTCGTATCCCCGAACAGTTTAAAAGTACATTTCCAAGTAATCCCCAATATTTCTCATTAAGAACTCACCATACCACAAATCCCACATACTAATCCTAACTTTCCACATAGTTTTTGTGACTTTTTGAAACTTTTTTGGTGTTCGATCTGTCTTGCGGAAGGCGCGCATGTCCGCGAACCGCGTACAAGCACCCCTATAAAAGACCATGCCCTATAGCGCATTCTCATTGTATTTCTGGTTATTCCACAGAGCACACTGCATTTTGCTGCATACTTTGCAGATTTTGAGATTTCCATCTCCAAGATGATGACATCCATGGCTAGACTATTGCCATCTGGTGCTACATCTGCCTCAGCACCACCCCAACCCCTCCACCACCACCATCTCCCCAAGGGCCTGAAGAGGGGAACAGGAGTGAGGATACAGAGGAGGAAGAAGAGGATGACGAGAATGAGGTAGAGGAAATCCCTACTACCCGCCCTCGGCGTGATTCTTGGGTGTGGCGGTTGTTTACCGTTCATGGGAATGTTCCTAAGGCTCGTGCTAACCGTGTCACCTGCAATGAGTGCAAAATGGTACTCAGTCGCGGGAGGCATGGTGCGTACAGCTTTGGGACCACGACCATGAAGCGACACCTGAACTCATTCCACACTGGGGCCATTCGCCAGGTTGTACCTTGCGAAGAGCGTAGTAGGTTGATTGCCTCTACTTCATCCTCCGTTTCTGATCCTGTCACCACAAGGAACACCTCTGTGGGACAGCGCCTTCCTCAAGCTGCCTCACAGGCCATACAGAATTTTGATGACCCTTACCTTTCGAGGGTCACAGTTGTATGTATGTACTGTGACACAGTACTCTGCAGGGGGGAGCGACTTCGGAGTGCTTTTGAGACTATCGTCTCAGAGCACGAGAAGACCTGCTCACTACCAAAATAAAACCCACTCTACATCTTCCTCTCTCAGCTCACCCTTTCTTATCCCTGTGGTTGGTGTCCCTCCCTTTCCCCTCCTTTCCCCTCCTCCCCTAGTGTGTCGTGTATGAAAAACCAAAAAAAATACAAAATAACAAAAATCAAAAAAAAAATAAGGCTCTTTTCAGAGCCGCCTTTCACAGTTAAAAAATAGAAGTGAAGATAAATAAAGCAGGGCCCTTTGTATATCTTAAAAGTCTGCGGACAGTTTGCGAACATAAAAAGGTTTGGGTTGCTACCCTATTGTAACCATTGCATTTTTCTCTGGAAGCAAGTGGTGGCTCTGAAAAGAGCCTTTGGGAGGTGTTTGTATGTTAAAAATTATAAATACTTAACACCTACTTCAAAATGGATGCTGTATTTCTAAAAAAGGTCGCAATGCATTTTGTACATTTCTCAGAAAAATCTGATTGCCAGCATAAGTAAGATGGACTCCATCTCTGCGAAAAATGTATGTACTACGAAACATAATATTTTCATTGTGAAAAGAGGACATGCCAAAATCTCTTAGGAAGGCACAAACAGCCTTATTGACATTACGCCTTGCTTTCTCCATTTGTGGACCACATGAGAAAGAACAAAGCCACATTTTTCTCTGCGCAATCCGTGAACAAATTACTTTGGAGTTTGGAAACATGTCCATGATCTTCTGAAGTCCTTCTTTCATTACAAATTGCAAAGAAATTCCAGACAAATGTTCTAAACTGTTCCCTCCACAATGAATTACAATTATGTCTGGATGTTCCTCTATCTTCAAAGTTGCACAGAGAGGTAGCAAGTCCAACCACTTCATTCCACGCACTCCATGCCAGTGCACTTCCAAATGTGGGAATCCAAGATCTATAGATACTCCACAGCTTTCTGCATGCACCTTCAACCAATGTATCCACGAGTCTCCCAAAATCCACACAATCTGTTTTTTGAAACACTCAGCCATAGCTATCTGTTCTTCTCTCAGCAAAAAGAATATCTGAGAAAACCTCTCCTAGCACAACACACTCACTAAACTTTACTGACCAATCCCTTGCTACATTCAATCTCATTTGCATGCCTCCCCACCCCAAATTCCCCGGATGTAATACGCGGTGTCCTAGAACTACCGCCATGTCCGCGAACATATCGTAACATGGACAGCCCTTCTACCATTTCCACTTCACTCTCTGTACCATTCCCTCATTGGATGTAGCTAATAAATCCCATGACCATCCACCAATCAAATCCAAGACCTCTACATGTAACTGCATCATCATAGATCAGCATTGCAAATGTACGGTGAATCTCTCAGAGTACAAGTCTCATACCATTGGCAAGCACGATCTACGAGAAATACTATACAAGTCTCCAAGATTTCTACTTGCAGCTTCGTCCATATCCATATGCATGAACACAAACTACAGGTATGCATATTTTCTATACAGTACATGAACACATTTTCTAACCAACTTTTACCTTGTATAATCTGTAAAATGAATCTACGATCATTTTTTCATTGTCCTAAAATGAACTGTGACTTACAAACCTTTATACCGTTTAATTTCTTCATACACACTCACACACGCAAATAATGTTAAACCAACATTTTTTAAATAAAATATATAGACTACATATAATCAAACAAAAGTACATGCACACTATATGATCAAATCTCAAACAATATTATTTGTACAAACACATAATTTGTTTTAATTTTTTCAATTTATATAATTACTTACATTTATATAGGACAAGCAGGCTATGACATTGACTCACTATTACGTGGAAAAGCAGGCTATGACATTGACTCACTATTACGTGGAAAAGCTTAGTTACAGGAATAGTGGTATACAGTGGTACATTATGAATTTCACAAGCCATAGTAAAGATATTTTCTTTCCTACAGTTAGTCATAAGATAGTTTTAATGGTTATGAGGAAGGCGCTGAGCATTTCAATTTAACAAATCTATGGCCCTCATTAGGACCCAGGCGTTAAGGGGTTTACGGCGCCGTAAACGGCGCCGACCCTTAACGCCTGATTACAAGGTTCTCTTTGCGGGATGGCTTTTAACGGCTGCTTTTTGCAGCCGTTAAAAGCCATGCCGCAAAGGGACCTTGGCGATAATTACGGCACCGTAATTTACGGTGCCGTAATTATCGCCTTTCCCCATTCCCATTATGCCCTATGGGGCAAAAATGGGAATGGGGAAGGGGCCATTGGTGAATGGGGAATTACCGCCCACTCACCTTGGAATGGGGCGGTAATTCCGCCATCCACCATGGCGGAATTGCAACCTTAGCGGCATGGACCATGGTGCTAATAGCACCATGGTCCTCCGCCAAGGTTGTAATGAGGGCCTATGTCTAAATTAAAAACAGTGCTATATACAAACCAAATTGCTTCTTTCTTTTACAATTGCAGTGAAGACCATTCTCCAGAAAAGAAGCAGCCGAATTTGAAGTACAAAGAACAAAGACTAACTAACTAACTAAGAAGTAAACTGCTCATTTTTAGAAAAATAGTAAGTAAAATGTTACCATAATATTTGAATTATTACTCAACAGACTGTAAGGTTAATTCATGCTATTTCTGTGCCTAAAAATAGAGATTCTTCACCATTCTGACCAAAAATCCCCCCGTCTTAAACAGTGATTTACTGGCAGAATGGCCCACAACTTCCTATTTTTTGACACACAAATTACCCAACTCAGCCGCTAGAATTTAGATGTTGTAGAACAAACAACTGTTTTAATTGTATAGCTTTAGATATACTATTTATACTTCTCCAAACCACTGGCTTACTTTTTTCTGTCATCTGAACCCCAGTTTAGTAACACATTAATTCAAGAATACCCATCCCTAGTAGTTGTACTTCCCAAAGCACAATCACACACCATTACATACATCTTTGTCATCTTACTCAAACACTCATGCACACAACACACATGCATTCCAGAACACCCCAACCCATAGCTTCTGTATTTTTTCAACAGACCCTAAAGAATGCGTACCAAAAAGCAACTCTGTAGAAAGGAACGCAGAAGTAGAGCAAATGAAAAGAAAACTCTCCAACATAAACATCCATCTATAGCAGAATTTGTAAAAAAAAGTTGAAACACAACAGCTAATACAGTCATGTAGTGAAACAGAAGAAGTTTCTAGTACAAAAACTTTGCCTCCTCTATCAAAAAGTAAAACAACCCAAAAAACAATTAACAGAAAATCAACTATCACTACAAATAAAACTTCTTCTATAAATCTTGATGTAGTACAAAGTAAGCATACCAAGAAAAGTATTTTAGCCAAAATATTCCATCACAAAGTCCTTCAAAATCTTATGAAAACAGGAGAGAAACCAGGTTTAACACTTCAAACCTATCGTAGAAAAGTAATTTTAGAAGCGTTGATAGACAGTGCAATTCTTCTCAAAAGAAAGTTATTTATTTTAGTGTTAAACAGAACAAATGCACTAACAAAACTAATAACTAAATTACAAAAAAGACTTCTCAATAAACGAAATGTCAAAAGAAATAACTTCTTAAATATCTGTGGATGTGAATGGAGTCACACTACAAGCACAGAACCATACTTTAATGATGAAGCGTACAAACAAAAGCAAACAAATGCAATTGCCATACATAGCAGTGGTCGAGGTTTGAAAAAGTTAATAATACCATAATGGAACAAGAAGTACTCCTTACAAAAATGTGCCCTGAAAACGTAGATTTACCCCTCCATTCAACTGAATCAGAACATCTAGTGTACAAATGGCCATGCACGTCAATGTGTAACATTCCCAAAAAAATGTTCAAGTCTTTACGCCAATTCCTCAATCAATATGTGAAAAACAAAGACAAAATCAAAATTAAACTACTGCAAAATATGGATGCTTGTCCAGTACGCAAGTACACAGGACTACAAGGGCACTCATTGGCCTGCATTACAGGACCTACTTGCAAAACAACCTTCCATGATATCAAAAGGATACCAACACATCATGCAAGTATAAGAAATCTAGTTTATAAACTGTACTATGCTAAAAGTCCTGCTTTAGCACTAGCCAATTTAAATAACATTCTTCTACATGGTACAGCAAAAGACCTACTAAAAGAAATCGACTATATCCAGACAAAATATTTTGGAAGTGAAACCCACTTACAAGATGAATTAGCTGTAAAGCAACTTCGTAACAATTCTGCACATGGCAACCTTTCACTACACACATACAAAAAAGAAATACTAAAATTTGAAAGTACTTCAGCTGAAGTACCAAACCACGTGTGTGTATGTTGCCACAGAACTTTTTATAAAAGTAACACAAAAACTGTAGACCTATCATACAAAATAGAAGACAATGAAGAATCTAAATGGTTTGAATTAGCTCTCCACCTTATAGCAGAAAACAAATACGAAATAACTGACCCCATAATACTTTGCAGTTACTGCACTACAAAACTTGACAACAACCAAACTCCTTCACGTGCTATCACAAATAACTTGGAATTATATCAACTACCAAAACCCCTTCAACAACTTAATTTATATGAGAGCATCATAATTCAAACAGTGCACCCATTTCAAGCAATAATACGCCTTCAACCAAAAACTGTAAAATTACCTCCCTCTGAATTAGTGAAAGGTATTCATGGAAAAGTAGTGTATTTACCATTAGATCTAAAAGAAAATGTGCACACTCTAGGAGTGCGACGTCCAATGCAACAATCTTTAATTATCTTGGTAAATGGAGTACCTACAAAAGACAAAAAAATTGGCAACAACTGGTAGATTTACATAAAGTTAGAGAAGCCCTGCAATATCTTAAAGAGAATAATGAATATTACAAAGAAATTAATATTGAAGAAAACTTGAAAGATACAACTGAAATAATTCAAGAGACACAAGAAGCTGGTCAATTTGAGCTCCTACATCCTGCCACAATATCAAACACTTTAGACCATTATACAATTCATCCATTGCACTCTAATGACACCATAGAAGATGCACTGGAAACGTAGCAAATGCATCAAACAAAAGGATCACCAATCAACATATGGGAATAAAGTATAGAAGCACGTGCTTTTCCTCTACTCTTTCCGACTGGCAAAGGAGGAAGATATGATGATAGACCTATTCAAATATCAGCATCAGAATATCGCTCATTACGAATGTATTCTGAAGATCCTAGATTTCGACAAAATGTGTAATACATATTCCACCTACTCTTTGAAAGTGAACTAGCAACTTTATGTTACGGAGTTGCACACATATTAAAATCAGGATCACACTTTCAAAATATGACAGCTACACAATTATTACAAAAAGATCAACAAAAATATGAGGTTTTACAAGCAAATCTTACAAATCTATTAGCAAATATGCGTGGTACTAAAGAGTACTGGATTCAACGTCATGGAGATGTACGTTTTATGATCAGAAACCTTGGCCCACCCACTTGGTTTCTTACATTAAGTTGCGCAGAATATGCATGGGAAGATTTACATGCTTTCCTACGCATATCAAACGAAAACAAAACAAACATAGATATACTAACACCTGGAGAACTTTGTTCACAGGATCCTGTTAATGTTTCAAGATATTTTCACCATCGCTTCATTGCTATGCTACATTTTATTTGTAATAAAACTGTTCCTCCCCTTGGAGAAGTGCAACACTTCTTTTAGAGAAAAGAATACCAAGCCAGAGGAGCACCACATGTCCACATGCTTTTATAGATTAAAGATGCTCCTAAATTTGATCAAGACAGTGATGCCACTGTTTTACAGTTTATTGAAAAATATGTCACTTGTGAAATTCCATCAGAATCCACAAATAGTGATCTTCATGCAAACATTTTACAATTCCAAAGACACAAATGTGGCAAATATTGTCGTCGCAAATACAAAAACAAAGGGAAATACTACACCAAATGCCGATTTTGTTTCCCTAGACCAGTTACAAATACAGGTCAAGTGAGCAACCTCATGTCTTCAGTTAGACATAGGCCCTCATTACGACCCTGGCGGAAATCGAAAAACGATGGCGGAAATGCAATACCGCCATCGAATAGCGCTCGGTGCGATTATGACCCGTCACCGTAAAGTACGATGCCATTAGCGACACCGTAGTGATCGCCAACGCTAACTGCACCAAGTACGCGCACGCACGCCATGCCAAACCGTAATTACCACCATGGCGCAACGGTACGCGAATTCTGACCCTAGCGGACATGTACCTAACGCCATCAAGCATGGCGGAAAGTACCATTCCGCCATGGTGAGAAGTACGGCATCGCGAATCAACCGTAAACGGCCCTACTGAGTGCCTGTACACCACTCCCTGGCCACATTGCACAACTCCTCGTAGGTGCAATGAAGTCACACAATGCAACCAGTGCAATGTACAAGTCACCCATGCATGGCACCGAACAAATGAATCCAGGGGCTCCAAGTGCCTTGTGAGTGGGCATCCATATTTGCCATGGCACCATTGCCGCACTGATGCAACACAGGCATGTGAAGGTTCAAGTACAGCAACATGAGCAGAAAAATGAGACAAACAAAAACAGGCCCCCCCATCGACTGACACCAGTGTAGGGCAACATTCAAAGCAGTATCCTGAGTGAGACTGCACCAGCCCTGTACTCCTGCCAGTAAACAAACCAACCATCAGCATAAGCATGTACCACACAAGTTGGCAGAGTGACAGAGCAGCCAGGCTCATCTCAAGAGGGGCCAATGGGAGCTGCAGGGCACAGATGGCACGAATACAGAAGCTATTCCAATGGACATGACCTCAGTCTCCCTCCAAGAAACGCACGCAAACACAGGCACCTGTGACCAGCCATAGTCTGATAATCACATCATTCCACCAATCCACCTGGCTGACCGGCATCTGTTACACAAAAGCTAATCCCCCGCCCCTGAGCATGACATCATTAAAACAGTCATAATGGCAGGCCCCATCCCTGACCTTACTGGGCTTCGTAGGCAAACGCGGCCAGTACAGTACCACGCAACTATACTCAGAAGCCGGAACCCAATGCAGATCTCCTCACAATACACCGCTCCACAAATAGGAATATGCTACATTACTTGCAAAGAATAACGCTACACGGTTAATATCAGAATAGAAATTTAATGCACCACAAAATCACCAAGCCCATACAGCCATTAGGTCATGAACTCCAAAATACATTTCAGTATTGTGGGCTGCATCCGCAATAAATGACCAGCTTCTGCTTGTGTGACGCCCTGTTCCTCCATGGTACACAGGGGCTACATTCACGTTCAAAAAGGCAACATGGAAGCGCCTAGAACCGCAGGGCCGTCCCATTAGGTAGGCACTAGTCCAGCTGAAAGGTCGAAATGTTGCTCCTAGCCACTAGTACTGCGTAAGGGCATGTGGCCCATTGGCGATCGTCCCATAAGATCGTAATGGTGCTCCACTGATTAACTCGAAGCAGCAGGTGTCGGGAGTAAAAGCCATCTGCAGGAGTGGCATACAGATGGCAGCGGCAAAAGGGGAGGAGATACCTGTCACCCAAATGAAATGAAAAAGAATAGTATGGCCATCAGAACTTGATTTGTATTACTCACTTCAATGATCACACTAAATCTACAGCCATATGCATGCTAGCCCACTCAAAAGGATTATTCCCACCCAAAAATCACTTGCGAATCACAACTACAAAAATCGAGGTGAAAACACTATTACAAACGAGTGTTTGTGTGCATGCGTCTGTTAAGACAGAATCCATTAGATGGGATTAGTAACGTGCATAGACACAAGTGTTTGAAGGCGCGTCGAGACAGGGAGGGTTCAACAAGGGCAGAAAGACGATGGTCCCACTATGGCAGCTCTGCATCACATAGCGCAGGGGAGGTGGATAGATTCCAAAAAGCCCTGTACATGGCAAACTCTCCATCAAATCATCTGTCCATGCATCCATACATCATTCCCTCATCCCGGTATGAAAACGCCTGATTATTTACTCACATAACATGTGAAATTTCCATTGAGTCTGTGCGTAATGCAGTCTGCAAAATCCACTGTGCTCCAGCCCGGAATTCCAGTGTTGTGAAGTAACATGTATTTGGGAACGTCCGGCCTTATCGTCCACTACGCTATTGCGCATCCCATACTATTCATATCAATCATAGCATTCTCACCATGGCCCCTGTCCGAAGGACATTAAACAATAGAACCTCATATCTGCAGTCAGACCTGTGGGCGTCTCCTCGCCGCTAGCTGAAAACCGAAAGCGCTGTCCTTCGAATTCCTCATTTGCAACATCACCTCGAAAAGACATCTGTGACCGCTTGAAATCACAAATTCATCCATGTAGTGCGGCAGTGTGTGAAAATGGCAACTGGCTTCACTCACAAATGGGACGCCCCGCCCGTCGGTGAACCTCGGTACAGTGCTGCATGAGGGTCCACCGTTAATCGAGTACTACATTCCACTGACCCTTCACAAGTTTGTTCGCGACTGCAAAGATAGTATGTGAAGCAATGGGACCATAGCAGAATGAACATATGAACCAATATCTCACTGCCATCGGGATGAAATACATGATTGTAATGGCAAGATGCCATGCGTCGAATTGCAGCGTTGTGTGCGGGACGTGCTCGCCCAAAGGGGATTGCAGCTTGCACAGGTGGAATGAATCACCACAGGTGGAGGCAATGCAGCTTGTAAACACATAAATTGCACACCCAACCCCCTCCCACAACCACACCCACTCCAAAATGCTACCGGCAGGACTAGCGATGTTGGCCCTGGGGGACCTGATAGCACTGCAAGTACTCCAACTTCAAGAAGAAGACGAACACCAACTACTACAACAACCGGCCGCACAGAGGAGACGCAGGAGGAGGAGGAGGGCAAGGCAGGGCCAGCAAGGCCCGCCAGCACAGCCACTACCACCACGCAGGCAGCCCGCAATCCCACGCCTCCGAGCACATCCGTTCAACCTCACGGATGAGCAGATCCACACCCTCTACCGTTTGGACCGGGACACCATAACCGCCATTGTGGACATGACACAGGCTGACCTTGTCTGCATGATAGATAGCCCAACCGCCATCCCACCCCTACTGAAGGTGGTGTCTGTACTCCACTTCCTGGCCACAGGCACCTACCAGCACACAGTCGGACAGTTGCATGGCATTTCACAGCCAGTGTTCTCACAGACACTATTGCAAGTGCTCGATGCCCTCCTGAAGCACGCAGACGACTACATCTCTCTACCACGCTCGGAGCAGGAAATTACGAACACAAAAGTGGGATTCCATGCACTTGGCGGCATACCGGGTTGCATTGGTGCCATCGACTGCACCCATGTGGAACTGGTCGTCCCACATGCCATGGAGGCCCAGTACCGCAACCGAAAACAATTTCATTCTCTTAATGTACAAATGGTGTGTGACTCCAACAGGATCATTACACATTGTTGTGCCCGATTTCCTGGATCAACCCATGATTCTATGGTCTTGAGGAACTCTACAATACCACGCTACATGGAGCGACACGCAGGGAACAGATCCTGGCTACTCGGTGAGTCTCATTTCATGCATGATAATGTGGGGTATGTGATGCGGCAATGACCTGGCAGGAAGGGGGGGGGTGCGTACGTAGCAATGTCATTCCACAAACATCCTTTATTGTCCACATACAGGTGATGCCGGGTATCCACTGAAGAGATGGCTCCTTACACCACTCCGGAACCCACAGAACCAGCATGAGGAGGACTACAACCATGCCCACTCACGTACCCGTGTAGTCATAGAACAGGCATTCGGCCTACTGAAGACTCGTTTCCGCTGCCTCAGCAGGTCTGGCGGGGCACTCCTGTACCGCCATGAGAAGGTAGCAAAGATGGTCATGGCATGTGTCATGCTACACAACATGTGCGTACGTAGAAATGTGCCCATGCCCCCTGACGCAGAACTGCAAGCACCTGAAGATGGTCATGATGAGGGTGGGGATGTGGCAGCACCTCAAGGAGTCTGCGAGGCACAGGAGGGCCGTGACATTCGTCAGATTCTCATTGATTCATGCTTCTAGCACTCACGCCTGGTGGCTGATACATGGACACGGGACTTGTGGCACTGTGTGTGTCTGGAACATGCACAATATGGACTGTACGCCTATAAAGGCCTCGTACACAAAGATCAATGTCCACACATCTCATTGGATGATCGTGCATTGTTTATAGCATATGTGAAATTATGTTACACACCCCATCGACCCGCCACCCAAGTGAGCCCAACACACCCCCTCCACCCTCCTACCTCCCCCCCGAACACCAGTGTCCGAAGATTCTCATTGTCAGTGGGCAGACGCTATTGCAAGCCCCCTCTCCGGGTATCAGGGGCACCCCTGCCTGTAGAGCGCAGGTTCCTCCCAGATCTACGTTGGGGGCTGCCCTGGACGGAACTTGCAACGGATGATGTCTCTGCCTGCTCACGTCCATGCATGTCCCTAAGGGTTTGTGAGAGCTCAGTGAGCACACGGCGCACAGCGGCAAGTTCAGCACATACGTCTTTGGACGTCGCATGCAGTTCCCCCCTCAGGCTCTCGGTGCTTCTCTCCATTTGTACTCTCAGGCTCTCAGTGCTTCTCTCCATTTGTACTCTCAGGCTCTCGGTGCTTCTCTCCATTTCTGCCCTAAGTGTCTCAGTTGATGTTTCTATGGCTGCCTTAGTACCCCCACATTCATCAGCATGGTCCTTGAGGAGCGTGACCAGTTGCTGCTGTTGCACGATCACCTGGTCGAGGGACTGTTGCCTCTGCTGTGCCATGGCCATTTGCGGTGGTGTCACAGAGGGGCTGGTCACCTCATGTTGCCTTGCCACAGGGCTTGTGGGGGATGGCCAGTCGTCGTCTTGTGGGTGCCCCTGCGTGGTATCCTCATGGTGTACGGGATGGAACAAACAGGGGGATTGAGACAGGTCATGGATGGATCTTACTTCGACATCCCCGTTTTCTGTGTCGGAGCATGCTGCCATTAATGCAGTGTCACCTATGGTGCTGCTGCCACCAGAAGCAGTGCCTTCTGTGGCATCCATTGGGGGGACCTGTGGTGCTGCTGTTGTGGGCATGCTGGCTGCTGGGGTGCCTGTTGAAGTTCCCTCCTGTGTGCTGCCACTTGATTTGTGCTGCTGCCGTGTCTTGATGCGTGCAGCTGAGGTGGAGGGTCTTTGGCCGTTGGTCTTGGCCCTCTTTGCAGGTGTGCTGGTAGGGGTGTCCTGGAGCTCGTCGTTTGAATCGGACCCTGTGGTGGAGTAAAGGAGGGCGAGCGTTATTAATGGGTCTGTTGAAATTGGAATGGCAATGTATCACATGCATTGGGGTGGTACCTGAGGGTGATTTGGGTCGGGGCCTTGGAGGTGGTTTCATTTTTGTGTGGATTGAGGATGCAGTTGTTTTGCAGCCTGCAGTTAGGGTGTGCCTGCTGCACGTGTAGAGGGTGTTTTTAGGATTTTTAATTATTTATGTATTTAATGTGAGTTTTAAAGTGCGCTATCAGGCCAATGTATGTGGACGTTCTCCTGGACATGTGTTACTGTTGCACTATGTGGACACATGGTACTTCACATGATTGGACATTGTGGATTTAGCATTGTTTTATTTGGCCCACCTACCGGATTCTTCGGATGTCTGCACTCCTTTCTCCATCCCTCCGACTCCCTCTATACTCTCCATTCCAATGGTGGAGGCACAGATTTCTTCCCAGGGGGTCAACTTGATGGCGATTCCGATCCTCCCCCGGTAGCTGTGGCAATGTTACGGTTGGCGGATAGTATGCTCCGTACGCGTATCCGCAGGTCGTCCCATCGCTTTCTGCATTGCTGTGGGTTGCGGGGTGCGGTCCCCACCGCACTTACCCGCTGTGCCACCAGGGCCCATATGGCCTTCTTGTTCGCAAGTGCCGTCCTGGTCATTTGCATCGAGAAGACGACGGCAGCATTCTCCTGGAGGGTCTCTGTGAGCACGGTGAGTTCCTCACGGGAGAAGTGGACCTGCCGCTTGCGGTCGCACGCTTTTTTCGCTACTTTTCCCATTTCTATTGCTTTCACTAGGGTGGATGACGGGTTGGGATGTGTCTCAGGGTAGTATTTTTAATGGTTGTGTGGGAATTCTGATTTTATAGGTGTACGGCGTGCTGTTTCCCGTTCCGGGACCATGTTTTTACTTCCGTTTCTGTATATTTACGGTCACCGTACTTTCCGATTGCCGCTCATTACGGTGACCGCTAAGATGGGTGGCGGAATTGCACCTAGGGCGCCGTACGACGGCGGTGAGGGGCGTTTTGGGGACATTTCCGCCATCGCGGACTTTGCACTTCCGCCATGGCGTAGTGCTCGTGCCCGATGGGTCGGAATTAGCCGCACTTTGCTCCGTCGTGCAATGGCGGAAACGCTATTTACGCTATGGCGGTCAGGTCAGTCACTTTCCGCCAGGGTCGTAATGAGGGCCATAGTGTTAAAGGTAAGTCACCTAAAAATACATATTGCATAAAAAGAAAAGAAGAATAAAAATATATCAATGATTACAATGAAATCATTGCCCACTTATGGAATGCAAACATAGATGTGCAGTACATTGCAGACAATTCTACTGCAGCTGCACAATATGTCACAGCATACTTAACCAAATCAGAAAAGACAGAGCTCCAAGACCTCTGGAATGACCTGTCATCAGATAAAACAGTGTCTCAGAAATTATACAGCTAAGGCATAAAAATGCTGTCCCATAGAGAATGTGGATCCTATGAAGCAGCTGATTGATTAACTGGTACTGCATTGTATGGTAAATCTGCAAATATAGTATGGCTAAGTCTTGGTCCAGCTAAATCTAGAAAACGAGTTCTAAAATCATACGAAGATATAGAAACGACAGCCAAACATGATCCCAACAACCAAGACATTTTAAAAAACAATTTATTGGACACATACTACCCAAACAGGAGTACCACTTTGGAAACCATGTGTCTATACCACATAGCCCAAAACTACACATACAAAAATAATATAAAACCTGATTAACAAAACCGTAAATACAAAGTGACAAACTGTGAAGGCAGCTTAGTAAAACTCACCAAACCAAATTTAATTAATCATATCAAATTGTCATTAAAGACTCCTCAACATAAAGAAGTATATTACATGTCCCTGCTACAACTCTTTAAACCATGGAGAAAAGAAGAAGAAATACTAGATAACTATGACTCATATGAAGACGCTTTCAAAGCAAATGAAAGCAGTATAACTGATGTAAACTTTGCACAGTACAAAACAATGTTGCACAATGAACAACAACACGAAGAAGAACTCCAGGCCCAACTAGATAAGGACACTCCTGACAGTAGTCAACCTTCTGTCACAGGAAGCCAAGAACAACTGGGAGACCCACTAATAACAAATGAGGCATAATTAGCTATGATAGAAGTAGAAAACACCATGTCAGTATGAAGATAAAGAAAACTTAACTAAACTACAATCAAAGCTAAACAATGAGCAACATAGCATTTTTCAAGAAGTAACAAAAGAAATTGCACATGGTGTACAACATGAAAACAAAGAATGCACCTGTCAAAATTACAAACCTATACTATTGTATATCAGTAGTGAAGCTGGTTCTGGCAAAACGTTCCCAATCAAAATCATCAGTAAGTTCCTTCAACAATTGACAAACAACAAACTGTCAGCTGTTGTCACTGCCCCCACAGGTTTAGCTGCCTACAACATAGGTGGTGTCACTTTACACCGATTAATACTCCTGCCAGTAGAACACCAAAACAAATTAGATTATTACAAACTTTCTGCAGAAGCTGCAATTGAACTACGCAGAGTATTAAAACAAATGAAAATACTACTAATAGATAAAGTGAGCATGGTGTCCAACCTAATGTTGGCTTTGATTCACCTCAGATTACAAGAAGTACTCAAAGCATACTACGAAGAGCTCTTTGCAGGAAAACACATTATTGTTTTCGGAGATCTTCTTCAATTGACACCAGTAAAAGGTGAGCCTATTTTTAAAACATTAGGACACAAACTCTGCCGTAAAACTGTTGGCAGCATAGGAAATGTCAACCTTTGGCAACATTTCCAATACAGAGAATTAACAGAATACATGCGCCAATCTGCAGATCTCACTTATGCCAACATCCTAAAAAGTATCAGAGTTGGTATACTTTCTAAAGAAGCAGAAGCAATATTGAAAACCCGGCACATTCATGCACTTTATGGTGATAATGCATGTGCTACAGATGTTATGGAACAATTTGCCCACAAAAATGTCAATTGTATGGCCTTAATGCCAACTCTTGCAAGCTGTTTCAAATTCAATGAAATAATGTTAAGTAAAGAAATGCAACCAATAATGGAAATTAGCGCCACAGACAAACTAGATGTACATGGAATGACACTACCCATGTGTGACCAAGCCACAACAAGACTAAATAGTTTAGAAAAATCAATCTCAAACACAGCAGGCGTGGAAAAGATATTCAAATTATCCTTAAATTGCAGAGTAATGCTGAAACGTAACCTTGACGTGAACCAAGGACTAGTTAATGGAGCACTGGGTACAGTTGTTGGCTTTCAAACATACCGACGTGACAACAAAATTCAGTTTGTCAATATTCTCTTTGACAAACTTTCAGAAGTAAAAAGAATAGGACGCTCAACAGCTGGATTCCTTCTCTTCAAAGACATGTATGTACGCACAGAACAATTGTATCTAACTCTTGCATACGCAGTCACCATCCATAAATCACAAGGTCTTACCCTAGACAAAGCAATGATAGACATTGGTAACACAGTCTTTAAAGAAGGCATGAGCTACGTAGCACTATCACGCTTACGTACAGTTGACGGTCTATTTCTAATCAACTTTGATGCAAGTAAAATAATCGCTGATATTCCTTGCATTTTAGAATACAATAGACTTCGTTCACTATACACTCCCCATCTAAACACATATTCTGTTCCACAAAAAGTAAAACATTATAAAAGAAAAATAAATCAAACAGAAAAGCAACAGGATTTCACTGCAAATCCTCCAAAGAGGGTAAAAGAAAGTAATACTTCATCAAGTGCCACAAGCAAAAAAGAATCAATTAGGGAAAGTAAACCAGGTACTTCTTCAAAGAAGAAAGACAAACTCCAACAAAAGCAGTCACATACAGAACTACCTGGTCCATTTAAACTCTCAAATATAGTTGGTCTAAGTTGCTATGCAAATGTAGCAATGAATATTCTATTTCAAGTACCACCAATTGTTCAGAACATTTACTTACACAGTACAGACCCATTGTGTTTGCAAATGTTAGTACTTCACAGAAACGCAGCAAACAATCCTGACAACACGTATTGTGTTTATGGAATAAGACAACAATTGGACTACTGTGCTGGAATGGTGAAATTCACTATAAACTCACAGGAAGATCCACACGAATGTCTAATGTACTTACTATTAGTACTGGAAAACAAAAACATACCTATAAATGAAATCTTCCAGATTTCATACATGTGGAAACATACATGCACTCTCTGCAACAATGTGACACAAGAACAAATCCCCAATGAACGCTTTGTGTATATATCAATACCTAATTGTGAATCCGTTCCATTTCAGCAACTTGTACAGAATGCAAACCATGGTAGATTATGTTCGACCTGCAATTCAGATAGTCGCTCCACGTTAGTAATACAAACACATAGTAAATACGTAATACTAATGCTTCTACGTTACAATGAAGATGGTACCAAAAACAACTGCAAGCTGACTGGATTCACACATGGTCAAGTATCACTTGGTAGGAAAACCTTCACAACAATAGGTATAATCTACCACGCAGGAGCCACAACCAATTCAGGGCACTACACTGCATATATAAAAAAAGAAATGTGGATGGTTTGAATGTAATGATAGTACCATTACTCTAAAGCAGAGATTACCAGCCAATCTTACGAACGCTTATTTACTGTTCTTAAAACCAACATTTGATAACTAAACTGTACTTAAACCATAAGGACACTTGTAGTAAAAAAATATAAACTGTCACAATATTCCAAAAGCTATCTAACTGCCCAAAGATGCTACAACAGCTAATCAGATAAATGAATACTACTCAAATAGAGAAAAAAACAGACAGTTAGAATACGCCAATTGGTATCTAACTGTCCCAAAATTTTGAAATATCCAAACAGATAAATCAATACCACAAAATTATATAAAAAACAAAGAGTTAGAATACGCCTACTGGTATCTAACTGCTCCAAAATTTTACAATATCCAAACAAATACGTAATATCTTACTGTTCCCAAAAACTGGAACAATCCAATGTATAAAGCATTAGCCAGAAACAACAAGTAAACACTGAAAACAAACAAACAAACTGTAGCATAACACAAAAAGTTATTTTTTTTTAATCCAACATGGATTTTTTTTCTCCCACAGACCCAGTGATTTTAGCAACAAACACAGAAACTGAGCAAATTGCACAGTACTCTGGTTTGTCATCTACTAAATATGCGGGTCAAAAAAAAGAAGAAAATTTTGATTGTACAAAGTAATAAGTCTTTACAAAATACTAATACTAACATGCTATTTTCTTTTATCACAGAAATGAACAAAAAAACATGGACTCCCGTTACTAAACCAAATAGTAAGTATAACATGATAAATTCAACCATCGCAGCATATCACACCCATACTGGCTTATAACAACGTTCCTTATAAATTTGTTTTTGACCCAAAGTTATAAGCCACTATGAGTGTGATATGCTGCGGTGCTTGTGGCCAGAGCATAGACACTTGGGTGCATGGCATATGAGTGTGATATGCTGCGGTGGTTGTGGCCAGGGCATAGAGTCTTGCGTGCATGGCCAAATGGCCATGCACCCAACATTCTATACCCTGGCCACAACCACCGCAGCATATCACACCCATAGATTCAAGCATTGCAACCATTTTAATGTCAGCGGACACAAGGAAGTTCCTAGAACACATTCAACTTGCCAGAGGACGATACGGACAGCCTCCTCAGGACACCCCCATTTTCTTTATGTACGAACATTTCAGGACACCGAGAGTGTTCTTAGAACACTTTCAGCTTGACAACGAACAATACAGACAACGTCTCCAGGACACCCCCTGCGAACATTCCAGGACCCCACGAGTCTTCTTAGAACACTTTCAACTTGACACTGAATCCATTCTGCTTATTTACGAACATTTCAGAACAGCCGTGTTGTCCGCAGACAAATCGAACACAACAAAAGCATCTAGCACATAAAAAATACAACATTGCACCTATCTCATACTCCCCCACCCTCCCCAAACACTCTTACACACCAACACACTCCACTAAATACAATTTTTAAACCAAGTTTCACCTCGCTGTACACGGTCGTCCGCGAATGCAAGATGTCGGGCACCACCAAAAATCTGACATGCTCCACGCCACACGCCGTCCAATCAGCGAACACGTCGGATGTCCGCGGACATGGCGCAAGCCGCTCGGCCAATCAGGGCACTGTCCGCAGAGCGAACCGGGAAGTCCGTCCGCGAAGCGAACAGAGATATCACTAATTTTTTTGCCTTACATTTTGGTCATTTTTAAAAAAAACTACTGGACGGATTTACACCAAATTTGCAAAAGCACACTTTCGGGACCAAGCCCCCGCTCCTGCCGCAAATTTGGTGTAAATCCGTCCAGCGGTTTGGGCTGTAGGCATGCGCAAAGTTTTTTCCCATTATGTCTATGGGAAAAAAACAAAAGTTTTGGGACCCCCCCTGTAACTTTGCCCCCCCTGGACCAAACCTCTCCAAATTCAGAGTGGGCCATATACTTTTCTTGCAAAGTTTGGTGAGGATTCGTCCAGAGGGAGCGAAGTTATAAGCCACCCAAAAAATGCTCTTCCTATGTAAACACCAACTTAACCATAACTGCATTGACGCTACTGCGTCCATGTAATATAAATATATATGTATATATATATATATATATATATATATATATATATATATATATATATATATATATATATATATATATATATATAAAGATGTACCAAAGGACAAGTGGTTGATTGTCCAATAATAAATGGACAAATCCCCACCCCATTCAATGATTTGTGGAAGATGGAGTAATCATTTCAAGAAGTGCTATTGGTTTACAGAAAATCGTTTAGTAAGTTTGGTGAAATACTGAGAAAGGAAAAACCTATTATTTAACGAACAGAAGAGTACAATCTTGAACCTCTGTACTAAAAGAAAATCCCCACCAACCTTTTAAAACCAATTGGCATTATTAGAAAATGTTAAGACATTTGAATAACGCTGCTTAATCCAGGGAAAAATGAATTGTTGCCACAGAAATATGAACGAATCAGAAGTATCATTAATACACTAGGCTGTCACATTATCCTGGCTATATCTGCAAGATGAGAGTCGCACTGAAAATAAGTGAACCAAAGAGGCAGGCTGCAGTAAATAGGGCGCAGAGCTATGTGCGCACTACAATTGACAAGAAGTTATTGTGGGAGAGAATACAGTTTATAAAAGATTCCTGAGTCATTCATATACCGAAGCTTGGCCTAAGCTTGAAATGGGAAGTGGGCACGTGTCAGCTGGACATATATTTGGCATTGTGTCTGAGAATACAGCTAATCCCAAGGTCTGCATTTATCAAACAGCATTAAAATGCATTCTGAGTCTAGACAAAGCCTATTGTTTTGTGGTTGGTATACATTGCCAAGACGCTAAATGCCATTAAACTCGAAAACGATTTTGGGACTCAAGAGTTAATATTACTGAAGGGGACCATAACTTCTTAAAAACATGTTATTGGTTATGGGTGGATGAATATTGTCTTAGAGCCATGGCTAGCAGCAAGCTTTCATTGATCTACCTGAAATCTAAGGAAAGGACCTTGATGGAGGACTATCTTAAAGGTGACCACACCTTTGAAATAAAGAAAATGTAGTTATTTGATTTAGATTATGGAGGCTTCCCCTAACACACATCACTAATCATAGGTGTGGCCCTGAAGGGAGACCAGAATTGTTACTGTAAAACAATGTCTATTGAAACACTATGACATTTTTTTGTTTCTTTGTCCTGTTTATCAGGAACTTCTGAGAGTATGGCTGAAAATGTGATGATTTTAACGTATCTATTGTGTCGACCTTCCCTTCACTTCTTACCTATTGATACCCATCACTTAACACTTTTAAAGAAAATATTGAAATATGTGTATTTATTTTAATGTATTTATTTATTTCATTTGTTGACAGCACCCAAACCAGGAGGTGTCACAGTGCTATTACAAGATCAGAGTAAAAGTGAAAGAGTAAAAGGGAAAGGGTAAAAACCAGGATCTATTCCTAATAAAGATAGGCCATATTAGAGCTTCAGTCATATTTTTCAAACAGCCTGGTTTTAAGATGTTTTCTGGAGGCAAGATATGAAGGTTTGTCTTTGATGCAGGGCAGGAGGGTGTTCCACAGAGTGGGGGTGGTGAGCAGGAAACTTGAACCTCCAGCTTGCTTCTTGTGGTAGGGACGTTTTATGCCCCAGGCGGCTTTGAGAGCATTGTTTTGCAGCAGCTGTAGTTTAGTAAGATTCTTGGTGGAGGTACCGGTGAGTAAAGCCTTGCAGTAATGCAGTTCACGCCCGATAATAGCCCTGGCAAGGGAAAGGCAATTGTCTGGTGACAAGAATGTTCCACTATGATTGATTCATTTAGTGGCATAGTCAGAGGTTGATGCAAGGTCATTGACGTGTTTGTACATGCTAAGTTTGCGTCCAGGAACACCAAAGGGTTTTTACATGGCTGGAGACCAAGATAGGCATTCCGTTTATGGTAAATGATGAAAATGCAGGTCAAGGGTCTTGAGACCGTGGGGAGATTCTACAATGAGTAGTTCAGTGTCATGGGTGAGTAGGTGAGTGGGCACTGCTTTGTTCTTATTATAAGGTAGTTTTGGATATGAAAAGTCCTGTTAACTTATTGTGTGTGCGGTGCAGCCCACTGAGTAGTGCCACCGTGTCAGGCACTGTACATTATGCAAGAAAAGAATACCTAGGCTTATTAGCCTTCGGTGTGGGCTGCACACCACATTTCCCACTTGGGGTGTCTTAGCTTTATCTTTAAGGTAATTTAACTTTCTGTTTGACTTTTTGTCAAAGATTACACTGTTTCGATTATAAAGGTGTGTGCGTTTTATTTCTTAAGTGCCACATTCGTTGCAACTGCAAGTATCGGCCTATGCATTTTGGACATATCAGTCCTTCGTCGGGGTGGAGGGTGAGGAGGGTGGGGTGGTGGCGGTAGGGAGGGAGTGTGGGTGGGGAGTAATGCAGTGTTTACTTATGAATGGTTTTGTATCTTAACGTGAGGGTTTTATTTGAAAGGGCTGACTGAATAGTGGTGTGCCAGGTTTTGTCTTTGAGGAAGTTGTCTGGTGGCAGGAGCAGAGGTCTCAAGTTCTGTGAGAATTTCGAAAGAGTACTCTAGCTTTAGAACTTACTTCAGTCATCCGAGTGTTATAGGTATTGGATATGGTGGAGATGATGGCAGAGTTGTAGGCTTTGGCTGAAGAGATGTAGGCGTCTTTCTTAGCAGATGAAGGGGGTTTACACCAAAGGTGCGTTTATGTCTGCGGAGGTTGTATAGTTCTTGCAAGCACAATTTGCGGCTGTTGCAGGCTTTTTGGTGGATGGTGGATTTCAAAGGAGCATGGAGATCCAAAGTTTTAGTAGGGTGGAATTGTAGGTGGTGAAAAAGGAGTATTGGTCATTGCAATCAGAGGGGGGAGTAAGAAAGTTTTAGATAGTGGGTTCTAGCATGTCCTTAGTGAGTTTACGAGTGTAGCAGGTCATAATGGGGGCAGAGATGGTGTATTGGCTAGTAGTAGTGCTAAGGTCATTTAGAATACTATATTCGATTAGGGGGTGCTCAGTCCAGGGGAGGGGATCAGTGGCTGTGATGGAGAGGTTTGTACTGAAGTTTTCAAGCCAATCAAGTATGCAGCCTTTGACATGGGTTGGTATAGTGACCATTTGGACAAGGTTAATTTCTGTCAGGGTAGTAGTGAGAATGATGGCTTTGCTATTGGCAGAGTGGTTGAAGCCAAGATTGAAATTCCCAAGCATGAGGAGTTTAGTTGTGGGTTTGATGAAGGGGGTCGGGAGAAGGGGGATATCAAATTCAGGGAGCTTAGTTTGTTTGGGTCTCTGTTGAGGTTAAGAGTGGATTGTAGGTTCATTTGGAGTTTGGCAGTGAGGAGTTCATAGACTTGTAGTGTCGGAGATGGAGAATCTCTTATGGACAGGATAGATTTGAATATGAATGCAACTCCACCACCTGGTTTGGATGGTCGTTTTGATGTTAGAATGGTATAACCATTCGAGATGGCTAGGGATAGGGCGGGTCCTGCCGCAATAAGTAGCCAAATATCAGTGATGGCTAGGAAATCCTGGTATTTTTCTAAAATGTGGTTGTGATTATCAATGGCACAAGTGCAGAGAGAGAGAGTGTGCATTGATAAGGGCGCATCAGAGACTGGTAGTGAGCTTGGATGGTTGGGTAGCGAAAGGAGAAAAGAACATGAATAACAGAGGAGGGCAATGTATGTTGTGTGAGTTGGGACATGAAAGGTGGAGGTGTGTGGCGAGAAAGACCATCTTGTCTATGTAGGCTATGGCTAGGGATGTGCGATTGGGATAGGAGGGAGGAAGTGGGAGTAGTGGGGGTACATAGGCAAGTGAATCTGTGTTAATGATAGATTAAGTGTGAATTCCTGAGAGGGGAATGGTGTAAAACAAGGAGATGATATGTGGTTTTTGGGAGGATCGTCGGTACATGTGCTTAGGTGAGTGAATCTTAGTGGGCCACTGCAATTCATGGTGGGGCCCGGTTGGCTGATGTCTGAGATTTGCTGGTGGCAGGAAGTGAGTTTGGGCATGGTGATGGTAGTGGAAGTTGGCCGAGAGTTATGAGGAGAGTGAGTGAACCTGGAGATAAGTGTAGCAGTCGTCTAATGACTTGGATCTGATTGATGGTGGTCCTTGAATGCCGTGCATGCATCGTTAATGAGGTTTAATGGGGCTCTGGAGGTTGGGGGAGCCTGGTGAAAGGACAGATAGATGGAAGGATGTGAGTGGGTGGCAGTGTGGGACCAGAGGTGGCAAAGAAGAGTTTAATAACAGATTGCATGCTTGTAATCTCTGCAACATGAGTGTGCTTACCTGTATCTGGATGTCGGATGGGCAGACAGGTGCTGACAAATGGATGCGCAGGGCACATGGCAATGGAGGAATGTGAGGGTGAGTTGGGGTGTTGGCCCTCCATGCCCAGACAGGCCACAGTAGACAGTGAAAGCCTTTTTTGTGTGCCTTTGATGGGGGCCAGATTCGCCTGCCGGCTTGATTCGAAATTCAGGTTTGAACCACTGGCAGCCAATTAGATTGGAAGGCTGCAGCTCTGTAGGAGTGGGACAGGGATGGTGGTGGCCATCCTGTTGTGGAGCAGGTGATACAGTTTTTCCAGTTGGAGCCGGCTGGGCTTCCCTTCTCCTCCAAGATGCTAGCCAGTGTGCTCGCTTTGGTGGTGCAGTGTGAAGTGACCAGTCTGGATGTCATTGAGGTAAAGGCCAAGACAATAGCTTATTATGTGTACCTTTGATGGGGGCCAGCTGTGTTAAAATTGGTGGTACAACCTATGCCAAATTGCTGTAGTTTATATCTTTTTTTGAAACTGTATTTTATGGACTGTCTGTCCGAAACAAACATTCATACTCATTGATTAGCGGAACATTTAATATGATTGGTGAGCCAAGCAAAGAAAAAGGCTTTGTAAACTGTAAAGTTTATTTTAAAACTCCAATTTTCCATGTCGAGCAATACAGAAGACATAATGAGCAGGGGTCTGGCATCGTCCGAGTTATTGCTGTGTTCGGACGACGGTGGCTCAGTAACAGCTGTGGTTTGTGTTATTTTTTGCTGCACCCGAAAATAACCCCTGAACAACAATTTTTCAATCACTGCATATATCTAAAAGTTATCAGTCAAAGACATTTTGTTGCAGGAACATTATGTTACATTTATCTTGCAAAGACCTTTGATATTCAGTGAAAAGACATTGGGGGTCATTACGAGGTTGGATGTAAGGGAAAAACGATGCCGGTAAAGGATTACCGGCATCGCTTACCGCTCCGCACAATTATGACACGCCAACCCGCTATTAGCGGCACCGTAATTAACAGTGCCGCTAATAGCGGCATGGGCGCGGGCACGCGACCCTTCATGCCGGCAATACTGGCATGGCGTAAACAGGAGGACATCACAAGTCAGGCGGACATGCAAATAACGGCCTACTGAACCCCGAAAAGTACCTTACCGGCAAGGAGCAAATACCGGCATCGCGGACCACCTGTAAACGGCCATGTGCAGTGTTCCCAACTACCACAGGTGCACACAATCAGCACAGGTGGAGGCAATATGGACTGGGCCAGCACAAAAGGAGCACACCCCACCCCTTCCCACACCCAGTCACACACCAAAATGATTCCCATACTACTAGCAATGCTGGGGCTGGAGGACATGATTGCAGCGGAACTCCAGCAACAACAACAATCTATCTATCTATCTATCTATCTATCTATCTATCTATCTATCTATCTATCTATCTATCTATCTATCTATCTATCTACCTATCTATCTACGTCCTTGTATTGCGCCACTAACCCAAAGGCCTCAGGGCGCACAACATCAATATCAACAACAGGCAGCACAGAGGAGACGCAGGAGGAGAATGAGGGTTAGGCAGGCCCAGCATGCCCCACCAGTGCAGCCAGTGGTACCACGCAGGTAGCCCACAATCCCTCGCATCAGATCCAGTCCATTCAACCTAACCCCTGAGCAGATCCACACCCTGTACCGTCTGGACCGGGACACCATCACCACCATTGTGGACATGATACATGACGACATTGTCAGCCTGATTGAAATGCGCACCACCATCCCGCCCCTACTGAAGGTAATGTCTGAGCTCCACTTCCTGGCCACAGGCACCTACCAGCACACAGTGGGGCACATGCATGGCATATCACAACCATTATTCTCACGTACGCTGAACCAAGTGCTTCATGCCCTCCTGAAGCACACAGGCGACCACATTTTCCTACCACCGACAGCCCACGAGATCTCCAACACCAAAGTTGGTTTCCATTCACTGGCCGGCATCCCTGGTTGGATTGGCGCCATCAACTGCACCCATGTGGAATTGGTTGTCCCACATGCCATGGAGGTAGTGTACCACAACCGTAAGTTATACCACTCCATCAACGTGCAAATGGTATGTGACTCAAACAAGATTATCACACATTGTTGTGCCCGATTCCCCAGATCAACCCATGATTCAGTGGTCCTGCGGAACTCCACGATACCACGCTACATGGAGCGACATGCAGGGCAGAGATCCTGGCTTCTCGGTTAGTTGCATTTTAGGCTCATGGAAATGCGATGTGGGTAGGTGATTGGGGGGAGAGATGCATACCTCACTTGGCTGAGATGGGGGGGAGATGCATACCTCACCTGGCTGAGATGGGGGGGAGATGCATACCTCACCTGGCTGATATGGGGGGGAGAGATGCATACCTCACCTGCTGAGATGGGGGGAGGGAGATGCATTCTTAACCTGGCTGAGAGTGCCTGAGAGAATGGACTATGCTCATAACCCAAAGCAGGCCAGACTGGACCTGACACCTGACCCCAAAATGCAAGACGTAAGCTGCCCTACCATAAAAATGATGCAGTGTTACAACCATTCCATAGCCATCAACATGTGCACTGTACATAATCAGACCATATCCCACGCAACACAATGCAGCTACAAGCAATTAGTATGGCCAATGCACAGCACCAAATACCATCAACAGAAAGGACAGTCCTCCAATACTGCGTACAAAGGAGTCACATGAGGGCCAAATACATTAAAACACCACTACACTAACACAGAGGTCCACCAAAACTGCATGTCACCATTTGTCGTGCATAGTGAGATCATCATGAGGCTGCCATCAACGGTGACAGAATGAAAGAATACAGATGACTGCACATCAGCCAGATCATGGGAACAACCAGCGTGGACTAACACAGTGCATGAGCACTCACAAGGAATAGAACCCCCCTGCGCCCACTAGACGATGGCACACACACCTGTCCATAAGAGGAATACACACATAGCAGTCACATCGTGTGTCTCTATTCATGCATGGATATGTGGTTGCAAACAGGAAATAAATGCATGCTATGGTGTCATTGATACAGGTCCCATATGATGTGATGACTTACACATATACATTTTGCCCACATGCAGGTGATGCAGGCTATCCCTTGAAGAGGTGGCTCCTTACCCCAGTCCGGAACCCACAGAACAGGCACGAGGAGGACTACAATCGTGCGCATACACGGATCCGTGTGGTGATTGAGCAGACATTTGGCCTCTTGAAGGCACGGTTTCGCTGCCTCAGCAGGTCTGGTGGGGCACTCCTGTACGGCCATGAGAAGGTGGGCAAGATCGTCATGGCATGTGTCATGCTACACAATATGTGCATCAGACGGAATGTGCCTCTGCCCCCTGACGCTGAACTGCAACCACCTGACGATGAGGATGAGGAGGGTGGAGATGGGGTTGCACTTCAGGGAGGCAGCAATGCACAGGAGGGATGTGCAATGCGTCAGACTCTGATTAACCAATGTTTCTAGCACACATGGATGGGGAGTGTGACATGGAGGTGGCACTCAGGGCACTGGGTGTGTCAGGGACATGGACACTGTAGACTGTTCACCAATAAAACACACGTACACAATAAGCAATGTCCGCACATGTGAATCATGATTTCCCAACAGGTGTATTAAAGAAATATAACAAAGTGCACATGCCCTCCACCCCACACACCCTCTCCCCCCTCAACTCCCCCACACACCCTCTCCCCCCTCACCCCTCAACTCCCCCACACACCCTCTCCCCCTCCCCCTCAACTCCCCCACACACCCTCTCCCCCCCCTCAACTCCCCCACACACCCTCTCCCCCCTCACCCCTCAACTTCCCCACACATGGTGTGCACTCGCATGCACCGAAAGTCAACATGAGTTTAGGATGCCTGCCAGAACCTACACCACTTCTCCTCTTCCGGCATCAGGTGGACCCTTGGCCGACCTGCACAGGTTCCGCCCAGACCTACGCAGGGGGCTGGACCTCGTGGAGCTGGCATTTGATGATGTGGCAGGTTGTTCGGCCACCTGTGCCGGACCCATGGCCTTCATTGCTGCCACCATTTGGGAGAGGACCTGCCTCATTGCTGCCAATTCACTACAAATGTCTTTGGAGCTTTTCTCAAAAGCAGATTTGATGGAAGAAGCGCATTCCCTCAACTCATCCCTTGCATGGCCACATTCTGTGATATGCTAGGTTAACAGCCCTGCCAGCTCCTCCTCGCGCTGTTGAATTGCCCTCATCCCTTCTTGGTTGTTTGGGACACTGGTGGAGCTATGAGGTGCCACTGCCATCATTGGTTCCTCATGCAGGCTTTGCGGGGGGCTGAAACTGGCAGCCCATGACTCCCCAGGAGACAGCTCATGGCTGTTGATGTTGTCAATGCTGGATGGTGAGAGCTGGGGCGAATGCAGTGGTCCTGTAGGGGCAGTGGTGCCTTGTGTGAGACTTTCTGACTCATCGTCGGACACGGCTGCTGTGGCAGCTGTCTCCCCAACAATACTGCTGGCACCCGAAACAGTGCCTTCAGCCACTGGCTTGTGTGTGTTGGTGGCTGGTGTGGGTGCGGTGGTGTTGGCCGTAATGGACATTGGTGCTTTAGGTACTGGGGTTGTCTTGCCCTTGCGCAATACTGCAGGTTGCCCTCTTCCCCTTGATGTTGAGGGCCAGTTTGGTCCCTCCATGCCCCTGGCCTTTTTGTGGGGCATTGAAGCATCCTCCCTTTTGTCCTGGTCATCGGTGTCTGATTGCGTGCCTGTGGGGGAGCAAGAGAGGGAGGGCATTAGTGATGGGTGAACGTGCATCAGGCATGCATTGGGGTTGCTGTTTTTCTATGGAAAGGCAGGTGATTGCCATTGGGGTAGTGACATACGGGTTGCTTGGCTTTTGGGTGGGTAATGACGGGATGCGTCTGGGAAGAAACATATATGGGTGCATCATGCATGTGGACGAGATGGTGCTGTCCACTGTCTGTAGGCAGTCTTGAAAAAATTTGTCTGGTGGACCCTACCTTCCATCATTGTCAGTTCAGGGGGACATCATCGTGATGTACTTTAGAGTGTTTATTTTGTGACACCTACCTGCATCAGCCGATGACGGGACTCATCGCTCCATGTCCCCCACTCCTTCTATGGCCTCCATCCCAATTGTGATTGCGCAGATCTCCTCCCAGGTTTGCAACTTGGTGGGGGAGTCCGTACCACCACCAGTAGCCATCCCCTGGTTCTGGTTGACCGCAAGGATGTTGCGCACGTATGAGCGCAGGTTGTCCCAGTGCTTTCGTACGTCTTTCAGTATGCGCGGGGTGGTGCCAATGGCACTCACTTTCTGTGCCACCTCCGCCCATATCGCCTTCTTGCGCAGCAATGCGGGTCGGGACATGTTGGTTGAGGAAACAACATATGCATGCTTCTGCAGCGTCTCGGCGAGCATGTTCAGCTCCTCCTGTGAGAAGCGCTACTTGCGCAGGCGGTCTGCACTTTTTGAAAGTGATTTTGTCATTCTTATATGCTGCAGGTAATGGTACAGGTGTGGTAGAGGTGTGGTCGGGATTTGGGTCCTGGTTACAGAGGATGCAATGGATTGTGTTTTTGAAGATGGCCGCCATGCTCTTTCCCGTTCCTGTGCGATGACGCTACTTCCAGTTCCGCTTATTAGCGGTCACCGCTAATAGCGGTCACTGCTAATACAGAAGGCTAGGATGGCGGTGGAGCTATCTACGCTTCGCGCAATGCCGGTAAGGGTGATTTTTTGCCCTTTACCGGCAGGGTGGTAAGGTCGTTACCGGCATGGCGCAAAGCTCATGCCTGCGAAGTCGTAATAGGCCGTTTTTAGCGGTCTATTGCCAGCACGGACACAGTATTTGCTCCATGCCAGTAATGACCGGTACTTACCTCCAAACTCGTAATGAGGCCCATTGCCTCATTACGAGGTTGGAGGTAGTCATGGCGCCATTAGTGCCATGACTACCTCCAATACCGGTTACGTGTCCGGTCCCGTTCAATGGGGATTTACCGGTCTATTCCGACCTTTGCGGGACCGGTAAGTCCCCATTGAAAAAGCCTTTCCCCATTCCCATTTCAGCCCCCATGGGGTTCAATGGGAAGGGGGAAGGTGCTAATAACGGTACCGCAAATTGCGGTACAGTTATTAGCTCTGAAGTCCCTTAACGGGTCCCTTCCATAAAGCCTGGTAAAACCAGACGTTAAGGAAGGGACCCGCTAAGGGACCTTGTAGTAGGGCGGTAAGGGATTACCGGCACCGGTGCCCTTACCGGTGCCGGTAATCCCTTACCGCCCACCTCGTAATGAGGCCCATTGTTTTAATGGGTGATATGGTTGCAGCACTAAACACCAAAACCCCAGATATTCTCCAGTTATGGTCCATAAAGCAATCACCATTCACTACTTATGACACTACACAAACATCACGGATCACATTTCAAATGCAGTCATCATTGATTTCGACATGTGCACAGACTCTCTATTAACCATCAAAGGGGGTTTTAGCATGCAAAAACTACTCAGGACAAATTAAATTGCTACAGAAGAGTCATTTGTGATGCATTGTAGACGAGGATGACTTCGAAGTATTAGTGATAAAGCTCCTCTGCTACTCATGGTGGATTTCTAGTACACACAAATGCAAAGGATTAAATAGTCATAGTATAGTACATGACCTGAGGAAGTCTTGGGTATCAAGACATTTTTGGAATGCAGTTATAGGAAAATCCCCAAAACTATCCATAAATGTGCAGGTTTTTGTGGCATCAGTACTCTATGTAGGAATTGCAACATGTATAAATTGAAAGGCACACCATACACACACATTGCAGTAAAATATGTCATCCTGTAGAAGATTTTATAACTAATATAAATCATAGCGCCAGGAGGTTAGCTCAGGTGCAACATGCTTGTCTTGGAAGCAAGACAATGGGGAGCAACACAGGTTCAAATTCCAGTGCTGGGACTTGTCTCTGGTATTTAGCGCGAAATAAAAGATTAATTAATTCATTCATTAAAAATGAGGCCTCAAATGAGCAGAGCAAGAGGAACGATATGTAATAACTCTTGCTTGATGTCACAATTGAAACCAAAGCTTCTCTAACTGTAGTGTGTTTCCAACTGTTGGGAAATAACCTTTGAATTGCATTTATTTTCAAAGCCAGAATTTGCAAAGGTAGTGTACTGATACCTATTTCCTTTAAGCCATTGCTCAACACACGGAAAATGTATTGGACATGTATTTTCTACTCAATGTCATCTTTAATATGTGTCTGCAGTACCCAGTTTAATATTGGTAAAGCATATGTCTGTAAGGTGCGTATTCCTGTTCACACAATATTAAACAGTAGGTATCATATATTTTGAATACATAACAAAGTTATAAAAGGATACAAGTCCTAGCACAACTTTAAGCAGAGAAAAATGTATTTGTTTCAAGTGATTGGCTTTCTTTACAGGGTAAAACATATTTATAAAATAGTTAAGCCACACTGTAGCATTAGCAGAAATCTTATTACAGAATACTCTAATTAAAGGTACACAGGATTAATTTAATGCATTAATTCAGAGGATCTGAAATGCTATAATAAAACTGAAGCAGCCTTTGGGTTCATTTCTGCTTTGCCAAGCAAATTGGAAGGGGGAGCCTAGGAAATGCTGAGAACAAAACATGAAACACTTTGCCCGTTTATCTTTCCGGGCCTGACATAGGGCCTCATCACGCCGGATCACGGGTTTGGCCGAAGGGTTATTGCCCATTCCCCATTGGGGCAATGGGGAAAATTTGCGCTATTACCGCTGGCGGATTTACCGCTGGCGGTAATCGCGCCGAAAATCGTCAATTTTGCCACGGATTTCCCACCAGCTCAGAGCTGAGGGAAATCCTCCACAGCCATGATCTGGCAGACCCTTAAATATGGCGGTAATAGCGCTACCACCGCATTTAAGGGTTACCACCAGACTCGTGATGAGGCCCATAGTCTAAATGTACATGAAGGACCAACATAAGGGGTTTCTTTGGTTCACTTTGATCTGGCAGATGGATTTAATAGGACCTAAACTGTTTCCCTCAATGGGCCCTTGTCATCTGTCATGGCCCAAACCTATCATAAATACTGCACTCTCAAGAGGTCAAGGGGAAGGTGATTGCCATTCAGATGCTGTTATGCTCACCTGGTTCCCACAGGGGCGTCGATCGGACTCGGACAGTTGCGGTCTCCACCAACGTGAGGCGTAGTGCAGAGATGACGGTCTGGACTGGCCCGCCTAACCTCGTCTGCTTGACTCATAGAAGTATTCTCCTGCTAGTGGAGAAAGGGATTTAGCCCCGTGGATTTGAGTGATGGTTCCTCCCCACTGTTCTCGCTCTCCCCACTAGTCACCACCGATATTCCCAATTAGTATCCTCACCTTATCTTTTTAATTGATGAGCTCTTCATCCTGTGTGGCATGTAGGGGCGCATAGATACCAGTTACTTCACTGGTTTGGGGTACTGGAGTTCTGAAGGAGTATTGACTCTGGGGTTTACTAAGTTCAAAGAATTCAATATGTCCGATGTTCACTCTTGCATCCCCTTGTTGATTTGCAGCTAAAAAATATTGTCTGGAGGCTGCTGATGGCGTTCAGGTAAGAGTCTGTATTTCCCAACACTATCCGGTAAAAGTTGCATGAGTTTAACTTGTTGTTTTCCCTCCTTTTATAGATGCGGCATAAGAAGATGTGGCGTATTGAAGGGTGATGCCTCCGGTGGTAAATCAGGTAAGACTCGTGGTAAAAGTGATTGTCTTTGTCGGCTCTCTAAGCTTACCTTGTTATTCCTTTTTTTTCCCTAGGTATTGGAGTTCGCCGAGGAAAATGATGGAGGCTGCGCCGAGTCGAAAAATGCTGTGGACTGGTGAGTATGGCGCGGCGCTGCAGCTTGCGATGCGACGCATGCTGAAGTAATGTCCTTTCAGGCTCGGAGTAGTGCAAGATCCTGAATCAGGTAAGGAATTAAAATAATGTCCGTGATCTACCCTTTTCTCCTTCTTTCCCCTTTTTCTAGGAGCTCCGTATTCGAGGCGGGCGTGGCAGAAGACTGGATGCTGGCTTGCAGGCACGGTGAGCGTTACGCTGCAGAATGCAGAATAACGCGAAGCGTATGTTGCTGGTCGGGCGTGGTATAAATTGCCTCAAAAGTAGTCCCAGGTAAGAAGTCCCTAGAACCACACCCGAGTAAAAAATAGTCCCTGTAGAAAAATAGTCCCTTCCAGGCCTTACGTTGGCCTGGATGCATTTGCAGTATGGTCTGCCTGAGGTAAGTGATGACTATGCGCCTGGCGCCTTAGGCGCCAGGACTGATTTCTATTATGAGCCTGACGCCTAAGGCGCCAGGACTGAACCCATATAGCCCCTAGCCGGGGCTGCTGAGGCTTTAATAAATGTCTGGATGCCTGCTTCTGGGGCTGATGGGCTTAGTACAGATGCCCGCGGGTAGGCATCATGACAGATGCCTGGCACAGGATATTAGCCTTAGATTAGCCAAGGTGAAAGGTCATGGAGTATCTGCACACAAAGAGATTCTTTGTTGTGGATAGTGGTAACATGGAAATGGAATAGTTAGGCTAAATATCATCTCAGCCCTCCAGTGGAGAACAGCTTCTATTGCACAGTAGAAAATCCATATGCATTTACATTAGAAAAATCTGACATTAAAATGTACAATCACAACATTAATAATGTGCATCACCGTGCAACTTCCAATTGATTTCAATTTGGACAGTGTGTGGCCAGAAGTAGTATATATAGGGGTAAGTAAACTAAAATGGGGGTCACCATGTTTACAATTGCCTGTTAATGGTAAAGCTGTGTAAAATTGTCAAATTACCTGGCACAATATTCATTAACAACTCAATATGACCGCCCTGACTTGCAGAATGTAAAGAATATAACCTCCATCCATCTTGCATAAAAACAAAATGACCAAAGCCAGGTCTGGGTTTAGAGGGGAATATAATGGCATACACATTGAAAAGAGACGATTATGGAATATTGGGTGGGGAAGATTCAGAAGGGAAATGAACTGGAGAATGAAGAGAAACATGACTAACTTTACCCCGAGGGCAGGATCTGTCCATTGAGAGAAGGGGGTCAGCCCATAGAAGGAAGACTAGGGGCACTTGGGTGATCATTTTGTATAGATGTCAAATACAAAGTGGGATGTGCTTTCTTTAAGTTCCAGTCCACTTTGCAGTGAAAAACAAAACCCAAATCTGAAAGCATTTTGATTGGCACTTTAAAGTGTGATTGTCTTTGTAGTGTATTATTTGCAAATATAGCTAGTGGTTGAAGCCTGTGCTGAGTCATTTAGATCCTAGTCGAATCCTCACCCACTATTGCCTAAGAGAGGTCACGCAGTTAAAACTGCTGGTCGAGACCATAGCATAGACTGGATGTTTGTGCAACGAAATGCATGCTTAAATAAATTAATGCTATCCATTCAGCACTGTGACGTGCACATCCTCTGCGTTCCCTTGTCTTTTAATGCATAGGCAGAGTCAGGTGTAATGTGGGAGGCAAAGGTGTTTTCAACTAAGTATCTGTTACTCGAGAATAGTACATCTCCAGGCCAGAAATATGAAGACACCAAAAGCATTTTATGTAGGCCCCTTTAAAACTGGGAATGCATCTACATTGAAAGTAATATATTAATGTTAAGGGAATGACACACACACACACAGATAGGACCCAATTGCAAGCAATACTCTCCTATTTAGCGCACGTCACTTATACATGTTGAGAGAAAGACATGCATATGTGTATTGAGAACCCAGTATGCATATGGTAATTTAAATAGGGTTAATACATTACTGAAAAGCAATTTTGAATTCTAACATAAGATCTTATGCATGTAAGTCTCTGTTTAATATACATGGCTTATCTATAATTCCCACATTTATTTCACACTATCATACAATAGTTAATTGAAAAGAAAGAATTGTTCTGGATTAAAGTCTTTTTTCTCGGACACCATAATTGGCTTTATGATGGAGAAAGATAAGTATTTGGAGAAGTAGTTGATAAATGCCTGTTTTGCAGCTCGCCTCTGGTACCATGCTAGACTTGATGCAGAAAGTAAATCAAATGTTTAACCACACTTGCATTATGTGACATTAGATTTGCATGTCACATCTACGGAACCAATATAAAAACATACATGTACTCAATAGCCCTTTGATTAACCACTTTCAGACCACTGTAACCACTTTCAGAGATCACACAAAAGTGCCAGTTTCCAAATGCCATTCCATAAGTCATTTTGTTTGGACACTGCATTTTGTACATGGGCACTTACCATGTTTCTAATGCAGTATGTACAGGATATGACCTGTGACTGCAGTAACTGTATTAGATCTGTTGAATAGAGCAGTATTGTGTCATTTGACCTATATGTGAGCAGATGGAAGGATTCAGAAAGAAAATGTGCAAGGTGCTTGGATAAAAATAATGAATATTCTTAGTGAGATGTTTAGTAGGTTACTTTTCTAGGCCAGCTATAGCACAATACTTTGCTTATAGGGTGTTTTCCTTTGGATTGCTGGCTGTGTAAGTGGTACAATGGCCAGTGCAGTCAAGCCAAACTTCATGAAGCCATTAGCAACTTTATATATACAGGAAATATGAATAAGTATTGAAAAAAAGGGACAGTTCACATAATATATTTATTAAAATGCATTGTTTATATAATAAATAGTGGATATGAATTAACTACAAAATAGATGAGTATGCATATACTTAAAAATTACTTTGACGAATTTGGATGAAAATAAAGAAAGTGGTCTCATAGAACCATAGAATGTTAATAAAAAGTTCACAGAAGCCTTTGTAGACTTTTTGTAAGAAACACAAGCCTTAGAAACACAATTTCCCCAATGTCACATTGTATGTTTTTGGGTCCTTAGGAAACAATGGATCAATATCATCCTATACAGGTAAGTAAATGATTGAAATGCAGGACCCTGTGAGAAATTCAGATCCAAAGAAGAACCCAAGAGGGATATGAGGACTCACCAGTGTCATTCCAGTTTAAGAGTTGCAGCCACAAAATGCCTGGTCGAAAGCTTGAACAGGTGATTGTTGCATCATCAGCAGTGAATATCACTGCTTGGCTATCGGTGGGTTAACTCTGCATGGAAGCCATATAGAAATGGGCAAACAGATGAAAGCTTCACAGGTGAGTCAGATGATCACTAACTCTGACTTGGTCATGACTTGGTCATGGGCCTGGCAAGCGGGGGCAAGCATTCCTCTCACCCTGGTGTAGGAAGGCTACCAGTGCATGACCAGAGCAAGGCCTAACCCAGAGGAGGTGTGTGTGGAAGTAAAAGGTATCCAGAACCTGTGCTCCCCAGTATGTCTGGAGCCATTGGCTCCTATGGGACTCAATGGGAATTGGCATTAACACCATTCCGCCTCCGTGACTCCCGGGACACCGGGGCTGTAATGCCCTGGTAATTCCGGGAGTCACGGAGGCGGATTGGTAATACGAGTCTGGCGGTAACCAGGCGGTTTTAATGCTGCGATTACTGCCGGACTCGTAATGAGGCCCAATGTCCTAGTTTGTGGAATGCCACAAGCTATCGCAAACGTCTCTGTGTCACAGAAAATTGTTGTTCTTACCTGTAAAGTACGTCTGCCCCTTTTCTTCATTAACTGAGGCAAAGAAGTCCTGAGGTGATTGTATGCCCGGAAACTAACATTGAATGTCAGCACTGGCAGAATGATCTCATGAAAAAACATCTTAGTATTTGATGAAAGAGGTTGAGCTAGTGAAAACAATCAACCTTTTAATGTAATATATACAGATACATGTATGTACACACACACACATATTTTAAAAAGAGAACAATACATATGTGCCCCTAAGTCCCTCACCAAACTAACATTTAACTGCAGCCCTCTTAAGTGGTACCATAAATACAACAAAAGCTAAGTTAAACATTAAGTGCAGTACATGTATGCCTGTAATACAAGGAACAAACGTATAAAGGAGAAGATTATTCCTAAGGGATCTGCTCTGCAAAAAAGCCAAATCAAGATATCACATGTACAAAGGTTGTCGACATAATGAAGAACATATGAGCCATCCTGCAAGTCTTAAATAATGTTAGGGGTCACTCTTGCTCTCTTCTTGTAGAGAAATGTTGCATGCCTATCTTTAAGACGTAAAGACTTCTCAATAACTTGCTTATTGAATTCCAAGATTTCATTAATAATAGACAGCATAGCCAGTGCATTAAGTCTGTCGTCAGTCATTGTATTTCTTAGGAATGTTTCAATCCATTTCAGGGCTGAAAATCACCACTGGTGTGGTCATGAGAATCCTCAACAAATTAATAATCTCTGAAAATGGACCTTCAATATTGTTATCAATAAATAACCTAAATAAAGCAAAGGTACTATTAGCACATGGTTTTACAAAGGTAGCGGGCGCCCCTCTCTCGCAAGAACAGACATGATAACCTGTTCAGTGGTTATTAACCACTTGAGAGTTCGCAGCCACTGCTTTTACTCACTGTGCCTTTCACAGATGGGAAATATCCATTTGCATATCAGTCTTTGTCCTGCCCAGGGGCAGTCCAGCACCGAAATACAATGGCAATTCCAATCTGAACGAGAGTACCACCAGCAACCCCATACACGTGTTTCACCCTTGTTGGGGATCATCAGTGAGGTGAAGCTGATGCCTCTCTAAGCACAGTGAGAGGGAGACCACGTCTGGTTGCCCCCAGGAGACCTAGGGTTACCAATCCCAGGTTCCTTATAAAATAGTTTTACAAAGGTAGCGGGCGCCCCTCTCTCGCAAGAACAGACATGATAACCTGTTCAGTGGTTATTAACCACTTGAGAGTTCGCAGCCACTGCTTTTACTCACTGTGCCTTTCACAGATGGGAAATATCCATTTGCATATCAGTCTTTGTCCTGCCCAGGGGCAGTCCAGCACCGAAATACAATGGCAATTCCAATCTGAACGAGAGTACCACCAGCAACCCCATACACGTGTTTCACCCTTGTTGGGGATCATCAGTGAGGTGAAGCTGATGCCTCTCTAAGCACAGTGAGAGGGAGACCATGTCTGGTTGCCCCCAGGAGACCTAGGGTTACCAATCCCAGGTTCCTTATAAAATAGTTTTACAAAGGTAGCGGGCGCCCCTCTCTCGCAAGAACAGACATGATAACCTGTTCAGTGGTTATTAACCACTTGAGAGTTCGCAGCCACTGCTTTTACTCACTGTGCCTTTCACAGATGGGAAATATCCATTTGCATATCAGTCTTTGTCCTGCCCAGGGGCAGTCCAGCACCGAAATACAATGGCAATTCCAATCTGAACGAGAGTACCACCAGCAACCCCATACACGTGTTTCACCCTTGTTGGGGATCATCAGTGAGGTGAAGCTGATGCCTCTCTAAGCACAGTGAGAGGGAGACCACGTCTGGTTGCCCCCAGGAGACCTAGGGTTACCAATCCCAGGTTCCTTATAAAATAGTTTTACAAAGGTAGCGGGCGCCCCTCTCTCGCAAGAACAGACATGATAACCTGTTCAGTGGTTATTAACCACTTGAGAGTTCGCAGCCACTGCTTTTACTCACTGTGCCTTTCACAGATGGGAAATATCCATTTGCATATCAGTCTTTGTCCTGCCCAGGGGCAGTCCAGCACCGAAATACAATGGCAATTCCAATCTGAACGAGAGTACCACCAGCAACCCCATACACGTGTTTCACCCTTTTTGGGGATCATCAGTGAGGTGAAGCTGATGCCTCTCTAAGCACAGTGAGAGGGAGACCACGTCTGGTTGCCCCCAGGAGACCTAGGGTTACCAATCCCAGGTTCCTTATAAAATAGTTTTACAAAGGTAGCGGGCGCCCCTCTCTCGCAAGAACAGACATGATAACCTGTTCAGTGGTTATTAACCACTTGAGAGTTCGCAGCCACTGCTTTTACTCACTGTGCCTTTCACAGATGGGAAATATCCATTTGCATATCAGTCTTTGTCCTGCCCAGGGGCAGTCCAGCACCGAAATACAATGGCAATTCCAATCTGAACGAGAGTACCACCAGCAACCCCATACACGTGTTTCACCCTTGTTGGGGATCATCAGTGAGGTGAAGCTGATGCCTCTCTAAGCACAGTGAGAGGGAGACCACGTCTGGTTGCCCCCAGGAGACCTAGGGTTACCAATCCCAGGTTCCTTATAAAATAGTTTTACAAAGGTAGCGGGCGCCCCTCTCTCGCAAGAACAGACATGATAACCTGTTCAGTGGTTATTAACCACTTGAGAGTTCGCAGCCACTGCTTTTACTCACTGTGCCTTTCACAGATGGGAAATATCAATTTGCATATCAGTCTTTGTCCTGCCCAGGGGCAGTCCAGCACCGAAATACAATGGCAATTCCAATCTGAACGAGAGTACCACCAGCAACCCCATACACGTGTTTCACCCTTTTTGGGGATCATCAGTGAGGTGAAGCTGATGCCTCTCTAAGCACAGTGAGAGGGAGACCACGTCTGGTTGCCCCCAGGAGACCTAGGGTGACCAATCCCAGGTTCCTTATAAAATAGTTTTACAAAGGTAGCGGGCGCCCCTCTCTCGCAAGAACAGACATGATAACCTGTTCAGTGGTTATTAACCACTTGAGAGTTCGCAGCCACTGCTTTTACTCACTGTGCCTTTCACAGATGGGAAATATCCATTTGCATATCAGTCTTTGTCCTGCCCAGGGGCAGTCCAGCACCGAAATACAATGGCAATTCCAATCTGAACGAGAGTACCACCAGCAACCCCATACACGTGTTTCACCCTTGTTGGGGATCATCAGTGAGGTGAAGCTGATGCCTCTCTAAGCACAGTGAGAGGGAGACCATGTCTGGTTGCCCCCAGGAGACCTAGGGTTACCAATCCCAGGTTCCTTATAAAATAGTTTTACAAAGGTAGCGGGCGCCCCTCTCTCGCAAGAACAGACATGATAACCTGTTCAGTGGTTATTAACCACTTGAGAGTTCGCAGCCACTGCTTTTACTCACTGTGCCTTTCACAGATGGGAAATATCCATTTGCATATCAGTCTTTGTCCTGCCCAGGGGCAGTCCAGCACCGAAATACAATGGCAATTCCAATCTGAACGAGAGTACCACCAGCAACCCCATACACGTGTTTCACCCTTTTTGGGGATCATCAGTGAGGTGAAGCTGATGCTTCTCTAAGCACAGTGAGAGGGAGACCACGTCTGGTTGCCCCCAGGAGACCTAGGGTTACCAATCCCAGGTTCCTTATAAAATAGTTTTACAAAGGTAGCGGGCGCCCCTCTCTCGCAAGAACAGACATGATAACCTGTTCAGTGGTTATTAACCACTTGAGAGTTCGCAGCCACTGCTTTTACTCACTGTGCCTTTCACAGATGGGAAATATCCATTTGCATATCAGTCTTTGTCCTGCCCAGGGGCAGTCCAGCACCGAAATACAATGGCAATTCCAATCTGAACGAGAGTACCACCAGCAACCCCATACATGTGTTTCACCCTTGTTGGGGATCATCAGTGAGGTGAAGCTGATGCCTCTCTAAGCACAGTGAGAGGGAGACCACGTCTGGTTGCCCCCAGGAGACCTAGGGTTACCAATACCAGGTTCCTTATAAAATAGTTTTACAAAGGTAGCGGGCGCCCCTCTCTCGCAAGAACAGACATGATAACCTGTTCAGTGGTTATTAACCACTTGAGAGTTCGCAGCCACTGCTTTTACTCACTGTGCCTTTCACAGATGGGAAATATCCATTTGCATATCAGTCTTTGTCCTGCCCAGGGGCAGTCCAGCACCGAAATACAATGGCAATTCCAATCTGAACGAAAGCACCACCAGCAACCCCATACACGTGTTTCACCCTTGTTGGGGATCATCAGTGAGGTGAAGCTGATGCCTCTCTAAGCACAGTGAGAGGGAGACCACGTCTGGTTGCCCCCAGGAGACCTAGGGTTACCAATCCCAGGTTCCTTATAAAATAGTTTTACAAAGGTAGCGGGCGCCCCTCTCTCGCAAGAACAGACATGATAACCTGTTCAGTGGTTATTAACCACTTGAGAGTTCGCAGCCACTGCTTTTACTCACTGTGCCTTTCACAGATGGGAAATATCCATTTGCATATCAGTCTTTGTCCTGCCCAGGGGCAGTCCAGCACCGAAATACAATGGCAATTCCAATCTGAACGAGAGTACCACCAGCAACCCCATACACGTGTTTCACCCTTGTTGGGGATCATCAGTGAGGTGAAGCTGATGCCTCTCTAAGCACAGTGAGAGGGAGACCACGTCTGGTTGCCCCCAGGAGACCTAGGGTTACCAATCCCAGGTTCCTTATAAAATAGTTTTACAAAGGTAGCGGGCGCCCCTCTCTCGCAAGAACAGACATGATAACCTGTTCAGTGGTTATTAACCACTTGAGAGTTCGCAGCCACTGCTTTTACTCACTGTGCCTTTCACAGATGGGAAATATCCATTTGCATATCAGTCTTTGTCCTGCCCAGGGGCAGTCCAGCACCGAAATACAATGGCAATTCCAATCTGAACGAGAGTACCACCAGCAACCCCATACACGTGTTTCACCCTTGTTGGGGATCATCAGTGAGGTGAAGCTGATGCCTCTCTAAGCACAGTGAGAGGGAGACCACGTCTGGTTGCCCCCAGGAGACCTAGGGTTACCAATCCCAGGTTCCTTATAAAATAGTTTTACAAAGGTAGCGGGTGCCCCTCTCTCGCAAGAACAGACATGATAACCTGTTCAGTGGTTATTAACCACTTGAGAGTTCGCAGCCACTGCTTTTACTCACTGTGCCTTTCACAGATGGGAAATATCCATTTGCATATCAGTCTTTGTCCTGCCCAGGGGCAGTCCAGCACCGAAATACAATGGCAATTCCAATCTGAACGAGAGTACCACCAGCAACCCCATACACGTGTTTCACCCTTGTTGGGGATCATCAGTGAGGTGAAGCTGATGCCTCTCTAAGCACAGTGAGAGGGAGACCATGTCTGGTTGCCCCCAGGAGACCTAGGGTTACCAATCCCAGGTTCCTTATAAAATAGTTTTACAAAGGTAGCGGGCGCCCCTCTCTCGCAAGAACAGACATGATAACCTGTTCAGTGGTTATTAACCACTTGAGAGTTCGCAGCCACTGCTTTTACTCACTGTGCCTTTCACAGATGGGAAATATCCATTTGCATATCAGTCTTTGTCCTGCCCAGGGGCAGTCCAGCACCGAAATACAATGGCAATTCCAATCTGAACGAGAGTACCACCAGCAACCCCATACACGTGTTTCACCCTTGTTGGGGATCATCAGTGAGGTGAAGCTGATGCCTCTCTAAGCACAGTGAGAGGGAGACCACGTCTGGTTGCCCCCAGGAGACCTAGGGTTACCAATCCCAGGTTCCTTATAAAATAGTTTTACAAAGGTAGCGGGCGCCCCTCTCTCGCAAGAACAGACATGATAACCTGTTCAGTGGTTATCAACCACTTGAGAGTTCGCAGCCACTGCTTTTACTCACTGTGCCTTTCACAGATGGGAAATATCCATTTGCATATCAGTCTTTGTCCTGCCCAGGGGCAGTCCAGCACCGAAATACAATGGCAATTCCAATCTGAACGAGAGTACCACCAGCAACCCCATACACGTGTTTCACCCTTGTTGGGGATCATCAGTGAGGTGAAGCTGATGCCTCTCTAAGCACAGTGAGAGGGAGACCACGTCTGGTTGCCCCCAGGAGACCTAGGGTTACCAATCCCAGGTTCCTTATAAAATAGTTTTACAAAGGTAGCGGGTGCCCCTCTCTCGCAAGAACAGACATGATAACCTGTTCAGTGGTTATTAACCACTTGAGAGTTCGCAGCCACTGCTTTTACTCACTGTGCCTTTCACAGATGGGAAATATCCATTTGCATATCAGTCTTTGTCCTGCCCAGGGGCAGTCCAGCACCGAAATACAATGGCAATTCCAATCTGAACGAGAGTACCACCAGCAACCCCATACACGTGTTTCACCCTTGTTGGGGATCATCAGTGAGGTGAAGCTGATGCCTCTCTAAGCACAGTGAGAGGGAGACCACGTCTGGTTGCCCCCAGGAGACCTAGGGTTACCAATCCCAGGTTCCTTATAAAATAGTTTTACAAAGGTAGCGGGCGCCCCTCTCTCGCAAGAACAGACATGATAACCTGTTCAGTGGTTATTAACCACTTGAGAGTTCGCAGCCACTGCTTTTACTCACTGTGCCTTTCACAGATGGGAAATATCCATTTGCATATCAGTCTTTGTCCTGCCCAGGGGCAGTCCAGCACCGAAATACAATGGCAATTCCAATCTGAACGAGAGTACCACCAGCAACCCCATACATGTGTTTCACCCTTGTTGGGGATCATCAGTGAGGTGAAGCTGATGCCTCTCTAAGCACAGTGAGAGGGAGACCACGTCTGGTTGCCCCCAGGAGACCTAGGGTTACCAATCCCAGGTTCCTTATAAAATAGTTTTACAAAGGTAGCGGGCGCCCCTCTCTCGCAAGAACAGACATGATAACCTGTTCAGTGGTTATTAACCACTTGAGAGTTCGCAGCCACTGCTTTTACTCACTGTGCCTTTCACAGATGGGAAATATCCATTTGCATATCAGTCTTTGTCCTGCCCAGGGGCAGTCCAGCACCGAAATACAATGGCAATTCCAATCTGAACGAAAGTACCACCAGCAACCCCATACACGTGTTTCACCCTTGTTGGGGATCATCAGTGAGGTGAAGCTGATGCCTCTCTAAGCACAGTGAGAGGGAGACCACGTCTGGTTGCCCCCAGGAGACCTAGGGTTACCAATCCCAGGTTCCTTATAAAATAGTTTTACAAAGGTAGCGGGCGCCCCTCTCTCGCAAGAACAGACATGATAACCTGTTCAGTGGTTATTAACCACTTGAGAGTTCGCAGCCACTGCTTTTACTCACTGTGCCTTTCACAGATGGGAAATATCCATTTGCATATCAGTCTTTGTCCTGCCCAGGGGCAGTCCAGCACCGAAATACAATGGCAATTCCAATCTGAACGAGAGTACCACCAGCAACCCCATACACGTGTTTCACCCTTGTTGGGGATCATCAGTGAGGTGAAGCTGATGCCTCTCTAAGCACAGTGAGAGGGAGACCACGTCTGGTTGCCCCCAGGAGACCTAGGGTTACCAATCCCAGGTTCCTTATAAAATAGTTTTACAAAGGTAGCGGGCGCCCCTCTCTCGCAAGAACAGACATGATAACCTGTTCAGTGGTTATTAACCACTTGAGAGTTCGCAGCCACTGCTTTTACTCACTGTGCCTTTCACAGATGGGAAATATCCATTTGCATATCAGTCTTTGTCCTGCCCAGGAGCAGTCCAGCACCGAAATACAATGGCAATTCCAATCTGAACGAGAGTACCACCAGCAACCCCATACACGTGTTTCACCCTTGTTGGGGATCATCAGTGAGGTGAAGCTGATGCCTCTCTAAGCACAGTGAGAGGGAGACCACGTCTGGTTGCCCCCAGGAGACCTAGGGTTACCAATCCCAGGTTCCTTATAAAATAGTTTTACAAAGGTAGCGGGTGCCCCTCTCTCGCAAGAACAGACATGATAACCTGTTCAGTGGTTATTAACCACTTGAGAGTTCGCAGCCACTGCTTTTACTCACTGTGCCTTTCACAGATGGGAAATATCCATTTGCATATCAGTCTTTGTCCTGCCCAGGGGCAGTCCAGCATCGAAATACAATGGCAATTCCAATCTGAACGAGAGTACCACCAGCAACCCCATACACGTGTTTCACCCTTGTTGGGGATCATCAGTGAGGTGAAGCTGATGCCTCTCTAAGCACAGTGAGAGGGAGACCACGTCTGGTTGCCCCCAGGAGACCTAGGGTTACCAATCCCAGGTTCCTTATAAAATAGTTTTACAAAGGTAGCGGGCGCCCCTCTCTCGCAAGAACAGACATGATAACCTATTCAGTGGTTATTAACCACTTGAGAGTTCGCAGCCACTGCTTTTACTCACTGTGCCTTTCACAGATGGGAAATATCCATTTGCATATCAGTCTTTGTCCTGCCCAGGGGCAGTCCAGCACCGAAATACAATGGCAATTCCAATCTGAACGAGAGTACCACCAGCAACCCCATACACGTGTTTCACCCTTGTTGGGGATCATCAGTGAGGTGAAGCTGATGCCTCTCTAAGCACAGTGAGAGGGAGACCACGTCTGGTTGCCCCCAGGAGACCTAGGGTTACCAATCCCAGGTTCCTTATAAAATAGTTTTACAAAGGTAGCGGGTGCCCCTCTCTCGCAAGAACAGACATGATAACCTGTTCAGTGGTTATTAACCACTTGAGAGTTCGCAGCCACTGCTTTTACTCACTGTGCCTTTCACAGATGGGAAATATCCATTTGCATATCAGTCTTTGTCCTGCCCAGGGGCAGTCCAGCACCGAAATACAATGGCAATTCCAATCTGAACGAGAGTACCACCAGCAACCCCATACACGTGTTTCACCCTTGTTGGGGATCATCAGTGAGGTGAAGCTGATGCCTCTCTAAGCACAGTGAGAGGGAGACCACGTCTGGTTGCCCCCAGGAGACCTAGGGTTACCAATCCCAGGTTCCTTATAAAATAGTTTTACAAAGGTAGCGGGCGCCCCTCTCTCGCAAGAACAGACATGATAACCTGTTCAGTGGTTATTAACCACTTGAGAGTTCGCAGCCACTGCTTTTACTCACTGTGCCTTTCACAGATGGGAAATATCCATTTGCATATCAGTCTTTGTCCTGCCCAGGGGCAGTCCAGCACCGAAATACAATGGCAATTCCAATCTGAACGAGAGTACCACCAGCAACCCCATACATGTGTTTCACCCTTGTTGGGGATCATCAGTGAGGTGAAGCTGATGCCTCTCTAAGCACAGTGAGAGGGAGACCACGTCTGGTTGCCCCCAGGAGACCTAGGGTTACCAATCCCAGGTTCCTTATAAAATAGTTTTACAAAGGTAGCGGGCGCCCCTCTCTCGCAAGAACAGACATGATAACCTGTTCAGTGGTTATTAACCACTTGAGAGTTCGCAGCCACTGCTTTTACTCACTGTGCCTTTCACAGATGGGAAATATCCATTTGCATATCAGTCTTTGTCCTGCCCAGGGGCAGTCCAGCACCGAAATACAATGGCAATTCCAATCTGAACGAAAGTACCACCAGCAACCCCATACACGTGTTTCACCCTTGTTGGGGATCATCAGTGAGGTGAAGCTGATGCCTCTCTAAGCACAGTGAGAGGGAGACCACGTCTGGTTGCCCCCAGGAGACCTAGGGTTACCAATCCCAGGTTCCTTATAAAATAGTTTTACAAAGGTAGCGGGCGCCCCTCTCTCGCAAGAACAGACATGATAACCTGTTCAGTGGTTATTAACCACTTGAGAGTTCGCAGCCACTGCTTTTACTCACTGTGCCTTTCACAGATGGGAAATATCCATTTGCATATCAGTCTTTGTCCTGCCCAGGGGCAGTCCAGCACCGAAATACAATGGCAATTCCAATCTGAACGAGAGTACCACCAGCAACCCCATACACGTGTTTCACCCTTGTTGGGGATCATCAGTGAGGTGAAGCTGATGCCTCTCTAAGCACAGTGAGAGGGAGACCACGTCTGGTTGCCCCCAGGAGACCTAGGGTTACCAATCCCAGGTTCCTTATAAAATAGTTTTACAAAGGTAGCGGGCGCCCCTCTCTCGCAAGAACAGACATGATAACCTGTTCAGTGGTTATTAACCACTTGAGAGTTCGCAGCCACTGCTTTTACTCACTGTGCCTTTCACAGATGGGAAATATCCATTTGCATATCAGTCTTTGTCCTGCCCAGGGGCAGTCCAGCACCGAAATACAATGGCAATTCCAATCTGAACGAGAGTACCACCAGCAACCCCATACACGTGTTTCACCCTTGTTGGGGATCATCAGTGAGGTGAAGCTGATGCCTCTCTAAGCACAGTGAGAGGGAGACCATGTCTGGTTGCCCCCAGGAGACCTAGGGTTACCAATCCCAGGTTCCTTATAAAATAGTTTTACAAAGGTAGCGGGTGCCCCTCTCTCGCAAGAACAGACATGATAACCTGTTCAGTGGTTATTAACCACTTGAGAGTTCGCAGCCACTGCTTTTACTCACTGTGCCTTTCACAGATGGGAAATATCCATTTGCATATCAGTCTTTGTCCTGCCCAGGGGCAGTCCAGCACCGAAATACAATGGCAATTCCAATCTGAACAAGAGTACCACCAGCAACCCCATACACGTGTTTCACCCTTGTTGGGGATCATCAGTGAGGTGAAGCTGATGCCTCTCTAAGCACAGTGAGAGGGAGACCACGTCTGGTTGCCCCCAGGAGACCTAGGGTTACCAATCCCAGGTTCCTTATAAAATAGTTTTACAAAGGTAGCGGGCGCCCCTCTCTCGCAAGAACAGACATGATAACCTGTTCAGTGGTTATTAACCACTTGAGAGTTCGCAGCCACTGCTTTTACTCACTGTGCCTTTCACAGATGGGAAATATCCATTTGCATATCAGTCTTTGTCCTGCCCAGGGGCAGTCCAGCACCGAAATACAATGGCAATTCCAATCTGAACGAGAGTACCACCAGCAACCCCATACACGTGTTTCACCCTTGTTGGGGATCATCAGTGAGGTGAAGCTGATGCCTCTCTAAGCACAGTGAGAGGGAGACCACGTCTGGTTGCCCCCAGGAGACCTAGGGTTACCAATCCCAGGTTCCTTATAAAATAGTTTTACAAAGGTAGCGGGCGCCCCTCTCTCGCAAGAACAGACATGATAACCTGTTCAGTGGTTATTAACCACTTGAGAGTTCGCAGCCACTGCTTTTACTCACTGTGCCTTTCACAGATGGGAAATATCCATTTGCATATCAGTCTTTGTCCTGCCCAGGGGCAGTCCAGCACCGAAATACAATGGCAATTCCAATCTGAACGAGAGTACCACCAGCAACCCCATACACGTGTTTCACCCTTGTTGGGGATCATCAGTGAGGTGAAGCTGATGCCTCTCTAAGCACAGTGAGAGGGAGACCACGTCTGGTTGCCCCCAGGAGACCTAGGGTTACCAATCCCAGGTTCCTTATAAAATAGTTTTACAAAGGTAGCGGGTGCCCCTCTCTCGCAAGAACAGACATGATAACCTGTTCAGTGGTTATTAACCACTTGAGAGTTCGCAGCCACTGCTTTTACTCACTGTGCCTTTCACAGATGGGAAATATCCATTTGCATATCAGTCTTTGTCCTGCCCAGGGGCAGTCCAGCACCGAAATACAATGGCAATTCCAATCTGAACGAGAGTACCACCAGCAACCCCATACACGTGTTTCACCCTTGTTGGGGATCATCAGTGAGGTGAAGCTGATGCCTCTCTAAGCACAGTGAGAGGGAGACCACGTCTGGTTGCCCCCAGGAGACCTAGGGTTACCAATCCCAGGTTCCTTATAAAATAGTTTTACAAAGGTAGCGGGCGCCCCTCTCTCGCAAGAACAGACATGATAACCTGTTCAGTGGTTATTAACCACTTGAGAGTTCGCAGCCACTGCTTTTACTCACTGTGCCTTTCACAGATGGGAAATATCCATTTGCATATCAGTCTTTGTCCTGCCCAGGGGCAGTCCAGCACCGAAATACAATGGCAATTCCAATCTGAACGAGAGTACCACCAGCAACCCCATACATGTGTTTCACCCTTGTTGGGGATCATCGGTGAGGTGAAGCTGATGCCTCTCTAAGCACAGTGAGAGGGAGACCACGTCTGGTTGCCCCCAGGAGACCTAGGGTTACCAATCCCAGGTTCCTTATAAAATAGTTTTACAAAGGTAGCGGGCGCCCCTCTCTCGCAAGAACAGACATGATAACCTGTTCAGTGGTTATTAACCATCTGAGAGTTCGCAGCCACTGCTTTTACTCACTGTGCCTTTCACAGATGGGAAATATCCATTTGCATATCAGTCTTTGTCCTGCCCAGGGGCAGTCCAGCACCGAAATACAATGGCAATTCCAATCTGAACGAAAGTACCACCAGCAACCCCATACATGTGTTTCACCCTTGTTGGGGATCATCGGTGAGGTGAAGCTGATGCCTCTCTAAGCACAGTGAGAGGGAGACCACGTCTGGTTGCCCCCAGGAGACCTAGGGTTACCAATCCCAGGTTCCTTATAAAATAGTTTTACAAAGGTAGCGGGCGCCCCTCTCTCGCAAGAACAGACATGATAACCTGTTCAGTGGTTATTAACCACTTGAGAGTTCGCAGCCACTGCTTTTACTCACTGTGCCTTTCACAGATGGGAAATATCCATTTGCATATCAGTCTTTGTCCTGCCCAGGGGCAGTCCAGCACCGAAATACAATGGCAATTCCAATCTGAACGAGAGTACCACCAGCAACCCCATACACGTGTTTCACCCTTGTTGGGGATCATCAGTGAGGTGAAGCTGATGCCTCTCTAAGCACAGTGAGAGGGAGACCACGTCTGGTTGCCCCCAGGAGACCTAGGGTTACCAATCCCAGGTTCCTTATAAAATAGTTTTACAAAGGTAGCGGGCGCCCCTCTCTCGCAAGAACAGACATGATAACCTGTTCAGTGGTTATTAACCACTTGAGAGTTCGCAGCCACTGCTTTTACTCACTGTGCCTTTCACAGATGGGAAATATCCATTTGCATATCAGTCTTTGTCCTGCCCAGGGGCAGTCCAGCACCGAAATACAATGGCAATTCCAATCTGAACGAGAGTACCACCAGCAACCCCATACACGTGTTTCACCCTTGTTGGGGATCATCAGTGAGGTGAAGCTGATGCCTCTCTAAGCACAGTGAGAGGGAGACCACGTCTGGTTGCCCCCAGGAGACCTAGGGTTACCAATCCCAGGTTCCTTATAAAATAGTTTTACAAAGGTAGCGGGTGCCCCTCTCTCGCAAGAACAGACATGATAACCTGTTCAGTGGTTATTAACCACTTGAGAGTTCGCAGCCACTGCTTTTACTCACTGTGCCTTTCACAGATGGGAAATATCCATTTGCATATCAGTCTTTGTCCTGCCCAGGGGCAGTCCAGCACCGAAATACAATGGCAATTCCAATCTGAACGAGAGTACCACCAGCAACCCCATACACGTGTTTCACCCTTGTTGGGGATCATCAGTGAGGTGAAGCTGATGCCTCTCTAAGCACAGTGAGAGGGAGACCACGTCTGGTTGCCCCCAGGAGACCTAGGGTTACCAATCCCAGGTTCCTTATAAAATAGTTTTACAAAGGTAGCGGGCGCCCCTCTCTCGCAAGAACAGACATGATAACCTGTTCAGTGGTTATTAACCACTTGAGAGTTCGCAGCCACTGCTTTTACTCACTGTGCCTTTCACAGATGGGAAATATCCATTTGCATATCAGTCTTTGTCCTGCCCAGGGGCAGTCCAGCACCGAAATACAATGGCAATTCCAATCTGAACGAGAGTACCACCAGCAACCCCATACACGTGTTTCACCCTTGTTGGGGATCATCAGTGAGGTGAAGCTGATGCCTCTCTAAGCACAGTGAGAGGGAGACCACGTCTGGTTGCCCCCAGGAGACCTAGGGTTACCAATCCCAGGTTCCTTATAAAATAGTTTTACAAAGGTAGCGGGCGCCCCTCTCTCGCAAGAACAGACATGATAACCTGTTCAGTGGTTATTAACCACTTGAGAGTTCGCAGCCACTGCTTTTACTCACTGTGCCTTTCACAGATGGGAAATATCCATTTGCATATCAGTCTTTGTCCTGCCCAGGGGCAGTCCAGCACCGAAATACAATGGCAATTCCAATCTGAACGAGAGTACCACCAGCAACCCCATACACGTGTTTCACCCTTGTTGGGGATCATCAGTGAGGTGAAGCTGATGCCTCTCTAAGCACAGTGAGAGGGAGACCACGTCTGGTTGCCCCCAGGAGACCTAGGGTTACCTATCCCAGGTTCCTTATATGGGAATTCAGGCCTTCCAAAGATTATGGCTAACTCAGTGTGCAGTTTGTCTTTATTCAGCATGAGGTATGCATGAACAGTTTTGCTTAGTACTTCAACAGGGATAGGTGCATTGTATCTCCTGAAACAGGTCCCTCTGCAATAATGTGTTACTCGCTGCATGTCCAGTAAATCAGTAAATGCAAAGCGTTCTGTGGCTTTGACAATTAAAAAAGCACACACTTCCCGTGCCTCTTGGTTCAAGTCATCTAGCTGTGTTCTTTGATTTGCAAACACGGGCAGTTTACTATCAATATTGTCAGTGGCATCTTTTACCCTTTTGATACTGAGGAAAAAGTCTTTTGTGGCTTTTTCTACATACAATGTCTCAATGTCTCTCTTCTGTAGTTGATTATAGAGAATCTAAACATGGGACATTATGTGGTAGAATAGAAACAGATAGAAAATAAACTCCATATCTTCCAGGAATCTAAGACACTATTGGGACTCGCCCATCGTGACTGAGCAAGTGCTCTCCCAGGCTTGAATTGTATTAAGAAATTCAATAATATCTTCCCTGTATTGGTAAACTATCCCAATTCTCCATACATTAAAGTTCCATCGAGTTGAAGCCCCCCTCTGAAGTCTGCTACCAACAATTACTTGGAGAACTACAATCCTTTTTGGGGAATGTGAAAAGAAGTTTGATGTTGCAGCCAAATCAGCAAAGAAAATATTGATTTTGGAAATTTGTGATGCTCCTTTCTCCATGATAACAATCAACTGGTGTGCGTAACAATGGATATAATGTGGTTTCGGGTACACATCCCTGGCTTTTGTTTTTCCCCACCAGGAGAGCTGAGCATAACATTGTCATCATCATAACTTTGTGCAATTCGTTTTTGTCTGTGTTGAGGGTCTGGAAGTTGAAGGTTTACTTGATGAAGTAAATCTTTAGAAATAGAGTCAGCAGAGAAATCTGTTAAATGAAACAACAATACAATAGTTCAACTACCTTATCATTCTCATCAAGATACCGAAAGACTAGTACTGACTGAGTCTGACTGAGTCTCATTAGACACATCAGTTGTGTCATCAGCTTGGATAGCCACAAATTGAGTGCGTTTTGTCTGCCGCATGATGCATTCGCTCGTCACATCCAGCATGCAATCCAGAAGCTCATTCTGGTTAGTTTTGGAGGTGCCTTTAAATACAGTTGCAGTTTTTAAATGAACATCCATTTCACTGTAAAGGCTTGAAATAAACTCCACTAAGCCTCCAAATACTCCTGGATTTACTAAAACCCTTGGTTTCATCATGGCTTCGTAATGCCAATTTAAAGGCACCACAAAACTGCACACAGTCAATTAATTTTGATACAATGGGCCTCATTACACGGATGGCAATAAGGGATTACCGGCAGCGGTAAGGGCACCGGTGCCGGTAATCCCTTAGAGCCCTACTATGAGGACCCTCAGTGGGTCCCGTCCTTAACGTGTGGTCAGACCACACGTTAAGGACGGGACCCGCTGAGGGACTTCAGAGCAAATAACGGTACAGCTAATTGCGGTACCATTATTTGCTCCTTCCCTATTCCCATTGAGCCCTATGGGGGCTCAAATGGGAATGGGGAAGGGCCATGGTGAATGGGGAATTACCGCCCCCACCAACCTTGGAATGGGGCGGTAATTCTGCCATTTACCATGCCGGACTCCGGCGGCAACCATGGCGCTATTAGCGCCATGGTTACCGCCATCCGTGTAATGAGGCCCAATATGTCTGTTTTTGTCCACTTCCACATTATCCTTCTTTATGCTTACGCAATGGCCTTTGTCTAACTGTGCTTCTATATTTACACGTCCAAGCTTGCCCAATTTTAAGGAGTTATCCAAATGGATTTTCAAAGTTTTTTTTTTTTTAATTTTCTCTGACAGATGTTTTGTCCAGGCTGCCTCACCCCCTAATTGCAAGCAGGCGAAGCAGAACAATGCATTTTTGGAAGTGCTACATGTAAGCCAGGTCTTTTTCTCATACCAGGTCGCATAAAGCATGCATGTATACTTTTTACCCCAATCTTTTGCAGCCTGTTCAATATTTATTTGAGGGTGATCTAGTCCCAATGATTTCACTTCCTGTTTCTCGTGAGCTGTTAAGCCCAAGAATGTCTTTAATAATAGCTGGTGTACTGTATTCATTTTGTCATATAGTAAACTAAGCCTGAGATTTGACACTCTCACTCTTGTGATGGTGCTGGCTCACTACTTCTGCATCTGTTAGTAAGTAAAATAATAAGTCAAGCTTTGACAGGGCAGATGCTCTGGTCACAATTGCAATTTGTGTGCCTGATTAATCTATCAGCAGCAGTGGCCCCCACACATAACAAAGCAACTATCTCTTGTTTTCATGAAGCTCTTAATGCCTGTTGTTTGCTTGATTATTGCCAGACCATCTTTACAGACGGGGTACTTAAACAAAAACCATACATCACTCATATAGGTGGGACACTACATAAGTCCTGCACAATCAAACTCAAAAATGTTGAAAATATTTTGTGTATAAATGTAACTCACTGTGGTTGGGTATTTTGACTATCTGACCAAAGACATGGGGCATCATTATGAGGTGGGCGGGAAGGGATACCGGGCACCGGTAAGGATACCGGTGCCGTAATCCCTTACCGCCCTATTCCAAGGTCCCTTGACGGGGACCGTAAGGAACGTGTATGGGGGCTCAAATGGGAATGGGGAATGGTTTGTTCAATGGGGACTTACTGGTCCCGCCAGGGTCGGACTACACCGGTAAGTCCCCATTGAACAAGACCGGACTCGGTCATGGTATGGGAGGCAGCCATGGTGCTAGTAGCACCATGGCTACCGCCCATCACGTAATGAGGCCCATGGTCTCTTCAGCAAATACTATGAAACAGTGTCATCATCCACATCTATGTCTTACTGTGATGGAATTCCCTCAATCCTGCAAAGACCCTGATAAAGCAGCTTCAGTAGGTTAAGCTAGTAGGTGAAGGCAGGAAAATGTAAAATAAATCACATTTGCCATCATATTCTGGTACTAGATGATTAGAAGCAAATGACAGTATTTTTCTTGCCTTGCTTACAATAATGTACTTCTAACTGTGTGATCACAATCCGAGTAGCCAAGTAGTTCTACCAAATATATGTGGCTATGTGGTCATGTACATAAGCTGTACACTGTGACTTGGCTCAAATCCTAGCTTCATTACAGAAAGTGTGTGATCTTGGGCAAATTATTTTATCTCACTTTGCTTCATCTACTAAAATTAGATTCAGTTCACTATATGTGCTATTCAAGACAAGCCTCACTTAGGGCAGTAAGATATGTATCATTAAAATTATAGTAACACTTTAGTTCCCCATTCATACATTACATAAAACAACATAATTTGTTTCTTGGCTCACTCATGGCAGTTTCTTGTAATTTAACTTTGCAGGTAGTCCTTGAGTATCAAAGAGTATCAAAGTAAGCAATCGTATTCTTAGGGTTTGATGCCACATCCTAAGGCCAAAATGGCCCAGTGTGAGATGTTATATAAGTACAGACAAAACAGCCTATTTCATATTGGTGAACACTCTTTGTCAACTTCTGCATAGCCTTCACACTCTTATGAAAAACAGGAGATGTATCTTGGCACTGTAACCACTCATCAACCTGAAGCTTTCAGTTTGGCACAAGTAGGGCATGTACACATGTATTATTCCACCACCCTTCTTAGATAGGAGAACAAACACAGAAGATTCCCCTGACTTTAAATGCATATGAAAATGATAGACCAACAGCTCACTCTAGGACCAACACAAACATTGTTTGGTCACAAAAACCTGAAAATGGACGCACTTAGCATGGATTTCAAACAGTTCTCGAGCGCCTAATAACCTTTCTCTCTATCTGGAAGAAGCCACGTTCACTGCCAATTGCTCACACTGAATAACAGAATAATGTCTTCAACATGAATTCAAAAGCCATGAAATTCTAAAATCCTATTTGCCTCCTGTATCTGAAAGAGACCTGCGACTACAGCTCTACCTGAGGTAGCAGTCGCCCCAAGGAGAGGTTTTAATGTGCGGTGATCTCTCAGACCTGTCCCAGATGCACTCATTTGAGAACTTTAAAAGCCTTGCAAGTACAACTAAAGCCTGACAAGATTTTCCTTCTTCAAAGGTTAATATAATTCAGAGGTGGAACAGGTGTAGCTCTATTTAAACTACACATAACACTTTGCAAACCCCAAACAACCCTGAGTTTCCCAGTCACACGTTCTTTCTATAAAGCTGACAAAGTGTTGTTTCCTAGATCTGCTCATCTTTACCTGCTCTTTACTGGTGCCCCAGGGACATCACTTGTATACTTGTAATTGCTCTTTACTGCCACTTGGAATACATTTTCATTCATTAATTTGTAACATGATTAATTGCGCCTTTTCCCGTATGAATTGTGGTGTAAGCCCTTTGCCATTTATTTTATATTTTTATTTATGAAGTGCACAAACAAATGTCAACAAAATTAACAGGGTTCAAGTCCTGAAAGAAAATTGGGGTATGGAGGGGGAGGAGGGGGCTACATAATATATGCATAGGCTAGCAAAGGTGCTGAGGACATGAGGGCAGAGGGTATAGTTGCACCCGTTCTCCTTGCCATGCTCATCTAAATCATTGGCTGTGTCAGGAATCATTCTCCTCTCCTGCTGGATTCAGGCTTGGTGATGTCAGCATGCATTTTGAAAATTTAGAAAGTACTGCTCACTTCAAAATTGGAAAAGAGCTTCATTAATGGACCACATGACTTTGAATGGAAGGTGTGAGCAGGCCAAATCTGCTTTGCGGGTGCGGGAGTAAAAGGGGATCTTATAGCAAAATGCTGCAAAGACAACTCAGCAGGTTAGGTGAGTGTTGCTGAGATGTTACATGTTTATACCTTCCTATAGATTCAATGGCTTTTTTCTACTCCTGCTGCAAAATGTGCTGTAAAATGTGTTTTTTTGACCTGGAGATGGGTACAGCTTCCTCGCATCACTCAGTATGCACAGTACGTGAACATATCTTAAAATGAAACATACACATTGAGTTCAATTGACATTTCCCTTTAGAAGAAGGTGCAAAAGACAAATTAGTATTTTCCTTTCAAAAAAAGGAACCACCACTGGAAAAATAGCCTGAGAGATGAGAATGTCCAATAACTCTGCTGACAAAGTATAAAAGGTGCACACCTTTTAAACCCAACAATGTATATAGAAATATTCCAAGGAAAACAAAATCAAAACAGAAGACATGTGCTTTGATGACACGTTTATGTAGTCTTGTGGGGAAGCGTCTGCACTGGAAACATAAGAACCTGGGGTGAAATCCTAGTAACTGAACACTTGAGCGATCAAACATTTTTTAATTGTGGCCTCAAAAAAACCTACAAAGTGTTGCGTTCGCTCCATGAAAAAAGTGGGCCGGCGCTGTCCCCCACATGAATCCTCGACTTGTGCTGTGAAAATCAGCAGAGGTCCAGAACCAGAGAAGTAAACCCCTTCAATCTCTAGTACAAAATCCTCTCTTGCCACATCCTGGGCATATAGTCAAGGCACACTTGCCCTCTCATCCTTACCCTTCTCACCCCCACGTTGACTTTCATCAATACTCTGTTTCACAAAGAGAACTTGAAAAGTACACAAACCAAGGTAAAGTACTCGCAAAAATATATAAATCCTCATAGAAATATGCAAGGCAAAAATGTTTACAATTGTGGCATTATTCACCACACCTTGAATGGAGGACTAAAAATACCAGAATCGATTCAGCAGAAGGCAAAGGAAATGGCTTGTGGATTTTGAAAATGTACTTTCAAGACTTAAACACTCCTTCGAATTCTACACTCCTGTGAAAACACACCTTGTTTTGCATACCAAGAAGAAAAGAACTCTAAATGAAAATAAAATTACAGATTTGGTCCACTAAGGAAGGTGGAGGCCGGAAGTTATATTTTGGTTTTATCTTGCTATCAATGTCACATAGAAGGAAACCTTATTAGTACTGCTGCCGGCCACTTTCAGAACCACAGTCAGGAGGAAATTCAGTTGCACAAGGTTTCCATTGGGTAGAGTTGCAGGAGACCGTTTTTGGAAGTTGGATTTGATTTCCCCGTTTTACAAAAACTGCTGGTCAAGCGAGACGGTAAGAAAATATTCGCATTGTGTCACCACAACCACACGATTGGAGGTCTAGGGTCAGCCCTTAGACTTTGGGGTCAGGGTCCACATTTCAGATGACAGCTCTTAAAACAATGAATGCAAAGAATCATGCCCTACAAGATGGCTAGGCCTGAGGTTGGCACTTTACACAAATCAAATAAATAAATATGCTGTGTGTGAGTGCTCCGGTTCTGGGAACAGCATGTCAGAAACACCTCTATCTGTCTGACCAGTTCAGAACACAATATAGTTCACGGAAAACAAGAGGCTCAGGCTGAGGAGGGCAAAAAACTAAATGTAGGTTGTTGCGCTGAGCCGCAGCCCTGAAAGGATGGATGTCCTCATACCATTGGCACTTTTAGAAACTTCAGCAGCTCATCTGTGGTGTAGCTTTGGGTGTGCAGACCAAGAGGTGAGGGAAATACTTGTGGCCTGAACAAAGCAGGCTGTTTTATGGCTTATCACTATGCAAGCTGTGTAAACAACTCTAATGATTTCTTTTTTTTTGTTGCAATTTGGCATAGTCAATCTAATGAGGTGAACTTTCTTTGTAGTCACTTGTTCTCACGTGTAGTGAGAAGAATGCTGTCTGTGAGCGGTGGAGAATCATTTGTCTCCTCGTTCGGAGACTGTGAGAGAACCTGCTGGGTCGTGCCTCTACTCTGCACGTCTCTCGTGATGTGAACACAACTTGGCTTTAAAGACTGCATTAATGAGCCTACACACAACAAGGGCAGAACACTGGATTGGCTGGCAGACTTAAACTGCACTACCACAATCCTTAACAATGTGCCATGTGCCTGGTCAAACCACAACTGCATCACCTTGACTATACAGGAGAGCACCTGCCTCAACACCAGCAATGCCATCACCCCACAAATCCTGCCCAGAAACGATCATAGCATAACATTGAACAATTTACTACCCCTATTACAGCCCATTACTGATCCAACTTAAAACCTAGATAAGCCCTAAATAAAATTGCCCACTTAAATTAAGAAAGGCGAAACCTTCAGCCCATTTAAATAAATGCAACAATCCTGGTGCCAATGTAGTCACTAGATTCCACAGTGCTTGCAAAAACACAATTTAAAGGTGAACAGAGGCTGAAGGTTGCAGGAAGGTGTGGGTATATTGCTTGTATACACCACAATTGGAAATTGAAATGAGAACAAATCCAGTGACACCAGGCCAAATGTTTCAAATATTATATGCTAAGTTTATTATGTAGTGGTTCAGCCTGACACGTGTTTCGAGCATACATGCTCTTCATCCGAGGCCGATTGAACGTTAGGTAGAGTTAACTATACATATCAATTGCAAATAATCATACAACCAAGGAGCCAACCAAGGTGAAACAAGCCGGCAGTTAAACATATGTCCAAAGGCATTCATATATAATCATCAATGGTTCATACATGTTAACAGTTGGATTCAAACACAAATAGCAGTAAATCATCAGTGTATCCTACAAAAAATATTTTTGGACCAAATCATAAAAACATATTGTGCAAATAATGAAAACAAAACAAGAGAGAGAGGGGAAAAAGAAAAAAAACATAATTGGTTAGTTTGCATTGACTGAATTTGAAGGCGCACTGGATGCTGATCCAGTACCCATCTATTGTGGAATCCCACAGGGTTCCTGCGTTTCACCCACGCACTACAACATTTTTACAATGCTTCTCTTTGATCGTCTTGATAGCTTGGGTGTCACCTACACCAATTATGCGGATGACACTCCTCATTACACTCACTGGCTGCTATGACAAAGACTCCAAAATGTTAAATGAAATTTATCTCAAAATTCGGGCGTGGATGGCCACGCACAGCCTGTGCCTAAATGACGACAAGACGAAACTTCTGATCATTGGGTCTCAAGCTCATCTAAACAGACTTGATACTGTTTGGAACATCATTAAAGTTGCCAATGAGGTCAAAACTCTTGGTGTCTACTCTCTCCCTCAAAAAACAAGTCGATACTAAAGCTTCAACTACAGCATACATCAACAAACTGATCAATGCCTGCAAACCTTACTTGTCTACTAATAGTTGCCTTACGCTCGCCAGGGCATTGATATTATCTTACCTGGACTGCTGCAATACTTTATTCTTAGGCTCTACCGAACGCAGCCTGAATAAATAAATAAATAAGTCCTTCAGAACAATGCTCTCAGGCCTGCGCTAAATATCTCAGGCTCTAATCACATCTCTGCCATTAGACGTAACACACACTGGCTCCCAGTGCGTGACAGAATCTTTCTGCACAGGCTAGTCATCACGCATAAATGCCTGTCAAACACAGCTCCTAAATATCTGGCTAACAAATTCCCTAGGAACTTACCTTCCAGACCCACAAGATTCTTCTATGCACACTGTCTCAACATCCCTAAGTACAAACTATAAAGTGCAGGTGGGTCCAGCTTCCCTGGGGAAGGTGCAAAGCACTGGAAATCCCTCCCTACAGCCATAAGGGCAGAACCTTCTTTTTGGACTTTTAGATATAAAGTGAAAGCTAAGCTCATTGCCCATCAACATTAAATTTAACTCTTACTGTGTCCACCACTTATACTTGCCACCTACTTCTCCTCGGTCGTGCCGACCATACTACTTTTATTTATATGGCCCGTGTTAGGCCAGTGCTTGGGGCCCCAAGTCTGGCTCTTGTCCCAATACTTTGGATTCACCCCCTATGCAGTGTTGTTGACCATGTTGTAACTTTTGTTGACCATTATGTAACTGGCTCCTACGGCCAACTGTGAATTGCTCTTCAGCTGCTGCTGCCTCTTTGTATTTATTCCGATGTTGGCACATTGACCATTTTGTAACCCAGGTCAACAAGCCATTTGTCAACTGCCTCTTTGTGAATGTTCCTGTAATAATCAACTATGCTGAAGCACCCTGATACCTCAGGCTTAGGTGTGTTCTACAAATAATAAACTAAACTTCAGGTGACAGATTTTGTTGCGAGGTGACAGCAAGCTCCGTGTCTATACTTGAGCATAAACTGGTCTCCTGAAGTGGGCGGAATCCCGTCACGGACACGGCCCGTGCTCGTGATGCAGCATAGTATCCGCTGCATTCTTCACATGTGCCAAGCTCCTCACAAGCATTGTGTGATCACCCTCTAAGGTGAATTTACTTCTCACTGTTGTTTCCTAACTCCACCTGCACTCCTCTCGCTGTTGTGTCAGTTCACTGTGTTAGGGGTTTTGTCATAGGGCTATTACATAACTTGGGTGGTATTTTAGTTTCGTGGTAAATTGGTGGTAAAGTGGCAGTAGTTTAGTATTATGGTATAAAAATGGTGAGCATATTTATAATACTGCCCTATATGATGAGACCAGCCTTTTCCCCTTTGTATTTATATTCTGTTTCAGAGTTGGCTGTAAGTACAACTCACCGGACGTTATACATATAGGAACATAATAGCACCATCTGTTATGCTGATGGTTTATATACGACATCAGCCTACCATATTTAACAGTTCTGTTCAGCTTCCAGCATGCACAGCTGAACACACACACACATGCATCACAGATTTTCTAGCTTGCTATATAGTTCTCCAACTTTTTATTTTTTACTCTACCACCTGCGGTAAGTATTTTACTGCTGTGGTATATGCACTAAGGCACTTCCTTGTTACCTCCCCTCCTTTAAGAATAATCACCAGACACACAGTAAAACAATCCCACCAGCTCAGCTTTTTCCATTTTTATACATGGGTTAAAATAACACTAGTTACAATAATACATCTTATTTCAGTTAAAAAAACATTTGTTTGTTCTTACCAACGCCTCAAAACTGACGCGGTTATCTAAGAGAAGAGATATGAAGCACATCACAATACATGGAAATTATTTCTTTCATCAGATTTTGTAAGTCACCATTAAGCATGTGAGAAAAAAACAGCAAACACTTTGTTAAGAATAAATATTTGTCCTGACTATCTGATGGGAAACACACATGAAATTGTCTGGGCTCCTCAATTCCCACAGATACTCACATTAAACTCTGAAGTCTCTACGCTTTATAAGGAAAAACCTCCTCTCTGCTGTGGGTTATCAGCAGAGAAAGTGTTGCAGATTCCGCACTGCTTTTGCCACCCCCGAAAGTCAGCTCACAGCCCCAGCTGGTCTAAAGGCCTGGACAGCTCAGCTCTTCTCTCTGTCGGCTGCTCTCCCCTTCTTCAGCCAGAAACAAAAAAAGAAAGAACCCCACACCCTTTCTGCCTCCTTCATTTATAGATCAGCCCTGTCAGTCAAAACAACCTCCTGCATTTTTCTTACGTCTTCTATCGCCCCAGTAAGCTTCTAAAACCATAGCATTTTTCTGTCCAATCACCCAGCGAGGGCCTACATGTATCAACCTTGCTTGCTGCACAGGACAATAGCCTTTCTGAATGGAAAAGACAGCCCATTCATTTTGCACGCATGTTCCATTTTCACCGAAAAAGAAACAGAATCTTCCATCTGAGCTCTCTTGCATTTTATTGTTAAAGGGAACACTAATTAATCAGGGTTCAATGTTATTTTATAGGGACTTGTTAATGGATTAATCTGAGTTAGTTTTTCAATGCAAAACTACACAGATGACAAATTCACGTATAACATGAAGCATTTTTTACACGTGCTCAGTGCATTTAAATCTGCTGTCTTTGCATCCATTTTATTGACTCAAATGAAACCTAGTTACCAGCCCCCATGATCCCAATGCATTACCTTTTAATTTGTTATCTCCACTTGCACTAAATAATTTTCTGTTACTATTTGCACTTATTTCTACTGACTGTCTCCATGGAAATAATGCCATGTACCACAGTATCCTACATAATCCTACAGCTTTGCCACAATTCAAAAATACACTACAACAGTAGGCGTACTCTTTACTACTCTAACACTGTAATATTATCTTCAAGAGCCCTGGGCCCTGATGGCCTCTCGAATATGGTTAAGAGAGACCCATTGCTCTGGGCTGGGATCCTGCACAAGCTCCTTAAAAAGGTTATCAAAGATGGTAGTATACCTAATTCTTGAAGGGAATCTTTATTGGTACCCGTTCATAAGAAGGGTCTGAGGGATTTGGCTACCGATTATAGATGTCTTGCCATGAATGGTGCTACCAGTAAATCATTTTGTAATATTTTATTTGACGAACTTAGAGACTGGGCTAATAAGTCCAAGTTAATACCCTTGCAGCAAACTGGTTTCTGAAGGGGGATGAGCACTACCCAAAACATCTGGACTGTTCAATATCTCATGTGCAATGCAGTAAATAACAAAGATACATCATTGTTCTTTGTGTTTATTCATTACTCAAATGCCTTTGACTGCATTGATCGCAACAGAGCAAGCTGACTAATTGGGAAATGATCCTCGGCTTCTTAGCCTCATTACTCAACTTTATATAAACACCTCTGTCGTCATAAGATTAAATCAGATGGGCCTTTTACCCTCTAGTATTCTGAAAAGTAATGGGCTTAAACAAGGCTGTGTCCTGGTGCCTATATTATACAATCTTTATTTGGTGGGCATGTACCAATGTCCGGCAAATTAAAATAACTTCATCCTAAATTTGGGAAACATTCCATACCTTGGCTTTGTTACGCAGACAACACAATATTGTTAGACCAAACTACCTATTGGCCTCCAAAGATCTTTACTGTCCCTGGCTAAATACTCTATAGAAAATAACTTAAAAATGAATATGTTCAAGACAAATTATGATGATCATGCATTCTAATATCTTAATGAAGTTTGAATGGACTCTAGATGGGGAGCCCATTAGTATTGTGAAACATTACATTTTTTTGCTAGTTTTATTTTCCAATATTGTGTCTCCAGAAACGATAAAAAATCATATTGTTTCCATAGCTATTTGCCATTTTACTTTGGTTGAAAATTGTATACATATAAATGGGGGGTTTTCATTAGAGGGATTGATTAAAATATACATGACTAGTACTATCCCCGGAGTCTGATAAGCAGTTAGCTTGATTGAACCAGCTAGAAAGCAAATTATGCATAGACCTACCTCAGTGCCTTCTTATTGAGGTAATTAGGATTGAATTAGGATTAGTGTCCGTACACACCTTGGTTAAGATCAATCAAGGTGTATTATATTTGAAATTTTTGGAAGATAGTGGAGGCACAATATTTTCTTATTGTACGGATATGTGTAGAATATATCCCAATGGTAATAAGGTGTTGCATGATTTCTCTCTTCATGCCATGAGTTCCACCGTATTATTGGTTGGACACATGACCCTACATTTAAATGTGTGGACCTTAGAAAACAAATCATCCGCATGGCTCAAATTTGGGAGCATCTTAATTACATTGATCACATCTCTTCGAAGAAAATGTTTGGTGAGTATGCAAAACAGAGCTTCCTCTATCTCACTCCTTTTGCGTATGTAAAATATACTTTAGATCATGCATTGCATGTGTATATTATGAAGTTAAGATTTAACTTTTGCCGACTCTTATGGTTACAGGGACGAGAAATAATCTGCCCCTCTCTCTGCATAATTGCAGATGGTGCGGAAAAGAGTTAGAAACATCTAGACACCTTTTAGCTCAATGCACAGCACCTGCCACTTTATATAATGTTAATTAACAGAATTATAGTATAAGCGACATTATTAATACTCTGGTATCAATTTTGGACACAGAGTTTTGCAGCTAATTCCAGGCTATTACTAAACTCTGTTTTTAATGTGTGGAAACATATCTCTTACTAACAGAATTTTAATATAATATATAGTATAAATTAGTCAATAGTGTAGTATTTATTTTATGCATATCTTGCTTGAATCTATCTTTTTTCTTTTTGTATTGTGATATAAATGGAGATCTTGTTTTGAATGTAATCTATTTTATCTACAATGGTTTATGTATTAAACATATACACAATAAACAAATGTAATATCTCAGTATACACATAACTTCATTATAATCTATTTAATCACACTATGCTTGCACAAATATAGGGTACTTATCTGCTTGAAGAGCAGCAAAAGAAGAGGAAAGGACTGGACCAGGATATGACATGGTAGAGAGAAGGGAGCACGAATTGGTGGACACAAAAATGAGGCAAAAATACTCTAGAGAGTGGACTTGTGAGGTTTTGTAGTTCAGTCTCTTGTAGTGTTTCCCATTTGTGTATGAACACAGTTTGTATTCTAAAAAAAAGAAAACAAGAATAGAAAAGTTTGAAAAGCTGCTGAAGGGTAGCAATAAAGAAGTTAAAGTATAATGCTCGCTACTGGTCTTGACATAGAATTCAAATGCCCGGGCCTTGAACATGTCTTTCAAAATTTGAGAAGCAGATACTAAGACATTTAGTTGAATTGACAAATCTTCTTGGCGTACACCCTGTAAAGTTACCAACCATGGAGAAAAATATAATTGCAAAATTACTTTGCAATTAGGTCAGTTTTTTCATTGCAAAAATGTTTCCAAAAACAACTTAAGAGTTTTCTTGTTTTCAGAATTGTGATATTCATAAGAGCCTTATTGTTTTTTCTGTAGTATTTGTTTAGATCAGCCATCTTATTTTTAGTTTCATTGTGGAATTTTTAATGTTTAAAATGAGGTAGTTTGATAGCCCAATGATATTTCTCAAATAAAACCTATTTTCTTGTTCGTGTCAAAATATGTATTTCTTATGTACTTTTTAATTTGATGTTCTAAGCTCTCTCTACTAGTAGTTGGTCTATCTGTATCACTATCAATTTCTGAGCTAGCAGGGGGTGAAGCCAAACTGCTACTCCTTGATCTAGAAACTTCATCATATTTTTTTTGGTATGTGTATACCCAGTTATCTTGGTAGTCCTTATCATCGCGAGAAGATTTCAGAGATTTCCTTAGTTTGACTCCATATTGACAGATGTGGAAAAATAGTTTCTAACCATGGATGGACCAGTGATGCCTATGGCCTACTTCCTCCCTAAAATACATAAATCTTTTACAAGGATTCCAGAGGGTAGAGCAATTGTGAGTGGGGGTGGTGGCATTATGGAGCCTATCTCCATTTACATTAATGAATGTCTGGCACCATTGGTTGCTCAAACACCTACCTTTGTGAGAGATACGATGCACATCTTAGAGATTTTTGAAAAATTAGCATTTACTTCAAACCTCCTGTTGGTCACGCTTGACGTGAAGGCAGTTGAAAGTGTGGACTATATATTTCGTGAATATTCAGCCTTGTATTTTGAACACATTGAAATGCTTCAGGACTTACTACTATGTACACTTACCAACAATGGGCCTCATTCCGAGTTCGGAGGTAACCACACCGCTATTTGCGGCATGGCTGCCTCCGAACTCGTCCAAACTCCAGCCTGGTGAAGGGAGTAATTACCAGTCCATTCCGAGGTCGGAGGGACCGGTAATTCCGCATTCACCAGGGCCATTCCCCATTCCCATTTGAGCCCCCATAGGGCTTAATGGGAAGGGGGAAGGTGGCAATAACGGTACCGCAAATTACGGTACCGTTATTGACCCCAGAGTCCCTTTGCGGGTCCCGTCCTTAACGCCTGCTAAAAGCAGGCGTTAAGGAAGGACCCGCAAAGGGAACTCGTAGTAGGGTGGTAAGGGTTTAACGGCACCGCTCTCCTCACCGGTGACCGTTAACCCTTACTGCCCTACTTGGAATGAGGCCCAATGTCTTTTTGTTTAACAATGTTTATTACAAACAGGTAATTGGGATCTCCATGGAGGCAAGCTTTGCGCCAGCCCTGGCAAACATCTTTATGCACCAATACAAACAATTTGCTTTCACCAATGTGGAATTTATACAGCACATCTATGTATGGAAACGTTTCATAGATGATGTGATTATGGTATGGTATGGACTGGTACGGTGGAATGCCTGCTTGATTTTGTTACATATCTCAACACCAATAACTGGGGAATCCAATTTACACACACGTATAGTGACATGTGCATTAACTTTTTAGATTTAACAATATCTATGTCAGATAAAGGCTTTGTGACTAAAACATTTCATAAATCTACTTCGGTCAATGCTGTGTTGCATGCTGAGAACTGCCATAAAAAGGTCAGTTATCTCCAATATCCCCAAGGGTGCGTTCATTAGGGCCAGAAGGAATTGTTCTAATACTGATGATTTCAAACAAGAATGTGAATTGATAAAAAAGAGGTTCTTAGCTGTTCAGGCATTGAATAATATGAAGAGAGTGGATCTGCTCATCCCTAAAGCACGTATCAAGACGTCCTACAATGACAAACTAAAATATATTACACGATACAATGCGGACAGCTGAGACATATATTTCATTGTTAAGCAACACTGGAATCTGGTCCATTTGGATAAGGACATCAGTACACGGTTAGACCCACACCCTCATTTTATTTATAACAAAGCTAGTACTTTGAAGAACATACTTTGTTCTTCTTTTATGTCCAATCCACAATCTAGACCAACTTGGCTACATATGGCACAGAAAACATGTTTTTATAAATGTGGGGGCTGCTCAATGTGCGCCCATGTTCTGGAAACCAAAACAGTGGATTTTGGAAAGTTAGGAACACATTATGGGAATTCTTTATCAATTGCAATTCCAAATGTTGTGACTATTGTATTATTTGTTCGGTTGGTCTTCATTATATTGGCAGCACAATTCGGCCACTTAAAATCAGAATGAGAGAACACTTCTCGACTATATCGAACCAAGATGCTAAATACCCTTTCGCGACACACTGGCAAAAGGTCCACCAAATGGATGATAAACAAGCAATCAAATTTGTGGCTCTGGCAAAGGTTTTATTACCTCAGAGAGGGGGCAACCTCGTACTGAAGCTTAGACAATTAGAAACCCGGCTTATTTGCCAATATTGCACAGTCCTGATTGGGCTCAACACAGACCATGCATTATCTGTGTTTCTGTGAGGACTTGCATATTCCTATTGGTGTCTGCTGGAGATACATAAATTCATGTTTACATGGCAACAGCCTTGTCTTTAATTATTAGGTGCGTGGAAAATGATCTGTATACGTAGTGCCGGTGTCATGTGAGTTTTGTAAGATGGGGATGTATGATGTGTTCTACAAGGTTGCACAGTAGCTGCATAACCCCTATTGCTTAAACTATATTTAATAAGAAACAATTCCAATACTGCAACGCGTCATGGAATGAGCATGCACTCGCATTATGTTAGAGTTACTTCTTTGAACGTCATGCTAGCATGGTTCAGAGCAATAGGTTGTAGATAAGGTTACACAGAAGCCGCATTACCTCCATTGCACAAACCATATTTAATATGAAACAGTGGTTGAACTCAACTGCAACGCTATTTTGGAATTAGCATGATTCCACTTGAATTATGTTCGAGTTACTTCTTTGAATGTCATGCCGCACGGTTCAAAATAGTAGGTTATTGTTGCCCTAATTCTAATATGCAAACCTGTTATTTACATTTTAATTTGAGTTAGTGCATCTTTATTTAGTGTACGATATACGGGTTGTGACCGGCAAGGTGAGTTATACTCACTTAATATGGCAGCCACCGGAGCTTACACCCCTGTTTCCCACACATGCACCATGCCTTGGGGTTAGTTTTAAGGTAGCATGCATGAAGCCGATGGCTTGCTTTAGAATGGAGTTTATGCCGAAAGGCTGGGTGAGTTAGGTATATTTGTGTACGACCCCTTGAGGGTCTAGTGGGGGCTACCGTTCACATGTGATGTTGGTAATAATGGGATTAGACAATTGAGCTAATTGAGCACGCTTTTCTTTTATCTCTATAACTATTTGGGCTATGGAATAGATCTATAGACGATTGGACATGTATCTGGATGGATTGTTAACGCATAATTGATGCATGATTGCAGTAAATATTTCATACAAGCTAACGGGATCACGCAATCGCAGCATATATAGGTATGTGGAATTGAATTTCCAATATCAGTTCATTGTTTGCAAAAATCTAGTGGTCTTGTGAATCTAATTAGAATTGCTCACTGCTTTTTTCTGGTTAAAGACTGCATAAACAGTGAGCCTACGGTCATTTAACAATTGGTAAGTGGCAATAATAACTTCCAGCCACCTAAATGTTAGATTTGTTCAACCATGGAATTGGCAAAATGTGATTATATACATATCTTTCAATTTATATCCCTCAGTGATGTAGATTGACTTAAGGATCCCACAAGGTACGTTGGGCCTCATTACGGGCCTGGCGGTAGCTGTGCCTGTAACAAAGGCACGGCTGCCGCCACACCTGTGATTTTGAAAGGCACCCACAATGGGCAATTACCGGGTCATGCCGAGGTCAGCAGACCCAGTATTTGCCCATTGCAGGTGCCGGCAATAAGGGATTCCCCATCCCCATTCAGCCCAATAGGGCTGAATAGGGCTGAATGGGAATGGGGAGCTTGGATGCACCGGCACCGTTCATAACGGTGCCGGTGCCTCCATGAGTTGTGCTTGCGGGTGCCGCACTGCCTGCCAGGTCGGACCTGTCAGGCAGAGCAAGATCCGTGAGCACAACTCATAGTATGGTGGTATGGTAGCAACAGTGCCGGTAGCGATACCACCGCCGTTGTCGCCTTACCGCCATACTTGTAATGAGGCATTCTCTTTATTATCATGTTTTCTAATGTGGCCTCTGTGAGCTTTGGATTGAGCACACTTACTAAACCATCTTATCTTGTATCTAACTAGATTTTTATTTTTTATGTGTTTTTTGTTCTCTTTACCCATCATTCTCCCCCTTCAATTTTTATTATGTTTTGCATACTCGCTGATTGATATCCTTTTTGTATTATCTGTATTAATGGCACTGATGTGGCAATAAGACCCGAGGCGGCGGGCCAATACCACCCCCGGTAATGCCCCCGGGGCCGTAACGAAGCCCCGGGGGCATTACCGTGGGAGGTATTGGCCTGCCACCTCGGGTCTTATTGCCATTAGTACCCCGGCCCGTTAGATCGGGGTACTAATGGCATTTTTTTTCTGTTTCGAAACGCTGCCGCATTTAAAAAAAAATAAAAAATAATAAAAGGTGAAAAAAAATGCCCGCCAGGAAAGGGAAAATGTAGTCGGTTTTCCCTTTCCATGGCAGCCATTGGGAGCGGATGCGCTGGGAATAGAAGTGTTTCCAAAAAAAGAAGGTAAGTGGGGTTGGGAGGGTGGGGAGGGGATAGTTTGTGGGCATGGGGGTGGAGGGAAAAAAATGTTACCTGAGTCCCCGGCTGGGGATGAAGGCAGCCTCCAGCCATGGGGAGGCTCGGAGCACGGATTGCCCTGTTTCGAGCATCTTCATTGGCTAAGGGGCTGCCACGCACCTCGCCGGGAACAGAGTACCCGGCACGCGTGGGACGCACTAACATACACAGGAATACCGTGTGGTATGGCTCGGAAAAGAGTATTTCCGGTGTACAGCGCGTGCCGGGTACTAACGGATGGGTAAACCTGATGTCTTGTGCTATGAACCTGTGTGCTATTTTTGGTTTTATGGAAATGTTTTGATGCGGCCAACGGCCATCTGCCCTGCTAATGTGTTCTTTGGTTTGTCGTGCCCACTGTGTATATTGTAATTATACAACACAATTGTATATGATGTCTTCAGTCTCAGAAGAAGAGCCTATAGCTCGAAACACGTGTCAGGCTGACCTGCAACCAATTAACCATAGCATATGCAGTCATGCGACCATTGAAATGAATAGCCTCTGTGTCCTAGGTATGGAATTTTGTAAAAATATAGGGAGCGCGGTGGAAGCTATTAAAGCGGATTGATTATTTTGTATTTAAATTATTTATTGGTGATTTATTGTGATATCATTTGTTTGCAGGGCGGTTGTTGAAGAGGATACCCTGAAACATGTTTTGAATTGTCTGGGAAGTCAATAAACAACAAGGTGCATTTGCAAAAGCAATGTGCCAGTAAATACTTGGAAAAGTAATCAAATTGCAAATGTGTGTGATCAAAAGGAGAACATAATCAATAACTTTGAAGAGTGTTCTTCTGTTACATGAGTGTGGCCAGAGTGATTGTAAATATGCATATTAAATATGTATATTTGCATTTATTTAAAAACAGGAATGTTAATTTCAATTAGTGGAAAGGTGACTGTACAAGAGCATAGAGACAAAACAAGTAGGGAGCCAGTTTATGAGGGCATTAACGATATTGGCACAGACACCTGGAAGGGAAACATAAGAAATAGGTGACTTGAAAAGGTAGCATTAAACTAAGGGGGCAAGTGCTTCCAACTAAAGAGGAGTACAGTACAAATATACAGAAAAGCATTATTACATAATTTTGATGAGCTCAGCATGAGACAGCGGCAGAAATCCGGCTGGGATGAAGAAGGAAATAGAGAAAAGATTTGAGTCTTGTTAGCAAAGAGGTAATAGTGAAAGCCAAAGGTCGAGATAAGGCTTCCTCAAGCAGAGGTATATAAGAGGAGCAGCAGAAGTTGAGATTGCAGGATGAGCAGATATTGTGATTGCTTTGCAGAGTGTGAACGAGTGTTTCTTTGCATCCTAACTTTTCTGTTAGAATTGTTAAAACTGTTTAGAATTCCCTGTACCTTTGTACTTTTTGCCATCCTCGCTGCATGCAAGTTAGTACTTGGTTTTAAAGCAGCTCGCTTTCCTATTTGCTTTGGGCTAGCTTCCAGCTCGGGAACTGCATCTCACAGCTTTCCAAGCACAGCATAAATCAGGCTACCTGGCTCACCTGCACTGGCGCACCTGGAACAAGCCGGTCTTCGCTGATTATCAACGTGCCTAAGATCTCAGGGCTAGGAACCCTACAAATAAGTTATCCGCACAAACCCCCTCCCCCGTCGTATCACATTTGTACTCCTACTACCAGTACCGGTGCTAGACAAGATGGGACACCCACCAAGGGAATCGTTATAAGTGGCTGCGCTAAGAGCCAAAAGGTTAGCCCTCATAAATAAACTTAAATTGACAAAACTGGACTCTCTCCCTGAGCACTCAAGAGAGAACAACCGGCCATATTACCAATAACAAGATGCACTCCTGTTTTAACATCCCAGTACCGATAATAGAAGAACCTTCAATGCCACTTTTCCACCATGGCAAGACACCCATGCCTCAAGCCCCCACATTCTGTCCCTCTGACACGTGGCCTCCGAGCCACTAACCTGTATCTTTAAATAACAGAGCAAATAAGAACCTTGGCTCTAATGACAATGATAAGGCTTTAGATACTACCACTCATAGCTCTTTCACCTCATGTACAACGATCAAGGAAGCCCCCTGCCCCAGAACTACCAATTTAGAGAACATGGTAAGGGGAAAACCTCCTCCTCAAAAAAAGGAGACCAAGTTAAAAATTGCCCTCCTGAATACAAGGTCCCTAAATAAACATGCTTGAGATCTACATGACCTTGTGGTGGATAGTAATCACGATATTCTATGCATCACAGAAACCTGGCTACAGGACACAAGGGGCCCTATGATCAGCCTGGCGGTTCCCACAGGTTTTTCCTTCTTTTGCACTAATCACGATAAAGGATATGGTGGTGGGGTGGCGATTATAACCAGAACCGAGTTAGGACTTTTTCCTTGGCTGTGGAATCCTACATGTCACAATAGCCCCAATCAATCATAATTGTATTAACATTGTTATAATCTATAGGCCACCCACTTCAATGCCTGCCTCCAATGATGACATCATGAAAAATATTGAACAGCCTCTCCAGCCCTAATTCTGCTACCCTTTTCCTGGGGGGAGTGGATCACTGGAGAGGAAACAAACAGGACAAAGAAGCCTTTGAATTAGAAACCACCCTGAATATCATAGACCACAAGGTCCAGCATAGAGAGCCAACAACAGACATAAACAACATTCTGGAGTGGATAGTGACAAGAAAGCTTATAGTCAATATTAACCAGACCACACCATACGTATGGGCAGACCATTATTTTATCGACTTTACTATCCAAACTACAGATCCCCTCCCCAAACCAAATAACCAGACCAAAACAGTTCTTAGTCGGAATTTCAAAAAGATACTCCGCCAAGACATCGAACTTTGTCTAGATACCATCATGACCAATACCTGTACCTAGGATCTAGCTGATTGCCTGGTGACCTCTTTTTCCAATACTTTCACTGAAATGCTGGACTCAACGGCCCCCCTTAAATACAAACTGGTTAGCGAGAACACAGGACACCAAACCTGGTCTACTCCAGAACTCCACGCTCTCAAATGACAAAAATGCGCCCTAGAATCACAATGGCTAAAACATCATTCTGAGGAAACCAGAATAGTCTGGAAGGAGGTAGATAAACTATATAAATCTCAAATACTGGACACCAAAAAGAATGTTTTCAACAAGCAAATCGAACAATCTTCCAACTGTATGGGAATGCTAGTCAAGATTCTGAAACTGCTTAAAAACCCAAAGGCATCCCAAACTTGCTTTCAACCCACAAGCATAGACTGCTGTACGGTCCAGGCCGCCTTTGAAGCTAAAATTGTCAATGCAAGAAACAAAATAATAAATGCTCAAAGCAGTGCTTTCATACAGAAGGACCAGTCTATCGCAAAACCCAAGGGTCTCGAACACCCTACCTTTACACTCACGCACATCTCTGTCCCAGATATGCTCAGAATGTTATCCTCCATGTACCACAGCTCCTGCCCATATAATATTCTTCCTTCGAAACTGATTTTAGAGCACAAGGACTTATTTGCTCCATACCTGACCAGGTTTGTAAATGCCTACTTCAGGGATGGCCAAGTAACCAACTCAATCAAGAAAGCCAAAGGTACCACCCTTCCAAAAAAAACAACATAGACCCAAAAGAAACAAGTATTCTGAGACCAATTACAAATTGTCAATTCCTTCCAAAATCTTAGATAAATTTGCCACTGCACAGCTCCAAGAATTTGTGGAGCATAATAACATCCTCCATGGCCCAAAAGCAGGCTTCCGTCCATCCTTCAGTACCAAGATAGCTCTCGAGGATCTGCAATCCCACATGTCAAAATTGTGGATGAAGGGAAAGCCAGGATGTTGATCTTGTTAGATCTTTCAGCGAATTTTGGTTTGATAGATCATGAATGTCTCTTGCTTTCCTTGAGTGATATTGGCCAATGCTCTAAGGAAGCTGTTGGCTAGTTTCACTCCTTCCTCTCAAACTGAGAGTCTAGAATTCAGTGGGGTCCAATTTTTTCTCCCCCAGCAACTGTCAAATGCAGTGTCTCAAGGCGCATCCATCTCACCCGTGCTGTTCAATCTATATATATCAGATCGCTCTGCACTCTCCTTTATAATTTGGGCACATTTTTTACAAACTATGCGGATGACACCCAACTGGTCATGGAAATTAGTGGTGATCATGCCAAATACTCCATCACTTTATGCAACATTTATGGTAAAATTGAAAGATGGATGTCAGAGAACTAGCTATGTCTGAATGGCAGCAAAACTGAACTGTTGATCTTTGGTTATCAACAGGCCCGGGGCAAACCAAATTCCGAACAAGAGACAATGAAATCCAAGTCCAACAAAAATTAAAAAACCAGGGAATTCAATTGGAGGCCTTGTGAAATGCAGATGCCCATGTAAATTACTTAAACCAAACCTGCAACTACTATATATGCCTTCTCAGGAATATTCGTCCCTACATCACAGAAAAGAACTGCGCCACCATCGCAGGAGCAAACACCCTAACCAGACTTGATTATTGTAATTCGCTACTAAGTGGAGCCTCACTGTCTAATCATAAGAAGTGCCAGATGATTATAAACAATGCTCTGCGTATTGTTAAAAACATCCCCAGAAAAACTCACATATCAGATCACAGAAGAAATCTCCACTGGTTACCAATACAGGAACACATACGTTTCAAAATGGACACCAGAGTTCATCGCTGCCTCTTCGACACAGCCCCTAAATACCTTAAACCATTGGTTCCCCCGTATCTCCCCATCAGAACCCTTCGATCGTCCAACCAAGGACAAATACAGGGCCCACGGGCCAAACGCACAAAAGGTCTAGGAAGATTGTTCCCCGCCAAAGCGGCCTCTTTTTGGAACATACTGCCACTCGTACTCAGATTAGAACCTGATGTAAAATCCTTTATAAAATCTTTTAAAACCTTTATTTTTAAATTAACTAAGCTCCTAACATAGCCCCCGCCCTCTTTCAGGGTAAATTGTCTTGTCTCTTAGTGTTCTGTCGCATTGCGTTTTTGTTTGCGACCTGATACATATGGGCTGCCGGCGCGGTATGAATAGAAAAATGCAACATAAATAAATAAGTTCAAAGTTTGATCCTCCGGGGACGCTGACGGGGCTAGGGTCAGAGGTTTGATACTGCCAAGAGATTTTGAAAGGAGCAACCTTCCAGATAGGAAGCAGTCCAGATGAGAGCAGATTTTGCAAAACCCTATTTCTAGGGGAGTTAGGAGGAGAGATGAATGGTCAACATTGTCAAAAGAGGAGGAGAAGTAAAAAACAATGAATATAGAAGAGATTTTGTAATGGTGAGCAGAAAGTTCAAGACATGCATGAGTGCAGTGTTGGTGGATTGTTTACTAATGTTGGGGGCAGCCCCGTCCCATCCGCCTAAGCGCTTTAGAGTGAGATGAGATACATTCAAAGCACTATGATGGGCCAGTGGGAGGGAGCACGGTGAAAGGACCACCTCCCAATATAAAGCACCCCACTTCAATATAATCAAATATAATCAACCCACATAATGCCATGCAGGGCGCGAGCAACATTGCTATTTTGCGTAGATGTTAGTAATCATAGTTAAAAGACAAGGCCTGCGCAGCAAATGCAGCATTTCATGCACTAGGCCCAAATTGCGAGACAAGGGAAATCTCCAGCCAATCCTGAGCTCCCATGAGGACAGCCCACACCCCCAACTGCCACAACATCTATTAATTGTTCTAACAGTGTTACAAAGATGTGTTTTTTAGTCAAGAGGAATGTGCCCTACAAGGCCGTGATTACAGACCGGCGCCTGGTGTATATGTTATCTGACATTGGCCAAAGCATGACCTGGTCTATAGCCCATAGAACTGACTAAACCTCAAGATCATTGAATTCCATGGCACCATGTGCCCTTTGACCAGCAAACCCAAAGTAACAAGTCCTGAAATGTTCAAAGAGGATGGACAGTGTACATCGTTGAGTGAAAATCATATGATTTGTATTGCAAGGTGCTGGGAGGGATACATTATAGTTCAAAACAAAGGTGGAGACGTTGGAGCCAGATGGCGCACAAGGGAGTGAGTGAAATGTGTTTGTGAATGTTAGAGTGCCCCAGAACCTCCTTTGAGCCAGTCTTAAAGCCAGCCAGGTGCACAGTATGATGATAAAGTAGCATTGTGTTAGGAGTGTAGTTAATTTGCTCTTTGGCCTTCGACGTGAGGGGAAGATGATCACTGCAGCAACCACGTGATGGAAGATGGGCGGACTGGGCTAGAGCCAATGGCCTGGCGTCTCTTATGGAGTTAGATGTAAAACAGTTAATCTGGCCACCTTTCTAACAGTTATGCCCACTGCCAAAGATTTACCAATGCACGACTGTGCCACATACAAGATTACGCATTGGCGGAGGGTGGGGTACAATTCGTTGATGGGTTATCCACAATTGACCAGGAGCATGGACAAAGACATTCAGGGGTAGCAGTGGTACGACTCGAGGAAGGGGAGTACAAGACAATGGGCCTCATTACAAGTTTGGCGATAGTCTTGCCGGTAAAACAGTCAGGCTGCCGCCAAACCTGCAGTTTTTTTCCGGCACCCGCAAATGGGCTATTACCGGGTCATTACAGCCCAGCCAGACCCGGTAATTGCCCATTTGCGGGTGCCGTACTGCATTAATCCCCATTCCCAGGTACCATGTACCCTTTCTGCCTTGGAATCTGTGGTGGCGAGAAAAAACAGATGCCCTAGGAAAGATAGAAGGGAAGTTATGGAAGCCAGTTATGAAGTTGGCCAGATCCACACCTGTTGAGGCCATCAGATGTGAGCTGGGGCTAACCTTGTTAGTCACACTGTGGAAAATTAGATGATGTAGGCTATATGTGAAAATCCGGGTAGCGGAAAATATGGGGGAGAGTCTGATGAGTGTGATTGGGAGGAGTATGGCCAAGAGGGAGAAGATGAATAACTTCATGAAGGACCTGAAAAACACTGCCCTCTCCCTACTATATGAATTAAATTTGGACCTACCAAGTGACCCTGGTGAGATTAAACATTGGTATACGCGCCTGAAAGCAAAAGCCTTAGATTGGGATCTAATTGAAAATCTGGCCATTCTGTCTAAAAATAAATGATATGTGACATATTGCCAGCAGGGGATTTCAGCTACGCATCCACGTAGTTATCTATGGAAGATCAAAAATAAGTATTTTTCCAGATTTATAACAATGTTTCAATTTAATATTTTACCATGCTATGAGTATACAGGTGCTTGGACTGGGGTACCCAGAGAAAGCGGCTTTATAGATTTTGCTCAAAAGAGATTGAGTCAATTAGACATCTATTAACTGCTTGTCAACATCTGCAAGAATGTTATCATGGGGGATATAATGACCTAGTGCATGATATAAGGATGATAACAGAAAGTCTGTTCTGGTTGACTATATATATGACTGAAACAGTAGTATATATAGGGGTAGCACACTACATATGGAAAAGAATTGTGAATGAATGGAAGAAAACTGGGCAGGAGTAACTATGATTCAATTAAATATAGTAGCCTGACTTAAGTTGTATCCGGTCAAGAACTAGAGGGGTGGGGAAACAAGCAATTTTAAGTATATTGGAGAATGTTTTATTAAAGTGGTTTGTTAGGGAATTTGAAATAACAAGAATTATTTTAATAACAGGAATTATTTGTTTATTATTCTAGTGGAAATCTGTTTGTGGATGTAGGTGTGCAATAATATCTTAATAGGAATGTATGTTTATAGGAGTAAAGCCAGTAATTGATGTAATCAATGTCATTGGTTTGTAAGGTAATGTAATGAAATGAAATTGAATAGAAATAGATGAATTCTGTGAGCTGTGATTATATGATTTTATGATATCGATATGGCTATTGTTAACTGTGATATGATGTTTTTACAAAGTGTATAAGGTTTTATTAAACCAATTACACTATAAATACATTTTTAAAAATGCAAAGAAGAGCAGTACATGCCAACATTATTGGATTTGCCAATGCTTGTAATGTATTTGTATAGCATGAGATGGCCCGTTTGATCTGGGAATAAATCCACAATAAATAAATAAAACTGGATTCAGCCACTTTAGAGTGACTCAGTTCCTCACATTCCTAACATGGAATATTAGAGGTTCTATGAATGTACTGTCCAATGGAAATCTATGTCAGGATCTGAATCTATATGATTTAATTGTTTTTCAAGAGACATAGGCCAAAGCCAACTTGATATTCAATGGGTAAGAGGTAATTAATATACATTCCCTTCAAGGGCCGAAGGTTAGGCCAAAGGGAGGGTTGGCAGTGGCCATTAGGCAGGGGAGAAACATCCGGAAAGTAGAGGAATGGAGGTTCATGGATATTATTTTGGTTATTGGCCTGGAGGTTGAGAAGGAAAGAGATAAAGCTTATGTACTTTTAATTAATGTCTATTGGACTTCAGAGCACCGTTTGGAGATAGCCTTGGAAAATCTAAATAGTCAAAAAGAAGTGTGGTTCTCTGACTATCCAGGTGGTGAAATACTGCTTGCAGGTGTTATGAATGCACATTGCAACATAGAAATGACAGATGTTCAAGACTACTTTTTGATGGATCTAGGAAAAGTGCCAAAACAAAAAACTAAATGAGTACATGGTTCCTAGTGGTTGAACTTTTCTGAGAGTTGAGGTCTGACATTGGTGTATAATGAATCACCCACATGGTCGGCCAGGGGATATGCTTCAGTAATCGACTATATTTTTCTCACACACATATTGTTTTCTCGGATCATCAGTTACGAAACTAGTCCTACGAAACATAGTGACCACATTCAGCTATGTCTACAGCTGCATTGGTAGACTAATAATGAAGTAAGCGAGGGCTTCTTGAGTAAAGTGTCAGTTGATGTAAGGAGCAACAGATTGAGGTGAACAGAGGATAGCACAGGGGCAACGCGCTGGTCTTGGAACCAAAACCACGCAGAGCAACAGATGGTCGAATCCCAGATCTGCGCTTAGAAACCGAGCTAAGGTACAGTAATAGGCATGTTGTAAAAAACTATTAAATAAAATAAATAAATAATTCACATAATATGAGAAAATGTAACACCACCATGATGTTGGATTTCGACTCCACCTCATGAAAGGAAGAATTGTCAATTACTCAGTTAGACACTTTCCGGCCTATTTGGGGAAACACATGGCAAGGCTGTCGGCACTAGGGAATAGGAGAGCGGGTGGACATCCAAAAGAAAGGCATGTGTTTAACCAACAATTGAAAGAGAAGAAAACTATTTTACACAGAAAGATTAGAAATGTCCTAAGGGGTAGTGAAAATGGAGTGTCAAGTAGGGGACAGGTTCGTAAATTGAAATAAGCCTATAAGAACTGGCTAAGGTTTCAACATGCAAAACTGTATCAAACAGATGATGAAAGAATGTTAGCTTGCATTAAGGGGAACAACACGAGTGGGTTTTGGGAACTGGTAAATCAAACTGAGGTGAAAAAATAACAACTAGTTACCAGCCCCCTCTCAAAGAAGGAATGGGTGCTGCACTGTAAAAACATCTACAAAATTCCAATTTCGGAAGGGAGCATGGCAAGATGTCATTCCTATGTGTGGAGGCTAAATACCTCAATGGGCAACATTGCAGCGAAGATGATGGAGTCAAATCCATCGAGAGCCGGGGGTCCGAATAACTTAACAAGTATTCTACTCAAGCAAAATGTGGGAATTTGGTCCAAAATCTTACATGTCCAATTTAACAATATTGTAGAACTACAAGAGATCCGAGAGTCTTGGAGAATATCGCATATGATACTGATATTTAAGAAGGGCTCAAGACTTTTACCGTTGAATTACAGACCCATCGCAATCATGTATGTCGACTCGAACATTTTCGCTGCAATTGTGCTTGACTATAGATGAATGGTGCGCAGAGAATCACATCCTGGATTACAGACAAATGGGGTTCTGCAGAAACATAGGTACTGACTGTGGTGGCCCATTGCTCAGTTGTGCACAAGGTCTTGCTTGGTCCTCGCCGACCTCCCCTTTGTTTATGGCATCAATGGATCCTAGCATGTCATTGATATCGTGAATAGAAAGATCTTGTGGAGAAAGCTGGAGTGTTTTGGCATGCCAAAGGGACTCCTGAGTATCTTGATTCGTTTACACAGGGATTCCCAAATTAAAGTTGGACTAAATTCGGAAGGCTTGGTGTCTTGTGCTTTCTCTACATTTAATGGTATATGTCAGGGTTGTGTTCTGGGTCCAACACTGTACAATCTCTATGTGGGGGATGTAAGAGTGGCCTTGGATCAAAAGTCTCTAGTCGCTCCCAAAATTGGGTCTTTGAGAATTAATTGGGCGGCATACGCTGATGATTTTATTTTGGTAGATTCCACACCCACAGGATTGCAAAGACTGATTACTTCCTTTGGTGAATATATGAGTTCTATTGAGCTTAAAATCAACCCAGCGAAAATGGTAATAATGGGAATCTCTACAGGGCACCAATCAAAAACACTTAAGTTTCGATTGCACTGGGAAAAGAATGAACTCGCAATTAAGGATAATATGCAATATCTGGGATACCCTGTTATAGCAAACCACAAAAGAAAAATGTTCCGAAACTATTTGGAATCTAAATCGGTGGGCTTATTAGGCAAATGCGACAAATAGAAAGTACGGAAAATGTGAATATTATACACTCAAAGTATTGCCTCGAATATGTAACGGTCTTGAATTTTTTCCGAGATGTTTCATGTGGGAGTTTAAGTTAATTGAGAGTATGATTTGGAGATCTGTTTTATATCATCTGCCGAAATGTGTTCCTTTACAGATTATCAGATACGAGCTGGATCTTCAGTCAATTGTGAGCATTGTATCATAGAAAAAACTGTCTTTGTTGAGGAAATGTGAAACTAGTCCAGAATGGAACCTTTACAATTTGTTGGGAGCAATGATACAGTTGGGTTTATGAAAGATCTCAGTGAGGATTGTGAGACGGCCCTGGTCATATTGGGGTTATCTGCAAATACTCTCAGGATAAATCTAACAAAGTTTAAGACAATAATTATGAGCGTGAATTGAGGAGAAATTAGGCTGGAAGCTTTAGCCTTTCAGCTTTACTGCCAAGTAGTTTCACCTCAAAAACAACCAGGATCAATGGAGAGCTATCTCATAAAGTATGAGGATTCTCTTGGGTTGGATTTGAAAGGTTTGATCCATATGGTCTCTTTTCTGTTTGTTATGGAGGATTTAATCCATGGTAGTGCATGCTCAGTGATTCCAAATTCCTCAATTCTAGTGATGAGGATGTCGTGGTTAACTGTGTCGAATGCCGCCGAGAGGTCTCATAGAAGTATCAAAGTGGTACTGTTGCCTGAATCTGCATTTGCCTTTAGGTCATCCCATATTGAGAGGAGTGCTGATTCAGTTCCTCTCATTGGTCTAAAGACTACTTGTGCCTGGTCTAGTAGGTGTTGCTCTTCTATGAATTCTTGGGTAGCTCTGTATATGTATGTTTCGAGCAGTTTAACCAGGTATGGGATGTTGGAGATGGGTCTATAGTTGAAGAGGTCCTTTACATTTCCTGATATATCTTTGAGTAGCGGCCTAATGTATGCCAATTTGAAGGATTGTGGCACTTTCCCTGTTGAGATTGAAAGGTTGAAGATGTTCCTGTGGTATTCCATGGGTGTTCGTTGTGAGAGGATTGATTTGTATATGTCCGGGGGTCTGGGATCCACAGGGGAACCTGTTTTGTTGCTTTGATTAACCAGTTTGACTAATGTCTCCACTGATATTTGGGGGAAGCTTCAGAGTTTGTTTGGCCGTTCCTCCTGGGGGTAGATGTGTTCCATAGTCTGTGAGCATGGTCTGCTTTGTATGGTCTGTTGGATGGTAATGATTTTGTTTTTGAAATGGTCTGCTAGATCATTGCATATTTCTTTCGATGGTATTGGCGTGCTGTTGCAGCCAGGTGGGTTTTTATTTCATTTATGATTTTAAAGTGTTCTTTTTGAGTATTTGGTGCTTTGAAGATTCTGTTGTCATAGTATTTCCTTTTTCCTTTTTGTATTTCCTTTTTGTATGAGTGGGTATGATGTTGAAGTTTGAATTTTCTTCCGCAGTCGTTTTTGATCCTCCATTCTAGTTCGAGTCTTTGTTTTTTCTTTTCATGGCGCTGAGTAGGGGGCTGAATCATTTTGCCGTTGCTCTTTTGCATGAAGGGGTGAAAGGTTTTTCTTTGGCGATCTCATCAATTGTTGTTGTGATCCAGTTGTGGAGTAGATCTATTTTTTTGTCTAAATCAGCTTCATCCGTAGTTGTTGCTTGTGGTTTGCTGAGTTCCAGTAGTTCAGTGCGTTTGGAGTTTTTGATGGCTCTCCAATTTCTGTTCATGATGATCGGTGGCTTGTCCGGTTGCTTGGTTATCTGAATGGGCATTGTGAGTATGAAGGGAATGATGAGGTGTTCAATCCAGAGGATCTGAATTGGTGGTGCTGTGGTAATGAGTTTTTTGTTGGCAAAGATTGCGTCTAGTGTATGTCCTGCTGTGTGGGTTGCTCCTTTGACTAGCTGATGTAGATGAATTGCTGCTAGTTGGCTGGCTAGCGATTCTTTTGTGGCAGTGGTTTCTTCATCAAAACAGATGTTGAAGTCTCTGAGGATAATCAGGTGATTGTGCTTGATGGTTAGGTTGGTGATTGCTTCCGTGAAGGCATATACGAAGGTTGAATCGTAAATTGGCGGTCTGTATATTACTATGAATTTCAGGTTTGTTCTGGGGTTTGGTGATAGGCAGAGGATTAGAGATTCGCATTTATCGAATTAATGAGTTTTCCTGTTTGCTTGGACACACTTGAAGATATCAGACAGGCAGTTGATGAGAGTGATCTTGTAATTGTCATCTAGCCATGTTTCAGTTACAAATAGGATGTCGATACCTCGTTCACATAGGAGGTTGTAGATTTTGATGGTATGTTTGGACATTGACCTTGCATTGATTAGATTGCAATTGATCTTTTTGGTGTGGTTTTGTTTATTTGTTGTTCCTCGTTTTGAATTGTGGATGTAAAATTGGGGTGCTTCTATATTGATGCCAGTTGGTTGAAGATCAGCGAAGGCTGTATTTCATTGAATTGGTCTGTTAGATTAAGTACAGTTTCTTGCTCCAGATTTCCTGGCTACTAAGCCACTAAGAATAAATATCTCCCGGAGCGATACCTAAAAAAAATATATGCAACACTTGCTTGTGCACTTTATCTGAAACTGAGGTTAAAGTAATTTTCAGTGGCCAATTTCGTGAGTAAAGGGTCCTCTAACAAATCTAAATTGTGTTTGTTTTACCCATCTGTGATAGGGACGCTGATGCACTTCCTACTTATGTGCCAAAAATATTCAGCTCTAAGAAAGAGGTGGCTTTTTTCCGTGTTCCTTAAATACCAGATTAGGGATTCCTTGAACACCTACATTTTTTGTAGAGTGATGAACAAGATGAGGGAGTGTCTGCATTGTCTACCTTCCTCCTGAGATCGTGGCATGTGAGACAAAGGTTTGGACTTTGAAAATCAAATTATTCTCTTGATTTGTTTGCAGTGTGCTGATGTTATTTTAACTTGTTTATCGATTGTTGTATATTTATTGCTATTTAAAAATATCATGTATTTTTTGGGAAGTAATTTTAATGAATGGTGGAATTGTAGAGTTGTTTATGAATAATGCATGTATTTTCAAATCTGTTTGCTATCAAATGTGTTTATTTGCTTTTATGGCTAAAAGTTGAACTAAATCTCGGCTGATGACGATATATTGGAGCATTATCCCCCACCTTCTCTTACCCTAACCTCTAGCATATATCTGTTCCTGTATATGGGAGTCTTCTCCCCCACCTTCTCTTACCCTAACCCCCAGTATGTATCTGGTCCTGTATGTAGGAGCATTATCCCCTACCTTCACTTGCCCTTAACCCTGGCATGCACCTGTTCTTATATATGGGAGTATTATTGCGCACCTTCTTATACCCTGACCCCTAGCATGCATATATTCTTATATATGGGAGCATTTTCCCCACCTTCCCTTACTCTTACCGTTAGCATGAACCTATTTTTATATATGGGAGCATTATCCCCCACCTTCTCTTGCCCTTACCCCTGGCATGTAGCTATTCTTATATGTGGGAGCATGTTTCCCAACATTCCCTTACCCTCAATCTGTGCATATACATATTCTAATATATGGAAGCATTTTCCCCACCGTCCCTTACCCTAAACTCTGACATGTACATATTCCTATATATGGGTGCATTATCCCCACCTTCTCTTACCCTTGCCCTTAGCATGCTCCTATTCCAATATATACAGGAGCATTATGCAAACCTTCTCTTACCCATGTCTCTTTCAAGTACTTGTTTCTACATATGGGAGCATTATCCCTACCTTATCTTACCCGTACCACTAGCATGTAATCCCTAGCATGTACATATTCATATATATCAGAGCATTATCCCCACCTTCTCAAACCGTTATCCCTAGCATGTACCTATTCTTCAATATGGAAGCATTATCTCCCACCTTCTCTTACCCCTAGCATGTATATAATCGTATATATGGGAGCATTTTCCCCACCTTCCCTTACCCTTACCCTTAGCATGAACATATTCTTATATATGGGAGCATTATCCTCCACCTTCTCTTATCCTCCACCCTAGCATGCTCCTAGCATTAAAAAAAACCTTCTCTTACCCTTGCCCCTAGAAAGCACTTGTTCCTACACATGGGAGCATTATCCCTACCTTCTCTTACCCTTACCACTAGTATGTACCGATTCCTAATTATGGAAGCATTATCCCCTCCCTTATCTCATCCTTACCCCTAGCAAATACCTATTCTAATATATGGGAGAATTATCCAACACCTTCTCTCACCCTTACCCCTAGCATGTACACATGTATATATATTGGAGCATTTTCCCCACTTTCTCTTACCGTTATCCCTAGAATGTATCTATTCTTATATATGGCAGCATTATCCCCAACTCCTCTTACCCTTACCCCTAGCATGCCCCTATTCCAAGATATGATATGATATGGCATTTGTAATGCACCTATACAATAGTACACAAATATATACAGGAGGATTATCCAAACATTCTCTTACCCTTGCCCCTAGCAAGTACTTGTTCCTACATATGGGAGCATTTTCCCTACCTTCTCTTATCCTTAACCCTAGCAAGTACCTATTCCTATTTATGGGAGGATTATACCCCATCTTATCTTGCCCTTACTCCTGGCATGCATCTGTTCTTCTCTTACCCTTATCCCTGCATGTACATATTCATATATTGGAGCATTATCGCCACTGTTGCTTACCCTGACAGCTAACACGTACCTATTCTTATACATGGAAGCATTAACCCACCCATCTCTTATCCTTGTGGAAATTGGGTTTTGGGGTGGGGGAAGAAGGGGCAGGAGTGAAGGGGGCGCACTTACCTAGATATCAGCCGGAAAGATGGCCATCTCCCACTTCCGCAGAGGCTCAGAGCGGGGGCCTTACCATGTGGATTTAGCCCTGTATCGAGCCTCCTCATTGGCTTGGAGTCCACCCCCCGCCTGGTACTCATTATTTATATTATTGCATGCAGCACTTCATTGGCCCGATTAACAAAGATGCATCTGAAAAAGCAGCAAGAATGCACTATTTTTCATATGCCCAATTCAGAGAAATTTGCAGTCGATCAAATGTACAAGCTGATCTTCATGTTTTTGGGGGGCAGTGCGCGAGTGGATATAATGCAATGGTCGACCACCTACTTTTCAGCCTGTGCTCCTGTTACTAACATATGGCAGTCTCCCAGTAACCACTGGGAAAGAATTTCAAAGCTCATTGTGGTTAAATGTAAAAAAAAAGTAAAATGCATTTCTATCCTCCTGAGAGGGAAAGAAAAGCATGTAGGTCAGGAGTGGTTCATAACCTACTCCAGAAAGGGGAAGCACATGCAATGCAGGCTTATGTGTGGGCTTCCATTCATTTGAGTGTGCATTCCCTTTGTGAATATCGGATATGCTTAACGCTTTGAGGGAATAACGCTCCCACTCACGAATATGTGCAATTTCACCATGAAAATCACATTATTTCAGCTCAGCCAGTGAGGGAAAACTCCCATCATGCACTGTCTTCTTCTGCACACATGCAGTATGGGAATTTGGATAATGCAGCAACGACTATTATCTTTGGTTCCGCTTTATTTATTAAAATCAATTATTAAAATATACAAAAATGAACTATTGCATTCTTTTTCATTACCACCCCCCACTATTTCACAATTCTGAAAATGTAATTGACTGTGTGCATTGCCTGACTTTACCAGTGTACCATCATACATCATGGGTCACCTCCTTGGTACGCTAGGTTCTAAAACAAATCTAAAAGCAATCTTCTATTATATGATATGATATTTTATTTTTTATCACACTCAAACACGTGTTTCAAAGAGCGACGAGGCAAGGTAGGGTACACAAGGGAGGACAAAAAAACGATCTTACTAGGCCCAATGGCATTGAGAACGCGCAAGTGCAGCGGAGAACTAAGGGGGAAAGTGCAAGGGAGAGGGGAGAGGTGGAAAGTACTCAGCAAGAAATAAAAACAACTGGTAGTGCAGCCAGCAGGGTGGCAAGTGCGAGGTTTAAAGCGCAGACAAGGGGTGTCTGATAAGTGCAGGTAAGGGGACTGTAGGGTTAGAGAAAACAGACCCAAGTGCAAGGGTTGCCAGTAGGCAGTGCCAGTGTGTGGCTGGGTGGACAGGGAACTGGGCCTGAAATCAGAGGGTAGCTAGGCAGTGGCATTGCTAGGGAGGATATCGGTGCCCCCCTCTGAATTCCTGGGCCCTCTTTGTGCCCCCCTACCTAAGGTGAGCAGTGGCCGTGTTCTCTGTTCGTGGTGTTATTTGTGACATTCACTAAGGTAAATGTCTGCATATCACACAGCAAATGCTCTCCTTTTGTCTCAAAGCTAGCAGTGATCTTGGTATGCATTCTGGCATACTTATGAAAATGAGCATGAGCCACTATTCAGGTGTTCCTGCCCGGCTTCTGCACAGGGACCTCCATAGTGTGCAGAGCAGCTTGCAGCCCCTCACATCAGAATGTAGTGCACGACTACACAAACTGCGAATGATGGACCATTAGTCAAATGGTTTTGTGCCTGCATTCTAATGGGAGAGGAGGTGCAGTGGGGTGTGGGTAGTTGGTGTGCACAAAAGCCTCTCTGCAGGAGTGCGTGTGACGTCACACAGCACCTTTCATGGGCGGCCCCTGCACTTTTGTCTGTGGCCCCCCTACTCTTGTCTCTGGCCCCCTCCGTGCCCCTGCTAAATCTGATTCCTGCTGCCACTGTAGCCATGTGAACAGAGACGAAGCAGACAGATCAGCAGGGGAGAAGAAGAACGAAGGCAGAAGCAAAGACATATATCAAAGCAAAAGCATAGCTTTAGCTAATGACTCACAGTGTTAAGCTAATCACTCCACAGAACAAGGGCCCTGGGCTGAGGAGGCTCTATTCACCCATTCACACTCTGACGCATTCTTTAAACACTTCATCTAAATGGACTGAGACCTTGGAATGACATGACGCGATTCTCTCCAACTTCTAAAGCAACTTCGTCAGAACCATATTTAGCGCTGGTGTCAGGAAACATATCTGCCCCTGCACTGACTCTCCCCCCAGCGATTTCATTTCAGAAAGAATTCTCTACCAGAGACTTTATTCTGAACCAGAATCTCCTGAGAGACGAATACTTGAGCGCCCCCTGTGAAATGAATTGTGTGGGCTAGTTTAATTGTTGCTCCACTGTTTTGTTCTCATTGGCTTCCTAGATTAACTCTTGCCCCACTGTATTTTGCTTCTCGGCACTGTATGAAGTGTTTGCTCTAAATGAATTGTTGCCAGACTGCATATTTTTGGCCACCCTCTAAATTGTTTGCTGCAACACTAACATGATTGTCTTCATGCCCAAGCCCACAAGATACAGATCAACTATGCCACCTGCACACACCAATTTGAAATCCCTACCTACAGACATCAAACAACTGATGTGTACACCTGTACAACCAATGTACTTACCTCCGTCCCAGCCAATGCGACCTTAGCACACGAGGCTTTTATTGGGACACACATTGCCTTTATACCCTCTACACAAACTCACACACAGTACCCAGGTACTTTGGAACCGCTCGCTTCAACACAGCAACACATCGTCTTGCATTTTCCCTCTCTTTTCACTAACCTAACCCACTCCCTCTCTTTCAGATCCCCAGAGTTCCTGGCCATCCAAATGCTGTGGGGTGCAGAGTAAATCCTACTAATGTAATATAACAACACAACAGGCAATGTTTAATTAAGTTGGGACTGGTGAGGATAGGTCTGAGCTGTAATGTAATGTCACCATTATAAACAAAAAGGACTGGAAGCAATATGGAAGGAAATTACCAGAAATACACAAATGACTCACTAGAGAGAATGCAAGCCGGATGCCGCTTGGCTGACGATGAGTTCATTCGGTTTGCAGAGTATCCTTCCAGTGAACCCCCACCAGAGTGGCACAGATTGCTTTGCGAGTGTGAAGGAGGATTGGACATGCTATATTCCAGCAGCACTGCTTGAAGTGTCAAAGACATCATTGATACAGTGTATGTAACCTCAGCTCCAATCACGCGTACATTTTTCAACTTCACAAAAGCCATCCTTTAATGCAAACTCGTTCACAGTTTGACAAATAGCCCTCATGCCACTATTATCAGGTACTTAAATAACCATTTACATTCTGAGGGATACCAGAAGTCCTAGGTACTCAGTGTCGTCTTGATAGACTTTTATTTTTTTTTGGTTTAACGTTTCACAGAAAAAATGTAACATTATTATGAGGAAGGAATAAGCAAATGTGTGTTCTCTGGTGAATAGAAGAAATATTCAAGAATTATGAAACTAAGTAAGTCCAAAACAATCTCTTCATGCAAAAATGTTGGGGCGAATTCGGCTATAACATAAACGCAAACAATGTAGTAACATCATACTTGATTTATCAAGAATTTAGGGCATTGGTTACCAGAATTACGAAATGGGAATTCAAATTATATTTTTGAAAAAATAACACAATAGTTAAATGAATGACATGTAATTATGTATTGTCTGTACGGTCATACATATGTAATGAAGCCTATGTAGTCTATGCTCTGAACATTGGTGTTACAGACACTTTGCACTGTGCAACTGCAATTAGCACAAGAGCAAAACATGCTGGAGTGAAAAAACATATTCTTTCAATGCATTTTGCACCACAGGAATGTTAGTCCTAGTACTAACCCAGTCCTTTGCCCGGGTGCAATATTACATTGAAAGAATATGTTTTTCTTGAAGGCAATCTTTGCCCCTTTTCTAGTTGCACTTGCATCCATGCAAAGTGTCTGTTAAATGGCCCAACATGTCTTCCTGCTGCATATGCACAAGTGAGGGCATGGAAGTCACTTGAGGCTCCCACTGGTTCTTGTATGTTGAACAGCCTATGAACATTAATGGGGTGTGCGGTCAAATGTTCAAATGCATTTGATCGAATGACAAAATGTTCGAGTCAATTTGACCGAAAACAAAAAGGTCGAATTTTTTTAAAAAAAGTATATATATATTTTTTTGCTCTAGTATAGGTAATAAATGGTGCTTTAACAGCCCCCCACCCCAAAAAAAATAAAAATTTGACCATTTTTTTCGATCAAATTGACTCGAGCATATTGTCATTCGATCAAATGCATTTGAGCATTTGACCTATAACCCTTTAATGGCGATCAACCAACATACTTTAATGGCAATCAACAGACAAACAACTACAGACAAGAAAAGTCTCTGAAAAACGTTCCATCATGTAAATAAGGCACTAAGGGCCTGATTCACAAAGCACTTTTCAATGGGTGCTTCCCATTGAAAAAACATGTTGTCAATCAGGCCCTAAGTGTGGTGCCAGCAACCACTCATTGAAGAATGTCCTTATCCTGCAGTTCTACTGGGTTAGGGTAACTGTGATCTTTGGCACGCCTTATGCTCAGTAAAGCTGACTATGATGGCATGTAGGCCCGCTAGACAGTCCACTCTTTATACAGATCTAACCGTTTCTGTGTGTGTGACCCCCCCTCCCACCACTCCCCTCTTTACCATATAAAGACTAAGTCAATTGTCTTGGAAAGTGTTTTTTTTTCTTTTCAAAATTCTTTGTCAATGCATTTGTCAAGATCGTCTATTCTGAACGCAACCCCTTTATGAAATGTGTTCCTTTGCCTTCGAAAGCAGACAGCACTTCATCAGTGAGGCGTTCAGTAACTTTGACAAATTTGACAATGTCACCATTTAGCAGGGATACCACGCATGTTCCACCTAATTCTCCTATGAGAATATAATGGAGCAGCCCCTTTCTTGAGTGTGTATATTGAGGCTCCTCACTCACCATGTTTAAAGAGTATTGAATAGAAATTCATATCAAATAATCAGAGGGCACTCCACTTTCTGTAAGGTTTTGTGTATTATTTGGCCGTTTCTTCTTGGGACTGGCTTACAACAGGGCACTGTATACTTGTTATACTTCTGCTATACACAAACCTTCGATCTCATTCTGAAAGAAGCAATCTTTCATGTGTTCACATGCCAAGCTCATGGAAAACCCTGCCATCGACATTAAGAGCACTAGTTAACGATGCCACTTTTGAAACACTCAATTGGCCTACCTTTCCTTGTGTATCCGGTCTGCCCAAATATCTCCTGTGTTTCATCTTTGACTTTGTATAGGAACATAGTCCACAGGTTAAGGAAGTAACTCTTGCATGAGCCAGCCTGCACTTTACATGTCAATTCCCAGCAGGGCTGACTCAGCCCATCATCCTCTTACGGTCGACATATTCAGTAGGATTAAATTAGGCAAGCAGAGCTCTGATTACTGCAATGACTAATCGAAGAAATCAACACAAACCTCTTATATATTAAAATATTGTCATAACTGCCAAATATTCAATCAGTTCCATCATCTATTTGTTGAAATTACAATTATGATTCAAATCCATAACAGCATTTTAATAAGTTACAATTTTGACAAACGTGTGATTGATATAACTGTTTTTCTACGTAGTACCAGAATCATAATGACACCAAGATCAATTTAAATCTTGGCCATCGTTCCCTTTCCATCCCTTTTCAGGCATTACTGGAAATAAATCGGATATATTGGATCCAAGGCCTGATATTCTGACATAAGATTACAGTGATTGTCTGTCGAGTGACCAATCTTGAGTACACTACAGGCATGTTCCTCTTCTTCTGAAATAAGATTACAGTGATTCTCTGTCGAGTGGCCGCTCTTGCATACTCTTCAGGCATGGTCCTCTTCTTCTGACATAAGATTACAGTGATTCTCTGTCGAGTTGCCGCTCTTGCATACTCTTCAGGCATGTTCCTGTTCTTCTGACATAAGATTACAGTGATTCTCTGTCGAGTGGCCGCTCTTGCATACTCTTCAGATATGTTCCTCTTCTTCTGACATAAGATTACAGTGATTCTCTGTCGAGTGGCCGCTCTTGCATACTCTTCAGATATGTTCCTCTTCTTCTGACATAAGATTACAGTGATTCTCTGTCTATTGGCCGCTCTTGCATACTCTTCAGATATGTTCCTCTTCTTCTGACATAAGATTACAGTGATTCTCTGTCGAGTGGCCCTTCTTGCATACTCTTCAGATATGTTCCTCTTCTTCTGATATAAGATTACAGTGATTCTCTGTCTATTGGCTGCTCTTGCATACTATTCAGATATGTTCCTCTTCTTCTGACATAAGATTACAGTGATTCTCTGTCGAGTGGCCGCTCTTGCATACTCTTCAGGCATGGTCCTCTTCTTCTGACATAAGATTACAGTGATTCTCTGTCGAGTGGCCGCTCTTGCATACACTTCAGGCATGCTCCTCTTCTTCTGACATAAGATTACAGTGATTCTCTGTCGAGTGGCCGCTCTTGCATACTCTTCAGGCATGGTCCTCTTCTTCTGACATAAGATTACAGTGATTCTCTGTCGAGTGGCCAATCTTGAATACACCACGGTATGTTCCTCTTGGGTAGTGTCTGCCAGGCACCAGTTATTTCATGATTGTACATGGCATTATAACTCATTCTCAAATAAGTCCAACATTTATTTTCTGGGGCATGGGAATAGCGTACTCTACTGAGGTGATATACCCAGAGGCCCATCCTGTAGGTAGCGGCCCACTGCCCAAGTTAAAGGCCTGAGTGCATCAAGGGTCCCTTAACGAGGGTGAAGGCCGTTACCAATAGGGGGGGCCCACCACCTCGGGGCATATTGCCATTAGCACCTGTGTTGTTATCTAAATGGGTGCTAATGGTGTTAATTTAAAATAAAAAAGAAACTTACCTTAGAAGCACTGTTCGATGTTGTGCAGTCCTATGGGATAGGACATGAATTTTCTATGTTGATGACGTTGGATGTTATCAACATTGAAAACGGGCTTCCGCCCCAACAGGGCTGCAATGCGTCCGGTCGTGCTTCCAAGGTAAGTTTATTTTTCATTAAAAAAACACACTCGTAGCACCCACATAGAAAACTATGGGTTTTCTAAAAGATAAAGTGGGAGGGCGAGCAGGGAATGGAAGGGGCTGCCGACTGCCCAGGCAGCTCGGTACGTGCGCTTGTACCATACAGTAGGCCATGTTCTGAAACACCTGATTGGCTGGCACGCCAGTGCAGGGTGCTAATTAGGGATGCTTCCTAATGAGCATGCATATTGGAGGTGCTTGAATGTCCTTGACAGCTTCTCTATGTTTGCATAGGGAAACACATTGTGCCTCATTATGAGGTGGGCGGTAAGGGATTACCGGCACCGGTAAGGGCACCGGTGCCGGTAATCCCTTACCGCCCTACTACGAGTTCCCTTCGCGGGTCCTTCCTTAATGCCTGGTTTTTGCAGGCATTAAGGACATGACCCGCAAAGGGAAAATGGAGTCAATAACGGTACCGCAATTTGCAGTACCGTTATTGCCACCTTCCCCCTTCCCATTGACCTTCCCATTGAGCCCCTATGTTCAAGTCTTGAACATCTGCCTACTCCTTGTTCAACCATATAACAATATAGAAGACCCATACTTCAGATCTATAGAGTACTATGGCAGTGCCCTGGTGGTGCATGTAGGCTTCAATTAAATGACGAAGGCCTAGTCCACGTGATGTAAATGGAATCATCTGACAGAAGCCATAATTAAATGAGCTTGTTGTGAGAGATGCTCCTGATTTCTACTCATGATACCCTATCATTAAAGGTGACCCCAAGATAGTTGTAACCTCTAACCAAATAATTGTGCTTCACATCTATAAACCATTTATATCTTCACAACCTGCCTTTTTTTGCAACACATAACATTTTATTTGACATGATTGATTTTGAGTTTGAAATCTCTGGAGTACTCAGCAAAGAGAGACATTGCTCTCTGAATGACTGTACAATCCGGGATATGAATGAACTTTACATATCCTAGCCATTGCACATGAGTCGGTCCCAGTTTAGGAGGAAAGGATCACACATGATAGAGTAAAATGATTCCCTGCTTAAATCTCAAGTCTTTGACATTTCTTGTGTTAGTCCTTCTGTTTTGTTCACCCTGACTCTATCAGAGTTGCAATTATCTAAAACATTATCCGTTTTCAGCAGGCATCATCAGATTCCCCAGTTAGCCAATGTGTTCCATAATTTGGATCAATTAACACAAATAAAAGCAGATGAATCTATATTTATAAAAGTGAACATTTGTGGGTGGCTGGGATTGTGGCAAAGCATCGTTCCTTATACAATTCCACACTATTTCACCAATCTGCACCGAATTTTGCATAGTTACCTGTGAGGAGCCTCCAGACAATACTGGCTACATGATATGTGGACACCCCAACTGTTCTGTGGATTTCAGCACAAGTCAAAATGTGTTTGTAGGTTTGTGGCTTGGCCAAGCGTTGTTCCTTATGCAAAACCACACCGTTTCACCAATCTGCACCAGAATGTGCATAATTACCTGTTAGGACCCACCCGGATATTAATGTCTGCATGACATTTGGCCACCCACCACGTTCCCCCGGATTTCAGCACAGGTCAAAATTTGTTTGTGGGCTTGTGGCTTGGCCAAGCGTTGTTCCGTATACAATTCCATACCGTTTCACCAATCTGCACCAGAATTTGCATAGTTACCTGTTAGGACCCTCCGGACATTGCAGGCTACATGACATTTGAAGACCCCACCCCTTTCCTCAGATTTTCAGCAAAACTCAATTCCACACCTTTTCACCAACCTGCACCAAATCTTTCTTAGTTACCTGTTAGGACGCTTCGGACAATACTGCATACATGGCGTTTGGAAACCCCACCCCTTTCACCAGATTCCAGCACCTTCACACATGAGATGGTTGCCTGAAATTGGCAAAACATCGATGTGGTCATAGAAGGACCGGTCTTCAATGTACTGCAACAAACTGCACCATGCCAGGGTGATGCAACAGGTGGGGAGAGAGCACAGTTGGTCCCAGTATGCAGCAGCACACCAAGTCTCACCTCCCCCTAATGTCTGCGCCGGGGTATGTCAGCCAGCCACGCACACCCATTCTCAGTGCAGTTTACTTCAGAGTGCAAAGCACATCAAACAATAAGCGAATCGGAACAGCGATTTACAGGATCATTGATTTTCAACAATTGATGAGAGTGTTGTCATGTCTGTCCACAGAACCTGTTAGCAGAACGGGTACCTTTTGCTAGTAATCAATAAATACTTCATGAAATCACTCCAGATCAGTATTAATAATCTTGTGAATGATGATGTTTAATGTCATTTTAGCATTGTGGACAAACACTATGTCATCGTGACAATTGTGAGATTTATTGACCGTATCATGATCATAGCTCATATATGGTTGGAAGGAGTATACCGGCATAACACAACATATCAATTTATTTAATGTACTCCTTCATCAAGCTGGCTCAGTTGGTACTACTCACAGTGTCTAATTTTAATAGACCTTCAAATAAGTTAGCAAGACCTTTGGAAAGAAATCTGAAACATTATATGTTTCTAAACTGCCTAACTGCTGTCATAATCTACTGTAACCTAACCTCTTTCCAAAGGGGATTAAGCACCCTTGACAGTTTCATCTCAGTTTACCATAAATGGAAACTGATTACTTACTGACCAGTGTATTAGGTTTAATGAAATTGTATTGGTAATGTCACACTTGAAGATATATATTGTCAAGTAATGAAACGACTATCAGTAACTCAAGAAAGATGTGCCGGGATATCGCTAGAAGTCTTCCTGTTCAGTATTCTTAAATGTCATGATTTGACAAATGAAAAACAATGAGACCTTTTCAGGTTTAACTTTGCTAGAGCCATCAGTGGCATGCATATACCACTTTAATGTTTGCTATCTTTAATTTACAAGCTGGTTCATAAACAGCATGTTCACCATCCAAAGATATGGATTGAACTAACATTGTTTTTTTATAATCCTAACATATCATTTTTAATAAGGAACCCATAGGATGAACCATCTCCTGGATATTCCACACTGGTGTTCCAGGACAAAATTGTCAAGGAACATTTATCAGGGATTAATTAGTATTTTGGTTAAAGTATTGATGGAAGTGACACAAATTGATGCTCACCTCTTGTGTTCACAGATTTATAGTGCTTGGTAACTGGTACCCAATGTTTCCATGTACCACTGCCTGTTTGCTGAACAGACTTTTGTTCATTAAGTGATAATTATTTCTCGATTGAAAATTCACCAAATGTCCTCGATGCCGCCTTTCATATTTACCATACCCCTCAGTAACTCTTCACTCTTAATAACGGGAATCAGTATGCAGTCATAGTCCAATTTTCCAGATAGTATTTGTGTAAAGATGTATAAAATCCATTGTATGGTAGAATTTAAATGTGTCTTTCGCCGATCCTTGATTCATCTTCTAACTGTTCAACTAAATCATCATCTGCAGATTTAATTAGCTACAACTGCTCAACTGAGTGCACAAGACAAAGAATATGGCTACAATTAAGAATGAACAGATATATCTGATTAAGGAATAGCCAGGTGATCGGCATCTGCAATGGCATTTGATCTGCCAATTTCATTGACTGTGATGGTCAAAGTTGCAACTAAGGAATTGAGTGTACGAGACATAGCCTATGGCATCAATTAAGAGTGAAAAAACCTCCTTCAGGGACAAAACAGGTGAGGACAATCTGTGCTGTCATTTCATCTGGTAAATTGATCAAATGCATGGTCAAAGGTGAGCAATTATGTACGAACGTATAAGCTTGAGTGTCAACTTGATGTAGGTCAGCCATATTTGTAATGATTCCTTCAGCGGGACAAATAATCTCAAAAATATGAAGCGCTAAGTCTTGGCATGATTCTTTCACCCGTTAGAAGAATTTATCTACACACAGACAAAATGTATGGTATTTAGTTATTTATCAAAATCACAGGAAAGCAATGCATCTCCGGCACAAAAATGCTTACAAAATTTAACATTGATAACAGAGCGGAGGACATGGGTCCTAAACAATGGGGTGAGAGAATGTGAATTGAAGAACAGATATTGCAGGGGAAGATGAAAACAAAACCAAGCATGAAGACCGGACACAATAACATAGGAACGGGATAGTGGAGGAAGTCCTAAATTAGGTAAGGAGGGGTGATGCAAAAGTGCTGTAGGTTTTGTCCATGAGGCTAAAAAGACAAGGAAGCAGGATGATGGAGTAACATAGGGCACCAAAAAACAGGTTCGTAAGAAAGGTGGAGGGCTTTGATGTTGGATTTAAATAGTGGTAGAGTTGGAGTAATACAGAAAGGGAGAGAAAGAGGCAGAGAGTGGAAACGAGAGGGAGTGCAGGGGCCTCGAGTAGTGGCAAAGAGGTGAGCAGAGGATGATCGTAATGAGCAAGGGGGAGAGTAGGGAGTGAGATGAGGAGATAGGTAGGGTGCGGAAGACCAGCCAATCTGGTGATGGACAGAGGAGATAGAGGTAACGCAAGAAAGGTTGAAAAGTGTGTGACCACAAAGTTGAGGACATTGTACAGAGGAGAAAAAGCATAGTTGGGATGGTCGTAGAGGAGATTGGCACAGTAGTCAGATCTAGAAAGAACTAAGGAGGAGATTAGCTGTTAAACAGTAATGAAAGGAAGAAGATGACTGATTTTTCTGATATTGAGGAGGTCGAGTCTGGCTGCAGTGGCTAATTTGGAGATGAAGAGTGAGAAGTTGTGAGATGGGTATAAGATGACACCAATGTTATGAGCAGAAGCATAGTAAAGAAGGTAGTTAGAAGAGAATAAGAGGAGGAGAGGAAGAGATAGTCTATTTGACTAGGAAGTAGAGAACCTCTGTCTTAGTGGAGTTGGGTATGAGCGACTGAGACACTGTTCAATATTAGATGATATTGAATCATCTATATTAGGTGAAAAAGGAGAAAAAGATCTGAATGTCATAATTGAAGAGTTGATAGCAGAAGGCATAAGAGGGGATCAGGGTGCCAAGAGCTGAAGTAAAGAGAGTAAAGAGAAGTGAGTAACTCCAACAGTAAGGGGGATGAATGGGGAGATAAGGCTGTTCTAGGACATCTGAAAGTGTCTATGGGCTTATCTCTGATGTCAAGGAGAGATAATGTGCAGAACAGGTCAGAACGGTTGACAGTATGGAAGGCAGAAGATAGGTCAAGTAGAATAAGTATAGATGATCGGTTTGCATGATGTGCAGAAGAGATGAAGTGGCTGACATTGAGAAGAGCTGTCTCTGTAGAATGCAGGGTCAGAAGCCGGATTGAAGAGGGTCCCAGAGGGTGATTAAATACTACTCACTATAGGATTTTGAAATAGTGTGGCAGACGACGGATAGGATGAAAGTTGGCAGGACAGTTAGGATCAACATAAGGTTTATTAAGGAGAGGGACAACAGTAGCTGACTTATTGAATGATGGAAAAGTAGCATTTCCAAGAGAGGAGTTGAAGAGTGAAGTAAGATGTGGAGCAACGCTGGCAGCTATGTGCATCACAATGTGCGGGGACAGTGGGTCAGTTGAAAGCACAGGAAGGCTTAGGCATAAGGAGTAAGGCTAGAATTTTATTAGGGTTGCTTGGGTCAAAGGAAGCTATAGTAGCTGGAGAGGAGTCTAGGGGTGGTGGAAAAAAGTATGCATGAGGAGGGATAAAAGGTAAAAAGTGAGGGTGCAGTGAATGGAATACATTTTAGAAGCAACGAGATAGACAGATCAATTTCAGATAGAGTGAAGATCGAAGAGCATTTAGGAGGTGACAGAATTAAGGTGATGGATTTTTGGAGGTGCATGGGTTGGGAGAATTACTATTTTAGTGTGTAGAGGATGCATTACTCAGTACAATATTTATATCCAGTACATTTTCTGATGTTTCACAATTCATGCTACCCAAAATTATATCAACATAAACATGCCTTGTTTCTACATTAATAGCCTACTCTAATTGTGGTAGGGGTTCTACAATTGAGATTGGAATGGAGTTGGTTTAGTAGAACAACTTGTAACTGCTGATGTTTTAAATAATATATGAATGGTTCTGTAGTGGTTTAGCCTACAGAACTTTCATATTAAATTGTTTGGTCATGGTAATTTGATTGCATGCAATGTTATTTCAGTGGCCTCTCTTACTGAACCTGTGTCTAGTTTTGTAGATTATTATTTATTACCATTTGTGACAACACTCCCATTGCATGTTAAATAAACTAGTGATTTAATACAAGATGACATACCATTACCTGGGAAGATAATTACATAGTGATAAAGCTTGATGTTTCATCCCTACATACAGCAATTTCTCATAAAGACAGTCTTCATGTGATAGAATTTTTCTATAAAATAGATCAGTAACATGTAAACAACATACTATAATGTTTCTACACCTGAGTGATTTTATATTGAGTCATAAATATTGTTTGTTTAATAATGATTTCTTTTTACTAACAAGAGGAACAGCAATGGGCATGACATTTTCCCTTAGCATGCCAACTTGCTGATGGGTTTTTGGGAAAATTGTTTTGTTTTGAACAATCCAAAGAATTTGTGGAATGAAAACATCATAATATTTGTTTTTTTAATTTAATTTATTTATTTTATTTATTTCATTGCATGTGCACATACATACTGGAAACATAAATAAGTGAGCTCTTATGTTCACAAAAGAGTGTCCAGAAAGTAGAATATGAGATAAACGGGAAACAGTGATTATCAGGTTTGAGAAGGGGAAGATAGAACAGATACTGGGACAATACAGTTGACACACTTAGAACAAGTAAGTGGAATCATTTGTATGGAAGTAGGTAGTCTGGTCGTTAAGAAAGGGCTGAGATTGTAAACTCTTACTTTTAAGTGCTAGAGTGTTGGGAAATGAAGGCAAAATGTCTAGTAGGTGGAGAAGGTGGGGTAGTAAGATTTAAGAGCAGAGTTTGAAAGGATATCTCAGAAGCGAGGAGGTGGGCTTTAAGTTTGTTTTTGAATACCTCCATGTGGACCGTGATTCGAATTTCACAGGGGAGGGAGTTCCAAGTGAGCGGAGCAAGAAGAGTGAAAGAACAGAAGCTAGAATAGGCACAGGGTGGGCAAAGTGTCACAAAGGGTGGCCAAGGAAGCAGAGCAAAAGGGTTTGTAGGGGTTGATAGAAGAGGATAGATAGAGGGTGTTTTACATAAAAGGACTTATGCCCTATTGGGAGAAATCTGATTTTGGCACTGTTTTGCATGGTTAGACAGGCAGCTTAATGGCAACAGGAGGAAGTAGGGCTCAGAGATAGCCTTAGTCGCAAAGTTAATATTCTTTTTAGGGGGGAGAATGAATAGTTAGCAGGACCAAAGAGGATACTGGCACAATATTCTAGTTTAGAGAAGACAAGGCTGGTTATAAGATGTTCAGTGGTTTTGAAGAGAAGGAGAAGCCTGATTATCCTGATACTTAGCAGGTTGAGTTAAGCCGCCATTGTGGTTTTAGAGATGAAGGTGGAGAAGGTGAGTGAAGAATCAAAGGTGATGTCAAGGTTTCTAGTTGAGGAGGAGTAGGGAACAGTGTGAGCTGGAAAATTAATAGGCATTGGAGGAGAGGCGAGAGAGGAGTTTGCTGGAATAAAAGTCAGGATATGAGCTTATGTTTCAAACAGCCAGGATATCCTCCCAAATTTGATTACAGAAGCTAAACCCAAAGCATCTCTCATATCCAGCCATAATTTGTTGCAACCGAGAAGTGCGCTGCAAAACTCAAATAACTTCCATTTCATAACCTCCTATGGCATTCTATCCAAACAGATTTGTAGTGTTATTAATAAATGCTGACATTTATTGAAGAAAGACAACGATCTGCAACCGATATTGAGCTCCAGACCTTAGTTCTGTTACACACAAAGGACAAATAAATGTAACTATGTAACTAATTGTCACTTTGCTGTGCCTAAAAGACATGTTGGCTGCAGCAATAGATAGGTTACAAACCATTTGGATCATGCATTAGGTGCAAACAAGTTTTGAAAACTCGTTAGAGATCGTTAGAGACCGTATTGACTGCAATACTGATTTTGCAGTTTATGTTTTAATATAGCCATGCCCCAATTTTTATATTGCCAGCAGTATATGGAAAATTAAGATCAAGTTAATAGAATATATTAGGGCTTTTAAAAATACAGATACCAATTATCCAGGTGTAGTACATTTTTTCAAAGTGCCATAATATAGAAAGTTGTCTTCTTAGATGGGGTAAAACTCCAAAAGATTAAGCCCAACTCTAGGAGAGGTGATAGAGAATTATCGCCCAAAAGATAAGAGACAAGATTAATACTTTGATTTAATTTTAAGGTTCCACCAGATCTAAATACAACATTGGTATATCATTCCTTTAAGTGTAATTCATTTAATAATCATGTATGTAAAAGTAACATTATGGTTGTCAATCCTGTATTTTAATAAGCAAAATGATTATGGTTATATTGCTAATACATCAGAAGTGGAATAGATTGAGGGTATGTTTTATTTTTTTGCACTTTTGTGCATTACACTATCAATTGTTATCTGTGTTATGAATCAATAATAGTTACTTACCATTATGGAATGATTTAGTCTTATTGATGATAATGCCTAAGAATGTTTTTCTTTCCACCAAGGTATTAATGCAATTATTCATTGCACTTTTCAAAGTAAGGTAAACAAAAAAAGAAAATTCAAAGTTCCCCAAAAATAATTACAAAATGATTACTAAGGTTGAACTCTTTTTTGCATGCTGGTAATTTCTATATTGCTTGAAGGACCTTGTTTGGCCGTAAGCACTAGGCAATTTATTGTTTTATTTGCAACAAATAATTTAAAGACATCTTCACTACAGTAATTTTACTGTATTCGTTCATACAGTCTTTTTACTGTTTCTTTGCAAGTACAAGATGACCCAGTAATCATGGGAACTGTAGTTTACTTAACAGTTTTAAAATGTTGCTCCATTTTCATGTTTTTAATCATGAATGAGCTGTGGGTAACAGCAACACATTGCATATTGTTGCAATAAACTTGCTTTATTTCTGCTAATTACATATTCAAAGGATTCCTTGGTTTTTCCGGTGGACTAAAGTCAGAATTTCCCGGTTTTAGGATAGCCATGCTGTGCCCGCCTGAGCGAGACATGATTGCTGTGATGTTTGGCGAAGACATATAGGACCTGATTCACAGAAGCGCTTTATGATGGCGCAATACCATAGGAAAACGCTTTGTGAATCAGGGCCATAATATCCTCTGTTTTAGCAATCAAATTGTGGTCAAATAAATATAGATGTTTATTAGATATATAGATATACAGATATTATAGTGTGGTGGTTGCTGCACTATAGTTAAGTTGCATTGCGAGTTCCATAGGAAACCTGGACTTGCTAATAACTTTTGACTTGCATGACATATTTGGCTGACATTTTACAAACAGAAAGTATGTCACAGAGCCCATCCCACCAGACTGGACATTTTTGGAAAGATTAGTTAACAAATAAAAATGTCTTTAAGAAAGCAGAAAAACACTTCCTATCGGCCTACTCCCATTCATTTCCCCATAGAGAAAAGTACACATTTCTGCACATAACTAAAAGCACTGAACGGAATTGAACCAGGTACGAAACAACTTGGCCAAGAAGCGCTGACTCAATTTCCAGGAGGAGTCTTGGGTTTTTCCATCCAGTAGTTATTAAAATATTTGACAGATACGTGGGTGCTCCCTTCTCCCAAAATTAAAGCTATATATGTGTCCCACAATGTATCAGCAAAGCTTTTCAGAAATGAAAAAGACACCCTTTTTCTTGTAGGCTCGATGCGAGAGATAACTGCAGTTGTTTCGGTGTTAGCCAAAAATGAAAAGTGGAAAAGGACATTGGGAGGAGGATAAGAGATGAAATGGCATCAGGCTAGCGGTGGAGAGGGGGAAAGAGGACACCAAGTGAAGTTAGGAGGCTGGGAACCAAGTTCAGAGCACGAATATTTTCACATAACACATCACTTTTATTCAAAGCAAATGTTTTCAAGGTGATGTATGTTATTTAATATATGGTAATGAAGACTTCTGATTGTGTGAGTATATTTCACTGATAGACAACTTAGGTTTCGATCAGCCTTCAGTCTATTGCCAGAAACATCTGGTGGTTTCATCACATAATCATTGCTTGAGTCCAACGCCCCCCTCAAGATTTGTAGATCAATTACAAAATTACATTTATTTTTACCTGTCAGCACTTTCACCAACTTCCTCATTTGAAAAAGACTGTATTTCTCCCTTTAGATTTCTCATTTTCATACCAAGATGCTCAATAGATTACATTTCACAATCTATTTCTTCTCATCCCTTATATGTGTCTGCGATACAGTTAATGATATTAATGCACTGGCTTTCATTTTCCATAGATTGTATTGTGCATGCACACACGCCTTCACCTACACTGCTTTCGCTACACTGATGAAGTCTTCACTCTCTTTTGATTAGTATTGTTTACAGTTAATTCCGGCATGTTCAATCACTTGCCAAATCGTGGGTTTTGATGTCTGGATTTACCATGCTCACACTGGGATATGTAGAGAACATTAAAATGTCATGTCACTGCTTGGCCTCAGAGGTTTGCACCCCATTCCTGTTCTTACTCACACAGTGTGACAGCTCGCAATGTATGGAGGTTTGTGGCCAGTTTCTTCCAACAGGATCAGCTTCTCAGCAATCCAACTCATGGGGTTCAAAGTGCTCTGACACCCCCATAGTCTCCAATTCATTCTAAGTCTATTCCAAGAATTATTCTTAGACCAAATTAAGAAATCTACAGGAATAACTGAAACTAAAACCAATGAACATTGGTCTGACCTAAAAAGTTAAATAGAGCTAAACTCCGTCCATGCCATAAAGGAAGCCTGTGGCAGAGCAGAGCAAACTATGGAAAGCTTCTAGCTGGCATGCTGAGAAAGTAGCTAGCAGCAAAATGATCTACTCATTACCACTCATTACCAACAGAAAGGACAGATCAAGACCATCTCCATTAACAAGAGCATCATGTGGTATTTTAAGGCCTTGTATAAGAGCCAAAAAGATACTTGTAAAATGATTTTAAGGTTCATTGAATGCCTTATAATTCTGAAACTCTCAGCTGTGATTAAAGAGAGTATGGAGCAGCATGTAAATCTGGTCGACTTTCATGAGGCTCTTGATGAAAAATATTCAGGGAAAGCAACTCAAATATGAGTTGTCAGATAGGTATTTGTTAATACATTAATCATTTACAGCTCATTTGAAGTCAATGCTTCCACCCTTCTTCCAAAGAAGAGCAGGGACAATACATGGTTGCTAATTACCGACCACTAGCGTTATTGAACATGGACGACAAGATGTTAACTAAGATCTGGGGAAGCATATTTTTAAAGTTTCATAAAATAAGTTATCCACAGAGAACAAAACTCTAAATTTAAGCATGCCATTAGTATTGCTATTCTTAAAGTCTTCTCTTGATCCTTCGTCCACATCTAACTTCCGTCTTATTTTTCTTTTTGCTTTTGTTTCTATGGTATGCTCCCTCAGGGTAGTCGTTTTTCAAAGAAACAAGTTGTGGATAGATCTCTGTCTTCGGCTGGGGCAGACCTCTGGAACAGCCTTCCTGCCACTCTGAAACTTGAGGAGAACCATCTCCGTTCTGGAAGCACCTCAAGACCTTCTTCTTTGCTTCTGCTTTCGTTCCTCCTCTCCCCTGCTGATCTGTTCTGCCTCGGCATCGTGCCCCTGGGTCAGTATCTGTATCCCCACAGTGCACCCCTTTTTTTCCTGCACTTGTCAGACACACCATGTCTGTTGCCTTAACCTAGCACTTGCCACTTGCTGGCTGCACTGCCACTTCTTGTGCTGTTTGTCATGTATTTATTTATGTATGTATTCCTTTGTTCAGCACTTTCCACTTCTCCCCCTCCCTTGCACTTTCCCCTTCCCTCTCCCCTGAACTTGCACATTTTAAATTTCACTGGGCCTAGTAAGATCGTTGTTCCCCTCGCTTGTCTAGTCGCACTCTGAAACACTTGTGTACGAGCGCAAAACAAATAAAATATAAATATCAATATGGTCCTGGAACCAGCACTATATGTTCAAGTCTCTACCGCTCTTGATCACCATTCTTTCATTCCTTTACATTAATTGACATTTCATCCTACTTATTCTTCTGAAACATCTTTACTGTATTACACCAATTTTTTACTGTATGCATGCAACTACAAGCATTCTTATCTTCTCGTCTTTCTTGATTTTTCTGGAATATTTGATACTGTTGATTACACAATTGGTTCTTTTACCCGTTGTTCATCAGGGTTTTCTGGCACTGTGACCCAGTTGTTTTCTTTTGTTTTCTTTCTGATTGAAGTCATTCTCTTGTTCTGATCATTCTTTTCCTGTGTTTCCTCTTCACTATGCAGTTCAACATGTTCTGTTCTTGGACCTCTTCTTTTTTCTCTCTACAATTATCCCCCTTTAGCTATCATCTCTTCTTATAACTTCTAGTATCTTTCCGATGCTAATGATTCGTAGATTTTGTTTTCATTGTCTTCATTTACTGAGTCACCTTATTCTACTCTCTCAGCATGCTTACTTTTTTCGGGGATTTCTGCTCAGTTGTTTCATTTGAAACCGTATAAAACCAAAGTGCTATATTTCTCCACATCCTCAGCTTCTCCTTCTGTCTCACTGTAATTTATTTCCTTTCCACCTTCTTGATTCTCTGTCTTTGCTTCTGCATGTAATATTACTGTTAGGAATAAACCAAAGTGGAACCCCTGGGACAGGGCAATGAGCCAGGGCTATCATCCGAAAAATGCAGCATAAATGCTCATTTCTATGATCTAATCAGAATATAATAATTTCATGCAAACAACTTACAATAACAATGGATGTTGCAAGATTCATCCTACCCCCTCACAAAAACAAACAAAATATTTGATTATTCGAAGAATTTAATAGGTATATGACACATTTCACAAGTCCTTACTAAAACTTGTTCAATACTTAGAAACATTAATACAAATACAGAGATAAGGGAAAGTAACAGAGGAATTTCTCTGTGACACAGTGAATAATGTAACCAACATAAATAAGAGATTGTGGTTACCAATATAAGAGGCCATGTGTTGCCCTAGCCACTGGATTGTGGGCTATTGAGGAAATATTGCAGTACAATACATCTACTGCTCTTAGAGCTTGGAAGAAAGTAACCCTGCAAAGATGAGGAAGTATTCTTTAGTGTATATTTATGAAAGACTTACAAAATGTGGGATCGCTATTAAATTGTGTGCGCTAGTTCCCACTCAAAAAACTTTAAATGAACAGGTTGGCTGCAGGTTATATCCTACCCTCAAGCTTCCCACAAAGCTTGTAAAAGTGAAAATTAGAATGCAAGGTTCAGGCAGATATCTTGCTCTCAAACCATATATTTTTTAACTTTAGTTTCAGAAATTATTATTTTTACAAGTCCATCCTTTTTATCCATAGATTACTTCCAAATCAATCCAAAAATCAGCTGGCATAATATATCTCCAAAATGAGTAATTTTATTCTTCAAGCAAACACACAGCCGACACGTGTTTCGACCTCAGGTCGTTATCAAGGCCCAAATGTCCTCCCTATATCTTTTTGATTTCGGTTGTCAATGCCCGACAATTTCATTTGACAATTCCTTTCAAGCCTGGGCGGATGATTATGTTGGAGTATTATATCGGTGAGTATTTGTAAATTCCAGTAGTCTTAAATATCGTTAGTTTTAATGCTCCAAGGTTCGTGGACCAACATGTCACGGGCTCAATCCCAGATTCAATTCTTTAATGGGTGCTCCAAAGGCTATATATATTTATGAAAGAGTTGCAAGTTTGTTCTCTGTCTCTAAGCCTACTTGGAAGGATACATTGGTTAGGCTCATTTAGGCATGAACCCACCTCACCCCTCCATCTTGCAGTAAGTCATTCTAGCCGTGATCATATCATCCTTCGACTTGGAATGAATATCTAAAATGTTGAAAAGTTTGATGCTTGTTCCCTCCAATGTTATGTACTGAATGCCTCATGATCAGGCCTCTTCGCCCAGTGCTCTCATACTCCCAACACATTTTGTTGTCATAGTTGTCAACATTGAGGGAGGTCATTGAAAAGGAGCATCTCCCTGGTGGGATTAACAAAGCCATGAATGAAGAGCTTGAGATATAGTGCAAAAATGGGTACAACAGCTTGCATTCCCGAGTACTGGTTTGCCACATATCCACAGGTGTCTGACCACAATCTTTGGTTAAGCCATGCTTAAGGAACCACAAAGATGGATACTGTCATGTGTTTACACCATGACCTGAAGTCATTAATGAGGAAAAGCCTTCAGGCGTTCCAATAACATGGAGATGTGTGTGTTTTGCTTGACACCTGTGCTTTAGGAAGATAAAAAAAATCTCTGATGGTACCAATGATATCTTGGCCAAATTGATTGAGAAGGATACAATGCTACTCGAGGTCCAACAACATTTGTGCACCTTGAGGAGCCTGTTAAGTGCACCTAGATAAGAATTTAATAGAATACCTGGATTAGGTAAAATGGCTTCTGTAGCGTACTTGTAGGAATGATTTGAGACCAAATGGTAACAACCTGAATTCATAATATTAGTCCTTGAATGGAAAATTAAAAGGAGTCACATATGCCCTGATTAAGAAGGAATGTATGTGTGTGTATCAAGGGAAACCAATGAAACAAAAAGAAAAAAACATACCCCAGACACACCAATATAATGAACAGAAAATACGGTTTTGTCCATCCAAAGGTATGCAAACAAAGGCTGCTCTTTTAGCTCCCTGTTATAGAATGCCCAAAACACAACATCCCAAACTTGACTGTTTTCCAAGCATCATTGTTTCGGTTGTTCTATGACATTCAGTGTGCATACATTCAAGTCCTTTTTCAGTATACTTGAATCCTTTTTACAAATGAGTCGTCCCTTGATCTATCCTTTGGCCAAGAGGTGATGATTTGACATGAAGTTTGTGAAAAGCTTGGGATAAAGATGTCTATTGGAAATAAATAATGTTGACATTTAAACCCGTTGTGTGGTAATGATTCTTCTTTTTAAAAATACAAAAATGATATGAAAATGAAAGCTTTAGAACTAGACAAAATATTGTCTACTTGACATTTTAGTTGGAAACTAGCAAGAACCATTTAGGCATTCTCTGGATAACCAAGGGGGCTTGTGAAAGATAGTTTGTTTTAAATTTAAATTGTAGGTTCACACAGACATGAATAATTTCATATGCCCGATAAATAGCTGGGATATGAGTTCAAAGGGGCGGCGGCTTTATGCAGTGTGCAGGGAGGTGCAGGCATTTGAGGGGTTGTAGAGTTGGTACAAAGGGAGGAAACTATTTTGAATCGCCTTAGGGTGGGTCATGCAGGGTTGGCGGGATGGAAATGTATGATGGGTAAAGTTGCATCAGCGGCGTGTGAGGCTTGCGGGTGTCCGAGACGGTGTCTCATTATATGTTGGATTGTGAGAGGTTTCATGTTCAGTGGGAATCGCTCAGAGTCAGGATGAGTGGCCTTGGGGTGGTTGTACAGGGGTTATCTGATCTGTTCAGTTGGAAACGAGGGTTGGTGGATGATCAGTGTAGAGTTCTGATTCAGTTTGTGTGGGAGACGGGGAAGTGGGACGAGATCTAGTGAGGATGGTTGGCTGATTGGTGCTTATTTTGGCGAACATCATCTAATTAGATGGAAATCACTGCCTCCAGGTTTCTGGAGTCACCCTAACAAGAAGAAGAAGAAAAATATCACTGATATAGAGTTCCGCCCCACAATTCTGTTCACTAAACAGACAGTGATTTTTCAAATTTCAAAATGTATTTAAAGAACAAAGTCAACTTCAAACAAAGGTGGTCTATAGCTTTATAGGAAATCACAGAATTTTACATACTCATACAAATTTGTCAAAACAAATTGTTCACTGCCTATATCAATCTTCCATAATCAATTGTAGGTATACAATTTTCTCTAAAACAAACTAGGTACTCTAAAGACACTGCTTCTATGATTGCAACACAGTATAATTCAATCTGAGAATTGTCACCTTTTCAGCCAGTGTGTGTATATATTGATATAAAACCATTCTTCAAAAACAATTCATTTTCTCCAGTATCAAGACAAGTATGGTATTGGAAAAACATTACTTGAAACATGTAAATGCTCCCTCTTCTCTGAAGGCATGTATGTGCAGCTTTCAATTAATTTGTATATGCAACTTTCAATCTACATCTGTGTGTGCCAAGTCTAAACATGTGTGTACAGCTTTCAGTTACATGTGTGCAGTTGTCAGTCTATATGTGTGTATAGCTTTCAATCTGTATCTGTTTTGGGCTGGAGATGTAACTTTCTCCAGTAATTGGTACCATGTTAAAACACCCTTGCCCTTTCACATTACACATGCGTCTGCCAAATGCATTTTTAGGATAAGGGATAGCATGGGTTTTACACTTTGCATGAGTTTCTGTAAATAAAATGTATTCTCTGCTCTCATTTCTGATGTGCAATCAAATTTATGATTAGGCTTCCACCGGCTGAAAATATGCATGATATCTCGCCAAACAATAGCGTTTCATGACGACACTATGATCTGCTTTATTCTATGCCGGATTGAACCACGGATTCTATTTTAATTTGCTATAATTCTACAAAGGCAGTCTGCGTTCCAGTGCACACAACTCTATCAGCTTTAACCTGTGCCTCTCAATACAAAAATGCAATTATTTTTAAGGAAACGATAGCTCACTTGCATTCACATAAAACTCCAGGGTAATATTGAATTCTGGGATAGTGGAAGCTAAGGAAATTTTGCAATGGGATCATCATTTCCGCCTGGATCGATTTTGTAGCAGAGAGAGCAGAGAAAAAGACCTCTAGTCCTTGCGTGCCTCATCTAAAACTATCCTCAAAATCCCATTTAATTTAGAAACTGCACTTTAAATGTGTAGTTAAATCAATTATTTCTACGGAAAACTGATATGATTGGCTTCATTTTAATTTACCTTATCTTAATAGAAAGAAAGCAGAAAGCAGGGTCTGCTTATTTGGGACTCATTATGAGTTTGCTGGTGTTTCCTGCCAAAATGCTGTCAAACTTTTTTTTTTCGTAAATGCCATTCGGTCTGGTGCAATTAAAACCAGATTAAAAGTGTGGCAATGGCAGTGCTAGTCGCAATTTTGTCAGAAATACCACAGAAGTAATTTTGCCTGTGGTGATTCCTCAACTTGTTGACATTAAAGTAAACAATATGTTTTGGCTCAAGCCAAACCAAACCATTGTTTGAGCAGTTTGAAGAGGCATTCAATACTAGCGCTTTGAAGCTCCCCCACCCCAGCACAAACCCACCAACACCAGTTGCAGAAATACAGAGCACTATACTGTTTAGCACATCAAACGTTCATGGCAAACTCGATTTACGAAAGCGCCTAAAATAAAAAAAATACAAAATTGAGTTATTTCACCCTAGCAGATGGTAGTACATCACAGCTTGCTTTTCAGATAGCAGGGTAGGACGTTCATCAGCACACACACGTATACAGACCATAAAAATAAGGACCATCTCCAGCAAAGAGTACACCAGACCTTGGTGCATAGTTATTGACAAGTTGTCCAAAAGAGAAAGCCTAATGGGGACAAAAATGCGTGAGAATTGTTTTTAAACATCGGATTGTGCAGTCTCTCTACCTCTCTTTCTCTCTCTCTCATTTATATGTGTATTTTGTTTTATTTGTAATGCACAGCCAGGTTAGAATAAATAGCATTTGGATGCAGGTCTTGCTGAAGCAGTTAGGGACCGCTTTTCAGAAAATTGAAAGAGAATAATAATTGAAATAGGTGAGTTTTGAGGGCTTTCTGAAATAACACTAGGGAACGTTTATTTCTCATATCAAGGGGTAAAGAATTTCAAAAACAAGGGCCACAAATGGAAAAATGTCTATCTCCCTTATGAGCACAACGATAAGGGGGAACCACAAGCAATTTTCTTATCCTCCGATCCGAGTGATCTCGTTGGATGGGAGCAAGAGATCTTGTATACTAAATATGCTGGTGCAGGTCGGTTTATACATTTGTAAGCCAGGCAAAGAATTTTTAAATGAATTGTTTGATCCATCACTAGCCAGTCTAGAGAGTGTTGAAGGGCAAACACTGATGTGCGCTTCAATACTCCAAAGACCAACTTAACAGCCACGTTTTGGGCTACTGTAATCATAGCTGATATTTAGGGACGCCAAACGGAGGAAGTGAGGCAGTTATAACAGTACAATCTTAAGACAATCGTTTTGTCCCCAACAATGTAATTTTAATTTGTTTGGGGTTGAGGTGTAGTTTATTTAGTGTCATCCATTGTGCAATCTCTTCTGTGCATTGTATAATGTTTGAAAAAGATACAGAGTGATCTTCAACCCACATGTATAACTGTCTGCTATCTGCATTAGAGTAATATGACAGACTGAATTTAAACAGAATATGCATTTAAATAGGGGACAATGAGGACACTTGTGGGACTCAACATTATACTGGGCCATTTTTTGAAAAATAATTGATCAGTTTAACAGATTAGCGCTGTTCCATTAGGAAGTACTGGGTTGAGTCTAGACACTTTTTGGCAAATGTCCTGTTGAAAAGTGTCTATCTTTTGAAGGAAGAAGGTGTTGAAATTGTTGGCCAACATATCAGAAGGGGCCAAGATGGAGGTAATACTTGAAGGGTTTAAGAATTTTATTGAATTCAATTCTCTAGGTCTATTTAGTGCTGTTGTGATCCTTTTGTATTAAAGAGGGTTAAGTTGAAAACATTGCCTTTTATTATTATTCACGGCAGTTTTGGCTGTCATTTTATCCTCAGGATGTCCGTATTTCATCCACGTTTTTGCTTTTTGTCTGTAAACATTTTGTAGTTCCTTAAGGTCAGATGTAAACCAGGTCTTATTTGTTTTCTTTGGTTGTTTGAATTTCAATGGAGCAGTTTGTTCACACAAGTCCTCAAGTCTTTTGAAACTAGTCAGTAATTATTGTTCGGATAGCTGACCATTCGATTCCATGTAATGGGACTGTGGTTATCTCATCCCTGGAAATGTGATCCAGATCTCTATTTGCCCAGTCACCAGAACACAGTGTCTGATTTGTCCTTAGCCTTCCGGGTATCAGATATATCCAGTGAGCAGATCTTTACAAAATGATCAGACCATGATACAGGCATTGTTTTGAGCACAGCGAACCCGGATCCTGTAGCTGCCAGAACAATGCCCCTTTGATGAGAAGAGGTGATTGTCATAGGTATTATAGCATGGCTTGTAAAATATCTGTTGATTGAATGGCTGAGGCATTATCCACTGACTCCAGCCAGATGTCAAGAACACCTGCAACAAGCAGGCAAGGGTATGTTAGTGCTGTGGTTGAAAGAAAATAATTTAGATGTTCTAGAATGTTATTCATCAGTCCTGGAGGTCAGTAGCATAATACCATTTTAAAAAATATTATTGGAGATAGCATCAAATTAGCAAGTCCAATTTGGTAGTCATGGAATTCTAAGGTATGAAACAAATCAGGAGAGAACTTTCTGAGAACCAAGTTTCTGTAACAAGTAAAACAATCCAATTTGTGACTCATAGCGCTCCATAACCTTTTGCAGTGGCTTTCTCTGCCATTTGTGCAATGACAGCTGCTCTTCCTCCAGGGAAAACTAATCAGCTTGAAACCAACATGATGCTAAGGATGTGGCCATGCACAAAGAGGATTTCACTTGAAACAACTGCTGCATAAGGAAAAATAGCTATTCTGAGGATCAGACAGTTCTGGCTTGACTGACGCTGAAAAACACTACTTCAAAATAAACCATAAAAGTCATAAGTGCTTTTTGCTTTATTAAATCTGCCAAATGCAGGAGCAATAGAGTCAAGGGTTACAATTGCGGATATAAATACAGTACATTTCAACTGATATATTCTATATCACGCAATAGCGTGAATATAATTTTCAGCATAAAAACCATAGCAGAATGGTAAAGCTTAGCACTTGATTCGTCAATAAAAAAATCACCCCCTTATTCACGGACTCACCCACTTTCTCACCTCACTGACATCACTCAATTTCACAATGTAATTAAAAGAAATGCATGTTATTGTCAATCTCCAATCAATGCTGCCACAATTGAGAGTGAGTATTGTGTGTGTGTATATTTATATATATATAATAATGCTTATCATCTGGTTGATGATGGCGTGTGTCGGAGGATGCGCACCACAACAATACGGCAAAGTACAGTTGGTTTCTCTGATATTTCATCACAAACATATGGGTTATTATTGTTGGCTGTTCTCTACACCAGTTTGCCTACAGCCATTTGTGCTATTTAGCAATTTCTTTTAGGCAAATCACTGTTTGTATATTTTCACACAGCATGCAGGGTACTAGGGAAGCAGCATGCCTGTTACGGGCTTTGAGTCTTTTTAATGAACAGCAGGATGTTTTGACTGTATCCAGCATCCACATCAACAAACAGCCTGACCCTGCCGTCAGCTGGGGGTTGACTTTAATTAGAGAAATAGAGAAACAACAGAGGAAAGAGATCTCAAAGTGGTGGGAGGAACACTCCATACAAAATTATCTGGCTATTGGCTGATTTTCCATGGGTCATGGTCACCCCTTCATTTGAGGACCACGATCCTGCTATGCTTGAGGAGCGAGGACTTGCCAGCAGAGAATGCTTGGCACACTTCTTGACCATATTGGTAAAATATGGTAAATTAGATTGGCACTCAAACACATTGAGGTGGCTGGGACTGAACTCAGGGATATTCCATCTACTGAAGATGGAAACAGACTCCATGCTAAGATTGATGGCAACCTCGTTACCTATGAGGAGGAAATCAAACAGCGTAAGCATAGGAAATTCATCCATGACAAAGCTGACAACGACACTGAGAGGGTATATACATTCGCAAAGCATTTTCTTTCACAATCTAAGTCAATGCCATCTATCCAAAAGGAAGTCAGGACAATATCATCTGAATCGGATGTCTCCAACTCTGAAATTGAAGAGGCCATTGTTCGACTTAATTTTTTAAAGTAATGCAGATCCTGTACGAAGATGGCAAATCCCCACAAAATGGGGCAGGGGTCGCGCAAGAGGCTGAGGACAAAAAACAGTGGTTGGAAGAAAACCCACCAAGGTCAACGTGGGAAACAACCCAAACCAAGATTCCCACAGCAGGTTAACAGCAGGTTAACTCGCTTGGGGGCACGGACCAACAAATACATTTTCATGGAAAATATACAGGTGATTAATTTGTCCTCACACGTCTTAACCAACAACAGGACGGTTCTCTTGAGACTTGGTCTTAATTTTTGTCCAACCACCACTATTGATTATGTTCAAACATGTCTTGATTTAGACTCATTCCTTCACAAAATCAAGACATTATTTGCAACGACCCAAGCCAAAATTGTTCGATCTAAACCACGTGGAGGGAAGACAAATGTACTGATTTCTGACATTGAAACGTTGACTGATCTGGCCATACTGGGGGTTGCATCCTTTGACCCCACCTATATGAATTTTGGAGAGTTTGATATAGAGTCAAAATTGTCAATTTCCTCTCAACTGAAGGCTAAATCAAAATGCCCATCGGGGATGTATGAAGGCATTTCATGATCAGTGCATTGCAGATTTAAGGGAATTGTGAAAGTCATCTGCTCTATCAGCACAACGCAATTTAACCCAGGTGCAATGGAACTCCCTGTTGGAGTCACAGAATTGCATGGACATTGTAATCAAAACATCTGATGAAGGTTCCAATATTGTTTTAATGAATCGTTGTGTTTATGTGAATGAGGCCTTTCGGCAATTCAGAGATAACATGTTTTACTCTGCTGTGTCCACTAATCCCTTGCCGAAGATGCAACTTGAATTGATGGTTTTGCTTAGCAAGTGGTGCAAGATTGTTATTTTAAATGAGGATTATATCAAATGTTTGGTCCCATCTTTTTTCACCATCTCCAGCATTTATTTTTTGCTTAAGATTCACAAATCTTTGGTGCACCCATATTGCAGACCGATTGTCCCTTTATCAAGATTATTATTGGAGAACATGTCACAATTCATTGATGAGACTTTGATTTCTTTTGTATCTGTGTTTCCCTCTTATTTACAGGACACCAAGGATTTCCTTTCACACATCAACCAGATACCATGGGAAGAAGGTTTAATTTTTGGCCTCTTTGGATGTTGTTTCCCTTTACACCTCCATAGATCATTTGGTTGGCATTAATGCTTGTAAATATTTTTTGGAAACACGAAATGTTAGAATTTTGTCTCAACAACAATGTGTTTCTTTTTGAAAATATTTTTTTATCATCAGAAGCATGGTACAGCCATGGGGAGTACTTTTGCTCCCGCATACACGAACCTCATGATGGGCTGGTGGGAGGCTACATTCTTAAGTGATATCTTAACTCAAACTTTTTTTGAGCAATTTGTGGCTTGATGGAGATACATCAACGATGTGTTTGTCATATGGAAAAGGACTGAGTGTGATTGGTTAACCTTTGTCAAACACATTAATGAGAATGCAGTGAATATGATTTTCACAGAAAATAACAGCATTAATGAGATTGTGTATCTCGCTGTGATTGTCACCATAGACACACTGGGTAAACACATGTCCATGTATAAAAAACCTACCAGTTCCGGACTCCCTCTCCATGCCACCAGTGGCCATCCAGTCAGTTGTAAGAGAAGCATACCCAATGGGGAATTTGGCCATTATCGCAGGAACTGTTCGGACACTGCACAATTTGACAAATGCTGCTCTCAAGCCTCGCACAACTTTTTGATGCGAGGCTATACTAAACTAAGGGTGTCATTGAGCGTGCTTATGTTAAGGCAAGATCAATTCACCATGAGACATTATTGTCCATGAATACATTGGTCAAGCAGACTGATAGTGATGATCCACGTTTGATTGTGACTTTTGGGAGTTCATCACATAGTGTGAGGAAAATTGTTCACCGTCACTGGCATGTTCTTAAGATGGACAAAAATGTATCATCATTACTGGCATCATGTCCGGTCTTAACATTTAGACGAGCATCCTCATTGAAAGATAAACTGGTTAAGAGTTTTTTGCAACCCCAGCCCAAGACCTCTACCAATACCACTTGGCTGTCTTCATTACGCTTTGGTTTGGTAAAATGCCACAAATGTAAAGTGTGTCCTAATGCCACTGTTCAGAAATTCTATACTCATCCTGTCACTGCCTTTTCTTGTGTCATCAAGCAGTTTATCACGTGTCACACCACTTTCGTTGTTTACATCATCTGTTGCCCATGCAACAAGTGGTACATAGGCAGCACCACCTGTAAATTAAAGATCAGGATCCTCCACAATTTGAGGGCCATAAAGACATCTTATCCCTCATACCCCATGTCTAAGCATTTTAAAGAACAACATGACAAAAATGCTCAGCTGTTAACCTATGTTGTTCTTATTTTATCTTCTAAACGCTTCTAGCAATGTCTTCTTTTAACTCTTTGATACAGCTTCTGCTCTTTGGTTGCAGTGGGTTTCCTTTCAGCTGGTACAAATATTCACTTGTTGGCCTAGGGATTTCTTTGTCATGTACATTGTCGTGGTAGTTCTTAGTGTCATTGGTCTGACTGTATGCTATTCTCTGGCTTGAGTGTTTATCTATCCTTTCGTATTCTCTTTTCTCTTGTATGTGACCACTTGGCCCATAGCCAGCTTCACAGTTTCTGTGCTAGGCCACAGCTGCAGGGTGAGCTTTGGGACTGTGTGTCCCATTAGATTTTGTTGTATATATGTATTGTGTTGTTGAGGTAGAGCGAGAGTAAGGTACTGGCCTGAGGCATGCCAGGATTTTCCGACCTCACATTCATTGCCACACTTGCACACTGCCACACTCTGTGCTTTTCTTTGTAACCTTGACCATGGGTTTCGTGTGGCAGTTTCAGTCAATGGCATATTCTTCCTGGTCATTGTGTCTGTGATAATTTTGGGAGTGGACATGCATATCCATAGTGATGATCACCACTGGCACAACTATTTCATTGCACATTTTAATTGCACACTGTCATTTGCACTAGCACTTTATTTGATGTTTGTCTGTTAGCTATTTTTGCATAACTGCTGTCACAATGTACTTTATTAGCCATTTTCTTGTGGCTTGTGCCTGCACTTGATCATTCATTGATATTCAGTTGGCCGTATTTTGCTGCTTGCACGCGCACCTTATTGCCATTACGGCTTTTATTTGTCTCTTGCATTTGCACTTTACGACCAAATGATTGTCAATCGGGCAAACCTTGCTGCTTGCACTTGCACTTGAATTCTTTTTGTCCGTTTAATGTTGATCTTATAACTACAATGTTATATTGTCCACAGGAATCTTACATATTATTGATATGTTGGTTACATTTTCCCATTTTACAAGAAATTACCATTGCCTGTTCTGTTTGCATCTATTTAACAGTATGATGTTGCCATTATCTTTCCTTATTCTTATTAAGCTTCAGGGCTGTGAAAAGAAGTGTTCTGGGAACCAAGAACATATCACTTGTGTCAATTCTGGAATTGTTCTTTTAAATTTTAAATCTCTGAATATATATCCTTAGGCTTGCTAGATTCACTTGGATGTGGCAAACACACCTTCTTTACATGTGGGGCAGTTCTAACTTCCATGTGCATTTCCATGTCGCTGTATACTGATCACATAATAGTTGAAAAACACACGGTTTACAGAAATCTCCTATTGGAGGCATCATTTTTTGAATGATGCCTCTCTTGCTCTTTCAAAAAGTCTTTTCTGTTGCAACAATGCGTGCTATATTTTCTCCCATAAAGTCTGGCTTCTTTCGGCATAGCCAAGGCTGCTGTTGCTTTTGTGGTGTCTAATATCATTGCTGTGATTGGGCATCCCATATACATGACGGACACAATATATATATATAAGACTATCTCTTGCTGACTTCCAAATCAGCTTCAAACTGAAGCCAGAAGCTACCTTGATGCAAGTCAGAGAGAACTGTTCTTAAGAGTCCATGGAACTGCAAATCCTGTTTCCTGCCTTGTCTTTCAATGTGTTTTATACGTGATCCTCAAGTTGCATTATGAAGACATATACATAGAAGCTCTTACCTCACATTGAACAATGTTCTCTTTTCCATCGACAGGTTGCTGTCAATCAGGAAACAAGAAACAGAGGTATGTGAGGACTGTGACTAGAAATAACTGGTGCTTCTGCTGTAAGAAGAGCAACTTTAAGAGACGTTTTTCCAACTTTCGATCACACACCATGATATTTGCGTGGGCCCACAGAACCAACTAATAAGGCATACATCATCAACTAGTATCTAACGAAAGACTACATCTTGCTTTTTCAGCAACCTTTGAAGCTTTAAACATTCACCAGCCTTGTGAAATGGGAAAAACAAAGAAATACATTTTTTTCTGGATATTTAAATAGGATATATAGATTAGAGTCATCTATCAATTCTGGTTCTGCAGATTTGACAACTGGGTTTACGGCAAAGATCTATTCAGTCATGACCGATGGGCAGCCTACCATATATGAGACCACTGAATCAATTTTCTTGGTCTCATGTGATACTTTTTTTGCTTCTTCCAACACATTAATTCTTCCAATTAATTAAAGAGTGGAGATTTGGTCTGTGTCCTAACACTCCTTGATGATTACCTCTTTGACTGTCTGAGTGCCCTGGCTATAGCTAGATGTTAATATTGTTGCAACATTCTGCTTGTGGAGTTCCAATGACCACCTGTAGATTGGAAACCCACATTTTGGTTCAGGTCATCCAGAATTCCCTTCATTGACTCTTGGTGGATATTTGCTTACGCTTTCGTAGTTCCTGGCAACATGTAGACGTATGAATATAAAGAAGGCGTGAGATATTAAGATGATGATGTTGTCAGACAGTACTCATAATAAGGACCCTGATCCTAGTCTGTCGGCCAGAACTGAGGGATTTGATTTGGGCTTCAGCTATTGAGGTAGTTGCTGCAGAAGGAAGGAGAGTGAACCCCTCTGTGATGAGTTAGAGACAGCATAGCTACATTTAGAATTATCCTTTAAAAAACAGTCAGTTAGCTCAACAAGTTAAGTGCTTGCTGTAGAGATCTCCTTTGGCTTTAAAGTCACAGCAGGCCCAATTCAGGCTTCATGTTTCTGAGGTCAATAAAAGGAGAACCTACAATAGCACTGCTCTAGCATGACCTATACTAACATGTAGCAATATTATTTGATGAAATTCTCATTACTAAGACTGCAGAAATGGCATGGTAATGATTTCTGTAAACTAACAGGAATTACTTTGTTTTCTGTTGACTTTACATTTGAAATCGGAATCTTTGATTTAAAAGAAAAAAAGCATTTTGTTAACATCAGAAACTGATTATAATTGCAGACACAACTGCACACTCAAGCATCGCTCCAGGCCAGATGGCATTATTTCCCACTAGGGAGCCTTTGCTTTCTAGGAACGCCAGCTAGAAAACTGCATGCATTTGTAGTGCAGAAGGGAATTCATTGACACAGTTACTGGGATCTTTTTTCTGTTCTCCCTGTATCGTCAGGTGCTAGCACAACATGGGATTAATTTCAGTTCTGCCCACTGTGCATTCCAGAAAACACATCAATACAGCTCCTATTTGAAGCGACTCATAGCCATCACACATGAATATAGACATTTTCTGAACAGTCCCGGTAAAAGGCTACTTTCTATCAGTTTATAGAGCTCCATCATCTATATCTCACATGTCACACTTTCTTTCTAAGGCAAGAGTCATATTTACTCAACTATTTGTTCCCAGTTAGGAATATTGTACAGTATTGAAAACTGCAGGTTGTCACTTTGCAGGTTTCACAGATCAGTAAACTTTTACTACCACTTTTTCCGATTGGCAGGATTTTACTGGATTTGACAGGAAGAATTGTGCAGCATAACAAACACTCACACCAGCTTTTCAGATCCACATATCACATCTGCCAGGTGTACCACCAGCACAAGATCTGCTTGCTGGCAATAAACCAATGGATTCCAGTGTAATCTGCCTGATTTTTCCACTCTGTTAAAGCAAGTGGATTCCATTTGAATACATTGTAAATGCCTACCCCAATCTTTAATTGCAGGAGTCATTCACGCTTTTTCTGAAACTGGGTGGAGAAAAGAATTAACGTTTAACCGCCAGTGGCCTGATTATATAAGATTTGCTCCGGTGCTAAAAATTGAGGAAATGCTTCGAAAATACACAATCGAGCAAACTGTTTTTTGCATAATTTGTATTATCTGAAAATGTTTGCAATAAGACAAAACAGAATCAAACTGTTTTTGTACTTTATTTGCTGCATGACATAAAAATGAATGTGTACACATCAAACATGGTAAATAAAACAGAGTGCATCATATTTTCCAAGGTGAAATATTTTTTAGATAATATGAATTAGGGATAAACCTGTTTGCTCCATTCTGTATTATTTAAGTAAAAGAACTGGTGCTCTGTTCATTTGCTCCATTATTTTTTTGTTGCAGAAGGGCAATGTTTTGATAAACTGAAGGACCAATTTTCCATGTGCTTTCCACTCTGTTGAGGAAATGTTAGAATTTTGTCTCAACAACAATGTGTTTCTTTTTGAAAATATGTATTTATCATCAGAAGCATGGTACAGCCATGGGGAGCACTTTTGCTCCTCTATACCTGAACCTCATGATAGGCTGATGGGAGGCTACATTCTTAACTCAAACTTTTTCTGAGCAAATTGTAGCTTGATGGAGATACATCGATGATGTGTTTGTCATATGGAAAAGGACTGAGTCTGATTGGTTAACCTTTGACAAACACATTAATGAGAATACAGTGAATATGATTTTCACAGAAAATAACAGTATTAATGAGATTGTGTATATCAATGTGATTGTCACCCTAAACACACTGTGTATACACATATCCATGTATAAACACACCTACCAGTTCAGGACTCCCTCTCCATGCCACCAGTGCCCACCCGGTCAGTTTTAAGAGGAGCATACCAAACGGGGAATTTGGCCGTTATCGCAGGAACTGTTCGGACACTGCACAATTTGACAAATGCTACTCTCAAGCCTCGCACAACTTTTTGATGCAAGGCTCTACTAAGGGTGTCATTGAGCGTGCTTAAGTTAAGGCAAGATCAATTCACCATGAGACCTTATTGTCCATGAATACATTGGTGAAGCAGACTGATAGTGATGATCCACGTTTAATTGTGACTTTTGGGTGTTCATCACATAGTGTGAGGAAAATTGTTCAGCGTCACTGGCATGTTCTTAAGATGGACAAAGATTTATCATCATTACTGGCATCATGCCCGGTCTTAACATTTCGACGAGCATCATCATTGAAAGATAAACTGGTTAAGAGTTTTTTGCAACCCCAGCCCAAGACCTCTACCAATACCACTTGGCTGTCTTCATTACGCTTTGGTTTTGTCAAATGCCACAAATGTAAAGTGTGTCCTAATGCCACTGTTCAGAAATTCTAAAATCATCCTGTCACTGCCTTATATTGTGTCATCAAGCAGTTTATCAAATGTCACACCAGTTTTGTTGTTTTCATCACCTGTTGCCCGTGCAATAAGTGGTACATAGGCAGCACCCGTTAATGGGCAATTACCAGGTCTGCTGAGCTCGGCATGACCCGGTAATTGCCCATTCGCGGGTGCTGGTAAAATCACGGGTTTGGAGGCAGCCGTGCCTGTTTTACAGGCACGGCTACTGCCAAACCCATATTGAGGCCCAGTGTCATAAAAATAACTACTATCTATTTACTGATATTACGTAAGCAGATACACAGGTATTGCTGTCCTCCTTTTTTCCCCAGGTGGAATGCCAGCCACGTAGGACAAAGAGTTACTTATTACCTCGCGAGTACATGACATCCTGTGCTACTTCATTTTGCAAATTGAATTGCCCTAATTTGGTCAAGACTCCTGCAGGTAAAACCATTTTTTAATTCCCATTATTGTCAACACCTGTGTCTGAGTAATGGGCACATTTGTAGTCAGAATATTTACAATATTTTTCCATAAGGAAGTAAAAGATACAATACAGGCATCATGACACCCACTCATGAAAATGTTCCATAGTTATTCAGCCATGGTGTTTCCCTCCAAACCGGCTGACCTCATCCCCTGAGGTCGAAGCTTCAGGATTGAGGAAAAGTCAGTCAAAAGATGTTTAGCGGACTCCAATTGCTTCTCGCCACATAATCGGCAATGTCTGACATTCCTTGGGATTTTTTGCCATGCTCCAAGGATTTCCAAGGATTTTACTACATTACATTTAATTCTCAGGTAATCTCAAACCAAGGAATTGCCCAAGAAATGATGAACGTCCTTGTTACATGTACTGTAATTGCACTTCTACTTTCTTTTCTGAGAGAATGCTGCCTGTTTCAAGAACCAGTCCAAAAACCCAGCAGTGTACAAACAAACCAGTATGCCAGCAAATAAATGCATTAAACGTTACCCCATCCTATCTTTCAAATTCCTGCATATTCATAATTTTGTAATCCTGACTGCATCTATAAATTTGATTATGGCTTAGAACATTTGGGGAGACATGCCACCTGACAAGATCATGATCAGATCTTATGATATACAGTATCTATATAGTTCAGATGCACTAGCACACACATTTTATCAAGTATTTATGTATTGAGGACAAGACAATGTATAAACCATGAAATTCACAATCTTGAAACAAACATGGCATTTCTGTATGTGCAAGGATTTTATTTATTTATTTAAATGTATAAAGGGCACCGGCGTCCCTGGGGCATAGCGGCGCTGTTACAGTAGAGCTTCTTGCTTAGTTACAATGGCAAAAATGACATGCGAGTGTAAGAGTGTAAGGATGCACAGCAGTTATAGTGCTATTTACAAGATGTGACATATACAGATATTTCCAGGAGGTTCTACTACGAAGTACAAAAACAGGTTCCAAGGTTACAGGGGAACCAACTGATCTTATGTTTTGGAGAGCAAGTCTAGTTGAAAAGATTGGTTTTGAGTGCTTTGCGGAAATCTGTGAGGGAAGTCTCATTCCTGAGGGAGATGGGTAGGGTGTTCTATGTTTTTGGAGCTAGAAAAGGAAAGCTGACGCTTTGGCTCTTTTTACGGTGGAGATGAGGAGCTGATTTGAGTGCTGGGCCCTTTTGGGTCTGTTGGAGGTGGCAAGGTGGATAATTTCTGGGAGGTAAGTGGGTGCTGTCACTTGTGAGTGATGGAGAGGGTTTTAAAGAGAATACACTCCTTGACTGGGAGCCAGTGGGCCTCACGTCTGGCCTGAGAGATGTGCCCCCTTTTAGGAATACTTAGCGCCACTCTGAGGCCATTGTTTTGGGTGATTTGTAGTTTGTTAAGGTTATTTGCTGAGGTGCCTAGGAACAGAACATTACAGTAATCCAGATTCTCCCCGATTGTGGCTCTGGCTATGGTAAGGCACAACACTTTGCCTCCTAAATCCACTTACCTCTTTCTCCCTAGTATGGTCACTCCCCTTGCTCTTGCTGCTCTTCCAGCTGGCCCACTTCACACTTCATCCTGCAATGGCCACCTTGAGAAGGAAGAGTAGTTTCATTCTCCCTTTTCCATCGCAATCTTTTCTTTAGTAGTTTTCTTGTCAAATAGCCACTGTGCCATTTCATGACCTAATTAAATGCTATTGGCACCCAGACATCATGCCAGGGTGCCAATAGCTAAAAACCCCTTGGTGGGTAGAGCCCATGTTAAAACCATTGCTTTTCTCAGTCCCATAAATTGGGCCCCAGGCTATTACCATATGGTAATTCACCCCACATTATAGCTTAATTGGCACCTTCAAGTTTAACAGAAAATGACATCTGAAGTAATATTTCCAACATGGGGAAGGCTGGGATATTATGATCATAACGAACCAAGAGCGACACCTCAGTAGAGTAACCATAGAAGGTCTGAACATACTGGAAAAATTACAGAGATAATCCACAGAGATCCATGGGGCAACAGAAAGAGAAGATTTCATAGATCATACCATTTCTTTCATGTTATAATATTGAGCCAACTTTTATTCATCCAGTGGGAAATATTCAAAGTTTTTAGTTATTGTAGGTTGATGATTTTTGGAAAATCCAGTGGGAGAGGAACAAAAACAAAAATGAACAAAAATAATGTGGCAAGTCAGAAAAAGGTACATGCATAGAGATTTCGCCCTCTGACAAAAATAGAAATGTGGTAATATGGAGGAAAGAATCAAAAAAAATCTCTACGACAATGATAAAAGCTGTCCTGCAATGTGGCAGTCAGCTTCACACAATTAAAGAAGCATATTTCCTGGGATCAATGTAACGACTGGGTACTTTTTTCAAGAGAGTAAAGTGTAATACAAAGAAAAGGTGTATTTGGACATTTCACTTTCAATGGTACCATACTTTATGTTTTACCAAAAGTGCATACATCCTTAATTAACCTTCCAGGAAGACCATTTGTGAGTTCCTACGACTTTGCATGTAAACTTCCATTAATATTTGTGACAAATTCCTCTTCCCTTAAATGGGACCATTACCCACATACAATCAAGATACCGAAGAGGGCCTAACAAGATTGAAACAAGCATTGACAATGCCAACAGTTTTTTTGTGTAGGCATGGCACTTGCTAAGCACAGCTGTAGTGGAATTAACTGGCCGTTGATGGTAGCAGGTGTAAAACGGTGCGTGTATACCTGGGCATCTAATAGCAGTGCCTGGCAAATGCATAATACTTAGGAATAAGCCAAAACCGTTGGCTTTGCCCATGCTCGTTTTTAACAGGACTTCAGTGAATGTTTAGTGCTTTTGAATGGCTGAAGGGAGACTGGTTAAGACATGTTTATTACACCAGTAGCGGATCTACGACTGCTTTGAGAAAAGACTGGCAGGCTCTACGAGTGCAAAGTTTGATGGCAAGGCTTGAATAAAGTGAGCTCAAAGAGTTCCCATGAGGAGGTGTTTTGGGCAGAAATTGGGTGGGAATGGCCACAGGCATTAGAATGACCATGGGAAGTCAATGGGTGTCAAAATAACCAAGCAACACCTAAATGCTGTGAGTCCCTCCTCAAGTGCCATTTCTCTGTGTCTGTACTATAAAGCAATAGTTTAGACCTATAGGTATAGGTGTCACACGTGACACAATTAGCCCTAACTAAAAATATCATCAAAAACTATTTTTATACTTCGTAATACTGGTGCATGTTAACTGTTTGTCTTGTTTTCATGGTTTGTTTTGTTCTACCGAAATAAACTATGATTGAATTAAAAATATCATCATAATCCAAATACATCTTTAAAATGGATTTTAAGTACATTTTTACCTACATCAAAAAATGAAATTAGGATGGGATTCAGGCAATGACGACCTTTCTAGAAACAAGTACACTAGGTTCTCTGAAACACACACTCTTAAGTATGCCAGAATTGCATCTAAAAGCAATTTTCTCTAGCGCAATCAAATTTACTATTGAAAAATACCAGGGTCTTCAATTAAGGGCATAGGGCATAGGATGAGTACACCACTTAGCCCTTTATATACTGCAGCTGATGCCCAACAACCTGTAGAGATTCTGGGCAACGAGTTTAGGGAGTACCTTAGAGCCATAACCAAAGTTGTCAGAATGATCTCTTCATAGGTTGTAAAGCGTCATCAACAGTCGGCTGCAACAAAAGACAAGGTATCAGATCTGAAGAGTCTAAGCATCAGTCATTGCTCCCAGGAGACCAAGGGCCTCATTCCGAGTATGGCGGTAAGGGATAGCGGCCACCGCTAACGAGAGCGGTGGCGGTAATCCCTTACCGCCATACTCCGAGTTCCCTTTGCGCCATGGAGGTTTTAACACCTGCTTTTAGCAGGTGTTAAAAACCATGGCGCTAAGGGACCTTGATGTTAATTACGCCACCATAATTTACGGTGGCGTAATTAACGCCTTCCCCACTCCCATTATGCCCTATGGGGCAAGAATGGGAATGGGGAAGGGTAAATGGGGATTGGGGAATTACCGCCCCGCCACCCTTGGAATGGGGCGGTAATTCCGCCATCCACCAAGGCACTGCCGGTCCGGGTACGGCGTTAACCAAGGCGTTAATAGCGCCATTGGTTAGCGCCGTACTCGGAATGAGGCCCCAAGTCTTTATTAGGACGTTCATGAGACGGTGGAGTGAGAGGAGGTTTCATGACCCTTATTCAGTGTTCTACGTGACTCCAAATGCAGTCGAGGTGGAGGGAGATCAGTGTTGGCTGCATCTGACTAATGTGAGGCAGGACATCAGAATCCCTCCACCGGCACCGGAAAAAGATAGAAAACAAAGGTAAGTATGTGATATTAAACTTCCTTTCACTCCAGTCGGTTAGCACGAGGCTAGTGAGAACTTGGAGATTATTTTATCACGCATAATAAGAGCAATATTAAGTTCAAAATGAATATTAGCATGTTCTGTTGTGTGGGTTTTGTTTTTTCTTTAGTTTTGTGTCTTAACAAATCAAGGAGAAAACATGTTAATATCTTTGAGTATGTTATGGTCTCCAAAGACATGGAAACAGATGAACCAATATTGCTAAGATTGTAAACATGCATGGTTTTGCTGCAGAGAACGTCTGATATGGGCTTATGAAGGAGGTGGGGAAAGAAACATCTACAGGATCTTGTTATATCTGTCCACTCATTCCCTATGCTTCTGGAATACCAAGGTTATTTATTCCAGATGAAAGAAAATCTAGGGTTGCACTGTGTTTGGTGGCTTTACCCTTATGTCGGGTTAGAGGGCAGTTTCAAGGGCAGACTGTTACAGCTTTAGTAATTCCTGTCGGTGAAGAAGAATGTATAAGAAAAGATGTTAATGGGGAGGAAAATAATGTACGTTGTACCAGAAGGGTACCACTGAATATGGAAGGCTCTATTGTCTTAGATAAATGATGGTAGCAAGTGGTGAAGATTTGTAAAGCTGGTGGAATGACGGGCTATACTAATAGAATGGTCGCACAAATTAATAAAGATTGTGGAAATATCTGGAACCATCATATAAATTGTCTGACATGGCTCAAGGAGCCAGAGAAACGCACACAATTTTCTTTGTGTTTTAAGGGTGATGGCGCAGTGCTTGGGGGCACTAATGGAAATTGTAGTTGCAAAATACGCTTTGCTGGCCAGGTGGGAGGAACATCTGCATTGTTGGACACAGCCTGGACTTGTGGAGCAAATTCTTATCGGCAGTTACCTCCAGCCTGGCGACGTGTGTGCCGTTTGACTAAACTGCGTGTACCCATCTGTGTGGTTCCGGATGTACGGTAACAAAAGCTTGTTCTGTGCCTACCTTGCCCTCTGTGCCCCTTGCATCCTTTGAGTTTCCAGATGAGTACAGTACATAAAGCATTTCTGAGCCTATGGAGCTGGAACTTCCTAGTAGGGTCAAACGGTATACAGTAATAATAATGAATTTACAATAACAAATAACTTTAATAACTGAACATAAATAATGAAGAAATATCATTTTTTTTGATAGGGCTAATAATGCTAGAGAAACGGGAGGCTTGGGAGACCCTCCCAAATTAAACAAAAAAATAAAAATTCTTTTTTTAAATTAGTTTTAAACGTTTTTGTTGTTAGTGAATTAGTTAATATCACATGGAACTGTGTCAAATGCTCAAAATATGCTTTAGCGGCATCTATAGAAGCAGTATAGACATTTTAGCATGGATGAGATGGGGTTTGCCTCATTCCTAGCCCCAGTGTTCAAGCCATAGCAAATGCTAAATGGCTCTAGATTACCTGATTCAATCTGATTTTGTTGGTAAACTCTTCGGAGTTAGCATTTAGTGCCATCAAGGAAGAAATGTGTGCTTTGAGGCCTATCACACTACAGAATTGCTACGTCCTCAACCTCCTCACTGCTATGGAGGGTGGGGCTTGTAGCAAAATTGGCATTTTGTGTTGCACCTTTGCACCTGCGTGCAATGAGAATGAGACACTTGCACAGACTATTGCATAAACTGAAACAGGCAATGGAAAGTGAGGCTGGCATTATATCAGATTCATGGATTTACTCTTGGTTTGCGTGGATTCCATCATGGATGAGCCTTGCAATGAAGATCCTGATGCCAATCATCATTTTTGCATTGTGTATTTTTTACCTTGTCAAGTTTTGTTTATAGATGCTGTTCCTTTACCATGCCAAGAACTGCTCTTATAATGTCTGCCAACCCGTCCAAGGCTAGGGCCACCACCATTTCATGTCATGTGAGTTCTCAAACTGAACATTGGGAATTATTAGGGGTTCAGATTTGGGTCAAGGACATTAGGAGCTTATGAATAAACTAAAGGGGGCAATGTTGGGGTAGATGGATTTTATCTCAATAGAAGGGAAAGATTCACGTTGCTCACACCATATTAATGTTAAGACCGGCTGCGATAATGTTACAATGTTGTAGTTTTGTATGCATTTAGAATAATTCATTAAGGGTTGTTAAAGGTTACCTTTACTGTTATTTTGTGTCAAGTATGATATATTTAGATTTGCAAACATGTAGCAATATAGCAAAGATTCTGTGAACATAATATGGGAGCACATTGTGCAACTTAGCGCAATGAGATTTAAAGTGCAGAGCTTCATACAAAGTGGAAAAAGGCTTTTGAATGGGAAACCCACTATGAGGGGACAGGTAAGCTGAGGCCTGTGTTTGTGAAACTGGTTTCTAGCTTGTTCAGAAAACTGGCTGACTAAGGAGGAAAGTATCAATTGGCAGAGGAACAGCTGCAACAACGTGAAAGTGGCTCTTTGGAGCTGAATTAGGATAGGGCATGGGCCCAGGGTTTTTCAGCATGGAAATTGTTGTCTGAGTCACTGAAGAAGCATCTCCCACCTGGCACTGTAAATCTAAGGTTAGTGACTAAAACTGTAAGAGGGTGACTGGGAGCAGAGAGGACTGCAGGCCTATGAAAAGGTCAAATAAATTAGCAGGAAAAAGATTATAATGGTAACAGAGACCAGATGGATTGAACTGGTGGTTGCATAATGAAAGGACGCGAGAGGACTCCAAGAATAAATATCCTGTGTTTGGAAAATTGAGTTAGTGCCTGTTCAAAGGAGCTATTTCGTTAGATCCCTATAGCCTCATAAATTGTCCATACATACATACATCATGAGTGTCACATTTACGTTGCAGGTATGTGACCAAGTGGAATCCCATGTTAGGTTTGTGTGTCTTGTAGAAAGAAACCCTAGAAGAGGGATGTGCTTGTATTTGCAATGTCATGAAAATTGTATGTCTAAGGGGTCGGTGCCACAGAGAAGGCAGCCAATGAGATTGTACAGATTTGATTTCCTTGTATAGGGCTAACCCATTTGTGTTTTGGGTGATGCCTTTAGAAGGGAACATGATGGAGATGCTGGAGTACTTTAACTGTTCTGGAAATTTATATATACAGTATTAGTTCTGTGGTTCAGGGAGACTCAGTTTAGTTCAATCTGCAAGGAGTTGTCTAGCCTCTCTCCCAGCAGCGGTTGTGAAAGAAACTTGGTGTAATGACAATGTGCATTCACTTCTTGAGAGGTGGGCTATTTTAGAGAGCAGAGATCTGAGGTTAGCCCTTATGATATGATATGATAGGTTATTTATAACGCGCTTAATACCCAGAGGTTTCTAAGCGCGGACCCAGGGATCGAACCTGTCTTGCTTCGTGTCGTCTTGTTTCCAAGTCGAGCACGCTGCCGCTGAGCTATCCTCCTGGGACCCTGTTAGTGGTGAGGAGGTTGATTAGGACCTTGTGGTTGATGGTGTCAAAGATCCCTTAGAATCTAGCAGTATCATAAATCATGGAGCACACTTATTCATGATGCACATCATGTTTCATGATGTACATGATCAACCACTTGGACAGTAGCCCTCTGTGCTGAATCTGGGGTGGAAACGAGACTGTTACTCTTGTAGGGGGCTATGTTCAGTGATTTCTCATGTACTGTAGTTTGAGGAAGGACCTTTCCTTGATGATATTTCCCCTGAAGATAACGCAAGTGCTAGGGCTGTATGGTTAGGTTGCCTTGGTCAAGTGTAGATTTATTTTTCAAAGGGGAGAACATTTGCCAACTAGAGGGAGGATGCTGTTTGAGAGGGAGACATTAACAATGTGAAGGAGTGGTGTATGTGTTTCTCCAAAGATACATTTCATGATTGTCTAGGGGAGGATGCCATCTTGATGGCTTTAAAGGCACAAGGAGGCTTGATAGGTCTTCTTAGTTTATGGTCTTAGACTTACTCTATTACAGAGAATCATGAAAAAGTACGAAAGGAACATTAATGCTTAGTGTGCTGCTGACAACCTGGCGTCTGATGGTGTCCATTTTCTTGTGAAGAATGTTTTCATAAAACATCCTTGAGGGACACTTCAAGCTATGGGTTGGCATTGGATCTGGTAATATATTGCTCACATATTTGGAGGCCTTAAATAGGCCTCTGCTTTTTTTAGCTGCTTCTGCTAAAGTTGATGTGTGGTAGCTGGCTTTGTTGTGCTGATTTGAGGATCTATAAATTGAAGAGATTTTTCTGTTTTGGGGCTTTTCTCCAAATCTTTCCTTCTGGGTGGAAGATGTGTTTTTAGTTTGTGTGAGTTCCTGTGTGCATCAATGTGTGGAGGCCTTGGATGCGGTATATCATACAGAGGTGTATGGGTGTTGACAGCATCAGTTACGGTATGGTTGAGAGTGCTGAGTAGGATATTGACGTATGACAAGGAGTTGAAGGTGTCAGCCGGGGTAATGAGGTCTTCTTCCCATATGATAAATGCCAAGAACTTGCAGAAGGTAGGGTGGTTTGGAAGGCTTTGGTTGGTTGTGGTGGCTGGGTGGGGTGTGGCATAGTTTTATGGGTAAATCAGTGTGGTCTGTGGAGTCCACTGGGAGAGGTAGAAACCAGTCAATAGCTAGTGATGCTGTGAATATCAGATCCAGGTTGTTGGCTCTGCAGTGGGTGGTTTCTATGATATTTATGTGATTCTATGAGGATGAGGATGAGGAGAGGAAACCTATTTTTCTTGGAGGCCTGTATCGTGTAAGTTCATGATGCCATGGAAGCCACTGGCTGTATAGTTGTCTGAGGTATTAACCAAAAAGATCAGGGGCAAAAAGACTGAATCACAAAAGACAGAATATGGGATGCCCAATTGGATTGTATGTATGTTTATGTGGGGGGTAAAGTTAATAACAAATGTTGAGGGGTAAGAGGGAGAGTGTGGGGGTCTCCCCCTGCATATACATGCAGTCAAATAGGGAGAAAAAATAAAGTCTGTTTTTTGGGATTTTTTTTTTTTTTTTTTTTTTCGGCCAAATCACCCAAATTCATTGACTGAAGCTATTGTGATGAGGTCTGTGAATTCTTCAAGGAATGCAGTGTTGACTTCAAGTGGCCTGTAATCTGGTTGAAAATAGTTATCTGAGAGGTGGCAGGAAAAAAGGCAAAGAGTTCCATGGTATTGATTTTAGGAGTTTTTACGAGGGTGCTGTTCTAAGTGCTTGTGTGAATAACCCAAAGGCCATTACCTCTACTGTCCATAAATGGTGTTCTGTAGTCTGCAGTGAGAAGATCTCGATAATGTTAGCAGAGGTGGGGGTGAGCCATGTCTCTGTGATGATGATTGTGCCCAGTTTGTGGGAGATGATGCGGTCTGAGCCACTAACACCGACTGGGTCTGTGGTGGAGAGGATACACATGCTCAGCTCTAATACTCAAAGGCTGACTTGCTCGGTCTAAAAATTGTCACTGCTGCGGTCAGGAAGGTGCTGAGGAGAGACGTTAGGTGCAAAGTCTAGCTCTAGAAATGTGTTGTTACAGTCACATGACCAACTGTGTCAGCCAGCAGTTGGTTTGCATGATCTGGTGATGGCCCACACTTAAATCAGGAAAAGGCAGAAAGGTGCAGAAGTACAGTTTCTAACAGATAATCTTTGATGAAATGAAAGATCAAAATAAAAAAAAGTTGCTGCAGATTTTGTACTGCAACTTCAAGCGAAAGTCTGCATGCAACTAATTTTGTAGTATAGAATCATTTTCACACCATTTGGTTTCTACTCATAAAAATAATATAAGCACAACATTTTCAGGAATATCTATGATAATGAACACTGTTTTTGCAAATCTTTGTGCTTCAAGATACCACTCCAAGTGTAAACTTAAAGAGTAAACGGCGAATCAGTGAGGAGATTGCTTCAATGGATCAAATTATTTATATTTAAAGATTACAGGTTTGTATTGTTTGTATAAAGAATCAGATCTCACCCTCCTCTACACCCATCCTTTCTACCTCACCCACTATCAAGCCTCTCTTGCCCCCCTCTCCCTTCTCTCCTACTCACCTCTTACTCGCCCATATCACCTGATGAGGTCTCTAGACAAGTCCACTCTAAGAATGTCTCTTCCAAAGAGGTGGTCCCCTGCTCCTGCAGAACTATCAAGGACAACATTGCCTCCCTTGCTCCAGCCTTGTCTGATTTCAGGAATCCCTCCTTTGCCACTGGTTCCTTTCCGGCACTCCTCAAGAACTCCCTTGTGCACCCTCCCCTCAAAAAGCCTTCTACCAACCACTCCGACCCGGCCAACTACCCCCTATCCCCATCACTGCGTTCCTTGGCAAACTCTTGGAGAAGCTGGTCATCTCCCAGTTGATCCAACACACTGAATATGTTGGTCGCCTTCACAACCACCAGTCTGGCTTCAGAGCAGTCAGAGGCACCGAAACTGCACTCCTGAACACCCATGAAGACTTGGTCTCAAATCTTGATTCCTATCTCTCCCTCTGTTCTCATCCTTCTTGACCTTTCCTCTGCCTTTGATACGGTCAATCATGCCACCCTTATGAGCCGAATATGTGATACTTGGCATCACAGACCTGGCTCTGGAGAGGTTGACCACCTTCCTCTCTAAATGACCATCCCAGGTTCAACTGGACCCTTTTTACTCCTCCATCACACTCTCCACCTGTGGTGTCTCTCAGGGCTCTATCCTCTTCTCGTGGCTCTTCAACATCTACCATGCCCCTCTAACCCATTTGATCTCCACCTTCTCGCCTCACTTCCAGTATTATGCAGACGACACACAGCTCTCCTTCAAGCTTCCCTCCACTGCCTTCTCTTCTTTCTCTCTTATTCCCGACTGTGTGATTGCTATCAGGCATGGTGTGCTGCTAACGATCACTGCCTTTATGCCAGTAAGACTGAGATCCTTCTTATTGCAAGCCCAACTTCTTCCATCCCTCCTACTCTCTCACCGCCCTCTTGTGAGGCAAAAAACCATGAAAATCAATTTCAGTGCTGAACCTGCTCTAAGACTTTACCACATCACATTTGTGCTACTGTACTTGAGAGAGAAACAACTATTTCATCAACACATATCACCTCAATTTTGGCCCCAAAATATCCCCAATTATTACTGATAAAGCTGTATGAAGTTCTGTCTTGAGACATATTGCCTATGTGTTTCTCCTTGTCATTTAACAGAGGATGAAGCTCTGCAGATGCATGCTCTATCAATAATATGCAAAGGCACATAGTTCTTAGGTACATAAGCACATAAGTATTCTGATGTACCTCAAATCCTGGTTACTGATCTACTAAAAAAAGAACACTCACCTAGGAGGAAGCAGGCAACCAAGAGTACAGGATTGGAGCCTCATCACTAGTGCTCTCTTTACATGTATGCTTTTTTACTTCAGTCATTTTACAAAGGCACTTAGACGGGCATCCCACTTGACTTGAAAAGGGAGTGCCATAGACAATAACACCTTTCATAAAAACAAGGTGAAACAGTCTCAGAAAGTATACAAATCTCAACTAGACCAGTGTTATTTCGGTGTAGACCCTCCTGTTCTGTTTCATTCTTTGACTGGTTATGCAGATTACACAATGGGAAAATCAAAATGACGTGTCAAAACCAGAAGTACTTATCACAACTGGACATACTACACATGCTAACAAAGCACAAGTTCATAGTCTTCGTAACAACAGTCGTAAGTATTCACCCTTTCTAATTAATTGACCAACATCATGCACAGACATCCATCTTCTAAGAAGTACATTTAGATGGTACCACCATCTGACTGTATCACTGCTGCTCCAATAGGACAAACATCATGTATCATTTGCAACCGGAAAACAATTATTCCAATAGAGAAATGACTGTTAGGGGAGTGCAATTAAGTTATAAAATTGGTAGATGGAGATTGCTAGGGGGAGTGGCTAAAGATGGCCGCCTAAAGCCGAGCTCCTGTAAATTCCCCCATCCACAAGCTAAGGTTGTGCTACTGGCCCCCGTGCAGATATTATAATTATAGTATTTTTTAACGGAGCGCTTTGCCGAGTTGTACAACATTTCAGATGCATAACAGAGCACTTTTCAGTGCTAACAATAGAACATATATACAGCGGGGGTAGGATACAGAGGGGGACAGGGGAGGGGTACAGCTGTGCTGGGTGGTGGGGAGGGGAGGGGCATCTAGCGAATCAGTTGGTATGAGGGGCAACATGATGGCCTAGGCCCAGATATAAAGAACAGCGAACACTGTCTTGGGCCCCGGTGCGAACCCATTGATCCCTTCAGTAGGGATGGAAAAGTGCTGTGAAGTGGAGCCTTGGACAGAGCAGCGGGCATGAAGTGATGGATCAGCTGTCAGAGCCGATCGTAGAGGAGACATGAGGGGAAGAAGGAGGGTCTGACATGACAAGTTGTTAGACTGTGGGTCCTGACCGGGGATCGAGTGGGGACGTTCAGTCCCTCTGTCGGGTAGACAGAAGCCAGGAGGCGAAGGGAGCCGATCAGTACAGCGGGTCCTGGAGAGAGGGGGAGGTGGCAGTCTGGCCCAGGTTGTATCGCGAGTGAGGTGGTAGATGACGGGGAAGCCACTGGGTTACTGCTGGGGAGTACTTGAGAATCTGTGACGAGGGTGGTGATCCGCTCAGGTCTATTCCTGCAGTTTTTCATGGAGCTGTCCTTACGGCCCAGGGTGAGGAATGAGGCACGGCCCTGACACAGGGGCCCACACATTAGAGTGAAATCCAAGGTAGACATTAAGACACTGGTCAGAGTTGGGTGCAGTTCTTGGGGAGAGCTCTTTGTTGGCAAAGGTGTTACCCTGTGGAGCCCTAAAACGGTGTGAAAGGTTGGTGCTGCAGGTCCTGAGCGTTGCCTAGTAGTGGCAGTTTGAGTTAACAGAAACAACCTGGAAGGGAAAAGCCTGCAGGGTGTACAGGTTCTGCAACAATTCCACAGGAACCTGAACTTGGTGAGGGACTGAAGGGACATGGCTCAGAGGGAAGTTGACAAGAGTGGGCCCTCAGCAGTGCCCATGAAGGATGACATACAGGGCATTCTCCAGGAAATGAAAGCCCTGCGCGCGGACATACAGCCCTTAGTCTGTGACCTGAGGGTGAGGTTGCACTCACCGGAAAACTGGATTGGAGCTATGGAGAACAACCAATTCAGTGGAGACCTGTTGGAGATGCGATACTACGTGAGGTTGTTAGAATTAGAGACCAGGGAAGAAGATATCTGACTAAAAATGGATGACCTCTGAAATATGGAGAGAAGGAATAATTTAAGGGCCCTCTGCTGCAAGGAAAAGAGAGGGGAGAAGGCAGGCGACATGGAGAGGAAGAATAAAAAGATAATTAACATTCTCTTCCTCAGAGAAGGCAGTAACAAGGTTACTTTGAACAGAACTCACAGCGATGGAGGTAGTGGAGGTAAAGGCCCCAGGTCAGTGGTTGTATGCTTCCAATACTATGCAGAAAAGGTTGCAGTTCTGGAAAAAGTGAGATGCAACCCAGAGCTTCAATATGAAGGAAAATAGATCAGTGTAAATGAGGACATTCAAGTCTAACATTTGCGAGATGGAGAAAATGTAGGCCACCCACGACTTGGCTGAATAAAAAAGGCGTTCGATATAGATGGGCCTATCCATTTTCCCTAATTGTTTAGGTCAAAAAGGTGGATTTCCTGATTACAATGACCACAGAATGCACCCAAATCCTCCAACATCTTACAGAGGAGGTACAGGATGAGAGGAACATTTTGCCAGGAGATAGGACAGAGAAGAGGGATTCATTGAAGGGCCTGCCTCCTCAAAAACATGTCCTAGGAGCAAGAACGTTTTGACAGTTTGGGACGCCATCCCCTGTGAAGTGACATTCTAAGAGGTGGAGGTGCTCTAGTGGGGGCTTGAATGTTTTTGCTCTGTAGGATGCTCCTTAGTGTTTGTTCCTTGGGGAGGAGTCCAAATGCATAGTTGAGTTTGTTATTGGGGAAAATTAGGGAAGGAGAGAGGCCTACTCTAGTGGCCCATTGTTTAAATTGGCATCTCTGGGCAGAGTGATGGGGAGGGTGGATGGAGGGAAGGCATTGGGAAAGGTGAAGGGTTAGTGGAGTGAGTACCAGATGCAGTCCAAAGGGAGGTACTAGAGGGCAATAGGGTGGTAAGTAGGTCAGATGAACCCAAGGGTACGGTCACAAGATTAGCAGAAGTCCCACAATGGTGGGGATAGAGCAACGAACAGGGGGTGAAGGAGGTCAGCTCAGGATGGGAACACTGAACGTGAAAGGCCAGAACTCAGCCTATAAGTGGTCCCTGCTGGCTCATGAATTTCGGAGGCTGGGTCTGGATATATTAATGGTGCAGGAAACAAGGCTACATTTGGGGGAAGAAAGGTGAATCTCATGTGCACTTAAAAAGGAATCTTATTGGGACTGAGGGGTGGCCAAAAAGGGTGGGTGGGGGTCGCATTCCATAAAAGGTTGAGGGTATCCAGCCCCCAGGTTCTGAAGTCTGGGTAGGGGAGGGTATTGGTGGTTAAAGGTTGTATAGCAGGGACCGATTGATGGAGGCAACAATATACGGCCCTAATCAGGGACAGGCGGCCTTGTGTGCAGAGTCTCTGGATACGGTACTTAAAGAGGCACAGGGGTCACTGTTGTTAGGGGAGATTTCAAGATGTGGGTGGACCCAGGGTTGGATAGGTTGTCGATAAAAGGGAGTGGTCTTCTGAAAAAGTCACATAGCATGAATACCCTGGGAGGGGTGTTGGAATCACAGGGGTTAGATGTGTAGAGATGGAAGCATTAGGGGTAAGTGGGTTATACATGTTTCTACCCCGCAACATACACTAGGATTCACTATTTGTGTGCGCCCAGGGAACTGCTGGGCAGAGTGACGTCATGTGATGTGATCCCGATTGAATGGTCAGATCACGACATGATGGTGATGGGGGTTGTGCAGTGGGGGTTGACTCCCAGGGACACACAGTGGAGATTCAATGATTCCCTGTGGAGAGATGTAGCGTTTGCATAAGAAATGCAGGCAAGAATGACAGGATGCTTTGAAATTAATGACCACAGAGACGTGGATACATGCACTGTATGGTAGGCGTCGACGGTGTCTTGGAGGGGCCTATTGATTAGGGAGGGGTGAGAAGAAAGACAGAAAGGTTGTTGCTGGTTGATAAGCTACATTGGGAAATAGGGGTCCTAGGGAAAATGATACACAATTCAGAAGTGGTAGAGAAAAGTCTCCTGGTCAAGGTGAGGGGGAAAAGGCAGGAGCTCTAGGAGCAAGGGTTTGAAGAAGTGGTTTGGAAGCTGCAGTACTTGAAACAAAAGATTTATGAAAAATGTGACAAGACTGATTCACTGTTGGTGCCTAAGTTGGATTAAGGGAGTGGAAGGGTTGGAACTATAGATGGGCACAGTCCGGGTGTTGTTCATGCTTGATGAAGATGAGGGAAATTGGAGGCCACTTACACATTTGGTACACTTCTTGTTGTTGGCTGCTAGAGCCTGTTTGGTGATCAGTTGGAAAAGGGAAAATGTGCTGTCCAAGAGGGAATGGGTGATTAAGGCCAAGGAAATATACTTAGTGGATAATATAACAGCCACGTTACATGATGTCAGGTCTTCCAGAGAAGGGGAATGGTTAAACATTTTGCACAAATATAAGGATAAAAGCGATTAGTGTGGGCTTGCGGGTCTGTGCTGGGGCTTTGGGATGGCGTGGAGGTTGGTAGGGAAGGGCACTGCTCCTCCATTCCTTATTGAAAGCACACTTATTGTGGGCCACGAAACGTGGTGGTCGATTGTGGTCTAGTACCTAAAGAGGTTATTGTTAGGGGTATTACTGGCCGGTTTATCACCTTATTGTAATACACGGCACCTGTGCTCTGGGGGGAAGGGTGGAGGGTGGCGGTAGGGGGTTTGGTACATGTTTGTTTGTGGTTAAAGAGACTTAATGTTGATGTACCGTAATTCGAAAAATCATTAATAAAGAATTCTTTGTTTTAAAGTGATAGATATTTTTTAAAGGAAACTGATAAAAATGAAAAACAGTAAAATGTGTGATCAGCAGGAGGAACCATTAGTGTAACGAGTTAATTGGGAACACGTTCCACTGTCTGAGCAAATAATAGAATTTAAGAGGATTAACCCTGCATGAAACCACATGGAGACGTTGCTGCTAATGGTGCAAATGGTTTCACCAACAAACATATTGATGATCCCAAAGAACCATTGATCATATGTGTGCTTTACACTTTTTCATGAGGAGGAGGAGGATATGAGGCAGGAGGTGTGAGGCGTGATGACTGTGGGCACGCACTGAAGTAAGCACACTCTTAGTGAAGCTGAGTACCAAGCTGAATAGGGGAAAATATCCCTACGGCAGGATTCCATCTGCCACACAGGTGCACTGGCAGAGAACAGACCATGAATATGAGGTAGACAAGATGGTGGCGAGGGACTCGACTGGTGCTATATAGGAACACTGACTGCACTGCTCAGCATAAAAGCAGGGGTTGTTTAGCATGTTATTGTCTCTGCCATGCTCATGCTGTTTGATGGTTTGATCAAACCGTCCTGCACTTTCTGAGCCACAGAAATAGATCTGAAGGGCCTCTTTTCTTTATTAACCTTCCTCTGGCCTCCCTTTCCCTTGACAGAGTGCTCCATATCCTTCTTCCTGCTTGTGGCATAGTCTGGCAACTGCAGGGTCTTGTGCTGTGGCCAAGCCAGGCTCTCTACTCCTGCCTCTTGATGAGACTATTAGGTTTATTAATCTAAATTCTCTCTTTGGTCATCACACTTTTCATCTGTGGGGCGCAAGAGCGCCATTTGTTCTCTCAGACAGACTGGGTGGGGTGGACTCAGGCCCCAAATTGAAATTAGTTTCAGCGCCAGTCAGGCAAATACTGGACTTATTTTTTGTTTCTCAACGTGACCCCTTCCAGTTGATCACAATTCCAGGGAAATTCCACAAAATGGTCAGGGGCAGACTCGACTGCTAATTCTTCATCCGTCCATTCATTTATAGTACTCTCCAATTTCTTATTGAGAGTATGGCCCCCTCTTCTAAAACTCATCAGCCTATTTCCCACAATATTTGATGTAAGAGTCTGCACCATTTTGGGAGATTTGAAATTTTGTGGAAATTCAAAGGAAATTGTCAGAATAGCATGATCACTCAAATTTTGATCTATGATTTTAAAGCGACTACAGCTTTTGAACAGATTAAAAGCATAGTAAATAGTCGAGTATGAAGAACCCCTTTTCCAAGTTGGTACTGCCGGTCTGTCTTCATCCCGATTACCATTCAGAACCAACAGTTCCCACTCATTCATAAATTGACACCATATTCTACCATCTACTATTTTTCATTTTCCCTGTCCAGATTGCACAGAGATATCAGTCAAACAGTGTGAATTAAAATCTCCCATAATCATTATATCATCCATTGGGTAGAGTGTGGTGGAGTGGATTAAAATGTCCCACAATTTTTATAGAAACACTGCAAGGGGAAATTGGGTCGTGTTCCAGTACAGAGAAATGCCATTAGACACAGCTCATTAGAGTGGCAACACGCCCATTGAATGAGCTTTTTTAGAATTTTGGAAGAATGAAATATCCAAATTCATACAGCACCACATCTCAAGAATTATGTGACAACATTGCTAGCCATTTCAGAAACTCAGTGAAGACCATCAGACAAGCCATAGTTGCGGGTCAAACAGCCCCAATAGAAGATTCACCTCACAAAGAGCTTATGCCCACCCCAAGCCCCCTCATACTTAACTACATCACTGAGCAAAAATTCTGCAAACTGGGTAAGACAAGAAACACACCTGGGTCTGCCCAAAAGCCCTGCCCCAAGGTATCTAAAAAGTTTGATGGTCCATGCTTATGCCTCAGCTTTGCACAAAACACCATGGACTGCATAGATGGACCCTTTCCCAAAGACATTAAAATGTTCAAGAAATTAGACATTTTGTTGGATAGCAGACTAAACATTTTGCAATTAAACATTGTGGTTAAGAAGTATTATAGCACATTGGCTCAATCAGACAAATAATGTCTTTCCATACCCTCCAACTAAGGTCTTTTGCTGCCATAACACTGGTTCTACCAACTATTGATCATATCAACAGCCTATCACTAGGATGCCAAGAAAATCTGCTAAAGAAACTGCAAAGATTTTCAGAACACGGCTTAAAGAATGGAATAAAGGCCTGAACACATCACACCAGCATTAGGATTGCTCCAATGTCTTTCGGTCAAGTAAAGATACATTTGAAAGCACTTTGCATCACCCACCGTGCTCTTCAGGTGCATGGACATGAATATATCCAAGGGAAAGTTACCCCTTACCACCCGAAGAGGTCACTTACATCCACAGGTGATACCCTTCTAACAATTCTATGATAAATCAGAAAGAGGCATGGAAGTTCTACTTTCACCAACAAAACAGACACATTTGACAACAGGCTTCTAAGGGGGATCCTCAGAATCCCAATCACCTATCCTTCCAGAAAACAATAAGGATGTGCTTGTTCACTAAACCATAACAATGCAATGTCTCACATGCAACCAACTCCAGGTGAGAGCAGCACTGAACCGAGTGTAACCCACCGACATATCCACCCAGAGCAACGTGAATAATGTTAATTACAAAATGGCACCCAAAGGCATGGACTTCAGAATTCCCAAATTGCATGCTTGATCCCCTGAAGAGGATCCCTTCTTTTATAGGCAAAGGGCCATATAGGGTGGAAAGTAAGCCTGCTTTAAGGAGTCCAATACCCATCCTTGAGACAAGTGCCACTTGCGTTCTGACGTCATACCGAGAGTGCCTTGTTCTGCAGGAATTGGAGGGGGCAGGAAGGAGAAAGCAGCCCACAGAAAGTATTGAGGAATCGTTCTACCAATTGATCTGTGTTCCGTGGCTGTTCAAGCTCTGCCCCCTTCTCAGCCTACAACTTCAAAGGTTCCCCTAGTGTGATGCAACGTTATACCTAGCTATTGGATGCCAGGTTCTCCTCTGTCTCCAGCTAGGAGATCCCAAGCCGGGTAAAAGTGTGTTGCCTTCCCTTATAGAGAGTCAAGGGAGGCAGACATAATGTCCTATTGTCTCATTCACTGGAATGCAGACAAGCAGGAGCCTAGAATCCAAACAACCTCTCATATATGTCTGAGCCCACAGGGTTGACACTGGTATGCTGTGAATCAGATGTGGATTTAATAATTATGTGAACCTACACTCACCATATGCCAACTCTGGTATGACGTATGTCTTAAATGACCACACGCGTAATATTATGGGCAGATGATTTGCTCATCGTTGATCATACTTTCAGTGGGATGAAAGAGATATTAGAGGAACTGGGTATGTTTGGAAATGAACACAGATTGAAGATAAACTTGAAATAGAGCCAAATGATGCTAATTTCACTTAAAAACATTTCTAAACATAGAATGGTGATAAGTTGCGGAACAATATATTATCCTGACAATTACACATATTAGGGAATCGTGATGCATTGTAACATGAATTATGCACATATAAATGAGTCTAATATCCGTCGTGCTAAGCAAGTCACGATGTTGATATGCAGATTCGTAATTGTTTTCGTGGGGTTCACATTGGGAGGTATAGTAATGCTTTATATACAATGGTTCATCCCAGGCATGTCTTATGGGGTAGAGGCTCTAGCTTTTAGGGATCTGAGATGGCTAGACAGAGTTAAAGGTTTTTTCTGGCACACCATTTTACAGTTATCTTGTACCTGTTCGATCCAGTATGTCAGGGTGGAGCTGGGGTTGTTTTCCCTTAAAGCATCGATGTGAATGCAGAGAGGTCTCCTCCCCTTGAAAGAGGTAACCCATCCTGACCTTTACGGTACTAAAAGTACTGTGAAATAATGTCATCAGCCTACGAATTGGCATAGGTACAAACCCATATAAAGAACTAATAAATTAACTGTATTCAGAATTGCATTGGTCTATGGACTTAGCCCATTGTGGAAATCATAACATCTTGAAAGGCGCATTCATAAGAAGACTCGAGGTGGGATTGGGTAACTAATTATGATCATCTGAGTAATCTCCATAACTACATACAAACAGAGAGAATTGTACAATGCTATTTTCATCCCAAACCTATCTGTTAAAGTGCCCAGATCTGTCTGTTGGCAAAGTTAGATTACTTCTGTGCACAAGCCAACTTCCAGTAAGAGCACTATGGGGAGCAAAACAGGGAAATTATCCAAAGAACAAAGATTTTGTCGTATGTGCAAAAGTAACACCAATTTAGAAACAACAAAACACGTACTAACAGAGTGCCCATATTTGGGTTCAATCTATATGACGCTGTATGCTCGATTTGTACATCACTATGATATGATTAAAACTGTAGATTTTTGGCAATATTGCTTGAAAACTGATTCGGGAGCGATGCATATTGCACTTTTTAAAGTATGTCAAAATGGCGTAATGCTTTTTAAAAACAAATGTTAAAGAGTAAATGAAATGATGAAATGTAAAAATGAAAAACCGATGATGATGATTTTTAGATTCTCTTTTTCACATTGTTTTTAAGTTATAGATTTATACAATCTAATGTATTTGTATAAATATTTAAATGTTCAAGTTAATATTTCAACGGAAATATGAATTTTATAATGTAAACTGTAAAAGTTCAACTTGAACTAAATACAACTATACATAAACAAATAAATAAATAAATACATTAAATTACCACCAGAATGAGAGTACATCATAATTATGTACAACAGAGGTGCAGGTGCATATTTTAAATGCAGGCCCTGCATTGCAGTGCTTTTGCTGTCACAGCAGCTTTCAGATTCAGCACCTGTGACCTTTGTAGCTGCTCTGTGCCACGAGAGAGAAGGTGCTGCAGATTAGGGGACTGATGCAGCGAGGTACATCTGACACTACGCTTTATGCATGGATATGGATATGGATGGTTATCAGCCCACCCTTTCTGAGTTAGAATTAGCCGCATCATTCTATCTATCTATCTATCTATCTATCTATCTATCTATCTATATATTCAGTAAAAAAACGTTGTTAAATGGACGTTATGGTTCAGTTGCGCTACTAAAAACCTATGAAATTCAGTGAAAAAATCTTTGTTAAAGGGATGTTATGGTTCCAAGTAAAACTGAAATCCCCTGAAATTCACCAGTTATGGTAAACTAAGCAACCATAACTCGTGCCACCACCGTGCACTGATAAGACTAACACCCAGGACATCAAAGATGACATCACAAATGTCATTGATGACATCACTGATGACATCACATGTCTAGCTCCCTCTTTTTTCCTTTACTAACATATGTAGGCCAGTAACAGTCAGGAACTAAAAAACTAAAAGTACTATATTTATAGACTTATACTTCAAATATGTTCTTACAGTAATTCACTTGGAGTTCACTCACAGCATATGAAACATATACATAGGAGAAAACACAGACTTGAAAGACAGCAATATCTTCTACGTATGAAGGTGATGAGTAAGGGTATGAACACTTTTTTATAGTTCTGCTGTTTTTTATTACTGTACATTCCCTGGATATGCTCATATTTGTATACATTGTACTCACACTACTTGCATAGGGTCCATTCACATTATGTGATAGTTATACATAGGGAAGTGGTAGCTTTCAAGCAGAGCAATCATTTCTGTGCATGAAGATAATCAGTTACATTATGAAGATTGTCTGGTAATACTGCTGTTTTTTTGTTTATTTAATTGTCCCTGTATATGCTCATATTCGTATGTGTTGTTGTCTGTTTATGTTTTGTTTGCAATAATGCAATTATGTAGTAAGTGGTTTTATTAGCTACTTATTAGATGTTTCACAGTACGCAAACCTGTAATACGAAAGCATTTATCATTTTACTATTCAACATGGCAAGATTTTTAATATTGCACCTCCATCATGTATGCTGCACACAATGCCTATGTTTCTACATGAGTAGCTTAGTATACTGGAAATAACTTCATAATACAATGCTATTTGTATTAATGCATTGCTTAATGCACTACATACCTCATGATATTTATTCCAATGATCCTTGACACTTTTTATCAACATTTCAATAAGAATTCCTTGTACAGACTTTTCATGAAAAGTAAATGCATATGTGATGTCATCAGTGATGTCATCAATGACATTTGTGATGTCATCTTTGATGTCCTGGGTGTTAGTCTTAGCAGTGCACGGTGGTGGCGCGAGTTATGGTTGCTTAGCTTACCATAACTGGTGAATTTCAGGGGATTTCGGTTTTACTTGGAACCATAACATCCCTTTAACAAAGTTTTTTTCACTGAATTTCATAGGTTTTTAGTAGCGCAACTTAACCATAACGTCCCTTTAACAAAGTTTTCTTACTGAATTTCATAGGTTTTTAGTAGCGCAACTTAACCATAACGTGGCATGAGTGAAAACAGTGATACTAATGGTAGACACTACACTTCTCTATAGAAACCAATTATTACCCATTACTTTATGTGTACTTACCAATTTTCATTTTTAAACACACCATACAGACATTTAAAATAACACAGAAACAGAGACCTTAGAAAATCATCTGCAGTGAATGGAGCAAAAAATGGATCTATTAAACGAATAGTGCGCTCAGAAATATTATTGTCCCGAGGGGTCGGGCATGTGTTTCTAAAAATACGTTGATTGAGCGTAAAAACATTTCCTATGCACCTTACCGTAGTTTTCCTCTTTTTTACACATGCAAAATCACACAGCAGGGCGCGGTCATCTTGTGATAATCTTATCCGTTGCCGCATCGCCCAAGCTGGACTGCCCTGACGGCACTAATTCATATGACCCACCCCTGAGGCTGACATCACCAAACCTAGTGATATTCTCTGTCTATCTCCAGGATGTTACTGGGCAGCGTGGCCAAACGCACCCAGTCATCCCCTATGTGATAACGTTAGTTGACACAGAACCCAGAATATCAACACACATCGTCTCACAGCACAGCGCATCCCAATTTTGAATATAAAACCATACGTTTAAAGGAAATAGCAAAACTGTACAATTTTTAAAGTACTTTCATTTCACAATATATCCCGCGAGAACATCCGGTGATTGCCATATTCAAGCAAATGCGTAATTTTTTTCTTTGTTCTCGATCCACAAATGTTTATCGTGAGTTACACAGTGTTCATTTTGGGTATAAAAAGCGCATTGGACGCGCTGTGAATTGCAAGGATTTGGCATCAGCTTGGCGCTAGGCCACCGTAAACGATGTCAGGTTGCTCCTTATCAATGGTACCGCGTAAGGGCATATCGGCCCATGGCGATCGTCCCAAAAAAGAGTCATTGTTATCCAGCCATTCAGGTATATCTGCAGCTGCCGGTTGAAAAACCTGTCAGTTGGTATCTGGAATCGATGACTATCGCAGAAAGCCAGGATATAGCTGTTTGAAAACGATAACAGAAATGTGTCTCAGTAGCCGATCTTTAGTACAGTTTATCATTTTACCCATTAATTCGGCCCGTGTTAAAACCAATGATGAACACGGACGTCAAAACAAGGGAAACACAGAGAAAACAATGTGGAAAGTAGTTTAAAATTTGCTTCAGAGGTTAGTGCTATGGAGTATGTTCAACTCTAAATAAGATGCAGACACTGACGCTACAATCAGGGAGCAAGTTAGGGGAAGAAGAACACAAAGATGGAATTTTAATTAAATATTAGCGTTGAATTACACGTTTGTGGAACGCGGGCGAACCCACTAGTGGACTGCACGCATCTCGATGCTGAACTGCCCATGTGGGTGTGACAAAGGCAACTACACACACAGGTTGTGTTTGCGTGTCGTTGCAATATGACACAAACAACAACCGACTACAATGTAAGGCAGCAACAACGGTCGGCGAATGTTAAGTTGACTTGTTTGTCTATAAAATCACCGAAAGTAAAACTTACATAATATTTGGCATTTCCATTCTCTCGGCGTAATGCTGACACTCCGTTCAGGGCAACCAATTTTCATAAAGTGAAATTACATGTTCCTTTGTCCAGTTTTGGAATGGTGAACCTTATCATATTTGGCAGTGTTACATCCCTCCCTTCATGCATTCCTTTTGGACTCTTCGGTTTGGTTCAAGGTAAAAAATAAATTGAACCTTATACTGTCTACGATGCATGGGTTTCCTCAGCTCGGAAGGAAAAAAATCAACGGCACTGACCTTCACTCACAATGGGACCCAATAGCCCTTCAGACCATAGTGCATTAGAAATATTTTTTCAAAAGATATGATTTTTTGCTACCATTCACCAATGCAGGCGATATTTCTACGGATTTACTCTGTTCTGCTGGAGAATTTCGCACTCTCCCAGTGACTCCCACAGGCAGGCCACACCACCTGTCAGCTCAGCCCATCTCCTCTTCACATGCCAAATCACGTGAACATTTTTCGCAAGGAGCAAATCTCGAGCCCTGACAAAATCTGCTCGTACGAGAATGTCCGAGCAAGCCCTGCTACAACCCCCTCCGGCTAGTCCGCGGTCCCCTGACCCACTGCAGTTATTTATTAGATGCCTATAATGTGCACACGTGTGTTTGTACTATCCCACTTTGGGTCACTAGCGAGGTGAACGGTGTGGGGGTCTTGCCACCTTACAAATACAGACACATAGTAAATACGTAATAGTAATGTCTGGATTCCCCTACTAACTTAGGTTAGGACCCAAAGTTACTTAAATATGCAAAAAACAAGGGGGATCCTGGGAGTCTCTCTGCCAGACATTAGTCCTGGGTGCAAGAGCCTTACCCAAATTCTTTAGCTCACTATCTTTCACAAAGGAGAAATATCCCAATCATATCACTCTTTGCCCTGCCCAGGGGCAGTCCAGCACCGAAAAGCTAGGCAATTGTACTCTGAACAAGAGCACCAACAGCAACCCCAGACACGTGTTTTGGTCTGGTTGCACCTAATCAGTAGGGTGGTGCTGTGCCTCTCTAAGAATAGTGACCAAGGAGTCAATGTCTGGATTCCCCCAGTAACTTAGCGTGAGACCCAATGTTACCTAAATATGCAAAAAACAAGGGATGTCCTGGGATTGCTATTGGTACTTTTCTTCAGAGGAAAATTGCCTAGCATTTCAGTGCTGGACTGCCCAAGGGCAGGACAAAGACTGATATGTTTCGGATATTTCTTCTCTGTGGAAGACTCTCGCTAAGTCTCTCGTAACCAGGAATAATGTCTAGCTGAGGGACTCCTTGGACCCCTCTTGGTCAAACAGTAACTATATAATAATTAGACTAACAAACACCACAGCATAACACACCCATTCAAGCAAACACCTGACCATACACCACAATCCAAAACGTTTGCTTCCATGGGTATCTTATGCTGCAGCGCTTGTTGCCAAATATTACAATCTTGACTGCATGGCCTGGCCAAAACTCTTCATGCAGCCTCACCAAAAGAAATACTAAGTATTTAATAATTAAACTCACCACCACCACAGCATAACACAGCCATGCAAACGAACACCTCACCAATAAATACAACCCAAAATGCCTAGAGTCTTCATAACCAACATTCTGAGCACAATCCAACAAACAAAGACACATCATCTCACTGTCCTATAAACACTATTACACCACTACCAATTAGTACACACATTTTTAAAAACCTATCCCCTAAGCAGCCCACATACCACACTCAAAATCTTTGGTAACATGGGTGTGTTATGCTGCGGTGGTTGTAGCCAGGGCCCAGAGTTTTGGGTGCATGGTCAAAGGCCTACGGCACTTTCCGCCATGCACCCAAGACTCTAGGCCCTGGCCACAACCACCGCAGCATAACACACCCATAGAAACAAACACCTGCCAAATAACCACAACCCAAAAACATAATACATCTACCTCAAAACCTGCCCACTTCAATTAACATTCTAAAAGATCATTACCACCAACGTAGAAACTCTTCAATACATACCCTCTTCACCCAATGCTCTTCTAACGACCCAAAACCAACATCATAGTAAACTAAAATAGCCAGTAGTGCTCCCAGTGTTTATTATGTCAGCGGACACCGCGAACACATCACACCCTTCTCCCACCCAAACGAATGCAGCATTTGACCCATCTCTTACTCCCCCACCCTCTCCAAGCACTCATACACACCAACACACTCCCCAAAATTGGATTTATGCTCACTTCCAGCACATGTCCGCGCATCCATTATGGTGGGCGCATCGAAACAATTTGACGACCCTCATGCCTCCTCCCAGCCAATCAGAGAACAAGTTGTGTGTCCGCGGACATGACGCAAGCCGATTATCCAATCAGTATCCTGTCCGCGGAGCGAACAGGGAAGTGTGTCTGCTGAGCGGACATAGATAACACTAATTTGTTTACCTTATGTTTTGGCCGTGTAAATAAAAACTACTGGACAAATTTACACCAAATGAACAAAAGCACACTTTCGGGACCAAGCCGTCGCTCCTGCAGCAAATTTGGTGAAAATCTGTTCAGCAGTTTGGGCTGTAGGCGCAACAGACATTTTTTCCCATTATGTTGAAGGGAAAAAAATACATTTTGGGACCCCCCCTATAAATTTGCCCCCCCCTTGACCAAACCTCACCAATCTTTGCAAAACGATTCAGAGTGGGCCATATACTTTCTTTCCAAAGTATGGTGAGGATTCGTTTAGGGGAAGCGAGGTTATAACCCACCCAAAAAGTGCTCCTCCTATGGGTTTAGCAACTTAACCAGAACTACATGGCCGCTACCGCAGGCCATGTGATATATATATATAAAAGGGACATTTGTGGATATGTGTGTGTGTCAGTTTTAAATGTTTAGCATACTTCCCAACATGCTACAAACCTGAAATGCAGAATGTGGGTAGGTTCCATGGTGTAGATAATGAATGTAAAAAGTATAAAATATACATTTTTCTAATTGTTGCGGCCTGCAATGCTTGGATATGTGTGTGTGTCTGTTCAAAATGTTCATCTTACTTCCTCATATCCTAAAAACCTGAAATTTGGTAAGTGGGTAGGTTCCATGGTGTAGACAATCTAGCAAGTATAACATATACCCTTTTCAGATTTCCTTTTTAAGCGGTTTGCAATGCTTACTTCCCCCCCCCCCATGGCTCTCCATGCCAAAGTTCTGACATAGTTCATGTTTATTGTTCGTAAAGTTCTGCAGTTCATGAAAACTTCATCAGTTCATTGTTCCTAAATGTTCCACACTTTCAGCATTCTAGCTGACATTAGCGGCACTCAATTTTGAAGTCATGTGGGTGACACAATACAGTGCTTTTGTAGTAATGCGGGTGACAGGAAACAGTGCATGTCTCATCAACAGTGTCCGCAGCAGTGTCCTTCACATTGTGGCAAATCTCTCATGATAATTGCAAAAATGTCAGTTCCTACGGAAGTTGATGAATATGTGCCATCTCAACCGTACGAAGCTTACATGCTTCAGCCGTACATGTATGGCACTTATGTTGAGGTCGCTGCTGCCTCGGCTGTAGATCGGACACCAATAATGTTGCTGTGCAATCTCAATGCTCCAACTCAAAGGAGCTCGAACAGATTTACGCAATTCAAGCTTTTCTCATGGTCATCTTTATGTGGCTTGCTCCAGAGTTGGAAACAAAGACAATTTGTTCACAATAGCTCCTAGAGGAAAGACTAGCAATATTGTGTATAAAGAAGCATTGGTTTAGTTCATAAAAAAAATTCAAACTAGGACTGAAGTAGGAATTACCGTGCAAAGCACTTGTACACCTGCTAGTTATTAATACACATAAAAAATGCTAGGGCTTTTATACCCTCGTCAGATGTCAATCCTTCACACCAGGGGGCTCCTAACAATTGCTTCTTATTATGGATAGTGATTCCCATAACCAGGGATTTGCCAGTTTCAGAGACGCCATGGTTTTTACCTGGTCATCAACAGGTCAATGTACCCTTCTGACAATTCTTTTCATGCCTTGAACTATCCAATACGAAATCAGGAAGGCATATGGCACCATGCAGTCTCATACAGTTCTCAATGTTGTGATCTAAGCCCATATGTGCATTTCTTGTTCTTTCTGTAGAAAACGGAATGGTCCAGAGATCTCTCATTAGTCTTCAGCCACTCGGTGCAAATGCATTTCCATTTGTTTCTACTATTGCCACACACAGTCCTCCTACAATGGCGACTAGGCCCTATCAGAATCTACATGACAGTCCCCTACACAGAGATTAATCAGTGGCACTAATATGCTTCATCTCCAGGATCAGCGTCTGATCTTGTGCTGCTCTGCACTGTGTTTTACCTTACCGCACTGCTCCCCCAAGCAGGAACTGGCAGTCTTGATTACCCAAGGAAACAAAGCTGACTGCATGTTGCAAATCACTTTGTAATTTACTTGCTCTTTGACATACCAAAAGTCGAATAATTTGTTAATACATGCTTGCCTAATAAACTTGTTAGTTTCAAGTATCCTTTGTTTTGGACATCTTCTACTGTACCTAGAGGCTGTCTTCTTCTCATGCAAGACAGCATCAATTATTAAGGATGAGTTACCTAAGAGATGCATTCCTGTATTCCTTAGGAGATGGGTATTGCAGGTGCATTTTCCCACCATAAATTAGCAGTGTACAAATAATTAATATCACCTACTACTAGTGACGTCATGATGCCATCCAATTAAGTTCCAAGCTAGCATTGCATTGTCATTCCCACTGAAAGCTCTAAAAAGCATTTATCATGAAGGCCTGCTCTGCCGCTTTACATAAACCTATATCTGGACATTCCACTGACTCACGTATGAAGTAGTCCTCGTTCAAAGGACCCCTGATATAGAGGGCTCCTGGCTTAGCAAGTCAGGACTCTTCACAGGAGAGATCCAATTCTTGCATAGCTGCACATATAGAGAGTTTCCTATAGTGCTTCCACCCTCTGCAGCTGGCAAGCCCTTCTGCCTGTCCTCCTAGGATGCATATGATGTCAGTGCCCAGTCTTGCACTCTATTGGGGAGCATCTGCACCACCCACTTGCCTTTTTTTTTTTTTAAACAAACTTAACTCTCTAGAACCCAGCTGCTATACGGTACACATAAATGTGTTTGTTCTTTCATATTATCATTGTACATGCATATTTAGGCAATGTAAATAATGCATAATACCCACACAAAAGAAGCCCATGGCACAGAGGCCCACTGGGAAATCTTCCGAAATATCGGTAGGTCAGTTCACTCCTGCCGCCTCCCAAACAGATGTTGGTAAATGTATTTTCTGTATTCACTTGCCATGTGCAACTTGTTCAGCGATAGCATCTTATTAAAAAAGTATCTTGAAAATGACATGATGATGTTGATGTTTGTGATGTGACTTGCTAAATTCACATTTCAGAGAACTTAAACAAAGGAAGAAGTGTAACGATATGTATAATGCTGTTCTTATTGCCCTGTTGTGTATTTTGATGTTGCATATCATTCATAAATAATAGCAATGAAACACCTGCGCCAAGCTCAATCATTAACTGGCAATACATTAAATTACCTTAGAGGCAGCAGCATTGAAGCCACACTTTTTTGGGTGATCAAGCTGAAAATGAATTTCACAGCGGTAACATTTTAATAATTCATATTAAATCTGCCACATGGAATGAAAAGTCCAAGCAGTATTGCTATTGACGCCATTCATTAAACATACACGTTTTCAGTAAGCCTGTATTGGAAGCCTATAGTAGCCAATATGTAGAATCATTTAAATGTGCTGCAAGTTGGTAACTCCACAGGGTTTTTCTTATGTAGGCAAATTATATATGTATGTTATTTCTTAGAGACGAGCAAGCACTGTAGTCCTAGATCTGCACTTTGTACCTATTATTTATATACTCAGGCAGTGTTTCCACAAGAACACTTCTGCGGAATTGTGGCTACTACAGGAAGACCTAAAACTAATGAATGATCAGAAGAGATGGAGAGCAAAAGTAAGTGAAAGGGGAAGCAGGTTAAAGAAACAGGCTTTAGTCTACATATCCGGGTTAGGATTCGTAGAAACAACAGATGTAACTGCTGATGGTGACAGGATTTATGGGTAACAGAGAGGATCTGGGATAACATTGGTAACATGTTCTTTCCAAAGTTTTTGGAATCCCGCTGATGGGGCTTTTACCCACTGTGATGAATCTGATGATGTCATCACTCCTTTCCCTGAGATAGCCTCTCCTCATGTGGGCAGGGAATGGCAGCCACTACCTGATCCTGACCTTGGGGTGACTATTTGAGGAAGGATACATGAGGTTTGGCGACCCTTGAGGGGATGACATGACTTCATCAGGTGGACCACAATATCCCTCTTTCCCTTTTAGGGATATTACCTCAATCCTTCATGCCATAATGGCATGCTGCCAATATTCCCTTCAGCAGCCTGACAATCTTTTTATCCATGTTCCTCAATATCAGAGAGCAAAGAAAAGAACAAGAACTGGGACAAGGAAGAGACAAGGAGCAATGACGAATACTCCTTATGTGAACCAAAGGCAAAATGTTTAGTGGTTTGAAGACAGCAATTGGCCCAACATGGTTTAAAACCATGCTGGGAAAAGAAGCATGGAGTTCATCTCCTTACACAGCTGGGGTGAGGTCGACCAAGAAACGAGACAGGGAGGACTGTGGCTGGCGACACAGGAGTTTTGCTGTTTCCGATGTGGGTCGAATGACCAAGAGAAGCAGACGATCCTGCCGAGTCCTGGTAGTCCTGTGAGCGTAGTGTGGAGACAATCATGGGTCAAAGCACAGTCACCAAGACACCGGAAACAGAGGAGGCTACCAAAGAGTGCCAGAGGCATGGTGAATGCCATCAAGCAAACAAAGCACTCCACAGACACGCTTATAAGCCGCAGACTGACACAGGAGACACAAAGTACCCCAAAGACACTACTGAGAACCGCTGAGAGAGAAAGGGCAGCTGGGGTGCTTTGGAAGGTTTACCACATACAGAGGGAGTTGCAGTGTGAGAACTGGGGAAAGCCTGAGCAGGTGATTAGAGCCACAGGGACATTTGATAACAATATAGGAAGTACATGAAAAAGGGTCTGAGACCCATTGCAACGTTAAAAGACACATGTGGGGAAAACCATGTTGCAGATAAAAGACTGAAAGAAAATGAATGTGAAAAGACCTGCAAAAGGATAATACCAGGCAGAGTTCAGTGTGTAGAAAGTGAAGTATATAAATAGAACCTGGCAGGTGAGTGTACCAGGTGTCTTGTAAGATAAAGAATCCCAAGGAAGACCCATGCCATAAGGATTCTGAATTGTGATGAAGGAGTAAAACGAACCTGGCAGTGGATCATTCCAGATGTTATGTGAACAAAAGAATCCCAAGGAAGACCCATGCTCTAAGGATTCTGAATTGTGATGAAGGAGTAAAACGAACCTGGCAGTGGATCATTCCAGATGTTATGTGAACAAAAGAATCCCAAGGAAGACCCATGCTCTAAGGATTCTGAACCATGATGAATGAGTAAAAAGAACCTAAAAGGTGAGTATACCAGGTGTCTTTTACAGCTAGTATACTCAGGACCCGCACCTGAATTTTATCAAGTAACTATATGACAGAACCTGGCAGCGGAGTATACCAGGTGGTTTTGTGTGAGTCAGAGTATCCCAAGGAAGATTCATGTGCTTAGAATTTTTGCATTAAGTTGAATATGAGAAGGACTTGGGGAAGGGGGAAATTTCTCCTGGAACAAGTTGCAACACCAAGAGGCGGGGAGCTATCCTCATGAGCTACAAAGAACGTGGTTATTCTTTTGACTTTTGTTTGGTGGCGACAAACCTGGGGAAGGGAGTGATTTCCTGGAACTGCGAGCATTATTCATTTGGGACTGTGTTGGATTTACACCTTTTTGTCAAACCTTTCACACTATGCAAGTAATAGACATTAACCTTAGCATTTTAAAGTTACCTTTAGAGTGTGAGAGCTGGGATAAGAGTACAGACACAGGACATGTTGATTTTGGCCATCTTGAAACACGACAGGTCTTTAGTTTTTGGTTGATGTGGGGACAGTGAGGCATTTTCCAAACCTGTTTTCCTTTAATAAAGGTTTATGGCAAACACCATGAGTCCTCTGTGTCTGTGTCTCATTCCTGGTTCATCACACCATCTAGCACAGTACCAAGTCTTCATGTAGACAAATGCTGCCTTGAAGAGCTCATGCTCTTCAGAATCTTTGTGAAAATCAGATAATTCTTCTACTTTCTTAGGGATAGATTGAGTGTTTTCCATCGCTTTGAGCCTTGTACTCCTAGGGTTTTATCTGTGGTTAACACCAGTTCTGTTTATTACTATGCAACACAATGCACCAAACAAAGATATTGTAACAACTACCAAATGGGCAGTCAAAAGCCAATTCTTGGTTGAAGAGTAAGGTTAAAAAACGGCCAGAGCACATATGCCTTCCAATTTGAATATATACATTAATGTTGTTTCAACTGTTCCCAACAGTTCAGTTGTAAGGACTCAGCAAGAACACTTGTATTTTAATAATTGTACTTTGGGATGTATGGAGTAGTTGATGAGAGGTTTCCCAATCATCTTTCATATGTTTCTAGCAACACTCAGAATAGAACCCTTTGTACGGACCTTCAATCAGGATTGATGTCATATATGATGTCATCTCTGATGTCCTGGGTGTTAGTCTTAGCAGTGCATGGTGGTGGGCCTAGTTATGGTTTCATAGCAAGCCATAACTGTTGTATTTCTTGCTTTTCTGATTTTACTTTGTAACTATAATATCCCTGTAACAAATGTTTTTTCACTGAGCTTCATAGGTTTTCATTATTAGTACTTAATCATAATGCCCCTTCAACTAAATGTTTTTCAATATATTTGATGCATTTTTACCAGTGCAGCTTAACCATAACGTCCCTTTAACAACATTTTATTCACTGAATTTCATAGATTTTAACCAGTGCAACGTAATTTCCTACAACTCCCTAATTTCTGTTTTCAGATGTTACACATAAAAATCCCTCTCCCCTGCTATGCAACAGCTCTAACATTCGTGGACAGGATGGACATCCATGGGCTTACCTGCGAACAGGTAGCATCAATATAACCCAAAACCACACGGTACAACACAATGGCCCTCATTACGACCCTGGCGGATTTTTTCCGCCATCGACGGACTTTTCCGCCATGGCGTAAAGTCCGTTTACGCCATGGCGGATGGCGGACTTACCGCCCCATTCCGAGGTTGGCGGGGCGGTAAGTCCCCATTGACCCATTTACCCTTCCCCATTCCCATTTCGGCCCCATAGGGCTCAATGGGAGTGGGGAAGGCGTTAATTACGCCACCGTACATTACGGTGGCGTAATTAACACCAAGGTCCCATAGCGCCATGGATTTTTACGCCCGCAAAAAGCGGGCGGAAAAGTGACCATGGCGCTTTGGGAACTCGTAGTTGGCGGTAAGGGGTCGGCGCAGCTAACGCTGGCGTAAACCCCTTACCGCCAGGGTCGTAATGAGGGCCAATATATTATACCCTTCTAATATAAACATAAACCAACATTACAAACATTTAGTATCCCCCAAATGTACTACTATATACAATTAAACTTTTACCAATCTAAAAATGAATTTGTGTTTCAGTACACAATATTAGGGAATATATCAAGTACAAATATTAAATGCACACCTTATTTCATCAGTTTAGTGCAGCTCACACACACGCCGAATCACAGGAATCAGACAGTGCAAAACAGTCTCTCAGTTAACTTTGTTTTTCTTTGTATTGTAGCCATTCATTACATAAACATTATAGAAGTGTAACACTTTATTCATAAATACAAATGACCATTGTATATTTTGACAGAAATGGCAAGCATTCTTGAGTGATTGGAGGAATACTTCCCCAAAGATGATAGGAGTGATGAACAAGTTACTAATGATACATAATATATGTCATGAGGCAAACACATAATGAAACCTATACATAACTCATTCAAAATGTTAATTTCTCATTGTTTTTATACTCCATAATGTAGAAGAAGAATGCACACCCAAAGGAAATCATGAACAAGCTGAACTACCAGAAAGAGAACCACAATTACCAAATCCGCAAAATAAAATGACCACATTTTCTTTACAAATAGGAGAATTTACAAATACATTTAAGAACCAGTGGCATATGTTAAAATTCATGTCTTCAGAAATGTTGGTTTTCACTGCTCTACCTGTACCTTTATCCCTTTCCAATTCAAGCAAATATAAATGACAGATGTTTTGATGACACGTATCTCCCTGCTTCACCAAATCATGATAATCTACAATCCCAGATGACCCTATTTGTGTTTCGCACTGTGGTTCCCCACCCCTTTCTTAAAATAACACAATGTAAATATTATGTATATACATTTCCCCAAAAAATGTTTTGTTTTAAATGGCAATCAGATGTCCGTGGTACCTACTACTTTGGGCACTCAAAAGAAATTATGGGTTTGGTGGTTCTTTATCACCATTGGTGGGGTGCCAAAGGCTCGGGTCTTTGGCACTACCTACATGTGCCGGCACACCTGCACATTCCACCCGGGTGCGTTGAGAAAGTCGGTTCCTTCCCTTAGTAGTAGGCTAACGGCCTCTACATCCTCCTCCTAAACTGTTCCTGCCACCACGCAATCCACCACAGTGGGGAAGAGGGTTGGGAAGAGTGGGGCAGGCCATACAAGCAGCTGTTTATCCTTTTACTTCATGGACAGCAGTCCTTCGTTTGTACTGTGATGCAGTCCTCTTCAAGGGGGAGCACTTCAGCGCACCTTCGAGGCTGCTGTCAAGACACATGAGAAGCACTATACCTACCTTAGATTTAAGAGCAGGCCCAACATCTCCCTCTGCCCACCTGTCCCTCCCCTACCCTCCCTCCTTACCTCTTTCTGCCCAAGGAAAAAACTGAAAAAATAAAAAATAAAGTTTCCATGGGGAACCACCTTTTACAGTTAAAAAAAAATAGAACTTAAAAAAATACTCTTATAGACTCCACCTACTTTACATTTTTGCTCAAAGTAGTAAGACTATAAGATTCCCCAAGATTTTCAATAGCATTGTATTGTATGCGAATACAAAAACTGGAGTTACCATGCAAAAAATCAAACATAAAGTGTAACATGCATGGGATGTGTTTGAGTCATACTTAAGGCTTTTACACTTTCCATACACATTACACTAAATTAAACATGATATCTTCCTCTCCTTTTCTACTTCTATATAGTCGGCAGATGGTACAATAGTCCATGGACTGGACTGTGTAAAAAAAAGGCGTTTTTACTACACTGTACTATTTTCTTTCCTTACTATAGTATTGGCTCTTAAAATAGCCTTTTTTTAATGTTTCTTTGTTTTAACTAGTACCAAATGTGTTATTGCATACTCTTCTTTCCTTTTGATTTCTTTCACAAAAGCTGAAATCTAATTTCCAACATTGGTTAAATGTACTCCATATTTTCGAAAAAAGTTCACTCCATCATGTTGTTCATTCTCATTGTGAAAATATGCTATTCCTACATCTTGTAAAAATGCACATACAGCGTTATTTACATTCCACCTCGCTTTTTCAATTTGTGCACAAAACAAGTTTGATCTCTTCCATATTTGGCTTTGAGTAATCAAGTAAACCTTCTGCTGACAATTCTAAAGTATGCAGAATTTTACAACAATTGAAAAAAGGCATGCTGGCTTTAATTCATCTACGAATGCAGGAAGTCCTAAAAACTGGCTATAACGTCTGGTTTGGAGGAAAACACGTTATTGTTTTTGGTGACATCCAACAGTTAACACCCATGAAAGGCCAAACCATATTCAAAACATTAGGACACAAAGAATGCTGTAATAGAAACATCAGCATAGGCAATTCGAATTTGTGGCATCATTTTCGCTACAGAGAACTAAGCCAAAGCATGGGACAGTCTGCAGATCTAACATATGCTCACATTTTAGAAAGCAGTAGAACTGGTCTGCTTACCGAACATGCAAACTCCATCTTAAAAACTAGACTAATACATGAGCTGCAGGGACACAACACAGCTATCCCTGATGTGATGGAACAATTAGCTCAACAAAATCTAAAATGTATCTGCTTAATGAAAGCCCTTGCAAGCAGTAGCCAATTCTATGAAACAATGTTAAAAAACGAAATGCAACCCTAAGCGCATATCAGCTCCACAGACAAACTAGAAATGCATGGCACTCTCTATGTGTCAACAAGCAAGAACACAACTAAATAGCCTAGAAAAGAGTACCTCAAACACAGCTGAATTATAGAAGATGTTACCACTGTGCATAAACTGCAGAGTCATGTAAAAAAAAAATGTAACATTGAGGTACAACAAAGTTTAGTCAATGGATCAATTGGTACAGTTGTTGGCTTCCAAACATATAAACAAGAAAACAGTATCCAATTTGTCAACATCCACTTTGACAAACTTGCAGAAAGTAAAATAATAACCTGAACAACAGCATGTTTCCTTTGTTTAAAATACATGTATGTACGCAGATAACAATTCTCTCTGTCACTTGCATATGCTGTCACTATTCACAAGTCACAAGGTCTAACCCTCGACCATGCACTTCTTGACATTGGCAGCACAATACAGCAGGCTGTGTGCTGTGTACACAATACAGCAGGCTGCGTGCAGTGTACACTCCACATCTGGATATGTACCCTGTACCTGAAAAATAAAAAACTTTAAAGAGACAACTAGAAAGACAGAAGCCTAACAGATCTCCCTGCAATCCCACCAAAAAAGGAAAGGACACTTACGGGCCCATCAAAAGATACAGAGGAACATTCCTCTGGGCTGTTTAAATTCTGCAACACAACTGGACTAGATTGCTATGCAAATGCAGCAATCAATCCTCTCTTCCAATTGCCACCAATTGTTAAAAATATTTACTTAAACAAATCAAACCAGTTGTGTTTACAAATGCTCATCCTTCACAGAAATGCCACAAATAATCCTGACAGTACCTACATTATTTTAGGAATAAGGTAAGAATTAGACCTCTGTGTAGGAATGGTTAAATTCGCCACAAACACACAGGAAGAACCATAATAATTCTGTATGTACTTACAAGTATTATCATCAAAAAACATCCCTCTAAATGAAATCTTCCAGATTTCATACATATGGAAACATGCATGCACGCTCTGCAACCATGTTTCACAAGAGCACATCCCTAATGACTGAGTTGTGTATGTATCCATACCAAATTGTGAATACATTCAATTTAAACAGCATCTGCAAAATACAAATCATGGCATATTATTCTCTTTTTGCAATTCAGACAATAGATCTACAATACAAATACATTCACATAGCCAATGTGAGATACTAATGCCTTTAAGGTACAATGCAGGTGGTACAAAAAATAACTGCAAGCTCACTAGCTTTACCCACATCCAAGTAGCTCTTGTCAATAAAACATTCACAACAGTAGGCATAATGTACCACAATGTTGGTGAAAAAAAGAAGTCCTTGATTTGAATGTAACAACACTTGCGTTGTTTAAAAACATAGTTTACCACCAGATCTAACACATCCCTACTTAATATTAATTGAACCCAAATTCACTAAAGTACACTGAAAAATCTTAATGCATACAATACACAGTTAAAATACGCCACTCGGTATCTAACTATTTTAAACATGACCATAATTAAAATATACCTGAAACATGCCATCATACTTATAATTACATAATGCATCCATAATAGCACAATAGTACTTTTAAAATCCAATACAGTTAGAATTGGCCAATAGGTATCTTACTACTTCAAACACATAAATAGATTGTGCAACAGGCAAAGTTTAAAACCATGTTAATCCCAGAAACTGTAACTGTATACAATGGGTTTTCTCAATCCACAATGGACATTTTTCCCCAATGATTACTACATGTTAAGACAACTACAGTGTACCACACACATATATTGTACTACACACAGTCCATGCAATGTACTACTTATGAGAGTAAAACAAGTAAATATATGTGTACAACTGTAACTCATTACATTTTACAATGCATGTTCTGTAACAAATTATACTTTCCTTTCTTTACAGAGAAACAAGCACAGATTCCAGCCTTCTTGCCATATTCAACTACGTGGGCATTCCCAGTATCAATTACTGTGGTCATATTACTGTAGCCATAATGGCTGAGGAGGAATGATTGTGGCCATGGCCAGTGTCCAGATTTTTAAACTGCAGCCTTCTTACCATATTCAAGTAATTGTTCATGGCCATCATCAATCACTCTGTGCATATTACTTTAGCCAAAATGACTGAGGAGAAATGATTGTGGCCATGGCCAGTGTCCAGATTTTTTGCGGCATGGCCGTAGCAATCTGGGCACAGGCTATGGCCACAACAATACTTTTTAACCATATTATAAATACTGTATACACTTCAATACCTAGATTGTAGTGGCCATAGCCAGAGTCCAGATTCACTGTCAATGACCACTATCATGGCCATGAACACCACAATACCGTTCAAGCATATCAATAAATACTGTATACACTTCAATAGCCACTAAACATATCTATTGTTATTACAAACACACTTACGCTGTAGAGGCCTTACCCAGTGTCCAGATTCAGTGTCCATGCGCAGTATCACGGCCATACCCACAATACCCTTCAACCATATTATACATACTATATACACTTTAATAGCCACTGAACTTTCTATTGTTATTACAAACAAACATAGACTGTAGTAGCCATAGCCAGTACCCAGATTCAGTGGCCATGCCCAGTATCAATTACTGTGAGCATATTACTGTGGCCATAATAACTGATGACAAAGTATTGCACAGTGGTCAGTGTCCAGATTCTGCAGTTATGCCCACAAGTATATGGACACTGATCATGGCCACAACATGTTCTTCAACCATGTTATTAATACTGTGTACACTTCCATACCCAGCTTCACCTAACTGATGAGGCCCAACAAGGCTGAAACACGTGTATGGGGTTGCTGTTGGTACTCTTATTCAGAGAGGAATTACCATAGCATTTTGGTGCTGGACTGCCCATGTGGGCGGGACAAAGACTGATATGCAAATGGGTATTTCCCATCCGTGAAAGGTACAGTGAGCAAAAAGCTTGTGCTGCAAACTCTCATCTCGGAACAGGTTATCATGCCATGTTCTTTCTGGAGAGGAGCACCTGCTACCTTTTTTGACATACCCTCAATTGATATCTATTTTAAGAATGAAAAACTCTATTTAGCTTTAATGGATGCAAAATCAGCCTTTCATAGGGTCAACAGGCTAAAACTGTGGTTCACCTTGGCCTCAGTGGGCTGTCCTGAAGAGCTTGTTAACATTCTATGTTGCACACGAACAACAAGGCCTGTGTGAGATCTAGAGGCAAAAGTCATTGTACAACATGGTTCTCTGTTGGTGCCAGAGAGTGCAAGGGCTGTGTTTTACCCCTCTCTTGTTTTCTCTATATGTCAACAATTGTTACAAAAGTCTGATTGAAGTCAATGTAGGCATTGGGTGGTATGTCGATTCGGGTTTTAATATATGCTGACAACACTGTGCTACTTGCTAGAACCCCACAATCTTTACAAGCTTTAATGAATGCATGTCAGTTTAATGTCCAATCTGGATCGATCCATTAACTCATCCAAATCTGCTATTTTGGTGTGTCAGACCAGTTGCAAAAATATAACCTTATGGTCTTTTTTTCTGTGCCTGACAAACTCAAGGTTTGCCCAAACTATGATTACTAGAATTTAAATTTACATCCAGGTTGAAATGGGGCTCCACATATTCAACAGTAAAAACTAAAATGGCACAGGCTTGTGGTGGGGTACTGTATTTTGCTGAGTTATATGAAGCACAGCCATTGGGAATATGGCTGAGGATATACTCTTAGAAGACTAAATCGGTTGCTTTTTGGCAATGGCTTACCTGAACGGGTTACAACTAGAAGAGAATCATTGTTTAAGTGTTTATTGGACCTAAATATGGCTGGCTAAATATGAAAGCTAGCCTAATTCATTTGCTCTGCAGCCGTATTTTACAGTCTGAGGCATATTTAACCATCTCCTCCATCTACTCTAACTGCTACACTATTACCTATCCTCCCTCTCTAACAAAGTCTGGTAGAAAAAAGCTTAAAAAAGACATCCTGATCACTAACCCTGGACTACCAATCGCAGACACCTATGTCAGTGCAACTTCAATACTGATTTTTACTGATATACTATTGTCTGTCCACTCTCCGGGTCTATGAACTCCTCATCTTGTCTGTATTCTCTCTCCTCACACATCTTCCCCCATTAATGGTGGCACCAAATGGGAAGTAGTCTTGGCGGGTGTCTATCACAATGGCACTATCATGGCTCAGGGTCCTCAACCCAACCTTCTCCTCATTCAACGGTGCTTGCCGTCCCCCATCAACTTTCTTCCCACACTTGATACTCCTTCCTTTTTCTCTTTGTCCCCCCTCCTCCGACTGGTGTACCATGCATCTGTACCCCTCCTCCGAAAACCTTCAAAGGCAGTGACCTCTTGCATCTAGCCACACTTAATGCTTGTTCTGCCATCAAACACTGCTAACATCTGCCTCCTCCTTAAAGACCTTGGCATCCTCGCCCTTACCGAGACATGGTTCAATGTCAGCTCAGTCACTGTTGTTGACTGCCTTCTCCAAGATGGCTATAAGATCATCTCCAAACCTCGCCCTAACCATGCACCTTGCCCTCCCTCTCCCTTCTCCCCTCTGGTCCTACCCACTCGGCTGGACACAATCTTGATGCCTTCATCCACACTCATCTTTTGCTCTCCTCCCCACACACCACCCCACTCTTCAGGTTAGACCACTATCTCCTCTCACCGGTGTCCTCTCTGCCGTCTGACCACACCTCCCCCTGCTCTGCCAACCTCGTTCACAAACATCCATCTAATGAAATTACTGTCAGCTGTTGCCATCGCATCTACCTTCACTCCCCTCTCTCCTCCTTCTGCAGATGCTTCCTCTGACTCTGCTCTCAGAGACCAACAACTTGCCATCACTAACTCCCTTGACACTCTTACCCCATTCATGAGAATCCGCCGGAAACATTCCTCCAAGTGCAACACCTGGTACAACTCCAAACTTGCAGCCCTGAAACGCAAGTGCAGTGCGGTGGAACGGAAGTGGCAAACCTCAGGCTACCGTCCAAAAAACTGTCCTGTTGCCTTCTACAAACACAATGCTGACTCTCCATTCACTCCAAGAAAAGTGCCCACATCCAGGCTCGTGTCTCTGGTGCATCTAATAACAGGGCTGAACTCTTTAAAATCTGCAATGAACTAGCCAACCCTTCTGCAGTCTCCACCACACCTCTTCCTGCCCAGGCCCTTTGTAACACACTGGCCACACACTTCACTGCAAAACCTCAGGACATCCTGAGGACCCTTGCTTCCCTTTCCCGCTCTCCTTCACCTGCCCCCCTGCCTCCTATGGCCCCCACAAACCCTCTGCCTTTCTCTCCTCCTTCTCTCCTATCTCACCTGATGAGGTCACCAGAGTGGTCCGCTCCTCCCAACAGGGCTCCTCCTGTTCCGCCATAACCATTAAGGCCAATATTGTCTTTCTGGCCCCTGCACTTGCTGATTTTTGCAACGATTCCCTTTCTACTGGATCTTTCCCATCTTCCATCAAGCACTCCCGTGTGCGCCCCTCTTGAAAAAACCTTATGCAAACCTGTCTTGTCTGGCTAACTACCGTCCCATATCTACCATCCCCTTCCTTGGGAAACTCTTGGAGAAACTGGTCTTCCAGCAACTGACCCAACACACTTAACTTGTTGGTTGCCTACACGGCCATCAATCTGGATTCCGACTATCCAGAGGCACCGAAACTACTCTTCTGAACACCTGTGAAACACTGCTTCCATCTATTGATTCTAACCCATCTACTTGATCTCTCCTCTGCATTTGACATGGTCAACCACTCCAGCCTCATAAAACGGATCCACAATACCCTAGGTATCTCGACACTAGCTGAACCCCTTCCTCAATAACTGTCCTTCCCAGGTTATTCTTGGGTCCTTCTGCTCCCCCGCCTCTATCTCCACCTGTGGCATTCCCTAGTGCTCCAACTTTTCTCCCTGACACTATAACAACTATCTTGCTGCGCTCCCACACCTAATTTCCACCTTCTCCCCTAATTTCCAGTGTTATGCAGATGACACACAACTCTTCTTTAAACTTCCCTCTGATCTTCTCCTTACTTCCTCCATCATTCATGAAAGCCTATCTGCCTTCCGGACCTAGTGTGCCTCCAATGATTTCTGCCTCAATGCCAGCTAGACTGAGATCCTTCCAATTGGGAATCCTGCTCCCTCATTCGTCCTCTCTCTCTGGCCACCCTCCACAGGTGTTCCTCCTTCTCCTTCATCTGAAGCCAGAAACCTCAGAGTCATCTTCGACTCCTCTCTTCCTTTCTCCCTCACATTCCGGACCTTGCCTAGAAGGCCCACTTTCAACTCCTCCTCCTCAACGGAATCCTTCCTTTCCTCACTTTCCCCCACAAGTTCAATGTCTCCAGAGCTCTGGTTCTCTCTAGGCTTGACTACTACACTAGCCTCTTCCTTAACCTACCCTCTTCTTCTCTACAACCCCTCCAGCTAATCCAGAATAGGGATGCAAGACTTATCCTGGGTCTCAATCCTCGGGACCGCATCTCTCCAGTCCTAACATCTCTCCAATGTAATTCAAATCCCTCTGCATCATCCAGAAGGCTGTCTGGGGCCAGGGCCTGTGCTATCTAATACTGGCTCTCACTAAATACTCTTCCTCCAGATCTTTACGTTCTTCCGGCACCAACTCTCTCTGTGTCAAGTGCTTCGCTAAAGAGTGAGCTTGTGGCCGATCACTTTCCTCGGCTGACTCCCTCCTATGGAACAGCCCCCCCTCTTTGTCTTGAGCCAGATCTCAAATTCCAGAAGCTCCTCAAGACCTTCCTTTTCACCTCCTCCTTCCCTCCCTCCCTCCTCTGCTAAACCCCACAGTTGCTGTGATTGGTGGTCAGGGCCCTTATGTGTCCACCGGAGTCCTGGCATCCCACACCCAATCACCTCAGCCTCTGCCTGATCCCAGCACATGCCTAGGTACCCACTTTCCTGTGCTATCACAGGTCTGAACTTTCTTATTTTTTGGAAGTTGACCATTCCCACCAAGTCACTTAACAGCTGCTTACTGCCCAACACTCTTTCTGTGTTACTCCTAGCACTTTGCCCTCCTCCCTCTTCCCTTTTCTCTCACTGCACTTGCATGTTCTGAATGCTCACAAGGCCTAGTAGTTCCGCCTCTATCTATCATTGTTATATTTACATTTCATTCCCATGTTGCCTGTTGCCCTGTGGGCGCTTTGAAAACGTAATTTACTTGATGTATAAGCACCTTACAAATGCTAAATAAAATAAATACATAAATGAACTATTTAGCAATTCCCTGGATCTCTTATGTTAAGAAACCTATGACAGAAATACATTATGTAGATTGCCTACTAGTCATTCCATTATTGCTACCAGCTATAGTAAAGTAACATTGCAGAATCTCACTGGTAATTTGAATTTAGAACGTTAACAAATTGAACTACGAAGAACTTCCAACCGTTTGTATGCTCTTTTGTCCACATCCACTATTTCTGTATTTCTTCTGTGCACTAACTTTAATAGAGAGTGAGTCCTGCAAACCAGGGCAAGACCTATTTTTTTTTTTTAATGTTGTAGTTATTTATAAACTTTTTCATTTGTCAGAGAAGACATTCGAAGGATCTAGAATAGATGTGTCTCAAATAGTTATCTTGTTAAGTTCCAAGACGGTTCAGAGAAATTAGTTAATTGTGTATGTGTATTTGTTGTTTTGGCCACTAAGTAGCGCAGCCCATCTTTCCTATGTGCCCATTTGTTGCGCTGATAGTTCGAAAAAGGCACCAAATTGTTCCCGTTGAGACGAGAGTGACTGACATTCCATCACAAGGTGGAATAAAGTTTCAGGTATGGTTTGAGCCTTACAGAATCGACAGTGGTTATTCGTGAGGGGTATCTGTCTGGCAGTAGCGAGATTTGATTTTGTAGGTAGCGTGTTCAGACGTATTCTCAGGAACTTTTTTCTGATGATCGGGTCTGGGAACAGTGAGAGGTATTTGGGTAGTTCATGGATTGTTTGAGTGTCTATAGCGCACTGAAGATTCTGCTGATAAGTGTTTTTGATTTAAATAGTATTTATCCAGTCGTTGCGTTGGAGTTTGATTTTTGCTTGTTGTGGACGCAGAGTTAGAAGTTCTTCTGATATGACCTCATTAACCATCTCTTCCGGTAGATTCTGTTTCCATTCTTGGAGTACTGTATTATTAAAGGTGTTTGGGTGGAGCCTCAGGATTTGTATATCTGGCGTTTTCTGGTCAGTCAGAATTGTCCGAAATATATCCAGTCGCTTCCAGAGTACGATGGAGGCCATTGATTGGGTTGCCATCTCGTATCTTATTCTTGGCATCGGGTATGACGGCCGCAGATGTAGTATTTTGCGCCAGAAGATTGCCCCATACTTCATCCAATTTATTGACCATGCATTAAGCATTGCTTCTGTGCCCTAGGTGATGATGGGGAGGATTTTTTGTCTGTAGTAGGCTATGATGGATTTAAAGGAGAATTTTTTCATATTTGCAGTGTAACAAGTATCCTTGTCATGCTAGAGCTTGTGATTTCTGTTCAATTTTGTCTAGCCATTGTTCTTCTGATTTAGACTGGTTTATCGGACCACTGAGGTATTTGAAGGTGGTGACGGTTTCCAGTAGTTTTCCATCAAGAATGAAGGCAGTTTGTTTTTCTTTTTTAAATGGAATTTTGGCCAGCGCCATTGTCTTGGTTTTTATGATGTTAATAGCCAGTTTGTTTATGGTCATGTATCTGCTTAATGCTGTCATGGTCGTTTGTAATCCTGATCTGGTCTTGTCAAGAAGGATGATATCATCGGCGTAGGCCATGATGGGAACTGGGATGGAATTGATCTCGGGGATTCGTTAGAGTGCTGAATATATGCTCTTCAATGTCAGCAGTAAAAAGGTTGTATAGGGTTGCCGCAAGTGGGCATTCTTGTTTTAGGCCGTTTTGCGTGTCAATGGAGTTTGTGGTTGCACCTTCTTTCGATAATCTGACATTAATTGATGTTTCGGAGTATAGGAGCTGGATTGGCTCGAGGATATCTGTTGGGCATTTCCATGCTTTCAGTTTGGACCATAGTTTTGCTCTTGATATGGCATCAAATGCCATATTCAGGTCTATGAAGGCAGTGTAAATGGTGGTATGGTTTTCAATGGCCTTGTGTTTGATTAGATTTATCAGTATCAAATTGATGTTGGTTCCCACGTTGAGGGTGAAGCCGGTTTGTCTGCCGAGCACCTCCCAGTATCTGTTGCCCAGGTGGTCAGATCCTGTAGGAGGATTGCCGCAAATAGTTTTTCCAGATGGTCGAGTAGAGCGATAATTCAGAAGTTCGCCGGATCATCTCGGGCTCCTTGTTTGTGAATGGGGACAATTGTGGCAGTCCCCCATGAATTAGGAATTTGATTGAGTGCATTGATCAGAGTTTGAAGGTTGATAATAAACATTGCCCATGCCGGTGGATCTTCTTTGATGACCGTGTTCGAAATGCCATCTGGTCCCGGTACTCATGAGGCATTTAAGTTTTTGATCATGTGGATAAAGTCATCGTAATGTGCATTTCCTTGCCATTTTGGTTTGGTGGGAGTCCTTTTGTCGGATTATTGTGTTGGTCGTGCTTTGTAAATGTTTGAGAAGTATAGAGTCCAAGTTTCTTGGTTAACGTTGGCCGTCAATTTGTGCTGGTTTTGAGAGTTGTCATTTAACAAGTTCCACAGTTCTCTGGTGTTGTGGGACTTATAGGCCTTCATGATGTTTTCAGCCTCAAGTTGCTGCAGGATTTTTTGTTGAGATTTTCTCCAGTTGTATGTATGCTTTAGTTTTTTTGCCGTTGCAATATTTTCTGTGGTTTTGATTTTGTTCAGTTGGCATAGTGATTTTGTTGAGAGGTTTTTTTCTCTGAGCTGTTTCGTGGTTATATACATGTTCATGATATTTGAGGGGTTGAGTACTGCTCAATTTTTGAAAGGGTATAATTTTGGAGTGCGGTTGGGAATCCAGACATCGCTTGCTGAGGAATGCGAAATCTAGTTGATGTGCCAGTCAGTGCAAGAGGATATTGAGGTGTGAGTTTGATTTGTCGCGGAAGACCGCAACAAGGTATGATTAATTGGTTGTGATCACTTTTGTCCGAGAGTATCATTTGTACTTTCAATACAGATCCGTGCAGATGTCAGGATAGAAAAATATGATTGATTATCGCACTTGAATTTCTTGAGTGTGTAAATGGATATTTAAATCTCCACAGATTATTATTTCAGGTGAGCGATGGTTTGCGGCAATTCTGTCAATGGATATGATGACTCTGTCAATAAAGGTTTCATTCACAATTGCCACTGGATTCCAGTATAGGTTTAGTATTGCGATTACAGATCCATCTTTTTTGAAGGGTGGGTTCCCCTGGGTCGATGAACGTGGTTCTGTAGTTGTTATTGTAGTCATTTGTGTTCAAGAGTTGATATTTTCAGTATTCAATACAGTCCATTGTGGATTGATCTTAATCAGGGTGAGGAGACCGGATGCCGGTCTTCCTTGGTTTTTTACTATTGCTGGGTTGGAACAGTTAGGAATCCGTCACAAGCTGGTTTTGCGCTGAGCCAGGTTTCTTGAAAACAAATGATTTGATAGTTATTTGAATTCATGTGAGGGATTAGTGAAGAGATGAGAGTTTCCTCTGGTATTCCATGAACATAATGACCATGTAGCATCTGGGTTGGTTAGTGGTTATGAGCTGGTGGTTGTAGAGTTATCTGCATATGAGGTTTCTGCATATGGGGTTTCTGTGTCATAGTTCCTTCTGAATGGTTGCTCAGATCTACTACACTGTTCGAGTTGTTGTGCTTGAATCTGGTAAGAGACCGATGTAGGTTGGTATCTTGAGGTGCTGTAAGAGCTGAATATTGGGTTTCCAGGTTGAGGTAGGTTGAGGTAGCAAGGAAAAGCTTTTGGATCTGATTAGTCTGGGATTTCGTGTAGTAGTTGTGGTACTGTCTGAAATAGACCAACAATTGAAGCTGAGTTTTCTAAGTTGAGTGCACATAGATAATATCAGGTCTAGCTTGGTGGGATCCCGTAGCTCTATGTAGATTTTATCTAGGTGAAGGTAATCTTTGAAGGTTACCAAGTTGATGTCCCATGTGGAGATCCGGGCTAGCTGCGGTATGGCGTGAAAGAGTCGCAAGATGTTTGTTCTGTTAAGGATTAGTGGGTCTGGTCTGGTAAAGATGTTTTCAATGCAAATTGCATGAGGTTGTTTTTGCTGTAAAGGATTAATGAAAGAGAGAAAAGTGCATGTTGAGGACTCAAGTGCGTCAGTTGAGATTTGATTGTAAGTTGCGGAGACTATTGGTTCCATTGTTTCATCATCCAAAGTTACATCCGAGATTTCTTCATAGTTGTCTAATGCCGAAGAGGGAAGTTCTGAGCAGTATTCCTCTATGATTATGAAGCTTGAGGCGGTTGTAGGCTGTTCAGGTGGTGGTGTGTCTGCCATTGGTGGATCTTCATGGGTGGTTAGATTGAGGAGATCTTTAGCGATTGGTGTAGTATCTTGAGGTAATGACGACGCTGTGTTTCTTAAAGGAGTTGATTTCGCTTGGGTTTGTTGATTTGGGTTGTAACCTGAGGCAGGCGAAATTTGTGGGTTTTCTTTCTAAGCCCGGCTTGGGAAGTACAGAGGTTTTCACAGTGCGTAGGAAGGATCTTGATACTGTTTGCTTCTTGTTCTGTTTTTTCGATGTTACTGGTTTGATGTCAGGAACTTTCTTCCCATGTGAGAAGATCTGGTATGTATCTGTGGTGTTCCTAGTCGAGGAGGTGAATTGTTGAGTTGTTGGTTGAACAATGGAAAATTTTTCAATGGTATCTTTTGAAGGGTAGGGTCAGATGGGTAGAATCGGAGTTGTGAATTCGGGATCAGAGGGGCTGAAATGGGTTGCTCGATGGGTTGATTAGGATGTATTGATATTTGGTGTTGGTGATGCGCTTTCAGAAGAGAGAGTACTTCAGATGTTAACTGGGATTTTTCTTGTCGATCACCTCTTGCAATTTCAGACAATCTTTGCTGCCAATGATTTAATTGTTCTGCTTCTGTATTCAGACGAGTTTAAATGGTGGTGATGAAGTTTTCTGTGTAGGTTTGTTTGGCGTGGATCATAGCTAATAGGGTGGCTTGATCACAAATATTGTCTTTCATGTTTTCTTGAAGTTTAAGGAAAGGTATCATTGATTGCGACAATACTGATATGAGCATGTTTTGTAAATCCAGCATGGTAGTGGGAATCCTCGGATTGTTATGGTCATCAGAGACAAAGTCTTCTGGTGTTGTGTTTGTCTTTTTTTCTTGTGAAGATTTAGGAGGTGGTGGAAGTTGTTGCTTTTTGACCATTATATCCGGAGTATGATAGGATTCATCTGAGTCGTAGGTGAAATGAGTCATCAGCAGTTGTGTCACAGGAATGGGCTTTTGTTGCTCCGGTTTGACGTGTGACTATAGGGGCATGTGATGATTTAATGGGTTTGTACAGGGAGTTGAGGTTAGATTCGGTTGTTGCTTGTCAGTTAGAGTGCCAAATAGTTCCTTTCTTTTATCCACATTTGTCATAATTTATTTCATTTCAGTGATGTCCATAGAGAGTCTTGTGACCTTGGCTGCTTCTATGGTCGGTTCAGTTTCCAATGGTTGAGAAATTTTGAGAGAGTTGTGGGTTTGCAGCCAGGATAATTTTGCAGCCTAGCCTTTTCTTTCTTTGTTATAGAAATTGCTGACCTTGGTATGTGGTGAGAACTGTTGTTGGGTATGATTTCTTTTTGTTGGCTTCCTGAAGCAATTGATCTATCTTTTCCCAGTACTTGGGTGGCGGTGTAGTTTTGAGTTGCTGCTGTCTTTTCTGAGGCTCGAGAGGTCGACTAAATGTTCTTTGGGTTATCTAAGTCAGGGCCAGGTTGAGCACAAGTAGTCACAGATGTTCGATCAGCATTAAGGGTTTGTTTGTTTGTCTGAGGCTGGAGCTCATCTTGCTGGGTTGATTTGGTGGAGGTGTGAATCTGTGCTTATGTGTACTTAGGATTGATGCAATTCTCCTCAGAATACGGCCGGTGTGATCCAGAAGAGGTTTTTTGTGCAGACTTAAGTTGAAAGTTCTTCTGTGGTGTGGGAGTGGAAGTGGATAGATCTATTGGAGTGTTGATAACTTGGGTATTGGGTAGGATAAGCTTGAGCTTGTGTGTAGACTGTTCAGCAGCACCTTTTTGTTTGGTTGGTCTCAACAGCGATTGTTCCATTATTAGTTGGGAGGAGTCCAATTGTGACGTGGCGGTAGCGCCTAGTTTAGTTCGTAGTCTAGTGTTAGGGCTGCCGAGGGTAGAATGTTTTGCAAGGCGACTTGTGGACATTCTAACAAGTATGGTGGATTGGATTAGTAGTGTTGTTTGTTGGCGTTATACAGCAAGCAATGTGCTAGATCTTTTCCGGTATTTCAGGTGTCGGTTCACAGTGTCTGTGCCAGTTTACGAGTTTAGGCGCCCCTTAGTATAGTGGTTGCGGGGTGAAATGAGACACCTGGTAGACGAGGTTGCTTGGGTGATTTGACAGGGTGTAGAAGCGAGTTCATCGTTGATCGGGTCCAGGCAGACTGTAGAGCCGCTACAATCTGTGAATGCACACGCGGATTTCCTTTTTCTCCTCAGGTTGGAAGAAGATGTGTTCACTGTTGAAGTGCTGGCTGGATCCAAGGGTCAAACCCTTTCAGTCTCCTGCCGGTCCTTTCAGTACGTATTCAGTATCTATTGGGAGGTATGTGGACTTTGCTGTGGTGTTGACTAGATCCAAGGGTCAAGTCCTTTCGGTTTCCTACCCGGGTGTGCAGTAATTCCACAGAGCGTGATGCAGTTTGCAAGATCCAAGGGTCAAGCCCTATCGGTCTCCTGCCAATCTTTCCAGTATATAGTCCAAGAGTTTGGGAAGATGGTGCACTTTGTTGTCAATGTTGGGTAGTTCGAGGGAACGTACCCTTTCAGTCTTCTGCTCGGTTGTCATGTAGCTGTACGCAGTTCGGTCTCCTTCTAGTTTTTTCCGACGCAAGGTGAGTAGATCTTATGGGGCCATGCACTTTGTAGGTCGTGCTGGCGAGAGCTCAAGTTCATGCGCTTCCAGTCTTGTGATGGGGTTCTGGTACAGCTGAAGGAGTATCAGGGGAAGAGTGTGGGTTTGGTGCCAGGTCGTACCAATCTCGTGTCAAGTGTCTCGGGGTGGAGCAGCAAGGATGAGGCTGTTGCTCTGTTGATCACCCAGATGATCCGAAAACTGGGAGGAGTTTTCTTAGGACTAGGTGGGAGAAAGGAAGCAGCTGGCACTGTAAGGGTCGACCGTTGAGTCAGGCATCGTTCCGGCAATGCTGTCACAGTGAAGAGAGGCAAGCTTGGTCGGTGTCAGCCGACAAAGATGCAGTGATCAGGATCGTGGTGAGAGCGCTTCATGAAGACGCCGCAGCTAGAGAGAATGGGGGTTAGGGGAGAGCCGGGGGGAAGGCAGTTGGCGGCAACAGCAGGAGGAGTTGGGCGGCAGGTACAGCAGCGCCTGCTGGAGTACCGCACTCGCCCTGGGGGCAGCACAGGGGGACGAGGGCGTGTCAGCTGGGTCTTCGGTTCGGTTGATGGGTACAGCAGATGCGAGTCAGCAGCAGTTTAGGTAGTTTGAGGGTCCTGCTGATGAGGGGCGCAGCTTCCGCGGCCGGGGGAGAGGACTTGAGAAACGGGGTTGGGGTGGGGGGAAGAGCTCGGGGGAGCTGGCGGGAGCAGGAGGGCTTGGAGAGAGGTGCTACAAGTGTCGCTCAATTACAGCGACCGGGGGCAAACAACAGGCAGGGGGTTGGGTCCGGTGCCCTTCGTGGGCTGTGAGCAGAGGGGGTTAAGTAGTTAGGTACACAGTAGCGTTGCTGTAGTCATTGCTGTAATCATAGTGAAACCACGGGCAGCGCAACGGAGCCGACAGAGCCCAAAGACCAAAAGACTCTGCAGCCGACTCCGCGGCCCGCTCTGCGATATGCTGGGTATTTTGAAAGGACTGGTAGTGGTAATAGAAACAGGACTAAAAAAATGCTCTCAATGAGTCAAAGTCCGCAGCAACAGCAATTCTCTGGCAATTCCCAAAAGACTCTGCAGCCGACTACGCTGTTGAAACTGATAATCTTAGTCATTTCTTGTTTTGCTGTCCAGTTTACAAGTCAATCAGGGGATCACAGGTAGAAAAATAAAAAAATGATTTTACGTAATTGTAACTAAAGTTTGTGCAGGCCAACTATGTTTTTTATTTTAGCTGCTTCAGTGGTGGCTTGGACTTTACTGAAATACCATCGATGTGCATTGAGTCTCAGGAAATCTTTAATGAATCTGATACTTGTGATTTTATTTTATTATTGTTTTTCTTTTACTTGAAATATTTTAATGATTCTGTTTATTTTGTTGCATATTTTACCCAATTTGTTTGTACTTTGATGGGTTTTATTTTAAATCTGAATAAAGCTATTTGACTGACTGGCTTTGGTAGCTGAGGAAATATGCCCCTAAAAGTGCTGGAGATAGTACTTAAACTTTTCAAAATACACAGTTGGAGGTGAGGGCAGCTCAGGTTTCTCTCATGCAAGAGTAGAAAGCTCTGAAGCCACTTGTTCCACTGCTTCAGGAGTAAGGAAATTCAAGGGTCAGTGGAACCTCGCGGCCCAACTGCTGTGTCATCCTGCCTTTCACTTTCCCCAAAATGTGGACACAGGAACCCATGGGCTGCTCATTTGAGAGGTGCATCAAAAAAGTGTATATGGTCTATGCCCCTCCTTTCTGTTGTGCAGAAAACTTAGAGGGGTCCTTCACATAAAATAGAAACATCACATCCTTCCCTGTGTGCCTTCCTCAGGAGTAAGCAATACAGCGGCCACTGTTCCCTCTCCCTCGAGTTGAAGATGCTATGGACTCTGGCCCACTCCATATTGCTGCAGGCTCTCTCTCCCTCCTAACAATCTTCGTTTGGTGTAGCACACAGCTCCCAGTTTTAGGATCTGACCTCTGAGACCTACCCTGAGCTGGGGCCTGTGATTTGCAAACCACTGATTCAGCCTCAGGAAAAGGCAACACATTATCCAGGAAACACTTCTTAGAGGGTGTGGGACATAGTGCTACCTTTCCTGTGGCAACTAGCCTGTACCATCTTTTTTTTTGTTTTATTTTTTTGCGGGCACATGACAAACTTAATCGTATTTAGGCGCAGATGACAAGAACAAAGGTAGAGTATATAAGTTGAAACAGGTCCCCTAAAAAGTAGGGCTGTCTACCAAAAGAGAAAAGTTTTCAGTGCTCGACGAAATTGCAAAAGAGAGCTCATGGTCCTAAGCTGCAGAGGTAGCGAGTTCCACAGCTTAGTTCCAAAGACAGAAAATCTTCTATCACCTCTGTAATATAGGTTGAGTGTGGGATGATCAGAAGATGACTGTCGCTAGAGTGTAGTTGTCTTGCTGGGTGGTATGGCTGAATTAGCTCTCTCAGATACAGAGGGGCGATGCCATTTATGCATTTGAAAATAATGCAGGCTATCTTAAATTTAATACGGTCAGCAATTGAGAGCCAATGTAGCTCTCTCCGATAAGATGATACATGGGTAAATTTGCCCAATGTAAATATCAATCTAATGGCCGCATTCTGGGCTCTCTGAAGTCGCTGAAGTTGTTTGGCAGGGATGCCCATCAATTGACTATTACAGTAGTCAAGGTGGGCGCTAGTTAGCGCCCCTGCCACAGCAGCATGTGCCTCCTTGGGGCTATAGGGAAGTGCTTGACGTAGCATTCTCAAGACAAAGTAGACTGCTTTGGTCTTTGCTCCTACCTGTGTTTCACTCCCCAGGTCTTCTTGCCACGTACATCCCAGATTTTTAACTTTAGAGACAAATTGTAGATTTTTACACAGCAGTGTTGGGACAGGCAGTTTTTTTGCAGCTGTCAGCAAATGCTTAGGGCCGAATAATATAAGTTCGGTCTTAGCAGCGTTAAGCTGCAAATAGCTCTTTGACAATCAGCTGCTTACCTCTGTCAAACATTGCTCCAGTTTACTAAACGCTTCCTGGAAATTGGTTATTCGCAAGAATATCTGAGTATCATCGGCATATGAATGGAAGTCCAGAGAACAGACTGAGCATGAGCCGCATTTGAAGTGTCCTTTAACAGCAGGTAGATTCCATAGGGTGTGTTGTTCTTTTAGCTTGGTCGGTTCCGTATAGGTGTTTACCAAACAATCTTTAAGATTTCTGCTCCGTTTAAATGCAAAAACGTTCTCTGACAAAAAACATGAAATCCATTGATCTAAACGGAAAAAAATTTGAATTTTGAGTCATTTACCAACTGTAAAAGCAAATGGACGGTATATGCAATTCAATGCCCCTGCAATTTGCTATACATCGGCAAATGTAAGAGAGAAGTCAGACAACGTATTTGTGAACATCGCTCATGCATCAAAAATGCTGTCCCCGACAAACCTATGGTGGCACACTTTCAAGAGAAACAACATACCCACAATGACATTTTCTGGTTCGTTCTAGAAATAGCCAGAAACCCATTCAGAGGTGGTGATAGAGACCTCTCACTTCAAAAGCTAGAGTAGAAATGGATTTTCCGACTCGATTCTGTCAAACAGGGCATTAATATAGCCATTGAATGGAATCTTTTCTTTAAATAAATCCCTATTTCTAGCGAATTTTGTCATATGTTTTCTTTTAACATGCCTTGTTAAGTATTTTAATGATAAACCACTGGTCTCGACCGCCTGAATACAAATTATGGTTTTTGTCTTTTCAAACTGTAATGCTTTAATCATATATCTCGAACAAAGATGTTTTCTTGCCTTCTTTTTCTGCACGACGAGACCGAAATGCCTGTTTACGCAACACGCACCACTCAAATCTATGTTCAACCAAATTAATCTGTCGTAATAACCATCTGTGTTTTTTGCTCCTAAAGAATGTCCATGGGCCTCATTACAACTCAGGCGTTAAGGGTTAACGCCGTCGTTAACCCTTAACACCTGATTCCAATTTTAACGGCTGCTTTTAGCAGGCGTTAAAATCCATGGGGCTAAACCGCCTTGGTGCTAATTACGGCACCGTAATTTACGGTGCCGTAATTAGCGCCTTCCCCACTCCTATTATGCCCTATGGGGCAAAAATGGGAATGGGGAAGGGTAAATGGGAAATGGGGATTTACCGCCCCACTCTCCGTGGAATGGGGCGGTAAATACGCCATCCACCATGGTGTAAACGTAGTTTACACCATGGCGGTAAAGTTGGTGTACTTACCGCCTCGGTCGTAATGACCCCACATGTCATTCATTTAGACTAACTTTATTACATGAAGTCACCCTTGTTTTGCCACCACTTTGCTTTTTACACAATTACCCATTAGTGTCCTCATCATCGCCCATGCGTGCAAATCAACTCATGACGCAGGCGCGCCCCTCTTTCCAAAACATAGCGTCCCCAGTAATGCCGCCATTACGCATGCGCCACACCGGCCGTAATTGTTTTTACACTACGTGCCATCTCCATTAGTAATCATTTGGTTTCCGGATTCGCAAGGTAGATGTTTATCCGCCTCACACTCCTTTTTCAGGTAAGAAATCGAGCCCGCCATGACCCATTAATCACTTAGCTAGATCATTGTTAATACAGAACCGCACCGCGATTATTTTGCTCAAACTAAATTCCACCATCTTGTTTGGCATACTCTAGTCCCAACCACCACCGCACCGCGAGCACAAACCTAATCGGATGGCAGGCCCTAGCCTTAACTACTACCATAATCATGTACAACCAACAATAGACAGTACAGACGTGAACTTCCATCATGCTTTACTGGATATTCTCAGGTTCTGCACCGTTAAATCCTGGTTTTTTATTGATAATGCCCACAGCAATCACAATTCAACACGATACCACCCTTTTTGAGCCCATTTTTAAACAATAAGGTCACTTCTCTCTAAATTGTTTTTAAGCACCAGGCAAAAACACCACTTTAGCCAGTAAAATATATCCTTTTCCTTCCTACACAGCGGCATAGGCAAAGTTTCTAACCTGAATAAGCCTCCAAGTACAGGGCATTTGTACCCGTGTGATAAAACAATTCGCAAAAACATTTCCTTTTTGGACCGCATACCATCAACTAAGGTATGCTATACTCTCGTTATTTGTTCCATTAAGTATGATCCTTCATACCATCCAGGCGCATTCATTGCCACCTTTTTCTATTGTAGATTACCTCCATGGATACCAGACCAATCTATTTGTCTTCCTGAATTCAATTCAACCGTTGACAGAATTTAGGTAGGTTTCCTTTAGTGCAGTACTTTTTTCATACGGATTCCCCCGTGTGGTCACACTTCCTCTTGACATACTCTCCTCTCCCTCCCAATAGGCGTTCCCAAACACGTTCTGATGAAAGTTCGGACCCTTCATCTGTGAACATTTATACTCAGTGAAGGTTGAATACCCGCCGAACCAGAAACACCCATAACAATGTGTCAACCACTATGACATACTACCAATCTGATTGTAGTATTTGAAATCCACAATACATGTTACTAACCCTCACCTACCAAACTGTGAAGTAACAACAGTTTTGTACTCATTTTCATTTTTTGTGTTCTTTTGTTACAAGCCAAACGAGGCTTGCATGTGATCTTTCGTTTCAAACTATGTATTCTTTACTATGAATTCTATATTTTATATGTGTGTCTGAATAAACCAAAATGTTTTATCCTCTCCCGTTTTTTGTGACTTTTGATAGCTAGCAATTACAAGCTAGCTTCCTGCCTTTTGAAAACCTACCGCAGCCTTAACAGTGTAATAGGGGTAGCTTATGACTCTTTCTTCTCCCTGTAATTAACACCTTTTTGAGACAAGCCCCTCTTTAACAAAAAAGAAGGCAACTAGCCCCCTTTTTTTCTATAGACTTATTCCAATCATCCAAAGGTACTGATTTACAACCACCAAATGCTCAATGGATTTCCTTTCACTGGTACCTCAGACATAACATGATATCCTCTGCACCTGTGTTTATCTAAGCACACAAGAACAACTAAAATTAAAATACTGCTCCCTAGCCTCACAGAAGTAATCCATCAGAGTATTCCCCATGTTAGTACAGATGTACCTCTGGTGGGGCCTTAAATTTAACAAAGCTTCTGTGCCATCTGGGGGTAATGTATTTCTAATGATGGTCCCACAGAAGTATTCAGCGGCATGCTGTTTCCTGAATAACACAAAGAACCAGGCCAGAGGGATTTACCCACTGTTATAAGTTTTAATATATTCATTGGGGGGTTTGGGACGCTTCTGATGAGTTCTGGGTAATAATTGACAGAACCAATGTTCAGCCATTTTGTGTGTAGAATTGCACTTAGGTGGTTAAACTAATTTAGGTGCAAAGAAATCTGTGTTTTATGCAATGAAGCTGAAATGCCTCTGTTGTTGTTCCTTTTCACTGTGTCTGCCAGTCCTATGGAGGGATTAAGCTGTGTACCGAGAACCTATGTTTACTTCAACTGTTAACTGTAATCTGTATAAACTTGCTACTGGCTTGGATTGCTCTGCTTGTCTTAGACTATGAGCCTCGCTTCACTGGAAGGCCTGCCTATGTTTATGTCACTAACTGTTCAGAGTGTGAGCTGTGGACATATAGCATCCTGGTACAAGGCTTAACAGTTTTGACAAGAAAAAGCCTGCAGACTCTAAATATTTTTAATGTACATGCTCGTATTTTGAGGAATTTGCTGAAATGTATGGATATAACCAGATAGTGACCATACAATGCCACTATGTAATCATGACACATTTGGGCAATGTACACCCATGTTTGATTTCATACTTTTACAGCTATGATCTGCTTTAATAAATGAGAAACTCCTTAACAGACCTGTGTGCACTGGAGTAATTTGTAAGTTTCTTCATTCTCCTGCACATTGCAGACACCTGACTGGGGTTTGGAGAGGAGGTGTTTGCCTGCATGGCCTTATCACGTTGTGATGCGGTTTGACCCTCGGGTGTCAAAGGCACAGGATTGCTGTGGCTGATTGACAACATCTGCTTCGGAATGGGATGGTTTTCCCTTTTGTGAAGGAAGGAGGTAATTGCCCCAGAGGCTCACTGTGCTACTTGTTCTTGCCTGTGGGTTGGCTGACCCTCTTTAGCAGCTCCCAGCGATGGTCTAAGACTTCTGGGGAACAGTGAGTCCACCTTCTGCCCTTCGCAGCCAGGAAAGTTACCAGGGAAATGTGCAAGGTTTGCCACTTCACCATGCAGAGTCTTGAATGCCAGTGTCCAAGCCGAAGGCCTGTCTTTTCCAGCAGCAGATCACTTCAAATGTTCCTTTTGGAGTGGTCGAGGGGAGGGTCCGATGCTCTCTATGCAAAGTTTTAGCTTCACCTCAATGGCTGAGGGGTTTGTGCAGATTGGTACCCCAGCAAAGTTCCAGTCAAATTCTTCTTGAGTCGAAGGATGATTCAATTAAGGTAGGGAGCGGGAATCTCACCCCATATGTAGTCATTCTGCCGCAAAGGTTTGGTACATTTCATTCCTTCTATAAGGGTGCAATCCTGGCTGCTGTGACAAGTCTTTTGTAGAATAATGTTAGTCCCACAGTGATTTGTCTGCAGGAATAGGGGTGGGGCACGGTAAGTGTGAGTGGTCTAAAAGAATCTAAGAAGGTGGTAGAACTCGTCTCTTGGTTGTAACTTCTCTCCTGGCCTACCCTAAATTTCCCAACACCAGTCTGCCTTACACCAAAGAGACTTCGTTATTACATCCCTGACATAACGTCCTCATAGTAGTGGCACAGTTTCTGGCGCAGCTCTGGCGTGGCTGACTTCTTTCCTTTCCAATCGACCCTCCCAGGTCCAACTTGGGTCCTTCCTCTCTGACGTCTTCTTCTCCACCTGTGGTGTTCCCCAGGGATCTAATCTCTCTCCCTGGCTTTTCAACCAGTATCTGGCACTCCTTTCCCACTGCATCGCCGCCCTCTGCCCCAACTTTCAGTGCTATGCGGACGATACCCAGCTCATTTTCAGGCTACCCTCGGCCTCCTCCTCTCCTTCCCTCATCTCTGACTGTCTGTCTGCTATCCAGGAATGGTGTGCCACCAATGACCTCTGCCTTAATGCCAGTAAGACTGAGATTCTACTCATCGGCACACCTACTCCCTCCTTCCCTGCAGCTCTCTGGCCGGCCTCTCTTGGCCCTCTTCCTGCTCCTACCTGCAAGGCAAAAAACCTCGGGGTCATGTTCGACTCCACACTCTCCTTCTCTCCTCACATATCTGACGTCTCTAAGAAGTCACACTACCAGCTGCACCTCCTCAGAGGTATTCTTCCCTTCCTCTCCTTCCCCCAGAAGCTCACTGTCTCCCGAGCCCTGGTTCTCTCGAAGCTGTACTACTGTAACAGCCTCTATCTTAATCTGCCTGCCTCCACTCTCCGCCCTCTGCAACTCATCCAGAACAGAACTGCGAGACTTGTCCTTGGCCTCAAGCCCAGGGACCGTATCTCTCCAGGACTGTAATCTCTACATTGGCTCCCAGTGGCTGTGAGGATTAAGTTCAAAACCCTCTGCATTGTCCACAAGGCCTTCTGGGGCCTGGGGCCTAAATACCTTCAACTCTCTCTTCCTAAATATCTTCCTTCCCGAGCCCTTCGCTCATCCGTCTCCAACTCCCTCAGGGTCAGCCGCTTCTCAAAGCAACGAGCTGGGGGTAGATCTCTCTCTGTGGCAGGGGCCTCCCTCTGGAACAGCCTTCCTGCCTCCCTGAAATTTGAGAAGAACCATCTCCGGTTCCAGAAGCACCTCAAAACCTTTCTCTTTGCTTCTGCTTTCTCTGTCCCTCTCCCCTGCTAAATTCTTCATTGAAATTGCACTGAATCTGCAACTGGCCCACTCTCACCGACCTCGGTCCTGGGCCCAGCCACTCTCCACTTGCACTGCCTCCCTGGCAACCCCTGCACTGCGGGACTGTCTCTGTATCCCTACAGCCCAAGATAGCGATTACCGGGAAAAGGTAAGCTAATCTAAGTACTAATTCAAAACTTAAAGTTTATTTACAGCTTTAGCAAATTTGTCTAAAAATAGACCTTATACATGGTTTCTTTCAGGCAAAATACAGAGATTAGCTACCTTATAAAAGATTTACGTCCCACTGCCCCATACTATTTGAGAGCAACAGCATAAAAAGAATAACCGCATAAGAACATAGAGCCTTTCAATATGAGGTAAGTCATTTCACACTACCTCCGTGCACTGCACTAAACGAGTCGTACTCCCATGTCAGTATGCTTAATTAAAACATGCAAATTACTTTTGCAGGTCGTTAAAAACTCAGTAAAGAGTTATGAACAGACCAAGGGGATACAAGTCCTGCTATTTTCAGGAAACCATCTCCTAAAGAGCCACTCGCCCAGACAAGACTAGGTAAGTAACTAACCTAGCCAGGTCCTATAAAATTAAATTATCCTAGAAGAACAAAGAGTATTTACACCTCTTCTCTTTTATTTTTCTGTTTCATATCAACAGCTGCAGAAAGAACATTCAAGTTTGATACTTAACACCACCAACAGGAATAATTATCGAATACAATTTGCATTTAAAGCATTTCCGATTGATGTTTTTATTGTAATTATTTAGATACGGTGACACCACTCCTGAAGAAAGTTTTGAGAAAGATCAGAGAACTGAAACATGTCGAGTTTTCTCCATCTAGTTCAGCATCCACTAGTTTGATGAAATTACTACCCCACAACAGGGGCTAATGATCAGTGTAAGGTAGAAACTAATCCCCTGCAGAGATCATTAAACTCACCAAAAGCAAACTAGATATTTGCTATCGGACTATACATATTTATGTGTCACAACCAAATTGTCTGTTTTTAGACAGAGTGTTAATGTTTTACTGTGTTAAGTGAATGGGATTCACCCATCATTTTTTTAAACCAGAAATGTATTTTTTCTAAAATTATTGAACATTAAAAGATTACTTCAAATGTATTGCTTATAGCATTGATATAATGAATATTGACTGTAAGCTGTTGATGTGAGCTAACTACCTCTAATGTTTAGAATATTGACTTCCCGATAAAAGGTAGAGCAACTACCTAGGTAGTAAGATCGGGTTTTCCCTATAGATGTGTATAGATGGAAATCTATCCCCTGGACGACTATGTGCACTAAACAAAGCTGCATGAGAAGACATTTACCACAGAAGGAAAATGGTGGCATAGGTGTTTGGCAACTGCCTTAGATAAACACAGCCATTTGACAGGCGGTCACTATGCAATAAAGAAACTAAGAAAGAAAGTATAACACTAGCGCCGAGGTTCCAACCCAGCCGCCATGCCATGACAGTCTCCAAAGTTCTTGTCTTCATTCCTTGGTTAAAATACAAAATGCATTGTTCTACAACTATTTGTGGTATTATCATTGTTTTTAATTCTTTGCCATTTGTACGGTATTTTAGGTTGTAACAGTTCTTATTAAGAGATCTAGTAGAGCACGGGCAGGGAGATCAAACACAGCACTCAAATGTGATCCCTTTTTTTGAAAGATGAATGTCCAATCATGTTCACTACCAATGCTCTGATTGTAAAACGTACGCAAATGTTCATAAGCGTAAACACAGCACAGTATCTCATTATGCAGTGAGCTTCATCTTGGGGGTAGAATTTTTGCCTATAGTGGAAGACAGTAGATAATCAGACATTTTGCATCTGGACAAAATCTTGAATATAGACAGCGTGGTTTAAGTCTAGAATGACACCATGGTGTTAGTGAAAAGGTGTCCTTAGTTTGCTTTTAGTCATATTTTCGATAGGGAATAAACAAATACATTTTTGGCAAGCAGCATACGGGTTATTGTATTGTAGTGATGGGTACCTTGAGTGTTGGACGATATTGTACATATCATTGAAACGTACTGAAGAAACCAGTGCCATGCTGAATGAGCTGCCTTTTATCCAGAACATTCGGAACAAGTCAAAACTATCCTTCATGTACCTTTCGCCAAACATGGCTGCTCAAGCCTAATGATTCATTGCACCATTATTTGGATTTGTATATTTGTAATTAAGATGTCTAAAAAATGCACTATTGTCCTATTTGCAAGCTGAATTATGTGTTACCTCTCAGCTAGAGCATCTGTTTCTATCATTTAATTTTCTTTTGTTTGATATCTATTTAGAACATTTGATGTACAGTTTTTTTTACTATTCCCTTTTGTGGCCTATCGCTACTGAATGTTGTATATTGAGTTGTAGACATGGGAGTGTTGTCCCTCCAGGAACATGACCTCTCACAGATTGCTGACCTTGTTTCCTTCAGGAGTTAAAAAGGCCCTCCTTATCATATCTACAAGGACGATTACCCTCAAGACCCCGGGACATTCCATACAGAACAGAAGAATCAGCAACAATGTCAGAGGGCTGTGTGGATGCTGATACCCCTGTGCTATCACCACCTGAGGACCTGCTAGAATGGGCACTCTAGTAAGATACATCCCTCAAACTGGCACAATTGTCTGCCCTTTGGCATCTGCATTGGATTAAGAATTAAGGTTAAAGTAGTAACCAATTAATGGGCATGCACATGACAACTGAGCTTATACAAACTGTCACTTGTGCCATGACTCTTCTAAAAAAGGATGCCCCCTGTCGACAAATGCAACAGTGACACATTCTCAACTGTTTAAACCGCATAGTTCCAATTGCCAACATCACCTTAAATATATTGGCAGCACATTGCATGAACAGAGAAATGTGAAAAATAAAATGCACCTGCCAGTTTGCAGGAAACAGCGTATGGACAGAGTTAACATGATTCAACATGTGAAAGATCACAAAGGACCACAAAACATAGGGTATAAAAAAAGCATTGACCAAAAACAAACCAGCAGAAACACTGAGGTAAAGAAAACAGAATCCCCAATAGTATAGGATGGACCAGGCCAATTTGGTCAGCTACTGCCATGATAGCATCATAAGGGGGGAATGGGAGAAATAATTTGGGTGAACCAAGACAAACAGTAGAAATGAGTCATTACCAAGTCACATTAAACAACATTGCATTAATCAATTGACCAATTGACAGCTGGAATTGCAGCCCCTCCCTCACTGCTAAGTGAGTGACGGGATTGAGCCAAGTTTTTCAATGACCAACGTCTGTGAGACTCAGACATGGCATGCATTACTGCATGCACTGCCAGCACAATAACCACATATTTGTTGTGCAAAAACATGGAACTGTGAACACGGGGCATTTCATTGGATCTATGTGGTTACTGTGATGTTTTTACTGTGACCCTCCAAAATGTTGACTTTTTTTATTTTGGCCACCTTTTCATCCCATATATTTGTGGGGGGGGCAAATGCAGCGCCCCACAACAGTTGGTGGCCTGAAACCTTGGCCCAAGGTCGGCATACCAGTCTGCAGTCTACTGGCGATAGTGTAATCTGACCGACCCCACCCATTCGCCCTGCAGAGGGTGGGGTCTGGCCCTGTGCTATCAGTATAGACGATTTCGGGAGATTGATGGTTTTGTGACTTTTCCATTAATAGGACGTTAGGACACAAGGTCGGCATACCAATCTGAAGTGTACTGGCGTTAGTGACATTTGACAACCCCATCCATTTGCCCTGCAGAGAGGTGGAGTGAGGTCCAGCCCTGTGCTATCAGTATGTGCGATTTCGAGAGATTGCCGATTTTGCGATTTTTCAAATAAGGAAGTTATGGCACAATACAACATATACAAGGCTATAGCAGACCCCCTTGTGCATGTCAGCTACTGAACTGTACAACGGCGAGTGGTACCGCTAGTTAATTATATATCAGACCCATCCCCCCACATATACATGGGGTAAAAATTAAAACAAGTCAACATGTTGGGGAGTCGCAGTAAAAATAGCACAGTAATTATTCAATCCCATTTCATTTTGGTGAGAAACATATTGGTAAAGGCATTTTTTCCATATATTTCAAGTGAATCTAGGTTCAGAATAAGCCTTCATAAAGACAAGCAAATTCGTTTTTAAGTAAGCAATACGCATTTAAAGGTGAACATCCAGAAAGGAGACATAATAACCCAGTTTAGTGATCAGGTGGCTGGGAAATGGCTTTACGAATGTTCCCTAATTTGAAAGAAACCTCATAAACTATAGTCAATTGTCCGGTGTGAGGAGCAGTGTGTTCGGTGTGGCAGAGTTGGCAGGTCTCTCTGGAGTTATGGAGCCAGACTTTGGTGTTTGAATCTTTCTACTCTTTTTATTGGCTAAGGAAAGCTAACTGCCCATAACCACCATGCCGGCGTGGAGTGCAGCACGGTGTGCATAGCAGTGTGTTCGGTGTGGCAGAGTCGGCAAGTCCCTCTGGAGTTACGGAGCCAGCCTTTGGTGTTTGCAGTATATCTACTCTTTTCATCGGTTAACGAAGGCTACCTGCCTGTAACCACCATGCCGGTGTGAAGCACAACAGGGTGTGCGGAGCAGTGTGGAGAGAAGTGTGTTCGGTGTTAGGTGACTGGTGCGATGTGTCTAGGTCTTGTCCTCCCCTTTTTTCGTCTGTGGTGAGCAAGCACTTTCTGATTCTCTCGAACACTTTGCATCTTCAGCTGGCCCCGTAATTGTTGGTTTTGACTTATAGCTAGCTTTCAGGGAAATTGGGAGTGTGGGTCTCTGACTGGCCCATAGCCCTTTTCCCCCAGTATCCTGCTCTTTACTCTCTGTTGCACGTTTATTGTTCTTTCACCACTACACATTCATTTTTGTTGCCTACCGCTACTGGAGGCAGATCACTATTGTACTGGTATTTCCATGAACAGTGGTAAGTTCTACATCAATTTTATTGGTACATATTTTGTGTTGCTTTTGTGGTATATACATTGCATCAGATGGTCTCTTGCAAAAAAGTTTTGAAACACAATGAAATCACAAAGGCAGCGGAAATATGCCTTGTGCAGCTCTGCCCGCCAAGGTGGTAAAAGAATGCGCAGCCAGATGAAGTGTACCAAGCCTATTCATATCTCTCCACTTTCAAAAAAGACAAGCAAGATAATCAGGTTACCGATACAGGGAAATAATAAAAAATATCTGGCTTTTTTCCATCTGCTATAATAGAGCCTCCTATGGGCAAGGAAGCTAGTGCTGCACCATTGTCGCCTCCCTGCTTCAACGTTCAAATGTAACAATCGTTCTATCATCTGCCTGCTATTGACAATGGCCCTCATTACGACCCTGGCGGAAATCGAAAAACGATGGCGGAAATGCAATACCGCCATCGAATAGCGCTCGGTGCGACTATGACCCGTCACCGCAAAGTACGAAGCCATTAGCGACACCGTAGTGAACGCCAACGCTAACTGCACAAAGCACGCGCGCGCGCGCCATGCCAAACCGCAAACACCACCATGGTGCAACGGTACGCCAATTCCGACCCTAGCGGACATGTACCTAACGCCATCAGGCATGGCGTAATGTACCATTCCGCCATGGCGAGAAGTACGGCATCGCGAATCAACCGTAAACGGCCCCACTGAGTGCCTGTACACCGCTCCCTGCCCACAAAGTACAACCCCCCGTAGGTGCAATGAAGTCACAATGCAACCATTGAAATGTACAAGTCACCCATGCATGCCAACGAACGAAGGAAACACAAGAGGGGCCAATGGGAGCTGCAGGGCACAGATGGCACGAATACAGAAGCAATCCCAATGGACATGACCACAGTCCCCCACCAAGAAACGCACGCAAACACAGGTACCTGTGACCAGCAATATTCCGATAATCACATCATTCCACCAGTCCACCTGGCTGACCGGCATCTGTTACACAAAACCCAATCCCCCGCCCCTGAGCATGACAACATTCAAACTGTCATATAGGCAGCCCCCATCCCTGACCTCACGGGCTTAGTAGGCAAACGCGCCCAGTACAGTACCACGCAACTAAACCCCGAAGCTGGAACCCAATGCAGATCTCCTCACAATACATCGCCCCCCAAATAGGCATATGCCACATCACTTGCAAAGAAAAACGCTACACGGGCCAAATCAGAATAGAAATTTATGCACATCAAAGTCACCAAGCCCATACAGCCATCAGGCCATGAACTCCAAAACACTAATCACCATTGTGGGCTGCATCCGCAAGAAATGACCAGCCACTACTTGTGTGTCGCCCTGTTCCCCCATGGTACACAGAGCCACATTCACGTACGAAAAGGCAACATGGAAGCGCACAGAACCGCAGGGCCGTCCCAATGGGGAGGCACTAGTCCAGCTGAAAGGCCGAAATGTTGCTCCGAGCCACCAGTACTGCGTAAGGGCATGTGGGCCATTGGCGATCGTCCCATAAGATCGTAATGCTGCTCCACTGATTAACACGAAGCAGCAGGTGTCGGGAGTAAAATCCATCTGCAGGAGTGGCATACAGATGGCAGTGGCAAAAGGGGAGGAGATACCTGTCAACCAAAAGAAAAGAAAAAGAACAGAATGGCCATCAGAACCACATTCGAACAACTCACTTCAATGATCACACGAAATCCACAGCCATATGCATGCTAGCCCACTCAAAAGGATCATCACCACCCCAAAACCACTTGCGACTCATAAACATCTATATCGAGGTGCAAACACCATCACAAACGAGTGTACCTGTGCATGCGTCTGTCAAAACAGAATCCATCAGATGGGAATGTTAACGTGCATGGACACAAGTGTCTGAGTGCGCCTCGAGACAGGGAGGGCTCAACAAGGCCAGATAGACGATGGTCCCACTATGGCAGCCCTGCATCACATAGCGTAGGGGAGGCGGATAGATCCCAAGAAGCCCTGTACATGGCAAACTCTGTATCAAATCACCTGCCCATGCATCCATTCATCATTCCCTCATCCCGGGATCAAAACGCCTGAATAATTACTCACATAACATTAGAAACATCCATTGAGTCTGTGCGTTATGCAGCCTGCAAAATCCACAGTGCCCCAGCCCGTAATTCCAGTGTTGTGAAGTAACATGTATTTGGGAACGGCCGGCCTCATCGCCCACGTAGCTATTGCGCATCCCAAACTATTCATATCAATCATTGCTCCCTCGCCATGGGCCCTGTCTCAAGGACATTGAACAATAGAACGTTATATTTGCAGTCAGACCTGTGGGCATCTCCTCGCCGCTAGCTGGAAACCGAAAGCGCCGCCCTTCGAATTCCTCATTTGCAACACCACGTCGGAAAGGCATCTGTGGCCGTTTGAAATCACTAATTATTCCATCGAGTGCGGCTGTGTGTGAAAATGGCAACTGCCTTCACCCACGAATGGGACGCCCCGCCCGTCGTTGCAACTCGGTACAGTGATGCATGAGGGCCCACCGTTACTCGAGTACTACGTTCCACTGACCCTTCACAAGTCTGTTCGCGACTGCACAGATAGTATGGGAAACAATGGGACCACAGCAGAATGAACATATCAATCCAATCTTACACGGCCATCGGGTACAAATACATGATAGCAATAGCAAGATACCATTCCCCGAATTGCAGCGTTGTGCGCGGGACGTGCTCGGCCAAAGGGGAGAGCAGTTTGCACAGGTGGAATGAATCACCACAGGTGGAGGCCATACAGCCTGAAAACACATAAATTGCACAGCCAGTCTCCTCCCACAACCACACCGAAATGCTACCGGCAGGACTCGCGATGTTGGCCCTGGGGGACCTGATAGCACTGCAAGTGCTCCAACTCCAAGAAGAAGACGAACACCAACTACAACCAGCCGCACGGAGGAGACGCAGGAGGAGGAGGAGGCCAAGGCAGGGCCAGCAAGGCCCACCAGCACAGCCACTACCACCACGCAGGCAGCCCGCAATACCACGCCTCCGAGCCCATCCGTTCAACCTCACTGATGAGCAGATCCACACCCTCTACCGTCTGGACCGGGACACCATAGCCGCCATTGTGGACATGACACAGGCTGACCTTGTCAGCATGATAGATAGCCCAATCGCCATCCCACCCCTACTGAAGGTGGTGTCTGTACTCCACTTCCTGGCCACAGGCACCTACCAGCACACAGTCGGACAGTTGCATGGCATTTCTCAGCCACTGTTCTCACGGACACTATTGCAAGTGCTCGATGCCCTCCTGCAGCACGCAGACGACTACATCTCCCTACCACGCTCGGAGCAGGAAATTACAAACACGAAAGTGGGATTCCATGCACTTGCCGGCATACCGGGTTGCATTGGTGCCATCGACTGCACCCATGTTGAATTGGTCGTCCCACATGCCATGGAGGCCCAGTACCGCAACCGAAAACAATTTCATTCCCTGAATGTACAAATGGTGTGTGACTCCAACAGGATCATTACACATTGTTGTGCCCGATTCCCTGGATCAACCCATGATTCTATGGTCTTGAGGAACTCTACAATACCACGCTACATGGAGCGACACGCAGGGAACAGATCCTGGCTACTCGGTGAGTCTCATTACATGCATGATGATGTGGGGTATGTGAATTGGCAATGACCTGGCAGGAAGGGGGGGGGGGGTGTGCGTACGTATCAATGGCATTCCACATCATACGTTTCTCGTCCACATACAGGTGATGCTGGATATCCACTGAAGAGATGGCTCCTCACACCAGTCCGGAACCCACGGGACCAGCATGAGGAGGACTACAACCATGCCCACTCACGTACCCGTGTAGTCATAGAACAGGCATTCGGCCTACTGAAGGGCCGTTTCCGCTGCCTCAGCAGGTCTGGCGGGGCACTCCTGTACCGCCATGAGAAGGTTGCAAAGATGGTGATGGCATGTGTCATGCTCCACAACATGTGCGTACGTAGAAATGTGCCCATGCCCCCTGACGCAGAACTGCAAGCACCTGAAGATGGTCATGATGAGGGTGGGGATGTGGCAGCACCTCATGGAGTCTGCGAGGCACCGGAGGCCCGTGACATTCGTCAGCATCTCATTGATGTATGCTTCTAGCACTCACGCCTGGTGGCTGATACATGGACACGGGACTTGTGGCACTGCGTGTGTCTGGGACATGCACAACATGGACTGTACGCCTATGATGGCCTAGTACACAAAGATCAATGTCCACACATCTCATTGGTTGATCGTGCACTTTTAATGGCATATGTGATGTCATGTTGAACACCCTATCGACCCGCCACCCAAGTGAGCCCAACACACCCCCTCCACCCTCCTACCTCCCCCCCGAACACCAGTGTCCAAAGATGCTCATTGTCAGTGGGCTGTCGCTATTGCATGCCCCCTCTGCGGGTATCAGGGGCACCCCTGCCCGTGGAGCGCAGGTTCCTTCCAGATCTACGTTGGGGGCTGCCCTGGACGGAACTTGCAACGGATGATGTGTCTGCCTGCTCACGTCCATGCATGTCCCTAAGGGTTTGCGAGAGCTCAGTGAGCACACGGCGCACTGCGGCAAGTTCGGCACATACGTCCTTGGCCGTCGCATGCAGTTCCCCCCTCAGGCTCTCGGTGCTTCTCTCCATTTGGACTCTCAGGCTCTCGCTGCTACTCTCCATTTGGACTCTCAGGCTCTCGGTGCTACTCTCGATTTGTGCCCTAAGTGTCTCAGTTGATGTTTCTATGTCTGCCTTAGTGCCCCCACATTCATCAGCATGGTCCTTGAGGAGCGTGGCCAGTTGCTGCTGTTGTTCGATCAACTGGTCGAGGGACTGTTGCCTCTGCTGGGCCATGGCCATTTGCGGGGGTGTCACAGAGGGGCTGTTGTCCTCATGTTGCCTTGCCACAGGGCTTGTGGGGGATGGCCAGTCGTCGTCTTGTGGGTGCCCCTGCGTGGTATCCTCATGTTGTACGGGATGGGACAGACAGGGGGATTGGGACAGGTCATGGATGGATCTGACTTCGGCATCCCCGTTTTCTGTGTCCGAGCATGCTGCCATCAATGGGGTGTCACCTATGGTGCTGCTGCCACCAGAGGCAGTGCCTTCTGTGGCATCCATTGGGGGGACCTGTGGTGGTGGTGTTGTGGGCATGCTGGCTGCTGGGGTGCCTGTTGATGTTCCCTCCTCTGTGCTGCCACCTGATTTGTGCTGCTGCCGTGTCTTGATGCGTGCAGCTGAGGTGGAGGGTCTCTGGCCGTTGGTCTTGGCCCTCTTTGCAGGTGTGCTGGTAGGGATGTCCTGTAGCTCGTCGTTTGGATCGGACCCTGTGGTGGAGTAAAGGAGGGCGAGGGTTATTGATGGGTCTGTGGGAATTGGAATGGCATTGTATCACATGCATTGGGGTGGTACCTGAGGGTGATTTGGGTCGGGGCCTTGGAGGTGCTTTGATTTGTGTGTGGAGTGAGGGTGCAGTTGTTTGGCAGCCTGCAGTTAGGGTGTGCCTGCTGCACGTGTAGTGCGTGTATTTGGGGTTTTTAATTATTTATGTATTTATTGTGGGTTTTAACGTGCGCTATCAGGCCGATGTGTGTGGGCGTTCTCCTGGACATGTGTTTCTGTTGCACTATGTGGACGCATGGTACTTCACATGGATGGACTGTGTGGATTTGGCATTGTTTTATCTGGCACACCTACCTGAATCTTCGGATGTCTGCACTCCTTTCTCCATCCCTCCGACTCCCTCTATGCTCTCCATTCCGATGGTGGAGGCACAGATTTCTTCCCAGGGGGTCAACTTGATGGGTGATTCAGGACCTCCCCCGGTGGCTGTGGCAATGTTGCGGTTGGCAGAGAGTATGCTGCGGACGCGTATCCGCAGGTCGTCCCATCGCTTGCGGCATTGCTGTGGGGTGCGGGGTGCGGTCCCCACCGCACTTACCCGCTGTGCCACCAGAGCCCATATGGCCTTCTTGTTTGCAAGTGCCGTCCTGGTCATTTGCGTGCAGAAGACGACGGCAGCATTCTCCTGGAGGGTCTCTGTTAGCACGGTGAGTTCCTCACGGGAGAAGTGGACCTGCCGCTTGCGGTCGCACGCTTTCTTCGCTACTTTTCCCATTTTTCTTGGTTTCGCTAGGGTGGTTGACGGGTTGGGGTGTGTTTCAGGGTAGTGATTTTAGTGGTTGTGTGGTTTTAGTGTATTTATAGGTGTACGCCGGGATGTTTCCCGTTCCGGCCCCATGTTTTAACTTCCGTTTCCGTATATTTCCGGGCACCGTACTTTCCGGTAGGCGCACACTGCGGTGACCGCAAAGTGGGGTGGCGGTATTGCACCTAGGGCGCTGTACGGCGGCGGTGTGGGCCGTTTTGGGGTCATTTCCGCCATCGCGGACTTTGCACTTCCGCCGTGGCGTGGTGCTCGTGCCCGATGGGTCGGAATGGGCCGCACTTTGCTCCTTCGTGCAATGGCGGAAACGCTATTTATGCTGTGGCGCTCCGGTCAGTCGCTTTCCGCCAGGGTCGTAATGAGGGCCAATGATAATTCTATTCTAAAAATGTGTATTGGGCTCCAAAGGAACTCATTGGGTTGGCCCCCTTAGCAAACATCGGCGGACCCAGGTTACGATAATATAATTGGCACCCAATTATCTGCGACCCCGGACCTCCAGAGACTGTTATCAACCGCAGACTCTGCAGACTCAGACTCATTCAGTGAAGGTGAGAGTACCCTTCTATCTCAGGCAATTTCTCTTGCCGAAGCGACTGAAACCTCTATTCCAGCTTTAACAATGAATGGAGTTTCAGCTAAAATTGAGTCCCTCTTGAATCGTTGTTCAACAATAGCGGAGGAACAAAGTGAATTAAAGTCCATACTGGCCAAGGTGGTCGATGTTATTTTGTATTGTAGTGCTGATCAACATCCAGATTCTCAAGCTGTAACATTTGTCGCAAATATCGCCATGCCTGAGACCATTACTACACAATCTGCCTTATCATATTCTTTGGGCTGTGTGACTGTTCAGCAGCAGGGTATTAATAGCATATCAAACACAGTATTGCCCTCTTCATTGTGAGGCCATGGTTGTTGATCCTGGGAGTGAGGCCTTGGTTGTGTCATCTCCTCACAGAAGGAAGCGTATTAAACGCATTACATTTAAGCTAGACAAGCCAACGGACTATAACCCTGCTGTAAATTCTGCTCAGTTGGGTGACTCTCAGGACTGTGTTTTGCTTTTCTCTTCTACCACTGTTGACAATGGAGGGAGGATTGTTAGAGAGCAGGATGATGGTTCATCTGCAGGAGTCCCTTGTTAAATGGCTATATCTGGCAGAACAGTGTCTGGCGCAGACCAGCTCACGTCAGTCCAACTTAGCAGAGCCATTTATCTCCAATATTGTTAATAATATGGTTTGCAATCCTAATTCTAGTTATGGTCCTAATGTATTAGCCCCTTTTATTCACACTAAACAACTGAATATTAATGGACAGGATCCTGTGGGCAAAGAGACTCAATGTTCCACGTTGAATAAATTGGGGTTCTCTGCACATGATTTGATTGCTCCTCAAGAAATGCTTATAATTCAAAATCACCCAGTTTCAGTCGCAATCTTTTTATCTGCCCAGTCAGAATCCGAGTTCTAATGTTCTAGGTCCTACATTAGTATCTGCTGTGGCCCGGGCGCAAGGTAGCTCTAATCCTGGAAAGTCTGTTCTGGATGAATTGCCTGAGTTTGCTAAAAATCATGATGCTAGAGTAAATACACACGTTTTCAGCCTGGGTTATGACCACTTCAGCCATAATTGTTTAAATCATATTATTGGTACTAACCATGTAAATTTACTCAGTGATTCTGGCCCTAATTTCTCTGCCCCACCAATCGAAGTATTTAACCCACATTCAGAAAGCCTGTTTCTAAATTGCACTTTCTTGCTTGATCTTTGCCACAAAATTCCTCGTTTAATTAAAATCAGTACAGAGGATATGATCCACATAGAACTGCCCACTGTCGACAGCTCCACCAATTGCGCCTTAATCAAATGTACTTCTCCCGCGGTTGTTGCACTTTTAAGCGCATGTACTTTTGAATTAAATAAATGAGTCTTTGAACTTATGGTCTGCAGGAAACATACCACCACTGTGATCAATGTGCCCAAACATAATACTGTGATATAGAATTCTGACCATGATGTACTTGTAAACAACTCGTCCACTGATCAAACTAGTTTGAGAGCATTGAAAGGCAAAAATAAGGCCCCCGAGAGGGGACATAAGCAAGTGGTTCACTGACTATCTGAGTCATTGAGCATTAATAGGTGCAACTGACTTACTCATGTTAAGGAAAGCATTCATTGTTTGTGTTGGAACAATAGAGATTATGATTCTTTTTTTTCTCATCCTGAGCGTCATTCTCCCATTATGAGTAGCAAGATCTTTATATTGAAAGAAACTTGGCTTGTCAAAGAATTACATTTTGACTGCTATCAAGATCTTTGCCGTTTGGCTACTTCTAAAACCAGAGGTAGACTGATGGGGAGATTGGCGATTGGTGCAAGGGTCCAATTTAAGTTAACTTCCTTTGATGCTGGCCTTATCTCTTCTCACATTCTCTCCACTGCATTCAGTGACCCAAGGGTCTTTCAGCGCAAATGTTAATAATAAATGTATATGATCCTCCCGATGGTACCAGCCTCCACTAAATCTTCAATGCTCAGAGTACTGTTGACGGGATTCTGTCTTCCTAGATGGCGTTGTGCCCCTATGGCAGGGTTATACTTTTGGGGATTTTGATTAATCTGCCTTAGCTGCCCCATTGAGACTCAAAGGTGATTTGGATTATAATTTTCTTCAAGTCGTTCCCCATGGAAAGCAGTCTCGTAGAAGTACTGGGCGGGATACCTTAATAGGATCATATGATCTTTATTGCTTAAATGATGTGACTCAAACTGACACTATGTTTTGCACCACTTAGTCCAATGGATGCTTTTCATCTTGCCTAGATTATGTTTTAGTGGATTTTGTCACTAGCCTGAGATGCAGTGCGCTGACGCTGCTGCATACCAAGCTCAGTGATCATGTCATCGTAATATGGTCGCTGAAGCCTGATGCCCCTCAACAATGAATGTTGTAAAAATCTAACATGCAGGGTAATCACCTAATCTAGATGGAGTGGAATTTCAGCATATTATCCAAATACATCTCTGTTGCTGAGTCGTCACTGTTGAAATGTCTGGATGATCATAACTGGAATTTTAAGGGGTTTATGGAAGCACTGGGAAACTTGCTCGGCCTTAAGATTAGGACAGCTGGGAATGACGGCTGGGGCAATGGTCCCTTTGACATCTTAATACACATTTTTAAAAAGGAATGCCGTCGAGTCAGAGCACAGATACAAAAAAATACACGTCTCTCAGCTTCGGAGAAAGCAAAGCAGTTATCCAAATATTACGACGCGTTATAAAAACTGTCTGAAAGTTCATAAATCTTCTGCCACCAATGCCAATTGGATGCAGCTTTTTAGCTTATTGCAAAGTAATGACAATACAAAATGATGTCTTTAATCAGAAGGTACATGGCTGGATATTCCTCACAGGAAGATAACACTATCTCTGAGATTGAAAGGATTTCTACAATGATGGGGTTGTTTTATGATGTTAGCAATAACATAGCCTCATCTGAAATGCCTCCTTCATTGGCTGAGGAGTTGACTTTTGATGAGGAAGAGATATTATATATCATCAAAGGCCTGAAGAATTCCATAGAGCTCGGCACGATGGGGTCACTTACTGGGCAACTACCATGATGCTTTTGTTCTGCAGAATTTTGTTTGATCTCTGGAGAAATTTCTCCCAGCTGGCGGAAATCCATACTTATCACAGTATTAAAAAAAGGGGATAAGAAAAATCCTAATAATGACAGACTTCTAGCTGTGCTGGATAGCAGTGAAAAGGTTTTTGCTACAGTACTATTGAAAAAGTTAAACTAATGGGAAGATTCTTAGGAAAGCTCCATAGTTGGGGTATTAACCAAGGTTATTGCATCTTATAAAAGGGCTGTGCTGATATACCTCTGTGGTGGTATGCATTTCTTGGGAGGGTCAAGTGACACAATCAATTTCCACTAATCGTGGTTTAAAACAGAGGTGCATTCTCGCACCCCTACTTTTCAATTTATATATTTCGGACCTAGCCTCTGCATTTGGTGCAGTGCATAACTTCCCTTATGTTTTGGGTTGCAATTCAGTAGCATGGCACGGCTATGCCAATGATATTGTACTGCTGGATCGCACCCCAATCGGCCTCCAGCGTTCCATTGATGCCTTATCCTTTTATGCCGAGGCAAATGGCCTAAAAATCAATGTTGACAAAACTAAAATAGTAATGATTGGCTCAGGAAATAGTAAAAGAAAAACATTCATCTGGCATTTAGAGAATGCACCTCTTGAAGTAGTGGATTGCTGCTTGGATTATGGGGTCCCCATCAAATCTCACCCTCTTTGCACTTTTTACTGCGATTTCATCATGCCAAATGTTCTCAGGAAGTAGTTGACATTGAGGAAATTCATCAGTAACAAGGGGGGCTTCAACATTGAAGGATTAATATTAATCTACAAGACTAGTATTGTGACAGGTATTCTCTATGGCAACTTTGCGTTTTCCAAGTCAAAAATGAATTTGCTGGAACTTTTGGAAGGAAAGATTTTACTCTCCATCCTGGATGTACCTTCCTCAGTTCCTGTCGAAGCCCTCAGGATGGATTTTTACCTTTCTTCACTGTGATCTCTTTGGTTGTACCGGCGTAGCAAATTTGTTTTATCTTTACACTCTCCCAATTTGCCTACTGTAGGATATTTTGTGTAAGTTAGGGGTTTAGTGGTATATTCTTACCGTCAAAATATGAAAGTTAGTTTGGTGGTAAATTATCCTTGCATTTAGATTGAGTTTGGCCACATATCATTCTAGTGATCATACCTTGTTATATTATATTGGGGAATCTAGTGATATATTATTTGCGGTATTTAGTGGTGATATATTGTTTGCGGTATTTAGTGGTGAGCATATTTTTCTTCCCTCTATTGTAACCCCATCATAAACAAAACCTTCCTTTCTATTAGAGTACCTCCCAGTGATCTATAGAGAACCCTGGACCTATGCAAGTGATGGAAACCCAACAATTTTATGTAGAGTGCCACCTATAGGTTGTGGCTGGTATCACTGGCTTATCTACATCCAGCGATCTATGCGCCCTTGGGCATAACTGGTTTATTTACACCCAGCGATCTATATATTATATCAGATTCCTTCCAAACAACATGCAAGGAAGGCGCACACCCACACAAACCCGGTTTATCACTGAATATAATCATATTATTCTAGATTATTCTATCTGCATGGGCAAATTGACAAATGCGCTACTAAAGAGCATGAATCTCCCCTGTGTATTCATAGAAATTCACAGTTGCAAAAATAACACTAAACCAAACAATTCACAATTATCAGTTCTTACCATAAACATTGCACCATCATCTGTAATACAAAAGAAAGAGAGCAAGCAAGCCTTTTAAAACATGAGTTAATTTTTAACACTCTGAACATGACGAAGTAACAATGCAGGGGATTTCCTATCCTGTCTACACTGACCCTGTATTATAATTCAGTCATCCATGTGACTGCACACAGTGACCTCACTTAACTTATCTCATTACCAAAAGTATTTGTTTGAAGTTCCCCCATACGACCTTGCTTCGCTCATCTCAGAAAGACAGGCCCAGCCAGCACAAACTGCTCCTGTAATCTTGGGTGTCTCGGAAGCACTGCAAGAAACTCTCAAGCCAGCGCTCAGTGACAGCATGAACTTCTGTCTTCAGAGCCCAGTCAACACAAACTGCTTTCTCTCTGTAAGTTTTCCCATTAACAGAACTCGGGACCTCCCTATCTTGTCTACGTGGTAGGTCTGCAGACACTTTCCTCCAATCAGGTTGAAAGCATGTTTTCAGAACCACCCTTCACTACTACACAATGGGATCCTTGCTTACAGGGCAACTTTTACAAATGTATTTCCTTCCGTACATACTTTCTGCTTTCTGCAACCCAACACAGAAAGAGAGAAGAAAAAAATGCCAGTGCACATTTAAAAACTAATTCCAAAATATGTATTTTCACCTCATTTTGCACATGAGACTACATTATAATGTTAGAGAGTTAGAATTAGTGTTTAGTAACTATTAATTAAGTTAGTCAGTTATATAAATAATGTAGTCTTCTATGTATGAGGTATTCAAGAAAAAAAAATGGTGCACTTTATTCTCTGCAGTTTCACATTGGGCTTTTGCTGTGTTATGAATTCTGTACCTTGCATGCCACCAACAACATATTCACATGTTATACTGGCAACATAAATTTACTATATGTGTGTGCCATATTACTGCTGGCAACAGCAAAAAAAATGCCATCACATTTATTAAAGCACTATATAGTCTTATAAAGCGCTATATATATTACTACACTACCAATTCTTTATTGGGCTTAATTGCCGATCGCTATGGTCGAGCCAACTCTAACCTTCTTTGAGAAACTTCTAAGAAGTTTTTGGCCGACATAAGGCTATTTTTAGGAGAGTCAATTGATTCTTCTGATGCTACCAGGAAGCTGAAAGATAAAGTCAGAACATTGGATGCAAATGTAAATCTTAGTGCATCACACAATAAGAAAAAGTATGCCAGTCAGGGCATTTGTTTAAATGTCCTCTGTACTTATTTTATACGGTCTAGTACTAGCAAGTTAAAGATGTGCATTTCCTATATGAGATTTAATATTCTCCCCTCCAGGCAACACAAAGGTCGATGGATGGGGATCCCATATGATGAGAGACTCTGCTGATTATGTAATAATGAGTTGGAAACCATACGACATACACTTACGGGATGTTCCAAGGTCACTGATCTTTATATAAAAGGGTATTCTGCCTCTGCCCTCAGTTTGGAGTTTATAGAATCAGACCAGTTTTGGAATGGTTTTTTGTAAGAACGTCATCTGCCTTTTATATATGGAAAGAGGTATTGACTAACTTAGCGCAACTTTCGTATTTAAAATCATTTGTCATTACCATATCACTTGATTGACTTTGAATAAACTATTGTAAATGCATTTTAATTGACTACGTTTTATCTAACTCTAATTGGCATATCCTCTTTCTTGTTTTAATGTATTCCTCAATGTATTACCCTGATTTACTTTTAACTGCGGTCTCATAGGTTTTTATTCTATTTGGCAGTTGAAATGTGGATATGACTATATTAGTGCTGTAAATGTAACTGTAATACGAATACAGTAATTCAGTAATATTGTTGCTGTTATTTTTAATCTACATTCGTTGAGTTAATTATTGTTTTTGTTTCTATTTAATCTGTGCCTACGGTTGTATCTTTAACCAATGCAAAATAAATACAAAATTAAAATAAATTAAAAATAAAATGTGTTGTTGCAGCTGTGGGTATTTTATGGATAGACATCATGAATGACATTCTTTGGAGTGTATGTTAAATTTAGAGAAACAGAATGGACCTTCTACATGCCTACTATTCCTACATTGTAAATATTGTAAGCACTGCAGATGCCTCTTGTCACTTATCATTTTCAATTGATGGTGGCCTCCTTGCAAACAGTCTTTTCATTCTTGGCTGACCTGCTTTATGGCAAAGAATTCCTTCCCCAAAACAGAGCGGATGAGTTCAAATGCCAAACAAAAAGGCTAATTTCCTGTTATCAACATAAACTGTCAACAATAGGATGGAGTGCCCAGTTTATGGATTACAATAGGGTTCTGCTGCTTCCCTATTGCCCATAAATTGGCAGCAATTTCTACTTCTTTCCATGCTGTGAGGATAGCTGCAGTGTGGCCTGCATGATAGGCCTGGAATCAAATAGCAGGAGAGTGGATTTCACTAAAGTTGATAGCGGATAAGTATCTCCTTGGCCTGTGGCCTACGGGTGATTGGGATGAGGATGGTGGAGAGGAGTGACTGCAGAGGAAGTATCTCAACTGGGCTTCCCCAAGCACTCTGGATGTACTGGCTGTATTACTATTTGTCAATCCAGGTGTCCCTGAGTGGCAGAGAGCAGAGGACAGCAATATATAGTATAGAAGAAAACAGTTCAAAAATCACATTTGAAATGGGAAAACAGAAGGTATCACACACAGGGACAAAATCAGTAAAAAACCATTATTTTATTATAGAAAAATCAATATCATTTAAAAGACTGTGTTAAATCATACACAGATTGGAGAATAACCCTAAAACCAGGTTCTCAAAAAACGGGACAATTACATACACAATATCAAATATAAAATGAAAAAAACATACAACATTAAAACAACGTTTGACATACAAACATTAGTATATAAATCATCTGTTGCATACTAATAATAACCCAACATGTTTCTGTCTGTTGACTTTTAGATGTCTGACATTCATCAGGGGTAGCTATTCTTGAAATTCTGGAGTAAAACGTCCCCTCCAATCCTGATGGGTATGGATCTAAACTTGATCCTTGATGCAATCTATAAAAACATACAATCACATTAAAAATTGTGTGTGTACCCAAAGTTTCCCAAATTTATAGCGTTTTACTGTCATATGTCAACATCACGCTAAAAAGCTCAGGAGCCTGAATTAATAAGGCCACCCCTACCTCATTCCCACTTTGGGGAATCAAAAAGCACTACAAATCTGCTATAAATATATACCTTGCAATTAATCGTATTCCAAGGATCCAAAGCTGTCAATAGTGCAGTCACATTAGCCGTGTTTCAGCTGCCTATAATGATAATCCTTTCAATGGATTTAGAGTAGAACCACACTGGAAAAGAAAAAAGAAAAAGACACAAACACTGTGTCACATTCAAAGCATACCCAAGTGTAAAAAGAGAAACCGTCACCTTGAATAGTAAAAGCCAAACATACCTTAAAAGATAAGGTATCCAAATGAGTTGCCCAAAGAAAGTGCGACGCAGAACAGGTTCTGGCTTGAAAATGGCCCCTAGGTCAAGTTCCTACTCTTCAGAAACCATCTAAGGATTGTAAACACAGTAATCACTGCTCACTCATTACTTACACCAAAAATTTGGTAGACTCAATGAAAGCTTACTGAAGTATTTCTTTAAACCCCACAACCTCATGCCTAGTCTAAAAAAAGGGGGGTGGGGGGCGAGAAGAAAAGGAGCATACCAAGAAAGTTTTATTTAAGAGTGCAACCATAAAAACCTTTAGCACAATGTTAGATCCTTAGTCATAAAACAATGTCTCATCCCATGGTTAACTGCTACACATTAATGAGCCTCAGTAATATTAAGCCTACAAATGCGCGTTTTCAAATCCAAGGTAATTGCATACCCAGTATAACATTTTACTCACATAAAAAATGTGCTCCATGCTGTTCAATCTCTGTGTTTAACATTGCCCACATATATCTGTATATCGCCTATACAGTATTATTAAAGTAATGCTGCCTACAATGTACAAATATGGTTCGTTTAAAACACACAAGACAAAACGTCCGTGTGTTGCACCATCTGGCCAAATCCCTAAACCACCAGAAAAGTAAGGGGAGGGGGCACACTAAAACAGGCTGCAAAGACCTATGATAGTAATCTTACCCGGACGAGAAAAACACGTGTTCTTATTCTTCCTCTTTCTTTTTTCTTACTTTAAAGCCAAGTCCCATATTTCATAAAACACACGAGGCTCCAAATGCCCAAACAGTGTACACACGAGGCAAACGCCAGAAACGCTACAGAAAAAGCAGACTTTACCAATAATGCAGGGGACCCAAAGGTAACAACACTAAAAAGGGACTCATTACTCCAAAGGTGAGTAAGTGTCCACTGAAGAAAGAGAAAAGAGAAAAGCATTGTGCTACGGCATTACAATCTCAAAACTCACATACTTTAATAATCAAAAATCACAAAAAAATAGATGGAAAAACTGAAAATAAAACACCAAAGTAACTAAACGGGACCGGCACATCACGTAAAATTACTGCAACTCATCCAAAAAATACAGAGGGGGTGGAGTAGAGTAAAAGGTGAAAAAAAGAAAAGAAAAGAAGAAAAAAAGAAGAAAAAATCCATCACACAAACCAGAAATAGCATTAATCCCAAAAATAACAGTGCTGCAGTAACTAAATGCACTAGCATTTCTACCCAATGGGAGAAAGCAAAACAAACAAAACCTCATGGCTATGCAAAGGGACACATAATTAGTCAAACTAAATATAAATGCATGAAACATAGTCACTACAACATTAGAGTATCTCTGAAAAGTAACAATAAATGAAAACACTGATGTCCATTATAACTCGCATGATAGAGAACAAACGGACACTGTATCTCAAGGACTAGGGTATACGGAAACAAAAACCTAAGTCATTACATCCCCCTGACATTATGCCACTCGACATCCTCATTTAATCCAATCAAATGGCTGCGTGTTTTAAAAATAAGTTTTTGTTCTAGGGTAACTAGTCTCTGATCTATGACTTCCTTATTAGGTCCATTGACCCGTTTCAAGATCACCCACCTCAGATCTTCATGTGTATGGCCTTTGGCAATAAAATGTTTGGCCATAGGTGCCTGCAAAGTCCTTGCCTTAATACAGCTCCTGTGCTCTATCATGCGGGTTTTACATTTACGGTTTGTCTTTCCTATGTAATGCAAGCCGCATGGACAAGTTATCATATAGACCACATTTGTACTATTACAGTTACAAAAATCAGTAATGTTCCATCTACTGACCATACCTATGTCTACCTCCTTCACGGAGGGCGTGAAGTTACACATGACACAGTTTCCACAAGGGTAGTTACCCATTACCAGGGGGAGGCCCCACAGTGTTGTTTGTTTGACTAATGGTTGTTTTTGGATCTTAATGTCATTCCTAATAAGAATGTTTCTCAAGTTTTGACTTCTTTTAAAAGCCACCAGGGGAGAACCATTTTCCTTTCCATACACTTTCTTCCAGTTCTTATAGACCACACTTTTGATTTTATATGATAAATTAGAAAAAGTGTTCACAAACACCAAATTATTCTCTCTCTTGTTTTCTTTAGGAGTCTGTTCCAACAGGGCTTCACAATTGGTATTGTACGCCGTCTTGGCTGATTGTTTCACAAGGCTCACAGGGTATCCACTTGCTACCAATTTGTTATGGAGCACGTGAGCACTTTCCACATAATGTTGTTTCAAACTGCTATTACGTTTCAGTCTCAAAAACTGGCCGTAAGGTAAATTGCGTCTGATGTGTTGTGCATGATGACTAGAAAAATGTAAAAGAGCATTGCGGTCCGTCACTTTGCTGTAAGGTTTAACTCGCAGCGCACCTGCTTAATAAAAAATGGTGAGGTCGAGGAAATTGATTTCAAGGTCTTTGATCTCTTGTGTGAATTTCAAAAACCTGTTTTGTAGATTTAGCCAGGCCACAAATTCTTCTGCCGTAGCTCTGTCCCCTTCCCAAATGATGAAAATATCATCAATATAACGCGACCATTGTCGCAGTTTGTTCTTAAAGGGGTTTGTATCAGCATAAATGGTCACATTTTCGAACATCTCCACATAGAGGTTGGCCAAATTAGGGGCCATAGCTGCCCCCATGGCCGTACCTTCTACTTGCTGGTAAAAAATACCCTCAAACTGGAAAAAATTCATGGTAAGGGCATATTTAGTGCACCACAAAATGAAGCTATTACTCACAGGGTGATTATCTTTGCGGCCCAACAGGGTTTCCTCAACCACCTCAAGGGTGGCAATTTGCGGAATGACCGTATATAAGGACTGAATATCCAAACAAATTAACAAATTTACACCTGGTTCAAACCTGGCCCCTTCAATTTTATTGATGGCGTCGGTTGTGTCTTTAAGGTAACTTTTCATTTGACGAACAAAAGGTCTCAAATAAAAGTCAGCAAATTTCGATAAAGGCTCCAATATTGAGTTAACACACGACACTATCGGGCGCCCAGGTGGTCTAGTTGAATGTTTATGAATTTTAGGCAGAATATAGAAGACAGGTACTCTACCATTCGTTCTTATTAAATATTCCGCTTCCGGTTTTCTTATCATGTCATTCTCTAATGCTGCAGAGACCTTTTCGTTAATGGTCTTAACCATTTCGTCAGTGGGATCTTTTTGAAGTGCCCGATAGCTGTTCCTATCTTGAAGGAGATTATTACACTCACTTATATAGTCAGCCCTATTTAAAACCACAATCGCTCCACCTTTATCTGCCTGGCGTATAATGATGTGATGGTTATTAGCCAAATTATGCATGAGATTTTTTTGTTCTTTGCTAAAATTGGAATTAACTCCTCTATCCAATTTCTCCAATTTAGAAATTTCTTCCAGGGTCTTTTTTTCAAAAACAATAGACTCGTGAGTGAAAGTATATCCCGGGGCACAAAAAGTGGAGGGATTGCGTAGACCACTCGCGTTGCAGCTTTCTGAATACTCTCGGTCTTCAAAAAATTCTTTAAGATGTAACTTGCGCATGAATTGTTGGAATTCCCTTCTGAATTCAAAAGGATCATGATGTTTAGTAATCACATAATTCAACCCTTTATTTAAAGTTCTCTCTTCCGCAGCAGACAAAACGTAGTCAGAAAGGTTGACTACCATTGTTTCTGTGTTCTGCTTCGAGTCCTGACTTGATCGGGATTCCAATCGTTCCTGCGTGGTCCCTGTTCTAAAAAAGACCTGCCCTGCCTCCGACGATTCTGCCCTCGGAAACCTCTACCTCTATTATTGCCACGATCATTGCCTTCACTGGTATTAGGACCATTACTTCCCTCGTCACTCGAGCTGTATGAAGTGTCACGAAAGCGAACTCTTCTTTGAGTGTTATTTGGGTTAAAATTATTACCAAATTTGTGACTTTCCATAGTATAGGGAAAGATCTTCTCATGGCTAAAGTTTTGTAGATCCCTTTTCATCCTTTTCACTCTCTCCAGAGTGTTGTCCTTCTTGAAATCTGTCATCTCCTTGAGTAAGATGTCAAGTTTATTTTTAAACACATCTAAGGACAATTCTTTTTTGAGATCATCTTGTATTTTGTTGAGGTCAATCTCAATCTGTTTTGACATCTCTTGTGCGGTATCGATGATTAGTACTAGCCAATCACGGCCGCATTTATTTGCGATGTAGCTCCACTTTATTATGAAATCCTTATTATCAAGAAACAGGCGCGGTTCGTTTTTAACCACCAAACCCTGAGGTAGCGCCTGATTTTTAAGATATTCCATCATAATAATACCATGCAACTCTGTTCTTATTGCCCTTTTCTTTAGCTGGGATAACTCATCCCACTGATCGTTATTTGTCAAAATCTCGTTATCCAGAGAAGAACCCAAAGACACTACAGATTCCAACAATTTCTGGACGTAATCCTCACTATACGCCAAACATTTGTCTGATCCTGATGCCATCTTGCCCACAAGAAAGTATAACCAAGCAGTGATGTGTCTCAAACTTTTGAGTGTGTCTACTCATAAAACAACCAAATTATACCTCCGAGACCCTATAAGCCTCAAAATATAGCAAGATAAATGAAGTCAAATAAAGCAAACCGGTCCCCACAAAAAGGTCCGTTGCAAAACCTACTGTTTTCACTGTCTAGGGACATGAAGACAATAATATATAGTATAGAAGAAAACAGTTAAAAAATCACAGAGAGAGAGCAGAGGACAACCTTAGGGATCCCAGGCTGTTTTGTGTCTGCAGTTTGACTATGTGGGCCAGCATGGAGCAGGCATTGCCCGGTTTGATGTATGGGACACAGCAGGAGCCTTCTATGACCCAATGGATGAGAATAAGGGAAATGTCGGGGCCCTGGACCCAATGCCTATGCTACTGATTAGTGAACTGAAATATATCCATGCAGTCTTGAAGAAATTACACAGTTTGCTGTGAAGTCTTCTGGATATCAACTTCTGCTTGGAGCAGGGGTGGGGGAGCAGCAGAAGCTGTGTCCCATTTGTAACCCTCATTCATCTGCATGGACATACCCCAATTTCACTGTTGGAGATCCATCAGCACTTTGCTATATCACCAGAGATTTTGCCGTCGGCACTCCCTTCTGAGTCTCACCAATCCTTGTATTTATTTCAAACCCCAGACATAGAAGTGGGGGACAAATAGAAGACTGAATATCATGTGTCCTGGATGTTAAGAATCAGAATTTAAGGTTGTAAATGTAGCTATTATATTGTGTCTTTGTTTAAGGGAGGATTGTAGTATGGAGCAGGCATGATTTTACAGTGAATTTTGGGTGGGACAAGAATTGGTGCAGGGCTGATTGAGTTGGGGTGCATGGTTTAAACTATGCCATTGTAGCCCGACCAGACTTCCTTGTTTTGGGCCCTCTGTGAGAATGTTATTTAAATTTGCCATCCCAGTTTGGGGGAAAGGCGGAATCCTAGCTGTGACTGCGGGGAGGTTATAGATCTTCACATCTCCACACACAATGCTTATATACCAACAATGCAATATAAGAGTTATACATCAAATAATTGTTATAGCCGTTTGATAATGTTACATTACCTCCATGCCCTCCTTTTCTCATGACAGTACTTACTCTGTGAAGGTCAAATGCCTTCCAAGAGAACGCTTTCCCAAAATGTCTTCCTTTTTCTTTGGTCCCTCCCCCTCATAGCCTGGACCAATCCCATAATTCTCCTATTTTTCTTTCCGTCCTTCTGAACAGTAAGCCCATGAGAGGACTGCTGGTCTGATCACTTGTTTTTCCTGACGTGTTAACTCCACGTCTAGGTTTTGTGTGTCTAATATGTTGTTTTGTGATTACCCCTTCAATCACTACTGGTCTTGTACTTAGGGTGGGGAGGGCAGTACCAGGCCTGGTGAGTAACGGCACCCTATGAGTCTCGCCCAGCATGTAGTGCGCAAATGAAACCCTTATTTATTTTTGTCTATAAGTTCAATATTCTGAACGATATACCACTCATATCACACCCTTCTCAAAATACCCCCCCCCCCCCTGTTCACAATGAACCAGGAATCAGGCTAGTTTGGAACGGTAAATATTTATGTATTTATTTGGAATTTCAAATCACAATATATTTTTAATAGGTACCAACAATCACCAATGGGTGACAAGAACAATTAATAATATGCACCAATAGCGATTTAAATAGATGTGAGGAGAGAGCAGGTACTGAGGAATAATACAGAACAAACAGAATATCACTCCCACCTTCCCCCCTTAAACACAAGAGAAAAATGGATTTGACTTTTCAACTGCCAGAATGGCAGAATGGCTTTGAAACTGGCTGAGCAAAAACACTAAATGTGTCCAAAAATGCTTAAATTATTATACATTTCTACGGGAGCCGCTTTGAACAGATGCAAGCAAGCAAAAGCAATGCTTTACTCAAAAGAAAACATTTGGAATCTCAAAGGCAAAGTGGGAAATTATTTAAAGACAATTCACACGTGTAAAACTTTTGCAATATGTAAATTCGCGGCAAACTTTTACTATGTGATTTTTTGATAAAAATGGGTCAACTACACTTTTTTGGTTTTAATGCTTTTACTCAAAGCTAGAGCATGCAGACTAGACAACCAGGTCAGGACGAAGTAAGCTCTGAGACTGATTCATGACTTCAGTAACAGATCCCCAGCGCCTTCCCCGGCAGAACCATTCCAAACACTGGAAGTGGTATTTTTGGATTAGTGTTGCACAAATAAAAATGACTATGAAAATGAGGCTTTCGCAAATAGACAGAATAAGATAGCACCAAGATTTTGACACTGTTAATAGTCATGAAATTAAGGATAGTTCAGAGATTAGGGTGGGATAAGATAATGCAAGGTATACAATGGTTTCTAGTGTCCTATTAATACAGACAATCCACTGGGATTTAAGATTTTAGGCCCGTCAAGATTCTGGTCAATGGATCGGGTCTATCAAGGAAGGACAACACATCAGGCGCGGGACGGGATCAACTAGGCCGGTCGCTGGAACTGTTTCTGGATATTTCAAATCAGCGGGATGGCAAGTTCACCAGGCAAGCATTATGGTAGCAAGCCAGATAGTTTCAGGATGCTTCCCCACACCACAGCGCTCCACTGGCTTGTGAGGATTAGTTGAGGATTAATTATTAAGGACTGAGGCCTAGCTGTAAATGGTTCAGCTACTGCTTGGCCTGGTGATTGGCATCTAGATCTGGAAGGATGTTAAAGGCTGGATGTTGAATGCTGGATCAGAGTGCTTTGCTGGAATCATACGATAGACTGTCTATGTGTTGTCAGCTGTCTCTATTTATCCTTTCCAATGACATCACAAAAATTGGTGTATGGGCCGGCTTAACTAAACTTGCCCCTGTGAACTGGGATTGGATCATAGCCTCATCTCCGCCTTGCATCTGAGTGATTGGTTCAAAGAACGATGATGTCAAGTTTATGGTTTGATTTTTACAATACTTAGAAACCTCCCCAAGCCACTAGTATCAAAATTGAATTTTGTCCGAAATACATATTTATACATTTGTAACCTCCACGAAAATCACATACAAGGATTACATATTTTATGGAGTATATGTTCATCAAAATCCCACAGCTGTGAGACCTTGTGTTACCTTTTTGCAGTATTTTGTCCATTTCGCCCTGAAAACATTTTCCAAACTTTCTCCAAATGTCCACAAATATGCATGTTTACCATAGGAATGTGTGTGCAAAGTTTAACAATTCTAGCATGAATACAGTTCCCATAAAACCACATATATTGCCATTCCTGTTCAGCATATGCTACACAGTTCCACCATGTTTTGAAATATAGCGCCAAAAATTAGAGTAACAAATCTGCCCTTTTTATATTTTTCACCACTTCTGATAGCGAGCTATAAGTCTCTAAAAATGTTCATTACATATTCTTAGCAGCAAATGGTCAGCCTTTTGTCTGTCTCTGGGGGCAAGGAGCAGCCCCCACCTTTGGGATTTCCTTCTGCAAGCCTAGCTTATGACCTTTTCACACGTCCATTTCCTGGCCTGGAGAATATGCCATTGTTTAGTCCTTGGTAGCAGACAAAAGTCTTGCCTACCCCACAATCATCATGTGTCAGTGAGCATCTGCTGAGAGCAATGCCCTCCCCTTAGGTGGAAACCTGTTTTTCAACCTCTTGCAGGCCCAGCCAGCCTAAGTAAATTTTTAATTTCTTGACTTGAAATCCAGCATAAAACCAACTTGTTGCATCAGATAACATAGACAAATTACATTCTTAGATTTAAACCTGTGGGATCAAAACAACTGAGATCCGTGTTCCTTTCAGCAACAGTCCTTTTATATTTGCTAATCTGGCAGATCTTTAGTTTAAGACAACTTTAAAGTTTAATCAGGAGAGCCCATTTGACAGAGGCTGTCACTCACAGGTAACCCAGTGTGGCTGCACACAGGTTTTTGACAGGAATTGTCATTCACAGGCAATCCAGTTTTGCTGAACAAATGTTTTGCTTTTAACATTTCAGGACCTTGTAAATTCACAGTGCTTCATTAGATTAAATGAATTTTAGCGCCAAGCAAGATTTTGAGTGTTGGAAAGTGATATGCGCAGGCATTTTGAAGTTTCAGCAGCAAAGTAGATGTCATTTACAGGCAAATTTTGGAGTTTCACTGGCAAAGCACTGCTTCTCCCTCTGTACTCCATGTTTACTTGTCATGTAGCCCACTGGCACTTTTTCTGCAGCGTGTGCTCTGTTCCACCACACATACACCATGGGTAGCAGGTTGTGCAGCCATCTTTTTGTGTGTTGAAAAATATGGTTTTGGAGGTTTTGTCGCACACAAGGGTTTTGCCGCCATTTTACTGTTTCTTGCACCATAGATAGGAGAGTGAGGCTGCATAGTATAGCAGAGTGGGTCAATACATCCCACATGAGTCTCTGCCGGACCGGATGACTGGTGTGCCCAGGTTTCAGGGTGGTTGTAGCAAGCAGACTGGCTGGTCTCTTGCTTCCTGAACTTTGACCCCAAAGATTAGACTCAGGGTCTAAGTTTGCTTTTTATTTCCCCCTCTGTCCTTGCTTGGCTTGGACCTCAGGGGGAGAGGGAAGCCGCACGCCTGGTGAGTATGGGGCATCCCGAGAATCTCTTCTGCGTCCAGCACCAGGGGTGCCCAGGCTTGGGAATGTTAAAGCAGATGACTCTCCCTGGGTCTGCAAAGGGCAAGGCAGTGGGAGTGGAGGAAGGAGCGTTGCATGAGGATGTGTGGTGGTTTGCAGATGTCCCTGCATGGAGTATTGAGGTCACAATGAATAGGTGAGAATTGGTCTGCAGTCACAGTGTTATTCTCTATATCTCATGTACGTGGCCGCTAATCTGTGTGGGAGATCTGGTGGCTTCCCACTTTCAAGTTTGCAAATGACAAGTCTTCTTGAAGATTTTTCCGCACTTCCCAGTCCCTCTGTGGTGCTGTCCCCTGTTGCAGCAGTAGCAGCCTGAGCATGGCATAGAGGGTGAGTGTCATTTGGGTAATCCTCCTACAACAAAGTAGACATTTTGCTGGTGCTGCTGGAATAACCCTATGTCCTGCTCACCCCCACTCCAAATTGACAAAAGGAACTCTGCATGTGGATGTTTGGATTGCAGGTAACCCCCTCAAAGGAAAGGGTCACAGTGAATAGGAGAGAATGGGACTATGGTCACAGTGCTATTCTCTATGTCTCATGTACATGGCCGTTATTTTGTCCAGAGGACATGGTGGTTCCCCACTTTCAGGTTTTGCAACTGACAAGGGTTCTAGCAGGCTCGACTAGAGTTTCCAGTCTCAGGGTTGTGCTGGCCCCTATTGCTAAATTGGCAGCTTGAGCATGGCATTGGAGGCGAGCAACATTTTGGGGATTCCTCACACAGTACAGTGGGCAGTGGCCAGTGCTGCTGTTATAACCATATCTCCAGTACCCCTCACTCCATTTTAGATGGCAGCATTGTATGGTGTTGTGTGGATTGTAAATGCCCCTCCACAGAGGAGGCTAGAACTTCTGTCACTGTGTTATTTTGTTAGTATCACATATGTTGCCTCTATTCTGCGTATGCTTTTTTGACAGTTCAGCATTCTCAGTATCTGCTGAGCTTCCCGTTTTCTTCATGTGGGTACAGAACTGGGCACTGCCCCCTGTCACATGAGTGGCATGCAAATGTCAGGGGTGAGTGATATTTCAGCTGTGAATCCATCCACAGCAGAGTGGCTGGGCTGCCAGTGCAGCTGGAAAACCTTATCTCCTACCCATTCAGTCCCCACAAAAAAAAAACAAAATGAAAATGTTTAAGTGGGAGTTTCGGTGCTGCCTAAATAAAAGGGTTTGGAAGGCAGACCAACCTGAAGGCTGCCCTACAGTCCCGCCTCTACTCCCATGTTGGTGTACCTTTGTTTCTTAAGAGCTGGTCACAGCATGATCCAGATAATATGAGGAAGCTGGTTGAGGTCCCCTTGAGGCAACATGCATGAGTAATGAGGTTCTTAGCATCTGAGAGTGTCTGATCTTTTTCTGTACTGTCAGGACTGCCCATCCTTGTGAATGAGATTTTTTTCATTAGTTACTCTGTTAACCTTGAAAACACCAGCAGCTGAAGGAAATTGGTGAAATGACCTTCAGACCATGAAGCTCTGCAGTTTGAAACACATTCACATACAAACCAAGACTGTTTTGTGTTACCTTTTCCTTTGTGCAGAAATCTGTTTGACCACATACATATTGTGTCCGGTTCAGCTTTGGAATATTCTTGAATGAAAAATTGAATGTTGAATAAGTATTAATGTGGCGTAAAGGTCTTGTTTTCAGTGAAAAACATGTGTACAATTATGTCTCAGTTAGAGGGAAATGTCCACGTATACCATTATTATTATTATTTATTTAATGTGTTTCAGTTAATTAAAACTTTTCACAGTATTCATTAGGATTACAAAAAATACATGACGTTACATTTACATTAGCACGTAGATTCATACCTTTCTCATACAATGCTACTAAATCATAGAACGTGAGCATACATTTGCTTTTATCATATTATTACATTTAAAATCTCATTTAAAATATTGAAATAAATACACTCCGTAAAATCCCGACACATTCTCTATGAATTCCACATTCAAGTACAATAATCAATAAACACTCTTAAAATATTCTAGACATATTTTCATTATTAGTGTGGGATGTTTTACCCCCTCTGCCCTGCGGCATCACTGTGTGCTGGTAGCACCAGAATCATCAAAATGGCCGCGAAAACCCCAATGCGTGCCAAAGCCTAAGGAAATTGCGCTCCACCAAGCACAAAAAGATGGCTGCCAAATCTACCATGCATGTTGTCAGTGGTGGAATGGAGACCGCACTTCTGAAACATGTCATTGGGCTGCCCAACATGTAAAAATGGAGCACAGATGAAAAGCAGTGCTTCCTGAAAGAAATCCGAAATCTTGCAGTTAAATCTTTTCTTGGTTGCTGAAAATATGAAATGCTGGTCCTAAACACTTGCAAACATCCAATCTTCTTGCAGGGTGTCACATTTTAATGAAGTTAAGAAAGCATTGTGGAATTGCAATATCCTGGAAAGCTGAATTGGTCACAAAAACATCCCCAGCCAGCTTTCCTGCCTGTGAAAGCTGTCAAAACCTGGGCGCAGTACCAGCGGCCACCTGTGACTGTTTCAAAAGCCTGCATTTAAACTGTAAATTTGTACCATTAGGATCTAATGTCTAACATCTAAGTGACCTGTCATCCAGAGTAACCTAGGTTGTTAGTATTTAAACTTCATGGTTTAGAGCCTGGAATCAGATCTAGATGTTTGTTTTAAAATTGCAAGTTTATTTACAACAAAGAAAAATGTAACAAAGTGACTTTTAAAGTAACCCTTATTCAAGCCAAAACTACAAAACAACTTCCCCCACTGGGCAAGGCACCTCCCTTCTGCTCTTTGGGCCAGGAACTAACATTCACGTGTTGATTAAGAGGGAAGGGGCACTGGGGCTGCTCTGGGAAGAGCACAATGACTTCCTCCCAGGCATGGAGATGCTAATCAAGAAGGATTGTGAAGGGCCTCTGCCAGAAGGAAGTGGGCGGAGATTGCTGCTGAAGCTGCAAAACCAAGGAGGCGGGGACAGACAATTTTGTTGATTCACAATGGACAAAAAGCAGATTTCTAATAAGACTGATAATTTACTGTGGACAATTGTAAAAAAAATATAGAAACCCCGGACTTCTGAACCTAAATCTCTGCTGCACATTTTAAGAGGAGCCAGAACTATGTGCTATGTTCTGGGACATAACTGTAGAAATTGTGGTTTTATACCATATGTATTGATGTCAGAAGCATGAAACTTCACACGCGTATGCCCATATACAATGCGCACATGTGTGCCAATTTTGGACAAACTAGAGATTGTGTCCCGGACAAAAAGTGTGAAATTCTGTCAGACCCAAGATCCTACCGCGATGGGGCTTGGAAGAACACTTGCTCCACAAAATATGTGATCTAGATATGCTATTGTTATAAAGTTTGTAAAATTGTAAATATGTATTATATGAAAAGTAGGTTTCATGTTTAAAAACCAAGGGGATGATTCCCTGGCTCATAAAACCACATCATCATGGTGACACACCTCCAATCAAGGGAGAGAGCAGACTCTAGCCTATAGCCAACTAAGGGGGTGCGCTTAGGATAATCCAGCATACACACCCCTTTATCAAATGCATAAATAGAGACAGCTGAGGACTTAGAAAGACAGACACATTCACCCACCAACTGATTGCTGGCGGAGCACTTTGCAAGAGAACTATCCATATTCCAGACTCCAGACTCCAGAAACTTGGCAAGCAGAAAGGCCCATTCTAAAGCTGAACCATTCTCAGCTCGGCCTTAAAATTCCAGAAACCAGAATTTACCCCAGACATCTTAGAAGAACCAAAGAACAGCATGGCTGTGCTATACAGCTTTCCTGCTAAGAATTATTGCCAGAATCCAAAGACCCAACCCAGTAGAGCCTTGCTGTGACCAGATAGCTGTGGACCAGAGCACCTTGCTGATTGCAGACCAGAGTGCCTTGCTGTCCAGTCCGGTGTGCCCAGCAGAATTCCTGTCTAGAAATCTTGACTGACCTGAATCCCTGACGGTTCTGTTCAAAACTATGTAGTGAGTATCCTTAGTATAGGACTGTCACCAGTCTATGTACTGTCCATAGTCATCCCTATCCAAACCCATCCTCTTATATCCAGAACTGCATTGTTAGAATCATTGTTGAACTGCCTGAACTCTCTACCTCATCCCTATTATCTCCTTCTGTACTGGTAGTGATAAACCAATCTTTGCGCTGATATATATTTTTCGGAAGAAGGCGAGTGTCTCGGCAGGCAAAAACCTGATCCAGAGACGTCCTGGGCTGGTGGCTGTGCTGTTGTATAGTTTGCTTCTTCATAGTCCATCTCTAATGTAAAGAAATCCTGTTTGTCTTTTTAAAAGTGCATCTTTGTTTTACAATTTGCCTCTATCTTAAAAAACGACCTCCACGAAAACGCCCATAACTTCTTCAATTGTCATGCTAGAAACAAAATGTAAGTGTCTGCTTGTAGCTAACACTAAGCTTTCCAGAGAACCCAAAACCTGATAGTTCTCCCACGATTGGGATTACCACGCACGGAAAAGTTTGCCGCAAATTTTGTCGCAGGAAAAATCTATAACGTGTAAAATAGCTTTTCATTGCACCCAACCTCAAAATTAAGTTTTCACATTGCTTTTTGCCATGAGATCATTGCTACTGTTTGTCTTCCTGACCACAAAAGTGATGGGTGGAAGGTTTTGAATGAATCTAAACCACTGGCAATTGCTCTGGGCAACCTTCCACACCACCGTTTTTTAACCCGTCTGCGCCATTGCAAAAGGGGACCAGCCATGTGCAAATCAGTCAGCAGCTGCCGCCACCGAAGGTAGCAGCCCAGCCCAAACTGCTAGGCCAGGTCCCCTCTGCACAGAAAACCAAGCAACCCCGGACATGTTTCGGCCTTGTTGGACCTCCTCAGTGAGGTGCAGCTTGGCTCCCTGTGGCGCAGCGAGCAAGGGACCCACGTCTGGGCATACCCTCTCTCACAAGAGAAACAAACTGACCACAAAAGTGATGGGTGGAAGGTTTCGAATTAATCTAAACCACTGGCAATTGCTCTGTCTTCCACCAGATAAAGTGGATACCCTTAGAATTTCAATAATTTCAGTGGTTTAGCCCATTTTTTGTGTTTTTACCCATTCCATTCAAAGCCAACTTTAAAACCATTTTGACAGTTTGCCAATTAGTTCTGTTTCTCTATTGTGTTTGCTGAGGGGGGCAAATTGGGATGATATATTCGCTTGAATTCTGCATTCCTGAAATCTGTTCTCTCTCCTCCTATCTCTCTACATTGCATATTGGGGGGTTGAGGGGTGTGCAGGGGGAAATAGTTACCACACTGCTATTGATTTGAACATACACCTACAAAAGTATTATTGCTGTGCTGCATTGTTTTTGCTCATTATTACTCCGTATGATTAAAGAGATTGTTTTGTGTGACATCACCCCATTGGTGATTATTGCATAACCATTCAAAATAGTGTGATATATTGTGAACTACCTAAATAAATATTTTAACTTTGCAAACCAGCCTGATTCCTGGTTCAGTGTGACCCAGGGGTTCAAAGAGAGGGGCGTGATATAAGTGGTACATCGTTCAGAATAAAAGAACTTATAGACACAAATAAATAATTAAGGGTTTCAGTTGTGCAGCACACGCTAGGCATTGACTTAGGTGAAGTGTCGGATTGAAATCACTTACAAGATTGGGGGCTCGTGACAGGATTTCTGAATTAGACATACCACTTGTGACAGTCTGATACAGCATGCTAACTGACGGGGTACATAAACCCTGTTGGGCTACCACACTGTGCTACACTGTGAAAAGCACCCTTCAATAAGAACACTCTAAGGAATTTGGTCTGTTTGCAAAAATAAAATAACTCCTGTAAATCAGAAAGGAAATTAATATTTCCGGAATGGCGACCCTAGTAGAAATTAATATGGCAAGGGAACACATACTGCACAAATTATTTGTCAGGGGTGAATGGACAGAACAGGATCAGAATGTTTGGTTGCAGGGAATTAAAGAACAGGCCACTGCCACAGGGTTAGACATATGTGTCAGGAAAGGAAGAAGGCGATGGATATGGCAGGGGAAATGTGCACAAAATACACAGTAAACAACCTTGAATATAACAACGTGCATTCAATACCCAAGACTCGTGTATACCACTATATGAAAAGGAATGTAGGGTAAGCACTTAGAACCTCCTTATGACTGAAAGGAAAGTCGGCAAACTCCTTACCCACTATGCTATTACAGATACTGACAGCGCTAAGCCCACGTAGAGGGCAAGCAGGGACAGAATCTGTAAGCTGACACTCTAGACGGTACTGAATAAAGAATTTGGAAACAGTACTCACAAGGACCGGAATGACCACATGAATGCCAGTACTCACGAAGACCGAAAAGACCACTTGGATGTCCGTATTCACGAGGACCGGAAAGACCACTCAAAAGTCAGTACTAACCCACAACCCTGTAAATCAAACAAGAACCCAGAAGGCAGTAAAGGCAAAGAGTGAGGATGACTAAATACCTAAGCCCAAGTCAAGAGGCAAGAAGGAATAGTACAGTGTGGAAAACAAAAGATAATCACACAGGAGCTAGTTATAACAGCTTCCCACACCTAATAATAAATAGGAAATAAATGTAAAAGTGTAAAGGAAAACATGGCATGGATCCCAATAGAAGGCAAGGATCAGGAGCAGTGATGCCAAAAGGGAAACCTTCCCACCCATCCAAGGTGAAAAGGCAGGAAACTAAACCTGTAAAGGAAAGATTAATGCAACAAGTCTTTCAGTAGCAAAGGACAATTTCTAGGAAACAGTGAACACAGGCAATTGGGCTACAGCAAAAGGAAAGCTCAGAGAAAGGCTGCCTGCAGACAGAGAAACGGAGAAAGGGATTTCCAAAAGGCAGAAATCAATTAGGCATACAAATTCGAATTCCAGGACAAGGAACAAGAAACACTAACTAGAAACTGGGCACAAAAACTAGGAACCAGGAACAAGGAACTGAGGCTTTTAAAGCTGCTTAACGAGCACACCCCTCAGGCGTGTCGCCTGCTGCACCTGCAGCCACAGGTGTTGCCTATCCTCCACCCAGCCTTGTCCTGCAAGGGAGGAGGTGAGGCAGTGAGCCAGGCATTCTGGGAAGCATAGTCATTTGATTAGAGTAGCAGTAGCATGCTGACTGCCAAAAACCTGGAATGGATCCGGAAGGGAAGTAATTTGGGAAATAAGGTTTTAGCGCTCCCAATTCATCAGGACACTGTAGCATAAGGTTCGGAGGAAATGTCCAGTAGGGAAGAAACCCCAAAACATGCCCCCAAGTGGCGGGAACGGGAGCAAAGGGAGCGAGCCGTGACACTATGGCAGGATCAGGGTCCATTACACATGGCACCGAGTGAACTGTACATGGCCCCTAAGGTAAAAGAAGAGCAAAATAAAATTGCCAGAATAGCGGCACATCTGCACCTCCATATTGGAGCAATACAGGAAAAATATGCCGAAAACCTAGATCTGGCAAATAGGCATTAGAAAAAGCCCAAACTGATCTGGACTCTGCAGAGCAAAGGCTACAAAAGAGCCTAGAATCAGAAAATGAAACCAGGCAGTACCTGGTAAAAATAAAAGGAGATTTGGATATCCTGCAGCAGGAGAAGGCAGTGCAGGATACCAAAGTACTGGCACTGCAGAAAGAGTGGCAAGAAAATGTGGACTCCCTACTACGGAGCCAACAAAATCTGGAGCAGCAATTGAACTACAATAGAGTATGTGCAGAGCAGATAGTCACCCTGCAAAACCGCCTAGACCAAGAAAAAGAAGAAAATAATAAATTAATTCTCAAAGACCTTGACACCCAGTCAGAATTTGATTAGGAGCGCCAGAAAGCTGGTGCAATTCAAAAACAAAGGGACACCTTAGACCAGGAGGCCAGTTATCTAAAAGCCAAAATAGAAGAAAATCACTTGGCCCTTCTAACCCTCCTGCAGCAAAAATTGGCCCAATATTCCAAAATTACCCATGAAGCACGGAGAGACAATGAGGCTCTCTGTGAGAAAAATGACAGGCTTCATAGGCAGGTGGCTATGCAGGAACAACTAATAGAGACTAGTAAGGCCTTGATAGAAGAGCAAAAGGGACAGATTCTCGCATGGCAACAGGGAGTAGGGCCTGAGAGAGATGAGGTCCGCTGGGAGAGGGAAACACCTGAGCACAACCTCAGGAACCCGAGTACTAGAGACTTTCATCTCTTCAACTCCATGAACTCTGCCACCCCCATGTCCACTGGCGCACATGAGCCAAGGGCCACGGGGATGACAGACTTCAATCCAATGAGGAATATGGGGCTCTTAGATCAGCACCTCCCAGGAATGGATGGGCGGGCATCTGTGTATGGGTTCCCAAATACTTGGGCCATCTTCTCTGATCAGGGAGACTTCAATGAGGGGAGGGTCAGAGAAATGGATCCTCAAAAACATAATTTCCCCAGAGACCAGATGGTACAATTTGGTGGGGAACTCCGTGAGGGTAGGCCCATTAAGGGCATCCTGAAAACCTCTATCCAGCTAGGACAGTGGGGGGGTACTCAGCCAATCCTGGGAGCAAGGAAGAATCAGAAGACTCTTCTGAGTGCCACAGGACTCAAGAAACTAGGCCCCCAAATTCTGCCAGCCTTTCCCTAGCCCACACAATCTGGGAGAGCTAGAAGACCAGACAGGCACCTCTGGTAGCAGTGCCTCTGAGACAGAGGATGAGTGGACCAGAGTCACCCGAACCAAGAACCCCAACAAGGTGAAGAGGGCCTTGCTCAAGGATCCCTAAAACAAATCAAAGCCATTAGGAGTGTCATCACGCCCTATCATAAGAATGCAAAGTATTTGGTTTGGGAGAACCTTGAGCTATTTGAACAAATGACGGAAACCTTCCATTTGAAGGACAGCCAAAGCTGTATTCAATATGTAAAGTGGACCTTTTCTCCCGAGTACTCCAGCTTCTTTGCTGGGCTGGAGGATCAGAATCATTCCAGATGGTCCACCTATAGGGCGGCCATCTTGAAACACATTTCTATTCACAGGAATCCTCAGGAGGCTCGCAAGGCAGCCTACAAATTGCAATGTGGGGAAGATCAGGCCCTACAAGAATTTGTTCAAGAGTTAAAACGTGCCTTTGCGCAGACCACTAGAAGGGTGCGCACTGACAGCAAAGAGTTTGTAAATACTTTCTTCCATGCTCTCCCTAAGTATATCATGACCCAGCTAGTGAGGGACTTTCATGAGAAAAGATCACTAGACTGGGTCATTGAATGAGCCACCTACATTTATGAGGTGCAAAAGCCAGTGGAAAACAAAAATTATCCAAAAAGCCCCAAAACAAGCAGAGGTGAAGGTTGCCCCCATTTTAGATTTAGAGATGGGGGGGCCTAAAAACCTGCCCACACAGAATCAAAACAACACCAAACCCAGAAGGCCCTCGGGCCAATCACAAACAGGGAGCCAGGGAGGCAATCCCACAAATGGGACCCCTAACTCCCCTGACTACATCATCCCACGCTACAAGGCCAATAGACCCATCCTGGGTTATGTGTGGACTCCTCCAGCCCAAGGGGGGGTGGGATCCAACCAGACATCAGCTAAACCAGGGAACTTCCCACCTCACTTCCCCCAGGAGGGCAGTTATTCCCTGAATACTGGTCAAAATTTCTTCCCAAGGTACCCGCAAAATTTCAACCTCCAAAACAATCCATCCTTCTTTCCCCACTTTCCTGAGCCCAGACAACCCAATCTGGGAGAGGGGAGGCCAAGGGTGGAGGAGTACCCAAACTTTCCTAACCCGGGGTATTTTGGGAGAAGGGATAGCTAACCTTCCCGGGATCAGCCCAGGGGAGACATGAGGACCCCGTACAAGCCTGAGCGGGTGTCCCAACTAGAGCGCCAGGTCCAAAACATGGCACAGGATCTGGGTCACATGCTGAGGGCTCAACAGAACCCTCAGATGAGCATGGCGGCGCAGAATGCCTCAAATCCAGAACCTGCTGCTCCAGAGCAATGATGGGGGAAGAACCCCAACAACCCACCGGTTCCCAGGGAGGAGGCACAAGGGGAACGGGGATGTAAAGCCTTGGAGGAAGCTACCTTCCCCACTTGTAAAAATCCCCTTGAGACCCAGGGACCAGGACCAAAATCTCCTGCCCCCGAAAGTCTGCCACCCAAGGAGCAGAGGGGGGGTATTAGAAATGAAGAGCCCAAAAAGACTCATTTTGTGGAGGAGGTACATATCTTCCTGTTTGAAGGAGAGGGGTCCTCAGAGGATCCTGGGAAAAGGATCTTCTCCTTCAAAGATGGGGGAACACCTCCCAAAGAAAAATAGGTCCCAAAGGATCCAAATCCAAACTGGGTAGATGTGGGGACTGAGTTAGCACTGCCCATCATCAATCCCCAGAATCATCAGCATGAAAATCCCCTGGTTCAAACCCATCCGGGTGATTGCCTCCAAAAAGGGGGGCAGCCCAGAATCTGAACCAGGGGAACCCAAATCTTACCCCATATCTAGCTGTCACCTTTTTCTTTCAGATTCCCAAGACTCCAAACAGAATCCTGCCCAAATCACCTTCCTTTCAGTGTCCAAAACCAAGAAACTAACCCACCAGTTGTCCAAAAATGTACATTATCTTTGCCCCTTTGAGGAAAAGGAGGGATGATTGTATGCCCCGGTCCAAATACAGGGGCAGTGTACAATTCTGGCACTTGTGGACACTGGATCCCAAGCTACCCTTCTGTCAAAAAGGGCCTTTGAACAACTGAATTCGGGAAGGGGGAGAAATACCAAATTCCTCTCACCCCTCTTCCTGGACAACTTCCGAACTTCGACGGGAAGGAAATTCTTGTCGAGGGGACTGCGGATTTGGACATTAAAATTGGGCGACACAAGGTGAAGCACCCGGTCATAGTTGTGACTCCAGAGGGCACACCTTGTTTACTAGGGAATGACATCCTGCGTAGGTTGTCACCCCTAATAGATTGTGTAAACAAGGACCTCTGGACCCAGACTAGCTGACCAATAAAGTTGAAACAGAGTGTCAACCATGTTAGTTTAAATGGCACATGCCACATGGTTGAACAAAAACCTGACCAAATAGAATTTCACTTCCAGAACAACCAAATCCCAGACGTGACAGTAATTGCAGTAGGACAACAAACTGGTGATGGGGGGTCCTCTCTATTTCTGAAAATCAACCTTCCTTCCAGTTTAGGGTGGCATTTTACACTGGAAGGAACACTCTGAAATTCTTTACAAATTCACAATCGGAAAATCCCACTCCTATAGTCCAGAAAGATGAGAAATAAGCTCAGAGCCTGGCTGATATTCAGAAAATTGGAGAGCAGTTGTTCATCCCTATTCAGTTAAATGAAGGGAAGGACTCTGTTCTCACCCGAGTGTGTGTGAACAACGGAAAGAGCTTCATCAGCGAAGCCATGTTTCGCAAACTCCCAAAAGATCCAGCCATTCCAACATTTAAACTGATAGACAAATGGGAAATGGACCTGCAAACACCCAATTCCAAACATCTCCTGCCTAGCAGGTGTATGCTCAGAATTTCCATAGGCAACAAGAGCATAGTCCATAATTGTTGGTTTGTGCGAGATGTCCCTGCTGCATTTTACCTAGGCAGTGACATTCTCAATTGCTTTGCCATTAGTTTGGACCTAATAAACTTTTAAGCCTGGTCCTGATTAGCGGGTAATCCCATGGACTTTGATGACCCAGAGAAAGCATTTAGGTCAGCTCAAATGCTGCCTTATGCAGTTGAAATTCAGATTGGAGAGGAGGTCACCATCCCAGAAATGACCCGACAATTCTCACTGGAAGTGAAAGTTAAAAGAGGACAGAAACTAAAAAACCCTGATGCCTACATTCAGCTTAATGCCCATTTCCAACAGCAAGGATTGGGGGTAAACCCAACACCACTAGTCAATATAGAACACAACACCATTCCAATAGAGGTGGATAACAGCGATTTAAAGAGTATCACTCTAGCCGCAGGCACCATTATTGGAATGGCGGTTGATGACCGACATTTTTCCATATATTTAGGTAATGAACTGTTAGGACCAATCCACAAGGACTGTTTTGAAAGAGCTAGTGACGATGAAGTAACACGAGACAGGATCTTCACCTGGCATGGGGGAATTTCCTGGTGTACACTTCCTGCCCTCATGGTAAGGAAGATGTGACCTTTGACTTCATGAGGGATGAAGTGATATTCCAAGTCTGCGAGGACTGCCTTCCCCACCTGAAGCCACCAGTCCAAATCAGCACTTTGACCATGGATTTCTCCACCCAGCTGGAGGAGGCAACTGAGGTAGCAAAACCGAAAGTCTTTCCAGGCTTCAGGCAGATGGTTGAAGAGAGAGTCAACCTAGCTGATGCCTGTGAGACTCCGGAGCAAAAGCAACAATTGAAACAAGTTTTCTTAGATTTTCAAGATTTTTTTGCGGTGGACTCATATAACTGTGGTCGCACCGACATCCACACAACAACAATTCCCATGGACCCTGGCATGACTCCAGTGTTTGTGAAGGAATATTGCTTGCCTCTCGTATCAATGGAGTCCCTTACTGAAATAATTAAGAACCTTGAGTCCCGTGGGATAATTCGTCCAGTCCACAGCACCTTCAATAATCTGGTGCTGGGGATTTTGAAGCCAAACGGCCAGTGGAGACTCTGTGCCGACCGCATGAGATTACTCATCAGGGTCTCTGTCCCCAGGAAAAGAAAGTGGAAGCACTCCAGAAATTAAAAGACCCCACAACTCTGCCGGAACTAAGGAGCCTCCTTGGACTAACTAATTACAGCAAAAAGTTAATTGAGGACTACGCAGATATCACAAGACCCCTGATCCATCTTTTGAAGGGGGGGTCAAGTGGGAGTGGGGACCAGAACAAGCCGAGGCAGTAAGAGAACTCCAAAGAAGCCTCTCACAAGCGCCTTGCCTAGCTTACCCTGTCAAAAACAAGGAGTTTTTCTTGGAGACAGGGTTCTCAAATACATGCTTGACTGCAGTATTATACCAAAAGCATGACAAGGTCAATAAAGTAATCTCCTGTGCGAGTAAAACTTTATCCTCTGTGGAGGAAAAATTCATCGATTGTGAGAAGGCACTCCTGGCAACGGTGTGGGCATTGAAGAATTACTGCCCGTTTATCCAGGGGGAACACATCATAGTGGAGACTCCACACCAGCCTCTGTAATATCTCCAAAGTGACAGAATCCGGGCAGGAAATGTGAGTAACTCCCAAATTAATTCCTGGATTCTGTCAATGCAAGGCTTTCCTGTGGAGGTCAGATATGGCCAAAACAAGAAGAGTCCCCTCACGCAAGGTCTGGCTGACTTGCATGATTGTGCCAGAGAAAACTGTCTCGAGGACGAAAGTCTTAAAATCAAGGACAACATGGAGGCATTCCTTAATTCCCCACACAAGTTCTTTGAAGAAGACAAGTGTGAGGGAATGCCCACTGTCTATGTGGATGGGTGCCCCCCATGTTGACAACAACGGGGAAAAAGAACTTGTGGCCAGCATAAGGAATTCATGGGTGAATGATTCCCCAGAACCCTCCGCTGGGTACAAAATCGGTCCCCGAAGTAGTCAAGTGGCAGAGTTGATGGCTGTGCATCAAGCCATCCTCACTACTATCCAACACCAACTGCACAAACTGGTCATAATCACAGATTCGGATTATGTACAGAATGGGTTCGCGGAGCACCTGGTTAACAGGAAAACCAGAGGCATGCTATTTGCTAATAACAAACCATTGAAACATGGAAAATTAAACCAAAATATTGATGATCTGATCACCTCGAATGGGGTGACCATCTACTGGAAAAAGATCAAGGTTCATTCTAAGGTAGAGGGACCAGACAAAACTGGAAATGACCTAGCTGATCAGCTCGCCAAAACCGGAGCCATCCAAGGGGATCTACTTGAGACCGAGTCCCTGTTGGGGGAAATCCAGGTCACTGCTATCACTAGGTCCCAGACAAATGCTCACAATGAACTCTCAAATGCACAATGGAGTAAGGAGACCCCAGATGCTGATTTGATTACGGCTCAAAAAGGGGATCCAATAATTGGTACATTTTATCAACACATTGAGGACCCCGAGAACTTTCCCCTGACGGATACCGATTACATTGGGAAAGAGGACCTCAGAGTCTTGATGAAATGTGCAAAAATGTTCCGAATCCAAGACGGTTTGTTGGTGAGGAGATCCCTAGCTGGCCGTGATCAGTGGGTGGTCCCCACCACATTCCGAAGCCTGATGCTAAGTCACGCCCATGATGCGGCTACAGCCGTTCATCGGGGGTTTCATACAACACTTGAAATCTTAAGAGAGGTTGCATACTGGCCACACATGGGGCAGGACCTCGACCAGTACTTGAAGGGATGTCTTGTGTGTGCACAATTTCAGCCAACATCCCTCACACACCGTGCGCCTCTCCAAAAGAGGGGGATGACACTGCCTTGGTTAGATTTACAAGTAAATTTTATCGGGCCCGCGATTCGCTCCTCTAGGGGGAACAAGTACATGTTGACCGTGACATGCTCATTCACTAAATGGGTGGAATGTCTCCCGGCCCCAAATTGCAAGGCAGAAACAGCAGCTGCCCTGATGATCAACCAAATCTTCTCGCGTTTTGGACTACCCCAAAGGGTTGAGTCAGCCCGAGGTAGAAACTTCACTAGCAAAGTGATGACAAAGATGTGGGAGATACTTGGGGTCAAAAGGAAACTACACATTGCCTACTGGCAAGCCTCTAGTGGTGGAGTTGAGAGATACAACAAGACAATTGTGAGCATATTAAAAATGTTTGTGGCAGATTCTGGGCAAAGTTGGGACATTCAATTACCTCTTGTCCTGATGGCCATCAGATCTACCCCTTCTTCTGCAACTAAAATGTCACCATTTGAGCTGATGACTGGACGAAGGATGGTGCTTCCCCAGCATCTGCTCTACAGAACCCAAGAGCAGACTTTGATAAATGCCTCCACAACTCATTAGTATGTTGAAAATCTGAGAAAACACCTTCATCATGCTTTTGCCTATGCTCAGCAAAATCTAGAAAGATCTGCAGACAGTATGAAGACCCACTATGACCTTAAGACTACTAGAAAAGAATACCAAGTAGGAGACCGGGTCTACTTGTACAATTTCCAAAGGAATCAGGCCAAACAGCGCAAATTTCTTCCTAGCTGGCGGGGGACCTTTTGAAATTGTAGACAGAATCTCACCAGTCGCCTACAAAATCTGTATCCCCAAAGGCAGTTTGGCAGAAGGGGAAGATAAGTGGGTCCACATCAACCAGCTGAAGTATTGCCACCTAGGCATACTCTGCAGCAACTAGAGGATTCAGCTGGTAACCCAGAGGGGGACATTCCAGCTCCCTAGGAAATTCCGATTGTAAAAACCATGTACCTGTTTCAACTCACCTGAATTTTGCGTGCGACAGGAGCGGACTCCTGTCTTTCCCTTCCACTCCGTGGATTTGTGAACTTGCTGCTCTACAGGCACTGCGAGCTTGCTCTTGCCTGCTCCGTTCCGCTTCCTGGTGGAGGCGGAGTTAGCCCTCATCACGTGGGCGATCACGTGACCCGGCAGCGCACTCAAAGCCGCGCCAGAGCCGCCCGAGCGGCGTACTTGTTTCAACTCACCTGAATTTTGCGTGCGACAGGAGCGGACTCCTGTCTTTCCCTTCCGCTCTGTGGATTTGTGAACTTGCTGCTCTACAGGCACTGCGAGCTTGCTCTTGCCTGCTCCGTTCCGCTTCCTGGTGGAGGCGGAGTTAGCCCTCATCACGTGGGCGATCACGTGACCCGGCAGCGCACTCAAAGCCGCGCCAGAGCCACCCTTGCGACGATAAGCCCTGTGGCGTCAAGTCCACCGGCTGTTGTGCGGCTGTTTGGCGGATGGTGGCATTTAACCATACTGCCTCAGGTACTGTTTATTGCCGCTGCACCTACTAACATAAATCGTTTAAATCCCGAATTGATGAGTGTTTGAAATTTTATCAGTTCTTATTGCTATTAATATTTGAGACTGGTGCCTTGTATTTTTATCAAAGGAGAAAACTGTATTAATCTTGAACAATTGATGTAAATCATTTCATGTTTACCCTGAAAACAGGTATGCCATCGGAGATCACTAGAGACCCCATGGTTACCTCTCCAAGTTCAATGCGTAATCTACTGGATCTAGCTCTGCTTTCCAAGACGCCCATGAATCAAAATATTCCAAAATCACAGGAAAAGACCAAAAGTCGAACTCGTATTTCTAAGAAAAATATTATTTTAACCCCAATTAATAAAACTCCCACTCAACATGACATTCGTAAGTTTTATGAGATAAAGTCATGTGGTATAGCAATGTCTGATCCGATTGATTTGGCATCTCTTGTGAAGGTTTCTGCGGATCCACCGCTACCTAATTGTTGTCTAGGTAGTGTAACTCCAAATCAATATCCTACCCTTAACAATGAGGCCCCCACTCTTCCTTTGAGTTCTACTATTTCGGATCAAACTTTATTAACTGTACCTCATTCTCCTATTAAACCTATTAAACCCGTTCAAACTTTTGCTACTGTTTTAGAAGAGTCGACTCTTCATATTGAAGACACGACAATTGAAAGCCATAATGCAGCACGAGATATTCCGACTAAGAACGTCTCGTTGGCCTCAGTAATTATCGAAGACGTGGGACATGTCAGTCCAAATAAATCCCTTTCACCTCCCTGTCAAAATTCTCCTGAATGCAGGGACTTAGAAAGTTCAAGAGCTTCAATAATGACTGACTATGCACAACTGTGCTCCATGGATTCAATAAGACTGGATGAGGAGGTGTCTTTTTTACATCCTACTCCCCGCCGCTGTCAAACTACTGACAAGAAACAACAATCTTTTGCTCCCTCGGCTAATCCTGCCCTATTAGAAAATCACTTTGGGGGCCATTAACACTACTATGTCCACTCTATTTAAGCTTTTTAACTCTTTAGATCAGAAGATAGCTGTACAAACTGTTAAACTAGACCATATAAACGACTGGATGAGAGACACCTCACTTAAATGCTCTAAAAGTCTCTCTTTAGGAAACCTGGAACAAAGAGTAGTCCATCTTGAATCTCATTTGTTATTTCATCAAGGTTTAAATGATCACTCTGGGGTACCCATTAAGCAGCGTCTCTCACATTTAGAAAGTTTGACTCAAAACCCTCTGACTACTACCTCAGTATTACCAACATTTCCTAAAATTATCCGTCCGATTGAATGTGTGGAGGAAATTGTGACTTCAAAAAACAATGAGTCCTGGATCAGTGTTGCTTCTCCTGTGAAGAGTAATGTTCAACCTGCAGCCTGCAAACATCAGGGGGGCGTCAACCAAAACTCACAAAAAATTGGATCCTTACTAGTGAACAACAAAAAAACAAAATCTGTCTGAACCAAAGCTACACAAAGAAATAAAAAAGCTATGGCGGTGACGGAAATTGCTGTTCGCAGTGCTGCTGCCCCTCCAGATATTTGCGACGTGATTACGAATAGCGAATTAGTTGCTACGGCCGGCAGATCTCCTGTGGTTAAAGCTTTGCCAGCCAATTTTCCATCTTCTCAAGTTGCTTTAAAGGAGGTTCCTATGTCTCCTCTTATTTATGATCCCTTGAATGAGTTGGTACATCTGTTAACATCCAAGCCTGATAATATACAAATAAAACAATCCCTTCCTGTTGTACAAACGACATTATCTACTCAATGCGTTGTCATCAATACAGGTGCTAGTAAGTTACCTCCCTCTGCCGCTCCTACAGTGGGAGTTGAAGATCGTTTAAGCTCATTAAGAGCCGCGGTAGACTCTTATCTACTAAAAAAAAATTCTGAGGTGTTGCCCGAAGCTTCACATGCCATTGATCAATCCCTTCACACACATAACCCCTTTTACAATACCCAAAATGAAGCCTCATTTCTTAAAATTAGAACAGATAATTGTATGAATCCCAAACCACCTCACTGTAATAGGAATTGTCCTCAAGATCCTCCAAAACAAAACAATAGGAGAAATTCTGATTTACGTAATGGTGGCGCTAAACCTTACATAAATGACGATAGCATTCCATTCTCAAAGAAACTCAATCAGTTCCATACTTTAATTTTGAAGTGTCGCGATGGGTCCTTTCCAAAGTACGACTTATGTCGTGCTAGTGTCTTAAATATATTTGGAGATATAGAGGGAGTGGATGCCATATCTTCCACTGATTTGGATCAAGTTGAGTTCCTTTGTGACAAGAATCTTTCCATCGTTAGACTCTGGATAAAGTCTGGAATCGTTCGTAATACTTTATGGAACGCCAGAATGGATTTATTCAATCTTGGCTTTTTACTAGCCCAAGATCCAGCCCGTCAGCAGTCTAAGGAGATTGATGGTAATAAATCTATTGTAGGACCTACTCGTGCACTGTCATGTGCATGCAATTTTTATACTAAAGAATCTCCATTAGGTCCCAGAGCATCCGGTAATTCTCACTCATAACCACGAGCAGTTATTCCCATTACTGAAATGTTGCTTGCTAGCTGGAATACCAGAGGCTATTCTCATCTGCAGTGGACTTTAAACAACCAGTTGAACACTTATGACATAGTGGCCTTGCAAGAAACGTGGCTAGTAAATCCCCCTATATGGGATGACCATGAGATTAGTCTGCTGCCAGCAGTCCAAGCTGGTAAAGGTAGACCTACAGCTGGGCTGTTAGTTGCAGTGAAAGTGAGTAAGGGTTTAAACATCTCCCCCTAGAAAGCACCAAATAAATGTATGCACTTGGTTAAGATCTCCTTTAACTCACAGATATACGCACTTGTTAATCTTTACAGGAATCCGGTGGGAATCACTGATGACAGCTTTTATGATGCGCTTTCTCTTCTCTTTGAGTATATTTCTGCACAAAATAATATCTCTGGAATCTTACTTATGGGTGATTTGAACCTTTCTTGTTTTGATTCGCACATAAGGAATAAGAATCGTGAGGGTGCAAGATGGATCTCCTTTATGCAAGATCATGACTTAAAGATGGCAAACGGTGCGATTATGGGTGACATTCCCCCAAAGAACACCTCAAAATCCACGATTGATAACATCTTTATGTCCAATAGCATCTTTATGAATACCACCAAATTTATCATAGTAAAACAGTCATCCAGTGATCACCATCTTTTAGCACTATTTTGGGCGGTTGAAATTGAAAATCATTCGAAAATTGCATTTTACTATAATCAGACTGTATCTGTCAATAATGGCAAAAACCGCTTCAAATGGTCTGTCAATAAATTACTAGCTCTGAATGGTGCTATTCTAGACAATCAACGATTACATAAGACTGGTTCGTATATAGATGTGTTAAGTACTTTTGCAAATCTTTACCCCATTCATAGTAAATTAGCTAAAAGACATGGGCATGGGTTTGATCTAGATCTCTGTGAAAGAAAGAAGGCTTACAGAAGAGAGATCAGAAATCATCGTAAACTCCCCATGATTGATCAAATTAAGGCAGTTAAGGTTGCTACATTGAGATATCGAAATTGGGTTTGCATGAGGCGAGCAACCATGTATCAAATAGATAGTGAACACTTTTTGGTAGCTTGTCGTAGCAAAAATTCTGCCTTGGTTTGGGAGTTGTTGAACAAATGTAACACATCACCCCAAGGTCATGCGCAACTCAATGGAGTATCTGAATCGGTGTGGGTCACACATTTTTCACTCTATACGACGACTCCAAGATGACTTGCTACAAGTATAACAGCAGCTCTATAAATGGGTGGGCTTTGCACTGTACAAGATCTATTATTCAAGACTTTATTAAATTATCTTCATCATCTAGAGCAGCAGGCCTGGATGGACTCACTAATTTAATGCTCAAACAAAATATAATAGAATGGGCACTAATCTTGAACAATGCTTTTCACCACTTTATACAAACCGAAAACATTCCAGATTCATGGCGCTCTTCTGTGATTATTCCGATCTATAAAAAAGGCGATCGAATGGACCCTAAAAGCTATCATCCAATAACGCTACTGGACGTTCCAGGCAAAATATTCTCCAGGTTGGTGTTAAGAGATTTTAATGTTTGGTCAAATAAAGCAAATCAACGTGACCCAGCACAAACTGGTTTTGTTGCTGGTTTAGGTACTGGCATCAATTTAATTGCTTTAAATGCTATAAGACAACAAGCATTTAACAAGAGACAAGCCAGATATTTTGCGTTTGTGGATTTCCACTCCGCTTTTGATTCGGTCTCAAGACCAAAACTCATAGATAAGTTACTCAAAGCGGACTGTCCTCCAACTCTTATTGATATCATTTTTGCCCTCCATTCACACACTAAGGTCTATGTGAGATTAAATCTCTGAGGGTCTTCTTTCATCCCCAGTTCCAACATTTAGAGGGCTGAAACAGGGGTGCATTTTAGCATCTGCCTTGTTTAATTTTTTTATTAATGATGTACGCTGGATCTTTAGCAAAATAACAACTGATGCTCCTAAACTGAACAGTGTAAAAATTTGTGCCTTGTGGTATTCGGATGATCTTGTTTTAGTGTCAAAAACTCCCAGTGGTTTACGTAATCTCTTATCAGCACTATGTTCCTATTTTAAAGAAAATGAACTAGTAGTAATCACTGGGAAAACGCAAATTGTCATGTATGTTCCTAAAGGTTTACGCAAACACTTGTTAGAGTGGCAAATTGAGGGAATACCCATAAAGATGGTACCAAATTACGTTTACTTGGGCCTTATTTTCGATGGTTGTCCAACGCTAGACTCGCACCTGAACAAAATTAAACAGAAGCTAATCACGGCAATCTGTCAAACACGAGTAATTGTTTCCAAATATGGCAAATTCTCTATCGAAGCTGCCATCACATATTGGAACCAGAATGTTGTAGCAACCATCCTTTATGGTTTAGAAACGTTAATTGTTCCCCCAGGTTTTCTCAATTTATTAGAAGCTAAGTTTTGGCGTGCAACTTTACATCTTCCACAGTGTATTCCTGGTGTGTTGATACGCTATGAATTGGGATTAATCTCTTTAACTGCCTTATACAAGTGGCGTCTATGTGCCTTATATCGCAAATGCTTGTTATCCACATGTGATAATTCCACACTATCTTCCATCTCTAGCTATTTGCTTAGCTCCGTAGAAGAATTTCCGAGACATTGGTCTACAAAAATTCTATCAATCATGGTGAACGCTGACATATCACTTGAGCTTCTTGCATTTCATTCAGAGCAAGCAAAGAAGGTGTATATGATGAACTGGATTGACACTAGAACTCAGTGTTTAACCTACAAAGACTTTGATTTTACAATCTTTGGACCCAAGCGTTATAAAGACACTGCTGCTTATTTACGCTTGGAACCATCTGCTGCTATAAGAACGGCCATTCTTTGTTTGCGGTTTAACATCTGGCCCACCCTTGAGGTTAAAACAAGAAGAAAGCAAATTCCCTCTCACCTCAACTGGTGTAGGTTTTGCAAAAATATAACGATTGTAGAAACTCTACAACACTTATTATTGGACTGTCCTGCTCTTACCACTTTAAGAAGATTGCACTTTGTTAACCACTTTGCGTACTTTGCACAAATTGATCCTAGAAATAGATGGATCGCCTTGGCAGCCACTGAATGTATGAGCATAAGAATTGCAACCATCAATTTTTTAAAAGCTTTGAATATGGAATGAAGTTAAAAAAAAAGAGAAAAAAAAAGGGTGCCTTGTTTATCTCTTTTCGATAAATCTGTATGATAATATTTTTAGCATTTTGTGAATTTTTATGAATCTTATTTCTACTTGGATTTGATGTTTATGGATTTTTCTTTTTCTTATAAATTGAAAAAGTTGATGTAATTTCAACTATATTAAAAAAAAAAAAAAACATTCCATCTGCTATAATCAGTAGTAAGTATAAGCGGTTAGGATTGTCACTTATCTATCAAATGTATGCGTTTGCCCCACTACATAAATAGTGGTGGGGAAATGTCTACAAATATGCTCTGTTTTGACATGCTAGGACTGAAACCATGGATCCTAAGCCCAAGGAGGACCACTCGGGGACCAGGAGGACCAGGAGGAAAGACCCAAGGGGCCTGGGGTATCGCTCCATATACTGCCATCTGGAAGTGGCGAGGAGAACCTGTCAATCCACCACTGATGGGAGAAGCAGACACATTTTTTCCACTTGGATCGAAAAGAAAACTGAACATCCCAATCTCCAGACTTCCCCTTGACGGACGGTCAAAAGTCAAGTCACGGGGGGGCTTTGTGGGATGTTTCAACCCACTCTGCTCTGCCCTGTGGCATCACTGTGTGTTGGTGGCACCAAAATCATCAAAATGGCCGCTATAACCCCATGCATGCCAAAACCTAAGGAATTTGCGCTCTACCAAGCACAAAATAATGGCTGCCAAATCTACCATGCATGTTGTCAGTGGTGGAATGGAGACTGCACTTCTGAAACATGTCATTGGGCTGCCCAACATGTAAAAATGGAGCACAGATGAAAAGCAGTGCTTGCTGAAAGAAATCCGAAATCTGGCAGTTAAATCTTGGTTGCTGAAAATACGAAATGCTGGTCCTAAACACCCACAAACATCCAATCTTCTTGCGGGTGTCACATTTTACTGAAGTTAATGAAGCATTGTGGAATTGCAATATCCTGGAAAGCTGAATTTGTCACAAAAACATCCCCAGCTGGCCTGCATGTGAAAGCTGTCAAAACCTGGGCGCAGTACCAGCGGCCGCCTGTGACTGTTTCAAAAGCCTGCATTCAAACTGTAAATTTGTACCGTTAAGATCTAATGTCTAAAATCTAAGTGACCTGTCATCTAGGTTGTTACTATTTAAACTTCATGGTTTAGAGCCTGGAATCAGTGTTCTAGATGTTTGTTTTAAAATTGCAAGTTTATTTTCAACAAAGAAAAATGTAACAAAGTGAATTTTGAAGTTATCTTGATTCAAGCCAAAACTAGAAAACAACTTCCCCCACTGGGCAAGGCACATCCCTTCTGCTCTCTGGGCCAGGAACTCACATTCAGGTGTTGATTAAGAGGAGAGGGCACTGGGGCTGCTCTGGGAAGAGCACAATGGGCTTCCTCCCAGGCATGGAGATGCTAATCAGGAAGGATTGTGAAGGGTCTCTGCCAGAAAGAAGTGGGCGGAGATTGCTGCTGAAGCTGCAAAACAAGGAGGCGGGGACAGACAATTTTGTTGATTCACAATGGACAAATAACAGATTTCTAATAAGACTGATAATTTGCTTTGGACAATTGTAAAATAAATATAGAAACCCCAGACTTCTAAACCTAAATTGTTGCTGCACATTGTAAGAGGAGCCAGAACTCTGTGCTATGTTCTGGGACATAACTGTAGAAATTGTGGTTTAATACCAAATGTATTGATGTCAGAAGCATGAAACTTCACACGCTTATGATTATGCCCATATACAATGCGCACTTGTGTACCAATTTTGGACAAACTAGAGATTGTGTGCCAGAAAAAAGTGTGAAATTCTGTCAAATCCAGACCCAAGATTCTACCGTGACAGGGCTTGAAAGAGCACTTGCTCCACAAAATATGTGATCTAGATATGTTATTGTTATAAAGTTTGTAAAATTGCAAATATGTATTATATGGAAAGTAGGTTTCATGTTAAAAAACCAAGGGGAGGATTCCCTGGCTCATAAAACCACATCATCATGGTGACACCCTGTTTCTCCTCCAATCAAGGGAGAGAGCAGACTCTAAGCCAACCAAGGGGGTGCGCTTAGGATAATCCAGCATAAACACCCCTTTATCAAATGCATAAATAGAGACAGCTGAGGACTTAGAAAGACAGACACATTCACCCACCAACCGATTGCTGGCGGATCACTTTGCAATAGAACTATCCATATTCCAGACTCCTGACTCCAGAAACTTGGCAAGCAGAAAGGCCCATTCTAAAGCTGAACCATTCTCAGCTTGGCCTCATAATTCCAGAAACTAGAATTTATCCCAGACATCTAAGGGGAACCAAAGAACTGTGTTGTACTGCTTTCCTGCTAAGAATGATTGCCAGAATCCAAAGACCCAACCCAGTCGAGCCGTGCTGTGACCAGATAGCTGTGGCTCAGAGCGCCTTGCTGATTGCAGACCAGAATGCCTTGCTATCCAGTCCGGTGTGCCCAGCAGAATTCCTGTCCAGAATTCTTGACTGACCGAATCCCTGACGGTTCTGTCCAAACCTATATAGTGAGTATCCTTAGTATCGGACTGTCACCAGTCTATGTACTGTCCATAGTCATCCCTATCCAAACCCATCCTCTTATATCCAGAACTGCATTGTTAGAATCATTGTTGAACTGCCTGAACTCTCTACCTCATCCCTATTATCTCCTTCTGTACTGGTAGTGATAAACCGATCTTTGCGCTGATATATATTTTTCTGAAGAAGGCGAGCATCTCGGCAGGCAAAATCCTGATCCAGAGACGTCCTGGGCTGGTGGCTGTGCTGTCGTATAGTTTGCTTCTTCGTAGTCCATCTCTAATGTAAAGAAATCCTGTTTGTCTTTTTAAAAGCGCATCTTTGTTTTACAATTTGCCTCTATCTAAAAAAAAAAACGACCTCCACGAAAACTGCCATAACTTCTTCAATTTTCTTGCTAGAAACGAAATTTAAGTGTCTGCTTGTAGCTAACACTAAGCTGTCCAGAGAACCCAACACCTTATAGTTCTCCCCTGATTGCGATTACCGCGCATGGAAAAGTTTGCCGCAAATTTTGTCTCAGGAAAAATCTATAACGTGTAAAATAGCTTTTCATTGCACCCGACCTCAAAATTAAGCTTACACATTGCTTTTTGCCATCAAATCATTGCTAGTGTTTTTCTGCCACCAGATAAAGCGGCTCCCATTAGAATTTCAATAATTTCAGTGATTTAGCCAATTTTTAGTGTTTTTACCCATCCCATTCAAAGCCAACTTTAAAACCATTTTGATAGTTTGCCAATTTGTTCTGTTTCTCTCTTGTGTTTGCTGGGGGGCAAACTGGGATTGATATATTAACTTGAATTCTGCATTCCTGAAACCTGTTCTCTCTCCTCCTATCTCTCTACATTGCATATTGTGGCGTTGAGGGGTGTGCAGGGGGAAATAGTAACGACACTGCTATTGATTTGAAAATACACCTACAAATGTATTATTGCTGTGCTGCATTGTTTTTGCTCATTATTACTCCGTATGATTAAAGAGATTGTTTAGTGTGACATCACCCCATTGGTGATTATTGCATAACCATTAAAAATAGTGTGATATATTGTGAACTACCTAAATAAATATTTTAACTTTGCAAACTAGCCTGATTCCTGGTTCAGTGTGACCGGGGGGTTCAAAGAGAGGGGTGTGATATAAGTGGTAGATCGTTCAGAATAAAAGAACTTATAGACACAAATAAATATTTAAGGGTTTCAGTTGTGCATCACACTCTAGGCATTGACTTAAGTGAAGTGCCATATTGAAATCACTTACATTAGGTACCTCCAACTATATGTGAAGAATAGTGCACTCATTCTCCTCTAATCATCTTTAGGTATCCTAAAAATGAGTTTCAGACAGATTCTGTAAGGTGCTAAGTGTAAATATTTAAAATCCAAATTTATACAACAAAACCAAATATTCAAGTCCTTCATAGTATCAACATTATGTACGTACAGCCCCATATATTTAAAAATATACAGGGCCCAATCCTGCACATTTGGTCAACAGATGCTTGGCCGACCTAAGGTGGATAATTTTTTACAAATTCTGCAAGTTCATTCATGCACAGGAATCTTCATCATGGGACCCAATAGACTCAGAACGGGCAAACAATTAATTTGCAGTACCGTTATAAATCTTTGCAAATTGTTCGATGGGCATAGAGTCAGATATCTGTGAGGTTTCTTAAATGTATAGTTCATAAAGGATACAAAGCCATATCACCTTAAACTACCCAGATGTTTGAAATGATTGCCCGAGTCCCCTTGTTCAATCTTTGTTTTGATGCATTTCTTCATATCATGGAAAGTATCCTTCCAATTTGGAGTCCACCCAACATTTTCAAGATCTTGCTTAATTTGCATCACATATTTAGTTCGAACATTCCTTTCCATCTCCTTATCCATGGACCGCATGAGCAATTTCTTTTCAGATATCATAGCTTTTATATACAGTATTACTCATTTGAGGATCACCATAGAGAGAATAGACATCAACCCCAATTCCAATAGAATTATTTCGATTGACACACATTGGGGGAGTCACATAATCTTTCTTCAAAAATATTTTCAATTTTTGTAAGCCATTCCCAGTTATCGATGGTTGTGCCTCTAAACCATATATCGCAGTTGAAATAAGACATTGTAGATATAGTATTCTTGCACCCGGTTGCCTCCTCACATTAGAAGAAAAAAAAAGGAAAAAAAGCGCCACCATGGGTAAGGGCCACGGGAGGCTGGTATAGTGGGTTGGGATTGTGTATTCTCGCCTGCTTTTCCAGCTTTCCCAACTTCGAATTTAACATAGTGTGATTTTCTTGAACATGTGCCTGAGTTGAGGCACGGTTGGGCCCATCGGCAGAAAAATTGATGCGTTGATAAAAACAAAAGATCTTCGAAACAGACTGCCATGATTTGGTCATGATTTCACAGAAAATGTGTATTTGTTCCCCTAGAAGAGGAAAGGTGCATTTCAAATCCAAAAAGGCAAAATGGGTAGTTCATTCAGGTTTCACTCACTCACTGAGAGCTTTTAAATGCAACAGATAAGACTCTGAGAATGATACCCATGCCACATCACGGCAGGCTTCTGTAAAGAAATCTCTGAACAAGGGTTGTCGGCATTTGTCCAACCCTGTGATCTAGGTAAAACCCCCTCTAATCAAAACATAAACACAGGTTTTCGAGCACAAATAAGCAAGGCATTCGCTGGAGGCTGAGAAAATATGATACAACTATTATCAATGATTTTGGATAGATTCACTCAGAACCCGCTTGTAGAGGTTCTGCGCCTCAAGTAGGAATCTTGTGAGAGGATACAAAGCAAAGGGTGAGGTGCAGAGACCCCGACAATCTGAGATCACAGCACAGAGAGAGCAGTCGCTCGGCTCCACTATCCAGAACATTATGAGACAAGGCACTTAGAAACATTCATACAAAATTCTGAATTTGTGTATTTTAATAGAGTACTGTCTCTCAAAAGTGTGCATCTCCCACTAAATAATTGACGACAAGGCGGGACCCTCCAGACACGAAGAGGACATTGACAAAACAGTGCAGCAGTGAAATGCAATGAGCAACATCCCCCGCCCACACACCACCAGGTATGCCATCAAATCCATGGCCTCAATTGGAACCGTTATTTATCATGTTTGTGGATGGACTGAGTGAAGCAGAAGATGCTACGTGAAGAACAAAAGCAATGTTGCTCAACGCAATGGTCTTGGAAGGACAAATAGTTTTTGGAAGGTTGAACCTAGAATGAACAGAAAGTGCACATTTTATTTATTTTATTTTAATTGTATTTTATTAGCCATTTATAAAACGCTTATACAACAAGGCATTGTTTCAAAGAACCACAAGGCAAAAAGGGAAAGGGAGCAAGGGAACAAATAATCAATAACAATGACAAAAAATAAATCATAAAACAAAGCAGTCCAACTAGGCCTTGTGACATTCAGAGCGTGCAAGTGCCAAGAGAGAGAAGAGGTGTGGGGGGGGGGGCTAAGTGCTGGAGTGTTCCCCAGGGAGGATGTGCCATAGGTGCCAGAGGCAGACTGTAAAGAACTCATGGTGGCAACAGTAACAACAGACACAAGTGATCCCAGTTCAAAAGTGTTTATTAAACTGTAGATATGGGTTGGAAAAACGCCTAACCTAAAGCTAAATCTAAGATGGGAGCAAGCTACGACCATCAAATAATAATAAGGCAGTCCTGGTGGCATCTTGCCAAATAAAAGGACCTATACTAAGAAAACCTATTGCCAATCCTTAGGCTAAGTACAAACAAAGAGTGTGGGATAGGATTCACAGGAAAGAAAGAAGTGTTTACAAATAATAAGTCACGATGGGGTCTCCGTTCCCCACGTTTTGAACATGGGACAAGGCAGGACTCCGGAGCACAGCACACGCTGAAGCTTTCCCAGCACAAGACTACAGTTCCGCTCTCAGGTGTCAGCAGCTTTGGCGGTTAAGTCTCCTTTCTACAAAAATTCTCTTGCCTCCATGTGTTCTGAAAATAATAAACAAAAGTTTCTTTCTGCTTGCACTTTGGGTGATGCCTTCTCACCCCTGGATCCCCCTTTTCCGGGCTCAGAGCCACAAAATGTTCCTAGCGATATTGTGAACTTCAGTGTTTAAATCTTTTGCTTCCTAGTGCCCGATATATTCAAAATTACCAACAAAAGGTATTTTCTGATTGTATTTAGAGTGATGATGCGTCACCCCTGGCTCCCGCACTTCCAGGCTCAGACCCCTCTTGAATGTCAGCCTCCCTCCATCAGGTTCACTATGGCTTCTATTGAAAAGATTTAATTTGTCTTATTCCCTTAGCTTTACCTTCATTTGCCGGTCAAAGACTTTCAAATGTACAGAGGATTTGCTAGACCCTTCTCGTCTTTCTCAAGGCCTTCTGGTAATGGTAGTTTCAACAATAGGGTAATCGCCCAGTTGCCTGACTCCTCTGTGGCTGGTTTTCCCCTTTCGTATTAACAGTTCTTTGTACTTTCTTCAATTAGCCGCTTGCTTCTTTCGTTTAACACAGTTTGGTTTCTTATCAGCTCTCCCCTCAACTCACCGCCGGTGATGACCCACTCGGTTTCTCTTGTCTCTGAAGTCACGGCCGATACCACGAAGGCAAGCGTCTCTCCCCGGCTTGGTTATTAGCAGAGGAGGGCCCTGTGTACTGTTGACATCTGCTGCAACACATGCTGGCTATTGTTCACGGTCTTACGATTCCTTCCGCGCAGGCTTCACAGGCCTGGGTCCCAAAGGGCAAGGTCACTTTTCTCCTTTTCACCCTCTTGACTTGCACCATCTTTCTCTTCCTCTTGAACTGCTGTGTTGAATTAGCTCTCTTGTCGTGCGGTCTGCCTTGTTCCTCTTGTGCTGTCATGCTCCACCGTTTATCCCAGGGGGGAAGGGAAAGGACCATCAGGTGTGTGTGATTCAGGTCAATTGCCTGACTTGTCCTGACCCTTGGGTTGGGACATATTAGGTAAACAGTTTTATTGTTAGTCTGTTGTTTTTCATGTCGGGAGAAAGTGTTTGCGTCCGAAAAGGGGAAATTAAGGGAACAGTAGTGTTTTGCCAATTCTGATTGGGAGTTCGGAAAGCAATGACCAGGGGGATGCAGATAGGAATGATCAGAAGTATTCAGGGAGGACACTGGAAAACAGGGATTCTGGGAGAGATAGTTTCTGGGTGTAATAGAGTTTGGGATCCTAGGGGACTTGTTATTTACAGAGGGGTTGCTGGATCTGGGCCTGAGAAATTCAATGGAAGAAAGGGAGGCAGATGTAGTACAGCCTACAAAGGCCTTAGGGATCTCGTCCTCTTCTTCCTCTTCCCTGGTACAACAAGGGGTCTCACCTGGGATACTTCCCTCAGCAGCACTCCGGGTTCCTCTACCCAGGTGATCCTTCCCCGCTCGTCTACCCCTAGGGTTTGGATGATGCATGTCATTTAAGGGTGGCTAGGAGTTGCAACTGTGATCCCTGAGGTCTCCCTTGCTACCCCTGTGGTCTCCCTTGCTACACCTAAAGTACATTTAAAAAAACCTTTTTTTTAGATTGAGGATCACAGGCTTTGTCCAGAAGCATGTGGCTCTTTGTTTCTGGAGTGGCTGGTTTTCTGATAGCTATAGCCGGTAAAATAGCTCAGTGAGTTGAGCTCTGGCTGCTGCAATGTGTGTGTGATCTGCAGGTTGCAGTTTCGACCCAGCAAGGTCAACTCAACCTTTCATCCTGTTGAGGTTGATAAGTGAGTAACAACACAGGTTGGATGATATTGTATGTATATTTGTTCTATATGAAGCACTTAAGCGTAAGTACTATCTAATGACACATCATTATCGTTTGGCCTTGAACGTCTGCTTGCATTCACAGAGATGTGGTAATATGTGCCTATAAGCACTGATATTATCAATACATATGGTGATCCATTCTTGTATGTATACAGTGATATCGTAACCATATTGTTTATTGTGTACTTAGAAATAATGCTATGTGATGCCACTTCCAGTTTTGCCGAGGGGTATAAGGTTGCGTTGCATCGCTTCCTGTGATCTCACTTCGGGGTGGGGTCAAATGACATCACTTCCTGTCATGTGATGTCACTTCCGCTACACCTGGCATTTAGGTGAAATGACGTCCCTGGTTTGGATAAGGGAGGGTCAGTTCTTCCCTGGCCACCTGAATAAGCGATTACCAGGATTTACTCGGGAGAATACCCTCAGGTTTCTCTCGAGAGGCAAGAGGCAAGTAAGTGCAAGTTGCGAGAAGTTCCAAGTGAAAGGGAAGCTCAAACACCCACCAGGCAAGTGCAGGCATGAGGTAACACCCAGGCATGTGTAGGCCCATGATCAGTGCAGGGGGGGCAGATCTTGGGGCGATTGGACAGATGGCTAGGAGCCTATTGGACTCTTGTGGCACAAGGCCGCCAATTTCAACAACTGTGGGGGTGGTTAGCAAGGGAGTGCGAAAGGAAAGAGGAGGAGAAGAGAAAAGTCTTGAGTTGTTTGTGGAACTTGAGGAGATCCGATTCAAGATGGAGAGAGAGATGGAGACTTTTCAAAAGGAGAGAGCCAGTGGGGGAAAGAGATCTGCCTCAGCTATCCGCTTGGAAAATCGTTTGACCAGCAAAGAGTTAGAGCAAGAGGATTGAAAGGATCTTGAAGGAGAGTATTTAGTAATAGAGAGGTACTTATAGTACGGTCGCAGGCCTCAGACAGCCTTATGGGGGATGCAGATGGACTTGCAGCAACCGGAAGCCAGTGGTTGGAGAGATAGAGTCCCTGGGTTTAAGGCCAAGGATAAGTCTTGCAGCCCTATTCTGGATTAGTTTAAGAGGACGGAGGGAAGAAAGAGGTAGGTTAAGGAAGATGATGTTGCAGTAGTCCAGCTGAGAGAGGACCAGGCTCGAGAGACATTGAGCTTCTGAGGAAAGATGAGGAAAGGGTGAATGCCTCCGAGGAGGTAAAGTTGAAAGTGGGCCTTCTTGACAAGTTCCAAGATGTGAGGAATGAATAAGAGAGAGGAGTCGAAGAAGACCACAAGGTTTCTGGCTTGAGTGGAGGGAGAAGGAGCAGAGCCCATAGAAGGTGGCCAGAGAACAGGGGGGAAGCGGGGAACAAGTGTTCCGATGGGAAGTATCTCAGTCTTACTGAGATTATGACAGAGATCATTGGAAGTGCACCCTGACTGGATAGCAGAAATGAAGTCAGGGATGATAGAGGGGGAAGAAGGCAAAGAGGAGGAGGGGATCTTGAAGGAGAGTTCAGTGTCATGTGCTTAACACTGAAAGTGAGGAGAGAAAGCGGAGATCAGGTGAGCAAGAGGGTCAAGGTAGATGTTGAAAAGTTAAGGCGAGAGGATAGAACCCTGGGGGAACACCACAAGTTGAGCAAGAGGTGCAGGGGCAAAAGAACCCAGGATCACCTGGGAGACGCGGTCAGTTAGGAAGGAGGTCAACCAATCCAGTGTCCGGTCTGAGATACGAAGTGTATGTTAGAGCTGTGTTATGCGGATAGAGTGGTTGACTGTGTCAAAGGCAGAAGAGAGGTCAAGAAGAATGAGAACAGCAGGAGAGTTAGAGTCAAGATTTCCGAGCAATTCTTCACAGGTGTACAGGAGAGCGGTTTCAGTTCCTCTGGATGCTCGGAATCCATATTTATGGTCATCTGAACAACCAACGAGCTCAGTGTGTTGGGTCAGTTGGGGGAAGACCAACTTCTCCAGGAAGGGTGTAGTAGAGATAGGGTGGTCGTTGGCTGGGCATGAGGGGTTGCCAGAGGGCTTTTTTTAGAAAGGGGTGCAGAACAGAGTGCTTGAGAGAGATGGGGAAAGAGCCAGAGGCTAGAGAGTGATTCCAAAAGTCATCAAGAGCTGGTGTGATGGAGGAGATATTGCCCTTGATGGTTCTGGAGGAACAGGCAGATACCTGTTTGGATGAGACCTTCATAGAGAGGACTACTGTAGTGACCTCATCGGTTGTGATAGGAGAGAAGGAGGAGATTGTGGGTGGGGGTGGGAGGTGGCCAAAGGAGCCAGGAGGTCATGGGGAAGTGGAGAGAGGTCGTAATGTCCTGGGTTTTAGATGTAAAGTAGGTAGCCAGTGTAGTACAGAGGGCCTGAGAAGAAAGAGGTGTGGTAGAACCTGCAGATGGATTGGCTAGTTCCTTTCAGATTTTGAAGAGTTCAGCCATGTTGTTAGTGGCTCCAGAGATGCAGGCCTGGATGTGGACCTTCTTTTTGGAGTGGATGGCGAGACGGTATTGCCTTTGGAGCAGGAGACAGGCCAGTTTATCAGAGGACTCTGCAACAAGGAGGACCGTATATTATTATTGGGACTCGCTGACTGTTATGCTAACTTTGTACAGCATTTCTCAGAAATGACCACAAAAATTAGAAATATGCTAACGAAAGGTGTCAACTGTATTTGGACTGATGCACAGAAAAAGGAATGTGAAGGGGTGAAGAGAATGATAATGGAAACTCCACGCTTAAATATTTTCATCCACAGTGAAAGACTTATAGAACATCGGATGTCAGTGGATACAGCATTGGGACCACGGTAAAGCCACGCTAAAGCAGAATAAAGGAGAGGGTGAATATGTTGTTGCATTTGCTTTCAAAGCTTTGTCAGAGTCAGAAAAAAATGTACGCCAATTAAGAAAGAAATGTTGGCATGAGCACTTGCTCCAGAATATTTTCTGATGAATTTTTGGGGAACAAAGTTCTGCTTAATAATAGATCACAAACCACTGATACACATGCTCAGTCCAGGAGGCACGAAAACCTGAATCCATCTCTGGCCCACATTACAGCAAAGTTGCAAGAATGCACATTTGATATATTACTTTCATGCAGACTGCATGTTGAAATTGCCTCAAGAGATGTATAGTTGCATCAGTAGAAGACCGAAGAGGAACATATTATTTAGAAAACAGTGACCAACATTGGATCAAGGAGACAGCACAAGATGCCAGTATGCTCAAAATGATAGATTGGATAAGGAAAGGATGGCCTGATGAGAGCGTGGTCCCTAAGAGTTTGCGTCCCTTTTGGAAAATATATGATGAACTATTTTATGAAAATAGACTGTGGTTTAGAAACGACAAAGTGGTACTCTCACAAACATTGAGAACTATTATAATAGAACAAGCTCATTCATGTCGCCTAAGCACCAACATGACTATAAGTAGAATGAGAGAGTCACAGCAAAAAGCATGTGTGTGTCGACAAGCTCCATTAACACCCTCTGAAATCCCAAACAGCATAGGGGAAAATATAGATATTGATTTCATTGCTCCATTGGATACCATGCAGCTAAAGTACAGGTATGGCATTGTAACAGTGGATTGCCTATCCAAATGGATGGAAGTCATAGTTGTACCAGATATAGGCCTCATTACATTGTTCAGCAGTGTGGGAAAAATCAGGAGTCATGCAATAGTAACTCTGTTACGACCACATTACCACTGCATTACTGCATTGCTGGATGACATGTTTGGCAGTGAGGTGGAGTAAAACCCCCCAGAAAAATTCTGGAGGTAATTCTGCCACCTTACTGCCCAAATGCGCCCATTTCAGCAGAATTACTGCTGGTGGTAATACAGCTGGCTGTAATACTGCTGAAATGTCCATGGAGTCCTATGGACTCAATCAATGGGGACTAACACCGCCAAACTGCCACTTGTAATCCTGTGGTAATAACACAAGACCAAGTGGTGGTAATGGTAATTCCGTTTGGTGGTATCTCAGCAGATTAACCACTGAGATACCACAAACTTGTAATGAGGCCAATAATAATGAAAGTCGTAATTGGTACATTCTAAACCTAGTTTCAAAGGGATGGGTTGCCAAGAGAAATGGTAACTGACAATGGGCTCAAACCTGCCTCAGTAGAAATGACCAAATTATTGGGCATGCACAATATCAAGAAAATAAAAGCAGCCTTATATCACCCGCAAGCAAATAGGTTGGTTGAGAGAACAAATAGATTGATAATGGGAGCAATTCAACTAGCTACACCGTCTGGTATGGACCCTCCCAAGACAGTCATGTAAGCAATAGCAGCACACAAATTAACCCCAAATGCTGTCACAGCATTATCAACTTTTGACATGTTAAAAGGAAGAAGAGCGTTGTCCACTCTAGTACCTCCATGGCTGTCTAACATTTGAGTGGAAGTGGATGAAGCATTAGACATATCAAACATTGTATGGAGAATAAGGAAAAAACAGACAGAATGAAGAAATAGTACGTCAAACATCGAGCAGTACATAGGACTGAAATAGAAGAGGGAGACTCTGTAAAAATGTGTTAGTGAGCAGTATCTCGCATTTAGGCCATTTGTGTTAGCAAGCCTTATCTCGCATTCAGCCCATCTGTGTCAGTGAGCCTTATCTCCCATTTAGTCCATCTGTGTTAGTGAGCCTTACCTCGCATTTAGCCCATCTGTATTAGTGAGCAGGATTTTGCATTCAGCCCAATTGTGTTAGTAAGCCAATCTTTCACCCAGCCCATTTATGTTAGTGAGCCCAATCTCACATTTAGCCCAGCTGTGTTGGGGAGCAATATCTTGCATGGGTGGGCCACGGGGCTTAGGGAACACATCCCTCCTGGAGGAACTGGTGGGGGTGGTGACTGCTGCACACCAGAATGTACAACAGAGGAAGGTAGATGGGTCGCAGTGACTTGGAACAGCAGGGGCAGGAAATGGTACTGCCACTAAATAACTAATAAAAACTCATCCTTGTGCATATACATGAACTAAACACAACCATACCTCTATAGCACCGTAAACCACACTCACTTCACAACACCACAACAACGGAACAAACCACACATAGCTTGACACAACAGCACATGGCGGCTACCAAATGAAAGACACACCTATGCTCAGTGAATGGTGTCAACCAAACTGAAGCTGCCATAGTACATCACAGATCTCTTGCTCTTTTGTCCCACTCAGTCCCACTAACTTGCCCTCCCTTCCCCCTTGTTTTACAGATCCACCGGAGCCCCAAAAAAACCACACAGGTGGCAACAGTGTGCGTACAAGAACCGCTAACATAACATTAAAAAAAATTACCTCATAAGGATAGATTCAATGGGTCCATATTCAGTCACCAATGAATGTCATGAAGAAAGGAACAATCCACATATGCACTCAAGAGGGCAAGAAGTGGAATCTGGAAAGGGTAGTCGTATAGGCTAAAAAAACTCCAGGTAGCCAAACCAGGATAACTACTGAATTCACATAAAGAAAATCATGAACCAGCCAGATCACCAGATCCTCTCACCAGAACCAGAAGAATCCATGAAAATGGATAACCGAGAAGTGACATTGACTCCCGAGGCACATAGTAACTTTCAGCCCTGTCAAACAAAGAAAAATCCATCCAAGTATGAAGGGTAACCTAGACCACATTGTTCAAGAAAAGGAGGCAGAGACCTCACAACTTGCTGTGCAATATCACAAGAGAACACAGAGCTGGGAGTGGATCACAGAGAGAACAGTTGCTTGTCTCAACTCTCCAGAACATTAAGAGACAAGGCACTTAGAGTCATTTATGTAACATGCCACATTTGTATGATTAGTAATAAACATAATACAGCCCCTCAACAGTGTAGTACCTTCATTACTATTTTGTTATTGCTTATTTACAACGCGCTTGGGCAGACCTGGCGATTGTTTCTCCGTGTCGTTTTTCTTCCAAACCGAGCGCGTTGCCCCTGAGCTATCCTCCAGAGACTTCATCTGAGTATCATCTGCCACTATACACACACCCCGTGGTACAAATAAAGAATAAACTCTACCAAACAAGGGCTCGATCAGACAATACTCCCGCCACTGAAGAGACAAACAATGAATCTTTCTAAGTATTTTAAATAATGTAGAGGGTATATACCTGATCTAGGAAGGCCTCTAGCAGCGGGCAGATGCGCTCAGGATGAGGAGGGTGCTTCCTTCTTCTGAAACTTGGCCTTCAGCAGAAATGGCCCAGTCATTTGTATGATCCAAATAATGAAGAATTATATATTTGTTGCCAACTGAGTTTTCCATGGAGGCCATGATTTCATCACCGTCTCTTTACAGATCTGCATTATCTATGTGTAGTTTTCGGTGCGGTCGTTTTCGCCCATTTATTTTAAAATATACATGTGTTATGTTTTTGGGGTAGTGGATTGTAGGGTAGGGTGATAGTATAGTTTGGTGGGGGTGGGTTAGATGAGAGGGTGAGGGAGGAACGTCCATTTAAAAAACCAAAAATCTGCGAAAACGACCGCAGCAAAACATACACATTTAAAATGCAAACGTGTCAAAACCTGGTAACGAAAACACGTGGATCCGTTTTCCAATGTATATAGAAATGATTTATTATCAAAGAAAACAATGCAGAAGTGTTCAGAAAATGAAAACGAGGACTGATGCACACCCTCAGTCTTATTCCTCATTGCTACATATCATTGTCAGTTTTGTGTCGGAACCGGCTGTCACGTCACGTACAGGGGAAACAATGCGGCTTGACAAGCTCTGGGTCCGTTCTAGCCTTTGCAGCTCGCAGCCCATGGCTCACGTGCTCTCTTTGCCCAAACCCTGGAGTGTTACATCACCCCACAGCGTGGAAGCGAAGATGCTGGAACTGAAGGACACACGCAGCACTGACTGGGATTCACCCCAGTGAATCGTGAGACCCAGTAGGTCGCGAGAGGTTGAAGGCTGAATGTAGAGGGGTCTGAGGTGGAGTGGCCCAGCCCAGTGCTCCAAGGCTCTCACTACCCCGTTACCTCGTTGGTGCTCAGTCGTGGTGGTTGGTGCACTGTGTGTTAGTGGAGTTAATGGAGTGCACAGCTGGTGGTGTTTAGGGAGTTGGAATGCTGAGTGTGGAGTGGATGTGAAGGTGGAAAAGGGTCTTGCTCCTTGCTCCCTGCTCTTGGATCCCAGTGAGTGCAACCAGCACCCTGGGGGCACAAACAGGAAACAGAAAAACAGGAAAAGGCTAGGTGGGAAGGAAAAGCACTGAAAAGTGGTGATGTTAGAACTAAGCTCATTGTAACTCTCCTCCCTTGCTCCTGTTCAGCCACATTTGATCCATTTGATCTCTAATCCTGTCACTCCAACAACCATACCACAAGTCACACACATCATTCCAAACAAAATAATGCCAAACAGCTCTTGTCCCTCAGCTCCGCATAGGACGTAGAGCGCAGCACACTGAGTTGGTAGCAGATAAGTGCTAGGTCATCATTGGTACCAAACAGAGACCCAAGAACATCAGCATGGTGCCAAAACTCAGAGTACGGAAGAACATAATGAAAAAGGGAGGGCATCGACCTCACACCAGGAGAAGCACCTCAGGCAAGCAACAATCGATTGCAAAAAGTCCACAAATCTTGCTCATTGCTAGCACGACGGGGGGTCTGAAGCAGGGCTTGGCTTGAGCGTGATGGAGGATAACACCCTCATCACAATCCCCACAGTGCTGTCCGTAGCTAATGCTGCTACTAATGCAATCTGCGAAGCCCAAACACAAATCTATGCAATGGTGCGTGAAGAAGGGGCTGAGATGGTGACTAATGAAAATTGAGAATTACACTGCCCAGATAGTATCCACCCTGAAGCGGGGCCACTGACAACTTCTGAGACTTCTTTCATTCAAATTGCAGTACAACAGGCAGGGTCCGGACAGATACAACATCCATGGCCTGAACACAGATCTGTTGAAGCATCCCACCAAAACGCTTGGCAAATGGACCGGCAAATAAACCAGCATGACAGCATGGATCCTACCTGGCAACAGCACCCTGCAGTTGGTGTGGTTGGAGCAGTTGAGGCGGCAACGACAGATGGCCACCTGTCCAACAGGTCGGCCCTGGCAGCATTGGAGCACTATATTGGCCGCTATTACGCAGAGAACTGTTTGAACGACCCGAGCAGGGCACCGGTGGACTCAGTGAAGAAAGTGCTACGTCAAACCCAAAGGGATGTCCAGAGCATCCAAGAGAAGGAATCTGACACAGACAATGATATGGAGGATCTGGGGCTCAGCATATCCATCGAGCCAGCATCAATGTTGGATAACACCTTGCCTGGCCATCTGGACAATGACAATGAGGGAGACAAGACAGGAAGAAGAAGGCAGAGGAGAAAACATCTGAAAGAAGTTCTGCCTATTCCCATGACAATTAGGGATCCATTTGGTGCTCGCTGCGCAACCTCTTATCCAGTGGATAGATAGAGATATTCACCATTGTTGGGGTAACTCAGTGACTAGTTACCCGGCATGAAGTGCATAGATGAAATCATTGGCCGACCCTCCGAGAATATAGTGGAGGAAGCTTTATGCCCAACTGCGTCATCCTGTCACCTTGCTTCCCAGAATGTCACGCCCAGGAACGCCTCGGATTGCAGTATAATCATTCGAGGCGATCCACCGGATGAACCAACCATAAGCACAAACATGGAGAACTTGCTACACTTCTCCAGGCATATAACCAGACTCTCCAATGCATAGCTGGAGCTGAAAGATATACACAGACAGCTCTTGGATAGATCTAAAAGGGATGCTGAAAAACTGGATACATGTCTAGGAGTCATTAGCAACTTGGTAAAATACATAACAACAATGCTCGGAGGAGAAAGTCCAGCTGTCAGGCGGGTGCAAGCAAGGCGCCATGATAGTGACGAACACCCACCAAAGGGTCCCACTTGTAGAACTAGGAACCAGGCAGAGGTTGCATTAATGTCGGCACCAGAGGATGCCCTGGTGCGAACAAAAGAGGACGAAGGAATAAACATAGAACCACTTTCTGAGCCCACACTCTCCAATGAAAAAGAGAAAAAAAGGACAATGCCTCACAACAGACCAGAAAAATAGGAGGACCCAATAACATAGAAAGTGGGCAGCAAATAGGGGTTGCAAGAAATGGCACAAGGTTACAACAAGCAGGGATGGTGACCAAAATCCAACCCGAACAACAGAAACACCTCATCCCCACAAAGAAGAAAGACCTAAAAATGAGAACATTTCAGACCGCCTGGGAGGATGGAGAAACGTGAATCTTATCTGTTGCTTCAAGGGCCTTACACATGGAAACAAAAATAATTATAAAACAGCATTGACAAAGGTGCTATCTGAGGCACTGGGTGCGAGCGTTATTTTCGTTTCACTTATTTTTGAACATTTGCATCCAATCAGACTGCATGTTCTGCAAGGGGTGTAATGTTGGCTTTTGCTTTGAGAACCCAACTTTTGCTTATGCATACTAAATTGCAGAAATGCACTAGCCGTGAAGGGGATAGAGAGGTCTGAAGCCACAAAGGCAGACCTATGTCATCTACATGATTCATGGTACTCTTGGCATATAGAAGGGGGAAGTCGAGAAGAGTGGCAATGACTGATCAAATGTCTGTGGGGGGTTGATCAGAAATGATACCAAGTAGATCCTTGTCATCTAATCATAGAGCTGTCAAGACCCGAGCTAGAGCAGGGAATCAGGCAGGGTGCACCAATTATCAAGTATCCAAACAGGTAGGAAAGTTTATGGATTTGTGACACATATTCCACCACAAAAACAGCTTTAGGAGAACAGGGGCCCAAAGAGAAGAGGTTGAAGAAGGCTGGGAAACTGGGTCTGCATGAGGATGAATGTCTAGGTCACAATGTAAGAGCCCACACATCTATATTGAACCAGCCAGTTATACACTGGCGGGATATAACGGAAGGTGCTACCACTGTCTCCTTATTTTCATGGAATATATCAGGGGCCAAGCTCAAGTTTCAAAGAAAAGACATAAGAGTTCTATGCAACAGTTCGAATTTGTTCTCCTTCAGGAGACATGAGCACAAGACACACTGTACCTGTATGGCTTTCAATTTATTCTAGATTCCAGCATCAAAGAACATATGGGGTCGCTTATTTGGGGGAATGACAATTATTGTCAAGTCCCAGTATAAATGTGATCATGTTGAACTAAATGTAGATAATCATTGTTTGCAGGTGGTAGAGGCTAGTCTGGACGTTATTATGAGTATAGTCCTGGTTAACTTTGGCAACAGCCCGCATAAATCCAAGGGGCAGTGCCTAATCCAACTCAAGCAACTTTTTAATGATCACATTGCAGACTTGGATCAGGGCACGCATATGATCCTGTTGGCGGGGGACTTTAATGTAAAATGTGACAACGGCCCCCCACTACCTCTATTAGGTGACACAGAGTACCACCTCTAGGGAATCGAGATCTATAAATTATGGATTGCAGCTAACATTGTGGTTGCATGGATGAAGGTTGAGAACAATCAATGGCCGGGTCAAGGGTGACAGACCGGGAAAAGCAACCATTAAAGGCAGCAACGGAAGCACTACGATTGACTACTGCTGCCTCCCAATAATTTTCTGAAATATGATCAAGGAGTTTCCCGTAATGGAGGATGAATTGAGTGATCATCATCCCCTGGTGCTGGAACTCGAGATCGACAAGTTGCAGGATAACATCATCATCAGGCACCTCGGAGCAAATGTATTGGAGGGCAATAAGTGCATGATAAGGTGGCACCCTGATAACAAAGACAAATTGCTGCAGAACATCTATAGTTATGCTGCATGCTTCCTTAATCATATGATAGAGAATATAGTCAAACTCTGGGCGGATTATAACATGCTAGCAGATTTTAACCATCGACGTAGGATACTGATGGCAGGCTGCCAGAAAGAAGTGACTAACAATGCTCGTAAAAAACAAGCCTCATGGTTTGACAAGCATTGCAAGCAGGCGAATTCATTATTGCTAGCTGAACAAAAAAGGGAAACAATTGATAGAAACCTGATCAGAGTAGCCAGAGCAAATTATAAGCAGGTGGTAGTGGACCACAAGTGAGATTTGGATAGGGACGCATGGGCTAATTTGGTGCAAGCAGCTAGGTCAAATGATGCTAGGTTGTTCTGGGATCTAGTCTTGTTGGGGCCCAAATATAAAAGATTGGGTGATGCACTGGAAACTAACGTGGCAGATGCAGATTGTATTGAGCATTTTGCCACTCTTTACAACCCGCCCGAAGTAGCTGAGGGTGAGATAAACACTGAGCCTAAGGAGGCACAGAACCTCCTAGAAGATAGACCATGTAGAGAGTAAGGGTACTTGGTGTCACTTTCAACCAAGGAAATAGCAGATGCAGTTGTTTGAAAAACTCAGCCGATCACCAGGCTCAGACAGCATCCCGGCTGACTTGTTTAGAGAAGAGATCGATCTGTGGAGCCCAGTACTAATGGTGTGTTTTTACACCATGCGTGCAAAGGCACAGATTCCGGGATCATGGGGGAAGGCAATAATCCAACCAATCTACAAAAAGGGCCCAAGAAATATGTCGTATTCATATAGACCAATCTCACTCCTTGACTCTCTGTCTAAAATCTTTGGAAGAGTGCTGCTGGGGAAAATCGAATCTTGGATCTTTACCAGTGGCGCTCTCGATGAGATACAATTGGGTTTACGCGCAGGACTAGGGACGAACAAGCAGATTTGCTATCTCCACCTGATCTTGGCAAATTCTCTCTATTTGAGGGGCAAACCCATATAGCTTGCATTCATGGACCTAAGCATAGCCTTTGACAAAGTGAACAGGATAACGCTGTGGGCTGTGCTTGGGTCAAAGGGTTGTCCCATGGGGATAACAGACACATTGATCAGTTTGCATAAAAATACCCATGCCTGAGTGAGCAGTGGCTCCTCTGGCCACTTTACTGCTTACTTCCAGGTCCAGGTGGGAATACGAAAGGGATGCGTGAGGGCTCCTGTCTTGTTCTCTTTGTACATCAATGGGTTGTTGGAGACTTTGGTGCAAGTTTCAACTGATGTGCTGAAAATCAATGGGAAGTCATACCCATTCCTGGCATAAGCCGATGACAGGGTCCTGATGGCATGCACACCAAGAGCCTTGCAACATCTTGTCATGGCGTATACAGAATGTATGAAGTCATTGGACCTAAAGGTCAACGCCGCCAAGTCGACAGTAATGTCCTGCCATCTAACTAGGAACAGCCCAAATAGGGCACCGATCTGCACAAATGGTGTAAAAACCCCAAGAGTAATGCACTTTGACCACCTATGGATTCGTTTAACTTCAAACCTGAAATCGGCAGCCCATATCGAGAAGCAAGGGGCTAGGTTTATTCAATCCATTGGAGGAGTCCGGAGATGTATGTCATTGTCTAGCTACAAGCCATTAGAATTGATGAAGACAGTATTCATGAGAAAAGTGAAAGCAGTTGTAAAATATGGAGCATCGCTTTGGGGACATGGGAACACAAGAAAGATTCAAGTCACAGAGAACCATGTCCTGAAACGTGTCCTTGGTCTCCCCCAATCGGCTTCAAATTACGATGTCCACACTGAGCTAGGGATTCCTTTTGTGGAGGATGAAATAGAACTGGAACCAATCCTGCACTGTCTTAGGCTATGGGCTAATCCGAAAGCTGGGGTAACAAACTCTCTGATCAAAAAATCTGATAGGCAGAGGTGGTCACGAGAAAGTCCCATGGCTGTCAGAGGTGAGGAAGTGGTTGGCAAAACTGAACGCTAAACAACATCTGACGAACCCCACGTTAATCACCAAAGCCTTTGCGACAAAGCTTAAGCTTCAGGCATTCTCCATGTCTACCGCTGAGAGAGAATGTTTCAAACTGGAGAAGGGCACTAACAGAAACCTGGCAATAATCTCATCAGTTGTAATTCAAAACTATTTACTATGGGTAAACAATCCAGGTGAAAGAGCCTCATAACTTGAGAAAGATTCAATTGTCTCCTAATAAGATTTACATTATCCCGATGGTTAGGGGGCAGGGAGAGCAATTTGTGCCCTTTTGGTTGTAATGCTGTGGAAGATGCATTGCATTTTGGGTTGTTCTGTCCAGTCTTAGGACATCAGAGCACGAACATTGGCTCAAGTCTTCACAGACAGACAATTCACACAATGCCCACCAGCCTTGCTATATCTCCTATGGGTAGAAAATCTGTTTTTGAGTTGGTTATTGCTATTCTTCTTGAGACAAGCTATGGCCAGGAGGGCATTTGTGTTATCCTCCATCTGTGTAAGTTGATAGGCTCACAAATGCGGCCCAGTTCATAACAACAAATAGGGGAGGCACATGCTAATATGGGCACAATGTAAAATGCTTGACCAAAAAGTTCTTAGCTGCTTCTTATCATTTATCATTCTCATTGATAATAGATTCATTTTTAACCTTCCGGTATCTGGAAGGCATAAACAGAGTTCCCATCTTGTACTCCAGCATTTGTATTTGCCAGAACTCTGTACTGCTCTTGAGATTGTTTTCTTTTTTATTATGTATAATGTATTCATGCATATTCACCTGTGCCCTTTTATGGCATATATTTATGTGTTTTATTCTTTTATGGCAATTTGCTGAAATAAAGTGATTTTGGATTGAAGAGATTATTTATTATCAAAGCAAACAATGCAGAAGTTTTCAGAAAATGAAAATGAGGACTGATGGACACCCTCAGTCTTTTTCCACGTACCTGCTGGGCCTAGAGACCCATACTGCTCCTCACTGATGAACCCCAACAAGGGCAAAACATGTTTGGGGAAGCTTGTGGTCTCGTGCAGAAGGAATGTGGCCTAGCAGTTCGGGCTGGACTGCCCCTTTTGGGGTGGGGCCAAGCCTGTTTTGGATATGGTCTTTCCCCTTCTGTAATGGCTTGGCAGGCGAAGAACGGTGGTCTGGAGGGTTGCCCAGAGCATTGCCAGTGGTTAAGATTCATTCTAAACCTTCCAGCCATCACCTCTTTGTTTTTGCTTTGCCACCCTGAGTGGGACGGGTATGCCCAGACGTGGGATCCGTGCCTGCTCGGCCTAGAGACCCAAGCTACTCCTTACTGATGAGCCCCAACAAGGACGAAACATGTTTGGGGATGCTTGTGGTCTTGTGCAGATGGGATGTGGCCTAGCAGTTCGGGCTGGACTGCCCCTTTTGGGGTGGGGCCAAGCCTGATTTGCATATGGTCTTTCCCCTTCTGTAATGGCTTGGCAGGTGAAGAACAGTGGTCTGGAGGGTTGCCCAGAGCATTGCCAGTGGTTAAGATTCATTCTAAACCTTCCAGCCATCACCTCTTTGTTTTTGCTTTGTCACCCCAAGTGGGACGGTATGCCCAGACGTGGGTCCCGTGCCTACTGGGCCTAGAGACCCAAGCTACTCCTCACTGATGAGCCCCAACAAGGGCGGAACGTGTTTGGGGATGCTTGTGGTCTCGTGAAGAAGGGATGTGGCATAGCAGTTCGGGCTGGACTGCCCCTTTTGGGGTGGGGCCATGCCTGATTTGCATATGGTCTTTCCCCTTCTGTAATGACTTGGCAGGTGAAGAATGGTGGTCTGGAGGGTTGCCTAGAGCATTGCCAGTGGTTAAGATTCATTCTAAACCTTCCAGCCATCACCTCTTTGTTTTTGCTTTGTCACCCCGAGTGGGATGGGTATGCCCAGCTGTGGGTCCCGTGCCTGCTGGGCCTAGAGACCCAAGCTACTCCTCACTGATGAGCCCCAACAGGGGCGAAACATGTTTGGGGATGCTTGTGGTCTCGTGAAGAAGGGATGTGGCCTAGCAGTTCGGGCTGGACTGCCCCTTTTGGGGTGGGGCCAAGCCTGATTTGCATATGGTCTTTCCTCTTCTGTAATGGCTTGGCAGGCGAAGAACAGTGGTCTGGAGGGTTGCCCAGAGCAATGCCAGCGGTTAAGATTCATTCTAAACCTTCCAGCCATCACTTCTTTGTTTTTGCTTTTTCCGCATTGCTACATACCTTCCCTTTAGCAAAAGGTTAATACACCAACCTACACTTTTTTGCTGAGAGGTAAGATGATATTGAACATACACGTGGAACAAAAATAAACTGGTTTAAGCAGGCGTAGATTTCCTACTAAATGTATTTATTTATTTGGTTTTAGTTCATATTACAAATACATAATACAATGACATCAATAAAGTCTAACAATTAATCAATAATACAAACAGTAATAATAGTGGTAAGAATAATCAATTATAAACCTTAATTCCATTTTCAATTAAAACTAATTTCGAAAAATCAAGCTGAAGCAGTCAGCCAAGACAGTCAGTCATAGAACGTCAGAAAAAAGGTCAAATATTAAAGTACAGTTCATGTAAAGTACTTTCCCCATACATACATAGATGATATGACAATTAACAATGACGCAAAATGATACAGTACTATGCTATATCTTTTTAACGCAAAAGTTTACTTTACCGAGACCTGTGGTTGCATGCAGGATATAATTAGTTCATAAAAAAAGGTTTAATCTGTGTACATACACTGAACAATGCTATATGAATTGAGTCTGTGTCTGTGTGTAGGCAATAATGGCAAAAATGATCGGACTTAATAGAGTCATACTCCAGGGGAATTTTATTTATTATAAGACGTAGTATAAAACTACGTACATGTGTGATGGGTTTGCAGATATTTATGGGAAAATCGTCCTATTATATTTACTTTTTGGCATGGGTAAACTAGTACCGGAATCAAAGTCAGGCATCCGCTCACTTGATCGAAAGCGTTCATATATTTATACCAAAACAGTCTAGTGTGAAGGATTTCAATCAGGCGACGCACCCCTTAGTCTCGGCCCACTATGCGGCGCGTGATTGAAATGCTTATGTTTTATGTTAGATTCAATATTGAGATGGTACACCACTCATATCACACACCCTTTTAAAATACCCCGGGTCACGATGGACCATGAACCACGCTGGTTGATAAAATGTAATATTTATTTATTTATTTGAAAATTCAAAAGAAATCATACCATTTTTTATAGGGGGCAGCAATCACCAGTGGGGTGATAAGAACAATAGGAATGTAAGCAATGCACTTAGTTTTACCTTCTATAGACACAACTACAAAACACCAGGGGATAGGAGCACTTTTTGATTTTAGGTAAGATAGCACTTGAGTTAGAACATCCCCCTGCAATGTTCCCTAGACCCACAAATAATCAATTCTAAGTGGATAAACAGAAGCAGCAGGTAATCAGCAATGACAAATGCAAAACAGAATTGAAATCCAACCTTCCCTCTCCAAACAAGAGAGAAAAGCGTATTTTAAACCCTGGCAATGTTAAAAATGACACACAGAAATGGATGAATAAAACAATGAATCAATTAATGTTTATAAAACTCTTAAAGCAAAAACAATTCTTTACTGGAGCAACACTGGATAGATAATAGCAATCACAAGCAATGGATTGAGCAAAAGCATACAATTTGAAATTGAATGGAAGATTTAAAACTGTTTATACTCAAATGACCCATTGTAAATTTAGCAAACTTTTGCAATTCCCACCTGAATTTACCAAAACAGGTTTTAATAAAAACGGGTGAAATATGATAAATCACGATTATGGTTCATAGGTACAATATGGAAGTGAAATGAGGCCTCTAGCTGGTAAATTGAGTGAGTTATGCAAGAACTAGCGAGGTACATTTTGAGAAAATGAAGGCGCGAAAAAGGCAAAGAAATCAATTTGACAAGGACAGTTTTACGCTACACTAGAGCATTCAGGCTAGGCTACCAGATTGAGGCAGAGTAAGCTCCAGTGTTGACTTGTGAATTCAACCCTAGCACCCCCGCGCCCGCCCTGGCGGAACCAGTCTGATCACTTGAAACAGGATTAATAGTTTAGGATTTTACAAGACAACATTATTGAAGAAGTTGGTGCTAGCACAAGGAATCAAAGGCAGGGTTTGAAGAATGATTTTTGACAATATTACAAGTTATCAGAATTAGGATAGGATGACTTAGAGAGTGGAACTAAGGACAATGCAAGGCAAGGTACTATGATTCCTATTGATACTCACAGTCCACTTTTTAGTTTGGATTTTGGACAGTCAGCGGTTCTGGTCAACACACGGATCTGGTCTAACAAAGGACAGCCGAAAAACATCAGCGGGACAGGATCAGCTGGGCAGAGACTGGATACTAAAGGATAGTTCTTTTGGACTGGCATTTCTGGTTACTGGATTCTAGAGGGCAGCACGGTAGCAGCATGGCAGGATTGTATGCAGTGAGTGGAGGCAAGCCAGGCTGGATAAGGATGCCAAAAGTACCACAGTTTCTCCTAGTTACTGGGAGATTAGTGGGTTTTTAATATTGTAGGGTAAGCCTTGCTGGAGCAGGATCAACAATGCTTGGGTTTTGCAATGGGCCCTGGAATAGTATCAGCAATCCTTGACCTTGTTGTTGGGATCTGGAGTCTGAAAGATGAAACAGGAACGCAGGGCAGGAAATTAGGAAGAGTGTTTGTGTCCAGGGTCCTGTCAGGGATCCTTATTTATAATGCAAAATGGCATCATCAAGGTAGAGGCTGGGCAGGGTTAATTACGCCAGCCCCTAAACTACTTGGATTGGGCAGGAGAGCTAGTCTCCGCCTCGCTCTCGGTTGGATTTCAAAGGGGATGATGTCAGGTTTATGAGGTGAGGTTTACAATGAACCCAACACTCCCACATTTACTTTACTTAAATTCTGATTTTGGCAAAAACATACATTGCTTCACTTGTAATCTCTTGGCAAATTATACACACAGGTTACATATTATGTGCAGCCCAAATCAGTCCAATCCTCAGGTCTGTGTGACCTTGTTTTGCTTTTCTAACACATTTTGGTAATTTTACAATTAAAGATTTGGCCTAAAATTCCACAATTTTATACACAAATGCGAATTGTCCCCTGGGATATATGTACAAAATATTATGTTTGCCACATTAATACTTTCCTTGGGATCTGTCATATTTCGTAACTTCTGTCCCCCATCCGGCAATGAGTTCTACCAAGTTTTAAAAGATAGCCCACGAAATTAGATTTAAAACTGCAAATGATTTAAATGTTTGCTAATTCTTGCTACAGAAATAAAAGTTTTTAAAGTTTCTTTATAACATAGTCTTTGGCACGAAAAGGCAGCCCCTTTGTTACTAGATCCTGTTTCATCCTTCAACTGCAAGCAGCTGTCATTTACTTCAAGGCAAGGGGATTTCCAGTCTTAATTGAAGGTTTTATTGCCCCTTCACACTTGACAGGTGAGTGTCCCAGGACTGCTATTGTCCCAGCCTGGAGCACAGACGAATGTCTGACGAGCGTGTGAACTTTCATTGTCCTGTCCCATTCAACGTTTTTCAAGCTGGCACTTCGCACCTACATGTCCTGAATATATGGTGTATCTCCCTTCCTTGGAGGAGTCTCATGGATAGCAACTAGAATAACAGGTTTTTCTGAGAGTTTGCAAATCCATCCCATGTGTTTTAAACTCTTGTTTCATGTTGCACAAAAAGCTGCAACATGAGGAAAGGACTAAGGGAAACGAAGTCTCCCCGCACTGACTGTATTAAGGGCATGTCAGTTTCCCCATAAGAATTGAGCAAAAGCCCAGAGGAGTGTGGCAGAAGGCTGCTCTTCTCTGGCAAAGTCTAGATCAGGGTGTAAAACAACAGATCATTTAGTTCAGGATGGTCGTTGGGGTCAAACACTTCAGGCATCACCACCTCCTCGTCAGGTCTGGGTGATTGACCAACTACCTCCACCACAGTGGTAGGCAAGTTAGGGGGAATATTTTCTTTCCCTCTTTTTGGTTTCTTGACTCCTTTAGCCTTGGGTTTCCCCTTTGGCTGGGGCACAGCATTGGTCTTGGCCAGTGCTGCCCTTGTTTGAGACCTTATGCAGGGTCTGTCAGCAGTATCTCCCACAAGCCCTAAAGTTCTGAGATCGTTGCCCAACAAGACCTTTCCTGGGACACTCCTCTGAATGCTCACTGGAAACCTGACTGCTGTACCATTGATAGTAAGATTTACAGGTATTACTGGGAAGATGAGAGATGGGCCATCAGCCAACTTAGTGGCAACTTCCTCTGAGTCTACCATGGTAGAATCCACTACAGTGCAACTGCACCCACTATCCCTAAGAGCTGGAGTATCTACTCCATTGATCAGCACACTGTCTTTAAAGTAGTGCTTGGTGTTATCTGGAATCCTAGCATAAGCCTCTGTGACTTTAGGCTCCCAGGAACCCAGGGAAACTAAAACTACCTCAGCTTCTATCCCACTGGGGAAGGAGTCTGAGGAGAAGGATGCTCCGGTAATCTCTTCTTCCTCGTAGGAGGCGAAGGCCAGATTAGCAGAGTGGACCCCCAAGGTTTTGACCTTACATCTGGTATCCCCTTCACGTGGTCAGTTGCTCCACAAGCAAAACAAGATCCATTGGGTCTGTTTACATAGGGAGGCTTATTATAACCAGAGTTCTGTTTCGGAGGCTGACCTCCACTACCCTGTGAGTTCTCTTGTGTCTTACCCTTATGTTTCTTTTTGTGGCCCTTTTGGGAAAAAGATTTATCAGTTTCCCCACCCTCCTTATCTTTGGACTTTTTCCCTTTTTCTAGCTTACCAGGATGAGGCTTGTCCTTATGGGACACTCGATGTGACACCCATACATCTGTTGCAATGGCAAGCTTCTTAGGATCTATCTCCTTTGAATCTGCCAAATGCTGCTTAAGCTCAGGGGAAGAAGATGCAAAAATATGTTCCAGCATGACAAGACTTATCATACCTTTAAAGGTAGAAACCTTATAACCTTCGACCCAGCCAGTCAAGTTTTTTAAGGATTCAGTTACATAAGATACCCAAGTACCACCTTCTTTTTTCTTATACTCTCTGAATCCTTTTACGTATTGGGCAGGAGTCTTTCCAAACTTTAAAATGAGAGTCTGCTTCATCATTGCAAAATCTGCTCTCTCAGCCTTCGACATTTCCATAATGGCACTGCAGCCAGAATGGGCAGTCTGCTAAGTAACCAGGCAATTTTATCAGCATTGTCAACTTGTTGAACTTCGCATGCATACTCAAATGTATTCAGCCAGTCCATAATGTCATTCTTTTCCTCATACACACTGAGCAGATCGTTTGGAATACTCACCGGTCCCCGATGCAGTGAGACCCAGGCTTCTCCGGTTCAGTTTCAGTACTGGCAGGTTCAGATGTGATCAGAGGGACGTCTCGACGCCTTATGATAGGTTATTTATAACGCGCTTAATACCCAGAGGTTTCTAAGCGCGGACCCAGGGATCGAACCTGTGTTGCTCCGTGTCGTCTTGTTTCCAAGTCGAGCACGCTGCCGATGAGCTATCCTCCTTGTAGATTCTGCGACAGCAGGAGTCAGGGTCGAGGGTGTCCCAGATGCAGTGAACACGCACAGGTTTGTTACCACAGCAGGGCACTCGGCAACCGCGTGTATTCTGGTCCCAAAGCACACGACTCACTTCAGACCTGGGAACGCCAAGTGTACGAATCGTGTGAGAGTGCCGAGGATACGGGATTAGCAGTAAGCCAGGTGGTGGTGACAGAGCAAGGTTCCTGTGTAGGCTGGTCAGTGCACTGGATGGCCCAGGGACGCTTCCGAAGGCTTACATACAGGATTTGGTGAAGGTGCCAAGAATAGTTGTTCCCACTATTCTAAAGGGTCGAAGCGCCTTTGCAGACCTTCTCGTACGATCAGAGGCAGAGTGGTCTCGCAGGACGACAGCAGTACAGGGTGCCAAACCTGCAGCGGGTCACCAGCGGTTCCTCGACTCAGCTTCTTGTTGCAGGATACTTGGCTCCTTATCCCTTGTTCGGTGTGAACTCAGGAGATCGACCTGGTATTGGTGCTTTCAGCCTCCTCTTATCCAAAGTTCCCTTCGCGCTAAAAGGGAGAGGGCCCAATGGGAGATCTGCTCACAAACACTCACACCATATGTGGACCTATCACGGACCACGGTGGTCCCAGGCATTCAGGACACTCTAGACTCTCTGGCACTCAGGATGTGTATTGGGAACAGACATCCCAACCCACATCCTGGAGGCACACACAAGGCATGCAGAAGCCCGCGTAAGGGTTGTGTTTCGCGGGAAAGTGCATGACCAAATAAGGACTTCCCCGGGTCGGCTTGACCTGGGTGAAGGTGAATTGGCAAGACGGTCAGCGGACAGGACAAAGAACCTCGTGGCATGGCCATTTTGGAGCCAGGCCACTCATTTGGGCCAAACGCGGTAAGCGCGGATAACATGGCGAAAAAGGGTTCAAAACACAAGAGAAATGATAGCTGCCACCAGTCACGTCCGTGATACACTTGCAAATTTCATAAGAAGTCCAGCGAGAGTTTCTAGGGCCGTTGGAATGACTAGAGACCCAAGAGCGCGGTAATGTAAGTTACGTTGCACTCTTGTTTCATGTTGCACAAAAAGCTGCAACATGAGGAAAGGACTAAGAAAAACAAAGTCTCAGAGTACTGACTGTTTTAAGGGCATGTCAGTTTCCCCAGAAGAATTGAGTGAAAGCCCAGAGGAGTGTGGCAGAAGGCTGCTCTTCTCTGGCAAAGTCTAGATCAGGGTGTAAAACAACAGCAAAAAGTTTGGGGGTTGCCACATGGAGGGAAAATACATACAATTATGAAATCTTTCCTAACACCGGACATAATCTGAATCAGTGATTATGACCAGTTCGTGGAGTAGGTGTTGGACAGCAGTGAGGATGGCTTGATGAACTGCCATCAACTCTGCCACCTGACTACTACGGGGACCGATTTTGTACCCAGCGAGGGCTGCAGGGCATCATTCACCCAAGCATTCTCAACGCCGGCCACCAGTTCCTTTTTCCTGTTTTCGTCAACATGGTAGGAGCACCCGTCCACATAGACTGTGGGCATTCCCTCGCACTTGTCTTCTTCATAGACTTTGTGCGGGGGATTCAGGTACACCTCCTTGTTGTCCTGGGTTTTAAGACTTTTGTCTTCGAGACAGTTTTCTCTGGCACAATCATGCAAGTCAACCAGAATTTGCGCGATGGGACTCTTCTTGTTTTGGCCATATCTGACCTCCGCAGGAAAGCCTTGCATTGACAGAATCCAGGAAGTAATTCTGGAATTACTCAGATTTCTGGCCCACATTCTGTCACTTTCGAGATATTGCAAAGGCTGGTGTGGAGTCTCCACTATGATGTGCTCCCACTGGATGAACGGGCAGTAATTATTCAATGCCCACACCGTTGCCAGGAGTGCCTTCTCACAATAGTTGAATTTTTCCTGCACAGAGGATATTGTCTTCCTTGCATAGGAGATGACTTTATTGACCTTGTCATGCTTTTGATATAATACTGCTGTCAAGCAGGTATTCGATAACTCTGTCTCCAAGAAGAACTCCTTGTTTTTGATAGGGTAAGATAGACAAGGCACTTGTGAGAGGCTTCTTTTGAGTTGCTTCACTGCCTCAGCTTGTTCTGGATGACCCCCCCTTAAACAGATGGATCAGGGGTATTGTGATCTCTGTGTAATCCTCAATGAACTTCCTACTCTAATTAGTTAGTCCAAGGAGGCTTCTTAGCTCACGCAGAGTTGTGGGGTCTTTGAGTTTTAGGAGTGCTTCCACTTTCTTTTCCTGGGGACAGAGTCCCTCAGGAGTTATCTCATGCCCCAAGAAGTTGACACAGGTTCTGCACCACTGTGCCTTTTGGAAGGAGAGTTTTGCTCCGACAACCCTCAACAGGGTAAGAACATAACGGATTTCTGCTATATGGTCCTCCACAGTTGAACTTTTGATCAGGAAATCATTTACATAGGCCAGGTTACCCCTTTTGCCCAGTTCGGGCATGGCCTTATGTAGGAAGATGTTGAATTTGTTGCCAGAGTTGATGTATCCGAAGAGAGTCCGGGTCCAAGTGTATTGCTGCCCCCCGAAGGTAAAGGCCAGCTTGTATTGGTCCTCCCTAGTGACAGGCACGGTCCAGTACCCATTGGTGAGGTCAATGGCAGTGTGTACCTTTGACCCCTGGATCTGGGCCAGCCTCTGGTCAATGTAGGTGAGAGGCCATTGGGAAATATAGACACGTTTGTTCAGCTCCCTCAGTTCCGCACAGAGTCTCCACTGGCCGTTGGGTTTTAAAATCCCCAGCACCGGATTATTAAAGGTGCTGTGGACTGGACGAATTATCCCACGGGACTCAAGGTTTTTGATTATTTCTGTGAGGGACTCCATGGATGCAAGAAGCAAGCGGTATTGCTTCACAAACACTGGAGTCATACTAGGGTTCATGGGAATCGTTGTTGTATGGATTTCGGTGCAACCACAGTCATATGAGTCCACCGCAAAGAGATCTTGAAAATCTAAGAAAACTTATTTCAACTTCTGCTTTTGCTCTGGAGTCTCACAGGCATCAGCTAGGTTGACTCGCTTTTCAACCATTTGCCTGAAGCCTGGAAAGACTTCCGGTTTGGCTATTTCAGCGGCCTCCTCCAGCTGAGTGGAGAGGTCCCTGGTTAAAGTATTGACCTGGACAGAGGGATTCAGGCAAGGAAGGCAGTCCTTGTGGACCTGGAAGATCACTTCATCCCGCCTGATGTCACAGGTCACCTGTTCCTCACCCTAAGGGCAGGAAGAGTACACCAGGAAATTCCCCCCTTGCCAGGTGAAGATCCTGTCTGGTGGTAAGTCATTAAAAAACAGAAAAGATATGTCCAGAGAAAAGTATATTTAGAAAAATGTATCAAAATGTATTTATAGTGATACAAAAATTGATGACTAGTGAATAAATCACAGAAAATTATTATACACTGATCATTTTAACATAGCAAATCAGCAGCAACAATATGCCAAAAATCGGCTAAAACATCATCACTCATACTCAACATACATGGTGCATTCATTCACACACAACTCATCATACCGTGGCATACATCCAAAGTACTAAAGACACAAAAAACATGCTAAGAACCAATGGGGAAAAGAAATTAATAACTAGTCCCCATAATGACACACATTATTGCGATGTTTACAAACAATAGAAATAATTCACAGAAAATCTATTGTCAGGGTGGATAGGAAGAACAGGTACAAAGATCACATACCTGTAGAATTTATCTCTCGACCGGTTTCGACGTGTAGTGGTGGTTAACTGAACGTCTACCTCAAGAGGTGGGTGTTACCATTGTGATGAAAACCTAGCTGCTGCAACAACCTATGCAGTGTAGTGTGGCCAGTCACACCAGACAATTTAGGACTAAAACATGACCTGAAGGGCGCCCCATGCAATTTAAGGAGATCCAGAGCTGCATGTATTTAAAAAGTGAAGAGGCAGCACAACTTAGCCTGAGCATTCAACGCAGTCTGCGGATCACTGCAGAACAGTTGCCGTATAATAAAATTGACTAGCAAAGAGGGAGAACAGATGGTCATCTCATCGTTCCAAACTAATTGTGAATTCGAAACGCTGCGCATGCATGTAGGGACCTACACGGAGTGACAATTACTTAATTGTCACTTTCTTTGTCAAAACAGTCATTTGGAATTGGTCCTATCAGTTCATTACCTAAATCTATGGAAAAAATATTGGTCATCAACTGCCATTCCAATAATGGTGCCTGCGCCCAGAGTGATGCTCCTAAGGTCGCTGTTATCCATCAATATTGGAATGGTGTTGTGTTCTACATTGACTAATGATGTTGGCTTTAACCCCAACCCTTGCTGTTGAAGATGGGCATTGAGGTGAACATATGCGTCAGGATGTAGGACTTTATGTCCTCTTTTAATTTTTAATTCAAGTGGGAATAGTTGTGTCCATCCTGGGATGGTGACCTCCTCTCCAATTTGAACTTCAACTGCATATGGCAACAGTTGGGCTGACCGAAATGTTTTTTCTGAATCATCAAAGTCCATGGGATTGCCCCCTAGTCGGGACCAGGCTTTGTATTGATCAGGTCCAAATGAATGGCAAACCGATTGAGAATGTCATTGCCTAAATAGAATGCAGCAGGGACATCTCGCACGACTCAACAATTACGTAATATGCTTTTGTTGCCTATAGACATTTTGAGCATACACCTGCTAGGCAGGAGATGTTTGGAATTGGGAGTTTCCAGTTCCATTTCCCATGTGGGAATGGCTGGATCTTTTGGGAGCTGTCGCAACATAGCTTCGCTGATGAAGCTCTTACCGTTGGTCACGCACACTCGGGCGAGAACAGATTCCTTCCCCTCATTTAACTGAGTAGGCATGAATAACTTTTCTCTAATTTTCTGAATCTCAGCTAAACTTTGAGCTGGTTATTCATCACTCTTGACTATGGAATTGGGATTTTGAGATTGTGAATTGGTATAAAATTTAAAAGTATTTCCTTCCAGTGTGGAATGCCACTTGAGGCTGGAAGGAAGGTTGATTTTGAGGAATGGAGAGGATTTCCCATCACCAGTTTGTTGTCCTACAGCAATTACTGTCACGTCATGTATTTGGTTATTCTGGAAATGAAACTCAATATGATCAGGTTTTTGTTCACCCATGTGGCATGTGCCATTTAAACTAAAATGGTTGACACTGGTTTAATTTTATCGGCCTGGTAGTCTGGGTCCAGAGGACCTTGTTCACACAGTCTATTAGGGGGGACAACCTACACAGGATGTCATTCCCCAGTAGACAGGGTGTGCCCTCTGGAGTCACTACTATGACCGGGTGTTTCACCTTGTGTCGCCCAATTTTTATTTACAAATCTTCAGTCCCCTCAACATGAATTTCATTCCCATTGAAGTTCTGGAGTTGTCCAGGAAGAGGGGTAAGCGGGATCTGGTATCTCTCCCCTATCTGAATTTAGCTGATCAAAGGCCCTTTTTGACAGAATAGTGGCTTGGGATCCAGTGTCCACCTCATTTGGATCTCTTGGGACCCATTTTTCTTTGGGCGGAGTCCCCCCTTCCATGAAGGAGAAGATCTTTTTCCCAGAATCCTCTGGGGATTCCTCTCCTTCAAATTGGAGGGCCCTAACCTCCTCCACAAAATGGGTCTTTTTGGGTTATTTATTTCTCCTACCCGCCCTCGGAGGGGGAGGACACGAGGCGTGAGATAGCACAGGCCATAGCGGCAAATACAGCCGTCAATGCCTCTGCGCTGATGATGCAAGACAGTCTGGGGGCTGTCACGCAGGTCCTCACCTCTATCCTGCAGAATATGCAGCAAAAAACCTGCCACCTATGTTCCTTAGGTGGCAGGTTTTCAGGGGCAGGAGATTTTTGTTCCAGTCCTTGGATGTCCAGGGGCTTTTCATGGGTGAGGAAGGAAACTTCTTCTAGGGCTTTACACTTCCCTTCACCCTTTGTGTCCTCCTCTGGAACTGGTGTGTTGTTGGGGTGCTCTCCCTGTCATTGTTGTGGAGTACCAGACCCTTGGTTGGTGGGGTTCTGAGCCGCCATGTTCATCTGAGGGTTCTGTTGAGCCCTCAACATGTGAACCAGATCCTGTGATAGGTTTTGGACCTGGCGCTCCAGTTGTGACACCCGTTCCAGCTGGTACGGGGGTCCCTGGTCAACCCTATGTGAATCACAGGAAGGGTAACTATCCTGTCTCCCATAGTACTCTGGGTATTGAGAATTTTGGTAACACTCCACCCTTGGCCTCTCCTCTCCCGGAATTGGGCTGTCTGGACTCCTGAAAGCAGGGAAAGAAAGGAGGGTTGTCCTGGAGGTTGGGGTTTTGTGGGTTCCGGGGAAAGAAACTCAACCCAGCATATGGGGGATTACTGCCCACCTGGGAAAAGTTAGGAGGGAAGTTTCCTGGGGCGGTACCTACCTGGGCTGGGGGGGTCCATGCATACCTCAGGAATGGTCTGTTACCCTTGTATCGGGGGCTGATGTAATCAGGGAGTTAAGGGTCCCATTTGTGGGATTACCTCCCTGATTACCACCTGTCTGATATTGGCCCAAGGGCCTTCTGGGTCTTTGATTGGGTTGATTTGATACAGGTATGTTTTTAGACCCCCCATCTTCAGATCTAAAATGGAGGCAGCCTTCACCTCTGCCACCTCAGCAGCAGCAGGGGTGTTGGCTGGTTTGGGGTTTTTGTTTGGATTTTTGTTATCTGCTGGTTTTTGGACCTCATAAATGCGGGTTGCCTGCTCTATGACCCAGTGCAGCGATCTTTTCTCATGAAAGTCCCTCACCAGCTGGTCATTATATATTTTGGGAGGGCATGAAAGAAGGTGGTGATGAACTCCTGACTCTCTGTGCGCACCCTCCTGGTGATCTGTGCAAAGGAACGTTTGAGCTCCTGCGCAAATTCTTGGGGGGCCTGATCTTCTGCGCACTGCAGATTGTAGGCCGCCTTGCGGGCCTCTTGGGGGTTTCTGTGAGCAGAACATTTTTCAAGGTGGCTGCCCAGTAGGTGGACCATCTGGAGTGGTTCTGGTCCTCCAGTCCCGCAAAGAAACTGGAGTATTTAGGGGAGAAGGTCCATTTTACATACTCTATGCAATTCTGGCTGTCCTTCATATGAAAATTATCCATCATTTGCTCGTATAGTTCTAAGTATTCCCAAACAGAATGGGCCTCATTACGAGAATGGAGGTAATCAGAAAAGGAAGGCAGAATGGTAATACCGGCATCGTTAATGGGTGTGGGGCATTACGACGTGACAACCCGCCAATACCGCCACCGCCCATACCGTGCCCCTTCATACCGGCACACGCGCGTACACGCGCCCTTTCACGGAGTAAATACCGGGATGCCGGTAATAGGAGGACATCACAACTCACGCGGGCATGCAATTACCGGCATCCCGAGGGCGGTAATTAGGACCTGCACGATGGCAGACATACAGGCATCGCGGACCACCCGTAAACAGCAATCTGCAGTCAAGGCAACTGCCACAGGTGCACACAATCACCACAGGTGGAGTCAATGGAGCCTGTCCCAGTATAAAAGGAGTACACCCACACACCACACCCCTTCCTACACCAAAATGATACCACTGGCTGTTGCAATCATGGGGCTGGAGGACATGCCTATACTGCTACAACTACAGCAACAACAGCAACTACCTATGCCTATACTGCTACAACTACAACAACAACTACAGCCACAGCAGCAGGCAGCACAGAGGAGACGCAGGAGGAGAAGGAGGTTGAGACAGGGCCAGCAATTACCACCAGTGCAGCCAGTAGTTCCTTGCAGGCAGCCACCAATCCCTTGCATCATACCCAGTCCATTCAATCTAACCCCTGAGCAGATCCACACCCTGTACCGGTTGGACCGGGTCACCATCACCACCATAGTGGACATGATACATAATGACATCGTCAGCCTCATAGAAATACGCACTGCCATCCCCCCGCTACTAAAGGTGGTGTCTGTGCTCCACTTCCTGGCCACAGGCACCTAGCAGCACACAGCGGGCCAGCTGCATGGCATTTCACAACCACTATTTTCACGCATGCTGACCCAAGTGCTGGATGCCCTCCTGAAGCGCGCTAGCACCCACATATCCCTACCACGGACTGCCCAGGAGATAGCCGTCATCAAAGTAGGCTTCCATGCACTGGTAGGCATGCCCAATTGTGTTGGTGCCCTCGACTGCACCCATGTAGAATTGGTAGTCCCCCATGCCATAGAGTCGGTGTACCTCAATCGCAAGCAATACCACTCAATCAATGCGCAGATGGTATGTGACTCCAGCAAGATCATAGATATCCCAGATCGACACATGATGCCATGGTGCTGTTGTAACTCCACGCTACCACGTCATATGGAGCGACATGCTGGACGACATGCCTGTCTTCTTGGTGAGTTGCCTGACTGGCCAATGGCAGTGCATCGGGGTTGTGAGGTGGGGGATGCATACTCCACCAGGGTGGGGATGGGTGGTGAGTAGACAATGCATGCAGAGCTAAACACTCCTGACCAGAACCTCCAAACCCGAACATGAGACATCACTGGCACACATTGGACCAATGCCGTATATCAATGACAACATGTAAGACGCACGACCTGGCCACCATGGGTATGTCAAATAATGCATGGCTAAAAATGATTGCAACTGTGCCAATGTGGCTAGTGTGACCATGCACAGTGTAGTATACACAGCAAAAATGGGAGGCTAAACATCATCCTGCAACCACAGTACATCTGCATCAACATGCAAGAATTCACCCTGCATCATCTGTACAACGCCATCCAGACTACCTCACCATATTGCAGTATACAATGCATCTAAATAAAATGTGTGCATACGTACAGGGACATGTGCATGTCAACAGCAAATAGCTGCGCCCATGGCTGTGAATCCTGAAGGTGGCAGCTCAGAGTGACTCACATAGACCTATTTGTATGCGCTTGCAGGTGAAGGAAGATATCCCTTGAAGCCATGGCTACTTACCCCTGTTCGGAAGTCGCGGAACAGCCATGAAGAGGAGTACAATCGGGTTCATACCCGTACCCGTGTTGTGATTGAGCAGAGCTTTGGCCTGTTGAAGGCATGGTTCTGCTGCCTAAGCAGGTCTGGTGGAGCACTTCTTTATAGGCCTGAGAAGGTGGCAAAGATCACCATTGTCTGTGTCATGCTGCACAACATGTGCCACCGGGGAAATGTACCACTGCCACCTGACATTGACATGCATGCACCAGGTGAGGATGATGAGGATGAAGACGGAGGAGAAGCAGCACCCCTGCCAGTACATGATGCACAAGATGGCCGTGCAGTATGCCAATCACTGATTGACGAATACTTCTGACCCACAGGGACGTCGATAGATATGTGTCAGTAACACATTGTACACTGGGTCCTTGTGGACATTCACAAAGGGAATGTGGGGATTTGGGCACTGTGCACTTTCATGAATTAAATGTATACACACGGAATGAACAATGTCCAGGCATCGAATGATTTTTCACACAACGGGTGTATTAATATCAACTACAGAAATGTTCTACCCCCCACCCTGCAACACCAAAACTACCAATACCCCAAATGAAATCCCGAAACACCCCAATGAACACCGCCAAAGCCCCACAATGAAGTCCCAAAACCCCCCCAACTAAGTCCCAAAACCCACAATTAAGTCCCAAAACCCCCAATGAAGTCCCAATACCCCCAATGAAATTCCCCTAATACACCCATTCACCACCTACACCATCTGACCCATTCCCATTGTTCTTCCACACTATTTTCTTGATTTCTTGTTGTCCAGGGGCAGCATTTCTGAATGTCTCGCACTCCGTCTTGTTGGACGCACAGGGCTGGAGAGTGCAGAAGAAGCGGGTGTGGAGGATGAGGGTGTGGTGGATGCGGTGGAAGCCGTGGTGATTTGCACGGCTGGTGTGGGTTGTGCCTGCTGCATATGCTGCAGGATAGAGGTGAGGACCTGCGTGACAGCCCCAGACTGTCTTGCATCATCAGCGCAGAGGCATTGACGGCTGTATTTGCCGCTATGGCCTGTGCTATCTCACGCCTCGTGTCCTCCCCCTCCGCAACATATTGTCGGACGAGGTCCAACATTGAGTCCTGTCTTGCATCCACCCTTGCTAGCCGTGGCTCAAGGTTGGTGGTGGGAGCAGCAGTGGTTGAGGGTGCTGCGACCGGGCGTGTATTGGCTGTGCTGTTCTGTGGGGGAGCTGAGGTCCGAATCATGGAGCAAAGGATCCGCAATGCTGCTGATGGGTGTGTCCTGAGTGTGGGGTAGGGGGATGGACACGGGGCTTGGGGAGTGTGGACATACCACATGGGTTAGTCCATCCTCGTCCACATACTCCTCCACTGCAGTTTCTATGTTGCTCAGTGGGGCAAGTGGCTGCTGCCTCGCCCACCGAACTTGTTGCTACCGACAGTGTGCCACTGGCCTCGCCTTTCACTGGTATTGCCAGCTCTGTGTTCCCGGTGTCAGGCATTGATGTGGGGCCCTCATGTGCAGCCATGGCCTGGGCCCTCGCCCTGGGGTTCGGTGTGGCCTGCGAGGCTGCCCCGGAGAATGTCTTGCCTGTGGGAGTAGTCTTGTGCCTGGACGTGGATACCCTTGTGGATGTTTCCTCACTGGTATCCTCTCCATCAGTGCCTGGGGGGGTAGAAGAGATGCAGGACATCAGTGATGGTGTTACATGCAAGATGCATTATATGGTTCTGTGGAGAATTTCATTTATCATGCATTCATATTTTACAGGAGTGTCACACACGGTAGTATGAAGGGGGCTTTTTGTCATGTGCCGTGACGTCTCAGTGCAGGGATGCTGCATGGCAAGTGGCATGCTGTTGTATTGTGGTTTGTGTGATGTATTACATGGGCACGGTCCATGTGTGTTGGCTGTGTGTTGGTAATGGGATTGGCACTCAGCATTTATTTAAGTGTGGCAGGGTTTGGGCATCTGGAAAAGGATATGTTGATGTGTGTGTTAGGACATGCATTGCCTTGCCTAGACTCTCTTCCACATCACTTGTGCAATGTCATGGTTCCCCCTACTGGGATCTGTAGGGTCACTCACCTCCATCTGCAGATGTTGTGGCACCCGTCTCCATCTCCCCAAAGCCCTCAATGGACTCCATCTGTATGAAGGTACTGCGCGTCTCCTCCCAGTGTGAAAGTTTTGTGGGTGAGTGGGGACCGCCACTTGTGGCCATGGCCTTCCTCCTATTGCTGGCCAGGATGTTCCGTAGCCTGAGGCGGAGGTCATCCCACCTTTTTTTACAGTCCTTCACTATCCGTGGGGTGGTGCCGACTGGCGAAACATTGTGGGCTACCTCCTCCCAGATCTCCTTTTTTTGTTGCTGCACCTCCCTTTTCAGGTTGTGCTGGTTGATCTCCTCGGCATGTGCAGCAAGGGTGTCCGCCAGCATGTTGAGTTCTTTGTCTGAAAAACTCTTTCTGTGCAGGCGGGGTTTGATTTTCTGGTAGCCTTGGACATTTTCTCTATATAGGCCCTGGTCTCTCCTCTGTAGCAGTGGTGGTTTGGGAGGATTGCAATGGATTGTGTTTTTAAAGATGGCTGCCGGCGCATTTCCCGTTCCGACATGATGACGTTACTCCCCGGTCCGGTATTACGAGCCCGGTATTAGCATGATGTTATTACTGGGTCGGTATTAAGGGGTGCCTCCTAGGCGGAGGCGGTATCGGCGGGTCCCGTGATGGCGCTATTGGGGGGGTTGGAGGGCCTTTAGCGCCAGGGCGGTGTGGCCATTACCGGCATGGGGGTTTGCACGTGCTCGCGCACTCATAATCAACCGCTATTAGCAGCATCATACAAGCATGGACCCGCTAGTTCCTCCATGCCGGTAATGACCCCCTTTTTACTGCGCTTTTCGTAATGAGGCCCAATAATTCGCATTTTTATGATATGGAGTTATGAAACTCATAATGGCCTTAATATGCCTAATGGGATCTTTGTTCATAGCTCTCTTAAGTTTGTTTGCCTTCTTTGTTTTAGTCACCCGAGTCCACTCGCCCTCAGACTCGGAGGCGCTGCTACTGTAGGTCCCTTCTTGATCCTCTAGGCACTCCCGGATTCTGCAAGCTTCAGAAGGGCTCGCTGAATGTTGGGGCCTAGTTTCTCTACTCCTGTGGTGCTCAGAAGAGTCTTCTGACCCTTCCCTGCTCCAAGGGTTGATGGAGTATCCCCCCACTGCCCTAACTGGGTAGATGTCTTCAGGACGCTCTTTTTGGGCCTCATTTCCTTTAGTTCCCCATCAAATTTAACCAACTGGTCCCTGGGAAGGTGGTATTTCAGTGGATCTGATTCCCTGACCCTCCCCTCATAGGAGTATCTCTTGTCAGAGATATCATCCCTAATATTTGGCTATCTGTACAGGGACACCCGTCCATCAATTTCTGGGGGGCCCTGATCTGTCAGTCCCATCTTACCAAACCTATTGAATTCTTCCAGTCCCATGGCTCCCAGCTCATGTGAGCCAGTAGCCATGAAGTCGGCAGTGTTCATGGCATTGAATGGGTTAAGGTCCCTGAGTACAGAGGTCCTTATGCTATGATCAGGTGTTGCCCTGTCCCTCTCTACCTGTTTAGGGTCCCTCCCGTTAGGATTTAGTCTAGCATCCTCTTTCTCCAACCTTGTTAGCTTTTCTTTTTCAGCACCTATTTCTTGGTAATAAGCAAAGATCTGAGCTTTTTGTTCATCTATCAAGGCCTTACTGGTCTCAATGATCCGCTCTTGTGCTGCCACTTGCTGGTGTAGCCCATCATTCTTTTCACAGAGAGCCTCATTGTCTCTCTGTGCTTCCTGTATGGTCTGGGAATACTGGGACAATTTCTGCTGCAGGAGACCCACCTACTGAGTTTTAGCATCTTTGGTCTGGGTGTTTTCTTCCAGAGCACCCTCTACTCGTCTGGCATGCCCCAGTAGCTTCCCATGCTCTGTTTTAGTTCATTGAGCTCCTGGAGGGCTAACTTTCTTCCCTCTAACTCGTTTTTTAACTTGCTTATTTCCTGGCCTATGGTGGCTTTCTCTTGATTTAGGGTACCTCTCTGTTCAGCCAGGTCATCCCTTTGTTTTTTGATGGCATTGGATTTATGGCGCTCTTCATCAAATTCTGTTTGAGAGTGGAGGTCCCTCAAGATTAACTTATGATTTTCCTCTTTCAATTCATCTATCTTATTTTGCAACAGGGTTATTTGTCCTGAGCAGGCCCTGTTATATGTTAATTGTTGAGTCAGTCAACCTTCTCCTGACGCTCTATTTTTGCTGCTTTTATTTGGGCCTCTTGATCTGCATTATTTTGCTGTTGGCGAGCCAACTCCTCTTTCAATTTTATGATGTAATTTGCAGATTCTACCTCTAACTCTTGGCTCTTTTGCAATGTTTGTTCTGCCAAACCTAAATCAATCTGGATTTTATTTAACAGTTCAGATTGATTCTGTGCTAAAATTACATTTTCCTCCTGCCTTTCCTGCATCACTCTCGTGTGGAGATACAGGTAGGCCGTGATTCTCGCCATTTTGTTTTGCTCTTCTCTAATTTTTGGGGCATATATAGCTCACTCAGAGCTTGGTGTAATAGGCCACCGTCCTGCCATGTATCCAGGTCCATGGCGGTGACCTGTTGAGTTATGTCTTGTAGCCAGACTTTCTCATCCTGTTCTGGCCACTCACCTCTGACAAATAGCTTGTGCAGGATGTGCTCTCTAGCCATATTGATCTCTACCAGAACAGCCATTTTGGAAATGTTCATTCTTTATTAATTATTTTGGGGTTGATTTAATTTTATGTTTATAGACAGGCCTGGTGCTTGAAGTATTTGTTTTGAGAGGCGCTTGTGTAGTGTTACACAGTATTGCCACCACACAAAGTATTACTACCTTGCAGGTTAGTCTGCTATGTTAGACTGTCACGGATGGTAACCAAATCAATCCTGGACAAGCCCCCAAATTTGTTAAGGATTTCAATTAGGCAATGCCCACCTTAGCCTCAGCCCAGTATGCGGCGCGTGATTAAAAAGCTTATGTTTTATGTTAGATTCAATATTGAGATGGTGCACCACTCATATCACACCCCCTTTTCAAATACTGCAGGTCACAATGGACCATGAACCAGGCTGGTTGATAAAATGTAATATTTATTTATTTATTTATTTTAAAATTCAAAAGAAATCATACAATTTTTAATAGGGGCAGCAATCACCAATGGGGTGATGAGAACAATAGGAATGCAAGCAATGCACTTAGTTTAACCTTCTATAGACACAACTACAAAACACCAGGGAATAGGAGCACTTTTTGGTTTTAGGTAAGATAGCACTTGTGTTAGAATTTCCCATTGCAATGTTCCCTCAAGCCACAAATAATCTATTCTAAGTGGATCACCAGAAGCAGCTGGTAAACAGGAATGACAAATGGAAAACAGAATTTAAACCCGACCTTCCCTCCCCAAACAAGAAAGAAAAATGGATTTTAAACTCTGGCAATACTAAAAACAACACTCGGAAATGGATGAATAACACAATGAATGTTTATAAAACTCTTGAAACAAAAACATTCTTTACTGGAGCAACACTGGAAAGATACTAGCAATCACAAGCAACGGATTGAGCAAAATCATACAATTTGAAATTGAATGGAAGATTTAAAACAGTTTATACTCAAATGACACATTGTGTTGGGATGCAGCTATAGATGCTAGTTACAATGTAGAAGTGAAATGAGGCCTCCAGCTGGTAAATTGAGTGAGTTATGAAAGATCTAGTGAGGTGCGATTTGAGAAAATGAAGGCGCGAAAAAAGCAAAGAAATCAATTTTGACAAGGACAATTTTACTCTACACTAGAACATTCAGGCTACCAGATTGAGACACAGTAAGCTCCAGTGTTGACTCACAAATTCAACCCTAGAAAATCCGCGTGCCTGCCCTGGCGGAACCAGTCCGATCACTCGACACAGGATTAATATTTTAGGATTTTACAAGACAAAATTATTAAAAAAGTTGGCGCTAGCACAAGAAATCAAAGGCAGGGTTTCAAGAATGATTTTTGACAATATAACAAGTTATCAGGATGAGGATAGGATGACTTAGAGAGTGGAACTAAGGACAATGCAAGCCAAGGTACACTATGGTTTCCTATGGTTCCTATTGATACTCACAGTCCACTTTTTAGTTTGGATTTTGGACAGTCAGCGGTTCTGGTCACAACATGGATCTGGTCTAACAAAGGACAGCCAAACAAATCAGCGGGACAGGATCAGCTGGGCAGGGACTGGATACCAAAGGTACTTCTTCTGGACTGGCAATTCTGGTTACTGGATACTAGAGGTCAGCAGGATTGCATGCAGCGAGTGGCGGCAAGCCAAGCTGGATTATGATGCCAAAAGTACCACAGTTTCTCCTGGTTACTAGGAGAGTAGTGGGTTGTAATATTGTAGGGCAGGCCCTGCTGGAGCAGGATCAACAATGCTTGGGTTTTGTGATGGGCCCTGGAATAGGATCAGCAATGCTTGGCCTTGTTGTTGGGATCTGGAGTCTGAAAGATGAAACAGGAACAGGAACTCAGCGCAGGAAATCATGTGTGTCCAGGGTCTTGTCAGGGACCCTTATCTATAATGCAAAATGACATCATCAAGGTAGAGGCTGGAAAGGGTTAACTATTCCAGCCCCTAAACTACTTGGATTGGCCAGGGGAGCTAGTCTCTGCCTCGCTCTCAGTTGGTTGGATTTCAAAGGGGATGATGTCAGGTTTATGAGGTGAGGTTTACAATGTCCCAACACTCCCACATTTACTTTACTTAAAATCCGATTTTGCCAAAAACATACATTTCTTCACTTGTAATCTCTTGGCAAATTATACACACGTTACATATTATGAGCAGCCCAGATCAGTCAAATTCCCAGGTCTGTGCGACCTTGTTTTGCCTTTCTGACACATTTTGGTAATTTTCCACATTAAAGATGTGGCCTAAATTTCCACAATTTTATACACAAATGTGAATTGTCCTGGGGATGTATGGACACAATTTTATGTTTGCCACATTAATACTTTCCTTGGGATCTGTCATATTTTGTAACTTCTGTTCCCCATGTGGCAATGAGTTTTACCAAGTTTTAAAAGATAGCCCAACAAAATTAGTTCTAAAACTGTGAACAATTTACATTTTTGCTAATTCTTGCTACAGAAATAAAAGTCTTTAAAATGTCTTTATGACATAGTCTTTGGCACCAAAAGGCAGCCCCTTTGTTACTAGATGTTGTTTTTATTTTCTTCCTCCAACTGCAAGCAGCTGTCATTTCCTTCAAGGCAAGGGGGTTTCCAGTCTTAATTGAAGGTTTTATTGCCCCTTCACACTTGACAGGTGATTCTCCCAGGACTGCTATTGTCCCAGCCTGGAGCAAAGACGAATGTCTGAAGAGCGTGTGAACGTTAATTGTCCTGTCCCTCCTGTCCCATTCAAAGTTTTTCAAGCTGGCACTTCGCACCTACGTGTCCTGGATTTATGGTGTATCTCCCTACCATGGAGGGGTTTCATGGCTGGCAACTGGAATAACAGGTTTTTCTGAGAGTTTGCAAATCCATCCCATGTGTTTTAAACTGTTTAATTTCTTACTTTGGGTCTTGAATTAAACAAACCCATGCAAGAAGATAACCTATGTGTGCATTATCACCACTAACATGATCCCTTTATATTGCTAAGTAAACAGGCTTTCAATAACAATTGAGTTTTAAACAGGCCATTTGTTTTCTTCAGTCAGCACAGCCCATTTTTACACATGTGTTAAAAACTGCTAGCATTTCTTTCTTTAATTCGGTTTGCAGCTCCTCAGATTGCCCACATTGGACCTCATTACACGGTAGGCGGTAGAGATTTAACGTTACCGGTAATGGAATACCGGTAACGTTAAATCCCCATGCCAATTACGACCCGGCTCACCGCTATTAGCGGCACCGCTAAGTACGGTGCCACTAATAGCGGCCAGTCCGCGTGCGCGCGTCCCTCCATCCCGTAAATAACACCATGCCGGTAATAGCACACCATCACAAGCCAAGCGGACATGCCAATAGCGGCATGGTAAAGCCCCCAAAATCCCTTACCGCCATGGCGCTAATACCGGCATCGCGAACCACCCGTTAAGAGAACGGAGCAGTGTTCCCACCTGTCACAGGTGGACACAAACAGCACAGGTGGAGGCAATGGAGACTGTGGCAGCACAAAAGGAGAACACCACACCCCTTCACACACCCCTTCCCACACCAAGATGGTCCCAATGCTAGCAGCATTACATGGGCTGGAGGATATGATTGCAGTGCAGCAGCAACAACAACAGGCAGCACAGAGGAGACGCAGGAGGAGTAGGAGGAGGAGGGCAAGACAGGCACAGCAAGCACCACCACGGCACCTAGTCATACCATAGAGGCAGCCACCAATCCCCAGGATCAGAGCCAGGTCATTTAACCTAACCCCTGAGCAGATACACACCCTGTACCGTCTGGACCGGGATACCATCACCAGCATCGTGGACATGATACATGATGACATTGTGAGCCTCATAGGCATCAGAACTGCCATCCCCCCTCTACTAAAGGTGGTTACCGTGCTCCACTTCCTGGCCACAGGCACCTACCAGCATACAGTGGGGCACATGCATGGCATCTCACAACCAGTATTCTCACGCACGCTGAACCAGGTACTTGATGCCCTCCTGAGGCATGCACCTGAACACATATTCATGCCATGGACTGCCCAGGAGATTGCAAACACCAAAGTTGGCTTCTATTCACTGGCAGGCATCCCAAGTTGCATTGGGGCCATCGACTGTACCCATGTGGAATTGGTGGTCCCACATCACAATGAAGTAGTCTACAGAAACAGGAAGCAATTCCACTCCATCAATGTCCAAATGGTATGTGACGCCAACAAGATAATCACACATTGTTGTGCCTGATTTCCCAGATCAACCCATGATTCCATGGTCCTGGGGAACTCAACCATCCCACGCTACATTGAGCGACAAGCCGGACAACGTTCGTGGCTACTTGGTGAGTAGCAGGGCAAGCACATGGCAGTGTGATTGGGGGGGAGATACATACTCCAACTGGGTGTGATTGGGGGGGGGAGATACATACTCCAACTGGGTGTGATTGGGGGGGGATACATACTCCAACTGGGTGTAGCTTGTCGTCTGTAGGACAAATGCACATACACATGTATGCCAATGTCCATCTGGGAAGGCCGCAATCTACCTGAGATGAACGGACATGCAAGTATAAGATACACAACATAGCCAAAAATCTAGGTCTAGAAACATTAAACATCCATCCACATTGCACAACATTCAACACCACAAAATACACAAATCTCCTACATGCCGTCAAGACAGTCATACAGAATCAGCGCTGCACAACCACAATAATTCAATGTGCCCTTGAGTGCATGCAAAGGGATTACCCCTACCCATAGCATTGTACCACGCACCTATAGCACCACTGAAGTGATGCCTCTCAGCATGGCAACATAAATGTTTGAATGGCAGTACACTAGCAGCGTGGTACCAATTCTGCCTGGGCCCTGGGACACGTAAAACCGGGCCTTATCCAGGACATGTCAATTACTTTAGGAGGCATTAATGGGGCATGTTCACTTGCAGGGTCGAGCTCAACTTTGCACATTACAGTCACAAATATATTCTGCATGCAAGCTGTTAATTGTGGACTTCAATCCCAATGCAAAGTCAATTTGTGTGATATGAACAGGCCACTCTTGAGGTGAACAGTAACAAGACCCCAATCATCCCCCCATACAGGTGATGCCAGCTATCCCCTGAAGAGGTGACTGCTTACTCCTGTACGGAACCCACAGAACAGGCACGAAGAGGACTACAATCGTGCACATACCCGTACCCGCGTCGTGATCGAGCAGACTTTTGGCCTTTTGAAAACACGGTTTAGGTGCATTAGCAGGTCTGGTGGCGCTCTCCTGTATGGCCATGAGAAGGTGGCCAAGATCACCATGGCATGTGTCATGCTGCACAATATGTGTATCTGACGGAATGTGCCACTGCCCCCTGACGTAGAAATAGAAGCACCTGATGAGGATGATGATGGTGATGAGGACAGAGTTGACGGGGATGTAGGTCATGCAAGATGGGATGGCCAGGAGGGACGTGCTGTGAGACAGCATCTGATCAACCAAATATTCTGAGTTACATTTTTTTTTTGTAGGAATGGATATGGGTAGTAATGCACTGGTGTCTGTTTGGAAGTGCACAATGGACCCTGTCGCAAATAAAGTACACTTGCACAATGAAGAAGTCCAAGCCTGTGTGTGGATCAAACACCAGTGTATTAAGAAATGTAAAGATGTAAAAGTGCATGTCCCCAAACATCCCACCCCCTTTCCCCCACCCCCACAACAGCCCAAAAACACCCTTCCCCCATACCCCACAACAGACCAAAAACACCCTTCCCCCACCCCCCACAACAGCCCAAAAACACCCTTCCCCCCAACCCCCACAACAGTTCCTTTTGTGTCTGGCACAATGTTGTCGTCCAGTTATACACGTGGAAGCTTGACCATGCAGTCCCTATTCGCCATTGCCACCACCAGCTTTAGGAGGCTGGCTAGACGTGCGCCTGGTGGTGCGTGAGGAGCGGCGGAGGGGGCTTGTCTGCCTCGAACTAGCGGATGAGGAACTGGCTGACTGTCCTGGTGGTGCTGGTGGTGGGAACTGGCGGTCCATTGCGTCCGCTATCCGTGTGAGGACCTCCCTAAGTTGGAAAATCTCCCCACACAGTCTGTTTGTACAGGCCTCCATCGCCTCCCTGGAGTGCCTGGCTGTCTCGGTAATCTCCGCCCTGAGACGGGCAGCCTCCTCCACATGCTGCCCAACCAGCACAGTTATGTCCTCTTGGCGCTGGCTGATGCTGGCCAGGTCGAGGGCACTGTTGTGTTCTGGTGGTGTGGCTGCTGCGCCTTCTGATGCAACCAGGACAACAGGTGAAGCCACCGGTGGGCTACTGAAAGATCCCATGTTCTCCTCGCCAGGGACACTGGACCCAGGTGTCTGCTGTGGCGATGCCTCAGGAGTTTCAGGGGGGGTTGGGGTGTGCATCTCCATGTGGAAATCTGTCGTATCCTCCACATCTGAGAGTGGTGCAGTGGCTGCCGCCTCTCCTGTGGAACTAGTTGCAGCTGAGGGTGGGCCCTCCGTGGCTGGGATCTGTGGTGGTGTGTTCACCTCAGGAGGTGGGGCAGTTGTTGGTGGTGTGGACAGTTGCATCTTGGCAGTGGCGCTCCACCGATGTTTGCCACTCTGCATGTGGACTCTTCTACCTTTGCCCCTTGATGTCGTGGGAGTGTCCCCTGTGTCCTGTGCCCTTGATTTTTTACTCGCAGGGGGTGCCTGAGATGCAGTCCCAGCATCCTCACTGTCTGTATGTGAGCCTGTCGGGGACAAAGAGGGGGATGGCATTGGTTACGGTTCTATGTATTTAAATCAGTATACGTCAATAATGCAGTTGTGGGCATTTGGACTTCATTGGTAAGGATGCAGGTGATGTGTCAGTTCAGTGGTTCATCCATGCATGGTTGTGTTTGGCACTTGTCTCTGGTGATGTATGCATGTGTGTGTGTTTGGGTTTGACACTGACATGGCCAGGGTTGTATGTATCTGTGGATGTTTGGGCATCCATGAGGTGATTCTGGGCTCACATTTGGGGGGACCTGAAGATTCACAGTGCATACTTTCATGTGTACACTCACCTCCATCTGAAGTGGTTTCCACGCCATGCTCCATTCTCCCGACTCCCTCTATTGATTCCACTCCAATGAGGTTGGCGCAGGTCTCTTCCCACTCCTTTAATTTAATCGGCGAATCAGATCCACCTGCTGTGGCAATGTTGTGGTTCGCAGACAGGATGCTTCTGACCCGGAAGCGGAGATCATCCCACCGCTTTCCGCACTCACGCACATTGCGGGTGGTGGTGCCCACAGCACTCACTTTCAAGGCAACCTCTGCCCAGATTGCCTTCTTTCAGATAAGGGTCTCCCAACGCATGTCGCTCGCAAAGACCACTGCGGCATTAGCAGCAAGCGTCTGTGTGAGCATTATTAGCTCCTCCGTGGTAAACTTTTCCTTGCGCTGCCGGTCGGTGTTTTTTTTAACAGCCTTAGGCATGTCGAAGGTGTCCCTGTGGATTTCCAATTGCAAACTACTCAAAACAGGTCCAGTGGGCAGAGGATGGCAATGGATTGTGTTTTTAAACATGGCCGCCGTGCTCCTTCCCGTTCCTGTGCGATGACGCTATTTCCGGTTCCGCAATTTAACGGTCACCGCTAATAGCAGTGACCGCTATTTGCATGTAGTGTGAGGGCGGAGGTGCTATCTGCACTTTCGTCGAAGCCAGTAAGAGACTTTTTGGGGACTTTAGCGGCATGGCGGTAGGGTCATTACCGGCATGGTGCTATGCTCGTGTCCGCGTACTCATAATGGTACGCTATTAGCGCCCTCTTGCAAGAGCGGACACGTTAATAGCGCCATGCCGGCAATTTGCGATTTTTACTGCACATCGTGTAATGAGGCCCATTGTCTTTGCAGCTGTAGTCATTTCCTTGCAGCAGGAGTTTTATCTAAAGTATAGATACATTTATCCTTGACCTGGCTCAGAGAGTAAAAAGTCTCTTTGAACTGCTGCGCCTGGATACATTTTGGCAAGAAATAAACGTGTGTTCCTGTGCGAGTGAAAATAAAGTTGCTTGTTGATTTCTTTCATATCTACTTTGACAGGACCTGTCATTCAGGAATTATGCCCGGTTTTTCTGAGGCACAGTGAATTATCCTGGGCCTGACAGGGCCTTTTCACTCACAGTGGCTTCAGAATGCACAGATGGAACTAGCATAACACATCATTTTGAAAGGGTGAAACAAGGTTTCATTTTGAAGGGGGATTTTTGGCTTTTGCAGCAATGCAGTGCTGCCTGTTCACTTGATTCCATATATGATTCAGAACACACTGACATACTTTTTCAATGTTTCCTCTTGTTCCATCTTGCCTGAAGTGTACTAGGCAGGATGGTGCAGCCTTCTTTTGTTGTTGCCAAAAACGCATTTTTGAAGTCCTGGTGCACACAGGAGCCAGCGCCGCCAGGTTGCTGTTTCTTGCGCAAATGCAGCTTGATGAGGTGGTACAATGCTGTTGAGTGGGTCAATGTATCCCACAATAGGAGCAACTAGTAAATGGGAGGAACAAAATAACCCACCCATTGCAAACTCATTTCTGATAAAAACATTCAGACTGCAAGATAATTATAACAGATGAACAGTACGAACATGCACCTACTAGAAAGACGAGTTGTATTGAATGTATCTCAAATGGCATATTCATAATAAGCAATGATAAAGGCTCTCAATTGTTTTATGGGTCTAACAGATCTTTACAAATATAACTAAGCTCACTGGAGTATCCCATGCAATGTGCCAATAAATAGCCTTGATAAAGACTGGAAAGTTGGAAACACGTGTTAGCTAGGCTGTAGACGCTGCTATACATGTGGTTTTGTCTAGGCTGTGTACATTGACTATACATGTGTGTTATTGGCCAAGAGCAGGTTGTGGAAATTGACTATATATTTGGCTTTTTGGCCAAGCTATTGGAAATTGAAAATATGTCAGGCTATCTAACAAGAATAGAATTGGATTGCTCTGCTAGGAACTGAATTGAATAACTCAACCAGCATAACAGAGACCACGCTATAAAATGCAACTTGGCTCATGATTTTAGCAACTGATTTCTGTCTTATAAATAATTATTTGAAATTATACCAAAGTGTGCCCATCTAAGTTTGCACATCACAACAAAGAACATTATTAAATTCAACACTAAATCTCTTATTTAACAAATACACCAATGGATGTTTAAAATGCTAATTGAGACAACTCTTAGTACGTCTATATTGTGTCACATGATGTCCATCCATAAATAATTCAGTAACCAAAATAATGAATTCACAAGCAAGTATTCAGATTATTCGATCTTGGCAGTTGCCATTTCAACTAGCTGCACTAATGTCAAGTTACTTCTGGTTAATATTTACCTGAACCCTGCCAGGCAGTCCATGGCGTGTATACATTCAGCGCTAACCTTATTGTTTGAGGGTTGGCTTATTGATGGCCCCCCCATTTGATCATAGTGGGGGTGATTTTAATTTTAATTGTAATGAGGGCAGTACATTTAATTTGACCAATGGTGTGTCTTGTTCCTCGAACATCAGCATCATGAGAGGTAGTGAGTGGGACTCATTTATAACCAATTGGGAATTTGTTCTGCTTCATTATCTACCCATAGATGGGTCTCCCATCTATACATGGCATAGGGGTTACCAACACTCACAAATCGATTAAATCTATATGTCCAGTAGGGTTCAATTTTCCTCGGGGCTATGTAAAATAGTTGGCTTCAAATTCGGAGACCATCTGGCATTCGTTTTTTTTGTGGATTTACCTCACAGTGCACATGATTCCTTTTCACCTGCAGTCTCTATCTCCATGGAGGGAGGAAACTTAGATGGGACAACTTGTGCAGAATTGCTCTATGGCTTCACAAGTGTTGCTCGTGTCTGCCTGCAACATCTGAATGATACTCAAAAAGTCCATTCTAAACGTAGTCTTACCCACCAGTTAGATCTTGTGATCGCCAAGTTGAAGAGGACTCTTAGAACTTCCTTGAAACAACTGCCTTTCAATGGTTTGAGTGTGACTGACTTTCCAAAAGCCAAAAACGAATTTGTCAACGGCACACAAACTTGGCTAAATCACATAGAATTGAACTTCACACAAGGGATAATCAGACTATGACAGGTCATATTACTCATGCAAACGCCAGACAGTGCTGCAGTATCATCAATAATACTGTAGGAGGTAACAACTTTCAAAAAGATTATCCAACTGCTGAGGATAGGTGGGTTGAATTTTGGACAGCCAAGTTTTCCCATTCAGGGCCCACGACTCATCTACATGATCCAACTTTGGGCCCGTTCATAGCTGGTCAGTTCCCATGGGATACTGAAGATATTGAATGGGCATTTACTAGACTGAAACCATCTACAGCCCCTGGCCCTGATGGGATTCCACCATGTGTTATCAAAAATGCCTACCAACTTTGGGTTCCTTATGTCAAGGCACTCTTTAATCATAGTTATTCTACTCACATAATTCTTCAGTCATGGTCTCAATCCAGAGTTATTGCAGTATATAAAAAGGGCGATCCCACAGCTCCAGAAAAGTATAGGCCAATCACTCTAACTGATTCCAGCAGTAAGGTCTTCTCCATTCTTCTCCTTAGAGATCTCAACCTGGTTTTAGCTCAGTCTCCTATCCTGTCAAAGTTCCAGGTAGGCTTCATGCATTGTATGGGTATCACTCTTAATGCTACAGTTATGGTGCATTTATTGCACAATGTGAAAAACCTAGACTCAGGCCCTGTCTATATGGCATCTCTGGACATGTCCGCAGCCTTCGGCTGTGTACTGCATGAACTACTTTGGGTGAAATTGACTACATTTGGAGTTTCTCTGAAAATGGTTCAACTTTTAGCGCTTCTTCACAAAAAAACACCACACTTAGAGTTTGCCTACCTAGAGCTGATGCCCTCTCCAGACCTATTCAACTGTAGTGGGAGTCAAACCACGGTGCACTTTTGCCCCCACTATTTTTAATCTCAATTTGAGTAATATTGAGAGTCTGTGGTGTAGGAACGACATCTATTCGGCTAGCCTGGGTACTCTTAGACTCCACTGGCTTGCATTTGCTGATAATCTTATTCTTTTTGATCATGCTTCAATGGGACTACAACGCAAACTGGATATTTTTTTGCAATTTGCAGTAAAACATAATCTCAAGGCCAATGGTTCAAAATCAAAGATCATTGTTTTTTCTAGCAAAAGCAGCCCAAAATGGTGACGTGCTCTTTGGGAGGTGAACCGATTGAACAAGTTTTGTCAGTTAGATACCTAGGTTATAACCATTATTAAATCACCCTCTATTAGTATGTGGCAACTCTCACTGAGGGAAAATATCACCCCCTTGGTCTCACATATGGTTACTTCACAAAGTCTGAAGTTTTTCAATTCTGCCTGTTCGCTGCTACTATTTAATGAACATTGAACCTGTGCTTCATTACAGTTTGGATCTCTTGCTTTTGGATTTGGGGGACTTTCTGAATAAGCTACAGGCCCAACTTTGGAAGGAGGTGCTGTTTATTGCAGTGTCAATTCTGAATTCAGTAATTCGGCATGACTTGGCAGTTACCTTACTTCAAGACAGATACCATTGGAGACAACTCCTTGGCTATTCTAAATTTCGCAATTAAGTTGACAATTCATTTATGTTGAGTTAAACAATCTTATGAAGGAAAAACAGGTCAGTTCTATCAATATCTATGTGGCAAAGATGATAGATTTTCTCACTACTATAATGTTGAACGCTGATGAACAACTTAATCTACCATGGGGTATGAAATTAAAACGTTATAGGTATTATTGGGCACATAACCTTGACTCTATTCATTCATATCGCTCACATATGGAGTATGCCAAATGTTTGAGAAAAAGGGAGTATTTTTCCATGTATTTGTTCCACTCCCCCTGTCCAAAAATGTGCTCCCTCTACTTGGGCTTTAAACTTAAAGACCTTCCTACTAAGGAATGGACTATCCATTGGGGAGGACATTCTGCTTCTTCTAGTACAACAGCAGATTGTCACTTTTGTCTCGTATCAGACCTTGAAGCATTGGGTAACTGAATGTCCGAATCTTGCAATCAAGAACACTAGATACTTTGAATATCGGGTATGTACTGAATCTTTAGTTTCTAGGGGATTATTCCAGTCCAGGCTTATGTGGGAGGAAAATGTTTGCTCTCACTATGTCAATTTTTATCTGATGTTTTAGACCATTTGGATAGTTCATTTTTTGTATGTATTAACTACAATTCTTTGTAGTTTCTGTTCTAGTTAGAGATATTATTTGAATTCTGTAGAAGTCACTTGTGTTGTAAATGTATTTACATTTCCCTTTTTCTCTGTTATTCTGAAAATGGAATTCTTGTATTTTTTGTATATTACGGTTCTGACATTTGTGTAAGGTTCACTTAAAACCCAAATCACAATAAAAAAAGGAAATATCTAATACGTAAACGGATGTTGAAGATATTAGAACCCATCAAGGTACCACCAACAGGAGGCAGCATTAAGTTGTACTACAGTTTTCTCTATGAAGCATTGTACAAATGATCAAGAAGAGGTTCTCTCCCTATATACTTGTATCTGCCACTAGTGACAGTGGCCAATATACAAAGGTCCCATAGTATTAAATAATGGAAGAAAGATGGCTGCTATAATAAACCAGTTTGCACCTTTTCATCCATGCTTAAATTCACACAAGTATTTAACATATTGGAACCTGACATACTAAGAACTGAAAATTAGGTAATCCTTTGTCATGGGCTAGCAAGAAGAGCTTCATCACAAATAGTACAATGAAAACCACAGACAACAGTCAGCATGTAATTCTCATAAAACGTTGGTCTATGCAATGACTCACTTCAGTCTGGGGTGTTGATTCTAGTTCAGTTTGGTCTATGGAATGGCTTACTTCATTCTGAAGTGGATAGGCTAGCCCAGGATTCTCTATGCAATGACCTTCTTCATTCTGCGGTGGATATGCTAGCCAAGGATGGTCTGTGCAATGCTTACTTCATTCTGGAGTGGTCAGGATAGCACAGGTTGGTCTATGCCATGTGTCTGCAATATATAATCTAATGTCCGAGTAGTGAGTTCCTCTAAGGAATGATTAGGAAGGATCACAGCTGAATTAGAATTGTCTAGCTAAGAACTATGTGATCAACGTCTATGCTCCAAATGAGGATGACCCACCCTTATGACAGCTAATGTTTGAACTAGCTTCATTCATTTCTCCAATTAATATAGTTGGTACATCTATTGTTCTAGTGGACACATATGTGGCCAATATCTCTGAATACAAGAGACATATAATCTTAAACCTGAAATAAGGAAAGCATTAAAATAATTTAAGTTGGCCTAGTGATCTATAAATATATTTTTCTCTAACATGCATCATTGAATTTATTTAGACTAGACCTATTAGCAAATTCGTTTGTTTCTTCAGGGTTGAATTCTTAGATTTGGCTAGAACTAGAGCTTATAGTTTAGGCTAACCAAATGCAAAGATGGATAATCAAATGAGAATGGATAAAAGATCAAGAATGTACTAGACTGATCACCGGTATAATTGATCAGTATCCCAATTTGAAACAATGAAAGCAGTGGTGAGAGGTTAAATTACAGTTTTTGGTTTCAGATAGCTACATGGCCACAGTGGAAAGAGAATGGGTGGAGCCAAAGCTGAGATATTTGCAAAATACTGTCCTGCAAGCCTGAAGGGCAGCTGTGGTGAGACAGACTAAACCCATGACAAAGAGGAGTAATGCCAAATGAACAACAGAGAATACTGGTGCGGCAGGGAGGATGTGACATGGAGGTGCAGTGGGAAGGAGGAGGTTGGGCTGTTGCAGAAAGGGTCAATTGCAAGAGTCAGATCAGGAACAGCAGGCGAAGAAACCCTGCACAGCCATTGAGGATTTCCTGGAGCGAGCCCATGCATGGTAAGGAGCAAGAGAGAGATGAACCGAACCTCTGAGAGAGTGATCGGCACATTAAAACCCAATGCCACAGAGGAGGAAAGGCTCTAGCACACAGAGAAGATAAGATGGCAAGCACCTGTGAGGAAGTTGAAGTAAAGGGAATAAGGAAGGAGAGGCAGTCAATTGAAAATGGGGAGGCCAATGTTCTAGACCAAATGAGAAACCGAGATGTGCTGTATGCTGGAACCTGATATGAGGTTCCTGAAGCTATTGAGAAACCAAGAGGGGCTGCCGGCTGGAATTGAGGTGTAATTTCCTAAAGCTTTTGAGAAACTGTGAACTGCTGGCTGCTGGAACTTGAGTTGGAGGTTTTTATAGTCTTAGACTATCAGGGTCTACCAAGAAGCCTTTCATTATGGAACTTGAGGTGTCAATTACTAGAGCCATTGAGAAACACAAGACGAGGTGCTGCATGCTAGGACTTGAGGTGTATGTTCTTAGAGCTTTTGAGAAACCGGGTGCAAAACTAAAGTATTTTGCATTAGGACTGTTCGTCCAAGGGCTAAAGAGACTTGTGAACAATTGGGCCATCATCAAGAAATGGTCCATCTTGGAGCTATAACTCCAGAGTCACAGGGTCATTGGGAAACCAAGAATATGACAAGGAGTGTTGCTTCTTTTTACTTGAAGCCCATAGGCCCAAGAGACATTCAGAGTTTATTGTACTGAAAAATTCCAATGCTGTTGGTCGGAGTTCAAAGCCTCTAAGGGAATTGATTTTGAAAAGTGTTGTGACCAACCCGAGACAAGCAGGCTACAGCAGACACAGACAGTGTGATTACAACGCTACGATGACAATGCACTTATTAATGAGACCACAAAGACTTGGTTTGTAACACAGAAACGGGGACACATTTTCATGAAACAAATATTCCACTCAATGAGAGCTTAATAAAGGCAGACTGGTGACATGACAGATAATAAGTGAACTCCCAAGATGGCGGCATGTTGGAATATACTCACCAACAGGCTACAACCCTAGTTTAAACCCAACATACCATGTTCATTTCTCTATAAATATAAAACTATTGTTACATTACCTTGAAAAAGCTCACAGGGGAAAACCCATCGGGCGAAACTGATGGCCTTACCATTGGCATTTCTGTTAGTTCTGTTACTTTATTACTAACTTCACTGTTGATCACTTATTTTGTGGTTGATTACTCATTTTGTGAAACTTTAAACTGTGCATTTTAATTAAGTACAACAAAATGCAATGCTAATGATCACTTTACCTACAGGCCTGGTCTTGGGTAGACATTTTCTCTGAGTTCACAAATTGATGAGCATTTTGAATGGTATTTACTGCACAGTTGCAGTGAGGTGCACATGATTTTCCTACGATTAAGTGTGGCTATGGAGGCCTTTCAGCCCCTTGTGTTACAAACTTGAGACAATGGTTGCTCCCATGACACTCGACAATCAATACAAGCACTGTATTGCTACCCACTTTCTGATATAGGTAGAGGATTGTATTGGATTTTATTTATGTTTGATCACATTTAGCAGTTACATTAATCAATAAAGCAATTATAGCAAATCCCTTGTTTCTTGTCTGATTTTTAATGATCATTGTAAGTAATCGTAGACATGCTTACAAAATTCTTACAAAAAGTTCTACTGCAAGTTGCACCTGCTGACACAGGAGACAGCTGAATCTGGAGGTAATTTCCATAATTCTGCCTCAGTCAGACATGAGTTTGGATCCTAGTGAAATAGAATCTAAAATAAATAATCCATGAATTTCTGTGTTTTACTTTTGGTGAAATATTTAACAGATTGATGGTTTTCCACTGGTGTAACCTCGCTAATATGTACGAGTCTGATTACCAAATGTTGCATGTTTTCTACACAATTCAGTTCTAAGGCTCACTTATGTATGACGTGTTCCATTATTTAGTGTTCCATTTTATGGATTAATTGGATATGGTCCTAATTTTAGCCGCAGTTGAGGCTACTTACCTATGTCCTGGAGAAGGCCAGCAGCAGAGCCACCTCATTGGTTGAAACAATTGTTAGCATCTTCAATTAAGTCTATGATAGAGGTAGTCAAATACAGAATTTATTGCTTTTTGAAATCTTAGGATTTTTACTCCAGTGGTGAACCCACATGTTGCATTACATCGCATGTTGTACCATGTCCACTTACATTGGAATAGGGTAAAATACGCAAAACTACCCCTGAGCGTTACGTCCTGGCAGCCTGAGTTAACAGGCCAGAGTGGCCGAGGGCTTTTAACGAGGATCTGTCACAGCACTGCTAGTGGGAATGGGCTGCCAACATGCATATTCTCGCAAGCAGTACTGTTGCCTTTCTTCTGGTAAATAGATTTGAACAAGGAGTCCGAACCTGGTCACCAAAATGAAAAAGAAAAGGAAAGGTAGCAGCCTTTGAAAGAGTAAAGGGAGCCTCCTGTTTAATGTCATTATCGTCACCCGAAAGATGGACGAAAACGTAGGCACAAGGCAGTCAAAAGCAAAATAGTCTTGAGCTGAACTTTTTAACTAAATCTCTTCTGATCTCAATTACAGACAAACAAGTTTATGTTAAAAACAGAATCGATTTCCTAAAATTTCACCATGTTCTCTCTAAATGGAACAAGTAAGAAAATGATTTTAAAGGTTATAACTTTAAAAAGAAATATGTTACTATCACCAGACTGTTGAAATGTGTTTCCTATGTTTATACTGAGCTTATGAGCTCACAGGTTTACACTTTTTAAAGCCTTCTTACATGATATATATGAGCCATGTTTTAGGCTTTTTTTCCATTCAATGTATTATTATTATCGCTATTTTTAAGATTATTATTCTGATGGAAGACCCTCTTGAGAGGAAAGAAAAAAGTGTCAGTCAAGTTCTCCATTGATTTCCCATCCTCTTAAATGATAATTTAGAGCTCTGCAGCCGGTCCTAAAACTGGATTTCGACATGTTACACTGACTGGACTAAAATGTAAATGAAATAGGAATCCAGTAATTCTTTAAAGGTCTGAATTTGGATATATACCAACACAGAGGCTCTGTAGGGTGCAGAAAAATCAGCCAACTGAAACAGATTGGATTTTCTTTTTTAATTTCTAAGATTCAAAGTTCTTTATGGCCTGGATCATTTCTCTAAACACTGGGAACTCACTGGGAATGGTTGATATAAGGCAACAATCATGGATGGGTATCTATCAACTATGTTGATGCAGATGAGCTCCTAGTGACATCTGATAGGGAACAAGAGCAAAGCTCGCAATGGCTATGATGACACTTGGAACTCCTAGGTGGAACACACCCTAGGATTGAAATTTACCAACCTTATGGTTTTTGCAACCCATTCCTCCATTTTACACTGTCCCCATGGACCAGCATTTATGGGAAAGTAGAGTGGAGGCATGAGGGGACTATATAAAATATAAAAAGCCAATCTCCCCTCACTCAACAGCAAAAGCGGACACACAGAATATCTTTTAGAGAATATCTTTTAGAGAAAATGCTGTCCACCTTAAAAGATGGGGCTCATTTTCCATTGAGACGTAACATGATTTCGTAAGGCTTGAGTAAGGCTTTAACGCTGTGCGATCACACCTCGCCTCCTTTTTAATTATTTGTATGGCGGAGAGGAGGGGCAGCACTCAACTTGTGTTTCTGTCGCTCCCTTCCTCTCTAACATACAAAGGCTCCAGAATCTGCACCGGCATGGATTTTCACGCCCGCACAGATGATGGGATCCCCATGGAGTCTGCCTGCTTTATTCACCAGCATAAAGCAGGCAAACCTCATAGGGATCCATTGTACACACTACCTACCATGCGAGCATGGCAGGGAGCGTGTACAATGCCAATGAAACCCTGCCTGACATGCGAGCATGTCGGTCAGGGTGTAATTTCATTTATGAACAGATCTTGTCGTGCGAGCATGACTAGCAGCGCGCACAAACAAAAGTAAATGCTGCCTGCCTGGCAGTGTTTACTCACCTTGCACTACAAAGTGCAAATGTGAAGGTCAAAAGGTGGTGTACATGCTTGTACACCACCTTTTGCTCTTTAAATTTGGACCCTGCAGTGCAAATGATGAAGTTTTGTGGCAGGGAGTGGCTTACGTTACGGTGTAAACGTAAGGGCTACTCACCGCCAAATTAATAATTTGTCCGACATGAGTCCCATTATGGCATAGTCAGGGGATACTGCATTCAGACAGAGACATAGAGCCATAATATAAATCAGGCCCACCGTTTCTAATGGCTTCTGAATCCCACTGAAGCCATACACAACAAGGCAAATAATATCTTGATAGTTTTGTAGAGGAGGTCCCAGACATGGCCTGCACCCCTTCCGCTCATTTCGAGGTACCAGGAGCATACTCGCCAAGGTATGTGACATATGAAGAGCAAATGAACCTACAAAGAGCTGCACTGGGACTCTGCCCAGTATACATCAGAATATCCATACCGGTTGAAGCACCCATAACCAGACAACCCTGGGCAGCACGGTACCCTATCAGACAGCCATACAAGCCACTGATACGAAATGAGGACCTACACACGGTCCACGAAGAGACCCCAAAAAGCCTTAATGGAAGACCAGTGGAAATGACACAAGGGCCTGAACAGACTTGTGAATGAACAAAAGCGGCTATCGAAGACAAGCACGCCAGTGCAAGTAACTACGAAAATAAATGTGATCGACACAGAGAAGAGACAATGTATAACATAAGGAAACAGTGCTACGAGACAAGATGGAAGCAACCGACCTGTTAAAGGTGTGTAAATAGGCTTGAAACGCAAGAAGCTAAGAAATCCATACTGCTTGCAATGCTTAGTAGAAGATAGAGCGGCAAGCGCCAACCATATATTTACCTCAATAAGGCACATTATACACTCCATTTTGTAAAAGCAGAAATGTACCCAGGTGGCCAGAGGCCTGACAGGCCAAGTTTTGTAACCCAGCCAAAGGCAAGAGAAGGAGCGGAATCGAAACTCAACAATGAGCGGCTCATGCCTAGGAAATCGAGGTCAACCAGAGAAGGGGAGGAGAGCGTCAGCTAACAAGACTCAAACTTCAGAGCATACCAACCTGCCTCATGAAGGTCAAGATAAGGGGGGACCCATGCAGGTGGCGAGGCTGAAACAGAATGAAATGTACTAAGAGCTGGAAATTGAAGCAGATTCATGGTGAACTAACATGTGACAAGCCAGGCGCGAAGAAGTACTATTGCCTGATGTCATCCAGGACCCGAGGATGCCATAACTTTCCCGGATAAGAGACTACAGTTTCAAGGCCATCCTTAGCCAACTAATTGACACATCGCCCTAAAACACTGATTGATGGAAGGGAGGCAGGGTGAAACTTGGGACCCCAGGCACAGGGGTGTCTATTCTGCATGCTGCTAATTAAAAGTGGACATTTATGTCTAGGGGGTATAACCTGCCCAATCACAATGGACCAAGTTATCTGGAGTCCTATAGATACTGTAACCAATAGGATGTTGTAGTTGTAGTGACATCTATCACGCGTGATGTAGAGGGATGGGCGTAGACGCCCACCCGATAAGAATTGTCCAATCCGCATGCCCTATTATCATATACAGATATAACACCTATACTTAAGTTACCTTTCCTAACCAATCATATTGCATGATGATTTTTTATAGAATTAGACGTCAGTGATGACGAGCTTAGCCTATAACAATGGCTGTTTGACTGAAGTTCGAGGAAGTCGGAGCGAGACAGGTGATCGCAATGCTGCTGATTTCCATTTGTTTTTCTGTTTGATGTACTTGTCATTAAACAGACTTCCCTTTCCCAACTTACTGAGTCCTCATTATTGAGTCGTGTTGGACTAAGTGAATCCTGCACCCCCTGTCCTCATATGGTGCAGCTATCTTGTCTTACAAGTTGTAGAGGGTGAGCGCTGACCTATGGACCCATCAGTGATTTCCTCTCCTCCGGAACACTTTTTAATTGATATAGGTTAGTTGACTTGTTAGGAAATGAGATTTGTGTTTTTTTAGGAAGTTAAGAATTATTGTGAAAGACACATTTTATGGATTGTGGTTTTGTTAATGTAAAGGTGTAATTGTACGGCATTCTAATAATTGTGTGTTATGTGCGTAATGTGCTGAAGGTTTATCTGTAAACTGAAGCACAATAAATAAATGCATAAATATAGCTCTGCTGTGAGAGAGAGGCTTAGAAAGCATAGCAGAGCACTGCGAGGCAGCGCTATTTGCACCAGGTCTTAATGTAAACACCTGCCAAGTGTATGCAGCTGGTTCTGTCATATTCTGCACATTTGTCATGGAAACATTCTCCTACTTAACATCACTAATATATTTGGAAATGTTACCTCTGGAGTGTTATTTGATATCAGAATAAAAAATGATAGGCAATTCAGGATGCTAACGGGAAGATGAAACTAAGCATATGCTCTCTCAGCCTTCATTTGTGTTGCAAATGCGCCACTGCATTTTACACCCGCTGACACAATTGGCAGCTCAATGGGAAGGGAATTTACATAATTCCACCTCGGCGAGACACGGGGCTGCATGATAGGGCCGAAGAAAGGATCATGAATAAGTGCCTGCTCTTTACGGAGTCTGCACAGACAACACAATTCGACCTTTCGAGGTCTCCTATGCCAAGGGCTGCCTGCATTCCGGCACGCTGAACAAATTACCCATACACATTGTGGGCACAGGTGTGTTAGAGCATATGGACAAGGCGAACCTCCTTAGGTAATAATAGCAATACTGTATGTTCGTATAGAGCTCACACAGGGATTCTCATGCTTCTAAGCGGTGTAGTATCAGCTATTGTTATTACCCCATTTTAAGCTACCTAATGTATTGCCCATGTTCAGTATTCAAACGTGTGAACTTCAGTCCGGCCCCTTTTGAGATGGGAACACTGAATTTGTGAGCTATTCATCCAGGTACAGAAAACCAAATCGTAGAATTAATGTCATGTCTTATGGCTGTGTCTTGCCCACTTTCAGTAAACCCATTGAGCACACCCATTAGCGGTAGCTGGACTGTCTTATTCCAGCATCAGAAGTTTTGTATATTTATAACAAAGTGCCATAACCGTGACTCACTCCACTTACTGACTGGCCGTCTGCTGTGTTAAGCAGAGGCATTATGCATTTGGCATAAGCTTCTTGTACCAACACATATCTTACATTTTCCACTGTTTTTCTTCAGATACCTCTACTACATTCTTTCTTTCTAAATACTTGATCTTATTTTGTTTCAATTTTTGTCCAGCACTGGCCCTACTCAGAAGGTCTGTGTGCACCGCACAAAGTTCAAAATGAAGGAGGTGAGAAAGACATTTACAAAACTTTCAGGGCATGATAGGAAGATCAGGATAGACTGTGGATCGCAGAGGAGGTAGTGTGGCTGGATTAGGTCTAGTGAAAGAAGTAGGTTTTGAGGTTTTTCCAGAAAGTGATGAAGCAGGGTGTAGTCCGAAGAGTAGTGGTATGGCGTTCCAGGCTCTGGGTGCCCACGGTGTGAATGCTTTGTTTTTGAGTGCAGGTTAGTTGTGCAGAGTGGAATCTGCAGGAGATTGTGGTTGGTTTGCCTGGTGTTTGCGAGGATGATGGGATTTGCTTAGAAGATGCAATGAAGTTTTGAGATGGTTGGCTTTGTATACAATGCAGATTCATTTGAAACAATTCTCTGGGCTACAGGAAGATATTGGAGCTGGGAGAGAGCTGGGGCAATGTGTAAATGATTGAGTAGGTGCAGGATGAGTCTTGCTGCTGTGTTTTGTATGGCCTGCAGAGGGGCAAGGATGCTAGTCTAATGAGTTAGGGAGTGAGGATAGCATTTCCATAGTCCACCTTGGACAGGAACAGTGCTTGGACTGCGGTGCGGAAGTTGTCACAGAGAAGACTGTGTCTTATCTTGTGTAGGAGGTGTGTCTGTAGATTGCAAACTTTGGTCACAGCAGCTCTACCGTGTAAAGCCTAACGCTTTGACTAGCATTGGAGAAGAGAAGGATATGTGTGGGTTGTCCATGATGAATTCTTTGATCCATTTTGGGAAGGTGGTTTTGTTCCTTGGGGGCTGGTGAGGACATATTCAGTTTTTGATATATATTGAGCTTGTCGAAATTGGTGGCCATCCAGGTACTAATGGTGGAGGGACAGCTGTTGAGGGTATGGCATTGTGTGAGGGAGGGGCTTTGGAAGTATGCCTGTGTGTTGACTACATAGTGGTAAACATGGACATTGTTATTGCTACAGGTCTGTCAGAGAGATTCAACATATTGTTTGAAGAGTGTGGGAGGTACAGAGGAGACTTGTGAAACGCGTACTTGAAAATTATGGGTTAGATCAATACATGGGCATGGAGACAAAGCATTTGCTGTCAGGGAGAAAGAAGGTAAACCTGTCGAGAACAGTGCATGAGTGTTTAATCCTGTGGGATAGGATGTTTAGTGGAATGGTGTGACATCGGGAGGATAGCTCAGGGGCAACACGCTCATCTTAGAAGCAAGACAACGCAGAGCAACACAAGTTCGAGCTCCGGGTCTGCGCTTAGAAACCTCTGGGCATTAAGCGCATTATAAATAACCCATTACAATTACAATTACGAGGCAGTGGAAATATCCAGGAGAATGAAGAAGGCTCTATGTTCTTTGTCAGTGATGTTGTATAGGTCAACCAGGATGTCAGGTATTGCAGTCTTGATGCTGTGGCCAGGTCGCAGAGCAACACAAGTTCGAGCTCCGGGTCTGCGCTTAGAAACCTCTGGGCATTAAGCGCATTATAAATAACCCATTACAATTACAATTACGAGGCAGTGGAAATATCCAGGAGAATGAAGAAGGCTCTATGTTCTTTGTCAGTGATGTTGTATAGGTCAACCAGGATGTCAGGTATTGCAGTCTTGATGCTGTGGCCAGGTCGCAGAGCAACACAAGTTCGAGCTCCGGGTCTGCGCTTAGAAACCTCTGGGCATTAAGCGCATTATAAATAACCCATTACAATTACAATTACGAGGCAGTGGAAATATCCAGGAGAATGAAGAAGGCTCTATGTTCTTTGTCAGTGATGTTGTATAGGTCAACCAGGATGTCAGGTATTGCAGTCTTGATGCTGTGGCCAGGTCAAAAGCATAATTGGTAGACATTGAGGTGGTTGTTTGTCGTTATATGGTGCTGTTGGATTGGACTTGTGAAGAATTCCATGTTTCTGGTGAGATACAGCATAATAGTGATGCGATGGTAGTAATCAGGAAGTGTGGGGTTGAGGGATGGTGTCTTTTGGGAGGTGAGAGACTTGTGCTCGAAGGTGCAGAGGGGATTGTACTATGTGAGTGATAGCATTTGATGATGTTGACCCATCAAAGATTGTTGCAGTAGGATGCAGCTTCAGGTGGGCATGCGTTGTCCAGGAAGTGTTCTAGCTTTGATTTGGCTGTGAGGGTGATGACGGTGTCTTGGTCAATAGGGTGCAATATGTCTCTTGTGTTGGAAGTTCTGGAATAGGGGATGGAAATTGGACAACAGAGGGGAGCGCTTTTCTGATGTTTACTTTAGAGTTAGAGTAGTCCAAGCGGGAGTTGCACACTGAGGTGGGTGGGTGCATGATAGGGATTCCCTGGTGGTTTGGAGAGCTACATGATGGTGTTGCAAAGTTTCTGGGCAAGATTAGTGGTGGATTGGAATCCTTGGAGGTAGTGGGTGGCTTTGGTGTTGTGTATGGCCATCTTGTATTTGTTGCAGCAGTGTTTGAGGGGCATCCTGGTGGAGAGGCATGGGATCTTTTACCTGGCTCTTTGAAGGTGTCTGGTTACTGTTTGATGGAGAGGAGGCAACAGATGAACTACAGATTTTGGTGGTGCTTGTAAGGTTTTTAGGGGAGTTAGTTGGTCAAATGCCTATGTGATGGTGGTGTTGTAATTATTGAGCCGTATGCAGAGGTGTGTCAGGGGAGGAGGAGGTACGTGGTGCTAAGGCTGTGGCTGTGATGTGTTTGATTTTTCTGGTTGAGTGCTGGGGGATGTACAACCGATGGGTGAATGGTGTGTGGTAGAGTGAGCGTGAAGGAGGTCGCAAAGTGGTCAGAACACGATACCAAGATTCAATTTTGCAAAGAGATGTGATTTTATCTTTACTTGCCATTATAATGTCAACAGTGTCGTCAGTGATGTGGGTAGGTTAGGTGAGGTGCTTGGTGGCATCCTGTGGCATTAATGTGCTTATTCGGGGCAAAGAATGAAAAAGAGTGTTCCTTACTACCACCATGAGCTCTATTTGCCCTTAGCTCTGGATGTCCAGGAGGTTCGACACCCATAGAAAAGTGTTTAAATTCCCAAATTAGTCAGGAAATATTTCAAACAGAAGGATATAAAGGGGCAGTAAAAATCCAGTCCACTTTTCACTCTTATTGGAGCAGAAACAGTAACAGAAGGTGGGGGTACAGAGCAGCCGAGAGAGCGTGGATGTCGGATCCAAGCATCAAAATGGATGCTGTGGGGGCAGAGGGTTTAACATCTTGATCCCACCTGCAGATGGATGGAAAAGAGGGAAGGGCAGTCAGTCAGGGTCCAGGTACGTGGTTAAAGGGCTGCACAGCCTTTGCCATCATTTGTAAGGTTTCTGATTTCTAGGTTTGACACCCTGCAAGGAGTTTCTCTGTGTGAATATGTTTTAACATTATATATGTATGTGGCTTTTAAAGAATATAGTCTGATTACAAGTGATGGAATGCCTACTTTCTAAAATAATCTTTCAGTAGGTCTAAAATGTGACATCTTGATACAGTGTCACAACTGCAGAGTGTAAATTATGTTGTTTTTGTTTGTTAATTGATAAGATAATAAAATGACAAGCAGCAAGATATGTTGCCAGGGCTCACTCTACTCTGACTCCATTCAGGAAGATGGGTTGTTCTTTATTGTCAGAAGCGTGTTAAGTGGATCGGTTCATATGCTGAACATGACAACTGGTACTCTATAGGTGCACCAGTCACATACTCCTAGGTGAAATCTGCCTACATTTAGCAGCACCACATAGATTTCAGTTTCCATACTAGTCACATTCTTAGTAAATGGGTAAGTACCGACCCACACACAAAGGGGAGTCACACCCCAACCTCTTTCTCACCTAGAACAATAACCTACCGCAAACAGCCTGGACACAGCAATGGTAATGAGCTCCAAGGACCACAGTATCTATTTCTCTATTTCCAGCGAATGTATCAGGATGCTGGTGCAATACAAAGCACACCCAGAAACGGGGACAAGTTCTAAAAGTTATTTGATGCAATTGCTCTGTAAAGTCATATACCACATGTCTGGGTAACCAGTAAATCTTCTTGTAGCTCTCTGAAGAATGGAACATAGATGGAAGCAAAAGATAATAGTTCCCCCCCCTTATAGTAAGAAAGCAGAAGACATAACAAACTGTGCCATAATGACCAAATGCATATACCCCTGAATACAAATGAAGAAACCTAGTAGCTGCCCAAGACAACCTTTTGAAATTGGGAAGCGTACATCAAATATGTTTTATTTCCAGGAATTCCACTCTGAGAGTAAACATGTCAAGAACTGGCAGCCTTCTGCTGTTCAAAATATCAAAATGTAAATCCCTCCATCCCTAGATGCATCTGCCTGCTCCACCATTCAGTAAAATAACATCACCTGGTGTACTTCCCTCCACTTAAAAGCAACAACCTCCAACAAAAAAGGGGATTTGAGCACTTCTTGAACCCATCACACAAACAAATGATGAAACACTATATCTACCTCTTGAACCTTGAAGCTGCCTCACAATCATACTCAGAATATATTGCCTCTATGCGATCCAGGCCTATGGTCCATCCTAATTGATGCACACACATTTAAGCTGTCACTAACATTCTCCTCCGCTTGCTACATCATCCGCTCCTGTTGTCTTTTTGCTCTTGTAAGCACTTTTCCATCATCTTATCATCCCATCCCAATGTTTCTAGACACTCCAGGTGTAGGCGCAATGCACCAACTTCCAGGCAAGCGTTTTGGTATTACAATAAGGATGATTTGGCACATTATTAAAGCTTCTTAACATAACACTCAGAATGTATTGAATACATTTTCAACAGAAGGGGAATTAGCCTGTGGGGCACATAATACTTTGACTCATCTTGATCTTAGAACAAAGGATCATATTATTAGGCAGTTTAATGGAACAGAAGTGTAATCTTCATGGTTCTAATGCTCTGCAAAGTTGAGGGTTTACCGTATCACACCAAAACAACGAGGACGAATACTGCAAGTCCCAAAACATCACATTTATTTAATCGAATTTCAACACAGTTCATAGAAATAACAGAGGGGGAGTTGGGTTGGGGTATTAATTAAGGTGGGAGGATGTGGCCAGTGACTGCGGGGGTCTTTCCCGGCATTTCTTTTATGATCTATGTTAAAACTCAAAGAACGCAGCAACGCATTAAAAAGTGTGTGGCTTTCATGTAGATCTGGGTTGACAACCTGCCCCAGACATCTGCTTCTAGAATTACACTTACTGGTTCACCAGACACTGGAATTTTTAAATTTCAGATCACCTTCAAAATATAAGATCATGGATTTAGGGTTCTACAAGGAAAATAGTGTAATTTGTATTGTAGTACACATTAGCCTGTCTTCCTTATAGATGAATGACTATTGAATTTCTGGTTGGCTTGGTATACTCTGGTATAGTCTGTCTAACATTAATCACTTGCTATTTCAATATAACACATCATTCTGACCATGTGTTATTTACTATTTAGTTGCATAACACCTTCCAGTATGTGCCATGTGAAACTGAGAACAGGGCTAAGTGATTCATAAGTATTGCACAATATTTATGTTCTCTGCCCACTTAATTACCAGCACACAACGTAGTGTGCTGGTAGTTAACCTATGTCGATATGTCCACCTTGTATAGTTATCCACCTGTAGACCTCAGCTCATTCTATGTTTGCAGACGAGATTCACACAGAAAATGAAGGCTTAAAGAAAAACTGCAGAAGGGCGGGTAGTAGCCTTCAACTAAAACTGAACTTTGAAAATAATTGTAAAGAGTGAAGGAGGAAATCTGGGTAGACATTTTATTGCACATTAGTGGTTCAAGGAGAAATAGGTTGGTAGGGCCAAGTACAGGTTTCAAGTTAATGATGGGCCCCAGTGCCATTACCACCTGATCCCGCCTGCCGGCGAGGGTGTTATTGCTATCGCTATTAGCACTCAAGGTTTTCAATCTGGGGAAGGGACTGGGAACCGGAGTAGTCGGTGGGGGGGATGAGGGGTCAGTGGGTGAGCAGCCTTCAGGTTGCTCGGAACATGGGCTCGGATCATGAGATTCAGTCTGGGATCTGAGCAACCTGATTGCCTGGCTCCCCTGTCTGGGCTGCTAATACTGGCTACTCTGAGCAGCTGGCGAGCGGTAGCTGGATTTATTGAATGAGGGTTTGAGTTCTCTGTGTCACAAAGTGTTTGATATTGTTAAAATTAGATGGTATTAGAGAGGGTTTGCATTAAAAAGTTACAGATGCTTACAGCAGGCTCTCAGACACAGTTAATGAAGGAGTTGCAAGTACTGGTTTGAAATCCTGTATTTGTTGATCATATGTATGCTACACTAGCTAGTAAGATTGCACAATCTTTGTTCATCTTAAAGATCACAGGTTAGATTCCCAGCATAGCCTACTCCTCCTTGCATGTATCTGAGGTTGCCAAATTGAGTACCACTGGGTTTTATTCTTTGCACTGTTATGAAACACTAAAACAGCACTGCAGCAGCTAGCACTATATAAACAAGCCGTGGCAAAGCCAATAGTTTGTGTTGATGTAAAGTAAGGCATTCAGCCTAGACAGTGGCAGAAAAATTAAGCTGAAGGACATTATGTTGATGTAGTGAGGGTATCATTGGAGCTTTAAGAAAGGGTGGCCCTGGTTTCTTACAAGAGCAGCTGATTTATTTAATTTTAGTAATCACAGGAAAGCAATGGGGTCAGAGAATGTGACTTGAAGACCAGACGTTGCAGGGGAAGGTGGAAACATACACCAGGGACAAGGACAGGACAGAAATAACATAGGAACGGGAGGGTGGAGGAAGTACTAAATTAAGGATGGCGGATTGACAGGAAAGTGCTGTATGACGATGACAATGGCAATAGTGAATGGTATAGTGAAAATAGCTTATTAAATGTTTTGCATTTCTGTGCCTCCAAACAGAACCACTTCCCTTTTTAATTGAACCACGCTCATGATGCAGGTGAAAGGATTGCAGACTTCATGTTTCAGTGTTTGATTGCGAGGGCTATAACTCACACTCAGTACACTGCTCTTGGCAGTAGCGCCAGGCAGGTGGAAAGGCTTGCACACAGAACGAACAGCACAAGGGGCAGTGCCTAGAATCTGGCTTCTTGTACTCCACTAAAAGGATGCCTTTTCACTCCTTGCTGTGATTCTGTTTTTTGTTTTATAGTTGTACAGTTTGTTGGCTATTCAGACTGTCCATGCAATTATATAAGGTGATTAGGGGTACACTGGACGTACATGTACCATCACCAAATAATGCAGTGAAATACCATCAACAAATTGAACCATGACATCAATAGACGTGTATGAATTGAGGGTTTAGAAGTGGGAAAATCACACTTCTGAGCATATTTAGTTTCTTAGTTAGACTGATGGAACTTTACATGCTGCAACAGGCACTGGCTGTGGAAATGTGGTTGCTGTGGCGGGCAGTGTGAGTCATTGGTGGCACAGAACGTGGGATCTTGTAGGTTCCAGGGTGAAGGACACAGTTTCAACTAGGGCTACGTACAGTTTTTATTCCACTGGTGGAATTTGGAATTATTTATCATTTGGATAATACAGCTCTTATTATTAATTCATATACTACTCAATCTGTAACTATGTTCTGAGAGTCTGAGAACCCAGTATTATGGAAGCGATTAATTCCCAAAAAACAGGGAAAGCGTCCAAGGTAGATGTGATCACTGAAGACCTATATCAGAATATGCCTCAGATTTGGGCCCCTTTTTCCACTTACATTTGAATGTTCTAAATTATACATGTACTGTCCCACCTTTCCTGGCTGAAATTGCTCTCCTTTGTAAGATAGCGATAGGCCAATGCATACATAGAAATGGCATAAGCAAGACAGTCCTAATTCACTGAGAAGATCATACAGTGCCCACAAACTTTTACACAATATGCCCATGGGCATTGTAAGATCTTCCCAGTTAATTAGGATGGTCTTGCTCATGCAATTTCTCTGTATGTTCTTTATAATGATGTTTTTTTATGCATATATGTGAGCAAAGAATTGTATTTGTTCACACAGTCGGATCAGTGGAAAGTGGATTGTGAGTTTATGTTATCATTGTGTGCTAAATCTGGATGATAGCAACATTGAGTAAATATATGGTTCGCATAGTATTTGCTATATTTTTTATTGTGACTATCACAAGCAGATACAAGCAGGTGAAAGCAGATACAAGCAGATATTTTGCCGTAAATCCAGAAATTCTAACTATGTTTTAACTAAAGTTTAGACACAATATATTTATATACTTAGCCATGGCCAGTGTCCACAATACATGTTACACAAATAGGTTTTCTTGGGGCTTTTGGCTGTGGCCTCTATACATATTGCTCCATACATGTTGCAACAATCAGATTTTTGGGGCCGACTAGCCATGACCTTAAGCACAGAGACCCATTATCCCCCGCCTAGCAGATGTGATCACGGCATTGGCCATGGACAAACATGTTTCATAGTTTCTTGAGGTCTCACAGCTATGGCCTTTGGCCGTGGCCAGTCTATACATGTTGCACAAATATCTTTCTTTGGGCCCACTAGCCATGGCCACACTATTAATGTATTGCCACACACCCATTACCCCCTGCCCAGTAGATGTAGGCACTGCAGATGTTAAACCTTTTTATTCTAACTCCTTATTTCCGCAACAATTTCACAGTAATCATTTCCAATAAAAGAAATTCCTGTGGTAGAGTGGCGGTTCGCCAATCCTGCAGGCACTCAACATGTGTTCCCCTTCTTTTGTCTAGGTCACATCACTCAAATCAATTGCTTTTTACCTACCTAACCCTCTGCCAATACCCTCTATAACTCATCGCTTCGTATGATGCACATTTCCTGAACCTGTCTTGCAGCATTGCTGCTGTAATGTTGTGAGATTCACGTGGCCTTCCCCTGATAAACCAAACATTTTCTACCAGTAACTGGCTCTCCAAATCCCCAACTTCAAATGGTGTCTTCTTTCCCACTCCTGACCATTACCTTGATCTGATTGCTACCGCGATCGATATTGGTATTTATATAGCGCCTACGGCCAGGCCATCTAAGCGCTGTCATTCAAAACAATCAGTGATCCTATAGGAGTGACTACATAAACAGAACAATGTTGAGTCTCTTTTTGATTTCGAGAACGTTATTAGACTCTGTTAGGTCGTGGGGGAGTTCATTCCAAAGTTTGATGGCATCCTTTTTCCATTTCCAAATAGCGTTTTCAATTATTTCATTTGTAGCTTTTCCAGGTAATATCACCGGAATCACTCACATCAAGTATTTCTGAAAAGCCTCTAAGCCTCTCTGCTGCAAAGTACCAAGCTAGATATATATGAATGTTTCAAGTAACAGGGGGCACCCACACGTCTCTGTCAAAGATTTTAAAAACTACTGGATGGATTTACCACACACCAGTCAAGAAAATTAACTCAATGCTTTGTGTCAAAATTGTTTCATATTTTATCTGGCCTGTGGTTTTTGTGCTACAGTTGTCCAAACACCTCACCTTTTCTCCATGGGAAAATGAATGGGAGTAGGCAGAAAACTGCATTTTTATATTTTTGTAATAATCTTAATGTTTTAATTAATTGTACCCATAATGTCCAGTTTGGGATGTCCCTAGACAAACTTTTTGTTTAGAATATTTCATCCAAATCCATCCAGCAAGTCAAACGTTATGAGCCTCTCTCAGCCTCTCTGCTGCAAAGTACCAACATAAAGGTTAAAATCTACTGGATGGATTTATCGCAAAGCAGTCAAAGTAGTAAAGTCAATGCTTTGTGTCCAAGTTGCTTCTTATTTGGTACAAATCTGTCCAGTGGTTTTCACACGACAGCTGTTAAAATAAATCACTTTTTCTCTATGGGAACATGAATGATCTAAAAACGATGGTGTTGTGTTTTATTTATATTTTTTTCATTTTATAACGCATTGTTCCCAAAATGTCCATTAACACACTTTATTTTGAACATTTCATCCAAATCCATCCAGCAAGTCAAAGGTCATCAGCAATAGGAATTTTGGGAACAAATTTCTGCTTTTTCATTTCTGAAAATCCTCTCATCCACTCTGCTGCAAGGGTTTACCTCCCGATCCCCAGTGAATATGTTCAAAACTTCTAGATGGCTTTACCCCAAACCTGTCCCAGAAATAGCATCAACGCGTCATGACAACTTGTTTTTTATTTGGTCCAATTCCGTCCAGCAGTTTTTGGGCTTCGGCTTGACAAAATGTGGACTTTTTTCTATGGGAAAATGAATGGGAGTAGGCCGAAAACAACGTTTTTTGCTTTCTTAATACCTTTGTCATTTTTTAATGACTCTTTCCAAGAATTGATAAACGTTTTGTTTGGTAAATATTACCCAATCCCTGTTGCAAGTCAAAAGTTATTAGAAATTAATGTTCATGTTTCCTATGGATCGAGTCACTCACCTTAACTACAGGGTCGCGACAGCCGCCCTATAATTATGCCTTTGTGCTAATGCAGGGCATAGTTAAGGTTAAGATGAAGTCTCTATGGAGTTTCAGAAAATAACTTTTCTGTATAACTTTCGAACCCTTGCATGAAAATATCTGAATATATTTGTGAGTAATATTTCTAGGCAGCCACCTGTGAATGCAGAATTGGACATTTTTGAAAACGGTAGCGCCTCAATGCTAGGTAATTCAAGCCCAGCAGGGTTTACTTTTGTAGGAGCTTCTGCTACATCGCTGGTGGTGGATGAAAGGCACACAGGCCCTTCGGAGGTGGGCTGCTGTTCTGGCCTCACAGAAGGAAGAGGCCTTAGTAGGAAGAGGCCTCCTCAGTCCTGTCCTGCCTTTTCCATTGCTCACCTTGTGCCTCGCCAGTCCTGACCTGCCTGCTTCCTGATTTTCCTATGACAAGTGCACCTTTGACATGGGCACCCATGACAAACGCACCTACTACAAGTGTTCATGTGACATGCACTCCTACAGCACATGCTCCTACAACACAACCTCTAACCACAAGCTCCTACGACCCATGCTCCTATGAGATATGCTAGGGCATGTGATCCTATTCCACATGCTGCTACGACATCCTCTTACCACACACTTCTATGACATGTGCTCCAATGACACATGGTCCCACACCACACACACCCACAACAAGTGCTCCTATAACACGCACTGCTCTCACAAATGCTCCTAGGACGCATACTCCTATGACAGACGTCCTTACAACAGCTGCGCTTAGGAGACATGTCGTATAAACATTTGGTGTATTTCCACAATAAACGCATATTTTTCATACAGCTTTTATACAAAATCCACACAAAGATATAAAGTCGGTACATTACACATGCGCAGAATGAATGTTCACCGCTTATACAAAAAGTACATAGATATGAGCAGTATGCACATTACAAATCAAAAACAATCACATAACCAAAATGAAGTTGAACTTATTTGTAAAAATGTTATAAAACAGTTAAGGTTGAACCAACAAAAACTTTAGAAATCATAACATTAAGGGAACACCATATTAAACTTTATCAATTAGTAAAAAATATATTATGCAAAAATTAAATATCATGTTAATCTTAACTCATCCATAAACCTATAAGCAAACAATATCATCAAGTAATAATTAGACTCATACAGACATGTTATTGTATAAAATGTAAAAATAATAAAAATGTAGCTTAAACGTACACCTATAATAACTGTTAAAATATAACATGTTTTTTCGAATTCAACATTACAATATAATAACAAACTGAAATTTTAAAATACGCAAGTAGGATTCCACCAAAAAGTTGAAACATTGTTTTTAAAAAAAATAGAACATGTTTTAAATAATGTTTTAAATAATGAAAGTAAATTAACCATTAATTTAAAATTACAAAATATGCATAAACATGTCAATACCATACATCCCATTAAAATATCAATTTACATATAATGTTTTGAATGGACTCCGCAGTGCAAGGAACAAATCCTCATGATCCTTTTTTTAGCATTTGCACTTTTTCACATTTGGATAATAACTGCATCACTACTAACCAATCCTCCACAATAGGCTTTTTCTGAGTGTTCCAGGCTCTTCGGTTCACCTTCAACGCAACTGTCAGAGCATTATCTATCCATTCACCAGATTCTCTCACAATGGAACACATCCCATTCCTTAGCAGTAAGATAACTTGTAGTCTAGGAAATGTGATATTTAAAATCATGCCTAAAACTTCTTTCCAGAAAGTACTTACACAAGGACAGTTCCAACGCTGGTGCAATTATGTTCCCCTGTCACTAACACATCCCCAACATAGGTCATTATGTATATAGGTTTTATGTTTGGGGAGGTTCCTTCTTGTCTTGTGTTTATGTCTTTTTTTTTAGTGTAATGTCCATAAATTAAGTCATCACAGACTACTTTTGTATATATTCGAGTTTGAAGTATTCAAACTTGAAATGTTTTATGATGTTATGGGTTTTGACTAACTCTATTGTTTATTTATTTATTTATTTATTCAAATTTATTTAAAGCGCACGTCATCCCGGGGGCATTATGGCACTGTTACAATGGAGACATGATCTGGTTACAATGGAAGGAAGATGGTTACAAAGCATGTTTTGTTATTACAGGTCCCATTTCGTAGCATACGTATGCGAGCAAGTGTAGGTGACGGATGAGGATGTTAGCTGAATAGTGTAGTTTTGAGGGATTTGCGAAAGGAGTACAGCGAAGGTTCTGCTCTGAGTGAGTTGGAGAGGGCATTCCAGAGCTTGGGTGCTAAGTGTGGAAAGCCACTGCCACCGGCTTTGGCGCTTCTTACAGTTGGTACTCGGAGTTGGTTGGTGTGATGGCTTCTTCTAGGACGGATGGAGGAGTATTTTATAATAGTTTCAGATAGGTAGGGGGGTGCTGTGTGATTGATGCATTTGTGCATGAGAGTGAGAATTTTAAAGTTGATTCTTTCCTTGGCTGGGAGCCAGTTGACGAGTCTTCTGGCCAGTGAAATATGGTCAGTTTTGGGGATGTGTAGTGCGGCGCGGAGGGCATTATTTTGCACTATTTGGAGCCTACTTAGGTTTTTAGTTGATGCGCCTGCCAGAAGGGCATTGCAATAGTCCAGTCCGGTCCCTATAGTAGCTCTGGCTATGGAGAGGCAGTTTGGTGTGGTAAGGTAGGGTTTTATGGCATAAATGAGTTTGGTGGTCAGAGCAGATGCTGAGGCGATGACTCCTAAGGTCTTGACGGCAGTGGAGACGGGTATGCTAATACTGTCGATAGTCATGTGAGAGTAATCGGGGCTGAGTTTAGATAGAGTTTCGCTAGGGGCTAGGATGATGATTTTGTCTCCGTTTAAGCAGAGAACATTGGTAGCCATCCAGGTTTGGATAGTGGAGTAGATTTTGAGGAGGGCTTCTGAGTCAAGGTCGTAGTCTCCGGAGAGGGGGAGGAGAACTTGTGTGTCATCGGCGTAGTTGGTGTAAGCTATGTTGAGGGAATCTAGTAAGTCAGAGAGGGGTTTGGTGAATAGGTTGTAGAGGGTCGGTGCAGTGCAAGACCCTTGTGGAACTGCATAACCTATTGTGGTGGGGCGGGCACTGGCCTGGTCTGAGTACACTTTCATGGCCCTACCTTCAAGGAAGGATGTGATCCAAGTGGTTGCCTTCTGAGAGAAGTGTGCGGCATTGAAGAGGTGAGATGTGAGAATGCTATGGTCGACCAGGTCAAATGCTGCAGAGAGGTCGAGGAGTAGAAGGAGAGCAGGGTTGCCTGTGTCCATTATCTTGGTAATTTGATTCTTAAGATCTAGAAGGGCAGTTTCAGTTGCGTGGCCTTTGCGGAAACCTGATTGTCTTTTGCCTAGGATGGAGTTGGTTTCAAGGTAGTGTTGGATTTGGTTGTGTCCAGATTTGTCTAGGATCTTGAGGAGGAAGGGGACGGTGCTAATGGGGCGATAGTTATTCGGGGTGGAAGGATCGAGAGAGGGTTTTTTCAGGAGCGGGCGAACCCAGGCTTCTTTTAGGCATTGTGGTATGATTCCAGATGTGAATGAAGCATTGATGAAAGCTGTGATGATGGGGGTGAGGGATTCTGAGCACTCTTTGATTAATGAGGGTGGGCAGATATCCCCTTTGCAGGTAGAGGGTTTGATATTTTTTGAGGAGGTCCTTGACTTCCGTCTCTGAGACTTCTCTGAAGGCGATAAGGGGTATTTTTGGGAGAGGGCTGTTAGAGGGAGGTGTGAGCGAGCAGGTGGGGGTGTTGAAAGCTTTGCGTTGGGTGGCTATTTTGTTTTGGAGAGTGTTGACTTTATTGAGGAGGGCGGACTGAATGTTGAAGTTATTGATACAATGTTGAATTTTACATGCTCCATTTAAAAAAACAGAGTCTCTTGTGGTTGATATGCACATTTATTGAACATATAATGTCCTATAAATAAAGAAATATAAAATAGTGATTTACAAAGTATATGTAATCATTGCAAATATATAATTTAGTAAACAATGAACATAACATACAAATAAAACTACATTTAGTATGTAAGACAAAATGTAAATACTAACTAAAGCAGGGCAAATGTAATAAACATTAAAACATAAGCATATAAAACAACATAAATATTGACACAACAAATAACATTACTTTCACTATAAAAATTCCATACCAAAAGCAAAACATTGCAAACCAAGAATGGGGTGAGTTAAGATTACCAAGATATTTGATTTTAATATAATATATATAGAGATTTTATTATGTTTTTCCCTTAATGTTATTTCTAATGTTTTTAGACTTTACGTTTTTTTGTTTTAATCTTGACTCTTTCATTTAAAAAAGTGCACAAATATATTTTTTTAGGGGGGCAATATCCACCCTATAGTTAAGGTGACACCTTTCATCCATAGAAAAGTGAAGATTATGTGGTTCATAACTTTTGAGCCATAGGACAGATCAGCACAGAGTTTGATTGTCCAATATTAGGGTTAGGGGCCCACAGGACTGAAAGGTTTGGTGCAAATCTGTGCTACAGTTTAAAAGATATAAAGGGTAAAAAAGGGTGTGTTTTTCATTGTTCCATTTATTTTCCCATAGCCCAGACTGCAGGATGGATTGGGCCAAATTAGAAACAAGTTGAGCACAAAGTGCTCAAAGGAAATCCTTTCTTGTTTTGGAACAAATCAGTCCAGTGCTTGGCTTAGAGCGGGGTGCCCCTGGACCCAAAAAGTTAGTCATATCTCATGAAGCATTGCAGCAGAGAGGCTGAGAGGCTTTTCCGAAATTAACCTTTACAATTTGCTCCCAAATTTCTATTGCTAATAACTTTTGAATTACTTGATGGATTTGGATGACCTTTTCCAAACAAAACATTTATTAAGGGCCCTCCCAAACTGGACATGTTGGCAACAATATGTTTAAAAAAATGTTTTGTTAGGAAAACAAAATAACACATTTGCTTTTCAGCCTACTCCCATTCATTTAAAGTGCAGTTTTTGAACAGCCATAGTGTGTAAACCACTGAGGAGATTTGCACCAAATAAGTAACAGAATGGGCTCAAAGCGCTGACTTAATTACCTTGACTGGTTTGGTGTAAATCAATCCAGTATTTTTTAAAACATTCAACAGAGAAGGGGATGCCCCCTGCTCCTTAAAACCTTTATATTAGCCTTGGAGATTTGCATCAGAGATGCAGGGAGAATCAAATAACGTTTAATTTGATGGATGTATTTGGATGAAATTATCCAAATAAAAAGTTTGTCAGGGGCCCCCACTAGCTGGACATTTTGGGAACAATTCGTTGAAAATGTAAATGTTGTTAAGAAAACATAAAAGCCTACTCCATTCATTTTCCTATTAAGAAATAGTGTGGTTTTTGAACAGCTGTAAGACGAAAACCGCAAGGCAGATTTGGAATAAATAAGAAACACTTTGGGTACTAAGCATTGACCTAATTTCATTGGCTTTTTGTGTGGTCAATCCATCCAGTAGTTTCTAAAATATTCAACATAGACATTGGTGTGCCCCCATTGCCATTAAAACCTTGCAGCAGAGAGGCTGAGAGACTTTTCAGGAATGAAAATCCACCATCTTATTTTGATGTGAGGAAGAGAACAACATGGAACTAAAAAGCTATTTGCAGGAGGAAAAAGGATAACATTGAGGTTTGGAATCAACTCCCCCATAATGTTAGAGAGTCTAATAGCCTTCTCAACTTCAGAAAGAGACTCCAAACTCTTCTGTTTATGTAGTTACTCCTAGCTGAATACGGATTATTTTGAATGAGAGCGCCTAGATGGCCTCGCCATAGGTGCTATATAAATAGCAATAGCAAACACATCAGGTTAGAGGTCGGGAGTGGTTGAAAATACACCATGTGAAGTTGGGGATTTGGAAATGGGTTGAGGAGCCAGTAACAAGTAGAACATGTTTGGTTTATCTGGGGAACACTGCGGGAATCTCACGAGATTACTGCAACATCCCCTAAATACACGCTCAGGGAGAAATATGTGTCACATGAAGGGATGAGTGATGGAGGTAATGGGAGAGGATTAGGGAGGGAGAAGGCAATTGAGTGGAGCGAGGGGACCTGGAAAAAAAGAAGGGGGATGCATGTTCAGTGCCTGTGAGGATGTGGGGACTTTTAATTCTGAGCATTTTTTCCCAGTATCGTGGAAATCGGCGAATCGTCACTCTATCGCAGGAGTTTCTGTTATTGGAAATGATTACTGTGAATTTATTGTGGCAATAAATATTTCAAATTTCTTTTTTACATCTGTAGCACCTGCATCTGCTGGGCAGGGGCAATGGGTGTTTGGTAACACATTAATGGTGTGACATGGCCAGTGGCCATGGTTAGTGGGCTCAAAAGAAAGCTATTGGTGCAACATGTACAGAGGCTATGGTCGACGGCAATAGCTATTGAGATGTCAAGAAACTATGCAAAATATTTGGCCGTGGCCACTTGCCAAGACTGAACGCCATGGCTATTGGGCCCAAAAGAAAACTATTGGTGCCACATGTACACTCGCCATGGCCAAAGTGTATGGCTAGTTGGCCCTGTGACTAAACTTTAATTAAGCAAAAAAACCCAGGAAATTCAGCAGGCATGTTAAGCAATGATTAATTTAACTCAGTCACCACTGTCAATGTCCCCCATGATGCTAGTTTTTATCTCCTTGTCACTTGTCGCTCGTTGTCCCTGCAGCATCAGGTAAGTGGGCTTTGGCAGCGTAACCCTTGTTGTTGTAATCCTGATGGTTCCTGTCCTTCATGCCAACTGTTATCTGATGCTGCATTCAAGCAACTATGTGTGACAAGTTATATAAGTGGGAGTGTACCTTGTCTAAATATTACCCTGTCATCCCTTAATTAGGACTATAAACGTCTTATGTCCGAAGTACAGACGTTGATGGATTTTATGTTCAATTTTAAATAATTTGGTATAAATACTTACAGGCCGATTCATGGAATTAATGTGCGCAGAAATTTTCGGCGCAAGCAAGCGAAAGCGTGCGAATCGCAGCGCAAGTGCAAAAATCGCAGCGAAACCCGCGCACAGCGATTCATGGAAGTCAGTGTGCGTGTAAATCCCTGGATGTGCGCTAAAAATCTGCGGGGCGTACGCTGGCGCACACGTTTCCAAACAGTGTGCGCTATGCACAGTGAAAGCGCACATAGCGCAGCGCACACAACAAAAGTAGGCGGAACAGGGGGCGTAACACGCGGAATGGGGAACAACGCGTGAAAATGTGGACGGCACGGGGGAAGTACAGGAGGCAAATGCACGGCACGCCCACACACACGTTCAAAACACATATTCATGGAATCGAACGGGGCTAACGCGTGCGCCAAAAAAGACGCGCTAATCCGGAAACACGTACACCAGCAGGAAGCAGGCGTACGTGGACCCACGCAGCACAAAAGTGCACGCAAACAACAAACAAGCTCAGACGCCAGGATGAATATACCATTCCTAGCAGCAGTGGACGTGGGATACCGCAGGAGGAGGAGGATAGTCAGGCCCAGAATTTTTACACCAAAACAAGCCTTTTTGGGATGCCTGATGACCAGGTGTATGGGAGGTACAGGTTTCCACCTCACATAATACTCGACTTGGTGAGTGAGTGGGAGGATGACCTCACATCACCCACCCTGTGCTCCCAAGCACTCAGCCCCCTGGAGAAGGTCCTCAATGTACTGCACTTCTTGGCCACTGGATCATTTCAGCAGACAAGTGCTATAGTGGGGGGGTGTCACAGGCCACGCAGTCACACTACCTACACCAGGACTTGGCCATCATGACTGCACGCCCATCAGTCCACAGGCACATATACCTGCCCAAAACACCTGCAGAAAGGCAGGCTGCCGTCCAGGATTTCTACGGGGTGGCACAATTCCCCAAAGTGCTAGGTGCCATTGATTGCACCCATGTGGGAATACGTCCCCCCCAGGGCATCTGAGCACATCTATAGAAACTGCAAGCACTGGGATTCCATCAACGTGCAGGTAGTATGTGATGCAAGGGAATCATCACCTCAGTATATGCCAACTATCCAGGGTTCACCCACGACAGTTTCATTTACAGAATGTCAACCCTAAACCGGGACCTAGCAGCTGGGCGGCATGGCGATACATGGCTGCTTGGTGAGTATAAATGCCACTGCACATGCATGCATGTCACATACTGGGTAATGACAAAAACCTCACTAATGATACCCATCACCACCTCCCCAGGCGACAGTGCCTACCCTCTGAGCACCCACATGATGATGCCAATTCGGAACCCCACCACGCAACCTGAGGTAAGATACAACACAGCCCATATTGCAACCAGGGGCATAGTGGAGCGAACATTTGGAGTGCTCAAGTCACGCTTTCACTCCCTTGACCACTCTGGTGGGCAGCTGCTATACGCTCCCCCAGTAGTGTGCAGGATCATAGTGGCAGCATGTGTCCTGCACAACGTTGCAACACGCTGGGGCCTGCCGGTGGACATGGTGGTGCCCCCACATGCCCAACCACATGCACGCCCGCTGCGCATGGGAGGGGAAAGGGCACGTGGTGAGGCAGCCCGTACGCAGCTGGTGGCTAATTACTTCACATAAAATCACACCCCTGTGGAGTGCACACAGCCCTGGTACATACCAGCTGACAATCAATGATGATGAAATAAGGGACAGTCAACTGTCACAACCATACCAGCCTGAGATTGGTCACCTGGAAGTGTTACATTGTGTGCATCCCTACCTACACAAACACCACCAATGCTGTGTCATCAAAAGACATACATCTATGCTGTTAAAATCGTTATCCCCTTGCAAAATACAACATGAAAACAGCGCCATGTCATCCAACCCCTCCCCATCTCCGCCACCCAACACACCATGGCATGTCATGCAATGTGAAAGCAAACAAAGAAATGCACAAAACCTGACACAAGTGTCACAAAGTACACTGTCCCCAATGGAAAATGCCCACACACAATATGCTCCCAGTAATGTATATCTAGTGAACGGCATACAACATGTGCTGCATCTGCAAAGTAGACGGCCTTGTGAAGACATGAGGAAGGAACCTGCAGATTAGGAGGAAGACATGGATGCACAAGCACATATCAATACATCATGCAGTGTACAATACAACAGCAATATCCACTAGGGATGTCTACACAGTATTGACTACAGACTGCCCACACAGCTCATGGGAGCCCATCATCACTGTGTAATTCAATGTCACTTGGTCACACCCTTTGCAAGCCCATGGAAACGGGAAGCAGGAGGGGTGTGTGTCTCACGAACCCAAGCATCTAACCCAAACTCAGGACAAGCCTGCATGTGCCCAGCCGGAATACAGTGGATGCCCACGGGAGCCACACAAGACAACACACTGTAAAAAAAAAATCAAAAATCAAAAATGCCCATGTGGAGGCCAGTGGGGGTGGGGGAGGCCACCCAGGAGGTTTCGAGGACAGGGTGCACACCAACACCCACCTGCGTGGATGTTGCAGAAAAAAAAACCTCCTTGGGCTGATGGCCTGCATGACTATGCCATTGTGGGAGAACTGCTGTCACTCTGCTCATCCTCTGCTGCTGCATCAGGAGGCGGTGGCACTGTGGGAGGCAGCCCAGGCAAAGCCCTGGTATGGTCCTCCATGGCAGCAAGAATGCAGGTCTTGAAGGTCTGATTCTGCAGGATTAAAGTGCGGAGATCCCCATGCAGCACATCACGGGTTGCCTGCATTTCTGCACGCATGGCCTTGCGTGATGCCCGGATCTCCTCACGTGTTGCATGCAGCTCAGCTGAGAGCGAACGTGTGAGCTGCTCCAGCTGCTGTTCTGCCCTTAAATTACTGGAAGCCTCAAGTGCAACCAGGGTCTGCCTGAGGTTATGTAGTTCTACCCTCAGGGCATCCCTGTGGCCCTGGGACTCAATTGATATGGATTTGCGTAGAGTTTCCAGTGCCACCCGTCTGTCCCTGTTGGGCGCCAACATGTCTTTCCTGTGTGATTGGCAAATGGAGTCTGTTGCCTTCTGTTGTTGCTCCATCAGTCTTTCAGGGGGGATAATGGAAGTGGCCACCCTCTCCATTACCTGAGCCATCATTTCTACTGATGCTGCCTGTTGGGTTGCCATACCGTACATGGAGTTTTCCCATACAGTATTGCCTGGTGGGGCACGGCCACTGCGTTGACAGGCACCACACCTGTTTGGGGCAAGGCGATCTGCACCTTGCTAGGCTGGCACTGCCTGAGGCTGCAGGACTGCATTCCCCCTCTGATCTGCTGGCCCAGGAACAGGTTCAGATGCTGTGGAGTGTGACCCTGCATCCATAACCACCAAAGGTGGACCTACCAAAACTGCCATCCCCATAGAGGGTTCTACCCCTGGTCCAGGTGGGTTGGACAGAACAGAATCCCTGCCAGAAGCACTTACCTGCGACTGCACATAAGTCTCATCATCCAACTCAGCAGCTGAATAGAGGTCTGGGAGGTGCACCCAGAGGCATCCCTGGACAGTATGGTCAGCAGTAACATTGGGTTTTCGCCCACCACCACACCACGTCCCCCACTGGTGCGCGGTCATGCCTGAGATTACTCCTGGGTCTGCACCATCTCCTCAACAGCACCAAATGCGTCATCATCTGCAAAAACATGAAAGACAACAAATGGAAACAGACATGAGCACCATAGCACACACATAGGCCGTGACAAGCCAGAGATCCAGTACATGAATTGCACATGTCTCACATGACTATAACCCTGCCATGCATGCACTGTCAAAGAGTTGGAAGTGGAGTCAAAAAGGCAGACACTGGGGAGAGCAATATGGATATGCAACACATTTTCAGCATGTTGGGTAGCACTGGCATCACATATCAGGCTGTGAGTGACATGCCCAATAGACATACATGACACATGCCACCACACAGATGTCATGTAGCATAGCCTACAAAACTACAGCAATATGTCAGTGAATGAGTAATGTCACACATCCATGTCACATCGATATGATGCGAAGATTGATGCTGAATAGTGTTGCAAAATATGCATGTGCCACACACTGAAACAAATCCAGTGTCCAATAACACAGTCATTGTGGGATGATCAATGGTTGGTCCCTCTGACATCACAGGAAACACCTGCCATCTTCCACATGCAAACTGGCCCTTATGAAAATGTTTTGCAGGCCAAGACTCCATCGGCCTGAATGGTCTAATCATTAACATAACCATGTGAAAATAGTGCTCCAGTGTGGGCTGTGAACAATGACCGAAACATAGCACATGTGTCACAATAGTGCTGAAAAATGTCTAGCAAAAAGGGGAGAGTGGAAACAATCAGCCTGAATGAACACTTACAAAATGTGAACTATGTAGTTGCAAGATGACAGTTCAAGGTAAAGTGCACTAATGTGTGTCTAATTGGCAACTGTGGGCAGAAGGGATACAGTAATACCCAAATCCAATGCACATGAATGTATGGGAGGGAGCAAATGGGTGACCCATAACACTCAGGATTACACACCCTCACCTGGCACTGAATCAGAACCCGTCACCCAAACAACATATACATGGATTACACACACACGCATGGCCACTCCGGGGACAATGCTTCGTAATCAGGTAGATCTCCCACACCTTGGATCTGTTCCTCTGTGACGAAGGTCCCAGGAAAAGACTCATGTTCAGTGAATTTGTTGTCCTCTTGTGGAGACCCACCGCCAGTCACCAGAGTAGCGGCATGATTTGAGGCCAGCTTGTTCTTTGCTCTGCGTTTCAGGTCATTCCACCGCTTGTAGCAATCATCAGCTGTGCGCCTCATAAATCCAAGGGCACTTATGCGGTCTGCAATGGTCTGCCAGTGTGCCTTACGTTGACCAGGTGTGGTCTTGCACCCTGCAGTCACCAACATTTTGCGGCTATGTGCCGACACATAGGTCACAAGTGCATCAAGTTCCGGGTCATTAAAGCTAGGATTCCTTGACGTGCCGGAGTGTGTAGCTGTGTCTGGGGTCTCAGCCTGTTCTGCCAGAGCACCCTCCTTCCTCTTCTTCCAAGGTGGAGCAGAGCCTGAGTGGCTTACGCTGCTCTGGTCAGTAGGGGCAGAAGCGCAGGTGGACTGGGTACTGGGAGTGTGCAAATGCACAATGACCATAGGTCTTGGTGCAGGCATTGGTTGCAGGGTGATGTTGGCAGGGGGAACGTCAGTTTGATGGTCCTGGACCGACACTGTCCTGGCTGGGAGAGTCAGAGCTGGGGCGGATGGAGCTGCAGCTGCCCCTGCAGCCTCCCCACCCTGCCTACTTGGGGCAGCAGATGACATAGCTGCCCCAGCTCCACGTGGCTTGGTGACAACAACTTGCACCGCCACACATGGCCTAGACCTGCTGACCTGGAAGTCAGCCTGGGAGTCATCCTGCGCCAGGTCAGGTGCCACAATGGGCTGGTCCAACAAGGGCAGAGCTGGGATGGTGTCAGCCATGTTTCCCTCAACCATGGGGGGGGCATGGGTGTCCCTGATTGGTCCTCCACACATGGGGGTATAGGGGCACCCTGCAAATCCCGGCCACGTCCCCTACCGTGCCCACCACGGCCACCTTTTGAAGGTCGGTGTTAGGGAGAATTCTCTATTTAGGCTGAATTTCCTAACCTAGTGAGTCCCCCAGCAGCTTTGCTGGATTTCTGGAGTTTGTTTTTTTCTCCTGCCAAGAGTGAGACTCTTTTCCTCACACTCTTGGACATGATTTGAGGGGTTCCTTTGACTGTCAATGTGTTTTATGGGCTATGGGGTCTTTTACTCCATAGGGTCTCTTGTGTTTTTACTATGTGTGTTACACAGCACCTTCAGTCCAGTGACACAGGGGTGTCATAGTGACACCCCACCATAGACTCCATACCCTGGGACTGACTACTGTCTCCCAGGGCATGTAAAGTCACCATTGGCTTTACTAGTCCCAAATTATGAACAGAAACCAGTACAAACCATCATATTGTGGACGTACTGGTCGGGGCGATTCGATTGCCCCAGGGTCTGTTATTCGAGGGGGCACGTCTCCGTCCCCCCTGATCGAGTTTTGGCTGGTGGCAGTGAATACTACTTATTATGTTTGACCGCGAATATATTTCTATGGGATTTTCCCATTTTTTGAGGCTACCAACTTTAAATATTTAATTCCTATAGCCTCAAACACACCGCCGGGTTATTTATTTAATATTAATTCACCGGTTGGTATTTTTTGCCAGAACTCGATTCTAAAATGGCGTTTTTGTTCTCTTCTGTGACTCCAACCCAAGTCGAGCCCTTTGTTCCACTTTTTGGCGGGCTTCTCCACAGAAGCCCGCCAAAAGTGGTGCCACTCTGTCTGGGTACCACATGGGGTGTGGGAGGGGGTTTAGGCACCCTGGACTGTGTTGCCGTGGCAACTCAAGTCGCACTCTTGTGTGATTGGCCCAAGTGGTGAGCCGGCCGGCTCACCACTTAGCATGTTTGATTAACAGCTAGGCTGAATGAATGGGGGTTTCTTGCATAAAAGCAGAGCTTTTGGGACTGGAACTTCAGAGGTCGCCACAGGACCTGAGAATCCGAAGAGGGTGAAGCTGAGCCGACCTGCAATGACGACACCACCGGTGGAGCCCTGCTGAACCGTCTCACCACTTCCCGACGACAGAGGAGATCTTCTTGCCGGAGAGTCTCTTCCCCTTGAGCTGGTGGGGACAACCAGTTCGCTTTCCTTTTCGCCTAACAGGACGTCTAGTGGTCGAATTGCCCGTGCCAAGCACCCCGGCAACCGGATAGCCACTTACCACGGAACCACGAAAGAAAGGACCGCTCCTTTGAATCGAGAAACTCCGCGGCTGGTTTCTTCCCTGGCAGCACCACGACCTCCTGCTTTCCTCCCCGACGAGATCTTATCTACTGCCGGACGAAGCACCGACTCACAACCGCTGCCAGGAAAAACTACCCCCGTTGGAGTGTTCTCACCATTTCAAGGTACTGTGTCCGCCTGGCCTCCCGTTCTATAGATTGCTACAAGGTGACAGTAAATCCTTAACCTTCTAAACTGGGCTGGCCTCTTGACCATCTAACTGGTCCCTTTCTTTTAGTCCAACTTCTTTCTGAACCTTTTCGAGACTTTTGTGCACTTTTCAACCGTGTGACCTTGGACACATTTCATTCTGATCCTCTTAAAGTGGATCCGGCTTTCTGAACTCTAACTTCACGGTTTGATTTTGCCTCCCTCTCTTGCTGTGTTCTTTTGAAAGTGTTAGGATCTGTTTCAATTTATGCTACACCTTTCTCTCCCTTTTAAACCAAATTATTAGAGTGCCATCTGCGTTAAGCGCTCACCGTTGTCTGAAAATAAGTGGTGCTTTACTTAAGACTTGTCTAATATTCTTTTAAGGGAGTGTATATACTTTAGTGACTGTGTTTTTGAACTTGCTTAATATTCGTGCCAGTGTGTTTTCATAGATGTGTGTTTAAATAAATAATTATATATCTTTTACACCAAAGCTCTGGTCAGTGTTTGCTTGTTCTACTGTGTTTACCTGCCCTATTGTGTATGCTCTGTATACTGCCTAACTCTTCTTGAGAGAAGGCTGACTGCTCAGCCACTGCTACCAGGTAAATCTGGTTGGTGCAGACTGCTACCAATTGGGTTTACTGCCAACTCCTTTAGTCCTAAACGTTTTGCAGTGGTCCCTAAGGGAACTGCACAGGTTTCTGCCTAATACTGGTGGCAGCGGTGGGATTTGTATTGAGTATACACTTTAGGGTGCTTGTAGATACTTTAGGACAACTAACCACAAAGCTTAGCACTAAAAAGCTGATTTTCTAAACCTGTCTACTATGGAAAGTTATACCCTAAAATCATTGTCTGCCAAAACTCATACTTTCCTGTGCTAACTCCAGTGATTCTGGACGCTTTTGGACGCTGCAAGGCGAACTTCTACTGTTCGAGCTGCAAAAACACTTGCAGCTCGCTGCTTCGTTCCCTGGAGGGGGCGGAGCCTGTTTGAGCTCACGTGAAGGGTCACGTGATTAGCACACCAGTGAAAACGCACCCGCGTTCAGGCGAGCGGTGCGCTCTTTGAGCAAAAGACTTTCCTGTGCTAACTCCAGTGATTCTGGACGCTTTTGGACGCTGCAAGGCGAACTTCTACTGTTTGAGCTGCAAAAACACTCGCAGCTCGCTGCTTCGTTCCCTGGAGGGGGCGGAGCCTGTTTGAGCTCACGTGAAGGGTCACGTGATTAGCACACCAGTGAAAACGCACCCGCTTTCAGGCGAGCGGTGCGCTCTTTGAGCAAAAGACTTTCCTGTGCTAACTCCAGTGATTCTGGACACTTTTGGACGCTGCAAGGCGAACTTCGACTGTTCGAGCTGCAAAAACACTCGCAGCTCGCTGCTTCATTCCCTGGAGGGGACGGAGCCTGTTTGAGCTCACGTGAAGGGTCACGTGATTAGCACACCAGTGAAAGCGAACCCGCGTTCACCCTTGCGGCGTTGAGACCGGCAGGGGTAGAGGGCATCGGCTGTTGTGTGGCTGTTAGGCGCTGGAGGCGCCTGATATGTATAGGGGAGACTGCGGAGAAACCATCTCTTTGATCCCTGAAACCCTCCACGAAAGAAAGCCCAACTCTCCGACACTCAATATTGAATCAGCGCAAAAGACATACAACCTTGGCTAGTGCAGCCAAGACCGCCCTTAGCCGCTCCATGCCGGACGCTGCAAACACACTGAGCAAGAAGTCAGGGCCTCAGACTCGAAATAAAACCCTCCAGCAACGCCGCATGCTAAATCCCTGGACTGTCCTGAGCAAGGAGTTGCCTCATGACGGAAAGGTAAGCAAACAAATTGTACACCTACAGTCACCTATTGACATGGGGGAAAAAGGAGTCTCGAAAGACGTAACTGAATCACGTAGGGTGTCCCTAGCAAATGTGACGCCTGAAACCCTAAACATTTATTAATTTACAGGTTTAAATGGGGTCACAACCATATCTAATACGTCTCTTTTGACTTCTCAAAAAAGCCCAATAGCCAGAGCTGATACAACGGACGACGTACACAATAACAATGACGTCCTACTCCGCCCAGCCTGCGAGAAAGAATCTGTCTCGTTGGTGACGGAAGTGGACCTGCAAGAGACACAAGCGATGCAACCTATGAATGTATCAGCTAACACCTCAATGACAACGCCCCCAAAAATTGTTCTATTAACACTAAATAATTTAAAATCCCTCTCAGAGCCAATATGTGAGTCAAATGAGAATAATTGCGCTCCTATGTCGCCAGAGGCATTCTTTTCACCATTTGAATTTACAGATGCCGATTTGATGGCAGCCGTACATGTTGACTCGACTCAAATCAGAGGCGTAAAAGCTAACATGACACACATGTCATTGCATGACTGTCTGGAAGCAATTACCTGTGATCAGAATAGCATACCTATTCCGTTAGAGTCTGAGTATACGGCGCCATCCCAAACTACAGCTGGCGAACAAAACGAGTGTCAAATTGTCGATGTAGACCTGGATATCAAACAAAGTCTCCAACCTGTTAAAATGAATAACAACAATTTAGAGGTGGGTGAGGCGAATAGTAGCGAAATTGAACGCACTCATGATCTCCCACGAGCCTCGATAAATGCCACCACGAGAAATCTGCATCAGATACAATTCCATGCAACCCATGGTGGGTCAGCACCACCTGGAGGGAAAGTAAGACGTTTTCATTCTATGCCAATTGGAAAGCGGCCTGAAAGAGCCTCAAACCAAATCCTTATTGCTCCACCAATGCTCGTAAAAGAAAACAGCATCACAAAAACGCAGGCCAAACAGGGCAACACATTTTATGAAAAAAGCCTACATGGCTCGATGTTGCCCGTTGCAGGCACCCTGCCACAGCTGCCTGCAAGCTGTGCTTGGAGCTTAGATGGCAACATGCAAGTTAGTGAAATACCACATCACCTGCATACCGCTTCCGAGCAAGACCTCCATCGAAATTTAAAGTCACTAAATACAGCTGCTACAGCTTTGAGGGCACCCATGTCTTCATGTCGAGACAAAGATATTGCCTTAAGCACACAAACCACAACAAGAAACACTGCCAAAGGAGTAATGTCGGATCCAATCCTTGAAACAGCGAAACCATTCACAAGCACTCCTTTAGCATCTACAAGGAAAAGTAAAAATAACAAGGACTCTGATTCTTTGCGAAAAGCTGATCCGACTCCTGAAATGAGTGCGCAAGCTAAGGACGTATCGTGCCTCTCAGCAAGCGGTGCCGAGACCATTGGACAAACGCCAGCAAAAGCCAGCATCTCGTCAGCCGCAGCAATGCAAATACATAACAATGTTCTAGCGGCATCCTCTTTAGCCATGATTCCATTTATTAAACTTTACGAAGTCCTAAGCGAACGGTTACAAGACCAAGGTGCCATGCTGTCGAACTTAATTCAGAAAATGGGAGAAATGGAAAAGTCCAATATAAACTTAAAGGAAAAAATACAGGCTGAGGCCGAACGATCAACATCATGGCATCAAAGACAACATGACCAGGCTGCTCACAACAGCACTCAAATGGAGAAACTCGTAGATGGTCTGATTAATGCCCTAAATACAATGCAAAACTGTCAAAGTCATGCGACGCGCAAGGATGAGAGCTCAAACATTAGCACAAAGAACACTAAAACTTCTACCACGACATTGGATGAAATCTCCGTAGAACATTGTCAAGTCATAATGGAGATCGAGAGTGCGACACTACCAGAAGTTACTGGATGTCGCCAAATAGCTACCAATATAACAATGACAAAAGAATTAAAGTCTCAGAACATCGGTCGGGACGCTGTGACTGATCCTGGTAAAACAACTCAATCTGGTACCCATGGAAGCGAATCAATGGATAACAGTACAAAAGATGTTACCGTTGAACCACACCAAAAAGATCTACAAGTGAAAGTTACCTTACCAGGATGTCATTTCTCTTCATTTGGCATCTTTTCTGGCTCTGCAAAAACAACTGCTACCACATCTACTGTAGATGTAATCAAATCTCTTGATAAAAAAGAAAGTGGGACAACAACTAATGTTGCAAAAAAAACTTCCAAAAGAGCAGGCTCTTCTAAGGAAAAAGAATGCATAAGAAACCTATCAACTCCGCCACGTCTGAGTCTGTTTAAACGTAATAACAATTTAAACAAGAAGATTTCTGATCCTGTTGCAAACCTAGCTATTCCAGTGTCCTCGTCTAAAGGAATTCACAAACCATCCTCGAAACGAAGAAGAATCATCTCTGACTCTGAGACCAGCTATACTACAATCGTATCTACTTCAATCGATTTATGTGATCTGTCCACATATTCGATTGGCGAGGAACTGCCTGATGAATGCAGGTTACCGGGTACGAAAGAGTCTTCCGGACTGACTCTAGCACAAGCCGTAAAACAACGGAAAGGTAAACAAGAAAAAACCGTGTCACAAGAAAAGCTCCAAGTTTTGGGGGCTCTGCCAATTCCACTCAGGATCATACAGGGGATAAACAGTTGAATCCAAAATTCACATCCAACCAACAAACTCAATGGGTCCACTTTAAAGGTAAAGTACACGAGACTACACATACTGGAATTTCAGGCGGATGTCGTAAATTACGTCTGCAAAATATACAATGCGATGATGCTGAGGTTAACCTCAACAGGACAAATATTATGAAACTGTTCAAATGTGTGCCGTCGTTACGCACAATCGTTTCAGATGACATACGCATTGTTGAGTATGCGACCGAAAAAAAAACTCAGACCAGGTCTTATTACACATCAACTCTGCAAGCGTGCGCAGCACGTTCTTAATGGCTGTTGATGAACTGTTATTCTTTGGGTTTGAAATCTCTCCGGAACCGGATCAAGACGAGTCAATTTGAGTTGATAGATCAAACATGGGGAAAAAACAACAAGCTAACCTAATTGATTCGGATACACTAAGACAGTCAATGAGTATCACTATGTCCTCAAGTCCAGGTCAGTCCTCAAAAAGAAATATTACATCGAAAAAATATAACCAAAATCAAACAAGGACACATCATTAGCCAAGACTAGCTACAAAGGGAAAGCCGATGGTACTTCTATCCTGGAACACACGTGGCTATAAGCATTTATTTAATGATTTTGAGATACCACTTGAAAATATCTTCATCATTTGCTTGCAGGAAACATTGCTAAGCACACCTCCTATTTGTGATGAATTCACTGTTCTATTAAATACAGCAGTCAAAAACACTAAAGGTCGCCCAAGCTCGGGCTTAATTACAGTGGTAAGAATAACTCAATCTTGGTCATCTCCGATATCACTAAACCCAAATCCATACGTACAAGGAACTATCATATATACTTTGGAAAAAAATACCACAAAGAAACTTCATTTACTAATTATAAACATCTATTGGAACCCATTAAAGATCAGCACAGATGGCATAATTTCGGCAATATCACTACTAATTGATGACGCAATGATAGCCTACAACAACCTAACAGTTATCTGTTGTGGCGATATGAACTGTACGTGGTTCCAACAAAATCACTCGTCGCAACAGTACCAGCAACTCGAAAACGAGGCGCTCGATGAAAGAGCAAAAAGATGGCAAACCGCCATGAGTGTCCGCGATCTTGTAATGTTAAATGGAAACGTCAAAGGAGATGTGCCGGCCAAACCAACTTGGTATCGAGATGCCTCACATAGCATTCTTGACTATATTTGGCTCTCGGGGAACCAGGTGCCTAAGCTAGTGGATCTGCAAATAAAGCAAATGAACTATAGTGATCAAAGCCTTCTTCAACTACGCATCAAGTTGAACACGAACTTGCAAACAAATTCATTCAAAGCTTCACTAGAAACTAATTGTCGTGGAAATCGCCTACGACTAAAAAGCAATCAAATTCAACGAATCGGGGAGAAATAAATGAGCGAGCCAGGTAATCAAAGACCTGATTATATTCCATTGTTGACAGATTTTACCATTCCTGGAAAAAACTCCTCAAATCTTGGTCAGACTCATCGCCATATATATTGCAAGGTATTACATGAAGCAAAAAAGGCCTTGCGGAAAGATTTGAGATTGATAAAGAAGCGAAATTCCAAGTTGGACGCCCAAAAAGAACTAAAGACACGACGCATGATGTACCGAAATTGGACAAAGTCACATGCAGCCATAATAGAGCAAGATCGTGCAGAGCATATGCTACAATTAATTATGACTAAAAATACACGTGACGTATGGAAAATCCTGAATATGGATCTCTCTAATTGCAACTCAATCCCAATAAACACCCTAACATGCGACGTTTGGAATAGGCACTTCTATCTGGTGTTCAAAAAACCAGAATCTGAGAGCCCAACACCAAAGCGCTCTGCTGATACTCAATGGGATGTGCAGATGGACCATGAGGAAATCGTCCATGCTATCAGCGCTCTAAAGATCTCACGTGCTGCTGGACCCGACTTGATTTCAAATATCGATCTAAAAAAACATCCAAACGAATGGGCTGACTTCATTGGTAAGCTATTCATAAAAATCAGTCGGTCGAAAGAATTGCCTGAATCTTGGACATCCGCGATTGTGGTGCCAATTCACAAGCGAGTCAGTTGGGACGATCCAAACAACTATCGCCCAATTGCTTTGCTCGACACCATTGGAAAGATCTTTGGGTCGAATTTACGTATCAAACTCGCAAAATGGGCCGAGATGTCACAGATCAATGACATACGGCAAACTGGATTTACGAAAGGGACCGGAGTCGACGTAAATCTGCTCATTCTTACGATTCTAAAGCTGGAAACCTTAAATAAAAATGGCAAGATTCACCTAGCTTTCATCGATATGAAACAAGCTTTCGATGGTGTGAATCGAAGCTTCATATGGAAAAAACTGTCAAAATGGCTATGTCCGGCATCCATTTTAGAGCCTATCATTGCTCTACATGAAAACACTTCAATCAAAGTCCGGCTAAACAACAGCGGATTGTTATCCAATGCTATAGCTATCCACAAGGGTGTTAAGCAAGGTTGTCCCCTAGCTGCAGAACTATTCAAACTATTTCTAGCAGATCTGCCAATCTACCTGAATAAAGTTATATGCTTCTCACCAAAAATAAATAAAATAGCAATTAATTGTATAGTCTACGCGGATGACCTGGTTCTGATAGACAGAACCCAAATTGGTCTACAACGTCTCTTAGTAGGCTTGAAAACCTATATGGGCATAAACCAATTGGAAATAAACTCACATAAAACTAAGATCATGTCCATTGGAAATATTAGAAGCAAAAAAGATAAAGGTTTCAGGTGGAAAATCGAAGAAATTAACTTAACATCTGTCGACTCAATAAAATACTTGGGGATACAATTTAACAATTCCGTTTGCGAACAACAATGGGCTGCAGTACTAACATCCAAAATGACGAAGTTAGCAATACAAGCTGTAAAAATCAATAAAAATTTTGGGAAATTTTCATTGGAACCCGTACTCAAATTCTACTTACAAAAAGTAACCCCAATAATAATCTTTGGGGCTGAGGCGGGTTGGAATATAAGCGTGCAAACTTGGCATGCTTTGGAAGGACAGTTTTGGCGGAAAGTCCTGCAGCTGCCACAGGCAACACCACTATCTAGTCTGCGACAAGAACTAGCAATTAACTCCCTTCATATGAGAGTGGTCTGGAACTCAATCTTAACAATGCGAAAAATGACCCTCGATTCACCGGCACCGGCTTACAAAATCTTTGCCAAAAAAAGCGACCTTCTCAATCTATGGTTTCACAAACTGTCAGCTTTTCTTACAGCCGCACAAATAAGCAATCAAGAACTGCTAAATTGCCCACAGCTTGCAAAAAAGAAATTTGAAAACTGGGCATGGATCGTTACCAATGAAGCAATGTCAAAATTAATATCAACAGAGGAAATGAGAGGCGTGCACAGGAAATTAAACGAACCAGCGCAAATTTATTGCACTGTCCATCTCGTCATCACCGAACCCAATTCTTAAGGTTTCGAGTCAATGCTTTAAAAATGAAAGGAATTCTTTGGCAAAGAAAGGATAAATCTATTGACGACAATCTCTGCCGTTTCTGCAAACAGTCAATTGAAACAGTCAAACATCTGCTAATCGAATGCACTCAAACTGTCAGACAACGCTCAATACATCTAGGAAATTTTGCACCACTAGATGAAGATATGGAGCGGTGGTGGGGGCGGATCATTTCAGGAAGCAACATAAGACTTGTATGTGCGACCGTGAACTACTTTGACTCGATTCTGAAAATAGACTCTCTTAACTAGAATTACCAGCGAGAGTCTGTTCTAGAAGACTGGTGGAATCTATTTCTTGTCTATGAAGTGATCTCTTTCTGTTGAAACAAAAGTTTGTCTCTTGAATTCAAACTGAAGTTTTTCAATAAAAAAAAAAAAGAAAGTATTGTGTAGACATAAGAACCTCTCTGGGAAGGGCAAGAAAATCGAACTCATAGAAAGATTGTTAGAAAATCAAAGTCTGGGTGGTACAGAGGAATCTACCCCCCCAGCAAATGTAGATAACAGTGATGGTATTGATCTGAATCAAAGTATTGAAAATCTTGATAATGAGTCAGAAGAGTAAAGTGAGCCTAATGCAGTTAGCCACCCGGAACCTCTGTCTGCTTTACCAACTGTACCTACTGGACCTATACCAGGTCCCACATGTAATCCTGAACATGTTGAACTTGAAAAAATAAAGCTGGAATTAGAATACAAATGTTTTATTGCTCAATCTGAACGGAATCAAGAGTTAGAGTTCAGGAGAATCAATGCCCAAGCTGAGCAGAAGCAAGCTGAGTTGAAGCTCAGAGAAATAGAGCTTAATCATGAACTTGAAATGAAAAAGTTGTCTGTGGAAACTGCTTCTCTCTCTTCTGGTTCCTCTAGGAGTTCCAGTCCCAAAAGACCCCGGATGCCTAAGGAATTAATGAGTATGTATGAACCTAAGTTGGATGTGTTGGATTGGTTGAAAATGTTTGAATATAATCATGGGCTCCAGTACATCACAAGGAATGAGCTACTTCCTTGGTTGTTCTCTAGGCTCCCCCCTGTTGCAACTGATGTGGTAATGGAGTTGGGGGAGGTGGATAAGAAGGATTATGAGTGTGTGAAGCTAGCTTTAATAGCTAGATTTGGGAAGATCTCTTCCCAGTACCTTAAGAGGTTTAGGACCCTCAAAAGCATGATGGTACCCCTTGGGCTACCTGGGTGAGTGAAAGTCTGAAAAACTTAAAGGGATGGATTAAGGGTTACAGGGTTAACACTTACGAAGGAATGAAGAATCTTGTAATGTTGGAGTCAATTTATGATGCCTGCTCTCCTGAGCTCAGACAGCACTTAGCTGATTCAAAGGAATTGGATTCCAGGGAGCTAGCTAAGGCTGCTGACTTGTGGGTTGCCAACAGGGCTACTCACAAAGATTATGGGGCTACTCAGAAGAAGGATGAGGGAAAACAGCCTAAAAAGGCCTCTAAAGAGAATTCTAATAACTCCAATCCCAAAGAGGGCCCCAAACAAAACCATAAGGGTAAACCACAAGGAAAACCAGAATCAGGCTAGTGTACCTTCTGGTGCCAAACCAGAAGTAGATCAGAACAAGCCACCATTCCAAAAAGCATTTGGTAAATGCTTTGTTTGTGGCTCTACCGACCATGTGAAAGGAGATCCCAGATGTAAGAGTAAACCTTCAGGGGTCCAGCTTGTCTCCTTAGCCTTGCCTCCAGAGGAGGAAGTACAAATGGCAAGTGGAAACTTTCTATTACTGGCTGACGAACCCACTGGAGTCTCAGCCAGTGTTTCTTTAGTGTCTCTGGGTTTGTGGGAACAACAGAATTTAGATGTCTATAAATCTATCCCAGATAATACTAAAGAGTATTATAAGGACAGTGTCCAGGTGAATGGTCAGGTGACTCCTGCCATTAGGGACACTGGGGACAGTATAACTGTGGTGGACACATCGTTTTTTCAGGCTGAGGATGTTGCTAAGGCACCCAAATGCCTCACCAAGTTAGCTGGAGGGCCTGTGCAGATGCTTCCCCAATTACCAGTTCTCATCCAGTGTAATGACATGACTGTGAAGATACCTGTCAGCATACAAAGTGAGGTGCCAGGAAGGGTTCTGTTGGGTAATGACTTGAAAACTCTTGGAGTAGTGTCACATACCCCCGGACCTCCTAGTAAAAGGTAACAGAGCTCACCAGACCTGCAAGGGAGAGGACCATGAGTGGTACTCCCAAGGAGATGATGAAGAAAGAGTTCACTCCTACTCCACTAGAGCTGTCAGCTGCTGTATCCAAACAACCAGAAGAAAAGGGGAAACCTAAAACTTCTAAAAAGAAACCAGCAGTCAACACTCCAGTGCAGCCCACAAGGACTTCCACGAGGTTGTCCAAAGTTACACCTTTAACTCCCCCTCCAGCTGAGGCTGAGAGGGTGGTACAACCCTGTGTGGTTGAACTAGACTCTGAGGAAGAGCTAGTGGAAGGCCAGGAACTCATTGGAGATCTGGATCCTGTTGACCATCCTGAGCTGCAGTCTTTACTGGCAGAAGGTAGACCCAACAGAATGTCCAACTCTGGAAAGTCTTCGCCACCAGGCAGATGCTCAGGCTGAAGGGCAAAAGCCTGGGAAATATAGGTTTCACTGGGAAGATGGCCTCTTCTACAGTGAACCAACAGAGTCTGCCCTTGGGGACTACAAACGACTTGTAGTACCCCAAGAGAACAGACAACAGTTCTTGCAGTTAGCCCATGATATTCCTTTGGCTGGTCACCTGAGTTTCAAGAAGCCTAACGAAAGGCTCTCACTCTACTTTTATTGGCCAAAGATGGGGGGCGAAGTAGATAAGTACTGCAGGAGCTGCCACACCTGCCAGACTTCTGATAAGGTTGACTCCAAGAATGTGGCACCATTAGTGCCTCTCCCAGTTGTGGGAGTCCCATTTGAGAGAGTAGGGATTGACATTGTTGGTCCCCTTGATCCTCCAACCTCCTCAGGCAACAGGTTTATTCTTGTTGTAGTAGACCATGCTACTAGGTATCCTGAGGCAATTCCTATGAGGACTGTTACAGCTCCGGCTGTGGCTAAGGCCCTCCTTGGCATTTTTACCAGGGTTGGGTTTCCTAAGGAAGTAATCTCTGACAGGGGGTCAAATTTTATGTCCCACTACATGAAAGCCATGTGGAAAACCTGCGGAGTTACTTACAAGTTCTCAACCGCATACCACCCTCAGACAAATGGATTGGTTGAAAGGTTCAACAGAACCATGAAGAGCATGATAGGTGCTTTAGAGGACCCCCTTAAAAGCAAGTGGGATCTTCTTCTGCCATGCCTTCTCTTTGCTTTTTGTGAAGTCCCTCAGGAGGGAGTAGGTTATTTTCCCTTCAAACTTCTTTATGGACATCCCGTCAGAGGCCCCTTAGCCCTGATTAAGGAGGGGTTGGAGAGTGCTCCTTCCCCCAAGCCAGTCAGAGTAACTGACTATGTGATAGGTCTCCGGAGGAGAATGTCAGACATGATGGAAGAAGCTAGTGATAACCTGAAAGCTGGTCAAGCTTTGGTCAAGCACTGGCATGATCAAAAGGCTAACATGGTTGAGTTTACTCAAGACCAGCTAGTTCTAGTTATGATTCCAACAAGGCAGAGGGCCTTGCAAGACAAATGGATGGGACCCTTCAACGTTGTGGGTAAACTTGGAGAGGTCAACTATCTGGTGGACTTGGGCAGTCCCAAGGAGGCTCCCACAGTCTTCCACACCAACCGACTAAAATCGTATGTCTCCAGACCTGATGTAGGAGCTTTTCTTCTAGCATCATCAGAGGAAGAAGAAGAGAGTGAAGCTCTTCCGGATCTCCTCAGAGGCTTACCTTTGGACGAAAAGATTGAAGGAGTAAATCTCTCTTCAATTGTGACACCTGAGCAACAAGAAGAGTGCAGATCTATGTTGAATCAGTTTGCCTCTCTGTTCTACTTTCACCAGGCTTGGCCCCTTGGGGACAGCATGACGTACTCACTGGTGACTGTCTGTCAGTCAAAAGCAGAGGATACAGGATGTCAGAGAATGTAAGAACCCACATCAAAGGTGAGGTCAGCAAGATGCTTGATCTCGGGGTAATAGAGCCCTTGACTAGTCCATGGTCTAGCCCAGTTGTGTTAGTACCGAAGGCAGGGTCTAAGGAACTTAGATTCTGTGTGGATTATAGAGCTCTTAATGCAGTCACAAAGACTGATGCCCACCCTTTGCCAAGGACAGATGAGTTGGTGGACAGACTTGGTGCAGCCAAGTTCCTCAGCACATTTGACTTGACGTCAGGCCATTGGCAAATAGCCCTGACAGACCATGCCAAGGAGAAAACTCCATTTTCTACTCCCGTTGGCTTATACCAGTTTAAGGTTATGCCTTTTGGATTGAAAAATGCACCTGCTACATTTCAAAGGATGGTAAATCAGGTTCTGACAGGGATGGAGGACTTCTGCATGGCATACTTGGATGACATTGCAGTCTTCAGCCAAACCTGGCAACATGTGGACCACCTGAGCTATGTTTTGCAGGCTCTCGGGAAGGCCAATCTCAGCATAAAGGCAAGTAAATGCCAGATTGGACAGAGTAAAGTGGTCTACCTTGGACATGAGGTAGGAGGTGGAGAAATAAGATCTTTGCTCAGTAAGATTGAAGCTGTGCAAAATTGGACAACAGCTACTACTCAGACCCAGGTGAGAGCCTTCTTAGGTCTTACTGGGTACTACAGGAATTTCATAGAGAACTATGGGACCATAGCTTCTCCACTGAATGTCATCTCCTCTCCGAAATTCCCTAAAAAGGTTAGATGGAATGAGGAGTGCAATCAGGCCTTTGAAAACCTGAAAAGGGCTCTTTGCCAAGCCCCAGTACTCAGAGCTCCTGACTACCACCAAACTTTCATTGTGTAGACAGATGCTTCAAATATAGGAATAGGTGCAGTCCTCAGTCAACTGGATGGGAAAGGTAGGGAGCACCCCGTTTGCTTCATCAGTAGAAAGCTGAAGGATCCTGAAACAAGGTGGGCAACCATTGAACGAGAGTGTTTTGCTGTTGTGTAGGCTCTGAAGAAGTTTAGGCCATACTTGTATGGTTCTACTTTTGTCATTCAGACTGACCACCAACCCTTGAGATGGTTAATGCAAATGAAAGGGGAAAACCCAAAACTATTGAGATTGTCAATCTGCCTGCAAGGGTTTGATTTCACCATTGAGCACAGGTCAGGGTGTCACCACCAAAATGCTGATGGTCTCTCTAGGATGTATGTCATCGACTAGAGGTATGAGATTCATCCAGGAGTGGATTAAATCCTCCTCTCCCTTAGTCTGGGGGGATGGGCGAGTGTTAGGGAGAATTCTCTATTTAGGCTGAATTTCCTAACCTAGTGAGTCCCCCAGCAGCTTTGCTGGATTTCTGGAGTTTGTTTTTTTCTCCTGCCAAGAGTGAGACTCTTTTCCTCACACTCTTGGACATGATTTGAGGCGTTCCTTTGACTGTTAATGTGTTTTATGGGCTATGGGGTCTTTTACTCCATAGTGTCTCATATGATTTTACTATGTGTGTTACACAGCACCTTCAGTGCAGTGACACGGGGGTGTCATAGTGACACCCCACCATAGACTCCATACCCTGGGACTGACTACTGTCTCCCAGGGCATGTAAAGTCACCATTGGCTTTACTAGTCCCAAATTATGAACAGAAACCAGTACAAACCATCATATTGTGGACGTACTGGTCCCGGGCAATTCGATTGCCTCGGGGTCTGTTATTCGAGGGGGCATGTCTCCGTCCCCCCTGATTGAGTTTTGGCTGGTGGCAGTGGATACTACTTTTTATATTCGACCGCAAATATATCTCTATGGGATTTTCCCATTGTTCGAGGCTACCAACTTTAATTATTTAATTCCTATAGCCTCGAACACACCGCCGGGTTATTTATTTAATATTAATTCATCGGTTGGTATTTTTTTCCTGAACTCGATTCTAAAATTGTGTTTGTGTTCTCTTCTGTGACTCCAACCCAAGTCGAGCCCTTTGTTCCACTTATTGACGGGCTTCTCCACAGAAGCCTCCAAAAGTGGTGCCACTCTGTCTGGGTACCACAGGGGGTGTGGGAGGGGGTTTAGGAACCCTGGACTGAGTTTCCGTGGCAACTCAAGTCGCACTCTTGTGTGATTGGCCCAAGTGGTGAGCCGGCCGGCTCACCATCTAGCATGTTTGATTGTCAGCTAGGCTGAATGAATGGGGGTTTCTTGCATAAAAGCAGGGCTTTTGGGACTGCAACTTCAGAAGTCGCCACAGGACCTGAGAATCCAAAGAGGGAGAAGCTGAGCCGACCTGCAACGACGACACCACCGGTGGAGCCCTGCTGAACCGTCTCACCACTTCCCGACGACAGAGGAGATCTTCTTGCCGGAGAGTCTCTTCCCCTTGAGCTGGTGGGGACAACCAGTTTGCTTTCCTTTTCGTCTACCAGGACGTCTAGTGGTCGAATTGCCCGTGCCAAGCACCCCGGCAACCGGATAGTCACTTACCACGGAACCGCGAAAGAAAGGACCGCTCCTTTGAATCGAGAAACCCCGCGGCTGGTTTCTTCCCTGGCAGCACCACGACCTCCTGCTTTCCTCCCTGACGAGATCTTCTCTTCTGCCGGATGAAGCACCAACTTGCAACCGCTGCCAGGAACAACTGCCCCCGCTGGAGGGTTCTCACCATTTCAGAGTACTGTGTCTGCCTGGCCTCACGTTCTATAGATTGCTACAAGGTGCCAGTAAATCCTTAACCTTCTAAACTGGGCTGGCCTCTTGACCATCTAACTGGTCCCTTTCTTTTGGTCCAACTTCTTTCTGAACCTTTTCGAGACTTTTGTGCACTTTTCAATCATGTGACCTTGGACACATTTCGTTCTGATCCTCTTAAAGTGGATCCAGCTTTCTGAACTCTATAACTTCACGGTTTGATTCTGCCTCCCTCTCTTGCTGTGTTCTTTTGAAAGTGTTGGGATCTGTTTTAATTTATGCTCTGCCTTTCTCTCCCTTTTAAACCAAATTATTAGAGTGCCATCTGCGTTAAGCGCTCACCGCTGTCTGAAAATAAGTGGTGCTTTACTTTAGACTTGTCTAATATTATTTTAAGGGAGTATATATACTTTAGTGACTGTGTTTTTGAACTTGCTTGATATTCGTGCCAGTGTGTTTTCATAGATGTGTTTTTAAATAAATAATTATATCTTTTACACCAAAGCTCTGGTCAGTGTTTGCTTGTTCTACTGTGTTTACCTGCCCTATTGTGTATGCTCTGTATACTGCATAACTCTTCTTGAGAGAAGTCTGACTGCTCAGCCACAGCTACCAGGTAAATCTGGGTGGTGCAGACTGCTACCAATTGGGTTTACTGCTATAACTCCTGTAGTCCTAAACTTTTTGCAGTGGTCCCTAAGGGAACTGCACAGGTTTCTGCCTAACAGGCGGCCACCTTTGCCTCCCTTAGCGCTTGGTCGCCTCCCAACCATGGCACTGATGTTGTTGTGCGTATGGGAATTGCAGTAAACAATTGTCCTGGGCAATTGGGGATGAAAGGGGTAGGGTACTAGATGGAATTCGTACCCTAGTGCTCTAACAAGGCTGTCTGTGACCCCTGGGGGAAGATGACGGGTCACACAACGCACAGGCAGCCCAAGATCCAAAAATAACGTGCACGCAATTAGACCACGTAGACCACGTGCGTGAAATAATGAACCTGCACCACGCTGTGGCACCCAGAAACACAAAAATAAGCGTATGCGTAATGCATGCAGCCTACAATGACCTCTGAAGGGGTACGCGACACACGGGGCAAGCACAGTTGTTAAATACGTGCGTGACTCACTGTCTGCCTGGAAAAAGAACGTGAAAAATACACGTGTGTGTGGTTTGGCAACACCCCCGCAAGAAAAGAAGAATTGTACGCTGTCTGAGGAGACAGGACAAAAAAGGAAGTGAATGCTGTTTGAGAAAACAGGCCCAACAAAAAATCAGAAAAAAGCTGTCAGAGGTAACAGGGAGTACGAACTAGAAACGCTGTGAAGTAATCGCCGGTGAACCGACAAGAAGTACAGAATTCACTCACTCGCTCTCCACGAAAAGCACGTACAAGGAAATGGCATCCTACACATACCTTTTAAACCTGCCCACACGTACTACGTCACTTATGCGTGTATGCGCTAAGGCCCTTTCCTCAAATTACACGAGCTGACACACAGACATGCTTTTTTTGCATGTGTACGATAAACATGCACCCGTGTTGAGGGAAATGCCCTTGCGCGTCATACGCGCTAAGGCCCTTTCCTTCAATAGGACGGTGACTGCAGTTTTCTCACGTGCTGAATCACTCCGTATCAAGCTGGCCACGCGAAAACACACGGAAGACCACGCTCCTGCCGAGAAGGCCAATTACTGCCCCCCAGAGCCCCGAGCACGCTCCCACCTGCCATCTGCTGCCTCCTGACTGCCTGCTGCCCACGTGCCCTGATATTTGCTGCCTGCCCCACAGCCAGGAGTACAGTTGCTGTGATCACCCCTGCTGGAACCGAAGACTCCCGACTGGGATTCCATCGCCCCACAGCCCAGCCCCAGGACCAAGTTGCCCACCCACTCCTGCCTCTGGGGTTGCCATGTCGGGCACAACACCATCTGGCACCACTGGCAACCCCCAGCCAGAGAGGCAGAGGGCCACCGGCTTCAGTACCAGGGAAGTTGGTGTCCTGGTGGAGCAAGTCCTGGGGCAGTATGATGCCCTCTTTGGAAGTTTGCGTGCCGACTATGAAGGACGGAGCAGGATCTGGGTGGACATTGTGACTGCCATCAACACGGAGGGGGTGGCAGTCCGCAACTTACATCATGTCAAGAAGCGCTCGGAGGACTTCAGGTCCAGGACCCTCAACAAGGCCTGGCGCTTCTCGAAGGCAGTGGATGCCAAGGGGTGCCGGGGCCAGCTGTCAGACCACCAAATGAGGGTCCTGGAACACATATGCCCAGCGCTCTATGTCCAGATCCTTGAGAAGCAGACCCGTCTGGAGTCGAGCGGTAAGTGTACATGCATGGTGATTGGACGCTGTGCGTGTCGTGGTGTGCCAGTAGTGTGCAGGTTGCACATGTGTTTTTGTCGGGCCAATTAGGGATGTGTATGAATATGGGCGTGAGGCTGCCACATGTGAGTCCTCTCAGGTGTGAGACACATTGATGTGTATGTGTTGGTAAGCATGCTGGGCAAATGCAGGTGTGGGAGCACACATGTTTGAATTTCTGTGTATGTACATTGGCATGGTTGTGGCATGGATGGTGGTTCATAATGCATGTATCTGCACTGTGTACATGTGCATGTGTGTGTATTCGACAAGTGTGCAACTGTGATGCAACATAGATGCACGTGGCACTGATATGTAGAAGGCTGAATGTCAGAAGTGACATGTATGGCGATCTCATCACTGCGACAGTTGGAGGAGATGTAGACATGCATGTAAGTGTGGTGGTGTGTGTGCATGTCTGTCTAGTGCACTCCCAGTGTTTCATGTGATGTCAGGCTCACCTTTGGCTGTACATGCTGTTATATGTGTGTGGATGGTGGTACATGCTGTTGTATGTGTATGGATCGTGTATGGATGGTGCTGCCTGGTGCAATATTGCTGTGGAAATGCTCATGTGTGTGAGTAAAAATGACATGTGTGTCGTGGAGTGTGATGTTGTGTCTGAAGTTTGACAATGCCACTCATGTACAACTGTCATGTGTGTATCAGTCCAATGTACAGTGCCCTGATGCCTGTGTTCTATCTCTCCCTGTCTGCAGCGTCAACTGATGAAGAGGGCGGAGAGGGTGCTGTGGAGCACAGTGGCAGGGATCGCACCACCAGCCGGAAACGCAAAGCCCGGCCTCCCCTCCCAGAGGAGTCTGGTGCCGCGTCCCAAGCCGCATTTGCCAAGGGTAGGTCTAAGAGGTGGAGGTTGGAGGTGGACTCCTCGGCAGCAGAAGGGGCAGCTGAGACCCCACAGGGTCCGACGGAGGAAGATGGCATAGAGTCATCCAGGTTGGTGGGGGATTTGGTGGAGGAGGAGGCTGTGGAAGGGGGCACACGGGGTCTGGAGGTGGGGATTCCACTGGTGCTAGTGGTGCAGTGCAGGACCAGGGACAGGAGGCAGCACATGCTGTCGCGGAGGTGCCTGTGTGCAATCCTGTCCCTGATCCTGTCACTGCATCATCTGGCACCAGCAGGGATGCCTATGTCCAGACCCATTTTCAGGGAGGGGATGAGCGCACAACAACTGGCCTTCCTCTCCCTGCAGACGTGGCTATCCGGGATCGTGTTGAGCCTGTCCTGGCTGGGATAGCGTTGCGTCAACGGGGCATGCGAGTTGACGTGCGTTCTTTTCGTGAAGAGACTGCACTTCATCTCGGGTGCCTCTTTGACCGCATTGACCTGCTGGGACGGGTCACCACTTCTGGATTCCTCCGTATGCTGGACTTTCTTGCGACCCCCTCCTCACCTGAACCCCCTACGTGCCAGTCGCCCTCCATGCCATCTTCCCACCCATGTATCACCTGGGTACCCTGTGGAGCTGCCTCTGACACTGCGGCCAGGCTGGTGGAGGACACATCCCTGCCACAGTTGGGAGTCTGACGTCCAGCAGGGGTGGCCACCTCAACAACTGCACCCCAGCCGGAGGAAGATGTGCAGACAGCAAGAGCCAGGGCATAGGCAGAGGCACAGCAGCAGCAGCAACAAGGTGGGAGCCATGATGGCTCGGGGCCTTCAACATCGGAGGGGCAGGCATCGGCCAGAGGGCAAGTGTCTTCCGTGTGGCAGCGGTTAGGCCATGCTATAGATGCGGAGCGGCAGCGGGCAGAAGAGGTACGGCTCACAATGGTCAGGGCGGAGAACTCCATGCGTAGGGCTCTGAGGCAGGCCGAGTGCCTCGAGGCAATTCGCAGGGACCTGAAGGTCCACATGTCATCGTCCCTGTGAACCCTCGGGGCCATGGAAGAGGACCGCCTCCGGGACATCGAGCAGGAGTTCGATGAAGCCCTGGCCTGGGAAATCGGGAAGTGAGCCGTCGGACTAGCCCGCTGCCATTGTAAATAGTTTTTAGAGTTAGGTTTCCTTTTCCTTTTCCTTTTATTTGTGGTCAATGGACAATGCCACACACATTTGTATATAGTTTTATTTTTAGGTAGTTTCTTAGGTAGGTTTCATTTGTTTGGTTGGGCTCATGGACCCTTTACATAGTTGGACAATGGATTGATTTGATATGTTTTTTTGATTTTGCATATGGATTCATGGATTTTTCTTTTGTACAATGGATTGTGAATAGTTTGATCATGGATTATTTTGATTTTTTTTTTCATTATGGACATGAAGCAATGGAATTTTGTTGTTACCTTTCCTTTGGATTTGCATTGGTGGAGGGAGAGTTTGGACTGTTTTTCTTTCATTTTTTTTTGCATTGGTTATAATTTTCATTCACTCATCTTTTGCACATGCTTTTCATTTCATGTGTGCTATTTTTGTATGATTTCATTTCATTTATTTATTTTTGTACATAATACATTTTCATATTTTAGTTCCATGTGTGGGATTCGCTCATTGGGTTGATGCATGTGAAAATGTGGGTTTACACAATCAATGCCAACCAGTGTATCTGTGTGACAGACATGTGTTGATGTACATAGTTGACTTTTGGTTTGTGTCTTGAGATAGGCATGTCAGTGTGGGGTGGATTGGGAAATCATTGCATCTCAAGAATGGGGTGGCGTGATGTGGTTTTTTTGGTGTTGAAGTGGGCCATGATTGTGCTTCTTTATTTTGTGTAGGGGGGGACATGAGTCAGGGCCTGCTGGCAGGTGCCCCTCACTGCTGGGGGATGGGGGTGCAAGGGGACATGAGTGGGACATGAGTGGGGGCCTGCTGGCAGGTGCCCCTCACTGCTGGGGGTGCAGGGGGACATGAATGGGGGCCTGCTGGCAGGTGCCCCTCACTGCTGTGGGGTGGGGGGTGCAGGGGGACATGTGTGGGGGCCTGCTGGCAGGTGCCCCTCACTGCTGGGGGGTGGGGGTGCAGGGGGACATGAGTGGGGGCCTGCTGTCAGGTGCCCCTAACTGCTGGGGGGTGGGGGTGCAGGGGGACATGAGTGGGGGCCTGCTGGCAGGTGCCCCTCACTGCTGGGGTGTGGGGGTGCAGGGGGACATGAGTGGGACATGAGTGGGGGCCTGCTGGCAGGTGACCCTCTATGCTGGGGGGTGGGGGTGCAGGGGGACATGAGTGGGGGCCTGCTGGCAGGTGCCCCTCACTGCTGGGGGGTGGGGGTGCAGGGGGACATGAGTGGGGGCCTGCTGGCAGGTGCCCCTCACTGCTGGGGGGGTGGGGGTACAGGGGGACATGAGTTGGTGATCACTAGTGGAAGGTGACATGTGTGCTGGCTGGGGGGCATGCCCAGGGTTGCAGGGTAGTCCCCTGTGTTGTGGGTTGCCTGCAGGGGCTGTGGATGGGGTGGAGGGCACACCTGGGAGGAACCACACTGCCAATTCATGTGTGTTACTCTCCGCGCACCCCGCTGGATACACGTACCCTGCTCTGACGGCGGAATCGCGTGTGAGACTTCCCGCGCACCCCAGTTATACACGTTCCCCTCTCGCACAGGGCCAATCGCGTGTGAAACTTCCCGCGCACCCCAGGAATACACGTACCCCACTTGCACAGGGCCCTTCACGTGTGAAACTTCCCGCGAACCCCCGAAATACACGTGCCCGAATCGCAAAGGGACAATCGCGTGTGAAACTTCCAGCGAACCCCAGGAATACAAGTACCCCCCTCGCACAGGGCCAATCGCGTGTGAAACTTCCCGCGCACCCCAGGAATACATGTTCCCCGCTTCCGTGTGCTGTGTGGCGGCCCTGTATACTGGTCCAGGTTTATCGCAGCCCTTTGCGCTGGATTGGTGATTTTGATGGCTTTTCCTTGCGCAAGAGGCATTCTTGGGGGCGTAACTGGCGCTGCTGCATGGTCGCTACGCCACTCTGCACCGCGGCTGGTTTTGGTAGTTGAAATCCATGAATACGCTGTGCGCGGAAATGGATTTTAGCGGAGACGGCTGGCGCAGAAAATCGCACGCGCACACTGTGCGCCAGCCGCGTGCATCACTTGTGCGCTAAATTCTATGAATTACCCCCTTAATCCCTAATGGATGACTTCATGAGGTCTTTTAAAAAGGACGTTTCCAAGGCATTGGGCAATGTGTACAGCCTCGCCTCCCCCAGGCTGTAATGGTCCCAGACCATTCCAGATTAAATATCATAACTGCTATCATTTCAACAAATGGTCCAGTGACAGGCGCTCTGTCTGGTGTCCCTTCTGGCTTAGGGTATGCAGTGATCTTATCGAATAGATAACAAAGAATGCAATTTTGGACAAACCCAAAACAACGGGAAAAAAATAACCAATCATAGAAGAGTAATTAAATGTGGTTGGGAATGGGAAAAGTGGTTTAAGGGGTGGGAAAAAAGTATTTAAAAAAGGGGAGGATTGCTGAGGGGACCCCCCTCCCCAAAAACAATGAAAAACAACATTTTTTATTTTTCCCCCTGATGTTTTGGGTTCTTTAAAAATTAATTATTTGTTTATTTATTGGATAAAATCACATATAACCCTGGCTTATGTGTGCTGGCTAAACCCCTAGAGGTTACGAGGGTGGACATCCATAACCCTGTATTGGGCTATAAAGCTGTTTGTCTGCCGGACTCATCTTACCACCCAGGTCCTAGGCCTCTTGGCGCTATGTTGCAACTCCCTCCAGAATCTGGTGGCAGTGATTGTTAGTGCCCCACCGTTGAAGGTAGGCTTACCAGAAGACTGTAGGACCTTGATTCCTAAAGCAGCTCATTGGATCAACACTAAATTAAAAGCAAGACCTAATAATCCGTCTCACAGCCTAATGGCCAGAAGGGTACTGTGGGATGGCTCATCAACTTAATCTATTAATGGGGATTGCATTGTAGTGTCTTTTGCTAGTCCCAGAATCACTGAATATGTGCTAAATTCCAACCTTGGGGCTCAGCATAGATCAAACTCATGGATGGTCCCTTCAAACTTTTAATATCCATTCAAGAGAGTGACTAACTTTGATGGGAAGCATGCCACTTTGTCACCGGATGTAGCCTGCGCTTTGGGATGTTACAGAAATCCCTACATTGCCAAGTACACTCCTACATATCTGGAGCTCAGTTGGGGCCAAATCAGATGTTGTCCCTTAGAGATCGGTATGAATGCCTAACGGAGATGGATGCCATTGACTGACTTCCGATGAGCTCCTTCAAGTGTCTGAGCTGACAACTGAGTGTGGTCTAACTGCTACAGAGTCCTTTACAGTCAACCCAGAATTGATTGTTACTGAAAGAAGGGCTGATATTACCACGACGTTTACCTCTGAGGCTGATGTAGGTGTGGCGTGATCATTATTAGTTGTTTCTTGGAATGTGGCAGGAGCTAAAACAAGCCTGGCTAGATCCAATGTGTCGACTTACCTTGAACAGGCGGATGCAATTTTGCTTCAGGAAACGTGTTCTTTGGACAAATTTGCCTAGATGGTTTTGTGGCGCACTGTATTTCCGCCCAGACAAATGTGCGGGCCAATGCTTTGGTGGGATGGCAATACTGGTTATTTCTTTTTATTACTGTGAGCTTGTCACTATGGTTCTTTCATGTCCTTTCATTCAAGTGGTGAGTTCTCAGATTTTTTTGTTGGTGAATTTTTATAATAGTCCATAATAGTCCTCACCAACATTTTAAGGATTGCTTACCATGTTTGCCCAGGGTAATGGAGGAGCTTCTAAGTTCTAAGTATGGTAACTGGCGAGGACCTGTCTATAATACTGGGTGGGGACTTTAATGCGAAATTGGGAGCTGGGGCAGAACTATATTGTTTTGGCAATGCTGAAGAGAATTCCTGTACCCATTCTGATGGACCCCCGAAACTGCATTGAATGCGTTAAGCTACTGCAAAATTTGCATGACTGGGGAATGCAATCAGTTAATGGAAGGTTCCCTAATGACTTACCGGCAAAAGTTACTTTTTCCTCAGCCCGGGCAGTTCCATTAGTGATTATTTTTGTGTTCCTTTTAATTTCTGGAATAAGGTGGTGAATTTTACTGTAGCTGAGGATATAATTAGCCATCATTACCCCATTATTCTTGAATTAAATTTCCTACGGAAGCTTATGCCAAATTTTAATTTGCCAGTTATTGAGGTTTCCTTGGACAGAAGCAAAAAAAGTTTCAAATGGCCAAAAGTTGACCATGGGGAATTAATTAAGGAAATCCTAGTAGTGAATTGGCAAGAGATTGATACTCTATTGGATGGAAGAGTTTTCAATCTTAATGTCATATGTAATGAACCTATTCTCTATTACTGAACAGACTAAGAGACAAAGGAATCATGGTTGTTGGTTTGACTCTACATGTACCACGGCTAAATCTAGCTTACTAGCTTTGCTAAAGAACACGGACCGCAATAAAAATAAAAATCATTGCAGCTATGGCTTTCTATAAATAGTTTCTGGGAAATCATGAATCATGGCCCATTTCTATAAATATCAGGCTCATGGCATGGACACCATGGTTTCAGACCAGGCAAGGGAAGAACATTTTTCATGTCTTTAGAGCAAGGACCTCCATGTGGATTCCACGGAGTCAGTGGAGTTGCTTGACCCGGTATTACCCAAATTGTTCGTTTACAATTCTTCGAATTAACAATTGACCGAATTTAAAGGGTCACAATTGACATTTTCACAATTGACCGTATATATATATTACGTGGCCACGGTAGTGGCCATGTAGTTATGGTTAAGTTGCTGTTTCCATAGGAAGAGCACTTTTTGGGCGGCTTATAACTTCCCTCTCCCTGGACGAATCCTCACCAAACTTTGCAAAAAAAGTATTTGGGTCACTCTGAATTTTTTTGAAAAGTTAGGTGAGGATTCGTCCAGGGGGGGCAAAGTTATAGGGGTTGGTCCCAAAACCTTTTTTTTTCCCATAGTCATAATGGGAAAAAACTTTGCTCACGCCTACAGACCAAACCGCTGGACGGATTTACACCAAATTAGCAGCAGGAGCGGCGGCTTGGTCCCGAAAGGGTGCTTTGCTTTATTTGGTGTAAATCCGTGAAGTAGTTTTTAAAGAAATGACAAAAATGTAAGTGAAAAAAATGAGTGATATCTGTGTTCGCTTCGCGGACACACTTCCCTGTTCGCTCCGCGGACAGGACGGTGATTGGGCAAGCAGCTTGCGTGATGTCCGCGGACATCTGACGTGCTCTCTCATTGGATGCGTGAAAGCGTGCGGTGCGTCTGGCTTCAGAGACGCCCGCCATCTTTGTTCTCGCATGAGAGGCTTTGTATCCCGCCTGCACAGTAAGTCCCCCACCCCCGCTCATGCCCGTGTCTGTCTCCTGTTCCTCCCACCCCCCGCTCATGTCCGTGTGTCTTTCTCCCTCCCGCCCACCGCCGGCTCATGTCCGTGTGTCTTTCTCCCTCCCGCCCACCCCCCGCTCATGTCTGTGTGTCTTTCTCCCTCCCGCCCACCCCCCGCTCATATCCGTTTGTCTTTCTCCCTCCCGTCCACCCCCGCTCATGCCCCGCCCATCTCTCCCAACCGCCCACCCCCCGCTCTTGCCCCGTGTGTCTCTCCCACCCCCGTGTGTCTCTCCCACCCGCTGCTCATGTCTGTGTGTTTCTCCCCACCCGCCGCCCGCTCATGTCCGTGTGTCTCTCCCACCCGCCGCCCACCCCCTGCTCATGTCCGTATGTCTCTCACCACCTGCCGCCCACCCCCCGCTCATGTCTGTGTGTCTCTCCCCACCCCCACTCATGTCCGTGTGTCTCTCCCCACCCGCCGCCCACCCCGCGCTCATGCCCCGTGTGTCTCTCCCCCTCCCGCCCACCCCCGCTCATGTCCTTGTGTCTCTCCCCACCCGCCGCCCACCCCCCACTCATGTCCCGTGTGTCTCTCTCCCTCTCCCCCACCCCCGCTCATGCCCCGTGTGTCTCTCCCCCGTCCCGCCCACCCCCCGCTCATGCCCCATGTGTCTCTCTCTCCTTCCCTCCACTCATGCCCCGTGTGTCTCTCTCCCTCCCCCCACCCATGCCCCGTGTGTCTCTCCCCCTCCCGCCCACCCTCTGCTCATGCCCCGTGTGTCTCTCCCCCTCCCGCCCACCCCCTGCTCATGCCCCGCGTGTCTCTCCCCTTCCCCCACCCCCCGCTCATGCCCCGTGTGTCTGTCTCCCTACCCCCCACCCCCGCTCTTGCCCCGTGTGTCTGTCTCCCTCAGCCCCACCCCCGCTCTTGCTCCGTGTGTCTTTCCCCCTCCCGCCCAGCCCCGCTCTTGCCCCGTGTGTCTTTCCCCCTCCCACCAACCCCCGCTCTTGCCCTGTGTGTCCTTACCCCTCCCGCCCACCCCCGCTTTTGCCCCCTGTGTCTTTCCCCCTCCCACCTACCCCCGCTCTTGCCCCGTGTCTCTTTCCCCCTCCCGCCCACCCCCACTCTTGCCCCGTGTCTCTTTCCCCCTCCCGCCCACCCCCGCTCTTGCCCTGTGTCTCTTTCCCCCTCCCGCCCACCCCCGCTCTTGCCCCGTGTCTCTTTCCACCTCCCGCCCAACCCCGTTCTTGCCCCGTGTCTCTTTCCCCCTCCCGCCCACCCCTGATCTCTTGGCCATGTCTCTTTCCCCCTCCCACCCACCCCCGCTCTTGCCCCGTGTCTCTTTCAACCTCCCGCCCACCCCCGCTCTTGCCCCATGTCTCTTTCCCCCTCCCGCCCACCCCCGCTCTTGCCCCGTGTCTCTTTCCACCTCCTGCCCAACCCCGGTCTTGCCCCGTGTCTCTTTCCCCCTCCCGCCCACCCCCGATCTTGGCCGTGTCTCTTTCCCCCTCCCGCCCACCCCCGCTCTTGCCCCGTGTCTCTTTCCCCCTCCCGCCCACCCCCGCTCTTGCCCCGTGTCTCTTTCCCCCTCCTGCCCACCCCCGCTCTTGCCCCGTGTCTCTTTCCCCCTCCCTCCAACCACCGCTCTTGCCCTGTGTCTTTCTCCCTCCCGCCCACCCCTGCCCTGTGTCTTTCATCCTCCCGCCCACCCCCGCTCTTGCCCCGTGTCTATCACCGTCCTGCCCACCCCCGCTCATGCCCTTAGTGTCTCTCCCCCTCCCGCCCACCCCCGATCATGCCCCGTGTGTCTCTCTCCCTCCCCCTCCACCCCCGCTCATGCCGCGTGCGTCTCTCTCCTCTTACCCCTACCCCCCGCTCATGCCCCGTGTGTCTCTCTCCCTCCCGCCCACCCCCCACTCATGCCCCGTGTGTCTCTCTCCCTCCCACCCACCCCCGCTCATGCCCCGTGTGTCTGTCTCCTGTTCTCTCCACACCCCGCTCATGCCCCATGTCTGTGTCCTGTTCCCCCCACCCCCCGCTCATGCCCCGTGTCTATCTCCTTTTGCCCCCCACCCCTCCCGCTCATGCCCCGTGTCTGTCTCCTGTTCCCCCACCCGCTCATGCCCCGTGTCTGTCTCCTGTTCCCCCCACACGCTCATGCCCTGTGTCTCTCTCTTGTTGCCCCCTACTACCCCGCTCATGCCCCGTGTTTGTCTCCTGTTCTCCCACCCCCTGCTCATGCCCCGTGTCTTTTTCCTGTTCCTCCCACCCCCCGCTCATGCCCCGTGTCTGTCTCCTGTTGCCCCCCACTGCCCCGCTCATGCTCCGTGTCTGTTCTCCCCACCCCGCGCTGATGCCCGTGTCTGTTGTTCCCCCCACCCCCCGCTCATGCCCCGTGTCTGTCTCCTGTTCCCCCACCCCTCGCTCATGCCCCGTGTCTGTCTCCTGTTCCCCCACCCCCGCTCATGTCCCGTGTCTCTCCTGTTGCCCCCCACCCCAGCTCATGCCCCGTGTCTCTCCTGTTGCCCCCAGCCCCCGCTCATGCCACGTGTCTGTCTCCTGTTGCCCCCCACCCCCCGCTCATGCCCCGTGTCTGTCTCCTGTTGCCCCTCACCCCCGCTCATGCCCCGTGTCTGTCTCCTGTTGCCCCCCCACCCCCCGCTCATGCCCTGTGTCTGTCTCCTGTTGCCCTCTACCCCCGCTCATGCCCCGTGTCTGTCTCTGTCGTTCCCCCCAACCCCCGCTCATGCCCCGTGTATCTCTCTCCCTCCCCCCACCCCCGCTCATGCCCCGTGTGTCTCTCTCCCCTTCCCCCACCCCCCGCTCATGCCCCATGTCTGTCTTCTGTTCCCCCCGCTCATGCCCCGTGTCTGTCTCCTGTTCTCTCCACACCCCGCTCATGCCCCATGTCTGTGTCCTGTTCCCCCACCCCCCGCTCATGCCCCGTGTCTATCTCCTGTTGCCCCCCACCCCTCCCGCTCATGCCCCATGTCTGTCTCCTGTTCCCTCCACCCGCTCATACCCTGTGTCTGTCTCCTGTTCCCCCCACACGCTCATGCCCCGTGTCTCTCTCTTGTTGCCCCCCAACCCCCCGCTCATGCCCCGTGTTTGTCTCCTGTTCTCCCCACCCCCTGCTCATGCCCGGTGTCTTTTTCCTGTTCCTCCCACCCCCGCTCATGCCCCGTGTCTGTCTCCTGTTGCCCACACCGCCCCGCTCATGCCCCGTGTCTGTTCTCCCCACCCCCCCGCTCATGCCCGTGTCTCCTGTTCCCCCCACCCCTCGCTCATGCCCCGTGTCTCTCCTGTTGCCCCCCACCCCCCGCTCATGCCCTGTGTCTGTCTCCTGTTGCCCCCCACCCCCGCTCATGCCCCGTGTCTGTCTCCTGTTGCCTCTCACCACCTGCTCATGCCCCTTGTCTGTCTCCTGTTGCCCCCCACCCCCCGCTCATGCCCCGTGTCTGTCTCTGTTGTTCTCCCCACCCCCCGCTCATGCCCCGTGTCTGTCTCTGTTGTTCTCCCCACCCCCCGCTCATGCCCCGTGTCTGTCTCCTGTTCCCCCCACCCCCCGTTCATGCCCTGTGTCTCTCTCCTGTTACCCCCCACCCCCCGCTCATGCCCCATGTCTGTCTCCTGTACCCCCCACCGCCCGCTCATGCCCCGTGTCTGTCTCCTGTTGCCCCCCCGCTCATGCCCCGTGTCTGTCTCCGGTTCCCCCCACCCGCTCATGTCCCATGTCTCTCTACTGTTGCCCCCCACCCCCCGCTCATGCCCGTGTCTGTCTACTGTTGCCCCCCACTGCCCTCTCATGCCCCGTGTCTGTCTCCTGTTCTCCCCACCCCCTGCTCATGCTCCGTGTCTGTCTCCTGTTCCCCCCCACCCCCTGCTCATGCCCCGTGTCTCTCTCCTGTTGCCCCGCACCCCCGCTCATGCCCCGTGTCTGTCTCTTTTGTTCCCCCCACCCCCCGCTCATGCCCTGTGTCTGTCTCCTGTTCCCCCACCCCCCGCTCATGCCCCGTGTCTCTCTCCTGTTGCCCCCCACCCCCTGCTCATGCCCCGTGTCTGTCTCCTGTATCCCCCACCCCCACTCATGCTCGTGTCTGTCTCCTGTACCCCCCACCCCCCTGCTCATGCCCCATGTCTGTCTCCTGTTGCCCCCCTGCTCATGCCCCGTGTCTGTCTCCTGTTCCCCCCACCCGCTCATGTCCTGTGTCTCTCTCCTGTTGCCCCCCACACCCCGCTCATGCCCTGTGTCTGTCTCCTGTACCCCCCCACCACCCCGCTCATGCCCTGTGTCTCTCTCCTGTTGCCCCCCACTACCCCGCTCATGCCCCGTGTCTGTCTTCTGTACCCCCCACCCCCCGCTCATGCCCCGTGTCTGTCTCCTGTTCCCCCACCCCCCGCTCATGCCCCATGTCTGTCTCCTCTTGCTCCCACCCATGCCCCGTGTCTGTCTCCTGTACCCCCCCACTCCGCGCTCATGCCCGTGTCTCTCTCCTATTGCCCCCCACACCTCCGTTCATGCCCCGTGTCTGTCTCCTGTTGCCCCCCACCACCTCGCTCATGCCCCGTGTCTGTCTCCAGTTCTCCCCACCCCCGCTCATGCCCCGTGTCTGTCTCCTCTTCCTCCCACCCCCGCTCATGCCCTGTGTCTGTCTCCTGTTGCCCCCCGCCCCCGCTCATGCCCCGTGTCTGTCTCCTGTTCTCCCCACCCCCGCTCATGCTCCGTGTCTGTCTCCTGTTCCCCCCCACCCCCCGCCCATGCCCCGTGTTTGTCTCCTGTTGCCCCCCACCCCCCGCTCATGCCCCGTGTCTGTCTCCTGTTGCCCCCACCCCCTGCTCATGCCCCGTGTCTGTCTCCTGTTGCCCCCCACCCCCCGCTCATGCCCTATGTCTGTCTCCTGTTGCCCCCCACCCCCGCTCATGCCCCGTGTCTCTCTCCTGTTGCCCCCCACTCCCCGCTCATGCCCCTTGTCTGTCTCCTGTACCCCCCACCCCCACTCATGCCCCGTGTCTGTCTCCTGTACCCCCCGCCTCCCGCTCATGCCCCGTGTCTGTCTCCTATTGCCCCCCACTCATGCCCCGTGTCTGTCTCCTGTTCCCCCCACCCACTCATGTCCCGTGTCTCTCTCCTGTTGCCCCCCACCCCCCGCTCATGCCCCATGTCTGCCTCCTGTACCCCCCACCGCCCGCTCATGCCCCGTGTCTGTCTCCTGTTGCCCCCCCCGCTCATGCCCCGTGTCTGTCTCCGGTTCCCCCCACCCGCTCATGTCCCGTGTCTCTCTACTGTTGCCCCCCCGCTCATGCCCCGTGTCTGTCTACTGTTGCCCCCCAACCCCCTCTCATGCCCCGTGTCTGTCTCCTGTTCTCCCCACCCCCCGCTCATGCTCCGTGTCTGTCTCCTGTTCCCCCCCACCCCCTGCTCATGCCCCGTGTCTGTCTCCTGTTGCCCTCACCCCCCGCTCATGCCCCGTGTCTGTCTCTTTTGTTCCCCCCACCCCCGCTCATGCCCTGTGTCTGTCTCCTGTTCCCCCCACCCCCCGCTCATGCCCCGTGTCTCTCTCCTGTTGCCCCCCACCCCCTGCTCATGCCCCGTGTCTGTCTCCTGTATCCCCCCACTCCGCGCTCATGCCCGTGTCTCTCTCCTGTTGCCCCCCACCACCTCGCTCATGCCCCGTGTCTGTCTCCTGTTCTCCCCACCCCCGCTCATGCCCCGTGTCTGTCTCCTCTTCCTCCCACCGCCGCTCATGCCCTGTGTCTGTCTCCTGTTGCCCCCCACCCCCCGCTCATGCCCCGTGTCTGTCTCCTGTTCTCCCCACCCCCCGCTCATGCTCCGTGTCTGTCTCCTGTTCCCCCCCACCCCCCGCTCATGCCCCGTGTCTGTCTCCTGTTCTCCCCACCCCCCGCTCATGCTCCGTGTCTGTCTCCTGTCCCCCCCCACCCCCCGCTCATGCCCCGTGTTTGTCTCCTGTTGCCCCCCACCCCCCGCTCATGCCCTGTGTCTGTCTCCTGTTGCCCCCCACCCCCTGCTCATGCCCTGTGTCTGTCTCCTGTTGCCCCCCGCTCATGCCCTATGCTGTCTCCTGTTGCCCCCCACCCCCGGGTCATGCCCCGTGTCTGTCTCTGTTGTTCCCCCACCCCCGCTCATGCCCCGTGTCTGTCTCCTGTTCCCCCCACCCCCTGCTCATGCCCCGTGTCTCTCTCCTGTTGCCCCCCACCCCCCGCTCATGCCCCTTGTCTGTCTCCTGTACCCCCCCACCCTCACTCATGCCCTGTGTCTGTCTCCTGTACCCCCACCCCCCGCTCATGCCCTGTGTCTGTCTTCTGTTCCACCCACCCCCCGCTCATGCCCCGTGTCTGTCTTCTGTTCCCCCCACCCCCCGCTCATGCCCCGTGTCTGTCTCCTGTTGCCCCCACCCATGCCCTGTGTCTCTCTCCTGTTGCCCCCCACACCCCCCGGTCATGCCCAGTATCTGTCTCCTGTTGCCCCCCACCCCCCGCTCATTCCCCGTGTCTGTCTCCTGTTCTCCCCACCCCCGCTCATGCCCTGTATCTGTCTCCTGTTCCCCCCCATGCCCCGCTCATGCCCCGTGTCTGTCTCCTGTTCTCCCAACCCCCCCACTCATGCCCCGTCTGTCTCCTGTTCTCCCCACCCCCCGCTCATGCCCCGTGTCTCTCTCCTGTTGGCCCCACCCCCTGCTCATGCCCCGTGTCTGTCTCCTGTTGCCCCCCACCCCCTGCTCATGCCCCGTGTTTCCCTCGTGTTACCCCCGCTCATGCTCTGTGTCTCCCTCGTGTTCCCCCCACCCCCTGCTCATGCCCCTTGTCTCTCTCCTTTCCTCCCCACCCCCGCTTATGTCCTGTATGTGCCCTGTACCCCCCCACTCATGCTCTGTGTCTCCCTCGTGTTCCTCCCCACCCCCTGCTCATACCCCGTGTCTCCCTCATGTTCCTCCCCACCCGCTGCTCATGCCCTGTGTCTCTCTCGTGTTCCCCCCACCACCGCTCATGCCCTGTGTTTCCTTCCTTTTCCGCCCCACCCCCTGCTCATGCCCCGTTTGTACCCTGTTCCCTCTCACCCCCCGCTCATGCCCATGTGTCTCCCCTGTGCCCCCCAACCCCGCTCATGCGCCGTTGTGTTCTGTATACACCCCGCCTTCCCTTTCCATGGTGGCCATCTTGGTAAAAGATTTTCCTTCCTACACCGAGACGCCGCAGGCGTCCCGGCGTAGGAAGGAAAATCTTTTTGTTTTTTTTACCACCCGGCATTCCCACTTTGAGGACATAAGATGTTAGTGGTCTTCATCTATCGAAAAGGATGTTATGGTCACGTTGTACTAATAAAAACGTTTAAAATTTAGTAAAAAAAAAATGTTACAGGGACGTTATGGTTAAGTTGCACTAATAAAAACCTATGAAATTCAATGAAAAAACTTTGCTGAAGGGACGTTATGGTTAAGTTGCGCTACTAAAAACCTATGAAATTCAGTGAAAAAACTTTGTTAAAGGGACGTTATGGTAAAGTTGTGCTACTAAAAACCTATGGAATTCAGTGAAAAAACTTTGTCAAAGGAACGTTATGGTTCCAAGTAAAACCGAAAAACCCTTGAAATTCGCCAGTATGGTAAGCTAAGCAACCATAACTCGCGCCACCACCGTGCACTGCTAAGACTAACACCCAGGACATCAAAGATGACATCACAAATGTCATTGATGACATCACTGATGACATCACATGTTTGGCTCACTCTTTTTTCTTTTGCTGACATATCTAGGCCACATGGTTTTCTTCAGTAACAGTCAGAAACTAAACATTTTATTTTATTTGTAGACGTATCCTTCAAGTAGGTTCTTACAGTAATTCTGTTAGAGTCCAGTCACATCATATGAAACATATACATACGGGAAGACACAAGCTTGAAAGACAGCAATCCTTTTTGTGCATAAAGATAATCAATAGACTTATGAGCACTTTCTGATAGTTCTGTTGTTTTTTTTTTTATGGATGTACTTTCCCTGTGGGTCCAATCACATCAAGTGATACATATACATAGGGTGAATAGCAGCTTTGAAACAGAGCAATCATTTATTTGCATGAAAATAATCAGTTAAGTTATGAATTGTTTCTGCTACTACTTGAGCTTTTTTGCTAACTTCACTTTCCCTGTATATACCCAAATTGGTATGTGTTCTTGTGTCTTTGTGTTTTGTGTATAGTAATGTTTTATTAGCTGCGTATTACATATTTCACAGTACACAAAAATCAATTAAGAAAATAATTATCATTTCATTATTCAACATATTAACATTACAAATATTATACCTTCATCTTGTACACTGCACACCATGTTATGTTTCTGTACAGTAGCTTAGTATACTAGATAGAACCCCATAATAGAATGCTATTTATATCAATGCATCGTTCAATGCACTAATTAGGGTATGATATTTATTGCAATGATCCTTGACACTTGTTTCGCAACATTATAATAAGAATCCCTTGTACACATATTTCATGAAAAGTACATACACATGTGATGTCATCAGTGATGTCATCAATGACATTTGTGATGTCATCTTTGTTGTCCTGGGTGTTAGTCTTAGCAGTGCACGGTGGTGGCGCGAGTTATGGTTGCTTAGCTTACCATAACTGGTGAATTTCAAGGGTTTTTCGGTTTTACTTGGAACCATAACGTTCCTTTGACAAAGTTTTTTCACTGAATTTCATAGGTTTTTAGTAGGGCAACTTTTCCATAACGTCCCTTTAACAGAGTTTTTTCACTGAATATATATATATATATATATATATATATATATATATATATATATATATATATATATATCGCTTTGGTAATATATATATATATATGGGGGTTTGGGCGGGTTTGGGTTGGGTGGGAGGTTGCGGGGGGTTTCCCCCGCCATATATGTTACAATTGACCTTCACAATTCGGTCAATTGTGAAAAGGTCAATTGTCATTCGAACAGTTGTAATACGAACAATTTGTATACAACCCTTGACCCTTTCAAATTCTTCCATGAATATGGATGTCTCCTGTTCAGTGCAAGAAATAGAAGCCAGAAGTCAAATACCAGGTCCAGGTAGTATCCTGGCCGACCTCTTTTTATATGAGGTCAATTTGTGGGGCCCTATTTTGACTGTGGGATTTAACGCCATCAATGCAGGGGTTATAGTACCGTGCTCTTGGCAGTAGGCTTTTATCCAGCTGATTTATAAGAAGGGATGATGGGACTTGCCAAGCGTTTATAGGCCTATATCTCTTTTGGATTCTGTTTTTAAGATCTATGGGAAGGCTATCTTAACTAGGCTGGAAGCCTGGCTGACCTAGAACGATGTAGTGTCTCTGATCCAGTTGGGTTTTTGGGCAGGCCTGGGACCTTCAGAGCAATCCCTTAATATCTATCTAATAGTGGCCCATTCTTTGTGTGTCAAGGAGGAGCCTGTTTTTTTGGCCTTAATGGATCTGAGCACCATCTTGGTGAACCGGCATAAGTTGTGGCGAGGGCTCATGTCCATGCATTGTCTGGAAGAGCCGGCCAAGCTTCTGCAAGGCTTCATTTTCACAGCCAATCTGTGCCAGATTTGGGTCTAGTGGTCGCTGTACAGACTTTTTTCAAGTGGAGATGGGGTTCCGCCAGGGCTGTGTCCTGGCATCCCTACTCTTTAGCCTGCATATAAATGACCCATACACCTACTTACTGAACTCGACAACTGATGTCCTAATGATGGGTGACTGAGTGCTGCCGCTGCTAGCATATGCAGATGTTACCATCCTCATAGCGAGCACACCCGAGCACTACAGAAGTTAATTCTTGACTATACGGTCTTCATGGATGACCTGGATCTGAATGCCGAAAAATCAGCAGTACTGGTCTGCTATTTAGGCAAGAAGCAGTTCCCCAAATGTACCCCAATGTATACTAAGGGCATTGTGATCCTGAAAATCAATTCTTTTGACAACCTAGGAATCAATTTTTCTTCTAAATTCACTCCACAAGCACTGGTTAAGAAACAATCAGTAACTTTTAGACAAGCCCCGGGGGGCTACAAAGATCCTTGTTAAAGTTCAAAGCTAAGCCTTTGGATATTATTCTTAAAATGTATGATAGCAAGGTTGCGTCAGTGACCATGTATGGAATGGAATTATGGGGGTTTAACAATCTTAGCCCTCTTCAGATAATCGAACATGATTTTTTTAAATGCATACTAGGGTTACCTTGTTCAGTTCCTTAATACGGGCCCCATACCGAACTGGTTCACGATTATATCAGTTAATATTCTGTCCTTTAAGCCGAGTGTGGAAAAAATGACTAGGCAGGATTGGCACATGATTTAATAAAGACCCTAATCCTTAAAGATACTGTCAGGATTCCTTGGCTCTCGTGTATAAAATGTTAAGCTAGGTTAATTATTGGTGACCGCCTTTTTGAGTTTATTGTTTTATTGACAAATGAAATGGCAAAAGCCCTGAAAACACAAGCAGGGTTGTGAATATGGAGAAAAGGGAATCCAAAAAGTTGTTAGTACAATTTAACATGGGACATCCTATAATTATGGGACAGGGCATCCAGAAATATTTATTGAGGGCTGAGAATCCCAGCCAAAGGGTATTGCTAACTAGAACACCTTTTAATTGCCTCCCTCTCAGAACTGTTCTGGCAGTCTGAGAACGGGATCCAGCCAATCAGTCTGGCCCATCATGCAATGCCTCTCTGGAGAATTTGGCACACTTTTTGTTTTTTTGCCCTGCTTATACAGAGTTAAGGTTTAAGACTCTGAAGCCAATATTGCAGGAAATGGGCTTCACACAGTTTAGACCTGCTTTATATTTTGCACTGTGGCTAACTCTCCTAGAGTGGGCTGGACCTTTTCATTTTTTGACAGGGGTACGTTACGTGAAAGGAAACGTTTAATGACCCGAATGCTTGTCTTTCTAGTGTCTTTTACTTATTCTGTGGTGTACTTTTTTTCTCTTGAGACAGGTGTTTTATGAATTTTATGAATTGTATGTATTTTGAATATGTAGTGGTTTTTTAATGGATTTATATTTGTAACTTTCAAAATCTGCCTCAAAATTCCAATTTGGAGGGGCCTGTGGCAAGCATCTAGTTTGGAAACTTCAATCCAAATATGTAAAATGAGCCAAAAGCTATTAGCAATAGAATTTGGGGAAAAGTCAATGCAAAAGCATTATATATAACGACCGCCACCATTTCCTCTCAGGAGGATAGCTCAGATGCAACATGCTTGTCTTGGAAGCAAGATGATGTGGAGCAACACAGGTTTGATCCCTGGTTCCAATGCTTAGAAATCTCTGGGTATTAAGTGTGTAATAAATAACCAATTAAATATATATAGCAGCTATGTCAAATTACCTGGCGATCCGTATCCTGAATATAAAGTGGAGCATGATATCATGCTAGACAAATGGCATACTTTGGATCTTATTAACATCAAAGAGAAGCAATTTTGGACCAAAGATCATCCTAAGTTTCCAATCATACACTTTATACCTAAAATTCACAAGTCAATGTCCCGAACCCCAGGAAGACCGATAGTAGCATTGATTGATTCCTTATTAGAAAACACTTCGAAATATGTAGATACTTTTCTGTTCCCCTTTGTAGAAACTTTACCTTCATATACCAAAGACACAACAGCTTTTCTGAACCAAATGACGCATATTCCCTGGCAACCGGAATTTCTCTTGGTTACACTGGATGTCGTCTCCTTATATACCTGTGTTTCACATTCAAAAGGTATAGATGCAGTGAAAAGATCTTTGTCCACAAGATCTCTAAGAGAACGCTTGCGTATGCTTTGGATATGTTGTCTTTTATTTTGACCCACAACTCTTTTATGTTCAACCAAGTACAGTATAATCAAATTTGTGGAACAGCAATGGGCACAGCAGTAGCCCCATGTTTCCACCTGGAGTATTCAAGCATTATATTGGCAAGCAGGAGTCCTAAACATTGAAGATGGACTTGTAAACAAGTAATCTGTCTATAAAAATGCAGTCCTCTATCACTTATACCAGACGAAGCCCGTATAGGGTGAAATGCGTAGTTCTTTTCTTTGTGTGTAACATTACTGCTGCCTTCCATGTCCATGTCCAATACTTTAAAGTCATAAAGGACTTCCTATTTGCAAAGCAGAAATGCCTCATAAGTGGATTGGATAAGGATTGATTAAGTTTTTCCATACAACCAATGCCAGAATGGCACCACGCCACAGACTGGGATACAGTCCTTCTTGTTTCTAATTACACAACCCACGGTAATCGCTGTGTAGTTATGGTTAATTTGCTAATCCCATTGAAAGAGCACTTTTTGGGCGGCTTATAACTCCGCTCCCCCTGGACGAATCCTCACCAAAATCTGCAAAACAATGATATGGCCCACTCTGAATTTTGGTGAGGTTTGGTCCATGGGGGGCAAAGTTATAGGGGGGTCCAAACAAAAATGTATTTTTTTCCCATAGACATAATGGGAAAAAACTTTGCACATGCCTGCAGCTCAAACCGCTGGACGGATTTCCACCAAATTTGTGGCAGGAACGGCGGCTTAGTCCTGAAAGCGTGCTTTTGTTAATTTGGTGTAAATCTGTCCAGTAGTTTTTTTTTTTAAATGACCAAAACGTAAGGCAAAAAAATTAGTGATATCTATGTTCGCTCCGCGGACACACTTCCATGTTCGCTCCGCGGACAGGACACTTATTGGCTAGTTGGCTTGCATCATGTCCGTGGACAGGCAAGGTGTCCACCGATTGGCTGGAGTGAGGCGTGAGGTGCGTCAGATTGTTTCGATGCGCCTGCCATCTTGGATCCACCGACAGCGCAGCGGCGAATAGAGGCAAAATGCAATTTTGGGGAGTGTGTTGCTGTGCAGAAGTGCTTGGGGAGGGTTGGGGAGTAGGAGATGGGTCAAATACTGTATTTGTTTAGGTGGCAGGTGCCCCTGATGTGTTCACCATGTCCGCGGTCTTTGCGGCTGTCCGCGGAGATAATAAATGCACTACTAGCTATTTTACTTTAGTATGATGTTGGTTTTAGGTTGTTAGTAGAGGATTGATTGTAATTAATATCCCCTATAAGCGGCCCACATAACACAGTCAAAATGTTTGGTAGTATAGGTGTGTTATGCTGTGGTGGTTGTGGCCAGGGCCTACAGTCTTGGGTACATGGCCTACGGCCTACGGCCTTCGGCCATGCACCAAGACTCTAGGCCCTGGTCACAGCCACCGCAGCATAACACACCCATAGAATCAAACACCCATCAAATATCCACAACCCAAAAGTTTGTGCACAGTTACATTTGTAGAGTTTGTATGTGAAGTTCTAGCTAGGCTATGCAGTTATGATTGTAGAGTTTGCAACAAGGACTGCAGTGTTTGTGAGTCTATTCATGTCATACTTACTGGTTGGGTTTTTTTGCGGTTGTATGCAGTTTTTTCATGACATGGGTAACTGGACCAGACATACTTTTTCGATCTCTGTGATAAAAGAAAAGATCATATGTTAGAGTAGGTAGTTCATAATGAGTTATTGCATTGCATAATAGATATTTCTGTATTTTTTGACCCTCATATTTAGTACTTTACAAGTACTATAGTTCAAACCAGTGTACTGCGCAATTTGCTTAGTTTGCTTAGTTTCTGTGTGTGTTTTCTAAATCATTGGGTCTGTGGGAAAAAAATCCATGCTGGATTTAAAAAAAAACTTCTATGTTGTGGTACAATATATTTCTTTCATTGTGTTACTGTTTATTTCTTGTTTCCTACTAATCTTCTGTTGGCTTGTTGCAGATTTTTGGGGCAATTAGATACATGTTGGCGTATTCTAATTGTTTATTTCTACTTTTATGCTATTCATCTATCTGTTGGGTTGTTCCAGATTTTTTGGGGCAGTTAGATACCTGTTGGCATGTTCTAACTGTATATTTCTTGTTTAATGTTAGTGGTATTTATTTATCTATCTGGTTGTTGCAGAATATTGGGGCAGTTAGATACCTGTTGGCATATTCTAGCTGTGTATTTCTTGTTACATTTTAGTGGTATTTATTTATCTGTTTGCTTGTTGCAGAATCTTGGGGCAGTTAGATACATGTTGGCGTACTCTAACTGTGCACAGTTTTTAAGTTGAAGTTTTGTTTATGTTCATCCACAGATTACGTATTAAATTTTGGTTTTAAGCATTTTAGAGTAATGGTACTATCATTACATTCGAACCATCCACAATTATTTTTTATATATGCAGTGTAGTGACCTGTATTGGTTGTGGCTCCTGTGTGGTATATTATACCTATTGTTGTGAAGGTTTTCTTACCAAGTGATACTTGAGCATGTGTGAATCCTGTCAGCCTACAGTTCTTTTGGTACCATCAGCATTCTAACGTAAAAGCATTGCTATTACGTATTTACTATGTGTCTGTATTTGTGAGGTGGAACGATTATCTGAATTGCAGGTAGTACTTAATCTGCCATGGTTTGCATTTTGTACAAGTTGCTGAAATGGAATGGATTCACAGTTAGGTATGGATACATACACGAAGCGTTCATTAGGGGCTTATTCCTGTGCCACATGGTTGCAGAGAGTGCATGTATGTTTCCACATGTATGAAATTTGGAGGATTTCATTTATAGGTATGTTTTTGTTTTCCAGTACTTGTAGTAAGTACATTAGAAATTCTTGTAGATCTTCTTGTGAGTTTATAGTTGATTTGACAATTCCAGCACAGTAGTCCAATTCTTGTCTTATTCCATGAACACTGTAAGTGTTATCAGGATTGTTGGTTGCATTTCTATGAAGGACTACCATTTGCAAACAAAACTGATCTATACTGTGTAAGTAAATGTTCTCAATAATTGGTGGCAATTGGAATAGAATATGTATTGCTACATTTGCGTAGCAATTTACAGCAGTTATATTTGAAAATTTGAATGGACCTGACAGTTCTGTGTCGAAGTCATTTGTTTGGAGTGTGTGTTGCTTCTTTGAAGAAGTAGTTGAGTTACTTTGACCAGTAGATTCTTCTTTGGTTGTGGTACATGATGAAGTATTAGTTTCTTTTTTTTCCTTTGGAGGAATTGCAATGCTATTCTGTATCGTTTCAGTTTGAAGTAGTTTTCTTTTACAACGTTTTGCTTTTTGTGGAACAGGATAGGTTTTTAGATGGGGGTGTGGAGTGAACGCAGCCTATTGTATTCTAGAATGCAACGAATATCTGCATTTACTTTACTTGCCTCAAAGTTGATTAGGAATAGCCCGTCAAGAGTACGTAAGCGTGATAGTGCTACATAGCTCATGCCCTCTTTAAAGACTGTGCTATGAATATCTATTAATGCTTTATCTAGGGTAAGACCTTGTGATTTGTGAATGGTAACTGCGTATGCTAGAGTTAGTGAAAATTGTTCTCTTCGTACATGCATGTTTTTGAAAAGAAGGAAGCGGGCTGTTGAGCGTCCTATCCTTTTAACTTCTGATAGTTTGTCAAAGAGAATATTGACAAATTGAATGTTGTTGTCACGTGGGTATGTTTGAAAGCCAACAACTGTGCCAAGTGCTCCATTAACTAGTCCTTGCTCCACGTCAAGGTTAAGCCTAATCATTACAGTTTAAAAATGTTTAATATGTTCTCCAAACCAGCTTTGTTGGAGATAGACTTTTCTAGGGTATTTAGTCTTGTTGTAGCTTGTTGACGCATGGGTAGTGTCATACCATGTACGTCCAGTTCATCTGTGTAGCAAATTTCAATTATTGGTTGCATTTCTTTTTTCAACATTGTTTCATTGAATTTTTAACAGCTTGCAAGAGTTGGCATCAAGGACATACAATTGACATTTTTGTGTGCTAATTGTTCCATGACATCAGTAGCATATGAGTTATGGCCATAGAGTGCATGGATGTGCCTGGTTTTTAATATTGATTGTGGTTTTTGAGATAGTACACCAACTCTAATACTTATTAAAATGTTGGCGGATGTGAGGTCTGCAGTCTGGCACATGTTTTCTGTTAATTCTCTGTATTGGAAATGTTGCCAAAGGTTGACAGTTCCTATGCTGCAAAGAGTTTTACGGCACAGTTTGTGCCCTTAGGTTTTAAAAATAGGTTCAGCTTTCACTGGTGTCAATTGGAAAAGATCTCAAAAAACAATAATGTGTTTTCCTCCAAAGATCTCTTTGTAGTCTGTTTTGAGGACCTCTTGTAATCTGAGGAGAATCAAAGCCAACATTGGAGACCATGCTCACCTCATCTATTAGCAGCATTTTCATTTGTTTAAAAACTCTGCGTAGTTCCATTGCAGCTTCTGTGGAAAGCTTATAATAGTCTAATTTGTTTTGGTGTTCTACTGGAAGAAGTAGTAATCGTTGTAAAGTGACACCGCCTATGTTGTACACGGCTAAACCTGTGGGGGCATTTACAACAGCTGACAGTTTGTTGTTTGTCAATTGTTGAAGGAACTTGCTGATGATTTTGATTAAGAATGTTTTGCCTGAACCAGCTTCACCACTCACGTATAGCAGTATAGATTTGTAGTCTTGGCAGGTACAGTTTTTATTTTCATGTTCTACACCATGATCAGTTTGTTTTGTTATTTCTTGGAAAATGCTACGCTGCTCATTATTCAGTTGTGATTTCAGTACAGCGAAGTCTTCTGTAGCTTGTTCATACTGACACATGGGGACTCATTCTGAGATTGGAGGCAGCCATGGCGCTAATAGCGCCATGGCTGCCTCCAATAATGGTACCGAGTCTGCCCTCATTCAAAGGGGACTTACCGGTCTAGTCGGACCTTTGCGGGACCGGTAAGTCCCCATTGAAAATACCGTTCCCATTTGAGCCCCCATAGGGCTCAATGGGGATGGCGCAAATAACGGTACCGCAATTTGCGGTACCATTATTTGCTCCCTGGACTCTTTGATGCTCCCGCAAAGGGATTTCAGAATAGGGCGCAAAGGGATTACCGGCACCGGTGTCCTTACCGGTGCCCGTAATCCCTTTGCGCCAGCCTCGGAATGAGGCCCATGGTATTTTCTACTTCTATCATGGCTAATTCTGCCTCATTTACTATTAGTGGATGTCCAAGTGGTTCTTGGCTTCCTGTTACAGAAGTTTGACTACTGTTGGGAGTGTCCACTTGTAGTTGGGCCTGGAGTTCTTCTTCGTGTTGCTGTTCATTTTGCAACATTGTTTGGTACTGTGTAAAGTTTACGTCTGTTATAGTGCTTTCATTTGCTTTGAAAGAGTCTTTGTAGGAGTCATATGTATCCAGTAACTCTTCTTCTTTTCTCCATGGTTTAAAAAGTTGTAGCAGGGACATGTAATATAGTCTTTATGTTGAAGAGTTTTTAATAACAATTGGATATGATTAATTAAGCTGTGTCTGGTAAGTTTCACTAAGCTGCCTTCACAATTTACAACTCTGTATCTACCTTTCTTTTCATCTGGTTTAACATTATTTTTGTATGTGAAGTTTTGGGCTACGTGGCAGAGACACATGGTTTCCAAAGTGGTACTCCTGTTTGGTTAGTATGTGTCTAGTACATTATTTTTTAAAATGTCTTGGCTGTTGGGATCATTTTTGGCTATTGTTTCTATGTCTTCATATGATTTGAGAACTCTTTTTCAAGATTTAGCAGGACCAAGACTTAGCCATACTATATTGTCAGATTTCCCATACAAGGCAGTACCAGTTAAACCGTCTGCGGCTTCGTAGCAGCCACATTCTTTATGGGAGTGCACTTTTATGCCTAAACTGTACAATTTCTATGACAGTGTTTTGTCAGATGATATGTCGTCCCAGAGGTCTTTGAGCTCTGTTTTTTCTGCTTTGTTTAAGTAGGCTGTTACATATCATGCAACTGCACTGGAATTGTCTGCAATGTATTGCACATCTATATTTGCATTCCATAGTAGGGCAATGATTGCATTATATACGTTGATGTACCATTACAAGGTCCGTGAGCGGGACCCACTGAGGATGCCTGGTTTTATCAGACGTCTTTAGCGGGTCCCGCGAGCGGCCCAGCATGCTAACAATGGGCCTGTCATTAACGCGCCTGTTGTTAGCATGCTCCCCATTCCCATTGAGCCCTATATGGGGATAGACCGGGTCCAGGTTCCTTGAATGAGGAAATACCGGGCCCTCCAAGGGCATGGCTACTGCCAAACTTGTAATGAGGCCCCATGTCTAACTGAAGCCATGAAGTTGTTCACTTGACCTGTTGTTGAAACCAAAACAGCATTTGGTGTAGTATTTCCCTTTGTTTTTATATCTGCGCCGACAATACTTCCCACACTTGTGTCTTTGAAATTGTAAAATTTGTGCATTTAGGTCACTATGTGTAATTTGTGAAGGGATTTCACAAGTGACATATTTCTGAATGAATTGCAAAACAGTTGCATCACTGTTCTGACCAAATTTAGGAACATCTTTAATCCACAAAAGCATGTGGATGTGTGGTGCTCCTCTGCCTTGGTATTCTTTTCTCCAAAAGAAGTGTTGCACTTCTCTGAGGGAAGGCACTGTTTTATTACAAATGAAGTGTAGCATGGCAATAAAGCGATGATGGAAATATCTTGATGCATTTACAGGAACTAGAGAGTAGAGTTCTCCTGGTGTTTTTATATCTATATTTGTTTTGTTTTTGTTTGCTATGCGTAGGAAATCGTGCTAATCTTCCCATGCATATTCTGCACAACTTAATGTCACAAACCATGTGGGTGGGCAAAGGTTTCTTATCATACACTGTACTTCTGTGTGTTGTCAGAACCAGTATTCTTTTGTACCATGCATGTTTGCTAAAAGATTTGTAATGCTTGACTGTAAAACTTCATCTTTTTCTTGCACTTTTTGTAGTAATTGCGTAGCAGACATATTATGAAAATTGCTACCTGATTTCAATGTGTGTGCTACTCCGTAGCATAGAGTTGCTAGTTCACTTTCAAATGGAAGGTGGAATATTTATTCCACATTTTGTCTGAATCTGGGGTCTTCAGAATACATTCGTAAAGAGCGGTCTTCTGATGCTGTTATTTATTTTATTTGTATTTTTTAATTGATTTAATTGCATAGCAATTTTTACAATACCATTGTTAAAATCCTCCTTTCCAAAACATATGTTTGAGTTCAAAGTTCATGTTACTGTGGAGTTGTTTCATCTATCCCGTAAGTCCAAGTGTTATAGAAACAAAGTCACACTGATCACACATCTGGTGTCTTCCCCACTCGTCAGGAATGCACATAGTTCGTTTTCCTCCAGGGTTGAATGGTTTTTTAGTGCCCTAGCTAGATATTTTGACCTGACGTCCTTTAGAGTGCAGCGTTCCAGCAGCAGGTGTCGACTGGTTTCAACTTTGTCTCTCTGGTTGCAGAAACAACAGATGTCAGAGTCTGACTTCTTTCTTAGTGCCTGGATTTCCTTTGTTCTTAGCTGGTTCAGACAAAATCTCAAAAACAGTCTACTCAATCATTTGTCAGGACATTTTTTTAGATAACCTCTCACCTCTTGTATTTTCATTGGAGATGTTGGGATGGATTAGGTCAGGGAATAACTATTTGCCGTGTCCAACGTAGTAATCCAGTCCAATTCGTACATTTTCTTGCTGACTTTGTTTGAATTGTTTACTAATAGTACTTATGAGCAGTCCAGGTTTTGTAGTAGTTGTTGATTTGCCTTCTTCCATCCTTTTAACATCTGGTTGGAGTCATTGTCGAGCTCCTTCTTGATCAGATCCAGAGGTTTAGGTTTCTGAGGACACAACAGTTTTCTAAACAGCATTAGAGAGGATCATGCTTTTGATGTTGTAAGTGAAGGTAAACATAGCTCTCGCCTGATTAGTGTGATCGTTGTTGATTTTGCCAGGCCTAGGATTGCTCTCCAAAAATAGCTCTCCATTTTTAGCCAAATTTAATCTGGGAGAGACGCCGTAAAGTAAGGACGGTACTACTTTCATCTTAAAGAAATTCAAAGCCAGAATAAGGGAGTAGCGTCCATATTTCCAATCCATTGCTTTGGCTTGGGCTGTCGCAGATTTGAGGTTTTCCCATAGAGCGTCTTGCATTACTGACTCTTTTGGGTGGTTGCACAGCATGACCCCCAGATATTTGAAGCTAAAGACCTCTTCTAGTGCCAGGCCGTCTATCTTCCAGGTGAAGTTCCTTCTCTTTTTCTTGCCCTTGCCCATCAGCATGATTTTTGTTTTGTTTGGTTGTAGATTGTTGTTTCTCAGGTAAGACGCCAAGTTCTCCAATTGGCATTGAAGCCCGATTGGTGTGATGTCCAGAAGAATGATATCATCGGCGTAAAGGAGCCTGGAGATTTTATCCCCACCCAGTGATGGTGGGAATATTCTAATTCTTCCCTTGGTCTCATCATAGTCAGCGATGTAAGCATTGTAAAGCAAGGGGGCCTACGGGCACCCCTGCTTTACTTTTCTGTATGTCCTTATTTCTTCAGATGCCATCACGCATACCCTTATCAAGGTTTCTTCGTGTAGCACCTGGATTGGTTCTAAAACTAATGCTGGGCAATGTCTGGCCTGTAGTTTGTCACAGAGACGGTCCCTCTTGACCTGGTCAAAAGCTTGGACCAGGTCAATAAAAGCCATGAATACGGTTGTTCCTCTGAAGCGCCATAGACTTGATTGTGCTTATTGTCAAGATGTTGACCGATGTTCCTGCGTTCCTGGTAAAACCTGATTGGAATGGATCCACGTAGTTCACTTTACCGAGCCAGTTTAGAAAAGTTTCCAGTGCCAAAGAAGCAAAAACTTTGCCGATAACGTCAAGCAGAGCGATTGGCCGATATTGATTTGGGTCGTCTTGTGCCCCCCGTTTAAAAATCGGGACTATGATGGCTCTAGTCCAAGATTGCGTGAGGCTTGCTTGGCATTACAGTTTGTAAAGATCTTACTGATCAGCTTAGCCCACAATTCAGGGTGTTTTTTTAGCTCTAGGTTGGTCAGCCCATCAGGTCCTGGTGCCCTTGAGTTGCTGAGTTTCTTGATCTTGTTCAGGATGGTTTCTTTGTCACTGGGAATGTCCCATAAAGTTGATGGTTTGTTCACTTTGATCTGGAGTTTGGGCACTCTGATGGCTTTTGTTGGTGTGGGCTGTGCATATAAATTCGAGAAATGCGTTATCCATTGCGTTTCCCCTACGTTGTTTTGCAGTTTGTCCTTCGAACTCCTTGCTGTGCATTTAATCAGGTTCCAGAATTCTTTGGATTGTTTACCATTTAGTGCATGCAACATTCTCTCCGCATCTTGTTGTTACATGGTATGACGTTGCTGGATTATCCAATTTCTGTAACTTCTTTGGGCAGATTACCACCTCTTTGTGTTCTCTTCTGTTGGCGCCTTTTTTTCCACTCTTTTTAGTTGACGAATTATTCGTCTTCTTTTTACTACTTCCCCGTGGTAAGGATGTATGGGGTTTGGTGGTGGGCATTTCCTCTGTCCAGTTACCCTGATATATCTTGTAAGAAGAGGGGCATAATCCAGCGGTTCTTCTCCGGTGATGTGATTCCTGGGATTTTCTGTAGTCATTTTCTTGTATTTTTCTAATATTTTTGGGATTGCACCCTCCATAAATTTCAGACGTGACCCTCCACATCCTAATTCGGTTTCCAAAGTTGCATACAGTTGCCGTCCCTGCGGAGTAGACCATGTTGCCGATAGGATGTTGTAGTCACTGTATTTTGTTAGAATCACTTGCAAAGCCTCCATATGCATCAATAAATCTTTCGATACATATATGTAGTCAATGGTCTTCTTTTGGTTACCTCTTTGCCATGTGGGTGTCTTTTGGTTGGGCTTTTTCCCTAACCAGTACAAGTTGTGCATGTCTCTGTCTGCCATAAAGGTTTCTAGTAAGTTTCCTCTTATGTCACTAGGTAGATCAGCTTGTCCGGGGTTTCTATCGGTTCCTACACCTGCACAGGCTGCATTGAAATCGCCGTTTACTATGGCATGATGCCATTGATGGTCTACGACTGCCTTGTCCCATATTCTGGCGATCTTGCTCAGAAAGTCTTTATTTGTGATTGCTTCCAGATTCCAGTATGCATTGATTACAAGGAGTTTCTCCTTCAATGTCTTTTCAGGACTCGCCTCTAGGCAGGTCCAGTTTAGGATGGCCGCTTGGATCAGATGTGATGAGTAAATAGCTTCCTGTAAGTCTAAACCACAGCCTAAGCGTATGGCCGTTGGCAGGCCTGCTGATGGGCTCCCTCTCTGACCTTTTTGTGCTTCAGTGAAGACCAGTACGTATCCATCCAGCTGTGGTTTCTTAGTCATCCACGTTTCCTGCAGGCATGGTAAGTCGTATGCCCCCAGGTTGACGTTGATTCTGGTCAATAGGTGATGGAAACCTCTGGTGTTCCAGCACTCCATAGTAAGGTTTGATCGAGCCCTTGTTTGCCCAGGGTGGACATCTGCCCCGCCAAAGAGTTCTTGTTTGGGGGTCCTCACAAATGGTGGCTAGTTCTTGCAGTCTGATGTTCTTCGTGCCTTTGCCCACGTCAAGTTTTCTGGCGACTTTATCAAGGACATGCCACACATTCTTTCAGGCGTCCGTGTCTCCTTGTCAGGATTTATCTTGGCACTCGGGCCGTACAGGTCTGCCATTGTGGGCCTTCATGTCTTCGATTTACATCTCTCTTTGCGTCTGGGAATACATTGTCTGTCTCTTTCTCCGCTCGCCTCTTGTGATCTTTTTCGTGATGGTGATAGGTCAATAGCTTTCTGTGGTTCAGTCGGTATATTTCTGAGTCACTATCACTCAGTGATGATTCCCCGGCTTGCAATTCTTTTCTGGTTCTTCGGGGGACCCTTCGCTCAGTGCCCGTGTGTTCCTCGGACAGGTTCAGAGACTCGCCTGCTTTGTTGGTTCAGTTAAATGGCCCAAGCGGTGCTTTTTCCAACAAGCTCCAAAAATCTGCAAGAAGCCAACATACAGAACATTAGCCAGAAACAACAAGTGAACACTGAAAACAAACAAACAAATAGACTGTAACATAACAAAAAAAGTTTTTTTTTTTAATCCATGTTCCCACAGACCCAATGATTTTAGCAACAAACACAGAAACTGAGCAAATTGTACAGTACACAAAATGTCAATTATTCAAAGTTATAAGTCGTTACAAACTACCAATACTAACAGGATCTTTTCTTTTATCACAGAAATTAACAAGGAATATATTTACTCCAGTTACTGAACCAAACAGTAAGTATATTATAAAAAGTACAAACATCGCAGCAAATCACACCCATAGTGGCTTATAACTTCGCTGCTTATAAATTTGGTCTTAGCCATGCACCCAAGTCTCTAGGCCCTGGCCACAACCACCAAAGCAAATCACACCCATAGTGGTTTATAACTTCGACTCTTATAAATTTGGTCTTGGCCATGCACCCAAGACTCTAGGCCCTGGCCTCAACCACCGCAGCATATCACACCCATAGACCACACCCATAGAAACAAACATTTTAACTATGCCATATGGGCACTTTTAATGTCCGCAAACAATATGAGTGTTCTTAGAACAATTTCAACTTGCCTACAAACAGTACGGAGAGGAATAGTGTCCTCAGAACACCCCCATTTCGTTTATTTACAAACATTTCAGGACACCGCGTGTGTTCTAAGAACAGTTTCAACTTGACTACGGACAATACGGACAGGTATAGCGTCCTCAGGACACCCCCATTTTGTTTATTTACGAACATCCCAGGACACTTGATGAGTTCTTAGAACAATTTCAACTTGCCCATGAACAATACGGACAGCGTCCTCAGGGCACCCCCATTTTGTTTATTTACGAACATTTCAGGACACCGCGTGTGTTCTTAGGACAGTTTCAACTTGTTTGCGAACAATACGGACAAGCATAGCGTCCTCAGAACACCCCCATTTTGTTTATTTATGAACATCCCAGGACCCTTGGTGTGTTCTTAGAACAGTTTCAACTTGCCTACGAACCATACGGACAGGCGTAGTGTCCTCAGGACACCCCCATTTAGTTTATTTATGAACATTTCAGGACACCCGTATTGTCCGCGGTCTGAACGAACACAACAGGGGTGCCTGCCACCTAAATAAATACAACATTTAACCCATCTCTTACTCCCCCAACCTCCCCAAACAATCTTACATGCCAACACACTTGACTAAATAGTATTTTTCCACCAAGTTTCACTGCGCTGTCCGCAGATGTCCGCGAATACAAGATGATGGCCGTGGCCAGAAAATTTGATGCACCACACGCTCTCAACCACCCAATCAGCGAACATGTCCAATGTCCGCAGACACGACACGCATCGCCCAGCCAATCGGGACCCTGTGAAGAGGGAAATATGTCCGCGGACCGAACATAGATATCACTAATTTTTTGTGACCTACTTTTTGGTCATTTTAAAAAAAACTACTGAATGGATTTTCACCAAAACCACGCTTTCGGGACCAAACCGCTGCTCCTGGTCCTGGTCCAAATTTGGTGAAAATGCGTCCAGCGGTTTGGGCTGTAGGCGTGAGCAAAGTTTTTTCCCCATTCAGTCTATGGGAAAAAAAGAAGTGTTGGGACCCCCCTTATAACTTTGCCCCCCCTGGACCAAACCTCACCAAACTTTGCAAAAAAATTCAGAGTGACCAATATACTTTTTTTTACAAAGTTTGGTGAGGATTCGTCCAGTGAGATCGAAGATATAAGCCACCCAAAAAGGGCTCTTCCTATGGAAACAGAAGTTAACCATAATTACACAGCCACTACCGTATATATATATGTGAAGATGTAAGTGTAGATGTAAGCTTTTACCATAGAGGTCTGTTACGGGCCAGCAGTCTGCAAATAATATCACCCATGGGTATATTTTGCAATTTTTTGTCCAACTTATTTTAACATTGGGCGTAAAAACAATAAAGCCATTTCTGTGCCAAATGGTGTTCAGACAATGTGGACCAGCCCTATTCTACTTTGTACCGGCTTGCTCCCTGCTGGTTGTGTGGATATTTCTCATTTACCTGTGATATGCCCTAAAATTGAGGAATGTTTTAATGAATTTAACACAGCAATTCTTTTTTTGGAATATTTAATATGTATATGTGATGATTTTATGCATTTTATTATGCTTGTGTTTTCATTGTGATGCTTTTATGGATGTTCTATACGTTGATGCATAGTCTTATCCGAATAAAGTTTTCTTTACTGATAGATTATAGGGCAGCTATAGACCCCTTATAGTTAAGGTGAGTCGGACTCCCATAGGACTCCTTTAAAATCCGATTGTTAATAACATTTGATTCAAGTAACGGATTCGACTGAAATTTCAAAAGTGATTAGGGACTAGCCCCCTCAAGACTGCAAAGTTGTGTAAAGATATGTTAAAAAATAAGACTGAGGACTGACGGAGCTGAGTGCAGATGACCCATCCGAAGGAGCAGGAGCTCCCCATCGTCGCTGAGTGCTGCTGCTGGAGCAGTATCCACACCTGCATCCAGTCATGCTATTGCGGTAAGCTGGAGGCATATTACCTGCTGCCTACTAGCCCCTCCACGCTCGAACCCCCAAGCGCCAGCAATCTTCTCATAAAATGCATATTAGCATTTAATTCAATCCAAAATCAGCTTTCTAACCTCATGCTGAATTTATGCCGCGTTTCGAGGGCATTTGAAGCAGATCCCATTGTCCAAATTTGGGATTCACTGCCCCAAGATGGCCGCCGCCTCGAGGGCACCCTGCGCCTGACCCTGTCCATAGCTGCTGCCTGACGTCCCTGCCTGCATCCGCCTGCCGATAGGCTACAACCACCTTTTTCTAGATCAATCACGCCCGCCGGCAGGCGAGAGCCGACCCATTGAAGTAAGGCCATTGAAAGAAGGCTCCCTGCTGACGGAGCTAACCGAGCGTGCCGTGCTGCGGTCTGCGCCTGGTCCCTAAGCCCTGTAACCTGCCACCCACTTGGACTTCCTACAGGTACTAGTAACGCTGTACCACAAGACTTTATTGCTTCAGCTTAATCCCCTATGCACTCCCATTATGGCCAGTCACCGCCTTTATCTATGAGCCACCATATTTGTTTACTATGCTATGAGAAGTATCTACCTCAGCTAGCCTATTAGACACCCCACTGCTACCCTACTGCTTGCCTCTAATGTACTGGCCTGACCTACTGCATATTATGGCACTAGCATACTGAGTTGCTAGATTATACAGGTATCCCAACCGACTACAGATTAACAAAATGTACTTATGAAGCTATGTTGGCCTGCTCTGTTTATGCTTTTGAATTAGCGCCACCCTGGCTCCCAATGCTAAAGTTGAATCTAGGTGTGCTCTGTTTATGCTTTTGAATTAGCCCAAACTTATGTTCATTAAGCCTGAGCCGATTTTGCACCTACCCATGCATTTTAGCCTAGTCTAACCCAGCACTATATTTGTGATTAGCGCTCAACTGCTATCAATGTTAACAGCTGACTGTATGTTGATTATCTATTTAGCCCTACCTGCTAAATTTCGATTCTAGGTTGCAGTATATTTGTGCCTTGTAAACTGCCTAGTATCAGCAAGCTCACGCTAAAGTTGCCCATTATCATAACAGAATGCAGGCACTGCTAACTTTAACTAAGTTCCCATTCTGCATTATACCATCTGACACGCCTTGCTCTAGAGGTCATTACATTAAGTTTGATGAAGGGTTAGGCAGACTGAGATGTCCCTGTCACCACCCTATCCCTTGCCCTACACCTTTCCTTCCAACACTACCCCTGTTTCCCACACTAACCACAACCAAACTCCATCCAGCCTCCACTATGTGCACTACACATGATAAGTTGCCCCCTGTGCCTACAGCCTCAACCGCCTCCCCTCCTGACATCTCTAAGCGTAACGAGAGACTAACCAGCAGACTACCGTCCAGTAGGCACTCAGCATTAGAATATTCCCATAAAGTCGTACGCAGTTCGCCCAGGATCCACTGACAATAACCGCAGGCGCCAAAAGAAAAGGTGCACAGCCCCTCTGAACAACCTAAGGGACATTAGTCTCAGTCCACCAACAAAGGACCTACAATCACAGCCCACTAAGTGCGCATTACTGAATGTCAGGTCAATAACCTTGACTTCCTTGTAATGACAGAAACCTGGCTGCATGAGGCAGCAGGCCCTTCTATTGGTCTAGCCATCCCAGATAATTACTCCATTCTCTGTGCAGTCAGACCCATGGCTCGTGGAGGAGGAATAGCCATTATCTTTAAAAACACTCTCAACATAAGACTAGCCACCCCTACACCATTGACATCATGTGAACTCCTCTCAGTTAAGTTCCAAACCTCACCCAACAGCACTATAACACTACATATCATTTACAGGCCTCCAGGACCTTTGAAGAAGATATCACAGCCCTAGCAGCCGACACCACCAAACCCACGGCGCAAAATATAATTTTAGGAGATTTCAACCTCGGTTATAAGGACACCAGGAAACCACACGCCATCTCCATTGCCTCTGCACTACTAGAACAAGGCTATACTCAAATTAGCACCAAACGCACACACGAAAAAGGAAGGATACTTGACTGGGTTGCAGTTCTAAATTGCACAATCACCCCACTAGATCCGACTCCACTAGTATGGTCAGACCACCACCTTATCACCTTTGAATTGTATATCAACAACTTGGAAAAGAAAAAGCCCATTATTGCTCCCCCCTGCCTCACAAGGAATAAACGTAACATCACAGCAGATTCTCTAGTTCCTTTGGTAGCCCCCCTACTCAATGCCATACCAGACACCAATGATTCTAACGCTCTAATTAACATCTACAATGAGACCATGACTAAAGCCATTGATGATATTGCCCAGCTAAAACTACATAAAAGCAAACCCATAGCCCATCTTAACTCGTGGTTCACTCCAGAGCTAAAAACACTCCGCACTGAAAAAAGAAAATGGGAATCACATTGGAAATCATCCCCTACACCTGAAAACAAAACTAACCTGGCCACTATCACTGCCACTTACAAAAATAAGATAATCCAGGCCAAAAAAGAAACCTATAATGACAGAATAGCCCAAGCCAGCTCCAGTACTAAAGAATTATTCAACATTCTAAGAGAACTAGAGAACCCCAACCCACCGCCAGATACATGCACTAAGGATAAAGCCTGGTGTACCAGCATTCAAAATGCCCTCTCCAATAAAATCAAAGGACTGCAGACCAAAATAGCTGACAAAAGATCCCAACTAACAATCACTACACCAGCTCCTACCCTACCCCTCACATTAACTCAGGTTTCACATTAAAAAAAGTCACCATTCCTGAAGTCCACAAAATCATTTCGTCTCTTAAACCATCTAACTGCAAGGGCGATAGTTGCCTAGCCCAGATTATAAAAGATGCAGCTAGAGACCTTACCCCTTTCATTACTAAACTTGTAAACTCCTCCTTCTCTAATAATTCCGTCCCAAGTAACCTCAAACAGTCCTGGGTTCTACCACTATTAAAAAAACAGACCCTTGACCCGGCTACACCCACTAACTATAGACCAATTACGACAGTCCCCTTTCTATTGAAAATTTTGGACAGAATAGCCTACTTGCAAATACAAGATTATCTTGAAGCTCACAAATTACTCGGCACCCGTCAATCTGGCTTCAGACCTCAGCATGGAACAGAAACCGCACTTGTCGACCTCAAAAGCCTGATTGATGAACTGAAAGACAAAGGAAAGATGGCCATCCTACTTCTACTCAACCTCTCTGTGGCTTTTGATCTGGTGGATCACTCCATACTTTGTAACCACCTATCCTCAGCGGCCCATTTCTCAAGTTCTGCAGTTGCCTGGATCCAATCTTTCCTCGCCAACAGAACTATGTGAGTGTTCTCACCTTCAGTAGCTGCTGACCCCATCCTCATCACCTGTGGAGTCCCTCAAGGATCCTGCGTCTCGCCCACTTTGTACAACATTTTTACAAAGCCACTATTTGACAAACTGGATCGACTGGGTGTCACCTACACAAATTATGCGGATGACACCCAGATACTCCTACCCCTGTCAGGAACCTATGATATAGACGTTGCGTGGATCAACAAAGTCTACATCATCATTCAGGCATAGATGGCCACACATGGCCTCTGCCTGAATGATGATAAGACTGAATTACTCCTAGTCGGATCATCTAACAACCTTCTCAAACTAAGTCCTCACTACATAAATATCATCATCGATGGGGAAAGTATACCCATTGCCAAACATGTAAAAACTTTAGATTTCTACCTCGATGCCCAGTCTAACCTAACTAAGCAGATTAACATGACCTTATCGGCCACAGCCTACACCGGCAAGTTGATAAGAGCCTGTAGACCTTTACTATCCCCCACTAGCTGCTTTACTCTGGCGAGAGCGCTCATACAATCCAAATTGGATTATTGCAACAGTCTTTATCTAGGAGCGCACAAAACCAGCTTAAATAAACTACAGATCATGCAAAATAACGCGCTCAGAGCCGCCCTGAATATTCCCAAAAGAGAGCATATATCAGAAACTAGAAAGCACCACAGGCTCTCTATACAGGACAAAATTGCCCTAAAAACTATCTGCCTCACTCACAAAGCGCTTAACCACCAAGCCCCCCCCCCCACCTTATAGATAAGTTCACATGGAAGGTATCCAAACAAATCACCAGATCTTCCAACATACCATGTCTGGTGGTGCCCAGATACAATCTAAATAGAGCCGGAGGTTCTAGCTTCCCAGTATTAGCCGCCCAGCTTTGGAACACTCTCCCTCAGAATATTCAAACCATTCAAACCTTTAACAATTTCAGAAGCCATGCTATCACTTGGATACTTAATAAAACATAAAACAACAGCTCTTGATACCACTAACCTTTAGGTGATCGGCACATACTACTGCTATGACCCAATGTATAATATGTATAATGTTTAATATGTATATATGTACCATTGTAACTTTACCTTGAATGTTCAAACTGTATTCATGCATATCACTGTCTATTATATGCCTTGTAACCACTACTATCCTATAGCGCCCAATTTCCTCCGGGTCAGGTGCGTGATATAAATAAAATAAACAAACAAACAAACAAGAACGCTATTAAGAAGACCAAATAAATGTTTTTGCCCAGGTTGTGGCCTACTTCTCATTCATTTTTCCATAGACGAACAAGGTACATGTTTGCCAAAGTGCACAGCCCAAACCACTGAACGGATTTGGATCAGGTACACAACAACTTGGGCACGAAGCGTTGACTTGTGATCCATGCATGGTATGGGGTTATTCCATGAAGTAGTTATTTAAATAATCGATGGAAAAGGGGGTGCCCCCTTCTTAAAAATAGATAGCTATATCTGGGGATTTACCCAAAACCGGGTGTTTTTAGAAATGAAACAGCCCCCATCTTCTTTTTCTCTTGATGCGAGAGATAACCGCGGCTATAGCCGAGGATATGGGAAAATGAAATGCAGGGAAAAGGCTATTTTCAGGTCAAAAACATGAAAATGCCAACAGGCTAGAGGTGGAGGGGTGGGCTAGAGGGCCCTAAGTGAAATGTGGGAGTTGGAGGGGGGTCTAGGGACTGAATTTGCAAAACAAATCTTTCTGTAGCCTGGGCTATTGCAGCGAAGATTTGACATCTCAAATCAAACTGCATCACAGAAATTGCGTGTGTTGTGGGCAGAAAGAGAGAGAGCAGGAGAGGTGAGGAGGCCGTATGGGGGGTGAGGGGAGCTGGCACAGATGATTAGGGCACTTGGTGAGGGCAGGAAAGAATTATCTTTTCTGCCTGTTTTTCACATATACACTGATATATTCAAAGCTACAAAGGACTATGGATAGCAGCGGGTAAGGAACCAACTCTTACCTGCTGCCTCTGGTTGGGTCTCTTTGTCTTTCCCTTGGCCAGGTCCACTGTATATTTTAAAATACTAACATGCCATAAGGTATGAACTTCAGACGTGCCCACTGTGTATTATACTACACTAACCATCCCCTATCTATGACCTTCGGCTGTGCCCACTGTATATTGTATGCACTAACTAGCCACTAGCCATGTTCTTCAACACAATACTAGCGGTTCCATGTGTTAATATCTTTGTAGAAATATCGCCATACAAAAATATCACCATATTTTTGCAGCGATATTATGCCATAGAACCTACGAGGGACACCCTGATCATTTTTTAATGGAGCGGGTGACAACCCCGCAACCCCATGTCCTAATAACCCCATAAATTATTCCCACTAATAATATTGCCTATGGCCTTACCCCATGACCATATATATGGCGATATTATTGGTGGGGATAATATTACCTGATACCATACTAGCCAGTGGCTATAGCCTTTGGCCATGCCGACTGTATATTCTAACATATTAATGGGCCCTAGCTATGGCCTTTAGCTATGGCCACTGACTACAGCTTTCAACGTTGCACACTGTATAATTTAAAACAGTGACGGATCACTAGACATGGCTTTTAACCATGTACATTAGTATTTCGCAACACTCTCTGACCACTAGCTATGGTGGTTGGTGATGGCCAGTGACCACAGCCTTGGTCATGGCCAAGTCCATGGCCTAAATTGTAATTAAAAATTATTAACCATGTCATCTCTAATGCCATTATTGATGTAATCTGTTATATACAATGTAATAGGTTTTGTCACCCATGATGTCATCAGTGATGCAATTTGTGATGTTATCAGTGTTCTCCTAAAACATGTAATTAGTGATGTCATCAGTAATGTGATCTGTGATGTCATTATTGTGGTAATAAGGTGCAAAACACGGGGCGCGAGGTGAACGTGGCTTTAGCTGAATTTCAGGGGTTTTGTTGCGTTAAGGTCTGACCTTGGGGAGAGCAGCATGTCCTGGAGATTAGAGAAGAGGCTGCGAGGATGAAGGAAGAGAGAGGAGATGAGGTTGTTGAAGTAGCTAGATGTAGACGTATGTAAGGAAGAGGTGAGGTGAAGGGTGGACTTTTTTATGATGTAAGGAGTGTAGCGGTATAAGGTTTATGCAGTGGTGGAAGTGTAGCAACATGGTAATTTTTAGTTGATGGACCTCAGGGGCTATCCAGGTTTGGGCTAAGGGGCGGAGGGTGAAATGGTCTGCTAAAGGTATGTTTCAAAGTGGGAGTTCAAGGCTCGATTGAAGTCATTTCATGAGTTCTCACTGTATGAGGCATGGGGATTAGAGGGAGCAATGGAGAGGACCTGACCTCAGTTAGACAGGGAGAGTGGGAGTCAGGTTTGAATTTGCATTCAGAAATATGAGAGGTAGGAGGGTAGATTGATAGAGGGTCTGAGACATTGATGTGGATAAGAGAGTTTCAGACCGGGAGGCGTTGTTATTAAGATTAACTGTGCTGAGGGAGTACATTACTAAGATTGGATGGGGTGCGTGTAAGATATATTTTGGGGTTATATCTAGTTCTTCATGGGTGAGGAAGAATGAAAGGCAATGTCAATGAGGTTGAATTGGTTTGTTTCTTTTTTATTGTTTGTTTCTTTATTTGTAATGCGCTCCATACCCAAAGGCAGCAGGGCGCAGCAGCAAAGAAAATTTGAAGCTTACAATGTTACAGAATTATACACTTATGCATGAAAATGCATGTACAAAAATTACAGAAATATACAATATGCAGTATCCTGTACAGTATAGCAGTTGATACAGGAGCAAAGTGCAATGAGATATATATACAGCAAGGATCTATGTGTTTCAATAAGAGCAGAGATGTGGATTAATATGAATAACTTGGATATCAAGTACAAAGTTGTTCATTAACCTTTACTTACATATAAGGCTAAGGGTTGTTGGCATTCAAGTGTTTGATGAGGTTCCTTCTAAAGTGTAAAAAGGGTTGGTCAGCTCTTAAGTTATGTGGTAAGGAATTCCAGAGGGTGGCAGCTTTCACAGGGAAGCTATTGCCTCCTATAGTAGAGAGTTTAAATGTTGGGATTACCAGACAATTGGAGTTCACGGTTCTAGTCTGTCTGATGTCTGGTTTCCTCTTGAGTTTGTCCATTAGGTAGCTGGGTGCAGCATTATTAAGGGCTTTGTATGTTAGTGAGGCCATTTTTAGTTGGATTTTATTTTCAGTGGAGAGCCATTTATGTTGGCGTCTGTTGGCAGTGATATGTTCTCTTTTACTTATGCCGAGCGCAGCTCTGAGGGCATTGTTCTGTAGGATTTGCAATCTTTGGGTAATGGATTTATTGGCGCCGCTATAAAGAGCATTGCAGTAATCGAGTCTGGAGAGTATGAGGGCTCTCGCCAGGATCAGACAACTATCGTTGGAGAGGAATGGCCTGCCTGCTCTGATTAGTTTGCAGGTGTACGCAGTGGTGGATGCTAATGAGTTGACCTGTTATTGAATGACATAGTACGATCCAGATAGAATCCGAGAGTTTTTACCTCGCTTGAAACTTTGATGATGTTGCCATCTATGTTAAACGAGGCGTATTCAGATCCTAGTTTGTTGATATTGGCATGCATACCGAGGATGATTAGCTCTGTCTTATCATCATTCAGGCAAAGGCCATGGGATGCCATCCATGCCTGAATGATGAGATACACCCTGTTCACCAACTCTCTGTCCTTGCTATGATTCCCTGAAAGTGGGAGGAGAATCTGAGTATCATCTTCATAGTTGGTGTAGGTGATACCCAGAAGGTCCAGATCGTTAAACAGAGGTTTGGTGAAGATGTTGTATAGAGTTGAGGAGACGCAGGAGCCCTGAGGGACTCCACAGGTGATAGGAGAGGGGTCAGCTGCTGCTGAGGGGGAGAAGACTCTCATCGTTCTCTCACTCAAGAAGGATTCAATCCATCTGATTGCATCGCTTGAGAAATGGGCTGCTGAGTCCAAGTGTCTGTATAAGACTTTGTGATCCACAAGGTCAAATGCTGCAGAGAGGTTGAGTGAGAGGAGGAGAGCTGTCTTCCCCTTATCCCTCAATTCATCTATTTGGGTCTTTAGATTGATAAGGGCTGTTTCTGTCCCATGTAAGGGTGGAAACCCGATTGTCTAGATCATAGTAGTTTATGGAGTTCCACGTGTTTTGGAATCTGGACGTATGCCATTTTGTCCAAGATCTTCAATAGGAAAGGTACCGTGGTGATGGGCGGTAGTTGGTGGGGATGAATGGGTCCAATGTCTGTTTCTTGAGAAGGGGAAGCACCCAGGATTGTTTTAGGTTGGATGGGATATTACCTGAGGCGAAGGAAGCGTTTATAAGTTTAGCGATAAATGGTGATAAATCTCTGGCTGCATCTTTGATTATGTGTGCAGGGCAGATGTCACCTTTACAGTTGGAGGGTTTGAGTGATAGTATAATGTTCTCAACTTCCAAAGTAGTGGTTTTCGTAAAGGAGAATTTATTAGAATGTGCGCTAGGTATAGCGTCAGGCAGAGGTTTAGGTGGACTAGGAATATTCAAGGAGTCTTTTTTTAACTGGATTTTGTTTTGCAGGGTGTTTATTTTATTAGCTAGTGCATGTTGGATATTTGCACACCATGTTTGATCCTTGGTGCAGGTATCAGGTGTGTCGATGGGGGACTCAAGTTCCTTCAATATGGAGAAAAGTTCCTTCATACTTGAGTTGGAATTGGCAATGCGGTCATTGTAGGAATTCCGATTAGCCAGGTAGATTTCGTTTTTGTACTGTCGTGAGGGAGTGTTAAGAATGGCTTTCTTATCCATCTTTTCGTTGGGTGGGCATAGTTTCCAGGCGGATTCACATTTTCTCTTTTTTAAGCGGAGGGCCTTAAGTTCAGGTGTAAACCATTTGTTTAAGTGGGTTTTAGGCTTACTGGTACGGAGTTTTAGCGGAGCTATTTTTTCCAAGGTGTCCAACATGATTTTATTGTATTCATGCACCAAGATATTGGGGTCTAGATTATCTGGCAATGCATTGAGAGTTGGGAGGATGGCTGGAATATTTTTTTCCGCTGTTATGTTTTTCTTATTTCGTGTTAGGCAAGGTGGTGCTGGAGGCGTGGCTGTGGTGGGTGGTCTGGAGGTCAAAATATTAAAGGAGATCAGAGAATGGTCAGTCCAAGGTAGAGGAGAGATGGACGAGATGACCGCCGAACAGTTAACGTCGGCAACCCAGTCTAAGGGTCTTCCCTTCAAGTGAGTGGAAGAGTTAACTTTTTGGGTTAGTCCTAAGGAGGTGATGGTATTCGATATGGTTAATGCATGTGAGTCTGTGGGGTCATTGAGACCGAGGTTAAAATCGCCTAGTAGTAGCATTTGTGAGGTGGTTTTGGCATTATTAGTTAATAAGCTATGCAGAACCTCTTTGAAGGTCCCGAGAGGGCCAGGCGGTCTGTATACTAAGTGGATGGTAAGTGACTGGGTATTGTTTATGGGGAGTTTGGCGGTAAGGGATTCACACGATTGCAGAGTTTGGGTGGTAATTAACCGTAGGGCTAACTTTTCTTTGGATATGATGACGATGCCGCCGCCGCGGGTGCTGCCCACGCGGTCCTGCCTAGATATGGTGTGGCCGTCTGGGATAGCCAGCATAAGAGATGGTCCTGCAGCATTGAGTAGTCATGTTTCGGTTAGAGCAATGAAGTCTAATTTGGCTTCAATGATGAGATCTGCTATATCGAGGGCATGGGCGACTAGAAATCTTGTGTTGAGGAGTGCTCCTTTGTAGGAAAAATCATCAGTTTCTATGCTGAGATTTGAAGAAATAAGTGGTTTTGGTTCTGGGAATGGTAATGACTTTAGTGGCTAAGGGGGTGGTCTGGTGCTGGGGGGCACTATACTCTCTAGTATAGTGACCTTTGGTTTCATATTTGGCAGTGGAGAGGAGTCTTCTAGGCGGCTCATGCAATTTAGAGAGTCTAGCGCAAAGTTTGTTGTTTCTGTCGGTGATCTGGCTAGGTAAGGAGGCAAAGGCGACTGGTCCTGGCTTACACATGCAGGGTCAGACAGATGAGTGGCTGTGTCTGATACAATGGGAGGTATCTCTAGGGGGGAGCCCTGATATGGATATCCTGGTAGGGAATGTCCGGTGATAAAGATATAGCCATTGCACATAAGGTGATTATTGTACGTAGCATCTTCTACAGGCAGGCAATGCAGTGGTAAGGCAGTAAGGGTCCTTTTCAAGTTGGGCAGGTAAGGTCTAGTTGCTCAGGTTCGGTAGTTGAACCTAATTAGCAGATTACAAATGGGGGAGAATTCTAGCGACCATCTGTGGGCACATTATCACAATAGCTGAGGGTTCTGCGCACTCAGATTTATGCACAGCAGGATTTGTAGTATGCAACTAGGTAAACAGTATCAGCGTAATTATAATCAAAGTGAGTACACAGAGTCATATCAACTTGTTAGGCGCACCACTGCAAGCAATACAGATTCAAACAATACAGTAGTGCAGTAGGATGCCAATAAGTGTAGTCGTTTAGCGGATACAGTGTGATCGTGTCTATAGAATGCACTCGTTTGAGATTAGGTATGTGATGTATACAAATAAAGGGGCACATCAATCATGAATATGTTCATGTGGTAGGTGTACAACATCATAGGCAGTAATTGGAAGGCAATATTCGCGACATGCAGGTATGCAGTTCCGGGGGCAGTAGGAGGACGTGCAGCCTACAGTACTTATGCGACAGTGTGCAGCACTAGTACAATGAGTATATGTGATAGGTAGTGTATATATGGGCACAGAGTACGTGGAGGGCACACACTTTTTAGTAGCTATGCGAGCCGCTCATACGAGTGAACATCAATGCAGGTAGATACATATAATGAGTGGATAATAGGATATAAAGCATTGCAGTGTAGTGACACGGTCAACGTTAAGGTCATAAGGTACAGATATCACTCTTTTTGCGAGTTACCTTATATGACAAAGTCAGTCTGTGTATATCCGGCCAGGGGTTCTGGCTAGCGGCGTAGGCGGTTTAGGACTGGCACAGGACAGGTGTAGTCCTTGTTGCGCAGTCCTTTGTGCGTGGGACGGCTCACGCCTCACGGTTCACCGCCGTGGAAGATGAAAAACAGTGCAGCCAATCACACGGCTGCTTGGATCGGTATGGAGTTCCCTCGACTGCTAGACAGCAGCTCGCACTGGTGGTGCCGCCATCTTTAGGAGGTGAGGTGCCGAATTGATGATAATGGTGGCACAGCCTACACGGCTTGAGAACGGACGAAATGGGCACAGTCCTGATCGTGTTGAGCTCTGTAACGCATCCGTGCAAATATAATGAAGGTTAAGCCCTGTGGCTTACCTGATGCACGGCAACAACAAAGGCTCCATAACGAGGCACTTCTCCTGCAGTGGTGGTAGGGGCTCCTACTCCTCGGGTGCTGGGGGGTGACTGAGGGCAACAGGCACAGGACAGGTGTAGTCCTTGTTGCGCAGTCCTTTGTGTGTGGGACGGCTCACGCCTCACGGTTTACCGTCGTGGAAGATGAAAAACAGTGCAGCCAATCACACGGCTGCTTGGATCGGTATGGAGTTCCCTCGACAGCTAGACGGCAGCTCGCACTGGTGGTGCGGCCATCTTTAGGAGGTGAGGTGCCGAATTGAGGATAATGGTGGCACAGCCTACACGGCTTGAGAACCGACGAAATGGGCACGGTCCTGATCGTGTTGAGCTCTGTAACGCATCCGTGCAAATATAATGAAGGTTAAGCCCTGTGGCTTACCTGATGCACGGCAACAACAAAGGCTCCATAACGAAGGAGGAGGTGAGGGCATGATCCGAAAGAAAATAATCAAGCTCACGTTGGTGGGAAGAGGAGATTGTGCAGCGGTTGTTTCTTTTACAATGAAGAGTGGCATCAGTTGAAAAGTGTGAAGAATAAGGTCAAGATCTGGAAATAAGGAGTTTGGAAGGGGTAGCTTACTAATAAATAAGGTGCATTGTGAGGTGGCAGGAAAGGGGAGGTGAATGGTGTTAAACTCATAGAGGAGAGAGGAGAGAGGTCAGATGGTATGGGTGCAGAGGGATGGTTGCCAGTCAAAGGATCGAATCTAAAGGGTCGACAGGTCAAAGGATCGATGCCAAAGGGTCGACAGGTCAAAGGATTTAATCTTTTTTTTTCACATTTTTTTTTTTTTTTTTGGGGTGTCCCCCAACCCTCTTTTTTTGCTAAAAAACACTTTTTTCCCTAAATTAAAACCTAAAAAAATATATATAATTTAAAAAGAAATTCGATCCTTTGACCTGTCGACCCTTTAGATTCGATCCTTTGACTAGACACCCAGAGGGATTAGTTCTGTTCATCATCGGGTGAAGTCATACCCCTCTCTTGGTCAGGTAAGATGACTGGATAAAGGTGGTGTAGTCAGAGTATAGAGCAGCAGGAGCAGCAGTGTCATGGGAATAATCATCGTTTAAATTATGCTCAAGGCTGAGATGTGTGATGATGAGGGTCAAAGTGATTATATGCATGGTATTTAGTATTCAGAATGGTTGAGAAAGTAATACAGTTGTATTTCATAAAGACTGGACATTCCAAAGTCTGTCTGAGGGTATAATGGTGGGAGAAGGGTGTTAGGAGGAAGAGTGACTAGTGTTAGAGGGCTGTTGTGAGGGATAGATTAGGTTGGAACAGGATTGACAACCTGATTGTTTCCCATTTGTGATGCTTAGGATGTGGGGAAATGGTGAAGTGGCTAGAGGGGAAGGTAGGAAGAAGAGATGGGATGGGTTTGAAATGGGTACTAGGAGGAATATGCATAGGATGGCAATTTGATAGACGAACAAGCAAACATGGGCGGCACGGTTGACATGAGCTTTAGGTGAATGTGAACAATTATGCATTTAGAGAAAAACAAAAAAGGTTTTGTGCAATAGAACCAGTAATGACCAATAAATAAATAGTTCTGCAATTGGGCCAGTAGCGATCACTCATAAACCTGGTAAATGGTGTCATGATGATGTGGGGAGAAAGTGTTGGTATGCAAGGGCCTTGGAGGGCAGGAGGGTGGGGCCGAACATGACCAGACAGGAGGTCCCCTAAACATTAAAGACTTTCTATTTGTGAGCCTGGGGCTCTGGTAAAGAACTGTAGCATGGGGCTCATTCAACCAATGGCCTCGTTGTCTACTGCTGAAATGGCAGTTTGGCTTATACAAGTCACGCAGGAAAGGTGAAGATGATCTAGAGCTCCAAGTTCCGGTTAACGTTGGGGCAAGGAATGGGCAAGATAATCCATTGATCTCAGGGTGACCAGTGACCAAAGATTGAGCGATCGTCCACTTTGGGTTCTGCAGGTCTCATATCGTGGTGAAAATGTAGACTGTCTTCAGGGTGGGCCATGCAACCTGATTTGATCACTTGGCCCATATTGCACCGTTAATTCTCCCTTCCTGTCCCATCAGGATCCAGTGCCCAGGTCTTCATAAATCCTTTTACCAGACCTACTCCCTATTGCCAATGCACATGTCTAACCAGGACATGCTCCTTATACCGCTCAATGCAAGACCCATGTCTCTCATTCCCTTTGCCGCTCCCCCACAACTAGGATTAAAGGATTTATATGGTTCCGTTCATCTTCGCATATCCGATCCACCAGCTCTGCCCCTCTGCTCAAATGCACATTTTCCCTTCTTAACCTTAACCCTTCATCCAGGCACATGTGCACCACCCTTCTAACCTGCCCTGGCTGTTCATGGAGCATTCCAAAGTTCACACAAGAGTGGCTCATCAGAAGTTGGGGGGAGCAGTACAAATATTTATTTATTTTAATTTGTATAACTCGCCACTTGCCCACGGGCCTCAGAATGCACACAATAATATGATATGATATGATAGTTTATTTATATAGTGCCTATACACAATGTGTTTCAAAGCGCTTCAAGGCAAGGGAGGAAACAAGGGAAAATACAATGACATTCTTACAGGCCATGAACAGTAAGGATGTGAAATTAACAATCATACTCGACCTGACGACATTTCAGATAGTGCAAGAGCTAAGACATGGATAAGGAACAGAGGGGGAGAGTGGGAAGGAAATGGAAACCGACAGGCGACTACCGTACTAGGCATGACAACATTTCTGGTACTGCCGGAGAAAACAAGAAGTGAGGGTGAGGGGTGCAGAAAGATAGGGGGAGGAACAAAACAAGCGACTATCATACTAGGCCTGACGACATTTCAGATAGTGCTGGAGGGGGTGGGGAGGAAAAAACCAGTAAGGGGAGGGGGGAGGAGACAGACGAGGTTGCTATCGTACTAGGTCCAGGGACAATTCTGATAGAGTAAGTGCATAGAAGAAAGTAAGGGGAGGAGATAGGAAAATGGAGAAGGGAAAGGAGGAGAGAACAGAGAGTAAGCAGTCAAAAGAGTGGAAAAGCAAGAGGGGAGAGTGAATACAATTGCAGAAGTCAGTAGTAACACATAAAGTTGAAAACCAGGATACAAGATGAAGATGGGAACACCATGAGTACAAGATGCAAAGGAAGTCCAGCATGAGAGTTGAGAAAGGGTGACGCGCCGTGAATGAATGAAGTCCATAAAAGTCAAATCCAGCATTGGCCACACGACGGTGATGGTGAAACCAGAATTTATCAGGACAGACTCCTGCAGAAGTAGGCTTGAGGGAGGTGAGGGGGGAACAGTGTAGAATACACTGGTAATGCTATTACTGCCGCATTACCGCTCTGCCCAATCCCGAGTTTGGGAGAAACTCGGAGCATTCACCTCCAGCTCTGGAGTTAAATGGTTCAAGATTCCCCCATTTTCAGCGCAATGACCGTGGCGCACTTACTGGCACAGTAATTGTACTGAAAATGCCCCATTGAGTCCCATGCACTCAATACAAATGGTGACTTACCCCACCGGTGCAATTTGTAATCAGGCGCTAATAGCGCCGGACCAGGTTGTGGTAACGCTAATTGCGCTGGGCGGTATCCTGGCATATTTACTGCTGGGATACCGCCCAACTTGTAATGACCCCCATCTGTTGTGGAAGGCACGCCCATCTGTCTCAACTAATCCAACAGTTGCAATTTGCATAACTTTATCTTACATCTCACTGCTAGTAGAGTGAGATGCTACAGTTCTTATAAGAGACAATGGGCCTCATTGCAAGTTAGCTCGTCTGGATTTAACGGTGGTGGTAAAACCGTGCAGGCACCTTTTCCTTGACCGGCTAACTACAAGCTCAGTGGCTGTGTGGTGTTACACCAGCGAGGTCTGACCTGGCGGGCATAACACCACCGGCCGCAGACGGACGCGGACACACCTGCACCATTACGGCATGGTGCCAGTGTTTCTGTGGCCCCCATTTCCGTGGAGTCCGGGAGTAACTGAATGCCGGTGCTGGAATTACCGGCCCACTGTAGCTGTAATGCCTGCCATGTATGCATGGCAGGCAGCGTTTACAATCGATTCCACCAGCTTTTTGCTGGTGTAAAATACAGGCAGACAACATAGCACTTGATCCAGCATGAAAGTAAACGCTCGCACAAATATGTGGAGTATTCGTAGGGCAGAGAGGATGGTGGAAGCAGGATCGTAACTTATGCTCCACGCCTCCTCACCACCATACAAAAGCCTTACATAGGTCTTTTACGTATTTCATTTAAGTTATGGCTCATTGAAAATGTCCTCCAAAATGTTGTCAGCCATGCATAAATGGCAGGCGCCATTTATACTTTTTGCAAAATGAAAGGTAAGAGAAATGTGTTAAGCCAATATCGCCTTTTTTTAACACTTCATTCCGTTTGGCTAGTGCGAAATATTGCATGGAGGGGACCCACGTGCACTTGTAGGTGATCCTGCTATGCACTCGCCACCTTGTAGAATATGGCGCCCCGTGAGTTTTACAGCAATTAAGAGATAGGGCATTGCCACATTCGTTATGGCCAGGTGTTGTATGCATTGACTTGTCATCCTTGCACTAAAGCACGGAGTACAGTGTCTGGGACATCATGTTCTACGCAGATTCCTGGTACAAAACTGTAATTTGACACTCAGCGTGCTGGTGCTCACAGCAGATGAGCGTGACGCCTCTGTGCTCTGTTATCAATGCATACGCCTTTCCTCCAATTATTTCTTCCAATTTACACCTTTTTCTGATACGCACGTCCTCTTGGCAGAGACGTGATGAAGCTGAAGAAATTAAACGCAGGCCTTTGTAATAGAGTTGTGTGCAAGCATTAAAAATAGGCTTTTATTTCGTTCACAATAATTAAAATGCTCAGTCATTCCCAGAATCGTTCTGTCAGCGGCTTGCTCAAAAAGCAAAGGCTCCACTGGTCCTCCAAAATAATGGTGGTGTTGACACAGAGATGACGATAATCAGTAACTTTGATCCTCCTTTCTGAGACAGTCCCACTCATCTTTTGCTTTAAAGTTTTAAGAAAAGAAATCCAGACTTCACACGACATCCTCTAATGGACTTTAAATTAGGGGCACTAAAGACGCGCCAAACAACTTGCTTTCTCTTACAAGCCCTCACTGGCGCTTAGTGCAAGTACGTTTAGACTCAAGATTATACATAATGGCTTCTACGGTTTTAAATAATAAACCTTGCAGAGATAGATAACCTTCTGGGTAGTCCAAAGTATTTGTTTGGAGAAAGGTAACAACTTTTGACAGGAAGCACAAACGTCCTTGGTCGCAACAGTATCGATAAGGTTAATTTTAATTGGCATAGGAAAATATTAAAATGTTTTCCTCTTTAACTTTTTTCTCCTCCATTAAAGTTCACGGAATCTAGCATGCAACTGATCTGGCCGTGTCCAAACATTCATGCCAAACTTGGCAGAGATTCTTCAACGTTCGATTGCTGAAGAAGGCTGAAAAATTCCTTATTTAGCCCATCATATATATTAAATTAGTGAACAGGCCATGTACACGGGCCAAAGTGCAGGTTTTCATTGACACAGTAGGACCACTATATACATGGACAAACATACATCTGGCCTTTTATTATATCGTTACTCTGCCTTTTGAGGTTTGTGGAACACCACCAGGCCCAAATTCTGAAAGAGGGATCAGCAAAGTCTATTGATATTTCCATACATGCACGTTCGGTATTTAGGACCAAACAAAAAGAATCTCATGCAAACCAACACCACACAAACATCTCCAACCATCACGCATAATGTATAAGGCTGAAGGCACGAAAGCAAGTCTGGTGGGTACTGCTGTGGAAAAAAATAAATTTATCTGAAAGTAGGGTATAAAAGAAAGTGGATTGGAATGCAATTGTAAGTAAAATCTGATGAAAAAGCGAATAAAGTTGCTCATTTAATAAAATGTGGCCTGATATTGCCTGCAGTGGGGTTGTGTAACAAGAGAGACTTCAGTTTGAAAAACACACCTTCAGCAGACCCCACTTGTCCATCCAGCTACCACCCTATTTCTATCACCCCCTACTTGGGAAACCCCTGGAGAAGTTGGCCTTCCAACAACTTACTTCCACACTGAACTTGTTGGAGGTCTCGATCACGATCATCAATCTGGATTCCGAGCATCCAGGGGCAAGGAAGCTGATCTTCTGAACACCCATGAAGAACTACTTGCATCTTTGGATTCTAACTCTCCAGCTGTCCTCATTCTACTTGATCTCTCCTCTGCCTTTGACACAGTCAACCATTGCATCCTCATAAAACGGCTCCATGATACCCTGGTTATCTCAGAGCAAGCTCTGCACTGGCTGGCCTCCTTACTAAGTGAATGTCCCTGCCAGGTTATTCTGGGCACCTTCTCCTCCCTTACCTCTTTCTCCACATGTGGTGTCCCCAAGGGATCCAACCTCTTCCCCTGGCTGTTTAACACTTAACCTGCTCCACTGGCACTCCTCATTTCCACCTTCTCCCCTAATTTCCAGTGCTACGCAGATGACACACAACACTTCTTCAAACTTCCTTCTGACCATGTTACTTCTTCTATCATCCCAGATTACCTATCTGCCATCCAGTCCTGGTGCACTTTCAAGGATCTCTGCCTCAATGCCAGCAAGACTGAGATCCTTCCTATTGGGACCCCTGCTCCCTCTTTCTTACCCTCACTCTGGCCATCTCCTATGGGCTCTCCCCCTTCTCCTTCATCTGAAGCCAAAAACCTTCTAGAGCCATCTTCGACTCCTCTCTCTACTTCCCCCCTCACATTCAGGACATTGCCAAGAAGTCCCACTTTCAACTCTTCCTTCTCAAAGGAATTCTCACTTTTCTCACTTTCCCCTGGAAGCTCAATGTTACCAGAGTACTGGTTCACTCAAGGATAGACTACTGCAATTGCCTTCTCTTGAATCTACCCTCTTCCTCCCTACGACCCCTCCAACTAATCCAGAATAGGGCAGCAAAACAAATCCTTGACCTTAAGCCCAGCGACTGCATCCTTTCTGCCCTAAAAACTCTTCATTGGCTCCCAGTTGCTGCAAGGATCAAATTCAAATCCCTCTGCATCATCCATAAGGCTATCTGAGGCTGGGGACCACGATATCTGCAACTTGCTCTTACTAAATAGTCTCCCTCTAGACCTCTATGTTCCTCTGGTACCAACTCTCTGTGTGTCAAGCGTTTCGCTAAACAGAGGGCCAATTGCTGATCTCTTTCCTCAGCTGGCTTCCTCTTATGGAACAGCTTCCACCTTCCTCCTCGTCTTGAGCTGGATCCCCTCAAATTCCAGAAGCTCCTCATGACCTTCTTTTTCACCTCCTCCTTACCTTCTTCCCTCCTCTGCTAGCCCCACAGCTGCTGAGATTGGTGACCAGTTTCCTTATGTGTCCTTCGGGGCTCTGGCCTCCCACACCCAATCGCCTTCAGCCTCTGCCCGCCCACAGCACTTGCCTCGGCACTAACTGGCCTATGTCACTGTAGGAATTATATGACCACAAAAGTCTATGGGCAAGCAGTATCTGCCTGGTGCCCGATATCTTTATATCACAAAACAGACAGACAATGTTGGAGTTATTTAATTGTAATGTCTACCTCTAAAGATCCCTACTCATTATTGAATATCCCTACATAGAGACTAGCTATCCCTCACGTGGATAAGCATTCCCTAGTGTATGCTGATGTACTGCCTATCTTGTTTAGGGGATAGACAAAGAGACTAGCCCTTCCCTCTCTGAAAAGCGTTACATGAGATTGTACCAAGAGTTGAGATGACAATTGCATTCATTATGCAGTTGGCTGAGTTAGCCCTTACAAAAAACTTTTTTGTGGTAGAGGACAGATATAACAAACAAATAGCTGGAACAGTGAAGGGTGTGACAATCACACCTGCTTTAGGTAATCTCTATGTAGCAGACTTTGAAAAATTGATCATATACCATCAGTCCAATCCATTCTTGAAGAACATCTTAAGTTGGAAACGCTACATAGATGATGTGCTGATGTTTTTCGAGGGGGAGGAAGATACCCTTGTGAAGTTTATAGATTGGCTTAATAGCCAAAACCGTTTCCTAAAATTCACACATGAATATAGTAGGTATGAAGCAACCTTTTTGGATCTGAAGATTCAGAGAATTGAAGCATGGTTAGAAACAATGGTGTACAGAAAGACTATGTACAGAAATTCATTATTAGAATTTAACAGCTTCCACCAAGGAACGCTGTAAGAAAATTTGCCCTTTGGGCAATTTCTTAGATTCAGATGAAACTGTACGACAAAAAAACAATACGACCACCAGGCCAATATACTAACTGAGAAATTGAGAGAAAGAACCTCTCGCGAAAAAAATCAGACACGCGAGAAAAAGAACTTGCAATATACCCAGAGATATTACACTCACACAACATGGGAAACAACTGCATAATAATGACCAGATGACAGCAGTCTTTAGTCATTCACCAGTGGTGAACAAAATAAAAAAAGAAGTTAAGAAGTTGTGGCACATTTTAAATGTCAGAGAGAGTACCCTGAATCTTCCAATGTTTGCAAATAAGAAGAAATATATGTGACTCGCTCGTACATACATATAGAGAAGAACCCAAAGAAAATTAGAATCAAACCAGACTCTGGGGTCTACCCAAAACAACTGAACACACCCCATGTGGACAATGTTCCCTATGCATCCTGACCAAATGCACTACAAAAAGAGATATTGGTTGGCCATCACCATGGGAACAACGAGTCCTGACTAATTGCAAAACGACTCATGTTGTATACATAATACAATGCCCATGTAAGAAATGCTATATTTGGATGACCACAAAAGCTATAAAAATTAGAATCTGTGAACACAGATCTAATATTAGAACTAAACGTCTGACAGCACCACTTGTAGAAAACTATGTAAAGGAAAAACTTTCTGAAAATTATATTTTTTGGACCATCCTCGAAAACGTACAATTGCCAAAAAGAGGAGGTAATATTGGAGCCATGCTCCTGAAAAGAGAGCAACTTTGGATATATTGTTTTAAGAACCATCAAGAGGTTTTACATGAAGAGATATGTTGGCAAACCGTGGACACAGTACAGATAATATATAATCTAAATCCAGGTGATCATTTCCAGATTTCATAAATGGCATGGTCTGATGAGAGTGTTTAAGATACTAACTGTAGCATCCGGGCTAAAAAGGCAGTCTTGTGCCCACAGATGCCACCACTCTCAAATCCCAAAATGGAAGAGCCATATGTGAGGGTTTCAAGACACAAACTGTACCAACCAGGCCAGCCCTATGCCTGCAGATGCACCACTCTGTAAGCCTAATGATTATAAGCTTTGTCCACATTCCCCATTTTTTGCATCATATGATTTATTTGACCCAACCAGACTTAAATACACAAGTAAATAAGAGGGATTATTAAATAGACTTGAGGGTTCCTGCATCCAACAGGAGCCGTTTTACAAAGAATGGCATGATATTTTACAACCTCGGGCACATAACGAATTCTGCTGAACACATACATCCTGAAGGTCAATAATCTACTATGAGTATGAGACAACATACACCAGAACAAATGTAGCTAACAAGTTGTGAATATTTCCCCGCACATGATGCCTAACAGTGTAGACAACTACACATTCCAGCAGGCATTGCGGCAGTGACGTACAAGTGATGCCGGTACATGGCAAGACTGGGGGATGCGTGCAGTCAGATTGGAATAAAAGACTGTGAAAAAAACTTTAATCTGCATGACTAGGTAACACTCAAAACATGACATGCTTGCCACAATGGGACAGCCCGATGGCCAGTCAGATTTTAGGCACCCTCATAAACCTGCCCCTGTGTAACAACGCTACTTATATAGTTATGCACAAAACCAAAACCCATGCCAATTGAATGTTGTTGAATACTCAAGATCAGAGCATCCCACAGTGACACCCAACAAGCCACCAGAGATACAATTGCCATCCAAAGCCATATGACATATACACTCATGTACCCACTTATCCAAGCAACACTCAGAAATTGAAAAATAAGACTTAGTATTTTTTAAGTTTCTTTGACAGGATGTCTACATTTTGGGGCCTGCTCTCCTATTCTAGCAACAATTCTGTTAAGTTAAATACATACACATAACCAAGCCTACAACTCAATTGCCAAAATGTCAAGTCAAGTCAAAATCATGTAAAACAATGTATAAAATCATTCAATATTAAAAGCATACTTAGTGTATATATACTTACACAATCTAAAAAAAATGTATGCAAAGTAGAAATAGAATGTTTTTTGTGCACATAATCCTCCGGTAAATTTCCGTAATATGTGGCTTAAATGGGATGATAAATGGAAACCCTCATAATACATAGTCCATATTAACTACTGGTTATTTGATGACTCATAAAATCAAATAATTCAATGTGGTGATACAGGAATATATATTTCAGGCACCCCAAATAAAGGTTGTAACAAACTTTTAGGTTAAACAATTATTGTATGGCAAAGATGTGATTAACATAAATTGTGTTTGCATGAACCAATAGCAGGAATCGAGACAATGTTTCCAACAAAATCCACGTTCGTACCTTTTCTCAGCTCCATATTTGATCCAAATCACCAAGACTTTTAGTGTTATTCCATGCCAATTGCCAACATTCCCTAGTTCCTTATGCAACAGGGTTGTAGGTGTACTTAAGGGGACTTTTGAAAAACCTCATAAAAAAGAAATTCCCCCTATTGTTAGGCTAAAGATCTCACTTGCCTCCCAGATCACCGGCCTGTATGTTGTGGATGGGATTGCTTGAGCTTTGAATAGATCCTTAGCCGGCACTGTTACTCTCAATCCAAATCGTAGCCATAAGCTTCGTACGGCCCTTCCTCTTCTTGCGGATATCAGTGTGTTTTTGATGTGTGTTCCTGCCATCTTGCATGGTTGTTTATGTGCATTCTCAGGTAATCAAAGTTATAAACCTGCTGTACACATTCATCCATTGTGGTTACATGTCTCCACAGACATCATCAATTATGGCATTCCATGCACCCAGCTTTAATAATAACATTAACTGGACCCTGGAGAGTACAAAGATCTTGAAATAAACGGATTTGCTTTCGTAGGGCTGCTTGTGTTTTAGATAGAAATACAGAATTGTAACTGAAGACCAATACTGCTGTCATCTGAGTGCCACCATATCACCACACACGTTATCATAAACAAATCATCGGTCAAAAAACACTTGTGCTAAAGATCACCCCCATTGAACTCCTGCATACAGACATTCAACCCCATTGCACTGTTGGATCCACACAGTAACCAATTAACTAGTCAACACCATTGTGCACCTGACAAATAAATATAAGTAAAATACCAAGTTTCACATTGCATCAAAAAGCATATTGATTATCAGTTTCCTGATGACAAGGAATGCTCCGATAAACCCTAAGCACTGACTCTCGCCCCATCCAAAAATAGCATAATAGAACTAAAATTGATGAACTATTGCGCAATTCTAAGACATACCTCACGTTTGCAGAGCTTATTAAACAACACACCGAAGCATCCCACACACATTACGTAATGTGCAATTTCAAGTGACCCATGTCACAGACCTTCAGTTTATTAAACAATACATCAAAACATCACAAATGCCAACCAAACCTCTGTAGAAAGTGTGCCATTTGAAGACATGGCTACTGCTGAACGTATTTTAATAACCACATATCAATATCCAACACACCCTACCTGATTACAGAAGCATCTGGTAGGGACCATTTTACAACTCATATTTGAACAGCATACCAAAAAACAGTGAAACACCCCACTCACTTTCTCTGATGTGCAATTGCATAAAATACCTGTCAGAGTCACACAGTATATTAAGAAATAAACAGAAGTATCACACACACTAACCACATTTTGCATCAAACAAACCTCCTCCTTTGGATTAAAACAGGGATACAATATTTTGTTATCTAGTAATGACCAGAAACTGATACATTTTCAGCTATATGTTGAAAGTATTGTCCATCTTATGTTTACCATCAAATTGATTGTTATTGACGAAATCCTGTGCTGTATTTTATGTGATGATCAAGACTGATCTTTTTTGTATTGTACTTAATTATGTAATATTGATTGCTATTAACTGTTTGATTTACTCATTTATAAAATGTATCGAATTAAAGTTTAGTCACAGTGGTCTTAGGAATCTACTTAGGTGTGCAATCTGCTTTTGAGCTCTGTCTCTCTTATATAATTTGATGTTTTCCCTCCCGGATATAGACAGAGTATACACTATTTCCACCTTGAAGTGGACTAGTGACTACCGGGCTTCCTCCCATGATATCAGGCATCAAACAAACCTCCAAAACATTTGCAACCTGATGAATGGGAATCCTAGAGACAGTACTAACTCTCACCCCCCAACCACATCTTCACATATTCAAATTTCAGTGACAAATATGCACTTTAAATATGTATATGCCACACTTTCAAAAAGTATTTAAATACACACTGAAACCTTGCATGCACATAGATGCAAAGCATATTGAAACACCCTGAAACTTCACACAAACTACCTGTATTGAAATTACTATTCTGCCATTTTAAAACATATAAAAAATACCAAAACATCTCAAACATGTTACCTAATGTACAATTCCATAAGACACACATGATAGTTCCACAGTGTATCAAAAATGCACTGAAACAACACCCAAACTACCACGTCTTTGCAGAGGGGTGCAGAAGACATGGCTTTTAATAGTATCCCTCCACCAGCAATTTTCTTAGCTGAGATTGGGCAGCCTGAAGTGCCATGGAAGAGATGGATCAAATCCTTCGAACATTATGCCAATGTGGCATGTGGCACTGTCGAGCTTTCAACACCTAGCACCCAAAAATTGGAACACACTCCCCACCGCGCTTAGGAACGAAAACTCATACCATATCTTCCGCAGACTTCTCAAAACCACGCTGTTTAACTAACTCCATCCGACCTTACCTGTCCTACTATATTTCACAAATGTATGTATATAAGCACAATTGTATGTATATATGCTAACATGTTCTGCATTGTTTCTTATAAGTATACCATGTATGCCTGTGACAAGTTAAGATTGCCTCAGCACCACGATGCCCCTGGGCAGATGTGCGCTATACAAATCCAAATAAATAAATAAATAATTACAGTGTGGAGTGAAATAAATAATCACTTCTGCATTGTTTGAGTTCTGCAGGCCAGGAGAAGTTTGAAGACCTTCGAGATCTTTCAGCGGTGAATGTGTGAACATGAATGAGTATGAGAAGGTGATCAGGAAGATGGACAAACATTATGAGAAGAAACTGAGCACAATATTAGAATATTACAAGTTTGGCCAGCCTGCACAAGCAGAGGCAGACAGTGGAGAACAGAATATCACGTCTCTCAGGAATCTCTCAGGAAATTGGCCAGAACTTGCAATTTTAAAAGACAACTGGATGCAGGCTTAAGAGATCAATTTATGTTGGAATGCAGCAGTGGGACGGTCAGAGAACAATTATGGGAGTAAGATGACCTCCCTGTTAGAAACTTTTTAAAGAATTGCAAATGAAGTGGAACACACAGAGAAATGTGTCAAAGTTCTTGAGGATAGCGTAAGAGAGACTAATATTAAGACAGAAGTTGTGACACAACCAGTGATAGTATCTAAATCCAATGAAGCTATTGCTGCTGTTAGTAATGTTCCCCCAGTAAGGATGACAATGGTAGATGATAGGAACCAGAAGAAAGGCGGACAAAGAGATGACCCTAGAGGAAGGACTGCCTTTCGGGCGAGAAGAAGGAGTAGTCCAAGACGGAGTGGCCGAGGGGAACACTGTGTCCCACTGGGCCGACAACCCAGAGTGTCCTGCTTTGAGAATCATTTGTCAAATTTGCAAGGGTAGGGGGTACCTAGAAGAAGGTGAGTGCATCTCAATGGTTGCAGATGATGAGGAGGAGCTTGATAGTCCAAAGGCCAGTTTCTGTCGATGGTGTCACTGTAATTATGATGATTGATTCTGATGACAAATATACACTCATGCCACAACATGAATGGAAAATGTTAGGGCGCAAGTATCTAAATTAAGCTGATATAAAGTCAAGGGCCTATGCTAGGGGGCCAAAAATAGACCTTTAGGATGGTTCTGGGCAAGACCGAAATTCAAAGACAGAGTATCTAAGGGCAAGATGTATGTATTGAAGAGAGGCACAACTTCCCTGTTTAGCTGGGCACATCAGAAGAAGCTTCAAGTTAAGCTAGACCCCCATGCAGATGATGCAGTATCATCTGTTGAAAGTGCACAAGGCAAGAGTCGTCTAGTGGATGAGGTGTTCCAAGATAAAATAGGATGCCTATGTGGATTTGTGCATCACATAAAAATTAAAGACATTTATGTGCCAGTGGCTCAGAAGTTGCAGAATATTCCATTGCTGATGAGGCCTTCCTGGCAAGCTTGAAATTTGTGTGGGATTGAGGGAAATGAATAAGTGTGTTGTGTCTGAGAGATACCCGTTACCAAACATTCAGGAAATAATTTCGACAATGGGGCCAGCAAAGTACTTTTCCATATTGGATCTCACCTATGCATCCCATCAGGTGAGGCTACATGAGGAGTCCAGATTTTTGTCAACTTTCATTACCACCTAGGAGTTGCTCCAATACTGTAAGAGGATTCAATCCAGCACTACAGCTAAGTCAATGCCTAGTCTGGGATACTGAATGGAAACCCTTATTGATATATCTTTATGTCCAGTTCATGAGTTCTGGATGACTACCCCTATATAACACCCCTCTCTTGGAACCCCCCTGACTCCACTGAGCCAAGAAGTAGTTCTGTTTTGCAAGTTTAAACGGTTTATTTGAGAATGTAAACAATATATATATATCACACTTTATAATAAATTAATAATTAATATCACACTTCAGAACATTAGCAGTTAACAACAATGGGTAATGTTCTACTAATAAACTGATTTGATTACCCAGGAGTAGTATAAAGGATGAGGTAGCACGCTTGGGAATAGGAACAGAAGAATAAGGTGGTAGAGAATGCTTTATCTAGTTTCAGATGGATGCAATGTTGAATGAAAATGCAATACAGAAAATACTCAATATGATTTCAACAAAACAATGTAATCACTTTTCTCTGGCAATCCACTCCCCCCCTTATGCAATGTAAGGAAATGAAGAGGAGAGCACACAGTTCTTAGAGTTCTTAGAAATGCAATCAAATGTAATTCAGTTCACCCCAGCAAGCTTATACAACAATAGGAGTTTTGAAACACAGGCAAAATGCTTTGAATATGGTGACAATGCAGCGAGAAATATGCTGAAAATACTTTTAATTCCCTTCAGGAGGTTCAGGGTGAGTGGAATCTAGTTAATATGAGTTCAGGCTCACTTTAGCAATGATTCAGAGATGGTGATTAAGAGGAAAACGAATTTTTAGCAAGGAAAGAGATGACTGCTGATGGTTACATGTGGCTGGATTTTTAACCAAATCGCAAATTGTGGTAAAATTCGCAAGTGTGTGAATCGTGATTACGGCAAAAGTATACGGAGTAGCAAGTCGGTTCTAAGCTTGTTGAAATGCTAAGATTCTAAGCTTTCAGAGGAAAGTTAAACCAAGTTCCTAGCCCAAACGGTTCCAGAGATACGGATGATTAAATAAAGGTAGTTTTTCGGATTTGAAATTTTAAAAGTTCAAAGCGACAGGTTACAGCTTGCAGCTAGAAAATGACAGGTGACAGTTCTACTTAGGTTAAATAGGTTGAATTATATTATATTAAACTAAGGGATATGTTCTGAGTTTTGCTGAGTACTCACAAGAGATTTTGGACAGGAAGGCGACTTTGTCACGGATCCGGTCACTGCGCACAGCACTTCACAGCGATCTGGTCTCCGGTTCCGAGTACAGCTCTGCTTTCTAGGTCACCGGCACTGCTCCTGGATCTTGGGTTCTGCGGGTCTGGTCTAGCACCGGTCTGCACGGCTCCTGGTCCCGCTTTCTCCGGACACAGCGCTGATCTGCACGGCTCCTGGACACTGCTACCGGTCCCGGCAATGTTCTAGGCAGGGAATTCAAACAGCTTGCCCGGCTGTTGATAGTCTGCAAATGATTTTTGGGCCTGCTGACAAATACTTTTGCTTGCAGTGGGCCTTCTTGGTTCAAAGTTCTGTAGTCTCTGTTTAGCTTGGAAATCTAAGTGTAGGATCTCTGGATGTGAAGTCGTCGGTCAGCATGCTCCGCAGCAAATGGAATTGAATCTCTCTACCTGTCCCAGCAGTCTCTTTTTATGTGTTTTGAAAGTGGGCGGAGAGGCTAGCTTTCTAGGCCCAACCCCTTCAGAGTTCTGATAGGTTTGAGAATTCTTTGCGTTCTCACTGGAGAACAGGATTGTGTGTCAGAATGATGTCATTTGATGGCTTGCAGAAAGGATACTCCCCTGTCAAATTACACACAAATCTATATTTGACCTAAAGACATATTTCATAGATACACAGTGGTTTGAAATTACATGCACCCATCACGGATCACATGAGGTATACTCTGTTCAAACTCTGATGTTTCTAAGAGCTCGCATTCAGAACTGGCAACATTTTGCGTTTTTTAACTGGTTTTGCAACATTGGTTTTTCATTAAAAATTATACACATATACACGGCCTGTCCATACATACTCCAGTAAATTCCCATGTCTCTAGCTTAAACACAGAGTCTGTGGTGTCAATAAATAGCGGGGTTTTGCCCCAGAACATCACACAAATTCCCAACGCGTCTTAAAACGTGCACCGAAAAATCACAAGAATTATGGTATCATTTAAATAATTTTGACAAGTCCGCACTGTGAGTTATACATCTTTCTTAGAATCATATTCTGGCCAACAGGGGTGTGTCTTTTCAGGTCACATGGTATAGAAACCAGTTTATCCAGTTTCTGCCAAGCTCAGAGACCCTGCCCCTCCCAGCTTCTGCCAAGAGGAAGCTGTTTTACGGTCCCCCCAATAAACCATGTGCCTGAGTCAAGGCAGGGCTTTGTTCAAAAGGAAGCCATTTACGACCACCCTAATAAACCATCTGCCTGGGCCCTTTCTTTAGTTTCTTGCAATCCCCTGGTAATTCAATCAGAGAGTGTGTGACCTCCTTTTGGCAGGAGCAATAGAATGCAGCCAGGCCTGGGAATGCATTTGTTGGGCAAGCCCCCACTCCTGTCGGGGGTAGCTGTCTGGCAGAATTCCAGTTTCCTTTAGCCAGGTTTCAGGTAAAATGTCACTTTTTGTTCCCCAGTTTAAGTCAAGACAATTTTTACATATGCAGCTAGAATGCTGATTCTAAGTTCAAAACTATGACATTTTAACAGTTACAAACTATGTGACACTCAAAAGTAGGTCACTCAGTTAATTTAAACATTTTCGATTTTTGGTAGTTTTAAATCCAGTTTCAGTTAGGCTGCTGCAGACCTGCAGAGCTCAGCCAGTCTTGTTATGAACATTGCTTTGGGGCTCTTCAACTTCCCAGATTTAGTATGCACACATACTTCATTCTGCCAGATGTCCGCTGGTGTTCAGTGAGATTTTTGGATGTGTTGCAATGTTTGAAAATAGGCATTTTGAGCTGGCATTCAAAGAAACCAAAGGTAATTTTAAAGTGCGGTTTTCCCTTTGGCACACATTTCACTCATGGCACCCCGGCCCATCCAGCTCGCACTGGTGGGTGGCAAGTTAGGCCGCCATTTTGGTGTGCGCACAAACTGCGTGGTTCTCCTGGATTCTGGGGCACATGTGGGCTTTTTGGCCATCTTGGATTTTCTAAGCCCACAGCACCAAATGTTGCAGAATGATAGCTCAAACGTGCGTCAGGACACCCAACAATACAAACGTATGCCGTTTGGACTCATATCAGCAGCTTTTGTTTTTCACAAAAGTATGGATTGGTTGTTTGATGGGGATGAATGCATTTTGTGTTTTCAAGATGACATCCTTGTCTATGCCAACAACATGGATGTTCAGAACAAGAGGCTAGAGGAGGTATTCAAAAAGCTAACCACTGCAGGAATGACATTGCGCCGGGAAAAGTGCAAGATCAATGGAGGAGCTATGATGAAATATGTGGTAAGGAAACTAATGGTGATTTTTCCTTGCCGAGTGCATCAGATGAAGGACCACTCCGTTTCAGGTCTGGAAAGGAGGCATCGTAAGTCAGGGTATCTCCAAGAATATGTGTAGGAGAAGAATCAGCAGTTTTGGTGAAATGGATGGTGGAACTTTGTGAACAGAAGGGGCTGTGCTGTGTGGCTATCCGTAGCCACGTGAAGCTCTACATCTCTGATGGTTCTGAGAAGGAACGTGGGGACAGAGAGAGATGGTTGGAGAGTGGCAGGAGAACTAGAGGTGGAGCAGGATAGGACTCTCTATGTATATGTTTATATTGTAACTTAAACATATTGAAAGGTATTTCCTGCCTCCGAGCCTGCATACTACAGTTACCCAGTTAACTCATCCGAGTTCTTTAGTTTTTTCTTGCATCCTCATCTGTTTAGGACAAGTTCCCTGCTCTCCAGACATTGGACTTGGTACATGCTCTTTGGCTTGTTTTGGGATACTATCTCCCTGGATTTTAGGTAACAAGGGTATGCTTATGTAAAGTGAGCTGCAGTGGCTGTTGGCAACAGACTCTGAGATGTCAAAACCATGTTTTTTTTTCTTTCCTGACTTTTAATGCACTCAGCTACCTGTGGCCTCCCTTTCCTGTTTGCCCATCACAGTTTCCCATAGAGAGTGTTTTCTTCAAACCTGCGCGGGATCAGTTTGGGTGACTCCGATGACACAAAGTCCTGACCGTTTTTTGAGCCATCTTTGTCAGTTCAGTGACTCCTGGAAATAATTTTGTATCCGATTTCCACACTTATTCAAGCTATATTTGCTTCACATTTCAAAATGACCATGGCCCACGGAGATAAACACAATCGGTTGGACAACCTATAGGCAGGTGACTGTACATTCTCTTCCACCAGATGAGGATGAGACCCCAGAAGCATCAGGGGGAAATAGCATCTGTAGAGACTTCTGCTTAAGACCATCTGAGCCAGTGATAAACACGTTTCTGTTTTCGTTGGTGCCTTCCCCAGACTCTGGGACCCTTTACAGGAGAGGCTCCTAAGTCTTGCATCGTTTTAAACGTTTGCCAGTTTCATGTCTTATGCCACCCAACCACCTTTCTGGATGCCACCACAAAGACAACATTCGATCTCTCCTACCTGGGAGGAGTAGTTGCCATGTGGGCAAACCTGTTACTGGAAAATAATGATCCCTTTCTACATGACTTTAATGCTGTCATCACTGAAATCGGACCTCATGAGCTATGTCACTCATTTCAACCAGCTATCTGCCAGAAATTCGAGGCCAGAAGAAAAGGAATGGTTTCTGTTCTTCAAGGGTTACGGAAAGATCTAAAAGATGACTTAGTATTGGTCTCGGAAATCCATACTGCATATCCTCCTCTCCTAGACCTTATGCTGCTGGTAAGATAGCTCAGCGGGTTGAGCGCTCGCTGCCGCGATCTATGTGTGATCTGCAGGTCGCAGGTTCGCTCAGCCTTTCATCCTTCCGAGGTCGATAAATGAGTGCCAACTTCGGTTGGGTTGATAAATGTATGTAAATATGTTGTCTTTGAAGCGCTTTGGCTTAAAGGGCTATATAAATAACAAATCATTATCAATTCATTATCCTACAAGTTGATGTGTGTATGGCTGTGCGGTGGGGAGTGCCATGTCCAGATCCAGACCTGAGACCCCTGGGCCTCCAGTCCAAGGGCCCTGAGTCTGATGCAGAGCCAGTGCAGATTAATAGGATTCATGGTCCATTGTGTTGGGTGGAGAAAGATAAATGTCACAAATCCAACTCTTGATTTAATTACTAATCTCCTCCTTGTTACACTAGGCATAGGTGTTACCTGCACATTACTGCACCTCAGCCTGTGTATCGACAATCCACCTGCCTTGATGTGAACTGAGATTTCGAGTCTCGAGAGGATAGCCCGCCGACATGATCGCTGGCCTCAAAACTACTCGACCCACCCCTTGTATCATTTTAGGGCAGTTTCCAAAAACAAATCTAGATTCAATTTGAGAGGTCCATAATGCGGATTTTCAGAACTCAGAAACATTGGCACCAGCAAGGTAACATGGGAGAGATGACTAACATTTTGGGTACAGGGTCATCCCACTCTATCCCAAATAAAAAAAAGGCTTTGGGACAGATCGACTCCAAATAAACAAAGGATTTCCTTCGAGCGGTTTGTGCCTGAATTGTTTCTTATTTGGTGCAAATCCCTCCAGTGGTTTGCACTGTGGGTTTTAGCAAAAGGTTTTCATTTTCCCTATGGGAAAATGGATGGAGAAGTGTCTTTTGAACCGTAACACAGATTTGCACAAAATTGTTGAGTCCCGAGATTCCAGACCTCAAATTACAAAGATGAAATTTTGCATCAAGCCATCTTATGGCTTTAAAGTTATTAGCCATAGAATGTTCACATTTGCTAAGGATGAAAGGTTTCACCTTAACTATAAGGTAACTACCATCACCCTACATTATATACTCTACTGATGATCCCTGATAAGGGTGAAACATTGTCGTTCCTGGGTTGAAAAATAATATGTATAAATTAGCACTGGTTGTAGACAAACACATTTGAGTTAGTTGACAAATCCACAATACATTGCACATTTGGCTCTGAACCAGATGTGAACCTCTAGCAATGGCTACCTTGTGGTGCTGGGTTGTGTGTGACTTGGCTGAAATGGCTACCTTTACTTTCACATTTCAGTTGGAATGATTTTTTTAATTGAAGTCTTTTAAACGCACCACAACTTTGCTAATGTTTGCTCAACATGCCTCAATGCTACCTGTGCAACTAATGTGGGAGTTAGTGGCAGTGGGGTACTCACTCTTTCTCATCACAGTACCACAGTGTGATGTCATCAGTGTGCTTAGAGGCTGTGCAATGGGGGCCACATAGTTAAGGTGGTGTAGCTTCCAACAACTGCCATATTTCAGGGGTTTTGTGGTATTAAAGCAGCACTTTACAGTCAATTCAAGTAATGTCTTTTTCACTGAATTTCAAAAGATTTGTTGCATCAAATTATTTCACCTTAACGGTGCTTTAAGAAAAGTTATTTTCATTGCATTTGAAGGGTTTCATAGAGCTTATTCACTTTAACTAACCCTTAAAATAAAATTCACTGAATATATATATATATATTATAAGGTGGCAGTAGCCTCCTTATAGTTATGGTGAGCTGTGAGTACCATAGGAAATCGAAAAAATGGGGGCTTGAAGAGGGGTGAACTCGTAAGTCGAACACCGCCGCCAAGGGAGCCGGTGAGCCTGCAGAAGAGTGAAATGGGAATGTGTACACAACAAGGTCAGTCGATACCAGACCTTTCCACGTAGAGGACTAACATAGGGGAACTGGGACACAGGGCAGGCGTGAGGTAACCAATGCTCTGCAACACAAAGGTTGGGATTCTTATGAGCAGCAGTTAAAGATTAAATAAAGAACCACATACATATTCCCTATGGTCTACCATCCACCATGGAGGGTCTGCTAAAAACCCTGGCAAAAGGGCAACAGCAATTAAAGCATGCTCTACAAATTCAGAGTCAGCAGGCCCAGGCCGACCGGCACATTTTTCAATAGGCCCTGCATGTACAGCTAGCGCAATTAGTGGAGGCCATGACCAAAAGAAGGCAGGCACAAGTACTGGCCACTGTATTGCAAAAGTATTTACCAGGAGAGACCCAGGCACATTTCTTTGTGAACTTTGAGCGGGAGGCCAGGAACGCGCAGTGGCCGCAAGAACGATGGAGTCACTATGTTGTCCTCTTGATGACGGGGGAAATGCAGAGCGCCTACCAGGCTGCCAACCCCAGTGGGGACATGGCCTACATAGATATGAAGACGGTTGTCCTGAAAAGGCTAGGTCATGATGAGGAAACATACAGGTAAAGTTCTGGGATACAAAGATGTTACCCTAGGAGACACCACGACAGTTATACTACTGAGTAAAGGAGTTGGCGGACAAATGGCTCTGGCCAGCCACTATCACTACCCACAAAATGGTCAAGAGAATCATCCTAGAACAGTTTGTGAAAGCCTTGCCCACCCCAGTACAAAGGCGGGTGAAACAACATCACCGCCCGAGCCTGACAGAGGCCGTCAATATAGCCTTAGCGTACCAGAAGGCCGGTCAGGGAAGAATGCTGATACAACTAATGTGGGACTAATGTGTAAGAATGCTGATAAATGGTTCAACTAATAGAATGGGGGGAGGGCTCTCCAACCCTCCTAACCAAATAGGTCTGGGAAGAGGAATGACAGCAGTAACCCAGAAGCCAGAGACTGAAGGGGGAATACAGGGCCAGATGAATGTGTTACCACTACGGAGCCCACAATGCTATGAATGTGGGGAATGGGCACATATTGCCCGGCATTGTCAAAAAAAGAGTAAAGTTGAGCCCATGGAAATTGTGCTATTTGATGTACACTGGTCTGGGGCCTACCAATAAGACCCAACCTCAAGACCAGAGTACCCCTATATTTGTGAGGCTGAAGTGGAAGGAATCCCCATGAGAGCTCCTGCTGGACTCCAGAAGCCTACAAACACCTGTCAGCGCCCAACTGGTATGTGGTGGGGAAAACCAGGAAGAACCAATACTTATTCAATATGTGTAAGGAGATGTAAATGTGTATCCTACCTAGGATATCAGGGTGAAGTTGGCTGGGGAAAACTTAAAAGTCAAGGCTGCTATGCTACCTGTGCTTCCTGAACCTCTAGTGGTAGGGTCAGATGTGACGATAATGCCTTAACTCATACAAAGCATCAAAGAAAAGTGGTTGGCTAGTGCACCCTTCCTGGGAGAAGAAATTGTGTCCCTGGCCGGACACACACCCCAAGAGTCAGGCAGAGAAACACTCACTACATAAGAAGTGCCATTAGAAGTGCCATTAGCAAATTAGGATGCCCTTCGCTGTCGATTGGCGGATAGATGAGCAGGTGACAGTTACCAGCTGGCACAAGAGCTGGACCCAACCTTACAAAAGGCCTGAGTCGCAGTGCTCGAAAAAAAAGAAAAGACCAAGGGAACACTTTATCCAAGAAAAAGGTCTATATTAGTCTCTAACAAGCTTTACATAAAACCCTGTCACGGTTCTTCTGGCCCGGAAGGTACAGGCAGACACTGCGGTTCTGTCAGCAATGTGATGAGTATCAGAGAAAAAACAGAGCTAATATCCCGAAAGCCCCGCTATAGTCAATGCCACTAATTACTGTACCATTTCAATGGATAGGAATGGACATTGTGGGCCTCTTGACCCCTCCAGTAGAGGGCATAAATATCTATTGGTAATTGTGGACTATGCTACCAGGTACCCGGAAGTGTTTCCCCTTTGGAGCATCACAATGCAACAGGTCTACAGCGCCCTAATGCCTTTTATTGCCCGAATGGGGATCCCCAAGGAGATCATCACGGACCGGGGAACTAACTTTGTCATCTATACTACAGCAAGTGTGTCAAACCCTCCACATAGATCACTTAAAAACCTGTGTCTACCATCCACAAACTGATGGTTTGGTTGAAGGGTATAATCAGACGAACAAACAAACGTTGAGGAAAACAACGCCCACCGATAAGGACTGGGATCGAATGGTACCATGGATTCTCATGACTCTTAGCACTACCCCACAGTCCTCCACAGGGTTCACCCCCTTTGAGATATTGTTCGGCCGGCAAGTGAGGTAGGTCCTTCTAGTATATCCTGAAAGGAGGAATGGGAGGAACAGCCACAGCAAGAGATATCCTTGACCGAATATGCTGCCAAGTTGGCAGAAAGGGTAGAGAAGCTGCAAGCAGTTACCAATACACATTTGCAACAAGCCCAACTGGTACATGAGACCCAGTATAACCGAGGAACAAGGCTGCGAAGTTTCCGGGTGGGGGAAAAGGTATTGGTGCCGAATCCATCCTCGGAGGACAAAATTTTGGTGGCTTGGAGGGGCCCGTATACGTATATAAGTCCTGGGACCGGTTATAAACAAGGTCCAGCAAGAAGACCAGTGATTCCCAGTGCAAACCTATCACGTCAACTTACTGAAGAAATGGGTGGGGCAGGTCCTGACAGTTGCCCTAATCTATACAGAACCCCAAACTACTACAGAGATGTATTTTGGATGGGACTGACTTGGGTTAGAGGCATTGCAAATCAGTACAGACTTGTGAAAACCAGACGAGAACAACTTGACCAGCCCCTCCGAAAGGCATATCACGAGATTAAAACCACACCGGGGACCACAGTCAGGGTACATCCCTATAGAATTCCGGAAGCTAGGGTGCACGCAGTGAACAAGGAGATACATTCCACTTTAGCAATGGGGGTAACAGAACCTTTGCATAGCCAATGGTGTTCCCCCATAGTTTTGGTGCCTAAGCCCGATGCGATCATACGATTCTGTATGGATTTCCAAAAACTAAACAAGGTCTCCAAGTTCAATGCTTACACGATGCCCGGGATTGAAGATCTGCTAGAAAGACTCAGGAAAGCAGTGTACCTCACCACCAGCAATTTGTCACAAGGCTATTGGCAGATCCCTCTCCAGCTGGGGGACAGAGAAAAGACACCCTTTGCTACCCCCATCTGGTTTGTACTAATTTACGGTGCTACCTTTGGCTTATATGGTGCCCCGCAACCTTTGAACATCTCATGAGCTCACTCCTGGGGGGACACGAAGAGTATGCGGGAGCTTACCTCAATGACATCATTTTATATGGTACTTACTGGAGGTCCCATCTGCAGCATCTGTGGGCCATGTTTGAGTCTTTGGAAATCCTAAGTCTCAATATCAATCCCACTTCTCCTCCACCTACCTCCTTCGCACCCCCTATCGTGCTCTCTGTCTCTCTCATCTTCTCTAACTGCTAACCTATCTCTTACCCTATCCCTCCCACTAAGTCTGAAAGGATGAAGTTCAGAGGGACATCCTGGTCTCCAACCCAGGCCTCCCTATCGCTGATACCTAGATCAGTGCTTCCTCCAGACAGACTCTCACTGACATCCTCTTTGTTGTCGCCTCTCCAGACCTATAGACCCTTCATATGGTCTCTGTTCTCTCTCCTTATTACTCCTCCCCCATTAACGGTGGCACCATCTTGGTTCAGGGCCCTCAACCCAATCTCCTCCTTTATGATAGGCGTTTCCTGAGTTTTATCAACTTCCTCCTTTCTCCTGCTACTCCTTCCACCACCTCTCTGGCACCCTCATCTTCCTCTTCTGCCCACCCTCAGGCCCCTCTACCCCCTCCACAGGGTGTACATCAAACCTGTACCCCTCCACTGAAATATTTCAAATGTGGCGACCTACTCCATGTCGCTACTCTCAACTCTCATTCTGCTGTCAAACACTCCTCTGACATCTGTCACCTCTTTGAAGAACTTGAACAAAATGTCCTTGCTTTTACCGAGACATGGTTCACGGCCAGTTCTGTCATGATTTTGTACAATCTCCTCCCTGTGGGCTACACAAGCCTCTCTGAACCCAGAACCACCGTCATGGAGATGCAGAAGCCCTGAGCTTTCTGGAGTGGGTCCCCTGTCTCTGTCATCTGTATGCAGGCCTACTCCTCCTTTGAATGCCTGGCCTGCAGGATCTCTATCTCTCATGGCCTCTCTATAACTGTGGCCACCAGCTATAGGCCAGCTGCCCAGGTCACTCTCTTCCTCCCTGAATGGGCATACCTCTTCTCTTCTCTGCTTGCCTCTACTTCCCAACTTCTCCTCCTCAGTGATCTCATCATTCACCTAGATGCTTCTAATCCCTCCAATGGGCTTTTCCACAACCTCTCTCTCTACTTTGCTTTCTGGCCCGACACACTCTGCCGGACATACTTTGGATGGTCTCATCAGATTAGACATCCCCCTCTCTAACCCTCTCATCACTCCTTTCTCTTGGACTGACCCCTTTCTCCTCTCATCTGAAGCTCTCTATCGCTCAGGCAAAGCCACCCCCAGCACTCCCACCTACCTTCTCGGTCAACTTCCTCTCATCTCCAGCTGTCCCCTCCTCTTACTCCCTGGCTACCTTACCCACTTTTTCCTCCTCCTCTGCCACTCTTCAGGCTACCTCCACAACTCTGCAGGGCGTACCTCTGATTTGTACCCCTCCTCGGAAGGTCTTTAAGGCCGGCAACCTTCTTCATCTTGCCACTCTCAACTCTCGCTCTGCTGTCAAACACGCCTCTGACATCTGCCACCTCCTTGAAGAACTGGACCTTGATGTCCTCGGTCTTACGGAGACATGGTTCATGGCTAGCTCTGTCACAAGCTTTGACACTCTACTCCCTGAGGGCTACAAGATCCTCTCCGCACCCAGATCCACTCGACCTGGACGAGGCGTAGCCCTGATCTTTCATGAGTGGATTCCTGCCACTATCATTCCCATTCAGATTTACTCCTCTTTTGAATGCCTTGTCTGCTGGCTCTCACTCTCTCCTAGCCACTCTCTTACTGTTGCTACTCTCTACCAGCCCCCCAGTAAATCACCTCTTTTCTCTCTGAGTGGGCCGACCTCTCCTCCTCCCTCCTGGCCTCAACCACTCAACTCCTCATCCTTGGTGACCTCAACATTCACCTTGATTCTCACTGTCCCTCATCACTGCTCTTTTGCAACCCCTGCGATACCCTCTCCCTCTCTATTCTCCCCTCTGGCCCGACGCACTCTGCAGGACACACACTTGATGTCTTGATCTCCCCTGGCTTCCCCCTCTCTATTCCTCTGACCACTCCTCTCTCCTGGAGTGACCACTGCCTCCTCTCCTCCCATCTCTTACTCTCTTCTGCCCAAGCCAACCACACCCCAACACTTCCACTTACCTTCTCGAACATCCGACTTATGAAGCGTGTGTCAGCTGAGGCTGAGGCTTTCGCTGGCACCTTCTCTCCCCCTCCTCCTCCCCTGGCTGACTCGCACCCCGATACAACCCTGTCCCTTCTCTACTCTTCCATCTCTGATACTCTTGATGCTCTTGCCCCTGTCATGAGGATCCGCTTGAAGTCCAAAGTCAAGTGCAATTCCTGGTATGATTCCGACCTAGCTACACTTAAACGTAAGTGTAGGGTGGCTGAGAAGAAATGGAGATCTTCTTGCTCATCCTCTGACAAACTGGCCTGTCGCCTGCTCTAAAGGCAATACCGACTCTCTGTCCGCACTAAGAAGAGAGCCCACATTCAAGCCTGTGTCTCTGTAGCATCCAACAACTCAACCGCACTCTTTAAAATCTGCAAGGAGCTTGCCAACCCTGCAGCAGTCTCCTTCCCTCCTCTTGCCTCCCAGGCTCTCTGCAATGCCCTTGCCTTGCACTTTATCTCTAAAACCCAGGATATCCTGTCCAGCCTCGCCTCCCCTCCCCCTCCTATTCCCTCTCAGTCTGTGCTTGGAGACCCCCCTTTAAACACCCCCACCATCCTTCTCTTCCTTTCCTATTTTCTCCCCTGACGAGGTCGCTAGACAAGTCCGATCTATGAAATCTTCGTCAAAACAGGTTCATCCCTGTTCCTCCAAAGCCATCAGGAACCACATTGACACCCTCGCTCCTGCCCTTGCTGATTCTTGCAACCACTCGTTTGCCTCAGGATCCTTCCCCTCCCCTCTGAAGCACTCCCTTGTGCATCCTCTTCTCAAGAAACCCACAGCTGATCCTTCCTGTCCACCAAACTATCGCCCAATTTCCATTAACCCCTTTCTGGGCAACCTCCTGGAAAAGCTGGCCATCTCTCAGCTTAACCTTCATTCAGATTCTGTTGGTTGTCTCCATGACCACCAGTCTGGCTTCAGAGCGGCCAGAAGCACGGAAACTGCTCTCCTCAATATCCGTGAAGATCTGCTCTCCAAGCTTGATTCTAACATTCCCTCTGCCCTCATCCTTCTTGATCTCTCTTCTGCCTTCGACAGACAGTCAACCACATCATCCTGCTCAACCATCTCCGTGATAATCTGGGTATCACTGATCAGGCTCTGGCCTGGCTGACCTCTTTGCTCTCTGATTGACCCTCGCAGGCCCCACTGGGGTCTTTCCTATCTTCTATCTTCCTCTCCACCTGTGGGGTTCCCCAGGGGTCTAACCTCTCACCCTGGCTTTTCAACCAATACCTGGCAACTCTCGCTCACTGCATTGCCATTTTCTGCTCAAATTTCCAGTGCTACTCTGATGACACTCAACTCATTATCGGGCTGCCCTCGGCCACCTCCTCTCCCTCTCTCATCTCTGACTACCTAACTGCCATTCAAAATCGGTGTGCCGCCAATCATCTTGGTCTGAATGCCAGCAAGACGGAGATCCTCCTCAGTGGCACACCATCTCCATCCTTTTCCCTCACTCTCTGGCCCGCCTCCCTTGGCCCTTCTCCTACCCCTACCTGCGAGGCTAAGAACCTTGGTGTCATCTTTGACTCCACACTTTCCTTCTCGGACCATATCTCTGATGTCTCTAAAAAAAGTCAAACTTCTGACTGCACCTCCTCAGAGTTATTCTGCCTTTCCTCTCCTTCCCCCAGAAGCTCATGGTATCCCAAGCTCTGGTTCTCTCTAGCTTGGACTATTGTAACAGCCTCTTTCTGAATCTACCTGCCTCTACTCTCCGCCCTATACAACTTATCCAGAACCGGACTGCAAGACTTGTCCTTGGCCTCAAGCCCTGGGATTGTATCTCTCCAGCTTTGAAATCTCTCCATTGGCTCCCAGTGGATGCAAGGATTAAATTCAAAACCCTCTGCATTGTCCACAAGGCTTTCTGGGGCCTGGGTCCAAAATACCTTCAGCTATCCCTCAGCAAATACCTCCCCTCTCGAGCTCTTCGCTCCTCTACCTCTAACTCCGTCAGGGTCAGTCGTTTTTCAAAGAAACGAGCTGGGGGTAGATCTCTATCTTCGGCTGGGGCCTCCCTCTGGAACAGCCTCCCTGCCACTCTAAAACTTGAGGAGAACCATCTCCGGTTCCGGAAGCACCTCAAAACCTTCCGCTTTGCTTCTGCCTTTACTCCCCTTCTCCCCTGCTGATCTGCTCTCTTGGCACTGTGCACCTGGCCACTCTCTGTCCCCTGGGCCCAGGTACCTGCTCACTCTGACACCTTCCTGCACTGCCTCCTGGCCACCCCTTGCAATGGGCACTGTATCTGTACCCATAGAGCCCCCCCCCTTTTTCTTCTTTTTCTGCACTTATTCAGACTTACCCAGTCTGCTGCCTTAAACACAGCACTTGCCACTTGCTGGCTGCACTGCCACAGTTTGCCTCAATTTTCTATTTATTTTGTTTATCTGCGCTCCTCGGCTTCTGCACTTTCCACTCTCCCCCTTCCATGCACTTTTTCCCTTTCCCATGCACTTGCACGCTCTCAATGTCACTGGGCCTAGTAAGATCGTTTTTATGTTGTGCTGTGTTCTCCCTTGTTCCCCTCCCTTGCCTAGTCGCGCTCTGAAACACTTGTGTACGAGCGCCATACAAATTAAATATCATATCTTATCATTCGGCCCATGACTCGTGTGTCAGTGGATGCCTTTTGATCCTCCTACTCATGAGGCTGACTCACACCCAGCCTCTTTTAATCTGCATCTTTCGTATTTTCAACACCCTGGACATCCTTGCCCCTTTCATGAGAATCTGGCTGAAGCCTACCTCCAAGCGCAACTCTTGGTATGATTCTGACCTGGCCATCCTGAAACGCAAGTGCAGGGTGGCTTACAGGAACTGGAGGACTTTGGGCGCCTCCTCTGACAAACTGGCCTGCAGCCTGCTCCAAAGGCAATACAGACTCTCTGTCCTGTCCAAGAAGAGAGCACGCATTCAAGCCCACTCTCTGCAGCCTCTAACAACATGGCCAAACTCTTTAAAATCTGCAAGGAACTGGCCAAACCAGTTGCAGTCTCTACCTCTGCTGTTCCCTCCCAAGCACTCTGTATGGCTGTGGCCTCTCACTTCTCTGCTAAAACTCGAGAAATCTTGACCTCTATCTCCTCTTCCTCTCCCTCTTCCTCTCTTGACCCCCCTTTGGCCATCTTTCTCTCTCCTCCTCCTTTCTCCTGTTTCTCTCTGACAACACCTGACAATATTTCTAGACAAGTCGGATGTATGAAAATATTGTCCAAAACAGGTGCTTCCCTGCTCCTCCAGAACCATCAAGGACCATATTGACACCCTGGCTCCAGCCTTGGCTGATTTCTGTAATCACTATTTTGCCACTGGAACATTCCCCTCTCCCCTTAAGCACTCACTTGTGCACCCCCTCCTCAGTGGCGTAACACAAAATGCTGAGGGGGCCCCCCAACTCGGCAACAAATCACGGGTTGCGCGACACTATGGGCCGGCCTAGACTGTCACGCTTGCACAATACGCATGAACGTGCTGCTGAAGGGGTATGCCGCACACTACACTAGGAAAAAGATATAAATATGTGTTTTAATGCAATATACAGCACACTTTCTGAGATAAATTGGCTATAAAGCCAGAGTGTTTGCAATTGTTTTGTAGGGTAACACAATCCAATACATGCAAGTCACCAACAGTGCACAGGAACATTAATGCTTCCAACTGGCTGCACAATGTAGACCAGTGTAAACACGTAATAACATTATAGTACAGAATGCCAGGCCACATTTAGACATACCTAGACTGTCTTCAGCAATATGCCAGTCAAAGCAATAACACTCATCAAGAAGAGAGCACACAATAAAGCATGTGTCTCCATGGCCTCGAACAACACGGCCAAACTCTTTAAAATCTGCAAGGAACTGGTCAATCCTGTTGTGGTCTATACCTCTTCTGTTCCCTCCCATGCACTCTGTACAGCTCTGGCTTCTCATTTCTCTGCTAAATCTCAGGACATCCTGTCCTCTATGTCCTCTTCCTCTCTCGGCCCATTTTGGCCATCTCTTCTCTCCTCCTCCTTTTTCCTCTTTCTCTCTGACAACACCTGACGAGGTTTCTAGACAAGTCTGATCTATGAAAGTGTCGTCCAAACAGGTGCTCCGCTGCTCCAGCCTTGGCCGATTTCTGTAATCACTCTTTCGCCACTGCAATGTTCCCCTCTCCCTTTGAGCACTCCCTTGTGCACCCACTCCTCAAGAAGCAGTCTGCTGATCCTACCTGCCGGAAAACTATCGCTCAATCACCACCTTTCCTGAGCAAACTCTTGGAAAAGCTTGCCATCTCCCAGCTTACTCTCCACACTGAATCTGATGGTTGTCTCCATGACCATCAGTCTGGCTTCAGAGCTGCCAGAGGCATGGAAACTGCTCTCCTTAACACCTGTGCTGCTCTCTAACCTCGATTCCAGCATTCCTTCTATTCTCATCCTTCATCTTTCCTCTGCTTTCGACAGGGTCAACATCGCCATCCTGATCAATCGACTCTGTGAGAACCTGGGCATCACAGATCAGACCCTAGAGTGACTGACCTACTTCCACTTGGACCGCCACTCCGCTCCCAGGTCGATCGTGGTCCCATTCTCTCCGCCACCTCTCTCTACCTGTGGCATTCCCCAGGGCTCTATCCTCTCACGCTGGTTTTTCAACCTCTAGTTGACCACTGTGGCCTCCCTGATCTCTACCTTATCCTCTAACTTTCAGTGTTGTGCGGATGACTCAGCTTTCCTTCAGGCTCCCCTCATCCTCCTCTCCTCTCTTGCTCATTCCTGACTGTCTATCCACGATTCAGGATTGGTGTGCCTCCAACAATCTCTGCCTTAATGCCAGTGAAACAGAGATCCTTCTCATTGGGACCCTTGCCACTGTGTTTCCTCTCTCACTATAGCAGACCACCTTGGGCCCTCTTCCTTTGCCTTCCTGCGAGGCAAAAAACCTTGGTGTCATCTTCAACGCCACACTCTCTTTCTCTCCTAACATCTCGGACATCACCAAGAAGTCCCACTACCAGCTGCTCCTCCTCAAAGGGACTCTTCCCTTTCTCACTCTCCACCAGAAGCTCACTGTCTCTAAGCTGGACTACTGCAACAGCCACTTTCTCAATCTGTCTTCCTCTAGTCTCCGTCATCTGCAAATAATCCAGAACAGGACTGCAAGACTTAGCCTTGGCCTCAAGCCCTGGGATTGTATTTCTCCAGCCCTGAAATCTCTCCACTGGCTGCAAGGATCAAGTTCAAGAACCTTTGCATTGCCCACAAGGCTTTCTGGGGCCAGTGCCAACACTAAATCCAATGCTCTCTTCCAAAATACCTTCTTTCTCTAACCCTTCACTCAGCTACCTCCAACTCTCTAAGGCTTAGACATTTCTCCAGGCAGAGAGTGGGGGTAGACCTCTCTCCTCTGCTGGTGCCTCCAACTGGAATGGCCTCCCTGCCCCTCTCAAACTTGAGGCGGACAACCTGAAGTTTCGGAAGCAGCTAAAAGCTTTCCTCTTCTCTGCTGCTTTCGCTCTCTCTCCCCCCCTGCTGACCTACCTGACCTACCTGTCTGCTGTACTGACTAGCTGCTTGGCTACCCTCAGAGTCTCTCTGAGTCCAGGCTCTTTCTTGATTGGTCACCCTTGCACTGCCTCCGGGCCTACCATGCACTTAGGGGCTGTAACTGTAACCCTGCAGTCCATTGTTCTCCTTGCACAACCAATAGCTGCTCTGCCCTGGCTGCACTTACTGAGAGCATTGCTGCCCTGTTTTCCCCTCCCCTCTCATTTGCACTTCCCTGCTCCCTTTTCCCTCGCACTTCTCGTTCTCACAATGACACAAGGCCTAGTGAGACTGTTTGTCTTGTCCTCCCTCTATCATCCCTCCCTTGTGTACACTTGTGTACAGGCGCGTTATAAATGACTTGAATCACACATATCATTTTATCACAGATGCCCAGAAAAATATACAATGCCGCAGTAAGAAATGGCTAGACTGGCAGCACCCAAATGCCAATCTAGCCAGGTAATTAAAGTTAGCAGGACTACTTTATTAGAAATGTCCAGTTAAAAGAAAGTCATACCAAACTGAGGAATGACTAGACTGGCTAAATCAAAATGCCTTTCTAGCCACTAATACCACATATCATGCCTGCTTAGCCTGGACATGGACAACCATTATGATTTATCACACAATCCTGCCCCCCCACACATCCACTCTCCCTCCCACCCACTACCCCAACCTCCACAATCAGCTCCTTGGCCCAGAATTACCTCTGCGTCCCTCTTCCTTGTCCCAGAGCTTTCGTATGAGGCTCCTTGCCTCATAGGTAAGTACTGGGATGAGGAACAGTGGGACTAGGAGTGATGAAGATTACAGGTAGCTAAATCAGGCATTACCTCCATGTACCTCTACCTCTTCCCAGTACTTTTGTATGAGGCAGAGTGCCCCAAACACATGTACTGCCTCGTATATAAGTACTGGGACGAGGAACAATAGGGCTAGGAGTAAGCAAGGCATTAAACACAAGTAGTAGCGCAACACCATTGAGTTGACTGGGCTTCAGCACTACCCCCCCTGACATTTTGGGCTATATTGACTCAAATTGGCTAACCTTTAGAGCAGTTGCCAGACCGAACAGGACACAGATTTTAAACGGCACCTGGTTTTTGCTGTTAACAAGAACCCAGCAATTACCAACGTAAAGCATTTCACTGTTAGTACCTGCATTCAAATGCCACATTGTTTAGGCGATTGAAATCGTGATGTGGGTTTAGTACTTGCATGCCAGGGGAGTGATTGGAAGGGTAGAGAGGGAACAGGAGACTTATAGGAGAGAGTTAACTGCTTGTAACATTGAATCTGCACTAGAATAGTCTCATTAAAATGCGTAAATAATTTGGATGCGCCCACACAAATAAGTTTCCCCCTCCCCACCGCATGTGAAGTTAGCGCCTCTCCCAACATTTGAAGGGTTAGCCCCCCCGAAATGAAGGTTTTCTTGTGCCCCTGTACACAAGCACACACACCATTCACCTTATACACACCCAGTCATCCACACATTTAAGTGTGCACCCTTTCACCATGCAGGCACACCCACACAGCCACCCATACATTTAAGTGTGCACCCTTTCACCATACACACACAGGCAGCCGGCTATACATTTGAGTGTGCACCCTTTCACCATAGACTCATACATGCACACCTCATGGAGTTGAGGAGGGGCCCTATTACTTAAAAAAGAAATTGGGGCTCATTACGGGTCCAGCGGTAACCATGCCGGTGCTACCGGCGGGTTGCCGCCAGACCCATAAAAAATTACTATGGCCTGACTTCCCGGTGCCACCGTGCTATTTCAAGTCCGGCGGCTGGGAAATCAGGTGCTGGTAATTTCGTTAAACCCCAGACTCCACGGGAATGGGGACACAGAAGCACCTGCACCATTGTTAACGGTTCCGGTGCTTCCGTGACAGGTCTGCCTACCGTGGCTGCTGTGCCTGGCAGGGTCAGACCTGTCAGTAACAGCAGCCCCGTCAGGCAGACCTGTAATATGCCGGTCCGGAAACAACAGTGCCTGTAAGCTTACCAGCACCGTTGTTTCCGAACCGGCATGGTCAGAATGAGCCCCATTGTTTCTTTTTTAAGTCACTATAACTTCATTAAGAAATTATTTCAGTTAAGGACCGAACCATAATCAAAATAATTTCTTTATGATGGCTGAGTGGCTTCAAAAACAAAACAAACAATTTCTTTTTGAAGGCATAGGGTTCCCCCCCACCCCCCACCCCATGACATGGAGGCCTCCAGCCTAGGGTCTTCCATGTCATGGGGTACGGGGGCCCTCAGACTTCAAAAAGAAAGTTTCTTTTTGTAGTCACTCTGCCTTCATAAAGAAATTATTTCTGTATTTCTGTTACAGAGTGAATTTCAAAAGAAACTTTTTTTTTTTTAGAAAAAAATATTTTCATTTTTTTTTTTTTTTACTGGGGCCCCCTCCCAGCCATGTGCTGGTGGAGCCCCCCACACTGCGAGCCCCCCCGCACCGTGGGGGCTGCGGGGGCCCCTGTTACGCCAGTGCCCCTCCTCAAGATGCCGTCTGGCAATCCTACCTGCCCGGCAAACTATCACGCCTTTCCTGGGCAAACAATTGGAAAAGCTGGCCATTTCTGAGCTCATTCTCCACACTAAAACTGTTGGTTGTCTCCCTGACCATCAGTCTGGCTTCAGAGCTGTAAGAAGCACAGAAACTGCTCTCCTGAACACCCGCAAAGATCTGCTTGCTAACCTTGATTCCAGCATTCCTTCTGTCCTCATTCTCCCTGATCTTTCCTCTGCTTTTGACATGATAAACCACGCCAACCTGATCAATCGACTCTGTGAGAACCTGGGCATCATGGATCAGGCCCTGGAGTGGCTGACCTCCTTTCTCTTGGACCACCCCTCCCAGGTCCAACCTGGTCCCTTTCTCTCCACCACCTCTCTCTCTACCTGCAGTGTTCCCCAGGGCTCTATCCTCTCACCCTTATTTTTCAACCTCTACTTGGCCCCTTCGGCCCACGTGATCTCTACCTTCTCCTCTAACTTTCAGTGTTATACGGATGATACTCCGCTTTCCTTCAGGCTCCCCTCAGCCTCCTCTCCTCTCTCATTCATTCCTGACTGTCTATCTGCAATTCAGGATTGGTGCGCCTCCAACAATCTTTGCATTAATGCCAGTAAGACGGAGATTCTTCTCATTGGGACCCCTGCCCCTGCTTTCCTTCTCTCACCCTGCCCGCCCGCCTTTGGCCCTCTTCCTTCACCTTCCTGTGAAGCAAAAAACCTTGGTTTCATCTTCAACACCACTCTCTCTTTCTCTCCTCACATCTCAGATGTCGCCAAGAAGTACCAATACCAGCTGCACCTCCTCAAAGGGACTCTTCGCTTTCACACCTTCGCCCAGAAGCTCATTGTCTCCAGACCCCTGTTTCTCTCTAGGCTGGACTACTGCAACAGCCTCTTCCTCAATCTTGCTCTACTCTCCGCCCTGCAACTAATCCATAACAGGACTGCCAGACTTATCCTTGTCCTCAAGCCCGTTGACTATATCTCTTCAGCCCTGAAATCTCTCCACTGGCTCCCACTCGCTACAAGGATCGAGTTCAAGACCCTGTTCATGGTCCACAAGGCTTTCTGGGGCCTGGGACTGCACTACATTCAGCGCTCTCTTCCAAAATACCTTCCTTTTCGAGCCCTTTGCTCAGCTACCTCCAACTCTCTAAGGGTTAGACGCTTCTCCAGGCAGAGAGTGGGGGGTAGATCTCTCTCCTCTGCAGGTGCCTCCCTCTGGAATGGCCTCTCAGGCCCTAAGCCAGACCACCTGAAGATCCGGAAGCAGCTCCAAACGTTCCTCTTCTCCTCTGTTCTCTCTCCCCGTGATGACCTACCTGACCTACCTGTCTGCTGTACCAACTGGTTGCATGGCTACCCTCAGAGTCTCACTGGGTACCTCTTTCTTTATCAGTCACCCTTGCACTGCCTCCGGGCCTACAACACACTTAGGGGCTGTAACTGTAACCCTACATACCCTTGTTCTCCTGGCACTACCCAGAGCTGTGCTGCCCTGTTTTACGCTCCCCTCTCCCTTGCACTCCCCCTCCCTTTCCCCTTGCACTTCTCATTCTCACACTTGCACGATTTGAATGACACAAGGCCTAGTAAGATCGTTTGTCTTGTCCTCCTTCTGTCTTCCCTCCCTTGTCTTATCACGCCTAGAAACACTTCTCTATAGGCGTGTTATAAATGACTTATCATATCATATCATAAATACCATTTTGAAATTGTTGGACTATTTTATTGCACATAAAATACATATACATATTGTCAAGGTACATTATTTTCTATTGCAATTATAAGGCACATTTTATTCAGCTGTAATTTATTTAAATTAAATGTAGGCTCTACAGCTTGCAGTATGTACACAACTGAAAATACTAAAACATAGGACAGTATTTAAAGATTCTTCTCCTTTGGCAGTGCATGGTGGCATAGCCTACCATAACTGGCAAATTTCTTTGGTTTTTCGATTTTACCTTGTAACCATAACGTCCCTCAATCAATTTCATAGGTTTTAATTAGTTCAACTTAAACATAACGACCCTTTCACAACGTTTTTTCAGTGAATTTCAATGCTTTTTATGAGTGAAAATGTTTCATGATGTTACAGCATTGTATATAAGCTATTCATAATTCCTCTTTTAACAAGCATGAAATAACTAGTACACTTTTTAACAAACATATTTTTTCAGTGGATACTGATGTGTGTCGTTTTCAGCAATGCATGCTGGCGATGCAAGTCATGGTTGAATTACCTAGGGCATGAAACTTGAACATGAACCCAGCCCCACCAAAAGAACCCTGTTATCCATTGCATCTAGCCTGCACCCTGGTCCAGTGTCAACTATAGCCCCATAATGTGACCAATGGCCAGTGCTCATGGCTTGCAGCCATGGCCAGTCTCCACAATCCATGGGACATGGGCATCAGCCATGCTGCATGCCCCAATGAGCAAATACGAGTAGACTTTTGTCTTTGCTGAGGACCATGTCCACTGCCCAAGCAACTAAAATATATCACTATTTGTATACATACATTTTGACACTTTGGAAAAAATAAAACACCGGACGGATGTGCAAAAGCATGCTTTCAGGCCTTGCTGAGGTTCCTCACGCACATTTGCTGCAATCCGCTCCAGCACTTCGGGTTGTAGCTGCGAGCAGAAATGTTTTCCCCATTCAAGCCTATCACAATTTGGAAAAACATTACCACACTGCTGGTCTCTGGTGTCCATGCCCACTTTAACCCCATCGCTGGTCCCTGGTGGCTATGGCTAGTGGCCAGATTGTCTGGGCCACGGCCTTCTGCCATGCCCCAGACAACCTGGCCACGGGTCATGGCCACAGGCTATATCTCAATCACAAAGATATAGCACTTTTTTTTGTACCTGCGTGGCTTGAGACTCGACCATGACCCCAGCTCCACCAAACCACCACTGTTATCCACTATACCTAGCCTGCAAACTGGTGCAATGTCCACTTTACCCAATAAGGTGACCATGACCTATTCTCCACAATCCATGGGGCATGGCCTTCGACAAATCAGAGTAAACATTTGTCCTTGCCGATGGCCAGGCCCACTGCCCAAGCACAAAGTTAAATCATTATTTTTGTATGTTTTCAGGTCCATGCTGATGCTCCTCGAGCAATTCGCAGCAATATCATCCAGCACTTCAGTCTTTAGCCGCAAGCAGGGTTATTTTTCCCATTCAACCCTATCCCAATTTCATAAAACACTGGCACATTTGCAAAACCATGCTTTTTGGACCTATCCAAATGCTTATCGATCGCACAAGTTTGCTGCAAAGCCAAATGTGTTTTATTTTTTTTTAAGTATCAAAATGTAGGTACAATAAATAAATGATATAAGTTAGCCCCACTTGGTAAAATACATTCAAACATTGCACAAACATTCAAAGTTGGTTCTATAATTATCAGTCATTCTGTGTGATCCTACCTCACCTAGGACCTCGAATGCTGTTGCCTGCCAACTTATTCCTGACCAGGTAATGTCAAATTACATCACAAGCCCATCTGAACCCACTTAAATGTTGTTTGTTAAATATGCACTCCTTAGTAAAACATGCAACGGAAATTGTGGATTGCCCTTTTGAAACCCATGCTGATATCCTTCTAATTACTGAAACTTGGCTACATGAAGCAGCCTTTCATTCTATATAGTTGACCACTCAAATTGGATACTTGTGTGTTTATTACAACCGAATTGGCACCAAAGGAGGTGGAGTCGATATTATATATAAACAAGAGCTAAATTTACATACGTCCACTGATCCATCCCTGTTTGTAAAAATTAATAGTAGCTCCATGAACTCTCTTACTATTCTACTTTTGTATAGACCTCCTAAACAAACACAAATGTTTGAAGAACAGCTGATATCTTTTATCGGCAGTACCTCCAAAGAGAGTACACCTTTTATTATTCTTGGTGATTTTAATTTATCGGCTGATAACTCTACTGATCACAAGGCTCTATCGCTATTGTTATCCCTTCAAATCATTGGGTTCTCCCAGTTTGTTCATAACCCAACACATTCTGGAGGTAACAACTTGGACTGACTCCTCTCAAAAAAACAAATCCTGACAATTAGATCAGTGGAACAATGTATTTGGTCTGATAATGTTTTTCTACTCTTTGAGACTCCCATTATGTTGTGCCCTGTCAAATCATCTAAAGTAATTGAATCTTGTAAGCCGCGGCATAATTGCAAAACATTCTCTTTTGAATCTTTTACATCTGGAGTATTTATTACCCCTCCTTCTGCCCATGAATGATAGTTTATCTCCTGATGACTTCACATCTACTTTCAGAGCAGCTACTAACGAGGTCTTTGATGTACCAGCTACTGTGAGATACATAAAAAGGAACAAAGTAACTGATCCTAATCAGTGATTCTCTCCAAGCGTCTTAAACTCTAGAAGTCTGAAACGTAAGGCCGAACGATACTGTTGCAAAAACCCGTCTGATGCTTCCATGACTAAATTAAAATTGCGGTTAGGAAGTTTAAGAAGGGCATTTTTAAAGCCAAACATAAGACTCTGAACAAAAGAATAAAGACAAATCAAAATCGAAAGAGCTGTTCTCTGTTCTACAGGAATTGAAGGGGTCCAAGACGCATCCTTCCATCACTATGGACAATAACTGGTGTCAAAGCATACATGATAGCTTTACCCAAAAAACTGTAATGCACCAAAATCATATTTTGGATCAAGTTAAACTAATACAGTCAACCTTGGTTGACCCTGTTCTGCCTTGTGATGTTCTTTTAACTGATGATACCTTCTTTAACTTCAAACAAGTATCCGAAGAAGAAGTCTTAGAGGTCATTCAGAAGCTCAAGCCCACGTCCTGTAAGGGAGAAGCTTTTCCGGCTACACTTTTTAAGGATTTTGCCACCACTCTAGCCCCTTGGGTTACAAAGTTTGTCAATCGCTCATTCCAAGAGGCTTTTATTCCAGCTAATAATAAGGTAGCCTGGATAACTCCCTTACTAAAAAAGGGGAGTTTAGATCCCAATGTTGCAAGTAATTACAGACCCATAACGATAGCTTGCACACAGTACCAGCTTTTTTATGGAGCACAGTTCAGTCCTAGCCAATCAACAATCTTGATTCCATACTAATTTTGGAACAGAGACAGCTTTATTGGATCTAAAAAACTAATACAATGGAAACTATTCATAAAGGAAAATCTGCTATGCTCATTTTGCTGGATCTTTCCTCAGCTTTCGACTTGGTCAATCATGCTCTCTTAGACTGATTAAGATCGGCAAATGTACCAACACAGGCTGCCAGTTGGTTTAGATCTTTTCTTGGCCCAAGGACAGCCAACGTGGTGAAGATAACCCTTCTAACCTGTGCAGTCCCTGAGGGATCCTGTTTATGACCCTTGCTTTTCAATGTCTACTCCAAACCCTTGTGCGATCTTCTTGTCTCTCTTGGAGTCTATTTTGAAAATTACGCAGATGGCACCCAGACTGGCTTTGAACTATCTGGGGTATACACTGCGGATTCTATCAGAGATAATGAAGTTTTCAAGGCCATACAAACCCTGATATCTCTGAACTCCCTGGACTTGAATGACTCGAAAACGGAGCTACTTATCATTGACACCCAACATAACGGACAAATCTTGATATTCTGTACAAGTCTTTCTCAATAAATGGTACGGTTATTGATGTCTCTGAAACTGTTCAAACTCTGGGTGTCTATTTTGATTCTCACCTTACGTTCGAGAAACATGTCTCATTTCTTAAATCCTCCTGTGCCTTCTTCACCTGTCTCTTATGGCTGATCCGTCCCTATTTGACTGAGGCCAACTGTGCACTGATCACCGCAGCTATTTTTAACTCTAAATGAGACTACTATAATAGTATTTTGGTAGGCACCTCTCAATCCAATGTCAGGAAGTTTCAGGTCTCTCAAAATGGAGATGTTTGTGCAGTATGTGGGCTTGACCGATGGTCTAGTGTCTCAGAGTCTCATAGGAAGCTACACTGGCTTCCCATTGAGCAGCAGATACTTTTCAAGGGCTCTTTTATGATTTTTAAATGCCTCTCAGGTGAGGCACCTGTATATTTTTCATCAAGAATTCACAAAGTTCCATTTAGGCACACTCTATGGTCTAAAAACAATCTCAGGGACATCATTTAGGGGTCGCAGCTGCGACCCCTGTGGTCTCCCTTGCTACCCCTAATAAAAGAAAGTAAAACATTTTTTTTTAAAATTGAGGCTCCTGGGCTGTGGCCAGCAGCATGTGGTTCTGTGTTTCTTGAGTGGTTCGTTTTTTGATAGCTGGAGCCGATAAGATAGCTCAGTGGATTGAGCACTCACTGCTGCAGTGTGCGTGTGCTCTGCAGGTTCAGCTTCCGGCAAGGTCAACTCAGCCTTTCATCCTGCTGAGCTTGATAAATGAGCACCAACACAGTTTGGGTGATATTGTATGTATATTTGTTCTATATGAAGTGCTTACGTGTAAGTGCTATTTAAATAACACATCATTATCGTTTGGCCTTGGACGTCTGCTTGCCTTCAAATTAATTTGGTAAATGTGCCTATACGCGCTGATACTAATGATACATATGGTGATCCATTCATGTATGAAATGTATATCACTTTACAGTGATATCGTAACCATATTTTACGTAGTGTACTTAGAAACAATGCTATGTGATGCAACTTGCTGTTTTGTCAAGGGGTGAGAGGTCGCGTTTCTTCGCTTCCCATGATATGACTTAGGGGTGGGGTCAAATGACATCACTTCATTTGACGTCATCAGAGATCAAGGGTTGTGCGATGTCACTTCTGCTACCCCTGGAATTTTGGTGAAATGACATCCCTGAACGATCGGCTCCTTTTTCAACCCTGTGTCACTCTGAAAAAGTTTGGTGGTGCAGGCTTTAATGCCTGGGCAGTCACCATCTGGAATTCACTACCTATGGAACTATGAACATGGTATTCAATAACCAGGTTTAGGAAGAAATTTAAGACACTTGTCTTTGACAGGGGGTTAGATTAAGCCTTCTGATCCACCTCATCTCTTCCCCCTGTGATTGACTGCTTTTTGCTCTCCCCTTCTTGTCTAAAAGCTTTCTGTCTGGTGAGCACCCTGAGGTCTTTGGACGTGTGGTTCAATACAAGAAAATATTAGATAGATAGATAGATAGATAGATAGATAGATAGATAGATAGATAGATAGATAGATAGATAGATAGATAGATAGATAGATAGATCATCTTTTTGCAAACATTTGGCAGATTTGTCAAACGGCACTAAAGTTATAAGTCATCTAAAAATGTTGGGACCCTCTCCTCTCATTTCGTACCCTCTTGACAAATCTCACCAAACTTTGCAAAAACATTCAAAGCTGGGTCTAAAATCATTTTGTAAACTTGTACGCAGATTTGTGAAATGGCACCAAATTGATAAGCTGTTTAAAATGTTTTGGACCCCACCTATAATTTTGCCTCTTCTTGGCAAAATGGCACCAGTCTTTGTATAAGAATTCAAAGTTTAGTGTAAAATTAAATTGCAAAATTACATGCAGTTGCAATAAATGGCTCTAAAGTTATAAGCCATCCAAAAACTGCTCTTTACTGATCATGTAATGCAGAAAAATGCCTGGATGTACTCAAACTTTTGGCAAGTTCGCGAACATCAAAAAAATGGCCCTGAACATCTGAAATGTTCACGGAAATCGGAGAATAAAAGTAAAACAATTTTTGTTTTTTTTCTGGACATATCCCATCCTGTCCTCATCACCCCTCACCTCCCAGAAATTGTTTAATTTGTCTGACAAGTGTAATGTTGTGCTTTTAATATGTTTTTACTGCAATGTCCACGGACTATGGGTGCAGTTCGCAAATCCAACCTGGTATCCATTTCAAAAGTGTTGACGCACATCATGTTTTTAATTGACCAATCAGTGGGTGGGATGTCTGCGAATGTCACGCGGCTCCCCGATTGGTCCAGATTCGTTCGCAGACCCTGAACTAGGAATGAGTCCTTAGACCAAAAGGAATATATCACTATTTTTTTTTACTTAAAATCTATTTGACTGATTAACTCCCGAATTGCAAAAGCAAGCTTTCGTGAACAGGCCAACGCACTTCCATTTTTTTCCATTCATGTCTATCTGGATTTCAAATGTTTTGGGACCCCCCCTACAACTTTACCCCCCTTGAAGAAATTGCACAGAACTTGCACAATAATTCAAAGATGGATGCTATGTGAGAATTCATTGAACAGCACCAAAGTTATAAGCCGCCCAAAAACTGATATGATATGATAGTTCATTTATATAGAACCTGTACACAATGTGTTTCAAAGTGCTTCAAGGCAAGGGAGGGAACAAGGGAAAATACAATAACATTCTTACAGGCCATTAACAGTAAGGATGTGAAATTAACTATTGTACTCGGCCTGACAACATTTCAGATAGTGCAAGAGCTAAAACATAGATAAGGAAGGGAGGGGGAGAGTAGGAACGAAATGGAAACAGACAGGGGACTACCGTACTAGGCCTGACAACATTTCTGGTTGAGCCAGAGAAAACAAAAGGTGAGGGAGAGGGGTGCAGAAAGGGAGGGCGGGAACAAAACAAGCGACTATCGTACTAGGTCTGAGGACATTTCAGATAGTGCTGGAAGGGGTGGGGAGGAAAAAAACAAGTAAGGAGAGGGGGAGGAGACAGACGAGGTTGCTATCATACTAGGTCCAGGAGAATTCTGATAGAGTAAGTGCAAAGAAGAAAGTAAGGGGAGGAGGGGAGGAGATAGGAAAAGGGAGAAAGGGAGAGGAGGAGAAAACAGAGAGTAAGCAGTCAAAAAAGGTGGAGAAGCAAGAGGGGAGAGCGAATACAATTGCAGAAGTGAGTAGTAACACAATGTTTCAAGCCAGGATACAAGATGAAGATGGTAACAGCATGATTCAGGGCCCCCATGAGTACAAGATGCAAAGGAAGTCCAGCATGCGAGTTAAGCATGCGTGTTGAGAAAGGGTGATGCACTGTGAATCAATGAAGTCCATAAAAGTCAAATTCAGCATTGGCCACAAGACAGTGATGGTGATCTTCCTATGGGTTGAGCAACTTACCCATAACTACAGGATTGCTACCGCAGGCCCTCTAACATATGAGGAGGTTAACTGTGCAGGGAACTGGAGTGCGCCCCTCTCCTCTTTTTCATCGCATTTCCTGGATTTTTTGAAGGGTGGAATATTCAAAATCTAAAAGGGGCTGCACCGGGGTGACACATGCCCTGCTTTGGAGTGCCTCACTGTGGGCTACTCCCCCCCTTTCCCCACTGATGGATTGGGTGTGAGCTTGTTCCTTGCAAACCTGATGACTACAGCTACCAGAAATCTTTGCAGCAGAATCATCATTGATTGTTAACTCCTGCACTAGCTGTGAGCTGCAAGCCAAGACTGCCTCCCTGACGATGTGAAGAGCACAGAAACCGGTAGGAGGAGAACACTGGTGGCTGAGGAGGTTAACTGTGCAGGGAACTGGAGTGCGTCCCTCTCCTCTTTTTCTCTTTTTCATCATATATATATATATATATATATATATATATATATATATATATATAGCCACCATGTGCGCCCCAGAATGCCAGAATGGACATTTAGGGAAAGATCTGATAAAAAATAAAAATGTTATTAAGAAAGTTAAAAAATTTCTGTCTAGTCCCAATTCATTTTCCCAAGGAGAAAAAGTCAAAATGTTGCTCAAGCGCACAGATAAAACCGTTGGACCGAATTGGACCAGGTGCGAAATAACTTGGCACAAAGTGGTGACTCGATTTCTGGGGAGGTGGGTCTGGGTTTATTCTGTCCAGTAGTTGTTAAAATATTTGACGGAGAAGGGGATGCACCCTTCTCCCAAAACTATAGCTATATATCTCCCATGGTGCTTTGCAATAGAGAAGATGACAGGTTTTTCAGAAATGACATGTTAGCCATTTCCCCCCAAAATTCCATTGATAATAATGTATGACTTGCTGGACTTCTCTCAGTCTCTTTGCTGTAAAAAGCAGAAAGCTGATATAACCGTTTTAAGGACCACGGGGAACACATTTATCTGTCAAATATTCTAAAAACTATTGGATCGATTAGCCCCGAACCAGTCAAGAAATTTAAGTCAATGCTTTGTGCGCAAATAGTTTCTTATTTGGTCCAGATCTGGTTTTCGCACTACTGCTGTTTAAAAACGGCCCTTTTTCTCTACAGGAAAATGAATGGCCTGAAAAATGTGAAACTCTGGTGTTTCATTTTCTTAATAACGTTTTCATTTTATAACATATTGTTCCCAATTTGCAGTTTGGGGATGGGGGGCTTGACAAACTTTTTGTTTTGAAATGTCATCCAAATCCATCCAGCAAGTCAAAAGTTAATAGCAATAGAATTTTGGGAACAAATTGGCGCTTTTTCATGTCTTTGCTGCAAAGCACCACGCTTCATGCCCAAGTTGTTTCAAACCAGGTCCAATTCCGTCCAGCGGTTTTTGCTGTGATCTTGAGCGAAAATGTTGCTTTTTCTCTATGGAAAAAGGAACAGGGACTAGTCCTACTGTTTTAACTTGTGGAGTGCCATTTTGCTCAGTTTTCATTCACTTATCTTTCTGCTAAAGTGTTACTGTGCATTACTTGTTCAGAAAACCTCAGGGAAGTGTTGCTAGGGGGTGTCTGAAAATATTTTGGTTTAACTTGTGCTTTTCCTCCCTTTCTATAAATTGTTAGAATGCCATTTGTAGTTGGTTTTCACTGTGCCGTTTCACTCAGTTTTCACTCTACCGCAAACTTGTCTACAATTGAATAGGGAGTTGTATATACTTTTCCTTGACTAAACTGAACTTACTTTATGAACTGTGATTTATGTGTTGAACTAGATGTGTATAGAATAAATATATTCTCTTTTTGATACAAAGCTTTGGTCAGTGTTTCCTTGTGCCATAGTACTGTGATACCTATTGTGTAAACCCTGAATACTGCTCATCTCCCTCTTGAGATAGGTGTGATTGCTCAGCCACAGCTACAAACTAATCTTTGTGGTACAGACTGATACCAAAGGGGATGTATTGCTCTCACCTGTAGTCCTAATCTGGTGTAGTGCTCCCTAAGGGAACTGCACTGGATTCTGCCTAACAATTGCACTCCTACAGTTGCTGGTTTATAAGGGGTACAAGGTCGCAAGGCAAAATTGCAATATTGCCAACAGGAAGTGTTGTATCATGCTTGGTGTGAATGTTGGTGTGTCTGTGAGAATGTTTGGATGTGAGTGCAGGAATTCCTGTCGTGAAGGTTCCGGAGTATGTCAGTTGGAGAGGCCCAACCGGGGTGATGGGACCCAGTGGTTCATGTTTACCATCTTAAAGAGACAATCGCGTAATATGGAATAAAGCTGTCTATGCAACCTACCCAAGATGACTAAGGAGCATTAAGCATTACACTGGCAACAAGTCGGTCTTTCAAGTAAAGAAAAAAAACTTATGTGGCAAAAGTGAAGATTAAGGTGACCAGTCTACTGTGGGGGGTGCAGAGAAGAAGGAAAGGAACCACTGTCCCCCACACAAGTAAGGCCCATCACCCAGGGCCAAGAAAAGGGGGTGCTGCAGCCAAGGATATCCATGATACATGAAAGAGGGAAGCTGCAGTACAGCTTGGCAACTGCAGAGCAAGGATCAGGGGGAGCTGAGCCCAGCAAAGAGAGGGGTAGTCCTCAGGTCACAAAGACATTGCCATGGCCAGGAAGGAGGGGCACCTACTGTGCAATTGGTTACCCCTGGACAAGGAAACAGCAGTAATCGGGAGGGGAACAGGGCGAGCTGTGCCCCAATTAAAGACCCTGGGCGGAGACAAGGAATTGTGCCATTTGATACTCTGGGCAGGAGAGTTAAAGTATTGTCCTGGGCGAATGAGACGAAGGAAGATATAGCCCAATAAACACAGATTCCTTGCAATAGAATTAGTGGCACTACACATTAATGTTCAAGAGCATTTTCAGCAATCTACTGCATAAGACTGGGGCAGATGTTTTGAGAAAGAGCGCTCTCCTGGCCGTTGCTGCGGGCCTCTCCACTTATTTCACAACACACATTTATCCTTTTCAAGGTGTTACATATCTGCATATGGGTTGTTATGTGAATGAAAAATGAAACACAGTATTAGTTAATTTACGTTTTGAGTGACGTCTTGGTATAGAGCTGGTTTTCCTGCTATGGACTATTAGGTTACCATGACGTGGGTTTAACTTGATACCCACACATGCAATGTTTTGTGATGTTAATTCAGGGAGTGGCTACTGTTTTTAACAAATGTCCTGCACATTTGCCCATGTGTGTGGATGATGCAGATAAGTGGGGAAATTGGCTGTTCAACAGCAGTTGATAATAAGTTGGGTTATGGTTTAACCCATTGCGGAATTTTAGCAGTAGGTTATGGACGCAATATGGACTGTCAGGTTTCCCACAGTGTCTGCTATGGTAATCCTAATATAAGCACGTGCAGTGGAAAATGGTAGATGTTATGTGAAAATGCAAGGGACTAACATGTTTTGAGAAATTTCATATTAGAGCTGCTATGGACATTTAGGATTTGATCCTTATCTCGTTAAAAGTAGGGTATTGAGACCTTTTGAGTAGAAATGTGTCAGTCGAAAGTATGGGTAGCTTGACCTGTTTAAGGGGGTTCAGGTCAACAGATGTTTCGGTTTGGGACAGTTAGGGCAATGTCAAAATGTTAAAGTGTCATTGTGCAAGGGGTGGTTACTGGTTTGTGGCGACACCGCGCCAACACATTTTTGTGTAAGGAATGGAGAGGGATATCTCCTCCGGTGTGATGTTTGGTCAATTGGTATTTTGTAGGCATGCTGAGTTAAAGTGAAGTGAGGAATGGATATTTTGTAGGCATACAGAGTTAAAGTGAAGTGAGGAATGGATCAGATGAGTATGTAGATAGGGGGGCCGCCTTCCCATTCATGTGACTGAGAGGTAGAGTATGGGTAGAAAGGGGGGATGCCTTCCGTAAGAATGAGTGGTTGCTGTTAGAGGCACAGGCAGTATGAGTGAATAAGGGGGGTATGCCTTCCCTACCATGTGACTGAGAGGTATAGTATGGGTAGACAGGGGGGACCCCTTCCCTCGGAATTAGTGGCTGCAGTTGGAGACACAGCTGGTATATTGAGGGGAAGCCCTCTGCCTTTCTTCTGAGTTGCATCTCTCATAAAAAAGATGCCCTGTATGAGTGTTTCCCTATATGTTTTCTATTGTGAATTTGTGTGTGTGTGAAGATGGGTAATGTGTTGTATCATGCTTGGTGTGAATGCGGGTGCTAGGGAATACATGAGAGAATGTTGTGTCTGAGAGAATATTTGGTTGTGAGTGCAGGAATGCCTGTTGTGAAGGTTCCGAAGTATGTCAGTTGGAGAGGCCCAGCCTGGGTGATGGGACCTAGTGGTTCATGTTTACCATCTTAATGTAACTGGAATAAAGCTTACTTGTGGAATCTACCCAAGATGACTAAGGAGCATTAAGCATTACAGGAAGTAATCTATTTGGGGCAGTTCATATCGGCGAATGGTAATAGAATACTACACGACAGGGCACTGTCCATAGGCGCCACTCCCAGACCCACCTCTGTTAAAAAGGTGCAGAGGTTTCTGGGCCTGTGTAATTACTGTAGGGCTTGGATGCTAGATTATGTGGCGTACACAAAACCACTTATACAGGCCTTTAGGGAAGCACAAAAGACAAAGGACCATAATTTACATTGGATGGCTGAGATGAGCAGACAGTGTGATGACTTAAAAGAAGTTATTTGTTCAGTACCCATACTGGCCATCCCAGATTATACGCAGGAATTTAATTTTTCCACATTCAAATGGCCAACTCATGTTGGTGCAGAAAAGCAATATGTGTCATAGGCCATTGGCCTACTATAGTGGTACTTTGGTTGGGGTAATGCAAGGGCAGTTTACGTGCAAACAAGCTTTAGCAGCGCAGCAGTTGCCTTTGTAATAGAGAAATGTTCTACGATTGTAATGGGGTGTTCAGTAAAGTTGTATGTGGAACATTCTTTGTTTGCCAATCGAGAAAGGTCAAATTCTACCCTGATTACACAGCGGCCATCAGCATATGGGATCATTATTTCTAAACCCCATATTCATGTGGTTAGGAGTAAAACAGTGAACTCTGCTACCTTTTTGATGGACATGCCGACTACAGGGGATTTGACTGTGCACAACTTTGCCACATAAAAGGGGGAGGAGGATGACACTCTTAAAGCAAAGGACTGTGCAGTGACAGAGGGTGAGATATGTTTTATTGATGGATCTTCCACAATTGATCAGGAGGATGGGCAGAGATGGACAGGGGCAGCAGTGGTACAACTTGGGGAAGTAGGGTACAAGACTGTGGTCATGAAAAGGTTGCCTATGCATTATTCTCCACAGGCAGCAGAACTTGTGGCGCTCATTGAAGCACTGAGAGTGTCACAAGGGTACCATCTCATAATATATTCTGACTCAATGTACGTTACAACAACGGTAAAGAGGAGGGGGTTTCTGCGGGCAAATGGATCCACTGTGCAGCATGCAGCACTGCTAGAAATACTGATAGAAGCGTTATTACGGCCATCTGTTGTGACGGTCATTAAGTACACTGCCCACACTCACGAGACAGACAAAAATATCAATGGGGAATGCAGCCGCCAACACAGCAGCCAAAATGACGGCTTATCTGCCAAATGAAATACTCGCTGAGTACGTTGTGACTGTCCCGCACGCAAGCGAACATCCAGCACCTTACACAGTGTTGCCTATCTCCCAGATTATCGAACTACAAGGAAGGGCGCCTCAAAGGGAAAAAGGGTTGTGGTTACAGAGAGGTTGCAAGCAATCCCCAACAGATCTGTTATGGAGGCAAGAGACCTCTGGGAAGACAGTAATGATCATGATAAACCAAAAGTAATTCAGAGGTCGCTGCCTGAGTGGTAGCAGTGACAGAGAACATGCTAGACAGTAAGGCCAGACATGGGGAAGACAGTGCCCTACCATGCGCTAGGAGACATTATGTAGTGCAGAAAGGAGATGAAAAACAGACAGTCTGCTTTACCCAGTCAATGACAGGGTTGTGCTTTTGCAGCAAAGGAGCACCAGAATGATCCTGAACAGGGAGCAGAAATAAGGTCAAAGACCACACATTCTGCATGACCCTCCGAAATACACATCAGTATGGGGCAGGTCTGTTCCATCACCCATCCTGAAACCAGGCAAGAACCGTCTATGTCATACACCGCCTCAGGGACGGGCTTTGGGTGAATAGGCAGGCTTTGTGCTCGAGCAAACTTTGTGTCAACATAATTGCCTCTTGCTCCTGAGTCTATCATTATCATATTGTTGAAGGTCTTGGAGTCTGGTAACGTAAACGTCATAGGTAGATAGATGGGGGTTGCAGCAGAATGTTTATCCGAGCCATCGAGGAACAGACCCGTCCTTTCGGCCTGAACTAAGGACGGGTCTTGGTGTTTACCGCAGGTTTGGCTGGGCATTTGGGACAAACTCTGATAAAATGGCCAGTCTGACCACAAAAAAGGCAGAGGTTGTTTTGCATCTGCCTTTCCCTCTCTGCTTTGGTGAGGGGTCCCCTCACTGCCCCAATCTGCATAGGTTCCACAACACCAGACGAGGGGTGTGGTATAGCTCTGTGTTTGTAAAACCGCATTTTGGGGATTCGGCCTTCCCCTGAATTTGTTGGATACGGGCATCCATCTGTAGCACCAGATCCAGTAGGTCAGGGAAGACCAAAGGGATAGAAGGGACGACAGACAAGGCGTCTTTAAGTACCTCAGAGAGGCCTCTGCCGAAAACAGCTGCCTTTTTCTGCTCTGGCCATGTGGTTTCAGTGGCCAGCTGATTAAACCTGGCAAGTTATGAAAGCAGAGTTTGCTTCCATTGGGCCAGGGCTAGGAACTCCAAATCGAATGCCTGGGCTTTATATTGTGCGTCAAACACTAGATTCATGGCATTCAAGAGAGTATCAAAATCGTACAAGGCTCGGTTATTAGATGTCAATAGAGGATTTGTCCATGCAGCGGCGGTGCCCCCAGATGAGAGAGCATGAAGACAACGTTGGTTGTGGAGTTCGAAAAAACCAACGGGCGACAAAAATAATGTAGGCAACATTGATTGAGAAATGTCTGTAAGGCTTTGGATCGTCTGTGTACCGCTCAGGCGGTGGCAAGGGAAATAGTCCCGGTAGCACTATGGGAACAGGACCCGACTGTGGTGGGGGGTGGATTGGGGGGGGGGTGCAGCAGCTGCTCCGTCCCTGAATTCTTCATCCGTGGGCAACGGGTGAACCAAGCTCTGCATGACGTCCATGCGCTGATGCAAAGCAGCATGGGCCGATACCATGTCGGAGCGGAGTGCCACAAAGGCCTGCAGGACTGCGGCCATAGGATCCACCCCAGGATCCATCACAGACCAGCGCAATGAACGGCTCCTAAATCTGTCAGGACCTGTTTTCCCGTCACCAGACCTAGTCTGGACAGGTCCGCTCCTGCCGAAGAAAAAGGACTTTCTTCCTGAGAGTGTGGCTTGCAGGGTATAAAAACCTGTTAGGCCAGGGGCTCAGGCAAAAAGGCAGGAGAACGCAGCAGAGCTAAAAACGAAAAAACACAAGATTGAACAGTAAGTACAGTTCTAACTCGACTTTCTGCTGGACACCCAAACACCCCCAAAACCCCACAATCTTACATGTTGTCCTCTTCTATAGAGAGATGCACCTAGTTGCAGCTCCACGTAAGGTTGCAAAAGCTGCAGAGTCCGGGAGCCTCCATGTCAGATCCCAGAATAGTGGAGGAGATCCAAGATGTGGGAAAAAATGGGGGGATCCCTGACCCAGGCAGAAAAGGGTGCAACTAGGGGAAAAGAGATGAATGCTTTAATGAGTAATCTGTGCGGTCTCTAGGGGAGACCGAAATCCAAACTGGTGCCGGTAAGTCCAAGAATAAAACAGCAGAACGCCCAAGGACCCCTGAACAACACGTTGGGAGAACAACTCCTTCACACACACACACACACACACACCATGGCGTCCCGGAGAGTGTGAGGAAGGCAGCAAATGAAACGGGAAGGATGAGTTGAAAATCTCGCTCACAGAAGCAGCAGAGCATCCCGAAAACGTGAAAGGAGGGAGGGTTGAATAGCACTGGGGCAGGAATCCGAGAAGGGTAGAACCAAGGCTGGATTGAAAGGGAGTTCATAGGAGGTTGAAGAAAACAGACATAGAGTATTCAGCAAAGGCAGTACTGGCAAGGTTAATCCGCATCGGAGGACCCAGGGAAAGCAGTCCGTAGGGAGTGATGCAACAGACACCGACATGGAATAGGCAAAGCATGGTCTAATAACAGGATAAGAAGATCGGAGTTCGGGAAAAAACCTAGAAACAAAGAAGCACTTTGGAGTAGCTGCTTGACCATGGTGAAGAAACAACGGTTTAGGAGTATCGGGGCAACAGCAGGGCAGTCCCTATATGCCACACTTCCGGATGAGGTGTGGAACGCATGATGATAGCGTTCCACACGCATCACAGCGCGCAAGGGCATATGGGAGTTGTGGTCCCAGGCCTTCGTCACGGCCGGCGTTGCCCTAATTTCCATGGCAACCGCCAAGCCCTTATGCCACGGACATGAGGGGAACCCTGAAGGGCGTGGGGCATGACGATCTGACACCCAATCTCACCTCTGCGTGGTGATTCCTATGCAAAAGTGTCAGTACACCTGCCTTTGGGTGGTGGATTAAATGAGGGCTTTGCATGGCCATTTCCCTGCCGAGAGGTTGCGTGGTTGGATCCATGAATACGTATCATTGTGTGCGATATTTGGTGTGTGATGGACTTCCTGCGGGCCGTCCCTTGTAATGCCCACATTTTCCCTTGTTCTTGCTTATTTTACCAGTTCAGTCCCCTTCCCTGCCCTCTACGTAAACCACGCCCACGCTCTGCGTGGTGTCTTGCGCAAGGTACCCAGCCGCTCGCAGAGATGTGCCAAGCCTGCGTGAAGTCCATGCAAAGTATGAAAAAGTGCTGGGCAGTTGGTCCCAAGAATCGGAAAACGTGATTTTGCACGTAGTTTGGAACGTAAAGTCCCTAAAGATGTAGACAGGGTAGGGCCCTAACGGGCAAGGCCCATTCAAAATCTGTAATTATCCACTCAGCAAGGCTGTGTGGGCATTTACTGATGTTAATGTCCAGCCGGGGGCCCAACTACATTAGCTTCAGTCCCCACTTGTTAGACAGTCCTGGCTACGCCTCTTTATTTTACGCTCAGATAATTCCATGAATGGGCCCCTTAATATGTAAAGTCCAGAAGAGTGCTTAAAGCGTGTCTTCAAGAAGGAAAGGCTGATGAGAAGTTGTCCTTTGTAGATAGCTGATCCATGATCTGTCTTCTTAATGACTTTTGAATAAAAGAAAGGTTTGTCAGAGTAACTGTCAACCTTGTTGTGGTTTTAAGACTATGTAGAGAGGTACAACCTGAAGGAGGGTTAGAACAGCCCAAAAGATTAACTATGGGGTTTAAAAAAGACAGAAGAGGCTATTCGAGACCAGGGTAGTTTTAACATTTGTGAACCGATGTCCCACTTCCCAGGCGGTCTTTGCAAGTTTGAGTTTCAGTACTGTTGTTCCAAAATTCAAGAACATTTAAGGTATTATAGAATACACCATGGGCCTCATTCCGAGGCTGGCGCTATCCATGGAGTAAATAGCACCATGGTAAGCAACCATGGAGCTATTTACTCCATGGAAATCCGGCATGGTGAATGGAGTAATTACCGGTCCATTCCAAGGTTGGAGGGACCGGTAATTCCCCATTCACCATACCGGTTCCCCATCCCCATTCCTGCCCCCATAGGGCTCAATGGGAATGGGGAAGGAGTAAATTACGGCACCGTAAATTACGGCACCGTAATTTACTCCAAGGTCCCTTTGCGGGTTGGATTTTTAACGCCTGCTTAAAGCAGGCGTTAAATGCCAACCCGCAAAAGGGAACTCGGAATATGGTGGTAAGTGTTAACGGTCACCGTTGCCATTAACGGTGACCGTTAACCCTTACCGCCAGCCTCGGAATGAGGCCCCATGACACCATAGTCGATGTCTTTGTGCACCGCCTATTCCCTTTACAAGGTCAATGCTTTCACGCCTCCAACATGAACCCAGGTGGCCCAGCTGAAAGAATTATGCCTATTGTCAATCACAGGTGCACCACCTGTCAATTCATGTTTGCACAAACACGTGGTCATTTTCACAACTACATATATGCCCATCAGAAGTTCCAAAATAAAGAGCAAGAAAACTGGGCAAGTGAACCCAAAAAATATAAAGATTTTATCAGTGTTGCAGGAGAGGAAACTGGGGAGGTGATGGCAACCCAATTCCTTTTTCAGATCCAGACGCCCCTCAGTCACCCACAAAGTAATAAAGGGATGCTGACCACTGTCCTTTGAGAAGACCAGCCCCCTCTGCCACCAACTTCCACAGGTACCACACATTTTCATGAAATGCTGAAACTAAGAGACTCCGATAAGTACAGAAGGCTAGTTTCAGCTCAGTTGAAGACATCTGTGACAACCATATCGGAAGTGAGTCTTAAGGTTGGATAAGACTGGTGTGAAGTGAGTGTTTATACTTCAAGTTCTATTATTTATCAGGTGAGGAGAGCTTTGTAAAACATTACGGGCAATCAATACACGACATGGAAATGGAGCTTTAGTCTTTCATATCAAGTCCACAGGAGGAGTGCACTCCATTTTGTTAGTAGACAAAAGAATGAGCGACAGCGAGTTGTCCGACCTGCTCTGCATTGCTCGCTGTGCTGCAATTTTAAAGTAATGTGTGTGTTGGCTGACAGATGAGACGCTTTGCGTGCCATTTGCCATTATGTTTCACTGATAGTCTATCATTTAGCCCTCGGTTATATTTACCACGATTATTTAACATGATAATATTCTCAAATCACAGTGTAATAACAGTGTAGCTTTCTATGGCGAGGCAGTTCTCCCAATGCCTTCATTTTCAACTATGATGCAATAGACTGACTAGCGATAGAAGAACGCAAGGAAAAGAATCGCTGGTGCAGACCCAAGGACGTAGCATCTAAGGAACAGCTGGAGACACTGAGCTTCAAGGAACAACCTATTTCCTATGCACCCTTGGGAACACTTTTCTCCGTCCTCTGGATTCCCACCCTCCCCTACACCCACCCCAGTCCTTCTCTCTGTGTACAAGGTTTCTGGACAAATCAGATCTATGAAAGACTTGTCAAAACAGGTTCTCCGCTGTTCCTCTAAAACCATCAAGGACCACATTGACAACCTTGTTCCGGCTCTGGCTGACTTCTGCAACCACTCCTTCACCACTGGAGTCTTCCCTTCTCCCCTGAAGCATTCCCTTGTGCACCCTCTTCTTAAGAAAACCTCAGCAGACCCCTCTTGCCCTGCTAACTACATCCCAATCTCTATCACTCCTTCCATGGGAAAACTCCTGGAAAACTGGCCATCTTCCAGCTTAATCTTCACACTGAATTGGTTGGTTGTCTCCATGACCATCAGTCTGGCCTCGGAGCTGCCAGAAGCATGAAAAACTGCTCTCCTGAACATCCGTAAAGACCTGCTCTCCAACGTTGATTTCAACACCCCCTGTGTCCTCATCTTACTTGATCTCTCTTCTTCCTTTGACACGGTCAACCATGCTATCCTGCTCAACCGTCTTTGTGATAACCTGGGTATCACTGATCAGGCCCTGGCTTGGTTGACCTCTTTCCTCTCTGATCGACCCCCCCCCCCAAGGTCCAACTTCGGTCCTTCCTCTCCTCTATCTCTACCTGTGGTGTTCCCTAGGGGTCTAACTTCTCTCCCTGGCTGTTCAACCAATACCTGGCACTTCTTGCCCACCACCTTGCCACTCTCTGCCTCAACTTTCAGTGCTATACGGATGACACTCAGCTCATCTGCCGCCAACGATCTCTGCCTTGATGCCAGTAAGACTAAGATGCTCTACATTGACACACCTGCTCCCTCCTTTCCGGTCGCTCTCTGGCCGGCCTCTCTTGGCCCTCTTCCTTCTCCCACCTGTGAGGCTAAAAACCTGAGGGTCATCTTCGACTCCACTCTCTCCTTCTCTCCTCACATCTCTGATGTCTCTAAAAAGTCACACTAGCAGCTGCACCACCTCAGAGGTATTCTTCTTTTCCTCTCCTTCCCCCAGGAGCTCAATGTCTCCAGTGCTCTGGTTCTCTCTAGGCTGCACTACTGCAACATCCTCTTTCTAAATCTGCCTGGTTCTACTCTCTGCCTTCTGCAACTCATCCAGAACAGGACTGTGAGACTTGTCCTTGGCCTCAAGCCCAGGGATCGTATCTCTCCAGGACTGAAATCTCTGCACTGGCTCCCAGTGGCTGTGAGGGTTCAATTCAAAACCCTCTGCATTGTCCACAAGGCCTTCTGGGGCCTGGGGCCTCAATACCTTCAACTCTCTCTTCCTAAATATCTTCCTTTTCAAGCTCTTTGCTCATCTGCCTCCAACTCCCTCACGGTCAGTCACTTCTCCAAGCAACGAGTTGATGGTAGATCTCTTATTTTGGCTAGGGCCTGCCTCTGGAAAGGCCTCCCTGAAACTTGAGGAGAACCATCTCTGGCTCCAGAAGAACCTCAAGACGTCCTCTTTGCTTCTGCTTTCTCTCCTCCTCTCCCCTGCTGAACTCCTGACTGAAACGGCACTGGTCAACTGGCTACCCTCCCGCCAGCTGCACACCTGAACTGCGTCCATGGCAACCCCTGCACTTGGGGGCTGTTTCTATATCCCTACAGTCCCCACCAACTCTTGACACTTCATGTCTGCACTTACTCCTGCACTTGCCACTAGCTGGCTGCATTTTTACCTATTGCTTTTATTTATTCTATTTATTTCTTTACTTTTGATCCTATGCATTGCACTGCCCCCTCCACCTTACCCCACGCACTTCCCCTTCCCCTTCTTCCCTGCACTTCCGCGATCTCAATGTCACCTGGCCTAGTAAGATCGCATGTCTTTGTCTTCCCTTTGTTCCCCCTCCCTTGCCTCGTCTTGCCTTGAAAAAGTTGTGTATAGACGCGTTATAAATGCCATATCATATACTCAACCTATTTTTACAGCACATTGTTGCTGGGTCCATGCCATATTAATCCCATACATACCTGCATAACATGTCACATATTAAGGTGCACAGATTTGCTCTGCGTATCCTGAGCAAGCATCCAATCCAAATAAAAAGCATACCATGGGTGAAGAAGGTGTCAGAATGACAATATAATTTATTATTTATTTATTGTCATTTTTAAAGCGCTCACACAGCCCGGGGGGATCGAGGCGCTGTTACAGAATTTCTTTTTTTTTTGTCTTAGTTGCATATTTATAACATGCTTAAATACCCAGAGGTTTCTAAGCGCGGACCTGGTATCGAACCTGTGTTGCTTCGTGTCGTCTTTCTTCCAAGGCGAGCACATTGCCACTGAGCTATCCTGCCGGAACATGATAGAGCGGGTGAATCGATTACATTTTAGATGCCGTTTGGGGGTCGTTCTGCTAGCCATTTGCTGTTCACCTTGTCAAATGCTAGTACCAGAATGTCATCAATACTAAAGAACAAAAGCTGTGTTTCTCCATTTCAGTTAAATCACCACCATGTGTGTCTAGAAAAAGCATTGTGCCACCGGGAGTAGTGAGATGGTTATGGTGAAATGAAAACCCCTGGTCCATTGCTGACAGATTGCCCACTCTCGCTCACCCCTGTTGTTATATCCCACTTGCTTGTTCCTCTGCTCCCCTAACCATATCCTTCCCCCTATGATTGTAAAGCGCTCCATTGCTTCCCGAAAGTTAGGTCCGCACTCAATGAATACCCTCCTAATAATTATAATAATGTCAAGACCAAAACAATCACATTCCACATGATTTTGTGTCTGGGTATTTTCTCCCTATGTTGTCTGTTTCTGCATTATGCCATTGTCTCTTGCTCATCCAGTAAGCAATGATATCATGTGGTTGACTTCTTAAAAGATTTTGTAATAAACTACAATTGAATAGAGATTTTGCACCCCGCCAATCCCCCATTTTCATCTTGTAAATTATCTGTGAATCTTGCCCTAGCCCTCCCTACCTTCCGTTCACCTACCCTCTTTGTGCAGCGCTCCAAAGGTTTGACATTAAGACTTGCACCATATAGATACCATTAAGACTTGCACCATATAGATACCAAATACAATGTGAATTTCTTGTCAGGTGCATAATTGCATATTATTGAGCTCATTCCGTCAGGAAACACCCACAAGTGTTGCTTAATGACTAGATTATGAACAGTAATATCCATTACACTGGGTCTCCGTCCTCATTATATTACTCAAATAATGAGGCTTTCCTGCTTCCAGGCAGGACAATATCAACATTAAAATGACCTTGAAAACTCTCAGATTCGCTCCTGCTACCTCATACGTGATTCACAAAGCTTAAAACTAGAGCAAATCCAGATCTGCCTGGAGCAGCTCTGAGATACCCTTGGCAAGTATTTGTGAGTCTCATTTGTACTTGATCATCTCAAAAATACTCCAGGCCACTATAGACTTGCTCCAACTTAAGGCTTTATGAATAAGGTATGAGGACGTAGGGGAAAATCTAATGTCCAACATTCTCCCAGATGTGCCCTTTTTACCTCTACCAGTATAGCATCAGAGGTGCACATCTTGTACTAGCTACTGAATTAACTTCTTGAAAAGATCCAGCGCGAAATGGGAGGTAAAGCTTTGAGTAATGTGATCATGGACCTTAAAGACAGGACAAATCCTCCCTCTACTAAAGAAACTCACCCTGGATCACGACAACCTAAGTAACTATCACCCCATGACCCATAGGCCCGTCCTACGTAAGATCATCGAGAAAGCAGTAGCTGCACAACTTCAGCAACACATCGACACAACCAATCTCCTCCAAACCTACCAATCCGGGTTCAGACCCAGATGCAGGAAGGAGACAGCAACCATACAGGTGGTTGATGATGTCCTTAACATCTTGACAATGGCACCCCTGTCTCCTGGTTCTACTTGACCTCTCAGCTGCTTTTGACACAGTCAACCACTGGGTGCTTACGGTCACGCTACATTGGTGCATGGGAATCAGCAACCTTGTCCTATGCTGGTTCAAGTCCTACCTCACCAACCACCAGCAATTTGTTCAGATGGACTCCTCTAGATCGCCAATGTTATCCATCACCGGTGGGGTCCCCCAGGGCTCCATCCTCTTCCCATTGATCTTCAATATATACATGGAACCACTGGGAGCCCTCCTAGCCACATGAAACATCCACATCCACCAATATGCCGACAACACACAGCTATAAGTTAAGATTGACTCTATCAAGGACATCTATAGACTTAATCCCTGCCTCTCGCTGATCCAGTCATGGCTGTCCAGTGCATACTTGAAACTCAATCCCTCCAAGACCGAATTCCTACTCCTCACCAACAACACAGATCACCCAGACATACAGACCTGGCGCTCAACCATGAACTTTGAGGGCTTCACACCCGAGCTCACCACCTGCGCCAAGTCTCTCGGGTTGCACATGGTCAAACACCTCTCAAACACCTCTCCTTCAAGACACACACAGCTAAGATAACTCAAGCAGCTTGGTATCAGCTCTCCCTCCTGCGGAAAGTCAAGCCCTTCCTCTGTCCGGACGGATTTAGATCCACCGTTCAAGCACTGGTTTTGTGTGAAAAGCACTCCTCAAAGCCCTTCCGCCGTCCTCCCTTGTACCCATGAGAAATGTCCTACATGCGGCTGCACACCTCATCAAGGGTCTATGCCGATACGACCACATCACACACCGGCCCTCATCGACCTTCACTCGCTCTCACTGCACACACAAATCACCTTCAAGTCTTGCTGCATCTTTTATAAGACAGTCGCACTAAAGTCACCCAGCTGCCTCGCAGAGAAACTCAGCATCTACAGTGGACAGTGCACCACCAGAAGCCAGGACAAGAAAGGACCGGAAAACAAGCCTTCTCTCCCTATGCCCCCAACTATGGAACCTCCTCCCTGTCAGCATCAGCCTCGCCCGCGCTCCTACAATTCAGAAAAGAACTCAAGAACCACCTGTTCAAGGAGTCTCTCCTCCTCAACACCTAGGCCATCACGTCAACCCTCGTGCCACCTGACTCGCTAGATGCTGCCCGCCTCTCTCCTCCCTGCCACCCAGTACAGCTGTATCCCTCCTCTGTGCCCCTCTGTGTCCTACACCTGCTGTATATCTGTTCTGTTGTTACCTCTGAAAAGTTCTCAGTTATGCATCTGTACTGTTGTATACCACTGTAAAGTGCTCCGATATGTATCTGTATTATTGCATACGTCTGTCAAGTGCTCCATTGCTTCTCGATGATAGGGCCGTGCTCAATAAATGCAATAATAATAATAATAATAATAATAATAATAATAATAGAAGGGAGCAAGTATGATAGAGATTAACATTCACAATCTAATCATTATCATGGGACCCTTCCTTTGTCACATACGTCACATAATGAGACACCCAATATCTCTTGAAAGGTGTGACAAGTTATAACCGTTCACAATTAAGAAAGCTGCTTCGCCCTTGGCTTAGATTACTGAATTTACTGTGAAATCCTACTCCAAGAACTTGACGGCGTGTAATACTTTTGAGCCCAGAAGTGCTTGCCTTGGGACTCTGACCTGGAGTTCAGAATGAATGCTTGGACATAGCTCACACCTTAAGCATCCAAGGGAAAGGCCATTGCATCAGCCCAGGATGCTGCCACGGCTTGCAGTCGTACATTTGAAAAAATTAATGACAACCCTAATTTTTTAATCCCATTCTGATGAATTGTCATTATGTGTGACAGGAAAGGGGGATGTATGGCATTCATGCTGCTATGTCCACTCTCTGAGAGTCCAAGAAAAAGGGACCTTTCTCACATAGTAAGAAGGGGAAAGATCGCTGACAAGAATTTGGCTATATCATCGCACTAATAGGCCTATTCATGGAATTAATGTGCGCTGAAAATTCCCGCACAAGCGTGCGAAAGCGTGCGAATCGCTGCGCAAGTGCGAAAATCGCAGCAAAACCCATGCACAGCGATTCATGGAAGTCTGTGCGCGTGTAAATCCATGGATGTGCGCTAAAATCCTGTGTGGCGCACGCTGGCGCATACGTCTTCAAACAGCATGCGCTACGCGCACAGCGAAAGGGCACATAGCGAAGCGCTCACAACAAAAGTAGGTGTAACACGGGGTGTAACACGCCGAATGGGGAACACCGTATGAAAATGTGGGCGTCACGGGGGAAGTACAGGAAGCAAATGCACGGAACGCCCACACGCGTGCCTACAACACATATTCATGGAATCGAATGGGGCTAACGTGTGTGCCAAAAAAGACGCGCTAATCCGGAAACACGTATGCCAGCAGGAAGCAGGCGTACGTAGACCCGCGCAGCATAAAAGTGTGGGCAAACAACAAACAAGCTCAGGCGCCAAGATGAATATACAGTTCCTCGCAGCAGTGGTCGTGGGATACCGCAGGAGAAGGAGGAGGATAGTCAGGCCCAGAATTTTTACACCCAGAACCAGCCTTTTTGGGATGCCTGATGACCAGGTGTGTGGGAGGTACAGGTTTCCATCCCACATAATACTCAACATGGTGAGTGAGTGGGAGGTTGACCTCACATCACCCACCCTGTGCTCCCAAGCACTGAGTCCCTTGGAAAAGGTGCTCAAAGTACTGCACTTCTTGGACACTGGTTCATTTCAGCGGACTACTGCCATAGTGGGGGGGGGGTCTCACAAGCCACGCAGTCACGCTGCCTGCACCTGGTGTTGGCCATCATGACTGCACGCCCATCAGTCCGCAGGCACATATACCTGCCCAGAACACCTGCAGAAAGGCAGGCTGTCGTCCATGATTTTTACGGAGTGGCACACTTCCCCAAAGTGCTAGGTGCCTTTGACTGCACCCATGTGGCTCTATGTCCTCCCAGGGCAACTGAGCACATCTACAGAAAACGCAAGCACTGGCATTCCATCAACGTGCAGGTAGTATGTGATGCCAAGGGAATCATCACCTCAGTATATGCCAACTATCCAGGGTCCACCCATGACAGTTTCATTTCCAGAATGTCAACCCTAAACCGGGACCTAGAAGCTGGGCGGCATGGCAATACATGGCTGCTTGGTGAGTATAAATGTCCCTGCACATGCATGCATGTCAGATACTGAGTAATGTCACAACCCCACTAATGTTACCCATCATCACCTCCCCAGGGGACAGTGCCTACCCAATGAGCACCCACATGATGACGCCAATTCGGAACCCCACCACACCACCCGAGGTAAGATACAACACAACCCATATTGCAACCCGGGGCATAGTGGAGCGCACATTCGGAGTGCTCAAGTCACACTTTCGCTCCCCCAGTAGTGTGCAGGATCATAGTGGCAGCATGTGTCCTGCACAACGTTGCAACACGCCGGGGCCTGCCCGTGGACATGGTGGTGCCCCCACATCCCGAACCACAAGCATGGCGCTGCGCATGGGAGGGGAAAGGGCATGTGGTGAGCCAGCCCGTACGCAGCTGGTGGCTAATTACTTCACCTAAAATCACACCCCTGTGGAGTGCACACAGCCCTGGCACATACCAGCTGACAATCAATGATGATGACATAAGGGACAGTCAACTGTCACAACCATACCAGCCTGAGATTGGTCACCTGGAATTGTTACATTGTGTGCATCCCTACCTGCCGAAAGACAACCAATGCTGTGTCACAAAAAAACACACATTTATGCTGCATGAATGACTACCCCCTTGCAAAATACAACATGAAAATAGCGCATGTCACCCAACCCCTCCCCAGCTCTGCCACCCAACACACCATGGAATGTCATGCAATGTGAAAGCAAACAAAGCAATGCACAAGACCTGACACAAGTGTCACAAAGTGCACTGCCCCAAATGGAAACTGCCCACAGACAATATGCTCCCAGTAATCAATAACAAACAGCACACAAGAACAAATACTTACCACCAACACAATACAGCAACACACCATGAAACATTGCAAAAACATGACAGTACTAATTCAAAGTAGTGGTAGTCTTAGAACCTGAATAAGCCAGCACATCGACCCCTTCCAACTGTAGAGTGTTGCTGCCACGCAAATGTGTCAGTATACTGCATACAACATGAACTCCATCTGCAAAGGAGACGGCCTTGTGAAGACATGAGGAAGGAACCTGCAAATTAGGAGGAAGACATGGATGCACAAGCACATATCAATACACCATGCAGTGTACAATACAACAACAATACCCACTAGGGATGTACATACGGTATTGACTACAGACTGCCCACACAGCTCATGGTAGCCCAATGTCACTGTGTAAGTCACTGTCACTTGGTCACACCCTTTGCAAGCCCATCGAAACGGGAAGCAGGAGGGCTGTTTGTGTCATGAACCCAAGCATCTAACCCAAACTCAGAACAAGCCTGCATGTGCCCAGCTGGAATATAGTGGATGCCCACGGGAGCCACACAAGGAACACACTGTAAAAAAAAAAATCATCTAAAATGTCCATGTGGGGGACAGGGGGTGGGGCACCCAGGAGGTCCGAGGACAGGGTGCACACCAACACCCACCTGCGTGGATGTTGCGGAAAAAAAAAATACCCCCATGGGCTCATGGCCTGCACGGCTATGCCATTGTGGGAGAACTGCTGTCGCTCTCTTCACCCTCTGCTGCTGCATCAGGAGGTGGTGACACTATGGGAGGCAGCCCACACAAAGCCCTTTTATGGTCCTCCATGGCAGCAAGCATGCAGGTCTGGAAGGTCTGATTCTGGAGGATTAAAATGCGGAGATCCCCTTGCAGCACGTCACGGGTTGCCTGCACTTCTGCACGCATGGCCTCGTGGGATGCCCATATCTCCTCCTGAGTTGCCTGCAGCTCAGCTGAGAGCGAACGTGTGAGCTACTCCAGCTGCTGTTCTGTCCTAACATTTCGGGAAGCCTCAAGTTCAAGCAGACTCTGCCTGAGGTTATGGAGTTCCACCCTCAGGGCTTCCCTGTGGCCCTGTGACTCTATTGATATGGATTTGTGCAGAGTCTCCAGTGCCACCCGTCGGTCCCTGTTGTGCCAATCACACAGCGAACATGTCTTCCCTGTGTGATTGGCAAATGGAGTCTGTTGCCTGCTGTTGTTGCTCCATCTGCCTTTCAGGGGGGATAATGGAAATGGCCACCCTTTCCATTGCCTGAGCCATCATTTCTACTCATGCTGCCTGTTGGGTTGCCATACCGTTCATGGAGTTTTCCCATACAGTATTGCCTGGTGGCGCACAGCCACTGCGTCGGCGGGCACCACACCTGTTTGGGGGAAGTCGATCTGCACCTTGCTGTGCTGGCACTGCCTGAGGCTGCAGGACTGCATTCCCCCTCTGATCTGCTGGCCCAGGAACAGGATCAGATGCTGTGGAGTGTGACCCTGCATCCGTAACCACCAAAGGCGGACCTACCAACACTGACATCCCCATAGAGGGTTCTACCCCTGGTCAGTTGGGTTGGACAGAACAGAATCCCTGCCAGAAGCACTGACCTGCGACAGCACATAAGTCTCATCATCCGACTCAGCACCTGATTAGAGGTCTGGGGAGCTGCACCCAGAGGCACCCCTCGACAGTATGGTCTGCAGTGCCAAAGTGTTTTCACCCACCACCACACCACGTCCCCCACTGGTGCTTGGTCGTGGCTGAGAATCCTCCTGGGTCTGCACCATCTCCTGAACCTCACCAGCATCAAGTGCGTGGTCACCTGCAAAAACATGAAACACAAGAAATGGAAACAGGCATGAGCATCCTAGCACACACATAGGCCTGAGAAGACAGAGATCCTGTACATGGTTAACAAATGTCCCACATGACTATAACCCTGGCATGCATGCACTGTCAATGATTCTTAAGGGGAGTCAAAAAAGCAGACAATGAGGACACCAAGATGGAAAAGCAACACATTTGCAGAATGTCTTGTAGCACTGGCATCACACATCAGCCTTTGAGTGGCATGTCCAATACACATACATGACACATGCCAGCACACAGATGTCATGTATCATAGCCATGGTAAATTAGACAACTACAGCGATATGTCAGTGAATGAGTACTGTCACACATCCATGTCACATGGACATGATGAGAAGATTAATGCAGAATAGTGTTGCAAAATATGCATGTGCCACACACTGCAACACATCCAGTGTACAATTAGACAGTGATTGTAGGCAGATGTACACATCAATGGTTGGTCACTTCAACATGACAGGAAACAAATATCATGTTCCACATGCAAACAGGCCCTAAAAATAAATTTCAGCAGGCCAATACTCCCTCGCCCTGAATGGTTTAAACATTCACATAACCAGGTAACTAAAGTGGCACAATGTGTGTTGTAAACAATGACAGAAGCATGTCACATATGTGGCATTAGAGATGAAAAAAGCATATGAAAAATGGGATAATCTAAACAATCAGCCTGAATGAACACAGAAAAAATCAGAATAATGTTTTTGCAAGATGATAGTTCAAGTGCAACCGCAGTAATGTGGGGCTAATTGGCTACTGTGGGCAGAAGGGATACTGTCATACCTAAATCAAAGGCACATGAATGGATTGGAGGAAGCACATGGGTGACCCATTACACTCAGGGGTACACACCCACACCTGGCACTCAATCAGAACCCGTCACCCAAACAACATACACATGGATTACACACACATGCATGGGCACTCACCGGACAATGCCTCGTAATCAGGTAGCTCTCCCACGCCTTGGATCTGTTCCTCTGTGACGAAGGTCCCAGCAACAGACTCATGTTCAGTGAGTTTGTTGTCCTCTGGTGGAGACCCACCGCCAGTCACCCGTGTAGCGGCATGATTTGAGGCCAGCTTGTTCTTTGCTCTGTGTTTCAGGTAATTCCACTGCTTGTAGCAATCATCAGCTGTGCGCCTCACAAATCCAAGGGCACTTATGCGGTCTGCGATGGTCTGCCAGTGTGCCCTACGTTGACCAGGTGTGGTCTTGCACCCTGCAGTCACCACCATCTCGCGGCTATGTGCCGACACATAGGTCACAAGTGCATCAAATTCGGGATCATTAAGGCTAGGCTTCATTGACGTGCCGGACTGTGTAGCTGTGTCTGGGGTCTCAGCCTGTAGTGCCAGAGCACCCTTCTTCCTCTTTTTCAAAGGTGGAGCAGAACCTGAGTGGCTTGTGCCGCTCTGGTCGGTAGGGGCAGAAGCACAGGTGGACTGGGTACTGGGAGTGCGCGAAGGCACAATGACCATAGGTCTTGGTGCAGGCATTGGCTGAAGTGTAATGTTGGCAAGGGAAATGTCAGTTTGATGGACCAGGACCGACACTGTCTCAGCTGGGAGACTCAGAGCTGGGACGGATAGAGCTGCAGCTGCCCCTGCAGCCTCCCCACCCTGCCTACTTGGGGCAGCAGATGACATCGCTGCCCCAGATCCACGTGGCCTGGTGACACCAACTTGCACCGGCACACGTGGCTTAGACCTGCTGACCTGGAAGTCAGCCTGGGAGTCATCCTGTGCCGGTTTAGGTGCCACAATGGGCTGGTCCAACAAGGGCTGAGCTGGGATGGTGTCAGCCACGTTTCCCTCAACCATGGGGGGGAGCCTGGGTGTCCCTGATTGGTCCTCCACACATGGGGGTCTAGAGGCTCCCTGCAAATCCTGGCCATGTCCCCTACCGCGCCCACCATGCCCACCTTTTGGAGGTCAGCCACCTTTGCCTCCCTTACCGCTTGGTCACCTCCCAACCATGGCACTGATGTTGTTGTGTGTATGGGAGTTGCAGTAAACAATTGTCCTGGGCAATTGGGGGTGAAAGGGGTAGGGTACTAGATGGAATTCGTACCCTAGTGCTCTAGCAAGGCTGTCTGTGACCCCTGGGGGAAGATGACGGGTCACGCAATGCACAGGTACCCCGAAAACAAAAAGTAACGTGCATGCAACCCCTCGTAGACCACGTGCGTGGAAAAATGAACCCGCACTACGCTGTGACACCCAGAAACACAAAAATAAGCGTACGCGTGTTACATGCTGCCTACAATGACCTCTGAAGGGGTACGCGACACACGGGGCAAGTGCAGTTGGTAAATGCGTGCGTGACTCACCATCTGTCTGGAAAAAGAATGTGAAAAAAACGTGTTATCCGACAAGAAGTACAGAATTCACCCACTCGCTCTCCACGAAAAGCACGTACAAGGAAATGGGGTCCTACACGTACCTTTTAAAGCGGCCCACACGTACAGCATCACTTACGCGTGTATGTGCTAAGGCCCTTTCCTCCAATTACACAAGCTGACACTCGGACGTGCAGTTTTTGGACGTGTACGATGAACATGCACCCATGTTGATGGAAACGCCTGCGCACGTCACATCACTTACGCGTGTAGGCCCTTTCCTCGGATTACACACATTCACACGCGGACGTGCACTTTTTCACGCGCGTTGAACCACTATGCCCACATCACGAGGGAAACGCCCACGCGAGTCACATCACAGAAGCGCTTACGCGCTAAGGGCCTTTGGTCCAATGAAACTGCGTACCTGTGCTGACGCGCTTACGCGCGAAGGGCCTTTCCTCGAATTACACGCTGACGTGCAAGATTTTCACATGCCAAATCACTCTGTATCAAGCTGGCCACGCAACAACACACGGAAGACTACGCTCCTGCCCAGAAGGCCAAATTACTGCCCCTCAGAGCCCCGAGCACGCTCCCACCTGCCATCTGCTGCTGCCTGCCTGCCTGCTGCCCGCGTGCCCTGGTATTTGGTGCCTGCACATCAGCCAGGGTTCCAGTTGCTGTGTCCACCCCTGCTGGAACAGAAGACTTCCGACTGGGATACCATCACTCCACAGCCAAGCCCCAGGATCCAGTTGCCCACCCACACCTGCCTCGGGGGTCACCATGTCGGGGGAAAACACCATCTGAGACCACTGGTGACCCCCAGCCAGAGAGGCAGAGGGCCACTAGCTTCAGTGTGAAGGAAGTTGGAGCATGTCCTGGGGCAGTATGATGCCCTCTTCGGAACATCACGCGCCAACAAGGAAGGACGGGAGAGGATCTGGGACAACGTAGTGGTTGCCATCAACGCGGAGGGGGTGGCAACCCGCGACATCAAGCACGTCAAGAAGCGCTGGGAGGACTTCAGGTCCAGGACCCTCCACAAGGCCCGGCGCCTCGCGGAGGGGAGCCGGGTCAGCATGAGTGACATCCAGATGAGGGTCCTGGAACACGTATGCCCAGCGATCCACGCCCAGATCCTTCGGAGGAAGTCCCGTCTGGAGTTGAACGGTAAGTGGCCAAGCATTGTTGTGTGAGACAGGGCATGTTGCAGTGTGCTGGTAGTCTGATACTTGCCTGTATGTGTGACATGGGCCATGTATGGATGTGTGTGTGCAGGGACATCATGGTTGATGCATGAGTTCCAATGCAACATGGGGAGCTGTATGGCAAATGCACACATGAAAGCATGCCAGTGTCTGTTCTTGCACATGGTGGGGGTGTGAGGGATGGGTGCTGCTGTCATGTACATGTATGGTGCACATGTGTGTGTGTCTGAGAAGTATGTCTATGACTTTGAATAGCCATGGATTCATGACACATGTCCGTGATGATGTGTACATTCACTCATGCAGTGCAGTTACCGTTGTATGCACTGTGTCTATCCAATGTGTCTGTGGTGTACAAGGCATGATGCATGACCCTCCAGTGTTGTGTGTGCATGGGATCAGTGTGAGCCATGATGCATGTGAGTTTGAAGGCAACATTTGGATTAATAGAGGCCCTTGTACAAGGATGCTGATGTTGATTGCAGGCGCCGTGCCTGTTTATGCATGTGTGTTGCATGCATTCACCCATGTGTTGTGGAGGGACGGGATGGAAGTGGCATTAGACACTGCCACTCATGTGTTATTGCTTCCTGTCTAGGCGAATATTGTACTGTACCCTGATGCTTGTGTTCTATGTCTCCCTCTATGCAACGTCAAGTGAAGAAGAGGGCGGAGACGGCGCTGTGGAGCCAAGCGGCAGGGATGCCTCCATTGGGCGGCGACGCAAGGCCCAGCCACCTTCCCAGGGCTTGCCATCATCTGGGAGCGAGGGGGCTGGTGCCGCGTCTGCCACTACGGCTGTGGCGGAAGGGCGGGTGAGCCCCCACAGGTGCTTGCAATGGCGGAAGACGGTACGGAGACATCCAGGTTGGTGGTCTCCACAGAGGAGGAGGAGCCCGCTACTGTACCGCACATGGGGCCTGGTGGGGGTAGTACCACTGGTGCAAGTGGTGCAGTCCAGAGTCAGGAGGCAGCACAGGTCACCGCAGAGGGCCTGTGCATGTCCCTGTCCTTGACCCTGTGACTACACCACCATGCACCAGCAAGGATGCCCCGTCCCAGGCCCGTCCGCAGGTAGGGGAGAGTGCCATGTCATCTGCCTTTCCACTACCTGCGGACGAGGGGTCCAAAGAACGTATGGGCTCCATCCTGATTGGTGTCGTGTTGCGCATGCGTGACATTCGTGATGACGTGCGTTCTTCCTGGGTGGAGAACGCTCGCCATCATGAACAGCAGTGTCGCAACATGGCACTGTTGGGAGGGGCCCTGGTTAGTGGGTTCCTGCATGTGACGCGCCTTCTGGCGGACCTCTCCTCCTCTGTGGAGACTATGCGCCAGTAGTTCTCCCTGCCGTCTTCCGGCCCAGATTCCACCAGGGCCCCCTGTGGACATGGCCTGACCAAGACAGCCAGCTTTGTGGAGATCCCATCCCTGCCACAGTCGGGAGTCAGCGGTCCAGCAGGGGTGGACACCACAACTGGAGACCAGCTGATGGAGGATGTGCAGGCATCATTGGACAGGGCACATGGACAGCAGCAGCAGCAGGAGCAGGCTCTAGGTGGGAGCAATGATGGCTCGGGGCCATCAACATCAGGGGGGCAGGCATCTGCCAGAGGGCAGGAGAACCCTGGAATGGATGTGTCTTCTGTGTGGCTGCGGTTGTGCCAGCGCATAGGTGCGGAGCGGCGGCGGGCGGAGGAGGTGCGGCTCACCATGGTCAGGGCGGAGTTCTCCATGTGTCGGGCGTTGAGGCGGGCTGAGTGCCTCGAAGCGACTCGCAGGGAGTTGGAACAGGCCATGAGTGCCTCCCTGCGAGACCTCGGGGCCAGGACAGAGGCCCGCCTCCAGCAAATAGACATGGAGTTCGATGATGCCCTGGCCGAAAACATCACTGAGTGAGCCGCAGGACTTGCCCGTCGCCATTGTAAATAGTTTATAGTGTTAGGTTTCCTTTTTATTCTTTATTTTGGGGCTTTTGGACTATGCCCCACACTTTTGTAAATAGTTTTTTTGTTAGGTAGGTTATTAGATAGGTTTCATTTGTTTCGTTGGGCTCATGGACCCTTGGAAATTTGACTGTACATAGTTGGACGTTGGATTGATTTTGATTTTGTACATGGATTAATGGATTTTTCTTTTGGACAATGAATTGTACATAGTTGGACAATGGATTATTTAGAACTTTTTCTTTTGATTTCACCATGGATCAATGGATTTTTTTTTTAACGTTTCCTTTAGATTTGCGTTGGTGGAGGGAGAGTTTGGACTATTTTTCTTTTGGATTTCTTTGTATTGGTTATACTTTTCATTTACTCTTCTTTTGCACATGATTTTCATTTCATGTTTGCTATTTTGTTATGCTTTCATTTTATTGATTTATTTTTGTACATAATACATTTTCATATTTTAGTTCCATGTGTGGGATTTGCTCATTGGGTTAATGCATGTGAAAATGTGGGTTTACACAATCAATGCCAACGAGTGTGTGTGTGTGACGGACATGTGGTGATGTACATAGTTAACTTTTGGTTTGTGTCTTGAGATAGGCATGTCAGTGTGGGGTGGCATGCAGTGGTATTTTGGTGTAGAAGTGGGCCATTATTGTGCATCTTTATTTCATGTAGGGGGGGCATAAGTGGTGGCCTGCTGGCAGGTGCCCCTCACTGCTCGGTGGTGGGGGTGCTGGGGGACATGAGTGGGTGCCTGCTGGCAGGTGACCCTCACTGCTGGGGTGTGGGGGTGCTGGGGGACATGAGTGGGGGCCTGCTGGAAGGTGCCCCTCACTGCTGGGGGGTGGGGGTGCTGGGGGACATGAGTTGGTGATCACTAGTGCAATGTGACACGTGGCCTGGCTGGGGGGCATGGCCATGGTGGACGGGTGCCTGCGGGACATGTCCGGGGGTGCAGGGTAGTCCCCTGTGGTGTGGGCTGCCTGCAGGGGCCATGGAGGGGGTAGAGGGGACACCTGGGAGGACCCACAATGCCAATTCACGTGTAGGACTCCCCGCGCACCACACTGGATACACGTAACCTGCTCTGACAGCAAATTTGCGTGTGAAAGTACCCGTGCACCCCAGTAAAACACGTACCCCGCTCGCACAGGACCAATCGCGTGTGAAAGTACCCACGCACCCCAGTAACACACGTACCTCGCTCGCACAGGGCCAATCACGTGTGAAAGTTCCTGTGTACCCCAGTAACACACGTACCCCGCTCGCACAGGGCCAATCGCGTGTGAAAGTACCCGCGCACCCCAGTAACACACGTACCCCACTCGCACAGGGCCAATCGCGTGTGAAAGTTCCCACGCACCCCAGTAACACACGTACCCCGCTCGCACAGGACCAATCGCGTGTGAAAGTACCCACGCACCCCAGTAACACACGTACCTCGCTCGCACAGGGCCAATCACGTGTGAAAGTTCCTGCGCACCCCAGTAACACACGTACCCTTCTCGCACAGGGCCAATCGCGTGTGAAAGTACCCGCGCACACCAGTAACACACGTACCCCGCTCGCACAGGGCCAATCGCATGTGGAAGTTCCCGCGCACCCCAGTAACACACGTACCCCGCTCGCACAGGGACCATCATGTGTGAAAGTTCCCGCGCACCCCAGTAACACACGTACCCCGCTCGCACAGAGCCAATCACGTTTGAAAGTTCCTGCGCACCCCAGTAACACACGTACCCCGCTCGCACAGGGCCAATCATGTGTGAAAGTTCCCGCGCACCCCAGGAACACATGTACCCTGCTCGCACAGGGCCAATCGCGTGTGAAAGTTCCCGCGCACCCCAGTAAAACACGTACCCCGCTCGCACAGGGCCAATCGCGTGGGAAACTCCCCACGCTGGGGTGTACATGAATTCAGAGGGGTGCGCAGGGAGTTTTACTGGTGTTTTCGTGGTTCGGGGCCTGTGCGTCATGTACGGGATTTGTGCGCTGTGCATGGCGCACGGGGAGGGGTTGGGGGCGTAACTGGCACTGCTTCAGGGTCGCTGCACCGTTCTGCGCCACGGATGGTTTTGGAGGCTAAAATCCGTGAATACGCTGTGCGCGGAAATGGATTTTAGCGAACGCGGCTGCCGCAGAAAGTCGCACGCGCACACTGTGCACCAGCCGCATGCGCCACTTGTGCGCTGAATTCTATGAATTACCCTGTGACTGTTTTGGATTAAACACAGGCAAGGGTAGCAACATTTCTGCCCTAAGAAATCAACTCCTGTCCCCATACAACTAAATTGTTCCAGCCCACCTGTCTGCTCAGGAGCTGGCCAGTGATGAATTCCCACTATAATCTGCTAACATGTCTCTCGTTTTCTGCATTAAGCTCTACCCAAGCCTTCCACTTAAACACATTGGGGCTCATAACGGGTCCGCGGTAACCATGCCGGTGCTACTGGCAGCTGACTTCCCGGTGCCACCAGGGGATTACAACCCCGGCAGCCCGGAAAGTCAGGCACCTGTAAAATGTTGGTCTCCATTACCATATGGAGGGGGGGCCATGGAAGCCCTAGCACTATTGTTAACATTGCCGGTGCTTCCATGACGGTCTGCCTACCGTGGCCGCTGCGCCTGGCAGGGATAGACCTGTCGGGCACAGTGGCTCTGGCAGGCAGACCTGTAGTATGCCAGTCTGGAAACAACAGTGCTGGTAAGCTTACCGGCACCATTATTTTCGTACCAGCATAACCATAATGAGCCCCATAGACTTATGCCAGGACTTCCTGCCTTGATATATTATTCGGGTTTTATTATTTTCCACTTCTCTAATGGTTTTATAACATGTCTAAGATTTTCTTAATACACTTCTAGGAGTGTCCTGGCACAGTAGGGCTGATTGGCGAAATGTGTGTAATAGTAAATATGAATCCACCCTCTTAGAGTTATTGCAGTTTTTCAACGCTTTCCAGTGTCTCACAAACATCTCAAAGAGGTTATGACTCTTTCTCAAGGTCCTTCTATTAAGATATAACAACACCACCATTGTTACATTTACTTAGTTTAGTGCCACATGCCCTCAGGTAGATGAGAAAGAACATATGAGACTCATTACAAGTATGGGGATGTGGGTATAAACTACATAAATGCAGTGGTAACTTTGTTACTTTACAGCCAAAAATTGGCAAAATTACCACTTGTGGGATTACCGCCAGTGGTAATCCCATCAAAATCCCATGGAGTCCATCAATGAGCACCCCCATACCAGCACTGATAATTGGGCAGAAATTCTGCTGGACCAAATGGTGATAAAAGTAATTCCGTTGGCAGTATTCAGCTGGATTTACCACTGGAATACTGCCAAACTTGAAATGAGACCCATGGGCCTTATTACGAGTACAGCGGTGCAGGGAATAATGGAGGTAAAGCAGTGGTAACTTCAATACCACAATATTACCAGAGCACTATTGCACCACCGTGCTTCAGGTTTGGCAGTGACAATGCTGGAAATAAATCTGCCACCTTACCACCAGAAATTGTCAAAATTGGCAGAATTACCACCAGCAGAATTACCGCTGGCAGTAATTCTGCCGAAACCCCATGGAGTCGTATGGATTCCAAAATTAGGGATTCACACCGCCTATCACCATTTGTAACCTCATGGTAAATTTGCGGTAAATTTGCGGGACGAAGTGTCAGTAACGATAATTGCGTTTTGCAGTATTTCAGCAGAATTACCACCAAAATCTTGCCAAACTGGGGATAGTACCGCTAATAAGAAAGCTAGGGCCAGGGTTTAACACCAAAGCATCCATTCAACTCAAAAATATAGCAGCATGCATACCAAAGCCTTCATATCGCCAGGTTTCATGCCTGAAGCAATAGAAACCAAGTACAATCAGCCTCATTACGAGTGTGGTGGTAAGTTGTAAAGTTGGCAGTAACTCTGTTACCGCCAAATTTACCACTATGCCAAGTTACAAGTCCGGGCCTGGAGTGAAGAATTTGCCTCCAGTAAAATGCTCGAGGTATATCTTCACAATCACTGCCAAACAATTGGCAGAATCCGAGGATTTACCATGGCGTAAATTCTGATGTGGTAATTAGGCCAAAAAGCCCCATTGGGTCCAATGGACCCGACCAAGTGGCAGTAACAGTAATTTGTTAGGGCAAATTTCTGACAGATTTATGCCTAATTACTGCCACTTGTAATGTGGCTGAATGTCTTCTAAAAAACCATTCCATCTCTGCCACCTATGGTAGGGGTTTCAATTATACTCCCTGAAAACCTTTCAGCACAAGTGGTAGTTCCCAATAAGAAATTCTCACTTTACAGAACAAAACAAATCTCCTAATTAGTCTAGGAACTGGGAGCGGGTCATGTTATCATATCTGCCATGCTGCAGATCACCTCACTGTAGAAGCCAAGGCTGGCGATGGGAGTAGGTGGTCTATGTAGAGAGTATGAGGGGGAGAACAGATCCCCAAGAGAAAGTAAGGGGCCTATTTCCACCAAAAATGAGATTGTGCACATGGAATATTTTAAAAAGAAAAGCAGTGTTTCCACGACGGACACCCAAAGAAGTGCAGAAATGGCAGGAAGAGTGAACAAGATATGCCCCTGTCTTGGAAAATGATTGCTCCTGGAGCAGACCAAAACAGAGGCTCTGGGGACACAGAATAACCAAAACACTAGGGATACTGGGGGAGCTAGGCCATGAAACAGAAGTGCTGGAAAGACAGGAGGGCAGTGGAGCGGCAGTAGTACTACCGATGCATGAAGATCTGCCGCAACCTGATCCACGAACACACTTTTTATTGCTACCCACTGAACCATCAGTGTGCTATGTCCAGGCCCTCCCGAAAACAATTTAGAAAAAACTAGGATCATAGGAGGTTCACAAATATACAAAGGAGAAACCTTCTCTGTGTGCCATGTATTAAAGTACAGCAGATGCGTAGCTAGGGGGGCTTAGGGGGCTATAGCCCTGGATCTTTTGGTTGTAGCCGCAGGTAGAATCACAGGGTCTACAACCAAAAGGATAGCTAGCCCCGAGTCCCGACAAAACCAACATTAGTGTAGCCCCAGATCTTTTCCAGACCTAGCAACACCCCTGAAGTACAGTGGCCCCAACAATGATCATATGCCCTAATGCTTCAGGCTCTCCTAGGGTGCTATACTGTCATTTACGCTTTTAACGACAACCCCATCCCTATAAGTCTAAACTCTTAACAACCTTTCCATTAGTCTGAGGTGCGCCAACATCTGCAAGAACTCTGCGGTTCTGAGAGGGGGACGTTTCAATGACAAGCTCAATGGCTAGACTACTGACAATCCCTTGAGAACTGTGTCCTCGTGGGCCAGAATAGAACAACTAAGGTCAACATCTCCTTCACCATGCATTTCACCAATATCTTGGCAGTTCAGGGAACAGGAATAAAAGGCACACAGTTAGTCAGTTATCCACGAAAGGGACAGAGGACCTCATCACAAGTTGGTCGGAGCATAAAAATTCAGTTGTAACGCTATTACTGCTGCATTACTGCTCCACCCAACTATGAGTTTGGCAGAAAGTTTGGCTGAAACCATGAACAGCGAGCTCTGATCTGCAGGTAAATCTGCTGACTTTCTGCCCATTTTCGTCACAATTACCACTGCACAATTTGAGCTGCTGTAATTGTTCCAAAAATGCCCCATAGAGTCCTACAGAGTCTTTAAAAAAATGGGGATTAACAGCATTGCCGCAGTTCATGATCCGGCACGAATAGCAGCAGACCGAGTTGCGGTAACGCTATTTTCGTTGGCCGGTATCCCAGTGGATTTACAGCCAGGATACAGCCCACTTGTGATGAGGCCCAGAGCATCTATTCCATAAGCCTGTGATTCCTTGAACCTGGTTCATGTTACAAGTAGAGCATTCTTTTGGGAGGTTAACAGATCCACTATTGGAGTTGTGTAGGTCTGACAGAGCGAATGGAAATCCTTGCAGCATAGATAGCACTTCAAGGGGGATGGGAAAAGTCTTCTCAATTGATCTGCCACACCACTGTGAACTCCCCTGATGTCTAATGATGATGGCAACATCTACATCTAGGTATTGACGTACAGCTACTTGATCCTTGTGCCCACCTTGAGGACTTATGTAATTTACAATATGATGGTCGTAGGGGTCCAACTGATGATTAGAACTTCTCACTTCTGAATTTCAATAGAATCAGAATTGACACACATTTTTGAAAAAAACTGCAGTTCTTATTTAATTTGTGTGCAGTAAGTGTTGTAATACACATGAATATTAGGACATAGCATTGTTTTGCTCCCTTTTCATCAAGACTTGGCTGGTGGCAGTGGTAACAACCCTATTTTTCCTGCCGCGGTTATCTTAAATAACCTTGGTAAGATTGAGGCTATCTTGGTAGCCTCGAACTTAAACCCGCCAGGCCATATATGTTTTATTACCGTTCCGGCTGAGTTTATTCGCTGTTTCTTTTTGTAAAAGTCTTTCTCGTGTTTTACTCTGTGCGCCAAACCAGGTTTGATTCCTTTGTTCACCGTCTTTTCGGGGGCTTCTACTCAGAAGCCCTCCTTAGGCGCCTGTATGTCTGGGGGGGACAGGATGTGAGGGAGGGATTTAGGACACCCTGCACAGTGTCTCCTTGCAGACCCATGTCGCACTCTGAAATGATTGCCTGTGGTGACTGTCCCGGCGGGACAGCCAGCCTGCTGTGTGATTGACAGCCAGGCTGTGTGAATGGGGGAAAACTGCATAAAAAGCAGGTCTCTGGGTCTGGAAAGGGAGAGTCGCCGACTGGAACGAAAGAAATGACGAGGAAGCTGACGGAAGAGGACCCTGACTGAACTTCCCGGTGAAGCCCTGCTGCAGGTGCGAATCCTCGAACTCCAACCACAGAGAAGATCCTCCAGGAATCTTCTTCCCCAGAGCTGGTGGTTCCAACCAGTTCGCACAAACTGCAAGCCAGGACTCCCTCCTCTAATCGAATTCACTGTACAGAGCTACAGTGGCCCGGATAGCCAGGTAGGTCAGACCCTGCTTGGGTTTTAAGGAGTGCACCTTTTATTTGTTGCTTTGCTCTGCTGCTGGTTTCTCCCCTGGGTAGTGCAGGACCCTCCACTCTTCCTACTTTGTGTCAGTCCGATAGTCGCTTCAGGAACCATGAGCCTGCAGGAACTACCAGGAACGTCCGCCTCAGCTACAGCTTCTTCTCCATTTAAAGGTACTGTGCAAATACGGTTGTGCGTTTCGTTCAGCCGCGGTGAAGGTGTGTGAAACCTTTCGCCAATTCAAGAGTTTGTCCTTCTCTTCTCTTTAAACTAACTTTTCTGCCAACCAACTTTGTCCGGAACTCTTGGCAAAGACTTAACCGCAAACTACCCTGAACTGTGTGATCTTGAGCAAAAGACTTTTGTCCTATTGCTTTTGGCCCTAAGCCTAGTTGATTTGATTCCATCACTGTAGTTCCTCTTTCTAGATTGCCTTGCTTACTTACCTGTTGGTGCTGCTCAATTTTATCCTAACTTTGTTTTCCCCTCCCTTTTTAAATTGCTGGAGTGCCATTTTGCTCACACTTCGTTTTGAGTTTAAATTTGTCCATAATCTATTTGGAGTGGTGTGGTGTATTGGTAACGTGATTTTTCAACTGCTTTACTTTAGTGAAATGTTATACAACTGATGTGTAAATAAATGTATATTCTTTTACTCAGAAACCATGAGTCAGTGTTTGTTTGAATCATAGTAATTGCTGTCCTTTGTGTAACTATTTGATACTGCTCACTTACTCTTCAGATAAGTCTGGCTGCTCAGACATCGCTACCACTTTTACTGTGTAGTACAGGCCTGTACCAAAGGTGAATTTGTACTGTCACTTGTAGTCTTAATTGTGTGTGGTGTTCCCAAAGGGTACTGAATATAATTCTGCCTAACACTGGTGTACAGCGGTTAGGATCAAATATAGTAATTACACTTAAAGTGCTGCTATTACCTTGGATCAACTAACCACAAGGCTACCATCACTAAAAAGCAATATTAATCATGTCTGATATGGAAAGCTACAGTCAGGAGACCCTCCTTAGTTACACTATGGATTATTTAAAAAATCTGCGTAGAGAAAGGAATCTCTCTGTTAAAGGCAAACAGTCTGAATTGATTGAAAGATTGTTAGAGAAACAAAGTCTGGAGGGTGGGTCTGAGATACCTGACCCCTAAGCAAATGTGTAAAATAATGTGGATGATAATGTATCTATTATTGATGAGTTGGAGGAAGAATATGTGTCTCCTAATGTAGGTCTCACTGCTCTCTTGTCTGCTTAGCAACCTCAACCTTTGTCCACTGGGACCCCACCAGGTCCTACACTCAGTCCTGAATTAACTGCTCTAGAAAAGATGAGGCTTGAACTGGAATGCAAATCTTTAAATGCTCGACCTGAACAAAAACACCAAGAACTTAAGCTCAGAGAAATGGAGTTGAATCATGAACTAGAAATGAAAAGGTTATCTCTTGAAAATGCTTATCTCCCAGAGTCTTCTAAGTCTTCCAGTCCTAATAGACCCCGTATGCCTAAAGAAATTGTGGGTATGTATGAGGTTAAGCTTGATATTTTAGATTGGTTGGCAATGTTTGAATATAACCATGGTATTCAAGGTCTTACAGGGAATAAGTTGCTTCCCTGGCTTCTCTAGGCTACCCACTGCTGCATCTGATGTTGTGATGGAGTTGGGGGAGGTGTATAGGACGGATTATGAGTGTATGAAGCTACCTTTAATTGCTAGATTTGGGAAGACCCCTTCCCAGTACCTTAAGAGGTTTAGGACCCTCAATGGCATGATTGTACCCCTTGGGCTACATGGGTATGTGAATGTTTGAAAAACTTAGATGGTTGGGTTAAGGGTTACAGAGTGAACACTTATGAAGGTATGAGAAACCTTGTTATGTTTGAGTCAATTTATGATGCCTGCTGCCCTGAGCTCAGACAGCACTTGGCTGATTCTAAGGAGATAGATCCAAAGAGGTTAGCTGAGGCTGCTGACTTGTGGGTTGCCAACAGGGATACTCACAAGGATTCTGGGGCAACTCAGAAGAAGGATGAGGGAAAGCAGCCAAAGAAATATAACAAGGAGAATTCGTATACCTCCAATCCAAAAGAGGGCCACAAACAGCAACATAAGGGTAAACCACAGGGAAAACCAAATCTGGCTAGTCCACCATCTGGACCCAAACCAGATGGAGGTCAGAACAAACCCCCATTCATCAAGACATTTGGGAAATGTTATGTTTGTGGGTCAACTGACCATGCGAAAGGGGATCCAAGATGTAAGGGTAAACCTTCAGGGATTCACATTGTCTCCTTAGCCTTCTCCCCAGAGGAAGAAGTACCTATGGCAAGTGGAGGTTTTCACCTACTGGCTGATGAACCCATGAGAATCTTAGCTAGTGCTTCTTTAGTGTCCCTGGGCTTGTGGGAACAACAGAATTTAGATGTCTATAATTCCATCCCAGATAATACTAAAGAGTTTTATAAAGATAGTGTTCTTGTGAATGGTCAGGAGACTCCTGCCATCAGAGACACTGGAGCCAGCATAACTGTGGTGGATGAATCATTTTTCAAGGTGGAGGATGTTGCTAAGGCACCCAAACGCCTCACCAAGTTAGCTGGAGTGATCCAGTGTAATGATATGACTGTCAAAATGCCTGTTAGTATGCAGAGTGAAGTGCCTGGGAGAGTTTTCTTGGGTAATGACCTGAAAACTCTTGGAGATGTGTCAAGTACCCCCAATCCTCCCAGTAAAAGGAGACAGGAGCTCACTAGGCCTGCAAGGGAGAGGACCTTGAGGGGCTCTCCAGAGGAGTTGATAGAGGAAACCATCACTCCCACTCCACAAGAGTTGCTCACTGCCATTTCTAAAAAGTCAGAGGCAAAGGGGAAACCCAAGACCTCCAGGAAAAAGTCAGACATCACCCCTGTGCTACCAACAAGGACATTCCCAAGATTGTCCAAGTTCACACCTGTGATCCCTCCACCTGCTGAGGCAGAGTGTGAGGTGCAACCTTGTGTGGTTGAGCCAGTTTCTGAAGAATCAGATCTGGAAGACGACACTGTTTTGGTTGGAGATCTTGACCCCGTTGACCATCCTGAGCTTCAGCCTTTACTGGCAGAAGGTGGACCCAACAGGGCAGACTTCAGCAGAGGACAAAAGGAGTGTCTTACTCTCGAAGGTCTTTGACAACAGGCTGCTCACCAACTTGTTGGGCAAGAGGTTGGAAAGCACAGGTTAAGCTGGGAACATGGCCTCTTCTACAGTGAACCGACTGAGTCTATCCATGGGGACTGCAAAAGAATTGTAGTGCCCCTGGCCAGCAGACTCCAGTTCCTACAGCTGGCCCATGAGATACCTTTGGCTGGTCATTTGAGTTTCAAAAAGACCAAGGAAAGGCTCTCCTTATACTTCTACTGGCCTAAAATGGGTTCAGAAGTTGACAAGTTCTGTAGGAGCTGTCACACTTGCCAAACCTCTGGCAAGAGTGGAGCCAAGAATGTGGCACCCCTGGTGCCTCTCCCAGTGGTGGCAGTTCCTTTTGAGAGGGTGGGCATCGACATTGTTGGTCCCCTTGACCCACCCACATCTTCAGGGAACAGGTTTATCCTGGTTGAAGTAGAGCATGCTACAACATACCCAGAAGCCATACCTATGAGAACTGTTATGGCCCAGGCTGTGGCTAAGGCTCTACTTGGTATTTTTTACCAGTGTAGGGTTTCCTAAGGAAGTGATATCCGACAGGGGATCCAATTTTATGTCCCACAATGCAAGCCATGTGGAAAAACTGTGGTGTCACTTACAAGTTCTCTACAGCCTACCATCCACAGACACATGGACTGGTACAGAGGTTTAATCATACTATGAAGAGCATGATAGGTGCTTTAGAAGAACCCCTTAAGAGAAAGTGGGACATTCTACTGCCATGCCTTCCCTTTGCTTATAGAGAAGTCCCTCAGGAGAGAGCTGGATACAGTCCCTTTGAACTTCTCTATGGCCATCCAGTCAGAGGTCCATTGGCCCTGATTAAGGAGGGGTTAGAGAGTGCTCCTTCCCCCAAGCCAGTCAGAGTGACTGACTATGTGATAGGTCTCCGGAGGAGAATGTCACACATGATGGCAGAAGCTATTGATAACTTAAAAGCAGGTCAGGCTCTGGTCAAACATTGGCATGACCAGAAGGCTAGCATGGTTGAGTTTACTCAAGACCAGCTTGTATTAGTTATGGTGGCTACAGGGCAGAGGGCCTTGCAGGACAAATGGATAGGACCCTTCAAAGTTATGGGCAAACCTGGAGAGGTGAACTATTTGGTGGACTTAGGCAGACCTAAGGAGGCTCCCAGAGTCTATCACACCAACTGTTTAAAGGCATATTTTTCGAGGCCAGAAGTGGGAGCATGCTTCTAGCTTCAACTCAAAAGGAAGAGGAGAGTGAACCTCTACCTGACCTCCTCAGAGGCCAATCTTTGGAATAGAAAATAGAAGGAGTCAACCTCTCTTCTCAGCTGACATCTGAGCAACAGGAGGAGTGCAAAGTTCTGTTAAATCAGTTTGCCTCCCTGTATTCACTTTCACCAGGCTTGACCCCTTGGGGCTATCATGATATTCTCACTGGTGGCTGTCTATCTGTAAAAAGCAGGGGTTACAGAATGTCAGAACATGTAAGATCCCACATCAAAGGAGAGGTCAACAAGATGCTTGATCTCGGGGTTATAGAGCCCTCTACAAGTCCATGGTCTAGTCCAGTTGTTCTAGTACCAAAGGCAGGATCCAAGTTGAGATTCTGTGTGGACTATAGAGCTCTAAATGCAGTCACTAAGACTGATGCCCATCCTTTGCCAAGGACAGATGAACTGGTGGATAGACTTGGTTCAGCCAAGTACCTCAGTACCTTTGATCAGAAGTCAGGCTATTGGCAAATAGCCCTGACAGACCATGCCATTGAGAAAACTGCATTCTCAACCCCAGCATGCCTCTACCAGGTTACGCCTTTTGGACTAAAGATTGCACCTGCTACATTCCAAAGAATGGTCAATCAAGTTCTGAATGGGATGGAGGACTTCTGCATGGCATACTTGGATGACATTGCAGTGTTCAGCCCTACATGGAAAGAACATATTGATCACTTAGGATATGTTTTGCAGGCTCTTGAGCAGGCCCATCTGACCATAAAGGCAAGCAAATGTCAAATTGGTCAGAGCAAAGTCATCTACCTTGGTCATGAGGTAGGAGGAGGTGAAATAAGGCCATTGCCTAGCAAAGTACAAGCTGTACAAAACTGGGCCACCCCTACTACTCAAACCCAAGTGAGAGCTTTCCTAGGTCTCACTGGGAACTACAGGAATTTCATAGAGAACTATGGGACCATAGCTTCTTGCATGAATGTGATCTCCTCTCCAAAATTCCCTAAAAAGGTTAGATGGAATGAGGAGTGCACCCAAGCCTTTGAAAACCTGAAGAAAGCCCTTTGTCAAGCTCCAGTCCTAAGAGCTCCTGATTATTACCAACCCTTCATTGTGCAGACAGTTGCATCCAATACAGGTATAGGTGCAGTCCTTAGTCAACTGGATGAGAAAGGTAGGAAGCACACCATTTGCTTCATCAGTAGGAAACTGAAGGAACCAGAAACAAGGTGGGCAACCACAGAGAGAGCATGAATGTTTTGCCATTGTGTGGTCTCTGAAGAAGTTTAGACCATACTTGTATGGATCTACTTTTGTGATTCAGACAGACCACCAACCCTTGAGATGGTTAATGCAAATGAAAGGGGAGAACACAAAACTTCTGAGATTGTCTATCTGCCTGCAAGGGTTTGATTATACCATTGAGCACAGAGCAGGATGTCACCACCAAAATGCTGTTGGTCTCTCTAGGATGTTTTTAACCGACTAGAGGTAGAGATTCATCCAGGAGTGGATTACATCCTCCTGTCCCTTAGTGTGGGGGGGGGGTGAGTGTTGGGGAGAATTCTCAAGAATGGCTAATTTTCCTTACCTACTGAGTCCCTCAGCAGCTTTGCTGGATTTCTAGGATTTATTTCTTTCACCTGGTAAGAGTGTGAGCCCTTTTGTCCCCACTCTTACATGTGTTTTGCTGTGTGTGTTTAACATTTTTGTGTTCATAGACTGTTGAGCCTCACCTACTCCACAGGCATCATCTTTTTACTGTGTGTTACACAGCACCTTCAGTGCAGTGACACAGGGTTGTCTTTTAGACTTCCCAACTCAGACTCCATTTTATGGGACTGACTACTGTCTCTCAGAACACATAACGTTGCCATTAACTTTATTAGCATCTGTAAAACCACAGACCCAGTACAAACCATCTTACATGGAGTACTGGAAAGGGTTAATACTTATCCCTTTTGTCTGTTTCTCTTGGAGCATTGTTTTTCTCCCTTTTCATCAAGACTTGGCTGGTGGCAGTGGTAACTACCCTATTTTTCCTACCGCGGTTATCTTAAATAACCTTGGTAAGTTTTAGGCTATCTTGGTAGTTTCGAACTTAAACCCGCTAGACCACATATGTTTTATTACGGCTCCGGCTGGGTTTACTCGTCATTTCTTTTTGTAAAAGTCTTTCTTGTGTTTTACTCTGTGCGCCAAACCAGGTTTGATTCCTTTGCTCACCGTTTTTTTGCGGGCTTCTACGCAGAAACCCTCCTTAGGCGCCTGTATGTCTGGGGGAACAGTATGTGAGGCAGGGGCTTAGGACTCCCTGCACAGGGTCTCCTTGGAGACCCATGTCACACTCTGAAATGATTGGATGTGGTGACTGTCCCGGTGGAACAGCCACCCTGCTGTGTGATTGACAGCCAGGCTGTGTGAATGGGGGAAAACTGCATAAAAAGCAGGTCTCTGGGTCTGGAACGGCAAAGTCGCCACTGGAACGAAATAACTGACAAGGAGCTGATGGAAGAAGACCCCTACCACGACTGAACAGCCCAGTGAAGCCCTGCTGCAGGTCCGAATCCTTGAACTCCAATGACAGAGAAGATCCTCCAAGAATCTTCTTCCCCTGAGCTGGTGGTACCAACTAATTCGCCCAAACTGCAAACCAGGACTCCTTCCTCTGGTCGAATTCGCTGTACAGAGCTACTGTAGCCCGGATAGCCAGGAAGGTCAGACCCTGCTTGGGTTTTAAGGAGCGCATCTTTTATTTGTTGCTTTGCTCTGCTGCTGGTTTCTTCCCTTGGCAGTGCAGGACCCTCCAGTCTTCCTACTTCATGTCAGTCTGACAGACGCTTCAGGAACCGTGAGCCCGCAGGAACTACCTGGAATGTCCACCTCAGCTACAGCTCCTCTCCATTTAAAGGTACTGTGCAAATCCGGTTGTGCGTTTCGTTCAGCCGCGGGGAAAGGTGTGTGAAACCTTTCGCCAATTTGAGGGCTTGTCCTTCTCTTCTCTTTAAACTAACTTTTCTGCCTACCAACTTCGTCCAGAACTCTTGGCAAAGACTTAACCGCAAACTACCCTGAACTGCGTGATCTTGAGCAAAAGACTTTTGTCCTATTGACTTTGGCCCTAAGCCTCTTTGATTTGATTCCATCACTGTAGTTCCTCTTTCTAGATTGCCTTGCTTGCCTGTTGGTGCTGCTCAATTTTAGCCTAACTTTGTTTTTCCCTCCCTTTTTAAATTGCTGGAGTGCCATTTTGCTCACACTTCGTTTTGAGTTTAAACTTGTCCAGAATCTATTGGGAGTGGTGTGGTGTATTGGTAACTTGATTTTTCAACTGCTTTCCTTTAGTGAAATGTTATATACAACTGATGTGTAAATAAATGTATATTCTTTTACTCAGAAACCTTGAGTCAGTGTTTGTTTGAATCATAGTAATTGCTGTCCTTTGTGTAACTATTTGATACTGCTCACTTACTCTTGAGATAAGTCTGGCTGCTCAGCCATCGCTACCACTTTTACTGTGTAGTACAGGCTTGTACCAAAGGTGAATTTGTACTGTCACTTGTAGTCTTAATTGTGTGTGGTGTTCCCAAAGGGTACTGCATATAATTCTGCCTAACACTCATGTAGCGAGAATATGATACATAGTTTAACTTGTATGCCAATGGCGAATTTTACGGACAATGAACTAGGTATGGTTGTTATCCCCTTGATTTCCATTCATTGAATCCATACACACGTTTGTCGTACATGGCACACAGCAATAAGGCTTATTGTTTGTCACCACAGCATTTCTATATTCATGTATGTCTTACGTGATTCATTGCAATAACTATGAGACATTGTACACACATGATTTCTAGACTGACTGAATACATTGATGGCACACCAATTGGTTTCTGATCAAGTATGTGAATTTCTAGTCTTAGAACTGTCTGAGCACGTCAGCTTTCATTTGTTGGCGCCATATGCTCAAAGTAATGTGTTCCTTTACCATCATTGATCCATGGTACCACCGAATTATAATAATCACTAACATATAATAATCACCAATATGAGGCACAGTGCCAAATTATGCCACCGTGCCACCCATATACAGCTGGGTGTCCATAGATGTCTTTGCGTTGATGTACCCTTCGTTTACTATCGTCCGGAAATGGCCGACGGCCACTCTGATGTACTTTTCGTTACCATGACAACCACATTCTGCAAACACATATATTTGTAAACCGATTTCCAGATATCTACCTACTGGGATCCTCTCAATTAACACTGCACCGATATATATATACTTTTTCAACATAGTATATTCATCAGGCATTTTCTGTAGCCTCCTATTTTGGGAGATTTTCAAAATGGCGGCAGGTATAAACACCATGGTTTCCAAGGAAATGGCACGCCTAGCCAGCCGCATTTGAGACAGTAGTCTGACCGTCCACATGCTGAAAAGCAGCAGATTTATGCTTGTGATTTATTGCCTCAGGTATGCGCACTTATTCACAACACCATGCTGATATTCACGTGATCAAGCATGCTTATATTCGGGGGCAATTATATTGCTAACATTGACACGATCGGCCGTCTCCACATCCCTCTCACTCACACTCGGTAATTCACACATACGAGTGCGAGTATTGCTTCCTGCACTTTTTCCGACGGACATTCCGCAGATAGAATGTTTCCTCATCTGTGCATGTCACCACTGGATGAATTATGGTCCCGTACAAAATATAAGTGGGCAATAGAAATTCGGTTTTATTTTTTTTAACTATGCCATGAGCACTCCCAGCATTTTAAGGCATTTAATCACGACCCTATGGGGAATATCTATGAGCAGCACATCACACCACGCGCCCACATGTCCTTCACTCCAGACACATCACTGGTGCACTGACTCTAGAGAGCACTCTGAATTATAGCGCTCCTCTCTGACCATTGCTCATAAATGAGCGGTCTGCTCATCGATATTTTGATTTTTCGATTATGTCCACAGTGGCCAAATGAACCCACACTGACTGCCCGGACCCTGACGTACTAATACGCTGCCTGTCTTGAGATTTCTTTCCTTACACAGGCGCATGACTGGTAAGAGCAATTCCCTCCTTCCATCATGAGCACATTAGTTAGACCCTCTATTTTGTGTGCCACGAATTTATTCATGGTCATTACCTTTGAGGCATGACCCCCCTGCAGAAGTACTATTCACCGGCCCTCATCAGTGTACGCAGACACTAAGATGACTTACGCCAACGTGCTATTTCTGATTATGGTAAGGACCGCAATCCCCATGGTTCTCCTCTGAGAACTGTGTTTCTCATGCATACAATGCATTCCAACTTTTAGATCTTTGAATTTATACACACTCCTGATACATTCTTCTGTCTATTTACTCCGACAGATTACATAGGATTCTTCATTCATAAGAATGTATCCGTCCTGATGAAGGCCTACTAAACCCCTGCTCCCCAAGTTTAGCTAGAATGGCCGAAACACTGTTGTGTTGACCTGTTTTCATGTTGTCTTTCAACGTTTGATTGTTTCACATATATGTGCTTTGTATTAGCCAATTACAATACTTAATTCTCATGTCACCCTCACTAGGAGACCTAGAGAATGTAATTGCTTGAATTTGTCCTCCAAATATTGTTAATTTGGATTTTGCTACTCATGTACTGCACCATGTATGTTTTCATGTCGAATATCCTATGTCCTAATGTCCATGTGTATTACAACACTTACTGCACACAAATTATACAAGAACTAAATTTCATAAAATTGTGTCAATTCTGATTCTTTTGAAATTCAGAAGTGAGAAGTTCTAATCATCAGTTGGACCCCTATGACCTTGCTCAATTGTGTTGTTATATGAGTCTACTTACCTGGGTAGAGCAGGGCATCAACCAGGTGCCCATTGAAATACTTTATTAACAATATGATGTCCATATGAATGAGAACTGGCTTCCTTCTGAACTGGATGGAAAATGCTTGCAGGACATTTCAAACTGTTTGCTGTTCTCTTTAGTTGGAGGTACTCATTTGCTGATTGTTTTGATCTTTTTTGTGCACTGACAGATCTTTCTGCTTTGCACACAGACTGAAGGCATCACTTGCTATGACATGCTATTTCATGTTATTATGTGCCCATCACGACTGTAGTGGGTTTGCGGTACCAGTCAGAATCTTCAGTGAAGAAGGATTGAGAATTCCATACCTCCTGGAGGAAGTCACCATCTAAGTCTCTAATGCCACTCATTAATAGAGTAAATGCCTCTGTTTGACAAAGCCTGATTTCAGTGATATAAAGGGTTGAGCAGAGGTTTTAGACTATACTATACTCATTAAAGTACAAATACTGATGCAGCCATATATCCTTGCATTGCCAACCATGTCCTGGCAGAAGACATTGAGTGACCCAGGAGCCTCGGAAGACTAAAACTCAGCTCACCTTTGGCTGACAAGAAAAACAAAACCCAGCTGTGTGCAGAATTGGGCACCTGTATATTCCAGATCTTGAGCCAGTAGCAGACGGGAATTCTGTCAAATCATTGAAAACCATTATGAATCAACAATTGCATTCTACCATAGTCTCCTTGATTGTCTAGGTCAAAACGGTCCTTCAGAAAGATAAGCCTCTGTGTGTTGCATATTTCTTTATTTGTGTTTTATTTATCTATATAGCACTAAGCACGGACCTGCAGGCAGTGGAGCACTTAGAACAAAGACATAAACCAAACACATTCAAACCAAGAATCATGGCCTGAACCATAGGGCATTGAGGAAGAAATCAATGAAAAAAAGCTGTTTTTAGACCACACTTGAAACAATCAAAGGAGAGACAAACCCCGTAAATCAGGTGGAAGGGCGTCCAACATTTTGGTGCAGCATACAGGAAGGACTCCTGAGAAACCCCTGAGAAACCATGATCAGCCTATCTCTAGGCACAAACAGAAGAAAATAATTGGTAGATCCAAGTATCCTCAATGATGGTTGCCAGCAGAGTCTATTAGATATATATGCTGGGTTTGTGCCGTATAAGCACCTGTGTGTAACAGAGAGAAAGTGAAATATGATTCTGGGGGCAACTGGAAGCCAATGTAAGTCTTTCCTGGCCTAAGAAAAATAATCACTCCTTTGAAGATCCCCAACTTCTCACAACGCATTATTTTGCACTGTCTGTAATCAGACAGTTTCTCCTTTGCCAATGCCATACACAAGTATAGTGACAGAGCCAGAACAGTCACTTTACTATGTATCTTGTAGCAGTTTCTATCTGGGTATTTCCACACTAATTTAGAAGGATTTCCTGTTTTAGTCCAATGACCAAAGTCGCTGCCATGGAATACAGATCTCAGACATCACATTGAATGACAGAGGCAAAAAAAACACAGAAGTGTATGTAGGAGGAGCAAATAGCTATACTCTCGTTTAGGGGTCATTGACTAATTATTGAATTACATAATTTAGGATTGATCGACATGAAAGCAGATTGTTTTCATTTAATAAGGACTGTGAAGAGAATAGAAAGTGATAAGTGCTCATTAGAACTCTTTTGTAAGTAGCATGAAAAAACATCTGTAAAAAGTACTATATTACATTTCAGTAAACAATACTTTATTTATACTTACATATTCATGGCAAGGCACATATTGCTGCCTGTTGTGACTCAACGAAAATGACCTTTACCTCCAACCGGGCCTGGGCCGAACAGTTCAAATAAAACTTGAGCCCCTTTCATTTCAATCGGTTAGACCAAGTCAAAACCAAGTCAAAACATTCCTATTTGACGTTGGATCTCTACAAAGGCTGGAGAATAGAAACTCGAAACACTCCAAGCTGGCCTTTGCAAAGACAAGGGTGCTACATCATAGTTCTGGCTCGCTATGGAATTTGTGTAGAGGGTAGTTTATGAATAGTAAGGGAGGTGTGCTCCTAGCCACCTCCAGGGATTCACTACATATATGGCCAAGGCACACATAGTCCCCAAAGTTCATCCATCTGGTTGCCTACCCACCTGGATTGTCTAACAATATTATAGCAAAAGTCGATCTAGATATCTAAATTACCTGGATGTTTGCGAAATACATGTGTACAGCCACTCAAAGTGCATTATCCTTTTTAATATCGATAACAGAGTGAATAGCACTGACACCATAAATCCCCTCGCATGGTCTGTAATAGAAAATACTCGTTACAAAAGAGCATGTGGGAGGAGGCCGTAGTCATATTAGTAGACGACTTCAACGGCCAGTTCAAAATACTGAACAACACTAAATGTAACACAAATCTAGTAACGATCACTAGCAAATCCAGAAAAAGAATCAAATGGGAGGATGTTTTGACTGAGGGGATGGAGGAACAGATTTATCACGCATTGCTGCCACACCTGGAGCGCGTGCTCAGTAATAGTTTAAACAGCGGTGAGGTGATAAGCGCATTTGAACATATGATGATTGATATAGCACCCTTTGTCACCAAAACTGGTAAAATAGCCCACACTAGAACTATGAAACATGCAAAATGGTACGACAGTGATTGTCACCATGCCAAAGCCGAACTTATTAGGCAAGTGAAAAACCCACTGCCACAGGCAAAAACAAGGCAGAGAGAACTGAGAACATCCTACAAGAAATTAGTGAATAAGAAGAAGGCTGATTTTATAAAGAATGAGTGGCAAGAGCTCCTGGATGCTGTTAACAATAGGGATAGTGTGACCGTTTGGAAAAAGGTAGCGGGAGCCACCAGTGAGAAATCGAGTACTATACATGGGAGCATTTCCAAAGATGCCTGAGTAAATAATTTTGTTGATTTCTATGCCTTTGATGTTGCTCCATCTCCCTTCATCAGGTCATCTACCATTCCACATGATCCCCTTGGCCCTCTTGTTGTTAATTTATGTCTTATCCCATGATATAAAAGAGGCTATTTTAGCCCAGAGGGCAGGCAAAACAGCAGGGCCAGACCTCATACATGTTGATCTTTTTAAGCAGGAAGTTGACATATGGGGCCCCTGTACTGTGTGCTATTTTTAACGCGATAATAGAATCTGGCAAGGTACCCAAATCATGAACAGAAGCCATTGTAATCCCTGTGTACAAGAAAGGGGGAAGGGACAATCCTGCAAACTACAAGCCAATATCACTGCTTGATGCATCCGGGAAAATATTTGTGCTCACAATTCTAAAGCTTTTTTAGGTATTCTTTAAAGATTGGTGTATTAAGCATGTACTTATGTATTTATGTATTTATTGTGAGTGTTGTTTTGCATGCACTTTTTATGGCTAAAATAAAAGTTTTTGATGATGATGATCAATAGTAACAGTATAGATTAGAGTAGAATTAAATCAACAATAGGGTCTAGACAGAGTTAGGGAGTTAGATTAGAATTTCATGCAGATTTGTGGGGGAAATGATTTGTGGGTTGAGGGTTTTGCACCAAACCAGCGGAGTCCCCAATGTTCCATCCTCTCGCAAATCTTTTTTAATCTTTATATCGTGCCTCTGGGCACACTCCTCAAAGATCCTCATATAGCCATCCAGCAATACGCTGATGATACTCAGTTGTATATGAGAGTGAAAAGTCCACAGAACATCACTTGTCTCTGTGATTACATAGCAATTTTCTGTCCTGGATGCCGACTGCTTACCTCAAACTTAAGCCCTCCCAGAACGAATTTGTCCCCTTAGGTCCCCCCACTGAACAACAATAGAGTCAACAATGGCTCAGTGAATTTCAACTGGAAGAATTTCATCCACAACTCTCAAATTCAGGGAGATCTATGTTGAATGGCGGCGATTGTAAGGTCACCCATTGGCAGAATCCAATATCTCAGACTGTAGTAGGAACTTACTGGTACACAGTATTACATCTCTGTGGCTTAAATAAAAGGTGAGGTTTTCTGGAACACAGAAGAAGTTTTAAAATCACTTGCCGTGTACGCTGGCTATTTCTGGATATATTATTGCATTGGCTGCATTGACCTTCCAACGCTCACTTCCCTGATCTGTCTGTCTTGTCTTATGATGAGGGGAAGGAAAAAGACTATCCAATTGCTCGCTCCTGGGAACTTGCAACCCAAACAAAATCCCTTGCAAAAAACTTTTGAGTACTGTGGGCACGGACTCCACGTTTATCCCTGCTGAGAAGCAACTTGCTCCCTCTCAGGAAACGCCAATGTCTGCTGCTAAAGAGGATTTGGCCACCAGCTTTCAGGCTTTTCAAGAAAGATTTTCAACTTCCTTTCAGGTGAAATTTATGTCATTTACATCGGAAATAAAACATTCACTTGCAGATTTCAGCAAAGACATTGCCAATTTTGGGGAGCAAGTTGATGCCAATGAACAGGCAATCCAGATTTTGTCACAGGACATTAAACAGACGGACATTGCATTGGAAGATCTGGCTAGGGTAACAAGGAATATTGAGCTTTAATACAAAGATCTGGAGAATAGGTACCATCGTTCGAACATCAGAGTAAGAAATCTTCCGGAAACTGTGTTGGATTCACAGTTAAGAGAGGTGGTGACCCAGATCTTCATGGATTTGCTTCCAGGTGAGGAAAACCACTCACTCTCTATAGACAGTGTGCATCGGACTGGTCCAAAAAGGAGCAATCCTGGGGCTTGTGCTCGAGATATTTTGGCTGCCTGTACCTCCTACCAACAAAAAGAACAGATACTGAGAATGGCCCATGAACAAAACACGATCACATACAACGGGATGGAAATCCAGCTCTATTAAGATCTCTCCCAGATCACTCTCCAAAAGTAGCGAGAGATGCAACCGGTGGTCCAAATATTATGGGATCGAGGGATCAAATATAGACGGACTTTCCTATTTGGAATTTTGTTTTCAATCGATGATAAGCAACATAGGATTACATCCCTAGAAGCAGGATTGTCTTGGCTGCAAGTTGAAGAGGAAGCGGGAGAAGGCGCAACAGCCTCTGGCACTGATCGTTCATCTCAGAAGCCTAAAACATGGGAATGGTCGGTGGTGCCACGTTGAGGAAAAAGGCAGACGCAGCAGTAAATGGAAGATTGGAAGGCCCGTCTGAGGGGTCTGACTTCAAAGGTGACCGATTAAGGCATAAACACTGCTGACTGTGGGAATCAAAGGCTGTTTTGAGGTAGATTTACAATGTATCTCATATGAGGAGGAGGTGCTGTGGAGCCCTGTTAGAATCTATCTGTTATGTAACAGATGGGGGTACTAGTTTATCCTGCACGTTGTCCTGGGGGATTAGTGAGTTCATGGCCGGGGCCGGTTGCCCCGGATTTTGTTAGGAACTATGGCTCACACCAGGAAACTATGGTTGGGGTTGTGTATCTATGAGTTGGGGTTAGGGAGGGTGTAACGGGAGGGGCAAGCTGGATGGAAAGAGTTCAAGGGGAAGACCCGCTTGGTACTTGATGCTATCTTATGCAAATTGGTTGAAACATGGTGAGTCAGGGATAGTACTACTCTAGAATGCTAACGGGACAGTTTAAATGCTTAACATTGAGCATTAGAGGTATGAATATGCTGGCGAAGTGCAGAAAACTGGATGTTCTTTTGGGCCGCCACCAACTGGACTTGGTGGCGCTCCAAGAGATGCACATATGTTGATCAGACAAGCATAAACTGCGGCTCTATCATTATTCGCTGCTGTTGCAGGCAAACACAAAGACTGAAGTGGAAGGAGTACTTTTGGCTTTGAAGGTCAGCCCTTGCTGTATGGTGTTAAAGACGCATATACACAAAGAGGGACGATATATTATTTCTGTACTGAAGGTTGGCCCCAAAAGAATGACAGTGGTAACAGTATACATTCCTAACACGGGCCGAAAGGCCTTTATAAAATCAGTTATTACCCAGGTTGAAAGGTTCCATGAAGGGGACATATTAATGCTTGGTGATTTTAACATTGCTTGGGACCCCGAACGAGAAACAAAACTTTGCTAATTTGACTTTGGTAGACGTGTGGCCGGCCTTGATGGGGTAAGGGAAAGGGTATACATTTTAATTGCATGCACATCGTACGTTCTCTCGTATCGTTTATGTCTGGGTTTCCAAACCTATTTTGGGAAGAGTTACCTCTATTACATATCACCCTATTGCAATTTCCGATCACGCTCCATTGATTGTACAACTTGACAAAGAAGGGATGACCCAAAGGGTATGGGCGTGGAGATTCCCATATGCGTTGGTGCAGGAGACAGTCCTAAGGGAGAAATTGGAAGCTAAAATAGAGGAATTTTTTGACCTGAATATAACTCCCGATATCTCATCTAATATGGTGTAGGACGCTTTTAAGGCTTCAATCCGTGGGATTTTGATAGCAGAGGTGGCTAATAAATGCTAGCAGAGAATGGCACTGGAAATGTCCTTGGAAACAGAATTACAACAAGTAATGAGGGAAATGGAAATGCATACTAACCCGGCAATACTAAAATCATATACAGTAGCGAAAGTAAAACTTAACTTGTTCCTGACCAAAAGGGCGGAGAAATCTTTATTGTATATGCGCCAATCTTATTATGTTAAGGTCAATAAGGCAGATAGATTATTGGCAAGACAACTGCGCCAGAGGATTGCCTCACAAACAGTCCAGGGGATAGATTTGCTGACAGGGGGCACTGTAACTGAAACTCCCCAAATTATAATGCAATTTCACACTTTGTACTCGCAGCTGCACATAACTGAGAACCCAGAAATACAAGCCCTGGTACTGTATTTGCAATCAGTCAATCCCCCGGATTTCGAAGATAGATCAAGATATTCTGGAAAGGCACATTACAGTTGAAGAGGTGCTCAACATTATCAAATCACTCCCTTTGAATAAATCTCCAAGACCTGATGGGTTTTCGGCTTCTTTTTACAGGATTTTTGGCAAGGCGTGGGCTCCAAGATTAGTGCATCTATATGACTAATTCCTTAGCACGGGTAGTATCTCCCCTTCAATGGAGGAAGCCAAGATCATACTGATTCCAAAACTGGGTAAGGACCCAAACAGGTGCGGGTCGTACCGTCCCATCACCTTTATCAATCTTGATGCCAAGTTTTACTCAAAACTCTTGACAAATAGAATGGAGGATTTACTTCCGTTAATTATACAGCCAGATCAGTCTGGCTTTATTAAGAACTGACAGACGCATGACAAGATACGGCGCCTATGTCATATTCTGGAAAAAGTGGCAAATAAAAGTATACCTGGGATTTTTTCATGGCTAGGATGGGGTTTGGCCCGCAGTTTATGGCAAAGGTTAAAGTGAATTATAATTATGAAATGGCACAGTTATTAATCAATGAGGAACTTTCCCCCCTAGATCTTTTCAGCAGGGAAGAAAGCAGTGATGTCCCATGTCGCCACTGCTGTATGCCATTGTATTGGAGCAATTTTTAGCGACAATTCAGCAAACATTAGATATCCATGGGATACAATTTCGGGGGGGGGGGGTAGAACACAAAATCATGGCCTACGCTGCTGCTATGCTGTTAGTGATCTCAGAACCTGACAGATCATTACCTGGAATAGAGAGAGAATTGGAATATTATGGCTCAGTCACGGGTCTCAAGGTTAATCTTGCCATATCAGAAATATTAAACCTATCCCTGCCTCCTACTACTGTGTCCTCGCTGCATACTCAGACTAAATTTGGGTGGGCTCAGGGTCAAATTGAGCTCTTGGTAATTATGATTACCCTGACATTGGAAGGCCTATACAAAGCTAATTTCCCCCCATTATTAAAAGCGAGTACGGATCAACTTGGGCAGCGGGGTCCACTCTCACTATCTTGGCTTGGATGGTTATAAAAATGTTGATTATTCCAAAAATCGTATACTTCTTCCATGCACTTCCAATCCGGATTCCTCTGACATTCTTTAAAACTTTGCGTAGGAGAATCTGAATATATTTGGAATCATAAACGTCCTAGAATGGCATATGAAGTCTTGATCGCACCCACTGAGAAAGGAGGGTTGGGGCTTCCCGATTTCTACAAAGGTTATCAGGCAGCACAGCTTCATATAATTAAATATTGGTGCGGAGTGGAGGAAGGAACATGTTGGCTACAGATGGAACAGGCATTGGTGGGTCCACATTTAGGGGAAGTGTTATAGCACTCCAAAAAAGACTGTTCTTCCAATATTCAGAGGAGTAAGATTACACACTTAGTGGAGGAAATTTGGGATGGGGCAGTGACACGGATTGGGCTTACGACTTTCCCTTCACCGTTTACTCCAGATTTCTTTAACCCTGCTTTCCCTCCGGGGCGAGATCCTCTGGCCTTTTTTCACTCGGAGCAAGCTGAATGCAGGAAGGTTTGAGATTTGTTTGTGGGGAGGTTAAAACCTTTGCACAGTGTAAGGTGGACTTTGGCTTAGATGATAGGGAACACTTTCAATACTACCAAGTTTGCCATTGAATTCTGGCTCCACCTACTTGACAGGTGGCTATTAGAGAGCTCACTTCTTTTGAAAAGTGTGTTACTACTAACCCAGGTAATAGGGCTCTAATATCAAATATCTATAAAATCTTAAATACTCCGCCAGATACTCCCTTATGGCACTACAAAACGAATTGGCAATATACACTGGGGTCCCCAATTGCAGATAAGGAATGGGAAAGACTTTGGAAGAATATTCCTAGATACACTCGCTCGATACAATTGCGAGATTAATCATAATACTTTGTTTTTTAGCATAGTCAGCATCCACAATCTCAGAGGGATAACCTTCCGCATGGCCAATTTCTCTGCATAAGGCTGATTTATTTCAGACAGAAGAGATTACTTTGTTGCAATCAGCTCTAGCTAAATGATATCCATGCCATCTAATTAGTCTGCTTACCAAATGGGCCTGGTGCACCAGCCGTGAGGCACTTACAGATTATCTGCTAAATAAGAAACTGAGCAAAGGTTAGTATTTGTTACTACTTACTTCATATATTCTAATCAAATCAAGACATTAAGAAAACATAATTGACACATAGTTCACTTATATTTGCGTTGAAAAGATGCCAGAATTTGTGAGATAAACTGTTCCTGTGAAAGAAAGAAATGCAAAATATCTCCTTACTACTACTACGCAGGATTGGAAGCTATTATTTAGCATGACCCCTATAGGAACACTGTATCATGTCCATTTGCATCTGGGACAAGAGAAGTGATGTTTCCCAACTTTAAGTGGATCTTAAAATTCCATACCCATTATCAAACCAAGGGATGTATCTATATGATCACATCTCCATGCAGCAAACATTACATTGAAAACACTACTGGTAAAGTGACCAAGTGAATTGGTGACCACTGCTCATGCACAAGGACACATCACCTTCAATCTCCCCATGTAAACCACGAATTAAGTGACTGGATATCAGGAAGCTGAAATGCTCATGATTGATTGTTTAAATCTGAGCAAGAGGGGTGAATCATTTGATATTGCCCTGACGCAATCATAAAAAAGATGGAGTCTTCAAATCGATTGCTATAGAATGGGCTTAAATGAACATGTGAAACGGGCTACCAAATTACCCTGACAGCTCCATTTATACCATTTTGAATTATTTCTATAATTCACATCTTTAAAATGATTCTTATTTTGACAGAGTTTGGGCATTCACATATTGATCTAAAATGTTGTCTTGGAAAATAGCTTCTTGTTTCCCACTTTTACTGACAAACAACAAGTCCTTTAAATTAATTCTGGCCTTTCCCTACTGATTATTGCTAATAATAATTTCCAAAATACGGGTCCCCCTTTATGTTTGTAATTTTGATGGACTTCTAGCACATGATGACCCATTTTCATTTTTTATGGGATTATTCTCACCAATTTACTAGACTTAAATACTACTGACTGGCCATATTAAAATTGCCCTAAACAGTGCTGACACTTTTCTTGTGATCTAGTTGTTTCCGTGTGCTTGTATCATCATATGGGAATTGACCAGCCTTGCGAGGTTTGCAATTGCCTTGCAGTACTAACAAATTCATTGTGTTTCATTTTCCTTATTAAAATATGAGTTATTTATTTTTATTTTCACGGTGGATGCTTTTAGTTTTTCTATGTGGCAGCTACTAGTAGTTTATGTACGCAAGCATTCCTCTTTAAAGCCAACAGGCGGTAAGCATAAATGGATTTAGCAGTCTAATTATTCCACCTGGTCAGTACCTAATGGATAATCTAGGAAATTGTTGGATTTAAACAATACAGCATAGCAATGGGATAGATAGCTATTCAGCTCTGCATTTAGTCCCTGATGGTGCCTGAAAGCAAATGCATGTCAGGTAAGGAATCACAAAGAAGTTATGTTGAGAAGTTTTTGATGACAATATAGACAACTTAATGAAATCAGCTTTCTTTTGTCTCTGTTCGCTCCTTTTAGCTACCAACTGTGATCTAAAAGATCCGTTCTGGAGTTGATGGTTCAGTTTCCATACTACATCACCATGTCACCAAACTATTTACGTACGAATTAGCCCAAACAACATCTATTTAGAGGTAATTTTCACTGTATTCAGGTGATTCATTTTGGCAGACCTTTTTAGCGCTTTAGATGACAGATTCAGGTTAAGCCTATGACATTTCATGTTGATGAAATGTTGCTGTACACATTAAGTTCAATAGGTCTGACCTGTTCCTGACAGCACACAATCAAGGCAATCAAATTATAAAGTCAATTGAAAAGTTCAAAACTTTAAAACTGTTCATATCAAATGCTCAAACAAAGCAAAGTGTTTCATTGACTAATGGCTCTTCAAAATAGAAAGTAAAATAAACTAGTTGTTTGCAACTGACAATAAAAAGCAAACTTTACTAGACTTAAATACTACTGACTGGCCATATTAAAATTGCCCTAAACAGTGCTGACACTTTTCTTGTGATCTAGTTGTTTCCGTGTGCTTGTATCATCATATGGGAATTGACCAGCCTTGCGAGGTTTGCAATTGCCTTGCAGTACTAGCAAATTCATTGTGTTTCATTTTCCTTATTAAAATATGAGTTATTTATTTTTATTTTCACGGTGGATGCTTATAGTTTTTCTATGTGGCAGCTACTAGTAGTTTATGTACGCAAGCATTCCTCTTTAAAGCCAACAGGCGTTAAGCATACATGGATTTAGCAGTCTAATTATTCCACCTGGTCAGTACCTAATGGATAATCTAGGAAATTGTTGGATTTAAACAATACAGCATAGCAATGGGATAGATAGCTATTCAGCTCTGCATTTAGTCCCTGATGGTGCCTGAAAGCAAATGCATGTCAGGTAAGGAATCACAAAGAAGTTATTTTGAGAAGTTTTTGATGACAATATAGACAACTTAATGAAATCAGCTTTCGTTTGTCTCTGTTCTCTCCTTTTAGCTACCAACTGTGATCTAAAAGATCCGTTCTGGAGTTGATGGTTCAGTTTCCATACTATATCACCATGTCACCAAACTATTTACGTACGAATGAGCCCAAACAACATCTATTTAGAGGTAATTTTCACTGTATTCAGGTGATTCATTTTGGCAGACCTTTTTAGCGCTTTAGATGACAGATTCAGGTTAAGCCTATGACATTTCATGTTGATGAAATGTTGCTGTACACATTGAGTTCAATAGGTCTGACCTGTTCCTGACAGCACACAATCAAGGCAAGCAAATTATAAAGTCAATTGAAAAGTTCAAAACTTTAAAACTGTTCATATCAAATGCTCAAACAAAGCAAAGTGTTTCATTGACTAATGGCTCTTCAAAATAGAAAGTAAAATAAACTAGTTGTTTGCAACTGACAATAAAAAGCAAACTTTTTAAAAAAAAAAACATACTAAGAGATATTTAACAAAAGTAATGCAAATAAAAAATGTGCGATGAATGTGTTTTTTATTTGCATTACTTTGAGAAATGTGCAGGTCACCTTATTTACAAAGGTCTGCTCATTTCAGTGAGGCTGTGCTGTAGCACAAATGATGTGCTGGCCAACCCCCTTGCAAGACTATGTGTCAGGATCATGTATAGCACTCACTGAACAAATAATGCTCCTACTGTAGATATACATTATGTATTTTTCCCAGTTGAAAAGTACATAACATTATAATCCTACTTGACTAAACTGTATTCCTTGAAGGAACGTCTGAGTCTACATGATTATGTTTGAGATGTGACTGACTCTTCTCCAGTCCTACTAACCTTTCTGAGGTCCTTAAACTGCAGCCATGGAGCCTTGCAGATATTAAATAAATACCATCAGTGCTCCTCGTGGAAGCCAACTGAGCAGGATGAAAGTTCATGCCCCCTAATGTAGGACTGCTTCTTTTGCAGCTCTACAGTCTTTTTCAGAGGTCCATGTCTGTTATGAATTCCCTATAGTGTAATATTACAAACCTCAATAATACAGAATGGGTTAAACCTTTGAATGATGAAAGGCAGACCAGGCATGCCTGACAGGTGACTGATTCTGCTAATCTCACATGCAATATTACAATTCCCCACTTAAACTTTATTAATTTTGTAATATAAGGATCAAAGTCTCAGCTCTTCTAACCCAGATCAATCCTGACACCTGAAGGTTACATATAGATCACTGCAGTAGGAGATATTGTACTACAGAGTTTAATTTGTTGTGCTACTTGGATAACATTCACAGATGCACAGGACATATTTCCTCTAGCTAACCCAGCCAGCAAGCCTCACCGGACCCCTCCCTTGTCCCTAACTTTTCTCTTCCTTCTTTTACACTATTTTGTGTATGTTTTTTTCCCACAAATCTGTCCAAACCTGCCAGACATCTAGCAAACCCCCCTTAAGATTTGGGAAGATTTGGGCTAGAAGAAGAATCTGCAGGAACACTTGAACCTATCCGATTCTCACTGGGTGATTTGCCAAATCCAGCCAGAAAAAAGAGGTACCAAGTAATTTTGGATTTGTGCTGAATGAATGATGTATTGTAACAAACATGTACATCTTGGTGTGCATTTGTAAAATATTTAAGTCTACATTGAAATGATGTCTAGGTTGTTTTTTGATGTGTTTGATTTGAATGTGGCATGCACGATAAGCATGAGTGATTTGTTGCATGTGTGCCTTTTCTTTTTAAAAATAGTACACTTCTTGTTGAATTATTCTTAACTGTAAATAGGCGTTAATGATTAAATCAAATTCCCCTTTTTTCATTTAATACAATAATTTTGTATAATTATGTTGCACTTTACCTAGTGATTCCTAATGTTTCAATATTGCATTTAGAATTGTGAGATAGGGAACAATATTCACAGTAACATCTGTTGTTTTGCACCCATGGAATTTCTTTGAATGTTGTTATTGTGCCGATTCCAAATGGGTTTGGTTTTCTAATTTGCAATGGACCATTACCTATTATTGCGACTTTTACAGTATTGGTTTTGGCTATTGCAAGCATATACATTTATTTTCCCTTCAATCTCAATTGTGTGGGCTCTACCTACCAGCAGAGCCACTCTCATACTACCAGTACCACACTCACAAGCTGGTGAGTAGGCTGTGCTTTGGACCTTTGGAGCAGGCGATGGAGATGAGGGCAGATTTACACTGGGATTTACACTTCTCCTACTCCTACTACCTCTCTGCCCTGAACTCTCTCGAGTCCTCTCTTGATAGAGCAAAAAGGGAATTCTTCCTCACCCTCATTGACTCTCACTACAGACACCCTTGCCGGCAACAGGGCACCCTAAACTCACTCCTCACTCCCCATAAACCTATGACTATCGACTTCACTCTCACTGCTAATGACCTAGCTGAATACTTCGCTGAAGAAAATTCCAAAATAAGAGACTCTCTCCTAACCTTCCTCACACTTCCTCCTCCACATTCTACACTCCACCCACTCTATCATCATCCTCATCCTCTATCTCCCACTTTAGCAACACTCATACTGAAGACGTCCTATATCTACTGATGAAGGCTAACCCCTCTTATGCCCCATCAGACCCTCTTGCTCCTCAGCTAAGCCTATTGCCTGTTTTGTGATCTCTCACCTCGCTGAACTCTTCAACCTTGCCTTTGACTCTGCTTGCTTTCACTGTATTTTCAAAACAGCCACGGTCATTCCTCTCCAAAAAAGAAAGGGGCTGATTCGAACCTGATTGGTAACATTTCCACATCTGTCTCTACTTTCGCACTACGAGCAATTTTGTTTTGAAGGATGTTTACTTTGGAGGCTAATGCGTCCTGGATGGTGGTACACCACGCTTTACTCACGGTGGCTAGGATTGGTGGTGGGATGGGTGTTTCTAGTTCTCTGATGATGAACAGCTCTTTAATATTCGAGGCAGCATTGGTGATACGTAGATTCAGGGAGTTGGCTTTATGGATAATTAGTTTGAGTTTGTACATTTTGGAAATTAGATGAAAAAGAAGAGCCCTAGAACACTTATCAAGTAAAAACCCTACCAGTGAAACAAAAAAAGTACTCCTCCTAAGTTCAATGAGTTCATCGTCGAACCAAGGGTTGCTGCTTTTGGGTTTGTGAAGTTTAGATCTAAGAGGGGCTACTTCCTCGATGGCTGTTTTCAGACATGTCTGGTAGTTAAGAGAGATACTGTCAGGATTGGGATCGGTTGAGAGTTGTAACTTGAGTAATTTATTCTGACTAGGGGTTAGATTTTCAGGGGTGATTTTCTGTGTGTTTCTCACTAGGATGGGGGTGGGGGGGTAGAAGAGACTAGGTCATTGGTCATGTTTATGTTGAACTTTATTAGAAAGGGATCAGTCCAGGGTATCTCCAGGATGTCTTCTATGGTTACTGTAGTGTTCTTTGTTAGGATCGAATATAGGATTCTACCTTTTCAGTGGGTTGGGTCATTGACAATTTGCATGAATTGCATTTCTTGGAATGCATTGTGGAAGGCAGTGGCTTTATGATCTCATATATCATTATAGCCCAAATTAATATCTCCTAAGAGAATGAATTTGATTTTGGGTTTGAGGAGAGGGAGGATGAGCAGTTGTAGGTCGATATCTGGGTTATTGGTTGACGTGGGGGCTCTGTACACTAAGAGGAAATTAAAGGTGGTTTTGGGGTTGGTAGCTAGCTTGAGGGAGAGGAGTTTGTATCCTGTAAGTGTCTCTATTTTACATTCTCTGAACTGGAGGGTGGTTTTAGTGATAATGGCAACACCTCCTCCGGTAGCGTTATGGCGGTCAGCTCTGAGTATGGTATATTCAGGTTGGATGGCTAGCGTGAGTAATGGACCTGAGGCTGGGTGGAGCCATGTTTCAGTCATTACTAAGAAGTCTAATTGGAATTCAAGAATGAGGTTATGCACGTCAATGGCGTGAGCGCCTAGGGATCTTACATTTTGTAGAGTGCCTTTTAAAGATACTTTAGATGGAGGAGAATAGGGGGTTTTAGCTGGTAGGGTAAGTGGAGGTGCTATGGTGTCAACCTGTGTTTTTTGTTGCGGAATCGTGGGATTGGGATGAGGTGGAGAGCTTGTGGGTGATGGGAGATAAGTGCATGACTAGGTGGCTACTGGAAGGGGGTGAATCTATGATTCTTGGTAAATATGTGAAGGTGGTGTGTACGGGAGGAGAGTCTTGGTTTCCTTGTGTCTCCTACTATTGGTCTTGAGAGGGTGAAAGTGGTGTATGTTCTTGAGGAGAGGCGTGTGTGGTGTGATGCGCCTAAGAGAGGTACAGTGGATTGTGATTTGAAGGATTTGTGTGGTGTAGCTAGGAATGTTGCTAAGTTTGGCAGGAAGGGAGTGGGACATGGTAGTGGGTTGTGTCTAGGGCAGTGGATGCATGCTAGGCCTGATCCTAGGTAGATGAAGGCCTCCCTGGAGCATATTGTGGTATTTGTGGAACAGGTGTAGTGTTATGATATGATATGATATGATATGGTATTTATAATGCGCCTATACACAAGTGTTTCAAGGGCGACAAGGTAAGGGAGGGGGAACAAAGAGAAGACAGACAACGATCCTACTAGGCCAGGTGTCATTCAGATAGCGCAAGTGCATGGGAAGGGGAAAGGGAAAAGTGCGGGGGGAAGGGAGAGGGGGGAAGTGCAGTTCAAGGGATAGTACAATAAAAAGATAAATAAAACGGCCAGCTGGTGGCAAGTGTATGGTAAGTGCAGAACATAAGTGCTGGTAGGGGGAGTGTAAGGATACAGAAAACAGTCCCCAGGTGCAGGGTTTGCCAGGAAGGCAGTGCAGGTGGGCAACTGGCGGGCCTGGGTCCAAGATCAGAAGGGAGGCCAGGCATCCAGTGCAGTATCTGTCAGGAAGATCAACAGGGGAGAGGGGGAGTGAAAGCAGAAGCAAAGAGGAAGGTTTTGAGGTGCTTCCGGAACCGGAGATGGTTCTCCTCAGGTTTCAGGGAGGCAGGAAGGCTGTTGCAGAGGGAGGCCCCTGCCGAAGAGAGAGATCTACCACCAACTTGTTGCTTAGAGAAATGACTGACCCTGAGGGAGTTGGAGCCGGTAGAGCGGAGAGGTTGAGAAGGAAGATATTTAGGAAGAGAGAGTTGAATGTATTTCGTCCCCAGGCCCCAGAAGGCCTTGTGGACAATGCAGACGGTTTTGAACTTAATCCTCGCAGCCACTGGGAGCCAGTGCAGAGATTTCAGTCCTGGAGAGATACGATCCCTGGGCTTGAGGCCAAGGACAAGTCTCGCAGGATCTCTGCCTTGCTGGCATTCAGACAAAGATCATTGGCAGTACACCAATCTTGAATGGCAGTTAGGCAATCAGAGATGAGAGAGGGAGACGAGGTGTCAGAGGGTGGCCTGAAAATGAGTTGAGTGTCGTCAGCGTAGCACTGGAAATTTGAGCAGAAAGTGGCAATGCAGTGGGCGAGAGTTGGCAGGTTTTGGTTGAAAAACCAGGGCGAGAGGTTAGACCCCTGGGGAACACCACAGGTAGAGAGGAAGATAAATGAAAGGAAGGACCCAAGTTGGACCTGGGAGGGTCGATCTGAGAGGAAAGAGGTCAGCCGAGCAAGAACCTGATCAGTGATACCCAGGTTTTCACAGAGGCGGTTGACCAGGATGGTATGGTTGACCGTGTCGAAGGCAGAACAGAAATCGAGGAGGATGAGGACAGAGGGAATGTTAGAGTCAAGGTTGGAGAGCAGATCTTCACGGATGTTCAGGAGAGCACTTTCCGTGCTTCTGGCAGCTCTGAAGCCAGCCTGGTGTTCATGGAGACAGCCAACAGAATTGGAATGAAGGTTAAGCTGAGAGATGGCCAACTTTTCCAGGAGTTTGCCCAGAAAAGGAGTAAAGGAAATTGGGTGATAGTTAGATGGACAAGAAGGAGCAGCTGTGGGTTTCTTGAGAATAGGATGCACAAGGGAGTGCTTCAGAGGGGAGGGGAAGGATCCTGAGGCAAAGGAGTGGTTGCAAAAATCAGCAAGGGCCGGAGCGAGGGTGTCAATGTGGTCCTTGATGGTTTTAGAGGAACAGGGATGAACCTGTTTTGATGTGGCTTTCACAGATCGGCCTTGTCTAGCGACCTTGTCAGGGAGAAAAGAGAAAAGGACGAGAAGGATGGTGGGGGGTGGTTAAAGGAGTGTCAGCAAGCACAGATGAGAGGGGAGTGGAGGGGTGTGGGTGGGGAGGGTGGACAGGATGTCCTGGGTTTCTGAAATGAAGTGAGAGGCAAGGACATTGCATAGAGCCTGGGAGGCAATAGGAGGGGTAGACACTGAAGCAGGGTTGGCCAGATCCTTGCAGATTTTAAAGAGTTCGGCCGAGTTGTTAGATGCCGCAGAGACACATATGCTTGAATGTGGACTCTCTTCTTGGTGAGAACAGAGAGTCGGTGTCACCTTTGTAGCAGGTGACAGGCCAGTTTGTCAGAGGATGAACAGGAAGTCCTCCATTTCCTCTCAGCTGCCCTACACTTACGTTTAAGTGTAGCTAGGTCAGAGTCATACCAGGAATTGCACTTGGCTTTGGACTTCAAACGGTTCCTCATGACAGGGGCAAGAGCATCAAGAGTATCAGAAAATGAAGAGTAGAGCAGAGACAAAGCTGTGTCAGGATGTGAGACAACCAAAGGTGGAGGGGGGGGAGAAAGTGGCAGCAAAAGCCTGACACACGCTTCATAGGCCCGATGTCCGAGAAGGTAGGTGGCAGTGTTGGGGTAGGCTTGGTTGGGGAGAAGAGAGGGAGAGATGAGAGGAGAGGAGGGAGAGATCGCTTCAGGAAAGAGGAGTGGTCAGAGGGATGGAGAGGGGGAGGTCAGAGGAGATCAAGACATCGAGAGTGTTCCCTGCAGAGTGAGTCAGGCCAGAGGGGAGGATGGACAGGGAGAGGGAGTCACAGAGGTCACAGAAGAGTACAGAGGAGGAATAAGGAGAGTCTAAATGTATATTGAGGTCACAGAGGAGGAGGAGTTGAGTGGTAGAGGCCAGGAGGGAGGAGGAGAGGTCCGCCCACTCAGAAAGAAATGAGGTGATTTGACCAGGAGGCCGGTAGATGGTAGCTACAGTAAGAGAATGGGTAGGCAAGAGAGAAAGCCTACAGACAAGGCATTCAAAAGAGGAGTACATCTGAGTGGGAATGATAGAGGCAGGAATACACTCTGGAAAGATCAGGGCTACCCCCCCCCCCACCGGACCAGGAGGATCTGGGTGCTGAGAGGATCTTGTAGCCAGCAGGGAGGAGAGTGTCAAATCTCGTGACAGAGCTGGCCGTGAACCATGTCTCAGTTAGACCAAGGACATCAAGGTCTACTTCTTCAAGGTAGTGGCAGATGTCAGAGGAGTCTTTGACAGCAGAGCGAGAGTTGGGAGTGGCCATATGAAGAAGGTTGCCAGCCTTAAAGACCTTCCGGGAGAGGTACAGATCAGAGGTATGCCCTGCGGAGGAGAAGGAGCACTAGGAGGGGCACAGGAGGAGGAGGAGGGAGAGGGCAAGGTAGCCGAGGGGGGAGAGGAGGGGACAGCAGGAGATGAGAGGAAATTGATGAGGCGAGGGAAGCGCCTTTCAAAGAGGAGGAGATTGGCCTGAGGGCCTTGGACCATGACAGTGCCATTTAGGTAGACATTAATGATGACCTAAGAGGAGTCAAAGGATGCCATGAGAACTTCCCAATAAGTGCCACCATTAATGGGAGAGGAGGAGATAGGGCAGAGCACAGAGACCATATGAGGAGTCCATAGATCTGGCGAAGGAACGACAAAGAGGATATCGGTGAGGGTCTGTCTGGAGGAAGCATCGGAGTAGGTGTTGGCGGTAGGAAGACCAGGGTTGGAGGCCAAGATATCCTTTTTGAACTTCTTCCTACCAGACTTAGTGAGAAGGGAAGGATAGTCAATGGAGAAACAGTTGGAAAAGATAGGAGAAACAGAAAGCGCCATGGGGGTGGAAGCGAGGAGAGGATGGAGATACTGGGGGTGGGGGGCTAAGGCAGGTAGGTGTGGGACAAAAGAGAGTGGTGAGGTCACTGGGCTGGCAAGTTACAAAGAAGCATCAGTATACAAGCAAAATACAGAGAATGTTGCAATGGGCAGCAAGATTTGACTTTTTAGAACACATCAAAAACAGCAAGATTTGACTTTTCAATCTTGGAATCAGATCAATGTTCCTTCTAAGCTGTGTGCATGTGTGCTTGCCCAGCTTCCTTTTGGGTGCTGCTCAGAAGATTTTTAGCAGCGCACACAGACAATTCTCACATATTCAAAAAGATTTAATAAAGCACAAGCCCTGCAATTACCTGAAATGTTTTTTCTCTTAAAATAAGCAACTAGTCTTGATATTCTGCTAATTTGAATTACAATACCATGCACCTAAAATCCCCAACAGCAAAATACAACACAAGAGGTTAAAAACGAATATGAAAAACTGACTCCATGAACAAAAGAATCTAACCAAGATATGCCTGCACATATAAACCAAAAATATTCCCTCCCCACCCATGACTCCTTAACCTGAGACTAACACACTTTTACCTTATGACTCAAACTTCTGCCCCAGAGTACATTAAGATACTACTGGACAACCTTGACTCTTCCTCTCTTGGCTCTGCAAAAGGTTAGCAAACATGTACCTACATCCACTTGTTTTATGTTTGTTGTAACATGAATAATGTTCACGTGCCAGAATTTCTATTGCTCATTGTGCCTTACCAAAAGCGTCACCCTATATAATTGAATTACCAGCTCAAATATCGAATGCTAGTAAGCAGGCTATTTGGATGTGTAACCACATCCCATACTTCCTCTTCTTTGTACATATGTCACGCAAGTGCTTTGAAGCGGCCCCCTTGTAAGTTAACACATACATAACTCAAATATTAATTTGCCCTCTAAAGATTTAGAAAAGACTAATGTGATGCTCAGTGTCTCCTACTTTAGCATTACTAACATTACCCTATAAATAGAGAGCAACATTGCAATATCATTTACTTAGCCTACAAGGGATAATGGGTATGGACTATGCCTGGGATCACTCATACATAGTATCATGGCACCTGCTATTCACACAGGAGAATGCTTTTCACACAATCTGTATTGTTTCCAAGTGTTCATAGTTCCTTTGGGCATAGACCTTCACACATTATCTCATAACTCGCTTCTTTACAAAAACAGTTTCACTGAGCACTTGTGTAATCCTACACAATGATATAAGGGTGGGGTATGTTACAAGCAATCTTGTACGTACTGCAAAAGAATTGTGTACATGCAACGTCATGACATTCTTAAAATGCACATCATATGTTGAGGCATTTAAATATGCCTAGCTTGCAAAGTATTGTGGGTCTGCAAATATCCCAGTAAGTGTTTACTGCTACAATCCCTCACTTTTTACAGTGCTCTATCAACTAGTATTGAAGGCAAGCACAGGGGCCGCGGAAGGGTATGGGTGGAAGCATCATTCCTTGCGGGTGATGGGCAAAGCAGCAAATTTCAAAGAACAAGTCAGACATTTTGGCAGTACACTGAGGGAAATGTGTTGCGTGTTTGCTAAAGGATAGGAAATTCTAGTACCCATCTAGACAACAGCATCTTCTTTTTCTTTCTATGCTCAACTGCAGAGGGCTTTTCAATATAACCATATGTCTACTGTGTGTGCAGTCTCTAGCATCTCCCTGTATCTTATTTAACTGATCACAAAGAATTACAGAAGAGGGATCCATAGTTACAGAAGAAGGCACTCAATCAGTTGTATCGCTGATGAATTGATGCAATTAACTTAAAATGCATATATGTATGATTTTCTTCAACAGGGTTCCATAATAAACCTCAGTAAGGCTCGTGTTTAATTTTATCAAGGCTCTGGTGAGGAAGGGTGGGCAAAACTATACACTTTATATGTAACCTGTCATTTCACTCCCTATGTCAGGGGTACAAGCAGGGCTCCAATCAGATTTTGCTCCCTACATGTCAAATGATTTTTCAGGGAGGGATACTTTCTGCTTATTAAAAGATGTTCTATCCCCATGAAATTCCTTTTGGGATCGGGCATTAATATTATTAGAGTTCCTTCTTTCCTATGCCACTGCTCTACTGGTCACTAATTCGAAACAATATCAGTGGAGCTTTATGGGTTGAAGCAATGATATGTTAATTGTTTCTCATTTTTATTAGGCACATTTTTCTTTTTTAGGGAGTAAAAGTGCATGTTGCATGTGTCTCTTAGCTCTACGGCTGATGTACACTACCCACAGGAGAACGTAATGTGGGTAGTAAGCAGAGGCACAGGAATTTTGGATCATCCTAGTGTAAGGTGTGGTTATTCTGATGCAATTAACATCCTTACACAAATTATTAGAAGCATGTTCTCCTGGCCCATGAATTACTTCATTAAAGTGGCACTTGAACTCCTTTCAGCATGTTTTTGACACATTGATTTAATTGCCATTAATCCATCGGCAAATGTATTCTGTCTGAGTTTGTCGACAGCCACGTCAGTTATGACAAGAGTTATTTGTGTTTTGTAATACAAATGAGTGATTTTCCAGTGGCATAAAACATACAGGGCCTCATTACGACATGGGGTGGTATCCCAGCGTAATTCACCAGAATACCGGCCAAATGAATTACTGTTACCCCCACTTGGTCCGGAGGAATTTCCGCCGGATTACAACTGGTCGAGGCGGTGTAATTCCCCATTGATATTGAGTCCTTTGGACTCAATGCAGCTTTTTTGGCAGAATTACCGCAGTGGAAATTCTGACGATTTCAGCGTTGAGTTGGAGGATATTTTCTTTGAGGCAAATCCTCCACTCCAGGCTCGAAATCGTAATTTGGTGTAGTGGTAAAGTTGGCAGTAGTGGAGTTACCACCAACTTTACCACTCACCGCCAAACTTGTAATGAGGACGAAATTATTCTCTGCGCAGAAGTACGTTTGCAAGGTACTGCGCCAGATATTGAAGTCTTGGACTGGTTGATGAGTTGTCTGTTTAATCACATATGACATTTTATTTTAGCCTATGTGTTTGGAAAAAGAGTTGTAAGATTTTAAAAGAATTGCAGTGGCTGGGAAGAGGAAATTCCTTTCCAAACTCTCTTCTGTGACGGTAGCTCACAAAGTGGCTTACCACATTAGTCTGTTGCGCACATTGAAAATAATGTGCGCACATTGAAAATAATGTGCGCACAACAGCTAACTGGTTCCGCACATAGAGAACAATAATTAGAGGGAACATTGAATCAGATGTTAGCAAATGGTTTTAGGAAGCATTGCACATCAGGATGACAACATGGGAGTAACAAGCAGAAAGAACAGTGATAGCCAAAGGTGGTAGGAGTGAGTCCATAAAGAGGGAACTGACCCATAGTCCTGGAGGAGGCAAAGTCAAGGCAGTCCAGATTTCTTAGAGGAGTGAGGTGGCAGCATCATTGTGGTTAAGGTGCAGGGAGGACCCCAATTAGCGTTCTGGAAGCAGACAGGCAGCAGACAGGGGCCTTTGCTGAGAGGGCCGGCTAAAGCCTGCCTGTCCCTGATTGGATGGAAGAAAACACTCAGCAACCAATGGGAGTGCAGCACAGGGAGAGGTGGTTCAGCACAGCCTGCCTACACAACAAAGAAAACCACAGCGGCCATCTGGGAAGGGCCAAAAAACAGTCAAATAAGCAGGCAATAGTGGGAAAAACTTGTGCTTTCAAAATAGCAAGGCAGCTCCAAGTATTAAAAAGCTAAAAAAAAAAATGGCACCACGATTAAAAAGCCAAATGAACAGTCCTTTCCAACAATGTTATGCAAATTTCGTTTTTTTTCTTTTTCTTCTCTTTTTTTTCCAATTTTGAGATTCAATAATTCTCCTGGAGGTGCAGTAATGCACAGAAAGTGCACCTACCTAATGGAATGGTCAGCAGCTAGGCAGAAGCACCACATGTGCAGGAAAAGAACAGGTGGCCAGGAGGGTGGAAACAGGACCTCACTCTCATTGAGAAGCAGATGAAAGTGTGCCGGTTTACGCCTACCAGTCCACACTATTGGGTGATATAAATTCTGGTACCCGATTGGCTCGGGGTAGCTACGATGCGTTAGGTCGTTGTCGGGAAAAGGCGGCGGCCATCTTTGCAGCAGCAATTGCTGTAAACTTCTTAGTGTCCTTTGGTGTAAAATAATTCGAAATCGCACTCAAATAGAGGCGCAGGACCATCAAGGTTATTTCTATGCACGTTGTGTAAATATTACAAGGGGATTAGCCCAGGATCAGTGGTCAGATAAACCTTGGCATGTCAAAAGCATTGCAAATATGCACAAACTAGCATGAAACCCACGGGAAGGTGTTAAGCATGTTTCAGAACCTCCTTCTTGGCCCGAACCCCAGTGTTTTGGCAGTTCTCCTGGGCCAACATCGCTCCTCGTGGACTCCTAGATGGAGTACCGGCGAGGGCTGGTGAAGCACTAGTAGGGGACACCCTGAGCACCTAGAAAGCAGAAATGCCCCAAGACAGCAGACAGTTGGGGAGTGGTCCGAAGCTTTGGCCCTGGAGGAGGAGCGAGCACCGGGAGCACCAAACCCAGTGGCAGCCAGACCAGAGCCTTTGGTAGAGGGGACAGTGGATGTCAGGGTGAGCACACCTGTGATCTCCCGAGTGGAACCCGGGTGCCATGCTCAGCTGCTGAAAGGCATCCAGGCGGGTGAACACCGGGTGGCACCCGGTGGAGAGGGACGCCTGCAGTGTGGAGAATAAAGCTGCAGAACTCACAGCAAAAGGAGCGGCAAACAGCGCACAGCAGCGAATATCTTCTGGTCGAGGCTGGTAGTCGATAACTGGAGACTGCTCGAGGGTGTGCTGGCAAAACCATCTCCCCATCCGTGAGGCCCACACCAGGTGGTACCCCCAAAGAGCCAGAGGTGGGAGAGAACCCACAAACTAAACACAGGCTACAGCCATGGATATCTGGCTGAGTGGAGAGGCTCCCTGCCATCATCCTGACCACAGTAAGCAACTGTATGGTAGTGAGGAAAGGAGGGTGCAGGTGTGCCAATGAGGAGAATCTCCATCTTACTGGCATTAAGGCAGAGATCGTTGGCAGCACAACACTCCTGGAGAGCAGACAGACATTCAGAGATGAGAGAAGGAGAAGAGGTGACAGAGGGGAGCCTGAAAATTAGCTGAGTGTCATCCGCATAGTACTGAAATTTGAAGCAGAGAGCAGCAATGCAGTGGGCGAGAGGTGCCACGTATTGGTTGAACAACCAGGGAGAGAGGTTAGACCCATGGGGAACACCACAGGTAGAGAGTGAGATAGAGAAAAGGAAGGACCCAAATTGAACCTGGGAGGGTCGATCAGAGAGGAACAAGGTCAGCCAGGGCAGGGCCTGATCAGTGATACCCTGGTTATCACAGAGATGATTGAGCAGGAAGGCATGGTTGACCGTGGCATTAAGATACATTACGTAAAACTGCATATACCTAATATTTCTGAACTACCTCTAGTAGTTAATACATTAAAGCGGAGATATGATTTTCAATGAAATCGGGACTCTTTGAAATATTTAGGGGTATATCATACAACATTGCATGACCGATTATTTTGGAAGAATATCCCAGAGGTTTGCAGGAATCTTAACCGCTTAACTGTTGAGCTTTAATCAAGTCTATAATAAAAAGAACAAGCATACTCGTCCTTAGAACAGAAGACTTAGCATGATGGGGGGGGGGGACATACATTTCCTGGCTGGAGAGGATAATGGCAGTAAAAATGACCCTTTTGCCAATGCTCCTAGATGTATTACAGGCTCTTCCGATAGAGGTTCCTCAGAAAATGATGGAAGACCTACAGGCCTAGATCCTTAATTTTATTTGGGCCATTAGATTCCCCAGAGTCTCTCGACACACAATGGTCGCCGCCAGGGAACGAGAGGGATTTGGGGTTGCAGATCAAGAAATCTATCTATAAGCAGCACAATTAGCCCCAGTTCTAGAATGTAAGGCCTATCCAGATGTGAAACAATGGGCGAAAATAGAACAAACTAAACCGGTGATCCCTATACACAAATGGTATTGGCTTTCACTTAAGTCCAGACGAGGCTCTATAAAGTTTCTTCGAACCACAAGAGTAACTATGACGTATGGAGATGGGCAATAAGAAAAAATGCCATAATGAACCTCACATTAGGTGCATGCATAAATAGGAAGAGGAGTTGGGGTCCTCCATTGGCGAGATGGGAGGGTATAACATTTGCACCATAGCCACAAAGGTGTCCAGTTGTGTTCAGTTGAAAGAAAACAGCTATAAGTTAATGTGTCATTGGTATTGTAGAGACACCCCTCAATCGTAACACCAGATGAAATACAGCCCAATAGGGGTAAAGGCCAAACACACCATAGTGCAAGGAGAACAAAGTTGTAGTTCCACAAAAATAGAAATGCCCCATGGACCGTTGTGGAAAAGTCAGCATGAGCCACACTTTATGAAGGCACGCAGCGTCATTAGTGACATAAATTACATAATGTACAAATCCAAATGGCTGGTTGGTTTGACCCTATAGATAGGCTACTTGCTCCATGGGGGATGCCAGGCCATTAGTCCCAGCTCCTTGTGTCCGTCTTCTTCCACGTGGGCTCCTTCTTGTGCATCATAAGACATGGGCTACACTTAATTGGTTGTTATGCGAGGAAAAACAATGCAGGCTCTATCTCTAACCTGATATGCACCTGGTAGTGCAGACAAGGGTTAAGATGATACTACGAGGCCATTGCATAGCACACACTAACTTGATTCCAGGCACATTGGCACCCATCCAAACATCCCCACTCTCATTTTAGCTATGTTGTTTTGCACCTCCCATCACCTCGCAGCACAAATCACATGACCTATTGTGAAGGCAACTGGTCCCTGCTTTCTGCTCTTTCTTGATTGATTGGGGGGTCCAACAGTTTTATGGTCAGTTTTTTGAGACTGCCTGGTACCTTGGAATGTTGGGAGTCTTCGGATGGGGCATCCGAGTGAAATTACTTACAGCTGGGACAGGGAGGGTCGGAGGCGTGTGCCCTCCTTTTAGTGGGATCACTTTTCACAGAGAGCTCTCAACCTCTTTGAGGCCTTGCAAAGCGCATTCCTTCTGGGATACGAAATATTGGCAACATGAAACAATGAAAGGTCTATGAATCTCTGGAGCTCTGGCCTTCTCCACCGGTACCCAAGCTAGAATATATTCCCTATTCCTGCATGCATAAAATTATTTCCAGGCTGCGACTCTGGCCGCAGTGCGGAGCTAGGCCTCAATTTCAATATGGCTGCTACTATGTAAGATGGTGTCTCAGTCCCATTGTATTTTAAAGCTAAAGTATACACAACTGTCCCTGCACTATAACCCCTGGTGAAACCCCTTTCCCCCCCTGTAACCTCCTCAACCCCCTACTGCACACTTGCAGGCACTTCCAGATCTCTGTCGCATCTGAAAGTGCTGGGGGGCCTGGAACGAGTGACCACCTTCCCAACATTACCCCTTTCGTTAATACTAGATTAACGGCCCCTCGTCCATCTCACCCCTTCTTAGCATTTCCAATCTTTCAGCTTCTAAATATGGAGCTGACCCTTCCTTAGGAACCCATGGCTTACATATAGGCCGTAAACTTTCCCCTGCCTCTGCATATTGCTCAGGGGTAGTTGTCATGTGTATGCATCCTCCATCCCCTGCTAAATCTACCCTTTGTTCTGTGTAGTTATGGGGTCAGGTAGGGGAACTGTGGTGGTAACACGTGACTTTTGCCACTTGCTTATTCCAGTACCCGCTGCATACGGTGTTCACTTTATTTACTACTTCTTCTCCGAATCCTACTACTCCTCCTGCTATGCAGCTTATGGTAGTTTCTTGCCATCTGCTTGCCACAAACCTAATGCCTGCCAATGTTAGATATGGTCTTTGCAAGCAGTGCATGCTATTGTTTTGGGCACATTGTAGTTGATCATTACTTCTAGTTGCACACTGCCTGGAAAGTGCTTTGCAATCTGCACAAAGTCAGATGAAGTAAACATTGAGCTTCCACAATCAGAGTTTCCTGTGGCATTAATACCTTGGGGGCCCCCGACGAATGTGGAATGAAGGGACACAACAACTTCCATTAACTTTTGTTTTCCCCACTGAGCTCATGTCTGCGTACCAAATATCACTTAACTCTGGATGGTGCATCTTCTATTGCATCTAACCCAAGTCCTTGGTATGATTGTATTTAGCCTTCTAATTTATCTTTTAATACGCTTTGACCCAGCAAAATGTGAACCACTAGGAAAGAAAGTATCATGTGCAATTATTTTAGAGAACACATAAGGAAACAATGGTAACATGTGCAAATTTGCAAAATTCCCTATACATTGCTGGGTAACAAGTGTATCAGTAACAGACGCATTAGGCTGTGTGTCATAAATCACAGCCGCGTTATTATTAATTTCAGTTATACTTGCAAAATTGTCATGTGTTAAAAAACCCAAAGGGCAATTAGTAAAAGGTCTGTTAGTAATAGTTGTGTTTCTCATCCCCCTTTGTATATGACAACCCCATATAAAACTACACTCTAAATATATTCCTAGTACAAACATAGAAATAACAAATATACCAGCTACTCAATGCATTAAACATATGTACGTGGGTGAAAGCACTGTTATAGAGAATAATTTTGAAAATGAGAATGTTGCTTTTTGCAAATGGAGTTGTTCAACCCATGTACATCCATTGCGAGATAGATAGGCGGAAGAGAGAGAGAAACAATTGAAAGAGAGAATTGAGAGAGAGAGAGAATAGAGTGAGAGAAAATAATTCGTAGTGCAAACAATGCTTAACAGCATTTTTACGTATCAGAGCGGTAGGTTTGTTGTAGAACTTTGAAAAAATAAAGTTAAAAAACACATCAGGAATGAAACATCAATACATCTGCAGCTAGACGTTTTTTGCTAGAGCTATTACCAGTTACCAGGGGAGAGTATTTAAGTGCAGCACTTAACCCGTACGATTAGTACTTTACTGAGTTTGGGCAGGGTGTGTGGTCTGGGGCGCTTTGCGAACATCAGATAAATGCACCTAGTACCGCAACTCAGAAACCTTTACCGCAAAAGGAGTAGCATAGACGACCTCAAAGGGGACTTTGCAATAGGCTCACTCCACCAGCGGTCAAAGTTCTTCCGAAAGATAAGATTACCGGGAAAAATCTAGAGAGGGGGTGACATAGTCGGAGAATCAGATGCAGCACTGGTTGTCCCCTCAGTCCTCGGCATTTGCGATCTGTTGAGAGACAAATGTTATGGCTTTCGTCAAGGCATGTAAATAACTCCCAAATTCATCTCCTAGAATAGACGCAGCCTTGTGAGCATCAGATGCTCTCCTGATTGGAGATAGGGGCGTGTGCATGTGCCGTCCCATAACCACCTGGTGCGGTGATAAGTGGGGATCCTTACAGGGCTGCATGTGCATGCTAAACAGAGCAAGGTGCAAGCAGTGCACACAGTTATTTTTCAATGTGGTGCAAAGCTTTGACAATTTACTTTTTAGAAGACCATTTATCCTCTCCACAATCCCATTGGCTTGGGGGTTGTAAATTGTACACATCCAATGTTTAATACCAATAATGTGATGATCTCTTTGAAGAGCTCATTGAAAAAGTATGTGCCATTGTCGGGCCTTAAAACCTTGCACACGTCCCATTGAGGAAAGACTTCTGTGACCATAAATTTGTCTGCATATTTTGCATGAGGGTGTGCACAAGGACCAGCCTCCACCTACCGTGAAAAAGGACACACAACAACTATTAGGTAGTGGGATCCGTTGCACCTTTCACCCAGGTGTGCATAGTGGATATGTCACTTGTGGAATGGCCCAGTAGGGCGGGCAGTGTACCTTGGATTGATCTTAGGGTGAAACCACTACTGTACGTCTGACATGTGATACAGTTAACAATCATTTTAGTTATTACCTCCTGCTGATTCGGGACAAACCAGTCTTGACACATGAGGTGGATGATGCAGCTGGTCGAATGCGATGTACAGCAACTCTTGTGGCATAACTGCTTTGCTTGATGTTTATTGTTGCCACAATCTGTAGGGGACCACTATTCCTGTGGGGCTCATCCCTGCAATTCAATTAGTTGTGCAATCTGTAAGGAATTGTAGGAGTCTGGCAGTTGTTCCCTACTCTCCACTACCACTGGGTACTCAGGGACACTCGGCATGGGTAAATACATTACTTGCTTGGCAGCCACATCAGCAGCAGCATTACCGAGTGAGACCTTGTCTGTATCATTAGTATGGGCGGTGCATTTCACCTCTGCTGTCAAGGAGGGTTGGGATAGTGCATCAATTAGTTTATCTAACAGTGCTGCATGTGGTGCTGGGGGACCGTCAGACCTCCTAAATCCTCTCCTCTTCCAAAGTGCCAGTCCTGCGTGTACTGTGGTGCAGACGTAGGCCGAGTCAGAATAGATGGTGATGCAGCACCTTTCAGATGCCAGAAGCACCTCGATGAGCACTAAAACTCTGCTGCTTTGGCTGAATAGAGCATGAGTAATCTCTTTGGCACCAATACTTCATAGACCCTGTCCACCAGGCAGACTACTGCTGCCCCAGTTTGCCTCAAACCTGTGCCCTGTCCTTAGTTGCTGACCAGTCATTGAAAAGCACCTCCACACCCTCGGCTGGGCTATCTTTTGCCTTCAGGATGTCATCCTCCTCCCCCTCAAATGTTACACAATCATGTGCTGCAAGATCTTCCTTGGTACATTGTTCTGTCAAAAAGGTGGCAAGATTTACAGTTTTACACCTCACAATATGAATTTTCAGGCTGGACAAAATGATCTCATATGCGGACGCCCGCTGCGTGGCCAAAGTTGATTTGGAATGCTCCAAAATGGCAAACACTGCATGTTGCATGTACCGTGTTACAGAGCGCCCCATGACAATTGTGGGGCTCTTCTCAATCACAAATGTAACTGCAGCAAGTGCTTGCTCGCATGGGAACTGCCCCAGCACCACACAATCTAGCATTCTGCTTTAGTAGGCCACTGGCTTGTGGCCTATCGTGCTTTTTTGTGTCAGTACTGTGGTCATCAATTGGTGATTTGAATAGGAAAAGAGATAAAACTTGTGTGTGTAATCAGGGTAAGCCAATGCTGGAGCAGTGGAGATCACTTCTTTTACGGCATTAAAGTTGGTGGGCTTGTCCTCTGTCCACGCAATCTTATGGTCCTTCTTTTGAGCCCATTTAAGGGCCTGTAACAAGGGTCTGGTGTATGCCACATACTCTAGAATTCATGCCCTACAGTGATTACACAACCCTAGACATTTCTGCATCTCTTTGACAGTTTTGGGCTGGGCAGTGTGGCGCACTAAAGTGAAACGGTCAGGTATAATTTTCTTCCTTTGGACAGATGTCAACTCACCTACATAGAGCACTTCCTGGATGCAATATTGCAGCTTTGCCTTATCTAACTTGTACCCCCTGTATGCCAGCAGCTGCAGGAGGGTGATAGAGTCCTTTTGGCACTGCTGCTCGCTCTTACTGCAGCAAATTGTCAACTTACTGAATAATGGTACTAGGCACTTGAACATTTCCTAAATTGGCATGCAATATCCTGTTGAAAATTCTGGGGGACTCACAGTATGCTTGAGGCAGTCTAATGTGTTCAAAATGCATCCCCCATGCGTAAGCGCTGTGAGGTACTGCAAATCAGGGTGCAGGGGTATGGCGAAGAAGATCTACCACAGTGAAGTGGGCCGTCTCCTTAGGGAAGCTGCACAGTATGGTTGCAGGGTTTGGAACTACAGGAAATCCTGCCTGGACATGTTGTTTAGAGGACAAAGTTCCTGGATCATCCTACAACTCCCTGCTTTTGCCTTTTTTATTGGCTAGGTCACTGTGTTGCATGGGGAGTTAGAGGGCACTATTATTCCCTGATTCTGGAGTACCACAATGGTGTCCCGTATGCCGTCCTCCTCCTCTTTGGACATTGGGTACTGTTTAGCTCGGGGCTAAACTGTGTCTGGCTTGAACGTTATTCAGACCGGTGCCACCCCCTGCAAGAGCCCTACATCCTGAGTGTTAGTTGTCCATAACCTTTCTGGTACTTGCTCCAACTCACTCTCAGTAAAATGAGGTGGGGCAAGAAGGGCCATCAAGGAACATTTTACCTGGTGGTATTGTACCATAATGTCACAAGGGATACAGATTGCTAAAACAATTTCTCCATCATCACCCCTGTCCTCAAACAATTCTGCATCTACCACTTCTTTGAGGGGCACTGTTGGATCAATACAGTGCATCACTCACACCCATCAGAGTCTTTGCCCACGACAACAATCCTTTTAGCTGACTAAACAGACCCTGGAAATCTAGGGAATGTATTGTACCTGCCACAAGCTCTGGGGTTACCACAGGTCAGAAGTTAAATCTGATGGTACCCACCAACACGCCTTGCTGATCTGGGGACCCATATTAAGCAATTCTGTAATCCCATACACAAACATGTCTGGGTCCACGGGAATGCTGTGAACCACCACCTCCCCTCCTCTGGCCTGTATGGCAACCATGGCTCTTAAGGCATGCATACCTGGGGTGGTACATACCACCCCACAAATGGTCATGTTCAGTGTGCTCAACAAATCTAGCCCCAACAAATTAACCGGGGAGGTCTTGGAATAGAGTAAAGGTGCACATACCACTTTTCCTCCTATTTTGATATCTACCTCATCTGTGTAGGGTGCCATTCCAAGAGCCCCAGAAAACCCCTGTGTGTCAACAGTTTCACCTGATAGTGGAAAGTCTCCCTCACTGATGCATGATTTAGTGGCACCTGTGTTGACCATAAAGATGAATTGCTTATTGCCTAACTCAGCGCCCACCAAGGGTTTCTCGTCAGGGTGGGTATTCATGGACAGGACTGGGCACGCAGGAGCTTTCTGTAGGCTGTCCTAATCAGGATACGTATTTGGTACCGGCTGGTGAAGGGGTTTCCTCCCATGACACTGACCACCCAGTAGGATGCTACTGTTCCATTTGGCACTGCACTTGAGGTGGGCATTTGGCCTCCATACATGGTGTTTTCTTGGATCATTTGTGGTTGCACATTAGGCAGTGCTTGGACCTGCATGTGAGGGGAGGTTAGGTGGCAACTGGGTGTATTCCTGGTGTATTTCATAAGGTCTGGAGGGGAACCGTGTGGCTGTGGTAGTGCTGGGGCAGGTTGATTGTATGTGTTATACCCCGCCCCCTGCCTGCTTCTGCATTCTCTTGCAAAATGTCCCAATTTCCCCACAGTTCCAACACTGAGATGGTCCCACACCACCTCTGGGTCTGATTCCACCAAAGCCCCCTCTGTTCCCTTTAAACCCCTCCTCTTCCCCACTGCTGACCGCCTTGGTGTGCCTCAGGATACTGAGGCGGGGGCCCACTGTGACACTGTCCCTGCCCTCCGCCTGGCCAAAGCACCACTATCCTTACATCTGCGTGAGCTGGAGCCTGCTCCGCAGAGTTTGCCTCAATGTTCACTGACACCGCTCCCTCCACTGCTGTTCTAGCTAACTTCTTCTGCACCAGTTTAGCTTCTTCTGCCTGTAATCTTTGAGCTATTTCCTTCTCTCGTTCTTATTATATTCTGAATATCGCCCCACGCCTTCACCCTTATGCCCACTTTCTTATCAAGCACTTTTTGAACTTCCTCGGGCAATCCGCTCTTGATAACAAACTTGAAAAGAGGAACTGATTGCTCACATTAGTCACCCATCCCCGCTCGTTACATCTCCTGCACTTTTAAAATGTACCGAGTGGCATCTTCATCGTCCTCCATGGTGTACTGCATTATGGACTGCAAGTTCAGTGTGTCAGGGTGCGCCCCACACCTATGCTCTAATTTTGTTAAACAGGGCACCTTAGTGCGCGTCATCATGTAACTTCGCTCCTGGATACCCTGCCTTTATCCACACTTCCCCAGCATGGTCCTCCACAATTGCAACAAGTAAACTCTTCATGTCTCCCACCGCCAAAAGTACCCCTGTGGTCTGCTTCTCAAATGCATATATCCACTTCCCAGCCTTGGGAGTAAGGGGTGTGAGCGTTTTGATCAATTATTTTTATCCATCTGTGCCCACGGCACTTAATGTGTCCTTGCTGGTCCCTTATGCAATAACGGACGTTTTATGCCCACTTCCCACCTCGCTTTCCATACTTCACTTACCTTTTTCCTTCCAACTGCTACGCGCCCAAACCTGCTCCTCAATAGCTCACCCCACAAGCTTTCTACCCTTGGCGTAATGTCTGGAGCCCCTTGTGCCTCAGCTTCCTCATCCTCGAATTCTTCCACACTATCCCAGTCTCCTTCCTGTACCTCTTGGTGTGATTTCCTGTGCGACCTCACAGCCCCACAACCTGCGCTTTCCACCCCTAGATCTCCACTAACATGCTTCTCAACACACACACATCCTTAATATCCAGTCTAAACAAAATGTCTCCAGCCTTCCACTCATCCAGCCCGCACCCTGGTTTGAACTCCCCTTCTTTTATTGCCCTCAAATGGGCCAACTCCACTTGTATCATCTCTAATGCCTCCTCTAACCTTTCCTGTAATTGGGTCTCCTGCTGTGTAATGCTGTTTGGGGTTGGTCAATATGGGGGTGCGGCAGCGGCTTGCAGGGGCACATATGTTAGCTTGGTGTAACCTGTGGCTGGGAGGGTGGTGAGTGGATAAAGACTCTGTCTAAGCATTGGCTATGGCTCTTCCTCTGACGCTGTTGTGTTTTTTTATATTTGAGGTTGCACTATCTTCACGTCCCGGGATACAACTGGCAGTATCCTCTACATCCTCTACCATTTTCCACAAGTCTAAAATGTCTGCCCACTTCTGCGGTTGTTTACCTATATACTTAGCAGTTAGAAACGTGCTCATGTGCTCTAATATCGCTGTATTATTAGTACCATGCTCTGGCCAGGGGCGGGGCATTCCCCCTTGGGTCTCTCCCACCCGCTGTTTGTGGTACTTCTCTATCTTATCATTGTGGAATGGCAACGCACTATACATGTACTCCAGTGGAATCATCACCCCCATATTGACAATTATGTATTCAAATGAAGCTTCTAGTTGTGCGTCACACACAATGTTAATACAGCCGTCACTACCAGTCTTCCGTTCTGACCTCCTAGTTGCCCCCTGTCCACTCCTCCCTCGCCTCCACACACACTTCCTCACTTCTCACTCCTCACACTCAGAACAAGTCCACAGGCCCGCCCTTAGCCGCCACTAAATTTCCAATAATAATTCTATATACTAAAACAATAAACAAAAATAAAAAGCTAAAACAACAACCACCACTCTGCCTCCTCCACCCACTAGGAATATATTGGGCACAGAAATCCGAGTTCTCTAATTATATGGAGCTCTTACTGTTGTATCCTCCTTATCACAATAATAAATGGCGCAACCTTCTCCCCTTACTCGGAAAGGATCCCACACTCCTGTTTTTCTCTTTGTTATCGCCTCAATAATAATAATAATAATAATAAAAATAATAATAATAATAATAATAATAATAATAATAATAATAATAATAATAATAATAATAATAATGCAAAACTCACCACATGGCCTTTTACACTCTCCCTTCACATACACAACTGTTGCCTCTCCACTCACTCTCACCCCCATTGTTGTCACTCGCAACAGGTGTACTTACATCTGCACGTTCACCCAAGCTCCTCCCTCATGGGGTCCCAACAACAGCCTGCACCCTCCTGGAGCTGTGCCCCACTTCAAAGAGCAGACAGGAATTCTGTGAAAATCGCTACTCTACACCACTGCAGGTTGCATGCTTGGGACTGATCACTGTAGGTTGCTGCGGCCCCTCTGGAGATGTAATATCAGGTTCACAGGACATTTTGAGAAACTCAACGCTCACACCAGAGAAAATACATAATTTTGTGTGATATTGGTGTCCTTTATGTATATGCACTTACGTATTGTCCCGGGTGACTGTTCTATTTAGTCCCCTCGACAACCTGGTCGAATGTCCCTCAAACTCACCCCATTGCAAGAAGCTCACTGCTTCCCATCAAATCTGATTTCTTATCTATTGTACGTTCTTTTGTGATCAAAATGGCATTGTTCCTACCTGCAAATAAATAAATAAATACTGTTCTTATTGAGAAGTGAACAGCTGAAGAGTCTGTTAAATGACAGTAATTTGCTCTGAAAGAGCCAACCCGGCAGTGGGTGCGGGGGGGGGGAGGGGAGGAGAGAGAGAAGTAACTGCTGAACAGAGAGGTACTGCCAATGGAGGATGCCTAGTCATCGGAAGAAGAGATGATAAATGACTTGTAAAGTTGTAGATTAAATTTAGTGTTCGAACAAAGTAGTGTGAGGTTTCTAATATCGTATGAGGCGTCCAATGAATCATGAAGAATTCAATGTGTTACTGGAATACAAATTGCTCTGGACAAATTAGGCATATACTAATAAAAACACTGAACGGTCTTGGTGCATGTTTGTCGCATAATGGTCATGTGCCTTCGGCTCTAGTTGCATTTTTAATATAAGCAACAGGTCACAGTAAAGACCAACCACTCCGCAGAAGAATTTGCTAAACCTGTACATTTTTGATTCACATCATAAAAGTCAGAGCAATAAATGGAAAATAAATAAATGGGCAAAAGAAGCCGATCGATTTAAACATGGCAACAGTAATAGGCTTTCCAGTCCTCAATCTTTCTACGTGGGCTTGTGTTATAGTCTTTATGTGTCTCACACACTTGGTGTGCACATGTCATTTTTTTATTTTATCTGTGGGAATGGTTTTGCAGTGTGACCTGTGGGTGAATTAAACATTTTAAACAGTTCACTCTGCATGGGGGTGTGGGGAGGCGCATGGAAGGAGGATGACCATGTTAACACAGGATATGCAAAGGATTCCCAAGAAGAGGCATCTCTCTCCCCAAGGGAGCATTACCCCAAAAGGCATACAATAGGTATTCCAGGATGGCCCGTCATTTGATAATGTCTGGTTGTGTTTTGAAACAAATTGTGATATCACTCCGTAGATGCACCATGTAAAACTATAATATTCTCTCAGAATATCCCACGCCAGATTAGGAAAATTCACCTTTCAATCCCTAATATCCCTTAAAGCACTTGGAAGTAGTTTCAATTGAACATCCCCAAAAGTGACCCACGGAATGTCGTGGGTAACTGATCCAAAGGAAAAAGGAATCTTAGGGGAGTTCAAACATTTCTGGCACTCAGACCACAAAGAAAATGGAGTGTTCCAAGTTTTACGGTGGTTCTGTTGGATGGCTGCAACTAATAGTTATGAAGGGATCAGTCTAATTAATATAGGGTTGAAAGCTTTTGTTCACTTCAGTACTACTGGTCATTTTATTAATCAAACATGCTTTTAGCATTTGTGATGTCATATATTGTGATGTCACTTGGGCCAAAGGTCGTAAGGCATAATTTCCAGTGAGGTCAAAGTTCATGTAATGTCTTTTCCGTTGATGTCATATGCTAAAAGATGTCACTCACTTTTACGACCATGGGCATTTTGGTAAATTGCCGTCTCTGCCTGTTCCCACCAAGAGCATTTTCAGTCTTGTCAAGTTCCTTCACAGTGAGTGCCTAACAAGTACCACTGAGTATGGTGAAGCTTTATTGAACCGCCATTGCACCCACTCACAGCTCCATGAAAACGTTTCAATGAAAAAGCCTATTTTTCAATTGGCATAGTCCCTATTGCATGATGTTAAGCTCAGTGAAGAGGAAGATTTGGCAAGTTGAAAAGGGAGTGATTTTGTCCATTGGCTTGCATTCTAATGAAGATTATTTTAAGCGAGGAAGTGAAAAGACAAAGAAATATAAAAATTGTGAGGGAAAGTTTGGAGATGATTATGGGAGGGTTGGCAGGTCAACTCTATTTTGCATTATCAGCAATTATTGCTTATTTTAGAGGCTAGTTATTTTTTCTATTTAATGGGTTCTTGTGTTTGTTAGAAATTGCATTTGTTTTTACTTGAAACTGCTGTATGTTGTGCCTGCTCACCCATTCTTTCCTTCATGCTCAGACATCCAAGGAAGATGAGGGCCTAGTGTACTATAGCTAAAGCTCGGGGCACCTCTGTGACTAGCCGATTACCTCCAGGACAGAGAAAAAAAGATAGGATACGCCTGACAAAAATATTGCTAGAAGCCTATGCAAACTCTCTTAACTCTGAACACTCTGAACTTAGCACATACCGCCCAACGAGTTCTTGGCAAATCCTAATATGAGTGAGGAATTGTGTGCATATTTTGTGTGCAATAGCCAGGGGTTTGTGTTGTAATCCTGTTTCTTAATGTTTATTTTTTGACTATTTCAAGATTCCCCATACCTTCTTGGAAGGGATTGCCCTGAGGATAAGGTGCAATGGGGATTAATTTCTATGTATTTTTCTTTAGCACAACCCAGGCGCAAGTTGCTATTACTGTTTGCCTGTTCCTATGGAAAGGGAACACAATAGAGAAATATATATCATTTGATGAGCATCAAGGGTTAGTATTTTAGGCGGTAGGGGGAAAGATAATAGAATGAGGAGGAGTAGGTGGGGGTCAATGCAAGTTACCTCATGTGTACATACATTTGGTGTCACTTGGTTAAATGTTTAGTTGAACAGGTGTACAATCAAAATGTTAGTCGCACAGTGCTAAACATGGTTATCTTCAACCTTTACTTGGGTTTTATTTTTGACGTATAGCAGAAAATAAAAACCAGCTGTCTCTAACGCGGGTCACTATAGGTTTAGCAGTAACAGTAAAAACAGGCAGTATTTACAATACTACCTGTGTTACCGATCTCCTGATTGTTTGAAAATACTGCATTGGTAACTCAAAATTACACAGGGAGTAAATACTGCAGGAATATGAGTTGTAATACTGCCTGAAATTTGCTGCAAAATGACTCCACTCTGTACCTCCAAAAAACCATCAAAGAGGTGTTAGAAATGACTGGCAACTGAGAGCAGTTCAGTCACAGCTGCAGCACATCACCTGCAAAGGGTACAAAGAGTCTTCGTGAAGCACCTCATAGATCTAAGGTCAAAGCTAAGGGTGCATGAGCTCTTGGTCACTTGTTAGTCATTTATGGAGCCAGGCAGCTGGGTCATTTATGGAACCAGGCAGCTGGGTCATTTATGGAGCCAGGCAGCTGGGTCATTTATGGAACCAGGCAGCTCGATCATTTATGGAACCAGGTAGCTGGGTCATAATGGAACCAGGCAGCTGGAGCATTTATGGAACCAAGCAGCTGGGTCATTTATGGAGCAAGGCAGCTGGGTCATTTATGGAGCCAGGGATCGGGATCATTTATGGAGCCAGGCAGCTGGGTCATTTATGGAACCAGGCAGCTCGATCATTTATGGAACCAGGTAGCTGGGTCATAATGGAACCAGGCAGCTGGGTCATTTATGGAACCAAGCAGCTGGGTCATTTATGGAGCAAGGCAGCTGGGTCATTTATGGAGCCAGGGATCTGGATCATTTATCGAGCCAGGCAGCTGGGTCATTTATGGAACCAGGCAGCTGGGTCATTTATGGAGCCAGGCAGCTGGGTCATTTAGGGAGCCAGGGATCTGGATCATTTATGGAGCCAGGCAGCTGGGTCTAATGGAGAAGAGGAGATAGGTGATTCAGAAGAGCGGTGGGAGAATGAGCTGAGACGCTGTCCAGAGGGTCATTGCCCTAGATTGTCAGCAGTGGGCAACAAGTAATTCATTACAGGCTAGACGAGCATAGCATCACCAACATTCTGCACCTCACAGAGTCAGGTAGAGAGCAGTAACTCCATCCACACTGCCATGGACCCATCTGGCTATTCCGCATGTTTGCACTGTAGAGGAGTTCACACAAACAGTTGGGAATAGTTCATGGCTTCATGGCTTGCCACAGACTCAGTTCATAGATGTCCTGAGCCAGGTCTTCGATGCTATCCTGGTCCATGCCCAATTTGACTACTCTCTCCCCACCATAGAAAGTAGAAGTGACTGCTGCCAAAGCCTGTGCCTTTGAAATTGCTGCATTCTCCAACATAGTCCGGCGATTGGACTTTAGCTATATTGCTCTGCACCCCACCCCCAAGTGAGGTAGCACGCGTTCAGGAATATCATGAAGCATCAGACCATGAATGTGCAGATTATATGTGATGTCAGTCTCTAACTCGCTCACTGCTATGCATGGTTCCCAGGACTGGCAAGTGACTCCATAGTCCTGGGAAATAGCACCTTTTCCCAATAAAATGTAGCACACAAGGCCTGATTTTGTTGCTAGGTAGGAGACATAGGGCCTCATTAAGAGTCTGGCAGTAACCCTGCCGGTGCTACCGGTGGGTTGCTGCGGGACTTGTAATATTTTACCGGGGCCTGACTTCCAGGTGCCACCGGGAGATTACAACTCCGGTGGCCCGGAAAGTCAGGCGCCAGTTAAATGTAAGTCCCCATTCCCAAAGAGTCCCTTAGGACTCTGTGGGAGTCGTGACATGGAGGCGCCGGCACCGTTGTTAAGGCGCTTCTGTGAGGAGTCTGCCTACTGTTGTCGCTGTGCCCAGTAGGATCAGACCTGTCGAGCACAGAGACCAAGGCAGGCAGACAAGTAGTTTGTTGGTCTGGATACAAAGGTGCGGGTGAGCCTACCGGCACCTTTTTTTCCGGATCGGCAAACGTATAATGAGGCTCATAGTTCTATGTGATAATCCCAAATTTTGAAGACTGTAAGAAAAAAAGACAAATTGTTTTTGCCAATTTGGTGGAGCCTTTAATAGCAGGACTGTCATGATTTGGGAGGGTTAGCACCCCCTCACCCTTCCTGAAAGCCAAGCCCTCCCCCACCCACCCTCTGCCCGACAAGCACCCTTTGTCCCCTACCCCTTCCCTTAATAGTGAACAACATTCTCTCTCAACACACAAACACACTTACATTTACTCGCTGCCCGCTCCCTCACTTCCCTGCCCCAGACACTGATCCTCGACCCCCACACAAGCACAAACACACTAGCACCTACCTTTTCCCCCGTCCCCTACCTCCCACACTACAAACATTCCCCCGCAGCTGAAGCACAATCAATTACCTCTCACACCTGCGACTACCGCTTTCCGGCTTGGCCTGTTAGTCCCTGTGCACACTTGTGCGCTGTGTGGGAAGTGAATAGCCAATATAGAAAGACTTTTACAAGTGGTCTCAGAGCAGTCTTTCTAAATCAACCTTTTGCCTATATTTATTTCGTTTTTCTACTTCTAAAATTCGTTAACATATTTCATTACTCCGCCCCACTTGCACATCCTTCCTCTCGACTTGACCATCCCCCTCCATTCACTGTGAGATAAAAGCCCACACGGATGAAGGTTGAATTCAATGGGACACTCAGTCCCTGCAGATGAATTGTGCTTGCAACACACCACAGGTCTGACTACCCCTGGAATTAATTCAATGTTGTGATATGTCAGGTGTTGCAGATTAACCAACTCATATCTGGACTCCTCATAGCTAAGTGGTACCCCAGAATGTGCATGAGGCATACTACAATTTTGTAAACATCAGGGCCAGTGGACCCACAGACCATTAATTTGGGAATCAGGTGGTTAGGATCCACTGCCTGAAATGGACGGGATGTGCTTTGCAGTTCAGCCCCAAAAAGGTCAGCAAGACCTCTGTAGGAAAGGCTAGGAACTTAAAAAATGTGTGCAGTACATGCCATGTGTAGTGTTGTGTGGTAGATGGATTATTAACAAGAAAATTCATGCCACACATGATGTGTGTAGTGCTTTCCTGTGTTGCACAGGTTGGTTATCAGGCGACATGGAAACCTGGACCATAGACAGTCCAAACAAGGCAAGCATGAGGAGGTCAATCACCGTCAACCTAGATAGAATGATGCATGTGATGCCAGATCACCCAACAAGAACTGATTTACATGTTTTGAGGTTGTAGATTATGTTTCCTTTGGCAAATTCCACCCTTTAAATCATCAGATTTGGTTAGTATGATAGCATAGAACATTTTATTTCTTATACAAATATCATCTAAGCCTCCCCTCTCTTGCCATCTAGCCCAACCTCCATCACATGCTTGCATGCCACTCGAGGTGGAATGGGGAATTTAAATTCCTACACAGAACACCTCCTTGGGTTGCTGCCTATGTAGGGTTTAAGGGGTGAGATGCATGAGGGCCTGATGTGCACAGTGTGCCTTAGTCCTCCGCCAACAGAATGCCAACCTGCATCCTTCATCTCTGGGTAGCATTTGGTACAGTCTGGCAGTTCACTGCCCTGCAAAGAGCCTGGTGTCTGCTACCGTTCTGCTCCAACATCTGTAATGCCACCACCTCCCTCATGGATGGTGTTACATCTTCTGTTTCCCGAACAGTGCCCTAGATTGCCCCCACCTACTTCCATGTAAAGTCTTCCTGCACATGCTTCTGCAATTAGAAGGCCGGTAAATGGAGCACAATGGACTGAGGGGCTGTAGCCAGGGTGGAAGCACATCTTGGAGGGTCGCCCTGGATAGCATCCTCTACCTAGAACCCTACTGTGACTGGGTAAGCTAGAGTGTTCTGTGCACCGTGCACTTGATCGCACCTAATTTTCCAGGATATGGAAGATGATGATCATTTATGGATTGTACCAGTCATCCTCATGCCACATAGTGGTGCATAGGGGTGTGATAAAGCATGGGGCACACATCATAATGCTTTCTTCCCACTGCAGCAAGGGCCAACACATCATCACTGATATTCAGTGGTGGCAGGATGCAGAGGGAACTGCACACGAGTTGGCTGATTGTCATGCAACCACTCACTGCTGGCTTAGTTGTCTTGCCGGTCTATGGCCAACTGAATCTGGAGTTGAAAGCAGGTCCTGTGGCAGGGGTAGTACGGCAATCGCTGGGGCAGCAATGGTGGTGTTGGGTATTGTGCAGCGCTGGTGGTAGCTGTACCCTGTACCAAATCATCAGAGTTGCCATCACCCATCTCAATCAAAGTTCCGGCCCCTGATAAGGCGAAAATGAGCATACTATCTGTGGTTGCAAATTGATGAATTGGCTATGAGTTACACTGCTTACTGTTTGGGGAGGTCTTTGTGTACTCCCTCGACACTGCTCATTATGCACTACATTTTTGTTACGATGCACTACGGCTGGCCAGGACATGGTAGGAAAATATGTGGACATTGAACGTTCTGCCTCTTTAACTCCATGGCATGGTGAGATAGGCAAGTACAACATTTCATGAAGGCCAATGTTATGAAATGATGAGCTGTCCTGGGTAGGGCAGCTATATTGTTCTACTCGTGTCAGGTGGGTCTGTGCACAGTACATGGCATATAGTTTGGTTACACGTGCACTGATTGTTATGTTCTATCCATTTCCCCAGTTCCTGTTCCAGAGGGACAACCTTCTGGCTCCTATGAGTACCAGAACAGAGGCTACCTACTCCTTCCAAGGGCCCATTACCAGTGGAGGCACACTCCCAACTTCCATGGCCATTGTCGCTGGTGCGCAGGCATAACCCATCACTCTCCACTTGAGATCACTCCACAAACTCTTGATCTTGTTTTCATTCGTGGGGGAATGGGGACCGGAGTGTATTCGATGCAGGTCTACCAGGCTAGCTTGTTATCTGGGAGCTGTGTTGTAAATGAAGCTACTGGAGAATTGGCGTGCCTCCTGGCCAGTACCTTTGACCTTCCTCTGCCGTCTGAATTCCTGCTTGCACCTGCCATAATGCCAGATGACTATGTTTTCTGATTTTAAAATGGCCGCTACCCCTATTACCTTATTCTATCAAGTGGATTGCTCACGTGATGTGACATTAAATACTGCATGGAAAATTATTTTACTGGATGTAGGCTTTAGTTGCTCTCATGTGCACTCTTCTCTCATTACTTTTGCAGCTGTAAAACTGAAATTGGGCAATGCTCCTTAGATTTCTGGGTGCAACAATGCTGAATACTGCATGCTGTAATATGCTGTAGAATACTGCTACACGACCTAATGGCCTTATAAGATTCTCCCGCATTTCTCTCAAATGTATAACTCAAAGACAAAATATGAATTCTCAGTTCTAAAAACTTGTTTTCTTTTCATTCATGCGAGTCTTGAAAAATACAGGGGCCTTAAACCACCATCATGCATTTTAATGTCCTGCCTAAGGCAAAACCTAACTGGCTGAGCAGAATTGCACTGCGCTCAGACAGTGCGCACCGTTTTCTCTCGGAAGGGCTTGGATAGCCTGCTGCATGCTGATCTGCAGCCATTTATTAGGCAGCGCATCCGGGTCTCCGGCTGTTATTCTAATGACTAGGATAGCCGCAGTGTTCCCCGCCATGGCTCATACCGCTTAATTAGAATGCTTGCAGACTGCAATTAAACCTGATGACTGCATAATGGAAAAAACGCTCCGTGTTCGAGAATGCACCTTTGACCTACAAGTGGGGCCTAATAAGCAAGGCTGAGACTGGAAAAAATGAAAGGGTAGCGTCAGTGTGTCATCAGTGACTTATCAAGGAAGGGTTGCATACACTCGGGGACCAGGACCTGCCCTCCAATTACCACATGCCTGCCTTCCTCTCTCCCTAGAAACAAATACACCGCCTCCGTAGGAATACATTGACAAAGAGGCATTTTCGCATTCAGTTCACAGACTTGTCAGCATGTACAGAGTATATAATTTCCTGAGAAGGGAACAAGATGTATCTGAAAAGATCAGACCGAACTCCTTTGCGAATTAGGAATGTGTGGCATAGCTCCCATGTGGTGCAGAGAGATCTACGGGGCAGGTAGGTCCCCAACCATAAGGAAAATATGTCTCCCACTTAAGACCCTGGGGCGTCTCATACCCTCAATGTATTTTTTCTGCATGTGAGCAATAGGAATCTTTTTTAGAAAGTCATAGAGCGCATAAAAAAGGTTTATGGGCAGAACAGTCAGAACCCTAGCAGAGTCTTCATTAGGGCCCAGTAGCGCTGGAAGTAGGGGTGCTGGAGGTTCTGCAGCACACCCATAACTCGCAAACATAGTGATGAAAAAAAGATATTGATTTCTGGGCTTCTGTTCCGAAAGGTATGCCAGGAGGTCTTTCTTCCGATCTCCTGGAAGAAACCAATCATAATCCCAGTCCATAAAAAACATTAGTACCCGGTGAGGGTGTAATCAGAATGAAAGAGCCATTCTGATTGGCCCTCGCCGAGTCAATACCAGGCCAGGAATCCCTCGGTCGGATTCTACGGCCTTTGACCCCGGCGGTGGGCGTGGCAGCCCCTCAGCCAATGAGGAGGCTCGAAGCGGGGCCATCCCCGCTCCGAGCCTCCCTGCAGCTGAGAGGCTGCCTTCGCCCCCCGCCGGGGACTCGGATAAGTCTTTTTTTTTAATTCCCTTCCCTCCCTCCCACCCGCCCCCCCGACTTACCATCTTGTTCATGCATCCCCGCTCCGCACCTCCACACGGCTGGAGGCTTCCCTCGTCCCTTGCCAGGGATGCAGGTACATTTTTTTTTTTTTCTTCCAACTCCCACCCCCCAACCCCACTTACCTTCTTTTTGATCCTTTTTCAGGAGCAGACGCGCAGGGTTCACTTGTGTTCCCAGCACGTCCGCTCGCAATGGCCGCCATGGAAAGGGAAAACGGACTCAGTTTTCCCTTTCCATGGCGGCGGCCATTTTCTTTGTCATCTTTTTTTTTCCCCCCCAAAACGCTGCAAAGTTTCGGGACAAAAAAATAGCTTTTAGTTCCCCGCCCACACAGTTTTTGCGGGCCGGGATACTAATAGCTATATACCCCTCACGGCGGGGGCATTACCGACTCTGGTAATGCCCCGGGGCCTTCATTAAGGCCTTCACTTTGCTCGGGGCCTATAACTATGGCCCTGGGGCATTACCTGAGTCGGTAATGCCCCCGCCGCTCGGGGCATATTGCTTAAATCTAGAATGGACACAGGTAATTATCGACTACCATCGATGCTAGATGTTCCTGGTAAGCATTTTGTATCGATATTATTGAAGGAGCTCAAGGAGCAGGAACATGTCTTGAATACATTTCAGACTGGTTTCCGGAGATGCTCTTCCACAATGTTGGGAAGGGGGCGACCCCGTCCCACCCCTTAAGCGCTTTAGAGCAAGGTGAGCTGCATTTGAAGCCCTATGATGAGCCAGGCGATGTGGGGGACGGTGGTAGGACCCGCCCCAATGTAATCCACCCACATAGTATAGCCCAGGACGCAAACAGGACTTCCATTTTGTGTAGATGTTAGCGCATTTTTGCATAGATTCTAGTAATCATAGTTAGGACACTTGCACGGCGAATGCAGCATTTCATGCACTAGGCCCTAATTGCGAGACGAGGGAAACTTACAGCCATGCCCGAGCTTCCATGAGGACAACCCTCAACCGCCATAAAGCTCATTCATTGTTCTAACAGTGTTGCAAAAATGTTTTTCCACCCAAAAGAAATTTGCCCTACAAAGCAGCAATCATAGACCAGCACCTGGTGTGAATGTTATCGTGCATGTTATCTTGCACTCGCCAAAGTCTGACCTGGCCCACCCCAGGCGACCAAGAGTTATAGCCCATATAACTGATTAAGCCCGAAGATATCTGAATTCCATGGCAACAGGTGACCTTCAACTATCACCCCTAAAGTAACAAGTCTTTAATGTTGCAAGAGAAGAGACATTGCACGCCTGTGAGCTACAATCATGTGATTTGTATTGCGAGGTGCTGGGAGGGATATATTATAGTTCAAAATGAGGGTGGAGATATTGAAGCCGGATAGCTTGAAAGGGAGTGAGTGAAATGTGTGTGTGGAGGTCAGAATGCCCAGGAACCTCCTTTGTGCCAGTCTTAAAGCCTGCCAGGTGCACAGTATAATGATGAAGTAGCATTGTGTTAGGAGTGCAGTTAATTTGTTCTTTGACCTTCATCAATGAGAAGAAGCTGATCTCCACAGCACCCACATGGTAGAAGATGGACGGACTGCGCTGGAACTAATGACCTGGTATCCCTTATGGAGGAGGCAGATCCTGTACAGGCTCACACCAACAAGCCCCTCAGGTTTTTACTGTGTAGTATTGTGTCACAAAGATGATGTGTCTCCTCTTAAACCTCTGCTTGTACCCTTTTACGGCAGAATGTTCTTAGCAGCAGAGTTCTTTGCTGTTGCTCTCATTTTTGTGTGGGATTAAAACTTGTTATCCTTAGAAGATTGACTTGGGCCTTTCTTCCCTAGCAGGTTGTATACTCCCTGGTATGAGCATTCACGGCCATGCCTTCAATTGGTGAGCCTGACGTGATCCCAGCGCCCCCTCTATTTGCACAGGCTTCCAGGCCACTTCTCCAGAAGAAGCCGTTCCCACCTACAGTGATCGGTCCCAAAAAAACACATGTTCAGAGTGGTTTAGCGGGACCGAGGAGAGTGCATGCTGGTGTTGGAACCACGTGACGGAGGAATTTGGGAGGGCACACGCATATAATTAACTCTTGTAAGTGATAACAAGTAGGGGACAGATGCATGGGGAAGTGTGAGAGGTGTGAACACGTGGATAGTGTGGTCGTTCATGTGGCATGGGTGTGGTTTGTGTTATTTCTTATTGGTGTTTGTATTGTAAAGAGATTATTTTGGTAAGGTGTTATAAGTTAAGGCGAAGATAGGGCAAAGGTAAGGCAGGGGGCCCCTGCTCGGAAGGGGAGGGAAGGTGGTACCATGATAAAATATATTATTTAAAGGAGGAATACTGAAATAAAAGTAGTGGTCCTGTGTAAATAGTGGGCTTTGAACAAGTAGTGGTTGTTATTTTAGCTTGTTATTTTAGTTTATTGTATTTGTGGTGTTTTGAATGAAGAACAGGCCCTAGGAGGAGCATTAATTGTGTGTGTCATGGTGTGGTGTGGCATTGGATGGTTGTGTGAAGTAGTGTGTGTGCACGGGGAAGAGGGACAGAAAAGGGTGGCGGTTGATTTTCCTTAGTTTCTTACAAGCAGCGGCAACATGCACAGAGTGTTAGCAGGGCTTTGTGGGGTCAGTAAAACATAGAGAGCACCAGCATGGAGGGGGATACCAATAGAGTACAAGGCCCAGCGAAAGCAGTGGATCGCGGAGACGGGAGGAGGGGGAGTGACCAGAGCAGGGCTCCCACAATAAGAGTGTCCTGAAACACATGTCCACATATTTAGTAGTTAAGTATAAGGGAAACAGCTACAGAAGAGAAAATCAATTTTCGACCTCTAGTGAATGTTGAGGACACAGAGGACCAAGGGGACATAGCAGGAGCACAGATACAGAAAGATGGAAGGTGCAGGAGGGGAGAAGGAGAGAGTGGGGCGCCAGAAGAGCGTGGGGTATTATATCCCTTGACAGCGTGTCCCGCAGATGGATTCACAAATCCAACCTATGTGCTCACCGTGATAGGGACCCCTTCAGTATTAGCAACACACAGGCTACTGCTCCCCCACCCCCATATGCACACCCGTCTGAAGTATCGGCATCTGCGGGTGTCAGTTCGAGAGAGTTCGAGAAAGGTTAGTAGAGTTGCTAGCAGAGCTAAACAGAATACAGGCATCCTCAAGAGAAGTGGGGGATCTAAGTGTGTGGGAACAAGGATCAGGAGAATGGAAATCAGGGAATTTCTTGCTCAGGAAGGATAATGAAGGAATAAGAGCTATATGTCTTGAGAAGGAGGGAAGAGAGGGTGAGTGGATAGTCTTGGGGCAGGAGAATACAGTGGTGGGAAATGATGAGAGGGAGGACGGCAATGGAACGTTTGATGAGGGACAGGGTAAAGAAGAAGGAAGGGGTGAAAAGGCAGCTGAGAGTACCCCACACACTAAAGGATTGTGGGTGGGGGGCAGGCTGAGGAATAGGGCCAGCAGGATCGCGTTAGTAAAGAGAGGGGTAATTATGAAGGAGGGTGTGGGAAGTGGGGCGAAGATGCAGATGCCCCTCATACATAAGGGGGCCGGGAGGACACAGTATGTGCCCTGTGCCAGATGGATAAAAACAACTTGATTAAGACTCTCTCATAGCTCACTGCAGGTGCGAGTAAGTGGTCCCAGCGCCAGGAGTGCAGTGGTACTCCTGGCAGTCGGTGATATCAATAGCTTGATGGTCACTATAATTAGGGACCAGGCTGGGGATATGTGGGTGAAACCTGGGTATCCGGTAATAACCCTGGGGGATGATGCATATGATGGAGCATCGTTCAACTGAATTAGAGCACATGTGTGGTATACGCTATGAAGGACATTCCCACATACCCCCGATTTACAGTCCCTGATGCAGTGTACAATGGGCGATGATGAAGACCCAGCTAAATGTATACTTTAATTACCAGAGATGTGGAGAGCTGAAACGGGAGGACCGTGGGATCGTTCAATACAATTTTTCTATTTTATTGTAAAGCGGGAATTGCCAAAGGAAGTGCAGAAGGTGTTAGATAAGATTGTGAGTATTGAAGCAAAGGGGTGGCCGGAGATACAGAGTATAATAGTGCACCATTGTAAAAGAATCAAGGAGCGGGTCAGGGAAACAGCTCAAAGGTGTCAAACAGAGGAAGTGAAATTGGTAGAAAATAAATTGGCAAAGGTTGTTGTCCAGGCACCAGTGTCGACACCAGTACTGGTGGAGGGGACAGATAGCACCCAACAGGTCGTGAGCGCCACCATTACTGTACTCTGGGCTGAAGGAGGATGAGGACAGTGGGGAGGGGGCAACAGTATCCCGGCCCACAGTGGCAGCAAGAAGGATTGCAGTGAGGAAGGGGGGTTTCTGAGGAGCAAAAGGGGGGAATTTGGACACAGAGGGGGTGGGTTGGAACCATCACAATGTTGGAATTGTTTGAGGTGGAGGAATTTTGCAAGGGAAAGCAGGAGCAGGTCTGCATTGGGGCATAATTATGGGTCACAGCAGCAGGGCCAAGGGTGCCAAGGACCCCAACGGCCCCAAGGACTAGGGTATCCACAATAGATTCAAGGGTATCAAAATCAAGGGTATCTTAGAGGTGTGGCACCCACCCACCACAGGAACAGAAAGCAGGACCACCGCCCCCTTTTGAGGAGCAACAGTGATGCGGGTAACCCCTTCTCGTTCCCCGGAACAAATATATATTCTTATTAGGCCAGCCTACCGAGAGCACTCACATGTCTGGTCTTGTCAACGACCATCCACCCTAACAGGAACTCTTGCTTGGGCCGGAGATAGGAAACAAGCAGTTCATATATATGGTGGACTCGAAATCATGCATCATGGGGAGAATTCCCATTATCAGGCAAACATCTTAACACGCAGGGATTCTCTGGGGCTATTTCCATGGTTCCATACACTGAGGAGTTGGATGTAAATGTGGGAGGGAAGGTGGTGCAGGCTTCCTTACCATATTCTGAAAGTTCCCCCGTCAATTTGCTGGGCAGGGACCTCCTACACAAATTAAACATGACAATGTCATGTACAGATCGCGGTATAGTTTGCTCCACGCATAGGATGTGTGCAATAAGGGCAATGCGGATAATACACACAATGACAAGATTGGTGGTGGTTTGTGGGACTCCCGTCGACCCGGGCATGTTCATTTATGGTATTACTGTGCTTGTGGAGGCAGTGCCTCAGATCGGTAAGCAGTATTGGCAAGTGCCCACAGATTTCATCGTTCGTCCAGTGTTGTCGCCTGAGGTGGTGGCGGGAATAATATGTCGTTAGGTTTACAGGAATTGTTGGTCTCTGACAAGAGGGTTATCATGCTAGTAATAGACAGGGATGGGTGTGAGTGGTGCACAGTGCTCTGTATAGATCCAACAGTACAATTAAAGGAAGGGATGGATGACGCACTGTTTGAGAACAATGATAAAAATGGGGAGATAATATTAAATAATAATAAATAATAATTTGGCATTTATATAGCGCTATGAACCCTCAGGTATCTGAGCGCTGCTTATTATTACCCACGGTGTGTGGTGCTCATTTATCGACCTCGGAAGGATGAAAGGCTGAGTTTGGCCCCGCCAGGCTCTGCACGAGTGTCAAAGCGAGCGCTCTACTCGCTGTGCCACTGGACCGGCTATATTAGAGATTTGTATCCCTTGCGACATAATGCTACAGTACCGAAAGGTGCAGCGCCCCCTGATTGCAGTACTAACTCCACCTCTATTTCTTGAAGAAGACTTACAACACATGCCTCCACAGTTGTGCACTACAAATCCACACAATGTGGGACTACTGAAAGACGTGACCCCTGTGCATATAACACTGAAGCCAGGTGCAGTGCTACCCAGGGAAAAGCAATATCCATTATCAAGGGAGGCGGAGGAGGGTATTCGAAATACAATACAGGCTCCATTGGACCAGGGGATCATCATGCCATCTACGTCCCTGTGTAACACAGTGATATACCCTGTCAAAAGATAAACAGAGGGTAATTGGCAAATGTATCAGGACTTACACATCCTAAATGACGTGGTACAGAAAGAATTTCCAGTCGTTCCTAATCCTGCGACAATTCTATGCAGTATCCCCAAAGAAGCCACATACTTCACTGTAGTTGACTTGTACAATGCATTCTTCTCAATTCCACTCCATCCCGAGTGGAGGTACCTCATGGCATTTACACAGGGCCAGATGTGTTTCGAACATACTAGGTTACCTCAGGGGTACTGTGAGAGCCTGAGCATTTTTTACAGAATACTGCAAGCTGATTTAGGAAACATTCAGGTACCCAGCATGATTCTCCAGTACGTGGACGATCTACTAGTGTGTAGTGACAGTGAGCAGCACCGATGAAGGGATTCCATTACACTCCCACAATTGCTGGCCTATAAGGGGTACATGGTCATCAAGGCTAAGTTGCAATACTGCCAATAGAAGGTGCTCTATATGGCACAGTTTACATTAGCAAATGGTAAAAGAAAACTACCAGATAGCGCAGCGTCAGTGTGTGTTACGCTCACCTGGTATCCACAGGGATGCCACTCAGCCCTGGTTGGTTGCCGGAATCTTCTCCCACATTTCTGGATAGTATCTTCGGAGGCAGTCTAGCCTGAAAACACAGGAGGGCTGGGGTCAAGACTGGCTGACTGAAGTAATTATCCTCCCACCACCCTTTTGGCTTCAGCCCCCTGAGGCCTTCTCCTCACCTTGTTGTAGTGTTAGGCGTGCTCTCCGTCCTGCCTTCTTAGCAGGGGCACTTTGTCTTCAATGGGCGTGGGCGACCAAGTTACTTCACTGGCGCGTGCCCATTCAAGTGTCTCTAAGGTAGGTCTTATAGTATAGCGCCGTTATCCTTGCCTGGCTCTCTTTTGATTAATAATGTTCTTCCTTTCTCCCTAGGTGCGCAGAGCTGCAGTGTGGTGAACTGGCTGGTTTGATCTCTGCCGGTAAATGATGGCGCGAGATGTGCGCTGTAATGCGGTAAGTAAAGCGCTATGTGTAGCGCTGCTTTGTCTTGCCTTTGCTAACCTGCGTCCGCTCTTTCTTGCAGGTTGCGGTGCTTCTCCAGCGGGTGTGGAACTCCAGAGCTTTGCTGATCGGGACGTGACAACCCAGGTAAGCTTCTTGTGCTGTTAATAGCTTAGCAATTCCGGAGTACGGCTTTTCTAATGTTGTCTTCTCCTTTTCCTTTTCAGTTCGCTTCGATCCGGTAGGTATGCGATGCCCAGAAGAAGCTGTTCACTGGAGCTGGGAAGCGGATGACAGGATGGAGATTGCAGGTAAGATTCTGCTGATGATGTTCCTTTTGTCTCCTCTGCAGGTTCATTACTCCGAGATTCACCACAGAACACGGTGAGCGTCACGTTGCAGTCTGCAGAGTAACGCGAAGCGTGCTCTGCTGCTTGGGTGTGGTTTAAATAGCCTCCCCAAAAAGTAGTCCAGGTAAAGTAGTCCCAGGCCACCACACCCAAAACACTATACCGTATAGCTTAGTTCCTAGGAACCAAGCTATGCGAGTGCCTCCATGTTGACTGCAGGCCCAATGAAAAAGTAGTCCCTTTAAACATGTTTTCCTCAATGAATATGAGCCTGGCGCCAGAGGTGCCAGAACTGGCTCCAAGAGAGTCTTGAGAGTGGATGCAAGGCCTCCAAGGCCTTAATGGATCCCCGAACCCTGATTCTACCTGGTAAGTGGACTTGCCAGTGGAAGTCTGGGGTAAGGGTCGTGACAGTATGCGCAACCCCCAGACTCACCTCAGTTAAAGAAATGCAGATGATTTTGGGGCTGTGCAACTACTGTAGGACATGGATCTTACATTATGCGGCATACACAAGATCACTTCTGCAGGCCCTTAAGGAAGCACAAAAACAAAGGATCTTAAGTTACAGTGAACTGCAGATATGATCAAGCAGTTCGTCGATCTAAAAGAAGTAATTAGTTCAGGACCCGTACTGGCCACTACAGACTACATACGTGAATTTTACTTGCTCTCACATTCAGATGGCCAGCTCATGACCACAGTGTTGACACAGAAGACCACTATGGGCCATAAACCATTGGCCTGTTACAGCGGCACATTGGATTTAATGCAAGGGCAGTTTGCGCGCGAACAAGCTTGAGAAGCTGCTGCAGTTGCAATAGAAAAAAGTTCTACTATTGTAATGGGGTAAAAAGTTAAGTTGTAGGTGGAACACTCTCTATTTATCATCTTGCAAAGGTCAAAATCCACACTGACTACACAGAGATCTTCGGCATACAAGATTATTATTTCAAAGTCCCACATTCATGTAGTTAAATGCAAAACAGTGACTACTACCACCTTCCTAACAGATATGCCCACTGCCAAAGATCTAACAGTGCACGACTGCGCCACATACGAGGTAGAGCAGGATGACAACCCCGAAGTGAAAGATTGCGCATTGACGGATGGTGAGCTACTGTTCATTGATGAGTCGTCCACAATTGACCAGGAGGATGGACAAAGACATACAGCGGCAGTGGTGGTACGACCTGATGAAGGGGAGTACGAGACGGTGGTTATGAAAAGATTGCCCATGCATTATTCTGCACAGGCGGCGGAACTCATAGCACTCTTTGAAGCATTGAGAGCATCCCAAGTGTGCCATGTCACAATATATTCAGACTCAGTGTACGTCACAACAACTGTGCACACCGGTCTAACCCGCTGCAAGAGGAGGGGGTTTCAGTGGGTGGATGGGTCTCCAGTGTAGCATGCAGCACTGCTAGAAACACTAATAGAAGCATTATCCCAGGCATCTGTTGTGGCAATCTTCAAGTGTGCCGCCCACACTAACGGGGTAGACGAAATATCAATGGGGAACACAGCCGCCGATGAAGCAGCCAAAATGGTGGCATTCCTACCAAATAAAATGCCTGCTGAGTACATCGTGGTCATTCCACCAGCGAGCAAACATCCAACACCTTACACAGCATTGCCTATCACCCATATAATAGAGTTACAGGGAAGTGCACCAGAAAAGGAGAAGGAATTGTGGCTACGAAGGGGATGCAAGCAATTCTCAAAAGATCTATTGTGGAAATAAGAGAGCTCCGGGAAGACAGTAATGTCCCAGGAGCTGCTAGCAATAGCATTTTAACAGTTACACTATCCATACCACAGTTCGGAGCAGCACATCACTGCAGATATACAGGAGGACTGGTTTATACCAAACATCCAGGCGAGCATCACATAAATGGTTGTAAATGGTACCACATGTCAAAGTTTCAGTACAGGGATGACACTGTAGACATTACGGGGCACATTTCCCCACACTACTGGGCCGTTCTATGAATTACACATAGATTACACCGACATGGGTGAGTGTTGCAATGGCTCCAGGTATCTCATAGTCGTGGTTTGCTCTTTCTCAAGGTGGGTGGAAGCAGGGACTTGTGCAGATCCGGATGCCAAATGTGCTGATAGATTTGTGTGTGTGTGCACCCTTCTAAGGTCAGACAATGGCACACATTTTTTCAATGCACTGTTTCAGCACGTCACAGCACTGCTTGGCATTAAGCACTGGATGTGTTTAATTTCCTACCCACAGGCCAACAGCATCGTAGAGAGTATCAACAGGCTCCTCAAAAGCAGATTGTCCAAACTTTGCACCACGTTGAAGAAGAAATGGGTACACTGTTTGCCCCTGGCCCTCTTTAGTTTTTGCACACAACCCAGCAAAGACCACCATTTGTCAGCTCATGAGGTGGTCACTGGTCAGCATATGCACACTCACATATCTCCTGTAAGAAGAAGTTCAGATGCACATAGGGCATCAGCAGTGTTAGATGATGAGTTCAACGAGTATTTAAGCACACTAACGTGGGCAATTAAATGTGTCTCCCAACAGATTGCACCGAATGAAATAGCAGACACAAAGGAAGTAGCAACTACGATGGTGCCTACTCCTGAGTGCATGGCCACACAACCATTGCTGCCTGGTGACTTTGTGTACATTCACAATTTCGTGCATAGGTGGACCAACCCTTGGTTCCACAGGCCCTACGAGGTGGTGTTTTGCACTCCCCTCTCTGTGAAGGTATAGGGCTTGCGATATTGGGTCCTCCTCTGGGATGTCTGCTGGGCACCTCCAGACAGCACATCAGCACTTCAGTTATCATAAAGGAGTGGTAGTAGTACCTGCCCCCTACCTATCTACCTCATCGGCCAGTGTAGACACAGCAAACTGTGCATTGTCACACTCCTCTAATGGACAGTTCAGTTGCTAGCTCCATATTTTTCTTTTTTGGGAGCTCTTTCTCTCTCTCTCTTTTCAATGTTCTGTGTAGTCTTCTTCTAATTTCAGGAGAGAAGATGATGAACCTCACCAATTTAAATAACTGTTAGTTAAGTAAGGATCGCAAGTGTAGATGCACGAATGAAAATATATGGGCCTATGCCTATTACTGTGGAATGACCATTATTGCAGGTTCATGTATGTTATTGTTGCTATTGTTGGGGCTTTATTGGGGAGAGTATGTTATAGGGTAAGGTCCTATAAAGAGGGTGGAATGGGACTGTATACTTAAACGGGACAGTACATATAAATGTTAATAATATTAGTGGATTTAGGTATATTAGTAGCAAGATGAATGTTAACAATAATAATGGAAATGCATATAGGAGTAGCAATAGAGTTCATAAAAGTATTAGTAATGATTATAGCAGGAACAACAGAACAGCGAGCATTCATGCACAATTGGCAATGAGGGTAAACCCTCATTGCCAATTGTGCATGAATGCTCGCTGTTCTGTTGTTAGAGTAAAGAGATTGTTACCAGCAAGTCAAAGATTGTTTAATAATTCAAAACAGTATGATGATATTTCCGATAGAACTGTTAAAGCTGGCACCCCTGAGAGCATGTATAGAATTATGAAAAGGGAAGCACAAAAGATGTACGATACATATCAAGGACTGGGTTCGGAAACGATTGGTATACTGACATGAGTGGGTGGGAAGAAATGTTGTGAATGGAAGCTGTTATGTACAGTCACTCATTCCACATGCTTCAGGGGCTCCCAAGGTGTTAGTACTGCAAGCAGACCCAATTATAGAGGGACAATGCCTTGTTCATCTTGCGCTATGGAGAATAAAAGGAAAATTCCAGGCACACAGTGTGCAACTGCAAATGGTGGGCCCAGATCTTGTGAACTACAACAACAATCCAAAAAACATCAAGTGTGTGGAGCTACACTATTTGATGGTGAAAGGGTGTAAAAATGTCAATTCCTAATGGCAGGACACCTTGCTACCTTGCCTGGTAGAAGGACTGGTAGCATTTGGCAAGGAAGTGATAGTGCGAGTGGACAAGTTCTGTTCACAGATATGGACAGATCATATCACAAAGATGACGTAGATTGCAACAATGGAGAAGCTGCTGTGAGTGCACAGGGAAGAAGTACATGGACTTTGTTTCCGCAGCAAGGGTACAGTCTTTGTCGGCTCAAACAAACATTGCAATAAGTCTCTGCTGATTCCAGACATGAAGAAGGGAACAGCAGCTCTGATGGATTGCTACTGGGTCTGTGGCCAACAAGCTTACTTGCACCTCCCACCATCATAGAAGGGCTGTTTTTCGCTAGCCACGCTGCACTTGGTGCTACTAGTAATCCCAGAAAAACACCTGAAGGGCAGAGCACTGCCTGCCAATGAACCATCTGGCCCTCCCATATTCAAAAAAGAACAAGAGAACCTGTTGTCCACACAAGAACTCTGCATCTGCCAGGGAAAGGACAATTCCAACAACTAAAGAGGAAGAAAAGATTGAATTAGATATCCAAAGACTCCTCCGCATTGCTTGCTGAAATACCAGAGGAGTACCCACTATTCAGTTTAGCAGAATCCTTTTTCGCATCTCTACTGTTGTCGGGAGTGCAGGCTGCAGCAAACGCCAAATAGCTGAAAATCCTGCACTGAGAGCTGTTAGTACAGCTCGCAAATGACACAGAGAACGGGTTCAACGTGATCAATGTTGAGTTGCGTGCATTGAGACTTATGACAATGCAAAACCGCTATGTGATGGTCATGTTAACAGCAATAGAAGGCAAGGTTTGCACAACTTTTGGCAATTCCTGTTGCCCATTTGTGCCTTCAGAAGATGCAGAGAACACATTGTTATCCCACATCATTGTAGCCGTCCGTGACCTGGGTGTTCACCTGAATAAGGAGGGAGGACTACAGGGAGGAGTACAGCAGAGTGACTAGTTCACCTTGGCATTTAAGGGGCCTCGTCTTGGCTCAGAGCGACCATGAAGGTGTTGATGCCCATTATCATGTACACCCTGGTTATCTTCTGTTCCTGCCAACTGGGCCTCCGATGTTGTACCAACGCGGCACCTGATAGGGTGAGAATCATGGTATCAATTGGGTTTTCAAAAGCACCTCTCGAGAGATAGTAAAGAATGATATCCCACAAAGTGGCCCTAAGTATGAAATGCACCCCATCCAGTATGAAAATGAAGTTGACCGCCTATACTACACTATCATTACTCCACCTCAGGATTTAGAAAACTACACAGAGGTTTGGTTGGGCCTGGCGGGGAATGGGGGATACATCTATATGACTTGCTCACCTTAGGAATACGCTCATAAGGGGGAGAATTTGCGGTCAGTAAACAGGGCTTGGATACCAATAAAGGGAACACAGCCATACGTGGAATCAGAGTGGAGACAGCTGGAGGAAAGGGGTATTATTAAGGAGTTTGTTACTGTAGAAGTAACAAAAGGGGGGAATATTGGCAAGGGGCAACGCCACCCCACCCCCCAAGCGCCTTAGCATAAGGCAAGCTGCATTCAAAGCACTATGATGGGCTAGGGGCGAAGGAGGCAGTGGTAGGACCCCACCCCAATATAGTCCACCCACATAATATAGCCCAGGACACAAACAAGACTGCCATTTTGTGACGATGTTAGTGCATTTTTGCATAGATGTTATTAATCATAGTTAGGAGACAAAGGCCTGCACAGTGAATGCAGAATTTCATGCACTAGGCCTTAAATGCGCGATGAGGGAAAATTCCAGCTATGCCAGAGCTCCCATGAGGACAACACACCTCAACTGCTATAAAGCTCATTTATTGTTCTAACAGTGTTGCAAAGATGTTTTTCTACCTGAAGGGAATGTGCCCTGCAAGGCTGCTATCATAGCCCAGTGCCTGGTGTGCATGTTATCTCACAGTGGCCAAAGTCTGACCTGGCCCACCCCCAGGCGACCGCAAGTTATAACCCATATAACTGACTAAGCCTGAATATCCCTGAATTCCATGGCAACAGGTGACCTTCAACCATCACCCCTAAAGTAACAAGTCTTCATTGTTCCAAGAGAATGGACATTGCACGTCTGTGAGTTAAAATCATGTGATTTGTATTGTGAGGTGCTGGGAGGCATACATTGTAGTTCAGTGCAAGGGTGGAGACCTTGGAGCCGGATGGCACAAAGTGGAGTGAGTGAAATGTGTGTGTAGGGGTCAGAGTGCCCCAGAACCTCCTGTGTGCCAGTCTTAAAGCCTGCCAGGTGCACAGTCTGTCTGCAATTCAGTAATGGTGTGCCACCAATGATCTTTGCCTTAATGCCTGTAAGACTGAGATCCTCCTCATGGGAACACGGGCTCCCTCCTTTCCTCTTTCTCTCTGACCACCCACCCTGGGCCCTCTTCCTGCTCCTACCTGTGAGGCAAAGAACCCCAGGGTCATCTTCAACTCCTCCTTCTCCTTCTCCCCTCACATCTCTGATGTCTCTAAGAAGCCAAACTATCAGCTGCACCTCCTCAGAGGTATTCTTCCTTTCATCACTTTCCCCCAGAAGCTCACTGTCTCCGGAGCTCTGGACCTCTCTAGGCTGGACTACTGCAACAGCCTCTTTCTAAATCTTGCTGTCACTACTCTCCGACCTCTTCAATGTATACGGAACAGGACTGCAAGACTTGTCCTTGGCCTCAAGCCCAGCGGTCGTATCTCTCTAGCTCTGAAATCTCTACATTAGCTCACAGTGGAAGCAAGGATCAAGTTCAAGACCCTCTGCATCATCCACAAAGCTTTCTGGTGCCTGGGACTGCACTACCTCCAACTCTCTCTTCCTAAACATCACCCCTCTCGGGCTCTCTGCTCATCCACTTCCAACTCTCTGAGGGTCAGTCACTTTTCCAAGCAGATCTCTATCTTCGGCTAGAGCCTCATTCCAGAACAGCCTCTCTGCCTCTCTCAAACTTGAGCAGAACCACCTCCAGTTCCAGAAGCAGCTCAAGACCTCCCTCTTTACTTCCCTTTTCTCTCTTCCTCTCCCCTGCTGATGTCCCGACTACTTCACGCACTGGTCACTTGGCTACCCTCTGAACTTGGGCACAGGCGCCTGCATGTCTGGCTGCACTTCACACTGTCTACCAGCTCCCCTAGCACTTGTGTTCTGTATCTACAACCCTACCGTCCCTTCTCTCTGCACTTAAGAGCCACCCATCGCTTGCAAACATTGAGCTACCTGCACTGAGTCACACGCTGGCTGCACATTTGAGTTACCTGCACGCCCCCCCTCAGCCCCATCAGCACTTCTCCCTTTCCACTTCCCTGCACTTGCACATTCTGGATGGCACAAGGCCTGGTAAGATTGTTATTTTGACCACCCTATGTTTCCCTCTCCTTGTCTTGTCGCGTCTATAAAGATTTATGTACAAGCACGTTATAAATGCCATATCATATCATATCATATCAGTTTACCGGTGAAGTAGCATTGTGTCAGGAGTGCAGGTCATTTGTTCTTTGACCTTCGTTGATGAAAAGAAGATGATCTCTACAGCACCCATGTGATGGAAGATGGACGGACTGGGCTGGAACTAATGACCTGGCATCCCTTATGGAGCAGGCATTTCCGGTATAGGCACCCACCAACCAGCTGTGCAGATTTTTACTGAATAGTATTGCGTCACGATGATGATATGTCTCCGCTTAAGCCTCTGCTTGTACCCTTTTTTGACAGAAAGTTCTTGGCAGCAGAATTCTTTGCTGTTGCTCTCATTTTTGTGTGGGATTAAAACTTGTTATCCTTACAAGATCGACTTGGGCCTTTCTTCCCTAGTAGGTTGTATTCTCTCTGGTGTGAGCATTGAGGAGCGTGCCTTCAACAGTTCACAACATACTGGCTCTTAACATCCTGATTGCGGCAGCCCATAGAAAGGAGATCTCCCCCCGCCCCCACCACTGTATGTGGCATTTGTGGATTTTTTGGCTGACTTTGATTTAGTGAACAGGCCGCTTCTGTGGGAAAGGTTAGCGGCATGGGGCATTTCGGCAGACATCTTATCTTTGGTAGTACAGTTGCATGAAGTTACCAGCGAATGTGTCAGGTTGAGCAGCAGGGGTGAGTGCACGACTTACATTTCAAGTAACAGGGGCCTAAAGCAAGGCTGCACGCTTGCACCCCATCTATTCAACCTTTATTTGGCATATCTATGGTTAAGACAAATAAAACAATGAGCTGGCTGACCATTTTGGAAAGTACATTTTGGAAAAGCATTCTGGGCCTTCCTCTGAGTTTACCATGACACTAGAACTTCGACTAATGTCATTGACAAGAAAAGTTTGATTAAACTCTTAAAAATTAAGAAAAACCGGGCCTGCCCTCTCTTAAAACACCTAAGGACCACTGTTGTGTCTCGAGCCAGGGCAACGGCTTGAGAGTTCCTACATATGAACAAAGCTGTGTGACGAGTGGTTCGATGAATTCCTAGGAAATGGAGAAAGCACTTAATAAGAAAATGATATCCTGCGATTGGAATGGGCAATGCTGCAGGGCCACACAAAGCGAGGCAGGGTAACTGCTGGTACCATCCGGCAAGCATGGGAGAGGGGCAGCTGCCTTCCACCAAGCCTGCTCCCCTCTCCCCTATGATGCTGGAAATGCATCAGAGGGACAGGGCCTCCGTATCCTTGCCTTTACTGCTTTTTATCGTGTGTTCTGTCGTGTTTTCCACAAAGGAGTTCATGTGGGACTCCTGGCGGTGCAGCTCTCTCTCTTTTGGTTTGGTGAACGGACCCGTGGGATACCCTTATGGCACCCATGGGTTGGGGTACAACCCTGTGCCCCTAGTGTATGTTTTTGGGCACCTGTGGGTGGCCCACAGAGCAGGGTATGGGCTGGTGGCAGCTCTATGCTGAAATTGACAGGTGCACGGAGTATCCTCCATTTTGGGATACCCCGGCCCTGCCATTGGGATCAGTTGATTCCTGATGGAAAACAAGATGGCCCTGTGGCCTCTTGCTTTCTATTACCCATTACCTTGTTTTCCCAAAGTCCTGGGACGCCCTGACTCTGTCCCTTCCCCCTGACTGGCTGTTGGGTGGAAATGATATATATGGTGTTGTTGTGAAGGCCCGGCCAGACTAGCTGGAGCCTTCCCGGTGATGTATGTTGTGGGTACCTCCTGTGGGTGGGACCTCGGTGAATAGAGTGTGTGACGAATATGCATTCTGTGTTGTGGATGTCTAGTATCTGGTGGTTGACACAATGACTGAGACAGCCCTGCCCGAAACCGGTATGAATGCAGCTTGGAGTGTTGAATGGCTCAGTACTTGTCCCAATACACATAACTTGTTGTGAGTGTCTGGAGAGAAGTGAATGGCCTGAATACCTTGTGTGCCTGATTGGCTGCCTGCCTGCATGAATGCCCTGAGTCGTGATTGGATGCTTGAATGTGACCCAGAGGAATGAATGGCAGATCAACAGTATATCTGGGGACCTCTCACTGCTAGGAATGGTGTTCAGAAGCTGAAGTCCACTACGACGAGTAACTGGAGTGACTGAAGGTTGACCTTGAAGCCCCGCTGGACGAGAAGAAGTGCTGTTGCTCTCCTTCACAATCTGAAAGCTGCTGTGCCTCCAAGGACTGACCCAGAGAGGACCTGGTAAGGCGCCCTCTTCCCGAGCTATGAGGGACCATCTTGCACATCTGATCTTTGCCAAAGCTCCCTGGTAGACAGACCTTCGACAGGCTGCCGACCCGAGACGGGGACTGCCGCGGAATCTCAAAGAGAAGCACTCAGATTGTTGTCCGCCACTGTCGACGACCACCGTCACGACCGGAGCCGCTGTGCTCCCGTTTGCCTAAGAACTTCAATTGATCATCGGACGATCTCATCTGCATCGTCGCCTGCTTTTCTCCCGCTGGAGAAGGCCCGACCGTCGACGCGCCGAGGAGCATCCGCCAGTGGGTATCCCGCCACCTAAAGACCACAGAGATGCCGACGACTCAACACCCTTGCTGGGCCACCGTTCTTCATCATCTCTTTGCGGTCCAGAACTATCGTCACCGAGGTGCCCCGCACGCCTCTTCCTTGCAGGACGCCAACGCTCTGTCATCGACGAGCACCGCTAGGAATGAAGCTGCCACTTCACCGCCGTAGTTCAACCTGTTCTCCGTCGGACGCTTGACCACCCGTGACTCTGGCCTTAAAGGGAGGGCACTCAAGAAGGGCCGTCGATTTCCCGACACCGAACGCCGAGTTCCTCGACACCTCTCGACTATCCGTGGCTCCTGCTTTAAAGGGAGTCCCTCAAGAAGGATCGGTCGACGCATCTTCGGAGAACTCTACTCCACCAGGTACATTGGGGGGGTAAAACCTTAATAGGAGGAAGTAAGACTATTGAACATATGGACTGGGCTTGTGCTATATATCTTTATTTACAGGATGCCCAGGTGGGGGGATCTCCACACTGAACTCTGCCTAGCGGTAGGGGTCAGCATTCTGCCTATTGTTTCAACCATCTTGCGTTCCTTCCTATCTCTATTGCTGGTATCCTCGTTATTGATCTGTGTGACATTTTAACCGTACAGTTGATGCACTTTAATGAGATTTGATAACCTTGGTGGTACCACTTTAGAATTGTATATATTTATCATTATTGACTTCCGAGTACAAAGTGTGTTATTGTGATCGTGTACATACCTTTGAATATTAATTATATAAAGACTGTGTTTTCAGTAATACAGTGTGTGCACATTCCTTTGTGCGAGTTCGGGGACTACACTGTACTTAAGAACCTGCCTGCATCACCTCCTGAGAAGCTAGGCCCTGATTGCTCGTCCATTGCTACCTTATAGAGAATCTTGGCTGGGGTCTTCTGTGCCTCTCCTCTACCATATAGAGAGCGGAAGTACAGACACCCCCTACCAGTCTTTACACTGGTGGCAGCAGTGGGATGCTTATGGTTTTAAGAATCAGTGCATAACTGTGCCACTTACAAAATATCTGCACTTTATTAGATTAAGGTTTGGGTGTGTACAAAATAACTGCATTACAAGCAATGGAGTCTATTGCGAATGGTAAATTGACTCGGATGAGCTTAGAGGCTCTCCAGAGTGCTTGTGAAGCCAGGGAGTTAGACTTTGTGGATAAGTCTAGGGCTGAGCTGATAGCTGACCTGGTGGACTACCAGACCGATGGTGAAACTCTTGATGAGGGGGGGAATGCAACCAATGAGGACTCTGACCCTGGGGTTTCTACTGAATCTGTTTCTGGGAATGCCACCATTCCTGCTGCCTCTGTTCCGAACCCCAGCAATTCCTTGGAGCTTGAGTTAGTAAGGATGAAATTGGCCTTTGAATATCGCAAGTTGGAAATAGATGCTTAACTTATGAAGGATGAGCTGGTTCAACACGTTGAACTCAAGAATAGGGATCTTGAACTCAAAGACACTGATACTGAATGTCAAAGAATCCAGCTAGAGGAAGCTCAAGTGGAGACTTCAGCGAAACCCAGTGAGAGTGTCAGGTCCCCAGCAGCTAAATTTATGAAGGATTTGGTTGGTGTGTTTGTGGAGGGTTCTGATATCCTCCAATGGATTGAAGCGTTTGAAATGGCTTGTGCAATTCATGATCTTGACAAAAGAGATTGGGCTAAGTGTTTGCTAAGCAGAGTGCCTCAAACCGGATAAGACTGTATTCTGAAGTTGAGTGTGGAAGAAAGGGGTCAGTATGAGTGTATGAAATCTGCTTTGATTGCCAAGTTTGGCAAGACACCTACCCAATACCTTAAAAGGTTCAGGGATTTTAAGAAAAGAGAGAATGTGTCTTGGGTTGACTAGGTGAGTGCTGCGCACATGAATATGATGCGGTGGATTGATGGTTACAAGGTTAAAACTTTTGTTGAATTGTCCCACCTGTTGTTTTTTGAGCATTTTTCTGAAGCCTGTTCACCGGAGCTGCGTCAGTATGTTGCTGACCAGAACATTTTGGATCCCTTTAAGCTGGCTAGGTTGGCTGACAAGTGGGTCTCCCACCGGGTGTCCCCTAAGGACTCCAGTGGGAAGGACAAGGACAAAGAAAAGGGGGCCTCTCAGAAAGCGGAGGAGTCCCAAAGCAGTCACAGTCGAATAAACCTAAACCCTCCTCTCCTAAGACCCAAAAATCTAGTGGGGATAAGTCATCTGTGGGTGGGAATAAGAGTAGTGGTCCAGTACTCCCGGTGGTTCCAGTACCGTACCCCACACTCCCGGCACTTGCTGGGACTGTGGGGCTCTGGATCACAAAAGGGGTGACTCCAAGTGTAAAGGTAAGGCACTCGGAGTACAGGCTGTCAGCCTGACCTACCCTTACCCCATGTGTGAGGTGGAGGCCACTGTCCTCCCCTCCTCTACAGGGAACACATTTGCTGCTCCCGTAGAGATTTCCTTAGTGTCCCTTGGGGCCTGGGACCAGTACGTGGAAGTACTGGTGACTATCCCACATAACACCCATAGATTTTTGAGAAGTGTCCTCCTGAATGGCCAGCCTTCTACTGGTTTGAGATACACTGGGGCAAGCATGACAGTGGTGGACAGGACCCTGCTCAAGCCAGAGGAATATGTAGGTGCTCCTCTGAGAACCACCAGGTTAGCTGGTGGGCCTCCCAAATTATCGCCTGTAGCCCGAGTCACACTCGTAATTGGAGACAAGACAGCAAAGCTTCCTGTCCTGGTTCAAGACAATGTCCCTGCTAACATTCTGTTAGGTAACGATCTAGTAGTGTTGGGATTGATCACGGATGGTCTTCCCATGACTGCTGCTGTGGTCACTAGATCACAGGTGACACCGGGTCTGGCTGTGAGTCAGGTAGCCGAAGGCGCGGCCTATGGCAAGACGAAGGAAGAGCAAGAAGGCCACCTCTGTGGAGGGAGCTCCTTCTCTTCCTGCTGTTCCTACAGCACCCATTGGGATCCATGCTCCGGACGGGCTGGGTCCAGTGGTAAACCCCGTCTCAACTCCTGTGGGAGAAGAGCCAGAAGACTCTCCGGTGGGAGAGGTTCTCAACCCGGAGGATCATCCCGATCTTCAATGCTTGTTAGCTGAAAGGGGACCCTCCCAGGCAGACTTCTGTAAAGGACAGAGAGAGTGTCCCTCTCTCGAGGGTCTGAGGAAACAGGCCCTGTCCCAGGCACAAGGAGAAGTGCCTAGGACATTCCGGATTTATTGGGAGGGTGAGCTCCTTGTTAGTGAGCCCACTAAGCCTGAACCTGGTGCCCTCAAGAGGTTGGTGGTACCCCAGGTTTACAGGTCCTTCCTACTGCAGTTGGCTCATGAGGTGCCCTTGGCTGGTCATCTTGGTACCAAGAAGACTAAGCAGAGGTTCTCTGTCCATTTCTACTGGCCTCGGATGGGAGTAGAAGTGGAGTCCCACTGCAGGACCTGCCCAACTTGTCAGTTGTCTGGCAAGACTGGAGGCAGTGTCATTGCCCCACTGCAGCCATTGCCAGTGGTGGGCACACCATTTGAGAGGGTGGGCATCGACATTGTCTGTCCCCTTGACCCTCCCACGTCAGGTGGAGATCGGTTCATCCTGGTTTTGGTAGATCATGCCACCAGGTACCCTGAGGCTATACCCCTTCGGACTGTTACTGCCAAGGTGGTTGAAAGGGCTCTCCTGGGCATTTTCACCCATGTTGGATTCCCCAAGGAGGTTGTCTCTGACAGAGGATCCAACTTCATGTCTAGGTACATAAAAACCATGTGGAAAGAGTGCGGGGTAACCTACAAGTTCTCCACCTCTTACCACCCTCAGACCAATGGTCTAGTTGAGAGATTTAATACAACTCTCAAGGGCATGCTAGGTGCTTTGGAAGAGCCCCTAGGAGGAAATGGGATCTCCTCCTGCCATGCCTACTTTTTGCTTACAGAGAGGTACCTCAAGAGGGTGTTGGTTTCAGCCCCTTTGAGTTACTCTTTGGACATCCCGTGAGGGGGCCCCATGCCTTGATCAGCGAAGGTTTGGAAGCCACCCCTCCCGGTTCCGCCAAGCAAGTGGGGGACTATGTGTTAGGCCTCAGGCAGAGGATGACACAGATGATGGGTCAAGCAACAGCGAATCTCAAGGCCAGCCAGGAATTGAACAAATACTGGCATGACCTTAAAGCATCGCAAGTGGATTGGACTCCAGGACAGGAGGTCCTCGTGATGGAGCCTACCAAGCCTCGGGCATTGGCAGATAAATGGACTGGACCCTTCCGTATAATTTCCAAGATGGGCGAGGTCAACTATCTGGTTGACATGGGAATCCCAGGGGTAGCCCCTCAGGTATTCCATGTCAATAGGCTCAAGCCTTTCCACAGGCGAGCCAAAGTCTCATGTCTCTTGCTGGCTTCAGAGCAAGAAGAGGATGAGAGTGAGCCCCTTCCTGATTTGCTACATAGCAACCCTCAGGATGGCTCAGTGGAGGGAGTGCAGCTCTCTCCAGATTTGACAACCGAGCAGCAGATGACCTGCAGGACTTTGCTCCAGCAGTATGCCTCTCTGTTTTCACTGACGCCAGGCCTTACTCCGTGGTGTAAGCACGAGATTGACACTGGTGACAGCGTGCCTGTCAAGAGCAGGAGCTACCGAATGTCAGATACGGTTAAGAACCACATCCAGGCTGAGGTCGCCAAGATGTTGGATCTGGGTGTTATTGTACCCTCAACCAGTCCCTGACCCAGTCCTGTGGTCCTTGTCCCCAAGTCAAGTTCCCAGGCAGGTACCAAGGATTGGAGGTTCTGTGTGGACTACCGAGGAGTCAATGCCGTCACCAAAACTGATGCGCACCCATTGCCCAGGGCTGATGAGCTCGTGGACACCATAGGTGCTGCCAAATTTGTGAGCACCTTTGACCTCACCTCAGGCTATTGGCAAATAGCTCTGACAGACCATGCCAAGGAAAAGATGGCGTTCTCAACACCAGAGGGTCTCTACCAGTTTAGGGTCATGCCTTTTGGGTTGAAGAATGCCCCTGCCACCTTCCAGAGATTTGTCATTCATGCTCTCAGTGGGCTGGAAGCCTTTTGTGTGGCTTATTTAGACGACATTGCCGTCTACAGTTCCACTTGGGAAGAGCACTTGACACATCTGGGTAGAGTGTTGCAGGCCTTAAAAAGGCCTAAGCTCACTATCAAGGCCACCAAGTGCCAGATAGCTTAGGGGAAAGTCATGTATCTTGGTCATGAGGTAGGAGCGGGTCAAATCCAACCTCTCCCCAGTAGGGGTGTCACGGTATTAGTTTTATGACGGTACGATAACCTTCTTGCCAAACAACGGTATATCATGGTTTTCGCGGTATATCAGGTGGAGTTAACTAATCTTAACAAATATTTTCTAAAAGGTCATAAATTGTCAGATTTATCAACACAAACAAAACAAGGGCACCCAGGGCCAGAATTGGGCTTTTCAACATACTTTCCACTCAAATGCCACCCCTTGCTTCCACCAAACACAAACACACGTGTGGAGAGGAGGGGGGGGGAGTCCTGCTGCAACTGGCAAAGCAAGCTGAATAGCTTTTCTTAAGTGGTAATTTAGGCTTTTAGCTCCCCCACTGGCTACTGGTGAAGATGAACATGTTGCCATTTTGATAACCTGCATGCCACAGATCAATGGAGGCTGATGGTAGTATACACTTGTGCACATACACACACACACACGCACACACACACTCTCTTTACGTTGCAGCCTTTAGTTTTCTTGTGGGCCAAAGGGTGTTCAGTAATCACAGACATGTTACCCTTTGACTTTATATGGCAACAGGGAATACCCACAGAGAGAATTTCCCAGTGTGACTTATTATATGTAAATTCAATGATAGAACCAGGGAAATCCCCCATTGTCATATGTTAAGCAAACATTATCCATTATAAATAAATAAACCCCAAAGCCGCCAACCCAAAGTAAACCCTTTTCCTTCTTGGCACTGTATTTATTCTTCCTATTGCTAACATACTGATTTTGTGTCAGGCACGTGTGGTTTATGGAATGGCATTAAAAACTGCTCCAACTGAAACTACTTGACAGACGGCACACCCAACAGTGCAAGACCAAGACTGCGCAGCACTTGCTTGCTGCAGCCTTTACAAATCAGATTGAAAAGCACACTTAACGGTATACCGGTATAAACAATGTGACGGTTATTATTGTTCAATTAAATGGTTCACGGCATCTTTAACGGTATACCGTATACCGTTACATCCCTACTCCCCAGTAAGGTACAGGATGTACAGGACTGGGAGACTCCCACTACTCAAACCCAGGTGAGAGCCTTTTTGGGCCTCACCGGGTATTATCGCAATTTCATGGCGGACTATGGAACCATAGCTGCACCACTGACAGCTCTGACTTCACCCAAGCAGCCTAGGAAGATTAATTGGACTCAAGATTGTCAGAGGGCCTTTGATGGCTTGAATGAAAGTCTGTGTATGGTACCCGTGTTGTGTGCGCCTGACTACAGCAGACCCTTTATCGTCCAGACGGATGCCTGTGACACCGGAATTGGAGCTGTCTTGTCCCAGTTAGATGACAAAGGGAGAGAACATCCTATCATATTCATCAGTAGACAACTCAAGGGTAGAGAATTTAGGTGGGCTACTGTTGAAAAGGAGTGTTTTAGTATAGTTTGGAGCCTTAGGCGTTTTAGGCCCTACCTTACGGGGTCTACCTTCAAGGTCCAAACAGATCATAAGCCCCTGAAGTGGCTTATGCAGATGAAGGGTGAGAACCCGAAACTGCTCAGGTGGTCCATTAGCCTGCAAGGGCTAGACTTCACCATAGAGCACAGACCAGGGAAGAGTCACGATAATGCAGATGCCCTTTCAAGAAGGTTTGTTGACCGTCTGGATGAGGGTGTCTATCCCGTGGGAGATTAGGCACCCTTCACCTCAGTCTGGGGGGGGTGACTGTGATGCTGGAAAGGCATCGGAGGGACAGGGCCTCCGTATCCTTGTCCTTTACTGCTTTTTATCGTGTGTTCTGTCGTGTTTTCCGCGCAGGAGTTCATGTGTGACTCCTGGTGGTGCAGCTCTCTCTCTTTTGGTTTGGTGAACGGACCCGTGGGATACCTTTATGGCACCCATGGGTGGGGGTACAACCCTGTGCCCCTAGTGTATGTTTTTGGGCACCTGTGGGTGGCCCACAGAGCAGGGTATGGGCTGGTGGCAGCTCCATGCTGAAATTGACAGGTGCGCGGAGTATCCTCCATTTTGGGATACCCCAGCCCTGCCATTGGGATCAGTTGATTCCTGATGGAAAACAAGATGGCCCCTGGGGCCTCTTGCTTTCTATTACCCATTACCTTGTTTTCCCAAAGTCCTGGGAAGCCCTGACTCTGTCCCTTCCCCCTGTCTGGCTGTTGGGTGGAAATGCCATATATGGTGTTGTTGTGAAGGCCCGGCCAGACTAGCTGGAGCCTTCCCGGTGATGTATGTTGTGGGTACCTCCTGTGGGTGGGACCTGGGTGAATAGAGTGTGTGACAAATATGCATTCTGTGTTGTGGATGTCTAGTATCTGGTGGTTGACACAATGACTGAGACAGCCCTGCCTGAAACCAGTATGAATGCAGCTTAGAGTGTTGAATGCCTCAGTACTTGTCCCAATACACATACCTTGTTGTGAGTGTCTGGAGAGAAGTGAATGGCCTGAATACCTCGTGTGCCTGATTGGCTGTCTGCCTGCATGAATGCCCTTAGTCGTGATTGGATGCTTGAGTGTGACCCAGCGGAATGAATGGGAGATCGACAGTATATCTGGGGACCTCTCACTTCTAGGAATGGTGTTCAGAAGCTGAAGTCCACTATGACGAGTAACTGGAGTAACTGAAGCTTGACCTTGAAACCCCGCTGGATGAGAAGAAGTGCTGTTGCTCTCCTTCACAATCTGAAAGCTGCTGTGCCTCCAAGGACTGACCCAGAGAGGACCTGGTAAGGCGCCCTCTTCCCGAGCTACGAGGGACCATCGTGCACAGCTGATCTTGGCCGAAGCTCCCTGGTAGACAGACCTTCGACAGGCTGCCGACCCGAGAAGGGGACTGCCGCGGAATCTTAAAGAGAAGCACTCAGACTGTTGTCCGCCACTGTCGATGACCGCCGTCGCAGACCGGAGCCGCCGTTCTCCCGTTTGCCTAAGAACTTCAATTGATCATCGGACGCTCTCGTCTGCATCGTCGCCCGCTTTTCTCCCGCTGGAGAAGGCCCGACCGTCGACGCGCCGAGGAGAATCCGCCGGTGGGTTTCCCCCAACTAAAGACCACAGAGACGCCGACGACGCGACGCTCTTGCTGGGCCACCGTTCTTCATCATCTCTTTGCGGTCCAGAACTATCGTCACCGAGGTGCCGTGCATGCCTCTTCCTTGCAGGACGCCAACGCTTTGTCGTCGACGCGTAAGGCTAGGAACAAAGCTGCCACTTCACCGCCGTAGTTCAACCTTTTCTCCGTCGGACGTTCGACGACCTGTGACTCCTGCCTTAAAGGGAGGGCACTCAAGAAGGGCCGTCGATTTCCCGACACCGAACGCAGAGTTCCTCGACGCCTATCGACGATCCGTGGCTCCTGCTTTAAAGAGAGTCACTCAAGAAGGATCGGTCGACGCATCTTCTGAGAACTCTACTCCACCAGGTACATTGGGGGGGTAAAACCTTAATAGGCGGAAGTAAGACTATTGAACATATGGACTGGGCTTGTGCTATATATCTTTATTTACAGGTTGCCCAGGTGGGGGGATTTCCACACTGAACTCTGCCTAGCGGTAGGGGTCAGCATTCTCCCTATTGTTTCAACCATCTTGCGTTCCTTCCTATCTCTATTGCTGGTATCCTCGTTATTGATCTGTGTGACATTTTAACCATACAGTTGACGCACTTTAATGAGATTTGATAACCTTGGTGATACCACTTTAGAATTGTATATATTTATCACTATTGACTTCCAAGTACAAAGTGTGTTATTGTGATCGTGTACATACCTTTGAATATTAATTATATAAAGACTGTGTTTTCAGTAATACAGTGTGTGGACATTCCTTTGTGGGGGTTCGGGGACTACACTGTACTTAAGAACCAGCCTGCATCACCTCCTGAGAAGCTAGGGCTTGATTGCTCGTCCATTGCTACCTTATAGAGAATCTTGGCTGGGGTCTTCTGTGCCTCTCCTCTACCATATAGAGAGCAGAAGTACAGACACCCCCTACCAGTCTTTACATCCCCCACAACACGCAGACACGCAGTCTCTCCTCACTACAAAGCGCAGGAAGGGTGAGGTGTGAACACCACCTCACCCTTCCACAAAGCAACAGGTGGCTAATCACCAAGAGGAAACCAACAGCAGGCAGGAAGGAGTACAAAGACCTGCCCCGCCCTTGGGGGGCCAGACAGTCGGCTACAGCCACCCCAGGCTATTATATAAGAGCTGCACAGCTCTCCGAAAAATACAAACGGTTTGTGGACCCTGAACGGGGACCCAAACAGTCAGGAGGTTCGCTATTCACTCAGCGTCCTCAACTCTCTTTCTTCTTTTTTCTTTACTTTAACACGATTGCGGTGCACTCAGCATTGTGTATTTCTTGACCTCTGGTGTTTGCCGTACACGCGGTGTTACTTTCTCTCTTGAAACATTGTACTGTTTCAGTAAATCCCTTGTGGCTCCCCCGCTCCGCCGCTAGTGTGGATAAGCAAACAAATGTGAGAGGCCCAAATGAGTGATCCAGGGAGTCGTTAAGCTGCAGCAGGAGCGGGCTGAGGAAGCGCGAAGGAAGGAACCCGGTGCCGCAGCGACTTCGCAACATTATTTCAAGTAAGTCGGCCGCAGCGCCGGGCAGAGGCAGTGGTGCCTGCCGCTCACGAAGAGCGGCTACATGAAATAGACTAAGCCTTCGTTTGGAGGCAAGGCAACAAAACAAACAGGCCCGCTAGTACGCGGCCGCCCTATCTAGACAGGGGGGAGGGCGCGTACGCCACAATAAGAAGCTCCATTAATTTTGCTTCCAGTTGGAAGCAAGGCAACACATAGCAACATGGTCTGCGATAACGTTGACTGATTAGTAAATGCCAGAAAATAACATATGTAGCCACCAGGTTATATAGTACAGAGGTGAAGCGTCCCGCCTACAAACCTGACGACTGGGTTTCAAGTCTCGTGGTCGTCTGGCAAAGCATAATTTTATGGACGACACTCAATATTGCTCATTTTTGGTACACAATTATAAGAAATCATAAAATTTAACAGGAGCACGGGGGCGGCCGAAATAGAAACAGCAGCCCAACATTTGTTTGTGTAAAGGGGCACGGGGATGCTTATATTCTAAAGGGGTGTGTGGGTAAAGCGTCAAAGTTGCAAAAACCATCTGCAGACCCACATATTCCACACCCGGTCAAGTGGCGCAGTGAGTAGAGCACTAGCGTTGGTAGCCATGCAGAGCCTGTTAATGCAGGTTTGAATCTTGGCAGGGCCTAACTGTCATGATCTCTGCTTCCAAAAGGTCAGGGTTTTCCCAACTCCCTTGGAAGCAGATCCATAACCCAGGTTCCGAGTGCCAACCAGTCACAATTGGGACCTTTTGGACCCAGTCCTGGCGCCAGTGGCACCAGGCTCATAAATATGCCCAGTCCCAGCGCTGGAAGCGCCGGGCTCATAATGCTTGGGTGGACTTACCTGCAGCAGACCATGCTGCTTACTTGCCTGCCAGTTGAGCCTCTGATCCCCTTCTGTTTGGGACTACTTTTCCTGTTGGGTGGGGCTGGAGCCACTCCCTAGATTCAGAACACTGGAACTCTTCAGGAAAGCAGGAACTCTTTTCTTACCTAGGCGTGGCTGTGGAAGGAGACACCGAAGCACTACAGGAGGCTATTTAAACCACACCCGGTGGATGAATCTTGCTTTGCGTTATTCTGCAACCTCTGCAGCAGAACGCTCATCGTGTCTTCTGCATCCAGTCCTGGGCCTAAGGGAAAAGGCTTACCATCCTGAATCCAGTCTTCAGCAACACCTATAAAGACAAGAAAGAACAGGTTAGCATTCCGGCATCTGAAAGGCAAAGGCTTACCATCCTGAATCCAGTCTTCAGCAACACCTATAAAGACAAGAAGGATCAGGTTAGCATTCCGGCATCTGAAAGGCAAAGGCTTACCTACTCTTCGTGCGCTCCGGAGGTCTTCACACTGCATTCCGGCATCTGAAAGACAAAAGCTTACCAACTCTTCGCACGCTCCGGAGGCCTTCGGTGCTGCATCCCGCATCTGAAAGACAAAACAAGGTGCGTTTAAAGACATTGGGGAACTTTAATACTCACGTGCCATTACTCCTTTCCACATCTAATCCAGTGGGTATTCCGGCACACTGCAGCCGCTCAGAACTCGTACCTGCAAAATAAAAAGACAGTTAGAGCGCATCGTGAAGCAGGCAACAAGCGCTTACTTACGTGCTTCGAGGCGCTTCTATTCATCACACAGGCTCCATCTTCAACTCACTTCAGCCCGTCATCCGCCATCGCCGGAACCCTGCAAAACAAGAGACATCATTACTAAAGACTTTAAAGACATTTGAATGACTCGAAACTTACCGTTCGTGCAGTAAACGACGGACAGCAGTCCTCTGAAGTCAAGAGGCCTGCGCTACCTATCCAGTGAAGCAACTGGTTACAGCACCCTGCCCCGAGGCAGATGAAGAGCTCGGCATTCACTTACCTAAGGTGAGAGCGTTAACCTTTGGGGGTCTACAGGAGAGGAGAAGAGGAAAGAGATAGGGACCCCCCAATAACCCCAGTTCATTAACCCCATATTTTCTATCTGCAGACATCTTACTCTACACGTCAGGCATACAGTGCACAGAGGTCCAGCACAAAGAGCCAACCGGGTGCTACACATCACCTTTGAAGATACGGTAGTCGCCCAGTCAAGACCGGCGCCTCTGCGAGAATCAGGTGAGCGTTACAGAACGCAAAGCCTACCGCAAAACTCTCGCCCAGGCGCTATGGAAACCTCGGATACTGACCCCCTAGCCCGGTTACTTGGGGAACTAAGGGCAGAAGTGCATGCAGCTCGTCAGGAAACGAATGCTCTAAGAAGGGAACTAATTATTTCCAAGGAGAGAACAGACAATCTTGCTAGACAAGTGCTACAGTCACAAGCCGGACAGACCCCGTTACCCGCATCAGGGGCAAATCTTCCTTCAACATCCTCTATGAATCCAGTGCAGATCAACCTACCTGGGAAAGTACCTCTGGCTCCGCCCGAACGATTTTCTGGTGACCCAAAGAGGTTTGCAGTATTTATCAATCAGTGCCGGTTGCACTTCTTATGCCGGCCAGCAGCCTTTCCAACTGATCAAGCAAAAGTAGCTTTTGTACTTTCGTACCTTAGTGGCAATGCAGCAGACTGGTCGATCCCTCTAGTTAATCAAGATGATCCGGTTCTCCATGATTTTCAAGCCTTTCAGCTTAGTATGGAAAAACTGTTCGCAAGACATTCACAGGGGCAGGCCTTGGACAATGAGCTTCTTTCGTTGCGACAGGGTAATCAAGACCTTTTGGCTTATATTGCATCTTTCAATAGACTAATAGTGGAAACTCAATGGCCTGAGGACAAAAGGATTACGCTGTTTTATAGAGGTCTACGTGGAGAGCTCAAAGACGTTTTAGCCCAAGTAGTGAATCCCCCACAAGACTGTTCGGATTATATAGACTTGGTCGTTCAAATAGATCACAGGCTGCAGAACAGGAAGGCCGATCGTTCCAAGTTTGATGCTCGAGTATTTTCCAAACCGCCAACTCCTTCCAAAGGAGTAGACTCCGGGGAACCCATGCAAATAGGGGGTCTGAAAGGTCCTCTAACACAAAGGGAGCGGGAAAGGAGGAAACAGTTGCAATTATGCCTATATTGCGGAAACTCAGGGCACTTTCTTCAAGACTGTCTGGTGAAACCTGCCAAGAAGGCAGTAGGAGCTGCAGTTACCAAAGTTACAAACTCTGAGCAGGGAAACGACCTCGCCCGACAAGAATAGAGGTCCTCTTGCCGAGCGTGAAAACCAGTTCCGTGACCTCGCATTTCGTGATACCTATGGTCCTCATTAGCCCTGATAATCCGGATCGATTACATGCAATTGAAGCTTACGTCGACAGCGGTGCCATCGGCAATTATGTGGATCATGAAATGGTTTTGAGGATGAATCTAACTCTTTGTCCTAAGGCTGCAAAGGACGTCATTACTACGGTGGATGGTACGGAGATAGCCTCCGGGCCAGTAACGCATACCACTCAAGAGGTGACGCTAGTAAGTCAAGATGGACACCATGAGAAGATCGTGTTCGATGTGATCAAGGCCCCTCAGTTTCAGATTATTCTAGGAATACCTTGGTTAGAGAAACACAATCCTCTGATCGATTGGCGAGCAAGAACGGTCCAGTTTCCAGAATGTGTCTCTACTTGTCACCCTCCACCTGGTGTTGCACTGGCCGCAATTTCATCAGAGACTCCCCAGTTACCTCCCGAATACCTAGAATACCAAGATGTTTTCCGGAAGGATCAGGCTAACTCTCTACCTCCTCATAGGTCTTATGACTGCCAGATAGACCTGATACCTGGATCTACTCCTCCTTGTAGTAGAATTTATGCCCTCACCGAGCCTGAGAACCTTCACCTTCGACAATACCTGGATCAATACCTGGCAAATGGGTTTATTCGTCCTTCCAAGTCCCCTGCTTCTTCAGCTTTGTTCTTCGTTCCAAAAAAGGAAGGAGACCTTAGAACTTGTATCGATTATCGCTCCCTGAACCAGATCACCGTTAAGAATAGATATCCATTACCTTTGATCCCTGAACTCCTGGACCAAGTCAGAAAAGCATGCATATATACAAAGCTGGATCTTAGAGGAGCTTACCACTTGGTACGAGTAAAAGAGGGCGATGAATGGAAGACGGCCTTCCGCACCAAGTATGGGCTATTTGAATATCAGGTCATGCCCTTCGGACTTTGCAATGCCCCGGCCGCCTTTCAATATTTTATGAACGATGTCCTCAGAGAGTTCATAGATGTATGTGTTGTTGTTTACATTGACGACATCCTCGTTTATTCTTCATCGGAATCTGAACATCGGAAACACGTGAAAATGGTCCTCGAAAGATTGCGTCAACACAAACTTTTTCGCTAAGTTGGAAAAATGTGTTTTCAACGTGACTGAAGTTGAATTCTTGGGATTCATATTATCACCTGGCGGAGTGCATATGGATTCAAAGAAGGTCGATGCAGTTCTCAAATAGCCATCACCATCCTCCCTAAAAGGTGTGCAAAGCATGTTAGGCTTCGCTAACTTTTACCACAGGTTTATCCCCGAATTCTCTCGAATAGTCCAGCCCATCACTGCCTTGTTAAAGAAAAACAAACGTTTTGAATGGTCTACCGAGGCGGAACAAGCTTTCCAGGATTTGAAGACTAAATTTATCTCTGCACCAATCTTAAAACACCCTCGCCCCGAACTCCCCTACATCGTGGAAACTGATGCTTTAAGCCTTGCCATGGGGGCAGTTCTATCACAAAAGGACCCGGTAACCAATCAGTTGCATCCCGTGGCATTTTGGTCCCGCAAATTCTCGCCTCCTGAAATCAATTACACGATTACTGACAAGGAACTTCTGGCTATCAAGTCTGCCTTTAAGGCTTGGCGGCATTATCTGCTGGGGGCCCGACACACCGTTACTGTGATTACGGATCACCGAAACCTGCAATATTTGAAAACCGCAAAAGCCCAATCCTCCAGACAACTCCGTTGGGCATTATTCTTTGCCGAGTTTGACTTCATAATTACCTATCGACCTGGTACAAAGAACGGTAAAGCTGATGCCCTTTCTCGGATGGGAGTGGAAGAACACTTGATCAACCCTAAACCTGTACCAATCATTCCCGAACAAAGAATTCTGGGTGTAATCCCCACCGAATCCATAGAGGAAGTTAAGGATAAAGCCAGGCAACTTGTAACTCCAGCAGACATACAAAATTGGCATCTGCAGGGAAAGGACTTTGCAGTAAAGGACAACTTATTGTATTTCCAAGAACGATTATACCTACCCAGCACAGATTTACAGAAAAAAGTAATCTCTTGTTATCACGACTCTTTAATGGAAGGTCATCCCGGTATGGCCAAGACCTCAGAAAAGATCAAGCGCTACTTCTGGTGGCCGTCTTGGAAGAAAGATATCAGAGACTTTATAATGTCCTGTGGAGTATGCGCCCAAAACAAGAGTCAAAAGGAAAGACCAGCAGGCCTCTTATGCCCTATTGACATCCCACCTCGCCCTTGGCATACGCTTTCTATGGACTTCATCACCGATCTACCTCCATGCTCCGGATACAATACGATTCTAGTAATCGTGGACTTATTCTCCAAGATGGCGCATTTCATTCCGCTCAAAGGCTTGCCAACAGCAGCAACTCTGGCCCGAGAATTTCTCGAAAACATCGTCCGACTGCACGGTTTTCCTTCGGTTCTAATTTCGGATCGAGGTAGTCAATTTATTTCTCATTTTTGGCGAAGTTGCTGTCGGTCGGCTCAAATTGATGTGAGACTATCGACCAGTCACCACCCTCAGACCGACGGACAAACCGAGAGGACCAATCAAACTCTGGAGCAGTATTTACGCTGCATGCTGCAACAAACTGAAAAAACTTGGAAAGATATCCTTTGGATAGCCGAATATGCCTACAATAACTCTGTCCATTCGGGAACTGGGAAAACCCTGTTTTTTCTTTTGTACGGCAGTCACCCTCGAACCTCGGAGTTGGATCCCCTCCAAGATCTTGAAACACCAGCAGTAGACTACCTGCATTCTACAATCACCCAAGCCTTTAAGGAAGCTGTTTCTCACCTTCAAAGGGCTAAAGAACAATACAAGAAAGGAGCAGATCAACATCGGAAGGAAGCCCCTCACTATCAAGTAGGGGATCAAGTCTGGTTATCCACCAAATATCTATCTCTAAAAGGGCCACGCACATTCAACCCAAGATACCTTGGTCCCTATTCCATCACTACCATAGTAAACCCAGTAGCGGTCAAGTTGGACTTGCCCCCGCACATGAAGATACATCCGGTCTTCCACGTCTCTCTATTAAAACCCGTGCAACCTCAAACCCGACTAACCAAATCTCCAAAACCTATCCTAGTTGATGGAGAACTCGAGTTTGAAGTCAAAAGCATTCTGGACTCCAAGATCTCCAAATCTAAACTATTCTACCTAATTGACTGGAAAGGCTACGGCCCCCAAGAGAGATCCTGGGAACCTGCTGAATATGCCCACGCTCCTCGCCTAATCAAAAGATTTCACCGAACATTTCCTGACAAGCCAAAACCCCCGGAGAAGCCCGGTTTGGGAGGGGCCTTGAGGGGGGTACTGTCATGATCTCTGCTTCCAAAAGGTCAGGGTTTTCCCAACTCCCTTGGAAGCAGATCCATAACCCAGGTTCCGAGTGCCAACCAGTCCCAATTGGGACCTTTTGGACCCAGTCCTGGCGCCAGTGGCACCAGGCTCATAAATATGCCCAGTCCCAGCGCTGGAAGCGCCGGGCTCATAATGCTTGGGTGGACTTACCTGCATCAGACCATGCTGCTTACTTGCCTGCCAGTTGAGCCTCTGATCCCCTTCTGTTTGGAACTACTTTTCCTGTTGGGTGGGGCTGGAGCCACTCCCTAGATTCAGAACACTGGAACTCTTCTGGAAAGCAGGAACTCTTTTCTTACCTAGGCGTGGCTGTGGAAGGAGACACCGAAGCACTACAGGAGGCTATTTAAACCACACCCGGTAGATGAATCTTGCTTTGCGTTATTCTGCAACCTCTGCAGCAGAACGCTCATCGTGTCTTCTGCATCCGGTCCTGGGCCTAAGGGAAAAGGCTTACCATCCTGAATCCAGTCTTCAGCAACACCTATAAAGACAAGAAAGAACAGGTTAGCATTCCGGCATCTGAAAGGCAAAGGCTTACCATCCTGAATCCAGTCTTCAGCAACACCTATAAAGACAAGAAAGAACAGGTTAGCATTCCGGCATCTGAAAGGCAAAGGCTTACCTACTCTTTGTGCGCTCCGGAGGTCTTCACACTGCATTCCGGCATCTGAAAGACAAAAGCTTACCAACTCTTCGCACGCTCCGGAGGCCTTCGGCGCTGCATCCCGCATCTGAAAGACAAAACAAGGTGCGTTTAAAGACATTGGGGAACTTTAATACTCACGTGCCATTACTCCTTTCCACATCTAATCCAGTGGGTATTCCGGCACCCTGCAGCCGCTCCAAACTCGTACCTGCAAAATAAAAAGACAGTTAGAGCGCATCGTGAAGCAGGCAACAAGCGCTTACTTACGTGCTTCCAGGCGCTTCTATTCATCACACGGGCTCCATCTTCAACTCACTTCAGCCCGTCATCCGCCATCGCCGGAACCCTGCAAAACAAGAGACATCATTACTAAAGACTTTAAAGACATTTGAATGACTCGAAACTTACCGTTCGTGCAGTAAACGACGGACAGCAGTCCTCTGAAGTCAAGAGGCCTGCGCTACCTATCCAGTGAAGAAACTGGTTACAGCACCCTGCCCCGAGGCAGATGGAGAGCTCGGCATTCACTTACCTAAGGTGAGAGCGTTAACCTTTGGGGGTCTACAGGAGAGGAGAAGAGGAAAGAGATAGGGACACCCCAATAACCCCAGTTCATTAACCCCATATTTTCTATCTGCAGACATCTTACTCTACACGTCAGGCATACAGTGCACAGAGGTCCAGCCCAAAGAGCCAACCGGGTGCTACACATCACCTTTGAAGATACGGTAGTCGCCCAGTCAAGACCGGCGCCTCTGCGAGAATCAGGTGAGCGTTACACTAACTCAGCCTTTTTATCCTACCAAGGTCAATTAATAAGCACCAAACACCCTGGGCAATATTATTCACAATCCAATGAACGTTACAGAAGCCATTTGATATTTCTTGAAGGGGGTTTCCCATAATACTGAAACTGGATAGCAGATAAAGTGCACAAAGTTGGACGATACAGGCCCAACAACAGCCAGCTACCCAAAGCATGCAGCAGCATAGACAATTTTCGTGCATACAGAATTTTGTGACACAAACAAACAAATTGAATGGTGAATCATTAGTCACGTATTCACAAAGACAGTTAGGTAACCGCACAAAGTTCAAAAGGGAATAAAGTATTTGCAATTCTTTTACTTAAACAGGCAAAGAATAATGGCTCCCAAGCAAAGTACCAATCACCTAACACGGTTGACAAACAAAACTTTTGTGGGTAAGTCTTGTACCTGAACACCACGTTTTCCATTTGTTTAGAAAACGGGCAGTATGCTGGGGAAAGGTTTTGATACAGTTAAGAGACTATTTGTGTAATATAAACAGCATGTCCGTAAGCCAGTCCAGTAGCACAGCAAGTAGATCGCTGAGCGTGCAGAGCCTGATATGCAGGTTTGAATCCCGGCAGGGCCCAACTCAGCCTTTCATCCCTCTGAGGTGATAAATGAGCACCACATACCATAGGTAATAATGTCGAGCGCTCAGATACCTGAGGGTTCTTAGCACTATATAAATGCTAAATAATTATTAGCAGAGTGCAGGCTCTTAACAATTTGTTAGAGCTTGCCAACGCAGATCAAACACAGCCAGGCCCAAACTCAGCTTTTTATCCCTCGAGGTTGATAAAACAGCACCCGCACACCGTGGGGAATAAGAAGCAGTGCTCAGATGCCCGAGGGTCATAGCACGAGTTAAATGCAAACTTTTACAGTGCTCAGATGGATGCCTGAGGGTCGCAGCACCAATTACATGCAAATTATTACAGAGCGGGGCTACGACGAATAAAGACGAGGGGATTGCTCTCGTGGTTAGCATAATAACATTTGCACAAACACCGCAGACCAGAGGAGGAGCAATCAAACCACAAAATAGTAAATCATAGTTTGGTTCCACTAAAGGGGAGAAACAGGGAATGTCCCCATGATTATCATAATGACAATGGCACACACAGAACAGGCCATTAGTGGAGCAATAAAACCATGATGGACCCCAGCATTCCAGACACCCCAGCACGGTTGTTTAATCGCCAGACACAGCAGGCACCCGTGGGGAAGCCAAGAAAGCGAAGGGAAGCAAAGGAACAGAGGAGCTGACCATGATCCAACCTTGCTTGCACCACAGGACGTGCCTCTCGAGGGAAAAGTTTAAAGAAAACTCAATTGGGAGACGATATGACACAAAAGCAAGGGGCCGACGTCCGAAGATAAATGAATAAAGAATGGTAGTCACACCATAAACATGCTTCTGTGGAAACACAGGCAAGTAAACACCAAAACGCGATGCAATCTCGCAATAGTTGAGCATGTGCAATTTTACAAAATCACTGCAGCATCCACCAGTACCCTGATACGCGGCAAGGCACACATTTAGCCTAACACTGTTGGAAAAAGACAGTTTTTCAAACTGCTGGTCGAAGAGCACAGCGTTTAGAACGCTCGGTTGTGGCATCCGCACAGAGCCTGCCAACGCAGCCGCAAATCCCGCCAGGTGCTAAACTCAGCCTTTCATCAGGGCCAAGCTCAGTCTTGCATCAGGGCCAAACTCAGCCTTTCATCCTTCCGAGGTCGATAAATAAACATCACACACCTGTGGGCATAAACAGCGCGAAGAGGCCCGATGGATTTTAGTGCCATGTAGATGCCAAAGCAAACAAAATGAAACAATTGGTTATCATGCCCATGAGACAAGGGTTTGTTTATTTACATACCAGTACCCTGATAAAGGTCACAGCAAGACATAGAGCATGCCACCCAACTAAGAGGGTGGACCGGGACAGCACTCAACAAGCAAAATTGCCACAAAAACTTGCATAAACACTACAAATCAGTGTAACCAATCATGACACAAGTTTATATCTACAACACAGTTCCCTGATACGGGGCACAGCAAGGCGTGGAACATGCCACCCAACAACAGGGGTAGGCCATGGACAGCACGCAACAAGCCAAATTACCAACACACAAGGCAGTTTCTCGAATTGCCAAAGTGTTGCAGCACAGGCAGCGCCAAGACACAAGCCTCCCGCATAACACTGGTGATTTGAGGGTGGAGCAAGGGACAAGACGATACCTTGGACCTCAGGAATTAATTTTGAAACCATTCGTACAAAAGCCAGCATAAGCACTAAAAATGTTGTACACCCGGGCAGAGTATACTGGCGCAGTTTTGAAGCCTGGCAGAGACGACACACAAACCAATGCGTATCAGCATCAGCCTGAAACAAAGGCCACAAAAAAGAGAACCCGTTGAAAGGAATCTCCAACTAATTACAGCTATCCAAAACAAAGCTGGCCAAATATTTCTGTATACGCAGAATAAACACAGAACCCTGCAACGGGGTCCAAAACAACACACAACTAAGGAAAACCTGTACTCAGGGTACCCAGTTGCAACAGCACTACTGAAGTAGTGCAACATATCCAGACCACAGGCACGGAAGGGGGCAACGACAATACGACAAAAGAGCACAGAAGCATCCAGGACATCGGGGACTAGCGGTAAGGTGCCAGGTGAAGAAGGGATGGCACCAAAGCCACCACGGCAAGGTAAGTAAGATAGCACCCACACTGGCCACCAGTAGACACAAATTCCGCACACCCACCAATGGTCACAACCAGCCAGGGTCCCCGAAGACACACACATGCAGGCAGACGAACGGAGAGCCAGCCCCATAAACAGTTCAAAAGCTGAAACAAACAGCTAGGACAAGACAGGCAACCTAACAGTCAGGTAACATAGCAAGCAGAGCATCTTGCAGCCTCAACTTGCACCAGAGGGTGGTTCCAGAGCCCAGCCCAGCCCATACCAAACACAGCTCCACCTCAGGGGCAATAATAAATACGCAGAACCAAAGTGAGAGCCGAACGATTACAACAAAACCCAGAAACTAAGGCACCAACAAGCGAAAAGTGTTCCAGACCACCAGGATCCCCCGCAACATGCAGGTAGTACTCAAGCGGATGACCAGTTTTCCCAGCGGCTTGATGTGGCCGAGATTGGAACAGAACAGCATCAACACAGGTAACAGGACAAACAAGCACAAACCAGGGGCTAGAATAAAAACCCAGGCTTGCCGCTAAGGGCAGCCAAGGTAACAGATAGAGGATATATTTCCAAAAATACAGTCACACCCTCCGAAAACGGTACAACGAGTCAGATAGCACAGCAAATAGAGCATGCATCTTGACATCAGGGCAGAGCCTGTTGACGCAGGGTCGAACCCCGGCAGGGCCAAACTCAGCCTTTCATTAGCTCCAAGGTCGATAAAATAAGCACAACACATTGTGGGAAATCAGCAGTGCTCAGATGCCTGAGCGTCCGTAGCGCCATACAAGTAACAACAGCAAAAATAAATGATGCATGTGTGTCAAGAACAGAACAGAGAAGGAAAACAAAAGAGGTGGCGGAACATACAAGAGAAAAAGGTGTATTTTGTAAAGGAAAAACCATTAACACAAGGGTAGCATCACAAATCAGGCTGACAGTACACCAAGATGCCAGAGAATAAGGTAACACAGCCTACCAGGCAGCAAAAACATGCGGAGGAAAATACAAGCGAGAAACAGAAGAAGGGAAAAATCCTAACAACCAAGGGCTGAGGCCTGAAAACTGCAAGTAGCACTGAACCCAAAAACGGGTTCTACAAAAATAATAAGCAGTGAGGAATAAACACCACACAACACAACAGGCTGACGCCCGAGGGCCGAGGCCAGAGTGCTGCAAGTAGCACGGAACCTGAAAACAGGTTCAACAAAATTAGGATGTAGTGGGGAACAAACACCATATAGCACAACAGGCCAACACCAGAAGGCCAGGGCCAGGGTGCCACAAATAGCACCGAATCGAAAACAGGTTCAACATAATTAATAAGCAGTGCGGAATAAAACACCACGCAGCACAACATGCCAACGCACGAGGGCGGGGGCCAGAGTGCTAAAAGTAGCACGGAACCGGAAAGCAGGTTCAACAAAATTAATAAGCAGTGGGGGAAAAGCACCACACAGCACAATACAACAGGCCAACAAATGCCTGAGGGCGAGGGCCAGGGAGCTACAACATAGCTCGGAACCATTAGGCAGGTACAAAACTACCTCTTGTTAACAAACATGAGTAAAACAGGGGTGGACCGTCCCTTAGAAAACCTGTGAAATTCCACAATGGTTACCGAACCTCGGGGCACAGGGGGGAGCTACCCCACCAAGTTAAGATACAGTTACCTTGGTCATTGGAAATATGTTCGGTTACCAGTCATTTGGTCGAAAACCAAATGGTCGATTTGATCGAAGAAAAATGGTCGGAAAAAAAAGGTTGCATTTTTTTTTTTTTTTTTTTTTTATTTTATGGGGGGTTCCCCCCCAACCCCCTTTTTTCTTTATTAAAAATATTTTTTAAGCAACCAAAACTTTAAAAAAATATAAATAAATACATTTAAAAAATTCGACCTTTTTTTTTCCGACCATTTTGATTCTATCAAATGGTCATTCGACCATTTATTTTCGACCATTTGACCGGACACCAATATGTTCCAGGGTCCAATATGAACAAATACTCCCAGGGCTCCACCCCCTGTTCACAAATTCACCTCAATAATGTTTCTAAGATAAATAATCAGGCCCACGCCACAAAGGGCCGGGGCCACACTTCTAGAAGCGACAAACCATAACGTTTTTAAAAAAATAGACAAACAGGCCAACGCCACAAAGGCCGGCTAAACTACAGATTAATGTAAACTGTTTGGTTTTTTGTGCAAACACTGGAAAACAGGGGAACCAAGTGGGGCTCTCCGGGAACATGCACAAACACTAGCATAAGGTGGGAATCGAAGTATAAAACAGAGACAGCGTATGGGCCATAAGGCTCCCCCATACTGGGCCATATTAAGGACGGCACCAGGCACAATCAAAGGAACAGCCAAACTAAGGGGAACAGACAAGGCAGCTAGGAAAAAGCAAGCAACAACTTTTGGGGGCACAGCCTGTAACCCATCCAGGTTGTGGCGGCACAGGCCAGAGGGGGTAACCTCAGGACCCGGTGCCCAAAAGTATGATATTATTAGTATATTCGATTATTGTTATTGTTTCCATAACCATATCTGTAACAAAAAATCCTACTGCGTTTTATTGCCAAAACTTGACAAACGTGGGCTCTAACCTTTCTCTGGGGAGGGAAAGTGTCCCGGCAGCCCACAACCACTGTTACAAAAAGCACTAAGGTAAGTTGCGTGCATATGGGTCCAGCAGTTATGGGCAATGCTGCAGGGACGTCCAAAGTGAGGCAGGGTAACTGCTGGTACCATCCGGCAAGCATGGGAGAGGGGCAGCTGCCTGCCCTCCAAGCCTGCTCCCCTCTCCCCCACAACACAGAGAAACACAGTCTCTCCTCACTACAAAGCGCAGGAAGGGTGAGGTGTGAACACCACCTCACCCTTACACAAAGTGAAGTGGGAGAATGGAAGAACAGGCTCCCGCCCTTCCCCTCTCGCGCTTGGCCTAGAGGATCACGGCCAAGACACCCACCACGAGAGGAGTTTGCCTATCTACCAGACGACCAAATACCCTGGTACAGGAACATACGGATGTGCCCACCTACCTGCCCAGCAGCCCGCCCTGTCCATGCCGACACCTGCGGCATGGATCAACTCGACTAAACCTACACGTCGTTAGAGATGCCATGACGACCTAGCCAACGGTCAGCACACCTGTGCAAACATGCACACCGGACACTCCCACACCAATCCACACGAAGAACATACTCAGTGCTATGACGTAGGCGACAGACATACCCACGGACGTGCATCTTTATTATTTTCCACATAGGCTCTCAAAATGCAGAAACGCAAGACGCATAATGAACTTATCTAAAAAGGCTTGCTCACGATTCTTCTAAGAACCATGTACCATAATGAAGAATATAATGGAGACACGATACTGAGGATAGAGCAATATGATACTGTAATCTAAAGCGCTCTGCATCAAACGGTTCCACCTATGCACCAGGCCCAAGTAGGCCGCAAGCAAAAGCTTCCATGAACATTGAATGAGCAAGAGCTCGGTTGCTGACCCTGCAGAATGAGCCCGGCGAAAGCACACCGCCAAGGGCACAATGTTGCAATCTCGCACGCCGCAAGCCGACGCCAAGGTCGCACCTGCAAGATAAACCAGACACACAGTAGGAAAAACAATATTAATTGTGCTGAATTTCGCCTCAAACACGGTCTCACCTCACGTGACAAAGCCAAACCTGACAGGATGCCAAGCCCAGGAGGAAGGAGACGCCTGAATCCCACGTTTCAAGACACAGGCAGATACAATTAAAAGACTCATTGGACATCTGCAGCAGTGGGAGTAGTCGACCTCCCAACATATGAATAAACCCTCACATTGTTTACACCTACCCATAGTGAAACATTGTTGCAAATGACAGGTGCAGCGCGAGCTGGGAACAGCGATGGTCCCTGACTGGGAGGCTCGTGTGTGGACCAATCAGAACATGGGGCTCTTATCACTGACGCCATTAACATTGACCAATCCTCAGAGGTTTCCATGTAACAATTTTCATGTATCAATTTGAAGGGACAACCCAAGTATACCACCTGACTAACCCTTAACCACTAATAATGCGCTCTATATGTATGCTATACTAACCCTACCACTCGAGTAACCAATCCAGAGTGGAAATAGGTTTTTTGCTAAACTTTCTAAGGTGACGCAAGTAGCGCGTCATACTAAGGTAAAAAGGGCCTGCGAGCCCCACGAGTGTGTGTGCGTCAGGACGGACGCGTACGTTCCTTGACCCATCCCTGCCGTTTTGTCTAATAAACAGCAGAGTCACCTTGCTTCTTGCGTGTGTCTCATACTCTATCTCTTTTGGGATATACGGGAGGAGTTGGGGCCTCCCTGCCCAGAGGTCTACGGACGGCCCGGCCGACCCCGGCAGAATTTCCCCCGACAAAAGCAACAGGGTGCTAATCACCCAGAGGAAACCAACGGCAGGAAGGAGTACAAAGGCCTGCCCCCCCCTTGCGGAGCCAGGCAGTCGGCTACAGCCGGCCTGGGGGCTGGGCCAGCCCCCACAGCTACACATCAAAGACACAGGGCCACCCCAGGGTCTTATATAAGAGCTGCACAGCTCTCAGAAAAATACAAACTGTTTGTGGACCCTGAATGGGGACCCAAACAGTCAGGAGGTTCGCTGTTCACTCAGTGTCCTCCACTCTCTTTCTTCTTTTCCACAAAGCCCTCCCACCCTAGAAAAGAAGGGAGAAGGAAGAGAAATAAAGGACACTGGACGGTGATCACAACAAGTCGTGGGACAAGAAGGCGGCACGGGGCAGAGGGGATTACCTCAGGACCCGGTGCCCAAAAGTATGATATTATTAGGATATGCGATTATTGTTATTGTTTCCATAACCATATCTGTAACAATAAAATCCTACGGCCTTTTATTGCCAACACTTGACAAACGTGTGGTCTAACCTTTCTCTGGGGAGGGAAAGGGTCCCGGCAGCCCACAACCACCGTTACGAAAAGCACTAAGATAAGTTGCGTGCATATGGGTGCAGCAGTTACAGCAAGCACGACCCCTTGGTACCTTTGAAATCTTATCAGGGATATAGAACTATTACTCTGACATATTTTAGGGTACAACTAAAACTAACAGACGTGTTAACTTCATGCGGAGCACTAAGAAATACATATATCCGGCCTTTAACTAATTTTGTACATGATCCTATCACTATAATCTCGCCAGAGTTCTGGGCATAGAGTAGGAACTCAGATGGGATTGCGGTTAAAATTGTCCTTTTCAAAGTTTGGCAAGTGTTGTTAACCTACGCTCATGGGGGAGAACTTCACATTGAGGCAAACAAACAGATACACTGATAGCATGGGCTAAATGAGCTCAATGGTGCCATAGTGCTAAACTATGGTGACCGTGTAACCTATGCTTGTATGTGGAATTGTGAGGCATGGAAGTCTATGGTAATCTGCATATTATTTACTCACTAGGTGACAGATGTGTTTTATTTACTCCAAATGAAGCACGGATTTATAATTTATCACATTAATATATTGCACAATTTAATGTTAATGTTTTATTTTATTAATATAGTCTTTGAGTATAATTCAATGTGAAAAGTTTGTTTTTTCCAACTGTAACACATTAGAAAATAAATAAAAAATTAAATAAATCTTCAAGGAAGCTTATTGCTGACTGCATGGACTGCAGATGTTCTGGAGCAGCAGTTTAATTTACTTTAGGACGGATGCTGGAAGAGGCCAGGTTCCTGGACAGAACCAGGGAGCAGACAATTTCCAGGCCCTGTTTTTTGTCAACCCTCTGCTTCATCAGGGAAGGGGGTATTGCAGGCAACTCATTTGTGTTCCGTGTCGCATGTTAGGTTGTTTTAGAGGCTGGTAGTTTTAATGATGGACATGGAAGTTGTTGAAAGCTGTATTCATTCTGCTTTTCAAACTGAAGCTTTCACTTATTTTCCGGCACATTGATGCCGCAAAATTGTGTTCACATTATTTTCTAACATTAGAGAATATTTGATATCCATTTCTTTCAGATCGGGTTTAATGTCACTTACATTTTGCTGAAATGTCTTTTAAGTATTACGTGTTTGCTCTGGATCTATGCGGTTTTACTTAATAGAAAACAGTGCATGACAATAACAGTGAAAAGAAAACAGAGAAAAAAATATTATTTTTTTTTCTTTTTTCTATTCCCCCCAGCCCCCAGATTGCTGTGCGTTTATCCCCATCCCAACCCCCTCCCCACCCTTTTAAGCCCTTACCCAACCCCCTATATATATTTTTTTAAATGTGCAATATTTTTTTTCTCTGTTTTCTCTTCACTGTCATTGTCTTCCCTGTAATTGTTCTCACTATTATCACTGGATACCATTTGCCACCCGTTCTCTTAATCTCGTTGCCTGTAATGAAGTTCCGAATGGGACAAAATACAGACCCGCCAGTTTATAGCGGTTTTGTGCTTACAACAAAAAGCACAACATTTGTCTTAAATGCTGTTAAAAAGGCACAAAATATTGTACTTTACCCATCTGCCTCTTCTTGTAACTAGTGTGAGTGACACATCCATGTCAATTTCCTGACATCCAGTGCCCACAGAACCACTAGCCCCAAGCCCTGCGCACCGTTTATATAAAGGCACTCTCTTTGTGGGAGATTGTTTTCCATCTATAAGCACAGTCAGGGCAGTAGAAATTGAATTATGTACGTTTTGTAGCTATACCCATTTGCCACAAAATGTAAATATTTGTACCACCATATTTCCTTTTTATTATCGCAAACTTGTAAATTCAATACAGCAATATTCAGGGTTCTGACAAAAATAAGTAAGAGCACCAAAAAAAGAGGTGTGCATTAATAGTAGATTGTGTGGCAGAGGATGCTTTTTAAATCGTACTGTGCCAGTTCCATTGGTCCAAATTACCAACTGCAGTGTGAGCTCGGTCATCAAACTAGGACGCATTGGCTCTCAAATGTAACACATGCAAGTAGCACACACTGGCCTGCTAGCCTGCTGGCAGTTCCTTCAATTGTGTAAACGAGTGCAGGCAGTTGTTTGGAGTCTGGCAGAGAGGGCCAGGGCTGGGCCTTCTCTCTGAACCACCCACCCTGTTATCGCTCTATGGGAGTTATAGTGCTTTTTGGTAGTCAGTGTGAGGGGCTTCCACCACTGCAAAGGTGGGCAGCTGTGCTATGGAGGTAGAGTGCCCATATTTACTAGTAGGGCCAGTATAATTCTAATAATACAGAACTGTTATTTAGCAGGGTTCATTTGTTTTAAACAAGTCATTATGACAACACACTTTTAAAGGAGCTGTGCCAGCATTTCTCAGTAGGATGTATATATGTTTTCTTGAAGAAAGTCCATACACTTCTCAGAGATGTTGCCATGCTGTTAAAAGCACCGTACTGACGTTTTTTGCTGACTCAATGGACAGACAAAGGACTGAATAGAAGCAGTGTTCGAACTCATCTCTCCCTTTTCATGCGCAGCCATAATGAACTCCTGCAGGCATTGTGAGAAGCTTGAATTGCTCTGGGAGACATCCTGCATAGCGAGTTCAATCCGTCCCCTTCCACTGCCTCTCCATCCCACGTGATTGACAAGTGATGAAAAATGTGCCGGACATAAAAGCCTTCCAGAGGCACCGATCTAGCGAAGAGTCTACTTATTTGCATTGACGACAGCCATGTCATTATCTAATAGGACTCTAGCAATGCCCATCACAAGTGGGGCAAGTGCTACATGTTATTAACCCTGCCCAGGTTCTGCGGTCACCAGCCTGGTGCGTAGTATATCTCGTTCAGTTAATGATCCTGCAGTAGAGATCTAGGCTTACCCTGTAGATCCAAGGTTCCAATCGTGGTGAGTTTGCTTGGTGGGTTAATGCGTCTACTGCACAAATACATGCTCAAAACGCAGGTCCTGAGTTTGAATCGAACCTGATTTGACATACCCTTGCTTATATAAACTGAAATGCTAGATCTCTGATGCGGCAGCTGGGCCACACTACTTCGCTGCCGGCTGCTATGGTTTGATGGAACCGTATGATGCTATTCATCAGGACTACTATACCTACAAGGAATTGCACGATATGCCTCATCAAAATGACTTAACTTTTAGTCAGTCAGTACTGACACTCATAAGCATGGCGGCAATATTCAAATCAAATACTTTATTTGGATTCACTCTAGCCACAAAAGTGCAAGTACAAAAACAATGAATACAACTGAGAAGATTTTAAGTCCAAATGATAGCAACCTTAAAGTCAAACTTATTTGAACACATTAACAATAAAATGTTAAATAATAAAATGACAACAATATCATAAAATCAGCAAATATATAAAAATCAATGTGTATGACCTCGGGTAGCCTGCAGAGCGCACTATCCACTGCTAATAGTCATGCCCATGGTTTCTCTGTGCATGCTTCCATCACAAACACGTGTCGGCTCTTAATCTTCATGGCGCCGCTTGAAAAGCTTATAGGAGCTCAGGAGACCACAGGGACATTCGCGGAAAGAAGAAAGATAAAGGCTTTTCCTGACAGCCTCAATTGATTGAGCCTTAGCATCAGTGAGATAAATCTCTTCCTCAATATTTCATATTTTTGACAGAAAAATGAGACGTGAAATGCAGTTTCGGGAATATCACAAGAGAAAGGGCAGCAGGAAGCCACGTCCCTTGTGAACCCTGCACTTGCAGACGTAGCTTGATTCAGTGGTCGGTTACACGCGACTTCTTCCGGGTCAGACGCCGTTTGTGAGGCCAACACAATGTTCAAAGCCTTCATTAGGTTCACTGAAATGTACTCTATTTTTGGTGCTTTATTGCAGGTGCGTCTTTCAATTGTGTACTTCGCCCAAGGGACCCTGGATGCTCTGTGTTGTGTGGGGCTCTAGTTGGTTGGCAACGTGAGCGCTGTGACTGCGTCATGACGCCCACGTGCCCATTTAATAAAAGGGGCCCTGCTGGCGCTGCGAGGGCAGAGCAGCAGAGCCCCAGGAAGTGGCAACTCGTGTCTGTGTTCCTTGTGTCTGAGGCCTGCCCCTAGTCGGGGCCTTGTGTGTGCAGCGTGGCCCGAGTGCCCTTGGAGCCGCGGCTGCTTGTGAGCGGGGGTGACACCCCCGCACTACTGACATTGCTCTCTGTGTTCCAGGCGCCGTAGGGTGCCACCCTACTGAGGAATCGCCAGTTCCCCACTGGTGTGTGTATCCAGTCGGGTGATCCCGACAGCATCTGTGGGCTGCCCCGGAGACCAGAGGCAGCCCCCAACACTCTGGTAGATTTAGGTAGGGTGTCCTGGAACATCTTCGACGCGTGCTTTCCTGTGAGTTAAGCCGTTCAAACGTAATGAAACTGGTACTGGTGCTATAAGAACCTCTGGATATGTTAGTCCCAGTGCAAGATGTAATGCAAATATTGGAGCCGAGGGGGATGAGCCCTAATAATCTTTTGCAAAATGTGCTCTCTGCCACTTGCACCCGAGCCACATTACCAAAGCCCCAGATCCCATTGCCGTATAATGCTGCCGACTTTACCTTTGCCTGACATACTCCCATAATGAGGTCCAGGAACTGGGGTTTGAACTTGACCATAAAGGTATAAGTGTCGCCAATTGCTTGCCTCATTTTGATGCTTTTTTTCTGCATGCCTGTCCTTTTTTAGGCGGGGTTAAAACAAATACCTTAGTAATCAAACTGGAATACCGTCTTGATCAGAGCACCTGCTGATTGAAACCATCAGCAGATTAGTATGTCTCATTTTGTGAATGTTAATACCGCTGATTTACTTGCATTCATCATCAAACACAATTTTACGTAGGTGTCAAAACATTTGTGTAGTGCATTGTGTGTGTTTAAGATTTTTTGGCCAGTGACATGAGGAACATCAGCATTACAATCACGCAAGGCTCGATACAGTGAGGTTGTGTATAGATGTACACATGAAGGAGGCCAGTGCATATCTCTGCCTGACCACCCTCCTTATCTGTGTCGCTCTAGTGAATTTTCCGCCTCTACTATTTGTGCCCTGCTTTCATAATGTGTAGCGGTTCAGGGTTGGGGGGGGGGATTTCTATGAATTATAATCAGGGCTTTAAGTGGGGTAAGAAATCGAGGGGGGGCCCTCATTTGGGGGCGTGGCTTGTGGGGGGTGTGGCCTAAAACGTACGCAAATCGTAAGGTATGCACACACATATATATGCATGTTATATATCTGTGTGCGTACCTTACTATGGTTTGTGTACTTTGCAAGCCATCTTTTCTAATATGTATTTCTATGTTTAGAAAAGATGGCTTGCAAAGTACACAAACCATAGTAAGGTACGCACACAGATATATAACATGCATATATGTGTGTGTGTGCATACCTTACGGTTTGCCTACTTTTCAGGCCATTTTTTTTTAAACATTTCGGTTTTATAAAAGATGGCTTCGAAAGTACACAATTCAAGCCATCTTTTATAAAGCTTTGACTACGGACAAAATTGTCCGTTGGCAAAGCTTTATAAAAGATGGCTTGAACTGTGTACTTTTCAAGCCATCTTTCATAAACCTCGAAAAATGTCAAGGAATCCCCAGGTTCGCCGAGGGTTAAAGACGCCTCGGGGACCTGGGGAAAGAAAGAGACCAGTAACTGCCTCTGGTGACCCCTCGCGCGAGAGGTCACCAGAGGCAGTTACTATGACTTACAGAAGTGGCAGCCAGGCACAGCATCGCTGTGGTTGGCTGCCACTTCTGTCAGAACGCCTGACTTCATGGCAGGCGCATCGCCCGTCGCGGCTGCTGCCGCGACGGGATAATGCATCCCGCCAATGTTGCGTGCAGTGGGACGGGGGCCCCGGCAGGGCCCCGGCTCAATCCCACTTTTTGGAGACTGCCGGGGCCCGGCCCACTTAAAGCCCTGATTATAATCTAGACTAGAACACCAGGCGATCCACTGAGTCAAAGGTCACTGGAGGGAGGATCCATGTAGTTCTTCGCCCAGGTGTATGCACAGATCTAGCTGCGATTAAATATAGGTTTAGAGATGGCAACTCTGTTCCCATATCTTGGTGAAAGCTAAGCTGCGTGAGTGAAAATGTATCATGTTTGTCCACCCATGTTTGTAGTTTGCCCATAACAACTCAGAAAAAGATATTGAAAGAGTTGTCTAACAATGCTGCTCCATGGTGGGTGAATACCAATATTAAAGAGGGGCAGGGGAAGAGGGGTGCCGGGGGGTGCCAAAGGGGTACCCTAATAAACAGAGGAGGGGTTTGAAGGGGGGAGTGTAAGGAATTCAACCATCTGCACAGGGATTGGGTGCTCGCCTGGGCTTTTTTGAAGTTTTCTAATGAAAATGAATGATGGGAGATCAACCTCAGAAAATATGTGGGGCTAATCCGCACACATTTTCCTCTGCTCACCGCACAACAAACACTGGCTGAAGGTACAGTCTGCCTTACAGCTTTCGCCAGTGAAGGAAGGCCAGGATTTCCAAGAGGGAAGCAAGACCCCTCCCCTAAACATCTCCCAGGGAACAGAGGGAGATACCGACCTCAGAGCACCCATCCAGCAGCTCCAGAAACCGGTACCCAGACATCACACAGCGTGACCTGCTAGGTTCTGCCAGCAAGCTTCCTAAATGGGAATTGCCAGGGAGTCTCTGAACAAAGGATAAGGCTGTTGCCTGCAAACACTCTCCTCAGCTTTGGCCCGTCTGCCTTAAATGATGACACGTGCCCAGCGAAGAAGCTAGGAGGAGTGCCACAACAAGCATCAACCAGCGTCCATCTTTTAAGGACATTTTCGAGGCAGTCATGCTGCAGTCACTAAAGCCATACGATATACCTCGATCAGCATTCCAAATCCACCAGCCAGCATAGAGAACACGATTCTTAACTCTGAGTCGCCATGTGTGCCAGCCTGCAGCCATCCGGCTGACTCTGTCACAGGAGCTGCATGGCGTCCTGGAACTGACTTGACACTGTTGAGCACCAAGATCATCTCGAGCATTGGGTACATTGTGGTTATGTCCCCATGGTCCTACTCTGTAGCCCCCTAGAGATATTTACGACTCCTTGGTCCCTTGGTGCTGAAACCAAAAAACCTTGAACAGTTAAGACTGATTACTTTACCGACTATCCTCCTGTCAGTATCCAGAGTGCAGCCCTTTCCTTCGTGAAACTGTATGTCACCTGTGTTCCTTTACAGGGTGGGTTGTATTTTGTAGTGTGCTAGAACTGTCTGTTGTGATAATAATAAAGAGGATGTTTTTATGCAACCTTTTATCATTGGGCAATAATTGTATTTCCGCTGTGTTGCAACTAACCAACGATCCACGACCTTGCAGAGTTAAGCCGTCCGTTCCATCCACATTACCAAAATTGGACAAGGAGGTTTATAATTGACTTGTTTTTCCAAGCTGTTCGGATCCCTTCTGGTGTGGGGCTGATTGATGGTTTAGAAACCGATATTCATTCCTGGACAACTGGTGGATTTTGGGACGGGGAGGTATCAAGTGGTAAACACAGGGATGGTTCTACAGTTTTGGTAATAGGAATGTGTTGATTCTAGTCATAAGTGGGGGGGCTCAGAAGTTGAGAGGAGTCATTGTAAGAGGGTGGATGCCAAGAGTGGTGCTGGTGGTCCAGTCAGGGGTTGCTTTGTCTGTTTACCTAGCCTGGACGCTTAGGAGGGTAGGTGGCAGAGGGAATGGCGGAGGGTGTAGAGTTAAAGGTTCATGGGTGTTATTTCCAAAAGTCTCAAGCACTGAGGTGGAGTCCACAGGATTATATAACCATGAAGGTTGATTACAAGTCACTGTTAATGAGGCGACATGAGGGGAGTTGATGAGTACTGTATGGGATCACACGCGGGATGAGTTATGGGTACTGACATAACAATTGGCTCCCTTAATGTAAGGGGAGCAATTCCCAGATGAAGAGATCCCTGTGGTTAAGGGAGTTTTGAAGTTCTCAGTTAGATGTCATGATGATTCATGAGACACACTGGGTTTTGGGGGTGGAACCGGCTTTGAATGCAAATGTTGTGGGGAAGGTCTACAGAGCATCAACCACTGTTAAACAAAGGAGCATGGTGATTATCATTTCAAGCCGCCTTAATTTTGAGGTAGGGGCACAGATTATTGGCACGGATGGGAGATATATATTCTTGAAGGGAGCACTTGCGAGTATCCTGCTGAGACTGGGCTCAGTCTACTGCCCGAATGTGGGACAATTATAGTTCTGAGAGGGACCCAGGGATAAGCTGAAGGGTTTTGTGGAGGGTTCTTTGGTGGTCGGGGGAGACTTCAATATGGTCCTTGACCCAGTTAGGGATCGCTCTAGACCAGGGACAGTGGAGGGGACGCGGTCAGGTCAGAGGGTCTCGGAAAGATTCTGGAGAGTAAATGACGAGCTTGGGTTGTCCGACTCCCTAATGGAAACAGAGGGGGTTTCAAGATTCTACACATACTACTCCCCGATCTATAATTCCTATTCAAGAATAGATTTGATGTCGGTTGATGTCACCCTTAAAGGTTAAATCTCAAGTTTGCAGGTTGAAATGTTTTCATGGTCAGACTACAACCTAGTGAAAGTGGTGGTTGGGAATTAGGCAGCTGTGAAACCAAGGGGCAGGTGGATGTGCAATGGCTTCCTCCTTAAATATGAAGAAATAGTGCAGACCCTGCTCTCGGAAGTCAAGGACTACTTTGAACATAACGACAACAGGGTAGTAGGAGTCCAATCTATTTGGGAGGGATTCAAAGCCTCCATACGTGGGGTACTTATAAAAATGGGTTCCCGTAAGAAGAAGAAGTGGTCCCGGTAACAACGCTAACTAAAGGAGAAAATAGCGGAAATCTGGGTAGTCCCGAGGGGGGATCTAGTCTGCACCCGGGGGAGGCAAAGAAGGTTAGATGGTATGAAACCCAACTGAAAACACTACTTGTTCAAGACACTGAAGAGAAATGAATGTTTCTTAAACAGAAATACTATGAGAAAGGCGAGAAAGCCGATAAAATCTTGGCCTGGAAATTGCATGAGGAACGGAAGAGTAGATTGGTGATGAATATTAAGACCAACGTAGGGCCAGAGGACTTACGACACAGAGAGGATTGGGGAACAGTTTAGAGCCTGTTTGAATCCTTACCCGCCTCAGAATACCAAGGAGATGGTTCCTGTATGACAGAGTTCCTGGCCCAGCTGCCCATACCAAGCCTCCCAGGGGAGACAGCAATAGCCTTAGAGGACCCGGTGGATGTAGAGGAGGTGGTCAGGACGATCAAGAGAATGAAGGTGGTACAACACCGAGAAGCTGCGGTTTCTCAGTTCGATTCTCCAAACAATATAGGTCAATTTTGGCCCCCAACCTGGCAAGAGTATTCAATGCAGTCCTAGCGGGTGGCTCCCTGCCAGAGACAATGATGGGAGCAATTATAGTTGTTCTCCGCAAAGAAGGCAGGTATTCAGGACAATGCTCCTCATACAGGCCAATATCCCTTTTAAATGTGGGCTAAAACATCTTAGCCAAGTTATTGGGGAATAGATAAGAAGGGGTGTTACTGACCTTAATTCAGGGGGTTCAAGTGGGCTTTATTAAGGGAAGGCAAGGCATGGATAATATCAAGTAAACCATAGATCTAATGCATTATGTGGGACAGGGCAGTGTTGAGCTGGGCCTCATTACCATTGACTCTGCAAAAGCTTTTGACTGGGTTGAGTGGCGGTATATGATGGAGGTGCTAAGGAAAGTGGGCCTTTGAGCAAACTTTAGAAATTGAGTGACCTTTCAGCCCGGATACAGTTTAACGGGACGCTGACGGAATGGTTCCGGTTGCTTTGGGGTACTCGCCAGGGCTGTCCCCTTTCCCCATTGTGGTACACTTTGTTTTGTTTGTTTGTTTGTTTGTCCATGGCACCATTGGTCATCTCCATTAGGTCTAACCCGAAGATTAAAGGGATCATTCGAGGGGGAGCGGAATTCAAACTATCACTCTTTGCAGATGTCATTTTAGCTTGCCTGTCAAATATACAGGGCTCCCTACCTGGACTAGTCTCTCAGATCTCCTGATATGGAGTATATTTTCGTGGCTTAAAATCAATGTGGATAAATCCAGGGTGATGCTGGTGGGCAAGGAGGTCAAGTTTAGACTCGGAGGCTCAGATATGTGGGATGAAGGTGGAAGGGAGAAGTATTACGTATTTGGGGGTACACTTGACTAAAGATCTGTCGCGCCTCTTCAAATTCAACTTCACCCCCATATTGGAAAAAATTAAGGCAGATTTGAATTGGTGGGAGCCATCGGTCCTGCCGCGTTATGGCTGAATGACCTCGATAAAAATGAATATCTTACCACGTCTTCTTTATCTATTTATGTCACTCCTGATCGTCCTCCCAGAGGGATTCTTTAGGGACCTCAATGCAGCAGTTTCCAGGTTAATTTGGGGAAACAAAAAGCGCAAATTAAACTATCAACTCTTTCAAGGGACAAGGGTGGATTTGGTCTCCCGGACCTCCAGGTACATTACCGGGCTTTGCAGCTGAGGGTTATGTTTGAACATATAAAGGAGGATCAGAGGAATTACTGACATTCTTGGAGAACGTGGAGGCGAACCAAAAGAAGGTGAGAGATTATCTCTGGGCCCTACCAAACTAAATCCTACCTAGTCTGAGGAACCATCTGACCCTGGAGGTCCTTTGGGCAAACTGCTGCCCTATCTACATGGCCCTCGCTGCTGACCTCGGTGTGGGGCCCACAAATAGGCTTTGACAGCCAGAATTTTAAATGTTCACAGCAATGGTCAGATGGGGGACTGGAGCGCATGGGCCAGCTTTTCCATCACGGCCTTTTGAAGTCCATAGAGGAGCTGCGGGGGGACATGGCGGAGGTACAGATCCTGATTTTTACTACCTGAGACTCAAGGGGATAGTCACGGATCCCAAGTGGATGGAACTACTATCTAGGTATCTCACATCTTTTGAGCAGGCGCTGAACTCAGGTACAAGTAGGAAAGGGGTGGTATCACGGCTCTACAAGGTGCTAATCATAGTGAATCTGGAGGGGAGGCAGATCTTTTAAAAACCTTGGGAAGAATTTTCAGACAGGGAAATAGGGGGGTAAGAATGGGATATATAACATAGCCATTCATGGGAATTTGTTCACGACCACGATGAAACATAACTTCAAGCTTCTGCAGGGGTGGTACAGGGATCCCCTTAAATTGTCAAAGATGTTCCCCAAACGTCTCCCACATGTCCTAGACGGTGTGGCCAGGTATGGTCTTTCTCACATTTGTGGTGGGGGTGTCCGAGAGTCAAGGTATGTTGGGCGGAGGTCCTGAGCGGCATCAAAGAGGTTTATGGGGAACGTTTAGAACTGGATCCCTTCCTGATACTTTTGGGGCTTCCGACCGCTGCCAGTTCAGAATTTAGATTGTCCAGACATTTAGAGACAATACTGAAAGCAGCTCAAGTTACGATGGCTCACAGATGGAAGAAAGTCCACCCCCACAAGGCTAAAGTGGGAAAAGAAACTTCAAGACATGGTTATAATGGAAAAGTTGATGACCATAGTGAATGATCAGTTGGGGGCATTTCAGGAGGAATGGGGATTCTGGATGAGCAGATGTGAGGCGTAAGGTTGTGGGGACCCTCTGGAGAGAAAGATAGGTCAAAAGTAACAGGGGCGGCCCAGAGGTGGTTGGGGTTACTCCTCCCAGGGATGTGCTAGAGCTTGTGAGGCAGTGGATGTCTGAGCCCACTATTGACTCCAGGTATATGATATGGACAAAACGATAACTCCTGTCAGTTCAACCTAAACAAGAGGTTGTCTATTGTAATCAGTGCTACAAGGTGTTGTTTGAGGGAAAGTTGGTGGGGGGATTTAAAAAAATGAAATGGTTGTTGAGATTATGAAGGTTTGTGGTTTGTTGTTAACAAGTTAGAAAATGTCAATAAAGATCACAGTTTAAAAAAAAAGAAAGAGTTGGCTAATAATGATATTGGAATATAGTGATTAGGGCTCAATCTATCACCTTCTTTACATATCGGGCAAATTATGCCATCATTCCAGCTATTCCGTAGTTTATCTTGTGCTGTATGGCTTTGAGATCGTTAGTTAGTAACGGTGCCCAGATATCCATATGAGTCTTATATAATTCTGAGGTTAGAAAATCAGGGCCATGGCTATTCTGTGACAACCTAGATTTCTTTCAATCAGGTTGAGTCGAATTGGATTCAGTGTGTTGTGTATCATAAAGATTGTTAAAGTGCTTCCAACATATGGACTCTAGGATGTTAGTTTCTATTATCTGATCACGCTGATAAGATGGAGAACTTATAATCATTTCCCAGAAGAGGTGGGAGTTGTCTGTAGCTTCCTCAGCTAAATCCTGCCAATATGCCTCTATCAAGTCCCTTTTCCATTGGCTTAATGCTTTTGTGCTCAAGTGATTTTAGAGCATCATGCAATGTATCAATGGTCTTTGCACGTTGTGCATTCTTTTTCTAACCAAGAGGGTTTATCATACATGTCATCACAGGGTTGGCTCTTGAATAAGCTTTCACTAAATTATAATTTAGACTATTGCAAAGTCTAGAAATGTCATCTGCTGGTTTATCCTCCAAGAGGCAACCAATAAAGATTTTAAATGTCTTCTTGATAAGAAGTTCCAGTTTATATTTTCCCAAATCCTTGTTAATCGGAAGTGCCACCTGTTTGCTGACACTGTATCCTCTACAATATTTGATGTTCTTTGAGATTTTGCATTAGTTACTTTATAAGGGTTTTTTATTACCAATTAGTACCTGGGGTGGGGAGCCAACCAATCATGTTGCTTGGATTGTGTGCTGAATCCCACAATCCAAGTCTGTGTTTCAAGCAACCTGATGGCTGCTTTCAACACCCCGCCATCTTCCTCCACCCTCCACTTCCTTCCGTTTGGGCCTCCGGCTGCCTTCCAACCCTGCTTACCTGATTTCTTTTGGTGCACCGCTGCGCAACCAATGCCAAAGCCCCTCCAGTGTCTTGCACCACCACGGAAATGGAAGAGTGGCTTCTTATGGAGCCCATCATTCCAGATCCATGCAGGCCATCGTGAGTAAGTATTTTGTTTCAATGAATCGGATGCCGAGGGGCATCCTGTTAATTGAAACAAAATGCAATGCTCTTAGTACCCCAGGTTTCCATATTTAAAACCTGTGGTGCTAATAGCAATAACACCTGTTTCGGCCCACCGGATCTGTAGTTATTGCTTAATTGTAATGATGAATGGTCGCTGTGCTGCCTAGTGAGTACTGCAAAGCTCTCAATGAAGATCCAATGTTCTATAGTTAGGGTCAAATAATCAATGGTAGTGTTACCCTTGAAATGTCGTCTTTCCTATGATGTCAGTTGAACTCTTTCATTACCTGGCCTTAGGTCTCTGCCCCAGAGTAGCCTATACAGTTTAAGACTGGAACAATCCAGTCTTGAATCAATCGTATTAGGTCTTAATAGGTTGTAAGTTAGTTCCTCATTAGAGTCAAATTGTTTTTCTGTGGACCATTCCCAGGTTTTGAGTTACAATCACCACCCATAAGGCTAAATGTGTTTGCTTAGGTACGGTTAATGTCATTGATGTACATTGCTAGATCAGTGAAAAAAACACTTTCACTTTTGTTCATGGTGCATTAGAAATGTCTTCAAATGGGCTGAGAGCAACACCAACTCAGCACTCCACCAAAGGCACTCTTTGTAGCTGTGTGGAGCTGCCTGCAGAGGTCAGGGGGCATAAAAGAACCATACAGGGTTGATCTATGGACTTGTCCAATGATCCCTGAGCCACAAACTGCCATCTTTAAAGGGCCTTTCCATCCTCAGAAGGTGCTTCGACTAGGCTGAGGGAAACCCAGAGCTCAGTACAACACCATCAGAGGCACTCATCCCACCTGCCTGGGCTTCCGGCAGAGGTCTGCAGACCTACAAGAAACACTAAGGGCCAATCTACCGACTGATCCATAGACTCCTGACATGCTTTATTAGAAACTCACTTAGAGCCGTCCTACCCCAGGGAATCCAGCTCCCCTTACAGTCCTCCATCCAGCTCCTTACCAGCATACTGTGATCCTACAGCTGCTTTCACTGTCAAAAGGAGACAGTTTATTTCTGACTCCCGCTGAAGTACTTCCGGAATACTTTGGAAATGTAAGCGCTTTTCTTGGGGCATCCACTTGCGGGGGCATCAAGAGCAAAGAGCTGACAGAGAAGGGTTCTTGCAATTATATTTTTCCTTTTTCATTCTTTGTTTTTTTGGTTAGCCTCCCTGTTTGTCACTGGTTGTCACAAAACATGACACAAGCAAAGAACACAAACAACATTCAAATCAAACTAACTTCATCACAGCACTCCAATGAAACAACTAATTGCATACACCTGCTGTCTGCCACGTTGCATGATCACACATGTGAAATAAATGAACTCATTGGCACACACTCCCAAGACTTACTAATCCTTACAGAAACATGGCTTAAATCCCACCATTCACCCCTTATCCCTGACATGCTTTTACCCTTTCACCACAATATCTCATCCACCACAGAGAACAGTTACACAAACAAGATGGTGGCATTGTCATCATATATAAACATTGACTCACATTTAGCAATCCCACATACAAATGATACACATCTATCAAAGTGCTCTCTCTCACTTGCTCCCCTCCACCACAACCACAGCCCCCTTTATCCACCTCATTTACCGCCCCAACACACAATCACAACTTTCACACTGACTGGACTAATTTAACATCTAACAACCACATCTTCCCTGAATTAATATCTATCTTGGCAACTTCAACTCTGGTATTTCCCATCCAGAGAGCAACCTCATACGTAAGTGTATTGTCACTCCATTCACATTCTATGAACTCACACAACTCGTCATCTACCCCACCCACAGCTGGCAACATCCTGGACCTTTAATTCCAAGCAAAAGGCATGTCTCTCTTGAAAATAAAATCTGGGTGTTATGGTCAGACTACTTTGTAATCCCCTTCACACTCACTCTGCCACATGGGTCCTCCCACATGCTACACACTCCCATCGCTTCCTCATCCAAACAAATGAGACACATTACAGACACAGCCTTAGCAGCACTCGTACTATCCCTGCCTCCCAAAACGCACATCCCTCCCTTCTCCTCAACAATTACAACACCATCACTACACATGCACTTGGCAAATGTGCTCCCATCAAAACGCAAAAACACTGCAGCCACCACAATCAACCATGGTTCAACAGTTCCCTCCCCTATCAAGTAGGATGTCAGGTGCCTAGAAATAGTTTCAACAAATACAAAACAGACATACATAATGCCAAAACCACCCATTACCTCCAAGAAATCCAATCCACCACCATTCACACACAGAGAATATTCAACATTGTCAAATCCCTCTCCAAATCACCATCCACAATTTCCACACCACATCCACTGCATTAGCAACTCCCTCATGGACTACTTCAAATCCAAAATACACAACATCAAGCAAACACTCCCCTCGGCGCTCCTACTCCCACCCCTATTTCCAAATATAGCAACAAATGGGACACCGTCCAACCCATCTACACAGACACTTCATCACCTTTACTGTGAAAACAAAAAAAGCAAAGTTCCTAGATGATCCATGCCCACTAGAAGCTGCATCTAATTGCATCGCCACCGTCACTCCCCACTGGCTCAACATCATCACCTTCTGTCTCTCACATGGTACTATCCCCTCTGTGCTCAAAACTGGGCAGATCTCACCCCTCCACAAAAGGAATATGTCAACTCCATTCTCATGGAATATCTCAGAAAGAAAATCAAACTCAACCAGAAAAATTGTTGAACATTACGGAAATCACATCAAGGCAAAAAGGGGACAAATGTGAGAGATCCATATTCTAAATATTCCCAGTCCAACAGAGAGATACAGATTTGACAATTTCAGAAGGAAAATCAAAATCAAAATCAACCAGACAAATTGTTGAGCATTATGGAAATCACTCCAAGGCAAAAAGGGAACAAAAGTGAGAGTCCCATATTCTGAGTTTTTTCGGTCAAACAGAGATGCAGATTTGACAGGAATATGGCACTAACATGATTGCCAGGTTCATCACTGTTTATGGCATTTCCGGGCCCCCCAAAGGTGAAATGGTCACAGTGGAAAACAGGCTTCCTACATTATATTAGAGGTGCTTGTGGCAATTCCTTCTCAATGGACAGGAAAGTTGTACTAATCATGCATTCTTTAGGTTATGAAGTTCAAAGGGTCTATGATACATTACCAGCCCTTCCAGAAGAGAGTGTGGAAGATGGTATGTCGGATTTAGATGTCACCTTAAAGAAGCTTGATATTCATTTTAGCCCAAAGACAAGCACGATACTTGAAAGATACAATTTTAGTATCAGGGTCCAAGAACAAGGAGAAAGTGTAGAAGAGTTTGTGACAGCTCAGAGACAATTAGCTCTTTCATGCAAATTCAAGGAATCCTTTGATGAGCACATCAGAGACCAATTTATGATTGATTGCAGAAGTAACAAAATACGTGAGGAATTATGGTTGAGGGATGAACCATCACTGGAGGAAGTGCTGAGCATTTCAAAGAGGGTTTAACATTCCATGGCCTGCATTGCGAAGATAACGGAGAGGGATAGCAATGAAGGAAAAATCAAAGTTTTGAATGTAGTGGATGTGAAACAAAAAATACTAAAAGGTGCAGAATTATGGTATTCTGGATTGGAAAATGAAGAGTTGCGCTGTTTTTGGGCAGTTAAAAAGTTCAGGATTTTTGTGTGGGGAACTAATTTTACAATTAAAATGACTCACAGGCCCTTAAAGGCTATTTTTGAATAAGGTATCCAGAAGAGTGGCTGGATGGGTCACAGGCTTACAATGCCATAGTTTTGAAATGTGTGTTGTGGCAGGGAAAGACAATGTGTTGGCCGACTGTTTATCGAGATTGGCTAGAAGGGAGGAAGAAAACCAACAGGATGATGCCATGGAGTTCGTTTTTGCCATGTGTGACAGTATCATAGATAAGGAGGAATGGGTGAGATCTGTGGACAATGATAATGTTTTATCTAGAGTAAGGATGTATATTGAGAGTGGCTGGCACAGCAAAGGGGAAATGTCTCAAGATGGGAGGTCATTTTGGGAGGTTCGCAATGAACTGGATCTGGAGGATGGAGTTGTATTTCGTTGGGGACAAGCTGTTGTGTCGGAGATTAATAGGGAGGTAGAAAAAAAACTATGTGATTGTATAGGTTGTATTAAGAGTTGTACAGGTGTCATGGCGAAGGAGCAACTCATGATGATGAGTGATGTCCCAAGCAAAGTGTGGGATGAGGTGGCCATAGATATCCTAGGTCCTGTCGAGATGGGATTTGGACAAGGCAGATTTGTTGTTGTTTTGGTGGATATGTTTTCCAGGTGGTGTGAGTGCAAGGTCATTAGAGAAGTGATTGGTGGAAGTATTGTCACATTCTTGCGGGAGATTTTTGCAAGAGAGGGTTTTCCGAGTTGCATACTTACGGATAACGCATTGCAGTTTACGGGCAGTTATTTTAAAGAGTATGTGCGCAAGTGTGGCATAACCCATAACAGGTCAGAAATATACCATCCTGAAGGTAACGGATCAGTGGAAAGGATGAACAGATGTATAATGGAAGGTAATCGGTTAGCTGGTGCATGTGGGATATATAGAAAAACATCCGTCCAGGAAAGTGTTATTAATACACTATACCTGATCCCGATACTTCCACAAATGTAGAGATTGTCACTAACCTGATCGAGCCTTGACGTGACGGAAACAGCAGCTGCACAAAGGAAAGATCACCCTGAAGTCCCTGCTCGCCCCTATCACCGGGAAATATGGACCAGTGAAGGGTAGCATGAACCCCAGGGAAACCCTCTGGGGTAAAAAACCCTGTATGCCGGGGAACGGTCTTCTTGGATGGGTGACGCGGGAGACCCTGGACGATCCCTCTTGAAAGATGGATTCTTCTCAAGCCGAAGCGGGAGGAAGGAATTCTGCAGGGCGAGAGAATAAGAGGTAAGTGGGAAAAGGATAAGAGGTTTGAAAGTAAAGCTTGAAGGGAAAGAGAATGCTCACTAGTAACAGCGGTTCTGAGAACGGTACCCTTCGCCTTGAACCATCCGGGTGGCTGTGAGCGTTGGACTCCCCAGGAGGACGAATGCACTTAACAAGGAAAGAAGGATGAGTAATTGCGCAAGAAGCAATGAACGGGAATTGAATTAAAGGCTTGGAACTCACTTCCGCACAGCGGACTCTGGTCTTGAATCGGGTCGGGTGTGTGGAACAACTTCTGACCCGTAGTAACGGGAGAATCAATGGGAGAACCTGAGGGCACCAAGGCGGGAAACAAAGGACGGGGTTCAGTACTACGAGGGAAGAAAAGAGGTTTAGACAAAAGAGTGAACAAGCATATCAAAGAAGTAGAATGTCCTAAGTAAACCCTTCCGAACTTACGGAGCATCACATACAACGTAGCGACGCCTCAACATGGTGTTCTGCTTCCCTTAAGAGATGTCATGTGGTCAATCACATGTTTCTGCCGGCAACGTGAAACCACTAGACCGTTGCAATGGTTCCCTACAACCCTATTGGGAGGACCCAGGAGCAGACTTCCACACAGTGACCAATGATGTCGGACTTGCCAATGCCGAAAAGGTGTAACAGAAAGGTTATCTGTGTTGAGAATGGCTCCGCATTCAGTTACAGGAGTGTCACCATTTGAGCTCATGAGGTGTCAAAAAGGGTATTAATAGGTTTGTCCGCCTTGGTTGTGGAGAAGATGTGATTCGGATTGTGTGGTGGAAGAGTTAAGAAGAAAACTGAAGTAGGCCGCGGTATGTAATATAAATGCGGGAAGCAGTTGTGTAGTTAAATATATTTATTGGATCGAATGATGCAATAATATTAATATAGTAATATAAGTATATAGGAATGGAGGAGGAAGACAACCTATAACCTCGGGAGCTGGACAGTTATGTTTCAATTCAGTGCTTCATTCTAGAACCTTATCAACACTTCAGTTCCAAGTGTTCCAACGCTACCCACCATACAATGATCAGGCATGTCCCATACAGACCAGGCACTTCTGTCAGAATGATAAATACTACACATCTCCCTCCTTTTATATTGTTCTAACAAAACATATTCCTTTTACAATTTTCCTAACTATGTATAACTGCTATGGAACACATTTATTCTATTAGCACTATTCACAAACTATGTACAACTTCTGTCGCACTCATTCCAGCTGGTTCATTTGAACTCCACATAGTCCTCCATCTTCTTCGGTAGTCGATATGATCTGCCAGATCGGGACATACATGCTCCATGTCTGGATGTGCTTGGCAAGGAAAAATTGAACTGCTCAGGTTTGCCATTATATACCTTCTCAACAGTACTATCTACTTTACTTTTAGCACTATTGTTTGAATTTCTAGACTCCTTAGCATTTTTAACTGTATCCTGGTCTACATCTTTCACTTCCTTCCTGTTACCCTCAACACTTTCACACATCCAAATTCTTTCTACATTCCATATCCTATTGTCCTCTGTTCTGACAGCATTGCGAAATGCTTCTATTACCCTGATAGGATTGGACCATTTGCATGGTCCTTTTCTTAGAGCAGGAGGCAGTAACACTTTAACAAACTTACCAACAGCTTTACACATATCATACTTGTTGTTACGTACTTTCTTATCATAATTAACCTTATTTCTCTTTTGTGTTTCTCTGATTTTCTTTCTAACACTAACCAAATTCTTTCCTATTTCTTTACTTCCTTTAATAAGCCAAATTGGAGCTAATTTGGTGTTTGCCTTTCTTCCCCTGCTATGCTCAAAAGGAGAGACACCTGTACTGGTATGTGGGGTGAAGCGATGAGCAATTACTTTCTCCTTAAGAGCATCTTCCCAATCTAACCCATTGGCCCACGCCATTCTTATGGTTTCTTTCAGTATCTTATTACATCGTTCCACTGTCCCATTAGTTTGTGGATGATAGATTGAGCTAGTTTTGTGCTCAATGGCAAATTTTTTACAAAATTCCGCCACTTCCTTAGACATAAATTGAGTACCGTTATCAGAAAGGATACTTCCCGGATAACCTTCCCTCTCACATATGTTTGATAAAAATTCCACCACAGTTTTACCCGTAACACTAGAAGTAATTAAAATCTATGCCCACCTGGTGAGAAGATCTATAACTACCAAGCAATACTTTTGTACACCTTTACAACATACGGGACCTAAAATATCCATGCTTATATCCCTCCATACACTATTGGGAATATCAGTAATAACCATTGGTTGTTTGGAGCCCACACATTTTTTTTCATCAACACAACAAAGGATACATTCCCTAACATAACGCTCAATTTGTAGGTCACACCCAGGCCACCAATAGTCATTCCTAATTCTTTGCTTAGTCTTTATCACTCCTTGATGACCCTCATGACCCAGTTCTATAATCTTCAACCGCAGATCTGTCGGCGGAATGACTTTATCTCCTCTCATTACAAAATTTCCGTGAACATGCAGTTCATCTGCAACTGTCCAGAAAGAACTTAGATCAGCCCCTTCAAATTTAGATTTCTTCATGGAATCATGACTTTGAATCAATTCTTTCAATTTCTTGATGTTATTATCATTACATTCAGCCTGATCCCAAACATCTTTGGATATAGAAGAGGTTTCCACACAAAATACAACCTCCATGTCTTCATCTTCATCAACAATCTCAGAAATGTTGGTTAATCGAGATAAACAATCAGCAGACACATTCTTTACTCCTGGAACGTATGTCACAGTGTAGTTGAACTCTTGCAGCATCATGACCCATCTTCTCATTCTGTTGGATACTTTATTGAGACCTTTTGACATGAACACTTGAGTTAGAGGCTTGTGATCTGTTCGAAACTCAACTTGGTTGCCCCATATAAAGCTTCTAAATTTGTCAGCTGCCCACTTGATAGCTAAAGCCTCCTTTTCTATAGTGGCATATGAAATCTCTGCTCCTTTGAGCAATCTCGATGCGAAAGCAATTACTGCTTCCTGTCCATTCTTCTCCTGTGACAATACAGCTCCCAATCCTATATTGCTAGCATCCGTAGTGATTACAATCTTGTCATTAGTAGAAAAGTTCTTTAATGCAGGAGCAGAATTTATTGCATTCTTTATAAATTTGAATTCATTTTCACATTCCACATTCCACTCAAAAACTTTCCTCTTGAGTGCCTCTCGTAATGGAACAGTGTGTATGGCAAAATCCTTGACAAATTTTGAATAATATTCAGCCATGCCAATAAATGTCCGAATCTCATCCTTATTGCTCGGGCTTGGCATTCCCACAATAGTGTTGACCAATTGAGGCTTTGGAAAAATTCCTTCTGCAGTAATTTTATGTCCCAAATATTCAATCTCCTTGCAAGTTATCTTGCACTTATCTTTGCTCAAAGTCATGCCAGCATCATATAACCTTTTGCATACATGTAATAATCTCTTGTCGTGTAATTCTTGAGTGGCAGCATGAATTAATATGTCATCTTGAAAACAGACAACTCCATCAATATCCTTGAACATACCATGCATAACCTTCTGGAAGACCGATGCAGCTGACACTAATCCAAAAGGCATTCTTTTAAATTGATACAACCCATCATGAGTTATGAACGCAGTCAGTTTCCTTGAATCTCTATGCAATTTAATCTGATGGTAAGCAGATGACAAGTCTAACGTCGAAAATATTTTAGAAGGTCCAATGGTAGAAACAATTTCTTGTATATTTGGTAACGGATGACGATCAGGTATGACACATTTGTTCAATTCACGTAAATCAACACAGATCCTAAGTTTTCCTGACTTTTTTCTTATTACCACCAGTGGAGAAACCCACTCACTGGCATCAATACTTTCTATAATTCCATCTTCTTCTAGTTTCTTTATTTCCTTGCTGACTTCTTCTCGTAATGCTAAAGGAATACTTCTCAATCTTTGAGCTATGGGTTTTTTATTTGGCTTTAGCAATATTTGATGAGTATAGCCTTTAAGACATCCTATATTATCTCGGAAAACCTTTAGCAACCCAGCCTTACGTATAACATCAACACCATTACTCAATTCAGTACTTCCACTGCTTATAGCCAAGACTGATTCCTCACTGGTTGAATCCACTTTCACTTGTAATTTACTCTGGTGAGTCCAGCTGAGTAGAGCAGTCTTCCCTTCACTTGTAATATATATTTTTCCTTTTGCACTTCTGTTCTTAAATTTCAACCTTCCCCAATGCCAACCAATGACATTAATTCTCACACCGCCATATGCCCTTGGATTAATATCTGTTTCATGCAAATATTCATGTTTATTCCTGTTCCACAATTGCTTAGGCAGGAGCGTATATTTTGCACCCGTATCGATCATCATACATACTTCATTGCCATCAATAGACACCATTGCCCTGGGACTTTCCAACACTTCTTCATCATCATCGTCTGTTATAGTGCATACACAGTCATCTTGAATTTCCATTTCACTGCGATCACTATCAGAATTATCCCCTATCCAATTCATGGCACTGTCGCGAAATCTGCAACATTTAGAGAAGTGACCTTTTCCTTTGCACTTGTTACAAATGATTTTTAATGCTGGACAGTCTGGGTCATCAGCCCAATGATTCACATTGCCACATCTGTAACACTTTCCTTGACGTTTCTTTTCCACTTTCCTTAATTGATTCTCTGTATGGTTTTTCTTAGAAACTTCATATGATGGACCCTTCTGACCATATTTGCTTGATCTTCTATCCGCTCTCATTGAATTACATTGTTTAATGACAGATCTCCTCTTAGTGGTGTCATTATTGATCATTGAAATCGACTCCTCGTCACGTGCGTCATGCATTTTACTACTACTGCTTCCTATTTTTACTTGTTTCATCTTGTTCTCCAATTCTTTAACACACTCCTCAGTGTGCTCTACTTCTTTTGCAACTCTAAGAACAGTGTCAAGGGAAGGATCACTTTCTGACCACAATCTTTCCCTTACTTTGCTACTGCGACACTCCAACATAAATTGGTCTCTGAGTCTCTCGTCCAGTTGCTCATTGAAATTGCATGACTTTGCTAATTTCCTTAATGCAGTGACAAACTTTTCCACACTCTCTCCCTCCTCCTGTGTGCGTTTGCCAAACTTATAACGCTCTAGAATTATGCTCACTTTCTTTTCAAAATGTTTATCAATTTTCTTTACCGCTAACTGGTATTCATTCAGGTCCACACTCTCATCTTCTGGTAATTCTGGAAGTGTTTCATATTTTTCTTGGCCAACAGGACCCAAACAGTGCAAGAGCAATGATTTCCTTTTTTCCGCACTGCAATTCGGACCACATATGACCCCAGCATAATGTTCAAAAGATTTTATCCACCTTTTCCAAGGCAAGGTTGGTTCGTCAGTGCTGGGCATAAAAAAAACAGGTGGAGGCACACTGCTGAATGCCATGACAGTTTATGTTATATAAACCACAAGTTTGTATGTATAGTGTTGCTCTTTGGATTTCCTCGCACCAATTTAAGTTGTGTTTGGGTGTGTGGTCACTTCTTACACAGTTCCTGCCATTATGCAAGCATATTTTCAATTGAAATTTTGTTCCCGATGCACCTTCTGATATTAGATAGATGAGTGTAATATTTGTCAGCAGAAGTATGATCACTCATGTATTACTGATACCATAGTTCCTTGAATTTACACTGTAACACAACAGGACTGTCCGCTTCCTCTGACCGTATCTATTCAGCACTGTTGAAATGCATAACTTGTGACATTACGTTGGAAATGAAACACAGTGTACTGCACCTTTAAGGAAATTTTCCCGTATACGCGCGTTGTGCGCATGCGCGAACTCCGCCGTCAATGTAAACAAAGTACGTTACATTCAACGCTGCAGCACCTCAGTGATCGTATCACCGAACATCACAATCTTCGTGTGCCGCACTGGAGCTGCCAAACGTTACCTTCAGGAACGTTGAGACGGGGCCGCTTCTACGCTCGGGCATGAGCGGAGCAGCTCCGTGCATCTCGATGCTGCGTAAGTTCGCCGAATCCCATCCTCGTCGCCACTTGAAGTAGGCCGCGGTATGTAATATAAATGCGGGAAGCAGTTGTGTAGTTGAATATATTTATTGGATCGAATGATGCAATAATATTAATATAGTAATATAAGTATATAGGAATGGAGGAGGAAGACAACCTATAACCTCGGGAGCTGGACAGTTATGTTTCAATTCAGTGCTTCATTCTAGAACCTTATCAACACTTCAGTTCCAAGTGTTCCAACGCTACCCACCATACAATGATCAGGCATGTCCCATACAGACCAGGCACTTCTGTCAGAATGATAAATACTACAAAAACCTAAGCGAAAGAAAAAGCAGTATGTCATGAGGGAGAATACCAGAAGGGGAAAAAAGGAACTCAGAGTGGAGTGCAGGGATTTTGTAAGGATCAGAAAGGCTGTGATAAAGAGAAAAGGTGATGTGTTATATTCTGATCCTGTGGAAGTGGTTGTTGTAATGAAGCGTGTTATTAGAGTGAGTGGAGGACAGGAGTGGAATAAAAATAGAGTTGCCATTGTAAGGAGAGGTTGTGTGTGATAAGCGAGGGAGATGTGTTATGATTAAGCATATGTATATAGTTATTGATGTTGCCATGCTTAAGTATATAGTTATTGATGTTGCCATGTTGATATGTAAATGGTTGTTAGTGTGGCCTATTGATGATGTATTTCATGTTCTTAGTGGAACGCTGTCAGGTAGTGTGATGTAGCTCAGAATGTTTAGGCCTGAAAGCTGTTCCATATGATTTGCAGTGTCCCAGCCTGGGGGAGGTACGTGCTGGGGGTCTATATGTACTGTGATTAAAATAAATCCCATTCCCACTTGAACATTGCAGTCATCCTTCTTTCAAGCACCATGATAACATGATGATGGATGTATAGGTATCTCTTTTTGATTTTTCCAGCTTATCATTTTAAAATTGAACACAAACAAGGCAAGCCTTACATAACTAATGAAATATCATGTTGTATAAACATTTGAAAGAATAAGGAAATGCAATAACCCCTTTTTTCTTTTCTCTTTTTTCATGTATTCTATTTTATCTTCGTACCTGTCAAAATGTTTCATGATAAAGATCTGTCCGTGAAGATGAATACTTGTTATTCAAATTGCATTGGACGATACTTGTAATGTTTGTGTCTGCCATTAAAAACGTCTTTTTCTGGATTTTCAATAAACGTCACTGTATAGTAAATTGTGCCAAATGTAAGAAACAAAACTTGAAGCGGTGTTAACGCTTAGGTTCCACTTGTTTCCTGATGGATTCCTGCCAGGAAAGATTGATGCTACTAAACCAGAACCATTTAATATGCTGGCTAGGGCTGATTGAAATTGTTGTAAAAAATATCTGGAAATATAAAGGTGGCAGACCCCTGACCTCGACCTTGCATCCCTTTGGTTTATAATATTGTAGTAGCTAAGTACCTAAGTAGCTCTATGTAGTGTTATCAGTACCTATGAACACCCTTGGCCTCATGATGAGTTTGGCAATATATCCTGCAGTTATACTGCAAAACTCAGTTGTCATTACCAGAGAAGGTAAATACCGCCTAGTTTACAGATAGGGTTATGCCCCAATTTGAAGTCCCATTGCACCCCATTGTGGATAAGTGGAAATACTCATTGGGCCTCATTACGAGTATGGAGGTAGCTACCCCCATACCGGGTACCCGGTCCGGGTTCCAGGAATGAGGGATTACCGGGCCATTCTGACCTTGGAGGGCCCGGTAACTCCCTTTCCTGGACCTGGACACGACACATCCCCATTCCCATTTGAGCCACCATAGGGCTCAATGGGAATGGGGAGGACGCTAACAACGGGCCTGTTAATGACAGGCCTGTTGTTAGCATCCTGGTCTGCTAACGGGTCCTGCTAAGGACGCCTGGTCTGACCAGGTGTTCCAGAGCGGGACCCGCTGCAGACCTCGTAATACTGTGGCCCGTAATGAACGGTGCCGGTCCCTTACCGGCACCGTTCATTACGGGTACGCACTCGTTGTAATGAGGCCCATTGTATTGATACTCGCAACAATTACCACCATCACTACTGCCACCATTTTTGTGAGTTGTACCTCCACTCACAAACAGGCAACTTCAATGGGTTTGGATTCTCAAAGTCTAGAACAGGTGGAGTGGAAAAACAAGTGCTATTTCCAAATAATGCCTGCTTTATCATTACTGCTTGACTCTTAATGAGGCCCTCTGTCCACGGTTCTCTCTTCCCATGCACCCGCCTAACACTCCAGGTTCACTTGTACACTAATTTCCAGCCCAGCCATACCTTAACTTCCCAACAAGCTCACCATTTGAACCACTGATGTCCCACAGTTGTGTGAAGTGTCTTTACATCAATCTCAGTCTCCAGCCTCAATGTCTCATAATTACGTTGATTCATTGAGCTCACACCACACTGTGGGCCCGATTTATAGAAAAAGCGCATTGACCCCGCAAAGTACTGTGTGTAAATGTCTCTTTGCGTGCACCGTGTATTTATGGAATCCAAAGTGCAAAGTAACTCAACCCGCAAAGCAAACCGGACTGTGCTAGGAATGCCAACAACATGCCCCCCACACAAACCAAAACCATTGCCGAAGACCAATCTATGCGCAAACCTTCATGTCCACCTCTGGCCTACAATCCAGCACCCCTGCAAAACTTCATGCAATCCCCTGTAAGTCAGAGCTGCACCCCGGTGAAACTGTGAGAGAACCCCTGCAAACAACAACTGCACCCCTGCAAGTAACGGCTACACCCTTTACGAAAATGTAGAGCGTTCCCCTACTGCCAAGGCATCCAAACTGCTTCTAGATACCCCAAAGTCATATCAGCCCTCTCTAGCACTGACACAACCCACCAGCCCCCTCACCTCTGCTATTACCCCAGGCTGCCCACTGACAGTGGACCCCTCTCCTCATCCCCCTCTGACCTCTGCCACAAGCCCCAGACCGCCCCCTCAAATCCTGACACCAGCCACCAGCCCCACTCACCTCTGCCATTACCCCAGGCTGCTCCCTCAAGTCCCAACACAACCCACCCCCCCCCCACCTCCACTGCTATTCCAGGTAGCCCCTGACAGTAGAAACCCATCCCCATGCCCCCCTCACCTCTGCCACAACCCCAGGTGGCCCGGTCAAGTCCCAACACCACCCACCAGCCCCTTAACCTCTGCCACTACCCCAGGCATCCCCCTCAAGTACTGATACCACTCAGCAACCCCCTCACCTCAGACACTACCCCAGGCAGCACCCTCAAAGCTCAGTACCACCCACCAGCCCCCATCATCTCCCACACCATCCCAGGCAGCCCACTGACAGTAGACCTCCCCTCCCCATACCCCTCTGAGGTCTGCCACAACCCTGGGGCAGACCCCTCAAATCCCGACACTACTACCCCAGGCAGCACCCTCAAGTCCCAACACCCTCCTTCAACCCTCCTCACCTCTGCCACTACCCCAGGCAGCCCCTGACATTAGACCCCCCTCACCACGCCCCCTCACCTCTACCATTACCTCAGGCAGCCCTTTCAAGTCCTGACACCACCCACCAGCCCCCCTCGTCTCCGCCACTACCCCAAGCAATCCCCCTCAAGTACCAACACCACCCACCAGCCCCCCTCATCCCCGACACTCCCACAGGCAATACCCTCAAGTCCCGACACCACACACCAACACCCCTACCTTCTCCACTGCCCAAGACAGCCCACTGACAGTAGACCCCCTTCCACACCCCCCTCTGACCTCCACCACAACCCCCATCCAGCCCCCTCAAATCCTGAAACCAAACCTATGCCACTACCCCAGGCCGCTCCCTCAAGTCATGACACCATCCACCAGCTGCCTCACCTCCGCCACTACCCCAGGAAGCCCCCTGACAGTAGACCCCCTCGCTACAGACTCCTCACCCCACAACTTCCCCAGGCAGTCCCTTCAAGTTCCAACACCACCCACCAGCTCACTCACCTCGGCCAATACCCCAGGTAGCCCTCTCAAGTACAGACACAACCCACCAGCCCCCCTCAACTCCTACTCTACCCCCAGGCAACACCCTGAGAGTACACCCCCCTCCACTCACCTCCTGAGATCTGCACATACCCCCAGGCTGGCCTTACCAATCGACATACCTACCAGTGCAATGTTGATGAACAACTTACCTCAAAGATACTGGCCTGTAGCCAACATGAAGTACACTGGCCACATATCCACCTACAACTTGAGTTACTCGGAGCAGTGCTGCAGAATCCTTGTCTGGAGCTCATCAAAGGACCCCCTGGTACATCACACCCAGCTGCACATCAACAGGGCTGCATACCTTTGCAACAGCAACACTGTGACCACACCATGCACATGACATACCAATGAAATGCAATTAAATAAACATATCATTCTGCCCATGTGCAATTGCATTGGAATCAAAGTGCTGTATGGGAATGCCTTTGGAGGCCCCAAGTTTGAGATATCAAAGATTGTACTGAGTCAGATGTAATGTGTGACTGCATAGTAGCCCGTACTAAGGAATGAAGGAAGTCAGTGAGGCAGGGAAGACAAACTGGCATGTGGCTGTGTGATGTGAAGGCTGTCTGAGAGTGTGTGAGTCAAGAAGATAGACAATGTGCACAGGCAGACCAAATAACAAAGAATCACAGAATCCTGCATGTCAGTGGCTTATGTGCAGCATGATGTGAGACCAGGCTGTGGGTGACGGAAGATGTGTGCAGGTGGGGATACATGCCTTGTGAGGCATACAGCTACCAAAGAATGAGTGCACAAGTGAGGACGCAGCACACACATACACAGTGAGTCCCTAACCCACATGACAGTCACAGTCGAAATGCAAATAGAAAATATAGTAAAAGTAATTTTACACGCAGATAAAAGAGACTGTAACAAGAGTGTGATCAAGAAACCTAAAACTGTATTACGAAATGCACACAACAAAAACAAAACATGAGGAAGGGTGAAATGTCCAGGGATGAAAGGAAAACAAGATACAAAATGAAACCTAACACTAAGAACTACGTACACAGCCAGTGGGCCTACATATCCTTCAAAGTGTTCTCCAGGGCAGAGTCACATTCATCATCTTTCTCCTGGAGGCAGGCCTCTGTTCTTTCCTGGCTGTTTTGCTGGCCCTCTATCATCCTCCTCTCCTCCTCCTCCTCCTCCTCCTCCCTGCAAGCTTCCTCCGGGATGGCATCCTGCCTCAATGCCCATCTCTCCTACATCTCTGCCCTGGCACTTTCAATCCTTGCCTCACTTGCCCACTGCCTCTCTTCGATCAGCTGCTTACTGAAATGTGTCTGTACGCACACCAGATTACGGAGCCGCCACTCTTCTACTGCCAAATGCCAATCATGTCCTGCCTCAATTGCCTCCTCGGTGTAGATTGGCCCTGCATAGAGTGCCTCTGTACACTCCTTATCTGCTGAGTGCAAGCTGCGGGTGTGTAGTAATAACATTGCGGCAAAAAAGTCCTCTGTTTGACCCGGTACAGGTGTACCCATTATACTATTTAAAAGGAGCGGGGGTTGCAGGGGTGTACCCCACCCCCTTAAAGGGTATAATGGGTGAGGGGTTGCGGGTGTGTCCCCCGCATTCATTACATGGATTGCAGTGGCAAAACCACAGCCATTTCGACGCAATTTTATTGTGTGAACAGCCATATTTGATGCGGTTTTAACACATGGAACCAAGCTGCGCAGGTACCCCAGCCATCTGGATGACATAAGTCAGGGGGGGGAAGCACAGCGCCAGCACTGTCCTGAAGTGCCAGCTGTCCAACCAATGCCTGTCCCTGTGTTGGTGTCTGGGCAGGCGCAGTGCTCACCTCATGTGGGACTTCTACTGGAGGGAGGGACATGCTCACCACCAGACCAGGCAGTGTGGGTGAGAATTGTGTATAGGAGCTTGTGTTGGAATGCTGCAAGGAAGGCTCCTCGGACAATGAGTGGGGCACAGAGGAGGAAGCTGAATGAAAGGAGAATTTATTTACGAAAGAAAGCGACTCAAATGGCTACCATCTGTATTGATGTATACAAATGTAGCCTTCATTTGGAAAATGCAATACGCCCTCCCCTTTAATGTGAACAGCATTTACCAAAATCTAGCTCCATTTTAAGGCCAGGTTACTGCCCTCCTTAGAAGGGTAGTGCTAGGTATATTCCTCTCTGCCCCTGTATACAAAGGATGTGAGGAGTCAGCCCGCAACTTGAGAACAGGGATAGCCACAAGTCCAGCTGACGTCCTAAAAGACAAACACGCAGCAGCCTAGGATAAACTCTCAGAAGGGGAGCAGCGGTGCAAAAGATGCAGCAAACATGTTACAAACACAGCCATGGAATCAATGCCCACACAACATATTACTAAAAGCTTAACTGTTTTCTGTACAAGGAAAAGGACCTGGAGTATGTATTACAGATATATAGATTATATTTAGAAAGTATAGTTAGTCTAGAAAGTGTGACTGTGCCAAGTTAAGGTCATTGGGAGAGTTCACAGTCAGCCAAGGCCTTATGTGAAGGTTAAGCTATCCCAAATGTTTATTCTAAAGCGAATACGCTAGAGAAGTGATTGTGGTTATAGGAAAGCAATCTCAGCCTTTCAAAAACATGTTTAAAGTATATTTGGAATTTCTTGGTTAACTCTTTCAAAGTATGTGGTTTAGCAAGAACGCTTCTGGTGAAATAAATGAAAGTTTCCCTATCAAACGCAGTCTTTAATGATACCAGGCATGTTGCTGGGTCAGAGACAAAGCTGATCCGATTCCAAGGTATGATGTAGCTGTCTTGTACCTGCCGATCAAGGCCATTAGCAGGCGATATAGATCAGGCAACCCAGGGGGCTCTTCCGGTTCACAGGAAACACAGCGGAAGCTATCCTTGTAGCAGAATGTCTTTTGTAACAGGAGCATGCTAACTGTATCTGTTATTTCCCCTCAGCCATCCAGTGCCCCTGACTTTTCATTTCTTAGCAGCACTGGGAAAGCAGCAAAGCTTTGATGGTTCTTTGAGGTATTCAGCCCAGCTTGGCCCACTGGGTCAAGTGGAAGGAGCAAAGTGTATGGTTCCCTCTGATCAGATGAGAGGCCTGGCATCTCAGCAGCACTTCACATGTGTGTGCTCTTTTACAGGTTGTCACAGTAGAGTTTCCTCAGGTTATCCTCGTGTATCTGCTTCTCTATACTTTGGAACTCGCGTTTAGAAAGCTGAATGCAAACTAAGTCAACATTCACAAACATGCATAATTGCAAACCCCCAGAGGCCACTTAACACTAGGGAGTCTATGGAGCCGCAAACTACACGGACAGCACATCCACCTATCCAGAGGCGCCTCCGGATGGTTTCTATCTGCCTGAGATGATTGCCTTTCTTCTGAAATTATATATTAGCGCCAAGATGATTATCACTATGGTTATTAAAGGATTATGTGGATGAGAGAAGAATTCAAGGTAGACAAAAGAGATTCTATAATGCAGTTATGGATATGTTGGAATCGGTTGGATGAGATTACTTAAGCTAAGTGATGACTATGGACAGTTCTATACTAAATACTTACAACTATGGCTTTGGAATGGAATGGGCCCGTAAAAGATCTGGTCAAAGGTTTGGACTGGACTTCGCTCGCCACCAGACAGGATCAGGGCTCCTGGACTCTGCTCTCAGCAAGGCACTCTGGTCTGCACGGCCTCTTGGACTGGATCTGATGGGTTCTGGGTTACAGCACGGCTCTACCGGTTTGGATCTCTGGGTTCTAGCACGGGTTCTTTGCTAAGAGCAGCAAGCACAGCTCAGCCAGGCTGTTCAATGGTTTAGGTTAGACCCTGTGGAAGTTTAGGGGTTAAATCAGGTTGCTAGATTTTAAAGGCCTGCTGAAAATGGTTCAGCTTTTTGGGTTAGGCCTCTGCTTCAGGGTTCTGGAGTCTGGATCTAGAGATGGGTTCTTCCTGCAGAGCGCTTCGCCAGTTGATCAGTGATGATTGAAAGTGTGTGTCTCTTGCATGTCCTCAGCAGTCCCTATTTATCCATTTTCCAAAGTGGGTGGGGAGGCTGATGTCTATGCCCAACCCTCTAAGGATCTGATAGGTCAGAGAATTCCCTGTCCCCTGATTTGAGAAAGGAACAGTGTGTCATGATGTGTCAGAGTGATGCTGCCATTTACAGTCTAGGGAAGAACCTCCCCTGGCTTTTACCCAGAAAATCAATTTTTCCCAAAAACCATATTTTCAATATGCACAACTTGTTAATAATACATAATTACATGACAGATTGAATAAGGTGAGTTTCTGTCCAAATCTTATCTTCCTCCGAGTTTTGGTTCATAAATGACATTTTTTTGCACTTTTGGTTGGTTACACATTTTTGGACTACTACAATTTTTTATACATACATGCACATTCCCTCTGGGCATATTCCTGTAATTTTTCATGTTCCTAGCATAATCACAATAGATACAATATTAAAAATGTCGTGATCAGTCTCTGATTGTCACACAGATTCCAGATTAGTTTTAAACTGTGAGTGAATTTTTCATTTTAATAATATCTAATTTCATATTTTTGTCAGTTCGGCACAATATTTTATAAGTCTTTTCTCAAAACATACAAACTTTAGTTTCCAATCCACATTTCCCGTCTGGCCCACCTCCAAGCTTGGCGGATTCAGAGAGTCACCTGAGCTTCTTCCTGCCAGGGTAGCTGATGTCAGTCACACCCGAATTAGCATTTTCATTCAGCTCAAGGGAGTCCTTTGTCTACACTCAGAGCAACCTGCCAGAGTGCCCCTCCCAGTTCCGTTCACACCAGCCTGCCAGTTTCTAAGCAGAGAGCAGGGGGAAGATTGCTTTGTTTGGGAGAAGGTGTGGAATGTCTTTGAAGCTCAATGTGGCTATTTTTAACTTTTTAACACAATGGGCCTCATTACGAGGTTGGAGGTAACCATGGCGCTATTAGCGCCAAGGCTGCCTCCAAAACCTTACCGACTCCACCCTGGTGAATGGAGCTATTACCGGCCCATTCCAAGGTTGGCGGGACCGGTAATTCCCCATTCACCAGGGCCCTTCCCCATTCTCATTGAGCCTTTATAGGGCTCAATGGGAATGGGGAAGGCGCTAATAACGGTACCGCAAATTGCGGTACCGTTATTAGCTCCAGAGTCCCTTTGCGGGTCGCGTCCTTAACGCCTGGAAAAACCAGGCGTTAAGGGAGACCCGCAAAGGGAACTCGTACTAGGGCGGTAAGGGATTACCAGCACCGTTTCCCTTACCGGTGCCGGCAATCCCTTACCGCCCACCTCGTAATGAGGCCCAATGTCTGAAATTGTCTTGTCTTAAAATATAACTTACATTTTTAACCAATACATCAACCAATTTCTTAATTCAAGCCTTTTTAAAATATAGTTTTGAATTGTCTCCACCTCTTAGGCTTCTGATAGCAAGTCTTTCTTTGGCATACTTTGAGTTCAATGTCCAACTTTACACATGACAGGTTTTAGAAATCGCCAGCTTCTGACAGGGGTGAGTAACGGTATTGCACCCATTTTTGACATATTTCTCCAAGCAAGCAATCTTCAATGTGGATTTTCTTCTGATAAGTGTACTTCTGTGGACATTGTATTTATGTGGATTCTTGAAGTAGAATGATGTTTAACACTTAACAAGGAGGTTGGGTCTTTTGGGTGGTTTGTTAGCCATGATTTTTGCAAATTTGACAACCAAGTAAAATAGATTTTCACACAGCTCTGTGTTTATTTTGCAACCAGCCTTGCTTTGTAGGAAGCCAAATGATGGGTTTTGGAAGTGGTCTCCTGTGTTAAAAAAGTGGATGGCGGCCTATTTTTCAGATTTTTAATGCACACTCTTGGGTGATTTTTAGCGAGCAGCATGCTTTCTGGCGGCCATTCTGATGTTCCTGATACAAGCAATGCACAGGAATGTTGCAGGGCCTGGACTAGTGGGTTGAAACATCCCACAAGCCCCCCCTTGTGTGATTTGGCGTTGATCTTCAATCAATGGAAATTCACAAGACTGGGATGTCCGCCTCATCTCTTCTGATTCTACCAATGGCAAAGTTCATCGTCTTTTCCTCCGTCAAAGGTGGATCGATCGGTTCTCCTTGCCAGTCCTGAAGTGAGTGTTGAGCGATACTCCTGGCCCCTCGGATCTTTCCTCCCGGTCCCCGGGTAGTCCTCCTTGGTTAGTCTCCATGGTTTCCAATCATCTGTGATGACCTACGATGACAAAGCAAAAACATATTTGTAGACATTTCCCCACCACTATTTATGTAGTGGGGCGGACACATACATTTGATAAATCAGGACACATTTGTACGATTGTATTTTATAGGCTATATGTGGAATATTTTAGAGTTGGAATTTTATGGAACTGGAGTGGCCCCCTCTGTGGTTCCAGAAGACTCCTCCAGTTACTGTAGAGTGTGCCTAGGATGGCAGCACTTTAGTTGATCAATATGTACCCACTTATCTTCCCCTTCTGCCAAACTGCCTTTGTGGATGCAGATTTTGTAGGCGACTGGTGAGATTTTGTCTGCAATTTCAAAAGGACCCATCCAGCGAAGCAAAAATTTGTGCTGTTTGGCATGGTTCCTTTGGAAATTGTATAAGTAGACCCGGTCTCCTACATTGTATTCTTTTCTAGTAGTCTTTAAGTCATAGTGGGTCTTCATGCTGTCTGCGGATCTCTCCAGATTTCGCTGAGCATAGGCAAAAGCATGTTGAAGGTGTTTTCTTAGATTTTCAACATACTCATAAGTTGTGGAGGCATTGATCAATGTTTGCTGTTGGGTCCTGTAGAGCAGATGCTGGGGAAGCACCATCCTGCGTCGTCATCAGCTCAAATGCTGACATTTTGGTTGCAGATGAAGGGGTAGATCTGGTGGCCATTAGGACAAGAGGTAATCGAATATCCCAACTTGGCCCAGAATCTGCCACAAACGTTTTTAATATGCTCACAATGGTTTTGTTGTATCTCTCCACTACACCACTAGAGGCTGGTCGGTAAGCAATGTGTAGCTTCCTTTTAACCCCAAGTATCTCCCACATCTTTGTCATTACTTCGCTGGTGAAATGGCTACCTCTGTCTGACTCAATCCTTTGGGGCATACCAAAACACAAAAAGATGTGGTTGATCATCAGGGCAGCTGCTGTTTCTGCCTTGCAGTTTGGGGCCGGGAGACATTCCACCCATTTAGTAAACAAGCATGTCACGGTCAACTTGTATTTGTTCCCCCTAGAGGAGCGAATCATGGGCCCGATAAAGTTGACTTGTAAATCTGACCATGGCAGTGTCATCCCCCTCTTTTGGAGAGGCACACGGTGTGTGAGGGATGTTGGCTGAAATTGTGCACACACAAGACACCCCTTCAAGTATTGGTCGAGGTCCTGCCCCATGTGTGGCCAGTATGCAACCTCTCTTAAGATTTCAAGTGTTGTATGAAACACACTATGACCGGCTGTGGCCGCATCATGGTCGTGACTTAACATCAGGCTTCGAAATGAGGTAGGAACCACCCACTGATCATGGCCAGCTAGGGATTTCCTCACCAACAAACCGTCTTGGATTCAGAAAATGTTTTGGACATTTCATCAACACTCTGAGGTCCTCCTTCCCAATGTAATCGGTATCAGCCAGGGGAAAGTTCTCAGGGTCCTCAATGTCTTGATAAAACTTTTCTGGGCCATAATCAAATCAGCATCTGGGTTCTCCTTACTCCATTGTGCAGTTGAGAGTTCATTGTGAGCATTTGTCTGGGACCTAGTGATAGCAGTGACCTGGATTTCCCCCAACAGGGACTTGATCGCTATTAGATCCCCTTGGATGGTCCAGTTTTGGCCAGCTGATCAGCTAAGTCATTTCCAGTTTTGTCTGGTCCCTCTACTTTGGAATGCCCCTTGATCTTTTACCAGTAGATGGTCATCCCATTCGAGGTGACCAGATCATCAATATTTTGAATTAACTTCCCATGTTTCAAGGGTTTGTTATTAGCATATAACATGCCTCTGGCTTTCCAATTAACCAGGTGTTCCACAAACCCGTTCCGTACATAATCCGAATCTGTGATTATGACCAGTTTGTGGAGTTGATGTTGGACATGGCTTGATGCACTGCCATCAGCTCTGCCCTTTGACTACTTCGGGATCAAATCTTGTACCCAGCGGAGGGTTCTGGGAACTCATTCACCCATGCATTCCCTACGCTGGCCACAGGTTCTTTTTCCCCGTTGTTGTCAACATGGTAAGAGCATCCATCCACATAGACAGTGGGCATTCCCTCACACTTGTCTTCTTCAAAGACTTTGTGTGGGGAATTGAGGTATGCCTCCATGTTGTCCTTGATTTTTAGACTTTCGTCCTCGAGACAGTCTTCTCTGGCACAATCATGAAAGTCAGCCAGACCTTGCGCGAGGGGACTCTTCTTGTTTTGGCCATATCTGACTTCTACAGGAAAGCATTGCATTGACAGAATCCAGGAAGTAATTTGTGAATTGCTCACATTTCCGGCCTGGATTCTGTCACTTTGGAGATATTGCAGAGGCTGGTGTGGAGTCTCGACTATGATGTGTTCCCCCTGGATAAACAGACGGTAATTCTTCAATGCCCACATGGTTGCCAGGTGTGCCTTCTCACAATCATTGAATTTTTCCTCCACAGAGGATAACGTTTTACTCGCATAGGAGATTACTTTATTGACCTTGTCATGCTTTTGGTATAATACTGCAGTCAAGCATGTATTAGAGAACCCTGTCTCCAAGAGAAATTCCTTGTTTCTGACAGGGTAAGCTAGGCAAGGCGCTTGTGAGAGGTTTCTTTTGAGTTGTCTTACTGCCTCAGCTTGTTCTGGACCCCACTCCCACTTGATCCCTCCTTCAAAAGATGAATCAGGGGTCTTGTGGTCTCCGCATAGCCGTCAATGAACTTTCTACTGTAATTAGTCAGTCCAAGGAGGCTACTTAGTTCCCGCAGAGTTGTGGGGTCTTTCAATTTCTGGAGTGCTTCACTTTCTTTTCCTGGGGACAGAGACCATGAGGCGTAATCTCATGTCCCAAGTAATTGACACAGGTTCTACACCACTGTGCCTTTTGAAAGGAAGGTTTTGCTCTGGCAGCCCTCAACTCTGTCAGAACATAACAGATCTCTGCTATGTGTTCCTCCACTGTTGAGCTTTTGATGAGTACATCATCTACATAGGCCAGGTTACCCCTCTCACCCAGGTCGGGCATGGCCTTATGTAGAAAAATATTGAACTCATTGCCAGACTTGATGTATCCAAAGGGAGTCCGGGTCCATGTGTACTGCTGCCCCCCATAGGTAAAGGCCAGCTTGTATTGATCCTCCCTACTGACAGGTACAGTCCAGTGTCCATTGGTCAGGTCTATTGCAGTGAATACCTGTGACCCATGGATCTGAGCCAGCCTTTGGTCAATGTAGGGAAAAGGCCATCGGGAAGTATGGACCCTGTTTGTTGAGCTCCCTAAGGTTGGCGCAGAGTGTCCACTGGCCGTTTGGCTTCAATATCCCCAGCACCGGATTATTGAAGGTGCTGTGGACTGGACGGATTATCCCACGGGAATCAAGGTTCTTAATTATTTTAGTAAGGGACTCCATTGTTGCGAGAGGCAAGCGATATTGCTTCACAAACACTGGAGTCATGCCAGGGTCCGTGGGAATTGTTGTTGTGTGGATGTCGGTGCGACCACAGTCATATGAGTCCACCGCAAAGAGATCTTGAAAATGCAAGAAAACTTGTTTCAACTTTTGCTTCTGCTCCAGAGTCTCACAGGCATCAGCTAGGTTGACTCTCTCTTCAGCCATCTGCCTGAAGCCTGGAAAGACTTCTGGTTTCACTATCTCAGCGGCCTCCTCCAGCTGGGTGGAGAAGTCCCTGGTCAGAGTGCTGATTTGGAATGGTGGCTTCAGGTGGGAAAGGCAGCCCTCATGGACCTGGAAAATCACCTCATCCCTTCTGAAGTCAAAGGTCACATCTTCCTTACCATAAGGCAGGAAGTGAACACCAGGAAGTTCCCCCCATGCCGGGTAAAGATCCTGTCTGGTGTGGTGTTGTCATCACTGTCACTGTCAAAACAGTCCTTGGGGATTGGTCCTAACAGCTCATTGCCTAAATTGTGGAAAAATGTCAGTCATCAACCGCCATTCCAATAATGGTGTCTGCGGCTAGAGTGATACTCTTTAAGTCGCTGTTATCCACCTCTATTGGAATGGTGTCATGTTCTATATTGACTAGTGGTGTTGGGTTTACCCCCAACCTGTGCTGTTGGAGAGAGGCATTTAGATGAAGATAGGCATCAGGGTTTTTCAATTTCTGTCCTCTTTTAACTTTCACTTCCAGGGAGTGTCGGGTCCTTTCTGGGATGGTGACTTCCTCTCCAATCTGAATTTCAACTGCATAAGGCAGCAGTTGAGCTGACCTAAATGCTTTCTCAGGATCATCAAAGCCCATGGGATTATCCACTAATCAGGGCCAAGCTTTGAAGTTTATTAGGTCCAAACTAATGGCAAATCGATTGAGAATGTCACTGCCTAAGTAAAAGGCGGCAGTGACGTCTCGTACGACCCAACAATTATGGACTATGCTCTTGTTGCCTGTGGAGATTTTGAGCATACACCTGCTTGGCAGGAGATGTTTGGAATTGGGTGCTTCCAGATCCATTTCCCATTTGTCTATGAGTCTAAATGTGGGAATGGCTGGATCTTTTGGGAGTTGGCGGAACATGGCTTCGCTGATGAAGCCCTTACCATTGTTCACACACACTTGGGCGAGAACAGATTCTTTCCCTTCATTTAACTGAACAGGGATGAACAACTGCTCTCCAATTTGCTGAATATCAGCCAGGCTCTGAGCTGATTTCTCATCTTTCTGGACTATAGGAGTGGGAATGTCTGATTGTGGATTCGTAAAGAATTTCAGAATGTTTCCTGCCAGTGTGGAATACCACCTTAGATTGGAAGGAAGGTTAATTTTCAGAAATAGAGAGGACCCCTCATCACCAGTTTGTTGTCCTACTGCTATTACTGTTACGTCTGGAATTTGGTTGTTCTGGAAGTGAAATTCTACTTGGTCAGATTTTTGTTCAACCATGTGGCATGTGCCGTTTAAGCTAACATGGTTGACACTCTGTTTTAATTTTATTGGTCGGCTAGTCTGGGTCCAGAGGACCTTGTTTACACAGTCTATTAGGGGTGACAGCCTTCGCAGGAGGTCATTCCCTAGTAAACAAGGGGTGCCCTCTGGGGTCACAACTATGACCGGGTGCTTCTCCTTGTGTCGCCCAATTTTAATGTCCAAATCCGCAGTCCCTTCGATGGGAATTTCCTTCCTGTCAAAGTTCTGAAGTTGTCAAGAAAGAGAGGTGAGAGGAATTTTGTAATTCTCCCCCCTTCCTGAATTTAGTTTATCAAAGGCCTTTTTGGACAGAAGGGTAGCTTGGGATCCAGTGTGTAGCAGTACCAAAATTGTACCCTGCCCCTGTACTTGAACCGGGGCATAGTATCTGCCCTCCTTCTCCGCAAGGGGGCACAGATAATGCAAATTTTTTGGACAACTGGTGGGTTAGTTTTTTAGTTTTGGACATTGAGAGAGAAGAGATTTAGGCAGAATTTGGTGGGGAGTCTTGGGAATCTGAAAAGAAAAGGTGGCAACTAGAGAATGGAGATTTTATTAAGTTCCCCTGGTTCCGGTTCTGGGCCACCCCCCCCCCTTTTTGGAGGCAGTCACCAGGATGGGTTTGAACCAGGGGATTTTCATGTTCAGTCCCCACATCTACCCAGTCTGGATTTGAATCCTTTGGGACCCATTTTTCCTTGGGAGGAGTTCCCCCATCTCTGAAGGAGAAGATCCATTTCCCAGGATCCTCTGAGGATCCCTCTCCTTCAAATTGGAAGATGTGTACCTCCTCCTCAAAATGGGTCTGTTTGGGTCCTTTGTTTCTCCTACCCCCTCTCTGCTCCTTAGATGGCAGACTTTCAGGGGCAGGAGATTTTGTTTCCGGTTCCTGGGTTTCCAGGGGCTCTTTACAAGTGGGGAAGGAAGCTTCCTCCAAGGCTTTACACCCCCTTCCCCTTGTGCCTCCTCCCTGGGAACCGGTGGGTTGTCGGGGTGCTGCCCCCGTCATTGTCCTGGAGCACCAGGTCCGGAGTTTGAGGCATTCTGCGCCGGCATGTGCATCTGAGGGTTCTGCTGAGCCCTCAGCATGCGACCCAGATCCTGTGCCATGTTTTGGACCTGTCGCTCTAGCTGTGACACCCGCTCAGGCTGATACAGGGTTCTCATTTCTCCCTGGGCTGATCCCGGGAAGGGTAGCTATCCCTTCTCTGGTAATACCCCGGGTTGGGAAGATTTGGGTACCCCTCCACCCTTGGCCTCCAAGGATTAGGTTGTCTGGGCTCAGGAAAGTGGGGAAAGAAGGATGGACTATTCTGGGGTTGAACATTTTGTGGATACCTGGGGAAAAAGGTCTGCCCAGGATTTGGGGAATTTCTGCCCTCCTGGGGGAAGTGAGGAGGGAAGTTCCCTGGGTTAGGTGCTTGGTTTGATCTCCCCCTTGGACTGGAGGAGTCCACACATAACCCAGGATGGGTCGGTTCCCCTTGTAGCGGGGACTTACATAGTCAGGGGAGTGAGGGATCCCATTTGTGGGACTACCTCCTTGGCTCCCTGTCTGTGACTGGCCCGAGGGCTTTCTCTGCTTGGGATTATTCTGCTGTGCAGGCAGGTTTTTTGCCCCCCCCCATCTCCAAGTCCAACATGGGGGCAACCTTTACCTCTGCCACCTTAGCAGCAGCAGGGGTGTTGGTTGGTTTGGGGCTTTTTTGAGCATTCTTGTTTTCTATGGGCTTTTGCACCTCATAGATTCGGGTGGCCTGTTTAATGACCCAGTCTAGTGATCTTTTCTCATGAAAATCTCTCAATAGCTGGGTCATGATGTATTTTGGTAGAGCATGGAAAACAGTATTAACAAATTCTTTGCTATCCGTGCGCACCCTTCTGGTAGTCTGCGCAAAGGCACGCTTTAGTTCCTGAACAAATTCTTGTGGGGCCTGATCCTCCCCACATTGCAAGTTGTAGGCTGCCTTGCGAGCCTCTTGGGGATTTCTGTGTACAGAAAAATGCTTCAAGATGGCCACCCTATAGGTGGACCATCTAGAATGATTTTGGTCCTCCAGCCCCGCAAAGAAACTGGAGTATTCTAGTGAGAAGGTCCATTTCACATATTGAATGCAGCTACTGCTGTCTTTCAAATGGAAGGTTTCCATTATCTGCTCAAAGAGCTCTAAGTGCTCCCAAACAGAATACTTAGCGTTCTTATGATGACGCTCCTTATTGCCTTGATCTGTTTTAAGGGGTCCTTAAGCAAGGCCTGTTTTGCCTTATTGGCCTTCTTGGTTCAGGTAACCCTGGTCCAATCATCCTCTGACTCAGAGGTACTGCTCCCAGAGGTGCCAGTCTGGTCTTCTATGTTCTCCCATATTCTGCGAGCCTGGGAATGGCTGTGTCCTGGGCCACTCAGAGGAGTCTTCTGATTCCTCCTTGCTCCCAGGATTTGATGGGTCCCCCCCCCCACTGTACTAGCTGGGCAGTGGTTTTCAAGATGCCCTTAGTGGGCCTACTCTCATGGGGTTCCCCACTAAACTTCACAGTGCTTGGGTACCCATACCCAGATGCCCACCCATCCATTCCTGGGAGGTGCTGGTCTATGAGCCCCCTACTTCTGACTGGATAGTAATCTGCCATCCCTGTGGCCCTGGGCTCATGTGCGCCAGTGGACATGGGGGTGGCAGAGTCCAGGGACTGGGAGAGATGAAGGCCTCTGGTACTAGGGTTCCTGAGGTTATGCTCAGGTGTTTCCCTTGCCCAGCGAACCTCATCTCTATCAGCCCCTGCTCCCTATTGCCATGCAAGAACCTGAGCTTTCTGTTCCTCAATCAAGGCCTTACTCGTCTCTATCAGTCTCGCTTGCATGACTACCTGCCTGTGGAGCCTATCATTGTTCTGACAGAGAGCCTTATTTTCTCTCTGTGCGTCCTGGTTTGTCTTTGAGTACTGGGCCAGTCTTTTCTGCAGGAGGGTTACCCCCTGAGTCCTGTCCATACTGGCCTGCTCCTTCCTTGCCAGAGCATCTTCTACCCTCCTGGTGTGCTCTAACAATCTATCATGCTCTTTTTGGAGGTCACCCAGTCCCTAGAGGGCCAGGTGATTTTCTTCCAGTTTCCCTTTTAAGTGACAGTCTTCCTGGCCTAAGGTGTCCCAGCTTTCTGGCGCTCTTCATCAAACTCTGCCTGGGTATCTAGGTCTTTCAAAATCAATGTATTGCGCTCCTCTTTTTCTCTATCTAATTGGCTTTGCAGGGTGGCTACCTGCTTTGTGCATGCCCTGTTGAAATCTATCTGTTGCTCCAGCTTTTTCTGGCTCTGCAGTAGGGAGTGCAAACTTTCTTGGTACTCCTTATGCAAGGCCAGAATTCTGGTTTCCTGGTCTGCCTTTTCCTGCTGTAGGATACCCATGTCCTCTTTTATTTTAACTATATGCTGCCTGCTTTCATTTTCTGACTCCTGGTTCCTCTGCAGCCTCTGTTCAGAAGAGTCCATATCAGATTGGGCCTTTTCTAATGCCATCAGCTGCCTACTTGCCAGATCTTGGCCTTCAGCATATTTATCCTGTATGGCTCCCATAGATAAATATAGATACGCCGCTATCTTGGCAATCTTATTTTGCTCATCCTTGGCCTTAGGGGCCATATATAGCTCATGGAGGGCCACATGTAAGGGACCCTGGTCTTTCCAGATATCTAACCCTGTTGCAGTGACCTGTTGTGTGATTGCCTGCAACCACACATTCTGGACCTGCTCAGTCCATTCACCTCTCACAAATAACTTATGCAAAAGGTGTTCTCTAGCCATCTTGATGTCTACCAATTTTGCCATTTTGGAAATATTAATTTCCTTCGTGAGTTACAGAAGTTTATAATGTCTTTGCAAAACAGACTGTTTCCTTAGAGTGTTCCCTTTTGAGGGGTGCTTTTACAGTGTAACAAAGCGTGGTAGCCCAACAGGATTTATGTATCCTATTAGTTAGCACACTGTATTAAGCTGCACAAGTGGTAGCTCTAATCCAGAAGTCCCGCTACAAGCCCCCAATCTGTAAGTGATTTCAATCCAGCACTCTAACTAAGTCAATGCCTAGTATGGGATGCCCAATGGAAACACTTATTTATATATTTTTATGTCAAAAGTTCTTTTAATTCTGGATGATGTACCCTTATATAACGCCCCTCTCTTTGAATCCCCCCGGTCTCACTGAACCAAGATATAGGTTGTTTTCCAAAGTTAAAAGATTTATTTGAAGAATTGAACAATATATAGATTACACTTTTATGAATATGAATAATATCTGAATATCACACTTATGAATATGAACAATGATCAGCAATGGGTAATATTCCAATAGCAACAATCTATTTAATCAATTAGGAGTAGGAATAGGAAGAATAATGTAGCAGAGAATACTTTGTATGGGTTCAACAAATTGCAATGATAGGAAGGAATGCAACACAGAAATAAAACTTGATATGAATTTAACCAAATCAACCACCGGACATGTAATCACTCTTTCCCCCTGTGGTTACTCACTCCCTCCAATATGCAATATGAAGAGATGGAATGAGGGCCCACAGGTATCAGGAATAACAATCAACAATTTCAGTTTCAATCCCACTTCCCCCCAGCAAGCTTAGAGATAACAGTAATGATTTTAAAACAGGTCAATTGCTTTTAGATGTGGTTTGAATTGGATGGGAAAAATGCTAAAATGATTTTAATTCGCTAAATTGAATTCAGAACTAGTGAGAGTGGCTTTGGATTGGTTCAGGTCAACACTAGCAATGATTGTATAATTATTAGCAGATGGAAAACAAAATTCACAAGTTGAAAGCAAGATATTGCTATTTTATATGGAGTGAAATCGAGCCAAATACAAAATCGCTGCAACTTTTCCGCGTGCGAGAAACTCGATTATGGAAAAACTATAAGGAATTGGAATGTCGTTTTGGGTTTGTTTGAAAGCTGAGGACGTACGGTTCAAAAGTTGCAGAGGTTTTAGTAAAGGTAGATTTTTCAGAAACAAAGTCAAGATTTCAAAATGAAAGATGCGCTTTAAAGATCAGAACAAAGATTTCTTAACACTAGGGAGTCTATGGAGCCGCAAACTACACGGACAGCACATCGACCTATCCAGAGGCGCCTCCGAATGGTTTCTATCTGCCTAAAACGATTGCCTTTCTCCAGAAATTATATATTAGCGCCAAGATGATTATCACTATGGTTATCACAGGATTATGTGGATGAGAGAAGAATTCAAGGTAGACAAAAGGGATTCTATAATGAAGGTTATGGATATGTTGGAATCGGTTGGATGAGATTACTTAAGCTAAGAGATGACTATAGACAATTTTATACTAAATACTTACAACTATGGCTTTGGAATGGAATGGGCCCGTCAAAGATCTGGTCAAAGGTTTGGACTGGACTTTGCTCGCCACCGGACAGGATCAGGGCACCTCAGGAAGGCACTCTGGTCTGCACGGCCTCTTGGCCTTGATCTGATGGGTTCTGGGTTACAGCACGGCTCTACTGGTTTGAATCTCTGAGTTCTAGCATGGGTTCTTGGCTAGGAGCAGCAAACCCAGCACAGCCAGGCTGTTGAATGGTTTAGGTTAGACCCTGTGGAAGTTTAGGGGTTAAATCAGGTTGCTAGATTTTAAAGGCCTGCTGAAAAGGGTTCAGCTTTTTGGGTTAGGCCTCTGCTTCAGGGTTCTGGAGTCTGGTTCTAGAGTCTGGGTCTGGAGTCTGGATCTAAAATTGGGTTCTTCCTACAGAGCGCTTCGCTGGTAGATCAGTAATGAGTGAAAGTGTGTATCTCTTGCCTGTCCTCAGCAGTCCCTATTTATCCATTTTCCAAAGTGGGTGGGGAGGCTGATTGCCTATGCCCAACCCTCTAAGGATCTGATAGGTCAGAGAATTTCCTGTCCCCTGATTTGAGAAAGGAACAGTGTGTCATGATGTGTCATGATGTGTCAGAGTGATGCTGCCATTTACAATCTAGGGAAGAACCTCCGCTTTGCGTTTACCCAGAAAATCTATTTTTCCCAAAAAACATATTTTCAATATGCACAACTTGTAAATAATACATAATTACATGACAGATTGACTAAGGTACGTTTCTGTCCAAATCTTATCTTCCTCCGAGTTTTGGTTCATAAATGACAATTTTTCACGCTTTTGGTTGATTACACATTTTCGGATCGCTACAATTTTTTATACATACATGCACATGACCTCTGGGCATATTCCTGTAATTTTTCATGTTCCTAGCATAATCACAATAGCTACAATATTAAAAATGTCATGGTTCAGTCTTTGAATGTCGCACAGATTCCAGATTAGTTTTAAACTGTGAGTGACTTTTTCATTTTAATCTCTAAATTTCATATTTTTGTCAGTTCGGCACAATATTTTATAAGTCTTTTCCCAAAACATACAGTTACTTTAGTTTCCAATCCACATTTCCAGTCTGGCCCGCCTCCAAGCTTGGCTGAGTCAGAGAGTCACCTGAGCTTCTTCCTGCCAGGGCAGTTGATGTCAGTCACACCCGAATTATAATTTTCATTCAGCTCAAGGGAGTCCTTTGTCTACACTCAGAGCAACCTGCCAGAGTGCCCCTCCCAGTTCCTTTCACACCAGCCTGCCAGTTTCTTAGCAGAGAACAGGGGGAAGATTCCTTTGTTTGGGAGAAGGTGTGGAATGTCTTTGAAGCTCAGTGTGGCTAACTTTAACTTTTAAGCACAATGTCTGAAATTGTCTTGTCTTAAAATATAACTTACATTTTTAACCAATACATCAACCAATTTCTTAATTCAAGCCTTTTTAAAATAAAGTTTTGAATTGTCTCCACCTCTTAGGCTTCTGATAGCAAGTCTTTCTTTGGCATACTTTGAGTTCAATGTCCAACTTTACACATGACAGGTTTTAGAAATCGCCAGCTTCTGACAGAGGTGAGTAATGGTATTGCACCCATGTTTGACATATTTCTCAAAGCAAGCAATCTTCAATGTGGATTTTCTTCTGATAAGTGTACTTCTGTGGACATTGTATTTATATGGATTCTTGAAGTAGAATGATGTTTAACACCCAACAAGGAGGTTGGGTCTTTTGGGTGGTTTGTTAGCCATGATTTTTGCAAATTTGACTACCAAGAAAAACGGATTTTTACACAGCTCTGTGTTTCTTTTGCAATCAGCCTTGCTTTATAGGCAGCCAAATGATGGGTTTTGGCAGTGTTCTCCTGTGTTAACACTGAGATAGGCAAAAGTGGATGGCGGCCTATTTTTCAGATTTTTACTGTGCACTTTTGGGTGATTATTAGCGAGCAGCATGCTTTCCGGCGGCCATTCTGATGTTCCTGATACAAGCAATGCACAGGAATGTTGAAGGGCCTGTACTAGTGGCTTGAAACATCCCACAAGAGGCAGTCGCTTTTGTGACACGGATAGAAGTCTGCTCTTTCAGGACCTCCTGCATCTAGAAAATCAAGCCTCTTAGGTGGGTTCCCAAGGTAAGACACCACAGTCCCCGCAGAGCCCTCAACATCTTCATTGGCAAGAAAAGGATAGATTACAGACACATGAGATGGGTAGATTGCATAAACTGGCTAGGGCAGCTCTATCCAATGCCCACATTGCATACTTTGTAGGGCTTTAAAGTGCCCCTCTGCTGTAGAGGTTTACTTCTCAGAAGCATGGGCCTTGTTGCCTATTGATCAGATAATCACAATCCCTTCCATGACCCTGGCACAGGATCTGCTTCAGAAGGCCTTCAAAAGTGCAATACTCTCCATGTCTTGGACAGCTGTCTGACTGTTTAGGTCCCCCGTCCACCAGTACCTCGCGCAGGTACTTCAGATCAGACCACTCTATACCCTCAGCATTTTCAGCCACTTCTCAAGCAGGAGCAGGTTCTGACCCATATTGTTTGGGTGCCTTTTTCCCAAGGGTCTTCCTTTCCACAGGGATATGATATGGTGGGCAGATCCGCGAGAGTTCAGTACTCTCCTTGCACTTGACTGAAGTCTTCCCAGGCAGCCTTCTTCACCCAGAAACTCTGGCATTTTAGGCAACTCCCTAAGGCCAGACATTACAGCTCCTGCAGAGCATTTACCTTCCTCTATCTGATGGGATGCCAGATTCAGTCGGACATCGGTTCAGTTATCTGTCAAATGCACAGTCAGACCTATGCAAAAGAACAGCGTAATAATAAAGAGTTGTAACTGGTGGGTTTTATATAGTGACTTGGTGCAAATGCTTTCCCCTAAATTAGGGCAACCAAGAGAAGTGAGTGAGCCTCAAACTAATAAGTAGGGTTGGTGGGGGTCCCCCACAACACTGTTTTTGTTTAAATATTAGGTTGACATAGTGCATTTTATCGTACAAATTTCAGAATGAATTGTATAAGAGGCAATATAATTTTCAAACAGTTTTGTATTCAAATACTTCAGATGTCAGATCACTAACAGTACAGAAAAAAATGTTATTGCAGCTAATCAATAAAGTGCCCATCACAAAGTTGTCTGCCCCATATACACGATGGCTACACAATAGAGAGATATATATTTCTGCCGCATCATCACTGATTCAGCACCTGATGTAATTCCCACCAGCAAACCAAGAAACATGTGGACCAGTAAACTATATGCAGTATCAATTACATCTGTTTGAAGTATTGAAGGGTTTCAGAGAGCTGTATACCAGATTTCAGCTTTCATTTAGTTTTTAGGGGTACGTTTGCGATTTCAGTTATTCATGCAAGGAAACCATATGCAGATTTTTTTTTAACGCAGAAGTGCACAAATACACTGCATATTAACATTGAGGTAGACTTCTGAAGGACTGTGAGTTGGTAATTTCATAATAATTGTACATTTATATCTGTTTCAAGATGTCAAAATTAGTCCTCTTGATTTGATTACACTCCCCCGGGCAATTTAACAACACACCTTGAAATTGAAGGTACACAAACAAATTGGCATCTATCCATAAATTATAATCCGTGAATAGCAATTCCAAACCATGTATTTTTGTACTTAAAATCATCTTAAATACAAGTACAAGAGCATGAAGCTTAGAAATACCATACAGTGAACATTGGGTAAATCACAATCAACTTGCTTTAATAAATCATTGAGAAGAACAGGCCTTTTCAGCTACCAATTCATACAGAGTAGAGTTCCATGCAGTAGCCATCACTGAAATTTCAATTCCAGTTACGAGATGCTTTTTGCTCCAGAAGGATGTCTGTGTCTTATAAGGCAGAACTATTTTACACATAGATTTAACAAAACAAGATAGACAGCTCTCAAGAATGCTATCAACCACAGATGAATTTGACCCTTATTGGGGTTCACCAGAGTGGTATAATCTGACATCCTTGGGATGGAAGCACTAGGATATGTTTAGCAAATACCATTCATTTTATGGTGGGTTTAAAAATCAAGAGAACATTATTTTGAGAGTATAGCAGGCCTTTTCAAATAATAAGCCACACATGGCACTTTGCCGAACAATAACCATCCCTGCAGGTTCAACTCCAGTTTGGAGCCAATGAGAAATGCAGTGTGGACATGTAAAGTAGGTCAAATGCATGCATTGTGCTTGAGAAACGTTTCTGTTCGAAGGAAAGAAGTGGATTCTAGTGTGTGTAAGGGAAGGGAACCTATCACAAGCTCTGTGAAATCCAAAATTGCCATGTCAAATGATGCTGTATGGGTTGAGTTTGTTGAGTATTTAAAGTCAAACACATAGAAAGGTAAGAGAGCTTTTTTGGAAAGCAGCACAGGAAGAGAGCCTGCCCAACAGGAGAAAAGCAAATTTGACATTGCACATGAATGTAGCTGATGGAAATCTGCTTACCAAGACCTTTTCCAGAGGAAGGTGGAACCCTTGCCTACACCAAACCGCATTGCCTGAGTGGGGTTTGCAGACAAGTGGACAGACTGAAAGGATTATCTTATCTGGCAGAGTTGCATTGAGCTGTTGGTTTTCCTACCTGAAAAATAGTTCATATTGGACAAATATAAAGCACACACTTCCATAAATCTGTTTAATTGTAATATAGGAATATGATATGATATATGATGTGACATTTATAACACACCTGTACACAAGTGTTTCTAGGTGTGACAAGACTAGCAGGGGGGAAATAAGGGAGGACAAAATAACGATCTTACTAAGCCTTGTGTCATTCAGATCGCTAAAGTGCGGGCAAGAGGGAAAGGGGGAAGTGCCATGGGGGAGGGTGTGATGCTGGAAATGCATTGGAGGGACAGGGCCTTCCTGTCCTTGTCCTCTAGTCCTATTTCATTTGTGTTCTGTATTGTTTTCTGCCCAGGAGTCCATGTGGGACTCCTGGCAATGCAGCTCTTCCTGTTTTTGGTTTGGTGTACAGACCAAGGGGTTACCCTTAGGGCACCCATGGGTGGGGGTGCAACCCTGTGCCCCTAGTGTATGTTTTGAGCACCTTTGTGTGGCCCACAGAGCAGGGAATGGGCTGGTGGCAGCTCCATACTGAATTTGACAGGTGCTCTGAGTATCCTCCATTTTGGGATACCCAGTCCCTGACATTGGAATCAGTTGATTCCTGATTTGAAACAAGATGACTCCTGTGGCCTCTTGCTTTCTATTGCCTGTTACCTTCTTTTTCCAAAGTCCTGGGAAGCCCTGACTCTGTCCCTTCCCCCGGACTGGCTGTTGGGTGGAAGTTCCATATATGGTGTTGTTGTGAAGTCCAGCCCAGAGTGGCTGGAGCCTTCCCAGTGACTTTATGTTGTGGGTACGCCCTGTGGGTGGGACCTGGGTGAATGGACTGTGTGACGAATATGCACTTCCTGTTATGGATGTCTAGTTTCGGTGTTTGACACAATGACTGAGACAGCCCTGCCCGAAACTGGTATGAATGCACTGTGTAGTGTTGAATGGCTGGGTACTTGTCCCAATACACATAACTTGTTGTGAGTGTGTGGAGAGAAGTGAATGGCCTGAAAGCACTATGCACCTAATTGGTTGCCTGCCTGCATGAATGCCCTTCTGACCGATTGGTTGCCTCAGTGTGACCCAGCAGAATGACTGGGAGATCACCTAGTATATCTGGGGGCCTCTCACTGTTAGAATTCGTGTTCAGAAGCTGAAGAGAAACTGGAGTTGAAACTGAAGCTTAACCTTGAAACCCTGCTGGAAGAGAAGTCTTGCTGCTGCTCTACCTCGTTGATCTGAAAGCTGCTGAGTCTCCAAGGACTGACCCAGAGAGGACATGGTTAGGCACCCTCTTCCCAGGCTACCAGGGACCATTGTGCACTGCTAATATTTGTCAGCGCTCCCTGGTAGACAGACCTACAAAAGACTGCCGGGCCGTGACAGGGACCGCCGCGGAATCACAAGAAGAAGCGTCCGGACACTCTTGTCCATCACCGTCGCCGACCGCCGTCATCGACCAGAGCCACTGTGCTCTCTTTGCCTAAGTAACATTTGATTCAAGGACGCTCTTGCCAGCACCATCGACCCCTTTGTCCCACTGGAGAAAGTCTAGGCCGCAAGCGTGCCGAGGAGCATCCGCCGGTGGGTTTTCCGCCACCTGAAGACCGCAGAGTCGCCGATGACCCAATGCCCTTGCTGGGCCAACGCTGTTCAAACTCTTTGCGGTCCTGAACTATCATCACTGAGGTACACGCACACCTCTTCCTTGCAGGATGCCAACGCTCTGTTGTCGACGAGCACCGCTAGGAATGAAGCTGCCACCTAACCGTTATCGTTCAACCCTTTTCTTCGTGGGACCTCAACGATCCGTGGCTCCTGCCTTAAAGGGAGCCGTTCAAGAAGGATCCGTCGAGCGACCCGACAACAAACTCTGCTATTCCAGGTACATTGGGGTTGTAGAACTATCTTAGAAGGAAATAAGACTTCTAGAACAATATATGGACTGGGCTTGTGATATATCTTTACTTTACAGGTTGCCCAGGTGGGGGGATCTCCACACAGAACTGTGTTTAACGGTAGAGACCAGTATTCTGCCAATTGTTCTAACCAACTGCTTTCCTCCTATGTCTATTGTTGGTTACCTTTATTAAGTGATCTGTGTGACATTTAACCTGAGTATAGTTGATGCACTTTAATGAGATCAGATAATAATTGTGGTACCACTTAGAACTGTATATTTTTGCCATTGTAGATTAATGAAGCACAAAGTGAGTTATTGTGATTGTATATACCCTTGAACTTAATTATATAAAGACTGTGTTTTAACTAATACAGTGTGTGAACATTCCTTTGTGGGGGCTTGGGGACTACACTGTACTTAAGAACAAGCCTGCATCACCTCCTGAGAAGCTAGGCATTGATTGCTTGTCCATTGCTACCACAATAGAGAATATTGGCTGGAGTCCTCTGTGCCTCTCCTCTACCATAATAGAGAGCAGAAGTACATACCCCCCTCCAGTCTTTACAGAGGGGAAGGGGGAAGTGCCGTTAACTCACAAGTGCAGCCAGCGGGTGGCTCATAAGTGCAGAGAGAAGGGACTGTAGGGTGCAGATACAGACCCTTAAGTTCTGTGGAGCCCGGAGGCAATGTGAGGGCAACTGGACATGCAGGAGCCTGGGCCCGAGTTCAGAGAGTGACCAGGTGACCAGTGCGCAGAGCATTCAGGTGTACCAGCAGGGGAGATGAAGAGAGAAATCGGAAGTGAAAAAAAAGGTCTTGAGTTGCTTGCGGAACAGGAGGTGGAGGTATGGAGGCTGTTCCAGAGGGAGGCCCCAGCCAAGGAGACAGATCTGCCCCCAACTCTCTACTTGAAGAATCGTCTGACCCTCAGAGAGTTGGAGGTTGATGAGCGGAGAGCTCGAGAAAGAAGATGTTTTTGGAAATGAAAATTGGAGGTAGAGCAGTCCCAGGCCCCAGAAAGACTTGGGGACAATGCAGAGGGTCTTGAACTTGATATTTGCAGCCACGAGGAGCCAGTGAAGAGATTTCAGAGCTGGAGAGATATGATCCCTGAGCTTGAGGCCAAGCACAAGTCTCGCAGTCCTGTTCTGTATAGGTTTCAAAGGTTGAAGAGTAGAGGCAGGAAGATTCAGAAAGAGGCTGTTGCAATAGTCCAGCCTAGAGAGGACCGGAGCTCTGGAGACAGTGAGCTTCTGGGGCAAGTGAGAAAATGAATAATACCTCTGAGGAGGTTGTAGCTGATAGTTTGACTTCTTAGAGACGTCAGAGATGTGAGGAGAGAAGGAGAGGGTGGAGTCAAATATAACACCAAGGTTTTTAGCCTCACAGGAAGGAGCAGGAAGAGGGTCCAGAGTGGGCAACCATAGAGAGAGAGGATAGGAGGGAGGGGTGTCCCAATGAAGAAGATCTCAGTCTAACTGGCATTAAGGCAGAGATCATATGCGGCACACCATTCCTGAATTATGGACAGACAGTGTGGTATGAGGTAAGAAGCAGAGGTGGCTCAGGAGAGCCTGAAAGAGAGCTGTCTGTCATCCATATAACATTGAAAATTGGAGCAGAAAGTAGCAATGGGTGGGCAAGAGGTGACAGTGGTTGAAGAGCCAGGTTAGACCCCTGGAGAACACCACAAGTAGAGAGAGAGGTAGAAGAGAGGAAAGACCCCAGTTGGACTTGGACAATTCAGCAGGATGGCATGGTTGACCGTGTCAAAAGCAGAGGATAGATCAAGGAGAATGAGGACAGAAGGGAGATTAGAGTCAAGATTGGAGAGCAAGTCTTTGCGGGTGTTCAGGAGAGCAGTTTCTGTGCTTTTTGCAGCTGTGAAGCCAGACTGGTGGTCATGGAGGCAACCAACAGATTCGGTATGTAGATTAAGCTGGGAGATGGCCAACCTTTCCAAGAGTTTGCCCTTGAAAGGAGTGATGGAGATCGGGCGATAGTTAGCCGGAGAGCAAGGATCAGAGGAAGGATCGGCCGAGGGCTTCTTTAGAAGTGGTTGCACAAGAGTGTGCTTAAGGGTGGAGGGGAACATTTCCAGTGGCAAAGGAGTGATTGCAGAAATAAGCCAAGGCTCGAGCAAGGGTGTTGATGTGGTACTTGATTGATCTGGATGAGCAGGGGAGAACCTGCTTTGATGAGACTTTCATAGATCAGACTTGTCTAGAAACATCATCAGGGGTGAACAGGGGAAAGGAGGAGAAAGGAGTAGGAGAGACAGCCGCAGACGTGCCAGGAGTGGTAGAGGAGGAGGAAGAGGATGTAGAGAAAGAGCGGGTATACAGGATGTCCTGAGTTTTAGTAGTGAAATGAGAGGCCAAGGCCGTGCAGAGGGCCTGGGAGGGAACAGGAGAGGTAGAGACTTCAGCAGGATTGGCCAGCTCCTTGCAGATTTTGAAAAGTTTGTCTGAGTTGTAAGATGCAGCAGAGATTCGTTCTTGGATGTAGGCTCTCTTCTTAGAAAGGACAGATAGTCTGTACTGCCTTTGGAGCAGGTGGAAGGCCAGTATGTCAGGGGATGCGCTCGAGGCCCTCCACTTTCTCTCTGCTGCCCCACACTTACGTTTAAGGGTGGCGTGGTCAGAATCGTACTAAGAGTTGCACTTCAATTTGGGCTTCAAGCGGATCCTCATGACATGGACAAGGACATCCAGAGTGTTAGATATAGAGAGATGAAGGTTAGAGAGGGCTGTGTCAGGGTGTGAGTCAGCCAAAGGTACAGGAGGAGGAGAGAAGTAGCAAAAGACTCGACTGACACACGCTTCATGGGTCGGATGATCGAGAAGGTAGGTGGCAATGGTTCTATGTAGTAATGTTGCCATAAAAATCTCGCCATGCAAAAATATCGCGGGAAAATGGCCGTTTTTTGTGGTGACATTATTTCATGGAACATGCGGGGGACACCCCTGCAACCCCCAAACTTTTTTTTTCTTTTTTCAATTTTTTTTTACATTCTTTTTTTTTTGCCCCTGTCCCCATATATATGGTCACCCATATAATATCGCTGCAACCTTTGCCCGGCAATATTATTTACGGCGACCATATATACGGGGATAATATTACCTGATACCGTGGCAATGCTGGAGTCGGCTTGACCTGCGGGGAAGAGAGAGAGCTGGGAAGAAAGGAGAAAGTGATCACTCCAAGAGAGAGGAGTAGTGAGAGGGTTAGAGAAGGGGAAGTCTGAGGAGATCAGAACATCCAGGGTGTGCCCTGCAGAGTGTGTCAGGCCAGAGGAAAGAATAGAGAGAGAGAAAGAGAGAGAGAGAGAGAGAGAGAGAGGGAGTGAGAGAGAGAAAGAGAGAGAGAGAGAGAGAGAGACAGAGACAGAGAGAGACAGAGAGAGAGAGAGAATCGCAGATGATGCAAAATAGTCCTGAAGAAGATCTGGAAGGTCTGGTAGCATCCAGGTGGATGTTCAAGTCTTTGAAGAAGAGAACTTGGGAGGTAGAGGCAAGGAGCGAGGAGGGGAGGTCAGCCCACTCAGAGAGGAAGAGGGTGACCTGGCCAGGTGGCCTCTATACAGTGCCCACAGTGAGAGAGAGGCCAGAAGAGATGGAGAGCCTGCAGACCAGGCATTCAAAGGAGGAGTAGTCCTGCAATGGAATTATAGAAGCAGGGATCCACCCTGGGAAAATCAAGGCTACACCCCCACCCGGACGGTTGGTTCTGGGTTCGGAGAGGATCTTGCAGCCATCAGGAAGGAGAGTGTCAAAGCTTTTGACATAGCTACCTGTGAACCAAGTCTCTGTGAGACCAAGTACATCCAAATGAAGCTCTTCCAGGAAATGACAGATGTCAGAGTGTTTGACAGCTTAACAAGAGTTGAGAGTAGTGATGTGAGTCAGGTTGCCACATTTGAAGGACTTCAGGGAAATGTACAGGCCAGAGTTACACCCTGCAGAAGTTTTTCAGGTGCCAGAGGATGGGAAAAGGAGGAAGGAAGAGAAGGCAGAATAGTCAGAGAGGGAGAAGAGAGTTTCAGAGGGGTGGTAGAGGAGAGAGGCAACAAAGTGGCCAGAGAAGCATCAGGAGATACTGAAGATGTGGTAGATGAAGGAGGCATCAAAGAAGCCAGAGAAGGGTAAGAAGGGATAGCAGGAGAGGAAAGGAAGTTGATAAGGCGCGGGAAGTGTCTATCAAAGAGTAGGAGATTGGCCTGAGGGACCTGGACCAAGACGGTGCCATTTAAGTAGACATTAAGGATGGTCTTAGAGGAGTGGAAGGGGGCCGTGGGTGGCCTCCCACCAGATGCCACCATTAATGGGAGAAGAGGAAAAAGGAGAGAGAACAGAGACTATATGGGGTGTCCATAAGACTGGAGAGGGAATGACAAAGAGTTTGTCGGTAAAGGTCTGTCTGCAGGAAGCACTTGATTGGAGACCAGACAGACTTATGAGAGGGATAGGATAGTTGATAGAAAAGCAGTTAGAAAAGTTAGGTGAGACAGAGAGCGTGATAGGGGGTGTAGAGAGGAAAGAGGGGGGTACGGAGAGGGGAGCCCAGGCAGGGGAAGGGAGAGGGGAGGTCACACAGGGGGGGCAGACAGTAGGAAGGCACAAGTGGGGACATGAAAAGAAGGAGTTGCACAACGAAGAACAAGTACAAAGGACCTACAAATCAGATGAAGTTCAGAACCATCAGAATAAAAACAGCCCAACAGGGAACCTAGAACCAAGACAAAGCACAAATCACAACAAGAAACCTGGAAGTAAAGAAAGCAGAAGTAATACAGGACCAAAAGAAAAACACAGAGGTCAGCAGAGTACGTATAAGTGAAGAATGTAGGCAATTACAATGTGATGCCACAAACTGTGGATAGCAACACAATATCAAGAACCATAGAGAGCAAACACCAAGTCAATACAGTCAACAAGGTGCAGAACACAACAGCAACCTAGAAGTAGAATGCAGACAATGCAAAGTAATTCCAGAAAAACAGTGGAGCATGTGACAGTGTCAGACTAGTACACAATACATCAAAGAGGTAAGGGCTGAGATGCAAGAGGAAGGAACGAATAATGGAACAGGAGGCAGGGACCTCCGTTGTTGGCTAAGTATCTGAGCACAGTACAACACACCCAGATTCAACTTTCCCAAAAGCACAGCACAATACAACACACCCAGATTTGACTTACCTGATCAATCGGAGCAGGCCGATGGCTGCAGGCTATGGGCTAGTACAGCAAACACCGGCAGACACAACTGGAGCTGTCCTTAGCCTCTGGTCCTAGGCTGAGGGGGCTGCCATGGCAGAGGGTGACTTGGGTGGCCAATTTAAAGGGCCTGCCAACCAATGAGAGTGGGCACACAAGTGCTGCGGCGCGAGAATAAAGCTTTTACAAATGCACAATTTACTGTGCCACAGAGCACCTGTCCTCACCCCAGCACTGGAGAAGTTGACGTTGGCGTTGCCTGATGATGGTGGGGTTGGCCTGTGAGGACAGAGGGAGAAAACACATGTTGGTGCATGCTTACCTGCTGTACGAGCAGGTGTTCGGGCCCTGGGTCCTCCTGGTCCAAACAGGTACAAACAGGAATTGGCCTTTTCTTCATCTGCCCTTCGCTTCGGACACCCAGGCGAGAGACAACCTTTATCTAAGAGTTAAGAGCAGAAAGGAAGAGGCAGGGCTAGGAAGGTGAGTGGTGCTTAGGCCTGGTGACCTAAACCCACTTGCACCTGCTCCCCATCTGCAAAGGAAAAGAGACTGGAGGACTGCTTAAGTAGGGAAAAAGAGCTGCAACCTAGAAGGCACCAGCTGGGTGGGGCTTAGGTCAGGGGACCTAGATCCACTTGCATCTGCTCCCCATCTGCAAAGGAAAAGAGGCTGCAGAGCTACGTTAATAATGTAGACAGAATGGCAGAAAGTAGAAACTTACAGTAATATCATTCTGTCAATCAATGAACGCTATAGACAAACAGATGTCACACAGACATATGTACACATAATAGCATTCCAGAACAAAGAAGCAAATCAAAACATAGTACAAAATGCATTTTCACAAAATAGAGGCATTTTCACAAAATGAAAGGACAAAACACATCAAAGAAAATGAACAATTTGATAAAGACAAGTACACCTATTCCGAGAAAGCGCATTCAAAACCCTAATACAAAATGTGTACTAATTAATGAATCGCAACATAGAATATTGAAAAGATTTGTTGAGATTATCCATCGATTACCAATGGCTTTGATGGCATCTCTCCAAGAGAGATACAGGGGACCAGAGGTGTTGCTAAGGGGGGAGGGGGGCTATGGGGGATTTGGCTGTAGCCCCGGATAGAAGCTCAGGGACTACAACCAAAAGGCTATAGCTAGCCCTGAATCCCGCCAGTCCCTTAGGTTAGCCCCTGATCTTTTCCAGACCTAGCAACACCCCTGCAGGGGACCCTTTTTAAAAACAAATATGTCCTCAAGGATAACACTAAATCACTGACCAGTTTCGACATGTACAGCAGATTATTAGCATGCCTTTCATCAGGGTGCAACAAAATGTCCTTCAGAGCCAACCAATTAAATACTGACAGCACAGCCAGGAAGCCGAGAACTAAGAAAAATTGGGGTACTCTTGCAACATAGGTTCTTTTAGAAAATGAATGAGTGGGTGGTTAGGATGGTGCAGTGTGCAATGTTTACGAGGAGCCCCCTATCCCATCACATTCACCCTATTTCACATCCACATGCCTGCAGCCAAATTTACTAACTTGTAGTCTGTATTTACGGTGTCAGCTAAATTCTTGTGCAACAAACATCTAGCATGTGCTCTGACATGATAAGGTTAAGCAAACCATCGTACGCATTCACTTGGTTTCCTTTTATCCACCCATGCAGGTTTTCTTCAGGACCATCCATCTATGTTCTACAACTTGCAGTCTCTTTCCAACACAAGCTGAATTCTCTCAGGTAATGTAGTATTATGCTCCCAAACATGCACACAAATGCCCCTCTAATACAGCAGTACTTCTTCTGGTCACTTTCCTTCAGTTTCAAAATTGCATCACAATCACGCTGAAAAAGGCAATTTAGCAAGCAGGATGCCCTGTTGTCATCACCCACATTGCACATCCTAATTCCGAATCTGAATGGCAACAAAGACAACATATCTGAACTAACCACATGCACTCCAACTATGGATGGAATGGAATTGTGCAACATTACCCGTCCCTTGTGTACTAGGATTCATCGAATTAGCAGCTTCCATCTGAAATTTCCTAAGAATTGTTAGGGAATAATTTCCTCTTTGTTTGGTACTTTTTGTCCTCATTCTTTTGGGGCACATGTATTGTCTCTTTTGGTTTTCCTAGACCATGTTCCCAAATGGGGTGCTTTTTGTGCCAGACTTGCCTCTGTAACTCAATTTGTGCTACTGTGGGACAGGTACTGGCCAGTCATAAAGGCTTTCAGCGCAGGGTGACCCTGTTCCCCAATTCTACCTTTGGTGGAGCACTACTACCTCCTTTACGACTACTAGTGCAGGGTGATCCTGTCACCCCATTTTTTTGTTTAAAGTGTAATTCTATCTCTTGCTACAGTGGGCCTCATTACGACCCTGGCGGTAGAGTGATAACGGCGCTGGTAATGCTGCTGGCGCCGTTATCACTCTATCATCACATTACGAGTTCTGCTCGTGGGGCCGCCCTGTACGCCTGGTCAGACCAGATGTGCAGAGCGGCACCCGCTAACAGAACAGGATGCTAACAACAGTCCTGTCATTAACAGGACTGTTGTTAGCATCCTCCCCATTCCAATTGAGCCCTATGAGGGCTCAATAGGAATGGGGACGTACGGGGACAGGGTCCTGTGAATGGGAATTACCGGGTCCGCAAAGGTCGGAATGGCCCGGTAATTCCCATTTTTTGGGACCCGGACCCGAGTTTGGGGGTAGCCATGCCGCTAAAAACGGCATGGCTACCTCCAAACTCGTAATGAGGCCCAGTGTGTTCCTCACAGACCTGTGACAGTGTATCTTTACTGTTATATATATTTGCTGTTGCATCACTGAGCACCTGATAGTTTTACTGCAAAACTACCTTTTGGCTACTACACTGTTCATAATTCCTACCTTGAACCTGAAACTTCAGCACTTCATGGCATCCGCAGCTGTGACTGCTGTTAAGATGGATTTCTGAACTCTGACCTGGAGGGGCAGAGGTTCAGAAGGCCAGCCTAGTTTCTTGGAACAGGGTAGCCTCTGGACAAGCCAGACCAATCAGGGTAGCGATGGCGGCGGTCAAGACTAAGTCTCAAGAGGGGTGAGGGTGACTGAAAGACCTCAATGAGCACACAAAGCAAGGACACTTACAAATTACTCCAGACAGGTGTTATATTAAAAATATAGACACATTAATTACAAGGCCTTTGTAACATCAACCATAGCAAAGAATCACAATAATACTAAAGTAAAGCAACACATCACAATCAATACAATATACATACAAGACCGAGGGGTCTAAGGAGTTAGGAGCATGAAATATGTAGACCAACTAGATGGGGAGGAAAACAGGCAGTGCAAGTAATCATTGCACCTAGTCCGACATCAGAAATACACCTAACTAAGAGGCAGTACAAGCCGTATGAAGAGAGGAGCCTTAGGCTCAATAGTACATGCACACGCTTGTGCCAATGGACAAAATAGGGACTCTTCAAGGGTCTCTGACAGTTCAGGAAGGTGGATGAAGCGATGAAGAACAAGTCCCCACTACTCAAGCAAGACCTCCGCTTGCGGGCAGGGCCATGGTGAGAGTGGGGGATGGATCTGCTATTTTGCAACAGCGGTAGAAAAGAAATGGGTTCCTGCGCTAGGGGCCACCGGTTGGGGTATGGACTACTCACCGGTCCCCGACGCAGACAGACCCAGACTTCGCTAGTTCAGTTCACGCTGCTGGCAGGTTCGGATGCGACAATCAGGACGTCTCGACAGCGTGTAGATTCAGTGGTAGCAGGATTCAGGGTCGAGGGGGTCACAAATTCAGCGAACGTGCACAGGTCGTTACCACAGCAGGGCAACACGGCAACCGCGTTTACTATGGTCTGGGCGCACTCGTCTCACTTCAGACCTGGGAATGCCAAGTGTACGAGATTCGGTGTGAGGGTGCCATGGACACAGAGTTATCAGTGGGCCAAGTTTTGAGGGCTTCCCCGAAACGGCGGCAGCGACAGAACAAACATCCCGTTTAAGCTGGTCAGCCCACTGATTGGCCCAGGGACACTTCCGAAGAGGCTTACTGGCAGGGTTTGATGAAGGTGCCGAGAATAGTTGGTTCCACCATTCCAATGGGTCGAAGTGCCTTCGCAGACCTTCTAGGGCGATCAGATTCAGAGGGGTCTGCAGGATGACAGCGGGCTCAGGGTGCCAAACCTTCCAGCTGGTCACCAGCGGTTCCTCGACTCGGCTTCTTGTTGCAGGATACTTGGCTCCTTATCCCTTGTTCAGTGTGAACTCAGGAGATCGACATGGTAGTGGTGTTTTCGGCCTCCTCTTATCCAAAGTTCCCTTTGCGCCGAAACGGAGAGGACCCAATGGGAGATCTGCTCACAAACATTCACTCCATACGTGGACCAATCACGGACCATTGTGGTCTCAGGCAGTCAGGACACTCCAGACTCTCTGGCACCCAGGATGTGTATTGGGAACAGACATCCCAGCCCTCATCTTGGAGGCACACACACAAAGCATGCAGAAGGCCGCGAAAGCTTTGGATTTCGTGGGAAAGTGCATGATCAAATAAGGACTGATCCGGGTCGGCTCGACCTGGGGAAGGTGAAGGGCAAGATGGCCATAGGACAGGACAAAGAACTGCGTGGCATGGCCCTTTTGGAGCCAGGCCACCTATTCGTGCCAAACGCAGTAAGCGCAGATAACATGGAAAAAAACGGTTCAAAACATAAGATAAACGATAGCTGCCACCAGTCCTGTCCGTGACACACCTGCACAGTTCATAATAAGTCCAGCGAGAGTTTCTAGGGCCTTTGGAATGACTAGAGACACAAGAGTGTGGTAAAGTAAGTTACATTACACTCTTGTTACATGTTGCACAAAAGCTGCAACATGAGGAAAGGACTAAGGGAAACGAAGTCTCCCAGTACTGACTGTCTTAAGGGCATGTCAGTTTCCCCATAATAATTGAGCGAAAGCCCAGAGGAGTGCGGCGGAGGGCTGCGCTTCTCTGGCAAAAGGTTAGATCAGGGTGTAAAACAGCAGCAAAATGTTTGGGGGTTGACACATGGAGGGAAAATTACATTAAAATATAACATCTTTCCTAACAACTGCCAGGCCTAATCACCTGAATATACATGAAATGCATATCCATCTCACCTTTCACTCTACCAAAACATTCTTCACTAACTTGACCCTACCAAGGATGGATCACTGCTCCCACTGCCTCATGGTACTCACACCTAATCCTTTCCTCCTCTCAAAAAAGTATTGAATTTTACTAAAGATCCTTGCTAGCTACACAAGTCTATGAAACTCACCCTCATCTGCCCACCATCTTCACAAGGTGTAACTATACATACACAATAGCTCCATATTCAACCTCCCTCTTCTTGTGTTGTCTAGCATCACCCCTACACCTGGCTGAATCATCTCCTGAATCTCAGCCCCTCACACACTATGCCCCCAACCTCTCCTCAACATGGTCAACCTCCCAATCTGGTACTGTCTCCTGCATTCAATCCTTCATCGCCTTGGCTACCCAGCACTGGAATTGCCTAAACTGTGAAATTAAAGACATTTAACAGTGGCTGGCTTCAAGTGCACCCCCTGAAGAACCTCCTTCTCTACTAAGGTGGTAGCCCCTGATCTTTTGAGTGATATCACATCAACCTCACCCACAAATGATCCATGTTGGGGGCGATGCATGCTTGGTTTACTCTTGAGGCCAATGTTGTAATTACGTGTCAAGATGGACCTACGATCGTGTGCCAGTCTGGATATATTTTTTTTACTGTGGCATCGCATGATTTAATGGGAATGGAATGTAAAGCCAACATGACAAGTGTTACTACATGCCTAAAGTGGCCTCTTTGGTGCAACCAGTCTGAATATATTTTCTGATTTGCAGTTCATTTTTTACTGGCATCAAGAATAATGTCAGTAGGATGAGTGTTTGCATGTGGCGAGACTGGTCTGTATTGGTGCAGCCAGTCTTGACATGTTTTCTTATTGTGGCATGCTTCTTTTACTGGCAAAGCCAGCAGGAGTATGTTCTTACATGTGGATACTGGCATATATTGCAACATGAATATGTTATGATCTGAGAATGCTGGCAGATGTTGATACAGCCAGAATGGAAATGTATGGGTGCACAGTCAGCATGAAAATATTTGTAAACTGACATATTTATATTGTTAACGTTAATGTTAATGTTAAAGGACATTTGTACCGCACACTATCACCACCGGAGTGGTCCCCTGGCGCATTGGCGGCTCTGAAAGAGGGAGGGAGGGTGAGTTAGTGGTTGGAAACAGGGAAAGTGCAAGAGAGAAGTGATGTGCTGTTGACGGCCTCAGCCTAGTGGGTCCGTTGGCTGGGCCTGGGGTGTTTGCGGCCGGTAGGCGTTGTGTGCTGTTGTGCAAGTCTATGTGTGTTTTTGTTTTGTTGTTGCAATGTAGTGAAGTTTGTGCGGTTTGTTGTGCTGAAGATTTGTGGTTGTGTTTGGTTTGGAGTATGAGAGGTGTGTGCAGAGGGGGGAAATTGTTAGTGTAATAGATGAGTTGCCATCTCTATCTTGAATTGAGGCGCATTGCTTGCATAGTCTCCCCTGCTGCACCTCTGTCCTGACCTGGGCCCATCTAGCGATCAAGGTCCCTTTCACATCTGGCCCCCATCTCCAGCTGCCTCCCTCTCAACCCCTGGATTGGACCTTGGCCGTGAGGCCAGCGGTGTGGGCTGCACATCCGTAAACCACTAAAAAGTGGTTGAGTTCAAATATTTTTCAAGTAAATTATTCACTGTAGCCAAAAATCAAATATAGCTTTATTAATTGCTTATTCGTGTCATAAGCTTAATGCCCTCACAGGGTGTTATAATTTAGAGGCTGAAAATGTCACATTGGAGGCCTATGCATTTCGGGTTGAAAACCCTTCCTCAGGGACTGTGAACATATAAATTCAAACTGCCTTATGGTCAAATCTACTTAGATGGTACATTTATAATTACAATTCATAATTCATGAAACAGCAACCATGTCCCAGCATACAAATCATCCATATATACGTGTATCACATTAAAGATTGTACATTACCAATTGTATGTCGTAAAGGTCATGTATGTACAGATCATCATCATCCCAGGATTCATCCAGTTGTGGAAAATCAAAAAACAAAAACAAAAGTAGAGACAGAAATAAGAGAAAGTCTATGTGTAGGACGATGTGGTTAAATGAAACTGTTTAGAGAAAAATACCACAAAGTGAAAGCAGGTAACGGACCTGATACTCACGTGTGTGCTACTGTGTTAGATGGCTTTCTTAAACGGAGACGATCGTGTCCGTATTCAAAAGGGCTTGTTCGCGAGTCTATAAGACAAATGGTGGATTGTCAAAAGGTCAATTAGATTGAAATGACAGGCTGCAGAAGCCGGGTCTGGAAAGAATCATTACCTGAGTCAATTTCGCGCAGCGCTGAGCGGCGACAGAACGCTGTGTGCACTCGCATGCAGAAAGAAACAAGCTAAATCACGAGCGGTTACTATGGCAACCAAAAAAATGCTAACATAGTTGGGTGCGTTCTGCTTTGCACCTTAGGAAAACAAAGCGGCCATCTTAGGATGGAGTTGAATGTTCATATGGGTAATGTAATGAGCATGCAAGCGAAGGCTCGCTGGACCTGATAGAGTGGAAGCATGAAAATAGATAACTAGAAATATAAGAATGTGTAGATATCAATAGAGGAATGTCTAATTATAAAAACAAATAAAAAAATAAAAAATAAAAAAATAAAAATTAAAAAATATATCAAATAACGCGTAAAATAGTGAATGAAATTCCAATGTGAAAAGACTGATAGAAGATTTGACCATAAGGCAGTTTGAATGTATATGTTCACAGGCCGTGAGGAAGGGTTTTCAACCCGAAATGCACAGGCCTCCAATGTGACATTTTCAGCCTCTAAATTATAACACCCTGTGAGGGCGTTAAGCTTATGACACGAATAAGCAATTAATAAAGCTATATTTGATTTTTGGCTACAGTGAATAATTTACTTGACAAAAATATTTGAACTCAACCACTTTTTAGTGGTTTACGGGTGTGCAGCCACACCGCTGGCCTCACGGCCAAGGTCCTTTTTTCCACGGCTTTTTCAGTGCTAAACACGGAGGCACTATTCACAGTGGGTTTGCACCCTAAACTTTTCAAAAATACTTTTTTACGTTGATACAACCAACTTTAAGCATACCACGTAGTGCATAGCTCACCACTACCTCAGTTGCTACTTCCTCCCTCTCAACCCCTCCCTTCCTACTCCTGTGTTCAGTGTGCCTGCCAATGTCCACCATTCAGCTAGTGCGATGAATGCCCGTATCTTCACAATAGAATTAAGACTTTGGTGCCTGGTAGCTGCAATGGGGGGGGGGGTGGCGATGTTAGGTGGGATTGGCTGCAGTAGTTGACTCAGTTTCCTAGGTGGCACCTGTGTTTCGGTCTATCTGGTGTCACCCGTCGCTGTGCTGCGGGAGGTTCCCTGTCAGTTATGGGGCTATCAGTGTCCTGGTCAGTTTAGTCATCCTTTTTCTCTGTTGTTTCGGTTTTCAGTTTGGGTCTATGGTATTGTGGCCAAAATACATCATGCGAATGATCCTGTGTGCTGTTTGTGACTTGTATCTATTGTTTTTTTAAGCAATTGCAAACTGTGTACATTTTCGACCAATTTTTCAAAAATGTGTGCTATAAATTGCACCATTTTAGCCCATTATTTTAGAAATGTCGATGGGGAGGGAGCAGCCATGAAGCAGCATTGGTTGGTTTGGGCTACCTCTCTGTGCTCGGTCACTTTTTTGATGGAAACATTTACACAACTCCAATTAAAACATTAATCAGCTGCCAGTGCCCGCTTGCATAGCTTCTTGGCATTTTGAGCCCTGCAAATAGAAAGGTGAAGCTGTGAGTGGATAACAGTGCTTAATTGGTAAGAAAATAAGTGCCAGGGACCGATATTTTCTAGCGCACTTATGACACTGCGGGCAGGCAGTTCCCCACCATTGCTGCCACCACCCATAGCTGATCTCCACAGTCTGGACACATTTGGGGTTAAACTCCAGCTCGTGCCTGCTCATTGGGGTTGAAGAGTGCTCTGGCTATCATTGCTTCATAATGTATCCGAGTCTGAGAAATAAGTGCCTGGGCTGAGCCCTAGCAAACACCCCCACAAATTAAGCACTAACAGACCAGAGAATGCTTTTAGATCAACTGCGCAAGGCAGCCCTTGTTTTATCATTGACTGAGTGGGGCTCGTAAGGGTGTGCATGTGCATTACGTAACACCATGCTGGTGCCAGGGGGCAGCAGAGGGCCTGCCCTGCAGGGCCCTCCACCATGACAGTGCCCCTTCCAGGCAATACCGTCCCTCATGGCTGTCTGCCATATCCATGGAGCCCCTGCATGGCAACTCCATCCCTGGAAGCCGGCGTCATCCGCTTGAATATGTCTGGGTGCCCCCAGGCCATGGTGCTCCCAGTCCGGAGCTGTCTGCTGGGTGCCACCAGCCTTGATGTCGTGTTGGGAGCTCCCGATATATGCAGGGTGATCCCTGCCTGTATTCCAGCTGCGTGACCGCAGCCCATGGTCTGCTGGGTCCCCCCAGCATGTCGGCTGGGTGGCCCCAGCCTTGGTCTGCGCGGCCTGCGTGATAGCAGGCCAGGACATAACCATCTTATGTTTCTGGGATACATACCACGCAGCACCACATGGTGTCAAGTAAATGCAAGTTTTAGTTTTATGTTGTTACCTTACTTCAAAACGTGCTCCCCCCGGGGCACGCTGACAGACGCCTGACAGACTGATTCCGCAGGTAAGCTTGCATCATACGCCGATATAAAGCATACTGCGGGCTTCATTTCAGACTCGCGAAAGCTTCAAAGGTCAGCGTGTTAATCTTTTCCCAAATCCTTCCCATGCCGGCTGACAGCGTATGACAGAATGCTCAACAGCCGCGGACACTGCGAGCGTGGCGCACTTCTTAATTACAGCGCCGGCCCTGCCAGCCAGTGATGACGAGGCGCCGAAAGACAGTCTTTCCCTCTGAGTTCCTTATAAGTGGGTCATGAGAGTCAAACAAGTGATGAGTGTCTCATCTGTGACCGAAATGTGCCCCTTGCTGATCGCCCGCATTCTGCCAACTCGACCCAGCTGTCGTCTTGCCGACTCGAGAAACCCCACAGTCCTACGAACGTCACGGTGTTTTTTTTTTTTATTAACATACCTCAGCGGGGAAATGGTGTCTCTTGTGTGAGTTATGTGCAAAGAACGCACCCCAAGAGGCCTCTTTCCAGGACTTACACGGATTGGTCAGAGACGCTGCAAAATGCTAAGGCTTTAACGTGCACAGCATAACACATTTGACGGAAAAGAAATGATATGCCTTTTCTGCAAACATTACAAGCTATTCGCTTGTTTAGAGACTGTACTGCATTTTCTACCAGGCAGCCCTCAAGTTCGACACCGCAGATCCAGCTTTACACTGCACCAGTGTAAAATGCACCAGTGTGAAAAGTTCAATATGCCACACGAATGCCTAAACCCCGAGGGTCCCCTGCAGTATCTGTGTACACTTAACACCCTACATAATAATGTGGATTGCCACAGGTCTAGTGGTGCGAGATTGTGCAATATGGTGACAATGGCTGACCTGTGGCATAGTGCCACCGCGCACCGATGCATATAGGGTGTTCGGCATACGGAAGTACCTCCCTCCAGAAGAATAGACCTCATCACAACCTGAACCACGACAACAGTGGCTCAAACGGAGAAAAGGATTGAAGTAGGACACATGCTTTAGGTGGAAGTCAGCAGCTTTTACCGCAACATTGACCTGGGGTTGGAAAATAACAATCGCAACATTTCACATTATAATTACTGGGGGCTGGACCGGTTACAGGAGCAGTGAGCGAGTGCAACCAGTAGGTGGCTTCTAGTTCCTGGTTTGGGAGTAGGCTCCCTGACTGCACGCTTTTAGTCAGAGGCAGCTTCTTCACACCAGGCTATTACTGCGTCTGTCACCAACTCAAACTTTGGGGGACCTCGGGCATACTAGCAGGGCGCCGCAGGTTTATTTCACAGGTCACACTCATGCTTGTATCTGTCAGTTACTGTGTTTTCATGCTCCCTTACAAAAAAGCTCATACGTGACATTGCTGGTCACAGGTCTTCTGCCCTCTCCAAAAAAAGCATGTCATTTTGATTTTCGGCTTCCCCAGGAAGAAAACATGTGACACTCTGGGTCCATTCACTGATTTCCTGTTCCCTAAGAAACAAAACATGTGTGTGCCGTTGATCACAGTCGCTTCTCTACTGTCCACCCAGGAAAAGTGTGTGCCAATGAGGACCATCTGACTGATTATCTGTTCACTTTGAGAAAAGAAACATATGCGTCACTCTGAACCAAGTCAAGAATACTCAGTTGCCACAGCAAAAATACAGGTGTGTTACTACCACACAGTCGCAGCGATTTCCCATTCCCTAGGAAAGAAAACCCTGCAACACAATGAAACAAGTCCCTGTGGTTTTCAGCACCCTCAGGAAATAAAATTATGCATGCCCATGGAACCCGGTCACTGATACTTTCTGCTCCCTGATGAAAAAAAACATGTTATCACGTGTCGACACCAGTCACTGTGGTTTCCTGCTTTCATGTGTCACACACGCTGAGACAATTCTGATGCCCACCTGCATGTGTAAAAGCAGTGATCTCATGCAAATGCAGCCATGTGTTCGGTATAGTTGGCACAACCTGTAGGTAAGTGGAGTTGTAGGAGATTACCTACACACTCTCTGGGAGTGCCGAGCTCTTTCCTGCGATCAGGGCCTTAGCCGAAATGAATTGGTAACGCGTGTTCAAACATTTGTTAGTGTAGTGCCTCCACAGGTGTGGGTGAGAGCATGGGGCAGTCTTTCAGATGTCACAGCTGCAATGGAAGGATTAAATACATATACAAATAATTATAGTAGCAGTCCATAAAACCCAGTTCACACAAGAGTACTTTAAAGCCCCTCTCAGGATGAACCTGCATATAGTTAATATTCATTGCTGCATGTTACGGGATAATAACAGTTCCATGTGATAATATCCCCGCAAAGTGTAAATCTTATAAATAAATAAATAAATAAATAAAAATAAATAAAACAAAAGAATGGCGCCGGTTTTTTTGCAGCATTATTAGTACATGAAACCTGCGGGGGACACCCCCACATTTTTTTAAATATATCGGGGGACACCCCCGCAACCTCTGCTCCCATTTACTCCATATATTATCCCCCTAAATAATGTTGCCTATTCCATTTCCCAGCGACTATATGTATGGCGACATTATTTATGGGGATAATATTACCTGATACCGTAATAACTAGGTAGGAAATATCAAACAAGTTTTCCAAAAGATACAGTTTTTAAATAGCCATCCAACAATAAATAAGTGATAAATGCCTAAACAAAGTATAAATAATAGGGCTGTTCGTGAATGGGAAACAACAGTCAATTTCACATTTGAATACGATTAGCACTGTATGAGTGAATGCAAGAACAATGGTGACTAGTATAAGAACATGCTACATACAATCACCAAAGCCAGTCTCATACATTACCATGTTCCTTTTCTCTGCACCTAAAGAGCTTCTCTAGTTCAGCTAATTTACCATCTTATCAAACAGTTCCTCTGCAATGTCAATTCTGAAGCAAAGCCCATGTATTTTCACTACCGGAATAGCAATCCAGTTTTCAACCATGATACAGCAATGAGACCACCATCATCCAAGCTATCAATGATGCTCTACATAACCTGTACACAGGGAAAGCCAGCATACCCTTCCTCCTCAATCTCTCTGCTACCTTCATAACATTTACCATGAATCCCTCCTCAGCATCCTCTCCATGCGCATTAGCTTCAAGGCATCAGTCCTGTGGTGCTTGGTATCAAACTTCTCCAACAGAGACCAATTCATTCAGATGGGCCCAAACAGATCCCAGCGCCACCTGGTCACCTGCAGAGTTCTGAAAGGCTCTATCCTGTCCCCTGTCATCTCCAAACTGTACATGGATCCTCTGGAGAACTCCTCACTAACACAGACATCGACATCGACTGGTGAATGGATGGAAAGAACCAGAAGACAAACCTTCTCTCTTTCTATGCCCCAACAGAGCAGTAGAGAGGTTAGGGACAAAATCTGTAGATGCCCAGTTAGCAGCAATGTGTGGGCATTTACAGATGTTAATGTCACTGCTGTGGGCCCAACTGCATTACTTGTTAGACAATCCTTGCTACGCCTCTGCGCCCCAAGACTCTGCAACCTCCTCCCCATCAATATCAGACTCACCTATCACGTCTACAGTTCAGGAAAAAGTTCATTACATTCCTCTTCAAGGAGTGGCTCCTGACTAACACCGAGGTCCACACACCCTCAAGTCCCAACTTTACCTGAGATTCAATGATCTGCTCCTGTTCCTCCCCTGGTTGCTTGTAGATCCCTTGATGCCAATTGCTTGCCCTCTGCTGTTATTAGCTCAGTGCTCCCTTTCTCTCTGCTTCCCTCACTATGTTCTTCCCGCTATTATTGTAAAGTGCAACATTGCTTCCCGAAGCTAGGTCAGCGCTCTTTCTTCAGCTGGCTCCTTCCTCTGGTACAGCCTCCCTCTTTCTCTCTGTCTTAAGCTAAACCTCCTCAAGATCCACAAGCATCTCAGGACTTTCCTTTTCTCCTCCTTCCCTATTTCCCTCCTGTGCTAAACCCCAATGTCGCTGTGATTGGTGGCCTGGGCCCTCAAGAGTCCTATTGGGTCCTGGTCTCCTCTCCAATCACCTGCAGCATCCACCCTTCCCCTGCACTTGCCTTTGGGCCCACATTGGCCTATGGTGTTTCACAGGCCTGCACTTACTTCATTGGCGGGTGACCTCCCTCCTTCCAGGTGGTCACTGCCCCGCACTTACCTGTTGCCTTCGCAACTGGCCCTCTGGCACTTCCCCCTCTGCAGGACCCTCTAGCACTTACCTCCATCCCCTGTGCCCTCTCTCTCTCTCTCTGCACTTGCACGCTCTGAATGTCACAAGGCCTAGCAGGACCATTTGCTTTTCATTGTCATTTGTATTCCACTGTCTTGTATTGTTCCCTTGTTCCCCTCCCTTGCCCTGTGAGCTCTTTGAAACACAATATCTTGCTGTATAAGCGCCTTACAAATGCTCAATAAATAAATAAATACATAATATTAATTAATAATAAAAGACAGACCAATATGCAGATGACACAGATTTACCTAAAGATCAAGTGCATCAACAAAGTCAATCGGTTCAAGCACTGTCTGTCCCACATTCACACCTCAAACTCAACCCTACAAGCCTCATCACAGGACCAGGAAGATGCAATCGCACAGGAGCTATACTGTCTACCCCTTTGAGCATGCATCATGTTCAGTATTTTCTGAAGACCCTACAAAGAACTCACAACCAAACCACCACTACACTTGGGCAAGAAACTCTCCATCTGAGAAGGCCAGCGCAACACTAAAAGCAACAACATAACAAGCCTGGAACTTAAAGAATTGCAAGAGGGAAAAAACTGAAATCAGGGCTTTTTCTGCTATGCACTCATCCTCTGGAACAAGTGACTAATGCAGATAGGGTTGTCCCCCTCCAGCATACACTTCAGGAAGCACCTGAAGACCCCGTTCTTCAGAAACATCTCACCAATCACTGACTGCTCACCAGAACCGTTTCTCCCCTTAATCTATATGCAAGAGTCCATTCTACTTGCAAGGTAGCTGCAGCATCTAATACAAAGATACAATAAGGAAAAAACACAAAATGGAAACACATAAGCAAACACCTAGCGTGTCCCAAAACTAAAAATGGAAATGCAAGGAGGGGTGTTGCTGAAAGCCATTGGGACTGGGAAAAGCTCTACGCAATGGATCTTTCAATATGGTGCAGGTAAAATTGGCAGATTTCCATTAAAAAAATCCAAACCAACGATCAGTCATTTGCCTCCAATTATGTAATGGGGAGGCCATTCAGACCGACGGGATTTGACAAACACTGCCAGTTTCCCCATTACATTCCAATTCATAATGAGCCCCTATGTTTTAAAAGAACAGTCTTTTTTATTTTTTTTTATTTTTATTGTTGTTTTGGTCAGTTAAACCCGACCTCTCAACAAATTTATAACAAAATAAATCACAGTAAAGTACATTAATACATCAATGAACCAAAATATTAATCATCATTACATTAATCGCTCTCGCTTTCATTCAAGTTCACATATATAACGGTTGCTTAAGTTTAAATTACAAGGTTAACCATCGGCTGTATCATGTATCTTAATTTTCAGGGAATTTAGATAATTAACAACTGCATACCTTGATTTTTTTGAGTGTCCTGTGTACAATACTAACCATAATTGCTCCTGCATAATAACTGCAGTCTCATTAAACAAATGTTTGAAGTAAAATATTCTCTTTGTTAACAAACTGACACACTCAACTACCAAATGTTTTAGCGTCTCGACCTCTTGATTACAAAACCGACAACTTTGGTCTGATATTTTCTTCCATCTGTGTAATATCTCTCTTGTGGGCCATATATTTAATCTAAAGCGTAGGAAATCTGAACGGTGTTCAGGACCAGGGGATTGCTTCAGGTATTGCTCTACAAGTCCCTGCGATTTTAAACCAAACGGATTCGAACTGAATTTCGATATTTTCATGCACGCTTCCCTGGTCTTAATCCAATCCGATCTCCACAGTTTAGATTTGGCTTTATCTGGGTTTTCAATAAGTAAAATTTCAGTAATATCAGCCCCATCTAGAAAGTTTTTGGCACAGTTTTGCCAATTTTTTGCAAAATTATCATTTGCTAGCAGTAGATATTGAGATATAATGGCGAGTAATCCATTAGTATTATCTTTCATAATACATTTTCTGTATAGTTGGCAGACTTTCCATTTATATACTGCATAGATTGATATTAAGCCCATTTCATGTCTAATAATCGGCATAGATTCTGAATTGGGTAACATGAGTGATTTTTTCCAAAAAGCACTTTCATATTTGGTCCAATAATGATAAGCTTGACATTTTTTTGTTTCTGACCCATACAGAATCGTAGGGATGTATTTTTGCTTGTAATATATAATCATGGGGTTTATAGTGAATTTACAATATTTTCCCCGAATTATCCGGACTTGTGATATTGCACTGAGATGTTTCAGCTGAATATGATCTTCATACGGTTTGTCAGATGTATGATTATTCACACATACTCCTAGATAAATATATGATTTTACAACCAAAAGATCAGTATCTTGTAATTGCCAACTACATGATTTTTGTCTTGTTTTGACACCAAATTGCATCACTTGTGTTTTTGTAGTATTAATACTAATACAATTTTTCTTGGCATATGTATCTAGCGCTTTCAACATAGTGCGCAAGCCTGCTGGTGTTTTAGACAAAAGAACCATGTCATCGGCATAAAGAAGCCAATTAATGGCTATTCCAAGCAATTTTGGTGGGTCAGTGATCAACCCTTTGAAACTAAGCCCAAAATCTAAAAGAAAAAAATTAAATAGTGCAGAAGCCAACAGACAACCCTGTTTCAAACCCCGCGAGGTGTAAATGGGTTCAGAGAGCAACCCATCATTATTCATGCGAATCTGAATTGATGTATTTTTATGTAGCTCAACTATCCATTTAAGTATATGCCAGGGACACCCCAGGTCCATCAATTTCTTAAAGAGTAATTCCCTGGGAACAAGATCAAAAGCCGACCTAAAATCTACATATGCTACATATAAAGGTTGATGATACTGTTTGTTTTGCTGAATAATAGAGTTCAGGGTGATTAAATTGATAGCTGTTCCCAAACCGGGAACAAAACCTGTCTGAAATGGATCTCTGTGGCTTAGATGATTTAGCCATTTGTTTAACTCACCTAATATCATTCGGGCAAAAATTTTTCCCGGGCAATCTAACAATGCAATAGGTCTATAAGAGGATGGATTAGTCCTGTCGCCTTTTTTAAATATGGGAAGAACAATCGATGTTTTCCAATTCAGGGGAATGGAGCCTGTAGCCATTATTTTCTTAAATATGAGATGTAATATGGTAGACCATAAATGTCTGTTTTGTTTTATTGTAGCATTATGTAAACCGTCTGGCCCGGCTGCTCTTGAGACGCTCAGTTTCGATATAAGAAAAAGTATGTCATCACAATCAAAGTTCACATTATGGTTGGCTACAATACTGTCCCAGTTTAATCTCATATTTGTGATTGGTGTGGTATATATTGCCAAAAAAGGTCCTCCAACAATGTTGAGAAATAGAATTCACCATGAGGGAAGGCTGATTTTTAATCGCGGTTTTATTCAGAAGAGCCCATATAACCCCTGAGGATTTAAGGATGATCTGTTGCATCATTACCTCTCCGTCATGTTGATATTGGGAGGCACGACGTCCCCTTAACCATTTTTTGTGTTCCCTTTTTAGTTGTTTTATCTTGTCATGATTTGTCATAGGATTTGACCCACAACCTTTGTATAGTTTTTTTATATTCCTCCTTAATTCACTTTTCTTGGATTTAACTTCAAGGTCAAAGGCATGAGGGTGAGTTTGTATACCTCGTTTGGGGTGCAACCCCTGTGTAGTAAATAGTTGCATGGCATGAACATAATATCCACTATCACATTCGGTATCACCAGTATACTGCTCACACAAGACCTTTCTAAACTGACATAGTCTTGACTTGGACCATTTTATACGGTTACCAGCATTATTGACCTGTAAGTTCGACATATTAATATTCTGAGACTGTTTTCTAATTTTAGGCCAATCACATATCACCCGCAGCTGGCTATGATCACTCATGATGGTTGAATTGACCGTAAACATAGTTATATTGTTTAGGAAGTGATCATTCACAAAAATGTAATCCAAAGTTGCATGACTACCAGCATTATGCCAGGTGGTTTTGGGAGGATAATCCCCTTGCAATGAACCATTTACCATGACAAAATTTCGATCAGCCATTATGGATAACCAACGACATTCATCTGACATAGATCTCAAGTGTTTGGAAGATAAAAGGTGTAAATTTAAGTCCCCCATTATGAATGTGTTAATAATGGTTTCATCCATTAACAGTTGATCGAGGATCATGGCTAAGGTTTCAAAGAATACATTTGATGACAAGTGTTTTTTCCCCCAATAGATGTTCACTATAGCACAAAACGTTTGACCTAACTGAATCTTAACATATTGAAAACACGGTGATGGAGTTCTGTGCCAAATGACTTCGATGTTCTTATCTTTTCTAAAAGCCATCAGTAGGCCAACCATTGGGCGACCCTGCAGCGGCTCGATGGCAGGTACCACATAGATATTATAATCATCCCACACTGGTATGGCTCGCAGCCACGTCTCCTGGAATACTAATATATCAAATTGGAGGAGCTCTTTGCTTTTGTTGTTAATAAAATGTTTATGGCCTCTTGTATTCCAGGAGAGTAGGCTGATGGATTCCAGTGTCTGGGGTTGTTATAGTCTCATATTGAGATTATCGTCTCTCCATACATTTTGTGCTTGCCCATCTTCTGTAAGCAGTGAGGTTGCATTATCGCCATATGTTCTAATTTTTGGGCGGTCAATAATTAATTGTTTCATATCTTGAGTAGTTGTATCTTGTGATAAAATAAAACCTAGGTTATAAAATGCAGTTCGGGCTAGCCACAAGGTATTTAGTACAACTCTTGATGGAATAAACAGCCGTGCTTCTGTTAGATTTGTATCATTAACAAATTCCACCAGGCTAATATCGGCTGAGATTAGATCATCAAGTGCGATAATTTCCGCACAAATGTTCAAAATGCTAGCTCGATTCAAATCATATGTAGCAAAAGGGTAACCACGGCATTTAATAAGGAGACGATGATGATTTTTATATTGATTTTTGCCGAGATGCCTAGAAACCCCGGGGTCAGATTCGCTCTGCTGGTTCTTGAGCTGTCTGGTGATGGTTGTAGGCCCCGCGGCCCCCTGATGTATCAGGTCATGTGGGGCTGACATTTGTAGCATCTTTGGTTCTCTCAACAGGAGCTCTATATTAGATTTCTCCTTGCTTATAGTTTGATTACACTGATCAGATTTATTTAATAAACCCTGATTGGCTAATCTGATAGTTTCTGTAAGAGCTTCATTTTCTTTAGCGTATTTTAGAAAGGAAGCTCGTATTTCATCGCGCAGATCTTGTAACACGCCGTCTTTGTCATTTGACACATTTGCATATACCTTTTTCCCTTCTGAAATGTCACCATTCTTTTTGTTAGCCTGGTTTTCTCTATAGGGTACTGTATAAGACTGTACCAAAACCTCATTTGCATTGGAATGTCTTTCACAAGCGGCTCTTTTTTCTTCCCGTAAGTCCTGCATAATATCAACCGTAGTGCTTGGTGCATTTTCGTGTAGTGTTTTGGTTTTAATTGGGGCCACAGTGGTACTCATAATCAGCTCTTCATTTGCAACTGAGGAGGTTGAGGGCCCCTTTATTGATTTAACTTGCGTCGCAATGCTCTCAATTGGGGTTTTTCCAGTAAGTCCCACTGGGGGTTGGGAAGTTAATGTCACAGTGGCAAGCAAGTCATCAAGCGGTTGATATTTTAGTGATTCCTTTCTCCTACAATTATTTTCAATATTCAGGTTCAATTTCCTTTTTTTCTTCGCAGAAATTACTAGCTTTGCAGCTTGTTTTACTTTGGACAGGTTTTTCTTATTAACGGTTGTTTGTGGAGTTGCACAACTTGTATCAGGCTCGCGAGACCGGACAAATTCTGAAGGTTGCAATTTCAAAGTAGTAAACATGGGTGCAAAAGATACACCTTGTATTTTCGGAATTACTTCTGTCAGTTTAACCGACGGTAATTGGACACTTTCTCCCTGGATGACTGCATTTGCAGTTATTATTTGTTTCGGTGTGTTTAATGGAGTATCTACTATCAAACCCAGATCTTGTAAAGAATTTGTTTGGGTCGATTGATTTTTTGGCCCAAATGTACATGAACAGATTGGTAGATTTTGAGTCTGTGGCTCTTTTTTAAGAAGTGAATGTAACATTTGAATCTCTTTGTTCTGACCTGTCATTTTTTCGTCCAATGATTCATATAGCTTTGCTAACGACAATAAGGCCGTGTTCATAGCACTCAGAGTATTATTCAGTGCCGAAGCCTCAGGAAAAGAGAATCTATTGTCTTTGTACGGCATCTGGCTATCGCGTATAAAATACGGATGATTACTGTCGGGTTCGTTAAATCTAGTACGCCTAGGCGTTGGAGCTATAAATGAGACATTTGATATATTAGATGAAGATTTTTCAAACAGTACTGGTGATTTGTATAAATCCTGATTCTCATTCGCCAATGTTGGAATAGTGTTTGGTACTTGTTCTTTGTCAGGGGTAATACTTAGAGGTTTTTGTAAATTATCATCTAGTTCGATCAGATCACCCGTATTGGAGCATATGTACATCACCTCAGGTGTTACTGATTCAAGTGGACTCGATGCATTCAGAGACGCTAAAGTGTCATTACCAAAGGCTCCTACTGCTGTTATTTTTACGTACTCAGCTTGCGGTAAATGCTGAGCTGCAACGGAACAAATAGGTGCAACTGTAGGCGATTTAACAGGACACACTTCAAAATGAGTATCGACATTGTCAGTTGCTTGGGAGATAAATAATTCTCCTGTTGTGTATGCCATAGCAATCGCGGCATCCGTTACTTCTCTGGTCATTAGTTGTACATTATCAAGACAATCTCTTGTGTCAGTCATTGGTTCCTCTATTTCAGCGAGGGCCGAAGCACTAGGACAGGCTGAATGCGGAGCCATGACCGAGATCGAGCTCGGAATTAGCAATGTATTTGTCTTACTTCGTGGGGATTTAGATGTTTCCAACCCCACAGTATCTTTTGTACAGAAGGTGCGAATATCCATATTTAGGGAATTCGCACGCTTTCTGTCTTTATTATCCTTGAGTCTTTTATCAATTAAAGCTTTCTTTGTTAGAGGGGACAAAGGATTGTAAATATTTGACATGTGCTCTGGCATTCCTGTTTTCAACGAGTTAATTTGTCGAGACATGTCACACAATGGAACACAATCAATAATATATAAAAGTAGGATAATAACCTCACTTTAGATCATAAACCGTTCTCACACCAAGCAACGAGACAGCAGCCAAAATACTACTCAGGATGGGTTATAGTTAAAAGTGCAAGAGTGATTACGCAAAAATATAAAATATATAATATATATTCCTACAACCTCAAAAAATTGATGTTCATAGATCCCACCATTTACTAAGGCTAATAAGGGAGAAGGAATCTTCACAGCCCCAAAAATGAGATAATATGAGGTCTGGATATCTTCAAACAGTGTCACTATAAATAGAGCTATCAATAAAACATAGCTTAACACAGTTTGTAAAATACAAATGATAAAATATCATTACTAAGAAAGATTAAGAGTAGATCAAAGTCAATATTTCATAAATGACACTTATAACAAAATTGAAAATTAACCATTGATTAAATAGATTAATTGTATAAGACTGAATTATTTAGCTTTTTATATGTAAAGTGTCATCAGTGATGAGCGGCAGTCAAATATAAATAACCACCTGGTTTTGGGAACGCCCGACAGCTTAAGGAGCGGCCTTAGTCCGACTCTCCTCCCCACCAGGATGGTCTTTATGCGTGGAATGTGCAAATTATTCCTGATGTAATCTGCTTACATTATTTTTCACCATGGATGGAATTTCTGGACACAACAGGAGGCACCTTTCGAATCACAGCACGCTGACGCCACAATACGCCCAACAGCCTAACAGCACCAGCCCTTCTGCCTCCAGGGCTTACGCCTCTCAGGCGGCTGGGGCGGACTTTTCACTCGGGCTGAGGTCACGTGACTGGTCAGGTGATCGAGTCTGGGCCCCACCTCCTCCAGGAAGTGGATGCGAGCTGGCAAGAGTTATTGAAAACTCGCAGTGCCAGTAAGAAAAGGACTCCAAAAACGAACGTTCAGGGCACAGTTCGTATGCACAGCAAATACGCCTCTCAGGCGGCTGGGGCGGACTTTTCACTCGGGCTGAGGTCACGTGACTGGTCAGGTGATCAAGTCTGGGCCCCACCTCCTCCAGGAAGTGGATGCGAGCTGGCAAGAGTTATTGAAAACTCGCAGTGCCAGTAAGAAAAGGACTCCAAGGACTCCAAAAACGAACGTTCAGGGCACAGTTCGTATGCACAGCAAATAATACAGCATTCTGTTCTGTTTTTCTTTTTTTTTGCAAAAAGCGGCCCCACAACAAAAGTGTGAGACATGCTTGTAGGGTAGGGCACGCCTCTAGGGATATCAAAGTGTGAGAATAAAAAGCATGGTTTAATCAATAGCCGCTGTGTTGTGAAAGGTGTGAAATGGACAGCCTGGTGCTGACATTGCACACGTGGCAGCTAATCTAGGGATGGTCACTTACTGCCCCGAATCTGCAGCCTTTATGGCTTAGGTATTTAGAAAGGCTTTCTCGGTATAGAAGCAATGCTAGTTAGTGCTAGTTCTCTGGCCCACAAGCTGTTTGATTGTGAGCAGGTCAGATGCCAGAAACAATAGAAAATTGAGGTTGTGAAACACAGTGAAAGACATATGTACATTATTTAATTCTTATATTTTTTCGTATTGGATATATAGATTACCTTATTGGTAACTCAGACTGTGTTTTTCCTAATTTAGTTCCCACACTCATTTCCTTCATCATCTCTAGGGATGGAGCCCTGAGGTGGTACCCGAGACCAGATTTAGTTTTGGCCCCTGCCACTTAGCTAGGGAGTATTGGAGAAAGCATGTAAAGGGATCAGAGGACAATACAACCCATCCATAACACAGAGAAAAGTGAAAGTATACCCAGGGTTTCATGCATAAGCAGAACGGCCGGAAAAGGGGATGATAAGAATCAATTTGCACACCTCAATCAGTCGGAGTAAGGAGCACAATCATTGCCGCTCTGTTCCCTCATCAGAAGAGGGCAGGAGAGCACCATGACCTCAAATTAAAGAGCTTACTAGCAAATCAAAAGAATCATAGAGCATGTAAGGTGATACAATGGCATAAACCTAATTATAGATGTATCCTTATGCCTATTGATATAGCCTCCCATTGTGCTCAATGACGTTGAAGAACTGATGTGAAGGTAAGCATGCAAGTAGCTTCACATTCTTCAGATGTTTAATTAAGGTACTACTGTAGAGGTAACAATTACTGCCAAGCAGTGACTGTAGTTTCTGCCCAGCAGTTTGATGCCAAAAACACTGCACAGAAGAACATTAGTAACTATACTGTTTGGCCACCAGAACAGAAGGAAAGAATCTGACAGTGGGCAATACATCCTAGTAGAGGCCGTCAGGTGGAGGGAAGTGATTATGCATGGAGGTGTGTCCTATGGTGATGGAGTCGGTATAAACACTGCCCAAATCACAGCCATTGTATATCTCCGGATGAGAGGTTTGGTGTAGTGGGGGAACTCTACCTAAGCCAGGAGTTGGGTCCCTGAGGCCCTCTTCACAAGTAGACGAGCGGAGCAACACAAAGCTCCACTGCCTTGACTGAGCATCAGGACATGCCAGAAAATAGAGCTGTCAGGTTCTTAGTGGCAGCCCCAAGCATCGGAGGGCATCACTTTAATGTGGAGTGCTGTTGCCATTCATGGCAGCAGGGAAAGGGGACCCGGCTAGGTGTAAGGAGTAGCATGGCAGTTTAGGGTTCCAGCACCCATTCACCAAAAGTGGTATTGTCTGGCATCTGTAGCCTTGCATGAGGTTCAGTCCTTGATGCCAAGTGCATACCAATACCAATAGAAAGATGGTGCAGAGTTGTTCCACTTTGAAATGTCTCCTAACTTTGATTCCTTGGCACCATTCTAATAAGGCCATGTCATTAGCTGAGCTCATCAAATCCTAATGTAGGTTGTAAATTGAGTATGGCCCCTTCATGTCACATGGTCAACGAAAGATAGAGGTGTGTTGCAACTCTTCTTCTTTGCATAGTTACTGACAAAGTTCATAGGTCAGTTATTTTAGTCTATTTTTGTACCCCCAAACCTCCCAAGCCTACCAATTGTGTGAGTATTTTGTTATTTTCTGTTGTTTCACACTGAATAATGATGGATTCATTACTTTGAATTAATCATATGCACTGGCAATTGTTCCGTGATGCCTTCCATTTCCCTGCCTCCTGTACCACTACTGAAGAGGGAATCAATAGGCAAATCAGTGTTTGCCTCCCCCCCCCAAAACGGACTGACCAGTGTAAACTGATCCTTCACAACCCCAGACATGTTCTGGCCTCAATGGGTGTCATCCGTCAGGTGAAGCATGGCAAGCTCTGGAACCATGTCTTGGCATACATGTGCACCTGGGGTGGCTAGTGATTGATGGAAACGGTATTAATTAATTACATCACTGCCAACTGTTCTGGGTAGCCTTGCATTTGTTAGGATAAAGTACTCTTACAGAAGAGGAAAGCATGTACAAATCAGGGATGATCGAACCCCAAAAGTGGCAATCCAGCTCAAACTGATAAATCTTGTCCTTTCTGCACGAGACCCCAAGCAATTCCTAACATGTTGCAGCAACATCTGTGAAATGCATTTCAGGGTCAAGATACAGAAAGCAAGGAACCCTCATCTGGGAATACCCAGAACATGTAAAGTTACTTTTGAACACTGTAGATTGATGGATGCAAATGCTTTGATTCTACCATAATCAGTGGCAATTTCTCTAAATAGTCTTCCATTCTAGCACTTTTCTGCATGCTCTGCAAAACAGAAGGGTAAAACCATATGTAAATAAACCCTTGGTTGGGTGCATCAGAGAGATATCACTTTGTTTATAAAATGACATCAGTTGCAAGCTTTGGAAGGCTTGCCTTCATGTTTGTGAGAACGGACGCCAGATAGTGCGCCTCTTGACTCACCGGCTATTTAATTAATTAGAGGGGAACTGAAGCAAAGCATTTTGAAAGGCTGCACTTCTATTGAGTAGGATGAACTTTTAAAGTAAAAACAAGATTGTTTTTACTTTACTTGAACTCTTTACTTGAACTCTTTATTTTGATATTGTATGCATTGAATTATTGTGAGGCTCACAGCACTTTTGAGGGCCAGAGTGGCACCTGCTGCAGTACGGGAGTTAGGTAGAGATAATATTCATTGTTTTCGAAATTATTTCTGTTCCTGACTTTAGAATTTTCGTTCCCATCTATGTGGTAATGGCAAGCAGGGTGTGGTCGCTTGACACACTGGGCTTTTTAATGTGGGTGTAACAGATGCCCAGCATGTGTGAGAAAAGTCAAGTAGGTCTGCACCCACCCGCGACTAGTCTGTGAACGGGGGCCACAAATCCTGCCACTTCCACCACAGGTATGGCTCCCTTTGTATCTTAATCCACTTATGTATTAAGAACTCTATGTAATGTATTGGAGCCCTTGAATCAAACACCACTGAAGAATTTCAGCACTTGATCTTTTTCTTAATACTCCATGTACATGTTTACCAAAATAGTCACTTAAATCTTTTATCACTACCATCCGCTGTAAACATTGGCAGGAAATCAATGATATTATTACAAATAACATTGAGGATTGCTGTATCACCAAATCCTGGATTGCTGATGACTGCCTTCCTTTTATTCAAGATATGGTCCCCTCCCGTTATAAAATAATGACAACTAATCAGACTATATTCCAGGGGTGGCGTAGTGACATTACGTGTAAACGCATTTCATGATGTGAGTTGCAAGCTTTCTCCCCATCAGAGAAACAAACTCTGTACTTTATTTTTATCTAGCAACCAGCATGATATGACTTAATGTTCACTACACATTTACCAAACAGTTAAGAGCCCTCCTGTCAGAACTTTTAATGACTGTTAAAAATCTTCTATTTTAGGCAATTTTAACAAAGAGATTGATAACAACATTTGCACCATCTACAAAAATGCCCTTGAAAACATGTATTTAGTCCCATCCAGCACAAACAGTTGTTGGACCTACACATATAGCAGGTAACACTTTGGATTTCGTCTTCTGTATTAACAATCAATTCTCCTTCTCCTTCTCCTCGTCCCGGTGGCATATTCTGAACATTCCTCTATACTGTTCACATCTGGAAATCCCCCAATCTGTGAAACACAAAGCTGATATTATAATGTTAGCCACACGAAGTATACATCCCTAGTTAATCAAGGCTTGGGTATTGTTTTTGTGAATACGGAAGGAAACATTTTGACAATGAAAATGTGACTCTATTGGGACGTATTACTTTGATCACTAAATACCTTTAACAACAGGCAAACAGGAGAGCGGACACCACAAAAGTGGTTTATGACAGAACCTTAAACAGATGAAATTCCCGAATAAAATAATGAATAATAAATAACAAATAATGAATATAACAGAGAGAGAGAGAGAGAGAGAGAGAAAGAGAGAGAGAGAGAGAGTGTGTCTATATATATATATATATACATACACATATATATATATATATATATCTTAAGAAAAGTTAAGGTTACTGTCCATAGAAAATACAAATCTACAAACAATGGAAATATGTAACTTTTATTAAACACGAAAGACAACATAAAATAAAACCAACATTTTGGGAACCTTAACTCAGACTCTTGCATTGTTGCTAATGTGTAATGTTTGAAAGTGTTAATGTGTACATTGTATTTGGTGTTTGTATACAATCGTATGTGTTCTTGGTTGTACATGGATATGTGAATGTTCGTTGTTGGGTGTTAAATTTGGTCTGACGATGTCACCAATAGAATACGTTATTGTGTATTCATAATTTTAGTAATAGTGGGTCTATGTTTCATGTTTCCTTACCATGTAGTGTTTTTTTACGGGTGCATGTTTTAGGTGATTAAAAAAAGGTATATATTCCTCCCATTAATTTAAATTGTATTGTGTGATTGTAGAAGGCATTGTTTGTTTGCTATGTATGGCGTTTTTCTACTGGTTCCCATGAGTTGATATTACCTATTTAGTTGTCATTTGTGATGGTGAGTTGAGGTTCCAACAATGTGGATTTTTATGTTTGGTTTATTATAACTCATTTAGTTTTAAAACATTTGTTTTATTTTCTGTCATCGTTAGTGGATAATAATACGTAAACATTAGCATTGACATTCCCAGAGTTCATAGATTTTAACTTTTTATAGGTAGTTGGCTTAACTTTAAATTTATTACTGATCTTCTTTTATAAAGAGTATGATATGATTTATATGTGAATCTTCTTGACAGGTTTCCCATTGGTGTAGCTGATCATCTTGTGCATTTTGCAATATATAGTTCATGTTGCTGTATTTTTCCATTTCATCGTATATTTTTTTTAATTTTGCAGAAAACATTGAATGCCCTAAGGCAGCTGTACTGTATGTTAAGTGTGGTCCTTAATCTTATTTTAAATTTTGTGGTATGTATTCCATGTTTTTATCCTTCCAAACCTACTATATATGATTGAATAGGGTGTCCATGCGCTGGTGTGTGTGTATGTGTCTGTGTTTGGAGCTACATATATGTTTGTATATTTGTAGGTACATTTTTCCTTCAATTCTCACCATCATGCCTTGTGCATGCCAGCGAATTCTCCTTTTGGGCATGCACAATTAAAGGATGACTGTAACCTGCGTGCCAAAAATCTTGATAACCAAAAATCGACAATTTCGAAATGTGTTGAGCTAAATATCAATTTTTCATCATTTATGGAAATATCCCAGCAAAAAAAAACATGCTTTTTCAGCAATCATTTTGGGCATGAAAATGTTCCTATAGCCTCACTAAATTTGTCAAGATTGTTTGGATTTGCTCCTATAAATTGTATGGCAAATGTGGTGATCCCCTGTGGACGAGACAGATGTTAAGGAAGAAAACCTTTTGACATTTTCTAATGTAAAGAGCAAAGAACCTTAACTACACTGCCACGACCATGTCAGTATAATACAAGTATATATTGTAGTTTTTGAAAGTTAATGTTACTATGTATAAAAAGTTAAAATCCAAAAATATTAAGCATGTCAACATTAAGGGTTAACATACTAATGAAAATATTATTAGTTTGTAAGGCCAAGAGTGTTAAAGTGAGATGTAAAAACATTTAAATCTCACGTTTACACTCCAGGGATTGTTGAACCATTTGGAAGAAGGGTGGGGCATGAGAAGGATTCAACATGTCCACCTTACATTGCCACCTACCTTCCAGTGCCTCCTGGTTTTATGTTAGCATGAGGTTTGTGTGCTGGCAGAAAAGCATGTATTTTGGGCACTTGCTAAAAGCAGACGGATTCCAGAGAAATGGTATTGTAAATTCTGTCTTGTAAGCATTAATGGCAGGTGGCATTTACATATTTTCGCAATACTGAAGATTGTAAAGGCAAGGGGGTAAAGGAGATGTCACTAATTGTACACCTTGCTTTTGCAATTTATTTTGTAAACGTGGAAAATTGCACCTAGGTGATCAAACACCAAATAAGTGTTGGCATTGGTTGTCCCGTCCATGAAGTTACCTCTTTTTTGATGGACCAGTACCAATGCGGTCAATTTTTATATCATGGAACACTTGAACTAGAGGGTGATAATTGACCCTCTCAGCCAAAGAACGGCAGGAAAGATTATATGTTATGTGTGAATCGTGTTCTGGGCAGCGCAGGAAACTGACATTTTTAAACATGTTACTGATTTAATTTCACTTACTGTGATGCAATTTCCTGAGATGTCACTTCCTGTGATATCACTACATATAAAAAAGTAGAGCGAGGCACACCACACCTTTCTGTCAAGGGTCCCGGAAATCCTAGGGTCGGCCCTGCGCAAAGTTGGCCTGATCTCACAGTTTGTGTTAGAATTGTATGACATTTTCACACTAATGGTCTCATGTTCAAAGTCTAAGAAGGTCGTACAAAAGACAGGTGTATATGTGTCATGCCAGCCTTAGCAACACTCTTTGCATTCCATCGCTTTTTCTAGGATTTTACATACATGGAGACGTGTTTTTTTTTTAAAAAGCAAATTGAACAGAGCGGACCACCTGTGTTTGCAAACATGCAATTTTCTACATTTACACTATAAAGTGTGAAGAATATATTTCAACATTGTTGTGAAAAATGTGTAAACTGTAGTACTCTTGTTTGGGTTTCCCTTGCTCCAACCTAGTGTAAGTGATGTGTTGCAAACTGGGCTTATGTCGATTTTAGCACCTTGGAAGATTGCCTGCAGTTCCTTCTATATTAAATTGATGTTTGATAAAGATACTGCTTCCTCATTATTATCACTTTTTGGTAATTTTGGAAGGGATTATTCTAGAATGTGGAATAACCAAGTTCATCTATTTATTTTAAAGGGCAGATAAGTGGTTGGGGTGGTGGTTAAAAATAGGAGTAGGAGGAGGGGTGTTTGGGGGGGACATTCATACACGTTGAAATTGCAGGCTTTGAAATGCCTGACGATGAAAGGACATATAACCATTTAAAAATCATCATACAGCTATAGACTTTAAAATGGATGCCACTTGAAATTTGGGGGTATAATTGAAGGAACTCAAACAAAAAGCTGCACTCTGGGATCGAACCGATGTGATTAGTAGATTAGGGAACAAACGTAAATATAAACTTTCTATGAAACTGAATGATCTTTTCCCTGAACCTGTCATGATTCCTGCCCCTCATGTCCCCAGCCCTCCAAGATGTCAGGCTGGAGCCAGGCCACAATCACCTACATGGCCCTCAAGGGCCTCTCCATCCCTCCAAAGACCCACTTGAGTCAGACTTGGCGCTTGTGGCACCAGACGCACTCACTCCCATAGGATAACATTGGGGATTGGACTTGTAGTGCATTGATGGGGACAAAATGGATGCCCCCACACATTTCGGTTCCCAGAACTGTATGTGCAGTCTAGTGTTTTGGGTGTAGTTCAGCCCAGAGACACCTGGGATACCCAGAGACTATTTAAGCCACACCCAGGCTGAGAAACATGCTTTGTGTTTTCTGCACCTGCAGCGTGACACTCACCGTGTTCGGATCGGTCTCCAGTAGGCCTGCATCTTTCTTCTGCGCTCAGCTCATGCAAGAACAAGAACACCGTTAGGAACAGCCTTACCTTACAGCGCTTCTGCCCATCATTCATCACTTCTTCTGTTCTGCGGGCATCTTCGGCTGTGTCATTCCCATCCTGGCACGCCGCTTCCTAAGGAAAAGGGAAAAGAACTGAAAAAAGGCATTAGTAAGCATTCAGCAAATCTTTGCTTATTTTTAAAGACTGTACGAGCTTCAAACGCTTACCTGAATCCTAGACGCTCTGGGGTCAACTCTGTCTCCGGAACTTCTCATCCATCTGCAAGAGGGAAAAGACACTCCAGGTTAGCGTGGAAACATCTATAGGCGCCGCATACCGCGCTTACTCACAGCATTTCTTCTTCATAACCGCCATCCATGCTGAAAACGTTGCGGCACCTAAAAGACACAGAAAAAGAACTCAGTTCAATACAAATACGAAAGGGTCGCATCGCGCATCACGCTCTCACTCACCTTCAGCGCTACTCATTTCAGCAGAACGTCGCCATCCCCGGACGCCGGCCATCATCTAAGGAAGGAAAGGAACGAAGTTAGAGAACTGTTCAAAAGACTCATTATACTTACCTGTCGGACTCTTGCCAGTGAAGTAACTAGGCAGCAACAAGCCCACATCAATCAACGTGCCCCTGCACTGAAAGCAGGCCGGAGAGCACACTTTCCAAGAAAACAAGGTGAGCTGTGGATCAAAGGGAAGGGTTGGACCCTGGGGAACAAGGGGTTCAAGCACACAGAGACAATAGGGAGTTAAACTCTACCAATCCTGTGTTTCAGGCCCAGTCTCCAGTCAAGTAGACTCCAGGGAAGGGTTCGAGGTCGTAAGAGGTCAGAACAGGCTGAGTGACGTCCCCGTGGATACCAGGTGAGCGTTACAGACCCCTTCAGTTACATTCAATAACAGGCAATTATGTAATTTTATAATGAGATTGCGTATGAATTTATTATATACTGTTGATAATGCAAGGGCCTGGTGTAATATATTGTATCACTTAAGGAAATACTGTCTATGTTTGTCTGAAGTTGAAACTGCTAGGCACAGTTACTATATCCCTTAACATATCGCTTTAGTGAGAGATATGTTAAGGGTTATAGTAACTTTGTCCTCGATGTTGAAAACATCAAGCGGGATCAATTTTGGTCACAAATATTTTCTGGAAGTCCTTTAGTTGCTGCAGCTGTGGCTTTTCATATATGGAAAGAATTTGCTAAAATTCTTGTATATATATATATATATATATATATATATATATATATATATATTGTGATGAGTTCATATGAACATTTCACAAATATTAATGACATACTATCATTTCACAATACATTGCAATACAAAAGAAAATATTCATTAAAATCATATAAAAATGGACATGTGTAATATTCAAAATAGTTTTAAAAAAGAGAGCCTACATCCAAGCCCACATCTCTGTAGCATCTAACAACTTGGCCGAACTTTTCAAAATCTGCAAGGAGCTGGTCAATCCTGCTGCAGTCTCTACCTCTCCTGTTCCCTCCAAGGCCCTCTGCACGGCCTTGGCCTCTCATTTCACTACTAAAACTCAGGACATCCTGTCCACCCTCTCCTCCTCTACCTCCTCTTCCTCCCCCTCTACCACTCCTGGCCCGTTTTAGGCCATCTCTCCTCCTCCTTTCTCCCTCTTTCCCTTGTTCACCCCTGATGCTGTTTCTAGACAAGTCCGATCTAAAGTCTCATCAAAGCAGGTTCTCTTCTGCTCATCCAGAACTATCAAGGACCACATCAAACACCTGTGGTCCAGCCTTGCCCAATTTCTACAATCACTCCTTTGCCACTGGAACTTCCCCTCCCACCTTCAGCACTCTCTTGTGCAGCACCTTCTAAAAAAGCCCTCGGCTGATCCTTCCTGTCTGGCTAACTATCACTGATCTCCAACACTCCTTTCCTGGCAAGCTCTTGGAAAAGCTGGCCATCTACCAGCTTAATATACATACTGAATCTGTTGGTTGCCTCCGTGACCACCAGTCTGGCTTCAGAGCTGCCAGAAGCATGGAAACTGCTCTCCTGAACACCTGTGAAGAGTTGCTCTCCAACCATGACTCTAATAACCCTTCTGTACTCATTTTCTTTCATCTATCCTTTGCCTTTTACATTGTCAGCCATGCCATCCTGCTAAATCTTCTCTGGGACAAGCTTGGTATAACTGATAAGGCCCTGACCTGATTGACCTCCTTTCTCACTGACCGACCATCACAGGTCCAATTGGGTCACCGACTGAACATCACAGGTCCAACTGGGGTCTTTCTTGTCTTCTATCTCACTCTCTACTTGTGGTGTTCCCCAGGGGTATAACCTCTCTCCCTAGCTCTTCAACCACTACCTGGCACCGTTTGCCCACTTCATCGCTACTTTCTGCTCCAATTTTCGATGTTATGCCGATAACACCCACTCCCTCCTTTCCTCTCTCTCTCTGGCTGCCCACTCTGGGCCCTCTTCCTGTTCCTTCATGTGAGGCTAAGAACCTTGGTTTCATCTTTGACTCAACCTTTTCCTTCTCTCCTCACATCTCTTATGTCTCTAAGAAGTCACGCTATCAGCTGCACCTCCTCAGAGGTATTCTTCCTTTTCTCACTTTTCCCCAGAAGCTCACTGTCTCCAGAGCTCTGATCCTCGCTAAGCTGAACTATTGTAACAGCCTCTTTCTAAATCTTCCTGACTCTACTCTTTGAACTTTATAACTTATCCAGAACAGGACTGCAAGACTTGTCCCCAGGACCGTATCTCTCGAGCTCTGAAATCTCGTCACTGGCTCCCCGTGGCTGCAAGGATCAACATCAAGACCCTCTGCATTGTCCACAAGGCTTTCTGGGGCCTGGGACTGCTCCAACGTTCTCTTCCAAAACATTTCCCTTCTCAAGCTCTTCACTCATCCTTCCTTCTCAAGCTCTCCTGCTCTCCTGAACATCCATAAAGACCTGCTGTCTAACCTTGATGCCATTCACCCCTCTGTCCTCATCTTACTCGATCTCTCTTCTGCTTTTGACATGGTCAACCGTGCCATCATGCTCAACTGACTCTGTGATAACCTGGGTATCACTGATCAGGCCCTGGCCTGGCTGACCTCTTTCCTCTCTGACCGACCATCCCAGGTCCAACTTGGGTCCTTCCTCTTGTTGGGTGTCCTGACCCACGTTTGAGCTATCATGCTGCAACATTTGGTGCTGTGGGCTTAGAAAATCCAAGATGGCCAAGAAGCCCACATGTACGCCAGAATAGGAAAACTGTGCAGTACTGGCATGGAAAACATCATGATGGCCAGAACTTCCCAGAAAATGCACAGGGAAATGCATGAAGAATAGGCTGCCACCCATTTTTGCCTAGGTTGTGAGCACAGGAGGGCACTGCCTAAAACCACCATTGGGCTACCCACACAGTAGCCTGAAACCATTGGGAATGGCAATGCTGATTGCCAAAAGCAACCTAGAACTGTGGGGAATTCATTTTCTTAAATACCAAAAATGGTTGCATTACCAGTACTCACCACTATCAGAAAGCCGGCGTTTTAAAACCACCAGACTTTTGGGTAAAACTGAACAAATGAAACAAAACCAGACCAAGGAAAGACTTGCTAAGAGGTGGATACAATGTAAAACTATACTCTGAAATAACTTGAAGGAAGTAATTATTTAATGTGTATGTAAAAATCGTAATAGACTTAAACTGGGGGACAAAAAGTGCCATTTTATCTGAAACCTGGCTTAATGAAACTGAATTCTGCCTGACATTTACCCCCACAGGAGTTAAAACCTGCTCAGCCACTCTTCCCCTTGCCAAAAGAAGTTGTCACCTCTCTGATTAGATTAGGGGTGGAGCAGCTACAGGGAGTTGAACAAAGGCCTGTCCTGGGCCCAGGCAGATGGTTTATTAGGGTGGTCGTAAATGGCTTCCTTTTGAACAAAGCCCTTCCTTGACTCAGGCAGATGGTTTATAGGGGAGGTTGTAAAGTGGCTTCCTCTTGGCAGAAACGGGGAGGGGCAGCCCCTCTGAGGACAGGCTGAGTTTAAAGAAAGTGGATAGACTGGTTTCTCCACCATGTGACCTGGGAAGACACACCCCTGTTGGCCAGAATATGATTTTAAGAAAGATGTATAACTCATGGTGCGGACTTGTCAAAATTATCTAAATGATACCATAATTCTTGTGATTTTTCTGCCCACATTTTAAGAGGTTTTAGGACCTGGTGGTATGATATGGGGGGTTGCTAGCGGAAAATTGGGTTTCACTCCAAATGTCTGCATGTTAAAAATCTGACACTTCATCAATTAATGTCCATACTCCTTGCGCACATGTGAGTAAATTTGGGTAAATGTCCGATATTGCAAAACCAGTTAAAAAGTGCAAAATGTTGCCATTTCTGAATACAAGCCCCCAGGAAGAGCAGAGTTTGAACAGAGTATACCTCATGTGATATGTGATGGGTGCATGTAATTTTAAACAACTGTGTATCTGCGCAATATGTATTTGAATCAAATATAGATTTGTGGGCAAACTGACCAGGGGAGGATCCTCTGACCCATAAAACCTACAGCATCACTCTGACTCACATTTCCTTCCCCCAATCATGGGAGAGGGGAGAATTGGGCCAATGACAAGTAGAGAGGGGCAGGCTTAGCTAGGCCCAGGCACACACCCATTTTCAAAACACATAAAAAGAGACTGCTGGGACAGGTAGGGAGATTCAAATCCAGTTGCTGCAACGCGCTCTGCCGGACCACACAACATCCAGAAGATACCAGATCCAACACTTAGACTTTAAAACTCCAAAGAACTTGATTCAGAACTCAAAGCAAGGGCCTAAACCCACAAACTGAGAACTCTTCTCAGCAGGCCTCAGCATCCAGCAAACCTAACAGCGGTAGTAGCATCCAGGAGCCGTGCAGATCAGCGCTGTGTCCAGAGAAAGCTGTGCAGAAAGATCCAGTAGCTGTGCACAGACGCTGTACCCAGAGATCCAGGAGCCGGGCCAGGAGCAGTGTCAGACCAGACCAGCAGAGCAGAGACCAGACGCTGTGCGCAGAGACCGTCCGGGGCGAACCCAGAACCGAAGCCATCTTGACCCGATCCGTGAGACCTAGACCTTCCAAATACATTGCGAGTACAGCTAGGACGGTGTGAAACCAAATCTATTAGTTTCCAGTGATATAATTCAATCTATTTAATCTAAGTAGAACTGCCTCCTAACTGTCACTTGTCAATTCTGCAGCCGCATAGCTGTCACCTGTCATTTTTAAAAGCTGTCACCTGTCAATTTGAGTTACTATAAATTAAAAAAACAACCTTTACAAAATCGTTCATATCTTTGGAACCGTTTGGGCTAGAAACATGGTTACTCCTTACAATTTTGCCGTTATCGTGATTCACACATTCACGAATTTTGCCGCGATTCACGATTTGGTTAAAAATCCAGCCACGTGTGAAAACAGCAGCTTCCTTGCTTTCCTTTGCCAAAAATTCGTTTAACCTGCTAGTTACTCCTAGAGCATTGTTAAAGGGAGCCTGAGCTCATCCCAAGTATCTTTCACTCACCCTGAACCTCCTAAAGGAAATTAAAACCATTTTCAGCATATTCCTCACTTCATTGCCAGCACATATAAAAGCATTTTGGGCCTGTGTTTCAACTTCTATCCGTAGTCTAAGCTTGCTGGGGTGAACTGAATTACATTTGATTGCATGTCTGAGAACTGTCTGAGAACTGTGCGCTACTCTTCATTTCCTTACATTGCATAAGGGGGGGAGTGGATTGCCAGAGAAAAGTGATTACATTGTTTTGTTGAAATCATATTGAGTATTTTCTGTACTGCATTTTCATTCAACATTGCATCCATCTGAACTTATATAAAGCATTCTCTACCACCTTATTCTTCTGTTCCTATTCACAAGTGTGCTACCTCATCCTTATACTACTCCTGGGTAACCAAATCAGTTTATTAGTAGGACATTACTCACTGTTGATCACTGCTCATGTTTTAAGTGTGATATTAATTATTAATTGTGTGATATTAATTATTAATTCATTATAAAAGTGTGATATATATATATATATACTGTTAATTTTTTTTTCAAATAAACCTTTTAAACTTGCAAAACAGAACTACTTCTTGGCTCAGTGGGGTCAGGGGGATTCTAAGAGAGGGGTGTTATATAGGGGTAGTCATCCAGAACTCATGAACTGGACATAAAGATATATTAATAAGGGTTTCCATTCAGTATCCCAGACTAGGCATTGACTTAGCTGTAGTGTTGAATTCAATCCTCTTACAAATTGGGGGCTCGAGCCGGACGTCTGGGTTAGATCTATCACTTGTGCAGCTTAATACAGTGTGCTAACTGACGGGATACATACATCCGGTCGGATCACCACGCTTTTTTACGCTGTAAAGCACTCTTCAAATGGACACTCTAAGGAAAAGGTCTGTTTTGCAAAAATAAAATACTAATTTCTGTAAGTCAGGAAAGAGATAAATCTCTAGAATGACGACCTTGGTAGACATGAAAATAGTGAGGGAGCACCTCTTACATAAGCTATTTGTGAGAGGTGAGTGGACTCACCAGGACCAAATGGTCTGGTTGCAGGCCATCGCCCAACAGGTCACTGAAACAGGGTCAGACATATGGAGAGATCAGGGTCCATTACATGTGGCCCTGAGTGAACTATATATGGCTCCTAAAGCCAAAGATGAACACAATAAGATTGCCAGGATAGCGGCATACCTGTACCTATATATGGGAGACATGCAGGATAAATATACTGAAATCCAAGATCTGGCAACAGATGGCATTAGAGAAGGTCCAATCTGACCTGGTCTCTTCTGAGCAGAGGCTGCAGAGGAGCCAGGAGTTAAAAAATGATAGTAGGCAGTATATCATTAAAATAAAAGAGGATATGGACATCCTGCAACAGGAAAAGGCTGACCAGGATACCAGATTTCTGGCCTTGCACAAGGAGTACCAAGAATGTTTGGACTCCCTACTGCAGAGCCAGAAAAAGCTGGAGCAACAATTAGACTTTAACAGGGCATGCACAGAGCAGGTAGACACCCTGCAAATTCGATTAGACAGAGAGAAAGAGGACATCAATACATTGATTCTGAAAGACCTGGATACCCAGGCAGAGTTTGATCAGGATCACCAGAAAGCTGGTGCCTTCCAAAGGCAAAGGGACGACCTTGCGGCACAGATGCAGGCTCTTAGTCAGGAAAGGGATACCTTAGGCCAGGAAGTCTGCCACTTAAAAAGGAAAATAGAAGAAAATCACCTGGCCCTCCAGGGACTGGGTGACCTCCAAAAAGAACACCAGAACTTGTTAGAGCACACCAGGAGGGTGGAGGATGCTCTGGCAAGAAAGGAGCAGGCCAATAGGGACACAGCTCAGGAGGTAAGCCTCCTGCAGCAAAGACTGGCCCATTGCTCCAAGACCAATCAGGAGGCACAGAGAGAGAATGAGGCTCTCTGTCAGCACAATGATAGGCTCCAGCAACAGGTAGCGATGCAGGGGAGACTGATAGAGTCTAGTAAGGCCTTAACTGAGGAACTGAAAGCGCAGGCTCTTGCATTGCAACAGGGAGCAGGGGCGGATAGAGACCAGGTTCGCTGGGAAAGAGAAACTCCTGAGCATAACCTCAGGAGCCCTAGTACCAGAGGCCTTCATATCTCTCAGTCCCTGGACTCTGCCACCCCCATGTCCCCTCGCGCACATGAGCCCAGGGCCACAGGGTTGGCAGATTACTATCCAACCAGAAGTATGGGGCTCATAGGCCAGCACCTCCCAGGAATGGAGGGGCGGGCATCCGGGTATGGGCACCCAAGCACAGTGCAAATTAGTGGGGAACCCCAGGAGAGTAGGCCCACTAAGGGCATCCTGAAAACCTCTGCCCAGTTAGGTCAGTGGGGGGGATACCCATCAAATCCTGGCATCAAGGAGAAATCTGAAGACTCCTCTGAACGGCGCAGGACACAGGAGACCAGGTCCCCACATTCTGCCAGCCATTCCCAGGCTCGCAGAATCCGGGAAAACCTGGAAGATCAGACAGGAACCTCTGGGAGCAGTGCCTCTGAGTCAGAGGATGAATGGACCAGGGTTACCCGAACCAAAAAGGCCAATAAGGCAAAAAGGGCCTTGCTTAAGGACCCATTGAAGCGAATAAAGGCAATAAGGAGTGTCATCACGCCTTATCATAAGAACGCCAAGTATTCCGTTTGGGAACACTTGGAGCTCTATGAGCAAATGATGGAGACTTTCCATTTGAAGGACAGCAGTAGCTGCATCCAGTACGTCAAATGGACATTCTCCCCAGAATACTCCAGTTTCTTTGCAGGGCTGGAGGACCAAAATCATTTAAGATGGTCCACCTATAAGGCTGCCATCTTGAAACATTTTTCTGTTCACAGAAATCCTCAAGAGGCTCGCAAAGCAGCCTACAATTTGCAATGTGGGGAGGATCAGGCCCCACAAGAGTTTGTGCAAGAATTAAAACGTGCTTTTGCGCAGACCACCAGAAGGGTTCGCACAGACAGCAAAGAGTTTGTCAATACATTTTTCCATGCTCTCCCTAAATATATAATGACCCAGCTCGTGAGAGATTTTCATGAGAAAAGATCTTTAGACTGGGTCATTGAACAGGCTACCCGGATCTATGAGGTGCAGAAGCCTATCGAAAATAAAAATAATGCGCCGAAAAACCCCAAAACCAACAGCACCCCTGCTGCTGCCAAGGTGGCAGAAGTAAAGGTTGCCCCCGTTTTAGATTTGGAGATGGGGGGGCCTAAAAACCTGCCTGCACCAAATAATTCACAGCCTAGAAGGCCCTTGGGCTAGTCACAGACAGGGAGTCGAGGAGGTAGTCCCACAAATGGGGTCCCCCGCTCCCCTGACTATGTAAATCCCCGCTACAAGGGAAACCAACCAATCCTGGGTTATGTGTGGACTCCTCCAGCCCAAGGGGGGGGAATCCATCCAAGCACCTGACCCGGGGAACTTCCCTCCTAACTTCCCCCATGAGGGCAGAAACTCTCCAAATCCTGGGCAGAACTTTTTCCCAATTTCCAGCCCCAAAATCATCCATCCTTCTTTCCCCAATTCCCTGAGCCCAGACAACCTAATCCGGGAGAGGGGAGGCCAAGGGTGGAGGGGTACCCAAATCTTCCCAACCAGGGGTACTACCAGAGAAGGGATAGCTACCCTTCCCGGGATCAGCCCAGGGGAGAAAATAGAGCCCCGTATCAGCCTGAGCGGGTTTCACAACTTGAGCGCCAGGTCCAAAATATGGCACGAGATCTGGGTCACATACTGAGGGCTCAACAGAACCCTCAGATGAGCATGCCACCGCAGAATGCCCCAAACTCTGGACCTGGTGCTCCAGAACAATGACGGGGGCAGCACCCCGAAACCCACCGGTTCCCAGGGAGGAGGCACAAGGGGAAGGGGGGTGTAAAGCCTTGGAGGAAGCTTCCTTCCCAACTTGTAAACAGCCCCTGGAAAACCAGGAACCGGAAACAAAATCTCCAACCCCTGAAAGCCTGCCTCCCAAGGAGCAGAGGGGGGGTAGGAGAAACAAAGGACCCAAACAGACCCACTTTGTGGAGGAGGTACAGGTCTTCTAATTTGAGGGAGAGGGATCCTCAGAGGATCCTGGGGAAAGGACCTTCTCCTTCAGAGATGGGGGAACTCCTCCCAAGGAAAAATGGGTCCCAAGGAATGCCAATTCAGACTGGGGAGATATGGAGACTGAGCTACCGCCGCCCATCATCTCATCCCAGAACCCACAATACCGAAATCCCCTGGTTCAAACCGATCCTGATGACTGCCTCCAAAAAGGGCGGGGCGGCCCAGAACCGGAACCAGGGGAACCCACAATGGCTCTGATCTCCAGTTGCCAACTTTTTCTTTCAGATTCCCAAAGCTCTCCACAGAATTCTGCCCAAATCTCTTCTCTCGCCATGTCCAAAACCAGAAAATTAGCCCACCAGTTGTCCAAAAATGTGCATTATCTGTGCCCCCGTGAGGAGAAGGAGGGAAGATACTATGACCCGGTACAACTACAGGGGCAGGGTACAATTTTGGCACTGGTGGACACTGGATCCCAAGCTACCCTTCTGTCCAAAAGGGCCTTTGAGGAACTAAATGCCGGAAGGGGGGAGAATTACCGTATTCCTCTCAACTCTCTTCCTGGACAACTGCAGAACTTTGATGGGAAGGAAATTCCCGTTGAGGGGACTGCAGACTTGGACATTAAAATTGGGCGACACAAGGTGAAACACCCGGTCATAGTAGTGACTCCAGAGGGCACCCCTTGTTTACTAGGGAATGACCTCCTGAGAAGGTTGTCACCCCTAATAGATTGTGTAAACAAGGTCCTCTGGACCCAGACTAGCCGACCAATAAAATTAAAACAGAGTGTCAACCATGTTAGTTTAAACGGCACCTGCCACATGGTTGAACAAAAATCTGACCAAGTAGAATTTCACTTCCGGAACAACCAAACTCCAGACGTGACAGTAATAGCAGTAGGACAACCGACTGGTGATGGGGGGGTCCTCTCTATTTATGAAAATCAACCTTCCTTCCAGTTTAAGGTGGTATTCCACACTGGAAGGATACACCCTGAAATTTTTTACTAATCCACAATCAGAAACTCCCACTCCTATAGTCCAGAAAGATGTGAAATCAGCTCAGAGCCTGGCTGATATTCAGCAAATTGGAGAGCAGTTGTTCATCCCTGTTCAGTTAAATGATGGGAAGGACTCTGTTCTCGCTCGAGTGTGTGTGAACAACGGTAAGAGCTTCATCAGCGAAGCCATGTTCCGCCAACTCCCAAAAGATCCAGCCATTCCCACATTCAAACTGATAGACAAATGGGAAATTGACCTGGAAGCACCTAATTCCAAACATCTCCTGCCAAGCATGTGTATGCTCAAAATCTCCATTGGCAACAAGAGCATAGTCCATAATTGTTGGGTCGTGCGAGACGTCACTGCCGCCTTTTACTTAGGCAGTGACATTCTCAATCGCTTTCCCATTAGTTTGGACCTAATCAACTTCAAAGCTTGGTCCCGATTAGCGGATAATCCCATGGGCTTTGATGATCAAGAAAAACCATTTAGGTCAGCTCAATTGCTACCTTTTGCAGTTGAAATTCAGATTAAAGAGGAAGTCACCATCCCAGAAAGGACCCGACAATTCTCCCTGGAAGTGAAAGTTAAAAGAGGACAACATTTGCAAAAACCCTTATGCTTACATACATCTAAATGCTTCTCTCCAACAGCAAGGGTTGGGGGTAAACCCAACTCCATTAGTCAACATAGAACATGACACCATTCTAATAGAGTTGGATAACAGCGACTTAAAGAGTATTACTCTAGCCGCAGGCACCATTATTGGAATGGCGGTTGATGACTGACATTTTTCCATTGATTTAGGAAATGAACTGTTAGGACCAATCCCCAAGGACTGTTTTGACAGTGACAGTGATGACAATACAACACCAGACAGGATTTCTACCCGGCATGGGGAGAACTTCCTGGTGTACACTTCCTGCCCTTATGGTAAGGAAGATGTGACTTGTGACTTCAGGAGGGATGAGGTGATTTTCCAGGTCCATGAGGGTTGCCTTTCCCACCTGAATCCTCCAGTCCAAATCAGCACTCTGACCAGGGACTTCTCCACCCAGCTGGAGGAGGCCGCTGAAATAACCAAACCAGAAGTCTTTCTTGGTGGAAGAGAGAGTCAACCTAGCTGATGCCTGTGTGACTCTGGAACAGAAGCAAAAGTTGAAACAAGTTTTCTTGGATTTCCAAGATCTCTTTGCGGTAGACTCATATGACTGTGGTCGCACCGACATCCACACCACAACAATTCCCACGGACCCTGGAATGACTATGGTGTTTGTGAAGCAATATCGTTTGCCTCTCGCATCCATGGAGTCCCTTACTGAAATAATTAAGAACCTTGAGTCCCGGGGAATAATCCGTCCAGTCCACAGCACTTTCAATAATCTGGTGCTGGGAATATTGAAGCCAAACGGCCAGTGGGGACTTTGCGCCGACCTCAGGGAGCTCAACAAACGGGTCCATACTTCACGATGGCCTCTGCCCTACATAGACCCAGGGCTGGCCCAGATCCAGGGGTCACAGGTATTCACTGCAATAGACCTGACCAATGGATACGGGACTGTGCCTGTCAGTAGGGAGGACCAATACAAGCTGGCTTTTACCTTTGGGGGCCAGCAGTACACATGGGTCCGGACTCCCTTCGGATACCTCAACTCCGGCAATGAATTCAACATTTTCCTACATAAGGCCATGCCCGACCTAGGTGCGAGGGGTAACCTGGCTTATGTAGATGATGTCCTCATCAAAAATTCATCTGTGGAGGAACACATAGCGGACATCCGTTATGTTCTGACACAGTTGAGGGCCACCGGAGCAAAACTTTCCTTTCAGAAAGCACACTGGTGCAGAACCCGTGTTAATTTCTTGGGGCATGAGATTACTTCTCAGGGTCGCTGTCCTCAAGAAAAGAAAGTGGAAGCACTCCAGAAACTGAAAGACCCCACAACTCTGCGGGAACTAAGGAGCCTCCTTGGACTGACTAAATACAGCAGAAAGTTCATTGAGGGCTACGCAGAGATCACCAGACCCCTGATTCATCTCCTGAAGGGGGGGGGGGTCAAGTGGGAATGGGGTCCAGAACAAGCCGAGGCAGTAAGAAAACTCAAAAGAAGCCTCTCACAAGCGCCTTGCCTAGCTTACCCTGTCAGAAACAAGGAGTTGTTCCTGGAGACGGGGTTCTCTAATACGTGCTTGACGGCAGTATTATACCAAAAGCATGACAAGGTCAATAAAGTAATCTCCTATGCGAGCAAAACTTTATCCTATGTGGAGGAAAAATTCAACGATTGTGAGAAGGCACTGCTGGCAACGGTGTGGGCATTGAAGAATTACCGCCCGTTTATCCAGGGGGAACACATCATAGTGGAGACTCCACACCAGCCTCTGCAATATCTCAAAAGTGACAGAATCCGGGCCGGAAATGTGAGTAATTCACGAATTACTTCCTGGATTCTGTCAATGCAAGGCTTTCCTGTGGAGGTCAGATATGGCCAAAACAAGAAGAGTCCCCTCACGCAAGGTCTGGCTGACTTGCATGATTGTGCCAGAGAAAACTGTCTCGAGGACGAAAGTCTAAAAATCAAGGACAACATGGAGGCATACCTTAATTCCCCACACAAAGTCTTTGAAGAAGACAAGTGTGAGGGAATGCCCACTGTCTATGTGGATGGATGCTCTTACCATGTTGACAACGATGGGGAGAAAGAACTGGTGGCTGGCGTAGGGAATGCATGGGTGAAGGAGTTCCCAGAACCCTCCGCTGGATACAAAATTGGTACCCGAAGTAGTCAGGTGGCAGAATTGATGGCTGTGCATCAGGCCATCCTCACTGCTGTCCAGCATCAACTCCACAAACTGGTCATAATCACAGATTCGGATTATGTACGGAACGGGTTCATGGAGCACCTGGTTAATTGGAAAACCAGAGACATGTTATATGCTAATAACAAACCCTTGAAACATGGGAAGTTAATCCAAAACATTGATGATCTGGTCACATCGAATGGGATGACTATCTACAGGAAAAAGATCAAGGGTCATTCCAAAGTAGAGGGACCAGACAAAACTGGAAATGTCTTAGCTGATCAGCTGGCCAAAACCGGGGCCATCCAAGGGGATCTAATTGAAATTGAGTCCCTGTTGGGGGAAATCCAGGTCACTGCTATCACTAGGTCCCAGACAAATGCTCACAATGATCTTTCAATTGCACAATGGAGTAAGGAGACCCCTGATGCTGATTTGAAGGGGGATCCAATAATTGGTCAATTTTACCAACACATTGAGGACCCTGAGAACTTTCCCCTGACGGATACCGATTACAACGGGAAAGAGGACCTTAGAGTGTTGATGAAATGTCCAAAAAGGTTCCGGATCCATAGACGGTTTGATTGGTAAAGAAAATCCCAAGCTGGCCATGATCAGTGGGTGGTTCCTACCTCTTTCCGAAGCCTGATGTTAAGTCACGCCCATGATGCGGCTACCACCGGTCATAGGGGGTTTCATACAACACTTGAGATTTTAAGAGAGGTCGCAAACTGGCCACACATGGGCCAGGACCTCAACCAATATTTGAAGGGTTGTCTTGTGTGTGCACAATTTCAGCCAACATCCCTCACACACCGGGCACCTCTCCAAACGAGGGGAATGACACTCCCATGGTCAGATTTGCAAATTGACTTTGTAGGCCCTGTGATTCGCTCTGCTAGGGGGAATAAGTACATGTTGACTGTGACATGCTTGTTTACCAAGTGGGTGGAATGTCTCTCAGCACCAAACTGCAAGGCAGAAACTGCAGCTGCCCTGATGATTAACCACATCTTTTCCCGTTTTGGTCTACCTCAAAGGATTGAGTCAGACAGGGGTAGCCACTTCACCAGTGAAGTAATGACAAAGATGTGGGAGATACTGGGGGTCAAGAGGAAGTTACATATTGCTTACCGGCCAGCTTCTTCTGGGGCAGTAGAGAGATATAACCAAACCATTGTGAGCATATTAAAGAAGTTTGTGGCAGAGTCTGGGCCAAGTTGGGATATCCGATTACCTCTGGTCCTAATGGCCATCAGATCTACCCCTTCATCTGCAACCAAAATGTCACCATTTGAGTTGATGACTGAACGCAAGATGGTGCTTCCTCAGCATTTGCTCTACAGAACCCAAGAGCAAACGTTGATAAATGTCTCCACAACTCATGAGTATGTGGAGAATTTAAGGAAACACCTTCAACATGCTTTTGCCTATGCTCAGCGGAATCTAGAAAGATCAGCCAAGAGCATGAAGACCCACTATGATTTAAAAACTACCCAAAAGGAATATAAGGTGGGTGATCGGGCGTATCTATACAACTTCCAAAGAAACCAGGCAAAACAGTGAAAATTCTTGCCTACATAGAAGGGACCCTTTGAGATTATAGACAAGATCTCCCCTGTGGCCTACAAGATCTGCATCCCCAAAGGCGGTTTGGCAGAGGCGGAAGACAAGTGGGTCCACATAAACCAGTTGAAGTATTGCCATCCCAGGCACACTTTGCAGCAACTGGAGGAGTCCTCTGTAATCCCAGAGGGTACCGCTCCAGAGTAATTCAATTCCAACCCTAAAATATCCTACATATAAGCTATCAAATTCTGTGTTTCTCAAGTTTATGTGTTCCTGTCGCTTAATTTAAAAAAATGTGCATGTTCATATCTGTTGAGTTCTAAAATAGATATGCCACCCCACTATATCAATGGTGGGAGAGAAATGTCCATGAATAGGTATTGCCGCTTTTCCTTTGTTGTCCTAGGAGAAAGAAAACCTGGAGACTGGCCAGGGAGGACGATCCGGAGACCGGGAGCAGAGACCCAAGGGGCCCGGGGTACCGCCCAATATTCCCATCAGGACCGGCGAGGAGAACCGATCGATCAGTACCGGATGGAGGAAAAGATGCTGAACTGTGCCATTTGCAGAACTGGAAGAAGATTATGCGGACATACCAGTGCGTGGGTCATAACCTTCTGTGCACCCGACTCCCCATCGACTCAAATTCAAAGTGCAGTCGCGTGGGGGGGCTTTGTTGGGTGTCCTGACCCACGTTTGAGCTATCATGCTGCAACATTTGGTGCTGTGGGCTTAGAAAATCCAAGATGGCCAAGAAGCCCACATGTACGCCAGAATAGGAAACTGTACAGTGCTGGCATGGAAAACATCATGATGGCCAGAACTTCCCAGAAAATGCACAGTGAAATGCATGAAGAATAGGCTGCCACCAATTTTTGCCTAGGTTGTGAGCACAGGAGGGCACTGCCTAAAACCACCATTGGGCTACCCACACAGTAGCCTGAAACCATTGGGAATGGCAATGCTGATTGCCAAAAGCAACCTAGAACTGTGGGGAATTCATTTTCTTAAATCCCAAAAATGGTTGCATTACCAGTACTCACCACTATCAGAAAGCCGGCGTTTTAAAACCACCAGACTTTTGTGTAAAACTGAACAAATGAAACAAAACCAGACCAAGGAAAGACTTGCTAAGAGGTGGATACAATGTAAAACTATACTCTGAAATGACTTGAAGGAAGTAATTATTTAATGTGTATGTAAAAATCGTAATAGACTTAAACTGGGGGACAAAAAGTGACATTTTATCTGAAACCTGGCTTAATGAAACAGAATTCTGCCTGACATCTACCCCCACAGGAGTTAAAACCTGCTCAGCCACTCTTCCCCTTGCCAAAAGAAGTTGTCACCTCTCTAATTAGATTAGGGGTGGAGCAGCTACAGGGAGATGAACAAAGGCCTGTCCTGGGCCCAGGCAGATGGTTTATTAGGATGGTCGTAAATGGCTTCCTTTTGAACAAAGCCCTTCCTTGACTCAGGCAGATGGTTTATAGAGGAGGTCGTAAAGTAGCTTCCTCTTGGCAGAAACGGGGAGGGGCAGCCCCTCTGAGGACAGGCTGAGTTTAAAGAAAGTGGATAGACTGGTTTCTCCACCATGTGACCTGGGAAGACACACCCCTGTTGGCCAGAATATGATTTTAAGAAAGATGTATAACTCATGGTGTGGACTTGTCAAAATTATCTAAATGATACCATAATTCTTGTGATTTTTCTGCCCAAATTTTAAGAGGTTTTAGGACCTGGTGGTATGATCTGGGGGGTTGCTAGCGGAAAATAGGGTTTCACTCCAAATGTCTGCATGTTAAAAATCTGACACTTCATCAATTAATGTCCATACTCCTTGCGCACATGTGTGTAAATTTGGGTAAATGTCCGATATTGCAAAACCAGTTAAAAAGTGCAAAATGTTGCCATTTCTGAATGCAAGCCCCCAGGAAGAGCAGAGTTTGAACAGAGTATACCTCATGTGATATGTGATGGGTGCATGTAATTTTAAACAACTGTGTATCTGTGCAATATGTATTTGAATCAAATATAGATTTGTGGGCAAACTGACCAGGGGAGGATCCTCTGACCCATAAAACCTACAGCATCACTCTGACTCACATTTCCTTCCCCAATCATGGGAGAGGGGAGAATTGGCCCAATGACAAGTAGAGAGGGGCAGGCTTAGCTAGGCCCAGGCACACACCCATTTTCAAAACACATAAAAAGAGACTGCTGGGACAGGAAGGGAGATTCAAATCCAGTTGCTGCAACAAGCTCTGCTGGACCACACAACATCCAGAAGATACCAGATCCAACACTTAGACTTTAAAACTCCAAAGAACTTGATTCAGAACTCAAAGCAAGGGCCTAAACCCACAAACTGAGAACTCTTCTCAGCAGGTCTCAGCATCCAGCAAACCTAACAGCGGTAGCAGCATCCAGGAGCCGTGCAGATCAGCGATGTGTCCAGAGAAAGCTGTGCAGAAAGATCCAGGAGCTGTGCACAGACGCTGTACCCAGAGATCCAGGAGCCGGGCCAGGAGCAGTGTCAGACCAGACCAGCAGAGCAGAGACCAGACGCTGTGCGCAGAGACCGTCTGGGGCGAAACCAGAACCGAAGCCATCTTGACCTGATCCGTGAGACCTAGACCTTCCAAATACATTGTGAGTGCAGCTAGGACGGTGTGAAACCAAATCTCTTAGTTTCCAGTGATATAATTCAATCTATTTAATCTAAGTAGAACTGCCTCCTAACTGTCACTTGTCAATTCTGCAGCCGCATAGCTGTCACCTGTCATTTTTAAAAGCTGTCACCTGTCAATTTGAGTTACTTTAAATTCGAAAAACTCCTTACACTTTTGCCGTAATCGTGATTCACGCATTCGCGAATTTTGCTGCGATTCGCGATTTGGTTAAAAATCCAGCCACGTGTGAAAACAGCAGCTTCCTTGCTTTCCTTTGCCAAAATTTTGTTTAACCTGCTCGTTACTCGTAGAGCATTGTTAAAGGGAGCCTGAGCTCATCCCAAGTATCTTTCACTCACCCTGAACCTCCTAAAGGCAATTAAAACCATTTTCAGCATATTCCTCACTTCATTGCTAGCACATATAAAAACATTTTGGGCCTGTGTTTCAACTTCTATCCGTAGTCTAAGCTTGCTGGGGTGAACTGAATTACATTTGATTGCATGTCTGAGAACTGTGTGCTACTCTTCATTTCCTTACATTGCATAAGGGGGGGAGTGGATTGCCAGAGAAAAGTGATTACATTGTTTTGTTGAAATCATATTGAGTATTTTCTGTACTGCATTTTCATTCAACATTGCATCCATCTGAACTTATATAAAGCATTCTCTACCACCTTATTCTTCTGTTCCTATTCACAAGTGTGCTACCTCATCCTTATACTACTCCTGGGTAACCAAATCAGTTTGCTAGTAGGACATTATTCACTGTTGATCACTGCTCATGTTTTAAGTGTGATATTAATTATTAATTCATTATAAAAGTGTGATATATATATATATATACTGTTAATTTTTTTTCAAATAAACCTTTTAAACTTGCAAAACAGAACTACTTCTTGGCTCAGTGGGGTCAGGGGGATTCTAAGAGAGGGGTGTTATATAGGGGTAGTCATCCAGAACTCATGAACTGGACATAAAGATATATCAATAAGGGTTTCCATTCAGTATCCCAGACTAGGCATTGACTTAGCTGTAGTGTTGAATTCAATCCTCTTACAAATTCGTCTATCTCGCTCTCTTCCTGTGGTGTTCTCCATGGGGCTAACCTTTCCCCCTAGGTGTTCAACCAATACCTGGCACCTCTCGGCCACCGCATTACCGCTCTCTGCTCCAACTTTCAGTCCTATGCGGATGACACTCAGCTCCCTTTTAGGCTCCCCTCTGCCACCGCTTCTCCCTTTCTCAACCCAGATTGTCTGTTTGAAATCCAGGAGTGGTGTGTTGCCAATGATCTCTGCCTTAATGCCAGAAAGATGAGATCCTCCTCATTGGCACACCTGCACCTTCCTTTCCTGTCACTCTCTGACCCGCCACTCTTGGCCTTCTTCCTGCTCCCACCTGTGAGTCTAAGAACCCTGGAGTCATCTTCAACTCCACAATCTCATTCACTCCTTGCATCTCTGATGTCTCTAAGAAGTCAAACTACCAGCTGCACCTCCTCAGAGTTATTCTTCCTTTTGTCACCTTCCCCAGAAGCTCACTGTCTCTGGAGCTCTGGTTCTCTCTAGGCTGCACTACTGCAACAGCCTCTTTCTAAATCTGCCTGCCTCTACTCTCCATCCTCTACAACCCATCCAGAACAGGACTGTGAGACTTGTCCTTGGCCTCAAGTCCAGGGCTCGTATCTCTCCAGTCATTAAATCTCTGCATTGGCTCCCAGTGGCTGCAAGGATCAAGTTCAATACACTCTGCATTGTCCACAAGGCCTTCTGGGGACTAGGACCAAAATACCTCCATTTCTCACTTTGGAAATATCTTCCTACTTAAACTCTGCAATCCTCCACCACCAACTCCTTGAGGGTCAGTCACTTCTCCAAGCAATGGCTTGGGGGCATATCTCTTTCTTCGGCTGGCACCTCCCTCTGGAATAGTCTCCCTGCCTCTCTGAAACTTGAGCAGAACCATCTCCGGTTCTGGAAAGACCTCAAGACCTTCCTCTTTGCTTCTGCCTTATCTCTTTCTCTCCCCTGCTGATCTCCTGTCTGATACTGCACCGGTCACCTGGTTACCCTCTGAACTCGGGCCCAGATCCCTGCCCGCCCAGTTGCACACCTGCACTGCCTCCTGGCAACCCCTGTGCTTGTGTTCTGCATCTGCAACCCTACATTCCCCTTATGTCCACTTATCAGACACCTGTTGTCTGCGCTTTTATCACTTGCACTTGCCACCTGTTGGCCATAATACTTGTTTTTGATCCCATGTCTGGTACTTGCCCTCCTCCCCTCCCCCCGGCAGTTTTCCCTCGCCCTCTCCCCAGCACTTGCAGGGGAGAGGCGATGGTCTCCCTCTCAATGTCACTAGGCCTAGTAAGATTGTTGTCTTTGTCCTCTCTCTGTTTCCCCTCCCTTGCCTTGTCACGCCTTAAAACACTTGCATATGGGCGCGTTATAAATGCTATATTATATTATATGCACCTCCAACTCTCTGAGGGTCAGACGCTTCTCCAAGCAGAGAGTTGGGGGCAGATCTATCTCTTCGGCTGAAGCCTCCCTCTGGAATGGCCTCCCTGGCTCTCTCAAACTTGAGCAAAACCACCTCCGGTTCCGGAAGCAACTGAAGACCTTTCTTTTCGCTTCCGCTTTCTCTCTTCCTCTCCCCTGCTGATGCACCTGACTGCTCCACCCACTGGTCACCTGGTTACCCTCTGAACTCGGGCCCAGGCTCCTGCATGTCCAGTTGCCCTTGCACTGCCTCCGGGTTCACCAGCACTTAAGGGTCTGTATCTACAACCCTACAGTACCTTCTCTCTGCACTTATGAGGCACCCGCTGGCTGCACCTGTGAGTTAACTGCACTTCCCCCTTCCCCTCCCCCTGGCACTTCACCTCCTCCCTCTTCCCTGTACTTCCAGGATCTGAATGAGACAAGGCCTAGTAAGGTCGTTATTTTGTCCTCCCTTGTTTCCCCCTCCTTGTCTTTCCACGCCTAAAAACACTTGTGTGCAGGCGCGTTATGAGTGTCACATCATATAATATCATATCAAAATCGTAATTAAATTCAGTCTAAAACAGTGAATAAAGACGGTCTAAATATTTAATTCAATGTCATCGAATATCAGTGTATTCATTTGATGAATGTCAGTTTTTCCAGTTAACGTTACCAGCGATGGTACGTTATAAGTCTCAATGAATTCAATAAAAACACCAATGAACAGTGGTTGTTTCTAAAATGGCAAGCAACGTGTCATTTTGACCTGGGGAAGAAGAACAATGTGCTCCCACCAGCTCCCACCTTTTCCTCTCTTTATCTGCAGCAGTTTTGCACAATAAAATAAGCCCAGTGGGGCTTGTAATCTGTAGGGGCCTCAATCTACACTTATTACAATTGGACCTTTATTTTATTTACAAAAGTCATCGCTGAGCATGCAACACGCTCCAAAATATTCCAGTTGAAGCATAACTGACACTGTATCAAAGCGCTTATACATTTGGGCATCCGTGTTGCTTCTAAATTGCCCAGTGTGTGCCAAATCCTTGTTTCTCCATTGATTTTGGTGCATGGTGTGCACTCTCCACGATGGCCGCCCCTGCCTAGGGCAGAGGAGCCATCCCCTGCCTGTATGCCTGCCCCCTCTACGAATGACTGCATCACTCCTCTTAAGCCAATCAGCCTTCTCCTTCCTCTCCCCCTGCCACTCCCTCTTTTCCCCCCCAACTGGAGTACCACGCCCCTGTACTGCACCTCAGAAAACCTTCAAAGGCATAGACCGTATCCACCTGGTGACTCTTAACGCCTGCTCAGCCAACAAACACTGCTGACATCTGCCTCCTTCTTGAAGACACTGACCTTGACATTCTCACTCTTACTGAGACATGGTTCAATGCCAGCTCAGTCACTGCTTTAGATTCCCTCCTTCCTGACGGCTTTAAGGTCATAACCAAGCCGCACCTCACTGTTACCTTAATCTTCCCTGAGTGGGTTCCTTCTTCCATCTTAAACACTCAGCTCTAATCTTTTTTTGAGAGCCTGGTATGCAAGTTGATATTCTCTTCTCTCCCTCCTCCACCCTGACAATTGCTGCCATCTGGAGACCTCTAGGTGTTACCTTCCTGTTCCTCTTTGAATTGGTCAATTTCTGTTCCTCCTTACTTTCAACCTCCTCTAACCTGCTCCTCTTGGGTGATTTGGACATCCAATTGGACTCCCCTGGCAAAGCATCCACTATTTTCATTGACCTCTGCACCTCTATATCTCTCTCAATTCTCTCTTCTGGTCCAACCCACTCTGCTGGGCACACTCTGGACGCCCTCATCCACTCCAACCTCTCTCTCTCATCACCTCTGGTCACTCCTATCTCTTGGTCAGACCACTCTCTTCTGTCCTCCCACCTCGGTCCCTGTGGCCCTTTGAATGCACCTCCAAAAGCCCTGCCAACCTCATTCAAAAACATCCACCCGATTAAATGAGTGTCAACTGCTGCCTTCACTTCCACCTTTATCCTCCCTTTCCCCCAACTCAGGCTCTACCATCGACACTGCTCTCAGCAACTTTCACCTGTCCACCAAAATCCTTGACATTATTGCGCCAGTCATGAGGATCCGCCTGAAACACACGTATAAGCTCAACACCTGGTACGACTCTGAACTTGTAGCCCTGAAAAAGAAGTGCAAAGTTGCAGAACAGAAGTGGCAAACTTCAGGCTCACCCTCGGACAAACTGGCCTGCCGTCTGCTCCAAAAGCAAAACAGACACACTGTGCCAAGAAAAGGGCCTATATTCAGGAACAGGTATCTGGCACATCCACCAACATGGCTGAACTTTTTAATATCCACAGGGAACTAGCCAACCCTTCCGCAGTCTCCTCCTCCCCTATTCCTTCTCAGGCCCTCTGCAATGCACTGGCCACTCACTTCATCACCAAAACTGAGGACATTCTGAACAGCCTTGTTACTCACCCTCCCAACCCATCCCTCACCCCCTTGCCTCCCTTAGCCACTCACCCTCCTCCTTCCTCCTTCTCCTCCTTCACCCTTGTCACACCTGAAGAAGTCCCCAGGGTGGTCCGCTCTATGAAGGTCTCTTCCAAACAGGTTTCCCTTGCTCATCCAGAACCTTCAAGGACAATATTGTCTCTCTTGTCTCTCTTGCCCTGCACTCATTGATCTCTGCAACCACTCCTTTGCCACTCCTTTGTCACTGGTTCGTTCCCTCCTCCCTCAAGCACTCGCTTGTGTGCCCCCTCTTTAAAAAAACCATCAACAGACCCTACCTGTCCAGCCAAATACTGCCCTATCTCTATCACCAACTTCCTGGGGAAATTGATGGAGAATTTGCCCCTGCCCCAACTCAACTCTCACACTGAACTTGTTGGTGGTCCCCACGACCATAAATCTGGATTCTGAGCATCCAGAGGCACAGACACTGGTTTTTTGAACACATGTGAAGAACTGCATGCACCCCTGCCCTGGATTCCTACTCTCCAGCTCTCCACATCCTTCTTGATCTCTCCTCTGCCTTTGACATGGTCAACCACTCCATCCTCATACAAAGGCTCCACAACACCCTTGATATCTCGGAGCTGGCACTGGACTGGCTGACCTCCTTCCTAACTGACCGCTCCTCCCAAATCATCCTTGGCATCTTCTCCTCTCCTACCTCTTTCTCCACCTGTGGTGTCCCCCAGGGCTCTATCCTCTTGCCTTGGCTCTTTAACATCTACTTTACTCAGATGGCACTCCTCATCTCGTCCTTCTCCCCCAACTTCTAGTGTTATGCAGACAACACACCACTCTTCTTCAAACTTCCGGTTGACCCTCTTGCACCTTCCATCATCCCTGACTAAATATCAGCCAGCCAGTAAAACAGAGATCCTTCCCATTGGGACCTCGCTCCTGACCCCTTCCCTTCACTCTGGCCTTCCTCCATGGGCTCTCTTCCTGCTCCTTTTTCTGAAGCCAGAAACCTTTTAGTCATCTTTGACTCATCTCCCTCCTTCCTCCCTCACACGCAGGACATTGCCCAAGAAGTCCCACTTTCAGCTCTTCCTTCTCAAAGGAATTCTACCTTTTCTCACCTTCCCCAGAAGCTCAATGCTACCCGAGCCCCAGTTCTCTCTAGGCTTGACTATTGCAATAGCTTCCTCCTGAATCTACCTTCTTCCACTCTGCAACCCCTCCAGCTATTCCAGAATAGGGCACCAAGATTTATCGTTGGCCTCAAGCCCAGGGACTCCATCTCTCGTGCCCTAAAAAGTCTTCACTGGCTCTGATTTGCTTAACAGCTTAAATTCAAATCCCTCTGTATCATCCACAAGGCTGGGGCCCGGAACCACACTATGTACAACTCTCTCTTAGCAAATATTCCACCTCTGGACCTCTGTGCTCTTTTGGCACCAACTCTTTGTGTGTACAGTGTTTTGCTAAATAGAGGGCAAGAGGTTGATCGCTTTCCACAGCGGGCTCCCTTCTTTGCAACAGCCTCCCACTCCCTCTTTGTCTTGAGCAGGACTTTCTTAAATTCCGGAAGTTCCTCGAGACTTTCCTCTTTACCTCCTCCTTCCCCCGTCTCTCCTCTGCCAATCTCACAGCTACTTGATTAGTGTCCAGGTCCCTTATGCATCCTCGGGGCCATGACCTCCCACACCGAATCCCCCCCCCCAGCGTCTGTCTATCCTCAGCACTTACCTCAGCATACCCTCCACCCTGGAGGCTTGCACTTACATGCATTGCACTTCACCTGTTGCTCACCCGTAAGTACCCCAGCACCTACCAGATTCCCCCTCCCTTCTGAACTTGCATGTTCTGAACACTCACAAGCCGTAGTAGGTTTGTCTCCCCCCCACTGTATTTTATATTTACATTTTTATATTTTAATTTTTCTCATCCCCTTGTCCCCTCCCTCTTGCCCTGTGGGTGCTTTGAAACAGAGTTTACTTACTGTATAAGCGCCTAACAAGTGAACAATAAATAAATAAAATAAATATTGCGCAGGTGTAGCTGAACGCATTAATTCCGATCAGTGGCCACATTTTATAGCTAATGTTTGCAACAGCATGTGAATGATTGGATGATGATTTTTTCACTAGTAGAACAATGGGCCTGGAAACAGGAATTCCATGCTGCGATCCCAAGTCTCAGTTCTCCATTGACTCAGAGTGTGATCCTGGCCAAGTGCTGGTCTCGTTTGTTTGGGTGGATCACGTCCGAGGTTATCACCTAAGAATATCTACAGATATGGCGTGGTTGATCTCATCGTCTCCTTCCATAGTTTTTCAAAATAAAGCTATAGTTTGAAATTAAGCTGTCTAGCAAATCGGACATTTGCCCTCATTTTAAATTCTCTCGGTTCCGTAACATTAATTTTTAAAAATGGACGCGTCCAGATATAATACACAGGCACAAGATGTATGATAGCTTTCGCACATGCATGTGTTTTTACAATTTGTACTATTTTTGTAGCGCTGAGTCGATGCAGACACCATGAGTCTAGTTTCTGGTTGATACATCGGCTGCCTGCAGCCCATGTCAACACAATAAAAGACCCAATTGCCTTGTTACTAACACCGTGAAATATTGCACAATGTTCAAGCATCCAAGTCGCCGGAAAGGGCTATACCAGGAACATATGCTGCGCCCAAGCCAAAGCCGGGAGTCAAAGTTGTGTGTGTAACTTACAAGGCCTCGCAATCGCTCTCCGTGTTGCTGAACTGGCTGATCCGCCAGGGGGGGCTTTTAAAGCGTAGACACAGAACGCGACAGGACTGGTTCTGTTTTTGTCACTCTTAGGAGTCGCTCTGGGGAGGAACGCACGGCGTGAGTGCATTTGGAAACAGCACTGGGATTACTCGTGTATGTTGCCGTTCGTGGTCCTAGATACTTGATGTGATTAAGGTGCAGTAATGCCTAAAAACAGGTGTTGTTTTATGTACGTTTACTACGGCAATCGTGCAGTACTGCAGTTACAGTGTAGATCGGATTCCCTCTGTGATGAGGCAGCGAGCAAGGTTTTCAGAGCTCTGTGGGCCGCCCACGGGCATATTCCACAAATACGAACCAGGGACAACAAAATAGCCAACTTAAATCTCCTTTTAAACATTGTTTTTCGAGAGGCAAACAGGCTTTCCCTAACACGAAACGTTAAACAAAATCTTCTCACGCGAGCCGTCGTTTCTGAGCAGCAAAAGCCTGCAAAATAACCGTGTTATGTTTGTTTTCCAGGGCTCAACGTCCATAAGGTAAGAACCGTGGGTGTCTGATATGGCAAACTGAAAGACCAACAACGTGTAAGATGCATATGTAGAATTGTGTCTTGGTAGTTGCCTAGGGGGATTGCTTTGCAGCTGCTCAGGGATGAGTAGTTTCTAAATCCCACAAAACTACTGAAGTAACAGTGTTCTCATTCATAAAGGCGGGCAGGCACAACATGAGTGGCATTCGTCCTTCACCTCTTTAAGGTATCATGGGTCCATGGCCGGCTATTCTCTGCACGAGGGTGTAAACCAGCAAGGAAGCATCCAAACAACAATAGTACAGTAGGTTCCAAAATACAAGAATCGTCCGATCAAGTGTCTATGGAAATAAAGCTCCAATTAAACTAAAAGGACACACAACTAAAACCCCTACAAACACCCCCTGTAGGGACATATACGACGAATGCAGACACTGGGGGCTAGGGGAGCGCTGGTTATTGAAGAATAGGGGTCTGCTGGTAAACAGTCTCAAGAATATGTTTTTCAGGCATACATGGGGTCTTAAATATCAGTAGAATCAATAGAACAAGGTGAGGGGGACAGAACCATTGATTTAGACCGTTTGCCTTCTTTCAGAACCGTAGAATTGTCAAGCCGGGGTTCTGGGCAGTTTATGGGGTGTTGAATTAGGTTCTAGCTATCAAGCTTGTTCAACGAGAATCAACAGCGCAATGCAGTTTACCAAATAGCAACAGCACTTGTCTCAAAGAAGCTTGGGACAGGCAGGCAATGCGTGAATCTGCAGGGCTGAAAGGGTCATAATGCTGAGAAACGTTGAGTCAACTCCAGCAGTGAACTGGTTCCAACAACTTGATGTGGCTCAACAAACAGCAATGGCTCGAGGCTCAAAGAAGCTTGATACAGGAAGGCGATGTTTGAATCAGCACACCTTGAATGCGGACGCTCAAAGTGATTTAAAGTGTAGAGTGCCTAAGGCAGCTCTGTTGGGTCTTTTCGGGTTTTCAAAAGTGTTCAGACCACTCATTGCAGCTCAAATCGGCGTTGAAATTGCAGAGAAAGACAAAGGCAGCTTCTTTTGGTCATTGGATTGATACAAAACTCTCCACAGGGTCTCTGTCTTCTCTCATTCGAAGCCATGAAGAAAGCTAGCAACACTTATAGAGCTTGCCACTTCAGCAGGAAAAAAAACTGGGTACTAGTGTCCAGAAGGCATCAGGGCTTTTCAACATTGAGTCACTTCAAATGTTCTCCTGAAGCAGGTCAGCGAAAAATCTGCACCCTCCTTGGAAGTCGTTATCTTCACCCCAATGGCTAGGGACTTTGGCCAGTCTTTACCCCAACAAGGTGTAATGGTAATCTTCTGAAAGATGCTCTAAGATGTCTCCAAGAGGTTTTCGATGAAAGAGGTGGGGGGTTTCACACCCGTATATAGTAATTTTGCCACAGCTGAGTGGTCCATTCCAAGCCTTTTCTAAGGGGCCAATCCTTTCTCCTGTAACAAATGTTATTTCTTCTGAGTAAAGCTCCCAGAGTGGCTTGTCTTCTGGAAGCTAAGGGGAATATCTCTGAAAGGAACTGTGGTGTGGGCATATTGAAGATGAATGGCCCCTTCTCCTGCAACCAGTCCTCTCCCTAGCTACGCTATGTTTCCCCCATTACTTTCTGCTAGAGATCAAATAATGCCACTAATTAACACCCTGGTGGGACTTCTGGCTGTGTTGCAGAGGTACCTTTGAAGCCAGCAGACCTCAACACACCCCTTGTTTTCGGTATGTCATGTCCCCCCAGCAACGTGTCACGCCTTACCATTTATGAAGAAGGAGCTTCCTGTGTCCGACTGCCCATCATCTGGTGTGGGTGAAATTAGCATGCTTAGATGTTAATACACAAATGGCCCTGTAGCTGTAGGTCAGTGGAATCCAAGTGGAAAATAAAATAGCAGATTGGGCTTTAGCAACTTTCACTGTACCTCCTCATGTTCCACTATATCAAACTAGCTAAAGTTATTTTTAACCAATGTTCTACCATCAGGCTGTGATGACACGAAGCTATATATGGTTTGAATCATGGGTGCCGACTGTTAAAGGTAGCTCATGGCTCTTGGCTCTTGGCTCTTCATTTGATTCCAGCAGGCTGTTTGCGGAATGTACATGTCACTGCAGCTGCCATGTAGCTTAATTACATTCCAGGTCCTGATGTGTCTGTAGAAAGGGCCCAGAAAAGTGCACGTGTGAACAGACATTTTTCAGTTGGCGCATTGTGAAAGTGAAATTTGTTCAGTAGAGATCACTTTCTGAGAGGGATCCCACCATCATTTTGCATATCACATTTTATTTTTAAACGTAGGATTGGACAAGCCTGCAGATGGCATTCAATCACATTTGCATTGATGGGTTATGAATCCCAAATGGCATCCTGGACTCCAAGAGCAAAGCTCGACTTCTCCATGATGTTCAACAGAACCCTGGAGTGGAACACAACCCTCTGTCCTTGGATGTTGTGTATGCTAGTTGTGCTATTTTAAACTATTGCTAATCCAGACACAGCTGCCTCTTTAAAGGATGTCATCCCAAGAACTAGGGGAAAAACAATCCAAATGACACAATAACCACTGCACCCCTTTGCAAGGGAAAACAAGGTTTGTTACATGCAAAAAGGGTATTAGACAGTCACGTAGAACCAAACTGACACAGAGCTCGGTTTATATCAAGACTTTACATCTTTTATAGCAAATTAACAATACTATGCATAATAATGAGTAAACATAATCCCACCACCATCATCGGCTACCACCTATAGAACATGTTAATCCACCCTATAGTCCCCTGACCGAATGGCCACATCTACACTACACCCATTCCCATAGACAAGTGGTCGCCTACATCGTCACTGTCAAACCCAGGTAAATGATTGGTGGGTTCTTATGAACAGGTTCGTAAATTTGGGACTATCATGTGATGTGCAGCCTCCTGTTCCAGACGTGATCAAATTAACTTGGTGAGACCAACTCTGCTTTTAATGAAACACTAGGCTTCCTCATTAACCCAGACGCCATGGCGTACACGAGCGGCACCCCTGCTCTTGTACTAAATCTATTGGCATCACCTCTTCTCCTTCTGTCCCAAATCACAAAATGTTCCAGGCAACGCTCCCTCCTTATCTCCTCCCAACTCCAGGTGCCCAGGGATGATGTGACCAGGGCACCACTCTCGAGAATTTCGAGAATGTGTTTGCTTAAGTTGTCCATCTAGGTGTAATTCATATGGGATGTCCGCTCCAGGGTAAGGGTAGTAGTGTTCTAAATCCTTGCCTGGCTTTTTGGCATCACAAAGCCTTCTACCCTATTCTGATGGATTTGTCCATCAAAGGGTGCATCCCTTCCTGCTCGTATATCAACCAGCATTCCATTCCCTCCACATTCAAGCCTTGCATCTGGATACAATTAGTGCTTATCTGTGCACCATGGGTGCCTCTGACCTTGGCTTCTCTACTGGGGAATGGAAAAGGGGATTTGTTTTTGGAGCTGTACTGCCAGGGCTGCAGCTCCACACCAAGGCCTGTGTTTTGTTGTGTTCATTGTGTACTACATCTTAACATAAAAAATTGTGACTCTTCTGCTAAGTCAATACACCAACCTCACTTCTACCACACTACCTTGCTGACTCCATCTTCTGCTTATTTCAATTCTTTCCGCACATCACGCTATCCTACGTCATGCTATCCTACAGTACATCAATTAAACACTGGGCCCATAATGCTGCCCTATCTATGACCTCTGCAACCACAACATTAATACATGTGTTGCTCTTTCTGTGTTGTCATATGTGAGTATCTAATATGTATCAGACCTAACTAAGACAATGTATGCGCTGTTTGTGTTACAACCAACACTCCCACAATGTTGCATTCTAATAGGTTTTCCTCAACCTGAACCTTGGCGCCTTGCTAGGACACTGCACGTTCATCCCAACATTCCCCCTCTAGTTAATACTCCATTAACTAACCCTTCTTCTTCCTTCTATGCTTGTTGTCCTTGGGTACCCATGCTCTACACCCGTGATGTAAACTCCCCCTCCCCTTGGGCATATTCTTCAGCGGTGCCAGTCATAAAACAGCACCCTCAATCACCTGCTAAGTCGACCAGACACTCAATATCATTCTCTGGGTCTGGACGGGGTTTGGTGACCGTCCCACGGGGTTCCAAAGGGTTGCTATACATTTAACATTCTTGGCCTGACAACCCCATCCCACCTATCAGTCTGGGTGTACTTATGTTTTGTGAGAGGAGGACTTTTACCCGCTTATTGAAATCATCATCATTGCACTCTTTCGAAAAGTGTTCATGCGGCACCTCATGATCATCTGACACAAGGAAAAGATGACTAGCAAAAATGATACAATGGGAAGCAGCATGTTTACGGCTATCTTTAACCATGATGGGGCCAATGAAAAAAGGGTTTCAAACCAGTCATCTGCATTCAATCCAGTTTCTTTCTCCATGGCAATCCTGAAATTGTGAAGGGCCCCTATCGCATTGGGATAATGATCCATTGACAGCATCATTTGGGGGTATTTACGTACAGCAATACAGTCCAATGTTCTTGCAGACGCCCATTTAATAGCTGTAAGCAGGTCCATAACATTTTCATTCTGTAGAGTCATGAGCCCAGTGGCTGAATTAAGGTCCCTGCTCTGTCTGGTTCGCCATTTGATGCATAGCCCATATAGTTATTTGCAGCCATTTTACATTGACGGCACTCTGGAAATCTGGCAACAGAAAGGAGGCAAAAAAGGTTTCTGTCTTGGTAAAGAACCGGTATTGATCCATAATCTCGTTTAGTTTCTCTGATAAGTCTTTGGACAGGTAGATCGATTCTGATGATGACCTCTTAGTGAGGGACGAACATGCTTAATGGTCGGGAGCTTAGTTGGCTCTGGGGCGGCACATTTATAACTGAAACATGAAAATCAGGAACTTCTAGAGCTGCAGAGTGTATGGTGGTTAGCGAGCATACGCCCCTCCATGATGGTGGGAGGAGTAAATATGCATATTGTCCACACACCCATTACACATCCAATAAAACTGCTGTGCCCTCAGATCAGGGATGAATAAGGGCTTATTGCAATGGCAGTTCATTCCTATGTGTACAGTGCCATTTCCTCAAAAGCAAAAAGAATACTCTCCTGACCTTTGCACTTTGGCTGGTGTTTCGTTTAACTCAATCCATGTCAATTTCGGCATGTAGTTAACCTATATTTTTCCACAGTCTTTATTCACATATGTGCCACCACATCTTCAGGAAACCCCAGTAAGCCCCCCACTGCATAGCTCACTCCTCCTGCCAGCCATCTATTTTCTATTGTTGGAAAACAATACTCCTTCCAACTTCAACAGTGGTCCCACCTTGCACTGCACCTGTTCTTTCTTCTTGGCACATTCTTCATCATCCCTTTCCATAATTACTGCTTGGACAGTGTGCTATTGGAAAAGACTCCATACTCTGCACAGGGCAAAGCGTACCAGAGACTGGGCTATAAGAGGCAGCTTTTCTTGGGGTATAAACAACTTGGATGTGTCCATCACATCAGGTATCAAAGAGCATACATAGCAGCTCTCATTGACCTCTCCCTACCCAGATTGCGGATGTGATTATACCACATGTTGTCAGGGGTGGACTGGGAACAAAAAGAAGCCCTGGAAATAAGTGGCCCCATATTATAAATGTTCAGCATGCCCAACCCTTTTCATATGAGAACATTTGGAAATAAAATAAGGTACTACACAAAAGAGGCCCAGGGTGCAGAGGCCTACCCGGGGATCTCCAGACTTCCTTATAGGACAGTCCACACCTGGCTACTTTTACCTTAAGGGCCTTGCACCAGTACAAGTCAAAATGCACAAGGGTACGTAAAGCAATATGAGGTATGTGAACCCCGGGACTTGACTTGCAACGTCACGGGACATGAAATGTGTTAGGTCAAAGAGGCTCACTGTAGGGTTAGTTGCAGGCGGTTCAAAGGCTGCGGGTTCAAGGCGTCCAGTGACTGTTAGGTCAGGCTCAGCCAGAGATCCCAGGACAAGGACAAAGAGGCTCAAATTTGGTTCCAACAGCGCAGGAGGACCAGGAGGACCCTGAAGGAGCAGCAGACAGGAGTGGCTGTTGGTGTGACCAGAACAGGGCCGGCATGCCCATGGAAGCAGCATGGTCAGACTTTGGGATCCAGCAGGCCCTTCCTTGTTGTGGGAGACAGCAGCAGCAGGTTTGGTAAGGTACCAGCAAAGTATGCAAGTGAAGTTTTCAGCTTCGAGGCCGCAAAGAGCCTTTGGAAATCTGCATGATTTCCATTTCCAGTCAGGAGCAGGACAAATGCAGACCGGTTGAGGACTCCAACCTTCAAATGGCAATGGATGCAGAGAAGGGCTTCAGACTGGGTGGTCGCACCAGTTCAAAGTAGGAAGTTCCCAGGTTCAGGTCTTCCCAGTTGATTTGAAGACTTGAGAGCTGAAACACAGCGTTTGGCTTGGCCTGTGCTGGTTGCAGCAGCACTCCTCCTGCGACTCTCTGGCGGTCCTTTGGCATCAGATGCTTGGATCTTGTGGTCGGCCTTTCCAAATGGCTCCAGGAGCTCTCCTTTTATCGAAATTTCATGCTGTGGTTTGATTTAGCCCACTTATGATAAGTGACCTGCAACATTCTGACAGGTGGAGTCTGTCCAGTCAGGGACAGCCTGCCAACTCCCCTTCTGCCCAGCAACAGAACATCCTCTGGCTGAATTATGGATCGACACCAGACAACCCAAAATGTCAGTTCCAGGTAGTTCACACACAAAGCACCGTTCACGAGTCCAGAGCTGAACTTCAGCGAAAGTACATTCCCTTATTTACAAGTTTCCAATGTGGAAAGGAAAGCAGACGGCGAACAAAAAAGTGGCCTTGGACTATGAGGAATGGCCATTTTGGGAAGATACTTGTAAAAAGCATTATTGCAGTCAAAAATAAAGTGGAAGGTAAAAAGGAAAAAAGATAACACGGTTTCACAGCCACCAACCTGCTCAGCACACATCACAAAAGTAAAGGTGATGTTACTTCAAGAAAAATAAAAGGAACTCAAGCACATGTTCTAAGGGGCGAAACCGTAAAGCAAGATGTAGGCCCTCATTACGACCCTGGCGGAAAGTGACTGACCGGACCGCCACAGCGTAAATAGCGTTTCCGCCATTGCACGATGGAGCAAAGTGCGGCCCATTCCGACCCATCGGGCACGAGCACCACGGCATGGCGGAAGTGCAAAGTCCGCGATGGCGGAAATTACCCCAAAACGGCCCACACCGCCGCCGTACGGCGCCCTAGGTGCAATACCGCCACCCATCTTAGCGGACACCGCAGTGAGCGCCAACCGGAAAGTACGGTGACCGTAAATATACGGAAACGGAAGTAAAAACATGGGCCCGGAACGGGAAACATCCCGCCGTACACCTATAAAACCACAAAATCCACACAACCACTAAAAACACTACCCTGAGACACACCCCAACCCGTCATCCACCCTAGCGAAACCAAGAAAAATGGGAAAAGTAGCGAAGAAAGCGTGCGACCGCAAGCGGCAGGTCCACTTCTCCCGTGAGGAACTCACCGTGCTAACAGAGACCCTCCAGGAGAATGCTGCCGCCGTCTTCTCCACGCAAATGACCAGGACGGCACTTGCGAACAAGAAGGCCATATGGGCTCTGGTGGCACAGCGGGTAAGTGCGGTGGGGACCGCACCCCGCAACCCACAGCAATGCAGAAAGCGATGGGACGACCTGCGGATACGCGTCCGTAGCATACTTTCTGCCAACCGCAACATTGCCACAGCCACCGGGGGAGGATCGGAATCACCCATCAAGTTGACCCCCTGGGAAGAAATCTGTGCCTCCACCATTGGAATGGAGAGCATAGAGGGAGTCGGAGGGATGGAGAAAGGAGTGCAGACATCCGAAGAATCAGGTAGGTGGCCCAAATGAAACAAAGCTAAATCCACAATGTCCAATCATGTGAAGTACCATGTGTCCACATAGTGCAACAGAAACACATGTCCAGGAGAACGTCCACACATATTGGCCTGATAGCGCACTTTAAAACTCACAATAAATACATAAATAATTAAAAACACCAAAAACACCCACTACACGTGCAGCAGGCACACCCTAACTGCAGGCTGCCAAACAACTGCACCCTCACTCCACACACAAATGAAAGCACCTCCAAGGCCCCGACCCAAATCACCCTCAGGTACCACCCCAATGCATGTGATACAATGCCATTCCAATTCCCACAGACCCATTAATAACCCTCGCCCTCCTTTACTCCACCACAGGGTCCGATCCAAACGACGAGCTTCAGGACACCCCTACCAGCACACCTGCAAAGAGGGCCAAGACCAACGGCCAAAGACCCTCCACCTCAGCTGCACGCATCAAGACACGGCAGCAGCACAAATCAGGTGGCAGCACAGAGGAGGGAACATCAACAGGCACCCCAGCAGCCAGCATGCCCACAACAGCAGCACCACAGGTCCCCCCAATGGATGCCACAGAAGGCACTGCCTCTGGTGGCAGCAGCACCATAGGTGACACCCCATTGATGGCAGCATGCTCCGACACAGAAGACGGGGATGTCGAAGTCAGATCCATCCATGACCTGTCCCAATCCCCCTGTCTGTCCCATCCCGTACAACATGAGGATACCACGCAGGGGCACCCACAAGACGACGACTGGCCATCCCCCACAAGCCCTGTGGCAAGGCAACATGAGGTCACCAGCCCCTCTGTGACACCACCGCAAATGGCCATGGCCCAGCAGAGGCAACAGTCCCTCGACCAGTTAATCGTGCAACAGCAGCAACTGGCCACGCTCCTCAAGGACCATGCCGATGCATGTGGGGGCACTAAGGCAGACATAGAAACATCAACTGAGACACTTAGGGCAGAAATGGAGAGAAGTACAGAGACACTAAGGGCACAAATGGAGAGTAGCACCGAGTGCCTGAGAGTCCAAATGGAGAGTAGCACCGAGAGCCTGAGAGTCCAAATGGAGAGTAGCACCGAGAGCCTGAGAGTCCAAATGGAGAGAAGCACCGAGAGCCTGAGGGGGGAACTGCATGCGACGTCCAAAGACGTATGTGCCGAACTTGCCGCAGTGCGCCGTGTGCTCACTGAGCTCTCACAAACCCTTAGGGACATGCATGGACGTGAGCAGGCAGAGACATCATCCGTTGCAAGTTCCGTCCAGGGCAGCCCCCAACGTAGATCTGGGAGGAACCTGCGCTCCACAGGCAGGGGTGCCCCTGATACCCACAGAGGGTGCTTGCAATAGCGACTGCCCACTGACAATGAGCATCTTTGGACACTGGTGTTCGGGGGGGAGGTAGGAGGGTGTAGGGGGTGTGTTGGGCTCACTTGGGTGGCGGGTTGATAGGGTGTTCAACATGATATCACATATGCCATAAACAATGCACGATCAACCAATGAGATGTGTGGACAATGATCTTTGTGTACTAGGCCATCATAGGCGTACAGTCCATATTGTGCATGTACCAGACACACACAGTGCCACGAGTACCGTGTCCATGTATCAGCCACCAGGCGTGAGTGCTAGAAGCATGCATCAATGAGATGCTGACGAATGTCACGGCCCTCCTGTGCCTCGCAGACTCCTTGAGGTGCTGCCACATCCCCACCCTCATCATGACCATCTTCAGGTGCTTGCAGTTCTGCGTCAGGGGGCATGGGCACATTTCTACGTACGCACATGTTGTGGAGCATGACACATGCCATGACCATCTTTGCAACCTTCTCATGGCGGTACAGGAGTGCCCCGCCAGACCTGCTGAGGCAGCGGAAACGAGTCTTCAGTAGGCCGAATGCCTGTTCAATGACTACACGGGTACGTGAGTGGGCATGGTTGTAGTCCTCCTCATGCTGGTCCCGTGGGTTCCGGACTGGTGTGAGGAGCCATCTCTTCAGTGGATATCCAGCATCACCTGTATGTGGACGATAAACGTATGATGTGGAATGCCATTGCTACGTACGCACACACCCCCCCCCCTTCCTGCCAGGTCATTGCCGAATCACATACCCCACATCATCATGCATGAAATGAGACTCACCGAGTAGCCAGGATCTGTTCCCTGCGTGTCGCTCCATGTAGCGTGGTATTGTAGAGTTCCTCAAGACCATAGAATCATGGGTTGATCCAGGGAATCGGGCACAACAATGTGTAATGATCCTGTTGGAGTCACACACCATTTGTACATTCAGGGAATGAAATTGTTTTCGGTTGCGGTACTGGGCCTCCATGGCATGTGGGACGACCAATTCCACATGGGTGCAGTCGATGGCACCAAGGCAACCCGGTATGCCGGCAAGTGCATGGAATCCCACTTTTGTGTTGGTGATTTCCTGCTCCGAGCGTGGTAGAGAGATGTAGTCGTCTGCGTGCTGCAGGAGGGCATCGAGCACTTGCAATAGTGTCCGTGAGAACAGTGGCTGAGAAATGCCATGCAACTGTCCGACTGTGTGCTGGTAGGTGCCTGTGGCCAGGAAGTGGAGTACAGACACCACCTTCAGTAGGGGTGGGATGGCGGTTGGGCTATCTATCATGCTGACAAGGTCAGCCTGTGTCATGTCCACAATGGCGGCTATGGTGTCCCGGTCCAAACGGTAGAGGGTGTGGATCTGCTCATCAGTGAGGTTGAACGGATGTGCTCGGAGGCGTGGGATTGCGGGCTGCCTGCGTGGTGGTAGTGGCTGTGCTGGCGGCCCTTGCTGGCCCTGCCTTGGCCTCCTCCTCCTCCTGCGTCTCCTCCGTGCGGCCGGTTGTAGTTGGTGTTCGTCTTCTTCTTGGAGTTGGAGTACTTGCAGTGCTATCAGGTCCCCCAGGGCCAACATCGCGAGTCCTGCCGGTAGCATTTCGGAGTGGGTGTGGTTGTGGGAGGAGACTGGGTGTGCAATTTATGTGTTTTCAGGCTGTATGGCCTCCACCTGTGGTGATTCATTCCACCTGTGCAAGCTGCTCTCCCCTTTGGCCGAGCACGTCCCGCACACAACGCTGCAATTCGAGGAATGGCATCTTGCTATTGCAATCATGTATTTGTACCCGATGGCCGTGTAACATTGGTTGATATGTTCATTCGGCTATGGTCCCATTGTTTCACATACAATCTTTGCTGTCGCGAACAGACTTGTGAAGGGTCAGTGGAACGTAGTACTCGAGTAACGGTGGGCCCTCATGCATCACTGTACCGAGTTGCACCGACGGGCGGGGCGTCCCATTTGTGAGTGAAGGCAGTTGCCATTTTCACACACAGCCGCACTAGATGGATTAATTTGTGATTTCAAGCGGTCACAGATGCCTTTTCGACGTGATGTTGCAAATGAGGAATTCGAAGGGCGGCGCTTTCGGTTATCAGCTAGCGGCGAGGAGATGCCCACAGGTCTGACTGCAAATATAACGTTCTATTGTTCAATGTCCTTGAGACAGGGGCCATGGCGAGGATGCAATGATTGATATGAATAGTTTGGGATGCGCAATAGCGACGTGGGCGATGAGGCCGGACGTTCCCAAATACATGTTACTTCACAACACTGGAATTACGGGCTGGGGCACTGTGGATTTTGCAGGCTGCATAACGCACAGACTCAATGGATATTTCTAATGTTATGTGAGTAAATATTCAGGCGTTTTTATACCGGGATGAGGGAATGATGAATGGATGCATGGGCAGATGATTTGATACAGAGTTTGCCATGTACAGGGCTTCTTGGAATCTGTCCGCCTCCCCTGCGCTATGTGATGCAGGGCTGCCATAGTGGGACCATCGTCTATCTGGCCTTGTTGAGCCCTCCCTGTCTCGACGCGCCTTCAGACACTTGTGTCCATGCACGTTAACAATCCCATCAGATGGATTCTGTTTTCACAGACGCATGCACAGGTACACTCGTTTGTGATGGTGTTTACACCTCGATATAGATAGTTATGAGTCGCAAGTGGTTTTGGGGTGGTGATGATCCTTTGGAGTGGGCTAGCATGCATATGGCTGTGGATTTAGTGTGATCATTGAAGTGAGTTGTTCGAATGTAGTTCTGATGGCCATTCTGTTCTTTTTCTTTTCTTTTGGTTGACAGGTATCTCCTCCCCTTTTGCCACTGCCATCTGTATGCCACTCCTGCAGATGGCTTTTACTCCCGACACCTGCTGCTTCGTGTTAATCAGTGGAGCAGCATTACGATCTTATGGGACGATCGCCAATGGGCCACATGCCCTTACGCAGTACTAGTGGCTCGGAGCAACATTTCGGCCTTTCAGCTGGACTAGTGCCTCCCCATTGGGACGGCCCTGCGGTTCTGTGCGCTTCCATGTTGCCTTTTCGTACGTGAATGTGGCTCTGTGTACCATGATGGAACAGGGCGTCACACAAGTAGTAGCTGGTCATTTCTTGCGGATGCAGCCCACAATGGTGAAATGTGTTTTGGAGTTCATGGCCTAATGGCTGTATGGGCTTGGTGATTTTGTTGTGCATTAAATTTCTATTCTGATATGGGCCGTGTGGCGTTCTTCTTTGCAAGTGATGTGGCATATTCCTATTTGGGGAGCGATGTATTGTGAGGAGATCTGCATTGGGTTCCAGCTTCGGAGTTTAGTTGCGTGGTACTGTGCTGGGCGCGTTTGCCTACGAAGCCCAGTGAGGTCAGGGATGAGGGCTGCCAATATGACTGTTTGAATGATGTCATGCTCAGGGGCGGGGGATTAGGTTTTGTGTAACAGATGCCGGTCAGCCAGGTGGACTGGTGGAATGATGTGATTTTCGGAATATTGCTGGTCACAGGTGCCTGTGTTTGCGTGCGTTTCTTGGTGGGGGACTGTGGTCATGTCCATTGGAATGGCTTCTGTATTCGTGCCATCTGTGCCCTGCAGCTCCCATTGGCCCCTCTTGTGATTCTTTTGTTCGTTGGCATGCATGGGTGACTTGTACATTTCACTGGTTGCATTGTGACTTCATTGCACCTACGGGGAGTTGTACTTTGTGGGCAGGGAGCGGTGTACAGGCACTCAGTGGGGCCGTTTACGGTTGATTCGCGATGCCGTACTTCTCACCATGGCGGAATGGTACTTTCCGCCGTGCTTGATGGCGTTAGGTACATGTCCGCTAGGGTCGGAATTCGCGTACCCTTGCGCCATGGTGGTATTTACGGTTTGGCATGGCGCGCGCGCGCGTACTTGGTGCAGTTAGCGTTGGGGTTCACTACGGTGTCGCTAATGGCATCGTACTTTGCGGTGACGGGTCATAGTCGCACCGAGCGCTATTCGATGGCGGTTTTGCATTTCCGCCATCGTTTTTCGATTTCCGCCAGGGTCGTAATGAGGGCCTTAGTGTGCGTATACCTTGCTTTACTGCCCTGTGGTATTTCAATTCCCTTGAAGGTGGACAAGGGGCACAAAACGGAATTAACATTTTTGCTGTGCTTTACTCTCTTCAAAGTGCAGTGTTTTAAGCCTGCATGAGATGTTTATGCAGATTGAAAACAAATGGATTCCTATGTTGTCGGCCTTAATTTAGCAAATAATAAAAGCAGTGGGGTCTCGTAGCAACACAATGTGAATGGTTTTTGCAAAGAATAATTTGCAGGTAGTGTTTCCGTTTATTATAAAACGGAGCTCAAACCCGTACTTCTGCAGGATTTACTTTTTACCTCCGTTCCGAAAACTTGTATATGCACGGCACCCAACAGCATTTAAGTACTTAAATGCGCAGTCCCCTTCTTCATGCATTTAACAGTTCTAATTAAATGACATTGAAAGTGTCCTTGCAGCATTCAAAATGTAGGTGAAATGCGAAGGGACTCTGGTTTCTCACACTCGCCCCACTGTGCACACAGATCAAAACCTGGAAGCCCATCGTAGAAGGAATCCCGCTGGCGGCTTATGCCAAGTGACTCTCGCTAGGTCTGATCATCCTACACAAGAGTTAAACGGGTCAGCGCCTGAGGGAAGTTTCATTTGTTATAATAACATGTTTAAAACGTTCTATCATTGCTCATTCAATCGCGGGAAACACAAGTGGTGGATGGCCTGGCACCAGAGACCCCAGACCCCGACTCCTCCCCACACGCAAAACAGATCCTTTCCAGGGCGTGCCAATGCCAAACAAACATGCACTGAGCGCACCAGGAGCGGTGAGAATTAGCTTCCCCCATGCTGCAAAGCAAGGCCCCCTGAACTCCAAAAGGGCAGTGACTTTTCTAATGCATGGGGGCGGCGGTGACGCAGCGTGGTTTGAACGAGAATGCTCATGCGGATCTCACTGCCCTCTCCAATGCAGGATTATTTATGCGCCTTGTCGGTGGCATTCACAAGGCAGGGAATATATTTACTTTAATTGCTTCCTTCCAGATAGAACTGTCCGAGACTCCGAGGACCGTAGGTCCGGCTAGCATTCCATGTTTGAAGGGGAGGAGGAATGGGCCATGGCCCTGTTCCAGGACAGAATTCCAATTGTTGTGGGATCGCTATCAAATTGCGTGCGCTATTTTCCACTCTCGAACTTCCAAAAAATTTTATATAATAAAATAAGGGGGGGTCGGCAGCAAGTGATATCACTCCCTCAAACTTCCCACAAAGTTTGTACAAAATAGACAAGAGTATCAGAGTTCGGGAGGATATCTCGCACTCACACCAACAACTTATTATGAGACCTATTATCACTGTTACTAAATTTCCTCAGGATAGGTTCAAAAAGTCCTCAAATTTACATAACGCTTGTTAGTTCAATATATTTTAATTCATCTTCTAAAGTAAAGAACAGCACTGCAGCAGCCACAGGATACACTACTACGCATCACTGACCCACCCCCAAACCTCCAGTCCCACCGGACCAGCGCCACTGGCCGCAGCACACCAAGCAAACAATCTTTATTTTTCTTAAATCTTCAACGTTTGTGAAGGTTTGAAAAAATGCATTTATTGTACGTTGAAAATCTAAGTATAAAATTAATAAATGCATTTTCTCACCCCCTTTCCGGAGCCGCCCGACTCCGCCACCAACAGTCAGCTGCTCTCTGTTCTCTTATCAATTTCCTTCTCACCTTAGTGGTTTGGTGTTGCTCGTCATCGTTGGAATTGGAAAGAAGCAGGCCTGACTGGCTGGCTGCTGTTGCTGCCTGCCCATTGCCACCTTAGCTGCCCAACTGCCCTGAATCTGACCTGCACAATTATGTGTGTGTAGCAAGCAGGGCATGTGCGGTTCCCCGGTGCATGCGTCCCCGCTGCCCAGGCCCTCATGCGCAGGGACGAGCCAGCATCATCTGATCAGTAGGGTGACCAGATTTCCAAAATGAAAAACCGGGATGGCCAACAACATAAAAGAGGGACTACCCCATTGCGGACCACCAATTACCGCCCCTCCCCAACACGTTCCCACAACCACCACCCAATCATATTTCCAGCACTTTTCCTTTCTATAAACTGTATATGATTTCATTTGTGCAGCTTTGTCTGTGAATCTTGGCATGTTAATTCAAAACAGGCGTTTGCTCTAGTTGATATAACATGGCTTGCTGTACACTCATTTCCAAGCCAGTCTCTGTGGCACAGTCAGTACGTGTTGGGGCTTGTACCTGAAAGGTTGGGGGTTCGATCCAATCCTCCAACTTCAACATTCTGAAAGTGTTGTGAAAAAGAAAAATTACAACTTTCATGATCGTAGCCACCCCAGAAAAGAAATTCATAAGCCTGCATGTCTCGGTTGGTGGTGCAGCCAATTCAATGAAAACCACCCAGGCGGAATCGACGCACGCAATCATTCTAATTGATCCTCTGTTGTGTATCATTCCACAGCAAAGAGGCCCTATGCCCAGAAGCCTGGCAGTCCAGCCCTGCATGTTGTCCAATTCAGGGTAGCATACATTGCTACAGTATCAAATATAAATCCCTTATACTGATTGTGCTCTATCTCCTCCTAAATTTTCATCCTAATTCGTGGTATCCCCAGGTGTGTTTCATTCTCAAAAGCATTCCATAACCACCTTAAGCCCTCTTTACATTTCCCCGGGAATATAAAATTATCACATAGAAACAATAGACAACCTGCAAGGAAAAAATAACATATACAAAATAACATATATATATCTTACACAACATCTGTGGTGTTGCACCTGCAGAGGGAGAGAAAAAAAAGACGTCCCTGCAAACAACCACAAATCCATCATTTTAGAAAATATACCGGAATCAGCTATAATATCAAAAAGGGACCAGAATAAATTATACACTTCAATCTCAATGAGCAACTAAGTCTGAAAGAAAACGTGGTGTACAGTAACAAGTCAATTGGGAAAGTACTGCACAATGTTACTCCTGGTGAGCCAATACTTTGGTCAGTTCAAACCTTAATAGGGCAATGGGGAACGTAACGTAATATGCAACTTATTCTGGGTCAATACTTGAGTCCGCTTCATGAGAATGTGAAGTGGTGTCGGGTGCCTTCCAAACGTCGGATTGGTGAACCCAATAACTCAATTCCTTCACCTTAACAGCAAATGGTGTTGCAAACACCACTGTGAACGTTTCCTTGTACCCTTGCTGGTTCCAGTGACAAAGTTATGAACGTACATCCTCTCTCCTGGAAATAACTGTAGTGGCTGCAAGTTCAGTTCATCGGTCACCAATGTTATGGCTGCATCGTCTCTTCTAGGAGCAATCTGATGAGAGAACCCTTTAGTGAATTTGGCCAATTCATGCAAGTACCCATGAAACTCCTCCCACAAAACTCCTTCTTCCCTGTGAGCATCTGATATTGTGCGTGTGGGAGTAAGATGTGTGTGCATTTCTCCCCATCATTATCTCGTGTGGGGACAAGCGGTCGTCTTTGCTGGGCTGTCTTCTCAGGCTAAACAGAGGCAGGGGGAGACATTGCACCCAGTTCCTCATTAACAATGTGCATAACTTAGATGGTTTGCTCTTTAAAAGTCTGTTAATTTGTTTTACATTTCCATTGGCTTGAGGGTGGTCTATGGAGCATAACTCATGCCAAATCCCTAATAGATATGCAATCTCCATTCCATTGTCAGAATTTAGGACCTCACACACCCCCAATGAGGAAATACCTTGCATACTAGAAATGTTGTGCAGATTTTCCATCTGGGTGTTCAGAGGGGCCAGCATCAACCCAACAAGAGAACAGACATATAACACCAGTAAGGTAACAGTAATTGCTACATCTGTTCGACATATCCACATAGTCAATGCGATACCCCAGAACAGACCAGTGGGCCGTGGCAACATCCTAAGTGACACTTTGTGAAGTTTTCCTCAAATGTGTTGAGAAATCCTTGCTAATTGGGATCAAACCAGTCCTCTGAAAATAGCATTGTGTTGTTTTGAAACATACGCTGGGTAGTGCAGCTACTCAAAAGCAACCGTTAGCAACTCCCGTGGCATTACCACTTTGCCTGTAATATTTGGTTTCCAAATCAGGTCCGTCAGGGACTACGAGCAGCCACTCATCCCGCATAAATCTTTCTCCTCTTGGGGTGGCTGCCCCTGCAACTCAATTATTCATGTAATCGGTACTGCAGTGTATGAAATGGTTAACTGTAATTGCAGATATGCCAGTTCTGGATAAACAGTGACATCTGGGTCCCTGTGGTGTGCCGCTTCTTTGGTGGCCTTGTCTGCTGCATCAATGTAACACTTACCTTATCTCTGCAGGAGCGTAGGTTGCCTGGGTAGTATGGATGCTGCTACTACTGTGCTGGCAAGGTACTCCCCTGTGAGTTTCAGTTAGGGAGCTCTCTGTCCTGCAGTCATGAAGGGGCACGTTGGTTGATGAGGCAAGTTAGCAAGGTGAAGTGGATCCCTTTGCTGAAGAACTCGGAAGAGTCTCATGGTGGTGAGTATCTTGATATTTGAGCCTTGCTGTGGTCAATATGTTGTAGTCTCTAGGGTTTTAGTTGGCTCTCGTGGTTAATTCTCTGTTTTCACATTCTGTCTCCCTCTCTGGCATGTTGAAGAGAAAGGCTTACAAAGGTAATACGAGCATTTCTGAATGGCTGCGACGTCCAGTTCATCGAGGTAAGTCTGCGCGTGTAACAAGGAAAGCGTGTGGTGCAGCTAAACAAAGTGTTTTTTGCTGCTTGCTTTTGCTTGGTGGCTGCGCGCTTGAAAACTCAGAGAGGTTTGTAAAAGTCTGCGGTAAGTATGAGCGCCTAGCCTTGTTTTCATGCGTGGTCTTTGGTTAAATGTTTCTTTAACTCTGTACCTTGTCTTTCAGGTTGTCGGAGTGTCGGAGTTCTGAAGCTCTGCGGTAGTTGGCTGCAGTCGCCGAAGAATGTAGTGGGTCTGAGGATTGGAACTCGGGATGGAGCTCCACTACTGAAGGTAGCTGCTGTGAAAATCAGGTATGTTGAATCTGTTGTCTGTGGATTTTCTGATAACTTGGTAAATCTGTTAACATGAACTTTCTCTTGCTTTGCTGGTCTGTGGAACGGAGCGCCGGTAGCGTTGTGCCGCTGTCAGCAGAGCCAACGCAAAGCACGTGCGTAGGGACGGGTGGAGCTTAAATAGTCCTCCACGCCAAACTACTAGTTCTCTCATTTTATTCAGTCTGCGACCCACGAGGCAGCCATCTTGAGGGAACCCCCCAATCCCTTGATTCTTTATGGGTCTCACTACGGTTCAGATGCTAATAATCATGAAGAATGCCTGCCACGCCAGGCCAGTAACCATCTATCCCCACATGTCTGCTCAAAGAAAACGTACTACTCTGCAGTAATGGTCCCAAACCTCGGGCATTCGAAGTGATCATGACCGTTTCCCCCCCCAATGCCCCTCCTAAGGATGTATCTTCTGGCCCTGGTTTAGTCGGATGGTTCTGATGAAACCTTTTAATCATATCAAGAATTGACTATGCAAACAGCCTCTATCTCGGGATACCAGAATACCTTCTGAAGAAACTACAATGGATCCAAAATGCAACAGCCAGACTCCTCCTCAAACTATCCAGAAGAGACCACATCACGCCAGCCCTAAAAACACTGAACTAACTCCCAGTGAAACATCGCATCACCTTCAAAACAATGTGCATAACACAAGGACAAGGAGTTGAATTCCTGCAAAATAAACTAACAATCTACAAGCCAACGAGACTCCTCAGATAAAGCAATGAAATCCGTCTGGAAGAAAAATCATACCTTAAGAAAAAACTTGGAGGCACCTCCTTCTCCCACTTAGCCGCAAAAACCTGGAACAACCCGAAAGAAATAAGAAACACCAAAGACCACTTGCAATTCAGAAAATTAACAAAAACCTGGATCTTCAACATCACAGATGCAAACTGAAAAACCAAATCCACCAACGGGGAAACACATTGAAAAGGATGACAAACCTAGGATGACAATAACAACATCTAAAACCAAATAAAGAAACTCTTACCACAACAAGAGAGACAACACTATGTCGAATAGGACACAAATGACACCCATAAGGACAGAATCCAGCGTCGCTAGACAACTCTCAGCTAACAAATCTAGGATGACAATGACAACATCTAGAACCAAATAAAGCAACTCTTACTACAACAAGAGAGGCAACACCCATAAGGACAGAATCCAGAGTCCTTAGCCAACTCCCAGCGAACAACCTTCACCCGCTCGACAAATTCTACTATAGATCATACCTGTTTAAAGTTGGGTTAACATTAGCACTTGCCACACTAATTAAGCTGTGGATATTAACAGGGGCATGGACCAAAGAGAGTTGTGATTGTAGGCAGACGCCGCCCCTGGACATAAGTGCATGCGCTAGCACTTCGATATACCAAAGGTGGTAGGAGCGCTAACATGAATGAGCAACCGAATAAGATGATAAAGGCCGAGCAGGCCTCAACACATGTAGGGAGGAAACCCAGACTTACCGATGCTACCCTCCTACTAGATTAGGAATGCTTCCTAGGCTAGACTGCATAGGCAGCTGGTTGCCCAACTTTGGCAAGGTTATGCATATGAACAGATGCCATATTGGAAATGGACCGTGAGTGTCGTACATCCCCTGAGCTGGACATAGACACGGAGACGCCCACACAACCCACCTGATTATAATACGGAAATGTAGTGCCTCAATTCAATACAGGAATGCCAGCTAACCAACCCACTAACAACTTCACCCTCTCCATACGCCTCTCAAATTCTAACCAAACACAACCACAAACTTACAACGCAGCAATCCGCACAAACTTCACCACACTGCAACAAGAAACAAAGCACACAACGTCTTCCAACAGTATAACATCCCAAGCCCAGCCAACGCAATTCCGAGCTGTGGCCGCCAACAGCACATCACTGCTCTCTTGCACTTCTCCAGCTCATCCCCACCAACCCCCCCTCCAAACCCCCTTTCTTTCAGAACCACCAGAGTGCCAGGGCACTACTCAGGTGGTGATAGTGCGCTGTACAAATATCCTTTAACATTAACAATAACATTAACCAGGGAGCATGGACGTTATTACTGGGTTCCCAAGTTCTATCCTGTGGGCCATAAATTTTCCAATCCACCAGGTGAAACAGTTTCCTTCTGACTACCTTAGAATCTAAAATGCCTTTTATTTCAAACTCAGGATCACCCACTATAAGCACTGGGTCTGGAGATTCCTGCACTCTGCTTCCTGGGCAAACTGGCTTCAATAAGGAAACATGAAACACTGGGTGTATCTGCATATGGGATGGAAAGGTCAACTTCATAGCTACAGGGTTAATGACTGCTTCAACGGGACACAAGCCCAAAAATCTAGGTTGGAATGTTCTCGCCCCTTAAGAGCGAGGTGCCTGGAAGTTAATCACACCTTGTCCCCCAATTGATATCTCTGAGTGTCTCTTCAGTGTTTGTCAGCAGATCTTTTCTGACTCTCTTTAGCTGCAGCCAGATGCGCCTTAGGCTTCCTCTTTCACTCGAGCAATGTTTTCATGTAGATTCTGTACCGCAGGCATCTCTATAGGCTCTGTTGGATCGAAAACAGAGGTTCGTGGATGGCAACCATTCAAGGTGTAAAACGGAGTAAATCCAGTAGATGCATACACTGAGTTGTTATAAGCGTACTCCGCAATCCAAAGCAGATCCACACAAGTGTGATCCATTTGATGGAGGAGACATAAGAGATATTGCTCTAGATTCTGATTTGTCCGCTCTGTCTGTCAGTCTGCGGGTGATGACTCGTGGACAAACGCACCTCTATCTTGCCATTTCACAGCATCCTTTCCAAAACTGGGATACAAATTGGCTGCCTTTATCAGACACCACAGCCAACGGGAAACCATGTAGTCGTACAATGTGCTCCAAGAAAACCTTATCCAAGGCTGATGGTGACTGAATCCCCTTCAGAGCTACAAAGTGGGCCATCTTGGAAAACAAGTCCACCACCGCCAGGATCATGTTGTAACCGGAACAGGGTGGAAATTCTGTGATAAAGTCCATTGAGATAGTGTGCCATGGGGCCGGTGGAACAGCTAAAGGTTGAATAAAACCCATAGGTTTTTGCTTAGAAGACTTATTCTGGGCACATATTCTACAAGTCTGGACAAAAGCGATGATATCTATACGCCACGTAGGCCACCAGAACAACTGCTTAACTTTGGCTGTGGTCCTAGCAATGCCTGGATGACCCTCCAACAGAGCACCATGATAGTCTGCTAAAACCTGATCTTGCCGGGCCTGTGTATGCACATTAGACGTCCCTGGGAATACAGTAAATTATCCTGAATTGAACACTGAGGCCCTTTACACCCCCAGACATCCAACTCTGTGGCTGTAATACTAAGCCAGATCTTTGCCTTTAAATCCTCTAAGGAGCAGTCTGTAACGCCCACAATTCCTGACATTCTTTCTTCAGGAATGATGTTCACTGGATTTGGGGCAACATAGACTTCGCAGAGCATAGATATTGCAGATTCCGATGGTCCGTAAGTACAGTGATAGTGTGCGGAGCTCCTAACAAATGATGTCTCCACTCCTTGAATGCATTCTTGATAGCCATTAACTCCTCATCGGTGATAGCATAATTTAATTTAGCTGCAAAAAACGTCTTAGACCAAAAGGCCACTGGGTGCAACTGTCCTGTATCTGGGTTATTTTGAGACAGTACCGCTCCCATAGCAGCACTAGAAGCATCAGTCTCCACGACAAACGGCAAATCTGCCTGAGGATGTCGTAACACTGGGGCCGTAGTGAAACTACTCTTCAAAGCTTAGAGCGCCTCTTCACCCTCCACTATCCAATCACATTTTTTGTGCTTCCGAAGTAACGATGTAATAGGATGCACAAGCTGAGAAAAAACAGGTACAAAACGCTGATAAAAATTTGCCAATCCCAGGAAACTTTGGACTCCTTTAACGACGTGGGAGATGGCCAGGTTAGAACTGCTTCGACTTTCCTGTTATCCATCTGAATGCCCGGTGGTGAGAGAATGAATCCCAGTAACTCCATCTGTCACATGGAAATAGCACTTCTCAAGCTTGACGTACAGTTGATGTTGCCGTAATTTGGTAAGTACCGCTCGAATGTGGGAAATGTGTTCCTGGACTGTGGCTGAGTAGATTAATATATCATCAATGTACACCACTGCGCAGACATGGAACAACTCTTGTAGCACCTCTTTCATGAGATACTGAAAGGCTACAAGGGAATTGCACAGCCCAAAGGGCATCACTTGATACTCATACAGACCGTACTGGGTGTCGAACGTGGTTTTCCACTCACCACCTTTTTTGACCCGCACAAAGTGGTAGGCTCCCCGAAGGTCTAACTTGGTAAAAAGCTTTGCATGCTTGACTTGGCCCAACAACACTGGAATGAGTGGAAGCGGGTACCTGTTCTATAGTATGATCTGATTGAGCGCATGACAATCTATGCAAGTATGAAGGTCCCCCTCCTTCTTATGCATGAAGAAGAGGGGAGAGGCTGCAGGTGATTTTGAAAGCCGGATAAATCTGTTAGCGAGGTACTGATCAAGGTATGCCTTCAAATGAGTGTTCTCCTGTTCCATAAATGCATACATCCGACTGCACAGGGCCTGCGATCCAGGTATGAAATTGATCTGGCAATCATATGGCCAATGCAGTGGTAGAACGTTGGCCTGCCCCTTCTCAAAAACATCCTGGAAATCTCGATACTCCGGGGGTAGAATGCCTACCAACCCTAGTGTAGGGCCCACTCTTCGCACAGCCTGTACCAGATTTCCTGAGTTCTCATTCACTCTATAAAATGAGTTTGTGGAATCCTCTGTGAAAGTCAAGGCCCTGGTGCGCCCATCAATGTGAGGGTTGTGTTCCTCTAACCAAGGAATACCCAAAATAAGTTTAAACTGCAGAGCACTGATTAGGTCAAACAAAATCCTTTCTCGATGTCCGTCCTGGCAAAGCAAGGTGCAATCCTCTGTGCACTGTGTTACTGATCCCGATATTAGCAGAGTACCGTCTACATCCGTTAGGTTCTCAGCCACTGGCTTAGGGCACACAGCAATTCCAATCCTGCTTGCGAGTTTGTGATCCATGTAATTGCCTACCACACCGCTGCCCATGTATGCTTCTAAAGCATGCAGTTTGGAGGGTTGATGGTGGCTATCAGGATGACGGGTACAACGAAATGACCAATCTGTGATTCCTTCTGCTGGCTCGACAAGCCGACCTCTATCCTTGCTGGGTGTTGGAGTTTTCCACCTGATCTTCTTTCTCAGCCTTATCCAAGGCTCCCACTGATTTTCTGGGAGGCTTCACTGGGCAATCGCAAAGGAAATGTCCGGCCGAGCCACAATAGAGGCATAACTGCTGTTGTCTTCTTTTCACTCTTTCCTCTTTCGAGATGGGGCCCTGAATTCCCCTCAATTGCATAGGCTCAGGATGGACCTCGGATGCATGACGTCCAACATTTTCTTTCGGGTGGGCATAATACGACCTGTTATCCGAGCGAGAGCAATCCACCCGACGATCTTGCAACTGAATGGTTAGGTCCATGTATTCTGCACATCCCGTGGGAGGATTCACAACCTGGGCCAGAATATCCTTCAGTTCCCCCCGAAGGCCTCCATAATAAAACATTGTTCTCTTTTCTTCCCGGTCAGTTAGTTTCTGCGACCAACCAGTTAAAGGTGGCCACGTAAGCCAGCAAATCTTGACTGCCTTGTCGCAGGGACAATAACTCATTGTCCAAGGCTTGTCCCTGAGTGTGACGTGCAAAGAGTTTTTCCAGTTCTCCCTGTAACCCCAAAAAATTGGGTAACAGAGGATCATCCCTGTTGACAAGAGGAATGGACCAGTATGCTGCATGTCCTCCCAAGCAGGACAGTACAAATGCCACTTTAGACTGGTCTGATGGAAAAAACCCTGGCCTACACATGAAATGTTAATGGCACTGGTTGATGAACACTGCAAAGCACTTAGGATCCCCCATAAACCATTCTGGAGGTGCTAGCGGAAGGTTCCCTGGTACAACCACCTGAACAGGGGCCACTGGTTGAGGGATCTGAGCTGGGGGAACACCACCGGGTGCAGAGCCTGGCCTGCCTGTGCTTGGAGTAACTGTCAGCCTAGTTCGTCTGTGCAATCCCTATTTACTACCAATTCCCACCTCAGGGAATTGGTTTCAGACCGTGCTGCATGCACTTCTGCACATAGTTCCCCCAACAGCTGGGTCAGGTTATCTATATCTGTGGTCTTCATTACGCTTGGGTAGGGTAGTTTTAAGTAAAGGCTTTGTGTTCTGTAATGCTTACCTTATCTCTGCAGGAGCGTAGGTTGCCTAAGTATTATGGATGCTGCTACTACTATGCTGGCAAGGTACTCCCCTGTGAGTTTTAGTTAGGGAGCTCTCCATCCTGCTGTCATGCGGGGGCACGTTGGTTGATGAGGCGAATTAGCAAGGTGAAGTGGATCCCTTTGCTGAAGAACTCGGAAGAGCCTTGGTCTATGGAGCATAACTCATGCCAAATCCCTAATAGATATGCAATCTCCATTCCATTGTCAGAATTTAGGACCTCACACACCCCCAATGAGGAAATACCTTGCATACTAGAAATGTTGTGCAGATTTTCCATCTGGGTGTTCAGAGGGGCCAGCATCAACCCAACAAGAGAACAGACATATAACACCAGTAAGGTAACAGTAATTGCTACATCTGTTCGACATATCCGCATTGTCAATGCGATACCCCAGAACAGACCAGTGGGCCGTGGCAACATCCTAAGTGACACTTTGTGAAGTTTTCCCCAAATGTGTTGAGAAATCCTTGCTAATTGGGAACAAACCAGTCCTCTGAAAATAGCATTGTGTTGTTTTGAAACATACTCTGGGTAGTGCAGCTACTCAAAAGCAACCGTTAGCAACTCCCGTGGCATTACCACTTTGCCTGTAATATTTGGTTTCCAAATCAGGTCCGTCAGGGACTACGAGCAGCCACTCATCCCGCATAAATCTTTCTCCTCTTGGGGTGGCTGTCCCTGCAACTCAATTATTCATGTAATCGCTACTGCAGTGTATGAAATGGTTAACTGTAATTGCAGCTATGCCAGTTCTGGATAAACAGTGACATCTGGGTCCCTGTGGTGTGCCGCTTCTTTGGTGGCCTTGTCTGCTGCATCAATGTAACACTTACCTTATCTCTGCAGGAGCGTAGGTTGCCTGGGTACTATGGATGCTGCTACTACTGTGTTGGCAAGGGTTTATAGTCATAATATCGAAAAAATAATGTCGAATTACAAAAATGTCGAAAAAAAAATGTCGAATTCAAAAATGTCGAAAACACATACATATAATAGAAAAAGTCATTCATTCGAAAATAAAATGTGGAAAAAAAATCGAAAAACCAATGTTAAAATAACTGTAAAATATCACATATACTAACGTTTTTTATTGGGGGGGGTCCCCCCCCAAACCCCCCATCCCAAACCCCTACCCCTACCCCAACCCTCCACTCCTCCACTCCTCCCCATCCCCCCCAACACCCCCCATGGATATACCTTTAATTTTTTTAAAAAAGTATTTAATAAAACATTAATTAAATAATTAATTATTAAAAAAAAACATCCCAAACCCCTACCCCAACCCCCCCCTCCTCCCCATCCCCTCCACTCACCATGGATATACCTTTAACCATTTAAAAAAAATATGTTTTATAAAATATAATTAATTAATTATTTATTTAAACATTAATTCGAAAACAAATCGAAAAAAATTCTACATTTTTGTAATTCGACATTTTTATTTTCGACATTTTTTTTTCGACATTTTGACTTTCGATATTATTGTATTCGACATTATGACTGGACACCGTTGGCAAGGTACTCCCCTGTGAGTTTCAGTTAGGGAGCTCTCTGTCCTGCAGTCATGAAGGGGCACGTTGGTTGATGAGGCAAGTTAGCAAGGTGAAGTGGATCCCTTTGCTGAAGAACTCGGAAGAGTCTCATGGTGGTGAGTATCTTGATATTTGAGCCTTGCTGTGGTCAATATGTTGTAGTCTCTAGGGTTTTAGTTGGCTCTAGTGGTTAATTCTCTGTTTTCATGTTCTGTCTCTCTCTCTCTCTCTCTGTCCCTCTCTCTCTCTCTCTCTCTGGCAGGTTGAAGAGAAAGCCTCACAAAGGTAATACAAGCTTTTTGGAACACCTGCAACGTCTTGTTCATCGAGGTAAGTCTGCATGCGTAACGAGGAAAGCACCTGGTACAGCTAGACTATGTGTTTTAAAAGTATGCGGTAAGTATGAGCGCGTAGCCTTGTTTTCATGCGCTGCCTGTAGTTAAAAGTTTCTTTAACTGTGTACCTTGTCTTTCAGGTTGTCAGAGTGTCGGAGTTCTGAAGCTCTGCGGTAGTTGGCCACAGTCGCCGAAGAATGTAGCTTGTCTGAGGAGCAGAACTCGGAACGGAGCTCCACTACTGAAGAAAGCTGCTGCGTAAATCAGGTCAGGTTCTTTGAATCTGTTGTCTGCAGATTTTATGATAACTTGGTAAATATGTTAACATGAACTTTCTCTTGCTTTGCAGGTAGGTGGAATGGAACACCGGTAAGTGGTGTGCCGCTGTCAGCAGAGCCAACGTGAAGCATGTGCAAAGGCACGATGGGGTTTAACTACTAGTTCTCTCATGTGATTCAGTCTGCGACCCACGAGGTCACCATCTGAAGGGAACTCCCTAACACCCTGAGTCTCTATGGGTCCCACTATGGTTCAGATGCTAATAAGCATGAAGAATACCTAGGACCCAGGCCAGTAATGCCCCTGCATGTCTGCTCAAAGAAAACTTACTACCCTGCAGTAATGGTCCCAAACCTCAGGCTTTCGAGGCAATCATGACAATCAATGCCGAGTGAAATAGGGTCTGTATTCTGGGTGTGGGCAGAGCATTTAACCACTGCGACCAAGGAGGGGCAGGACAATGCATAAATCAATCTTACCAATAAGGCCACATGTTGTACCTTTGTGCCATCTCACCTGCAAAACCCCTCCTTTTCCATCTGGACAATCCTGAATGTATGGTGGTGGTGACCCATGCTGAATCAGAGTAAATGGTCATCAGGCATCCCTGAGATGCTTCTAATGCTTCAATTAAGGCAATACATTATGCTGCCAGAGCATAATAATGTGTTGGTAATATTTTCTGAACAACAACCTCATATTCCCCATCTACATGGTGCCCTACTGCTATGCTTGTGTGTCTCTGGCCATTCTCCTAATCAATCGTTGATGAGCCATCAATAAAAACACCTCCCCATCTGCAGTGAGTCCTCCTGTGCCTGCACCAAATCATCTTCGGGATCTTCATAGGAGGCGCAAGTTTGGGGATAACTCCCAGGTATGCCAGAGCGATGCTGGAATTTCACGTACTTGGAGGGCCCAACTCCCTCCCCCAGTATTCACGGAGGACTCAGTCAAGGGCAAGTTCAAACTGCAGTTTATTACAGCCAAAACCAACAGGGATCGATTCAAGAACTCAGGAAAATTCCACCATGTCACACAGTAAATAACGTGCAGGCCAGTTTTGTCTATAAAACACGTCACTGCTCTGTCATCACTTGGGCCTTTCTCCAAAAACCTATTGCGGTGTGGGATCGGCCAATACAATTGAAAAGAGACTAAGGGTAGGTAAGGATGTTGGGACCATACCCTTATACTGACCTCAACAAAAACTCAAAAGGATTCCAACAACACCATACTGTTTCTCAAAAACATATAACACTGAACCATTGTCCCAATTCAGTATAACTTTCAATTCAAGTAAGTATCAGCAACCTATAGATAGCCACCTTCTTACAACACTCAAATTAATTAACCTTACAGTCTAATATAAAATATTTTATTAAATTCACATTTTAAAATCCCATACAAACAAACTAATTCCATTTACAAAAAAGCTATTAAAGTGGCATTTGCAATACAGTATCTATTACAGAATATAATATTTATAAAGAAAATTTCATGAAGAGAACATAGGTAGGTTTTCTACTTCCCTCACCATCAGGTTATTAATTGCTAGTCAGTACTTATTCAGTTGAAGATATACTTAGCTGGCATAAAACATTAAACTTCTGATGGATACCTGTTCACAGGTCCTAATAGACAATAATGTCCCATTCATATGCACTGCCAACCATAACAGCGGTCAAAACCCAAAATGGTTCGTTCTTTCACATTCAGAAATAACTCAAAAAACTTCTTCAGGTGAAATTAATGTATAACACCACGGATAGTTCTCAACAGTCATTGAATCAATACTAAATGTCCAACGTTCAAAGTTCTGGAGATGATTTCTTTGTTTCTATCGTCAACACAATCCTAAAGAAACAGTATACACAGCCATAATCAGTGCTGTTTTTTGGTTATTAAATGTCCTTCCATAAGACAATTAATAACTTAATGAGAACTTACTGCTAACTTTATCACTAGTTTAGAAAAATGGTGGGTCAAGGGGCCTCACAAATAGGCAGAGATCTGCAATCATAAATATAGAAAACATCGGGGAGATAGTGAGAAAATTCACCCCTCAAATTACTTTTAAAGAAAATGGTTGGTTAAAAACATAGGCAAGGCAAACCCTATAGCACTCTTTGCGAGTTCCACCTATTCCCTCTTTTTATAAATCGCATAAGGCTAATTCTGATGGCCTGTTAACTTCCCCAATAACCAGGGGAACAATAAGTCACAAATACGGCCATACTTATATACTCTGTATCATTAACTCTAATAGCGTGTCAGCTATGACAACATAAGAGCACTGGTTGTCAGTTATGCAAATATTGCGGGTCAACATCGACTAGGGATAAGATAATACCCACTGAGCGTAAAAATCACATCTGCGTCTCGTGAACCCTTCTTCACTTGTTAGTTGCCATGCATCTGGTGCCCGTGTAATTTTTGTCGTCAAGGTCCGATTGGAGCTGTCAACTAATGGAGAACAGTTGTAACACAATACCGGAACAAATTCTGTGTTTCAATATTCCAATTAATACAAGCTGCATCCTCGGTCTAAACAACTCATTCCTGTTTACCTTATTTAAACGAAGCCATATTGTGTACGTCATAAGATCGTATATTCATTTGATTCGAACCTACAGACTCGCATTGAGGGCATACAGTAATTGTTTTCAGGATATCACAGGAGAAACAAGATATGCAACCTTCACAAAGGGAAGTCCATCTTTTACTTTGTTCTCTATGGTTCTGGGCTCCCAATCTGCCATCTTAAAGAGGTGTAACCGTATGAAACCTACAGTCCACTCAACAATTATTGAGAGTGATTGTTTGTAAGGCGGTCCAATACCACGTTAGTCCTTCAGTTTAACACCTGTGTAATACCTCTGTGCTACGGTAAAGGATTAATATTTACCAATTTGTAGAGGTACAAAAAATGATTAGTAAGTATACATTCTGACAATCCACCATTTCATTCAGACCGCACTCAACAGTATTACATAAGAAAATTAGATGTTCTTTCTCATACAGTCTTTTCTTATCCTTAGGTAACATTCCAGACAGTGAGATTTGCAATATGGCAGTCCATCTTAAGGTATCAAAGCAATGGCCTATCGCATTGAAATGACCCACTAGGGGTGCTGGAAGTAGCACATTTGTAATGCAACTTCTGTGTTCAGTAATGCATACTTTAACTTTCCTCTCAGTCATTCCTATATACAGCTTATCACAAGGGCACCAAATAGCATAAACTACAATGCGTGAATTACAGTTGATAAATTGTCTTTGTACCCAGAGTATTTCAAGTCCTATGTCTACTTCTAACATTATTTTAGTGGAGTTACAACTACTGCACATCCCACAAGAAGTATGGCCTACAGGTGTAGGTAGTCCCCAGGATTCAGTGATGCTCATTTGTGTCTGGTTTGGTATAAAGATTTCATTTTTTGTTAGCAAATCTTTAAGATTAGCACCATGTTTAAACGTACTTAGCAGTGGGTCCACCGGGCATTCGCCGCCATGTAGGACATGCCAATTCTTTTTTCACAATACTATTAACTTTGTTAGACAGATGGTTAAAAGTACTTACAAAGACTATTTTGTTATTATCATTAGATTTGTCCTTATATTCTAATAAGGCCTCTCGATTGTTGTTTCCTGCTGTTTTACATGCCTTCTTGACAATTGACTTAGGATACCCTCTTACTTTTAGTTTGGAACATAGGGCAGTAGCTTCAGAATCAAACGCCCTTTTATCAGAAATATTACGTTTTAGCCTAAATAATTGGCCTATAGGGGGATTCTCTCTCTTATGTCGACGATGACAACCACTAAAGAGCAGTAGTGAATTCCTATCTGTTGGTTTATGAAACAGTTTCACTTGCAGTGTATTTTTCGTCCTGTCCGCCCAGATCGTAATATCCAAAAAGTTAATTTCTATTGGGCTATGCACAGCTGTACATTTAAAAAATGTATTCTGTTCATTAACCCATGTCATGAAATTCTGAAACATTGTGGTATCCCCATCCAAAATTATCAGGATGTCATCAATGTATCGCCTCCATAAATGGAGGATTTTCAAGAATGGATTTGTCTCGTTGTAGATTATAGATAATTTAAATGATTCAACATATGGGTTGGCCACCGACGGGGCCACAGATGACCCAATTGCAGTACCATGTATTTGGTGGAACATTTTATTATTCAAACAGAAATAATTATCTGTTAAAGCCATTTCAGCACACCACAATATAAAATTGTTAGGCATGGTTTCAACTCTTCTTTTAGACAATAATAGTTCTTCTATCATTGTCAATGTGGCTCCTTGGGGGATACAATTGTATAACAATACAATATCAAGACTAACCAACAATTGAGTATTGCTATCAAAGGGATATTCATCAATTATATTGATAATCTCTCTAGTGTCCTGAATAAACGAGTACATACCCATAACAAAAGGTTTAAGATGTTTGTCCGCAAATTTAGGCAAGGGTTCAAGTAGGGATCCTGTTTCTGAAAACATAGGTCAAACAGAGGGGTTTATGAGTGATTTGTGAATCTTAGGCAAAATATAGAATTTTGGAATACTAGGTGTTTCAGCTATTAGAAAATCATCTTCCTGTTTGCAAATTCACCCGCAAGTAAAAGCCTTTTCCACTTTAGTATTCAGTAACAGTTGTAAACGTTGGGTGGGATCTTCTTCAATAACCTCATAAAATGACGTATCATCCAATTGACGATTGCACCTGTCTATATATGCCTGACGTTCCAACATCAAAATTGCACCTCCCTTATCATCTTTGCGCAAAATAATTGTATCTTTATTTGCTAGACTTTTCATTGCTTATTGTTCAGGTCTGGTTAAATTCTGCAAAGGCAGTCGTTCATCAGTCTTCTCAAGCTGTGACAAATCGCAAAGTACTCTATCTTCAAAAACAATCGATTCTGGCAAGTGGCTTGCTATGGGAGGACAAAAGGAAGATTGATTACATGATCCACTTGCATTTTCTTGTGTTTCATACGCTTCATTCTGGAAAAATGTTCTTTAATTAATTTTCCGGAACAATTGTTGGACTTCAATCCGTGTTCTGAATTTATCATAACCCATTGTGGGGACAAAGCCAAAACCCTTGTTCAGTACTGCAATTTCAGCAGCATTAGGTACATAGTCTGAAAAGTGAACTAAAAAGTTTGATAATTCTGTGTCTGTCGCAGAGTATTGTCCCAATAGTCGCTCGTTAAATCCTGTTCTAAAAAACATTGTTGCTGTTGTTGTGATTGGACCTGTCTACCATGATTTGGACGGTTGGAATTTATTCTATTCCCACAGTTTCCTCTTCCCCTTTTTTGAAATCGACCCTAGTTTCTAGTGTCTGATAAACCTCTCAAGTTTCATGTATTGTCATCACGCAAACTACCCGAGGACTAGGAAGTATTACCAAATCGTACCTTCCGTTGTTGAAAAGTACCAGATTGATTTACAAAAGGGTCATACCCCTCTTGGGTATATTTAAATGCCTTTTCGTGTGAAAATGTTGTCAGGTCTTTCTTCATACACTTAATGTGTACTCGTGTAGAGAACTCCTTAAATTCTGTTATCTCTTTAAGTATCTCATCCAGTCTTTTCTTAAAGGTCTCGAGAGGTACTAGTTTCTTAATTTTTTCTTCTATTGTCAAAAAGTCTCCTGTTATTTTATCTGACGTTTCTCTTGCTGTGTCGATGATGAGTATTATCCAGTGCTGACCACACTTGTTTGCTCTGTAACTACATTGGATAATACAATTTTTATTATCCAAAAATAAGCGTGGCTCGTTACGAAGAATTGACCTTTGGAGAAGAGTACCAGTGCTGAGGTATTCAATCATAATCGACCCAGGTAGGTCTGTACATATAAGGTTTTCTATTAACTGTCAGAGTTCATCCCAATTGCTCAGATTTGAGATTAGAGAGCCCTTCATCATCATCTAAAAAAATAGAATCTCTTGCTAGAAGTTCCGTGATGTACTTATTATCATAACTCTTAACTTTTTCGGCACTCATGTTTCCTAGATTATTTAGTTTCCCTTAAAGAAACATAACTCATTAACAAATGTAGCTAAAACAATGAAAAAGCTCACTCACTCCTCGAGAAATCCAATCACGAAAAACAGATCAAGCACTTAACCCAAAGCAAGTGTCTCGCTGTGTTAGCCACGCCACAAGCAAATACAACTCAAAAGAGACTAATGGTCGGTAGGGATGTTGGGATCATACCCTTATACTGACCTCAAAAAAACTCATAAAGGATCCCAACAACACTATACTGTTTCTTAAAAACATATAACACTGAACAACTCAGTTTTGTGCAAAAAAGGTTCAGCCATTCTCCCAATTCAGTATAACTTTCAATCCTAGTGGGTATCAGCAATCTATAAATAGCCACCTTCTTGCAACACTCAATTTAATTAACCTTACAGTCTAAAATATTTTATTAAATTCGCATTTAAAAATCACATAAAAAACATACTAATTCCATTTACAAAAAAGTGATTAAAGTGAATTGTGCAATACAGTATCTATTACATAATAGAATATTTATAAAGAAAATGTAATTTCTCCAAAAATCTATCACGGCGTGGGATTGCCCGTCAGGAGCATAATAACCTATATGGGTACATATACATCTTATTCTACTGGCTCTTACATGTCAGGTGGCTAGCCTGTCCCTTCCCCAAAATCTAACTTACTACACTGTTGCAGAATAAATGACTTACCATTGGCTCTCTCCTGTTGCTTCCCACCACTAGGGTACTAAACTGTGACTGACGTCCCCAGGCCTGGGACCCGAAATGGTTCTCAGCTCACTGTGCACCTTTTCAAGGTGCTGTAAATGATTATGTGTCTGTATTGTAACTTGTGTATACCACCTATTTCTATGAGACCCTGTCCCGCTCGTCGCAATACTTGTTGCATGATATTTGCATACTTGTTGCAAATTTGTTGCAGTCCGTGTCTGGCAGCCTGGGATCGGTTCTCCTTTCTCACCACCGATCACTGTCCATTGTCTGCTTCAGCTGCATCACATGTGTAGAGACCGTAACATTGAGCTCTGCAGCTCCAAATTATGAGGATTTTTGTTCAACTTCCCTGCAGCTGGTCCCCTTGTTGTCTGAGAATTGGAATGTTTCCATAACTCTTGTGCTTGGCTGTGTGCCTCGTCTCACGTGTCTTTCTCTCTGTCCACTTGAATCGGCTCAGCTCGTCTCCTGTTCAATGATTTGAGGCCTGCTTTAATTTTCCTAAACCTTATAATGCGGTTTCTACATTGTCCACATTATACTATATTCTCCATAGGCTATTCACACTTGGTTCTATCAGGTCCTATGGGTGCTCCTGAAGTTATTCGCGTTAAGCATCTGCAAGCTTTGCTCAGGATCTCTTGTGCCTTGTGGTTTCTGGGTTGCTGTGTTTGGCTAATGGCAAAAATAATAAAAGCAATGACAGTATGTATATGCATCTATCCTCTAACTATAGAACTGTACGCTCATGTTCTTCATGTATTCGAGTGTCTGTTTGTGCCACGCAGTGCTGATTGCACGTGTGCTTCATGTCTAATTCTGTTATGTCGTTGTGTCTCTAATGACGTTAGCAACATGGCTGCTTGGTGCTTAGTCCAGACTGTCCATATAGGTGTCTCTGACCATGGTCTGTGGCTCTTCACTCATACATCGATATATTTGTACCGCACTTGGTCTGTATGGCTGACTGAGAGGATACTTCTCAATGTATTTGTTGATCATAGGTGCATTTGGGATTCGTCCGAAATAGAATGGGTGGTTGTAGTGTTTTCTCGCCTTCCATCTTGTCATGAACTTAGTGGGGGTGGTGGGGCGGTGGTCCAAAGGATCCCGACTCCCTCTTCAGCAATCATGCACTTCCTCTCCTTCTTCAACAGGTATAACAATAAACATGGCATGGTTTATTACGCAGCATCTCATAATGTGAAGGGATGGGCTGGACAAAATGACCTCATATGCAGAAGCCCTCTTTGTTGTTAATGTGGATTTCTATCGTTCCAATATTGCAAACACAGCATGTCCACATATAATCTAACTGAACAGCATGTAGTGATGGTTGAGCTTTTCGCTATAGCAAAGGCTGCATCGGCCAAAGGCTGTTCAAAGGAAAATTGACCCTGCATTACTGAATCTAAACTACCACTGTAATATGCTAAGGGCTAGTGACCCAAGGATGTTTGTTGAGCCAATACGGCAGCATGAGGATGTTAGAATAAATACAATTATTTCACGTAATGAGGGGTTGCTAGTACTGGAACATTACTGATAGTATTTTTCAATTCTGTGAAACATGTCACCATTCCACTTGTCCATGTAAATGACCCCTTTCTCTTTTGTGCTTCTTTGAGCCCCTGCAGGAGAGGCTTTGTGCTTCTTTTTTCCAGTCCACCTTGGACATTGTACATCCTGCCCTGATCTCCGAGCCCATGTGGAGCTGCATTTCTTCATTTCACCAGGGCCTCTTCCATCATGGCCGCCGGGGTTTTAGCAGCTGGCTGACCCACTGCATCAGCTTCTTGTGGGCTGCCTGAATGGCTGCTCCATGGATTAAACTACATCATGGCCGGGAGCTGGCAGGTGACGCCGCCCCCCTAAAAGGGCCACCTATTAGGGCCTTTATGACCCCTGTCTCAGCCTTCTTTTTTCCAGTCAAACTTAGGCATTTTATATCCTGCCCTGAGCTCCAAGCCAGCATGGAGCTGCAGTTCTTCGTTCCGGCTGCGTCTCTTCCATCATGGCCGCCAGGGTTTCTGCAGCCGGCTGACCCACTGCATCAGCTCCTTGTGGGCTGCCTGATTGGCTGCTCCACTGATTAAACTACATCCTGGACCAGGAGCCAACAGGAGACGCCAGCCCCCTCAAAGGGCCACTTATAGGGCCTGTATTGCCCCTGTACGGGCTTGTCTGGGCTTGGAGGGGCCCCCTTGCCGTGTTTGCGGATACAGAGTTCATTTCTGCATGTCTCCCATCGGCCAGCCCTGCATGCTGCAGATAGCGGATAAGCCCCTTGTTTTCATCCCCCTCTCTCCATGTGGCCTGTGATCGTTTGTGAGTCAGGCCCCAGCGACTCATTGACTGGACTCTCTTGCAAAGCTCCCCCCTCCTCGTTGAGGCAGCATCTTGCAGTTGAGTCCCTGGCATTGCTGTGAGCTATCCCTGTTCTCACTTCTATCATCGCTGACGCAGTTTTCATGGTCCCTCCTCCCTGAGCTCCCAATGGCGCCTGACCAAGGAGTTACACCACTTCTGAGCATCCTTGTTCCTAACCTCGGTCCCTACACCGTCTATGCTGTGTGCAAACTGCAACTGTAACTGACCTGCAATGAACTATTAACTCTCTACCAGACACTTTGTCACCTGACGTTTTACCCTAAGTGTTTCTATGGTTGAACTGCCTTCACTCTGTGTACATACTGGCCTACACTGAACTATTAACTTTCCCCACACTATGCTACCAGACATTGTACCCTAAGTGCTTATATGGCTGTGCTGCCTCACACTGCAGCAGCCATTTACCTGCCTAATCTCACCCTGTAACTCGTTACTGAGGCCAGAAAAAACTAATTTGTGTTCTGCTTGACAATTTCTTGCTGTGCTTAATTGTTAGGCTGTTTACCTTTACTTTAGAATGTCGAATCTGTGTGCGAATAGCCGGCCCCTATTTCGAAGGACCACTTTCTAAGGAGCCTGTCTGTGCCTGTACGGAACATGGAGGTCCTGGAGTGCCATAGAAAACTCTGTTGTAACTATGTTCTGTCGACCAGACTAATTCCTGTACTGGTCCTCTGTCTCTGGATCAAAGGCCTCCCACGATCCCTGCAGTAATGACTGAACATGTTTGGGTGTGTTGCTTAATTCGAATTTGGGTGCTTTTGTTTCCCTGTGCTCCATCTGCATTCAGTGTTGCTGCATTTCAAAATGTGTTTGGGGTGTGTTGCTCAATTGGAATTTGGGTGCCTCTGTTTCCCTGTGCTCCATCTCCATTCTATGTTACTGAATTTCAAAACGTTTTTTAGGGTGTGTGTTAATTGGAATGTGGGTGCTTCTGTTTCCCTTGCACCATCTGCATTCAGTGTTGCTGCATTTAAAAACGTTTTTTTGGGGTGTGTTGCTTGATTCAAATTTGGGTGCTTCTGTTACCTTTGCACCACGCTGCACTGTGTTTCATTCTGCTTTAGCTAAAATCGAACACGGCTGTGTACTTGCTGTTCCCATTTTTAAATAAAATCGCTTTTTGCTAAGTGCACAACTGTTACTTTACTAACTTTAAAAAAATAGCATTTGCTGTGAGCACATCCTGCATCAACTTCCTACACATCCTATCTTGTCCTCTGTGTCTCCGCCTACTCACTGGGCCCCACCCCCTCTGCCCCCCCCTCCTTGTGCCTCAGTCAATCAGCCTGTTAAGTGCCTTCCTCACCACTGCAGCTACCATGTCACTATCTATCTTGCCTATCTTCTCTAACTGCTTCTCTATTTCCTATCCCTCTCCTATCAAAAAATCTGTCTGGAAGACACTTAAGAAGATCATAATGGGCTCCAACCCAGGCCTTCCAAATGCAGACACCTATGCCACGGCTTCTGTCAGAAACACTCTCACAGACATCCTCTTTGTTGTTCCCTCCCCTGACTTGTGGACTCTCCACATGGACGCATTTCTCTCTCCTATTGCCTCTTCTCCCATTGATACTCTTGCCCCTGTTATGAGGGTCCGACTGAAGCCTTCCAAAAAGTACAACTCTTGGTACGACTCCGATCTGGCTGCCCTTAAATGCAAGTGTAGGGCAGCTGAGCTGCATGGAATTCATTGGGCTCACCCTCTGACAAACTGGCCTGCCAACTCCTTCAAAGGCAATATCGACTCTGCATCCACACCAAGAAAAGAGTCTTTATTCAAGCCTGCATCTCTGCTGCATCAAAGTCTGTAAGGAGCTGGCCAATCCTGCCGCAGCCTGCTCTTCTGTCACACCCATTCAGGACCTTTGCTTGGCTCTGGCTGCACATTTCACTGCAAAAACCGGAGACATCCTTTGCTATCTCTCCTCCACACCGCCTCATTCACCAACACGTCTGGAGCATCCCTTGGTCCCTCAACCACTTCTCCTCTCTTCTCTCATTCCCATCACACCTGATGAGGTGGCCAGACAAGTCCGGTCTATGAAGGCTCCATCCAAACAGGGGGACCCTTGTCCCTCCAAAACGATTAAGAACAACATTGACTCTCTCGCTACAGCCGTGGCTGATCTCTGCAATCTCTCTGGACACTGGAGTTTTCCCAACTTTTCTTAAGCCTTCCCTTGTGTACCCTCTACTTAAGAAACCCTCTACTGACCCCTCCATTCCGGCAAACGAACACCCTATCTCTATTACCCCTTTCCTGGGCAAGCTCCTGCAGAAGCTTTCTATCTCTCAGCTCACCCTCCACACTGAAACTGCTGGTTGCTTCTACAACCATCAGTCTGGCTTTAAAGCTTCCAGAGGCATGGATACTGCTCTTCTGAACACCCATGAAGACCGGCTCTGAAATCCTGACACTAACACTCCCTTTGTCCTCATTTTTCCTGACCTCTCCTCTGCCTTTGACACGATAAACCACAACATCCTGATTGCACGTCTGCATAACACCCTGGGAATCACAGGTCAGGCTCTGGCATGGTTAACCTCCTTCCTTACCGACCGCCCATCCCAGGTGAACCTTGGGTCCTTTCTTTCTACTATCACTCTGTCAACCTGTGGCATTCCAAATGGTTATAACCTATCCCCCTGGTTCTTCAATCACTAAATGGATGCCCTTGCACGTGTGATTGCCACTTTCATCTCCAACTTCCAGTGTTATGCGATGACAAGCAACTCTCCTTCTGGCTACCCCCAGCCACCTCCGCTACCTTGCTCATATCTGAGTGTCTGTCCGCAATTGAGTCATGGTGTGCTGCAAATGACATCCACCTCAACGGCAGTAAGACTGAGATTGTTCGCATTGGGACTCCTGCTACTGCTTTGCCACTCTCACGCTGGCCTGCCTTGGCCCTGCACCCGCACCCACCTGCAAGGAAAAAAATCCTGGGGTCATCTTCGACTCCACTCTCTCCTTCTCCACTCACATTTCAGACATCTCTAAAATGTCCAACTACCAGCTACACCTCCTCAGAGGTACTCTTCCTTTTCTCACCTTCCCCTAGCGGCTCACAGTCGCCATAGCCCTGGTTCTCTCAAGGCTGGACTACTGCAACAGCCTCTTTCTCAATCCCCCTCCCTCTGCTCTGCACCCTATGCAACTCATCCAGAACAGAACCGCAAGACTTATCCTTGGTCTCAAGCCCAGGGACTGTATCTCATATGTGGCATCCTTGGTCCTAGGCCAATAGACTCCTCTGTGTTCCTCACATGAAGCTGTTTTTCCAGCGTCCCTTGATTCTGCAGCCAATGTCTGTCTCCGAGGTAGATTGACTGGTTTCAATACGAGTCCAACATCCATTTTTCTCTCATGACTGACTTAGTCACATTATGTTCTCTTCTACAGCAAGCTTCTATATGTTTTAACTACCTTGAGTTTCTGCGTATGTGCATTCACTTCATCTCCTTTCACTTATCTCACTTATCTCTTTAGTGCATATGATTTCTTGTTATTCTATTACATGTTTCTCTTATTTCTTCAGTTACATCTTTATCCTTTAAGTATTTGCATATTGTTTCAGTCCATCTGTGTGTCTTTCTTTCATGGCGTCACCTTGCTCTCGTCAGATTTTACTTATATCTCTTCAATGTCCAAAGGTGTTTTCAGAGATCCTTCCACCCTTTCAATGTGGGGCACATCCGATACAGTTGTCTGAGTGCATATTGTCTCACATACACTCAATGCGGTATTGGGATGATACAGTCGGTCCCACATAGAGCCCTTCTCCTACTATTCCATTATGATGGAGGTGAGTGGTCGGGAGCTAGTGATGATGTATCTACGTGCTTTTCTACATTCCGACCTCTGGTCGAGTCCTCAACCACCCCCTCCTCTTCAATCTTCTTCATCTTCTCTTCATACTTTAATTTTTTTGGAATCCATACTTTTGTCACCTCCCTCAGGTCACCTGCATTTTATATATGCTCATGCACACTCCAGATCATGTGACAGCATTCTCCAGTCGTTGGACAGAATACCCAATGTCCAATATAGTTCTTATGAGCCTTTGGGTGAAACGTCATCCCTGGGTTTGACAACAAACTCTTCTTTATATTCTCATGCGTGGTGTCACATTGCCCTAAAATGATCCTTAGAAGGCAGAATAATAGCAATACCAACACAAGTATTGCTCCAAGTAGCTTCAAGGCATTCACCACCCAGGTCAGAATCCATGAGAACACGGACAAGAACCAGTCATCATCATCTGGCTCATCAGCTTCATCTTCCATCTTTATATGCAGGATTGTCAGCATCGATATTGCTTCTGTCAAAGTTCCATTTTCCCCATCATGGGCAGGTTAAATGTGCAGCAAGAGGGCCTGATCTTGGTACACACACCTCCTTCAATTGCTGTGATTAAGTCCAGGACATAGCTGTTCTGGAGGGTGATAAGTCTGATTGCAGTCAATTCAACCCTTTTTGCATGGTCTTCATGTTGGTATTTATATTATATTATTTAAGAATGTAGCATAAACATGTTTCATAATATGGCTCCAATAAATGGAGACAATAGGCTTAGACCGATTGGCAAACTAGACCAAAGAAGTATCCCAAACTATCCCAAAGGTATCCCAAAGTATGGCTAAAACACGGATGATGAAACGCAGAAGCATAAAGTGCTGCGATCATCATACTATCATCATGGCAACGTTTTAAAATATTCAAAATGCCACCCATGTTCGGAACATGAACATGAACACCAATGTAAGAACATTGATAAAACACGACCCGCTTTATATGCATGTAAAGATGTGCAATAATTGGGAGCAGAAGAAGTGAGGGTTTTTCTTTAAAAAAGCATGAAATTGGGTGCCTCGTCATGGCAACATCTTAAATATTCAAAATGGCGCCTGTGATGGGTATACAAACATGAATGCTGATGCTAGAACATTGAGGGAAAGAAGACACACTGTATATGCAGGTAAAGATGTGCGACAAATGAGAGCTTAAGAAGCTAGGCTTTTTCTTAAAAAGAGCACGAAATTGAGTGGCACAGGAGAATGAACATGGGGGCACAATATTGAGTGGTGCACTGTATTGTTACAGATTGAAGGGAATATCAGAGGAATGATGAAGTGCAGGAAATGGAGTATTAGGAAAACAAGGAATTTAAATTTTTCAGCAAGATTATAAATGGTGAGTAATGGTGAACACAAAAGGGGAACATTGAAATGCACACATGAATGTGAGCACGGTGACATGTCAATAATAAGGAAACAAGTTCAAGGGGGACGTGAACAATAAGTAGGTGTAAAGGAAATAAATGTTTCTACTAAGCACAATGGGAATATTGCACGTAAATTTGACTAGCTAATTAAAAATGATACAACGGACATGCTTTGTAACTAATACAAAAGAATGTAACTAATGAGGAAACGTTATTGTCTTTTCTCCATCCTGAAAAACTCTCCCCATTACCAACCCTTAATTTCTGTCTTAATTTAAATATTTTTGACACAATTTGTATATTGAAATGACATTTATGTTTTGAATGTACTGTTTTTATTGACACAGCCCAGTTTTGGTAAAGGCTAAGGGGCCGAAACACGTGTCAACATAGAGGGCTAAATGATTGAAATGAAGCAACTACATTTATGAATCTACTTTTAGTTGAATGACTTTAAATTGTCTGGCCCAACCAAGGAGTCCAACAAGTTGTTGTCATTTATTATTTGCGCTATGCTCACTGGTTCCTTCTTCAGTAAGTGTGCGGTACAGGATAACAGGCGGCGAGTGTGGCGAGAGTGGCATGTGGCGAGAGTGTTTCCTGGTGTCTGGTGTGTGGGAAAGCTTTGCAGAAGTCTCTCTACGCTTTCAACTTGGAGACGGCAGTGTCATTAAAACATCCTTACAGACACAGAGCATGGTGGAGAGTGTGGCGAGAGTGTTCCCTGATGTCTCATGTAAAGGACAGTTTGGCAGAAGTCTCTCTACACTTTCAACCTGGAGGCAGCAGCAGCGTCATTAAGACACCCTTCCTAATGCCTAGTGTCACAGAGAGTGTGGCGAGAGTGTTCCGTGGGCTTCCATGGATTTACATGGATTTACTGACTCCTGACTTGTGACCATTGGAGTATTGCAGCGACCTGTCTGACGAGAAAACCGAAGTACAGTAAGTACAATTGCGGGAAACCCGAAATTGCATGGAACTTCACTTTACGTGAACTTTTAAGCACTGCTTACGTTTAATATACAAAACACTAACACTCAAATCAGAGGCTTGAACAAAACATCACAGCGCTACCAATTCAATTATCACTAGCAACCAGAGAATCCACCTAATGCAGTCACATCCGCCAAACCCCAGAACGAGACACCACGTCCGATTGATGGCAGGCATTACGCATGAACCCAATGCTTCTGAAATATACCTTGCAGAAGTTACAACTACAGAGAAAAAAGACCAATGAATAAAAGGTGCATCATGCTGGCAGGGGGACTTGCAAAAGGGCACAGAATGTGAAAATGTAAGTAAAATTTTAAAAGCCAAAAAAGAGGTCTTGACAACCTCATTGTCAAATCCCTCTAACGTGCGAATGTGAATTCATATCTATATGATATATTGGAACAAAAAAGGGACTGTATAGGAAACTGAGTGAAACCAACAGACGAAACAGTAAAACCCCAAAAGAGATAGAAAACTACGGCATGAAGGATTTAACTGACGTGAAGATCCTGGATCTTGACCTCTCAGTCCAGAACATACCATCGATAAAGGCAGCCTTAAAAATTCTGGTAAGGTAGATCTTATTAAGCTGCAACAGAAGTACCACTGGGGGGATGACTGGTTTGCCTCATCCAAGCTGAAACACCTCACAAAGCACAAACCTAACACAGAAGATAAAGGATTGGCACAGAAAACCACAAGACAACAAGAAGTAAATAACAGCAGACTGTCAGCATCTAAAATAATGGAAAAATAGGCTGTAACGCTTGTAAAACCAAGCTCTGCTCCCGACAACAGCAACTTACTGGTACAGTTCTTACTGGACTGGCAAACTTATAATGAGGCCCATTGTCTCCAACGAATCCGCCTTCTCACAGCAGAAGATGGGTTGATATTAAATCGACATTATGTCCTCAGACTGCTTCATCACATACAGGCATATTGTTTCTTGAAAAAAGAAGACATCAAAATGGTAGGATATCTAAATGAGGAGTGCACAGATAAGGCAATTCTCCATTTGCACTCAAAGGGAGTCAAAACCTCACTACTGGAAACAGCATACCTCCTTCTCCCTCTGGGATTCGAGCAAATAGAGGAAAAATACAAGAACATAATTGCTCCAAAGTCTAAACATACCAAATCAAATGGCATGAAGATACACCAGAAAGACATAAAACTAAGAAAAGAATACCGGGGATTCCAGGAACGAAACAGAGGAAGAGGCACAAGGAAACATAGAAATAAAGAGGAGTGGAATACAGATGGGACAATACATCAACCATTAAGAACGACCTTCACTTGTAACACCAATGAGTCTAGCCCAGAGAAAGAACTTGAAAAGAAACAATGCGGTAGCAACAAGGAAAATAGGATTTGCCGTTCAGTAAGACAAACTGAAAAATACAACAAATAGCAGACTAGATCGGGACAGAGGGAGCGTCTCACAATGACATCATGGAAAACAAGAGGATTCAAACACCTAAACAATTCCAGCAACATTAAACTGCAATCAAACCAAATAATATGCTTACAAGAAACCTGGATTACAACTGCTTCAATTGTAGATGGCTACAGTGTACATTTCAAGCCAGCAAACAAGGGGGAAAAGGAGAGACAATCATTGGGTCTACTAACTCTGATTAACATGCGAATCAGTATGGGGACTATTGAATCGAGGAATGTCAACCCCTTTTTACAAGGAACCCTCCTGTCAATGACTAAAGATCAAAAAATGTATCGGCCATGAATCCTTATCCTCAATCTATACTGGAACCCAGAGGCAATTGAAGGAAGGGACTTCTTGGAAAGCATCACAGATATTTTGGACGAATATATCACCCAACCAAACCCACCACAGATTTTAATCTGTGGAGACCTTAACATCGCCTTTCTGGACTAGAGGGCAAAGGTTACAACATACTTTGATACTATAAATAACAAAGCTGAGGAAAGAGTGGCATCCTGGACAAGGGCCATGGAGCTTAGGAATATCCAAATGCTAAATGGCCAAACAAAGGCGGACCTTCCAGGGAGACCGACATGGTCAAATGGACCCATATCAAAGATCCTGGACTACATCTACACCTGTCAGGAGATGAGAAACCAGGTAAAGCAACTGGAATTAATCAAGACAACAAAAAGTGACCACGCGGTGCTGAATCTGACGGTAGACATAAAATTGAGTTGCATGACAAACAAAGCTAATCGCAGAGATATAGCCATATCTGAGGGGAGACACAGGATTGATGTCCCCCCAAAAGATGTCAACAAAATACTTTCCGGATATACAGCCCAGGGCGTAACAGGATGGAGGAGTAGACTATCTCCCCCTACTTCTCGACTTCAAGGTCCCAGCTAGAACAGCTGGCAAAATGAAGCCAATTAGTGGAAAGGAGATCTGCATTAAGATTGGACCTTCGGAAAATAAGAACCTCAAATTTGAAGCCAGACACTGATGCAATGAGAAAAGGAAAACAAAAATACAATAATTGGCTAATTGCTCATAAAGCACAATTACACCAAAACGATGCAGAATCAATGCTGAGAGCAATGGTGTCGAGGAATATTAGGGGCATGTTGGAATTCATAAATAAAACATCAGTAACTCAGACTATGCATTTTACAAATACATTGACGGAAGAAAACGTTATCCTTTTTTACCAAAACCTGTTTGGCCCACTCAAAACAACAAAACAAGATCACCCACCTGAAATATGGGGAAATTGGGTAATTCTACTCTACGACTCTGACTTGGAAGATATAATTAAAAAAGCAAATGGACCAACTGCCCCAGGTCCAGATGGTTTAACCCATAGGTCTATTAAATCCGATGCTGCAGCTTGGATACCATTTATCTCATGACTCTTTAAGGATGTGCTACAAAAGAGAGTTAACAGACTCCTGGAAAAAAGCGATTTTAGTACCAATCTACAAGAAAGGACAGAGAGAAAATCCAAACAACTACGGATGAATAGCGTTCCTTGATGTACTAGGCAAGCTTCTTGCCGCTATAATATTGAAACATCTTCAAGCATGGGCAAAAAGGGCAAACAGATGGGACCAGCGATAAGCGGAATTCACCTCAATATATTCCTAATTAACCTCCTAAAACTAAAAGCAATAAAAAGCGAGAGAAATATCTATTTGGCTTCAATAGACCTTAAAAATGCACTTGACAGTGTGGAAAGGCAAAGTCTATGGGAAAAATTAGAAAGTTGGAAGTGCCCACCAAGTCTACTGGGACCAATAAAAGACCTTTATACAAACACCAAAGTGCAGATAAGGCTGAACTCGGATGGTCTCCTACCAAGAGAAATCATGGCATGGTGGAGACTAAAACAAGGCTGTTCAACCTCTTTCTCTCTGACTTACATGAAAACCTAAACATGGTCTGAGTATTCCCACCAGAAATTAATGGCCTCCCTGTACCATGGGTCTTTATGCCAACGACCTGGTCTTGATGGACCAGACACCCATCGCCCTACAGATAAAATTTGCAAGCCTACAGCAGAATGTACTTATAAATGGGCTACAAATTAATGAGAGAGATCAAACATAACAATCTAAGGAAAATGAGGGGAAGACTTAAGACTTCGCTCAAGTGGACTCTAAACCAGGTGGCGCTCCATGTGGTAAAGAATACAGTGTATTTAGGAGTTGTGGTAAGCTTGAGTATGGAAGACAAACCCTGGCAAAGGGAAGTGAGGATTCATGCATAAACTCTTGCAGCCCAGGCTGTGACAATTGACAAAAAATATGGTAAATTTACACTCAAACCAGTGTTGGACTTGTATAAGATGAACGTCATGCCCATACAGACTTATAAGGCAGAGACTCAGCTAGCATTACCCTGGAGAATGTGGAAAGTATTAGAACGCATATTTTGTAGATGGGTCTTGAAAATGCTGAAATTGGTCTCTCTGGCAGCTATAAAATGACTCTTATCTCGATCCATGGAATGTGGCATGGAAAATCCTTGCCCAGTATAGAAAATGCATTATGCCGGAAACCCCAGATCCATATTCAATACTTAAAAATTACAACGCAACTAGAAAATGTCCATTGAAAGAATGGAAAAAAAGGTTCAAGGACATCATGGCTATATGAGGGGTCATGGAAGAAACATTGATCACTAATCCAGATCAAGCAAAGCGGAAGCTTTGGCAGGAGGACTGGATCCAGACATCTCACGCAACACACCAACACAAGCTCCATCAAGATCTCTGGATTGAACAAAGAGAATTCAATGACCCCCCAAACTACTTGAAAAAATTCCCAAGCAAACTACTTCGAAACATCTTTCTAAAACTTTGATTGAATATTTTACCAACCCAGGAGTCCCTGAAAATATTTGACATAACCCCCACTAGATCTTACTTGCAGATTTTGCATAGAAAAGGATCAACAAGAAACCCTGAAGCACATAGCCCTTAGCTGCACTCGGCTCACAGACCAAAGCACTAACCATCTGGGCAGTATTATAAGATCAAACAACTCTTACTCATCAGAAGACTGTGGAGAACCATCTACTTGGGAGAAGATTTTAGATTAACATGTGTCGTGACAAACATTTTGAAGGAGACGTTTCCTATAATTGGAAAGACTCCAGAATTTGAGGATAGAAGCGAAGAAGAAATGTACCAAGATCATGGAACACATGACCTATGATAGGGTTTTAACTTTTCTATTGATGATTGAAAATCTACTCAACGAAGCTGATGTACCTGTGAAAAGATAAAGGTTTTCTTTTTTTTATTGTTACAGTTGATAAATCAAGTTTTCAATATATTTAAAATACACTCAATGTTAACTATTAAAATCAAATTGAAACATCTTTTTGCACTTCTCACAAGACCACACAATAAATGATACATATAAAAAAAAATGTCAAATCTAAATGTATAATTACACAATGAAACTAAACATACTGATCATTTTTGAGGAATAAAAACAAGAAAGATGCCATTTCTTACTTATGCATTCTACACAATTTACATAATATTATATCTCTAGTTTAAAACGATCGTGTTACAGTTCTCAAATGTCATCTTTAAGTTTGAGTGACAACAGAAAAGTGATAACAGCAATTCTTACTTTGTTCATGTCAGTATTGTATACCATATACCAGAAGTTTGTAACTGTCAACAATTTATAAGCTTCAAAATGCCGCTTAAAATGATGAATTCTGGTTTCTAGAAGCGCAGAGCAAGCAGCTATTAAATGAGGCAATGTTTCAGGGATTTCAAGATTTTTACAAAAACGGCAGACATTCTCAGAGCTAGGCATCAATGCCATTTAGTGAGAACATCCTAAGTGTGCCACACATTGGGCCTCATTACGAGTTTGGAGGTAGCCATGCCGCTTGTAGCGGCATGGCTATCCCCAAACTGGGTACTGGGTACTGGGTACTGGGTACTGGGTACTGCGTCTGGGTTCCAGGAATAGGGAATTATCGGGCCATTCCGACCTTGGAGGGTCCAGTAATTCCCTTTCCCTGGACCCGGACCCGGTACATCCCCATTCCCATTGAGCCCCTATAGTGCCCCTATAGGGCTCAATGGGAATGGGGAGGATGCTAACAACGGGTCCGTTAATGACGGGCCCGTTGCTAGCATCCTGGTCTGCTAGCAGGTCCGGCTAAGGACGCCTGGTCTGACCAGACGTCCTCAGTAGGACCCACTACAGACCTCATAATGAGGCGGCCCAGAATGAACGGTGACAGTCCCTTACCGGCACCGTTCATTCCACGGCTGCCTAACGTGTAATGAGGCCCATTGAACCTAAACCTAATGAATAGATCCCTGTATTTGGAGTCAGGAAATTTCAGTACAAAGGATTCCGGAATCCTTAATTTCTTGACTACAGAAGGGAACATTTTTGAATTCTTACGTTCCAGACATTATGTACGAGTATTAATCCAATCCCATAACATGACTTTATCTTTCGCTTTGGTTGGATTAGATGTCAGTTGATCATCAGATACATCGGCCTCTAATAAAAACTCTTCAACGTTTGTTCGCCAAATTGTCATGGTTACATGGGTTGTTGCTTCTTTGTATTTAGATAGTACATTCAGAATGGTATTCTCTTTAGAGGTCATGATACACTTTCGGTATAGACTACACAGCTTCCACATGTACATTGTATAGAGAGAAGTTAAACCTAATTCATATCGTAATAGACATATAGAAACTGCTTTAGGTAGTCTCAGCAAGGATTTCCAAAAAGTGCCTTCTATGACTGACCAAAAAGATTCATCTTGCCACGTCCTTGTCTCTGCACCATAAATCACTGTTGGAACAGCTTTTTGACAATAATAAATCAGTAATGGCTTTAGAGAGAAAGTGCCATACTTATGATGTAATACAGAGGCCTGGGTAGCGGCAGTATTCATTGTTATTTTTATTTCATTACAATATGGGGCATCCGATAACACAGTATTGACATTTAGTCCTAAATATTTATATTCCGATACAGTTTGAAGAGGGCGCTGTTGGAGGGACCAGGCTCGATGAATCTTCTTTTTCGCATGTGCAGACACCACCATCATAATCTTTGATTTGTTCGAATTGACGATTAAATTGTTCTTGTCCACATAGTCCCCCAAGGTGTCCAGCAGGGCCTGCAGTCCCCTGGTAGTTCTCGCCAACGACACCAGGTCATCAGCGTAGAACAGCCAGGGGATCGCACAGTGTTCCAAATGAGAAGAATCAGATATGACCACTGCAAAGTTATTCACTATATCAGATATGAAGTAGTTAAATATAGATGATGCAAACAGACAACCCTGCTTCAGGCCTTTATAGGTGTTAATAAAGTGTGGGCCTACCATCCATGGATAGTCTTATTTGAATAGACGTGTTGGTATGAAATTCCCTTATCCAATGCTGTAAGTATATAGGGCAAGAGTTCCTGGCTAATTTGGAAAAGGAAGATGTCTTGAAAAAGAGTCAAATGCAGTTGCAAAATCAATAAATGCCAAAAACAAAGGCTGCTTCATTTGTATCTTGTGTTCTTTAATGGCATGTAATACATGCAGACTAATAGATGTGCCTAATCCCGGTATGAAGCCAGTTTGGAACGGGTCATTAATATTGAGCGGGTTGGTCCACTTATTAAAATCAGCCAAAACTAAATGTGCAAATAGTTTGTCGGGAGTATACAGCAAAGCTATTGTCTTATAGTTCTGAGGTCTCAATCTGTCTCCCTTCTTGTATATAGGCACAATGATCGACTTCTGCCATGAGTGGGGAACCCTTTGTGAGTGAATGGTCTGAGAAAATATAACTCTTAAAATAAAGGCCCAGGCTTCCGGATAGGTTTTTAACATTATATTAGACAGCCCATCCGGTCCCAAGGCTCTCGAAGCGCTTAGGTTTTTGATGTTATCAACTGAGATTTCATGTCAGAAACTGGTGGAAGGACATAGTTGGCCCAATGTGTATCTGCGTATAGTGACGTGTAATATTGTGCCCACACTTCTTCTGAAACCGCATTAATCTGAATCACAGATTGTGCGTTTACATATGCTGTTTTTATAAGATCCCATACCATCGCAGAGCTCTTAGATGCTAACGAGCGCAACATGATCTGAGCATCATTGAGGTGCATATCCACTTTATGTTGTTTGACCCAATTGTTATACTTATTTCTGAGACTGTTAGTTTATCAAATATTTTCTATGGGTGACGCACTAATTAAGTTTCGAATTTCCCTTTTCAGATTAGCCTTATGAGTTCTAATTTCCTCATCATACACATGCATGTGATTTTTCTTAATTGTGGATCCTTGAGGTCCTTTTACTCTAAAGGACTGAAGGGCCGCTACATACATCCCGTCTTGATAAAGGATATTAGGACTAGGATATCTTTTGGGTATGTTATTGCCAATAGGAGATCACCTAAGATCGATGGTGACCATCTAAATCGGTTTCCCTTAGCTGACAGCATCAGGTCAACAGTGTAGCAATGGCCATGTCTCTATTGCTGTTATCTGGCCATTCCCATGTCAATTCAAGAATATTATGGTCACTTTATGTCTGTTCAATAAATTTGAAGGTTTTCAATAATGTAAAAAAAAATGCTGTCAACATATATATAGTGAATCAAGGACATATAATTAACACAATGCCATGTATAGTTAGTTGGAATGTCGTCTTTCATAGAACCATTCACCATAATTAGACCTATCTCCTTTATGAGGTGGGTCCATTGTTTAGAAGACTCACTAAACTTTCCTCCTTTCCCTTTAAAACAGTTCATATTAAGATCCCCTTCTATAATCGTATAGACTATAGAAGGGTCTTTAGCAATGATATCAAAACAAATGTCTAGATCCTCAAAAAAGCAATTGTGTTTGATCGCCTGATGGTTCCAATAAAGATTCAGACAAGCAAAGCATTTGTGATTGTGAGTGATCTTGACGGGTTGCATATAACTGTTGGGAGAAGCCCACAACTGTAGAGTCAAATTAGCAGAGGTCTTGGTGGCTATTATAGATCCTGCCATAGGTCTCCCTCTCAATGGATTTGAGGCAGGAGTCAGTACTAGTTGATGATTTTCCCATATAGGAGGACTCGTAAGCGACACTTCCTGCAATAGAATAATATCATAGCGGGCTAAAAGGCTCGCTGAAGATGACTTTAAATGTTTGAGTCCTCGCGTATTCCATGAGGCTAATTTAAAGATGTCATTTTGAGTATTCTCGGGTTGTTATTGGGTATTATCTTGTACATTAGCATGAGGGAATACTAGAGAACGAGAATGGTTGTTCTCCACTGCAGAATATGAAATTGTCATGGGAGTAGTTAACCAAGGTTGCTTATGGTTAGCTCTTGGGTTCATCTGCAAGTTGGATTTTTCCCCAGAAGGCCCCTGGCTTTGATTTAACAATAGAAATCCTAACTGATAAATTTCCACTCTTGCTTGCCAAATAGAATTTTGAACCAAGGTTGACAACATCCATATTTTGACCACCGATTTATCATATTCATGGATGAACTCTATTTGAGCCATATCAGTAGATAGCACATCCTAAAGAGCAGGGATGTTATTTAGAATGTTCAAGACTGCCGACCTATTGAGATTGAAAAAAACATTCTCTCCACCTCACCGTTGCAGGATGAGGCTAAAATGCGTGCGTGGTGTCATTATAATTATTGTGTCTGCCTTTAGGTCGATTGTTAACTTCAGAATTTTTGTTACCAGGCAAACCAACAGTATTTGGGCGAAATTGCAATTGGTTTAGGCATGGGTTTAATAGTGGATTGAGATGTTGTTGTAAGTAGCATCTTGCTCGGGGCTGCTTGATAAGACAGGTCAGTTAGTACTTGTGTTTGTTGCCATGTAATACTAGAAGAACAACACATGAATAAGCCTACTGATTTCTGAATTTCTTTGTTCCTGCTCTGTAGAGTAGATGTGGAAGATACCTCCATTGGAGGTGTTAAACAGGTATGTAGAGGGTTATCCGTTGGTTTTATTTGGAAAGCAGGGGCATTTTTTGTGGCTGGAAGCACATCACTTGCTTTTGTAATTTCTTAAACCAGATTATCCAAAGGGGCATATTGCAAGTCATGAGTCAGAGATGCATCGACGTCTTGAAACACCTGATCTTACTGTTCTGCAGCAATCTTAAGTTTGGACAGAGCTGCATACTTCCTGACAATGGCAGCACCTTTTTCTTTGATGCCTCTTCCGGAAGTGATAACAGCTTTATAAATTGCCGAGAGTTTCTAGTCTTTTGTAATTTAGATATTTTTTCATTCTTTGTTTTTTTAACAGAAACTGTTTTTGAATTGGTAGTGATTTTTATTGTTTATTGTTATCTTGTACAGCAAAAATGCCAAAAGCTGTATTATCCAGCTTTTTGCATGTTGCCATTGCTGGGTCAGATGACGGATGTTCCACGGGAGGAATTATGTTGTCAGCAGTTATCATGTCCACATCTCTCCCCAGCTGTATAATACAGCCATTTCTTTTGTTAATTGCAATTGGTTGTTCTAGTGTACACATGTCTATACCTGTTGAATTCGGTTCAGCACTTATGGTCTTAGTAAGGGCAATAGGTTCACCTGGTGGATTTATTTCATGGACAATTACACAATGCAGAGTGTTGTTAGAAGACACAGAGTGCGTCATTGTCGAGACTTCAACCTTTGCGACAGGCAAGATCCTTGATTCTAACAGCTCTTTCAATAGACAGTTTTGATCAATCAGGCATGAATCTAAAGACTGTTACAGCTTGGCCGATGAGAACAAGGCTGTATTCATAGCTTGAAGTGTTGTTTCCACAAATGGATCAGTAGAGTGAGGAACTATCTCATTATTGTATGGGATTGCGTGATTTACCTGTTTCCGTGTGGGCTGAGTATATGAGACAGGTATAACCGAGGATGCGTGTGGGGATTCCATGAACATAACAGGTGACTGTGACAAATGATCATAATCATGTAGTTCACCTCGTTTATCCATATGCAGCAATATATTTCCATCTTTTCCCGGCGTTAATAACAAAGATGGCGGTTGCTCCTCGATCAAATCATGAGTTTGTATCCCTTTCACATATGGAGGTAATAAAAGAGATTCATTTGTAGAGTGTACTTGCACCTTGGTTACAGACTGGATTTGTGGAGGCAGTGCATAATCATGCAAAAGATTTGCTTCTGAAAACCCGCCGATAAAGAGTCAGATGGCGTACATAAATCTATGGGCAGAGCCTGAATCTCAGCAGATGAAACATCTATTGCAGAAGGCAATGTTGTCCGCTCCGGAAGCTCCGTAGGCTCACTCGGAATCTCTAAGGTTCTGGGTGCTTTGTCTACATAAGACCTGCGAGTTGTCAGTTGTAAGCGACATTGGCTTGTGATGCGCAGTACCTTTGTTATGGCGTGTTAAACTTGAGGCTTGAAGAGCACGCCTTGGTGTAGTATGGCTTGAAAACAGAGCTACCGTGAATGCCTTGGGAGGGGGCATATCAGTCAAGAGCGTGTACAATTTTGCCATTCGGCTCAAGCAGATGGGATATTACCAGAAAGTGAAAAATAAATACAAAAAATCAGAAGTTAAGCTTACAACGCTCTGAGTTTAGCTTCTCCTCTGCTCCCTCCAGCCCTATCAGCCGTATCAGCCCTTGCTGAAATGTGCAAAGGTTTTCCTTTTTTCTAAATGTACAAACCATAAGTCTTAACCATAAATCTTAATAAAAATACAAAATAAAAAGAAAATAACATTACTTCTTCCCAACCTGTACTGGTGGCAACTCGTCTGTACACCAATAGCTGAGGTCACTCCCAGCATCCTGGTACTCCTGCTCTTTCCTCTATGTCTGAACATTCCATCCTTTTCATTTCCGTAACCTTTATTTGTTCTCCAGCCTCACATTGATATGTAAGCATCTTGCTTGTCCAACCTATCTCCTTTTACATTTTCTGTATCTTCACATAATCATCTTGATATGGAAATGTTCTCCTTGATTGACATCTTAGGGTTGCCCATTTTCCTTTGAATTGTCCTCTGGTTGTACATGCTGCTAGATGACTCAGGCACTTCGCATCATGTGCTGTTACTTCCCTTGCAATAAATGTTCTGGTAGCATTCATGGTATAGGGGTGAGAGAACACATGACATGTAGCAGCTTTCATCTGACGATCTCTCTTCCACCTCCTTCATGTGCTGATATCACACGTTATACTGTAAATGAGCTGAATTATCAAGATATGTATCTCTTCATTATCTTCACCTGCATCTCTTTCAAGTCGAAGAGCTTGTTCAATGACATCAGGGAAGATGCTACATCTGCTTTTATTAGAAATTATAGGAAATGTTTCATTGTTAACCTCTGTGTCTGCATTTATATTCATTACATGTCTAAATGCCATGATAATATGGAAGAAAAGACAAATCATAAGGCAGAATGAAATCACAATTACCATTCCAAAAAAAGACATTGGGCCTCATTTTGAGGTTGGAGGTAGTCATGGCGCTATTAGCGCCATGACTACCTCCAATACCGGTACCGAGTCCACCCTCGTTCAATGAGGACTTACCGGTCTATTCCGACCTTTGCGGGACCGGTGAGTCCCCATTGAAAAAGCCATTCCCCATTCCCATTTCAGCCCCCATAGGGCTCAATAGGAAGGCGCTAATAATGGTACCGCAAATCGCGGTACCGTTATTAGCTCTGAAGTCCCTTAACGGGCCCCGTCCATAACGCCTGGTAAAACCAGGCCTTAAGGAAAGGACCTGCTAAGGGACCTCGGAATAGGACGCAAAGGGATTACCGGCACCGATGTCCTTAACGGTGCCCGGTATCCCTTTGCGCCCACCTCGTAATGAGGCCCATTGACTTTCTAGATGGTAGCGCACCTCTCATATTTTGAAATCTTCCCATTTTGTTTTAATCCAATATGTAACTGTGTTCTGTTTTTCAAAATCACACTTTTATACCAAAAACTGCAAAATAATACCTGCTATAATTCTGAAAATTATATAATTGTTTTTGGGAATATCAAGAAATGTCACAATGTCCATGTGTCATCTTATCAGAGCTGGGTAAGACCGTAACATATAAGTAAAAACAACATACAGGAATGTGTGCAATGGTATGATAATGGGTAGCATAGGAGATGCAGTGTGCTCTGTTTCTTTTGGCTCCGGTACTTGAACACATTGTTCCTTGTACCTATCTAAAAAAAAAAGTTCCAGGATAGCTCCAAGTCAATTGATTACTTTATCAAATTCAGGAAACACCGGTGTTTATTCCAAAGTGTTTTTAGACTCCATAAATTCCTTATTGTTACTCCTGGTAACCGATCTGGTCTGCATGCATTGAACTTCTTCTCTTGCTTCACTATCAGTAGATGCAGGGGGATTGAGGTTTCTCCTTTATATGGTTTGATGTCTTGTAGATGCAGCCAGGTACGTCTTCCTTGTAGCTTGACAGCTGTGGGAGTTACTTCTTCCACTTCATAGGGTCTATCGAAATGGGGTTTATTCCAAGTGCAGACTCTTTTACGTAACAGCACCTGGTCCCCTGGGTATACACTTGGTGGTTTCAGTCAATTATTGGGATCAATTGGTTGGCTGTCTTCTACAATCCTCTTTGACCCCTCCCTCCGGTACTTGATCTGCTGAGAAATAAAAGAGACACTAGAGGTGATAGTTGCCAAATAATTATGCATCTCATCACCTAATTTCTTTGCTACACTGTGGGTATCAGTTTCTAATCTGGTAGGAGGAGCAAGAGGTACTCTTATGTGGCATCTAGTCACCAACTCATGAGGAGTTCAGTGATGATCTGAGCCGGACTGATTTTTCAGTGCATGTAATGCAAGGGCTAAGCAATACAACCACCCCTTCTTCAAAGTTATCTTAATTTTTGCTATCCTCTCTTTGAGAAGTCTGCTTAATCTCTCACAAATTCCATTCACATGTGGGTGATAGGCCGAAAAAAACCTGTGTTTTATACCTAATAAAAGAGTGATTTACTCAAACAATTCATTTACGAAACATTGTTAGACCACAGCACTTCACACACACCTCATTTTGGGAACACCTCATCCACAAGGAACTTGCAGCAAATGTGGCATGGGGGTGCTTACATGGACCTGCCTTAGTCTATCTGGAAAAGGGACATACTACAACCAGCATGTACCTATATCCATTGCATGTCTGTAACATATCCACATAATCTATATGTAGATGCTGAAATGGGCCATTGGGTCTGTGGATTGCTCCTCTCACTGTACGCAAAGTGTGTCGTGCTGTACATTTCTGGCACATGATGCAATTTTCAATAAACTGTGCCACATGTTCTAATACATTTGGTGAAAACAAATCTTCAGCAATTGTAGCAACAAGACTCTTTCGAATTATATGCAATGCTTATTGAAGCTGCTCCAGCGCTACCCTCAATAATGCTAGAGGTATAACTTCCTTTCCAGTGCTGTCCTGTCTCCATATCGCCTCAGTGGGGCATAAAGAACACCCTTACTTTCTCCATAGATCTTGCTCATCTTGTGAAGCTCGTCCTTTTAACTCAATTAGCTGAATGATAGACAACATGTAAAAACCCTCCTTTACCATGCACCTTCCTGTCATCTATTTAACATTTTTTACTTCAAAATCAGAAATGTTTGGGAAATAGGCTGATTTTTTGGCTGGCTTCTAAATCTGTGGCTTGATTTCGTGAGAAATTAAGTCTGTTCTTTTAGTATGCGCTGTGCATTTCAAGATTGTGATAGCCAATGGGAGTCTTAGTGCTTCAATAAGCTTATCCAAAAGGCATGGATGAATCCAAAAGGAATATATATATTGCACTGGTGGGCCGTCTTTGTGGAGGAAGCCCCTCCTTTTCCAACATAACAAACCTGCACGTACAGTTGACGTCACATAGGCAGAGTCAAAGTTCACTGTCACTTCCTCATCCTTGTACCTTTCAAGTGTGACGATAAGTACCACTAATTCTGCAGCGTGTACTGAACAATGCGAAGGGATTCTCACAATTGTCATGCTTCAAATTCACCCTCATGGTTCAACTTTACTACTGCTGATCCAGCATGCCTTTCGTCAGTCATTTGGTCAATTTGACTGAAACCGTCACTAAAGAGAATTTCCCACCACCCCGCAAGAGCATTTTCTTTGACATGGGGAATGTTGTCAAATAAACGCAGTATAAGTTGTGCAGCCATGTACATAGTCACTCTTTTCTACTGGTTCTGGTATGAATGTTGCTGAATTCACTGTTCTGCATCTTGATCGCAGATTTTCAGATAATTACCTTGTGCCCTGATGCTCTTTGTGTAGTCAATGTACTTTTGTGCTTCACTAGAATAGCAAATAATGCATGTACAAGAAATAATGTTACTGAACACCCAATTGTAATGCTTGAAGCTTTTTCAATGGCAAATGCAGCAGCTGCTAACGATTGTTCACTAGGGTAATGCCCTTTCATTACTGGATCTAAAATCAAACTATAATAAGTTAATGGTTTGTATCCATGCCCTAAATTTGTTTTCTGTGAGAGGACAGCTGACACAACTTCTCAATTTGAATGAGAAAATATGTACAATTCTTCATGGTAGTCTGGAATTCCTAGCACAGGAGCTGTACTGATTGCTGTTTTTAATTCTTCAAATCCTTCAGTCATCTCATCTGTCCATTTAATCTTACTTTTATCTACCTGTGCTTCTTTGAGTCCTTTTAAAAGTGGTCTAATATATGTACTGTAATCAAAAACCTAGACCCTACGATAATTACATAGGCCTACAAATGGTTGCATTTGTCTTACTGTTTTAGGTTCAGAAATGTTCATGATTGCTTCTGCTCTTTATGGTGTCACTTTTCTCCCTTCTTGAGAGATCAGCTGTCCTCTATACAGGACCTATTCCTGACAATATTGTAATTTTTCTTTATCTACTTTGTATCCCTTTTCTCCTAATATGGTCATGAGTCGAACTGAGTCTTTTCTGCATCTGTCTTCTGTCTCACTGCATATTAATATGTCGTCTACATACTGAACTACTGCACTTTCAAGTTGCACATTTCCTAGGTCCATCTGAAGGACTCCGTTAAAAATTGAGTGGGACTCACTATACCCCTGGGGCAAACGGGTATGTTTCAGACACGTATTTCTGTATGGAAATGAAGGTAAATCCTGTGAGTCCTCGTTAAGGGGAATTGAAAAGAACATGGTTTTTAAATCTATAACTGAAAAATGTAGCCTAAGATGGAATATTACATAATATTTTAGTGGGATTGGCAACTAAAGGAAATTCTGCTTCAACAATATTGTTTAGGGATAGAGATCCTGAATAAACCTCCATGACCCCCAGTCGATTTCCTACAGGGTACACAGCTATGCTACATGGGGACTCAGATGGCACCAATATTCCCTGCTTCATTAAAGCAAGAGTGGTCTCAAATATACCCTCATCTGATTCTCCTTACATGGGATATTGCTTTGCTCATGGTAAGATTGCTTCTGGTTTAAGCTTAATTTTAACTGCTCCTACTCCTTTCAAAAAACCAACGTCATATGGACTAGCAGTCCATAGAATATTTGGAACTTTTTCAAAATGTTCCTGGAAGCATTACAGTTTCTTCTTTACCATCACCATTCTCTGGTATTTCTCTGTTCTCTACTTTAATCCAATAAGTGAGACTTATGAAAAATACTCATCATCTGAATAATCATCTCTGAAAACCTCCTCTTCTATTAAATGTGTCAATCTATATCCTTCACCGAGAGCTATCACTGCTCTCCATCCTCTTCCATCATCATCTGTCCTGTGGACAGCCACCCTTTCATCTCTGACCACTGCTGCTTCCAATTCCAAGGGAGCAATCTGTCCTTCTTCTTCATCCATAGGTATTTCTGGTCTAAACAAAAACTCTTCAGATATTCTCAATATTTTACCTACCAACCTGGGTAACCACATTAATAAAGGGACTCCTCGTAAAGCTGTCTGGCCTCTAAAGGTTAATATAAACTCTTTCAAATTCATATAATGAATGTCTGGAATGGAGCGCACTATCCCTTCATAAGTGAAAGATATTGTCATGTTAAGTTTTGTCATCAAGTCGCGCCCTAATATGTTCACTGGTGCCTGCCGAGAATATAATAATGACATAGACAAATCATGTTCTGCTATAGAGATTGGCAATTTGTCTGTAAAAGGAAATAAACTCATCACCCTAGAGAACCCTGCACATTCATGGAAATGCCTGACATTGGGTATTTTCCCTCTCGGGCACAGGAACAAGTTGCTCCAGTGACCAAAAGAAACAAGAATAACTTGCCTCCAATTGTCACCTTGACTCTTGGCTCTCTTGGGGGACCAGTGTCACTGATAGTACTGAACACATCAGCTTACTCTGTGGGCTGATGTATTGTAGATATAAATTCATCCCTGTACCTGTGAAAGGATTTCCTCCTACGACGGTTATACTCCCTATTCTAGGTGTGGATGTTTTCAGGACTCATATGTTCATGTTTCATTGTGATACCATGTCCTGTTGGGTCTATGCTTGCTGAGTTTGTATCTGTTGTGTTTGCATAGGCACTTGCTGTGATTGCTCTTGTGGCAATTGCACTGGTATTTGTTGTATTTGTGGTGCTTGTGTCTGATTCTGTGTGTGATCTTGGCCATAATATTCCTGTGGTTCTGTATTATATTGTGGAACATATCCCATCCCCCCTCTAGGTGCTTGCCAATTTAACTGCATGCCCCCTCCAATTCTACATCTTCTGGCTATATGTCTCATCCTCCCACAGTTCCAGCATTGTTGCGGCTGTCTGCCATTAAATCGTCCTCCTCCCTGAGGGTTTTGAAATCCACCTCATCCTGGGTCCGCTTACTCTTCCTCTAGGCCAGAAATGTTACCCAGTCTGATCCATAGGATACACTTTATTGCTTTTCTGCACTGAAAGCATCTTTTGTGCTGTCACACCTTCGCCACTTGTCAATACCGCTCCTTCTATGGCTAGTTTTGACAATTATTTCTGTACTAATTTTGCTTCCTTCTGCATTCTACTCTCAGCTTTCTTCTTATTATTCTCCTGCAACAATCAGCAATCATGTATTATAGTCAACTCTATTTCTGGTCATGGCTTTGCTTCCATGCTTTCTTGTTTCTTCATCTGCCGTTGCACAGGCTCAGGCAGTCCCTGACATAAAATGTGGTAAAATAATGCCACTGTTTTATCGCACAGCTCTCTCGTCTCGAGACATCACCTCCCTTGAATATCCTGCATAAAGGTAACAGGATCTTCATCCTCGCCCATCTTCCTGGTCATAATCGCATCCATGTCTGATGTATCGGGATGTGCCCTCCCTTTGTGCTTTCTTGTTTTCCTCCCTTCCTCATCTGACATCATTATGCCCCAGTTTATATGGCTATCATCCCTTTCCACATCATCAAGATCTAACCTACTTGGATTCCAAGATGGCCGCCGAAACCAGATAGATGTGTGTCGACGGCGCTCCGGAGCTCCTCTGCCTAATAATGCGGTTCCACCAATTAGGTTGCAGGTTCGGCGAGCGGAGTGAAAAAGGTTGCTCAAGTGGGGGACATATGTGGGCGGCACCCTTAGAAGCTGTCCCTACGGACTCCTGCCCGGAAACATCGAGGACGGGAGAAGTGTGGGCCCGAGCCAGGACCAGGAGGAGGGGGTCAGCGCTCATTAAGGAGCCGGACCAATTCGATCTTCCATCCTGGGGCGCAGCCAGGCTTGGGAGGCGCGCTTTCCTGGGACAGCTCCGGAGGTCCCAAGGGGAAGCGCCCTGCAGAGAGCTCCAAACGCGCAGGGCGGGCTGTGGCGAAGAAGCCAGTGGAGTCGCCTGCTCCAGCATTGCGCCCCACAAAGTTTGGCTGTGAACGCCACCCACCGAGGGTTGGCGTAGGCGGTGTAGGCAGCGGTGTCGGCTGCCCTAGAGTGCACCTCACAAACCTGGGCTGGCGCGGCTCGCCCCGTATAGGGGACCGAGCGCTGGGACTCGGGACAAGCAGAGGAGACAGCAGTGATGGCTGTTCGGCGGCTCCGGGAGAGGCGCCAGGAGACCCGGGAGAGGCAGCCACTCCCCCTAACAACCACTACAGAGGCCCGGGGTGAAGCGGAGAAAGAGTGGAGGAGCGCGTCACCACAGCACCAGAGTCAGAGGGGCGCACAGTGGCCAGGACACCAAGGTAAACCCGGGAGCCCGTGGAGAGGGGGTGGCCACGGGTTTGCTAGCTCTGGAGGCAGTGGAGGTGGAGGGCTAAGGCCCTCAAAGCACGAAGCGCTACCCTGAGGAGGCCACAGCCATAAATGTGATTAAGTCTCAGAGCGGGGGCTAGCTGGATTTAGAAGGAGTGATCTCTACACCCTTACTCAGGGTAAGAATACTTTTAACTCCCCATCAGCACACCTAAGAGGAAATCGGGGGTGAAAGGGCCTCAGGGGACCCTCGGGATTACTGTAAGAGGCACAGTAAGCAGGCAATGGAATTCTCCTGGCGATACCGCCAAACCACCGGAAGCCGGCCCTGATAACCACCAGCAACAGGTCTGGGGCTTGGTAACGAGGGCGGACCCCTCCAACGTTAGCCAGCACTAGTTGGGGTGCATTTGCTGGCATCAACGGGATCCCGGCCGGCGGAGCAGCCTCTCCCTTAGGTAATAACAACCTGGTCCCGTTCATCGCTTTCGGTGAGACAGCTCGGAAATTAGGAGAAACAGGGCCCCTCACCGCTGAGGTGGGACAGGGTCCTCCACCTTCTAAATCAAAGAAGGCCACGACCAACTCCTCCCTAGAGCGGGGGGATCAGGGACAACACTCTCTCTGTTGATAAGCGTTCGTGCACCGGTTCCCTCACACATGGCTGCTTAAAATAAGAATCAGTCAAATAAAAGTAGCCCCCACAAGGGGACAACCCCAGACCTCTCATAGCAATGTGGGCGAATAAGGACCCCTGCGAAGATCACAGGAACCAGCAAGAAGGGTATATAGCCCAGAATCCGAAGGCGGACACAGCAACATCAGCACAGATTTCCCGACAGGATCTGCATGGGGAGATGCTCTGACTACAGAATACATTGGCAAAAACATTTCAAGAGCAAATCCAGCTACTAAGAACAGATATTAACTCGGCGATGTCAGAAATTAAGCAGGAGGTGGGCCAATTGGGTGAGAGAACTGACATCATAGAAAAAGGGCTAGAAGAGGTGGGCAAAAAAACAATGGATAATAGAGAAGCATTTGAAAGATTGGACACAGCATCGTGTAATCTAGAGATCGCTATGGAGGATTTGGAAAATAGGTCCCGAAGGATCAACATTAGAATGAAACAGCTGCCGGAATCACTGCCCGACAGGGACATAAAAGAGACAGTTCAGAAGATATACGCAGACCTGCTGGGAGAGTCTTCCCCGGACAAAATCGAACTGGACAGGGTAAGGGAGTGGGCCCCCTCAGTAAAAATCAGAGCGGCCGACCCAGGGATGTTCTGGCTGCCTTCGCGAGATACTCACAAAAAGAAACAGCCCTGGGGGCTGCCAGACGAAAAGAGTCGATTGTATTTAGAGGCCAGCAAATTGAACTGTTCCAAGACCTGTCCAACAGTACCCTACTCAAGCGACGCCAGATGAGACAAGTAACAGCGAAGCTCAAAGAGAGGGGCATCAAGTATAAATGGACTTTCCCATTTGGATTGCTTTTTGACTGGGACGGCTTCCAGAGAAGAATGACCATGCCGCAAGAAGGGGTGGACATCTTACGCATTGAGCCGGAATAAGACCAGGAACCGGCCAGCGCGGGTAACTCAACCGAGACTGGAAGAGGAACTAGATCTAGACCCTGGGAGTGGACAACGGTGGGCCAAAGGAGGAGAAGAAGACCAGCTCCACGGGGCCCCGTTGGGAAGGAAGAAGGTAAAGATTTGCCTACGAGTGAGAGGGGGGAGTCTGGAGGGGAATAAGCAGGAATGAGCATAGGATCAATGGGGTGGTGGTAAGAAAGGAGTATGAAGAGGTTGGGAGGAGTGAAGAGCAAACGTCATGGGATATGTGAGGGCGATGGATCCTGAGGACAAGGGGAAGACAGGAAGTCCCAAGGTTCAGGGCTTCAGGGAGGGGGCAGTTCAGGGAGAGGGGGGAGGGCTGGAGGAGGGAGGGAAAGGTGCACACCGGGGGTTGAAGCGGGGAACTAAGGCCAGTCCCAAGAATGGGGCACAACACAATGAAGGAGGAGTGATAATTGGGTGTGACATAAGGGTAAGGGACATCCAAAAAATCTACACTCAACCTAATGTGAGGGGGCTTAACTCCCCACTGAAGAGGAAGAAGTTACAGCACTTCACAAAAAGAGAGAAACCAGACTTCCTGGGGCTTCAAGAGACTCATTTATTACATAAAGACCAGAGCCGTTTTAGGATAAGGGGTTTCCACCAAATTCTTCAAGCGGCAGGGGCTACAAAAACTGAGTGGGGGTGGCTGCGGCTATTTGAAATACAACAAACTTCAAGGTTGAGGAAACCATAAGAGACAAAGAAGGCAGGTTTTTAATGGTAATAGGCAAGTTGGGGGAGGCGACCCTAACGGTGGTGGTTATATACGCTCCTAACTCAGGTCAAGATGCTTTTCTGCGGGCCTCCCTAGAGAAATTGGAGGTGCAAGCATGAGGACAAATAATAATATTGGGGGACCTGAATATAGGCTGGGATAGAGCCAGAGATAGATTGGGAAAAATATAGTGGAAGGGGGAGCGGTGGCCTCACCAGAACTTAGGGAGAGAATGTCAGGCTTGGGTCTAAGAGATGCATGGAGGGAAGTTCACGGGAACGCAGAGGGTTACACCTTCCTCTCAGAGGTGCATGGGACGCAATCTAGAATAGATTATATATGGGTCTCAGCAGATCTGGTAGGCAGAATTAAGGAAATTGAGGTTGGACCCATGGGGCTGGCAGACCATAAACTTGTAGCTAGGCAATTGGAATTGGGTAATGGAAGGGGGGAATTTGGAGATGGAAATACCCGGACCATTTTATGAGGGACCCAGTGCTCAGAGAAGAGATGGGGAAAAGATGAGACACTTTTTCGAGAATAACAAAAGGGGTGATACAGGTGATGACACCAGGTGGGATGTGTTTAAAGCTACAATGAGGGGGGAATTTATAGCGGCCAAAGCGATTCGACATAAACAACTTCAGGCCCTGGAGGTACAGCTGGAGACAGAAGTAGAGAGGGCAAGGAAGAAGGTGGGAGAGGCTCCAACTAGGAACAACCAGAGGGAATACAGGAGGGCGGTAGGTCAATTGAGGATTCTTCGGACCAAGAAAGCAGAAAGGGCCTGGTTGTATGTAAGACAAAAATACTATACTAAAGCAAATAAGGCTGAAGGACTATTAGCGCGTCTCCTCCGGGGGGCAACGTCAAGAAATACAATCACAGCCCTAAAAACAGAGAATGGCGCTAGAACCACACATTTAGAAGACATTCAGGAGACTATGGTCAAATTCTATGAGTCATTGTACAATTCACAGGTCCCCCAAGCCCAAGGGAACTACACTTACAAACACTCAGCAGGGAAGCACAAATTTGCTTAAACCAGGCAATCTCGGAGGACGAGGTGAGAGGGATCATAGCTAAAATTCCCTCAGATAAGGCACCGGGCCCAGACGGCTACTCAGCACCCTTTTATAAGACCTTCTCGGGGATAGTAACGCCACAATTGACCCACCTCTATAACTCTTTTAAGGATAGAGGCCAAATAGCCTCATCAATGAAAGAGGCCAAGATCTCCCTAATATTGAAGCCAGGAAAGGACCCCGTGGAAAGATCGTCCTATAGGCCGATAGCCCTTATTGGTGTTGACGCTAAAATGTACAAAAAGAATTTAGCTAACAGGTTAGATGGGTTCCTTCAAGACCTGATACATCAGGACCAGACAGGATTCATTAAAGGGAGGTAAACATCGGACATCGGACAATATAAGGAGGCAAAAAGAACACTCCGGCGGTCTTATTATCGTTGGATGCGGAAAAAGCATTTGACCGGGTGGAGTGGTCGTTCCTATTCAGAACCATGGAAAGGATGGGGTTTGGGGGGATCTTTTTTGCAAATGGTAAAGGCGAATTATGAAGACCCCCAAGCACGAATAATAATAAATGGAGCGACGTCTCATTCGTTCTGTCTGCAAAGGGGAACGAAACAGGGTTGCCCCTTGTCCCCGCTTCTGTACACCATCTACTTAGAGCCCCTACTGCAGGCTATTCGGGAAAGAGAGGAGATCTGGGGCATCCCATTTGCAGGTAGACAGCACAACTTTGCGGTCTTTGCCGATGATATGCTGCTTACCCTCACTAGGACATCCGAGTCCACTGGCGCTTGTAAAGTACTGCTGGAGGGGTTTGGGGAAGCCTCGGGACTGCGATCAATAATGGGAAATTGGAATTGATGAACTTAGCACTGGGGTAGGAGGAGAGGGACCACCTAAAAGGCACAACGCCTTTCGCCTGGCGCGCAGGGGGGATTATATATCTGGGAATAAGGGTTACACCTAAACTCGATTGATGGTATGCTGCAAATTATCTCCCATTAATAAAGAACATTAAAAAGGACCTTTGCAAGTGGCGAAACCTCTGCATTTCCTGGCTCAGGAGGCTGGCAGCAATGAAAATGGTGGTGCTGCCACAACTCTTCTACCTATTCCAAGCTATCCCCCAAGTAGTCCCGGCAAGTTTCTTTAAGGAGCTCCAATTTATAACAAATGACTTCATTTGGGAAGGGAAAAGAGCGAGGGTGAGCACGCTCCAACTCACGGCCCCAAGGTCAGAGGGGGATCTAGCCTTAACTAACTTTAAACAATACTACGAGGCAACTCAACTCAGGGTAATAAGGGAATGGCTTCATGATGGGGAAGAGAAGCATTGGATTAAGATAGACAGGGTAGTAGCAAAAAATGACTTAAAGGAAGTTTTGTGGCTCCCGAAGCAACACCGGCCGGCTCATCTGTATGCAAGCACAATCACTAAACTAGTAGCAGATAATTGGGACCGGTTAGTGAAGCACAAGGGGATCACAACAGTCCCATCCCCCTTCAGATCCCTACACAACAATAAAAATTTTACACTGGGTCTTGAGAGGGGAACTTTTAGGCAGTGGAGTGCTGGGGGCTGCCAAAGGATGAGAGATATGTTCTTAGGAGGAGAGATTAGCTCCTTTGTCGACTGCAAAAGGGACTTCGCACTGGGGAGAGGATGCGGTATTCTCAACTACGACATTGGCTGCTTCACCCCAAGCATAAAGAGGCAGCCTCCAGGCCTCTAACCGCCTTTGAGAAATTTCTAGTGTCAAATGACGGATCTAGAGGGCTGATCTCACAGCTGTATAGGATACTAGACTGGGCCAGCCCGAGGCAAAGCTGGGTGTATATGGGGAGATGGGAGCAAATATTGAGCAGATGCATAGAAAAGAGGGAATGGGAAAAACTGTGGAACAGGATTCCTAAAATAGCACGAGTTTCCCAAATTCAGGAGGCCTGGTATAAAATTATTTTTGGGTGGCATTATACACCAGCTCGCCTGCATAGGATATACCCTGGAATATCGGGGGACTGTTGGAGGAGTTGTGGGAAGGAGGGCACGGCGGAGCACATATAGTGGAGGTGCCCAAAAATAGAGCCCTTCTGGAAAGAAATCCGACTGGCGCAGGAACAAGCATTTGGGAAGGGGGGCGGCAGGGCGCCAGAACTATCACTATTGGGCATCAGGAGCGGAGACGAGCAAGGTGAACTACGAGCTAGAGAAAGAGCTCAAGTACTGTTAACTTTAGCAGGTATGTCACTAATCGCCCAAAGATGGAAAAGCTCGAATATTCCCCTGGCCCAGTCTCCCTCTTCCTTTCTGAATGGGCAGACTAGACCTCTTTTCTCCTGACCTCTACCTCCAAGCTTCTCCTCCTCAGAGACTTCAACATACATCTTGACTCTTCTGATGCAGCCATTGTACTCTTTCGTGACCTCTGTGACCCTCTTTCCCCTCACCATTCTTCCTTCTGGTCTGAACTTCTCAGCCGGACACACCTTTGATGCACTCATCCCAGCAAACATCCGAATCTCTAACCCTTTCACTACACCTCTCTCCTGGTCTGAGCATGCTCTCCTCTCCTCTCACCTGAATTGCCTGGGCTCCTTGGCTAAGCCTCTGTCTGCACTGCCACTCTCCTTCTTCGTCATTTATCAGATGAAGCGAGTGTCAGTCGCTGCTTTTGCCACCACGTTCATCCGCCCTCCCATACTTGCCATTGACTCTCCCACCGACACAGCCCTCGCAAAACTTCACCTCTCCAATATCCTTGACACATTTGCCACCGTCATGAGGATCCATATGAAGGCTGCCTCCAAGCGCAGCAGCTGGTTTGACTCTGACCTAGCCTCCCCTAAATGCGAGTGCAGAGTTGCTGAACTGAAACGGCAGACCTCAAACACATCCACTGACGAACTGGCCTGTTGCCTGCTCCAAAGTCAGTGCCGTCTCCCCATCCGCTCCAGGAAGAGGGCCCATATTGAAGCTTGCATCTCTGGGTCCAGCAACAATACGGCTGAACTGTTCAAAATCTGTATGGAACTTGCCAATCCCACTGCAGTTTCCACTTCTCCTCTTCCATCCCAGGCCCTCTGTACTGCACTGGCCTCACATTTCACAACCAAACCCAGGACATCCTGTCCTTACTCTCCTCTACCCCCCTCCTTACTCCTCCTCCGCCATACTCTCCTCCTTCTCGCACATAGCACCAGATGAGGTCTTTAAAGCTGTCCACTCTATCAAAGTCTCTTCCAAACAGGTGCTCCCCTGCTCCTCCAGAACTATCAAGGACAACATTTCCTCTCTTGCTCCTGCCTTGGATGATTTCTGCAACCACTCCTTTGCCACTCGCTCGTTCCCACTAACTCTCAAGCACACCCTCGGGCACCCTCTCTGAAAAAAGCTGTCTGTCGACCCCTCCTGCCTGGCTAACTACTGCCCTATCTCCATTACCCCTTTCCTTGGCAAACTCTTGGAGAAGTTGCTAATCTTCCAACTGACCCACAACACTGAATCTGTTGGCTGTCTCCATGACTGCCAGCCTGTCTTCAGAGCATCCAGAGACATGGAAACATCTCTCCTGAACACCCATGAAGACCTGCTCTCAAACCTTGACTCCAACTCTCCTTCTGTTCTCACCCTCCTTGATTTGTCCTTTGCTTTTGACAAGGTCAATCATGCCACCCTCCTAAAATGGCTCCATGATACCTTTGGTATCATGGACCTGGCATTGAATGGGTTGACCTCCTTCATATCTAATCATCCTTCCCAGGTGCAACTGGGCCCTTTCCTCTCCTTCATTTCATTCTCTATCTGCGGTGTCCCTCAAGGGTCTATCCCATCGAAATGGCTCTTCATCTACCTTGCCCCTCTGGCCCACTTGATTTCCTCCTTCTCTCCACATTTCCAGTACTATGCTGATAACACACATCTCTCCTTCAAGCTTCCCTCAACTACCTCCTCTTCTTCCTGTCTCATTCCTGACTGTCTGACTGATATTCAGACATGGTGCATGGCTAATGATCTCTGTCTTAATGCCAATAAAACCAAGATCCTTCTCATTGGGACCCCTGCTTCGCTCCCACTCTCTGGCCACCCTCCTTGGGTCCTGTCCCCTCACCATCTTGTGAGGCTAAAAACCTTGGTGTCATCTTGGACTTCTCTCTTCCCTTCTCCCCTCACATTACAGACCTTGCAAAGAAGGCCCACGTTCTCCTTCACATCCTCCCTTTCCTTACCTTCCCCCAGAAATACAATGTCTCCAGAGCTCTGGTTCTCTCTAGGCTGGACTACTGCAACGACCTCTTCCTACATCTGCCTCTTTCCTCTCTTTGTCCCCTTCAACTAATCCAGCATAGGACTGCAATCTTATTCTTGGCCTCAAGCAGAGGGACCGCATCTCTCCACCCCTTAAAATCTCTCCATTGGTTCCCGGTGTCTGCAAGGATCAAATTGAAGACCCTCTACATCATCCACAATGATCCAAATATATCCAACTCTCTCTCCCTAAATTCCTCCTTGCTAGAGCTCTTTGGTCCTCTAGCTCCAATTCTCCACAGATCAGATGTTTTTCCAAGAAGAGAGTGGCGGGTAGATCTCTTTCTTCGGCAGGTGCCTCCCCTCTCTGCCCTCCTCAGACTTGTGCTGGACCTCCTTAAGTTCTAGAAGCTTCTCAAGACCCTGCTCTTCTCTACTTCCTTCCCTCTTGCCATCCTTGCTAATGCCCCCACCTGCCACTGGGACTGGCAGCCTGTGATAAATGGTCTGCAGTAGTTTCACAAACTCAGGAATGGTTGCATATCTTTAACTGTAGCAGACTGTGGTATTTTCTGTACTGCTGCAGATCTTTCCGGAGTGACTCGTTTCCCTGCTGATGATATTATTTATCCCAAATACACAACCTCTTTCTGGCAATATTGCGCTTTTTTCTTGCCTACTTTATATCCTTTGTCTGCAAGCAATGTCAATAGTGTAATAAAATCTGCTCTGCACATCTCTTTGGTGGTGCTATATACTGGAAAATCATCTACATACTAAATGATAGTGCACGGTACATGTATGTTGCCCAAATCCATGTGCAGTACTACATTAAAAATACTTGGGGAGTCACATTACCACTGTGGGAGTCTGGTTTGTTGAATTGCTGCCCGCAGTAGATAAACGTAGTAAGATATTGAGAATCAGGATGTAATGGGATAGAAAAGAATGTATTTTTCAAATAAATGACGATAAAATGTGTGGTCTCTTTTAGTATGTCCCAAATAATTGTGGTGGGATTTAGTACAAGTGGGAACTCTGCTTTTCAATGGGTGTAAATCTTGTATGAATCTCCAACTTGACCAATTTTCTTTTTTGACAGGGTATATCGCTGTATTACACTGTGACTCTGAGGGCACTATAATGCCCAGCCACATTTGTCTCACATATTCCTTCATCTGCTTTTCTTGACAATGGGTACTGTCGCACCATAGGTAACACTGCACCTTGCTTAATACGTACTGCTCTTATGCTCTTCAAGAACCCTACGTCATGAGGGTTGCCTGTCCATAAAGTGCTTAGCACCTGTGGCAGGTCATCTTGTAAATGTGCAGGCATGCTCTTAACCATAATTACAGGACCTCGGACGTTCCTATGGTGAATTGATATCTGACAAGGAACACAGACCTCAAAGATCATTTCGCCATCATTGTCAGCATCTTTTAACAACTGTCCCTCCGACACCCTACTCAATGGTTGAGCAGGGTCAATACACAAAACTGTTTGCCACTCAATTCCCTCTTCATCAGCCCCTATAAGCACTATTTTATAATCCGCAATCAACAATTCCTCCAAATCTAACGTGATAATAGTACTTCGGACATGGTCTTCTGGCACTGCAGGTCTGAACAAAAATTCTGACGCCCTATCAATGGCTTGCTTTGAACGCCTGGTGCCCAACTCAACAACACTGTTAGTAAAAAAATCTGGGTGCACGGGTACTCCCCTAGTAGTGCCATCACTGAACAATAGTTTTGTTATTACCAAGAACCTAGCGTAACAAATTCGTGGTGGGAGGCACACTACCCCTCCTGCTGAAAATGAAATGGTCATGTTCAATTTGCTTAACAAATCCCTTTGCAACAAGTTTACCGGCATAGCCTTTGAAAACAATAGTGGCGCTAATACCTCTTGGTTACCTACCTTGATTGGTAAATCTTCTGTGAATTTCAGCGAGGCCAACCCTGCTTTTGATGAGACAATAGGCTTCCTCATTAATCCATGCGCCAGCTGGTTTGACTCTGACCTTGTACTACATTTATTGGTATCACCTCTGCTCCTTCTGTCCCAAATCACAAGAGGTTCCAGACACTGTTCCCCCATATCTCCTAACAACTCCAGGTGCCTAGGGACGACATGACCAGGGCACCTCTCTCGGTCTGAATTTTGAGGATTTGTTTGCTTAAGTTGTTTGTCTAACTGTAATTCATATGGGATGTCCGCCCTAGGGTGAGGGCGAAATTGTTTTAAATCTTTGCCTGGCTCTTTTGCATCACGTAGCCTTGTGCCCTATTCTCATAGATGTGTCCTTCAAAGGATGCATCTCATCCGGCTCTTCTACCAACTAACATCCCATTCCCACCACGTTCAAGCCCCGCAACTAGATACAATTAGTGCTTATCTGTGCATCATGGGTGCCTCTGGCCTCAGCCTCTGGCCTCAGCTTTTCCCCTGGGGAATCGGAAAGGGGATTTCTTTTTGGAGCTGAACTACCAGAGTGGCAGGATCACACCAAGTGTTCCTCCTGTGCTAGGCAGTATCATAAAAAACAGCGCCATTTCGGTCAATTTAATACACCGACCTTGCTGTTACCACACTACCTTGCTAACTCCATCTTCTGTTTATCTCAATCCTTTCCGCACATCACGCTATCCTACTTCACTCCAGTACATCAACTAAACACTGGGCCTATAATACTGCTCTATCTATGACCTCTGCAACCACAACATTAATATATGTGTTGCTCTTTCTGTATTGCTATATTTGAGTGTCTAATATGTATCAGACCTAAGACAATGTAAGCTATGTCCGTGGCAAACCTTCACTCTGCTCCCACAATGTTGCACTCTAATAGGTTTTCCTCAACCTGAACCTTTTTTGCCTGGCTGGGATGCTGCACGTGCATCCCAACACTCTTTTAATAACTGCAGTTTATATAACAGATGAAGTGATCGCGAAGAGGCATCTGAGATCAAACTATACTGAAGGACCTGAGCTTTTAGGAAACACTGGGCAGGGAATGTTCTCAGTTAGTCTCTCCAGCATCTGTAAAAACCTGTAACTGTAATCATGTACAGTCGGTTTAGCTGTAGACTGGTGAGACCCCAACATGATGGCAGTTAAGAGCTGGTGAGACATCACAGCAAAAAATACCCCAACTTAGATTACGGTATTGTGCCTGGTGGCTTTCAGTGGAATCTATAGGCAACAAACATGATGGCCCTAGTTAAAGAAATGGGTGGTAGATGCCTCGCTAAGCTTCCACTAGCTAACTCTGGTTGCAAAATAGCCAGCCATAACGGGTGAACAGATCATCCATTGGGAACTCTCCCCTGGTACAAGTAGTTTACTCTTACGACTGGGCCATCAATGTAGAATTATCAGTGCCCAACAGAGGGACTAAAAATGCCAGGAACATGATCAGCATTTTCTGCTCCCAATCTCAGTGATTTGCCTGGGGAAGGTGGGCTAGTTCTAGGCTTGTCCCCAAGACCTGCTGCTTATGGAAGGATATTAAGGGGTGTGTCGACAGGGCCGCAATGGTGGTGGGACAGGGTGACATGGTGCCAAAATGCGGGCAAAAAAAACAACTACCACTCTGCTCATACTTTATCGCCTTGCAAAGGCTAACACCCTACTATGAAAAAAGTCCGGTATCTGTGCTTTGGAACCCCAAGGAGCAGCGTGGGAGATGTAAGCTTAGCCTGCTGTATGCTGAAGGAAGAGCGGTGCAGCTGTGGGATGCTCTGCACAGGGAAAGGAAGGTGCAGTCGCTGAGCAGCTGAGCGCAAGGCAGCCCCGCGCTCCAGCCTTTGCCAAGTGAGCATTAATATTGCATGCTCTCGAACAAATGCCGCCATAAATTAAGCACGGCGTACACTGGTTTGCCCTTCCGACGCATGTGTCTCAGGAGGCTGCGTCATTTCTATTTATGTTGGTGACTTTCGATCCCCCCACTGCCTGCATGAATCGTACATGTGGTGCACTCACCTACATCGTCTCTTGAAACATTTATCACACTTTTCTCAAATTAAGGTCATGGAATGCAAAGCCCGTGGTGTGCCCCAGTTATTCCTCTGATTCATCGCCCAGGTGCTAAGAGAGTATCGGAGATGAACCTTCTGCAAGTTCTGCTCCCTGCAATTATGGACCACACGAGTGCAGGTATTGATGGAAGCAGGGGTATTCACAGCATGGCGCTGTCGATAAAGTATAACCCTTCTCTTAATCATCAATACTACCAATCTTGTTTATTATATTCTGACTCGTGAATCTAGCATCCCAACCACAATAATCATGCACCCTTCAAGCAGTGGCTCTTTCATATCTGAATGATTTGCATCTAGTGATGTCATGCCAAAAGTGAGGTCTCATTATAACCTAAGCCCCCCATCTTAACTGTGGGAGTGGGCGGAGCCTACAATGATTCCTTATGCGAATTCAGGACAAACATACACTCCTTTAGCACTCCCTTAGCACTTAAGTGTGAATGCTGTTTTTAGGTTTGATGAATATGCCACCTGCTACCTTATAACACTTGTTGCTTAGGCCCGCTCTGGTGACATTGTCTTAATTAGGCATCTGCATTAATCTGAGAAATACCTTAAAGTTTTCGGCGAAATATAATCGACCTCATTAGGAGTTGGGCAGTGCAGTAAAAATTTCCGGTAGCAGCAGTAATACCGTTACCACCACATTACCGTGCACGATTTAGGTCGTAAAGTGGAGGAAAAACCTCCAGCAAGAAGCTCAAAGTAATTCCTCTGCCTTAACCCCCAAAACGGCCAAATCAGTGGTATTACCATCAGCAGAATTACAGCCATTTGTAATATCGCAGAAATCCCCCTTGGAGTCCAATGGACTCCCATTAACGGGAACTAACACTGCCTACCACCAATTATAATCCGGCGGTAATTCCACCAGAAGCAAGTGGTAGTGAATGGTAATACCGTTTGGTGGTATCTCTAGGATTTTCTGCCAAAATAGCACCAAACTTGTAATAAGGCCCAAATATAAATATGTTGATTCTAAATGTTACAGCTGTTTCAAACGAAAACACACATTCCAATCTATTTTATATTCAACCTGTTTGTATGCATTTCTCCTGATATGGTTGTTGGCCGTTTTATAAGATGCTTTCAAGCCCTTAAATTGGAAGTGACATCAGAGACAGACAGTCTGCAGATCCATGATGGCAGCAAATGAGCAACATAAATGATTGCGTTTTCTATCACTTTACGCCACCAAATGTACTTACCACCCAATCCTGCCCCCGCCCATGCCAATCCCAATGCTAGTAGCACTAGAAGTAAAAGTTCAAATACTAAGGGGGTAATTCATAGAATTCAGCGTACAAGGGGCGCATGCGGCTGGCACACAGTGTGCGCGTGCGACAATCTGCACCAGCTGCGGGCGCCAAAATCCATTTCCGCGCACAGCGCATTCATGGATTTTAACATCCATTACCAGCCGTGGCGCAGAGTGTTTTGTGTGTTGTTTTTTTTTAAGCGCTCACACAGCCCACGGGCATCGAGGCGCTGTTATAGGAATCGTTTTTTGTTTATTTAGTTGCGTAATAGTTATTTTTGTCTTAGTTGCGTATTTATAACGTGCTTAAACACCCAGAGGTTTCTAAGCGCGGGCCCGGGTATCGAACCTGTGTTGCTTCGTGTCATCTTGCTTCCAAGGCGTGCACGTTGCCGCTGAGCTATCCTCCCGGGACAGCTCAGCTGCTGCACAGCGACCCTGCAGCAGCGCCAGTTACGCCCCAAACCCCTCCCCGTGCGCCATGTCCAGCGCACAAATCCCATACATGGCGCACAGGCCAGTGGACCAGCATACAGGCCCCCAACCACGAAAACGCCTGTAAAACTCCCCGCGCACCCCTCCGAATACACGTACCCCGCTGCGCAGGGAGAATCACACGCGATTGGCCGTGTGCGAGCCGGGTACGTGTATTTCGGAGGTGCGCGGGAAGTTTCACATGCGATTGGCCCTGTGCAAGCGGGGTATGTGTATTTTGGGGATGCGTGGGAAGTTTCACACGCGATTGGCCCTATACGAGCGGGGTACGTGTATTTCGGGGGTGCGCGGGAAGTTTCACATGCGATTGGCCCTGTGCGAGTGGGGTACGTGTATTTCGGGGGTTCGCTGGAAGTTTCACACGTGATTGGCCCTGTGCGAGCGGGGTACGTGTATTTCGGGGGTGCGCGGGTAGTTTCACACGCGATTGGCCCTGTGCGAGCGGGTACGTGTATTACTGGGGTTCACGAGAAGTTTCATACGCGATTGGCCCTGTGCGAGCTGGGTACGTGTATTTCGGGGGTACGCAGGAAGTTTCACACGCGATTGGCCCTGTGCGAGCGGGGTACATTTATTACTGGGGTTCGCGGGGAGTTTCACATGTGATTGGCCCTCTGTGAGTGGGGTACGTGTATTACTGGGGTTCACGGGGAGTTTCACACGCGATTGGCCCTATGTGAGCGGGGTACGTGTATTACTGGGGTTCGCGGGGAGTTTCACACGCGATTGGCCCTGTGCGAGCAGGGTGCGTGTATTTCCGGGGCGCGCGGGAAGTTTCACACACGAATGGCCCTGTGCGAGCGGGGTACGTGTATTACTGGGGTTCGCGGGAAGTTTCACACGCGATTTCACTGTCAGAGCGGGGCATGTGTATCCAGTGGGGTGCGCGGGGAGTCCCACACGTGAATTGGCAGTGTGGGTCCTCCCAGGTGTGCCCTCTGCCCCCTCCACGGCCCCTGCAGGCAGCCCACACCATAGGGGACTACCCAGCACCTCTGGTCATGTCCCACACGCAGCCCATCCACCATGGGCATGCCCCCCAGCCAGCCCACATGTCACCTTGCACTAGTGATCACCAACTCATGTCCCCCAGCACCCCCAAACCCCCAGCAGTGAGACTCAGGCCCCGACTCATGTCCCCCAGCACCCCCACCCACCCAGCAGTGAGCCTCAGACCCTGACTTATGTCCTCCAGCACCCCCACCTACCCAGCAGTGAGCCTCAGGCCCTGACTCATGTCCCCCAGCACCCACACCCCCAGCAGTGAGGCTCAGGCCCTGACTCATGTCCCCTAGCACCCCCACCCACCCAGCATTGACGGGCACCTGCCAGCAGGCCCCGACTCATGTCCCCCAGCACCCCCACCCACCCAGCATTGACGGTCACCTGCCAGCAGGCCCCGACTCATGTCCCCCAGCAACCCACCCACCCAGCAGTGGCGCTCAGGCCCCGACTCATGTCCCCCAGGACCCCCACCCACCCAGCATTGACGGGCACCTGCCAGCAGGCCCCGACTCATGTCCCCCAGCACCCCCACCCACCGAGCAGTGAGGCTCAGGCCCCGACTCATGTCCCCCAGCACCCCCACATACCCAGCAGTGAGCCTCAGGCCCTGACTCATGTCCCCAAGCACCCCCACACCCCAGCAGTGAGGCTCAGGCCCTGACTCATGTCCCCCAGCACCCCCACCCACCCAGCATTGATGGGCACCTGCCAGCAGGCCCTGACTCATGTCCCCCAGCACCCCCACACACCCAGCAGTGAGGCTCAGGCCCTGACTCATGCCCCCCAGCACCCCCACCAACCCAGCAGTGAGCCTCAGGCCCTGACTCATGTCCCCCAGCACCCCCACCAACCCAGCAGTGAGCCTCAGGCCCTGACTCATGTCCCCCAGCACCCCCACCCCCCAGCAGTGAGGCTCAGGCCCTGACTCATGCCCCCCAGCACCCCCACCCACCCAGCAGTGAGCCTCAGGCCCTGACTCATGTCTCCCAGCACCCCCACCCCCCAGCAGTGAGGCTCAGGCCCTGACTCATGTCCCCCAGCACTCCCACCCACCCAGCATTGCAAGGCACCTGCCAGCAGGCCCTGACTCATATCCCCCAGGACCCCCACCCACCCAACATTGACAGGCCCCTGCCAGCAGGCCCTGACTCATGTCCCCCAGCACCCCCACCCACCCAGCATTGACGGGCACCTGCCATCAGGCCCCGACTCATGTCCCCCAGCACCCCCACCCCCCAACAGTGAGGCTCAGGCCCCAACTCATGTCCCCCAGTACCCTCACCCACCCAGCAGTGAGCCTCAGGCCCTGACGCATGTCCCCCAGCACCCCCACCCCCCAGCAGTGAGGCTCAGGCCCTGACTCATGTCCCCCAAAACCCCCACCCACCCAGCATTGACGGGCACCTGCCAGCAGTCCCCTACTCATGTCCCCCCAACACGTCATCATGATCCACAATCATGGGCCTCATGGCCTCCTAAATCCCATCGCACGCCACCCCTGTGCAAAGACCCAACCAAGTATCCCATCCACCCCACATTGAAATGCCCATTACATGATACAACCCAAATGGCAAGAATGTACATCAACACATGTCTGTCACACACACACGCAATGGGTGCTGGTGATTGTGAAAACCGACACCGTGACATGCATGAAACCAGTGAGAGAATACCACACATCAAAGTAATAAACCAAAATGTATTGAACACAAAAAGAATGTAATCAAATGAAAACATGAAAAAAATGTTTGAAAAAAAGATGAAATGCAGCATATCCAAAACACAAAAGAAAAACATGAAGTCTGAATCCAAATAAATCGAAATGAAAATGTGTCCAAAGTCTCCGGCCACCAAATCAAATCCAAAGGAAACGGAAACAGTAAAATCCATTGCTCCATGGTGAGAAAAATAATAATAGATAAATCCACTGTTCAACTATGTACAAAGAAGTAATCCAGGGTCCATGAGCCCAACGAATGAAATGAAACCTAGCAAAAAAACAACCTAATAAAGAACCATATACAAAAAGGCGGGGCATAGTCCAAGCGCTCCAAATGAATGAAAAAGATAAAGGAAACATAAAACTACAAACTATATACAATGGCGGTGGGCTAGTCTGACGGCTCACTTCCCGATTTCCCGGGCCCGGGCATCATCGAACTCCTGCTCGATGTCCTGGAGGAGGTCCTCTTCCATGGCCCCGAGGGTTCGCAGGGACGATGCCATGTTGGACTCCAACTCCCTGCAAATGGCCTCGAGGCACTCGGCCCGCCTCAGTGCCCTCCGCATGGAGTTCTCCGCCCTGACCATTGTGAGCCGTGCCTCTTCTGCCCGCCACTGCTCCGCATCTATACGCCGGCCCAACTGCAGCCACACGGAAGACACACCCATTCCAGGGTTCTCCTGCCCTCTGGCCGATGCCTGCCCCTCTGATGTCGATGGCCCCGAGCCATCATTGCTCCCACCTAGAGCCTGCTGCTGCTGTCCATGTACCCTGTCTGATGATGCCTGCACATCCTCCATCAGCTGGTCTCCAGTTGTTGTGGTGTCCACCCCTGCTGGACCGCCAACTCCCGTCTGTGGCAGGGATGGGATCTCCACCAAGCTGGCTGTGTTGGTCAGGCCAGGTCCACAGGGGGCCCTGGGGGAATCTGGGCCAGAAGACAGCAGGGAGAACGACTGGCGTATAGTCTCCACAGAGGAGGAGAGGTCCGCCAGAGTGCGCGCCACGTGTAGGAACCCACCGACCAGGGCCCCTCCCAACAGTGCCACGTCGCGACGCTGCTGTTCGTGATGGAGTGCGTGCTCCGCCCAGGAAGCACGCACGTCATCACGAATGTCATGCATGCGCAATGCGACACCAACCAGGACGGAGCCCATACGGTCGTGGGACCCCTCGTCCGCAGGTAGTGGAGAGGCAGATGACGTGGCACTCCCCCCTACCTGCCAATGGGCCTGGGACGGGGCATCCCTGCTGGTGCATGGTGGTGCAGTCACAGGGTCAAGGACAGCGACATGCACAGGCCCCTCTGCGGTGACCTGTGCTGCCTCCTGACCCTGGCCCTGGACTGCACCACTTGCACCAGTGGTACTACCCCCACCAGGCCCCATGTGCGGCTCAGTAGCGGGTACCTCCTCCTCTGTGGAGACCACCAACCTGGATGTCTCCACACCGTCTTCCGCCATTGCAAGCCCCTGTGGGGGCTCACCCGGCCCTTCCGCTACAGCCATAGTGGCAGACGCGGCACCAGTCCCCTCGCTCCCGGATGATGGCAATTCCTGGGAGGGTGGCTGGGCCTTGCATCGCCCCCCCCATTGGAGGCATCCCCACCACTTGGCTCCACAGTGCCGTCTCCGCCCTCTTCTTCACTTGACGCTGCGTAGAGGGAGACATAGAACACAAGCATCAGGGTACAGTACAATATTCCCCTAGACAGGAGGCAATAACACATGAGTGGCTCTGTCAAATGTCACTTCCATCCTGTCCCTCCACAACACATGGGTGAATGCACGCAACACACATGCAGAAACAGGCACGGCGCCTGCAATCAACATCAGCATCCATGTACAAGGGCCTCTTTTAACCAAAATGTTGCCTTCAAACTCACATGCATCATGGCTCACACTGATCTCATGCACACACATCACCGGAGGGTCATGTATCATGGCTTGTACACCACAGACACAGTGGATAGACACAGTGGATACAACGGTGACCGCACTGCATGAGTGAATCTACACATGATCACGGACATGTGTCATGCATCCATGGCGTTTCAAAGTCACACACACACTTCTCAGACACACACACATGTGCACCATGCATGTACATGAGAGCAGCACCCATCCCTCACCCCCCTCCATGTCCAAGAACAGAGACTGGCATGCATTCATGTGTGCATTCCGCATACAGCACCCCATGTTGCATTGGAACACATGCACCATCCATGTGGTTCACACATTACTGGTTTCACATGCATGACCATGATGTCCCTGTACACACACATCCATACATGGCCTATGTCACACATACAGGCAAGTATCAGACTACCAGCACACTGCAACATGCCCTGTCTCACACAGCAATGCTTGGCCACTTACCGCTCAACTCCAGACGGGTCTGCCTCCGAAGGATCTGGGCGTGGAGCGCTGGGCCTACACGTTCCAGGACCCTCATCTGGATGTTGCTCATGCTGACCCAGCCCCCCTCTGCGAGGCGCCGGGCTTTGTAGAGGGTCCTGAACCTGAAGTCCTCCCAGCGCTTCCGGACGTGCTTGATGTCGCGGGTTGCCACCCCCTCCACGTTGATGGCAACCACTGCGTTCTCCCAGATCCTCTCCCGTCCTTCCTTGTTGGCGCGTGATGTTCCGAAGAGGGCATCATAATGCCCCAGGACATGCTCCACCAGGACACCAACTTCCCTCTCACTGAAGCTGGTGGCCCTCTGCCTCTCTGGCTGGGGGTCGCCAGTGGTCTCAGATGGTGTTGGCCCCGACATGGTGACCCCTGAGGCAGGCGTGGGTGGGCAACTGGGTCCTGGGCTGTGGAGCGATGGTATCCCAGTCGGGAGTCTTCTGTTCCAGCAAGGGTGGACACAGCAACTGGACCCCTGCAGATGGCTGACGTACAGGCACCAAATAGCAGGGCACGTGGGCAGCAGGCAGGCAGCAGCAGATGGCTGGTGGGAGCGTGCTCGGGGCTTTTGGGGGCAGGAAAATGGCCGTTTGGGCAGGAGCGTGGTCTTCCGTGTGTTTTCGCGTGGCCAGCTTGATGCGGAGTGATTTGGCATGTGAAAAAAGTGCGCGTCAGCGTGAAATCTGAGGAAAGGCCCTTAGATCGTAAGCACGTCTGTGACGCGACGTGCACGGGCTTTTCTCTCGTGACGTGGGCATAGTGGTTCAGCGCGCACGTGAAAAAACTGCACGTCTGCGTGTGAATACGTGTAATCCGAGGAAAGGGGCTACTCATGTAAGTGATGCGCGCAGGCGTTTCCCTCAGCACGGGTTAAAGGTGAGCGGGGCCAGCAGTTCGCTGTACGTGACTTTCGTGGAGACCGACGTGTGTTGTTACTTCGTGTTGTTTTGCGCGCCATCACAACTTCACAGCGGATCAAGGACGTATCTCTTCTTTTGGCGGGGGTATTGGCTATGCGTGTTTTTCATTATCACGCTAGTCAGACGGTGAGTCGCGCATGCTATTTTTCCCACTGCGATTGCCTCTGTGTATCGCACCCGTTTTCGAGGTCATAGTAGCCTTGGTGTCCCACGTGTACACGTTTTCCGTGTTACTGGGTGCCACCGCGTACTACGGGAGGTTAATTCCACGCACGTAGGCTGCAGGGTTGCGTGCACGGTTTTACTGCAGTTTTGGGGTGCCTGAGCGTTGCGTGACCCGTCACTACATCACCGGGGTCACATACAGCCTTGCAGGTGCAGGGGGGCTGTTAACATCTTGCATCCCACCCCCTTCACCCCAATTGCCCAGGACAATTGTGGTGTACACCTCCAATTAGCACTCCTCCATCTGTGCCGGCACTACTCCATCTGTGCCATGGTTGGGAGGCCACTAAAGGTGAGGGGCGCCTCAGCTGGGCGTCCTCCTCGTGGTGGGCGTGGTCAGCGATGTGGCCGGAGTGGCCAGGGATTAGGGGGACTCCAGGGTGTCCAGGGTGGCCGCAGAGGGGGAAGAGGCAGGGGAGCGCCACTTGAGCACAATATTGTGCCATGTGTCGGTGCAGTCATGCCACCACCCCCTGTGGTTCTGGGAGATGCAGCTTCTGCATCTGGCACTGGCACCTGTGTGACCCGGCAGTCCGTTTCATTGACTGCCACGGGACCAAGGGTAGTGGTAGCTGCAGGTGCAGCTGTGGACACCACCACCCAGGCTCAGGGTCTGCCAGCGCAGGCTGCGTTGGCACTTGAAGAGGCCTTGGAAGATTTCCAACAGGCCAGGAGGGAAACCGTAGGTGCACGCAGGGCTGCTTTGACCAAGACACGTGTCCCTAGGGCAGTAATGTCATCTGCTGCCCCGAACAGCCGGGTGTTGGCAAGTGCAGGGGCAGATGCAGCCAACAACACCCCTGTTGTGAGTCTGCCAACCAGGACAGTCGCAGTCAATCACCCTGCCACAGCGGATGTTGCTGCGCAGGGTCCATTAGAGGGCAACCAGCTGCCACTGACGCAAGTCAGGCATTTGGTCGTCCCTCCATCTGCCACTCCCTTGGCTCAATCCACCGGTGCCACTGGCCATACTGATCAGGGAGGCATTTGCCAGCCAGGGTCTGCGCCACAATCCAAGAGAAGGAAGGTTGCACCTGCAGCACAGGCTGGGACCCCACACACAGCCACAACCTCCTGCATATCGAGGAAGAAGCCTTTCTGCAACCAGGAACTGGACTTCCTCGTGGACTACGTGTGGGACCACAGCCGTGACATGCTAGTGGGTCCTAATTGTCAGACTACGGCTGCCCACTGTGATACCCACTGGAAGCAAGTTGCGGAACATGTGAGTGCATTCAGCCATGAGGTGCGCACGGTGCAAGAGTGCAAAAAGCGTTGGAATTACCTCAAACGCAGAGCTAAGGCTAAGCATGCCTCAAATTACAACTTGACTCTGGTGACTGGCAGTGGGCCTGCACCTGAGGAGGAAGACCTTACTCCGCATGAGTCACTTGTTGTGGAGTTCATACCATCTGAATCGGTCGAGAGATGCCAGACTTTGATGCCCAGTCCAGTGAGTGTTGCTGCGTGTTTGTTGAGGACATGTGTGTTTTACTTGTGTGATGTGTTGTGCATGACTGCCACTACATGTCACGTGTACATGGTTCTGATGTGCAAGTAATGCAATGCTTCCCTGATGCATGGCTGCTCTGCTGGATGGTGGACATGTGGAGCGGACAGGGACTGTCCGCATCACCACTATTGCACCCTACTCACATGCTGATCACCAGGATGCCCCTCCAGTCCATGTTCCAGCTCACTGGCCCTTCTGCATGTAGCGTGGGGTGACCTTCCTCTCAGCCCAGGGACTATGTCATAGCATGACTGACATGCATGTGTCCTCTGGCTGCATGCGGGTACTCCATGTAGGCATGCTTACTTGCCCCTCCACCCCCCGCTCTGCACCCCAATTCCACCTTTGCACTGGTCTGCTTCAATTTTGCCGTTGAGGTCTTCCCTGTTCATGCGTCCTGTGTACATGCTAACTTACAGCGGCCAATCTGCCAGACATATGCTGTGTGGTACATCCTTTGTACTTGATGCAGGGTGTCTCACTTGGACTGTGCAGAGGTCAGATGCCCCGCAGGGACATGAGTGCCCATTCATGCTCCATGTGTATTTCACGCATGCCCCTATGTGTCCTTCACTGGATGATCATTGTAGTACGAGTCCAGGGTGACCTACATTGCATGGCATTTCATCAGCATTCCCATGTACACTGTGGCTCAGTCCTACATCGCACACATGTTTAGGGTGTGACAGTCTGTGTGGGTCACAGGCCTCAGCCTGTTTAATGGCCAATGACTCTGTCCAACTGGTGTAGTGTCTCCTTCACACATGGGTGTACTCCAGAGGTTTCATCATGTGTCCTGCATACTGTCCCATCATCATTTGCTGTGTTGTCACTTGACTCACATGATGCAATTGATGCTAGTCAACACTGTCTGTCAATACACAGGTCTATGGTCAGCCTTATGATGCCATCCTAGGCATCCCTGCATTTGCACTTGGGGGGAGGGGTGGTTTGCTTGTAGCCATGATACCCATTGAATGCACATTGTACGTGATGCCTGAAATGGACCTTGCACTGCCTTCACATTTTCTGACACACATCATGAAGTACTTGTACATGTAGATAGTGAGTAACGTACAAATTTGCTGCACTGCATCGACCCACTTCTGTGCAAACTGACACCATTCTACATGCCTAATCATAGAAGCAATGTCAAGTTGACCCAGCATGCATGGCAGGTTCTATTTTGTGTGTGACATGTCTGCTTGATGTGTTTGGTGTCTGTGTGATGTCTGTGTGTGTGTGTGTTGTGTGCTTCTAACATGTGTAGTGAACTTGTTTCTCTCTACTTTTCAGATGATGACGCAATGGAGCCAGAGGATGGTGTTGTCATGCCAGGCACAGGGTTGTTATCACTACAGCAACCCGGCACAAGTGGGGGTAGTGGGGCGGTAGGCCACGAAAACCCACATGTGCTACAGTCCATCTTGTCTCTGGCTGGCAATGAGTCCAGCCCGGATGAACACTCTGATGTCCATGTCGAGTTGCATGTGCATCAGGTCCATATGTCAGGGGTGAGTGATTCTGATGTGGGCACTCCTCTGTCCGCGACACCTGCACTGAGGGGTCAGACAGTGTTGGAACCTCTGCCTGTGGTGGATCGGGACACAGGGTCACCCTCCACACCAGTCACTGATGTGCCTGGGACATCACGTCGACGGGGGCATGTAGTCGTGCAGCCACGGGCGGTGCCAACACAATGAGGACACCCGGCCTTTGGGTCCCGCAGGGGTCAAGCCCAGCAACGCGGTCGCCACGCGCAGCCACAGTATACTGAGTGGGAGCAAGACATGACTGCCAATTCTGAATGGCTGGGGGCAGCAATGGAGAACATCGCTGAGAGCATGGAGCGTGTGGCCCAATCCGTGTTCCCCCCTGCTAGGCATGTGCTTCTCCAGCAGCAGGCGGCACGGTCCACGGCCCGCTCGCTCAGGCTGGGCATGGCGGCCTCAGACAGGGCACGCCAGGCGAAATGTTGTCTCTGCGTAAAGCAATTGCTGCTCACGCAGAGGCACACATGGGGGCCCTGAAGTAGGAGTATGCTTCCCTCAGATCCACTCTGGGTGTCCGTATGATGTCCCAGAGGGAGCGGGCAGAGGAGAGGTTTGCACAGCTTGAGCGTACCATCTCGGCTGAGCTACATGCTTGCCGGGAGGTGCAGCAGTTGTCCAGCCAGGCCTTGCAGGAGGAACTTCTTTTTACACGTGCTACCTTGCAAGAGGAAGCACGTGTATCACGGGAGGTTCTGCATGCAGACCTACGTGTCATCGCCACACAGAACCAGGCTCACCCATCCGGCAGATTTGCTGCAGACGAGGGGCAAGCTGCGGCTAGGCGTGGTCAGGCTCCTGTGTCACGTCCTCCTTTCCAGGAAGAGCCAGACTCGGACGACAATTTATCACCCACATAGGTCGGGCTATGAATGCGTTGAGCCCATGGAGGTTTTTTTTTTTCCTCAACATCATCGCATGTGGGTGTTGAGCAGCACCCTGTACCTCTCCCCTCCTGGGTGCCCCCCCAACCCCTTGGTCGTATGTGGCCATTTTTGATTTTTATTTTAGTTTAGTTAGTTTAGTTTCAATTTGATAGTTAGTTTAATTAGGTAATGTAGGTTTTTCATAGTTAGTTTAATTAGTTAATATAGTTTAAAATTGTTTGTCTATTGTGCTTTCATGTGACGGTGTGGTGCTTTGTGGCTTTTGAAAGCATCCACTGTCTGTTCCAGCTGGGCCCTTCAAGCTTGTCTTGTGTATGTGTTTGCAGCTTGGGGTCCTGACTCACATATGCCACTCCTGCTTCTCTTATCCATGGGCTCGCAAGGATGGTCCGGTGTAACAGCCTATTACACAAGGGCTTTGGACTGTCATATCTGTGGCATGTCTGCTGCTGTCCAACTTGTGTTAACACCCCTAGTGGGGATGATAGGGGTGTTATTGACCACTGTTCTTCTTTCGCTAGATGGGTGGTTTCATGATTCATGTGTACATTAATTGCTATGCATTGTGTAGTATGTTTCTTATCTTTATTATACATGTGCTTGTTGCAATTCATGCCATAGATAGTGTGTACCACACTTTGCCTGTGAAAGACGCACTGATGGTGTGATTATTGATTTACGTCTGTGTCATGGTCCAGTCATGAAATGCCTGAAGAGACACACACAGATGATTTTAAAGCATTAATCATGTGTTTCATGCCCTTTCTGCAGGGGGGTGAGCCTCCAGACCACCTTTGCCAGCAGACATGGCCCATTGGACGTCTGGAAGCTGGACACGTTTGGTGGTGCCGACATGCACATGTGTGCGCAAGCAGAGGCACAGGGATTGCGCTCATACATCCAAAAACAGCTGACATTTTTCAAGGGACTCCAGGCAAGGTGAGCAGCACAGGGGGGCCACAACGCAGCAAACCTTTCACCAGGCCAGTTGCGCATGCATGCTTAGTAGCAGCACTGACGGTGAGCTTGGACAAATATTGGTATTGAAGCTCACAATACAGTTGAGATGCGTTGGTGGACTAATGGCTAGTTGATGGGAAAGTTGTCTGGGACACATGCAGGGGCAGTGGCACATACCCTCCGGTCCACCATGGTCCATTGAGGCACTTGTATTAGCCATGTAGCATTCCAAGACATGTAAAGAAGCAGCTCACAGGGACAGACAGCGAGGGACAGACTCGTGTGCAGTGCATTTAATTTCCATGTAGAATTTGACACATGCACTACCTACTTAATTTCGGTCATGGTGGAACACGACTTGTTCTGAAGTCATACCTTGCTATATGCGTCTGGCTGCTTACCCAGGGAACATTGCATGTTGTGTGAATCGTGACACATTGGTCTTCCATTTGCCACGCACCCACCAGTGCCTGACCTACTGCATTGACTGTGTATGAACCATCACAGGGGTAATGTTACGTATGGGTACGAAGCATCCACACCAGATTGTTTGTAGAGTAGTTTGTTACTTTGGGGCATATATGGTGGTGTGTTTGTGTGTTATGGGCACTCACAGATTAGTAACTGTGGCTCTCTTTGCAGCATTGAACTGCTCCTGTTACTGGACCTGAGAGTAAGCAGGCAGGAGGCCAGCACTCAACCCAGAGATAAGTTTCTCTTTGTCTTCCATTTGAGTAATTTGTTACTATGTGCATGATGATCAAGTTTGGTGTAATTGTGTATGTGTTAATGTGAGTAGTACATTTTTGTGCATTTCCTACTTTCCCGTGTCAATCCTACTCCCCTCTCCTGCCCCTAATTCCGGTTATCCAGTATAGCAATGCCTGTCCCGACTTCATATACCTGACCCTCCTTCCCCACAAGGGTCTCAGAGGCCTGTGTGAGTTTGACCTTGCAGGCACCCAGACCACGGTGGGGTTGGTTGGTTCGTGCCACTCCTGCGCCTGTACATGGGAGCTGTGATAGTACACATCAGTTTGTGGTGCATCATTCTGTGTTATGTAGCACACATGCTACACATCCTGTTGTGACATTGTTTTACTGTGCTACCTTGGTTGTTACATCATTGTGGTAGTACTTGGGCTTTGTGACGTACTGCTACTTCAAGTCATCTACTGGAGGCTCGTCTGGTTTGTTTTGCTACCTGCAGGCTTTTTGCTTGGCATCTGTGTTGGCCTGCTTTGAGTTCTCTTTGATTTGGTGTTTTTGCAAGTCAAGGTGGCCTCTGAGGGTGCTGTACACTTTTTACACGCAAGGTGGAAGATGGTGACAAAGGGGAAGGGTGATCCTGTGGCCAGGTGAACTTCAAGGATGAAGGCTACATAACCCAGGTGCAGTTGTTCAGTGGGTCATGGTGATTTGTGAGGGGGGGGGTTGTTGTTGACAGTTGCCTTGCCCTACAGTGTGATGCGCACCCTGACATTGTAATTGTGGTATCCTATGTACATGATGTATTCTGCTGATCAATGCCTGTTCATGTGTTGTGTTTACCTTTCAGGTGTGAGGGAATAGTTGTGCCTTGACATGCTGGGGTGTACACATGGTCAATGTTCACATGTGATGTGTAGAGGACACTGATGGTCACTTTATTGCACATGCATATATTTAGTGCATGTCCCTACTGACCCGCACACTCGCACGCACTATCATCCACTACATGTACAACCACCATTCCTTGTCCACATGTACACTATGTTTGCCTTCTGGTGCCCACTGTGTCCCTGCAGCACATGATCTATGATCAAATCGTCGATCCTGTACATGCGTAATTTGCTTTTTGATGTAGTTTGTCATTTAGATGTGATTCTCAGGGTGTGCGTCACACACAATGGCTGTTCACTATGCTGTGCGCTGAGCAGTGTGTTGCAGGAGGTGGACACGGCACACAGAAGCTGCATTGTTGATTTTGCAATGCACAATGTGCATGCTAACAGGCATTCATTGTTATGTTATAACTACAACTGTTGGAATGCATTTGGGTATGACTGGGAGGTTGTTGGTCAGTGATTTCATCTGATTCCATGTCAGGCATCATTGTCTGATGCCACTTTACATTTTTCACATGTCAATGGGTACCTTATTGGTACTGTGTTGGTGTATAGCTATTGCTGGCCATGTCATGTTGTGGTTTGGGAGGGTTTAGGTGACATAGCAGTGACAGTCATGGCCTGTTTTGCAGGTCTATGTGATTCACACCTTGCATGTGGGCCTTTTGGACACACAGGATTGCTTATGTTTAAGTAGCTAGGGATGCACACAATGTGGCACTTCCATGGCAACATTCTCAGGGTGGTAAGGTTGTAACAGTTGTCTGTCTCTTTGTCATCATCGATTGTCACCTGGTATGTGCCAGGCCTGTGTGCACTACGCAAGGGTGGGAGTTGAGGTGAAAAATGTGGCCACAAGCTGGGTCCGGGCTTCCTCACCACATGCCCTATCCCCTCTCATGGGCAGTGCCTGTGCCTGTGGTTGGGGATGTGGGGGCACCACCATTCCACCAGTACCCCCTGCCGTGTTGCAACATTGTGCAGGACACATGCTGCCACAATGATCCTGCACACTACTGGGGGTGCATAGAGGAGCTGCCCGCCAGAGTGGTCAAGGGAGCGGAAGTGTGACTTGAGCACTCCGAATGTGCACTCCACTATGGCCCTGGTTGCAATATGGGCCGTGTTGTATCTTACCTGGGGTGGTGTGGTGGGGTTCCGGATTGACATCATCATGTGGTTGCTCAGAGGGTAGGCACTGTCCCCTGGAGAGGTGATGATGGTTGTGATTATTGGGGTTTGTGTATTTTTGTGTGTGTGACATGCATGCATGTGCACGGGCATTTGTACTCACCTAGGAGCCATGTGTCACCATGCTGCCCAGCTTTCAGGGGCCGGCATAGAGCAGACATTCTGTATATGAAACTGTCATGGGTGGAGCCAGGGTAGTTTGCATAGACAGAGGTGATGATTCCTTTTGCATCGCATACCACCTGTACGTTGATGGAATGCCAGTGCTTGCGGTTTCGGTAGATGTGCTCAGTGGCCCTAGGTGGACGTAGGGCCACATGGGTGCAATCTATGGCACCGAGCACTTTGGGGAAGTGTGCCACCCTGTAAAAGTCCTGGACAACGGCCTGCCTTTCTGCGGGTGTTCTGGGCATGTATATGTGCCTGCGGACTGAGGGGTGTGCTGTCATGATTGCCAAGACCTGGTGTAGGCAGTGTGACTGCGTGGCCTGTGAGACCCCCCCACTATGGCAGTAGTCCGCTGAAATGACCCAGTGGCCAAAAAATGCAGGACATTGAGCACCTTCTCCAAGGGGCTCAATGCTTGGGAGCAGAGGGTGGGGGATGTAAGGTCATCTTCCCACTCCCTTACCAGGTCTATGATGATACGAGGTGGAAACCTATACCTGCCGTAGACCTGGTCATCAGGCATCCCAAAAAGGCTTGTCTGGGTTGTAAAAATGCGGGCCCTGGCTATTCGCCTTCTCCTACGGTGTCCCACGATCAGTGCTGCGACAAATGGGGCATTCATCGTAGCTGTTTATACATGTTTTTTGTTTGCGTGCACTTTTATACTGTGCGCGGGGACGCTTCCGCCTGCCTTCGTGTGGCGGATGCGTTGACGCCTACGCACGTCTTTTGCTGTGCGCGGGTTTCTCGTATTCGAATCCATGAATACAGGCTGTTCGCGTGCGTGTGGGCGTTCCGTGTAGTTCCCTGCAGTACTTCCCCAGTTACACCTTCTTTTTCACGCGTTGTTCCCCATTCCGCGTGTTACGCCCCGTGTCCCGCCCCCTTTTTGGTGTGTGCGCGGACGTTGTGGGCTTTTCCTGTGCACGTCACGCACAGCGCTCGGGATGTTGCAATGACGTGTGCGCCACGCACGGGTTTGGCGCACATTTCGGGAAAAACATGCGCAGGAGCTTCCATGAATCGCACGCATGCACGTGCGCTTCATTTTTCACGCTTGCGCCTGCTTGCGCCAGCTTGCGCCACTTTTTTCGGCGCACGTTTGTTCCATGAATCGGCCTCTTAAAGTACAGTAGTAATGGTTTAACTACCAACAGTGGTTATACTACTACTACCAGCTTCAGTGGCATTACTACCAGTAACAGTCATTTTACCACTACCACAAGCAATACTAATTTCAGTAACAATAGCATTACTACTAGTACTGCCTCTAATACCCATAGAAGTAGTGCTTCCAGTACTACTAGTATGATAGAAGTAGTATTACTATGTTTTTTGATGTGGTTTATTAAGGAAAAAAAGTACACAATTTAGTTACAAACACAAATGCAGCACGATAACAACACGGAAACAAAATAGAATAAATTACATAATATCAATGATAATATAGAGTTAAAGCAGCATTCTACTACACATCAAGTTGTTGATCAAATAAAATAAATACAAGTATACATCTATGAATTCAATTTACAAATACAAAATGTGTCAAATTCAATTTTGAGCCATTCGGTCAGCGGTAGTCACCAAGACTGCATTCATTTACCTTACTAATACAAGTGACAGTGGCAAATAGTTGCCTGAAAAAATACGATTCCAAATAAGCTCTGAGCTTCACAATTCATCACAATGAAGGAGAGGAGGAGACAGCACAAGTGGAGAACCCCCTTGCATTCCAAGAGAATCTGTCTCGAAATCTACTTCAATCGTAAATTTGCGAAATCTACAGGATGATGGGTTGTGAGCAGATTTGGTGCAGATGTCAAGTATTTCCATTATTGGGAGAATCTTAAGACGAAATCTCAAACGGGTGTTTGTACATCGTGTGTTGGGGAATTTTATTAGGTAATTGGTTAACACTGCATTTTTTCTCAGTGGATGCCAGGTCTCCATACATACGGTATTGACACACCTCTGTCCTTGTGTCTATCCAATCCAGTTTTCTCTGTCTGGTTTTAACCAAGGAGGGGTTAATTATATAAATCTCCCTGGTAACTGCTAAACGGCTTAGTATGTCTTTGCATATTTCTATATGCCTTTCAGTTCCTCATGGTTACCATTCTGGACCAGATCGTTTAGATTATCAAATAACGGATAGTGGTAGTTTTCAACTCATCAACAGACCACCCAAGCGCAACAGCTCCTTCATGGAAGACTTCCTGGACTTGGTCACCACCATGTCTCTCACACATACCAACAACATCTTTCTCTGCAACCTCAACATCCCTGGCAACCCAGCAACAAAGTCAATGAAAGAAGATCTCCACAGCCTACTGAACACTCTGAACCTCATGCAGCTCACAAAAATAACCAACTCTCAGGAAGCGACATTTCCTCAACATCATCACAGGGCTGCCCAGTCTCCATCAGAGCTCTCCAATTCCTCTCAACTGGGCAGACTATCTGGCAATCCCCTTTGACATTAGTCACATCACACCAGTCAAGCAAACCCATCTGAAACCCTGCAAACAAGCCTTCCGTTCATTCAAGAACTTCTCAGTGGCTGCTCTTACAAAACACCTCACCAAACTCCAGCTCACATGGGCTGATTTACCTCTGACTAGCCATGACTGCGACTCACTTCTCCAAGACCTCACCACCACCCTCACAATCAACATCAACCATAGTTCCTCAGTGAAACAATGCACCTTCAAACTTAAACATTCCGCACCCTAGTACATTCAAGAACTCAGCTTCAACAAATGAGCCATCAGAAAGCAAGAGAAGACGGGGTCAAAATACGACCTTACCCTGCTCATGGAACTCCATGCTACACAGAAATTAATGATCACCACTGCCAAGGGCAACTATCACCAAAACACCATAGCCAAGGCCAAGAATGCAAGGAGTGCCCTCTTCAAAGCCATCAAGCACTACATCAACCCACTAGCCAACCCACCCATACTGCACTCCATCAAGAAAGCCACCGCCATCAACTCTTTCTTCATCAAAAAGATCAGCATGATCCGCCAACACATAGATGCCAATGCTACAATGGACAGAACATTACACATCTCATCTGGAAAAAACCACAACCACCTGAATAACTTTCAAGACACTCACTATGGAAGACATTACTGTCATTATATCATTGTTCAACGCTACATCATATGTGGATGACATCCTCCCTGCCTCTCTACCCCAGACACGTCTGTCTAACTGAAGCACTCCTCTCTTCCTTAACAACAATCAACAGCTCCCTAAATCAAGGCACCTTCCCGTCACCCCTCTAGACCAGACAAATCACCCCACTTCTCAATAAACCAACACTGACCCATGACAATCTCAGCAGCCACAGTCAGAGTCACAAATCTCCAACATATCAAAGCCAACACCTCTTTCAGTCCTACCAATCTGGATTTAGACCTAGATGCATCACAGAAACGGCTACCATTAAGTTGATTGACAATGCCCTTAATGATGCCTTAATCCTTGATGATGACCATCCTTACCTCTTGATTCTCCTTGACCTCTCAGCAGCATTTGACAGAGTATACCACCAAACACTCACCTATAATCTACTTCGATGCATGGGGATCAGCAAGATCGTCCTCAGCTGGTTCAAATCGTACCTTGCTAATCTCCACTAGTTTGTACAAATTGATTCCTCCACATCTCCATCCCTACCCATCTCCCCTGGAGTCCCCCAAGGATCGGTACTCTCCCCTGTGAGCTTCAGTCTTTACATGGAGCCACTTGGATCCTTCCTTGCTCCATACAACATCCACATCAACCAATATTCAGATGACATGCTGCTGCACCTCAGGATATCCACCATCGAAGACAACCACAGGCTCATGGCCTGCCTCTCAGTGACCCAGTCGTGGATGTCCAGTGCTTACCTGAAGCTCAACCCCTCCAACAATTCCTACTGCTAAGGAAGAACACTGAACATCCAGACCTGGCTCTCTGCTAAGCACCTCGAGGGATTCACACCCCAGCTGGCCACCTGAAACAAGTCCCTTGGGTTCAACATTGACAAACACCTCACCTTCAAAAAGTACATAGCAAGGAAGACACACATGGCACGGTAGCAACATTCTCTCCTGTCAAAAATCAAACCCTTCATATCAGAAAACAACTTCTGGTCTGCTGTCCAAGCCTTGGGCCTCTCCCACCTGGATGGTGACATGCCCTTTTGGAAGGCCTTTCAAGCAGCTATCCTGGCTCCCCTGAAATGCGGCCTGCATGCTGCAGCATGACTTATCAAAGGACTTTACATGCACTGGCTCCTGCTACAAGCATGCATTGTCTTTAAATCCTGATGCATCATCTACGAGGCTGTCACCCTGAAGTCCCCAAGCTATCTCACTTAGAAACTCAGCATCTCCAGAGGTCTCCGACCACCAAAGGTAAGGGCATGTGTAGACTTGAACTCTGCTGGTTTAGGAGGGAAACAAAAACAGGCCTTTTTCTGTCTATACCACAAGACTCTGTGCCCTCCTCCCCATCAACATCTGACTCACCCACTCGCTTCTACACTCCAGGAAGGAGCTCAAGACCCTCCTCTTCAAGGAATGGCTCCCCCCTAACACCAAGGTCCATACAACATACATTCCCCACCCAACCTGACACTGAGTAATCTGAACACCACTGTTTCCTTCTCTGGTTACTTGGTTACCTTGTCCAATTGCTGACTACTGCACTCCCTACCCTGCTGTACTCCCTTGTTTCTCTGTTTCCTAACCTTTTTCTCCCCCTATGATTGTAAAGCGCTCCATTGCTTCCCGAACCTAGGTCTGTGCTCATTTAAATACTCTGATAATAATAATAAAACAATAATAAACATAGAGATTCCTGGTGGCACCAATGGCTTATGGTACAAGAGCAGTAGGTTCTGCTGGAGACACTCCTTTAAAATGGTCAATCCGAACTCATACCTAATTTCAGGAATAGATACACATTTAGGCAGGGACTTCGGTTTACGCCAAAGCAGTCCTTCAAGCATACTCAGTTTAGAACAATTCCTGAAAAATCAATATTTCCAGGCCATAACATAAGGTATTTTACCAAAGGGATCATGGAGAACTTGCTACATTTATGTTTATCTTTCTTGAATATTTCATCTCAACTGCATAAAGTAGAGCTTTGGGCTTCAATAAGGTGTATAGGGGCATTAAACTCGGTCTGACAATACATTGAAAACTCAAATAGGTCAGATGTGGTACCACCACTAGTTTGTTATTCCTTATACTTCACCTAAAATTCAGTGAATGCTGACTTTTATCAAATCTGATTATTTTAGATTTTGTACTTTGATTTCCAGTTCATTACCTGAAATTTAGGTAGGGAATCGGTTTAGCAAATGCTGCAAACCGACAGGAGTTAGGTCCAAGAGCAGAACGTCACCTGCAAAGGCCATCCAATGTGTTTTAAATGTTCCCAGCTTTGGCTGGTAGTATTACAAATGTTTCTGCCAGTCATTAGGGCTCATTATAAGTCCTCCGGTATCCCTCCGGCAGTACCAGTGGGATACCAAGGGGACTACCGTACCGTCTCCTCCGCCCGATGTCCTAGTGTTATTGGGATATTACGGCTGGTGGTAACGCTGATAAAGCCCCATTCCCATGCAGTCCCATCTATAATACCGGTGCCTGTGATTGCGGAAATTATCTGTCTGTAGGGGCCTGATCTTCCGGCAGGTCAGATCTACCGGTAGATCACTGCCCCCACCAGCAGACTTGTAGTTTGCCGGTCCGGAAGGGTGCTGGCACATGTTGTTACGGGCACCTTATTTCCGGAATGTCAAACTTATAATGAAGGCCATAGTCATAATATGAGTGTCACCAGTAGAACTAGTATTACTACTGATATCAGCACTGCTACTTATAATGCTCTTAATAGCTCTAATGCTGCTGCTTCTAATACTGCTATTTAAACTAGTATGTTTTATACTACTGCCAACAGGAGCAGGACTACTAGCAGTAGAAGTGGTAGACCTATTACTACAAGTAGATGTACTAGTAGTAGTACTAGTAGCAGTAGTAGTATGACTAATCCAGTATTAATAATAATACTATCTGTACTGTAGCAGCACTGTTCCTACAACTAACAGATGTACCACTGGGTATACAGTATTTATAATGATTAATTTTTTGTAGACTCATTTTACAACAAAATTTGAATAACGAATTTCATATATAAAGAATTCTTTGTATAACACATTTTTTAATAAAGAATGTATATATGGAAATTATATTTATACAAGTTTATTTTTAAATAAATACCAATAGAATAAATATTACCAATATATTTATAACAGTTTATTTTTAAATAAATACCAATAGAATACATATTACAATTATTTTTATAACAGTTTAAATAAATACATAATTTTTTTGGGAATCTTTAAAATGAATAGCAATTTGTAGCATGTTATATTTAAATTGACCAGTAGGTGTCGCTCTATAGTTCAGTTTTTACATTAGGATACACTGGAACCTTCAAGGCCATTTTGGATTTTGTGTGTTGCTGCAGACGGAGTGCTTCTTGGAAGTTCTTTTTCTTTTGGGGATTTTCCGTGTTTTTTTGGATTCAATTGAACATTAATTTTTTCCTCAAATGATTTTTACCTTTTTGTGGATTTCCTGGACTGTGGATTTGCTGTTTTTTTGGGGGTTTTCCTCTTTTTTTCTCGATTTTGCTTCTTTGCCAGACTATGGAATATTCAATGTTTTTTTGTTTCGGAATCTTGACGTTGTTTCTTTTAGGGTTTTGGATGTCTTTGGATCGTGGATATCCGGAATTTAGATTTTTGATTTTGTTTGTGCTTTTTTCTTCCCTTTTGAATACCTGGAATGTTTGGTTTTGGATGTAATTGCAGTTTGGTCAGGTCTTGGCTATTCGGTTGTTTGATGTTTGCAGTGAATTTTACTTTTTTCAATAGTTTATATTGAAAGCAATGCTGTTTAGATATGCTATTTTTTCTTGTTTATCAAATTCAAGTACACACTCTTTTAGACATATTTGGTTATTTCTGTATTTTCTTCTTTGCACTGCTGTTTTTTCCCTTGATATACGTTGTGTAATCTGTAGTTCTTGGAAAGATTGTCCTTTTTTGAGATGTTGCAGAAAGCTCCATAAAGATGGATTGCATGTTTTGAATGTTTGTCTGATGCCATTATGGCATCCTTCTAGACTGTTGTTAGTTTTTGCACTTTCATGTATGACTGCTGTGTAACAGTGCTACAGTTGTTTGCTGAAACGTGGGCTTCTTCTATTCCCATTTCGTATAAGTTGTCCTATCCATGTTGAATCAAAGTAGTCTAATAATGGTTTGAAAAAATGTTAATTTGCCTTAAAAAAATCACTCTGTGTTAATAGTTCATAATATTCTTCCACATGTTTTTCGGGTACAAATGTTAAAGTGAACAGCAATTTGATGTTGAATTGAAACTTTAAATCTTTTGTGTATCAATTTTGCATTCTGTATGCTTGTTTTTTTCGCCATATTGATTGAGTGAAATGTAAAAAACATCTGTGTATTTTAATCACAGGAAATAAATCTGTTATAGCTTTGATTTGTTGAATTTCGTAATCTAAAATAATAATTTCTGGTTGGTTTGGGGAAATGTTATATATCTCCTTGTAATTCATGCGAATATTAATGGAAGGAAAGTGTCATGTATTATACTGTGTACTGTATAAAACTGCGCAAATGGTTTAGGACAGACTTTTAAAGTTGTGTATACTTGCCATTGGGTTGCATATTTTAAATATTCCATGTTTTTAATGGTTCCAAATATTAGTAATTTGTGTTCCATATTTTCATTGTCAAACAATAAAACATTTTCATTCTTTGTAGTTATTAACAATTCCTGAGGTATTTTCACAGCATGAAACGTTAGTGGAGTTGGTGGAAAATGTGCTTGTTTTGTCTGCGTTTGCATAACTGTCTTTGCAGTAATTTTACACTAGGCATTTGTTCAGCTACGTGGAATGGTATATGCTTGCATACGTTTTTAATTATAGATCCACTGGGTCATTTTCATTTGAATCCATATATGCTTTCATTTCTGATATTTTCTTTTTTATTTCCACTTTTGTGCTGTCTGGCATGTGGTTGTGGTTTCTACTTTAAGTAACTTTTCTCCTTGTGTCACTGCTCTTCCTCTGCAATTGTGTACATAGTAATCAGAACATTTCCAATATATTTTTGGTTTCTTTCTATTTCTTTGTTTAAACTAAATCCTTTCGTAATCAATTGTTTTTTTTTCCTTTTTTCAATATATTACAGTGTTTCACTCATTAAGTCGAAGTCTAAAATGAATGAAAAATGTTGTTATGAACCAAAATATCATATGAGTCTTTTTTAAATGCACTGTTTTTACTTTAATATGTACGAATCAGTAATGCTTTATCTTACGTGCATGTTATTAATTTTGCACCAGTAATTAAACTGGTGCTTTACGTGATGTTTGGTTTTTCTCCTGTTACTCTATTCTTTCTGTTTACCTCAGTGTTTTTCTCATAATTAACTGTTTTTGAACCAGTGTCTTTGTTTTCAAACATACTTGGTTATTTGGGTCCTTTTCTCTGAGCTCCTCGTTCCCTGTCGATATATGTTGATTTCATTGTAGATGTTAGGTATAAGAACTGATTACATGAATTTGAATGCATTTCAGTAGTTATGTTTTCGGTACATAATAATTATTGTCACATGGTGTTGACATATAGGATTCATTTTAAAGACATGTAACCGTGCCACTACTGCTACCACCAATAGTAGTACTAGTGCTAATGGTAGCAATATTACTATGACTACTAGTGGCATTGCTAGTGAAATAGGTACTACTACTTCTATTAGCACTGAGGTAGTTGCATAGGTGGTAGCACATGTAATAGTATTATTACTTCTGCCACTGGTAGTAGTGCTACTAATATTAGTGGTACTAATACTGGTGATAGCAGTGACAATACTGGCAGTAGTGTTAGTGCTGAAAGAAGCACTATTGTCACAGGTACTAGCAGAGCTATGATTACTAATAGTACTGCTAGTACCTCTGCTACTACCATTGGTAAATAGTGTTGCTAGTACTGGCATTGCTGTAATTCTACTGCCACTACTGGTAATAGTACTGTCAGTTATATGGTTGTTACTAAAACTACTACTACTACTACTACCACTATCAGCAGTAATACTACTGCTACTGGTTTCAATGTCACTACTGCTAATAGCTGCTAATAGCAGTGGTACTACTACTGGTAATACTACTGTTATTACTTCTAACATTAACACTAGTGTTTCTTGTACTACAATTAGTGGGGAAGGATTAGTAGAATGAACGTCCGCTCCTCCTTTGATGTTGTGTCCTCTTCAAAGGATTGAAGGCAGCTCACAATATGGAGTACAACGTAGCAAGAACAATATAATTAACATGTTGGACATAAGATAATTGAGACTTTTTCATGGGCAAATAGGAAACAGATACAACATTAATAGGTAAGGGCAACAATGTTATTTTGATTTAAAAAAACGGTATGCTCCTATGAGTTTTAATGAAGTCAATATCAGTGCATCTATGTTGAGCCCATATACTAGAATAGATGAAGAGATCAAATCCATGTAGGCAGTGTTAGATTCCTAGTTTGGTAAAGCATATGCACTACGAATCATTGTGGGTAAAATATTTGGAAACTTATGGATACTTAAATGTATTGATGTGTTCATTGTGTCTGGTCCCGCACTCCATTCCATGAAGCGATAATGCATTCTGTAAAGTTGTTTGTGACTATAATGTAGCAATGTTTCTTTTTGCTGCAAGAAAACCTTATTACATTGCTAGTATCGGATAAACAAGGGAAGATGGTTGATTTTCTATTCTTAATATGAAGAATGTTGTAAGTATAATGCCCTCCTTATAGACATAGGCGCTGACCGAATAAATAGCCAGATCGTACTCTGCAATGTGAATGGATTTTGCAAAACACACAGGTCTGCTAATAAAGGAGATCTTTGGAGGTTGATAGCCTAGCTTAAGTACTGTAGAGCCCGTCATCCTGCATATATGAGGATGCGGCACTTGCCCACTATCCATTGACTTCCAGCCAGCACACTGGTGGACGGCTGTGAGCTGCTGACAACAGTAGGCCCCTCTATGAAAAACCCATGTGCTGATGGGGGAACATTCCAGGGCACAGTGATTAAAGAGTACCTTCTTTAGAATGAGTCTAAAGATAGCAACTGCTGATGCCAGGATAGGGAGGTTTTGCCACAGCAGATTTCGTCTGATTTAATGTAATTGAATTCATTTTAATGAAGTTTGCCACAAATATGTGGGGTGTGTGTTTAGGTGAATACATAATTTAGTGGGCTTATGGGGGGGCTTGCAGGGGATCTTCCCTGCATATATTTGTGGCAAATATTACCACAAAAATATACATGAAATCTAATTTGATAACATCTTTTTGACAAAATCACATGGAACCCAAATGCCAGCTCCTCTCATCTGGCTATGGGATGTGTTTCTGGTTCCACTCGTTAAATCTAGAAGAATGATCTATTGCAGACCTGCCTTCTTTCATGGTCAGGTAGTTGGGAAAATCCAAAGGATATTAATATATACATGGTATTTATGTACTTACCGTTCTATGTATCTCTATTTTAGATATTTATTTATTTACTTGCATGGTGGTTGCATCATGTTACATGTTATTTTCTGTTTCTTCAGAGCACTAGGAAGAGACAACAGAACAGAGAAGAAGTGAGGCATAAATTATTAATATTCTTTTTTTTATTGTAACAATTAGTTATATACAAAAAACTTTAATTACAAACACAGTATCACATATCACTTTCTCATATAACGATCTGGGGAGCATCTAATCCCTTTTCTAACTAAATTAAATTTGAGCTATTTATTTCATTATCCAACAAGTGGTTCTGATTCCAAAATCTTTTCAAGAAAGTCAACCAAAGGTTAGTGCAACATTGTTTCCAGATATTAAAGTATGCCACCAGTCTTCCATCTGTTCATAGTTCGGTGCAAATCGTTCTAAAAAGAATGACCAATGGATGGATACATTGCTGCTTTCAGTTGTCAGGTGTTTTAGCGATTCTGATGCATTTTTACAGAACCTGCATATATTGTCCGTAGTATCTTTGTAATGTCTCAACCACATCATCTCTTTTGTTTTGTATGCATTAAGACGAAACCTCAAAAACGTATTGTGATGTACCCTTGACGGGAATCTTGCAAGATATTTTGGTAATTTCTCTAAGCTATTACATGTTACTCCTGTATAGAGAGAAGTAGGCATAGAATCCCGCACCTCATTGTTCTTTATCCAATTCCATCGTCTTAACTTCTTTTTTGCAACTTGAGGCATTTCCATTACCGTATCCTAAGAAATATCAGTAATTGATAATATCTTTCTGATTTTCATAGCCGAATCACCAGTATTCTAGATTGAGGGTTGTCATCTCATGATTTAAATATTTCATACAAGGATGCAAAATTGCTGAGGTTCATTTTACGTAGTACTGTGATCGATTTCCATTGGATAGTCCCATAGAGAGGCTCTAGGCCTAGTTTGTGTCTTATTGCTACAATGGAAATATTAGAAGGCAGACTCAGCACCCCTCTCGAAAAGTGGCCTTCTAATGTTGCCCAAATACATTTGGTAATATTTAAGCCATCCTCGACCCCATGTGTTAGCGCGGGAATAACTTTCTGCATGTAAAAGGACCTTATTGGGTGCATTTGCCATATTCAGAGTGCAGCCTTTTACCTTGCAAGATGAATGTCGACATACAATCTTTCAAGTCTGCCACCCAATCCCATTTTCTGATGGATTTATTAATGTGTACGCCTAAATAACGAATGATAGAGACAGACTCAATTATTTCACCAGCTGCTGTCCATTTGAAGGATTTAATAGATGACTTTTGTTTTGTACCAAATACTAAGATCTTAGATTTTCCAGCATTGATTGCAAGATCGTTGGCTTGTAGATAGTCAACTAAGTTGGTCAATAATCATTGCAATCCAATCTCGGTTTGGTCAAACAACACAATGTCGTCAGCAGAGATGCCCGACTTATCTTCTGGCCGTTTAATTTTGGTGGAAAACAGTGAACCTTATGCAGTGCCTCTGGAATATCGGTGATGTACAATTTGAACAAAAGTGCTGCTAACGGGCAGCATTATTTTACCCCTTTAGTTGTTATTACTTTGTTTCTCAGATGTCCAGTATTATTGATGTGCACTCTAATAGATGTATCATTATGCAGTGCCATCAAGGGATGAAGTAAAGGAGGTAGACAGGACTATGATAAGAGTTTATTCCACAATTTTGTATGATTTATTGTATCAAAGGCCTGTCGCATGTCAATAAAGGCCATAAATAGTTTGTTATGGGACTTCATAACTTCAAGTTTCAAAAGGGAAACGATTGTTGGCAGTTGCCCAAGCAGCAATTTTACGTTGTAGACAAGTGGCGAAAATGTTGCCTATTATGTCCAATAGGGCAATAGGGCGATAGTTGACAGGATATTCCCTATTTTCTTTGATCTCGATATGATGCTAAAAAGCTCCTCAATAAATTCAGCCCATAACTCTTTTTTTTCCTTTAGCATTACATTGGACAGCCCATCGGGACCAGCAGCGCAAGAGTTTTTTAGTTGTTTAATCATTGTGATAATGTTGTCTCGAGTTTCACAAACGTCCCAAGGGACTCTACAAACTGAAAACTCTTGCTCAATACACTCCTGTGTATCATTAAAGATGCATTTGAAGTTATCTTCCCAGGTTAACATAGAAATCCTGTTGAACAATCTTGCATCTTGACTGCTGTTCCTGTTGAGAATTTTTCAGATATCTCTGGAATTGTGTTGTGCCATCAATCCAAGCATTAGTTCTGCGCGTTCTTGGTCTCTTATTGTTTTGGAAGATTTTAGCCAATTACAATACTTCATTTAGCATTTCTTGATGGCTAATAACGTGTCGACTTTTTTATTTTTTTTATTTTTTAAGTGTCTGATGTTATTTTCTGAATATATATAAATAAATAAAACACTTTAGTAGAAGGAGCTCTTGTTTCTCTCATGTCTAATTTTGACAGGTGTCCACGAGCCCTGTTACTGGTCTTAGTCCCTCCCCCTTCTGATAGGCTTTGATATAAACTTAATATAAAAATATTTGATATCGATGTTATATCAAAGGTATATTTTCATAGGAAGTGTGAATAATTGATATCAGTTTAAATATATGAATATACATTTGATATAAAATCTATATAAAGATGGGAGCAGCGGGCAACAGTGTTGCTTGGTCGAGCGCTGAGAGCGAAGTGAGTTCTGAAGACCAGGACTGTGAATCTAGGGTTTTACAGATTGACACATTGATGACATCACAAAGGCGTTCAGCCCCGATGTGATAGGAGGCAGAAAAGGATATCAAGCAATTTTGATGTCATTTTTAATATAAAAATTGATATAAACATATAAACATAATATAAAAATGTATATGTTTTTATATAAAGATGTATATAACAAATAATATAAACATATGTTTTGATATCAAAATGTATATAAAAATCAATGCATTTTTATATAGAAATGTATTTACAAATTAATATGTTTTATATAACATTTTTATTTAACATGTTTATGTAAAGTTGCCCCCCAAAAAAATTGATATAAAAAATGTCTGATATCAATTTTGATATGAAAAAATGTATTTAAATGTTATATGAACTGGCTTTGATACAGTGTGTGAATAATTAAATCAGTACGATTTATAAGTAAAGTATGCATCCGCGGAGCCTTTACAAAAGTTCAAAATATTGGCTTTGGACAATGCCTGTTTTTCTTTGAAATAATGAAAAACAGCTAACTCACTTTATAAGTAAACTGTGTTTCACAAACCCTGCACAAAAGTAAAACTATTGTTTTTATTGAATCTACAGCATCTCATGTCCGGCTTACATGTGTTCCTCTGCTGCTCTGTGACCCACCAAAGAGCAGTGAAGCAACACTGCAGGTTTTTTTTAATCTATGACAAGGCCTGTGGAATCCCAGGAATGTGGTGACTCACACAGCAGCATCCTAGCCACACCAGCAGAAAGAACTGACAGTCTTTATATTTAGCTCACCGGAATACAAGATGTGTTGTGTCAGCTGTGTAAATACACCCCCAGGAAAATACACATGGACATTGTTTATCAACTAAAACCAGCTGATGGAATAATGACACGGGAAACATCTGTAGGCTGAGGTTAATTTTAGATGTTTCCTGGGTCCAGCACCACTCTCTAATTTTGCCAAGTATGCATGAAAAAGAATGCTGCACTTTGTTGATAAGAAAATGTGCTGCTGGCCCTAGGAAGCATCTTCAGACCTGAGGTTATTTTAGGATTTACCAATAACACATAGGAAGCAGTATGCATGAAATAGAATTATGCGCTTTGTTGAAAAGAAACCCCATTTCTGCAAACCAAGCAGGTATACATAAATTTGTGCATTGTTGATAATTAAACAACATTGAACTTTAACCCTTTAAAATGGCCTGTCTGACTATCAGGGGCTATCACTTGCTATCACTTGCCTGGCTTGGTAATTCTGGTAGAGCCCTGGATTGATGCCCCCCCTTTGTGCGCCAGCTAATTGGCATGGGACACTTGATTGCAACTCTGCAGTTACCTTGCTTCTCGGCTGGATTTGATTTTGTGTCTGTGGACACGGGGAGAACCCCCTGCAAAGCCTTTTAATTGGATACTGGACCCCTGTTTATTCAGAGTTTATTTCAACAACATCAAAAAGAGGAACACAGTATTTTAAGAAATGTGGTTTAATGTATTGTTTTTGTATTTTTCAAAAAATATGCAATTTATGTGGTGTTATTCAAGCTTGCTAAGGCTTTTTTTTACTTTATTTATTGATAGGCAAGCCCTTTTGGAGACAGACAGCATGTGAGAAGGCGCTGAAAGGCACTAGGCTGTGCATTATTAAACTAACCAGCTATATGCTTTTAAGGATGTGTTTATAAATGTACAGTGTGATTAGAATGCATGTCAGCCAGGATAGGGCAGAGGCACTGGTAGAAGTGACTGCACTTTTGGTGCACTTGTCTTTTTGTGATGCGACATATTTGCATACGCACAATGCAGTGTTTTACTTTCCCAGCACTGATAAAATATTTTTAGTGTGTAAAATACTCAGCAAAGAGGGATCAGTATGCCCCAAAGATAACACATTTTGCTGTTCATAAAAGAACGCTGGAATGACAGATTATATAAAGGGTATTATGCCAGACTTGATATGTTTGGGCATGTGTGAAAGTTGGCTCCTTTTTAAGTTTTCATGACTGTACCAGTGCATGTTTTAGATTGTGCTGGATTTGTTTTGTACTTCCAAGTACGCACTACATTTTATTTATTCTGCATGCATAGTAGCAGAAATTAAACCAAAGTGTGTCCATTCTCTATCTGCGAGGGAAGAGTGTCGGCCCGCATCTTTACAAGTGACAGCTGTAATGTGTACTTTAAAACACAATTGTGAGGTAGAAGTGTGCTAGGACATTCAAAATGCGGATCTAACTTTTGCAGTGTTTTATACAATCTTGACAATGCTAACAATGTGAAGGACCAATTTTGGCAGACCACGCACTGTTGGACTCACATTTTTGCCAAAGATCACACATGTTGAGCAAATGGTATAGCCGAGATTTATTTTTGTACAAACTGCCTACATAACAGACCTTTTTAAGGGGACATGCGCTGAGGTGTTACACTGGGCTTGACCTATTTGGTTATGTGTTATGAATTGATAGAGGGCTGTTTCTGTGTAAAAGGGGTTGTATTCTGATTCCATATTTAGAACCAGCGTGTCTTCCAACAAGTGGATGTTGCAGCGGGCAGATTATGAAAAAATTGCCTATGGAGTCCAACAGCCGACGCCCATTGGGTTTATGGATCTAAGGTTACCCATGGATGTGGATTGTGGACCATCGCAATCAACATATGCCTAAGCCATGAAACTAGGGCTGCCCATGGATATGGCTACAGGGCCCTTGCAATCATTGAGGATGGATGTCCGTAGCAAATTTTTGTGGAATATGCCATTGGAGGGGGCTGTTTTCCAGGGGGCTTCAAGCAACAAATGCCTGGGGTGTCAGCTGCCAATGGAGAATGGCTTTTAGGGTACTTCAGGGGGCCACAGCAACCAGTGTCATGGGACTTTCTCCAGAAGAGAGCAGAGTTATTGGACTCTGTCACTATCCACAAGCACAGGGTATCACATGGGGGATGGCGCTCATTGCTTTGCCATCGCAAGGGGGTATACAGCAAAGGAGCTGTAGGTGCTCTCTGGATGTGATTTGTGTCAACCAACAACCTGCAGCCCATGGATTTATGGCAATTTATTCATCTAACGCAACACACCACATCTGCTTCTAGGGCCAGCAAGACCCAATGATGATGGGGGTCAGCTACAGTTTCAGAATGGCTTTTGGGGCGCTTTAAGGTTGCCTCACAACCAATGGTATGGGAATACATCGGCAAGCTGCAGTGGCTTTTGGAAGCCACAAGAGCCTGTAACAGCTGTTATTGTTTTGTCATTATCAGAAGACATACAGCTGGGGCTGTTCCACAGCCATCAAGGTACCAGTCATGGGTGTTGCAGGTAGTGGCTTTGACCCCAACAACTGCCACTACAGGATGGCCGCCACAGTTTTTAATTGTGAAGTATTGTCTTGCACGTACCGTGGGGTGCGGCAGCCATATGCTGGGGGATTCATTATAACATCTAAAGGTGTGTCATGTATCATATACAGTGGACATATGTTTTGTATAGTCTTGATTGCCACATTGTTGAAGATAATATGCAAAAACGATCACATGTTTTTATTCGCCGGTTCTTGGTAAGCTAGAGAAGCTCATGTATTTCATTTGTGGGTTAACACACGGCTCATTAGCGCTGAATATACACATCCAGATACAGCAGTGTTTGTTTTACCAGCCCCTAGAAGGTTGAAAGGCTAACCACCTGCTGTGATTTAACCTCACCTGGGGCGTTTGCATGTAGATATCTGTACATGGTGTGTTAATGGTCAAGTATTTGTCATTATGGATACCAGGTTACAACATCTGTTCGTGTGTGTGCTGGCAGGGCCTTTTATATGCGTAAAGAGTTATTTTGTCAGAAAACCTCTAGAAAACGCCAACACTGTCATGACATTTGTTCAGGATAATATTGTTTTGTTCTACAGCTGCTGGCAACCACTTATACAACCTTGCAATAGCAGTTTAACCACCTTCTGTTTGTCAAGGTTATGCAGGACAGTCTCAATGGCGATCGTTTACTCCCGCTGAGCATGGGGAATATGATTATCATGGACAATTTAATGACTGAGGGGGGCTAGAACGCCAAGCTAGAAAAAGCCTTTACTCAATACTCCCACCGCAGCATTTGTTACATCATGCAGAACTTGTTCAACAAGGGCAAGAGTAACAGATATATAATGCTGAATGCTAGTTACATAGTGTTATTTAAAACCCCCAGGATAAGCAACAACTGGCCATGATAGCCCATCAGATGTATCCATCCAAATTGCATTTCTTTATGGAGGCTTTTTAAGACGCGACCAGTGAGCCCTATGGCTATCTCCGGGTTGATTTAAAAACAACCATTCTAGAGGATTATAGATTGCGCACAGATATATTCCGACCGGGGTTACCCGCTGTGTAAATTCCTAAAAAGAAATCTAAAGAACAACAACATTTGCATTACTATGTCAGTAGCTGGCTGTGCTTTCACCATGTCGACCCGCATATGGAGGAACATCAAGCTCCTCAAAATGCTTCTATACACCACCTCTCAACAACGCAAAGCCATTCTAGCCGTGGCCTGTGACGATCTAGTGGCTGCTATTTCGGTGATTGCTCAGAACACTTTAAAGGGACACGTACCCCTACCACACTGTCAAATAAGTGTGTTGAAAAAGAACAAGCAGGTCATCAAGAAGCTGGTCAATAAGCGAATATCGCTAAGGGCCAAAAGAAAAGTGATCTTGCAGGCTGGTAGATTCATAGGATTTTTGATAGGCTTAGCACTAGCACTAATTACCAGCCTGCTTGGGGGGCAGTGATGGTGCATACACTGTAAAATGTATTTGGTGGACAAGCAGCAGTTAGAAAGTCTGGTGACCCCCACACCCCTGCCAGATTGGGATATATAGGTTGCCAATATGCGTCTCGACTCGAGAATGAAGGATGTTTTAAATAGACCTGATATACCGGTGCATGATAAAGTGGCCTTTTATATAGTATTTTGCATAAATATTTAAACAACATAAGGCGCAGCGATGCAGAGAAAAACAAACTAACCGCCCGAGTAATCTAGCAGTGTGAAGTCTCCACCAGGGCCAAATCCGGTAGTGGTGGACATGGTGAATACTCTTAATCAACACTATAAACCTAACACAGAACTATTACTACAGAAGATGGAACTTGCAAAGGATGTTGCCAGCTGGGCAGATAGGGGCATGTTTATTTATAGAGGCAGGCTTGTAAGGGGTTCGAACATACACGATTTAGTACCGACTGTTACAGATCAAAACCCCACATCTATACTAAACACCCCCATCGGCTGGAACGAGTTTATGCAAGCGGTCACTGATTTAAATATCCTGACACCAGTTGTAGGTAACATCGACCAATACTGCCTTCTGGAGCGGCTAAAAATTGGTGCCCCGTTACTCCTCGTCAACAACACAGCCCTCTAGATACCCCTATGAACAGCCCCCATTCCCTCAATCCCAAAGAGGCGTGCAATAGCAACTGGTAGCTAGAACCTTTACCCACCCCCTCACAAATCTACAATGCCCCCTTCAGCCTTACCGCTGAAGCATCTAGGCATCGCCGGAGATGCAACCGCCCCATTTGTGGTTATACAATTAATGCGCACCCTATCATTGTCTGAATGGATACATTTTATTTCTGTATTGGCTTGTTTGTGGTATAACTTTCATTCTTAGCATTAAGTATGTCTTTTTTGCAAATGTAAATTTTGTTTTCAAATCGTAAAACCGACTGGTCCTTTATAACGTTGTATTTATTTATTATGTGGCATGTCACACAGCATTTGGTAAATTTAAAAAAGATTTATTGTATTGATACAGGTAGCACTAGATTGATGACCCGCATTTACATTTTGACACAATGTGAACATTTTGCGACATCTATACGCATAAGGTAATCTGGCCACCATTTGAGCGCTTTGATTGCAATTGCTCGAATACGTTTCCAAAAAAGCCAACAGCGATCGCCATTCAGACATTTGACTGATAAAGAATATACAGCACTGACCACAGGTTATGGCTTTAGAGTCTTGAACCGGTACAGTGTTGTAACGTAAATACTTTGCAAGGTTTTTCACAAGGTCCATTAAACTCTGGCGTATATGGGTGTTGCAGGAAGTGCGCCTGACTATCAAACACTGTTAGCACACCCCCCTCCAACCACAAAGCTATCCAATGTGTTCCACCACAGGCTGGAGGATCTGTGTTTACCACCAGGTTAACCATATAAATCCTGGGTAGGCGCTTGGGACATGTATCGCTGGCATACACACCATGAAATGCTTTCTGAGAGTGTCTATCCTTATGCAAACATCCTTTCATCTGTATAGTATCCATTAAATATCAAAAAGTATGTTTCTTTGTATGTTGATCTCAAGATCCCTATTGAGAATGCTCCACACTAGAAGCGAGTGCGTTGTGATTAGGATTCTTTCAAACTTTATTTCAGCACATAGGTTTCCGCTCCTCAGGAGGTTGAAATGACCCGCTAATGCGCTCTCGGGTCTTAGATTGAAGTCCAGTAGGGTATAGCCGAGAGCATACATATTGCATGTGATTGAGACTGGTAAATCATGCATACGCTTCCCCATGACAAGCACCAGGCCCGTGTATTCCCTGATTATGTTCGGAACTCCAAAGTTAGGAGTGTATACTTTGGCAGGGCTCAGGACACTGTCCTACTGCAGCGCCGCATAGTTCATGTTACGTGTTTGAAGTCAAAGGGATTTCGATGGTAAGCGCCGGTCATTGATACTGTTTCAACAATACCAATGATGATTATTTTTGGAAGCTGTCCCAGGAACAGGTTGTCTTGACTGGCACACCTGCTACAGGTAGGAATGTTGAAGACTTTAAGAGCAACTCTCTCCACAGAATACTTCACGTTAGTGCCTCTGCATATGCCAGTCTAATGGTCGGAGAGATGCTTACACATTTGAGGAATAAACTAGCCAATATGATGTCTAGTTTGCACTGTTCATGGTCTCTGCTCATAAGACAAACAGCATCCATGTTTCTGGATAGTTTCACTTTAAGGTCAACACCGTTGATCAATAGTTTATCCTGGAAGAAAAGGTCAGCGTTATGATGACCTAGTAAATGGAATACTCTACTGGTTCTGGCATGAAGGGATCTCTTCGCGAAACCCTTGTTATCACTGACCAGAGCGGTGTTGTCGAAATATCCTGCATTGTCAGAATAAAAGAGGCCTGCTGTCACGGTCCATCTCCCCAGACATCAGGTGCAGACCAACCTGCCCAGGACTTCGACTTCCATGAGGGCCTTTAAGGCCTCAAAGACTCTCTCAGGGGGGCCTCCTCGACTTGGTCCTGGTGCCGTTGGCGCCAGGCTCATACTGCCATTACCAACATGGCAAGTTTCAAACAAGGTAAAGCACGTGTGGGCCAATCTGAGGCAGGCTGAAGGGACTACTTGCCTAGGGAACTATTTACTTGGGTGTGGTTGCTGGAACTACTTTACCTGGGGACTACTTTTCTGAAGCTATATAAACCACGCCTTTATTACAGAACATGCTTCGCATTATTCTGCACTCCTGCAGCGTAACGCTCACCGTGTCTGTTACCTTCAGGCCAGTCAGCTACAACGCCAGTCCAGTTCCTTCTCGAGCAACCTGCAAAGGAAGAAAAGGCATCAGTTTAGCCGCGCTGACCAAGGATCCACATCCCTACCCAGCGCTTCGTTCGTACCTACCTGAGAGCTGCTCTGCCCAGGGAACCAACGAACCTCCATCCCGCGACCGCTCATCGTTCGCCCACCACCCCGGAGTCGCTGCACCTGTCACACGAAAAGAAGAAACATCAGGTTAGCGCAAATTGGGAAAAAATACCATTCTAAACAGTTAACTCAGCGACATACTCACCTGAAGGCCGCTCCTACTAGCGATCCGCTGATCTTCGTCACGCGGTCCCACAGCACCTACAAAATAAGAGAGCAGCAGGTCGGTCACACAAAAGAGTCATAGCGTATATACAGGCTTATCACAGAAAGCTGGTGCGAACTTACCTTTTCTGGGAAAAACAACTCTGCGTTCTACGAACTTTCGCATCAGTAAGAAGCCTACAAAGGAAAGACAACATAGGAAAATCCTGAACAATTTGAACTCTTTGGCTAACCATTTTAATGCTAAAGACTTACTTGTTGAGTTGAGATTCGACAAGATCAGTGAAGTAACTGGATCCTAGAACTCTACGAGGCCCTGCATACAGCTGCAGGACAGAGAGCCTGCCATCCTTAAAGCAAAGGTGAGACATAGCAGAGGGGCTTTCAGAAGACCACGGGAGGCGGGTGTGGGTCTTCCGCCTCACAGTTGTGTAACTCTTCATTTAACCCTTTAGGCGCATCATCGTGGAGGCACAGATACAGAGAAGACACATGAGCCATCTAACAGCAGACCTGCCAGTCCTGTTCGGTGCCCCTGTGGAGACCAGGTGAGCGTAACACCTGCAGAGACCTGCTTATCCAGGACATCATTGCCATGATTTAGTAGGCTCTCTATATAGGCTCTCTATATAGGCCCTGTAGGCAAACACATTATCACTCTGCATCGCCATTTCATTGCCCAATGTCACGTCCACCTGTTTAAACATGGTGGCTATGGGGTAGGTGAACGTGGCCACTCGTGCCGTAGCCGCGATGTCAGTCACATCCGCCATTTTTATTTTACAGGTTAAATGCAGTAGCGTGTCGTTCAAATCCAGATACATCTCAGTCGACCCGATACAAAGAATTCTATGGGGACTAGCAGTGATAGAACTGCCAGGGGCAAGACCTCTATGTAGAAACTGTTATCAAAACTGGTCTGGGTAGGGGGTACGGTGAAGAGATCGATCTCCTATTTCACAAAAAATCCCCCAGAGGCTCTGTCTTAGAAGGCCATTGCTCTTTAAAGGATATCACCAACCTTGTATCTTCTAGTAATAACATGCTTCTGCTTCTTACTCGGCTGTCTACATCAGGCTTTAAATCTAGTTTTCTTGGTGGGTTTTGGGGGCCACGCAGTAGGGATGGTGACCTCTTCATCTTAATCCTCCGAATGTACTATCAACATTTTTGTGCTTAAGTCAGTGGTAGTTTGTTTTGCAATTTTGTCTGCAAATGCGTTTCCTTCTCCCACTTTACATGTTACTTTTTTATGCGCCTCGCATTTCATTATCGCCAGTCGCTTCGGACACGTTAGTGCAGACAGCAATCGCACTATTAAAGGGCCAAGTTGGCTCCTAGTTCCATGTGATGTTAGGAAACCCCTCTCAACCCAGAGTCGACCAAAATTATGTACCACCCCAAAGGCATACTGACTGTCAGTATATATATTTACATCCAAATTTTCAGAAATTTCACATGCTCTAGTAGGGGATTCTTTTGCTTTCTACAATGTTTTTTAGTGTCGTAATGGCATAGGCAGCCGTTGATGTGCCATCAGGTAATTTAAAACAGGAGCCATCACAAAACAGTTCTCCATATGGCCTGAGTCTCGACGAGATGGTTGCCTCACGCGAGTACATCATAGCCTCTATCCAATCTTCTGGTTGCAGTGGTCCCAGATCCCGTTCCCATTTTGCTTTCAGGCCGCTCAGATCTGGTGTTGCGAAGGATGTAATCACGTTGTACATGGTTGAGGTGATTTTCCGTTTTATCTGGTCCTGAACTATGTTGCGCTCTAACGGGGAGCATTCGGGCAGGTCGCAAGTAATCTGCCGATGTGCTTGCAGGGCGTAGCTTAGTTGGGTAGAGTGGTACTTCTCTGTAGGTGGGAGGGAGAATTCAGCTTAGAGTGTCTAAAACGGCACCATTTTATTCTCCCTCAACACATCTCCAATGCTGGTGATGCCTCGTTGCGCCCAGGCCGGCCACTTAGGGAGTTTCTGTATTTTGGGGAGGAGACAGTTATTCCACATGGCTGGACCAGTGTCAATTACGAGGCCCGCCCAAGGTGCCTGTGTGTTTCCGCCCATACACGCGCAATTTGCGTTGCCATATCAGAGTTTGATGTGCGGCCCAACCCACAGTACAGAAGTTCCAGCGATGTCACCGTTCCGTTAGAGTTGATTCCTCTGATATGCAGCAAGTTTCTGTCCTCATGAAGCATGTTATTCACCACTGCCATCTGACATGCCCAGTAGTATGTTTGCAGTCTAGGCAACCCAATTCCTCCGTCCCAGATGGACCTCTGCAGTGTGGCGAGTGCTATTCTCTGGTGCCCCCCGCTCCACAGCAGCCTCCGGAGGATGCGGTCGATTTTAAGACATTCCTGATGTGGGATGTGTAGTGGAGCATTTTGCAGGACATACAGGAACTTGGGTGGAGCGATCATTTTGAATAGGGCAGCTCTGCCCGTCAGCGTCAGTGGCAGAGAGATCAAGTGCCGGGTGTCCTCAGCAAACCTCGTTTACGAGAGGGTAGAGATTCAGTGATGTATAATCGGTTAGCTGCTTCGTGATTTGTATGCCAAGGTATTTGAACTGTGCAGATACAATTTGGTAGGGACAGTCTGCTGGGCTCGCAACCGCCACGCTGCCTACGGTAAATAAGATGGATTTGGTCCAGTTCACGCGCAAACCACTGAAACCTCCATACCATTTCAGTATCTGTGTGACTCTGTGACATGTGTTGGCTGGATCCTTTAGGTAGATGAGCAAGTCATCCGCGTACAGCGAGACCCTATCTTCCCAGGTCTCGGTCCAGCGGAAGCCCTCCCAGAGTGAAGATCAGCGCCGATAGGGGGCAGCCTTGCCTAGTGCCTCTGCCCAGGCTGAAAGGGTCCGATTGCCAACCGTTGACTTTAGTTCTCACCACTGGGCCTTTGTATAGTAACTGTACCCAACTCATGAAGGTCCTGCCGAAGCCCATACGTCGCATTATGTCCCAGATGGCCTCCCACCTCACGGAGTTGAAGGCTTTTTCAAAGTCAATTGCTAAGAGTGCTAGTGGTCCTTGTATGCTGTTGGCTCTTTCCAGGGCTGAGTGTAGTCTATAGAGGTTCATGCGTGTCGATCTCTGAGGCATAAAGCCGCATTGGTCCGGGTGGATCAGGGAGGGGATGACCTGTTGTAGTCGATCTGCCAGCAGCTTGGCTAATATTTTGGTTTCGCTGTTTATGAGTGAAATAGGTCTATACGAGCTGCAGCGTTCGGGGGGTTTGTCCAGTTTGGGTATGACTATTATTGTAGCTTCGCACAGGTCTAGGGACAGAGTGCCTTGCTCTCGTGCATGTTGGCACATTTGGAGTAGGTTTGGCGCAATTACATTGGTTCCCACCTTCCGCCACAGTTCGACCGGGAAGCCATTTGGGCCTGGGGACTTGCCTGATTGGAGGCTGGTCATGACGTTCACCACCTCGTCTTCCGTAATGTCCTTCTCTAGGAGCTCTTGTTGCGCCTCGTTCAGGCTCTGGGTTTGAATCTCGTCCATGATTGAAAAGTCTGCACAGGTGGTGGGTGCCTTATATGGCTCTGAATAGTATTCCGCAAAACCATGTGTTATGTCCTGGTCGGACGTTCTTGCCATTGCGTCCCCTGTGTCTAGCTGCTGGACATGGCTGCATCCCTGCTCCTTCTGCTCCAGCCATGCCAGCATCTTGGCGGCTTTGTCTCCTGTTTCGTAAATGTGTGCCTTCATTGCCATGTGTGCGTGTCTAGCATTGTCCAGTGCTATATTTTGTAGCCACTTATGCGCTAGAAGTAAGGTACGGTTTGTAGCAGGTGTGTCCAGGGACAAGTGCTTTTCTTCAGCTTGCTTTACCTGCTGTTCCGCTTCATGTGTTTTAAGTAGATGATTCTTCCTAAGTGCAGTAGTCCATGATATGAGTACGCCCCTCACTACTGCTTTGGAGGCCTCCCATAGTGACCCGGGTCTGATGCTGACTCTGCATTGAGCTCGAAGTATTTGTTGGTAGTTTCCTGGAGCTTGTCCAGCAGGTCCGGGTTGCCCAGGTAGTAATTGTTCAAGCGCCAGCAAGGTGGCGGGGGGCTGGTCTGGATGTTGCGAGTTTTAACACCAGTGGGGAGTGATCAGAGATGCCCCTGGGGAGCAGGGTTGCTTCCTGTGCCTTATGTATTTCAGTTGATGGAATGAAGAAATAGTCTAATCTAGAGAGGGAGGCGTGACCCTCAGAGTGGAAGGAGTATTCTCTAGTGTTGGGGTGGAGATCTCTCCACACGTCGCACAAGCCCAGGGCCTTGGTGAAAGAGGCGAGTTTGGTGGTTACTTTGGGATTTCTATCGCGTAAATGTGAGCAGTCTAAAGTTATGTCCATTACTTCATTGAAGTCCCCTCCTAGTATCATAGTATTGGAAGTATCTTTTGTGATCAGGGGGGAGATATCGGTGAGTAGTTATGGTAGTAGAGTGGGTGGTGCGTAAACCACTAGTAGTGCAATGGAATGGTCCCAGAGCGTGCCTGCCGCGTACACGTACCTGCCCCCTGTGTCTTAGGTGACTGTGTGCAGTTGGAAGGGGAGTTTCTTGTGTATCAGGATCATGGTACCCCTTGAGCCCATGGTGAAGCCTGTGTGCAGTGCCAGTCTGTAGTTTGTGCGTTTGAATAGGGTACACTCTGTACCTGCAAGCTCTGTCTCAGACAAAAATACTATGTCTGGTGCGTGTCTATTTAGGAATTGCCTTACCAAGCAATGTTTGATTGGGCTGCCCAGACTGTTCATGTTCCATGTCATGAGCTGGAGGGTTCTGGAAGTATTTGTGCTTATGTTATGTGATGCCATGTCTGCCTGTGCTTGGGACAGTGTGCATTGCTGCTGGTGCCTTTGTGCGCCGGGCTGCTTTGCATCCACGTGGAGTTACCCGCATGCCTGACTGTGTTAAAGTTTGTGCTTGACTGGTCCTGTATTTAACTAAACTTAACAAACCCCTAAGCTCCCACCCTATACTCCTCCCAACTAGAAGCATCTGTCGCCCAAACATAAGAGCCTTAAGTCGTCAACCGGACAACTTACATGTGGCTAACTGAACGTAGGTCAAAAGTGGTTTCCCTAAACTAGCTGCGTCCAGGGAGAGTCTCCTCTGGTGCCACCTGTAGTGTGGCTATACGGGGGGGCCTCCGACACGCGGGGGCGGATCGTTCCCGCGGCCGCGGTGTAGTTGTATATGTTGCCTTGGGTTTTGAATTTGGTATTAGAATGGGTGCATAGGATTTAGTGATACCTTGTGTAGTCGCTGCTGGGTTGCATGGCCTTGCTGGAGCTCAGGGCAAGGATCATCCTCCATTGTCCTCTGGGAGGTCATGCGCAGGTGGTTGTCGGGGTGCTTGTTGATGCTCAGGCGGTGGTCTGTGGTTTCTTCCCCTATCTCTCTGAGCTGTTGACCTGTCTCCTTCTATGTGTTGTTCAGCCCAGCGCCAAGCTTCTTTGGGATCATTGAGCTGGACCGTGGTTCCCTTGTGGTAGATCTTAAATTGTGCCGGGAAGAGCAGACCATATTTGACACCCAGTTTTTGCAGTTGCTTCTTGAGGAGCTCGAAGGATTGTCTCTCTCTCTGTACCTCCCTCGTGTAGTCGGGAAAGAAAGCGATTTTTGAGCCATCAAAGGTGATCGTGCCCTTGGCACATGCATGCTGAAGTAATGCATCCCGGTCTCTGTGATTTAAGAACCTTGCTATTACTGTGCGTGGAGGGGCCGCTGGTGTTGGTTTGCCCGTGGGCACTCTGTGAGCTCTCTCTATAGAAAAGAACTTGGAGAAGGCGTCTGGTTCGTATAGGTCAAGGAGCCATTGTTCAAGAAAGAGTTCCATGCATGCGCCTTCGGCCTTCTTGGGTATGCCGTACATTATTTCACCTGGATCTTCCCTCTCCATCCTCGATTCTATCCTCCAACACCATAAGCTTTGATGTGACATTTCTAAGCTGTTGTTACATGTCGCGTACCCCATCCTCTGTGTTGGAAATGCGTTGTTCTGCTTTGCTGGTGCATGAAGATAGTGTGTGAAGGTAATGCCTGAGGAGGGATACGTCCAGGCTTATCCCGTCCATCGTCTGTTCCATTGACGGGCGGGAGTCCACTATAGTGGCCATAACGTCCCTCAGCAAGAGTGTATGATCTGTCTCTATTGCTTCTGGGGATTGGGGGTCAGGAAGCTGTTGTAAGGGGATAGTGCACTGGTCCATTCTGCTTTGGGTGGGTATTTTCTTCACTTTGTCTTTCCCCATGATTCTTAAAGTGCTTACAGGTCGTAGTATTTGCTCAGTATTCAGCCTTTGGTGGATGAAAGGTATTTTGCATGGCCCCTCCCTTTTGGTAGCTTGCTATCGCTGTGGTCTTGTTCCGGTCCTTCTGCAGGGTTTCGTTTATGCTCCCTTAGACCGGGCCGGTGCCGGAGAACCTCACTGCCTCCTCTCGGTTGTTTCTTAGGTGTGCCAGTGGTATTGGGGTCTTGGGTTAAGTTTGTCTACTATATGTGGTAACGGGCAGCGGGCCAGCATGTGATGGGGGGCACCTCTGGGCTTGGGTTTTAGTGTTGTGGGTCAGTTTACTGTTATGTGCCCCAGGAGGCGCTCTGCCACTCACCAGTTGGTTGCGGGCGGCTCCAGCCACACTGCTCGATCTGTTCGTTGTGAGCTCGAGGTGTGCCTTGCTCTTTTCCTGGCAGTGCGTGCGCCTGTCGTGCTGTCGGGCATGGGCAGGCCTGGTTGGCATTGGCGCAGGGCACCGTTTCACTCCTTCAACGCCCCATCTAGCTTCTTGGGTGCTGCTCGCGGGAGGCACAGTGTGCTTATGACTCCTCATTCAGGGTTGGCCCAGCCATTGTGTCATACAACCAAAACCAGGTAGTAAACCGACTCTGGGAAATCCCTGCATTCCCGTGCAGCACAGGAGAAATGTGTTTGTCCTGGAAGCAAGACAACGCAGCATAACACAAGTTTGAATCCCAATCCTGCGCTTAGAAACCACTCGCTGGTATTAAGCGCGTCATAAAACAACAATTATAATAATGTAGAATGACACACACGCTGTACGGGTGATTCTCTTACTAAATGTAACCTAAACATAGGTGTAACTTATATCAACAATATATCCTAATAGTGTCTACCTAGGGTGATATCAACACCACGTATATAATAACACAAGGTTTTTTGTTATTGAGTTGCTAAAACATATAAACACATATTAAAACTCTCACAGTAGAGAAATGCTCATAATCCTACAATTAGAACAATAGAGCAGCATATATGTTTGCAGAACACTTGAATGTTTAAGAAAAGAAAAGATAACAGTATTTGTCAGTAATATTCAGATATGCTTGCTGTACCATCTATTTGTCCTATAAAATGCTTGTGTTTAATGTCATGCAAGTGCATCAGCGCATTAAATTGAGATACTGTCTAGTTAACCTCTGAAATATGCAGAGGAAGCTTTGGTAAGCATGCAAAGTGCCAGTGCTTAAATTGTATATAAGGTGCAAAGTGCTTCAACTATCAGAAATGGTGTATGCCTTCAAATATTTAAAATGTCTGATGCCAACTAGCTGAGACTGTAATGGTTCCACTCTCATATGGACAGCATTAGCAGTCATTCTGCTTCTTGAATTAGCACACTGACTAGTTTTGATGATCGTGTCATCTTCCTCAGGGCTGTACTAAAATGTGAGAATACTAGCAGCCTTGATACCACATGAATCGCAAATATAAAAGGGCACCAACCTGAATCAAGCACAGCAGTCTGGTAGAGTGGAGGATCTACCTAGTTACCCTACTCTTCCCCAAGGCAGAATAGCCAGGGCAGAATAGGGCTTCCAGCGAAACCCTCTGGGGAAGAAAACCTTGTTCTTGCTGGTTAGCGTTCTGTGTCCGCTGGATTCGAGGGAGGATTTCTCTCACTGGACTGCCGCCGCGCTGTCCTTCTTAAAGGCGCTGGAAGTATAAAGAAAGAGAGTCAGTAGGAATTGTGGCTGAGAACAGTTATTACTACGGATATATGCAAATAAGGATTAGCCCTCGTATGTTGTCACTGGAGAGAAAGACTGAGGCTAACAGCTTGCATGGATCTTCGTGTAGAAAGGTGGATGTTCTGGGTAGGAGCTGCTTGCAGGAAAGAGTGTGCAAATATGTAAGTGGAGAGATGAAATCTACGTGATTTATCCGGGGCTCATTTTCACGCAACATAAATGTTTGCATGGGAAATGTATGCAATTCAAAATGTTCGTACATTTCCCATGCAAACATTTCCATTACAAATCACACAGATTCTCACACACACCCTCTCTCACACCCCCACTCACACCCCCAACACACCCCCACCCCCTACTTACCTTTCCATCAGAGGCGCTGTGTCCCTGCAGCGCCAGTTCCCTTTCACTTCCGTGACCGGGTGAGCTGCAGGGGTGTCCCCTGCAACACCCCGCTCACTATACTGTATACTATATTTTAGTATATTTTTGTTCTGGTGGGGGGTTGAGGGGGTGTCCCCCACAACCCCCACTCACTGTAGTGAGCGGGGTGTTGCGGAGGACACCCCCCAGCCCCATACCGACCCCACCAAAACACCTAGACACATACCACGAAAGGTTTGAACTTTTGTTTGGTAGTTAGAACTTTTCGTGGTGTGTGTTTTAGGTCTTTTGGTGGGGTCGGACTTTTAGATTAGGTAATTTCGTCCTATACCGATAAATGTTTGAGTGTCAGAGAGCAGATAATGTAAGCGGGAAGTCAGACACTATGCCTACCGTGAATGTGTCACTGCAAAAGTGCAAGAGACGCCGCTGTCGTGGGGGACAGAGAGAGAGGCAGCAAGCTTCTGTACACGCTGAGTGCAAACTTCGTTAAAGCGGGCACTGTAGAATGACGGCCGGCTTCTGAGGGAAAGGGAAATGTTAGAATGGGGAGATCCTTGTGATACTGAGAGATGAGGATATGGGGGTTGGCGAAGCCAGAGAGAGAGGGATGTACCGGCAGATGAGATGTCTCTGAATAATAAGAAACACAATCGGGTCTGGAACTGAGAGCGAGGAAGTCGCAGAAGGTAAAGGGAGCTTACTAAATACGTGGAATGAAACAAGGAAAGATTATCATGTATGTTGTATAAGGAATCACCATAATCTGCTAATAGTGTAACAAACCTATGGAGCGTACCCAGGAAAGGAGTAGCAATGCGACGCTACTCTGTCTGGGACACCAGATAAACACTGTCAGATGCCGGAGGCGGAGTCAGGAACGCAGGTCCATCGGGCAAGCCTGCAACGCTGCCTACACTAAGCAGCGCAATCTTGAGAGAACTGCAGTACAGCAATGCGATGCGCTTCCATCTGCGCCAAACAGACCATTTGTGCCTATGAGGCATGACATAAAATGACTCTGGAAAAAAAAAGAAAAAGAAAAAAGGAGGGGATGTAATACTAACAGTGAATAATTGATCTGATGCATATCAGTATCTATGCTAAGCCTCATGGAACATGTACCCGATAATTGTGGGACTCGTGAGCGATGTCCTAAGAATGGCGGAAACTAGAGGAGCTATATAGTCTTCTCAATATGAAAGTCTTAGATTAATAATTCTCTCCCCATTAGTGTACAAATAAAATTCTTCTGTCATTTCTGAACTATTGTATCAGTTAATGGTGAAAAATGTAGCTGCCTTTATCTTGCTATATAATTCTTCCCATTGCTAGCAGCATAAACCTTCGCATTACCTTATCTAAGACAAAAAGTGTTCCATGCCTTATAACTATATCAGCAGTTTCACATTTGTGACCAAGCGTGTTCCTGTAATAGCTCCGGTCTCATAATGATCGATAAAGAATTCTGGTCGGGTGCAGCATTGTAGGCATTCCTTTAAGCTTCAGCTAACTTGTGCTAACGTCTATGAAGACTATTCATTCTGTGTGATGGGCTCTCTAATTGCATACAGGCAACGTTTCTGAACCCGCAGATGAGGATACCGGAGATAAATTAACAGACCACAACAGTTTTGAATATATCCAAGTTATTGCTCACTCAGGCTCATATTATACATTCTCAACAGGGGCTGTTGTTTGATCCAACACAGTTGTCATCTAACTGTCTTGTAGAGAGAGAAAAATGAGACAATGTATAGCAACATTAAGGCAGCTACATTTTTCAGGTAGTCATTATCTGAAAGACCTGCATAAAGGAGAGACCACTAGGGGGTACGGAGGACAATGGCTGCATGAACTTGTAGCTCCAAGGCTGCAAAACAAAGGGGGTTCTGGGAGTCTCTCTACCAGCACGAACACAGCCAATTGACCTGTTCTCGGGTGGATGGACCCTGGGAGAGTCTCAAACAAGTCTTTAGCTCACTGTCCCTTTCACAGAGAAGAAATGTCCCTGCATATCAGTCTTTGTCCTGCCCAGGGGCAGTCCAGCACCGAAATGCTAGGCAATTCTCCTCTGAACAAAAGTACCAACAGCAACCCCATACACGTGTTTCAGCCTTGCTGGGCATCATCAGTGAGGTGGAGCTGTGCCTTTCTGAGAACAGTGAGCAAGGGGTCCATGTCTGGATTTCCCTGGTAACTTAGGGTGAGACCCAAAGTTACTTAATATACAAAACAAAGGGGGTTCTGGGAGTCTCTCTACCAGCATGAACACAGCCCATTGACCTGTTCTTGGGTGGCTGGCCTAGAAAATAGCAGTTCGGAGGTGCCGGACAGGCTGAAAATGAGGGTCAAGAGCATCCTGGGGAAGCACTTTTATTAAGACTCCTGAGCGGAAAGTGAGGACCTGGCTGGCACCTCATGCAGCCTGCCGACGAAGAAGATCAGAAGACAATCCCAGGGAAGATTGGAACCCCGACTCAGGTGGAGGAGGAGTGGGGTCGCACTGAGAGGCTGCTGTAAGGAAGTGACTTGCTCGAAGAAGTGGTGGGACGGGACCTTCTGCATTGGTCTTCTGATGGGAGAGGACTGCCTTTGAATCCCGAGTGGCTGAGGCTGTCAGCTTGCCTTCAACCTGAAGGTGAACCAGTAACGTTGCAGCGACCGGCGAGGAGGCGCAGGCCCCCATGGTGAGGTGAGGAGGTGAGGGGGTGAAGACCCGGCTTCATGCTTGAGCGAAGCCGGTGGCTTGTGGAACGCCTGATGCGGTGCAGAGGCCTTCCCAGCAGGTATTGCAGGTGGCATGATCCAGGACAGCATGCTGGGAGTGCAAGCCCCCTGGTGTGAGGGCTGCGGTGGACCCATACTGATCTGGGGCACCCACTATCAGTACTTTGCTGGGCAGAGAAGGGGGAAGTAACCCCCTAGCTCCCCCCGCACCAATTGCAGGCGCAGCCAAGCCATACATTGAAGTCACGGGGCATATTATGGAGGTTGTGGTGGAGGACTAGGCAGTGGCATCGCTAAAGGGGGGCAGAGGGGTTATAGCCCCAGGTCTTCTGGTTGTACACCTGAATGGAGATCAGGGGCTACAACCAAAGGCAATCCCCAAACATGCCTGCACTCCCTGGCCAACTGCCGGGAGGGACACCGGGCCTCTGCTGATTCTAATGATTAACCAGGCAGCAATGCTTGTGATCCCTTTTCAGTCAAAATGGGAACACAATGGGAACACGAACACAGGAACGTCACTGCCTGTATATTATACCCGTTCCGTCCGTAGCTCGTGTCTGTGCATTGCTGAGGGGGCACTGCTCAGGTATCAACCGCACGTGCCCTAGTGTGCTGTGTATGCTTTCTCGCATGCGCAGAAGGTGCGGCCCGGACGCTCGCGCCATACCTGGCTACCAGTGCTCTGTGCTCCGCGAGCTGCTGCCTGCATTGGCTGATGTTACGCGTCTGAGGTGTGACCGTGTGAATTCAGATTGTCTCGGGTCACCTTTAATTTGCAGAGCTATGCACACCTGCTCCGCTACAGTAGGTAACATTATATTTCTGAGGTTTTTTTTTGCCCATTTTTTATTTAATGTAGTGCTACTTCTTCTTGACGATTCGAGTTGGTGCAAGCAGTGCACAATCGGTATAAGGACTATTCTTTCCGACACTGGTAAACATAGATTGGGCGCGGATGCACGTTTTACATGTTGCATGTGGTTTCCGTTGTAAGAGCCTGTAGTCATGCATGCTGCTTTGCCCTAATATTGTCCAGCAGGACACGGCCTTTATTTGCTTGTCGGGTGTTCAGGTTGCAGACATTCCTGTGCTGCACTCACCCGGTCTTAAAATGGGCCAGCTCCTAAGACGCCATGATCCTGAAAAGTGGAGAGTAAAGAGGTGGGAACTAAAGGTGAAATACCCCTCCTCGTGAAATGCTTTTTTCTTCTGCTTCTCTCTGGCCCTTTTCCAGCACGAGTAGTATCGATTGCTTGCGTTGAGAGAGGACAACAGAGGGGGAATTTGGTATGAGTGGAGGGGTGAGAGGGAGATTATTTTCCCCAGACAGCACAATATTACTGTTGCTAATGCGATCACATGCGTGTAAAGAGGTGGATCGTTCTCCCACAAACTTAGATGTTCACGTCTACAAGCTTCCCACATAAAATGGACAGACACGAATGCGGTGCATATCAACACGTCTTTATTTCTCACAGCCCTTCAGGAACTGCCTGAATATCCGTCCCTCCCCTTCCCGTTGCCCCGTGTCCCTTCCCACGTGACAAGGGAGTGAGTGACGACATCACACCCCCCGATACTAAACATAAAGTTCGGGATCATGACATTTCTTCAATGAGGCGATGTGGTTTTCTGCGAGTCCTTTGGGGCCTCCAGTCGTTTCTCTCACACGATTCCTGGGAGAGCCAACATGGCTCCTCTGCGCCGGAATCCTCCCTGTCTCCTTCGTAGGGTGCGTCCTTTTCCCATGTACCTCGGGGTGTGCGAGGTTCAACTAGCGGTACAATTCCTGGCATCCTTTTGAAGTGGGAGCTATTTCTTGTCAAGACATGGGTGCTGCCTTCAGCCGTGATGAGAGACCCTTTCCTATGCGTTACGGTGAGGGGCTCTTCTCTGAAGGCTGCCATGTTCTTGCGATTTTGCGGCTGTCTTGCAATGACGATGTCTCCTGTTGTTAGAAGATTCTCTTCAGCCCTTCTTTTCTTATCAGCTGTTTCTTTCATGTCCGATTTCCGTGATGCATCTTCCTCTCTCATTTCCGCATCACCTTTGTAACGTTCTTCTTCCAGCCCTATGTGAGGTAGTCTGGTTCTTACATTTCTTCCAAGCATGACTTCGGATGGCGATTTGCCTGTGGTGCTGTGGGGTGTGTTGCGATAGTCCCTCATTAATTGGCACAGCAATTTCTCAACCGATTCTCCTGTCAGGCGAGCGATCTGCGTGGTACGCTTGATGTTCTTCATGAATCAATCAACGGTACCATTGGCTTGAGGCCACAACGGTGTTACTTTCCTGTGATGGAAACCCATGTATTCTGCAAAGTTTCTAAAATCATGTCCAGTAAATGGGGGTCCGTTATCGGATTTCAGTATTTTTGGAATGCCATAAATGGCGAACATCCGATCCAACGCAGGAATGGTATGGTATGCCGCTGTGGAAGGTATGATTTGTATGTCCGGAAATCTGGAATATTCATCAATGGCCACAAGGATATATTCACCTCCCTCTAATGGGCCATAATGGTCTACTGCAATTTCTTCCCAGGTCCCTTCCGGCAATTCAGTCATCCTGAGTGGTTCTGGTCTGGTTTGTGGATTGAGGACCAAGCAGGTGGGACAGTTTTTTAGCAGTTCTTCTACTTGAGCGTCCAATTGAGGGAACCATACTCTTTGACGCAACATTCTTTTGGTGGACATTATTCCTCGATGTCCTTCATGCGCCAGCTCCAGGATTTTTTTTCTCAGGGTCTGGGGAATAACTAACTTGGTTCCTTTTAGTAAGAGTCCTTCCTCAGTTTTGGCAAGCTCCTCCTTTACGGCCAGTAGACACGTGATGTCTTGTTTAGTCTCATCTCCTACATTCTCTTTGAGTTGTTTTGCATGTTTCCAGCGGCCCTTCTCGAGGCATCCCATGATGATTTGTATTGCTTGATCGGTGTTGGTTTCTCTGGCTATTTGCTCCATGTCCATACCTTGTGGGGCATTTCCCTGTACTACGTACATGATGTATTGATCCGCTATAGAGGGGTCTGGGCTGCTATCCTGGCTGGGGTGACGCGAGAGAAAGTCTGCTGGATTTTGCTCTTTCCCCGGCCGGTGAATGATGTCAAAGTGATAATCTTGTAACCTTAAGGCCCATCGAGCTATTCTCGGGGGCATCTTGGCCTGAGCACTGCCGTAGATGAACAGTAATGCCTGATGATCGGTGACTATTGTGAATGGTTTTCCATAGAGAAATAGATGGAAGTGCTCACAGGCCCAAACTACAGCCAAACCTTCCTTTTCAGCCTGTGAATAGGCTTTTTCAGTTTTTGAGAGGCTGCGACTCACATACGTGTGCTGCTTGACCATCTTTGCGATCAAGTTGAGTCAATATGGCCCCTAGGCCAACTGGGCTTGCGTCCACGATTAGTTCTGTGTGTCTTTTGGGGTCAAAGTAGGCCATGTTTTTGGCATCCGGAATGCGGTTTTTGATGATTTGGAAGGCCTGTTGCACTCGTCTGACCACTTGAACTCTGCATTGAGTTTGGTGAGGGCTCGTAGGGGTGCGCTGACCGATGCAAAATCCTTGATGTATCTTGTGCAGTAGCTTGCCAAACCCAGAAATGATCGCACATCGGTAGCAGAGGTTGGTGGTGTGGTGTTTGTGAGGGCGCTGACCTTCTCAGGATCCGGTGTCATTCCACTTTCAGAGAAGATGTGCCCGAAGCATCGTAGTGTTGTTTTCCTGAACTCACACTTCTCTTTGTTTAGTGTGAGGTGCGCTTCTTCCAGTGCCATGCACACCCGCATGAGTGTGTCATCGTGCTGTTCTTGAGTCTGTCCGAAAACCAAGATATCGTTGCTATAATTTAGGCAGTTTGGCACATGTTGTGAATTTCTGACTGAAAGATTTCTGCTGCTGAGGAGACTCCAAAACTGAGTCTCTTGTATCTATAGAGACCCAGGTGAGTAGCAAAAGTGGTAATGTACCTGGATTTTTTATGGAGTTCTAGCTGATGGTACCCTTTGTTGAGGTCCAGTTTTGAAAAGACGGTGGCACCATTGAGGAGGTGTACCATATCTGTTATTCTGGGAGATTGATGACGTTCTCTTAATATTGCTTCATTTGGTCTTCGCATGTCCACACAAATGCGAATGTCCGGGGAGTCTTTCTTTGGTACGGGTACTATGGGGGACACCCAGGGGGTCGGACCTTCAGCCGGTTCAATTATGTCGGCTTCTAGGAGTTTGATCAGTTCGTTTTCTACCTGTTTTTGTATGTTAATGGGAATTCCTCTGTAGTGTTGGGCTACAGGCGTGACGCCATGGTCTATGTGTAGTTCAATTTGCCTGTCCCTCAATTTTCCTAGACCTTTAAATAGTGCGGGGAAGACTTGATCAATGTTTGAAGTGGGATCCAAATGCTTATGCATCATGAGTCTGTATAGAATATGTATTAGCCCCATGTCGACAGCCGATTTGTAGCTGAGAATGCACCCACTATGTGTGGCGGCATCTAGAACATGCATGGGTATCTCTTTCTCGTGGTCTTTGTATTTGCATGAAGCCATGAAGAAACCTTTGCACGCAAGGGGTGTTGTGGAGCCATATGGAAAAATAAGCGCTCGGGCTGGTTGCAGGCGTGGTGCATTTGGCATGCTGTTGTAGACCTCTTCACTTACTACGTTGACCGTGGCTCCCGTGTCCACGAGAAATTCAGCAGCCACCTGGTTGACTTGTATTATGAGAGTGGGGCTGTTTTCTTTTGCTGTGGGGTTCCCAAGTGCGTATAAGTAGCCTTTCACCCGTGGTTCTCCTTTTCGTGGTTTCAGTTCATTTTTGGGATTGTCTTCTGAAGAGGTGTTGGAGACGCTGTCCGACTGTGATTGTTCCACTAAACACCTGACGTATCTCCTAGGGCGCCTTCTTCATCCGGAGGACGCCGCTTTGTTGTCTCTCCACTCTCGTGATGACTTTGCTTGTCTTCGGTCTGTGGGTTCCTCACGAAATCTGTGGCATGGTGACTCGGCTTTGTTGTGTGAGTCACGACTGGGACTTGGACACCTCGGCTCTCTTTCTGGCGTGGATCTTCTGTTCCTTCCGCTTCCACGCATTTTGCTGCGATATATGAAACAAATGGTCTTGTAATGGTTTTCTCCCCCACATGCAGAGCAGATTTGACCCATGGCGGGGCACGTGCCCTCGTGTGGGTACTCCTGCCCGCAACGATAGCAAAATGGGTCTGTGTTCCCTTTAGGGGTGTTTTCCAGTTTATGTAGGCTCTCATGCTTCCCATGGGTGATGGTGATGCCATCCAGCTCTTCTACCTGTGCTGTTAGGGCTGCCTCTGATCGTGCTAGGTGTAGAATCTCTTCCAGACTACGTGGTTTTTGCAATAGTCTTTTCCTGAAGTCACCACTTTCACATCCTACTATTATTTGTGAGCGAAGTCCTTCCTCAGTGGAATATTTGTTAAAATCGCAGTGCTTCATTTTTACTCTCAGTCTCATCACGAACGCGTCCATTGTTTCACCTTTTATTTGTTTTGTGGTGTGGAAAACGTGCCGTTCATAATCCACAATCGTGTGGGGCGTGAAGTAATCAGTGAGAGCAGTTTTTAAGCTGATGTAGGTGTCTATGGTGTCTTCAGGCATTTCATCTAGAATGTCTCTTACGTTAGATCCTATGGCATGAGTGAGCAGACTATGTTTCCTTTCATCTTCAAGGGGGCCCACTGCCTTAAGGTAGACTTCAAAGTCCCTTAGCCATTTCTTCCACCTGGGCCCTAGCGTGCTGGAATCACTGAGGTCAAAATTGGGGGGCAGTTGTGAGATCAGGCTGTCCGTCATTTTTGGGCGAGTTGTCCGGGCAGGTGTTAGTTGTACGGTAAGTGACTCCTCTGAGGAGTCATCCAGCATGACACAATTATTGTTTGCTGCAGTGTGGCTGGTCAAAAGAAATGCGAGGAGCCAGTGCTCTCTTCCCACGTGAAAATTTCGTTGTGATGAGAGACGAAATGGGAGAAATAAGGAGAAACGAAGGAACAAGGAAAGTTTTTAAGCCCGTGGGGAGCCGATGTGCTCCACCCAGGTGCGTTGCCGCCGGTAGCGGGATTCCGTTTGATAGGTGGGGAGCCGATACGCTCCACCCACGTAGATCACGGCTTACTTGGCGGGAAACTGTGGTGAGGAGCCAAAATGCACTCCCCTCCCGTGCATCCGCCTCTGGCGAGTGATCCGGGAGAAACTGACAACCTACCTTCACGTGGGGAGCCGACGCGCTCCACCCACCGCTGTCTCCTTTTCCCAGTCGTGGGCAGTTTCCTTCTGCCCGGGGCCTCACGTCGCTGGTGGGATGGCCCGCCCCTACTGCAGGGAGCCGACGCGCTCCACCTGCTGGGCGTTTGTTGCCGTCGTAGGGAGCTGGCGCGCTCCACCTACCGGGTGTTCGTTGCCGTCGCAGGGAGCCGACGCACTCCACCTGCCGGGTGTTCGTTGCCGTCGCAGGGAGCCGACGTGCTCCACCTGCCGGGTGTTCGTTGCCATTGACGGGTATGTGCAGGTACCCCGCCCGGAATCCTACCAAGGATGGTGGCTGGCGGGGAGTTTTCTCACTCTCACCCGCCTTACCTTCACCGTCACGTCTTGGTAGGGCCGCAGCCTGCTGCTCCGTCTGCACTCGATGTCTCCGAGCGCACGGTGCTGGGACTTGCGTGGCTGTGCTGGCGGTGGTTCTTCTGCTTCGTCGCCAATGTAAAGAGGTGGATCGTTCTCCCACAAACTTAGACGTTCACGTCTACAAGCTTCCCACATAAAATGGACAGACACGAATGCGGTGCATAGCAACACGTCTTTATTTCTCACAGCCCTTCAGGAACTGCCTGAATATCCGTACTTCCCGTCCCTCCCCTTCCCGTTGCCCTGTGTCCCTTCCCACGTGACAAGGGAGTGAGTGACGACATCACAACACGGACTCCCCTCTCTCTGGAGTGTTACTTTGAGCACTGGAGACCTCTTGAGTGGAAACATCATTATTAATCTACATGACCAGGATTGGGCTCTTCCACTGTATTATTAACCTACATGACCAGGATTGGGCTCTTCCACTGTGGACTCATACTTAGCAGTATTATTTCGCCTGCTGATACTTGAGCTATGTGTGTCTTAGCAGTTTAGAGGTGTGCTTTACTCAGATGCCTCGTTCTTGTAGGTTTATTGGGCAGAATATGGACTAGAGACCTTTGACCTCCCCCATGATACAGCTCCAGCAATAAGCATCATTTAATGTAAGAGCCGATGTTGAGATATGAAGACGCTACGATAACAAAAGCAAAGGAAACCAGAATGGGGAATACTAAAATCGCAGGTCCTGGTTAAGATATATTCTGCACCTTCACTGCAGACTCCCAAACTCTTCAGAGCAGGGGAATGTGCTGATTCCAGTGCTATCTGGAAAAAGTTGAGACCGGGAAGCAAAACCACTGCCGCTGTCTCGGAGGACCGAATAGAACTGCTAAGGAAAAGGAAGCAGGAGATGGCGCTAGATAAAGCCTCCCCTTATACGGATCTGCAGCTCTAACCAGGACCGCCAGTTGTCACCGACCCTCAGAACCAGGTGGCTTTGAAACTGTACTTTTATTTATTCATTTATTTTTATTTATTGGTTATTTGGAATGTGCCTATACATCACATTTTGTTTCAAGGTGCATCAAGGCAAAACAAAGGGGGCGAGAGCAGGGATGAAGAAAAACGAAACAAAAATGACACTACTAGGCCTTGAGACATTCGGATCATGGAAGTGCTGAAACATGAAAAAGCAGGGGAGAGGGGGGCGATGGGATGTGCAGGAGGAGAGGAACAAGGGAGAAGAAACCAAACAAAAACATTCCTACTAGACCTTTAGACAATTCGGATCGTAAAATGGCTGCAACATGAAAGAAGGAAAGAGAGGGAGGAAGGGAAGTGCAGAAAGGGAAGAAGGAGAATACATATGGAGGGAGGGGAATGGTACATAAAGTACAGGTGACAGGTTCAATCACAACGCAAGGGTGGACTGAGAAATGGGAGCACAAATTGGGAAAGCCTCACCACAAGGAGGAGGGGGCTACATCAAAGTATGCAGGTACCTCACCCCGGGGTGCAGAGGGCTACATAAACTATCACCACAAAGTAGAACATTCAAACACAGCGAACAAGTTAATCCAACTTAGGCTGCGAAAAAGTCAAACCAGGAGATGCAGGCAGCTGAAATGCAATACACAGCTCAGGCTGCGAGAAGTCAAACCAGTGGAGTGGATGCAGGTGGGTAAAAAGCAATACATAGGGCGGACTGCGACATAACAATTAATAGCTACAATGAGGAAGGTACTAAAGGAAAGGTGCAGTGGGTTGAATAGCGCAGGATTCGGAGTGACAGACCAGCATAGGGCTGCTAGGTCCCATAAGCAGTGTGACAACAAGGAGAGTTCAGTAGGCAGTGTAATGCTGCTAGGCCACAGCAGGAAAGGTGCAGTAAGGGCTAAGGGTTGTAGGCAACCGAGTCAAGTCATGTCACCACAGGTTAAGGGCAACAGCAGAGCGAAGCAAGACATGGGGCCTCATTACAAGTTTGAAGGTAGCCATGGTGCTATTAGCGCCATGGCTGCCTTCAAAATCGTGTCCGGGTTCCCTGAATAGGGAAATTACAGGCCATTCCGACTTTGGAGGGCCTCCTTCAGGGAACCCGGACCCGGTCCTTCCCCATTCCCATTCGAGCCCCCATAAGGCTCAATGGGAATGGGGAGGGAGCTAACAAAGGGCCTGTTAATAACGTTAATAACGGGCCCGTTGTTAGCTCCCTGGTCCCCTTGCGGCACCCGCTATGGACGTCTGGTAAGCCCTTTACTGGCTATACTTGGTAAGGCCAGACTTCCAGAGCGGGTCCGCGAGCGAACCTCATAATAGGGCGGAATGGGATTAACGGCACTGGCACCATTACCGGTGCCATTAATCTCATTCTGCCCACCTCATAATGAGGCCTATGGAGTGTTACAAACATAGGCAGGAGAGGGCAAAGCATGAGGCGGGACCGAGAGGGTTGTGGCTCCTCCTTTCCCATCTGATCGTGTTTCAATGCTGCTGTGGCGACTTTCTTCAAATTATTTATTTCGTAATGGAAATATGCCTTCAGGTGTGTGTGACTGCAGAGGTGCAAGACCTGCACTTCTCCAAGACAGCAGTAGTATCTCTCGCTGCATGGCCATTACTTTACAGGAGCAGTAGTGGCACTGGGTTGTATAGTTGCTATATTCTGACTACAATCTAGGAAATCACACGAGGTGCTCAATGCTGCTTCTATACTTGTAAAGGCCTCAATGTACCTTCTAAACCTACACTGGGAAACTACAAACAGGTCTCAGTTTGGCTCCTATACTTACAATAAGGAAATGCAGGCCGCTCTGACCGCGGCTGCTATACTTATAATAGGAAGGCACTCGCAGTTCTCAGTGTGGCTCCTATACTTAAAAGTGCCTGCAGTTCCATTGGCTTTGGGAGGCTGGGGTAGACTAGTCTTGGTATGTGACTGTCTCTGTCCCACTCTAGCCCATCATTGACTTTTTTTTGTGAACCAGTCTCCCTGTTGAGCAATTGCATGGCCACGCAATTAAGAAGTGGCACGTGTTTATATTCTATATATGTGATGTTTCTATGTGCTTGTGTGCGTGGTGACATGTTGGCATCTTCTGTGTGAATTGTGAGCGACAAGCAGAGCAAGGTTTAGGCACTCCATCCTCCTTTTGTTTTCAAAGCTTAGCTGATAATTCCAAGAATGTGCCCTCTTTCTCTTCAGATGGGATGGTCCACAAAATGTGACAGCGTTTTGCATGAAGTATCCCTAGTTTGAAGGCTATGAGCAGAAGGATGTACACATTTCTTAACAGAAATTACTGTTTCCTACCGGGTCCTCCAAACTAGAACTCCTGTTGAATAAATAGGAAGCCCAGGTTGAGGCAAGATGTTTTAGAACTGTAAAAGGTTGAATCATAACACACTGCAGCCAATTGTGGTGTAGCTCTCTCCCTGGTCCCCGGGGGACTCTCTATAAACCTATAAACCAACCAGGCCACTCCCCCCTTCTCCTACTGGCCACTCAGCTAATGTGACCTGAGTCTTTATCTTCTAAACAGGCAGTACAGGGTTTCATGAGCTAGGTTGTCAATCTATCCTTCGGCCACACCCCTTACACAGCCTGGGTCATGATATCAGGCCCCAGTCCACAGCAACTCAGCCCGGGCTGCTCCTGGCATACACAGACTGCCTCTCCACACCCTGATGGCTGCTTAACCACACAACCAGTCAGGGAAGGCCAGCTGTCTGGTGACTGTCGATTGCCCATTGTCCTTTGTCTAAAACTCGCCAAATAGGGGCTTCTTGGTAGTACAACCTTTAACCATCAGGTAAGTGTAGTAAAAACGAACTCATGCACACATTAAATACATTGTTTTAGCAATCGAAACTGTGAGTGCATCTTTATTTTTCTCTGGGAGGGGTCACTTTCTGGGTATATATTTCTATTTACTCCTCAACCACCCGGACACCTACAACTGCATAGTCCGCTATGTTATTGTGCACTTCCCCCATACACACATCCACACACAAAGTACCTTGCTGCTGAATCCTTATCTTCTGGGCACTCTTCCATGAGACATGCTGACTTTATACATTCTCCTCAGACCAAGCACTCTGTTGACATATTAGCTGTGTGCCACAAGATCGCCCCCTTATAACTTGATAAAGCGCTATTAAGTTAAAAGGTTCTAAATGGTTTTCATGCATTTATCTGCAGTGCTAAAGGGTAAACTGCAGGACTGAGTCTGTTTTGCACCATGGCAGATCGTCTGTTCAGAACCCCCACGCCCCCGCCAGTTGGTTTAATTCATGCAGTTGCCAATAACCGAGACAAATTAAGCTTCGGTGAAGGGTCCGCCTTGGAAAAAATGTTGATGGGCCAAGCTACCTCATGAGTTTAATTCTACTGTGTGTTCTAGATGACATAGTCAAATCCTTCCAAATGAAGCAATACATATGATTTCATTTTAACAATATACCTAAATAATGCTATAGATTGCAACAGTCATAGGATGGCACTCTGACACGTTATTAGTAATACCAAGATTATCGTTGTTTGGGTAATTTATAAATATGTGAAAGTGCGGCAGGTCCTCACAATAGCAGCCCGAGATTGCACCTGTCATGTTACATTACGGCATGCATTAGAAGGATCAGATGAGGTCGCCCTTTGGGGCCCGATCAGTCAATTAAAGGGGGAAAACACTTTATTGGCGTTTACAGTGGAGTCAGTGAAGTTCCCAAATGTATCAAACTTCACTTTCTAAAGGAAACCGGACTTGGCAACCCCCCTCTGCCCACCCTCACATCCTCATGCCACTCCCACCCCCCACTCCCTCTGCAAATACCTTCTGCCCCTTAATATACATGTACGTATATAATCGCCACTATTAAAACATGATGATCCTACCTACATATTCAATATTAGGAAAGTGAAACCAATGCCTAATGTTTGCAACCCTAGCATTCATATGGAGAAACAAATGACAAAAGCAATGACATTTCTAACTGGCTTAGAAGCATCATCACCCAACGGCATGAACCCACACTCCGAACATCTAGCAGACAAAATAAAAAGAGCCCCGTAACCTATTTGTTTAAATCCAATGCTTCACTTTTTTCCTTATAGAGTCAGATATGTCATGGGGTGGGGATGTGGTCTGGGATGCGAGGGGTTCTGAAGCTGCTGTGTGGAAAGCAATGCTGCCAGAGAGAGAGGCAGGGGGCAGAAACATTACTTACATGTTGTTGTTCCCCTTATGTAAATGGAGAGCGGCTAAGGAATGTCAGATCATGAAATGCAGTCCTCAATTCTCCAGGCTCGCCACTGTCCTTCGTTTATAAAGGCATTTAGCTGTCATACACTAAGTACTGTGAGGAGGAAGGGAGAACAGGAGGACAGGCCGTCCAGTGACTTGCCAGTGGTCATGAAGAATTCACAGCCTTGTGTCCATTACTGTGCAAATTGTGACTGACATCACATGCATATGGATCTCTTAGCACAACACAGATTCAGAGATCTAACATTTCTTGTGGTTATGCAAAAGAAGGACACCCAGTCATATTCTTCCCCTTTGGATTCTTCGTCTAGTATTTTTCTTTCCTATTTGAAATTTCAGAAAACTGTTAAACTCCCCTTATTCAACCCAGCCTGCTTATGCTCATACTTACCCCAGCCTTGAAGAGGTTATTGGGTTCCTCTGAAACAGAAAAAGGAGTACCCAAGTACTTTGTTGTGGCGGAATTGACCCCTAAGGATACCAAGTTGGACATCTAAGGGGCATAGCCACTTTTTGCATCCTGAGCGGTCTATGCACACATTGACCAATTATGACGTTTTCTTATTACAAGAGACCTGGCTTGACTGCCCCCTACAGGTGGAGGGCTTCCACCTCTAGCAAATCATGGCCAACAAAGGCCCCAAGGATAGGCATTTTGGCTGGCTCATCATAGGAGTTAGCCAGACTATAATCTCATGGCAAGTGTTGATGACCACAGTCGGGAGCAACATCCAAGGTGTTGAGCTATGGTCAAACAAAGATGTGGACGATTGGAGGTTGTTGGTCTTAAACCTATATATTCCTCCTTGCATTAAATGTATGGAAGAAGTACAAACCTCTTTGGAAGTAATGTTGGCATTGGGTGATGCTATGGGGGGGATTGCCATATCTTGTTGGGTGGGGAGTTTAATGCAAGATGTTTAGATGAATTACAGTGTGCTGCCTACCACAATGTGGCTAAACAGTGTGAGATGCGATAGGGGGAGAGTAATAATAAGTGATAACAATGGATCACCTTCTTGAGGCGGTGGGACCTCATTATGTTGAATTGTAGAACTAGGGGGGTATCCCAGGGCAATACACTTGGGTTGGGAATAATAGCCAGGCCACTGTTACGCTCACGTGGCTCCCACAGGGGCGTCGGTCGGACCCGGACAGCTGCGGTCTCCACCCACGTGATGCGTAGTGCATCGATGACTGACTGGATCTGCCCTCCTAATCTTGTCTGCTTAACCCGTAGAAATATTCTCCTGCAAGTGGAGAGATGGATTTAGCCACTTGTGGATTCAAGTGATGGCACCCCCACAGTCCTCCCCAACTAATCACCTCCGAAATGCCCTCACAGCAATCTCGCCTTATATTCTTGAAAGATGAGCTCTCCATCCTGCATGGATTTGCAGGGGCGTGTCGATTCCAGTTACTTCACTGGTTTGAAGGCTCGGGAGAGTTCCGGAGAGTATTGACTCTGAGGTTCCTGGTGAGGACCAGTAAGTATTAAGTTCATAGAGTTCAATATGTCTGATGTTCACTCTTGTTCCCCCCTTCCTTTCTTGTCTTGCAACTGGCGTGTGAAAAGATGCTCTTGTGGCAGCTGGTGGCGCTCAGGTAAGAGTCTTTATTACCCGGCACTGTCCGGTAAATGTTGCACAAGGAAAACGTGTTGTTTTGTCTCTCTTTACAGATGCGGCACGTGAAAATATGGAGAGTCACAAAAGGATGCCTCCGGTGGTAAATCAGGTAAGTCTATGGTGGTAAGAATTATATTTGTTGGTTCCCTCGACTCACCTTGTGGTTTTCTTTTGTCTTCTAGGTGCCGAAGTCCGGCGTAGAAATGATGGAGGCAGCACCGACCCGAAGGATGCTGTGAAGACTGGTGAGTATGGCGCGGCCCTGCAGCTGGAGGTGCGGTGCGTGCAGAAATGATGTTCTTTACAGGTCCGGAGACAAGATGGATCCAGAATCAGGTGTGGAATAGAAATAAGTTTGTTTTCTAACCTTGTCCATTTCTTTCCTCTTTGTTTTAGGAGCTCCGGATTCGAGTCGGGCGTGGCAGAAGACTGGATGCAGGCTGCAGGCACGGTGAGCGTTACGCTGCTGGATGCAGAATAACGCGAAGCGTGTGTTGCTGGTCAGGCGTGGTTTAAATAGCCTCAAAAGTAGTCCCAGGTAAGAAGTCCCTAGAACCACACCCGAGTAAAAAATAGTCCCTGTAGAAAAATAGTCCCTTTCAGGCTTCAAGGCGCCAGGACTGATTCCTACTATGAGCCTGGCGCCCTTAGGCGCCAGGACTGAACCCGGATAGCCCTTAGCCGGGGCTGCTGAAGTTTTACTAAATGTCTAGATGCCTGCTCCCGGGGCTGATGGACTTGGTCCGGATGCCTGGGGGTAGGCATCATGACAGCACTCCCCCCCAAGGCCCCTCCTAAAGTTGTTCTTCCCCTGGGCCCTGGTTTGTCTGGGAAGTTCCGATGGAATCTTTTCACCAACCGAGGTGCATGGACCTGGTCACTAGGTTCCCATGACCTTTCTTGTGGTCCGTAGCCCTTCCAATCGATTAAATAAAAAAGGTTTCATTTAACCATCTTGGAGTCCAGGATATTTTTTACCTCGAATTCAGGTTCTCCATCTATCAAGATGGGGTTGGGTGGTTTGGTTAATCTTGTTCCTGGTTGAACTGGTTTTAAAAATGAAACATGAAAGACAGGATGAATGCGCCTATTAGAGGGTAATTCCAATTTGACGGCTACCGGGTTGATAATGGCCTTAATAGTGTAAGGTCCCAAATATCTAGGGTTAAAGGTCCGAGTTCCCTTCAGAGGTATGTGTTTTGTAGCCAGCCAAACTTGATCCCCAATCTGGTATTGTGGAGTTTCACTTCTATGTTGATCAGCATTTTTCTTATATTTCTCTTTTGCTTGTTTCAAATGTTCTGTTGCTCTTTAAAGGCTTGTGTAATAGTAGAATGCAAATGACTAACTGCAGGCATTTCTAAATGCTGAGGCAAATCTAGTTCTGAGGTTCGAGGGTGATGTCCATATATGGTATAAAAGGGGCTTTGTCCGGTTCCTGAATGTACAGAGTTATTGTATGCATAATCGGAAATCCATAAAATATCTTTCCAATTACTTTGGTCTGGTGTAGCATGCCCCCTAGGTACTGTTCAAGGGTCTGGTTGGTCCTCTCCGTCTGACCTATCGGTCTGGGGATGGTGACTGGTTGATAACCTCACATCGATTTGCGCCAGTTGATAACATTTCTTCCAAAAATGTGAAATGAATTGACTACCTCGGTCAGAGACCAATACGGAAGGAGATCCGTGTACTCGAACAATGTTTTCGAGGAACTCCTTGGCCAGAATTGAAGCAGAAGGTAATTCCTTTAGAGGAATAAAGTGGGCCATCTTGATCCACAATAACTAGAATGGTGTTAAATCCATTACATGGAGGTAGATCTGTAATAAAGTCTAACGATAAGGTGTGCCATGGTGTAGGTGGAATATCCAAAGGTTGTAAGAGGCCAGCTGTTTTTTTCTTCTGACTTTTGTTTTGGGCGCAAATGCCACAAGACATTACAAATGACTTTACGTCTTTTCGCCAGGTGGGCCACCAGAATTGTCTCTTAATTTTAGCTTCAGTTTTTGCGATCCCTGGGTGTCCTTCCTTCAGGGTGTCATGATAATTGGAGATGACTAGTTCTTGTAGTTCCTTGTGTGGTAGAAATAGTCGCCCTTGATAATAAGGTAGGTCATTGATGACTGAGTAGTCCGGGCCTTTCTTCACCCAGTCCAGCAGAGCTGTTGAATCGAAGAGTTGTTGGATCTTTACTTGAATATCCTCTAGTATCTGTAGAGTGGTTATGCCAAGAATTAGTTGTTCTGAAATTATAGGCACTGGTTCCGGGTTCGCATATGCTTCTCCCATCCCTATTCGGGATAAGGCATCTGCCTTGCGATTTTTACAAGCTGGTCGATAAGTGATCACGAAATCGAACTCGGCAAAGAACAATGCCCATCGAAGTTGACGCGACGATTGGGCCTTGGCTGTTTTTAAGTACTGCAAGTTCCGGTGATCGGTGATTACCGTAATGGTATGCCTGGCACCGAGAAGATAATGCCGCCAAGCCTTGAAGGCGGATTTGATGGCTAATAATTCTTTATCGGTAACCGCATAGTTTAACTCGGGTGCCGAGAACTTTTTGGACCAAAATGCTACTGGTTGAAGTTGACCGGTTTCAGGATCCTTCTGGGACAGGACAGCTCCCATGGCTAAACTGGATGCATCAGTTTCAACTATGTATGGAAGTTCGGGGCGTGGATGCTTTAAGACAGGTGCAGACGTGAATTTCGCTTTCAGCTCTTGGAAGGCCTTTTCAGCTTCTTCGGTCCACAAGAAGCGTTTGTTTTTTCGCAAAAGTGCTGTGATAGGGTGTACAACATCTGAGAAATCTGGAATGAATCTGCGGTAGAAATTAGCAAATCCGAGAATGCTTTGTACCCCTTTAACTGCACTGGGTGATGGCCACTTGAGGAGTGCATCCACCTTTCGAGAGTCCATTCGGACTCCTTTTGGAGTCAGGATAAATCCAAGGAATTCAACTTCCGTAGCATGAAAAATGCATTTTTCCAATTTTGCATATAACTTGTGCTGGCGTAGTTTCTCAAGGACTGCACGAATGTGCTTCACCTGGTCTGATTCTGAAGAGGAGTACACTAGAATATCGTCTATGTATACAACAACACAGACGTCAATGAGTTCACGAAGGACACCGTTCATAAAATACTGGAAGGCTGCTGGTGCATTGCACAACCCGAAGGGCATCACCTGGTATTCGAATAACCCGTACTTAGTGCGAAAAGCAGTCTTCCATTCGTCGCCTTTCTTTACACGTACCAGATGATATGCCCCTTGGAGATTTAATTTAGTGTAGATGCGAGCGTCCTTTACTTGGTCTAGTAATTCGGGGATCAGTGGCAATGGCTATCGGTTCTTAACCGTGATCTGATTTAATGCGCGGTAGTCTATGCACATTCTGAGGTCACCTTCCTTTTTAGGCACGAAGAACAAAGCTGAAGATGCAGGGGACTTGGATGGACGAATGAAGCCATTAGCAAGGTGTTGGTCCAAGTATTGTCGTAGGTGAAGGTTTTCGGGTTCCGTAAGGGCGTAGATCCTACTACATGGAGGTTGTGCACCGGGTAGGAGATCAATTTGACAATGGTATGATCTGTGAGGTGGTAGGGTGTTTGCCTTTTCCTTTTGGAAAACATCCTGGAATTCTTGATATTCCTGAGGTAACTGCAGGACTGGAGTAGCGACTGTGGCCAGGCCTTGGTTCAAGGGTTTTTTTGGGTACCAAGTATGCGCACAATCCGGGAAGGTTATTCTCTTCTCTCGCCAATCAATACAAGGATTATGCGTTTCCAACCAAGGTATTATTTGGAACTGCAGGCCTTTGATTAAATCAAACACAATAGTCTCTCGATGGCCATCCTGACCCAATAGTGTCATCTCTGCGGTGGAATGAGTTACAGGCCCAGAGGCAATTGCAGTTCCATCGACTGTGGTGATGACATCCGAAGTGGTCTTTTTGCAGAGAGAGATAGATTCATCCTAGAAGCCAACTCGTGGTCCACATAGTTTCCTATGGCCCCGCTATCAATGTATGCCCTCACTGCGTGCATACGTGATGGCTGCCTTGGATCTATAAGGACCATTGGTATGATAAAGTGCAAGGCCTGAGTATCCTACTTCAAGCTTGGCAAGCGGACCTCTATGCTTGTCAGGCGTGGTTGTTTCCCGAATCAGGCTCTGTTTGATTTTTATCAGCAACTCCGACTACTTTTTTAGATGTTTTTATAGGGCAATCCCGTAGAAAATGTCCTGAGGCACCACAGTACAGACACAATTGCATCTGCCGTCTTCTTTCTCTTTCCTTTTGATTTAAGGGTCCCTTGACCCCCCCGATCTGCATCGGTTCTGATACATCTGTTCCTTTGAGGTTAACATTGGGATTAACCAATACCCGATTCTCGAACTTAGCTCGATCAGCCTTTCTATTCTGAAGTCGGTGGTCTAACTGGACCACTAAGTATATATATTCTGCACAATCCTGAGGTGGGTTCACAACTTGGGCCAAAACGTCTTTGAGTTCACCCCGAAGTCCACGATGAAATAATGTAATTCGTTTTACCTCTGGCCATCCGGTTTCCATCACTAACCTATTGAAAGTGGTGATATAGGTTAGTAGATCCTGGTTACCTTGTCGTAATGATAAAAGTTTGTTATCCAGGGCCTGTCCCTGTGAATGTCTGGCAAATAGTCTTTCCATGCTCAATTGAAAACCTTGAAAATCCCGAAGAAGAGGGTCATCCTGGTTAACTAATGGAATTGACCAATCCGCTGCGCTGCCACTAAGATATGATAGTACAAAGGCTACTTTGGTTTGGTCGTTCGGAAAAGCACCAGGTCTGCATAAAAAGTGCAAGCGGCATTGGTTCATAAACACAGTGACATTTTTTTGGGTCCCCAGCAAAATGTTCAGGTGGAGCTAAAGAAATGCTCCCTGGCAGAACCACTTGCCCAGGATTGCTCGATGAAACAGGAGTTGGATTCCCCCCGAGTCCAGGTAATGGTGTTTGCCCAGCTTGGTTTTGCAGTAATTGTCCAGCAAGATCATCAGTGCACTCCTTTGACACAATCAGTTCTCTCCTGAGGGCATTAGTCTCTTGGCGCGCGGAGTGCACTTCTGCCCTAAGTTCCCCTTAACAATAGGGCTAGTTGGTCGGTTTCTGAGGTTTCCAGAACGCCCGGGTGGGGATTTGTATATAGGCTTCGCGTTCTGTTACGCTCACCTGGCTCCCACAGGGGCGTCGGTCGGACCCGGACAGCTGCGGTCTCCACCCACGTGATGCGTATTCCAGCGATGACTGACTGGATCTGACCTCCTAATCTTGTCTGCTTAACCCGTAGAAATATTCTCCTGCAAGTGGAGAGATGGATTTAGCCACTTGTGGATTCAAGTGATGGCACCCCCACAGTCCTCCCCAACTAATCACCTCCGAAATGCCCTCACAGCAATCTCACCTTATTTTCTTGAAAGTTGAGCTCTCCATCCTGCGTGGATTTGCAGGGGCGCGCCGATTCCAGTTACTTCACTGATTTGAAGGCTCGGGAGAGTTCCAGAGAGTATTGACTCTGAGGTTCCTGGTGAGGACCAGTAAGTATTAAGTTCATAGAGTTCAATATGTCCGATGTTCACTCTTGTTCCCCCCTTCCTTTCTTGTCTTGCAGCTGGCTCATGAAAAGATGCTCTTGTGGCAGCTGGTGGCGCTCAAGTAAGAGTCTGAATTACCCGGCGCTGTCCTGTAAATGTTGCACGAGGAAAACGTGTTGTTTTGTCTCTCTTTACAGATGCGGCACGTGAAAATATGGAGAGTCACAAAAGGATGCCTCCGGTGGTAAATCAGGTAAGTCTATGGTGGTAAGAATTATATTTGTTGGTTCCCTCGGCTCACCTTGTGGTTTTCTTTTGTCTCCTAGGTGCTGAAGTTCGGCGAAGAAATGATGGAGGCAGCGCCGACCCGAAGGATGCTGTGAAGACTGGTGAGTATGGCGCGGCGCTGCAGCTGGAGGTGCGGTGCGTGCAGAAATTATGTTCTTTACAGCTCCGGAGACAAGATGGATCCAGAATCAGGTGTGGAATAGAAATAAGTTTGTTTTCTAACCTTATCCATTTCTTTCCTCTTTGTTTTAGGAGCCCCGGATTCGAGGCGGACGTGGCAGAAGACTGGATGCAGGCTGCAGGCACGGTGAGTGTTACGCTGCTGGATGCAGAATAACGCAAAGCGTGTGTTGCTGGTCGGGTGTGGTTTAAATAGCCTCAAAAGTAGTCCCAGGTAAGAAGTCCCTAGAACCACACCTGAGTAAAAAATAGTCCCTGTAGAAAAATAGTCCCTTTCAGGCTTCATGTTGGATTGGAGTCATTTGCAGCATGGTCTGCCTGAGGTAAGTAATGACTATGAGCCTGGAGCCTTAGGCGCCAGGACTGATTCCTACTATGAGCCTGGCGCCTAAGGCGCCAGGACTGAGCCCAGATAGCCCCTAGCCGGGGCTGCTGAGGTTTTACTAAATGTCTAGATGCCTGCTCCCGGGGCTGATGGACTTGGTCCGGATGCCTGGGGGTAGGCATCATGATAGCCACACTTGATTATTTATTTGGGAATAATGTTTGTCTCAAGGCTACCCAGGACCTCAGTGTGATTGCTAAGGATTATAGTGACCACGACTTTCTGGCCCTCACCATTAATTTAAAGCCTGATGTACAGCTCAATCAGCGGGATTCCCGTGGCTGTGCCGGTTTACAGCTTAACCAGGCTGGGAACCAAATTCACAGGTCCATCAGAAACCTTCAAAAGGTAGGGGAGAGGGTCACTAAGCTCACTGGTGAGGATATGTAGTCCCTGGGTACACTGGGTTGTAACAAGTTTAAAGCATGGCTTAAAAGTGTAGTCACCCAAGTAAGTTCTTGCTCTATGAAGTACCTGCTGGTTAGTAATAAAACAAACAATACATTTGATAGGGGCATCCTGGACACTAAGAGACTTATGGGTAGGGAAGTTAGAGTAGTGTGAGGCGGTAGGTGGTCAGCGCTTGAGAAGATCAGACGGGTGAGAAGCATTAGGAACAACTACAAGGGTTGGCTTAAGCGCTGCAGATGCGCTGTAAAAAATATGAATTGGCAAAGCATGATCTCAGTAATCAGGAGAGGTAACACTAGGCACATTTGGGCTATGCTATCTAGAGCTAAAGGGGATAGTAGGGAAAACATTCTAAACCCTATTCAGGAGTCTGAGTGGCTCTGCCATATCAAGGGGAATGGAGGCTCCCCTGTTGGGGCCTCTCCCCCTCAATTGCTGATTGGGGCTGGTCACTGATAATTCGGGAGGAAGAAATTGAAATTACGATTGCTACCTTGATAACTCCAGGGCCCCTGGGCCAAATGGCCTTGCCAATGCCGTACTGAAGCAGATCCCTTCTAAGTGGGCATCCATTTTGAAATTCTTGTTTGACGAAGTGTGTGCTACACAGGAAATCCCGACCTCTTGTCAGCAGTCTGTGTTGGTACCGGTTTATAAAAAAGGCTATTGAGTGTTGCAGGTTAACTACAGACTACTGTCATTATTAGACGTCATGGGGAACATTTTTGCCACATTTGTCATCAGGGCCAGAATTGGGTTGACAAGTCACAACTACTGAATTTCACACAGATGGGTTTTCGCCCTGGGTACTGTACCTCTCATAATCTAAGGATTATGGATACACTGTTTAGGGAAGCCACGTCAATTTGGGGTTCAACATTATATACCATCTATGTGGACTTCCGGGCGACCTTTGACAGAGTGTGTCATGATAAGCTACGGCTCAAGATGGAAAAAAGGAGGTGCCCACTGTGGCTTACAAGTGTTCTTAAAGGCCTCCATTTTAACACACACGCGTGTGTGTGATTGGCCGACCAGGGTGGCTTGACTGCCCTGGTCAACATTTATAGGGGGTAAAACAGGGTTGTACTTTGGCACCCCTTTGTATAACATGTATTTGTCTGATTTACCTTCGCGATTTACCCAAGTGGTTGGTCGTTGCCCAAAAATCGGTGGTCGGGCAATACCTTGTATGTTATACACTGACGATTTGGTATTGTTTAACCACACCTACAGTGGAGCAAGGGCCATGTTTTATACTTTGGAAAATGATGCTGTTGAAAATGACCTAACTATCAACATGGATAAAACAAAGGTAATGGTGGCTGCGTCCAATAAGGTCAACTGCCAGATTTTATTACCAGACTGGGAGCACTTGGCTTTGTGGGAAAGTACCCCTACCTAGGGCTGGAAATGAGTACCTCTACATCTTATACCCATATAAAAGAGGCTAACATTATAAAGGCAAGACATATGACCCATTTGATTGGAAAGTTTGCAAATCAAACTGCAGTCTATTCTCTCGAGGGAATAATGACCCTCTATAGCCATTGTCTTTGCCCCATGATACTATATGGCTTAGAGGCCTTAGTCATGCGTGATTTACACTGACTTGACAAAATCAAGGGTTATTTCTGGAAGCGGACATTAAAATTATGACCTCAACACGGGTCGAGTATATTAGATTAGAATTGGTGTTAGTCTCACTAAAGGGCCAGGCAATGATTAAGCAGGGGTTGCTGCACCTTAAAATAAATTCTGGGACAAAATGCCAATTGCTTTCTCTGCTGAGGCCAGTTCTGGGTACATGTAAAACGTCTAAAGGAGAGGAATTCAACAACAAGGCTGTATGCAAATATTGGTTGGTTCCCTGACTTCAAACGAGGCAATAGACTTGTTATTTTACAATACCTATCTAAAAGTAAATTGAAGAAATTCACTTCAATTATAATACTAATAATTAGGACTAATAATTACACGCACCTCTATACATTGAGTACATATGCACATGTTTCAAATGTCACCCACCGGTTATTGAAAGCTCAAAGATATTTGAGACATTGCCCCAGCCCTGAGGCTCGGCACTTTATACTGAGACTAAGGCCAAACCAACTTGCTTTGCTAATATCCTGTGGTGTCTATTTTAAGACCCTGCTTCAGCATAGGACCTGTTGTATATGTACTAATCCAGGGCGTTTTGAAACAGCCAAACACTTATTTACTGAGTGCAAAACTCTCCGACCGGCTAGTATGACTACACTGGTGGTTTTGTGCATAATTATGGCTCTATTAAACAGGACTCATATTGAAACTTGGCCTCAATACCGAGAGTAAAAGGGTACAGCTAGCATTGTATAGACTTTGGTGTACTATTGAGAAACTATTGCCCAACAATAACCATCTGTGTTTTTGGTAATAATTGTCTCTTGCTCCTATACAATGGGCCTCATTACACGGTAGGCGGAGGACCAAGGTGCTATTAGCACCTTGGTCCATGCCGGTAAAATACCGGCACTGCCTTGGTCGAAAGGGGAATTAACGCCCTATTCCAAGGTTGGCGGGGCGGTAATTCCCCCTTCCCCCATTGCCCTTCCCCATTCCCATTTTTGCCCCATAGGGCTCTATGGGAATGGGGAAGGCGCTAATTACGGTGCCGCAAATTGCGGTACCGTAATTAGCACCCTGGTCCCTTTGCGGGTTGGTTTTTAACGCCTGCTAAACAGCAGGCGTTAAAGTACCAACCCGCAAAGGGACCTCGTAGTAAGGCGGTAAGGGTTTACCGGTACCGGTGCCCTTACCGGTACCGGTAAACCCTTACCACACTACGTGTAATGAGGCCCAATGAACGTTAATTGGTCTATGGAATTGATTGAAGTGCACTAATAGTTCCTTTTATCTCTTTTAGCTTGTATAGTTAATGATGAACGCTACATTTCAGTATTTATAGTTTTAAAGATTTGAAAGATTTTATGGAACATGTTCAGTGAATTATATTTAATACTAGGTATCTTTCCCTGTAATGTCAAACTTGATGGAGCAATTAATTGGTGCACACCTTCAGATGAGATAAATCGGCTGGTGTAGTCCTTAACAGTCCTTAACAGATTATGTGGAATTTCTTTACTGGGGAAATAGTGTGTATTGTGTAGTTTGATTTCTATTTGCTTTTGATCCTATGTCATGCTAATAATACGTTTTAAGTTTGTAAAAGTTTTCAAACTAAATACACATTTGGCCCCCTGGTCATTTTCTTTGTCTTATATAACCTCAAAAAGTATTACCCAGCATTACTAGATGAATGTTCACACTTTGGAGTCGCAGCTACATGTTAGCAGTACTACCAAATGAGTATGAACAGTACAGAATGCAATACTAATGCTTGAGAGCACAACGTGGCACGTGTGTTCATATGAAACAGTTATGTGACATCTACACTTCCAGTGAGCCCTAGCCCCGGATCTTTCACAAAGCTAGCAACGCCCCTGGGACTGGGTTTGAAGCGGGCCAGTACACATGCCTTCTAAGCTAATTGCATTACTCACAACAGCGCTGTGAGCCATTGTGGCCATGAGTGGCAGGCCTGACAATTTTTCTGTTGGAAATACTGCACCCCAAAGGAGGTGCGGAGGTGACTGATCACAAGAAGTGACTCGGGAGGAGATGGGCCCCAAAGCAGAACTGCTCTGCTGAACGTTATGTTGGCAAGACGCACCAGATAAGGAGCTAGTACACTGATAGTGTATCATACACCCTCAAAGGGAAGTAACATGGATAAAAGTATGGATGACATGAAGGACCTTGAGGGCTATGAGGACTATGAGATATATACAGGAAATACATGCAGTACTATCAGAGATGAAGGCATTTCTTGCAGAGGTGTAAGGATCAATGGGGGTGCTCACAGACCGCGTCATGAAAGTGGAAGATAGGATTGATTCACTGGAGCACAATCAGTGCTCGGCCGATATCGCAGAGGTTGGAGTGGAGGAAAGGCTTAAGGAGCTTGAACAGATATGATATGATAGTTTATTTATATAGCGCCTATACACAATGTGTTTCAATGCGCTTCTAAGCGCTTCAGGGAAAGGGAGGGAACAAGGGAAAATACAATGGGCCTCATTACGACGTTGGAGGTAGCCATGCTGTTTATACCGGCATGGCTACCACAAACTCGTGTCCGGCTCTGGGTCCCGCGAAAGGGGAATTACCGGGCCATTCCAACCTCGGCGGGCCCGGTAATTCCCCTTGCCCCCATAGAGCTCAATGGGAATGGGGAGGATGGTAGCAGCGGTACCGTTCATGACGGTACCGTTGCTACCATCCAGTTCTGCTCGCGGGTGGCGCTCTGCACGCCTAGTCAGAGCAGGTGTGCAGAGCAGCACCCGCAAGCAGACCTCATAATGTGGCGGCATGGTAACAACGGCGCCGGTAGCACTACCTGCGCCGTTGTTGCCTTACCGCCACAATCGTAATGATGCCCAATGACATTCTTACAGGCCATGAACAATAAGGATGTGAAATTAACTATCGTACTTGGCCTGACAACATTTCAGATAGTGCAAGAGCTAAGACATAGATAAGGAAGGGAGGGGGAGAGTGGGAAGGAAATGGAAACAGACAGGCGACTAACGTACTAGGCCTGATGACATTTCTGGTTGAGCTGGAGAAAAACAAAAGGTGATGGGGACGGGTGCAGAAAGGGAGGTGAGGAACAAAACAAGCGACTATCATACTAGGCCTGACAACATTTCAGATAGTGCTGGGGGGGGACAAGTAAGGGAAGGGCATGGAGACAGACGAGGTTGCTATCATACTAGGTCCAGGGACAATTCTGATAGAGTAAGTGAATAGAAGAAAGTAAGGGGGTGAGGGGAGGAGATAGGAAAAGGGAAAAAGGGAGAAGAGAGAACAGAGAGTAAGCAGTCAAAAAGAGTGGAGAAGCAAGAGGGGAGAGCAAACACAATTGCAAAAGTCAGTAGTAACACATAATGTTGCAAGCCAGGATACAAGATGAGGATGGAAAGAGCATGATTCAGAGCCACCATGAGTACAGGATGAAAAGGAAGCCCAGCATGAGATTTGAGAAAGGGTGACGTACCATGAATCAATGTAGTCCTTAAAAGTCAAATCCAGCATTGGCGACAACACTGTAATGGTGAAACTAGAATGTATCAGGACAGACTCCTGCAGAAGTAAGCTGGAAGGGGCGAGGGGGAGCAGGGTAGAAGAATCAAGCAAAACAGGCAACCCCTGTGTGCCAGAAGGGAGGGGGGCACAAGGAAACATCACAGGGGGACCAGAGGGGGCCAGGATGGCCTGTGGGGACAAAGGGAGTAAACACATGTTGGTGCATGCTTACCTGCTGTCTGAGCAGGGGTCAGGGCCCTGGGTCCTCCTGGTCTGTACAGGTCCAAACAGGAATTGCTCTTTTCTTCGTCAGCCCTTTGCTTCGGATGCTCGGGTGAGAGCCGCACTTGATCTAAGAGTTAAGAGCAGGAAGGAAGATGCAGGCTAAGAAGGTGGGTGGTGCTTAGGCCAGGTGACCTAGATCCACTTGCACCTCCTCCCCATCTGCAAAGGAAAAGAGGCAGGAGGGCTCCTTAAGTAGGAAAAAAGAGTGGAAACGAGGAAGGCACCAGGTGGGTGGGGCTTGCTAAGTGGGGAAAAAGTGGCAACCTAGAAGGCGCCAGGTGGGTGGGGCTTAGGCCAGGTCACCTAGATCCACTTGCACCTGCTCCCAATCTGCAAAGGAAAAGAGGCTGGAGGGCTCCTTAAGTAGGGAAAAAGAGCGGAAACCTGGAAGGCACCAGGTGGGTGGGGCTTTCTAAGTGGGGAAAAAGAGCGGCAACCTGGAAGGCCCCAGGTGGGCGGGACATAGGCGAGGGGACCTAGATTCACTTGCACCTGCTCCTCATCTGCAAAGGAAAGAGGCTGGAGGCTCCTTCAGTAGGGAAAAAGAGCGGCAACCAGGAAGGCATGAGGTGGGCGGGTCTTGCTAAGTGGGGAAAACACCGGTAACCTTGAAGGCACCAGGTGGGCAGGGCTTAGGCCAGATGACCTATATCCACTTGCACCTGCTCCCCATCTGCAAAGGAAAAGTGTCTGGAGGGCTCCTTAAGTAGGGAAAAAGAGCAGCAACCAGGTAGGCACCAGGTGGGCGGGTCTTGCTAAGTGGGGAAAAAGAGCTGCAACCTGGAAGGTGCCAGGTGGGCAGGGCATAGGCAAGGTGACCTAGATCCATTTGCTCCTGCTCCCCATCTGCAAAGGAAAAGAGGCAGGAGGGCTCCTTAAGTAGGAAAAAAGAGTGGAAACGAGGAAGGCACCAGGTGGGCGGGGCTTGCTAAGTGGGGAAAAAGTGGCAACCTAGAAGGCGCCTGGTGGGCGTGGCTTAGGCCAGGTGACCTAGATCCACTTGCACCTGCTCCCCATCTGCAAAGGAAAAGAGGCTGGAGGGCTCCTTAAGTAGGGAAAAAGAGTGGCAACCTGGAAGGCACTAGGTGGGTGGGGCTTTCTAAGTGGGGAAAAAGAGCGGCAACCTGGAAGGCCCCATGTGGGCGGGACGTAGGCCAGGTGACCTAGATTCACTTGCACCTGCTCCCCATCTACAAAGGAAAGAGGCTGGAGGGCTCCTTAAGTAGGGAAAAGAGGGGAAACCAGGAAGGCACCAGGTGGGCGGGGCTTGCTAAGTGGGGAAAAAGAGCAGCAACCTGGAAGGTGCAAGGTAGGCGGGGCATAGGCAAGGTGACCTAGATCCACTTGCACCTGCTCCCCATCTGCAAAGGAAAGAGGCTGGAGGGCTCCTTCAGTAGGGAAAAAGAGCAGCAACCAGGAAGGCACCAGGTGGGCGGGGCTTGCTAAGTGGGGAAAAGAGCAGCAACCTGGAAGGTGTCAGAAGGGCGGGGCTTAGGCCAGGTGACCTAGATCCACTTGCACCTGCTCCCCATTTGCAAAGGAAAAGAGGCTGGAGGGCTCCATAAGTAGGGAAAAAGAGTGGCAAGCAGGAAGGCACCAGGTGGGCAGGGCTTGCTAAGTGAGGAAAAAGAGCTGCAACCTGAAAGGTGCCAGGTGGGTGGGGCTTCGGCCAGGTGACCTAGATCCACCTAGATCCACTTGCACCTGCTCCCCATCCCACAGCAGGAAAGGAAGTTCAAGTGCAAGGTGGACGATATCGAGAATAGTGAAAGAAGAAATGACTTGAGAATATGGGGACTCCCTGGTATAGAAGTGGAAATGCCTCAGGACCTGGAGTGGATGCTGGGGCAGTTGTTCCCCAAGTTGCTTGCATCCACTACCAAGAGGGAAATCAGATTTGATAGGATCGATAGGCCTGCTGGGTCTGGACTTCATTCAGTGGTGGCAAAGTGCCACAACTGTAGAGACAAGGAAGAAATTCTTCAAAGTGCCCGAGAAGCTGGCACTATACATTGGGAGGGAGTGCAAGTAAACATTTTCCAAGATCTTTCCTTGTACATCCTTGACTAACGATGCAACTGCAGGCCGTTGATGAGATGGCTTCAAGAAAAGGGGGTGTGTTACCGCTGGAGATTCCCCTTCGCTCTGGCCTTCAAGTATAAGGGGGAGAGTTACATATTTCGCCACGGTGATGAGAGCGATAATCTCCTTTAAAAACTGCAAAAAGAGGAAACACAGCCAGAATGGGAGAGAATGTTTTTAAAGTGCATTTGCCCAACCTGATTGACATAGAGGAGAAGGATGCTCTAGAATATCTAGAAAGTCGTGGCTCCATCAACCATCATCTATGAGATGATATTTGTAGCTCCTGGACTGTACATTTGGTTACATTTTTGATGTTTCCCTGCTTGTCTGGAAATGAGAGTCAAGGCTGGATGCGGACTCCATACGACCTAGTGACCTGGAGATATCCAGATGTCTCAATCTTGTGGGGCTTTATGCCCTGACTGTTCCCAGTTGGTTATATGTTTTATGCTTGATTGTTATATGGAATGGTAGGGGACAGGGCAGGGTAGGGGGGCAGTGGGGGATTCCAGCACACACGTTACTGTTGTAGATCTGGTTCCGTATTGGTCCGGGGTTAAAATGAGGGTGCTGTTTGCAAGACAGGGGTACAGTTGAGCTGCAAGTTACAAGGGGCTCAATTCCCCCAACAACAGATCATTGACGTATAACATGTTTCAAAGATTTAATATGTCTCTATTGTTTTTACAGGAAACGCATTTTAAATAGGGGAAAGAGTGCCCCTTTGCGGAACAAAGTGCCTCGCATAAAGACCATAAAAATGAAGGGGTGGGAATAATTTAGAACCTGATGCTTGAGGCACAGTGGACAATTTGGATGGAAGTGGGGGCACACAATGGCTATCAACATGCCATCTCCCCTAAGAGGCACCTACACTCCCATTGTGGAATGCAATAGCTGAACCCTTACAATTCCGAAGTTGGTATGAAGCGGATCTTAGCAGAGCAGTGCAGTTATTGGAGGAAGGAAAGTGTATATCTATTGACAGATTAGGAGAAGGTCTCTGCATTTGTAAGCTTTCCCCCTTCAGATATTTAAATCTCAAGGGTGCGCTCACTGACCCACGATGGGGAGATACGTAGAGGCCTAACCACCTTTGAACACGTTCTTCTGCAGAACACAGATTCTAGGGGCCAAATAGCACACATTTATAAGACATAGTTACAGGCAGAACTATTAACTCTTTAAAGATTAGGGAAAAGTGTGCCAAGCACTTTGAGAGGGAAATAACTTATGACATATGGCTTTCCATGTGTAGGAGGGTCTTGCACTCCATGGTATCTCTACAGTATAGGATGCAGGTGATTAAGATCATCCACCATTGGCACCGCCCACCTGCCCTTTTAGCTAAAATGTACCCAGAACGGTCTCTTGCTGGAAGTGCCATTGCCCAAACGAGGATTACCATATATGGCGGGGATGTGCCCACATACAAATACATTGGGGGGAGATTATCTCTTGGATTAAGGGGAGTTTATGGGATTTCGAGGAGGATGAGGTGGAAGATGCAGGGGTCACATGGTGCGCATCCTGCTGTTGGCTTACAGGTGTTGTGTGGCACATTTGGTGTCCATTCAGCGCTTGCTACTTGGGGGTTATGAAATTCAATGTATTAATAGAGTTGGGAAAGGAGGAGGAGGCATCTCACCTTGATGTTTTGGGGTGGGATGACTCCACACAGATTGGGCACCTAGTGCTTCAGACTTCACCCAGGAGTTCAATAATGATATTGTTTGTGTATAGGCTCCATAGCCCAGCTAGGGCCTTTCTTAAAAGACTTGATTATTATCTATTACCAGTGTAATGAAACATAAGTATTTGTTATGTTTGGGTGATTTTAACATCTGGTTGGAGGACCGGATGGATGCAGATTCTAAGGGATTGTGGGAAATCATGGGCAATCACGACTTAACTCCTTTGGTGCTTTCACGTTCTCACATCCAGGGACATTGCCTGGTTATACTAGCAAGAGGGAGGGGCACATACTTACCCAATCTCATGGTCTGACTATTTTGTGAGACTATTTGATCGGGAACAGGCAGTTAACACCAAAGGCATGCTTTCTTCCCATAGATTTAAAGATCTAAAAAAAATATCAGGGACTAAGTTGAGAGGCATCCTAGTGGGGATCCACCACTCACTTGATTCTGAGAAATTCTGCAAACTTGGTGTAGACAATATGGAGAATACGTGCTCCTCAGTTGCTCCTTTGAGACCACAGATACAAAGGAAATTCCCAAAACAATGGTTCACCCCAATACTGGCTACTCTTAAAAAAGAATACAGAGCATTGGAACGGAAATGGAGAAAACACAGGACACCTGGGTGGACTGCCAGGGTAAAACAAGCATTACGAGAATATAAAGTGGCTATTAATAATGCAAAAAGGAATTATTCATCTAACAAGATTGAGGCGGCTAATAATCATGCTCGAGAACTATTTTCAGTAATCTCCAACTTCGTTTAGCCTAAATAAGCATCATGGATTAGGGACGTCTCACTCAGCCAGGCTAAGTCTTTTAACTTGTTTTTTTGCGATGAAAGTATTCAAGCAAGCATAGCCTTAAATAGACATTTTAAGCCAGAGCAAGATCACATTCTGGAGGATCAGATGGTGGGAGGGTGGAAATCCCCCTCCATAGTAGGGCAGTCTTCAATTTGAAACTGGTGTTAGAAGAAACTGTTTTTTCTATTGCAAAAGCACTCAAACCTACTAACGATGTCCTCTTTCATCTGCCTGCATGGAGTGCAACTCGCCTGGCAGCAGATATCACCCTTTTTTTTAAACTTGTTTTGTCAACAAATCATTGGAACAGGAATTTGTTCCCGCCGATTTCAAGAAATCAGTAATTTCCCTGCTGTTGAAAAAAAAGCAGATTGGACAGTGAGAACCTTCAGAATTACCGCCCAGTGGCAGGTTTACCATGGCTGGCAACATTTTTGGAGAAAATCGTCACTATTCAATTGCAGGAGTTTGTGGACAAGGAGTCTCTCCTGGTTCCACTACAGTGAAGGTTCCACCCAAAATTCAGGACGAAAACTGCATTAGTGGCAATAAGGGACACACTGCTGCAGGTAGCAGACTATGGGCAATTTTCACTGCTCATGATGTCAGACCTGTCAGCAGTGTTTGACATGGTGGTTCATGCCATCCTTGTCATTCGCCTAAGGGAAGTGGGGATGGTCTCCACCAAGGCAATTACTTGATTTAAATAATTTCTGTCAGAGCACCGCAAACAGACAAGGTTGGGAGGTTTTCTGTCAGATTCCATCAGACAGGAGTGCAGGGTCCCTCAAGGATCCAATTATGAAAATAATGCATAAGCATAGGGTGGGGTTCCAGTCATGTACTGATGACACGCAGTTGTTCATCAGACTTAACCATGTGGAGGACGCCTTTGCAAGGATAGCAGTCTGTCTGGACAAAATCAGCGCTTGGATGTCGGCTAACTCCCTCTTACTTAATTCCAACAAGATGGAAATTGCCCCGTTCGGATTAAAACATCTCCTTACAAAGGAAAAATGTCCCTTGCTTCTGGCCCTGTTGAGCATTGAATTAAAAGTCGCACCCAGATCAAAAAATCTCAGCTGCATGTAGCAGAATGATTTGGCCTGTGAAAGTCAAATCAGAGGCAAAGTGCAGGCCGTTTTCTACTCTTTATAACTACTCAGACAAGTGTTTCCTTTTGTCCCAGTGAGTGATGATGCGGCACTGGTGGGTGCTATGGTTAACTCACAGTTGGACTACTGTAATAGCCTTTTGGCTGGGGTTCAGGCAAAACAGGTTCAACAACTTCAAAAGGCTCAAAATGCCAGAATTCGAATGGTGTTCGGGGTCAGTAAATCCACACCCATCTCGAGGTTACGCCGATCTTTACACTGGCTAGCTGTGGAGGGCACAATCAGGTTTAGGATCATCTGCCTGATATTTAAATGTTTGAATAAATTTGCTCTGGCAGAGTTTACTGAAAAATTAAAGCCTTATCTGCCAAGATGGGCCCTTTGATCTCAGGACAAGTTTCTTTTGACGGTTCCTCCACTCATCCTGTGTGTTCAGAGGTGACCAGAGATTTTCAGTCTTTGGCCCCAAAGAATGGAACCATCTCCCATTGGAGATCAGGAAACAGGAGTCCTTTCCTAGGTTTTGCAAAGCAGTAAAAACATATTTGTTTAAACAAGTATTCAAATCGCCCGTCACGCCATCCTCAGCTCGCATGTGCATCAGTTTATGACCATTTATAATTGTTACATTGTATGTTATTTGCACCTAGATTCCATTTGGTTCATACACTGTGGGCTAGAAATGTCTCAATCACCCTATCACAGTTATGGAAACCTAATAGGACCCTGTGGAGAAAGAATGGGTCCAGAATGTCAGGGCGATTTATGACATGGAGTGCTTAACACACATCTTACATGAGTCTAAGACGAGAGTTGAAGAGATTCGGGTGCCCTTCTTTACTAAATATGGAAAATAACCTCCTGACACACAGATGGAACCAGGCGATATGATGGATTACATTTGTGGTTGCTTATTTTTACTGTGGTTTTATTTGTAGTGTGTAGCTGGGGGCACAGAGTGGGAGGGTGGGATTGGGAAGGCTTAAAGGGATTGAAAATGTGTTATGTGGTACACTGTAAACTGTTTGAATGCCTGTCTTATTATTGACAAAAACGAATTTGTTTTTCAAAAACAAATTTGATTTGAAGAAAAAAAAAAGACCCGCACAAGGACTTCCTCTTTCATTCCTTTCATTGGTAAAAAACAACTCTTAATGAATCAATTGCAAATTACCCTCCACTTGATGCTGTTCTGTGTCCTTTTAACTTTGTTCCAGATAACCACAAGCAGATATTGTCCTTACTTACAAAAATCCACCAGTATGATTAACTCCATAATTTGATTTCATTATCCAATGGTCAATGCTTAAACCTTCGACATACACTTTGATGTGCCTGCCTCACAATTTCATTTTCCAGGATAGATAGAGTTCAATGCATTGAATGGAGAAAAGCATATCCTCGCTTGATATTGTTTGCGATACTTCACAGTGTTGAAATAAGATTCATTGTAGTGGTCTATTGTGATATCAAGCAGCACTCCTTAATTCTTTAAGTATTGTCTTCAATGATTACAAGCTTCTTTTGTTGGTAGCGCTCTTCCTTGTATATAATGTCGCTGCACACATCAGAAATCACATTTCAATAGGACGCAAAAAGGTTGAAGAATATCCTTCCTGACATTTCCATCAATATATCAATTCAAAACATTTTGCCAGTGTTACAGAAAACGTGCACATTTGCTTTGCACAAGCAGAATGATGTGGAAATTAGCTGTTGATTCCAGACACTTCATAGCATCCATCAAATTGCACAATTGATGTTTTAGCCATGCCATGCATTCTCCTATACCCAAAGCTTGTTACATAACTAGTAGCTATAGTGCTGAAACTGAGCACCAGTACAAGGGAAATGTTGCACTATATTTGCACCAGAGTAAAAATTGCCATTGCCTCAATGGGTTTTTGTCCAATGGATTTTGAGCCGCAGGCTTTTTCTTTGCCCCAGTAGGCAAATAAATGCCTACTGGGGCAAAACCAGTAGGCATTGGTTTTTGCCCCACTGTTAAATCTGCCTCTTTCGTATGTTTTCAGGTATGCCAAACTTATGTGTCCTTTGTTTTTAGAAAGGCACGTGCACCTATACCCTAATGATAGCCTTCACACATAACCCACGCTAGTAATTCTGCCTCATCATGACCCCGCTAACACGTTCCCTATGGTTACATTTGACATCAGCATAATGAGTCTATATTTTGTAAGGTCTACCAGGGTAGCCTCAATGTGCACCATTTTCAGTGCTTGGCATGTGATCAAAAGTGGAGTGAAATGTCATCAGGAAAACATTCGTAAATGTCCTTGTTCACATATAGCATGGGTTACATCCATGAGCCACTCTAAATCATTCATTCTAATCTCTGTTGTTCAGGGAAAAATTGCAATAGAACTCGTGCACGAGAGACATTGTTCATTTACATTGCCTCTAGATGCATAATCATCATAATAATTGTTTTCCCAACCTATCTTTTTGAGCTATGAAATTTGGATCAAGATCTTTGTGTGTCTCCTTTAACATTGGTACTTCCCAGACATCACTTTCGAAAACAATGGCTTAATGGTTCACATTTTGAGAACTCAGGTGAACTCTCTAATGAACCCACAGCCAGTTCCAGTTGAACAGTTGACTTTTCATATTCTTTTTTGCTTTAAAAGTATATTCTTCATGACGGTTTCAACATACAGCCTGCATCTTCGGAAATGCAGCTTGAACTCTGAAGTGTAATCAGGCGGATTGGTTGGTGAAGCACGCACGCTATTATACAATCTTGGTAGGAAACATCAGAAGTCATAATACAATGTCTGACTGCCAACCTTTAAGAATAAAACAATGTGTACCACTTAATTATAGACTCAGGTAAGTACATTTCCAGCAACCTGGATAACATGACAAGGCACAAAAAAATCACCCTTAGATATGTTTTTCACAACCTTAGGCTAAAAGTGATCCCTGCTGTGCGGGAAGAACACAGTGACGCGCTCACTGTTTGTAAATGCCATGCTCCACCCAAGGACACATAATGTAAGTTTGAGAATTACTGTCCTCCATAACAAATATTGGCTTTAGTTGTTGGACAGTGGCCAAAGTAAGGGAAAATTGGCAATTCAACAGTCACACTTGCTTTTCATAACTTTGCAGGAAGAGTGGGTTATACATTTTGTATGTTCTGCATTGGCTGCTGGTTTTCCAAAACAACAACCCATGGTAGGGCTGTTTTAAGCCCTTTATTCCTAGCGAAGAAAGTGGAAACTTCATAGTGTTCCACGGCAGCCCCAATTTGCATTGCTTTGTACAAATCTCAAAGGAATGAGGCAATTTTTTTTAATTTCTTTATAATACATGGAAACCTGCACTATCTGTATAAAAGCCAATGTGTAGTATGTGCACCCGGGAAGGGCACTCAGCACATCTGGTGGCTGTAATAATGGACGATAGCACACTGTGTACCGCCTGCTGTTTCCAGCCACCCGTGGCCCTTCCCTGGGTGCAGCCATCTTAAATGTGGGGAGGCAAAAGGAAGAAATATGTTTGCTGCCCATCTCAAGTAAAACAAATGAAACATTACATAATTCACACCTCGGATGAACCCTGGGGTGCAAATGGATATCACCCTTCTTGTTGGAGGTGGACACGGCTGGTAATGACCCGCAACCCTTGCAGAGGCCCTTGCTTCACTCGGGCCTGTCTATGATCCAGCTGGCGGGCAGTTACCTGTCATGTCCACCACTGGCACAGGTGTGATTGATACTTTTCATATACTTTATATCACTTTTCTTATTACATTACTTGCAATTGATTCATGATATCAAAATGGTTGCTACCAGTGCCAGCACGCTGCCTGAAAGGAAGCTCTCCTAGCAGAATTCCAACCACCCCTTAAACAATTACTTAAAGCAATGACTAACTTTCCAAATTCCTTTTTTGAACTCCTTTTGTTTTTCCAGTCATAGTCATTACTTGATAAATAAGAAGACATTTATGAAAGTATGTCTGACGAACACCAGACAAAGGCCTTCTTGCCCTGCCGAAGACTGACCCTGTCTTGCAGAACTACCAGCAGACAAATGAGTGCAGCACCTGAGCATGGTAGAGTGAGCCTTGAGGCATCTCTCAGCATGCCAGCCAGCATGATAAGCAAGGCAAAATGGGTGACTGCAGCCCAAATTTCAAATAGCCTGTTATGTCTTGTCTTTCCCTGCACCTTGCCCTGTATGCATGGAATGCTGTGTGTGACTGACATACAATACTGTGTGAGAATGTGATGTTCTGAATGGTTCTGTGAATGTCAGTTAAGAAGATGGGTTAACGGAGAGAGGGTGCTGGTGGATGGCTGTCCATGTAACTTACCTGTTGTGGCCTAAATGTATTCCTGTACCCTCTACCCGGAGCTGGAACTCAGTAAATATATTTTGTGTTCCTACACTGGTTTTCAGTGTCATGCTTGGCCAAGAACTCAATTTATCAATGGCGACGAGGATGCTAGCTGTGGAGGGGGGGACAGCACCTGGTCAGGAGATGGACATCCACTGTCCCCCAAATGATGAGAATATCCTCTCTCAAGGTAGGAGGTGCTACGGGCTGCAGTGGGACCAGGGAGGCCCATTCATTAAAGTAAGAAGGCAGCACCACGTCCTGGGCACCTATCGGGTCTGCAAGGGGCAGACAGGAAGATATTGTGGGGCTAAGGGCCCATCGGGTCTGCAACAGGCAGACAGAGAGGTTGCCAGGGGCAAGGGCCAATGAGGCTGCAAGTGGCAGAGAGAGACTTTGCAGTGCTATGGGCCCATCGGGTCTGCAAGGGGCAAACATACCAGGCAGCAGAGTGACTGTAATGCTGTCAGAGTGGCTTGAAACAAACTGAGAAATCTGCTGTAAAGAGGAAGGCACTGGAAGAGGGAGTTGTACCCACCGTAGGGAACAGATTGGGCATCTACCTGTATAGCAAATTGTGTCAAGGCAGTGCTTTTATATTGCTGAGGGGCCAGCGGCCTGTATCGTTCATTGGACATAACATGGTGCAGATGGTCTTACCTGCCAAGGGGTCGGTTCTGCCAAGTGGGATTCCCTGCACAGCTCTGACTGCGGAGCAGTGGCAAGGCTCTGGAGACATGTGGAAGACATTCTGGGCAAGGGTCCATTTGAGCGCTTGGCTGGATGGAACTCCGTTGGGCTCTGAGATTGTGCAGAAAATGATAATGTCAGTCCAGTGGCCAACAGGATGGCGAAAGGCTGGAAGGCTTTGAGTGAGGCTTTTGGAAGGTTCCATTGGTTTTCCTGCTTTGGGTTTTATTCAACATAAAGAAAAGAACCCTGCCATGCTGTTAAAGCGTAGTGATGTGGTTGTGTTAAGCCCATGGAACGCTGAAGAGAGATGGTGTCCGCATTGAAGCATAGCTTGTGGAGAGAAGGAAGCAACCTCTCTACATAAAGCTTGGATGTTCAAAGGCAGTGAAGTCAGAGGAGTCAGAGGAATGTGTGGGGGTGGCGACATGGCATTCTCAGCAGCTCGGCAATGGAGTGGCTATGCCGTTGCCGGAAGGAATTTGCAAATTTCCTTGGTTAGAGGGAACAAGGGGGCCATGTTCCCCAGAGGTATTGTGAGACATGCTTTTGCATATTACCGGCACCCGGAGGCACTGGTATTGTGGGGTCTGAATTGCCTTACACATGCGGATGTGTTTTTTTATAGCTGATTTGCCTCATACAAGATTTGTTTTTTTAGGAATTTTCAATTTGGTATTTAATTGTCATGTGAAGCCTGTTGAGTTTACCAGCTGTTGGTGTGTTTGGGTTTTGGAAGTCGTGGCCTCTGTTATGCTTGAATTGAAATGCATTTGGTAAAGCTTTACTGAGGGTGGTGCAAAATTCTAGCAGTGTTTGAATATGTTTCTGAGAGGTTGGACTTTAATATTTTAAAGTTTAGACATGAGATGGACTTCCTAAGTTTTAGGGTGCTCTGAACTTAGCAGCGATGCTATTATTTTGTATTTCTCTTTCAGGTTGTTTTAGGGTGCACTGAATGTAGCTATGTTATGACATTTTTACTCTGACAGGTTGGACTTTATATTTTGGAAGTTAGATAGGAGATGGACTTCCTAAATTAGTAGGGTAATGTGCAGGTTTATTGCATGTTCTGTTAACACTTTTAGATCACAAGATGTATTTTAACTAAAGAAGAGCATTTAATTTAGTTTCAGTGCTTACATAAAAGGTTAAGGGAGCCATTTGTTAAAAAGTGTCTCGTAAAATGTGTTCTGTATTGTTTGGTGCATGCATCATGAAGAGATGTGTGTGTTCTTGGTTTCCTGGATTGGTGTTGTTGAAGTCGTGGAATGTGTGGCTCACTTGCACAGGCGTGTTGTGGGGTGCTGACATCCAGAGTGCTTGGAGTGTTCTGTTTGTGGGGTGTCAGATACCCGGGGTACTTAGAGTGCCCTGCCGTGTGGGTTTTAAAATATGTGTTATGTTGGGCAGCCACTGCCTTGCAGCTGTGGTGTTAGTCGACCATTTGGTTTTCCTTGTTGAGGGTGATGTGTGATCCGCTTGCACAGGTGCCTTGTGTGCTTGGACTGCTCTGTTTGGGGGTGTCAGATATTGGGGTATTTGCAGTGCACTGGCGTGTGGGTTTGGGACACATGTTATGGCATGGTGGCCCGTGAGATCCAGTTGGAATGCTGGTTTATCTCAAAAATACCACATGCACAGGACTTATTTTTTGGGGTTTGTTTTAAGAAGAGATACTACATTAAATATGTCTTAATTTTGTCATGTTTCATATAGGGTAACTCGGATTGATTTAGCTGTTTTAGAATTATGTTCATCTGTTTTTAATTGTGATGTTTTGGTGCTTTTATGAAAATTGATTGTTTGCAAAATACTGATTTTCTTTTTTTTTTTTAAATGTATGAGGTGCTAACTTTCATGGGTGCCATTTCAAAGAGCCTGGGAAAAACAAACACTACATCGGATGCAGTAGAAAGGTGTGACAAATATATACAAAGAATAGGACACATGGGATGATGTTACAGTCCCGAGAAGTCTGCTTAGTTACGGCTGGCATTAGAGGTATAAACTGACAGTTGGATTACATAGAGTGAATGATGATTTTGTTAGGGCACCATTGCTTACAGAAATTCTGGTACTTACAGATTAATCATATTATAGCAAACATAAAGCAAGTATACAGAGGAACAGGTCTGATAAACTCTCATAGGGCCAATGCATACAAATGTAAGGTCATCAGGTGATGGCTAAATGTGGCCATCGGGCAAAGTATTTGTCATGTGGTATGGTAGAGCCACATATAGGAGTCATGAGGGTTGGGGGGTATGGAAGATTGATTGATTATTGATGCAGGCATGTCTGAGTTGGAGCTTCTATTATGGAGCTAGATTTTCACAATCCTTTTGAAAGCTTGAGGTTATATTATGTTGTCAGGGTTGTGGGTTTGTTACATAATTTTGGGACTAATACCGTGAGGGATCTCCCTCCCTTATTTCAGTCTTTTTGAACATGGGTGTAGTTAGGTTATTAGCCTGTGATAATTCTAGTGATCATCTGGGTACATATTTGTTTATCTTGGAGCGGGCACTGGACTGGCTGACCTCTTCCTAACTGATCGCATCCTCCCAAGTCATCCTGGGTACATTTTCCTCTCCAACTTCCTTCTCCACCTATGGTGACCCCCAAAGCTCTATTCTCTCGCATTGGCTCTTTAACATCTATCTTACCCAGATGGCACTCCTCATCTCCTCCTTCTCCCCTAGCTTCCAGTGTTATGCTGATGACAAACAATTCTTCAAACCTCCTGCTGACCCTCTTGAACCTTCAATCATTCCTGACTGCCTTTCTGCCATCCAGTCATGGTGCACTTCCAATGATCTCTTCCTCAATGCCAGCAAAACGGTGATCCTTCCGAGTTTGACCTCTGCACCTGGCTTCTTTCCTTCATGCTGGTCTTTTTGGATGTGCTCTCCACCTGCTCCCTCTTCTGAAGCCAGAAACCTCAGAGTCATCTTCAACTCCTCTCTCTCCTTCCTCCCTCACACTCAGGACATTGCCAAGATGTCCCACTTTAATCTCTTCTCAAATGATTTCTACCTTTTCTCAACTTCCCACTGAAGCTCAATGTTACACGAGCCCTGGTTCTCTTTAGGCTTGACTATTGTAATAGCCTCCTCCTGAATCTACCTTCTTCCATTCTGTGACTCCTCCAGCTAATCCAGAATAGGGCAGCAAGACGTATCCTTCACCTCAAGCCCAGGGACCACATGTAACCAAGATTCTTTACCTGATCCAACTGGTTCAGTGCCATACCAATGAGGGCTGCCAAAAGAGGGTTTTGGAGGGGTCGGGATCCCAAAGAAGATGATCTCTATTTTAGGGGTGCTAAGGCAGAGATTAATATCTACAGCCCAATCCTGGGGTCTCTGTAAGAGCTCAGTTATATGCTGATTGTTGATATTAGGTGCAGGCGCACTATTACCTGTGAATAATCTGTGAAGAATTGGAGAGATAAAGAAGAGTTTGTTAATGTTTGCTAAGGGTTTAATGAAACATTAAATAGCCATGTGGATAAGATAGAGCCCAAGAGAACACCACACTTTGAGGGGAAATTGTGAAGTTGAAGTCTCCATTTTAACCCTAAGGGTGCAATCATCAAGGTAGTTTGTGATCCACTCTAAGGCAGCCCCATATATTCCCATCTGAACATGTAATCTTTATATTAGTGTCAGGTGGTTAACTGTATCATAGGCAGCCAACAGATTAAGAAGACTGATTGATGGTGTTTTGTTGTCAAGTGCTTCAGAATTTACTCTTTCATGAAATGGAGATTTGATTCTGTATCCTTGTTTGAGTAAGAAACAGATTGGTTTTTCGCAAAGCTGGAGTTTTTCATTGATGTGGAAGACAAATTAAGTGGTAGTTGTCTTTTGCAGGAAGTTAGCAGTGAAAAGACTGTTAGATATAGTTTTTAGCTATCTGTGGGCCTGCACTAAACTATTTTTGGAGGGGTGTCATGGTGAGTCTTTAGTGGTGATGATATACTGCCTGAGGTTAGTGATGTCTTACAAAATTGTGGTTCCACAACATTAAATTTGTTTCCCTTAATGAGGGTGGTGACTGTGCGTGGATCAGATTGCTCAGCTGGGGTATTTTGTTTCTCAGTGATATTGATCAGCTCTTCAGTTGTAGTGGAGTTGAAGTTGATAAACATAGGTGGTTGACCCTACCTTATGGTGATTGCCCCATGTGATCATTTCTGGTGTTGAATGTTGACTTTCATTTTGGCAATTGTATCCTAAAGCGCCCTAGCAAGGGAGTTGGCCAGTTCCTCTGTGGGTGGGTTTGTTTATTATATTTTATTTTCCAAATTGCAAATTATTACAGTTTTCAAATCAAGAAAACTGAATTTTCAAACAAAACAATCAAGCATAATGGGCTGAGCCTTGTCTTACATCAATACTATTCCTCAGAATGCTACCCCTTCCACTGTCCCAGCCACAAAACCACCCCTCCCCCTCTCTAGGACAAGCAGCTAGTACCGATGAAAACAAAATAAGCAACACAAAGCATTCCTGCACAAGCAATTCTATTTTCCATACGTGTCGAAGAAAGGGATTCATCCCATCTCTATGCTCTGCTTAGATTCATCAAGCAAGTATTTAAGATATTCCAAAGAGTATATATCTGTCACTCTTGGAAGCCATTCCCATTTTGATGGCACAGTCAACCTCTTCCATTGTTGCGCTACACAGCCTATACCAGCTACCAGAAGAGTATGGGACATGTGGGTCAAACCCTGGTTCTCCCATTCCCCATTTTACATCCGCAACAGCACTAGCAGTGGGGAATGAGTCCTGGCTATACCATCAAGTTCCTTTGTCCAATATAGGACATTCATCCAATATTTCTGCATTTCTTCACATCCCCACCACACTTGCCAATAATCTGCTTTAGCAAAACCACACTTCCAGCAGCCCGGGTTAACTCCAGGCTTCCTCCTCACCAATTCTTTAGGGAGATAACGCCACCTATATAATAATGTAATAGTCTGCCATCTATATCCTGAAGACACTTTTGAGTATGACACTTTCTGGCACATGATACACCAAAGTTCATCAGTAAAACCCCTACCAACATCTTTTCCCCAACTTGAATGGGATTTCCTCGCACCAGACGGTTCAGCTAACAGCAATTCCTTATACAGGCTAGCCACCAAACCTTTAGATCACTTCCTCTGAGTAAGGACGCTCTCGAAGGGGGTCACTTCCCTCTACACGTTTTCCCCCATCTGAAATCAGTAAGTGCACCCTTCAGATGTAGATAGCGAAAAACTAAGATGTTGCCAATATTAAGGCACTCCTTTAACCGTTCCAAAGATAGGAACTAACCCTTCTCCCACATCTATCCCACTGTGCCCAGATCAGCCTCATAACATCCATGGAAACCTGAGGGCGTATTGATTATATCACGTATTGGTGGGGCTCAGATGCAACTCAGAGGAGAGAGCCATGTTGTAAGCCATCTCATATGATTCCCACTTCTCCACAGAGTCCAAAACACTGCTGGAACTGGATGCTGTCAAACACATTACAGTATTTGTGTCCATGCAACCCACAGCCACTCCCCCAAAGACATTGGGGTCAGAAGAGGGTTCTCAATATCTACACATATTTGGGAGTTAGAGGATCAAGATGATGAACCACAACCCGAAATTTAGCTGCCTTATTGAACCTACCTAAATCCTGGAATCCAACTCCCCTGGCTTCCTTTGGCAGTATGAGCATGCCATACGCAATCCTAGGCCTCAATGCTTTCCAAAGGAACTTTAAGAGAGCCCTTTGAACCTGTAGGAGAAAGTCAGGGGCACTGCAGCAGGTATCATCTGAAACAGGAATAGAAATTTGGGCAGACGAGTTATCTTGATACAATGTAAATCTGGCCATCCACGACAGCATCCTTTCCCCCCACCATTCCAGATCTCCACTGACCCTGTCCCATAAGGGAAGATAATTGGCCTCAAATATATTGTTCATCTTTTGTGGGATATACACCCCCAGAAACCGAAAACCTGTCTTCATTCACCATAAAAGGCAGGCTTTGAATGTAGTCTTGGTCAACCCTGTGTAACTGCCCAACCAGAAACACCAGTGATTTTTACAATTTTATTTTGAACCCTGACAACCTTCCACAAGTCTCCAATACCCGTAGGAGAGGAGGCAATGAGTGCCTTTGGTTAGTCACATACAATAATGCGTCGTCATCTGTGAACAGGCTCATTTTATAGAACCTTCCCTGGATCTCCACCCCTTTAATGGATCCATCACCTCTTACTCTCGCTGCCCAAGGCTCCATCACCAATGCATAGAACAGCGGCGATAAGAGACAGTCCTGTAATGACACCTCTCTGTAGGGAAAAGGCTGTCGACTCCTTGCCATTTACCAGAACCTTCGCAAAGGGGCCAGAATACAATGCTGCTACCCACCCCATCCATTTACTACCCATACCCATCTTCTGCAATGCCACCTGCAGAAAGGACCAGTCAACCCAGTCAAAGGCCTCCTCGTCATCCAAGTATAGTACCAGGGCCCCATCCAAACCAACCTCTCAGGACGCTAACAGAGCCATCCTTTTCTGCAGATTATCAAATCCCTGCCTATTTTCGAATGAAACCTGCTTGATCAGGGTGGCAAGTTTGGGGAGGACAACATCCAGTCTGGATTCAAGGACCTGCATGGAAATGTTTGCATCAATATTTAATAGGGAAATGGGCCTGTACACCCAGCATTGTGTCAAACCCTTCCCCTTCTTCGGAATGAATGTAATGAGAGACCCGATAAACAAGTGGGGGAACATCTTCCTAATTTCTGACATCACTGAAAGCTGCAGCCAGGACTGGGCAAAAAAGATCAATATAGAGCTTGTAAAAGGCCGATGTAAAGTCATAATCACCTGGTGCCTCTCCCAGTTTCATATGTAGGATGGCCTTCTTAACATACCCCACTGAAATATTGGCCTCAAGGACTTCCCAGTCGGCGGGGCTCAAAGAAGGAAGCATCACATGTTCCAGGTATCCCTCAACCTCTGCCTCAGGCACCTAGCTGTACAGGGTTTCGTTGTATTCTGCAAAGGACTTGATAATCCCCTCAGATGACCCAATCATATTTCTCACTTGGTCAATAATTCGATCCACCCAACTGTTCTTTCTCACTACATGCATTCTATTCGCCAACATAGTACCAACCTTGTTCCCCTTCACATACTACGAAGTAGCTATGGGGGCAAATTATGCTCCATCCCTTGCCAACCTATTCATGGATTACTATGAGAACTGTTATGTATGCTCAGACAATCATATTGGATCACGCATCAAACTCTGTGTGCATTATATAGATGACGTGTTTGTTATTTGGCAGCATAGTCAGACATTGTTGAAGGATTTTGTAACTTATCCGAACCAGAATGACTTTGGAATTGAATTTATGAGTAACAGCCACCCTACTAAAATACATTCTTTGGACATGTATTTGTATGTCAAAGGAAAGTTTATTATGTTGAAAACGTGAAGCAGACCGTAGTTAATTCGGTATTATTGTCACGTAGGTGCCACAAATCTAGATTCACAATATTCCAACTAATGAATATATAAGGGCGAGAAGAAACTGCAGGGAACATGAGGAGTTTGAGAAGGAATGTACAGTGCTTGAGAAAAGATTTTTAGAAAGAGGTTACACAGCAAGCACATTGGATCAAGCTAAAAGAAAGAATATGAACATTATTTGAGAGGACTTTCTCAAACACAAACTTAAACACTAACAAGAACAAAATATGGTCAGAAGGATTATGCAGTACAATTCTGAAAGCAACAAATTGTACAAACTCCTTCAAAACATTGGAAAATGTTGACATTGGACACATATTTGAAAAACTGTGTATTTGATAAACCTAATATGGTATATACCAGGGCACCTATGATTAGAAATCAATTCAATCCTTCATTTATGACACTATTGGAATTGAGGAAGAAATGGATTAAACAAAATCTGTTTGGGTTCTGTAAATGCGGATTTTGCAGCATGTCTGCATACATTAGAGAATGTACAACCATTAAGATCAACAATGATGAAGAGTTTAAGATGTTAGAGTTTGTGAACTGTCCAAATAAATATGCAGTGTGCTGCATAGTATGTTTGTGTGGACTCTGTTATGTGGGGAGTGCCATCCGTGAATTACAGACGCGGATTAGGTAGCGTTTCAGTGCTTTGGGCAAGGACGATCCAAAATCAACTCTATTAGTCCATTGGCAGGAAGGCCACCAAATGGACAGTAAGGATGGCTTTTAAAATTGTGTTGAAGGATGGGTATCTAGACAGCAAAATATGTTGCTGCACTTGCTTTGCTATTTATTGGCAATGAGGGAGGTTGTTTAGATTTCAGGATGGACATGGAGCACCATATTTTTTGTGATAACATTCTAATACAAATCAAGCATTGTTTGGCTCTCAGTTAATTGTACATCAGATGCATGGCGCAGCACTAAGGAGAAATGAAGGTGTGCGGCTATTATTTGCTAAGCTTTTAGGAAAGGACAAGGCTATTTAAGGTGTGCAAGGGAAGTGCGAGATTGCTCGTCGACTGAAAATGGTTTTCTTTACAAATGAGGGCGGTCCTAACGTAAATACAGGACCACCGAGGCATGAATGAATATTTCGTTAACACGAGCACAGTAAATGCAAACACGCGAGTATTATATGGAAATGAAGGATGACGTCAGACGCGGGGCATCTTGACACTGAGCACATAAAAAGTGTTTGTATAGTGTCGCGAGGGAAATGGCACTCATTTGCATCAGCGGAATGCGCAGGTAGATCGACAGTGATCTCCAACATTCTGAGAAGTAGATTGCACATAATGGTGCTGTTATTCATAAGCAGGTAGGCTTATATGGCTATTGCAATAGACCTAGCATGTCTAATTTAGAATATTAAGATTAATGGTGACTATTTATTCTAGATACAACATGGCAAGGACTATATGGAAAGTGACATAAGAATTATAAATCCAGAGCAGGTGGAATACTACAAATCAACAGTATTGGAATAAAGGCAGAGTGGGGTCATTAGCATAGGTGCCACCTTCTTGATCGGTTAAGAAAACCGAGCCCCTTAAGATATTGATAATAGGTTGTGTGTTGTATTATTGTAGTAATGTTCTGACTGTGTGGAGTGAGATTAGAAACCACAGGACATACTGTGTTTGACAAGAGCTTTACATTGACACATTGAGGAGGCATGTAGGTTGCCTCACCTATCAAGTTACAGTATAGAAGGAATATGGTAGCTGTATGTGTTTGCAAGTATGTGACTAACAAAATGGAACTATATATGAGATTGGTACTTTGTTGTGTCTTTGTAAAGGTGCAGATCGATAAGCATGCCTTCACTTTACCCACCAATAAGGATGGTTGGTGAAGATCCACCGACTTGGAACGAGGCCAATTAATAAGGAAAACGGCAATTATGAGATTTGGCGCTATATTGTGAGTAGGGAGCGTTAATACGTTTGCTTTGAATGATTATGGTTGGTTGAGATGAGGACTCGCCAAGTAGGGTTATGATTCAAGTTGTTTTTTGCCTTCGTTTTAAAGTTGAAAATGGTGAATCACAGTTCTCTCAACATTGAAACACATCACAATTGTGTTATTTGCTTGTTCAGTAATCAATTGCAATTGCACCTTTTTTTTTCTTTTTTTCCTCTGTTGTGCTCTGAAACCTCAAACCATTGGGTGGAATGGCATTTGATCCGTATTGTTTTTATTTTGTATTAGATTTTATTTTATGGACAAACAATTGTAATTTATGTATGAATATGGGACTTTGAGTGCACATAACCATGCTTTATGACTGTTGTATTCGGATATGAACCATGTTTGGAATACTACAATATGGTGATTATGTAAATGCATCATGCCTTGTGTGGCATGTCATAATTGTGTGTGTAATTATAAATATGTTTGATTGGTACTGTATCCCTGAAGAAGACCTCCTTGGTGAGGTTGAAACACGTGTTGGTGGCAAAACCAGTAAAGGATTTAAGTAAAACCTGCATTTTGTCAAAAATTGTTTAAATTGTTGTAGCAAACACATAGGGCCTCATTACGAGTTGGGAGGTAGCCATGCTGCTATTAGCACCATGGCTGCCTCCAAACCGGGCTCCATTACCGGGTTCCTGCAATGGGGATTTACCAGGTCATTCCGACATAGGAGGACCCGGTAAGTCCTCCTTGCAGGAACCATTCCCCATTCCCATTTGAGCCCCTATAGGGCTCAATGGGAATGGGGAGGGAGGTAACAACGGGCACATTACAAGTGCCCGGTTGTTACCTCCCTCTTCCCCTCGCGGGACCCGGAAAAGACATCTGGTTTTACCAGACGTCTGATCCGGGTCCCGCAAAGGGAACCGCTTAATCAGCCCTGACGGAATGAAGGAGGCCGGTCCCGTACCGGCCTCCTTCATTCCGTCAGCGCCAGCGTCGTAATGAGGCCCATAATGTTAATAGGCTAGGGAGCATTTGGTCTAGTGTTCGATGGTAGGTAACTTCAACTGAAAGCTCGGAATCCTTTAAATGCTTTGATTTTTTAACTAGGGAGGACATTATAAAAATGGTCTGTAGGTTGTGTGCTTCTGGTTCTGCCCTGGATCCTCTTCATCCAGGGTTATAAAGGATTGCACCCTAGTGCTGGAGGAAGATGTAGGTATCCTCATGAATGTGTCCTTTCAGGGAGGGACATTCCCGAACCTGCTGTAACAGCTCAGGTTACTCCCCTCTCGAAAAAGAACACATATGATGCTGAGATTTTATCAAATGTCAACCCTATATCAAATCTACCTTTCACTAGTAAGATAATGGAAGGAGAATCTACCTCTAAATTATCCAACTATCTAGAAAACAACCATTTGTATCTGCCTGTAAAACGGGCTTTCGTCCATGTATTAGTACAGAGACGTTGGTCTTATGTATGATCAAGCAGAGTCAGCAGCTTTGATTCTCCTTGATCCCTCAGCTGCTTTTGATACAGTATATAGTAATACATTGATTCGGCGCCTAAAATATCAGATGAACATTTCCAGGACAGCGTTGGCCTGGCTAACATTTTTGAATGGCAGAAACCAGAGAGTCCAACTTCGAAATTATATAATATGATAGGTTATTTATAACACACTTTATACCCAGAGGTTTCTAAGCGCGGACCCGGGGATTGAACCTGTGGTTCTCTGTGTCATTTTGCTTCCAAGGCGAGCACATTGCCCCTGAGCTATCCTCCCGAGACTAAGGTAGCTCAGGGAGATTCCACAAGTCAGCCTATCAGCTATGAACAGGCTGACTTGTAGAGTATATATCTCCCTTAGCGAATGTCATCTAAAATTGGGTTTTCACTGTCAGCTACATGCTAACAATGCACAGTTTCTAGTAGATCTACACACTAGTCATGAGACAAGTAGGATAATGGGAGACTGCTTGGAGACTATACAGAGATGCATGCAGGAGAACTTTCGCAGGGGAAACGGGCGAACAACAGAAATATTGATAGAAGGTGGCCAGAGGGAGAATCCACTGCCATTTACACAGACCACTAGTTTAGGCACCCCTCCTCTCCCCGTTGAGCTAGTCAGAAATGTGGGAGTGCTGACAGACAGTAAATTGTCCTTTGCCCCCGAGGTTGATGCTGTAGTAAAGAGTGTCCACTTATGTAAGCAGGCTAAACCACTAAAAGTCTCTGGTTCAAGCAGTGGTCCTTTACAGAATACAATATTGTGCAGCTATCTGGGTGTAGCAAAGAAATGTATAGCAAAAGTACAGTGGCTCTGCAAAATCATTCAGTACGAATAATGTATGAGCTCAAAATGTTTGAGCATATCTCGTAAGCCTGCACCTTACTGTATTGGCCGAAGAGTTTTAACTCTGATTTGGAAAATCATTCAGAGAATGACACCCATATACTTGGCAAAATTAGTAAATCCCTACGCTCCCGCTGTTGTGGTTGGAGCGAACGAGAAAGTTCTATTGCAGGAGCCTAAATATGCAAATAAGCCAAAATGAGTAGCACCCTGGGCTGTCACCTTTGGAATGGTCTACCAATCCTAATTCTCACCTGTCCTACTGTGCAAAGTAACAAGACTCTATTAAAAAGGCATCTATTCTCGTCTTTTTTTATAGGTAAAATATTGCCGGATCTTGGGTGCGCCCTGAATTGTTTATATATTTTTTAATGCAATTCCATACCTTTGATTATGTTTTAATTCTAAAGTCTGTCTTTGTATTTGTATTCATGTAGTGCATTGACACTGGTTTCTTTGGTTATAGATTTGCGCTAAATAAATATTTTTCTAATCTATTCTACAGACACCTCTTTCATACACACTTCCCAAAGGAATGGCTTGCCTGAGGCACTTGTTTCCTCAGGAAGAATGAGACATGTTCATAGGAAAAGCAGCGCCTTCAAAGGAAATGCAAACCCTGGGACAGGGTCTGAATCAAAGGAGGATATCTCCTTCAGAAGGATTCACTGAGCTCTGATGGGGAGGGAGAGGGATGTCTCAGATCCTGATCAGGAAATGAGAAGCAGAGTGCATCCCACTTTCCACGCCGAGCCTGCACATGCCGGGTATAAGTCCCTTGCAAGGACCAATAGGGACACTGGAGACAAGGTCTGGGAGCTCTGTCTACTGGATGTAGACAAAGCTGTGAGAGCAATGTTATGCAAGTGGGTGGCCGTTTCCCAAAAGGGTCCTTTGGTCAGTGGGATTTTCTTCTCAGTTATATTGTCCACTGTGTAGTGCAGTGGTGCAATGTGCCCCTGTGTTTACTTCCAAACAGCATATATTCTCAGTTGAGCAATGTTAGACTTCCAGTTATTAATCTATTCTTGGTACTTTGAGACATTTGCTGCAAAATCGCAAAGATTCGGTCTAAAATGGCTCTCCACATGAGTCAAATTGGAAGCACATTTTAGGGGTTACTTTACATATTTCAATGTTATCTTTTGCTATTCTCCACGGTGACACAGATAATTGCTTCAATATTTTTTTTCTGAACATCAAATTATGTATGATACTACGCCTTTAAATTCCTCTATGGCTGCACATTTTCTAAAAAAATAACACACACAAACAAAACAACACAGCTTCATTGACGTTATCTGACGAAAGTTTTTACTTCACAAACTACAAGAAATTATCTGACTGGTGCGCATTGGAAAACAAAGATTGTTGGAGATGAGATTAAAAGAAAAAAAATGGTTTCTCAAAATTATTATCCAGATCCACTCCAATATTAGATGATATGTTCTTAAATTAAATTGTTGCAATATTATGACATTTGTTTCAAAATCCTTTTCTATATGGACTAAACCTTTGTGTATGTATTTTTGTATGTGTATGTGCGTATGAGAATGTATGTTGATGAATGATTGAATTGCTCACTGCAGAAATGAGTTTGGTCATCTGCTTTGTTTTAAAATATTTTGTTCTTCCTGCAACTTAAATGTGATTTAGAGTGTGGATTCATACATGATTTATTCATTTTCGTAAAATGTTTGTACAAAGTGAAATAAATATTTTGATACACAATTTCTGAATAGAGTCCTCTGGATGCTTTTTCAGTTTCCTGTGGTGCGCATTAGTAAACACAAGCGTTGAAGCAATACATACTTATTTACATCCGTATATTAGTGGAAATCAATAGCAACAGTCCTTCTGTGTCTCGTTTGTCAATTCAGAATAGTCTATTAGTTTTCAATGTAACTTTAACTACCGCAGTGATTGAACTGTGGTCAGAAGAAGCTTTGTACAGCACAACATCCTATAGCCATTCCAATACTCAGAGGATGGCTTTATGATTTTTTTATTATTATTTTTTCCAGATGAACGGTCTTTACAACTCACTAAAACAAGACTCTACTTCCTGTAGAGCGGCATCAGTATTTATCCAGTTCCCACTGGAACAGCTACATAATTAAACAGACACCAGTAAGCTGAGTAGTTCAAATGAGATACTGTACTGGCTCAATGAATTTTCATTCAGCACTCAGCATAAATCAATGGGACTTGAAGAGACACTCTTGTCTTTGCATATTTCAAGGAGAAAGTGTGGCATCCTGCAAGTATGTGGAATGCAGAACGAGATACAGAGAGAGAGAGAGAGCTACCGTATGTGCGCACACGCGCGTTTGTGTGTGTGTGTCTGCGTGTGCATGCGCTTGGTGTGTCTGTGTGTAAACAAATGTATGTGCTGTGTTTAAAGTGTTCCATGATGGGCAGCTCTTTCTAAGCTCTCCAGGAGGTAGGATGTGTGGCAATGGCCGGTCTACTCTGGTTACTACAGAATAGAAACCAGGGCTGTACCGTATAGCATATTTAGTATTCGGCCGAATACAGAATAGTTTGTCTAATATTCGGCCGAAGCCAAATAAGAAGCCGAAAAGCTGCTTTATTTAATAAATCATGTTCCAAACTGCAAAAAACACACTTATTTAAAAAAAGAATAAAGCACAATTTTAAATGCATTCTATACTTTTATTTCTCCTCATTGTAATTATAGTAGCATCTTTATTTAAAGTATAAAAGCCAGAAATAAAGCAGATTTAACCAAAATGAAGGGACCAAATGTACAGAAGATTGTTTCGTATTCAGTGCCAGTTAAAGTAGGAGGCTTCACAAATGCAAAAGGACTGCCTTTGTGAATCAGATGCATTGCATTCTCTATCCAGTTGCAAAGTCGATGTGGTTTAGTTTCAAAACTTCTTTGCAGCTCACATAGAAATGTATGAAATGGTTTATGTCGGCTCATGCAGGACACAAGTCAAGATGAAATCTGAAATGCATGAAATCCATCTCACAACTATTCACCCCACCCAAACAAATGCTGCTCACTTTTCACTTATCCTAGCCACTCTTTCTCGCCAGTACACAAACATATGCAATTTATAATTTCCCGCTAAAATATCAGATAATGTTAACTCAGGACTCAAGTCCTTTCAAAAAGAAAAGGGGGGACTATGACATATGTAATGGGAAGTGACATGACAGGAACTGAAAGTATCTATGCACATTTCTTTCAGTTTGTTTTTTCCAACTGAAAAAGGTGCACATTGCATATAATCATTCACCAGAAGAAAAGATGTTCCTGTATTGTTGCAGACTAAGTATAAAAGATGAGCACCTTTTTTGTCTAAGAATCTGCAACAAAACATGCCCTAAAGAGCAGATTACAATATAAGATATTTTTCAGCCGTGTGATAGCAATTTGTCTGGTCTAATTCTATTCAGTTTTGCAAACTGAAGTCTATATTTATATTTCTGAGTTCATGTTGCATTGTATTCAAAAGAGAAAGTCAAAGTATTTGGCAAGAGCCAAATAGCAAGACACTATTCGGCCGGAGCCTAATAGCTTTTTTTCAGCCGGAATTCGGCCAAATACTTACTCGAAGCCGAAGTTCGGTACACCCCTAATAGAAACCCAGATGAGCATACTACCTTTGCTCTTCTGACACTGATTATGCATGAGAGCTGAAATGTGATTTTCTAAGATGCTAAAACGGCACTGAGGATTTAAAACTAACCCCGTTGTTATGGAGAAGAAGCGCATTAGAGTAACTGCCTAGAGGCTAGCGGTTTTCTGATTCTTACATCATCTCTTATGTTATTTTATGTTATGATATGTTAGAAGGACGTATAGAGCACACAACTGGCATATGAAATCATGCTGCTGCTGATGACATGAGGCAGCTGTTGGTGGGTTTGGATTGGGTTTAGATCTGGCGTGTCCAACTACTGTCAACTGTTTTTGGTTGGAATAATGCTGTATTGTTTTTATTGGTGTGTTGCTTGTGTTTTCACTGTGATGTGCTGTGAGCTGCATTCTCAGGACATTTCACTAATCCTGTCAGTGGCACGCCACTGTGCTGTTCACCACAGACGTGAAATTTTGGAGAGGTCCTGGGAGACTTTGTATCTGCTTTGGGGCCTGGCACTGTACTTTTCCATTGGAGGAATACCAGGTGACATTGCTTCTTCCAGGTCCTCTTTGTGTGATAATTAATGGCCTGAGTTCACCATGACCCTGTATTATAGGTGCTGAATGGTCTGATCGCACTGGCTTTAGAGCAGCCTACATATTTTCTTAGATATGTTGTGATCAGTAGCGGATACAGTATTTCAAAACGGATCTGGCAAAAATGCAATATTGGAGATGGGGATGGGTTAGAGGCGTGAAAGGAACTGGACTTTCAGGGAGAAGGGCCAGATGTTCTTTTTAAACAAATGGTGCATTTTGCCATGTTTTAACAACCCCTTATGTCAAAAAGAGGATTCTGAATGATACTTTTGGCAGCAATGCTTATGATCTTCCATATCTTTGAATAAGCACAAGAAATATTCTTTAGAGGTAGAAATGTGCAAGCAAGGACAGGTTCGAAAGGGAATAGGCCAAGTGACTGGCTTGAGTTCAACTTGAGCAAAAAGTTGCAGATATAAAGTAAAAAACCAGGCCAGGGGTGGGTGGTGTCTGGCTAGCGTATCACCCTGCCCCCAGTCCAGAGTCACTTTCTGGAGGAACTGCCTAGAATCTCCCTTCATTACACTGGTAATGTGGGTAGGAGTCTGAGCAAGACTGCCTCCAGGTGTAATGCTGACAAAGGTCAAACAAAGCAGGGTTTGTAATTGCTATTCCCAGTTCTTATATTACTAGCAACCAGCAACACATTTCAATGAGGATTTGTGTGTGCTTGCAAGGAGATTATTTCCTTGTTCTCTGCTGTTTTCAAATGAGCAAAAAAGACTTTACTGTTTCTGTCTAAGCTCATGTGTTTTGTACATTATGGACGATAAAGAGCTGCAAATCTTTGTCAAATAGGTCTTTCACACAATGTATTTCGTTGTTGTGTGTAGGTCCTGAAAGTACAGTTGCAAAACCCAAAGGAGATGGGTTCAGGATGCCATTACTTTGCAATCTTATACATATAGTGTTGAATTCCAGGGGGTAAAAATACATCTTTAGTTGTACTTTTTGCTTCCCATAAGACGTTATATATTTTCCAGGTTGGTTCACAATGTGATTTGTGTGATTTTTATATGACATAAAACACATATTTCTATCAGCCAGCAGTTAGAGGATGGTCTAAAAACTCAGTCTTCACTCTGACATAAAGTTCATAATACTGGGCAAATCATTTTCTCACTGTGATTTGATTGATGAAATTGGGATGCCAGGTGCTTAATTTGCATTATGGATACAGCGAGGAAGGAAATTCAGAACGCTGTTAGAATGTCATCTTTCATTTATTTACTTATTTAACTTGTAAAGCACACATACAACCCAGTGGCATTGAGGCGCTGTCCTTTGAAGCTACTGTAAATCGACCAGAAGACTTTTTAAACTTTGATGCCCTTGGGAGAGTACTCACCCACTTATGTGTCAGTAGTTATAGGGGCCCCCTTTCCTCATTAAGTACATTTTGACAGGTGGGAATGCCCCCTACTTCCGGCCTTAGTCCCGCCCCCTTCTGATGTGATTGATAACAACTTGATTTGAATTTAATATAAAATTGATATCAAAGATGATATCTATTTTATATCAAATGTATATTTCTTGATAACGTGTTTTTGTAGTTTGATATGAAAAAAATATATAAAGTGATATAAACTTTATATTAAATGATATCATTCTAATATAAAATGTCTGTAAAATGTGGCTGGGAGCAGTGTGTGTGCATCGCTGGCTGGTTGATAGTGAAGAGAGTTGTGAAGAGCGAGACTGTGAATGTTAGGGTTTGGTGATGCACTGATGGCACAGGAATGGGCTTGGACTTTAAGGCGCTAGGTACCTGGTATGAATTTTATATTGAAAAGATCTTTAAAGTGGGTTTATATAGATTTAATATAAAGTTGGCGTACAGTTGATAACGTTTTTTTATATAGATGTAATATAAAGCTATGCATAGTAGCTGCCATCATGATTTGATATCTGTTTTTATATAGATTTAAATATGAAAAGGAGGGTGTGTTTTTAAGGCAGCCCATTATAAATTTTTAATGTAAAAGAGAGGATTGAGCTATAAATATGTTTGGGCGGGTTGTGGCATTTTAATGCAAATAAAAGCTGAATACAAATGTATAAATGCAAATTAAAAAATGTTTTTATATTAGGTTGAGCTGGGCGGACATGCCCAGCTATGTGACAAACATGCCCGGACATGAAACCATTGAAGATATGGGATGACACAGCAGAGCTATGGGTTTAGAAAACAGCTAAATTGCACAGCGTGAATGCAAATATAGAATATATATTTCACTGACATTTTAATTGAGGGAATCAAATAGCGGTTGGTAAAAAAGGCAAAGGCCGCTTTACAGGGCTGAGACCAAAAACCTGTAAGCTATCATTTCTGGCAGTGTAAAGTGTAAGTTTTACAGCGCCAAGACATGGGACTAGAGCAAGAGGATTCTTCATATGCTGGCCAAACAGAAGGGTTTTAAAAAAAATAAAAAAGTGGAGCGTTAATGCTGGGCAATGCTTCATGGCTACAAAACAGTCCTGTGAAGTCAGAAACAAAATGACAGAATGCTTTCTCGTTGTGCATGCTTGCCATTTAAAAACACAATGGGCCTCATTACTTGCCATGCCCTTAATAAGGGTATGGCTACCCCCAAACTCGGGTCCGGGTCTGGCAAAAGGGGACTTACTGGGCCATTCCGACCTTGGAGGGCCCGGTAATTCCCTTTCACTGGACCAGGACCCGGTACATCCCCATTCCCATTTGAGCCGGCATAGGGCTCAATGGGAATGGGGAGGATGGTAGCAGCGGTACCGTTCATGACGGTACCGTTGCTACCATCCTGGTCTGCTCGCGGGTGCTGCTCTGCATGCCTGGTCTGATCAGGCATGCAGAGTGGCCCCCGCGAGCAACTCGTAATGTTGCAGCATGGCAACAACGGTGCCAGTAGCACTACCGGTGCCGTTGTTGCCTTACCACAACATTCGTAATGAGGCCCAATGTTCACAAAAACACAGCTTCATGCGAAATATGCAGACATGAAACCACTGAAAATATAGGATGAGAAATTGGAGCTATGGGTTTAAAAAACATCGAAGTTGCATGGCCTGAGAATATATATTTAACTAACATTAAAGCTTGACAGAACAAAATAGAGATTGATAAAAAAAAGAAAAGGACAAAGGGTGCTTTACAGGGCTGAGACCAAAAGGTTGTAAGGCATTCCCTTTGGCAGTTTAAAATGTAGTTTTACAGCGCAACAGGATTTTGTGCATGCTATGTAGCCAGAAGTGTTAGGCTTTTAAAAATAAAAGATATCTAATGCTGGGCAATGTTCCATGGAATGCAAAACACAGTCCAATGCAGGCAGAAACAAAATGTTGTGTCATTGGATTCTGCCATTTAGAAATGAAGAGTGAAGCTCTGAACAATGTTTGCTTCACTTTAATGGGCTACTTATGCGATTTGCTGGCAGGGTCACATACACACACACACACACACAGCAGAGATGGGCTCTTATCTATAATGCTCACAGCTAACTGAGGCTCTAAATTCACATTTGACGACAGAGGCACATGTGGGCTGGCTCAGATGGGGAGCAGGTGCAAGTGGATCTAGGTCATCTGGCTTAAGCCCCGCCTACCTGGTGCCTTCCTGGTTGCTGCTCTTTTTCCCCCATTTAGTAAGCCCCGCCTACCTGGTGCCTTCCTGTTTGCCACTCTTTTTCCCTACTTAAGGCGCCCTCCAGCCTCTTTTCCTTTGCAGATGGAGAGCAGGTGCAAGTGGATCTAGGTCACCTGGCCTAAGCACCACCCACCTTCTTAGCCCTGCCTCTTCCCTCCTGCTCTTAACTCTAAGATCAAGGGTGTCCCTCGCCTGGGCTTCCGAACCGAAGGGCAGACATAGAAAAGGGCAATACGTGTTCAGACCTGGAGGATCCAAGGCCCGAACCCCTGCTCAGACAGCAGGTAAGCATGCACCACCATGTGATTACTCCCTGTCCCCACAGGCCATCCCCACCCCTCTGGTCCCCTGTGATCCTCCCTTGTGCGCCCCCCCTTCTCTCACACAGGTGTTGCTTGATTCATCTACCCTGCTCCCCTTCCCCTCCCTTCAGCCTACTTCGGCAGGAGTCTGTCCTGATACATTCTGGTTTCAACATCACCGTCTTGTCACCAATGCTGGATTTGCTTTTATGGACTTCATTGATTCACGGTGCATCACCCTTTCTCATGGTGGCCCTGAATCATGCTGTTCCCGTCTTCATCTTGTATCCATGCTTGCAACATTATGTTTTACTACTGACTTCTGCAATTGTATTTGCGCTCCCCTCTTGATCTTCCACTCTTTTTGACTGCTTACTCTCTGTTCTCTCCTCCTCTCCCTTTTCTCCTTTCCCTATCTCCTCCCCTCCTCCCCTTACTTTCATCTATGCACTTACTCTATCAGAACTGTCCCTGGACCTAGTATGATAGCAACCTCGTCTGTCTCCTCCCCCCTCCTCTTGTTTTTTTCCTCCCAGGCTCCTCCAGCACTATCTGAAATGTTGTCAGGCCTAGTACGATAAGCGCTTGTTTTGTTCCTGCCCTCCCTTTCTGCACCCCTCTCCCTCACCTTTTGATTTCTCTGGCTCCACCAGAAATGTCATCAGGCCTAGTACGGTAGTCGCCTGTCTGTTTCCATTTCCTTCCCATTTTCCCCCTCCCTTCCTTATCTATGTCTTAGCTCTTGCACTATCTGAAATGTCATCAGGCCAAGTACGATAGTTTATTTCACATCCTTACTGTTCATGGCCTGTAAGAATGTCATTGTATTTTCCCTTGTTCCCTCCCTTGCCTTGAAGCGCTTTGAAATACATTGCGTATAGGCGCTATATAAATAAACTGTCATATCATATCACATCAGCTGAGTTTTGTTTCCAGTCAGGCAGCAGGATGATGCAAAGTAGGCACACATTAGGTTGAAGCTGTGAGTTTCAAAAACACATGGGCATTGGTGTGTAGCCAACCTCTACATAACAGGGCCTGTGTGACAGCAACCCATGCCTCTCTAACCTGCGCCACGACCAAGAGAAATGACAGACTCCGTGCTAGATTATCCAAATTATACGAACCTATAAGAAGATCCCTTCCGACTACTAACCTTAAAACTAACCTTAAGCTTAGTCTGACACCCTTTCATGTAAATCTGTCTCCGCCACTATCCACCTTGGTTATGTATGTCCCTCAGAACAATAACCACAAGCGTAAGTTGCGTGACATTAATTCTGACAAATTTACCCCAGTCAAGGCAACTGTAATGCTCACCTGACTCCCAAGGGGGCGCTGGCCTGGTTCGCGCTGCTGTGACCTCTTCTAAGGTGATGCGCAGGGTTCGGAAGACGGACTGGACAGGGCCCCGAAATCTGGCTTGTCTGGCTCGCAGAAGTGTCCTTCTGTAGGCGAAAATAGGGGATTAACTGTCTGCGGGGTAATGCAATCGGCCTCCCACTTCCCCCTCTCACCCTCCTCGAAACCCTTCTGTGATTCCTCGTAGCGTCTCACCTTAGGGTCTGGAAGGATGAGCTCTCCATCCTGCTTCTGATGCAGGGGCGCGTTGGTATCCAGTTACTTCACTGGATTTTCGGATTAGTGAGAACCAAACTTGCTTGGCTTCCAGGTAAGTTTGTTGATAAGAGGTTCCCCTTATGTCCATGCATTAATGTACTAATGCTAGTGTCTTTTTCCCCATAGGGGCCGGGGTACGGAATGCCGGGGAACAGGCACCGACCCGAGATGAAAAGGGAAATCCTTGTAGAAATCAGGTAAGTCTTTAATGAGCGTTTTTTGGTAATGTCTTTTCATTCGCTCATTAACGCTGATGTCTCTTTTTCCCCTTAGGGGCTGGGGTCCGGAAATGCCAGGATGCGGCGCGGACCCGAAATGGAGAGGGAAGGAATCAGCAGGTAAGTCTTAACATGGAGATTTAGCTTTCCTTATTCCCTTCTCTCTCTCACCTTTTGTTCTGGTCTTTTTCTTCCTAGGAGCTGGGGCGTGACTGCGAATCCGGATGATCGCTGCTGAACATGGAGGCGCCCTGTAAAGGTGAGTGGAATGCGGCGCTGCAGCGATCGACGCAATGGGCTTTTAAATAAAAGTCTTCCTTTTCAGGATTGTCGGCGAGATGTCTCCGGGATGCGGTTTTAGCAGGTAAGGACTTTTCCTTCTTCTGTTCTCTTCTTCTCTTCCTTTGCAGGTGATTCAGGATGCTGGCAGGCGTGGCAGAAGTCAGGATGCAGGAGCAGACACGGTGAGCGTCCAGCTGCTAGATGCAGAACAACACGAAGCAGGTGTGGCTGTTCGGGTGGGGTTTAAATAGCCTTGGAAGAAGTTCCAGGTATGTATCCTTCCACCAATCAGGTATGTATCCTTCCCCGACCACGCCCGGATGGTAAATTAGTCCCACAGGTAAAGTAGTTCCTTTCAGGCCTCAAGGAGGCCGGGATCCTGCAGCATGGTCTGCATCAGGTAAGTGCACCCAAGCACTCCCATAATGAGCCTGGCGCCTATGGCGCCAGGACTGATGTCTTTTATGAGCCTGGCGCCATAGGCGCCAGGACACTGTCCAAAGGGCCCCTATATGGGGTTGCTGGGCCCTTCCTTGGGGACTGGATGTCCGCTTTTGGGGACGCAGGGCTTGAACCGGCTCCCCGGGAGCGGGCATCATGACAGCAACTACTGAGACCCCCCTCTCAAAGGAGCGCTTCTCAGTGTAAGATCGCTCGTCGCACACGCCACTGACATTGCCGACCTAATCACAGAAGGCAATCTAGACTTCCTTGCGATTACGGAAACATGGCTCCACAGTGCAGCAGGACCTTCTCTTATGCTAGCTATCCCCCACGGCTACACTATAGCCAGACAAGACCGCGATAGCACCCGAGGATCCTGATCCCAGCATCCTAGTTCAAGAATTTAATAATATTAAGCTTGCCACTCTGGACAGAATTGCACCTCTCAAACTCAGACCCAGTAAACCTATGGCCCACTTAAACAAATGGTTTACGCCACAACTTAAAGACCTTCACACTTTAAAAAGAAAAAGCGAAACTAACTGGAGACTCTGCCCCTCCAGTGAGAATAAAACTAAATTAACCTCACTCTCCTCACACTATAAGGATGAAATCTGCCGGGCAAAACGCAACTCCTATGATGAGCGCATTGCCAAATCCAATTCTAGTATAAAAGAACTCTTTTCCATACTTAAAGAACTTGAGTCCCCAATAGCTACACCGACATTTGTACCAAAGATAAATCTTGGTGCACAGACATCCAAAAGGCACTAGCCAATAAAATTGTCATGCTCCTCCAGTGAGAATAAAACTAAATTAACCTCACTCTCCTCACTCTATAAGAAGGAAATCTGGTGAGCAAAACGCAACTCCTATGATGAGCGCATTGCCAAATCCAATTCTAGTATGAAAGAACTCTTTTCCATACTTAAAGAACTTGAGTCCCCAATAGCTACACCGACATTTGTACCAAAGATAAATCTTGGTGCACAGACATCCAACAGGCACTAGCCAATAAAATTGTCATGCTCCAAAATAAAATTCAGCAAAAAATAGAAGTGTTGAACCTACAGCACTCACTGAACACTCCCGCGACCAGTGCCTCACCACTGGCCCACAACAATATTTTCAATATTTCTAAAATGTCTACCCTGGAAGTAGAAAAAATCATCCTGTCACTGAAGCCTTCTAATTGCAAAGGCGACATCTTCTCTCCTTCGGCAACCGCAGACCCAACACCCATTCTGTGCAGGGTCCCTCAAGGCTCTTGCGTCTCACCAACTCTATACAATATGTTCACCAAACCCTTGTTCGATGATCTGGACCATCTGGGTTTAACTACACTAATTACGCAGATGATACCCAGATTCTCCTCCCACTTTCTGGGGATCACAGTAAGGACACGGGGTTGGTGAACAAAGTATATCTTATCATCCAAGTATGGACGGCCACTCATGGCCTATGCTTGAAAGATGATAAGACTGAGTTGATAATTCTGGGCTCACAGGCTAACATAAAAAAATTAGGTCAGGAATTCTCCTCATTCAATATTGGCGGGAACTCCATTAAAGTATCCAAGGAGGTAAAAACCCTTGGCTTCTACTTGGACTCCACATTGTCCTTTGATAAACAGATCAAATCCTTGACTTCCTCCACGGCCTACACGTGCAAGTTACTCAGAGCGGGCAAGCCATTCCTCTCTGACGACAGCTGCTTGATCCTGGCTAGAGCCTTAATACTCTCCAGAATTGACTACTGTAATGCTCTTTACAGTGGTGCCAATAAAACGACTATCCACAAGCTCCAAACTTTACAAAATAATGCCCTAAGAGCAGCCTTAGGCATAAACAAAAGAATCACATTTCCCCTTTTAGACGCCATCACACATGGTTATCCACGGCCAACAAAATACAGTTGAAGACGCTATCACTGACTCATAAAGCTCTCAATAACGCGGCCCCTACATAACAGACAGCTAAACTTCAGAGAAGAACCGCTCACAGACTAACTAGAGCTGGCAATGCTAATTGTCTTACCATACCCAAATTCAAGCTTACCACTGTTGGTGGCAATAGCTTCCCTGTAAAGGCTGCTAAATGGTGGAACTCTTTGCCTCAAGACCTGAGAGCTGACCAGCCCTACCTACACTTTAGAAAAAATGTCATAAAACACATTATCGCTAAAGACCCTTAGCCTTTGACCTTCTAGGTTATGCCCGTTACTCAGGCTTACCTGAGAGCCTTAGTGATACACGGAGGATATGACTATGCACTGCGTATTTATGCACATGCTCATGCTTTATTCTTGTAACTATAAAGGCCATCCTACTTCTGTACTTATTTGCACAGCATGTACACTCTATATGTATGTAATTTCTGTACTTGATGCATATTTGTAACTATGTAAGATTTGCATTTTCATACTGCTGCGCCCTTTTACCTACGGTTTGGTGTGGATAACAAATGAATAAACAAACAAACAAACAAACAATGTGTTATCTCTGAGTATCACGTGTTATGTAAGCATGAATAATGAACTTGCAGAGGGCTGGGTCACACTTTTTTGCAGAATATGCAAGGTTTAGGCTGTTGATAAGAGGACACAGAGGGTGTGGGGACTTTAAAAGTAGACTTTGGAAGCCAGCCCAAATATTGCTTTGGATTCTTGGAAGAATTTCAAGCCCTGCATCAGCTTTCCTGTGCTGTGAATAATTGGAATTCTGTTTTGGGTCAGAAGAGGCCCCCTTGTTCTGGGTTTTAGAAAGTAACAATAAGGTAAGATGGATTTCACATTTCAAATGAGGGGCAAAATGTTTTATGCAGGTCTATAATGTGTTTCTATTTAGAGGATGAGAGCAGCTGGGGAAGATTTAGTATTTCATGTTATTTTTTTCTACCCTTGCACAGGGGTGTGAAGGCATTTAATTGTAAAGAGCTGTTTTTTCTGAAATTGCAGCCTTTAAAAATGAAAAAAGGCTTATCTTTCTACTGCTGAGAAGTCGCTCAAAGGGGCTAACATGTGACTTTGCATGCTGACTAGGATAAGGTATAACAATGTTTGTACATGTTTATAGCTCAGCTACTTATGCAGTTCAGCACATACATATTAAATTATGTCAATGTGTTTAAAAGAGCCTCCTGACCTGTGCGTGGGGGTTTTCAGAGTAACAGCCTGCATTTTTATATATGAAATATAGGCCTGTGCGGATATGTAAACCTACAGCGGTTTTAAAAATACAAGCCAGTATAAATATTTTTATTTTAACTATATGTCAAATATTCACATTCTGTCTTTGGATTGTGATTGGCATGATAAGGCGCTCGCACTATACACTTTTATGTGTGTAACAGTGCTAAACCTTATTTTGTAGATTTAAAAATGTCTTGGGTGTTATAGTGCACAGCCTTAGCCAGTCCGTTTGTGTTTAGAGGCGCTGCACACACCATAATGTCACAACTTTTAAATGACAGTTTTAAACCTAAAAATATTTAAACATGTTTTAAAAATGTTGAGACATGACTGTAAATGTGCACATTGTTCTGTAGCTTGTGAAAGAAAATGTGTACACAAGAAATACGAGAGATTGTAAAGTGGCAGATTGCACATGTTTGTACAGGCCTTTCTGTGGAAATAACTGCAACCAATTCATTTTTCTGTCACACAAGCAATTGAAAATGTTCATTTCAATAATGTTACAAGTGCATTCAGGATAGGGCCTTGTATGAACACATTTTAGAAGGAACAGACAATGGGCCTCGTTACGAGTCACGCGGTATGGAAATAACGGTGGCGTCAAACCCGCAGCCACCGTTGTTTCCATACCGGGTGATCTCGAGTCCTGCAGGCGGAGGTGTCATTCCCGCCAGGTCTGACCTGGCGGGTTTAACATTGCCCGCCTGCAGGCGGACGTGGAGACACAGGCACCATCACAAGATGGTGCCAGTGTTTCCATGGTCCCCATTCCCATTGAGTCCTATGGCTCAATGGGAATGGGGATTTACCAAATTCCGCCTCCGGAATTCCCAGGTCACCTGGGTTGTAATGCCCCGGTAATTCCGGGAATCACGCAGGCGGAATGGTAATACAAGTCTGGCGGTAACCGAGCCGGAAAAACCAGCAGGTTACCGCCGGACTCGTAATTAGGCCCAATGACAAAGTTGATAGCCCTGGCTTTTATGTAGGCATAGTGAAGTTTGCTTAAAGCAACCATACATACGTGACGAATGTGATACCCATGGTTTATTTCATAGCAAATGCAGTGTTTTTAGAGAATAGTGTGCTGCATGTGAGCGATCGAATTTGAATATAGGGGTGCATAGGGAGGATTGTTATAGCCTGTATTAAAGACTCTAGGCGTAAATTAAAAGTGTTTCTTTTTTGTTCAGCCTGCGCAAAGTGACACACTGTGAAAAAAATTCTACACCAAGGCGCTTCATTTAACACATGTGCATGGGGCGATCTTAAGTGTGTGCCACAAATTTAAAATATGTTTTTAAATTTCAGAAGAAAAAAGGCATTGAGAAAGTTAATAGTCATGGATTTTATATAGGCATAGTGAAGTTTGCCTAAAACAACCACACACAAATGGAGAATATTACATCCAAGGTTTTATGTTATAGCATGTTTAGTGTTTTTGGAATATAGTCTGCCCATGGGAGCGATATGAATTTGAATATATGGTGTGCAGAGGGAGGATTGTTATAGACTGTGTTAAAGACTGGTTGGAGAGCGACATTTATAATGAGGCCTTAGCTGTTTAATTGGGCCTGTTGCATCCTATGTTGCTGTAATCATTACATTATATTGATTTAGACTTTGGGCTCTTAGGATTCATGTGCAGTGTGCTTTCTTAATTGTGTGCCATGAAATAAAAATATATTTGCAACTTTTACTGCGTTTTATAAAATATTGAGAGTTTTGCCAATGTGTCACAGATCAGACATTTGCCAAAATGTTGTAAAAAGCATTTGAAATCTAAGGATGACAAGAATCAGTGTGTAAAATATGTGTTATACTGATTTTATATTTTTTATGTTTTTTTATAGAAATATCTTTCAACAACTGGATGATGCCACAGACGCTAGGCTCTATGGATGTGGATTGTGCAGCAGAGCAACAGGCACTCAATGCATTTATGAATATTTCTACGGTTGATTAATCAAATATTGGATGTCTCAAGGGCACAGGAATGGAGCAGCATATTTCTATTGCAGCAACAAACCCTGAATGTTTTACCGACCCAAGGATGGGAGCTAATGTTTTTGTTGCATCAGCAAGGCCTGATGGATTGCTGGTGGGATCCAACACCACAGGGTTCTATTGTAGATTCATCACTGGACCCTGTTGGCGCTGGAGTCTTTGCAATGAACACTGGAATGTCTGGGGGCCTAATGAGTGATTAAAACATCTCTAAGAGGCTGCCTATTTCTCTTGGATCAACAAATCCTGAATGTTTTAATTACCAAAGGATGGAGTCCAATGTTTTTGTTGCATCAGCAAGGCCTGATGGATTTCTGCGGTGTCCACTGCCACAGAGTTGTTTTGTAGAGTCATCACTAGGCCCTGTTGGCTCTGCAGTATTTGCATCACCTGCTGGAATGTCTGGAGGCCTATTGAGTGATAAAGTCTCTAAGGCCCAGCAGGGCTATTAAGGTTTTTGAGATATCCCTGCAATGAACCGTGACAATGAGTATCTTGGAAATGGGCTGACATATGATCCTTTAACAGGGACGTCTGATCATGCAAGCTGTCCCTCTGAGTTCTACCAGCTCAAGATGCCATTTATCATGGTGGTGCACCTCGAGCAAAATAGCTGATGCTCTGGTTTTAAACCCTGGTTATGGAGTTATTCCCCCATCAATGGGGTTTTCAAGGGCTCTAGCGGATATCACAGGACTATTAAATGTTCAAGCATCTCATGCCAGCGCGGGAGTGAGAGTTCCTATATTGTAATCATCTTTAAACTTGTCTCTCACTGGATATGGGCTGGAAACTTGTTTTACAAGTGTACATTCACAGGCCAGACTGGGTGTGAGGCGAGGGCTGGGAAATGGTGGGGTGAATTCTGAATATTTCAAACTGCAAAACTCTGTTAATGTTGAGAATGATTTGAATGGCATAAGGCAACCATGAGATCGCGGAGATAAACGACTGCTAAAGAAAGATTATGCTGGGCGGTCAGTACAAGCAGGTCTGCACAGTTGGGCACTGTCACAAGTGAAATGATTGTGATTAATGGCAACAAAACCAATGTATCAAGATATGCTACGGAGAATGTATCTGTTGATAGTTTTAAAGCTGGGCATAATATTATGAGCTAAGGCAATGTTCACATTTTGGATAACCTAACTAATGCATTGTGTATAGGCGCTATATAAATAAACAATCATATCATCAATAAACCCTGTTGAGAACTCATCTATGCATCCTTCATCTTTGCAGCTGGGCGAGTTTGTAATGCCTTTACAGGTAGACACTCGGACGGTGGTGAATGAAGGTGGTGTGGATTATGTACAACGGGATGGTACAGTCATTATTCATAAAGGCACACTGAATGAGATGGAAGCGCTAATAATCACTATACAGAGGAATAGGCTACAATTCACTAATAACCCAGCATATCCAGAGTTTTCAGACACTATGGGCTCATTACAAGGAGGGGGCTAAGGGGTTAACGGCACCGGTAAAGGTGCCGGAGCCGTTAACCCTTTACCACCCCATTATGAGGTCCACTCGCGTGACCCGCTTAGGACACCTGGTTTTACCAGACGTCCTTAGCGGGTCCCGCGAGCAGCCCAGCATGCTAACAATGGGCCCGTCATTAACGGGCCCGTTGTTAGCATGCTCCCCATTCCCATTGAGCCCTATTGTGGTTCAAATGGGAATGGGGATGGATCGCGTCCCCTGAATGGGGAAATACTGGGCTCTCCAAGGTCGGAATGGCCATGTATTTCCCCATTCAGGGAACCCAGACCCGTGTTTGGGGGTAGACATGCCTTTATTAAGGGCATGGCTACCTCCAAACTCGTAATGAGGCCCAATGTCCACTAAAAACCATTTACTCCTTGAGGCAATTGTCAAGAATGCTGGCATTGTTAATAGAACAGATGAACCAGACGCATGTATAATAGTGCTGAGAGTCTAGATGCTGATCCCCCTAATATTGTTGCTGTTGATATCCATGAGGAGGCTGGGTATAATGAATACAATGCAGTTGTTATCAATACTATTCCTGTTGCTATTCGGGAGGCGGTTGTAGATAACGATGGGGGATGCCAATGTTTCTAATACTGCTTTAAATGATGTTCAAGAGGGGGTGGGCCCATTGATGGAGAGATGTACAATACTGATGTTATTAATATTACAAATGACCAGGCGGTAAGTGTTCAACCACAGGCCCATGTTCATCCTCAGTTTTCAACAACATCGCACAGTAACAACGATACAGCTGTTGAAACACCTCCTAATAACCTAACCTTAATTCTGGATACTGATAGTGATACAGACACTCAAAATGGATGTGGTCACAATGTGGCGGCAGGGCCCAGTGTTGACATCATTAACACTTCGAATGACCTTGGCGCTAGTGTGATTAGTGTAGACAATGCTGAGGGTGCATACAGGTATACAAGAGTTATCCAAAAGAACAAAAAGAGAAAAGACCCCAGAAGATTGGGAAAAAGTCATAAAAATCAGACGGGGAAGCCCACTTTAAAACAAAATTATAAGAGATTGTTTAGCATTGTACTGCAAAAAGAAAAAGATGATACAATCTATGATTCAAAGCTCTTTTGAAAATGTGAAAGGGGCTGTTTTAACGCTAATAAAACATTTGGGGGATGAGATTAACACCTTAGCAGCGGCAGAGACTTATGAATTAGCCATAGGGTTGCAGTCAGATATGACGGTAGCCGATGGTCTGGTTGTTCAAAATAACACATCAGTTACAGAGGGGTCTTGTGCTGTATTTTATGAAACATTAACAAATGTTCAGCCCGCTTCAGTGCTGAAAATGGTTCAGGTGATTGCCTAGCCAATATTTCACAAACATTTACGGGGACTAGTATATCCAGATCTCTGTCAACAACCGATCCTGAAATCCCCCAAAGATCAAACATATCAGATGAGCACAAAACCTTATGACTATCAACTAATGACTCCCAGCAAACCATCCTTACTAGAAAACAAAAAAACACTCAAGAATAAGTCCACACAGCCCTATGCTCAAGGAGACCAAGTAAAATGAAAAAAAACAGACACTGTCAGAGCCATTGTTACAGACTGTTAGGCTCACCTAATCTCTGTGGAGGCTTTCGGGCACGGTTGCAGACCTCCTGGGGGTGAAGTGGCTCGGGTCCGACTTCGCCTTACGCGCTTATGTGGTGACTGGTGGTAATAGGTGATGCTGCTCGGGACTGCTCCTGCGTGGAGAATAGGGGACATGAGTATGCCAGCTTGTGCGCCTGATCCCCTTCCAGACCCCTTCTCCCAAACTGTGGTACCCGTGGGATGCGCTGTCCCTGGAAAGCTCACCATTTGATTAGTTTTGGCGAGCACTCCGTCCTGCTGCTTCTGGCAGGGGTGCTTGTATGATCTGGACTGAGTTCCTTCACTGGTCCCTTGCATGTGGTAGTCCAGTCCTGCTGCGACTAATCCACTATACTTCAGGTAAGTGTTCCTGTTTGCCTTTGTCTTTCCTCGTCTGTTTTTGTTGTGTTGTCAAGTTTGTTGTCTTGTATTGCTGTCCGTTCCACTTTTGATGTTTGCTCTTTTGCATTCTTCCCTTGCAGGTGATGTTGCCGGCCCATCAGAAGCTGCGGAGCTCGAGGCGGCAGTCAGAGAGAATGAGGAACGAAGCTGCAGAGGTACAGTAGCTGGTAAGTTGTTAACTAGGGGGCACGTGGGGTTCAAATGTGGTGTGGCCCTAGGACGGATGTTCTAACCTTGTCCTTCTTCTTCTTCACAGGGTCCAAGTTTGTGGATGCGGAGTGCGGTGCTTTGGTGTCTGGATCAGGATCACTGGATGTCAAGAGATGAGTCTGCAGATGAAGTGATGAAGCACCGGTTTCCTGGAGGTGAGTATGCAGGAGAACGCCTGGTTTCAAAGGTAAGTAAACTGGTCCAAGCGGCGGTGAGCGTCACGTTGCAAGCGAGCGCAATGTAATGCCAAGCACCGGCCTTAAGGATGGAGCAGCTTATATAGCTGAGCTTCTAAAGCCATGCCCACCAGGTTCAGCCTGCCTGCCACACCCTGCCACACCCGATGAGTCAGCACATGAAGACCAGGCCTAGGGAGCCACACTCGATTTGTGAACTTAAACCCTTTGCACTCCCTGGGGCATGGGCTAACAGTCATAACGAATGTTATCTTATGTTATGTTACTTGGCATTTATATAGTGCCTTATGTATCACTGGTATGACCTCAAAGCGCTGGTAGGCTGAACGCCCTCGGGAACCCTAGTTCAAGTCAGTAGAGAGATAGCGTGTTGTATAGTACATGGGCGCACCAGATATGTGTGCATCTGGTGTGGTTGTTGCATGATAGCTGCTTCTTAGCGGTAGGTGTGGTGCTAAGGAAATCAGTTGGATGTGTTCACTCTGGAGGGTGGACACCCAGATTGAGTTGTGGCTGTGTTAGGCCTGAGGAGATGCCTAAGCTATTGGTATGTGCTCAGCTAGCTGTGTTTTATTAGGATGATGGGGAGTTTGTGGGGTCATGTTAGTGTGAGAACAGCTATACCGAATGTGTCATAGTATAGCTGTGTTCTAGTCGGGTGATGGTGTATAGGAGAGAGTAAGCTAGTAGTGTGATATGGTGGATATCAGTAAAGCACCTGCGAGCAAGCACGAGAGCAGGACAGGGGGCATACATAGCGGTATGCATATATATAGGGACAGGATGGAGAGGGTAAGCATGTGATATGGATAACTTGGGGATAGAGGTACATAGCATACACATAGCATAAATATGAGATACAGGGATATATCAAGGCATATCCACTCCATCTACTCTGTCCTTTCCATCCACTCAGTTCACTCTATCCTTTCCTTCCACTCTATTCACTTTTTTCCATTTGTTCCAATCCATTCCATCCGTTCCATCCACTCCATCCACTCCATCCATTCTATCCATTCCATCCACTCTATGTGTTCCATCCATTCCATCCACTTCATTCGTTCCATCCATTCCATCCACTTCATTCACTCCATCCACTCCATCTACTCCATCCTTTCTATCCACTCCATCCTTCCCATCCACTCCATCCTTGCCATCCACTTCAATGATGTGGAAACACTGGTCCATGAGGTATTGGAAACTGTTGGACCCAATGATTTTGCTCAAATAAGAATGGAGGCTGAGGGTTTAAACGGACCATTGTTTACAATGTGTTCACCTCATAATACTTTCTGCATTTTGCAGTTTCTGAAGAATTTGCAGAGGTTTCTGTAGAGTAAGAATGAGATTTTGTGTTTTGTGCCTCTAGAAATTGTGCTGTTAGTTTTCAGGCCACGCTCCGGCAGTGCTTATAAAACTTTGAGCAAAATTCTGCACAGCCACATCGTAAAATCCAAAGGCAGGTGGTTGTTACATTTTCATCACAGTCCCTTAAATCTCTGCCTGGTGTCCAACCTCATAGGTTTATTTGAACCACAGAGTATAACAGATGCAGATATACGTACAAAAGTTCTGCAAGTGCACACAGAGCTGGGGCTCCTGACAGAAATTCCGATAGGTTATGGACAGCTGTCTCTCTTTGTGGAATATTTTGATAGACCCATCAAGATACTTTACTTTAACAATGGGGTGTGGCAGTATTTCCAACTAGCCGCTAAAACAGACAGAAACACTTTGTATGTTTTACATCACAACAACCATGTCTATGGTATAATCAATTTAAATGGTTTCCTGGGGGCTGAACATCTCTATCAGCACTGCCACCACATTTTCCAAAAACCAACATAGACGCAGTTGTCAATATCACTGTCATCTGTGTTTAAGAGAGGACTGTCAAACGCTTACCGAAAAACCAGAAAAATGTTGCTTTTCTAATGGGATATTTTTCATTAATACCTCAGTGAGTGGGAACCTTTTCCCACACACACCTAATCTTTAACTCTTTTTATGGGTGTCATTTTTAAGACTCTCCATAGTGTCTTTTTAAAGTTATCACGTTTAACAACTTATTGGCAATAAGTGCCTGTTTTTGCTGGGCTGCCCTAGGGGCTCCCCATTTAACTTTCTTGTGCTAAGCTTGAGTGAACTACAGTTCCCGATGGTAGAAAGGATTTTTGAATCCCTTTTACATTTGATTCTGTGAAACCAGCACCCCCCACCTTATATGGAGTGCTGGGGAGATACAATGTATCCCCTTTCACACTAAAACTGTAGCAATTCTGTTACAGTGACAAGCTTACCTTTAATGGCTGGTGGCAGTGATACCTTTTACTAATTTGGTGCACCTTTACCGCGGGCTGTGATCACAGCTGCAGTAAAGGCACCTATGAGTGCTCATTTTACCAAAATAGCCCCTGTCTTCTTTTTCTGCCATTTTAGTATTTCTTGTCGTTACTTGTTCCTTCCCCTGACATCCAGGGCTGGAAATTCCTTTGTGAGAATTTTGTCTTTGGCGGGAGTCCCCTGGACACCCCGCCCAGGCTCCAATCGGTCTGTAAGCACTGGAAGTGGGGGAGGAGTTCAAAACTTCCCCCTCCTTTGTCTTATGCCTTGCTTCAACTAGGACAAATCCCAGTGGGGGGCTGGCTGTCCTGATTAGACAGCCAGACGCCCTTTTTTGGGGAGAGAATGCAGAGGTTGTGCTGTAGGTCCTGATAAATACTGGAAACCTGGAAGCTGAAGTCATGTCGACCAATGGAACTTAAACCAAAGAGGATGATGAAGGGAAATCAGCGGAGACAATTTCCAGCGACCGGAGAGCCTGCTGTGTAACCTGAGCCTGCTGCAGCCCTTCCTTCCAATCGACCTGGGGACTCCGAAAATGATGACCCGAACCCAGAGCCTGGTGAGACCCACTAGACTCAAGAAGACCTGCTTTTTTTAGCCATCTCACGGGTTGCTGCAATCTTGCGTTCTTGCATTACCCCAATACCCTGGGACCTCCTGCCACTGTGCGGTGCACGGTCTTCCGAATTCTGATCTCACTGAAACTTCGTGGGCATCTTGGTGTATCTCCAGAGATACGAAATGAGACTGAAAAGTCCCCTCACAAGAGTGCTGGACCTTTAAAACGATGAGAAATCAACCGCAATTTTCTGTCTTCTTCTGTGCTCCTTGAAAAGGCGCCAAATCCGCAGAACCACATTTAGCCATGAGAGAAATCTTGCCTAGAGCCTTCTTCATTGATCCCTGCTGCAAAGTCCCTTCTGAGGTCTTGTTTTCAGTCTCCACGACAAGGAATCCACTGACTGGGTATTTGGCTGCAGTCCCTGAAATTCTCCTGCTGCAATCTCTTCTTCATTGCTGAGGCACTGTGTTGGCTTGGGTATATACTTACCTTAAGCCTTTTGGGATTTCTGTGTAGTCCTGGGGTGTTTTCTGTGATTGGGAGGTCCCTCATCCAGTGCACCCAGTCCCACTGCTAGAATCCTACTGGGGTGTCTTCTGTGTGAAGCCCCTGGACCCTCTTCTAACTCTAAAAGGAAACTCTGACTTTTGCTACTAAAGAACTTATTCTAACACTGCCTGTTGGTCACTTGTCCTAGTGACCCCCTTCTGCCACTGAGAACACTCATGCTCTAAGAATAAGGGAAAGACTTTGAAGGGATTGGGACTTCTGCCTAGAAAAGAAATCAAGTGTTTTACTTACTTGGAAAGAGTTGGTTGGTAACTGTAATTCTAAGAGAGAACAGTTACATAAGGTCTTACTGATCTTGAATGTGTGATGCACTATTTTTAAAAGTATGGTTAACATCTTTTCTTCCTTAGCCACTGTTTTGCCAGTCTAATAGAAAGTAGATGCAAAGTAATTTTATTCTCCTGTGATTAGGTTGTGCCTATTTACAAAAGTTATGTGTTGGTTTCACCAGATTATTCCTGTAGGGTAATTGTATGAGTGTCCTCCAACTGTTGGTATCACCTGGTTAGTCCTGTTAGGATAACTGTATGAGTGTCCCCCAACTGGGTCTTGCTTCCCCTGCCAAGTCTACATTAGGTTGTTGCCTACCTAGAATAACTATTCAGTAAAGTGTGACAATGGGTTTTACTTTCCCCTGCATTGTGAAGTTAAAGTATGTGGGTTTTACTTACCTTGTGTTAGCTGTGTGCCATCTAAAATAAGTTACCAGAGTTATTGCTTACCTCAATCTGGGGTTCCCTGATTTCTAAAGCATCTGTAATATACATCCTTAGGTTTTACTCACCTGGTATAACTGTGTGTTATGACAAAAGTAGTTATAGGTTTTTACTGCACCTAGGATAAGTGTTTCACTATTCACCAAAAGTATATTGTCCAGTTGACTGTTTATGTGATTTGTTCCAAGAGTTACTCTACAACTGGAAGGGCCTACTGTCCTTGTATTAATGAATGTAATCTGAAAGTAACCATTGGTCTTTTACTCCCAAAGAATAGGCTTGACCTATACTAAATGTGTATAACAAGGTTTTGACTTCCCTAGAACTACTGTTAGGTGTTCAAAATAAGGTTTATACTTGGGTCTGTGGATTTCAAGTATAGTGTTGTGTTTTTATATTGTGATTTTATATAATGTGTTAGTACTTACTTAACCCCTAGATTTATCTGGGCCTACCTGTATTTAAATAAATACTTTATGTTTACAATACATAGTGTTTCAGTGTTTCTTTGGATCCTTTGTATTACAATTTCACTTGTACTGTATCTACTGCCCTCTCTCCTGCCTAAGATAAACCTGGCTGCTCTAACTATGCTACCCTATACTCAGGTGCTACAGCCTTATACTAGGAGTGGAGTCTTGTACTGCCTCAGTTGAATGGTTTTACTAAGCCCTTAGTTGGACTTCAGAAAAACTGTCCTAATAGCCTATGATGGATACTTTATATTGAGGCAGTTCGTTCGGGAAAAAATTAAAGTGAAACCTATCACTCGGGGATGCTAAGCTGATGGCCATCTTTGTGGTACCTCTACAAATACGGTTTATTGATTCCTTGAACTTTTTTGCCCATGAAACTCAGCAAGCTTCCAAAAAAAATTAGTTTTCCCGGTTCAGAGAGTTTCTTTCCCCATCTTTTTACCACAGCTGCTAATCAAAACTACATAGGCCTGATGCCATCCCAGAATCATTATGGCGTTCAATACATTCAAATGACTCATCATGAAACACCTACAAAGGATGGAATACATGTGTCATACATCAATCCTTTTCAAAATATCACACTGGCTAGTTGTATACAGATCTACAGACAACTATGTCTAAAACCTAAAACAATTGTGGTGCTGCCCCTTGATTCGTATCACGAACGTAAAAAACATTATTCAACGCCATCTATTCAGTGGCTCTTATAGATCTCAGAAACAGAGAACATCAGTATACAGCATGCTCTAACTGGCAGTGGTGAAAAACGCAGAGGACAGTATTGGTTGGACAGCTATGCAGTGGTTCAGGGAGTGGAAACAGCCTATAAATTTGACAGCTGCTTTTATCATGGCTGTCCTGATTGTTACCCCATGGGAGTTTAAACACTTTGGCAGGTACTACTTGTGAACAGCTGTATAGACGCACTCCGTTGAAACAAACTTTTCTAGCCAGTCGGAGTATTCGCGGCATCACTATCTGGGAACACGAGTGGTGCACGTCGGTGAAAAACAATTCTGATATAGGCTGCTTTCTTAAAAAGATTAATCTTCCCGATACCCTAAACCACTGAGACGTGCTATATGGTGGCTGCACGAATGCTTTAAAGTTACACCACTGCATCTCAGAGGGTGAATAAATACACTACCAAGATTTTACCAGTCTATACTCCTCTGTGAATAATGACAAACCTTATCCTGTGGGACACCCCAAGATCATCTGCAACAATGTTGGTGATATAGACCAATATATTGGTCTAATCAGATGTGAGGTCTATCCATTCCGAGGTCTCTACATACCTGTGTTACCCTATAGATGCAACGGTAAACTAATGTTTCCGATTTGCCACACATGCATTGAGACAAAACAGTCCCATTGTGAGCACACGAATAAGGAATGAGGAGCGACGCCTAACCGGAACTTGGTTTATAATCGAGCTGCAAGCATCTCTGAATCAGGGATATCGACTGGGGCGTATACACAAAATATGGCATTTTAAAACAATCACCCTTGAACTTCCCTGTGATTATGTTCGCATGTTCCTACAACAGAAACAGGAGGCCTCTGGCTTTCCTGATGACTGTGTTGTTGATGCCGCTAAACAGGCTTACATTGATGATTATTATAAACATCACGGCATACACTTGTATATGGAACACATTGAGGACAACCCCGCCCGGCGGCTGTTGGTAAACTATGCCTTAATTCTTTGTGGGCTAAGTTTGCACAAAGAGTTAATTTGCCCAAGGCATCCATCATCACAAACCCTGATGTGCTTCACGCCTATCTATTTGATCATACTTATGACATGACCAGTTGAGTGTTCATAGATGATTAAAACTGTTTGGTGTGATGGAACAATTACAAAAGCGGGTTCTGTATCACAATACCAATAGTATTATTTTTGTCAGCCACCCTGGTGATGTCAACCCACCCACCAGCATGTATCTAGGGGATCTAATTTCTGAGCTAGTTCCTGAAAAATACATTATGTAGTTTGTATCCGCTGGCTCCAAAACATATGCCTATCGCACATCTCTAGGATCCGTTGACATGAAAGTAAAAAGTATAATGTTAAATGTTAACAACACGGGTACAATACATTTTGAAAGTTTAAAAGAACTGGTCCTTTAAACAAAAAGATTTGTGTAACACCTCTCAGTCTAGCGTCATTACACATATAGCGCACAATAAAAAACAGTGGGATATTGTTGTAGAACCTCCTCTATCCCTTTATCACTGCTAGGTGCTGGGCGCTCTTTGTGTTCTCCCCGCTCAGTGTGGAGTGCCTTTGATTTCTTGGATTCACCAGTCGCGTTGTCAGCAGCTAAGCCTGGTGTGCGCAAAGGGCTTCACAGACCTCTGTTGTCTGCCTCCTGCCTTCTCACCGCCGTCTCTCCCATCTGAAGTCTGCCGTTTTGACTTGCGCTTGTCACTTGCCTGTCCCACTCTCCCTGTTGCTTTTCTGTGCCTCCGATGTCCGGGGATCTGCTCCACCTGTTTGCTGCTCACTTCAAGCCGTTACTCAGCTCTCCCGCGGTTCCCCTGCTGAATTTCTCCCAGGTTTCCTCCTTCATGTACCAAAATGATACCATGACGGATCACCGTGGGCTGCCCAAGTAGTCTGGGTCCACCTCTAAGAGGGCTCTCTTAGTGGTTCCCTGCTCTGTGAGTCACGCCTCCCATTTTGAGAGGGATGGGTGCCAAGTCTCTGCTGCAGTTTGCCATCCGATCTTTTGTCTATGTATGTCCCTCTTTGTCGGACAAGTGCCGCAGTGGATGCACAATGTTTACGGTCACAAATCAGAGCACTGCCAAGCGATTTAAGCCAGGTTTTTATCGCTTTTCCAGGATCTAGCAGGGAGTTCAAGACGGACATGTCCTCTCTACATCGCCACTGGTCATGCCCCTACCATTAGGCAACTTATCACCTGAAGAACTGAAAAATTAAAAAGCATCAAGGTGTTCAGAATGCTACAAGCAATGTATTCATGGTTACCAGACATTTGGTCGAAATAAATTGGTCGACCAGACAAATGGTCGAACCAATTTGGTCGAAAACCAAATGGTCGAATTTTTTTTTTTATATTTTCACCCCTTTTTTTTATTTTTTTGGGGGGCCCCCCCCCCAACCCCCTTTTTTTCTCTAAAAACCCCTTTTTTTAAAAAACGAAAACCCAAAAAATAAATATATAAATAAAAAAGAAATTCGACCATTTGGTTTTCGACCAAATTGCGTCGACCAAATGTCATTCGACCAGTTTTCAGTCGACCAAATGACTGGACACCGTATTCATAAGGCAAATATAGATCGAAGCAACAGATTGTATGGAGAGCAGTTATGTAGGCCAAAGCTGTCTCCAGCCATGAAAAAGAGGAAGATGTAGAAAAAAGCTACAATACAAATCAAAATACCTACATAAGACAGAAATAAATGCTTCTTTTGCAATAAAGAAGGAAAAAGAAGAAATCTATTATTTTTTAAAGCAACTGATTAAGCAGGCATCCCTTTGAAGAAAGCAGTAGAACTATCCAACAATGACGCATAGAAGATTAGTCTTAGCAATTTTATAGAACCTCAGACAAGGGAAATTGCATAGCACAAGCTATGTTGGAACACACATGTAGTGAATGTCTTACGACTAAGCAGAAAAATGCAGCCAAATGTACTGTCTTACGAAGCAACAAATGTGGAATTTGTATCTTCAATAAGAGATGTTCTCCTTGAAGACAACGTCACAACAATGGAGGAAATTGAAAGGCTTTACAGGAAAATTGCAGCTAACAATGGTTTAGAAGGACAGATGAAAACAAGAAAACAAATCAAAGCTTTCATAGAAAAAGAGCTTGAATGTATTGGCATTATTTTTAGTAATCCCAAAAGGGTTAATGAACCACAACAAGTCTCAACGAAAGTAAAAGCAGATGCTGAACTATATCATGAAGAAGAAGAATTTGAGGATATTCCCAAAAATATGAGAACCCTTCTTCAGGCAACTACGATTTTACAGAGACCCATGCTAACTTGTGAACTATGGAAATTCACTGGAGGTTTTGAAGAAGTGAATTTGGCAGATGTTGTTACAAAATAAGTTGCTCTTTTTTTTACAAGCGGTACTTTCAAGGACATATGGATGTGAAAAGGAATTTAGAAAAGAGGGGTACTACTGTAATGAGCAGGGCTCATAAATTGTCATAGATGTTTATACATGAAACACTATCATCACAGCAAGATTCCTACGTGAACACATCTACTACACAGCATACCTGTGAAATTCCCTTGAAAGTGGCAGTTGGGCTCACAATGAACACAGCTACCCACAGAAAATGTATCATTCAATTTCTGCATAGCATGATATGATATCATGAGTCATTTATAACACATGTGTACACAAGTGTTTCTTGGCGTGACAAGAACAGGTAGGGAGATAGAGGTAGGACAAAACAAATGATCTTACTAGGCCTTGTGTAATTCAGATTGTGCAAGTGCAAGGGGCGAGGAAGAGGAGAAGTGCCAGGGGAAGCAGAAAGGGGAAGTGCCATCAGGGCAGCATAGGTATGATTAAGTGCAGCAAGGGGAGCCATCTTTGTGGACGTGCAAGGATACAGGGGAATGTATGGTTACAGATACATCCCCTAAGTGTGCAGTGGGCCCAGAGTCAGTGCAGATACTAACAGGTCATGAAGAGCCTGGTGCCCATTGAGTTCAGAGGGTAGCCAGGTGACCAGTCAGTGCAGCAGACAAGTGGGACAGCAAGGTATAGAAGGAGAGAAAGAAGAAGCAAAAGGGCGGTCTTGAGCTACTTCTGGAACCTGAGGTGGTCCTGCTTCAGTTTGAGTGGGGCAGGGAAGCCATTCCAGAGGGAGGCCCCTGCAGAGGAAAGACATCTACCACCCATTCTCTGCCTGGGGAAGCATTTGACCGTTAGAGAGTTGGAGGTAGCTGAGTGAAGGGCTCGAGAAGGAAGAAGTTTAGGAAGATAGACTTGGATGTAGTGCAGGCCCCAGACCCAGAAGACCTTGTGGACAATGCAGAGGGTCTTGAACTTGATCCTTGCAGCCATCAGGCGCCAGTGGGGAGGTTTCAGGGCTGGAGAGATGCAATCCTTTGGCTTGAGGCCAAGGACAAATCTCGCAGTCCTATTCGAGATTAGTTGCAGAGGGCAGAGAGTATAAGAAGGTAGATTGAGAAAGAGGCGGTTGCAGTTGTTTAGCCTAGAGAGAACAGGGCTCTGGAGACAGTGATTTTCTGGGGGAAAGTATGAAAAGGAAGAATACCTCAGAGGAGGTGCAGCTGGCAGTCAGACTTTTTAGAGAGTTTTTTTGCCTCACAGGAAGGCAGAGGGTGAGGGCCTAAGAAGGGCGGCCTTAGTGAAAGAGGTAGAGCGGGAGCAGGGATCCCAAGGAGAAGGATCTCGGTCTTACTGGCATTGAGACAGAGATTGTTTAGAGTGCACCACTCCTAAATCACGGAGAGACAGTCAGGTCAGGAAATAGCGAGAGATGAGAGGGGGCATAGGGGAGCCTGAAGGAGAGCTGGGTATCATCCGTATAACACTGAAAGTTAGAGGAGAAGGTAGAGCTAAGGTGGGCCAAAGGGGCCAAGTAGAAATTATAAAGCTAGGGTGAGAGGTGGGAGCCCGGGGAGCACCACATGTGGAGAGAGAGGTGGTGGAGAGAAAGGACTCCAGTTGGACCTGAGAGGGCCAGTCCAGGAGGAAGGAGGTCAACCATGTGAGGTCCTGTTCCATGATGCCCAGGTTCTCACAGAGATGATTGATCAGGATGGTAGGATTGACCATGTCAAAAGCAACAGAAATATCAAGGAGAATGAGGACAGAAGGAAGGCTAGATTCGAGATTAGTGAACAGATCATTATGGGTGTTCAGGAGCACCGTTTCCATGCCTCTTGCTGCTCTGAAGCCAGACTAATGGTCATGGAGACAACCAACAGATTCAGTGTGGAGAGTAAGCTAGGAGATGCCCAGCCTTTCCAGGAGTTTTCCCAGGAAAGGAGTGATAGAAATTGGGGGATAGTTTGCAGAATGGGAAGGATCAGTGGAAGGTCTCTTCAAGAGTGGGTGCACAAGGGAGTGCTTTAGTGGGAGGGGAAAGTTCCAGTGGTAAAAGATTGATTGCAGAAATCAGACAATGCTGAAGCAAGTGTGTCAATGTGGTTTTGATGGTTCTGGAGGAGCAGGGGCACACCTTCTTGGATGACACTTTCATAGATCGTACTTGTCTCAAAACATTATCAGGGGTGATCACAGAGAAAGAGGAGAAAGGAGGATGAGAGGGCGAGGTAGCAAGAAGGGGGCAGGAGAGGTAGAGGAGATAACGAGGGAAGACAGGAGGAGAGAGAGGACAGAAAGTCCTACATTTTAGTGGTGAAGTGAGAAGCCAGGGTCATGCAGAGGTCCTGGGAGGGAACGGGAGAGGGAAAGACTGCAGCAGGATTGGCCAACTCCTTGCAGATTTGGTAGAGTTTGGCCGTGTTCTTAGAGGCTGCAGAGATGCAGGCTTGGATGTGGGCTCTCTTCTTGGACAGGACAGAGAGTCTCTATTGCCTTTGGAGCAGGTGGCTGGCCAGTTTGTCAGTGGATGTGCCCAATGCCCTGCACTTCCTCACAGAAACCCTACGCATGCGTTTTAGTATGGCAAGGTTGGACTCATACAAAGAATTGCACTTGGAGGTAGGCTTCAGGAGGATTCTCATGACATGGGGCAAGAACATTCAGGGTGTTAGTGATAGACAGATGTAGGCTAGAGAGGGCTGTGCCAGAATGAGGTGGAAGAGGAGCGTGCTGGAGAGGTGACGAAAGGAGTAGCAGGAGAAGGTAGGAGGTTGATAAGGTGCAGGAAATGCCTATCAAAAAGGAGGAGATTGGGCTGAGGGCCTTGGATCAAGATGGTTCCACTCAGATAGACATTAATGATGGTCTTGGAGGAGTGGAAAGAGGCCAAGATGACCTCTGACCTCATGCCACCATTAATGGGAGAGGAAGAAAAAGGAGAGAGAAACAAGAGCATATGAGGCGTCCATAAGTCTGGAGAGGGAACGACAAAGAAAATGTCAGTAAGTGTCTGTCTAGAGGAAGCACTTTCTTCCTTCCGGATTTAGTAAGAGGGATAGGGTCGGAGATGGAATAGCAGTTTGAGAAGATGGGGCAAATTGAGAGCACCAGAGGAGGTGCTAGAAGGAGAGAAGGAGGAGGAGGTGGGAAGAGGAGAAAGGCACAGACCAGAGCCTCACAGTGCGGATGTGCGGAGGGTAAGGGACAGACAAGGGGCACACACAAGAGGATAGACAGGTGACAAGAGGATAGACGGGTGACGCACAACAGTGATGGAAGCACACGTGGGATGGAGACGTAGAAGTGGGAGAGAACCTAATGTGACAGTATGTAGTCGTGCAAAACATTCAGGTTCAAACTTTCCTAAAAGGGAGAAAACGCCAAGAATATTTTTATAACACAGTAGTGATTCAAAACACCCAGATTCGAACTTTCCTAAAGGGGGAGAATGCCAGGATTTTTCATGTGAGCTTCTATAGATTATGCCAGAGTCCTTCGGTTTCATACAAAGATAGCCACAGAGTTAATAAAACTCATGGATGAGTGTGGAGGATCTTCCGTTCCCTAAGAGTTGGTCAGAGACCGATGTGTCCATTGTGATGATAACAACATTGACTTCCTCGAGGATACTCTGTAGGGTAAAGGAACTTTGCAATGCACAGTTATGGTGGTCTATCAGAAGAAGGAAGAGTCAGATGTCCTGAGCCTAGTTAAAATATCAAGACCATCATAACTTCGATCACTGAAGAATATTCCTCAGTCCCTGTCGGAGGTCATGTCTTGCAACATTGCCAAAGGGTGTATACCGCAGAATCCTGTAAGCAGTCAAATCGCCAATTATACAGAGAGCAATACGATTATTTTAGATACCAAAAAGACTTGAGGACCTACTTTGGATGATGGTGGAAGTCTTGCCGTTGAGTGATTTTCAGGAATGTTTCAATGAAGAGTTGCTGTATACACATTGTAAACTCACTGAAGAAACTGAGACCGATGAATGTCAGACCGAGTCAGAACCACTCACTACAGTTCCAACTTGGTCAGCTTTCAATTCCATTTTAAGTGATCCTCCAGCTAAAGAAAACTAGAGTCTGTGTACTCCCACTCATAGATGCTAGCCAACAAGCACACACACACACAGCTCGCATTAATGAAGAAGTTTGTGAAAATAACATCTGCTGTCATCCCAGAACCAAAGAACTGTTGTAACATTGGATCTTGGCCTTTACAAGTTAGCTATGGCTAAAAAAGACTGGATGCTTAGACCAGATGAGCTGCATATAATAATAGTGATGCTTCAAATCATTGGTTCTTTCTTGGATGGTACAGGCATTGAAGTACACAAGCCACTAAGGCTTGCATTTTTCAAATCCATCATCAATGAATTCTACAAAGAGTATGTTGAAATCAAGTTTGAAAAGGTTACCCTTAAGTTATGTTGATGCGCCCATTTGTTTGAATTCCATCAAAGCAATAAAGAACGAAATCACACGCCTTATGCGTTTGGTTCACACAGTGTTAATTTTTATAGATATTCAATGCCCTTTAGCAATGATGCATGTTTCGACGTAAAAAACATCTTTTTCGAAAAAAGACCAGTGGTTTTTGTTGCATCTAATATCCTTTACAGCATTCTCATCCAGTCACGGCTTAATCCCTGTTTTCCTCTGTCCTCCTCAAACAATGCCTTTCTTTCCTCGTGCAAAGGATATTAGATGCAACAAAAACCACTGGCCCTGATTTGAAAAAGACGTTGATTTCTTTCTTTATTGCTTTGATGGAATTCAAACAAATGGGCGCATCAACATAACTTAAAGGTAACCTTTTTAAACTTGCACTTTCCTAATGGAGTAGAGGAACCAAGTACTCCATTGTTACCCAGGTTAATGCGACCTATAAATCACAGTGTGTGAACTGACAAAGTGGGCGCAGAATTCTAACTTACAAGTATCTCGAAACAGGTTCCTAACAATTTCAATACATGTTGAAATCAAAGAAAGTATGGAACATGAGCTTAAGAAGTTACTTAAAAGTTTACAAGTGGATGATTCCCAAGAAACAAAACCAGTCCATAATTACGTTTTGACATTTCTCACAAATTTGAATGTGATGCCCAAAATTGGAGCATTTGAGGCTAAAGAATCTCAAGAAAAAACAACAGTAAGGTTTGCACTTTACTATTTTCATATGATAGACACAAGGCTTTTATTTATCAGAGCAAACTGGGATTTACCCCTTGCATCACTTGAAGAGTTTGTTAAGTTATTTTTCGCCCTCAATTTGATAAACTATGCAAGTATGATAGTATGGTACTTAGCAGAAATGAAACAGCTTCAAAGCAAACAATTGGACTTGTAGAGTGGGTTTCAGAAAGGGAATGGGTAGCTAGCAAGACACTTTTGTGCTTTAGGTTCAAACGAAGCTCTAGAACATCAAAACAGGGCAATGAAAGTACTTGGTGGTGTGGTTAATATTGCTCAAATGAAACAAGCTCTAGCACAATTCTTTTTAGCCTCGCCTGAGCTGTCAAAGATGTCTAAAGAAGCAAATAAATTTGTAGACATCATAAATTATGAATGGTCAAAACATCACCACCCAACATCATCCAAAGCAACATGCCAAAAGTCAGATGTTCAACAAATCTACAACTCGATCATGGCATTCACTAATCCTTTGAATTATGATGGAAAAGAACTCATCAATATCTCAAGGCAGTTTTTTAGGGGGTGGTGAAAAAATGTATTCAGAAGGAGACAGTGTCATGATGCCTACCTCCAAGGAGCCAGGTCCGACCCAGCGACCCCAGAGGCAGGCATCATTTCCCCCAGGGGAGTGCCAGCGGGCCCAAGCTGGGGCCCTTTGGACGCAGTCCTGGCGCCTTAGGTGCCAGGCTCATGTTGGACCTCTGTCCTGGCGCCTTAGGCGCCAGGCTCATAAAGCTAGACATGTGTTCAAGTGTTTTCATGTGCACTTACCTGATGCAGACCATGCTGCCACATCCAGGCCCTCTTGAGGCCTGAATGGAACTACTTTACCTGTGGGACTACTTTCCACCCGGGTGTGGTCGGGGAAGGATACAAACCTGATCGGAGGAAGGATACACACTTGGGACTTCTACCAAAGCTATTTAAACCACACCCGATCAGCAACTCACGCTTCACGTTGTTCTGCTCCTCGCAGCTGGACGCTCACCGTGTCAGCTCCTGCATCTGGACTTCAGCCACGCCTGTCAGCATCCTGGGTCACCTGCAAAGGGAGACAAGAGACCTTACCAGCTTAATCTGCACCACAGAGACATAACCGACGATCCTGAAAGGGAAGACATTATTTTTAAAAGCATTTTGTTACCATCGCTGCAGCGCTGCATTTCACTCACCTTTCCTGGGTTCCTCCATCTTCAGCAGCGATCATCCGGATACACAGCCACTTCCCAGAGTCTAGAGAAAAAGACAAGAATAAGAGGTGAGAGAAGGAAGGGAATAAGACTTACCTCATTTCATTTCGGGTCTTGCCGCTTCCAGGCATTTTCCGGACCCCGGCCCCTATGGGGAAAAAAGACAAAGACATTGAATGAGCGTATGCAAAGTCAGTTCCCGAGCGCTCATCCAGAACTAACCTGCCATTTACTGGAACTGGAACTGCACGTTTCACTTCGGGTAGGTGCCATATCTCCGGCATTCCGAACCCCGGCCCCTAAGGGGAAAAAAGACATAAACATTAGCGCTTGCTGCAAAAAGACAATGAACATTATTATTAAGCTTGGACTTTTGAACTTGCAACAGAACTTTTACAGAGCCTTACCTGAATAGTCAAGCTTACCTGAACTCCCATCAATCCTCAATCCAGTGAAGTAACTGGGTTTCAACGCGCCCCTGCATCAGAAGCAGGATGGAGAGCTCATCCTTCCTGACCCTAAGGTGAGACTTCACGGGGAATCATGGAAGGGTATCGTGGAGGGTTGGAAGAGAGTGGGAGGCTTGATCATAACTCAGTCAGTAGGTAATACTCCCTTTTCACGCACAGGGGAATATTCCTGCGAGCCGGAGAAGCCACAGTAGAGGGCCCTCCCTGTCCATCTTCAGAGTCCTGCGCTTCCCCATTGAAGAAGCATCAGCACTCAAAGCCAGACCTGCGCCTCCGTGGGAATCAGGTGAGCGTTACAGAACGCGAAGCCTACCCACAATTTCCCACCCGGGCGCTATGGAGACTTCCGAGACTGACCAGCTGGCCCAGCTTTTGGGGGAATTACGGGCAGAGGTGCACTCAGCCCGCCAGGAGACTAACGCTCTCAAAAGAGAACTGATCTTATCCAAGGAAAGAACAGATGACCTAGCCAAAAGGTTATTACAGGCCCAGGCAGGGCACACTCCTTTACCTAATTCCGGAGACATTTCCACATCAATGGGTTTGAGTAACCCGGTACAAATTAATCTAACTGGACACATGCCTTTGGCCCCGCCTGAACGTTTTGCGGGGATCCCAAGAAATATGCCGTCTTTATGAACCAATGTCGTTTACACTTTCTGTGCAGACCCGGAGCCTTCCCTAACGACCAGACCAAGGTAGCCTTTATACTATCTTACCTCAGTGGCAGTGCTGCCGATTGGTCTATTCCATTGATAAATCAGGATGATCCCATTCTCCAGAATTTTCAGGGCTTCCAGGCCAGCATGGAAAGGTTGTTCGCTCGACACTCTCAAGGACAGGCCCTTGATAACGAACTGCTATCCTTACGACAGGGTAATCAGGATCTTCTGTCCTACATAGCCACCTTTAACAGACTGTTTGTGGAAACTGGATGGCCAGAAAGCAAAAGGATCACATTGTTTCATCGAGGCCTGCGCGGAGAGCTTAAGGATGTTCTAGCTCAGATAGTAAACCCACCCCAGGTCTGCGCAGACTACATTGACTTGGTGGTTCAACTTGATCACAGGCTTCAAAATAGAAAAGCAGATCGGTTCAAGTATGAAAACCGAGCACCGATCAAAACCCACGCTAACTCCAGGAGTACCGACGTATCTGAACCTATGCAAATCGGTGGGGTTAAAGGACCATTAACGCAGAAAGAACGAGAGAGAAGGCGGCAAATGCAACTTTGTCTGTATTGCGGGACTTCCGGTCACTTTCTTCGAAATTGTCCAGTTAAACCACTTAAGAAGGTAGTTGGAGCTACTGATAACGAATTAGTGACACCTGATCCGGGAAACGACCTAGCCCGGCAAGCGTAGGGGTCCACTTGCCGAGCTTGAAAACTAACTCTTTGACCTCGCATTTTGTCATGCCAATGGTGCTCGTGGACCCAAAACAGCCTCAGCAGTTGCATGCTATAAAAGCATACATCGACAGTGGAGCTATTGGAAATTACATAGACCGTGAATTGGCTTTCAGGATTAAGCTTCCTCTCCGCCTGAAAGTAACCCAAGATGTCATTACTACAGTAGATGGAACCGAAATAGCCTCAGAGCCTGTAACGCATTCCACTGTTGAAGTGACACTGGTGGGTCAGGATGGACATCGGGAAGCAATCGTGTTTGATGTGATCAAGGCCCCACAATTTCAAGTAATTCTTGGAATTCCTTGGTTAGAAACACATAATCCCAGAATTGACTGGCGAGCAAAGAAAAGTTTTCCTGATTGTGAACCCACTTGTTATCTAAGAAATCCAGCTATGGGTCTAGCCTCAGCAACTTCCACCCCTGTACAGCTACCATCAGAATACCAAGAATTCCAAGACGTTTTTCAGAAAGAACAGGCTAACACGTTACCTCCCCATCGGTCTTATGATTGCCAAATCGATCTGGTACCCAATGCTCAACTACCTTGTAGTAGGATTTATGCTCTTACGGAACCTGAGAACCTAGCCAATGGTTTTATTTGCCCGTCCAAGTCTCCTGTCTCTTCAGCTCTGTTCTTCGTGCCGAAAAAAGAAGGCGACCTTAAAACGTGTATAGACTATCGCGCCCTAAATCAAATAACGATTAAGAATCGTTATCCTCTTCCCTTGATCCCTGAGCTTATCGACCAGGTGAAAGACGCTTGTGTGTACACCAAGTTAGATCTCCGAGGAGCTTATCACCTGGTGCGCATAAAAGAAGGCGACGAATGGAAGACTGCATTCCGCACCAAGTTTGGGCTCTTCGAATATCAGGTGATGCCCTTCGGTTTGTGCAATGCACCTGCAGCCTTTCAGTACTTTATGAATGATGTTCTTCGGGAACTTATCGATGTCTGTGTCATTGTTTACATTGACGACATCCTGGTGTACTCTTCTTCAGAATCTGATCACAGAAAACATGTTAGGGCAGTTCTTGAGAAACTGCGCCAGCACAGATTATTTGCAAAACTCGAAAAATGCGTTTTTCATACCACAGAAGTTGAGTTTCTCGGATTCACCCTGACACCTCAAGGAGTCCGAATGGACTCGCGAAAGGTGGACGCCATCCTCAAATGGCCATCTCTAAGCTCGGTGAAGGGAGTTCAGAGCATGCTCGGCTTTGCCAATTTCTATCGAAGATTCATCCCGGAATTTTCCCGAACAGTCCAACCCATCACCGCTCTCCTAAAGAAAAACAAACGCTTCGAATGGACTCTTGAGGCCGAACAAGCCTTCCAGGACCTGAAAACCAAATTCACCTCTGCACCTGTATTGAAGCACCCGCACCCAGATCTCCCGTACATAGTGAAAACCGATGCATCCAGTTCGGCCATGGGAGCTGTCCTGTCGCAAAGAGACCCAAAAACTAACAAATTACACCCAGTGGCCTTTTGGTCCAGAAAATGTTCTCCTCCTGAAATCAACTACACAATCACCGATAAAGAGTTACTGGCCATCAAATCTGCTTTCAAGGCTTGGCGTCACTACCTTCTCGGGGCAAGACACACCATCACCGTAATTACGGACCACAGAAACTTACAGTATTTAAAGACGGCCAAAGCTCAATCTTCACGACAACTCCGATGGGCTCTATTCTTTGCGGAATTTGATTTTGTAATTACCTATCGCCCTGGCTGCAAGAATGGAAAAGCGGACGCCTTATCCCGGATTGGCATGGAAGAACCTAATTCGAGCTTAGAACCTGTGCCCATCATACCTGAGCAAAGAATCTTAGGCTTAACTTCATTGCAAACTATTGAGGATATCCAAACGCAAGTAAAACAACTTCTAGACTCTTCAACCTTACTGGAATGGAGTCAAAAGGGTCCTCATTACACCGTTAAGGATGACTTACCCTACTTCCAGGAGCGGTTGTTTCTGCCAAGTAAAGAATTGCAAGAACTTGTTATTGCCCATCATCATGAATCTTTAATGGAAGGACACCCTGGTAGCGCTAAAGCAGAGGGAAAAATCAAACGCCACTTCTGGTGGCCTTCTTGGAGAAAAGACATAAAGTCTTTTGTACTGTCTTGTGGAATTTGCGCCCAAAACAAGGCTCAAAAGAAAAGGCCAGCCGGCCTACTTCAACCCTTGGATATTCCACCGGCGCCATGGCACACCCTGTCAATGGACTTTATAACAGATCTGCCTCCTTGTGCTGGTTACAACACAATCCTTGTAATTGTGGACCTATTCTCCAAAATGGCCCACTTTATCCCTTTAAAGGGTTTGCCTTCAGCTTCCACCTTGGCCAAGGAATTCCTGGAGAATATAGTTCGCATACATGGATTCCCTTCCATATTAGTCTCGGATCGTGGAAGTCGATTTATCTCACATTTTTGGAAGAAGTGTTGCCAACTAGCACAAATAGATGTGCGGTTATCCACCAGCCACCACCCCCAGACCGACGGACAAACCGAGAGAACCAATCAGACTCTCGAGCAATATCTTCGGTGCATGTTACACCAATCCGAGTTAAATTGGAAAGACATCCTTTGGATCGCAGAATATCCATACAACAATTCAGTGCATTCTGGAACCGGACAAACCCCCTTTTATACTTTGTATGGTCACCATCCCCGGACCTCTGACCTAGATCCACCTCTGACCCTGGAAATGCCCGCAGTAAATCATCTGCATTCCACAATAACCCGAGCCTTCAAAGAAGCTGCAACTCATTTACAGCAAGCCAAGAAAAAGTATAAAGAAAACGCTGATTTGCATCGAAGTAAAACTCCTCCTTACCAAGTAGGAGACCAGGTATGGCTAGCAACTAAACATTTACCCCTCAAGGGCCCGCGAACCTTCAATCCCAGATTCATAGGACCTTATCCCATCAAAGCTATAATCAACCCAGTGGCCTTTAAACTGGACCTACCGTCCAACATGCGTATTCATCCAGTTTTTCATGCATCACTTTTGAAGCCAGTACAACCAGGAACCCGATTGTCAAAGCCTCCAGATCCAGTTCAAATTGAAGGGGAATTAGAATTCGAAGTTAAAGACATTTTAGACTCCAAGGTGGTAAAGTCGAAACTCTTCTATCTTGTAGACTGGAAGGGATATGGACCTCAAGAGAGATCGTGGGAGCCTAGTAACCATGTCCACGCACCTCGTTTAGTACAAAGGTTTCACCGGAGATTTCCGAACAAGCCCAAACCCCCGGAGGGAAGAACCTTGGGAGGGGCCTTGAGGGGGGGTGCTGTCATGATGCCTACCTCCCAGGAGCCAGGTCCGACCCAGCGACCCCAGAGGCAGGCATCATTTCCCCCAGGGGAGTGCCAGCGGGCCCAAGCTGGGGCCCTTTGGACGCAGTCCTGGCGCCTTAGGCGCCAGGCTCATAAAGCTAGACATGTGTTCAAGTGTTTTCATGTGCACTTACCTGATGCAGACCATGCTGCCACATCCAGGCCCTCTTGAGGCCTGAATGGAACTACTTTACCTGTGGGACTACTTTCCACCCGGGTGTGGTCGGGGAAGGATACATACCTGATCGGAGGAAGGATACACACTTGGGACTTCTTCCAAAGCTATTTAAACCACACCCGATCAGCAACTCACGCTTCGCGTTGTTCTGCTCCTCGCAGCTGGACGCTCACCGTGTCAGCTCCTGCATCTGGACTTCAGCCACGCCTGTCAGCATCCTGGGTCACCTGCAAAGGGAGACAAGAGACCTTACCAGCTAAATCTGCACCACGGAGACATCACCGACGATCCTGAAAGGGAAGACATTATTTTTAAAAGCATTTCGTTACGATCGCTGCAGCGCTGCATTTCACTCACCTTTCCTGGGTTCCTCCATCTTCAGCAGCGATCATCCGGATACACAGCCACTTCCCAGAGTCTAGAGAAAAAGACAAGAATAAGAGGTGAGAGAAGTAAGGGAATAAGACTTACCTCATTTCATTTCGGGTCTTGCCGCTTCCAGGCATTTTCCGGACCCCGGCCCCTATGGGGAAAAAAGACAAAGACATTGAATGAGCGTATGCAAAGTCAGTTCCCGAGCGCTCATCCAGAACTAACCTGCCATTTACTGGAACTGGAACTGCACGTTTCACTTCGGGTAGGTGCCATATCTACGGCATTCCGAACCCCGGCCCCTAAGGGGAAAAAAGACATAAACATTAGCGCTTGCTGCAAAAAGACAATGAACATTATTATTAAGCTTGGACTTTTGAACTTGCAACAGAACTTTTACAGAGCCTTACCTGAATAGTCAAGCTTACCTGAACTCCCATCAATCCTCAATCCAGTGAAGTAACTGGGTTTCAACGCGCCCCTGCATCAGAAGCAGGATGGAGAGCTCATCCTTCCTGACCCTAAGGTGAGATTTCACGGGGAATCGTGGAAGGGTATCGTGGAGGGTTGGAAGAGAGTGGGAGGCTTGATCATAACTCAGTCAGTAGGTAATACTCCCTTTTCAAGCACAGGGGAATATTCCTGCGAGCCGGAGAAGCCAGAGTAGAGGGCCCTCCCTGTCCATCTTCAGAGTCCTGCGCTTCACCATTGAAGAAGCATCAGCACTCGAAGCCAGACCTGCGCCTCCGTGGGAATCAGGTGAGCGTTACACACAGAAGGAATGACAGAAAAAAGGTTACCAAATGAACAACAGCTTTAAAGGAGACCGGTTTGAATCTGACAGTTATAGTTTGTGGGCACCAATGAAGAAAGAGAACCTTCAGCTGTATAAAAGTGAATGCAAAGTTATTAAGACAAAAATATTAGACGCCGTAGTGCAGTTCAAGGCAAATCGTTCTTTGTCCACACGTTTGCTGATTGCTTCATGTAGTCAAACTGACATTGATCTACAGGAATACTTGAGTAATTACGAATTCTCTGCAGTACCTCTTTCAATGTTCAACTTAGATGGCACAATGATTTTAGCTGCAAAGAAAAGCAAGCTGATGAAGATCCTCGAAGAGGAACAAAAAATACAGAGGTTTCTAACAACATGACAGATGTCTCTACATTTGTTACTGAGGACAGATTATCTGTACCACAGCAAACATATTTAGCAGCTGTTCTTGACAGATGGCAGAATTTCAAGCACTAGAGAATCCTTCATATGTGAAGACATTCCATAACCTTGCAATTGAATTCAACAAGGAAATAGAACCTTTTCTGCTCAAGTATGATGAAACTCATTTAGTATTTGATATCTATCTAGAAAATTCACTCGAGAACACCATGCAAGGGAAAGAAACAGAAAAAACAACACCTGCTGAGTATAAAAACAGGGATTCTACAAATACTGAAAATGTTGTGATGAGAACCGTCCTATTGAATTATAAAACTAAAGATGAGTTAATAGCTTACCTCTCAAATAAAGCAATTCTGAAGCCTAGTTGGAGAAATGAAGCCAAGTCATCAGAGTGAAATGATGTTGGAGACATTGAAAGCACACATGAGGAGGCAGACACAAAAAAAAGTCTTCACTCCTTTCATGTATCACGTTATCATGCTACTACCCTCCAAATTGTTTCACCTGATACCGATGTTTTTGTCTGTTTACTGTGGTAGTCACTGTTTTTCCCATCAGACAGTATGTTTGTCACAGGAGTTGGAACTAATAGAAGATGTATAGATCTCAAACATGTGTGCTCCTGCTTAGGGCCTACACAATTGCAGGCATTACTAGGCCTTCATGCTCTTTCAGGGTGCGGTGTTACCGGCTGCTTTTCGAAGAAAGGAAACCTATCTATCTGAAATGTTTTCAAGGCTTCAGAACAGGAAATTTTTGAAGCTTTGTGAAGACTTGGCTGTCTAGAAGAATTTAAGAAGGAAGATGAATGATTGATAGACGATTCATTTGTCAAGTCTACTCACCAAGAACAAAGGTTTCAGACATTGATCAAATGCGTTGGTGGAGGGTCACAAAAAAAGAGATGCATAGTGAAAATCTGCCACCAACAAGGAGGGGGAATTGCTGATCAACAATGAGCAAATCTCTCAGAGCCATCACAATTTGGGTGGGAGAAGGCAGATAATCAAAATTCTCATACCATGCGTACACCTCTGCCTGCACCATAATCATTCATACAGCTGCTTCGGTGTGCATCTGTCAAAGGATCGTGTATTGTGCGGTATTGTACAAAAAGACTGTATCTAAACGGTTGAATGAACAAAAAGTTCTAAAAATGCTACCACCGAAGCTTCGAACACCAAAAGTTTGAACATTTGGTGGTAGCATTGCAGGTAAGTAAGGGTCTGGGTGGGGGGTGTCGCATGGGTGTGTTGTGGGTGTGGGGTTGGGTATGTACGTGTGTTCGCATGAGAACGGTTCGCACCTTTCTCATGCGAACTTTCCGGCCGTGGCAAAATCAGCCACGGTCGGATGATGTAGATCGTATTGTGCCTTGAAAATGCCAAGCTCATTCACTAAGGTGCACAGAACTGCGCAAGGGTGGAAGGGTGGTGGCAACGAAGAGCTGTGTGATAACAATGATTTTGTAGATGATGAAAATGAACTCCTAGACTCACAACATGACCTGTAAATCCTTAATTTCTCTCTTTTAATGTAGCGATTGTAGTTTTATTAAATAGTATATTTCAATGACAAAGTTGCAAATTTTTTCAAACTTTCTAATTTAGTGAGTATACAGTCCAAGGTTTGAGATGAAGTAGCAATAATTTATGAGGCTACATCTCGGAAATGGTAAAAGATATCAAAGAACTCCTTCTTTGAACTTTTCTCTTCCTTTGAGAATTTTTAACAAAAAAACCTACTTAGCAACTTTTTCATAGAACCACGCTAAAACCAGTTACAGCTCAAAAAATCTAAATTAATATCCGTATCGGCAGCCATCTTGTATTAATGACATCACAAAGGACCTCTGCCACAAATTCGGACAAAACCTGGTAGTATATGATTGAATGCTTCATTATCAATGTATCGCCAGCAGACATATCTTCCCTTCATTCAAAATCCCACAGACACGGTTATTGCAACAGATGCCCCTCAACTATTGGAGGCATTGCACACTGTACATCATTTGCTGTCCAAACACTGATCTCCCTCTCTGTGTTTCTCTCTCACCCCTTCTCTTTTTCTCTCTCTGTCTTGATTTTCTGCTACTCTTGCCCTCGCTTGCAGCAACCACATGCCGTTTCTTGCCTCTCTCCTTATCCCCCACAAGGCTTTGGTGTAATGAATGTGCTCTAAGGTTCCAGTATGCTTTCCCTCAATCTTAACAGATACATCTTATAGGTTAATTGTGTGTCATGTTACACTACTATTTAATCTCTATAGATGGACAAATGTGCTTTGCAATGCACCATTTGAATGCATCTGTTTCAATCTCACTTGGATGGAGAATCTCCTCCAAGCTTTCCTATGTGTTGGGCTTGCAACGTTTGTTTGCAACGTGTAATATTGGGCACTTTGAAAAAAAGTGTCTGTGGTCAAGTCCACCACTGCATAGACCATAATGTTGTGTTCTGGCATAATGTTTTTGTTACAGACCTGTTTATATTGACTGTGGAACCCATTTTCAAGTTCTGTGTAAATTACGTGAGGGAGAATTGCTACATTTACATTTTTTCATAGGCAGGTACTCCTCCCCGTAATTTTACACTTTTGCATGGCAGAGTGCAAAAGTGGAGTGTAAAAAGGTGGTGCATATACTTGTACGCCACCCTTTTGCCCTCTGCCATGCAAAATAGTAAGCGCTGCCTGCCATGTATGCATGACAGGCAGAATTTTCAATGAATTCTTATTGAGTCCACGTGACTTTGGTTGGTATAAAATGCAAGGGAACTGCATAGAAAATGTAGGCTGGCACAAATACTGAAATATTTGCATGGCGGAGAAGGAATCGTAGCTTAAGATCTGCCCCTCCTCTCCACCATACAGATGAATGAAAATATGGAGTGGAGTAAAATCAATGTGTAAAATGTTTACACATACATTTTACGCACTAATTTCTCTCCCCGCCTCATTGAAAATGAGTCCAATTTTGTTCTGCTGCAGAGTTAATAAAGTATTCTGGCTTTATCTGCAAGTTGAATTTTCGGTTGCTGAACGAGTCTTAACCGTTAATGAGAGGGGGCAAACAAGCATTAAATACCAATTACAACCCGCGGTGAAAACTTCATACAAGTTACTCAGCAGGGTACGCACAGGCTGGTCACACGCAGGTTTGCAAAGCCAAAGAGATTGCTGAAGCCACTGCATACAAGTTCACTTTTTAGTCTGCTGTTTTTAGCAGGAACGTTCTGCAGTATGTCCAGCTAAAGAAATGAAAACATAACCCTGTACGAAAGAAGTTAGTTATCACGAGAAACGATTGTACTAACTGCGGTCGAATTTACTGCCGCTAAAACAAGTGTATGACTACTAAAATGTGATCTACAGTGCATGAAATTAAATCAAACTGCAGCAGTTTGGAGGAAGCACTGCAGTACATGAAACAATTATCAGTCGATGGTCTGTATCAAGATTGGGTAGATGCCAACGTCATCTGGGGAGCAGTACACGTTTATATAAAGGAGGCATGCCATGTTGCTTACGGGTGTTCTTCTGACTGGTGCCTCTGTGCCTAAATGACTGTAAATCACTTAAATGAATTGAACAGACTAAAATAGCCTACCTTTATGGTGCCTGGTTCTGTGTAGCAAAAGAAAGGAGCAAGACTAGATAAGCTGTGCCAGGCATTTTTGTAGCACTACTGACTTCTACAAATGGTGCATATGCATGCCTGGCAAGTGACACTGGCACATTTCCAGTATTTCGTATTCGTCTGAAATATGTTCGCACCATAATGCACCTGCTTGAAAAAATCCAGCACAGGATTTTGCGTCAGATATGATTTACTTAGAATGAACTGCATACTTTTTAAAATTTTGTGATGTCTCTTCAATAGTAAAAATTATTTTTTTCTAGTAACTAATGTTGAAGCGATCAAACATACAACAAAAGTATATAAACTAGTGTGGCATCTTATGAATTGACAGCCATCATAAAGCCCACTAATAAACCAGCTGCCATTCCAATGCATTCTACCCCTTCCAATGTAGAACCTATCAGAGGTAGTTACCAGCAACGTTGATGTGAGTTCCCGATTAGAGCAATAGAACCTGAGAAGGGGGGGGGGGCATTACCAGTTGGGTAATGCACCCTGATGATAGTCACAAGTCTGAATAGTCCCTTCTCCTTTTCCATGGCGGCCGGTGAAGAAAGGAAAGGAACTCTGCGCGACTCAGCGCTTTGATCGGAGCGCAGAAGGTGAGTCTTTATCGCCCGGGGTAACAACCCAGCGAGGGCCATTCAGATTGTAACAATCTCATTGTCCCTCGCCGGGTACTAATATTTATAAGAAGCACCTATTTTTTTAATGAAAATAATGTTAATGCTAGTGAACGTGTCTCCTGCTTCATCCCATAGACCACATCTCTTCAAAAACCGCCAAGTGTACAGGCAATTTTTTTGTTCTGTCACTCCAAAGACTTTGTTGTTCTGAAAATATATGTATTCAATGTTTCAAAGGTCATACATTACCCAATGCATAGATGATTGCATACAAATTCATTCAATATCTCTTTCAATAGAAAGTCCAACAGTTGTGTGCACTATTTGTTGCAAATGCAATCGTCCCAGATTAGAAAGAATGTCACAAGGTCCTTAATCACTAAATTGCTACCCCACATTGAATTTTTGACAGATTATTCTGCCAGTATGTTTCATTCTAGCCAGTAAAAGTACACATAATCTGCATGTTTCAGCCCCTTCTTATTGCAATCATTACTCAAGATATTATAATAAAGATGTGATTATTATGTATTTGTGTGGTATCTCAACTAGTTAGCCATGCCTTCTGTTGGTCAATTAATGTTTTATAAAAAAAAAAAAGGAACAGAATCCAGCTGAATACTGGCTCAAAGAATAACGCCAACCGCCCACCCTGTTTATGAGTCAGGTGTCCAAACAGGAGCGGGTCACCTTACCATAGAAATGTTTCTACTGTAAAGGATTTTGCATCCTGTTTTAAAAAGGAAAGTACAGAGGGTTCACAAGCGTGTCCCAGTGCAATGGGAGGGTGAAGAGGGAACGCAAGTGAACACAGTGGACGTGGGGTGATGACCCACGAAATACTGACCCCAATCCGCTCAATCATCTTAAATTGGGAAAATGCAAACAGAACAGGCAGGGATCATTAAGACAAGGAAGAGCAGACCTAGCTCAAGTATAACAAACTAACTTTGTGCAAACAGATCACAGGTTGTCATAGCTCAAATTAACACTGATTAGCTTTGGCTGTTGGGTGGTGACTTAGCACCATCTATAAGACAAATCTATTGCAATGGAGTACCGTTAGGAGAGAGATGGCATGAAGGTGCATACAATTTGTCGGTGTTGTTTGGTTATTTACCCTCCCATTTACTGTCCATGGCTCTCTTAATCCCTATAGCCATTCCAACATACTCCCTGTTCCTCCCCTCCCCTTCCAAAGCACCTCCCCCTGGGATCTCTTTGAGCTAGCTCTATCAAGCAGTAACATCAAATATGGCCCTGACAGATTTATTTCCAAGCAGTCTGCTGGGTCCTTATGGATTAATTTTACATGCACATGTGCTACTGGTCTAAAAAAAGTCTATTAAACACAGGTTTATAAATGTATGTTATCTTGGAAATATAAATTCAAATTTGTTTTCAGATAATTTAACTCATTAACATTTCTGTGAGCGGGAGCGGTTTTCAGGCTCTTCCTGCTTTTCTTCTGCATTACGCCAGTAAGATTCAAGTGCTGACACTCTTTGTTTGAGGTGGTCATGTGAGTGTGTTTCTTTACAGAAGGCGGATTCCATGTCATTGAGTTTAGACTCATTCTGCTGTATGGTACGAGTTATTTCTTGAAAGAAACTCTTCAAATCTTTTGCCGTTGTCACGCTATCCTTTTAAAAGGATTTAAACAGGTGCATGAGGTCACCTTTAGTGATGGGCTGGGCTTCTTCTAATGCTGGTGACAGCTCTGATGCTGGCTCTGGATATTGGACCATGTCTCTGATGAAAGCCCCTGATTTTTTCTTAACTTTTCCTGACTTCATCCTGCCCATAGATGAGTTCCTCCAATAGGAGACGTAGGGAGCACTGCCAAGGTGAGATTGAGTGGAAGCGCTTCTCAGCCACTTTAGCCACTGTACGAGTTAGTTCTTGAAAGGAACTCTTCAAATCTTTTGCCGCTGTCACCATCTCCTTTTGTAGGGTCTTAAACAGGTGCATGAGGTCACCTTTAGTGATGGGCTGGGCTTCTTCTAATGCTGGTGACAGCTCTGATGCTGGCTCTGGATGTTGGACCATGTCTCTGATGAAAGCCCCTGATTTTTTCTTAACTTTTCCTGACTTCATCCTGCCCCTAGATGAGTTCCTCCAATAGGAGACGTAGGGAGCACTGCCAAGGTGGGATTGAGTGGATGCACTTTTCAGCCACTTTAGAACTTGTTATCTGGATCTCCAAACCCTCCAGTGGAGGGGAGCACACCAAGTAACTTTGAGAATGCACACTTCGTGCTCTAGGCTCCCACTAGGCACCCCACAATGAGGTTTATCCTTGTCAGATGGGCCGTGATGTAAACAATTCTACAGGGGGTCCAAGATAAAGTTCCGCTAGTCACCTCACTTTGCTAGCTGGATCTCACCATTGCACCTGGGCCGCCAGGAATACCACTCCCTGGGATATATTTGTATACATGGATGGCCAACACTGCCACTGGCCAGGGTGGGGCAGTCTCAGGTGCCCTAGTCCACACACAGGCTTGTAAAATGTTGCTGCTTACCCAGGTCCCAGATTAAAAAGGGGGTCACAATCAAGCCCCCACAGATGTCAGGCCAGTTCAGAGCACTCACAGTCAATAATCCAGTCAGCCGGGCCACCAATGCAGTGAGCCCGACTAGCAGGCATGCTCACATCCACAAAGGTTGGTTGTAGAATTAGCCTGCAACACCTATGTCCTGGGCTGCTGCTCTGCATATCCTGCCTGCCTCCCGGGCTATCAAAGTGGCCCGATTGCGCGTTGCAGCGTCCGGACAGTGCTGGCATCCAAGAAGAGGTATGGAAAAAAGAGGCGCCTCAGCATCGCCTCTTTCCACTGTGCTTTGTGGGGGGAGAGTTCAGCTCCACGGCTCTCTTAGGGGCTGGAACCCCTCCTGTTGCCGGGCGCTCCTCCCTTGCTGCGGCATCCCTCTGGGCTGAGAGCTATTTTCTTTATCCAGATACCCTGTGCGCTCCACGCCCAACGCTGCCCTAAACGGGGCCGCCATTTTGTTTTGCTGTGGCGGTCTCAGCCGCAGATCAACTCGGGATGAAAACCAGAGGTATATTAAGTTCCATGGGTCTAGCGGGGCAGCATTACATGGACGACTTCTTCCGATGCCATATTCTATCCAATGTAGCCTCTGATGGTGACTTAGAAAGTTGCAGCAGACTGTTAAAGTGTTGCAGGTGTCGGGGGGTAAATTCTCCCGGGGCCGGCTGGGCCGTCCGCGGACCTCCGGGCAGGGAGGCCCCAACTCCTCCCGTATATCCCAAAGAGATAGAGTATGAGACACACGCAAGAAGCAAGGTGATTCTGCTGTTTATTAAACAAAACGGCAGGGATGGCCAAGGATCGTACGCGTCCGTCCTGACACTCTCTCAGCAGCGTGGGGCTCGCAGGCCCTTTTTACCTTAGCATGACGCGCTACTTGCGTCACCTTAGCAAAATTAGCAAAAAACCTATTGCCACTCTGGATTGGTTCCCCGAGTGGTAGGGTTAGTATAGCATACGTATAGAGGACGTGGTTATTGGTTAAGGGTCAGTCAGGTGGTATACTTGGGTTGTCCCTTCAGTTTGATACATAAAAATTGTTACATGAAGACCCCTGAGGATTGGTCAATGTTAATGGCGTCAGTGATAAGGGTCCCATGTTCTGATTGGTTCACCCGCGAGCCCCCCAGTCTGGGACCATCGCTGTTCCCAGCTTGCGGTGCACCTGTCATTTGCAACAATGTTTCACTATGGGTATGTGCAGACAATGTGAGGATGTATTCATAAGCAGAAAGGCCGACTACTCCCACCGCCGCAGATGTCCATTGAGTCGCTTAATTGTATCTGCCTGTGTCTTGAGACGGGGGATCCAGGCGCCTTCTTCCTCCTGGGCTTGGCACCCTATCAAGTTCGGCTTGGTCACGTGAGGTGGGGACCGTGGTTGAGGCAGAATTCTGCAAAATTAATATTGCATTTCTCACTGTGTGCCTGGCTTATCTTGCAGGTGCGACCTTGGCGTCGGCTTGCGGAAGGAGAGTTTGCAACGTTGTGCCCTTGACTGTCTGCTTTCACTGGGCTCATTCTGCAGGGTCAGCAACCGAACCCTTGCTCATTTAATGTTTATGGAAGCTTTTTGCTTGCGGCCTACTTGGGCCTGGTGCATAGGTGGAACCATTTGATGCAGAGCGCTTTAGGTTATGGTATCATATTGCTCTATCCCCAGTATCGTGTCTTCGTTATATTTCTCATTATGGTACATGGTTTTAGAAGAAGCGTGAGCAAGCCTTTTTAGAAAAGTTCATTATGCGTCTTGCGTTTCTGCATTTGAAAAACCTATGTTAAAAATAATAAAGATGCACGTCCGTGGGTGTGTCCGTCGCCTACGTCATAGCACTGAGTATGTTCTTCGTGTGGATTGGTGTGGGAGTGTCTGGTGTGTATGTTGCACGAGTGTGCTGACCGTTAGCTAGGTCGTCATGGCATCTCTAACGATGTGTTGATTTGGTGCTGGATGGTTTAGTCGAGTTCATCCATGCCGCAGGTGTCGGCATGTGCAGGGCAGGCTGGTGGGCATGCGGGTGGGCATGCGAGTGGGCACATCCGTATGTTCTTGTACCAGGGTATTTGGTCGTCTGGGAGACGGGCAAACTCCTCTCGTGGCGGGTGTCTGGGCCGTGATGCTCTAGGCCATGGTTGAGAGGGGATTGGTGGGAGCCTTTTGTTCACTTTTCCCACTTCAGTCCCCCCTCTGGTCGACTTGTCGACCACAAACATATCCTTTTCCTTGTCTCCTCTCACTCTCCATATTTTAGTTACTCCTCCCAAATGTCCATAGTGGTTGACATGGTCTTCAAATGACCAGTACATATATACACAGGTTCCTCCAGGTGTGCAGTATACTCATTTCCCTATGTAGCTCCTTGGGTTTCTTGGGTTTTCGAGCTTCACAGATGGTGGGTCCAGGTGGTTAGTGATGATCTGGTTGCGCAACCTCTCTCTCTCTTTTATTATTGTGCCTGTGTGTTGGCCGTCATCTGCTGGCATCAAGGGGTGCATATCGACCATTTCGATCATCTCGTCTGTGGTGCGTGCTTTCCGGGCCCTCCAAAATCTTATTATGATAAGTGCAGCTCCAGCCAAAATAATGCATCCAACTATGATCTTCAGTCCATCTGACAGCCAAGATGGCATCCATGACCATAGCGCCGAAAACCAGCTCTCATCCTTTTTTACACCTTTACTTTCATCCATCATTTTGGAGTGCATCTGGGCCAATTGTGATACTGCTTCTGTCAGTGTACCATTGTCAGCATCGTTAGCAGGAATGAATGTGCAGCATGATTGTCCTATCTTTGCGCAAACTCCTCCTTCCATTGCTGTGAGGAGGTCCAGTACATATCTGTTCTGTAGTGCTACCATCCTCACTGCTCGCAATTCCTCTTTTATTGCGTTGAATCCATTTACTGTAGAGTTAATTGTCATCATTAGTTCCCACCTAGTTATCTGGAGCCATTTTGCGTTTGCGTAGGCCTGTAGTCCAGGATGTATTATTGAGGAGAAGAACATTGCTGCTCTGCTGAATAGTCTGTGTTCTGGCGGAATTGAAGTGAGTGCTGTTTCTGACCTTCCCCACAGGTAATTTCCTGTCAGAGGTTCTCCTTGTCTTTTCCTTCTGTTCAGGACAGTGTTGTTGCCGTTGTTTCGGTTCTCTGGCCCTTTCTGAAGCTGTGCAGATCTCTTCTTCCTTTTGTTTCCTTCATCCATTTTGGGGAAGTTCGCCACATTCACATGTTTCTGGGGCACCACTAGTGATGGTACATTAACGTGTACTATTGTGCATACACCATTCCACAGAGGGGGAAGTGTGTGGTATGCCTTGTCCCCACAGGCCCAGTAATGGTACATTACTACTGCTGTTCCTGCTCCCCCCTCAGGTAGCTCTGTCACGCTTGCACAGTTGGTGTTGTATCCTATGTCCACTTCTCCTTTGTGTTGGTAGCATATCTTAGGTGCAGTCATCGGCAGTATTGTTATTGGGTCCTCATCCTTCTCTATCCATGTTAGCATGGGTACGTACTTGACCCAAGTCATCCAACATCTGTTGTTGTGCTCTGCAATAGTTGTAGTATCTTCTCTCGTTATCATGTTGCTGCCAACCACTCCTGTGTCCCATTTGTCACCCAGGTACACCTTCCCTGTTATTATTATCAGTGGTCTTTCCCAACATCCTTGTTTACCAGGAGCTTCAGTGGCGTACCAATCACATGGTAGGTACTGTAGTGTAACTTTCTTCGTTTCTCCTTTTTCAGGGCCACTTGTTATGTATCTGAATGCTTCGGCATGTAAACTGGCCTTGTCGTAGCTCAAATAACTCTTAAGGAAGTTATTTTCGTACGGGTATGTGTCTCGTGATTTCCATACCAGGTGCACCGTGTTCCCTTGAAATCTCCCTTTTGTTTGGAACAGTGCCAGGTATATTATACACCGTGCTGTTTTTTCATCTATTTCCGTGGCAACGAAAGTTCGGGAAGCACTCATGGCGTATGGGATCAATGAGCAGACGTAGCAGCTGTCTTCTGTTGTTTGTTTACCTATTTTAGTCATGTGTTGGTACCACATGTTGTTAGAGACGTGTGCTGAATTTTGTATGTAGTTGTCAATATCTTTATTCTCTGAGTATGTGCTGCATTTAACTCTATTTCCCTTGTGTGGAATTTTGCTAGTACCACCTGACGTAACACCTGTTGCAGCTGGGGGTGGGGGTATATTAGGTTTGGGTACAGCAAAAATATTGATAGCATAACTGTTCCGCCATACAGAGGCAGCCACAAACCCGGTGATCATCAAAATCCCTATCATATTTATTACAGAGGCTAGTTTCACCGGCATTTTGCTCTTACCTTGCTGGAGTCCGGCAGCTAATTCTTGCGACGTTAAAGTTGCCCGCCTGAAAATTCTCAATATGCTTGTTATTAGTTTTAGTTGTTGTTTTCAAGCTCTCCCTATCAAGTAGTCGTTCAGTGCACAGGCGAAGAGCTGTTCCCACGCCAATCTAAGCGATCTATCTCTTAGGACAGGCAAGTATGGTTGGATGTGGGGCATTGATTGTTCTATGGCCAAGAGAAGTGCTGTGTAGTAGACACGTACCCTCCTCCTTTTCAGGTGCTTTGGCCTTTTTATGTAATAGACAAATTGGTGCGATAATTCTTCAGGGTAGTTATTGTCTAAGGGTATCATCTACTCCTCCGGGGCAGTGAACTTTGTTAGTTATCTGTTTTCTTAACAGTACAATAATACACCGTACCTGCATGTGCGAGAGAAAAAAAAGAGAACATTCAAGTGTTTACATGTGTATGTGCAAAACAATGTCCTTCAGTTGGGTTATTATTGCAGTGGGTAGGGGGACAATGGGCAGAGGGTTTGGGGTTCAACTGGTAGAGGTTTCTTTACTCTTTGAACGTGTGACCATGGGGTGGGCGGTAAGGTAATTACCCCTCTTTATTTCGGTAGTTGTCTCTGGGGAATCAGGGGGGTGGCAGGGTATGGGACACTTTGGCCGTTAGTTGCGGTAGAAGTCCCTTCCTCCGTTGGCGACGCTGTTGCTGCTCTTCCAATGGCCCTGTCGGTGACGCTAGGGCGGGTCTGGAGTTTGCAGATCTTTACGTCGTGTAGGTGATTCCAAGCACGTTTGTCCTGTAGCTTTACTGCTCTCGTTGATACCTCCTCTACCAGGTGGGGGCCAGTGAAGCGTGGGCTGTTCCACTTTCTGTTGAAATTGCGGAGTAGTACGTGGTCACCTTTGGCAATTTTGCACAGTTTCCCCTTTTCCAATTCTTCATCCGCGTCTTCTTGTTGATCACTCTTAGACCCGCCCCGCGTGCGCTCGAGCTGTTGAGACACAAACACTACACTAGTAATCAAAGAAGACACATATTGGTACATTTCATCACCAAGGACATTTGCAGTACTCTCATGGTCGGTGAATGCTCTTGATGTTGGCGTCAGAGGAAGGCGCATTTGGCGTCCGGTCACCACCTCGTGAGGGGTGAGGTGGTGGTCGGAGCCTGGTCTATTCCTTAACTCAAATAGGGCTAGTGGAAGGCAATACAGCCAACTCTTCTTTGTTGTTTGCTGTATTTTTGCAATTGCCTCTTTTAATAGGCCATTCAGGCGTTCGCATATACCGTTGGCCTGCGGGTGATATGAACATGCAAATTTATGCTTGATGTTCAGTAAGGACGTGATATGCTGGAACATTTCATTGGCGAAATACGGCCCATTGTCTGACCACAGTATTTCGCACACTCCGCACCTGGGGAAGACCTCCCTCACTAGGAATTTAGCTGCTCGGAATGCATCTGGGTGTGAGCAGGGCCCTGCCTCGATCCACCTCAAGAATGGGCACACAACTACAATCATATACCAATTTCCTTGACATACGTTGATCATATCAACATAGTCAATATGGATGTGTCGGAAGGGTCCCTCTGGCCGGGGTATAGTACCTTTTATCACCTTCAGCGTGTGACCGGCCGTGAACTGCTGACATGTGAGACAATTGCTGACAAAATTTGACACATGGGAATTTAACTCGGGGCAGAACCAATCTTCCCTAATTCGTGCTGCGATGACTTCCTTGCCTGTGTGGGCTGGGTGGTGTAGTTGGCTCAGGGCGATGTTCAATAGTGCCAGTGGCATTACCATCTTTCCAGTGCTACCCTGGCGCCATAGTGCGTCAGTTGGCGACATCGTACATCCTCTTTTTACCCATATTTCTTTTTCTGCCATTGGTGCAGCCGCTTGTAGCTCCATTATCTGTGTGGCTGGGAGATGGGTGTACCCTTCTCTTATTAACAGCTCCTTAGCTATTCCGCTCCCTCTCCCTCTCTCTGACTCTGGGGGGTTCCATAGCTCGCCAAAATATGCAGCATACTTCGCGTGTGCGTCTGCTGCTGCATTCCCTTTTGAAATATGATCTTCTCCATTAGTGTGTGCGGTGCATTTTACCAAGGCTAATTCTTGGGGGTCATTTATTACTTCAATTAGTTCAGCTAATAAGAGGGCATGTTGCACTGGGGTGCCGTCAGCTCTCCTAAACCCTCTTCTCCTCCACTTGGACAACCCGGAATGGACAGTAGATGTGACATATGCACTGTCGGAATATATGGTCACTCGCTTGTCAAAACTTTCCTTCAACGCCAAGATCAGTGCGACCAATTCCGCTGCTTGGGCAGAGTAATGCTGTGGTAATTGTACGCATTTCATCGCCACACACACCGGTACCTCTGTCATTTTTACCACTGCTGCCCCAGTTCTCCTAATCCCGTCACTTTGGTCAATTGTTGATGACCCATCAATGAACAAGAGATCACCTCCGTCTAGTGCATTCTCTTCAACCCTTCTAGTGCATGAATACATTTCAGTAATCTTTGTACAATCGTGTGCATAGTCTCCTTCCTCAATTGCTTCTGCTATAAACCTTGCAGGGTTGACTGTGCTGCATCTAACAATTGATAATTCAGCTCTAGATAATATAATCTCATAACCTGACGCCCTCTGCGTTGTTAGTGTGGACTTAGGCTTGTTCAATATTGCAAATAGTGCATGTTTCACAAATAGTGTGGTTGGGCACCCCATGGTGATTGCTGATGCTTTCTCTACCGCAAAGGCAGCTGCGGCGAGACCTTGTTCGCAAGGGAAATGACCTAGCATCACAGGATCTAAGTGGCCGCTGTAAAACGCTACTGGTTTGTAGCCCATGCTTGTTTTTTGAGCCAACACTGCTTTCATTACTGTTGAGTCGCAATGTGAAAATATAAAAAATTGTCGTTCATAATCTGGGGTGGCCAGTACTGGAGCGGTTGATATTGCATCTTTCAGTTCATCAAAAGCCTCTTTCATTTCCATTGTCCACCCCAACTTTTTCTCCCCTTTGTTAGCTTCTTTTAACCCCTCAAGTAGGGGTCCTATGTATGAGCTGTAATCAAATACCCATGCTCTGCAGTAGTTGCACAGGCCAAGGAACTGCTGTAATTCTCTCACTGTTTGTGGCAATGGTGTTTTTAAAATTGCCTGTGCTCTTTGTGGTGCAATCTGTCTTCCATATTGGGATATGAGCTGTCCAATGTAAAGTACTTGTTCCTGACAGTATTGTAGCTTTTCCTTGTCTACCTTGTAACCTTTTTCAGCCAATATTGTCAGCATCTTTAATGAGTCCTCTCTGCATCTTTTTTTTTTTGTGCTGCAAATGATTATGTCGTCAACATACTGTAACACTGTGCTTTCTACCTCAATGTTACCCAAATCCATCTGTATTACTCTGTTGAATATTGAGGGTGACTCGCAGTACCCTTGTGGCAATCTGGTGTGTTTCCACTTTGTGTTTCTGTAAGTGAAGCTTGTCAGATCTTGTGAGTCTGGGTGCAGTGGTATTGAGAAAAAGGCATTTTTAAGGTCGATCACTGTAAACCGTGATGCCTCTGCCGGAATGCCGCACAATATTGTGGCCGGGTTTGCTGCTATGGGGTATTCTGCTTCCACTATGTTGTTCAAAGGCCTGAGGTCCTGTATGAAGCGCCAAGATCCACCTTTAGCCTTGCGCACTGGGTATACGGCTGTGTTGCATGGAGATTCTGATGGGACCAATATGCCATTATTTATAAGGGCCGTTATTGTTTCATATATGCCCTCATCTGCCTCTTTTGATAGTGGGTACTGTTTTACTCTGGGGAGTATTGCACCCTTTTTCAATTTTATTCTTACCCCCCCTATGCTTTTTATGCACCTCACGTCATAGGGGCTAGTAGTCCATAATGATGTGGGTACTTTTGCCATGTCTTCCTCAAAAAAGGGAACTGGGGTGGACGTGGGTGCCTCAAGTGCCATTGCAATTTTCTGTGCCACTTGTTTGTATGTCACCCTTAGCCATATTTCCACACTCATCATAAATACCATTTCACCTTCTTCCTTTTCTCCTGAGAAGAGCTCCTCATCTGACACCTGGGTGAGTCTACATCCCTCTGCTAGTGCTATCACTGCCCTCCACGCTCTTCCTTCTGTGTCTTGGGCATGCACTGCAATGTAATCAGCTGTTGCTATAATGCTCTCTATGTCCACTGAAATCACCTTTCCTTCTGGTTCGTTGGCTGGCGTTTCTGGTCTAAACAAGTAGGCTGCTGGCCTCCTCCAGATCTGTCCCTCTATCCCTGGCATCCATGCAAATGCCATGTCCGTCCCGTACTGGAACAGTTCACCATCTACTGGCTCAGCCCTAATCACTGTCTGTCCACAGTATGCCTGCATGATCTGTCGCGCAGTGAGCATGTTAATTCCTGGAGTGGAGCAACATATGCCGTCCTCCGTAAAGGAGATCGTCATATTCAACCTGCTCATTATGTCTCTCCCCATTATATTTACTGGTGAGGCCCTAGAATATAAAAGTGGGACTGACATGTCATAATCCCCTATTGATAAGGGAATGTTATCAGTAAAGGGAACCAACCCCCTAGCCCCAGAGAATCCTTGGGTGTTCATGGCTTCACCTGACATCTTAAATTTACCTTCCCTTATGCAAGACCGGGTCGCCCCGGTGTCAACAAGGAATGATAATTTTTTGTCACCTATCGTTACCTCTATGCATGGTTCCTCCGCACTATTAGGTGTTACCGACAGGATGGGACACACCAAGGTCGTCTGTGGGCTGTCCTATTGGGGGTATAATGATTGACCACTTCCCGTGTAAGGGTTGTGTCCCAGGACTGTCACCCGACCCAGTTGTGTTTGCTGTAGTTGGGTATTGGTTGAGGTTATGTTATGGTCTTGGACTTGTGCAGGTGGCTGTACTTGCTGTGCTTGGGGTTGTTGTGTATTCGCTACCTGTTGTTGAGGCGGTGGGTATGTTCGTGGCTATTGTTGTGTTACTAGTTGTTGCTGTCCATTTCCCTGTTGCAATGTCTGCTGTTGCTGGATGCCCTGCTGTTCCTGTGGGAGCTCTTGTTGTCCCTGTTCATTCCACAACGGTGTGCCTGGTCTCACTCTACACGTACGTGACATGTGGCCCACCAATCCACAAATCCAACACACCGGTGGTTCCCTGTTCTGCCATGGAAAGCTTCCTGTGTTGTCCTGGTATACTGGGTGCCCGGTGGGGTAGGAATTTCTAAGGTCCCCCACCTGTTGTTGTGTGTTAAATCCGTATCCTCTCCCTCTCATTACTCCTCCCCTTCCCCGGTTGTAATTATAATACCCAGCTCCTGGCGTTGAGTATCCTCCTCCCATGTTAGTCGTGTATGGTTGGAGTGGCGGCATCTGTTGTGTTACAGTCTGCGATGATTGTATTTGGGAAGGGTCTTGTGCAGGCACTACTTGTGTGGGGCTTTGAGTTAATGTGGCAGGTGTAGTTATTAGTGCTCCTTCCATCGTGTATTTAGTGAGTTTCTTCTGTACTAGTTTAGCCTCTTCCGTTTTCCTATCCTCTTCCTTTTTTTTCATTTTTTCTTGCCATGTCCTGCAATGATGCACTATAGTCAGTTGTATTTCTGGCCATGCTTTTGCTTCCATCCCCACTACTTTCTTCAGTTGTTTCTGGACTGCTTCTGGGAGCCCCTGTACTAGTATATGATAGAATATTGCTGGTGTTTTTTCCCATTGTTCTCTAGTTTCCATACGCCACTTCTCTTGAATTTCCTGGATATAATCAACAGGATCTTCATTCTCACGCATCTTGCGCGAGGTAATAGCTCCTATGTCTGATGTGTCCGGATACTGTACCCTCAGTGCCTGCCATAATGCATGTCTGCAGTTTGCGAATGGTGCCCCATCGTGAGATGTGTTTGTTATTGTTACCCCGGGGAAGCCCGCTCTCTTCCAGATGTCATCCGCAGCATCACCTAATATTGATATGAGAAGGCCCTTTACATCTCCCACTGCCAACTTCTGTCCTGCGGTATGTTTTTCCATTTCATATATCCATTTACCCGCACCTCCACTTAATGATGGGAGTCTGCATTTTATATTTTCCTTGTCTGCATGCTTCCAAGGGACGTATTGTGGTCTAACCCCTCCCCTCTCTAGAAGAGGCATTAAGTTGTGTCCCGTTTTACCCCCTGGGTTCCACAAAATCGAGTCCTCACACCCCTCCTCTTCTTCCGTCTCTTCTACATCGTCATTTTCGTCCATATTTCTCCTGGTCTTTACTCTTTCTCCTCCACCACTTCCCCTTCTTTCATCATTTCCTTTATTTATTGTGGGCATGTGTATTCGTTCTCCCTGCCTGCGTCCAGGGAGGTCTCTAAGCCTTCCTGCATAAGGTGTCAGTTCTCTTGTGAAGGGCGCTAGTTTAGATGGGCATGTTGCACGCAATGGGCGTGGGGTGGTGGAGCATGCATGACGGGACGGTGACGGCGTGGCTTCACGTGTCTGCCCTTCCGCCATTCCATGCTCCCCCTCCTCACTTCTCTGCAGTTCTTCCTTTCTCCTGCAGATCCATGGTGAGTCTTTATTTGTCTGGGTGGTGTATAGTTTATCTAGGCTTTCCCTTTCACTATTTCTTCCTTCCTTCTCCATTCCTTCTTCTTCCTCACTACAAAAGTCATTCATAAATGGCAACCCCCAAACTGTCTTTTTCCCCCCAATCGTTACTGTTCTTAAGTCTATTAGGTCCGTTCCTCCCTTTTCTTCTTTGCTAATCGCTCCCCTTTGTGCCGATGTTGTTGCTACCTCTGTGCCTCTATATACATTCCTCCTTACTTCACTCCCCCCCTCCTATCTTCTCTTCCCCCTTCGTTTCTCTCCGCTATTCCTCTACCAATTTCCTCTCTTTTCTTTTTTAATTCTTCCATTACTTCACAACTCATTTTTTCCAATATCTTTTCATCTTCTTTCTTCCTTTCCCATCTCTCCCTCTCCCTTTCTAATATACTCTCTATCATCCTCCCTTCTTCGTATTTCCTTGTCGTTTCTGACAGTAATCTCTTCTTCCATATTGCCATTTCTTTTTCTTTCTCCTCTTCCTCTTTTTTCCTGTCGCGCAGTGCTGCTCTTGATACCCTTTCTGCTGCTGCCTTTAACCTTTCGGCTTCTCTCCTTTGCTCCTCAGTTCGTTCTCTCATTTTTCCCAACTCATTCTTACTTTCTTTCCTTTCCCGTGCTCTCTCTCTTTCCCCCCTCTCGAGCTGCTTGATCAGTGCATTCTGTTCATCCCTTAATTCTGCTAATCGTTCCTCCAAGGTCTCTTCCTTTTGTCTTAACGGCTCTTCCCCCTTTCTTTTCCCCTCTTCCCCTTCCATTTCACTCTCCCTGGTATTATCCTCGTCCATTTTCCTCACCACCTCCTTCTCTTCTCCTGTTAATGAACCTCGTAATTTTAATAGTATCTGCGCAGCTACCCACTCATCATTTCCTATGTCCGTAGTCTGCTCTTCTTCAGTCCTCCCCTCCCCTGCTAGCATCTTCCTATGGGCTGATCCCATTGTACTAGTCCGCTCCCCTCCCGTGTGGCCACCTGTAACTGTATATGGAGGCAGGCTGTATGCCGGGTTCGAGTACCCCTCAGCCGCCCTTAATTGTTCTCTTGCTATTTCCCCTAGTTCTCTTAAAGGATACAACCCCCCTCCCTCTGTTTTCACTACCTTCGCTAGAGGTATATCGTCGCTCTGTTCCTTTTTTATTTCATTTTCAGTTGAGTTGTCACTCTTTTCTCCTCCCTCTTGTCCTTTCCCCGTGTTCTGTGTTCCTTCACTTTCCTTTTCCCCATTCTTTCCCTCCTCCTTAATCTCCTTATCTTCCGTTTTTTCCCCCACAATGAACATTCCGTTTGGTCCTGGTCGGGACCCTTGGAACATCCTCCATAAGTTGAACACCTCCACGTGGTGCGTTAACTTCTTCCCCTTGTATGTATTGTGCAGATGGTTTAATAGTGAGTGTTGGGTATATGGATCGAAGCTACCATTAGGCGGCCATGGTGTCGTCATTTTGTTGTCCGTCCCCTGTGTCCATTCTATGCTGTACTTGATCAATTTCTCCCTATGGGGTGATAGCGTTTTACATATGTGTTGCAGCGGGGTAGTGAGGGTGTTCCCGCACCCCCCGATCCTGTCCCGTATGACATAGTAGCGCTCCACTTGTTACCCTTCCCCTATTTGGTAGCGGTTATCTCACTAGCAGTTTACAATATACAGCCTTGTATCTTTACCTGGCCCCGTAAGTTTGGGGACTTGCGATAGTCCGCTAAGGAAAAATTAGTAAAATATAGTATTTACATTTGTATATTCTTTTCTTTCGTTTCTTCCTTTATACAACACCCTTACGGCCCCCTGCGGCCGGGGCGCACGTAGCCCCCTGCGGCTGCGTGCCCCTTGTGACGTTCTTATAACGCCGTCCTACTTTCACTTGCTCCTCCTCCCTCTTCTACACCTGCCGTGGCCAGCGTTCTCCGTGCGCAGCCACGTACCTCCTTTCGCCTTCCCCCGATCAACTCATTACCGTGTACCTCCGTTTCCACGCCCTTAACACAGCTCTCCTCCCCGCCACTCAAAAATAAAAGATGCCTGGTTCTCGAGATGTCCTATGTAAGCCCTGCTGGTGACGTCACCGATCTCTTCAGACTACTGGTAAGTTCTTCATATATTCTTTAAGTCCAAAATACACTTGCAATCTACCCCCGTTACCCCACAGCTGTCTTCCTGTCACTCCTGGAACAAGGTAATCAATAATATAATCGGACTGCGCACACTGCGTCACCTCGCGTGTGATACGCCCCTCGACAGGAGGGCTTAACCAGCCAATTATCTTCCGTATTGGGCAACTAGCTAGCTACCGCCTACAGGGAAACGTCATCTATCTATCGAGTTTCCTGCTCGAACACTAGGGATCCTCATCTACTCATTGATCAATAATTGCCAAATCGTAGGAAACCGCACACACACACCCTTACACGTGGTCGCGACCTAGGCCAATCAGTGTCTATGAGCGGCTGCACGTGATGTTTTCGTGCTCCGCCCCCTTCTCTCCCGTAACGTAGCGGACTGCACTCGCACTCGTCCGGCTACCATTCATTTCATTGCCAACACTAAATTATCAAACCTTCGCCGCGCACCTGTGCAATACCTCCCGTATTCAATTCCTCCCCCCTCCCTCACAATTTCACATTGCTTGTTGGGCGTGGCATACTCACCAAGTTCTCTTGATGCGGGGCCGCTCGACTGCGTGCACCCCTCCAAGCGGCTCGCCACCTCCCCTCGTCTGGACTACGTCTGGACACTCGCCAACCGCGGGCGGGATACTTCTCAACCGGCTCCCGAGGGCCAATATCCGGATTGCGCTGTCCGGTCTTCTCGCAGTTCCGCGATGGTCCTGTAGTCCTCAAAAGGGGGCCGCGCCGCCGGGCCTCCTCGCAACGGGAGTACTTGGAAAAATAAAAATAAAAGCGGACCTTAAACAGATCTCAGCAGTGCCTCCAACTTGTCGGGGGGTAAATTCTCCCGGGGCCGGCTGGGCCGTCCGCGGACCCCCGGGCAGGGAGGCCCCAACTCCTCCTGTATATGCCAAAGAGATAGAGTATGAGACACCCGCAAGAAGCAAGGTGATTCTGCTGTTTATTAAACAAAACGGCAGGGATGGGCAAGGATCGTACGCGTCCGTCCTGACACTCTCTCAGCAGCGTGGGGCTCGCAGGCCCTTTTTACCTTAGCATGACGCGCTACTTGCGTCACCTTAGCAAAATTAGCAAAAAACCTATCGCCACTCTGGATTGGTTCCCCGAGTGGTAGGGTTAGTATAGCATACGTATAGAGGACGTGGTTATTGGTTAAGGGTCAGTCAGGTGGTATACTTGGGTTGTCCCTTCAGTTTGATACATAAAAATTGTTACATGAAGACCCCTGAGGATTGGTCAATGTTAATGGCGTCAGTGATAAGGGTCCCATGTTCTGATTGGTTCACCCGCGAGCCCCCCAGTCTGGGACCATCGCTGTTCCCAGCTCGCGGTTCACCTGTCATTTGCAACAATGTTTCACTATGGGTATGTGCAGACAATGTGAGGATTTATTCATAAGCAGGAAGGCCGACTACTCCCACCGCCGCAGATGTCCATTGAGTCGCTTAATTGTATCTGCCTGTGTCTTGAGACGGGGGATCCAGGCGCCTTCTTCCTCCTGGGCTTGGCACCCTATCAAGTTCGGCTTGGTCACGTGAGATGGGGACCGTGGTTGAGGCAGAATTCTGCAAAATTAATATTGCATTTCTCACTGTGTGCCTGGCTTATCATGCAGGTGCGACCTTGGCGTCGGCTTGCGGAATGAGAGTTTGCAACGTTGTGCCCTTGACTGTCTGCTTTCACTGGGCTCATTCTGCAGGGTCAGCAACCGAACCCTTGCTCATTTAATGTTCATGGAAGCTTTTTGCTTGCGGCCTACTTGGGCCTGGTGCATAGGTGGAACCATTTGATGCAGAGCGCTTTAGGTTATGGTATCATATTGCTCTATCCCCAGTATTGTGTCTTCGTTATATTTCTCATTATGGTACATGGTTTTAGAAGAAGCGTGAGCAAGCCTTTTTAGATAAGTTCATTATGCGTCTTGCGTTTCTGCATTTGAAAAACCTATGTTAAAAATAATAAAGATGCACGTCCGTGGGTGTGTCCGTCGCCTACGTCATAGCACTGAGTATGTTCTTCGTGTGGATTGGTGTGGGAGTGTCCGGTGTGTATGTTGCACGAGTGTGCTGACCGTTAGCTAGGTCGTCATGGCATCTCTAACGATGTGTTGATTTGGTGCTGGATGGTTTAGTCGAGTTCATCCATGCCGCAGGTGTCAGCATGTGCAGGGCAGGCTGGTGGGCATGCGGGTGGGCATGCGAGTGTGCACATACGTATGTTCTTGTACCAGGGTATTTGGTCGTCTGGGAGACGGGCAAACTCCTCTCGTGGCGGGTGTCTGGGCCGTGATCCTCTAGGCCATGGTTGAGAGGGGATTGGTGGGAGCCTTTTGTTCACTTTTCCCACTTCACAGGGCTGCAGAGCCACAGAGTTAGACCTCCATTAGCTACCAGGCAGGCCACGCCCCCCAGTTGTTGTCATCTTAAAGTCAGGTAGTAACACTATGGTAGTGCCAGGCAAATGCCCATTTCATGCCTGCACAAAATCAAAAACTGTTGGCTTTGCCAATACGTGCTTTTCCTTATTGCTTGTAAACATCTACTATCAGAAAACAAAGACAAAAAAGAAGCATGGAGATTACTGAGCTGCACTACACAAATATTTGAATAAGTGTACCAATGGTTTTCTCATTAGACCACATGCAGTTGACGTTTAGGAGGTTCTGATGAGACTTTGTGTGATTTCAGGCCCAATATGTATAAATGCAGTCCCAGAAGGATACATATTATATAATAAAAATAGAGAACATGGACAGGTTTGAGGAGTGGCAGTAATAGCCAAGGAAGCATTACACCTCTTCAAAACTAACTTTGAATGAACGGGGTGCGAGACCATCCAATTAAAGCTGACCCACACACCCAACGATTGTCTGAACATCATTGTGGTATATAGACCCCCCTCTTTAACTTCTGACTTTGATAATGAGTATCCTCGCAAATAAGCAAACTGGTTTCAGACAACTCATCCACCCTACTAGTGGGGGACATGAACCTGTGGAGAAAAAAACCCAGAAGATAAAGATGCCATGGCCCTGGAAGGTACCATGAACAGAACAACATGGGCTTCCAAATAATAAATAATGAACCCACCACCCCGGAGGGAAACCAGCTGGACTGGATCTGCACGAATAACTTACAATCAGCAGAGGTAGAAACAGAGCCTTGTATTTGGTCCGACCATAGTCTGGTGACCTTCGAGATACTTCTAAACCCCTTATCTAAACAGCAAGGGAACCCGCACGTGAAAGTTTGGAGCAGAAACTTTAAGGACATTGAGTCGGAGCAATTGAAACCAAGCTCACAGCAGATCCTCGAGTCCTTTACAGACAACGATGACAGCAAACGTATGTTACTGAAATACACTAAATATATGCAGGTGATGGTAGACAAGAATGTTCCATGGAAAAGTAAGTTAGTTAGAAAAAACAACAATAAATGTAAATGGTACAATGAGGATACCAACAAACTCAAACAAGTAAAACGCAAAAATCTTAAAAGCTAGGAATAATATCATATTAGCCAGAGCGGCTACTAGTACAGATCCCCCCCCACCCCCCGGGAGAAAACCTCATATTTAAAGATAGAGAGAGTTTTGGTTTCTCAGCTGTCACTGAGGCGGAATGATGCCTGGTGATGTCCAAAATGAAGCCAACCTCTTGCGCGGAAAACATCCTTCCCACTAAGATTATATTGGACCACAAAGAACTTTTTGCACCCACTCTGACTAGGATAGTTAATGCATCCTTTACCGAGGGATCAGTTCCTTACGCTATTATGGATGTCACGATAACCCGTCTAGTTAAGAAGGCAGGTCTGGATCCAAAGGATCCTAGCAATCTACGCCCCATCACTAATTCAAACTTCATTCTGAAGATCTTAGACAAAATAGCTACAAACCAGCTACAAAAACATGTGGATGCATCTGATATACTTCATGAACAGTAATCGGGTTTTCGGGCGGCTCGCAGTACAGAGTCAGCAATGCTGCATTTACAGACTCACATGCTGGAGCTGATGGAGAAAGGCAAACCCGAGTTGCTTATGCTGCTGGATCTCAGCACAGCGTTTGACCTGGTACACCACCAGTTATTTCAATCAGCACTGGATAAAATAGCTGAATGTTCATCAACAGCACTGGCATGGCTAGCCTCCTTCCTAAAGGACAGGAAGGCGAGAATACATTGGGGTGACAAATTCTCAGAAGCAGCCCCGATCATGTTCGGAGTCCCTTAGGGAGCCAGCTTGTCCCCATTGCTTTTTAACCTTTATATGAGAAGCCTCTGCAACCTGCTGGAAAACATTGGTGTATTTTTTACTAACTACGCCGATGATACACAGCTTATTTTCGAACTGACAGGAGACTATGTCACTGACAGCGCTAACATAGAGGTGGTCTATAATATCATTGATATTTGGAAGCAAAGACACTGGATGTGTCTAAATAATACCAAGACTGAACTAATGGTTTTCGGATCCTGCCAGGCCGGATCCAAACTTGGAACACAATATAAAGCCTTCCCCATCAAAGAAGCCATCATACCAGTATTGCCCCAAGTAAAAACTCTGGGGATGATGGTTGAAGCGTCAGTAGGCTCTGAAGCACAGGTTAATTATCTGTACAAAAATGATTTGTACTACTTGTGTCTTCTAAGAGCCATCAGACCCTTTATAAATGAGGCAAACACTGCTACCATTGTGAGAGCAATCCTGTTGTCTCGCTTAGATTATAGAAACGCCTCGCTGCTGGGAGCATCCAAGAGAGAGTTACAAAGGTGCCAAGTGATGCAAAATGATGCAGTTCGCATCATTAAGAAAATGAAATATAGAGACCATATATCAGAAGCAAGAAAGGAATTGCACTGGCTCTGAATAGAGGACACAGTCAAGTTTAAGGTGATGACGATAGTTTATAGGTGCCTCTTTGGAGAGGCGATAACCTACTTAAAAAAAACAACTCTCACTGTACGTGCTCCAGAGATGCCTAAGATCAGCAGACGCAGGTCTCCTAAACATACCAGATGCTAAACGGGCATCTGGACGTGGTAGATCTTTCCCATTCAAGGCTGAAAACTATTGGAATAGGTTACTCGCTGCCCTGAGACAGGACGGAAACTATCCTAGCTTCAGGAAAGCATTTAAGACATTCTTATTTCAATGGTTTTAAAGTATTCATGATTCTCTCAGGTCTGCCAGGACACTAAGAATCTGGAAAGTCTTTATCATCCGTGAATTTTATACCATTGGTTTCTATGCGCCCTGATGCCTGCAGGTTTACGACGCATTACAAGCTCATAGACATAGACATAGACATTTCATTGTTGTAATAATCTTATCCAGATGTGTACCCTTTAGTTATTCCACAACTACTTTACTGAGCAAGAGCCACTTGCTTACTGAATTTCAATAAGGCATGAAGGGTTCTATGTACAGGGTTTTAGTGTGGTTGTGTCAATCATGTAGAAGAGTGTTAATAGTCATTGTTGAATGGCACAAAGGTATAGACTATCCTCTCGACGGCAGAAATTCCCCCTGTGACCAGAAACCTTTCTTCACTTCTAGATGTAGGGCAAAGTGAGGAGCAAACTAGCAACCAGTAGCTATCGAACCTTCTGGGTCCGTTTGGGTCATACAGTATGAGCTGTGCATGAAAGAACTACGTAAATGTGTCCCAATCCTACAGGAAATATATTGACTAGTCATTGGTTACTAGGGAGATTGAAGGGTTTCCATCTCAAACAACATTTTCCTGGATTTCTTTTGAACAAAGTCCCCACCCCAAGGACCACTACAGCGAAGATCAAGTAAATTCCAAAACAGCTGCAAAAATTGAAGCAGCCCCTGTATGCCACAGCACAAACCCCACCATAAATTGCTCGTAGGGCTCCCCCATTGCTGCAGGTCTTCATGATGATCATGGCTGGCGCAGACTGGCCTATAGCGCAATAGGCCCATGCCCAAATCAAAAACCCAAAATGCCAGTTTTTTGGGTCAAAGTGATCCACTTTTTTGGCAATGTGGACCAGTTTGATGAGTTACTTCGTTATGGGGCTAGTAGTTTGGACCAGTGTTGCTGAATACATATTTATTCAAATGCACAATTTGCATCACATTTTATTGAAAACCTCCCCCTTGGCTACTACTCACAAAGTATCTCACAAAAGGAATGAATTGCCATTTGCAACTCTGGGACACTTTTTCATTGGTGCCCGAGACTGTTCTATGGCCCAGCCCGACCCTGGTCATGCCACATGACCTTTGCTGGCTTAGTTTATTGATTAGAATGACTGCCCCATACGATATTTGTATTTGTATTTTATCGAGTCTTATATAGCACGTTTGTCCAAAGCGCTGTACAAAATTAAAAACAACGGTCCAAAATTAATGAAGTATAAAGTAATTCAGAAATCACGTCAGAAAGCAAACAGTCATGGACAGTGAACTAGGTGTTTTTTCAAAGCGACCTGAAAGAGGGAATAGATTGAGATAGATCAAAGAGGTAGAGGAAGGATGTTCCAATGGAGAGGAGCAAAAAGCTGGAAATAACGAAAATGAAACTGGGCACAGGGTGGACGGGGACAGTCAACTTAAAAAGGGAAAGGTGAGGAAGTCTTTCCACCCGACAAGACGGAAAAGGTTCTATTAGATAGATAAGAGGAAAACCAAGAAAGAACAGAACCCCTAAAGTCAAAAGAAGAAAGAGAATCCAAGAGCAAAGAGTGGTCAACAGTGTCGAAAGCAGCTGATTGATCGAGAAGAATAAGAAAAGAGGAGTGTTTAGAGTGACGAGCTGACAGAAGAGAGTTGAGTACACACATTAAAGCAGTTTCAGTAGAGCGATGGGGATGAAACCCAGATTGAAAGCATGGGAGGAGAGTTAGGTCATTAACAAAAGAAGAAATCTGAGAATAGAGGAGATGCTCCAGAAACTTAGATAAGTAGGGTAGAAGAGAAATAGATATAAGTGCAAATGAAGTGCAGATGTTAGGAGTCACCGACTTAACAGTGAAAACTATGCCGCAGGCATTCCCAATATCCAGCTACCCATTTACTTTAAGCTGAACCCTTATTCCGGTGCCTGCAGACTGCCATTGCCTATGAGTACAGCAATGCTGGGTATGAGGAAAGCAGCATATTTTTCCTGCGGCCTTTGCAAATGGGTCGATGTGCACTGTGGATAGGGAGTAACCTTTGTTTCCCCTTCACTGCGCCCACACTGCTGATGAAAACAGCAATAGTAAATTTGCAGTGTTACTGTGTGACATGAGTCACCACATGGGTGTATCACTGTTTATCTGTTGAAGGGATGTCAGCCCTTTTTCAATCACATTGGGTGATAAGTACTGTCCAGGTGGATTGATCGGCCCAGTGGTGGCATTAGGGGCACAACTCAGGCCTGGTGTAAAGAAAGGACCTGGTTCCTCATAAAGACGATTGGTGGTAATTATGAGTTTGGTTATTCTGCCGCTACATCCAGCGGATATCACCAAATGTTAATACTGTTATCTACACTTGGTCTGACGCAATTACCGGCAGATTACAAGTGCTGGTAAGGGTGGTAAATCCCCATTCCATGGATTCCCATAGGACTCCATGTGGGGAATTGCCAGTATTACCATCATTGGTAATACTGGTGCCAGTAATAGCAACTATTTTTGCCGATTGGTTGGCAGAATTACCATCAGCTTTTTTGCTGGAGGTAATTTTGACCATCCCACCGCAGAAGCGTGTTGGTAAATATTATTATGGGCACACCATTTCCGCACCGGCACACTTGTAATAAGGTCCATAATGAATGGTCTCATACTTTTCCAAGACAATATGGGTTTCCAGCTGGGGGTGCCTGCTCCCCTGACAATTTCCATCTCCCCAGGCCACCAGATTCTGGTTGCAGAGAACAAGCCTTGCAAGTGTGTCCACTGTGTCACCATTTGCCATTCTAAGAGCGAGATGAGCACTGAGATTTATTTATTTATTTATTTATTTATTCGCATTTCAAGAGCGCGCAACAGCCCGGAGGCATCATGGCGCTTGTTACAGAATGAGTCTTAGTTACAGGAGTCATACATTTTTACATTTTTTTTGTACAGAGGAAAAATGCATACAGTATCAGTAAGTACACAATAAGCATGGGTACGTGAGAAGTACATATAGTATGATGCAAAGTACAGTGCAGATATAACAAGGAGGGAGGGTGGGCAGGGGACAAGAGTGGGAGGCGAAAGGGTGGGCAGGGGGGAAGAGTTAGTTGAAGGGAGAGGTTTACCGTTTTTTTCAGAAAGCCAGGAGGGAGTTCTCTGCTCTAAGAGCTGTGGGGAACAAGTTCCATAGTTTGGCAGATATGTACGGGAAACCAATCCCACCTGCCTTGGCCCTATTGATGTGAGGGGTGTACAGTAGGTTGGAATAGCCAGTTCTAGTGAGGCGTGTGGATGTAGGCTTGGCGATGGTCTCAGATAGGTATGACAGGGCTGTGAGGGTGAAGCATTTGTGTGTTATGGTGAGAATTTTGAAAGTAATGCGTTCTTTCACAGGGAGCTAGTGTGCTGCCTGCCTGGCGTGAGAGATATGGTCCCTTTTAGGAATACTTAATGCTGATTTTAGAGCGTTGTTTTGAGTGATTTGGAGTCTATTTAGGTTTTTAGCAGAAGTTCCGGCTAGGAGGGCGTTACAGTAATTTAATTTGGCCCCGATTGTTGCTCTAGCTATAGAGAGGCAGTTGGGCTTGGAGAGGTAAGGTATTATAGCGTTGAAGAGCTTGGTGGTATGGGCAGAGGCTGAGGCAATAGCGTTGACCTGTCTTGTCATGGATAGAGTAGCGTCTATGTACACCCCTAATGTCTTCACTGAGGAGGAGACAGGGATGGTAGAGTTGTCAATGTTGAAATTGGAGTAGAGGTTATGGAGTTTGGCAAGCATACCTTTTTGGACGAGAATAATGATCTCGGTCTTGTCCCCACTGAGGCAGAGGCCATTGACCACCATCCAAGCCTGGATAGTGGCATAGATTAAATGAAGTGCCTTTGCATCTTGGTTATGGGAGCCGGTGAGTGGTAGGAGTACTTGAGTGTCGTCAGCTTAATTTGTATACGCAATACCAAGTGCATCAAGCTTGTCGAAGAGGGGCTTCGTGAACAAGTTGTACAATGTAGGGGCAGTGCAGGAGCCCTGTGGGACTCCACAGTGGATGGTAGTGGGGGCTGCACTAGCTATATTCGAGAATACCTTCATTGCTCTGCCCTCGAGGAAGGCCGTGATCCATGAAGCTGCTTCTTTGGAGAATTTGGCTACGTGGTTGAAGTGTGAGGTGAGTGTCTTATGACCTGCAAGATCGAAGGCAGCTGAGAGGTCTAAGAGTAGAAGAAGTGCTGGTTTGCCTTTATCTATGATTTGTGAAGTTTGTTTTTTTAATTCTACCAGGGCCATTTCAGTGCTGTGCCCTTTGCGGAAGCCAGATTGTCTTTTCCCTAAAATAGAATTATCTTTGAGAAAGTGTTGAATCTGGCTGCGGTCCGCTTTATCCAAAATTTTGAGGAGGAAAGGGACGGTGGTTATCGGCCAGTAGTTGTTAGGCTGTGAAGGGTCTAGGGTAGGTATTTTTAGGAGGGGGAGTACCCATGCTTCTTTGAGGCTTGCAGGGATGATGCCAGTTTTAAAGGAGGAATTAATGAAGGCCGTTAGAAGAGGGGCGAAGGTTCGGCACAGTCCTTTATGACTTTGGGCAGGCTTATGTCCCCTTTACACATGGAAGGTTTAAGGTTCTTGAGGAGATTGATGACTTCTGGTTCAGTGATATATCGGAAGGAGAATAGGGGGATGAGAGGGTTTGTTAGAGTGGGAACTGTTTGAGAAGGCATGTGTTGGTGAGGTAGGGCTTTGTAGTGATCCTGGATTTTATTTTGTAGGCGGTCAATTTTGCTCAGCATGGCAGATTGTATACTTGCACACCAGGCCTCATCTTTGATGATCTCATCTGGGCTAGTAGGGGGAGAGATGAGTTCATTAAAGATGGCAAAGATTTCCTTAGATTGGGAATTTGCATTAGTGATACGAACGTTGAAGGAGTTGGATTTGGCTTTGGTGATGGCATCTTTACATTTGGAAGAGATCGTGTTAAAGCTATTCTTGGTAAGGTTGCTTGGATTGGCCTGCCAGTTGTTGAGAGCCTTCCATTTGCTGGAGCGTAGGACCTGTAGTTCCTCAGTGAAACATGAGTTGGAGTGTAGTGACTTTTTTTCTTTTTTGCATTCGAGTGGGGCTATAGATAGTGAGGGTATACTTGTATAAGTCTACTAATATGTTAGGGCCATTGGAGAAGGGGGTGATTGTTCTGGGGCATCCAGGTATAGGCGTAGGTTGTCCTTGTTGAGTTTTTTTTTACTTCTCACCTGCACTGGAGGGGCATAGGTGATAGTTTTAGTGATTGAGGTTAAGGGTATCGTGAACTGGATACATTTGTGGTCTGTCCAAGGATAAGCAATATTGGATGTGATGGTGGAGGAGCAGTTGTGGTCTGCAACCCAGTCCAAGGTGCGGCCTTTAGAGTGGGTTGGGCGTGTGACTTTTTGTAAGAAGCCTAAGTCCTTTAGCTCTTTGGCGAAGGTAGCTGCAGCTTTGTCTTTAGGGTCATTGAACCCTAAATTTAAGTTGCCAAGTTTTAGTGGAACTTTTGATGTTGTCGCTAAATAGGTGGATGAGATGTCCCCGAAAGTCTGATGGGAGGCCTGGGGGGCGGTATAAAATATGAATGTTAATGGTGCTGTTGGGGGACAAGGAAAGTTTGTCGGATAGGATCTCCAAGTTGCCCTCCCATGGGCGGCTGTTCAGTCTAAGGGATAGGGCTTATTTAGAGACAAGGGCTACTCCACCTCCTAGACAAGATGGTCTATCTTGTCTGAGGATGGTGTAACCTTGTGGAAGAGCTAATGCGACGCCAGGGCCGGATGCTTCATGTAGTCATGTTTCAGTGATGGCAAGTAGGTCAAGGTCATGGCTGGATAGGAGATCATTTATTTCCAGGACATGGGCAGGAAGGGAGCAGACGTTGAGTAGTGCACATTTGAGGTGTGGTGTTTGTAGGTTCTTCTTTTCAGGAAGTGTGGGGGGCATGGCTGTTGTTGAGTTGGTGAGTTGAGGGAAGGTGGTGGGTGTGGTGCTTTTGGAAGCAGAAATCTCCCGTGGAGAGGATGGCAGTGACTCCAGCGGAGGCGAGTGGGGTGTGAAGTGTGTCTGGGGGAAGAGCGGGTGCATAATATAAGATTCCTGGACGCTGTGAGTATAGGATGGCAGATAAGTTGCAGAGGTTGAGTGCAGGTCCTAAGTCTAGTACTTCTGATGGCTAAGTTGAGTGGGCGAGACAATGATGATGTGGACGCTGTGGGGGAATGGGGGGACCCGTATGATGTCATATGTGTGGACATGTTGAAAGGGGAGGCGTGCTTAGAGGTGAGATTATTATGTGGCAACACTACAACGGAGGAGCTAGTGTGGTTAGTGATTAGAGAAATGATGGAGAAGGTATGGAGGAGGGCAGTCACTACGGTTATGGTGGAGTGCCAATTGGGAGAGGTAGGGAGAGTGCTTTTGGGTGTGCGTGTGACCTTGGAGAACATGATAGGTGCGGGTCAGTATGCATACATTTATACTTTCTGCGAGGTATAGAAGAGAGAAGGGTGGTGCAGGCTAAGGTAGGTATGGAGAGTACATGTGTGGCAGTTACGATAACACATAATAACAATAACTGAAATAGTGGCAGACACAGCATAAGCAATGAACGGCAGTGCTGATTGGCTGTAACAGGTACAGTGAGAGGTGTTTGTCAATATAGAAGGTGCAATTGAATCAGCACATCCGGTGGGGCAGGTTGCAAGCGAGATATATTAAGCGCAAATTGTGATCAGGCGATAGTGGACATTGTTAAAAGGCATTCATAGTAACAACAGTGCCTGTAAAGCAGTGAGCATACGTGTTAAACAAGAGTGTGGCTCAGGGATGATTGTGCTACTAGCTGAGGGGGAGCTCAAGTGCACACGCTAAGTTATAGGTGGTGCATACGGTCGCGCTGGTAAGAGGTAGCGGGATGGCGACAAGGTGACAAGGAGAAGGATGTCCTACATGGCTGACAGGCTGGTGGGGGGCCGGCAGGCGCTCCTCTTGCCACAGGTAGGTGACAAATATGTGGGGACCTGTTCTAATATCCTACCTTTCCCTTTGCACCATGACCTAGTGAATATGTATGCAATGCAATGGCACGGTTTTACATTTCTTCTAAATTTAACATTTCATTTGATTTCATCTGCAAAGTAGTGTCTGCTAATTATGCATGCAATGTTCCACTTAACATGTCGGCCCTCATTACGACCCTGGCGGAAAGGGGTTTACGCCGGCGTAAACCATGGCGCCCCTTTCCGCCTGACTACGAGTTCCCGTAGCGCCATGGTGATTTTTACGCCTGCTTTTTGCAGGCGGAAAAATCCATGGCGCTACGGGACTTGTTGTTAATTACGCCACCGTAACTTACGGTGGCGTGGCGTAATTAACGCCTTCCCCACTCCCATTATACCCTATGGGGCAAAAATGGGAATGGGGAAGGGTAAATGGGGATTGGGGACTTACCGCCCGCCAAGGTCGGAATGGGGCGGTAAGTCCGCCAACCACCATGGCGGAGTTGGCAGCTTTGCGCCATGGACCATGGTGCAAATTGCACCATGGTTCTCCGCCAGGGTCGTAATGAGGCCCGTCATGTTTAACATATGTGCAGATCTTTGCATGTAAAATAGTGCATATATTATCCATGAACTATGGCATATCTACTATATGTTCATGTAATGGTCATCTTATTATTATTATTATTATTATTATTATTATTATTATTATTATTATTATTATTATTATTATTATTATTATTGCATTTTTCGAGCGCAGACCTGGCTTTGAGAAGCAACCGAGTGATTTACAGGGGTATACAACAGTACAGATACATAACAGAGCACTTTACAGTGGTAACAACAGAACAGATATACAGCGGGGTATACGATACAGAGGGGGTCAGAGGGGGGTACAGGTCTACCAGGTGGCAGGGAGAAGAGGGGCTGGCAGCATCTAGCGAGTCAGGTGGTGTGAGGGGCAACATGACGTCATAGGTGCTGAGGAGGAGAGACTCCTTGAAGAGGTGGGTCTTGAGTTATTTTCTGAATTGTAGGAGCATGAGGGTGAGCCTGATGGGAAGGAGGTTCATAGTATTGAGGCGTAGGCAGAGAAGGCTTGTTTTATGGTCCTTTCCTTTTTGCAGCAGCGGATTTCAAGTCCGAACGTGTTCTGGCATCTGGTGGTGCACTGTCCACTGGAGATGCAGAGTTTCTCTGCGAGGTACCTGGGTGACTTGAGGGCGACTGCTTTATAGATGATGTAGCAAGATGTATTGTATCTGATGCATGGCATGTAATGGAGTTCTGCATTGGAACTAGTTGCTCTAGGAATAGACAATCAAGCATATTCACACTGCTCACGCCACGTTGTAATGCAAAATCCCCATATTAGTTGGCGCTGAGCCCACACCAAATTCAGTCCTCATGCCAATAACCACATATCCCCTGACGGGGCAAACAATACAGCACCGGCAGGCAGGCACCCAACATATAAAGTTGTTAATTATAACATTCTAGTAAGAGCCATCTCTGCTGAAAATTGTCAGGTGCATACATTAGTAATGCACACATGCCAACCCTCCCGATTTAGGAGAGACACTACCAGTTCTTTCAATTATAAATATTGCTATTATTTACTTTCGCCCATATAAAATATTCCTAACCTTAATGCAATCCTATGGGAAAATTAATTTTTCCCACTTTCTCTGTCGAAAACAGCCTCCCAGGTGCTTCAGAGTGTTGGCATGTATGGTAATGTATTATATCTTTTGATCAGGGCCGACGTGAGGCATGTGCGGCTGCACTTGACCCAGTGCCTGCTAGGGCCCCGCACCGAGGGAGCCGTTGACTCCCTCTTGCAGGCTGCAGCGTGGAGTATGTGCTTAGAGTCCATAAGCTTGCTGCAGTCCATGCTGAACACACGGGCAGCACATGCTGCAGCATGCATGATGACGAGGAATCTTTTTCAAATGCGGCTGTCCTTCAAGGTTTGGCTCTCTTTTGTTTCTTCTGGTGAGGTAACTTGTCACCTGTCAACCTCCTGCTGCGAGAAAAACGCCACCCCCGCCCTCTCAAAGGCACAATAGGCGCTGGGGCCTCATAAGCAGTGCTGATCACTTTCTTTCTTAAAGCAGAGCATTTAAAGTGGGTGCAATTTACTATGGATGGCTATTTAAGAGACCATTGTTGTGTTAAGAACAGCAATGGGGCATTTTTATTTTGAAAGCACATGGAAAACAGCAGTTAGCTGCCTACAATCTGGGCCTTCCTCCAGCACAAATAAACATATTGCACAATACCGTGTTTTTTCCTTATTACCACATGTTTATATTTGCCAAACCAAACAGTGTTTAAGTAGAATGTAACATTTTCCTCACATTATACATGAAGCATGCAAATGAGCCATGAATATTTACCAAGGATGTCACAAGAGAGGTTGTCATCCTGGAGACTGGAGGGGATATTTTCCTGGCCCTGTATTAATTTTCAGGGCACAATTCGATACATGTGGGTGGACAGCATACGCCCCCTTTTTTTCAACGGGTAGACGCAACCCTGGATATTTGTTTTTGCGGCCAGCATTAAAAAAAGTGTGCTTGCTCAAGTGTTCATCTACTAAGATTTCACGGCATGTGAAATTGTTGGGCTTTAAAGATGGGCGCCTTTTATACTTTGCTAGTGTAGTTATTGGAAATTCTCCTCTCGGATACCATGTTTTCACTGCTGTCTACATATGTAGTGGTCATTATCTTGCGATATTACATCCTGTGATGTCACTTCCTGTGATGTTATCAAACGCAAATTAAGGGGCCCCGCACTTTATTTGCCGCACTTGGCCCCGCAAATCCTGGGGCCAGCCCTGCTTGTCATGTCCTTATCCTCCAATGCGAGGTCATGTATGATCAGACTAATGTCTGCTGAACTGCCAGACAACCTGAAGCACTTCAAAGCCATGACAGCGGCAGTTAGGGCCTACAAAAATAGCAAATAACATAACTTCACTTACCTACAGTTTGTGTTAGTCCGCAGAGAAACTGCCCGCTTTCTGCCCAAAAGGAAGCCGCCTGCCCGCTTATTGTTGTTAATACTATACATCATTACGATCTGCTCTCCATAAAAAGGTATATACAAATATTTGACGTGTGCCCTGCTGTTTCTCCCACCTTCATTTTTACATGGCGTTTTAATTTAATTCATGGGACCCACCAGCTGGCACATTTAAAAAATGAGAACTGTTTGTACATCCACCATGCCCACTGCTACACCGCCACCTGGGACGTGGCAGTACAGGTAAGGCATTAGCAGCATGGTAATTAGGCAAATGAGAGCGGAGAGCACGACGCAGACACTGTGGCAGTGGCTGCTACCCATGCCAGCCTGGCCCTCACGAGGATTTCTTATCTTGCGCAGTTGGGAAATTTGCATATCTCCCAACACCAAGCTGCCCACGAGCCATGCCCTCGAATACAAATAACGTGAATTCTTTTGACAAACAGCCAAACCCTCTTACCTTGGTCATTGCAAAGCTCAGTAAACCAAATTCAGACTGGTAGAAAAGCAGCATTACACATACAGAAGCATGAACTCAACGAACATTGACAGTTTGCTTTTGAAGACAAAATCACCCAAATTCTTTCCTACCAATCCTTTCTCCGGCAAGGACTTTGCACTTTCCCCAACCTTAAAGCTGTGCTAGCCGATCCACAGAGGACAGGCTGGGATTGGCCTATAGGGCAATAGTACAATGCATGAACCAAAAACACAACATACTGGTGTGGGCCAGTTATTTCAGTCTAAGTGGTCCAATTTTTTGGCCGATGTGAGCCAGTTTGATAAGTTACTTCACCATGCCACTAGCCAGTATTACTGAATGAATATTCTTTAAAATGCACAATTTGCATCATATTTTATCAAAAACCTCCCACTTGGGTGCTACTCAGTATGTCACAAAAGGAATAAATTGCCATTTGCAGCTGTGGTCCCCTTTTCCATTAGTGCACGAGACAATGTTATTCCCCAGTCCGAGAGGAAGTACAGATAAGAACGTTGTTATGACATTACAGAATAACAAACGCTACAAATACTCTTCCAGATTAGTTTGATATGAGCCTGAGTAAAGGCAAATGCTGGTGATCCTTCTCCCAAGTACTGGCGAAGTAAGTAAGGGCAACTGAGCCCAACATTATCCTTTGAAAAATCTCCCACACCTAGTTCTGCCACCAATGTCTGTCCTTATACATTCTGGTTTCACCATCACCGTCTTGTGGCCAATGCTGGATTTGACTTTTATGGGCTTCACTCATTCACGGTGCGTCACCCTTTCTCAACTCTCATGCTGGACTTCCTTTGCATCTTGTACTCATGGTGGCCCTGAATCATGCTGTTCCCATCTCCATCTTGCATCCTGCTTGCAACATTGTGTTACTAATGACTTCTGCATTTGTATTCACTCTCCCCTCTTGCTTCTCCAATCTTTTGACTGCTAACTCTGTTCTCTCCTTCCTTCCCTGCTCCCTTTTCCTATACCCTCCCCTTACTTTCTTCCATGCACTTACTCTATCAGAATTGTCCCTGGACCTAGTATGAAAGCAACCTCGTCTGTTTCCTCCACCCTCCCTTTACTGGTCCACCCCCCCTCCAGCACTATCTGAAATGTAGTTAGGCCTAGACTCAAATTTTCCCTTATCTGAAAAAACTGTCTTTGTATTTGTACTTTCCTCAATGCGCTCTACATTAGATAACGCTACAATTAAGGTGACAATCGTAATAAAAGTACCTATAGGTTACAGTGAGGAAAGAAAAAAGAAAGCTTTGCTTGTGAGAGGATCGAAAAACAGAAAGTGAAGAAGACCTTATAGACAAAGGGAGAGAGTTCCAGTACTTAGAAGCAAGAGTGAAAAGGAACAAAAGCCGGACTGGGCATATGGAGTCTTTGGAGCAGAAGAACTAATGAGTGTGAAAGTGTATAGATAGCAACAAGCGAGGAGAGATGGGGCTGGCAAGACTGTGGATGCACTTAAAGACAATATGGAGAAAATGAGTATCAAAGGGAGTCAAGAAAAGGAAGCCAGGGAAGGAGTATTCGAATCATGAGTGGAAAGATGAAAGACAACACGTAGGCTGCTGGACCAATTAGAAGGGCAGAATAGCAGTCGATACCAGAGAAGATTAACAAAAGCTCAATGAAATAAAACAATTGAGACCATAATTAGAATTTTTCACACAGTAAAAGAAAAGAAAAGGACGGGCCTTATGCATGTTATACAAATGGAAATATCAGATCAAAAATAACATCAGGATTGTGTGGTATCCTCCCCAAAGCATGGCAGCAGCAGGGAAGGATCTGGCTGAACTCGGTGGGATACACCATGTACGTCTTTATTGTAGTTACAGAGCATATACAGACAGTTAGGCAAGAGACTCAATGAAAGGCAAGCACCATCTCCATGATCCCATCCTGTCAACTCACTCACATACCACACTCCACACTCAGCATCCACAAATACCCAGCATGTCAGCCACTGCTGGTACAACACAACAAGTCCTCGCACCAATATAATATAAGACACAACCAACCAACAGAGAATCTATTCAGAACCAATACCAACATACAGACGCAATCCTCAAAAAGCGTTAAGGAGTGAGCACTACCCTGCAAGGTGTGCCATAATGCACATAGAACGTAAGGGGTCCAACAAATCAACCAACATAGGCATGGGTAGGCTCTAAAACATGCCCACAGGGTGGACGAACAATAACACCTTTTTGCCGCAGCTGGACCAAGTCCCTACCAAACTCGAGCCAGATCCAAGCTCTAAATGCTGAGCAAACCTTGTTACATTGCAAACACACTGAAACCCCAAAATCCTCACCATACCGCAAAGCTGGGATAAATAAGCAGGAGGGAATTCCTATGTGTGCTTGGAGGGGCGCTCTCACTGGTCATGAACAGCTGTACTGCACAGACCAAGACTCTGAGGGCTGTGCCTTTAAGAACAGTGGGCGAGTGGTGGGCTCATCCTTCACTCAAGGAAATGTGCATGTGCGCAGGTCCTTTAGTGTCCAGCGTGCATTGAACTTGTTGGCAGTTGCAAACAAATGGAAGATTCCCACGCAAATTTCTTGGCCCTCTGAAAGGGTGCCCAATGTCTGGCCACATGTCCCACAGCAAGAAACTGCACGAAGAAACAGTAGTCAAAAGGGATCGGACGAGAAGGCCTGCACCCACTTCTTCCATTACCAAGCCAATGTCTCTGTAGTGCCAGAATTAAAGCAGACTACAAGTCCCTGCATTCCCTATAGTAGTAGTAAAAGTATTTATTAAGGGCAACTCATTACCAGGAGAAAAACAGTTTCAGCAGTTTCAAGGCACTTTACAAAATACATATAGTCCAAGACAATAAATGACAACAACAAACAAAAAACAAAATACGTAAAACAGCTAAGTAAAACAGCTAATCCAGATCAGCTAATTCATTACGAGCATAGAAGTAATGAAGGTTCTGTTTGCATCTTAAAGGGCTGTAAAGTGACACTCTTCCTAATCTAAATGCACAATTTATTCCACAATCGACAGCCCATTTGCGTATGAAGTTATGTGAAATGTTTCTATAATAAGTAGGCCCCGTGAGCTGGATCTAGGAGAACGTGTCGGAATATATTTCCGAGTGATGTATGATAAGTACTCGGGTGAGGCCTGTGATGCTGGAAATGCATCGGAGGGATAGGGCCTCCGTATCCTTGTCCTTTACTGCCTTTTTATTGTGTGTTCTGTCGTATTTTCCACTCTGGAGTTCATGTGGGACTCCTGGCGGTGCAGCTCTCTCTCTTTTGGTTTGGTGAACAGACCCATGGGATACCCTTACGGCACCCATGGGTAGGGGTACAACCCTGTGCCCCTAGTGTATGTTTTTGGGCACCTGTGTGTGACCCACAGAGCAGGGTACAGGCTGGTGGCAGCTCCGTGCTGAAATGACTGGTGCCCTGAACGTCCTCCATTTTGGGATGCCTAGGCCCTGTCATTGGAATCGGTAGATTCCTGATGGAGACAAAATGGCCCCCATGGCCTCTTGCCTTCCATCACCTGTTACCCTGAGCTTCCCGAAGTCCCGGGAAGCCCTGCCTCTATCCCTTCCCCCTGACTCGCTGTTGGGTGGAAGTTCCGTATATGGTAGTGTGGGAAAGTGCCAACCAGACTGGCTGGAGCCTTCTCAACGACCGTATGTTGTGGGTACGCCTGTGGGTGGGACCTGGGTGAATGGAGTGTGTGAAGAATATACATTCTATGTTGTGACTGTCTAGTATCTGGTGTTTGACACAAGGGTTGAGACAGCCCTGCCCGAAACCGGTATGAATGCAGCTTGGAGTGTTGAATGGCTCGGTACTTGTCCCAATACACATAACTTGTTGTGAGTGTCTGGAGAGAAGTGAATGGCTGAATACCTCGTTTACCTGATTGGTTGACTGCCTGAATGAATGCCTGTAGTCGTGATTGGATGCTTGAGTGCGTCCCAGCGGAATGAATGGGAGATCAACAGTATATCTGGGGAACTCTCTCTGCTAGGAATCGTGTTCAGAAGCTGAAGTCCACTACGACGAGTAACTGGAGTGAAGCTTAACCTTGAGCCCTGCTGGACGAGAAGAATTGCTGTTGCTCTCCTTCGCAAACGGAAAGCTGCTGTGCTTCAAAAACTGACCCAGAGAGGACCTGGTAAGGCGCCCTCTTTCCGAGCTACGAGGGACCATTGTGCACAGCTGATCTTTGCCTAAGCTCCCTGGTAGACAGACCTTCGACAGGCTGCCAACCCGATACGGGGATTGCTGCGGAACTCCAAGGAGAAGCGCCCGGACTGTTGTCCATCACTGTCGCCGACTGCCGTTGCCGACCGGAGCCGCCGTGCTCCCGTTGCCTAAGAAACTTCCGTGATCCAAGGACGCTCTCGTCCGCATCATCGCCGCTGTATCCTGCTGGAGAAGGCCTGACCGTCGACGCACCAAGGAGTAGTCAACGGTGGGTTTCCCGCCACCCAAAGACCACAGAGACGCTGACGCCCTCGCTGGGCCACAGTTCTTCAACTCTTTGCGGTCCAGAACTATCGACACTGAGGTGCCCCTCATGCCTCTTCCTTGCAGGACGTTTGCGCTTCCCGCCAGCGAGCACCGCTACGAACGACGCGGCCACTTCAGCGTCGTAGCTCAACTTGTTCTCCGTCGGACGTTCGACGACCCGTGACTCCTGCCTGAAAGGGAGGACACTCAAGAAGGGTTGTTTATTTCCCCGACGCGGAGCGTAACAACACCAAAGTACTTTGGGGTTGCAGAACTATTGGGAGGTCTAAGGGTGAACAATATATGGACTGGGCTTGTATCTTTCTTCTACAGGTTGCCCAGGTGGGGGGACCTCCACACAGAGCTGTGTTTAAAGGTAGTTACCAGTATTCTGCCTATTGCTCAACCATCCTGCTTTCCTTCCTCTCTCCACTGCTGGTTTCCTCTTTATTTTGATCTGTGTGTCATTCTGACCGTATGCACTTTAATAAGATCGAGTAACGTTAGTAGTACCACTTTAGAACTGTACATATTTACCATTGTTGATTTTCGGAGTACAAAGTGAGTTATCGTGACTGTGTATATGACTTTGAATATTAATTATATAAAGACTGTGTTTTAACTGATACAGTGTGTGGACATTCCTTCGTGGGGGTTCGGGGACTACACTGTACTTAAGAACCAGCTCGCATCACCTATTGAGAAGATAGGCCTTGATTGCTCGTTCATTGCTACCACAATAGACAATCTTGGCTGGGGTCCTCTGTGCCTCTACTCTACCATATAGAGAGCGGAAGTACAGACACCCCCCACCGGTATCTTCACACTGGTGGCAGCAGTGGGATGCTTATGGTTTTAAGACTCAGTATATAACCGTGCCACTTACGAAGGATATCTGCACTTGGAATCTTTTGCTAATGGTAAATTGACTCAGATGAGCTTAGAGGCTCTCTTAAGTGCTTGTGAAGCCAGGGAATTAGACTTTGTGGATAAGTCTAGGGTGGAGTTGATAGCTGCCCTGGTGGACTACCAGATCGATTGTGAAACTCTTGATGGGGGGATGCAACCAATGAGGACTCTACCCCGAGGGTTGTCGCCGAAACTGATTCTGGGAATGCCGCCATTCCTGCTGCCTCTGTTCCGAACCCCAGCAATTCTCTAGAGCTTGAGTTATTGAGGATGAAGTTAGCCTTTGAATATCACAAGTTGGAACTAGAGGCTGAGTTTAAGAAAGAGGAGTTGGCACAGCAAGTGGAGCTCAAGGACAGGGATCTTGAACTCAAAGATAAGGACCTTGAACTCAAGAATGAGGACAATGAATGTCAGAGAATCCAGCAAGAGAAAGCTCGAGTGGAGACTTCAGCGAAACCAGTTGAGAGTGTCAGGTCCCAGCAAGCAAGTTTATGAAAGATTTGGTTGGTGTGTATGCAGAGGGTTCTGATATCCTCCAATGGATTGAAGCGTTTGAGATGGATGGTGCAATTCACGATGTTGATAAGAGAGATTGGGCTAAGTGTTTATTAAGCAGAGTGCCTCAAACTGGATATGACTGTATTCTGAAGCTGAGTGTGGAAGAAAGGGGTCAGTATGAGTGCATGAAGTCTGCTTTAATCGCCAAGGTTGGCAAAACGCCTACCCAATATCTTAAACGGTTCAGGGATTTTAAGAAATGGGAGAATGTGTCTTGAGTTGACTGGGTGAGTGTGGCGCACATGAACATGATGGGGTGGATTGATGGTTACAAAGGGAAATCGTTTGTTGAATTGTCTCACCTCTTGTTTTTTGAGCATTTTTCGGAAGCCTGTTCGCCAGAGCTGCGTTAGTATGTTGCTGACCAGAACATTTTGGACCCCTTTAAGATGGCTAGGTTGGCTGACAAGTGGGTCTCCCACCGGGTGTCCCCTAAGGACTCCAGTGGGAAGGACAAGGACAAAGAAAAGGGGGCCTCTCAGAAAGCTGAGGAGGCCCAAAAGTAATCACAGCAGGGTCCCAGTGGTTCCAATACCGTACCCCGCACGGCCGGCACATGCTGGGATTGTGGGGCTCTGGCTCACCGAAGGGGTGACCCCAAGTGTAAGGGTAAGGCACTTGGAGTCCAGGCTGTCAGCCTGACCTATCCCTACTCCGTACCTAAGGTGGAGGCCACCGTCCTCCCCTCCTCTACTGGGATCACCTTTGGTGTTCTCGTAGAGATTTCCTTAGTGTCCCTTGGGGCCTGGGACCAGTACGCAGAGGTACTGGGGACTATCCCGCAAAACACTCGTAGGTTTTTGAGAAGTGTCCTCTTGAATGGCCAGCCTTCTACTGGTTTGATAGACACTGGGGCAAGCATGACAGTGGTGGACAGGACCCTGCTCAAGCCAGAGGACTATGTAGGTGCTCCTCTGAGAACCACCAGGTTAGCTGGTGGGCCTCCCAAATTATCGCCTGTAGCCTTAGTCAACATTACGATTGGAGACAAGACAGAAAAGCTTCCAGTCCAGGTTCAGGACAACGTTCTTGCGAATATTTTGTTGGGAAACGATTTGGTCGAATTGGGGATGATCGCGGATGGTCTACCCATGGCTGCTGTGGCAGTCACCCGATCGCAGGTCACAAAGGGTCCGGCTGCGAGCCCGGTATCCTTGCCGACTTGGAACCCAAGGCACGAAAGAAATGGAGGAGTAAGAAGGCTGCCCCTGTGGTGGGAGCCCCTACTCCTCCCGCTGTTCCGACAGCGCCCATTGAGATCCAAGCTCTGGACGGGCTGGGTCCAGTGGTACATCCCGTCTCAACTCCTGTGGGAGACGAACCAGAAGACTTTCCTGTGGGAGAGGCTCTTAACCCGGAGGATCATCCCAACCTTCAATGCTTGTTGGCTGAAGGGGGATCCTCCTGGGCGGACTTCTGTAAGGGACAGAGAGAGTGCCACTCTCTCAAGGGTCTGAGGACACAGGCCCTGTCCCAGGCACAAGGAGAAGTGCCTAGGACCTTTTGGATTTATTGGGAGGGTGAGCTCATTGTTAGTGAGCCCACTAAGCCTGTACCTGCTGCCCTCAAGAGGTTGGTGGTACCCCAGGTTTTCCGGCCCTTCCTGCTGCAGTTGGCGCATGAGGTGCCCTTGGCTGGTCATCTTGGTACCAAGAAGACTAAGCAGAGGCTCTCTGCCCATTTTTAATGGCCACGAATGGGAGTAGAAGTGGAGTCCCACTGTAGGACCTGCCCAACTTGTCAGCTGTCTGGCAAAACTGGAGGCAGAGTCATTGCCCCACTGCAACCGTTGCCAGTGGTGGGCACACCGTTTGAGAGGGTTGGCATCAACATCGTTGGTCCCCTTGACCCTCCCACATCGGGTGGACATAGATTCATCCTAGTTTTGGTAGATCATGCCGCCAGGTACCCTGAGGCTATACCCCTTCTGACGGTTATGGCCAAGGGGATAGCCAGGGCCCTCCTGGGCATTTTCACCCGTGCTGGATTCTCTAAGGAGGTGGTCTATGACAGAGGATCCAACTTCATGTCAAGTTACATGAAAACCATGTGGAAAGAATGCAGGGTAACTTACAAGTTCTCCACCTCTTACCACCCTCAAACCAACGGTTTGGTTGAAAGATTTAACAAAACTCTCAAGGGCATGTTAGGCGCTTTCGAAGAGCCCCTCAGGAAGAAGTGGGATCTTCTCCTGCCATGCCTGCTGTTTGCTTACAGAGAGGTGTCTCAAGAGGATGTTGGTTTCAGCCCCTTTGTGTTACTCTTTGGACATCCCGTGAGGGGGCCCCTCGCCTTGATCCGAGAAGGTTGGGAGGCCACCCCTCCAGGTCCCGCCAAGCAAGTGGGGAACTATGTGTTAGGCCTCAGACGGAGGATGACACAGATGATGGGTCAGGCAACAGCGAATCTTAAGGCCAGCCAGGAATTGAATAAGTACTGGCATGACCTTAAAGCATCGCAAGTGGATTGGACTCCGGGACAGGAGGTCCTCGTGATGGAGCCTGCCAAGCCTCAAGCTTTGGCGGATAAATGGACTGGACCCTTCAGGATAATCTCCAAGATGGGCAAGGTCAATTATCGGGTTGACATGTGAGCCTCTGGAGTAGCCCCTCAGATATTCCATGTTAACAGGCTCAAGCCTTTCCACAGGCAGGCCTAAATCTCATGTCTCTTGCTAGCTTCAGGGCAAGAAGTGGATGAGAGTGAGCCCCTTCCTTATTTTCTGCATAGCAACCCTCAGGATGGCTCCGTGGAGGGAGTGCATCTCTTTCCCGATCTGACGACAGAGCAGCAGAAGGCCTGCGGGCTTTACTCCGACAGTTCACCTCTCTGTTTTCACTGACACCAGGCCTTACACTGTTGTGTAGGCACGAGATTGACACTGGTGACAGTGTGCCTGTCAAAAGCAGGCGCTACTGTATGTCAGATACCGTCAAGAACCACATCCAGGCTGAGGTCGCCAAGATGTTGGATCTGGGTGTTATGGAACCCTCAACCAGTCCCTGGTCCAGTCCCATGGTCCTTGTCCCCAAGGCAAGTTCCCAGGCAGGCACCAAAGATTGGAAGTTCTGTGTGGACTACAGAGGAGTCAATGCCGTCACCAAAACTGACATGCACCCTTTGCCCCGGGCTGATGAGCTTGTGGACACCATAGGTGCTGCCAAATTTGTGAGCACCTTCGACCTTACCTCAGGCTATTGTCAAATAGCTCTGACGGACCATGCCAAGGAAAAGACGGCGTTCTCAACACCAGAGGGACTCTACCAGTTTAGGGTCATGAACGCCCCTGCCACTTTCCAGAGATTAGTCAACCATGTGCTCAGTGGGCTGGAAGCCTTTTGTGTGGCTTACTTAGACGACATTGCCGTCTACAGTTCCACCTGGGAAGAGCATTTGACTCATCTGGATAACGTGTTGCAGGCGTTAAAAAGGTCTAACCTCACTATCAAGGCCACCAAGTGCCAGATAGCTCAGGGGAAAGTCACCTATCTTGGTCATGAGGTAGGAGGGGGGTCAAATCCAAACTCTCACCAGTAAAATACAGGATGTACAGGACTGGGAGACTCCCACTACTCAAACCCAGGTGAGGGCCTTTCTGGCCTCACTGGGTATTATCGCAATTTCATGGCGGACTATGGAACCATAGCTGCACCTCTGACAGCGTTGACTTCGCCCAAGCAACCTAGGAATGTTAATTGGACTGAAGACTGTCAGAGGGCCTTTGATGGCTTGAAAGGAAGTCTGTGTCGGGCACCCGTGCTGTGTGTGCCGGATTACAGTAAGCCCTTTATCGCTCAAACTGACGCCTGCAACACCGGAATTGGAGCTGTCTTGTCCCAGTTAGATGACAAAGCAAGAGAACATCTGATCATATTCATCAGTAGACAATTTATTGGTAGGGAACTTAGGTGGGCTACTGTTGAAAAGGAATGTTTTAGTATTGTTTGGAGCCTTAGGCGTTTTAGACCTACCTTACCGGGTCTACCTTCAAGGTCCAAACCGATCATAAGCCCCTGAAGTGGCTTATGCAGATGAAGGGTGAAAACCCAAAACTGTTCAGGTGGTCCATTAGTCTGCAAGGACTCGACTTTACCATTGAGCACAGACCAGGGAAGAGTCACGATAATGCAGATGGCCTTTCCAGAAGGTATGTTGACCGTCTGGATGAGGGTGTCTATCCCGTGGGACATTAGACACCCTCCACCTCAGTGTGGGGGGGGGGCTACTGTGATGCTGGAAATGCATCGGAGGGACAGGGCCTCCGTATCCTTATCCTTTACTGCCTTTTTATCGTGTGTTCTGTCATGTTTTCCACGCAGGAGTTCATGTGGGACTCCTGGCGGTGCAACTCTCTCTCTTTTGGTTTGATGAACAGACCCATGGGATACCCTTACGGCACCCATGGGTAGGGGTACAACCTTGTGCCCCTAGTGTATGTTTTTGGGCACCTGTGTGTGACCCACAGAGCAGGGTACGGGCTAGTGGCAGCTCCGTGCTGAAATGACTGGTGCCCTGAGCGTCCTCCATTTTGGGATGCCCAGGCCCTGTCATTGGAATCGGTAGATTCCTGATGGAGACAAAATGGCCCCCATGGCCTCTTGCCTTCCATCACCTGTTACCCTGATCTTCCCGAAGTCCCGGGAAGCCCTGCCTCTGTCGCTTCCCCCCTGACTGGCTGTTGGGTGGAAGTTCCGTATATGGTAGTGTGGGGAAGTGCCGACCAGACTGGCTGGAGCCTTCTCAACGACCGTATGTTGTGGGTACGCCTGTGGGTGGGACCTGGGTGAATGGAGTGTGTGACGAATATACATTCTATGTTGTGATTGTCTAGTATCTGGTGTTTGACACAAGGGTTGAGACAGCCCTGCCCGAAACCGGTATGAATGCAGCTTGGAGTGTTGAATGGCTCGGTACTTGTCCCAATACACATAACTTGTTGTGAGTGTCTGGAGAGAAGTGAATGGCCTGAATACCTCGTGTACCTGATTGGTTGACTGCTTGCATGAATGCCTGTAGTCGTGATTGGATGCTTGAGTGCGACCCAGCGGAATTAATGGGAGATCAACAGTATATCTGGGGATCTCTCACTGCTAGGAATCGTGTTCAGAAGCTGAAGTCCACTACGATGAGTAACTGGAGTGAAGCTTAACCTTGAGTCCTGCTGGACGAGAAGAATTGCTGTTGCTCTCCTTCGCAATCGGAAAAATGCTGTGCTTCAAGAACTGACCCAGAGAGGACCTGGTAAGGCACCCTCTTCCCGAGCTACGAGGGACCATCGTGCACAGCTGATCTTTGACTAAGCTCCATGGTAGACAGACCTTTGACAGGCTGCCAACCCGATACGGGGATTGCTGCGGAACTCCAAGGAGAAGCGCCCCGGACTGTTGTCAATCACTGTCGCCGACCGCCGTCGCCGACCGGAGCCGCCGTGCTCCCGTTGCCTAAGAAACTTCCATGATCCAAGGACGCTCTCATCCGCATCGTCGCCGCTGTATCCTGCTGGAGAAGGCCTGACCGTCGACGCGCCGAGGAGCAGTCACCGGTGTGTTTCCCGCCACCCAAAGACCACAGAGACGCCGACAACTCGACGCCCTCACTGGGCCACAGTTCTTCAACTCTTTGCGGTCCAGAACTATCGACACTGAGGTGCCCGCACACCTTCCCCCCAACGAGCACCGCTACGAACGACGCGGCCACTTCAACGTCGTAGCTCGACCTGTTCTCCGTCAGATGTTCTACGATCCGTGACTCCTGCCTGAAAGGGAGGACACTCAAGAAGAGTTGTCGATTTCCCCGACGCGGAGCGTTACAACACCAAGGTACTTTGGGGTTGCAGAACTATTGGGAAGTCTAAGGGTGAATAATATATGGACTGGGCTTGTATCTTTCTTCTACAGTTTGCCCAGGTGGGGGGATCTCCACACAGAGCTGTGTTTAATGGTAGTTACCAGTATTCTGCCTATTGCTCAACCATCCTGCTTTCCTTCCTCTCTCTACTGCTGGTTTCCTCTTTATTTTGATCTGTGTGTCATTCTGGCCGTATGCACTTTAATAAGATTGAGTAACGTTAGTGGTACCACTTTAGAACTGTACATATTAACCATTGTTGATTTTCGGAGTACAAAGTGAGTTATCGTGACTGTGTATATGACTTTGAATATTAATTATATAAAGACTGTGTTTTAACTGATACAGTGTGTGGACATTCCTTCGTGGGGGCCCAGGGACTACACTCTACTTAAGAACCAGCTCGCATCACCTCTTGAGAAGCTAGGCCTTGATTGCTCGTCCATTGCTACCACAATAGAGAATCTTGGCTGGGGTCCTCTGTGCCTCTACTCTACCATATAGAGAGAGGAAATACAGACACCTCCCACCGGTATCTTCACAAGGCCCTGTTCAAACTTTTCCAAAATTGTGTAAATACTCTAAATGGAGTCAGATCTTCTAGACAGGGCGAAATATGATCCGATTGCTTTGGGCCATATATTATTCCCACAGCACGGTTTTGCAGAGTTTTAATATTTTTTTAAATACCTAGATACATTTAAAGACAATAATATAGTCTAGAGAATCCCACTGCCTGATCATGCCTAATAGTTTATTGCAACAACTAATATTTTAAAGATGGTAATGTGCATTATTTACCAACCTCATCAATTTGTGGAGCAAAGGAAAGCTGATTTTCAAAAAAAGTACACCAAGATTCCTGGCCACTGCCACTGGGACTGGTGGAAAACCAAGGCTAGAAGGCCAAGAAAATTTAGGGCAGACTAGGAGGAGAACTTGTGTCTGTCCTCCATTCGGACAGAAACAGCTATCTCGCATCCAGCGCTGAAATGCACTGAGGAACTCTTTCACCAATTTATCACTTTTACTCCCCCATGGAGTTCTATCAGGATCTGGGTGTCGTCTGCGTATGGTTGGCACTGCAGACCCGAGTTCTATCAGGATCTGGGTGTTGTATGCATATGCTTGGCACTGCAGACCCCACTTAATAGAGTTCTATCAGGATCTGTGTGTCATCTGCATATGGTTGGCTCTGCAGACCCCACTTCCTGGAGTTCTAGCAGGATCTGGGTGTTGTCTGCGTATGGTTGGCTCTGCAGACCCGAGTTCTGTCAGGATCTGGGTGTCGTCTGCATATGGTTGGCACTGCAGACCCCACTTCATGGAGTTCTATCAGGATCTGGGTTTCGTCTGCATATGGTTGGCTCTGCTGACCCCACTTAATGAAGTTCTGGCAAGATCTGTGTGTCGTCTGCGTATGGTTGGCTCTGCAGACCCGAATTCTATCAGGATCTGGGGGTTATACGTATATGGTTGGCTCTGCAGACCCCACTTCATGGAGTTCTATCAAGATCTGGGTGTCATCTGCATATGGTTGGCTCTGCAGACCCCACTTCATGGAGTTCTAGCAGGATCTGGGTGTCATCTGCGTATGGTTAGCTCTGCAGACCCGAGTTCTATCAGGATCTGGGTGTCGTATGCATACAGTTGGATCTGCAGACCCCACTTCAAGCAGTTCATCTGGATCTGGGTGTCCTCTGCGTATGGTTGGATCTGCAGACCCCACTGCATGGAGTTCTATCAGGATCTCGGTGCTGTCTGCATATGGTTGGCTCTTCAGACCCGAATTCTATTAGGATCTGGGGGTCATATGCATATGGTTGGCTATGCAGACCCCACTTCATGGAGTTCTATCAGGATCTGGGTGTCATCTGCATATGGATGGCTCTGCAGACCCCACTTCATGGAGTTCTAGCAGGATCTGGGTGTCGTCTGCATATGGTTGGCTCTGCAGACCCCACTTCATCAGGATCTGGGTGTCGTCTGTGTATGGTTGGCTCTGCAGACACCACTTCAAGCAGTTCATCTGGATCTGGGTGTCCTCTGTGTATGGTTGGCTCTGCAGACCCCACTTCATCAGGATCTGGGTGTCGTCTACATATGGCTGGCACTGCAGATCCCACTTCATGGAGTTCTATCAGGATCTGGGTGTTGTCTTCATATGGGTGACTCTGCAGACCCCACTTCATGGAGTTCTATGGTTATCTGGGTGACGTCTGAGTATGGTTGGCTCTGCAGACCCCACTTCCCTACAATCTGCACCAAAGAGCACATATATATTAAAGAGAAATGAGGACCTGACTGATCCCTGTCGTACTCCACATGTCAGGAAACCTCTAGGAGAGATGAACCTCTCCAATTTCACTTTCTGGGTTCTATCTTTCAAGGATTCCAACCAAGCCCGAGCATACCTAGTGGGGTTCAACGCTGTTCTTAAATGCGGGATTATCAAAGGATGCTAATAGATTTCCTGGTCTGGCCCCTGCTGCTGGCCTGCTCCCCGTTAGTCCTTCCCTGACAACCCAGCTCCTCACCATCAACCTTCATGTCCGGAGAAAGACACCACTTTTCTAGCTTCATCACTTCCATCCTCTACACCTGGAGGAAGGCTCCAAAGGGAAACACTGTCTGTCCGAGAGCGGGACACATCGTCTCCTCACAGAAGAGCATCATGGAAGACACCCGGATGAAGGAGACATAACGAGGAGAGAGGGGACTTCTGCCTGAAAAGGTGCCTTTATTTAATGGGCCCATAACACCTCATCGCCAAAATGTGGTATTTGCCCTTAAACATGGCAGCAGCAGGTAAGTCAGGCAGAACTCCGCAGGATACAATGGTAAGTCTCTGTTGTAGTTACAGTGTATGCACAGGTAGTTAGTCAATGGGTTCAATTAAAGGCAACCACCATCTCCATAATCCCACCCTGTGTCACGCCAACCTCCAACTCTGAAACATTCGCTCATTCACATTCCAAATTCCACGCTCAGTAGTCCCCAAACACCTAGCTTGTATGTCCCTCTTATTACAACACAACAAGGTCACAGAATACCACAGATTGCATGCAGAAGGGGCGAAGGGAGGAAAGCTGAGAGGACGTGAACAAAGACGTTGCAAGAGGTATAGGGGAGGAACAGATGAGGCAGCAAAAAACAACACCTCCGTCTTGGCGAAATTCAGATAAAGAAAGTGAGTGGCCATCCATAATTGAATGGCAAGAAGGCATGAGGATACCTTGATCCTGTTGATTGTGAGACCGATAATGTTAGATAAAGCTATAACTGAGGGTGTGCAGTCATAATGTCGACATCAATAATGTCGACAGTCAAAATGTCGACAAATTAATGTCGAAAAACAATAATGTCGACAAACAAAAATGTCGACATTATTCGATATTTTTTCGACATTAATTTAGTGTATGCATAAATAAATAAATAAATATATATATGATGTGTTGAGTATGAGGGGTGGTTGGGGGGGTGTGGGGGGGTGGCAGGGGGGTGTTGGGTGAGGGGGGCAGTAAATACAATTTTTATTTATTTAATTATTGAATAAATAAATAAATAAATAAATAATTGGTATGTGTTGAGTATGAGGGGTGAAAGGGTGGTTGGGGGGGTGTGGGGGGGTGGCAGGGGGGTGTTGGGTGAGGGGGGGTTGGGGGGGACCCCCCATAGTAAATACAATTTTTATTTATTTAATTATTGAATAAATAAATAAATAAATAAATAAATAATTGGTATGTGTTGAGTATGAGGGGTGAAAGGGTGGTTGGGGGGTGTGGGGGGGGTGGCAGGGGGGTGTTGGGTGAGGTGTTGATAGTTTTAAGGGTTTATAGTCATAATGTCAACAAAAAAAATGTCGACATTTTTTTTTCGAAAAAATGACTTTTTACATTATAAGTATAGGATGTCGACATTATTATTTTCGACATTTTTTTTTCGACATTTTTGTCTGTCGACATTTTTTTTTCGACATTATGACTATGAACCATAACTGAGCAAGTGATGTTCCACCTGAAACCAGCGAACCCCAAAATGTATTGTACAGAAATCGCAGGACCCTGAAAAACTGTCATAATATCTGGGGTAACTGTTGAGAAGTACTATAACCTGTAAACAGTGCTAAAGTAGAGAGTACACGCAGGTGTACAGAATCCACCTACTTTTTTCAGAGGGTAGACTTAGTCCCCACAAGGTAAAATGAAAACCATTGAAAGTCTAACTTGAATTTATGAATTAAAGCTGACCTTAGGGACTAATCCGCAGTCGTCAGGTTTGCAGTCCAGACACTTCACCACTGCACTATATAACCTGATGAAAAATAACAAACAGCTAAAGGTGAAATGTCCCTTTTCGTACAGCTTGTTCCAGGGGAAACATTGGTATTGGTTCTTGAAGTTTGAAACATGCACACCTTTTAAAATTTTCAAAAACACTATTAGAAGAAAATATCCTCTCTTGGGTTTTGTGTGTGTGTTGATTTTATGAAAGGCAAATGCCTTTCATCCTGTGCAATTTGGGTGGTTATAGAAAGCCAATTTAATGAAATGTGCATATTTCACCTTGATATGCTCATTACTGGCGACGTCACATCCCATTGCATTTGTTGATGAGCCCCCCCACTTTTATTTTTAGGACTTGATCCCTGCTTGTAAAAGTTTGAAAAAACATATGTAGGCTGCTTTGGGGGGCTTAACCTGCACCCACCCCATCGCTTCCCCTTGTATTCCTGTTTTTAAATGTTTTTGTTAGATATGTTTACTATGTCTATTACTACAAACAAGTCTTAATGCATCAAATTGATTAAATTGATTGTCCCAATGATTTCTATCAGCGTCTGAATAAAGTTGCAATCTTCCAGATTCAAAGTGTAGTCCTGTTCGGGTAGCAGTGTTCGACGTGGCAATCTGAATCTCTGAATAAAGTTGTAATCCTCCCAATACGGAGTGTAATCCTGTTGCAACCCGAACTACATCAAGATTCATGTTGATACCCTCATATGACTTGAACATTGGGACGACAGAAGAGATAGACTCCATTGCAAAGCCTTGAAAATGACCAGAAGGTCGAAACACGTGTCGGCAACAGTGAAACAGTTAAGCAATTAATAAATGACAACTAAAAACAATATTGGATAAGAAAATCATTAACAGCTTGTGTGCTAGAATCATTGAAGGGACAAGCGCGCAACCGTGAAAGTGTACTTGTATTCATTACCAATTAATAGGGATTTAGAGGGTTAATCTGTACTTTCACAGGTCTGCAGCTATTCAATCCATTGATTACTATAACCAATAGCTCACTACCTAAGTGCTTCTGTTATCCATATATACCCCACCTTACCTTTTCTAACCACCTTCAATGACTGCACTCACGTCTGAAATGATCCCTTCTGGCTTCCCCTGAATGATTCAGCCACATCTCCTTCAGCACCGGATCCTGCCTTCCTCCATGTCCACAAGCTCTCTTCTTTTTCCATTTGAACATGTGATGCAGTGTCCTTCCATTTCCTTGCCTTCCCACAAAACGTTACCGTTGTTATTGGAAATCTAACAAGCAAAGCACCTGGAATACTAAAACAGTCTATGTCTTAGCCTCTTTTCTATGCTCATAAAGCAGCTGCCAACCGTCTGCCACATGTCCAGCATCCACAACCTGTCAAAGCCCACTGTCATAAAATACAAATAAAATTCTGCTTTATTATTAACGGGTCCTAATAGAGCTATAGGCCACTCTTCCTGTGCAACACATGTCTTCATGAAGCCCTGTCACACTACCCCCACTCGTCATGTTAGTCCTCCACGGTGGGACTGGGACAGTTGGGCCAATACGAGGATACATCCTATTACTCTGACACGCTGAACACTAATATTACTACTTGCAATGCCCCAAGACCTGACTTCTCAATCAATAACTTTACAGACCATGTTCATTGCTACAAACCCTTTGTCCATCAGCATCACAAAGCCTCGATGATGGCAATTTGGCATTGCTTACAATGATCTATAAAATAAGTATTATGACTCCCATCTGTCAATTGTGTTGAGACAGATAATAGCCAGGGGAAGACACAAACTATCAGCTTCACCTACTGCTACAACGGTGATACTGGGTCTTTGGTTATTCGAAATAACACTAGAATGGTGAGCTATATGGAAGGGGGTTGTGGAGATGAACATATCTAAACTATCATTTTCTCTTACCTGTGCAAGGTGTTTCTCCCTATGAAATCTAAAAAGGTGGCGAACAGCAACCTGTAGGAGTCCTGAGAATATGCTATTCACGCCTTACCACACACATGTGCGAATTGACATCCCAAGGGGCGAGGAGTGGTCTCTTCTATGATGGCCTTGTCTGCCCTCAGCATAGACAGATTGCTCTGTGGGAGGGAAGGCCCTCTTCTGTGAACCAGTTAGCCCAGTGTGCACCATGGTTAAAATAAACAGTCACAGACCATTTCATTTGACCAGCTTGCAGCCCTGTTTTTATAAGACAGAAATGTGTGCAGTTAGAATCTTGGTATAAAATCATTACATAACATCAATGGTCATACGTGAGAAATTCAGTTCACATTTGGTATATAAATAAATGCATCTCATAGGTTGGGTCACCTGGGAGCAAGTTGATTCACCTCTGGTAAATTAATAATTAAATGTTAACATTTAGAGCACCGTTAAACCGGGCAGTTCACATTTGGTTCATACATAAGTGCATCTGATAGGATGGGTCACCTGGGAGCAAATTGATTCACCTCTGGTAAATGAATAATTAAAGGCTAACATTTAGAGCACTGGTAAAGCCGTCAGTTCACATTTGGTACATACATGCGTGCGTCTCATAGCTTGAGTCACCTGGGAGCAAATTAATTCACCTCTGGTAAATGAATAATTAAATGCTAACAATTAGAGCACTGGTAAACCAGTCAGTTCACGTTTGGTACATACATTTAGTTTTGCTCTGTTCTACCCTCTCCCTCTGTGAACATTTGCACCCCAACCTTTCCCTTGAAGGGGGGAAGGTAGACAGTACACCGCAAGGGTGGGGCCACCAAACTTGCCAGACACGTGTCAGCCTCCGAAGAGACACCATGGGGGATTTACGGAACGAGTCTGTGACCACTCCCCTCACTTTTCCCGGCTTGTGGGGTTCTCTATTTTTAATATCTTCTTATTCTATTTTGTGATCCTTTTTATTTATCTGACTAACATAACTCATAGGTCTCTTCTCCTTCACTTTTAACAGGAATGGCGCACTTTACCAAGAATGTCTGCGCCACACAGGCAAAGAGTATTCTGCCACACAGTTGTAAATATACGTTTCTCCCCCTCACTTTTGACAGGAATTTCACACTTTACCCAATACGTCTGTGCAATACAGATGAAAAGTATTCTGGCACACAGTTGTAAATATACTTTTCTCCCCCTCACTTTTGAAGGGAATTTCACACTTTACCCAGTACGTCTGTGCAATGCAGACGAAAAGTATTACATCGGGGCAACGCAGGCGAAAGGTATTCTGGCACACAGTTGTAAATTTACGTTTCTCCCCTCACTTTTGACAGGAATTTCACACTTTACCCAATACGTCTGTGCAATGCAGACGAAAAGTATTACATCGGGGCAACGCAGGCGAAAGGTATTCTGGCACACAGTTGTAAATATACGTTTCTCCCCTCACTTTTGACAGGAATTTCACACTTTACCCAGTACGTCTGTGCAACGCAGGAGAAAAGTATTCTGGCACACAGAAAACACAAACCTCCAACCCCCAAACCAATAACAAGAAATAACTGATACATTGACATTGGGCAACACACTGGAGCTTCAGTCGTGGCACTGCTCTTGACACAAATGAATTTCCACACACCCATGCAACTCCTTGGGCGATGCCTCCTTCATGCACATTAGTTTATTCCTAATTCTGTCCAGCATAAAAACATTCACCACCCGAGGTGCGAGACTTATGCATAATCACCTGTAAAATTGGAGGCAATTCAGCAAGTGAGATACTCTGGTCAACGTCAGATCTGAGAGCAGAGAACAACTGCTGCTGTCTCCACCCTGTTCCTGGTGTTTGGAGTTGAGGGGCACTATGTGTGTGTGGGGAGTGGGGCAGCATCTGAGAAGCAGGAACCGTGTGGAAAATGTAGAAAGAGTGAGAAGGTGGTGTCACCTGTGTTTCCAATGCCTATCTCACTGGCCCATGTCAGACCATGTCAGATTACCCAACTTAAAGCCAACTTCCCCCACACGTTGCCCCCAGCCTCCTCATTTTCCACTATGAGGGTCATTTTCCCATTTCACGCAATGGTAAAACAAGTGTACAAAACATGTGTAAAAGGTGAATGTATGTTTTTACACCTGCTCTACCACGAGGGACTGTGCAATATTTGTCAGGTGTAGTGGGGCTCGGAACGAAAGTTACGTTTCAATCTGTTGCATCTGCAGCACCCACTAAAACATTTAACGGTTTCATGCCGACACGTGACTGTGATGCGGGTTGTGATACAGAGGATTCCTTTAGCATCTGTCAGAGTATCATCTGATAAAAACGGAGAGATTCCATAGGAATCCCAGCTAAAGGTCTGCCTCCCACCACGTGATCATGGCGGGAGGAATTTACAGTCAGTCGTTCGCACTACGAAGTTTGAAAAATGCATGTACATCAAAATCACCCCCAACATTGGCATGCATTTCTTTTCTTCATAGCGTAAACTACGGGAATTGCACTGGGGGACCAAATTGCACTGGGGGACTGGAGTGCCCTTAAGAGCACTCACTGCCAGTGTCCTTTCTTTTTGGATAGTCGGTCCTTCTTAAAGTTGAATTCCGTACTTGATTTGCACTCACCTCTCTCACCACTCTCCTTCGACTGGCATTTCCTTTTGGAAACTGATGCTCTTTTCCATGGCTGAATTGCTGCCAACATTTGAAGTTGACGCTCAGGTCCCTTTCTGTACATGTTGCCAGCCCACCCCCTCCACCGCTGAAATGTCTCTGAATTAAGTCCTTGAATGTTGTCTTCCCAAAGGCTGCCCAGCTTCGAGGCTCATCTACCCTAGAAGCTTTACTGAACAAGTAGGAACTTCTAATTAGATTTTCAGAATGAAGATATGGCATGGCCTTCTTTGGCTTACATGTGCCACATTTACCTTACAAAGCAAAGTGAACAACCTGAAGGTATTTTCTCTGTTGAGAAATGATTCATTTGGACAATATCAGATGAATTCCTGTCCCCTTCCTTGTTACATATTCATTCACTGCATGTTTTTGGACTTTATCAGATGAATTCCTGTCCCCTTCCTTGTTACATATTCATCCACTGCATGTATTTGCACTATATCGGATGAAGATATGTCCCCTGCCTTGTTACATATTCATCGACTACATGTTTTTGGACTATATCAGATGAATTCCTGTCCCCTTCCTTGTTACATATTCATTCACTGCATGTTTTTGGACTTTATCAGATGAATTCCTGTCCCCTTCCTTGTTACATATTCATTCACTGCATGTTTTTGGACTTTATCAGATGAATTCATGTCCCCTGCCTTGTTACATATTCATCCACTATGTGTTTTTGGACTATATCCGATTAATTAATGTCCCCTGCCTTGTTACATAATCATCCACAGCATGTTTTTGGACTATATCAGATGAATTCATGTTCCCTGGCTTGTTACATATTCATCCACTACATGTTTCTGGACTATTACAGATTAATTCATGTCCCCTGCCTTGTTACATATTGATCCACTACATGTTTTTGGACTATATCAGATGAATTCATGTTCCCTGCCTTTTTACATATTAATCCACTGTATGTATTTGTACTATATCAGATTAATTCATGTCCTCTGCCTTGCTACACATTCATCCATTGCATGTTTTTGGACTATATCAGATGAATTCATGTTCCCTGCATTGTTACATATTCACCAACTACATGTTGTTGGACTACAACAGATTAATTCATGTCCCCTGCCTTGTTACATATTCATCCACTACATGTTTTTGGACTATCACATGAATTCAAGTACCCTGCCTTTTTACATTTTCATCCACTACATCTGTTTGGACTATATACAATGTTGTCCATTACTTATGGTTGTTTATTTCGAATTTTATTATTCATATCCTTTTTTTATTGTATTTTTCAATTGTTATAATTTTGGGATTTGTGCTGTTAATGTAAAACCATTCTACAATATAATTATTGCTCTAACTCTGAGTGCATTGGGTTTTCATATCAAAACAAATACCTGAAAATTAGCACAAAATAAACAAGAAGGGAAGCCAACTCTCTGTATCCTGAATTCTGTCCAACCGAAAACTGCCCAACGTGGAGGTCTGTCTACCCTAGGTGTCATCAAAATTAGAACTAGGCCCTAATATGTAAGTTCAAGCCTGAACTCCACTCAGAACTCGCTTTCTAGATCCCCCCTCTGGAGTAACTGCTGTGTTGTACCGCTTGCAGGATTATCATCCCTCTCAATGCTGGCTGTCCATGCAATTGTCCTCCAGGTCCTGCAGAATTGTTGTCTGCTGGCTTCTGCTGTTCTCCCCCTACTGGACTTGTTACCACTTCCATCTGGGACTAGTGATTGCCTACTTCCTGGAACTGTTTTCTGGGCATTTATTTAGACCCATTTCCTTTCTGGTCATCAAATGTCGATGTGGCACTGCAGAATTATTCGAGCAACCTTTACTCTTTGAATAGTTGGTACATGACTGTCAAGTTACATACCAAGTGTGTCAAAAGTATTAAGCCAGTTTAAACCGACAACTCTCTGTGTGAACATTTCTTGTGGATTAGGGAAAAGTGCATTTGAAACATTATGGACTTTCCTTGGGACCAAAACTGAGCTACCTCTAAGGTATCAGAGGAATTGCTGTACCCAGGAAATGTTCTATCTGTCTCATACCAGTAGTTTCTTTAAATGAGAGAAATATGTGTCCCAAAATATCTGAAAGGCCAAGGAATATGTCGCTTCCTTAGTATGTCTCATCTGATACCAAGAGTAACAACCAGGTTCTCATAGACATCTAAACGATCAGACAAATAGTAATGGCCACTTTTATGGGACAGTCATGCTATTTTGTGAGCGCACAGTGAGACCACGGTGGTGCTAAAAGTAGGTCTAACAATTTTACACCTGCTTTAACACCACGATTTGCACTCTGGGACATTTGCTCTTTTTTTCTGGCAGAATAGGAACAGAAATGGATTATCTTGTCTGCCTGTTTATCCCATTCCTCCTGTATGAATGGAATGCATTCATGACCATTTTTGCTGGCGTAAATGACATTGGATTCCTACGGTTTCCACCAGTTTTTGCATCTTCTAATTGTAGGTGGATACCATAGAAATCTAGGGTAAATGCCTCCTGCAAGTTTACATTGTGGGAGACATTTCAACTGTTTACACTACTAAGTGCAAACATTTTTAAAGCTTTTTTCCTCAGGTTAACATCTTTTCCACGTCATAGTGCAAATGACCAAAATTGCAAGAAGGAGGCCAATGTTCGCGTACTTACATTGTAGGTGCTCCTCTCTGTGTAATTTACGTTTTTTGTTATAATGAACGCCACAGTGATGAGGCTTCTAATAGCTATCCAGTGTTAGGATTAATACACAAAAAATGTCCTTTAATTTTTCTTCCTTTTTTTTCCAATATCCTAGAATTTGTAATGTAACCAAACTTAAAGCAATTTCCGAGTTCTAGCCTGATCTAACATAGACACCTAGATTTTTTTAGGTTTTCATATGTTCACAGAAATGCTTCGGCTTTGGTCTCACTCCGAAGGGCTGTGATCGCTTTCCCATGGCTCTCTCTTTCTTTTTCAATGGCTGTCAATGGAGTGTCTTTTTTAGGTTTATTTTAAGTTTCCTTTCCAGAATCATAACATCCCCCCATTTCACTGATTTTGTATCTTGCCCGCAGTTCATCGCCAAGGTGTGGAAGTCTGCTGCGTTTCCACACCACTGCCTGATAATGAGTCTCCCTCTTATCCCTCGTTTCCTGTACAAGTTCACAATCCTTTTGGGCTGTTTGAATGAGTACAAGTGTGGATCCTGTTAATGTTTTTCTATGTATGGGCCTGTGTATCTTCTATCTGAAACTGTATGAGGGTTTGGAGGTAGAAAAAAGTGCAACTAGGTGTGTAAGGTTCACCTCTCAATTGTCTTTTCTCAGTCTGCTAGGGCTGCTTGTGGAGTAGTCTAAAGACTACGCTTTTTCAGTTGCGCATTGCTACTCTTTCCTGTGATTGAGTCCTGTTCCTTCCACCTTTCCTTTGGTATTTACATCTTTCCGTAAATTGTCTGTATCATGTAGGAACAAGTGCATCTGAATGATAACTTGATGTTAATTTCGTTTGCTCACTAATTTAGATATTGTAAGTTAACCCCTCAGAGATCAGACCAAGCAAATGCAACCCAGTAGGGAAAACAGCTAGGTGCACCCTTTTATTCGAGAAAGACAAGAGCTTTATTTTGTATACAAAAGAAAAAATGGTGACAATGGTATTATAAATCCACTGCCACAGACCTCTCGTCGTCCATACAAAACTCTGGTTATAAATACAAGAATCGTCACATATGACACACTCGATATACAATGTTAATCTCCCACCCACATTGGCTACGCCTATATACGTACCAAACACATATAGCCCATCTTCCTTTCAACTGGCACCACCCTACCTTTAGTCCAAACCATGTGCACCTGGTTATCAAAGTGAACTCAGCAGTGGACATTGAGTTCAGTCCCGTCCTGACAAACAAGGCAGCCCTGTTTCTCATCCCAGACACGCTGGTGCCCCCATCATGCCCTCCCCACTGTATGGGCATCATTCTTGGCTCTCTGTAGCACAAATCATAGATCATGGTTTTCTCTGCTTCCCCCTTTATCAGTTCTACTCCCGAAGAGAAAACATAATATCCCACCAATCAATCTAGTTCACAAAGGATTTAGGGCCATTTCCCTTCACATCTGGTAGTTCAAATAGAATGACCATCATTCAGGGGGGCATTAGAGTCTTACATCTTGGTTCATGTTTTGGCACTCCAGGACCACAGCCTCACTTCCCAAGTATATGACCTTCATGCTAGACTGCATCCCTACACCTGATCATCTACACACATTCCTGCCTAATTGATCAAAGGCCGAGCTGGTGTGGGTGTATGCGCATGTTTCTCGCTGTGCTTGGGAATCAAAAATGTAATGGTCAAACAGAAGATGAGGCCTCATTGGTCTGTGTTTTCAACACGTCCTGCAAAGATCCAGGCTTACTCGTAATGGAATGCTACTCAATGTTGTAATTACCGTGGATATATGTATGTTATGCATCTTACATAATTCTATTATTAAAATACACTGGTTAGTTCCCCCTATGTAATTCCCCGCTGCCACCAGTTAGTCCCGCCCATGAAGCGCTCCCCCTGCCCCATTCGTCATCCTGTACCTATTCTCCATGTTTTAATATATTTTTTGCAATCTAAATCATCTGGTAGGGGCGACAATCTGCACATGCATCCTAACATTATTGATGATATATTGGGTATGAGGAAGATCTTGGTCTGGTTGACAATCCTCCCTCACAAGTCTTATTCATGAAGCCTCGCTTTGGGAATCTAACCATTGCTTCTATGACAAATGGTTGTCATCCGGATCAATCTATAAATTACAGAGAGAAACTCTTTACCATTTTTTTCTGGTTATTCGGACATCTGAAATATTAGTCTACGCCCATGTTTGTTGAAGAAACATAAGCGCTGTCCTCAAATTCTGAAATCACCCTACAGCAATAATGTATTATATAAGATAGTCAATGTTTTGAGGAGTGCCTGCTGATGAAGAATTTGAATTGTTAAATCACAGACTTAATGATGTATTATTTTATGGGTTCAAGGTATATTTATGCTCTTTTGTTTTTAAGGACCTTGTTACTGTGAATTGTATTTATTTTTGCGTGTCATTATTTATTAACTGTTAGGTCCTTTTTTGGCTCATAGTCGAATAATGAATGTATGATGTTGATCAATTAAAAAAAGATTGGGTCAAATATGCGTTTCTGATGGAGTGTTGGTCCCATGCTTTTATCTACTGCCTGAGCTCTGGGTGAGACTCCTCACTGCGCATTGCTTAGCACCAGTCAGCAGAACACTTAGTAGAACTTTTTAGTCTTTGGTCCTCATTACACGGTAGGCGGTAACCATGGCGCTATTAGCGCCGTGGTTGCCGATGGTATTTTACCGTGTCCGCCTTGGTGGATGGCGGAATTACCGCCCTATTCCAAAGTGAGCGGAGGCGGTAATTCCCCATTCACCAGGGCACTTCCCCATTCCCATTTTTGCACCCATAGGGCATAATGGGAATGGGGAAGGCGCTAATTACTGTACCGCAAATTGCAGTACAGTAATTAGCTCCAAGGTCCCTTTGCGGCACCCTACTTTAGCGGCTGGTAAAACCAGCTGTTAAGGTCGGGTCCCGCAAAGGGAACTCGTAGTAAGGCGGTAAGGATTTACCGGTACCGGTAAACCCTTACCGCCTAACATGTAATGAGGCCCTTTGTGTTAATTCTTGCCCTAACTAGCCATTTCCCTATCAGGGTCTGTGTTATTCAGTTGACAGGGCTCCCATAGTGTAATTTGTCTAGCCTGAATGTATTTTGATTTGACTCCAGTCCTCCTCTAAGGAGGTTATTCTTTTTTGGAACTCATGTTTGCACTGACCTTTTTCAAGCTTCTTTTCAAGGCCTGCTGCAGTCGTTAGCTACTGTGGTGTGTTAGAAGAAGGACACAGACTCTCAGATGACATATTTCAGAATTGACATGTATTCCACATGTCTGCCCATATTAGCCATGCTTAAAATGGCATGTGGCCTGAGTCGCAGACCAGGCCTTCTTCCAAAATGCACAGTGCAATGAAAACACTTTCATATTTAGTGAAATGCAAGCTGCGAAATTCGCTTTTGCATGTTGCAATATTAATGTACAGTACAATATGCTTTTTTTCAATAGGCTGGGCTTTGCGCCGACGGCCTTAAACCAAGTACATTGCACTCTTACTGTGTAAACAATGCATTCACATGTGTAGACTTCTTTCTGGGCTGAGCACCAATGTTCCAGTAAATAGAAAACAAAGAGAAAACGACTTCCCAGGAAAACTAAAAATCACCGCCCAAATTATAGTTTCTGTCCACTGACACCTTTATTGGAAGAATGCCTAGTGCTGAATGATGAAAGCTGTCCTTGGCTAATATTTACACAAGAAAGGTGCTATCCACTGAACAATTTTGTTGGAAAAATGCATAGTGGTGAATTACGCTTGTGTCCTTGATATTTTTCTTTAGCACTATTTTCAGTGATGGATGAATTTTGCCATGGAATTGCGACGGGCCAAAAAAGATATAAATAGAGTAAGCCTAGCCCCTGCATACAGCTGTTCGGGGCGGCGAGCAGGAAGACCAGGAAGTAGATTACTGCAAGGAGAGGAAGTGCAGTGAGGCTTTACAGATGAGAGGGGCCAACTCCCTCCCAATTCCTTTCTGGCTTTTTGAAGCCCCAAGCTGGATTCTGGCAATTTTGAAATATTTTTGAGTAGAACTTAAATTATTTTTGAGCTGCTTGGGGAAAGATCTTTGCTTTTTTCCCCCAAGGCACTTCTTCAGCTCACAGCTTAAGAGCAGACACCATATTCTGGATTGGCTATTTGCAGGCACCAGTAAGTTACATGGACATTTAAACATTTTTTAAGCATTTTATCCTCTTGTTGATACTTTTTAATGCAAAGATCATGGTGCATTAAAAGGAGGGTTTTTAGAATCTTTCTATTTTTCCATTGAATTGTGGATACTCCCAGGCACCGATCTGCTCCAGCCCTCCCCAACTCCCTATCTTCTACAGTTAGTGATTATGAAGAGGCCTTTTACACTTCATTTGATATCACAATGAGAAAGGTATTGAGGTATTGATTGAGGCAGATGCCTCTGTAAGGTTGCCTATCATGATTTGGTGAGGCAGGTGCTAGATTGCCTAGCATGATTTGTGAGGTTGCCTATCACAACCTGGTGTGGCAGGTAATTTGTTTTTAAGGTGACTCTGATCTTGTTTGAGGTAGAGGCAATCACAATGGTTCAGCTATTCCATTAATGATTGTTTGCATTTGTAAGTGTGTTGTGTATAGTGATGATAATAATGGTAATACTTATTACAAATTTCTCATAATTAAAAGATTTTTTTTTACATGAGAGTGTAAGAAGCATTCATTGAGTGCTCATTAGCGAGTGACAATTACTTGAACATGAATATTGAGTGTGGGGAATCTATTTGAACTACTGTGTATTGATGTGTTATATACAGTACATGTCTTTTAATAAACATATCAAGGGTTACTGGATGGTGTGAGCAGTGGACTAGCAATACAAATATATGTAACATTGGTAAACCCCTCCTGTCTTGGCAATTGAGAGCAGCCACCTACTGCAGGGGTTGCTGCCTTCTCTCTTTACTGTTGCACAGTGACAGGCACATGCTTTTCCGTAACCCTACTCCTATCACAGCCCCTGCAGGGGTCATCATGGATACTTCCCTGGGGGTGGAGGGAAGGCTCTGGAGGTAGGGGTGATAAAAATAACATCAGAATGGTTTATTAAAGTAAGAATTAAGAGGCTTAACTTTCCCCTCTAACTATGGGTGGTCCATGCCTATCTAACTAAATAAGGTGCTCGTCTGTTGTGGAAGTTCAAATAAAGAAGTTTGCGGTCCAAAACTACCCTCACTGACCCTACCACTATATAAACAAATTTAGGCTCAGAGAATGGCTCCCTTTTCTTTGGAATACTGCTAGTATCAGTCTGTAGATTAGTATATGATCCTTACATAGCCTTTTGTAACTTCTTTGATCAGTCTCTGTACCTTTTCAAATGGGATAGTGTATTTTCCTCCTTCTTTAGGAATCTCCTTTCGGGATCTCTTATACATTTTACACTCCTGGTTGTGGTTCTCAGTATATCCCTGGATACATTTGTTGTTTGGGGCATTTGTTCCCCTTGGTTTATTATAGCTCAGTTCATTTTGCTCTTTTTTACCTTGTCTCTGCAGAAATTCTTTGCCTTTTCCCAGTGTATTATTAGCACATGTTCGTCTCTCTCTTTATTCAGCCTTTCAGTAATATGCTCTTTCATGTTCTCACATTTTAAGGTCAACAGGTTCCAATTCACTCCTTGAGGCCACCCGTGACCCCTGCCCTCCTGTTTACCTTTGGCTTTACAGGAGAAAGTCTTCCTGAGTTGGGTTCCTCAGAATCCTTCTCACTTGGTCTGGGCCACCAGTGCTTTTGCTTTGCCGGTGCTTGCTGTTTCGCAGTCCCTCCTCTCTTCCTGGTCTCTTGTCTCTTCTCGGTGCTCCGGTGCTCAGATGTGGGACCGGGCACCCAAGGCTTCACACTCACAGTGGTATCAGCAACGTTTCCCGGCCCAACGGTCCACCACGGATCCTCATGCGTGGTCTCGCCACCATCTATTCTCAGGGTTTGGCCCTGCTGGATTCCCACGATTTGGGTTGCCAGAGCTCTGGCATCCCACTCTCTATTGTTGAGTGTGTTCGATATTTGCAAGGTTTCTCATTCCAGCTTCCTGCAGGTGTTACACAGCTCAGGGGCCTTCCCAGGATTAGTCTGCATTCCTCTCTCTCTCTTCCCTCTCTCACTCTGGCTCATCAAGGTTATGTTAATCCATTTACTCATCTCAGTAGATTAGTTATTCTCATTTAAAGGGACATACTCTTTTTCAGTGCGCTGATACATCTTTGGAGAGTTTCTTAATCCCATTCTTGATGTGAAAAGGTTTCTGATATTTGTGAGCATCCCAGGTTGGCCATAATTTGTACAGTCCTTGCCCCCTAAGAGGGAGTCTCTCCTGGTGAGGTCCCACTTGCCTCTACCCCTAAGGAGGGTATTGCGGAGTGAGCTCACCTCCGTAGCCTCACAGGAAGGGGCTCGTCTTGACGAATTCCCTTGATTCATCACATACCCTTCCCCTTATCTCTGTGGCTTCCCTTTCTTGATTGATGTGAAAATGGCTAAGAAAGTCAACATCCTCCTGTTTCTTGTCCCTTTCAATGTTCGACTGAAAAACAGAAGGGCTGCAAGTCCAGGAACCTGCCAATATCCTTACTTTAGATCTAACGTTGCTTTGTATTTAGCAGAGTCCAATTATTCTATTAACTCATCGATGAGTGGCATCAGATAACTATCAAATAAGGAGATAGAGTTCAATTTCCTGAAGTCAATACAAAAGCACCAAGATTAATTAGGTTTGGCAACCAAGACTACCGGGGAACACCAAGGACTCTCTGGAGGTTTGATTATATCTGCCCTAAATATATCTTCTATTTCTTCCTCCATTACCTTTTATCATGCTTCGGGGATCCTGCAGGGCTTGATATTTATAGGTTTTCCAGCTGGAGTTCCAATGAAGTGAAATAATTTAGCAACTCTCACCAGTTGCTCCGAGGATACCTCATCAAATTGTTCTAATACATCTTTAATATCAGCCTGTTGGGAGGGTGTCAAGCCTGGAGAGATTAGGATACTCTCCTGAGGGGAATCATTAAGTAGTGCCGGCTTAGTAACTGTGGTATTTTCACTATGGCCTACTTTCCACACATTAAGCAGGTTTACATGACAGACCTGTGTTTTCTCGCGTCTATCTGGTTGTGGTATGTGATAATTTAACAATAAAATAAAATACAAACAATTCTAAAGCACAGGGTACTACTTTAGCAAAAATGCATCTTCATCACTGAACATGTACACTATTAAGGGGAGATATATTGTTATTACCTTGAGAAAGTGAGCTCAATATATGGTAAATGAGCTGTACAATGAGGATATGTGTAAAGGTCCGGGTTCCCAGTGATGACACTAACATCTGGTGATGTTATGGGTGTTCCTTTAATTAAGTTCCAGTACATCTTTTATGTTTCATATGTCAAGTTCATCAGACCTCTAGGCAAACATGCACAGGCATCCTCCCAGGTAGGCTACATCTCACCAACTGACTCACTTAGAACTCTGAGCCATACAACAACATTCTCACCAGCAAGATTCCATGTCACTGACTCAGCATTCTACTCATTCTGCAAAGACAACATGGAAACCTAAATCACTACATATCTCCCTTCCTTACACAAGAACAACAACACCCACCAAAACCGGTCACACTCACAACACACGGTGCAGACACACACTCCAACACATGCGCGTGCATCTCAACCACATGAACTATCACCACAACCGTGCACCCTGAACACATCACCAGTTCAAATGGTACCATAACACATACTAACGATGCCCCTCCCCTTTTCTAGACAGTAAAGGAAGGACACCCACCACTGAAAATTGCACCGCTATCAATCTTCAACACCTCAGGTATCTCTATCACCTCTCTCCTCCTCTACCACACAAAAACATATAACTAATACGAACCTCATAGCCACACCACACACACAACTCCGAGCTGCGCAACACAGACAGCAAAATACAAGTCTGGGCGTTCAAAACACCAGAGGGAAATGACACACAACCACAATGCACCCAAAAGTGCCTATGCCACCACCCCAATTCGTCACCTGTGTCCTAATGATCCACCATATAGACCAACACTACTATGAGGAAGCATCATCACGTACCTCATATAAATAAATGCATCACATTCAAAAAACAAATGCACAATACTTGCACTGCCACTCACATCAATCTTCACAGCCAGAACTAACACACAACACTATGCTGTGTGTCCAACCTTACACAGAACCAAGTTGGACGCTCCAAACGTCCGAGTGAAACAACATCCAAACAGCACCAACAGTGCAATATTGCCACCCCTTATCCGTCACCTGTGTTCTCTGAGTCCAACAAACTAACTCAACTGCTGTGAAGAACAACACCATTGAAAACACCATACACCATTCCATCAAGCACACGGGCACAAAAATAACCAACATGCCAAATCTCTAGCACACCACAAAGACTTACACATGCAGATCCCACACTGCAACAACAAAACAGTGCTTTAAAATTAATAACATTACTGCTAAAATTACTAACTAAGCTTCTTAGTTCTCCCTAAATGGCACAAAAGACCTTTAAACAGTCCCACCTTCAAAGCAAAAAATTTGTAAGCATGTTCCATTTATTACATTTCATGTCCCATGTACTATAGCTATATCAGTCATTTTTGCCTATTGCATTGAAAAGTCTGTCTGTGGAAAGAACATGTGTTAAACACAACTGCTCCATAAAACTAACAATGCTGACATCAAATATTTGTCTCTCAACAAAGGCCACGACACCACACTCTCCCATTCAGTGCACATTCACCCAAAAAAATGCTCATGTTGCAATTATTGTGTCAAATTATTACAACAATCACAGGCCTCACATGACAATTAAAATCTAACTTGTTAACTTAAACTCTGCTGCATACTATCCAAAACACCATATTTAACCAAAACACAAGTAAATCTGCAGCCACATTTGTTATCCTGCCATCACCATCCATAGAAAAGTACCTTGGAGGACACGGCCCCATCCTGCCACACGTCGATTCACCATCTCATTTAATTAAATCAGTCAGTACACGTCCGGGAATGTGCAGAGCACTGTAGCTTTTCACCGGCATTCACCTTAACTACGTTATCATCTGTGTTGCCCAACACTCCTACCACGCTGCTGACTTTCTTGCCGCCGCCTCCATCACTCGAAAATGCGATGGTAATTCGCCCCGTACAAGTTCCTCATGGAAGACGCAACCAGTTTTCCACGCTGTGCTCAGATCGATCAAACAAAATCACTTCCCTTCCGGCTACAGCCAATACGATCCATCGATACTGCACCAATGAAAGTGCGATGTACGGACGCCGTAAGGTTCTTTTCTTCAACCCCCCCACAATTCCAACAGAAGCCACACTCTGTCGATTCACCGAACGCCCAGACAAGGGTTCTACTCCATCGCCGACTCCTCGGGCATTCAACAGTACTTCATCACTTGATCTGAGCCACCGCAGGAGGCAGAGCTGCTCAAGGCAACGGTCGCTGCAGACACAAGCGAGCCCCTAGCTGCAACCCTGCCCAACAGAGCAGGTCCTCTGATAATGCTGCTTGGACCCGCATCCTCACTTTCGGTCGGCAAGTCCTCCAGTGTCAGCTGCACTCTGCCACCAACACTCCACTGTGCTTATCCCACCATCCCTGCATGCTCCGCCGGGCACATGGTAAGCTCCCTTATTACGCAGCAACGTTTGAAATACAACACCTTTGTATGCTTCTCTGTGCGCTGCAATGGGCTCTAAAATGCATTTATGAACTATGAGCTCCAAGCCTTTCCACCATTTGTTGCAGTTCATAGCCATGTCAATATTAGGGCTTCTGAGCCCCCCCAAAATGCTGCAATGTCCACCAGGACCATCCTCTGCACAGCATATGGGTTCCAAACCCCTTCCAGGTGCTGTAAAGGCCCCCAGGACCCTCCTCTGTACAGCATATGGGCTCTGAGCCCCTCCAGGTGCCTTACAATGAGCTCTAAGCCCTACTGAAGGCTGGTTACTCCTAGGTGCAGCTCAGGCTCCAAGCCTCTCCTTATGCTGCTGCCCTGGGCTACAATCCCCTCAGCTGCTCAGCACGGGTTCCAAATATTTCCAAGCGCAGCTCAGACTCCCAGCTTCTTCAAATGCTGCTGCCTTGAGCTCCAAAGCCCTCCATGCCACAGGTTTGGGTTCTAAACCCCTTCAGACAGTCACTGGGCCCTCAGCCCTGCCAAAGTTCCTCTGCCTTTCACTGTACTTGACCTGCCCAAGTGCTGGCAGGCCAGCCAGCCCTTGGCCCTGGCGCTGCTCACTCTCTCCTGTGCCTGTGCCCTTTGCACTGGGCCCTCCTGCGCCTACCGGATAAAGCGCTCGCCCTACCTGGGAGGGTCTTCTTCTTGGGTTGGGGGCGGTGCATGTGCCATCCTTTCTGCTGTCCCCCCAGCACAGCCAACATCCTTGTCGCCAATGTAAAGTTCTGGGTTCCCAGTGATCAAACTAACATCTGTTGATGTTTTTGTTGTTCCTTTAACAAAGTTCCAGTACATCTTTTATGTTTCATATGTCAAGTTCATCAGAGCTCTAGGCAAACATGCACCGGCATCTGCCAAGGTAGGCTACATCTCACCAACTCTCTCACTCAGAGCTCTCAGCCATACAACAACATTCTCACCAGCAAGATTCCATGTCACTCACTCAGCTTTCTACTCATTCCGCAAAGACAACATGGAAACCTAAATCACTACAATATGCTTATTGGCATGCCAGCACTTATATTGTATGCTAAAGACTTGGGTTGCATGTCAAATCATGTATCATGTATTTCTAAACAGAAAATTTTAATTATATGTATTGCAACAACGCAAAGCATTTGATTATATTTCCAACAGAAGGGAAAAGTTAATTGCATGAGAGATGCTCAACAATGAACTCAAGGGTTCCCCTTTGACATTGTTCTTTGTTTTTTGTTTCAACACGTTATTGTTATTTCCAGGAAACTGCACATTTACAACAAATCAAATACATACTCATATGTGTAGGATACATCAACCTCTCGAAGTATAACCCCTTTCACTTTTTTCAATGCTTACTTTATCTTATTTGCATTTTTTATCTGGCCAAGGAGTTCTGTCATCCCTCACTCAGTGCCATTAGAGGCAGATATTTGCGCCACACCACCAGCGACGGCACTGCCAAAATCCTAATCAGCAGTCTTGCTCTCTAGCTGACTACTGCAGTAGCCTACTTACTGGCATATCTCCTTAGTGTGTGTACAATGTGTACACGCTCTCCACTAGCAGACTCTTGCCAGCCACTTTACCAAGAAATATTCTACTTTCACCTACACCATTCTTCTCTAAACCCCTGATTAACTTGGGCTACCAACAGCATTTTTCCATTTCTGTCCTTTGGAGCTGCATCCTAGTTTCCAGAAGTTTCACTTCTTTTGTTCTCCTGTTATTGTTCATTCCCAGTGGTCAGTTTCATTGGTCAGCTGTGTCACCTGTCGGGGACCTTTCTTTGCTGAAAGGGGGCAGTGGGGTTTCCCATGAGGGATTGACATCTGGCAAGGGTGCAACTTCCTGACCTTTTTGATTTTTATTAATACATAATATGATGCAGGTGATTCCATTTCCAAAAGGGTAACCTGCTAACCAGATTGCCCTTCTTCGTCAACTCCACGCCAAGACATAGGGCCTCATTACGAGCATGGAGGTAATGAAAATAGGATGGCGGAATGGTATTACCAGCATCGTTAACAGGTCCGGCCCATTACGACCCGACAACCCGCCAATACCGCCACCGCCCGAACCATGCCCCTTCATACCGGCATGCACACGAACATTTGCCCGTTCGCGGAGGAAATACCGGGATGCCGGTAATAGGAGGACATCACAAGTTACACGGGCATGCACTTACCGGCATCCAAAAGGCGGTAATTAGGGCCTGCACGACGGTGGCCATAAGGCATAGCGGACCACCCATAAATAGCAACCTGCAGTGAAGGCAACTGTCACAGGTGCACACAATCACCACAGGTGGAGTCAATGGAGCCTGTCCCAGTATAAAAGGAGTACACCCACACACCACATCCCTTCCCACACCAAAATGATACCACTAGCTGTTGCAATCATGGGGCTGGAGGACATGCCTGTACTGCTACAACTATAGCAACAACAGCAACTACAGCCACAACAACAGGCAGCACAGAGGAAATGCAGGAGGAGAAGGAGGGTGAGACAGGCCCGGCAATTACCACCAGTGCAGCCAGTAGTACCTTGTAGGCAGCCACCAATCCCTCGCATCAGACCCAGTCCATTCAATCTATCCCCTGAGCAGATCCACACCCTGTACCGCTTGGACCGGGATACCATCACCACCATTGTGGACATGACACATGACGACATTGTCAGCCTCATTGAAATACGCACTGCCATCCCCCCACTACTAAAGGTGGTGTCTGTGCTCCACTTCCTGGCCACAGGCACCTACCAGCACACAGTGGGCCAGCTGCATGGTATATCAGACCACTCTTTTCACGCATGCTGACCCAAGTGCTGGATGCCCTGCTGAAGCAGGCTAGCACCCACATATCCCTACCATGGACTGCCCAGGAGATTGCCGACACTGAAGTAGGCTCCATGCACTGGCAGGCATGCCCAATTGCATCGGTGTCCTCGACTGCACCCATGTCGAATTGGTAGTCCCTCATGCCATAGAGGTGGTGTACCGCAATCGCAAGCAATACCACTCCATAAATGTGCAGATGGTATGTGACTCCAGCAAGATCATCACACATTGTTGTGCCCGATATCCCGGATCGACATATGATGCCATGGTGCTGCGTAACTCCACGCTACCCTGTCACATGGAGCGACATGCTGGACAACATGCCTGGCTGCTTGGTGAGTTGCCTGACTGGCCCATGGCAGTGCAATGGGGTTGTGATGTGGAGGATGCATACTCCACCTGGGTGGGAATGGCCGGTGAGTGGACAATGCACTCAGAGCTAAACACTTCTGACCTGAACCTCCCAACCCGAACATGACACATCACTGCTACACATTGGACCAATGCCGCACATCAATGACAACATGCAAGACACACAACCAGGCCACCATGGGTATGTCAAGCGATGCATGACTAAACACAATTACAACTGTGCCAATGTCGCTAGTGTGATTAGGCACAGAGTAGCATACACTGCAATTATGGGAGGCAAGACATTGTTCCACATCTACAGTACATCTGCATCAGCATGCAAGTTAACACCCTGCATCATCTGTACTACGCCATCCAGACTAACAGACCATAGTGCAGTACACAATGCATCCAAATAATCTTTTGCATACGTACAGGGTTAATGTGCATGTCAACACCAAATAGCTGCGCCCATGGCTGTGAATCCTGAAGGTGGCAGCTCAGAATGACTCACACAGACCTCTTTGTACTCCCATGCAGGTGATGGAGGATATCCCTTGAAGCCGTGGCTACTTACCCCTGTGAGGAACAACCGTAACAGGCATGAAGAGGAGTACAATCGGGTTCATACCCATACCCGTGTCGTGATTGAGCAGACCATTGGCCTGTTGAAGGCGCGGTTCCGCTGCCTAAGCAGGTCTGGTGGAGCACTCCTTTATAGGCCTGAGAAGGTGGCAAAAATCACGAGGGCCTGTGTCATGCTGCACAACATGTGCATCCGGAGAAATCTACCAGTGTCACCTGACATTGACATGCATGCACCGGGTGAGGATGATGAGTATGAATATGGAGGAGAAGCAGCACCCCTGCCAGTACGTGATGCACAATAATGGCTGTGCTGTATGCCAATCACTGATTGACAAATACTTCTGAACCACATGGACGTTGATGGATATGTGTCAGTGCTACACTGAGCACTGGGTCCGTGTGGACATGCACACAGGGTATATGGGGAGTTGGGCACTGTGCACTGTCATGGATAAAATGAATAGACAATGAACAATGTCCAGGCATTAAATGATTGTTTAAACAACGGGTGTCTTAATGAAAACTACACAAAAGTGCCTCACCCCTCCACCACTCACATGCCCTCTCCCTTCCTACCTCCCCCCAAGAAACCCAAACTCCCCATACCCCCATGAACTCCCCATACCCCCAATGAGCTCCCCATACCCCCAATGAACTTCCCCTTATTCCCCTATACACCACCGACACCACCTCCCCCCACTCCCATTGTTGTCCCACACTATTTGCGTGCTTTCTTTGTGTCCGGGGGCAGCATTTTGGACTGCCTCGCACTCTGCCTTGTCAGTCACACAGGGCTGAAGGGTGCAGAGGATGTGGGTGTGGAGGATGGGGTGGATGCCCTAGGGAATCAGCACGGCTGGCGCAGGTTGTTGTTACTGCATGTGTTGCAGTATGCCAGTCAGGACCTGCGTGACTGCCCCCAAACTGTCACAGATCATTGCAGCACAGGCATTGATTGTGGCAGTTTTCCCTGCAATAGCCTGATGGATCTCCCGCCTTGTCTCCTCCCCGTCACCCACATATTGGCGCACAATGTCAATCATGGTGTCCTGCCTTGCCTCCACCCTTGACAGCCGTGCCTCCAAGTCAGTGGGAACAGCAGAGGTTGATGGTGCTGCAGCAGGGCGTGGCATTGCAGGGCTGGCCTCTGGGGTGGTACTGAGTCCAGGGCTGTGCAGCAGAACTGCAGAATCAAGCATGGGGCTGGAGAGTGAGGCCTGAGTGGCGTGTTGCGGGGGTGGACAGGGGGCTTGGAGTGGGTAGACATGCCACATGGATTGCGCCTTCTTGGTCCACGTACTCCTCCACTCCTATGTCAACGGCACTGAGTAGGGCTATGGCTGCTGCCTCACCCAATGAACTTGTTGCAGCAGAATGGTTGCCACTAGCCTCCCCTTCCACCGTTGTTGGCAGCTCTGTGCTTGCAGTCTCATCCGCTGATGTGGGGCCCTCATATGCCGGCATGGCCTGTGCACTCGACCTGGCTTGTACTGTGGGCCGCAATGCTACCCCAGAGGTGGTTTTGCCAGTGCCAGTTGGTTTGGCCCGGGACGTGGATGGCCTTGTGGCTGGGTCTTGACTGCCATCTTCTCCATCGGTGCCTGGGGGGGAAGAAAAGATGTGGGGCATCAGTGATGGTGTTACATGCAAGATGCATGAGATGGTGCTGTGGAGTTTTTCATTTCTCATGCATTGATATTTTACAGGTGTGTCACACAGGGTAGTTTGAAGGGGGGGCATTTTGGCATTAGCCGTGACGTCTCAATTCGGCAATGCTGCATGCCAGGTGGCATGCCGTTCTACTGGGGTTTGTGTGATGTATGACATGGGAATGGTCCCTGTGTGTTGGCTGTATGTTGGTAATGGGATTGGCACTCAGTATGCATTTCAATGTGGCAGGGTTTGGGCCTCCATCTGGACATGGATATGTTAATGTGTGTGTAATGGGACATACATCACCTTGCCTAGGCTCTATTCCACATCACTTGTGCTACGTCATGGTTTGCCCTACTGGGGTTTGCAGGGTCACTCACCTCCATCACCAGATGTTGCGGCACCCGTCTCCATCTCCCCGAAGCCCTTGATTGACTCCATCTGGATGGTGGTGCTGCATGTCTCCTCCCAGGGCATGAGTTTGACTGGGGAGTGGGCACCCCCGCCTGTGGCCATGGCCTCCTGACGATTGCTGGACAGGATGTTGAGGACCCTGAGTCGGAGGTCATCCCACCTTTTCTTGCAGTCTTTGACTGTGTGTGGGGTGGTGCCGACTGCAGACACCTTGCGGGCTACCTCCTCCCATATCTCCTTCTTCCTCTGCTGCACCTCCCTTTTGAGGTTGTGGGTGAAGACCTCATCAGCATGGGCAGCAAGGGTATCTGACAACATGTTCAATTCCTCATCTGAGAAACGCTTCTTGCGCAGGCAGGGGTTGGTTTTTCGAGTTGCCTTAGACATGTTCTTTTCAATGGCCCTGGGATCTCCTATGCAACACTGGTGGTTTGGGAGGATTGCAATGGATTGTGTTTTTAAAGATGGCCGCCGGTACATTTCCCGTTCTGACGCGATGACGTTACTTCCGGGTCCGGTATGACGAGCACAGTATTTACATGGAGTTATTACCGGGTCGGTATTAAGGGGTGCCTCGTAGGTGGAGGCGGTATCGGCGGGTCACGTGATGCCGCTATCGGGGGTTGGAGGGCCTTTAACGGCATGGCGGTATGGCCATTACCGGAAGGGGGGTTTGCGCATGCTCGCGCATTCGTAATCAGCCACCATTAGCGACGTCATAAGAGCACAGACATGCTACTTCCTCCATGCCGGTAATGACCCCGTTTTTAGCGGGATTCTCGTAATGAGGCCCTTAGTGTACATGTGCCCTGCTGCATCAGTAGCCCTAGTGTTTATTATTTTCATTTAAATCTGAGCCGACTTTGGTTAGGTCGCCCTTCTGCCCCTATTGGCTCAGGTATATCTGGATGCTGCAATCGGAACAGCACATTCACATCTAAATGGCAGAGCATAGACATTCGTCCTGCCACAGGTGACTGGGCCAAGGTTGCTGAGTTTGAGCCAGTGGACCATGCCGGTCTGATCCTAATCTGACAATGGAATTCACATAAGCACTGGAAATCGTTAAGGGATGGAGGCCCTATGCCCCTCGACTGAGGAGGATGTGACCGGAAGTGCGTATGAGCTGCCATCTTCACCTGAATACACACTACCATGTGACATCCAACGGATGTACACCATGATGATGAATTAGTCCCACAGGACAATGGGAACCTTTTTTTCAAACTGGAATAGCATGCCTGAAGGCCCGCGTAATGTTTCTGAAAGATTCAGGGCTCACCCTGTGTGGATTGATAAAAAGAGCAGGTTTGGCAGGTCGGGTGTCTTAGTTGGTTGGGAATGGGTTAATGGCTAGGATGCTGTCTGTGTTGCAAGCAAAGATGAATACACCTTTTGCCTAATCATATTTCGTAATGAAGACAATTCTTTCTGACCATATTTAGTTAGTATTGAGAGATAATTAGTAATATGGATAAAACATCCTTTGCATGTATTCAGAGAATTCAGCTACATTCCAGTTTTTTTATTCACAAACTAACAGGCGCTCATTGCATTGCCAGTAGTGGACACATGACTTATGAATTAGCTATTAAAAGCAGGTTAACACACTTCTCATATCCCTTTTAACAGTCTCATTGCTACTAAATAGGTTATTTGGCAAGGCCGACGCAGGTGTGTACATTGTCATAATTGGTGATACCATCTCTTGAATTCCTAATGGTGTGACTACTTAGCCTTTATGTGTGGATGAGAGCACATTTGGGCAGAAGCATCCGTTCTACGATTGTGGCTCCGTGTTTCATTTCAGTTTGTTCTCCTCCCAAATGTCATTTATTTGGCTCTAGTACTTCAGTGCTTATCTTTTAGAGAGGACGAGAAATAATGGCTGAGTAGTTCCATTTTGTGTCTGTAGAATAACAATGCAGTCTGCAGTGCCTTGCAGCATAACTTATCCATGCACACAATTTCCAACCCCATTAAGTTAACACATGTTGCAAATGTTGGGATGCAAGAGCAACGTCCCAAAACAAGGAGGTTCAGACTGCGCAAATTCTATAAGCAACAAGACCTGGTAATTTAGCATCATTGTTTTTGCCGTCACGTGCTATTTGTAGTTCTAATTGCAGTTAGCTTTAAAGCACTTTAAAGAGCATCACAGGGTGAAAGAAGGAGCAGCAACAATATTGCTTATCATATTTTGAGTTTAGGTCTAGGATACTTAAGGGCTTTGTAGCTAGCATTAGTGAATTCAGTTGTGCTTTGTTTGTATTTAGGAGAACTCAGAATATGTTGCTTTGGTAGTTGGTGAAAGGGTGGCCGAAATGCCACGTAGAGTAAACATAAAATTAGCAAGAATTCTGTCATTTTGAATTAAGCCCCGTCAGAGGCAGTAGCTTCTGTCAGTTAGAGTATTAGGCTGCATCTTGGAGCTTCAGTTCTGTTAATTTAATTAGATTGTATTCCTCCTTCCCCCCAGTGAGTGTTTAGAAGGCCAAGGTACATGAGGAAGGGGGAAGCACCATGCAGATAGCAGTTGATGGTGCAAGGCCGAGCACTCCACAAGAGCTTTGAACAGAGTGCATTGTATCAGTTTCATTCCTGACGATTAGATTAGTGCAGCAGCTGTGAAGGGCAAAAAAGTCCTGGTGTTCAGACGTTGGCAAGGTGTTGAACTAAGTTGTGGTTATAATGCCCCCATTGAGAAGTGGTAGGTCCATTAGAACTACAGGTGTCAAGTTAAATAGAGCAAATAAATCAGAGAAATTAATCCCCAAGAGCATTGTTCCGCCTACAGTTTTTTACAAAGCAACCTGGTTTTCAAGAGAGACAGGATAGGATATGTAGTGGGAACGCACCAGGTTTCAAGACAGGAGTCGCAAGAGGTGTTGCCAAAGAGTACAGCTGCGAGGTCAAAGAGATGTTCGGGGTTGCCAAGTTGTCTGGTCTCATGAGAAAGTAGTACTGTGTCCATTTCATTGCCATAGGGTATTGACTTCATTGTTCACACTCATCCATGATTGATTCTTTTCCCGGGGCACAAACATTATCTGAAGTAGTTTTGACCAATAAGGAACGTCCATGGTTACAAAAAGTTATATGAATGTATGGACTAATCTGAACATAGTATTTTTTGCTGACGGTAACCCCTGGGAGGGACTCTACCAAGTCTTTAGCTCACTGTCCCTTTCACAGAGAAGAAATGTCCCTGCATATCAGTCTTTGTCCTGCCCAGGGGCAGTCCAGCACCGAAATACTAGGCAATTCTCCTCTGAACAAGAGTACCATCAGTAACCCCATACACGTGTTTCAGACTTGTTGGGCATCATCATTTTTCTCTGTGAAAGGGACAGTGAGCTAAAGACGTGGTAGAGTCTCTCCCAGGGGTTATTCACCCAAGAACAGGTCATTGGGCTGTGTTCGTGCTGGTAGAGAGATTCCCAGACCCCCCTTTGTTTTGTATTGGATACATGTTGCCAATGTAGTTTTTGTGCTTCTTGTCTTTAAAAGATGTAACTAAAGTCGGCATGGTGAGTGAGTTTTCAGTTGCAACGAGCTGACCGTCCCTCCTAGCCTTATTTGCAGGCAATACACTTGTTTTCCTTGCAAAACATGCACTCCTTAAACTCCTTAGATTGCTTTTTTATCGATCAGTTATTGGGCCTAATGTACACAAACCTGGGCTCAACAGATTCAGCAGATAGTCGTAGGAGCTGAATAAGGCAAAAGAGGAAAATCCATATTCTGTATACAGCCATACTGGGTATCAACATTGTTATACCTGTAATGATTCTACAGCCTTATAGCCATTGCAAAGGGCTGTATCAGTCACTAAATACATATTTCAGTGTAATTGGCCAACACCAAAAACTTGGATAATGTCAGTTTATAACCCGCGTAGTGGTCTATAGAGAAACAAGAACATTACTTCAATATGGGAGGAATGTTCTATTTAGGCAATAAGCCCTGAGCCTGCGGGCCATTACCGCATAAGGTAATGCTCCTGGGCCTATACACTTGGGCCTTAAAGAAGGCCCTTGAGGCATTACCTTATGCGGTAATGACCCACAGTAGAGGGACATATTGCTGTTAGTTCCCCGGCCAGTTTGACCGGGGTACTAATGGAGGGTTTTTTTTCGGCTACCAGACAGGTTGCGTTTCGCAGCAAAAAAAAAAGGTTTAAAAAATGGCTGCCGCGGGCAGGAATACATAGTTTGTTTTCTCTTCAGGTGTCAAACATACTAAACATAGAAAATGACCTCTATGGAAGGGGAAAGGGGACTGCATGTTGCCCCTTCTTCCTTTCCATGGTGGCCATTGAAGTAAATGGAAATAAAACTAAAAAAAAAAAAATGAAAGCCATGCAACAGGGAGAAGGGATTACGTGTGGTCCCTTCTCCCTTTCCATGGTGGGCTGAAAGAAAAAAAACACAGAACACTGGTGCGAGAGACACGCAGGGACGTGTGCATGCTTACCATGTAGTAAGGCTTGCAAACACACCAATTGGTGCATTTGTTTTATTAAACATAACCTGCACCTGGTACTAATAACAAATCTATTCCTTGTGAGTGCTAAGGAATTTAAAGCAAGCCATCGGTTTTCAGTGCATTAACCTTCCCTCCCACCGCAGTTGTCATTTTGGCAACAGCAGAGACTGGGAGGAAGCATGAGCCAGCTTGCTGTTTACAGGACATGGGCCCATCTTCCTCTTTCCTCTGTAAAACTGGCCAGGGAGAGCAGGGTCAAGAGAATGAGAGGGACAAGAGAATGAGAGGGTCATTCCGAGTTTGGAGGTAGCCATGGTGCAATTAGCACCATGGCTGCCTACAAACCCGGGTCCGGGTCCGGTGTCTCTGAATGGGGACTTACCAGGTCATTCCAACCTTGGAGGACCCTGTAAGTCGCCATTCAGAAAACCATTCGCCATTCCCATTTGAGCCCCCATAGGGCTCAATGGGAATGGGGAAGGAGCTAATAACGGGCCCACAAATTGTGGGCCCGTTATTAGCTCCAAGGTCCCTTAACGGGTCCCGCTAAGAACAGCTGGTCAGACCAGCCGTTCCTGGTTGGACCCGTTAAGGGACCTTGGAATGCGGCGGTAGGGGATAAATGGCAGGAATGAGGCCCTGAGTTTCTAAATAAGCAAAGAACATTAGAACAAGACTATACCCTATAGCAATAGATCTATTCAATTAATGATAACCCGAGGCTCTTAGTTTTCCAATTGTGTATCAACTCCAAGGTTTCTTCAATCTCCTCTTGTCAGTACTGTTCAACTCAGTCCAACTGATGAATCTTGTATTTCCTCTCATGTGGGGACGTCTGGCCTGTTTACCCAACTGCAACTGTATTCATTGCATTATTTCATAAGAAAGTGCCTGGTATTGCCCCCTGCAAGGGTGTTTCCACCTTGGGTTCTGGTTCCTTAAACCTCACCTTGGGGTCTGGTTTTAGTCATCCTGCCTTGATGTCTCCAGACTCTCACCCGACCTTGGGGCTTGGTTTCACTCAATCCCCCTAGGGATATCTGGGCCCTCACCCCGCCTTAATGTTTGTTTTCGCTTAGCCAGCTTGAGGTCTTTGGTCTCTCCACACTCGGGGGTTTCTCTGGCCTTGCCTCTCCTCTCCTGGTTCCGGTTCCCTAGAGCCACTGTGTTTTTTTGTTTCCTTGATGGCTCATCTCCTCGGGGGAGCGAGGAGTTCGGCAAACGCGGCGCTGCTTGTTTGGCTCTCCTCAGGTGTTGTGTGCCAGACAGAGAATGCCTGTCATACCGCAGTCTTCCGGTGGGGTCTGGGTGCCGGCGTCTCGGTATGCCATCTTTTGCCTCTCAGGCTGTGAGTGCTCCACATTACTCCTCTTGGCCCTGTGATTCTGGCACCTGCTCTGGTAGGGCTATGAGCATTTTGCGGGCTCTGCCGCGGTCCTCTTCACCATGCCTGGTGTACGCTCGTTCTCATCCTGTCACACATCCCGGGGAGATTCACTTCCACCATCTACAATGCTGTTTGGTCTTATTTTATCCCTTTGTAAGGTGTAGGCTGTTCCAGCGTTCCCTTGTTCCGACGAATATTGGGCCCACAGAGGATCAGAAACATACCAGCCATTCTTAAAGGATTTTTGAAGTCATCACAAAGTCCCTTATAGCCAACAAAGATATTGGGGTCTAGAGAATAGGGAGGATCACTGATATTACTTTTAGGGAATCTCTTGTCCTCAAAGGGAATCACCCTCAGTGGGATCCTGCTTGCCTTGTACCCTAAAGGATGCTAAGCTTATTGGGCTCACTTAGCTGGTCCTAAAGTTGTGTCTCCAATCTTGGGGAGATGAGACTTTTTTCCTAGATTCATCATAGGGGGTAGGCGTTTCCTGAGCGCTAGAGCCAGTATGAATAGAGCATGTTTCCATATGCACAGACAGAATGGAAGTAGATCTTTTTGCATGATATGATATTTTATTTATATCGTGCCCATACACAAGTGTTTCAGGGCGCAACGAGGCAAGGGAGGGGTACAAGGGAGGACAAAACAACGATATTACCAGGCCCAGTGACATTGAGAATGCGCAAGTGCAGGGGAGAGGAATGGGGGGAAGTGCAAGTGGCAGGGGAGGATTGGAAAGTGCTGAACAGTTTATCAAAAACGAAAACAAAAATAACAGGTAGTGCAGCCAGCAGGAGGCAAGTGCAAGACAAAGGATGTCTAATAAGTTCAGGAAGGGGACTCTAGGGTTGCAAATACAGTCCTAAATTGCAAGGGTTGCCAGGAGGCAGAAAGGGTATGCAGCTGGGTGGCCAGGGAACTGGGCCCAAAAACAGAGGGTAGCCGGTACCCAGTGCCGAAACAGACAGAGTTCAGCAGGGGAGAGGAAGAGAGAAGGCAGAAGCAAAGAGAAAGGTCTTGAGGTGCTTCCGGAACTGAAAATGGTTCTCCTCAAGTTTCAGAGATGCAGGGAGGCTGTCCAGAGGGCAGCCCCAGCCGAAGGCATGTATGACATTCGTTTTTTAAGTAAAACTGAGGCCTCGATGTATGTTTGTCTTCTAAACCCAGTTGTACAATAAGCATATGTTTCAAACGTACTGTAAATACTCCAACTTGGATGGAGTCGTGTCTGTCCATGACTGGTGAAAGATGGAATAGGGAGACCCACATGCTGCCTATATTTTACCTATTCATTTTGAACAGATTCTAACATGAAATTAACAAATGCGGGATTCCCATGACCACCCCCTACTATCTCCCTTTTATTTGATCAGGCCCATCCATCCACACTCTGGTACATAACAGTAGTGCTGTAAAAGGAATGCCCCTGTAAGGCAAGTCCCAAATCCAAATAATATGAATTAAGCCAATGAGCCAAAAATGAATGCACGAGATGTGAGAAAAACAAAAGTTTATTACACACAGCCCAGGCTGGGGAATAATGAAAACGACATTCAACATTGCATCATAAAATAGCTGCATTCATAGTAAGAATCAGAGGTGAGGTGACAACAAATGGTACAGGTTATTCACAAATACCCAGCCTGTGATTGGGCAATGTCATCTACACAATAGGTGAATCTATACAATAGCTAGCTCTATTGGCTTGACCTACCCCTTGTGACCATGCTATGACTTTAGTTTATTAATTAATTGGCAATGGGATCATCTTTCTTTCCATGATGCTGATTGGATGTTAACCTTTTTACCTTGTATCATATAAGCTTAACTTTTGATTGGCTATTCCATGTGGCATATCCTTGGGGTGAGTGACTTGGTGGCTTTGACCAATCCCTATATGAGATGTGACAGTGTGGCAACAAAATAATAACTTTACATCCTTTCCCACAGACTTCATTATGGTGTTTTACTGCTCCTTGATATCGGCATGTCCACATGGGTTGCCAAAGTCTGCCTGCCTGGCAACAAAGGGAGTGTGGGAGGACAGAACCTAACTCTATGCCTCCTGTTGGCTTTTTCGATTCTGTTCAAATAGGAATATAAAGAGTTTTCCGGTGGTTGGATCATCTTGTAATAATTCGTCGACTGTCTCCAGGAAAAATGTGCCTTTAGAGATATCAAACAAACCTCATGGCGAATTATGACATTCAGGATACTTAATGCTAAACCCAGGACTCCCTTCCAAAGTTTCCCCTGGATAACATTCAAAAGATTTCCCAAATCAATCAAACACCTATCTAGGCCATACAGTAATACAGGCTCAATCTTCATTGTGTAGAATCTTAAAATAGGTAAATTAGAGAATTTACACAGTCTGGAAAAAAGACATTTCATCTCTGAAGAAAGGGAGCAACATTTTCCATATAAAATAGATATCCACATCTGCACAGAAGCCGTATTGGGCAGATTATACCCCAAGTATTTAAGAGAAGGAAAGCGTTCCAATCTCTCAGAGCCTATATACCCCACACATTTTTGTTGAGCTTGGAAGAACTTGAAAAGATAACAACCCTAGATTTGGCTCCATTGGGATACAGATTATTAACAAGTACATAGCATCCTATTAGATCCAACCTAAGTTGTGAACCCTGTGGTGGTCTATCAAAGAGGATGAAATCATCAGCAAAAGCAAGCCAGTTTAATCTTTAATAAACCAATCTAGCTGGAAATATGTTGGGTGCCTGCCACAAAGACTCAACATCATTTACATAGAGATTAAATAGGGTCGGAGCTAGAGTACAGCCCTGTTTTAGGCCTACACTAGTTATAATATTTCTAGAAACCGATTCCTTCTTATTAAGACACATCTTTACAGAGGTGTTTTCATGCAGCAATGCCAGTAGCTGTACCAATTTCAACAGGACATTTAACTTTAACATTTTCATCCATAAGAGTGCACTAACAACACAGTTGTATGACCTGGTCATGTCCAAGGAAGCCATGTATATGGGACCTTCTTTATTATACTTGTCGCATTCAGAGCCCTTCCCATACTTTTACAAAACCCAACCTGAAATCTAGAGAGGGCATGCAAATGATTAATACAAGAATTCAGGTCTCTCAGGAAGGGTAGTGCAACAACCTTACTTGTGGCATCCATCAGCACAATGGGCCTACAATTGTTTGGGTTCCTATGATCACCCTTTTTAAAAATCGGTATAGAAATCAATTGCATCTGTGAAAAACTAGAGGGTGTTTCCATGCCTAAGCCCACGGAGATCTCTTACTCAGGTGGCCAGGGCACGGCCATTGCCTTTGGATCCTGATCCTGGGGCGGACAAGTGAGAGAGGATCACCTGGGCAGTGAGTCCTTGGGGAATGTGGGAGGAACACCCTTGGGAGAGACATGGTATTCCCCCTTTCCTACACACCCCTACCCAACACTTCCTCTTTCTTTATAGGTTATTGTAAGTTCCGTCTCGTTGCCCCTCTCCAATTCCAACAGGTACCAACACCAAAGGGAGGCATAGAAGAACAAAAACAACACCCCATATTTTACAATGTAAAATTTAACTTCGTCCTGCTTTTGTAAAATATGTAATTTGATGTATCTCATAATGTTTGCAATTTATTTGTGTATTACTATGTATGTGTGTAATTGCAACCTTGGGTTTGGTGCGCTATACGAATCAACAAACAAACAAACAAACAGTAACAAAATTGTTCCCCTTCTCCTGACAATTTGTGTCCTCTTTTTTTCTGCCACCACTCAGGAATACAACTCCCATAATTCCTCCCCACTGTTTCTCCCCAAAATGACTGGGACGAGGGAGAGACAGACTGGAGCTATGAAGATTACCCACAGGAAATAATGCACCATAGATTCCTATGGGCAGTCTCCATTTTGTCCCATTAACAATGTCAGGCAGAGTCAGGCACAGCTGGACAACCACTCACATCTGACTCCTGTTAAAACTCCCAGCCAGTATAAAAGGTGGAGCACATATGCACAATATAAGTGAGCTGGGGATGCTGGAGGAAGAACAGAGGCCAAGAGGAAAAACCCTGAGCTGGAGAGACCCTGGAAGGCCTGGAGCAATGAGGACTGCCAAATTACTGGCCCTGTGAGTACAGGGGAGGCTGCAGTATGGCGAGGTAACTCCAGGGAGCCAAACCATGGACAGCTGGGGTTACCAGAGCTCCTATGCCGTGTGCTGAAGCCCTTAAAGCAGCAGCACCACACCCTGGGTGAAACAGGAAAGCCAAGCCAGTTGAGGGGAAAGCCACTGACATCAACAATCCTCCACTTAAACTCCTGCAACACAAACAAGTTTCACTGCGCCAAGTATAGCAAAATAAAAATCGGGAGTCCAAGTGATTTGTATGAAAGAACAGCCTTTAAAGTCAAAGGTTTAGTACAAGCAACAGCCTAACACGTGTTTTGAGCCTTCCAGGGCTCTTCATCTGAGGATATTATTAAACATAGGATACAATAACAAAATGGAGTGTGCAACATTCAATAATATAGTGACACCATACAGTAACATAAGCAGGACAAATAAAGGCATAGCATCCAGGGGAAAAGCAGGGGATGAATGAGCCAAAATTAAATGTATGCAATTTGCAATCGGGTTAATGGAAGACAAAAACGAAAATCGAAAGCATATTTGACAAAAGAAAAAATTATAAACGTAATAAATTTAAAGCCATACCAAAAGTGGTGTAAGTCCATTAGGAGGTGGTTGTTGAAATATTCAAAATAGAGAGAAAAACAAATTTGTGCTAGGGTTACAATTTATTCGATGGAATAACTTCAGCAGCGCAATCAAAAAAAATAATGCCCAAAAAAATAATCTAGTGTAAATTTACACTTTGTAAACCAGACACCAATTAATCTGAGGCAGTATTACCTTAATAGGGATAGAGCCTGAAATTTGAGCTGAAGGGACAATTCCCAAAAAGTACTCAGCGGAGGAGAAAGAAACAAACAATCTATGGAGAAATGGCCAAATTGTTGCAATTTGAGGGATGAAAAAAAAGGGTAATTTATTAAAGTACCTGAAGGCTTCACAATTGCGGTTAAAGCTGCAAAATAAACTTCAACTCCTGCAGCTCCCAAAAACCCTGGAATGCCATTTAGGGGAGCTGGCAAAGTGGGAGCAAACAAAGAACATTGCATTATGGGACTTGAAGTCCAGAGACATTTTCTTATGGTTAACCTCTGAGCAAGGCAATGCACGATATGGAACCGTTCTTCCACGGCAACAGCGAATCAGGTGGCGCAGAGCGATAGTCCAAGGGACGGAACCGAGGTACAGAGAAACCTTGGACACCCCAGCGAGAGATCGTTATCTCTGAAGGGCCTTGAAGGTTGCACAAGGAAGCCCAACTAGAGAGAAACCTCTTTTGTGTTTGAAGGATACCAGTCACCCTCCTGGGTGAACGGCAGAGTTTGGGTGGTGCAGCGGCAGTTGTGGTATTAGCCTTGACTTCAGGATCAAAGCCGCGAAAGACGGAAATTAATTAACACAACCAGTGAGTTGAGTGGTCCAGCGAAAGCCGAATGTCCAATCGAAAGTCTCAGTGAAATGTCTGATGCCGTCGAATCTGCGGTAAGAGAAAGAAACTGAGATGCAGGATTTTATCTGTTGTTAGGTTTGATCACCCATTACAGAGATTGGTCAACATAGATTGGTTGTCCCTCATATACACATCCACTTTGAGGCCTGCCTCTTAAATAATGCTATTCTTTCGCGCATAGTCCTCTTCGAAGCCTTGATTCTGCAGTCAAAGGCATGAGGTGATTTTGATCTATAAGAAGAATTGGAGTGGGTAATAACTCTAAGACATTCAATAACAATGTAATAAGCTTCAGTTGATAAACGGGGCTGATTTCTGCAATCTATCCTACATAAATTGGGTGAATGTATGTCCCATTACAATGTTCCATTTAAGGGTCAAGCTCCTCCTATTCACAATAAGACAGGAGAGAGCGGGTTCGAACTCAAATGTGCGGAGAGGAAGGTTCATAGTAGCACACAACATACAATGATCACCCAAACCGGAATCATGAAGTTAGAGAGGTCCGGATGCCATCCTCAGATTCCCTGATAGATAATGATAATCAATCCTTGTGAAGCGATTTCCCCTGTGCCAAATATAAGTGGTGGCATCATTAGTTTGATCACCCTCTAGACAAAACATTTCCCACTCCCTCAGGAAAAGGTCCCAGGCCATCCCTCGGATAATCCCTCTCTGTGAAGCTTGGGGGATTGCATTACGAATGTTCCACTTAGACCCATCCCACAATTAGGGTTAAAATCGCCTCCACGAACAACAAAACTCTAATTTCCAATAGCAAACCTTTGCTCAAAAAGATCAGAAAGTTTTGATGAATAGATTCCATTGTAATCTTTGCAGGATTTCAATACATGTTTACCAAAAGAACTGATGTAGGAGGTGAATATGAAATAAGTTTGACTGTCAAAAGCTCTTCCAACTCATGAACACCTTATAGCTCACATTAAAGTTAGAATCAACAGCCACAGCCAAACCCCGACATTGGCGACCCATATCGGCTCTAGTAGCTGGACAAGTAAATGTATGATACCCATCCAATTCAAAATGTGAGGTAGAAATGGTCTCCTGGAACATAAAGACATTAATGCCTCCAGAAAGCAATGAACTCTTTAGAAAAGTTTTCGAGTTAACCAGACCACAGGCTGATATATTATGATATAATATTCACATTAATAATGCTAAGAATGAACTAAGCCCTCTCTGATAACATCAAATGTTTTAAGGTCCAACTCAATCCAGCACCAATCTTGACCCGCTTGTAAGAAATTAAACAGTAAAAACGGGGGGGCCAAGATGTTATTGTTAGGAGTAGGAGAGACTCCATCCCTAGCTATTAAGTCCAGAGGCTGATAGGTCAAACATTTCTCAGCTTCCTCCAGCAACATTAATACACACGGTTCATATCCCAGTACCTGAAAGTTTTCCCTCTGTTCCAAGACCATGTTGGACACTATCTCTGAGTAACAATGGGAGTCCATATAATGGTTCTTTACCCTGGACAAAGGTATCTGATCAATATCTTCTGATACCAACACTCCAACAACTTCAACCTATTCAAAGTGCTTTGCCCATTAGTTAGATTACTGGTGCTCCACCCTATTGAGAGAACAGAGAAATATCGAGGCTGAGTACCACAAAGGAAATACACCAATCACGGGCTAAAATATTCACAGATCTTTTATTACTGTACAGTCTACAAAGCAAAACAGATAGCTATCTGGCTCCCTACACCTCGCAGTGTCTACCAGCTGACAAGAAGAGGTGAGAGAGAGATGAACATCTAAACATTCAGGCTTTTATACAATTTGTGTAATATTGTCCAGCCTCTCTTCACGTTAACAATATGGATTCTAAATATTCTATTCGAGCAATCTCAAAACTACCATTGACCTGCCACTGAATTTCAGGAGCATGTCTAGTTTGTCTTTGCCAAATACATTGAATACCATACTACCAATGCCGTACTTACAGTACATAGTACATGCCGGCGACCACTCCTGTGGTGCGGGTCGGCCAAGATTGTCCATCTCTGCAGAATAACGCCCTGAAACAGGCAGACAATTTCCCAGGCATATCAGATTACTGGTGTTACCTGGTGTCGATTGAGCTCGCGAGTACAATGCTACAACCAAATACCAGGATACTTAGGAATCAGGGCACGACTCAACTGATTCAAAGGACAAAGAGAGGTCCGATCGGATTACAAAGGACAAAGGACCCTCATGGTTGGTGATTTCGGCAAAACTGCCCGCCTCGATATATGGACCCTCCTCAAGATGCCGTCTCGGACCGCAAACTCACCATCCAGGTATCGGATCGTACAGTACTGTTGAGGTGTCACGTCTTATCCAAAAAGGGGCCCCCTTTTGTCACCATCCGATCCCGGTCCGATAGCCGCGTCAACTCTTCAACAAGGTGGCATCAATCTTGAGGGTCCCTATTCGGGCACCATCTGAAAGAACAGAGAAATATCGAGGCTGAGTACCACAGAGGAAATACACCAATCACGAGCTAAAAGATTCACAGATCTTTTATCACTGTACAGTCTACAAAGCAGAACAGATAGCTATCTGACTCCCAACACCTCGCAGTGTGTACCAGCCGACAAGGAGAGGTGAGAGAGAGATGAACATCTAAACATTTGTGCTTTTATACAATTTGTGTAATATTGTCCAGCCTCTCTTCACGTTAATAATTCGTGGTCTAGGGTTAGTGCCTAGTTCACATACAGATTATACAATATTATGCAAAGGATTACATAGGTTTGCATTTTCATGAAGACACAATAGTGATGTATGTTCTTGGGTCCCGCGGTAAGCCTTATACTAAGTACCTTCTCAATGTAGTTCAGCTAACGCATACGCTCGAGGTTTGTTCTTCATTGTCCTAATGTTTATACAAGGATGAGTTTTGTGAGCGCAGACAACACTTAAACAACAGTTCATATGAAGCACAAGGTCTCATTGCTTAGTCTAAACAGTCGGCCCTCGGAAAGCCTAAATATTAACACAACTCAAAGGTCAGAAGGCTTGGTTGCAAGTCGAAAACATAGTCCACCATTTTAGAACGAAGAACACACGAGTAGAAATCAAAATGGCGGATGAATCTTAAAATGGCAGCAAAGTTAACCCAAAAGTCGGAATTTTGCAACGCAGTTTTCCGTGTAGTGCGAATAGGCTAGAGCCAATATAAATACTAAGGAGGCACAATATAATTACTGTTTAATACTAGGATTTTTGAGGAGTAACAAATACCCTTACCCAGCATACTCTCTAAAGCCATTGCACAGCCTCCCATCGTGGCCGGCGGTTCACATACCTCAGCAGAGTTAATAGAACCTTTTTCCGATGTATCCCCCATCCGACTACCAACCACAGTTGAGCAGTTACCCAAACCCGCATTCACAATAGCAGCAATTTAACTGGCTGTTTCGGTGCCACCATGGACAGGGTTTTCCTAGTACCTAAACTTACGAATTAAGTTATTTAAGATTGAACGGTGGCAGGACACCCAGTAGCCACAAACCTAGGCCCCAATGGCATAGCTGTCAAATGTTCCTGCGGAGAGTTCATAACCTGACTCTCTCTCTCCTTCGTCAAGCAATCAAGAATTAGGTTGGTCTGCATGTCCCGGTTACAGTTGGTAATACAAGTAGTGTTCCAGGTTGATGGATGTATGTTCGAGATGTACCTGCACTGGTTCGATATTCACCTTTTGAATTTCCTGTTCTAACACATCCACTAAAGGCACAGAGACAACCTTCAACTTTATTGCCAGCATGTTTTTTTTTGCTTTTTCCTATTGTTGGCTTTGCTCTTTGATTTGTTTTCCTTTGGAATTACACCATTACTGCTGAGGACCTTAGCCACCTCACACCTGTCACTTGCCTGATGAGGTGCTTCCGCTGAGCTAGGAGTATTGATCTGCCCCTCCAAGATCTCCAATTTAGCAGCCACCTCTACCAAAGGCTGATGGACTGTCAGGTGTTAAAGACTAGTCATTCTACCTCCTTATAGCAGTTGACCCTCGATCATAACAAGCAGTGAGCAGACCCTGATGAGAATTCAGACACATTCTCTGAGATGTTAATTCCACCCCTTTTGCCGAAACACTTATTCGTAACAATCATTTCAAGGCCCACATTTCTGTAAGAATCAGTCTCTAAATCGACAGCTTTCTTAGTTAACAAATCTAAAATTAGACAAACATATTCCCCTCCACTCGAGAGATTTTCTGGGGTTTTGCAGGAATAATTGCCCTAGCTCACCCACACTCAGTTTTCATAGTCTGTACAGCATTCACAAAACCTTCTAAATGCAAAATTTGATTAGTTAAATTGTTAAAAGCAGTTTGTTGGCCAACTAACATATCCCCCATGTTTTCCTGAGCATTCGCCAATGCTTTGAAAGCAAAATTCAAACTGATATACAGATTGGTGATCAAAGGTAATATGGAATCCAAAGCGGGGGTCGTAACAGTGACACTGTCATGAAACAATGAAGAAGATTTAATTGAAGGTACTCCTTCTTTGTTAACTGAAGCCAAGGGATTATAGCGTTCATTATTTATTCTAGGCAAACTGAGAGATTCCAAAGAGCTAACCTCTGCAATTACTTCATCATTAACACATCATGTGTCATTCATAAGGCCCATCCTATCTCGCAAGCCCTCTGTATTGATGACCTCAGTGACCTGCACAGACCCCCTCAATGTAATGTTACCGTCGGGCATTCCAAACCAAACATGATTAAAAACAAGTCCCCTTTTCATCTGCCATAGTCAAGGTGGGGACTGACAATTGTACATTTATGTTGTACATATGTGTTGACCTATCAGTCCAGAGGCTGATAGGTCAAACATTTCTCAGCTTCCTCCAGTGACATTAATACACATGGTTCATATCCCAGTATCTGAAAGTTTTCTCTCTGTTCCCAGACCATGTTGGACGCTATCTCTGAGTAAAAATGGGAGGCCATACAATGGTTCTTTACCCTAGGCAAAGTTATCTGATCAATATCTTCTGATACCAACACTTTAAGTGGTGGGATCTTTTCAAAGATATCCAACAACTTCGACCTATTCAAAGTGCTTTGCCCATTAGTTAGATTACTAGTGCTCCACCCTATGATTCTTAAGGAGTAACGAATACCCTTACCCAGCATACTCTCTGAAGCCATTACACAGCCTCCCGCCATGGTCGGCGGGACACATAACTCAGAGAAGTTAATAGAACAATTTACCACTGTGTCCCCCATCCGACTACCAACCACAGTAGAGCAGTTACCCAAGCCCGCATCCACAACAGCAGCAATTTTAACTGCCTGTTTCTGTGGCACCATGGATGGGTTTTTCTAGACCCAAATCTATTAATTAAGTTATTTTAGATTGAAATGTGGCAGGACACCCAGTAGCCAGAACCCTAGGCCCGAACAGCACAGCTGTCAAATGTACCTGTGGAGAGTTCATAACCTCACTCTTGGTCTCCTTCGTCAAACAATCGAGACATGGGTCGGTCCCCATGTCATGTTTACAGTTGGGAATCTGAGTAGTGTTCATTGACTCCAGGTCAATGGATGTATGTTCCAGATGAACCTGCACTGGTCGATAGTCACACTTTGAATTTACTGATCTATCACATCCCATAAAGGCCCAGAGACAACCTTCAAATCCTGTTGAGGATTAACTGTGGATTGAGGTCTATGATCTCATCCGTTACTGGTAACTGTCAAATCCCTTCGATCGTAGAATTATGCCCTTTTACCTTTATTGCCAGAATGTTTTGGACTTTTTTCTAAAGTTGGCTTTGCCCTACATTTTTTTTCCTTTGGAATTACGCCTTTACTGCACAGAACCTTAGTCACCTCACACCTGTCAGTTGCCTGAGGAGGTGCTTCTGCTGAGCTAGGAGTATTGATCTGCCCCTCCAAGATCTCCAATCTAGCGTCCACCTCTACCAAGGGCTGACTGACTGTCAGGTGTTAAAGACAAGTCATTATGCCGCCTAATAGCAGATTACCCTCGATCTGAACAAGCAGTGAGCAGACCCTGATGAGAATTCAGACACATTCCCTGAGACCTTAATTCCGCCCCTTTAGCCGAAACACAGTTCGTAACATACATTTCGAGGCACACATTTCTGTCAGAATCAGTCTCTAAATCGACAGCTTTCTTAGTTAACAAATCTAAAATTAGAAACAGATTCTCCTCCAATTGAGAGATCTTATGGGGGTTTGCAGGAATAATTGCCCTTGTACACCCACACTCAGTATTCATGCTCTGTACACCCTTCATAAAGCCTTCTAATTGCAATATTTGATCAGCTAAATTGTTAAAAGCAGTTTGTTGGCCAATTAACACGTCCACCCATGTTTTCCTGAGCATCCGCTAATGTTTTGAAAGCAAAATGGAAACTGATGTACACATTGGTGATTAATGGTAAAATGGAATCCAAAGTGGGGTTGTAACAATGACACTGCCATGAGACAATGAGGAATATTTCATTGAGGGTACTCCCTCTTTGTTAACTGAAGACAAGGGATTATAGTGTTCCTTATTTATTCTAGGCAAACTGAGATTTCACAAAGCTAAACTCAGCAAATACTTCATCATTAACACATCACATGTCATTCATAAGGCCCACGCTAGCTTGAAAGCCCTCTTTATTGAGGACCTCATTGACCTGCACAAACCCCCTAAACGTCATGTTACCGTCGGGCATTCCAGACCAAACATGATTAAAAACAGGTCCCCTTTTCTACCACAATAGTCAAGGTGGGGACTAATGATTGTACATTTCTGTTGTACGTAGGTGTTGACGTATCAGCTGGGAGGCTGATAGGTTAGACATGTCTCAGCTTCCTCCAGTGACTTTAATACACATGGTTCATATCCCAGAATCTGAAAGTTTTTCCTCTGTTCTCAGACCATGTTGGACACTATCTCTGAGTAAAAATGGGAGGCCATACAATGGTTCCTTAGCCTGGGCAAAGGTATCTGATCAATATCTTTTGATGCCAATGTAGATTACCCCTGCTAGCTGCGCAGGGAGTATTAATTCTATTAAAGACTAGGAGGCGAGCATTATGCTTCATCTTCCCTTTATTCTACTCTTCACAGCAGTTCAACAAATACAATAAAACTCTTGAAAAGTGACCAACAACAAAACTTTTCTTTTAAAACTACAACGTCCATGAACCTCTGTAGTCCAGGCTCCTTCCGACAGCCACAACCCACTTCCTGTACATGGGCTCCTCCTCTGCTTTTACTTGCTCTAAATGTCCATATAACTCTCATAACTGTTCCTCGCTAACGGCGCGAAGCCTCCATCAACTTGATAACTCAACTGCCGAACTTGGCCTTCTAGACTCCCTCATCTTCAGTTACTCTTCTGGTCTTCCCCTAATAATCAAAACAAATAGAAAGTCTTTAGGGTGGTGTCTACGTGCTGTATTTACTAACATAAGAGCAATACAAATGTAAATCGACAGTACAATACTCGGGTGGGAATTTAATGCTCGCCTCCTAGTGTTTAATAGAATTAATACTCCCTGCGCAGCTAGCAGGGGTAATCTACATTCTATGACAAGACTGGAGGCGAGCATTATGCTTGTTCAAAGCTCCCCCAACACCGTAACTGCTACATTCTCTGTTGGTTTAAAATAAAACTCTTTGAACGTGCGTTCACACGACCAATCTGCTGCTAACATTATTTCCCTTAAAGATACACCGGCCCTTACGGCTCTCGAGGCCATTGCCCCTCTCACAGAATGAGCTCCATACATGCTCACATTCACTCCTGCAGCCTGCATAATCTCTTTGACCCATCTCGCGATAGTTGCAGCAGTTACAGCGTGAAAAGGCTTCCTACGAGCTATCAGAAGCTGCGTGGTACCTACTGCTCTATATTCCGCCGTCCTGCTCTCGTATTCCTTAATGCAACGTGCAACGCACCATTTCCCATTACTCGGAAAATAGGGATAATGTACCGACGTGGTCCCTGTCTTAGTTCTCTTCACTATCGAGAAAGTCACTCCCTCAGGCCCGAACGACCTCCTGGACACCTCCAATGCTCTCACGTCCGACACATGTTTACAGGATACCAAGCACAATAGCATAGCCAGTTTGCCCGATAACTGCTTGAGTGAGAGGTACCTATCTGATGGCCAATCCGCCAGTAATCGTAGCACTATCGCTACGTCCCACGTCGAGCTATATCTGGGCTCCGGTGGCACCTTAAACTTTGCTCCTCTAATGAGCCTTACTACTGCGGGGTGTTCTCCTGCCGGCCCTCCTTCAATCGGCAAATGGCCTGCTGAAATGGCCGATCTGTATACTCCTATAGTACGGAAGGCTCTTCCGTCCTGCAACAAATGCGCCAAGAAGTTCAAAATTTCCACTACAGGCGCTGAAATGGGATGAACACCTCTGTTCCTACACCAGCTGGACCACCTAGCCCAAGCTGCGTCATAGCTCCTCCTAGTGGATGGCGCCCAGGATTCAGCGATAAGCTCCGCAGCTTGCTTCGAAATTCCTGGCAGCGCCCAGCGTCTCCTGATATCCTGCACGCGACTAACGGGAGTGTCCCTCTCACTCTCAGAGGATGAGACGACCCAACTGGGTCTGTGAGTAGTCGCTCCCCGTCTGGTAGTACCCTGGGTATGTCCGTCACTAATTCCATGAGCGTCGGAAACCATACCTGGGACTTCCACCCGGGCACAACTATCACCAGCTCCGCCTTCTCCCTCCGACATTTCGCTAGAACTCTGTCCAGCATCACAAAGGGAGGGAAGGCGTAGTGTGTGCCTCCGGACCACTCCTACAGGAAGGCATCTGTTCCTTGTGCCCCTGGGTCTAACCTCCAGCTGAAGTAATTCCTTGTCTGGGTGTTGAGTCGGGAGGCAAATAGGTCTATGTGTACCGGGCCCCATCTCGCGTTCAATTCTCGAAAGACTACCGGATCTAGTCTCCAGTCGCTGGAGTCCATCAGATACCGCGAGTTCCAGTCCGCCACTGCATTCAGGGCGCCTGGTAGATATTCTGCTGTCACTGACGTCTTTGATTCTAGGCAGAAGTGCCACAAATCCTTTGCTAGCTCCGCTAACATCTTGGACCTCGTCCCCCCTAGGTGGTTGATATACCGTACCGCCGATATGTTGTCCATCTTCAACAGGACACAAGATTTTACTCTGTCTCTCGTGAATGCCTTGATCGCAAACGAACCCGCCAAGAGCTCCAGACAGTTTATATGAAGGCGGAGTTCCTCTTCGCTCCACTTGCCTCCGGTCTGTAAAGACCCACATCTCGCTCCCCAGCCCTTCCGGCTGGCATCAGATTCTATGATCAGATCTGGCCTGTCTCCGAATATGGCACGCCCATTCCAGGCGTCCATATTCCTCAACCACCATTCCAGTTCCGTAATGGATTCCGAATCTAGGGGTACCGACTGATGATACTTCAACCCCTGCTGAAGGTGTCTGATCTTCAGCCGCTGCAGCGCTCTGTAATGCAACGGGCCCGGAAATATGGCCTGGATAGATGCAGCTAGCAATCCCACTATCCGCGCCAAAGTCCTGAGCGATACATGCTGCTTCTCTAAGCATGCCCTGATCTCCCTCTTGATATCTTTTATCTTCCGAGGTGGGAGTTCTAGAGTCGCTTTCCTGGTATCTAGCACAAACCCCAGGAAATCTAACCTTTGTGCTGGCGTAGTGTCGGACTTCTCTGTATTCACCAGAAACCCTAGTGATCCTAGAAGGTCCTGCACCCACTGTGTCTGATAAACCAGCACCGCCCGATCCTCTGCTAAGAGTAAGAGATCGTCCAGATAAATGATCATCCTCACTCCCTTCTCTCTGATTGCCGCCGCTACCGGCTTCATCAGCTTCGTGAAAGCCCAAGGCGCTGATGCAAGACCGAATGGCATCGTCTTGAATTGCCAGAACTGCCCCTGCCAGTGAAAAGCTAGGAATGATCTGTACTCCTCTAGAACTGGGACTGTCAGGTATGCGTCCTTCAAGTCGAGACGCGTCAACCAGTCTCCCTCTCTCAGGGAGTCTCTTAGCTGATGGATACCCTCCATCTTGAAATGTCGGTATACGATCCATCCGTTGAGCTCTTTGAGATTTATAACTGGCCGCACTTTCTCCTTCCTGCGGACCAGGAACATGTTGCTCACAAACCTTGGCGCTGCCTCGCATTTCTCTATCGCTTGCTTGTGCACTAATTGCGCTAACTCGCTGTCTTAGCATGCTTGCTCTGCTAGCGCTAGCTTCTGCCTCTGAGGCCTGCTGACCTGTACTGGGTCTTCTACAAAATCTAGGAGCAAACCTCTGACGGTCTGCAATACCCAGGAATCGCTTGAAAGCGCGCGCCAATTTTCCAAAAACCTGCGCCTCCTCCCCCCTACGGGGGGATATACCTTCGCTCTCACCTGGTGTAAAACCTTGGCCTCGCCCTGATCCTCTGGATCTGCGTCCTCTCGGGAACCTCCCTCTGGACGGGAAAAAGGTGTCCTGGCCCTTGTTCTCCCAGTACTGGGCTCTGGATGTATGGGATCTTCTTCCCCCTTGGCCGCGACCGGCTGCTCGACCCCTGAAACGGCCGGTCCCGCCAAAAACTCTATTTGGGAAGATCCTGCGGATCGATGCCTGGGCCTTCTCTAAGGACGCATACGTTCCGACAAAGCGTCCCATCTCCTTCCCAAATGTCTCACCAAACAGGAGACCCTGAGCCCCTTCTCCCGCTTCATAAGAAGCCAAATCACTAAGCTTAGGGTCAATCTTCAGAAGGAGGCCTCTTCGCCGCTCCGACGCAATGGTGCTGTTAGCGTTCCCAAGAAGGCAGACTGCCCTCTGGGCCCAGCCGGCGAGAGCCTCGGGGTCCACCTCTTCCCCAGTATCCTTTGCCCTCTCTGCGAGGTCCATAATTTTTGCCAGCGGGCCGGCCAGGTCCAAAACTTTTTCCTGGCAGCTTCTCCAGGATCTATCGATGCCCTTGCGCGGGTCCTTGACTGATTTCGACACAAAGGTCAACATCTTTGGGTCGAGTTCGGGGGCCTCAGCTACCTTTCCCGGAAGGTCTGGGCGTGGACACTCAGCCCGAAGGCGCTGTCTTACTTCCTTGTCTAGCGCCTTGCGCAACCTTGCTGCCATATATTGCGTCACTCGGGGACATGGCTGCCATTCCGAGGACCTTGGGTTGCGGATACTGTCTGGGTCAAACATATCGTCCTGGGGCTCCAGGAGATGTTTCTCTTTTCGCACCTTCTTACCCCCGCTTGGGATGGCCCAGTCGTCTTCCGCGACTTCCTCGTCTCCTTGCGAGGTCCGATCCTCTACCAGCTCTTCTTCCGAGCTAGGGTCCTCTCCAGCTTTTTCTTCCCCTGGAGATGGGGTCAAGAGGTGCGGCACTGTTTGACGCTGCAAATAAGCCTCCTTCAGCTTGGCAAACGCGTCAACCACCTCTGGGGCCTTGTCTTCTGCCCCTTCCAAAGAGCCCCGGGGGTCGTCAGAGAATTTTTTCTTAAGGGCTGTCTTACTCCCCTTACTCCCCTCTTCCGAGGGTTCTGCGGGGGTGCTTTTCCAGGTCTTGGTGCTTGAACTGGGTTGGGATAGCCACGCTTCCAACGACTCAAGTCTCATCTGCAGGGGCCTGACCCCTTCCGCCACTGCATCTACTAGGGAGGTACCCAGCACTTTCTTGAAGCTGGCAGCGAGGTCCTCATTCTGTTCCTCCTCGCTCCACTCGAACTCCGACATTATGCTGTTGTGCTCTGTGCCTAAAATACCTGCCACAGGTGTCTTAGCACGCCCCTGCTCCCTTAGATGCACTGCTATACGAAAATACACTTTTTTTAATTTTTTTATTTATTTTTTTTATTTTCGTGGCTGCACCGACCTCTTTTGCCTTCTGGCCAGCTGCGAGACACCTCGCTTCATGCGCTGTGTACTGGGCTTCTCACTGCCCCTTTCCTCCAGCTGATCTCCCTCAGCTGTTGTTCTGCAGCGCCGCGACCGGGGGATCGCGTGATGAATTACAGCTGAAGCTGTAGTCTCTATCTCTCGAAGCCTTTCTTTCCTTAATGTCGCTTCAGAACGACGATCGGCTTCTGCGCGAGGCCGAACTCGCTATTGGCTCCTCCCACCCGCGGATGGGGGCTCGCTCGCGGGAGCGCTATTCGCTCGTCCTCCCGATCGTAGCTCCGCCCACCCGCGGGTGGGGGCTCCCTGCGATCGGCGCTTCCCGCGCCCGCGTGTGCCGGCTCCACCCCTCCAAAGGAGGGGGCCAATGCGCGAGCAGCGATGAGCTCTGCGCCGTTCGCGAGGTCGGCCGCACCCCCGAAGTGCCGGTAATGCGACACGGGGCCGCCGCCTCGCGAGCCTACTACACTGCGTCCCCGCGGGAACGCTACTCACCTGAGGCTACTGCGACGAGGTCGCCGCCGAACGTAAAAACACCTACTATGTCTGCCACGCCGCGCCGCCCGCGCGCACTCTGAACACTGCCTATAGAGGCAGAAGCAACCTCTGCTCGCCTATCAGAGCACAGCCCTGCATTGGTAAAGCTGTTCGCTATCCCAATAACCACTCTCTCTAGCCAATCCCCCCAGACACACGGAGAGGAAAAATGAGGTACTTATCTGCTTGAAGAGCAGTAAAAGAAGAGGAGGAGCCCATGTACAGGAAGTGGGGTGTGGCTGTCGGAAGGAGCCTGGACTACAGAGGTTCATGGACGTTGTAGTTTCAAAAGAAAAGTTTTGTTGTTGGTCACTTTTCAAGAGTTTTATTGTATTTGTTGAACTGCTGTGAAGAGTAGAATAAAGGGAAGATGAAGCATAATGCTCGCCTCCAGTCTTGTCATAGAATGCTCTAAGTGGTGGGATCTTTTGAAAGATATCCAACAACTTCGACCTATTCACAGTGTTTTGCCCATTAGTTAGATTACTAGTGCTCCACCCTATGATTTTTGAGGAGTAACAAATATCCTTACCCAGCATACTCTCTGATGCCATTGCACAGCCTCCCACCACAGTGGGCGGGACATATACCTTCAGAGAAGTTAATTGATCCATTTCCTGCTTCATCCCCCATCCGACTACCAACCAAAGTAGACCAGTAGCCCAAGCCCGCATCCGCAATAGTAGCAATTTTAACTGGCTCTTTCAGTGCCAACCTGGACCTTTACCTAGTCCCCAAACTTACGGATGAAGTTATTTTAGATTGAAAGGTGGCAGGACGCCCAGTAGCCATAACCCTAGGCCCCAGCGGCACAGCTGTCAAATGTACCTGCAAAGAGTTCATATCCTGACTCTTCGTCTCCTTCGTGAAACAATTCAGACATGGGTTGGTCCACATGTCCCGTTTACAGTTGGGCATCTGAGTAGTGTTCATCGACAACAGGACGATGGATGTATGTTCCAGATGTACCTGCACTGGCTTGATATTCACAGTTTGAATTTCCTGATCTAACACATCCCCTATGGGCCCAGAGATAACCTTCAAATCCTGTTGGGGATTAACCCGTCGATTGAGGTCTATGATCTCATCTCTTTCTTGTTACAGTCTAATCCCTTTGATTGTAGAATTATGCCCTTTTACATTTATTGTTGGCATGTTTTTGGACTTTTTCCTATTGTTGGCTTTTCCCTAAGATTTATTTTCCTTTGTAATTACGCCATTACTGCTGAGAATCTTAGTCACCTCACACCTGTAACTTGCCTAAGGTGGTGCTTCCACTGAGCTATTAGTGTTGATCTGCCCCTCCAAGATCTCCAATCTAGCGGGCACCTGTACCAAGGGCTGAAAGACTGTCAGGTGTTAAAGCCATTCTGCCTCCTAGTAGCCCCTTTTGCTGAAACACTGTTCGTAACATTCATTTCAAGGCCCACATTTCTGTAAGAATCAGTCTCTAAATCGACAGCTTTGTTAGTTAACAAATCTAAAATGAGATGTAGATTCTCCTCCAATCGAGAGATGTTATGGGCGTTCCAGGAATAATTTGTCTAGTGCGTCCAAACTCAGTATTCATATTCTTTACACCCTTCATAAAACCTTCTAAATGCAAAATTTGATCAGTTAAACTGTTAAAAGCAGTTTGTTGGCCAATTAACACGCCCCCATGTTTTCCTGAACATCCGCCAATGTTTTGAAAGCAAAATTAAAGCTTATGTGCACATTGGTGATCAAAGGTAAGATAGAATCCAAAGCGGGGTCGTAACAGTGACACTGTCATGAGACAATGATGAAGATTTTGTTGAGGGTGCTCCCTCTTTTGTAACTGAAGCCAAGGGATTATAGCGTTCATTATTTATTCTAGGCAAACTGAGAGATTCCACAGAGCTAAACTCAGCAATTACTTCATCATTAACACATCATATGTCATTCATAAGGCCAATCCTATCTTGCAACCCCTCTGCATTGAGGACTTCAGTGTCCTGCACAGACCCGCTCAACGTAATTTTACCGTAGGGCATTCCAGAACAAACATGATTAAAAACAGGTCCCCTTTTTTTCCACAATAGTCAAGGCGGGGACTAATCATTGTACATTTTTGTTGTCCCCCCCTCAAGCACAGCCCCTTGAAATGAAGAGCACTCCCAGGTTCTCTGTCTTTTGCCGAGCAATGAGGCCAACCTACATCCTCCTTTCCCCTGCTACATGGTAGGCACTGAGACCTCATGGAGAGATAGCAATTCCATTTCCATAAGGTCCCGCAATATACTTTTATTTGCAGACAACAACTGAAAAGAGTCTTCAAGAAGCTCCGGCCATTAGGAATCGAACCCCCACCCCATTTCGGGGCCGCAAAAGAGTGAGGCTGCATGTGCAAGGGGGGATTTGAGTACCAAGGTACCAGGGCTAGCATCAGCCAAATGCTCATTGATGGAATTACCAAAAATAAATACTGCTGTTTTCACCGCAGTCTGTGTAGTTGTATTAAGATCCAACGTACCTGGTTCCTCAAAATTATTAAGTCTACCCCGTCTTGAGGATTTCACTTTTGATTGGTCCGAAGTGCAAATAGAGGCCAGATTTGGAGATCAGATGTGAAATCTTACTATTTTCCTAATCAGCATGACTGGTAGAGTGGACAAACTCGCCTGCCATGTGTCCACCCCCACTGAGGTATTCGCCGTAGACGCCACTGCGCAGCAAAGGGAAATCTGGGTGTCCAGGCAAAGTTTTGAAACAATAGTTTCAAATTCCAAAAGTTCTGAAACAAACGTTTTGAAAAAAAAAGTGTCGAATGTATTTTTTTTATGTTAAAGGCTTTATTTTAATTTGTATAGTAAAATAAGTGTGTTTACAAAAAAAAGAGGGGTTTGGGGGGACTCCCCCAACAAAAATAAAAAAATTAATTTGATACTTTTTTTTCGACACTTTTGTGTCTGAACCTTTGTCATTCGAAAATGTGACTGTCGAACAGTCACTATGAACCAAGGAATCTGCATAGCTGGATTAAGTTTATCAAACAACCCCCCCCATTTATCACCCTAGGCACTGGGGTGGCTGTTACCCCAACGATCCCCGCACATGTGATATTTGCTCCAACACATTTCCCAAATCAGGCTCATTTAATGGATCACCTCTTCTGTTACCACAGCAGCTCCTCAAGGCATACATAATTGCCGGCATGAACTCAAAATGAAATGAAGCTATACGGTGAAGACAAACAGTCACTTACTGTAGTATTGTGGTGTAACAGGGATCGACCGACCACGGATGAGCAATAACTTTTCACGTTAGACCAAATCCCAGTGGAGCGAAGAGCTCCCCACGGAAGCCACCAAGCCACCAAACACAGAACAATCAGTCCACACTCTGGACATGCTCTGCTGGTAACTTTTAATCATTGTGGGCCGTCTCCAAATTCGTAAAAAGTGAAAAAAGACTGCTGACAATGTTGCCAATGTCAGCCTCTCAGATCACTCAGTCCACACTCCACACATGCTCCACTGGGAACAGTGCTTTCACTCATTGAGGTCCTCCTCCAAATTCGTAAAAAGTGAAAAAGACTGCCACCAATGTCAGCCTCTCAGAACACTCAGTCCACACTCCCAAGCGGATGTATTATCAAGAATGTTCAATGGACGTAGAGAAGAAGAAGGACTCCCATTTATCACGCTCGACAAGATCATAGCCGCAATCCAATCCCATACAGTCTCCTGGGAACAGATGCTTAAACTACTATATACGGATGAAAGCAAGAAAGCATTCTTAAAGACCACACTGGACGGTAAAGAAACCAACAGATTACTGTATAAAGTGGGTCAAAACTAGTCAACTTTATGCCCTTAGATGATGCCATGATGTGCCAGGTGCAGGTAATTTTCGGGTTCATAAAACACAAAGGAAATTGGAAACTTATGTTTGGTGGAAGACTCTCAGATGCGATGTGGCGGACTATATTAGTGGGTGCACCATTTTCTCTACAGCCAAGATACCCAAAGGGAAACCTATAGATTTACTATATCCCTTTCCCATTCCCAAAGGACTGTGGCACACATGTTCCATGGACTTGATAACGGATTTACCCCTGGTAGACGGAAACACTGTGATTTTAATAGTTAACAACTCTTTCACCAGGATGGGTCACTTTGTAGTTCTTCCCAGGGTCTACAAGGAATACCCAGAATCATTGTTTCCAATAGGGGGACACAATTTCTTTTATTGTGGAGAACATTGAGCCATCTCTTAGGCATTGATTTACACTTCTCGTCTGCTTACCATCCCCAAACTGATGGACAAACAGAGAGAGCTAAGCAGACTCTAGGGCAATACCTCCATCATTATATCTCTGAATATTCCAGGGATTTGGTGTCACTAGTGCCGTTGGCCGAATATGCATACATGCCTCCCTCCAAGATACTCCCTTCCACATCTCATATGGTTTTCATCTGAATTTATTACCCATGCAGATACAACCCAATACCTCAGTACCCACAGCCCCAGCCTTAATAAGGAACATCCAGGAAGGGATGTACAGGCCAAGAGACATTTAAAGCAAGCGCAAGACAAGTCCAAACAGTTTGAAGATCGAAGGAGGAAATATGTTTCATATAGGAGACATGGTCTAGCTGTCCACTCATGACGTACAAATACCGTCCTGTGTCCAGAAGCTTAAACCCTGATACATCAGACCATTTCATTTGAATAAATAAATCAATCCGGTCTATATGTGACTCACCTTGCCACATACCTATAGGGTACACCCGATCCTCTCATATCTCCTTGATAAAACCAGTGAACCATTCACAGGGGTGCCCAGATCGCACTCCACCTAAACCACCAGCGGTTGATTCAGAGGAGATATTTGAAATACACCATTTATTAGAGGCTAAACAAGCACAGGGTTCCATTGAGTATCCTGTTCATTGGAAGGGGTACAGGCCTATAGGAAAGTTGGGGGCGCGAACGTGTGACATCAACGCTCACCGTTTGCTATGTCTTTTTCATAGGATAAGGTACTGGAACTTTCCCCAGGGGAGGGCCTAGAGAGGGACGTATTGTTAGGTTCAGTTCTCGCACAGCCCCTTTGTTGCTAGGAAGGCTTTGGCAACCAATGTGGCTGAAGAGATATCAAGGTAAAGTGAAACACCTTCACGAGCAATCTGTAGACTATGTTGTCTAATACCTTTTTATCTGGTATTCTTTCCCCTAAAGATGGCCGCCAGTCATTCTGTTTCGTTCCGGGGAGACACTTCTATTGCTCCGGCAAGATGTCCACCGCTGCACGTGAGAACGTACTTCGAGGTCCTTTCCTTCCATTTCGGATAAAGCAGTGAACCATGCATGGGACAGCATCTTGCAAACTGCTAAGGATGTCAAGTCCAGGTCTTTATCCGGTATTCAGGTATCTATGCATACTGTCTGGCAGAGAGGGGACTCAAGACTAATTGTATTGTAAAAGTTCCTTTTTATGTACACACAAACTCTGTGAGTTTCTTTGTATGTGTTCTGACACCTAAAAGGTTTTCAGTATTGCACCATTCAAGTAAAAACGTGTATACTCGTTCTGGGCAAAGCCGCTAGCTTGTTTGTGTGAATGCCCGTGACTTTATTGTTCTTGTGACCTCCGTATTGTTTTACTACTTGATAATCATGTATCTTTGCTTAAGTGAACTTAGCCTATTGTAGCCTATTGGGTGTTCCTGCGTGCAGGTGACCATGTGTTGTTAGGCGTTTCCTTGTTTCCTTGTACATGGGTACATTGAGGTCATGCATCTTGCATACACCTCGACTGTGTTAAGAGTGGCAATTCTTTAGAGTATATATGTATGGCGGTCTGCAGTGAGACAAGTGACTTTTATACTATGGCATCATTTCAGTTTGTGAATCTATGGACATGGGCATTTTGGATGTTTCAAGCCTGGCTAATGAGGGGTACAGGTACTTGCTTTGAATCAAATCACTCAGCTATGTTGCTTGTTACATTCTGAAACAACCAGACCAACATTATTGGTAATCCTTTATATATTCCTTTGTCATCACTGGAGCTCCTAAGTCAGGGATTCAAGATGCTAGTAAGACGGGTACGCAGCCATTAAGATGCCCCTGCTCAATGCACATTTTTATTTTCCTGTGCCACTACAGTCAGGAAGAGGGGGTGTGTACAGTGTCAGGGGATTGCCTATATTGCCAAACAGAACAGAAACTGTATGGCACGACTGTGGAGTACCACAAGGATCCTCACTATCACCACTGTCCTTCAACATCTACCAGATTCCGCTAATCCAGATTTTCAAAAAATACAACCTCACATGCTACAACTACGCAGACGACACTCAAATCATCTACAAAATCGAAGATACACAAGCAGATCACTCAACTCTAGGAGAATGTCTAAAAATAATCTATGACTGGATGAACGCCAACAACCGAAAAATCAACCCAGGAAAGACAGAAATCATGATTATATCCAAAATCCAAGAGAATAACACCTACATACCCTTGCCGCTAGAACTGGGAACCGCACCCACACCATCAAAGGTAGTCAAAAACCTGGGAGTCCTAATGGACAACGCACCAACCTTAGAACCGCTAGTAAACGCGACAATTAAGAAATGATTCTTCCTCCTTCACTCAACAAAAAGAATCCTATCAATCCTGTCCTTCACCCATCATCATGTCAAGAATCAACTACGCAAACAGCTTCTACATCAGGATGTCGGAACACCGCCTGAAGAAATTACAACGCATCCAAAATAGAGCAGCTAGACTCCTCCTCAAACTCTATCAATCTAGAAGAGATCACATCACAACAGCGCTAAAAATGCTACATTGGCTTCCAATCAAACAACGTATCACATTCAAAACAATGTGCATAACACACAGGGCACTCAGCGGACAGGGAGCCGAATTCCTACAAAAGAAAATAACAATCTACAAGCCAACGAGACTCCTCAGATCAAGCAATGAAATCCACCTGGAATCAAAGCCATAAGCCAAGAAAAAACTAGGAGGCTCCTCTTCCTCCCACCAATCAGCAAGAAACCTGGAATAACCTCCCAAAAGGAATAAGAAACAACAAATACCACCTAAAATTTAGAAAACTACTAAAAACCTGGCTCTTCAACACCTTGGATCCAAACGAAAACAACTGAAACAATCAAACAGGAAATGCAAAAGAACAGGCTGATAGAACCCATGATGGCTCAGACAACACCTAAATCCAACAAAGGGGAAACTCCCACAAGAACTAGAGAAACAATGCTAGGTGGAACCGACCACGAGCGACAATCCTAACAGGAAGCTAGGGCCACATTTAGGTAGAATTGTGAATATCGGCTTGCATCACTTCTTGACAAGATTGTGAATGTTAGCCAGGGCCACTCCTAGAAAGAATTGTGAATGTTAGCTTGCGCCACATCTAGACAGGATTTTGATTGTTAGCCAGTGCCGCATTTAGATAGAATTGTGAATACGGGCTTGTGTCGCTTCTTGACAGGATTGTGAATGTTAGCCATGGCCACATTTAGATAGAACTGTGAATATTAGCTAGAGTCAGATCTAGACAGGATGGTAAATGTTGGCTCGAGACGCCTCTAGACAGGATTGTGAATGTTAGCCAGGGCCACATTTAGATATAATCATGAATATCAACCTGCATCAAACCTAGACAGGATTGTGAATGTTAGCCAATGACGCATCCAGATAGAAATGAGATATTCACTCGCCACATCTAGCAAGAAATTGACATTAGCACGTACCACATCCACATAGCGAGGCCAATAACAAACCCCCTAACAATCACACCCTTCTGCATACACCTCTCACACTCTAACCAAACAAAACCTAAAGCACAGCAAACCGCACAAACTTCACCACACTGCAACAACAAAACAAATCACAACATAACAAACCTTCTCACAACAGAACATGCCGGCTACAAACCAAAAAGCACACCCAAGCTCAGCGAACGGTGCTAACTGAACTGCAGCTGCCAAAAGCACATCACTGCTCGCTTGCACTTTTCCCCACTCGATCCCACTAACTCGGCCCACCTCCTTTTCCATTTTTCAGATCCGCCAGAGCACCAGGGGACCACTTCGGTGGTGATACTGCGTGGTACAAATATCCTTTAACATTAACATTAACATATATTCCATGATTTCTAAGTGTCCAGCTCAAGCAACTAAGACCGGCAAACCGGCCAGATTGAGAGACCTTGTTATTAGTCCTTTAGAGCCATGGAAGGTATGGTAAAGGAAATAACCTTTGCCCTGCAGATATTACAGGCAGAAGTCAGTACCGCAAGACAAGAAAGCATTGTACTGTTTCAAACAATGACAGTCCTACAGAGTAAGGTAGATCAATCGTCACAGAGAATTCCATGGTATCCAATGATCCAGCTCAAGCAATTAAGACCAGGCAAACCAGACACATAGTGAATATGACCCCAAAAACAAAGGACAGACTTTCTTTGGAAGACAGAGAAGTCCCAGCAGTGTGTCATAAAAAGAGAAGGGTCAAGAGAACAAGGAAGAGGGACCCAGGAGTTTCAAACAGGCCAGATGGAGGAGGCTGGGAAATCGAGGGATATGCTTCCTTGACTGTCAAAAAGTAGCTACAGAGAAGAAGGGACGGCAGCACGCTGTCCAACCAGCAGAGCGAAGGAAATCCATAATAATCCCTGGAGGGATACTCGAAGGGCCAGCGAAGAGCCCTATAATTGACGTGCCTGGTAGGCGATACATTAATAACAGACCTGGGAAGGTCTGTTCATGGGCGGAGAACCCGATCAACAGACAAAAGGAGGAAGGTGGGGGCATGGAATGGAACCAAAAGGAAAACCCCTTTCATCGTCGAAATCGCCAAAGAAGGGCGAAGCGTGTTGGAAGAGGGACACGTGAGAAACCAGAGAATTTTGTGCCCCACCGAGGAGGAGAGAAAGAGAATGCTGACCCAGTGATGCAGCACCACTTTACTGGGTCCCCCTTGAGGGATTCCCTGTTGGTCCATCCATGTCTGTTCCTCTTGTTTTGTTTAAAAAAAAATACAATTTGCCCACTCGTATCACCTTCAGTTTTGCTGGATATAGCAGCATGTAGCGTATCCCCGCTGCTTTCAGGCGATCCTTAGTGGGGCCATAGCATGCTCGCTGTCTCTGCACCAGGATAGTGTAATCCAGATAAATCGTTATTCTGGAGGAGTTTCTAGTTATTATCCCCCTTCTCTAGAAAATGTCAATATTTTCTCACCGTCTTTGAAGTTCATGATCCTTGCAATCATTGATCTCAGGGGGCTCCTGGTTAGGGCCTTCTGGTCTGAGCCCTTTGGGCTCTCTCCACTACAAAGCCTTGGGATAGTACCTCCGCCCCGATCTCCTGGAGCAGGAGGTTCTCGACGTAGTTCGTCAGGTCCTGGCCCTCTTCTACCTCCGGTAGTCCGACAATCCGGATGTTATTCCTTCAAGCCCTTCCCTCTGCGTCCTCTGTCCTTTGTTCCAGGATCTTGACCCTTCTGAGCACGTCTGTCATTTGAGTCTTAGTGGCTGCGAAATCCGTGGTGTTCTGCTGCACCTGTTGTTCCGTCGTGCCCATGCGGTCTGGCAGTGTCCGTACGTCCTGCCCGTGCAGGCCCACATCCACCATCACTGTGTCCATTTTATTTTCTAGGGTCGTCTTGAAGGCTGCTATGGCTGTGTCTACCTTGCTCTCCATAGACGCCTTCAAAGCCATTATTGCCTCCAGTATCGGGTTCTCTCCTTCTTCCTGGTGTACTGTGCTGGATGAGGCCATGCTTGCCTCCGATGGAGTAGGTTGGCACTTGTCTGGCTTCCTCGCGAAGGGCTCTATGCTTGTTTTAGATTTGCCTGGCATTCCTTGTCTTGAGTGGGTTGTGTGTCTCCCTGTCTGACAGTCTGCTTCAGCCTTAATTCTGCCCTGAGCAGCTTCATGTGGTGTACGGCCTCTCTGCTCTCTGTGGCATGGCTCCTCAAGTGGGTTATGTTCTTCCACGCCTACTAATCACTGCCAGTCTCATTTGTCTTTGTTGCATTGGCTGTGCTAAGTGATTCCAGCCAGGGCTCGTGTTATTTTATTGTCTAGCTTCCGCAGGGAGCGTTTACATGTCTTCTTGTTCATGAGCAGCCCACTTTTAGGTTGCCTTATACGATTGCAGCTGTTGACGCCTTCCTTGCGCTGTAGTGGCCAGGTCTCAATTGTTAGTCTTGCCTGTTTGTAATGGGCAAAGGCAGCGTTCTGCTCCTGATCACCTCATGCATGTCCTCCTTCCTGGCTATGTTCCTCCCTCTGCCACAAACCTCAAATGCGCGGCATTGACACCTGAGATCGGACGTTAGGCTATGATCTAAGTCTGCCTGTGTTGTTATTTTGTCCAATGCGTGGGTTGTGCTCTCCCATGTCTCCTGGCCTCTGCCACTCTTACTGTGTCCTCTGCGGTGAGTCTTCTCGTATTTAGGTGTTTCTGTTGAGGCAGTCCTCAGTGGGGGCGCAAACTGCTCTCTGTGCTTGTTCCTGTGCCTTCACAGTCCCTATGCTAGGTCTTTCAACACACATTGGCCTCTTGCGCCTGAGCGGACCACGTTGGAGGCTGAATGTCAATTATAAAGTGCTGCATCTATCTATTACTTCCTGCAGGTATTCCCCTCACCTGAAAGAAGCTGCCCTGTCTTGCAGATAAGGGGCTGTTTGTGTAGTCTCAGGTTCTGTTATATGCCGTACGTTCCCACAGGCGGTCCACACAGTGACCAGGCAAACCTTCTTCCTCTGCTTTTATTCTCTCCACGGCCCAGACTTCTGTGCTAGCCAAGCCCGCACCGACTGGACGTTCCTGTGGTGTATCAGGCACAGTCCGATCCGCTCTCAGCTTCTCAGTCTTTGTCCTGCAGTACAATTGTGTCGTGGTGCGACGTCTGTGCTTCCTAGGTAAAGCATCTTTTCCATTGAGAGGCTTCATGTTGTGCGGTATGGAGCGGTCTGCTCCTTTTCGTTGGCGCCTCCTCCTTGATCAGTGTACCTTGAAAGTTGCAGCTGCTGTTTAGATGTATGGTGTGTTGTGCCCAATACTTCGATACGCTTTGCACAAGTCTTACATGGGGCACACCCTAGGCGAAACCGGCATCTTCCCAGTTTCTGAATGCCGGTCTGATATTTGCAACATTGTTGCTGCATATAACTCCATTAGTCATTTGGGGGGCGGACCGCACTGGAAGCTGAGTTGCAGCTTGTATGTGAACGGCTACTCAGCTTGTTTCCTTTGTCCACCCTTATTCATTTATCATTGTATTGGGGGTGGACTCCGGTGGCAACCCCCTCTTCTCTGATTCAGCTTCTTTTATGTCCCGTGTCTGCCGTGCCGTGGCGATCGTCCCCTCAGTCAGAATCCCTCATTGGCAGGCAAGCCTCGAGTGGTCACGCCCGGTTCTCCACGCTTGCACCGCCACAATGTGCCCGAGCCGCTCGCCTTTCCTGCCCGGCCAGGTCTCTCTCGAAGTTGGACTGTGCGTTCTGCGGCCACGGTGAGATGACTGTCACTGCTCTCCCGGCGGACTGTTATTGTTGCTGTTCTTTATGATCCGTTGCAGCCGCCATTTTTATTTCCCTGCTGCAGCGGAGTCCTGCAACTTCACTGACCCGTACTCCGCTCCAGCACCAGGAATCCGCTCTAAATGTGTACACGTTCTGTGCCCGTTCACTTCTGACAGCCAATTCTTTGCATTTCATGGACCCTTGTCAGCTGGGACTGTGATTTCAAGCCAGGATACTGTAGTATCTTCGGGAGCCCTCTATGCAGAGGTCCTCACAGAATGGCTACCAAGCCACGCCCCCGAGTGTGGAATTTTTATGTAAAATCAGGAAAGACTAGAGGGCAATAACATTGATGCCCAGAAAATACATACACACAAAGAATATACACAAAACCTTTTTCAAAATATTTCCTGACTAATACATGTAGAAAATAACGGGCAAGAAATGTAATAATAATGAGCCCGAGACTGCACTACACTAAATAATAAACATCATCGTGAGACAAGGGGGACCATAATGCTAGATCTAGATTCGATTAGTTGTGGTAGCATGTAAAACAAACTGGTGACAAAATAATTGTAAGGGTGCACATACACAATTGTGTACCAGATGAGGAGATTAAATAACAACACCTACTTCATTAAGATCAATGTGCCATACCATGTAGAGAAATACACTGGGCCTCATTACGAGGTTGGAGGTAGCATGGCGCTATTAGCGCCATTGCTGCTTCCAAAACCCTTCCGACTCCGGCCTGGTGAATGGAGCAATTACCAGTGCATTCCAAGGTTGGCGGGACCAGTAATTCCCCATTCACCAGAGCCATTCCCCATTCCCATTGAGCCCCTATAGGGCTCAATGGGAATGGGGAAGGCAATAATAACGGTACCGCAAATTGCGGTACCGTTATTAGCTCTGAAGTCCCTTTGTGGGTCCCGTGCTCAACGCCTCGTAAAACCAGGTGTTAAGGGAGGACCCGCAAAGGGAACTCGTAGTAGGGCGGTAAGGGATTACCGGCACCGGTGCCCTTACCAGTGCTGCTAATCCCTTACCACCCACCTCGTAATGAGGCCCACTGTGTGTGTAAAATAAAGTCCGTCTCTATGTCTAACAGTATGGCCGGAACCAATAATAACAATGACTAAAGACGGCATGACCTCCACCGCACCTTACAAAATAAAAATTGTGAAATAAGAGAGATCCTACGATACATGTGAGATGAATATGGATCCACTAATGCTCCATCATGTTTAATTCCAGAGTAAAATATGTTACACTAACAAAATAGGGTGATTTGCAAATGCAGATATGCCGATCCGCTGTAGGAAAGTGACCTCCCTAAAATGGTGTCGCATTTGGGAGAATATTACCGAAGCAGCAGCGCTAGCATTTGTAAGAGTCACTTGACTAAAACAATGGGGTCATGTGACCGCAGCGTACTAGATATAACAACCACGAATATCGCGTATAGAGGGAGCGACAGCGTTTTGAAGAAAATAAAGTAAGTTCAAAACTATTATGCACTACAAAGCTCGGGAGAAAGTTAAGAACAAATAATAGAATGCCACATTTGAACGCACAGTTAGACAGATGAGAACTGTGATAATTGAAGCATAATACTTTGATGTAGTCTGCACTGACAAATGAACAGTTGATATTATACCTCTACAGATGAGGATGAGAAGGAAAAATGATAAACATAGGAAGTTTATAATAAAAACAAGGATTTCTAATACTCTCCTTTCAAATGAAAAAAAGGGTCTATGTAGTGATTACCGTTAGCCACCCTGATAAAGAGTAAATGGGCCTCATTACAAGAGGGCCAGTAAGAGGTTAACGGCGCTGGTAAAGGTGCCGGCGCCGTTAACCCCTTACCGCCCTATTACGAGGTCCCCTCGCGGGACCCGCTCTGGACGTCTGATTTTACCATCATTAACGGGCCTGTTGTTAGCATGCTCTCCATTCCCATTGAGCCCTAAGGGGGCTCAAATGGGAAAGGGAATAGTCTGGGTCCGTGTTCCCTGAATGGGGAAATACCGGGCCCTCCAAGGTCGGAATGCCCCAGTATTTCCCCATTCAGGGAACCCGGACCCGAGTTTGGAGACAGCCATGCCCTTACTAAGGGCATGGCTGCCTCCAAACTCGTAATGAGGCCCAATCTCTTTTTTATAAACTGTTCTAGTACATTTGGCAGAAAAAGACAAGAAAGAGGTCTAGTCACCAGCGCAAGGCTGAATACAGAAGACAAGATTTAATAGAGTCCTGTAAAAACAGGTCAGTATAATGCAAATAATTTGTAAAAATAAAATTAACATGCAAACCGATGTGGACAAAGAAAATTAAGACACACACAACTTACTGCTTGTTACAGGGAATAGGAAGCAGTTCCTCACTGCATAAAAGAAATTACATTTACAAGAATTAAGAAGCTCAAATCACACTGTTTAGAAATAAACCGGTAAGTGCCCACAGTAGGCTGCCATTATAGGAGCCATATATATGTTTTTCACTCCTTTTTAATTGATGATTTTAAATCTAGTTTTATGATTTTGTATTATAGGGTTTGGGAGACAATGACACCCAAGGGGTTCCTGTGATTTTTTAGCAACCTTCCAAGAAATATTGTTGTCCTGAAGATGGCCATAATATCAAGAAAAGACTCCAGGGATAGCACCTAATATATCTGTTGAAGGACCGAAACATATGTAGACAATCCCATTTGGTTTTGAAATAGAAAACCTTAGACAACTGGAGACTACAATAAAGGCCTCTATGAAACAAAGATTTCTGGGACCCTAATAGAACAGAATGAAATAAGAACATTTGATATCAGTTTAATATGTTCTCATATCTCTTTTGTGAAATTTTCAGAGAGCCAACTTAAGTGCACAAAAGAATTGTGTCACATACTAACACCACTTCTGGTAAAACATCTTTACAAAGTTGTTGAAGATTAGTTTTGTGTAAATGTGTCTTCAGATAAAGGCACACAAGTGATCTTAGATTATTTTTATGTTGCTGTATAAATATGAATACAATTAGCTTTCATCTAAACAGACTGGAGAAAACATGTGATACTAATCAACTGGTTCAGTGATTAGTTAGAAAGGTGGTGCACTGACCGAAACTAATCGGATTTAGAGAGGGGTAATCGCTCTCACTGTTTCACTTTTTCATATATACCCATCCCAATGTGAGATTGATCCCCCTTTAACAAAAATAGGGAAGAACCCATACAGTATTACTCCACTTTGAACAGGTCATACATAGAGGGATTATTAACTTTCCAGAAACCCACCGCTGAAGCTCTTGAAAATAAAATTTCTTAGGCGGGTACACTTGGCATTTGTTCAAGCCAAAATACTGTTTAATATCCCCCAAATCTTCATAGATGATACAGGGATGCCCTAAAAGGTAGGGTTTTGAATGGTTTACAAAGGGGTAGAGACTCGTAAAGTCATAGTAATGCACCTTATCATCTGACGCTGTTTTGTAGTTGAGCTTGTCTGCATTAGCCCACCCGACAAAAAGAGCGTTATGCGGTTCCAGGCGTTCTGGTAGATTTTTCTGTTTGAGAAAAATGTTTAACCTCTCATCGTTTTTCAACGTCCACTCATGCTCCCAAAGCGCGACCACGTGCAACCCTTAGTTCTCAAGAAAATACTTTTATAATAGCATTCTTCTATGTAAATGGTCATAGGTACAGTCTGTCAGGGTATTATAGTCCTCTTTGTTATAGTAACGGGGGCACCCGTGCCAATAACAGCCATTGTTTGTTTGTTTGTTTATTTATTTATAGAGCTCACCTGGCCGTTGAGCAACTGGGCGCTTGCAGAAAATAAATCTTGGGTTACAGGTACATGAGTGCGTTACATTTCTTAAGTTACAGGATCATATATTGCAGGCTCATACATCAAGCAATTCTTACTTGCAAAAGAGATATGTTACATATATCCAAATCTTTTTGTGTTGCATGATTTACAATAAGGATAAGTTACAGTGACAGTGTTTACAGTAAATATACATAGTATTTGGTACAGTTGGGGCATTTAGCAGTCGTTAGTTTTAAGCCAGAGTTTAGCTTTGGCTTTGAACACATGGAAGGAGGGGGTAGCTCTAAGTGCATCTGGGATGGAGTTCCATAGCTGCGCTGCTAGAACCGGGAAGCTGGACCCACCAGTTCTTTTCAGTTTGAAGTTGGGGACTTTGATGCTGTTTGAGAGGGCCTTTCTGATGGGGCGTTCAGAGGTGTGCTTAGTGAATTTTTCTGTCAGGTATGCGGGAGTTTTGTTGTTCAGACAATTGTGTGTAATGTTCAGAGTTTTGAATTTGATACGGTCATTAATGGCCAGCCAGTTGACGACTCTTCTATGGGTAGATATGTGTTGTCCTTTGGGGATACCTAGGGCTGTTCTGAGGGCATTCTTCTGCAGGGTTTGGAGTTTGTTGATATTATGTTTACTGGTGCCTAAGTACAGTGCATTGCAGTAGTCTAATTTGGAGAGGATGAGGGCTCGCGCTATGGTGGTGCAGCTGTCTGTGGAAAGGTATGGTTTGCAGGCGTGGATGAGTTTGCAGGTATAACTGATTGCTGAGGTTGTAGCATTTACTTGCTTGTCGAGGGTGAGAGCTGAATCTAAGTAGAAACCTAAGGTTTTAACTTCCTTAGCTACCTTGATTTTAATGCCATCGATCGTGATGGAGTTGTAAAGCTGGGGTAGTTTGTTCAGTTTATTGGTGGAGCCAATGATTAAGAGCTCAGTCTTATCGTTGTTAAGACATAAGCCATGTGTGGCCATACAGGTTTGGATGATTTGGTAAATTTTGTTTATGAGTCTGGTGTCTTTTTCATAATCCCCTTGGATTGGGATCAGGATCTGTGTATCATCGGCATAATTGGTATATGAGACCCCTAGTTTGTCCAATATATCAAAGAGAGGCTTTGTAAAAATATGGTATAATGTGGCGGAAACACATGACCCTTGAGGGACTCCACAGGTGATGGGGACTGGATCCGCTGCTGATGAGGGTGAGAAGACCCTTATGGTTCCCTGGTCCAAGAATGAGTTTATCCATGCCGTGGCTTTTGTAGAGAAGTTGGCTGCCGATTTGAGGTGATTGCACAGTACCTTGTGATCTACCAGGTCGAAGGCAGCTGATAGGTCTAGGAGTAGGAGAATAGATACATCTCCTCTGTCTTTGCGCTCGTCTAGCTGGTTATTAAGATCAAGGAGAGCCGTTTCGGTTCCATGCCTTGGCCTAAATCCTGATTGTCTTGTCCCCAGTAAATTGTTGCTCTCCAGATAATCTTGGATCTGAAGATATGCAACTTTATCTAAGATTTTAAGGAGGAACGGGACAGTTGTTATGGGCCTATAGTTTGTTGGGACGTTGGGGTCCAAATTAACTTTTTTTAGTAGAGGTAGTATCCATGCGTCTTTAAGGTTGGTTGGCACGGAGCATGATCTAAATGAGGAGTTGATGAATGATGTGATGAAGGGGGCTAGTTCATGTGCAGCCTCTTTAATAATTGGGGCTGGACAGGTGTCCCCAAGGCATCGGGACGGTCTCAAGGACAGGATGATGTTCTTAGTTTCTACAGTAGAGATGGCTCTAAATCTAAATTGGTTAGGGGGTTTAGTTTGGTTAGTGGCAAGTTCCTGGAGGATGGTTTCTTGCGTAGAGAGGGCAATGTTGTGGAGGGCATTAAATTCGTAGGCAAGGGAGTGCCTATTTAAAGAAGCATAATCATCTAGAAAACAGGGGCCAATCTTTGTTTCCCCTCCGTGCAGGGTGTGTTGTATAGGTACATTGTCCTGATCAGACACATAGATCAACCACTGTATGGAAGGTGTGGAGAAGCATTTTTGTTTGCCGTGGTATAGATCTGGTGGTACAAGGGCTATCGTTTCCGGCTCTAGAAACAGTTGTTTTCATACATTCATGCACATGCGCTAATGTAATAAAGGTGAAGGGGTCTACATAGCTATCATATTTTACCATCTCTGGAGTGCCCAGGTTCAGAAGGTGTCCCTTTGCGGTCATCTTGATGATACTGTCTCTAAAAATGTTACAGGCTGTTCTCAAAATATGTACATCTTCACAGCAATAGGGTTGTACCTCTGAAAACCATTTGAGAAATGCTTCCCTCTGTTTTCCGTCATGAATTTAGAACCATAACACTCCAAAGGGGGGAATAGGACCCATGTAATTTTGATTCTGTTCAGTGCTAAAGAAATGTGGAAAATAACCTTTCAAACCTGGGAATCCAAAAGCTTGAAGCAGCTTACTTAACTTCATGGGCAAGAAATTCTAACTGTTGATAAAGCAGACTTTAAGGTCTGATTCCGCTAGAAGCATAAGTTTTGCACCCTGTGTTATGAGATTGTTGGCTAGTTTTTCTTTAGATCTGGAAAATGTCTTGCACTTGGGACATTTAAACCCTGATTCAGCAATCAGCTCGCAACCATCTCTCTGGCACATGTGACAATGGAATTTACACCTGTGAGCCATATGGTTGCTGTATATGTGGCAGCAATAAGGGCATAAATACCCAGCCCCTAGGAAACCCTGTAGGTTTAGGATACCTTAATAGTGCTGATCATGATGTAGAATGTACACTTTGTTTTCATTAAAGGTGTCACCCAGTGGAAAATAGTTCCCAAGCCGGTCTTCATTATTTAGAATTTTGATCGGCACTCCAAAGTAATCTTCAAATAAGCTCAACTCATTGAAACACACAATGATACCCTTAAGTAAACCCAGAATATTGTGGGCCTCCAAAGCCTTTGTCTTTATTAACCATCTGTAATGGCTTTAGCCTCCAACATACCGATAATGCTCGCAGCCATACAGATGTTGAATGGTAATTCCATCTGATTTTTGTCGATTTAGAGCTTGGCTAACTATTGATGGGGCACGTCGGTAGAGTACATCTCGCCTTACTTGATTTGGGTGGAATGTTAGGATTGAGTTCTTATTGGATTGAGTTCATCATATCATACGGTTACTTCCTTGTTTGTTATAGTTGAGCCTCAGGTGGCTTCTTATATTTGTTGGTCTCACATGTGGCAAGGTACTCCTTTGAATTCCTCTGGGCGATGCAGTGGGTCCTTGTTTCAGGCTAATTGTTTCAAGACAGTGCTTCTGGGTATCCTGCGATGTTTTGCACTGACTGAGTGTTTGATTACTGTGCAAGCCTACTCCTTTACCTTCTTCTCTACTCCTTCCTCCCTCTAGACAAAGTCCTTAGCCCTAACCCAGATCCTCCCCATTTCTACCTACAGACAACATCCTGGTTTGCCATCCATGCACAACCACTCCCTTTTCAATTTCCTTCTCTTAGCCCACAAGGCCATCAATGACCTTTCCCCTCATTAACTGTCTGATTGCATCTCGTGTTACCTCTGATCCTCTTCTGCTCTCAACCATGCATCCCAATGCCTCCTCTAACATCTGCTGTTTCTCCCTACTGTCCCCGCCCCACTGAAAGCAGCTGCCCAACACAATCAAAGCCAGCTCAATTGTGGATCGCTTGAAAGCTTGGCTTAAACTTCGCTCTCTCTAAAGCTCCCCCTGCCCTCTCACCCATCCTCCCTACCTGAACCCAACACTTCCTCAGAGATGCTTAATAATGTAATGTTGTATATTTATATAGTACTCCTCTTTAGTTTGAAGCAGTTGCCTCCTTAGGTTAATGTTACTTTTGTGAGTTTACTTAAACATTTTTTTTTTTTTTTTTAGTTTGGTTTTTTTTGATCGTGGTATATGTCCAATGTTATACACCACATAAACTGGTTCACCGCTATGTCTCATCTTTGTGTTGTTGTAAGGGCACTGTTCACAATGCTCTGCTATCTGTAAATGTGTTAATGTAATTCATTTCGGATCAAAATTAGCATCCCTGTTATTCAAATAAATACAAATACAATTTGGGTTTTGTAGCCTTCTCTTCTGGACCAAGTTTGTTAAGTTTGCTTTTGGCTTCTCTCCACCATCCACCTTGCATATGGTATGGTAATGTTTACTTGTATAGCGCCTATACACAGGCAAGTGTTTCACAACTCTCACAGAAGGAGGGAACAAAGGAATTCTGAAATGATAATTGTATGAAAAGGCTGAGTAAGTGCATATAATACAGTTAACATTGGAGATAAAAGCAAATAGGTCTGACGACAATTCTGCAGTTTTTCCACGTGCAAATAAGGAGTCACCATGCAGGGATTGAAGACAAGGAAGAACAGACAGACGATCTTCAGGCATGGTGCATTAGGATCGCCCTAGTGCAGAGACGGATTACAGGGGAGGCGGAGGGGGGTTACAACGCCTGGGGGGTCCAAGTGCATCCAGTCGGTGGAGACTGGGGTAAGTGCAGAGAGATGGCTCTCTTGGGTCATTCATCAAGTGTAGTGAGGATGAGGCAAGTGCAGAGCCCGGGGGTGAATGTGTGAGGGCTGGTGGGGGTGCCAGGGACCTGTTTCACTCTGAAGTACACCAGGGTGCCAATCAGTAAGTTTAGTGGAAAGAGGAGGGAAAGAGCAGAGAGAAAGGTTATCAGAGTAAAGGGAGGGAGAAGGAGGAGGAGAAGAGGAAAGTCTTGAGGAGTTTCTGAAACTTGAGGTGATCTTGCTCAAGACAGAAAGCGGCAGGGAGGATATTCCAGAGGGAGGCCCCTGCTGAGGATAGAGATCTCCCTCAAAATCACTGATTGGAGAACCGGCTCACTCGCAGAAGGTTGGAGGTAGATGAGCAGAGGGCTCGGGAGGGACAGTATGTAGGTAGGCATCGTTGCAGATAAACAGGTCCCAGGCCCCAGAGAAACCTGTGGACAATGCAAAGGGTCTTGAACCTGACCCTTGCGGCCTTGGGCAGCCAGTGGAGGGATTTCAGCACCAGAGAGATGCAGTCCCTGGGCTTGAGGCCAAGGAGAAGTCTTGCAGTTCTGTTCTGGATGAGTTGCAGAGGGTGCAGAGCAGAAGCTGGGAGGTTGTGGAAGTGACTGTTGTAATAGTCCAGCCTAGAGAGAACCATGGCTCTGGAGACAGTGAGTCACTGGGGGAATGTGAGAAAAGGTAGAGTACCTCTGAGGAGGCGTAGCTGATAGTTAGATGTTTTAGAGATGTCCAAAATGTGAGAGGAGAAGGAGAAAGTAGAGTCGAAGATGACCCCAAGGTTTTTAGCCTCGCAGGAGGGTGCGGGCGCAGGGCCAAGGGTGGCCCGCCAGAGTGAAAGTGGTAAAGGCATTACTTGCCCTATGATCTGCCAGAAACGTGCCAGGCTCCTCTGAAAAGGACATGATATTGCTTAAGTCAAAACATGGACCCTGAAAGGGTGGGAGCTCTGAAATATCCTGCATATACCGATTCGAAGAATCTCCTGGCTCTGGCATTCTAGTCCTGGGAGACCAGCTACCCTGGGCAACAAAGTCCCCTGAGGGGTCGGTGACAAATGTGATGCGTGACTTCATCCCATGCCCTCCCATTTCTTTCAAGTCTTCTATCCCTTTGCCCCTATAGTGGGTTCTGTCCATTAGCGCATGTGACATGAAGCTCATCACAGCAGTTCCTGAGTCTTCGGCATTGCAGATGTTGCTGGTTATGTCAGGATCTCTCAGCAGACCTCTCCGTCCACGCCGTTCAGAGATGGTTCACTAACAAAGTCTGGTGGGGTCAGCTCCATGGACAGTCCATAACAATTTAAAATCCATTGACCACCGCAATGTATTTTGGGTGCTTCAAGGCTGCCACTCCTGTAGCAGGTTATTCCACCATTAATCAGAAACTGCTGCTGCCATGCTTCTCTTGACTACTGGATTTTCCACAATATTCTCTGCCCTGGCCTGGGATAATCAGAAATCAAATTGCAATGAATTCCATTGTAATAAGTTGTGTTTAACCCCAAATGCCACTTGGGCTTTAGGAGATATCACTTTATCCCCATGGACACAAGTTATTTTACCAGTTATTCCAGAAGGTGCTCGTGCAGAAAGAGAAGACCCACTGTGATGGTTACCTGCCTGCTTAGTGCGTGCGTCTAGAATGGCTTTGGTGGTTTGACTTGCCATGTCACTGAGGACCTTGGAATCCCCTTGAGCACATGTGCTTCTCTCTGTATCGTCAGTCTCAACTTTGACAATAGTCCTTCTCCTCGCATTAGTTTTCTAGATAATGGTCAGTGGTATGCTTAGCCACAACCTCCAATGGCTAATCCTTTTGGCTTTAGGGACACTGGGGGAAATGTGGATGGATTCCACCAATAAAAAATACTATACTGGTTTTCCTATCATGAGGTAGTTCAGGTGAGGAAAAGGGTAAATTGGTCAGCCTGGACCACCCTACTAGGCTCTACGTGCTCAGAATGGTATCAGGTAATAATGTCCCCATACCTAATGTCCCCATACATAATCTCGCTGGGTAAAGCCATTGGCAACATTATATATGGTGACATTATGTATAAGGACGGGTTGCAGGGATGTCCCCTGCTCCGATTTAAATGTTTTAAAAACAGGGTTGCGGGGGGTGTCCCCCGCATGTTCAATGTAATAATGTCTCTGCAAAAAAAAAAGTGACTTTTTTGTCAGGGGACATTTTTGCAGGGACATTATTACATGGAACCCTCAGAACGGTATCCGGTAATATTATCCCCATATATATGGTTGTCATACATATGGTCGCGGGAAAAGGCACTGCCGCCTTTATATATGGTGATCATATATATAGGGTCAAGAGGAGTGGGGGTTGTGGGGGTGTCCGCTGCTACCCTTAAAAAAAAATAAAGGTTTTGAGGGTTGCTGGGGTGTCCCCCACAACATCAATGTGATAATGTCCCTGCAAACCACAGCCATTTTTTTGGGCGACATTCTTGTCAGACGACATTTTTGCAGGGACATATCACATGAAACCCTCAGAAATACTAGAACCTTAGGCACCAGATGGTTTTCAGAGAGGGTTTCATGTCTCCCTGATTACCCATGGGATTGGGGCCAGAATGTGTAGAGGAGAGAGGAGAACCACCACCATGATGTTTGAGTGTCTAACGTTCTGTGGACGTCATTTGAGGTCTGTATGGCCTCTTGCAAGGAGATGTGAGAAACCTGAGGGTATTCTCACTCCTACTCCCCTTGGATCCTCTACACAGGTGGACAGGAAAATTCCATCGCTTTTGGATCCTGACCCTGGAACCAGAGAAGCGAGAGAGGATCACCTGGGTCGAGGGTCCTTGAGGATTGGAGTGGGGTGCCCCCAGGTGAGACATGATATCCCCATTTCCCTATTGGCAAGCAGCCTAACCCTTCCCCGACCTTTATGTGTTATTGTAAGTCAACTCCCCTCACTTCCCCTCTTAGGACACTTGAAAGTACTGAGATGAGGAAGAGGCAGCTGAGAGAAATTATCACTATACCATTACCCCACTTTGGTAGTGGGACGAAGAAGATACCTGCAATATGTTGTGAAGGTCAGGCATGTCCCCTTAATCATAGTCAAGCAAGTCTCATTGGGAAAGCACACCTGCAATCTATTAGAAGGTTGCAGGTGCATAAAATGAGGGGGGAAAAGCAACACAGAAAGGAGCAGCAGGGAGGCCTGTGCAGTCAGGAGGGAACCTTGTTGAAAGAGATGTGAGCAGTTGAAGGGAGCAGCTGTGGGAATTTCTGTTCTGTGCAGCATGCCAAGGCGCTTGGGACTGCAAGGGGGAGTGGTCTTAAACAGTGTGGCGTGGGAGCTGGGGCTCCGTGAAGCAGACTGAAAGCAAAGAAGGGAGCCGTGTGTAGAGGCTGCCCCTTTACCGTTCTTGCTTGTTGCCCTGTGTCAAGAAGCACATTGTGTATAGGCAATATAAATAGACTGTCATATCAAGCCAGCACAGGGGTGTCTAAGGGGCAGGAGTTGAATCCCTGGCAGTAGAAGCTGCAGTTTGTGTGCCCTGCGCTGTGAGGAAACCTACTGACGGTGAGTTTCTATTAGATAAAGAAACCCGGCGTGCGAATGACTGAACATTTCCATTGTTGTGAAATACTTTGTATGGGCGTGGTCGCGTATTTCAGGAGAGCACTTTTTTGAAGGTTTCCGGTCTCAGATCATTTTCATTGTTGAACTAAAAGCCCAAGAATAATTTGTATTGCAATGGTCGCGTCTCTTAAAGAAGAATATTTTCGAAAGGCTTTTAATATTGGGAAGTTCATTTAAAGTGAAACACATGAATATTACCTAGCGAGCTGAATGAAAACTAGACCTTAACCTAAGCCAATACTTACTGAATACCGAATTGAACAAGAACTTTGTAATTAAACCACATAACCACATGGTGAATTCAGCAGTGAACGGAACTGTGCAAATTAACAAAACCACTGCAGATTGCCTTACATACTGAATTGAATTTTCAAGCTAAACCAAGCCACTGCACGTTGCATTCTGAGTTAACTAAAAATGACCGATACCCCATTATATGAAGAAAGAAAACACTACTTTATGGGCCAAGGGAACGAGGAGAACAACCAAGATGCCCACATGTTTCTGACATTGAAATACAAGCCTTGGGGAAGGGCACCTTGAGACTTGAAGAACTACCATTGTTGTCTTGAGGATGGAGCCTCAAGGCCCATTTGTTTGTGTTTTGAACTGCGTTGCTTGGAACTTGGGAAAAGGAGCCCCAAGGATTATTCAAAACTCTATCACCTTAAACCTAGGAAAGGTAATTCTAAGACTTTTTGTAGAACTGTTTTACACTTGGGGAAGGGAGCTGGAAGGAAGCTGGGAGTTGGAAGAGGTTCAGAACTTTATGTTGAACATTGTTTCTTTGGTTGCTGACAACCCTACACATTGTATAGATTTAGTTGTGAGGGTGTTAGGCAGAAGCATATGCAGTACCCTCTGGGAACACCACACACAATTAAGACTACCAGTGACAGTACAAATTCACCTTTGGTACAAGCCTGTATTACACAAAGGACAGCAATTGCTTTGGTTCAAACAAACACTGACTCAAGGTTTCTGAGTAAAAGAATCTACATTTATTTACACAATCAATTGTAAAACAGATCACTAAGTAAAGCAGCAGAAAATCACAATCTTAATACACTACACATCACCCAAGGAATTCTGGACAAGTTAAGCTCAAAATGAAGTGTGATCAAAATGGCACTCCAGCAATTTAAAAAGGGAGGAAAAGACAAGGTTATACAAAATTAAGCAGCACCAACAAGTAAGTAGGCAGGGCTATCTAGAAAAGGCTTACTACAACTAGGATTCAAATCAATAGGGCTGGGCCAATGTTATTGGTTCAGAGTCTTTGCAGAGGATCACACAGTTCAAAGTAGTTTGCAGTTAAGCCTTTGCCCAGAGTTCGAAACGAAGTTGATCGGAAGAAAAGTTGTTCAAAAGAGTAGAGAAGGACAAGCCCTCAGATTAGCGAAAGATTTCAAACACTTTCACGGTGATCAGACGGAACGAACAACCGGATTTGAACAGTACCTTAGTAGAAGAAGAATGCTGTAGCTGAGGCAGAGGTTCCTGGCAGATCCTGCAGGCTCACGGTTCCTGAAGCGACTGTCAGACTGATACGAAGGAGGAAGACTGGAGGGTCCTGCACCTCCCAGGGAAGAACCAACAGCAGAGCAAAGCAACGAATAAAAGGTGTGCTCCTTAAAACCCAAACAGGGTCCGGTCTTCCTGGCTATCTGGTTCTCTGCAGCGATGAACAGCAAATTCAAGCAGGGGAGGGAGGCCTTGCTTGGTGTTTGGCGCACTGGTTGATCCCACCAGCTCAAGGGAAGAAGATTCCTTGCAGATCTTCTCTGTCATTGAAGTGTAGGAGATTCTGACCCGCAGTAGGGCTTCACCGGGAGGTTCAGTAGTTGCAGTAGTCCTTTTCCTTCAGCTTCTCTTCGGTTCTCTAGATCCAGTGGCGACTCTGCCTTCTAGTCCCAGAGACCTGCTTTTTATGCAGTTTTCCCCCATTCACACAGCCTGGCTGTCAATCACACAGAAGGGTGGCTGTCCTGGCCGCACAGTCACCTCCCCAATCAGATCATAGTGCGACTTGGGTCTCCAAGGAGGCCATGTGCAGAGGGCCTAAAACTCCGTCCCTCACATTCAGCCCACCCAGACACTCAGGCACCTAAGGAAGGCTCCATTGAAAAAGAGAAGCCTTCCTTTATGCAGGAGGAAAAGAGAGAGGAGAGTGACATCTGGTGAAGCCAACAATATGATGGAGGATTCCTGTCACCTTTTTTTAAATGTTTGTTATTTATCTATAAGAAACTCAGGTTGGGCTGAAGAGTCCAGTCAGGTTGATGTTATTTGTAACAGCATAATGAAATGGATTAGCAAACTGTGTGAAACAGTAAGGTTAAGGTTTCACTGATTTTTATGTAGAAACAGGATGGGGTTTGGATTAATACCTAGCAGAACTATGGCTTTTCTTTAACAGAAAAGGGATTCACGCTTTAGAATTGGTCTCTCACAACAGTGTCAGAATGGAATAAACAAAGTGTCTGGGATTTTCCTGTGGTGTTGGCCCCAGGTACAGTAAAGAACAACACATTCCCAGAGATATTGCACCGAGTGACTCCTTGGCATACATTCTGAGGTTTATACCCCTTGGTGACTTCTTTACATCCTCTAAGGTATATAGCACACATCCGCTTCTTCGCTCACTTCACTGTTCCTCTTTACAGGGGTATTGCAACCTGCTCACTATTTGTAATCTATGCCAGGATAGTGTCTAGCACTCTGCTTCCTGAGCTATAGCTTTAGTGCCCCAGGTCACTAAAGATTGAAGTTTTAAGGGGGACTTCACTACCTTACTAAAGGGATCTCTTACACCTATGCCCCCCTGCTCTCCTAATCCCTCTTCCTTTCTCTATATGAAGCATGCAATGCTCTACTCACTATGGGGCGTCACTCTATATATGGAATATAGTGCCCTTCCTACTAAAATATCAATACACGACTGTCAGAAGAGACCACATTAAAACCAAAATCTTGATTTATTCCTCAAATAGCATCAGATAACGTGATTGACATTTTTCATAAAGCTGTATTACAGGACTTAAGAGAAAAGTATCTGGAAGGTAAAAAAAGATCAATTGAACACAATCTATCGTACAAGGAGAGAGCAGCAATAAAGGAACTAAGTAAGAATGATGTAATAACTACAAAACTAGCTGACAAAGGTGGAACATTTTTACTTTTGAAGACAGAAGATTATGTTACTATGGCATTACAACATCTGAATGAAGATCAATGTTATGAGAAACTGAAAGAAAATCCTTTACCAGTCCTAGTAGATGAATGGAAAAGCATGAACGCCCACTGGCTGAATGAGAGCCTACTTACAGAAAATGAATATGCTTAAATTCACCATATGGTATGTTTTTTGTCACATGGTTTGAGTGATTGCTTCTAGCATGCAAAATACTGTTACCAGATGTGGGTTTGATATGTAAAGTTGTGTGAATTATGTTGTCTTCAATGTATAGTTCCAAATCAAGAAAGCTTATTCTATTTGTACTTTCTTGCAGAGTTAATTTCAAAGTGTAGTTGTTGTTCAGGTAATTCTGATATTCATAAAGGGATTCCTTAGTTCCGTTCCATATAATTAAAATTTCGTCTATAAAACGACCCCAAAAGACTACTTGATTGCTGACTGTAAAAGATGGATGTTTCCATGCATGTTCCAACTCAAAGTGCCCCATATACAGATTAGCATACAGTGGGGCAAATTTAACACCCATTGCAATCCCATACCCAATTTTACACACGATTTACCTTATTCCAAAGATCCTTAAAGATTTTGACAAACTACCACCTAGTAGACCAATAATAAATGGAATAGGATCACTGACAGAATCTATCTCGCAATACAAAGATAAGCACCTACAACCACTTACCTCGGGACTAGCCTCATTTATTCAAGACACTAAACATGTTATCCAACAACTAAAATCTATCAATTGGGAACCTAATTTTAGATTAGTAACTTTGGACGTCACTTCACTGTACACCAGCATCTTACATAATAAAGGAATTGAAACCACCTACTATTTCCTAAAAACGAGTTCTATCCCATATCATCAACAAAATCTCAAGTTAATCCAAATGCTTAACTTTACTCTCCAAAACAATACCTTCATGTTTAATAACCAGATTTACAGGCAAAAACAAGGGACTGCAATGGGTGTTAAATTTGCCCCTCCATACGCTAATCTGTATATGGGGCACTTTGAGTTGGAACATGCTTGGAAACATCCATCTTTTACAGTAAACAATCAAGTAGTCTATTGGGGTCTAAATTCATGAGTTAGACATTTGCTAACAATTGCCATAATATGCCCCAGTAATAACACCATTTGCCATTTTATGGCCAGGTCATACCATTATGGCAATGCCTGGAAAATGCCTATCCCATGCCTACACTAAACACTAAAGCCAAAGCTGCTGATGTTTTTATTACTTGGATGAGAGATTCTGACCTGCAGGATGCAAGTGCTTGTTTGCGCAGGGACCTCAACACTCTGAGCTACCTTGAGAACCTAAAGTGACATATTTTTACTGCCAATTTTTATTTCTTTATTTGAATTTTGCCCCTTTAAAAGTGTTTCTTGATCATTGATTAATTACTTTGGGCCTCATTACACGGTAGGCGGTAAACCATGGCGCTATTAGCGCCATGGTCCATGCCGGTAATTTACCGCTACCGCCTTGGAGGAAAGGGGAATTATCGCCCTATTCCAAGGTTGGCGAGGCGGTAATTCCCCCTTTCCCCATTGCCCTTCCCCATTCCCATTTTTGCCCCATAGGGCATAATGGGAATGGGGAAGGCGCTAATTACGGTACCGCAAATTGCGGTACCGTATTTAGCACCCTGGTCCTTTTTCGGGTTGGATTTTTAACACCTGCAAAAAGCAGGCGTTAAAATCCCCAACCCGCAAAGGGACCTCGTAGTAAGGCAGTAAGGATTTACCGGTACCGGTAAAATACTGGTAAACCCTTACCGCCTACCATGTAATGAGGCCCTTTATACTTTATACTTCTTTATGTAAATTTGTTTCCGGTTCATGGCAGGTATATTGTGCAAAAGATGCAAAAGTCAACCAAACTTTCCACTCCCTCAGCACTTAACTGTTCTTGAATGTTCCAAGACTTTTCAGGTTCAGACCTCCCTCACCTCCCAATCTTCTTTCCCTATCACTCCCTTCCCTTACCCCCCCAACTATTTGTGGTTCTACAAAGTGACTGCATTTGCGACTGGCACCTTACAAAGTAACAATGATCACATACATACATACATGCATACATGTAAGTTACTCAGTCACCTCTTTAGAAGGTCGTCAGTAACTTACACTTCTTAGGGTGCCCACAATTATTATTTTGTGAGTCATTAAGGGCTCCCCTCAATCTCTCAACCACTTAAAGCACTGGTGTGAGCCTACTTGTCTGAACAATATCACTGTATTATTTGGGGTAAACTAATAGCATGCATCATCAATGTGCCCCTTCAAAAGATACGTATCCTTGATACTTTTTTTTAATTTTTTTTATTTTATTGTTCATAGCTGATAAATCAACTTTACAATTGCAATCATTTTACATTGCATGATATCACATTTAAAATATTAAGAAAAAAACAAATTCTAAGAGAAAGAAAAAGGAAAAAAGGGAAAAGTAAAAAAGGCACCCATTTCATTTCTTTACATTTACATCAACAGTTTGGAGAATTACATCTTTTGTTCACTTATTTACATCATGTGTCCTCGATACACAGGTAGCGTTGCACGCTGTAAATTAGGGGATTGCTGCAATCTAGGGGCCTAAACAGAGATAATCAAAATGTAGTCATGGGCGCCCCTCTACAAGATAACGAACACGGCCCATTGACCTGTTCTTTGGGAAGGTACCAACAGAGATCCCGCCACACTTTAGCTCACTATACCTTTCACTGATGGGAAGTTACCATTTGCATATCCGTCCAGCACTGAAATGCTATGGCAATTCCTCTCTGAAAAAGAGTATTTGTATTTGCATTTGTATTTATTGGTTTATGTAATGCTTTACACCAAAGCGCTGCACAATTGAACAACTTAATACATTTATTTTATTTATTTATTTAAATTTGTAGAGCGCACGGCAGCCCGCAGGCATCGAGGCGCTATGTCAGAGTTTAAGAAGGCTTCATTAAGGGTTACAAAGAAGCCGCCCAGTTTTACTTGTTACAGAAAAGTTCAGAGATAGTGTTTACAACGTAACACAGAGTACGTGCAGGTGCAGATAGTCATAAAGTCCAGGTTGAAGTCAGACAAAGAGGTTCGTTTTGATGGATTTGCGAAAGGCAGAGTGGGATTCAATGGATCTGATGTGGGGCGGTAAGGAGTTCCAGAGTCGGGGGGCGACCGCAGGGAAGCTGGAGCCGCCTGCTCTGGCCTTGTGGGTTCTAGGGACAGCTGGGAGGTTGGAGTAAAGGGATCTGGAAGGTCTGAGAGAGGCGGGTTTGGTGATTCTGCATGAAAAGTAGGGGGGGCAAGGTTGTGAAGGCACTTGTGAGTCAGAGACAGGGCTTTGAATGTGATCCTCTCCTTGACTGGGAGCCAGTTGACCAGTCTTCTAAGTACCGAAATGTGTTCTTTAAGCGTGAGGACGGTGGCGGCTCTAAACGTGTTGTTTTGAACAATTTGGAGTTTGGCGACATTCTTGGCAGAGGTGCCGATGAGTAGTGCAGTAGTGAACATAAACAATATAACGGTAGAAGCAAATTACAATATGAATCAGTCAAAAAAAACAGTAAGACGAGTAATTAACTGGAGGGAATAGGGAGAGTAGTGGAGTAGGACTGGGTTGGAGGGGGAGGGGTGAGGAGGAGTAGGAGGAGGGAAGGGGAAAAGGTGAGAGTGGAGAGGTAGGGGAGGGGAGGGAGATAATCAAGGGGAAAGATAAAGGAGGGAGGGGAGGTTGGGAAGGGGTTTCAAGGAGGAGAATGGAGAAGGAGAGATTCAAGGGAGGTGCGGAATGAGGAGAAGGTGGGGGTAGAGCGGATTGCAAGAGATAGGGAGTTCCAGTGCAGGGGGGCTAGGAGTTGGAAGGAGCGGAAACGGAAGGGGGCACAAGGGGACAGAGGTACAGTGAGAAGGAAATGGTCAGCAGAACGAAGGGAACGGGAGGGAGAGTAGAAAGAGAGGAGGGAGGAGAGATAAGGGGGAGCAAGACCATGGAGAGATTTGAAGACAAGGCAGAGAAAGTGAAATTTAAGTTTGAAGTGAAATGGAAGCCAACCAAGGGAAGAGAGGGAAGTAGAGATGGAGTCACGCTAGGTAAGAAGACAGAGGGTACAAACAGCAGAATGGTAGATAGATTTGAGGGGGGCGAGATGAGAAGTAGGTAGTCCAAAGAATAAGGAAGAGCAGTAGAAGAGGCAGGTGAAGATAAGGGAGGAGAGTAAAAGTTTGGTAGCATGGAAGATGAGAGAGGGACGGACTTTGCGAATATTGAAGAGGTGGTAGCGACAGGCACGAGAAGTGAGAGAGATATGGTGGGAGAAAGAGACAGAGGAGTCAAAGTGAATGCCTAAGTTACGAGCATGGCGACAGATAGGGAGATTAGAGGGAGGAAAGTGAATGAAAGGTGGAGGAGAGGGAGTGGGAAGAGAGTTGGAGGGAAAGAATACGACTTCAATCTTGTCAGTTTTAAGGGAGAGAAAGCGGGAAGACATCCAGTTCTTTATGGCAGTAAGGCAGGAAGAAAGTTTTAGGTGGAGGTCAGTTGAGAAGGAGGAGAAAGAAAGGAAGAGTTGAGGGTCGTCAGCATAGAAGTGGTGGGAGATGTCAAACGAGGAGATAACAAGGGCAAGGAGGGAGGTGTATAGAGAGAAGAGGAAAGGTCCAAGCGCTGAACCTTGAGGTACGCCGTATTCTAGAGGTTGGGTTGGAGAGGACCAGTCACCCCTGGAAACAGTAAACGAGCGGGAAGAGAGGTAAGAGGATAGCCAATTAAGAACAGAGCCTTTGAACCCAAAGGAAGAAAGAGTGTGGAGTGAAACGGGATGATTGACAGTGTGGAAGGCAGCGGAGAGGTCAAGGAGAATAAGGATAGAGGATTGTTTAGAGTGTCGAGCAGAGAGGAGGGAGTTAAGGATATAGGTGAGAGAAGTTTCAGGAGAGTGTTTAGGACGGAAGCCAGATTGGGAGGGGGGTAGGAGAAAGAGGTTAGTGAGAAAGGATGAGAGCTGAGAGTAGTACCAACAGCAACCCCATACACGTGTTTCAGCCTTGTTGGGCATCATCAGTGAGGTGGAGCTGTGCCTCTATGAGCACAGTGAACAAGGGGTCCACGTCTGGATGACCCTGGGGAACTTAGGATGACTCGACCTAAGGCCCTTGAAATATTCAAAATGTAGTCATGGGCGCCTATGACTACATTTTGATTATTTTAAGGGCATTAGGTCTAGCCACCCTAAGTTTCCCAGTGTGCTGATATAAAGATGAAAGATTGTATTTAGGATTATAGAGAGTAACAGATTTTCCAAAAGAGTGGCAGAGGGAAAACAACTGTATGTCGAAAGAGAGTCTAAACTTGACAGGGTTGCATAGATATATCAGGATATCTTTTGTTTCCAGAATTCTAGTTTTAATTTATGTTTCAATATCATCCAAATTAAGCACAGTTAATGTAATCCTAAATAATGGCCAGTTCGGCTCCTTCATTTATGATTAAAATAATGACAACTCTGAGTCAGACTTTGTTTTATTCCAATGATTACGGACCGTTGCCTTATTCACCCACACTAATATAATTTGCATCGTTTTTTAGTTTCAGCACACATAGTGATGCTTCAGCACTGCCCAGTGGACAAAACAATGCTACAGAAAGCAAAGAAGAGAAAAGGAGTTGAAAAGCGAAATGTTTGGTTGGTACTGCACCTTGCGACTGCCATTGCCATTGCAAGGTCATTAATTCAATTATTATTGCATGTGGCATACACCAACCAGTATACTTGTCAATTTTATGTGTTTTCTACCATATCAGCCATGTTTTTTTTGTTGGTTAAATGAGTTCCAAACATCAGTAGCAGGCTCCTGGAGAACGGTGCGCACCGGCCAGTCCCCTCAGCTGGCAAGTGATTTTCCATCAACTCTACTCTCGCTTGGTTCCATATTGCCTTCCAAATGTCTCAGCACTGCAGCATGTGCCGCCTCCCCTTCAGTCAGCTCACTTTTGTCCCCAGGGTGGGGCTGGAAAATGAAAGTGGCTCTGGAAATATTTTCCAACGTGGCACCATATTACATAGTGCTAGGAAGCCCACCCCCCTAACTTGGTTTGGGGGCATTCTCACAAGAAATCTTTGAAGGGGATGCGGGAGAGAGATGGAAGGGTGTGTGATAGGGTGCACTGGAGAGAAGGTAAGAGGAGCAGAAAACCAGGGCACACACAGAAAAGAGGCCTATGGGTAGGCCATTTCACCGCTCTTTGTCTCTCTTCAAAACAGTATACCATAGCTGGTGGAGCCACACCAGGGCTGTGCTGCATGCATGACGTAATGGGCCCGCAAGGAGTTGCAGCAATAATTATGAACCAGTCGGGCCATAAGGTCCAGTGTTCATTCCTCCTGCAATGAGAGACCTTTGCAGTGTCCTGGGTCTGCCAGACAGTGGCGACAGCCAGCCTTGGAGGTTAAGGTGTCTGGCCCACGGAAGAGGGATGGGGTAAAAAAACTGCTGGAGCCATTTAGCTAATTTTTTTCAGAAACGTTATACTTACACAGGCCACCTTTGACGAAAATCGGTCTTTTAGGAAATAACATATCCGCTAATCGCGCATGAATGAGAGGGAGCAGTAAGTGGCAGCAGCAGCTCCAGGACCCTTGATGTAAGGAGAAGAACGGGGAGTTGGGTTGGGGGCTGGGCATACAGTTTGAGTATGGATTCCTGAGGGGTCACTAGAGTGAACTGAATGGGGGTTCTTTGGAGACAGGGCGTTGCAGAGGTGTTCCCCCACACATGAAGAGAGAGATGGAGAAATGGAACAGTTTGGTAGTCTGTCACATCATTCGGAGGAGAGGAGAGAGAAAGGGGAGCAGGCAGCTAATATCGTGTCTTGCCACAGTGGGAAAGCCAGTCCCCAAAAGACAGGATTTGGTAAACCTGGCCTGCAGCATGACACCATGGAACTTGATAGGGTAGGATGGGGCAAAGTGTGCCGCCTAACTATCTGCTCTATGCAAGCTCTTTAATTAAAAAGTAGTGCATGGCATAATCTTTCCATGGGAGGACCTCATTACGGGTTTGGCGGTAACCGTGCTGGTGATATCGGCAGGTTTCCACCAGACCCGTAATGATTTACCGGCGCCTGACTTCCTGGTAACACAGGGGAATTACAACCCTGGCGCTCCGGAAAGTCAGGTGCCGGTAAATTGTAATTCCCCATTCCCATAGAGTCCCGTAGGACTCTATGGGAGTGGGGACCACGGAAGCACCAGCACTGTTGATAATGGTGCCAGTGCTTTAGTGACGGTCTGCCTACCATGGCTGCTGTGTCTGGTAGGGTCCGACCTGTCGGGCACAGCGGCTCCAGCAGGTAGACCTGTAGTATGCTTGTCCAGAAACTACGATGCCGGTAAGTATACCGGCATCATTGTTTCCGGACTGGAATGCCTGTAATGAGGCATTGAGCCTCAATCTGAGTCTGGCAGTAACCCATTCCAGTGCTACCAGCGGGTTGTCGCCAGACTCTAAATAATTTACCAGCGCCTTACTTCCCGGTAACACTGGGGCATTACAACCCCGGCCGTCCGGGAATTCAGGTCCCAGCAAATTGTAGGTCCCCATTCCCATAGAGTCCTACGGGACTCTATGGGAATGGGGACCACGGACGCACCGGCACCATTGCTAACGGTGCCGGTGCTTCCGTGAGAGTCTGCCTACCGTGGCCGCTGTGCCCCTAAGGATCAGACCTGTTGGGCACAGCGGCTCATTAGGCCCATTGTCTTGCTTCTGTGCCTTCTCACACTGTGGCTCAGTAAATCCTTCTTCTGTCCTCCCACTTCCGATTCACACCACTTTGTCCCTCTGTCACAATTCTCTGTGAAGGAGGGTAAAGTCTCTCTCACGTCAAAGAACAGAATGTTGTTATCCATAATATTACATAACATTGCTCATAACATTACTTCAACACAGTGTCACAGAGAAGGAACTTTATTGTCAAGAGTAAGGGAAAGAACCAACAGCAGCAAGATCTTCACAAGAGAGATTCACAAACAGTCACCGTTTAGATGTTGAAGTTTTCCATCCACACTCCTAGAGTGTCCTTGTCTGAAAAGCACCAATAGTTAGGAGATTACACAGTCACGTGTTAATGTGACTGAAGGTCTCTCAATTCACTCAGAGGGAGCACATATGACGATTCCTCTAATTGGCCATAAAGTGGACAAAGATGGCAAGAGGTGTGAATACTGGTGCATATGACTCCAATACCCTAGCAAATACACATGCAAAAGCCATAACTGTTGGCTTTGCCAGTGCTCGTTATCTAGTATCTCCCCAATCTAGCCGCAACTGAAGAGGAATCATACAGGTAACTACCCTTGATGATTCCACTTATACCATGACTAAGAAAGTATTGAGCCTCATCACAAGTTAGGCGGTGCAAGTAAAATGCGGCAGTAATACTGTATACGCCCACATTACTGCACCGCCCAACTATGAGTTTGGCGTGTTAAGTTGGTGTATTCACCTCCAGCTATGTGCTGGGGGTAAATATGCCACCTTTTTGCCAAATGTCAGTGGAATTACCACTGGCGGAATTACTGCTGCTGTAATTCTGCCGAAATCCCCTATGGAGTTCTATGGACTCCAACTATGGACTCGCCCTGTCTTTACAATATATTCATGGTCCCCTTCTTTGCCTTGTTGGACCAAGAAGGGATCATGTTCACCAACTACGTGGACGATACCCAGTGTGTTGTCCCCGTGGCGGGTACTCATTCAGTGGACGAGGCAGAACTGAATCGTGTGTATTTGTCCATAGAGGACTGAATGTTGAGGAACAATCTTGCACTTAATAAGAGTAAGACTGAGCTCCTGATTGTGGGCTTGTCATCCTGACTGTCCAAGTTGGACTCACCTAATCTTAGCTTTCTACTCAGTGAGGTTACGTTAGAACCCTTGAAAAAGGTTAAAACCTTGGGGGTTGTTTTAGATCAGCAGTAATAGATGAAGGCCCACGTGGGAAGCTTGGTCTCTGCCGCAGCAGTTTATATAAAATTGCTAGCCCATCTCAGGCCTTTTATTAATCAGACTGATACGAAACTATCGCTTGTGCGATTATCAGAGCCAAAATTGACTACTGTTGTAGTCTTTTGGCAGTCCTGAATAAAACTGAAATGAATATACTTCAAGTTATTCAGAACAGTGCTGTCCGTGTTGTGATCACACCTCTGTTGCAAGAAGGTGCCTGCATTGGCTCCTGGTGGAGGATCGAGTGCAGTATCGATTACTGGTGACCACCTTCAAACGTATCCAAGGCACTATGCCAAGTTTTCTGAGGCAACGGACAAAATCCAAAGTTGATCCTTGAAATCCAGTAACCTGAAACTTCTGAGCATTCCCGGAAGCAGAACCAACAGGGCTGAAAAAGGATCCTTTTATCTTTCAGCCCCCATGGCCTGGAATAACCTCCCCTTAGATCTCATAGCTCAGCCTAACTTTTTTAAAAAGAACTTGAAAACCTGGTTGTTTACTTAACTGGGTCCTTCTACTGACGGCCTTCTGTTCTCCCCCCGATTCCCCTTAGGCTCACTCTTGCTTTATGTTTTAGTCAGTGCCCTAATGCCCATGGGTCCATGGCTGCGCTATATAAGTGTTATAAAGTAAAGTAAACTAAAGTGGGACTAACACCACCACCGCCGCTTGTAATCTGGCAGTAATACTGCTGGACCAAGTGATGGTGATGGTAATTCCATTTGTGGCATCTAATTAGATATACCACAGAGATACCACCAAACATATAATGAGTGAAATTATTTTTAGGCTTATGCTTAAGAAAGGCTTGGAATTTACCAAACATTAAACATTGGTCTAGCTTGGGGGATTTGCAAACCATCGCTAAGCACCAACATCAATAACTCTGAGCACAGTCCCTACCATGGTCACCCAGTCGACAAAGGAAACTGGACAGTTCTCCTCCCCCCCCCATGTGACTATTTCCAATCTGTTGCACCTTGCTGCAGGGCCTGAGGATGGTGGGTCTCATTACGAGTTTATTTAATTACTGTTATAACTACATTACTGTTATAAATCTGCAGGAGTCCTGCAGATTTACCGCATGGCTACAAATGAGGTGCGAAACTAAATAAGTAGTCCCCAATTTGGAGTTGGACTCCATTGGGGTTGCAACAAATTTACTGAGAGCGGTAATTCTGCTACAGTGAATAGGCCGATCTTTTGAGAAGTGGAGGCTTTACCAAGCGGAGGGTTTGCCTACAGTTATATGCTAGAGTTTTCTACAGGTTTAGGTCTTTTGTCACCATTTAGCAACAGGCAAAAGGGTCATTTTTGCTTTCAGGTCTACTCATCCCCTTGTGGAGTTTGTGCAGAATTATCTCAACTGTCTCTGATTCTACCTCTTGATCTGAATGTTTGATTACTGTCAGTCTGTTTGCAGGGAGCCGGGAGCTGTGTATCATGGATTGTTGTTCAAGTCTCCCTGGATGAGTCATGGCAGAGGACTAGGTATACATGTGTGATAGTCGGCTAGTAGACTGCTAGGGAATAGGGCCAGGGAGGGAGGATTTGGCGATCCCTGGGTACCACCTCTGGGGTTTGTAGCAACGGGCAGGTGGCTTCCTCTCCCTGCCTCCTCTCCGAGCTCCCCGCAGGTGATTTTCTTGTCACACATAACACGAACCACCCTGACCGAAACCATTGTATTAAGGATGTGCATCATACATATGACGCAACCTTCATAAAACAGTATTATGTGAGTGTTCCCTTTGGCAGCAGAATACAGAAACAGTATCTGATGGGTGTTGGTGGGGCAGTAGTAGTAGTTATGTGCAACAGTTTGCATTTACATAGTTACACGGGAGATGGTCATTTTTGCAAAATCACACGAGTTGTATCAAGTGCTGGAGCCAAGATTAGAATCAAGGTCTAGAGCTTCCAAAGTCAAAAACGAAGCCGCTAGACCACACCCCTTCCCTTGAATGGAGATAAAAACAAGTTTATTTGTTTTAATGAAAATTAAGTTACCCCAAATACATAAGGATGTGCATCAAACCCCTTTAGCTTGCATGTACATTGCATAATGAAATATAAGAACAACTACTGCACAGTACCATAGCCCTCACCCCCAAACAGACATTAGGAAAACCGCTTACTCCAACCTCTAGGCATGGGACTGGGTATCAGATCCGTGTTGCTCGGTGAGGTCTTAGTTCTAAGAATAACGCATTGCCCCTGCGCTATCCTGACAGCCCTAGAATTATTGTTTGCTGTTACTGCTGCCAAGTCCACAATAGCATAAAATACTGCCTGATAATTGCTGAAATTACAGTCCAGATCAAGATCTTCTGTGAGTTTCTCTCGGCGATAAGGCATAAGAACTGTTCATGTGTGGACAGTGCATCATTATATATAAAGCGGAATATATGTATGTGTGTCCGGCTATACATTCCACACCGTTGAACCCACGTCTACCAAATTTTGCACGGATTCCTCTTTTGTGTGGGTCAAGATTGTAGTCTATGTTTGGATGCAAAAATCTTATATGCAAAAAAACTGTTTGGATGTGTGTCTGTCTGTTAGTCCAGCTATATATATCCACACCGTTGAACTCACTGCTACCAAATTTTGCATGGATTCCTAATTTGTCTGGGGCAAGATTGTAGTCTATGTAAAATTCACTGGGTAGACATCCTCATTTACTGATGCTCACCCCGATTGACTACAGTAGGTACTAGAAGGAGGCAAAATTTGGAAATGTCCCTGAAGCAAAACTCTCTATTTTCTAGTTATTCCTTTGAAATGTATTACTACTGCATACAGTTCAAAAGTGTTTATTAAAGCATTTTGAAAGGTAATTAAAAATGTTTTTTTATCAATCTGCTCCAAATATGGAAAATCGCATGGTTACAGTTTACTTAAGTTCATTCACAAGAAGAGAGCACAATCAAACCATCTTTCTTGGACATTTTCTCAAATGTGCTGAAGCCATTGAGTGACTGAAACATGTCGCACAAAAACATCGCTTGGAAAAGCTCCATCTGACGCAAAGCGAAAATCAATATCAAGAGCTTCTGAAACACAACAACAAACAGCAGCACGACTTGTCGACCAGAGGACAAGAGCAACCTTCTCCAGGGCAAATGAGATGCCAGAGCAAACTGAAGCAAGACTTTCTGATATGAGGACAAGAGCAACATCCTCCAGGGCACATGAGACACCAGAGCAAAGTGAAGCAAGACTTCCTGACAAGAGGACAAGAGCAACAGCCTCCAGGGGACATGAGACATCACTCGATCAGAACACGGGCAATGCCGGGTCCCCCAGCTAGTATTCAGATGACGATGGAGCGGGTTGTGATGCACTGGTCTTATACCTACCTTAGCAATGTATGTATAGTGTAACCTGCTGACCTTTCAATGCTGGTAGTTAATGGTCAACAACAGTAGTAGTTATTTTGCTGCAGAAAAAGCAGGTAAGTATTGCTTCCCGGCTGTAATTTTACTGCAGGCAGGCATTACCCCCAGCGCTATTCACTCCTGACAGTAATTACCCACTTGCTGGCATGAGTACATAATAGCAATAGTGCTGCTACGTCTTTGGAAATGTCTAGGCGATGAGAAGAATGTAACGCCAGCTGCATTGATTATGCAAGGAAGGTACTCAATTCTACTTTCATAACTTCTTCAAAGTGGCCTCTACAGGCCTTTGACTAAATCCCTGGCAGAGTTATAGTCAAATTGTGCTTTTTGAGACAGAGCTGAAAGGTGGATTGCGTTTCAACTCAAGAGTTCGTTTGGAGAATTCTTTCTGACTCCTCCAATTCAAAAACATATAAACTAACCTAAAAGACATCCTTCAAAAACGCTGATCTCGTTGTTTGGATGAAAGTTTATAAAGCTCTGCAGGTGTGGATGCTCCTTTGCAAATTAAATCGGACTCGTTCTGATACAGTTTTCATAAAGCAATCTCAAGCCGACTCATTAGCATTTGGGAAAGGTCTTTGGCATTATGAGTACTAAGCAATTACATGCACTCTTGGGTATTTAAATGGAGTCAAGATTCTAAATGTTTCATTAGTTCATTGTTGTCATAAAAAAATACTTCAGCATCCAGAACACTTTTAGCAAATCCTAAGGTCATATCGGAGCTTAAATGCCCTCTAAAGGACAATGGAAAAACGGATAAGAAGCCTCTAATTATGTTTTTCTTATACATATAAATTACCGTATTAACTGACACATTTTACTATTCACATCAGAAAACCAAGGAGTGAACAATTATCAGATGTATCCCTTCGCTGTCAGGAATGTCTCACAGCAGAACACTTAATAGTTTGATTCTGTAATTTATAACAAAATGACAGGTACTTATACATTTTGTAAAGAACTCGCTTTTCCCTGCATTTCATACACACCAATCTAGTGCATTCTCTCATTCTCTCTGTCTGTCGCTCTCTCTCTCACTGTACCTCTATTTCTCTTTCTATGTGGGTGACAGCCTCATTGTCTGGTGTGTGAGTTTGGTAGAGCCACCCTAGCCATTGGGGACAGCTGTGAGCAGAGGAAAACAAACAGATATCTTGGGGATGCAGGGGGTGTTTCTTGTGCAAAAGGAGCTGTTTAAAAGAACAAAACCGAAATGATCACTTCGACTATATTTTTTGTTAGCACCTGCAGTGGATGCACCAGCCAATCAGGCAGCTCAGAACACAGGCTCAATATCACGATCAAAACCTGTATTCTGAGCAAGCACACCACTGCTTGCACCTGCACGGAGCTCCACTTTCTATTTCTATGACAATCATGTTGGGCGAGTATTTGTTTGAAAGAATAAATTGCGCCCTCAATTCAACCTGTTCTTTGAAACACAATGCTGTCAGCACTCTAGGGCTAGACCTCCAGTGCTGGTAGCAATGATCACCTGCCCCGTAGACGTCACAAGCTGTTAATGGCACCAGGCCCTGGCGTTCACTTGGGCCTTGGGCCATTACCGACCGGTGAAGCCCACGGGTTGGCTGATTATTGCTAAAGTCATAAGAACATTACACTTCTCTTAATGAGCAAAGCACATTATCAAGACCTCGAATAGCCATACACATTATTTACTGAAAGAAGGTTATTACACAATGGGCAGTCTGGTACATTCCTCTTGCACTCTTTCAAAATACGTGTATGAGAAAGCGGGAGGGAACAAATAAGACGAGCTAGGGATTCAACCTGCATTGCATCAAGACAAAAAGGATCATATGAACACAAAAATGACCACAGAGCTGTACATTTACATATAAATATTTTTTTTGAAAGTGGGAGTATGTACATTACAAATCAAAAACAATCACGTAACTGTAAAAAGAAAAAGTGAGAATTAATTGTAAGAAAAACATTTGACAAAACAGTTAATATTAAGCAAACACAAAAATAAAGTTTACAGACATTACACATGATAATGTTAATGTAGCAACCCAATAAACTTGATACATTTATTAAAAAATATATTATATTATAATCAAATATCATGGCATCCTTAACTCACCTTATTTTTGGTTTGCAGTGTTTTGCTTTTGCTATGAAATGTTTATAGTGAAAGTCATGTGATGTAAGTGATGTAATGTGTTGTGTGAGTAGTTTGCATTTATTATGATTTATATGATGAACTATTTTTATGTATTTATGTTTTTAATGTATATTAGATTTGTGCTGCTTCTGTTAGTTTAGTTTTCTTTTGTAGTTAGACATCTTGTCTTATTTACTTAATGTAGTTTAATTTTTGTCATGTTCATTGATTACTAAATTATATATTTGCAATGATTACATGCGCTTTGTGAATTGATATGTTAATGTAATGTATGTGAAATACCCATTCATCCATAGGAAGCCATGTAAGGTTCTTCAAGTAAGTTCAATTCATAAATGAAGGCCCTCCTGTCTAGGCTGTGAACTAACACCTGGACATTCACACAGCCTTATATACATACAGATTGGAAACTTGATATTTTCTATGTTGTCCAGGAAACCTAATAACATGTTATGCTTGAGTTGTGCCTAAACATGGTAATAAGGTAAACTAATAGCCATATGAAATACTGCACTCGCCTAAACATGTTGATGTTGGCAGTTAACCATAACATGTTTATCTCAACAGATTCTTGTTACATATTCAAAAAAGTACATCTAACCCAATAGATAATTTAAACAGTTTTAATACACCAAATATGGATTGCTTGATACTATTTAATACATGCATGAATTATGTACAAGCATATATAACACAACTGCCCTCCTTTGTCGTGGAAGAAAATAAAAGCTCTTTTATTCTTTTTTTTATTGTCTTCTATGATCACATGTACTCGTTCTCAATGCTATTCTGCATTTGTTCCATGTGAGACCGTCCTGTAACACAACAGCGTTATCTCACACAATGTCCACTCTCAATGGGCCAAGAAATGTGCTCTCACCTTTCAGAACACCACACAGTTTGGGTACTGTGAAGGCATCATGCAGCAAGACACAGACATCTGATTCTGAATTCAAAACAAACACTTTTATTAACTTAAATGTCAGGATGGTTGAAGACCTAACTTACCCTATACTAAGGTTGGATTTCCCTTCCTAAATAAAATTAAGAAAAGTCTGATTCAAAGAGAACAGCTGAAGAATCTGTACTTACCCTCACAGCTAATCTATACAATCTTTAAGGATGTCAGCAACCAAAAGAAACAGTGGGCCTCATTACGACCCTGGCGGAAGACCATGGTGCTATTAGGACCATGGTCCATGCCGGTAAGTCACCGACTCCGCCATGGAGAAAGGGGGAATTACCACCCCATTACAAGGTTGGCGGGGCGGTAATTCCCCCTTCCTCCATGGCCCTTCCCCATCTACACCAGCCGTTGAGGTCGGGTCCCGCAAAGGGACCTCGTAATTAGGCGCTAATAGGTTAACGGCACCGCAGCCTGCGCTTGGGTCGTAATGCGGCCCAGTGTCCAACATAAAGTTCGGAGCCTCTTCCAGCTCTCTTCCCCAAGTATAAAACAGTTCCAGACAAAAGTCTCAAATGTACCTCTCTTGAGTTAAGGATGAAACAGTTTAAACCAGTACTCATGGTTCCTTTCCCAAGTTTCAAATAACACAGTTCCAAGCACAAAGGACCCTTGAGACTCCAGCCTCAAGTCAATACATGTCTCAAGTCTCAGGCTTCCCTTCCCCAAGACTTTAATGAAAGCAGTGCAAAAATATCCCATATTCCTTTTGAGTTCTTTGCCACTCTGGTATAGATTCGTTTTGCTTCCTTTATGATGGGTTTTCCATAAGCAAATTATAACTGTGTTAGAATAATGTTCAAAGTAAAGTTCCATTCATTTTAGAAGAAAACACATACTGATTACACTGATATTCAATAAAATGTGGTTTGCACTCAATCCGATGTTTAATTGGCATGGGTTGCACTGGTTAAGGTTTTCATTCAATTTGGTGTTGAAGAAACAGGCTTTGTAGCAGGAACACAGTGTCGTATTTCCTTAATTTACTTTAAATTCAAAGTACAACCATTCAAGACTTTTGAAAACGTGTGAATGTCCAATCAGCCCTGCCTGACCCCAATTAATGGGGCATGCTCGACCTTTACAGCCCCTGGGAGGCATCTTCTTCATCCCAGTACCAGAGTGGTAAAAAGATGTGGTCTTCATTGCTCTTAGTTGCGTCTTCTTCATCTCAATACTGACAAGTGTCAAATGTGGAGAAAAGAAGGGAAGTGGTTTATAACAGCCGATGAAGATGGGGAAAGCATTGGGTTGGTCATTACTAGGGAAAGGGAGATACCATGCCTCGCCCAACTTACTCTTAGTGTTCTTCACCGTCTTTCTGGTGTGCCTGGATGGGTAATATTTTCAATGACTTTCTAGGCCCGTGGAACATGGATAACAATATCCCGCAATTGCCTCAGGAATAGAGGACTCTACCTCGAAGGGAAGGGCTGAATACTGTGTCTCACCTGAAAAGATCTAATTCCCAATCCTCCCTCTCATATCCACCCCCGGGGTCAGGATCCAAAAGCGACAGCATTTCCCTGGCAACCTCTGCAGAGGATTCAAGGGGAATAGATGTGAGGACGCCCTCAGGTTTCTCACAGTACCCATACTTGATCACCTTCATTACCTCTAGTGAGTCTTGTGGGATGTTTATTTCCATGTATTCTTTTCACTTCTGCATTCATAATTTCAATCCGTTCCTTCAATGCTTTCTCATCCCACCCCACAAAACACATCCTCCCCAACAATGGAGGACACACTGAATTAGCAGCTTTCCTTCTTTTTCAAACCTCAAATGGAATGAGATCTGTAGTCGAGTGTGGAGCAAATCTATAGGCAACTACCGGTTTCTCTAAATCATCCTCCCACAACCTATTAGAATGTATTACCATGCATATTCCTTGCACAAAGGTTCTATTGAATCTTTCCACTATGCCATTTGTGGCAGGATGGAAGAGAGCAGTATTATGGTGTTGCAACCCCATGTCTTTGAGAAATGTTTTCATAATTCTGGATGTGAATTGGACATCATTATCAGTTCATATTTTGAGTGGAATACCTTCGCTTTGGAAAATTCTGTCAATGAATTGCAATGCTGCTCGAGAATCTGTTTGCACAGACAATTCACTTCCACCCATTTCAAGTATAAATCTACCCATACAATTTCATATTTTTAATACCTTTTGACCATAATTGCCCCAAGATGTCTATGACTACATATTCCCATGGAAATCCCATGGAAATCCAGGACATTAAATGGGTTTGAGGGGCACAACAACATATGTTTTTGGTACTTTATCTGAAGATGCACACATTCTTTAATCATTTGTTCCACATCACAATCTAACCCTGGCCACCAATAATCCGCTCGCAATCTGTGATATTGCTGTAGAATAATGTTTATTTGTTTTCCATATTGTTTGTCTAACTTTTTCAAAATTACCTCCTATGCAGTTGGAGCCTCCACAGACACAGGAGATGCTTGCGAAAATGTGCCTGCCTTGATACCCTAGGCAGTGCAAAGTAAAGGGCCCTTTGCCTCTTGAAATTAAAATGTGGACCATGAATGACTGTTACATAATCTAGAAAGTCATCCTTTCAAGTGTCCGAGGGCACCAAAGGCTCTCTGGGGTATTGGTGGAAGCTTGGTCCTGGAAATGTGCTTTTGTAAATTCGGTGTAAATCCGTCCAGTAGTTTTTAAAAAAATTGTCATCAAATAGGTAAAAATCAATCTGGGTTCAGTCCGTAGACTTACTTCCCTGTTCGGTCTGTGGATGGGCCTCCGATTGGCCAAGAGGGTGGCATGATGTCTGCGGACACGTCCAATGATTGGACAATAAAAAGCATGAGGTGTGGCAGATTTTTGGAAACAGCCGCCATTTTGGATTCACGGACATCCGCTGTTGTCCGCATACACTGCAGTGAAAACATTAAAATACACAACATTGCACTTGTCAAACTAATGAAACAATCTCTGGGGAGGTGAGGGGTAATGAAGATGGGATGGGATATGGTCTTAAAAAGCCCAAAAAACAGGTGTTTTTTTAACTTACATGTCCACGAACAGTCCGGGCGTCCGGGGCAGTCCTGTGATGTACGTAAACATCTGAGATGTTTGTGGACATCAATGCCTATTTCTGCATTACAGGGTTGGTGGATTGCAGTTTCTGGATGGCTTATAACTTTGGTACCACCCAATGAAACTGCATGAAATTCTGGAATTATATTCTAGACCTGATTGTGAATGGTGTTGCAACGTGTGGTGCTGTTTTGTTAAGAGGGAACAAAATTAGAGGGGGATCCCAAAATATTGTAAAGGTTTATAAATGTGGTGCCATTTGATGGACCTGCAGAAATGTTTGCAAACTTTTTCTAGATCTCAATATAAATGTGTGTGGAAAGTTTGGTGGTATTTTGTCAAGAGGGGGCAAAACTAGAGGGGGGAGTCTCAACATTTTTAGATGGCATATAATTTTGTTGCCGTTTGATGAATGTGGACAAATGTTTTCAGAAAGATCGTAGACACAACCTTGAGTGTTCGTGCAAAGTCTAAATGGATTTTGTCAAGTGGGGCTTGGTTACATGACTGTTGTATGTTGCTGGAACGGGGGATAATGGTCCGGATCCCTCATTATCTACCCTTACTTCAATTGGGTTGATAACTTGGGCTGCCGGGCCGTTATTCCCCGTAGGAGCCCCTGGAACGGGGGATGAACACCACATTATTCCCATTAGCATAACACAAAATGCTAATGGAAATGTTGGAAAACCTTATTGAGTCTATCTATTTTACTGGGAAATGTAAAGTAGATTGCGTCTATAAGATACATTTTATTTAGTTCTATTTTTTAACTGTGAAAGGTGGTTCCTAAAGGAACCTCTTTTTTTATTGTTTTTTTGTTTTTTGCAGGAGAGGTCAGAAAGTAAGGTGGGGAGGGAAATGAGGGAAGAGGCACCAAACACTAATATGGAGTGGCAGGTGATCAGGGGAAGATGTTGTGTGTGTGTTAAATGTAAGGTAGGGGGCAGTGTTTATCATGTTCCTTGATTACAGCTTCAAAGGCACTTTGAAACTGCTCCCCCCTGCAGAGTGGTCTGTTGCAGTATATACAGAGGACTGTTGTCTTCCAAAGATATGGATCAACAGCCTCTTTTATTGCTTGCAAGGTAGCTGGTGGGATTTTGTGTCCCACAGAAGTAGGCTGTGTGGTTACAGTATTGGTTGAGGAAGATGGGGTGGAGGAAGACAGCCTACTATTTGCTAAGAAAGGAGCAACCTTTCTGAGAGCATTGTAGTGGTTGGATTTGGTGTGGAGGCTCATGGAGATGGTCCCGTAGGAGTACTGTCCAGATAGTCCACAACTGAGTACAACATTTCACTCAGTGCTTTTCACTTTGATAGCTTTACCCTTTGGTACATTTCCAACAGTGTTAAAGAACTGCCACACCCATGATTCTCTCTGGTGCTAGAGTGAGATACTTCCTCCACCTCATCTTCTTGGTCCTCTTGATTGTATTTGGAAGTACTGCACTTTTTTGTTGTGTAGGTCCTTCAGCTGGTGGAGGTGGTGGCTCTTCGGAGGAGGGATGGCAAAATCTGATGCCATTTTTAAGATAAATAGCAGTTTTGCTAATATTCTTGCAAGTATGTGCTCTGTGCTAGATTGTTAATGGATAATGAGTAAGAATGGGTGAAGGAGCTCTGCAAGTGTACATTTTGAGCTTAAAAGTTCCTAGATAACTAGAAAATGTAGTTCTGAACTGTTCGCAAAGCACAGACTCGATCATGAAGGGAGGACGCGTTTGCAAAGATGACATCACACATGTCATTGATGACATGACACGACATTTAACATTAATTTTGATGAAAAGTCCCTACAAGGGGTTGTGTTTATAATGTTGGTAACAACATGTTAGGAGTGATCGGTAGACCTATCCTGCACTACTTGATGTATTACAGAATGTACTAATCGAAACAAAACATATTGGAGTGTTGTTGTTAATACAGGAACGTAATCATACACACACATAGGCAATGGCTGCAACATGCACCATAGAAGTACAATATTTCTAATCTGGTAATTTTGGAAAATAAAATAATAATGCTACCTTATCAGAGTTTTGAGTAATGTTAGACGTGGAATAAATAGGAATAAATAGGAAACAAATTGAAAACTTGACGCACACTTGTGTTAGTAGAAAATACATATAGAAACGCACAATGCATACAAAAGAAACAAAAGCACCAAAAACTAATAAATATTACATTAGAGTTAATCATCATGTACACAAATTAATTTTGTGTTTCAGGTGTGCCTATTGCCCCATGTATGTGCACTATGAGCTCAGATTAAAGTCTAGCGAAAGTACTTTAAGAATATATGAAAAGGTTAATGTGTAGATATATAGCATCTTCTAAACTTTGGAACTTCTTATTATCAGTAAAAACAAAAAACTAGCCTAATCATGTCAGTAAACAAAAACAAGTGGCCCAGATATGTAATGTCATCAGTGATGGGATCTCATCTTTGATGTCCTGGGTGTTAATTTTAGCAGTGTATGGTGGTGGCGCAAGTTATGATTGCTTAGCTTCACATAACTGGCTAATTTCTGTGGTTTTGCGGTTTTACTTGCAACCATAACGTCCCTTTAAGAACGTTTTTTCACTGAATTTCATAGGTTTTTATTAGTGCAACTTAACCCTAACATCCCTTTTACAAAGTTTTTTCACTGAACATATATATACAAGATTGCCCCAAGAACACCAGGAGCTGTGGTATAGTAATACAGAGTGACAGCACATAAAGGTCAGGCACAATCACTGCTTGAGAAGTAGCACTGCCAGCACCACTGGAGCAAGAAATGGGGTGCCAAAGCAGGACGCTACCCGAAGTACACACAGCAGGAGGGAGGTAGAAGGTCCAATTGGACGAGGATAGTTCTGTAGGGATTCACAGGTGGAATGTAATAACAGTCATGCAGGCAAGACAGCTCAGAAGAATGCTGAAAGTTGTGGAAATCAGGTGTCAAATAGATGAAAACGAAGAAAGGTTCTTGTCCAGCCACACTGGAAATGAAGGCCCGACTACAGCATGGGAGCCGCGGGCAGAAAATGTGATACTGTGATACGCAGCCTAGGGGAAAGAGTGTGCTGGTAGCATAATCACCAAGGCAGCCGAGGTACGCTAGGAGGAACGGTTGTAGCATCAGTCGAAAGTGACGTATCCGTGAACAATGAAGTGCGCCCAGCAGGGAAGCTTCTCAGGCAGCATAGCACAGTGTTACAGCACAGCTGTATTATGCTCATAGCATAAATAGAGGCGTGCACAGACACTGTCTCAGAGGTCAGGTGACCACAGACAAGGTCCCTTACTCCCAAACAGCCACGTGCCAACAAAATACAGTGGGCAAGAAATGAAAGGCAAAAAGCTGGCAATCAGGAATCAGACCTGAGGGATCAGGCAGTAGGGGAAAGTCCAAACGAGGTGATAGCAGAGAATACGGAAAAGGCAGGCAGGGCAGCAAGCCACAGGCAGGAGGGCCTCCAGGGGTTCAGCTCATCGACATTCTGAGGGAGACAATCATCCACAGGAAGCCAGTTAAGTTTCTTCAAGTAAATTCTATTAATAAATGGAGGCCCTTCTGTCCAGGCTATGAACTAACATCTGGACATTCACATAGCCTTATATACATACAGATTGGTACTTTGATATATTCTATGTTGTCCTGGAAACCTAATAACATGTTATGCTTGAGTTGTACCTAAATATAGCAACAAATAGCCATTTGAAATTATGCAGCTGCCTAAACAAGTTTATGTTGGCAGTTAAATAACCATAACATGTTTATCTCAACTGATTCGTGTTACATATTCAAAACAGTACATTTAACCCAAAAGATAATTTTAACAGTTTTGGTACACCAAATATACATTGTTTGATACTGTGTGATACATGAATTAGGTATAAGCATATATAACAATATGATATTGCCATGTTTATGTACATTCTGTAATTTCAAATTAATGGTTAATTTACTTTTATTATGTAAATATTTTCTGTGTATTTTTTTTATTGCACGTTGTTGGGAATTCTGTTTGTGTATATTATAATTCAATTTCAGTTTGTTATTATACTGCAACGTCGTATTACGAAAACATGTCATGCGTTAATAGTTATGATAGGGGTACATGTAATCTACATTTTAATATGTTCACATTTTATACACTAACCTGTTTTTATGCATCTAATTATTACTTGATAATATTGTGTGCTTATACGTTTATGGCTGAGTTAAGTTTACCATGATATTTACAGCCTGATTCATGGAATTATTAGCGTGAAAAACAGATTTACGCGTCTTTCTGCCCGAAAATCCCTGTTTGAAGTGTGGGGATTTTCGGGCAGAAAGGCGCGCAAATCTGAATTTTTCACGCAAATAATTCCATGAATCAGGCTGTTAATCTTAGATATCGTGCTATAATACCCAGACTCTTTCACCTAAAGTGCAGTTCTTGAAGCGCTTATAATTTCTAACTGTATTAATGGTTTCACACCAATCTCTTTCTTACCACCACCCTTTCACTTCTAGATGGTTTGAGCCTAGCAATATCAATGATAAATTGCGGATCGATAAAATATCTTCATAAATATATTTAAAACTAAATAGGCCTTCATTCAGTTGTCGACACATTCGTTTTCTAAGGTCAAAGAACAGTGTGCACTTTGAGGTGGCTAATAAGCACTGATAAAACGGCAACCTTTTCCATTGGAGCCAGGCATTTAGAGATACTAAGCCCAATTCATACCTAATGATGGAAATGGAACGCCCTTTGGCAAGGCTAGTATAGTCCTCCACAAACATTTTGGGAAATTCCTAATCTGCACATTTATGGAAAAACTATGGTTTTACAAAAACTCACCAATGGGATTATTGAAAACCTACCATATTTCCAATGTATACTCTTCATTTGTGATAGTAATGGAGTTGCCTTTCCCCTTAACAGCCTGATGCATGGAATAATTTGCGTGATAAATGCAGATTTGCGCGCCTTTCTGCCCGATATCCCCATACTTCAAACAGGGATTTTCGGTCAGAAAAGGGCGCAAATCTGCGTGTTTCACGTGAATAATTCCATGAATCAGGCAGTAAATCTGTTAGTATGAATGCTGTGTTAGGCATTGCACACAGGTTGAACCCCGGGCATTTACTTCTTGAAGTGGACAGTTGCTAATTTTCCACACAAAACCATCAGGCCGATTCATATAATTCCTCTAAAAAGTGTCGCACGCGGCTGGCGCACAGCGTGCCCGTGTGAATGTCTGCGCCAGCCGCGTGCGATAAAATCAATTTCCGCGCACAGCGTATTCATGGATTCCCACCTCCAAAAGCAGACGTGGCGCAGAGTGGCGCAGCGACCCTGCAGCAGTGCCAGTTACGCCCCCAAGAATGCCCTCGCGCAAGGAAAAGCCATCAAGATCGCAAAACCATCGCAAAGGGCTGCGCCAACCCTGTACCAGTTTACCGGACTGGCAAACAGCAAACGCAAAGCGGGGAATGCGTATTACGGGTGTCGGGAACACGCGTGCGTGAGAAGTTTCACACGCGACCTGGCCTGGGGGAGCGTGTGCGTGTATTTCAGGGGTGCGCGAGAAGTATTACACGCGAATGGCCTGGGTGCGTGTATTTCAGTGGTGCGCGAGAAGTTCCACACGCGATTGGCCTGGGCGCATGTATTTCAGGGGCTCGCGGGTGGTTTCACACGCGATCGGGCCTGGGGGAGCGTGTGCATGTATCTCAGGGGTGCTCGAGAAGTATTACACGTGAATGGTCTGGGTGCGTGTATTTCAGGGGTGCGCGAGAAGTTCCACACGCGATTGGCCTGGGCGCGTGTATTTCAGGGGCTCGCAGGTGGTTTCACACGCGATCGGGCCTGGGGGAGCGTGTGCGTGTATTTCAGGGTTGCGCGAGAAGTATTACACGCGAATGGCCTGGGTGCGTGTATTTCAGGGGTGCGCGAGAAGTTCCACACACGATTGGCCTGGGCGCGTGTATTTCGGGGGCTCGCGGGTGGTTTCACACGTGATCGGGCCTGGGGGAGCGTGTGCGTGTATTTCAGGGGTGCGCGCAAAGTTCCACACGTGATTGGCCTGGGCGCGTGTATTTCAGGGGCTCGCGGGTGGTTTCACACGCGATCGGGCCTGGGGGAGCGTGTGCGTGTATTTCAGGGGTGCGCGAGAAGTTCCACACGTGATTGGCCTGGGCGCGTGTATTTCAGGGGCTCGCGGGTGGTTGCCTGGGGGAGCGGGGTACGTGTATTTACGGGGCTCGCGGGTGGTTTTACACGTGATCGGGCCTGTGGGAGCGGGGTATGTGTATTTCAGGGGTGCGTGAGAAGTACCACACGCGATTGGGCTGGGTGCGGGTATTCCAGGACTGCGCGGGAAGTTTTACACGCTCGCCTACAACACGTATTCATGGAAACGAACGTGGCCAATCCGGAAACACATACGCCAGCAGGAAGTAGGCGTACGTCCACCCGCACAGCATAAAAGTGCACGCAAACAACAAACAAGCTCAGACTCCAGGATGAACATACCGTTCCTAGCAGCAGTGGCCGTGGGATACCGCAGGAGGAGGAGGAGGATAGTCCGGGCCAGAATTTTCACACCCAGAACCAGCCTTTTTGGGATGCCTGATGACCATGTGTATGGGAGGTACAGGTTTCCACCTCACATAATACTCGACCTGGTCATTGAGTGGGAGGATGACCTCACATCAACCACCCTGTGCTCCCAAGCACTCAGCCCCCTGGAGAAGGTCCTCAATGTACTGCACTTCCTGGCCACTGGATCATTTCAGCGGACAAGTGCCATAGTGGGGGGGTGTCATAGGCCACGCAGTCACGCTGCCTACACCAGGTCTTGGCCATCATCACTGCACGCCCATCAGTCCGCAGGCACATATACCTGCCCAGAACACCTGCAGAAAGGCAGGCTGTTGCCCAGGACTTCTACAGGGTGGCACAATTCCCCAAAGTGCTAGGTGCCATTGATTGGACCCATGTGGCTCTACGTCCCCCCAGGGCAACTGAGCACATCTATAGAAACCGCAAGCACTGGCATTCCATCAACGCCCAGGTAGTATGTGATGCCAAGGGAATCATCACCTCAGTATACGTCAACTATCCAGGCTCTACCCACGACAGTTTCATCTACATAATGTCTACCCTAAACCGGGACATAGAAGCTGGGCGGCATGGCGATACATGGCTGCTCGGTGAGTATAAATGCCACTGCGCATGCATGCATGTCAGATACTGAGTAATGTCACAACCCCACTGATGATACCCATCACCACCTCCCCAGGGGACAGTGCCTACCCTCTCAGCACCCACATTGTCGTAATCGAAATAATATTATACCTCCTATCGCATTGTTTGAATGTGTGTTGGCCTACGCCAAGTTGTCTAAAAACATTGTGTAAATAGATTCCGCGGCAAGGTCTTGACCTTAATGTATTGTGTAAATCGCCATCTTGGATTTAGCCGCCATTTTAGGTTCTCTTGTAGTGTGGAAGTCACCCTGAACATCAAAATGGAGGCCGAATGACATTTCGAGTGGGATTCTGGCCGTTGTGGCCTCCGCACACATGAATAAGTAATATGCCTGCAGGCCACTTGTTGGGGTCGCGAACTAAGACCTTGTCCTATCCCTGGCCTATGTGTAAATGAACAACTGTATCAACTGATCGAAATGCATACATTATGGAATCGACCTGCCAACAAACTCTAGGCCTGGTTCTAGGAATGGTTAACCCGCGAGGGGGTTGGCCAGAGCTAGATAAAAAGTATAAAAGCACGAGTATCCCAATGTACGGTCTCTCACACTAACACGGCGAACTACCGTTGATAGTTCGTTCTGTTACTCTGAGGGCCGAATAGCTAACCGTTTGTCTATTGACTTTTTGGTAATTGTTGTAGCTTTTGAATGAAGCACTTTGTATGTTCTTTGTAACCTGTGTTGGTGTGTTTCCTTTGGGCTTCCCGGCCTCATATCAATTTCTCTGTTTCCACAGATGGCGCCCGAATAGGGACCCTCAAGATTGATGCCGGATCATTGAAGGTTGACGCAGACTATCGAACCGGGATCGGACGGTGTGATTCTGCGGGCCCGACCGATCGAGACGCGATACCTCGGCAGCGCTGCACGATCCGATCCTTGGACGATAGTCGTGTGGTCTGACACGGCATCTTGACGAGGGTCCAATTTTGAGGCGGGCAGATTTGCCGAAACCACCAAACACAAGGTAAAATTTGTTAGGTAAGTTCTTTGGTAAACCGTACGGTCCTCCTTAGGTTTGGTCAGGTGCAGTCGTGACCCGGCTCTTAATTTAACCCTGACAATTCGAATTTGGCGTATTGTATCTGCAGACACAATTATTGAACCAGGTAACACCAATTTTTTGTGAAATGCCTGGGAAATTGTCTAGCTGCTTTAGGGCTCTGTTCGGCAGCGATCGACAATCCTTGGAATTTAGCCGCCCGGCACCACAGGAGGGGTCGCTGGCGTGTACTATGTACTGTAAGTATGGCATTGGAAGTATAGTATTTAATTATATTTGGCATAGACAGACCAGACATGCCTCCGAATTTCAGTGGCCAATCAACGGTAGTTTTGAGATCCCCCGTATTGAATACTTAGAATCGATCTTGTTAAAGAAAAAGGCCAGACCAGCAGCCTTTGATGTGTTACAGAATTGGAAGAAAGAAGCATTACAGCAGCTTAAAAGTAGGGATAAACATGTACGTCGTCATAAAACAAACGCCGAAAAAGCATTATTATATGATAAAGAAAAGCGGTCAGAATCAGTTAAAAATATGGATAGAGCCTTTTCACTCGAAATCCAGAAAATGTACCCCTCTAAAGATTTCCATGTTTCTGAGGAATTTATTGAGAAGTTATTAAATGAACGCAGGCCTGATGCTTCAGCGCCACCTCCGTATGCCCCTATTTTGGGCGCTCTGCCCGTTCCTGTTGTCGCTCCTGTTGTTATTCCTGTTTCCCCTGTACAGCCTATTGTTCCTAGTCCTTTGGTTGTTGTTCCCCCGCCTATCGCGCCGCCCCTTCCTTTTGTACCGATAGTTGCACCTTTATTAAATTTACCTATACCTCCGCTCCCGAGTGGCCCCGTATTGACTGAAGTCGATCCAGGTGCAGGATCAAAGATTGTGACTTGTAGTACTGTTTCTGCAGATAAGAAACAGGAATTGTTTGCATGGGCTAAGCATTGCATGGAGAAAGGTGATCAAGTTAATGTTTTTTCCACATTATCTAATTTGAATAGTTTTCCCGAGAAAAATATTTTTATTGAAGGTTTGGGGACTCATTTGTGTGTGATGTGGGGTAGATTACAAAATTCAGATCTTCCACAAGGGGTGAGAGATCTGAATGCTTTGGCACTTTCAAGGGACACAGAGCAGAAGGTATATGGACACGTTGAAAAATTGTTTGAGTTTAGGAAAGATTTCTAAAAGTCGCGAGATGAGGACGACGAAGATGATAGAATATATGTACAGACACGGTTCCTTCCGTGCCGTAGATCGGCACCTGAGGAAGTACGAATTTGTACTAAAGATGCGGTTCGATGGATCTCGGAATCATCGATACCGCCAGACGAAGTGATTTGACACGTATAGTCACAGTAGAAATGCAAAGAAAAGTAATTCAGGTGATGGTACAGCACCTGCAAGAGGAATGTGTAAGAAGAGGGTTAGTTGCCCCATAGAATTATTGGGGATTTGTAAAAGGGCTTTTTCGCCCGACACTGCTACAGCTGCCTTAGCGCTCGACCTGGCTCTATTGCTTAGTAAGCGGCCGGAGGTACCTATATCTCAGTTGCCTATGAGAGAGGTTCCTCCGACCTTTGTCCCAAAAGTTGAGATCCCCGCCAATGCTGAGACTGGTGCCCCCGCTGTGGATATCCCTGCACATTATGTATCGCAATTTGTTCACGTCCCGTTTTCACGACAGGAAGTGAACACAATTAGACAATCAGTTCCCGATATTAGGAAAAACCCGACGGGGTTTTACAAAGAAATAGAGTCCGTTTTACAGTCCTCTGTGTTCACCTTGAGTGACATTGACTTGTTATTCCCTGTATTCCTACCCGTAGATGTATGGAAACAGGTTCGGACAATAGACGATGTGCCGGGATTGGGAGATACGTGGGCTAATATGATTAGAATTGATGGGGAAAGACCAGCTGGTGAGAAACCACCACAGGTAATACTTACTTTACCTGATAGAATTGTCACTAAACTAAAAACTATAATTCCAGATAAAAGGATTATTTGGGACAAGCTTACGGCCTGTGTCCAAGGGAAAACTGAAGGTGCCACCAAATTTTTTAATAGATTCGAGCAGGTATTTTCTGACTTCAGTGGACAGGATTTAGGTACAGAGTCGGGGAAAAGGTTGTTCGTGGACACATTTGTACGTGGATTGTTATCTGACATCCAGTCACAGATTATGTCCTCTGAGAGCGCTTGGCAGGCAAAATCTCAATCTGAGGTTTTGCACATGGCTCAGTATTATGAGAACCGTGTTAATAATGAGAAGGAGAAAATTGAAAAGAGAAAGGGAGATTTGAAAACCAAAGTATTATTGCAGCAAATTGTTAGAAACCCCAGGGGAGGTACGACACAGACTAGAGGTCAGTACGTTCCAAAAGGAAATGCTCCTTTGAGTCCTGTGAATATTAATCAATGTGCTTATTGCCGCCAGGAAGGTCATTGGCGAGCACAGTGCCCTGTCCTTCGCCAGAGGTCAAACAGTGCATTTGGGGGTATGGGTAGACGACCTAGGGGCCGCCCTGGAGCAGGGGGCCCTGACAGAGGTCAGCTTTTACAAGATTCTCAGCAACCTTTTTCACAGGAAAATCAGACCTCGAGTATGGACTCGAGAAACATATTTGATCACCCTTCTGCTGCCTACCTTTCTGAAGAGCTTCCTTCTGATGAGGCTCTGTTCCATTAGGTTTGCCCGAAGCAGGGTTTGGAACCTTCACCTATTCCCGTTAATCAGAAAGGCCCCTACGTTGAATTATTAGTAGGGAATAGGAAACACCAGTTTTTGATTGATACTGGAGCACAGAAGTGCTCCATTGATCATTCTCGGGTTCCAAACATTCCACTGTCAGGGCAAACAAATGTTTCCGTAGGGTTTTCTGGTATACCAACTGTCTGTCCGGTTTCTGCACCGGTATCCATTTCTTTGGGTCCCTTTACGGACCATTGCCCTTTTCTTCTCACTTCAAACTGTGGAGAGAATTTTCTGGGGTTGAATTTGTTAAAGAAATTGAACGCAGTAATTCATTGTTCTTCGGATGGAGTACGGCTGACGGTTTCACCACAGCAACTTCCTAATTCTCAGTTTCTGAATCGACCTTTACCTCCCGAGTTTAGCATTGTCCCGGAATGTTTGTGGGCAGTGGACGACAATGATGTCGGAGTGTTACAGATTGAGCCTGTTAAAATAGTTCTGAAACATGGAGTGAAACTCCCACGCATCCCGCAGTATAAAATATCAGTAGAAGGCGAACGTGCTTTGAAATGCATTGTCTCCGATTTTGTGCATCGTGGGGTGATCGAGGAGATTACAGGTAGTTTATGTAACAGTCCGATCTTGCCTGTATATAAGAAAGGCGACAATGCAATTCCATACCGGTTCATAATCGATCTCCGTGCTATTAACAGAGTGGTTGCCCCACAATTTCCTATTGTGCCTAATGTGAAGACGATATTGACAATGATCCCTGCTACGGCTACGCACTTTAGCGTGGTGGATCTGAAAAACGCCTTCTTTAGTATTCCTATACATAAAGAAAGCAGATATCTGTTTGCGTTCACCTTGGGGGGACGCTCATTTACATTTACAAGGGCACCCCAAGGGTATACTGAAAGTCCCAGCATTTATAGTAGAGCCTTGAAAGTGCAGCTCAACACCCTTGAATTGCCACCTACTTGCACGCTGCTTCAATATGTTGACGATTTGCTTTTGGCTGCAGACTCTGAGAGTGCCTGTAAAGAAGGCACTGTTTTGTTGCTTGTTCATCTAGCTAAAAATGGTCACAAAGCTTCGCTTCAAAAATTTCAATATTGTTGTCACGAGGTTGCCTATTTAGGCTACCTCTTGTCAAAGGAGGGGAGAAGATTGACACCTGAAAGAATAAAACACATTTCTGGCATGTCTGTTCCAAATACACAGAAGGAAGTCAGAGCCCTGATAGGTATGGCTTCTTACTGTAGGTTGTGGATCCCGAATTTCGCACTAGTGATAAAACCGATGTTGGCTTTGACGAAGAAGGGCATTTCTCTGCCACTGCCATGGGAATCGGAACATCAACGATCATTTGAGCTTCTCAAAACCGCGCTATGTTCGGCACCGGTTCTGGGTAATCCAAATTATGACAAGGCCTTTGTGTTGTTTGTGCATGAATGTGATGGATGTGCTTTGGCTGTGTTAACACAGGAACACGGAGGGAAGAATAGGCCGTGCGGCTACTACTCCTCCGCCCTTGATCCTGTCCCATGCGCTTTGCCAAGATGTTTGCGCGCTGTCGCTGCTGCTGCCGCGTCTGTAAAACAGAGTGAGGGAATGGTCCTAGGCCATGATTTGATTTTGATGGTATCTCACTCTGTTGATATTCTATTGAACAAAACCCAAACGCAACACCTCACCTCTGCGCGGTTAACAAGGTATGAACTAATTCTGTTTGCCCCGCATATTTAAAATAAGAGGTGTTGTGTTCTTAATTCGGCTGAACTCTTACCTTTCCCGCAAAATACTGTTTGCGGTGACGAAGAATTACATGACTGCCTGTATACCACTGAGCAAGAAACGAAGAGCAGGATAGATCTCATAGATACTCCTTTGGATAATGCAGAAGGGGAGCTGTTTTGTGATGGCTCCTGCTTCAAACTTTCGAATGGTACATCTACAGCTGCTTATGCAGTCACTACATTCAGCAAAGTTGTCGAAACTAAGAGAGTTTCGCATAACTCCGCGCAGGCCGCAGAGATTATAGCGTTGACCCAAGCTTGTGAACTTTCCCAAGGGCATAGAGTAAATATATATACTGATAGTCAGTACGCATTTGGGGTGGTTCACAACTTTGGAAAGCTTTGGTCGGAAAGAGGGTTCCTGACCTCACATGGGATGGGACCAAGATCCAGCATGGCCCCTTGATAGTGCAATTACTCTTGGCGCTCTCACTCCCTAAACAGTTAGCGATTATAAAATGTGCAGCACATCGGAAAGTTATAGATGATGTGGGCAAAGGGAACGCTTTTGCGGATTTGATAGCCAGACAAATGGCCACAGACCTGAGCACGGACATGTATGCTTCGAGGGAAATGAGAGATGCTTGCATAATGGATGAAGGTATTGGGTCTGTGCGAGATATTCAAACTGATGCCACAATAGAAGAATCTAAAAGGTGGGCTGAAGGAATGGGGAAACTGTATGACGAAGGGTGTTGGGTGGATACATCCGAAGGGAAATGGTTGCTTCCTGATTCTTATGTATTGGCAAAGGTTACGATGGCACACGGTCCTACGCATGTGTGTGCCCAGCAGATTACGAAAATGTTAGAACAAGTTTGGGTAAATGACAAGATTCTGGACACTGCAAAGAGGCACGTCCAGAACTGTATGATCTGCCTGCAGCACAATGTGGGTAAGGGGACAGTGACTCCAAGGGGAAGTTTTGGGCCCCCTTCTGTCCCCTTTGAGGTTATTCACTTTGATTTTATTGAGATGGAGCGATGTAATAATCTAAAATATGTTCTTGTAATTATTTGTGCCTTCAGTAAATGGGTCGAGGCTTTCCCCGTCAAAGATGCTACCGCCATGACTACTGCAAAGACTATGGTAAAAGAATTCTTTCCTCGATTTGGGCTCCCGAGGATAATCTGGTCGGATAATGGTCCTCACTTTATCGCAGCAGTAATTTTGCAAATATGTGCAGCCCTATGTATTGAGAAACGATTTCATTCAGCTAGACATCCTCAAATCGCTGGGTTGGTGGAAAGACACAATGGTATTTTAAAGAATAAACTTGCGAAAACATGTGCTGATACCAAACTAAAATGGCCAGATGCCTTACCTATTGTGTTATTAGCTATGCGTACCACACCTCAGACTAGAACTGGGCTTTCTCCATTTGAAGTAGTGATGGGGAGACCTGCTAACATTTGGGGTCTCCCGAAACCTAAAGCCCTGAGAGAGGTGGAAAATGTATTGCTTGTAGACTACTGTAACCAGTTAACTAAAAACCTGTATTTCATTTATCACCAGGTTTACTCAGCTTTACCTGTACGATTCACGGGCCCAGGACACGATATACAGCCCGGAAGTTGGGTCTTAGTGAAGGCCTACGAGAGGTCTTCCTGTCTCGCGCCTCGTTGGCGGGGACCCCATCAGGTGTTATTGGTCACCAGGACAGCAGTACGGGTGGCTGGAAAGAAGAACTGGATTCATGCGACGCATGTCAAGAAACTTCCTCACCCGACGCCACACGTTACAGAAGAAGCAGAACCCCTTGCTGACGCTACAGTCTCTGATCTTGGAGTAGAAAGCAGCGCTGTGAGTGCGTCGGAGAAGTTCTCTGAGCCTGTGGAGCTTGGGGAACAGTCCATTTCATCTCCGCACTCTTTTGAAAAATCACTTCCAGAAAACACTGTTTCGAGCTCTGCGACTTCCGTCGCCTCCGACACGTCGCTTCCCTCAGGAAGTGACGATACTTTGCTTCCGGACCAGACAATTTTGGGTACCATCAGGTACAACCTTCGACCAAGGAAATAGAACTACGGCACAAGTTTGGTGCATCTGGAAAAAAGGAAGTGATTGAAAATTGTCTTGTTATGAGAAGGTTTTGTTGAACAAAAGGGATTCTGCTGGCTAGGGTTGGGAAGGACTAAGAAATCACGCGACCGTAGCGTCGCCAGCAACGAACATTGGGGCCGTCGATTGAGAAACTACGATGCCTGCCACCTTCACCGCTGCTCCCCGCACTGGACTTGCAAATAAGGGGGTGACCAAATCGAACAATGAACAATGTGCCTGGGCCCCGAAAACGTACTGTTGTGTTTTGATAATGATTATTGTTATTTTTGCAACTGCTGCTGTAGGACTTTGGTATTTTGAAGAAATCTATCCTTTGAAACCTTTATTACCGACCGAGATCATACCAACTGTTTTGACTCCCTCTGTACACCTTCACACTCTGTCCCCTAGAGACTCCCAACATAGACAAAAGTATTATAATAACACTCTGATGATAGTAATGAATGCTACTCATGCCATTTTTAATAAGAGTAATTGTTGGATTTGTACTCATTTACCGCAACATGGGAACAAGGGACTGGGATGGTATATACATCCTCTACCTTTAATGACTGCTTGCTATGCCTCTCTTAGAGCACTATTCTTTGGCCGATGGAATGATAGCATCTCAGGGAACTTTGATGGAACTAATCTGAATGATTTCGAGAAACGTGAATTGACTCCCCTGGGATGCTCGCTTTTCGCAAATAGAAGTAAACCTAACGTCGCTTCTATTAGGCCGTCTGACAAACTATCTCTTCCTTTTCAAACTCTGATTTCCTTTAAAATGGCTCCGATAGGCAATAAGGACGCTGTACCTCCTTCTTATTCTATAAATCATAGTCCTGACTCGGTTCCCTTCTGTGTACAGAGAAATGGCACTAGGCCAATGGGAGATTTTGAAGCTTGTAAAAACATTGTAAATTTGACTGGGGAAAACAGGCCTCTGTATATAGGGGGGCCTGTTTATTTTGTTTGTGGTAGTTTAGCATTTCCTTGGTTACCCAAGGATTGGCAGGGAACCTGTTATTTAGGAATATTGTTACCCGGGGTATTTGTAGCAAGTACATTAGAGATTTCTAAGGCTCGCCCGCGGCGAGACAACAACGGAGATACCCCTGGGCAAGTATTGGGGGACATAGCGAAATCAGTTGTGCCCTTTTGGGGACAAATACCAAACTCAGAAAACATTAGGGGATTAGCAAGGGTACTGGAGAGAACGATCAACCGGACCACGGACATACTCTACAATATGACCTTAGAGCAAAAGGCAATAAGATTGGTAGCACTTCAAAATCGGATGGCATTAGATGTCATTTTGGCGGAACGAGGTGGAGTATGCAAATTAGTGGGGTCCGCTTGTTGTGTTTTCGTACCAGACTCCTCACCAACAATTTTTAAAGCAATTCAGAACTTGCATACTCTCAGTTCTGAAGTCCATATCCCTGTAGGAGACTGGAACCTTAGTACTTGGTTCTGGGATTCTTTGCGATCGTGGGGTTGGAAGGTGCTTTCCGTTATTATGGTTATTTTAGGGATTCTGTTATTCCTTTGTTGCTGTTTTCAATGCCTCCCAAGTATGTGTGGAATGATAGGGGGTGTTGTGCTCAAGCAGTGAGCGCAATAGGGCATAAAATATATGCCCCAGATACAGCATCTAAAGAATTTATGTTACAAGAGGTTTTTATGAACAACCTTATGGCTATAGACATTACAGACAATGATGCGGAATCTATGGATGATAGCACATGGAGATATTTTCAAAAGTATTAGGAATAATGTTTAGCACTTGGCATAGGCCAAAAGGAGGATCTGTCGGAATCGAAATAATATTATACCTCCTATCGCATTGTTTGAATGTGTGCTGGCCTACGCCAAGTTGTCTAAAAACATTGTGTAAATAGATTCCACGGCAAGGTCTTGACCTTAATGTATTGTGTAAATCGCCATCTTGGATTTAGCCGCCATTTTAGGTTCTCTTGTAGTGTGGAAGTCACCCTGAACATCAAAATGGAGGCCGAATGACATTTCGAGTGGGATTCTGGCCGTTGTGGCCTCCGCACACATGAATAAGTAATATGCCTGCAGGCCACTTGTTGGGGTCGCGAACTAAGACCTTGTCCTATCCCTGACCTATGTGTAAATGAACAACTGTATCAGCGAAACTGATCGAAATGCATACATTATGGGATCGACCTGGCAACGAACTCTAGGCCTGGTTCTAGGAATGGTTAACCCGCAAGGGGGTTGGCCAGAGCTAGATAAAAAGTATAAAAGCACGAGTATCCCAATGTACGGTCTCTCACACTAACACGGCGAACTACCGTTGATAGTTCATTCTGTTACTCTGAGGGTCGAATAGCTATCCGTTTGTCAATTGACTTTTTGGTAATTGTTGTAGCTTTTGAATAAAGCACTTTGTATGTTCTTTGTAACCTGTTTTGGTGTGTTTCCTTTGGGCTTCCCGGCCTCATATCAATTTCTCTGTTTCCACAACATGATGACGCCAATTCGGAACCCCACCATGCCACCCCAGGTAAGATACAACACAGCCCACATTGCAACCCGGGGCATCGTGGAGCGCACATTCGGAGTGCTCAAGTCACGCTTCCGCTCCCTTGACCGTTCTGGCGGGCAGCTGTTATACGCTCCCCCAGTAGTGTGCAGGATCATAGTGGCAGCATGTGTCCTGCACAACGTTGCAACACGCCGGGGCCTGGCCGTGGACATGGTGGTGCCCCCACATCCCCAACCACATGCATGCCCACTGCGCATGGGAGGGGAAAGGGCACGTGGTGAGGCAGCCCGTACGAAGCTCGTGGCTAATTACTTCACATAAAATCACACCCCTGTGGAGAGCACACAGCCCTGGCACATACCAGCTGACAATCAATGATGATTGTTACTGACAATTATGATGTGTCGATGGACAGTCAACTGTCACAACCATACCAGCCTGAGATTGTACATCTGGAAGTGTTCCATTGTGTGCTTCCCAACCTACACAAACAGCACCAATGCTGTCTTCAAAAGACACACTTCTATGCTGCTAAAATCATTACCCCCTTGCAAGGCACAACATGACAACAGTGCCATGTCACCCAACCCCTCCCCAGCACCGCCACCCAACACACCATGGCATGACATGCCATGTGAGAGCAAACAAAGTCATCCCACAAACATGACACGTGTCACAAAGTACAGTGTCCCTAATGGAAACTGGCCACACACAATATGCCCACATGAATGTAGAAACAACAACACACATGACCAAATACTTACCACAATACAATCGGCATAGCATAAACATGACAGTACTAAGGCAAAGGATACGTAGTCTTACAACATGAGAATGCCAGCACATCCACCACCTCCAACTGTACAGTGTTATTGCCACGCACATCTGGAAGTCCACTGCTCACAACATGAGCTCCATCTCCAAAGTGGACGGCCTTGTGAAGACATGAGGAATGAACCTGCAAATCAGGAGGGAGACATGGATGCACAAGCACACATTAATACACCATGCAGTGCACAATACAACAACAATATGCACTAGGAATGTATACACAGTATTGACCACAGACTGCCCACACAGCTCATGGGAGTCCAACGTCACTGTGTAATTCACTGTCACTTGGGCACACCCTTTTCAAGCCCATGGAAACGGGAAGCAGGAGGGGTGTGTGTCTCACTGACCCAAGCATCTAACCCAAACTCAGGACAAGCCTGCATGTGCCCAGCAGGAATACAGTGGATGCCCACGGGAGCCACACAAGGCAACACAATGCAACAAAAAAATCAAAAATCAAAAATGGCCATGTGTGGGCCAGGGGGTGTGGGGGAGGCCACCCAGGAGGTCCGAGGACAGGGTGCCCACCAACAGCCACCTGCGTGAATGTTGCGGATAAAAAACACCTCCATGGGCTCATGGCCTGCACGGCTACTAAATAGTGGGAGATTCACTGCTGGATTCGCTCTCCTCAACCTCTGCTGCTGCTGCCACAGGAGGTGGTGGTGCCATGGGAGGCAGCCCACGCAATGCCCTAGTTTGGTCCTCCATGACAGCAAGCATGCGGGCCTGGAAGGCCTCGTTCTGGAGGGATATGGTGCGGAGATCCCCATGCAACACCCGACGTGTTGCCCGGACCTCCGCCCGAGTTGCCTGCATCTCTGCGGAGAGTGTACGGGTGACGCGCTTCAGCAGCTGTTCCGTCCTGGTGACAGTGGAAGCCTCAAGGTCCACAAGAGTCTGCCTGAGGTGCCGGACCTCTCCCCTCAGGGCTTCCCTCTGTCCCTGGGCATCTATAGAAATTGATTCCCTCAGATTGTCCAGGGCCGCCTGTCTATCCCTGTTGGACGCCAACATGTCCTCCCTGACTGATTGGCAAATGGAGTCTGTTGCCTGCTGTAGTAGCTCCATCTGCCTTTCTGGGGGGACAATGGAAGTGGCCACCCTCTCCATGGCTTGAGCAATCATTTCGGATGATGCTGCCTGTTGGTTGTCCATACCGTAAATGGATTGCTCCCATGCGGTATTGCCTGGTGGCGGACAGCCACTGCGTTGGCGGGCACCACACCTGTCTGGGGCAAGGCGAATTGCGCCTTGCTGTGTCGGCACTGCCTGAGGCTGCAGGACTGCATTTCCCCTCTGAACTGCTGGCCCAGGAACAGGATCAGATGTTTCGGAGTGTGGCCCTGCATCCGTAACCACCACAGGCGCACCTACCAACACTGACATCCCCATAGTGGGCTCTACCCCTGGTGCAGGTGGGTCGGACAGAACAGTATCCCTTCCATGAACACATACCTGCGAATCCACTTAGGCCTCATCCGAATCAACACCTGAAAAGAGTTCTGGGGAGGTGCAGCCAGGGACACCCCGGGGCAGTATGGCCTGCAGCAAGAGAGGGTTCTCCCCCACCACCAAACCACGTCCCCCACTGGTGCCTGGTCGTGCTTCAGATCCCTCCTGGGCCTGCACCATCTCCTCTCCCTCAACAGCATCAGGTGCGTCATCCTCTGCAAAAACAAGAAAGACAAAAAATGGAAACAGGCATTCGCACCATGGCACGCTATTAGGCCAGACAAGCTACAGTACCAGTACTTGATTTACACATGTCCCACATGACTATAACCCTCCCATGCATGCACTGTCCATGAGTTGGAAGGGGAGGAAAATGTCAGACACTGATGACACCAAGATGGGAGAGCAACACATCAGCTGCATGCTGGCTAGCAGTGCCATCACACATTGGCCTGTGAGTGGCATGTCCAATACACATACATGACACATGCCATCACACAGATGGCATGTACCATGGGCATGTCATATATGTGACAATGGGGCAGAGTGATGCGCAGTAGAACCAGGTGAATTCCTACAATCAGCCTGAATGAACACAGCTAAATACGGAGCAATGTGGTAGCAAGATGCCACTTCAAGGGCAACTGGCGCAATGTAGTGCTAAACGCCTACTGTGGCCAGAAGGGATACTGTAATACCCAAAACCCGGGGCGCAGAATGCATTGGATGAAGCACATGGGTGGGACAAAACACTCAGGCACACACACCCTGACCTGGCACTCAACCAGATCCCCTCCCACAAACTACATACACATGGATCACACACACATGCATGTGCACTCACCGGACAATGCCTCGTAATCTGGCAGTTCTCCCACACCTTGGATCTGCTCCTCTGTGACGTAGGTCCCAGCAACATGCTCATGTAGAGTGAGTTCTATGTCCTCTTGTGGAGACCCACCTCCAGTCACCAGAGTTGCGGCATGACTTGAGGCCAGCTTTTTCTTTGCCCTACGCTTAAGGTCGTTCCAGCGCTTGTAGCACTCAACAGCTGTGCGCCTCATAAACCCAAGGGCACTTATGCTGTCCGCGATGGACTGCCAGTGTGCCTGACGTCGAGCAGGTGTAATCCTACACCCTGAAGTGACCAACATTTCGGCGTCATGTTCGGACACATACTGCACAAGTGCATCCAGTTCGGCATCATTGAAGCTAGGCTTCCTTGGCGTGCCGGACCGTGTAGCTGTGTCGGGATCATCAGCCTGTACTGGACGAGCACTCTTCCTCTTTCTTTTTGTGGGTGGTAGGGATCCGGAGTGCCCTACGCTGCTCTGGACACTAGAGGCAGGAGCACCGGTGGACTGTGTAGTAGTAGTGTGCGATGGCACACTGACCACATGACTTTCTGCAGGCATTAGCTGAAGTGTGATGATGGCAGGGGGAACCTCAGTCTGATGTACCAGGACCAACACTGTCCTTGCTGGGGGAGTCAGAACTGGGGTGGACGGAGCTGCAGCTGCCCCTGCAGCCTCCCCACCCCGCCTACTCGGGGCAGCAGATGACATGGCTGCCCCTGTACCACGTGGCCTGGTGACACTGGCTTGCGCCGCCACCCGTGGCCTAGACTTGGCGACCTGGAAGTCAGCCTGGGAGTCACCCTGTGCTAGGTCAGGTGCCACAACGGGCCGGTCCAACAAGGGCTGAGCAGGGATGGTGTCAGCCACGTTTCCCTCAACCATGGGGGGGGGTGTGTGTCCCTGACTGGTCCTCCACACGTGGGGGGCTTGGGGGAGTCTGCAAATCCTGGCCACCTCCCCTACCACGCCCACCTCTTGAGGCTCGGCCACCTTTGCCACCCTTACCACTTGCTCGCCTCCCAGCCATGGCACTGATGGAGTTGTGCGTATGGGAGTTGCAGTGGACAATTGTCCTGGGCAATTGGGGGTCAAAAGGGTAGGGTACTAGATGGAATTCGTACCCAAGTGCTCTAGCAAGGCTGTATGTAACCCCTGGGGAAAGATGACGGTCACGCAACGCACAGGCACCCCTAAAACAGAAAATGACGTGCACGCGACCCCTCGGAGACCACGTGCGTGGGAAAAGGAACCTGCACTACGCTGTGGCACCCAGAAACACAAAAATGAACGTATGCGTGTCACACGCAGCCTACAATGACCTCTGAAGGGGTACGCTACACACGGGGCTAGCACAGTTGGTAAATACGTGCGCGACTCACCGTCTGCCTGGGAAAAGAGCGTGAAAAATATGCGCGTGTGCGCGTTGGCAACACCCCCGCCAAAAGAAGAATTGTACACTGTCTGAGGAGACAGGACAAAAGGAGAAGTCAACGCTGTTTGAGGAAACAGGTCGAATAGAAAATCAGAAAAATACTGAAAGAGGTAACATGGAGTACGAACTAGAAACGCTGTGAAGTAAATCGCGTGTGAACCGACAAGAAGTACAGATTTCACCCACTCGCTCTCCACGGGAAGCACGTACAAGGAAATGACGTACTACACGCACCTTTTAAACCGCACCACACGTCCAATGTCACTTCCGCGTATACGCACTGAGGCACTATCCTCCAATCACGCGGGCTGACACTCGGACGTGCAGTTTTTGGTCTTGTAACATTCCCCCGGGTACAGGGACACGCCCGCGCGTGTCACATCACAGACGCGCCTGCGCTTTCAGGGCCTTTGGTCCAATGGAATCGCGTACACAGGCCAATCGCGTGTGGAACTTCTCGCGCACCCCTGAAATACACGCGCCCAGGACAATCGCGTGTGAAAACACCCGCGAGCCCCTGAAATACACGCACCCAGGCCAATCGCGTGTGAAACTTCTTGCGCACCCCTGAAATACACGCACACGCTCCCCCATGCCCGATCGTGTGTGGAACTTCTCGCGCACCCCTGAAATACACGTGCCCAGGACAATCGCGTGTGAAACTTCTCGCGCACCCCTGAAATACACGCACATGCTCCCCCAGGCCCGATCGCGTGTGGAACTTCTCGCGCACCCCTGAAATACACGCGCCCAGGACAATCGCGTGTGAAAACACCCGCGAGCCCCTGAAATACACGCACCCAGGCCAATCGCGTGTGAAACTTCTCGCGTACCCCTGAAATACACGCACACGCTCCCCCAGGCCCGATCGCATGTGGAACTTCTCACGCACCCCTGAAATACACGCGCCCAGGACAATCGCGTGTGAAAACACCAGCGAGCCCCTGAAATACACGCACCCAGGCCAATCGCGTGTGAAACTTCTCGCGCACCCCTGAAATACACGCACATGCTCCCCCAAGGCCGATCGCGTGTGGAAATTCTCGCGCACCCCTGAAATACACGCACCCAGGACAATCGCGTGTGAAAACACCCGCGAGCCCCTGAAATACACGCACCCAGGCCAATCGCGTGTGAAACTTCTCATGCACCCCTGAAATACACGCACACGCTCCCCCAGGCCCGATCGCGTGTGGAACTTCTCGCGCACCCCTGAAATACACGCGCCCAGGACAATCGCATGTGAAAACACCCGCGAGCCCCTGAAATACACGCACCCAGGCCAATCGCGTGTGGGACTTCTCGCGCACCCCTGAAATACACGCACACGCTCCCCCAGGCCCGATCGCGTGTGGAACTTCTCGCGCACCCCTGAAATACACGCGCCCAGGACAATTGCATGTGAAAACACCCGCGAGCCCCTGAAATACACGCACCCAGGCCAATTGCGTGTGGGACTTCTCGTGCACCCCTGAAATACATGCACACGCTCCCCCAGACCCGATCGCGTGTGGAACTTCTCGCGCACCCCTGGAATACACGCACACGCTCCCCCAGGCCCGATCGCGTGTGGTACTTCTCGCACGTGTAGAACTTTGGCGCACATTTTTTTCCTGCGCAGGGACGCTACCTCCTACTTTCGTGTGGCGGACATGTATGGGCCTGTGCGCGTCTTTGGCCGTGCACTGTTTTTCCCTGTTCGATTCCATGAATACGTGTTGTAGGCGAGCGTGTGGGCGTTCTGCGCACTTGCCTCCTGTACTTCCCCCGTGACGCCCACATTTTCACGAGTTGTTCCCCATTCTGCGTGTAACGCCCCGTGTTACGCCTACTTTTGTTATGTGCGCCAGCTACTTTTGTTATGTGCGCGCTATGTGCGAATTCGCTGTGGCCTTATCACACGGCGCTCGATGACCTGTGCGCCAGCGTGCGCCGCGCACTTTTTCAGCGCACATCCCACATTTTGCACGTGCACGGACTTCCATGAATAGATGTGCGATGTTTTCTGTGCGATAATCGCACTTGCACTGCGATTTTCGCTATTTCACTGCAAATCGCACGTTTTCGCACGCGTGCGCCGTTTTTTCGGCGCACGTTGATTCCATGAATCGGCCTGCATATGTTTTCCTTCTGCTTACAGAAAGTCTGATTATTTTGGTCTTGTTTGGTCTCATTTGTATTAATTACCAGATCATTATCTAGCAGACATTGGTGAAAGACAGTGATCAGATGTTGTAGACCAAGTTGTGTATGGTCCATTAAAAAAATGTTGTCAGCATAAACAAACCGGCAGATCATAAATGTATGCAAACGGCGGAAATAAAAGAAGCATGTGCCTAAAAATCACCTACATCAGAAACAAAGCTATTAAACAGGAAGGGGGTGAAAACGCACCCCTGTCACAATCTCTACGTGCAGCAAACTCTTTAGTAACAAAATCCTGCTGATTCAACTTGACCTGAATTTCCGTGTCAGAATGTATGTGAATCAAGATGGCAAGTGAACCATCCGGAATCTGCCATTCATTTAACTTTTTCCAAAGGAGTGGCCGATTGACAGTATCAAATGCCAGGGAGAGATCAATACTCACTATAAATATTAGAGGAGCACCTTTCTGCCATGCTTGTTGTTGGAAGGCATCCAAAATAAAAACATTCAGTGTCATTTCTACTCCCCTCCTCTAGCCATTTTGGAATTTGTCAAGTGAATTTGCTGTTTCTGCCCAGTGTTCTGGGTAAAGTCACAGAAGAAAAGATATTACGGTCAGTCTCTAAAAGCGCTATGGGACGATCATTTCAAGGATTTTCCCTGCCTAATTTTTTGTAAATGGGGATAATAAATGAAGACTTCCACTTACCCAGAGTCCTTTCTGTATACCCAATGTTCTTGAACGTAATGCACAAAATCAGAGCCCATATATATGGAGTTTTTAAAGATGCAATTGCAGAACCCATTTGGTTCCGGGGTTTGAGACCTAGAAGATTTCCATATAAGGAGTGCAATATCTTCCAAGTTAAAATCAAGGATCAATCATTCAAATTTGTAATGCTTGCTCCATGTGTTTGGAGGCAAAACTATGACCCATGACGATATTGCTGTCCAAAAGCAGGCCTGTCAGGTGCTCAGGGGTCATGGTTTCTTTTGCATTAAGTGCAGTTATCCAACTCTCTCCAGATCCTTCCATGTGGTACAGCACTATTTGCTTCTTCAAAACCTTCCACAGCTTCAGGTGGGCATTTAGACTGCCTTTGGCTTGGAGGTTATGCTCTGTCATGCAGGGTATGATAAAATCATGACAATTTGTTTCCTCTATTACACAGAATAGGAAATGGAGGTGGACAACTACGTTCATTTCTAAAATTGAGAAATCTAGGAGCAATATCAATAAAGTTGTGCCTGCATGCATCAGTGGCCATGGGATGCATTAGCTATTCAATAACAACATTCAGTTATATATGTGAACACACTAGGCTTAGGGAGAGTGGTTGTATTGGTATTCATACTAATCAAGCCGACAATTGCGTTTGCTGGACGGCGAAGCACTTGCACAAGATGGATACTAGGATCTCTGGGTTACGAGGTGAGGAAATTGAGCTCTGGGCTCTATGAACTGTAATGAGATAGAGGAATGGGCTAGAACATTGACCACTAAAATTTGCACTGGCAGTTAAGCCTCAGGGTTGACATGTAGTAAACCCCAGCACGTATTTCACAGGGCTATATGGGATGCCAAGATAGCAATGCATAGAGAGATATGGATGGCACGTAGAAGGGGGCTATCAGCCCCCACACTTGCCATACGTATAAGGTGCACCAAGAAAAAATATCAAGCATATGCTATGATTTGATAGGTTATTTATAACATGCTTAATACCCAAAGGTTTCTAAGCGTGAACCCGGGGATCGAACCTTTGTTGCTCTGTGTCGTCTTGCTTGCAAGGCAAGGACGTTGCTCCTGAGCTATCCTCCAGAGATAGCTTAAGAGATGGAGGTTATCCACTCTCAACTCACGTTGGCAGAAATTGATTGTGGCAATTAGGAGTTATAACCCTAGGAAGATCTGGGGCATGTTGGCTGAGGCAAAGTGGGACCATGATAAATGAATGTGAATCTTATACAGGAATTGGAATGGTTGCGGCATGTAAAAAGGCACAGTGGAGACAGTATTGTGGGATCTCCCCAGAATATATGATCAGATGGTGGCCCTTGACTTTCGACGAAGCTGACATTCGAACAGTAATTTTGAAACTCCAAAATTCTAGGGCTCCTGGACCCAATGGTTTGGCCAATGTGGTACTAAAACAGAACCCCGCACATTGGTCCAGTATATTAACATTTTTATTTGACAAGGTGTGTGTGACACAAAGTATCCTGGCATCTTGGCAGCAGTCGGTTCTTATCCCAGTTTATAAGAAAGGTGATCGCGTATTGCCGGAGAACTATAGGCTGCTATTATTATTAGACGTAACAGGGAAAACATTTTCAAATTTTGTCCTGAAGGCGCTTCAGTCCTGGGTGTGAGGTAGCCCAAGTGTTGCAATGTATGCAGATGGGATTCCACCCAGGCTGTTGTTCATCGCACAATCTTAGAATGTTGGACTTTCTGATTAAGGGGACATTGGTGCCTGGTGGGCACCCATTATATGTTAATTTTGTTGACCTTAGAGCACCATTGCACAGGGTCAACCGTGCACAACTGTGGGGTAAAATGCTATTCTGAAGGTGCCCTAAATGGCTTGTAAATGTGTTGAAAGGCCTACGTTTGAATGCCAAGCACGCATTCATTTGATTGAACTAAGAGGAGGGGGATATCTGCCCAAGCTGTGATTTTTACAGGGGTGAAACAGGGATGTATGATTGTGCCATTGCTTAATAATCTATATATGGCCAATCTCCAGTCCCGTCTCTCACCAGATATTGATTGTTGCCCCAAAGTGGGTGGGAGGACCATCCCCTGTATGCTCTACACTGATGATTTGGTCATGCTGAACCTATAGCAGAGCAAAAGCTATCTTCGATACCCTGATTAATTATGCGACAGAAAATGAGTTGAGCATTATTATGGGGAGGACAAAGGTCTTGGTAGTCTCCACTAAAAAAGTGAAGTGTCCCAGTTTTAATACACGCCTCAGAAAGGTGGACTATGTTGTATCATACTCTTACTTAGGCTTAGGTATGAGTAGCAGTAGAGCCTATATGTATATATGGCCGCTAAGAAGGCCAAGGCACTATGCATGATCCAGTTGATTTGCAACTTTGCAAGAAATACTGTGGGGTTTTCCATGGAGGGGATTATTATTCTGTACAGACAGTGCTTCTGCCCCATGGTTTTATATGGTTTGGAGGTGTTAGCCATGGGGAATTTGCATGGTTAGATCTGCTAGAGTGATCCTTTTGGAAGCATATTTTGAGGCTACGTGCTTCAATTACAATTGAATACATTTGGCTGGAGTTGGGGCTGGTTTCGCTGAAAGGCGAGTTGCTTATCAGATGGAGACTATTGCGTATGAAAACCCATATGAAACCAAAATGTCAACTGCTCTCGCTGCTGAGGTCTGGGGGTGAATTCACCCTATGGTAGTAGGGCAGAGCGATTTGACAAGATAACTGGCAACCTTTATAAAAGTATAGGATGGTGACCGGACTTCTTCAGAGGAACAAGCTACGGCAGTTAAAAGCATTGTTTTAAATGCAAAGTCAAACAGTGGGACTGGACTAATAATCATGCCCGCCTGGCCACTCTTCGTAGTTACTGTTATGTCTCAGGGGCGGTGCACAAGTATCTCTGACCTTAGAGATATTTGAGGCAGTGTCTGAATCCCTCAGTGCATAGTTTTCGTTTGAGGCTGTGCATAAACCAACTGCCATTATACGTTTTCTTTTGTGCACAGTTGTGGATTCCACTCATAGATAGGTACTGATGTATTTGTAAAATTCCTAGAACATTGGAGACAGCAAAACAACTCTATACTCAATGTGCAGCTCTGGGCTCTGAATATATGATCACTTTGGGTAGCATGGTGCATTACTATGAGTCGATAAGGGAAGATGCATTTTGGAATGATTGCCTCAACACCGAGACTGAAAGTGTACACATCGCACTGTATCGACTATGGTGTATTATAAAAAAAAACACCTGCCCAATGGCAATTTCCCAATGGGGGCTACCAATGAATTTTACTAATGCATTTTATCTGAACAGTTTTATTAAATCTTACTATTTTATCACTATTTAATAGTTTTATAATGTTTTATAATTGGTATAAATGTGTGCATTGTGTAAAAACTGGAATGCTCCGATCATATAATAAGACTGAATTTGGATATTCGCTTTTAGCTGATTCTATATGATTTCTTTTTAGCATTGAATGCCATGAGATTTTTATTTTAATGTAGTATTATTACGATTAATTGGGTAAGGCTAAAACACTAAACAAAGCAAGATATTAGGTATCTATGTGAGTGTTGATGGTCTCCATAGATGATGATTTCCCTTAGGACTCCCTAATTTTTTAATCAGTGAATTTGTAATTTGTGTTTATATATATATATATATGTGAATTGTGATTTTTTATTTTGCAAAAGTTCTAGTGGAACTAAATGCAAATAAATAAATAATAAAATGTCACCTCTTTACCAGTAAGAAGGTGTGCATCTAGAAGGTGCAGAGAATGGAAACCTCCTTGGTAATAGACAGTATTGCTACTTCTTTAAATAACCTAAATAAAGCCATCCTCTATCTCATTCTCTACCTGTGGTGTTCCCCAGGGGTCTAACCTCTCTACCTGGCTGTTCAACCAATACATGGCACCTCTCACCCACCGCATTGCCGCTCTCTGCTCCAACTTTCAGTGCGATGTGGATGACACTCAGCTTGTTTTCAGGCTCCCCTCTGCCACCTCTTCTTCTTCTCTCATCTCTGACTGTCTGCTATCCAGGAGTGGTGTAGCACCAACAATCTCTGCCTTAATGCCAGTAAAATGGAGATTCTCCTCATCAGCACACCTGCACCCTCCTTTCCTGTCACTCTCGGGGCATCCTCCCTTGGCCCTCTTCCTGCTCCCACCTGTGAGGCTAAGAACCTCTGGGTCATTTTCGACTCCACACTCTCCTTTTCTCCTTACATCTCTGACATCTCTAAGAAGTCAAACTACCAATTGCATCTCCTCAGAGGTATTTTTCCTTTCCTCTCCTTCCTCCAGAAGTTCTCTGTCTGTAGAGCTCTGGTACTCTCTAGGCTGAACTACTTCAACAGCCTCTTTCTAAATCTGCCTGCTTCAACTCTCCGCCCTCTGCAACTCATACAGAACAGGACTGCAAGACTTGTCCTTGCCTCAAGCCCAGGGATCATATCTCTCCAGCACTGAAACCTCTGCATTGGATCCCAGGGGCTGCAAGGATTAAGTTCAAGACCCTCTGCATTGTCCACAAGGCCTTCTGGGGCCTGTGTCCTGGGTCCTCAATACTTCCAACTCTCTCTTACTGAGTACCTTCCTACTCAAGCTCTTTGCTCCTCCACCTCTAACTCCCTCGGGCCCAGTCGCTTCTCCAAGCAACAAGTTGGTGGTAGAACTCTTTCTTTTCACTGGGGCCTCCCTCTGGAACAGCCTCCCTGTCTCTCTGAAACTTGAGGAGAACCATCTCCGGTTCCGGAAGCACCTCAAGACCTTTCTCTTTGCTTCTGCCTTCTCTCTTCCTCCCCCCTGCTGATTTCCTGTCTGATACTGCACTGGCCACCTGGCTAATCTCAAATCTGGGGCCAGGTCCCTGCCCCCCAGTTGCACACCCGCACTGCCTCACGGCAACCCTTGCACTTGAGTCTGTATCTTTAACCCTACAGTGCCCCTATCTGCACTTTTGGACACCTGCTGTCTGCACTTACCCTTGCACCTGCCACCTGTTGCCCACACTTCTTGTTATTGTTTTGATCCCATTTACAGCACTGCCCCCTGCCCTTTCCCCTGGCACATTTCCCCTCACCCCTCCCCTGCATTTGCGCAACCTCAATGACACTTGGCCTAGTAAGATCGCTGTCTCTGTCCTCCCTCTATTCCCTCTTCCTTGCCTTGTCGCGCCTTCAAACACTTGTGAATAGGCACGTTACAAATGCCATATCATATCATCAAAGCCCAACAGTCTTACTCAGAACAACCCTAACATGTATATGAAATACCCTTTCGATATAATTATTTAGAAGGTAAAAAAAGAATATTTCGGGGCATTGCAAAGTTCTTTTAAAATAAAAAAAAATGATTTGCTCTTTCAATACAATGGCTGCTGGCTCTGAAAATATGATGCAACTGTATTGAGCCGTACTGTAGGTACTGTACGTTTCAGTCTGCATAACCATGTACAAATTAGCTAAGTAGGTGTGACGATCCTGTTTAATGTGTCACGCCAACTTCTCATTGTCTAAAGGAGAAATTCTCAACTGCCAGTGAGATAGAGGTATGTAAGCTAATTACAAGATGCTACCTGCTCACACAAACCATCCCCAGTGTGCCTTGTCACTCAATGACCTCCATCACATCCTCCTGCAGTCTCCAACTCGCTCCCTGACATTGTGGAAGGTTTTCTGGATCCACATCAATTGAAGCAACAGAAGAGGAATGCAAATTATCCGTATAAGCTGATATGTAGAAGCCCATTTTAGCACAAAGTAAAAGGATGCCTCTCGGTAAAACTGCAACACAAGAATGCCAACACTCAACTGCACCTGTGATGGATATGTATATCTGTGCCACTAGTTCCAATACATCACAGCAGTCTGTGCATCAGCAGAGAGAACATATGAAGCATACACTCAGTATACCTTGTCATTGCACCAATTATCCATCAGTCATATCTGGGAATATTTGTGTTGGCTCAAAAAGAGTTTTCTCTGAGGTACTTCATTTCTGATTAGCTATCTTTATGTAAAATGCAATCTGACGACTCAAACAGCGAATCTATAAACAATCAAAGAACAAATAGCCTGCATCACTTCCATAGTATATTCTGACATAAATTACATAAGTTCATAAATATTGATTACATAATAAATCATAGAGCAAGGCAAGTGGCTCGATACAAAAGGAATACATGAACAGTGAAGTTTGTGTTATAAGGTGATTTATACATGTATTTTTTCACAGATTAAATAGGAATATCCTACATCTTTGTATAGTGTATGTTTCAAAATGTTTATAAGCCAAAGAGCATTTTTAAACAGGTTCTTCTTTTGAATATTTGTTTGGGCTGACAGAGTGATTGGGCCTCATTCCGAGTATGGCGGTAAGGGATAGCGGCCACCGGTAACGAGACCAGTGGCGGTGATCCCTTACCGCCATACTCCGAGTTCCCTTTGCGCCCTCGCCCTTAACACCTGCTTTGAGCAGGTGTTAAAGTCGAGGGCGCAAAGGGGCCTCCAAGCCAATAACGGTGACCGTAATGAACGGTCACCGTTATTTGCATCTTCCCCATTCCCATTGAGCCCTATGGGGGCTCATTTGGGAATGGGGAAGAGCCTTGGTGAATGGGGAATTACCGCCCCGCCAACCTTGGAATGGGGCGGTAATTCCGCCATCCACCAAGGCGCTTCCGGTCCGGGTACGGCGTCAACCAAGGCGTTAATAGCGCCATTGGTTAGCGCCGTACTCGGAATGAGGCCCATTGTGTCAATTGTCAAGGTCATTGGTGGGTCCAATTTCACTATGGCTTTGTTCCCCAGGATTGACCCTGGGCTAATGTCTCCATGTACCGTTCATATGGCTGAATTCATGTAACCACAGTGTTTTGGCCTTTCTAATAACTCTGGATTACTCTGAATTGGCTCTGTCGATGGTCTATGTGGGCCGAAGTCATGAAAGCCTCCGAAATGTGGGACTTTTACCATTAAGTGGGCAGTAGATGTGTCCACTGCAACCAAAGTACACACAAACACACAATGTTCACCATTCCGAAAATTAGAAAGCAAGAAACATACAAAGGTAGGCAGTAATGATGTAACTAAGGTGAATATGCACACCCTTACCCGATATCAGAAGTGTTTGCTACTCTGCACCTGGAAGTCAAAACTTTAAAATTAAATAATATTCTATTTTCAACACTTCTGCGACTTAAAAAAAAAATTACAACATTTATTCAACACAAAAAAACAGTTTAAGTTAAAATCTGCACTATTCATCTTTTGCTTAACTTACATTGTGGTTCTTAAAAGAACCGTTGGCTTGTGGGAGGAGAGTGGGGTGAAAAAGGAAGGAGAACACACTAAGGGAATATTAAAGGAGAGTTCCGGGAATTTTTTTTTATTGTTCCTACGGTTCGGCCATGTGTTTTTAAGCATAACTCGGTAGATCGTGGAAAACTTTCCTATGGACCTTACCCGACTTTTCGTCCATTAACGCACTCGAAATCAGCCGCCATTTTATGATAATCCTATCACTTGCCGCATCGCCCTGGCTCACCTGCTTTTGCGGCACTAAATCAAATCCCCCGCCCCTGAAACAGACTTGATCAAAACATTCATATTCCCCGCCTCTATCCGTGACGTGACTGAGCTGCGTAGGCAAACGCGCCCAGGCGTCTTCTACGCGACTCCACACAGAACCAGGAAATCAACACAGATCAGCTCACAACACAGCGCGCCACAATTGGGAATATGAAACTGTACTTTTAAATTAAACCGCAAGATTGTAAATTTGGTAAAGTAAATTTATTTGACATCAAATGTTTTGAGAATATTCAGCGATTAGCATTTTTATTTGCACATGTTCCAAAAAGTTCCGTTTCGAGGCACACGATGTTCCTTTGCTGTACACAGGGTCTTAGATCATCTCACAATACAGCGCCACAATTCGGAATATGAAACAGTGGTTTAAAAGCAAACGGCAAGATTGTACATTTGGCAAAGTACATTTATTTGACATCAAATGTTTTGAGAATATTCAGCGATTTGCATTTTTATTTGTTCACGTTCCGAAAAGTTCGTTTCGAGGCACACGATGTTCCTTTGCTGTACACAGGGTCTTAGATAAATGAATTTTTATTTGCTCTCGATCCAAAATATTTCGTCTTGAGGCAAGCGATGTTCGTGTGCAGTAGACATGGTGTTGGTTTACGATAAAATAAGCTCTTCGGTCGCACTGATAATCGCATGGCTGTTCCAACAACGAGGCACTAGGCCACCACAACGGTCTGTATGTTGCATCTAGCCGTTAGTAACGCGTAAGGGCATACTTGTACTTGGCGATCGTCCCATAAAATGGTCAGGGTGGTAACGTTGTTCACGCGGAGAAGCAACTGGCGGTTAAAGAAGCCGTCCGCCGGTGTCTGGTACACGTGACACATGCAGTAATGCATGATGTACCTGTTTGAAAAACATAAACAATGAAATTAGTCTCACCATCAGATCTTTATTAAAATTATTCATTTTATATATTCGGTCGGTAAATTATTTCATAGCTAGGACAGTGCAACTGGGTTTTAAACGTCAAGGGGGGGCTGTAGGATACTGAGACAGTCCCTCAGTGCAGGGGTTGACAGGGAGTGCAGGTGGAGAGTGGAAGGGCCCAGGACCGAGATCGCAGACAGTGGACCAGTTGTTGCAGGGGAGAGGGAGAGAGAAAGCAGAAGCAAAGGTTTTGAGGTGCTTCCGTAAAAGTAGACGGTTCTCCCCAAGATAGTGTGCGGTACAAAACAACATGCCACATAGAACGAACAAGTACAACTTAACCCGTCTTTAAAGCAACTGTATAGTAATTAAATTGCGGTATAAACTCATCTAAAGAGTTACTTACATTATATTTGCATTTTCCATTGCGTCTGTGCGTAGGGCAGCCCCGAAATACCACTCCTTCTATGCCGACGTTATTTCTTCTAATGAACGAACATGAAATGGCTTTCGTTTCTGAAATTATATTCATTATCGTTTCTTACGTGGTCCAGGCCTGTCAAGGTCAAAATACAATAGAACCTTATTCTGAGTCGTGGGCCATTCTGGCACCCGAGAAAAAATCAAAGCAGCTGACCTTCACTTCGAACGAGCACACATTCCAAGTTAGCTACATTCAGTGTAAGGCATTCTCACAGGACTTGAAATTTACACTCCATCTTTGCATTTTGTCTGCGTGCTTTGCAGCCACACAGAACCATAAATACGGAGAGATTCTATATTTATTGAAAAATGATTTATATTACTGTTTGGTTTAATTTAATGCGCAAATGAACAAGGGTGGAGAGACACATTGCATGTACACTGAGCAATCACTTTTATTTAGACAATACATAGATACACATATTCAATGGGCCTGCGACATGAGGAGACTTGAGAGAACAGACAATCAAATTACAATCATTTAAACCGTGATGTGTATTTCTCAATGAGTTCTTCTTTAGGTGGACATGGAACAGATGCAATGTTGGGTGGCAATGCAGTTGTCCCCTGCACAGGTTCGTTCACAACTCCATTTATGTGCCTATCTAGGACGTCAACAATAAGTTTCTCAATAAACTCATATTGCATATCCTCAAACACTGGTTTGATCACCCATTGTTTACTTCTTTTAGTGAAGGCCTTATTGTAGCGAAGCGTCCCTAAAGTTCCGGTCGTCCTACTTTGTTGACGGCCAACATTATGGTTATGTGCCAAGACCGCTAAAAGAGTCCGATTTATCATGCCCTCCATGCCAAAATGCAATCGTTTTGGCCTGTACTTTAGGCACATATTGTGGAACACCTCCAAATCTCCTGTGTGGCAGAATTCCGTGAGTCCCCTCAAAGCTTTTGTTATAGTTTTATCAAATACAATCTTTTCAATGGCTTTGTGAGTGGGTGATGAAGGAATCAACCACTTCTTCTTCCGTGCCTCCTCTGTGGACAAATGGCCATGTTCACAATTGTGGAAATGTTGGTTCGTGTTCCATCGGTGAACATTTGTACAGTGTGGCATTACTGACCGCCATTTTTCCAGTAGAATTTCCAACGACCCTCCACATGTTTTTGAGCTCCACCAAAGATGGTTGCTGATTGACTTGGACCACTGTGAAATACCTTGCAATTCTTTTTTTTTACCTGCAGCCGACAATTTTTTATTGATTGATTTTGCAAGATGCCAAACGTCAAATTGGTGATTTATATTTTTGTACTGTTCTCTCATTGTCTTGGCAATTGAAACGTGTCTGTCCGTGGCTATCAGGTCGATCACCATTCCCCGCGATTGTAGTTCTTGCAATGATGCTACAAAGCCAACTTTCTCCATGGCCACTGAGGATGTACTTTGTGACACCTGCACGACCACCGAACTCACAATTTTCTTACTTTCCATGTCCTGAAAGTGGTAGGTGCAGTACTTGGCTGAAAATCCTGGGCTGTCGCACTGTCCATCACCGGCTAGCCTGAACCGTTTGCCCGCGAATGTACTATCAATAGACATTTTTTCCATTCTCCAAGCTTCGCTAATGGCTGGAAATAGATAATCGGTTTGGTATTTGTAGAACTGAGTTTTCGCAATGAAATGGATTCCCACAAACTGAAAGAAAGACTCTAATTTTTTAAAACTTGAACCACTAAAAAGTGCAGCCGCTGCACAAAGTAGATTGCCTGCTGGCAGTTGTCCCAGCATAGGTTGTGCAGACCATGTGAAAGGATGATATTTTGTACAGGTGCCATGTATTTTAAGGTTAGTGCCTCGAATTGCACGAGTCACATTAATCAATGGCTCCCCACATACTTCCCCACCTACCAAATGCCCACATTTAATCCGAATAATAATATCAATCAAACAACTATCGAATACAATGAATTTGGCCTCTTTCCTTATACTGTCACTCTGCATCCCAGCTGGTTCGGCCTGTAACGTTGAGGACATGTCACTCACATGAAAGGTAGAATCTCTGATATCGTCTTCCGCTATGTTCAGTGATATTGATGGTGTTTCATTGTCGTCTACTTCATTCTCTTCCATTGCAACATCTGTTCCTTCTCCGGCGATGGGTGAATAAAACAATTTCTTCAACTTTCTCGCCGTCTTAGTTTTTGCGGGTGTGGATTCTGTGAATTGATCTCCGACTGCATCCGAACTACCAGGAGGACATTCACTATCAATGGCTGGTGGTGGTATAGCTCCGTTGTCAATCACTTCATATTCTTCCCATTGGCACGATGCTTCTCCAGTCTCAAGTCCCTGCCAAAAGGTTTGACAAGCAACATCTCTCGTTCGCTTCACTGTCTGTGTAGATCTAGTTCGTACACCCACTCGCAACTAGAGGACAGATTGGAAAAGGGGTGTTCAGTTTAAACACAACTTACAGTATTGAACTATTAACAGTGAAAAACAACATAATATAGTGACCAGGACACTAACCTTCTTTTGCTTTCTTTTCTTTGAAACTTTCTTGCCTCGAACTTCAACATCAGGACGCTGTTGCTTCGACTCGTGTGTGCATGTCTCCACTTCCTCTTGCGCTGCAACGACTATGTTTTCCTGATAAGCACATCCATCACGCACTGACGCTCCATGGACTCCCTGAAACATAGAACTTTCATTAGTATGTATAATAATATCGAAAACACAAAATGTACTTGGGGACCAATACCCACGTACATCTCAATAGCAAAACACGAATGAACGCTTTGTGTAGAACATTCAAACGACAATTATTCACGCATTGTTGATCTAGTTAGATGGAACTGTCAAGATCCATACCTCGGACTCCTCATAGACTTCCATTGATGATATTATTGAAGATGATGCTTCAGTAACTCCCTGAAACACAGTAATTGCATTAGTATGGTTTTCTATTTTGTTAAAAAGAACATACACTTTGTGCAGGCGTCAACGGCTCATCTAAATAGACCTGCACAAATGATCAGTTGTCTAAAATAAATAATGGATATCTAAATATGATTCGATTTGCTCGATCGTTGGAAGTGTCACCACCCAGAGATCTGCATCAACTACTAGGGGTGATGTTCTTGTAGAAGAAGCTCCGTCATCTCCCTGAAACATAGTACTTGCGTTAATAAAGAAGGAAGTATAGCGGATGTAATCACGTCATATGATCTCGCTTGATCGAGCTGTCAGTATCCATACCTCGAAATGCATAAGAACATCAAGGGACGATGTAACTGCGGTGCACACTTCTGCAAGCTGTTGCGCCGACCCGTAACTGCACGCTCCCCCTTCTTCTTGGACTAATGCTCCATCGACTCCCTGAAACATAGGACTTTCATTAGTAATGAACACAATATTGAAAAAAGAAGACACATAGGAGGGCGACGACAGAAGGACATATCAATGGCTAAAAACGAAAGAAACATTGTGTGTAACAATCACGCTACAAGAATGCAAGATCTGATGATCTCCATCGATGGAACTGTCCTGAAACGTACCTCGAGCATCTGAGTGACATCAACGGTAGTCGTCAATACGTTGGACTCCTCAGCATCTCCCTGAAAGACAGTACTTGAATTATTTTGGATAACAATAATTATAACTGAAAACAAAGACTAGAGGACGAGTACAAGGGTGTACCATTAGGTAAAATAATTACACGATAAATTAAAACTATTGATTTACATGCCTAAAACAAGTCAGTGGCAGAATAGCCTAGTAATATTACCCGATAGGCGCTTGAAGTGGCTGATGACTGCAATAACGACACGGATGGAGAATCTTCCGCCTTCATATTGAGTGGATACATAAATGGGGAAATTATTGTTAGCTAATGCTACACACTACCGCAAGGCCGAGAGATAAATACGTAAACTTGACTCACCAGTGGAGGGATGTGGACGAATAGAGTGGGAATAGCGGTTGAGAGCAATTTTCGCCTCGCTCGCGGTGTGTTCTTCTTTATTAGCAATGATGTGGAGTACATGTCAGAGGTAAAGTGCCTGCTGCAGATGCGGTATCGATCACCCCTCTTGTCCGCAAAGACTTCTAGGACTCTACTTTCAAGCTCAGAGGGTGGATATCCGCAATATCGGACCCATTCTCTTATCTGATCTATTGTCTTAGGGAAAACATGCATTATAGTACCTTCAGATTTATTATGGGTCTTCGAAGGACAACCGCCAATGGAACAGGCAGGCATTGTGGAAAGTTCTGAAAAGTAAAGATCAACAATTCTCTATGAATACCAATGTGTTAAAAAATTAAATACATAAAAGGTTCAATGCAAGGTATGTTTTGGTTTTTGGAACTATACACGGTATTCACATGCGGATAAGTATTTGAATAACTTTAAAAAAATACAAAAATAATTTGACTAAACTCAGAACATGTGACTAGTTCCTTGCATGTACTGTCTTGAACGAAAAGAAATTGGACGCAAAATGAGTATGGTACATGGCCTTACCTTGACGAGCAAACAGTTAGATGCAGGGATCAGAGTAGTTTCTTGTCGTAGAACAGGGAGCAGTTCACAGGTTGCAAACTGATGAGTTTGCTCAAAGTGGTCACGGAAGTTCACAGAGACGAAGAGCAGACAACCAGCACCTTCACGGGTTGACTAGCAAAGCGCAAAGAAGTTCTCATTAGAAATATGAAGTGGGTTATAAAGAATTCGAAACAGGGGTGTGTTTGTGAATGAATGACGTGTGGGGAGATGCTTGGCAGGAGACACGGGGTCTGGCGGTAGACATGGGAACAACAACCCATGCTCTATAGACCACTTTGAAGTGTACATGGTCTTTGGCACCTCTTGGCCTTTATCGCTCCCTGACAGCTCCACTTGCCAGCGCAAGTACCCCGGTGCGAACTGCCTTTGATAGGGCGGGGGGTGGATTGGGGCGGTGGTCGTGCAGACAAGACACAGGAAGACTCGTGAATGGAGACACACTTATGTGGATTGCAGGGGGCCGTCCAGCGTGAGGGGAGATGCTTGGCAGGAGACACGGGGTCTGGCGGTAGACATGGGAACAACAACCCATGCTCTATAGACCACTTTGAAGTGTACATGGTCTTTGGCACCTCTTGGCCTTTATCGCTCCCTGACAGCTCCACTTGCCAGCGCAAGTACCCCGGTGCGAACTGCCTTTGATAGGGCGGGGGGTGGATTGGGGCGGTGGTCGTGCAGACAAGACACAGGAAGACTCGTGAATGGAGACACACTTATGTGGATTGCAGGGGGCCGTCCAGCGTGAGGGGAGATGCTTGGCAGGAGACACGGGGTCTGGCGGTAGACATGGGAACAACAACCCATGCTCTATAGACCACTTTGAAGTGTACATGGTCTTTGGCACCTCTTGGCCTTTATCGCTCCCTGACAGCTCCACTTGCCAGCGCAAGTACCCCGGTGCGGGCGGTGGTCGTGCAGACAAGACTCGTTTGCCGTAGGGCCTCACCAAGGAGAGGCCATCTAACTGCATGTAAGAGGCAGGCTGCAGGATCTAGTACATGGAAGGCAGGGGGGTGAGTTTATAAATACCTCAGCCTCCCAGGAGAATATATGGGTGAAGTTCACCCTGGAGACCCTGAACAAAGTGGTGTGGTAAGTATTTTTGGGGGAGGAGGCAAGGCCGGGAGGCTTGATGCCAACCCGCAAAATAACATATGTATGTCTGCTGCATATGGGTTCAACGGTTATGTGGATTGAAGGTGGGCGGCCAGCGTGAGGGAGGATGCTGGCCGGAGACATGTGGTGTGACAAGACAAGGCACAGGAAGACTATTCAATGGAGACACACTAGATTCATTTAAAAAATCAAAACAACCATTGTTAAAATATATGTTGGGTTTTATTTTAGATCTTAATTTCAATTGAACATAAATAATAAACATTACACATTGTAAAGTTGCGGTTGCAGCACATCCCGGGAAAAGCCGCGGTATTGTCCACTGTCGCTGGGGAAATGTTGTCTAATGGCAAGTACCGCACAGGCAGGTATTACTCTCCGAACGCGGTGTCCGAGCCTCCCGTGAAGCCACCAAGTGAAGCAACGATAGGCCACCAGCCTGTACCACCTGTGAAAATGAAAGATGCAAACTGTATTAAAACGACAACTTTCTTATCACTGTCGATTCAGGTACAAAAATGTCATTCTGCTTTGAAAAAAATTCTATCTAGAAAATGCACAACATGGAACCAATTTACATGCATTCGAATGATATGTAGATGTAGTTTTATATGTGGGAGACGACCATGAAATAGTAGTGGCATCACTGACATCACAACCAGAGTATACTTACTCGTTACTCGGATTACGCGGACGAACAGTGCCGCAAAGTTCGTGCATAAGCACCATCATCATCCTCAACACTGTCCGTGAGAGGCAGGCTTCCCTGAACTCTGGCAGCTCGGTGATGCATTGCGGACTTGGCTCGCCTTCCGAAATGTAGGCCAAGCACCCGGAATTTTCACGGCAGCAGCAGTTCTCCTCCTCAGTTGGCATTAGCTCGCAACGATTGCACGTGCACCAGGTGGAGACGCCGTCCATGCGACATGGTCCAGGCTCTTCATCCGTTGACTGGTCCTCCCAACTGCCGTCCGAATCCCCATCGTTTTCGCGTGCTTGCCTTTCCAGTAGTTCTTCCTCGGTGTACTCGGGCTCGTACATATACGGCATTATTGTAGCCATTGTGTGGTAAAGAAAGTAAAATAATTTATAGCGGTGGTACTGGTATCTGTTCACACGGGCTACAATCAACGAAGGTAGCTGACCAGAGCACAGAAACGAGTCACAGAATACTCAAAGTAACACAGCGAGAGTAATGGAATCGAAAATCTGCTGCTGTGTGTTGTGAAACGGTGTGTTTATACTTATTGAGGAAAGAGGCGTCCTGCCGTTTCCATGGCGACACTTCATTAGCTGAGGCGCAGCGATTGTTGACACGAAACGTGCTTTGGCGTTGGGAAATGGGCGGTACGCGTCTGCTGATGTCAGCCTCGGGGGCGGGGGATTTGATTTAGTGCCGCAAAAGCAGGTGAGCCAGGGCGATGCGGCAAGTGATAGGATTATCATAAAATGGCGGCTGATTTCGAGTGCGTTAATGGACGAAAAGTCGGGTAAGGTCCATAGGAAAGTTTTCCACGATCTACCGAGTTATGCTTAAAAACACATGGCCGAACCGTAGGGACAATAAAAAAAAATTCCCGGAACTCTCCTTTAAAATGAAACAGAGTTTATGTTCTTGTTTTTGCTATTGCATCATCAAGGACATCAGCCTATTCAATGTTCACCTCTTTTGCAAAGAAACTACCCATCATTGTCATGTTGTCTTTCAAACAAACTTATTTTGAACATTGCAATGTTTTTTCAACAAAAACATGAACAGGGCAATTTAAAAAATACACTATTCATCTTTTTTTTAAACTTATATAGCGGTTATTAAAACAAGTGTTGCTTTGTGGGAGAAGGGTGTTCGGATCTTAGAAGGTGAAAACATTAACAGAACTTAAACTTGAAACTGAAACTCGTGTTTAATTTTCTTTTCTTTAACTATCGTGGTACAAACAAATACACGAGAATACCCGCAAGCCTGAAAAACAACAAAAACACGAAGTAAAAAAACGAAAGAAAATGACTAGCAATGGTCGTGATGTGTCACCCATGCCTCCTCCTTACAGAAGAACTGCGATATTTCCCAATAATTTGTTTCAGCTAATCAGATACAGTGTGCGCTCAAACTCTCATCCATCATCATAAACATTGTGATGATGTTCCAAAACATTACAAGTTCGAACATTCATGTGTGCTTCAGGCAGTTAGCATTGAGCACGTGGTGCAATGGAAACACTGTGGAAGGAATCACAAAAATTGCTGGAATAGCAGACGATTATCTCCATAACTAAGTATCAATACAAACAAGTTAACATATGGCTTTCATATCTCCTCCTTGCATCTTCCCTCCACCCAAAAACTCTAAATTGGTCTTTTATGTGTGTTTTGTTATTGATTCTGTATGAATATCACAATTGTCCTCACAAAAGCCATGATGCTAATGTAGGCAACACAAAAAAAACAATTTGCCCATTTCCCACTACACCCCAACACAGCAGAGAGAATTACAATGTTTTCTCAAATAGTAAAACATGATCTCTGTAAGTGCAGTATTAATACACAAAAAATATGAAATGTCTTTCTTGGCTCCTTATATCTTCCTTCGACCAATACACTCTAAGAGGGTAATTCATAGAAATTCGCACAAAAGTGGCGCACGCGGCTGGCGCACAGTGTCCCCGTGAGATACACTGTGCCAGCCGAGTGCGAAAAAATCCTTTTCATCGCACAGCGAATTCATGGATTTTAGCCTCCGAAACCAGCCGTGGCCCAGAGTGGCGAAGCGACCCTGCAGCAGCGCCAGTTACACCCCCAAGAACGCCCTCGCGAAAGGAAAAGCCTTCAAAATTCCCAAATCATCGCAAAGGGCTGTGCTAACTCTGGACCAGTTCACAGGGCTGCCAAACAGCAAACGCCAAGCGGGGAACGTGTATTTCAGTGGTTCTCGGGAAGTTTCACACGCGATTGTCCTGGGTACGTGTACATCAGGGGTGCGCGGGAAGTATCACACGAGATTCCATCAGGGCACGTGTAGTCCATGGGTGCGCGGGAAGTATCACACGCAAAAGCAGCAGGGTACGTGCATTTCAGGGGTGCGCGGGAAGTATCACACGCGATTCCATCAGGGTACGTGTATTCCAGGGGTGCGCGGGAAGTATCAAACGCGATTCCATCAGGGTACGTGTATTCCAGGGGTGCGCGGGGAGCACCACATGTGAATTGCACGTGTGGGTCCTCCCAGGTGTACCCTCTACACCCTCCACAGCCCCTGTAGGCGGCCCACACCACAGGGGCCTACCCTGCACATGTCCCGCAGGCAGCCCATCCACCATGCCCATGCCCCCCAGCCAACCAACATGTCCCCTTGCACTACTGCCCACCAACGCATGTCCCCCTGCACCCCCACCTACCAGCATCCAGGGGCACCCTCCACCAGGCCCCCACTCATGTCCAACTCATGTCTCCCAGCACCCCCACCCCCCAGCAGTGCAGGGGCACCCTCCACCAGGCCCCCACTCATGTCCCCCTGCACCCCCACCCCCCAGCAGTGCAGGGCACCCTCCACCAGGCCCCCACTCATGTCCCCCTGCACCCCCACCCCCCAGCAGTCAGGGGCACCCTCCACCAGGTCCCCACGCATGTCCCCCTGCACCCCCACCCCCTAGCATCCAGGGGCACCCTCCACCAGGCCCCCACTCATGTCCAACTCATGTCTCCCAGCACCCCCACCCCCAGCAGTGCAGGGCACCCTCCCCCAGGCCCCCACTCATATCCCCCTGCACCCCCACCACCCAGCATCCATGGGCACCCTCCACCAGGCCCCCACTCATGTCTCCCATCACCCCCACCCCCCAGCAGTGCAGGGCACCCTCCACCAGGCACCCACTCATGTCCCCCTGCACCCCCAGCCCCCAGCAGTCAGGGGCACCCTTCACCAGGCCCCCACTCATGTCTCCCATCACCCCAGCCCCCCAGCAGTCAGGGGCACCCTCCACCAGGCCCCCACTCATGTCCAACTCATGTCTCCCAGCACCACCACCCCCCAGCAGTGCAGGGCACCCTCCACCAGGCCCCCACACATGTCTCCCAGTCCCCCCACCCCCCAGCATCCAGGGGCACCCTCCCCCAGGCCCCCAATCGTGTCCAACTCATGTCTCCCATCACCCCCACCCCCAAGCAGTGCAGGGCACCCTGCACCAGACCCCCACTCATGTCTCCCATCACCCCCACCCCCATCAGTCAGGGGCACCCTCCACCAGGCCCCCACTCATGTCCAACTCATGTCTCCCAGCACCCCCACCCCCAGCATCCAGGGGCACCCTCCACCAGGCTCCCACTCATGTCTCCCATCACCCCCATCCCCCAGCAGTGTAGGGCACCCTCCCCCAGCCCCCACTCATGTCCCCCTGCACCCCCACCACCCAGCATCCAGGGGCACCCTCCACCAGGCCCCCACTCATGTCTCCCATCACCCCCACTCCCCAGCAGTGCAGGGCACCCTCCCCCAGGCCCCCACTCATGCCCTTCTGCACCCCCAACCCCCAGCAGTGCAGGGAACCCTCCCCCAGGCCCCCACTCATGTCCCCCTGCACCCCCACCCCCCAGCAGTGCAGGGCACCCTCCCCCAGGCCCCCACTCATGTCCCCCTGCACCCCCACCACCCAGCATCCAGGGGCACCCTCCACCAGGCCCCCACTCATGTCTCCCATCACCCCCACCCCCCAGCAGTGCAGAGCACCCTCACCCAGGCCCCCACCCATGTCTCCCATCACCCCAACCCCCCAGCAGTCAGGAGCACCCTCCACCAGGCCCCCACTCATGTCTCCCATCACCCCCACCCCCCAGCAGTGCAGGGCATCCTCCACCAGGCCCCCACTCATGTATCCCATCACCCCCACCCCCCAGCAGTGCAGGGCACCCTCCCCCAGGCCCCCACTCATGTCCCCCTGCACCCCCACCATCCAGCATCCAGGGGCACCCTCCACCAGGCCCCCACTCATGTCTCCCATCACCCCCACCCCCCAGCAGTGCAGGGCACCCTCCACCAGGCCCCCACACATATCTCCCATCACGCCCACCCCCAGCAGTCAGGGGCACCTTCCACCAGGCCCCCACTCATGTCTCCCATCACCCCCACCCCCCAGCAGTGCAGGGCACCCTCCACCAGGCCCCCAGTCATGTCTCCCAGCACCCCCACCCCCCAGCAGTGCAGGGCACCCTCCCCAGGCCCCCACTCATGTCCCCCTGCACCCCCACCCCCCAGCATCCAGGGGCACCCTCGACCAGGCCCCCACTCATGTCTCCCATCACCCCCACCCCCCAGCAGTCAGGGGCACCCTCCACCAGGCCCCCACTTGTTAGGGAGAATTCTCTGTTTAGGCTGAATTTCCTAACCTAGTGAGTCCCCCAGCAGCTTTGCTGGATTTCTGGAGTTTGTTTTTTTCCATCCTGCCAAGAGTGAGACTCTTTTTCTCCCACTCTTGGACATGAATGTGTGTAATTCCTTTGAATGTCAATGTGTTCTATGGGCTATGGGGTCTTTTACTCCATAGGGTCTCATATGTTTTTCTATGTGTGTTACACCGCACCCTACGTGCCGTAACACTGGGGCGTCCTAGCGGACCTCCGTCCTGGACTCCATACCCGGGGACTGACTACTGTCTCCCCGGACATGTAAAGTCACCATTGGCTTTACTAGACCTCAATTTACTAACAGAACTAGTACCAACCATCCTATTGTGGACGTACTAGTAGGGGTAATTCGATTACTCCTGGGTCTGGTATTCTAGGGGGCACTGTCCCGTCCCCCCTCGTCGAGTTTTGGCTGGTGGCAGTGGAAACTACTGGTTATGTTCGACCCCGAATATAACCCTACGGGATTCTTCCCATTGTTGGAGATTGATACTTTTTCTCGTTAGTCTATAACATACCACCGGTCTACTTATCTTAAATAAGTCTATCGGATGGTATTTTCTGCCAGAACTCGGTTTTTAAAATGGCGTCTGTGTTCGTCTCTGTGACTCCTAAACCGAAGGTCGAGCCCTTTGTTCCACTTTTGGCGGGCTTCTGTACAGAGACCCTCCAAAGTGGTGCCATTCTGTCTGGGTTACCACAGGGGTATGGGAGGGGGTTTAGGCACCCTGACTGAGTTGCTTTGCCAACTCCGGTCGCACTCTGGTGTGATTGGCCCAAGTGGTGAGCCTCCCCGCTCACCACTTAGCATGTGTTGATTGACAGCTAGGCTGAATGAATGGGGGTTTTCTGCATAAAAGCAGGGCTTTTGGGACTGGATCTTGAGAAGTCGCCACAGGACCTAAGAATCCGACGAGGGTAAAGCTGAGCCAAGCTGCAATGACGGCACCTCCGGTGGAGCCCTGCTGAACCGACTCACCACTTCCCGGCGACAGAGGAGATCTCCCTGCCGGAGAGTCTCTTCCCCTGACTGGTGGGAACAACCAGTCTCCTTTTGCTTTTTCTTCGCCTCAGGACGCAGTGGTCGAATTGCCCGTGCAGAGCACCTCGTCAACCGGATAGCCACTACCCCTGTACCGCGACCAAAAGGTGGTGCCTTGTGACAGAGCACTCTGCGGCTGGCCTCTTCCCTGGTGGTGCAACGATCTTCACTTTCCTTCGACGACGAGATCATCTCTACTCTTGGCAAAGACCGGACGTGCATCCACCACCAGGAACAACTGCCCCCGCCGGAGCTGTCTCTCCACAATCAAGGTACTGTGTCCGCCTGGCTTCCCTTGTTGCCGGATAGAGTGAGGTGTCTTAATCCTCGCATCTCCATAGGGTCGCCTACAAGCGTTTTCTAGCGTGTTGTTCTGAACTGGTCCAATCTGCCGATAACAATTTGCTTCAAAGACTCGAACGCATTTCCACTAAGATACTTTTGGGACATATTGCCTCGCCTCTCTCTGAGTGGGCCTGGCCTCTGAACTTTATAATCTATCGTGGTTCTTGTCTTCTTGCCTTGCATTTGTCCGTTCAGTATTGGGACCGTGTTGATTTCGTAACCTGCTTATTTTCTCTCCCGTCCTAACAAATACTAGTGTGCCATCTAGGTTGAGGCATACACCTCTGTCTGCAAATAAGTGATGCTGGTAGAACCTAGGCTTGTTGAACTATTGTTAGGGGGATTGATCTGTTTTCTTCGTAGAGTAATTGTAATTGAAGTATTTGCCGTGATAGTGCCAAAGTGTTTTCTATAGATGTGCCGTTATAAATAAATACCTTTATATCTTTACACTGAAGCCTTGTTCCGTGTTTGCTTGTCTTACTGTGAAGAATTGCCCTATGTTGTATACTCCACATACTGCTTAACTCTTCTTGAGGGAAGTCTGACTGCTCAGCCACAGCTACCAAGTGAATCTGTGTGGTACAGACTGCTACCAAGTGGGTTTACTGCCAAACACATGTAGTCCTAAATCTTTTGCATTGGTCCCAGAGGGAACTGCACAGGTTTCCGCCTAACACTGGTGTACAGCGGTGGGATTTGTATCGAGTATACAGTTTAGAGTGCTTTTCGACACTTTAGGATAACTAACCACAAAGCTTAGCACTAAAAAGCAACTTTCAAAAACATGTCTACTATGGAAGCTTACAGTCAAGAATTTTTGTCAGGTGAAAATACTGAGAGTTTACGAGCTCTCTGTAGGCAAGAGAATCTTTCTGTAAGGGGCAAGAAGTTAGAACTAATAGAGAGATTGCTGGCGAACCAAAGTCTGGGTACTGGTTCAGAGGGACTAATTTCTCCAGCAAATGTAGATAACAGTGATGGTGTTGATCTAAATCGTAATTCTGATGATAGTGATGAAGAGGCTGAAGAGGAAGAAGAGGCTAACGAAACTGTCTCCCCTGCTCCTCTACCTGCCTTACCAGCTGTACCTACGGGGCCCATACCAGGTCCCACATGTAACCCCGCTTATTTTGAACTCGAAAAAATGAAGCTCGAATTAGAATACAAAAGGTTCTTGGCTCAATCTGAACGAAACCAAGAGCTCGAGTTCAGACGGATGAATGCCCAGGCTGAGCAGAAGCAAGCTGAGTTAAGACTCAGGGAAATAGAACTTAATCACGAGTTAGAGATGAAAAAGTTGTCCATGGAAAATGCTTCTCTCTCCTCTGGTTCCTCTAGGAGCTCCAGTCCCAAAAGACCCCGGATGCCGAAGGAGTTAGTGGGTATGTATGAACCGTGATTGGATGTGTTGGATTGGTTAAAACTGTTTGAATACAATCATGGGCTCCAGGACATCACCGGGAACGATTTACTTCCCTGGTTGTTCTCTAGGCTCCCTCCTGTTGCAACTGATGTGGTAATGGAATTGGGGGAGGTGGATAAGACGGATTACGAAAGTGTGAAACTAGCTTTGATAGCTAGATTTGGGAAGACCCTTTCCCAGTACCTTAAGAGGTTTAGAACCCTCAAAAAGCATGATGGTACCCCTTGGGCTACCTGGGTGAGTGAAGGGTTGAAAAACTTAGAGGGATGGATTAAGGGTTACCAAGTGAACACTTATGAGGGTATGAAGAATCTTTTTATGTTGGAGTCGATTTATGATGCCTGTTCTCCTGAGCTCAGACAGCACTTGGCTGATTCCAAGGAATTGAATTCCCGGACACTAGCTAAGGCTGCTGACCTTTGGGTCGCCAACAGGGCTACTCATAAGGATTCTGGGGCAACTCAGAAAAAGGATGAGGGAAAACAGCCTAAAAAAGACTCAAAAGAGAATTCTAATAACTCAAATTCCAAAGAGGGCCCCAAACAAAACCAGAAGGGTAAGCCACAAGGAAAACCACAGCAGAATAGTGTGTCTTCTGGTGCCAAACCGGAAGGAGGCCAGAACAAGCCACCATTCCAGAAAGCATTTGGTAAATGCTTTGTTTGTGGCTCGACTGACCACGTGAAAGGAGATCCCAGATGTAAGGGTAAACCTTCAGGGGTCCAGCTTGTCTCCTTAGCCTTCGCTCCAGAGGAGGAAGTCCAAATGGCAAGTGGAAACTTTCTACTGCTGGCGGATGAACCCATTGCAGTCTCAGCCAGCATTTCTTTAGTATCGCTGGGGTTGTGGGAACAGCAGAATTTAGATGTCTATAATTCTATCCCCGATAATACTAAAGAGTATTACAAGGACAGTGTCCAGGTGAATGGTCAGGAGACTCCTGCCATTAGGGACACTGGGGCCAGCATAACTGTGGTGGATAAATTGTTTTTTCAGGCTGAGGATGTTGCTAAGGCACCCAAACGCCTCACCAAGTTAGCTGGAGGGCCTGTGCAGATGCTTCCCCAATTACCAGTTCTCATCCAGTGTAACGACATGACTATGAAGATACCTGTCAGCATACAGAGTGAAGTACCAGGACGCGTACTGTTGGGTAACGATTTGAAAACTCTCGGAGTTGTATCGCATACTCCCAGACGTCCTAGTAAACGGGTACAGGAGCTAACCAGACCCGCAAGAGAGAGGACCATGCGCGGTACTCTCCAGGAGATGATGAAGAAAGAAATCACTCCTGCTCCACTGGAATTATCGGCCGCTGTCTCGAAGAAAACAGAAGCGAAACGGAAACCTAAGCCTTCTGCCCCGAAACCAGCAGCCGGCATTACAGTGCAGCCAACACGGACTTCCCCGCGGTTGTCCAAAGTTACACCCGTAACTCCACCTCCGGCTGAGGCTGAGAGGGAGGTACAACCCTGTGTGGTAGAATTAGACTCTGAGGAAGAGCTAATCGAAGGCCAGGAACTCATTGGAGATCTGGATCCTGTTGACCATCCTGAGCTGCAGTCTTTACTGGCAGAAGGTGGACCCAGCAGGGCAGACTTCAGTAAGGGACAGAGAGAATGGAAGGTCTTCGCCACCAGGCAGAAGCTCAGGCTCAAGGGCAAGAGCCTGGGAAATACAGGTTGCACTGGGAAGAGGGCCTCTTCTACAGTGAACCGACCGAGTCTGCACCTGGAGACTACAAACGACTTGTAGTACCCCAAGAGAACAGACCACAGTTCCTGCAGTTAGCCCACGAGATTCCTTTGGCTGGTCACTTGAGTTTCTAGAAGACTAAGGAAAGGCTCTCTCTCTACTTCTATTGGCCGAAGATGGGGGCCGTAGTGGGAAAACGCTGCAGGAGCTGCCACACCTGCCAGACCTCTGGTAAGGTTGGCTCCAAGAATGTGGCACCTTTAGTGCCTCTCCCAGTTGTGGGAGTCCCATTTGAGAGAGTAGGGATTGACATTGTTGGTCCCCTTGATCCTCCAACCTCCTCAGGCAACAGGTTTATACTTGTTGTAGTAGACCATGCTACTAGGTATCCTGAGGCAATTCCTATGAGGACTGTTACAGCTCCGGCTGTGGCTAAGGCCCTCCTTGGTATTTTTACTAGGGTCGGGTTTCCTAAGGAAGTAATCTCTGACAGGGATCAAACTTTATGTCCCACTACATGAAAGCCATGTGGAAAACCTGTGGAGTTACTTACAAGTTCTCAACAGCTTACCACCCACACACCAATGGGTTGGTAGAACGGTTCAACCGAACCATGAAGAGCATGATAGGTGCTTTAGAAGAACCCCTTAAGCGTAAGTGGGACCTTCTACTGCAATGCCATCTCTTTGCTTATAGGGAAGTCCCTCAGGAGGGAGTAGGTTACTCTCCCTTCGAGCTTCTCTATGGTCATCCCGTCAGAGGTCCATTGGCCCTGATTAAGGAGGGGTTGGAGAGTGCTCCTTCCCCCAAGCCAGTCAGAGTGACTGACTACGTGATAGGTCTCTGGAGGAGGATGTCGCACATGATGACGGAAGCAAGCGATAACTTGAAAGCTGGACAAGCACTGGTCAAGCACTGGCACGATCAAAAGGCTAACATGGTTGAGTTTGCTCAAGACCAGCTCGTTCTCGTTATGATTCCAACAAGGCAGAGGGCCTTGCAAGACAAGTGGATGGGACCCTTCAGAGTTGTGGTTAAACTCGGAGAGGTCAACTATCTGGTGGACTTGGGCAATCCCAAGGAGGCTCCGACAGTCTTCCACACCAACCGACTCAAAGCATATGTCTCAAGACCCGATGTAGGAGCATTGCTTCTAGCATCATCCGAGGAAGAAGAAGAGAGTGAAGCTCTTCCGGATCTCCTCAGAGGCTTACCTTTAGACGAAAAAATTGAAGGAGTAAATCTCTCCTCCAATCTGACACCCGAGCAACAAGAAGAGTGCAAATCTATGTTGAATCAGTTCGCCTCTCTGTTCTCGCTTTCACCAGGCTTGACCCCTTGGGGCCAGCACGACATACTCACTGGTGACTGACTGCCGGTCAAAAGCAGAGGATACAGAATGTCAGAAAACATACGAACCCACATCAAAGGTGAGGTCAGCAAGATGCTCGATCTCGGGGTAATAGAGCCCTCTACTAGTCCATGGTCTAGCCCAGTTGTGTTAGTACCAAAGGCGGGATCTAAATAACTTAGATTCTGCGTGGATTATAGAGCTCTTAATGCAGTCACCAAGACTGATGCCCACCCTTTGCCAAGAACAGATGAGTTGGTGGATAAAGTTCCTCAGCACATTTGACTTGACGTCAGGCTATTGGCAAGTAGCCCTGACAGACCATGCCAAGGAGAAAACTGCATTTTCTACCCCCGTTGGCTTATACCAGTTTAAGGTAATGTCTTTCGGATTGAAGAATGCACCTGCTACGTTTCAACGGATGGTAAAACAGGTTCTGAATGGGATGGAGGACTTCTGCATGGCATACTTGGATGACATTGCAGTGTTCAGCAATTCCTGGGAAGAACATGTAACCCACCTGAGAAATGTTTTGCAGGCTCTTGGACGAGCCAATCTGACCATAAAGGTGAGTAAATGCCAAATTGGACAGAGTAAGGTAGTCTATCTTGGACATGAGGTAGGAGGTGGAGAAATAAGACCTTTGCTCAGTAAGATTGAAGCTGTACAAAATTGGACAACACCTACTACTCAAACCCAAGTGAGAGCCTTACTAGGCCTCACTGGGTACTACAGGAATTTCATAGAGAACTATGGGACCATAGCTTCTCCACTGAATGTCATCTCCTCGCCCAAATTCCCTAAAAAGGTTAGATGGAACGAGGAGTGCAATCAGGCTTTTGAAAACCTGAAAAAGGCTCTTTGCCAAGCCCCAGTACTCAGAGCCCCTGATTACCGCCAACACTTCATTGTGCAGACAGATGCTTCAAATGTAGGAATAGGTGCCATACTCAGTCAACTGGATGGGAAAGGTAGGGAGCACCCCGTTTGCTTCATCAGCCGCAAGCTGAAGAATCCTGAAACAAGGTGGGCAACAATCGAAAGAGAGTGCTTTGCTATCGTGTGGGCTCTGAAGAGGTTTAGGCCATACTTGTATGGTTCTACTTTTGTCATTCAGACTGACCACCAACCCTTGAGATGGTTAATGCAAATGAAAGGGGAAAACCCAAAACTATTGAGATGGTCGATCTGCCTGCAAGGGTTTGATTTCACCATTGAGCACAGGTCAGGGTGTCACCACCAAAATGCTGATGGTCTCTCTAGGATGTATGTCATCGACTAGAGGTATGAGATTCATCCAGGAGTGGATTAAATCCTCCTGTCCCTTAGTCTGGGGGGGCGAGTGTTAGGGAGAATTCTCTGTTTAGGCTGAATTTCCTAACCTACTGAGTCCCCCAGCAGCTTTGCTGGATTTCTGGAGTTTGTTTTTTTCCATCCTGCCAAGAGTGAGACTCTTTTTCACCCACTCTTGGACATGAATGTGTGTAATTCCTTTGAATGTCAATGTGTTCTATGGGCTATGGGGTCTTTTACTCCATAGGGTCTCATATGTTTTTCTATGTGTGTTACACCGCACCCTACGTGCCGTAACACTGGGGCGTCCTAGCGGACCTCCGTCCTAGACTCCATACCCGGGGACTGACTACTGTCTCCCCGGACATGTAAAGTCACCATTGGCTTTACTAGACCTCAATTTACTAACAAAACTAGTACCAACCATCCTATTGTGGACGTACTAGTAGGGGTAATTCGATTATTCCTGGTTCTGTTATTCGAGGGGGCACTGTCCCATCCCCCCTCGTCGAGTTTTGGCTGGTGGCAGTGGAAACTACTGGTTATGTTCGACCCCGAATATAACCCTATGGGATTCTTCCCATTGTTGGAGATTGATACTTTTTCTCGTTAGTCTCTAACATACCACCGGTCTACTTATCTTAAATAAGTCTATCGGATGGTATTTTCTGCCAGAACTCGGTTTTTAAAATGGCGTCTGTGTTCGTCTCTGTGACTCCTAAACCAAAGGTCGAGCCCTTTGTTCCACTTTTGGCATGCTTCTGTACAGAGACCCTCCAAAGTGGTGCCATTCTGTCTGGGTTACCACAGGGGTGTGGGAGGGGGTTTAGGCACCCTGGACCGAGTTGCCTTGCCAACTCCGGTCGCACTCTGGTGTGATTGGCCCAAGTGGTGAGCCTCCCCGCTCACCACTTAGCATGTGTTGATTGACAGCTAGGCTGAATGAATGGGGGTTTTCTGCATAAAAGCAGGGCTTTTGGGACTGGATCTTGAGAAGTCGCCACAGGACCTAAGAATCCGACGAGGGTAAAGCGGAGCCGACCTGCAACGACGACACCTCCGGTGGAGCCCTGCTGAACCGACTCACCACTTCCCGACGACAGAGGAGATCTCCCTGCCGGAGAGTCTCTTCCCCTGACTGGTGGGAACAACCAGTCTCCTTTTGCTTTTTCTTCGCCTCAGGACGCAGTGGTCGAATTGCCCGTGCAGAGCACCTCGGCAACCGGATAGCCAATACCCCTGTACCGCGACCAAAAGGTGGTGCCTTGTGACGGAGCACTCCGCGGCTGGCCTCTTCCCTGGTGGTGCAACGATCTTCACTTTCCTTCGACGACAAGATCATCTCTACTCTTGGCAAAGACCGGACGTGCATCCACCACCAGGAACAACTGCCCCCGCCGGAGCTGTCTCTCCACAATCAAGGTACTGTGTCTGCCTGGCTTCCCTTGTTGCCGGATAGAGTGAGGTGTCTTAATCCTCGCCTCTCCATAGGGTCGCCTACAAGCTTTTTCTAGCGTGTTGTTCTGAACTGGTCCAATCTGCCGATAACAATTTGCTTCAAAGACTCGAACGCATTTCCAGTAAGATAATTTTGGGACATATCGCCTCGCCTCTCTCCGAGTGGGCCTGGCCTCTGAACTTTATAATCTATCGTGGTTCTTGTCTTCTTGCCTTGCATTTGTCCGTTCAGTATTGGAACCGTGTTGATTTCGTAACCTGCTTATTTTCTCTCCCGTTCTAACAAATACTAGTGTGCCATCTAGGTTGAGGCATACACCTCTGTCTGCAAATAAGTGATGCTGGTAGAACCTAGGCTTGTCGAACTATTGGTAGAGGGATTGATCTGTTTTCTTCGTAGAGTAATTGTAATTGAAGTATTTGCCGTGATAGTGCCAAAGTGTTTTCTATAGATGTGCCGTTATAAATAAATACCTTTATATCTTTACACTGAATCCTTGTTCCGTGTTTGCTTGTCTTACTGTGAAGAATTGCCCTATGTTGTATACTCCACATACTGCTTAACTCTTCTTGAGGGAAGTCTGACTGCTCGGCCACAGCTACCAAGTGAATCTGTGTGGTACAGACTGCTACCAAGTGGGTTTACTGCCAAACACCTGTAGTCCTAAATCTTTTGCAGTGGTCCCAGAGGGAACTGCACAGGTTTCCGCCTAACACCACTCATGTCTCCCATCACCCCCACCCCCCAACAGTGCAGGGCACCCTCCACCAGGCCCCCACTCATGTCTCCCATCACCCCCACCCCCCAGCAGTCAGGGGCACCCTCCACCAGGCCCCCACTCATGTCCAACTCATGTCTCCCAGCACCCCCACCCCCCAGCAGTGCAGGGCACCCTCCACCAGGCCCCCACTCATGTCCGACTCATGTCTCCCAGCACCCCCACCCCCCAGCAGTGCAGGGCACCCTCCACCAGGCCCCCACACATGTCTCACATCACCCTCACCCCCCAGCAGTCAGGGGCACCCTCCACCAGGCCCCCACTCATGTCTCCCATCACCCCCACCCCCCAGCAGTGCAGGGCACCCTCCACCAGGCCCCCACTCATGTCTCCCATCACCCCACCGCCCAGCAGTGCAGGGCACCCTCCCCCAGGCTCCCACTCATGTCCCCCTGCACCCCCACCCCCCAGCATCCAGGGGCACCCTCCACCAGGTCCCCACTCATGTCTCCCATCACCCCCACCCCCAGCACTCAGGGGCACCCTCCACCAGGCCCGACTCATGTCTCCCATCACCCCCACCCCCCAGCAGTGCAGGGCACCCTCCACCAGGCCCCCACTCATGTCTCCCATCACCCCCAGCCCCCAGCAGTCAGGGGCACCCTCCACCAGGCCCCCACTAATGTCCAACTCATGTCTCCCAGCACCCCCACCCCCCAGCAGTGCAGGGCACCCTCCACCAGGCCCCCACTCATGTCTCCCATCACCCCCAGCCCCCAGCAGTCAGGGGCACCCTCCACCAGGCCCCCACTAATGTCCAACTCATGTCTCCCAGCACCCCCACCCCCCAGCAGTGCAGGGCACCCTCCACCAGGCCCCCACTCATGTCTCCCATCACCCCCACCCCCCAGCAGTCAGCGGCACCCTGCACCAGGCCCCCACTCATGTCTCCCATCAGCCCCACCCCCCAGCAGTGCAGGGCACCCTCCACCAGGCCCCCACTCATGTCTCCCATCACCCCCACCCCCCAGCAGTGCAGGGCACCCTCCACCAGGCCCCCACTCATGTCCAACTCATGTCTCCCAGCACCCCCAGCAGTGCAGGGCACCCTCCACCAGGCCCCCACTCATGTCCAACTCATGTCTCCCAGCATCCCCACCCCCAGCACTGTGGGGCACCCTCCACCAGGCCCCCACACATGTCCCCCAGCCAACATGTCATCACAATCTAGATCCCTGGCCCTTATGGTCAGCCTCGAAATGCCAAACACCCACCCGAGTATTGCATCCACCCACTTAGAAATGGCAATAACATGATAGAACCCCAATTGCAAGTTTGGAAATGAACACGTCCCTCACATACACCCAATGGGTGTCAGTGAATGTCAAAACCCATATCATGATATGCATGAAACCAATGAGATGATACTACACATTGAAGTTTGAAGAAAAAATATGTATTAAAAGCAACATAAATTGAATCAAAAATAAACAAACAAAAATGGGAATTTAAAAAAATAAAAACCAGCATGTCCGTGAAATAATGCAAAACCACAAATCATAATCCAATGGAAAGGTGTCCAAAGTCACAGTCCACAAAAGTAAATCCAATGGAAAATTAAAATCGAAAACCATTGCTCCATGGGTAAATCATAAAAAAAAATGAAAATCCAACAGTCAACTATATACAGATCAACAATCCAGGGTCCATGATCCCAACAGAAGAAATGAAACCTATCTAATAACACTACCTAATAAAAAAAAACTATATACAAAAATGTGGCCCATTGTCAAAAGGTCCAAAAAAAATGCAAAACCAAAGGAAACCTAACACTAACTACAGGACTATTTACAAGGGCAGCGGGCTAGTCCGACGGCTTACTTCGGGATGTTCCGGGCCAGGGCATCATCGAACTCCTGCTCAATGTCCCGGAGGCGGTCCTGCTCCATGGCCCCGAGGGTCCGCAGGGCCGTCGACATGTTCACCTCCAACTCCCTGCGGATTGCCTTGAGGCACTCGGCCCGCCTCAGGGCCCTCCGCATGGAGTTCTCCGCCCTGACCATCGTGAGCCGTGCCTCTTCCGCCCGCTGCCGCTCCGCATCTATGGCGTGGCCCAACCGCTGCCACACGGAAGACACTTCCCATCCTGGGTCCTCCTGCCCTCCGGCCGATGCCTGCCCCTCCGATGTCGAAGGCCCCAAGCCATCATGGCTCCCACCACGTTGCTGCTGCTGCTGTGCCTCTGCCCGTGCACTGCCTGCTGCTCCCTGCACATCCTCCGCTGGCTGGGGTGCAGTCGTTGATGTGGCCACCCCTGCTGGACGTCTGACTCCCGACTGTGGCAGGGATGCCTCCTCCACCAGCCTGGCCGCACCGTCAGAGGCAGCTCCACAGGGCACCCAGGTGACTAAAGGGTGGAAGATGGCACGGAGGACGACTGGCGCATAGGGGATTCAGTTGAGGAGGGGGTCGGAGCAAGCCCAATCAAACGGAGGAATCCGGCCTGGGTGACCTGTCCCAGTAGGCCGACGCGGTCAACGAGCCATTGGAGATGACATGCAGTCTCCTCATGAAAAGACTGCAGGTCACCTCGCATGGCCCGTTGACGCAACGCCACACCAGTCAGGACAGGCTCAACCCGGACCCGGATAGCCACGTCCCCAGGCAGAGGAAGGCCAGTTGTCGTGAGCTCATCCCCTACCTGAAAACTGGTCTGGACGTAGGCATCTCTGCTGGTGCAAGATGATGCAGTGACAGGATCAGGGACAGGATTGCACACAGGCACCTCCACGGCGACCTGTGCTGCCTCCTGTCCCTGGTCCTGCACTGCACCACTAGCACCAGTGGAATCCCCACCTCCAGATCCATCTCTGTTGCTTGCACGGCCTCCTCCTCCACCAAACCCCCCACCAACCTGGATGACTCCGTGCCATCTTCCCCCGTTGGGCCCTGTGGGGTCCCAGCTGCTCCTTCTGCTGCCGAGGAGTCCAACTCCGACCTCCGCATCTTGGACCTCCCCCCGGCAGCTGTGGCCTGGGACGTGGCACCGGACTCCTCACTCCCAGACGAGATCACAACCTGGGAGGGGAGCCGGGCCTTGCGTCTCCGGCTGGCGGTGCGATCCCCGCCGCTGTGCTCCACAGCACCTTCTCCGCCCTCTTCATCAGTTGACGCTGCAGACAGGGAGAAATAAAACACAGGCATCAGGGCACTGTACAATGGACACATACACACATGACAGTTGTACATGAGTGGCATTGGCAAACCTCAGACATGGCATCACAATCGCCAACACACATGTCATTTCAACTTGCACACATGAGCCATACCACAGCCATATCGCAACTGCCAGCACCATCCATACACATACAACAGCATGAGCAGGCAAAGGTGAGCCAGACATCACATGCAACACAGGGAGTGCACTACACATGCACGCACACCACCACACTTGCATGCATGTGTACACCTCTGCCAACTGTCGCAGTGTTCAGATGGGCATCCATGTCACAACTGCCAATCAGGCTTCCACATCCCGCTGTCACATGCATCCATGTTGCATCACTGTTGCACCCTTGTCAAATACACACACATGCACATGTACACAATGCTGATACATGCAGCTGAAAACAACATACATGCGTGACATCACGAACATGCCTACTTACATACACATTCATCCAAACATGTGTGCCCACACAACTGCATTTGGCATGCAAGCCTACACACACAAGCACCATCCATGTCTCACACATGATAGCCCTCGCATGTGTTAGCCTCACGGCCCTGTACACCCCCACCCATACTCGGCCCCATACAAACAGATGCGCAACCTGCACACTACTGGCACATCACCACACGCACAGCTTACAATCATGATGCATGTACACTTACCAGACGAATCTGCCTCTCAAGGACCTGGACGTGGAGCGCTGGGGATATGCGTTCCAGGACCCTCATCTGATCTTCCGACAAGGGGCCCCAGTGCCCCTTAGCATCCGCTGCCTTCAAGAGGCGCCGGGCCTTGTTGAGGGTCCTGGACATGAAGTCCTCCCAGCGCTTCTTGAAATGTTGGAAGTCGCGGACTGCAACCCCCTCCGCGTTGATGGCAGTCACGATGTCCGTCCAGATCCGAGTCCATCCTTCCTTGTCGGCGCGGGAACTTCCGAAGAGGGCATCATACTGCCCAGGACTTGCTCCACCAGGACACCAACTTCGGTGGTAGTGAAGCTGGTGCCCCTCTGCCTCTCTGGCCGGGGGTTGTCAGTGGTGCCAGATGTTGCAGTGCCCGACATGACAACCCCAGAGGCAGGAGTGGGTGGGCAACTGGGTCCTGGGGCTGGGCTGTGGAGCGATGGAATCCCAGTCGGGAGTCTTCGGTTCCAGCAGGGGTGGTCACAGCAACAGCACCCCTGGCTGATGTGCAGGCAGCAAATGGCAGAGCATGTGGGCAGCAGGCGGTCAGGCAGCAGCAGATGGCAGGTGGGAGCGTGCTCGGGGATCTGGGGGGCAGTAATTCGGCCTTCTGGGCAGGAGCGTGGTCTTCTGTGTGCTTACGCGTGGCCAGCTTGATACGGAGTGATTTGGCACGTGAAAATCCTGCACGTCTGCGTGTAATTCGAGGAAAGTCCCTTAGCGCGTAAGCGCGTCAGCACACGTACGTTAATTCATTGGCCCAAAGGCCCCCATGCGCATCTATGATGTCACGCGCATGGGCGTAGAGAATGGCGCGTGTAAAAAAAAAGATACACGTACGAGTGTCAAAGCGTGTAATTGGTGGAAATGGCCTCATCACGTATGCGCGTCTGTGACGTGTGTATAAAAGGTACGTGTAGAACACCATTTCCTTGTACGTGCTTTTCGTGGAGAGCGAGTGGGTGAAATCTGTACTTCTTGTCGGTTCACACACGATTTACTTCACGGCGTTTCAAGTTCGTACTCCCTGTTACCTCTGACAGCTTTTTCTCTTTTTCCTGGGCCTGTTTCCTCAAACAGCGTTCCCTTCTACTGTTGTCCTGTCTCCTCAGACAGCGTACAATTCTTCTTTTGGCGGGGGTGTTGCCAACGCGCACACGCGCATATTTTTCATGCTTTTGTTCCTGGCAGACGGTGAGTCGCGCACGTATTTAACATCTGTGCTTGCCCCGTGTGTCGCATACCCCTTCAGAGGTCATTCTAGGCTGCGTGTGACATGCATACGTTCGTTCTTGTGTTTCTGGGTGCCACAGCGTAGTGCAGGTTTATTTTTCCACACACGTGGTCTAGGAGGGGTTGCGTGCACCTTACTTCCCTTTTTTGGGGTGCCTGTGCGTTGCGTGACCCGTCATCTTTCCCCAGGGGTGACATACAGCCTTGCTAGAGCACTAGGGTACGATTACCATCTGGTACCCAACCCCTTTGACCCCCAATTGCCAAGGACAATAGTTCACAGCGACTCCCATACGCACAATAACATCAGTGCCATGGCTGGGAGGCGAACAAGCCGTAAGGGTGGCAAAGGTGGCCGAGCCCCAAGTGGTGGCCGTGGTCGATCCGGTAGGGGACGCGGCCGTGACTTGCAGGGTGCCCCTAGCCCCCATGTGTGGAGGACCAGTCAGGGACACCCATGCCCCCCCCCCTGGTTGAGGGTAACGTGGCTGACACCATCCATGCTCAGCCCTTGTTGGACCAGCCCACTGTGGAACCAGACCTGGCACAGGGTGACTCCATGGCTGACTTCCAGGTCAGCAGGTCTAGGCCACGTGTGCCGGTGCACGTTGGTGTCATCAGACCATGTGGATCAGGGGCAGCTAGGTCATCTGCTGCCCCGCGTAGGCAGGCTGGGGAGGCTGCAGGGGCAGCTGCGGCTCCATCCACCCCACCTCTCACACACCCAGCCAGGACAGTGTCGGTCCAAGTCCATCCTGCTGACATTCCCCCTGACACCATCACACTTGAGCTAATGCCTGCACCAACTCCCATGCTGAGTGTGCAATCCCACACTCCTAGTACAGAGTCCACCGGGGCTCCTGCCCATAGTGTCCAGAGCGGCGTAGGACACTCAGGATCCCCACCACCTTCCAAGCGGAAGAGGAAGAGTGCTCGTCCAGTAGAGGCTGATGCCCCAGACACGCTACACAGTCCGGCCCGTCAAGGAAGCCCAGCTTCAATGAGGCCGAACTGAATGCACTTGTAGAGTATGTGTCCGCACATGACCGCGAAATGGTGATTGTTGCAGGATCCAAGACCACACCTGCACAACGTCTGGCACACTGGCAGACCATCGCGGACATCATAAGTGCCCTTGGAATCGTGAGGCGCACAGCTACTGAATGCTACAAGCGCTGGAATGACCTGAAGCGCAGGGCAAAGAATAAGCTGGCCTCAAGTCTTGCCGCTACTCTAATGACTGGAGGTGGGTCTCCAGCAGAGGACATAGAACTCACTCCACATGAGCATGTTGCTGGGACCTACGTCACCGAGGAACAGATCCAAGGTGTGGGAGAACTGGCAGATTACGAGGCATTGTCCGGTGAGTGCACATGCATGTGTGTGTCATCCATGTGCATGGTGTGTGTGTGAGGGCTTCTGTTTGGGTGCCAGGTGAGGGGTGTGTGCCTGAGTGGTTTGGGTCACCCATGTGCCTCATCCAATACATTCTGCACACCAGCATTTGGGTATAGCAGTATCCCTTCTGCCAACATTAGACATCTAGCCCAACACCACGCCAGTTGCCCTTGAAGTGTCATCTTGCCACAACATTGTTGCATATTTTTCTCTGTTTATTCAGGCAGATTGTTTGCATACCACCACTTTTACTAGGCATTTCTCAGTCCTATTGTCACATGTCTGACATGGCTATGGTACAGTGGACTGACTTTGTTTCCTGGATATGATTTGTTTAGACATGTCCCTGTGCTATAGGACCATTTTGGACTGGCAGCTCCAGGTTAAACATTTGAACCATTTCAATGAAAAAATCAATTTCATGAGCAAACTAGACTGAATGAACAATTGGTGCCCTCCTCTCCCTCTTCACTATATGGCTAGGGTACATGCCATCTGTGTGATGGCATGTGTATTTGACCTGCCAATCACAGGCCAATGTGTGATGACACTGCTAGGCAGCATGCAGCAAATGTGTTCATCTTCCATCTTGGTGTCATCAATGTGTGCCATCTGCCTCCCCTTCACACGCAGTGATGGTGCATGCATGGGAGGGTTTTAGTCATGTGGGACATGTGTCAATCAAGTACTGTTTCTGTAGCTTCTCAGCCCTAATTGTGTGCCATAGTGCTAATGCCTGTTTCCATTTGTTTTCTTTTATGTCTTTGCAGGGGATGACACACTTGATACTGCTGGGGTTGTGGAGATGGTGCAGACCCAGGAGGGGTCTCAGGCCCGACCGACCACCAGTGAGGGACGTGGTGTGGTGGTGGGTGAGAACCCACAACTGCTGCAGGTCGTGCTCTCAAGGGGTGTCTCTGGCTGCACCTCCCCCGAGCTGTATTCAGGTGTCGATTCGGATGATGAGACCTATGTGCCGTCGCAGGTGAGTGTTCATGGTAGAGATTCTGTTCTGTCCGACCCACCTGCACCAGGGTTAGAACCCTCAATGGGGATGTCAGTGTTGTCAGGTACGCCTTTGGTGGTTACGGATGCAGGGTCACACTCTGCAACATCTAATCCTGTTCCTGGGCCAGCAGATCAGAGGGGGAATGCAGTCCTGCAGCCTCAGGCAGTGCCGGCACAGCAAGGCGCAGTTCGCCTTGCCCCAGACAGGTGTGGTGCCCGCCGACGGCCACCTGGCAATACCACATGGGAGCAATCCATATATACGGTATGGCAACCCAACAGGCAGCATCATCAGAGATGATGGCTCAGGCCACGGATAGGGTGGCCACTTCCATTGTCCCCCCCGAAAGGCTGATGGAGCGACTACAGCAGGCAACAGACTCCATCTGCCAGTCACACAGGGAGGACATGTTGGCGTCCGACAGGGACAGGCGGGTGGCACTGGTGACTCTGCGGGAAGCCATTTCCATAGAGTCCCAGGGCCACAGGGAAGCCCTGAGGGTGGAACTCCTTCACCTCAGGACGACTCTTGCTGAGCTTGAGGCTTCAACAAACAGAAGGACAGAATAGCAGCTGGAGCGTCTCACACGTACGCTCTCAGCTGAGATGCAGGCAACTAGGGCGGAGGTCCGGGCATCCCGTGAGTTGTTGCATGGGGACCTACGCACAATTATCCTCCAGAACGAGACCTTCCACACCCGCATGCTTTCTGCCATGGAGGACCAGACTAGGGCTTTGCGTGGGCTGCCTCCCATAGTGCCACCACCTCCTGATGGAGCTGCAGAGGGTGAGGAGAGCGACAGCAGTGATTCTCTCACAATAGGGTAGCCGTGCAGGCCATGAGCCCATGGAGGTGTTTTTTTTTCGCAAGATCCACACAGGTGGGTTTTGGTGTGCACCCTGTCCTCGGACCTCCTGGGTGGCCTCCCCCACCCCCCTGGGCCCATTAATGGGCATTTTTGATTTTTTCTTTTTTTTTCTTTTTTTTAAATTATTTTTTTTTGGACAGTGTGTTGCCTTGTGTGGCTCCCGTGGGCATACGCTGTATTGTGGCTGGGCACATGCAGGCTTGTCATGAATTTGGGTCAGATGCTTGGGTTTGTGTGACACACACCCCTCCTGCTTCCCGTTTCCATGGGCTTGCAAAGGGTGTGCCCAAGTGACATTGACGTACATGGTGAAGTTGGACTCCCATTTGATGTGTGGGCAGTCTGTAGTCAATACTGTGTATACATTCATAGTGCATATTGTTGTTGTATTGTACACTGCATGGTGTATTGATATGTGCCTCTGCATCCATCTCATCCTCCTAATTTGCAGGTCCATTTCTCATGTCTTCACAAGGCGGTCTACCTTGGAACTGGAGTCCATGTTGTAACCAGTGCACCTACACTCTTGCGTGATGCTAACACTGTATACTTGGAAGTGTTCGAAGTGCTGGCATTATCAGGTAGTGAGGCTACCAATTTTTTAAGTCTGTAATGTCATGTTTAAGGTAGGTTGGAGGTTGTGTAGGTGATTGGTATTCTTGGTAAATATTTGGTAATGTGTGTTGTAGGTCCTGCATTACTGTGAACATTTCATGTGTGGCCAGTTTCCATTAGGGACACTGTAGTTGGTGACACTTGGGGCATGTTGTGGGGATTAATTTGTTTGCTCTCACATTGCATGACATGCCATGGTGTGTTGTGTGGCCGTGCCGGGGAGGGGTTGGGTGACATGGCACTGTTCTCATGTAGTATTTTGAAAGTGGGTATTCATTTCTGCTGCATGGAAGTGTGTCTTTTGATGACACTGCATTGGTGGTGTTTGTGTAGGTAGGGATGCACACATTCTGACACTTCCACATGAACAATCTCAGGCTGCTATGGTTCTGACAGTTGACTGTCCCTTTGTTCGTCATAATTGTCAGGTCGAGTCATCATTGCTTATCAGGGCTGTGTGCACTCCACAGGGGTGTGATTTCTATGTGAAGTAATTAGCCACCAGCTGCGTATGGGCTGTCTCATCCCGTGCCCTTTCCCCTCCCATGCGCAGCGGGCGTGCATGTGGTTGGGGATGTGGGGGCACCACCATGTCCACAGCCAGGCCCCGGCGTGTTGCAACATTGTGCAGGACACATGCTGCCACTATGATCCTGCACACTACTGGGGGTGCATATAACAGCTGCCCGCCAGAACGGTCAAGGGAGCGAAAGCGTGACTTGAGCACTCCGAATGTGCGCTCCACTATGCCCCGGGTTGCAATATGGGCTGTTTTGTATCTTACCTCGGGAGGCGTGATGGGGTTCCGAATTGGCGTCATCATGTGGGTGCTCAGAGGGTAGGCACTGTCCCCTGGTGAGGAGGTGATGGGTATCATTAGTGGGGTAGTGACATAACTCTGCATCTGACATGCATGCATGTGCAGTGGCATTCATACTCAGCAAGCAGCCATGTATCCCATGCCGCCCAGCTTCTAGGTCCCGGCTTAGGGTAGACATTCGGTAAATGAAGCTGTCGTGGGTGGACCCTGGATAGTTGGCAAATACTGAGGTGATGATTCCCTTGGCATTACATACTACCTGCACGTTGATGGAATGCCAGTGCTTGCAGTTCCTATAGATGTGCTCAGATGCCCTGGGGGGACGTAGTGCCACATGGGTGCAGTCAATGGCACCTAGCACTTTGGGGAATTGTGCGACACCGTAGAAATCCAGGGCGGCAGCCTGCCTTTCTGCAGGTGTCCTGGGCAGGTATATGTGCCTGCAGACTAATGGGTGTGCAGTGATGATGTTCAAGACCTGGTGTAGGCAGCGTGACTGCGTGGCCTGTGACACACCACCGACTATGGCACTTGTCCGCTGAAATGATCCAGTGGCCAAGAAGTGCAGTACATTAAGGACCTTCTCCAGGGGGCTGAGTGCTTGGGAGCAGAGGGTGGGTGATGTGAGGTCATCCTCCCACTCACTGACCAGGTCCAGTATTATGTTTGGTGGAAACCTGTACCTCCCATACACCTGGTCATCAGGCATCCTAAAAAGGCTGGTTCTGGGAGTGCAAATTCGGGCCCTCAATATCCTCCTCCTCCATCTTTGGTAACCCACGGCCACTGCTGCTAGGAACGGTATATTCATCCTGGCGTATGAGCTTGTTTGTTGTTTGCGCGCACTTTTATGCTGTGTGGGTCGACGTACGCCTGCTTCTTGCTGGCGTACGTGTTTCAGGATTGGACCATTTATTTTTTGGCGCGTTGTAGGTGACCGTGTGAATCTTCCCGCCCACCACAGGAATACACGTAACACGCTCTACCAGGCCCAGTCGCGAGTAAATATTCCCGCCCACCCCTGGAATACATGTACCCCACTCTCACAGGCCCAGTCGCGTGTGGAACTTCACGCGCACACCGAAATACACGTACCCTGCAAATTCGCGTGTGAAACTTCACACGCACCCCAAACTACACATACCTAGGGCTATCGCGTGTGGAACTTCCCGCGAACCCCGTAATACACGTACCCTGCTGGTATTGCGTGTGGAAGTTCACGCGGACCCATAATACACGTACCCCGATGGTATCGCATGTGAGACTACCCGCGCACCCCAGGAATACACGTACCCAGGCAAATCGCATGGCTGGGGAGTGGGGGTGATGGGAGACATGAGTGGGGGCCTGGTGGAGGGTGCCCTGCACTGCTGGGGTGTGGGGGTGATGGGAGACATGAGTGGGGGCCTGGTGGAGGGTGCCCCTGGATGCTGGGGGGTGGGGGTGCAGGGGTGACGTGTGGGGGCCTGGTGGAGGGTGCCCCTGGATGCTGGGTGGTGGAGGTGCTGGGAGACATGAGTTGGACATGAGTGGGGGCCTGGTGGAGGGTGCCACTGACTGCTGGGGGTGGGGGTGATGGGAGACATGAGTGGGGGCCTGATGGAGGGTGCCCCTGGATGCTGGTGGGTGAGGGTGATGGGAGACATGAGTGGGGGCCTGGTGGAGGGTGCCCCTGGATGCTGGTGGGTGGGGGTGATGGGAGACATGAGTGGGGGCCTGGTGGAGGGTGCCCCTGCACTGCTGGGGGGTGGGGGTGCTGGGAAACATGAGTTGGACATGAGTGGGGGCCTGGTGGAGGGTGCCCCTGACTGCTGGGGGTGGGGGTTCAGGGGGCCATGAGTGGGGGCCTGGTGGAGAGTGCCCCTGACTGCTGGGGGGTGGGGGTGCAGGGGACATGAGTTGGACATGAGTGGGGGCCTGGTGGAGGGTGCCCCTGGATGCTGGGGGGTGGGGGTGCAGGGGGACATTAGTGGGGGCCTGGTGGAGGGTGCCCTGCACTGCTGGGGGGTGGGGGTGCAGGGGGACATGAGTGGGGGCCTGGTGGAGGGTGCCCCTGACTGCTGGGGGTGGGGGTGCAGGGGGACATGAGTTGGACATGAGTGGGGGCCTGGTGGAGGGTGCCCCTGGATGCTGGTTGGTGGGGGTGATGGGAGACGGGAGTGGGGGCCTGGTAGAGGGTGCCCTGCACTGCTGTGGGGTGGGGGTGATGAGAGACATGAGTGGGGGCCTGGTGGAGGGTGCCCTGCACTGCTGGGGGGTGGGGGTGCTGGGAGACATGAGTTGGACATGAGTGGGGGCCTGGTGGAGGGTGCCCCTGGATGCTGGGGGGTGGGGGTGCAGGGGGACATGTGTGGGGGCCTGGTGGAGGGTGCCCCTGGATGCTGGGGGGTGGGGGTGCTGGGAGACATGAGTTGGACATGAGTGGGGGCCTGGTGGAGGGTGCCCCTGGATGCTGGGGGGTGGGGGTGCAGGGGGACATGTGTGGGGGCCTGGTGGAGGGTGCCCTGCACTGCTGGGGGGTGGGGGTGGTGGGAGACATGAGTGGGGGCCTGGTGGAGGGTGCCCTGCACTGCTGGGGGGTGGGAGTGATGGGAGACATGTGTGGGGGCCTGGTGGAGGGTGCCCCTGGATGCTGGTGGGTGAGGGTGCAGGGGGACATGTGTGGGGGCCTGGTGGAGGGTGCCCTGCACTGCTGGGGGTGGGGATGATGGGAGACATGAGTGGGGGCCTGGTGGAGGGTGCCCTGCACTGCTGGGGGGTGGGGGTGATGGGAGACATGAGTTGGACATGAGTGGGGGCCTGGTGGAGGGTGCCGCTGACTGCTGGGGGGTGGGGGTGCAGGGGGACATGAGTGGGGGCCTGGTGGAGGGTGCCCCTGACTGCTGGGGGGTGGGGGTGCAGGAGGACATGTGTGGGGGCCTGGTGGAGGGTGCCCTGCACTGCTGGGGGGTGGTGGTGGTGGGAGACATGAGTGGGGGCCTGGTGGAGGGTGCCCTGCACTGCTGGGGGTGGGGGTGATGGGAGACATGTGTGGGGGCCTGGTGGAGGGTGCCCTGCACTGCTGGGGGTGGGGGTGATGGGAGACATGAGTGGGGGCCTGGTGGAGGGTGCCCTGCACTGCTGGGGGGTTGGGGTGATGGGAGACATGAGTGGGGGCCTGGTGGAGGGTGCCCCTGACTGCTGGGAGGTGGGGGTGCAGGGGGACATGAGTTGGACATGAGTGTGGGCCTGGTGGAGGGTGCCCCTGGATGCTGGTGGGTGGGGGTGCAGGGGGACATGTGTGGAGGCCTGGTGGAGGGTGCCCTGCACTGCTGGGGGGTGGGGGTGATGGGAGACATGAGTGGGGGCCTGGTGGAGGGTGCCCTGCACTGCTGGGGGGTGGGGGCGATAGGAGACATGAGTGGGGGCCTGGTGGAGGGTGCCCTGCACTGCTGGGGGTGGGGGTGCAGGGGGGCATGAGTGGGGGCCTGGTGGAGGGTGCCCCTGGATGCTGGTGGGTGGGGGTGATGGGAGACATGAGTGGGGGCCTGGTGGAGGGTGCCCCTGCACTGCTGGGGGTGGGGGTGCTGGGAGATATGAGTGGGGGCCTGGTGGAGGGTGCCCCTGACTGCTGGGGGGTGGGGGTGCAGGGGGACATGAGTGGGGGCCTGGTGGAGGGTGCCCCTGACTGCTGGTGGGTGGGGGTGCACGGGGACATGTGTGGGGGCCTGGTGGACGGTGCCCTGCACTGCTGGGGGGTGGGGGTGGTGGGAGACATGAGTGGGGGCCTGGTGGAGGGTACCCTGCACTGCTGGGGGGTGGGGGTGATGGGAGACATGAGTGGGGGCCTGGTGGAGGGTGCCCTGCACTGCTGGGGGGTGGGGGTGCAGGGGGACATGATTGGGGGCCTGGTGGAGGGTGCCCTGCACTGCTGGGGGGTGGGGGTGATGGGAGACATGAGTGGGGGCCTGTTGGAGGGTGCCCCTGACTGCTGGGGGTGGGGGTGCAGGGGGACATGAGTTGGACATGAGTGGGGGCCTAATCGAGGGTGCCCCTGGATGCTGGCGGGTGGGGGTGCAGGGGGACATGTGTGGGGGCCTGGTGGATGGTGCCTTGCACTGCTGGGGGGTGGGGGTGATGGGAGACATGAGTGGGGGCCTGGTGGAGGGTGCCCTGCACTGCCGGGGGGTGGGGGTGCTGGGAGACATGAGTTGGACATGAGTGGGGGCCTGGTGGAGGGTACCACTGACTGCTGGGGGGTGGGGGTGCAGGGGGACATGAGTGGGGGCCTGGTGGAGGGTGCCCCTGACTGCTGGGGGGTGGGGGTGCAGGGGGACATGAGTGGGGGCCTGGTGGAGGGTGCCCCTGGATGCTGGGGCTGGGGGTGCTGGGAGAAATGAGTTGGACATGAGTGGGGGCCTGGTGGAGGCTGCCCCTGGATGCTGGGGGTGCTGGGAGACATGAGTTGGACATGTGTGGGGGCCTGGTGGAGGGTGCCCCTGGATGCTGGGGGGTGGGGGTGCAGGGGGACATGAGTGTGGGCCTGTTGGAGGGTGCCCTGCACTGCCGGGGGGTGGGGGTGATGGGAGACATGAGTGGGGGCCTGGTGGAGGGTGCCCCTGGATGCTGGGGGGTGGGGGTGATGGGAGACATGTGTGGGGGCCTGGTGGTGGGTGCCCTGCACTGCTGGGGGGTGGGGGTGATGGGAGACATGAGTAGGGGCCTGGTGGAGGGTGCCCTGCACTGCTGGGGGGTGGGGGTGATGGGAGACATGAGTGGGGGCCTGGTGGAGGGTGCCCCTGGATGCTGGTGGGTGGGGGTGCAGGGGGACATGTGTGGGGGCCTGGTGGAGGGTGCCCTGCACTGCTGGGGGGTGGGGGTGTAGGGAGACATGAGTTGGACATGAGTGGGGCCTGGTGGAGGATGCCCCTGGATGCTGGGGGGTGGGGGTGCTGGGAGACATGAGTTGGACATGAGTGGGGCCTGGTGGAGGGTGCCCCTGGATGCTGGGGGGTGGGGGTGCTGGTAGACATGAGTTGGACATGTGTGGGGGCCTGGTGGAGGGTGCCCCTGGATGCTGGGGGGTGGGGGTGCAGGGGGACATGAGTGGGGGCCTGGTGGAGGGTGCCCTGCACTGCTGGGGGGTTGGGTGGTGGGAGACATGAGTGGTGGCCTGGAGGAGGGTGCTCTGCACTGCTGGCGGGTGGGGGTGATGGGAGACATGTGTGGGGGCCTGGTGGAGGGTGCTCTGCACTGCTGGTGGGAGGGGGTGATGGGAGACATGTGTGGGGGCCTGGTGGAGGGTGCCCTGCACTGCTGGGGGGTGGGGGTGATGGGAGACATGAGTGGGGCCCTGGTGGAGGGTGCCCTGCACTGCTGGGGGTGGGGGTGCTGGGAGACATGAGTTTGACATGAGTGGGGGCCTGGTGGAGGGTGCCCCTGGATGCTGGGGGGTGGGGGTGCAGGGGGACATGTGTGGGGGCCTGGTGGAGGGTGCCCCTGGATGCTGGGGGGTGGGGGTGCTGGGAGACATGAGTTGTACATGAGTGGGGGCCTGGTGGAGGGTGCCCCTGGATGCTGGAGGGTGGGGGTGCTGGGAGACATGAGTTGTACATGTCCGGGGGCCTGGTGGAGGGTGCCCTGCACTGCTGGGGGGTGGGGGTGGTGGGAGACATGAGTGGGGGCCTGGTGGAGGGTGCCCTGCACTGCTGGGGGGGTGGGGGTGAATGGAGACATGAGTGGGACCTGGTGGAGGGTGCCATGCACTACTGGGGGGAGGGGTGATGGGAGACATGAGTGGGGGCCTGGTGGAGGGTGCCCCTGTCTGCTGGGGGGTGGAGGTGATGGGAGACATGTGAGGGGGCCTGGTGGAGGGTGCCCTGCACTGCTGGGGGTGGGGGTGATGGGAGACATGTGTGGGGGCCAGGTGGAGGGTGCCCTGCACTGCTGGGGGTGGGGGTGATGGGAGACATGAGTGGGGGCCTGGTGGAGGGTGCCCTGCACTGCTGGGGGGTTGGGGTGATGGGAGACATGAGTGGGGGCCTGGTGGAGGGTGCCCCTGACTGCTGGGAGGTGGGGGTGCAGGGGGACATGAGTTGGACATGAGTGTAGGCCTGGTGGAGGGTGCCCCTGGATGCTGGTGGGTGGGGGATCAGGGGGACATGTGTGGAGGCCTGGTGGAGGGTGCCCTGCACTGCTGGGGGGTGGGGGTGATGGGAGACATGAGTGGGGGCCTGGTGGAGGGTGCCCTGCACTGCTGGGGGGTGGGGGTGATGGGAGACATGAGTGGGGGCCTGGTGGAGGGTGCCCTGCACTGCTGGGGGTGGGGGTGCAGGGGGGCATGAGTGGGGGCCTGGTGGAGGGTGCCCCTGGATGCTGGTGGGTGGGGGTGATGGGAGACATGAGTGGGGGCCTGGTGGAGGGTGCCCCTGCACTGCTGGGGGTGGGGGTGCTGGGAGACATGAGTGGGGGCCTGGTGGAGGGTGCCCCTGACTGTTGGGGGGTGGGGGTGCAGGGGGACATGAGTGGGGGCCTGGTGGAGGGTGCCCCTGACTGCTGGTGGGTGGGAGTGCACGGGGACATGTGTGGGGGCCTGGTGGAGGGTGCCCTGCACTGCTGGGGGGTGGGGGTGGTGGGAGACATGAGTGGGGGCCTGGTGGAGGGTACCCTGCACTGCTGGGGGGTGGGGGTGATGGGAGACATGAATGGGGGCCTGGTGGAGGGTGCCCTGCACTGCTGGGGGGTGGGGGTGCAGGGGGACATGATTGGGGGCCTGGTGGAGGGTGCCCTGCACTGCTGGGGGGTGGGGGTGATGGGAGACATGAGTGGGGGCCTGTTGGAGGGTGCCCCTGACTGCTGGGGGTGGGGGTGCAGGGGGACATGAGTTGGACATGAGTGGGGGCCTGGTGGAGGGTGCCCCTGGATGCTGGTGGGTGGGGGTGCAGGGGGACATGTGTGGGGGCCTGGTGGATGGTGCCTTGCACTGCTGGGGGGTGGGGGTGATGGGAGACATGAGTGGGGGCCTGGTGGAGGGTGCCCTCCACTGCCAGGGGTGGGGGTGCTGGGAGACATGAGTTGGACATGAGTGGAGCCTGGTGGAGGGTGCCACTGACTGCTGGGGGGTGGGGGTGCAGGGGGACATGAGTGGGGGCCTGTTGGAGGGTGCCCCTGACTGCTGGGGGTGGGGGTGCAGGGGGACATGAGTTGGACATGAGTGGGGGCCTGGTGGAGGGTGCTCCTGGATGCTGGTGGGTGGGGGTGCAGGGGGACATGTGTGGGGGCCTGGTGGATGGTGCCTTGCACTGCTGGGGGGTGGGGGTGATGGGAGACATGAGTGGGGGCCTGGTGGAGGGTGCCCTGCACTGCCGGGGGGTGGGGTGCTGGGAGACATGAGTTGGACATGAGTGGGGGCCTGGTTGAGGGTGCCACTGACTGCTGGGGGGTGGGGGTGCAGGGGGACATGAGTGGGGGCCTGGTGGAGGGTGCCCCTGACTGCTGGGGGGTGGGGGTGCAGGGGGACATGTGTGGGGGCCTGGTGGAGGGTGCCCCTGGATGCTGGGGGTGGGGGTGCTGGGAGACATGAGTTGGACATGAGTGGGGGCCTGGTGGAGGGTGCCCCTGGATGCTGGGGGTGGGGGTGCTGGGAGACATGAGTTGGACATGTGTAGGGGCCTGGTGGAGGGTGCCCCTGGATGCTGGGGGGTGGGGGTGCAGGGGGACATGAGTGTGGGCCTGTTGGAGGGTGCCCTGCACTGCTGGGGGGTGGGGGTGATGGGAGACATGAGTGGGGGCCTGGTGGAGGGTGCCCCTGACTGCTCGGGGGTGGGGGTGCAGGGGGACATGAGTGGGGACCTGGTGGAGGGTGCCCCTGGATGCTGGGGGGTGGGGTGATGGGAGACATGTGTGGGGGCCTGGTGGTGGGTGCCCTGCACTGCTGGGGGGTGGGGGTGATGGGAGACATGAGTGGGGGCCTGGTGGAGGGTGCCCTGCACTGCTGGGGGGTGGGGGTGATGGGAGACATGAGTGGGGGCCTGGTGGAGGGTGCCCCTGGATGCTGGTGGGTGGGGGCGCAGGGGGACATGTGTGGGGGCCTGGTGGAGGGTGCCCTGCACTGCTGGGGGGTGGGGGTGATGGGAGACATGAGTGGGGGCCTGGTGGAGGGTGCCCCTGGATGCTGGGGGGTAGGGGTGCTGGGAGACATAAGTTGGACATGAGTGGGGCCTGGTGGAGGGTGCCCCTGGATGCTGGGGGGTGGGGGTGCTGGTAGACATGAGTTGGACATGTGTGGGGGCCTGGTGGAGGGTGCCCCTGGATGCTGGGGGGTGGGGGTGCAGGGGGACATGAGTGGGGGCCTGGTGGAGGGTGCCCTGCACTGCTGGGGGGTTGGGGTGGTGGGAGACATGAGTGGTGGCCTGGTGGAGGGTGCTATGCACTGCTGGCGGGTGGGGGTGATGGGAGACATGTGTGGGGGCCTGGTGGAGGGTGCCCTGCACTGCTGGGGGGTGAGGGTGATGGGAGACATGAGTGGGGCCCTGGTGGAGGGTGCCCTGCACTGCTGGGTGTGGGGGTGCTGGGAGACATGAGTTGGACATGAGTGGGGGCCTGGTGGAGGGTGCCCCTGGATGCTGGGGGGTGGGGGTGGAGAGGGACATGTGTGGGGGCCTGGTGAAGGGTGCCCCTGGATGCTGGTGGGTGGGGGTGCAGGGGGACATGTGTGGGGGCCTGGTGGATGGTGCCTTGCACTGCTGGGGGGTGGGGGTGATGGGAGACATGAGTGGGGGCCTGGTGGAGGGTGCCCTGCACTGCCGGGGGGTGGGGTGCTGGGAGACATGAGTTGGACATGAGTATGGGCCTGGTTGAGGGTGCCACTGACTGCTGGGGGGTGGGGGTGCAGGGGGACATGAGTGGGGGCCTGGTGGAGGGTGCCCCTGACTGCTGGGGGGTGGGGGTGCAGGGGGACATGTGTGGGGGCCTGGTGGAGGGTGCCCCTGGATGCTGGGGGTGGGGGTGCTGGGAGACATGAGTTGGACATGAGTGGGGGCCTGGTGGAGGGTGCCCCTGGATGCTGGGGGTGGGGGTGCTGGGAGACATGAGTTGGACATGTGTGGGGGCCTGGTGGAGGGTGCCCCTGGATGCTGGGGGGTGGGGGTGCAGGGGGACATGAGTGTGGGCCTGTTGGAGGGTGCCCTGCACTGCTGGGGGGTGGGGGTGATGGGAGACATGAGTGGGGGCCTGGTGGAGGGTGCCCCTGACTGCTCGGGGGTGGGGGTGCAGGGGGACATGAGTGGGGACCTGGTGGAGGGTGCCCCTGGATGCTGGGGGGTGGGGGTGATGGGAGACATGTGTGGGGGCCTGGTGGTGGGTGCCCTGCACTGCTGGGGGGTGGGGGTGAGGGGAGACATGAGTGGGGGCCTGGTGGAGGGTGCCCTGCACTGCTGGGGGGTGGGGGTGATGGGAGACATGAGTGGGGGCCTGGTGGAGGGTGCCCCTGGATGCTGGTGGGTGGGGGCGCAGGGGGACATGTGTGGGGGCCTGGTGGAGGGTGCCCTGCACTGCTGGGGGGTGGGGGTGATGGGAGACATGAGTGGGGGCCTGGTGGAGGGTGCCCCTGGATGCTGGGGGGTAGGGGTGCTGGGAGACATAAGTTGGACATGAGTGGGGCCTGGTGGAGGGTGCCCCTGGATGCTGGGGGGTGGGGGTGCTGGTAGACATGAGTTGGACATGTGTGGGGGCCTGGTGGAGGGTGCCCCTGGATGCTGGGGGGTGGGGGTGCAGGGGGACATGAGTGGGGGCCTGGTGGAGGGTGCCCTGCACTGCTGGGGGGTTGGGGTGGTGGGAGACATGAGTGGTGGCCTGGTGGAGGGTGCTATGCACTGCTGGCGGGTGGGGGTGATGGGAGACATGTGTGGGGGCCTGGTGGAGGGTGCCCTGCACTGCTGGGGGGTGAGGGTGATGGGAGACATGAGTGGGGCCCTGGTGGAGGGTGCCCTGCACTGCTGGGGGTGGGGGTGCTGGGAGACATGAGTTGGACATGAGTGGGGGCCTGGTGGAGGGTGCCCCTGGATGCTGGGGGGTGGGGGTGGAGAGGGACATGTGTGGGGGCCTGGTGAAGGGTGCCCCTGGATGCTGGGGGGTGGGGGTGCTGGGAGACATGAGTTGGACATGAGTGGGGGCCTGGTGGAGGGTGCCCCTGGATGCTGGAGGGTGGGGGTGCTGGGAGACATGAGTTGTACATGTGTGGGGGCCTGGTGGAGGGTGCCCTGCACTGCTGGGGGGTGGGGGTGGTGGGAGACATGAGTGGGGGCCTGGTGGAGGGTGCCCTGCACTGCTGGGGGGTGGGGGTGATGGGAGACATGTGTGGGGACCTGGTGGAGGGTGCCCTGCCCTGCTGGGGGAGTGGGGGTGATGGGAGACATGAGTGGGGGCCTGGTGGAGGGTGCCCTGCACTGCTGGGGGGTGGGGGTGATGGGAGACATGAGTGGGGGCCTGGTGGAGGGTGCCCCTGTCTGCTGGGGGGTGGAGGTGATGGGAGACATGTGTGGGGGCCTGGTGGAGGGTGCCCTGCACTGCTGGGGGGAGGGGGTGATGGGAGACATGAGTGGGGGCCTGGTGGAGGGTGCTCCTGACTGCTGGGGGGTGGGGGTGCAGGGGGACATGAGTGGGGGCCTTTTGGAGGGTGCCCCTGACTGCTGGGGGGTGGGGGTGATGGGAGACATGTGTGGGGGCCTGGTGGAGGGTGCCCTGCACTGCTGGGGGGTGGGGGTGATGGGAGACATGAGTGGGGGCCTGGTGGAGGGTGCCCTGCACTGCTGGGGGGTGTGGTGATGGGAGACATGAGTGGGGGCCTGGTGGAGGGTGCCCCTGACTGCTGGGGGGTGGGGGTGATGGGAGACATGTGTGGGGGCCTGGTGGAGGGTGCCCTGCACTGCTGGGGGGTGGGGGTGATGGGAGACATGAGTGGGGGCCTGGTGGAGGGTGCCCTGCACTTCTGGGGGGTGGGGGTGATGGGAGACATGAGTGTGGGCCTGCTGGAGGGTGCCCCTGGATGCTGGTGGGTGGGGGTGCAGGGGGACATGTGTGGGGGCCTGGTGGAGGGTGCCCTGCACTGTTGGGGGGTGGGGGTGATGGGAGACATGAGTGGGGGCCTGGTGGAGGGTGCCCCTGGATGCTGGTGGGTGGGGGTGATGGGAGACATGAGTGGGGGGCTGGTGGAGGGTGCCCCTGGATGCTGGTGGGTGGGGGTGCACGGGGACATGTGTGGGGGCCTGGTGGAGGGTGCCCTGCACTGCTGGGGGGTGGGGGTGATGGGAGACATGAGTGGGGGCCTGGTGGAGGGTGCCACTGGATGCTGGAGGGTGGGGGTGCAGGGGGACATGTGTGGGGGCCTGGTGGAGGGTGCCCTGTACTGCTGGGGGGTGGGGGTGATGTGAGACATAAGTGGGGGCCTGGTGGAGGGTGCCCCTGGATGCTGGGGGGTGGGGGTGCAGGGGGACATGCGTTGGTGATCAGTAGTGCAAGGTGACATGTGGGTTGGCTGGGGGGCAAGGCCATGGTGGATGGGCTGCCTGCGGGATATGAGCAGGGGTGCAGGGTAGTCCCCTGTGGTGTGGGCTGCCTGCAGGGGCCGTGGAGGGTGTAGAGGGAACACCTGGGAGGACCCACACGGTCAATTCACGTGTAGTACTACCCGGCACCCCCGAAATACACGTACCCTGCTGAAATCGCGTGTGGAACTTCCCGCGCACCCGGAATACACGTACCCTGCTGGATTAGCGTGTGGAACTTCCCGCGCACCCCAGAATCCACGTACCCTGCAGAATTAGCGTGTGGAACTTCACGCGCACCCCGGAATACATGTACCCTGCAGGATTAGTGTGTGGAACTTCCCGCGCACCCCGGAATCCATGTACCCTGCAGAATTAGCGTGTGGAACTTCACACGCACCCCGGAATACACGTACCCTGCAGGATTAGCGTGTGGAACTTCACGCGCACCCCGGAATACACGTACCCAGGCCAATTGCGTGTGGAACTTCACACGCACCCCGGAATACACGTACCTTGCAGAATTAGCGTGTGGAACTTCCTGCGCACCCCGGAATATACGTACCCAGGCCAATCGCGTGTGGGACTTCCCGCGCACTCCGGAATACACAGACCCAGCCAATTCGCGTGTGGGACTTCCCGCGCACCCCGGAATACACGGACCCAGGCTATTCGCGTGTGGGACTTTCCGCGCAGCACAGAATGCACGCACACGCTATTTTTCACACAGCGGGTGTCCGTGTTTGTCGCGTACCCCTTTGCACGTCATTTGTCTTAGAGGGCCACAGTATGTGACATTCATCATAGCTGTATATAGGTGCTTTTTGTTGGCGCACATTTTGGCGCACATTTATTTCAGGGGCAGGGACACTACCGCCTGCTTTTATGTGGCGGACATGTTTGGGCCTGTGCGCTGGTTTGACCATGCGCTGATTTGCACTATTGGATTCCATGAATACGTGTTGTAGGCGAGCGTGTGGGCGTTCCGCGCACTTGCCTCCTGTACTTCCCCCGTGACACCCACATTTTGACGAGTTGTTCCCCATTCCGAGTGTTACGCCCCGTGTTCCGCCTACTTTTGTTGTGTGCACCGCACTATGTGCGATTTTGCTGTGGCCGTGGCGCATGTCGTTAGATATCCTGTGCGCCGGCGTGCGCCGCGCACTTTTTCAGCGCACATCCAATATTTTTCTTGCGCACGGACTTCCATGAATCGATGTGCGCTGGTTTCCCTGCGATTTTCGCACTTGCACTGCGATTTTCACACTTTTACTGCGAATCGCACGTTTTGGCACCTCTGCACAGGAATTTTCGGCGCACATTAATTCCATGAATCGACACCTAAATTGTTCTTTAATGCTGTTTGTCATATGTGGGTTATATACCAACATTGTAATTTTCTTAAAACATTAGCAATTCTAATGAAGGCATAAACCAATCTGCCCATATTCCACAAAATCACAACACTGCAGAGAATCACAATGATCGCTCAAAGAGTGTGAAATAATTTCCACACATACTGTATAGAAATACCAAAATAACTCATAGCTTTATTGGATCCTGCTTACATTTTCTCTTCCCCAATAAACTCTGAATGTTCCTTTTATGCATGCTTATTTATACATGGGTGTCACAGCAACAGTGGAATAAGAAGCAAAAAAAAACAACAACCCTAATTACCAATACCTTTCTTTATGGATCGTGTACAGAATGTGACAAAGAAAGAAATAAAGGGAATTCTATGCAACCCAACTCCCAGGGCCTCTGCCTCTTCCTCTCAGGTTGTATATATATATATATATATATGTTCAGTGAAAAAGCTTTGTTAAAGGGATGTTATGGTTAAGTTGAGCTACTAAAAACCTATGAAATTCAGTGAAAAAACGTTATTACAGGGATGTTATGGTTACAAGTAAAACCGAAAACCCCCAGAAATTCGCCAGTAATGGTAAGCTAGGCAACCATAACTCATGCCGCCACCGTGCACTGCTAAGACTAACACCCAGGACATCAAAGATGACATCACAAATGTCGTTGATGACATCACTGATGACATCACATATCTGGGCCACTTGCTTTTGTTCACTGACATATATAGGCTAGGTGGTTTTGTTCACTGACAAAGCAAAACAATAAATGGCAGTGAAAGCCTTCTTTTTTGTTAGAGGGGGGCTTGACTCAAAAGGCAAATATTACATGAGAGAGAACAAAAGAGTCAACAGCTACCCCTTGTCAACCGTGTAAGGTAAGGTAGGTTCTGAGAATGCAGGTAGCTAGTTTTTACAAATACTTAGCTATTTCAGGTCATAAATTGTATAGAGGTATTGTGATACTTCAGTTTATTCATAAATTCAGACAAACACCTAAACAGGGTAATTCATAGAATTTCGCAGAAAAGTGTCGCAAGCGGCTGGCGCAGAGTGTCCGCGTGCGATTGACTGCGCCAGGCACGTGCGATAAAACCGATTTCCGCGCATAGCGTATTCATGGATTTCATGCTCCCAAACCAGCCGTGGCGCAGAGTATCGCAGCGACCCTGCAGCAGCGCCAGTAACGCCCCCAAGAACGCCCTCGCGCAAGGAAAAGCCAGCAAAATCGCTAAATCATCGCAAAGGGCTGCGCTAACCCTGGACCAGTTTACAGGGCAGCCAAACAAGGAACGCAAAGCGGGTAACGTGCATATCAGGGGTACGCGTGAAGTTATACACGTGATTAGCCAGGGTACGTGTATTACAGGGGTACGCGGGAAGTTCAACACGCGATTGGCCAGGGTACGTGTATTACAGGGGTACGCGGGAAGTTTAACACGCGATTAGCCAGGGTAAGCGTATTACAGGGGTACGCGGGAAGTTCAACACGCGATTAGCCAGGGTACGTGTATTACAGGGGTACGCGGGAAGTTTAACACGCGATTGGCCAGGGTACGTGTATTACAGGGGTACGCGGGAAGTTTAACACGCGATTGGCCAGGGTACGTGTATTACAGGGGTACGCGTGAAGTTATACACGCGATTAGCCAGGGTACGTGTATTACAGGGGTACGCGGGAAGTTTAACACGCGATTAGCCAGGGTAAGTGTATTACAGGGGTACGCGGGAAGTTCAACACGCGATTAGCCAGGGTACGTGTATTACAGGGGTACGCGGGAAGTTTAACACGCGATTGGCCAGGGTACGTGTATTACAGGGGTACGCGGGAAGTTTAACACGCGATTGGCCAGGGTACGTGTATTACAGGGGTACGCGTGAAGTTATACACGCGATTAGCCAGGGTACGTGTATTACAGGGGTACGCGGGAAGTTTAACACGCGATTGGCCAGGGTACGTGTATTACAGGGGTACGCGGGAAGTTCAACACGCGATTGGCCAGGGTACGTGTATCACAGGGGTACGCGGGAAGTTCAACACGCGATTGGCCAGGGTACGTGTATTACAGGGGTACGCGGGAAGTTTAACACGCGATTAGCCAGGGTAAGTGTATTACAGGGGTACGCAGGAAGTTTAACACGCGATTAGCCAGGGTAAGTGTATTACAGGGGTACGCGGGAAGTTTAACACGCGATTAGCCAGGGTACGTGTATTACAGGGGTACGCGGGAAGTTTAACACGTGATTGGCCAGGGTACGTGTATTACAGGGGTACGCGGGAAGTTTAACACGCGATTGGCCAGGGTACGTGTATTACAGGGGTACGCGTGAAGTTATACACGCGATTAGCCAGGGTACGTGTATTACAGGGGTGCGTGGGAATCATCACACGCGATTAGGCTGGGTGGGTCCTAACAGGTGTTCCCTGTACACCCTCCACGGCCCCTGCAGGCAGCCTACAAAACAGGGGACTACCCTGCACACCTGCTCATGTCCCCCTGCACCCCCACCCCCCCAGCAGTGCAGGGGCAGCCTCCACCAGGCCCCCACTCATGTCTCCCACCACCCCCACCCTCCCGCCACCAGGGGCAGCCTCCACCAGGCCCCCACCCATGTCTCCCACCACCCCCCGCCACCAGGGGCACTCTCCACCAAGCCCCCACCCATGTCTCCCACCACCCCCACCAGTGCAGGGGCACCCTCCACCAGGCCCCCACCCATGTCTCCCAACACCCCCACCCACCAGCACTGTGGGGCACGTGGCCAGCAGGCAGTCAGGCAGCAGCAGATGGCAGGTGGGAGCGTGCTCAGGGCTCTGGGGGGCAGTAATTTCGCCTCCTGGCCAGGAGCGTGGTCTCTCGTGTGTGAACGCGTGGACAGCCTGATAGGTAGTGAAATCCCACACGTCAGCAAAGGCCCTTAGCGCGTAAACCCGTCAACAGCATATGCGCGCCTATAGTCACCTGCACGTGCAGGAAATTGTTGCGTGACACGTCCCAGTGTCAAAGCGTGTGATTGGTGAAAATGGATGTACACGTAGAAGTGACAAAGCGTGTGATTGGTGAAAATGGATCTACACGCAGGAGTGACAAAGCGTGTGATTGGTGAACGTACACGCCGCGTAAGTGACGCTGTACGTGTGGGCCTGTATATAAGGTACATGTAGAACACCATTTCCTTGTACGTGCTTTTCGTGGAGAGCGAGTGGGTGAAATCTGTACTTCTTGTCGTTTCACACGCGATTTACTTCACGGCGTTTCCAGTTCGTATTCCCTGTTACCTCTGACAGCTTTTTCTCTTTTTTCTCTTTTACTGGTTTACCTGGGCCTGTTCCCTCAAACAGTGTCCCCTTCTACTGTTGTCCTGTCTTCTCAGACAGCGTACACATCTTCTTTTGGCGGGGGTTTAGCCAGCCAAACGCGCTCATTCTTCACGCTCTTTTACCTGGCAGACGGTGAGTCACGCACGTATCCAACTTCTGTGCTTGCCCCGTGTGTTGCCTACCCCTTCAGAGGTCATTCTAGGCTGCGTGTGACACGCATACGTTCATTCTTGTGTTACTGGGTGCCACAGCGTAGTGCAGGTTTTTCTTTCTGCACACGTGGTCTAGGAGGGGTTGCGTGCACGTCATCTCCCTTTTTTGGGCCTCCTGTGCGTTGCGTGACCCGTCATCTTTCCCCAGGGGTTACAATCAGCCGTGCTAGAGCACTAGGGTACAATTACCATCTGGTACCCAACCCCTTTGACCCCCAATTGCCCAGGACAATTGTCTACAGCCACTCCCATACGCACATTAATATCAGTGCCATGGCTGGGAGGCGAGGATTCCGTAAGGGTGGCAAAGGTGGAAGAGCCACAAGTGGTGGCCGTGGTGGATCCGGTAGGGGACGTGGTCGTAACTTGCAGGGTGAGCCTGTCCCCCCATGTGTGGAGGACCAGTCAAGGGCACCCATCATCCCCCCCCCTCCCCGCCCTCCCCCCCTCCCGTTGAGGCTGAAGTGGCTGACACCATCCATGCTCAGCCCTTGTTGGACCAGCCCATTGTGGCACCAGACCTGGCTGACTCCATGGCTGACTTCCAGGTCAGCAGGGCTACGACACGTGCGCTGGTGCACGTTGATGCCATCATGCCACGTGGATCTGGGGCAGCAAGGTCATCTGCTGCACCAAGGAGGCAGGGCGGAGTGGCTGCAGGGGCAGCTGCGGCTCCATCCACCCCAGCCCTCACACACCCAGCCAGGACAGTGTCGGTCCTAGTCCATGCTGCTGACATTCCCCCTGACACCATCACACTCGAGCCAATGCCTGCACCAACTCCCATGCTGAGTGTGCAATCCCACACTCCTGATACAGAGTCCACCAGGGCTCCTGCCCCTAGTGTCCAGAGCGGCGCAGGACACTCAGGATCACCACCACCTTCCAAGCGGAAGAGGAAGAGTGCTCGTCCGGCACAGGCTGATGCCCCAGACACGGCTACACAGTCCGGCCCGTCCAGGAAGCCCAGCTTCACGGATGACGAACTGAATGCACTTGTCGAGTATGTGTCCGGACATGACAACGAGATGGTCATTGTTGCAGGATCCAAGACCACACCTGCACAACGCCAGGCACACTGGCAGACCGTTGCGGACATCGTAAGTGCCCTTGGAATCGTGAGGCGCACAGCCAATGATTGCTATAAGCGCTGGAATGACCTAAAGCGCAGGGCAAAGAGTAAGCTGGCCTCAAGTCATGCCGCAACTCTAGTGACTGGAGGTGGGTCTCCAGTAGTAGACATGGAACTCACTCCACATGAGTCAGTCGCTGGGACCTACGTCACGGAGGAACAGATCCAAGGCGTGGGAGATCTGGCTGATTACGAGGCATTGTCCGGTGAGTGCACATGCATGTGTGTGTCATACATGTGCATGGTGTGTGTGTGAGGGCTTCTGTTTGGGTGCCAGGAGAGAGTGTGTGCGCCTCAGTCGTATGGGTCAGCCATGTGCTTCATGCAATACTTCCTGCGCAGCTGCATTTGGCCATAGCAGTATCCCTTCTGCCAACAGTAGACATCTAGCACAACTGCACGCCAGTTGCCCTTGAAGTGTCACCTTGACACAACAGATTTGCTTATTTTTCACTGTTCATTCAGTCAGTTTGTTTGCATTCCACCACTTTCACTAGGCATGTCGCTGTCCACTAGTCACATGTCTGACATGGGTATGGTAAAGGGGAGTGACTTTGTTACCTGGATATCATTTGTACACACATGTCCCTGTGCAATTTGACCATTACAGACTGGCAGCTCCAGGTGAAAAATCTGACCTGTTAGAATCAGAAAAGCTATTACATGCGGGAACTGGACTGAATGAATAGGTGCTGCCCTCCTCTCCATCTTCACTCAATAGCAATGGTACATGCCATCTGTGTGATGGCATGTGTGTTTCACCTGCCAATCACAGGCCAATGTGTGATGCCACTGCCAGGCAGCATGCAGAAAATTTGTTCATCTTCCATCTTGGTGTCATCAGTGTGTGCCGTTTGCCTGCACTTCATACGCAGTGAGGGTGCATGCATGGGAGGGTTTTAGTCATGTGGGACATGTCAATCAAGTACTGGTTCTCTTGCTTCTCAGCCCTCAATGTGTGCCATGGTGCTAATGCCTGTTTCCATTACTTTGTTTTCATGTCTTTGCAGGGGAAGACGCACCTGATACTGCTGGGGTTGTGGAGATGGTGCAGACCCAAGAGGTGTCCCAGGGCCGACCAACCACCAGTGAGGGACGTGGTGTGGTGGTGGGGGAGAACCCACAAGTGCTGCAGGTCGTGCTCTCAAGGGGTGTCTCTGGCTGCACCTCCCCCGAGCTGTACTCAGGTGTTGATTCGGATGAGACCTACGTGCCGTCGCTGGTGAGTGTTCCAGGGAGGGATTCTGTTCTGTCTCACCCACCTGCACCAGGGTCAGTACCCTCCATGGGGATGTCAGTGTTGGCAGCTACGCCTTCGGTGGTTACGGATGCAGGGTCACACTCCGCGACATCTGATCCTGTTCCTGGGCCAGCAGATCAGAGGGGGAATGCAGTCCTGCAGCCTCAGGCAGTGCCGGCACAGTTCGCCTTGCCCCAGACAGGTGTGGTGCCCGCCGACGTGGTGGCCGTACGCCACCTGGCAATACCGCATGGGAGCAATCCATTTACGGTATGGCTACCCAACAGGCTGCATCATCCGAGATGATGGCTCAGGCCATGGATAGGGTGGCCACTTCCATTGTCCCCCCAGAAAGGCTGATGGAGCGACTAGAGCAGGCAACTGACTCCATCTGCCAGTCACACAGGGAGGACATGTTGGGGTCCAACAGGGACAGGCGGGCGGCACTGGCGACTCTGCAGGAGGCCATCTCCATTGAGTCCCAGGGCCACAGGGAAGCCCTGAGGCAGGAGCTCCTACACCTCAGGACGACTCTTGTTGAGCTTGAGGCTTCAACACACCAAAGGACAGAACAGCAGCTGGAGTGTCTCACCCGTACGCTCTCAGCTGAGATGCAGGCAACGAGGGCGGAGGTCCGGGCATCCCGTGAGTTGTTGCATGGGGACCTCCGCACACTCATCCTCCAGAACCAGACCTACCACACCCGCATGCTTGCAGCCATGGAGGAGCAGACTAGGGCCTTGCGTGGGCTGCCTCCCATAGTGCAACCACCTCCGGATGCAGCTGCACAGGGTGATAATAGCGACAGCAGTGACACTCCCACAATAGGGTAGCCGTGTGGGCCATGAGCCCATGGAGGTGTTTTATTTTCCCAGGATCCACGCAGGTGGGTTCTGGTGTGCATCCTGTCCTCGGACCTCCTGGGTGGCCTCCCCAACCCCCCCGGGCCCATCAATGGCCATTTTTGATTGTTTCTTATTTTTGTTTTTATTTTGATTTCTTTTATTCCCAATTTTTTTGGGAGGATCTGTTGGCTCCGATCTGTTGGCTCCGATCTGTTGGCTCCGATCTGTTGGCTCCGATCTGTTGGCTCCGATCTGTTGGCTCCGATCTGTTGGCTTCCGTGGTTCCTGTGGGCATACGCTGCATTGTGGCTGGGCACATGCAGGCTTGTAATGTATTTGGTTCAGATGCTTGGGTTTGAGTCACACACACCCCTCCTGCTTCCCGTTTCCATGGGCTTGCAAAGGGTGTGCCCAAGTGACAGTGAATTACACAGTGACGTTGGACTCCCATGAGCTGTGTGGCCAGTCTGTAGTCAATACTGTGTATACATTCCTAGTGCATATTGCTGTTGTGTTGTACACTGCATGTTGCATTGATGTGTAACTCTTCTTCTGTGTCTACCTCCCAATTTGCAGGTCCCTTCCTCAAGTCCACACAAGGACCTCTAGTCTGGCGATGGGGACCATGTTGGCAGCAGTGCACCTACAACTCTACATGGCGCCAACACTGCACAGTTGGTAGTGGTGGGAGTGCAGGCATTTCCAGGTGGTGAGACTACTAATATGTAACATTTTTGATGTCATGTTAATGGTACTACGTGCTCAAGTATGTTGTTGGTCCGGCATTGCTGTGAGCATTTCAGGTGTTGCAGGTTTCTAATAGTGCCACTGTACATAGTGAGAGTGATGTCATGTTGTGGGGATTACTTTGTTTACCTGCAATTAGCATGACATGGCACGGTGTGTCGTGTGGCAGTGCTGGGGTTGGGTTGGCTGACATGGCACTGTCCTCTTGTTGCATTTTGCAAGTGGGTATTCATTTTAGCTGCTTCAATGTGTAACTTCACAAAACTGCATTGGTGGTGTCTGTGTGGGTAGGGATGCACACATTGTGACACTTCCAGGTGAACAATCTCAGGCTGACATGGAATTCCCGGTTCATTCTCCACACATTCAGGATCAGTGTCAGGTTGAGTCATCATTGATTGTCAGATGGAATGTGCCAGGGCAGTGTGCACTCCACAGGGGTGTGATTTCTATGTGAAGTAATTAGCCACTAGCTGTGTACGGGCTGCCTCCCCCCGTGCCCTTTCCCCTCCCATGCGCAGTGGCTGTGCATGTGGTTGGGGATGTGGGGCCACCACCATGTCCACGGCCAGGCCCCGGCGTGTTGCAACGTTGTGCAGGACACATGCTGCCACTATGATCCTGCACACTACTGGGGGAGCGTATAACAGCTGCCCGCCAGAACGGTCAAGGGAGCGAAAGCGTGACTTCAGCACTCCGAATGTGCGCTCCACTATGCCCCTGGTTGTAATGTGGGCTGTGTTAAATCTTACCTGGGGTGGCGTGGTGGGGTTCCGAATTGGCGTCATCATGTGGGGGCTGAGAGGGTAGGCACTGTCCCCTGTGGAGGTGGGGATTGGTATCATTGGTGAGGTTGTGACCTTGCTCAGTATCCAACATGCATGCATGTGCAGTGGCATACATACTCACCAAGCAGCCATGTATCGCCATGCCGCCCAGCTTCTAGGTCCCGGCTTAGGGTGGACATTCGGTAAATGAAGCTGTCGTGGGTGGAGCCGGGATAGTTGGCATATACTGAGGTGATGATTCCCTTGGCATTACATGCTACCTGCACGTTGATGGAATGCCAGTGCTTGCGGTTCCTATAGATGTGCTCAGATGCCCTGGGGGGACGTAGAGCCACATGGGTGCAGTCGATGGCACCTAGCACTTTGGGGAATCGTGCCACTGCGTAAAAATCCAGGGCGGCAGCATGCCTTTCTGCAGGTGTTCTGGGCAGGTATATGTGCCTGCGGACTGATGGGCGTGCAGTCATGATGTTCAAGACCTGGTGTAGGCAGCGTGACTGGGTGGCCTGTGACACCCCACCCACTATGGCACTTGTCCGCTGAAATGATCCAGTGGGTAAGAAGTGCAGTACATTGAGGACCTTCTCCAGGGGGCTGAGTGCTTGGGAGCACAGGGTGGGTGATGTGAGGTCATCCTCCCACTCAGTCACCAGGTCCAGTATGATGTGTGGTGGAAACCTGTACCTCCCATACACCTGGTCATCAGGCATCCCGAAAAGGCTGGTTCTGGGTGTGAATATTCTGGCCCTGACTATCCTCCTCCTCCTCCTTTGGTAGCCCACTGCCACTGCTGCTAGGAACGGTATGTTCATCCTGGCGTCTGAGCTTGTTATTGTTAAAGTCCGCAATTTATGCTTAGCGCGTGTTCTAGGCGAGCGTGTGACCCGCGCAGCCCTGGAATCCTGTTGCCAGTCCAATAGCGTGTGGAAATTCACACGCACCACGGGATACAGCGTGTGACCCGCGCAGCCCTGGAATCCTGTTCCCAGTCCAATAGCGTGTGGAAATTCACACGCACCACGGGATACAGCGTGTGACCCGCGCAGCCCTGGAATCCTGTTCCCAGTCCAATAGCGTGTGGAAATTCACACGCACCACGGGATACAGCGTGTGACCCGCGCAGCCCTGGAATCCTGTTGCCAGTCCAATAGCGTGTGGAAATTCACACGCACCACGGGATACAGCGTGTGACCCGCGCAGCCCTGGAATCCTGTTGCCAGTCCAATAGCGTGTGGAAATTCACACGCACCACGGGATACAGGTTCGCTGACGTACTTGCGTGTGGAAGTGGCCGCGCACCCATTAAATACACGTACATAGGCCAATCGCGTGTACGCGCACTTTTGTCCAATTACACGCGATGACACTCTGACGTGCAGTATCTCCACGTGTGCCCCGTCATCACGTCCTGAGTGGGGAACACCCGTGCGGGTCACGTCACAGACGCGCTTACGCGCTGAGGGACTCTGGTCCAATAGAATCGCGTATGCGTGCTGACGCGCTTACGCGCTAAGGGCCTTTCCTCGGATTTCACGCTGACGTGCAGGATTTTCACGTGCCAAATCACTCCGTATCAAGCTGGCCACGCGAAAACACACGGAAGCCCACGCTCCTGCCCAGAAGGCCGAGTTACTGCCCCCCAGTGCCCCGAGCAGCCTCCCACGTGCCATCTGCTGCTGCCTGCCTGCCTGCCTGCCTGCTGCCACCGTGCCCTGCCATTTGGTGCCTGCACATCAGCCATCTGCAGGGGTCCAGTTGCTGTGTCCACCCCTGCTGGAACTGAAGACTCCCGACTGGTATTACATCGCTCCACAGCCCAGCCCCAGGACCCAGTTGCCCACCCACACCTGCCTCTGGGGTTGCCATGTCGGGCACTTCCACATCTGGCACCAGTGGCAACCCCAGGCCAGAGGGGCAGAGGGGCACCAGCTTCACTGTCACCGAAGTTGGTGTCCTGGTGGAGCATGTCCTGGGGCAGTATGATGCCCTCTTTGGATTGTCCCGCGCCAGCAAGGAAGGACGGCAGAGGATCTGGGCCGACTGTGTGGTTGCCATCAACGCGGAGGGGGTGGCAACCCGCGACGTCCTGAAGATCAAGAAGCGCTGGGAGGACTTGAGGTCCAGGACCCTTGTGAAGGCCCGGCGCCTCGTGGAGGGGGGCCGGGGCCGCATGAGTACCATCCAGATGAGGGTCCTGGAACGCGTACGCCCAGCGCTCCACGCCCAGATCCTTGAGAGGGAGGCCCGTCTGGAGTTGAGCGGTAAGTGTCCATGCATTACTGTGTGAGACAGGGCATGTTGCGGTGTGCTGGTTCTATGATACTTGCCTGTATGTGTGCCATAGCCCATGTATGCATGTATGTGTGCAGGGACATCATGGTAATGCATGTGCGACCAGTGATGTGTGATGCACATGGTTGTTGCATGTGTTGAAATGCCGCATGGGGAGCCCTAATCAGATTATGAACATGAGAGCATGCCAGTCTCTGTACCTGAACATGGGTGGGGGTGAGGGATGGGTGCTGATGCCAGGTACATATATGGTAGCCATGTCTGTGTGCCTGACCTGCGTGTCTGTGACTTGTGCATGCCATGGATGCATGACACATGTGTGTGACAATGCAGAGATTCAGTAAAGCAGCAAAATTACCCTTGTATCCGCTGTGTTTGGTGTGTTTGGGGCCAGATGGATGTGACTGAGGTGAAGTGTGTGCATGTGATGGGCATGAGGCATGATGCATGTGAGTTACATATCATTGAATGTTTCAAGAGTCCATTGGACATGCATGGAAATGTCCATGGCATGCACCATGCCTGTTACTGTGTGTGTTTTGCCTGGACTGGCCCATGTGTTGTGGAGGGACATGATGGAAGTGTACTTTGACAGTGGTGCTCATCTGCTATTGCTTCCTGTCTAGGGGACCATTGTACAGTGCCCTGATGCTTGTGTTCTTTGTCTCCCTCTACGCAGCGGCTAGTGAAGAAGAGGGCGGAGACGGCGCTGTGGAGCAAGGCGGCGGGGATGCCCCCACGGCTGCAGCGGAAGGGGTGGGTGAGCCCCCACAGGGGCCTGCTACGGTGGGAGACGGTGAGGAGCCATCCAGGTTGGTGGTTTGCACAGAGGAGGAGGAGGCCGCCACTGGGGCACACATGGGGCCTGGTGGGGGCATCCCTGCTGGTGCAAGTGGTGCAGTCCAGGGCCAGGGGCAGGAGGCAGCACAGGTCACCGTGGAGGGGCCTGTGCATGTCGCTGTCCCTGACCCTGTGAGTGCACCACCATGCACCAGCAGGGATGCCCCGTCCCAGGCCTGTCCGCAGGTAGAGGGGATGTCCATGTCACCTGACTCCCCTCCACCTGCGGACGTGGGAACCCCTGGCCGTGCGGAGAAGGTCCTGATTGGGGTCGCGTTGCGCACGGCTGCGATTCGTGATGCCGTGCGTGCTTCCCGGGAGGAGCACGCACGTCATCACGAAGTGCACCGTGCCGACGTGGCCCAATTGGGATCGGCCATGTTCGGGGGTTTCCTGCATGTGTTGGCCAATGTGGCGGCCCTCTCCTCCTCTGTGCAGGCTATCCACCAGTCGTTCTCCTTGCCGTCTTCCAGCCCAGATGCCACCAGGGCCCCCTGTGGACCTGCCCCGACCAATGCAGCCAGCTCGGTGGGGATCCCATCCCTGCCACAGTCGGGAGTCAGAGATCCAGCAGGGGTGGACACCAGAGCAACTGGACCCCAGCAGATGGAGGATGTGACGGCATCATCGGGCAGGGCACGTGCACAACGGCGTCGGTGGTTTCCATCAGCCTGGATGCCGTCGTGCTGGCACAGGCAGTTGCGTCGGAGGCAGCAGCAGGCTCAACGTGGGAGGCATCATGGCTCGGGGCCATCAACATCAGGGGTGCAGGCATCGGCCGGAGGGCAGGAGAACCCTGGAATGGGAGTGGCTTCCGTGTGGGAGAGGTTGTGCCAGCGGATAGGTGCGGAGCGGCAGCGGGCAGAGGAGGAACGGCTCACGATGGTCAGGGCGGAGGACTCCATGCGGAGGGCGCTGAGGCGGGCTGAGTGCCTCGAGGGTCTTCGCAGGGAGTTTGAGCTTGACACTGCGTTATCCCTGCGGGACCTCGGGGCCAGGGAACATGCCCGCCTCCAAGCCATTGACCAGGAGTTCGAGGATGCCCTGGCCCATGACAACAACCAGTGAGCCATCCGAATAGCCCGCTGCCTTTGTATATAGTTGTATAGTTAGGGTTAGGTTTCCTTTGTTTTTTTGAATTTTTTTTTGGTTGCGATTGGACAATGCACCACTTTTTTGTATATAGTTCCCTTTTTAGTTAGTAGTCAGTTAGGTTTAATTTGGTAGGGCTCATGGACCCAGGATTATCTTCTTGATTGGCTTATTTTAATTTTTCATAATTTTTTCTTGGACATTCATCTTGTTTTGTTTGATTTGCTTTGTGTTTTTTCTTATTTGCTGTTCAATACATATTATTTTTTTAATCTTCAATGTGTCGTATCATCTCATTGCTTTCAGGCATGTCATGTTGGGTGTTTTGTCATTCACTTGCAGCCATTGTGTGTGACAGACATGTGTTAAATTGCATTATTTACATTGGGGGTGTAACATGTAATTGCCTTTGATATGTGGGTGGGTGTGATAGTTGGTTGGGCCTTTTGGCAGGGGAGGATGGGCATTACGGACATGATTGGGGAATGTTGGGACCCAGGTGCAGGGGGGCATGGATTGGACATGGGTGGGGGCCTCCTGGCAGGTGCCCCACAGTGCTGGGGGGTGGGGGTGGTGAGAGACATGAGTTGGACATGGGTGGGGGCCTGCTGGCAGGTGCCCCACAGTGCTGGGGGGTGGGGGTGGTGGGAGACATGAGTGGGGCACTGGTGGAGGGTGACCCTGCACTGCTGGGGTGTGGGGGTGGTGGGTGACATGAGTGGGGGCCTGGTGGAGGGTGACCCTGGTGGCTGGGGGGTGGGGGTGGTGGTAGACATGAGTTGGACATGGGTGGGGGCCTGCTGGCAGGTGCCCCACAGTGCTGGGGGGTGGGGGTGGTGGGAGACATGAGTGGGGCCCTGGTGGAGGGTGACCCTGCACTGCTGGGGTGTGGGGGTGGTGGGTGACATGAGTGGGGGCCTGGTGGAGGGTGACCCTGGTGGCTGGGGGGTGGGGGTGGTGGTAGACATGAGTTGGACATGGGTGGGGGCCTGCTGGCAGGTGCCCCACAGTGCTGGGGGGTGGGGGTGGTGGGAGACATGAGTGGGGCCCTGGTGGAGGGTGACCCTGCACTGCTGGGGTGTGGGGGTGGTGGGTGACATGAGTGGGGGCCTGGTGGAGGGTGCCCCTGGTGGCTGGGGTTTGGGGGTGGTGGGAGACATGAGTTGGACATGGGTGGGGGCCTGATGGCAGGTGCCCCACAGTGCTGGGGGGTGGGGGTGGGGGGAGACATGAGTGGGGCCCTGGTGGAGGGTGACCCTGGTGGCTGGGGGGTGGGGGTGGTGAGAGACATGAGTTGGACATGGGTGGGGGCCTGCTGGCAGGTGCCCCACAGTGCTGGGGGGTGGGGGTGGTGAGAGACATGAGTTGGACATGGGTGGGGGCCTGCTGGCAGGTGCCCCACAGTGCTGGGGGGTGGGGGTGGTGAGAGACATGAGTTGGACATGGGTGGGGGCCTGCTGGCAGGTGCCCCACAGTGCTGGGGGGTGGGGGTGGTGGGAGACATGAGTGGGGCACTGGTGGGGGGTGACCCTGGTGGCTGGGGTTTGGGGGTGGTGGGAGACATGAGTTGGACATGGGTGGGGGCCTGCTGGCAGGTGCCCCACAGTGCTGGGGGGTGGGGGTGGTGGGAGACATGAGTGGGGCCCTGGTGGAGGGTGACCCTGGTGGCTGGGGTTTGGGGGTGGTGGGAGACATGAGTTGGACATGGGTGGGGGCCTGCTGGCAGGTGCCCCACAGTGCTGGGGGGTGGGGGTGGTGGGAGACATGAGTGGGGCCCTGGTGGAGGGTGACCCTGGTGGCTGGGGTTTGGGGGTGGTGGGAGACATGAGTTGGACATGGGTGGGGGCCTGCTGGCAGGTGCCCCACAGTGCTGGGGGGTGGGGGTGCAAGGGGACATGTGTTGGTGTTCATTAGTTCAAGGAGACATGTGCCTTTGCTGGGGGGCATGCCCATGTTGGGTGGGCTGCCTGCGGGACATGACCAGGGATGCAGGGTAGTCCCCTGTGGTGTGGGCTGCCTGCAGGGGCCGTGGAGGGTGTACAGGGTACACCTGGGAGGAGCCACACTGTCAAATCACATGTGGAACTTCCCGCGCACCCCTGAAATACACGCGCCCAGGCTATTCGCGTGTGGAACTTCCCGCGAACCCCTGAAATACACGCGCCCAGGCTATTCGCGTGTGGAACTTCACGCGCACCCCTGAAATACACGCGCCCAGGCTATTCGCGTGTGGAACTTCCCGCGCACCCCTGAAATACACGCGCCCAGGCTATTCGCGTGTGGAACTTCCCGCGCACCCCTCAAATTCACGCGCCCAGGCTATTCGCGTGTGGAACTTCCCGCGCACCCCTGAAATACACGCGCCCAGGCTATTCGCGTGTGGAACTTCCCGCGCACCCCTGAAATACACGCGCCCAGGCTATTCGCGTGTGGAACTTCCCGCGCACCCCTGAAATACACGCGCCCAGGCTATTCGCGTGTGGAACTTCCCGCGCACCCCTGAAATACACGCGCCCAGGCTATTCGCGTGTGGAACTTCCCGCGAACCCCTGAAATACACGCGCACAGGCTATTCGCGTGTGGAACTTCCCGCAAACCCCTAAAATACACGCGCCCAGGCTATTCGCGTGTGGAACTTCCCGCGCACCCCTCAAATTCACGCGCCCAGGCTATTCGCGTGTGGAACTTCCCGCGCACCCCTGAAATACACGCGCCCAGGCTATTCGCGTGTGGAACTTCCCGCGCACCCCTGAAATACACGCGCCCAGGCTATTCGCGTGTGGAACTTCCCGCGCACCCCTGAAATACACGCGCCCAGGCTATTCGCGTGTGGAACTTCCCGCGCACCCCTGAAATACACGCGCCCAGGCTATTCGCGTGTGGAACTTCCCGCGCACCCCTGAAATACACGCGCCCAGGCTATTCGCGTGTGGAACTTCCCGCGAACCCCTGTAATACACGCGCCCAGGCTATTCGCGTGTGGAACTTCCCGCGCACCCCTGAAATACACGCGCCCAGGCTATTCGCATGTGGAACTTCCCGCGCACCCCTGAAATACACGCGCCCAGGCTATTCGCGTGTGGAACTTCCCGCGCACCCCAGAAATACACGCGCCCAGGCTATTCGCGTGTGGAACTTCCCGCGAACCCCTGTAATACACGTAGCCCGCTCCCCCAGGCCCGATCGCGTGAGGAACTTCCCGCGCACCCCTCAAATTCACGCGCCCAGGCTATTCGCGTGTGAAACTTCACGCGAACCCCTGAAATATACATAGCACGCTCCCCCAGGCCCGATCGCGTGTGGAACTTCACGCGAACCCCTGTAATACACGAAGCCCGCTCCCCCAGGCCCGATCGCGTGAGGAACTTCACGCGAACCCCTGTAATACACGTAGCCCGCTCCCCCAGGCCCGATCGCGTGAGGAACTTCACGCTCGCGTGTGGAACTTCACGCGAACCCCTGTAATACACGTAGCCCGCTCCCCCAGGCCCGATCGCGTGTGGAACTTCACGCGAACCCCTGTAATACACGTAGCCCGCTCCCCCAGGCCCGATCGCGTGAGGAACTTCACGCGAACCCCTGTAATACACGAAGCCCGCTCCCCCAGGCCCGATCGCGTGTGGAACTTCACGCGAACCCCTGTAATACACGTAGCCCGCTCCCCCAGGCCCGATCGCGTGAATAACTTCACGCGAACCCCTGTGATGCACGTACCCTGCAAATCGCGTGTGACACTTCCCACGCACCCCGGTATACATGCACACGTATTTTTTGTCAGCGGGTGTCCGTGTTTGTGGGTACCCCTTTGCACGTCATTTTTCCTGGAGGGCCACAGTATGGGACATTCATCATGGCAGTATATAGGTGCTATTTGTTGGCGCACCTTTTGGCGCACATTTCTTACAGCCGCAGAGACGCTACCGCCTCCTTTCTTGTGGCGGTCGTGTTTGTGCCTGTGCGCTGGTTTGAGCGTGCGCTTTTTTCCCCTATTCTATTCCATGAATACGTGTTGTAGGCGAGCGTGTGGGCGTTCCGCGCACTTGTGCCCTGTACTTCCCCCGTGACGCCCACGTTTTGGCAAGTTGTTCCCCATTCCGAGTGTTACGCCCGTGTTCCGCCTACTTTTATTGCGTGCGCCGCGCTATGTGCGAATTTCGCTGTGGCCTGTGCGATTTTCGCTGTGACCTGGCGCACGCTGTTAGATGGCCTGTGCGCTAACGTGCGCCGCGCACTTTTTATCGCACATCCGCTGGTTTTCTCGTGCACGGCCTTCCATGAATCGACGTGCGCTGCTTTTCGTGCGATTTTCGCACGTTCACTGCGATTTTCGCTATTCCACTGCGATTCGCACGTTTTTGCCCACTTGCGCCGCGCTAATTATTCCATGAATCGGCCTCAAAATCTGTAGGTTCACAAAAAAGACAGTGAATGAACCTTAAAAAAAAACAATACATTTTAGGCCCTATTGGGCGTACACACAAGAGTTGCAAATTGTTTCATACACTACAGTTGAGTGAGTAGGGGTTAGTAACAAAAATATATGGTGTAAATTCAAATACAACTTTCGAATCAGTTTTTTGTTATATTTGTCGACACATAGTTATGTTTCTGGTTCGGGATAGAGTCAGCCTTCACTGTGATAATATATTCATTGTGGAAAGAGGACATGCCAACATCTCTCAAAAAGGCACAAACAACCTTGTTGACATTGCGTCTCGCTTTCTCCATTTGTGGACCAAATGAAGAAGAGCGCAGCCACATTTGTTTCTGTGCAATACCAGAAAGAATTACTCGGAAGTTTGGAAACATGTCCATCACTTTCCCCAAGTCCTTCTTTCATTGCAAACCTCAATGAAATTCCAGTAACATGTCCTAAACTATTCCCTCCACAATGAATAATTGTTATTGTTGTTATTGTTATTTTGCATTTGTATAGTGCCTTATATACCATTGGTATGGTCTGAAGGCGCTGGTAGGTTGAACGCCCTTGGGAACCGAAGTTCAGATCAGTAGAGAGAGTAGAGAGAGTCAAAAGGTGCGTGTGAGCACTGGGTATGTGTGCAGCTCGTGAGGTATCCGTGTAATAGCTGCTTCTTAGCGGTAGGTGTGGTGGTTGAGAGATCAGGAGTATGTGTTCGTTCTGGCAGGATTTATCCAGACCGGGTGTGGCTGCGTTAGGCCTGAGGAGAACGCCTGGCTGAGGGGGGTGTAACCAGCAGTGTTTACTTAGAATGATGTGGAGTGAGTGGCGGATGTTGGTATGAGAACAGTTATACCAAATGGTGGCATAGTATCTCTGTTCTAGTTGAGTGGTGATGTAAAGGAGAGAGTAATCGTGGTGGTGAGATATGATGGGTTATATGCTCTTTCAAACGTTCTCTGCATTCCAAACCATACTATATGCGTCACATGATTCTATACGCTCCAGTTCGTTCCGTGCACTCCTATCCACTCCATGCATTCATGCATTCCTGCTCACCCCACGCGCTCGAGTCCGCTCCGCGCGCTCCAGTCCGCCATGCGTACTCCAGTCAGCTCTACACATGCACTCTTGTCTGCCCCACGCATGCACTCTTGTCTGCCCCTCGCATGCACTCTTGTCTGCCTCGCACATGCACTCCTGCCTGCCCAACGCATGCACTCCTGCCTACCCCATGCATGCATTCATGTCTGCTCCATGCTCTACGCATTCGGCAGCTCTATGTATTCATCGATTCTATGCACTCATCAGTATTGGATGCAATCTGTGTTCGTTTGTTCTACGTACTCGTCCTCTCTATGCAACACGTCCGTTCACTCTGGGCACTCGTTCGTTCCAGGCATGCGTTCGCTCCAGGCATTAATCCGCTTTATGCCCTCACATGTACTATGCATTCACCTGTTTTACGCACTCATCCCCTCTACGCACTCACCCCCTCTATGCACTCACCCCCTCTATGCACTGTCCCCCTCTATGCACTCACCTCCTCTACACATTCATCTGCTCCCCGCACTCATCTGCTCCCCGCACTCATCTGCTCCCCGCACTCATCATCTTTAAGCACTCGCGCTTTTCATGCATTCAGCAGCAGTATCCTGTTCTATATATTCATCTCTTCACTCATCTGTTCTATACTTTCATCCGTTCTATACACTTATCCACTCCTCCCCTCCATCCGCTCATCCACTCATCCACTCGTCCACTCGCCCACTCTATCTACTCATCCGCTCTATCTACTCATCCTCTCTGTACACTTTATCCACTCATCCGCTCTATCCACTCATCCGCTCTATCCACTCATCCTCTCTATCCACTCATCCACTCATCCACACATCCACTCATCCACTCATCTGTTCTGTCCACTCATCCGTTCTATCCACTCATCCGCTCAATCCACTCATCCGCTCTATCCACTCATCCGCTCTATCCACTCATCCGCTTTATACACTCATCCGTTCTATACACTCATCCGTTCGATACAGTCATCCGTTCTATACACTCATCCGCTCTGTACATTTGCCAGGTCTGTACATTCATCTGCTCCAGGGATCTAGACACTCTCCACACTTCCATATTCATCCATTATCCACCCTCATGTGCTCTACATACTCATCCGCTCCACATGCTCATCTGTTCTACACATTTATCCGCTTTACGCTCATCCGTTCTGGTCATTCATCTGTTTTACGTACTCTTGCGTTCTACTCGCTTCTCTGTATTTGCGCACCCATTCGCGCTACACGCTCGTCCGTTCTACACATCCAGCCGCTCTACACACTCATCCACTCAGCATGTTCATCCATTCCCTACACTCATCCGATCTATAAATTAATTCGATTTCCACACTCATTCGAACTATATAGGTATCTGTTCTTCCACCTGTTTCATCCACTCTAACTAATCCTCCACTCAGCGCATTAATTTGATCCACCTGTTTCATCCATTCAAGCTAATTCATCCACGCCATTTACTTCGTTCAGTCCGCATGCATTCTGTCGATTTCAGAAGTTTAAATCGCTTTACCGTTTCCGTATAATTTACTCTTATTAGCGATTTCACTGCTTTGATCTACTTTATTCATTTAATTCTGTTTGTCCTTCTAGTTTAGATTAGGGGTTATTAGCTGTCAGTTTCTCGCATCAGGTTGTTTGATGGATTGGTGTCATTGAGTTGCTGTTGGTCTGTTTGGGATAGTTTGGTACAGGTTGGTTTTAGGGGAAGAGCCAGGTTTTCAGCAGTTTGCAGAAGGATGTTAGATCCTCAGTTAGGCGGATGTGGGGTGGGAGTGAGTTCCATAGCGTGGGGGCCAAGGCTAAGAATGATGCTCCGCCTAACCTGCTTGAGTTTGTCTTCGTATCACTAGGAGGCCGGCTGAGCTTGATCTTAGGGTGCTTGGGGGGTGGTAGCGTTTAGCTTGTCTTGAAGATATTGAGGTCCGGTTTTGTGCAGTGCTCGATGGGAGATGCACAAGGTTTTGAAAGTCACCCTTCGGGCTACTGGAAGCCAGTGCAGCGTCCTAAGGGCTGGGGAGATGTAGTCTCTTGGGCCGAGCGCAAGTAGCAATTTGGCTGCAGCGTTTTGTGCCCTTTGGAGTTTATTCAGTTGGTACGCGTGGACTCCGAGGTATAGGGGGTTTGCATAGTCCAGTCTTGATATAACGATTGATTGGACCGCAGAGAGTCTGTTGGGAAAGGAGAGATATGGAAAGATGTGCCTAAGGGTTTTAAGGTGTAGTGGCAGGACTTTGAGATGTTGTTGACTTGGCGCAAGAGTGTTAGGTCAGAGTCAAGGGTGCATCCAAGATTTTTCACTGATTTGGAGGGGGTTGGTGAGTTGCCCATGGCGGATGGCCAGGGTAGTGGGTGCGGAAGAAGATTGGAGTTGCCACATACCATGATTTCCATTTTGGAGGGGTTTAACAAGAGGTGGCTTTGGGTCATCCAGAGTTCTATGTCAAGGAGGCAGGAGGCCAGGTCTGGTCGGGAGTTGGGTTTTGAGTTCAGGAATTTTAGAATTAGTTGAGTGTCATCGGCGTAGTTGTAGCACAGGATGTTGTGCGAACGAAATATTGGTGGGAGGGTGATCAAGTAGAGATTGAACAGGAGGGCAGATAGGCATGCTCTTTGTGGGACTCCCGTGTCGACTGGTTGGGCTTCGGAGGTATAGGTGGAGAGTATTGTTATTTGGTACCGATCTTTGAGGAATTAAGCTATCCATTTAAGAGTGGTTCCACGAATTGCCAGGGAGTGGAAGCGGTCTAGGAGGATTGAGTGATTGATTGTGTCAAAGGCGGCGGATAGGTCAAGAAGGATTAGTGCTGCACATCCCGCGGAGTCTGCCGTCATTTTAAGGTCATCCCAAATTGAGGTTAGGGTGGTTTCTGTTCCGTGACGGGCTCTGAAACCTGATTGAGCGGGGTCTAGGAGATTGTTGGCTTCGACAAAGGTATTTAGTTGGGAGTAGGCGGATCAGTCATGAGTTTGGTGAGGAATCTGGTGTTTGAGATGGGGCGGTAGTTTTTGGGCTCGTGCTTGTCAAGCGAAGGTTTTTTAATCAGAGGTTTGACATGAACCATTTTGAATGCGTCGGGAAAGATACCAGAGGAAAGGGAGGCATTTATGATGGATCTTGCTTGTTCTCCTGTGCAGGTGGAAGCAAAGATTTCTTTGAGGGTTGTGGCTGGGCAAGGGTCCAGCGGCGAGCCAGATGGTTTACAGGCAGATAGAAGTTTGAGAAATTGCTCTGGTGATATTGGAATAAAGGATTCGAACGTTGGTTGTGTAGTGCTCGCAGCTGGTGGGCTGGCCGGTATGGGGGGAGAATTGCTTGGTGGATGTAAGAGAGCCAGTTTGGTGGCTAGAGTATTTGTTCTTTTGAGAGCCGTGGTGTAAAATTGGAGGGAGAGTGAGTCGCACAGTGATTGTGAGGGAGTTGGGGCGGTCGTGTTGCAAGCCGGATTGGTGAATTCGGAGATGATTTTGTGGAGTTCTTTGCTTTGGTTTTTGCAGTTTGGGATTCGGGAGTTGTAGTGGGCTTTTTTTGCTTTCCGGATTTCGGCCTTGTACTGATAAAGGTGTCGTGCCAAGGTGGCCCTGCTCTACTGGGTTTTGTCTTTCTGCCATTTGCATTCTAGGTATTTACATAGTTGCTTAGTGATCTTCAACTCAGGAGTGAACCATCTGGGGAAGAGGCCACAGCGGGTTGATGGTTTGCACGGGGGTGTGAGCCGCATCAGAGATGCGTTGAGCCATGAGTCAAAGGCGTCAGGGGTTAGTTGTTTGTTGAGTTGGCAGGTAGGTGGTGGAGACTGGAGGAGTGCGTTGGCTAGGTCTGGGACGATTATTAGTTTTTTCCAGCATTTGCGTAGATTCGGAGGTTCAGATTTGAGTATGGGAAGGGGGTCGGGTGAGTGAATGGCGAACGAGAGAATGAAGTGATCGGACCAGAGGATAGGGGTGGGGGGATTTAAATGAATCAGGGTGTTGGAGCTAAAGATGGCATCAAGAGTGTGTCCTTTATAGTGAGTCGGGCCGTTTATGTGGGGTTGGAGGTTAATTGCATCCAAACTGTCAACCAGAGAGTGTGTCATAGGGTTGGTGGGGATATCGAGCCATATTGAAGTCTCCAAGAAGGGTGAGGTTGGGGTGGTTTAGTTGAAGGGTGGCAATAGAGTCGCAGAGGTTGTTTGCGAATTGTCTATCGTAGCCAGGGGGCCTGTAGATTATTAGGAAGCTGTGTGAGAGCAACGGGCAGAGGGATAGTTTAACGAGGAGAGATTTGCAGGAAGGAATGGAAGGTTGGTTGTCAATGATTGGGGCATGGAAGAGAGACTTGAAGATGAATGCTACTCCTCCACCTGTGGAGAGATGGTTCAGTGGGATGAGGGAGTAGTCAGGGGGGAAGGTTTCATTAGCGATTAGGGCGAAGTCGTCAGAGAACCAAGTTTCGGTGATGAAAACCAGATCTGGTTTGTCAGAGGCGAGGAGGTCAAAAATTCAGTGTCTGTTTTTGCTACAGATCGGGCATTAAATAGGATGCAGTTCACATCGGCAGGCGAGGTTGGTCTCGGAGCGGAAGGGGATGGTGGCGGAGAGAGTGGAGACTGGGGAGGGAGATGGGTAGGGGGGGTGATGCTCGATGGGAATAGTGGACGAGCAGAAAAATCTGCCGGCTTCAGGCAGGATTAGGTAGCTGCGTTTGTTAGGATCATCGGTTTGGTTCGGGGGATTGGGTGTGGGCGGTTAGGAGTTTCAGTTGCAGATGATGAGAAATCGAGGGAGAGGGGTTTTAATAATGTCTGGATAACGGTGTGTCACCAAAGTGGCACAAAGAGGGACCAAATCCAGCCACTTCATTCCGCGCACTCTACACCAATGCACATCCACATGATGGAATCCAAGATCTGCAGCTACTCCATATTTCTGTGCATGCACCTCCAACCAATGTATCCACCAGTCTCCCAAAATCCAAACACTCTGCTTCTTAAAAGACATAGCCATATTCATAGGCATCTGCTCTCCTCTTAACAGACAGATCTTCTGACACGATCTCTCCTTACAAACCACACCCAGTAAACCTTATTCACCAACCAGACTCAGAAACCCCGGATGTGGCACGCCCTGCCTGCAAACTCTGTGGTGTCGGCAGACATTGTAACACAGAGACAGCGCTTCTTCCCTTTCCACTTCACTCTCTACAGCACTCTTTGATTGGCTACTGTTAAACAGTCACTCAACTATCCACCAACCACATCCAAGACCTCTATATCTAACTCTATCATCACAGTTCAGCAGATTGGATCTACTGTTGAACACTTTCACTGCAACTCTTCTGTCAATAGAAAACACCTACAGCAAAAACTACTCTTCAAGATCTCCTACATTACTTACATCAACACAAAATACAGGTATGAACACTTTCTGTATATTAGAATTGCAACTCTATTATACATGCAAATAAACAAAATATCTGCACTTACCCTGCAAAACCAACAAAAAAACATAATGCATTTTCTCTCACATCCTATCATCAAGTTTTACTTGCAAATCTATCTGCTTTACTAGTTTGCATTTACCAAACTCACTTATTGTAATATGCAAACTATATTTTTCTTCTTTATATTGCTCATTTCACAACCACTTACTCCTTTACACACATGTTATCAAATTTCTACAATGGACATGCAACTGGGAACCAGTTTGTATCTTACCAAACAAAGTAAACTGAATATATATTAGCAAACCATACCAAGTGCATCCTTTGCACAACTAACAAAAGGCACCATTTTTGCAATCATCCATATAGAGAAAGATGAATTAATTTTTACAGACAGAAACATTCTCCTCTACAATCTATATATCTTTCTAAACCTTTTTTTCTCACTCTCCTATAACTTTCAATAATCTATTTACACAATAAATACTACAACAACTAATATAATTTCAATATTGCACCAAATACAAAATAATTACAAATTATCCACTAACTACCTTACAATGATACTACAACTCCAAATTACCCATTCATATACACACCTCCAGAATTTAACGCATACAGTACCTCAACTTGACAATAAATCTTTCTGCAAATTTAACTCATCTAGTTTTTCAAAAGCAATTACATCACAATTAACACATGTATGTACTAATTCTTTCTTTTGCAATTACAGCGAAGACCACGCTCCTCAAGGCCAGTGGTGTCTCAAGTGCAAAAGAGAACCCAGAAGAAACCTCCTTTTTACAGCCAACAAAGTAAGTACAACTCTAATGTACTGGTCTGCCTATTACTAAGATAGTGCACTGTTCTTTTATTGCAAGACATAAAAAGACATACAATTGTATACACTCAACCTTATTTCATGCAGTATTACTAATTGCACCTCAACAGGTGCACACTTTGTATTATCATGGGAACACCAGCATGGTAACATACCAATACAAGTACAGCCCACCCAACCTAAACAGGCCATTGCACAAGCATACACCTCTACATGTATGCCTACTCTCATACTCAGACACTCATGCACAGTGCACACATATACAATACACAACCTCCAAACCAATAGTTTTTTTTTCTCAGACACCAAAGAATGCCTACCAAAAAGCAACTCCGTAGAAAGCAACGCAGAAGTAGAGCAGATCAAATAAAATCGTACAAAAAAAGCATCCTCTTCTAGCAGAATTTATCCAAAAGGTTCAAACAAAACAGCTATTACATTATCTAAGCCAAACTAAAGCACCTTGTAATAAAGAAACTGTGACTCATCTTTCAAAATGTAAGAATAAAAAGAAATTCTCTTAGAAGCTTTCAACAACCAGTAGTGGTGGTAATACAGCACTTACCAATGTTAATATAGCTTCAAGAAAACATTCCAAAAAATTAATTTTACAAAAAATGTTCCACAACAGAGTCCTTCAGAACCTTTTAAAAACAGGCAAAAAAGCCACACTCAACCCTTAAAACCTACCACTGAAAACTGATCCTGGAAGCTCTCGTAGACAGTGCAATGTTGCTCAAAAGGAAAATCTTTATATTAACTTTAAACAGAATGAAACCACTAACAAAATCAATTAGTAAACTACTTCAAAACAAACGCAATATCAGCAGAGATAACTTTGGAAACATCTGCACAGGTGAGTGGTGTCACACCACCAGCACAGAACCATATTTCAATGAAGAGGCATACAAATGAAAGCAAACAAACCAAATTGCCATACATAGCAGTGGTCGAGGGTATGAAAAAGTAGACAATATAATTATGGAAGAAGAAACACTTATTCAACAATACCCCCAACAAACTTAGCATCAACTCTCCAAACCAATGAACCAATACGCCTGTCTACAAATGGCTGTGCACATCAATGTGTAAAGTGCAGAAACAAACTTTCAAATCTTTGCAACAGTTCCTCAATCGATATGTAAAAGCCAAAGACAAAGCAAAAATTAAAATACTGCAAAGTATGGATTCTTGTCCAGTGCGCAAATACATAGGACTACGAGGACATTCATTAGCCTGCATTTCTGGACCTGTTTTCAAAAGCACCTTCCACCATATCAAAATGTTAGCAACACACCATTCTAGTGAAAGACATCTCATTCATAAGCTGTACTTTGCAAAAAGTCCTCCTTTGGCACTGGACCATTTCAATAACATTCTCCTACATGGTACAGCCAAACAACTCCTCGAAGAAATAGAGCACATCAAAAACAAATATTTTGGAAATTAAGAGCTCTCTGAAAATCCAGTAACTTTAGAAAACAATACCAAAACTCATCCCAATGTCAACCTTCTATTACAGACATACAAAAAACAAATAACAAAGTTTAAGCGAATATCTGCTGAAGTACCAAACGAAGTATGTGAATGTTGCCACTGAACTTTTTATAAAAAAAAGCTGAAAAACTATAGATATAATGCACAAAATAGAAGACAATGAGGAATCCCAATGGTTCCAATTAGCTCTCTACCTTATAGCAGAAAGCAAATATGAAATTAGCAACCCCTCAGTACTGTGCAAATACTGCACAACAAAACTAGACTATAATAAAATGCCTCCACAAGCAATTAGTAATAACTTAGAAATATACCCACTGCCAAAAGCACTCCAACAGCTTAACTTATTTGAGAGCATTATAATCCAAACAGTGCAGCCATTTCAAGCGATAATACGCCTTCAACCAAAAACAGCAACATTTCCTCCCTCTGAATTACTCAAAGGAATTTGAGGCAAATTAGTCTATTTGCCATTAGATCTAAAAGAAAATGTAGATACTCTAGGGATACAAGGTTCAATAGATCAATCTTTAATTATCTTAGTGAATGGTGTAACTACAAAAGACAAAATAAATTGGCAACAATTAGTTGACTTAAACAAAGTTAGACAAGTCCTAAAATAGCTTAAAGACAGCAATGAATACTACAAAGAAATAAACATTGAGGAAAACCTGAGGGAAACCACTGAAACAATTCAGGATTCCTCAGAAACTGGACAATTTCAACGTTTAGACCACACTGCAGCCTCCAATATTTTAGACCACTATACAATTCACCACATCATAGACAATGCACTAGAAACATATCAAATGTGACAAGCTAAAGGATCTCCAATCATCATATGGGAAAAAGCGTAGAAGCACAAGCCTTTCCTCTACTTTTTCCTACTGGAAGAATTGGAAGGTACGAAGAAAGGTACAAACAGATAAGTGCATCAGAATACTGCTCCTTACGTATGCATTCTGAAGACCCCAGATTCAGACAAAATGTCGAATATATATTCCACCTCCTGTTTGAAAGTGAACTAGCAACTCTATGGGCCTCATTATAAGGCTGGCGCTCCCGGATTGAAGGGGACCGGTACAGCACCGGCCCCCTTCATTCCGGGAGCGCCGATTACATGCTTCCCATTGCGGGACCCAGATCGCATGGCTGGTAAAACCAGGCGTGCTTTCCGGGTCCCGCGAGGGGAAGAGGGAGGCAATAACGGGCCAGATGTAATCTGCCCGTTATTACCTCCCTCCCCATTCCCATTGAGGCCTATGTGGGCTCAAATGGGAATGGGGATGGGTTCCTGCAAGGAGGAATTACCGGGTTCTCCTATGTCGGAGTAACCCGGTAAATCCCCATTGCAGGAACCCGGTAATGGAGCCCGGAACGCAGGCAGCCATAGAGCTAATGGCTCCATGGCTACCTCCATTCTCGTATGGAGACCCTATGTTACGGAGTTGCACACACTTAAAAACAGGTGCCAATTTTCAAAACATTTCTGCTACGCAGCTACTTCAAAGGGTGCAAGAGAAAGATGAAGTTTTACAGTCAGTATTACAAATCTCTTTGCAAACATGCGTGGAAAAAAAAGAGTACTGATTTCAACGTCACCCAGATGTACGATGTATGCTTCGCAACCTTGGCCCACCCACATGTTTGTCACTTTAAGTTGTGCAGAGTACTCATGGAAAGACTTGCACGACTTCCTATGCATAGCTAACAAAAACAAAGCAGGTATTGACATAAAAACACCAGGAGAACTCTGAACTCTGGATCCAGTAAACGTATCAAGGTACTTTCATTTTCGCTTTATTGCCATGCTGCACTTCATTTGTAATAAAACAGTTCCTCCCATAGGAGAAGTAGAACACTTCTTTTGGAGAAAAGAATATCAAGCCAGAAGAGCACCACACATTCACATGCTTTTGTGGATTAAAAATGCACCAACATTTAGTCAAGACAGTAATGCCATTGTTTTGGATCTCATTCACAAATATGTCACATGTGAAATTCCTTCAGAAACTTCACAGAGTGACCTACATGCCCAAATTTTGCAATTTCAAAAACACAAATGTGGCAAATATTGTCGGCGCAAATATTAAAACAAAGGGAAATATTACACCAAATACAGCTTTGGTTTCCCTAGACCAGTTTCAGCAACATGCCAAGTGAACAGCTTCATGTCTTCAGTTAGACACAGTGTGAAAGGTAAATTACCTAAGAGCACATACAACATAAAAAGAACCGAAGCCTCAAAGTACATCAACGACTACAATACAATCATTGCCCTCCTATGGAATGCAAATATAGATGTGCAGTACATTGCAGACAATTCCACTGCAGTTGCACAATATGTCACAGCCTACTTAATTAAAGCAGATAAAATAGAGGTAAAAGACCTCTGGGATGACATATCATCTGACAAAACATGGACACAAAAATTGTACAGTTTTGGTATAAAAATGCTATCCCATAGAAAATGTGGCTGCTACATAGCGCAGAACCTTTAACCGGCACCACCTTATGTGGGAAATCTGAAAACATATTCTGGCTAAGCCTTGGTCCTGCTGCATCCAGAAAAAAGAGTTCTTAAATCATACCAAGATATAGAAACAATAGCCAAAAACGATCCCGACAGCCAGGGCATTCTGAAAAACAATGTATTAGACACATAGTACCCAAACAGAAGTACTGCTTTGGAAACAATGTGCCTACACCATATAGCCCAAAACTTCTCATACAAAAATAATATTAAACCAGATGAGAAAAAAGGTAAATACATAGTGAAAGGTTGTGAGGGCAGCCTAGTTAAACTTACCAAAGTCAAACTCATTAATCATATGAAGCTATCTTTAAAAACTCCTCAACATGTCCCTACTCCAACTGTTTAAACCATGGAGAAAGGAAGAATATTTATTAGACACCCATGACTCCGATGAAAATGCTTCCAATGCAACTGAAAGCACCATAACAGACATAAACTTTACACAGTACAAAAATATGTTGGACAATGAACACCAATAAGATGAAGAATTTCAAGAACAACTAAATATAGACACTCCTGAGAGCAGTCAACCTTCTCTTACAGGAAGCAATGAACCGCTTGGACAACCACTTATAGCAAATGAGGCAGAATTAGCCATGACAGAAGTAGAAAACACCATGTATCAATGTGAGCATACAGAAGACTTTGCTCTCATGAAATCACAACTAAACAATGAGCAGCGCAGCATTTTCCTAGAAGTCACAAAATAAATTGAACATGGTATATAGCATGAAAGTAAAACTTGTACCTGTCAAGACTATAAACCTATACTGCTCTATGAAAGTGGTCAAGCTAGTTCAGGAAAAATATTTTTAATAAAAATCATCGGAAAGTTCCTCCAACAATTAAAGAACAACAAGCTTTCAGCAGTTGTAACTGCCCCCACATGTTTATAAGCCTACAACATCAGTGGTGTCACTTTACACTGATTGCTACTTCTGCCAGTAGAGCACCACAACAAATTAGAATGCTACAAACTTTCACCAGACGCTGCTATGGAGCTATGCAGAGTTTTTAAAACAAATGAAAATGCTCCTAATAGATGAGGTGAGCATGGTCTCCAACCTAATGTTGGCTTTGATTCACCTCAGATTGCAAGAGGTCCCTAAAACAGACTACGAACAACTCTTTGGTGGAAAACATATTATTGTTTTTGGAGATCTTCTTCAATTAACACCAGTCAAAGAAGAACATATTTTTAGAACCTTAGGACACAAACTGTGCCGTAAAACTCTAGGCAGCATAGAAAATGTAAATCTCTGGCAACATTTCCAATACAAAGAACTAACAGAAAACATGCGTCAGTCTGCAGACCTCACTTATGCCAACATTTTGAAAAGTATTCGGATTGGTGTACTATCTAAGGAAGCACAATCTATCTTGAATACTAGACGCATCCATGACCTACACGACCATAACACATGTGCTACTGATGTCATGGAACAATTAGCACACAAAATCTAAAATGTATGTCCTTAATGCCAACTCTTGCAAGCTGTGCAAAATTCAATGAAACAATGCTGAAAAAAGAAATGCAACCACTTGTACGAATTAACTCCATAGACAAACTGGACGTACACGGTATGACACTACCTATGTGTCAACAAACCACAGCACGACTAAATACCTTAGAAAACACTATCTCTAACACAGCTGGCTTAGACAAAATATTAACACTGTGTTTAAATTGTAGAGTGATGCTGAACCGTAACCTTGATGTGGAACAAGGTTTTATTTAATGGAGCACTGGGTACAGTTGTAGGCTTCCAAGCATACGCACGTGACAACAGCATTCAGTTTGTCAATGTTCACTTTGACAAACTTTCAGAAGTTAAAAAAATAGGATGCTCAACAGCCTGATTCCTTCTTTTCAAAGACATGTATGTACACAGATAACAGTTTGCTCTGTCTCTAGCATACGCAGTTACCATTCATAAATCGCAAGGTCTAACTCTAGATCAAGCATTGATTGATATTGGCAGCACAGTTTTTAAAGAAGGCACTTTCACGCCTACGTACACTTGAAGGACTATTTCTAGTCAACGTTGATGCAAGTAAAGTCAATGCAGATATTCCTTGTATCGTAGAGTACAATAGAATACGTGCACTCTACACACCCCATCTCAAAATGTATCCTGTTCCTCAAAAACGCAAACTTTGTAAAAGAAAACTCAAGCAATCAGAACTTACACAGGATCTCCCAATAGTACCACCAAAGAATTTGAAATCAGCTAATACTCCATCTACTAAAACCACAAAAGGATATACTGAAAAATCAAATGCATACCCAACTCCTCAAACAAAAACTACGTCTGCAAAGAAATCTCATGGATCTCCATCAAATGACACAGACACTGAACTGCCTGGTCCATTCAAGTTTTCCAATAGAACTGGTGTAAATTGCTATGCAAATGTAGCAATCAATATTCTGTTCCATTTGCCACCGATTCTTGAAAACATTTACTTACATTTACTGTTTGTTTATTTGTAGCGCGCACCAGACCCGTAACCGGGCGCATGTGCAAGAATACTTTAAGCTTACAAGTTACAGTTACAGTTACACATTTCAAGTAAATACAGTATACATTGGCAGCAAGGAGGTGATTGCCCTACAAGTATGTCTACGAGATAATATACAGAGTTCTATACACAGGTATTTGTACAACATAGGTGTATATGCAGTATACATTGACAGTCAAGAATCTGGGTGGCGAGAGGCGTAAGTGGTCTTGAGGTCAGAAAGTTATAAGTCGCTTTCTTTAAGCCATTTGATACAGTTGAGTCTGAAGTGTGGATAGGATTGGTCAGACCTTAGAGAGAAAGGGAGGGAGTTCCACAATTGGGCTGCTTTGACTGGGAAGCTGTTGCCTACGGCAGTGCTCAGTTTAAATGAGGGAACAATTAGCTGGTTGGTATATGCTTCTCTAATAGGTCTGTTGGATGTTCTTCTAATGAACCTTTCTGTTAGGTATTTGAGGGCTAGATTGGTAATACTTTTGAATGTTAGCAATACTGTTTTAAGTTTAATTTTGTCCTCTGTGGAGAGCCAGTTCGATTGTCTTCTGATATCTGAAATGTGCTCTCTTCGTGGTATTCCTAAGGCGGCTCTAAGGGCGTTATTCTGCAGGGTTTGGACTTTTTGCAGCATATTTTTATTAGACCCTATGTATAGTGCATTACAATAGTCCAATTTGGATAATACCAGGGCTCTTGATAGGGTGAGGCAACTGGTAGTGGACAGGTATGGTTTTGCTACTCCAATCAGCTTACATGTGTATGCGGTACTAGAGGCCATCGCACTCACCTGCTTTGTTAGAGAGAGGCAAGAGTCGAGGTAGAAACCTAATGTTTTTATCTCTTTTGCTACCTTGATGAGTAATTATCATCCATTTTTTTATGTTTCTTTTGCTCCCCAGAAGGATGAGTTCCGTTTTGTCATCATTCAGGCATAGACCGTGATAGGCCATCCATGCCTGGATGATGAGGTATATTTTATTCACCAAGGCCAAATCCTGTTTGTAATCCCCCGAAAGTGGGATGAGAATCTGAGTGTCATCTGCATAGTTGGTGTAGGTGACACCCAGAAGGTCCAGATCATCAAGCAGGGGCTTTGTGAAAATGTTATACATAGTAGGGTAGACGCAGGATCCCTGGGGAACGCCACATGTTATGGGTACTGCGTCAGCTGCGCAGGGTCAGAGAAAACCCTCATAGTTCTGCCACTTAAGAATGATTTGATCCACGCAATCGCATGTGTGGAGAAGTGGGCTGCTGTTTCCAGGTGGGAGCAGAGTACCTCATGATCAACTAAATCAAATGACGCTGAGAGATCCAGTAAGAGGAGTAGGGCTGATTTTCCGCTATCTCTCAGCTCATTGACCTGGGTTTTAAGATCGATGAGTGCGGTTTTGGTACCATGCTGTGGCCTGAAGCCTAATTGTCTAGTGCCTGGTAGTTGATACAACTCCAAGTATTTTTGGATCTGTAAATAAGCCACTCTGTCTAGTATTTTTAACAGAAATGGTACCGTTGTAATAGGCCTGTAGTTGGTTGGTATGGACGGGTCTAAGGTTTGCTTTTTAAGGAAGGGGAGAACCCAGGATTGTTTGAGGTTGTCTGGTATCATGCCTGATGTAAAGGAAGCATTTATGAGTTTAGAAATAAATGGGGAGAGGTCTCTGGTTGCATCTTTTATCAATTGTGCTGGACATAAATCACCTCGACAGTTGGACGGTTTGAGCGACAGAATTATCTTTTCAATCTCTAGTATGGTTAAGTTGGTGAAATTGAATTTTTGTTCTGGTTTGGTGGAGGTGAGAGGTTTGCCTTTTTGGTTGGTTGAAGGAGAAATATTTTGTTTCTTTATCTCAATGTTTCTCAATTTTGGTTTGGAGTGTAGCTATTTTGTTGTTTAGCACTTTTTGGATATTAGAATACCATGTTTTATTTTTGTCACAGTTGTCTTGGGCTGGGATGGGATTTCCTAGTTCCTGTAGTATAATGAATAGCTCTTTGGTTCCAGATTTATCCTTCAGTATTCAATTGTTGAAGTTCTCTTTTTTGGCTCTTTTTATCTCATTTTTGTAAGTCTTAGTAGCGTTGATAAGCACTGCTTTATTAGTCTCAGATGGAGTTAGTCGCCAGGAGGATTCACATTTGCGTTTTTCAATCCTTAGGGATTTGAGGTGAGGGGTGAACCAGGTGTTCAAATGTGCTCTAGGTTTGCTTTTTCTCATTTTCAAGGGGGCGATGGTGTCCAAGGCTATGGCTAAGGTTGAGTTAAATTCATTCACTAGCGCCGAGGGGTCCAGTGATGCAGGTAAGGAGTTTAGAGTAGGGAGGATAAGTGGTAGCAGTTTGTCAGTAGTTATGTTTTTTTTATTTCTGGTTGGTATTGGGGGCGCCAATATATTTTCCTTAGGTTGGGCAATGTTTTCATTTATGAGGAAGGTAATTAGCGTGTGATCTGTCCAGATTTGTGGGCTGACATCCGTGATAGTTACATCACACTTATGGTTAGCTAGCGAGTCAAGTGTTCGGCCTTTTTCATGGGTAGGTTGTGAAACTCTTTGAGTAAATCCTAGTTCGGTTATAACATTGGCAATATTAGTTGCTTGCAGATCTTTAAGGTCGTTGAAGTTCAAGTCCCCTAGCAGGATGGCTTCCAATGAGTTTTTTAGGTTATTTGAGAGGATCATAGAGATGTCCTCCTCAAATGTTCCTGATGGGACCTGGTGGCCTATAGATAAGGTGTATATTGATAGTTTGACAGGATGATGTTAAGAGTTTAGCTGTTAGGGATTCACAGGATTTAGTGTTTGGACACGTTTCTATTTTTATGGTAAGATTGTTTTTTGCGATGATGGCTAAGCCGCCACCTCGAGAGATGGCTCTATCTTCTCTGAAGATGTTGTAGTTAAGGGGCATGGCAAGCATAAGAGCGGGTCCTGCTGCTTTGTGAAGCCAAGTTTCCATTATGGCTAGGAGGTCATAGTCGCCTAGTTGGATAAGATCGGCAATTTCAGTGGCATGTGCTCTTAATGACCTAGCATTAATAAGGGCACCCTTCAGAGGGATGTTTGCTTTGGTTTTCACTAGTGTGGCCTGATTTTTCTTTTTAGTTGTTCTATTGCTTCATTTCCAGTGATTGTTAGTAGGGCTGATGAGGAGGGGATCATCTTTGGTGGGGGGGGGGTTTAATTTGGTAGGATTAAGTTGGATGTTTCTTCTATTACTAGGTCAGGTGACTAATCTAGCTGGCGGTTCATAGATTTTAGGTAGTCTAAATCGTAGTTTGGCATTTCTGCTTAGGGTGTCACATGGGATATTTGTTGGAGAGTGGTAGGTGATAGGTGATTGTATGGGCTGATAATTGGTGTCTTGTATGGTAGTTAGATGGCACTCATCAGAATTCGAAGTTGCAGTGGCCTTGTATTGCGGTGGGCAGTTTATTGCTATCATTGTGGACCAGAAAGTGGTCAGATAGATGAGGGTGGATGTCATTCTATCCTAGGGAAGATTATCTAAGACTGAGGCTGAAGTGGTGTCTAAATAGTTATTGATAAGTTATGTAACTCATATGTAACTCATGGTTTCCCGTATTTAACTCAGGACAGGCAGGGTGGGCTAGTGCCACTATACAGTTCAATATAGGCAAGGTAGGCCAGTACTCATTGTGCTGTTCAATGTAGGCAGGTAGGCCAGTACACACTATGCAGTTCAATATGGGCGAGGTGGGCCAGTACTCATTCAGAAGTTCAGTATAGGGAGGGTAGGCTGGTGCACACTATGCAGTTCAAAATAGGCAGGGTAGGCCAGTACACATTATGCAGTTCAGTGTAGGAAATGTAGGCCAATACTCATTAAACAGCTCAAAATAGGCAGGTAGGCCAGTACACACTACGCAGTTCAAAATAGGCAGGTAGGCAAGTGCGCACTATGCCGTTCAAAATAGGCAGGGTAGGCCAGTGCACACTATGCAGTTCAGTGTAGGTAATGTAGGCCAGTACTCATTAAACAGTTCAAAATAAGCAGGTAGGCCAGTACACACTATGCAGTTCAATGTAGGCAATGTAGGCCAGTACGCATTAAACAGTTCAAAATAGCCAGGTAGGCCAGTACAGATTATGCAGTTCAAAGTAGGCAGGGTAAGCCAGTGCACACTAAGCAGTTCAAAATAGGCAGGGTAGGCCAGTACACACTATGCAGTTTAGTGTAGGCAATGTAGACCAGTACCCATTAAACAGTTCAAAATAGGCATGTAGGCTAGTACACACTATGCAGTTCAAAATAGGCAGCTAGGCCAGTACACACTATGCAGTTCAATGTAGGCAGGTAGGCTGGTGTGCACTATGCAGTTCAAAATAGGCAGGTAGGCCAGTACACACTAGGCAGTTCAATGTAGGCAATGTAGGCCAGTACTCATTAAACACTTCAAAATAGGCAGGTAGGCCAGTACACACTATGCAGTTCAATGTAGGCAGGGTAGGCCTGTGCACACTAAGCAGTTCAAAATAGGCAGGGTAGGCCAGTAGACACTATGCAGTTCAGTGTAGGCAATATAGGCCAGTACTCATTAAACAGTTCAAAATAGGCAGGTAGGCCAGTACACACTATGCAGTTCAAAATAGGCAGGTAGGCCAGTACACACTATGCAGTTCAATGTAGGCAGGGTAGGCCAGTGCACACTAAGCAGTTCAAAATAGGCAGGGTAGGCCAGTACACACTATGCAGTTCAGTGTAGGCAATATAGGCCAGGACTCATTAAACAGTTCAAAATAGGCAGGTAGGCCAGTACACACTATGCAGTTCAAAACAGGCAGGTAGGCCAGTACACACTATGCAGTTCAATGTAGGCAATGTAGGCCAGTACTCATTAAACAGTTCAAAATAGGCAGGGTAGGCCAGTACACACTATGTGGTTCCAAATGGGCAGGGTAGCCCAGTACTCATTAAGCAGTTCAATACTACTATGCCCTTTAAGGCCACTGGGTTTCACTTATATTATCATCAAAATTGCAGTGTGGGTACGAGATGAGTGTTTTGGCTGTGGTAATGCTAATGTGCTGAGAGATCTCCAAGCTTTAGGTAGGTGAGGCATTAAGCGGAGGGGCAAAATACTATGAACTAGCAGATATGTGCAGAATCTGAATAGGTCGGCATGTAAGAGACAAGCTATATGGATCATGCTCTGTTTCACCACCGTAGAATACTATGGGAGTCAGGATGTTAGCTAAAATAACACGAGTAAGTAGGCAAAACTTAGAAAGTAGCGGTGCTAGCTGTGGCTGAGTGAAGGTAACGCTATCTTCGAGGGGCACTTACAATCATGTTTAAGCAAAGCATATGATTGCAATAAGACATTTTGAGCTTGACATTTACAATCGGACGATAGATTGCGGACAATGATGGAATGGCGTCAAAGGCGTGCATACTTGGGTGCACGATTAGCAAGGTTGGAGTCAAGTGTTACATACCACGCTGTTTCTGTTATCATGTTTAGCGTCAGCAGGTATAGTACATTCCGCGAACGGGAGGAAGACTAATGGGGTTGGGTTGATGACCTCTCTGTATGCATCCCCTCGCGGACAGATCAGCAACGGGCAGGTAAGGAGGTGGAAGTCTTTAGTACTTACAGGGGGCAAAATGAGCAGCGTTTATGGCACTAAGCACTGGCAGTCACTGGTCAGTGGCACTGGTCAGTGGCAGTCACTGGTCAGGCTCAGGTCAGGAGCCTTTCTTGTCTGCCTTTCCCTTGGAGGCCGGCTCACACCTGCCAGTGCCTCCTGATAGGCTATAAGGCACAGCTGGCGAATCAGGCATCGGTGCTGGTCTCCAGGGAAGCAGACTTTGCTATCACAATTAAATAAGATCTCCGAAAACAATAATGTCTTTTCCTCAAGAGTTCTTCGTAGTTTGTTTTGAATACTTCTTGTAATCTGAGGTGAATCAAAGCCAACATTAGGTTGGAGACCATGCTCACTTCATCTATTAGGAGCATTTTCATTTGTTTTAACACTCTGCTTAGTTCCATTGTAGATTTGTTTTGGTGTTCTACTCGAAGGAGTAGTAATCAGTGTAAAGTGACACTGCCTATGTTGTAGGCAGCTAAACCTGTGGGGGCAGTTACAACAGCTGACAGTTTGTTGTTTGTCAATTGTTGAAGGAACTTGCTGATGATTTTGATTAAGAATGTTTTGCCTGAACCAGCTTCATCACTGACATATAGTAGTATAGGTTTGTAATTTTGGCAGGTACATTCTTTATTTTCATGTTGTACACCATGTGCAATTTCTTTTGTTACTTCTTGAAAAATGGTACACTGCTCTTTGTTCAGTTTTGTTTGTAGTACAGTTAAGTCTTGTGTATCTTCTTCATAGTGACACATGGTGTTTTCTACTTCTGTCATAGCTAATACTGCCCCATTTGCTATTAGTGGCTGTCCCAGTGGTTCTTGGCTTCCTGTTACAGTAGGTTGACTACTGTCGGGAGTGTCCTTATCTAGTTGGGCCTGGAGTTCTTCTTCGTGTTGCTGTTCATTGTGCAACATTGTTTTGTACTATATAAAGTTTACATTGGTTATAGTGCTTTCATTTGCTTTGAAAGTGTCTTCATAGGAGTCATAGATATCCATTATCTCTTCTTCTTTTCTCCATGGTTTAAAAAGTTGTAGCAGGGACATGTAATATAGTTCTTTATGTTGAGGAGTTTTTAATGACAATTCGATATGATTAATTAAGCTTCGTTTGGTAAGTTTCACTAATCTGCCTTCACAATTTGTCACTCTGTATCTACCTTTTTTTCCATTGGTTTTATATTATTTTTGTATGTGAAGTTTTGGGCTATGTGATATAGACACATGGCTTCCAAAGTGGTACTCCTGTTTGGGTAGTATGTGTCCAGTAAATTGTTTTTCAAAATGTCTTAGCTGTTGGGATCATTTTTGGCTATTGTTTCTATGTCGTCGGATGTTTTGAGAACTCTTTTTCTAGATTTAGCAGGACCAAGACTTAGCCATACTATATTTTCATATTTTCCATACAAACCAGTACGGGTTAAACAATCTGCAGCTTCATAACAGCCACATTCACTATGAGAGAGCATTTTATGCCCAAGCTGTACAATTTCTGAGACAGTGTTTTGTCCGATGATAGGTCATTCCAGAGGTCTTGAAGCTCTGTTTTTTCTGCTTTGGTTAAGTAGGCTGTAACATATCGTGCAACTGCAGTGGAATTGTCTGAAATGTGCTGCACATCTATGTTTGCATTCCATAAGAGGGCAATGATTGCATTGTAATCATTGATATATTTTGCTTCTTCTGTTCTTTTTATGTAATATGCGTTCTTAGGTGATTTACCTTTAACACTATGGGGCTCATCACGACTTTGGCAGTAGCCCTTAAATGCGGCGGTAGCGCTGTTACCACTGCATTTAAGGGTCCGCCAAATCACAGCTTCGGCTGATTTACCCCAGCTCTGAGCTGGGGGGGAACTCCGCCGAGAATTTGCTGATTTTTGGCATGTTTACCGCCGGCTCAATGGGGAATGGGCAATACCCGTTGTGCCAAACCTGTGATCCGGCGCTAACAGCGCCAGTGGGTTTGGCGGTAGGGCTAATAACGCGAGCACTATTAGCGCCGGCATTACCGCCCAACTCGTGATGAGGCCCTATGTCTAACTGAAGACATGAAGTTGTTTACTTCACCTGTTTCTGTAATTGATCTAGGGAAACCAAAGCGGCATTTGGTGTAGTATTTCCCTTTGTTTTTTTATTTGCAATGACAATATTTCCCACATTTGTGTCTTTGAAATTGTACAATTTGTGCATGAAGATCACTATTTGTTGCTTCTGATGGAATTTCACAAGTGACATATTTTTCGATAAACTGTAAAACAGTGGCGTCACTGTCTTCACCAAATTTAGGAGCATCTTTAATGCATAAAAGCATGTGGATATGTGGTGCTCCTCTGGCTTGGTATTCTTTTCTCCAAAAGAAGTGTTGCACTTCTCCGAGGGGAGGGACAGTTTTATTACAAATAAAGTGTAGCATAGCAATGAAGCGATGATGGAAATATCTTGAAACAGTAACAGGATCTATAGAGCAAAGTTCCCCAGGTGTTAGTATATCTATGTTTGTTTTGTTTTTGTTTGATATGCATAAGAAATCATGTAAATCTTCCCATGCATATTCTGCACAACTTAATGTAACAAACCAAGTCGGTGGGCTAAGGTTTCTTATCATACAACGTACATCTCCGTGATGTCGGAACCAGTACTCTTTGGTACCACGCATGCTTGCTAACAGATTTGTAATGCTTGATTGTAAAACCTCATCTTTTTCTTGCACTTTTGTGTGTGCAACTCCGTAAAATAGAGTTGCTAGTTCACTTTCAAAGAGTTGTTTTTTTATTTGCGATGACAATATTTCCCACATTTGTGTCTTTGAAATTGTACAATTTGTGCATGAATATCACTATTTGTTGCTTCTGATGGAATTTCACAAGTGACATATTTTTCGATAAACTGTAAAACAGTGGCGTCACTGTCTTGACCAAATTTAGGAGCATCTTTAATGCATAAAAGCATGTGGATATGTGGTGCTCCTCTGGCTTGGTATTCTTTTCTCCAAAAGAAGTGTTGCACTTCTCCGAGGGGAGGGACAGTTTTATTACAAATAAAGTGTAGCATAGCAATGAAGCGATGATGGAAATATCTTGAAACAGTAACAGGATCTATAGAGCAAAGTTCCCCAGGTGTTAGTATATCTATGTTTGTTTTGTTTTTGTTTGATATGCATAAGAAATCATGTAAATCTTCCCATGCATATTCTGCACAACTTAATGTAACAAACCAAGTCAGTGGGCTAAGGTTTCTTATCATACAATGTACATCTCCGTGATGTCGGAACCAGTACTCTTTGGTACCACGCATGCTTGCTAACAGATTTGTAATGCTTGATTGTAAAACCTCATCTTTTTCTTGCACTTTTGTGTGTGCAACTCCGTAAAATAGAGTTGCTAGTTCACTTTCAAAGAGTAGGTGGAATATGTATTCCACATTTTGTCTAAATCTGGGATCTTCAGAACACATTTGTAACGAGCGGTATTCTGATGCTGTTATCTGAATGGATCTATCATTGTACCTTCCGCCTTTCCCAGTAGGAAAGAGTAGAGAAAAAGCATGTGCTCTATACTTTTTTCCCATATGCTGATTGGTGATCCTTTGGTTTGCCGCATTTGGTATGTTTTGAGTGCATCATCTATGGTGTCATTTGAGTGTAATGGATGAATTGTATAATGGTCTAAAATATTGGATACTGTAGCAGGATCTAGAAGTTCAAATTGACCAGTTTCTGGTGACTCTTGAATTATTTCAGTGGTTTCCCTTAGGTTTTTGTCAATATTCATTTCTTTGTAGTATTCATTATTGTCTTTTAGATATTGCAAGGCTTTTCTAACTTTATGTAAGTCTACGAGTTGTTGCCAAATTTTTTTGTCTTTTGTAGGTACACCATTTACTAAGACAATTAAAGATTGCTATATTGAATGTTGCACTCCCAGAGTGTGCACATTTTCTTTCAGATCTAATGATAAATAAAATACTTTGCCACAAATGCCGTCACTAATTCAGAGGGAGGTAATTTGGCTGTTTTTGGTTGGAGGCGTTTTATTGCTTGAAATGGGTGCACTGTTTGAATTATGACGCTCTCATATAAATCGAGTTGTTGCAGGGGTTTTGGTAGTGGGAATAATTCCAAGTTATTTGTGATAGCATGTGAAGGAGTTTGGTTGTTGTCAAGTTTTGTAGTGCAGTAACTGCAAAGTATTAAGGGGTCAATTATTTCATATTTGTTTTTTGCTATAAGGTAGAGAGCTAATTTAAACCATTTGGAATCTTCATTGTCTCCTATTTTGTATGTTATGTCTACAATTTTTGTGCTACTTTTATAAAAAGTTCTGCGGCAACACACACACGCATGGTTTGGTACTTCAGCTGATGTACTTTTAAATTTTAGTATTTCTTTTTTGTATGTGTGTAGTAGAAGGTTGCCATCTGTACAATTGTTGCTAGTCTGTTGTAAAGCTATTGCATTTTGTAAGTGGCTTTCACTTCCAAAATATTTTCAATGGATATGCTCTATTTCTTTGAGTAGGTCTTTGGCTGTACCATGTAGAAGATTGTTATTTAAACTGGCTAGTGCTAAAGCAGGATTTTTAGCATAGTACAGTTTATAGACTAGATTTCTTATAGTTGAATGATGTGTTGATATCATTTTGATATGATGCAAGGTGCTTTTGCAAATAGGTCCTGAAATGCAGGCTAATGAATTTCCTTGTAGTCCTGTGTATTTGCGCAATGGACAGGTATCCATATTTTGTAGTAGTTTAATTTTGATTTTGTCTTTGCCTTTCACATACTGATTGAGGAACTGGCGTAAAGATTTGAAAGATTTTTTGACAATGTTACACATTGATGTGCATGGCCATTTGTATACTGGACGTTCTGGTTCAGTCGAATGGAGAGGTGATACTGAGTTTTCTGGGTATATTTTTGTAAGCAGTATTTCTTGTTGCATTATGGTATTATTAAGTTTTTCATACCCTCTTCCACTGCTATGTATGGCAATTGTGTTTGTTTGCTTTTGTTTGTATGCTTCTTCATTGAAATATGGTTCTGTGCGCGTGGTGTGAATCCATTCACCTCCAGAGATATTTAAGAAGTAATTTTTGTTGACAATCCGTTTATTGAGAAGTCTTTTTTGTAATTTAGTAGTTAGTTTTGTTAGTGGTTTCATTCTGTTTAACACTAAAATAAATAAATTCCTTTTGAGAAGGATTGCACTGTCTATCAAAACTTCTAAGATTAATTTTCTACGGTAGGTTTTAAGGGTTGTGCATGATTTATCTCATGTTTTTTTAAGATTCTGAAGGACTCTGTGGCGGAATATTTTTGCTAAAATACTTTTTTTGATATGGTTACTTGCCACTACATCAAGATTTATAGAAGCAGTATTAGCAGTAGTGGTAGCTGAATTCTTGTTAATCACTTGCTGTTTCGTTTTACATTTTGACAGAGGAGGCTAAGTTTCTGTACTGGAAGCTTGTTTTGTTTCGCTTAATGACTGTATTAGCTGTTTTGTTTGAATTTTTTGTACAAATTCTGCTAGAGATGGATGCTAATTTTGGACACTTTATTTTCATTTGCTCTACTTCTGCATTGCTTTCTACGGACTTGCTTTTTGGTAGGCATTCTTTGGGGTCTGTTGAAAAAAAAGAAGGTATGGGTTGGGCTGTTCTGCAACGTACGCGTGCTGTGTCCATGAGTGTCTGAGTATGATGGTAAGGATGTATGTGGTAGTGTGTGATTGCGCATTGGGCAGCTACAACTAGTTGGGAAAGCTATTCTTCTATTTGTGTGTTACTCTACTGGGGTTCAGATGACAGTAGAAAGTAAGCTAGTGGTGAGGAGAAGCACTAATACTAAATCTAATGGTATAGAATTAAAACGGTTCTTTGTTCTGTAATACTAACATTCTAGGGGCTGAGTTATGTCATTTGTGCACCGAAAAACTGGGATTTGTGCACCATTCTGCCTGCTAATCACTGTTTAACAAATGGGGATTTGTGAGCAGAATGGTGCACAAATCTCTGTTTTTCGGTGCACAAATTCCATGAATCAACCCCACAGTGTGTTTGAAGAACAGTAAGAATATTATGGTAGCATTGTACTTACTCTTTTTGTGTGGAATGAGCAGGTTTCTTCTGAGTTGTTGTTTGTACTTCAGATGCTGCTGCTTTTCAGGAGAATGGTCTTCACTTCAATTGTAAAAGAAAGAAGTTAGTAATTTTGTGTGCTTACAGCACTGGTGTTAATTTAGACATTGATTTTTATGTTTTTGTAGTAGTATTCTTGTTTGATATCTGAACATAGTGTGCGCATGCAGTTTCCTTTGACTATGTGCAGCCTTTATATTTTACTTACAATATGTTAGTTCAACATGCTTTGCAAATGAGTAGAATACTAATTGGCTGATTCATGGAATTATTTGCACCGAAAAACAGGGATTTGTGTGCCATTCTGCCCACAAATCCCCATTTGTTAAACAGGGATTTGCGGGCAGAATGGCGCACAAATCCCCGTTTATCAGTGCAAATAATTCCATGAATCAGCCAGTGCGTGTATGAAACTCACTTGGTTTTTTAAGGTTGTTTTATTGAAGGTTAGGAGAAAGAAGAAATACTGATATACCTATTTTGCAATTTTTATAAGGTAAATTGCAGACACTGTATAGAAAAACATGGAACGTATGCATTTGTGAAGGTGTGGGTAATAAATCAGAAGGATGTGATTTACAGGCAGTGGTGTTATTGCAGCTGGGAGCGTTTCAATGATAGTGTCTACCTGTGTAAGTGTATGAAGATGCATGACCTTATCCGGGCTGTGTGTCATTTTATAATACACTACTAAGTGTTTGTCTACAATTATACTGTTATTTCTCCCATCTTCTAATATTATAATTTTTAGATAACTGTGTGTGTACATTTTTCTTTAGATAGCAGACAGGTTTGGAAGTGACAGTTGATTATAGCAGATGGGAAAAATGACAGTAAGTTAATTTTACAGGTTATACAGGTTAAGTAGCAGTTACTCTGTTTATATGCATTCATAAGAGTTGTACATGTACTGTGCAGAAAATATGCATACCTGTAGTTTGTATTCATGCATGTAGATATGCATGCAGCTGCAAGTAGAAATCTTGGTGACTTGTAGAGTAGTTTGTTGTAGTAGGTGCTTTCCAATGATATGAGACTTGTAGTCAGAGTGATCAACAGTACATTTGAAGTGCTGAACTCTGATGATGGAGTTAGATGTAGAGGTCTTGGATGTGATTGGTGGATGGTTGTGTGACTGCTTAGCTGTATCCAATGAGGGAATGGCACAGAGAGTGATGTGGAAAGGGTAGAAGGGCTGTCTTAGAGTTATGCGGTCCGCAGACACCGCTGCTGTCCGCGTACATAGTGTGCCACATCCGGGTTTTCCGGCACATCCATCATGGAAAGGGGACTGTAGGGATCAGCCAATCAGATGTTGAGGTTGTGGATTTGTGTTGAAAGAGACTGTAGTGAAGATGGCAAAGCTGGAGAAAGTCAGGGTGTTGGTGCTTGGAGGTATGTTTGCGCATTATTTACAGCAGTATGCTCAATGAAGGCATGTGGCAAACAATTCTGATGTTAAAGGAGTGGAGGTGGTGTGGAGCACTGTGCCTGATTGCAATGTACAGGGAATTGTACAAGTTTGTGAAGATATGGGCAGGATGAACAGTCCCCATGTGGTAGTTTTGCACTATGGTGCTTTCCATTTGGGCTATGTCAGTGCCCCTACTTTGTTGGAAGATTTGGAACACTTGGTTCAAGCAGTAATGAACATCCTTCCAAATGCCAAAGTAATTTTTTCTGGATTAGTACATAGGGCAATATGGGACAATAGTTCTGTTTTTTGTCCTCAGCAAAACATTGCTAGGTGTGCAATCAACCGCGGCATATGTGCTTTCATGCTTAGAGCTGGTATGTTCTTCTGTAATAATGAGAATATTGATTCCAGTAATGCTGTTTATTTTAAAGAAGATGGCATTTCCTTATCTTTTATGGGAAATGCCATTCTGTTTTGGAATGTAAGGGTTGCTTTGGAGAAGGTTATGTGAAGGTTTTAGGAGTAAAGAAAAATAAAACCAAAAAAATACAAAATAACAGGTGTCTGTCAAGCGTCTGCAAAAAAAAACAAAAAAAGGCTCTTTTCAGAGCCAACTTCCAAGGAGAAATGGTGTACACAATTAAAATTTACATTCACCATGCTCAGATTTTTCGATATCTCCACGGACATGGCAGTAGTCCGCAGACAGCGCATATTACATACAGGGATTTTGGAGTGGAGAGGCATGCAAATGAGAATGAGCAGAGCACAGGATTGGTCAGTAAAGTTTACTGGGTGTGTTGTGTAAGGAGCGAGTTTGTCAGAAAGTCTTTTTCCTGAGAGAAGAACAGATAGCTATGGCTGTGTGTTTCAGAAAACAGATTATCTGGATTTTGGGAGACTCATGGATACATTGGTTGGAGGTGCACGCAGAACACTGTGGAGTAGCTGTAGATCTTGGATTCACTCATGTGGAAGTGCACTGGCATGGAGTGCGTGGAATGAAGTGGCTGGACTTGGCACCTCTGTGTGCTACTTTGGAGACAGAGCATCATCAAGACATAATTATAATTCATTGTGGAGGGAACAGTTTAGGACAGGTGTCTGGAATTTCATTGCAATTTGCAATAAAAGAAGGACTAGGGAAGGTCATGAACATGTTTCCAAATTCCCAAGTAATTTTTTCTCATATTGCGCAAAGACAAATGTGGCTGCGTTCTTCTTCATTTGGTCCACAAATGGAGAAAGCGAGGCACAATGTCAATAAGGCTGTTTGTGCCTTTCTAAGAGATGTTGGCATGTCTTCTTTTCACAATGAAAATATTATGTTTCGTAGCACATACATTTTTCGCAGAGATGGAGTCCATCTTAATTATGCTGGCAATCAGATTTTTCTGAGCAATGCACAAAATGCATTGCAACCTTTTTTGGAATTACAGCCATCCATTTTGCAGTAGGTGTTGACCATTTCAAGTTTTTCAAACACAAAAAAACACCACCAGAAGGCTCTTTTCAGAGCCACCACTTCCCCCCAGAGAAAAGTGCAATGGTTTTGATAGGGCAGCACCCCAAAATTGTATATGTCCACGGACTGTCTGCGGACTTCTAAAAAATGCAACGGCCCTGCACCATTTATTTGCCACTTCTATTTTTAAACTGAGAAAGGCGGCTCTGAAAAGAGCCTTTTCTTGGGGGATTTTTGTTGTTTTTTATATATATATATTTTTTACACATGACACACTAGGAGAGGAGGGCAAAGGAGGGTAAGGAATGGACACCAACCACGGGGATAAGAAAGGGCAGGTGGAGAGAGAAAGATGTAGGGTGGGCCTTACTTAGGTAGGTAGCAGACCTTCTCATGCTCCTTCTCCGCAGTCTTGAAAGCACTTCAAAGATTCTCCCCCTGCAGAGTACTGCATTGCAATACATACACAATATTGTGACCCTCGAAAGGTAAGGGTCAACAGCATCATGAATGGCCTGTGAGGCAGCTGGAGGGATGCGCTCTCCCACAGGAGTGTCTCTTGTGGTGAGAGGAGCGGAAACAGAGCATGTGGTAGAGGAACTCAACCTACTACATTGATCACAAGGTACAACCTTACGAACATCTCCACCGTGGAACTACCTTAGGTGTCGCTTCATGGATGTCGTACCAAAGCTGTACGAACCAGGTCTCCCACGACTCAGCACCATTTTGCACTGGTTGCAGGTGACCTTGTTCATACGTGCTTTTGGTACGTTACCATGAATGAATGGTAAACAACCGCCACACCCAAGATTCATGGCGAGTGCTGGTAGTAGGGACTTCCTCTACCTCATCATCTTCATCCTCCTCTACATCCTCACGCCTGTTCCTCTCTGCAGGCCCTTCGGGAGGTGTTGGTGGTGGAGGGGTTGGGGTGGTGCTGAGGCAGATTTAGCAACAGCAGCCATGGATGCCATCAGGGTTGATGTGAAAATCTCAGTAAGAGCAGCAAAGGCAGCAAAAGTCAATCTGCAATAGCCAGAAGCACAATGAAGATCAGCTCTGAGATGTGGCCTTTTATAGGGGTGCTGGTGCGTGCTCCGCGGACAGCCGCGCTGTCCGCGGACAGTTCGAACACCCCAAAAAAGCTCAAAAAGTTCCAAGAAAGCCAGGGTCATTGTCTGGGACATATACACTGGTGAATTTTTCCTCTAAAATACTTTGGATGGTCTGGAAAAGTACTTTGAATATGTTCGGGGACCCAGACAGTGTCCGCAAATCAGGACACACGCTCAGCGTGGGTGCGGTCACATGATGACGTCGTGAACACGTCCGCAAAGGGAACCGGTGTCCTCAGGACACCAAATGCACAGGAACGGTTGTGCACATGTGCACGGGTGTTCTACGGACAGTGTTCGGGTCCTCAAATGAATTAAAAGTGTGACACAAGTGAGACGGACAGTTTACGGAAAGGTGCGATGTTCGTAGGACTTATGGGTGTAGTGCGCATGTGTGTAGATGTTCTACAGACAGTACGGACAGGTATAGTGTCCTTAGAACACCCCCATTTGGGTTAATTGCAAACATTCCAACACCGGTTGTGTTCTAAGAACAGTTCCATGCTGTTTACAAACAGTATGGACAGGTATAGTGTCCTTAGGACACCTCCATTTTGGTTAATTGCGGACATTCAGGACACTCAGCGTGTTCTGAGAACAGTTCCATCTTGCTTCCCGACAGTACGGACGGGTATAGTATCCTTAGGACACCCCCATTTTGGTTAATTACGGACACCCCAGACAACGCGCGTGTTCTAAGAGCAGTTTCATCTTGCTTGCGGAGGGTACGGACAGGTATAGTGTCCTTAGGACACCTCACCTCCATTTTGGTTAATTTTGTACATTCCGGACACTGGGTGTGTTCTACGAACAGTTCCATGTTGCTTGCGGAAAATACGGACAGGTATAGTGTCCTTAGGACACCCCCATTTTGGTTAATTACAGACATCCCGGACACCGGGTGTGTTCTAAGAACAGTTCCATGTTGCTTGCGGACAATACGGACAGGTATAGTGTCCTTAGGACACCCCCATTTTTGTCAATTATGGACATCCCGGACACCTGCGCTGTCCACAGACATCCCAACTGTCTTTTAAAAAAAACAAAACACAAAGGACTGAATTAAAAGACACATAATATTTGTTTTTATTATATACAGATATAAAATTTATGAAAGAGAGGGGGAAGCAGAAACTGACACAAATACAGGGGAGTTAGGGGTTTGGAGAGGATGGATGGGGCGAGATGAAGGGATGGAAGTCTCATCAAAACGTTTTTCTTGGTGTTGAGGGTTTGGGGATAGTTGACTGGGACATGGAGAGGGGGAACAGGTGCATGTTGGACAATGATATTTAATTTTTTCTTTTATGTGTTCCTCCACAAAATGTTTCAAAAGATTGAAATTTTCCATAAGCATGTCAATTTTTTGTTCCATGCGCTGCAGAGTATTTTCTAATGTCTCCTTTGGTGTATTATTTTCAATGTTTGAATGGTCTGTTAAAAATATGTATATATGTTATGTGCACATAAAGTAATGATTATTAATTTGCTTATATAGAGAAGTGTCTACCATTAGTATCACTGTCTTCAGACATTTCCTCACGTGGGAAATTTTCCTCAAGCCATTCCAAGGTACTGGACATTTCTGTGTAAAAAAAAAAAAAATATATTACTTTTAGTGTACCTAACAACAAAGAGAAGGTCCAAACACTGTTTGACAGGTGCTCCAAAGCAAATATTTTATTTGTCTTGTTATTGAAAAAAGTCTAAACTCTTGTCCATCATCAAAGAGAATAGTTGTTGCCTTATTTTGCCCTCTACACGTGTTTCCCCACTTTAATTTCAGTGGTTCATCAGGAGGTAACTACATATAATATCTAGTGATCAATAGTTTTCTTGTGGCTCCTATGTGTTTAGTTGGATGATTGCATTTCTTTGCATCTTGGTTGGTAGATCTTGTTTACTGAGGTGTTAACTTCTTATGTGGTTTAAGGCAATCCCTTGATTTCTCCTAGGGTACGATTCCGCCGGATTCCGTTTTGTGGTTGTGACTGCTCATAGTGTACCTAATACAGAAAGTTTAGAAATATATTTTTAAAAAATGAAGTTTACTTCCTAGTTTCCGGTAAATTGTGTTCTTACTGTTGTGTAGGTCTGCTTTTGCTCCTAGCTCTGCAGTTTCTGTGAGGTAATTATGTTGGAAGCATATCTTTTTTGTTTTGGTATATTCCATTTTAGTACATATGGTATTTAAATGGATGGTTGATGTGTTACATATATGGGTTCCACTTCTTATTTATGATTACATATAATATGTTTATATGCTGCTTTTTTAACTTATTCAGTGTTTATATAGCATAATAGAACAATCTAAGATGCCCCCTAAGTTTTTGGGTAGTGTTGCCGTTGTCGGCGTCCGTCCGCAGACATACACACAGTCCGCGGACATCAAAATCACTAGCAGGGGGTTCAGTATGTTCTATGTTACATGTATATAAAGTAAGGGAATAGTAGTAAGCATCTATCAAATTCACACTATGTATATGTGTATTCAGTAAAACATTATTTGATAAAGGGAGGTTATGGTTAAATTGCGCTACTAAAAACCTATGAAATTCAGTAAAAAAAATGTGTTAAAGGGACGTTATGGTTAAGTTGCGCTACTAAAAACCTATGAAATTCAGTAAAAAATCTTTGTTAAAGGGACGTTATGGTTCAAAGTAAAACTGAAAACCCCCTGAAATTCGCTATTTATGGTAAGCTAAGCAACCATAACTCACGCCACCAACGTGCATTGTTAAGACCAACACCCAGGACATCAAAGATGACATCACAAATGTCATGGATGATATCACGTCATTTTTTTTACTGAATTTCATAGGTTTTTAGTAGCGCAACTTAACCATAACGTCCCTTTAACAACGTTTTTTTACTAAATATATAGATATATATCACCTTAACCCATACTACAGGTCCTGCAGTAGTGGCCCTGTAGTTGTGATTAAGTTGCTCAACACATAGAAAGAGCAATTTTTAGGCAGCTTAGAACTTTGCCCCCCCGGACGAATCATCACCAAACATTGCGAGAAACGTATATGGCTCCTTTGGAAGGATTCCACAAAGGTTGGTGCGGTTTCATCCCGGGGGCAAAGTTATTGGTGGGGGACCCAGAATGTGTGGAAATCCTCATAGAGAAAATGAAAAAAAAATGTGGCTTGCGCATACAGCCCAAGCTGCTGGATTTTCACCAAATTTGCGCCAGGAGCGGCAGCTTGGTCCAGAACGCAGTCGTTTTTTAAAAGAATTGCCCAAAAGTAGGTACAAAAACTAGTGATACTTGGATCTGGTCCGGGGACTCACTCCCTGATTTGGAGTCTGTGGCCCCTTTTTTTCGCCATCCAATCAGCAGACATTGTACATTGCCGCTGATTGGATGGTGACAAATGTGAGGTGTGTCAAAACTTTTAAAATGGATGCCATGTTAGATTTGTTGACTGTGCCCAAAGTACGCAGACATTGTGTTAAAAACATATAAAAAAATACAACATTGCACTTGTCAAACAAATGAAACTATATCTGGAGAGCTGAGGGGTGATAAGGATGGGATGCGATATGGCCATAAAAAGCCAAACATCGCTGCCAAACATGAGCTCCAACTCACGGGCCCCAAAAGTGACCTGAGCCTCCACTTTTGAACCCCCTGCGTGCAAACTTGATACCCCATGTAGCGTGAACCAGTTTTGGCGGAAAAAAAGTGGCCCCAGTGAGGAAAAAAGACCCACGGCGTGAGCCTCCCCTCTCCTAGGACACACAGGCAGCGGGTGAAGATAAAGCAGCGCCGGGTGCCCGGCCCCTCCCACCGCCTGCTCGTGTGGAATGCAGACCTCACTGCGATCCTACAGGGCAGTCAGAGTTTCCCTGCCCGCACCGAAGATTCTACTGCTGCTGACGGGTGCGCGACGGGGAGGCCCGTGCACAACCCCCGTCTGCCCACTCGGGCGGTGTCGGGGCCCGGCGCCGCAGTGGAAGAACCATCACAGCGGAGTGGATAGGTGCCCCCTCACTCCTCCCTCAGAACACTTAGCGGACCCGATCCCCCGATGGCGCCTCGCATCCACCTGAGGTGCCTTCCGTAGGCCCTCTCACAGAGGAGGAGCCCCTCCTGCTTCTCACCCTCGCCCTGACCGAATACGCGGCCGCGGGCGAGACGCAAAGTGATCCGGGCCTCGTCCCGCATCTCCCGCCGCAGACAGCGGCACTCGCCACTCGGCCCCTCCAGGAGAGGTGCCTCCACGGGGACCTCCCCCAACATCCCCTACCCTAAAAGGCCCAGAGGGCCCACATGAACAGTGGCCTGGGGGCCTGAGAGGGGTGGCCCTGGTTCCCAACAAGTGACCGGGGCACCCCTTCTTAGTCCGGACACATGCTATGGAAACAAGACGCTCACCATAAAACACCCCACAGCACGCCCAGTGCTGCGCCACAAGTGAAGGAATCGCCTTCCCCCACAATCCCTATAGGGGAATTCATAGCCACATCCCTTACCCAGGAAGCAACAACAAGAGATCAGCTGCTGGAATCCTTCCAGCCCTTTCATGTCGTGTTCTCCAATCAAGACCACCCTACGTTGAGACCTGCCCCCCACCAATTGTACTTATCGCCACAATCTATAGGCTGTGGCCCAACGCACATCCCCGGGAGAACGTCGCTTGGATATACCCCTAGGGGCTACACTACATGTCTCAAGATGTTAGCCTCTGAACAGAGGCCAACGCTGAGGGTTGAGCCCCCACCAATAGGGCGTGTGCCCTCCTCTGCGTAACACACAGTCAGCTGCCCCCGCTGAGAGCCGCACAGATCACCAATAAACACAAACGAAATATCTGTAAGGGGACCCTCTGAACCTTGCCAAGGCCTGAGCCCTCCGCTGCAAGACCCACCCATTACAACCCTTCTCAAGCCTACCAACAAGATCAGCCCATGCACTGAACCCCCCTGGCATTACAGTGGTCTCGGAGCTGGAAAATTATGCAAGTGGACGGTACGGCCCTTGGTCCCAGGTCGTGTGCCTCCTCCCACCATTACGATCCCACCATCCTGGACTCCCTGAACAACATTCCACTATGTACTTTGAGAACTCCACATCATGCCAGTGCAGAGGGTAAGGCCCCCACTCCAGGGGCGTGTGCCTCCTCGCATACAGGTATTATATGGCCATCCAAAGCAAGCTGGCCAGGTTCGCCTACACCCCACCACACCTGGAACCGGAAATAAATGCTACAATGTCAGTGGAAACGTCGGAGACAGGAGAGGCAGCCACGAAGGGAGACATAGCCACCCTCTGGAGCGAAATCCGAAACATGGGCGCGAGCCTTGGCAGCAAAATTGATAAGATGACGCAAAGAGTGGACAAAATTGAAGAGAGATTGGAGGGTGTCGAAAAAAATCAAGCTTCAATAGATACATTAGAAACCCAACTAGACCTCAGAATGCTCAACATAGAGAGGAGGGAGGACAAGATTCGTCTGAAAATTGATGATTTAGAAAATAGAGAAAGAAGAAATAACCTACGATTTTTCAGAATTCCGGAACATGAAGGAGAAACAGAGGAACACCTCAAGCAAACTGTACATGACATCATCAGAATCCTAGCTGCAGACGAGAACATCGACGAACCGACAATAGAGAGAATACACAGAGCCGGAGGTCCCCCAGCTGGCCCGAGATCCGTCCTTGTCAGATTTCATAAATAGCAAGACAGAGCCAGGATACACACGAAGGCCAGGTCCTGCGACGCTCTCACCCTAGGGGGAGCCCAGATAACCATTTTTCAAGACTTATCCTCGCTCACCCTGGCCCTACGGCATCCCTGTAGCCCCCTAACGAAATGGCTCAAAGAACAAGGGACTAGATATAGGTGGGGATACCCCTTCTCCCTCACGTTTGAGCATGGAAGTAGTAAGATAACCCTCCGCTCCGAAGAAGAAATCCGTGAGTGCATCGCAGACCTTCTCGGAACTGCCCCAAGTAAAGGAATGCAAGATGAACCATTACAAAACAGAGCGAGATGGGGACCACAGGGCATGAGGAGGAAAAAAGTCAAGGGATCTAGGAAGTACAGACGACCCAATGACACACCAGACAGCAACAAATGAAACGGCATAAGTGGGTCCTTCGCTGAGGCGACGCACGACTCGACACCATCGTTCAGCGACCACCAGCATTTCAGAATTCAGAACTGTGGCCCGGCCTGATCCGTCACACGACAAGACTGTCATCCGAGGTGCAGAGATGAACGCCTGGTGGAGATGAACCCTAAAACTGCATGTATAATTTCATTTACTAGTTCGCAATAGCAGTTACTGTTGTTTGATAATCTGTTGTTAAGACCAAAGCACAAAGGGAGAAAGGGAAAGGGGGTGGGGGTGCTCAGAATGTTAATGTGATGTTCGTTGTGGTCGGGGTCATGTGGTTACGACCCTTACTAGTGGTCCGACAGTAGACCGGCTGTAGACACCTGGTCCACCTCGGACGCCATCCAACTGGGACACAGACCTCCATGAGAAACATGAGGGGCGGACAGCGGAAACTGGGGGTAACGGGTATGATGTTTAATACCCAGCAGGAGAAGGGGGGATATACCAAATCGCAAGGCCCCCGTTAACTAGGGGCAGCTATCACACTACTTCCATCGTGGCAATCTCTTGCAATGGTCAGCGCGACGTGATGACCGAGTTCAACAAACATAATACTGACCAACAGTCATGACGAATCCAGTGACAGCCATGGCATACTCAAGATTGGCACACTAAATGTCAGGGGACTTAATTCCCCTACCAAAAGGTCCCTGGTGTCCAGGAAGTTCAAGAGGGCGAAACTAGATATACTTTTTTTTTACAAGACACCCGATACAGAAAAGGAGATGAAAGAAGGATCCTATATGCCGGGCTAGGCTCGGAATACTGGGGCTCTGGCCCACTGAAGAAAGCGGGAGTTGGCATCTTAGTCAACAAAACGATCCGATTCGAGCTCTTAAAGTCCTAGCCGGATGTGAGCGGCAGAGCGCTAGTATTAGTTGGCAAGATACAAGGCACAGTCATCACCCTTACATCAGTGTATGCACCCAACACTGGACAGTCTAGATTCCTACAACACACAATCCCGAATGTCATGAATGAAGCAGAAGATAAAGTAATATTGGGAGGTGATCTTAACACGTGGATGGACCCAAATCAGGACAGGCAGGCAGGCAACCCTCCCATGACCCCCGCATCCTGTCCGGGACCCCCACCGGCTGCGGGTATGATGGAAGCCTACAATCTAACTGACGCATGGAGACACATGCATCCAAATCAAACAGGCTTTACCTTTTTCTCAGCACCGCATGCAACGTTCTCAAGAATTGACTACATATACCTAACACCAGATCTCACCACAGAGATGTCTGAAGCCACCATATCGCCCGTCACGTGATCGGACCATGACATGGTCACGGTCAGTATTGACCAGATGGCCCTCCCCGGGAGGTCCTCCAAATGGCGATGCAACGAGACTCTCCTCAAAGACCCAGTCTTCTGCGAACAGCTCGAGCTAGACATTACCCAAAATGTTGAGCTGAACAACACAGGCGAAATTTCCATGAACACAGTATGGGAAGCTGGCAAGGCTACTTGTAGGGGAATACTCATTAAAGAGGGGGCAGCGAAGAAAAGAGAACGCCAACTCAAAGAAAATAGGCTCTGAAATGAAATCACCCAACTCGATCTCATGGCACAATCTGCTGATCATGATAGACTACAAAGGATTAAGCTGGCCAACGATGAAAGGGGAGAACTACGACAAATGGAGACAGGTAACATCACCCGCAAGCTCCAGTGTCTGAAGCAAAAGCATTACGAACACAGGGATAAAGCAGGCGCCCTACTTGCTGTGTGACTCCGTGGGCAACGCCAGGAGTGATGGGTGCCCATGATCCAAAACAAAGGTGATTCCCACGACCCATACCCTCCCAATATCCCTGAAGTCTTTGCCAACTTCTATGAGAAACTATATACGTCGCAGGCTGCCCTGCATCCAGAACTGATAACAGATTACATGGATAAAATATCCCTGCCAACTCTCCCACCAGACATAGCACAAACCTTGGAAGCTCCCATCACTGGAGAAGAAATTGAAGAGGCGATCAAGAGACTTCCCACAGGGAAAGCCCCCGGAAATGATGGCTACACAGCTGGGTTTTATAAGACCTTCAAAGATGCCCTTCTCCCCTTCATGGTCGATCTCTTTAATAACATCCTTCAATCCGGAGTGGCGCCTGAATCGTTTTCAGAAGCTCTAATAACAGTCATTCCCAAGGAGGGCAAGGACCCAAAGCTGTGCGCCTCCTACCATCCAATATCCCTTCTGAATATCGACGCTAAAATCTACACAAGAATCCTCACTGCAAGGCTGGAGACACACATGCTGGCAATAATACACAACAATCAAGTAGGTTTCATCTTAGGTAGACAAGGCGCGGACTCCACCCGGAAAACTCTCCACTTAATTCACGAGGCCCATAAATCATCAAACACATCAGCTTTACTTTCAATCAATGCTGAAAAAGCGTTTGACAGAGTCGAATGGCATTTCCTGGAGGCCACGTTAAAGAAAATAGGCTTGGGTCCCATATTCTGCCGGGGAATCAAAGCTGTCTATACTACCCCAAGAGCATCAGTGGCAGTAATCTCCCAATTCTCACAATGGTTTCCTCTCAGTAGGGGAACGAGACAAGGTTGCCCCCTCTCAGCAATACTCTTTGCGCTCTCCCTGGAACCGCTCTCCCAATCATTTCGAGCAGATCCCACCGTCGAAGGGATGCAGGTGAACGGCAGAGAATATAAACTAGCGTTGTACGCAGACGACATCCTGCTCCATGTGATAAACCCAGCGTCTTCAATCCCTCGAGCAATCCAATTAATAGAAGAATATGGCACACTCTCAGGCTTTAAAATGAACCAAAACAAATCCACTCTCTTCCCACTCCAGGAACCATCCCCAGAACAGCAAACTGTCCTTGAACGCCTTGGGATGATCATTGGAGGCCCAACACTGAGATACCTGGGGATCAACCTAACGCAACACCTCGATGACCTGTACGAAGCAAACTTTCCTCAACTTCTTGAAACCCTTAAGGCTGATCTTAGAAAATGGAAACCGCTTACTATCTCCTGGATGGGACGCCTAAATGCAATCAAAATGGTGAGTCTCCCACATTTCCTGTACCCTTTTCAGGTTCTGCCCATCACAATCCCCGAACACTTCTTCAGACAAGTCAAGAAGGCCATACTAGAATTCCTGTGGAATGGAACGAAACCCAGGATCCCCTACGACATCTTAATACTACCAAAGGAGCTAGGAGGACTCGGCCTTCCGGACATAGAACGCTATTACCAGGCCACACAACTTAGAGTCCTGATCCCGCACTTGCGAGATAGAAAGGACCTGTAATGGGTCCAGCTAGACAATAATAATCGAACTGCTGCAACATTAGCAGAATGGTTATGGGTCCCCAGACCGAAGCTCATAAGAAGGTTGCATGACCACCCTATTCGGAGGAACGATGTGGAACATATGGAAGAAAGGGAAAGCAATGTCTGGGTTTACTACGTGGCCCTCACCTTTGAGCCATCTCTGGTCTCCCGGGATCAGAGAGGAAATCCCTGAAAACGCCAGTTACCAGACCTGGTTTGATGCCGGCTTGGAGAGAGTCGGTCAACTGTGGAGAGATGGGAAATTCATCTCGATCACGGAACTAGAAGCAGCTCTCCAATTACACCCGATCCCGGTCTTCTTGTATTTACAGCTGAAAGGCATACTATCCAGGAGAGAATGGAAAACCACCACACAAAGGGTACTCACCCCCTTTGAGATGATTCTGTACACGACCAGCACTTCTAAGGGCCTAATAGCACGAATGTACAGGGCCCTAATCACTAAAGATGAAACCCCTAGTCTCCGTCTCAAGGGTAGATGGGAGAGAGATTTTGGCAGAGAATTTGATCAGCAGGCATGGGCCAAAATGTGTGTAACACCCTCCAGAATATCAATTGCATCCCAGTACAAACTACATGCAATAAAATTACTTCATAGGTGGCAGTACGACCCACATAGGCTGTCCAAAATGTTTCAAAGCCCCAGCCCAAGATGCTGGTGACAATGCGGCAGCAATGCCGACTACTGGCACATGTGGTGGTCCTGCCCCAAGGTCCGCATCTATTGGCAAGAAGTCCTGGGATGGATTAAACAATTTGACGGCATAGACAGAGAATTGTCCCCTCTCCTAATTCTTTTCGGCCTCGAAGAAGAGGATGACGAACTGAGTAGAGTAAGCGGACTAGTCGCCCCCATGCTACTGGCGGCAAGGACGGGACTGGTTATAAAATGGAAATCCCCCCGCCTGCCAGAAAAAAAGGACTGGATACAGATTGCCACAAACATCTACACCATGGAGAAAATAACGGCAGCACTTCACGACAAGGCCGCACGACACGAAGAAGCTTGGTGTGACTTTGCCGAGCAGTACATCACAGCCACAGTCACAAATGACTCGACACAGCAAGGAGAATAGCACCCAGTCTGCGCATTCTGGAGTTGGGCACCATATGATTCATCCCCAATTTTCCATGCCTGTCACGGACTTCACTAGAACTTTAGAATCAAAAGATGACAAGCGATGAACGTTCCGCGACCCACCGCGGTTCACCATATCAATACCACGGACAAAGAAGACTCATGAGCTGGGTAAAGGGGAGGGGGGAGGGGACAAGACATTAAATTTCCTTTCATTGAAACGGAACATGTTGATGTAGTTAAGCATTGTTGGAGTATGTCAAAGCAGTATTCTGATGTAACCATGACTGCACAGTATATACCCATTTGTATGTTCATTTCTAATGTTAAAATCAATAAAATTCAAGTTGAAAAAAAAAAAGCCAAACATCAGGTGTTTTTTTCTTCCACAAAGTCCTTGAACAACTCCGATGTTCTGGGGTTTTCCTGTGATGTTCACAAACATCTCAGATGTTCGGGGACATACATGCACATTTCTGCATAACAGGGTTGGCAAAAAGCAGTTTTGCATGGCTTAAAACTTTGGCGCAACTCATTGAAACTGCATTTTGCAATATCATTTCAGACTTGACCCTGAATGGTTCTGCAAAGTGTGGTGCTGTTTTGCCAAAAGGGGGCAAAATATTTGAAAGCCTTATAGATTTAGTGCCGTTTGATGAATCTGCACAGAAGTTTACAAAATGATTTTAGACCCAGATTTGAATGTTTTTGTAATGTTTGGTGGGGTTTTATCAAGAGGGGGCAAAATTAGAGGGGGGTCTCAACATTTTTAGATGGCCTATAACTTTGTTGCTGTTTGACAAATCTGCACAAACGTTTTCAGAATTATTATAGACCCAACCTTGAATGTTTGTGCAAAGTCTGAATGAATTTTGTTAAGTGGGGGTTAAGTTATATGACTAGTTTTTGTACGTACATTTTGACACTTTTCAAAAAATAAATCATGGACGGATTTGCAGCAAACACATGCAAGGAGCATTGGCAATGACCCAAAACCATGGTTTTGCAAATGTGTCATTGTTTTATTTTTTGAAAAGTGTTATAATATAGGTACAAAAAATAGGACAATAGTGATATACCTTTGGTGACTGAGGTATAGCCTGTGGCCATGGGCAGTGGCCAGATTATCTGGGTCAGTGGATCTGCGTACACAGCCGCCCCTTTGTAGGCCTCCTTTGATGCGTGGGAAGGAGTCTTTCTGGTGTGGCGGGGTCATGTCTGAGTGAGAGCTCATAAGCCGGCAGGGAATCCGCCAAGCTGGGTGCCTCTCCCTCTCGGATTATCCAGCGTCGGGTGCACAGCGAGGTTGGTGTACATGGGTGGGAGTGTTTCCTTGCGGCCCTCAGTACTAGGGCCACGTTGGCTGGAGGCCCCACTCGTCCGTGCCATCAGATGGTACGCTGTCATCAACGTAGGCATCTGAAAGTTTTAGGAGCTGTGCCGACTGGATTCTGCTTCTTGCAGATGCATTCTTAGCAGCTCTCTGGGGGTTGAAGAGGGGTACTTATCAGGCTGCAATGACAGGCTCGCACAAAGCTTCAACGACCTGTGGCCATCTTTGCTCGGGCTATCGAGCGCCCCCGCAATTAGATCCTTTTTGTGGTGCATATAAGGATCTATCTATCCATCTGACAGGCCGCAGTGTTGCCAAAGTTCACAGCTGGCGTCTGACATGATCTGGTGGGAGACAGCGTTCTAGGGATCTGCAAGTATTGCGGGCAGCCTGCCAGTGCTGTGCTTGGCAAGATGACAGCCTTGTGAGCATGCGTATGGCACTGAGGAGTCAGGGCAGCTGGGGCTTGCAGTGCGCCTGGTTGCCCATGCCATCCCGGCATGAAGACCCATGAAGGAGCACTGAGCGGAGGTGCTGGGGGGACACAGACAGCGCTGAGAAGGTACACTGGGGTCGGCTTATGGTCCCCGCCGGCAAGTGCATAATCTGACTTGCATCCGGGGCACATGGGGATGAGGCACATGAGAGCGCAGCACCACTGTTGAAGGTGGGTTTAGTAGGAGCTGAAGACAGGAGCTTGAAGCATGCTGCAATGCACAAAAGCATTCTGCTCTGAGCTGCAAGGGAGGGCCCGCTTTGCCGTGTTTGGGCAGCTACTGGCAGCAGAAGACAGGCGCTGGGGGGCACATCCTTGTGAATGCCTGTTCAGTGAATTTTTCAATTGGGGACAGCTGCTCTACTCTGTGCAGCATTTTTACAGGCAATTAAATTAGCCTGAGGATAACACCTTAGTGAGTACTGACAATTGGAATTGCCCTGTGTCTGGCGAAGCCCATGCGGAGTACGTGCTGCACACTGTACTGGTGGATGCGGATCATGTGCAAGGCCTCCCTGTTCCCCAGCCTGTGGGCTATGAGGAAAAGATCCTCACTGCTATAGCTGCATTGAGCTGTTTGCTAGAGGGCAAAATAGAGGCGGTTAAGGCTGATGTGCATGTATTGCGGCAGGACGTGTGATCTCTGGATGAAAGGGTTACTACCACAGAGATGCTCTTAAAGGAGACTGTGACCACTCCATCTGACTTGGAGGCCAGAATATGCACTCTTGAGGCTAGGAATGCTGCATTGGAGCCGAGTGCTGAAGATGCAGAGGGGTGGTCACGAAGAAATAACATCTGCATTCTTGGCCTTCTAGAGGTGAAGGAAGGCCCGGATCCTACCTCCTACATAGAGAACCTGATCCTGCAAGAAGTCGGCCCGGGGAAGTAGTCTCAGGGATTTACGATCAAGAGAGTGCATGAGACCCTGCAGAGGAGGCAGCCTCCTGGCTTTAAACCTGAGGGGTATGACAGCAATAGTCCTTACTTTTCGGGACCGATCAGGGGTGGATTGGGAACCAAAAGAGGCTCTGGAAATATGTGGCCCTATATTACATATTTTCAGCAAGCCCAACCATTTTCCTATGGGAAACTTTGGAAATAGCATGCAAAAGAGGCCCAGGGTGCAGAGGCCTACCAGGAAATCTCCAGAGTTCCCTATAGGCCAGTCCAGCCCTGGGACCGACAGGTGATCCTGCAATTCGCTAGATAGGAAGGCTGTATTTGGCAGGGTAATTTGGCGATTGCTATTTATTCAGACTACTCGCCCTTGTTCCAAAAGCGGAGGAATATATTTGTTCTGACAAAAGAGAGGCTTTGCATGCTGGGCCTCAAATAAATACATGTGGGAGCTGGGGGCATATTTTTTAAATTTATTTATTGAATATTTATAAGGCCCTTCTACAACAAGAAGGTGTTTCAAAGCGTCACAAGACACAAGGGAAGGGAACAAGGGAGCAAATAAACAATGAAAATGACAATGAATAAAATAGAAATGCACAGCGGTTCTACTGTGACATTCCGAGTGTGCGAGTGCTGTGAAAAGAAACAGGTGGGGGCAATTGCTAATTAGGGTCCCCTAGGGGAGGAAGGGCTAGAGGTGCCCATTGGGGAGGCAACCGGTAGGTTCATGGGCGTAGACATCCCAGGTGATGAGGAAAGTCTTCCACCCAACAGATAAGTGCAGGGTGGAGGCAAACTACCAGACAGGCATGTGTGGCCCAGAGGGCAGTGTAGGGAGAGGTGCTGGGGGCAATTGGAAAGATGGCCAGGACCCTATTGTACTCTTGAGGGAACGGTACGCCAATCTCAGCGATAGGGAAAGAATGTGGGGGGGTCAAGAGCCTCCAATTCACAGTGTGGCCGGTGGAACCCGGTGGGAGGGGAGTGACTGCGGGCGGTTTTTCCAGAGGCCCAGAAGCCTAGCCTCTGAGAAGCATTTGGCTGTGTACACACTATACTGTATGAATGGCGACACTTAAGAGGCTGACCTGAAATGCCAGGGGAATTACATAATACATTCGGAGGAACCAGCTCCAATCTTATCTTCGCAGGAGAAAAGTGTCGATTGCACTGTTGCAGAAAACGCATCTGTTTCCTGAGGAGTGGAGGTTGGATGGGGAGGGATGGGACTTGGGTCTACGTATTCGCAATATGCTAGTGGGGTATTGGTGTGGATCGATGCTGCTGTCCCATTATAGTTGCTCGATGTTCACGCAGACAAGGAGGGCAGATGTGTTATAGTTCATGGTTTCATTGAACATCAGGAATTATACATAGTGAACTCCTAAGCTCCAAACCAGGCATTAGCTGCCTTCCTTCGCCCTCTCGTCTGTGTGACTTACTGCTCTTTTGGGGGCGTGGGGACTTTAATTGCATACTGAATCCGGCCATTGACAGACCTGACTCGACAGGTTAGGCCGTCTCCTGCCTCAGTGGCTCTTTCTGCTGCTCTGATCGATCTTTCTCTGGCAGACATATGGCAGGAACTGAATGCAGATAGACAATGTTACTCATATTAATCTGCCCCTCATAAGGTTTACACCAATATTGACTATATGTTTGTGGGACTTGGGTGCTTTCGTGGAGGCGGAGTATGCTGGTCAGTCTATTTCAGACTACTCCCTGCTCATTGTCAGCTGGAACTGGCAAGGACCCAGGTCCACAGTTCCCATGTGGCGCATGTAGGTGGAGATCTTTCAGGATGATGTTTTTAGGGACCAGTTGGAGGACTTCCTTGCAGACTTTTTGCAGAACAATGTTGGAAGTGTGAAGGGATGGGGGACAGCCTCGGAAGTACTTAAGGTGGTTACTAGGGAAGAGGTTATAGCTGGGACAGGCATTATTCGGAGATCACTGCGTGAAGACATTGGGAGGTTGGACGACTAGTTCCAATCAATAGAGGGAGGTAGAACCCTGGACCCTGCAGATGAGGCAGCACTCTTGGAGCTCTGCACTCAGTGTATTGAGGCACGGGAAAGACTTAGGAGGTTTGATTATGTGGTGTACATGACACGCATGCGTGGAGAGGGGGATAAGTCAGAGAAGCTGCTGGCATGGCTGTGCAAAAATAAGCAACCAAGACGGGCAATTACGATGATACAAGATGAGTGTGTAACACCCTGGCGCTAACAGGTAGAGATAAAAGAGGGCTCTAGGGCCTTCTACAAGACACTGTACAGTCACAAGCATCCTTTTGACCCTGATGAATTTCACTCAGTTCTTTCCCTGGTTAAGTTGCAGCAGCTGACAATGGAACAGACCGCCATGCTAGAGCTTCCACTGACCGCGGAAGAAATAGGGGGGGTGATTATGTCCCTGGCGACTAGGAGGACTCCAGGTGGAGATGGGCTCACGTCCGAATTCTACAAAGAATTTCAGGCTACACTGACCCCGGTTTTGCTCGATGTCTGCAATGAGGCATACGAGGTGGGCCGCCTACCACACAGCATGCGCAAGACGTTTTCAGTCCTAATAGTAAAACCTGAGAAGCAGGCAGATTTATGTGAATCATATCGGGCATTTGAGATGCTGAATCAGGATGCCAAAATCCTTTACGCCACTGCAGGCGGATGCCTCAAACGGGTAATTGGCACTTTAATTCAAGGGTATCAGACTAGTTGTGTCCCTGGCAGCAGCACTTCTAAGAATCTCTGTCGCTTGCAGCATTTAATTGATCTGACTAATTTACAGAACGCTCTGTAGCTTCCTTGGATGCTTTTAAGGCATTTGATTCTGTTTACTGTGAATGGATGTGTACGACATTGCGGGTACTTGGAATGGGCGAGGGATTTATCCGATGGGTGAAGTTGCTGTATTCTGCGACCTGTGGCAAGGGTTAGGATGGGGAAGCAGACGTCTGGTATTTGAGACATAAAGAGAGGTACTAGGCAGGGCTGCCCACTATCGCATATGCTTTACATGCTGGCTCTGGAGACTCTGGCATTCTTTCTTCGGAGTGAGTTTTCAGATGTGGGTATTATGGTCTCTTTATGCCAAGCATGTCCTCTTGTACCTGATGCGAGCTACATCATAATCCGCCTATGATTCTGGAGGTCCTGGACAATTTTGCAAGGGTGTCAGGTATCTCCTTTAAAAAGTGAAAGTTGTACCTTTTTCCTTTTGCTGGGCTGCGTCATTATGAACCCAAAAACTTGCTGGACCTAGGGTTACACTGGGAGGTGCAAACTTTCAAGAACTTGGGCATACATATTGTGCACACGCTGGAAGGCATCCACACTAAGAACATGGTCAGGGCAGTGGACGGGGTGAAGCAGTCCAGGAGGTTCTGGGGTGAGCTGTTCCTGTCGTTAATGGTCGAATGGCACTTGTCAAAATGGTAGTGCTCCCATGCCTACTGTACTCCTTTGTCAATGTGAACTGTTTTATAGCGACTGGGGTTTTCTGGCACTTGGACTTTGTGATTAGGGACTTCTTATAGGGACAGGGCAGACACAAGATAGCCTTCACCACCCTCTGTATGATATATGAGGACAGGGGGGGTGCAGCAGCCCTTGCTGGAACTCTATTACCTGGTCACGCAGCTTCAGTATGTGGCCGCATGGCTGTCAGATGACCGGATGGCGGAATCTGCCTGGCTGGGGGGGGTGACATTGCTAGCTGTACTCAGGGAAGCCCCCTGGGTCCCAGGCACTGTCTTGTACACACACCCCACATGATTACACTCGGCAGGCAGGTATGGGATAGAGCACTGAAAGCGCTTTGGCTGCGGAATCCATATGTACGATTGACGGCAGATTTGTGCCTCAATGCTGATCTGGCTGTCGCCAGGAGATGAGATTGGGTGGGACTGGGGAGACGTGTGCAAGGAGTGGGCGTTTAAGAATTTCGACGATCTGATACACACAGAAGGGTTCTCCAACGGTACATTTTTGTGATATGCTAGGCTTGTCAAAATGGCTAAGCCTAAATGGTCTGACTGGCTGGGGAAACAAGAGCCCAATGGGCTGCTGTCCTTATTGTATGGCTTGGAAGATGGCTGGAGGCCGGTGTCTAGGCTTATGGATGCTTGTTGCATGCAGTGTACGAGAGGGGTACGAAATGTAGATTACAATGGAAAGCTGACTTGGGCCAGGTGCTGAGCCACAACCAGTGGGACAATGTGTTGTGCTTTGTTAAGAAGGTCGCCCGCAATGCACGATTTTGCCTTATCCAGCTTAACTTGCTGCATAGAACATATATGACTCCCAGCAGAGTGGCCAAATTTGATGTTAGGGTGACGCATAGCTGCCCTGGTGTAATGTTGACAATACTGATCTCATGCATATATTCTGGAATTTCCCAAAGACGCAAACCTTTGGTGTCACATAGAGAGGGCATGTGCGACGAGCGAGAGTTGGTGGGTTTTAGTGGTCTCCTCAGGAGTGCCAGCTGGGCGCCTATCCCAGACCAGACAAGAACAGGTATATGATTAAATGTATGGATTTGGCTTGTGTTCTGGCTAAGCGACAAATATCTATTGTGTGGAAGCAGAAGGCGGGTTCACAATATTGTTTATGGCGCATTGATTTCAAAGTATGGCGTGAGGCTGAAACCACTAAATGGTTCAGGGCCATGAAGATAGGAATACGGGAACCAACTGAGAACATAGTAGCCTAGAGGGGACTCCTCCTTGCAATGTTGGCCCATCAGATGATATGCCCCAATGATCGCCTGGGGCTCCTTTAGATGAACATATGACTTGTTACACAGCTTGCCTGAAGCCTGTCTATCATAGGCCATGGGAGACCACTGTGGTTGCATTGGATTACTGGCTGGCTCATTCCAACCCACATATCCCCCACTGACTTTTGGCGCTGAATGTGCATGGTAACCCCATTCCGGACATTGTACCTATACAATACTGGATGCCTTATTGGTTCTGTTTTCTTGTTTTTGTTTCTGTTGTTAGTGCTTTTGGGACTACTTGATGGCTCTATTGATTCTTGTTTGCTGATACTGCCTCTTTATCAATAAAAATATTTTTTAATAAATAGAGTTGCATCTATTCTTTTGGCAAAAGCGTTGTGTGCTTTCCTCAAGTGGGGAGGCGTGCAAGTTATTCGCTTTTTAAATTGGAAAAAAAGGCTGTCACGCCTACAGCCAAGAAAACTGGGTAGATTTTCAAGAAACATGTGTGAGGGGTGGAAATTTGGTATTGAATGCATGCTTTGTAAAAAAAAAAAAAGATTGTAAATCCATTCAGAGGATTTTTTAAAAATTGACAAAAATGTGGTACAATAAATTAGTGATATCTCTCTCCCGTCATTGGAATCACTTACTGATTTGGTGTCCATGGACACTTATCCACCAGATTTCATGGACTACACCCAAGGGAGATGGTTGTTCAGTTAGGGAACATGAAGAATGTCAAACATTAGGAAATCAATGCCATGTTTTATTTGCGAACAGCGCGTGTTGTTCACAGACATTGCACTGAACAAAATTGCAGACACATAGGATTCCATTCATATTTTGCAAAATACAATCTCAGGTTGGGTGAGCTGTAGTCGGTATTGGGTGCAATATGTCTACAAAAGGGTCAAATGAAGATGCCGTTTTTGTTGCAAAGTCTGTGGGCATATCAATGAAATTGCCTACAGCAAGGTGGTCATTTTAGGGGCAAGAAGCAATACAATAGTCTTACACATAAAATATGTGTATGGAGTGTGTGGACTGGTCATGAGGGATTGGTAGATATTGGAAAAATAATACAAAGCAGGCAGCCCTTTTTTCTGCCGAATCTGCAAGCAATATTATTGTCCACTAACATTTTTGGGGGATAAAGGCATTTTGGTAAGGGACCCCAGGCGTTGTGCCCACCTATACTTGGCTCTGTTGAAGCACTGGTTGTGTTGCTGTAAATCGTTTTGTGATTGTTTTTGTCACAGGATAAGCCCCATACCCACTTTTCCTGGGACTGAAGACACACTGCTTGCAGTGTTGCAAAAGTTTCTGCAAAAGGTTGGGTGCATAGTCTGTTGGTTAGTAGATTTGTGGGCCTTATGATATATGATATGATATGATATGATATGATGATATGAAATGGCATTTATAAGCACCTACACACAAGTGTTTGAGGGCCCGATGAGGCAAGGGAAGGGGAAGACAGAGACAACGATCTTACTAGGCCATGTGACATTGAGATCGCGCAAGTGCAGGGGAAGGGGTAAGGGGAAAAGTGCAGGGAGGAAGGGAGAGGGGGAAGTGCAGTACATGGGATCTACAGTAAAATGAATAGAATAAATACGCAATAAGTAAAAGTGTGGCCAGCTGATAGCAAGTGCAAGGGTAGGTGCAGACATCAGGTGTCAAGTGCTGGTAGGGGACTGTAAGGGTACAAAAAACAGTCCCCAAGTGCGGGGGTAGCCAGCGAGGCAGTGCAGGTGTGCAACTGGTGGGGGAGGGGACCTGGGCCCGAGATCAGAGGGTAGGTGACCAGTGCAGTTCCAGATTCAGCTGGGAATTCGGCTGGGGAGAGGAGGAGAGAAAGCAGAAGCAAAGATGAAGGTTTTGAGGTGCTTCCGGAACCAGAGATGGTTCTCCTCAAGTTTCAAGGAGGCAGGAAGTCTGTTCCAGAGGGAGGCCCCAGCCGAAGAAAGAGAAAAGTGTGCACAGCACCTGGCCAACAGCGAGCCACTGTCCCCACTTTTCCCTGGCACTGATAATGTACTGATTATAGAGTTTGCTGAGTGTTCAGCAGCATTGTAAAGTGGGCATGGGGCTGGTCTGAGGACAAGCCACATGCCCATGTTTTCCCTTGCACTGGTGTTATACTGTTTGCAGTTTTTTAAAAGTATCTGCAGAATGTTGGGTGTGTGTAGGTTATTTGGTAACTCTGAAAGGAGGTCTGTGGGTCTTGTCATCGCCAGGGTAAAATAGGCACGGAGCTTTGTCACAGTACATATCCCTGCCCGCCTTTTCCTGGTACTGATGATATACTGTTTATAGTGTTGTTAACTTGTCTCCAGAATATTGGCACTGAGCTTTGTCACAGCACATATCCCTGCCCGCCTTTTCCTGGTGCTGATGATATACTGTTTATAGTGTTGTTAACTTGTCTGCATAATATTGGGTGCACATGAGGTTGGTTGATAGTTTTGAGCCCAGACTTTGGACCTAATCACAAGTTCGACGGAAACCCTTAAAAGTGGCAGTAACGGAATTAGCTCCAAAACAAAAACTGCTACGCCAGATCACAAGCTGGCGCAAATACCACCGATTGTAATATCATCCGGCGCTATTAAAGCCGGCACTATTACAGCGAGCACAATTACAGCCAGTGCTTTTACAGCCGGCCACATGATGCGCAAACACAGCCGCATCACAAGTCAATGTCCAGCATTATTATCTCTGAAAACCGGCGCTAATAGCACTGAAAGCATGGAGCCGTTATCTCCAGCTTACAGCTGGAGGTAAATGGACACAAGAGGCATAAATCAAGGCACAGTTGAAACCAATGCACTCCAAATGGCTATCCCTACCCCAAACACTGTTTTCCACACCATACTTCCATTAGCGAATGTGATATGGGACAGGCAGTTGATCATGCTGACTCTGGAAGCACAGAGGCAGGAGGAGCAGGCCAGGACACAGGGAGCATGGCGGGCAGAGGAGGAGAAGGAGAAGAGCACAAGCAAGGCATGCACCCATCCCCAGGGACAGGCCCTTACCCTGGACCCTAACTGACACCCAGTTGGTGGCACTGTACCGCCTGAACAGGGAGACCATCACAGAGCTGCTCACCATAATCCAGGATGACATAGGAAGCAGGATTAACATCCATACAGCTGTGCCCCTAGTGCTGAAGCTAGTGTTAGAACTACAATTTCTAGGTACAGGCACCTTCCAGCATTCTGTGGCCATGATGCAATGCATGGCACAGCCCACATTCCATGCAGTGTTGGGCCAGGTGATGGATACCCTACTGCATCATGTGCAACACCACATCACACTGCCAACCACCCCAGCCCAGGTGAATTACATGAAGGCACAGTTCTATGACATAGCACACATGCCAAATGTGATCGCAGCTCTGGTCTGCACCCATGTGGCATTGGTGGCGCCCCTGGCCCAAGAAGCTATCAGAAACCGCAAACATTACCACACCCTGAAGGTGCAGGTGACCTGTGACCCGACCTCATCACCACCCAGTGCTGAACCCTGCTAGGGAACAGCACACTCCTGGGATACATGGAGATGCACCGTGGACGATGGACGTGGATTATGGGTGGGTACAACAGGCCGCATGGATGCGCTATGGAGCACCTCACCAAATGTGGGGGGGCATTGTCGATGTGAACAAGACCGCCTGCCTGCTGTTCTGATTTTTTTCTGCACCAGAGGAAGCAGCTGGAACATCCGAGTCTATGAAGGGCTCCTTTATCTTCATCCTGGCATGGCCTTTTCATAATGGCCACCGGAATGCATCGGGTGCTGTTGCCGGCACCTTGGAGGTCCAAAGACTGCCTCCCTGCCCTCCTGATTAGCCAGGGCCACACACAAGAAGACTGGAGGTCTGTAGCCGGCAGGAGTTGCGGGCCCCTTCTAAGGCCCTATTTAAGGCACGTTCCTGTCTGGCCCTGTCTTTTCTTTTTTTCTGCATCAGCGGAAATAGCTGGTAAATTGGAGTCTGTGACAGGCTCCTCTACCTTCATCCTGTCCTGGGCTTTCCATCATGGCTGCTGGATGCATCAGATGCTGTTGCCGGCACCCTGGAGGTTCGAAGACCACCTCCCTGCCCTTCCGATTGGCCGGGGCTACACAGAAGAGGCTGGAGGCCTGTAGCCGGCATGTGATGACGCCCCCTTCTAAGACTCCATTTAAGGCACGTTCCTGTCTGGCCCTATTTGTGCCTGGATGGTCCTGTGGGCCACCCGATTTTACACTCGTCTTGCCGACACTTTCAGCTTTCCTCAGTGCTCCCCCAATCATCTAAGCTCATGGAAGCACAGCCAAAGGTAAGAGTGCCCTCCTGGGTTTATCTCAGAAGTCACTCCCCTTCCCATCTCCCTCGGCGGGGTCATACTCTCCCCCCTTGCACCGATGTGCACAGGCTGTTTGCTTTTTTCCCCACTTGAGTCGCAGCGTACCTTGCTGCCCTCAGCTTGCTCCTAAAAAAGCACACCCATTCCCGCCTCAGAGGCACTGCTGATCCAACTCACACCCTCATGTCCATCCTGTTGGGCCCTTCAACACCCTAGCCCTTGTCCTGAGTCTCTCTCCCCACCTACTATCCACAGTGTCCTGTTCTCCCCCCAGCTCGATCCTTGCCTTGCATCTGTGCTGCCAGACATTCAAACTTGTGTGTGTTTTTTATATAGCAGCACCCTCCGTTGTGTTTTGCTTTGTGTGGAGCTGGACATTCGAATTTGGTGTTTTACATCTCTGCACCCTCCACTGTGTTTTGAATTTTGTGCCGGTGGACATTCCAATTGGATCTTTACATCTCTGCACCCTCCGTTGTGTTTTGAATTTGGTGCTGCTGGACGTTCGAATTTGGTGTTTCCATCTCTGCACCCTCCATTTGTGTTTTGAATTTTGTGCGGCTGGACATTTGATTTTGGTGTTTTACATCTCTGCACCCTCTGTCTTGTACTGTATATATGTTCTTCCTCATTTTTCACTACCCTCTTTTAGTTCTCTATCCTGTCCTCTCCTACCCGTCCCCTCCATCTTCCCCCTCTCTCCTTCATTTATTTCACAGCACTTGCACTATCTGAAATGTTGTCAGGCCTAGTAAGATAGTTTTGTTCTGTGCACTGTTTGTTTGTTCGCCCTGTATTACAGTCTGCGTTGTTCAATATCTTTTACACTGTATGGTCCTGTGGGCCACCCGATTTTACACTCGTCTTGCCGGCACATACAGTACAAGACTCATAGCATTTGCCCATTCTGAATGACTCAAGGCTTAGTAAGAATGTTATTTGAATGCATTCCCCCTGTTCCCTCCCTTGCCTTGAAGCGCTTTGAAACACTGTTTCCTGTGTATATGCGCTATACAAATGACCAATAAAATACAAAATAAATAAAGCATTGCATGACAAACGTCTGCAAGAGTTTGACCTGTCCACCTCCCATAGCAGCGTCACAGTACAGCCCCAGGAGCATGCACATGTTGCACCCAACATGAGGGATAAGCCCATGTACACACATAGTAGAATGTGTAAACACAAACATGCCTACAGGTATCAGAATGCAACACACAAAAACAGCAATGAATGCTATAAAAGTGCTGCATAGAACCTCACAACAGCAACCCTGCTAGTACCACTGACATGCACCCATGTGCACCAAGCCCCCAAATGGCGAACCACTGCACCCAGAAGCGTACAGATTGCTGATAGTCAACCCAGCATGCCCCATGCACCAGACCAATATACCGGCATAGGACTACCACCATATCGGCATCACATGTCACCGAAAGACACAGCATGTAACACCAGCTTGCAGGGGACAGGCTGCATGTGAATTGAAAACCATGCATCACACAAGCAACACAGTATGCACAGACATAGGACAGACACATTCCACAGATTGATGCTGCATACACCTCAGGACGATGTCGATTTCCATGATACTCCAGTAGTCCACCCGCAGCCCCACATTACCCAGTGTCTAATGGCTGTGTCTCCCCATGCAGTTGACTCCAGATATCCACAGCTGCCTTGGTTTATGACCCATGAGCCGGAACCCCAAACACTGCAAGAGACAGCATACGACTCACACAGCACGACCCGCATAGGCATTGAGCGTACCTTTGGCCTGCTGAAGGCACATTTCTGCTGCCTTAATCGCATGGGTGTAATTTTAGGGGGGTACAGGTGTGCTTGTCCCCCCAACTTTCATGGCACACCATTTTGTCCCCATTCATTTGGCTGGGGCTCCTTTTCTTCAGATGTCATGCCCCCCCACTTTTTCAGCAAAGTTACTCCACTGCTTGATCGCACTGAGGGGGTACTGATGTATGCCCCAGAACAAGTTTGGTGAATTGTGCTACTGTGTTGCATGCTGCACAATATCTGCATGCAGTGAATTGTACCGTTATCGTCTGATGTGGACATGCCACCCCCAGAGTATGAGGATGCTGATCATGATGCAGGGGCTACAGTGAGCATCAACAGAGATGATGTCAGGGATGGCAGAATTGCACGCCAGGCCCTCATGGACAATTTTTTCGAACACATGTACATGGTACAAGACATTTACCACTGAGCGAGAACCACTATTGTGAATAAACACATCTTTGACACAATCAACGATGTCCTTGCATTGATGCAGTTCAACAGCTTTATTTCTACCAAATCCCCAGCACACTATGCCGCACCTCCCTGCTCCCACCACCAGCTCCCCAGCATGCCCACTCAGGGTCAAATTTGTCTTAATGTTATTTCTGTGCCCTCTTCCCACCCATGCCAGATACTGGTCATCTGGGAACCAATTGTTGCTGGCACCGGCCTCTGGGTTTGCTGTGCTCAGTGGGTGTCATGGAGCTGGAGGAATTTGACTCTGGCCCCCAGATGTGCTGCAGTGTGACCTCCTTGCTCTAGTGGATGGCCTCTGCAAGAGCCCGGTCCCCTTCTGTCATCTCTCTGACTCTCTGCCCATAAACAGTCAGGGCGGCAATACTGGCAGCTGCCTCCTCCCGGTTTCTCCTCATGGCTCTCACAATCCTGTGTCTGGCCCCTTGCAGGCAATCACAGATTGCATGGAGGTGTTTTGAATGGGTGTGCCCAATGGCCTCCATCTCCCTGTGGCACCTCTCCATCTCATCCAGCCTGTGAAGGATGGTGTTGCTGGGTGGTGTGAGCTGAATGCAAGTGGGGCTGTGCAGTGGCCCTGGGCTGAATACGGTGAGCCATAGGATGGGGTGTCCACATCCTGCTCTGGCATCTGGGAACCTCCATGGTCTTGCCCCCACTTCCTTTCCTCCCTTCTTACTTTCTATGCCCCTTCTCGTTCTCTTCGCTCTGCTGATCTTTTCCTACTCTCTCCTCCTCCACCTCCCTGCTCCCCCTCCCGCTTCCACTCTGTTCAACTCCTTGCTCCATTCCACTGGAACCGCCTCCCCCTCCCCATCCGCTCTTTTCCCTCCTACCCTTCCTTTAGCTCTTTCGCTCATCTCTAAAACTCTTATCTTTTCCATTCCCCCCTAACACCTCTCACTTCCTCTCCTACTTCTCCCACCACCCATGCCTCACCTCTTACTCCTTTTCCTCTCCACCCTCTCCTTCCTCTTCAATCCCTTCCACCCTACCTCCTGCTTTTGTCTAGTCTTATTCGTCCCTCTCTTCTTCCTCACACCCTCTTGCCTCCCTTCCTACTTCTGCTTGCACCCCCACTCATACCTCCCATTCCATCTCACTCCTTTGTCTCTCTCCACTCCCTCCTTACCTCAGCAATAATGTAAATTGTTCCTTGTACTGTTTTCGAGTTGTGATTCAATTGCCATTTTATGCTTGGTGTATTCTTTTTGTTCTCATGTAAATCACTTTGGATTAAAGTGCTATATAAATTCAATAAAATACAAATACACACTGGCGGTGATGAGGGCTCTCAAGGGTTTTTGCCCCTTCTCTGTGCTGTAGCATTGTGCCGATGTCCCCCTGTGACTCAACAGTGGCCCTGCTGGAAGGTGTGGCCTCTATGTGGGGCACTGCAGCTGCGAGAATGAGTGTGGTGGCCTGGAGGTGCTCCTGGTGGCCTGTGGTATTGCTGCGTTTCTTGCAGTGCCACCTGCAGCCTTAGCCTTGCTGGGCTAAGGCGTTTCACAGCAGTCCATGCACCTAGGCGTAGCCTGTGTGCACCTTTGTAGGGTGGTGGTGGCAGCTGCCCTTGAGGGCCTGGAGGCACCACATCCAGATGGGCCGTTCCCTCGTCCTCCTCCATTGCCTCTAGTGATGCTTGAGTGCCTGGAGAGGACATTGGAAAATCTGTCAGGTAAAGTTCTACCACATGTGTTGTCATGCAAGACACATTTGCTATGGTAGAGAGTGGGACCTCACACATTAGGACTGATGGGCATAGTTGGTCAGGGGACATTGCATGTGTGCACAGCATTGTGGAGATGGTTGCAGCAATGTGTGTGTGACACATGCCATGTGGCCTTTTGAGTGAGTGGGGAGGGCAGGATGTCCATGCTGTGGCTGCTGATGTATGTCATTCATGCCCCTTCATTCCCTCCTCGGGCGGTGCACACCTTGAGGGTGTGTTGGCTTTGCCTATGGAACCAGCACGGGTGTGGTGTGCATGGCACTTGGATTGGTCACTTGCCACCCCTTTACACTGCTGTTACACTCAGGGGTACCCTTGGTGCCTTTCCCCATGGCTGCTGTGGAGAGGGACTCATGTGGCATCCCGTCACTTCAACCTGATTGGCCTGCCGAGCTGTTTGGTCTGCTGACATGTGTCCCTGTCCAGTGGGGCATCTGGTGCTGGACTGAGATTTGTGCATTTGCTTGTGCCGTGGGGGGGAGGGGTTTGACTCAACTCCTGCCTGCTGGCATCCGCCTCTGCACCTCTGACTCCCTCAATGGCCTCCATGTCAAGGACGTGCTGCATTTCTCCTCACAGGCAGTCAGGGCCAGTGTTTCCACAGTACCACCTCCAGTTGCCAGGGACTCCTGGTGGTGTTGGGACAGGAGTCCTTGCACCCTGACCCTGAGATCATTTCAGCGGTTCCTGTAGTGCTCACCATCACGGGGAACGCTGGACACCGCAGTCACATTCTGGATGATGGTAGGCCAGATGGTTACTTTGCGCTTGGCCGATGTCTTCCTCTTCCTGCTGCCATACAGTTTGTCACTCTGTGCCACAACCTCCTCAGTGAGGGCCACCAATTCTCCCTCACTGAACTTCGGTTTACAGAGGAAATTTTCGGCCACCTTGCCCTGGGTTCTCTCCTGTGACATTTTTGATGATTTACAGGTCCAGATGGCTGCAGGAAGTGGAGATATTTGATGGATTATGTTTTTCAAAATGTCCACCGCAATTCTTCCGAGGGATCACCGGCGGAAGTGCTATTAGCGCAGTTTTTTCTGTTTTTTCCGGCGACAGGCCTTATTTCAGCACAATTTCTGCAGGGCGCTAATAGCATTGCTGCTGGAGTCGGGGCCTGTTGTGGTGCCAGGTTATGATGCAGCACTAATGCCACCACACGACCCGCGGTAATGCTATTTGAACCAGTCGGTAATTGTGCCGATTTACTACCAAACTTCTGATGAGGCTTTGTGTTCACTTTTCGTTGGCACTGTTGTTGCACTGGTTGTAGTGTTGTCAAATATCTGTGGAGTGTTGGTCGTTGTTGCTATATTCAGTCCCTTTGTCAAATGGGTACAGGGCTTGGTTGCAGGGCAGGCCCAATGCCCACTTTTTCCTGCATTGATGATACCTCCTGCAGTGTTTTAAAGGTGTCTGGGAATGTTGGGTGCATAGCAATTTGGTTGCTGTCACCATGAATGCAGGGCAAAAGTGGGCATAGTGTCTGGCTGGAAAATGTATGTAGGCAGGGAGCAGGTAGCAGAACTGTTCTGGAGGCCAGTCGTTTGGATTTATTTTTTGATGTAGGTGGAGTGGTTACTATTTTGGTGGTTGGTGTATTTGTACTTTGAAAGATATTTCAATCCCTTCTCTTGCTTTTACATCTTGAAAAAAATGTGACGTTTTAGTACCTCCATGTTGTTGTTTTCTTCTTTTTCTTCAGAGGTATGCGTGGATGTCATTTTTTGTAACTGCTTGGGAAAAGGTGCAAAGATTTGGTGCTAAATCTCAAATATTTTCTGCTTGTATACCACCTGATTTAGCGATCGCTTCTCCACTAATAACCATCTTAAATGCTTCCCATAATGTTCCTAGGGTAGGCACACTGCCAGTGTTTTGTATGAAGTAATTACAAATACTCTCTTTTATGTGGTGGATTTTAGGTGAAGCACCCGCCAGATATCATATAATTCAAAGGATTGTAATAGAGTGTTTAATGCATTGTCGGAAGGGGCAGACTTCTTGAATTTGCTATCAGACCTGTCCAAGACAGGGTTTAGAGGACAGTTAAGGTCACCTCCCAATATCTAGACGCTGTTCTTGAAGGGACTAAGCCTGGGTATAATGACCTAAAAAAGGCAGTAGCATCATGATTTGGGGCATATGTGTTAATAATTCATATTTCTTTATTCTCTAGGAAACCGTACGAGTGCAATCCTACCCTCTTCGTCTGTCTTGACCTGAAGTATCCTAACAGGTACAGTTGGTTCAACCCAAATGAGGACCCCTCTGGCATATGCCGAGTAAATTGAGCCCACCATTTTTCCTCCTCATTTCTTCGCAAGTGTGTCCTGTTTTCCCACAGCAAAGTGTGTCTCTTGCAGTAATGTTATGTCAATTTTGTACCTGTGCAAATATGTTGGCACTCTTTTTCTTTTAATATAACTGTTGAGACCCCAAACATCCCAGGTCACCATTTTGATGTTCCTAGCCATGTTTTACAACTTTGAGGGGTTTCTCGTATTTTGTTAACCTCTTAACCAGGGTCTTGGTACTATTATCAATTTAGTTCCTAATGGTTTGGGTAGTGTCATACCATTGGTTTTGTGATGCAGTAACAATAATGTGTCATATACGAACTCAGGGACATCTAGACATTATAAGAGTCCATATAAACAAACTTTTCAAATCCCACCTCCTTCCCTCATTCTTCCCAACTCCCAACAATCGCCCAGCTATACATAGCATGCCCAGGCGTATCCACTTCTCGCACAGCTTCCACCCAGTTCGAAAATCAGGTGATTGGCGCGCAGCGGCTGGATACTTTACAACGCATATCCTAGAATATAACTACAGAGGGGTAGCAGCAGTCAAGAGTTGCAGGCGCTACCTAAGTATTGCAATTTCCTACGATAGAATCGCTCATGAATGTTGGTGCATCAATTTCAAGCAAGCAGCTACTAGGATTCTGCACATATGCGTCCTCTGTTCTATGTCATTGTGTAATAACTGCCCATGAAGCATAACTGGGTGATCTTATATACCTACGGAGCGCAGACCTTTCTTATTGTATAGAGTCTCTAGGGGAGCAGTGAGCTTGTTTATCAACGCGTCTACTTTCTGCTTCTGTCTGTTGGTGGAGCAATCTTCTCATTGACCATCCATTCCTGGGCCTCCTTGGGGTTACAAAAAAAAAATGATCAGCTGTTTTGTAGGATTTTTAAACTGGCTGGGCCAATGAGCATATATTTTAGGCAGGCCTTCTGCAGGCTTTCTTTTACAAAGCTGAATTGGGTTCTACGTCTCTGTACTTGGAGAGTAATCGGGATAAAATGCCAGTTTTGCCGATGCACTTTGTATAGTGTCCCCAGATCTTGAAAAAGCCAGTATTTTCTCTCTGTCTTTATAGTTAATTATTCTGGCTATCATTGGTCGGGGTGGTGCTCCCGGCGGAGGTCTCTTAGATAAATATCTGTGTGCATGTCCGACCTTAAAGCTGTGTGTAAGGTTTCCTGGGCCCACCTCTTGTAAGAGCAAATTTTATGCGTAGGTTGTGGGGTCTGCGCCTTCCATTCCGTCTGGCAGGCCCAGTGTTCTGATATTATTTCAACGAGATCTACTTTCGGCATCTTCCGTCTTGTCTTCTAACATTTTCACTTTTAGTTGTAGTGTTTTAACGTCCACATGTGCCTTCTGTTTGGCTTAGGCTTATCTTTTAATTGTGCTTCAATTTTCGCAGTCCTGTCTGCTAATGCCCAGACGTTTCGCCGTAGGAGCCCCACATCAGTCATTACTCCATCTATTTTGAATTCCAAGCAAGATTTTTGGGCTGCGATGGCCAAAAGGATCTGATGTTCCCCTCCAATTTGTTCCTTTGTTGTTTCAGTAGTTGATGTAGCGTTGTTTTCCTCTTGTGCGCTGGCTGGTCCTTTGGCGTATGTTTCCATTGTGGTCTATTTGACCTTCCCTTTATTGACTTTGGTAGACATATGGAGATTGAGATGTTGCTTCACAAGTCAGAATCTGGTAATCGCTCTTTGCCCCTCACTCATATCTGTACGCACTGCTGCACCATAGGACAAGGAAGGATGGGGCATATACTGTGTTACCAATCAATGCAGGTCTTTCACCTACTACTAATGTTATTTCATCTAAGATTAATAAGGATTTTCACACAACTGGGCGGCTTAACTTTGGAAGTGGTAAAACCAACCCAGATCGAGTAGACCTCACTAGAATTAGCAGGGACTCGGGCAATGATGCAAATTGTATAGGCAAGGGGATTAAGAGTAACTGCACCCACTTATTTGGGGTTTTACCGATAATTAAAACTACTAATCAGCATGTGGCCAATAATCCTCTGGAACATCCCTGGAGAAACACCCCCAGGTCTACCTTGCTGACAGAGCAAAGTGTGACGAAAGGATTGGCTCATTGCGGTCTGGGGCCTTCGATAGAGAGGCATCAGTAATCGTGTACCATGTTCCGAGACTGCCATAGGGCACCTTTGAGAAACAGGATTTTTTGGTCAACAAATGTATCCATTGGATCAGGTTGGTTAAAGGATGCACATCAATCATTAGAGAGGACATTGTAAGGTGCACACAAAGAACATGCCCAATAGCAAGGAAGATAGTATTCTGATAGTGCCATGAACCCAGTGAGAACACAAGCCATGCCCACATATGGTAGCGTGGGAAGGGACTGACATTTAGGATGGCTGGCTGGTGCAGGCGCTTATTAGAAAGTTACTACGACCCACACCAACATGGCCACGAAGTCAGGACCTGTTGTGGAACTCAAGATGGCCCCCAGCTGGCCTAAGTGCCTGGGGTCCCTGGTGGTCTAGTATTACAGGGTGCAGCCCGAGGTTATAAAACCACGCCCTGGGCCACACCCTGTGCTTAGCATTTCTTCTGCTACCAGCGAGAGCGGTGTAATGCTTACTACTCCTGCTTCCACGTGCACGGAGGCTCTAACCTTACCGGTGCACGCCCAAACTCATCTGTGCTCTGAATCCGTTCCTGCATCCATACTTACTTGAAGACTTTATCGACCGAGCTCCGTAGCAGCCTCAGTTCCTGATACTTACTAGGAATTTTCACTGAGTGGGTCCCGTGGCAACTATGGCTTCTGATAACAGAGAAACTGCAGTAAGAGTCTGAAAAAAAATTGTGGCAAAAAGGCTGTTGTTTTTGACGCCGCAATCCATGTTAAGGATGCGGGGGACACCCCTGCAATCCCAGACCCATTATACCATTTAATGGGAGCGGGGGACACCCCCGCAACCCCTGCCTCCCTTAAATGGTATAATGGGGTACTGGGTCAAACCACAGCATTTTTGCCATGATTTTTTGCACAGGCGACATTTTTGCCAAGATTTTAATACTGCATACCCTGGAAAACTGCTTGGCTGCCGCTTCAATCATTCTTCGTGCAGCAGCCCGATCGGAGCGGCATTTCGCGTATTCCACACGTGCAGAAAAGAAAGGAGAAGAGACTTGTTAATGCGCTCTGCCCCACCAGATAAGAACAAACAATACAAAACAAGTTGCGCTTCACGCCATATGTTGCCAGAACCCTAGAAGGACACAAGGCAGCGCTATACAAATACTGACCTATGCAGCCTCAGCATCTCGTGTGCCGCAACCGGCCTGGGACACTACTTCCAGTGAAGCAATTGGAGTTGGATGCTTACCTGACACCTTCAGCCTTCATCTTCCTTTAAACACGGTGAGCAAAACCGCTGCACGCGAGCCAGCATATCTAAGGGATAGATAAGGGGGAGTTGGGTGGAAAGCCAGGAAGCACATACTGAATACATGCACTTGCTTGTCCTTAGGTCTCCATCCAGACCCCCTCGCACACCTTACCAGAGACTCAGAATCCTACCTGGCCACTCCCAACTACACTGGTCATTGGGCTACAGCTCTTCAGTGAGACAGTTGGGAAGGAGTGGTTTGGGTGTCCATCATAACCAGTTCATCCAGTGGGGGCAACACTTCGACATAGTCCAGACCAGGCACTCCTGCAGCGCACCAGAGGTAAGCGTTACAGGTAGCATTTTCTGCTAAACATTTAGCTGAGGGATTTCTAGCCATTGACTTTCAGACCTATCCCACAAAAGACTCATGTATAATTCCCTGAGAGCCCCTTCCCCATCATCACAACCCCTGGCAGGCCAGCAAGTAAAGGAACAAGACAACAAGAGAGGTGTGGGTTTAGACAAACTACCTCTCCTGCCAAAGTCTATTCTTCCAAATATATCCACAGGGCAGTCTGTGTCTCCTGCGGGAGAGGGACTAGTAGAGGTGATTGACTCCCCCAAGAGGCTAGAGTAACACCTTTATGTCTTTATCATAGACTGATTTCTTGGAACAATACTGGGCTTGCAAAGCACTTGGTTGATTGCAATTGATGCAATTTTATACACATTTTTAACGGTTTATAGTCATAATCTCAAATACAAATATGTCGAAAGTCATAATGTCGAAAAAAGAAAGTCAAAAACAAAAATGTCGAATTTCTTTTTTTTTGTTGATTTTTATTCGAAATGGGGGGGTTCCCTCCCAACCCCCCTTTTTTTATTTTTTTTTATGTTTTACCCCTTTTTTTACCACCGGAACCCCAAAAAAACATGTAAATTAAAAAAAAAAAAAAAATCAATATTTTTGTTTTCGACATTATTGCTTCAACATTATTGTAATTCGAGATTTTGTTTTCGAGATTATGACTGGACACCATTTTTAACTATTGTTTTTCCAGGAAAATTGGACCATTGATACCATTGATTTCCAGGGCTATTAATCCTTTTCCAATCATGCACAGAAGGGATTTCTACGTAGGCCAAGAGGAGGATTGACAATATGGGTGGATAGAAATCTTAATTGGCAAAAAGTTGAATGTTCAACTGGCCTTTCTGATCTGCAGCATCTTATAGCTTATGCACCCGGCGGTCATCACTATCACTTTTTTAATGTCTATAACAGACCAAAGCTCAAATACCCAGTTAATAATCTTCAATAAAAATGCAAGTGATAATTAGTGCAGTGGAGGCGTCTAACCCTGAAAAATCCATATCAAGAGATTTTAACCTCCAGTATGAACCATTTAGGGACCTGGAAGGTTTATGGTAAGATCAGCACTGTGGCTGGGGTATACCGCTACTTGTAGCCGATCCTCAGAAAAGGGTCCATGGTCAGGCCATTGATACAGCCCATATTATCTACGAGTTGGCGATAAGAGCTTGCAATGGTCGACATGTTAATGACCAACCTGCAAAAAACACCTACTTTGGCAACTCACGTTCATCGCGATTAGACTATACATTAATTCTGGCCAGAAATTGGGATATGATAACCGACTTCCAACATATTTGAGAGTGACCACAAGCCGTTGGCAGTAGCATTTTATTCCCTTGGGGAGAGACCCTTGGTCAATACAGTTAACAACAAAACCCAGGGTATCATGGTGGTCATGCTCATAGAACAGTAAAATGGGCTAAAATAATGGAGTGTAACATCAAGCCCTCAATTTATGGTGCCTGTTCGGAACACATTGATAACATCTGTGGAGAAGAAAGAACAGGATTGGCGGTCATAAAGGAATATGAAGACCTGGTAGATAGTATTCTGCTCCTATTCTGCTGCATGGACATGGTGTGGGGATAGTGGCAGGGACATCCCCTGACACACTCTGGGGTGTATGTGATGTGTTTCCGCCCCAGCGGGACACAGCGCAGTTGCACCATGCAGACACACCAGACTTTACTGAGGGACGGCTCTACTCAGCCCGGGCCATCGGTGGTGAGAAACATCCAACCACGCTGAGGCCTGCAGTCGGTACAAGGTTCCCAGGTCAGAACCCCAGGGATGATTGGCCTAGAGCCGAGGTCCTCACACTGTTAATATATACTGTTGTATGTGAAACATCCCGGGCAGAATCTACGAACATTGGTACAGGAAATAAGCAGCTTGAGAATAAACTTGTACAAATCAGAGGTATTATCTCTAACCCCAAATGTCCAGCAATCAGACATAGGAAAGGACTGTAGATGGTGCCCACAGGGCATTCGGTACCTGGGTATCTTGCTGACCCCATCTGTGGGAGATTTATATAGGGAAAATTATGTCACGGCACTAGAAGTCCTGGAGCACAAAGTGGGATCCTGGATCCTCCTACCTATCTCTCAAGCTGCCCATACTTCCCAGGCAAAAATGGTGATCCTCCCGAAACTCCTATATTTATTTAACAATGTACCCACTTGGACCCGGCTCAAAAGCCTGATGGTGCAACTAGCCTGGGCGGACAAACAGGCAAGAGTGTCCTACGATACCCTTGCCCTCCCCTACAAACATGGAGGGTTAGAATACCCAGATTTATATATATACTTCCTAGCTACTCAGATCCTGTCCTCTGTGTGGTGTTGGTCGCCCACGACCAAACTCCCACATACACACCTAGCAAAAGTGGTCGCACACCCAAACATTCTGAAGGGATTGCTATGGGGAAAGATTGGGAAATCGGTGCGATCTGAGATCCAACCAGCAGAAACTACATCCACAGCCTGGGGCCAAGTATGCAAGGTGGTGGGAGGGCAGTTCTGCTATTCTCTGAATCTTCCCATATACAATATATGCGGGGTCCCTATTACCCACAAACAAGTATTCCAAACACATTTCCAGAGGCTGGCGATCTTGTACACAACTGGGAGTTTGTAACCTGGGACACCCTTAAAACTAGAGGGGAATGGACAGCAGTAACTATGCTGCTCTATTTCCACCTCAGTGAGGTAATCAAATCCAAATGACAAGATTTCCCACAACCCCCTGACTCCTACCCAATACTTCAATATGTAATTACCCATTGTCCACTAGGAAATTGGTATCCACCATCTACAGGATGGTTAGAACACAGAAGGAAGTAAAGGGTCCTGACTTTAGAATCAGGTGGGAGATAGCAATGACAGAAGAGTAGTGGAAAATTGCTTGCATGCAGACTCGTAACCTGTCTCTGAACGGCCAGCTCCGACTGATCTACTTTAAATTCCTGAATCAGGTCTATTATTCACCCACTCACCTGCATTGGTTCTTCCTCAACAGATCCCCCCCCACTGTAAAAGATGGGGATGGGATCCGGGCAACTTTTGCCATGTGACATGGTCCTGCCCACACAGTAGGACCTTCTGGGAAGAAAATCGAGAATGTCACGTCCCAGATGTTAACGTCTCAAAGGCGTTACTCCACAGAGCTGTGGCTGTTGGCAATGATTGAAGGGGGCCACCGAGCAGAAAGAAAACTGTTGGGGTTGGCATCCGTACCTGCTAGATTTCTAATTGCCAAGACCTGGGGGAAGCATAGAGCACCATGTTTTCAGAATTGGCTGAACTTTCTGAATGCATGTGAAAAAAGAGAAACACGGTACACAACAACACTGCCAAGCGGTAGGAGACCACTCAACTACTGGGACCCTTTCAAACACTACATTGCAGAACAAATGCTGAACTCACTGGCTTTGGGCGGGAGCACTGCTGCATCAGGATTGCGCTCTTGACGAGGACGCATAGCCCCATGTACGTGTGAAACAAAATTTGGACAATATAAAACCAGGCAAACTTGGGAATCCCATGTGTGGAGAAATTTGTTGAGATGAGTACTATATGTGAACCAATGTTATGAGGTCATACTCCTGCAACATTGGGCTGGACGCTGGCATGCTGTATAATGCATAATTGCTAGAACTGTAAGTTGTATTCGATGCACTGTATTTGGTCGCTCAGGGAGGGACGAGGGCTATTACTGTTTGGCAAGGTATGTTGTTATTGTTCACTGTTATGCAAAACCAATAAAGAAGGTTTAAACACCTCAAGTTCACAATGCAGATGACAACTTCCAAAAAGCATTTAGAGTAGAATGAGCATCCATTTCTGACTATGTATTTTGCTTTTCGCAAGTTGCCACAGACTCCACCAAGTCTCAAGCATTGATATCAGTAATGGTTGGTTTTAATGATCATGCCCCTGAAGGATGTTCTTAATAAAAAAGAACATAAACATTTTGGGTTATTTACAGAGCCGTTTAACATTACATATTGGAAACACTGCCCTGGGTTGTTGCAAGAGCAGTTGCACATTAGGTGGTGGATAAACTGCCCCATGCAACAGAGTCTCAGCCAGTCTTGGGTTTATGAATAGTATATGGTTCAGCACTGTGTCACTGGGTGTGGTGTTGGATAGACATTTTTCACATCGTTTCTATGATTAAATGTGGCTATATTTTGAGCCTTACTTTGTACGGAAATGTTTCTCATGAAGTATTAATAAAGTTATACTTTTACACTTGCTCACAATATAGGTCGTTCATATGCACTAGTGGATTGTGACATTATTGCTTCCCCTGATCACATCCTTCTGTGAGGGGATCTTTTATGTCTACATTGTTATATTGATGAACAGTGAAACCTGAGTAAAGTGTTTTTAATTGAAGAATTGACACATTTATATGTATTTGTAATAATGTATTTATATGTATGTGTGTTGTGTATTGGTGTTATGGCTTATGCTGAAATATCAACGTGATGATGATGCATGGTTGATGTTGCTATGATACCTAGTCCATCCCTTGAGGGCCTGATTTGTTTTGTCCATATAGTTCAAAAAGTAAATAAAAGATTACTGTCAAAGGATGTGTTTACCTGTTCATTAAGTACACCAATTCCTATGCTTTTTAGTATTTGAGTATATGTTGGGTATGCTGATTCATGCATATTTCAGGCCCAATAGATTTACATTCCCTAAGCATGGCATTTTTTGTGACCTAATATTTTGACTACATGCTGTTCTTTGGCTGGTGTTAACTGTATGAAATCCCCAAATACAATGATATATTTTCATCCAAACAGCTCTTCATGTGAAGTCTTAGGTGCATGCTTACCTCATCTATTAGAACTTTCATTTGTCATACAATTCTGCCTACTTCAAATACAGCCTCTGCTGACAATTTGTGATAGTCTAGTGTGTGGTCAACTGGGAGGAGTAATGTTCAGTATAAAAGTTACACCTCCTATGTTGTACATATTAAGACCTGTGAGGCTGTGAATACACTTGAAAGGTGGCTAATTGAACAGTTTTTTTTTTCCAGAACCAGCTTTACAACTAACAGGCAAATTCAGAGGTTTGTAATTATCACAATTGCATGTTGTCTTCTCACATTGTAATCCATGTTCAAATGCTGAGTTGTTCATCATTTAACTGTGATATGAGCACTGAGAAATCATTTTAGATTGCTTGAATTGTACCATAAAAATGTCTACCTCACTCATTGCTATTTGGAATAAGTGGATTTCCAGGTGGTTCTTGGCTACCCGCAAGAGATACTTCACTCCTTTCGGGAGTTTCTGTACCAGTTTCTGTTTCTATCTGATCTTCTAACATTTCTTTGTACATATTACATTTCTCATTTGTGAGGCTGCTTTCAGTTGCTTCAAAGGCAGCCTGAAATATATCGTAGTTACCTGATAATAATTCTTTTTTTCTCCAAGGTTGGAATAACTGTAGTAGAGCTAAGTAAAACAATGTTTCACAATTTAAAATTGCATATCTGCCAGCTGTTTCATTTGGTGAAACATTTTGTATGTGTCTTATTGTGCTATTTATTATATACATGTTTTCACAAGAAGGACTTCTCTTTGGATAGTATGCATCAATGAAATTATTTTCAAGATCACTTGGCTGGTGGGATGTTCTTTGGCTGCATATTCAATTTCTTAGAATTATTTAAGTACTCTCTTTCAAGATGAAGCAGGAACAATGTTTAGCCAGAGACTATGTTCAGATTTTCTATACAAGGCTGTGCCTGTTGAACCATCTAAAGCTTCATACGATCAGTATTCTCTATGTGAGAGAATGTTGATGCTGAAGCTGTATAGTTTTTGAGAAAGGGTTTTTTCAGATGAAATCATTTACCTCGATTTTCTCATATTTGGTGAGACAGGCTGTGGCATATCTTGTGACGGCAGTTGCATTGTCTACAATGTACTGAATTTCTATCTTAGCATTCCACAATGATAGGATTGGAATCTTCATCTCTTTGAAAGTTATATGCATTTTAGGAGTCTTGCCTTTGACACCATGGGCCTGATTCATGGATTATTTGTGCCGAAAATAAACAGGTTTTGGGCCCCATTCTGCCCGCAAATCCCTGTTTAACAAATGGGGATTTGCGGGCAGAATGGCGCACAAATTCCATTTTTTTTGGCGCAAAAAATTCATGAATCAGTCAGCATGTCTATTAGTAGCATGAAACTACCTGAACATTGGTGCAAACAGGTCTAGGAACTTCAAAACAATGTTTAGTGTAGTATGTGCCTTTGTTCCTTCATCATCGTCTGCAATATTTGCCATTTTTACAGAACTGGAAATGCAAGATTGTAGCTTGCAGGTCATTATTTATTTAATCTAAATGGATGTTGAAAGTAATGTATTTTTCAATAAATTGTAAGACAGTATAATCACTGTCATGGCTGTATTCTGGAGCTTTTTTTTTATCCAAAAGGTATGTGCATATGTGGTGCTTCTCTAGACTGGTATCATTTCCTCCAAAAGTAACATTCTACCTCTATTCCTGGAACAACATCTTTGTATCAGATGAAATGTGACATGGCAATATAACGGCGGTGGACGTAACGTGAATCATTTACTGGACCTAGCAAACACAGTTCTCCTGTGCTTTTGCAGTCTATTGCTTCTTTATTTTGAATTTCAGTCTGTAGGTAGCTATGTAAATACTACCTTGGGAATTCTGCACAACTGCGTGTCACAAACCATGTGGGGGAGGTATCTTAACATACAGCAAACATCAGTGTGATATTGGAAAGATCAAAAATACCTGCATTGCAAGTCAAATGTACCCATATCTTCCTGACATAGATGTTTCCAAGTTTTTTTTGTACTGCTACCCACCCCACAAACCCCAGGAGCTAAAGCTATAGTCCTTGAGGATGCCTACAGTCCATTTATCAGTAAAGGCACCAATTGAAAAAATGTTTAAGGCAGAAACTCATAAAGGTATTCTTTAGGCGAACATTCAGGAACTTGCTCAAGTACATTGGAAGCACATTTTTCCTTCATTTCTGTGCAGGGCAGATCACAAAAAAAGTGGATAGTGCCTTAACTCAGTCTAAGTAGTGGCACAGTCAAACTCCCTGACCGGGTTTAAAAAGAGGTCCTGCTTGGTGATACCCATTTGAGAGAGAATATAATCACAATCCTTTGTGGGCCATTTAATGTCCTCTTTAGCAGGGTTCGGAGTGCATATCAGTTTATGCACAAGAGTGTGCATTGTAAAGTGGTGTGTTGCTAACATTTTATATGTTAAGTGTTTTTACAGGATTCTTGTGAAGTGCAGCCCAATGAGTGCCCATGTAATCCGGTGTAGATGCAACCAAGACAGGAGTCCATGTTTTCAAGAGTTTTGATTCAACGTTTTATTTCCCCTTTATATACTGTTTTGGAAATTGTTTTAAAGATTTGAAAGACTGTGGTCATATATTGCAGATCAGGATGTATGACCATTTGTAGAAGGGACGTAGTGTCTCGACAGAACGAGTGTTGGGTTCAATATTTCTTTGGGAAGGTTTTTAGATTAAGGATTATTTTTTTATAATAATTCCTTTGACTGTATCATGGCTTCTACCATGTGTATCTATTGCGAATTGATTTTTGTGTTCCTGAATGTAGGCTTCTTGGTTGTAGTAGAGTTATATGCTGGAAGTGTGATACCAATTGCCCTCACAAAAGTTGAATTTATCTATATGGATAGTGTGCACGTTTCTTAGTTTAGTTTCTAGTTTTATAACCAAGTTTGTCTATGGTTTCCTTTTGTTTAACACTAGTATGAATAATTTTCTTTTTAGTTTGAATTCATTGTGAATTTTTATGGGGTTGGTGAGGACTCTATGAAGGCACATTTTTGTAAAATTGTTTTATTCAAATGTATTATTGGGACTATTTTGAAATTGTAGGATACCATTAAGACTTTTGTGTGTGTTGAGAGTTGAGAATCTGTTTCATTTTTAGGAATGATACCTATTTGGTGTATTATGTGTTTGTACTTTGCAAGTTGAGAGTTCTCTCTTTTATGGCTTGAATATTTTCTATAATTATTTTTAGTGGAGGGTGAGTATATGACCTTCCCTTGTTTTTTCTGTACGTTGATGTTTTCTTTGTTTTCTTCAGATTTTCATTGCCATTTTTTGTATCTGTTGGAGAAAAATAAGAATATTTACTTTGGTTTGCAGTAAAGTGCCTATGTGTTTTTAAAGGCTGTTGTTGTGTATTAGTAGCTGGGAGGAGTTGTTTTGTCGACTAATCTCTAATTAGGGACTTTGGTAGAAGGACTGTAAATTGTGGCATTGCTTGCCTTTTAGGCACTTGAACAGTTGGGGACAGTGGGCGTTAATCTACCTGACACTGCCTGCTGCCAGCACCAATGAGAAGTCATGCAAATGCTCACACCTCACGGTGGCATTCTCAGACAGGTAGTGGGTAGGGAGGGACCAAACCTCCTGCCAAGACTTCACCATCCTATACCATAATGTAATAGGCCCCATAGGTACTCAACCTTTGTGCCCATACTACTCACTCATTACTAACCTAAAAGAAGGCAATACTACTGCAGTGCTGTACATTGCTTTATCTGACAATGGCACATTCTGTTGTGCTTGAATCTGGGTGTTTGTCCCTTCTTATTGCCTCTTCTTTTTGTCTACTCCCTGCCTAATGCTGTCTTTCTTTCACCTCGATGCCCACAGGCTGTGTGAGCGCTTTAAAAATGTAAAAATAAATAAAAATAAAATAACATTGTTTCTCCATGAAACGAACAAAGGACTACTAATAGTTTACGTATACATGTTTTATGGGGGCCAATTATTTTTCTACTTTTTAGGAACGTGTGAAATAGTGACTTCAAAAAGGGTACTGGTACTCCTTTAATTTGGGTGGGGTGCAGTAGTTATAGCTTTGATTGTGCAGTGGCATTACTGGCAAGTAAAGGGTCTGGAGCCTCTTTTCAGGTTGTTGCTTTACTTGGATGTGTACCCTGGGCACTTGGGCATTACCTGAGTTGTAATGCACCCCATTATGGGGCCATTGATTAAATACCCATAGGTTCACAAATATACAATTACTAGCAAAAGGTACCCTTACTCTGCATGCGTTCTGTGGACAGACATGATAACGCTCTCATCAATTGTTGAAAATCAATGAGCCTGTAGGTCGTTGTTTCTGAGTCATTTATAACTTGATGTGCTTTGCACTCTAAAGTAAACTTCACTGAGAATGGGTGCATACGACTGGCTGACATACCCAGGAGCAGACATGAAGGGAAGGCGAGAGTTGGTGTGCTGCAGCACACTGGGACCTTCTGTGCACTCTCCCCAGAGCATTGTGGTGCAAATATCTCAGAAACGGTGTGTCCTAGGACATTGAAATGTGGTTTTCGCTGCCCCATTAGGTTGGTAATTTTTCCTCTTGTCGAGCCGCTTAAAATGAGCTTTGTCTGGTCATTCTACAGCCACATTGATTTTTTGATATTTCACCGATTTCAGGAAACCATCTCATGTGTGAAGGGGCTGAAATCAGGGGAAAAGGGTGCAGTGACCAAATGTCATGTAGCCAGTAATGTCAAAGGGTCCTAACAGGTAAATATGCAAAATATGTCAATTATTGGTGAAACTGTGTGGAATACCATAAGGAACAAATTAACAGATGTTCTGCTTTATATATAGAGAGATGGATGGGCATTTATTGGCTATGGGCCTATATATTACACTTATAGAACATTAAGTGATATTTGTAAAATGGTTCTGGACCGATCCTATCACTTTACCCTACCCTCACCTGCCCTCTTTCTTGTAGAGTCACGTGAGTGCCTAGAGACTGCCCTTGGGTAGTAGGGGAGCGCAATATAAATTCAAGGGGTGGCCATCTTTGTGCAATAAAGCTTCCTGCTTAATTCTTGACACTTTCTTCCATCTCAATCTTCAATTCATGTGCTTATCCGAAACTTGGATCTCATCCTCCAACACCTCTAACTCATGCCTCTCGCGTCTCTTCTTGAACTGGATTTAGCCACTTCGCCCACCTTTCGGGCAAGGGTGGTAGAACTGATCTCCTGTTTAATCCATCTGTTACCCCAGCTTCCTCCCCTCCCACTCTTTCTCCTCCTTTTGAGTTTCACTTCTCGTGCACTATCAATCTATTCCTGCTTTCTTTTCTGGTAAATTAGCTCCCTACTCACCCCCTATCATCTGCAATGATTTGGATTCACTTCTATTCTCAATCCTACCATTTGATTCTCCATTTTTCTGCTTGATAACTTGCATCTTCATTTCCATCTCTCTTGTACACATGTAGACTGCCCATTGCTTCCTTTACTTCAGTCTTATAATTGCTTCCATTATCCGACTCCACCTTCACTTGGCTCTGGTTGCTCACTTGACCTTATATTCTCTTCTCATCTCTTGGCTTTTCCCACCTCTATCTCCCCATTCTTGTCATCAGGTCAGTCACGTCTCTCGTTTTCATGCTCTCCTTCACTACCCAGCATCTCTCCACACTTTCCTCCGTCATCTCTTCAATTCCCCTCATTTCATTCAAGCTCTTTCTAACTTTCTTTGTTCACTCCCTGACTTTTCTAACCTCTATCCAGACTCTTTCACCACCTGCCTTAACACTGCACTTCTCAACACCATTGATTCTCTTCCCCCTTTGCTTAGTTTTCTCCTCCCACAAACCTCCTCAACCTTGGCTAATATCTGATCTCTTTTTGCTACTCTCCTCACTTTGTTAGGTTGAACGTCACTGGAAAAAATCCCAATCTCCTTCCAACCTTCTCTCACTTTCATCCATTCAGTCTTCCTATCACTGTTCCTTTCTAAAGGCAACAAAAACTTTACTACTCGTATCTTATTCTCTCACTCTCTCCTCATCCATGTCAGCTTTTTCAAACTCTTAATTGTATTCTTGCACCTCCTGATCCATCACTGTCATCCTCTCTCGTACCTTCAGACTTTGCTAATTCCTTTACCAATAAGGTTCTTCATTTGCACTCTACCATCCAATCCTGTACCCCTTCATGTCCCCCCTTATCGCTCGTTCTCCTTCTCCCTAAGGCTCCTTATGACTTCTCTATGTCACTGACACTGCCTGCTTTATTTCTCATTCTCATCCCTCTGCCTCTCTGTTAGATCCTATTTCTTCTCTGATTACTAAGCTCTTCCCTGTCTAACCATCATCTTTAATCATGCTCTCCCCACTTTGGCCTTTTAAAAATGCAGTGACCCTCACGATTCTTAAAAACCCTGCCCTGATCGTTCTTCTCCTGCAAATTTCCATCTTATCTCTCTCTTACCCTACCTTTCAATAACTCTTGAACATATTGTCTACTCCCAGCTCTCAACCTACCTGGATTACAACAATCTGCTTTCTCCACTTTAATCTGGGTTCTGAACTCTCTATTCCACTGAAACTCTCATTAGTGTGTCTAACTTCCTCCTTTCTGTCCGCCACTCTAATCAATCTTCTATCTTGATCTTCCATGATCTCTCTGCGGTTTTTGACACAGTGGATCACTCTCTTCTTCCATCATCCCTATCGTACTTAGGTATTTCTGGTTCTGCTCACAGCTGGTTTCAATTATATCTCTCGGATTGTTCTTTTTCTATTCCTTGGGTGGTAACTCATCCCCCACCTTCCCATTATATCATGGGGTACCCCAGCCATTGGTTTTTGTTTTTCTTTTCACATTTTACTACTTTACTTGCTGATATTAGTAAACCTTTTGGACTGTCCTGTCATTTCTACTCTGACAATTGTCAGCTCTTTCTATCTTTCTTTTCCATCCATGCTAAGATTACTGATTGTTTACTCTTCATAAAATCTTGAATGCACTCTCGCTTTCTCCAACTTAACTCCTCAAAAATGAAATCCTATTCCTTCCTTCCTCCTCTATTTATTCCATCCCTCGCCCCTCTTCTACCTCTTTTCCTCTTTCCCTTAGTCCCTTTTCACAACAGGCTCTGAATCTTGGTGTCACCTTTCACTCTTCAGTCTCCTTCTCCATTCACATTTCCAACATTGCTTGTTTTTGCCCTCTGCAGCACTTCAATCTTAGCAAAGCCTGTCCCTTTTCGTCTTTTCATGCTACCAAACCCCTTTTATCCACTTTGATACTCTCTCGTCTTGATTACTGCTCGACTTTTTCGATTGGTCTCCCCACTTACCTTCTAGCTCTTCTGCGCTCCATCATGAAATCTGTGATTCTCACCCTTTTCTTGCTCTCTCCTCACACATCCTTTTCTAGCTCCATTCATTCTATTTCTTGGCTTCCCTTCGAATCATGTCTTCTCTTTCACTTCTTGTGCGTCATCTTTAAATGCACACATGGTCTTGCTCCCCCCTACCTCTCCTCTCTTGTCTACTTCTATGTTCCCATACGGTCACTTTGCTCTTGTTCCCATTTTCTTTTAATAGTCCCCAAACCCCCATTGTAGGTCTTCCCGTGTTCACTCCTTCTCTTTACTAGTGCCTAAACATTGTAACACTTTACCTCTCTCTATCCACTCTTCTCCATTATTGGGCTCATTCCGATCTTCTCTAAACACTCATGTACTGTCTTCATAATGTTCTTCCCATTGTATAGATGTTTAGTTTACTAGTTTACTACTGTACTGTCTCGTTTTGTTCAGTGCTAAGGCGAAAGCACAGTATAAATTCAATAAATACAAATGTGTGGCTCTCCGTGCTTTGGCCTTCTCATATTCCTAGCGAATGCATGTGGGGTTCTAAGGGCTTTTTCCATAATCTCCGCCTACTAAATGCATGTGTGGTTCTAGGTGAATTGGCCTTCTCCCACAGAATGCATGTGGGTTGTATTGCCCCTCTACCCATAATTCACACCGCAACCCAAAAAAATGTTCTCTACAAATCCCCCCAAAGAAATTACAACCTAATTATCTAACTATACCTAGGCCGTCCTATCGATTTTAGTCTACTCTAACCTCACTATCCTACAGATCCCTTCCCTAACAAGCCTGAACCTCTTTTACCTCTTCAAATATCAACCATCCACTGTCTCAAGTGTCTACTTAAGACGCTTAAGTAGACACTTGAGATGGCTTCATATAGACGTGAGGCTGAACCTCTTATCTCAAACCTCAGATAAAAACTGTAAAGTTCGACTTAGAGGAACGCCCTGGAAATTCTATGGGTTCAACATTTGCACAAACCGTCCTGCCCATGCTTATTCTCAACACTCCTCTATGTTCTGTTTGTAATGCTTTGGCCACATAGGAGGTGTTAGAGCCTTCACATGCACCAAAAACAATAAGCATCCAGCTGCCATGCCATCAAAACATGAGCAGAATTTTAGGTGGGTACAGGGGTGTTTGCCCCCCCAACTTTTGTGGGACACCATTTTGTCCCGATCATTTGGCATGGGCCCCTTTCATTTAGATGTCATGTCCCCACCCCAATATTTTCAGCAAAGGTACTCCACTGCATCAAAAGGCAGACCAAGTCGACTATACAAGATCCCATAAAAAGCAATGCATTTGCAAACGAGCCTTCCGTTTGCCTTACTGAACATGATAGCGCTGTGTCTAGCATCCTGATTTAATACATATTCAATATTAGGACAGCTCCATCGCCCCAGACCTCGAAGATTAAAGACAGTCAGAGAGCCTGGGCAAGTGTGCATTCACTCTTTTTGCATGCATATTTCTTTTGCATTTTTAAAATGATTTGCACAAAGGGCAAACAAACAACAAAGCGAGCATGAAGCTTAAAAAGGCACATACTGTGCAGAGAAACCGCACTACAAAATGAATCAAAAGAAGAAGAAATAAATTACTTTGGCTGACCATTATATCGACATATATAATCTATTGAATCATATAAATATCAATTCAATATTCATCATATCCAAAAGGATCTTCCAGAGAACATCACACGTATATTCTCTATGTAAATGTGTCGGCCATATCAGCAGAGTTAGTAGATCATGCATCCAGTTCTCCTGGGCCATATTATTTCCATATCTGCGTTTCATCCACATCAATCCTTTTGTGGTCAAGGCTTTGTGCAGAACGTTTTCCAGGTTGTACATTCTCAGCGTGTTCGTCTGATCATTCCGCTTCCACAGACTCAGGGGCGTTGCTAGGGGGGGGCTAAGGGGGCTATAGCCCCTGATCTTTTGGTTGTAGCCCCGGACAGAATCTCAGGAGCTACAGCCAAAAGACTAGCTAGCCCCCAGTCCCAACAGTTCCGACATCAGCTTAGCCCCGGGTCTTTTTCAGACCTAGCAACTCCCCTGCACAGACTCTTCAGCTGTTGGGCTCGCTACCCTCTGGCCAGACTCTCATGGCTGACCTGCTGACACCGTCACTCTCTGCTGAAACACCCACGTGTCCTAAGAGTGTCGCGCATGTCTCTTGGGAAAAGCTTGAAGTTTGCTTGCTGCAAATGTGCTGTTATGCATGGTCCCCAAGCGCAGCCGGTGACTGGAATGCATATAAATGAACGCAAACAAAAAAATATGCATTCCATAATGAGTCCCTTGCCTATTCTGGCTTTTAAACGATGGTCTTGTTTTCTTATTTTTGTTGAGCTGTTCATTCCCAATATCATTTTCCCTGCTCTCCCTTGTATTTCTTTTTACGTTCCCTCGCTGGAAGCTAATTTCCTTCAATTCTGTTAAACACTGCTTACCTAGGTTTGACCTCTCCAGAAACACATGTTTAAAGATCAGGAACTGATTTAATCTTCACCACTTTTACAACATTTTGCATTAGGTAAATTTGCTTCCATGTAAACCATTGGTGGCTGATGAATTTTTCAATGGAGGTCTAAAACATTTTCCACTATAGAGTGCAATCGACAGACGACAGCAAGAGGGCCCCAACTAACCATAGGAGGCTCAGGGGGTTCTCCCCCTGCAAATGTAATTAAAATAATAGGTTGTGGAAAACTGGGTAAAATGCAATCCGTTCTGTAGGGTAATATAAAATATCCAATGAATACCAGGCCACCGAGAGTACAAAGGAACATTTTCATGATGCCTTTGTCCAAAATATATGCCAGCATTGTCACTGTAAAAAAAAACTTCGTAACCCAATGGGAACCATTTATGTCAGTAGTTTCTACAATAAAACAATGGGCCTCATTACGAAGAAGGCGGTAGAGGGGTAACGGCGCCGCTAGAGCTGCCTGCGCCTTTAACCCTCTACTGCCTCATTACGAGGTCTGCTCGCGGGTCCTGCTAAGGACGTCTGGTAAAACCAGGCATCCTTAGCGGGACCCGCTAGCAGACCAGGATGCTAACAATGGGCCCGTCATTAACGGGCCAGTTGTTAGTATCCTCCCCATTGCCATTGAGCCCTATGGGGGCTCAAATGGGAGGAATGGGGATGTACCAGGTCCGGGACCCAGGATAGGGAATTACTGGGCCCTCTAAGGTCAGAATGGCCAGGTAATTCCTCATTCCTGGAACCAGGACCCGGTACCCAGTATGGGGGTAGCCATGCCGCTTTGAGCGGCATGGCTTCCTCCATACTCTTAATGAGGCCCAATGTCATGCCAGTGTGACAATTTATGCCAGTATTTATGCCACTTGTCTTGTCCTTGCCCAGGAACACCAGACACTGACAAAACTACAGTTAGATGTTTGTAATAATCCCAGTGTTTGACACTATAGGAACACTTGTTGTGGCTTTACCAAGTAATGCCACTAAGTTAATACGTATGGCAAAGTCCCCGGCTTGAAACAGTGAGAGGGGCAAATGATGGAGAGGTATGAGAGTCATTTGCCACCACCTGTTAAGCAATGCTGGGCGTGGGTGTATGCAGTGATATGCCCTGGCTCACCCCACCTCAACACGATTGTGTGGCCAGGCTTGCAAAATGAAGACTAATAGGGTCCTGTCTTCTTTTTTGCAGTACAATTCCCAATGCACACTGTCGCCATTCCAGTGGGCACTAAACCCCAGCTCAGACATCTCCTCAAATGAATGCAATCCCTTTTCTGTTCTTGGTAAGTGGGGGTGTGCCATAAGCACAGAGGTAAAGTCACTGTGGGAGTCATAAATGCCTAACAAACTCAGCACAGAAGAACAACTTGAATGTGCAAATGTTCATGCCGGGGGAACCGTTGTGAGCGGCTTCGCAAGTGGGAGAACCCAAGTGGGTGCACAGGGCACATAGGTTCAGCACACTATGGCTCCCATCTCGCATGCATGTCAGACAATGTCAATATGACTGTGAGCCCATTTGTCAGCTTGGTGTGTTGAGGTAGGCACAAAGAGGGGTTGGATCGACACACATACAGCAGAAGGTCATGGAACAGGAATATTGAATACATCATGTTACAGAACTGAAAAGGAGGCCCTCGCAAATCTCATTGGTCAAAGTCAGCTCTTCAATATGGGGTTAGGCCCCTTTTTTAAGAAATGCAGTCTGGCAGAATGGTGTGGGTGATTAGAGAGAGTTGAAGCACAATGCAGAGGGCTGGAGGAAGGAAACCAAGGGAGACAAGAAGGGGGTGCTGGAGAGTGGAGCCGAAGGTTGGCAGGAGAAGGACATACAGAAGGAGGTGGCAGAGAGGTGGATTAACCAGTGGCGGCTGGTGATTATTTTAACTTGAGGGGTGAAAATGTATGCGTCTAATATGTTGAAGCGAGTGAGTGCACTGAGGGAGCCTGAACCAAATGAGAGACCCTGGCGAAGGGGGATCTACCCCCATGAACACTTTTAAAATAATGGGTTAAATTGGTGTATTTTATAGTGAAAATTGGATATAAATTTTTCTAAATTAGGTGGCACATGAAAAAAACCAATAGATACAAGTTACCAACTGTTCACGGGACCATTTTCCAACACATTTTCACTATGCCATAGCCTACAACATATGCCAATATATAAAACATGTTCATGCTGGATGTGCTTATACCTGTCCTTTTATGGCTGCACCAGTATATGCCAGTATTACCATATAATGACTCACAGTCAGTATAACATGCCATGCTAAAGAAGAAATGTATATTCAGACGAGCTATAACAAGATAGGCCAGCATACTGTGTAATCACACTTACTTTTGCTTTTACCCTTGATGCAAAGTACTAAAATGCAGTGACACAAAGAATGTATGGCTAGACTGGAGCCACCAATGTAAGCCAGTCTAGCCTTGTACTAACACTCATAATGTTTGCTGGACCCTTGATGTCAAGTAAAAAGTAACAAATGCCATGCTACAGTAAGACAGTAAATGCACACTGACATCATAGTTGCCCTTCCTCACATAAGTGGATGGATTTTTATTTGTAATTTACAGTTTTTTTACAAACTTTTATTACAAAATCCTCAGAAAATCACATCTCCTTGTTAAGTGCATCCTTGTCATCAGTAGTCCAACAACATCAAAAAGAGATAACAAAGGAGTTTACATGATTAAACAAACAAGAAGAGCAAAAAAAGCATAACAGAGCAGCCTCCATTCTATTCACTAATCGGCTTCTTTGATGTGGATAGAACACTGTCCAACAGGTTTATAGCCGCACAAATTAGATGGACTGAGTTCCCACTTAGGATTCGCATCCATAAGTCTTCTGGGTTTCCAGTTGAAGGTGCAAACTGGCCCATGAGTCGGGATCTAATTTCCTTTAGTGATTGACATTCCGTTAATAAGTGCTTTACTGTTTCAGTATCAAGCCCACAGAGCCTACATGCGTCGTCTGTGATATTTTCCATATGTCTCACAAGCAGCATGTTCCGTGACTTGTAGATATTAGTTCATAGACGGAAAAAGCGGTCTCTATGGAGTCGAGATGGAAATTGACAGAGATATTTTGGTGGATTGTCTAATTTGTTAATTGTTGGCCCCAAGTCCATTGCAGTTGCCAGCTCATAGTATTTATCTAAATTTTGTATCCATAGCCACTGCCTCAGTTTTTTCCTTGCAATTTGTGGCCACTTCAATAGCATCTCCATTGTAATGTTTGCAGACTGCATATAGATTTTTATTCTTTGAGACCATTCTTTCAATAAATTTACTTGATTTGTTTTCCCATGTGGAGCAAAGATTTTGTATGCAGGTTCCACATTGTTAAGTTCCATCTTTCTTAGCAACGCCATGGATTTCCAAATAACTATGCCGTACAGAGGCTCCACTGCAAGTTCATGCCGAATTATTGTCATTGATAGGTATTTTGGTAGTTGTAACACACGTCGCCAAAAAATACCTTCAAGTTTTGTCCAGATTTTTAGGTCAATGTTCCAGCCTGCCTCTGCGCCAAATGTGATAGCTGGGATAACTTTTTGGAGAATGTGCGGACTGGAACAAGCGTAAATTTTCCATATAGCATGTGGATTCTTGCTCCTTGTAGTGCCAGGGTTCGCGTTCGCTTGTCAAGTTCATTAACCCAGCTTTGTTCTCTGATTGAAGTGCTTATTGAGATTCCCAGATAACGGATCACATTGACTTCGTCTATTGGAACCTTATTAATTTACCACTTAAAGTTCTTGTTTCTTGCTCCCTCTATGTGACCAAATTTCATGATCTTCGTCTTTCCCACGTTGATCCTAAGGTCATTTGCTTCCATGTACCCTTCCAAGGCACTTAGGAGACGCTGTAGGCCGATTGGTGTTCTGTCTGCTAGCACCAAGTCATCGGCATAGATCAAGCAACGTATTTGATGTCCATTTATTTTAGGGGGAAATGAATGTGTGCTAGCTAAGGCTTCCGAGACATCAGCAATGTATAACTTAAATAGGACCGCAGCCAAGGGGCAGCCTTGCTTCACTCCTTTATTTGTTGCGATCGATTCTGAAAGATCACCATTTTCATTAAGCCTTATTCTTATTGTGGTGGATTCATGTAAGGCTTGTATTAGATTTAACAGAGAAAGCGGGCATTTCCATTTCTTTAATTTTGCCCAGAGCATCTCTCGGTTTATGGTGTCGAACGCTTGTTGCATATCAATAAAGGCGAAGTACAGGTTTTCCCTCTTCCGAATGGCTTCAAGCTTCAAGATGTTCACTATAACGAGGTTGTTTTCTGTGCCCACTCCTTTCGTGAAGCCGGTTTGTCTGTTGTCATTGATTTTGGATCTCCGAGCCCATGCTGTTATTTTTTGTTGTAAGAACATTGCAAATACCTTCCCAATGGTATCTAGTAGAGCGATTGGGCGATAATTGACAGGATCTTCTCTGTCGCCCTTCTTATATATTGGGACAATTATTGCTTCCGACCATGAAGCTGGAATTTTCCTTGTTTTGGCAATCTCCTTAAACAGCTCCGAGATGAAAGCTGACCATTCGTGTTTATGTTGTTTTAGCATCACGTTGGTGATGCAATCAGGGCCGGCTGCTCTTGAGTTTTTTAATTTTGATATTGCACTTGCCTCTTCAGATTCGATTATATCCCAGGCAGTTAAACATGGCTCGTTTTTTACTTCCAGCTCAATTGGTTGTGACGTGAGTAGTTGTTCAAAATGCCTCACCCAGTTGGCTTCCGATACACCATTGGCCATAGTACTTGCGTGTTTTATACTGCCTTGGTTCAAGATGTTCTAGATGTCTCTGGTATTATTAGTTTTAATCAGAGCTAGCATTGCCTCACCTCGTTCTTGATCGTGCTGCAGGTTGAAGGCCTTTGACCAATTGCGATAAACTTGTTTCCTATGTTTTATCATAGTAACTGTATTTGTGTTGCTTCCAGACCTCAGCTCTCGTAGGTCTTTTCTTAATTTCAACTTTTCCTTTCTCACGGTACTACTCCAGATATGTAAGTGATCATGTTCTTGATGGTGTTGCCTTTTATTTGTCGAGTTAGTATACGGCAATAAAGCAGTGTAATTTGGTGTTTCCTGGCTGTCTTTGGTTTGTGATTGAAAAACAGCAGTAAGGTTCAGGATTTGATTTGCTTTTATCCTAAGTCTGTTACGTCCGGAATTTACTTCCAGCTCTGTACATGCCGAACCTATTAGTGTCTTACAGCTTGGATGCCAAGACATGATCAGGAGAGAGTGATCACTACTGTTTGAGGGAATTATCGCCAGGTTGTGAATTAGTTTTGTCACATTATTAGACGTCCAAATATAGTCTAAAGTTTTTTCATAACCCATATTTCGCCAGGTGACTTGTGGCGGTATGTCTCCCTTCACGTTTCCGTTGATCATTGTACAGTCTCGTGCCTCCATTGCGTCGTTCCATCTTGTTTGCCTGGAGCTGGCTTTACGATCTTCAACTCGGGATACTTCGATTAATTCTTTTTTTCCATTAAACCATGCTAGGTTTAAATCTCCACATACAATGATCCATACATTTTGATGGGACGACTGGTTCTGGTCTATTAATGTTGTTATGGAGCTAATGAATTTGCTACTAGTGATCTTGTTTGGGTTCCAATAGACATTCAGTAGCAATAGCTTTTGAACTTTGTCTTTTTCTCCACTCTTTCTTTCAAGTAGGGTCGCTTGTACATGCTGATTTGGATTAGTTGATTCAGTAACTTCCCAATTTGTTCCTATTTTTATCAGCGTTAAAAGACCAGAAAAAGGACGACCTGTTGTGTTTTTATCGGCAGGGTTGATCAATATATGATAACCGTCCTTTACCGGTGATTGCCACATCCAAGTTTCCTGCAGGCAGATGGCAAAGTTGTTGGTTAGGTCCACTGGGAAGCCGTTGTATAAGTGACTGAATCCCCTGGTATTCCAGGAAATAAGGGTGGCCTCAGCATCCTGTCCGGTTGTGACTAGTTAAAGTCTCCTTTTAGCCTGCAATCGCAGCTCTTCATTTGTCGCAGTTGATGAGTAGGTACTCAAGTGGGATCGTATTTGAGCTCGACGTTGGGTCAGGGATCTTTTTTTTGATTCATTTCTTTCCTCGCGAGCTTCAGCCAACGGTGTTGACATCTCGAGTTGTTCAGAAATCTTGAACCCCAGATGTAGCAGTTCCTCTTTCGCGGTCAATATAGTCTTTCTGACCGCTTGAGAGTTGATGTGTAAGAGAACACTATCAGCTCGTTCTTCTGACGTGTATTCGACAATTCGTATGTCATCAGACTTAAGGATCCTTAGTGTCGGAACGTAGTGAAATAATCGCATTACATTGCCTCGGTTCAAATTTACCTCTGAATCATCATCCAATACGTTGATTATTTTTATTTTCCCTGAGGTACCTGTGCTTTGTCCTGGCCGGGATTTTGACATTTCCTTTCTTGTTTGATTTTGAGCTGACGTATGTTTTGGATTTAGTGCCGTTTCCAGTTTCTCTTTTATGAAACGGTTATCGTTCGGGTGTCTGTCAGCCATTTTTGTAGCTGCTGCCTGAGGCAATAACTTTTTGTTGTCTCCCATTTGTTTTGGGACAGCCCTCAAGTATTTCGTGTTGCCTTTCTGCCTACCCTGATGTTTTTAGGTGGAAGCTTCCAGAATGCACGAACTTTCGGATAAAGAAATGTTGGTTTCGTCTTGAGTTTCATCTTCTCCAGAAACATTGGAATATGTGGAGAGGTTGCACAGTTCCTGAATGTCATTGGATAATGAATCACTACTTGTGTCTGAATCGATTCTTATCCGTTTTTTTGGGTTTAATTTAACAGTTTTAAGTACCCTTCGGACAGGATGATCTTTAGGACCTGTTTCGGTGTCTTTTTCCTTTTCCTTTTCCAATGTGTCCACATTTACTTCTTTTGAACCATTTACGATCGAAGATTTGTTGGTCATTATTCCCACTGCGTTTTCTCGAACAAATAGCTTTGGTTTCGGGGGTGTGGTTAGGTTTCTGATAAATTTCCTTGAGTTTGAAGTTTGGTTGTTGACTGTCATGTGTTTTTTCTTTTCCTTTCGTTTTTTTGTGATAACTGGTGCAGAAGTGCCAGGGACCGCAGACTGTTTAGGATCAGGCATTTTTCCTGATAGGATGTTTTTTGCTAGTCCATGGAAGATCCCAAACGAGGCCTTGACGGTTGAACAGCTCGGCATGCCTGACGGAGGCTCCGAAACTTGTATCTTCAAGGTCTCTTCATTTTTCTCTTGGACGTTGATAGAGCGCTTTTCTATTGCCGTTGCAGAAGGGGCTATGACACTTGCCTCTTGGCAGCTGGGTACAATTTGAGTACTTAGATTTACGTCTACCAGATGGAGGATTACGACATTGGAAGCTTTTTGTGACAATATTTCCTCTCCTTTTGGTTCTGAGCCAATAGGAATAGCAATAGTATTGGGCCCATCGTCCATTTTAACTGCACATGAGTTTGCCGAATTTAGATCCGAAAAGGACTTTTTCATAAAGTCTAACAGATCATCCATTTGTTTTCTTCCTTCATTTGTCTGTTTTTCGATTAACTCATAAATCTTTCTAAGGCCATCATCTATCTCCGTGTATTGATTATCTTTTTGTTGTTGTTGTATTTGTACTAGGGTTTCCATTTTTGAAACTTTTTCCACCAAATTGCCCAAGCAAGCTACATTGTTTTGTGTGGCTTCATTCAAGTTATCGTATAATTTTATGAAAGGAATTAGGGCCAAGGAGGTTGCAGCAAGTACATTGTTATGAATCTGGATTGCTGCTGCTACAGATAGATTTGATTTTGCTTCATATTCCTTATCAACGGCATTTGATGATTTTTCTTTGGCTGGTATTTTTGAATCCATGCAGTCGCAGACCAGATGTGAGTCTTGAGGCTTTAGCAAATGCACAGCGGTTACACTTGCACCATGGTTAGTTGGAGTGGAACAGTTTGGTGCATTTCTGTCCCTTTTATTTTGCCATTTCTTCCCGTGTCCGAGTGATTCACTAAGAGAGTTCCCAGGTTTTTCACCAAATGCAAGGATCTGTGGGAGATGATGTACCGGCCTCTCGGTACTCAACTCGGAATCCACTGTGTATTCTTTGTTCAGCTGACAATGTTCTTTACCTTGTAAGTTTGCGCGGCTTGAGTCTTTGTCAGTTACTGACTCTGCAAGTACCGGATTTCTACAGCTATTTTTGTTATCCTTCATTTTACTCACATAGCTGTCTGATAGTTTCGTTTGAATATTTTCAAAATCGGCTTGTAGTCTCAGGGTAAGTCTTGCCTCTCGACCTGCCAAATCAATGCCACTATGAATTAGACTCTCCGTTGCATTTACTGGTGGAGCCACTTTTCTCTTGCCTTCCATTTTTTTTTCTTTCAAGCTCGCTTGTTGTTTCAGAGTCGTGTTTGAATGGCAACTGTATTCAATAGGCAGCGTGAGTCGCAGCGGTTGTATTGAGCTAGTTAAACGTGCGATATCTTCTCGATTACTGCAACATGGTTCCTGTTGGTGGGTGTCGAAGTTAAATATTTTGGGATTTGATGGAGTTTGTGATGTTTCCATGTGTAGTAATTCTGCATCCGTCACGTCGAATGGGGAATAAAACAGGTCTTCGCCTGCTTCAGTTCTTCCTTCTTCTGATTGTAATTGTTGCGCTGCTGGTATTTTCGTATTACCAACTGTTTCGCATGCCATGAGCTCATTTTCCTCATCTTGATTCACTTGTGTTGCAGTCAGCGCCATTGAGTTTGTTTTGCCAAGAAAGTCCATCTGACTGGACGAGACCAACAAGCTTGGTGCCCGTGCAAAACTTGTTTCACTGACATTCTTTGACGATTCAGTTCTTTCGTTTTTACTACACTTGTTTTCTTTATTTTTCATTTCATATAGCTTCTGATTAGATGTTATTATGGACTCTGTGCTGATGGCTATTGTGGGCGCGGGATTAATTTCCATGGGGGCCAGCTGTAATTCACTCATCCGAGACCAAGGCCTTTCTTCCATTGACCTTGCCCCTGTTTGTATAAACAAGGGTTCCGGGAGACAACGGGCAGCCAAGTAAGCGAGCGCTGCAGGACCGTTAATACTTTCAGAGGACGTGTGTGGTCGGGGAGGCATGTGGATGGTAGGAGGAGGCGGCATGGAATGTTCAAATATGCACGCGGTAGTGACGTGAGCTGGGGAAACCACAAACTCACCGCGCGGTCGCTCACTCCCCCTCCCCACTTCCTGCTCACATGTTTTGTTTGCTAACAAAGAAATGTCATATAAAGAACTTTCATGCACTCCAAAGACTTTCTGGCGTTTCATTTTTGCACTGGTGCATGCGGTTGATGCCTGTTTTGCTTTTAAACGTGTTTGAGGACCTGTTTCCATGAGTTTAATGGAGTTGTAAAGTCTTACCTTCCTCCTGACGTCCTGCCGCGGACTGCAGCAGACTGAAACTCTGCACGAAACTCCGCGCGCGCTCCGCGCTAGATCAGAGTTTTTAAAGGAAAGTTGGGCTTACTTTCCTTAAAGCCACAGTTCTAGTTCCACAAAAAAAAAAAAAAAACGGGACAGAACGAGCAAAGCAATAAGTAGCAGCAGCTCCTCTCTCCTCGAGCACTGCAGCAGACTGAAACTCTGCACGAAACTCCGCGCACGCTCCGCACTAGATCAGAGTTTTTAAAGGAAAGTTGGGCTTACTTTCCTTAAAGCCACAGTTCCAGTTCCACAAAAAAAAAAGGGACAGAACGAGCAAAGCAATAAGTAGCAGCAGCTCCTCTCTCCTCGAGCACTGCAGCAGACTGAAACTCTGCACGAAACTCCGCGCGCGCTCCGCACTAGATCAGAGTTTTTAAAGGAAAGTTGGGCTTACTTTCCTTAAAGCCACAGTTACAGTTCCACAAAAAAAAAAAAGGGACAGAACGAGCAAAGCAATAAGTAGCAGCAGCTCCTCTCTCCTCGAGCACTGCAGCAGACTGAAACTCTGCACGAAACTCCGCCACTTATCAGCACACATGGTCATAGTTATAGAGGCAGTGATTTATTGACCACATTCGTGTGATTGTAAATAGCATTAAATGGGCAACGTTCACGGTATAGCTAAACATAGCAGTCAGCAATATCAGTGCCCCATGGGATATACGTTCAGAGGTGGTATATTAGCAGTCATCAGGCAACCATACAAGTCAATGAGGGTAGGCTAACATACAAAACAACTAGTTCTGCCTTCCTAACTAATGGTTTGAAGGAGCTATCAAAAGCAGACAATAATTATGAGCGATTTGTGCTTCACTCCATACAGACGCTCACACAAAAGCCTTGCTATGAGACAGCGCAGACAGAGTAGAAAGATGGAGAATAACAGGATCAAGTGCCAGGTGTGAAGACCTTAGTAATGGTTACTACAAATAGTAAGTTAACATTTTCACAATTTGAAGTCGTATTATGGGATGAGTGACGACCTCAACAGTAAGAGAATAATACCTCCTTTTTGATTCTCAGTAAGAAACGACTGAATACACAAGATTGAATTTGTGCCAAGTAGTGACTTGCCCAAGATACATAGAAGAATTAAAAGTTGAGTGTTCAGATACGGTTTATGGAGGTGGGTTCGATACACAGTTTAACCCCCTATGGTGAGGGTTTTAAATCTATGTTTTTTGTTTTAGTGTTTCACTGAAGGGATTCTTCAACAGTAGGGCACTTCATCTGCATTGATTTCGAGTTGGGTGTCCTGTGGAAGGCTTGTGGGGATCAAAAATGTTGCGAACTGATGAAAGACACAGTCCTCACTCTAGCCAGAAACACAATGGGGGTCATTACGATCCTGGAGGTAGCCATGCTGCTATCTGCGGCATGGCTACCCCCATTCCGGGTACCGTATCCGGGTTCCTGGAATGGGGAAATACCGGGCCAATCCGACCTTGGAGGGCCCGGTATTTCCCCATTCCAGGAACCCAGACCCTGTACATCCCCATTCCCATTTGAGCCCCCCTAGGGCTCAAAGGGAATGGGACGATGCAAACACCGGGCCCGTTAGTGACGGGCCCGTTGTTTGCATCCTGGTCTGCACGCGGGACCCGCTAAGGACGCCTGGTAAAACCAGGCGTCCTTAGCGGGCCCCCCGTTGAGACCTCACAATGAGGAGGTAGGGGGTTAACGGGGCCGGCAGCTTTACTGGCCCCGTTACACCCCTACCGCCAGGGTCATAGTGACCCACAATGTGTCGACACTGATGGTGGAATTTCTGTCACTCTTTTACTAACCTCACTTAGATGTAGGAAACATGTGAAGCAATTGGCTCACGCATGTAATAGGTGAATGGTTTTTAAGCACCGCTGTTTCCAGCAGTTGTTGATGTGCAAATATTGATTGACGTCATCGTCTCTATGATAAAATAGTGCAATGAATTATGTATACATGTTTTTGATATTGAGAAAAGTGTTTTGTATCAACAAATAGTTTTTACTTTTCTGACCATGTGTGCTGATAAGTGGTAAACATCAGTTTTTTCAGTAGCTTGTACCCATCTACTTATATGAGGAAGGGCTGGGAAGTTTGTCTCCTCTGTATATTAGTGGGTTCCACTGACATCATAGGCCAAGCTAGCCACGTAATCACACTTATCAGGATTGCTTTACTCTTGATGCCAAGTAAGAAATGTCATACCACAATAAGCAAGTAAATGCAGACTGGCCCTAATACTGTAGGTCAGTCTAGCCACGTAATAACACTTATGTTTGTGTTTCCCTGGATGGCAAGTTAAAAATGCCATGCCACTTTAAGAAAGTATATGCAGACTAACACTAGTAGTAACAGTCTGCATATACTTTCTTAATGCGCCATGGCATATTTTACTTGACATCAAGTGGAATGCAAACATTATATGTGATATTACCTGGCTAGACCGCCCTGCATTTAATATGGGCCAGTGAAACCAGATAATAACATTTTTCAAGTTTGCATTATACTTGCTGCCAAGTAAAAAATGTCATGCCACAATAAGATAGTATATGCAGACTACCATCACTAATATAGGACAGTCTAGTCAGGTAATAACACATATCATGTGTGCTTTACCCTTGAAGCACAGTAAAGCACAAATGATATGTGTTATTACCTGACTAGATGCAATTAATGTCGATCAAGGGTAAAGGAAACATGATAGACATGTATCATGTGTGTTCTACCCTTGATGCACAGTAATTGTGTATCAAGAGTAAAGCACACATCATATGTGTTATTACCTGGCTATACGGGCCTACATTCAATGTAGAGCAGTCTAGCCAGGTAATAACGCTAATCATGTTTGAGATACAAAAAATGCCATGGTAAGGGTAAAGCAAACATGATAGGTTTAATTACCTGGCTTGTCATGTTTGCTTTGCCCTTGATGCTCAGTAACTGTGGAGTAAGGGTAAAGCAAACAGGTGTGTTATGATGTGGCTACAATGGCCTACATTCAATGTAGGCCATTCTAGCCTTGTAATGGCACTTATCACGTTTCCTTTACCCTAGATGCACACTAATTGTGGCCCATGGGTAAAGCAAACAGAAGTGTTATTATGTGGCTAGACTGGCCTTCATTCAATGTAGGCCAGTCTAGCCACGTAATAACACTTCCCTCACCATTTCTGCTTTACCCTTGATGCATGGCATTGCACATCAAGGGTAAAGCAAAAAAGAATATCATGTCGCTGTGGCCCCTAAATTTATGGGTGGGGGCTCACACATGCACACAAATACTTTAACCTGCACATTCACACATCATTCACACAACTCCACGCATGCACACATTTATAAAAACAAATTCCAACATGCATACATACATAAATACATACATGCATACATGCATACAACCCATACATGCATGCAACCCATACATTAAATTAAAAAAACAAACACATACCTTACCTGCATACACCCTCCACATGTACTTGTGCTGCCATGGGGAGTGCCAGATTACCCTCTCCACCTCTCTGCAACGTAAACATGCTGAGTGACAGGAGAAGACTCCTCTCTTGTCAGGCAGCATGTCTATGCTGCTAGCGCAATAATGATAGGCACCTGGGCCAATCATCTGACACCCTGCCGCCTCTCATTATTATGCACTACATTTGTTGCAGAGCAGAAGGGACTCCACAATAACCAAATTCACTGCCAGGAACATCTTCAGTGAGGAGGTCAGAAAAGAGGTGAGAAGAATAAGAAGTGCTTGGATAGAGATAGCCAGGGAGACAGAGGTAGTGGACCAGGAGGATAAGCATTTGGGGGAAACAGGAGAGAACAAAGACAGTGATTTAAAAAAGGGTTGGTAGAAAGGAGAAAAAATTGGATGTGAAGGACAGCAGAGGGAGGGGTGGAGGAAGGACCAGGATGAGCGAAAAAAGGACAGAGAGGAGACTAGAGCAGAAGGCATCAATAAGGAGCTGGAGTCCTCCTTAGGAATGAGATCACCCCAGCTCATCCTTGAGGCAAAGGAAGGTTGGGTGGTGGGAAACAGAACACAGGTTCCATGGCAAAGGAAAAGACTAGGACAGTTTGTTCTGCTCTTGGTGGAGTCTGGGAATTAGTCTGGCATCCCTAGCTTCCTACGTTCTGCTGTCCAGTCCTAGCCGGATGGCCCGGGGACTCAAGAAGAAGGGTCTACAGAGAACTTGATACCCATGACAAAGAGAAGTACATAGCAACCAGGAAACCACGAATCGAGAAAGAAGTGTCGGTTCACTTATAGCCTCAGACAATGCATGACTGAGTCATTTCAGGGATGGGACCCTAGAACGAAAGACTTTCGTTTATCAAGAGAACGTTTTCTGCTCAGAGACTTTTACTACAATGGACCGTGAGGGAAGTTATCCTGTGTTTGTGTCCCTTTTCTCTTTGCCCAAGTCTTGTGCCAATCCAAATAAACCAAATGTTGTCAACTCAGATATTTCTGTGTCTGTCCCTCAATGATTCTGCAAGTTTTTCACACTCTGTAATAACACTTGTGTTGGCTGGGCATTCTAATGTCATTATTTGAGAATGTAAGAACACTTGTGTCGGCTGTTTCAAGTAATCCAGTAATGCCAGTTTCTACCACTGCATGAACACTCCTGTAGGTTGTATTTCATAATGCCAGTATTGCTCTACAAAACACATTTCCTTGGTGTGCAGAAGACACCGCCTTCCCCAGCAAAACAAATAGCAAGAAGGAGGCCTCCCATGCACAAAGAAAGTCTCAGCCGTACAGTCCAGCAGCACTCATTCCAAGTCCCACACATGCACCACACCTACTACATACTACATACACTCAGACCCAAACTCTCTCTGTCTCTAGCTTTCTCTTAACAATACAGTAGAGGCCTCTCATTCAAACTATCTCACACACGTGAATGTACATTCACGCATACTTTTTAAAATCAATTGCTTAGGCCATTGTTTAAGGTTTATTTACCATGTGAACTATTTCACAAATACTAGTCTACTATATCTGGAGTATACACTTGCAAGAAACAGACATAAACAAGAACAATGGATGCAACTAAATAGCAGAAAAAGTAGCATTGGGTTATCTGACCATGGACAGCACGGCCCAATGTTTTAAGCAGTGCTAGGAGAGTATTAAGCCTTGGATGTTGTCAAAAAAGTTCTGTCAAAAAAGTAAAGTTTTATTGTAAAATAGGGTTCAGGCTTGGAGTAGAGGTCACATAAATATGGCACCTTCCACATAAAAGAAATGTATGGGAGCTACTTGCACTTTGCTCTTGGCCATAGTTCACACAATCAATATTACTCTTGCACAAAGTTGCCTCCTTCATATATAAATGCATTTGTACAAGGTAAGAGAACGTCCTTCAAGAAAATATTCCTTCAAAAGTATATTCCAAGTAGGTGGGCAGAAGGTGATCTGCGGTGATCCGCGAGGAGCCGCGGTCCTGCAAGCACCTTTAAGCTGCCTGAACCTCGACCGACTCATTCATCGATCCGACTCATTCGCGTGTTCACTCGGAAGCATTCGGGAAGGCAGTGCCGGTGTCGGCATAGGCACTGAAGCAGGCACAATCTGGCGGTTTTGTAGGCTTGAGGCGGTGACTACGGGATTGAGAATCCTTTGAACCGCTACGAGGACCCACCTGGACCTACCTGGAGCGGACCGTAACACTTGAAAGACGAACAAAAGGAACAAACGGCTCTCCCCGTTGTTTGACTCTGTTAAGTACCGGTGCTCCGGAGGACCCAGCACGTGGGGCTGGCACCGGTCCAGGAGGCCGCGCGGCCTGGGGCGCGGCATCGGCAGGAGCGCGGACAAAAAGACACCCACACGATGTGCTGGGTTTGCCCGGAACTGCCTCCCACTGCCGGGGGCGGGGCTTTTATTACTCGGCCCTACGTCATCGCGTTGCGGGACGTAGGGCGGATATAACATTCCTCCTTTATTTCAAATAAACTTAACATCAACACAATCAACATACTCAACTTCAACTCCTGACACAGTTCTCTTTTCACACTGTACCAGTTCCCTCTTGTGTGGGATACCTGGCGACGGTGTCCTGCTCGGCATACATAGTCATTCAGCCTCGCGGGCGGCCTCGTGTTGGTTCTCAGACTATACCGCTTCACCGGGGGGCTGTCCCCGCTCGGGTCGTGAATCTGCTCAACCTCCTCTGCATGTATCCCCACTGCCGGGCAGGCTCTGTGGTTGCCAGCTGCGGTCCCATGCGGCTTCTTCCTCTGGGTCTTGCGCCAGCTCTTCGCTGTCTTGTTGTAAGTTGTCGTCGTCTTGAGGGCCCTCGCAATCCGTCCAGAGAGTGCAGGGCACGGGCTTGAACCAGGAGGCATTCCTTGTCACTTTCCGACGTCCCCGGGTCACAGTTATCATGGTCCCGCGCCGGTTGCTGACAGTCCATGGCAGTTACTCGTACATGGTGTCTAGCTTGGACTTCGTGGGGTTTCGTAACATGATGACTTGGTCACCCACTCGATGGTCGGACGGCCTTGCTCTTCTTTTGGCACTCATGTGAGCATTGGCACGTGTTCTCCTCATCTCCATGCGGGCATTGTCGACGTCATCGGGGGTTCTGCTTGGGTGATGGGGAATCGACGATTTGATGATGGTTCCAAACATGAGGTCAGCAGGTGGTATGCCCGTGGTGCTCTGTGGGGTGACCCGATAGTTCCGCAGGAACCGGTATAGGTCGATCTTCCATGGGCTGGCGTTTGCCCTTGATACTCGGAGCACCTTATTGATGGTCCTCATAAACCGCTCGACGTCCCCATTGGCTTGTGGCCACCTCGGCATGATGTGGTGGTATTTGATGCCCAGTTCCTGTAGATATTGCTTGAACTCTTTTCCCTGTGAACGGGGGTCCATTGTCACTCTTAATGGTTGTGGGCAGACCATGAGTGGCAAACATCTTTTCTATCACCGGGATGACCACTTCCGCGGCGGTGGACTCCAGTATCTCGACCTCTGGATAGCGTGAGTGATCGTCGATTGCCACCAGTAGATGTAGACCCTCTCTGATTTTGCAAAAATCAATACTGATCGCTTCCCATCGTGCCCGGCCGCGCTCGGCCGACAGAATCGGTTCTGGATCTGGGGGCCCACCCGTTATTTGGCAGGGCAAGCATGTGTTCACTAAGCCTTCGACACGATCGTCGATGTGAGGGAACCACACCCTGTGTCTGACCCGGGCCTTTGTTCTTGCAAGACCTTGGTGCCCTTCATGCGCTAGGGCTGCTATCCTGTCTTGCAGATTTGGGGGTATGATGATGCGATCTCCCCTTAGCAGGAGCCCTCCTTCGGTGATTGAGAGGTCTTGTCGAACCGTAAACATGCCGGATAGGAACTCCCTAGCCCCCTCGGTTCTGTTGCGGTGTGCGTCATGAATTCCTTCCAGTTACCTGACATGATGGCATCTTTTACCAGGTCGCAACAGGGGTCATTCTGGGTTTCTGTTGCAATGTCCTCAATGTTTACCGCTTTGGGCCTCATGGTGCGAACCACTTGACAAATGTGTTCCTCCGTTTCTTCGGCGATCAGAACTTCCTGCTGAGTGGCTGGTCGTGGGTGTCTCGAAAGAAAGTCCGCCGGGTTGCCACTGCCCGGCTGATAGACGAGTTCGAAATCATATTGCTGGAGGTGTAGCAGCCACTTGGTGATTCTGGCTGGTGGGTGCGCCGATGACCCGATGAAGATTGGTAGTAGGGGCTTGTGGTCAGTGATTGCCGTGAATTTACGCCCATACAGGTACATGTGGAAGTGTCGACACCCCCATAGTACGGCAATGGCCTCCTTCTCTATGTGGGAGTACCTTTGTTCCGTAGCTGTGAGTGCCCTGGATGCATATGCGATCGGTCTTTTTTCGCCCTCTTTCTTGACCTGCATCAGGATTGCTCCAAGTCCTACTGGGCTGGCATCCACAAATAGTTCTGTCGGGAGGTCCGTGTCGTAGTAGGCCATCTTGGTATCAGTCGACAGGGAGTCTTTAATGCTCTCAAAGGCTTCCGGGCATTCCTGCCCCCAGACCCACTTGGTGCTGACCTTTGTTAGTTCCCGTAGCGGTTCAGATAGGGTTGCTAGGTTTCGAATGAATCTGCCACAGTAGGTGGCCATTCCCAGAAAACTGCGTACTTCGGTGGGGGTCGCTGGGGGACTAGCAGCTTGGATGTCCGCCACTTTTTGGGGATCAGGTGAGATGCCGGTGCGGTCAAACTTGTACCCGAAGAAGGTTATTTCCGATTTTAGGAACTCGCACTTCTCTCGATGGATTGTGAGTCCGGCTTCTTCCAGCCTGCTCAGGAGTGTCTTGAGTCTCGTGATGTGTTCCTTGGTGTCAGGTGCATGTATTAGGATATCATCGCTCACGTTCAATACCCCTGGTATGCCTCTGATGACCTCCTGGATGGAGGTTGAAAGACTTCCGCGGCCGATGAGATGCCGAAGCTCAGGCGCTTGTACCTCCTCAGACCTAGGTGAGTTGAGAAAGTGGTAATGTAGCGCGACTCTCTGTGGAGCTTGAGTTGGTGGTACCCCGCTTTTAGGTCTACCTTCGAGAACACACATGACCCAGTGAGGTCGGTGATGATTTCATCGATTGTTGGTGTTATGTGTCGTTCCCTTTTTATGGCCGCATTGGGCAGGCGCATGTCAATACAGATCCGGACTTTTCCAGGCTGTTTGGGCTTCCTAGTGACCACCATCGGGGAGACCCACGGCGTTGGTCCCGTGACTTCTTCAATGATGCCGGCAGCTTCCAATGACCTTAATTCTTTCTCTACCTGTTCCCTCATGTGGAACGGTGTCCTCCGGTGTCTCACCGCACGTGGTTGCACTGATTGATAAATGTGTAGTTTGATAGTCTTTCCCTTGAGACAGCCTATCCCCTTCTGTAGCTTAGGGTGTTGCCTGAGAAAGTTCTCGACTTCGGCTGCGTTGTCAATGTGGCAGATGAATTTGACCACGCCCAAGTCTTCAGCCGCATCTCCGCTCAGTAGGCTTTCGATTCCCGCCTTCACGACATATATCTTTGACCACACCTTCTGTTCGCCATGTTCAAGAGTGGTGCGGAACCTCCCGATGACTGGCAGGGGTCTCCGGCTGCCGTAAGCAAATAGCCGAGTGTCTGTGGATTTGAGCTCAGGTGGTGGTGTAAGAGTCTGGAAGACACTGGTTGGCATGACGTTTACCGAGGCTCCCGTATCAATGGTCATCTGTACGTACTGGCCTTGGATGGAGACCGTGCATTTTCGTCGCCTGGCAGTTCTTTGCGGCGGTACTGGCCCCTGGTTCAGTGTAGATACCAGGTATACCTTTCGGCCCTTTCCTTCGCTCTGCGTGCCTGCCGTTTGCCGTAGGGCTGAGAGATCATCCCCTTCCTCTTCCGTCGAGGAGTTGACTACTGCAACCCTCCTTGCGCTGGCTTGCTTCTTTTTTTTCGGTGACCCCTTTTCCTGAGCGCCTTGTGGGGCCTGCTGTGGCATGTTCGCTGATCTGCACACTTTCGCGTAGTGATCCTTCCTGCCGCACGCTCCGCACGTGGTGCCTTGCGCTGGGCAGTTTCGCCTTCCGTGTCTTTGACCACCACACCACCCACATTCCGTGGGTCCTGGTACTCGAGGTTATCACCTGTTCTGGGTGTGGCTGCCGCCACTTTCACCTCTCGTAAATTGTCTGTCGGAGATCTGGGCGACCATCGCTGTGGAGAGGGACGGCTGCAGTTTCTATAGTGTTGCTTCCATGTTGGCGGCCCTGGAGTGGGCAAGCTCCCTCTGTCGACCCAGTTCCAGGATGCGTTGTAGAGGGATGCCTTTCTCACTGAGTACGAGTCGCCTCAGCTTCCCCGAATGGATGCCATTTATGATTTGTCGTCTGATCTCCCTCTCAGTGTTCGTGAACTCACACGACATGGCCAGTTTCCTCAACCTCGTGTGGTAGGCGTCTATAGTCTCATCGGTGGCCTGGATAGTCGTGCAAAAAATGAAAGTCTCATAGTATGGATTTAGTTGCGGGAGAAAATGTGCCGTTAAAGCGTCCTTTGCACTCAGGTATGCGTCTTGGCCATCATCAACATTCAGGGAGTTGAAGATGCGTAGCACCTCGTCGCCCACACTGAGGAGTAGATGAGCTTTCATCTTTCTGGATGACGTGATATCCTTGCATTCCATGGCCATCTCGAACTTTTGTAGCCATAACTGCCATCTGGGTCCACTAGACGATGGGTCGGTGAATGGGTCGAATGGTTGGACCAACATTGACGAACTGCCCTGCGTGCGGGGTGGTGGCGACGCCATCGACAGGTTTGCCGCAATCCTGGACGGTGTGGAGGGACCAGGAGTCGATGACCCAGCCGCCATGGTGTCACGTACCCTCGGTTTGTGCTGTCGTGCTGGCCTGATGTTGTCCTGCCTTATGGGTTCGTCCCCACTTCGCATTGAGAAATGTTCTTTTGCGGTGAATGTGCCCACTGGCACTTGTGCGCCGACCGGTGGGCGCCTTGTGGCATGTGCGCCATGCGGGAGAAATGGCGAAGAAGAGAAAAAAAAAATTCTTGACCCCTTGTGGATGGGGTATGAGAAATTTTTTTTTTAAATTTATTTATTTTTTTTTTTTGGGGGGTGGGGGTCACGTGGTCTCGGTGGCCCCCACCGGGTGTCCAAAAATTTGTACGGGATGTCCGTGGGGCATCCGCGTGTGAGTTGTTCTAGAGCGCGTGGTTGCTCGCTCACTTCCTCGTCGCCATTGTTAAGTACCGGTGCTCCGGAGGACCCAGCACGGCTGGCACCGGTCCAGGAGGCCGCGCAGCCTGGGGCGCGGCATCGGCAGGAGCGCGGACAAAAAGACACCCACACGCTGTGCTGGGTTTGCCTGGAACTGCCTCCCACTGCCGGGGGCGGGGCTTTTATTACTCGGCCCTACGTCACCGCGTTGCGGGATGTAGGGCGGATATAACAGACTCAAGCGACTCAAGCGCCCTAAAGAGATGGTGGACACGTTAGATACTTCGGATATCTTAGAAATGAGACACGTCAGGCAGCACAACCATCAATAATCTGACAGTGAGTGCAAAAGAACTGCAAGTGGCAACAAAATAAAACAAGGTAAGCTCTATTAAAACAATAACGCGGCCCTTTTGGCTGATGTTATAAATATAACAAATGATACTTTATACGCATAAAGAGCAAGGGAAAAAAACACCTTGTGCCACAAGCGTGACTGAGTTCAGGATAGAGCCCTCAAAATTGGGGGAGCACCCAATAGTAGTCAATGCAGCACACACAGAATCATATATTAACATTTTACAAATTGCAGCTATCCAAAAGTGAGGCGAAAATGAGGGGGGGGGCTTTGGAGAGTGTGATCTAAAAGCGAAGCCCCGTGAACTATCACCCACTGGGAAAGACACCCCAAGCTGCTGAAAGACACAAAACCGATACAATCGGAGGAACCGAATATTGGGACAAAACCAGAATCTGAGAGTGTGTGTACTCTAAGTGCAAGATGTGGCATGAAGAAAATCAGCCCACACGAACAATTAGCAGAAGACGTGACAGCTGGGATCAAACAGCCTCCAAGAGCAATGCTTGTACGTGATGCGAGAGAGACAGAGCATCTTGGAGAACAACAGAAAAGAAAATATAGGATGCTCAGTTAAGAGGGGAGTGGAGCTGTCGAAAATAGCAAAAGAAACAACACATGGACTCCAATGAGCCTCAGACCCCAGCATTTTGCTTTTGAAAAAGCAACAAGTCATTACACGGGCGGAGGAAAACCGTCAACTTCCGCAAAAGAGAGAACGTGCAATATATTTGCATTGAGACCTACGACTCTTACCGCCAATGGTACCACAAAACAGTTTGAAATATCAGATTAATTATTATTGGAAACATCAACATCATTGGAATTGGAGAAATAACACAACCACAGAAAGTGCGGATAGAGCAAGAAAGAGTCACTGCAAAAAAGTGAAATGTAATTGGGCAGGTTCTCCACATGCCATATCTGAGAAAATAAAAGCTACGTGGAACGGAGAACTACAAAAGCATAGTGTGCAAATTACCGAAGAGCCAAATGTAAGGAATATAATATGATATGATGATAGGTTATTTATAACCAGAGGTTTCTAAGCGCAGACCGGGGATTGATCCTGTGTTGCTCAGTGTCGTCCAGAGAGGATAACAAGCAATACATATTCTACAATAGAAACAACTGATGCAAAAAAACGAATAGACACAAGTCTGCAACATACTATAACAAACGAAAATGACTTTACAGTGATAATATTAACCACGGTGCTAGCACCGTTTATGAAACTATATGAGGATATTGGAGAAAGGATGAGAGCCAATACAGCAGTTTAAGCACTGCTACATTCAAAATTCTACACGTGGAAGGATTTGTGACAGGCATTCAAAAAGATCTTAATAATAGTTCTGCCAATGTAGCCACATTACGCCAGGAAATATTAGAACCAATAATAGAAGAAAAGGAGATAAGAAGACAATCGAGAATGTTTGAAGTAGTGGACACAAATGCCCAACTCGCAAATCACGGTCAGAATGCCCTTGCAGCAAATCAGGTACAAATTGCACTAAATAAGGAAAATCTAAGAACAGAGGAAAAGAGGCCAGAGATGCTGAGAGAGAAGGTTGGTAACATAGAAAACCACAGATCAAATGTGCATGAGGAGACCACATTGCACAAAAAAAGAAAGTTCAAAGATGCAAGTATTAGAAACCTGTCCAAGATATCGTTACTGTTGAATAGAAGAGAACATAACAGACAGTTATTTGACGAGGATTATCTTATAGTTCAGGGACAGGGAAGAGAGCAAAATAGAGAACGTCAAGGAATTTTTACTTAGTAAATGATAACATAGACACTGAAAAACCTGGAAAATCAACATGGAGAGGAAAGAAAACAGGAACGATCTTAGATTATGTCTATGCATCAGAAAATGCACTCAAACACCATATGTCAATGGAAGTGATAGAAAAAATACAAAGTGCCCATACCTTATTGAAAATAACGTGGTGGTGCAAGTCAGAAAAAAGGAGACAGATCAAAGCATTGAATTTAATAGTGGGCCCAGGGAGAAATCGTTTAAGAATAAATAAAAAGCAGATCAGTAAATTGAAAGGAAACCTGGAGGCCTTAATACAAGGAAAGCGTGAAAATGATGTAAAGAAAACAGTGGACCATATATCACTATTAATGGAGTTTGAATTAAAGAAAGGAGCAAACAAAACAATAATTCGACATAACCACAGATTTGATACCAACATATTGGCAAAGAAGAAAGAGAGAAGACAAGAGCTGAGAAAGTTAAAACAATCACAAGAAGGGAACGTGCTAAGGAAAGCTAAATTAATAAAACAAAAATATCGAAATTGGCTAAAGAATCATAAAAAAATGGCAACACTAATTGACTATGAAACTATGTTATATAACATTAGAAATAAAAACACTGCTGAGATAAGGACATATATCAACAATTTAGAGGTTAGACTAGAAGGAATCATGACGAATCCAATATCTGCAGAGAAGTGGGTGAAACATTGTTGTACATTTTTCAACCCAAAGTGGAAGAGGATCAAGGTCAAACCTTGAAAAATAAGAACTGGGAAATGTTAAAAATGAGTAAAGACGCACTGTGCAAGGCCATATTGAAGCTAAATAACTCAAGAGTGCCTCGTCTGGATGGGTTTACGAATATTCAGCTGAAGCAAAATCCGGAGCAATGGGTTGACATTTTGGTACTATTGTTCAATCATATAATCCAGGGAAAAGAAGTACCTGAAAGCTGGAAAACAGCAATAATAGTGCCCATTTTTAAAAAAAGGCCTTAGAACTGAGCCTAATAACTACAGGCCAATTGCACTACTGGACGTGGTTTGTAAAATTTTTGCCAAGTCAGTAGCAAAGAAATTGAACCTGTGGTCTGAAGAAACTAAACAATTGGACATATGGCAGAGTGGCTTTGTTAAGGGAATAGGTATGTCGCTCAACATACTGCTCATAAATCTACTAAAGGCACAAATTGAAAGAACAAAGGGGAAAAAGCTATGCATAGCATTCATAGACTTAAGTGAAGCTTTTGATTCAATTAATCACGCAAAATTATGGGAAAAGCTGAGAAACTGGAAATGTCCAACGCCTATTCTTGAGGCAATCCAAGATTTATAATCAGAAACATCAATTCGAATCAAGTTAGATCAAACTGGAACACTAATGGAACTAATTAAAACAAACAAGGGGTTAAAACAAGGGTGTCGATTGGCAGCGAGTCTCTTCAATATGTTTATATCAGACATCGATCAAGCGTTTGAAGAGACAAGATGCTTTCCTCCACATTTAGGTTGAATACGGATTCCAAGACTGCTTTATGCAGATGTTATTGTCATATTAGACCAGACAGCTGTTGGCCTTCAGAGGCAATTAGAGGCAATTGATAAATACATCATCACTAATGGTCTAAAGATCGGTTTAGGTTGAAATTAACTAAAAAAAATGGTCGCATTGACCAAAAGTTCTAAAAATGCTACCACCAAAGGTTCGAACACCAAAAGATCGAACCTTTGGTGGTAGCATTGAAAAAAAAAACAGGGGCTGCTGGGGTGTCCCCCACATCACCCCGCTCACTATACTTCATGGTATAGTGAGCGGGGGTTGCGGGGGACACCCCCACAGCCTTCTGTTTAAAAAAAAAGAAAACAAAACGGGGGCTGCGGGAGTGTCCCCCACATCGCCCCAATCACTATACTTCATGGTACAGTGAGCGGGAGTTGCGGGGACACCCCCGCAGCCTTCCGTTTAAAAAAAACAAAAAACACGGGGCTGCGGGGCCCCGCTCACTATACTTTATGGTATAGTGAACAGGGGCTGTGGGGGACACCCCCACAGCCTTCCGTTACAAAAAAAAGAAAAGAAAAGGAACCTGCAGCGCCGGTTCGCGATCACGGAAGTGAGTGGACAGGTTTTTAAATATTACTTGCATGAATTCATGAATTTATGATGAGGTAATGATGAGGTGTTCTCCTGTGAGGTGGGTGAGAACACTAATGTGGAAATGGTGAACGTCAGTAATTATGACAGTTGTTTTTTCAAAACCTTGTTAGTTGGCAGCATGACACCTAGATGAACAAATGTTTAATTTTGTTTCTAGGTCATGGAATGGCTGTCACATCCTATATGATGGATTATAGCGATTGATTGAGCTACCCAGAATATTGGTCCTGAATTGAGTCATCGAAACCAATCGACCTTTCCCAGTGCAGATATCCACATACAAATGTGGAAATCACTTGTTTTGATTAACATCTAAATACCGGCCGAAGAGCTGGAGCAGGGGGTTTCTCAAAAAGAATGTCGAAGCTGTGATTGTGCACAGTATTTTAGTTAACAGTCCTCACAACCCATTGTTTGTACATATTTCTCTGTGGGTGAATAAAAAAGGCTTTGTTATCCGAAATAAATGTTCCCCTTTGGAATGTCAAGAGTGTTATGAAATGAGACCATATCTATCCCTCTCATGTAAGGGTGGGCAACTGTAGAGTTAAAATTGTGTATCATGTATGTTAGATTGAGTTGTGTAAATAGGGATAGTCTTCTCCCTCTTTCATGTTAAAATCAGCGGCACACCACCGATTACTTAGGAACAGCAACCCCTGACAGGGACAGGGTGTGCTGCTGTCTAGGGACAGCGCTAGTGGACTAATAGATTGAATCCAAGATAATAAATTGCTTATGTACTTACATGCATGCAATACCAGTATTTAGCCCTCCTATGCCCTGTGCGTCTGCTTGACATTAACAGGCTGTTTCTTTACTGTCTGTCATGGGTCGATTTTTCAGGTTGGTATTATTCTAGCTGCTTGCAGAGGGCAATCGTCTATGCATCTTGTTACTGGAATACTGCTTCCGCCACCTTTCTCTCTTCTTGTGTGGTTTTGCAGGAGCCTGCCCCAGGCTTGGCCTATTCTCAGGCTTTTGCATCTGGACTTATATCTCCATTCGTTGGTGCCCAGGCAGCCTCCAGGTTAGCAGTGCTTGGCTTGTGACTACTAGGCAAGTCTACGTTTGTATCATTGGTGTCTTGCCAATGCCATCAGATGAAGATTAGTGTTTTATTCCAGATCTACTCTTACCTTATCTGTTAGTTTTATTAGGGAATGTAGGCTTGGATTCTGCCAGTCTTTGGTCCCAAGTCCCAAAGGCTTTTAAATGCCTCAGCTCAGTACATTGGCTCCTTTCTGAGGTCCATTGGCTCCACCTTTTCTCTCTTATCTATCATATATTTTGCTGCCCTCTTTGTCTTCACCATTGCTATGTTGCTCTTCTGGACCTTACTGTCCACCACCTATGCTCGTTCGTTTGTTTGTTCGTTTGTTCGTTCGTTCGTTCGTTGGTTCCTTCCTTCCTTCCTTCCTTCCTTCCTTCCTTCCATCCTTCCTTCCTTCCTTCCTTCCTTCTTTCCTTCCTTCAACTCCTCTCTTTTCACCGAATTTCTTCCTCCTCCTTGTCTTTCCCTTTTCTGGCTCTTAATTTCTGTTTTCTTTCCTTCCTTATTTCATCGGATGATTTCCTCCTTCCTTTCTTCCTCCAAGCTTCTCCTTCCATCCACTTTCGTTGTGTTCTTCTCTTTTCCTTCTCTCCTCCTTCCTTTTGATCTTACCCTCTTAGCATGCCTTCCTCTCGCTGATCGCTACTCCACCAGGTTATTCCATTCCCATGTTCATCACAACCTCTTTCCCTCTGATGCTTTCCTCCTTCCGTGTTCTCTTCTTGCTTCTCCTTTCCTTCTGAAGGATTCCCTTTACCTCCATTTTAATTCCTTCTGATGTTACCCTCTTAGCACACCTTCCTCTCTCAATGTCTCCTTCCCCCAGCCTCCTCCACTATCCTTTGCACTCTTTGATAGTCTCCAAACTTCCAGACCAACCCCAAACTCTGGCCCCTTGTTGTGTTTGGGCTGCAGGCTACTGGGGATGATAATACTCTAAGTGTGTACCCCTGGGTTTGGCATACGATTCAGGCCTAAGGATTGGTTTGTGGCATTCAGCCCGGACCCACCCCTGGTATGGCTAATGTATTAATGCGTGCCCATGGCACCATGGGCCACGTATAGAAAATGCTTGGCAACCTGTGAATCAGGTGGGCCTGGCATGGCATCTGCCTGAATCCACAGTGGCTCTCTTCATCCCCAGCACGTGTTCGCGTTTCCTGCTGTGCCTAGTCAGTGGGCATGGGGTAAGCAGTGGTTTTACCTGTTTACTGTCACTGGTTCATAGGCCGTGATCACAATCTGTGTGTGCGAATGTGTGGCACTGACCTAGTATTAGTATTGTCCTATTTTGCACAAGACCTTTTTCACCAGGTATCACAACAGCGGGTATGGGGGATTCATTGATCATTCAGCGATTTATGCTAAATATTTCACAACCCTCTCACAATGTAGTAACAAGTGTCAGGAGAAACCTGGCACCTTGGATACTCATCACTGGTATCAATGCTAAATGTGTTTCAATGGGGTGGTGAAAATGTGCTAAGGCACGCATAATTCAAGAACTGCCCGTTCACAAGCCACCAGGACACATTGAAATCATTCAATGTTGGCAGACTGCTGTTGCGATAGAAATCTCCTAGGCTGCCACATTCATGAAAGTGCCCCAATTCCCTGCAAAAGATATCAGAGTTTGCTTAAATAACCTATTCTCCCAGTACAGTATATCATTAGAGTACAATTGATTGCCACAGTGTTTACTATTAAGAGAAGAAAAATGCCACCAAATAGTGTTCACCTCACTGGGCAATGTTCAAATATTTAAATTCAGACCACAGTAGGTGTTGCATGGAAGTATGCATAACCAAGTATGCAATCATCCTAATAATCCTGTCGGAATGTTTATTCCTCCCACAGACAAAAGGGTATTGATGTTGAGAAGCAATATAATAGTTCCACAAATTGTCTCTCCTCCTCCACCCAATCACCATAATTGAATTCAGTCTATAGAATGCCATAGTTTTTCTTCATATGCTATCACTTGTCATGTGTGCGACTCCTGCACCAAATACATTTTAGTAGACTCTCAATGTATTAATTCATATGTAGTTGTATTCTTCATGTATTTAATTCTCATATTCCAGTCATATGATTGTACATGAAAACACTATTAATCTCCCAACACGTGTTTCACCCCAGCTGTTAGCCGTGGTTCTTCAGGAGAGATTTCTGCACAAAATGAATAATTATAATTAAGAATTTATCTCAAGAAGTTAATTAACAAGCTTAACCCTTCATTAATTTGCAAAAAAACACCATTTCACACATTATTAATATATTCATATAAGCTTTTGTACGATCTCGTTGTAAGAAAGACTAAAGAAGAGGACTCTACTATGTTGAGTAAAATAATCAGGTTAACTCACCCTTTTTTTGGCATTCACTTTTCGAAAGTTACTTAGTAGTTCTTAGTTTCAAGATTCAAAGTGGATTTCTTTTGCAACCCAATTAATACATCTGAAAAAGTTTCATCTGAAAACAATTTCAGAAGAACCAGTTACTTTGCTAGTATCTTATCAGTGCAATTGCCATTTATTAACTGTTTTTGAAAATTGAGAGTGTTTAAAGTTTTCACTTTTCTACAACGTGGTCGAATTTTAGTGTTTATAGAGGTTTAAAAGCGAAGTTGAATGTAATAGAGCGTTACCTCTGAGCGTTACCTCAGTCTTCTTGACTCCCGCCAGGTTGGATTGCCTGTCCTCGCCAGGATCCGCGATAGTTTAGAGCTAATTCAATTCCATTTTTATAGTTTGTTTTGGTGCGTGATGACATCATCGCGTGCGCGTGCCGCGATGACGTCAACACATTCCAGAAACGTGCCACGGCCATCTTAGTGGAGGTCTGGTCGACCGCAAAGTTTACTTAGCTGTTGGCCATATTTCATTGGGACATTTTTATATTGCTGTTATTTAAACGCTCCAAATAACGTGCTACGTCCATCGTGAACATTTTATTTACTACAGACCCTTAGTTTTTCGACATAAATTTTATGGTACTTTTGTGCTTAATTTAATGTGGTTGTTTGTAAGTCTTAGTTCAAATAATGTATAGATTAACAGAAACGATACATGTAAACATACAAATGATACAAAAAATCAAAAGGGTTCAATTAATTATTTGCACAAACCGAACAAAGTAATACATTTGACACATTTTTTTGTTGATATTTATATAGTTCTTTCGTATATCTATTTATGTTATCCCTGTGCTTCAAAGGGGATCTTCTTTACAGCCAATAGGCCATCTCATGATCTGTGTTCAAACCTGTGATGCATGTGTCCAAAATACAAATCCATTTTGATTCCCGTTTCCGTAATAAAAGTTCTCTATCACCACCTCTTTCTGGTAGGGTGATTTTTTCCATGCCCAAAACTTTTATGTCCTTGATGTTTTCCAGATTGTGCTCTTTTGAAAAATGAACAGCCATTGGGTATCTTATATCTTGATTTTTAATTGCTCTTAGGTGTTCCATGATACGAATTCTCATCTCTCTTATTGTGCTGCCCACATATTTCTTTCCACAGACACATATTATTGCATAAATGACAAATTTGCTTCTGCAATTAATGAATTGTCTTATTTCTTGTGTTTTGCCAGTTGGTAGGTTGACCTGTTTAGTTCCATGTAACATATGAGCGCAAATTATGCAGCTACCACATTTGTACGATCCTGTTGGTGCTGGCAATTTAACAAATTCACTGAGATTGCTTGTTTTTATACTCTTGAGATGGCTAGGACTTAATCTTTGTTTCAGTGTGGGAGCTTTTCTATATACCATTGTAGGATTTTCTTCTAGATATCCTTGCAAGGTTACATCTGTTTGTAGAATATTCCAATGTTTGTTGAGTATTTTTTCACAATATGTATTTCACTGCTATATGTGGTGATAAAGTGTGTTTTTTCACATCTTTTGGTGTTTTTCTGTTTACTTGTCAATTGGTTAGATCTTGGAATTTTTTCTACTTTCTTAATCGCTTGATTCAAAGTCTCTTCTTTATAACCTCTTCTGATGAATTTCTCCTTCAAATCCATTAAGTGTACTTTGTACCTATTTTCCTCATTGCAATTTCGTTTTACTCTTAACATCTCTCCATATGGGATGTTTTTGACGATGTGTTTCACATGGTTGCTTCGTGCATGTAGTTTGTTATTCACTGCCGTAGGTTTGATGTAAAGATCCGTTAATATTTTTTCTCCATCTGTGTATAATTTTAGATCCAGGAATTCAATTGTTGTAGCACTGACATTCTCTGTGAATTTGATATTGTAATTGTTTTCATTGAGTACATGATGTATTTATCTAATTCAATCTTATTTCCATTCCATATCATGAGTACATCATCAATGTACCCTCCCCAATATACCACATTGTTGTCGCTAAATGCTTTGTGTTGCCATGCATGATTTAACTCAAAGTGCCCCATAAATAGATTGGCATATGTGGGTGCAAATCTGGCACCCATGGCCGTACCTTGCTCTTGTTTATATATTGTCTGGTTGAACATAAAGATGTTATTACTTAAGACAAAGTTCAGCATCTCCAAAATCATATTATTTTGTTGTAGGAATGAAATAGATCGTGTTTTCAAAAATAATTCAATTGTTTCTCATCCTGTGATGTGTTGTATGCTAGTGTATAAGGACACTACATCAAGGGTCACAAATAAGAAGTTGGGTTCCCACGGTATAAGTTCCATCTGTTGAATAACATGTTTCGTATGTCTCAAAAATGAGGCAAGTCCTGTTGTGAGAGGTTGGAGGTGTAAATCAATATATTGTGATATCCTCTCCGTGAGCGATCCAATGCCATTTATTATTGGCCTGCATGGTGGAAAGGTTTCATATTTCTTATGTATTTTAGGCAAGAAGTAAATAATAGACATTACTGGTTTGGCTATGTCCACATAGTCTGATTCATCTTCTGTTAATAGACCCATTTCCTCCCAGTTTTTGACCATATGATGCCATTCTGTTTGTAAATCCTTAATTGGATTAGTTTTAAGTATTGTGTAACAATTTGTTCCACTTAGTTGTTGGTGTGATACATGTCATTGGGAGCGCCTACCATAGTCTAAAACAAGCCTAAACTCGAGGCTATCGGAAGCGACCGCAGTACAATCACTCGTACTCGTATTCTAGCGGTGCCGGCTTGATAGTCACGTGTCACGCTGTGCGCGAGGTCCTTTACTCTAATTCCTTCGCCATGGAGGCGAGATGCGAGAGGCGGTGAAGGCAACACCGGCGACGTGCGGAGTGCGGCGTGCGGTTAGCGGGAGCTGCGAGCTGTGACCCGCCAGACCGCGGGATCCGCTGCCGGACTGGGACCCTGGCGTTGGGCGTTGGGCGCCGAGGGACAGCTGGAGTTGGCCACGGGGACCTGTGCCGCAGTCTCCCTGCCCCTACTGCCTGTTGCGCCGGCGCCGTCTCCTGCGCAGTCTGCGCACTAAGGTGAGCGGACGAGCCCAGTGAACTGGGGGCGGATGAGTGAACCCGCCGGCGCACACACTGAACAGGTGGCGCTTCAGCGGATTGCACGATTACGTGTGCCATACTATTGTGATTTCCTGGCCTGCCTGCGAATGGGACCTGGTAGCCCCCAGGTTAGTTAACTGGGGGAGAGCATACCCTAAGTACCATACTGAGGGAAACTGTGAAACCCACACGGAGACTGCGGGCCTGGGCCTTTGATCCGGCATGGGTAGCCCCCTGACCAATTAACTAGGGGGAGTACAAAATAAGAGCAGGAAGACATCATTGCCTGTGGGTGTGGAGCTAGGGGAATTTACCTAGCCACACAACTACTTGTACCATATACCCCATAAATTGGGAGTAACAGATATCTGTGGGGTTTAGAAAACATTGTGATTAATACCACAGACATGCAGCAGGGACGAAGAGCCCTCCACTCGATATATAACTTGAGGAAACCCAAGTGCCTACCGACTAAGGAGGCTAAAGAGTGTTTAAAGAAAGTGGGCAAAGCCAAAAAGAATGCTAAACACACTCAACCAGTGACTCAAGGAGCTATAACTGAATTTTTCCCGGTGAATCCGCCCCCTGCCATTAACTCAACAGCAATTGAGGAAACAATTGCACCTAAAGATAAGGACGACCATCCCTCAGATACCACTAACTTTGAAGACATTGACAATAATTCCTTGTTGGAGCTCTGCCTGTCTATACAGAGAGGGATGCGGGTACCAACCTCACCGAGACCAACAAGCGCCATAACGATCCCTAAAGATAATTGTATGAACAGCACCACAGGGGTGTATCAGGTGGGTGGAAGGAGTGAACGTCTGTCTGTTTCACCTAATTTAGTAATGACATCGATGGAGGATGACCCTGATAATGGGACGGACGATAACATCGAGGTCCACTCTAGTGCAAACAAGATAATCGAACTGCAATCGTCGGTAGCGGCACTACAATTTGCCCTTAAGATACTGCTGCAGATGTCGGGGCGCATTCTGGCCAACACGAATGCCATTACAATGTACTTGGATACTAAAGATCTTCCCCGAGAAGATGCAGATAGTAATCTATCAACAGCGCTATGCGCAGGTGATGAGATCAACGAACAAGAAGAGGAGAGGGAGGAGATAGATGACCTGGAGGCTCCTAATAACATCAGCATACTGGAGATATCCTTGGAGGAGGCGGATGAACAGGAGCAGGAACCTAGCCCTAGGTCTCCTCTCACACGAAAACAACGTAGACGTGCAAAAAAGGCACAGAAGAATAAGCTGGCGGCCTTAGATGCTCAACATCCCACGCCAGGGATTAAACCAGTACTGGAGACACGATCGAAAAAGGCCAGGAAAAGAATGATGAGAGCAGCCCAACGGGCAGCTAAGGCCAAGGGCCCCTTGTCAGATTGGCTGATACTTGAAAAGAAGGCTGACAAAGTGGATGATAATGAAGCATCTGTGATGTGTGAGGAATCAGATCTGGAGTCCAGTATACAACCACAGGTGGAATGCGTACACGAGACATCAGTATTGGCAAACCCCGAGGAGATAGTATCAATGGACCAGAAAAAAATAGAGAATGATGTAACCACTAATCGCATAATCTTCATTAAGAATCTATATCCTAGTGGTAAAAATCCCTGGTTAGCACGCTCGGAACTGTTGAAAAGATTATATCATATACCGCAATTGCGTGTTTTGAAAACAGAGGATTTTATGTTCATCGAACCACTGGGATGTCCTAATCCGAATGTATCAGCCATACATTGTATGTTTCCGACCACAGCCCAATTGATTAAGAAATATAAAACAGAGCTAATAGCAGTGGACATTGAAATTGATGTGGACCCTTTGGAGAAGCAATTAGCCCATGAAGTAGAAGAAGTTAATCCAACATCCGAGGTGGAGATGGCATCTAAACCTACGGAGGATGAGATGACAACTAAATTTATGGGAGATGGAAACCCTGCTCTCATCGAAATACAACAAGCTCTAAAAACATTGCTAGAAGCCATCCCGCGACTGATAAAGAAGCATTGATGCCTAACAATACTTTCCTGGAATTGCAGAGGTTTTTCTCATCTTCTAAGACCAAAGGGGTCTGCAGAATTATTGGCACAATACAGTTGCATCTGCCTTCAGGAGACATGGTTACTCGATCCGTTGTTACTTGACGGCTATACCATATATCAAGCAGATGCCAAGCGTGGTAGCAGTGGACGTCCTTTTGGGGGTTTATTAATTGGGATTGTGAACTCGATTTTGTCACATAAGATTAAGTGCAAAGCTGAGGAGCAGCTACTGGCGGTGGAAGTCGAACTCCATGACGACAGAGGCCCGGGACGGTACTTGTTAATTAATCTCTATAACCCCCCAGGAGCACGGGCTCGGGATCTGTTACAGGAAGCGATACAAGATCTGTTATCATCTTGGTGGCTAAAAACAGGAAATGTTGCTGTAATGATCATGGGGGACTTTAACTGCCATATGATTGATGAAACACGCTTACCCCCTAATCCGGACCTTAACAGTAGGTGCGTTATGACCCATGAGAAGAGAGACGCTGAGGGACAGGGCTGGCTACAATTGCTTGGAGCTTGGGACATGGCCATGATAAATGGCCGAACTTTGGGAGACCGGCCGGGGAAACCCACTTGGACAAATGGAAAGTCGGTCAGCACATTGGATTATATATTTATGTGCCCGGAGCTGCAGACAAGAGTAGTGGATATGATTGTCGGGCGCAATGAATGGAGCGACCATGCATCATTGCAGTGTACTTTAAATATCCCATTATATCCGCAGATGTCTTCGAACATGGGCACTATCCAAACTAATGTGACAGGATCCAGAATTGTATGGTCAGAAAGAAATGTCACCATGGCCAAAGAATCACTCGAAACTATTGCAACCTTGGGTATCCACGATTTTGAATGTATGTCGATCAATGAAATTGAGGATTGGATATCCAGATTCTCATGTAAACACGCAGTGGCAAATAAGAGATCAATGCTAAAAATAGGGGGAGTAATACCTCCATTTAACAGGGAAATTAGGGATGCCAAGAGAGGACTAAGAGCAGCTACTCGCAGACTGAAATTGATGAATCTACCTAGATCTATGTATCGTGAGAAAATAAGGAAAATCAAAAATCGAAGTAGAGCAGAGATTAAAAATATCAAGACCAGTGAGAAAAATAATAGGTACCAAAAACTAGTGCAAACTATCTGCACTAGAAATTCCCGTGGTATCTGGGCACTCCTAAATGAGAATAGGGAGAAGACTAAAGGTCCTTTAATTAATCCAATAAGTAGGGAGGTGTGGGAAAAATTCCTATTGGAAAGGAATAGTGGAGGGTCAGAAACCCCAAAGAACCTTGGGGTAATAGTACCCCCACGTCCGCCTTTTTCTGTCACTCCTGAGGCAATATTGGAGAAGATAGCTGCCCTCAAGGCATCTAGAGCACCTGGCCCTAACGGCCTGGCTAACATAGTGATCAAGAGCCATCCTCTATTTTGGGCAGATCTGCTATCCCTGCTCTTTAAGAAAATCCTAGAGCAGGGGACAATACCTTGCTCCTGGCAAACTGCCATTTTGATACCTGTATTCAAAAAAGGTAACCGCATGGAGCCTAATAACTACAGATTACTATCTATGTTAGATGTCTCGGGCAAGCTTTTTTCCTCATTAGTTCTCAGTGAGTTACAGAGATGGGCGGATAAGTGTAACATTCTTAGTAGATTCCAATGCGGGTTCAGGCGAGATTTCTCCACTTCCCACAATCTTCTGGTTATGGACATACTTCGCTCACGGGCGCTTAGTAAGGGACAGCCTCCGCTGTATGCTCTATATATCGATTTCCAGGCAGCTTTCGATACCATCCCCCGAATGAGGCTATGGGCGAAACTAGAGAAATTGGGATGCCCGTCCGGCTTGCTCTACTACCTAAAATTACTACATCACAATACTTCGGCCTGCCTTAGACTTGATCAGGAAGGCAATCTAACATGTAAGGTAAACCAAGATAGTGGGGTAAAGCAGGGATGTGTTACCGCACCCCTAGTTTATAACCTCTATGTATACGACATCCCTGTAGCCCTGAGCGAGGTTAACAACTGTCCCCCCAAAGTTGGTAAGATACCTTGCATAGTGTTAGCTTATGCAGATGACCTGGTGATCTTCGACACTACCATAGGCGGTTTGAGACGCTCTGCTTCCGCCCTGTGGGACTATGCGAAATTAAATGGCCTAAAGATTAATTTAGATAAAACAAAGGTCCTAAGATTCACTAGGAAAAAAACAACACAGGTAAATCTGATAGTACATGGAAGCATCATACCCTATGCTCCTTCGTATCGTTACCTGGGCATTGACATTGAGCCCCTCGGTGACTACTCACTTTGTAGACAAGGGCGGAGTATAAGAGCTTTGCAAGTTACCTCGCTTATCGCCTCGTTTACAAAAAAACAGGGCGGCTTTACTCTCTGGGGAACGCGGCAGCTCTATATTCAAGTAATGGCACCCATGATCATATATGGCCTTGATGCTCTGCATACGATGGATCTTGGATGGTTACAAATACTGGAGGGCAAGTTCTGGAGGCGGATTCTGGGTTTATCCCCAGGGGTGCCGATGGCCCTGATTAGATTAGAATTGGGCCTATTGTCCCTCAAAGCCATGGTATTGAAGAAAAGAGCTGGCTTCCATCTCAAGATGACAAATGGCCCTGCTAATCCCCTACTCTTTGTAACCCACCAGGAGGTGACCAAAAAATATTCTACGTCACCCTTACATAAAGACATGTCTATATTTCTCACTGATATTGGATGGACCCAAAGAGGGAATATGGTCTCCAGGGAAACCCTTCATGAACTTGGTAAAAAAGTGGATCTATGGGATTGGCTTGAGAACTTTGCTCATTTAAGTACTCTTAGGTCCTACAAATTTATTAAATATCGCCTGTTTAGTTACATGAAGCCTCAAGCTTACTTATCCCTGTCTCCCTCCAGTAGACTCAGACGTTTTATCATCCTATTTAGATGTGAGCAACTACCGACCCTGTATAAGCGAGGCGCTTGGGAAAAAATTCCGGTTGATAAACGTATATGTCGCCTCTGTAAAATCACAGAATGTTTGGAGACAGCTAGACATGTACTCACTGGATGCTTGGCACTGAGAGCCACGATTGTACGTCATCTGGGGGACTTTGTGCATGATCATGCGACCATGCTTGAAATGCCCTTTTGGCTGTACTGTATCAATACCAGTAATATGCACCTATTCGTCGCATTATATAACATCTGGCAACAAGTTGAATTGGAACTAAAATGTGAACTGGAATTATCACAGGATGGATGAAGCCTAAGGGAGTGCACAGAGAATCCCTGTGGCAACAGTAATTAAGTGGGCAAATAGAACTATATAAAGGTTGCATGTATTGCAAGTATGATTTTATTAGTATATATGTGTATACGGTTTGAATTGAATATAATGTAATGTTTGTATTATTTGTAATTGTAATATGTAAATTATATGTGTAAAGTTTGAATTTATTTCATACTGTATCACATTAAAGAATTTGATTTGGTTGTTTAGTTCCTTCCTATAGAATGCCCCCATGGATACAAAACAAAGTCAACTTGCAAGGTAGACCATCCGCTTTCTTAAATAGCCTCTTTCGAATGAACTTGGTCATTAATTAAAAAACACATAATCATCTAGGTGTCATGGTAATATTCACAGGGGTAACCCAACCCATAATTGATCAAGGATATTTATGCCAACAATAAACAATGTTTGTGGTTATGTTATGTTTCAATATCTTTTCATGATTTGCATAAACCCACAATCCTATTAATGGAAGAGCTATACAGTAACTGTCAAAGGGACAGTGCTGAAGACTTAACGTTTTCTTGAGAGAGCAGAAGCTGATTTGCAAGTGTATAACAGGATATCAAGAAAAGCAATTTGAACACTATAAAGTGTACTGTTGTGCCAAAAGTATGAAATAATATAAAGTATGTTGTTGGCTGCTGCATGAGTCTGAGAACCCATTGTTAATGTCCTAAACCAACTGTGGAAATACGATTACTCTGCAGCAGTTCCTGTGGGCCATGTGCAGCTCATTCAACCTTATATGATTGAAATTTCAATCATCAAAATGAATCCCTTCAATGCTTAAGCTTTTTTACAGTCAGAGAAAAACCACCATTCGCAATAGTCCTTGTTATTGAATGTTAACTAGTATATTGATTATTTTATGTAATGCATAGGCTTATTTTGTAAAGTCCATTGACAACACGTTTTCAATCTGGGTGGTCTTTCTCAAGGCATTTAAAGTTATCATTTTAAATTTGGCGTTGAGACGTTTGTCAGTTCAAAAACTATCATGTATCAAGAAATATGGAAAGTAAACAGGTATAAATGATATACAAATATTAGAGACAAATCAATAATGCAAGCAGCACATTCAAAATAGAGGAAAATCAGGGGGAGAATAAAAAGAAACAAATCCTTATTAGTATTTACCACTGGAATATTATTACTTCTTCTGTGTTTCCTATGTAAAAAAAATCTAATTTTACCAATTAATTGCTCTAGTTGATCCTATTTGCTTGTCTTTTTAGACATGAGTGAATCTTATTAATTCTGAATCCAGTTCAGTTTGTCACTAAAACAAGAAGAGTGTTCATTTTTTTTAAGTCTGACTCTATTATTGGTAGGCTGTAGACCATTCATTATGAGTTGGTTATAATTAATAGTATTTCACTATGCATACAGTTTGGAGTTACTTGCGGGAGTCTCCTAAACTTGATTGTTTAAAGAGGCCCTTTGTTGGAGATCGTTGTAAGTGTTGTCACTATAATTTTTACTTATAGTTATGCCTAAAGATAATGTCAGATACACATGTGAAAAAATGAACCTAAAAATATGTAATGGTGATGGAGATCCATCAACGCTGTGTTCAAGGTCCTTTGGCGTGCCGCGTGTCCTGTTCGTGGCCACAGTTTGTTTGCTCTACTTATATTAACCATGATGTCATGCACATGCATGTGACATCATTCGTTATGTTGGTAAACATATTCTTTGTCTTTTTAATGTGTTGTTCAGTGCTAGTTCTATGCTTTCCTGTTTGCATTTATGCAAATAACATTCATCATTATTGTAATCTCTGGCATCCTGTATTCTACACTATGGGCCTCATTACACGGACAAGGGGAATTACCGCCCTATTCCAAGGTTGGTGGGGCGGTAATTCCCCCTTCCCCCATTGCCCTTCCCCATTCCCATTTTTGCCCCATAGGGCATAATGGGAATGGGGAAGGTGCAAATTACGGCACCGCAAATTGCGGTACCGTAATTAGCTCCCTGGTCCCTTTGCGGGTTGGTTTTTAACGCCTGCAAAAAGCAGGAGTTAAATTCTCCAACCCGCAAAGGGACCTCGTAGTAAGGCACCGGTAAAATACCGGTACCGGTAAACCCTTACCGCTTACTGTGTAATGAGGCCCTATGTCTTCATTGAATTAAAACCAAATATTGAAAAAAATCGAGGCTTTCGGTCAAGGTTAATGTGTTGCTCTCTCTTGGAAATCTCCACTAATTATTGGATGTGAATGAAAAAGTCTCAAATTGAGTCAAAAACATATAAAGTTAATTAGTCAATGTGTCATGCGTTGGCTGCAGAGAAGGTGACAGAGAACGAAAGTTGAGAGAGATGGAAGCTAAAATGATTTGCATACTAAGAACTACGATAATTGTAATGAATTTTGATCATGAAAAGAATGTGTTTCTATAGATTTGTACAAGATTTTTCTAAATGTATAATCCGTGTATAGCTACACAAGAGTGAAGATCTATTCCAGCTAGTAGTAGAGTAACGAAAAATAGGAAATTTCTTACAACCACATAGGGGATATTTTATACAATCAATGCATGACATATTGACTATTAACTTTACGGGGTCAAACAGCAGGAAAAGTAGACCCCCATGTTACTGCAGTTTTCCCTTCCCCTGAATAGGGGATGCTTTTAACATGGGCTGTATTATGGGTCACCTCTCTGAGTCTCTTATTGGTTTGTCTGTTCTCTGCCAAATAAAGAGAACCATTCTGGTAGAGGTCCTAAAGAGTTCTTCACTGTCTGTCTTCCACTCCCTATTCTCTTTCCTCCCCCTTTTCATGATGATGTCCCTTGCCCAGCCATAGGCCTGTGTGTGGGAGTGACTCAGGGGGCATGCCCCATGACCTGCTAAGAGATGTGAGGCCCTGGGGCAGTATGGGGAGGAACCACTTGGCCACATCACAGCACTGCAACCCCAGAGCAAAGGATATGCACATTGACTCTGCTCACTAATGGCTCTTTAAATAGATCCATGCATGTGGCAGAAGCAACCACTGTAGCCTATGTCAATGGAGGTGGACATTCTAGAATGAGAGTAAGAAGGCATTTATAGCAACTTGAGTCCCTGTTTGAGCAACACGAGATTCCTTTCAGTAGACACTGCAGCCCACAAGAAAAGTTGTGCAGTTGTGGGCTCCAACTCCCCATCTCTGCGAACTCCACATATGTGCCACACTATGCATTCAATTGTCTCAGGAATTCAAGATGGTGCACTGGACCTCTTCAAACCTCAGTTTGTTGAGCAGCATGTGTGACATGGAAAGTATTAAACACACCTGAATTATTAAAGAACAACCAATCCCAAACTAGGAATGATTACCAATTAGAATTAGATAGAAGCCTGACCCAGGAAAAATAAACTAACTACTATAACAGCCTGGGCAAAGCAGAAGAGGGAGTGTGTATTTGGATTAGTGGAAAAACACAGAGAGGTGAAGATATGGAGAGAGCTGAAGGTTCAGAAAGTGTTGGAAGTGCAGAACGAGTGTAGGATGCAGGAGGAGGTGGGTCGCAGAGAGAGTGGGAGGTGCACTTGGAGTTTGGGAAAAGAGGGAGCTTAGATAACAGCACAGTTTGAAGGTGAAAAACCAGGAGATGGGGAGAGAGCAGAAGACTTAAGAGGAGAAGAACAAAATGGAGGAGGCGTCAATAGAAAAGGCTAGAGAAGAAGAACATCAAGGAGGAGAGGATGGAATGAAAGTGGCTAAAAGGAAGTACAATATGTATAAGAGGAGAGAGAACAAGAATTCTGCAACAGGAGAATATTGAGGAGGAGGAGATACAATGAAAGGGGCTAAAAGAGAAGAACAATAAGGGGGAAGGGAGAGTACAGAATAGACTGATGGAAAACATCAAGGAGGCGGGGAGAGCAGAAAATATTGGAATAGGGAAGCATCCATAACGTGAGGGTGAGTACAGAAGAGGCAGTAGGAGGACAATAACAAGGAGATCAGAGAGTAGAAATTAAGTTGGAAGAGGCAAAGACCTGGCAAGGAGAAAAGAGTTTTGGCTAAAGGAGAGGAGAAGGAGTTGGAAGTAAGATATGTGAACAATGGTGTGGTCACTGGATGCATAGGGCCAGAGTCAAGCCCACCAGGAATGTAACACAACTTCTTTGTGACCACAGAAGCCGAATGGAGATTGACCCTCCCACCTTGGTTTGCACAGGTTCCTGGTTGTGAGGAACAGGTCAACACGTGGCAGCCAGTGGGGGGAAAGGTTTTGGGAGAAGTTGTGGATAGGGAGGTGGAGTTAGGAACACTGTAAAGAGGGTTAGGAAACTTGAATGGATGGGGAAGGGGAGTTTAGGAAAAATACATAGAATACAATACCACCTTACTAGTATGAACATACATAGACAGACCCAAGACTCAGTCATCTTAGGAGACCCCTCTTGAGATCAATAAATGCCCTTCCTTTGTCAAGGACACAAGTTTCCTAAGCCAGATGGTCTTCCCCTACCTCCTCTTAGCCAGACTATTTACCTAAAGGTTCTCCCCACATTGATGAGCACCGATAGCCACATCTAAGCACATTTAGCCATGTAAGCACAGTTAGCCAAAAACAGTAATTAGCCACATACAAGCAGTCCCTTGGGACTCAAAAGCCAGCAGACTGCGGGACTTGTAGCCCCAGACAACATATAATCAAGCAAACAGTTTTACTGTTTTCTCAGACTTGTTTGACCAGGATTCTCTGTCCCATCTCTTGACTATCACTCTCAATATCCATAAGGGAATCTGCTGCCAGGCACCCCCACCTTGTCAAAAAAGTTAATATTCTGTAACAACCTCGAGTTTGCCCAATTCTCTTATCTTAAGCCTGAAGAGATGACCTTGGTTTCCTCAGGCATTGTAGGTTGCGGAGGAAATGCAGACCGCCAACTTGCTCCAGGTCCATGCCAGCAAACGCTAGAAGGCAGCATGGGCGAACTCCCGCTTCAAAGTGGAACATGGAGCGAGAAGTTCTGTTGGGTGTCCTGACCCACGTTTGAGTTATCATGCTGCAACATTTGGTGCTGTGGGCTTAGAAAATCCAAGATGGCCAAAAAGCCCACAAGTGCGCCAGAATCCAGGAGAACCACGCAGTTTGTGCGCACACCAAAATGGTTACCTAACTTGCCACCCACCAGTGTAAAGAAAGATCTTTGTTAACAAAATCCACTGTTACTGATGTCAAAAAGTTGCTGAAATCGTGGCTCATTGGACCACTTTAAAGATTCAACCCTTTTGTGGGGTTCCACATAACCATCTTACTGTAAGGAGCCCCATCAAAACAATGTTAAGCAAGGATTATTTACTACCATGTAAGAACCATTCCTGTTTAGAATGCATTAATACAAGAAAGATCCCAAAATTGCATGCAGTACCAACAAAATCCTCAAGGCGGCGCTAGCGGTCTAAACTCTGACAGGAGAACTGAGTGCAGTTGCTGACAAAGGGATTTGACTCAGCTGACTTCAAAGGCTGCAATTTAATTAAAAATTAGCCACATGCTGTTCCCAGAGGCCTGAAGCCTGGGAAACCCTCTCACCTCCAGAGATTCACACCAGGAGTTAGAATCTCACATGACCTCTTGATTGATAGAAGGCAGACTGGCTGGGAGCTTCCTGGAGACCACACAATAGGCTCTTGCAATTGAATAGGATATGTTGATTTTGACTGTTTCCTGTCAACAAAGGCCTGCCTGCCAGAAGACACATGTGACTGACCCACCCAAGTCTTGGAGGCGGACTCCAACACTCTGAGAACTGAATTGAAAGAAAAATATATATTTTACAGAAACACTGATAACTCTTTGTAATCAAATGACAGAAATGTATAACTTTGAGAGCCTTAATTTAAAAAATGTACCTTCAATTCAAGGCCAAACTACAATTTGTGTGATGTTCTGGTGCAAAACCCTGCTATTTATGTATACTACAGACTCTGTGTTTAAGCTAGAGACATGTTAATTTACTGGAGTATGTATGGACAGGCCGTGTACATGTGTACAAATCTGGAGAAAAATCTGATGTTGCAAAACCACTAAACAGCACAAAATATTGCCATTTCTGAATGCAAGCCCCCAGGAAGAGCAGAGTTTGAACAGGGGCTACCATCAGTAAATGCATGATGGGTGCATGTAATTTCAAACCACTGTGTATCTATGAAGTGTGCATTTTGATCAAATATAGATTTTGTGGGCAAACTGACCAGGGGAGGATCCTCTGACCCATAAAACCTACAGCGTCACTCTGACTCACAGTTCCTTCCCCAATCATGGGAGAGGGGAGAATTGGGCCAATGGGCAGTTGAGAGAGGGGCTGGCTAGTGATGCTGCACACACACCCACTGTCAAAACACATAAAAGCAGACAGTCAGGACAGATAGGGACAGTCAATTCCATTTGCTGCAACGCGCTCTGCCGGACCACACAACATCCAGAAGATACCAGATTCAACACTTAGACTTTAAAACTCCAAAGAACTTGATTAAGAACTCAAAGCAAGGGCCTAAACCCACAAACTGAGAACTCTTCTCAGTGGGCCTCAGCATCCAGCAAACCTAACAGCGGTAGCAGCATCCAGGAGCCGTGCAGATCAGCGCTGGGTCCAGAGAAAGCTGTGCAGAAAGATCCAGAAGCAGTGCTGTACCCAGAGAAAGCAGAGCATTTTCCAGAACCAGAGGCAGAGCAGAGCTGACCCAGACCGCTGTTCGCAGAACCAGAGAGCTGACCCAGACCGCTGTGCGCAGAGACCGTCCGTGGCGAGTGAAGAAAACCTGTTGACCAGATCCGTGGCGAGGCCCATTCTATTTCTAAATATATTGTGAGTACCTAGCAGAACTGTGCAGAACCAATCTCTTAGTTAACATAATATAATTCAATCTATTTTAATCTAACCAGAACTGTCTCCTAACTGTCACCTGTCATTTGCAAAGCTGTCACCTGTCATTTCTAGTTGCTAGCTGTCACTTGTCACTTTGAACTTTAAAATTTCAAATCTGAAAAACGACCTTTACCATATCGCTCATATCTCCGTGACTGTTTGTCTTAGAAACTTGCAGTAACTTTCCTCTGAAAGCTGGGAATCTTGGCTTTTCAACGAACCTAGAACCGCATACCTATTCCCTACACTTTTGCCGCAATCGCGAAAAACGCACTCGCGAATTTTACCGCGATTTGCAAATTTCTCCACGTGTGAAAACAGCAGCTTCCTTGCTTTCCTTGCTAAAAATTTGTTTGCCTCTTAAGAACCATCCCTGAATCATTGCTAGAGTGAGCCTGGACTAATATTAACTTGATACCACTCACCCTGAACCTCTAGAGGGAATTAAAAGCATTTTAGCATATTTTTCACTTCATTGCCAGCACATATAAAAGCATTTTGGGCCTGTGTTTCAAACTTCTGTAGTTCAAGCTTGCTGGGGTGAACTGAATTACATTTGATTGCATTTCTGAGAACTGTGTGCTTTCCTTCCATTTCCTTGTATTGCATAAAAGGGGGGGTGAATTGTCCAAGAAAGTGATTACATTGTCTTTTGCTGAAATCCTATTGAGTATTTTCTGTATTGCATTTCATTCAACATTGCATCCATCTGAACTTATATAAAGCATTCTCTACCACCTTATTCTTCTGTTCCTATTCACAAGTATGCTAGTGCCAGACTATCCATTATTGATTACTGCTCAGATTAAGTGTGATATCCAAGTATTAATTTATATATATATATATATATATATATATATATATATATATATATATATATTGTTTAAATTCTCCAATAAACCTTTTAACTTGCAAAACAGAACTACTTCTTGGCTCAGTGGGGTCAGGGGGATTCCAAGAGAGGGGTGTTATATAGGGGTAGTCATCCAGAACGCATGAACTGGACATAAAGATATATCAATAAGGGTTTCCATTCAGTATTCTAGACTAGGCGTTGACTTAGCTGTAGTGTTGAATTGAATCCTCTTACAAACTGGGGGCTCGTAGCCGGGGATTCCGGATTAGATCTATCAATTGTGCAGATTAATACAGTGTGCCAGCTGACCAGATACACATATCCGGTCGGATCACCACGCTGTGTTACGCTGTAAAGCACTCCTCAAAGGAACGCTCTAAGGAAAAGGTCTGTTTTGCAAAAATAAAATACAAACTTCTGTAAGTCAGGAAGGAACTCAAATTCCAGAATGACGACCTTGGTAGACATGAAAATAGCCAGAGAGCACTTCTTACATAAGTTATTTGTGAGAGGTGAGTGGACTCACCATGACCGCATGGTCTGGTTGCAGGCCATCACGCAACAGGTCACGGAAACAGGGTCAGATATATGGAGAGATCAGGGTCCCTTACATGTGGCCCTGAGTGAACTATACATGGCTCCTAAAGCTAAGGATGAACAAGACAAGATGGTTAGGATAGCGGCATACCTGTACCTATATATGGGAGACATGCAGGATAAATGTACTGAAAGCCAAGATCTGGCGAATAAGCGACAGATGGCGTTAGAGAAGGTCCAATCTGACCTGGTCTCTTCTGAGCAGAGGCTGCAGGGGAGCCAGGAGTCAGAAAATGAGAGTAGACAGCACATCATTAAAATAAAGAAGGATATGGACATCCTGCAACAGGAAAAGGCTGACCAGGATACCAGATTTCTGGCCTTGCAGAAGGAGTACCAAGAAGGTTTGGACTCCCTACTGCAGAGCCAGAAAAAGCTGGAGCAACAGTTAGACTTCAATAGGGTATGTGCTGAGCAGGTAGTCACCCTGCAAAGCCACCTAGATAGGGAGAAGGCAGAGAGCAATAAACTGATTCTGAAAGACCTGGATACCCAGGCAGAGTTTGATCAGGAGCGCCAGAAAGCTAGTGCCTTCCAAAGGCAAAGGGACGACCTGGCGGCACAGATGCAGGCTCTTAGTCAGGAAAGGGATACCTTAGGCCAGGAAGTCTGCCACTTAAAAAGGAAAATGGAAGAAAATCCCCTGGCCCTCCAGGGACTGGGTGACCTCCAAAAAGAACACCATAACTTGTTAGAGCACACCGGGAAGGTGGAGGATGCTCTGGCAAGAAAGGAGCAGGCCAATAGGGACACAGCTCAGGAGGCAACCCTCCTGCAGCAAAGACTGGCCCAGTGCTCCACGACCAATCAGGAAACGCAGAGAGAGAATGAGGCTCTCTGCCAGCACAATGATAGGCTCCAACAACAGGTAGCGATGCAGGAGAGACTGATAGAGTCTAGTAAGGCCTTAACTGAGGAACTGAAGGTGCAGGCTCTTGCATTGCAACAGGGAGCAGGGACGGATAGAGACCAGGTTTGCTGGGAAAGGGAAACTCCTGAGCATAACCTCAGGAGCCCTAGTACCAGAGGCCTTTATCTCTCTCAGTCCCTGGACTCTGCCACCCCCATGTCCCCTGGCGCACATGAGCACCGGGCCACAGGGATGGCAGATTACTATCCAGCCAGAAGCATGGGGCTCATAGGCCAGTACCACCCAGGAATGGAGGGGCGGGCATCCGGGTATGGGCACCCAAGCACAGTGCAATTTAATGGGGAACCCCAGGAGAGTAGGCCCATTAAGGGCATCCTGAAAACCTCTGCCCAGTTAGGTCAGTGGGGGGGGTACCCATCAAATCCTGGCAGCAAGGAGGGATCTGAAGACTCCTCTGAGCGGTACAGGACACAGGAGACCAGGTCCCCACATTCTGCCAGCCATTCCCAGGCTCGCAGAATCCGGGAAAACCTGGAAGAACAGACGGGAACCTCTGGGAGCAGTGCCTCTGAGTCAGAAGATGAATGGACCAGGGTTACCCAGACAAAAAGGGCCAATAAGACAAAAAGGGCCTTGCTTAAGGACCCCTTAAAGCAGATTAAGGCAATCAGGAGCGTCATCACGCCTTATCATAAGAACGCCAAGTATTCTGTTTGGGAGCACTTAGAGTTGTTTGAGCAAATGATGGAGACTTTCCATTTGAAGGACAGCCAAAGCTGTATTCAATATGTAAAGTGGACCTTCTCCCCGGAATACTCCAGTTTCTTTGCGGGGCTGGAGGACCAAAATCATTTAAGATGGTCCACCTATAAGGCGGCCATCTTGAAACATTTTTCTACTCATAGAAATCCTCAAGAGGCTCGCAAGGCAGTCTACAATTTACAATGTGGGGAGGATCAGGCCCCACAAGAATTTGTGCAGGAACTGAAACGTGCCTTTGCGCAGACCACCAGAAGGGTGCGCACAGACCGCAGAGAATTTGTCAATACATTTTTCCATGCCTTGCCCAAATATATAATGACCCAGCTCGTGAGAGATTTTCATGAGAAAAGATCTTTAGACTGGGTCATCGAACAGGCTACCCGGATCTATGAGGTGCAGAAGCCCATAGAAAATAAAAGCAATACCCAGAAAAATCCCAAAACCAATAGCACCCCTGCTGCTGCCAAGGTGGCAGAGGTAAAGGTCACCCCCATTTTGGATTTGGAGATGGGGGGGCCTAAAAACCTACCTGCACCTAATAATGCTAGGCCCAGAAGGTCCTCGGGCCAGTCACAGACAGGGAGCCAGGGAGGCAGCCCCACAAATGGGGTCCCTCGCTCTCCTGATTATGTAAGCCCCCGTTACAAGGGAAACAGACCCATCCTGGGTTATGTGTGGACTCCTCCAGCCCAAGGGGGGGGATCCAGCCAAGCACCTAACCCAGAGAACTTCCCTCCCAACTTCTCACAGGAGGGCAGAAACTCACCAAACCCTGGGCAGAACTTCTTCCACAGGTATCCACCCAACTTCCAGCCCCAAAATCCTCCACCCTTCTTTCCCCAATTCCCTGAGCCCAGACAACCGAATCCGGGAGAGGGGAGGCCAAGGGTGGAGGGGTATCCAAATCTTCCCAACCAGGGGTACTACCAAAGAAGGGATAGCTACCCTTCCCGGGATCAGCCCAGGGGAGAAAACAGGGCCCTGTATCAGCCTGAGCGGGTTTCCCAGTTAGAGCGCCAGGTTCAAAACATGGCGCGGGATCTGGGTCACATACTGAGGGCTCAGCAGAACCCTCAGATCGGCATGCCAGCGCAGAACGCACCCAACTCTGGACCTGGTGCTCCAGAACAATGACGGGGGCAGCACCCCGATAACTCACCGGTTCCCAGGGAGGAGGCACAAAGGGAAGGGGGGTGTAAACCCTTGGAGGAAGCTTCCTTCCTCACTTGTAAACAGCCCCTGGAAACCCAGGAACCGGAAACAAAATCTCCTGCCCCTGAAAGTCTGCCTCCTAAGGAGCAGAGGGGGGGTAGGAGAAACAAAAGACCCAAACAGACTCAGTTTGAGGAGGAGGTACAGATCTTCCAATTTGATGGAGAGGGATCCTCAGAGGATCCTGGGAAAAAGATCTTCTCCTTCAGAGAGGGGGGAACTCCTCCCAAAGAAAAATGGGTCCCTAGGGATGCAAATCCAGACTGGGGAGATGTGGAGACTGAGCTACCGCCGCCCACCATCTCATCCCAGAACCAACAGCAAGAAAATCCCCTGGTTCAAACCCATCCTGGTGACTGCCTCCAAAAAGGGCGGGGCGGCCCAGAACCAGAACCAGGGGAACCCACAATGGCTCTGATCTCCAGTTGCCAACTTTTTCTTTCAGATTCCCAAGGCTCTCCACAGAAGTCTGCCCAAATTTCTTCTCTGGCGATGTCCAAAACCAGAAGGTTAGCCCACCAGTTGTCCAAAAATGTGCATTATCTGTGCCCCCTTGAGGAGAAGGAGGGAAGATACTATGCCCCGGTACAAGTACAGGGGCAGGGTACAATTTTGGCACTGGTGGACACTGGATCTCAAGCTACCCTTCTGTCCAGAAGGGCCTTTGATGAACTGAATGCAGGAAGGGGAGGGAATTACCAAATTCCTCTCACCTCACTTCCTGGACAACTCCAGAACTTTGACGGGAAGGAAATTCCCGTCGAGGGGACGGCAGATTTGGACATTAAAATTGGGCGACACAAGTTGAAACACCCGGTCATAGTTGTGACTCCAGAGGGCACCCCTTGTTTACTAGGGAATGACCTCCTGAGGAGGTTGTCACCCTTAATAGATTGCGTAAACAAGGTCCTCTGGACCCAGACTAGCCGACCAATAAAATTAAAACAGAGTGTCAACCATGTTAGTTTAAACGGCACCTGCCACATGGTTGAACAAAAATCTGACCAAGTAGAATTTCACTTCCAGAACAACCAAATTCCAGACGTGACAGTAATAGCAGTAGGACAACAGACTGGTGATGGGGGGTCCTCTCTATTTCTGAAAATCAACCTTCCTTCCAGCCTAAAGTGGTATTCCACGCTGGAAGGAAACACTCTGAAATTCTATACTAATCCACAATCAGAAACTCCCACTCCTATGGTCCAGAAAGATGTGAAATCAGTTCAGAGCCTGGCTGATATTTAGCAAATTGGAGAGCAGTTGTTCATCCCTGTCCAGTTAAATGATGGGAAGGACTCTGTTCTCGCTCGAGTGTGTGTGAACAATGGTAAGAGCTTCATCAGCGAAGCCATGTTCCGCCAACTCCCAAAAGATCCAGCCATTCCCACCTTCAAACTGATAGACAAATGGGAAATGGACCTGGAAGCACCTAATTCCAAACATCTCCTGCCAAGCAGGTGTATGCTCAAAATCTCCATTGGCAACAAGAGCATAGTCCACAATTGTTGGGTCGTGCGAGACGTCCCTGCCGCCTTTTACTTAGGCAGTGACATTCTCAATCGCTTTGCCATTAGTTTGGACCTAATAAACTTCAAAGCTTGGTCCCGATTAGCGGATAATCCCATGGGCTTTGATGATCCAGAAAAAGCATTTAGGTCAGCTCAATTGCTACCTTATGCAGTTGAAATTCAGATCAAAGAGGAAGTCACCATCCCAGAAAGGACCAGACAATTCTCCCTGGAAGTGAAAGCTAAAAGAGGACAACATTTGAAAAACCCTGATGCTTACATACATCTAAACGCTTCTCTCCAACAGCAAGGGTTGGGGGTAAACCCAACTCCATTAGTCAACATAGAACATGACACCATTCTAATAGAGGTGGATAACAGCGACTTGAAGAGTATTACTCTAGCCGCAGGCACCATTATTGGAATGGCGGTTGATGACCGACATTTTTCCATTGATTTAGGTAATGAACTGTTAGGGCCAATCCCCAAGGACTGCTTTGACAGTGAGAGTGATGACAATACAACACCAGACAGGATTTTACCCGGCATGGGGGGAACTTCCTGGTGTACACTTCTTGCCCTTATGGTAAGGAAGATGTGACTTGTGACTTCAGGAGGGATGAGGTGATTTTCCAAGTCCATGAGGGCTGCCTTTGCCACCTGAAGCCCCCAGTCCAAATCAGCACTCTGACCAGGGACTTCTCCACCCAGCTGGAGGAGGCCGCTGAAATAGCCAAACCAGAAGTCTTTCCAGGCTTCAGGCAGATGGTGGAAGAGAGAGTCAACCTAGCTGATGCCTGTGTGACTCTGGAACAAAAGCAAAAGTTGAAACAAGTTTTCTTGGATTTCCAAGATCTCTTTGCGGTAGACTCATATGACTGTGGTCGCACTGACATCCACACAACAACAATCCCCACGGACCCTGGCATGACTCCTGTGTTTGTGAAGCAATATCGTTTGCCTCTTGCATCCATGGAGTCCCTTACTGAAATAATTAAGAACCTTGAGTCCCGGGGAATAATGTGTCCAGTCCACAGCACCTTCAATAATCCGGTGCTGGGAATATTGAAGCCAAACGGCCAGTGGAGACTCTGCACCGACCTCAGGGAGCTCAACAAACGGGTCCATACTTCCCGATGGCCTCTGCCCTACATTGACCAAGGGCTGGCCCAGATCCAGGGGTCACAGGTATTCACTGCAATAGACCTGACCAATGGATACTGGACAGTGCCTGTCAGTAGGGAGGACCAATACAAGCTGGCTTTTACCTTTGGGGGCCAGCAATACACATGGACCCGGACTCCCTTCGGATACCTCAACTCCGGCAATGAATTCAACATTTTCCTACATAAGGCCATGCCCGACTTGGGTGCGAGGGGTAACCTGGCTTATGTAGATGATGTCCTCATCAAAAGTTCATCTGTGGAGGAACACATAGCGGAGATCCGTTATGTTCTGACCCAGTTGAGGGCCGCCGGAGCAAAACTTTCCTTTCAGAAAGAACAGTGGTGTAGAACCCGTGTTAATTTCTTGGGGCATGAGATTACTCCTCAGGGTCTCTGTCCCCAGGAAAAGAAAGTGGAAGCACTTCAGAAACTGAAAGACCCCACAACTCTGCGGGAACTAAGGAGCCTCCTTGGACTGACTAATTACAGCAGAAAGTTCATTGAGGGCTACGCAGAGATCACCAGACCCCTGATTCATCTCCTGAAGGGGGGGGTCAAGTGGGAATGGGGTCCAGAACAAGCCGAGGCAGTAAGACAACTCAAAAGAAGCCTCTCGCAAGCGCCCTGCCTAGCTTACCCTGTCAGAAACAAGGAGTTCTTCCTGGAGACGGGGTTTTCTAATACGTGCTTGACGGCAGTATTATACCAAAAGCATGACAAGGTCAATAAAGTAATCTCCTATCGAGCAAAACTTTATCCTCTGTGGAGGAAAAATTCAACGATTGTGAGAAGGCACTCCTGGCAACGGTGTGGGCATTGAAGAATTACCGCACGTTTATCCAGGGGGAACACATCATAGTGGAGACTCCACAGCAGCCTCTGCAATATCTCCAAAGTGATAGAATCCGGGCCGGAAATGTGAGTAATTCCCGAATTACTTCCTGGATTCTGTCAATGCAAGGCTTTCCTGTGGAGGTCAGATATGGCCAAAACAAGAAGAGTCTCCTCGCGCAAGGTCTGGCTGACTTGCATGATTGTGCCAGAGAAAACTGTCTCGAGGACGAAAGTCTAAAAATAAAGGACAACATGGAGGCATACCTTAATTCCCCCTACAAAGTCTTTGAAGAGGACAAGTGTGAGGGAATGCCCACTGTCTATGTGGATGGATGCTCTTACCATGTTGACAACAACGGGGAGAAAGAACTGGTGGCCGGCGTAGGGAATGCATGGGTGAAGGAGTTCCCACAACCCTCCGCTGGATACAAAATTGGTCCCCGAAGTAGTCAGGTGGCAGAATTGATGGCTGTGCATCAGGCCATCCTCACTGCTGTCCAGCATCAACTCCACGAACTGGTCATAATCACAGATTCGGATTATGTACGGAAGTCCCTGTTGGGGGAAATCCAGGTCATTGCTATCACTAGGTCTCAGACAAATGCTCACAATGACCTTTCAATTGCACAATGGAGTAAGGAGACCCCTGATGCTGATTTGATTACCGCTCAGAAGGGGGATCCAATAATTGGTAAATTTTACCAGCACCTTGAGGACCCTGAGAACTTTCCCCTGACGGATACCGATTACATTGGGAAAGAGGACCTAAGAGTGTTGATGAAATGTCCAAAAATGTTCCGGATCCAAGACGGTTTGTTGGTAAGGAAATCCAAAGCTGGCCACCATCAGTGGGTGGTTCCTACCTCATTCCGAAGCCTGATGTTAAGTCCCGCCCATGATGCGGCCACCGCCGGTCATCGGGGGTTTCACACAACACTGGAAATCTTAAGAGAGGTTGCATACTGGCCACACATGGGCCAGGACCTCAACCAATACTTGAAGGGTTGTCTAGTGTGTGCACAATTTCAGCCATCATCCCTCACGCACCGTGCACCCCTCCAAAAGAGGGGGATGACACTGCCATGGTCAGATTTACAAATCGACTTCGTAGGCCCCGTGATTCGCTCTGCTAGGGGGAATAAGTACATGTTGACTGTGACATGCTTGTTTACCAAGTGGGTGGAATGTCTCCCAGCCCCAAACTGCAAGGCAGAAACGGCAGCTGCCTTGATGATTAACCACATCTTTTCCCGTTTTGGTCTACCTCAAAGGATTGAGTCGGACAGAGGTAGCCACTTCACCAGTGAAGTGATGACAAAGATGTGGGAGATACTGGGGGTCAAAAGGAAGTTGCATATTGCTTACCGGCCAGCTTCTTCTGGGGCAGTAGAGAGATATAACCGAACCATTGTGAGCATACTAAAAAAGTTTGTGGCAGATTCTGGGCCAAGTTGGGATATCCGATTACCTCTGGTCCTAATGGCCATCAGATCTACCCCTTCATCTGCAACCAAAATGTCACCATTTGAGTTGATGACTGGGCGCAAGATGGTGCTTCCTCAGCATTTGCTCTACAGGACCCAAGAGCAGACCCTAATAAATGCCTCCACAACTCATGAGTATGTGGAGAATTTAAGGAAACACCTTCAACATGCTTTTGCTTATGCTCAGCGGAATCTAGAAAGATCAGCTGATAGCATGAAGACCCACTATGACCTGAAGACTTCCAGGAAGGAATATCAGGTGGGGGACCGGGTCTATCTATACAATTTCCAAAGGAACCAGGCCAAACAGCGAAAATGTTTGCCTACATGGAAGGGACCCTTTGAGATTATAGACAAGATCTCCCCTGTGGCCTACAAGATCTGCATCCCCAAAGGCGGTTTGGCAGAGGGGGAAGACAAGTGGGTCCACATAAACCAGTTGAAGTGTTGCCATCCCAGGCACACTCTGCAAAAACTGGAGGAATCCTCTGGAATCCTAGAGGGTACTGTCTCAGATTAATTCAATTTCAACCCTAAAAGATCCTACATATAGCCTATCAAATTCTGTGTTTCTCAAGCTTATGTGTTCCTGGTTCTTAATTTAAAAAAATGTGCATGTTCATATCTGCTGAGTTCTAAAATATATATGCCACCCCACTATATCAATGGTGGGGGAAAAATGTCTATGAATAGGTATTGCCGCTCTTCCTTTGTCGTCCTAGGAGAAGGAAAACCTCGAGACTGGCCAAGGAGGACGATCCGGAGACCGGGAGCAGAGACGCGTGGGGCCCAGGGTACCGCCCAATATTCCCATCAGGACCGGCGAGGAGAACCGATCGATCAGTACTGGATGGAGGAAAAGATGCTGAACTGTGCCATTTGCAGAATTGGAAGAAGATTATGCGAACAGACCAGTGCGTGGGTCAAAACCCTTGTGCACCCGACTCCCCATCGACTCAAATTCAAAGGGCAGTCACGTGGGGGGATCTGTTGGGTGTCCTGACCCACGTTTGAGTTATCATGCTGCAACATTTGGTGCTGTGGGCTTAGAAAATCCAAGATGGCCAAAAAGCCCACAAGTGCGCCAGAATCCAGGAGAACCACGCAGTTTGTGCGCACACCAAAATGGTTACCTAACTTGCCACCCACCAGTGTAAAGAAAGATCTTTGTTAACAAAATCCACTGTTACTGATGTCAAAAAGTTGCTGAAATCGTGGCTCATTGGACCACTTTAAAGATTCAACCCTTTTGTGGGGTTCCAATAACCATCTTACTGTAAGGAGCCCCATCAAAACAATGTTAAGCAAGGATTATTTACTACCATGTAAGAACCATTCCTGTTTAGAATGCATTAATCCAAGAAAGATCCCAAAATTGCATGCAGTACCAACAAAATCCTCAAGGCGGCGCTAGCGGTCTAAACTCTGACAGGAGAACTGAGTGCAGTTGCTGACAAAGGGATTTGACTCAGCTGACTTCAAAGGCTGCAATTTAATTAAAAATTAGCCACATGCTGTTCCCAGAGGCCTGAAGCCTGGGAAACCCTCTCACCTCCAGAGATTCACACCAGGAGTTAGAATCTCACATGACCTCTTGATTGATAGAAGGCAGACTGGCTGGGAGCCTCCTGGAGACCACACAATAGGCTCTTGCAATTGAATAGGATATGTTGATTTTGACTGTTTCCTGTCAACAAAGGCCTGCCTGCCAGAAGACACATGTGACTGACCCACCCAAGTCTTGGAGGCGGACTCCAACACTCTGAGAACTGAATTGAAAGAAAAATATATATTTTACAGAAACACTGATAACTCTTTGTAATCAAATAACAGAAATGTATAACTTTCAGAGCCTTAATTTAAAAAATGTACCTTCAATTCAAGCCCAAACTCCAATTTGTGTGATGTTCTGGGGCAAAACCCTGCTATTTATGTATACTACAGACTCTGTGTTTAAGCTAGAGACATGTTAATTTACTGGAGTATGTATGGACAGGCCGTGTACATGTGTACAAATCTGGAGAAAATCTGATGTTGCAAAACCACTAAAAAGCACAAAATATTGCCATTTCTGAATGCAAGCCCCCAGGAAGAGCAGAGTTTGAACAGGGGCTACCATCAGTAAATGCATGATGGGTGCAAGTAATTTCAAACCACTGTGTATCAATGAAGTGTGCATTTTGATCAAATATAGATTTTGTGGGCAAACTGACCAGGGGAGGATCCTCTGACCCATAAAACCTACAGCGTCACTCTGACTCACAGTTCCTTCCCCAATCATGGGAGAGGGGAGAATTGGGCCAATGGGCAGTTGAGAGAGGGGCTGGCTAGTGATGCTGCAAACACACCCACTGTCAAAACACATAAAAGCAGAAAGTCAGGACAGATAGGGACAGTCAATTCCATTTGCTGCAACGCGCTCTGCCGGACCACACAACATCCAGAAGATACCAGATTCAACACTTAGACTTTAAAACTCCAAAGAACTTGATTCAGAACTCAAAGCAAGGGCCTAAACCCACAAACTGAGAACTCTTCTCAGTGGGCCTCAGCATCCAGCAAACCTAACAGCGGTAGCAGCATCCAGGAGCCGTGCAGATCAGCGCTGGGTCCAGAGAAAGCTGTGCAGAAAGATCCAGAAGCAGTGCTGTACCCAGAGAAAGCAGAGCAGTATCCAGAACCAGAGGCAGAGCAGAGCTGACCCAGACCGCTGTTCGCAGAACCAGAGAGCTGACCCAGACCGCTGTGCGCAGAGACCGTCCGTGGCGAGTGAAGAAAACCTGTTGACCAGATCCGTGGCGAGGCCCATTCTATTTCTAAATATATTGTGAGTACCTAGCAGAACTGTGCAGAACCAATCTCTTAGTTAAAATAATATAATTCAATCTATTTTAATCTAACCAGAACTGTCTCCTAACTGTCACCTGTCATTTGCAAAGCTGTCACCTGTCATTTCTAGTTGCTAGCTGTCACTTGTCACTCTGAACTTTAAAATTTCAAATCTGAAAAACGACCTTTACCATATCGCTCATATCTCCGTGACCGTTTGTCTTAGAAACTTGCAGTAACTTTCCTCTGAAAGCTGGGAATCTTGGCTTTTCAACGAACCTAGAACCGCATTCCTATTCCCTACACTGTTGCCGCAATCGCGAAAAAAGGCACTCGCGAATTTTACCGCGATTTGCAAATTTCTCCACGTGTGAAAACAGCAGCTTCCTTGCTTTCCTTGCTAAAAATTCGTTTGCCTCTTAAGAACCATCCCTGAATCATTGCTAGAGTGAGCCTGGACTAATATTAACTTGATACCACTCACCCTGAACCTCTAGAGGGAATTAAAAGCATTTTAGCATATTTTTCACTTCATTGCCAGCACATATAAAAGCATTTTGGGCCTGTGTTTCAAACTTCTGTAGTCTAAGCTTGCTGGGGTGAACTGAATTACATTTGATTGCATTTCTGAGAACTGTGTGCTTTCCTTCCATTTCCTTGCATTGCATAAAAGGGGGGGTGAATTGTCCAAGAAAGTGATTACATTGTCTTTTGCTGAAATCCTATTGAGTATTTTCTGTATTGCATTTCATTCAACATTGCATCCATCTGAACTTATATAAAGCATTCTCTACCACCTTATTCTTCTGTTCCTATTCACAAGTGTGCTAGTGCCAGACTATCCATTATTGATTACTGCTCAGATTAAGTGTGATATCCAAGTATTAATTTATCATAAAGTGTGATATATATATATATATATATATATATATATATATATATATATATTGTTTAAATTCTCCAATAAACCTTTTAACTTGCAAAACAGAACTACTTCTTGGCTCAGTGGGGTCAGGGGGATTCCAAGAGAGGGGTGTTATATAGGGGTAGTCATCCAGAACGCATGAACTGGACATAAAGATATATCAATAAGGGTTTCCATTCAGTATTCTAGACTAGGCGTTGACTTAGCTGTAGTGTTGAATTGAATCCTCTTACAGTTCCCAACCCGCTGGTAATCTCCCCACACCTACTCCAATGCGCCTCAACTTTGGTCCGTGATTCCACCCACTATTGCCTCGACCCTTACATGCTTCCTCCAGAATCACCAGCAAGCGGCACAGGCTTAGGTGGGTTTTAAGAGCCAGCACACTCAGCATTGCATGCACGTTTCCATGTCACATGACCCACCCCCACTACTCATGGGAGTTGAAGTCCAGTCCAGCCCCTCAAAAATCCTTACAGCCAGCCACAGCCAAATAGTCGGTGTTAAGAAGGATTTCTGAACTCTGTCCAGGAGGGGTACTGTTTCAGAAGGCCAACCTAGGTTCTTGGAACAGGGTAACCTCTAGACAAGCCAGACCAATCAGGGTAGCTATGGCAGGCGGTCAAGACTAAGGCCCTCATTACCATACTGGCGCTAAACCATGGCGCTATTAGCACCATGATTGGTGCCGGTATCGTAACGAGTCCGCCAATGTTCAATGGGGAATTACCACCCCATTCCAAGGTTGGCAGGGCGGTAATTCCCCATTGAACATTGGCCCTTCCCCATTCCCATTTTTGCCCCATAGGGCTCAATGGGACTGGGGAAAGCGCTAAGTACGGTACCGCAAATTGCGGTACCGTACTTAGCACCAAGGTCCCTTTGCGGGTCCGTGTTTTAACGGCTTGTCTAGACCAGCCGTTCAGATCGGGTCCCGCCAAAGCACCTCGTAGTAAGCGCTAAGTGTTTAACGGTGCCGCAGCCTTTTACGGCACCGTTAAACACTTAGCGCCAGGGTCCTAATGAGGGCCTGAGTCTCAGGAGGGGTGAGGGTGACTAAAGGACCTCAATGAGCACACAGAGCAAGGACACTTACAAATTACTCCAGGCAGGTGTTATATTAAAAATATAGACACATTTATTACAAGGCCTTTGTAACACAGACTATAGCAAAGAATCACAGTAGCACTAAGTAAACCAATACATCACACTGAATACAATATATATATACAAGACCAGGAGGGTCAAAAGGGAGGACTGCACGATACATGTTGACAACATAGAGGGGACGAAAACAGGCAGTGCAGTTAATCTTTAGACCCAATTTAACATCAGTTATTCACCTAATAGGCAGTCCAAGCCCTAAGAAGAGTGGAGCCTTGTGCTCAATAGTACATGTGTGCCAATGCACGCGGTTGTTCCAATGGACAAAGCATGGTCTCTAGCAGCTCGGGAAGGTGGATAAGGCGATAAAGAATAAGTTCCCACTCTTCAAGAAAGACCTCCACTTGAAGGCAGAGGCAGTTCAAGAGTTCGGGATGGAGTCGCTATTTTGTAATAGCAGTGGACAGGAGAGGGGCCCCCAGTGGCCACTCGTGCGTAAAGTTGGGCTGTGGCGCTAGGGGCCACCGGTTGGGGTAAAGATTACTCACCGGTCCCTGAGGCAGGGAGACCCAAACTTCGGCATGTTAGTCCAATTTGGTTGCAGGTTCGACGACGGCAAAACGGGCATCTTGGAACCTTTTAGTTCCTGAGATCCAGCGAGGATTCCCAAATGGGACAGTGGTGATTTCCCCGCTCTGGGGGTATGAATCGCCCCAGTTTCACTGCAGCAGGCTTCAGGGGCAAGAGGTTCACGAATGCAGCAGACTTGAAAAGGACGTCACGGCAGCAGGGCAACAAGGTAACCACGTTTACTCCGGTCCGGACGCACTCACTTCTGACCTGGGAATGCCAAGTGTACGAATTTTGGTATGAGGGTGCAGTGGACACAGAGTTGGCAGTATACCAAGTTTCGCGAGCCTCTTCGAAACGACGGTGGAGACAGAGCAAAGGTCTTTCGTAAGCTGGGCAGCCCACTGGTTGGCCCAGGGACACTTCCGAGAAAGCTTACTTACAGGTTTTGGTGAAGGTGCCGAGAATAGTTGGTCCCACTATTCCAATGGGTTGAAGCGTCTTCGCAGACCTTCTAGGACAAGGTTGTCCAACATACGGCCCGCGGGCCACAATGCGGCCCGCCAAGCCATTTTATGTGGCCCGCAAGGTTGTATGTTGGACAACTCTAGAGTAAAAAAAAATAATAATAATTTTTCTTTTTTTAAATGTGCCTGTGCGCAAACCTGTAACTTCCTCTGGTGACCCCATGAGGTCAAAAGAGGCAGTTACAGTCCTCAGCCACGAAGCGTTAATTTATTTATTTATGCAATGTTTGTCGGATATCCAACAAACATTGCATTGCAGAAATAAATAAATTCGTAAAGAAGATCTTGGGACTTGATGATGGAGGAAGGAGAGACTAATTTGTATCATGGCATAGTGAGGGTTACCTCGGGAATACCAGTCATTTTCAGTGAGCGCGGGTCCATACAAATGCCCAGTACTCCCACAAACTATGAACAATGGGATTAATATAGTAGCAATTACTTTGCATTTAAATATCCCATTTCAGGCAAGTAGGACCTACCATGCAAGAGGAACGGGCTCCGGCCCAGACATGCCCGTTCCTCTCTTGCATGGTGCTCCGAGGGGCAAAAGGCGAGCCGAGATGAAGGGAGGAGGTGGTGAGGTGAGGAGAAGAGAGTGCTGGCCCGGGCGAAGGATTGTGTGGACAGGTGCTGTGCAGGAGTTCTTCTCGGCTTGGGCAGCACAGTGGATTCCTGAACCCCTGATTAGCCGTGGGCTGCTGCTCAGAGGGCCATTGTGCGGAGTTACTTTCAAGGTTTGAAGAATGGGAGAGGGTGCACAGCTTATTTCTTTTAGTTTTACTGTGTTACGATTGGTATTCGATTGCGTGTAGTGATGTTTAAAGGATGCAGCCCACTGTGTAGTGCCTCTGTGTCGGGCACTCGTTATGCAATGGAAAAAGAAAGGACCTAGGCTAGTTAGCCATCGGTGTGGGCCGCACTCCTAAATTTCCCTGAGGGATTTGACACGTTTGTCTAATATCGTAGTTAGTTGCAGAGACTGGTTCCAAAAGAGTTTCTAAAAAAGACTTTTATTCTTAAACAAAATCCAATTAAACTTGTTTTCTTTTATTCTTTTTTTGTTATTTGTGATAATGAATGGTTAAACATCACTGAATCATTATCTGCTGATTTGTTTTCAAATGAAAAGAACATCGGGCTAATGCATTTCGGAAAACTTATTTTCCTTCATCATAGCCAGGTTACATTAAAAAAAAGATCATTCTGTTAGAGCGTTTCAGCAAGGCATGAAGCATTAATTAATTCATTAATACATTGAGTAAAACAGGGTAGCCACAGTTAAAAAACATATACATTAAACACAGAGAGAGAGAGAGAACATATATCACATTGTCAGTGAGTTGCATAAAATGGACTGTACATAAACGATGCTAATTTGTTGCTTTCAAATACAGAATGCGCACATTAGTCAAGACATCTAGCATGTATTCATGATGCTGTTGTTAGTGTTGATTAAAAGACGTGTGACATTTGTGCCATAAGTGTAATATTAATGCGGGTGCTTTAATATTCTATCTGGATAGTCTGGTGGTATCTAATGCGTCATCCACCTTCACCCAGTGAGATCTCTCACCTGAAAATAATAAGATAGATGCTCCATTCGAGCTTAAAAATGTTCTACCGAAAAAGAAAGTGTTGTGAAATTTAGGAGTGCGGCCCACACCGATGGCTTAGTTTCAAGGTTTGTCATCTCTGGACATATGTTTAGCAGGGGTTGCGGCTACAAAGCCTGTCTGCCCCAAAAATAATTCTTTTGAATTGCAAATGTCACCGAAGATGAACCTTTATCAGCTGAGAAACTTAACCTTTGCAGTGCTTTTTTTCCTCGTCTCGAGACAAAGAAGAACAGCGGGAGCTGAGTTACTTTTACCTCTAAGCACAGTGTGGATTGGTGAAAATGTCCATGAATTATACCAACTACATTGGACATTATAGATGTGGCCAGTGGGGTATCAAAGCATGGCGAATACCACATGTACAGCACAATATGTTACCCTAGTAGTGCCCCAATAACACACTGCAACCTGCAAATGGGCCTCAGTGGACCACATGCCAAGGTTTTGGGAAGTTGCTTATGATCTTGATCTGTGATCTATGATATGATCTGATATGATAGGTTATTTATAACACGCTTAATACCCATGCAGCAGTGATCCCAATCATAAAAGTGAAACAGGCAAGGCCAACAGGTATAACTTATTTTCACTCTTTTGGTAGCGCAGTCTGAGGGCAGCCTATACCCTTCAAGAGAGCTGTGAGCTGATACAGTTGCAACACAAAAAACAATAGGACTATGTTCCCAAAATACCTTAGTTCTTGTCTTTCGGATCTCAGCAGAGCCAGGCTTTTCAGCATCAGACCATAAGCATGGGTGCCTTTGCGCTGGGCTGGGGTCAAGTTGGAGAGCAGCAGCGATGGGCCCCAATGTTGCAGTGCTGTTTGGCAGTCGTGCTGATTTGCGGGTAGAAAACGCTGGGAACAGTAGGCTGTGCCAAGTGGATGGCACTGGAAGACTCAGTGACCTCTGGGCCCGGACAAGGGAATACTTGCCTTTGGCGCTGTACAGACTCGGCTGACACAACACGGCATATGGTTACGGCAAAGATGTCAAAGTTTCAGCATTGTCATTGAGCAGAACTCTGAGATTCAGGGGTGGTGGAGCGTCGAGGTCCAGGATGATTATGATGGTGTCAATGGGGCCAGCGCTGAGCACCTCCGCTCAGGTGGGCCATGGGCCCGTGTGGGGCCGACAGGCCAGTGGGCAGACTGCAACAGGCCTGCTCGAGCCGTCCTGCTATTTATACAAATCTCGGGCCGAGCAGGGCTTGATGGGAGAAAGGAACTGCGCTACAATCTGCTCTTCTGCTGGGCTCTGCCTGCTGGAGCTTCCCTATACACGCGGGACAGGCAGCTCTGCAGATGCTCAGAGCTTCCGGGGTTGTGGGGGTTTGGGGCTGGGTCAGGGCCTGCCTTCTCACCCTCACTTAGCGGGGCTTCCCAGAACTGACCCAACCCCTGCCCTCTTGCATGCAACTCATACTGAGCTGGCAGGGGAGAATCTTCACTCAAGGGCAGATCTCACAGGGTGAGGCTTACCCATTACACATCGGATTTGCTGACCCCTGCTATGTTCCCAAATGCGGGATACACGAATGCATTATTTCTGGTAGTGGGGGACTGAGTTTGCGCTCTCCCCCTGATTTATTGATGAAAGAAAAGGTAAAGTGTGCGCTAGGCCTGCTAGGTTGCATAATTTAAGATTGTGCTCACATTGCGTTTCTTCAATTAGGTTCACCTTTGGGTGATCGCTTTTCCACATTTTATCTGTTGAATTGAATTATGATTCTTTCATCAGCACAGAAGTAATGTGTATTACAGAGATAAGCTGCCATATGTATTGGGCACACTGCACATGCTCAGGCAGCATCAATCATGCTTTGTACAGGACAATGCTGGCCTAAATTTGGGAACAGCCAGCATAGACATGTTGCTACAGGGGCATATTTTGGGTACAACCAGCATGACAATGTGTTACATCAGTGACAGTGCTGTCTTACACTGTGGACACATTGATCATTAACATGTGTTGTGTTGTAAAATGTTCTTTTCTGCTGTTGGTGACATGGAATGTTCATGTTCCCCTTTAGAACTGATTGTAAACTTATGGCTTTTTGGTCACCTTTTCTGCTGCAAAATGCACCATTTCAACCCCGTATCTGAAAAAAATGTCTTGGGGGGGCAACGCCCCCAAACCCTCCCTAGAACCTTGTAGCTCCCTCACTACGCTCGGTCGCACCCACTATTTCTGAAAAATATTAACACAGACACTGAAAGAAATCACAACCAACAGTTGATCACTGCCCATGACACCAGAAGCTATCTTTGGGACTGCATAGCTATCACTGCCTATGATGCTATTGTGTCTTTAATATACTGCTTTGGGGGAGGTTGTTGACTTTTGGCTCGCCGGCCCACTGGGTGACAAAAAGTGAATGCTTCTGCCCCACATTCAAAAAGGTTGGACAAGCCTGTTCTAGGACAACCAGATGCAGAGGGGTCCCAAGGGTCGAAAGCGGGCTCAGGGTGCCAAACCTTCCAGCGGGTCACCAGTGCTTCCTCGACTCAGCTTTGTAGTTGCAGGATACTTGGATCCTATCCTTTGTTCAGTGGGAACTCAGGAGATCGACCTGGTAGTAGTATTTCCAGCCTCCTCTTATCCAAAGTTGCCTTCGCGCCAAAACGGAGAGGACCCAATGGGAGATCTGCTCACAAACACTCAATCCATACGTGGACCAATCACAGACCACGGGTGTCTCAGGCATTCATGGCACTCCAGACCCTCTGGCACCCAGGATGTGTATTGGGACCAGACATCTCAGCCAACATCCTGGAGGCACACACACAAGGCATGCAGAAGCCCGCAAAAGCATTGGGATTCGTGGGAAAAATGCATGACCAAATAAGGACTGGCCCGGGTCCACTCAACCTGGGGAAGGTGAAGGGACAAGATGGCCAAAGGACGGACAAAGAACCTCGTGGCATGGCCATTTTGGAGTCAGGCCACCTATTCGTGCCAAGCGCGGTGAACGCAGTTAACATGGCAGGAAAGGGTTAAAAATAATGCGAAACGATAGCTGCCACCAGTCCTGTCCATGACACATCTGCATAGTTCATAAAAAGTCCAGCGAGAGTATCTAGGGCTTTTGGAAATTACTAGAGACTCAAGTGTGCTGTATAGTAAGATACATTGCACACTTGTTACACGTTGCACAAATGTTGCAACATGAGAAAAGGACTAAGGGAAACAAAGTCTCCCAGTACTGACGGTCTTAAGGGCATGTCAGTTTCCCCATAAAAAGTGAGCGAAAGCCCAGAGGAGTACAGCTGAAGGCTGTGCTTCTCTGGCAAAGTCAGTCAGTGGCGTCTAAACAGCAGCAAAACGTTTGGGGGGTTGACAAATGGAGGAAAAATTACATACACATATGAAATCTTTCCTAACAGTTGGAAAGCTGCACTTAAATCACTGTTGTGGAGAATTGGAGGGAGGAACAAGCTTATGGTAGACCATCAAGTGGGTCAGCCCAAGGACCAAATCAGAAACCTGGAGACAGGCCCCCAGGCACAAGTGAGCATTGATTCAGCATGGAGGAAATTGAGAAAGGCTTGGGTAAGAGGATCAGGCCTGAACATATGGCCCTTAAATAGGTAGCATATCGTGCAGTAGATGGGATGCAGAATAACTCTTACACCAAATAATCAAACCAACTCAGGAAGAAGGCAAAGTCGTTTTACTGGTTTATTATCAATTGTCTAAAACAGGGAGTTACAATGGACATCAATGGACGTCGCATAGCATAACCTCACTCGAAGCATTTCATAATAAATTACATTTCTATAGTAAAGACTTGTCATATGTGATGTCACACTACGTGGCAAACTACAAAACCTATGCAGGGTTATGATGGACTTAAAAGGAACATCTAAGTAAGATTTCAATAAGGATTGAGTTGTGATTGGATCTCTACGGTCAGGTGGACAATTTATGCCCACTGTCACATATACTGGAGAGCAGGCAGGGGCAAGATGGGTTAGAGCCTGGCAGACCAAACACGCCTTGCAAGCATCCAACACTCCTTTTCCACCCTCTCACAATAAGGTACACATCACAGTTGGCCCCGGCCCCCTTGGAGGAATCTGATTGGTTCAGCCACACTTCCTATACACCCAAGATGGCCCCTGGCAGCCTTCCTGTGTATACAGTAGCACGTTCTAGTCTATGGGCGTGGTTGGCTATATAAGCCACACCCAAAGGCAGACCCATGCTTTGTGTTGCATCTGTGGCTTCGAGCAACACGCTCACCGTGATCCTCGACCTGCACCTACCTTGGCTTCCTCTGTGCGCACGTTCCTGGGAGAAAAAGAAAACACAAGAAAGTCAGTACCTGTAAGTACTCACGCTGAAAACCAACTTCTTCTTGCAGCGTGCAAGCAATCTACAGCATCACTTACCCGATCTTCTTGGAAACTTCAAAGCAGCATTCAGAGTTCTTGCACACGTCTTCTTTCAGCGGACTCTTCTGAAAACAACCTGTGGAGAATGAACAGGATTAGAATTAGTATCCGCAATTTCCTTCCACGTGCAGGACTCGCCGCATTGTAAGAATTTGCAGCAAACACGCAGAATAACCAGAATTTACCTGCCAATGTAACAGATACAGTGAATCAACTGGAATCAGAACATTCCTGAAAAGGCACCAGATCCAGTGAAACAACTGGAATCAGAACTTACCTGCAAATGTACCAGATCCAGTGCAGCAACTGGGAATCAGAACTTACCTGCATACAGCACCGGTGAAGCAACTGGAATCCAAACTTATCTGCTATTTCATCACTGGGTGAAGGAACACAGTGAATGAGTGGCAGAACAGAGACTTACCCACGGTCTAACGAAGTACCAATCTGAGGATCCCAGAGACACAGCGTCCCTGCCTAGTTCAGAATGGAGAGTTTGCCTAATCAATCCTAAAGGTGAGCCATACTCCTACACTTCACCATCACAGTACACACAAGGGGAGGTGGGAGAAAGAGGGTTCGGGGTCCAAATCCAGGTAGACTAAGCATCTCACCTCTCTCTCTTGACAGGTACCTGTAGTACCACTCTACTAACCCTGGGAAAGTAGGGAAGGGGTCCGGAAGGCTTCATCGCTCCCACAGAGACCCAGGTGAGGGTGACACCCACCCCTAGTACAAGTCATCTTCAGCTGTTATTTGACACACAGACAACCTAGCAACCAATGACTAATTGGTCAATGGGATCCCGAGCAATGTCACCACTGAATACGTCTATTACCTTGCTACAAGTGATCCATGCCTGAAATCCGGAATATCGATCTACTTGGATCATAACTCCACACAAACACTTCCCTCCGCATACCACTATGCTTACTCTGTGCTCTACACCATCACAAAATTAGAGTGCAGCTACAACCCTCGATCAATTTGGATTAGCTGCTCACATACGAACACTACTAACCGATGGACACCTCATCACTCTAATAAAACGCAGCTATATCCCATGACAAACCGGCCTAGATGCTCACATAAGCATCCTTCAGGCCTAATACAGCCAGATGTCCACCCGCCACACTGCACCCATTCAACTGATATCAAAACCACCACACCTAACCCTAGGATGCAGCTGCCACCAGGAATTTACATCGACTGCACATATAACTGGTGCACCAATGCACCCTACTACACCTTTCTCTCTCAACTGACCTGGACTACAGTCCCCGAGGGCGTTCAACCTACCAGCGCTTTGAGGTCATACCAAGGATATATAGAGCGCTATGCAAATGCCAAATAACCTAACATAACAGAGCTCATCATTGGCTATCAAACTATATGGCTCTTTGTTACATGGCATTCTATAATTGGTTGGCACGCTTGTTCCCTTCTGTAACATTCGGCTCACTAGCAGCATGCAAGCTGGTATCCCAGGTGTCTGTGGGTGGACTTTGACTGTGTCTCCCCACCCAATTAGTCCAATTAGCCCCAGAAGCTCACTGTCTCCCGAGCCCTGGTTCTCTCGAAGCTGGACTACTGTAACAGTCTCTATCTTAATCTGCCTGCCCCCACTCTCCGCCCTCTGTAACTCATCCAGAACAGAACTGCGAGACTTGTCCTTGTGGCCTCAAGCCTAGGGACCGTATCTCTCCAGGACTGAAATCTCTACACTGGCTCCCAGTGGCTGCGAGGATTAAGTTCAAAACCCTCTGCATTGTCCACAAGGCCTTCTGGGGCCTGGGGCCTAAATACCTGCAACTCTCTCTTCCTAAATATCTTCCTTCCCAAGCCCTTCGCTCATCCGTCTCCAACTCCCTCAGGGTCAGCCGCTTCTCAAAGCAACGAGCTGGGGGTAGATCTCTCTCCGCGGCAGGAGCCTCCCTCTGGAACAGCCTTCCTGCCTCCCTGAAACTTGAGGAGAACCATCTCCGGTTCCGGAAGCACCTCAAAACCTTCCTCTTTGCTTCTGCTTTCTCTCTCCCTCTCCCCTGCTAAATTCTTCACTAAATTCTGCACTGAATCTGAAACTTGGCCACTCTCACCGACCTCGGTCCTGGGCCCAGCCACTCTCCACTTGCACTGCCTCCCTGGCAACCCCTGCACTGTGGGACTGTCTCTGTATCCCTACAGCCCCCCCTTCCCGGCACTTGTCTGCACTTACCTTGCACTTGCCACCAGCTGGCCCTATTTATTTATCTATTTATTTCTATTCTACTTACCTTGTACTGCACTTTTCCCTTCCCCCTACCCATGCACTTGCGCGGTCTGAATGACACCTGGCCTAGTAGGATCGCTGTCTGTCCTCTCCCCCTGTTCCCCCCTCCCTGCCTCGTCGCGCCTTGAAACACTTGTGTATAGGCGCGTTACAAATGCCATATCATATCATAACATCTCTCATCGTCCATGCCTTCTGCCATGGAGGTTGACTTTGAACTTGGCCTTGCAATGTATTCTCACTCCTGGGAATATATGGGAGTGTGACCACATGCTCTCTTAATTCTAGATCTGTGTGCCTAACTTCTATTTCCATCCATAGCCCATGTGACAGGAGACCACAATTCGGCTCATTTTCTGGCATTAAATTGTATTAAATGAATAAACTTTTGCACTCAAAGTGTTCTTTCTTTGCACCTTAACAAGGAATGTCTAACTTCTCACGTTCACTGTTCTTCAAGGATAGACAGCCAGTTCTTGGCTGCTTCAGCCTTTGACACCAGGCCAGACAGCCTTTCTCGGTTCTTCCTCAATTCCAGCTGCTTTCTTGCTGCGACACAACTTTCAGCCATGTTCCCCATGGGCTTAAGCTTACTAAAATTGTGACACCGAAGTCCACATTCTATATAATGGCGGCACCGCCTGCAGTCCATTCACTACATGTAGCTGGCTTCTAAGATTACTTCGTCTACTTGCATTGCTGCATCTGTACAGTTATTAAACGGCTTGCAGTTTTTGCAGTGCTCTTCACACGTGCAATGTTCACTTTGCATATGAAAGTTTACTCGATTCTTTTCTTCATCATTAGATTCCATAAAGTCTATACATCCTCTTTTACAGCCGCTCTTCTCAGTGCATCATGCTCATCTCTGGTGACGTTACCAGCTTCTCTTTCTTTCATCTTAATATTCCTTTGGGGACCTCTTCCAAGAGATTGTCATCTATATGGGGAAACATCAGATAGGGTTTTCTTAGTGGATACCTTTGCTCGAAAGCTCTCAGCGGAGTAGTCATAACCTCTAGTGTCGTGCATGGCGTGATTTCAGGCTTCCAGCATATAGGTAGGAGGGGGGTGGCGCTTCCAGCAGAGGCATTTGGCTGCTCCTCTACAGGCCCCTGAGAAAGGGATGCACTGTAAGATCAGTCCTGGAACCCAAACACCCTCTTGGCCATCCTCACCTCTGGTAGATACTGGAGACCTTGTTGCAACAAAGTTTGAAAATTCAACAGGAGTGTTTTCTGCACCTAAGGGACACTAACCCAGTGCCAAATGCCAGAGGTAGAGACCCAAGCAACAGCCAGACATCGCCAGACCCAGAAGATCTGTGCTTGGCAGACTGTGAGTGATCCCGGGAAAATACTGAGCAGATGGCTAGAGGTGCCCAGAGACCCTACTGCAAGAGAGAAGCCGAATGAGGGTCATGGGGAGCCCAAATTCCCAGATTTGATGTTCCAGAGGAGAGGGATCATGGGAGAGACTTCTCTTTTCCTTAAGAAAGAAAGGTGTATCCGTTGGGCTCCCTGCTTCAGAGGTGCCATCTTGGCAATATCCTTCCAATGAAGGCTTTGCTGTACTGGCAAGATATGCCCACGGGAATTTCTAGCTGGAGAAGCAACTGCGGATTCGCATTATGAAGCCTCTGAAGGCAGCCTCGAGAAAGTTTACATATTTGTTATATACATGGCATCTTTACTGTTCCAATTATCTGTTCACATTCCTCCCAACAGCATCCAGTTTCTCTAATCTGTTTTTAATTTGGCGCCACAGACAACACTGTTCCATGTACAGCACCCCAGTTCGACGACGGCAAAACGGGCGTCTTGACACCTTTAAGTTCCTGAGATCCAGCGAGGATTCCCAAATGGGACAGTGGTGATTTCTCCGCTCCGGTGGTATGAATCGCCCCAGTTTCACGGCAGCACGCTTCAGGGGCAAGAGGTTCACGAATGCAGCAGACTTGAAAAGGACGTCACGGCAGCAGGGCAACAAGGTAACCACGTTTACTCCGGTCCGGACGCACTCACTTCTGACCTGGGAATGCCAAGTGTACGAATTTTGGTATGAGGGTGCAGTGGACACAGAGTTGGCGGTATACCAAGTTTTGCGAGCCTCCTCGAAACGACGGTGGAGACAGAGCAAAGGTCTTTCGTAAACTGTGCAGCCCACTGGTTGGCCCAGGCACACTTCAGAGAAAGCTTACTTACAGGTTTTGGTGAAGGTGCCGAGAATAGTTGGTCCCACTATTCCAATGGGTCGAAGCGTCTTCGCAGACCTTCTAGGACAAGGTTGTCCAACATACGGCTCGCGGGCCACAATGCGGCCCGCCAAGCCATTTTATGTGGCCCGCAAGGTTGTATGTTGGACAACTCTAGAGTAAAAAAAATAAATAATAATTTTTCTTTTTTTAAATGTGCCTGTGCGCAAAACTGTAACTTCCTCTGGTGATTCCATGAGGTCAACAGAGGTAGTTACAGTCCTCAGCCACGAAGCGTTAATTTATTTATTTATGCAATGTTTGTCGGATATCCAACAAACATTGCATTGCAGAAATAAATACATTTGTAAACAAGATCTTGGGACTTGATGATGGAGGAAGGAGAGACTAATTTGTATCATGGCATAGTGAGGGTTACCTCGGGAATACCATTCATTTTCAGTGAGCGCGGGTCCATACAATTGCCCAGTACTCCCACAAACTATGAACAATGGGATTAATATAGTAGCAATTACTTTGCATTTAAATATCCCATTTCAGGCAAGTAGGACCCACCATGCAAGAGGAACGGGCTCCGGCCCAGACATGCCCGTTCCTCTCTTGCACGGTGCTCTGAGGGGCAAAAGGCGAGCCGAGATGAAGGGAGGAGGTGGTGAAGTGAGGAGAAGAGAGTGCTGGCCCGGGCGAAGGATTGTGTGGACAGGTGCTGTGCAGGAGTTCCCCTCGGCGTGGGCAGCACAGTGGATTCCTGAACCCCTGATTAGCCGTGGGCCGCTACTCAGAGGGCCATTGTGCGGAGTTACTTTCAAGGTTTGAAGAATGGGAGAGGGTGCACAGCTTATTTCTTTTAGTTTTACTGCGTTACGATTGGTATTCGATTGCGTGTAGTGATGTTTAAAGGGTGCAGCCCACTGTGTAGTGCCTCTGTGTCGGGCACTCGTTATGCACTGGAAAAAGAAAGGACCTATGCTAGTTAGCCATCAGTGTGGGCCACACTCCTAAATTTCCCTGAGGGATTTGACACGTTTGTCTAATATCGTAGTTAGTTGCAGAGACTGGTTCCAAAAGAGTTTCTAAAAAAGACTTTTATTCTTACCACAAAATCCAATTAAACTTGTGTTCTTTAATTCTTTTTTGTTATTTGTGATAATGAATGGTTAAACATCACTGAATCATTATCTGCTGATTTGTTTTCAAATGAAAAGAACATCGGCTAATGCATTTCGGAAAACTTATTTTCCTTCATCAGAGCCAGGTTATATTAAAAAAAAGATCATTCTGTAAGAGCGTTTCAGCAAGGCATGAAGCATTAATTAATTCATTAATACATTGAGTAAAACAGGGTACCCACAGTTAAAAAACATATACATTAAACACAGAGAGAGAGAGAGAACATATATCACATTGTCAGTGAGTTGCATAAAATGGACTGTACATATACGATGCTAATTTGTTGCTTTCAAATACAGAATGAGCACATGTATTCATGATGCTGTTGTTAGTGTTGATTAAAAGACGTTTGACATTTGTGCCATAAGTGTAATATTAATGCGGGTGATTTAATATTCTATCTGGATAGTCTGGTGGTATCTAATGCGTCATCCACCTTCACCCAGTGAGATCTCTCACCTGAAAATAATAAGATAGATGCTCCACTCGAGCTTAAAAATGTTCTACCGATGTGCGTTCGCAGCACGCTGCAAAAGAAAGTGTTGTGATGCTTACTGATACGAATCTTAAGTGACCGCTATTCACCTGATCAGTTATTTGCTTTGCCGTATGTCTGCGAGTGCTGCTTACCTTGCGATCGCATACACACGCTAATGAGGGTGGTGTTCCCTTGACGGTCTGCAGAGAAATGTGCTGCCATTTTGATGTGTATATTAAACGCTGCCGTGGCGATGTTACTCTTTAAAATGGCGGAACGCCGGAGATCGAACCGGCCATTTTGGTATAGGCAGATATAAATATCGTGAATATGGGCCGTATACATGTCAAAATATAAAAGATAGAATATAATAATGTTGAAGATCAATGCAAAGGATCATGTTGGAGATGAAATGAGTGCATTTCTTCCAAATTATTACTGTATAAATCACGTCTGCTTCTAATGTGTGTGTGTCTTAATATGGAACAATAAAGTTGCAATCTTGATCAATGAACAATGTCTGTTGTTAATAGACGTCTAAAAGGACAGATTAGTGCTTGATGTGTGTTACATATAAGAATTGTCCTGTGTGATTGTATAAATAATATTGCACTTGTTGAAAAATTTACATATACATATGTCGGGTGATGTTTACAATACTAAGCGCTAATATATATGGGGCGGAAAAGGGTTTTACCAATTCAGTCATCAATAAATGATCAAGAATGGTCGACAATAAATTCATCTTGATCAACTATAAATTAATAGTGAGTTGTAGATGTTGCAATTAGTTCATTATAATACATAGATCATGAGTGCATGGATACTCAAAAAACCAGTCCAAAAAAATGTCTTATAGAAAGCAATTAAGATCGAACTCATCATTCATTCCTCGTGGTGATAATGCTTCCAATCTATCGATCCAAAAAGCTTCTCTTGTTGTCTTTTCTTTTTAGTATCCATGGAGGTGTCCTCAATAACTTCTAAAACTTGAAATTTGATTTGTGAAATATTGTGCTTTTTTTCATTAAAGTGCTTGGCCACAGCTGAATTTATGTTCTTATTTCGTATGCACGATTTGTGTTCGTTAATGAGGATTCGCAGTTTACGACCTGTTTCCCCCACGTAATACAGTCCGCAGGGACAGCGTATGCAATATACACAGTTCTCTGTGTTGCATGTAGCGTGGCATTTTATTGGGATTTTTCCTCCTGTATATGGGTGTAGCACAACACTACCTTTAATTATGTTGTTGCAGTTGCTGCAGTTGAGGCAAGGGTGAGTGCCGGTTGTTTTTGTGGGATTACTTCTTCTTGGTTTGTCATCATGTGTATTCACTAGAAGGTCTCTCAGGTTCCTGGATCTTTGATAAGCAAACGTCGGTAACTCAGCAATTCTTATATGTAACACACATCAAGCACTAATCTGTCCTTAGACGTCTATTAACAACAGACATTGTTCATTGATCAAGAGTGCAACTTTATTGTTCCATATTAAGACACACACACATTAGAAGCAGACGTGATTTATACAGTAATAATTCGGAAGAAATGCACTCATTTCATCTACAACATGATCCTTTGCATTGATCTTCAACATTATTATATTCTATCTTTTATATTTTGACAAGTATATGGCCCATATTCACGATATTTATATCTGCCCATACCAAGATGGCCGGTTCGATCTCCGGCGATCCGCCATTTTAAAGAGTAATGTCGCCACGGCAACGTTTAATATACACATCGAAACGGCAGCACATTTCTCTGCAGGCCGTCAAGGGAACACCACCTTCATTAGCGCGTGTATGCGATTGTAAGGTAAGCAGCACTCACAGACATACGGCAAAGCAAATAACTGATCAGGTGAATAGCAGTCACTTAAGATTCGTATCAGTAAGCATAACAACACTTTCTTTTGCAGCGTGCTGCGAACGCACATCGGTAGAACATTTTTAAGCTCGAGTGGTGCATCTACCTTATTATTTTCAGGTGAGAGCTCTCACTGGGTGAAGGTGGATGACGCATTAGATACGACCAGACTATCTAGAAAGAATATTAAAGCACCCAGATTAATATTACACTTATGGCACAAATGTCACAAGTCTTTTAATCAACACTAACAACAGCATCATGAATACATGCTAGATGTCTTCACTAATGTGCTCATTCTGTATTTGAAAGCAACAAATTAGCATTGTATATGTACAGTCCATTTTATGCAACTCACTGACAATGTGATATATGTTCTCTCTCTCTCTGTGTTTAATGTATATGTTTGTTAACTGTGGCTACCCTGTTTTACTCAATGTATTAATGAATTAATTAATGCTTCATGCCTTGCTGAAACGCTCTAACAGAATGATCTTTTTTTAAATGTAACCTGGCTCTGATGAAGGAAAATGAGTTTTCCGAAATGCATTAGCCCGATGTTCTTTTCGTTTGAAAACAAATCAGCAGATAATGATTCGTTGATGTTTAACCATTCATTATCACAAATAACAAAAAAAGAATCAAAGAAAACAAGTTTAATTGGATTTTGTTTAATAATAAAAGTATTTTTTAGAAACTCGTTTGGAACCAGTCTCTGCAACTAACTACGACATTAGACAAACGTGTCAAATCCCTCAGGGAAATTTAGGAGTGTGGCCCACACCGATGGCTTACTTTCAAGGTTTGTCATCTCTGGACATATGTTTAGCAGGGGTTGCGGCGACACAGCCTGTCTGCCCCAAAAATCATTCTTTTGAATTGCGAATGTCACCGAAGATGAACCTTTATCAGCTGAGAAACTTAACCTTTGCAGTGCTTTTTTTCCTCGTCTTGAGACAAAGAAGAACGGCAGGAGCTGAGTTACTTTTACCTCTAAGCACAGTGCGGATTGATGAAAATGTCCATGCATTATACCAACTACATTGGACATTATAGATGTGGCCAGTGGGGTATCAAAGCATGGCGAATACCACATGTACAGCACAATATGTTACCCTAGTAGTGCCCCAATAACACACTGCAACCTGCAAATGGGCCTCAGTGGACCACATGCCAAGGTTTCGGGAAGTTGCTTATGATCTTGATCTGTGATCTATGATATGATCTGATATGATAGGTTATTTATAACGCGCTTCATACCCATGCAGCAGTGATCCCAATCATAAAAGTGAAACAGGCAGGGCCAACAGGTATAACCTATTTTCACTCTTTTGGTAGCGCTGTCTGAGGGCAGCCTATACCCTTCAGGAGAGGTGTGAGCTGATACAGTTGCAACACAAAAAAAATAGGACTATGTTCCCAAAATACCTTAGTTCTTGTCTTTCGGATCTCAGCAGAGCCAGGCTTTTCAGCATCAGACCATAAGCATGGGTGCCTTTACGCTGGGCTGGGGTCAAGTTGGAGAGCAGCAGCGATGGGCCCCAATGATGCAGTTCTGTTTGGCAGTGGTGCTGATTTGCGGGTAGAAAACGCTGGGAACAGTAGGCCGTGCCAAGTGGATGGCACTGGAAGACTCAGTGACCTCTGGGCCCGGACAAGGGAATACTTGCCTTTGGCGCTGTGCAGGCTCAGCTGACACAACACGGCATATGGTTACGGCAAATAAGTCAAAGTTTCAGCATTGTCATTGAGCAGAACTCTGAGATTCAGGGGTGGTGGAGCGTCGAGGTCCAGGATGATTATGATGGTGTCAATGGGGCCAGCGCTGAGCAGCTCCGCTCAGGAGGGCCATGGGCCTGTGTGGGGCCGACAGGCCAGTGGTCAGACTGCAACAGGCCTGCTCGAGCCGTCCTGCCATTTATACAAATCTCGGGCCGAGCAGGGCCTGATGGGAGAAAGGAACTGCGCTACAATCTGCTCTTCTGCTGGGCTCTGCCCGCTGGAGCTTCCCCCTACACGCGGGACAGGCAGCTCTGCATATGCTCAGAGCTTCCAGGGTTGTGGGGGGTTGGGGCTCGGTCAGGGCCTGCCTTCTCACCCTCACTTAGCGGGGCTTCCCAGAACTGACCCAACCCCTGCCCTCTTGCATGCAACTCATACTTAGCTGGCAGGGGAGAATCTGATCTCAAGGGCAGATCTCCCAGGGTGAGGCTTACCCATAACACATCGGATTTGCTGACCCCTGCTATGTTCCCAAATGTGGGATACACGAATGCATTATTTCTGGTAGTGGGGGACTGCGTTCGCGCTCTCCCCCTGATTTATTGGTGAAAGAAAAGGTAAAGTGTGTACTAGGCCTGCTAGGTTGCATACATTAAGATTGTGCTCACATTGCGTTTCTTCAATTAGGTTCACCTTTGGGTGATCGCTTTTCCACATTTTATCTGTTGAATTGAATTATGCTTCTTTCATCAGCACAGAAGTAATGTGTATTACAGAGATAAGCTGCCATATGTATTGGGCACACTGCACATGCTCAGGCAGCATCAATCATGCTTTGTACAGGACAATGCTGGCCTAAATTTGGGAACAGCCAGCCTAGACATGTTGCTACAGGGGCATATTTTGGGTACAACCAGCATGACAATGTGTTACATCAGTGACAGTGCTGTCTTACACTGTGGACACATTGATCATTAACATGTGTTGTGTTGTAAAATGTTCTTTTCTGCTGTTGGTGACATGGAATGTTCATGTTCCCCTTTAGAACTGATTGTAAACTTATGGCTTTTTGGTCACCTTTTCTGCTGCAAAATGCACCATTTCAACCCCGTATCTGAAAAAAAAATTCTTGGGGGGGCAACCCCCCGAAACCCTCCCTAGAACCTTGTAGCTCCCTCGCTACGCTCGGTCGCACCCACTATTTCTGAAAAATATTAACACAGACACTGAAAGAAATCACAACCAACTAACCGTTGATCACTGCGCATGACACCAGAAGCTATCTTTGGGACTGCATAACTATCACTGCCTATGATGCTATTGTGTCTTTAATATACTGCTTTGGGTGAGGTTGTTGACTTTTGGCTCGCCGGCCCACTGGGTGACAAAAAGTGAATGCTTCTGCCCCACATTCAAAAAGGTTGGACAAGCCTGTTCTAGGACAACCAGATGCAGAGGGGTCCCACGGGTCGAAAGCGGGCTCAGGGTGCCAAACCTTCCAGCGGGTCAACAGTGCTTCCTGGACTCTGCTTTGTAGTTGCAGGATACTTGGATCCTATCCTTTGTTCAGTGAGAACTCAGGAGATCGACCTGGTAGTAGTGTTTCCAACCTCCTCTTATCCAAAGTTGCCTTCGCTCCAAAACGGAGAGGACCCAATGGGAGATCTGCTCACAAACACTCACTCCATACGTGGACCAATCACAGACCACGGGTGTCTCAGGCATTCAGGACACTCCAGACCCTCTGGCACCCAGGATGTGTATTGGGACCAGACATCTCAGCCCACATCCTGGAGGCACACACACAAGGCATGCAGAAGCCCGCAAAAGCATTGGGATTTGTGGGAAAAATGCATGACCAAATAAGGACTGGCCCGGGTCCACTCAACCTGGGGAAGGTGAAGGGACAAGATGGCCAAAGGACAGGACAAAGAACCTCGTGGCATGGCCATTTTGGAGTCAGGCCACCTATTCGTGCCAAGCGCGGTGAACGCAGTTAACATGGCAGGAAAGGGTTAAAAATAATGCGAAACGATAGCTGCCACGAGTCCTGTCCATGACACATCTGCATAGTTCATAAAAAGTCCAGCGAGAGTATCTAGGGCTTTTGGAAATTACTAGAGACTCAAGTGTGCTGTATAGTAAGATACATTGCACACTTGCTACACGTTGTACAAATGTTACAACATGAGAAAAGGACTAAGGGAAACAAAGTCTCCCAGTACTGACTGTCTTAAGGGAATGTCAGTTTCCCCATAAAAAGTGAGCGAAAGCCCAGAGGAGTACAGCTGAAGGCTGTGCTTCTCTGGCAAAGTCAGTCAGTGGTGTCTAAACAGCAGCAAAACGTTTGGGGGGTTGACAAATGGAGGGAAAATTACATACACATATGAAATCTTTCCTAACAGTTGGAAAGCTGCACTTAAATCACTGTTGTGGAGAATTGGAGGGAGGAACAAGCTTGTGGTAGACCATCAAGTGGGTCAGCCCAAGGACCAAATCAGAAACCTGGAGACAGGCCCCCAGGCACAAGTGAGCATTGATTCAGCATGGATGAAATTGAGAAAGGCTTGGGTAAGAGGATCAGGCATGAACATATGGCCCTTAAACCAACTCAGGAAGAAGGCAAAGTCGTTTTACTGGTTTATTATCAATTGTCTAAAACAGGGAGTTACAATGAACATCAATGGACGTCGCATAGCATAACCTCACTCGAAGCATTTCATAATAAATTACATTTCTATAGTAAAGACTTGTCATATGTGATGTCACACTACGTGGCAAACTACAAAACCTATGCAGGGTTATGATAGACTTAAAAGGAACATCGAAGTAAGCTTTCAATAAGGATTGAGTTGTGATTGGGTCTCTACGGTCAGGTGAACAACTTATGCCCACTGTCACATATACTGGAGAGCAGGCAGGGGCAAGATGGGTTAGAGCCTGGCAGACCAAACACGCCTTGCAAGCATCCAACACTCCTTTCCCACCCTCTCACAATAAGGTACACATCACAGTTGGCCCCGGCCCCTTTGGAGGAATCTGATTGGTTCAGCCACACTTCCTATACACCCATGATGGCCCCTGGCAGCCTTCCTGTGTATACAGTAGCACGTTCTAGCCTATGGGCATGGTTGGCTATATAAGCCACGCCCAAAGGCAGACCCGTGCTTTGTGTTGCATCTGTGGCTTCGAGCAACACGCTCACCGTGATCCTCGACCTGCACCTACCTTGGCTTCCTCTGTGCGCACGTTCCTGAACTCAGCATCTGGGAGAAAAAGATAACACAAGAAAGTCAATACCTGTAAGTACTCACGCTGAAAACCAACTTCTTCTTGCAGCGTGCACGCAATCTGCAGCATCACTTACCCGATCTTCTTGGAAACTTCAAAGCAGCATTCAGAGTTCTTGCGCACGTCTTCTTTCAGCGGACTCTTCTGAAAACAACCTGTGGAGAAAGAACAGGATTAGAATTAGTATCCGCAATTTCCTTCCACTTGCAGGACTCGCCACATTGTAAGAATTTGCAGCAAACACGCAGAATAACCAGAATTTACCTGCCAATGTAACAGATACAGTGAATCAACTGGAATCAGAACATTCCTGAAAAGGCACCAGATCCAGTGAAACAACTGGAATCAGAACTTACCTGGAAATGTACCAGATCCAGTGAAGCAACTGGGAATCAGAACTTACCTGCATACAGCACCGGTGAAGCAACTGGAATCCAAACTTATCTGCTATTTCATCACTGGGTGAAGGAACACAGTGAGTGAGTGGCAGAACAGAGACTTACCCACGGTCTAACGAAGTACCAATCTGAGGATCCCAGAGACACAGCGTCCCTGCCTAGTTCAGGATGGAGAGTTTGCCTAATCAATCCTAAAGGTGAGCCATACTTCTACACTTCACTATAACAGTACACACAAGGGGAGGAGGCAGAAAGAGGGTTCGGGGTCCAAATCCAGGTAGACTAAGCATCTCACCTCTCTCTCTTGACAGGTACCTATAGTACCAATCTACTAACCCTGGGAAAGTAGGGAAGGGGTCCGGAAGGCTTCATCGCTCCCGCAGAGACCCAGGTGAGGGTGACACCCACCACTAGTGCAAGTCATCTTCAGCTGTTATTTGACACACAGACAACCTAGCAACCAATGACTAATTGGTCAATGGGATCCCGAGCAATGTCACCACTGAATACGTCTATTACCTCGCTACAAGTGATCCATGCCTGAAATCCGGAATATCGATCTACTTGGATCATAACTCCACACAAACACTTCCCTCCGCATACCACTATGCTTACTCTCTGCTCTACACCATCACAAAATTAGAGTCCAGCTACAACCCTCGATCAATTTGGATTAGCTGCTCACATACGAACACTACTAACCGATGGACACCTCATCACTCTAATAAAACGCAGCTATATCCCATGACAAACCGGCCTAGCTGCTCACATAAGCATCCTTCAGGCCTAATACAGCCAGATGTCCACCCACCACACTGCACCCATTCAACTGATATCAAAACCACCACACATAACCCTAGGATGCAGCTGCCACCAGGAATTTACATCGGCTGCACACATAACTGGTGCACCAATGCACCCTATTACACCTCCCTCTCTCAACTGACCTGGACTACAGTCCCCGAGGGCGTTCAACCTACCAGCGCTTTGAGGTCATACCAAGGATATTTTGAGCGCTATGCAAATGCCAAATAACCTAACATAACAGAGCTCATCATTGGCTATGAAACTATATGGCTCTTTGTTACATGGTATTCTATAATTGGTTGGCAAGCTTGTTCCCTTCTGGAACATACGGCTCACTAGCAGCATGTAAGCTGGTATCCCAGGTGTCTGTGGGTGGACTTTGACTGTGTCTCCCCACCCAATTAGCCCAACATCTCTCATCGTCCATGCCTTCTGCCATGGAGGTTGACTTTGAACTTGGCCTTGCAATGTATTCTCACTCCTGGGAATATATGGGAGTGTGACCACATGCTCTCTTAATTCTAGATCTGTGTGCCTAACTTCTATTTCCATCCATAGCCCATTTGACAGGAGACCACAATTCGGCTCATTTTCTGGCATTAAATTGTATTAAATGAATAAACTTTTGCACTCAAAGTGTTCTTTCTTTGCACCTTAACAAGGAATGTCTCAACTTCTCACGTTCACTGTTCTTCAAGGATAGACAACCAGTTCTTGGATGCTTCAGCCTTTGACACCAGGCCAGACAGCCTTTCTCGGTTCTTCCTCAATTCCAGCTGCTTTCTTGCTGCGACACAACTTTCAGCCATGTTCCCCATGGGCTTAAGCTTACTAAAATTGTGACACCGAAGTCCAGATTCTATATAATGGTGGCACCGCCTGCAGTCCATTCACTACATATAGCCAGCTTCTAAGATTACTTCGTCTACTTGCATTGCTGCATCTGTACAGTTATTAAACGGCTTGCAGTTTTTGCAGTGCTCTTCACACGTGCAATCTTCACTTTGCATATGCAAGTTTACTCGATTCTTTACTTCATCATTAGATCCGATAAAGTCTATACATCCTCTTTTACAGCCGCTCTTCTCAGTGCATCACGCTCATCTTTGGTGACGTTACCAGCTTCTCTTTATTTCATCTTAATCTTCCTTTGGGGACCTCTTCCAAAAGATTGTCATCTCTACGAGGAAACATCAGATAGGGTTTTCTTAGTGGATACCTTTTCTCGAAAGCTCTCAGCGGAATAGTCATAACCACTAGTGTCGTGCATGGCGTGATTTCAGGCTTCCAGCATATAGGTAGGAGGGGGGTGGCGCTTCCAGCAGAGGCATTCGGCTGCTCCTCTACAGGCCCCTGAGTAAGGGATGCACTGTAAGATCAGTCCTGGAACCCAAACACCCTCTTGGCCATCCTCACCTCTGGTAGATACTGGAGACCTTGTTGCAACAAAGTTTGAAAATTCAACAGGAGTGTTTTCTGCACCTAAGGGACACTATCCCAGTGCCAAATGCTAGAGGTAGAGACCCAGGCAACAGCCAGACATCGCCAGACCCAGAAGATCTGTGCTTAGCAGACTGTGAGTGATCCCGGGAAAATACTGAGCAGATGGCTAGAGGTGCCCAGAGACCCTACTGCAAGAGAGAAGCCGAATAAGGGTCATGGGGAGCCCCAAATACCCAGATTTGATGTTCCACAGGAGAGGGATCATGGGAGAGACTTCTCTTTTTCTTAAGAAAGAAAGGTGTATCCGTTGGGCTCCCTGCTTCAGAGGTGCCATCTTGGCAATATCCTTCCAATGAAGGCTTTGCTGTACTGGCAAGATATGCCCACGGGAATTTCTAGCTGGAGAAGCAACTGCGGATTCGCATTATGAAGCCTCTGAAGGCAGCCTCGAGAAAGTTTACATATGTGTTACACACATGGCATCTTTACTGTTCCAATTATCTGTTCACTTTCCTCCCAACAGCATCCAGTTTCTCTAATCTGTTCTTAATGTGGCGCCACAGACCACACTGTTCCATGTACAGCACCCCAGTTCAAGATATCCCTGCTACAATACAATGTTCTTTGTATGTGTGGAAAATGCACAAAGTTTTGAGTGTGCATCTTGAAAATGCGTCCGTCATCCCATCGTACATCCCATCATTTGCTCCAGTGCATGTCTTCGTAAAATGCTGCACAAGATGGCGGGTTTATATCAAGGATGCCGTCCATCCGCCCAAGGTTTACAGAATTTCCCAGCAAACCTTTAATAGGATCTGAATGAAGCGATACCAGTGAAGGATTTCAGTGTCAAAAAACACTTTCAAGAAACAATGCTCTCGTGATTATGGAAGGAAGAAACCACTGACTCTGTACTTTTATTTATGAGCAATGCCTATCAATGAGATCAAGCAAAGGGCTGGACCGGGCAAACCTCCCACTGGTAAAATCCAATCAGGTTTACAGGATGATCAATAAAAATGCAAATTCCATTGCAAGTCAATCTTTCTCATACATATTCATTCTAAGGATCATGGAAACCGTATTGAATGTATTATTGGGCTGGTCGACAATACCGGCCTTTAGCACAGCTGTAAACATATAGGGCCTGATTCCCCAAGGGGTCATTGTGTAAACCTCTTGAGTGGTAAAGCAAGGCGTAAAACCATGGCATCAAGTGCTTTATGCTTGGATTTACTGCTACTAGGTATTTTCTAACCATTTCAAGGCGGGGTAGGGGCATGAAGCAGAAATAACGTTTCCGCCAGGCAAAGCTCCTCACCCTGTGCAAAACACATGTAGGCGCATTGCCATCTAATCCATTGGTAAATCCCATCTGCAAAACACAATTGGCAGGGGGCACTTTTTTACAGAGCCGACTGTAAAAGCAAGGGACACAGGCAACGTTGCATGGTTGTACTCTTCACCTTTTCATTCTGTTTTTCCGTTGAAACTTGCATGCATGGACCCAAAAGCACGGAAGTGCGAGAGCTGGCGGTTGCCTGTACGCAATTTACACTTAATATATAATAATCCTGAAAGACTTGTTCTGGTGCAAATATTTATGAAATGTGCTCAGTTGTCGGCTTTGTGAATCAGGAATAAGGTAGCAGGTGCATGCCTGAAATGTTCACCATCATCTCCTGATTTTCTCTGGCACCTCTTTGTGAAACAAACCCATAGTTGTATGCAAGGATTTGTGATTAAAATGATGAAGGGAGCCTTTTAATAGACAGAGATGTATGCGGCTTCTATAAAATCGCGATCCCTTGATGACTACCGATCTTGACAACCAATCAATGGCGTTTTGCACTTTGCCAGACTTCTCGTTGCTGGCAGTTGCCGACAGCCTCTGCCCAGAGAGCGAGAGCTGCTTCCCACGCTACATGCAGGCATCCTCTGATGTGCTGTTTCCAAGCTTCCTAGGAAAGTGGGCCCTATGGCAATCCTAACAGCAGAGACGTTTTTATGGGAGGGCAAAAGGGGCACTTGCCCAGGGCCCCCAACTTGGAGGAGGCCTCACAAGGCTGCCTGATCTAAAGAAGTAAGATTCCTTTGTTCACCAGACTTAAATAGCACAGATCAGGATATTGTATTGCAAGGTACTGAGGATCTAAACCTATTACATGTCTGTTTTGGCAAGTACATTCTGCCTCAATCAATTCATCATGTAATGCTTTCTGTGTTCAATGTAATATATATAGTTGTGTGTTCCTTGCGGCACAACTCCTGTAGCATTCTTTCCTTCCTGTGTGAATTATGTTGATCATGTGCAATAGCCAAATTTGAAATGCATACTGGTAAATTAAGTGCCACAATGGTTCAGAAGTTAGCTCAGTGTGTTAAGCACTCAATGCAGTGATATGTGTTCCTATGCAAGATTAGAATAGGACATTCCTGTAAGGCTGTCTTAGCTTCCTATGTCTGAAGTTTATAAACCAGCCTGCATATGTACTTGGTCTTGCAGCACAACAGGTGCTATTATCAGCAATATACCTGCACCAGGTAGGGGTTGCCATAAAAACGAACATGTGCAGAAGGTCTAGATATGGGTTTGTTCAGATGGGGTGTTGTAAAAAAAATAGGCAATCACTTCCAACAATGAGCATAAACTGTTAGTCCACGAGATGAATAAGTATCAGAATTTGAACCAAAGCATTCATGCTTGTATCCTGGCTTTGCCAGCAGAAAATACGGTGATCCTGATCAATCAACTTATATCTCGTACATTATTGTACTGTCTTCTGTGAACTTTGCCTCCCTGCATGCTGGTGGCATTGTTTAGCTCATTACTTGATCTTTCTCCTTATGTAGGCCATTTGAGTGGATGGGGTGGTAGACAGAAGGGAGCTGACCAGATGATGATGGACTCGGGCAAACATATTTTAAAGTCTGCTTGTTTGACACAAAAAAGTGTTGGGTTTTTGTACAAGTCAAATGTTTTTCTGCATGTTTATAAATGACAATTTGACAAGCCAGTGTTATGGAACTAAGTAAAGCTTCAAAATACAAAAGAGCAACTCAGATTAAATCTGTTAAATCATACTGATTGGTATTCTGGTACTTATATACATCTCTTGATGATGCAGAGAATGAAGCTAGAATCATTCTGTGTTACACCCTTCTATAATATTTTGATTTTCAAAATTGTCATGTTTGGTAATGTGATTGGTGAACTTTCCAAGTCACTTTTATAAAATGAGATTATTTTAGTTCATGGTAATTAAAGTGTTCAAATGCGGAAATTGTAGAGTTGGCACAAATCCCAGATTCACCCCTTAACCAGTTTGTCTAATTCTGGGCATCTAATTTAACCGTGTATTGCGTAGCCTCTCGAAATTGCCAGTCCCTAAACCTTTCAAAATTGTCGGCCCATCAGAGAGATTTCCTTCTCAGGGTATGATCTTCAAACAGCCTCACTCATGGTTTTGCTGGCAGTGTTGCTTCCACTATAATAGTGAGCATTGACATTTTGCACACCGCAGGCACTGATCTCTAATGGCAACACTATTTGAAAACCATGTCCCATTTATAATCTCAGTCTGTCTGCATACTGACACCTTCCTGGTGGCTTCTAATCTGCATCCACTATCCATGCTAAGGTATGTGTAGCTTTCTCCTTCCTACCAATTGGTCTGCTCTATCCATGCTTGAGCACATTTGCATTCTGTGAGGCAGCAAATGTGAGTTCTCTGTCTAATCTGGGTTACATATATCTTTTACATACAGTCCTACATTAATACTGCAGGCTGCATACCTTGCTGGATTCTATTGATAAAAAGTATCTTGTATCGTTGTTAGAACACAAGTAACTTCTTCGTAGACTGTTAATGTTGGCTTTCAAATGGTACTTGTTTATCAGTCTGATTAGAGCAAGAATGAAGAGGGTAAGGGGATTTAAAGGGAGTAAACATCCTTATTTTTAATGTTGTCAGGCAGCATGTCAACCTATGGGTTGTGATTGCGGCAGGGGGGGACGGAGCAGATATTCTTGATCACTTAATTACTTTGGTTTGGTGCAGAGGGGCCCCAAATATGTCAGTGCCCAGAGCCCCAATTGTGCTTAAAATGGCACTGCCTAACAGTGCCCTCTTCATGATGTGGAAGGAGACGCGTAGACATGTGACGTGCAAAGCACTCAGCAGTCAGAACAATCTACATATGTGTTTACTATTTAAAGGGTAATTAGTTCAAATTCAAATTAAGTGAAGGACAGACTGTGAGGAGAGAGAAGTGTTTTGGGCACCCTTCCCAAAGGCCACATCTGTCTATGCTGTAGCTATTTGTACAGGGGGAGGCGTGGCTAGAGGATGGAAAGAGGGACTGCAGAAAGAGAAAACATTTTCAGATGTAGTTGTTATGAATGTTTCTTATGACATGTTTGAGGCTAGAGGATGGGACTGGGGCGACGGTGGGGGCCGGGAGCCTCCATCCACTCTATAATGTAGACCACAGAGGAGGTGTATGGGGGATACACCCAGGCTGCCCAGTCCCTCCCCTAGCCTTGTCTGTATGCTCCATAGTTCTACCCATGATCAATCCTGCAAGAAAAAAATATGGCAAAATATGGGCAATGTCAAACTGTCTGCAGAGGCTTAACCTCCGCATACACGGACAACTAAATTCATATGAGGACGATTAGTGTTTTAAGAGGCACAAGTTGTAGCATTTACTTATGCAGCCACTTGTAAACCCTGACTCCCTACCCTCACAAGCCGTTACATGTCTTGGAATCCCAAATTGTTATCTCAAAACAATGTGAAGGAGAAGTTGCCACTCACAAGCAGCAGCGACTGCTGCAGAGTGCAATCTAAGAACAAGATAGGGATCAAAGAAGAAATTGCCTCGCCTGGTGGTAAATGAGTCATCACCCTATTAATATCAGGCGCTAAGGATGTAGTTTTGGGGCCAACTCTAAATCACGAGCTATGGTCACCACACCTGAGACACTTTTACCAATTCCACATCCCTCCACTCACCTGACATTAGACTGTACTGCATGATGGAGCAGTGAGGTGGGCAGAGAGAAAGAAGTGGGGAGGAGGCAAGAGTGAGCGGTATAGAGAGACGAGAGAGCGGAGGTGGACAAGGGAGAACTCAAAATGAAGGCAGAGGAGTGAGAATAAGAGTAGACGCGAGAGAAGTTACAAAGGAAGTGGTGGAGGAAAGAGTTGAGAACAGAGGTGTAGCAGGGAGAGCCAAAGGGAGCTGTGGAAAAGAGAGACAAGGAGAGAGGAGGGCAGAAGAAGCCTAGTGCATGGTAAAGAAACAAGGTGGAAAAGAAAATAGGAAACAAGGGAGAAAGAAGGAGAGTGAGTCCGGAAGGAAGCAAAGAGTTGACCTGGAAAGGAGGAAGGTGGAAGCCCTGGCACCAGGGGTGTTGTATCAAGTATGTAACAAGGGAAATAGAGCCTCCATGACACTCACAAGCACATCAAAAAACAAGAAATACTCTATACCAGGCTAATAAAGAGGAGCAGAGACACTGTAAACTTTTGACAGCAAGAATGCAGAGTCCTTAGGGGAGAGCGGTAAGGACTGTACCATGGTTCTGCAGAAACAGTGATCAATTGTGATTTATTTGTTGTGGGTCTCACCACGTGACCTGGATGGACCTTAACCTTTCCTTTGGTTGAATGCATACCCTGGCTTTGAGTTGTTGTTTGATCCATGGCCATGACATCGCTCAGTTGAGAATATCAGATTATCTGGATTCTGCACTGGTTTCAGCCTCATCAGTTCTGTTGCTGTTTGTGGTTCAATGCAGAAGAGTTGTGACCTCGCAGATGGAACTGAGCTGCTAAATTTGTAGTGGGACTTGAACTGATTTGGGTATGGTCATCTCCCTGTCCTGAGATGGCAAAGGCTGGCTAAAATGGAATTCAATTCTTCCCAGATTAACTTGCAGCAAAATGATTGACAGAGAACTTTTGATCAATCACTTTATTATCTCCAAAAATTCAAAAAGCTGCCGATTATTCAATCCTGAGCAATAATTCAACTTATGCACAGGTTTTCACTCCAAGTTCCCTTATGTTAAATAACTTTATAGAGTGCTGCACTCATCCCACTGGGGCTGCTGGGTGCTGAGAACAGTTGGTCATCTACAGCAAGTGTCCTTCAAGCAACACAGGGGGCTTCTATTCAAACATCTGGAAACAGGTAGGTTTAAACAGTTTTACAGAAAAACAACCTCGTAGAAATCTCCTCACAATACAAGAAGGAAATTATCCTGGCCAAACGTAACTCATATAATAAGCGTATCTCTACGACCAACTCAAGTATCTTAAAGGAACTAGAGTCACCTACTCCCATCCTAGATATATGCACAAAAGACAAAGCCTGGTGCACAGAGATACAACAAGCTCTGGCCAACAAAGTCACCATGCTCCCAAAAAAAATAGCAGCTAAGAAAGCAGCACTTAATCAACCGCCTATTTCTAACGCCAACCCACCTTCTATGGAGCAAAACACAGCTATCCAATTTAGATTTGCTAAAACATCCAGCAGGGAGGTGGAGAAAGTCATCCTCTCTCTTAAACCATCCGACTGCCAAGGCGACCTGTGCCCTGCACAACTTATAAAAGATGCCGCCAGAGAACTTTCCCCCTTCATAGCTAAACTCGTAAATGCCTCATTCACCTCAGGCACTGTGCCACCCAACCTGAAACAATCATGGGTACTGCCGTTGCTAAAAAAACAATCCCTACACCCCCTCATTCCTACTAACTACCGCCCCATCACGACCGTCCCCTTCCTGTTAAAAATACTGGACAAGATTGAATACACCCAAGTCCGAAAATTCCTAGAATACCACAAGCTCCTAGGAGTAAGGCAGTCGGGCTTCCATCCACAACACGGGAATGAAACCGCTCTCATCGATTTGAAAGCTCAAATTGATGAGCTAAGAGACAAAGGTCAAACAGCCCTGCTCTTACTCCTGGACATCTCGGCCGCATTCGACCTTGGAGATCACAAAGTCCTCTGTAACCACCTAAACTCCGCTGCACACTTTTCCAAAGAAACCATAAAATGGGTTGAATCCTTCCTCAGCGAAAGGACCATGAGGGTGTCTCCCCCTCAGATGCAGCAGACCCAATCCCCATCTCATGTGGCGTTCCCCAGGGCTCCTGTGTATCTCCAACACTATACAACAAAATTACTAAGCCCCTTTTTGATGATCTGGACCTTCTTGGTATCACCTACACTAACTATGCAGATGATGCCCAGATGCTCCTCCCACTTTCAAGGGATTACAATAAGGATTTGGCCTTGGTAAATAGGGTGTATCTCATCATCCAGGCATGGATGGCTACTCACGGTCTATGCCTGAATGATGACAAAACAGAGCTAATCATTCTGGGCACACACTCCAATCTCAAAAAACTAGGCCAGGATTACTATGCCTTTGAGATCGATGGGAACACTATTAAGGTAGCCAAGGAAGTCAAGACCCTAGGCTTCCATCTAGATGATACCCTCTCCTTCAACAAACATGTGAATTCACTGGCTTCAACCATAGCTTACACATGTAAACTCACCAGAGCAGGTAAACATTTTATCTCTAATGACAATTGCATGATTCTAGCTAGAGCTCTCGTTCTATCTAGACTCGATTATTGCAATATATATTGGGGCCAACAAATACATACTACATATAATACAAATTCTCCAAAATAATGCCTTGAGAGCAGCTCTTGGCATTTCTAGACGATCACATATTTCTAAGATAAGGTATATTAACAACTGGTTGTCGACCCAAGAAAAAATCCTACCGAAAGTTGCCTCCCTCACACACAAAGCCCTGAACAACGCGACTCCTCCCTATCTAACTGATAGATTTGAAGAAAGAAGATCCTCCAGACCCTCAAGAATCTCCAACGACAACACACTTATCATTCCTAGATTCAAACTGACCAAGGCCGGAGGCGCCAGCTTCCCGGTCCGGGCGGCCCAAGTATGGGAATCATTGCCCCACACTATACGTGAGGAGAAATCCAACCTTAAATTCAGATCCAATTACATCAACCACCTAAAGCAATCGTTCAACTAGCCAGTTTCCCCGTTACCCCCACAACCCTGCTGACACACTACCTGTAACCTGTAAACTGTATAATATTCTGTATATAATTTACTGTCTTACTACGGCCTGTATATATTTCTAGCATTATGTGTAATTATGTAACTATGTAACCTATGCCTCGTATATCCTGTATCGCTGCGCCCTCTTACCCTCGGGTCTGGTGCGCATTATAAATGAATAAAACAAACAAACAAACAAACAAACAAACAGACTTTCAGGTAGTCCTCTACTGGCCTGATATATTCTGGCAAGGTATTTCCCAGACTGTGGGCCTCATTACGAGTATGGAGGTAATGAAAAAAGGAAGGCGGAATGGCATTACCGGCATCGTTAACGGGTCCGGGCCATTACAAGCCCACAACCCGCCAATACCACCACCGCCCATACCGTGCCCCTTCTTACCGGCATGTGCACGTACACGCGCCGCTTCACGGTGCCAATACCTGGATGCCGCTAACAGGAGGACATCACAAGTTACACGGGCATGTACTTACCGGCATCCCAATGGTGGTAATTAGGGCCTGCATGACGGCGCCAATACAGGCATCGTGGACCACCCGCAAATAGCAACCTGCAGTGCAGGCAACTGCCACAGGTGCATACAATCACCACATGTGAAGTCAATGGAGCCTGTCCCAGTACAAAAGGAGTACACCCACACACCACACCCCTTCCTACACCAAAATGATACCACTAGCACCTGCAATCATGGGGCTGGAGGACATGCCTGTATTGCTACAACAACAGAAACAACAACAACTACAGCTACAACAACAGGCAGCACAGAGGAGCCGCAGGAGCAGAAGGAGGGTGAGACAGGCCCAGCAATTTCCACCAGTGCAGCCAGTGGTACCACGTAGGCAGCCACCAATCCCTCGCATCAGACCCAGTCCATTCAATCTAACTCTAGAGCTGATCCACACCCTGTACCGGTTGGACCGGGACACCATCACCACCATAGTGGACATGATACACGATGACATTGTCAGCCTGATAGAAATACGCACTGCCATCCCCCCTCTACTAAAGGTGGTATCTGTGCTCCACTTCCAGGCCACAGGCACCTACCAGCACACAGTGGGCCAGCTGCATGGCATATCACAACCACTCTTCTCCCGCATGCTGACCCAAGTGCTGGATGCCCTCCTGAAGCATGCAAGCATCCATATTTCCCTACCTCGGACTGGCCAGGAGCTCACCAAAAACCAAAGTAGGCTTCCATGCACTGGCAGGCATGCCCAATTGTGTCGGTGCCCTCGACTGCACCCATGTAGAATTGGTGGTCCCTCATGACAATGAGGTGGTGTACCGCAATCGCAAGCAATACCACTCCATCAATGTGCAGATGGTATTTGACTCCAGCAAGATCATCACACATTGTTGCGCCCGATATCCCGGATCTACACATGATGCCATGGTGCTGCATAACTCCACGCTACCCCGCCACATGGAGCGACATGCTGGACGACGTAATTGGCTGCATGGTGAGTTGCCTGACTGGTCCATGGCAGTGCATCGGGGTTGTGAGGTGGGGGGATGCATACTCCACCTGGGTGGGAATGGGGGGGATGCATACTCCAGCTGGGTGGGAAAGGGGGGGCGCATACTCCAACTGGGTGGGAATGGGCGGTGAGTGGACAATGCACTCAGAGCTAAACACTTCTGACCTGAACATCCCAACCCGAACATGACACATCAATGCCATACATAATACCAATGCCGTACATCAATAACAACATGAAAGTCGCACAAGCAGGCCACCATGGGTATGTCAAGAGATGCATGACTAAACATGATTACGACTGTGCCAATGTCGCTAGTGTTATTAGGCATAGAGTAGCATACACTGCAATTATGGATGGCAAGACATCGTTCCGCATCCACAGTACATCCGCATCAACATGCAAGTGAACACCCTGCATCATCTGTACAACGCAATCCACACTAGCAGACCATATTGCAGTACACAATGCATCAAATTAATCTGTGTGCATACGTACAGGGACATGTGCATGTCAACACCAAATAGCTGCATCCATGGCCGTGAATCCTAAAGGTGTCAGCTCAGATTGACTCACACATACCTCTTTGTGCTCCCATGCAGGTGATGGAGGCTATCCCTTGAAGCCTTGGCTACTTACCCCTGTGCGGAACCCGTGTAACAGGCCCGAAGAGGAGTACAATCGGGTCCATACCCGTACTCGTGTCGTGATTGAGCAGACCTTTGGCCTGTTCAAGGCACAGTTTCGCTGCCTAAGTAGGTCTGGTGGAGCACTCCTTTATGGGCCTGAGAAGGTTCAAAGATCACCATGGCCTGTGTCATGCTGCACAACATGTGTATGTGTATCCGGAGAAATGTACCACTGCCACCTGACATTGACATGCATGCACCGGGTGAGGATGATGATGGAGGAGAAGCAGCACCCCTTCCAGTACGTGATGCACAAGATGGCCGTGCTGTACACCAATCACTGATTGACGAATACTTCTGAACCACAGGGACATTGATGGTTATGTGTCAGTGCTACACTGAGCACTGGGACCGTGTGGACATGGACACAGGGTGTGTGGGGAGTCAGGCACTGTGCACTGTCATGAATAGAATGAACACACATGAAATGAACATTGTCCAGGCATTAAATGATTTTGCACACAACGGGTGTATTAATGAAAATTACAAAAAAGTGCTTCCTCCCTCCACCGCTCACATGCCCTCCCCTCCCCCAAAACACCCAAACACCCCATGCCCCCAATTAACACCCCATACCCCCAATAAACACCCCATACCCTCAATACACACCCCATACCCCCCAATTAACACCCTATACCCCCAATTAACACCCCATGCCCCCAATAAACACCCCATAACCCCAATTAATTGATCCCCTATAAACCACCAACACCACCTCCCCCCTTACCCATGTCATCCCACACTATTTGCTGGCTTTTTTCGTGTCCGGGGGTAGCATTTCGGTCTGCCTTGCACTCCAACTTGTCATCCGCACAGGGCTGCAGGGTGTGGAGGATGCAGGTGTGGATGATGGGGTGGATGCAGTTGGGATTGGCAACGCTGGTGCAGGTTGTTGGCACTGGATGTGTTGTAACATGCTGGTCAGGACCTGCGTGACGCCCCCCAAACTGTCACGGATCAAGACTGAACTGGCATTAATGGCGGCAATGGTCCCAGCATTGGTCTGACGGATCTCTCGCTGTGTCTCCTCGTCGTCAGCCACATATTGGCGCACAAGGTCAATCATGGAGTCCTGCCTTGCCTCCACCCTTGACAGCTGTGCCTCCATGTCAGTGGGTGCATCAGAGGTTGAGGGTGCTGCAGCTCAGTGTGCCATTGCAGGGCTGGCCTCTGGGGTGGTAGTGATGTCGGAACTGTGCAGTAGAACTGCAGATTCCAGCATGGGGCTGGAGAGTGTGCCCTGAGTGGCGTGTTGGGGGTGGACGCGGGGCTTGGGGTGTGTGCACATTCCACATGGATCGTTCCCTCTAGGTCCACGTACTCCTCTGCTCCTACATCTACGTCACTGAGTGGGGCAGTGGCTGCTGCCTCACCCACTGAGCGTGTGGCAGCAGACTGGGTGCCATCAGCCTCCCCTTCAGCTGTTGTTGGCAGCTCTGTGGTAGCAGTCTCGTCCGCTGCTGTGGTGTCCTTATGTGCCTGCATGGCCTGTGCACTTGCCCTGGGTTGGGTTGTGGGCCGCGGTGCTGCCCCGGAGGTGGATTGGCCAGTGGCCAGCGGTCTGGCCCTGGACGTAGATGGCCTTATGGCAGGGTCCTGACTCCCACCTTCTCCATAAGTGCCTGTGGGGGAAAAAGAGATACAGGGCATCAGTGATGGTGTTACATGCAAGAAGCATGAGATGGTGCTGTACAGTATTTCATTTCTCATGCATTGCAATCTTATAGGAGTATCACACAGGGTAGTTTCAAGGGGGGGGGCATATGGGCATTAGCCGTGGCATCTCCATACGGCCCTAATGCGTACCAGGTGGTATGCCATTGTATTGGGCTTTGTGTGATGTGTTACATGCAAATGGTCCCCGTTTTTTGGGTGTCTATTGGTAATGAGATTGGCACACAGCATGCATTTCATTATGGCAGAGTTTGGGCCTCCATCTGGACATGGATCTGTAAATGTGTGTACGATGGGCCATGCATTGCCGTGGCTCGGCTCACTTTCACATCAGTTGTGCTGCGTCATGGTTTGACCTACTGGGGTTTGCAGGGTCACTCACCTCCATCTCCAGATGTCGCGGCACCCGTCTCCATTTCCTCGAAGCCCTCTATCGACTCCATCTGGATGGTTGTGCTGCAGGTTTCCTCCCAGCGCATGAGTGTCACCGGTGAGTGCGCACCCGCGCCTGTGGCCATGGCCTCCCGACGATTGCTGGCCAGGATGTTCCAGACCCTGAGACGGAGGTCGTCCCATCTTTTTTTACAGTCTTTGACTGTGCGTGGGGTGGTGCCTACCGCTTACACCTTGCATGCTACCTCCTCCCAGATTTCCTTCTTCCTCAGCTGCACCTCTCTTTTGAGGTTATTTGTGAATACCTCATTGGCATGAGCAGCAAGGGTGTCTGCCAGCATATTTAATTCCTCATCTGAGAAGCGCTTCTTGCGCCGGCGGGGGGTGGTTTTACGGGTAGCCTTGGACATGTTGTATACAATGGCCCTGGTCTCTCCTCTTTAGCAGTGGTGGTTTGGGAGGATTGCAATGGATTGTGTTTTTAAATATGGCCGCCGGCGCATTTCCCGTTCCGACACAATGATGTTACTTTCGGGTCCGGTATTACCAGCCCGGTATTAGCATGTTGTTATTACCGGGTCATTATTAAGGGGTTGCTCCTTGGCAGAGGCGGTATCGGCGGGCCCTGTGATGGTGCTATCGGGGGATTGGAGGGCCTTTAGCGGCAGGGTGGTGTAGCCATTACCGGCATGGGGGTTTGCGCTTGCTCGCGCACTCGTAATCAGCCACTATTGGCGTCAAGGGTGCACAGACGCGCTAATACCTCCATGCCGGTAATGGCTCCGTTTCTAGCTCGTAATGAGGCCCTGTGTGTCTGAACGATAGGGACCAATCCCTCTACTGCCTTGAATGTGGTTTACCATGAGCAAGCATTGTGCTTGCCAGTGCAAAGTATGAGAGTGAGCTGTGGAATTTCTTAGCCAGGTGGACAGGGCAGGTGTGGGGTGCATAAGATTTTAAAATCAGTAGCTTGGCCGGCGAGAACCAATGGAGAGAGCACAGCATCACTGGGGCACTAGGCACATGTGTCAAAAATGAAGGAAGGTGTGGACACTCTCAGTAGCAGAACAAACGAAGATTTGAGTAGCCCAGCTTGTACACCAATACATTAGGAGAAACACAAACTAATAAAAGTATTGGTTAATGCAACTAGTGGGAAAGGAGAAGTAAGAGTGCAGTCTGTGCAAGTTAAGTGGATGAAAGAAACTGAATCACACAACTGCTAGGAGCTGAGGTTTGAAAGAGATCTCAAGGATGAAAGGTAAACCAATACTTCCCGCCTGAGTAACAAGGAAGTGACATGCCCAGAGCGTCAGGCCAGAGGGTTGGGTCCCACCTGGAGGACACCAGGTGGATATTTGAGATCTCAGTTTGAGGGGCTGCTCTTCAGTCTGTTGGTATCCATCCATGCACTTTGAAAAAGGCTTCTATGTGATTCTGCCAGACAGGAAATAACAGCTGCTCGATGGGAGATGCATTTAGAAACAAAATGGAGGCAGTTATGTCCCATGCCGGCTAGTTTTTTTTCTATCCTTGTGGAGTCCTCCCTTCAGCGCTCTGTTCGTCACCTGTTCCAGCCCCCTCGATCGCTTCTCCACTCACTGGCCGTTCGGCCCGCATTTGAATTCCCTGCTGCATAAGAATGTTTCCTGTCACAAAAGGCTGCACTCTCACACCAGTCGAAAGTCTGGTTGGGAAATACAGAACTATCTTGCAGAAAAATGGTCTTGATATTTTGTCCCACTCTATGTACTACACATACAGTATTACATCGTATTCCCTAATCCACTGGCAGCCAATAGAGTAGATGAAGGGCTTAGGTAATGCCAGCTCTCTTTGGTAGCTGAATGAGTACTCGAGAGGTCTGTGAGAAAAGCCGTAAGTCAAGTTGGCACCTCACCCACCACTACTAATGATCTGCATTATAGGATCCAAGATGATCTCCTCAACAACTTTCACCAAACCAGACCTACATGGGTTGCCCAGTGAGCGCTCTGGCTAACCAGTGGTAATCAGCTCGAGGCAATGCCCATGTGCTCCCTTCTAACAAGATTAAAAGACGAGATGGCAGAACTGTCAATATAGCAGCATGAGGCAGCAGCGTTTCCCAAATGATAGAAACTGCTTTATCATCTTAAACTCATGCCGACCAGCCAAACGATGTAGACACGCTTTTCCAGCATGGAATGCTATGACATGAATTTAGATATAATTGTTCAGTTTAAAGGACCATCCAAATATGTCCTCGTCCAGATGACTCTATACAACCATTCACATCAGTGGCAAAAAATGCCAAAACAAGTAATCATCGAATGTAAATGTCAGCAAAACGCACTGTTTGATAGTGTCCCCGAATTCACTGCCCAGCCTCTCCTCAAACATTCCCAGTACCTTCAAAGAACCACCACAACAAGATTGCTTCTTCATTTTCTTCAAAGATTGACTTCATTTCTGATCTTACTACAGCAAAACTGGTCACCAATAGGATATGGAAGGAGGCCATGATTCCTGATCTGAGTGAGTTTCTCACCCACGCCTTTCTGACCTGTATACACAGGATTATACAGGGCACCTGGCTAGGTCCTGATATGCCCAGGAGTGTGAACGTATATTTTAAAAAAAATCAGGATGGGATCTTCATGACACAACCCCACCCCTTGCATACTTGTACACACCTGTTGTGTTTTTTTCCCTATGACAATACCCATGGACCAACTGAGGTCCTGGGCTGCATTAACTCTTGTGTTGTAAACCCTTTTTAACTATGTATCCAAGAGATCTTGCACCATCAGAAGACTTGCACCCTCCACACTCTTGAGGGTGGTACCTAGTGGTACACCTACATATCGAATGTACAACTGTCCGTTATTATGCTAACAATTGATATATTATATGTATTATCACCAAAATTCAGATATTAAACTAAAATTATCCTGAATCTCAAAAGTTTGGGTCTCCCATCCTGATTTTTTGTTTGAATATACGTTGACCTGTATGCACTCCAATTGCTGGATCAGTCTCCTTTGCTAGGTTACCGAGGGCATACAAACTATTTTGCACGGCATTTGACCCTGCAGCAATTGTGTACTTCAAGAAATTACTATCTCACCTGCATGCAGCTGCACAATTCTTCCATATGAGGGCTTCTTCTCTGGCTGCTGTGCTTGCATATTAAGCAATGAAAGTGCTAAAGTGACGTGGATCCGGAAGAACACGAACCTGGAAACCCCACGTTTTGCCAAATCAGTAACCTCTCATTCCCCCCAAAACCTTTGGAAAAGGTTGTGATTAATCAATTCCAACTTTTTAATGAGGAAAATAGGATTCTTGGCCCAAATCAAGCAGCTTTGCCACAAGCTCATGCTGCAGTACGCAACCTTTGTTATAGCAGCAGTGGACTTTAGACTTCTTGCTGATATGGTTAGTGCTGGAACTGTCCTACTAGACCCCTCTGCAACCTTCAAGACCATGATCCCTCTTAGAGGAAACTGGTTTAAGTGGAAGAGTTTTGAGAGGGAGCAAGCAGTTCCTTAAAGGTAGAACTCATGTGATGGAAATTTTACTTTTAGCATTAGGTTAACAATCATAAAGTGTGTTTCCTATCGGCCAACTCTTTCTCCATTATTTTTTAATGTCCACATCAGACCATTGACTCACTTGATTGGAACCTTTGCACTTACATTTCGGAAACATGTTCTCTTTCCCTCTTAACCTTTTGCCACCCTCTTTGGGCTCTCTAGCCCCACCATCTTGTGAGGCCAAAAACCTCAGGGTTATTTTCGACTCCGCTCTCTCCTTCATCCCTCACATCATGGACCTTACCAAAAAGTCCCACATCCAGCGCCACTTTCTCAGAGGCATTCTTCCTTTCTCACCTTCCCCAAGAAGCTTAATGTTTCCAGAGCTCTGGTCCTTTGCAGGCTGGACTACTGCAACAGCCTCTTTCTAAATCTCCCTCTCTTCTATCTCCGCCCTTCCAGCTTATCCAGAATAAGACTGCAAGACTTATCCTTGGCCTCAAGCCCAGGGACTGTATCTCTCCAGCCCTAAAATATCTCCACTGGCTCGCAGTGGCTGCAAGGATCAAATTCAAGACCCTCTCCGTCATCCACAAAGCCTTCTGGGGTCTGGGGCCATGCTATCTCTAATTTTCCCCTCCCTAAATACTCCCCTGCTAGAGCCCTACGCTCCTCTAATTCCAACTCTCTGACTGTCAAATGCTTGTCCAAGCAGAGAGTGGGGGGGGGTCTCTCTCCGCTGCTGGTGCCTCCCTTTGGAACAGCCTCCCTGCCCCTCTCAGATTTGAGCCGGACCTCCTTAAGTTCTGGAAACTGCTAAAAACTCTGCTGTTCTATACCTCTTTCCCTTCCTTGCTGATCACCCCACTACCGCTGTGACCGGTAGCCTGATCCTCATGAATCAACAGGATCTCAGGCCCTTCCTCCCATTCGTTACCAGCACCCACCCATCCCCACCACACTGCATTCCCCTGCGGGCCCCTGCCTGGTGGCTCCTCACACCATCCTTGAGAGCTGCCGGTACTACCACTTAGCCTCAGGTTCTCCTCCTGGCTCCCCTTAGCACTTGCCTCTTGGGCCCTCCTCCAGCACTTGTCCACTCCTCTGCTCCCCCTTTCTGTCCCCTTCCACTGTATTTCTCTTCAATGCGCTTGGACGGCCGAATACCACAAGGCCTAGTAGGACCACGACTATATATATATATTATTGTTGCTTTTTGTTTTCTTGCCACTGCTGGTATTATTTCCACTGTTACTTTGATTGATGTTCAGACCACAGATACCTATGGACAAAGAGGGGGGGACAGACTATCCCTCTGGAGTTCGAAGCAGCCATAGTAGGAAGGTAAATGTGATGCTTGAAGGAAGGGATGATGAGGATTTACCATGGAGAACAGTAACAGCGCTCGAAGAAGGGTACAGGTTGACTGACTTTACTGATGATGATATGTTTAGAGAAGACCCAACAGATGATGAAGTAGTGTTCTTTATGAGCATGGTGTACTGGAACAAATGGCAATAATGCAGTAGTGTCCAGCATTTTTTTAACAGGACTTGGAGAAAGTACCCAGCCTTCTATGGACTACAGGCCCTTATGACATAGAATTATTAAAGGGAACAGGGGAAGTAAAAATAAAGTTGAAGCCAGGAGTAATTTTACCTCGAGCAAGACAGTACCCCATGTCTTGAGAGGCTGATGAGGGTATATTTCAGACCATTTCAGCACTGATGAAACAAGGTATTTTGGCACCATCAGAATCATCGTGCAATACTGCAGTGTATCCTATCAAGAAATCAAAGGGAGGGTCGTGGAGATTTATACAAGACATGAGACTGATTAACCAGATTGTGGAGGCAAATTTTCCTCTAGTTCCTAACCCAGCGACGATACTATGCAGTATCCCAGTGGAAGCACAATATTTCACAGTGATTGATTTAAAAAATGAATTTTTTCAATTCCGTTGCACAAGGACTCACAAGACTTGACTTCATTTACGTTTCGGCAGACTCGTCCGAAACATACTTGGCTACCTCAAGGGTACTCTGAGTCTCCATCAATCTTTAAGAGGGTCCTCCAGATGGACCTAGGGAATGTCAATTTGAAAAGTGCAGTGATACAATACGTAGATCACATTTTAATTTGTAGCACCACAGAAGATGGGTGCAGGCAGGACTCGATTCAGTTGATGACTATCTTAGCAGACAAAGGATACAAGGTAGACAAGGAGAAGCTACAATATTGTCAAGAAGAGGGGTTCTACATAGGACAGTTGATTTCACATGAGGGAAAAAAGGTGACACCTGAAAGAGCTGAGTCGATTATGAAAACTGCAAAACCACATACAGTAAAACAGGTGCAACCATTTTTCGGACTATGCAATTATGTTAGAGCTTGAGTGTTTAACTACAGTTCGTACACAAGACCCCTTTTACAGACTTTAAAGAAAGTACAGATGAATAAGGTCAAAATAGAATGGACTGAGGAGATGGAGGCAGGATTTGAGGAATTGAAGAAAGCGATTTGTACATCCCCTGTTTTAGGAATTCCCAATTATGCTGAGGAATTCTATTTATTTTTGCACACAAATGGGACAGTCAGGACAGCAGTGCTTACTAAATTTGGGTACAAGCCTCTAGCGTATTACAGGGGGATTTTAGACCCAGTTTTGAAAGGACATTTTCCTTGCGAACAGTCATTGGCAGCTGCTGTGTTCGCAATTGAGAAATCTACAAGTATTGTTATGGTCTGCTCTATGACCTTCTTCATGGAGCATGCTCCGTTTGCCATTTTAGAGAAATCCAAAGATACTTCGACATCTCAGAGTGCCTCAGTTTATGAAGTAGTGATTTCGAACCCAACAATCAAAATTGTCAGGTGTCAGGTAATATTATCCCCCATAAATAATGTCACCATACATACAGTAGCTGGGAAACGGCATAGGTGACATTATGTATGGGCACAATATATGGGGTAAGTGGAAGCAGGGTTTGCAGGGGTGTCCCCCGCAGGTCCTATGTGAAAATGTCGCTGCAAAAAAAGGTGCCATACTTGCATGGCAACATTTTTGAGGGGATATTATCAAATGGAAAGAATTGTCAGATGTCAAAGAGTGAATCCTGCCACATTTGTAGCTGAGTCAATAGTTGACGGCGATCATGTGCATGACTATGTAAATTATGTTGAATGTTATGATGATATAACTTGTGTGAAAGAAAATGCTTTGCCAGCAAGAGAAATTCTCCATATTGATGGTTCTTCGAAAAAATGATCAGAATAGTGGAGAAAGGCATTCTGTCACAGCTATATTGAGGCATAGAGCAAATGGCGAGTTTGAAATTGGAGCAAGTGCTAGACTACCATTTCACTTTTCAGCGCAAGCGGCAGAATTGGTAGTGCACATTGTCGTGCTTGAGAAACACGAACGCAGGAAGTGATGCTGTACAGTGACTCCGCCTATATTGCGTCAACCATACACATAGGGCTAGCATGTTGGAAAAGGAGGGGCTACCTTTAAGCGGACGGCATTCCAGTGCAGCACGCATCTTTATTGGACATGCTTATTAAGGCACTACAACTCCCAGTTGCCATAGCGGTCGTAAATGTGCTGCTCACCCTAAGCGAACAGATTTTATTTCTTGCAGGAATGAAGCCGCATAACAGAAGCCAAAAAGGTTGCGCATTCACCAGATATCTCGAGTTTTGATACTATAAACGTCAAGGAGAAGGTAGTCACCCTTATGATAATACAAGAAGGGTTTAATTATTTGCCTAAAACCCAATTAATGGAGATCCAAAGTAGTGCACCACAAGAAGAGCAGGAATTATGGAAATGAAGGGGGTGTTCTTTATCCCCCGCAGAAGCATTATGGCGACAGGGTAGCACTGGAAAGCCTGTGATGCCAGTAGCAATGTTAAAGGTAGTGCTTGAACAGCTGGACTACCCCGCACATGTAACTAGGGAAAGTCTTGCTGCAACGATTGGGGAGGACTGGTTTGTTCCAAATTTGTTAGAACATGTTGCATTCTTTTAGTGAATTGCAGCGTGGGTCAAAAGTTTACGGCTGGACATACACTGAGAACGATTAGAGGAGTAATACCTCGACTGAATGGTAATTTTCAGATTTTACATATTACTTATGATGACATGCTTCAAGTATGTAATGGGCACAGGTATCTGATAGTGTTGGTGTGTCCCTTCTCTAGGTGGATCAAGGCAGGTCCATGTACACACCCTGACGCCACTTGCGCAGTGAAGTTTTTAGTACGTAAAGTCTTTCCAAGATGGGGTGTGTGTGAAGTGCTGAGATCCGATAATGGGCCACTTTTTGTTAATAATGTGTTCAAACAGATAGGACTATTATTGAGTATTAAACACATGTTCTATCACCTGCAAGCAAATGGAATATGTGAGAGACTCAATGGCCTCCTTAAGGAAAGGATTGCCAAAATCAAGCAAACTTGGAAGAAGGGATGGCTATATTACCTGCCCATAGCTTTATATGCCCCAAGCAATCAGCCTAGTTCAGACACCACCTCACCCCCCCACGGACCAGTGACTGGGAGGTAGATGAGAATGCCTCTTAAACCTCCATCGAGGAGTAGAAGTGATGCCCACAGTACAGTGAAACTGCTAGGTGTTCAGCTGCACAATTATTTGACATGCATGACCTCTAGCATCTCTCTCATTTCAGATCAACTCAAATACCAGACAGGTCAGTCTCAGAACACAGATGAAAACCATCCAGCAACCGGATCAACTGAACTTTTATCAGCACCTAAATTACTTGTTGGAGACATTGTTTTAATGAAACAAAGTCACCCAAAAGGGGCACGAGCCACATTTCAATGGTTCCTTTATCGTTGAAAATATAAACCCCTCAAGCAGTAAAAGTCCAAGGCAGATGAGCTTGGCTTCATTTGAGCGTTGTGAAATTGTACACCAATGAGACTGCCCCTCCAACTCTTGCTCCTCTTATTGCTGCCGATCCAGACGCAAGACAAGAAGAAGAATTTCAGCTTGTACAGACTCGATCTATGATGAAGAAGGACACTAAATCAACAAGCTGAATAATGCAGATTGTGCATTTGGACTGTGACTAAATCAGACACTCTTTATAGATATTATAGCAGGAGTGCAAACCTTTGCAGAGAAGTCACAGGAATTTGAAAAATGAACTTCCAAGATTTGTTGACGTATCAAAGTTATGCCCAAACGACAGTCCCTCATTAAAAACTGGAAAAGAGCACAGTAGCCAGACTCATTAATTGGTGCATATTTGTTCTAATTAAGTGAATTCCCTGGTTCTGACCAATGGGGAAATACATAGACTTATACTTCTGTTTTAGTGTTTATTCTTCAAGCTTATCCTGCTCTGGTCAGAAGAGACGTTGATGTTTGCACTTTTTTACAGGATCCTAAAAATGACCCAGTGATTAGGAGATTGTTAATTCTAATCATTGAGCATATTCTACAACACCAGGAGACATAGTAATTGCAGGAGTACAACGTGTTTCTTTTTCCTTAAATGATCACAGTAGAAATGAGGAATGTTGAAAGTAGTATGATTATAAGGAATGAACAAGCCCAACCAATTCCCGAATGCCACAAATGGTGGGGGTTAATATGTTGGTTTGTGATATATGTATGTACAACTATACTTTGTGTCTTTCTGTTTCTCCTGTTTAGAATTCTCTATTATATTGATGCTCATGTTGAGATAGAGGCCACTATGGTTTCCCCTACTGCAGGAACTGCTTTTGATTCACCTACTTCCACTAAGACAGAGGCTCCTAGGGGTCTCCCCAAAGAAAGAACTCTTTTTGATTGGCTTCATGATTATTATGCAAGTACTGACCTTGTAGTAATAAAACACAAGAGAAATGCAGAGGAAGATTATTAAGGGATAAATATGTATCTAGATAATGCAGCACACCTGGGTAATAACATGTGGTATCAGCACATGAGAAAGGTGGAAGAAAGAACATCTAAGGAGGGTTGCAATGTGTGTTGTCTATTACCTTATGCTTTGGAAACCTCCAGAATATTCATAGCCACAGAAGTATAAGTTAAAAAGCCCATTGCCTGACACATCTTGCACTTTACCTTACAAGAGGACAGTTTCAAGGCAGAACAGCATCAATAGTGTGGATGAATAAAGCAACATCTCAAAGAGAGGACAATTATGTGCAAAATTTAAAATCAAGAGAGAAGCCAGATACAAGGCACCAAAAAAATAAAATATCAACAGCCTGGAATAAATGGTGCAGGAATCAAGATCGAAGAAAATGAGTTGCTAAATTGCCAAGGCAAGAACGAAGAAGAGATACGGATATTTTGGGAAAGAGGACAATTACAAAGGAATAGTGCTTACTCACGAAGAATGGGTTGTTGGACTGGCTGTGTGCAAAGCAGCAGCATTAACCGGACAATGGGAAGCAGTTGTGGCAAATGCAGAAAAAGAATGCAAAGATGAATGGTCGAGGATTGCAAGATTGATCACATGGGTTGATGACAAAGGAGGACCATTGCAAATACTACCCCTGAAGGATGCATCCTTATGTTTCAGAAATTATGGCACAAAGAAGGTTGGAGAGAATCGCCAGTGTGGCCGAATATTTGATGTACCAGGTACGAAGGCAGGGACAGTTGCCCTAATGGTCATTATTAGGCTTGTGGGTCCAGAGCCTACATGAAGCTGCCCAAGGACTGGGGAGGAACGTTTTCCTTGGTGCTCATCCAGGTTCAAGCATTAGTGATTCCTCAGAGTCACCTGAACATTGGAGAATTTCCAAAGGTAGATGCTCATTTAAGAAGGAGAAGATCGCTTGAATTTCTCAATAGAACCAAGAGAGGGAATTACTTCACAGTAAAATCAATAGAAGCTTTTGATGCTATTCCTTATGAGCACAGGTTGTTCAGCAAGACTGCTTCAGCATTTACAACTATCTTCATACCTGGGATCCAGACAATGGGCAATGCCAAATGGTTGCAGATTACCAGATGGCAACTTCTGCAGACCATCAACACCACCATAACGGGATTCAATGCTATCAGGGAAGACCTGAGAGCCATACGGCTGATGACCCTACAGAATAGATATGTCCTCGACATGATCACAGCAATGGAAGGAGTTTGCACCAAAATCATGCTATCATGTTGCATGTTCATACCTTCTCACGATGACGAGAATGGGACCTTGACAGAGACCATAACGTTGCTGATAAACCTGCACAAGAAGATGGAAGATGAGACAAAAGACATCATAGATGATGGATGGTTCACGTCCATTTTCTCATGGGTCCCACAGTGGATGACGAACATCTTTAAGCTTCTTGGAGCAATATTGTGGATGGTGATGTTTGGATTCTGTGTGATCAGGATAATAATTACACAGTTCAAAAAGACAGCAAAGAAGGCGGTAGGAGTGAAGCTCATGATCGATGTAGAATCAGGGTTTAGACCCAAGCAGTTGACAGTAGAAGATATCAGAAAATATATAGAGGCCAGAATCGTAGCACCTGCGGGAACAAAGTTCCTGTATCTGAAGAATCACAAGTAGTATGCGGGACAATGGATCTATTGTAATCCGAATGGACAGTGCAGTTACATGACCTGGAGCGTTGATGAACATATAAAATCAGCAGGATCTCTGAAGGGAGTACTGAAGATTTGGACCCCGAAGAAGCACTTTTTCAAGAGAAGAAATCAAGATGCGGACATTAATGAAGATGTGGTTCATTAATCAACCAGAAGGGGGGAGTGCCAGAGGCACAGCCAACTGCCTCTACCGGAAGTCCCGCTCCCTACTAATTGTATGCTAGAAACATGAAATAGTGGCATTTTTGACACCAGTAGTTGTGACTATTCTGTGTCGAGTTTTCAAGAAAAGGTATCCACTAAGAAAACCCTATCAGATGTATTCCTGATGGAATGTGAAAGAGAAGTTGGTGACATCACGAGAACCAAGCGTGGCACACTGAGAAGACTGGCTGATGAAGAGAATGTATGGGCCTTATAGAAACTGATGATGAATAAAATAAGTGTTTAAACTTTCATGTGCAAAACGAAGATTACATGTGCGAAAAGCATCGAAGAAAATGCCTCTGTGGCATTTGTGACAGGGTAGATCGCAGTATTGAATGGTGAGGTTGATGGCACTATTATCCCTTGATTTAGTAGGGCATGCATTATATCTTTTATCCCCTTTTCTGTCTCTCTAACATTCACCTGGTATCCACGGGACGTCACTAAGCCTGTTCTGACCTCTTAAGACCTTGAAACCTTCCCTGGAGTCTACTCGACTGGAGACTGGGCCTGAAACAGGATTGGTAGAGTTTAACTCCCTATTGTCTCTGTGTGCTTGAACCCCTTCTTCCCAGGTGTCCAACCCCTCCCTTTGATCCACAGCTCACCTTGTTTTCTTGGAAAGTGTGCTCTATGTCCTGCTTTCGGCGCAGGGGCACGTTGATTGATGCGGGCTCGTTGCGCCTAGTTACTTCACTGGCAAGAGTCCGACAGGTAAGCATAATGAGTCTTTTGAACAGTTCTATAACTTCGTTCCTTTCCTTCATTGGATGATGGCCGGCGTCCGGGGATGGCGACGTGCTGCTGAGAGGAGTAGCACTGAAGGTGAGAGCACGATGCGCGATGCAACCCTTTCATATTTGTATTGAACTGAGTTCTTTTTCTGTGTCTTTTAGGTGCTACGACGTTTTCAGCGTGGATGTCCGTTATGAAGAAGAAATGCGGTGAGTAAGCGCGGTATGCGGCACCTCTAGATGTTTCCAGGCTAACCTGGAGTGTCTTTTCCCTCTTGCAGATGGATGAGAAGTTCCGGAGACAAAGTTCCTTCAGAGCGGCTCGGATTCAGGTAAGCGTTTGAAGCACATACAGTCTTTAAAAATGAGCGAAGATTTGCTGAATGCTTACTAATGCCTTTTTTCTGTTCTTTTCCCTTTTCCTTAGGAAGCGGCGTGCCTGGATGGGAATGACACCACCGAAGATGCCCGCAGAACAGAAGAAGCGATGAAGGATGGGCAGAAGCGCCGCAAGGTAAGGCTGTTCCTAACGGTGTTCTTGTTCTTGCAGGAGTTGAGCGCAGTAGAAAGATGCAGGCCTACTGGAGACCGATCCGAACACGGTGAGTGTCACGCTCCAGGTGCAGAAAACACAAAGCATGTTTCTCAGCCTGGGCCTGGCTTAAATAGTCTCTGGGTATCCCAGGTGTAACTGGGCTGAACCACACCCAAAAGACTAGACTGTACATGCAGTTCTGGGAACCGAAATATGTGGGGGCATCCATCTTGTCCCCATCAATGCACTACAAGTCCAATCCCCAATGTTATCCTATGGGAGTGAGTGAGTCTGGTGCCACAAGCGCCAAGTTTGACTCCAAGTGAGTCTTTGGAGGGATGGAGAGGCCCTTGAGGGCCATGAAGGTGATCGTGGCCTGGCTCCAGCCTGACATCTTGGAGGGCTGGGGACATGAGGGGCAGGAATCACGACATTCTATTGATAATGGGTACTGTTTCACACAGGGTAAAACTGCTCCAGCTTTCAGTGTGATATGTACTGGGGTCACCTCCTTTAGGAGCCCAACATCATGTGGATTGGTGGTCCACAACTTTGTGGCACATACTTCAAGTCTGCCTCAATGAAGGGAGGTGGGGCCACACCGGCCATCAGGGGGAACTGTACCGTTCTGTATTGCACCATGATATCAAAGGGGATACAGATCTCTAAGATTATCGCTACATCGTTATCATTGTTTTCTAATAGCTCTTAGTCGTTTACCTCTTTATGAGGTACGGTGGGGTTGATGTAAAGCACTGTATGCCATTCACACCCTTGCCTGTCTGTTCCTAGCACAATAACTCTTTTTGCCAATACCACCAACCCTTTTAGACCTAAATACAAGATTGCACTCGCTACCAATTCTGGGGACCTTACAGGGCAAAAAATGAAATGAAACAGCCCTTGGCAATTTTGTGGCACCACTTCCATAAGTATTGTTATGTCATAAATGAAAATGTCCACAGGTATTCCCCGGACCACCAACCCATTGTGTGTATTATCACCATCGCTCTCATCACGCACATCCCTGTGGTGGCACAGACAATGCCGTGACCAGATAATGAGATTGTCATGTTCAACTTGCTAAGCAGATCCCTGCCGAGCAGTTTGACAACTGAACTCTCGGAGTACAATAGGGGCGTGTGCACCACCCTTCCCCCTACTTTTACATCAACATCTTTAGTGTATGGAAACGTAGAAATAGCCCCAGAGACTCCATGCATGTAAAGAGTTTTGCCAGATAATGGGACGTTCCCTTCACTGATGCATGATTTCTCAGCACCAAGTCAACCACAAAAATTAATTGCTTGTTTTCTATCCATGCCCCAACCAAGGGTTCCTCTTGAGGGTATGGATCATTGACAGGATTGGGCATGCAAGAGTTCTCTGTGGGCTGTCCTAGTCAGGGTATGTATTTGTCCTGGGAAATGAGAAGGGGATCCCCCCTAAAAAGGTTGCACCTTGAAATGGGTCGGCCATACCATTCATAGTTGCATTAAAGGGGTTTGTGCCACCTGCCTGTTTGAAAGTGTTCTCGGGTACATAGTGCTGCATCGGTTGCTGCTGCAAGGGTGGGTACGGTGTCTACGGGGGCAGCTGCATGTACGCTTGGTGTATTTTGTGGGGTATGGAGATCATTTGGGGCGACGGCACTTGGGGTGCCCCTTGAGGTTGAGAACCAGAATTCTGTTGACCGTAACTGTACCCCATTCCCTGTCTGCTTCTACATTCCCTTGATAAATGCCCCCATTTCCACAGTTCTAACATTGTCAAGGCCCCATTCCTCTCCCCCTTGGTCCCATTCCTCCACATCCCCCTCCCCTCGAGCCTCAGAACCCACCTCTTCCTCGCTGTTGTCCTCCTTGCCACTGTGGGCTGGGGTACTGTGTATTCCCGCCCCACTGTCCATGCCCTCCTTCCGACCACACTGCAGCTATTCTAGCATTGGCGAAATTCAGGGTATATCCTGCCTCTTCCGTCTGTGATGGTGTCAACACTGGTGCCCACACAAACTTTTGGGAGACTCGATGGAATATTTATCTGGACCACTCTAAACAATTCTCTTGATTTAACACAATATTGTACAACACCTATGTTTAGAGGGTCCCTTGCTTTGTTATGCTAACACCCTAATAGCTCGTTTATCTTGGAACCTTCTGGTTCTCTCCATAGCTGTTGATTCCAAAATTCATTACTTCCACCAGCAATTCAATGAGTGGATCCTAACCAGTTCATGCAAAAAATATATTTCTTTATTTGATCAACATAAAATCACACGCATTCATTATGACAAGATGCATATTACAATTTTTGTATTTAAAGGCATTTTTTCAATATATGCATTATTCAATTAAAAAAACAAATGCAATCAATCTGTATAGTCTGTACAATACTTCTTCTTACATTAGACTTGAACTAAATTCCTCGGATCTTCTTTTCTGTTCAACCTCAATATCAGGAAAGACACAGAACAGTCCTTATTTACCAATGCTAATCGTGAAACACTGATGCCTCCATAATAACTTTAGCTAGTTTGTTTTGTTCTAGTTTTGCTTCCTCTGCCTGCCACCTCTGAGTCATTTCCCTGTCATGCTCCTTAATTCTTCTACAATGGTGTATTATAATGCTCTGTATTTCAGGCCACCCCTTTGCTCCAATCCCGACAATTTTGTTTAGTGCGTTCTGCCCTTTTTTACAATAATGTAGAGGAAGGGTTTTGATTGAGCCATAAATTACTAGTCTCTGTTCTCCACATCATTACATCATAGTACATCGCATGATAGTCTGTAAGTCGAGTGCGTTAGGAAATGCTTGCCATAGCGTTGCCAATAATGTTTGCTCGGATCTTATTAAAGGATGCTCCATCATGTGCATTGTTTCCCAGGGTTACTACTGGGTACCCTGCTTTTACCCATACCTCGACAGCCTGATCTCCAATAGTAGCTACCAATAGGCTTTTGTTGACCCCGACTGCGAGGGGCACTCCTGCTGCCTGTTTCTCAAATACATAGATCCACTTACCTGCGCCCACCATCAGGGCCAGTGCTTTTATTAGGTTGTTTTTGTCCATCTGCGCCCATGGCACATAATGAAGCGGGCCGGCTCCCTTTTGTATCAGAGGCATTTGCATTGGTACTTTGTTCCCCTCTGCCTTCTTCCTGCTTCACTTTTTACTTGTTACCACCATCCTGCCAAACATATTTCTTAACCTCGCGTCGCATAAGCTTTCCACCAGAGGAGTCCGTTCAGGTGCTTGTTCTGCCTCCTCATCATCTTCACCCTCGGACTCGTCAAATGTACTCCATCTGTCAGCATTGTCATATCCTAGACTGTCTGCCCATTCACTTCCTTCTGCCTCCTTTTCCACATGCACGATTCTTATGAGTGTGTTATCTGTGAGAAACCAGACGGTGTCTCACCCACTGGTCTCCATGGATCTGTCATCCAGATGGGCAGGACACAGCCATCGCTTTTGGATCCAGTTCCTGGGAGTGGACCAGTGCAGGAGGATCACGTGGATGAGTAGTCTTTGGGGAGTGGGAGTGGGACACCGGATGGTCAGATGTGGTATCCCCAGTGCTCCAGATAAGATTTTGAGGTGGGAGTATTTTACGGATGCTTTTTCAAATTAGAGAGTAAATGCAATATCAAGAGAGTAAAAATGTGTTTTCTCCTCTGCAAGAGAGTAAAACGTATCCAACACATACTATCGAATAGTATATTTTAAAGCGCAATATGCAGAGAGGTGATGGAAGTCTTTCTTGAAAGTAACAGCTTTAAAGTTTTACTGCGTTTGTTCCAAGTACATTTTTCCAAACAAATACAGTAAAACGTTAACACTGCCAGCTTCGGGGAAAGGCTTCCCTCGCCTCTCTGCCTAACAAAATGCAAGTGCGCACATCCAGGGGTGCACCTAGGCTAAAATTTAGGCGGGGCTAACCCTTCAAATGTTGGGAGGGGCACCAACTTCAGAGACGGTGGAGAAGTGGCAAACTTACCTGTGTAGGGGCATCTAACTACTTTACTCACTGTAATGAGACTATTCCAATGCAGCTTCAATGTTACAGAGGAGGGGGGCAGGGGGAGAGGCTTCAAAAAGACAGGCGACTACAATTTACTATGCCTGACGGCAATTGGGGTTGTGCCAGAGATTACAGAAGGGAGGGAAGGCGGTGTAGGGAGGGGCGGAGAGACGAGGGGGGGAAGGAGAGGGGAAAGGATGCAAGGCAGGAAGGGGGTGAGGGGGAAAGGGAAACATCACGGAGGGCAGGGGGGGGTGAGAGGTGGACTTTAAGAGAAAAGGGGGGAAGGGGAGAGGAGGGGACTGTAAGAAGGGAAGGGTGGAGAGGAGGGTGCCCTGCGGGAAAAAGGGGCCAGAGGGGGGCACACAGACACACTAGGGGGGCAGTAGGGGCAGACAGGCACACCGGGGGAGCAGGGGGGGCACACAGACACACCCGGGGGGCAGAGGGGGAACACAGACACACTCAGGGGCAGAGGGGGGCCACAGACACACTCACGGGGAAGAGGGGGACCACAGACACACTTGGGGGGCAGAGGGGGACCACAGACACACTGGGGGGGTCAGAGGGGGACCACCGACACATTCAGGGGGAGGGGGGAACAGATGGGGGGCAGAGGGGGCACACTGACACATTTGGGGGCAGAGGGGGAACACAGACACGGGGGTGGAGGGGGAACACAGACGCATTCGAGGGTCAGTGGGGGCACACAGACACGAGGGCAGAGGGGGAACAAAGACGCATTTGAGGGGCAGAGGGGGAACAAAGACGCATTCGAGGGGCAGAGGGGGCACACAGGCACACTGGGGGGCAGAGGGGGCACACAGGCACACTGGGGGGCAGTGGGGGCACACAGGCACACTGGGGGCAGAGGGAGAACACAGACACATTCGAGGGGCAGAGGGGGCACACAGACACACTGGGGGCAGAGGGGGCACACAGGCACACTGGGGGGCAGAGGGGGCACACAGACACACTGAGGGGCAGTGGGGGCACACACACACTTACGGGGGCAGAGGGGGAACACAGAAACATTCGAGGGGCAGTGGGGGCACACAGGCACATTCGAGGGGCAGTGGGGGCACACAGACACATTCAAGGGGCAGTGGGGGCACACAGGCACATTCAAGGGGCAGTGGGGGCACACACACACATTCGAGGGGAAGAGGGGAACACAGACGCATTCAGGGGCAGAGGGGGACACAGATGCATTCGAGGGGCAGATGGCGCACACAGGCACACTGGAGGGGCAGATGGCGCACACAGGCACACTGGGGGGGGCAGTGGGGGCACACAGGCACACTGGGATGCAGTGGGGGCACACAGACACATTTGAGGGGCAGTGGGGGAACACAGACACATTCGAGGGGCAGTGGGGGCACACAGGCACTTACGGGGGTCAGTGGGGGCACACAGGCACTTACGGGGCAGGAGGGGGCACACAGGCACTTACAGGGGCAGAGGGGGCACACAGGCACTTACAGGGGCAGAGGGGGAACACAGACACATTCGAGGGGCAGTGGGGGCACACACACTTACGGGGGCAGAGGGGGAACACAGACATACTTAACGGGGGCAGAGGGGGAACACAGACACATTCGAGGGGCAGTAGGGGCACAAAGACACGTACGGGGCGGCATACCTTGGTGGACAGGGGTAGACAGGGCCAGGAGTGTCCGAGTGGGCCTTGTGAGGAGGGCAGGCCAAGCCTGCCGGCCTCCTCATTGGCCCAAATGTAAGAGGCCATGCCCAATCACAGGCACCCAGCGTTGAAAACAAAAGCACACCAGCGCTGATGGAAGGAAACTGCCATCTTGGAATGGTCATGCCTCGTGGGGTCAGTGAGGCCAGCACACAAAAAAGCACATCAGCAGACACACGACTCTGCCAAAATTCTCAAAAAGTACACAATCATAACATGAAGTAGATGCCACACCTCAGAGTTCAATTTAGCCAGAGTCACAAAGTCAACTGTGGCGCCATCGTGCACTGGAACATAGAGCCCAGAAGGGGGCTTACCTACAGATGTTAATGCAGGGCCTCAGGATGTGAAGAGGAACGTATTGATCGCTCAGGTTGCTGTAGAAGGAGGAAATGAAAGCTAGCATTTGCTAAATATGTGTTCCAGCGCCATCTACTGGAATGAAAGAATAGGGGAATTCTCAACAAAGTTATGTGGCCAGCCTGCGTAAATAGTACGAAAATAAAAATAAAATGTGGCGTATTTACATTATTTTAATGTGTAAAAAGCAGCAATACGCTCCTTATCTGGAGGGCTAGGTATCCCCTTCCCTGTAACACCTTTACCTCATCCTACCAGGTAGAATATTTAGGAACTCAACCTCCCCGTTTACACCACAAATAGATTCTCACAGACAACCCTCTATGAGAGAAAACAGACTAACACCCAATCCGTATACCTGACATATCCTAATACAATGGTCAGGCAAGGTCAGGCAATTACTGACCATCACACACACCTGACTTCCATTACACTTCCCCACATGGATAAAAGGCGGCGTATGAGAGCACACTTTGAGCAAAGCAAAGCACATGCGGAAACAGCAGTTCCAAGATGGCAGTTTAATAAGAGGATAAAGACGGCAAAACAGAAGGGCATCGCAAGGAGAGAAGTTCACTTCACCTTTTCGACAAGGAACCATTACTTTCACGAAGCCTGGAGAATAGAAAGTGTAAGACCAGGAAACCAGGCTGAGGAATCCTACGTTGTTTCCTTGGCTCCAACAACAAAGCAGGTTCAGTGAGGTTAACACAGCCGGTGAATTGGAGAGACTGATAGAAGAATGGTCTGTGTTGAAGCCAATGTTGCAAGCGGCAACATTGTATGGCGAGCGCTGGAATTAACAATGTATGAAATCTGTGTGATAACCAATGCGAGTAAAGTTGAACAGCAGACGAGTGATTGAACCGTGAAACCAAGATACGATACCTTTGACAGAGTGGTCCGGCACTGCGTGTGTGCTCATTCGAAGAGCACTGTAAGGTATCCAGCTGAGAGGTGGCAAAAGTGAAAGAGAGGCAAATAATTGTGAATCGAAGTGGTCCTGCGACAGGTCAAGCAAAATACTGTGCACAATCAAAAGTCTTTGATGTTGATATAGTAAAGAAAGTTGATGGCAAAGTAGATATAGTTGGTCCAAGCCCGGCACAGGGAGATCAATTGAAAGTTTTGTGTGAAAGCGTGTTTCTGTTAAAGTAGATAAATTGGTCTGAGGCCGGCAGAGGCAGACTGATGGAAGAATTTGTGTCAAATCGAATCTGAGCCCGGCGGAGGGACATCTTGGGTGAACAGTGAAGCACCCAAGAAATTGTATACGTGAAAATCCTAAAGAACTAGTGTACATAAAAAAATACTAAAAAGGAAAGGAACTTTATTGTTTGCTTGTTGCATCAGGCTCTCTGGGAGAAGAGACTTTGAATGGCAAAGAGATTTTGGAATAGAAGGCCATGATGTTGAAGTTTTGAACCGTACCCTTGTGCTAGAGAAGCCAGAGAGTGTGCTAAGCTCAAGTGTGCCACCTTATCCCGTGCTGAAAACATGGGGAAGGGAAGCCAACAGCTTGAATATCCTGACATATAATTTCTTGAACATTTTTTAATTTCCATAACATTGTTTCCCACACTATTTGTACTTGGAGGTAAGGATTGGCAATAGGTTTATTTGTATAGGCCTTTTTATTTTGGCAAGAAACCACTAGGACTGTGTTATTATTATTTGATGGTCATGGCTTGCTACCATCTTTAGATTTAGGATTAGATAGGCATTTTTCAAACCCAATTGAAGTTCAATAAACACCCTTGAACTGTGGTCACTTGTGTCTGTCTTACTGTTGATACCATGCCTTCCTTAGATATCTATCCTGAATAAGAAATCTCCTGATTTCCATTCATCTCGTGCCTGCTCCACTTGTCTGTCAGTTTTCACTTTGTTTTGTACTGTTCACAGTCTATTTAATTCTGCTCTTACTGAGGCCAATGCCACATCTAAATCTCCCTTTTGACATCGGCATGTCCTGGGGCGTCCGGAGGGGACACATATGGGGTGGTGTGGACGTTGATGCTGTGGATACATATGTGGGGCTAGTATAGGCCACTGCGGTGTGGGCTGTCAGTGGATACATCCCTCTGCACTCTATCACTGCCCCGCCCTCTCTCCCTGGGCAACCGCCCATGTTACTCTTGTTTCCATCTTCTCCATTACACTCTTCCGTGTCTTCAAATATCTTCCAAAGGTCTTTCCTTCATTGTAATTGTTTCCCTTGGTATAGTCATCCCCACTCTTCTTGTTTCTGTCACCCACTTCTTATGGTACTTCTCAAGTCTGTCTTGGTACAGTAGTAGGACCTTACACATGTACTCTATTGGAGTTTCTCCTCCGATGGTAATGGGGGTTGCATTCTTGCTGTCCTTACGCATGTGCTAATGCGCTGTGCACACTGTTACTGTTACATCAAAAACACAGTCCATTTTCCATCAATTCCCCCTTCCTATCAAAAATTCTAAAAATGCTCTTCCTTTCCCCCCTTTTTCCTTCCCACACTCCTGCTCACACACTCTACATACTCAAAACATACCACTAATTACATTGTGCCCCTCCTTGGGCCTTCACCCTACACAATAAAAACACAAATAAAACCAGCTAAAATAACAACTACTATTCCCGAGCCCTCTAATTATACAGGGCTCCAATTTACTTCCTTTTTTCCGCTGTTATACGATGCTAGTGTTACCACCTTCTCGCCTTTGTCAGGGAGGCTCACTGCCATTCCCTTTTCCTTTCCTTCATATTGTTCTTAATAAATGTATAACACAAAAAAAAAATAAACCACACCAACAATTTTGCTCTCTGTGCCCTCACAATCTTCACACTTTAGCATACATTTACCCCCTACTTGTTATCACTTGCAAGGCAATACTCATGTGTGCGTGTTCACCTGAACCTCTCCGTCACAGGGTCCCAACAACACCGGGCTGCACTCTCCTCTGAGTCGCGCCCCACTCCAAAGAGCAGGCAGGAATTCTGTAAAGACATCTTGTGCATGGCCACTGGTAATATGCTTATTTGGTGCCGGTTGCTAAGTGGGGGAGTCCCCGTCAGAGAAGCTGCCAGGACACCTCCACAGGGGGTGAGGGCATTGGGTTCACGTGAGGTCACCAAATGAAGGCACACCACTGAACGCTCATACCAGACAAAATACAACCCGCTAGTGAAAAAAGGCCATGAGATACTTGCAAGAATGACAAGTTTTAATCATTCAAAAAAATAGGTGTGCGAGCAAAAACCGCTGCTGCTCGCGAACGTTCTTGTCATGAACTTCAGATCACGCCCCTTTTGGACCTCCTGGTCCTCGTCTCAACGGAGCTTACATTCCGTACTACTTCCAACATGGCCGTCCAGAGCTGAATCCCTTGCTCGCTCCATGCGCTGAACGCGGCGTGATCTATTTATAGACCACGCCTTCTGCGGCTCCGCGCATCTCAATGCTATTGAAAAGTAGCCCTCAGACGTGTGCTCATAGCTCGCAGTATTGTTTCCTTTGTCCCAGTGCTATTACCCACTCCTGACCCTTTCCCCCTTCCTGATTCCGAGCCTTACTAGCACTTCTCAGACTCCCGGATTCCTGGATTCCGCGTTCCCCGAACTAAACGCAACCTGGAACCAGACGAGACTCGAGCAGCACTGTTCAAGACCAGGTCCGTTCGCAAGAAGGCAGCGATCGAAGACACCGGCAAACAACGTACCCAGGTGAGAAGGGGGGGAACTCCTTGACAGTTTGAGACGCCACCCGATCGAACCTGAAAACGAGATGGAAGCTGCCGTGCAGGACCTGATGCGACGCATGCAAGAATGATCAACCGAGGTCCAAAATCTTAAGTATGATGGTTCGGCAAAAACACTTCGCGGATTCCTGGATTCATGCCTGGTCCACTTTATCTTTAAGCCTTATTATTTCTGGACTCCTAGGGCTAAGGTGGGTTTCATCATATCCCACCTTTCCGGCAACGCCTTAACTTGGGCAACACCCTTTGTTAACTCCGGGGATGCCCTCCTAGATGACTATGATGGGTGCATACAGGCCCTTAAAAGCATGTTTGACCATCCAGAGCAGGTCTATACTGCCCAAGAACGTTTGCTGGACTTTCAACAGGGCTCCCAAGATATGCTCACTTATGTGACCAGATTTAAACAATTGGCTAAGGAAGCAGACTGGTCCTCTGTGGCTAGTTTTACCCTGTTCAGGAGAGGCCTGAACGTTGAGATCAAGGATGAACTGGCCAGGGTGGCTCGAACAAATTCATTCCAAGCACTAATGGACCTTGCCATGCAAATAGACTTTCGCATCCAGGAAAGGAAGGCTGAAAGAAAGAAATCCAGGGGAACCCACCCAAGACGTCCTTTGAGAGCACAGTCAGAACGGATGCAAACCCAAGCCCAGCCCCAGAACCAGAACCCATACAAATTGGAGCCTTTCGTGGACCCATATCACCTCAAGAAAGGTTGAGAAGGATTCATTCGGGTTTGTGTATGTATTGTGCTTCAGACAAACATTTGGTCAGGGAATGTCCTCTGGCACCTCCTCAGCGTTCGGGAAACGCCAGCTCCCGATCTTAAATGGAGCAGAGATTCGGGAGAGAGATGTTTGCTCCACATCAATTCCATCCTTGAACTCTCCTGGACAAAACAAACTGATCATTCTCCAGGCATTTCTTTCACCCTCGAAGACTAAGATCTGTCCCATTCTGGCCTTGGTTGACTGCGGAGCTATGGGAATCTTCATAGATCAGGAATGGGTTGTCAGTCATCAAATCCCATATGAGGCACAAAGCACCATGCAGCCTGTGGAAGCCATCGATGGAAGACCCCTCAGTTCAGGGCCCATAAGCCTACAGACCAAGGAAATCCAGCTCTCAATAAACCACCATCAAGAGCTAATCAGATTCAATATCATTAAGTCCACCCACTACCCCATGGTATTGGGTATGCCCTGGTTACAAAAACACAATCCGTATATAAACTGGAGAGCAGGATCACTATTCCTAGGCTCAGAGTTTTGTATGTCTCATTGTCTATCCCTGGAACCTCCTTTAACACCCCCTGCGGAACCACCTAAGGAGCAAGAAACTCCACTCATGGTTTCCAATATATGTTCCGGAGGCCTACCAAGCATTCGCCGATGTATTTTCAACTGCCATAGTCCAGGCCTTACCTCCACACAGACCCGAAGACTGCGCAATTGAAACGGAACCCTCGGCAGTGATCCCTTTCGGTAGGATGTTTATCCTTTCCGAACCTGAGAAAAAGGCCCTCAAAGAAAATCTGGATACAAACCTTGCAAACGGTACCATAAGACCTTCAAAATCACCAGCAGGCGCATCGCTGTTCTTTGTTTCTAAGAAAGATACCCAGGAACTCAGACCTTGCCTCGATTATCGTGGCCTAAATCAATGCACTCTTAAGGACCAATCCCCACTACCCCTGATATCGGATATCCTGGAAGCCGTGAGAGGTGCAGTAATATTCACCAAATTGGATCTCAGGGGTGCCTACCATTTGATCCGTATCCGGGAAGGAGACGAGTGGAAGACCCCCTTTAGAACACCCTTTGGCCATTACGAGTACCTGGTCATGCCCTTTGGACTAGCCAATGCCCCAGCAGTATTCCAACATTTTATGGATAGGGTGTTCTCCGACATGTTGTTTCTCTTCGTCATTGTCTATCTGGACGACATATTGATTTTTTCCAAGGATCCTCTGAAGCATGAAGGACATGTAAAGGCAGTTCTACAAAGACTCCGGGAACATCACCTCTTAGCCAAGCCTGAAAAATGTTTGTTTCACGTTACCTCTGTGCACTATCTGGGATTTATCCTTAGTCCAGAGGGGATTGGCATGGATCCTTCAAAAGTAAAGGCCATTCTCGCATGGCCTACTCCCATGTCCGTGAAACAAGTCCAATCCTTCCTAGGACTAGCCAATTTCTACCAAAAGTTCATAGCCACCTTTTCCGAGATTGTACAACCTATAGTAGCTCTGCTAACAAAGGATACCCCTTTTGTCTGGTCAACATTACAAGAAACTGAATTCCAGCGTTTGAAGACCGAGTTTACACAAGCTCCTATTTTGGCTCAACCCGATACAAGTCGACCCTTTTTAGTGGAAACGAATGCCTCTAATTACGCTATAGGAGCAGTGTTGAAGCAGAAAATGGAGGATGACTTGGAACACCCCGTTGCTTATCTTTCAAGAACCTTAACTCCGAGTGAAACACACTACTCCGTCCTGGAAAAGGAACTGTTAGCCATTCGCCAAGCCTCCACTGAATGACGACACCTGCTTCTGGGAGCTAGATATCCTGTCCAAGTCCGTACTGATCATCGAAACCTTCAGATTCTACAGTCACTGGAGTGCAGGAACAGTCGTCAGGCATGTTGGGCCTACTTTTTTGCCCAGTATCAGTTCCACATCACTCATGTTCCTGGATCACAGAACCGGATCGCTGACGCCTTGTCTCGCCGTCCTGACTACGTGACCACTGAAGATAAGGCATATCCTAAAATGTTTTCTCCCACGATCTTCGTAGCCCAAGCAGTTAACCTCCTGGAAGAAGTCCGATCGCAAAACCCAATCCTCGTAAATATGGAAGTACATTTCGAGAACAAACCAGTGGAAATTAAGAGCCAAGGAAGGCTACTTATTCAAGGACAATGCACTGCTCATTCCTACACGGAAGTTACAGCAGAAAATAATAAACCTTTGTCATGACACACTCCATTCCGGGCACCGAGGTATCACCAACACCCTCCGTCTTATACAGAGACAGCTCTGGTGGCCTAAAATGAAGTCTGACGTATAGCATTACATCCAGGCTTGTGTGATCTGTGCCCAAAATAAACATGATAACAAAAGACCAGCGGGTCTTCTTCTGCAGCCCACTCTACCCACTAAACCATGGGAAATCATCGCTACAGACTTCATAGTAGAGTTACCACCTTCCCGAGGATATACTACCATCATGGTCACCATAGATTTGTTCACCCATATGGCCCATTTTACGCCACTGATGAAACTACCCTCCTCTTCAGAGCTAGCTGGAATATTTCTGGAACACATATTCCGACTACATGGGCTTCCTTCCAAGATCATATCTGACCGAGGTCCCCAATACATTTCACAATTCTGGAAACACCTCTGTCGGATTTTAGGAATCCAACTTGCCCTCTCTTCAGGATATCATCCCCAAACCAACGGAGCCACAGAACGTGCAAATCAGACCCTGGAACAATATCTTCGATGTTTCGCCACCAAGGTCCAGGATGACTGGTCTCTCCTGATACCCGATGCGGAATTCGCTTACAACAACTCCGAACACTCAGCGCTACAGACCAGCCCTTTTTGTTGTAGTCAGGGATTCCATCCATCGGTTTTACCCTCGGTTCTTCCTTACCCTACACTAGTACCTACTGTTGACTCCTGAATCGAAACTCTTATCAACATTCACCGGGAGGCTAATGAACACTTAGAGAAAGCCAGATTACAGACCAAGAGGTATGCAGATTCCAAGAGAAGACCAGGTCCTTCCTATGCGGTCGGTGACCGAGTGTGGTTGTCATCAAAACTACTCCCCCAACACTTGGGACCAAACAAGCTGGCTCCCCGCTACTATGGTCCATTTCCCATCAAGGAGATTATCAATCCTGTCTCATATCGAATCAAGCTACCTGACTCCTGCAAAAGAATTCATCCAGTTTTTCACACATCCCTATTGAAGCCCTACATCCAATCCTCTCGAAAATCCAGTAGACCTCCTCCTCTACTGGTTGAAAACCAACTGTAATATGAGGTGTCCCAGATTTGTGACTCCAGGCATAAGCGGGGCCATCTTCAATACCTAGTGGAGTGGAAAGGATATCCTCCTAGCGAAAGGACCTGGGAATCTGTTTCAAATATCAAGGCTCCTCGGTTGCTCAGAAGATTTCACCTAATACACCCGGGCAAACCTGGAGGAAAAGGCCTTCGGAGGAGGCATGCTGTCATGAACTTCAGATCATGCCCCTTTTGGACCTCCTGGTCCTTGTCTCAACGGGGCTTACATTCCGTACTACTTCCAACATGGCCGTCCAGAGCTGAAGCCCTTGCTCACTCCATGCGCTGAACGAGGCGTGATCTATTTATAGACCGCGCATTCCGCGGCTCCGCGCATCTCAATGTTATTGCAAAGTAGCCCTCAGACGTGTGTTCATAGGTTGCGGTATTGTTTCCTTTGTCCCAGTGCTATTACCCACTCCTGACCCTTTCCCCCTTCCTGATTCCGAGCCTTACTAGCATTTCCCAGACTCCCGGATTCCTGGACTCCGCGTTCCCGGAACTAAACGCAACCTGGAACCAGACGAGACTCGAGCAGCACTGTTCAAAACCAGCTCCATTCGCAAGAAGGCAGCGATCGAAGACACCGGCAAACAACAGATCCAGGTGAGAAGGGGGGAACTCCTTGACAGTTCTGAGCAAAAAGGGAGAAAGAAAGAGCTTAAAAAGGGGCACATTGTCATCAGTATACAGTAAAAACCCACGCAGCTGGTTGGTGAAACCCTATACATGGTCAGCCTGCTCTAGTGGAGATGCCAGACCATTGGCCCCAGCCCTGTCCGTCCATCTTCCATCACATGGGGTCTGCTGGGCTCATCATCTCCGTGGAACCAAGGCCATGTTGGCAATTACTTACAATATGAGATAATGCTACTCTATCTTTATGCTGTGCACCTGGGAGGCCTGGGAACGGGCACAGGGGGAGTCTTGAGGTCAGGCTAACCACACATCCTTCACTCATTCTGTATTGCACAATCCACACCCAAGGCTTCAACCCTCACTTTGGCCTATAATGTATTCATCCCTGTAACTCGCATTACAGATTTTGTCATTATGAAATAAGGTGGAATAGCCATGTTCTTTAGATCTTTTATGGCCAGTGGGTTTATAGTTGGTGGTCTCGGGCAATCTACCGCTGTGGAATTCAGGGGCCTTGGAAGTGGGGCAGTCAGAGGGGCTGTAACTCATAGTTGGCGGGGTGGGGTTCTGGAGGTGCGCTGGCCTGACTGCTATAATAGTGCATCCCGAGGCGCCTGGTACTGTCTCATGTCCTTTTGGGGCACATTCTGTCTTGGGATAACATGTATTGGCTACAGTTGTAGAACAAAGGGAAGTTTCTGTGGAATACTAACAGTGTGGGTCTATCTCTCATCAGCGCTTGGACCTATTCAGGTTTCTTCATTATGTTTGTGGGCTGTGTCCACCATGCTTCCATGCAGGCCTGAATGTTCCTAACATGGCAACCAAATGGTGCCTGTTTATATGCGCCCACTAAGTTTAAAGATCTACAGTTCGCATAATATTGTGTTCGTTGAGGATCTCTTAGCACGCTCCCCTTCCTCCTGGTACATCAGAGGTGTCTTCCTGATTATGCCTTACTCTAAAGCGCCTAGAGGTGGTGGGGGTGATATGTTAATTTCCTTCCCAACACCCCATAGACACTCCGATTGGTTGGCATGCTCACCCAACCTTGGACTTTCGGCTCGCTAGCAGCACATAAGCAAAACGAAACCCAGGTGCTCGAGTCATGTCAGATTACTCACCACTTTCCCAATTAGTCCATTATCTTTCATCAGTCCAACCATAAGCCAAAGTTTCTGCTGTGTAGTTGACCATGTAGCCTGCTCTCTATTCTGAGACATTCGACGGAGTGCAAGCACATCACTACCATCATCTGAAGCTTAATGAATAGCCCTTGTTTTCGACTTCTGGATCATGTGTCGGGAGACAGCAAATTTGTCCATTTCAACCTCCTGTTTACTGTTATTTGATTTAAATATACTGGTTGTTTTTGCTCCTCTTGTCCTCTAGAGACTTGCAGATATTTTTTTCTTCTTTAATCGAAGAGAAATATGTCTTATGTACATGGCTTTATCCATCTGCCTCCCTTTGTGCCCTGCAATTATTCCTTAAAATAGCACCTCTGATCCCAGGCCAACATAGACTCCGCACACATCTATTCCACCAACGTCTCCTGACTCTGCAGCACTGGTCTGTTTCTGAAGTAGCTGGATTGAGTCTTAAAACGAGCCGAGGTCCATCTTCCTATCATGGCCGCCTTAGCCACGTTATATTTTCCTCTATAGAAAGTTTATATATGTCTCATCTACCTTGCCTTACTGCGTATTTACACATATTAGTCAGCAATTCACGTTATCTTCTTTGTATATATGAATAATTTATAATTTTGTACATGTTTCCATTGTTACTGCAGTTACATCGTCACCCTTAAGTATTTTCATATTGTTTCTCTATGTCATCATATATTTTCTTTATGACAACACTTGGCCCTCATCAGATGTCCAATGGTGCGTTCTGACATCCTTCCATTCCACTCTTTCAGTATGAGGGTACATTCAGTAGGGTTGTCTGAGTGCATATCGTCTCTCATACACTCAATGTGGTATAGGCACAACAAATGGGGTCCCACATATAGCTGTTCTCCTGCTGTGCCAATTTGACAGCTTTGAAGGTATGGGAGCTAGGGGAAATTCAGCCACCTTCCCCTCTACCTTCCCCACCCAGTCGTGTGCTCAACCATATTGTCCTCTTCAATCTCCTTCATCTTCTCTTCATATTGTTGCTTCTTTGGGATCCATATGTTTGTCACCCCCTCAGGTGACCTGCATTCTTTATATTTTCATCCACACTCCAGGTGATGCAACAGCATTCTCCAAATGGTGGACAGAATATCCAACATCCTACATATTTTTTATGATCCTTAGGGTAGTAGAACTTCATTCCAGGAGGTGCCAAGGGACTTTTATTTACATTCTACAGGTACTTTCCTCATCGTGCATCTTCTCACCCGCTCCAGCATCTATGTCAATCATTATCTTCATCCCAATAGCTTTCTTGGCTTTCTTCTGGCAATGTCCCAAGATGATCCTTATGAGACAAAATCCTAGCAATACCAACACTATTATTGCTCCAAGTGTTTTGAAAGCATCAGACAACAAAGGTGGAATGCATGATAATAGCAGTGAAAACCAGTCATCAGCTTCATCTTCCATTTTTGTATGCAGAGTCGTGAGCATAGTTATTGCTTCCATCAAGGTCCCATTTTCTCCATCATGCGATGGTGTGAATGTACAGCAAGAAGGCCTGACCTTGGCGCACACGACTCCTTCCATTGCTAAAATTAGGTCCAGGACATACCTGTTCTGGAGAGTCATCAGCCAGATGGCTCTCAATTCTTCACTGATTGTGTTGAATCCTTTTATTGTTGCATTGATCGTGTGTAACAGCTTTATCTGGTAATCTGCAGTCAATTGGTGTTGACTGCAGTCTGAAGTCATGGCATGAATATAGATGTCATTATCATTGCTGTCTTGCTGAGAAATGTATGCTCATCTGGAATATCTTTATAGGCCCTTATTGATTTTGATGAGAAGTAGTTCTCCATCTTCAGCCGGTGAAGCTAGAACAATCTCTTCCTCCTCTGGTGATCAGTAATTTGTGGAAATTCATTGATATTGAGGTCACTTTGAGGAATCACTAATGCTGGAACATGTATTACTACGATGGAGCATACTACTCCGTAATTATTAGGCAACCGCATGTAAGCTCTGGATCCACAGGCCCAATATCGGTTCATTAATACTGCAGTTCCTCCATTCAATCCTGGGATTTCGATTGTCTGTCCAGATCCTTTATTGTCTCCATTCAGAACCGAGCCTTCATGCTTGAAGCATGTTGTTGCATTCTTTAGAGGTTTTATAGATACTGGTCCTGCTTCGTTGTCGACCCATATTAGTAACTTAGAGTATTTGGCCCATGACTCTAGGCATCTGTCGTTCACTATTTGCACTATGCTAACTGGTTCCTTCTTCAGTAAATGTGCAGGGCAAGATAATAGTCCTTCTTCCCATCTGGTACTGTTGGCAATAAATCCATACACCAAGAGCTGAGATATCTCCCAGCATTCTGGTTCTCCTGATCTTTCAGTCATATCTGAGCAATCCATCCTCCTCCTTTCAACGATTTGTATTCATTCTCCAATTTGGGCTGGATACGTTTTCTGCTTGTCCACCCCATCCCATTTTCCATTCTCCTTGCTTTCACATAAGTATCTTCATATGGAAACCTTCCTCTTGATCGCGATTGTAAAGTTGCCCATTTTGCTTTGAATTGTCCTCTGGTTGTACACGCTGCTAGATGACTGAGACATTTTGCATCATATGCAGGCATTTCTGTGGCAATACATGTCCTGCCTGCATTCATGGCATAGGGTACTGAGGAACAGATGTAACATAATAAACTGAGGTTCTCTCTTCCACCTCCTTCATATGCTGATAGCATACATTATTTTTTAAATGCGCCAAATTATCAAGATATGTATTTATATAATCATGATCTTCCTCAACAACCCTTTTATATCAAAATAGATGACTTGTAAAATTATAGAAAATGCTGTTTTTGCTTTCGTTGGGGACAATAGTAAATGTTTCATTGTCACCCATCATATTTATATCGTTTTTGTAACATGTCTGAATGCCAAAATAATCAGGAGGAAAACACAAATCATAACACAGAATGATATCACAATTATTATTCCATGAAACCGTATTGATTTTCTTGATGGCAATGAGCCTCTTATATTCTGTAACCTCCTCATTTTGTTTTGATTCTGAATATATAACAATGTAATTCTTTATAGATCACATCTTTAGATCAAAAAACAAAAACTGCAGGATAAGTGCTATAATTATTCAGAAAATAATATGATTAGTTTTTAGGATTGCCAAGAAACTTCACAATAATTACGTGTTTTCTTACTGAAGCTGGATATGACTGTAATATATATGTAAAAATAGCATACAAGAATGTGTGTATTCTTATTACAGCAGGTAATAGCAGAGAGGAAGTGCTCTGGTACATCAAAGGAGTGTTCCTTTAGCCTATCTAAAAAAGTTCCAGGAAAACTACAAGTCTATGTATTACTTTTCAAATGTTGAATGATATTGGTCTCTAATCTAAAGTGCTTATGTACTTTTCATTTTCCTGTCTTTACTCTTGGCATTGAACGAGTCTGCATGAGTCAAACACCTTCTCTTGCTTCACAAGCAATAGCTGCAGGAGGGGTCTGGGTTTTTCCATTATATGGTTTGCTGTCATGCAAATCAAGCCAAGTTCTTCTTACTTTTAGCTTAGCAGATGTGGGAGTAACTTCTTCCAGCTTGCACGGTCCTTCAAACGGGGCATACTCCAAGTGCGTACAAATGTTTATGCCAGCACCTGGTCCCCTGAGTATAGACTATGTTGCTTCAAAATATCCCCTGAATCAATGTTGATTGTTATTTTCCCATCTCTTTGATGCCTCTCTTTGAATCTTGGCCTGTTGGGACATGAAAGAAACACTTGCAGTCATTGTTGTTAGGTCATCATGTATATCGTCACCTAATGTCTTTGCTACACTATGGGCATCAGTTTGTAATCTAGTTGAAAGAGCAAGGGGGAGGTTTTTGTAATCCTTTCTTTTAATAATCCATTTAATCTCTCACAGACACTATGCACCTGTGGATGGTAAGCATATGAAAATGTTTGCTTAATGTCTAATAGAATAACTATTTGTTCGAAAAATTCATTTAAAAATTGCGGTCCATTATCAGACCGCAAGACCTCACACACACACCCCATCGTGGGAACACCTCACGCACAAGGAACCTGGCAGTGCATGTGGATCAGGGTACGTGCATGGACCTTCTTCAATCCATCTAGAAAAAGGACATGGCAGGACCAGCATATATCTGTACCATAGCATGTCTGCATCATATCCACATAATCTATATATAGATTCTGAAATGGGCCATTGGGTCTAGGAATTTCTCATCTCACTGTTAGCAAAGTGTGCCCTGCAGTACATTTTGGCACAGAATGCAAGTTACAATAAAGTTTGCCAAGAGCTCCAACTTGTTTGCCGAAAAATGAATCTTCTGCAATTGTAGCAGCAAGGCTCTCTCGAGTCGTATGAGTGGGATGGTGAAGCTGTTCCAGCGCTGCCCTCAATAATGCTAGAGGCATAACTGGATTTCCACTGCTATCCTACCTCCAAATTGCCTCTGTGGGGGATAAAGAACACCCCATTTCCTCCATAAATCCTGCTCTTCTTGTGTAGCTTGTCCTCGGATCTCAATTAACTGGACAATAGACAGCATGTTAAAGACCTTCTTTATCAACATGCATCATCCTGTCATCTGTTTAACACTTTCTGCTTCAAAATTAGAAATGGTTGGAAAATAGGCTGCCTTTTTGGCTTTTAAAACTCAGCTTCATTTCCGCGAGAAATTACGTCTGCTCTTTTAGTATGCAGTGCGCATTTTACAACTGCGAGCATCAAAGGAAGTCCTAATGCTTCAATACGTTTATCCAATAGGGCCGCATGTTGCACAGGTGTGCCGTCTGCTCAGAGGAAGCCCCTGCTTTTTCAGCATGATAAACCTGCTTGTACAATTGACGTCACATAGGCGACATCAGAGTACACCGTCACTTCCTCATCTTCAAATCTTTGAAATGCAGCGATAAATGCCACTAATTTAGCAGCCTGTGCTGAATAATGGGAAGGCAATCTCGTACTTTTCACTACCTCAAATTCACCCTCTCGGTTCAGCTTCACAATTGCTGATGCAGTATGCCTTTCACCAGTTGTTTGGTCAATTTTTGAAGAACCATCAATAAAGAGAACTTCCCCCTTCCCGAGAGCATTTTCTGTAGCTTGGTGAATATCATCATAGTAGTCAGTATACGTTGTGCAATCATGTACATAATCATTCTCCCCTACTGGTTCTGCTATGTACGTTGCTGGGTTCACTGTCTTGCATCTAACAATTTTAATGACAGGATTCAAAATAATTACCTTGTATCCTGATGCTCTTTAGGTTTCTAATGTACTTTTGGATATCTCTAAAATCTCAAATAAAAAATGCTCTACAAATAGTGTCACTGAGCACGCCATTATTAGACTTAAGGTTTTTTCAATCACAAATTCAGCAGCAGGCATAATGTCCTTTCATAACTGGATTGAAAATCCAACTATAGTTAGCCAATGGTTTATGTCCATGCCCCAATGTAATTTTCTGTGTAAGTACTGCTGTCATAACTTCTACATTTCAATGAGAAAATAAGTACAATTCTTCATGATAATCTTGAATTCCTAACAGAGGGGCTGTACTGATTGCATTTTTTAATTCTTCAAATCCTTCAGTTACCTCATTTGTCCATATTATTTTGCTCTTGTCCTTCTCTGGTTCTTTAAGTCCTTTTAAAAGTGGTCGAATATATGTGCTGTAATCAAAAACCGAGGCCCTACAATAGTTACATAGGCCTAGGAATTGTTGCATTTCTCTCGCTGTTTTAGGTTCTGAAGTCTATATAGTTGCTTTGTCTCACTCAGGTGTTACTTTCCTCCCTTCATAAGAAATCAACTGTCCTATATACAAGAAGTCTTTCTGACATTAGTCTAACTTCTCTTTGTCCACCTTCTACCCTTTCTCTGAGAGTATTGTCATAAGCTTAACTGAATCTTCTCTGCATCTTTCTTCTGTTTCACTGCACACCAAGATGTCATCCATGTACTGAATTATTGCACTTTCCAGCTGAACTTTTCCAAGGTCCATCTGGAGAACTCTGTTAAAGATTGTAGGGCACTGACAGTACCCGTGGGGCAAACAAATATGTTTCAGGTGAAAATGTCTCTACAAAAAGGAAGTCGAATCTTAAGAGCCTTCACAGAGGGGAATTGAAAAGAACGCATTTTCTAAATCTATAACTGTGAAATATTTGGCCTTACATGGGATGTTACACAATATTGTCGTGGGATTTGGAACTAAAGGAAACTCAGCTTCAACTATATTGTTTAGAGGGCGAAAGTCCCGTATGATTTTTTTTTTCACTGGATACACAGCCGTGTTACATGGAGAATCAGATGGCATCAATATGCCTTGCTTCACTAAAGCAGAAAAGGTCTCAAATATACCTTCACCCACTTCGCTAGACATGGGGCATTGCTTTGGTTATGGCAAAAGAGATCCTAGTTTAAGCTTGATTTTAACTGCTCCTACTCCTTTTAATAGACCCACATCATATGGACTTGTGGTCCATAAAATATTTGGCACTTTGTTTAAGTCTTTCTAGAAAAAATTACATTTTCTTTTTTACCAGTGCCATCCTCTGGGTATTTCTCTATTCTCTACTTCAATCCAATAAAGGAGACTTATGAAAAATACTAAATCATCTGAGTACTCATCCCTAAACAGGTCCTCATCTGTCAATTCTGTCAACCTGTATCCTTCACTGAGGGCTATCACTGTTCTCCATCCTCTTTCCTCATCTTCTGTCCCATGAAGAACCATCCTTTCCTCTTTGACCACTACAACTTCTAACTTCAAAGGGATAGTCTGCCCTTCTTCAACAGTCATGGAGATTTCTAGTCTAAACAAAACCTCATCAGGTATTCCCAATAGTTTACCTATTAACCTGAGCAACCATGATAATAAAACAGTCACTCCATACAAAAATACTTCTGTATCTAAGGGAACTCCTCGTAATGCCTTCTGGACTGTGAAGGCTCATATAAACTCTTTCACATTCATAAAATGTATCCCAGGAGTACAGCACACTAGTACTTCATCATTAAAGATATCATCATTTTAGGTTTCGTCATCAAGTCACTCCCCAATATGCTGACTGGCGTCTGCCTACAATATAGTAATGGCATTGACACATCATGTTCTCCTATAGAGATTGGTAATTTCTCTGTGAAAGGAACTAAACTGATTGCCCAGAGAATCCCTGTGCATTCATGGCAATACCTGACATTGAATATTTTCCCTCACGGACGTAAGAAAAAGTTGCTCCAGTGTCTACAAGAAATGAAATATCATGCCTTCTATCGTTACCTTGACCCTTGGTTCCTCTTGGGGGCCTGGTGTCACAGGTAGTACTGAACACATCAGGTCAGTCTGTGGGCTGTCCTATTGTGGATATAAATTCATGTCACACACAACAAACAGAAGCCTCTATTCAAAACGTCAACACAGTGGCCTATAGCTCACTAAATCTCCTGATTGGAAAGTCTAAATATCCATCATTACGGTTGCTTGTCCATCCCTAGTGGACACTGATGTGATGCCTATCTAGGAAAGGGGATAGAAGAAAGGCTGGCATTAGCCAAGCTCACTACTTTCCTGTCTTAGGTAATAGTCAAAACCCAGACATGTGGATGAGTGTTCTTTTACTTTTATCTCTCTCTCTTTAGTCTAGAAAACTTTTGCAGATAATTCTGCTATGCAAATAAAAAATCACAGTTTTTACAAGCTGGGCACTCAATCAATCCAAGAGTCCTGGGGGTTCAGGGGATTGGCCTGAACACTTAGTATCAGTCTACCGGTTTCAGTGAGTTTTACTAAGTCTGACCGCTTTCGTCAGGGCCAGTCCCCAACCTAAGGTTGTGTTTTCATAAAAAACAGAAGTGTAATCATGCTACTAATATGTATGGGTCAGACATTTTTTTCTTCTTCTACTTTAAGCCATCACTATTCTGGTGTTTTTCAAGGGACTTGGGGTTAGTTCTTCCAGAATCTCCCCACAGGCTATTAAGTGGCCACTTGCAGGTAGCTATTTGTCTTTTCGTTTTGGCTCAAATTCAATTACTTCTTTCTCTGTGTAAGTGGAGGGCTTCCTTCCTTCCAGTGCTGGATGCCTGGTAGAGTGAAACTCCTCACCCTTTTTTTTTGTCTACCGGTTTCAGCAGATTTTGCTAAGTCTAATCGATTTCTCCAAGACCAGAACTGAACCTGAGGTTTTGTCTTTATAAAAAACAGAAGGGTAATCACGTTTCTAGATTTATGGGTCAGAAGGCTTTCTCTTCGTCTACTTTAAGCCTGCAGTGGGAATCATAAAGATTAGAGAATAAAGGACATTGCTCAATCTAACCTCCTATACATTTACATGAAGCATTCAACTTATGCTAATATCTTACCCACTGTCACTATTCTGGTGTTTTTCAAGGGACCTGGGGTTAGTTCTTCCAGAATCTCCCTGCAACGAGAGTGTCATATTGGAAGTTATACTAGAGAATCATTTACATGTGCACCATAATCTTTTATTTACGTTTTGTACTATACATTTTAATTCACTGTCTTACCCACAGGCTATTGAGTGGCCACTTATAGGTAGCTATTTTTCTTTTAGTTTTGGCTCAAATTCAATTTCTTCTTTCGCCTGTGTAAAAATACCACAGTCAGATTGCATGCTATAGCCAGATCTTATGTTAGAAAACTCTCAAAGGCTCAAGCACACTGCCCATAGGGGGGGTGTCAGCAGTTCTCACAGGGGCATGATATGAAGTCATCTCTGTACTTCTCAAAGGATTTCCTCCTACCACGGTCACACTCCCTAATTTGGGTGCATGTGCTTGCTGGACTCCGGTAGTCATTTCCATTGTGGAACCATGGCCTGTTGTTTCTGCGCTTGCTGCGTTTGTACCTGTTGTGTTTGCATGGGTACTTGCTGAGGGTGCCCTTGTGGCAATTGCATTTGCAATGGTGCTTGCTGCATCTTCTGCGATTGCGGTGCATGTGCCCGAGTCTGCGTGTGATCTTGGGCATAATACTCCTGTGGTTATATATTGTATTGTGGAACATAACCCATCCCCCCTCTTGGAGTTTGCCAATTTTGCTGCATGCCTCCTCTGCTTCTACATGTTATGGCTATGTGTCCTATTCTGCCGCAATTCCAGCATGTTGAGGTTGTCCGCCATAAAATCCTCTTCCTCCCTGAGGGTTCTAAAATCCACCTCATCCTCCTCCTCTCAGCACATTCCCTCTTCCTATTGGCCAAGAATGTTACCCACTCTGAACGGTGGAAAACACCATGATATTCTGATGCAATGATCGCATCCCCTGTGTCACCATAACCTCATTACTCGTCAAAACTGCTCCCTCTATGGCTAATTTTGATTCCCACCTATTTCTTCATTTGCTATTGCACTGGCTCAGCCAGTCGCTGACAAAAAAATTGTTAAAATAATGCCACTGTTTTATCCCATGCTTCTTTCATTTCAAGGCACCTTCTCTCTTAAATATATTGAATAAAGGCAACAGAGTCTTCATCCTCCCCCATTTTCCTAGTCATTATCGCTCCCATATCTGATGTATCGGATATTGCACTCTGAGTGCCCGCCATACATCTGCATTGCAATTATTAAATGGTGCGCCATCGTGTGCCGTAATTTGTACAGTCAAGCATGCGTATCCTGCTTGTTTCCAAATGTGTCAGCCCTCTCCCCTATAATGGCTGCTAGCAGACTTTTTATGTCACGCATGTCTAAAATAATTCCTGATGTCATTCTCTCTAACTCATAAATCTGTTTGCCCCCAAAGGAAGTTAAACTCAGTGATTTACATTTTAAATTGCCTTTATCCATTTGTGGCCAGGTAATATACTGTGGTTCTTCTCCCCCTTTCTCTAACAATGGGAATTGTGAAAATCCTGGTCTGTAATCATACCTGCCTCAACTTCTTGTTTTCAAGGCAGGGCTAGTCTCACAATATGTCTCCGTCCTGGTAGTGCCCTTATTCTGCTTACATAATGTGGGGATAAACCCCCTTCACTGCTCGATCGCGCTTGTGATCGCTCAGTGTATGGTATTGATTCTGGTGTTCTCTCTTTGGGGTCCTCTAGATGTGACCATTTTCCCCCTTTCTGTACACCCGATTCTTTTGAAAATCTGCATGCACTCTCCCTCTCTTTTTCCTCCCTTTCTTCGTCTGACATTATTATGCCCCAGCTTGCATGACTGTTATCCTTTTCTGCATCATCAAGCTCTAATCTGCTTAAAGACAGCGCTCTGTGCTCGTCTGTTATAACGAAATCAGACCTACCTCCAATTTCACTTGAAAGAGATCCTTCTATAGCCTCTTGGGTGTCATAACCTACTTTTCCCCTCATTTGCCCGTACAAATCCTCAATTCTTTTCCTTACGTTTTCCATGTCTTGTCCTACCCCCCATGTTGGTATTCTCAGTATCCCTTGCAGCTCCCTGTGGGGCTAATGTGACCCTCTCTCTTCCTCAAGTCATTCTTGTGCTTCAATCAGCACTATGCTTCTATGGCACAGATAATCTATCTCTTCATATTTTAATCCCCTACTTCTGTTCTTTACTTCTTCCCTTCTCCTCATCTCCCTCAATTAATCTTCCTCTCCTCTTATTTGCAACTTATGTACTTTAATTATTTGGGCTTCTATCTCCTCTTGTCTCTTCTCTTCTAATATGTCCTTCTCTTTCCTTGCCTCATAGTTTCTTTTTTCTTCCCTTCGCTTGCTTTCTCTTTCCTTCTCTTCTTCATATGCTGTCTCGTCATCCTTCTCCCGCTCTTCTCTTTCCTCTCTTTCTCAAACCTCATCAATGCCCTTATCATCCAGCTTAAGCAATATTTGTCTTCCCATCAATGAATCCTGTACTATTGTTATTCCCTTAGCGTTATCCTTTATTTATTTCTGTTTCCTTGCCTCTTCCTCTATCTCCATCTTTCCCTTCTCTCATCACGTGTTTTATTTTCATTGTGTGTTGACATATATTTGTGTTCCTGGCTTTTGCTCTCTTCTCCATTGTCCTCACTGTTATAAACGGGGTGCTCTTATATATGTCAGATTAACATACCCCACCGCTGCTTCCAATCCCTTCTCCTCTGTATCTACACTAGTATTTTTAGAAAAAGAAAGGGGAGCCGAGATTGTTACATCCTACCCTTTATGCTGACTAAGCCATCCACTCCTTCTGAGGCAGTTCTTCTTTCTATCTCTGGTACATAGTCAATAATTCTAAAATAGCCAACCTTTTCTGTAACTTCTTACCCTTTTATCTCGCATGCAAATATGTTGTCATATGTCGCAATACTGTTTTTGACAATGAACCCTCTTGTGGCCACAGCATAAGTGTTTTACTGGTCATGCCTTAGACCCACTCTGAATGATACTTCCTTATTTTGGCTCGGTATTTTGTCAATGTTCTGCATACGTGTAGATGAGGAGTGTCCCCCATGATAACAAGGCAGTCTCAACTGTCTATACTTACCCAACTTTTCATTCTTCTCTTTATCTTATCAAATATACTGCACTGATCAATTTGAGCAAGCACCATCAATCGCGGATTATTATCCGAAAATCAAAATATTTTAACCACTTTTAAAATCTATGCCACAATGTTCTTTTTCCTCCTTCGTTTACACTTTATGTCAATGTTTATTATCTTATTGTTTTATCATTGATGTTCTATGAATCTCTTCTTTATTTATTATTCCCCTTTGATTTTTATCCTCCTTATTGATGTCAATCTCCTGATTAAAAAATCTAATAATCACTTTAAATTTCTTACTATCTTTTTATATCTATTCATCTAAACACAACAACATTTTTATACTGACATATTAAAACCCCATACACATGTGCACTTCAATAATTATTCCCTGCGTACGCCTTCCTTTACTTCTTTTAGTAAATGTATCTCATCTCATTTTTACTCCATCTTGGAGTTTTATATGCACCATTCTTTTTGGCCTTGCCTGAGGAATTCTTAACACCCACATTTAGAGTTTTTTTTCGTGCGCACTATAACGAAGACATTTGTACCAAACATTAAGACAGACACAAGTGACAACAGTTCAAAGGTATTTATTGAACCAAAGGTATTTATTGAACTTCAATTGGGTTTGAAAAACGCCTATCTAATCCTAAATTTAAAGATGGGAGCAAGCTATGACCACCAAATACTAATAATAACGCAGGCCTAGTGGTGTCTTGTCAAAATAAAAGGGCCTATGCTAATAAACAGACCCTTCTTCTCGTATACAGAACTTCTCTAGTGATTAATTTTTCACTCTGGGTTCCTATCTGCCAGGCTCAGACCCACTTTAACTCGAAACTTTCAGTTAGTCTCCCTCTGCCGGGCACTGGCCAATTTATCTCATTTTTCACAAACTTCCTTTACTGTCCCCCCCACAGGCCATCCCCACCCCCTGTGCCCCTCCTGTGATGTTCCCTTGTGCCCCCCCTTCTCACACATAGGTGTTGCGTGTTTGGTTGCTTCTGCTACCCTGCTCCCCCCCCGCCCCCTTCAGCCTAATTCTGCAGGAGTCTGTCCTGATACATTCTGGTTTCACCATCACCATCTTGTGGCCAATGCTGGATTTGACTTTTATGGACTTCATTGATTCACGGTGTGTCACCCTTTCTCAACTCTCATTCTGGACTTCCCTTGCATCTTGTACTCATGGTGGCCCTGATACATGCTGTTCCCATCTTCATCTTGTATCCTGGCACCACTATGTGCTACTACTGACTTCTGCAATTGTATTCACTCTCCCCTCTTGCTTCTCCACACTTTTTGACTGCTTACTCTCTGTTCTCTCCTCCTATCCCATTTCATATCTACTCCCCTCCTCCCCTTACTTTCTTCTATGCACTTACTCTATCAGAATTGTCCCTGGACCTAGTATGATAGCAACCTCGTCTGTCTCCTCCTCCATCCCCTTACATGTTTTCTCACCCCCCCTCCAGCACTATCTGAAATGTCGTCAGGTCTAGTACGATAGTCGCTTGTTTTGTTCCTCCCCTCCCTTTCTGCACCCCTCTCCCTCACCTTTTGTTTTTCTCCAGTTCTAGAAATGTCGACCATAAATGTTGTCAGGCCTAGAACGGTAGTTGCATGTCTGTTTCTATTTCCTTCCCACTCTCCTACTCCCTTCCTTATTATGCCTTAGTTCTTGTACTATCTGAAAGGTCGTCAGGCCGAGTTCGATACTTAATTTCACATCCTTACTGTTCATGGCCTGTACGAATGTCATTGTATTTTCTCTTGTTCCCTCCCTTGCCTTGAAGCTCTTTGAAACACATTATGTATAGGCCCTATATAAATAAACTATCATATGATATCAAAAAACGATCATACTGTATCAAAATCGAAGACTTTTGACTGTGCGCAGAATTTTACTTGACTCGTCACAGGACCACTTTGATTTACAATTCTTTACAACTTTTTAAATTTCAACTTTTTTCTCTTCCCAGTAGGATACATTACAGAGACCTTCGATTGAGCAAACATACGGTGCCGGACCAATATGTCAAAAGCATTGTTTCCTTTCAAAGTTCAAACATTCATTAGCAATTCAACTTTACTTGTGTCTTTTATCACATGCTTTTTAACAATGTTCTTTCCAGCGCTCACCATACAATGTTGCTGCTTGCAACCTTGGCTTCAACACAGACGGTCTTGTATCGGTCTCACCAACTCACTGGCTGTGTTGATTTCACTGGTGCTTCTTTGTTCTTGAAGCCAAGGATGGTACCACGGCACCTGCTGCTTCTCCCCACCTTGATTAATGACGCAGGTGGGCCCCAAGTATCTTTGACACACAATGCAGGATTCTTCAGCCTGGTCTTACACTTTCTACTTTCAAGGGATCTTGAAAGTAATGGTTCCTTGTCGTAAAGGTCAAGGGAATGTCCCCCCTTGCGGTCCCAACCTGTTTCGCCATCTTTCTTTTCTCCTCCAGCTGCCATCTCAAAACTGCCGTTTCCTCATGTGCTTTGCCTCGCTCGCTCACAGTGTGCTCTTGTGCTCCGCCTTTTATCCGTGTGGGGAGGTTTAATGGAAGTAAGGTGTGAGTAATTGTCAGTAATTGCCTGTCCTCGCCAGACCAATGCATTAGGACATGTCAGGAACATGGCTCGGGTGTTAGTCTGTTTTCTCCCATAGCAAGCTGTCTGTGTTAAAGTGTTCGTGTTGTGACGTGGGGTAGAGTTTCTAAGTATCCTACCTGGTAGGATGGGGTAAAGGTGTGAGTACCCCTTGGTTAAGTCTAGGGTTTCTGGGAAGGTGGCATTTCCGAGTTTATCAATCAGTTTGTCTATGCGCGGCGTAGGATAGGCATTGAAGTCAGAGATGTCGTTGACCTGTCGGATCTATGCTAAACCTCCAGGAATTATCAGTTTTAGTGACTAACACAATAGCGGAGGACCATGTACTTGAAGAGGGTTCGATAATATTTGCCCTCAGCATTTTGTTCACTTCCTCGACCACTATCTGTCTACAGGGTTCTGGGAGTCCATATGGGTTCAAATGGACCACTTTTCACTTTGGAGTTCTGATATAATGATAAGTGCCATGCACTCTCCCTGGTTTCTCACAGAATACATCGGGCATGTTTTGACCAAATCTTTTACGTATTCTTGCTGTTGGCTAGATAGCTCTTGGGGAATTAAAGCAAAATTAGGCATTTCTTCTGGTACCAAACCAGACAGTATCGAGTTAGTGGCAGTGGAAGGATTTTCTTTCCACTCCTTTAAGATATTTACGTGGCAGAGGTGGGTCTTTTGCTTCCTGTAAGGTTGGGCTATTTTATATGTACAGGTCCCTGTTTGCTTGAGTAATTCATATGGTTCATGCCACTTTGAGACAAGTTTATTTTCAGAGATTGGTAAGGGGACTAACACCTTTTGTCCTATTGAAAACAATCTTAAGTTTGCCTTCTTGTCGTAGGTGGACTTTTCTTGTGCTTGGGCTTTTTCCATATGAGTATAGACTAGATTTTGAACAGGTTTCATATGCTCTCGCAATCAGTTAGCTAGTCCCATTTCTCTTTCTTCCCAGGTCTCCCGGACCATGTCAATGACATCTGTTGGTTCTCTACCATAAAGTATTTGAGTTTGAAAGGAAAGAATCCGGTGGACACCCGAGGAGTCTTTCTTACTGCAAAATGTCGCAGGGAATCATGCGATCCCAGTCTTTCCCATCCTTGTCTACCAACTTTCTTAAGATCATCTTAAGTGTTTTTGTTAAATCTTTCTAGCAATCTGTCCATTTGGGGGTGCTAAACTGAGGTTCTTAAGGTGGAAATATGGAGCAATTCTTTAACTTCACCCATGAGCTTGCTCATGAAATTGGATCCCTGATCCATTAGAATTTCCTTGGGGAAACCAACCCTGGAAAAGTATGTTAATAGGTGTTTTAAAATGTGTTGGGTTGTGTTGTTCCGCATGGCGAACCACTCTGGGTATCCGGTAGCATAATCAACGATAACAAGGACATATGTGTTACCCAATCTAGAGGTTTCCAAGGTTCCAATGATATTCATACCAATTCGGGACAAAGGGACTTCTATTATTGGTAAAGGGTTCAAAGGGGCAGGTAAGGGAACATGCCTACATGTTTTCTGACATATTTCACATGTCCCAATTAAGGTCTTCATATTGGCATGGATACCTGGCCAGTAAAACTTTCCATTGATGTGCCCTTGGGTCTTAGACTGTCCTAAGGTTCCCCCTGGCAAATGAGAATGTGCAATCTCTAGCATGATATTCCAATGGGTTTTGGGGATTATTAACTGATTTTTACTTGGGCTTTCTCTGGAGGTTTCCTTACTATACAGTAATCCCTGCTTTAGGAAGAAAAAGGGACTTCCCTTCTTTAATCCTTCTCCTTCAGGAATCACCTGCAAGAATGCCTCTCCGAGTGCTGGATCATTTAGCTGAGTCAAGGCTAGATCGGGAAGGATGGTAGGTTCTACTTCCCTCTTTGCCTCAGGGGTATATGGTTCATCGGCTTCTCCAAAGCCTAAGCTACCTCTGTCAGTTTCTTCTGGTTAACGTGCTTCAAAACAGGGAAATAAGAGCCCTTTCGAGAGTTCCCTGTGCAGTTCTGTCCCCACAATGTACTTGAAATGGAGATTTGCCATGGTTCTGTAGGAGAACCTTTATATCTCCCCAGAGGTCAGGATCTACGATGCCAGCTAGGACATCCAGACCGAACTTCCAGGCCAGGTCAGATTTTTGAGCCAATTTTATGTAACACCCCGCAGGGGTCCACCCCCATGAACTGGATCCAAAAGCGATAGCCATCTCCTGGCCACCTGGATGACATATCCTGGGGGCCTAGTGGGTGAGGCACCTTCTGGTTTCTCAGAGTGCCCTTGTGTCCCCTTGGAACCAGGAATCAAGGTATCTACTTCTCTTCTTTATAAACCCCAAAAATCCCATTACTTTTACACCTTATATTTACCACACAATACCCTCCCCCTATTTTCGCCACCTTCTACTATGTTCTACTTACATCCATGGGTCAGCTTGAGTCCCTCGGCATCGACTCTTACTTAACGTACCAGTTTGCCTTCCATTCACGGGGCACCTAACCGGACAGGAATTCCGTTAAAGAGGGACCCTCCAACTTTATCTTCTTACATGTGTTTTGTTACCCGCCATTCTCCACGTGAAACTCTGCGGTCCTCTGGCTAATGGCGGAAGTTGCCAAAATTCAGAAGATCTGGATCTGGGCCTAGGACGACTAGAACTGAACCATCCACACTGCTACCAAAATGTCCTCGAGCACCTTGAAGTGTCTCTTGTGCTAGATGGAATTACAAATAACGATGCCAGACCAAATATCCAGACAGACTCAGAAAATATGGCAAAATACAACTATATTCTCCGTTCAATAAAGCAGGGTGAACTGACGAACAATGGACTGATGCTCGCACACTCACATACAAACTTGATTAAACAGAGGTTATACACCCCAACATGCGTCAACTGTGGCATAATCCTACATGGCAAACTGGAAGGATTGGTTAGGGGAGCATATATACCTATGGAATATATAGGGGTTAGTACATCATTGGCTGCCCTCTATCTGCAGGGCATGCCTCAATCTACATCTAAATATGTGTAATACTGATTATAGCAAAGAAAATGGCTGTTGATTGGTCTATGCAACTTTGTATAGCACGTAGCCCCACAAACCCTCGGATTGGTTGGCATGCTCACCCAACCTTGGACTTTCGGCTCGCTAGCAGCACGTAAGCAAAAAAGAAAACCAGGTGCTCGAGTCACATCAGATTACTCCCCACTTTTCCAATTAGTCCATCTTTCATCAGTCCAACCATAAGCCAAGGTTTTGCACCCGTAGTTGAGCTTGTAGCCTGCTCTCTGTTCCGAGACATTCAAGTGAGTGCCAGCACATCACTATCTTCATCTGAAGCTTAATGAATAGCCCTTGTTTTGGACTTCTGTATCATGTGTGAGAAGACCACAAATTTGTCAATTTCTACCTCCTATTTACTGTTATTTAATTTAATTATACTGGGTGTTCTTGCTCCTCTTGACCTCTAGAGACTTGCTCACTCCGTAGTGTATAGACCTTATTCATTGTTAATTTTCCAATACTTGGCTCTTGCAAATGTTTTCTTCATCTTTACGTACACGTACATGGCTTTATCCATCTGCCTCCATTTGTGCCTTGCAATTATTACTTAAAATAACAACTTTGATGCCAGGCCAACAAAGACTCTTCTTTGTTTTGCACAGAAAGCTATTCCTCCAACGTCTCCTGACTCTGCAGCCCTGGTCTGTTTCTTAGGTAGTTGAAATGAGTCTTAATACGAGCCGATGTCCATCTTGCTATATTGGCCGCCTTAGCCACGTTATATTTTCCTCTATAGCAATCTTCTACATGTCTCATCTACCTTGCATTACTGTGTTTTTACACTTATTGGTCAGCAAGTTACTTTACCTTCTTTGTATTTATGATTACTTTATCATTTCGTACATGATTCTCTTGTCACTGCAGTTACATCGTCACACTTAATTATTTTCATATTGTTTCTGTATGTCCTTGTATATTTTCATTGTGACATCACTCTTCCCTCCTTAGATGTCCAATGGTGTGTGCTGACATCCTTCCACTCTTTCAGTATGAGGATACATTTGGGATGGTTCTCTGAGTGCATATCATCTCTCATACACTCAATGTGGTGTAGGCATAACACATGGGGTCCCACAAATAGCTCTTCTCCTGCTGTTCCAGTATGACGGCGGTGGGGGGGGGCTGGAGCTAGGCCTTGTTTTCTAAATCCCAAAGCTCCCGCGCATTCAGGATGGTGAGTCTTCAGGAAATGGCCTCCGCTTTCAGTGGCCTCGCCCTTTCAGCCTTAATGGTGACGATGCCCCTCCCCAGCTGGTGAGGGGCAGCACCACCATTAAGGCTGAATAGGCGAGGCACTGCCCCCAGCCAGGCAAGCCTATAGAAAATAAAGGCTGCCTGGCAGGGGAGCCAGTAGCCCATTGAGTGGGGGCTTGTCAAGGGGCGTGGCCTAATGAGCCAGTAGGTGACCCCCCGCCGTTAGGCCAGGCCCCCTTGATGAGCCCCGGCTCATTTTGTAGTACCAGTTAAGGCACTGCCCTTACATAATCCTGAAGGAAATCCTATTCTTGATCAAGGTCCTTTTTGCCTCCAGTTACGCATCCCCTTGCCCTTATCTGGTGACTTTGTCACAATGGACAAATCAATATAAGTCAGGATGGTGAGATGGGGAGGATAGAGGGCTCATTGCTTCAGAGGTGCCATCTTGGCAGTATCCTTTTAATGAAGGCTTTGCTGTACTGGCAAGATATGCCCACGGGAATTCCTAGTTGGAGAGCATCTGCGGATTCGTATTATGAAGCCTCTGAAGGCAGCCTCGAGAAAGTTCACATATGTGTTATATACATGGCATCTTTACTGTTCCAATTATCTGTTCACTTTCCTCCCAATGGCATCCGGTTTCTCTAATCTGTTCTATTGGCGCCACACACCACACTGTTCCATGTACAGCACCCCAGTTCAAGCTACAATACAATGTTCTTTGTATGTGTGGAAAATGCACACAGTTTTGAGTGTGCATCTTGAAAATGCGTCCGTCATCCCATCGTACATCCCATCATTTGCTCCAGGGCATGTCTTCGTAAAATGCTGCACAAGATGGCGGGTTTATATCAAGGATGCCATCCATCCGCCCAAGGTTTACAGAATTTCCCAGCAAACCTTTTATAGGATCTGAATGAAGCGATACCAGTGAAGGATTTCAGTGTCAAAAAACACTTTCAAGAAACAATGCTCTCGTGATTAAGGAAGGAAGAAACCACTGACTCTGTACTTTTATTTATGAGCAATGCCTATCAATGAGATCAAGCAAAGGGCTGGACCGGGCAAACCTCCCACTGGTAAAATCCAATCAGGTTTACAGGATGATCAATAAAAATGCAAATTCCATTGCAAGTCGATCTTTCTCATACATATTCATTCTAAGGATCATGGAAACCTTATTGAATGTATTCTTGGGCTGGTCAACAACCCCGGCCTTTAGCACAGCTGTAAACATATAGGGCCTGATTCCCCAGGGGGGTCATTGTGTAAACCTGAGTGGTAAAGCAAGGCGTAAAACCATGGCATCAAGTGCTTTATGCTTGGATTTACTGCTGCTAGGTATTTTCTAACCATTTCAAGGCGGGGTAGAGACATGAAGCAGAAATAATGTTTCCGCCATGCAAAGCTCCTCACCCTGCGCAACACACATGTAGGCGCATTGCCATCTAATCCATTGGTAAATCCCATCTGCAAAACACAATTGGCAGGGGGCACTTTTTTACAGAGCCGACTGTAAAAGCAAGGGACACAGGCAATGTTGCATGGTTGTACTCTTCACTTCTTCATTCTGTTTTTACGTTGAAACTTGCATGCATGGACCCAAAAGCACGGAAGTGCGAGAGCTGGCGGTTGCCTGTACGCAATTTACACTTAATATATAATAATCCTGAAAGACTTGTTCTGGTGCAAATATTTGTGAAATGTGCTCAGTTGTCGGCTTTGTGAATCAGGAATAAGGTAGCAGGTGCATGCCTGAAATGTTCACCATCATCTCCTAATTTTCTCTGGCACCTCTTTGTGAAACAAACCCGTAGTTGTATGCAAGGATTTGTGATTAAAATGATGAAGGGAGCCTTTTAATAGACAGAGATGTATGCGGCTTCTATAAAATCGCGATCCCTTGATGACTAACGATCTTGACAACCAATCAATGGCGTTTTACACTTTGCCAGACTTCCCGTTGTTGGCAGTTGCCGACAGCCTCTGCCCAGAGAGCGAGCACTGCTTCCCACGCTACATGCAGGCATCCTCTGATGTGCTGTTTCCAAGCTTCCTAGGAAAGTGGGCCCTACGGCAATCCTAACAGTGCCCTCTTCATGATGTGCAAGGAGAAGCGTAGACGTGTGACGTGCAAAGCACTCAGCAGGCAGGACACTACATTTAGACTCACTCGTTCTTTACCTGCTACTCTGCTGGTCCCACATCCTGCATGGAGCCACCACCATGCACTGCTAAGACTAACACCCAAAACATCAAAGATGACATCACAAATGTCATCAAGCGTTAGCCAACGCAGGCAGACTTCTATTGTCTCCGAAAAAGACCTCGTCGTGGCTCGTGGCAGGGAAAGGAACGCGCAAAGCGCTCAATCCGCAGCAGAATTGCTTCAAAAGGACCTTGTCGGGAATACGAAGAGTCTGACACGAAGCTGACAGTGCTCGTGTCAGCTTCATTTAAGACTCTTCGTACGCTTGAGGCAAAGTCTGCACATCCATGTTATTAATTCACTTAGCAATCTGAATTACCTGAACTATCTCAGTGAAAATTGCGAGCGGCGCTCCGGGGACCCGGCGGAAGAGGCACAAAGAGCCTGTGCGCCGAATTGGTCCAACGGCACGGAGGGAGGAGGGTGCAGTGACTGCCCACCAGCCCTTCACAGCCACTGCGCGCCGCACAGGAGTTACCATCCATCACCCGTTCACAAGTCGTGGAAGAGGGGGCCAGGCAGCTAAGTCAAGGAGGATTCCTGCGGGACAAGGACACTGGCCCTCCGACGCCGCCCACAGCAGCGGGGAGCCGAAATACGCACAGTCGAGGAACAACTCCCAGCCCGGTAAGGAGCGGAGGTGAGAGGGGGCAGTGTTTCCCAAGGACAGTGGGGTTTAGAGCGTGGCTCTGCTCCATCCTTTCCCCTCTTTCTGAGACCACTGTTTGATTTAGTAGTGGCGCACACCTGCAGAGCGGACCGAACAGTGAGGCATGCCGGCGGGCAGCAGGGAAACAGCCCAAGCACTCAATGACCCATGTGAGCCCCCCTGGGCCCTGAGAACTGTAGCACTAGAAGGTTCTCCAGCAGAGGCAGAGACCGCCTCTTGCCGCAGATTCACTGCCAAGGCACCACGGCAAGCCCAAAGGGAGTCGGCCTGAGCTCACATCCATCTCAGCCAAGGCCACTTGGGTTACACAACAAGGTCCGGATAGATACAGCCACAGAACTTAAATGACTTGACTCCCCAGCCCCGCACGAGTGGAGACGGCTCAACCACAGGAGGGAGAATAACAAATAGGGAAAGCAATGAAGGATGTGCGGAGACCCCTCAGACAGAGGTCCCAAAGGAGTGGAAAAGTGCCCCTAGAGCAGCCCCTGATACCGACAGGGCAAGGTCAACAACATAAACACGCACACTGTGGAAGCTGCTCCAATTGCTGACAGACACTAGTGATAGGGAGGCCACACCTGGAGCCAACAGCTGATAATCGGACAAACTTATTTCATTGAATTTCATAGATTTTTATTAGTGCATCTTAACCATAAAGTCCCTTTAACAACATTTTCTCACTAAATTCCATGGGTTTTTACCAGTGCACCCTAATTTGCCACAACTTTTAAATATCATACCTATACTTAATATCAAAGCATTTTCGTGCCATTCCCCACCTCCTAGCAACATTGTGTAACACTTTTTAACACTTCTATTAACTTTTTGCAACTTTTTTTCACTATTTTTGTGTTCACATACATTTGCGAACGTCTGACATCATCGCAGACTTTCCAGACAGTGTCAGGGGACCACACGTGCGCGCGGCATGATGATGTGTTTACAAACACGTCTGCACTTTGCAAACGGGTCAGTGCTTTGTGAACAGTTCGAACCTGCATTTTTAGCAGGTCTAGGAAGTTTAAACCAACATAATTAAGTCTGCACAGTTCCTACACCAATTCTTACATATTACATATTTGAAATCTAGAACAGAGCACATACTTGCAAGAATATTAACACACCTGCTATTTATCTTCAAAAATGGCATCAGCTATTACCATTTCTCCTCCCCAGGGGCCACCACCGCCAGCTGGAGGGACTAGACAACAGAAAAAGCAAATTTATGCAGAAAACAATAAAAGGGAACAGCAAAATGAGGTAGAGCAAATGCCTGCCTCCAGAACCCAGAGAGAATCATTTGTGTAGCAGTTTTTTACCACCGTTGGGGGTTTACCAAAGGCTGAGGCTTCCAAAGTGAAAAGCAACGTTGTACTCAGTCACGGACAACGGGGGCAGTATAGATACGGGACCACCTCCATGCGTCGCCACACCAAATCAACCACTGAGATTTTCTCAGAAAGGCTATTCCTTTCCCAGGAAGTAGTAGGCTGTCTTCCTCTACCTCATCTTCCTCAACCAGTACTGCGACCACACAGGCTACTCTTGTGGGGCACAAAATCCCACCAGCTACCTTGCAAGACATAAAAGAGGCTGTTGATCGATATATTTTGAAGACAAGAGTACTCTGTATATAATGCAACTCACCACTCTGCAGGGGAGAGCAGTTTCTACGTGCTTTCAAGGCTGTAATCAAGGAGCATGGGAAACACTGCCCCCTACCATACATGTAATGCACGGCTAACATCTTCCCCTGTTCACATGCCCCACCATAGCTGTGCTTGCTGCCCCTTCCCTTACTTCCCTCCCCATCTTACTTCCTGGCCTCTCCTGCAAACAAATAAAAAATAAAAAAATATCAAAAAAAGGTTCCTGTAGCAACCACTGTTCACAGTAAAATAGAAGAAGAAAATATGCTTATAGACTCCATCAACTTTATATTTTTCAGTAAAGTAGTTAGAATCAATAAGATTCTCCAACATTTCCATTAGCATTTCTTCTATGCTAATGGAAATAATAGACAATTGTATAGGACAGAAAAATAAAAAAGCACAGAAACAATTTTCGATTCCAAATACCTTTCTCTACCATAAAATCAGGTCCATAATCCATGGCACTTCATGACTATCTACGGTCTCCGCAGTCCTCTATCTAGGCCATGCATTATTCAAAAACCCGGATTGCATGTGCACACTACCACACAAGACAGCGCTTCTGCCCTTTTTACTTTTATGTTTGTAGCACTCCCTTATTGCCTGCTTTGAAACAGTCACACATATATCCACCAATCAGTTAAAAAACACTACATATAACCCTATCAACATATTAAACTTGTACAAACCATCTGCCACTTAGAAATGTTCTACAAATCTTTTGCATATGCATTTCACTTGCTTATCCCAAATAATTGTCCACACTGCTGCTATAAATGCACATATGCATTGTGCAGTAAAAGAAGTGCATGAATGGAAAGAGGAGTACGGATTACCAAGTGCTCATACAAGCCTAGAAGGAAAGTGCCAAGACATGCCAAACTGGGAGGTCACTAGCTACCTGCTGGTGAAGAGGATTCCCAAGGGTGTGGTACACATCTACCAGATGGTAGACCAACGGGGACAGTGCTGAAGGATGGGTACGGGGGTGTACTTATGTCGACTAGATATAGGGTCTCAATTAATTCCAAAGACATGCACTGGCCAAACACAGAGACATGCCTCCCACTCTCAGTTACAAAAAGTGTTTAACAAGCAGAGTATTGGTGTTACAGCAGCGGAGAACTGTAGCAGGGCAATATTTAGGGAAATTAAGTTGGACATATTGTAGTCCTTGCAATTAGCAGGAGCCAATGTACACATTTTAGGGCTGCAGCAATATGATCCCTGGGCTTGAGGCCAAGGATAAGTCTTGCAGCCCTATTCTAGATTAGCCGAAGGGGGCATAGACAACAAAGGGGGAGGTTAAGACAGAGGCTGTTGCATTAGCCCAGTCTACACATGACCAGGGCTCTACAGACATTGAGCTTCTGGGGCAAGGGGAGGAATGGTACAATGCCTGTAAGGAGGTCAAGCTGAAAGCATGGGCTTTCTTTACAAGCTCCAAAATGTAAGGTGCAAAGGAGAGAGAGGACTTAAATATAACCCCAAGGTTTTTCGCCTCACAGGATGGTGAGAGTAGAGGGCCGAAAGACAGCGGCCTGAGCGTAGGTTACAAACAGTACAGGTGTCACAGTAAGAAAGATCTCTGTCTTACTGGCATTAAGACGCAGATTGTTAGATACACAAATTCCTTCATGGCGTTTAGACAATTAGAGATAAAATAAATTAGGACAAGAAATTAGTTCAGGGAAATCCAAGGAAACCCGTGTTTCATTAACATAACACTGGAAATGAGAAAAGAAGAAAGACACCAGGTGAGCCAGAGAGACAAAATAGATATGGAAGAGCCACAATTATAGGATAAAACCTTGGGGTACTGTGCAGGTACACAGTGAGGTGGTGGAGTACAAACAGCCCAGTTGCTGCAGGTAAGGGCGGTTAGTGAGGAAAACAAATCAGCCAGTCCAGTGCCCGTTCCATGATGCTAATGGTGTCATGTAAGCATTTAATGAGGATATCATTGTTCACTGTGTGAAATGTGAATGAGACATCTAGCAGCACTGTCCTCAATTGTACTACAATCATAAATACCATATACACTTTATTTTTTGTCACTCTGCCATATTACAAATACTGTATACTCCCACTACATTATCTATAATTACTATAAACATATTACTATAGTATGTGTGGCCAGTGGCCACAACTGCCACAATAGAATTAAATCATATTGCAAGTACTTACAATACACCTTCAAATAACAAAACTCACTCCAACCCCTGCCATCCATATGATGTCCGCAAACAGTAAGAATGGACAGTAGCATCTGCAAACCCCTTTTCCACCTATAAAACAGCTGCAGGTGCTGCCGAGTTTGGGGAAATGGCGGTAGTCTGCGGACAGTGCTGTGAGTGGACAGTTTCGAAAACACATTTGGGGTTGTTTCATTGTTGATAGAGGGTGTGGAAAGGGTAGGGGAGTGGAATAAAGATAAAATGGAGTGGTTTTTATAAGTGAAAAAAAGGGTTTGCCGGTGCCACTGAGTCTGCAGTCAATTTATTTGCAAATATTGTATATACTTGCTATGTGGTTTAATTATATTGTGGTGGTTATGGTCAGTGGGCATATTCTTGGGGCCCAACAAATATGGCCACTGGCCGCCACCATTATAGTGATAGGTGTATAGTAATTATATGTACTGTAGGGGGAATAGAAATGATGTGGTTTTTATGATTGTAGTACAATTGAGGATAGTGCTTATGGAATATGTATTATTTACACTTGGTACACTTGGTGCAGTTACTTAGTTGTATACAGTAGTAAAGCTGGAATCTCTGGCTCGTTTTCTGTGAAAAAATGGTATAATTTGATAAGGATGATAGTTGAAAAGATTTAATTCCATATAATTTTACATATACATTTACTTTTTCTGACCCTCATAAACAGTAAGTTCTAGGCACTATGTTTGGTATAGCATTAGTGTGTGCTACACTGTTGTTGTATTGACTTGAATAATCATCGGGTCATTGGAAAAAATATCCATAGAGGATTACAAAACAAAACTAGTACAATGATGTCAGTGCGTGTATGTTTGTTTGAAGTGTGTTGTTACTAAGGGAATGTTTAAAGTAGTTAGTTTAGTTTAGTTTAGTTTATTATTTGATAATGCGCTCCAAACCCAGGGGTAGCCGGGTGCAGCAGTTACAAGAATACTTAGGCTTAAGTTGCATACATACAGAGGATACATACAGAGGATGCATTATGTGAGTTATTAACATATATACAATACAGAAATGCAAATATACATGAGATGCAAAATGTGCATCCCTCTCATTGGTCTGGTGTCAGAAGAATCAAGGCGGTTCTGCGCAATGATAGGACCGGGTTCAGTAAGTTAGTTGTCGTTAATCCAGAGCCAACTTTTCACTTTAGATCTGAATCTAGAGTAGAGTAGGGTAGGTTAGCTCTCAGTGCCGTAGTGAGTGCATTCCAGGTATAGGCAGCTCTAACAAGGAAGCTTGCTCCACCTGCTTTGGTTAGTCTAAATATGGGCGTTAAATATGGGCGTTTCAAGTAGGGAGTGGTTAGAGGCTCTGGTGTGGTGAGTAGAGGATTTTCTGGTCAGTCTAGCCGAAATGAATGGGGGCGCAGTGTTGTTCAATCCTTTATGTGTAAGCGATAGCGTTTTAAGGAGAACTCTGTCATTGATTTTTAACCAATGGTTATCTTTCCTAATGTTGGAGATGTGTGCTCTGCGGGATATGTCCAAGGCTGCTCTGAGAGCATTATTCTGAAGTATTTGCAATTTGTTTGTGACAGTTTTATTAGCGCCCGCATATAGGGCATTACAGTAATCCAATGTGGACATTACTAGGGCATTGGCTAGTGTGATATAATTAGTTTCAGACAGGTAGGGTCTGCAGGCCCTGATTAATTTGCAGGTATAAGCTGTGGAAGAAGCCAGGGAATTGACTTGTTTTTTGAGAGATAAAGTGGAGTCGAGGTAGAAACCTAGTGTTTTTACCTCCGTTGCCACTTTAATTATATTGCCGTCTATATTGAAGGCGCGATAGTTGGGGCTAAGTTTTTTGAGGTTGGAGTCAGTATCTCTGTTTTATCGTCATTCAGGCAGAGGCCATCCATGCCTGAATGATGGGGTACATCTTGTTTACTAGAGCTGTGTCTTCAACAAAGTTGCCAGATAGTGGTAAGAGGATCTGTGTATTGTCCGCATAATTGGTGAAGGTTACCCCAAATCTGTCAAGTTTGTCGAAGAGTGGCTTAGTGAAGATATTGTACATAGTGGGGGAGACACATGAACCTTGTGGGATGCCACAGGTGATATGTATTGGGTCCGCTGAGGCTAATGGGGAGAACACTCATCATACGGTTGGCTAGGAAGGATTGTACCCAGGCTATAGCTTCACTTGAGAAATGGGTGGCAGACGCTAGATGGTTGCATAACACTGCGTGGTCCACTAGGTCGAAGGCCACTGAAAAGTCAAGGAGGAGGAGCATGGCTGTTTTACCTTTATCCTTCAACTCGTCGATTTGTGTCTTAAGGTCGATTAGGTCCGTTTCAGTGCCATGTAATGATTTGAAGCTAGATTGGCATGATTCTAGTAGTTAGTTTGTCTCCAGATAATTTTGGATCTGGAGGTAGGCTACTCTGTCAATGATTTTAAGGAGAAATGGGACCGTGGTAATGGGCTTATAATTGGTTGGGATGGCTGGGTCAAGGGTCTGTTTTTTTAAGGAGGGGCAGAACCCAGGATTCTTTGAGGTTGGTGGGTACAGTACTGGATCTGAAGGATGAATTTATTAATTTAGAGATGAAGGGCGCCAAGTCTCTAGCTGCATCCTTAATAACTTGTGCTGGGCAACTGTCACTTTGGCAGTTAAATGGCTTCAGGGATAATATCACCTTTTCAGTTTCCAGAATGGATATGTTGGAAAATATGAATGGTTTGCAGTTACTTTGAGTGACTGTTCCAGGTGTGTCTGCCATGTGGGAGGTATGGGTACCAGTGGGATTCAGGGAAGCTTTCTTCTTTGCAATTTCCATTTGTAGGGTTGTGATTTTATTAGCTAAAGCATTTTGGATGCTAGTGCACCATTGTTTGTCCATGGGGACATTATCTATAGGTGTGGTTGGGTTTTCCATTTCCCGGAGGATGGAGAAGAGTTCTTTGGAGTTAGAGTTAGCTTTGCTTATTCTCTCATTAAATGTATGTTTTTTTGTTTGGATTATTTCCTTCTTATATTTTTGGCAAGGTTGTCGAGTAACATTTTATTCTCAACTGAAGGTGTATGCCTCCAAATAGCTTGGAGTTTACGTTTTTGGATCCGTAATTCTTTGAGGTGGGGTGTGAACCATGAATTGAGATGAGAATCTTGTTTACTTTTGCGCAATTTGATCGGGCAATAGTATCCAATGCTTTGGACATGGTGTTGTTGAATGTCTCAACTAGCATATTCGGGTCAGAATTGATAGCGCTAGCCGTGAGGGCTGGTAGGAGGAGTGGAAGTATTTTTTCAGCTGTGATTTCTTTTTTGCTCCTAGTATGCATGGGTGGAGCTGTTTCAAGCTTATCTAGTTTAGGTGGCTCTTTGTGGATGAGAAGCAGATGAGGTGGTGGTCAGTCCACGTTTGTGGTAAGATGTTAGAGATAGTAGTGTCGCAATTTCGGTTAGCTATCCAATCTAATGTCCGTCCTTTTATATGTGTAGGGGCTAAGACTTTTTGGGTGAGTCCATGATCTGCTAGGATTCACGTTCATGTATTCTAACTACATCAGACTTTAGAAGAAGGTTTGTAATAACATAAATTGTGATGGAGTATTTCCAGTGTATTACGATGAAGGGTATTTTTTAAGTAGTTTGTTTGTTTTAATCACTTGTAATGCGCACCAGACCCATAGGTTACCGGGCGCAGCAGTACAGAAAATGCAAAGCTTAGGTTACAGGTTACAGATAATATACAATGAAGAACATAAATATACAGTAATGTACAGGTTACAAATAGTGTGTAGTGATGTGCATGTATGTACAATTATATACAGGTTACATTTGAGTGAATACTGGATTTTACATGTAGCATGCTGAAAAGTAAAAATTAGACTTTTGAACAATGGAGTGCAGAATAAGGGTGAAATAGTAGCAGGCTACAGCCAGGCTCAATATACATAGACCAGAGAGGTTGATTAGTGGTAGGGCGACACTAGCTTAAATAGGCACTATCAGGCTAACTAGCACACATCAAGGAGGTGCAAGTGGGATAGAGTGGTAACCGGGAGGTGTCTAGCATGACTGCTCAGAAATGTAGCCAGTCTACTCTAGGGATTAAGGGAGCTGGGTGGGTACTGATCAGTTAGATGTCAGAGGCCTTCAGGAGATTGCTATATTTAGATCTGAATTTCAGAAATGGCTGGTCTTCACGTAAGGTAGGTGGCAGTGAGTTCCAGATTTGGGCTGCTTGGACCTGGAAGCTAGTTCCTCCGGCCTTAGACAATTTAAATCTAGGTGTGATGAGGCTGTTGACATTGGAAGTTCTTGCAGGTCTAGTAGAGCATCTTTTAGAGAATTCATCGGTGAGATAGCTAGGAGCGGCATTGTTTAGGGCTTTGTGAACCAGAGATGCCGATTTTAGTTGTATTTTATTCAGGGTGGAAAGCCAGTTATTTTGGCTCCTGATGTGCGGTATGTGTGATCTTTTCGGCACGCCGAGAGCAGCTCTCAAGGTGTTGTTTTGAAGGGTTTGTAGTCTATTGATGATGGATTTGTTAGCACCAACGTAAAGGGCATTACAATAATCAAGCCGAGATAAGATTAAGGCTCTGGCTAGGATCATGCAGTTGTTGTTAGATAGGAAGTGTTTGCCAGCTCTAATGAGTTTGCAGGTGTAAGCAGTGGCTGAAGCCAAGGACTTCACCTGTTTGTCGAATGAGAGGGTGGAGTCCAGGTAGAAGCCGAGCGTCTTCACTTCCTTGGACACCTTGATGGTGTTTCCATCAATTGTGAATGAGGCATAGTCATGGCCTAGTTTTTTTAGGTTGGCATGGGTCCCCAGGATGATAAGTTCTGTTTTATCATCATTCAGGCATAGACCACGTGAAGCCATCCATGCCTGGATGATGATATGCACCCCCTTCACCAAGGCCAAATCATTGTTGTAAGTCCCTAGAAAGAGGGAGTAGAATCTGTGTATCATCTGTATATTTCATGTAGGTGATACCAAGATGGTCCAAATCATCAAAAGGGGCTTAGTGAATATGTTGTATAGAGTGGGGGAGACACAGGAGCCCTGAGGGACTGCCTGGATGATGATATGCACCCCCTTCACCAAGGCCAAATCATTGTTGTAAGTCCCTAGAAAGAGGGAGTAGAATCTGTGTATCGTCTGTATATTTCATGTAGGTGATACCAAGATGGTCCAAATCATCAAAAAGGGGCTTAGTGAATATGTTGTATAGAGTGGGGGAGACACAGGAGCCCTGAGGGACTCCACATAGTATGGGGATCGGGTCGGCTGCTGCTGAGGGCGAGAACATTCTCATCATCCTGTCGCTGAGGAAGGACTCTATCCAGGTTATGGCCTCTTTAGAGAAGTGCGCAGCCGAGTCTAGGTGGCTGCAAATTACTCCGTGGTCCACGAGGTCAAATGCAGCCGAGAGGTCCAGCAACAGGAGGAGAGCCATTTTGCCTTTATCTCCCAGGACATCAATCTGTGCCTTAAGGTCGATGAGGGCTGTCTCTGTGCCGTGTTGTGGCCGGAATCCAGACTGGCATGCTCCGAGGAGCTTGTGTAATTCCAAAAATGTTTGAATCTGGTTGTAGGCAATCTTGTCCAAGATTTTGAGCAGGAACGGAACTGTCGTGATGGGGCGATAGTTCGTCGGAATGAGTGGGTCTAAGGTTTGCTTTTTGAGCAAAGGGAGTACCCAGGATTGTTTTTAATTGGTCGGAACAATACCTGTTGCGAAAGAGGAATTGACAAGTTTCAAAATGAATGGGGAGAGATCTCTGGCAGCCTCTTTTATAATCTGGGCAGGGCAAGGGTCGCCCTGGCAATTAGATGGCTTAAGGGAGAGGATGACTTTCTCAACCTCAAGGGTAGTAGTTCTGGAGAACGTGAAACGACCAATGGGATCCAGTTTGTTGGAAGGTAGCACAGTATTTCCGTTGCTAGGCTGGGATAGTTGGCTAAGGGTGTCCTTTTTCTTAGATATTTTGTTTTGGAGCGTTATTATTTTGTTGGAGAGTGCTTGTTGGATATTCGAGCACCAAGTTTTGTCTTTGGAACATATGTCTGGGATGGGGATAGGGGACTCTAGTTCCTTGAGGATGGTGAACAGTTCTTTCATGTTTGATTTGGCATTTGCTATGCGTGTGTTATTCGAATTTTGTTTCACCAGATAAATTTCTTTTTTGTACCGGGTGGAGATTTCCATAAGTTTGTTTTTATGGTCTATAGAGGGGGAATACCTCCATGCTGTTTCACAGCTCCTTTTGAGGAGTTGTAAATCTTTTAGTTCTGGGGTAAACCATTTATTTAGGTGGGCTTTGGGTTTACTTGGTCTAAGTTTTAAATGGGCAATGCTGTCAAGAGTGGTTAACATGATTTTATTGTATTCATCGACCAGCGTTTCGGGATCTGATTGGTCCATTAGTTGGTTGAGAGTGGGTAAGATGGCAGGGATCACTTTCTCCTTCGTGATGTTCTTTTTGTTTCTTGTGGGACAGGGCAAGGCCATGATAGGTGCTGGCGGGGTAGGTCTGGAAGTGGCTAATTCAAAGGACACAAGGAAGTGGTCTGTCCAAGGTTGCTGTAGGATGGATTTGATGTTTGCGGTGCAGTTGTAGTCTGCTAGCCAGTCAAGGCTTCTACCTTTGATGTGGGTGGGTTTGAGCGTTCTTTCAGTTAGACCCAGGTCGGTTAAAGAGTTAGCAATGATACTTGCATTTTTATCTAAGGGGTCGTTGTAGCCCAGGTTGAAGTCGCCCAGGACAAGTATTTGTGATGTAGTTTTCAGGTTGTTGGCGAGAAGATTATGGATATCCTCCTCGAATGTCCCTAAGGGTCCAGGAGGTCTGTAGATGAGGTGGATAGACAATGTCTGAGAGTTCACTAGAGGAAGTTTAATGGAGAGCGCTTCGCAGGAGTCAGATCCTATGGAAGGTGTAGTTCTTATATCTAAGCTAGTCTTAGCAATGAAGGCAATGCCACCGCCCCGCATGTTGGTTCAGTCCTGTCTCAGTATGGTGTAACCAATTGGGATTGCTAGGGATAGGAGGGGTCCTGCAGCGTCGTGCAACCAGGACTCTGTAATGGCGAGAAAGTCCAGGTTCTCAGCTAAGATCAGGTCATGAATATCCGAGGCATGTGCAGTTATCGATCTGGCGTTGATTAGTCCACCTGTAATAGGGGGAGCCGTAGTCGTAGTGGGGGTGGATACTGATATAGTAGGTCTAGAAGTAGATTGTGGCTTCTTGTTTTTGGTGGAAGGGATATATGCTTTCTGGGTAGAGGACCTTGTGTTGGCAGGGGGCATGGTTCTGGACAGTGGCTCATGCAGTCTCGATAATCTTGCTCTGAGTCTAATGTTTCTGCACGGTAAGCTGCAGGGGATGCTTAGACGCCCGCTAGAGGGACTCTTAGATAATCTTTCCATAATGGGGGGCGGGATGGGAACTGTATAACTAGATTGGGATGAAGCTGTTTTAGTTCCTATCGAGGGGTAGCTATTTGTTTTACAATGGCTAGTGCCACATAGGCATGTGTATAGTATCAGGCAATGAGCTATACTGTTCATGGTGCAAGAAAGTGGTGAGAGGATGCTGAGTAGGGTGTTCTGGCTGCTGTCAGCAATCTGGATTCAGCAGATCTGGTGAGAGCTGTGCCTGAAGGGAGCAGGAGTACTAGTGGGGGCTGCAGGGTTAGCGATTAGCAGGGCACACTAGGCAAGGTTGGGCAGTGTACGGATGGGTGTGCAGACAGCGGAGGCTAGATTCAATTAAGGCTCAGATGCAAGAATTAGACTAAGATCAGGTGGGTGCTAAGGCAACAAACAGTCAATCTATGGCAAGTAATCACATGGGCAATAGCTTGGTTCAGGCGGTCATACATGAAAATGATAAGTATAAGTATGTATGTCACTTCAGTACAATAGTGGCACAGGCAATACAGTTAATAGCTGTTCATAACATTAGCAGCAGAGGCAGTTCAATGATATTGCACATGTAGTGTGTGGCAATAAGGGGGAGAGCAATACTATTTACCTGTTTCAGCGTGAGAGCAAACGCAGACGGTGGAATGAATGCGGAACGCTGGGCCATAGTATGAGACGATGGGTAAGAAGTAGGAGCAATGTCAACAATAGGCTGTTTTGAATTTTTGCACATTAGATTATTGCACATATAGGATTAGGCAGAAATATAGGGTCACGGGTACGTGTCGTTGTAGTGGAGGAGTGAGTCAGTACCTTAGTAGTGGGGTGAGATGACTTTGTCCTTGGAGTCGGAATAGGCGGCTAGCGACATCCACCGGCGAACAACGGCAAACAAGGCCTTTTTCTCTGGCCTTCACCTCCTGGCCGGCGTTTCCGTCTGTCGGCGGTTGTTTCCCACTTAGATGGCCTTCGGTTGCCTAGCAATCAGGCCACGAGGCTGGAGCCTCGTTTTCATCCCGCGCTGCGCCCGCCATTGCAAGGCCAGGCGGAAAAATGGGACAAGGTCAGGCAGGGATTTCAAAGCAGACAAGAATAGCAGTACGATTACTGCTCAAACGGTGCACAGGGGCTTCAAATGCCGGGTGAACAGGGGCTTCCAGATCTCACCCTTGATGATATTAATCCCATGCTGGTGGATGTGGGATCGCGTGATGGGCTGCTCTCAGCAGCAGCTCCTGGGTGAATGGTCGGTGCGGGCAGGGGCTCCTGCCCTCTCCCTCAGATGATCGTGGCTGCACTGTTGGCCGATGATAGTTATATACCTGTTGGCGTATTCTAACTATCTTGACTTTTAAAAGTACCATTGTAGCATTATGGATGTAGTTAGATACCTGTTGGTGTATTCTGTTTATTGTGCTACAGTTTAGTGAGTACATTTGGGTTGAAGGAATATTAAGTAGGCATTTGTTAGATTTGCTGGTAACCTATGTTTTGGAGTAACAGAGGTGTTGTTACATTGAAACCAACCACTTATTTTTTTTGACATATGCAGTATAGTGCCATGAAGTGATTGTGGCACCAGTGTGGTATATTATATCTACTGTTGTGAAGGTTTTCTTCCCAAAAGATACTTGGCCGGGTGTGAAGCCAATAAGCTTACAGTTATTTTTGGTACCATCTGCATTGTACCTTAGAAGCATTAGTATGATAGCGAGTTGATTTGCACGCTAGAGCGATTGTCGGAATTGCAAAAATGGCATAATATGCCATGATTTGCATGCTGCAGAAGTTTGTAAAATGGAATGGATTTAGAATCTGGTATAGATACATATACAAATAGTTCATTAGGGATGTGCTTTTAAGAAACATGGTGGTATGGAAGGTTGCCCAGAGCAATTGCCAGTGGTTTAGATTCATTTGAAACCTTCCACCCATCACTTCACTTTTGTGGTCACTTAAGAAACATGGTTGCAGAGAGTGCATGTATGTTTGCACGTGTATGAAATTTGGAAGATTTCATTAATAGGGATGTTTTTGCTTTGCAGTGATTGTAGTAAGTACATTAGGAATTCTTGTGGATCGTGCTGCATGTTTATGGTAAATGTCACCGTTCCTGCACAGTAGTCCAATTGTAGTCTTTTACCGAGACACTGTGTTGTCAGGATTAATTGTGGCATTTCCATGAAGGACAAGGATTTGCAAACGCAACTGGTCCGAGTCATTTAAGTAAATGTTGTGATTAATTGGTTTCAATTGGAGGAGCAGATTGATTGTTACATTTGCATAGCAATTTACCCCAGTTGTGTTGCTGAATTTAAATGGACCAGAGAGTTCTGTCTGTGCATCATTTGATGGGCCTGCAGATTTTCTTTGAGAAGAGACATTTGTCTCTTTTTTTCAGATGGATGTGCAGTTGAGTTTGTATTAGACAGTTTTGCGGTTGTATTATTTGATGGAGAAGGAGTTGGTAATTGTTTCTTTAGCGGTATTGTTGGGAGATCTGTTGTACATTCTGTTTGCATTAGTTTCCTTTTTAAAGATCACATTTTTTGAGGTACAGGGTACATGTGTAGATGGGGGTGTACAGTGTACGTAACCTGTTGTGTTCTAGGATGCAAGGAATGTCAGCGTTATCTTGGTTTGCATCAAAGTTAAATAGGGTAAAACCATTGCATATACTCAGATGTGAAAGTGCGATGCAACTCATACCTTCCTTAAAGACTGTGCTGCCAATGTCAATCAATGTGTGATGTAGGATTAGACCTTGTGATTTGTGAATAGTGACAGAATATGCAAGAGATATAGAAAATTGTGTCTGCACACGTACATGTCTTTGAAAAGATGGAAACGTGCTATTGTGCGGCCCATTTTCTTAAGTTCACCAAGGTTTTCAAAGTGGATGTTGACAAACTGAATGTTGTTGTCATGTGGATATGTTTCGAAGTCAACAACTGTACCAATTGCTCCATTTACTAAACATTGTTCTGCATCAAGGTTACATTTTAGAATTACTCTGCAGGTTAGGTACAAAGTTAATATTTTCTCCAATCCAACTGTGTTGGAGATAGATTTTTCTAAGCTATTTAGTTGTGATGTTGCTTGTTGACACATAGGGACTGTCATGCCGTGCACTTCTAGTTTGTCTGAGGAGCTGATATGCTGTATGGGTTGCATTTCTTTTTTTAACATTGTCTCCTTGAATTGACTACAGCTTGCAAGGGTTGGTATTAAAGACATGCATTTTAGATTTTTTTCAGTTAATTGCTCCATTACATCAGGAGCAGATGTATTTGGCCGATGTAGCTCATGGATTAGTCTACTATTTAAGATCAATTTTGTATCTTTAGTAAGTAGACCAGTTCTAATGCTTTTTAAAATGTTAGCATAGGTGAGGTTGGCAGACTGACGGATGTTTGGAGCTAGTTCTCTGTATGGAAAATGTTGCCAGAGATTTACATTTCCAATGCTGCCAAGTGTGCTGTGGCATTGTTTGTGTCCTAATGTTTTGAAAATAGGTTGACCTTTTACTGCTGTTAAATGTAGGTGGTCTCCGAAAACAATGTGTTTTCCTCCAAACAGTTATTCATAGTCAGTTTTTAGGAATTCATTTAATCTGAGGTGAATAAAAGCCAAAATGAGGTTGGAAACCATGCTTACTTCATCTATTAGTCTCACTTTCATTTGTTTCAGAATTCTGCGTACTTCAGTAGCAGCCTCTGCTGATAATTTGTAGTATTCTAATTTGTTTTGGTTTTCTACTGGAAGGAGCAGTTGCCGGTGTAAAGTTACTGCTCCTATGTTGTAGATAGCTAAACCTGTGGAGGCTGCTACAACAGCTGAAAGGATATTGTTTGTCAAGTTTTGTAGAAATGTGCTGATTTTTTAAAATTAGAATGTTTTACCAAAACCAACATCACCACTTAGACACAGGAGCAGAGGTCTATACTTGTTTTAGTTTCATTTTTAAAACCCTGTTAAATGTCTTTAGTGACTGTGAGATAAATGGTGAGTTATTCATCATTTATCTGTGATTTGATCACTGACAAGTCTTCAGTTTGTTTATATTGACACATGGTATTTTCTACCTCATTCATGACTATTTCTGCTTCATTTAGAATGAGTGGTTCTCCAAGTGGTTCTTGGCTTCCTGTAAGGGAAGGTTGACTGCCCTTGGGAGTGTCTTTATCTAGTTGACCTTCAATATCTTCCTCTTGTTGGCATTCATTGTCCAACATTTTTTTTGTATTGCTTGAAATTGACATTTGCTATACTGCTTTCATTTGCTTTGAATGTAGCTTCAAATAAGTCATAGTCACCTAATAAATCGTCTTCTTTTCTCCAAGGTTTAAAACTTTGCAGCAGCGCCATATAATACATTTCTCTGTGTTGTAGAAATTTAAATGATAACTTTACATGATTAAATTAAGCTGGGTTTGGTACGTTTTACTAGGCTTCTTTCACAAGTTGAGACTGAATATTTCACAGTTGTCTCATCTGGTATGACATTGTTTTTTGTAGGAATACTTTAGAGCTATGTCGTACAAGCACATGTTTTCCAGAGCAGTACTTCTGTTTGGGTAGTATATGTCAATTGTCTGTCAATTAAATTGTTTTTTTTTAAAATGCCCTGGCTGTTCGGATAATTTGAGTCTATTGTATCTATCTCGTGGTAGGATTTATACTCTTTTATGGGATGAAGCTGGAAGAAGGTTTAGCCAGACAATGTGTTCAGATTTGCCATATGAGGCTGTACCTGTTAAATGGTCTGCAGCTTTGTAGCACCTTCATTCTCTATGGGAGAGCATTTGCATACCTAAACTGTGCAATTCTTGTGACAGTGTTTTGTCAGATGATGTGTCATTTCAGAGGTCTTTTAGCTTGGTTTTCTCAGCTTTGGTGAGATAGGCTGTGCGATATCTTGCAACTGCAGTGGAATTGTCTGCAATGTACTGTATGTCTATGTTTGCATTTTACAAGAGGGCAATGATTGCACTGTAATCATTGATGTACCTGGATGCTTCGACCCTTTTAATGTTGTATGTGTTTTTAGGGGATTTGCCTTTTACACCGTGTCTAACAGAAGACATCAAGCTATTCACTTGTCCCTTGGTGGAAACTGGTCTAGGGAAGCGAAAGCGACATTTGGTATAGTATTTACCTTTGTTTTTATACCTATGTCAGCAGTATTTGCTGCACTTAAGTTTTTGGAAGCGTAAGATTTGTGTATGTAGGTCACTCTGTGCTTTCTGAAGGGATGTTGCAGGTTATATATGTTTCTATAAACTTTAAAACAGTATCATCAGTGTCATGGACACATTTGGGGGCATCTTTTATCCACAAAAGCATGTGGATGCGTGGTGCGACTCTGGATTGATATTCTTTTCTCCAAAAGAAGTGTTGCACTTCTCCAAACAGAGAGGTCATTTTATTGCAGATAAAGTGCAGCATGGCAATGGTGAAAGTACTTTGATACATTGACAGGGTCAAGAGAACAGAGTTCTCCTGGTGTTTTGATATCTATTTTATCTTTATTTTGGTTTGCAGTGCGTAAGAAGTCGTGCAAGTCATCCCATGTGTACTCTGCACAGCTTAAAGTAACAAACCATATGGGGGGCTTAGGCTCCTCAGCATACATTGGACATCAGCGTGACATTGGAACCACCATTCTTTCCATGCTTGTTTGCCAACAGATTTGTGATACTTGACTGTAAAACATCATCTTTGTCTTTTATTTAGTTGAGAAGCAGAGATGTTTAGAAAATAAGATCCTGTTTTTAATGTGCGTGCCACTCCATAACAGAGTTGCTAGTTAACTTTCAAACAGGAGGTGGAAAATGCATTCTACATTTTGTGTGAATCTGGGGTCTTCAGAATGCATTCGTAAAGAGTCCTGATGCACTAATTTGTGTAGGAAAGAGTACAGGAAAAGAATGTGCTTTTACACTTTTTTCCCATATGCTCATTGGGGATCCTTTGGCTTGATGCATTTGTTATGTTTCTAAGGCATCTTCAATGCTGTCTTTGGAGTGTAGTGGGTGAATTGTGTACTGGTCTAAAATGTTGGCTGCAGTAACAGGATTTACACATTCAAATTGGCCAGTTGTTAGTGAATCTTGAATTATTTGGGTGGTTTATTTTAAGTTTTCCTCTATGTTTATATCTTTGCAGTATTCATTGTTTTCTTTTAGATATTGTAGGAATTGGCTAACTTTGTTTAAATCAACTATTTGTTGCCAAATTAGTTTTTTTTTTGTTGATACACCATAAACTAGTACAATCAAACATTAATCTATTGGTTGTTGCACTCCCAGAGTTTCTTCATTTTCTTTAAGATTTAATGACAAATATACTACTTTGCCACGAATGCCCTTTAGTAACTCAGATGGAGGTAATGTGGCTGTTTTCGGCTGAAGCCGTATTATAGCTTGAGATGGGTGTACTGTTTGGATTATAATGCTCTCGTACAATTTAAGTTGTTGGAGAGCCTTTGGAAGTGGTAATATTTCTAAGTTATCATTGATAGCACTAGATGGCATTTGATTATTGTCAAACTTTGTTTTGTAGTACATGCAAATTATTGAGGGGGTCAGTTATTTTGTATTTATTTTCCGCTGTTATATATACAGCTAATTGGGATTCTTTATTGATCTCTATTTTGTAGGTCATATCTACTGTTGTTGTGCTCTTTCTAGGAAATGTTCTGCAACAACAGAGACATACACGGTCTGGTATTTCAGCAGATATGTTCTAAACGTAGCTATTTCTTTTTTGTATGTGTTTGTTAGGAGTTCGGTGTGTGTGAGGTTTTCGGTAATGTTTTCTGAAGTTACTGAATTGTCTTAGTCAACTTCAGTTCCAAAGTACGTACTTTGGATGTGCTCTATTTTCTGAAGGAGTTCTTTGGCTGTTCCATGTAGTAGAATGTTATTTAAATTATGCAGTTCTAGAGCAGGACTTTTTGCATAATATAGTCTATGCACAAGATTCCGTATAGCAGAGTTGTGTGTTGCTCACATTTTGATGTGGTGGAAGATGCTTTTGCAAGCAGTTCCTGAAATGCAGGCTAATGAATGTCCTGCCAGCCCAGTGTGAGTGTGCAGTGGACAGGAGTCTATGGTTTGTAACATTTTCATTCTACTTTTGTCTTTTAGTTTGACATACTGATTGAGGAATTGTTGTAAAGATGTGAAGGATTGTTGCCGTATATTACACATTGAGCTGCATGTCCATTTGTACACTGGACGTTTTATTTGGTCGAAAGGAACATTTGGCTGAAAGTTTGTTTGGGATGTTTCTTCTAAAAGAGTTTCTTTTGCCATAATGAGGGCTCCTACCATTACATACCCTCGACCATAACGGTCTACGGCAATTTTTTTTTGTTCTTGTTTATAAGCCTCTTCATTGAAATATGGTTCTGTGCTGCTTGTGTGAATCTATTCACCTTCACAGGAGTTTGAAAAGGTATCTATATTGACATTGCACATGTTTAGATTTACTTTTTGTAATTTATTGATTAATTTAGTAGTGGTTTCATTCTGTTTAAAATTAATCTAAACAATTTTCTCTTTAGTAGAAATACGCTGTCAATTAGAGCTTTAAAGATTAGTCTCCTGCAGTAATTTTTAAGGGTACATCGTGACTTTTCAGCTGTTTTTACAAGATTGCAAAAAACTCTGCGGTGGAACATTTTTTGTAAATTCATTTTTTTGATTGCTTTATAGTGGTTAGGTTAACAATGGTAGATCTAGTGTCATGTTCATTAGCAGTCTTTTCTCTGTATATCTTTTTTTACATTTCGTTTTTGTAAGAGGAGCTTTACCTTTTTTAGTGGTGGCTGGTTTACTTTTCTTGAGTGAGGTTACTAGCTCTTTTGTTTTAATGTTTTCTATTAATTGTTTTAGACGTGGATGAGTATCTACTTGCTTTTTTTCTTATCTGCTCTATTTTTGCTTTCTTTTCTACAGAGCTGCTTTTCAGTAGGCATTTTGTTGTGGCTGTTGGCACAACAGAAGGTTTGGGTTTCAAAGTTGTGGAATGTATATGGATGTGTTGTGGATGGGTGTGTGAGTGTGACTGGAGAGATGAATAGTGTGTTGTGTGATTGTATAATGGGATGATAGTTGTGGTTGATAAGGTTGTAAAAGTAAGACTGTGTACAGGTTTGATGGGTTTGGGTTAGTGAGTAAGAAAGTGGTGGTGAGAATGAATACGTTGGGAAATTGTGATGTTTTGAGGAAAACAGTGGGTGTTATTCTGGTGGTGTTGAGATGGAAATACAAAGAGTGTACATGTTACAATATAATGAGTAAGAGTGAAATAAATGTTGCTGATTTGAAAATAATACTCTATGCTAATATATAGTGACACTACATTGTTACGATAATAGAGATGAATACTATAGGAATGTACTTACTTTGTAGGATGTGAATAGTGTTCTCTTTTTTCGGTAGCTGTCTTTGGGAATTTTCTTCTTTCCTGTAATTGTAAAAGAAGGTTAGTAGGTATATATGGTAATGGTCAAGTACTTTTAGTAAGAGAGGTTGTCGTTTATGAATGTAGGAGGAGTTATTGGGAAAAAGACTTAATAAAGTTGTGTTATGGATGATGCACTAAAGTATGTTAAGTATATTGTTAGAACAATTGGAGTATGAGTAGTGGTGTTTGGTGGATTGGAAAGAACAGGGCAGAAATGGGTGTAAGAAAAAGGTGCATGTGTAGGTTACTTTAGTGCTGCTGATTTTAATGAAAGAAGTGCTGTGTTTGTGGGGCAGTGTATTTGTAATGTGTTGCAGTGTTTTTAAAGAATTGGGAAAGTGTGGCCTAGTGGTAATGCAATGGCGTTTTACAATATAGGTTGGAAAACAAGAGTACTTTATATGTAAGGTGAAGTGTATATAGATACTTTGGCGGTATACACATATGTGTGAATAGGCGGACAATGGCGGCAGTGTAAGGGATGTAATGAGTAACGATGGAATGTGTGACATGTTTCTGGAATGGAAAATGGAAAATTCAGAGCGTTTGCAAATGTTTCTTTTTAGGAGCATTTTCATGAAAGTTAAAAAATGCATATGTGCATTTATAGGAGCACTGTATGCAATGTTTTTATAAAAGAAAAGCAGATGGAAAAGATTTGTAGCACTCAGTGTGTGTGTAAGTTTAATATGTTGGCAGTACATGCATACATTTCGACTTAATCCATTACATTCAGCAGGTGCTTATGTAGTCCTCTCTTTTGTGTTTGTACTCTGGGACTCGTAGTTCCACTTTTCCCATTAAAAAACGTGGACTACAAGTTCCAGATTGCACAAAAAAAACAGGACTGGATAAGCACCTACAGAGTGCAATTATGTTAGCAAGTAAGCATGTACTGCCAACATATTATACTTCCACATACCGTGTGCCACTTAAAAATGTTGTAGAAATGTTTTTCAGCTGCTTCTTCTTTATTTTAGGAAACAGTTACATGCAAGGCTCCTATAAATGCACATATGCCTTTTTAATTTTCATGAAAATGCTCCTAAAAAGAAACATTTTTAAATGCAGTCCTGTATTTTTCTTTGCATTGTGGGACTTTTAGTCTGAGTTGTATAATGGGAGAAGTGGGATTACAAGTCACAGAATGCAAAGAAATAAAAGAAGACTTGATAAGCACCTACAGGTTGGAATGGGTCATGTTGGCAGGTATGCATGTACTGCCAACATATTAAACTTGCACACACCTAGTGCCACTTAGAAATGTTCTACAAATGTTTTGCATGTGCTTTTCTTCTGTTAGAAAAAAGTTACATACAGTGCTATTATAAATGGGTGCTTGGATTTCTTTAACTTTTATCAAATTGCACCTAAAAAGAAACATTTTTAAATGCAGAGCATTGTAAGTATTTGCTGCTTGATGTGAGAAGGTGCTGAAAGCCGCAAAGCATGGATATATATATTTGTAATAGTTAAAAAAATAAAGGCATGCCTGTACTATGTATTGTTAGATGCAGGCATTGTTGAATCTGGAAAGAGAAATGTTGGAGAGTTTCACAGTAGTTTTTGATGCAGATGGCTGTCATTAACAGGAGATATGTACTCTCAGAGTTCAAGTGTACATCTGAAGTGTTGAACTGAGAAGACAGGTTTAGGTGTAGAGTTTGTGGGTGTGATTGGTGGATGGATGTGGGACTATTTGAAAGCAGCTAATTACGGAGTGTTACAAACATGAAACTGGAAAGGGTAGAAGGGCTGCCCTGTGCAGTATTTCGCAGATGGCACGTGCCACATCCGGGTCTTTTGAGGATGCCTGGCATGGAAAGGGGACTGCAGAGACCGCAGTCATTCGTGGTGTCTGCAATTATCAGGGGTTAGCCAATCAGGTTTTGTGGGTGTGGTGTACAGGAAGAGAGGGTGGCAGGAGTTTTGTTTGGTGAGAGCACTGAAGATGGCTATGGCTATGTCTTTGATGAGGCAGAGAGTATGGATTTGGGGGCACTCTTGTATTCGTTGGATGAAGGTCTATTCTGAGCACTTTGAACTGGCTGAAAATCTTGGATTCCATGAATTTGAAGTGTCATGGTATGAAGTGCAAGGAATGAAGTGGGCTGACTTACTCCCATTTTGTAAGAATATGGTTCACTTAAAACATTCAGACATAATTGTTGTTCATTGTGGAGGGAACAGTTTGTGGTACGTTACCAGAATTTCATTCCAGTTTGCAATGAAGGATACATTTGAAAAGTTGATGGAAATGTTTCCAAATTCGCAAATTATGTTTTCTCGCATTGCTCAGATACAAATGTGGATGTGTTCGAATTTATTTTGTCCAATGGAAAAAAGCAGGGTGCAATGTGAAAAAAGCTCTGTGTGCTTTTTTGCGAGATGTTGGCATGACATCTTTTCATAATGAGAACATTACATTTGATATTGTCAAATTTTTCAGAGAGATGGAGTCCATCTAACTAATGTGGGAAATTTTTCTGGAAAACGTTCAAAATGCATTGAACATATACAGTATGGATTGATCTATTTGTTAGAAGTTGGATTAAATTAAAAGGAAAAATACACAAAAAAAATATGAAACACTTTTTGTGAAAGTTCCAAAAAATAATTACGTTGTGTAGAATATTTGTTGGTGTAGTATATAAAACAAAATAACAACAAAAAAAAGTTAAAAAGAGAAAAAAAGGTTCTTTTAAAAAACACAATTTTTGCGTGAAAAACTATTAAAATGATTTCCATTACCCCACTCCTTGCCTGGAATTTCCCAGATGTCTGCGGTCTACTGTGCTGTCTGCAGACTGTGCAGGATGCAAAGGGGCTTGTGACATTTGTTTTTCTTACTTCTATTTTTTAACTGTGAAAGGTGGCTTCTAATCGAAATGTTTTTTGGTGTTTTTTTCATTTAGTCTTTTTTTGGGCTTTTAAAAAAATTACAGTAGAGGGAAGGTAAGGTGGGGAAGGGAGGGAAGGAGGAAGCAACAACCACAGAGACGGAGGGCACGTGGACAGAGGAAGATGTTGGACGAACCTTAAATCTAAGATAGGGGTAGTGTTTCTCGTGCTCCTTGAAAGTACTACAAAAATGCTCCTCCCTACAGATCTGTGCATCGCAGTACACATATAGAAGTGAGACCCTCGAAAGGTAAGGATCAACATCATTTTGTATGGCCTGCAAGGTGGCCGACGGGATCCTCTGTCCCAAAGGAGTATTCTTTGTGGTGATGGGAGCAGTTGAGGAAGATGGTACCATCTTTTTCAGAGTACCAGAGTGGCTGGATCTGGTGTGGCGGTGCATGGAGGTTGTCCCATAGGTGTACAATCCCGGTGTTCTGTGACTCAGAATGATTGCTCACCAAGTGCATCGAACCTTGGCTGTCCAATCCTTCGGGACATCTCCAATGGTGGTGAAAAACCACCACACCCAGAACCCACTGCGGGTGCTGCAGAGAGGCACTTCCTCTACCTCATCTTCCTCTTCCTCGTCATCCTCATTTATATCCTCAGACCTGTTCCTCCTTACAGGCCCTCCAGATGGTGATGATGGTGGTGGTGTTGTTGGGGGTGGCTGGGGAGGAGGCATGGCCATAACAGATACCATTGGATGCATTTGGATTGAATTTCCAAGGCAGGTGCTGTAAGATGCTCTCTCCTGGATAGCCAGATTGAGAATGATTGAAAGTAATTGGTGGGTCCCTTCAGAAGAGCCGTCCGTGGATCACGCCACTATCCGCGGACAACCAAGTCACAAATAGGCCTTGGAAAGTTGTAAAACTAAGAATTGATCCAGGAGCACTGGAAGGGTAAGGTTTCGACTTTAAACACTCTAGATTAGTGGGAAATGCACTTTTAAACTCTCTGTGGAGCAGGGACTCAGTTTGCAGTCACGCCATCATGATGCACTGGTGCGGTCACATGAGAATATCCGGGGTCGTATGCGGCTATGATCAGCGTTCGGGGACACCAATCACGCGGGAGACGCAGGGCGCAGGCGCATGCGCATAACTGTCTGTAGAACAGGCGTGCTGTCCGCAGACTGATTAAAAATGCGTAATGCGAGAATAAACATGTGTGGATACAGCGTGTGTCCAGGGGCACCTCCATTTTGAGTGCAGACACTCTGGACAGTTGCATAGTCCACAGCGTATTAATTGGGCTTTTAAAAACATGTACAACACATTTATAGTATAAAAAATTAATGTATTTATGAAAGGGATGGGGTATCAAAATGAGAAACAAATGGGAGAGTTAGGAATTTCTGTACAATAATGATCAGGCGAGTAAGGGAGTGAGGTTTCATCAAAGCATCTTTGATTTAAATTTTGGAAATTTGATGGGGATGATTGCTGTGGACAAAGGGGACAGGTGCAAGAAGGGCAGTGATAGGTAACATTTTTAATGATATGGTTTTTAACATATTGTAAAAGTTCCTTAACATCATTACTTAGTTAATTCAATTTTGCAGACAAGTCCATGATTTGATTATGTACAGTTGGGATAGGGATTCTCTTTGTGATTCTTGGGCTTGTGTATAATTATATGTATAAAAAAAAGACATTATTTTAGTAAGGTTTGTGCAAATTACATTTGTTTGTATTAAAAGATGTATTGTATACCATTAGAGATGGTATTGTCACTCATGTCTTCTTTTGGGAAGTTCTCCCCTAACCACTCAAGTGTGTTTGCCATTTCTGTCAAAATTAAAAAAAAATAGTGCTTTTTTCTTATAAGACATGTTTACTTCACTTTGCTTTATTCTATTTATATAGTGCAGGCCGTGGACCTTGAGGTGTAAGGGCACTTGACAAAACAAAAGACACATGTAACATAAATTCAGGGGGGTGTATCAGCTAGTCTGGAGTAACTGCAGTCCTCTATAACAAGCATTAGGAGAACAGAAATGTCTTTAATTTATTTTTGAAGACCTCTATAGCTTCTATGCTTCTTAGCTCCAAAGATAGGTCATTCCTTGCCCTCGGCGCACAGGCATAGAAGGCTCCATTAATGGCTTTCTCTGTTCTACACTTAGGGATCATCAACTAATCCTGCTTGCTTGACCTTAATGTTCTACTGTGGGTTTTAATCACAAGCAAGCCTTGGAGTTAACACAGCATCTTCCCCTGTCTACACTTTTGCGTGATGACCTGGAGGCGGAAGCACATTCTTGCTTCAATCGGCAGCCAATGAAGAGCCTTTCTTGTAGTGGAGACATTATCTCTTCTAGAAAGGCCCATAACAGCCCTAACATCACCATTTCACGAAACCTGCAGTCTTTTGCTATCCATTAGTAGGCTGGAGCAATAATCTATTCTTGATCCAACAATTGCTCTAACCAGGGTCTCCACATTGGCTTGTGAAATAAGAGGCCTCATGTATGCGAGTAATTTTATATAATACGCACATGAAGACACAATCCCAGTGACATGTGGTTTCATAGTAAGATGTTGATCAAAAGTGACCCCCAGCGTTTTGATGGGATAATTTTCATCCCACCGATCTGAAAACTGTCCTACATGGGGCCTTATTTCTGGATGATGAGGTGAGCCAACCACCAGCAGCTCTGTTTTACCCTTATTCAGTGAAAGTTTGTTAGTCACCATTCAGGTCTCAATCACATCATAGATCCTATTAATCAAGGTTTCATCCTTTATATGATTGCGAGACAAGGGGATCAGACACTGAGTATCATCAGCAAAATTTGTGAGGTTTACCCCCTCATGGGCTAACATAGCAAAAAAGGGACTGTAAACAAATTATATATACATGGCGAAGTACATGATTCCTTTGGGACCCCAAAATTTATGTCAATAGGTTTTGCCTCTGCTTCTTGGTAGAAAACTCTACTCACCTGATTTTTAAGAAAAGAAGAAGTCCATTGGACTGCTCCCAGAGAAAAGTTAGCTACCTCCTTCAATGTGGTGGCCAGGATGTTATGGTGCACCAGGTTGAATGCAGCAGATAAATCCAATAACATCAATAGAGAGGCTTGCTTGGTATTCATTCGGCTCAGGAGCCTAGATTTCAGTTCCAGTAAGGCTGTCTCAGTTCCGAACCCGGCCCTAAATCCTGATTGATGCTCATGTAAAATTGGATATTTCCTAAGATGCTCTGCTATCTGTCTATAGGCTACTTGATCCAAAACTTTAAGAAGAAATGGGGTATTTGTTATGGGTCTAAGATTATTAGGAGAATCTGCAGATAGACCAGGATTTTTTAATATTGGAGAAACCCATGCCTTTTTCAGCTCCAATGGCACAACCCCACTGATCAGAGAAGCATTGACAAACCGACAAATATCCACAAGCAGGATACGGGAACATGTCTTAATGATCATGGCAGCCGAGGCATCATTTTTACATTTGGTGGTTTTTAGATTTTTAATGATCAAGGCCAGTTAATCTACTGTAATGAGGGAAAAGTTAAAAGGAGGGAACAGTTGGCATCTCTGAAACACCCAGTCTGAGGCTTCTAACTTAAAGTTAGTCATATTGAGTTGTTTTTTAACAATATCACCTCTGAAAGAGTTCTTTTTTGCTTCAATTAAAGCTGTCTTATATTATTTTGCCATTACCTTATATGCTATGAGTGCAGCCTGATTTTGCTGGGCTTTCCATGCATAATAAAGTTTCAGCATAGCTGCTTTCAAATTTTTCAATTCAGGTGTGAACCATAAATTACATTTAAGATCTTGCCTAACAATTTTTTTTTTTAATGGTGCAAGCTCATTTGCAACTGCCTCCAGCATAATAAGAATAGATCCAGCCATCATCTCAGAGGTATTAAGAGCAGAGCAATTACCCAGTGTAGTAAGCAAAGGCTCATTTTTCCTCAGCAATGAGGTTTTTACCGTTTCTAGTCAAAACATTATACCTAATCTTGTTTTTCACTTTAATTGGAAAAGCTACTAACGCATCAAATTCGACAATAAAGTTATCGGACCAAGGACACGGTGAAACAATAACATCACTGGTTGTGACCTTATGGCATGCAACCCAGTCAACAGTATGCCCCAGACAATGAGTAGGCATATGAACTATCTGTTCAAAGCCAAATCCTGTTAGAGCTCATTGTAATTGCTGTGCGGCAACATCATACAAATGCCCCAGCCAGAGGTTAAAGTCAGCCATGATGAGAAAACTTGAATTGGGTTTCAGTAACGGAACAATGTAACTGGACAAACCGGCTTGAATGTCATCCACCATAGACAGTGGTCTATATACCACCAATATGTTCAGGGTAGCTTCTGCATTCAGCCCAATTTTAATACAGAGCGATCCCACCCCCTCCATAATATAGCCATTAGATTCCCACACAGTTAAAGCAAGTCTATAGATTATTGCAACCCCCCACCTCTCCCTTCCTTTCTATCATGTCTGATGTTTGTTTGTTTGTTTATTTATTATGCGCATCGGACCCTGAGGTAGCAGGGCGCATTTGACAAGAGGGCTTACAACTTGGTTACAGAAGTTACAATATACAGAGCATGGAAAAAAACAAATTTTCTTAGCTCCACAGGGTGAAGGTACGGCAGTAAAGTACAGATACAAAGTGGTTACAGAGGTTGTAACTCTGCAGAGCATGGTAAAGGCAATTCTGTAAGCTCCACGGGTGAAGGTAAGGCAGTAAAGTACATATACAAAACGGTATGCAGACAGCAGGTCATCATATAGCTGACGTTTACAAGATAGCAAATCTTTATCAGGTATAGTACATGTGGTGGATGCGTAGGAAGAGGGAGGGTTACATAGGGAGGGTTACATAGAATTCTCAATGATCCATTGTATTGTGTTCTTTCTGAATTTGTTGAACATTTGGTCAGATCTGAGAACGTGAAGTAGGGAATTCCACAATTAAGCTGCCCTGACTGGGAAGCTGGACCCTCCAATAGTGGTCAGTTTAAATCTAGGCATAGAAGGCAGTTGGGACTGACTGTTCTTGTTGGTCTAGTGGAGATTTTTCTGGTAAAACGTTCTGTTAGGTAACAAGGGGATTTGTTATTTAAACATTTGTGGATGAGGGAGGCAGATTTGAGGTTAATTTTTTCCTGTTTAGAGAGCCATTTGTGTTTCCGTCTTATTTCGGAAATATGTACTCTTCTAGGAATACTTAGGGCCGCTCTGAGTGCATTGTTTTGGATCACTTGTATTCTATTGATGGTTTGTTTAGTTGCCCCTTTGTAGAGGGAGTTGCAATAATCTAATTTTGATAGGATAAGCGCTCTGGATAGGATTAGGCAACTGTCACCTGATAGGAATTGTTTCCCGGCTCGTATTAATTTACATGTATAGGCCGTGGATGAGGCCAGTGAGTTTACCTGTTTGGTGAGGGATAGGGTCGAATCAAGGTAGAAACCTAGCGTTTTTACTTCTCTGGCGACCTTGATAGTGTTCCCATCGATGATGACTGCTGAGTAATTTGGGTTGAGTTTAGAAATGCGAGCAGCGGTGCCCATGATGATGAGGTCCGTTTTGTCATCGTTCAGGCATAGGCCATGGTTGGCCATCCATGCCTGAACGATGCTATAGACTCTGTTCACCAAAGCCAGATCTTCTCTGTAATCCCCAGTAAGTGGTAGGAGAATCTGGGTATCGTCTGCGTAATTGGTATAGGTGATACCCAGATTATCAATATCGTCAAAGAGTGGCTTGGTGAAAATGTTGTAGAGTGTAGGCGAGACACAAGATCCCTGGGGCACTCCACACGTAATGGGTATTGGGTCTGCTGCTGCCAAGGGGGAGAATACCCTCATGGTCCTGTCACTGAGGAATGACTGTATCCAGACTATAGCCTCCCCTGAAAAGTGGGCCGCAGAGTCCAGGTGATTACACAGGACTCTATGGTCCACCAAGTCAAAGGCGGCTTAGAGGTCTAGTAGGAGGAGGAGTGCTAATTTACCCTCGTCTCTGAGTGAATCTATTTGGGCCTTTAAATCGATGAGGGCAGTCTCTGTGCCATGTTGAGGGCGGAAACCAGATTGGCGGGTGCCAAGGAGATGGTTCACCTCGAGGAAGTTCTGAATTTGGGTGTATGCTACTTTATCTAGTATTTTTAGTAAGAATGGCACCGTGGTGATGGGCCTGTAGTTTGTGGGTATGTTGGGGTCCAATGTTTGTTTTTTCAGAGGGGGGAGTACCCAGGATTCCTTTAGGTTGCGCGGGATGGTGCCAGTAGTAAAGGAGGTATTAATAAGGTTGGTGATGAAGGGAGCTAGATTTCTAGCAGCGCCCTTGATCAGTTGTGCTGGGCATTGGTCACCTTTGCAATTGGATGGTTTAAGTCCAAGAATGGTTTTCACTACTTCAATCACTACGACCTTAGAGAAGTTGAATTGGGTGAGTTCTTTGGGTTTAGGAATTGGTGTTTTGTTCGGGGCGATTTGGGTTTGGGATGATAAAGAGGCTTTTTTTAGAGCAATTTTAGTTTGGAGGTTGGCTACTTTGTTGATTAGTGCCAACTGTATGTTTGTGCACCAAGTTATATCTTTAATGGAGTCGTCCTGTACTGCAATAGGGGTTTCCAGTTCCTTTAGAATAGAGAAGAGCTCCTTCATACTGGAATTGGCTTGGGTAATCCTATTGTTATACGTTTCTTGTTTGGCCAGGATGATATCCTTTTTGTATTGCGTTGAGATATTTATTAGATTAGTTTTATTTTCTGCGGTGGGATGTCGGTTCCATACAGTTTCACATTTTCTTTTCTGTAGTCTTAGGTTTTTTAGGTGGGGCGTAAACCAAGAGTTAAGATGCTGATCATACCAAATCCTGTTGGGATAGCAAAATTTAGGGACCTGTCATAGCATCCTGCGCCCATGTTTCAGTAATGGCACACACATTCACGCAATTAGAGTCAATATATGCGGCCACCTCACTCGCATGTTTAATAACGATCTCGTAGTTAGCAACATCATTTGGATTTTTGTGGAGGGTTCAGGCATGAATCTATGCACAGGGATATGTGATAAAGCTTCTACAAGAGGGGCAGAATCTAATTCAGCATTAATAGCTGTCGTCATATCTGTGTGCAAGTCCATACTCATATAAGCGGATGCACTATAATGGTCGAATGTTTGGGAGTATCCCCCAGAGGTCCCATTTCAACGCAAGCAGGTAGCTGAGCACGTTGATATATACCGGTAACAGGCCCTACCTCAATTGCTTTGAGTAGAGATGACATAGTATTAACATCGTAAGTACTCACAGTGCCTACAGTGGGTCCCTCCAGTGATGCCGGCAATGAGTCGAGTCTTCAACCTCGAAAATTCCTCTAACTGCAGAAATTGCTGTCAATACCTCCACTATACCCATAATTATTGAACCCATAATTATTGAAAGAGAAGAACAACTCCAGTCCCTGCGGCCCCACACGGACCAGCACAGATCGGCTTGACCCATCCGCACCGGGTTTCTAGGGAAAATGCATTCCAAAAACGACAGCTCCTTCTGGGTAATGTAGTTTTGGAGTGTAGGTGCGTGCAGAGTAATCAAAGTACTCTGATGCAACTCGCACTAAAACCAGATAAAAAAATAGCATTTACCAGGTCTAAAAAGCACAAAGGAAATCAATCTGCAAATATGTAACACCAAGATTATAAAAACACGTGGCCTGAAATATATAAAAGCATGGATAAAAAAGTAGCAGCAATGTTAAATTACATAATGAATGCTACTAATAAAGAAATAAATACAGTGTGCTTACTGTTTGGTGACGGATTGTTTTAGAATAAGCGCTTTGTGTATGTCAGTCTCTATGAACAGTTGTATTCAAGTGATAATAATTGGGGCTGAGTACAATATAAAGTCACTTGTAGCAAATTAAGGGTGCACTGGTAAAAACCTATGAAATTCAGTGAAAACATTTTGTTAAGGGTCGTTACGGTTACAAGTAAAACCAAAACCCCCCAGAAATTCACCAGTTATGGCAAACTAAGCAACCATAACTCACGCCACCACCGTGCATTGCTAAGACTAACACCCTGGACATCAAAGATGACATCACAAATGTCAATGATGACATTCATTTTGATGATATGTCCTTACAACGGGTTGGGTTTGTTTGTTTGTTTGTTTGTTTGTTTGTTTGTTTAGCATTTATTATGCGCACCGGACCCTGGGGTATAAGGGCGCAGAAAGTAAGAAGATGTACAGCTTGGAGCATAAATTACGGGTTACAGTACATGTTACAGATAATTACCAGTTACAGATGCGAGTTTACAAATACAAGTTTACAATCATATGGTACAGATGCTGTGTAGCAGACAGGCGTAAGCATTTTCATATATTCATTTGGCAGTAACTGTCGTCAGCCAGTTAATTACAATTTGCCTGAATTTGGAAAAAGAATGTTCTAGCCTCGCGGTAGTAGGTAATTCGTTCCACAATTGAGCAGCTTTGACCGGGAAGCTAGCTCCGCCTATGGTGGTCAGTTTAAAACAAGGTACTTGGAGGCAATTGGTGTAAGCAAGTCTGGTTTGTCTTGTGGAGTGTGATCTGGTGAATCTGTCCTTAAGGTATTGTGGAGCTTTGTTGTGTAGAGATTTGTATGAGAGGGATGCAGTTTTAGGTCTGATTTTCTCATGGGTGGAAAGCCATTTGTATTTCCTTCTTGTTTCTGTAATGTGTTCTCTCCTGGGGATGTTCAATGCTGCTCGGAGGGCCTTGTTTTGCTGTATCTGGATTTTGTTGATGATGGATTTAGTGGCTCCTATGTACAGTGCGTTACAATAATCTAGTTTAGAGATGATAAGGGCTCTGGCTAGTGTTAGACAACTGTGCTGGGATAGGAATTGTTTTCCTGCTCTAATGAGCTTACATATGTAGGCTGTTGAGGAAGCTAGGGAATTTACCTGTTTGGAGAATGATAAGGTAGAATCAAGGTAGAACCCTAATGTTTTGACTTCTTTAGCAACTTGTATGCAGTTCCCATCTATAATAAAGTAGGAGTAATTTGTACTTAGTTTATTGATGAGGGGTGCTGTGCCTAGGATAAGAAGCTCGGTGTTATCATCGTTCAGGCATAATCCATGGGTTGTCATCCATGCCTGAACGATGCTGTATATTTTGTTCACCAGTGCTAGGTCTTTTTCGTAAACCCCCGAGAGTGGGAGGAGGATCTGGGTATCGTCAGCGTAGTTGGTATAAGTGATACCCAGATGGTCCAAATCATCAAACAGGGGCTTCGTGAATATGTTATATAGCGTTGGTGAAACGCACGATCCCTGTGGCACACCGCAGGTAATAGGGATGGGGTCTGCAGCTGCTGTAGGTGAGAAAACCCTCATAGTGCGGTCACTAAGGAAGGATTGTATCCATGCTATGGCCTCAGTGGAGAAGTGTGCTGCAGAAACTAGGTGGTTACATAGGACTTTATGGTCCACTAAATCAAAAGCGGCCGATAGGTCTAGTAGAAGGAGGAGTGCTGGTTTTCCAGAGTCTCGTACTTTGTCTATTTGAGCTTTAAGGTCAATCAAAGCAGTTTCTGTGCCGTGAAGAGGGCGGAAGCCAGATTGTCGGGAGCCTAATAGTTGGTTTTGTTCCAGGAAATTCTGGATTTGGATATATGCCACCTTGTCCAGGATCTTCAAAAGGAACGGTACCGTAGTAATAGGTCTATAATTGGTAGGTATAGAGGGGTCTAGAGTAGCCTTTTTTAAGAGTGGGAGCACCCAAGACTCTTTTAAGTTACTGGGGATAATGCCTGTGGTAAAGGAGGCATTAATTAACTTAGTGATAAATGGTGCTAGATCTCGTGCGGCATCTTTGATGAGTTGTGCTGGACATAGGTCTTCTTTGCAGTTGGAGGGTTTTAGACTGAGTATTACTTTCTCTACTTCAAGTATGGAGACTTTGGAGAAGTGGAATTGCGTAGTGGGTTTGGAGTTAGGGAGAGTCTTAGTAGGCGGTAATATATTGGACGCTAATGTCTCACGTTTTAGTTCTATTTTCTTTTGAAGGTTTCGGACTTTGTTAGAGAGAGCGTGCTGGATTTCAGAGCACCATTTTTTATCTTTAAGGCAGTTATCTTGAGGTGTTATTGGGTTTTCCAGTTCTCCGAGTATGGCGAACAGTTCTTTAGTGCTTGAATTAGCTTGTGTAATTCTGTTGTTGTAAGTCTCTTGTTTAGCTAAAATGATTTCTTTTTTATAGTGAGAAGAGATGTTGACTAGTTTCAGTTTATTTTCTGGAGTGGGGTTAATTTTCCACGTATTTTCCCATTTCCTTTTCTCTATTCTCAGATTTTTTAGGAGAGGGGTGAACCAGTTGTTCAGGTGGCTCTGTGGTTTGCTGTTTCTGAGCTTTAGTGGTGCGATGTCGTCAAGGGTTTTGTTCATGATGTTGTTAAATTCTTCCAACAGGCTGTTAGGGTTAAGGTTGTCAGGTAAGGCGTCCAAAGTGGGCATGATGCCGGGAAGTAGTTTGTCAAGTGTCATGTTTTTTTTGTTTCTGGTAAGTGCAGGTGGTGCACACGGTTGTTGCAGTTTAGGGGTGACAGTGTCCAAGGAGAATGAGATTAGATGGTGATCTGACCAGATTTGGGTGAGATGGTGAGAGAGGATATATTGCAGTTGTGGTCAGCGACCCAATCAAGGGTTCTCCCTTTGATGTGGGTGGGCTCAAACACTCTTTGGGTGTATCCCAGTTCTGTTAGGGTGTTGGATGCTGATGTTTATAATGTTGGTAACATAATGTCAGGGGTGATCGGGAGATTTATCATGAACTACTGAATGTATTAAAAAATGTACTTATCCAAACACACAACATTATATAGGAGTGTTGGTGTTAATACAGTAGTGTAATCATACATACACATAGGCAATGTCTCCACGATACACCAAAGAAGTACAGAAATTTGAATCTGGTAATATTGGCCAGTAAAATAATAACTTCAAACCTATCAACATTTTGACTAATATTTATTATGGAATAAATAGCTAACCACTGAAGACTTACTACACACTTGTGTTAGTACAAACAATACATATGAATACAATGTATACAAAGGTGAGGCACATGCAGGGAAACTCCAGTAAGGAGGAAAGAATGAACATCACCAAATAATGTCAATAACATTAAAGTCATCTTCATGTATATAAATGAATTGTGTGTTTGATACCTGCTTATTGCTCCATGTATGTGCACCATGAGCTGAGGCCAAACCCTAATAAAATTACTTTAAGAACATATGACAAGCGCAAAAGCGTAACATATATATATATATATATATATATATATATATATATATTCAGTGAAAAAACATTGTTAAAGGGACGTTATGGTTAAGTTGCGCTGCTAAAAACCTTTCAAATTCAGTGAAAAAACGTTGTTAAAGGGACGTTATAGTTCCAAGTAAAACCGAAAAACCCTTGAAATTCACCAGTTATGGTAAGCTTAGCAACCATAACTCGCGCCAACACTGTGCACTGCTAAGCCTAACACCCAGGACATCAAAGATGACATCACAAATGTCATTGATGACATCACTGATGACATCACATGTCTGACTCCCCCTTTTTTCCTTTCCTGACATATCTAGGCCACATGATTTTCTTCAGTAACAGTCAGGAACTAAAAATTGTAAATGTACTATATTCGTAGACTTATCCTCCAAGTATGTTCGTACAATAATTCCCTTATGGTCCAGTCATATCATATGAATCATATACATAGGGGAAGACAACCTTGAAAGACAGCAATCCTTTTTGTGCATTAAAATTATCAGTAGATTTATCAGCACTCTGTTAGTTTCGATGTTTTTTATTACTGTACTTTCCCTGTATATACTCATATTTTTAAATGTTGTACTCACACTATTTTCCTTAGGGTCCAGACACATCATGTGATATATATAGATAGGGTAAGTAAAAGCTTTGAAACAGAGCAATCATTTCTCTGCATAAAGGTAATCAGTTAGGTTATGAACACTTTCTGCTACTACTGCTGTTTTTTTTCTTACTTCAATTCCCTTGTATATATTCATATTTGTATGTGGTGTTGTCTCTTTGTGATTTGTCTATAATAATGCAATTATGTAGGAAGTGGGTTTTATTACCTACTTATCACAAGTTTCACTGTACGCAAAACTGTAATATGAAAACAGTTATCATTTCACTATTCAATATGGCAAGCTTATGAATATTGCACCTCCATTGTGTATGCTGCACACAATGCATATGTTTCTACATGAGTACCTTAGTATACTGGATGGAACTTCATAATAGAATGCTATTTATATCAATGCATTGCTTAATACACTGATTAGCACTTGATATTTATTCCAATAATCTTTGACACTTTTTTTATTAACATTACACTAAGAATCCCTTGTACAGACTTTTCATGAAAGGTAAATGCACATGTGATGTCATCAGTGATGTCATCAATGACATTTGTGATGTCATCTTTGATGTCCTGGGTGTTAGGCTTAGCAGTGCACGGTGGTGGCGCGAGTTATGGTTGCTTTGCTTACCATAACTGGCGAATTTCAAGGGTTTTTCGGTTTTACTTGGAACCATAACGTCCCTTTAACAAAGTTTTTTCACTGAATTCGAAAGGTTTTTAGTAACGCAACTTAACCATAATGTCCCTTTAACAAAGTCTTTTCACTGAATTTCATAGGTTTTTAGCAGTACAACTTAACCATAACGTCCCTTTAACAAAGTTTTTTCACTGAATTTCTTAGGTTTTTAGTAGTGCAACTTAAGCATAACGTCCCTTTAACAAAGTTTTTTCACTGAATTTCATAGGTCTTTAGTAGTGCAACTTGACAATAATGACTTTGACTTTATATACATGTCATATGGAACTGAATGAATCTCTTCTACTGTACTTGATGTCCTCAAACTCATTTAATGTTTGCGGACATGTTTGAAGAACAGTACCACTACCTAAAAACTCTGGGGGGGTATGTTTGATTGTTATATCATAACATAGGAAGATTTAACAAATTCAAAAAGGAGCACACAAACACATTATATGTACTAATACATAAGAAATGTAACCCATATATACAACACACTAACCATTCATTTAAATGCACTATGTTCTAAAATGGAATATATGCGTACTGAAAGGCGCAGGAACACCCCACACCCTGGACCAGGGTATTAGGTAACAGGGTATACTGAAAAATGTGTCCAGAGGTTTTTTTTATTTTATAAAGGTATCAAATTTTATTTACTAAGATACATTATTTTTTCAAAGAATTAATCATCTATTAATATACACATTAAATTACATAAATGTTGCAGGAGAGTATGGTACACCAGCAAAGGGACCTTGGTGCTAAGTACGGTGCCGCAATTTGCGGCACCGTACTTAGCGCCTTCCCCATTCCCATTATGCCCTATGGGGCAAAAAAGGGAATGGGGAAGGGCCATGGCGGAAGGGGGAATTACCACTCCGCCAACCTCGGAATTGGGTGGTAATTCCCCATTCCACCATGGCGGAGTCGGAAAGTTACCGGCATGGACCATGGTGCTATTAGCACCATGATCCATCCGCCAGGGTCGTAATGAGGCCCAGTGTCTTTCTTGGTGCTAGGGCTTCATAACCCCCCCCTTTTTCTTATACTCTGGAACAATAAGAGACACCTTGGGACTGATCACTTCGTGGTGACTCTAGTTAAAATTTTAAAAGTGCAATTGAAGAATTGTATGTTGTCAGTTTGAGCCAGCTAGTTTAGGCAATTGCATATAATTGTTGCATTTTTGTTTTGTTTTTTTCAGTTGTTATATTGCAATAATTGGTTTTCCTGATGAAGACGTTGGTTTAATTATCCTCAAACGTCGAAACCGGTAGAAGAACATCCGGGGATGGGATCTGTCATTTTTTGTTGAATGCACCCACTCCGCGGAATAGAGCACATTTTGGACAATTATTGTACTAATACATACTGAATGTGGATGAAATGAAATGTCAAATATTATGTGGGGCTAATCAATGAAGTGCTACTACACATATATATTGCACCAATTGTTTGGTCCAAATTTTTATTGTGAATGAATGAGGTTGATTGATTTGAGGTACAAATGATGGTTTGATTGTTGAAGAATGTTGGTTGTGTTAGGTTGTTTTAGAATCTGGTGTACAATGCTCCCCTGCAACATTTATGTAATTTAATGTGTATATTAATAGATGATTAATTCATTGAAAAAATAATGTATTTTAGTAAATAAAATGTGATACCTTTCTAAAATAAAAAAAAACGTCTGGACAAATTTTTCAGTATACCCTAAAATGGAATATACCACAAGAAGATAAATTGGCTTCCAACATAATTAGCTCACAAACACGACAGAACTGAGAACAAGAGCAGACCCACTGAGTACATAGGACATATCTTACCTGAAATAGTAAGTGTACTTAATTTTATTCATATATTTATAAACTTTCTGTATTATATTAAAAAATATATTATCTTTTTTTTTTTCTCACAGAAATGTCTAGTTCTCTGGAATGGCTAGAGGAACATTTCCCACATGAAGAAATGTCACAAGATAGTGAAACTAATGGTAAACACTTTATAATATAAACCATTTAATTATTATTATTTTGTATACATTTAACATATGTATATATTTTTTTTGTACAGAGCATACCAAAATAGAAAATACTTCAGAAAAACCTGTTATGGATAACACTTTTCACAGTATAGAAGAAAAAATGAATTTATTGTTGACTAATTGTAATAATTTGAAAACTTTTGTGGAAGATCATTTTAAACCAAAAACCTCATACCATTGCCTCACATGTACTTGTCTCTCCTCACCATATCCCAGTCAATTATCCCCAAACCCTCTCCATAACCCAAAACGTTTTGATGAGACTTCCATCCCTTCTTCACCTAATAACTATCATGTTGAAACCCCCAATTCTCCTGTTTTTGTTTCTGTTTCTGCCTCACCTTCTCTGTCATAAATTATTAATATATGTTAAATAAAGTTTAATTTTGTATTGTGTTGTAAATAGTTTCATTTTTTTTTTTTTTTAAATGTAGGTGTCCGCGGACAGTGCTGGTGTTCGGAAATGTTCGTAAATAAACAAAAATGGAAGTGTCCTGAAGAACATTATACCTGTTCGTACTGTTTGCTTGCAAGTTCAAACTGTTCTAAGAACACACGCGGTGTCCTGAAATGTTCGTAAAAAAAAAAAATTAAAGTGTCCTAAAGAACACTATATCTGTCCGTAGTGTTTGCTATCAAGTTTAAACTGTTCTAAGAACACAATTGGTGTCCGGAAATGTTCGTACGTAAACGAAAGTGGAGGTGTCCTGAAGAACACTATACCTGTTCGTAGTGTTCGCTAGCAAGATGAAACTATTCTAAGAACACACGCGGTGTCCTGAAATGTTCATAATTAAACGAAAATGGAGGTGTCTTAAAGAACACTATACCTGTCCGTAGTGTTCGCTATCAAGTTTAAACTGTTCTAAGAACACAATTGGTGTCCTGAATTGTTCGTACATAAACGAAATTGGAGGTGTCCTGAAGAACACTATATCTGTCCTTACTGTTCGCTAGCAAGTTTAAACTGTTCTAAGAACACACGCAGTGTCCTGAAATGTTTGTTTCACGTGTGAGGTATTTTTAATTACTTCAGGACCCGAACAGTGTCCGTAGAACATCAACGCGCATGTGCTAACCAATCTCTGTGCATTTGGTGTCCTGCGGACATGCGCTTCCTTCGCGGACTTGTTCGCTAATGGATCATATGACCATGCCCACGCTGATCGCGTGTTCTGAATGCGGACACTCTTCGTGTCCCCGAACAATTTAAAAGTACATTTTCAATTAAACCATAATATTTTTCAATAAAAGCTCACCATGGCACAAGTCCCACATAGTAATCCTGAGATTCTACATACCTTTTGAAACTTTTTGAACTTTTTTTGTGTTCGATCTGTCCGCGGACAGCATGAATGTCCGCAGACCGCGCACAAGCACCCCTATAAAAGACCACGCCCTAGAGCTTATTCTCATTGTGTTTCTGGCTATTCTTCAGAACACAGCGATTTTTGCTGCCACCTGCAGATTACACCATCATCAAGATGGCATCCATTGCTGAACTACTGCCACCTGGTGCTGCACCTGCTTCAGCACCACCCCCACCCCCTCCACCACCACCACCACTTCCCCAAGGGCCTGAAGAGGGGAACAGGAGTGAGGATGCAGAGGAGGAAGAAGAGGTTGATGAAAATGAGGTAGAGGAAATCCCTACTACCCGCACTAGGCGTAAGTGTTGGGTGTGGCGGCTATTTACCATTCATGGGAATGGTCCTAAGGCTCGTGCGAACCGTGTTACCTGCAATGAGTGCAACTCAGTCGCGGGAAGCACGGTAAGTACAGCTTTGGGACCACTACTATGAAGCGACACCTGAGGTCATTTCACTCTGGGGCTATTCGCAGGGTTGTACCTTACGAAGAACGTAGCAGGTTGATTTCCTCTACTTCACCCTCTGTTTCTGATCCTGTCACCACAAGCACCACCTCTGTGGGACAGCTTCTTCCTCAAGCTGCCTCACAGGCCATACAGAATGCTGATGACCCTTACCTTTCGAGGGTCACAGTTGTATGTATGTACTGTGACACAGTACTCTGTAGGGGGGAGCGACTTCGTAATGCTTTTGAGACTATCGTCTCAGAGCACGAGAAGATCTGCTCACTACCCAAATAAAACCCACTCTACATCTTCCTCTCTCAGCTCGCCCTTTCTTATCCCTGTGGTTGGTGTCCTCCCCTTTACCTTCCTTTCCTCTCCTCCCCTAGTGTCGGGTATAAAAAGCCAAAAAAAATACAAAATATCAAAAATCTAAAAAAAATAAGGCTCTTTTCAGAGCCGCCTTTCACAATTAAAAAATAGAAGTGAAAATAAATGAAGCAGGGCCCTTTGTATTTTTTAGAAGTCCGCGGACAGTTCGCGAACATTTAAAAAGTGGGGTTGCTACCCTATCACAAACATTGTAATTTTCTCTGGGAGGAAGTGGTGGCTCTGAAAAGAGCCTTTGGGAGGTGTTTGTAAGTCAACAATTATAAATGCTTAACACCTACTTCAAAATGGATGTTGAAATTCCAAAAAAGGTTGCAATGCATTTTGTACATTTCTCAGAAAAATCTGATTGCCACCATAAGTAAGATTGACTCCATCTCTGCGAAAAATGTTTGTACCACGAAACAGAATATTTTCATTGTGAAAAGAAGACATGTCAAAATCTTTTAGAAAGGCACAAACAGCTTTATTAACATTGCACCTTGCTTTTTCCATTTGTGGACCAAATGAAGAAGAACAAAGCCACATTTGTCTCTGCACAATCTGTGAAAATATCACTTGAGAATTAGGAAACATGTCCATAACCTTCCCAAGTCCTTCTTTCATAGCAAATTGCAAAAAAATCCAGTCACATGTCCTAAACTGTTCCCTCCACAATGAATTACAATTATGTCTGGATGTTGCTCTGTCTCCAAAGTAGCACAGAGAGGTAGCAAGTCCAACCACTTCATTCCACGTACTACTCTATACCAGTGTACTTCCACATGTGGGAATCCAAGATCTACAGCTACTCCACAGTTTTCTGCATCCACCTTCAACCAATATATCCATGAATCTCCCAAAATCCATACAATCATTTTCCTAAAACACACAGACATAGCTATCTGTTGTTCTCTCAGCAAAAACAGGATATGAGAAACTCTTCTGGCACAACACACCCACTAACCTTTCCTGACCAATTCCTTTCAGTACTCATTCTCATTTGCATGACTTCTGAACCCAAAAATCCCCGGATGTAACTCCTGATGTCCGTGAACTACCGCCATGTCCGCGGACATATCGCAACATGAACATCCCTTATACCATTTCCACTTCACTCTCTCTGCCATTCCCTCATTGGATGTAGCTAAGAAGTCACATGATCATGCACCAATCACATTCAAGACCTCTACATCTAACTGCATCATCATAGATCAGCACTGCAAATGTACTGTGAATCTCTCCGAGTACAATTGTCATATCATTGGCAAGCACCAACTACCAGAAATACTGTACAAGTCTCCAAGATTTCTACTTGCAGCTCCATGCATATCCATATGCATGAACACAAACTTCAGGTATGCATATTTTCTGTACAGTAGATGAACACATTTTCAAACAGACTTTTAGCTTGTGTAATATGTAAAATTAATTTACTGTATTTTTTTCAATTTCCTAAAATCAACTATCACGTATAAACCTTTATAATATTTACTTTCTTTATTCACACACACTCAAATCATGTTAAACTAACATTTTTTAAATGAAATATATAGACTACATATATTCAAACAAAATTGCATGCAAGCAGAATCTATGTTTAAATCTTTAAAAAAATACTTATACAATTTCATATTTTTTTGTTTTTATTTATTTATTTACTTAATTACTTTAATTTAGACATGACATTGAGGCGCTATTACCTGTAACAGCTTAGTTACAGAAATAGTGGTATTCACTGGTATATTATAAATTTCACAAGACATAGTAAAGATATTTTGTTTGCTACAGTTAGTCATTCAACACAATTTGTTCATTAAGAACATATCATATGTACTGAACTGATGCAATGTATCTTATGTAAATAAATTAGATTAATGGTTTTGTGGAGAAGGCGCTGAGGATTTCAATTAAAAAAATCAATATCTAAATTAAAAACAGCGCTATATACAAACAAAGTTACTAATTTGAATCTTTTACACTTGCAGTGTGTTAGGGAGAATTCTCTGTTTAGGCTGAATTTCCTAACCTAGTGAGTCCCCAAGCAGCTTTGCTGGATTTCTGGAGTTTGTTTTTGTCCATCTTGCCAAGAGTGAGACTCTTTTCTCCCACTCTTGGACATGAATGTGGTTGATTCCTGTGAATGTCAATGTGTTCTATGGACTATGGGGTCTTTTACTCCATAGGGTCTCATGTGTTTTGCTATGTGTGTTATACCGCACCCTCCGTCCTGTAATACTGGGGTGTCCTAGAGGATCCCCACCATAGACTCCATACCCTGGGACTGTCTACTTTCTCCCAGGGCATGTAAAGTCACCATTGGCTTTACTAGACCTAAATTTACTAACAGAACTAGTACAAACCATCCTATTGTGGACGTACTAGTAGGGGCAATTCGATTACCCCTGGGTCTGTTATTCGAGGGGGCACTGTCCCGTCCCCCCTCGTCGGATTTTGGCTGGTGGCTGTGTAAACTACTTATTATATTCGACCCCGAATATAACTCTATGGGATTCTTCCCATTGTTGGAGGCTAATACTTTTTCCCGTTAGTCTCTAAGATGCCGCCGGTTTATTTGTCTTAAATAAATCTACCGGTCGGTATTTTCTGCCAGAACGCGCCTGTGTTCACTTCTGTAACTCCGAACCAAAGGTTGAGCCCTTTGTTCCACTTTTGGCGGGCTTCTGCAAAGAAGCCCTCCAAAGTGGTGCCATTCTGTCTGGGTACCACAGGGGCTGTGGGAGGGGGTTTAGGCACCCTGGACTGCGTTGCCTTGCCAACTCAAGTCGCACTCTGGTGTGATTGGCCCAAGTGGTGAGCCACCCCGCTCACCACTTAGCATGTTTTGATTGACAGCTAAGCTGAATGAATGGGGGTTTTCTGCATAAAAGCAGGGCTTTTGGGACTGGATCTTCAGAAGTCACCACAAGACCTAAGAATCCGATGAGGGTAAAGCTGAGCCGACCTGCAATGACGACACCTCCGGTGGAGCCCTGCTGAACCGACTCACCACTTCCAAACGACAGAGGAGATCTCCCGGCTGGAGAGTCTTCTTCCCCTGACTGGTGGGAACAACCAGTCCCTTTGCTTTTTCTTTGCTTCCAGGGCGTAGTGGTCGAATTGCCCGTGCTGAGCACCCCAGCAACCAGATAGCCACTAGCCCATACCACGACCAAAAGGTGGTGACTTGTGACGGAGCACTCCATGGCTGGTCTCTTCCCTGGTGGTGCAACGATCTTCAACTTTCATTCGACAACGAGATCATCTCATCTCTTGGCAAAGCCCCAACTTGCATCCACCACCAGGAACAACTGCCCCTGCCGGAGCTGTCTCTCCACAAACAAGGTACCGTGTCCGCCCGGCTTCCCTTGTAAAGGTTAGCGCGAGGTGTCTTAAATCCTTACCTTTCCATTGGGTCGCCTCCAGACCTTCTTAACTTTTTGTTCTAAACTGGTCCAACCTTTCTGTGACAATTTGCTACAAATACTCGAAGTGCATTTCCACTGTGATACTTTTTGGGACATATCGCCTTGCCTCTCTCTCCGAGTGGGCCTGGCCTCTGAACTTTGTGATCCACAGTAGACCCTGCCTTACTTGCCTTGCATTTGCTTTGTAAAAGAGTTGGGACCGAGTTGGTTTCATACCCTGCCTTTTCTCTCCCGTTCTAACGAATATTAGAGTGCCATCTAGGTTAAAGCATTCACCTCTGTCTGCAAATAAGTGGTGCCATTGAACCTAGACTTGTCAAAATATTGTTAGAGGAGTGAGATACTTATAGTAATTCTAATTGAAGTTGTTTGCCGTATTAGTGCCAGTGTGTTTTTCATAGATGTGTTTTTATAAATAAATAACTATATATTTTTACACCCAAGCCCTGTTCCGTGTCTGCTTGTTCTACTGTGTAAATTGCCCTATTTTGTATACGCCACATACTGCCTAACTCTTCTTGAGGGAAGTCTGACTGCTCAGCCATAGCTACCAGGTGAATCTGTGTGGTACAGACTGCTATCAAGTGGGTTTACTGCCAAACACCTGTAGGCCTAAATCTTGTGAAGTGGTCCCAGAGAGAACTGCACAGGTTTCCGCTTAACACAGTGAAGACCAGTCTCCTGAAAAGAAGCAGCCGAATTCGAAGAACAGAGAAGACCTAAGAAGTTACCTGTTAATTTAAGACAAAAAGTAAGTAGAATATCACCATAATATTTGTATTATTACTCAAACATACTGTAAAGTCAATACAAGCTATTTCTGTGCCTAAAAATAGAGATTGTGTACCATTTTGTCCAAAAATCTCCATGTCTTAAACAGCGATTTACAGCCAGAATGGCCCACAAATTCCTATTTTTGGACACACAATTACCCAACTGAATCACTACAATTTTCATATTATAGAACAAACAACTGTTTTAATTGTATACATTAGATTTACTATTTGTACTTTTCCACACCACTAGCTTATTTTCTTTTTGTCATCTGAGCCCGAGTTTAGTAACACATAAATTCAAGAATACCTATCCCTACTAGTTGTAGTTCCCAATGCACAAACACACACCATTACATACATCTTTATCATCTTACTCAAACACTCATGCACACAGCACACATATATTGCAGAACACCCCAACCCATACCTTCTTTATTTTTTTCAACAGACCCTAAAGAATGCCTACCAAAAGTCAAGTCCGTAGAAAGCAACGCAGAAGTAGAGCAAATGAAAATAAAAGTGTCCAACATAAGCATCCATCTCTAGCAGAATTTGTTTAAAAAGTTCAAACAAAACAGCTAATACAGTCATTTAGTGAAACACAAGAAGTTTCAAGTACAAAAACTTTGCCTCCTCTATCAAAATGTAAAACAAACCAAAAAACAATTAACAGAAAATCAGCTATCACCACAGATAAAACTACTTATTTAAATTTTAATATAGTGCAAAGTAAGCATACCAAGAAAAGTATTTTAGCCAAAATGTACCATCACAAAGTCCTTCAAAATCTTATAAAAACAGGAGAGAAATCAGGTTCAATGCTTAAAACCTATCGTAGGAAATTAATCTTAGAAGCGTTGATGGACAATGCAATTCTTCTCAAAAGAAAGTTATTTATTTTACTGTTAAACAAAATGAAATCACTAACAAAACTATTAACTATACTTCTCAATAAGCGAAATGTCAACAGAAAGAACTTCTTAAGTATCTGCGGAGATGAATGGAATCACACTACGAGCACAGAACCATGTTTTAATGAAGAAGAATACAAACAAAAGCAAACAAATACAATTGCCACACATAGCAGTGGTCGAGATTATGAAAAAGTGAATAATACCATAATGGAACAAGAAGTACTCCTTTCAAAATATGGCCTGAAAACTTAGAATTACCCCTCCATTCAACTGAATCAGAATGTCTAGTGTACAAATGGCCATGCACGTCAATGTGTAACATTCCCAAACAATGTTTGAAATCTTTACGCCAATTCCTCAATAAATATGTAAAAAGCAAAGACAAAATCAAAATTGAATTACTGCAAAATATGGATTCCTGTCCAGTGCGCAAGTACACAGGACTACAAGGACATTCATTGGCCTGCATTACAGGACCTACTTGTAAAACCGCTTTCCATGATATCAAAAGAATATCAACACATCATTCAACTATAAGAAATCTAGTCTATAAACTGTACTATGCTAAAAGTCCTGCTTTAGCACTAGCAAATTTAAATAACATCCTTCTACATGGTACAGCAAAAGACCTACTTGAAGAAATTGACTATATCCAGAAAAAATATTTTGGAAGTGAAAGCCATTTACAGAATGAAATAGCTTTAAACCAATTAAGCAACAATTCTACACATGGCAACCTTTTGCTAAACACATACAAAAAAGAAATACTAAAATTTAAAAGTACATCGGCTGAAGTACCAAACCATGTATGTGTATGTTGCCGTAGAACTTTTTGTAAAAGGAACACAAAACCTGTAGACCTATCATACAAAATAGAAGACAATGAAGATTCTAAATGGTTTGAATTAGCTCTCTACCTTGTAGCAGAAAACAAATACGAAATAACTGAGCCCTCAATACTTTGCAGTTACTGCACTACAAAACTTGACAACAACCAAACTCGTTCATGTGCTATCACAAATAATTTGGAATTATACCCAGTACCAAAACCCCTACAACAATTTAATTTATATGAGAGCATCATCATTCAAACAGTACACCCATTTCAAGCAATAATACGCCTTCAACCAAAAACAGCAAAATTACCTCCCTCTGAATTAGTAAAAGGCATTTGTGGAAAAGTAGTTTATTTACCATTAGATCTAAAAGAAAATGTGCATACTCTAGGAGTGCAACGTCCAATGCAGCAATCTTTAATTATCTTAGTAAATGGAGTCGCTGCAAAGGACAAAAAAATATGGCAACAGCTGGTAGATTTACATGAAGTTAGATAAGCCTTCCAATATCTTAAAGAGAATAATGAATATTAAAAGGAAATTAATATTGAAGTAAACTTGAAAGATACAACTGAACTAATTCAAGAAACACAAGAAGCTGGTCAATTTGAGCTACTAGATCCTGCTACAATATCAAATACTTTAGACCATTATACAATTCATCCTTTGCACTCTAATGACACCATAGAAGATGTACTGGAAACGTACCAAATGCGTCAAACAAAAGGATCGCCAATCAGCATATGGGAAAAAAGTATAGAAGCACGTGCGTTTCCTCTACTCTTTCCTACTGGCAAAGGAGGAAGGTATGATGATAGACATATTCAAATATCAGCTTCAGAATACCGCTCATTACGGATGTATTCTGAAGATCCCAGATTTACACAAAATGTGGAATACATATTCCACCTACTCTTTGAAAGTGGACTGGCAACATTATGTTACAGAGTTGTACACATATTAAAATCAGGATCACACTTTCAAAATATGACAGCTACACAATTATTAGAAAAAGTGCAACAAAAGGATGAGGTTTTACAATCAAATATTACAAATCTATTAGCAAATATGCGTGGTACTAAAGAGTACTGGTTTCAACGTCATGGAGATGTACGTTGTATGATCAGAAACCTTGGCCCACCCACTTGGTTTGTTACATTAAGTTGTGCAGAATATGCATGGGAAGATTTACATGATTTCCTACACATATCAAATAAAAACAAAACAAACATAGATATACTAACACCTGGAGAACTTTGTTCTTTGGATCCTGTTAATGTTTCAAGATATTTTCACCATCGCTTCATTGCTATGCTACATTTTATTTGTAATAAAACTGTTCCTCCCCTTGGAGCAGTGCAACACTTCTTTTGGAGAAAAGAATACCAAGCCAGAGGAGCACCACATATCCACATGCTTTTATGGATTAAAGATGCTCCTAAATTTGGTCAAGACAGTGATGCCACTGTTTTACAGTTTATTGAAAAATATGTCACTTGTGAAATTCCATCAGAAGCCACAAATAGTGATCTTCGTGCACAAATTTTACAATTTCAAAGACACAAATGTGGAAAATATTGTTGTCGCAAATACAAAAACAAAGGGAAATACTACACCAAATGCCGATTTGGTTTCCCTAGACCAGTTACAAATACAGGTCAAGTGAACAACCTCATGTCTTCAGTTAGACATAAAGATAAGTCACCTAAAAATGCATATTACATAAAAAGAAAAGAAGAAGAAAAATATATCAATGATTATAATGCAATCATTTAATGCAATCATTGCCCACTTATGGAATGCAAACATAGATGTGCAGTACATTGCAGACAATTCTACTGCAGTTGCACGATATGTCACAGCATACTTAACTAAAGCAGAAAAGACAGAGCTCCAAGACCTCTGGAATGACCTGTCATCAGATAAAACAGTGTCTCGGAAATTATACAGCTTGGGAATAAAAATGCTCACCCATAGAGAATGTGGATCATATGAAGCAGCTGATCGTTTAACTGGTACTGCATTGTATGGTAAATCTGAAAATATAGTATGGCTAAGTCTTGGTCCAGCTAAATCTAGAAAAAGAGTTCTAAAATCATATGAAGATATAGAAACAATAGCCAAATGTGATCCCAACAGCCAAGACATTTTAAAAAACAATTTATTGGACACATACTACCCAAACAGAAGTAATACTTTGGAAAACATGTGTCTATACCACATAGCCCAAAACTACACATACACAAATAATATGAAACCTGATGAAAAAAAAGGTAAATATAGACTGACAAACTGTGAAGGCAGCTTAGTTAAACTCACTAAACCAAATTTATTAAATCATATCAAATTGTCATTAAAGACTCCTCAACATAAAGAAGTATATTACATGTCCCTGCTACAACTCTTAAAACCATGGAGAAAAGAAGAACAAATACTAGATAACTATGACTCATATGAGGATGCTTTCAAAGCAAATGAAAGCACTATAACTGATGTAAACTTTACACAGTACAAACCAATGTTGCACAATGAACAGCAACACGAAGAAGAACTCCAAGCCCAACTAGATAAGGACACTCCTGACAGTAGTCAACCTTCTGTAACAGGAAGCCAAGAACCACTGGAAAAACCACTAATAATAAATGAGGCAGAATTAGCTATGATAGAAGTAGAAAACACCATGTGTCAGTATGAAGATAAAGAAGACTTAACTATACTACAATCAAAACTAAACATGGAGCAACGTAGCATTTTTCAAGAAGTAACAAAACAAATTGCACATGGTGTAAAACATGAAAATAAAGAATGTTCCTGCCATAATTATAAAGCTATACTACTGTACGTCAGTGGTGAAGTTGGTTCTGGAAAAACATTCCTAATCAGAATCATTAGTAAGTTCCTTCAACAATTGACAAACAACAAACTGTCAGCTGTTGTCACTGCCCCCACAGGTTTAGCTGCCTACAACATAGGTGGTGTTACATTACACCAATTACTACTATTACCAGTGGAACATCGGAACAAATTAGACTATTACAAAGTTTCTGCAGAAGCTGCAATGGAACTACGCAGGGTATTGAAACAAATGAAAATGCTACTAATAGATGAAGTGAGCATGGTCTCCAACCTGATGTTAGCTTTGATTCACCTCAGATTACAAGACGCACTCAAAACAGACTATGAAGAGCTCTTTGCAGGAAAACACATTATTGTTTTTGGCGATCTGCTTCAATTAACACCAGTAAAAGGTGAGCCTATTTTTAAAACATTAGGACACAAACTCTGCCGTAAAACTGTTGGCAGCATTGGAAATGTCAACCTTTGGCAACATTTCCAATACAGAGAATTAACAGAAAACATGCAGCAATCTGCAGATCTCACTTATGCCAACATTTTAAAAAGTATCAGAGTTGGTATACTTTCTAAAGAAGCAGAAGCAATATTGAAAACCCGGCAAATTATTGCACTTTATGGCGATAATGCATGTGCTACAGAAGTTATGGAACAATTAGCCCACAAAAATGTCAATTGTATGGCCTTAATGCCAACTCTTGCAAGCTGTTTCAAATTCAATGGAATCATGCAAAGTAAAGAAATGCAACCAATCATGGAAATTAGTGCCACAGACAAACTAGATGTACATGGTATGACACTACCCATGTGTGACCAAGCCACAACAAGACTAACAGGCCGATTCATGGAATTAATGTGCGCCGAAAATTCCGGCACAGAGGTGCCAAAACGTGCGAATCGCACTGCAAGTGCGGAAATCGCAGGGAAACCAGTGCACATCGATTCATGGACGTCCGTGCGCCAGAAAAATATTGGATGTGCGCTGAAAAAGTGCGCGGCACACGCCGGCGCACAGGTCATCCAACGGCGTAAGCCACGGCCACAGCGAAATCGCACATATTGCGGCGCACATAACAAAAGTAGGTGGAACACGGGGCGTAACACTCGGAATGGGGAACAACGCGTGAAAATATGGGCGTCACGGGGGAAGTACAGGAGGCAAGTGCGCGGAAAGCCCACACGCTCGCCTACAAGTCGTATTCATGGAATCGAATAGGGCAAACCAGCGCACGGGCAAAGACGTGCACAGGGCCAAACAAGTCCGCCACAAGAAAGCAGGCGGTTGCATCCCTGCACCTGAAATAAATGTGTGCCAAAATGTGCGCTAACAAAAAGCACCTATATACAGCTATGATGAATGATCCATACTGTGGCCCTCTAGGACAAATGAGGTGCAAAGGGCCAACAAACACGGACACCCGCTGTGTGAAAAATAGCATGTGCATGTATTTCGGGGTGTGCGGGAAGTGCCACACGCGATTGGCCTGGGTACGTGTATTTCGGGGTGCGCAGGAAGTTCCACACATGATTGTCCTTGGTACGTGTATTTCGGGGTGCGCGTGAAGTTTCACACGCGATTTCAGCAGGGTACGTGTACTTCGGGGGGCGCGTGAAGTTCCACACGCGATTTCAGCAGGGTACGTGTACTTCGGGGTGCGCGGGAAGTTCCACACGCGAATCCAGCAGCCTACGTGTATTTCGGGGGTGCCTGGGTGTACTACACGTGAATTGGCCGTGTGGGTCCTCCCAGGTGTTCCCTCTACACCCTCCATGGCCCCTGCAGGCGGCCCACACCACAGGGGACTACCCTGCACCCATGCACATGTCCCGCAGGAAGCCCATCCACCATGGCCATGCCCCCCAGCCAACCCACATGTCACCTTGCACTACTGCCCACTAAATGCATCTCTCCCAGCATCCCCACCCCCCAGCATCCAGGGGCACCCTCCACCAGGCCCCCACTCATGTCTCCCACCCCCCCACCACCCAGCAGTCAGGGGCACCCTCCACCAGGCCCCCACTCATGTCTCCCTGCACCCCCAACCCCCAGCACTGTGGGGCACCCTCCACCAGGCCCCCACTCATGTCTCCCACCCCCCACCCCTCAGCAGTCAGGGGCACCCTCCACCAGGCCTCCACTCATGTCTCCCTGCACCCCCACCCCCCAGCATCCAGGGGCACCTTCCACCAGGCCCCCACTCATGTCTCCCTGCGCCCCCACCCCCCAGCATCCAGGGGCACCCTCCACCAGGCCCCCACTCATGTCTCCCACCTCCCCCACCCCCCAGCAGTCAGGGGCACCCTCCACCAGGCCCCCACTCATGTCTCCCTGCACCCCCAACCCCCAGCATCCAGGGGCACCCTCCACCAGGCCCCCACTCATGTCCAACTCATGTCTTACTACACCCCCACCCCCCAGCACTGTGGGGCACCCTCCACCAGGCCCCCACTCATGTCCAACTCATGTCTCCCTGCACCCCCCCAGCACTGTGGGGCACCCTCCACCAGGCCCCCACTCATGTCTCCCACCCCCCACCCCCAACAGTCAGGGGCACCCTCCACCAGGCCCCCACTCATGTCTCCCAGCACCCCCACCCCCCAGCATCCATGGGCCCTCTCCACCAGGCCCCCACTCATGTCCAACTCGTGTCTCCTTCCCAGCAGCCCCACCCCCCAGGATCCAGGGGCACCCTCCACCAGGCCCCCACTCATGTCTCCCTGCACCCCACCCCCCAGAATCCAGGGGCAACCTCCACCAGGCCCCCACTCAGGTCTCCCACCCCCCCACCCCCCAGCAGTCAGGGGCACCCTCCACCAGGCTCCCACTCATGTCTCCAGCACCCCCACCCCCAGCATCCAGGGGCACCCTCCACCAGGCCCCCACTCATGTCTCCCACTCCCCCCACCCCCCAGCAGTCAGGGGCACCCTCCAGCAGGCCCCCACTCATGTCTCCCACCCCCCTACCCCCCAGCATTCAGGGGCACCCTCCACCAGGCCCCCACTCATGTCTCCCTGCACCCCCACCCCCCAGCATCTAAGGGCACCCTCCGCCAGGCCCCCACTCATGCCTAACTCATGTCTCCCTGCACCCCCACCCCCCAGCACTGTGGGGCACCCTCCACCAGGCCCCCACTCATGTCTCCCTGCACCCCCACCCCCAGCATCCAGGGGCACCCTCCACCAGGCCCCGACTCATGTCTCCCAGCACCCCCACCCCCCAGCATCCAGGGGCACCCTCCACCAGGCCCCCACTCATGTCCAACTCATGTCTCCCTGCACCCCCCCAGCACTGTGCAGCACCCTCCACCAGGCCCCCACTCATGTCTCCCAGCACCCCCAAACCCCAGCATCCAGGGGCACCCTCCACCAGGCCCTCACTCATGTCTACCACCCCCCCACCCCCCAGCACTGTGGGGCACCCTCCACCAGGCCCCCACTCATGTCTCCCTGCACCCCCACCCCCCAGCATCCAGGGGCACCCTCCACCAGGCCCTCACTCATGTCTACCACCCCCCCACCCCCCAGCACTGTGGGGCACCCTCCACCAGGCCCCCACTCATGTCTCCCTGCACCCCCACCCCCCAGCATCCAGGTGCACCCTCCGCCAGGCCCCCACTCATGCCTAACTCATGTCTCCCTGCACCCCCACCCCCCAGCACTGTGGGGCACCCTCCACCAGGCCCCACTCATGTCTCCCTGCACCCCCACCCCAGCATCCAGGGGCACCCTCCACCAGGGCCCCACTCATGTCTCCCAGTACCCCCACCCCCAAGCATCCAGGGGCACCCTCCACCAGGCCCCCACTCATGTCCAACTCATGTCTCCCTGCACCCCCCCCAGCACTGTGCAGCACCCTCCACCAGGCCCCCACTCATGTCTCCCAGCACCCCCAAACCCCAGCATCCAGGGGCACCCTCCACCAGGCCCTCACTCATGTCTCCCACCCCACCCCCCAGCAGTCAGGGGCACCCTCCACCAGGCCCCCACTCATGTCTCCCTGCACCCCCACCCCCCAGCACTGTGGGGCACCCTCCACCAGGCCCCCACTCATGTCTCCCTGCACCCCCAGCATCCAGGTGCACCCTCCACCAGGCCCCTACTCATGTACAACTAATGTCTCCCTGCACTCCACCCCCCAGAATCCAGGGGCACCCTCCACCAGGCACCCACTCATGTCTACCACCCCCCACCCCCCAGCAGTCAGGGGCACCCTCCACCAGGCTCCCACTCATGTCTCCAGCACCCCCACCCCCAGCATCCAGGGGCACCCTCCACCAGGCCCCCACTCATGACTCCCACTCCCCTCGCCCCCAGCAGTCAGGGGCACCCTCCAGCAGGCCCCCACTCATGTCTCCCACCCCCACTACCCCCCAGCATTCAGGGGCACCCTCCAGCAGGCCCCCACTCATGTCCAACTCATGTCTCCCTGCACCCCCACCCCCCAGCACTGTGGGGCACCCTTCACCAGGCCCCCACTCATGTCCAACTCATGTCTCCCTGCACCCCCACCCCCCAGCATCCAGGGGCACCCTCCACCAGGCCCCCACTCATGTCTCCCAGCACCCCCACCCCCCAGAATCCAGGGGCGCCCTCCACCAGGCCCCCACTCATGTCCAACTCATGTCTCCCTGCACCCCCCCCCAGCACTGTGGGGCACCCTCCACCAGGCCCCCACTCATTTCTCCCACCCCCCACCCCCAGGCAGTCAGGGGCACCCTCCACTAGGCCCCCACTCATGTCTCCCAGCACTCCCAAACCCCAGCATCCAGGGGCACCCTCCACCAGGCCCTCACTCATGTCTAACACCCCCCCGCCCCCCAGCAGTCAGGGGCAGCCGCCAACAGGCCCCCACTCATGTCTCCCACCCGCCCACCCCCCAGCAGCCAGGGGCACCCTCCACCAGGCCCCCACTCATGTCTCCCTGCACCCCCACCCCCCAGCATCCAGAGGCACCCTCCACCAGGCCCCCACTCATGTTCAACTCATGTCTCCCTGCACCCCCACCCCCCAGCACTCTGGGGCACCCCCCACCGGGCCCCCACTCATGTCTCCCTGCACCCCCACCCCCCAGCATCCAGGGGCACCCTCCACCAGGCCCCTACTCATGTCGAACTAATGTCTCCCTGCACCCCCAACCCCCAGCAGTCAGGGGCACCCTCCACCAGGCCCCCACTCATGTCCAACTCATGTTTCTCTGCATCCCCACCCCCCAGCACTGTGGGGCACCCTCCACCAGGCCCCCACTCATTTCTCCCTGCACCCCCACACCCCAGCATCCAGGGGCACCCTCCACCAGGCCCCCACTCATGTCTTCCAGCACCCCCACCCCCCAGCATCCAGGGCCACCCTCCACCAGGCCCCCAATCATGTCTCCCAGCACCCCCACCCCCCAGCATCCAGGGGCACCCTCCACCAAGCCCCCACTCATGTCCAACTAATGTCTCCCTGCACCCCCACCCCCCAGCACTGTGGGGCACCCTCCACCAGGCCCCCACTCATGTCTCCCTGCACCCCCACCCCCCAGCATCCGGGGGCACCATCCACCAGGCCCCCACTCATGTCTCCCACCCCCCACCCCCCAGGCAGTCAGGGGCACCCTCCACCAGGCCCCCACTCATGTCTCCCTGCACCCCCACCCCCCAGCACTGTGGGGCACCCTCCACAAGGCCCCCACTCATGTCTCCCTGCACCCCCACCCCCCAGCATCCAGGGGCACCCACCACCAGGCCCCCACTCATGTCTCTCACCCCCCAGCAGTCAGGGGCACCCTCCACTAGGCCCCCACTCATGTCTCCCTGCACCCCCACCCACCAGCATCCAGGGGCACCCTCCACCAGGCCCCCACTTATGTCCAACTCATGTCTCCTTGCACCCCCACCCCCCAGCACTGTGGGGCACCCTCCACCAGGCCCCCACTCATGTCTCCCTGCACCCCCACCCCCCAGCATCCAGGGGCACCCACCACCAGGCCCCCACTCATGTCTCCCAGCACCCCCAAACCCCAGCATCCAGGGGCACCCTCCACCAGGCCCTCACTCATGTCTCCCACCCCCCCCAACCCCCAGCAGTCAGGGGCACCCTCCACCAGGCCCCCACTCATGTCTCCCACCCCCCGCACCCCACAGCAGCCAGGGGTTCCCTCCACCAGGCCCCCACATGTCTCCCTGCACCCCCACCCCCCAGCATCCAGGGCCACCCTCCACCAGGCCCCCACTCATGTCCAACTCAAGTCTCCCTGCACCCCCACCCCCTAGCACTGTGGGCACCCTCCACCAGGCCCCCACTCATGTCTCCCTGCACCCCCAACCCCAGCAGCCAGGGGCACCCTCCACCAGGCCCCCACTCATGTCTCCCTGCACCCCCACCCCCCAGCATCCAGGGGCACCCTCCACCAGGCCCCCACTCATGTCTCCCAGCACCCCCACCCCCCAGCATCCAGGGGCTCCCTCCACCAGGCCCCCGCTCATGTCCAACTCATGTCTCCCTGCACCCCCCCAGCACTGTGGGGAACCCTCCACCAGGCCCCCACTCATGTCTCCCACCCACCCCACCCCCCAGCAGTCAGGGGCACTCTCCACCAGGCCCCCACTCATGTCTCCCTGCACCCCCACCCCCCAGCATCCAGGGGAACCCTCCACCAGGACCCCACTCATGTCCAACTCATGTCTCCCTGCACCCCCACCCCCTAGCACTGTGGGGCACCCTCCACCAGGCCTCCACTCATTTCTCCCTGCACCCCCACCCCCCAGCATCCAGGGGCACCCTCCACCAGGCCCCCACTCATGTCTTCCAGCACCCCCACCCCCCAGCATCCAGGGCCACCCTCCACCAGGCCCCCACTCATGTCTCCCAGCACCCCCACCCCCCAGCATCCAGGGGCACCCTCCACCAAGCCCCCACTCATGTCCAACTAATGTCTCCCTGTACCCCCCCCCCAGTACTGTGGGGCACCCTCCACCAGGCCCCTACTCATGTCTCCCTGCACCCTCACCCCCCAGCATCCAGGGGCACCCTCCACCAGGCCCCCACTCATGTCCAAGTAATATCTCCCTGCACCCCCAAACCCCAGCATCCAGGGGCACCCTCCACCAGGCCCCCACTCATGTCTCCCAGCACCCCCAAACCCCAGCATCCAGGGGCACCCTCCACCAGGACCCCACTCATGTCTCCCAGCACCCCCACCCCCCAGCATCCAGGGGCACCCTTCACCAGGCCCCCACTCATGTCTCCAGCACCCCCACCCCCCAGCATCCAGGGGCACCCTCCACCAGGCCCCCACTCATGTCTCCCACTCCCCCCACCCCCAGCATCCAGGGGCACCCTCCACCAGGCCTCCCTCATGTCTCCCACTCCCCCACCCCCCAGCAGTCAGGGGCACCCTCCAGCAGGCCCCCACCCCCCCACCCCCCAGCACTGTGGGGCACCCTCCACCAGGCCCCCACTCATGTCTCCCTGCGCCCCCACCCCCCAGCAGTCAGGGGCACCCTCCACCAGGCCCGCACTCATGTCCAACTCATCTCTCCCTGCCCCCCCAGCACTGTGGGGCACCCTCCACCAGGCCCCCACTCATGTCTACCACCCTCCCACCCCCCAGCAGTCAGGGGTAACCTCCACTAGGCCCCCACTCATGTCTCCCTGCACCCCCACCCCCCAGCACTGTGGGGCACCCTCCACGAGGCCCCCACTCATGTCTCCCTGCACCCCCACCCCCCAGCATCCAGGGACACCGTCCACCAGGCCCCCACTCATGTCTCCCAGCACCCCCACCCCCCAGCATCCAGGGGCACCCTCCACCAGGCCCGCACTCATGTCTCACATCCCCCCCACCCCCAGCAGTCAGGGGCACCCTCCACCAGGCCCCCACTCATGTCTCCCACCTCCCCACCCCCCAGCAGTCAGGGGCACCCTCCACCAGGCCCCCACTCTTTCTCCCTGCACCCCCACCCCCCAGCATCCAGGGGAACCCTCCAACATGCCCCCACTCACGTACAACTCATGTCTCCCTGCACCCCCACCCCCCAGCACTGTGGGGCACCCTCCACCAGGCCCCCACTCATGTCTCCCTGCACGCCCACCCCCCAGCATCCAGGGGTACCCTCCACCAGGCCCCCACTCATGTCTCCCTGCACCCCCACCCCCCAGCAGTCAGGGGCAACCTCCACCAGGCCCCCACTCATGTCTCCCAGCACCCACACCCCCCAGCATCCAGGGGCACCCTCCACCAGGCCCCCGCTCATGTCCAACTCATGTCTCCCTGCACCCCCCCCAGCACTGTGGGGAACCCTCCACCAGGCCCCCACTCATGTCTCCCACCCCACACCCCCAGCAGTCAGGGGCACCCTCCACCAGGCCCCCACTCATGTCTCCCTGCACCCCCAGCATCCAGGGGCACCCTCCACCAGGTCCCCACTCATGTCCAACTCATGCCTCCCTGCACCCCACCCTGCAGCACCCTCCACCAGGCCCCCACTCATGTCTCCCTGCACCCCACCCCCCAGTATCCAGGGGCACCCTCCACCAGGCCCCCACTCATGTCTCCCAGCACCCCCAACCCCCAGCATCCAGGGGCACCCTCCACCAAGCCCCCACTCATGTCCAACTAATGTCTCCCTGCACCCCCACCCCCCAGCACTGTGGGGCACCCTCCACCAGGCCCCCACTCATGTCTCCCTGCACCCCCACCCCCCAGCATCCAGGGGCACCCTCCACCAGGCCCCCACTCATGTCTCCCACCCCCCAGGCAGTCAGGATCACCCTCCAACAGGCCCCCACTCATGTCTCCCTGCACCCCCACCCCCCAGCATCCAGGGACACCCTCCACCAGGCCCCCACTCATGTCAAACTCATGTCTCCCTGCACCCCAAACCCCAGCATCCAGGGGCACCCTCCACCAGGCCCCTACTCATGTCTCCCTTCACCCCCACCCCCCAGCATCCAGGGGCACCCTCCACCAGGCCCCCACTCATGTCCAACTCATGTCTCCCAGCACCCCCACTCCCCAGCATCCATGGGCACCCTCCACCAGGCCCCCACTCATGTCTTCCACCACCCCCACCCCCCAGCATCCAGGGGCACCCTCCACCAGGCCGCCACTCATGTCTCCCTGCACCCCCACCCCCCAGCACTGTGTGGCACCCTCCACCAGGCCCCTACTCATGTCTCCCTGCACCCCCACCCCCCAGCATCCAGGCGCACCCTCCACCAGGCCCCCACTCATGTCTCCCACCGCCCCCAGCCCCCAGCAGTCAGTGGCACCCTCCACCAGGCCCCCACCATGTCTCCCAGCACCCCCACCCCCAGCATCCAGGGGCAACCTCCACCAGGCCCCCACTCATTTCTCCCTGCACCCCCACCCCCCAGCATCCAGGGGCACCCTCCACCAGGCCCCCACTCATGTCTTCCAGCACCCCCACCCCCCAGCATCCAGGGCCACCCTCCACCAGGCCCCCAATCATGTCTCCCAGCACCCCCACCCCCCAGCATCCAGGGGCACCCTCCACCAAGCCCCCACTCATGTCCAACTAATGTCTCCCTGCACCCCCACCCCCCAGCACTGTGGGGCACCCTCCACCAGGCCCCCACTCATGTCTCCCTGCACCCCCACCCCCCAGCATCCGGGGGCACCATCCACCAGGCCCCCACTCATGTCTCCCACCCCCCACCCCCCAGGCAGTCAGGGGCACCCTCCACCAGGCCCCCACTCATGTCTCCCTGCACCCCCACCCCCCAGTATCCAGGGTCACCCTCCACCAGGCCCCCACTCATGTCCAACTCATGTCTTACTACACCCCCACCCCCCAGCACTGTGGGGCACCCTCCACCAGGCCCCCACTCATGTCTCCCTGCACCCCCACCCCCCAGCATCCAGGGGCATCCACCACCAGGCCCCCACTCATGTCTCCCAGCACCCCCAAACCCCAGCATCCAGGGGCACCCTCCACCAGGCCCCCACTCATGTCTCTCACCCCCCAGCAGTCAGGGGCACCCTCCACTAGGCCCCCACTCATGTCTCCCTGCACCCCCACCCACCAGCATCCAGGGGCACCCTCCACCAGGCCCCCACTTATGTCCAACTCATGTCTCCTTGCACCCCCAACCCCCAGCACTGTGGGGCACCCTCCACCAGGCCCCCACTCATGTCTCCCTGCACCCCCACCCCCCAGCATCCAGGGGCACCCACCACCAGGCCCCCACTCATGTCTCCCAGCACCCCCAAACCCCAGCATCCAGGGGCACCCTCCACCAGGCCCTCACTCATGTCTCCCACCCCCCCAACCCCCAGCAGTCAGGGGCACCCTCCACCAGGCCCCCACTCATGTCTCCCACCCCCCCCCCGCACCCCCCAGCAGCCAGGGGTTCCCTCCACCAGGCCCCCACATGTCTCCCTGCACCCCCACCCCCCAGCATCCAGGGGCACCCTCCACCAGGCCCCCACTCATGTCCAACTCATGTCTCCCTGCACCCCCACCCCCTAGCACTGTGGGCACCCTCCACCAGGCCCCCACTCATGTCTCCCTGCACCCCCACCCCCTAGCACTGTGGGCACCCTCCACCAGGCCCCCACTCATGTCTCCCTGCACCCCCAACCCCAGCAGTCAGGGGCACCCTCCACCAGGCCCCCACTCATGTCTCCCTGCACCCCCACCCCCCAGCATCCAGGGGCACCCTCCACCAGGCCCCCACTCATGTCTCCCAGCACCCCCACCCCCCAGCATCCAGGGGCTCCCTCCACCAGGCCCCCGCTCATGTCCAACTCATGTCTCCCTGCACCCCCCCAGCACTGTGGGGAACCCTCCACCAGGCCCCCACTCATGTCTCCCACCCCCCCCACCCCCCAGCAGTCAGGGGCACTCTCCACCAGGCCCCCACTCATGTCTCCCTGCACCCCCACCCCCCAGCATCCAGGGGAACCCTCCACCAGGACCCCACTCATGTCCAACTCATGTCTCCCTGCACCCCCACCCCCTAGCACTGTGGGGCACCCTCCACCAGGCCTCCACTCATTTCTCCCTGCACCCCCACTCCCCAGCATCCAGGGGCACCCTCCACCAGGCCCCCACTCATGTCTTCCAGCACCCCCACCCCCCAGCATCCAGGGCCACCCTCCACCAGGCCCCCACTCATGTCTCCCAGCACCCCCACCCCCCAGCATCCAGGGGCACCCTCCACCAAGCCCCCACTCATGTCCAAATAATGTCTCCCTGCACCCCCACCCCCCCCAGTACTGTGGGGCACCCTCCACCAGGCCCCTACTCATGTCTCCCTGCACCCTCACCCCCCAGCATCCAGGGGCATCGTCCGCCAGGCCCCCACTCATGTCTCCCACCCCCCCCAACCCCCAGGCAGTCAGGGGCACCCTCCACCAGGCCCCCACTCATGTCTCCCTGCACCCCCACCCCCCAGCATCCAGGGGCACCCTCCACCAGGCCCCCACTCATGTCCAAGTAATATCTCCCTGCACCCCCAAACCCCAGCATCCAGGGGCACCCTCCACCAGGCCCCCACTCATGTCTCCCAGCAGCCCCACCCCCCAGCCTCCAGGGGCACCCTCCACCAGGCCCCCACTCATGTCTCCCAGCACCCCCACCCCCCAGCATCCAGGGGCACCCTTCACCAGGCCCCCACTCATGTCTCCAGCACCCCCACCCCCCAGCATCCAGGGGCACCCTCCACCAGGCCCCCACTCATGTCTCCCACTCCCCCCACCCCCAGCATCCAGGGGCACCCTCCACCAGGCCTCCCTCATGTCTCCCACCCCCCCACCCCCCAGCAGTCAGGGGCACCCTCCAGCAGGCCCCCACCCCCCAGCACTGTGGGGCACCCTCCACCAGGCCCCCACTCATGTCTCCCTGCGCCCCCACCCCCCAGCAGTCAGGGGCACCCTCCACCAGGCCCGCACTCATGTCCAACTCATGTCTCCCTGCCCCCCCAGCACTGTGGGGCACCCTCCACCAGGCCCCCACTCATGTCTACCACCCTCCCACCCCCCAGCAGTCAGGGGTACCCTCCACTAGGCCCCCACTCATGTCTCCCTGCACCCCCACCCCCCAGCACTGTGGGGCACCCTCCACGAGGCCCCCACTCATGTCTCCCTGCACCCCCACGCCCCAGCATCCAGGGACACCGTCCACCAGGCCCCCACTCATGTCTCCCAGCACCCCCACCCCCCAGCATCCAGGGGCACCCTCCACCAGGCCCGCACTCATGTCTCACATCCCCCCCACCCCCAGCAGTCAGGGGCACCCTCCACCAGGCCCCCACTCATGTCTCCCACCTCCCCACCCCCCAGCAGTCAGGGGCACCCTCCACCAGGCCCCCACTCTTTCTCCCTGCACCCCCACCCCCCAGCATCCAGGGGAACCCTCCAACATGCCCCCACTCACGTACAACTCATGTCTCCCTGCACCCCCACCCCCCAGCACTGTGGGGCACCCTCCACCAGGCCCCCACTCATGTCTCCCTGCACGCCCACCCCCCAGCATCCAGGGGTACCCTCCACCAGGCCCCCACTCATGTCTCCCTGCACCCCCACCCCCCAGCAGTCAGGGGCAACCTCCACCAGGCCCCCACTCATGTCCAACTCATGTCTCCCTGCACCCCCCCCAGCACTGTGGGGAACCCTCCACCAGGCCCCCACTCATGTCTCCCACCCCACACCCCCAGCAGTCAGGGGCACCCTCCACCAGGCCCCCACTCATGTCTCCCTGCACCCCCAGCATCCAGGGGCACCCTCCACCAGGTCCCCACTCATGTCCAACTCATGTCTCCCTGCACCCCCACCCTCCAGCACTGTGGGGCACCCTCCACCAGGCCCCCACTCATGTCTCCCTGCACCCCCACCACCCAGCATCCAGGGGCACCCGCCACCAGGCCCCCACTCATGTCTCCCAGCACCCCACCCCCCAGTATCCAGGGGCACCCTCCACCAGGCCCCCACTCATGTCTCCCAGCACCCCCAACCCCCAGCATCCAGGGGCACCCTCCACCAAGCCCCCACTCATGTCCAACTAATGTCTCCCTGCACCCCCACCCCCCAGCACTGTGGGGCACCCTCCACCAGGCCCCCACTCATGTCTCCCTGCACCCCCACCCCCCAGCATCCAGGGGCACCCTCCACCAGGCCCCCACTCATGTCTCCCACCCCCCAGGCAGTCAGGATCACCCTCCAACAGGCCCCCACTCATGTCTCCCTGCACCCCAAACCCCAGCATCCAGGGGCACCCTCCACCAGGCCCCTACTCATGTCTCCCTTCACCCCCACCCCCCAGCATCCAGGGGCACCCTCCACCAGGCCCCCACTCATGTCCAACTCATGTCTCCCAGCACCCCCACTCCCCAGCATCCATGGGCACCCTCCACCAGGCCCCCACTCATGTCTCCCACCACCCCCACCCCCCAGCATCCAGGGGCACCCTCCACCAGGCCGCCACTCATGTCTCCCTGCACCCCCACCCCCCAGCACTGTGTGGCACCCTCCACCAGGCCCCTACTCATGTCTCCCTGCACCCCCACCCCCCAGCATCCAGGCGCACCCTCCACCAGGCCCCCACTCATGTCTCCCACCCCCCCCAGCCCCCAGCAGTCAGTGGCACCCTCCACCAGGCCCCCACCATGTCTCCCAGCACCCCCACCCCCAGCATCCAGGGGCAACCTCCACCAGGCCCCCACTCATGTCTCCCACCCCCCCACCCCCAGCAGTCAGGGGCACCCTCCACCAGGCCCCCACTCATGTCCAACTCATGTCTCCCTGCACCCCCACCCCCCAGCACTGTGTGGCACCCTCCACCAGGCCCCCACTCGTCTCCCTGCACCCCCACCCCCCATCATCCAGGGGCACCCCCCACCAGGCCCCCACTCATGCCCAACTCATGTCTCCCTGCACCCCCACCCCCAGCACTGTGGGGCACCCTCCACCAGGCCCCCACTCATGTCTCCCAGCACCCCCACCCCCCAAAATCGAGGGGCACCCTCCACCAGGCCCCCACTCATGTCCAACTCAGGTCTCCCTGCACCACCACCCCCAGCACTGTGTGGCACCCTCCACCAGGCCCCTACTCATGTCTCCCTGCACCCCCACCCGCCAGCATCCAGGGGCACCCTCCACCAGGCCCCCACTCATGTCTCCCTGCACCCCCACCCCCCAGCATCCAGGGGCACCCTCCACCAGGCCCCCACTCATGTCTCCCAGCACTCCCACCCCCCAGCATCCAGGGGCACCCTCCACCAGGCCCCCACTCATGTCTCCCTGCACCCCCACCGCCCAGCATCCAGGGGCACCCTCCACCAGGCCCTCACTCATGTCTCCCTGCACCCCCACCCCCCAGCAATTCGATTGGCCTGGGTACGTGTATTTCAGGGGTGCGCGGGTAGTCTTACACGTGATTTCATCAGGGTACGTGTATTATGGGTCCGCGTGAACTTCCACACGCGATATCAGAAGGGTACGTGTATTACTGGTCCACGTGAACTTCCACACGCGATATCAGCAGGGTACGTGTATTACGGGGTTCACGTGAACTTCCACACGCGACTGGGCCTGGGAGAGTGGGGTACGTGTATTCCTGGGGTGGGCGGGAATATTTACACGTGACTGGGCCTGGGAGAGCGTGTTACGTGTGTTCCTGGGGTGGGCGGGAATATTTACACGCGACTGGGCATGGGAGAGCGTGTTACGTGTATTCCTGGGGTGGGCGGGAAGATTTACACGGTCGCCTACAACACGCAAAAAAAAAACAGTTCAATCCGGAAACACGTACGCCAGCATGAAGCAGACGCACGTCCCGCGCAGCATAAAAGTGTGCGCAAACAACAAACAAGCTCAGACGCCAGGATGAATATACCATTCCTAGCAGCAGTGGCCGTGGGATACCGCAGGAGGAGGAGGAGGATGGTCAGGGCCAGAATCTTTACACCCAGAACCAGCCTTTTTGGTATGCCTGATGACCAGGTGTATGGGAGGTACAGGTTTCCACCTCGCATAATACTGGACCTGGTCAGTGAGTGGGAGGATGACCTCACATCACCCACCCTGTGCTCCCAAGCACTCAGCCCCCTGGAGAAGGTCCTCAATGTACTGCACTTCTTGGCTACCGGATAATTTCAGCAGACAAGTGCCATAGTGGGGGAGGTGTCACAGGCCACGCAGTCATGGTGCCTACACCAGGTGTTGGCCATCATCACTGCACGCCTATCAGTCCGCAGGCACATATACCTGCCCAGTACACCTGCAGAAAGGATAGCTGTCAGCCAGGATTTCTACACGGTTGCACAATTCCCCAAAGTGCTAGGTGCCATTGATTGCACCCATGTGGCTCTACGTCCCCCCCAGGGCATCTGAGCACATCTATAGAAACCGCAAGCACTGGTATTCCATCAACGTCCAGGTAGTATGAGATGCCAAGGGAATCATCACCTCAGTATATGCCAACTATCCAGGGTCCACCCACGACAGCTTCATTTACAGGATGTCAACCCTAAACTGGGACATGGAAGCTGGGCGGCATGGCGATGCATGGCTTCTTGGTGAGTATAAATGCCACAGCACACGCATGCATGACAGATACAGAGTAATGTCACTACCCCACTAATGATCCCATCACCACCTTGTTAGGCGGAAACCTGTGCAGTTCCCTCTGGGACCACTGCAAAAGATTTAGGACTACAGGTGTTTGGCAGTAAACCCACTTGGTAGCAGTCTGTACCACACAGATTCACTTGGTAGCTGTGGCTGAGCAGTCAGACTTCCCTCAAGAAGAGTTAAGCAGTATGTGGAGTATACAAGATAGGGCAATTCTTCACAGTAAGACAAGCAAACACGCAACAAGGCTTCAGTGTAAAGATATAGAGGTATTTATTTATAACAGCACATCTATAGAAAACACTTTGGCACTATCACTGCAAACACTTCAATTACAATTACTCTACGAAGAGAACAGATCAATCCCCCTAACAATAGTTCGACACGTCTAGGTTCTACCAGCATCACTTATTTGCAGACAGAGGTGTATGCCTCAACCTAGATGGCACTCTAGCATTTGTTAGGAAGGGAGAGAAAAATAAGCAGGTTACAAAATCAACACAGTCCCAATACTGAACGGGCAAATGCAAGGCAAGAAGGCAAGAACCACGATAGATTATAAAGTTCAGAGGCCAGGCCCACTCGGAGAGAGGCGAGGCGTTATGTCCCAAAAGTATCTTAGTGGAATTGCGTTCGAGTCTTTGAAGCAAATTGTTATCGGCAGATTGGACCAGTTCAGAACAACGCTTTAGAAAGCTTGGAGGCGACCCTATGGAGAGGCGAGGATTAAGACACCTCACTCTATCCGGCAACAAGGGAAGCCAGGCGGACACAGTACCTTGATTGTGGAGAGACAGCTCCGGCGGGGGCAGTTGTTCCTGGTGGTGGATGCACGTCCGGTCTTTGCCAAGAGAATAGAGGATCTCGTCGAAGGAAAGTTGAAGATCGTTGCACCACCAGGGAAGAGACCAGCCGCAGAGTGCTCCGTCACAAGGCACCACCCTTTGGTCACGGTACAGAGGTAGTGGCTATCCGGTTGCCGAGGTGCTCTGCACGGGCAATTTGACCACTGCGTCCTGAGGCGAAGAAAAAGCAAAAGGGACTGGTTGTTCCCACCAGTCAGGGGAAGAGACTCTCCGGCAGGGAGATCTCCTCTGTCGTCGGGAAGTGGTGAGTCGGTTCAGCAGGGCTCCACCGGAGGTGTCGTCGTTGCAGGTCGGCTCAGCTTTACCCTCGTCGGATTCTTAGGTCCTGTGGCGACTTCTGAAGATTCAGTCCCAAAAGCCCTGCTTTTATGCAGAAAACCTCCATTCATTCAGCCTAACTGTCAATCAACATACGCTAAGTGGTGAGCGGGGAGGCTCACCACTTGGGCCAATCACACCAGAGTGCAACCAGAGTTGGCAAGGCAACTCAGTCCAGAGTGCCTAATCCCCTCCCACACCCCTGTGGTAACCCAGACAGAATGGCACCACTTTGGAGGGTCTCTGTACAGAGCCCGACAAAAGTGGAACAAAGGGCTTGACCTTTGGTTTAGGAGTCACAGAGACAAACACAGACGCCATTTTAAAAACCGAGTTCTGGCAGAAAATACCATCCGATAGACTTATTTAAGATAAGTGGACCGGTGGTATGTTAGAGATTAACGAGAAACAGTATCAATCTCTAACAATGGGAAGAATCCCATAGGGTTATATTCGGGGTCGAATATAATAAGTAGTTTCCACTGCCACCAGCCAAAACTCGACGAAGGGGGACGGGACAGTGCCCCCTCGAATAACAGACCCAGGAGTCATCGAATTACCCCTACTAGTACATCCACAATAGGATGGTTGGTACAAGTTCTGTTAGTAAATTTAGGTCTAGTAAAGCCAATAGTCACTTTACATGCCCGGGGAGACAGTAGTCAGTCCCTGGGTATGGAGTCTATGATGGAGGTCCGCTAGGATGCCCCAGTGATACGGCACGTAGGGTGCGGTGTAACACACATAGAAAAACATATGAGACCCTATGGAGTAAAAGACCCCATAGCCCATAGAACACATTGACATTCAAAGGAATTACACACATTCATGTGTAAGAGTGGGAGAAAAAGAGTCTCACTCTTGGCAGGATGGAAAAAAACAAACTCCAGAAATCCAGCAAAGCTGCTGGGGGACTCACTAGGTTAGGAAATTCAGCCTAAACAGAGAATTCTCCCTAACACACCTCCCCAGGGGACAGTGCCTACCCTCTGAGCACCCACATGAAGATGCCAATTCGGAACCCCATCATGCCTCCCGAGGTAAGATACAACACAGCCCATATTGCAACCCAGGGCATAGTGGAGCGCACATTCTGAGTGCTCAAGTCATGCTTTCGCTCCCTTGACCGTTCTGGCGGGCAGCTGTTATACCTCCCCCAGTAGTGTGCAGGATCATAGTGGCAGCATGTGTCCTGCACAATGTTGCAACACATCGGAGCCTGGCTGGGGACATGGTGGTGCCCCCACATCCCCAACCACATGCACACCCGCTGCGCATGGGAGGGGAAAGGGCACGGGGTGAGGCAGCCCGCACGCAGCTGGTGGCTAATTACTTCACATAGAAATCACACCCCTCTGGAGTGCACACAGCCCTGGCCCATACCATCTGACAATCAATGATGACTCAATCTGACAATTCTGATGAATTAAGGGACAGTCAACTGTCAGAACCATAGCAGCCTGAGATTGTTCACCTGGAAGTGTCACAATGTGTGCATCCCTACCTACACAAACACCACCAATGCAGTGTCATCAAAAGACACACTTCTATGAGGCAAAAATGAATACCCACTTGCAAAATACAACATGAGAACAGTGCCATGTCACCCAACCCCTCACCGGCACCGCCACACAACACACCATGGCATGTCATGCTATGTGAGAGCAAACAAATTAATCCCCACAACATGACACAAGTGTCACAAAGTACAGTGTCCCTAATGGAAACTGGCCACACATGAAATGCTCACAGTAATGCAGGACCAACAACACACATTACCAAATATTTAGCAATAATACTAATCACCTACACAACCTCCAACCTACCATAAACATGACAGTACGGATTTACAAAATTGGTAGTCTCACTACCTGATAATGCCAGCACTTCGACCACTTCCAACTGTACAGTGTAAGCGCCACGCAAAAGTGTAGGTGCACTGCTTACAACATGGACTCCATTTCCAAAGTAGACCGCCTTGTGAAGACATGAGGAATGGACCTGCAAATTAGGAGGATGAGAAGGATGCAGAGTCACATATCAATACACCATGCAGTGTACAATAGAACAACAATATGCACTAGGAATGTAAACACAGTATTGACTACAGACTGCCCAAACATCAAATGGGAGTCCAACGTCACTGTGTAAGTCAATGTCACTTGGGCACACCCTTTGCAAGCCCATGGAAACGGGAAGCAGGAGGGGTGTGTGTCACACAAACCCAAGCATCTAACCCAAATTCAGGACAAGCCTGCAAGTGCCCAGCCACAATACAGCGCATGCTCACGGGAGCCACACAAGGCAACACACTGTAAAAAAAATCAAAAATCAAAAATCAAAAATGGCTATGTATGGGCCAGGGGGGTGGGGGAGGCCACCCAGGAGGTCCGAGGACAGGGTGCACACCAAAACCCACCTGTGTGGATTTTGGGAAACAAAACACCTCCATGGGGTCATGGCCTGCACGGCTACCCTATTGTGAGAGAATCGCTGCTGTCGCTCTCCTCACCCTCTGCAGCTGCATCAGGAGGTGGTGGCACTATGGGAGGCAGCCCACGCAAAGCCCTAGTCTGGTCCTCCATGGCAGCAAGCATGCGGGTGTGGAAGGTCTGATTCTGGAGGATAATCGTGCGGAGGTCCCCATGCAACAACTCACGGGATGCCCGGACCTCCTCCCTAGTTGCCTGCATCTCAGCTGAGAGCGTACGTGTGAGCCGCTCCAGCTGCTGTTCTGTCCTCGTGTCAGATGAAGCCTCAAGCTCAACAAGAGTCACCCTGAGCTGACGGAGTTCCACCCTCAGGGCTTCCCTGTGGCCCTGGGACTCAATAGAAATGGCTTCCCGCAGAGTCTCCAGTGCCGCCCGTCTGTCCCTGTTGGACGCCAACATGTCCTCCCTGTGTGACTTGCAAACGGAGTCTGTTGCCTGTTGTAGTTGTTCCATCAGCCTTTCTTGGGGGACAATGGAAGTGGCCACCCTATCCATGGCCTGAGCCCTCCTCTCAGATGATGCTGCCTGTTGGTTTGCCATACCGTATATGGATTGCTCCCATGCAGTATTGCCAGGTGTCGTACGGCCACCGTGTCGGCGGGCACCACACCTGTCTGGGGCAAGGCAAACTGTACCCTGCTGTGCCGGCACTGCCTGAGGCTGCAGGACTGCATTCCCTCTCTGATCTGCTGGCCCAGGAACAGGATCAGAAGTTGCAGAGTGTGACCCTGCATCCGTAACCACCAAAGGCGGACCTACCAACACTGACATCCCCATTGAGGGTTCTACCCCTGGTGCAGGTGGGTTGGACAGTACAGAATCCCTCCCAGGAACACTTACCTGTGACCGCACATAGGTCTCATCATCCGAATCGACACCTGAATAGAGCTCGGGGGAGGTGCACCCAGAGACACCCCTTGAGATAATGGTCTGCAGCAAGTGTGGGTTCTCACCCACCACCACACAACGTCCCTCAGTGGTGCCCAGTCGGGCCTGAGAACCCTCCTGGGTCTGCACCATCTCTACAACCCCAGCAGTATCAAGTGCGTCATCCCCTGCAAAGACATGAAAGAAAAGAAATTGGAGCAGGCATTAGCACCATGGCACACAACTAGGGCTGAGAAGCAACCGAACCAGTACTTCATTGACACATGTCCCACATGACTATAACCCTCCCATGCATGCAGCGTCACTTCGTATGAAGGGGAGGCAAATGGCACACATTGATGACACCAAGATGGAAGACCAACACATTTGCTGCATGCTGGCTAGCAGTGCCATCACACATTGGCCTGTGATTGGCATGTCCAATACACATACATGACACATGCCATCACACAGATGGCATGTACCATAGCCATGTCACACATGTGACAATAGGACTGAGAAATGCCTAGTGAAAGTGGTGGAATGCAAACAATCAGCCTGAATGAACACAGAATAATATGCAACAATGTTGTGGCAAGATGACACTTCAAGGGCAACTGGCGTGAGGTTGGGCTAAATGTCTACTGTTGCCAGAAGGGATACTGCAATACCCAAATCCTGGTGCGCAGAATGTATTGGATGAAGCACATGGGTGACCCAAACCACTCAGGCACACACACCCTCACCTGGCACTCAATCAGAAGCCTCACACACACACACCATGCACATGGATGACACACACATGCATGTGCACTCACCGAACAATGCCTTGTAATCTGGCAGGTCTCCCACGCCTTGGATCTGTCCCTCCGTGACGTAGGTCCCAGCAACATACTCATGTGGAGTGAGTTCAATGTCCTCTGCTGGAGACCCACCTCCAGTCACTAGAGTAGCGGCATGACTTCAGGCCAGCTTTTTCTTTGCCCTGCGCTTCAGGTCATTCCAGCGCTTGTAGCAATCATTAACTGTGCGCCTCACGAATCCAAGGGCACTTATGATGTCCGCAATGGTCTGCCAGTGTGCCAGACGTTGTGCAGGTGTGGTCTTGCATCCTGCAGTAATCACCATTTCGGTGTCATGTGCGGACACATACTCCACTAGTGCATCAAGTTCGGCCTGATTGAAGCTGGGCTTCCTTGGTGGGCCGGACTGTGTAGCCGTGTCTGGGGCATCAGCCTGTACTGGACGAGCACTCTTCCTCTTCCGCTTGGAAGGTGGTGGGGATCCTGAGTGTCCTACGCAACTCTGGACACTGGGGGCAGGAGCCCCGGTGGACTGTGGACTAGGAATGTGGGAATGAACACTCACCATGGGACTTGGTGCAGGCATTAGCTAAAGTGTGATGTAGTCAGGGAGAACGTCAGCAGGATGGACTGGGACCGACACTGTCCTGGCTGGGAGACTCAGAGCTGGGGTGGATGGAGCTGCAGCTGCCCCTGCAGCCTCCCCACCCTGCCTACTCGGGCAGCAGATGACATAGCTGCCCCTGATCCACGTGGCCTGGTGACACCAACGTGCACCGCCACACGTGGCCTAGACCTGCTGACCTGGAAGTCAGCCATGGAGTCACCCTGTGCCAGGTCTGGTGCCACAATGGGCTGGTCCAACAAAGGCTGAGCAGGGATGGTGTCAGCCACGTTACCCTCAACCGGGGGGGGCATGGGTGTCCCTGACTGGTCACCCACACATGGGGGGCTAGGGGCACCCTGCAAGTCCCGGCCACGTCCCCTACCGTATCCACCACAGCCACCTCTTGAGGCTCGGCCACCTTTGTCACCCTTACCACGTGCTCGCCTCCCAACCATGGCACTGATGTTGTTGTGCGTATGAGAGTTGCAGTAAACTATTGTCCTGGACAATTGGGGGTCAAAGGGGTAGGGTACTAGATGGAATTCGTACCCTAGTGCTCTAGCAAGGCTGTATGTGACCCCTGGGGGAAGATGACAGGTCACGCAATGCACAGGCACCCCAAAAAAGGGGTATAATGTGCACGCAACCCCTCCTAGACCACGTGCATGGAAAAATAAACCTGCACTACGCTGTGGCACCCAGAAACACAAAAATGAACGTATGTGTGTCACACGCAGCCTAGAATGACCTCTGAAGGGGTACGCGACACACGGGGAAAGCACAGATGTTAAATATGTGCGCGACTCACCGTCTGCCTGGAAAAATAGCGTGAAAAAGACACGCGTGTGCGCGTTAGTAACACCCCTTCCAAAAGAAGAATTGTACGCTGTCTGAGGAGATAGGACAACAGAAGAAGTGAACGCTGTTTGAGGAAACAGGCCCAGGAAAAAGACAAAAAGCTGTCAGAGGTAACAGGGAGTACGAACTTGGAACGCCGTGAAGTAAATCGCGTGTGAACCGACAAGAAGTACAGATTTCACCCATTCGCTCTCCACGAAAAGCACGTACAAGGAAATGCGTTCTACACGTACCTTTTAAACATGCCCACACGTCCAGCATCCTCCAATTACATGAGCTGACACTCTGACGTGCAGTCATTGGACGTGTAACATGCACCCGTGTACAGGGAAATGCCCGCGCACGCACGTCACAGATGCGCTGAGGCCCTTTCCACCAATTACACGCTATGACACTCTGACGTGCTTATTTTTTCTACGCGCCATGGAAAACGCACGTGCGCATAACCTCATAGACGCTCCTACACGCTGGGGGCCTTTGTGCCAATGAATTCGCGTACGTGTGCTGACGCACTTACGCGCTAAGGCCCTTTCCTCGAATTACACGCAGACGTGCTGGATTTTCACGTGCCAAATCACTCCGTATCAAGCTGGCCACGCGTAAGCACACAGAAGACCACGCTCCTGCCCAGAAGGCCGAATTACTGCCCCCCAGAGCCCCGAGCACGCTCCCACCTGCCATCTGCTGCTGCCTGATTGCCTACTGCCCACGTGCCCTGCCATTTGCTGCCTGCACATCAGCCAAGGGTGCTGTTGCTGTGACCACCCCTGCTGGAATCGAAGACTCCAGACTGGGATTCCATCGCTCCACAGACCAGCCCCAGGACCCAGTTGCCCACCCACTCCTGCCTCTGGGGTTGTCATGTCGGGCACTGCAACATCTGGCACCACTGGCAACCCCCGGCCAGAGAGGCAGAGGGGCACCAGCTTCACTGCCACCGAAGTTGGTGTCCTGGTGGAGCAAGTCCTGGGGCAGTATGATGCCCTCTTCGGAAGTTTGCACGCCGACAAGGAAGGACGGACTCAGATCTGGACGGACATCGTGACTGCCATCAACGCAGAGGGGGTGGCAGTCCGACTATTCCATCATGTCAAGAAGCGCTGGGAGGCCTTCAGGTCCAGGACCCTCAACAAGGCCCGGCGCCTCTTGAAGGCAGCGGATGCTAAGGGGCGCCGGGGCCACTTGCCGGAAGATCAGTTGAGGGTCATGGAACGCATATCCCCAGCGCTCCACGTCCAGGTTCTTGAGAGGCAGACCCGTCTGGAGTCGAGCGGTAAGTGTACATGCATACTGATTGTAAACTGTGCGTGTGGTGGTGTGCCAGTAGTGTGCAAGTTGCACATGTGTTTTAATGGGGCCAAGTAGGGGGGGGTGTACAGGGCCGTGAGGCTAACACATGCGAGGGCTCTCATGTGTGAGACATGGATGGTGATTGTGTGTGTAGGCTTGCATGTCAAATGCAGATGTGTGGGCACATGAATGTTTGAATGAATGTGTATGTAAGTAGGCATGTTTGTGATGTCACACATGGATGTTGGTTTCAGCTACATGTATCTGCACTGTGTACATGTGCATGTGTGTGTATTTGACAAGGGGGCAACAGTGATGCAACATGGATGCATGTGACACCGGGATGTGGAAGACTGATTGGCAGATGTGACATGGATGCCGCTCTCAACACTGCAACAGTTGGAAGAGGTGTACACATGCATGCAAGTGTGGTGGTGTGTGTGCATGTGTAGTGCGCTCCCTGTGTTGCATGCGATGTCTGGCTCACCTTTGCCTGCTCATGCTGTTGTATGTGTATGGATGGTGCTGGCTGTTGCAATATGGCTGTGGTATGGCTCATCTGTGCGAGTTGAAATGACATGTGTGTTGGCGATTGTGAAGCCATGTCTGAGGTTTGCCAATGCCACTCATGTACAACTGTCATGTGTGTATGTGTCCATTGTACAGTGCCCTGATGCCTGTGTTTTATTTCTCCCTGTCTCCAGCGTCAACTGATGAAGAGGGCGGAGAAGGTGCTGTGGAGCACAGCGGCAGGGATTGCACCGCCAGCCAGAGACGCAAGGCCTGGCTCCCCTCCCAGGTTGTCATCTCATCGGGGAGTGAGGAGTCCGGTGCCGCGTCCCAGGCCGCAGCTGCCGGGGGGAGGTCCAAGAGGCGGAGGTTGGAGTTGGACTCCTCGGCAGCAGAAGGGGCAGCTGGGACCCCACAGGGCCCAACGGGGGAGGTGGGGATTCCACTGGTGCTAGTGGTGCATTGCAGGACCAGGGACAGGAGGCAGCACAGGTCGCCGCGGAGGTGCCTGTGTGCAATCATGTCCCTGATCCCGTCACTGCATCATCTTGCACCAGCAGGGATGCCTACGTCCAGACCCGTTTTCAGGCAGGGGATGAGCTTATATCAACTGGCCTTCCTCTGCCTGCGGACGTGGCTATCCAGGTACGGGTTGAGCCTGCCCTGACTGGTGTGGCGTTGCGTCAACGGGCCATGTGAGGTGACCTGCAGTCTTTTCATGGGGAGACTGCACATCATCTCGAATGGCTCGTTGACTGCGTCGGCCTACTGGGACAGGTCACCCAGGCCGGATTCCTCTGTTTGCTGGAGCTTGTTCCGACCCCCTCCTCAACTGAACACCCTATGCGCCAGTCATCATCCGTGCCATCTTTCCACCCATTTGTCACCTGGGTGCCCTGTGGAACTGCCTCTGACGGTGCGGCCAGGCTGGTGGAGGACACATCCCTGCCACAGTCGGGAGTCGGACGTCCAGCAGGGGTGGCCACATCAACGACTGCACCCCGGCCGGTGGAGGATGTGCAGGCAGCAGGAGCCAGGGCACGGGCACAGGCACAGCAGCAGCAGCAGCAACGAGGTGGGAGCCATGATGGCTCGGGGCCTTCGACATCAGAGGGGCAGGCATCGGCCGGAGGGCAGGAGGACCCAGGACGGCAAGTGTCTTCCTTGTGGCAGCGGTTGGGCCATGCGATAGATGCGGAGCGGCAGCGGGCGGAAGAGGCACGGCTCACGATGGTCCGGGCAGAGAACTCCATGAGGAGGACCTGAGGTGGGCCGAGTGCCTCGAGGCAATCCACAGGGAGTTGGAGGAGAACATGTCGTCATCCCTGCGGACCCTCGGGGCCATGGAAGAGGAATGCCTCCGGGACATTGAGCAGGAGTTTGATGATGCCCTGGCCCGGAACATCCAGAAGTGAGCCGTAGGACTAGCCCGCTGCCCTTGTAAATAGTTCTTTAGTGTTAAGTTTCCTTTCGGTTTTGTTTTGGGGCGCTTGGACAATGCCCCAACTTCTTGTATATATTTCTTCATTAGGTATGATTTTATTTTATAGGTTTCATTTAAAGGATTGGGCACATGGACCCTGGACGTTCACTTTGTACATAGTTTGACAATGGATTTGGATTGTTGATTTTTTTTTTCCATGGATCAATGTTTTTTTATTATTTTTGCAGCTTGGATTTATTTTCTCAGACTGACACTTTGGAGACTTGCTTTTGGATTGCCTTTCATTTGGATTTCATGCGTCTTTTTCATTTATTGGACATGCTGGATTTCTTTTTTTATTTCCATTTTCTTCTGTTCCATTTCATTGCCTTGCTTTTCTGTTTAATACATTATCATTTGGTACTTCAATGTGTGGTATTCTCTCTTTGGTTTCATGCATGTCGCAATGTGTGTTTTTTCATTCACATGCTGTCATTGTGTGGGTTTGACGGATATATGTTGATGTGCAGACTAGCCATTTGGGATGCATCATGTGCTGGTGATTTCTTTGTGGGGTGGATGTCATACCTGGTGGTGTGTTCGGACTGGGGTGGCGTGGGCAGTGTATTGAGGGGGCATGGGGGCCATGATTATGGATCGTCATGAGGTGTTGGGGGGACATGTATGGGGGCCTGCTGGCAGCTGTCCTGCACTGCTGGGGGTGGTGGTGCAGGGGGACATGTGTGGGGGCCTGGTGGAGGGTGCCCTGCACTGCTGGGGGGTGGGGGTGCAGGGGGACATGTGTGGGGGCCTGGTGGAGGGTGCCCTGCACTGCTGGGTGGTGGGGGTGCAGGGGGACATGTGTGGGGGCCTGGTGGAGGGTGCCCTGCACTGCTGGGGGAGGGGGTGCAGGGGGACATGAGTTGGACATGAGTGGGGTCCTGCTGGCATGTGCCCCACAGTGCTGGGGTGTGGGGGTGCTGGGAGACATGAGTGGGGGCCTGGTGGAGGGTGCCCTGCACTGCTGAGGGGTGGGAGTGCAGGGGGACATGAGTGGGGGCCTGGTGGAGGGTGCCCCTGGATGCTGGGGGGGTAGAGGGGGACGTGTGGGGGCCTGGTGGAGGGTGCCCTGCACTGCTGGGGGGAGGGGGTGCTGGGAGACATGTGTGGGGGCCTGGTGGAGGGTGCCCTGCACTGCTGGGGGGTGGGGGTGCTGGGAGACATGTGTGGGGGCCTGGTGGAGGGTGCCCCTGGATTCTGGGGGGTGGGGGTGCTGGGAGACATGTGTGGGGGCCTGGTGGAGGGTGCCCCTGGATTCTGGGGGGTGGGGGTGCTGGGAGACATGAGTGGGGGCCTGGTGGAGGGTGCCCTGCACTGCTGGGGGGTGGGGGTGCTGGGAGACATGTGTGGGGGCCTGGTGGAGGGTGCCCCTGACTGCTGGGGGGATGGGGTGCTGGGAGACATGAGTGGGGGCCTGCTGGCAGGTGCCCCTGACTGCTGGGGGGTGGGGGTGCAGGAGGACATGAGTTGGACATGAGTGGGGGCCTGATGGAGGGTGCCCCTGGATGCTGGGGGGTGGGGGTGCTGGGAGACACGAATGGGGGCCTGATGGAGGGGGCCCCTGACTGCTGGGGGGGGGGTGGTGCAGGGGGACATGAGTTGGACATGAGTGGGGGCCTGGCGGAGGGTGCCCCTGGATGCTGGGGGGTGGGGGTGCAGGGGGACAGGAGTTGGACATGAGTGGGGGTCTGCTGGCAGGTGCCCCACAATGCTGGGGGGTGGGGGTGCTAGGAGACATGTGTTGTTGATCAGTAGTGCAAGGTGACATGTGGCTTGGCTGGGGGGCATGCCCATGGTGGATGGGCTGCCTGCGGGACATGAGCAGGGGTGCAGGGTAGTCCCCTGTGGTGTGGGCTGCCTGCAGGGGCCATGGAGGGTGTAGAGGGAACACCTGGAGGACCCACACGGCCAATTCACGTGTAGTACTCCCCGGAACCCCTGAAATACACATACCCTGCTGAAATTGTGAGTGAGACTTCCCACGTACCCAGGACATTCGCGTGTGGAACTTCCCACGCACCCCTGAAATACACGTACCCTGCTGAATTTGCATGTGAAACTTTCCGCGGACCCCGAAATACACGTACCCAGGACATTCGCGTGTGGAACTTCCCACGCACCCCTGAAATACACGTGCCCTGATGGAATCGCGTGTGAAACTTCCCGCGCACCCCTGAAATACACGTACCCTGCTGAATTCACGTGTGAAACTTCCCGCGCACCCCTGAAATACACGTACCCAGGACAATCATGTGTGGAACTTCCCGCGCACACCTGAAATACATGTACCCTGCTGAATTCGCGTGTGAAACTTCCCGTGCACCCCGAAATACACGTACCCAGGACATTTGCGTGTGGAACTTCCCGCGCACCCCTGAAATACACGTGCCCTGATGGAATCACGTGTGAAACTTCCCGCGCACCCCTGAAATACACATACCCTGCTGAATTTGCGTGTGAAACTTCCCGCGCACCCCAGGAATACACGTACCCAGGACAATTGCGCGTGGAACTTCCCGTGCACCCCTGAAATACACGTACCCTGCTGAATTTGCGTGTGAAACTTCCCGCGCACCCCTGAAATACACGTGCCCTGATGGAATCGCGTGTGAAACTTCACCCGCACCCCTGAAATACACATACCCTGCTGAATTTGCGTGTGAAACTTCCAGCGCACCCCTGGAACACACGTACCCAGGACAATCGCTTGTGGAACTTCCCGCGCACCCCTGAAATACACGTACCCTGCTGAATTCGCATGTGAAACTTCCCACACACCCCTGAAATACACGTGCCTTGATGGAATCGCGTGTGAAACTTCCCGCGCACACCTGAAATACACGTACCCTGCTGAATTCGCCTGTGTAACTTCCCGCGCACCCCTGGAATACATGTACCCAGGACAATCGCGTGTGGAACTTCCCGTGAACCCCTGAAATACACGTTCCCCTCTTGGCGTTTGCTGTTTGGCCCAGGGTTAGCGCAGACATTTGTGATGATTTGGGGATTTTGATGGCTTTTCCTTGGCCGAGGGCGTTCTTGGGGGCGTAACTGGCGCTGCTGCAGGGTCGCTGCGCCACGGCTGGTTTTGGAGGCTAAAATCTATGAATACGCTGTGCGATGAAATGGATTTTATTGCACACGGTTGGCGCAGTGTATCGCACGGGGACAATGTGCGCCAGCCGCGTGCACCACTTTTGTGCGAAATTCTATGAATTACCCTGTAAATAGTTTAGAAAAATCTATCTCAAACACAGCAGGCTTAGAAAAGATATTAAAATTATCCTTAAATTGCAGAGTAATGCTTAAACGTAACCTTGACGTGGACCAAGGACCAGGTTATGGAGCACTGGGTACAGTTTTTGGCTTTCAAACATACCCACGCAACAACAAAATTCAGTTTGTCAATATACTCTTTGACAAACTTTCAGAAGTAAAAAGGATAGGACGCTCAACAGCTAGATTCCTTCTCTTAAAAGATATGTATGTACGCAGAGAATAATTTTCTCTAACTCTTGCATGCGCAGACACAATTCATAAATCACAAGGTCTTACCCTAGACAAAGCAATGATAGATATTGGTAACACAGTCTTTAAAGAATGCATGAGCTACGTAGCACTATCACGCTTACGTACACTTGACGGTCTATTTCTAATCAACTTTGATGCAAGTAAAATAAACGCTGATATTCCTTGCATTTTAGAATACAATAGAATTCGCTCACTATACACCTCCCACCTAAACACATATTCTGTTCCACAAAAAGTAAAACGTTATAAAAGAAAAATAAATCAAACAGAAATGCAACAGGATGTCACTGCAAATCCTCCAAAGAGAGTAAAAGAAACTAATACTTCATCAAGTACCACAAGCAAAAAAGAATCAATTAGGGAAAGTAAACCAGGTACTTCTTTAAAGAAGGAAAACAAACTCCAAAAAAAAGCAGATACAGAACTACCTGGACCATTTAAATTCTCAAATATAGTTGGTGTAAGTTGCTACGCAAATGTAGCAATTAATATTCTATTTCAATTACCGCCAATTGTTGACATCATTTACTTACACAGTACAGACCCATTGTGTTTGCAAATGTTAGTACTTCACAAAAATGTAGCAAACAATCCTGACAACACGTATAGTGTTTATGGAATAAGACAACAATTGGACTACTGTGCTGGAATGGTGAAATTCACTATAAACTCACAGGAAGATCCACAAGAATTTCTAATGTACTTAAGACAAGTACTGGAAAACAAAAACATACCAATAAATGAAATCTTTTAGATTTCATAGATGTGGAAACATACATGCACTCTCTGCAACAATGTGACACGAAGAAATCCCCAATGAACGCTTCATATATATATATCAATACCAAATTGTGAATCCATTCCATTTCAGCGACTTGTACAAAATGCAAACCATGGTAGATTATGCTCTATCTGCAATTCAGATAATCGCTCCACGTTAATAATACAAACACATAGTAAATACATAATACTAATGCTTCTACGTTACAATGCAGATGGGACCAAAAACAACTGCAAGCTGACTGGATTCACACATGGTCAAATATCACTTGGTAAGAAAACCTTCAGACAATAGGTATAATCTACCACGCAGGAGCCGCAACCAATTCAGGGCACTACACTGCATATATAAAAAAGAAATGTGGATGGTTTGAATGTAATGATAGTACCATTACTATAAAGCACAGATTACCAGCAAATCTTACAAATGCTTATTTGATGTTCTTAAAACCAAAATTTGATAACTAAACTGTATTTAAACCCTAAGTAAACTTGTGTTAAAAAAATATAAACTGTTAGAATACTCCAAAAGCTAACTGCTCAAAGATTCTACAACAACTAATCAGATAAATGAATACCACTAAATTAGACCAAAACATACACAGTTAGAATACGCCAATTGGTATCTAACTGTCCCAAAATTTAACAATATCCAAATAGATAAATCAATACCACTAAAATATATTTTAAAAAAATAGACAGTTAGAATACACCAATTGGTATCTAACTGCTCCAAAATGTTATAATATCCAAACAAATAAATAATATGCTACTGCTCCAAAAAAATGCAACAAGCCAAAGTATAAAGCATTAGCCAGAAACAACAAGTGAACACTGAAAACAAACAAATAAACTGTAGCATAACAGAAAAAAGCTTTTTTTTATTCCAACACAGATTTTTTGTTCTCCCACAGACCCAATGATTTTAGCAACAAATACAGAAACTGAGCAAATTGCACAGTACTCTGATTTGTAATCTACTAAATATGAGGGTCCAAAAAAAAATGTTGATTATACAATGTAATAAGTCATTACAAAATACTAATACTAACATGCTATTTTCTTTTATCACAGAAATTAACAAGAAATACATGTACTCCGGTTACTAGACCAAACAGTAAGTATACAATAATAAGGAGAACAATTGCAGCATATTACATCCATAGTATCTAATACCTTTGTTCCTTATACATTTGTTTTTCACCCAAAGTTATAAGCAAATTTGAATGTGATATGCTGCGGTGGTTGTGGCCAGGGCATAGAGTCTTGGGTGCATGGCCATTTGGCCATGCACCCAAGACTCTATGCCCTGGCCACAACCACCGCAGCATATCACATCCATAGAGTCAAACATTTCAACTATGGTCTATGGAAACTTTTAATGTCCGCGGATATTATGAGTGTTCTTAGAACACTTTCAACTTGCTAGCGAACAATACGGACAGCGTTTTCAGGACACCCCCTACAAACATTTCAGAACAACGCGATAGTTCTTAGAACACTTTCAACTTGACAACGAACAATACGGACAGTGTCCTCAGAACACCCCCATTTCGTTTATTTTCGAACATTTCAGGACACCGCGAGTGTTCTAAGAACACATTCAACTTGCCATCGAACAATATGAACAGCATCTTCAGGACACCCCCTACGAATATTTCAGAACAACGCGAGAGTTCTTAGAACACATTCAACTTGACCATGAACAATACTGACCGCGTCACAGGACACCCCCATTTTGTTTATTTGCGAACATTTCAGGACAGTGGGAGTGTTCTTAGAACACAATGAACTTGCCAGTGAACAATTCGGACTACGCCTTCAGGACACCCCCTACGAACATTCCAGGACACCGCGAGTGTTCTTAGAAACGTCTTCAGAACACCCCCATTTTGTTTATTTGCGAACATTTCAGGACACCGCAAGTGTTCTTAGAAGACATTCAACTTGACAGAGAACAATACAGACAGCGTCCTCAGGACACCCCCATTTTGTTTATTTGCAAACATTTCAGGACACCGCGAGTGTTCTTAGAAGCGTCTTCAGAACACCACCATCTTGTTTATTTGCAAACATTTCAGGACACCGCGAGTGTTCTTAGAACACATTCAACTTGACAGAGAACAATACGGACAGCGTCCTCAGGACACCCCCATTTTGTTTCTTTGCGAACATTTCAGGACACCGCAAGTGTTCTTAGAACACATTCAACTTGCCAGCCACAACCCCCATTCATATTTGCGAACATTTGAGGACAGAGCGAGTGTTCGACAACGTCTTCAGAACACCCCCATTTTGTGTATTTGTGAACATTTTAGGACACCGCGAGTGTTCTTAGAACACATTCAACTTGACAGAGAACAATACGGACAGCGTCCTCAGGACACCCCCATTTTGTTTATTTGCGAACATTTCAGGACACCGCGAGTGTTCTTTGAACAGTTTCAGCTTGCTTGCGAACAAAACGAACACCCCTCATTCAGTTTATTTAGAACATTTCAGAACACCTGTGATGTCCGCAGACAAATCAAACACAAAAAGAACATCTAACACATAAAAAAACACAACTTTCATCCTATCTCAAACACTCCCACCCTCCCCAAACACTCCTACACACCAACACACTCTACTAAATACAAATTTTGAACAAAGTTTAACCACACTGTCCGCGGACGTCCGCAAATCCAAGATGGCGGGCGCTACCGAAAATCTGACGCGCTTCACGCTCCACGTAGTCCAATCAGCGAACACGTTGCATGTCCGCGGACATCACGCAAGCCGATTGGCCAATCAGGACACTGTCTGCGGAGCGAACAGGGAAGTGTGTCTGCGGACCGAACACAGATATCACTAATTTTATTTACCTACTTTTTGCTCATTTTAAAAAAAACTACTGGACGGATTTTCACCAAATTTGCAAAAGCACGCTTTCGGGACCAAGCCGCTGCTCCTGGTCCAAATTTGGTGAAAATCCGTCCAGCGGTTTGGGCTGTAGACGCGAGCAAAACTTTGTTCCCATTCAGTCTATGAGAAAAAAAAAGTTTTGGGACCCCCCCTATAACTTTGCCCCCTCTGGACGAATCCTCATCAAACTGCAAAAAAATTCAGAGTGACCCAAACTGCAAAGTTTGGTGAGGATTCGTCCAGGGAGAGCAATGTTATAAGCCACCCAAAAAGTGCTCTTCCTATGGAAACACCAACTTAACCATAACTACATGGCCGCTACTGTGGCAATGTAAATATATATATATATATATATATATATATATATATATATATATATATATATATAGTATCTTTTGAATTTTCATATTCTGACTGTCAGTGAACAAAAACACTGGCCCTAGATATGTCAGTGAACAAAAACAAGTGGCCCAGATATGTGATGTCATCAATGACATTTGTGATGTCATCTCTGATGTCCTGGGTGCTAGTCTTAGCAGTGCACGGTGGAGGTGCAAGTTCTGATTGCTTAGCTTGCCATAACTGCCACATTTCTGGGGGTTTTCGGTTTTACTTGTAACCATAACATCCCTTTAGCAAAGTTTTTTCCCTGAATATATATATATGCATATATTACAGGGCATGCAGTAGGGGCCCTGAAGTTTATGGTTAAGTTGCTCAACTAAATTCATTGGCAGAACGCTTTTGGAAAGTTTATAACTTTTCTCCCCCTCAACAAATCCTCATGACACTAGTATATGGCCCCCTCAGAATGATTCTGCAAAGTTTGGTGGTGGTTTCGTGAAGTGGGGACAAAGTTATAGGGGGGGACCCAAAAAGTGTGGAAATCCTTGTAGACGCAATGGAAAACATTGTTTGCTAATGCCTATAGCCTAAACTGCTGGATGGATTTTGATCAAATTTGCACCTGGAGCGGCGGATTGGTCCCGAAAGAATGCTTTTGTAAATATGGTGTAAATCCATCCAGTATTTTCTTTAAAAAATGAACAAAAAGTAGGTAAATAAATGTGTGATATCTGGGTCCTGTCCGCGGACTCACTTCCCTATTCGGTCCACGGACATCCTCCTGGACCAATCAGTGAGTGGTGTGATGACCACGGGCAACATATGTGCCTCCTGATTGGAGGTTCAAAAGCGTGAGGTGCAGCATTTCTTTTTTAATGGTCGCTATGTTGAATCCTTGGTCAGCCCCTGTCCGCGTTTAGCGCAGTGGGGAACAAGTCTGGAAAACAGATTTGGAGTTATTTGTTGATCAAAAGAGAGGCTGGAAAGGGTGGGATGTGGAATAAAGAGAATATAGGGCAGTTTTTATAGGTGAAAAGAGGGTGTGCAGGTGCTGCAATAGTCTGTAGACACCGCAGTAGTCCGCAAACATCGCTGAGAACAAACAGTTTGGAAAACACATGTGGGGTGATTTGATTTATGAAATAGGGCGTGAAAAGGGCAGGGGAGTGGAATAAAGATGATATGGAGCTGTTTTTATAGGTAAAAAAGGATCGCGTTGCAGATGAGGGAAGTATTGGTGTCTGCGGACATCATTTGAATTGCAGGGGGTTCAGGGTGAGTTTTGTTATGTGAAGGTGTAGTGTACATACTTGTTATATGGTTTAATTCTATTGTGGTGGTTGTGGCCACTTCCCAGATTCTTGAGGGCATGGCCGAAACCCATGTCCCAAAAATCTGCCCACTGGCAACACATAGTATAGTGATATGTGTATAGTAATTATAGGTAATGTAGGGGGAGTATACAGTATTTGAAATCTGGTGGAATGATATAATTAAAGTGTATATGGTATTTATGATTGTAGCAAAATTGAGGACAGTGCTCCTTGATGTCTCCTCCACCTTTCACATTTTCAACAATGGTATCCTTATTAAATGGTTGCATGATACCATTAGCATAATCGACCAGGCACTGGACTGGTTGATTTGTTTTCCTAACTAACCGCCTTCGCCGCTGCAACTGGGCTGTTTTTACTGCACCACCTCGCTGTGTACCAGCAGAGTACCACCAGGCTTTTATCCTATAATTGTGGCTCTTCCATATCTATTCCGTCCCTCTGGTTCACCTGATGTCTTCCTTTTTTTCTCATTTCCAGTGTTCTGTTAATAACATACAACTTTCCTTAAACTTCCCTGAACTAATTTGTTATCCTCATGTTTTATCCCTGATTGTTTGATCGCCATTGAGACATTGTGTGTGGCTAACAATGTCTGTCTCAATGACAGTAAAACTGAGATCTTTCTTCTTGTGATTCCCGTGCCCTGTTTTTCTTCTATCCTCTGGTCACTGTCTTTGGGCCCTCTACGTTCACTATTGTGTGAGGCCAAAAACCTTGGGGGTCAATTGTAAGTCCTTTCCCTCATTTACTACTTATGTTTTGGAGCTTGTAAAAAAGTTGATGCTTTCAGCTTGGCCTCCTGTTCCTCACCTTCTGTCAGAAGCTGAACATATGTTGAGTCCTGGTCCTGTGTAGGATGGACTACTGCAACAGCCTCTTCCTTAACCTCCCCCTTTGTTATCTATATCCCCTTTGACTAATCTACAATAGGGCTGTAAAACTTCATCTTGGCCTAAAGCCCACATATCGTATTGCTGCAGCCCTACACTGTGTACATTGGCTCCTGCTAATTGCAAGGACTACAATATGTCCAACTTTGTTTCCCTAAATACTGCCCTGTTGGCGCCCTCCACTGCTGTAACTCCCATACTGTGATTGTCAAACGCTTTATGAAACTAAGAGTGGGAGGCATGTCTCTGTCTTCGGCTGGTACCTCTCTTTTGAACAGCTTTCCTGCTCTTCTTATACGTGAGCTGGACTACCTTAAGTTCTGCAAACTTCTGATAACTCTGCTTTTGTGTACCTGGTTCACTTAATCCCTTCCCTGCTAACTCATACCACTGCCACTCGGACTGGTGGCCTGGTCATCATGAAACATACAGGTTCCAGGCCCTATATCTAGTTGACACCAGTACGCCCCACACCCCCTCTTCAGCCCTGCACTTGTCTATCTACCACCTGGCGGCTGTGTACCACACCCTTGGGACTCCTCTGTGGTGTCCGGTCAAATGTGCGAATGCATTTAATCGAATTACAAAATGCTCGAGTCAATTTGACCGAAAACAAAAAGGTTGATTTTTTTTAAAGTATATATATTTTTTTTGCTCTAGTATAGGTAAAAAAAAGGTGTTTTAACACCAAAAACAGGAGCTTGGGGGGGACCCCCCCTCCAAAAAAAAAAAGAAATTGACTCAAGCATATTTTCATTCGATCAAATGCATTCGAGCATTTGACCCATAACCCTCCTCTGCCCCAGCAGGTAGCTAGAAGCCTCCCAACCTTGGCATCCCTTGGCACTTTACTTCTGGGATCCTATGAGCACTTGGCAATCCGTAACTCCTCTTTCCATTTGTACACTTCTTTTACTGCACAATGCAGATGTGCCTTTATAGCAGCATTGTGTACAATTGTTTGGGTTAAACAAGGGAAATGCATATGCAAAATAGTTGTAGAACATTTGTAAGTGGCAGTTGTGTCCAAGTTTAATATGCTGATAGGGTTATATGTAGAATTGTTTAACTTATTGGTGGATACATGTGTGACTGTTTCAAAACAGGCAATGAGGGCATGCTACAAACATAAGAGTAAAAAGGGTAAAAGGGTAGTCTGGTGCGATGGTGTGCACGTGCAATCTGGGTTTTTTGATAAGGCATGGTCTAGATAGGGGACTGCATAGACCGCGGATAGTCATAAAGGGCCATGGAATATGGTGTTTATTGTATGCTAGAGAAAAGTATTTGGGACAGAACATTGTTTCTGTGTTTTTTTCTTTTTCTCTAGTATACAATTCTCCATTATTTCCATTACCATAGAATAACATGCTAGTGGGAATGTTGCAGAATCTTATTGAGTCTAACTACTTTACTGAAAATTGCAAAATAATGGAGTCTATAAGCGTATTTTTACTTACATTTTTAAACTGTGAAAAGGTAGTTCCTAAAGGAACCTTTTTTTGTGTTTGTAATTTTGTATTTTTTCTTTTTTTTGCAGGAGAGCTCAGGAAGTAAGGTGTGGGAGGGAAATAAGGGAAGAGACACCAACCACATATATGGAGGGGCAGGTGGACAGGGAAAGATGTTGGGCGGTGTTAACTCTAAGGGAGGGGTCAGTGTTTCTCATGCTCCTTGATTAGAACCTTGAAAGTACTTTGAAACTGCTCCCCCCTGCAGAGTGATGTGTGGCAGTATATACAGAGTATTGTTGTCTTGGAAAGATATTGATCAACAGCCTATTTTATGGCTTGCAAGGTAGCTAGTTGGATTTTCTGCCCCACAGGAGAAGCCTTTGTGGTGGCAGTATTAGTTTGGGAATATTGATCACCAGAAGCAGAGCAAGTAGTTTCCTTCTTTTCTTCTCTGTCGTATGGCAAAGGGAAAGGTATCCTCTTGATGTGTGTGGCATGTATCCAGTGTCGTCAGCCAGTTACTCGTACAGCAGTCTGTGTGGCTAACGGTCCTCTCCAGCGTGGTGCGAGACTGGATGCTCTCTCAAATGACTTAGTGAGCACCCATTCACCGGGTCGAATTCTGTGACCTGGCCCCTCATATTTAACTGGGAGGGCTTCTCGCACCTGTTGATAAATCAAATACAAGTTTTGAGTTAACTGGTCACAGTATTCAGCAAGAAGCAAATGCTCCACATCTTTCAACATTTTGGGTCTTGGTGTGTTCCAAATATTAGCTGGCCTCCCCATCACTGTCTCATATGGGGAGATTCCAGTTCTAGTCTGTGGGGTTGTCCTCATGGACAGTAGAGCTATAGGTAAGGTGTCTGGCCATTTCAAATTACTGCTGGCACAGACCTTTGCAAGCTTATTCTTCAAGATACCATTATGGCTTTCTACAAGTCCAGCACTCTGAGCATGTCTAGCCAAATGGAATCGTTCATCGATCTGTAATCCCACGCATACTTGCAAGATGACAGCAGCGATAAAATATGGACCATTATCCGACCAGATGACCCTCGGCAAACCAAACCTAGGAAAATATTCCTTAAGCATGGTTTTCACCGTTGTCATTGCTGTAGCATCTTTCACAGGGAAGGCTTCAACCCACTTGCTAAAGGCACAACTGACTACCAAGGCGTATTTGTAGTTATAGCAGCGCTCCATCTCGATGAAGTTGAAATGAATCACCTCAAAAGGCACAGAGGGGGGACCAAAACTACCCCTCGGTGTCCTCGTACCCTTCCCCGCATTATGCTGTAAGCAAACCATACAATTCTGGACAAAACGCTCAGCAGTTTTTGAGATGTTGGCATTTACCCAGACAGAGTCTAGTAATTTACAGATTTTCCTAGCACATATGTGAGTGGGACCATGAGCCATTTTAACCATGGTGATGACATATGCATCGGGTAGCATCCATCTTAAGCAGTAGTGGATGTACCATCCGGAAGTGTGAAGCAGGAGCCATCGCAAAACAGCTCCCCTTGTGGATCATTCAGAGGTATATCATTTAAATCAATCCTGCCTTTAGTTTCTTCTTCTGTAGTATAGAGGCAGTCATGTGACATTTTGTCACTGCAAGCAATTTCTTGCAGAAGAGGTAACAATTCAGCCGGATTCAATACACAACACCTCTTAATTTGGATATGCGGAGCAAATAGGGTCAGTTCGTATCTTGTTAATCGTGCGGAAGTAAGGTGTTGCGTTTACATTCTGTTTAATAGAACATCTACAGAGGGAGGTACCATCACGGTTAAAGTGTGACCTAAAACCACACCCTCACTTTGCTTTACAGACGCAGCAGCAGCGACAGCTCTCAAACATCTCGGCCAAGCGCATGCAACAGGATCAAGTGTGGAGTGGTGTGCAAGTGGAAGCAGTCATTGCAGTCTCTAGCCTTTTTGAATGAAACTCTGTGCAACAACCTGGTTTGGAGTCCTACTTCACTGACTACTACTTCTGGCTGTGCAGGGGTTAAAAACTCCCAGGACCGCGAAGCGGAGCGAAGTGGTGTGCAAATGGAAGCAGTCATTGCAGTCTCCAGCCTTTTTGACTGAAACTCTGTGCAACAACCTGGTTTGGAGTCCTACTTCACTGTCTACTACTTCTGGCTGTGCAGGGGTGAAAAACTCCCAGGACCGCGAAGTGGAGCGAAGTGGTGTGCAAGTGGAAGCAGTCATTGCCGTCTCCAGCCTTTTTGACTGAAACTCTGTGCAACAACCTGGTTTGGAGTCCTACTTCACTGACTACTACTTCTGGCTGTGCAGGGGTTAAAAACTCCCAGGACCGCGAAGCGGAGCGAAGTGGTGTGCAAATGGAAGCAGTCATTGCAGTCTCCAGCCTTTTTGACTGAAACTCTGTGCAACAACCTGGTTTGGAGTCCTACTTCACTGTCTACTACTTCTGGCTGTGCAGGGGTGAAAAACTCCCAGGACCGCGAAGTGGAGCGAAGTGGTGTGCAAGTGGAAGCAGTCATTGCCGTCTCCAGGCTTTTTGACTGAAACTCTGTGCAACAACCTGGTTTGGAGTCCTACTTCACTGTCTACTACTTCTGGCTGTGCAGGGGTTAAAAACTCCCAGGACCGCGAAGCGGAGCGAAGTGGTGTGCAAGTGGAAGCAGTCATTGCCGTCTCCAGGCTTTTTGACTGAAACTCTGTGCAACAACCTGGTTTGGAGTCCTACTTCACTGTCTACTACTTCTGGCTGTGCAGGGGTGAAAAACTCCCAGGACCGCGAAGTGGAGCGAAGTGGTGTGCAAGTGGAAGCAGTCATTGCCGTCTCCAGGCTTTTTGACTGAAACTCTGTGCAACAACCTGGTTTGGAGTCCTACTTCACTGTCTACTACTTCTGGCTGTGCAGGGGTTAAAAACTCCCAGGACCGCGAAGCGGAGCGAAGTGGTGTGCAAGTGGAAGCAGTCATTGCCGTCTCCAGGCTTTTTGACTGAAACTCTGTGCAACAACCTGGTTTGGAGTCCTACTTCACTGTCTACTACTTCTGGCTGTGCAGGGGTTAAAAACTCCCAGGACCGCGAAGCGGAGCGAAGTGGTGTGCAAGTGGAAGCAGTCATTGCAGTCTGTGCTGTCGGCTGAGGCAAGGCAGGGAATCCTGCCGCATTATCCATCTGTTTTATCAGGTAAACCCCCATTGACTCGAACTGTGACTGCTTCATTGACATTCTTGATTGCAGGGGAGTTGCTAGGTCTGGAAAAGACCCGGGGCTATGCTGATGTCGGAACTGTTGGGACTCGGGGCTAGCTAGTCTTTTGGCTGTAGCTCCTGAGATTCTATCCGGGGCTACAACCAAAAGATCAGGGGCTATAGCCCCCTTAGCCCCCCCCTAGCAACGCCCCTGCTTGATTGCAATCTGAATCAAGTATAACGGAACTTGTGAGAACCGTCATTGTTTGCCACTGTTTGTAACATTTGGAGCAAGCTTTGGAATACTTTGGTGCTTCCTCTGCACGCTAATTATAGTTGGGGGAGCCGGCGTGAGTGAGGAGCAAGAAGTACCTCGCGTAACGACGGAGTACTTCATAGCCCTTTTTTAGCTGCGCGTTCTCAGCACATATTCTAGCTCTGCATGGGAAGCTAGAGAAGGGCTGAGAAGGGCTGAGCGGCGACTGTGGGCTCTGTAGCCTTTGAGCCGCTCAGCTGCATTGTTGCTCCTCATCATCGTACACGCTGTGGGAGGGGCGCTATTTGGCGTCTGTTGGGGCTCACAATAACTGAGCTGGTCGGCTCCATTGTGAATTGCCTACCTGCTGCAAAAACGGGCGGAGGGTTGCTTGTGAGCTGCTCTGTCCTAAATACATTTTAGCGCTCACAGGTGGGGTTCGTTTTGATACGTGTAGGAAGACGCAGCTGCTCTCTTCCTTGGTAACTCCTCCTGCCTGAGGATCTCTGAACATTGTAGTGCTCCAGTCTTTGAGTGTGAAGCAGACTCATGAAATTGAGGAGTACCCCACTACAGGATGATCCAAGAGCCCCAGAATGGGAGGACCCAGAACTGAGAAGGATTCAGTTGAAAAGTGGTGCTAATTGTCCTATAGATGAGCCTGGCAGGGGCCAAGTGATGGAGGTGGGGGACTCGCGTTACAAATACAAGCGTTAGTGCATATAACCCCATGTCTCCCCCTTGTCTACACTCCTGGCAGATGTAAGGGGGCCTTGGATCCTGAGCCCACCCTAGCCGATAAGTGGAAAAAAGGTTTAGAATACACAACACGACGACAAAAATTCAGAAAAAAATAGAAGAGCATTTTGGGGCAAATAAAGTGGTGCCTGATGAATTAACATATGATCCAAGTAATATATCATCAAGCTCCCTAGAAGATGTTTGTCAACTGGCCAAATGTGTTAGTTGCCACTCAGCTCTAGACACAGGTGATCCAACTCTGAGTCATCTGAATCTTACAAATACAGAAGACAACCAAGAACTCGGAACTCCGGTACAGGCCCACCAACCGGTCGAATTATCTGTTGCTATCAGTGCAAACGTAACACAGGAAGAAATTCTCGTTGAGGGGTCGGAGTCGAATGTCAACTCATTAACCGCACTCAGTTATGTGTTGAATTCGCTGGTCTCCGTTTTTGAACTTCTGAAATCCGAAGTGCAAATTCAATCTGGAACCATGATGGAATTAACAAAAGAAGTAGCCGCACTGGACAGCTCCATAGCAGGCTGCTGCAATGCCGTTAATTCATGTGTATTGCTGAAATTACAGTTGATGCAATTGGAGTGCACTAAACAGGGTTTGGACATTTCTGCAATACAGAGGTCCATTGCAGACATTCACAAATCTGAAGAGGCAGATAGATCCCTTAAACAGGGTCTTTTGGCCCAATTGCAATTGTACAATCATAACTCACAAGAACAGTTGGGAAAAGAGCCTATAGAGGCAGATCCTACAATTGACTGTGAATCATCTCTTTCAGCGTCCACACTGGAAGAATTCATGAGACTGGTGAATGTGGATCCCTTCCATGGAGTGGCAATGGAGAAGTCTTCAGCAACTAATACCAGCAGTCAGCTGGACTCCCAAGAGGCTGCATTAGAAGAAGTGGGTGTCTCAAGTCCACACCAAGACAGGAAAAAAATGAGAACGAGGGCAGCAAGACGGGCCAAAAGAATCAAAGAAATTAAATCTCAGAGGAAAAAGGATAACTTGGAGAAAAAGTCAAAAAATCAGAGTGGAACAAAGCAAAATAACTCGGCCACCAACTCATTCTTAAAGAAAGTTGGAAATAACCATCCGACTCTGATAGAGGATGATATGGAAATTATGGAAATAACATCCCCCAACAGCTCATCTGTTAAGAGGGGGGACCCCCAGAGGAATTGCAATCACGTAAAATCCTCTCAACTCACCGATGAACACAAAAAAAAAGCAGGCATCACTAAAAAGAAGGTCGACCAAAGTATGTTCACGAAAGAATCCCAAACAGAAAAGTTCCCTGACAATCCAGAGATGGCCCAAGTACTGTCCAACCCAAAGAAGTCAATTCCTTTGGCCCCTATCTTTCTGAAAGCTAAACAAAAGACGAGAGCAAATGCGTCACTGAATGATAATGATCCTACGGTGTTGAGGAATCTTAACATTAAGATTGCTCCTATCTTCTTGAAAAAAAAAATAGCCCCCAACAGAACTTTACAGCACCGAGCGAATGTGAGTCAAATGACAATACAAATGTGAACAAGCGAGTCAGAGCCCAACCATATTCACCTCTAGACACCTTGGTAAAAGAAATCTCTCATAGTGAGCTACAGGGATCACAGCGTCTGGAGGCAAATTTGGCAGTTGAAAAGAGCAACACATGTGACATTATGGATGCGAGCTGGAATAGTGGGGAGGATGTAAGAGCCCACAGATCTGAAACCAGGAGAGCAGTAGATGCTTACATGCAAGGCCTTTCTATTCCTCTACTCATAAATCCAGCGTCATCAACCACCCATTGCAAACTACTTAATGGTGTTGACAAAATCACGGGGAGTGCAAAAATAAGCCCAGAAGGGGCCGGAGATGGGAGGGTCTGTCCCTATGATTCAAGCAACAGTAACATCTGTGACTCCAGCCGCAAGTTTGGATGTAAACACCCCTAGGGTGCCCACCCCTGTGGCCGGCTCTGATCTATCTTCACCCCCACAATTGAGCCTACCCATTGATTTTACAAAGGATGTATTGGCGCTGATTCAAGATGCTTTAGGGGATTTGGCACCCAACCTGAAAGAGAAAAGAAATAATGTGACCTCCACCAAGGGCATTAAAACACAAGGGACTGTGGGAATGGGGAAGGTTACTCCTCGAGTGGCACTGTGTTCCATGATTTTGAAATGTAGACCTGCTCCATGTACTCAATATGACCTGAACCGAAGAGCAATATTAGCCATCTTTTCGGATATACCATTGCTGGAAGATATATCTTCAGCTGACTTGACTTTCACATCCAATCAGAATTTAAATTCAGTATAGGTGTGGATGCAATCTAGAGCAATTCGTAATCTGATATGGCAAGCGAAAAACTCATTATTTGATTTGAGCTTTCTGCTCGACTTAGAAATCGACAGTGTTTTGGAGTCTGAGTTGTCAAGCAATATGGAATCTATGCCAAGGGCAAAAATTGTCACAGCGAATTGTCAAGATTTAAAGCAGCCATTGAAGGATAGGACTTTGTGTGCATGCAACTGCAGCAGTAATTCGAACTAGCTATCTAACCTGGCAAAGTTAACCCCTCTTACCTTGGTCAGCTGGAATTTGCGGGGTTTCAAATATTTGCTAAACAATGATGAGAGTGGCCTAGCTAAATTCCATATAATTCTGCTGCAAGAGACTTGGCTGCTAAGCCCCATAGTCTGGTCAGGTTATCAAATACACTTGAATCCAGCTCGGAAGCCCGCAATAGGCAGACCCTCTGCGGGTCTACTGGTGGCGCTTAAAGACGAACCGGGATCATCATCACAGGTGTGGGCCATGCCGAATGCATACATGCTACTTGTAAGGGCGGCAATTAATGGTGACAACTATGCAATTTTGAATATATACTGGAACCCAGTAGCCATCACAACTGTTTCTTTAGGGATTTGAATAAATTATTTGACATAGTATCTGCGGATGATAAGATTTTGTACTTCATTTTAGCAGGTGACTTGAATATGAATTGCTTAGCAACAAATGGGGCGCAAAAGAGTGAAAAGCTGGTACAATGGAACACAATGGTCACTCACAGGATCTTGCAAATGTTGAATGGAGCATTTAATACAGACATCCCTCCTGCACCAACTTGGAAAAGAGGAAATTCTGTATCCACAATTTTCATCTATGTAAATTGTGCCTTATGGTCAGCAATGTGCTCCTTTTGTGTGTCTCCATCTGTAACAAGTGATCATAACATGTTTTGTGCTACTTGGCAAGTAATGGCAAATGCGAATGATATCAAACATAAGATAATTGAAGGTGGTTGCTTTGTGGTAAATGGCGGCAAGAACCGACTCTGATGGTCGGAGAACGCCCTGTGGCATTTTAATCAAATTTTATATGACTCAAACACCTCAACTACTGGCAAGCATCAGACATAGGTTTAACATATTCCAATACAATGCAATTATATAGCCACCAGAAGGCTGTGAATTCCAAAAGAGAAAGGCACATCCATGTTTTTGATAGCTCTATATTCATTAGGAAGAGAGCATATCGTGCTGAAGTGAGAAGTCTGGCAAAGCTTCCTCTCACCATTAGATTGAGTCTCATAAGAAAAGTCCGCCTGAATTACAATAACTGGGTCAAAGGACATCGAGCCAATCTATATCAAAAAGATGGTGCAATTATGTTGTCGACTTTGGCTGATAAAAATATCACAAAAATGTGGGCAATAATAAATCAAACTAATAACGCCCGCCAATTAGACCTTCAAACATCGACAGTTGAGGTACATCAGTGGGTAGATTACTTCCGATCCCTATATGCGTCACCCGTAAACACGGTCTCGACATTAAATACACGAGAGGTGCTGAGGTTCTGGCTACATACTGACCAAAAGTAAATAAAACACCTAATTATGACATCAAGCAACTCGAGTGCAGTAGGGCCTGATGGGATTTCGAACTCTGATGAAAAAACACCCTGAAGCCTGGAGCTCAATTCTCTACAAGATATTTTCTGCAATAAACAACCATCAAAAATTACCAAAAACATGGACGGATGCAATTACAATTCCGATTTATAAAAAGGGTGACCGTCAATTACCAACGAGTTACCGACCAATTTCTCTATTGGATGCGAAAATATTTTGTAGAATAATATTAAAGGAGCTCAATGAGTGGGTAGATCAAAATAGTCTAAGAGACCCATTCCAGTCAGGCTTTGTAAGGGGCATGGGCACAATACCGAATATCTTAGCACTCTCAATGATACAATCAGAGCAAGTTGATGGTGGACTCCCCTTATATTTGGGGTTTATTGACTTTAAATCCGCCTTCGAGTACATTGATAGAGATATGCTTATAGCTAAGCTAAGGCAACATCAGTGCCCAATGTCCCTTATAAACTTAGTGATCTTACTACACTCCTCTACCTCTATGCGAGTTAAACTAAACATGGGTGGAAGATTATCACCAGCTATCCAAACATATAGAGGAGTGAAGCAGGGCTGTGCTCTTGCCTCATTCTTATTTAACTTCTTTATTTTTGATCTAGGCCCTGCACTAATGAACTGCGTAGCTGATGCGCCTCGTATAGGATCTCAAAAGGTTGCTTACTTACTATACGCAGATGATTTGGTATTACTATCCCGCACTCCCATAGGCCTACAAAACATGCTAAACCAATTAGGTTCATATGCAACATCAAATAACCTTGTGATCAACACGGCCAAATCCCAAATTTTAGTGTGTAATAATAATTTTACAAAAAAATATTATCTGGAGTGGTCCCTTCAAAATTGTGTACTAACTAAAGTTGCCAGATAAAAGTATCTCGGAGTATATATTGAGCACAAGAAAACCCTAAGTGCCATGACAGCTGAAATTAGGGTTAAACTTAGTTCTTTGATCTCACAATCTAAAATCATGTTAAAAAGATATGGGAAGTTCACCGTGAAACACATTGTGCTCTTTTATAAGGCCAAAATAATTCCAATTCTGCTATATGGTTTCAAGGCTTTGGTACCACAAAACCGCAAATTCTGGGATAACTTAGAAGCTAGATTTTGGAAAAAAGTTCTATCACTCTCCCCAGGTACACCACTGGCCATGCTGCGATATGAACTGGGTTTGGTCTCCTTATATGCCCATGTATTATGGAAGCAGTGTGCGCTTCTACGGAAAATGCTGGATGGTTTAGGGAGGCCTACCTTTCTAAATGTACTAGCCCAAAATCTATTAACTGCAAAAGTTGGTATGTCAAGGATGTGGAGAAGTCACACGCTTAATGCGGCTGCTGATGCCCCAGTATCGATTGAGCTTCCGTTGACTAATCCGGATCATGCCAAAAATAGAATTTATCAAGCAGACTGGATTTTCAACATGGAACTTTGCACAAAACTTAAAGACTTTAACCTCGAAGCTTTTGGCATCAAAAGGTATGGGGTAATAGCAGAGTATCTGCTGAAATTCCCGTCACATGCATGCCGGCAGAAATATCTAAGATTCAGATTCAATCAATATGAGACAAATGAGATCCTGTCTAGAAGAAAGGTAATATTGAAGGATCAGAATCTCTGTCGTCACTGTAAAGTTAATGGACAATGTGAAACATTACAACATCTCATCATTGAATGCCCCACATTACATGACATCAGAGTAAAATGCTTCGGGGGAAGGTTGTCGGTTCAGAGTGGCACCAGTTCTGTGCAAATACCGAATCGTCTGTTTTCTAATCCAAGAATGACTATACAACTTGCAATTGTGCAATTTCTTAATATAATTTTCCCCGGCTCGAATTCTGCATAAATTAATTCAAAGTGAATGATGATTGTCAGTTCTAAGTAATTTCAAGGAGGGCTCTCACTTTCACTTTGTATCATTCTGTTTATTTTGTTTTATGTGGTTTTATTATGTTTACTTGTTTCATATTTGCCTATAATGGGATGTAAATATTTGTTGTAAAGTATAAGATGTTTAAGTATGCTAAATGATAATGTGTATAAAAATTTGAAAAGTTGGTTTACCAGCTATAACAAATAAAATAAAAAAATAAATAAATAAATAACACACGGTCTATTCTTCCCCCCATGTTCCTGCCTTAACACAGCCAAAGCACATCCATCACGTTCATGCACATGCAACTTGAAGGCCTTATCATAATTTGGTGTGCCCAAAACTGGTGCTGAACACTGTGCAGTCTTGAGCAGATCAAAAGCTTTCTGGTGTTCCAAGTTCCACGGTAGTGGCAAAGAAATGCCCTTCTTTGTCAATGGCAACATTGGTTTTATCACTAGTGAAAAGTTTGGGATCCACTGTCTACAGTAAGAAGCCATTTCTATCAAGGGCCTGACTTCCTTCTGTGTATTTGGGACAGACATACTAGAAATGCTCTTTTCGTTCAGGCGTCAATCTTCTTCCCTCCTTTGACAGGAGATAGCCTAAATAGGCGACCTCCTGTCGACAATACTGACATTTTTTCAATGAAGCTTTATGCCCATGCTTTGCTAGATGAATAAGCAATAACACAGTGCCTTCCTTGCAAGCACTTTCCGAGTCTGCAGCTAACAGAAGGTTGTTGACGTATTGCAGCATTGTACAAGTAGAAGGCAACTCAAGTGTATCAAGCTGCTCTTTCAAAGCCCTACTATAAAGGCTCAGACTCTCTGTGTACCCTTGTGGTGCACGGGTGAATGTAAACAAGCATCCCCCTAGGGTGAACGTGAACAAATATCTACTATCCACGTGTATGAGAATGCTAAAGAAGGCATACTTAAGATCCACCACACTGAAATGAGTAGCAGAAGCTGATATCATTGTTAGTATCATCGTTACATCAGGCACAATTGGAAATTGTGGCGTAACAATCGTCTTGATAGCGCGCAAATCGATAATGAAACAGAACGAAATCGCATTATCCCCTTTCTTATACACTGTCATGCATGCTGGACGTGGTCCTACCTCCTACGCTCGTAGAACAGCTAGACCGTTCTATTCCAAATGGCGGTTGTTCGACACGTTGCCGGGAAAACGACGTTTGCACTTTTCACGTCGCTAACTTCACGTGTATTCTGCTTCGTCACGTGAACTACGTCATTACGTATTTAAGCAGCGTGGAAACTTCACTCGCTGCTTCTGATCGAATCATTTGGCGTTGTGTAGCTGAACCTCCGGTCTGCATCCTTGCAGGTTACTACAGCTACTTTTTTGGCCTTCTATAGCGTGTTTTCCGCCACACGCTGATTCCTGGAGCTGTTTGGTTGCGTGTAAATCCACACGTTGTCTTCAAACGCGGCTGGCCTGGGCTGCGTGAATCCTGTTTGCGTGTAATTCCACACGCGCACGCTAGCTTCAAACGCGGCTGGCCTGGGCTGCGTGAATCCTGTTCGCGTGTAATTCCACACGCGCACGCTATCTTCAAGCGCTGCTGGCCTGGACAGCGTGAATCCTGCTCGCGTGTAAATCCACACGCGCACGCTATCTTCAAGCGCTGCTGGCCTGGACTGCGTGAATCCTGCTCGCGTGTAAATCCACACGCGCACGCTATCTTCAAGTACGGCTGGCCTGGACTGCGTGAATCCTGCTCGTGTGTAAATCCACACGCGTACGCTATCTTCAAGCGCTGCTGGCCTGGACTGCGTGAATCCTGCTCGCGTGTAAATCCACACGCGCACGCTATCTTCAAGCGCTGCTGGCCTGGACTGCGTGAATCCTGCTCGCGTGTAAAATCCACACGCATATGTTGTCTTCAAGCGCTGCTGGCCTGGACTGCGTGAAGCCTAATCGCGTGTAAATCCACACGCACATGCTCTTTTCTTCGCGGCTGTCCAGAACCGCGTGTACTTTGTTTATACCTTAAAAGGAGCGCTATTTCCAACTCCTGCACCTGTGTTATTAACAGGGGGATTGATTCATTTCTATACTTTACACTACGTGGGAAGGAAACTTTTCAAGGATAATTGGAAGGTGACAGTGAACAGTACTTTGGACGCTATCATGTGGTGCATCAACCCGGTATCTAGCGTGAGCCTCGTTCCGTTCGGGATAAGTCTCCCTTACTAATCTTCCCTTCCTTGTCGTTTGTTCTACCTTGGATTCCTCAAGAGACTCTGCTGGATTCATCTACCCTAGACTCAAGGTCAGTGTGTGCATTCATGACATTTCCTATTCCATCATACCCAGGTCGGGGCAGTTATTCATGATACTTTATTTTGTTCTAGGCTGACTTCTTATACCTTACCCACGCCCTTTCCAGTGATCCATCGCTCTGCCTGTTTTACCAGTCAGAGAGTTGTATCATTTGAAAGGTCTTAACTTGACTTCACAACTATCAAAACGCGTGAACAGGGATCCGGAAGACCCTAACACCTGTATCCTTTTAAGTACTGTATCCTTTTCAGTTAATACTTTGGTGCTCTCTGACAGAATCAGAAGCCATGGAGGGTACGGATCCTTTAGCTGTTTTGACTCAGTTGATCAGCGATTTGAGAAATGAAATGGTTACGGCACAGGACATGTTACGGCACCGTATGGACGTTATGCAAGACGCCATGCACGGTAGTCCTCAGGGAGCACAGGTTCCAATGGCCACTGCATCTGGATCTGGGACTATGACACCCCCACAGGAAACTATTAATGTGGTTATGCCCACTCAGTTTCCCTTGGCCCCTCCGGAACGGTTCACTGGTGATCCCAAAACCTATAGAACCTTCGTTAATCAGTGCCGACTCCATTTTCTTTGCCGTCCTACATCTTTTCCTGACCTAACCACAAAAGCAGCATTCGTGCTTTCCCATTTAGGGGGCACAGCTGCTGCTTGGGCTAACCCTTTGTTGGAAACAAATAGCCCTTTGTTGTACGACTGTGACGATCTCTTGGCTGCTATGAGTAAAGTCTTTGACATGCGTTATGCTACTCAAGCCATGGATCTGGAGTTACTTAATCTACAACAAGGCAATCAACCTCTTTTGCCTTACATTGCCCGGTTCAATCAACTAACAGCTGAAACTCAATGGCCTGACGGCAAGAAAACGGCTGTTTTCTACAAGGGTCTTTCAGAAGAACTGAAAGATGCCTTATCTACAGTTCCGGTGGTTCCTACGGGATTCACAGAGTTGCTCGATTTGGTTTTACAAATCGATGCCCGAAGGAATGCTCGGAAAGGAGAGAAAAAGCCCTTCATGCAAGCCTCGGGGCGTTCAGAGACACCGGCAGTCCTCTCGAACGACCCCGAACCCATGCAGATTGGCGTCGTGAGAGGCCGATTGTCCAATGCAGAACGAGAGAACCGAAGAAAGAACCATTTATGTATGTATTGCGGTTCATCCGAGCATTTATTGGCGACACGTCCTAAAAAACCCATCAAGCGTTCGGGAAACGCCAAAACTCGACAATAGCAGGAGTCCCTATGTCGAGTGTTTCATCGGACTCCAGTACTATTCCTAAACACGCACCCGTAATTGTTGAGGTGACGTTACGTTGTGGTGAACGAGAATTGGTTTCCAAGGCCATGGTTGATTCCGGAGCCACCAACAATTACATAGACATCACATATGCCAAGAACTGTTCCATACCCCTTGTAAACAAAAACAAACCTGAAACGGTTAATACCGTGGACGGATCTGTTTTGACTTCTGGTATGGTAACCCAGGAGACGGTATCTGTTCAGATGACATTATCGAATAACCATTCGGAAGAAATCATCTTCGATGTCATAGCTGCTCCGCAGTACGAGATCATACTTGGTCTTGCATGGTTAACCCTTCATAATCCCGCCGTTGACTGGGTTTTGGGATTGCTCCAGTATCCTTCGATTCATTGCAATGAACATTGCTTTACCAGTCAGGAGGTGTCAAACAAGCAACACATATTGGCCTCTATGGTGGGAGCTTTGACTATCAGCGTGGTACATCAAAGCGACGCTACCATACCATGCGAATACGCTGAGTATGCCGATGTCTTTGACAAGGGCCAGGCAGAACAATTGCCTCCCCATCGACAGTACGACTGTCCTATTGAACTGATTCCTGGTGCCAAGATCCTTACAGGTCGTTTATATTCACTGACCCCAAAAGAAGACGTTGTGTTGAAAGAATACATTGACAAAGCTTTAGCGATGGGTTTCATACGGCCATCACAATCACCTGCTGCGTCTCCTCTATTCTTTGTTCCGAAGAAAGAGGGAGATCTAAGGCCTTGTATTGATTACAGGGCACTTAACGACATTACCATAAAAAAACAATATCCTTTACCACTGATAAACGTTCTATTGGATCAATTAGGTACTTCCAGTTACTTCACCAAATTGGACTTGCGAGGAGCATACAATTTAGTTTGCATTCGTGAAGGTGACGAATGGAAGATCGCTTTCAAGACACGGTATGGTCTTTACGAGTATTTGGTGATGCATTTTGGTCTGTGCAACGCTCCCGCCACTTTTCAATTCTTCATGAATGATATATTCAGGGACATAATGGACCAGTTTGTGGTGATTTATCTGGATGACATTCTGATCTATTCATCATCTTTTTCGGAACACGTCAAACACGTTTCTACAGTCCTACAAAGACTCAGGGAGAACCTTCTTTATGTGAAAGCCGAGAAATGCGTCTTTCATTCACAGGAAGTGGAATTCCTGGGCTATGACATTACCAATCTAGGTCCTCGAATGAGCCGTTCCAAGGTGAAGGCCATATTGAATTGGCCGATTCCGCACAATGTCAAGTCATTACAGTCTTTCTTAGGCTTTGCGAATTTTTATCGCAGATTTATTCATTCCTTCTCCAAAACAGTAGCTCCTTTGACGGCCTTACCTAGTTCTAAAGTTCCTTTCTGTTGGAACCCAAATGCCCAAGCATCATTCGAAAAGTTGAAAGAAGCATTTACCACTGCACCTGTGCTTCAACATCCAGATCCAGATCGCCAGTTTATCGTTGAAGCGAATGCATCCAGTGTCGCTACTGGAGCGGTACTCTCACAAGTTTGCACAGAAACCAAGGAGGAACACCCAGTGGCTTTCTTCTCTCGCAAACTTATCCCATATGAACGGAACTACACCGTCACTGAGCGGGAACTGCTGGCTATCAAGGATGCCTTCCGAGAATGGCGTCACCATCTTCTTGGGGCCAAACATCAGGTGTTAGTGTACTCTGACCATAGAAATCTTCAAGCATTCAAATCCATGAAATGCCTTACGGCCCGACAGGCCAGATGGCATGTCTTTTTTGCCCCATACGATTTCCAGGTCACATATCGTCCTGCCCGAGAACACGTTAAGTCGGACGCATTGTCCCGTATGAGTGAAGAGGCGAAGGAAGAAGCACAAGTACAGAATCAGTTGTTGGCAGATCATCTAATATGTAGTTGTTCTGTTCAACCATTCTTAAAAACCGAAGTACAAGAGTGGGTGAAAAATCATCCACAAGTTATCCAGGATATGAATCTGGACGTACATAACGGTTTACCATTCACACAAGGAGTGCTCTACCTACCGACGTCTTCAACGCGGAATAAAGCCCTCAAGTGGAATCATGATTCCTTGATCGCAGCCCATCCTGGACGGAAGAAAACACTAGAACTACTCAAAAGATGGTGCTGGTGGCCGTCCATGCCAAAAGATGTCATAGATCATGTATCTACTTGTTCTGTATGCATCCAATGTAAAAACACTCCTGGTAAACCAGTGGGCTTACTCCAGTCCCTACCTGTCCCTAACAAACCATGGGACATGATATCTATGGACTTTGTGGTAGAACTCCCACCAAACCAGGAGTTCGATACCATATGGGTTGTAGTGGATTATTTCACTAAATTGGCTCTTTTTGTTCCCTGTATTGGTTTACCAACCGCTGCTGTTCTGGCTGACCTATTCATCCAACATATATTTCGTTTCTTTGGTCTACCGTCAGTAATCATTACAGACAGGGGCTCACAGTTTGCGTCACGCTTTTGGAGAGCACTAACCTCTGCATTACTGATTGATGATAGAATGTCCAGTGCTTATCACCCTCAAACTGATGGACAGACCGAAAGAGTCAACTGCACTATGGAACAATATCTGCGGTGTCTGTGTCTGCAGTACCAATCGGATTGGCTCACGGTCCTGCCGGCAGCTGAATTCGCCTATAACAACTCCTATCATAGTGCCATAGGCACTTCACCGTTCTATGCGCTTTATGGACAGCACCCTCGATCAATACCTTTGGATTCCAGCTTGTCTTTGGATACTCCTGCCGCAGGCCGTACCTTTCGTGATCTGAAGAAACTACAGAGGAAAGTAAAGCAGCAATTGGAGCAGGCTAAAAGACGCGACAAGTTCTATGCCGATGCTCATAGAATACCCGCACCCATCTACAAGGCTGGTATGAAAGTATGGCTGTCCTCTAAGCACTTGAGAATTCCAGGCAAAAAGAAATTATTGCCTAAATACATTGGTCCGTATATAGTGCTCCAAGTAATTAATCCGGCTGCTGTCCGTCTGGCTTTGCCACAACGATGGCGAGTGCATCCCGTATTCCATGTGTCACTCATTAAGCCATGTTCTGAAGCTACTAGATTGCCTGTACGGCCTGTTGCTATTTCTGTGCGGGGTTCGGATAAATACGAGGTACAGGACATACTGGATATGAGACTACGTTCTGGTAGGCCGTTTTATCTGGTGGACTGGAAGGGCTATGGTCCCGAAGATAGATCCTGGGAACCTCTTTCTAATATTCATGCTCCTGCTTTATTGAAGCGTTTTCACACGAGAAGGGGAGAGGTTGCCCCTTTGGGGGATGGCACTGTCATGCATGCTGGACGTGGTCCTACCTCCTACGCTCGTAGAACCGTTAGACCGTTCTATTCCAAATGGCGGTTGTTCGACACGTTGCCGGGAAAACGACGTTTGCACTTTTCACGTCGCTAACTTCACGTGTATTCTGCTTCGTCACGTGAACTACGTCATTACGTATTTAAGCAGCGTGGAAACTTCACTCGCTGCTTCTGATCGAATCATTTGGCTTTGTGTAGCTGAACCTCCAGTCTGCATCCTTGCAGGTTACTACAGCTACTTTTTTGGCCTTCTATAGCGTGTTTTCCGCCACACGCTGATTCCTGGAGCTGTTTGGTTGCGTGTAAATCCACACGTTGTCTTCAAACGCGGCTGGCCTGGGCTGCGTGAATCCTGTTCGCGTGTAATTCCACACGCGCACGCTATCTTCAAACGCGGCTGGCCTGGCTGCGTGAATCCTGTTCGCGTGTAATTCCACACGCGCACGCTATCTTCAAGCGCTGCTGGCCTGGACTGCGTGAATCCTGCTCGCGTGTAAATCCACACACGCACGCTATCTTCAAGCGCTGCTGGCCTGGACTGCGTGAATCCTGCTCGCGTGTAAATCCACACGCGCACGCCATCTTCAAGCACTGCTGGCCTGGACTGCGTGAATCCTGCTCGCGTGTAAAATCCACACGCATATGTTGTCTTCAAGCGCTGCTGGCCTGGACTGCGTGAATCCTAATCGCGTGTAAATCCACACGCACATGCTCTTTTCTTCGCGGCTGTCCAGAACCGCGTGTACTTTGTTTATACCTTAAAAGGAGCGCTATTTCCAACTCCTGCACCTGTGTTATTAACAGGGGGATTGATTCATTTCTATACTTTACACTACGTGGGAAGGAAACTTTTCAAGGATAATTGGAAGGTGACAGTGAACAGTACTTTGGACGCTATCATGTGGTGCATCAACCCGGTATCTAGCGTGAGCCTCGTTCCGTTCGGGATAAGTCTCCCTTACTAATCTTCCCTTCCTTGTCGTTTGTTCTACCTTGGATTCCTCAAGAGACTCTGCTGGATTCATCTACCCTAGACTCAAGGTCAGTGTGTGCATTCATGACATTTCCTATTCCATCATACCCAGGTCGGGGCAGTTATTCATGATACTTTATTTTGTTCTAGGCTGACTTCTTATACCTTACCCACGCCCTTTCCAGTGATCCATCGCTCTGCCTGTTTTACCAGTCAGAGAGTTGTATCATTTGGAAGGTCTTAACTTGACTTCACAACTATCAAAACGCGTGAACAGGGATCCGGAAGACCCTACCACCTGTATCCTTTAAGTACCGTATCCTTTTCAGTTAATACTTTGGTGCTCTCTGACATACACTGATAAAATTGGGCTATTGCACAAACTTCCTGCAATTTCTTCGATTACTCCACAATGTACAAAGTCGGAAACTATACGCTTCAAAGCTTGCTCACCATCAACCGAAATCTTATATTGTGTAATTCGTGGCAACTTAACTCATGGTTTCAAAACAATTTTAACAGGCTCAATTTGCAAAATACCGACATCATTGTCGTCAACCGCTCATAAACACGCTGGAACTGCACTACATTCTAGCTGCAAAGGTCTAGTCAAAAACTGTGAGGCAGAAAATTGCTGAGGTGAAATCATCCAACGCACTCCATCCGAAGAGCAATGAATTACCGCATTTAATTCCTTCAACAGATTCAACCCCAACAAATTCTCTCGACAGTTGGTAGTTAGAATAAATGGACAGTGATCCGTAAATGGCCCCAGTGAAATCGGCACGGCAGAGAAACCGGACTCACCACTGGCATGCCAGAAAACCCTACAGAAACGGTATTCTGCCCTGACAGTGGAATGTCTAGAACCCGCAAATGATCAATGGTACACTTCTGTGCTCCTGTGTCTATCAAAAATAGATGCTTCCTATTCCCCACCATCATCTCAACGTAGGGACCTTTCCGATTAACGGGAATAGGCGTCGGTTCCAGACCCTGCTTCGGGCTGTCCTAACGAAACAATATATCGTCAAAGACAATATATTCAGAAAGATACGCAGTTGAAGTATTATCAAAAATATTTCTACTATCTACACTAGGTTGCTGATTGTCTTGCGAGAATGACTGAGAATTTTGAGCGAACTGGCTTCTACCAGGACCCCCTGCCACAGGGCGGCCTCTGGATCATCTACCCATGACACCATATGTTTTATTCGACCTTTGCTGAAGGATCGGGCATTGTGCTCGCCAAAGATCCTCTTGTCTGAAATAAGCACATTGGTTTGCGTGTACAGGACCGAACGGAGCATTACTTTGTGGAACAAATTGACCTCAAAACTGTGTACTCCCACCTGTAGGCCCTCTGACCATCTGTTGCAATAATACCTTGGTTTTAAGATCTCCCTTTTTCTTTTCGATCCTTTCTTTTTCATTATTGACTCTATTCTCGTAATACTGAGCCATATGCAATACTTCTGACTGTGATTTAGCTTTCCAAGCACTCTCGGAAGTCATCATTTGTGACTGGATATCAGGCAACAATCCACGCACAAACTTGTCCACAAACAATCTTTTCCCTGACGCAGTGCTTAAATCCTGTTTGCTAAAATCTGAGAATACTTGTTCGAACCGATTAAAGAATTCAGTAGCACCTTCAGATTTTCCTTGGGTACAAGCAGTGAGTTTGTCCCAAATAATCCTTCTCTCGGGAATCAAAGTTTTTAATTTCATTACTATTCTATCTGGCAAAGTCAGTATCACTTGTGGTGGTCTTTCACCAGCTTTTCTTTCTCCATCTAACATAACCAAATTAACCCAAGTGTCACCTAACCCTGCTGGATCATCTACAGTCCTAATCTGTTTCCATAGATCAGCAGGTAGGATCATAGGAAACAACAAATCTATATCACCCAAAGTGAAAACTGACGAATGCAGGACAGATTCTATTTCTTTGTAAAACCCTGTTGGATTTTTCGTAATGTCTGGAATCAACGTTCTTACAGTATTCACTTCCTGTCTGGAGAACGGGACATGAACACATTGCGATACATAGTGAGCTTCAATATCGACGGCTGCTGCACCTGTTGCAACATTAGGCGGAATCTCGTCTTTAGGAACAAATGTTGGAGGAACCTCTCTCATAGGCAACTGAGAAGTAGGCAACTCCGAACGTTTACTAAGCAACAGAGCCAAATCGAGCGCTAAAGTGGTGGAAGCAGTATCAGATGCAAAAGCTCTCTTATAAATATTCAATAATTCTGCGAGACAAGAAATCTTTTTCTTTGTGCACTCATCCTGTAGGTGTTCTACCATTACCTGTAACACTTTCCTCTGCATTTCTGGAGTATACTGACTATACATATCATATACTTCTATGGGAAATATCGACATATCTGATATCCATCTAAGTGCATCCCTCGTGCAAATTTGCGTTTCTTCACTCGTTGACTTACAAGGAGGAAGGAACCGTTTCTGCAGGTAAAAAGCGTCCAAACTATCACCATCTATTTCATCTTTCTGTAACCGTTCTAACTCCCTTCTAAACCCAAAAACCCTCTTGACATGCTCATGTACTTTCTCCGCAGTATCCTTGAATAGGATAAAACATTCAAATCCCTCAACCCTTGTGGGACATCTGTGTCTGTCAATCTATTCCACATTAAAGCCAAGTGTACCCCCATCCCCTCAACAAAGACATTCTGATCGGGAATACTTTCTAGATTAAAGAGTGTAGCTAAAATAGTAGATTGTTCACCTTTCTCTATACATTGCTTAGCCCATGCATTCAAATCTCTCCTCTTCTCTTTGGAAAGTGTGTTCCGAGTCACAATTTTTGATTCAGCACTCGCCCCTTCATCAGCTACAAGCAGAGCAGAACCGATTGGGAAAGAGAGAGTAGACAAATCCTGTATAACAGGTAGTGGGGACACTACCGCTGGCAACAAAGATGGATTTACCGGAACAGCAATAGTCGATAAAGGTGAAGGTACAGGCGGAGGAACAACAACAGGAAGAGGAGCAATAACTGGCGACGGAGGAGCAACAGGAAGAACAGGAATTGCTACGGGAGGAGGAGCGACAGCGGGAAGAGGTAATACAGCAGGAATAGGTACATAAGGAGGTGGTGCAGGTGCACCAGACCTATGTTCATTTAAAAGTTTATCAATTAGCTCATCTGAAACATGAAAATCTTTAGAGGGATATATTTTCTGTATACCAAGTTGAAAAGCCCTATCCATGTCTCTAACAGACTCTGACTGTTTTTGTTGATCATACAATGATGCCTTTTCTGAATTTGACATACGATGACGTGCATGCTTCTCTTTACTCTTAAGTTGCTGCATAGCTTCTTTTTTCCAATTTTGTATTGCATCAAATGCTGCAGGTCTAGCTTTTTTCTTTATATGGATTCTAAATATTCTATTCGGTCAATCTCAAAACTACCATTGACTGGCCACTGAAGTTCGGAAGCATGTCTAGTTTGTCTGTGCCAAATATCGTTGAATACTATACTACCAATGCCGTACTTACAGTACATAGTAAATGCCGGCGACCCTCCTGTGGTGCCGGTTGGCCAAATTCCAAAGATTGTCTGTCTCTGCGGAATAATCCCCTGAAACAGGCAGACAATTTCCCAGACATGTCAGATTACTGGTGTTACCTGGCGTTGTTTGTGCTCATGAGTACACGTCTACAACCAAATATAAGGATACTTAGGAATTGGGGCACGACTCACCTGATTCAAAGGACAAAGGGAGGTCTGATCGGATTACAAAGGACAAAGGACCCTCGTGGTTGATGATTTCGGCAAAACTGTCCGCCTCAATATATATGGACCCTCGTCAAGTTGCCGTCTCAGACCGCATGCTCACCTTCCAGGGATTGGATCATACAGCACTGTTGAGGTGTCAAGTCTCATCCAAAAGGGGACCCCTTTTCTCACCGTCTGATCCAGGTCCAATAGCCGCGTCTACTCTTCAACGAGGTGGCATCAATCTTGAGGGTCCCTATTCGGGCACCATCTGAAAGAACGAAGAAATATCGAGGCTGACTACCACAAATGAAATACACCAATCATGGGCTAAAAAGATTCACGGATCTTTTATTACTGTACAGTTTACAAAGCAAAACAGGTAGCTATCTAGCTTGCAACACCTCGCAGTGTGTACCAGCCGACAAAGAGAGGTGAGAGCGTGCTGAACATTTAAACACTAGCGTATTTATACATTTCCTACAATATTGTCCAGCCTCTCTTCATGTTAATAATTCGTGGTCTATAGTTCGTGCCTAGTTCACATACAGATTTTACAATATCATGTGAAGGATTACATACATTTGTATTTCCATGAAGACACAATAGTGATGTATGTTCTCAGATCCCGCGGTAAGCCTTGTTTCAAGTATCTTCACAATGTAGTTCAACTAAAACATACGCTCGAGGTTTGTTCTTCATTGTCCCAATGTTTATACAAGTTTGAGGCTTGTGAGCGCAGACGTGTACAAAGAGTGGGGGTGTCCTGACTGGAGAAGTCTCAGCCAACTGCCGCTAATTGATTGTAGTCTAGGTTTAAAGACAATGCGTTATCCTTGGGTGTCACAATTTGTGTATTTACCAAGGATAGCAGTACATGAGAGAACCATAATAATCCACTTGTGCTAGATCATTAGTCTGCAAAAGAACAGCTTTTATTAAGTGGCTGTCCTTGTTCTTTTACATATTTTTTGTAAAGAAATTGTAAGTTCAAAATATATGGGTGTACATTTTTTCACCAAAGTCACACATAGAAAATGCAAACAAATATAGACCAAATAGAAAAAAAAGAAAAAAAGACATGTAGCAAAAGATAAGACAAAGTCATACATGTGTATGCTGACAGAAGTATAAAGACATTCTGTTGCTGCTAATACATTTTGTTTTTCTAATTGCAGAAAGTTATCCTCGAAAGTAAAAGTCCTTGGATAGGTCTAACTAAGCCAGGCTAAAGGGTGACCAAAAAGTAGTTGATCGACGTCACTGAAGTAAATCTCTACTGGGATTTAGGGGGGACCCCGCCACACCGCTAGGGTAAAGGAGTCCCAGGACGTTTCGGCTTTAGTGGGTCACAGCCTTCTTCATGAAGCCAAGGAAAGGAGTCCCCTGTGGAAAATTAAGGGAGCTAGGGTTACTTAAGTGAAGTAACAAGAAAGTAGAGGGCACACAGTGGTAAAAAAAAGGAGGTATGTACAAAAACATGTCATTGTCACAAAGAGACAAGACCCCATGATTTAAACTGGAAAGCACATGTCTAGTTATACTCGAATTGGTGGACAGGGACTGGCCTCACATCGACCTGGATTCTAGAAAGATAGCACAGGCTAATAGAAATGTAATAAAATCAAATGTGTCAAATACTCCTCTGAAAATTAAAATTAAAATTAGAAAGGGCATGCTGCCCACATACACTAGATGGAGGAAACGTGCATTGGAGGAGCTCTAATGCCAAATTTTACCAACTACCCCTACATTGCCCAATCCAAAATATGTGGGCAGAGTAAAAAATGGAGGTGAAGGGTAGTACCTTTAGATGGTGCTGCAGAGCAATCCCATGGAGTTCTGTAGCTGCTATGCAGTGTGTGGGCTAAAAAAGGGATGGCGTGCTGAACGCTGCACGTGGAGCTGAAAAAAGCAGCAAGCGTCTGCCTGAGCAAAGAAATAATCAAAATTAGAAAAACGGCATCTGGAGGAAGGATGGAGGGTCAGAAAGTGGCTGACTGCCAGGGCAATGGTTTACCTTTCATATGGGAGCCAGTCTACAGTACGGTGTGAGCACAGACAACACCCAAATGACAGTTCATATGAAGCATAAGGTCTCTTTGCTCAGTTTAAACAGTTGACTCTCGGACAACCTAAACATTAACAGAACTCAAAGGTCGGAAAGCTTGGCTAAAAGTCGAAAACATAGTCCACCATTTTAGAACGTAGAACACACGAGTGGAAATCAAAATGGCGGATGAATCTTAAAATGGCAGCGAAATTAACCCAAAAATCAGGAGGCACTATATAATTACCGTTTAACAGATTGGGCTATTTTCTTGTTTTTACTTACAATGAGAATTTCCCAAATGTATGCTATATATCTACACGTTAACATTTTTATATGTCCTTAAATGAGCTCGTAGTGCACATACATGTGGCAATAAGCACGCCTTAAACACACAATTCATTTGTGTACATGATGATTCCCTGTATGTGCCTCTAATTTGTATACATTGTGCATTTTTACATGTATTTTTTCTACTAACACAAGTGTGTGGTAAATTTTCAATTGTTACCTATTTATTCCATGTTCAACATTACTCAAAACTCTCATAAAGTAGCATTTATTATTTTACTCTCAGAAATTACCAGATTAAAACTATTTTACTTCTATGGTGCATGCTGCAACCATTGCGTATATGTATGTATGATTAGGTTCCTTAACTAACAACAACACTAAAATATAATAATTTGTTTACATGAGTACATTCATTAATACATTAAGTAGTTCATGATTGGTCTCCCAATCACCACCTAACATCTTGTATCCAACATTATAAACTCAACCCCTTGTAAAGACTGTTTATTAACATTAATGTACTATGTGATGTCATCAGTGATGTCATCAATGGCATTTGTGATGTCATCTTTTATGTCCTGGGTGGTTTTCTTAGCAGTGCATGGTGGTTGCTTAGCTTACCATAACTGGCGAATTTATGGGATTTTTCGGTTTTACTTGTAACCATAACGTCCCTTGAACCAAGATTTTTCATTGAATTTCATAGGTTTTATTAGTGAAAATTAACCACGATGTCCCTTTAACAAAGTTTGTTCAGTGAATTTCATAGGTTTTTATTAGTGCAACTTAACCATAATGTCCCTTTAACAACGTTTCTTCAGTGAATGTCATGGGTTTTTACCAGTGCACGCTAATTTCCTACAACTTAGTAATATCATACCTACCCCAATATAGCAACATTTTTGTCCACTTTACAAGCATCATTTTTAACACTTCTATACACTTTTGCAACTTTTCCCAATATTTTTGCATTCGTCGATGTCTGTGAACATCTGACATCATTGCAGACTTTCTGGACAGTGTCACGTGACCACGCGCGCAGCACAATGAAGTGTCCGCGAATGCATCCGCACTTCACGATCGGTCTGTGCTTCACGAACAGGCCAGAACTGCATTTTCTGCTAATCTAGGTACTTTCAATCTCAAAATGTACCCTTGCACAGCTCCTACACCTATTCTTACTCATTATCCATTAACAATCTAGCACAGAACCCATACTTGAAAGAAGGGGAATAGCTCAGGGGCAACATGCTCATCTCGGGAGGTCAGCTCAGGGGCAACATGCTCGCCTTTGAAGCAAGACGACACGGAGCAACACAGGTTCGATCCCCAGGTCTGCGCTTAGAAACCTCTGGTTATTAAGCGCGTTATAAATAACATATAATATCATAAATAACATATCATGTCATATCATATCAGAATATTAGCAAAATTGCTATTTATCTTAGAAATGGCATCAGCTATTGTCATCCCTCCTCCCTAAGAGAACCAGCAGCACCAGATGGAGGACCTACACAGCATAAATTGCATAGTACTTCTGAAGACAATGAAGAGGACCAAGAAGATGAGGTAGAGAAAGTGCCTTCCTTTAGCATTCAGAGAGAATCATGGGTGTGGCAGTCATTTACCACTGTTGGGAATGCACCAAAGGCTAAAGCTACCAAAGTGAAATGCACTGAGTCCAACACTGTACTCAGTCGCGGACTACCTGGACAATTCTCCTACGGGAGGACCTCCATGTGCTGCCACACCAAATCCAACCATCGCAATGCTCTCAGAAAGGTTGTTCCTTTGTTAGCAAGTAGTAGGCTGTCTTCCGCCACCTCATCTTCCTCAATCATTACTGCAACCACACAGCCTACTTCTGTGGGACACAAAATCCCACCAGCAGCCTTGCAAGCAATAAAAGAGGCTGTTGACCCATATCTTTGGAAGACAACAGTACTCTGTGTATACTGCAAAACAGCACTCTGCAGGGAGAAGCCATTTTGAAGTGCTTTTGAAGATGTAAGCAAGGAGCATGTGAAACCCTGCCCCCTCCCTTAGATGTAACACACCGGCAACATCTTCCCCTGTCCACCTGCTACTTCCGTACAAGTGGTTGGTGCCTGTTCCCTCATTTCCCTCCCCACCTTATTTTCTGCCCTGTCCTGGAAAAAAAAGAAAAGGTTCCTTCAGGAACCACCTTTCACAGTAAAAAAAATAGAACTAAAAGAAATAATCTTAGACTCCATCTAGTTTAAATTTCTCAATAAAGTAGATAGACGCAATAGGATTCTCCAACATTTCATTAGCATTTTGTGTTATGCTAATGTGAATAATATGGTATTCATCCCCCGTTCCAGGGTTAACAGCGCGGCAGCCCAGGTTATCGGCCCAAGTGAAGCAAGGGCAGATGACAAGGGCTCTGGGCTGTTATCCCCCGTTCCAGCACCAGCAATGGGGGATGAAAGCCATTACCACCCCAGGTTGCCAAAATGGTAACCCGGGATGCTAAAAGAAAGGATTTTCTTTCCTACAGCGGGACGTGCGCACTGTCTTGCTATAGGAAGGAAAATCCTTTTCCAAGATGGCCTCCATGGAAAGGGAAGGCGGGGCACCGCAAGAGGAGAAGGAGCGAATGTGGCAGCAACATGGGGATTGAGGGTGGGGGGGAGATGTTGGCAGGGAGAGCTGGCCATCAGGCGGCTTGGAACGCAGACTTGTATCAGTGGTTCAAACCTGCGTTCCTAGCCACCTTATTGTTTGGCTCCCCACCCACGGTTCTGACGGACAGTTGTATACTAGAGAAAAATATAAAAGGGCAGAAACAATTTTCTGTCCCAAATACTTTTCTCTAGCATACAATACGGACCATAATCGATGAAGCTTTATAACTATCCATGGTCTCCACAGTCCCCTTTCCACGCCATGGATCATTCAAAGACCCGGATGGCACGTGCACACCATGACACAGGGTAGCCCTTGTACCCTTTTTTATTTCATATTTGTAATACTCCCTCAATGCCTGCTTTCACACAGTCACACAACCATCCATCAATCACTTCTAAAAACTGTACATATAACCCTATGGGCATAGTAAGCTTCCACACCAACTGCCACATAACACTCTCCTACAAATCTTTTGCATCTGCATAGCCCTTACTTATACAAATAAATTGTACACAATGCTCCTATAAATTCACATATGCATTGGGCAGTGAAAGAAGTTCATAAATAGAAGGGGCAGTACGAATGGGCAAGTGCTAATCATAACCCAGGTGGGAAATGCAAAGGGATGCCACGGTTGGACGCCACTGGTTAACTACTGGTGCAGAGGAGTTCCAAGGGTGCAATGCATCTTAAACGTTACATCTCTTTAACAAAGTTTTTTCTGTCAATTAAATAGGTTTTTATAACTCTAAATGTTTGATGGTGTTACATCACTGTATATAGGTTATTAAAAATTCCACTTTTCATATATATGAAAGAACTATAAACCTCCTTTAAGAAACATATTTTTTGCAACACATACTTATGTCTGTTGTTATCCGCAGTGCATGCTGGGGATGGAGATCATTATTCAATTGCCTACAGCATAAGGCTCCACCATTGAAATTGATATTGATATTTTCTTTGTATCGCACTCGTACACAAGTGTTTCAGAGTGCGACAAGGCAAGGGAGAACAAAAACAATGTTCTTACTAGGCCCAGTGACATTGAGAACGTGCAAGTGCATGGGAGAGGGAAAGGGGAAAAATGCATGAAAGGGGGAGAATTGGAAAGTGCTGAGCAAAGGAATACAGATAAATAATAAATAAATAATACAAAGCAACAAACAGTGGTAGTGCAGACAGCAAATGGCAAGTGCTGGGTATAAGGTAGCAGACAGGGTGTGTCTGCTAAGTGCAGAAAAAAGGGGCGGCTGTATGGTTACAGATATAGACCCCAGTGCAAGGGATTGCCAGGAGGCAGTGTGGGTGGGTGGCAGGGTGAGCAGGTACCTGGGCCCGGATGTCAGAGGCTAGGCCAGGTGCACAGTGCCGAGAGAGAGCAGATCAACAGGGGATAGGATGGGCGAAAGAGAGGAGAGGACCCCAACCAAACCACCCCTATTATTCACTGCACCTACCCTGCATCCCAGCTCAGTGTACACTATACCCTAATAATGTAACCAACGGCCAGTGCTCATGACTTGCAGCCATGGGATGTCTCCAAATCCATGGGGGATAGGCTTCGGCCATGCCACATTCCCCAATAAGCAAATCAGAGTACACATTTTTGTTTGTCGAAAGCCAGGCCCACTACCCACACACCAAATGTATATCATTAGTTTTTCTACTTAAATTTTTACGCTTTTGAAAAATAAGCACAAGACATATTTCCAAAAACATGCTTTCAGATCCTTGCTAATGCTCGTCGTGCATGTTTGTTGGACTAGTCCACCACACCAGGCTGTAACCGCAAGCAGAATATTTGTTCCCATTCAAGCCTACCACTTTGGCCATGTCGCATGCCCCAATAACCAAACTACAGTTCACATTTTTCCATGCTAACAGGCAGGCCCTTTACCTGGACACCAATGTTAAATCACTGTGTTGTGTACTTACATTTTACACTTTGGAAAAAAATAAAATAAAAACGTATTTGCAAAACCATGCTTTGAAGTTCTTGCTGACTCTCCTCGTGCATATTGCTGCAATCCCATCCAGCACTTCAAACTGCACCCACAAGCACATTGTTTTTTCCCATTCAAACCTATCCCAATTTCGAAAAACGTTACCACACAGCCGGTCCCTGGTGGCCATGCCCACTTTAACCACATTGCTGGTCCCTTGTGGTCATGACCAGTAGCCAAATTGTCCGTGTCATGGCCTTAGGCCATGCCCCAGACAATGTGGCCACTGCCCAGGGCCACAGGCTATACTTCAGTCACCAAAGGGATATCACTATTTCATTTTTTATGCCTACATTATGACACTTTTCAAAAAATAAAACACAGACCAATTTGCAAAATCATGCTTTCAGGTCCTTGCCAAAGCTCCTTACACGAGTTATCTGCAAACACGGCCATGTTTTATTTTTTCAAAAAAGTGTCAAAATGTAGGTATACAATAGTCATATAATTTAGCCCCCACTTAGCTAATAAATCCATTCAGACATTCAAGGTTGGATCTATATTTTTTTCTGAAAACGTTTGACCACATTTGTAAAACAGCAAAAAAGTTATAAACCATCTAAAATTGTTGAGATCCTCCCCCTAATGTTGCCCCCTCTTGACAAAATCCCACCAAACTTTGCAAAAGCATTCAAATCTCAGTCTACAATCATTTTGCAGACTGATGGGCAGATTTGTCAAATGGTACCACATTTATACGCCTTTAAAATATTTTGGGACCCCACCTCTAATTTTGTTCCATCTTGGCAAAACAGCACCACACTTTGCAGAACCATTCAGAGTCAGGTCTAGAATGAAATTCCATAAGTCCAAGAAGTTTCATCCAAAAACTGATTTTCACCAACGCTGTAATGCACAAGTTAGCATAGATGTCCCTGAACATCTTTGATGTTCGCGAACATCGCAGGACTGCCCCGGACTGTTCACAGACATCGGAGAAGAAGCACGCCTGTGTTCTGGCTTTTAATGGCCATATCCCATCCGATCCATATCACCCTTCACCTCCCCAGAGATTGTTTGATTAGTTTGACAAGTGCAATGTTGTGTTTTTTAATACGTTGTAATTGCGGGGTTCGCGCACAACAGCGGCTGTCTGCGAATTCAACATGGTGGGCATTTCCAAAAAATATGACACACCTCACGCTTTTCACCATCCAATCAGCAGGCGTGTCCGATGTCCGCGGACATCACACCGCCCTCTCGACCAATCAGAAGCCCGTCCACGGACCAAACCCATATATCACTCATTTTTTTTACCTACTTTTAGGTTGTTTTTAAAAAAAAACTACTTGATGGGTTTACACCAAATTCACAAAAGCACTTGTTTGGGACCAAGCTGCCACTCCTGCCCCAAATTTGGTGAAAATCCATCCAACGGTTTGGGCTGTAGGCATGAGAAAACATTTTTTTCCATTGCATCTATGGAAAAAAACACAACTTTTGGCAACCCCTCTATACCTTTCCCCTCCCTTGACAAAACCTCACCAAACTTTGCAGCCTCAATCTGACAGGGTCATATACCTTTTTTGAAACGTTTTGTAAGGATTCGACCAGTGAGGGGCAAAGTTATGAGCCACCCAAACAAAGTGCTCTTCCTATGGGTTGAGCAACTTAACCATAACTATAGGTCCTCTACCACAGGTCCTGTAATATATGCATTTGTCCAGCACTAAGAAATATGTATACAAATCTACATATGTGTATGCTATTTAAAGGGTAATTAGTTCAAATTCAGATTAAGTGAAGGACAGAACTGTGAGGAGAGAGAAGTGTTTGAGACACCCTTCCTAAAGGCCACATCTGTCTATGCTGTAGCCATTTTTACAGGGGGAGATGTGGCTAGAGGATGGAAAGAGGGACTGCAAAAAGAGAAAATGTTCTCAGATGTAGTTGTTATGAATGTTCCCTATAACATGTTTGAGGCTAGAGGATGGGACTGCAGTGATGCTAGGGGCCTGGTGCCTCCACCCACTCTATATTGTAGGCCACAGAGGAGGTGGTAAGGGGGATACACCCAGGCTGCCCAGACATCCCCTAGCCTTGTAGGTATTCCCCATAGTTCTGCCCATGATCAATCCTGCAAGAAGAAATTATGGCAAAATGTGGGCAATGTCAAACTGTCCGCAAAGGAATAACCTTGGCGTACATGAACAACTAAATTCATATAAGGACGATCAGTGTTTTAAGAGGCACAAGTGGTAACGTTCACTTATGCAGCCACTTGTGAACCCTGACCCCCTACCCTCTCAAGCCGTTACATATCTCAGAACCCCAAATTGTTATCACAAAACAGTGTTAAGGAGAAGTTGCCACTCACAAGCAGCAGTGACTGCTACAGAGCACGCTCTAAGAACAAGACAGCGATCAAAGAAGAAATTGCCTCGACTGGCGGTAAACGAGTCATCAGCCTATTGCTATCAAGCGCTAAGGATGTAGACTCTGGGCCATCTGCAAATCACGAGCTATGTTCCCCACACCTGAGACACTTTAACCAGTTCCACATCCCTCCACCCACCTCACATAGGACTTAAAGGGGACTGGAGGCCAGACAAAGTATGGAGCAGGAAGTGTACTAACCTCTACTATCAGGGTTTAGTGATTACTTCATGGAATAACTACACAATCAGGTCTTGGACTTGGATGGCAAAATCATCATACCAATTGTTGGCGGTGAGTACCGGTATTTCTTCTCTGTAGTCTTCCCCTATTACCTCTAATCTATCATTCAATTAGTGCAGGGCTGGCTGCTGGGCTAAATAGCTGTCCCACAGTAACAGAATGTCATCTGTGAGTGCAAACATTTGAGATTTTTAGATGTGAAGATGGATTTTCTGCAGGAAAGTGGTGCTGATGAACAGACACACTTTCCCCATATTCTCTAATGCTAAAAATGTATTTGCAGCGACTTCACCTGGACTGGCTTCAGGTCTTTTGAGTGTGCAACATGATCATTGGCAGTCAAATAGCAGACACACAGGCGTCACAGTTTCCAAACATCCCAGCAACTGAAATGTGGATTGACCAACTTTCAGAGAAAAATATCATGTACTTCAAATGTGCACTTACAAGAGCCGAGTAGCAGATTCTCATGCAGGTTCCTTTTTAAAGCTTTATTGGTAGTAAGGGAACACTTTCGTATTATGAAGCTTTCTACGGCTACCCCTTACCTTCTTAATCACATTTTAGAAGCTAAGAGTGTGAAGGCTTTCCATCGGCCAAGGGTGGAAAAGCCCTATGTTTTTATAATTTGTATTAACCATAAAATGATGCAGGTAATCTACCTCAGAAAAGGTGGTCTGCTGGCCAGATACCCTCTCCCACGATTTCATAAAACTCCATTCCAAAATGATAGTGCTCTCATGTGCCCCACTGCACCAGCCATCTGACAGAGCTGCAGCACCTCCTCTGCAGTGCCAGAGAGCGGGTCAAAGCTCACATGTACCCTTTTGACAGCTGCTGGAGCACAAGGATCCTGCAGGCATAGTCTTTCAGAATCTCATTTAAAATATAATCATGGATTTTTCAGTTTGGTGGCAGGATAAATTTTAAGAATAAGCCATACTAATTTGAGTATGGTGGGTGATGGAAAGATAATGATTAAAGCCACATCATATTGGAATCATACCTGTGTCAACCCTGTGAGTTTAGAAAAGCTATGAGAGGCTATGTGGAGTACAAGCAGCCTGACTGTCTGCATTCCAGTGAATGAGACAAAAGGCAGGATGCCTGGCTCTGTTGACTCGCTCGGAGGATAGGTAACTCCTTCCTGGCATGCCCAGTAGCTCCCACTAGGAGATCTTCTCAGAGACTGGCTTCAAAGATGCACTCCCATATCAAAGGCCTGCTTCACACTAGGGGACTGCATACCAGAGAGCCTTTGAAGCGGCAGGCTTGAGAGGGGATATCATTAAAGCAGTCTGAAAGCACAAGAGGGCTTGTGGAAGGATCCTTCCAGCCTTTCTGTTTGCTACTCATTCCTTACTGTCCCCTCCTCTTCCTGAAGAACAAGGCATCCTGGGTATGGCATCAGGAGGCAAAGGTCACTTGTCCCAGGAACAGAGATCCAATCATGTGCCAAATGTTCCCTTTAAAAGAGGGAGTCTCTTACTACATTTTTGATTCACTTATGGACCATCACCGACATCACAAAGAATTCGTATGGACTCTGTCAGGTGAGTCGTCCTTTCCTAAGACCTCTGCCAGAGGTGAAGGCAGGTATTACAAAGCAGAGGAAAACAAAGCTCCCTTCCTATCCTCTGGCTACATTGGTTGTAACTTTACTGAGGACCAGGCCCTGCCACTCTGCTTGCAAAACTCCCTAGGCCGGGAGAGCAGAGACGGAAAATGATTCACCTTGTCCTGTAGCGCCCTGCAGTGGGTCTCAGAGCATCCAGAGAAGCCGGGATCCCCTGTTTTTATTGCTCAAACCATTTTAAACTGAATTCAAACCACATTCGATGCATCCAATTCACCAGGACCGGTGGAGTTGCCTTTGGCACTCCCCTTCAGAGTTCCAACCATTAATTGTATCCTCTAAACCAGTTTGACGCTGCATAACCCCAGCAGAGCCTGTCACCTGTGCAGCTACGGAAAAATTTGAATCACCATGTCTTTGAGCTAAGTATAGAACCGCCAAGACTTCACATAGAACATAGCCTCCCACAGCTGGAGCATTGTGTTACTCATCAACCAGAACCAGTGGTACTGATCTTTTAGAACATGCTTGATTGTAGAACCGCTTCTTTGTGCGATCAATCAACCTGCAACACTTGATGCCGCCCTCAAATCGCATGTAGCACCACTTTGAACCTGACTTGATGCTGACTCACTGCCTGGGATCAACGTGACTCAACGCCTTTGAACCTGGTTCAACACACAAGCATTGCATCTCAATGCAGGTTTATACCCAGTCTAACCACCTATCGACTGGCATCAGGTATTATTAAGAGCGCCTGTCCAATTCGTCAATTTGTGGGACCCAAGGGGTGGGTTAAAGTCATTGTTGCACCTTTTTCCTGAAGACTATATCCTTGAATTGACATTGTTGCAATGCTTTCCTTTTTCCTCCATGATAAAGAAACTAGAGGGTTTACACTCACCTGATCTGTGTTTTCTGTCCTCTTTTACACCAGTGGGTTTTTATTGTGTTTTTCATAGTTGTATGATTGATTTCTTAGGTTAAGTGTATATTTGTGTAGAACCTAAGTTGGACATGCTTTTATTTGGAATTGTTGACCTATTGATGTTTGAGTTGCAATTGTCTCCCATTCACTCCCCTTATAAGACTGTAGCCTTCTCTATGCCCATATTACCACAAAGAGTGAAGTAGGTACATTTTGTGGCTGTGCTTGTATGAACAATTATGGGAGGGATCACTGCTGGTTTGTAAAGGTATGAGGGCTGGGTAGGCAGTTCGGCCACTACTCGCTGAGCAGTAGTCATTTCATCACAAGGAGAAAGTGTATGAAACTACAAACAGGAAGCTAAAGTTACATTCATCTTTAGCAGCACTGGGGTGACCCTTTCAAAAGTGCCCCAGCCGATTGTTAATGTACAAAGTGAAAACATGTTTTTAGGTGGCAAAGCTTTTACAATTGTGCTAGCAGTTTACACTTTAGAATGTACTTCCCGAAATCAGGAGGCATCATATACAGCCTTGTAAAAATAATATTCTGAGCTGTTGCTTTGCAACCTGAAAATCAATGCTACTCAGATCCAGAATGGCAGCATCTTTGCCTTCACAGGAAGGTCCACTCACCACCTCAGAATTACTACAAGTATTTAACTCTTTCCCAAAAAATGTACAGTTTCTAGTACAACTCACATAAATACAGGAATAGATAATTAGATTTAAGTCCATAGGTAAAATGAGTGCAGAGCTTCACCAGATAGAAATGTTATATACCAATGAGACTGACATCCATACCATAATTGAAAGACAGGCCACATCTGAATAAATTGAATTAGCTGGATTCCATCTCAATGGAGCAAGACCAGAAATGAGAAAACCGTTCTAGATGAGAGAACATCAAGATATGAACATTGAAAGAGGGAACAGAGGACAAAGATGTACCAGTAGATGTAAATGTAAATGAATGTATTAAGCACAAACATCTAAGGGTCATGATGGCGTAGAATAACATCATGTAGCACCTTACAGATCTAACTCAAAGTTGAAGGATAGAATCTGCGGTTACATGGGGAACAATAAGGTTTTCAATGTTTTCCTAAATTCAACATGTTCTTCTAGGAGGCATATTGAGGATGGCAGGGTATGCCATACCTGGCCGTCTAAACAGAGAATGAGCACCTGCCCCAATTTTGGTACCTGAACTTAAGAACTGATAAAATGCCAGAAGATGCTGACCTGAGATGACATTTTGGCATGTAATGCCTTAGAAATCTCCATATGAATAGATGCCCTTTACAGTGAAAGGCTTTATGCAACAAGCAGAGAGCTTTAAATTCTATTTTTTTTACAATGGGTAACAAGTGTAGGTTGCACAGGGCCGAAATAAATATGGTCTAGTCGACTCAACCAAAACAATATTCTTGCCTTCGTGTTCTCAATATATTGAAGTTTGGCCAGAGCTTTCATGGGAAGTACACTGAATTATAGTAGTCTAAGCGAATAGCCAATACCTGAATTTTTGTTGGAAAAGAAAAGTAATTCAAGAATCTTTTTAGGCTTCCTTTTATTAACAAAATGAGAGTTGGGGAAAACCTAGCTAATAAGAGGGGTTTCCCCGACTCAAAGAATTATCTAAGGAGTCTGTCAGGGTGTCCAAAGAAAACAAAGGCCACCGCTGTGTCAAATCTATTTCCGGCCCTTACACATGGAACTTGAACTAAGGTGCAAGGTGATCTTCTTTGGCCCAAAAGAATGTCTTTTTTCTTCTGGACATGAGTTTTAAAAGTTCCTTTCCCACTCATAAAACAAAGTTCAAATGGTGCAAAAACAAACTTCCAAAGGATGTGCAACCTTGTGCCAAAAAGCATTGCTGGGTCCTCACAAGGCCAAGAGTGTCTCCCTTCTCTTGGCTTTCCAAAATGTTTGCACACACCAAGGGGAATGATGACCCTCCCCTGATTTCTCTTCAGCTTCTTAAAGTGCCAACAGGGACTCTCCCTTCTCTTGGCTTGGTATACTGTTCACAACTACCAAGGGGGAAGTATTCCTTTCTCCTGGCTTCTCTTCAGCTTCTTCAAAGGGACAAGAGAATGCCTCCCATCGCTTGGCTTGGTATAATGTTTGTAAAACCCAGGGGGGAATGGTTCCCTTTCCCTGGTTCCAGCTTCTATCACAGTCAACTTGGTTCACTAACCTACCAGGTACTGTCACTGTGAAGATGTCCAATGATGTAATCCTCATTTGAGTGTGAGTCCCGGACTCTCCTTTCTGAATTATTTTCTGTTTTCTGCAATACTTGGTTTACTCCCATGCCAAGTTTCAAAGGGTGTTTTTTGATATGTTAAAGTTCTCTTGCCTGTGTTCCGGGTTCTCAGCCAACATCATGGGGCCATGCACCTCCCCCACAGCCAGCATACCATTTTTGCTTGTCCGCGAGGGTCTTGGGTCTGCCCGAGCACCTGCGTTATGCTGTGGAGATTCCCCCGACCGTCATAGCCGCTTTCAGGTCTGCAGCGGCTCCACAGTCGAAAATCTTCTACTAGTCAACACAACATTCCCCTCTCGCATTCTCCAATCTGCTACAACACAAGGAGTTTCTCCTCCCAGATTTGGGACACAGTCCTTCTGCTCGGCACCAGCTCTGCTTCGGCTTGCCCCTGCCTCGGCCTCTCGGTCAGCGTTCTTCCTTATCTTGGGTCTCCGCTTGCTCTAGTGGCTCCTCCAGGCAGGGCTCAAAGCCATTCCCAGTCCTTCCTCTGTTTTTATACTCTGTTGTACTTCAGAATGTCTAAATTGACTAGACAGCGAGGTTTGCACTTGTGCAGTGTTCCGTATCACTCTGCACCTTTTCTTCGTCTATGTTTCACAAAAACAGTATTCACATGTGTAGTCAGTGTTCTCCCTCATCTCAGTGTAAGGTAAGGAATTGGTATTTTGTTCCTTATAATACTACATAGAGGAGGGAGGGATTTGGTTGCCCTGAATAGGGTAAGAGGGTAAGGGAGCAGATGATGGGGTATTTACATTCCGAGTTCTCCCTGTATCATGGTCCCTCGTCCCATGAGGGATTCCCCCACCGATATAATCCTCCCGCAGTGCACCACCCCCAGGGGGACTATTGGATTGTGGCTCCACCACCCTGGCCACATGGGAGGGGTCCTCCCCTATTGGAGAAGGGATGAGATCCATGGACAGTACTTGTCAAATTGTGAGACCTCACCGAGTTTCTGAAAGTCTATACAGAACCTCCATGGCTGATCTGACTTGGCTACTAGTGCTATGGGTGAGGACCATGAACTGTAGCAAGGTTCTAGGATGTAAATTTCTAACATTTTCTCTACCTCTTGCACAATAACATCTTTCTGGGCTTTGGGGATTCTGTAAGGTCTTACGTTAATTATTTCACCTGTTGGGGTGCAAATGTATGATGTATGCCCTTAACTCCCCCGGGTTGCTCACTAAAGACTTCCGGAAACTGATTTAAGAGGGCTTGGATATCATATTTCTGAAGTGGCGGGGGGTTGGATGGAACCAGATCAAACCCATTTGTCATTTACGACAGGAGACTGGCCATTACCACTGAGGATGCTTCAATCAGATCGTCCTTACATTCTTTAAGCACATTTATATGGTATACTTGGGTTTTTAATCTTCTATCTGGATGGGAAACTCGCTAATTACAGGAACCAGTTCTTTCTGAGATTTCATATGGTCCATAACAGCGAGATATCATCTTGTGTTCTGAGATTGGAAGTAACACAATTACCCTTTGGCCAATGTAGAAGGACCAGGAAACTGCCTTCTTGTCATATAGATTTTCCTGATGTTCTTGGTCTTTAATCAGAAGTTCATGAACTATAACTCTAGGGAAGTTCATGTGTTCCTTAATCTGCTGTGCAGTTTGTGTCAGTGGTAGGATGGCTTCCTCCCTGGTTTCGTGTTACATATCTAAGACATCTCTGGGATCTCTCCCATACAACAGTTCGAACGGCAAAAACCCTACGGAAGATTGTGGGGCCTTTTTGATGGCAAATAAAGTCCTGGGAATCTTGGCATCTCCGTTTTTGCCATTGGCTTCCTCCAGTTTTTATAATACTCTTTTAAATTTTATTCAAGTGTTGAACTAGGCCATCCATTTAGGAGTGATTTAAAGAGGTTCTTAGTGTCTTTATTTGTAATATATGTTTCACCTCACCCATGATCCAAATGTGGTCCCTTCGTCAATTAGAATTTCCTTCGGGAACCCTACCTGGGATAGAAAAGGGATAAGATGCTTAAGAATTAGCAGGGTGGTGTTACACATGGGGAAGGCATCAGGATAGCATGTGGCATAATGACCGAGATGTATTTGTTTCCCATTTTCAGTGTTTCTAGGGGTCCTACAATATCCATCCCAATATGGGAAAATGGAACATCTATAACCGGTCAGAGCTGAATGGTGGCTGGAGGAGGAGTATGAAGAGCAGTCTTTTGACATAAGTAACACATGGATATGCAGTTCTTTACATCTGCCTATACCCTGAGCAAATAGAAGTGACTTAGCACCTGTCTTTGGGTTTTGGCTCTTCTATGACTGCTAGAGACTACTATTTGGGATCTGGGCTGAACCTCACTATTAGTGTCTCCTCAATAGAACAGTACCTGTTTGATGAAAAAAATTGTCCCTCCTTCCCCCTACCCTCCTCTTCAGGTATAACCGTAAGGAAAGCCTCTGCAAGGATGGGGTTGTTGCATTGAGCAAATGCTAGGTCTGGGGTTATTTCTAAAGTTTCTTCTCCCCTACTATGTGAGGGTTAGGGTTCTTTATTTGCTTCACCCAAAAGCCATATGTTCCCTTCTCAGTTGTCTCTGTGTCTGCAACTTCTTTAAATTCCGTGAATACAGCATATTCAAGAATGCCCTGAGCAATCTTCCCCCCAACTCTCACATGATAGTCATTCTTACTGTTATTTTGAATCAGGACTTTGATATCCCCTCTATAATCCGGGTCCATCGCCCCTGCCATTACAGGAGGCCACATTTCCAGGCCAGCCTTGATTTGGACACAAGCCTGATATATGTACCCTGGTGGCAGGGCCAGAACTAACCCTGTGGGAACCAACTGCCATTTGTCGGCTTCATGACAAGGTCAAGGCTACTCAAGACGTCATAGGCAATTTATGCTGGAATGGCAATAGAGGGATTTGAGGCTTGGTTAGTGAGTTTTGTGAATTCATGGATCCCCTATTTTTTTTTATCAAATGGACCATAGAAGTAAGAGATTGACACAATGGTGACATGTTTATTGCTATAAACGTGTATTAAATTATTTATTTATTTTCGTTCAAATTAAATTTTACAAATCCAACAGACAACAACTAAGATACTTACATCTTATCACATATAAAACACATATTGCTATAAGTATCACAATAGTATAAAATGTGTTAAAAATAAAAATATATCATAGCATGTAGAGTGTAAAACCATCAATTAGTTAATTAGATTTTCAATAGCGGAATGATACGACGCCAAAGATAATAATGTGCAATGTGCACAGACGTTGAGTCAGTGTTGAGGCAATAGTCCCAAAATAGTTTGGGCTTAATTTATTCGTAGTGACTGTAAGGAACTCCTGGTGGCAACAGTAAAGACAGACACAAGTGATCACAGTTCATGGGTGTTTATTGAACTTTATAATTTGTTTGAAAACACCGAAACTAAACCTAAAGCTAAGATGGGAGCAAGTTACGACCATCAAATAATAATAAGGCAGTCCTAGTAGCGTCTTGTCAAATAAAAAAGGGCCTATACTAAAAACCTTATGCCAATCCTTACCACTAAGTTACAAAAAAGAGTGTGGGATGATGTTCACCAGAAAATAAAGAAGTGTTCACAAAATGATAAATCAGTATGGTTTCGGTACACGGTACAAGGTGGGACTTCTGAGCACAGCACACTCTTAGACCTCTACAGCACGAGACTCACAATTCCAGTTCAACAATAGCAGTACTTTCAGTGGTCAAGACTCTTCTCTGCAATGTCTCTTGCCTTAGAAGGCCTGTTGGAGCAAAACAGCAAACAAACAAAAGTTCCTTTTTAATTTTATTACTTTGGGCGATTGCTCTTCGCCCCTAGACCTTCCTCCGCCAGGCTGGGATCCTCTTTACAAAATGGGCCTCCAACCGTCGGGTTTGCTATCTCAAATATCGCTCGTAACCTTCAGGAGCTTATAATGTCCGTTTAAACAAACAACACTGTGGATAACCCTCAACCACGTTCACTCGGTAATCAACAAACTGTTCCCAGGTGTAGTATTCTTCACCCCTCCTCGTAAACAGCAAACAAATGAAAGGTTTGTTGGGAGATTGCTCTTCGCCCCTGCGATCTCCCTCTGCCGGGCTCGGATCCTTCTTTGCAACTTGTGCCTCCCTCTGTCAGATTCATTACAGCCTTTCAAATGCAGCTTGCAATATTGAAGAAACGTAATGGGCCTCATTACGAGGCTGGCGGTAGCCATGCCTGTAGTACAGACGCAGCTTCCGCCGGTATCCACTTTTTATCAGCACCGCGAATGCGCAATTACCGGGTCATGCCGAGTTTGGCAGACCCGGTAATTGCCCAAAAACACCTTAACTCGAAACTAAGCTTTGTATGAATAATTACCTGATCACATGCTCTACAACCAGGCCGATCACAGTATGCAGCGCCCAGAAAGCCTTGCCTAAGGTTTTGCATTACCAAGCATATCTTATTAAGTTGTCGAAATAAATTCTGTGCCTACCTAGTCATAATATCAGTACAGCAAGTAATGGATTGCCTACAGAGCCAACTATTACTGCAGTTATACTAGCGTACTCTTATGTATGTAAATTGTATGCCTAAATGCCAACAATTGGCCCGGCATACTGCATAGTTATCTGCCTTTGTCTTACTGCACTCTCCCCACAATCTATATGCTAATCTTGTAACTTAATCTATTGTCTACACACTGTGTCTACAAATTGAATCTAGACTATTGTGCTTCAGTTGCTTCACACTGCACTACTCATTGTGCATTAACTCTAGAAAATGAACGTGTCTACAGTGCTTAGCTGCTTTATATTTTATGCTTATTGTGCTCTATTCTGTGAAACCGAAACTAGCTTACTGTGCCTCATCTGCCTTAGACACTACTGCTTACTGTTTTTTTTTTTTACTTTTATTTTTAAAAATCATATCTAGGCCACTGCGTACTGCCTCCTTTGTGCATGACCATCAGAGACTGAAACCAGCCCACAATGCCTAAATGCTTTATACCGCCTGCTTACTGTGCTCTATACTGAAACACAACTCTCAGCCTACTGTACCTCAACTGCACTATTCTATACCACTCATTGTGCATTATCCCCAGAAATCCTGCTTCAACTGCACTACTTTCTAAAAATGCTCACTGTACATCAGTTAAAAATCGAATTTAACCTATTGTGCCTCTTGGCGTAGTATACCCCTCCTGCCTACTAAACCTGACTCTAGCTGAATGTGCCTTACTGCAAATATGATCATGAGAAACTCTGTTCAAACCTCTCTAGCTATTACCATTATAATAATTATCCAACAGACTACCTTTACTAACTGCCTCGCAGTAGGCCACCTACCAACGACCATGGTCATTACCAGTTCCCTACCACGTCCAGCCATAGGGCCTCATCACAAGTTGGGCTGTATTCCCGGCTGTAATACCGCCGACTGTAATAGCCCTAGCACCGACCGGTCTGGCTGTATTACCGCCGGATCACGAGTTGGGTGTTAACAGTAAATCCCCCTTCCCAATTGGGTCCATTGGATTCAATGGGGTATTTTCAGCGCTAATTATGCGGGCTAATACAGCCAGCGGTAATACAGCTGAAAACAGGGGATTTTCACCTCCAGAGAAAGGCTGGAGGTAAAACAGCCCATTTAGCGCCCAACTCGTGATAGGGCCAGCTCTTAAATGCGGCTGTAATACCGTTACCACCGCATTTAAGGGCTATAGTCCAACTCGTGATGAGGCCTATAGAAAGGAACAACAAACTTCGAGCTAGGTTACCTCACCTCCACGAACAACGAGCGAGCTTCCTATCCAATCAGGACAACTATCCAAACAATAACCGTTCCAAATCTAAACTACCCCACTATCCTGATAAACTAGCCTTAACTACAATGCAGAAACCAGCTAAAACTAAACCTACCCTACCCAAATCCACAAAAAACTCGTACCCTTGTCAACTCTGCCAACTTTAACATGGCCCTAATAAATGCTAGATCTTTGGTAGCACACGCTACAGACATAGCCGACCTGATCACCTTAAATAACTTTGACCACTTAGCAGTCACTGAGTCATGATTACATGACGCAGCAGGCCCAGCCCTTGCTCTAGCGGTCCCTGAAAACTATCAAATCCTCAGAGCGGACAGAACTAACGCTATAGGAGGAGGTATCGCCATCATAGCTAAAACAAAACTAGCAATTAGACTTATACCATCACCTCCAACTACTTCCTGTGAAATGCTCACAGCAAAAATACCAATATCTAACTCTAAGACACTACCAATTTATCTAGTGTACAGGACCCCAGGACCGATTGGATCCTTCAAGGATGATATTTCAAGTATCCTCTCCAACAATACAAAAGAAACCTCTAAGGTACTTGTATTGGGGGACTTCAACCTGTTTCAATGAACAAAGACAATGACGCCAAAGCTATCACCAATATGCTCCTAGAACAAGGATGTACCCAAAAAGTAAACCAACCAACACATTCAAAAGGCAGAACCCTCGACTGGGTGGCCGACCTAAATTGTAACCTCATCATTAATTCCACTTCCCCACTACCATGGACGGACCACCACCTGATTGCCTTCACTATGGTAATAGACAAACAGCCACAAACTAATACGGTCATAGCCCCTCCTCAACCTCCTAGGAAGAAAAAAGATATTACAGTGGACTGGCTCCTACCACTTATCCTGCCTTCACTGAGCCTATTATCATCATCCACTGACCCCAATATACTAGTTGACACCTACAATACAACTATGTCCAAAGCACTGGATTCTATTGCACCTCTCAAAATGCATAAAAGCAAACCACAAGCACATCTAAACGCTTGGTTCACCCCACATATAAAAGAACTCAGGCGAAAAAAAAAAGAAAATTGGAAGCCTTATGGCGCCACACACCATCAGTAGAAAATAAAACAAACCTGACCAAATTTGCTGACCACTACAAAAAAGAAATAATCAACACAAAGAAAGACCTTTATAACGACAGGATTGCTACAGCTAGCTCAAACACAAAGGAGCTCTTCACCATACTTTGAGAAATGGAGGCCCCCATCCCACCAGCTGACAATATAACTAAAGACAAAGGGCCTCATCACGACTTTGGCGGTAACCCTTAAATCCGGCAGTAGTGCTAATACCGCCGGATTTAAGGGTCCGCCAAAGCAGGACTTCAGCGATTTCTCCCCAGCTCTGAGCTGGGGGGAAATCCGCCGAAAATTTGCACTATTACCGCCGGCGGGAAATCCGCCGGCGGTAAGAGCGCGAAATTTCCCCATTGAGCCCAATGGGGAATGGGGCATTCCCGAATGGGCTCAATGGGGAATGGGGACTTCCAAGTCCGCCCAACTCGTGATCCCACGCTATTAGCGCCGGGAGCTATGGCGGTCGCCGTAATAGCCCCTGCGCTAATAGAGCTAACGTTACCGCCCAAGTTGTGCTGAGGCCCAAAGACTGGTGCACCAACATCGCTTTAACCAATAAAATTGTACTCCTTCAAGGAAAGATTGCGAATAAGAAATCCTCTCTTACCAAACATGATGCTCACACTCTGACCTCCAAAACACTAACCAATAAACCAGATCAATTTAAATTCTCAAAAGTCTCCAGCCTTTAAGTTGAGAACATCATCTCCTCCCCGACGCCATCTAGATGCCAGGGCGACAACTGCTCAGCACCATTAATTAAATATGCAGCTAGAGACCTGTCACCATTTATCACTAAACTCATCAATGCATCATTTTCAACTAATACTGTTCCAAGCTACCTGAAAGAATCCTGGGTCTTACCGTTACTGAAAAAACAAGCATTTGATCCAGCCATTCCAACCAACTACAGGCCTATTACGACGGTGCCCTTCCTTCAGAAGATACTTGACAGAGTAGCGTACCTTCAGATACAACAATATCTGGAAATAAATCATCTCCTCAGCACCCACCAAACAGGTTTCAGGCCACAACACGGCACCAAAACTGCACTGATTGATTTAGAAACACAAATTGAGGCACTTACAGACACAGGGAAAACTGCCATGCTACTCCTCCTTGACTTGTCAGCAGCCTTTGGCTTGGTGGATCACGAAGTCCTTTGCAAACACCTTGCCTCAGGGGCTCACTTCTCTAAGGATGCAGTAGCATGGGTACAATCATTCCTTAACAATAGAACTATGCAAGTCTTTTCCCCTTCAGACTCAGCAGATCCTATCCCCATAACTTGCAGCGTTCCACAAGGATCACGCGTTTCACCCACCATTTACAACATCTTTACGAAGCCATTCTTTGAGAAATTGGACAATCTGGGTGTCACTTACACTAACTATGCAGATGACACCCATATCCTCATACCCCTTTCGGGCAATTACATCACCGACACAGCTCTTGTGAACAAAATCTACCTCCTCATTCAGGCATGGATGGCCACCCATGGCCTCTGCCTGAATGACGACAAGACCGAACTTCTAATACTAGGAACCTCGGCCAACCTCAAAAAACTTGACAACAATTACTCCTCCTTCAACATTGATGGCAACTCTATCAAGGCTGTAAAGGAAGAAAAAACGCTTGGATTCTACCTTGACTCCACACTAACCACGAGAAAACAAGTCAATTCCTTAGCGTCCACATCAGCATATACATGCAAATTAATCAGGGCCCGCAGACCTTATCTATCCTCAACCCGCTGCATTATCTTAGCAAACGCCCTCATACTTTCAAGATTGGATATAATATGATATGGTATGATATGATATGATAGGTTATTTATAATACGCTTAATACCCAGAGGTTTCTAAGTGCGGACCTGGGGATCGAACCTGTGTTGCTCCATGTGGGCTTGCTTCCAAGGCAAGCACGTTGCCCCTGAGCAATCCTCCCGAGACGACTATTGTAATGCTCTATACTTGGAGGCTAACAAGTAGATCTTAAACAAGATCCAAATGCTACAAAATAACGCCTTAAAAATTGACTAAATATCCCAAATAAAGATCACATATCTGTGATCAGAAGACAAAACCACTGGCTGGCAATCAAAGACAGAATCCTGCTAAAAACAACTTCCCTGGCACACAAATGCCTCAATAATGCTGCACCACAGTACCTCTCCGATGGAATAGTCCAGAAACTAGACTAGGTCTTCCAACTCATGCTGCCTCAGCGTACGTCGCTTCAATCTAGGCAAATCTGGCGGCAGAAGCTTCCCAGTTATGGCAGCCCAAAAATGGAACCCACTCCCCTACTCACTCCGGGTTGATCAAACCTTCCCCAGCTTCAGACGCAACATACAGAAATGGATCAGAACCAATGACGGTCACCCTAGAACCTAGTGTTAAACAACATACTAAGCCTAGTATCTGTTATCATATAATCCTGCAACTGAAACTACATCCTGTATTGCTCTCTGCAATGTAATTGTACATATTGTAATGTAACTTTATATATCTTTAATGTTCACCTGCAACCTGTGAACCATAATTTGTGAACTGTAAATATCTCCATTTTTGTACCTGTAATACTATGACTGTAATTCTATGTATTTCAAGCCTAAAGCCTCCTGTACTGCTTGCGCCTAGTTACCTTCGGGTTTGGTGCGCCATACAAAAACAATAAACAAACAAACAAACAAATGCACAATTGTCTTTGGTCTGAAGGTATTTTTAGGTAAGCCCCTTGCATGGCCAATAAGGGATGTTGGTTAATTCTGAGCCACAAAATCAAGTTTCAAACTGCAAGACTTCGAATCTGCAGCAAGTAAACCTGAGATTTGAGGTACAAATGGGTGACCTTAACAACGTACTTATAACCGTGTTTAGATGGTCATAATTGTGAATCCAATCCAATTGTTCCATTTTCTTTTTAAATATAAACTTCAGCATCTCAAACCCAGTACTTGTCCGGTAGTCAGGGAACCAGTTGACGAGAGAAAAGCAATCATCGATAAGGGTATCGACTTTGCCATTTCCTCTACAATCAAGTCAAGAACTCTTGCTGTGTTGTCCCAGCATTCTCAACAAAGGACATGAGGGGTCAGATTTGGACTTGATGTACAAAGCCCTTTGCTGCCCTAGAACCTGACTTTGCTTTCACCACCCTAGCAGTACAAGCAATCAGTACTAAATCATCAGTGTATAAAATACCTGCCAGGGGGTGCAGCCGTACTTCACCGGGCAACCATCAATTGTAACAGGCGGGGAAGTAAGTCAGACAGGTACAGGTTGAACAACAGGGAGGCCCGCACGCACCCTTGCTTGACCCCCATGTACGTCCTTACCGCCTTAGACAGTGTACCCTTCCCGTCCATCCGAACTTGGATTCCCGTATCAGTATGCAACATTGTGATAATAGATAATACCCAATCCAGGCACCCTAGGGTACTCAACTTGTGCCACAACTTGAGGCAGTTTTACGAGTCACAACCTGCAGAAAAATCAACAAAAATCAAATACAGCCCTCGGTTTCCCCATGTAGCAGCGTCCTGGATCAGCTTGTCCAGCAACCTAATGTTGTGAGTTGTAGCCGATCCCGGTCTAAAACCTGTCTGTAGGGGGTGTAATATATTTTCGGCAGTCACCCAGGTTTTCAACTCAGTCAGGAGGAAAGAGGCAAATAATTTCCCAGTCACGTCCAAGAGTAACCTGTAATGTTCAGGTAGTTTTCGATCTCCTTTTTTATAAACTGAGAACAATAATGCCTACTGCCAGGAAGATGGAATTTCTCTGTCCTTACAAACCTTAGCAAACAAGGTTTTTAATATTCTAGCCCCCAACTATCAGGGTCATGCTTCAGCACTGTGTTTGCTAACCCATTAGGTCCTAGGGCTCGATATTTCTTTTGTTTAATTATTTTGTTTAATAACAGCTGTATGTAAGGCCTCCTTGCTAATTTGAATCAACCAAGGGTCACCAAGACCCCTCACATCACCTACTGCTGGAGGGACACCACTCGTGTCCTGTATGTATTTGATCCACTTTCTCTCACTTATCGGATTTACTATGTGCTTGCGTTTATCCACTTTGGCCAAGGAAAATATCTGCCAGATTGTACGTGGTACGTCTCCACCTTTCAAAACAGGCCCTGTATTCTTGCTTAATCCTTTTAATTTTAGAGTAGACTTCACAATTTGTACCCCCAACCAATCTGGCCCTCCGAATGCTCATTAGCATTTTCAGTTTAGCCTCTCTAATTTGTTTATCATAGGGATTCCTATGTTTTTTGTTTGTAATAGCAAAGCATCTTAGTTCTAATTTCCCTGCTTGAGTAGCCAGGAGTTTTAAACAATCTTCAATTATGTTCACCTTTGCACCAGACAGTTTCTTAAGCACCAAGGCAGAGAATGCGTAAGTCATACTGCCAGCCCTTTCAATATTCCTCAAAATACACCTAATCTGGTTCCCAGCATGATTTACCCCCACCCCATACGGACCCTTCGGCCTCATATGTACCACAGGCATTCTAAGTGTCAACTCAATGATAGAGAGGTCACTAAATTCAGTACCAGTCACCTTGAGTGTCTTGACTTTTTCAGCCCAGGAAGTGCTTCCACAGAAGTAGTCGAGCATAGCCGACTTAGTACCCAAATTCCATGCACACTGCTGGGGTAGTCAACATCTGCCCTACCACTGAGCATTATCAGTTCCCACTCTTTCATAAAGCATTAAACCCCCTTCCTGTTAACCCTCTTATGTACCAGCAGACTACCAGCCTTCACATTCCGGTTAGTAGCACAATTATCCAAGTCCCTCCATACCGCGTTAAGGTCACCCCCCAACAAGATAGTATCATGTCCTGGGACAGAGGACAAAGAGGCACATAAGCATCAATACATTCATGGATCTCATCCAAACAAGAACCGTCAGGGGGGTCTGTATACTTTCAGTCACAATAGGAACATAGGTGCCACCCCTCCAGTGGAAGTAACCCAAATCACCAAGACATTACTACAATTAGAAGTCACCTTTGTACATTGCACTACCAAGTTTTGTTTTACTGAAGTGATCAAACCTCCATAGGGGCGGCCTTGAGGGCCCCTTCTGGGAAGTTCCTGGAATACTAAATATCCATCGAAAATAACAGGAGCAACCAACCAGGTCTCTTAGAAGAGAAATATATCAAAGTTGAGTAGTAGTGGCAGAGATCCACTGTCAGCCAGGGAGTGCTTGTGTCCCCTGGTGTTCCAACATGCAAGCTTCCAACATCATTTTCTTTCCAACAGTTGTTTCATGAGGATCTTTCTGAACCAATCCCACCCCTGCGCATCTTCTACCAGCTCATGTGAAGTTTGTGCACATCCCGAGCAACTGTTTGCTGGACCTTCTCCTTTCGTTTTAGCTATGGAGGCTCTGGCGACAAGGGGTGGTAGGATGTGGCTAGGGCTGTTAATGATATAGCCCAAAGACAGAATTGAGGTCTAGAGGTTGCGTATAAGAACAACAACTTCGGGCGATGGACAGTGAACCCGGGAAAAGTTACCACTTACCATTTCCCCTGGGCCATCAATCCAAAGTCGCTGGTCGTCAATACTCTCAGGGCCAGGACTTTATGACAAAAGGTCAACAAGTCAGATCTATTAGACCTGTTCTCGGAAAATGACAGAGGCACACGACCCATTTTGAATATTATGGGGTGCAAAGCAGGGGTCATTGGTTACTGCTTATCGCTAGGTATCTCTCTAGCAATGATTACCAGGCGTTGCAGTGTCTGTGGGGACACAAGAACTACTGCCAAGTCTTTGAACAAGGCTGGACCATCTGATCCTACAGACAATGGAGCCAAAATGTTTCCAGCTTCCGTACTTGAGGTGGAGCCCCGCTCATTGATGAGCCAGCTAGTTAGCGTCCCTGCAGAATTTAGCAGTCTCTTTTTCCTCCATGTTGCTTTTTTCCTGACCTTCCTGGGATCTATACGGCCTGCTGCTATAGTTATGGAATTGAGTGGTTCCGGGGTAGGGGCACCACTCCTGGGAGTTTGAGATCTGATGGCAATTCTCCCACGCAGTGCACAATGTTTCGCCAAGCGTCTTTCCTGTCTTGTCAAGTAGATGGATAAATCTTTGTTAGGATCTTCAATCACTTGGCCTACATTTAAGCCACCCTCGTCAAATTGACCTGTCCAAGGGTTACTCGATTCACCATCCCTCACTGTAATTAGACCCTCCAAACTCGTGCCCCGCGTCCCCTTGTCTTTCAGTCGCTGGTCGATAGATGCAAGAACCTTACCTTGTGACTGCACCTCGTTTAAGATAACCCCACACAGTTTTACGAGGATCTTCACTGTAAAGTGGACCACACCAGGTGCTAGTTTAGAAGTGTCAGACGGCTCGCTTCCTCTGTTACTACTACCCAAGGGCTCCTGGTTGCCGGTCTCCCCACTGGCATCAGCCCGATGCTCTCCTCCAGGTATGAATTAGGCGAGACGGAGAGATGATGATTAGTTCCTTGTAACAACGAGGGGACCAAAGGAATGTATGTAAGGGGAGGCACTGGGGGAGGACTGAGGCTTCCAAGGCTACTACTTGTAAAGAATAACAGAGAGCAATCAGGTAGTTGTTGTCAAATCACTGAAGTCTAGGTTAAAGTAATTTGCTTTGCTCTCCTCCGGATCCTTGCCCCCCTCACTGCTGCAGCTGTTATCCCTTCCTGCTGGTGCCGGCTAAAAAATAAAAAGGTTATTTTACCAGTAACTACCTCCTTAGGTTGCCTAAGGGTGTGGGGGGCTCAACTTCCCCAGACATCACTGCATTGGTCTCTCTAGCCGTTTGTCCCTTTCCGGGTCGCCCGAGCAAAGGCCAGTTTTGTTGTACAGTTTGCCTTTTCTGAGAATGTAATTTCTTGTCTCATTGACTACTTTTCCAGGCATATTTAGTGACAAGTACTAAGTAGTTTGTTGAAGTGGAGGTCAGCCTTAGTTTCAAACAAAAACTCCCAATACTCTCAATAATCTCCTACAGCACTAAATAGCGGAACAGGCAAGAGGTAGGAGGCTACCAATCCACCACAGCCTCAACTGTCCTTCTCAGCCCTTCACCTACTAGTATTAAGTATTGAAAGGCAGGGGAAGGGGTGAGCTGCTTGAGCAACTTACAGCTCACTTATTGCTGGCTCTCTGGTGACCACTTTAAAAAATAAAGGGTACCAGTTAAATAGCTAAGGTCCTCCAGGTGAGTGTACATATATAGCAAAAAGATGTACCAATAGATCAAAGATGACAAAGTACTAACAAACTGTGTAAAAAATGTACAGCAAATGGTATTTATTTCATTTCATATCCATACATAATTCATAATTCATAAAAAAGAAGAAAAGGCTCAAAACTTTTTCCCATCAGTCATACTCATCTAATCTCATTCACACAAATAAATTCACTCACAAATTCCAAGCAGTGGTGTCGAATGGCACCGTATCAAAAAGAAACCTACTACAAATGTAAACTTTAACCCATTATATTATACAGATGTGTCCCTCTGTGTCTATTACAGGAGATATAACAGTTGACGCGTGTTTCGGTTGATATTCAATAGGGCAGCAGATCTCTTGCTCTTTCAGTTCTGCCAACCTTCATCAGGACAGAGGTCAACTATCAGCTGTATGTCGCCTCATAAATGGATAGGGTGAGCTACATAATCTAAAAACAAGAATATTACACTAATTACTCTCTTAGTCACAAGTCAATGTCATCTTAACTCATTTACAAAGCACAATCAATGTGAACACAGTAACATCTTATTTAGATACTAATATCTCACTCACCTCCTCTACACGAGTGTTGGAGGTAAGTATAGATATTCTGGGACCAATCCCTTTTACGCTCTATCTGGGAATACGTCACAATATGAATATTCCTGCAGAGCGAGAAACAAACAAACAGAGAGAACTGTATATAAATATACATCGGACCTATGTAGGTTGCCCCCCCTTGACCGCATATCAAACTGTTAGCAGAAGGATTTGAGTACTTACTTCATTCGTAATTGCTAGTAGTCAACAGTCCGTTAGGCATCATATGCGCTGATTAGTCGAAGGTCACTATCTTAGTGATTGATGTCCTGTAACAGGAGTGGAAGCCTATTTTAGTAAAAGATGGCTCCTCTTTAGACTCTCTAGAGTATAGTTTGTTTGTAGTTTTTAATCATATCTTACTGTGTGTCTTGGTGTAAGTACCCACAGGTAATCTTATGTATCTTGTGACCCACAACGTCAAGATATGTTGATGTCATCTCAGCGCTGAAATAGTAATCACTAAAACACAAAACAAACAAGTGACTATTATTTCTGACGTTGTCTCTGCTTGATCACATTTTATCTAGCTCAGCAGCACTGAGCCATACAACTATATATACACAATTGTATATGACTAGTGGGAAGTCACTACTCCTTCTGACCTAGAGTATAAACCTATGCGGTAAACACTTTACAGTGCGGTAAACACTTTACTGTGCGTCAAATGTCCCTAAATGTAAGCTTTTCCATAATGAGACTTAACAGCTTGCTTCTGTTGTTATAGATACAAGCTCAATCCAGCACTATCCAGACTCAGCCTCGGCTCGCGATAGCGTGTACTTAATAAATGCAAACATGTCTCTTAGCATGCTTACCTGGGCAGTGAAATGATTCACTTCCAACATGTATTCCAAACAGAAGTCGCGGCGTAATTGCTCTCGCACAACTTTCCGGGCGCAATGGTAATACGCTCCTCATTGCGACACCTGTTTTGTGTAAGAATCAATGGTAGTAGAAAGAGGACTACTATTGTCTCTGCCCGCGGCAAGTTGCAAATAGCTCTAACAATATCCAATATAGATATTTATAACCGCTGGTGTGTAAATGCCTGTCATCCAGTGCATATTATATAAATATAAATAGTGATGACAGCTTATAAAATATAAAAAAATGATATATTCATGCAAGGCTTCTTGGGACATGCAGTTGGAACTGGGTACTTGCAAAGGTAGACTTCCAATATCATTATCCTCACTGGCGACCAGCCACAGTTCTCTAGTTAGCACATACAAGCTGACACACAGCTGCTGCACACTGTTATCAGAAACTCAGCCGCAGCTCTGACGCCCCCAAATGAGCAGATGTCTCCTGCTCACCTGACCCTAAATCTTACCTGTCGTCACTGCATTTCAGTTCCGTTTGGACACCGCTCTACACAGGAGCTCACCCAGAAATGTTGCACTCGTTTTCAGATATTCGTGTGCTCTTTCCCACAGCTTGCCTCCACCCAACACCACTTCAAGATTTCTTTGGTCGCACTGCTAGCAGCCTCAGCGACCTCACCAACGGTCTGCTCACACTCCCCTCACACTTCTGGCAAAGCTACGACTAGATTAGAGTAAGACACCACAAGACGCCTAGGCATCAAGCTGCATTGTAGAAGATTAGGAAATGAAACAAGAAAAACGGACGCTTCCGAAGCTGCCAGAGTTTACAGTGATCAATTAATGTCTGGTAGGTTATCTTAACTTTTATTAAGGAAATGAGGGTTGGGGAAAACCTAACTAGCCCTAATAACAATAGGGGGTTCCCTGCCTCAACCAATGATCTAGGAGTATGTCAGGATGTCCAAAGAAAACAAAGTCCACCATTGTGTCAAACCTATTTCCAGCCCTTACACTAGGAACTTAAACTAAGGTGCAAGGTGATATTCTTTGGCCTAAAAGAACGTCTTTCTTCTTCCGGACGTGAGTTTTAAAAGTTCCTTTCCAGCTCGTAAAACAAAGTTCAAAGGGTGCAAATATAAACTTCCAAGGGATGTTCAGCATTCTGCCAAAAAGGGTTGCCAGGTCCTCACAAGGCCAGGAGAATGATGCCCTTTGACTGATTTCTCTTTAGCTTCTTCTAAGTGCCAACTGGGTGTTTCCCTTCTCTTGGCTTGGTATACTGTTCACAACTACCAGGGGGAGGAATCATTGTCCTGGCTTCTCGTCATCTTCTTCAAAGTGCCAAGAGAATGCCTCCCTTCTTTTGGCTTGGTATAATGTTAGCGAAACCAGGGGGAATGCTTCCCTTCCCCTGGTTCCAGCTTCTCTTACAGTAAACCTGGTTCACTAACCTGACAGTTACTGTGACTATGAAGATGTCCAATGATTTAATCCTCATATGGGTGTGAGTCCCAGACTCGCCTTTCTGACTTATTTTTCTGTTTTGTGCAATACTTGGTATACACCCCTGCCAAGTGTCATAGAACGGTTTTGGACATGTTAATGTTCTCTTGCCTCTGCTAGGGGCAAAGAACCCGGCTTCTGGTCTTTGCTCACCCTTCTGGGTTCTCCATCCACACTTGGGGCCCCTGCGCCCCCCCCCGACAACCAGTGTACCTTTTCCTCCCGTCTGCTATTGTCTCGGATCTTCCCGGGCACCTGCGATCTGCTGTGGGTCTTCAACGACCTTCGTGTTCGTTCTGCAGTCTGCAGCGACTACGCAGTCGAAAACTTCTTCTGGGGAACATGATGTTTCCCTCTCACATTCTCCAATCTGCTGAAATGCCAGGAGTTTCTCCTCCCAGCTTTGGGGGGAACGGTTATTCCACTCCGGACCTGCGCAGCTTCTGTTTTCCCCTGCCTCAGCGTCTCGGTCAGCATTCTTCCTCCTCATGGGTCTCTCTGTGCTCGCACAGCTCCTCCAGGGAGGGCTCAGTGCCATTCCCAGTCCTTCCTCTGTTTTTATGCCGCGTTGTAATTCAGACTGTCCAAATTGATTATACCATGCTCTTTGGACTTGTACAGCATTCAATATTACTCTGCGCCTCTTCGTCGTCACAGTTTCACAGTCACAGTATTCACATGAGTAGTCAGTGTTCTCCCTTGTCTCAGTGTAAGGTAAGGAATCTACCTTACAATAATACATAGAGGAGAGTAGGGTAAGAGAGTAAGGGAGTGGGTAATGGGGTATTTACTTACAGCATTCTCCATGTATCATGAGCCCTAATCCCTTAAGGGATTTCCCCGCCCATGTGATCCTCACACAGTGCACCACCCCGAGGAGGACTATTCGACTGTGGCCACACCACCCTGCCCCATAAGAGGGTCCTCCCTCATGGGAGAAGGGACGTTATTTAAGGACTCCTCACAGACGCCATAGAAAGGTCTGAATCTATCCAAATAGCTACATTATGATTTATTTTGCTGGAATCGATGGAGGCAGACAGTTAGTATACCAGATGGCTCGTTCCAAGTTTGGGGGCAATTTGGTCATTAATCTGCTTTGGATACCGTTACGGCCAACTCCCCCTTAACCCTAGTAAAATGCAAATTCTGCTATGCCGCAAATCTGCTCTCCTTCCACAAACTATCCCATGGCCACACTCTCTAGGACAGACCCCTGAAGCATACACTTCTGTAAAAAATCTCATATGAAATGATGAAATGAAATGAAATGATATTGGCCCTCATTACGACCCTTGCGGAAATCGACCGACCGGACCGCCATAGCGTAAATAGCGTTTCCGCCATTGCACGACGGAGCAAAGTGCGGCTCATTCCGACCCATCGGGCACGAGCACCACGCCATGGCGGAAGTGCAAAGTCCGCGATGGCGGAAATGTCCCCAAAACGCCCCTCACCGCCGTCGTACGGCGACCTAGGTGCAATACCGCCACCGGACATAGCGGTCACCGCAAAGAGCGGCAATCGGAAAATACGGTGACCGTAAATATACGGAAACGGAAGCAAAAACATGGTCCCGGAACGGGAAACAGCACGCCGTACACCTATAAAATCAGAACATTCACACAACCATTAAAAATACTACCCTGAGAGACATCCCAACCCGACATCCACCCTAGTGAAACCAAAACAATGGGAAAAGTAGCGAAAAAAGCGTGCGACCGCAAGCGGCAGGTCCACTTCTCACGTGGGGAACTCACGGTGCTCACAGAGACCCTCCAGGAGAATGCTGCCGTCGTCTTCTTGACGCAAATGACCAGGACGGCACTTGCGAACAAGAAGGCCATATGGGCCCTGGTGGCACAGCGGGTAAGTGCGGTGGGGACCGCACCCCGCAACCCACAGCAATGCAGAAAGCGATGGGACGACCTGCGGATCCGCGTCCGTAGCATACTTTCTGCCAACCGAAACATTGCCACAGCTACCGGGGGAGGATCGGAATCACCCATCAAGCTGACCCCCTGGGAAGAAATCTGTGCCTCCACCATTGGAATGGAGACCATAGAGGGAGTCGGAGGGATGGAGAAAGGAGTGCAGACATCCGAAGAATCAGGTAGGTGGCCCAAATAAAACTATGCTAAAACCACAATGTCCAATCATGTGAAGTACCATGTGTCCACATAGTGCAACAGAAACACATGTCCAGGAGAACGTCCACTTACATTGGCCTGATAGCGGACATTAAAAGTCAAATTAAATAAATAAATAATTAAAATTCCTAAAAAACACCCTCTACACGTGCAGCAGGCACCCCCTAACTGCAGGCTGCAATACAACTGCACCCTCAATCCACACAAAAATGAAACTACCTCCAAGGCCCTGACCCAAATCACCCTCAGGTACCACCCCAATGCATGTGATACATTGCCATTCCAATTTCCACAGACCCATTAATAACGCTCGCCCTCCTTTACTCCACCACAGGGTCCGATTCAAACGACGAGCTCCAGGACACCCCTACCAGCACACCTGCAAAGAGGGCCAAGACCAACGGCCAAAGACCCTCCACCTCAGCTGCACGCATCAAGACACGGCTGCAGCACAAATCAAGTGGCAGCACACAGGAGGGGACTCCAACAGGCACCCCAGCAGCCAGCATGGCCACACCACCACCACCACCACAGGCCCCCCCAATGGATGCCACAGAAGGCACTGCTTCTGGTGGCAGCAGCACCATAGGTGACACTGCATTAATGGCAGCATGCTCCGACACAGAAAACGGTGATGTCGATGTACGATCCATCCATGACCTGTCTCAATCCCCCTGTTTGTTTCATCCCGTACAACATGAGGATACCACGCAGGGGCACTCACAAGACGACGACTGGCCATCCCCCACAAGCCCTGTGTCAAGGCAACATGAGGTGATCAGCCCCTCTGTGACACCACCGCAAATGGCCATGGCCCAGCAGAGGCAACAGTCCCTCGACCAGGTGATCGAGCAACAGCAGCAACTGGCCACGCTCCTCAAGGAGCATGCTGATGAATGTGGGGGTACCAAGGCAGCCATAGAAACATGTACAGAGACACTAAGGGCAGAAATGGAGAGAAGCACCGAGAGCCTGAGAGTACAAATGGAGAGAAGCACCGAGAGCCTGAGGGGGGAACTGCATGCGACGTCCAAAGACGTATGTGCTGAACTTGCCGCTGTGCGCCGTGTGCTCACTGAGCTCTCACAAACCCTTAGGGACATGCATGGACGTGAGCAGGCAGAGACATCATCCGTTGCAAGTTCCGTCCAGGGCAGCCCCCAACGTAGATCTGTGAGGAACCTGCGCTCCACAGGCAGGGGGGCCCCTGATACCCGGAGAGGGGGCTTGCAATAGCGACTGCCCACTGACAATGAGCATCTTTGGACACTGGTGTTCGGGGGGGAGGTAGGAGGGTGGAGGGGGTGTGTTGGGCTTACTTGGGTGGCGGGTCGATAGGGTGTTTAACATGATATCACATATGCCATGAACAATGCACGATCATACAATGAGATGCGTGGACATTGATCTTTGTGTACGAGGCCATTATAGGCGTACAGTCCATATTGTGCATGTTCCAGACACACACAGTGCCACAAGTCCCATGTCCATGTATCAGCCACCAGGCGTGAGTGCTAGAAGCATGCATCTATGATATGCTGACGAATGTCACGGCCCTCCTGTGCCTCGCAGACTCCTTGAGGTGCTGCCACATCCCCACCCTCATCATGACCATCTTCAGGTGCTTGCAGTTCTGCGTCAGGGGGCATGGGCACATTTCTACGTATGCACATGTTGTGTAGCATGACACATGCCATGACCATCTTTGCAACCTTCTCATGGCGGTACAGGAGTGCCCCGCCAGACCTGCTGAGGCAGCAGAAACGAGCCTTCAGTAGGCCGAATGCCTGTACTATGACTACACGGGTACGTGAGTGGGCATGGTTGTAGTCCTCCTCATGCTGGTCCTGTGGGTTCCGGAGTGGTGTAAGGAGCCATCTCTTCAGTGGATACCCGGCATCACCTGTATGTGGACAATAAAGGATGTTTGAGGAATGACATTGCTACGTAAGGACCCCCCCTCCTCCTTCCTGGCAGGTCATTGCCGCATCACATACCCCACATTATCATGCATGAAATGAGACTCACCGAGTAGCCAGGATCTGTTCCCTGCATGTCGCTCCATGTAGCGTGGTATTGTAGAGTTCCGTAAGACCATGGAATCATGGGTTGATCCAGGAAATCGGGCACAACAATGTGTAATGATCCCGTTTTAGTCACACACCATTTGTACATTAAGAGAATGATATTGTTTTCGGTTGCGGTACTGGGCCTCCATGGCATGTGGGACAACCAATTCCACATGGGTGCAGTCGATGGCACCAATGCAACCCGGTATGCCGGCAAGTGCATGGAATCCCACTTTTGTGTTGGTAATTTCCTGCTCCGAGCGTGGTAGAGAGATGTAGTCGTCTGCGTGCTTCAGGAGGGCATCGAGCACTTGCAATAGTGTCCGTGAGAACAGTGGCTGTGATATGCCATGCAACTGTCCGACTGTGTGCTGGTAGGTGCCTGTGGCCAGGAAGTGGAGTACAGACACCACCTTCAGTAGGGGTGGGATGGCGGTTGGGCTATCTATCATGCTGACAAGGTCAGCGTGTGTCATGTCCACAATGGCGGTTATGGTGTCCCGGTCCAAACGGTAGAGGGTGTGGATCTGCTCATCAGTGAGGTTGAACGGATGTGCTCGGAGGCGTGGGATTGCGGGCTGCCTGCGTGGTGGTAGTGGCTGTGCTGGTGGGCCTTGCTGGCCCTGCCTTGCCCTCCTCCTCCTCCTGCGTCTCCTCTGTGCGGCCGGTTGTTGTAGTAGTTGGTGTTCGTCTTCTTCTTGAAGTTGGAGTACTTGCAGTGCTATCAGGTCCCCCAGGGCCAACATCGCAAGTCCTGCCGGCAGCATTTTGGAGTGGGTGTGGTTGTGGGAGGGGGTTGGGTGTGCAATTTATGTGTTTCCAAGCTGTATAGCCTCCACCTGTGGTGATTCATTCCACCTGTGCAAGCTGCAATCCCCTTTGGGCGAGCACGTCCCGCACACAACGCTGCAAATCGACGCATGGCATCTTGCTATTACAATCATGTATTTCATCCCGATGGCAGTGAGATATCTCTTCATATGTTAATTCTGCTATGCTCCCATTGTTTCACATACTATATTCGCTGTCGGGAACAAACTTGTGAAGGGTCAGTGGAATGTAGTACTCGATTAACGGTGGACCCTCATGCAGCTCTGTACCGCGGTTCACCGACGGGCGGGGCGTCCCATTTGTGAGTGTAGCCAGTTGCCATTTTCACACACAGCCGCACTAGATGGATTAATTTGTGATTTCAAGCGGCCACAGATGCCTTTTCGACGTGATGTTGCAAATGAGGAATTCGAAGGACGGCGCTTTCGGTTTTCAGCTAGCGGCGAGGAGATGTCCACAGGTCTGACTGCGAATATAACGTTCTATTGTTCAATGTCCTTGGGACAGGGGCCATGGCGAGGATGCAATGATTGATATGAATAGTATGGGATGCGCAATAGCGAAGTGGGCGATAAGGCCGGACGTTCCCAATTACATGTTGCTTCACAACACTGGAATTACGGGCTGGGGCACAGTGGATTTTGCAGGCTGCATTACGCACAGACTCAATGGAAGTTTCACATGTCATGTGAGTATGGAAGCAGGCGTTTGTGATAGTGTTTTCACCTCGATATAGATAGTTATGATTCGCTAGTGGTTTTTGGTTGGTGATGATCCTTTGGAGTGGGCTAGCATGCATATGGCTGTGGATTTGGTGTGATCATTGAAGTGAGTAATTCAAATGTAGTTCTGATGGCCATACTATTCTTTTTCATTTCGTTTGGGTGACAGGTATCTCCTCCCCTTTTGCCACTGCCATCTGTATGGCACTCCTGCAGATGGATTTTACTCCCGACACCTGCTGCTTCGTGTTAATCAGTGGAGCAGCATTACGATCTTATGGGACGATCGCCAATGGGCCACATGCCCTTACGCAGTACTAGTGGCTAGGAGCAACATTTCGGCCTTTCAGCTGGACTAGTGCCTCCCTATTGGGACGGCCCTGCGGGTCGAGGCGCTTCCATGTTGCCTTTTCGTACGAGAATGTAGCCCCTGTGTGCCATGAGGGTACAGGGCGTCACACAAGAAGTAGCTGGTCATTTGTTGCGGATGCAGCCCACAATGGTGAAATGTATTTTGGAGTTCATGGCCTGATGGCTGTATGGGCTTGGTGAATTTGTTGTGCATTTATTCCTATTCTGATATGAACCGTGTAGCGTTCTTCTTTGCAGGTGATGTGTCATATTCCTATTTGGGGAGCGATGTATTGTGAGGAGATCTGCATTGGGTTCCAGCTTCGGAGTATAGTTGCGTGGTACTGTGCTGGGCGCGTTTGCCTACGAAGCCCAGTGAGGTCAGGGATGAGGGCTGCCAATGTGACTGTTTTGGTGATGTGATGCTCAGGGGCGGGGGAATGGCTTTTGTGTAACAGATGCCGGTCAGCCAGTTGGATTGGTGGTATGATGTGATTATCAGAATATGGCTGGTCACAGGTGCCTGTGTTTGCGTGCGTTTCTTGGAGGGAGACTGAGGTCATGTCCATTTGTGTGGCTTCTGTATTCGTGCCATCTGTGCCCTGCAGCTTCCATTGGCCCCTCTTGAGATTCATTTGTTCGTTGGCAGGCATGGATGACTTGTACATTTCACTGGTTGCATTGTGTGGCTTCATTGCACCTACGGGGAGTTGTACAATGTGGCCAGGGAGCGGTGTACAGGCACTCAGTAGGGCCGTTTACGGTTGGTTCGCTATGCCGTACTTCTCACCATGGCGGAATGGTACTTTCCGCCGTGCTTGATGGCGTTAGGTGCATGTCCGCTGGGGTCAGAATTCGCGTACCGTTGCGCCATGGTGGTAATTGCAGTTTGGCATGGCGCGCGCGTACTTGGTGCAGTTTGCGTTGGCGTTCACTGCGGTGTCGCTAATGGCATCGTACTTTGCGGTGACGGGTCATAATCGCACCGAGCGCTATTCGATGGCGGTATTGCATTTCCGCCATCGTTTTTCGATTTCCGCCAGGGTCGTAATGAGGGCCATTGTATTTATATTGTGCTCGTACACAAGTGTTTCAGAGCATGACCAGGCAAATGGAGGGGAACAGGGGAGAACAAAATCAGCGATATTGCTAGGCCCAGTGACATTGAGAACGTGCATGTGCATGGGAAAGGGAAAAGGGGGAAAGTGCACGACAAGGAGAGAGGTGGAAAGTGAGGAACAGAGGAGAGAAAAGAATAAATAAATAAGTTAAATAAATAAATAAATAAAGGCGATAAACAGCGGTAGAGCAGCCTGAAAGTGGCGAGTGCTAGGTTAAGCAGATAGGGTATATCTGATCAGTGCAGAAGAGAAGTGGCTGGGGGACTGTATGGGTACAGATAGAGACCCCAGTGCAAGGGGTGGCCCAGGAGGCAGCGCAGGGGGGTGGCAGGGTGAGCAGGTACCAGGGCCCGAAGGACAGGGGGTGGCCAGGTGCACTTTGCCAAGAGAGAAAACAGATCAGCAGGGGAGAAAAGGGGCAAAGGCAGAAGTGAAGAGGAAGGTCTTGAGGTGCTTATGGAACCAGAGATGGTTCTCCTCAAGTTTCAAGGTGGCAGGGAGGCTGTTCACAGGGAGGCCCCAGCCGAGGACAGAGTTCTACCCACAGCTTGTTTCTTTGAAAAACGACAGACCCTGAGGGAGATAGAAGTAGAGGCTTGAGAGGGGAGGTATTTACGGAGATATTGTTGAAGGTATTTAGGACCCAGGCCCCAGAAAGCCTTCTGGACAGAGGGTTGTAAGTTTAATTCTTACATCCGCTGGGAGCCAATGAAGGGATTTCAGAGCTGTAGATATAAGATTCCCAGGGCTTGAGGCCAAGGACAAGTCTCGCAGTCCTGTTCTGGATTAGTTGTAAAGGGTGGAGAGTGGAGGCAGGTAGATTTAGGAAGAGGCTGTTATGGTAGTCCAACCTGGAGAGAACCAGAGCTTGGGAGACAGTGAGCTTCCTAGGGATGGAGAGGAAAGGCAGAGTACCTCTTAGGAGGTGCAATAAGAAGTTTGACTTTTTAGAGATGTCAGAGATGTGTGAGGAGAAGGAAAGTGCGGAGTCAAAGATGACCCCAAGGTTTTTGGCCTCGGAGGTAGGAGGAGGTCCAAGGGAGGCTGGCCAGAAAGTGAGGGGAAAGGATGGTGAAGGTGTACCAATGAGGAGGATCTCAGTCTTGCTGGCATTTAGACAAAGATCATTGGCAGCACACCAATTTAGAATGGCGATTAGGCAATCAGAGATGAGGGAAGGAGAGGAGGTGTCTGAAGGAAGCCTGAAAATGAGTTGGGTGTCATCGGCATAGCACTGGAAATTAGAGCAGAACATTGACATGCAGTAGGTGAGAGTTGCCAGGTATTGGTTGAAAAGCCAGGGCGAGAGGTTAAACCCCTGGGGAACACCAAAGGTAGAGAGGAAGATAGAAAATAGGAAGAACCCAAGTTGTACCTGGGAGGGTCGATCAGAGAGGAACACGGTCAGCCAGGCCAGAGCCTGATCAGTGATACCCAGGTTGTCATGGAGATGGTTGAGCAGGGAGGTATGGTTGACTGTGTCAAAAGCGTAGGAGAGATCAAGTAGGATGAGGACAGAGGGCATTTTAGAGTCAAGGGTGGAGAGCAGATCTTCACGGATGTTCAGGAGAGCAGTTTCTGTGCATCTTGCAGCTCTGAAGCCAGATTGATGATCATGGAGAGAACCAACAGAATCGGAATGAAGGTTAAGGTGAGAGATGGACAGCTTTTCCAGGAGTTTACCAAAAAATGAAGTAATGAAAATAGGGCGATAGTTGGCCGGACAAGAAGGATCAGCTGTGGGTTTCTTAAGGAGAGGATGCATAAGGGAGTGCTCAGAGGGGATGGGAAATATCCAGAGGCAAAGGAGAGGTTGCAGACAGCAGCAAGGGCCAGAGCGAGGGTATCAATGTGGTCCTTAATGGTTTTAGAGGAACAGGGATGGACCTGTTTTGATGAGGCTTTCATAGATCAGACTTGTCTAGCAACCTCATCAGGGGAGAAAAGAGGAAAGGAGGAGAAAGAGGGTGGGGGTAGCTGACGGAGGGTCAGCAAGCAGGGAAGGAGTGGGGAGAGGTGGGGGAGCAGAGTAGAGGTGGACAAGATGTCCTGGGATTTAGAGATAAAGTGAGAGGCAAAGGCATTGCAAAGAGCCTGGGAGACGAGAGGAGGGGCGGAGACTGAGCAGAATTGGCCAGCTCCTTACACATTTTAAAGTGTTCAGCCAAGTTGTTAGATGCCGCAGAGACACAGGCATGGATGTAGACTCTCTTCTTGGTGTGGACAGAGAGTTGGTATTCCCTTTGGAGCAGGCGGCAGGCCAGTTTGTCAGAGGATGAACAAGAAGCCCTCCATTTCCTTTCAGCCACCCTACACTCACGTTTAAGTGTAGCTAGGTCAGAGTCATACCAAGAATTGTACTTGGCTTTGGACTTCAAGCGGATCCTCATGACAGGGCAAGAGCATCAAGAGTAGTAGAAATAGAGGCGTAGAGCAGGGACAGTGCTGTGTGCGACTAACACACGTTTCATGGGTCTGTGGTAGGAGTGATTGCCACAAGGGTTACCTTGTTGTGAATGGCTCTGCTGCAGGATCGTGGTCAGACATAAGGATCAGCTGATCCAAATTGAAAAATGAGCACGCATTATGAGCGCAAGATCAGGAAACTTGTACGCTGTACAAGCTTGTACGAAATCAGAAAGGTGTACGCTGGATTCGAATATATCTCTCTCCCATCACATCAATTGAGCGTCCAGAACCTGCTTCTTCCACCTACGCATCCTCAGAGCGAATCTTCCCGTACCTCTCCTGCCCACACTGAATCTTCACCATCCTTGCCATCATTCTCTCTTTCAAAGACTATGAAAGCTCCCTTTACTTAGGCGCTCCGGTATACCAACTCAGGAAACTCCAAAGAATCCTAAACTTTGCTTCCAGCCACTTCCTTGTCCTCTCACCGAGGGAACACATCAGGCCTGTACTCAGAGTGCTCCACTGGTTCACTATCAATCTACTGACTACCTTTAAGGCCATGGGGATCACCCTTCACGCCATCCATAACAATGGACCAAAATTCCTTCAAGATAAGCTCACACACTATCATTCAGAAACCTAAGATATGGTTCTGCTCTTCTCCTTGTCATCCCGCACTACAACTCCACAAGATTGGGAGGATCCTCATTCTCCATCCAAGACCCCACCAACTGAAACCCACTTCACTCCACATCCTCTGCATTGACAACCATCTCTCCTTCAAAAGGGCCCTCAAAACCTGGCTATTCCCCACAGCAACCTGAAATCCTTTTCTCCACCCTTATCTCTACCATCAAAGCATCATTTGCATGCATCAGTCTCACTAAGATCTAAACACCAACAAGCCACGAGTAGATACACCCACAGGCAGATGCCGCCTGCTGTCGCGGCAGCCCACCCTACACATTCAATCCACACACCACCCAGTGTACATGAACACCCAACAGCCCACCAGGCCACCTTCTCTCAGACTGGAGTGCCCTAACAGTTTGATGGTAGTCAGCACTTCTCTTAGGAAATGTATTATGATAGCCGTCGAGGGCACAGAATTCAAAACTGTGTCCAGTCCACTAGATTCCGCCTAGGCTACACAGATTTAGGATCCATACCAGCAGTCAAAGAGCTATGGGCATTGCTGATAAAACACTCAAACGTACTCAAAATGGTGTTCATAAGTTCAATGAAGACAACCTGCTTACTACAATCAAAAGAGGTTTTAGGCCAGCATGTCCTGTTCCAATATGGTGATAATGCAGCCTTTACAGATGACCTAAGCACCCAACTACTTCATAGTCAAATGCACATTAAGAACTGCGAAGGTTAGGACATGTACTGCCATAGTAGAAATTGTGAAGTTTAGTTCGGATATTGCAGTTAGAGGATGTCCGACGATAGCCTTTTATGCTACTTATAGAACATATATATAGAAAGTCTATAAGGGTAGCGTGCCTATTGCACTTAGGGAATCCTATGATTGTTACGCTCACCTGACTACCACAGAGGTGCCGGTCTGATCTGGGCTGCTGCGGCCTCCTCCAGCGTAATGCATAGGGCCGAGGTGTGTCGTTTGTCTGGCCTGTAGGAGTACTCTTCTGTGAATGGAGAAAGGGGAATTAACCACCCGTGGATTTGAGCGTAATTTCCCCCTCCCCCGTTGTTCTCCCCACTGACCACCTCTGATGTCCCCTCCAAAGTCTCACCTTATGTTTTGAAAGGGCGAGCTCTCCATCCTGCTTCGAGCGCAGGGGCGCGTGATGGACCAGTTGCTCCACTGGTCAAAGGAATTGGTGAGTTCCAGGGCTATATTGACTCTCCCGGCAAGACGCCGTAAGTATGCAGTTCGTAAGAGTACAAATGCCTGACCATCACTCCTATCCAATCCCGTAATCTGTGGTCTTTTCCTTTATTCAGGTGCTGAGAGAAAACCAGAATCGAGGAGTTATACCTCCGGCGGTAAAATCAGGTAAGTCTATTGCGGGAGGTGGCTCCCCTTGATTGACCTTTTGATTCACCCTGTTGTGCTTTTGTTTCCCCTTAGGGGCCGGGGTACGGCGATGGTGCAGTGGAAGCTGCGCCGACCCGAGGTGAGGAATGGTCCCCCGGTGGTAAATCAGGTAGGTTTTAGGGTGGTAACCAGAATTCCTCTATATGTTCCCTTGGCTCACCTTATTGTCTTTATCTTCTCCCATGTGCCGGAATGCAGCGGAACATGCAGGAGGCTGCGGTGAAACGTGAAGATGCTGCGAGGAACGGTGAGTGCAGCGCGGCGCTACTGCTGGCATTAAAAATGAAGTCTTTCATTTGGTTTGACGATGCGATGGCTCTGGAATCAGGTAAGAAGCTGGTAAATGTCCTAGTTCTAACCTTTCTCCTTCTTTCCTTTGTTTCTAGGTGCTCCGGGTTCGAGGCGGGCGTGGCTGAAGTCTGGATGCTGCTGCAGGCACGGTGAGCGTTACGCTGCTGGATGCAGAATAACGTGAAGCGTGTGCTGCTCTTCGGGCGTGGTTTAAATAGCCCCCAAAGTAGTTCCAGGTAAGTATTCCTCCGCCACCACACCCGAGTGGCAAAGAGTCCCTAGGTAAAGTAGTCCCTTCTAGGCCTCTTGAGGGCTTGGATCCCTTGCAGCATGGTCTGCATCAGGTAAGTCCAGGTAAGTTTTCCCCTCATCAGCCTGGCGCCTCTGGCGCCAGGACTGAAGTCTCATATGAGCCTGGCGCCGAAGGCGCCAGGACTGTGTCCAGATGGCCCCTAACAGGGGTCGCTGGGCCCTGCCCCGGGAACGTGATGCCTGCTCCCGGGGCTGCTGGACCTGGTCTGGTTCCCCGGGGGTATGCATCATGACAGCACTCCCCCCAAGGCCCCTTCTAAAGTCGTTCTTCTTGGTGATTTTGGTTTGTCCGGGAAATTTTGGTGGAATCTTTTCACCAACCGAGGTGCATGTATGTGGTCACTAGGTTCCCAAGACCTTTCCTGTGGTCCATAACCTTTCCAGTCAATCAAATAAAAAAGTTTTCATTTCACCATCTTGGAGTCCAGGATGTCTTTAACCTCAAATTTGGGTTCTCCGTCTATAAGGATGGGGTCGGGTGGCTTGGTTAGTCTTGTCCCTGGTTGCACTGGCTTCAAAAGTGACACATGAAAGACGGGGAGAATCCACATATTCGCCGGTAAGTACAACTTGACGGCCACCAGGTTGATAATGGCCTTAACAGAGTAAGGTCCCAAATATCTCGGGTTAAAGGTCCGTGTTCCCTTGAGCGGTATGTGTTTTGTGGCCAACCATACTTGGACTCCTATCTGGTATTGTGGAGCATCACTTCTATGCTGATCCGCATTCTTCTTGTATTTCTCCTTCGCTTGCTTCAAATGTGCTGTTGCTTCCTTAAGGCTTGTGTAATCGTGGAGTGGAAATGGTCCACTGCAGGCATTTCTAGGTGTTGGGGTGAGTCTAGGTCTGAGGTTCGAGGGTGGTGTCTGTACAGGTTATAGAATGGGTTTTGCCCAGTTCCAGAATGAACTGAATTATTGTATGCATATTCAGCGATCCAAAGAATGTCCTTCCAATTGCTCTCAGTCTGATGGAACATGCAACGCAGGTATTGTTCAAGAGTCTGGTTAGTCCTCTCCATTTGACCATCGGTCTGGTGGTGGTGACTGGTTGATAACCTCACGTCAATTTGCACCAGTTGACAACATTTTCTCCAAAAATGAGAAATGAATTGACTGCCCCGGTCAGAGACCAGTATGGAGGGAAATCCATGTATACGAACAATGTTTTCAAGAAATTCCTTGGCTAGGATTGAAGCTGAAGGTAGCCCTTTTAAAGGAATAAAGTGGGCCATTTTGGAAAAAAGATCCACTATAACAAGAATGGTGTTAAACCCATTGCAAGGCGGTAGGTCAGTAATAAAGTCCAATGATAAGGTATGCCATGGTGCAGGCGGAATGTCTAATGGTTGTAAGAGTCCAGCTGGCTTTTTCTTCTGACTTTTGTTCTGGGCGCAAACGCCGCAAGACATCACAAATGACTTAATGTCCTTTTGCCAGGTGGGCCACCAGAATTGTCTTTTGATTTTCGCTTTGGTTTTTGCAATACCTCGGTGCCCCTCCATCAGGGCATCATGATAACGGGAAATGACTAGCTCTTGTAGTTCCTTGTGTGGCAGAAACAGGCGCCCTTGGTAATAAGGTAGGGCATTGCTGACTGAAAAGTTCGGGCCTCTCTTTACCCAGTCCTGTAAGGCTGTAGGATCAAAGAGTTGCTGGATTTTACTCTGAATGTCCTCTAGAGTTTGTGGAGTGGTCATACCAAGAATCCTTTGTTCGGAAATTATAGTTACTGGTTCTGGGTTCACTTCAGTCTCTCCCATCCCTATTCGGGATAGAGCGTCAGCTTTACCGTTCTTACAACCTGGGCGGTAGGTGATTACGAAATGGAACTCGGCAAAGAACAATGCCCATCGGAGTTGACGTGATGATTGAGCCTTGGCTGTTTTGAAATATTGTAAGTTCCGGTGATCGGTGATCACAGTGATGGTATGCCTGGCACTGAGACGATAATGCTGCCAAGCCTTGAAGGTGGACTTAATGGCTAATAACTCCTTGTGAAAACTCTCACCCCAGTCTTCCTTGGCTTCACTACTGGTGCCCTGCACCCCGCGTACTCTACGGTAGTGCCTTTATGCTTTCCTGAACTTCTGCTGTTGGCAGTTCCTGTCTCCTGCTGTGACTACGCTTAGTTTCGGGCAGTGCGCTCTCTCCGTTCTGTCCCCGGACCAGGCACACTTCCCATTGTTTGATATGTCATGATATGATATGGCATTTATAACGCGCCTATAAGGCGCAACAAGGCAAGGGAGGAGGAACGGAGGGAAGACAGAAACAACGATATTACTAGGCCAGGTGACATTGAGATCCCGCAAGTGCAGCGGGGGGGGGAGAGGGAAAGTGCAGGGGGAAGTGGAAGGGGGCAGTGCAGTACATAGAATCCACTTTAATAAATACATCGAATAAATAAAAACAATAGGTACAAAGTGTGGCCAGCTTGTGGCAGGGGTAAGTGCAGAAATCAGTGTCAAGAGCTGGAGGGGACTGTGGGGATACAGAAACAGCCTTCAAGTGCAGGGGTTGCCTGAGAGGAAGTGCTGGTGTGCAGCTGGCGGGGGAGGAGACCTGGGCCGGAGATCAGAGGGTAGCCAGGTGACCAGTGCAGTTTCAGTCAGGAGTTCAGCAGGGGAGAGGAGAAGAGAAAGCAGAAGCAAAGAGGAAGGTTTTGATGTGCTTCCGGAACCAGAGATGGTTCTCCTCAAGTTTCAGGGAGGCAGGGAGGCTGTTCCAGAGGGAGGCCCCAGCCGAAGGAAGAGATCTACCACCAACTTGTTGTTTGGAGAAGCGACTGACCGTGAGGGAGTTGGCGGCGGATGAGTGAAGAGCTTGAGAAGGAAGATATTTAGGAAGAGAGAGTTGAAGGTATTGAGGCCCCAGGCTCCAGGCTCCAGAAGGCCTTGTGGACAATGCAGAGGGTTTTGAACTGAATCCTTACAGCCACTGGGACCCAGTGCAGCGATTTCACTCCTGGAGAGCTACGATCCCTGGGCTTGAAGCCAAGGACAAGTCTCGCAGTCCTGAATGGCATCATGCACTAGGGCAATATATGATCATTTTCAGAATCAGCCACCTCATTTCACAAGGGAGAACATAACTTGTGATGCTTTAAACCAATCCTAAAAGGCTAAGCAATATCTATAATGAGAAGTTAAAGACTGAATCCCTGCATGAAGATAATCTGGCATGCAGACTGCCTTGTGGTTAATTAAAATGATAAAGGCTCACGTCAACCTATTAAATATTTAAGAACAGTTGGTCATAGATGAGGACAGAAAAAGGGGCCTCTTCTATGTATCCTTTCAGATTCTGCACTATGAGGCTCAAGAAAAAATAATCCAAAGTAGACACGATTCACCACTTACTCCCTAGAAACATGCCTAAAAGTAGAGGAAGATATCACAAAAGGAGTTGGCTGTGGTAATTTAATCTCTTAAAATAATAAAACACCTGGGCCAGATGGATTGTCTTGTAGCTTCTTTAATACATTCCCCAGAATATGAATTACTATCTGTTCTACCACGCAAATAATCCTCTTCTAAGACATTGAGAACTATTACAAATATTATGGCAGAATCTAAAACATCAGTGGTGTTTAGACTTGGAAAAAACATGCAAAAGTGTCTGCCGTACAGGCCCATTGTACTGTATATAGACGCCAAGATTTGTATATGCTGGTGACCAGGTTGGGCCATTTATTGCCTGATTTGCTGGGTACAGACCAGTGAGGCATTATTCAGGGGATTGTCAAGGTTTTCATCATACCCTCTTGCCAGGGTCTACCCTACACCCCAAAGTTGGTCAAAAAAGCTCACCTCAGGCTGTGGCATCTTTTGTGGCTGAGAATAGTGCCACCCCCAACGCAACGCTGTGGAGACTGTTGGATTTGTATGCCTAGAGAGAGAGAAACCACTTCCTCTGAGCACTGTAAAAGTTTACTACTGGACAATAATAATTTACACTTGAAACGTAGTTCCTCTTTTACTCACAAATATAAACACACGAAGAAAGCTCTAACTCTGTTGTTTAGCCTTTGTGCATTTTCTTCTTTTGTAGAGGTAATATATGAGCATTAAAAACAGCATAGTCAAACAACATGCAGTCCCCAACACTAGCAATAATGTACTTGAATATAGTCCTAGCATTCAACGCTTCTTCTTTCTATGTCTAGAAATGGAAAGCCTACATCACAGTAAACACTTGTTTTGAAAAAACGAATGTCCAGTCAGTGATGCAGGTGAAAATTATGTATTAACTAACAACGTAAATGCACACAAGCCCTACACCCCTTCCACAAATAACACCCCCCTCCGCCCATTCCCCAAACACCCCCTCCCACTCCGAGAATACCCCTTCCCCCAACAAATACACCCAGGGAAGCACACAGCCAGTGTACATTCACTTGCATCCCCTCTCTGGCATGGGGCCCTTTGTGGACTCCATTGGGGCCCAGAGTCGCTGCAAGCTGTTCCTTGGGCTGCCATGCAAGGAGCTCTCAGTATTTGTGACCGATGACAGTGGGTCAGACCCCTGGCCCTGCATGTGTTTCAGGGTCAACTGTAGGGCATGGCTCATAGCCTCAGCCATGGCAGAGGCAATCTCATTGCCCTCACACACTCTTTGGGCAAGAGTGAAGAGGTCGGCAGTGGCATGGCCTCTAGACCGGGCACTTCTGTGGCTGAAGGCCTGCAGGCATTCATGCATGAGGTGCGTTTTGTCCAGCTGCTAGTTTGAAAGTTCAGTAAGCTCTGAGTGGTGCTCCTCAATTGCACGCAGATGTGCATCAAGTGAACGGATGCTGGGCTGTGGTGGTTGTGGTGAATCAGCAATGACCCTTCTCATGTGGCCAGGGAAAGGCAGACGCTTTCTGATCCCGATCCTGGGGGTGGTGCTCTGCCAGAAGATCACATGAGGGGAGAAGCAGGCCAGGAGGAATGGGAGACTCCCTTGTTTAACTTTCCCCAAAGCCCCACTCTTCTAATGGCTTATTATAAAATAACTGACATGTAGAAAACTAACTTTGTTATTAGGGTGAGAAACCAGAGGGTGTTGTTGCGGGGTGAAATGAAAGATCTTATACTGCAGGTTAGGGAAGTGAACTTCTTTACTAAGTTCCAGTGAAAATGTATATACATCGGGCAAGTCCCAGGGTAAGTAAGTAGGAAGCTACACAGGAGACATCCACCGGCCTACACTATCACAGGCAGCTTCACTCCAAATGACATTCATGGAGCTTACAGGGGCACTAACACCACAACATCCCACAGGCATAACATTCCATCTGGCATTCTCTCAGGCAAGCATTCATGTAGGACCAAGGCAGAGAACACAAGACACAACAGGTGTCTCACCATCTAGTCCCCTGGGATCTCTTGCCCAGGTGGCCAGGGCATGGCCATCGCCTTTGTATCGACACGCTGGAGGTGGACCACTGGGGGAGGATCAGCTGGGTTAGGGATCCTCAGGGAGTGGGGGTGAGATACTCAATTGTGAGACGCAGTATCCCTCTCTTTTCAACACCTTTACCCCATTGTTCAGGATATTCCAATTTTCCAACTCCCCCTCCCTTTCCTGCACAAACACTGAGCCAAGGAAGAGGAGGTCTGAGCAGAGAAAGACTACCACTCAAACATTACACTGGACATGTCCCGTTAGTATGGTCAGGCAGAGTCAGGCAATTGACCACAATTGCATACACCTGATACCTATTGACTTTCCCCACACGGATAAAAGGTGGAGCACTGGGACACACTCTGGGCAAGGCAAGGCACGAGAAGGAGCAGTTCTTCCGGGGAGAAGCAAAGCAGGTGGAGCAAGACAGCAGGCCGAGAAGCAGAATCAAAGAGTGGAGAGACCTTGAGCATCCCGGTGAACGATTGTTACCTCCAAAGAATCTTGAAGGCTGCACAAGTGACCCCGACGACAGAGAACTGTGAATCCAGCATTGTGGGCAAAAGATACCAGCAGCCTTCCCAGGTGAGCAACCAAGTTGGGGAGGTGAAGAAGCAGCTGTGGTATCAACCTTAACTCCTAGATCAAAGGCGCCAGCACAGAGACCAGCAAAGCCGGTGAGTTAAAGAAAGCCATGAAAGGCCAGTCTGTGTGGAAAATAAAATGTACAAGCGGCAACAGTGTATCACAAGAATGAATGTTGCGCTTATACTGAGAAGACGCGAATGAAAGTAAAATGTGATTAAGCCACCAAAGTATTGCTGAACTGTGAATCGAACAAGTGAGACATGGAGAGATAACAGAGTGGCCCAGCATAGCGAAAGTGCCCAATCGAAGGTCGCTGTTTAAATGTGCAAGCGGAAAAGTGTAAAGCCGAGAACCCCATGAATGACAAATGTATCTGACATCAGTGGGAAAATGAAGATGAAAAGTGTAATGTAATCGAAGTGGTCACGCTGAGGTATTCGTAAAACCCCTCACACATTTGAAAGTCTTTGATGAGAAAAGCAAACTGTGAGCATTTGTGATTTGGACGGTTCGAGCATGACCGAGGGAGACCTGAAGTAAACTGTGAGCAATTGTGATTTGGAAGGTCCGAGCCCAACCGAGTTAGACCTGTAGTGAACTGTGAGCAATTGTGATTTGGAAGGTCCAAGCCCGACAGAGGGAGACCTGTAGCGAACTGTGAGAAAGTGTGATCGGAAGGCCAGAGCCCGACAGAGGGAGACCTGTTATGAACTGTGATAAAGTGTGATCGGAAGGGCCGAGCCTGACAGAAAAAGACCTATGTGTAATATAAAGCCTGAAGTGTGTGAACTATGAATCCTGGAGGAAAGGAACTTTTGTTTTGTTGAATGAACTCAAGACATCCTGCGAATAAGAAACTTTGCATGAACAAAACACTTTGTGCGATCAAGAGACTTCTTTTCATGAAAGGGCCCAGGCCGCGCCCTCAGCTGCATCCTTGAGTCCAAAACCAGAGTGTATTCTAAGACCCAAGAGTGCCACCTTATACCATACTAAAAACGTGGGGAAAGGAGTTTTACTCAGTTACCTTGACATATTGTTTTGAACACTGCTTTTCCTTTATAGATACATCTTTCCCAATTCACATTTATTGTAGTAGAGTTAGGGCACACAATATTATTTTTAGTATAGGCCATTTTGGTTCGACTGACAAATGGCTAGGACTGTGTTTTTTTACTTTGATGGCTGAGAGTACTCCCATCTTTATCTATAGGGCAAGCTATGAGTTTTTCAAACCCCCCTCTCAAGTTACAATAAAGGTTTTGGAACTTTCCAATCTTGTGTCTGTGTCTACTTGTGATACCATGCCTCCCTTACATTAGGGTCTTCAAGTCTCAACAGTCCCTATATACTGGCATGAAGTAGAGGGCTGAAGAGGTGCAAGTTGTAGAAGTAGTGTCATTAATACCAAAGACCCACACCTGAGAGGGACTGGGAGGCTTTGAAAGCCCCCTCAGGTGCAGGCCAAGGGAGCAGGAGCAAAGCAGTAGCAGTTGGAAGCAGCAGCGTGACATGCACAGATCACCCGAACTCAAGCTGGAGGAGAGAAAGGACACTGGGACTCCTGTGAGGCAGATTGCAGCTGCCGGTCCTGAGACGGTCTGTGCCTTCAGAAGTTGGAAGGGCAGAGGTCAAGCAGCAGGAAGTGTGCAGGGAAAAAGCTTGCCTGTGGGAGACCTGTGTTGCAAAGGCTGCGCAGCGGGAAGCAAAGGCAAGGGAAGATTTCCTTCCTGAGAGGTTGTCTCAAGTGGCTGGCATGCACCCGAGGGCTTTTCTGGTGGCTGGCATGAATTAGAAGATCTATGGAACAAGAGAAGCTCCAAATACTAGTGGTGCGGGTGAAGGTGGACTGAAGGAAACAGCCTGTCAAGAAGCGAGTAGCCACCAAAGCAGAAGTCCTGTGAGCGGTGAAGGGAATGGAGGCGCTTGTCCTATCTGGTGAGTTCACAGGTTTGTAGTGACCCCGTAGTGCTCCATTCCCCTTCGTGCAGCCCAGGTAGGCATTCAGCGAGTAAGCACCGCTTGTGTGAAAGTGACAGAGGCTCAGAGAGCAATTTCAAACATCGAACTATTGGCAGCAACAGACGCAACACTCTGGTAGAAGGGAAAGTGATTCCCAGGGTGATCTTGAACAGCAAACTAGCGAAAAGCAACAGTTTGTAACCAATGCAAATCACTGTAAAGTTAAAGGAGTCAATCTGTGGAAAACCTAGCAAACAAAGTGGGAGATATTAAAAGCTAAGACCTACATGCATTGCCCAACCCAGAAGTGTTTAAAACTCATGCAAGTACAATTTAGTCCAGATTGCCAACAACAGAAGGGGGTGAATTGAAAGGTCTACAGGCTGGGAGATTTATTGGTAATATTTTGTCCAACACTTGGTGAAAGCTGGTAGACACTCACATTGCCAAAGTCAAGGGAGAAGCAGTAAGAAACCCTATCCTTGGCAGTCATTGGTCACTGGTGTGTTGGGAAAAGAAGAGTGGCAAAAAGGCTGCCCTTCTGTGGAATTGATATCTAGAGGGAGAGGATCCAGGAATGTCATTTCACCAAAATGCCAGGGGTAGTGGAATTGACATCGCATATCCCTTGACCTCTGATGACATCACAGGAAGTGGTGTATTTTGACCCCACCCCGAAGTGACATCACGGGAAGCGATGGAACACGGCCTTTCACCCCTTGGCGAAACAGGAAGTGGCGTCACATAGCATTGTTCCTAAGTACACTACGAAAAATATGGTTACGATACCACTATAATGTGATATACATTTCATACAAGAATGGATCACTATATGTATCGTTAATATCCATGTGTATAGGCCCATATTACCAAATTACTGTGAATGCAAGCAGACGTCCAAGGCCAAATGATTATGTGTTATTATATCGCACTTACGCTTAAGCACTTTATATAGAACAAATACAAGTACAATAATCACCCAACCTGTGTTGGTACTCATTTATCACCCTCAGAAGGATAAAAGGCTGAGTTAAGGTGTTTAAAAACAGACTAAATCAGTGACTCACCTGAAGTGTCCCTGAAAGAAACCTTTAATGAGTCTAGCAATTATTGCATAGAGTGCCAGAAAGATAAATTATGTGTTATTCCTATTCTTTCATATTTAGGGTCACTGATCAAAGTATTACACTTGTGGAACCCCCTGTTTTTTTAAGAGGCCTGAACAAGAAAGCCAGCCACTCCAGAAACGAAGAGGCACATGGTGCTGGCCACAGCCCATGAGCGTACATTTAAAACATTTTTTTATAATTTTTGGTGTAGCAAGGGAGACCAAAGGGGTAGCAAGGGAGAGCTCAGGGAGAGCTCAGGCTGCGACCCCTCATGACCCCCAAATGACGTCCCTGAGAGGAGCATTATTTGTAAAAGAATAACAATGAGCACCAATGTGAATCTTGGTTCCTCAGAAGAGGTGTTGCAGTTGCTGAAGTATTTTGAAATGTTATGAACCTCTTGTCATTTGATTTAAGTCACCAAAGCACTGTTGATGTGAAATGTTGTTCGGGCAAGGACGTATACCCGGATGACAAACCTTTGGAGAAGTAGGCCTGGCATGGGAATAAGCCAGGTAGCAGTTGATGAAGTGCTACAAAGTGGTTCTGGCAGAGACAATGGGCCTCATTACGAGTGTGGAGGCCAGGAAACAAGGGTGCTGGTAAGCTTACCAGCACCCTCATTTCCAGGCCACCACACTACAAGTCTGCCTGCCGGGGCCGCTGCGTCCGGCAGGTCTGCCCCTGCCTGCCATAGCAGCCCCGGTAGACAGAGTTGTAATGGAAGCACCGGCATTGCTAGCAAAGGTGTCGGTGCTTCCGAGTCCCCATTCCCGTGGAATCCCCTATCGGATTTACCGAATCCCCCACTTTACCTCCCGCTCCTCTGGACACCGGGAAGTCAGCTGGCGGATCAGGTGTTATGGGTACAGCGGCAACCTGACGGTAGCACCGGCGGGTTACCACCGTGCTCGTAACGAGGCCCAATTTATGTTTGTAATACTAAAGAAAAGCTGATGAAAAGCTGTTGCAAAGGAATTATATTTCTTTGGAATTCATCTTTTTGTTGTGGCAAAAATCATCCTGACCAAGACAATCATTGCTGCTATCTATGAACTGCGAACTTGTTCAAAGAAGAAGAGAAGCCTTGTACTTTTTGTGTTTGAGCTTTCTAATGATCAGTTGAAGCAGGATAAGATGGTGTTGGAACTTTTGTTGAAATTCAGGATTGTGTTCTTTTTTGAATTGTGGCACAGAATCACGTTTAAACCTGGGGAGGGGAATTGGCCCAGGTTATGAATTGAGACTGTGGTTACAATGTGAATTCAATTGCGTGCTAATTTGAACTGCAATGCATTTCCTTATTTATTTTTATTTATTTTTTATTTTATTTTTTTATTTGATTCAATTGTACAAACAATTTTTTCAAAGATAAAATAAAAAAAAGTCCATTTTATCCATAAGGATCCCCTTCAACCTTAAGTGTTCTGGAATCCAATCCAGGTCATCCATTTTGACCATTTCGATGTTACCACAGCCTGTCCTATTAAGTTCCTTGGATAAACCTATTCGTACTAAGGCTCTTTAATCAGTTTATATTGTCGATCTTCTTTCCGTTGTTTGTTTAATCCCTTAGGAGACTTCTCAATGTTCATGTTGTTGTGTTAACTCAGGTTTTTTGTAAGACGTGGTCAGACAATTTCACATAGGAAGTCTTCTCCCTCAATAGGGTTTATCTCACATTTAACAAGAGAGAATTTCCTGCTATTCCCTTTAGGTTGTTGTTAACTTGATATTTTCGAAGAAAGATGCCACCGCTATCACGCTTTTAGTATTTTCACCTTCATTAAAGGCCTGCCACCAGTTATTCTCCGTTAGAGTACTAAATGATTGCATTATTTTTCCTAGATAGACAGATCTTGATGTCGTTGTACCTTCACATTCAAGTAAACGATGTCGGCTAGTTTCCACTATCTCCGCCGATTTGCAATATCTACATTTGTTGTGTGATGACAATTTCCTTATGAATTGAATTTTGTTAGTTTGTAGTTGATTTAACCGAAATCTCAGATATGTTCTGGCCAACCTTTTATCCGGGAACTTTTTCAAGTAGCTTCTTGTGTCATATAGTTTTTTTGGGGCCGTTGGAAAGTCTTTCGTTAGCTTGTATGATCGCGCTATATTCTCTGTCCTGATCCAGTCTGCTTCAAAGATTTTTTTTGATATTTTATCTGGGTTTTTTTCAAGTGTCTCCTCCAAGACATCTAGAGCTTTCAATAAGCCCATATTTCTCAGCTTCCAGTCTTTGAATGCATGGATCTTATTAGTTGACATCTCATTATTCACCAACTCCAATGGTTTTGGTTTATTCTCCAACTTTACTTTCCGGTATAGCATTAGCATATTTCTCTCCTGAATCGCTTTTAGTGATACAAGACACAGTTCTCTCCTTAGCAGTGGCATTGGTGTTGATTGTGCCAAATTGAGGACTTTCTTCCAGAAGTAACTCTCGAGTTTAGGCCACAGTGTTTCTGGCACTAGGAACATTGCATCTGCTCCATAAAGTATTGATGGTACAACCTTTGCTTTATAGAAGTTGATTACTGCCAATAATGAAAATTTCCCGTATTTTTTGTCGATCATCCAGGCTTGTATGGTTAGAGTTTTCACTTTTTTCCATAGCAGATTCTGCATCCCAGTTTCAGCCTCGCTAATGGACATCATGACTCCCAGGTATTTGAAGTCTCTTACTTTTTCCAATTTTAGCCCCTCCGCAAACAAGTTCGGTTTGTTTTGACTCTTCTTTTTTTGCCATCCCAGGCCATTATCTTGGTTTTTTCTGGATTCAGCTTTAGGTTGTTTCGCTTCAGATATGCGATCAAGTTCGTGAGCTGTCTTTGCAGACCTATTGGAGTGTTATCAAGCAGAATGATGTCGTCTGCATATAACAGGCGCGATATGTTGGAGGGAAGCATCTTATTTCCTTCTCCTGATAAGCGTAGTCAGCGATATACGCATTATACAATGCAGGAGCCAGAGGGCATCCTTTCTTCACAGCTCTGAAGGTAGGTATTTCCCTTGACAGTAATCCGTCCTGCCCAAGCCTTACTTTTATAGATGTATCCTGATACAAGGTTTGAATCGGGCCCATAATAGAAAAAGGGCATTTCATAGCTTCCAGCTTTTCCCATAATATGTCCCTGTTGACCTGGTCAAACGCCTGTACCAGGTCAACAAATGCCATATACACAGGTTGACCGGTCTGTATGGCCTTGACTTTGATTGTTGTCAACGTCAGTATATTGGTCGCTGTTCCTGCGTTTTTTCTGGAATGGATCGCCCCTGTTTTCAGCTTTGATCCAGGCTTGAAATGCTTCCAAGGCGAGCCCGCCGTATATTTTCCCAATAACATCCAATAAGGATATTGGGCGGTAGTGGCATGGATCCTCATAATTTCCACATTTAAAAATTTGGACTACTATAGCTTTTCGCCATGATGCTGGTATGTTTTGCTTCTGGTTGCAGTTCTTAAAGTTGTTACTAATCAAGGGGGCCCATATCTCTTGATGTTGTTTTAAGTCACTATCTGTGATCCCATCAGGCCCCGGGGCCCTTGAATTGTTAATTTTTTTGATCTTCATTAGGATGTCTTCTTCCTTTGTTGTAATATTCCATGGAGACTCATTCCCCCTTTTCTTTTTTTGCTGACAAGCATTCTCCATAGCGGGCAGTGGTGCATATAAGTTGGAAAAGTGGGATATTCAATTCGCTTCTCCCACACTGTTTTGTAATGCAGTAGTACAGGCCGTCATAGTGCCCTTTATTAGGGTCCAAAAATCTCTTGATTTTTTCCCACATAGTGTTTTTAACATTAATTCCGAATCTGCCTGGTATAGAGAGTGCCTTTTTTGTATTATCCAGGATTTGTAGTTCCTATTGGCATTTTTCCAGCTTTCTTGCGCCAGTTGTGTACCGGATGTGTTTGCTATCCGTTTTAATTTTCATAGGGTACTTCTTCTCATTACTAATTCCTGGTTGTACGCATGAAGGTGGTTCTTTGGTGTCTCCTTGATTTTTTTGCCGTCTTTATGTATTTTTTTTGCAGGAGTGTGTAATCCACCAGCTTCTCTGTTTTTGTTTTGTATTGGCTTCATCTTCCATTATTATGGAATAATTTTCAGAAATTTGCTTAATTGCGTTCTCCGTCAGTTTTAACCTGGAACCATTGCTGTTCATGTCCAGACCATGGTTAAGAAACTATTGGGGTTTCTGTAGATTGACCCATCTTGTGTGCTGTAAATTATGGTCACTGTTTAAGGTCCTTACCATTGCAAAACTGACCGTCATTCCCAGCAACTCCTTCGACATAAATGTGTGGTCTAATGTCCCTGATTGTTCCAGTCTTTTCCAGGAAGGGATCTCAACATTTTTATCTGATCGTAGCCAGTGCAGGTTGTGCAGGTCTCTTGATCCCAAAGTTTTCTCGAGGCTCTTCTCAGGATTGGTGAAGATTTTGGTAGGTGTGATCGTTGGTTTCCAATATTCGTGCATATTGCGTTAAAATCCCCTGTAATTATTATATGGTTGCAAGATTGGTTTTCGGCGACTTCATCTAGAATGCTGATGATGTTTTCCAGATATAGCTCGTCCCCACTTGTTGCTGGGTTCCAATGGGTGTTAATTAGTAGTATATGCTCTTCCTTTTCTATACTCCTAATGTCTGTATATTTCCAGTATATTATTAAGACTAGAAATTGATCTGGAGTCCATCTGTGCCGTCACCTCCAAACCACTGCCTGCTCTTATTGCTGTAAGCAGGCCGACTGTGGGACGTCCCTTTGGTCCCTGTTTCGCTGGTTTGACAAATGTTGAGTATCCATCCATTTCCGGTTTCTGTGTTAACCATGTCTCCTGTAAACATAGTAAGTCCCATTGCCCCAGGTTAATGTCGCTCTTTGCAGTTGGGTGACTAAACCCTCGGGTGTTCCACAAGGCCATATCTATGAAGAATTTTCCCCGCGTCGCTAAGGAACATGCTTTTACAAGTTTGTCATCCTGCAAGGTCCAGATCGGCCTTTCTGATTGCTAATTGTGTTTCTTTGTGTGTATATCTGATGATTTCCATGACCAATTTGGCAGTGATCTCCTCAGAATTTCCTCTGCACGATTGAACCCACCTTTTTTCCCCTTTTCCGGTCTGGTCTCCTTTCTTTCATTATATGATAGTTCATCAGCCGTTTCCGGGCTATATTTGTTCCTGGGGGAAGATCCTTCTCCTCGATGTCCTTTTGGACTTGTAATCGTCTTCTTTTTAGAATATTCTAGGTGTCTTCGTGGCTGTGCAGACCAGTGGTTATTCTTACGGGGTAAATCTTCTCTTCCCCTTGTTCCTTGTCGATTTTCCTTTATTTTTTCCTTGGTTGCTGGCCGCTCTTGATTTTCCTCGTGTCCGCTATTCCCCCACCTTGTCTTTAGGTTTCCACGCTGGGTTTTTCCTGGAATTGTATTAGAAGATTTGTTTTTTTCATTTTCAGGTCTTGTGGCCTGAGTCTGTGATTCTTGTAAATCATATCCAAGGATAGCAAAGTTTGATGCTTCTTGCTGAAGCATCATTTTAATAACTTCTGATTTGATGTGTATATAAGAACAGTCATTTCTCCCTGTTTCACAAGGTTCTACCATCCATAAATCTCGATTTTGGATGTCTCGAAGCCTTGGAATCTGCTTGAATAGACTGATGATTGTGTTCCTATTTAAAATCAAGTCTTTTGACCCTTTTTTTCATTCCAGAGCTTTGTATTCTTAGAGGATATGACTTTTTTGTTTGTTCTTTTTTTGGTGTGCATTTCTGTATCTGCGTGCCTTCCTCTGGGGTTGATTTTCCTTTCCCTATTGTGAACAGCCTATCTTCTTGATTTTTTCCTTCATTTTCTTTTGATATGAATTGACCCTGTTGAGCCTCAGCGGGCTCCTTTTCTATAAAGCAGACCTTCTTCTTAGGTTCCATATCCATGTTAGTGAGGTCCAATATAACTGCTTTTCTTTCGAATCTTGGAGATGCGTTGTTTTATGTTTCATATTCGTCAACTGTATATACACTCCACTCACTTATGTCACTTCCTGAGTCTATTGTCTCATCAGCTGGTTGGCTACAATTAGTAATGGTTTCATTTATTTTCATGTTAGCAATCGTCTCTGTACAGGTTTTTTTCTTATTTGTTTAGACTGTCCGATAGAACTCTCTCTATTTGATAACCTCTGTTGGTTACTCAGAATTGATTTTTGGTTGGTAAATATTCCAAATGTGAAGTTTGCTTTGGTTGCTACCTCTTTCTCTTTCCCCATCTGGGTCATGGCCACTTTTTCTTTCTGTTGTTTTAGCTGCTTGTTCTTTAACTCCAACCCCACTTGGGTCTCCTTTCCTGCAGTTTTAATATTTCCTTTTGATTCTTTTGAGGACACGCTTTTTGTACCCCCTATCACATTCTTCTTTTTCAGATCTAAGTTCATAGGTAAAACTCCTCCATTCTCATTCTCTCTTGGTTCTTCTTCTTGTTTTTTAGAAAGTCCGTCTTTTGCTACTACGTAACCTTCTAGATAGGTACATTTTGTGTTCATCAGGGTAATCAAAGATGTCTGGTCCCTTCCTGTATCATTTAAAGCCTCATATAGCTTTGTGAAGGGTGCTAGAACTGTGGTTATTGTCGACATTATAGACATTAGGTCTATTTTTTGTGTTGGGTCTGTACTGGATGTTGAAGTGTCTTCACTACATCTTCTGCTTGTAGTTGTTGTGTTGGTCTGTGGAGGCATTTTTATTTGTGGAGATCTTTTATTTGTGTTTAGTTTTTTTGCCATTCCATCCTTTTTGTCTTTATTACTAAAGTTTATGTCCGTCTGGATCCCGACTAACATTTTTCAAAAGAATTGGTTCAGGTAGTGGTACTGTTGTCTGCGTGTAACTGACATTCTTTTTGTTGCCATCGGCTTTATTTGAAGCAGAGTTGTCTGGGCTTTAGTGGCAGATGTTTCAGACCTGAGGGTCTCGGCCTCATGAATTTCCAATAGAGGTGTGGTAGATGAGGTTGGTTTCCCACTAGACAATCCCTGTGTAATTGCTTGTTTCTTGAAACGCCATCTAACAGGCGTATTGTTGGCTTCCTTCCCTTCCTGCCCACTGATGCACTCTCTCTCTTTATCTGGTGGGGTATCATAGTCATCTGTGTGTAAAACACTGTTTAGTAAATCCGTGTCAGATATTTCTTCCTCTTTGTGCTTTTCCTTTAAATCTCTGAGGCCAAAGTAGCTTTTTATACAATCTGCCTTTGTCAAGTTTAACAGCGTTGTTTTGTAGGCAGACTTTTTCTTTTGGCCTTTGAATTTCAATAGGTTAATCAGTGGTATTTTACAGAACTGTTGTTTTTGAGAATTCTTTCCCTGCTTCAGTCTCCCCCCCCTTTCCACTGTTCACGGGGGGGTTTCGTTTTTGATTGATCTACCGACTTATACTTCATGGCTTCGTCATCCTTCTCTGGACTTTTCTGTATTTCGGACATCATTTCGTCTCCCCCTCTTGAATTTTTCTCTCCAGGCATTTTATCAATTATTGAGTTTGTATCGGTTGATTCATCCATCTTGTTGTTCAAAAGCTTATGTAAGGCCGCGTTCGGGGTTCCAGCTATATCATCTGCATTTAGAGCATTGTATGTCGATGTTATTTCTTCTAATGAATCATCCATACTTATTGAAGGTTTGCTTGAGTTTCTTGACTTCTGTATTGGGGTTTGCCTGGGAGTTGTACGTAGTTCCACTGTGATCTCCACATTTTGGTTGGTTATCTGACTATGCTCCGGAAGTCTGTCATCGTTTACGGGCGAGACCATTGCGTTGAATTTTTCCAAGGCTTTTTCTGCTAGTACTCGTAATTTAGATGGGCCTTCTACGTATATCTCAGCCACGACATCACCCCCCGCCTCTTCCTCTGGCTGTATTTTTTAGCCTACTTCATTCAGGCCTTCCCAACCACTCTTTTCCTCAAGTGCAGGCGGGGGCTCATCAGTCATCTCTGCTCCTTGCTTAGCTATTATTTCCTCTGATGAAATGATTGTTTGTGCTTCAATTGTCAAGTCATTGGTCGCATCAATATGCAGAGATGTGGATGCTGCATTACCAGCGTCTATCGCCATGCCGAGGTTTGTCCATCAATTTGCTTTGTGTTCCGTGTGTTTCACCACTGTGGAGGCATCACAAGGGAACACTCCACCATATGTAGCCCTTGCCCTATCCCGCGTCTCAGCTGTTCCCACTCCTGTGTTACCCTTTAGAGCACTTCTGAGTAGGGGCCCCGCATTCCCCGATCTCCCCCCACCTTTTTCCAGCTGACCCAGAATGGCTTCCATCGACCTTGCGTGACACAAGGTCTCCCCTCTCTTTGCAGCTGGCCATTTTATTTTGGTCTGCTGTGGATTCCCCGTCGGAGCCTTCAAAAGTCGTGACACCCTTTTAGATTTTACAACTGACATGTCTTGAATCCTCACAATTGGTCCTTGTACTACATCCGGTTGTGAAGATATGTCAGCTGTCACAAGTATGGAATCAGAGAGGTGGGGAGGGGAGGGTGGGAGATGGAAAGGTAACAGAGAGATCCTACCTTCCTCCACATTCTCGCAGGTCGCTGCTTCTGAGGGAGACAGGCTTCTGACGTTTTCCTTCTCAGGATCCAAGCCCTCCGCCCTTCCCAGTCCCTCTTTTCCCTTTGATTTCTTGCCTTCCAAGACTGTGGGCATATCCATATCCGAAAGCGCAACCATTTCTGAGTCGGCTCCGGATCTGCATCTTGGGGGAGACGGTGCACTTGGCATCTCCTTTGGCGAGGAGGGGCTCATCCTCACTTCCAGCCGCCCCCGACCCGCCAGGGGTCCCTCACTCCGCACAGCTCCAGACTCTCAACAGACGTTGCCTCTGCCCTTTTCACGACTCCGGGCTTATCGCCGCAAGGGCGCCGCGGCAAGCTTTTTGTCCGTCTGGTCAAAGTCACATGTCACGTGTCGCGCTGGTTTCCAAAAAATACATAAATAAATAAATAATGATCAGCTGCGAGATCAGGTTGTGCTGGTTAAAGGGACAGAGCCCAATTACTGCTTGTAGAACATTGCACGTTGCTGCAGCTCGCTTCTCTTCGGCAGTTCAAGCTGCTGAACCACAGGTGCCCACACGCACACAGGAGAAGCACAGGGGTCACAACTCCACAGACTCTCAACAGACGTTGCCTCTGCCCTTTTCACGACTCCGGGCTTATCATTATTATCAAATATTATTATTTATTTGTTATGTGAATAAATGTGAGGGACAGATATCCTTTATTAGAGTGTTTCCTTTAGTTTATTTTAGGCAGGGAAATCCTCATCAAGGTAGGGATAGTGATGCATTTATCCAACCTTTAAATCATATTAAATGGCATTTGTTATGAAAACTTTACAGCGTGGTCTGCCTCACATTTTCAGACCCCTCATACAGTGTGGACGGGGAGGGTTTTGTAGGGCTGAAACACTGTGTTGAGTAGGGGGTGGTGTTCTCCTCCTCCTGCTTGTCTGTGGTGCACCTGCTATGATGGAGTTTTGCCTTCCTGTTTTCTCAGTAATGTAAAGATACTTATGTGTATGGGGTTCACCTCTGCACATTAAAAAAGGCTGGAAGGCAATGTGCTTTTTCTTGGAACACAAGAATCCATTCACACTTCATGCAGATTTTGAAATAGACCTGTCTAAGGTCTCTTTATTATCGCAATTAAAAATTACCACAGCAAAATACAGATAGAAATAAAGCAGGAAAACATCACTGTTAGCGCTTCTCTAACATTCTTCATTCCTGCCAAGTCTTCAATGGAAACCACCAGGGTAGGAGAGAGAGTCACTCGCCAACGGGAACAGGCTGAAGGAAAGACATCTGCTTCAGTCAGCCCAGCCGGAGTTCAAAGTGAAAAGTGATAAAAGTGACTTGCTCTTTCTCTGTCTATGTGATATCTTTCCTCCAAAATGTAATCCAGTATTTTTCCAGAGATGTTTACTGTCAGTAGAACCCCACAGCTGCGCAGCAGTTGCAGCTACTGGACTCCACTGAATTTGTAAATAATATCCAGTTTCTCATGAGAAGCCGACAGACCTTGCTCTTGGCTTCTAGAAGAATGCAAAACAAGCTTTGTCTAGACACAAACAATCTGTCTTTCCATGGCTCCAGCAAAAGCACATTGTACTTAGAAATGGGCTTCTCTTTAAGCCTGAAATCTAATGTTCACTGGTGTTCACAGAATGCCTCTCATCTTGCTCCATATTGGAATCAAAGCTAATAAATGTTTAAATGCATTACAGATGGCCTGGTGGCTGCTGTCCCCGTGGTGGTGTGGAGGGCACAGGAGAGACAGTGGGGCCACTGACCACGGGAATGGTGATGGTGGCTGCCACATGCAGCGCTGCTGTTATGCCACTTACAGCGGTGGGTGGCGATGATGGTGGTGGGGCTGCCGCAGCGGGAGGTGGTGTAGCCTTCTCAGGTGGATGAGTGTGGGCTCCCACAGCTTGAGGTGATGGGGCTGCCGCAGCTGGAGGTGGTGGCGACTTTGCAGGTCTGCCTGCACCTGCTGGACATTACGTTAACGGTCCAGGCACTTTACTATCAGAGGACTGTCTGCCTGTTGGGAGAGATGAGCATGCTGTTAATCTTCTGGGCGTCATATCTGCAGGTTTGCATTACACTCATGCTACATTGTTTGTGGCCTGCTCTTGTCATGCAGCTTCTTTTGTCTATTTGCTCCAATGTGTGCGTCTACATGTGGGTGGTGAGAGTGCACATTGACCATTGGTCTGCCAAGGTGGTTTGTTGTTGTGTCGGATCTATGTGATTATTGCGACCACTATTATTACGACTGCTGAAATGCAGACTTTTGTTTTTAAAACCCCCCTTACACCAAATACATATGCGGGGGAGACCCCCCATATTACCATTTTATTACATACCCCCCACATATATATATGGTGTAAGGGGGGGTCTAAAAAAATGCATTTTCGGCTGTCGTAATTGTGAGGACGACATTTTGGGCCATTACCGTTGTGTTTGCAGTGGGCCTATGATTACTGTTCTGTTCTACCTTGGCACACATGGGCACTCAACATGTGTCCATGGGCAGGACTGTACTTTTGTGCAACAGTGCTTGTGCATGGCTACGTCTACCTGCATCCCCTAGCATGTGTGTGAGATCAGGTCATTTGCTGTGGCTGACAGATGTTGGACCAGTTTCCTTGCCCATTTGGTTCTTCTCTGTCTGGAGATGCATGTATTTTGACTCAACATTTACATTTACATGTGGTTTGCTGTACTTACCACCATCACCTTGGGTTCCAGCTCCTGCCTCTGCTGTCCCGACTCCCTCTATACCCTCCATGTTCATGATGGAGCTGCACCTCTCCTCCCAGGGCCTGAGTTGTAGGGGTGCCACCATCACTCCTCCTGTAGCAGCAGATTCCCTCCTGTGTGTAGATAGGAGGTTGAGGAACCTCAGGCGCAAGTCGTTGAACCGCTATGGCAGTCCCTCTACATGCAGGGGACAGTCCCCACGGCCATGACCCTGTCTGCCACCTCCTGCCAAATGGCCTTCTTCCTCCTCTGGCTGCTTCTCCTGTGGCTAGCCCCAAAGAGGGATTCTGAATGCTGCACCACTATATCGGAGAGTGCAGCCAGCTCCGACTCTACAAACTTTGGTTTCCTTAGGCGGACTTCAGGGACTCTTGGCTTCTTGCTCACGGACATTTTGGCACCTCCTGTTGTGGTGGATGGCAGGTGGAAGTGAGGGGACTCAAAGTGGATTGGGTTTTGAAAATGGCCACCAGCAAGCTTCCTGTTCTGGCAGTGACACTTATTCCGGCACCAGTAATTCCAGCACTAGTGATTAAGGCACTGATAATTCCAGCAGTTTGGGTACTGGTATCGCTATTACCGGCACATTTAAGCCGGTAATACCGGCAGATTGCTACTGACGCTGGTAATTCCGGCATACCGCTATTACCGTTTCCGGCAGGTGGGTGCGTGCACTCCAAAGGACCGGTAATGTGCTGGTATTTCCACCAGTCACCCTGCCCGAGACGGTATTACTGGCACACCAGATTTACCTGCATTTTAGCAGCAAAGCTGTAATGAGAGTCATGCGTTTTAACCTGCCCACTGTTGGTTTAGTCACCACTTACCAGTGTGATAACTTTGAAAAGAAAGTTCAGTATGATGATTACTATTTTGGGGGCATTTTATATTTCCTTGTTCTGCATATTTCTGAACCAATTGCTCCACTTTACTCTGCAAGTTGTTATATGCCTTCATCGCAGAAGCAATATTTCGGAAATATAAATGGAGAATTCAGTGACATTAACGCACCATCAGTGTAAATGTAGTCATTTTTTATTCTGAACACACTATGCCGCTTTTCCATCTGGATTTTAAATTGGACCTTATTTGCATAAAGCCTTTCCTGATGCCGGCTATCTTATCTGTATTCAACTCTGTCATGTATACCAATATAAATTCCCGCAAAACCTTGTCGGCAAACAAGTTAACTTTAAGAAACACTCTACGAGAAACAGATTTAGCGCCCTCTCTAAACTCCACCGCTTGGCTACGTGACCAGACTGCGAAGTTTGAATAAACTAGCTGTCTAGTGAAGAAAAAAGAAAATGCATATGCAAACGAGCAAATTAAGCAATGCTTCAGCCCTCTCCGCCAGGAGCATTCTGCTTTCGTAGGCTGTTTTCTTGTCTGACGAGAAATAATTATTGAGCATAAAACGAGTCAATTTTAATACTGCTTCTAGAACAAAAAACAAATCATGGCCGTTTTTTTTTGTAGAAAAGTCGTTAATTAAATCTTCCGTTCTTACGCAGCATCGTGTACAGATGGAAGAAAGGGCCCCAAAAATGCGTCACTCTCTATTTTCCATAATCACAACAACCGTGTCACCTGGGGTGAAGGAAGTATACAGCAACGGTTGCCAGCAAATGCAAATGAAAGTAGTACATTTTAAATCAAGCACCTTTAAATAACAGCGTTCATTGTTTATTTATGCCCATAAATTATGTGGGGAATGTAGTTGTTCGCAAGCTCGCTGTGTGACTAATTCGGGAGAATCGTCGTGCGGTTTCAGGGTTTGGCATATTCGAACTATCTGGGCGTGGCAGCCACAGATCATTCCGCGGACAGTTTATCGTTGCCCAGCACATGCTGCACGCCCTGGATGCCCCAGCACAGTCAGATTTCATATGTCTATACCTTTGTGGAAACATGCTAATTTGATGGAATGTATCAGAATAGATCATCTATGACCAACAAGAAGGATTTCAACAGGTCGAATTTAAATTGGAAGAAACGTTCCAGATTAGAACTCTGCGGATGATACATAATGAAGGCTGCTGTGCCTATTCATGTTGGTCCCTGTGAAATAAATCCCACATTAATTCTGTAGATCTTGCTTCAAAATAAGCCCATTAAATATGGACAGGGATGGAATGGGGGCGGAGCAGCGCTCCCGGAGAACAGTTCTGTGTAGACGGAGATCCAAACCCTCAAAGGCGAGGAAGCTCTCTACTCCTGACATCCACCCGTTTCCTGAACGCTCCAGCACTATATACAAGTGCAATTAAAAGTCGTCCTTTGGTCACCAGGACCGCTCAAACAAGGAAACGGCCCAAAGCTCTGCATATGGCTCATGCTTTGCACATATTTTACTGTCAGAATGCCTATTCTGACAGAGGAAATGAGCACCATGCCCAGTGTGTTTCATGCTGAGAAGGAATGCATAATCACAGGCCTGTTTGGTAAATTGGTGGTCATTCTTATGTTCCCAAATGCACATTGTTTTTATGCAAAGCAGCCAGCATCCTATATTCAGGGCACCCACATTATTCGACACCTACCTTTGCCCCTCACTCCCACCAATAACAATTTGCCCCCGCCTCCTTCCACCTCCCCATGTGGTATCTCATCCCTTGCCCATGAAGAGGAGGGTGAGGAGGAGTTCCCCAGATAAATGTTATCCATTTCCAGCACTGATTATGGGAACATGCAATTGAAACGTGACTTTAATAAATAGTGGGCCTTTAAGCTTTTGTACCGGATATCCTAGTAAAGCTTCTTATTCTCAGGCCCATTGGGTTTTGTTTTACCCCGAGCCTCACCATCCAGCTGAATGCAGATGCGCAGTACGATAAGGTACACACTTGTGTGACAGAGAGCAGAGTCTTATTGTGTTAATGTTAAAGGATATTTGTACCACGCACTATCACCACCGGAGTGGTCCCCTGTGCAAGTGTTTTAATTTCTGAACGAAAACACACAGCTGTAGATCTGTCTACATTTAATTGGCAACAGGCATATCCGGAGCTGCCTGCTGTCATAAGCTGCCGCTCAGGATGTTGGGAGCCGTGATGGGGCAAGGGATACAAGGCTCGAGCCTGTCCGATAGCAGAATCAGCAGGGTCTTAAAACCTGCTCACTCCTTCTGGAGGGGCCATGGGGCAAAATGAGCCTGATCCCACATACAGGGGGTTGTTACCCCTTTATCTCTCCTGAATGAAAGAATGAGCTCTCTCAGACACAGGTTATCACCCCTGCACACACATTGAATGAATATGGTATGGATCTATAGATCGAGAAAACTGGAGTGGCAATTTAGAGTGTTTTAACAGAAATATAATTGTCTTTCCAGATGGAAGGCTGACTACATTAATATACATGGGGTCACTGAGATGACCAAGAGTGAAACTGTACATTCAGTTGTGAGATTACCAGCAACAGTTGATACTATGCTCCATGGGATACTATTCTCCAAGGAGTGAGGTGCCCACTCAATATATCACACTGTTTATAGGTGTGAGACCCATCCTGAATGCTTGCCCAAAGAGCCTTGGCCAGAGTTTCATACTGACGAAGTGAGCATGTGATCCGGGATCTGCAGCCCACAACACACAGGGGATTCACACTTGCGAGATTTGCACCAAATTAGTGAGATTGTGCTCCAAGGTAGGAGGCACACGCACAGTCATTGCTCTGACGATTGATACACTCACAGGATGGCACGGCATTTCGTTCTCCCATCCTAGTTGTGTTGCTCTGCCTTTTGAGGGCTACTACAACCTGGATGATTATAGAGGGGTGGAGTAGGTGCAGTGATGGCCTACTAGAATGCAACTCGAAGGCTTAAATCTCCTTCTTACTTGACTTTAGTATATGCAGTACATGCTAGCCAATGTTTCAAATGTTCTGCGCTGTGCGTGCCTCCACCCCCCGCGCGCCGTTGCACCAAGTTGGCGACTACATGCAAATTTGCGGTAACATAACTGCCAGTGATGTCACTTCCTGTATTTGGGCCCCCCACCTCCGGGAAATTCATAAATCGCCTCACCTGGCCATAGTGAGTTCCCGCCACCAGGTTTTGATCATTAGCACGCAGAGTGCAAATGTGCAGGGCAAACGCCGGTGTATACACGTGTATGCCCCCTTTTGCACTGCACATTTACACTCCACTGTGCAAACGAGTAAATAAGTGCAAATGAGTAAACGCAGCCTGCCATGTACACATGGCAGTGTTTACAATTACAATTAAATGCTGTCTGCCATCCACGGATTGTAGGCAGCGTTGAAGAGTAATTGTAAAATATGAGCATGGCAGGCAGCCTATACAATGGGTCCCTCTGAAGTCCGCCTTCTTTATGCTGGCACATTGTGGTATAAAGCCGTCAGACTCCTTCGGGATCCCCAGCATTTGCGCTAGCATGAAAATGCAGGCCAGGATGGGAGGTGTTGGAAACACAAGTTGCGTTCCGGTCACCCATCCCTTGTGCCATACAAATGGAGGAAAAAGGGGCGGGCGTGAATGAAAGGTGTAATAGCCTTACGAGAGTCGTTTACACCTTCCATTCATGTCACGCCACTGATCAGAATGAGCTCCAGACATCCTCATTTTGTACTAAATGATAACTGCATGTAGGGGACTAGCTTACTGCTGGATCCCCTGCATGCGATCTTAAACCTTCACAAGTGGGAGGGGAGAAGGAAAGAGCAAAACTGAAGCAAACTCATTTTTACACTTTTCATTTTCCCCTCTTGCGAAAAAGAAAATTCTGCCTGCAAATTTGCTTTGCAGGCAGCATTTACTAATGGATCTGTCTGTAATATGCCTGGTTTGAGTTTTACACCTGCATGAAAATCTCAGGCAGGTGTGAGATGAAGTGTCCACACAGGGTGAAGGAGGTGAGCACGACGGAGAACTTATCTCCGCTTTATGGTCCTCAGCCTAGTGTCAAACTGTATAAAGAGAGAGACCCAAACAACTCTGCACTTATTAAGTGGCTAGAATCTACTTCAGAACCACGGGGAATCAAACATATCTATCCCCTTACAAAATGCCCATTAGAAAATGAAATCACCTTATCAAGAGAGCAATAATTCATAAACATTTTTTATTAACATACAAGTATAAAAAATATATATACTCTATCACAGTGCACACGTTTTTCTCCTCAAAGTGACCTGTGCAGTATTATTAGACACATCCACACAGTAGTATGAAGCTAATAATTAAAAAGAGCAGTGCCTAACCTCTGCAATATCTGCTACCCAACGCACAGAATTAAAAATGTTACGACACGTCCTAAAGTATACGTCGTTTCAAACTGTTGCGGTTCATATAATACCAACAACGACTATTATGTGGAGTACAAAAAACATTCAATGTATAGTTGATACATCTGTCCTACAGATACAGTACGAATATGCCCAACATGTTTTGTTCTTCCTTGTGTGTTCACAATATGGGTAGAACTTCTTCGGGCAACAAATCTTCTTTAACATTAGGATAGCCTTCCATAAAAAACTCTCTGGGATCAAGGTATTCTTAATGATACTTGACAAAGCTGGAGTCCTAACTTCTAATACTATAGCCACCTAAAACACAATGCAGAAACAGCTACTATTAGTACTGTTCTTTAAAACGAATACATTGAAAAATAAGCACAACTCAACAAAAATGTATAATTTAAGGAATGCTTATCATTGGGAGCTTAACTGTTCATTAGTGATGGATCAAACGTCTAATCACTAGACAAACACCTGCAAATATTAACAACGATATCAGGGTGTGTGAACACTTAGCCTGCATACTCAAAAAGACTGCATATAACTAACCAGTAAACCCAGCTAGGTCTACTAGTACCGCTTACTTGGAATATAGAGTGGGGTCTCTAAATCATCAGAGTATAAAGAGATATGGTATGCAACTCAATAGAGCCCGCTCTGGTGCATCCTTCTGCAAACAAATTAAATCAACAACAGCAAGAGGGGAGGGGGAACAATAGGACACTTGTTTACATTAGTGCTAATATCCTCATGCCCATCAAAAACAAAACACAGCCTAGTGTCAGCACGAGAATTGGCCAGAGCGGTAAATAGAGGCATAAATGTATTACGCCTCGCATTAACATCTCGATTTTATGCTCTGCCCCATTTAAAAGGAGGATGAGAGGGGGTAATTTTACGATAAGTGGAACGCAACATTAAGGCATGAAATCAAGGAGTAAGCGGCTTATATTTCACTTTTACACCCCAACGGATTTTCAATGATACATTTGAAGGAGGAGTAGGGGCAGGAGACAGATTTAGCATTTCGGTTTTGCATTCCTGATCTTTCGTGGAGTGCCTTCTGGTTATACACCTACATGAGATTTTCAAGGTGTATTTTTTTTACGTCTCCATTTCCCGCTTCAGCCCATTTTCGAGGGCACAGAACGGAATTTACATCTCCATTGTGCTTTCCTCCTCCATCTTGTGTGTGCACTTCATTATACAGCTGCATTAGAGTTTAATGTAAGTATAAAAATAATGGATTTCAACTACACCTCATATTAGCACCTGCTAAGGAGCGGGTTAGAAAGATGTCTGCAAAATGTAATTTGTAGGTGGCATTTACTTTTTCACAAGAGAGAAGGTATAACTAAAGAGTAAAACCCATTTCATCTGGTTTTACTCTTCAGTTTTACACTATGCCTTATACATGTTTTAAAGTATCTGCAGGGGACCCAATAGCACGTAAATGCTAATGTTGGATGTCTGCTGCATACACTTTGCATTTTTTATAAAATTAACTCCATGCATTCCTATGGAGTATGTCCACATTTAGCACCTACCGAAACCACTTGGATTCCATGGTAATCCATTGTAAACATAGTAAAGGCGGTCAGAAAAGAGTAATTTTCAGACTGTATTTACAATTAAAATATTTTGCAAAACGGAGAGTAAAATGAAAGAGAAAAGCGATTTTGCCTATTTTTACACTTTCATTATCCGTTTTGTAGGAGCTGAAAATGGCATGCAATAATTGACACTTCTTGGAAAATGAACCAAGAGAGACTTTGCGGCCCGAGATCCGATTTTGCCCCAGGAAATAGGGTTGGTCTAAAGTTAGTAGAACTGTGTTTTGTCCCACTCAGTCTTGACAAACGTTGGGTCCATAAATACGTCCTTTGCAAAGGACGAATGCCACAGTTTGCACAGACGAGACTGAGGTAAATAAAAAAAAAAGAAAGCTAAGTGCAGGGGGCTTCCACTGTTATCCCTACACCTGCTAATGTTTATACTTAGGCAAAGGCATGACAGACTACATACAGAAATAAAGGAAAGAGGAATGAGCTGAGCAACGTGCTGGAATCAGGTCATGCACGTATGCGTGACCGTACACTGGGAAAGACAGATGAAAAAGCCACATGTAGCTCAGTTGCAGGTAAACACTGTACTCTACTGTACTGTATGCACCAGGGTTGAAGATCATTGGTCCAAAGTAGTCCCGTGTTCAGCGTTGACAGCAAAATACCGCAGGAACATACCTTTGTTCTACTGTCCACTACGGTTGTAGAGCATAGTTCTTGCAACCCGTCCACCTGAAAGCTGTTTATGCACCCTGTTGTTCCACTGATTTGTTTAACATTGGCCTAAGATTCCCTAAAACTTGTTAGAATCCTTTAAGGTTCAAAGAAGAGCTTCAAGTGATAATATATTGTTACAACCCCACCTTTGTCGACCTTAATCAATTGTTACGAGCTATTGTCTTGACACTTTTACTCTATTGCTACAGAGAAGTAATTGGCCATTACAAGAGCCTTAAAGAAATTCACTAATAGAAACTATTTTAGAACTCTGGCCCAAGAGGATGAAGTTAAAGAAATTCTTCCAAACAGGGCAAAAACGAACACCCAGCCGATTACCTAAAAAGGTTTAGAAAATGTTTTGATCAAAATTTAGATATCCCCAAAACAACTGCAACAGCCTTCAGAGTGATAGTGCCATCATTTGTAATGGTCCTGCAGCCCATAATCACAGAAGGTATCAAGGGAGTACTCATTGGCTGTGAAGACAAGAACTTAACCGAGGTACTGTTCGGTTTAAGAAAAGGCAGAAAGACAGAAAGAAAGCATGAGGCTGAACGGATGGATTTACAGATTCAGCACTTGCCAGGGAGAATAGGACAGAAGGCAGGACCATCCCCCAGGAGAAGAGGAAAGTCTAGGGGAAGAGGAATTGCTGCCAACATGGGATATAGGGGAACTGAAGACAGACAGTCCTACAATTTGATCTACGTTGATCATTGCAATAACTACATTGACATTTATTTTTATAATGATCGGTGTAGTTATTCTAAGAAGATTGCCCACTGGAAGTTGGAATGTCCACATTGACTTGCTCAACAGATGACTGGCCTACTCCTCCTTCTCCACCCTTTTTGCAGTTACTTCCACCACTTCCACCACCTGCCTTATTTAATCTACAATAGGATAGCCACAGCCATTCATGAGCAAAAATGTGCATAGAATCATTGTATGCAAACCTATCTCATGAATATTAATGAGGGATATCCTGAAAACACCGCAGGATTCCAGCCTTCAAGACCAGGTGTTGGACAACCCTACGGCTTAGCTGGAGAAGCACAATTACAATCTATTAGCAGGGAGACAAGACTGTTAAATGATTAGCTTGGCTTGCCAGAAGGGATGAGGAAGACATATGATTATCAATTTTGAGACATGTTGATGGGCAGCTGTATTTCTACAGAGCCGCAATTGCAACTGCTCCGATTCCTTACAGTGAAAGAACTATATAAAATCAACAGAACAAGTGACATTTGGACCTGTCAGGCATTTTTCCATGATTTACCATTTAATCGGTTAACAGAATGTGTGGAAGGTGAGGTAACATGTTCTTAGGTACGAAAAAGTGTCCATCGGTTAAAAAGGGGTAAAACACCAGGATCACATAGATTTTAAGCAGAGTTATGAATATAACCTGGGGAACATGTGAGCAGCCAGTATTTGGATATAATTTAGGCTATTATAGATGTGTGTAGCTTCCGCAAAAACCTCCAAAATGCCATAATCATAGTGACTCATAAACCTGGCAAGTCAAAGGAACAATTTTAGTGAAGATCCTTACCAGTCAATGTGTGGGAGCGATAACAGTCTTGATTTAACCAAATCGATGTGGATTTATGCCTAGACGTTCAGCTCATATGAGCGTTAAGAGACTGTTCAGGGCAATGACCCTGGTTTATTCTCTACCCATTCTTCTACCAGTTTTCCTTTCTCTACACACACAGAAAGCATTTGATCCGGTTAAATGATCATTCCTATGGCCCCTTTTAGGGAAGATGCAATTTGGGCCAAATTTCATGAGGTTGGTGAAACTGTTAATTGAGAATCCGATAGAGTAGAGTCAGTGATCCTATGTGGGGGAAATCCCACTTAACAGAGGAACGGAACAAGGGTGCTCTCTATCCCCAATTTTGTTTTCCCTAGTAACAGAACCACTAACACTGTGGCTCCGGATGGATCCAGTGCAGTCATGCTTTCATTGGCCGGATGCACCTGAGGAGAGAATTTCCTTATTTGCCTATGATTTATTCTTATGCTTACGATCCCTAGAGCTATGGACATGATCAAAGAATATGGGGAACATAGCGGAAAATGCATAAACTAGGACAATTCTCTGTGCTATCAGGTGAGGGACACTGGTGACCTAATTATGAGGCACTGCCCATTTATAATTGAAAACATGTAAGTTAAATACTTAGAGATACACAGGATAAGGCCCAGGGAATTAATTCTTAAATTAAACTGGGACCTCTGATGGAGGAATCTCTCTCTGATGTAAAACAATGGTCCTCGCTTCCTCTCATGTTAAGGGCTAGAATGACAATGCTTCAAATAATTCAATTGACAAAGTTTATTTATGTTGTAATTCTAATTGGTTATTTATAACACACTTAATACCCAGAGGTTTCAAAGCGCGGACCATGGGATCGAAAGTGTGTTGCTCCCGGTCGTCTTGTTTCCAAGGCGAGCGTGTTGCCCCTGAGCTATCCTCCCAGCCCTTCATGTTCTTCATGCAACCCACTTCAATATTTGCTGAATACGTGCAGAGTTTTTCCAACTGCAAAGGAGGATTAGGAGGTTAATCTGGGGTTCAATGAACCCAAGCATACACTTATAAAGACTTTATAGACTGGTCTGGGTGAGGGTTATGCCTCCGGGACCTGAGAAAACACTACTGGGTAGATATAATCATGCTACTAGGCATGATGTAGACTGAATGGGGCAATTTACCCTGAGTCAGGCAAACAGTCTATGTGCCGAGTACCCAGTTTGGGGAGAAGGATCACCCAAATTTGGAAGGAGATTACAGTAAAGATGATAGAGAACTGCAAGGTGACAATAGAGACACCAAGGTCTACCATGGTCTACATGCCTCCAGAGGTGGGGAAAGTGTGGGATAATTAAGATGGTTGACATAATCAATGATGAACAACTGGAATCATTTACAAACCTATAGAATAAGTGTGGGCTTGGACATGAAAGGATTTTTAAGATGCCTACGACTAGAACATGCACTAAAAGCTCCATTGAAAGGGGAGTTTGGACTCTCTGAAGCCTCTCCATTAAGAAACAGAATTGGGTCTGTAAATCCAGGGAATTGTGCAACTTCGGGAATGTATAAAGTTATTGAATAATACCTTAGCTCCCTTGACCAAATTGTGAAAAAAGTGGGCAGGAGATCTGTTGCAGTTTGATGAAGAAGACCGGGGGGGGGGGGGGAGGGGGCTAAGGGTCATGTAGGGAAATATCCTTACGCCCTCATTACAGATGAATGTAGTTTAAGATTCTAAACAGATTTTACCATGACTCATGCAAGTTTTCACATAATTTGCAGGAAAGAGCACAGTAAATGCTGCAAATGTAAAACCATGACTGGCATCTTTTAGACACATGCTATAGTCCGGCCCACCCGACAAGCCTACTGGAAGAATATCTTTCATTACATGAATAAATCATGGTGTTGCCAACTGAACTCTAAAAGAAAGACAATAGTATTGGGAATCTGGGTTGAACTAGCTTTTGCTAAATATGAAAAGCTTGTGATTGCAACAGGTTTGATTACTGAAAGAAATGGATATTGCAAGAAATAGACTGTGTGTGAAAGGCACAGCCTATCGGAAGGACCACCACATGGTGTCTAAGTGGCTAATATATAAGTAACAGAATGCTCAGCGAAGTTTGATGACATTTGTGGGAAATGGTGAGTCGATTTGTCAGAACAGAGAACTTGGATCCTGAAAACTTGGTTGAAGAATACAACAAAATTATGTCCACTTCATTGGACTTAATCGCCCCCCTCAAACTCAGACCAAGTAAGCCCAAAAGGCACTTGAACAAATGGTATACACCATTCCTTAAAAACTTAAAGCAGCAAAAAAGAAATTGCGAGGCCACCTGGAAAAAATCTCCGTCAGTAGCTAATAAACTCAAACTTACCAAACTAGCTGCCCTTTATAAAAAGTAAATTTTCCTAGCAAAACGAACCTTCTTCGACTCCCGTATATCCCGAGCCAAATCAAACATGAAGGAATTATTCTCCATAATTAAAGAAGTAGAAACTCCTATAGCACAACCAGATACTTGTAGTAAAGACAAAGGGCCTCATTACAACCCAGGCGTTAAGGGGTTAACGGCGCCAGTAAAAGGTGTTGGCGCCGTTAAACCCTTAACGCCTGATTACGAGGTCCCTTTGCGGGTTGCACTTTAATGCCTGCTTTTAGCAGGCGTTAAAAAAACAACCCGCAAAGGGACCTAGGAGCTAATTACGGCACTGTGATTTAAGGTGGCGTAATTAGCGCCTTCCCCATTCCCATTGAGCCCTATAGGCCAAAAATGGGAATGGGGAAGGGGCCATGGTGAATGGGGAATTACCGCCCCGCCAACCTTGGAATGGGGCGGTAATTCCGCCATTCACCATGGCGAACCCCGGCATGGACCATGGTGCTAATAGCACCATGGTTTAGCGCCGGGGTCGTAATGAGGCCCAAAATCTGGTGCTCTGAAATCCAAAACGCATTAGCTAATAAGATTGCCACCCTACAAAACAAAATCTCCTGTAAAAAAGCCTCCTTGAATGACTCCCACCCGTCCAAACCACCCGAGAAGCCTACTTTAAGGTAAACCACTCTCTTCAACTTCTCTAAAGTCACTACACTTGAAGTAGAAAACATCATCCTCTCATTGAAACCTTCTAACTGCCAGGGAGACTTGTGCCCTGCACAGCTTATTAAAGGCGCTGCCCGTGACCTCTCCCCTTTCATCACAAAGTTAATCAATTCTTCCTTTTCCACCGGTTCTATCCCATTCTAATTTGACCTAGCCACGCCTACAAATTATAGACCTATAACGACTGTACCATTCCTTCTAAAAATCTTAGATAAGGTCGCATACGTACAAATTCAGAAATACTTGGAAGAATTTCACCTACTTGGAGATAGACAATCAGGCTTCTGTCCTCAACATGGGACTGAGATGGCTCTTATTGAACTTAAAACACAGATCGATGAGCTCAGAGACAATGGCCAAGCCGCCTTACTCCTCCTCCTCGACCTCTCTGCAGCATTCAACCTGTCCGACCACTCTGTCCTATGCACACACCTACACACATCAGCTCATTTCTCTGTCGAGGCCATTACATGGATCAGATCATTCCTTAACGGCAGAACCATGAGGGTCTTTTCACCTACAGCTGCAGCAGACCCTATACCTATCACCTGTGGTGTGCCACAAGGTTCTTGTCTCTTCCCTACACTGTACAATATATTTACCAAGCCCTTTTTGGATGATCTGGATCATCTCGGTATCACCTACACTAACTACACAGATGATACCCAGATCCTCCTTCCGCTTTCTGGAGATTATGGGAAGGATTTGACCTTGGTGAATAGAGTGTACATCATCCAGGCATGGATGGCCACACATGGACTATGCCTGAATGATGATAAAACTGAACTCATCATCCTGGACACCACCGCTAGCCTAAAGAAACTAGGCCCTGCCTATTCATCCTTCACGATCGATGGCAATAGCATCAAGGTGGGACAAGGAGTTAAAACGCTAGGCGCTTACCTGGACTCTAACCTCTCTTTCAACAAACAGGTGAACTCCCTAGCCTCTTCCACGGCTTATACATGTAAATTGATCCGTGCAGCCAAACCCTTTCTGTCCGACACTAGCTGCTTGACCCTTGCTAGAGCCCTCATACTGTCCCTCCTGGACTATTGCAACGCTCTCTATCTTGGGTCATCCAAAGTCAAAACTAACAAACTACAAACTCTTCAGAACAACGCTCTCAGGGTGGCACTGGGCATCTCCAGAAGAGATCATATCACAGCACATAGCCAACAGAATAACTGGCTCTCTATCAAAGACAACATTCTCTAAATAAAACTGCATCACTTACTCACAAGTCACTCAACAATGCTGCTCCAATCTACTTAATTGATAGATTTCATAGACAGACCTCCCTGAGACCCACAAGAACAGCCTATAAAGACTGCCTTTCCGTCCCCAACTTTAAACGCTCCACCATAGGTGGCAATAGCTTCCCAGTTTAAGCGGCTAAACTGTGGAACTCCCTACCTCCTACTCCTAGAATGGACCTACCTTATAAAAAAACTTCCGATTAAAGATTATTGCATGGCTGAAAACGTAAGGCCTCAAACATTTCTAGTCATTAAGTCTTTTTGGTATTGTTTATTCTGTACCCACATATGCTTACCTGTATAGTTGTATATAATCTTGTAATTACTATTATTGTGTGTACATACATGTATATATTGTTGTTGTTGTAACTAAGCCTCGCAAATTCATGTAACTTCAGCGCCTTGATACCTTAGGGTATTTTGGCGCATTACAAATAAACAAACAAACAAATATGTTATCTGTAATGTAATGGCGAATTCAACTTTGTGGTTTATATGTGTAAGGGTTCAGAAGTAAGGCTCGGACACAAAGGTGGCATAGTTTTGGTTGAAAACCTTTATTAACCAGTAAAAGTGTTGGAACAAACACCCTTGCCATCCCTTAACCTAAGAGAGGTTTCCCTGCCTCAAAGAAATCTAAGGAATATGTCAGGATGTCAAATAAATAGTTAGTCACTGCTGTGTCCAAAAACCCTGCTCCTGACCCTAACACTAGTAACTTAAATCTAATGTGCAAGGACGCTATATTCAGAACTAAAGTGTTCCTTTTCCAAAATGTAATATTCCGATGATCAGGGATTTCCTCCTTTCCCTTGAATCCTTCTTGTTCTACTTTTATTATTATTATTATTATTATTATTATTATTATTATTATTGTATTTATTGAGTGTGGACCTAGCTTCGAGAAGCAATAGAGCACTTCAAAGAGGTATACAACACAGATACATAACAGAGCGCTTTAGAGAGGTATACAACAGCACAGATGCATAAAGGAGTGCCTTTCAGAGGTAACAACGGAACAGATGTACAGCAGGGGTAGGATACAGAGGGGCACAGAGGAGGGGTACAGCTGAATCCGGTGGCGGGGAGGAGAGGGTCGGGCGGCATCTAGCAAGTCAGGTGGCACATGGGGCAACGTGATGGCCTATGTGTTGAGGAGGAGAGATTCCTTGAAGAGGTGGATCTTGAGTTCTTTTCTGAATTGTAGGAGCATGGGGTTGAGTCTGATGCTGACGGGAGGAGGTTGCATAGTTTTGGGGTTTTGGTGGAGAAGGCTTGTTTTCTGGTCCTTTCCTTTTTGCAACAGTAGGTTTCAAGTCTGCATGTGTCCTGGATTCTGACGGTGCGCTGTTCGCTGGAGATGCTGAGTTTCTCCGCGAGGTAGCTGGGTGGCTTGAGGGCAACTGCCTTATAGTTGATGCAGCAAGTCTTGAAAGGGATTTGTGGGAGCCAGTGATGGTCAAAGATGGCTGGGGTAATGTGGTCATAACTACGTAGATCCTTGAGGAGGTGTGCAGCCACATGTAGGACACTTCTTAGGGGCACAACGGTGGATGATGAGAGGCCTTTGAGGAGCGCATTGCCCCCATTTAGGTGGGATAGGACCAGCGCTTGAACGATGGATGCGGATGTTGTGTGTGGCTAGGAGGGCTCCCAGTGGCTCCATGTATAGATTGAAGATCACTGGGTAGAGGATGGACCCCTGCAGGACCCCACAGGTGACGGATAGGATTGGCGATCTAGAGGAGTCCATCTGAACAAACTGCTGACGGTTGGCAAGGTAGGTCTTGAACAAGCATAGGACAAGGTTGCTGATCACCATACGCCAATGTAGGGTGTCTGGAAGCACCTGGTGGTCTACTGTATTGAAAGTGGCTGAGAGGTCGACTAGAGCCAGGAGGCAGGGGTGGCCGTCATCAAGGATGTAGAGGGCGTCGTCAACCACATGTATGGGTGCTGTTTCTGTGCTGCATCTAGGTCTGAACCCGGATTGGTAAGTTTGGTGGAGATCATTGGTGTCAATGTGTTGATGCAGTTGTGTGGCCGCTGCTTAATCGATGATCTTACCTGGGAAAGGAAGATGGGTGATGGGGTGATAGTTACCTAGGTTGTTGGGATCCAGAGTGGGTTTCTTTAGTAGATGGAGGATTGTCCTGTTTTAGGGTCAATGGGAAGGTGCGTTGAGTTAGGGAGCTGTTGATGATCTCCAGTTAACAAAGGAGAGCTTCTGAGGGGAGGGTCTTGAGGATGGATGCTGGGAGGATGTCGTCTGTATACAATGTGGCTTTGAGGGTGGCCAGGGTTTCTACCAGTTCCTCTGTTGAGAGTGTCTTGAATGTTGTGCAGGGCGTGGAGATTTCATGAGGAGGGACGTGAGGTGGGTCTGTGGATGCAGGGCTGGTATCTATGTGCTGGCAAATCTTGCTGATTTTGTCGAGGAAGATGGTGTGAATGGCAGTGGATCTTTCAATGGAGTGTTGTATGACAGGGGTGAATGGTGGGTTGATGCAGTGCTTGACCGCTTTGAAGGGGGCTCTGCTTTTGTTGTCCGATTCTGCTATGGTGTTCTGATAGTAGGAGGCCTTGGCTGTGTTGATTAATTGTTGGTAAATTGCTCGGAATTCCTTGAGGAGTGCCAGGTCGGATGCGTTCCTGGAGCGGCACCAGGTTTTCTCTTGTTTCCTGATGACTCTTTTGCTGAGGTTGAGTTTTTGCGTGTACTAGGGGGCTGATGGTTTCGGTTTGCAGGTGAGTTGTTTCAGAGGTGCGTGTCGGTCAATGGAGGCTTAGAGGGTGGCGTTGAGTGCTTCCAGTAGACAGTTGCAGTTTCTTTGGGGGTGTTGGAGCCATGTAAGGTGGAGGTTGGTGAGGTCTTCCATGAGGGCTTCCACCGGGAAGTTCTTGAAGGACTTAAAGGTTTGTCTGATGGGAGTACTTGCCTAGGGAAGTGTGCAGGATGTTGAAAGGCAGGGCTAGGTGGTCAGACAAGTCAAGTGGGAGAGGAGAGCAGTAGGAATTATTTCGATCTGATCAATTAGACGAGGAACTACAAGACACTTTTTTACAGGAGACAGCTCTTCAGAAAGTGTCAGTTCAGGATAGGCTTGCGCTAGAGGCCCCAATCTCACAGAAAGAAGTGGAGCAGGTTATTGTGCGCTTCCCTTCAAACAAAACAGCAGGCTTTGACGGCTTTGCAGCAGCTTATTACAAGGAATTTGAATCACTATTAATTTTGCACCTGGTCACATTGTTCAACAATTTTTAAGTGAATAGGGCGGTCACCCCTTCAATAGGGTAGGCAACTTTATCGCTGTTACTAAAGCCAGGGAAAGATGCAGCTTCATACCTCATACAGACCTATTGCAGCACTCAATTATGATGCCAGAATCTATTCTAAAGTATTGGCAAACCGGTTAGCAGCTACTCTACCACTGTAAATCATGGGGATCAGACAGGCTTTGTCCCCTGTAGGCACACACATGACAAAATTCACAGAGCCATTGATATTGTAGACTGAGTGGAAAAACACAATGCATCATTAGCAGTTTTATCAATCGCTGCCGAAGAGGCATTTAATCGGGTCAACTGGTCATACATTCAGAGACTACTGGGTCAATCTGGATTTGGGCCAAATTTTATGAAGCTAGCACTAGCCAATTACGTAAACACCATGGCAAGGATCAAAATTCATGGCCATCTTTCAGAACGAATTCCTTTGACCAGAGGCGCTCGCCAAGGCTGCCCTTTATACATAAATATTTGTACTGGCCATTGAACTGATGGCCCAGAAAGTCCCCTCTCATGTTGGCATCCGAGGGATGGAAATTGCGCAAATACATCATGAGATTGCCCTTTATGTGAACAACCTTATATTTTATATCCAGAATTCTAATAATACCCTGCCGAATACAATAGCCACACTGAAGTTGTTTCACGCAGTATCAGGGTTTAAAATAAACTATTCGAAATTGCACATCCTAAACCTATCCGAATTCGATCAAGAGATCAATGCACTGAAAACACAATATGACTTTCAATGGATTTTAGATTCTTTAGAAAACTTGGGGATACAAATAACGGCACATAAGGAACTATATCAACAAAACGTCCCACCCTTATGTAAAATCTTAAAGAAGGAGTTAGCGAAATGGGCACAGCAAGACATTTTCTGGCTAAAAAATATTACGAGAGTGAAGATATCTCTCCTACCCAGAGGAGGATTGAGCCCTCCAAAGGAAGTTTCCAGCAGGTTTTTGGGCTATTGGTAGCTAGATTTTGAAGTCAGAGGCACACTCTATAGAAATTGTCCAGAGCTAATAGACCACACACATTAAGTACACCTGCTGCAGATGAATAATTTAACAGATGATGATTAGGACCAGGCTACTCTTAAAGTGCAATTGGACACTTGTCAAATAATTAGCCCAAGAGGGGGTGACCAATATACAAGTGTGAGGCCTTGGAAATGACCTGTGGTTGAAACACGTGTTGGCTGTCTACGACATAAAGAATTAAAGAGAGATTACTCAAACTATTGATTGAATTATTCTGAATGGCATTTAAGTGGACTTAAGTGAACTGTGTGGTTTGAGCGCGAGACACTTTCCCAAATCCAATTTTTCTTCATTTACTGATATCAAGCTTTGTGGGAAGTTTGAGAAGAGATCATTCACTGTCACCAATCCTTGAATTAGAAAAAACGAGAGTGGAAACTAGCGCACATTATATATAACGATCCCACAACTTTAATTTAAGATTATCTTGTAGGATCATGCTAGTATTTCCTAATACAGCCTCAGTAATGTTCTGAGTGATAATAATGAAAGCTTTTTAGTGTCCGATTGGATATGTCGTTTAGATTATTATCGGTGTGTGATGTGACTGTAGGGCTCGAGTCTTTCCTCTGGGATGCATCTTGCTATGTGTAGTGATGGACATTAATAGCATCAACGTTAATGTTATTTCATACTACTGCAGTCAGTCACCACTGCAGTCAATATCTAGACTTATGGCACAGAAGCAAAGTTTACATGGGTGACAGTACAGATTGGCGGCACTGCAGCAGATTCGCAAGAGGGCTGCAGCAGAAGTAGACAGGGATCATCCCAGCATAAATGTGGTACTCAATTGATCCCAGCTTTTCTCGGAACACAGTTTTCTTGCACAGAGCAAAGGTGGCGATTGCGTGTCATTCTTTGTTCTGTATCAAAACTTTGGATTGTCTTGCTGGGCCAAGAAGAAATGTCTCCAATTCTCATCTGACAGTGAAGGTGGGGGAGTTGATGTGTGTGGCTGCCGCACACTAACATTGTATACTTTTGGACCTGGCAAGCTGTCTTTGATTGAACTGGAACAAAGGCGAAAACATAATTTAGTCTTCCCTCCTGTCTGTGTTACTGTGGCATTGTCCCTATTCGTCTTCTCCTTTGAATCACTGGTTTCCAAAAACAACGTGTTGTGGCCTGGACTCAGGTGGTTCAACTTTACCTTGCTCCTACTCATCATCATCGCAATGTAAGACTCATTGGAAAATATGTATGTTGAAGGTGGTAGATAGGGAGACCAGGACCATCCCATATCCTGCACCTGTGTACATTCTGTTGTTATTCTTGGTTTGTAAGTTAATGCAACAAGTAACTCCTCTGTCCATTCTGCCCCAGAGACAGGGGGCTAACCTTTGTCGGGCTCCAAAACCTGACCATGTACTATGTTATCTTGTACATCAGAGCGATGCATGGCTGAAAATGCTGCTGAATGGGGAATTGACAATCTGATTTTACCACACACAATTATGGCATTCACAATACACACAACAACCGCTGTTCCTCCAAACACTTAGTTACAGCCACAGAAAAGAATCTCCTCTTGCCTCCAAAGAATTCTAAGGGACGGATTGTGAGTTTGGCAGTGTTACCTCTGATAATACTGCTAAATCAGTTACTGTTACTGCATGTTGTAAATATCAGTATCTGGAAAATTCAGCGTGGTTCCAAGTTATGCAGTCTCTTCTGTTATTCTCCATTTTGAAGTCCTATGGGGTTTGGTCACTATTGCATGTGGTAATCATCACATTCCTCAATGCTTTTGTGTAGGTATATACTGCACCACAAAAGCAGGTTGTGACAGAATTCCATCTTGCGAGGGTGGGTTAGAAGGAGATATATTTTTTTAATAATAACACGATGCAGGTAATTATGTGCCTGAAAGTGAGATCTGCTAATCAGATCCCTCTTTCATAATGCTCCGTCCCAAAAAAGAATAATACCCACATGTACCATGCTGTGGCTGTCTGCTTACATCCCCAGCAGCTGCCCTGCAGTGCCAGCAGGGAGGTTCAAAGGTCAGATGTGCATCCCTAAACAGTACTGCTTGAACTCACAATTCCAACACAGGCCAGTGTTTTTTTTAACCTTCTGCACCTCTGGTTCAAAATATTATAACTGTGTACCCCAGCAGCCTGAGGCAGTTAATCATATCTAAATGTAAGCCATGTCCGGTTTTAACATAGTGACTTCTGAGTACACGATTATACAGCCACACGCATTGAATGTCATCTTACTTTCATCCGGGTGAGCAGGGACTGATTCATGGCAGCGCTTGGTATGCATAATCTCTGGCTTGGGTCTACAGACAATGACCATGTTGGGTCCAGCCCTGGAAGCTTCTCTTTGATCCCCCAGAGGGTCAACACCTTCCCGCAGGGAGCAGAAACTTTCCCCCTATAGGTCCACTGGGAACCAGTGCTTCAAAAACAGCCCTGTCATCAAAATAGCCATCTCACGCCAGGAGTGCTGATAAATGGAGACATTTTGTTGTAGACAGTGTGAGGAATCCAGCAGATCCCTCACTAAAACACTGCCTGAAGTCTCCTCCGAGGTGGCCTGGAGAGGGCAGATGCTTCCTGATCTGAATCCTGGGGGTGGTGTACTGCGTAGGATCACCTGGGTGGAGACAGGGCCCAGGGTACTGAGGAAAATCTGTGGGAGGAGACAAAGTACTTTTCCTCTGAAAGGGATTCCCTTACCATAATGCCAGAAGAGGTTATGGCTTATTGTCATTTTAACATCTCTCACTATCCTGGCAAAACTGAGAGGGTACATTCTAAGTTTGTAACATCTAAACCTCTTACATCAAAAGAACCAACTCTTTGTATCCCTAAAGTCAAATGCCCTCCTCAATAACAAAACTACAATGCTAGAAATAATGATAATGCTGCCTTATCTACATCTACTTCTTCTAAAAAGGCTACAACCTACAAACTCTGTTTTGAAAATAGTAAGGGAATTCAATCTACCCTTAGATCTATGAAAGAAGTAGAAAAACATAAATTCCCTGAAGCAAACTATGTGCCCCATAATGCCACAGAGACTGAGATGAAGAAGAGGGCTCAGGAGGCATGTAGAACAAAAGGACATGCAAGTAGGCCTAACAGCCTTTGCCTAGGTCAGGCAATTAACACTGAGGGCCTGCACCTAAGGAGCATAAAAGGCTGCAGCAAGAGGCTGAAGTAGAATGGAGCTGGAGCAGGAACCGGAAGGCTGGTAGTAGTAGCAGAAGAAAAAGAGCATGAGGCTGGCAGTTCATGAGGAAGTGTGTTCACTTAAAGGAATAGTGCGCTCAGAAATATTGCTGTCCCAAGGGTTCGGGCATGTGTTTTTAAGCATACGTTGATTGATCGTACAAACATTCTCTATGCACCTTACCGTAGTTTTCCACTTTTGTACACATGCGAAATCAAGAAACAGGGCGTGGCCATTTTGTGATAATCTTATCCGTTGCCGCATCGCCCAAGCAGGACTGCCCTTGCAGTAGTAAATCATATCCCCCGCCTCTGAGCCTGACATCACCAAACCTAGTGATATTCTCCGCCTTTATCCGTGACGTTACTGGCAGGGTAGCCAAACATGCCCAGTCATCACTTACATGACGTGATGCAGAACCCAGAAATCAACACACATCGTCTCACAACACAGCGCGTCACAATTCGAAATATAAAACTATACTTTAAAAGGAAACAGCAAGACTGTACAATTTGTAAAGTACTTATATTTCACAATAAAAACTCTGAGAACATCCGGCTATTGCAATATTCAATCAAATTGGAATTTTTTTTCTTTGCTCTCGATCCGCAAATGTTTATCGTGAGTCACACGGTGTTCCTTTTGGGTACACAATGTGTTCGTTTTGGGTAAAAGAAGCGCTTTGGTCGCACGGTGAATTGCAAGGCTTGTGCATCAACTTGGGGCTAGACCACCGTAAAGGATGTTATGTTGCTCCTAATGGCTGGTACTGCGTAAGGGCATATCGGCCCTTAGCAATCGTCCCAAAGAAGAGTCAAATATATCCAGTTATTGACACGTATCTGCAGCTGCCGGTTGAAAAACCCATCAGTTGGTATCTGGAATCAATGACAATCGCAGAATGGCAAGATGTACCTTTTTGGAAAACATAATAGAAATGTGTCTCAGTATCCGATCTTTATTACAATTTATCATTTTACTTATTAATTCGGTATCGAGTTAAAACTAACAATTAGCACAGACGTGAAACAATTTGGACAGAGAGAAAACAACGTGGAAAGTACTACACAATTTGCTTCCAAGGATAGTGCTATGGAGTAGGTTCAGCGCTAAACGGGATGCGGAAGCTGACACTACAATTCGAGGTGCACAAAGATGGCATTTTAATGAAATATTAGCGTTGAACCATGGTGGTCGACATGCATCTCGATGCTGGACTGCCCATTTGCCCGGTAGAAAGACTAGTACACACAAAGGTTGTACTTGCATTTCATTGCAATATGCCACACAGAACAAACAAGTACAATGTAACCCAGCAATAACAGTCAGCTAATGATAAGTTGATGTTCGTTCGGGTATTAAATCGTCAAAAGTCAAACTTACATTATATTCGGCATTTCCATTCTCTTGGCGTAACGCAGACGTAACGCAGACTCCGTTCGGATCAACGATTTTCCATAAACTGAACTTACAAGTGCCTTAGTCCAGTTTTGGAATGGAGAACCTTATCATATCTTACGTTATTACACCCCTCCTTCAATTCATTTAATTTTGGAATGGTCCCTTTCTCTCAAGGTCAAAAAACAATTGACCCTTATACTGTGTGTGCGATGAGTGGGCTACCATCTGCTCGCAAGCAAAAATTCAAAGCTGTTGACCTTCACTCATAATGAAGATACATAATTAGTTTGCAACATCTTGTCTCACCACATCCATGAGAACTGGAATTGTGAAGCATGGGCACAGGAGGAAAAAAGTGGGGGCGGTCATTGCTCTCTGTTTGTGGCGCTGCTGAGGGGTAAGGGAAACTTTGCAATGACAGAATGCGCCGTACTCCAAAATTGGAATCGAGGGTACACAAAATGGAGTCAAAGTGTGTCTAGCAATAGCCCCACCTCTGCTTATGTCACTGCTTCCTTCCCCATGGCAGTAGATTGGCAAGGGAGGCACCCACCAAGAGTGCAAGATAAGGGTGCCATTTTCATGTATAATATACGTTGGCTGGGGGCTCAACCGACCCACCCCTTCCTTACATTAGAAACGACCCCCAACACATGCCCCCATGAATATATTCGTCAGAGTGCTTCTATTTCTCACCAACAACGCACTTTGATGCACTGTTTTGTTCACAGTCAGTACTTTGTGCGTGCCAATTATTTTATGTAGCCTAGGTCTCATCCCTTTTGTGGGGCGAGCAGTTATTCAGCTATTTGAGCAACTGTATGGTAAGGCAACTGCCAAACCCCAAAGTTTCTTTCACACTGTTATCCATCTGGCCCTCCCACGATCAGTGAAGGTCCCACAGTAGCTCGACAAAACTGTGAACTGTGAAAGCACAGAGTTACATTGGGGGCAATCGTAAAAATGGCACCAGTTGAAAAAAAAAATTAACAAAGAGGATGCATTTTAAAAGACAAATTGAATGCTTCATTTGGACACTTCATAAAAACAGTGTTGATCAAAAAAACTGATGGTAATCATTTGTACCTGGATTTGAACTGTTCCACCAGCTCTGCTTTAGATGGACAGGGCACGCTGGCAATGTTTTGTGGCAATGTATGTGTACTCCGAACAAAATTGCGCACAATTCAGTGATTATGCATCTCCAAAACATTAATAATAAGATCTTTCACAAAATCAAATTTAATTTCCTCATATACCTGCTTGACCACCCATTTTTTGCTTCTTTTGGTAAAGGCCATTGTGCAGCGAAGCATCCCAAGTATTCCCGCAGTCCTCGATTGTTCACGGCCTAAATTCTCATTATGCACTAATACCGCTAGTAATGTCCTATATTTCATCCCTTGAATGCTGAAATGCAATCTCTTTGGCCTGTATTGTGGAACACCTCCAAATCTCCCGCGTGACACAATTCTGTGAGTCCCTTTAGATGTCTTGATAGAGTTTTATGAAACACAATCTTCTCAAGGGCTTTGTGTGGAGGTGAAGATGGAATCAACCAATTCTTCTTCCGTTCCTGCCCTGGCGACAAAGGGCCATGTTCACATTGGTGGAAATGTTGGTTTTCTGTTCAAGAGTGAAATTTGGAACAGTGGTGTATTAGTGACCGCCATTTTTCTAGTAGAATATCCACAGATCCATCACAAGTTTTGGAGCTCTACCAAAGATGGTTGCTGAAAGACTGGGACCACTGTGAAATACATCCGGAACCTTTTTTTTTCCCTGCAGCTGAGATTTTTCTATTGATGGCAGCGTGCCATATATCAAATTGATGGTGACTATTTGGAAACCGCTCTCTCATTGTCTTGGCTATTGAAACGTGCCTATCTGTGGCTATGAGGTCGATTTGCATTCCCCTCGATTGTAGATCTTCCAGTGATTTTAGAAAACCAAGTTTCTCCAAGGCCACTGATGATTCACATTCGGACACCTGCATGACCACCGAACTCAATTTTTTTACTTTCCATGTGCTGAAAATGGTATGTGCAGTACTTTGCTGAAAATCCAGGGCTGTCACACTGTCCATCGCCAGCTAGCCTGAACCGTTTTTCAGAGAATGTTCTTTGAATAGACAGTTGTTCAATTTTCCAAGCTTCACTAATGGCAGGGAATAGATATTGATGTTGATATTTGTAGTACTGTGTTTTAGAAATGAAATGGAGTCCCACAAATTGACAGAAACTGGACAACTTAATAAAACTAGAGCCACTGAAAAGTAAAGCTGCTGCACACAGTAGATTGCCAGCTGGCAATTTCCCCAGTATTGGTTGAGCGGACCATGAACATTTTTCATGGAACATTTCACAGGTGGCATGTATTTTGAGGTTACTGCCTAGTGATACACGAGTCACATTCACCAATGGCTTCCCACATATTTCCCCTCTCACTGAATGCACACATTTCAGCATCTTAATAATCTCCGTCAAGCTGCTGTCGAATACCATGTATTTGGCCTCCTTTATTAGACTGTCATCCTGCATTAATGTTGTTTCTGACTGAACTGTGGTTGACATATCAGCCAAACTGGACATACTGTAGTCGAGATCTTTGTCTAGTTCCTCGATCAATTGTGGTGATGCTTCAGTCTCTGTCATTTCAGCATCTGTTACTTGAATCTGAATCGGAGAAAACATCAATGTCGACTGGTTTTTGGTTGGCCCTTTTTTGGTGGGTGTGGATTGTGTCAAGTGGTCTGCGACTAATTCAAAAGCATCTTCAATACATTCAGTTTCATCTGGTGGAGCAGACGCATTGTAGGAATAGTACAAAAACACTTTGCTGGCTTCGCCGGTCACATTCAATTCATTTTCTGGCCATTGGGCAAATGCATCTCGAGTCTGAACACGCCGCACCTCAATTAATAGTTGCTCCATGGTGAAAACAGTTTGGCAAGCAGCATCTCTCATTTGTGTCACTGTCTGTGTCTGCATAGTCTGTACACCATCAGGCAACTAGACACGTTGGAAAAAGATGTTCAATGTAAATCCAACATACAGTTTTGGACAGTTTACATTAAAACAAGCATATTATGAAGGCCCCAGCATAAAACACTGGTTAAAAATTGAAATTGTTTATAAATTACCTTATCTTTCTTGCTTTTCGTTGAAACCTTCTATACTGTAACGTCAGCAACAGCAAGCTGGTCCACAGACTTGGATCCACGTGCCTCCTCTTCTATATCTGGATCTTGTATACATCCCTAGAAAAGAGTATCCATTCAAAATAAGTAATTTGTTAAGTTATTTCGTATTCGAAATCAAGTTATTCCTTCGCACACATGGCTTACACAGATAAACTTGTACATTGTGTATGTCATTTAGTCAAAATATACATTTGGGATTTCACCTGATTGATGGCTAGTTTACTCGATCAAAGTTGACTAACTGAAGCACACTCTTCGAAATGTTACACTCAAGCAATTTGCAAAAACTGCTTGTTTCTAATACTGTCACTGTCTAATAGTATCAGATCTAGGACCGACTTTCTATAATTTGAGGGAACTGTCAGTACGCATACCTCTTGCTCTGGATCAACTACAAGGGATGATGTAATTGTAGTCGAAGCTTCAGCATCTACCTGTAACACAGTACTTGTATAAGTATGGTTGAAAACATTTTAAATTTAACACATACAATGTGACAGAGACAATGGTACATATCTATAAAAAAAACACAAATGAAACATTGTGTAAATGAACGACACAATATGTAAATATGATGAGATTATCTCATTCGATGGAACTGTCAGTATGCATACATCTGGCTCTGGATTAACTACAAGGGATGATGTAATTGTAGTCGAAGCTTCAGCATCTCCCTGAAACACAGTACTTGCATTAGTATGGATGAAACAATTGAAACTGAACACACACATTGTGATGCTTACATTGGTACACATCAATAGCAAACCACAAATGAAACATTGTGTAAATGAATGACACGATACGTAAATATGATCAGAATATCTCAAATTGTTCAAAATGTTTCAAGCAAGTAATTTGCAAAAACCGCTTGTTTCTAATATTGTCAATGTCTAATAGTATCAGATCTAGGACCGACTTTCTTTCATTCGAGGGAACTGTCAGTACGCATACCTCTGGCTCTGGATCATGGGATGGGGGGGATAATGGGACAAGGGATGATGTAATTGTAGTCAAAGCTTCTGCATCTCCCTGAACACAGTACTTTTATCAGTATGGATGAAACAATTGAAATTGAACACACACATTGTGACGCAGACATTGGTACATATCAATAGCAATCCACGAATTAAACATTGTGAAAATGAATGACACGGTACGTAAATATGATCAGATTATCTCAAATTCCATGCATAAAACAATTCCGGAACTGAATAGCTAAGTAAGACTACCTGATACGCGCTCAAAGTGGTTGTTGACTGCAGGCAAGACATGAATGCTGAATCTTGCTCCTTCATATTCAGTGCATAGTCATGGAGTTGTAAAGGGAAAATATTATTTGATTTAGAAATGCTAATCTTAAAAATTGGCACGTAAGGAGGCAGATTACGAAACATTATGCTTATTTTAAAGGACACTATAGCATAGTTATCTGTGCCCATAAATCAATTTTCTATGAGGCTTCGAAAACCAAGGACAGATGTTTAGCAAAATGGTCTTTATTTAAAAAGCAATACTAATATGAAAAAACATCTAAAACGCCAATCCGTCCATTTAGTTACCTGTTCACTACCCCAAGGGCTACAGCTAAATCGGGAACCGTGACTCACCTGAGGCGGCATGTGAACGAATAGAGTCGGTATTGCATTTGGGAGCAATTTTCGAGTCGTTCTGAGTTGATTCTTCTTAGTGTACATGGATGGGTTGTACCTATTCTGGGTAAAATGCAGGCTGCAGATGCAGAATCGATCACCTCCCCTTGTCCTCCAAGGCATCTTTGACTCTACTTTCAAGCTCTGTCAGCACATATACGCAATATCTGACCCATTCTCTTATTCGATCTACAGTCTTTGGGAATACATGCATTGTAGTGCCTTCAGATTTCTCATGGGTCTTAGAAGGGCAACCGAAAATCGCACATGCAGGCATTGTAAATTCTGCAAAAAAAAGATCAACATTATTCGAAAATTACTTTCCATATAAGCGTGAGAAAGGAGGATTGTACCATACATTCTTCTTTGCAAAGGTATGTTTTGGTCCCCACAGCAAAACCAGTGTAGCGTGGGCGGCTGTATTATAGGATAACTTTCATAAACAATTCTTTGATGTGATAAAAATCAGAACATGTTACTCATCCCTTGAATATACTATCGTGCATCAAAAGGAAACATGCTTATAATATTGACACGGTCCGCTAAGGATGCAATTCGATGCCAATTGACACTAATGACAATTGATATATCGATAACATAACAAATCAAACTCAAGTCAATGTCAATGAGACGAATGAACATAATACTACTGGATACGTTGGCTCGAAATAGATAGAAATTTAGAGATCAAGGAGATATGATTAGGAGACATGCCCTTACCTTGACCAACAAACAGTTAGTTTCAGCAAGCAGGGTAGTTAGTGGCAGGAGAACAGGGAGATGTTCACAAGTAGCACGACGTTGAGCTGAGTCGCAGTGGTCACAGAAGTTCTCAGGTAGCACAACGACGAGCAGATTCGCATTGGTCACAGAAGTTCTCAGGTAGCACTACGACGAGCAGATTTTCAGTGGTCCCCGGGGTTCTCAGGTAGCACGTTCACGAGTGGACTTGCAGTGCTCAAAGATGCTCTCATGATAAATATCAAGTGGTTTATAAAGAATTAGAAAAGAGGGTGTGTATGTGAATGAATGACGTGTATATGACGTGGTCTTATGTGGATTGCAGGGGCGCGGCCTGCTTCAGCAGATCCTGCCTGGAGACACAGGGTCTATATAGGCCATGTGTAGAATAGCCCCTGTGTGGAAGATACCTTTGAAGTGTACATGGTGTTTGGCATCTTGGCCGTTCCCGCCCTTGCCAACCCCCTTTGGCAGCGCACATCCACTGGTGCCAACTGCCTTGGATAATGGAGGGGGGATGGATGGGCCTGAGGAGTGCAGACAAGGGCTGGAACACTGCTGGATGGAGACACATTTGATTCACTGAAAAACTGAAACAACCATTGATAAAAGTTCTGTTGCGCGTTATTTTGTTTCTTAATTTTATGGCACAGATGTACTACACAGTATAAAGTTCAGGTTGCAGCACAGTGAGGGAAAATCCCCTGTATTGACCACTGTCACTGGGGAATGTGTCTCTAATGGCACCACAGGCGGGTATTACTCGTCAAACGCAGTGTCCAAACCTCCCATGAAGCCACCATGTGTATGAACGATAGGCCACCAGCCTGTACCACCTGTGAAAGAGAAAGATACAAATTGTTTTATATGACCAACATAAGTGTATTAAACCTTAGTTGTCAATGGCAATTCTTGTATCCAATGGCATTGTTGCCAGTGCAAATGCTACCTAGACACTGTACAATAGTGAACGACTATTACACGAATATTACTAGAGAATTGCAGGACTAAATTGGTTTGACAATGAATATTGAAGTTACGACAATATAGGAGACAACCTTGAAATAGTAGTGGCCTAAGTGATATCACAACCAGAGTATACTTACTTGTTACTTGGATTCCGAGGGCGAACTGTTGTGCGAAAATCCTCAACACGGACCGTGTGAGGCAGGCTGCCCGAAGTCTGGCAGCTCGGTAACGCATTGCAGCCGTGGCTCTCCTTGCGATATGTAGGACAAGCATCCAGAGTTTTCTCAGCAGCAGCAGTTCTCCTCGGTTGCCATTAGTGCCCACCGATTGCAGGTACACCAGGTGGAAACTCCGTCCATGCGACTAAGACAGGGCTCATAATCTGTTGAATCGTCCTTCCAACTGTCGTCCGAAGCCCCATCGTTTCTGCATCTTTCTCTTTCGAGTAATTCTGCCTCGGAATACTCTGGCTCGTACTGGAAGGGCTGTATTGGTGCCATGGTGGGGGAAACAAACAAAAATAATGTATTGTACTGGTATCTGTTCGCACGGGCTACAAGCAACGAAGGTAGCTGACCAGAGCACAGAAACGAGGCACAGAATACTCAAAGAAATACAGTGAGAGGAATGGAAAAGAAAATCTGATGTTGTCTGTTGTGAAGCGATCTGTTTATACTAATTGAGGAAAGAGGCGTCCTACCATTTACATGGTGACACGTCATTAACTGAGGCGCAGAGAATGTTGACACAAGGCGTGCTTTGGCGTTGTGAAATGGGCGGTATGCATCTAGTGATGTCAGGCTCAGGGGCAGGGGATATGATTTAATGCCACAAGAGCAGTCCTGCTTGGGCGATGCGGCAACGGATAAGATTATCACAAAATGGCAGCGCCCTGTTGCTTGATTTTGCATGTGTACAAAAGTGGAAAACTACGGTAAGGTGCATAAGAAATGTTTGTACGACCGATCAACGTATGCTTAAAAACACATGCCCGAACCATCAGCACAATAATATTTCTGAGCGCACTATTCCTTTAAGGGACACCAGAGCAAGAGGAAAGCAGATTTCACCTGCAAGTCTTGAGAGAGTCCTGTGTTCACAAATCCTGCTTGGTCATGGCTGCACTGAAAGAGACGTGTCGAGGCTGAAAGTCTTCCCAGGTGCGCCTAATGACTGTAAATGCAGAGCCAAGAACGTGCTACAACCCAAGGCCTGTGTATTGAAGCAAGCTGAGGGACTGAGGAGTAAAGGCGATTCCCTGTGATTAAGGTCGGACCTAAGACACCTGTGTTTCAGAGGGGTGTGGGTCCCAAGAGTGCCTAAAAGAGTAGAAGAGCACAAAGATGTCAGAACGTGGAAGCAATCCACAAAGATAGTGTTACCGGGAGCAAGTGAGGGAGCTCCGTACACAGGTTCACTTTTAAAAGCTTGCCGGTATCTGTTGCCAGCTTAACAATCTCTCGGCTAAGCATTGAAGTGAGTAAAAGTGGTTCATTGCTCTGAAGAGGCCGGCAAACAATGACAATGTATCACGCGTAACGCTAGTGCAAGACAGAGTGTTCGCGTACATTCTCTATTGTTGAATTATTAAAATTTACTGGAGAGATCGCTTGTCTCCATTTGAGAAGGGGAACGTATTCCGCATCACACAGAAACCTGAAGCTGACTTTGATAATAAATAATAATAATAATTTGGCATTTATATAGTGCTTCAAACCCTCAGGTATCTGAGCACAGCTTATTATTACCCACGGTGTGTGGTGCTCATTTATCGACCTCGGAATGATGGAAGGCTGCGTTTGGCCCTGTCGGGTGTCAAACCTGTGTTAGCAAGCTCTGTACAGATGTCAAAGCGAGCGCTATACTCGCTGTGCAACTTGACCGGCTTGATGAATTGTTGCAAGGTATATTCCATCAAAGCAAAGTCACGTGCGAACACCTGTGAATCCTGATTGGAGTCAGAGTGTAACTCAGTGATAATAAAGGGGAATACTATTTTACACAAGTCTTTAAAGTTAAAAATCTTTCTTCAAAGTGATCGCGTGTACCTAAATCTGTTTCCATATTGAAGAAAGAACCCTGTAACATTCAGAACAAGAATTCTAAGAGAAGAGAAGTTGATAAACTGAAGAGAAGAGCAATCATTGGCAAATCCAGTAAGTGAATCCTTCCTGTAGTGAAACCAACCTTGTTAAGAACTATTTACCCACATTTTAAGAGTGTTGACGTTGTTCAAGGTCCAGTGTCCTCTGATACAAGTGTGATATTACTATCCAAAGATGGAAGTGTGGCAATACAGCTTAAGGGTAGCTACTGGAAACAATAAAGGTGTGAATGAAGCTGGGTAAGGTAGCTGGGTGCTTGTAATAGACTAAGACGTTAATGTGTACAGCTAAGACTGTTGAAGCGAAAAGGAGAAGCAGTCTGGAAGCAGAGGCAGATTACATTGGAGGTAAAAAGACAGACAGAAGAGGCAAAGAGGATCCCCGTTTCTCATACCTCAGGAAAGAAGAGTACCTTGCCTACCTGTGAAGGTCAAGAGTCTTGTCATCAAATACCTTACAATTCTAAAGAATCAACTTGTAGTAGACCTAACTGAACTGTGGTTGTATATTGTTGTCATTGCATCTTACCTTAAAGCTGATTGAAGTTAGTAGAACACCCTAAGAAGAAGCATCCTGACAAGTATACTAAAGGCACTGGAGAGGTCAAGAATACCAAAGAAGTTGTTGAAGTAGAAGTTGTTTCTTTATTTGGCAAACTATGGCAAATCCATCCTGGAAGAAGGATATCCAGAATTAACATTGGTGCTATTTTCTTAGCTGAAATTGGAAGGGGAACCTTTCAACAGAAGGCGGAAGAACTGTGCCAGTGGGATTTATTTTGGTGAACTTTTAATTTCTTTTTGGAACTGGTTTAAGACTTGAGTTTCTTTTTGGAACATTTCGGAGAAAGTGACTTTGAGTAATCCTGCAAAAAGGGATCTACACAGGACAGGTGAAGGTCACTCCAATTATTGTTTGTTGGTTATTCTTTTATTTATGTTGTTTATGTTTTATCTTGAATGTTTTATTTGTTAAGTGTGAGGGCCAGTTTTGCTGATGCTAGGAGTTAATCCCTTAGACCTTAGAATAGGAAGGGAACACTCTGATCGATTAGGTTTAGGGAGGTTTAATTTGCACTTTTTAATGTTAATAAAAAATGTAATTTGGATAAAAACGCAAGCAGTCATCCGCCTTGCATTACTGACACCTCACAGCAGACAGAGGAAGAGAGCAGAGTTACAGTAGCCCACAGGATAGGTTCAGACCACATAGAAATCTCACCATTTTGGTTTTTGTTGGGGCTCCTAAATGTACTCCTGAAAGAGACTACACCTTCTATTCCAACCGCCACGGCAGCTACTCTAGAATTGAGTCCTGGTTGGTACGTTCCAATAGCACACAAATTAGCTATTCTGGCCACACCCATGTCATATCATGGGCCGGTACTCCTGCGCATGGCATTACCTGATGTCCTGCGCAAACTAATTCCAAGTGTTTCAGGGAATATACACGTTTGGACGAGAATGAGAAGAAAGGCCCCTTTTGGGTCCCAAATTAAACATTTAAAAATACAAAAAAAGGTGTAATTAAGAACATATGCATGTTAGGGAATAGTGACTGGCAAAAGAGTTCCTGAAGAATGTTCACCATTAGAAGGATATTGGAACAGAAACATGTAGAACAGAGGAAGAGACCCTTAATTTGTCTTTGAGTCCAATACCGAACATGACTGTATCTGCATTTTTGAGCAGGCCAATTAAATACAGGATTGAATATAGTTATGACAGCACTTTAGAGTTATTAGTGTATTTTTTAATCATGTTATTTGGATGTCTTTTTAACTTTTTATATTTGTGATATATGTAGGTCTATTTTTTTGTGATTATTGAATATATTGAATAACTTTGTGGATCCTACTATGGTATTCATATGTTAATATATCATCTGCCTGTGGTCACATTGCACTACTGGGTGTAATCCTGTTAAACTGAAAGTCTGACTGCTAAACATCTGACCTTTTTTTCTTTCACCATGAATTAGATGCACACATTTCTAAATGTGTATGGCGGGGTAAGAGGGCAGAGCTTCGGCTGGAGGTATTGCAGGGCTCCAAGGCAGATGGGGGGCTGGCTATCCCATCTCGGAAGCATTACTGTCAAGCCACTCAGGTGTGCTGGGCCAAGCAGTGGCTTAATTCGGAGGACGTAACCAGCTGAAAAGCAATGGAGTTATCTCTATTGGCGCTGTACTCCCCATCATAGATCCTTGCCATTCCACCTACCAAATTGCCTGGCCAAATTAAGGTGCATTCGATCATCAGGCTGACACTCACTGAGTGGTGCAATATGAGGTCAGCATTGGGTACGTCCGTTCATATCGCACCGGAGTGGATCTGCATTAGAGCACTCTTCTCATTCGGCCTTGATCACACACTGCACCCCAAGCAAGACATTGTTTGGCCGCACGTCAGGGTAATGGAACTGTATGAGGGGGGGTACTGCATTTTCCTTTCTTGAGGCTAATCGGATCCTGGAGATGGGAGAGTCCGACTGGCTTAGTTACAGGACCTTGCTGTCAGTGCTCAGCACATATACCACCAAGCATTCCCGAATTCAGGCGAAATGGAAATGCAGCAAGATTTAACCGCCTTCCAGCGCATGTTCACATTCTACGCTATGTGCAATCCTAACAATGTGGGAAGGATTCACACATTGGCAAAATGTGTGCTAGCAATCACGGGATCACACAAAATGCTGGGAATCTGAATGATTTCTTTGCAGGTATCCCAGAGGTCCCTTAACATATGGAATAGGGAGATCCAATTCAAAATGATTAATAAAATGAACTACATGCCTAGTAAGATTTATAAGATGGGGCGAATATACAATCCAACATGCTGACAGCATTGTGGGGGCCTGGGTTCTATGGGTCAAATCCTTTGGTCGTGCCCGTTGGTAGAAGCATGGCTAACGGCCAGGTATCGTGCATTGCTAGAGCCAGAATCGAGCGGCCCCTGAGCCCTGTATGTTCTTTGGAGCTCAGAGGGATGCATGGCATGAGGACCCTTTGATATGCAAACAAATCCATGTGATGCTTTTCACGGCCTGTAAGCTGTTAATCATTCATTGGAAGTCTGAAACGTCATCCTCTGAGGCCACATGGAAAAACCTACTTGCTAAAATATTTCTATTGGAACGTAGTGCATATAAGCACCTCTCTGGTACTCGACAGGCAGACTGCTTCTGGGAGATTGTAGATCCCTATGTCTAATGGGCTTGCTCTGGTGTGTCTTGGAGGAACATCCACTCTCCCATGTGAATGTATGGCGGTGGGATGGGAGGTTGGAAATAAAGATTGAAGTAAATGAAATGTATATGTTGTGTGTATAGTCTCTGAACATATTTTGTATGAACCTGAAGGCACCCCAGACAGGGCATGGCCATGGCCAAAACATTGCTGAGGACTTGAAAGTGTTGCCTTCTCATCCATATGAGACTTATTTCCGGGTGCAAGGCGGGCCTGTCCCTAAATTACTGTTGTCCCTACCACAGAGCACATGCATGGGGGTAAGGGGATGGGGTTTGGGAAGTTGTTTTGGTTTGCACTGTATATATTCATTAATTATGCGCTGTTTTCCATCCATTCATCCCTTAATGACTGATTCTTTCTGGTTTTTCTAGGCAGCGGGTGGTATTCTTTCTGGAGTGAGCATGCAGGGGTGTGCCTTCATTCACAAGCCAGAGACGTGCCGGGAACAGTACTGTTCCGGGCACCGGTGAGGGACAAGGCAGCACAAGTTCTGAGTAGCACTAAGATGGAACACATTGACCATCCTCGTGAATTAAGGAAGAACCACATGAAGAAGAAGGGGCACATGGAATAATACCAAGACATGTTCTCATTTGTCTGTGAACAAGTGCCTTTTTGAATATTTATATGTGGAGAAATCACATGTATTTTGCACGATTGATTACCTAATCTGTCCTGTCCTGAGGAAGACGACTGTCAAGCCTTCTCTCTCTTGCGAGGTCAAGAGACAGACGGCTTAGACACTGTTAAGTAGTCGTCGAAACTACCTGTGTTAGATACCAGTACAGCCCATGAGACTGTTGGTAGCTGTACTAGGTACTGGTCGTTGACTAATTGGTCAGATTGGAGACAAGTATTGCATCCGTTTTAGTATACACTGATGCAGCCCAACTTGTCTGTTTATAATAAAATTGATTTTTTGATTGGGGACAACCCTTTTTACCTGGCAGGACACATTGATTGTCCTGACCTGCGTGGGATGGTGCCCTCTATATACATATACTTAATTCATTTTCTGTTTATTCCTTCCTATTATTTTTCTATTTTTCTATTTTTCTTTCTCTTTTTTTGCCTTACTTTGATTATGTAATTTTGATTTTGAATATAGATTGGGCATAAATTTGAGATTTTAGCTGTCCTCTGATGCAATATGTTTTTGAATTATCGTATGCGCAGTGTGTCCACTTTACACTTTAGGACGCTTATTAGACTAATATGCACTTTAATTGGAAATGTTTAGTATTGAATGTGTGCTTTTATGCTGTTTTATTGTGATTTCAGCACGATGTGTAATGTAATTGAATATGTGTTCATTAAAGATTGATTGAATTTTTATTCTCCTTGACCTGGTCTATCCCCTCATTTAGCTCCTTCACAGTGAGCAATTTATTCTGTTGATTCGTTCAATGGTTGGATTCACGTGAACCCCCCTCTCTCTCTTGTGTTCATTGTTCTGTTCTTCCCCTGGGTTCATGTTGCTGGGGACTCCTATCCTGGATTACACATTGGTTTGCACTGTAAGCAGGAAATGCTTGGTATTTGTTGTAAGACTGGCCACAACATGGCTGCATAATCTCTGTTTCAATTTGAAGCTCTATGGTATTGTGTCAACAGTCACGATTGGCTTATGCTTTTTGCTGTTTGAAAATAAAAATAAAAATCCCCCCCAAAAAACCACTGCAGCAATTTGACTATACAAGGCGAGGAGACCCTGCCCTCAGTTGATTCATCTTTGGACACTGGTTGAAGAAGGATTCACTGGAACTATGTTGAGGCTACATTCTGCTTCAAAGTCTTTTGCCCGAGAGGTGAAGACAGAGAGTGACAAGGTAGAGAAAAGCTCCTCTCCCTAACATTACAAGTGACAAGTTGGGATGACACTGTAGCTTGGCCTACTCTCATTGAGACACTGGTAGCCATGACTATGCTCACTGGAGGTGACAGAACCCTGCATGTTCTGGCTACAACTCTTCCTGACTGTGAAGGGCAGAAGAAAGTGAACCCTTATGGTCCTTTTAATTAAGGTAACAAATCGTACGATGGATGGGATGGAGAATAAATCCACACCAAATAAGAAGACCGACTCAGGAAGTTGTCTGTTTTATTCTCAATTTTCTAAAACAGGGAGTATAACAGACATCAACGGACGTCACACAGCATGGTCTCAATGTATTTCATAAAAAACATCACTTTCATAGCAAAAACTCATCATACGTGACATCATACTATGGGCCTCATCACGAGTTCAGCGGTAACCTTTAAAATCGGCGGTAACGCTATCAGCGCCGATTTTAAGGGTCCGTCAGATCACGAGTCCGAATACCGCCGGGCCATTACAGCCGGCGCAAGTACAGCCGGCTGTACAAGCATCGGCTGTAAAAGCACAAGTAACCATTAGTGCTAAAACATCAGTAATCGCTAGTCCGGCGTAGGTGCAATTAGCGCCAGAAAAGCGGCGGATAATCCAACGAAAATACCCCCAGCAAAAAGCTGGAGGGAAAAGAACACAGGCCACAGCAATAAGGGCTCAGGTGAAACCAATGCTATTCTGAGGCCTACAAAGGACCCACTCATGCACAACACACCATCCCCAACACCATTACACCAGTAGGAGTAGGGAGGAGACAGCAATAAGGGCCCAGGTGAAACCAATGCTATTCTGAGGCCTACAAAGGACCCACCCATGCACAACACACCCTCCCCAACACCATTACACAAGTAGGAGCAGGGAGGAGACAGCAATAAGGGCCCAGGTGAAACCAATGCTATTCTGAGGCCTACAAAGGACCCACCCATGCACAACACACCCTCCCCAACACCATGCTGCCATTTGGAGCCGGGAGCCTTGATGTGGACCTCTACCTGCTGCGCCTGGAGCTACAGAGGCCAGCCAACCAGGCCAGGGCCCTGGGAGTGCAGGGTGTGTTGGGGATGAGGAGGAGGAGAGTAGCACCAGCAAGGCGACCAGCCATCCCCAGGGTCAGGCAAACACCCTGGGCCCTGACTGATGGCCAGTTGATGACTGAATATCGGCTGGACAGGGCTACCATCACCCAGTTGCTGGACACAATCCAGGCTGACGTTGGCAGCCGCATAGCCATCAGCACAGCAGTACCCCTGCTAGTGAAGCTTGTGTCTGTGCTTCAATTCCTTGGGACTGGCATCTACCAACATACCGTTGCCATGATGCATGGAATGGCCCAGTCCACATTCAGTGCCATGCTGGGACAGGTGCTCCGGGCACTGTTGAATCATGTGCAGTGGCGTCGCTAGGGGAGGGCTGGGGGGCCGGGCCCCCCCTGTGAAACCCTGTCTCCCCCCTACCTTAGATGAGCAGTGACCATGTTCTCCCCCTACTTTTGTCTGTGCCCCCCTAATATTGTCTTTGGCCCCCTCTGTGCCCCTCCTGAATTTGATTCCTGGTGATGCCACTGATTCATGTGAATGAGCACATCGCATTGCCAGCCACATAGGCCCAAGTGAACCAGCTGAAGGGTCAATTCCATGGCATTGCCCAAGTCCCGAATGTAATAGCAGCCCCGGACTGCACACATGTAGCCCTTGTACCACCCCAGGCACATGAGGCAGCGTACAGAAACTGGAAACAGTACCATTCTCTCAATGTGCAGATGACATGTGGGCCTGACCTCACCTTCAGCCACTGCTGTGCCCGCTACCCAGGATCCACCCACGACTCCATGGTCCTGCGAAACAGTACCCTGCCAGCGTACATGGAAAGGCACCGAGGGCAAAACACATGGCTGCTGGGTGAGTATAAATGTATACCATAATGCATGTCAATCCACAACTGATGGGGTGGGTTACACACAATGAAATCCATGAATCTCAATAGGCAGCACCATTACTGCAGCATTCCCATTCAAGCAGCTTGCACGAGAAACCTTGGACATGTCCAACACAGCAGAACACACCAATTCAGGATGTAAAAGACAAGTGGCAGCACAGTGTCATATGGAAGGCCCACCACCATAAAGCCTCCTGTGTGAGTAGCACTATGGCTCCCAACACTGACACAGTACAGACATCCCACCCTGCCCACCAGACAGTTGGCCATTGATTCTACCTTGGCCTGTTTGGCCTCCATCCCGCCCAGTCGGCCCATCACTGCTGCCCCTGTGATGAAGGGGACCCCTGGTGTGGCAGGTGTCGGCCTGCCACTTGTGCGCTGTCGGGGGGGCTGCATGGGGACATGGTGCCAGCTTGGATTGGGCTGCCAGGCTCTGAGTGCCGGTCTTCAGGGCTGCCATATGATGGTGTGTCCTCGTCCGGCTGTGGTGTGCGGACACGACGCACATGTGGGCATTGTGCTTGCTGTGTGCCTGGCCTTGGGGTTCCCTGTGGTGTGACCATCCCTTCTGCGTCACTGCTTCCGGGTGAATGCAGTCCTCCTGCATGATGTGGAGGTGTTGCTCCCACGTCGGGTTCCGATCCACAGGTCAGTCCCTCTGCATCGGGGCTGTGCCTGGTGGCTTGGGGCGAGCTGCCCGTGGCCTCCCTGCGGGCATGTGGGTGCTGCTGCGGTCTGGTAGGGCTGCATTGTGGTGGAGTGGGGGGTGGCCTGCGTCGGCTCCATTCCGTGTGGCCTCTTTGTGGGGTAGTGGTGCTTGTGGAGGCTCGCTGCCGTGGGCGCCGTGATGGTGTGGCCTCCTCCACATCATCTTCGTCCCGTTGGGTTTGACGTGTGCCTGTGGGGTACATAGGGTGTGGTGTGAGTTAAATGCTACCTAAATTAGTGTAATGCAGTTCAGCTAACAAGTGAGATTGCAGACAGTATCAATCATGCATTCAACTTGCATTTTGTTCAGTCGCCATGTGGTGCTTGGTGTGAGTGAGTATGGAGGTGCACTGCATGGGAATGTTTGAGTGACAAGACTGCATGCGTGGTTGGGGTGCACTGCGCTCAGGGTCTTGGGGGTATATTCCTGCACACTCAAACTCTACGTGCCTGACCCATGGCTATGGATGTCTATCCCCTGCCCATAACATTGATGCACTGCATGGGCAGGGTCGTCTAGGCAGCACTACGGTTCAATGGATGTAGGGCTCACTTATGGGTGTCTGCAGTTCCTCACACACATTTCTTCACATTCATTCACTCAGGCTCTGCATGTGTGGTACTTTCAGTTGCATGCATTCTGGGTGGGACTCACCTGCAGTTGGATCGATGCCAGTGCCTGCCTCCGCTCCACCAATTCCCTCGATGGTTCCAATATCAATCAAGGCACTCATCTTCTCCTCCCAAGGTGTGAGTTCGGGTGGGGGTGGTGGTGGCCCTCCTCCAGTGCCCCTGATTGCACTCCTGTGCTGTGAGAGGATGCCGCAGACTCGTACACGCAGGTCATTGAGGCGCTTGCGACAATCCTCCCCATCCCAGGGCACGCGCCCCACAGCAGTGACCCTTTAGCTGATGTTGCGCCAAATCTGTGCTCTGCGCTGGCCACTGGTTTTGTGCTGCTGCAGCTCCTCATGATGTGTCTCGGCCTCCTCCACCAGTACAGCCAGCTCCTGGTCGCTGAATTTGGGCTTTCTCACCCTGTCCAGGGCAATCTTGCCCCTAGTGCGCTCCTGTGACATGTTTTGCTGTTAGATGGGGTGGATGGCTTCCAAGGGCTGTGATATCCGACGGATTGTGATTTCCAAGATGGCCGCCGCTTTGTTTCCTGTTCCGGCAGTGACGCGTTTCTCATGGCGTGCGCTATTAGCTCCATATGGCGGTAGCACATGGTGCACCGGATTTAAGGGTTCTACCCGTTGCGTGCTATTTGCGCTAACACGAAAACTTGGGATTTGGCGGATTATCCGCCGGGGGCTTTGGCATTAGCGCTATTTACGTCTGACAGGAAAACCGCCGCATTATCGCCAAACTCGTGATGAGGCCCTATGTGGCAAACTACAAAAACCTACATGGGATTATGATTGGACTAAGGGGAGTATCTAAGTATACTTTCTGTAAGGGATTGGATTGTGATGGGGTCTCTATAGTGAGGTGGGCAACTCATGCCTTCCCTTCATGCAAGTCATCTTTGACAGTAATTAAGTACACAGCATATCATTGGCTCTCAAACTGGAAGGCCCTTCGTTATATGGCCCTCTACAATTGGTTGGCACGCTTGTACCCTTCTAGAACATTTGATTCTCTAACAGCACGAAGCTGGTACCCCAGGTGCTGGTGGATGGACTTGACCCTACCTCCCCACCCAATTAGCCCATCATCTCTCATCTCTCATGCCTTCTGCCATTCAGATTGTCTTTGAACTTGGCCTTGCAGTAGCTTTTCTTCTCTGGGAATAAAAGGGAGTTTGAGCATGTTCCTATCAATGTTCAGGCTTGCATGCCCACATCTATTTCCATCTTGGACTCACGTATCAGAGACCGTGAATCGGCCCATTTTGTAGCATTGAATTGTGCTGATTAAAGAAACTTGGCTCTCATGGTGTTCTATCTTTGCAACTTAACAAGGAATGCCTCCACGTCTCACATTCACTGTTCTTCAAGGACTGATAACCAGTTTTGGCTGCTTTAGCCTTTGACACCAGGTCAAGCAGTCTTCTTTGGGTCCATCTTCGAGCCTCAGCTTATTTCTTTGCTGCGACACACACAGCTATCAATCCTGCTTTCTCCACCGGTTGACCTTACTCTTACTAAAATTGTGACATGGAATGTCCAGATTCTATATATGGCTGTAGAAAAGAGTGATGCTGGCACTAATTGGCTTTCTACATCAGGAAGTGGCTTCATGAAATGTACCAGATGTAAGATTTGCAAGTAGGCAAAAAACTGTAAAAGTTACACCCACCCGATTTTGAAACATCTGGTTTACATAAAAAGTAAAATCACTTGCGAATCTAAGCTGGTGGTCTGCGTTTTGGTATGCTCGTGTCTTAAATGGTACATAGGAAGTACCAAATGCAAATTAAAGGTACGTATCCTACAACACGTCAGAGCCATCACCAATAAAGACTGTACATATCCCATGGCCAAGCACTTTTCTGAATTCCACAATGGGGACCCAGCAAGTCTTAAATGTTTTGGTATATATAGGGTTATCCCATGCCCCAGAGGAGGTGACAATGAGAAAAAACTCCGACAAGAAGAGACCAAATTCCTTCTCGATTTTGAGAGTAAGACCCCTGTTGGCCATAACGTTGATGAGGAACTATGCACTTTCTTAGGGACTTAATTATTTTATTATAGTAACAGAGTACCCAGACAATATCCTTCATCATCAACCCAAAGGACCCTATATTATAATTCCTGATGTTTGGTTGTTTGTAAAGGTTTTTTTCTTTCTTTTCTCCCTTGTTCAATGTTTATAACATTTTTAATTCTTGGTGTATGGTTTCTTATTCTATTCAACTTTTTATGGTAACTTGCAATATATGGTTGATCATGATCAAAGGCTATTTGTACATTTAATTGGTTAATAGGGGAATATACAGATTTGTAAAATATTTGGATATTTATCAACTGTTGCATAACATATATGGCATTGTATAGAATATTTTTTAAATTGTCTTTTTTACATCTAGTAGGATATATTTATTGCAAATATGTGTTGCTGTGTTCTATACTTCGGTTTTCCTTCATGGGTCATATATGTATCATTGATCATAGGAAGGCATTATGCACTTTATATCATGTTAATGCTGCTTTACGAATAGGTAACATTCATGTATCATAGGAATGTATCTTGCACTGTATTAGTATGCGTTCATGAACCCAGCCATTGTTCTCTTTAGTATTGAAATGTACAATGCACTAGCACTTTATAGTCTGGAATTTTGCACTGGCAAAGTAACTGTGACACAATATATAGCATTACGCTATATATGCATATGCTTATTGATTATTGTGGTAAACTGTTCCAGTGCAGTTAAATACTTTCTTAGTCGAACAAGGAGCTGTATAATCATACTACATTTCGATGGTCTGGGAATATATGTATTAGAAAAGGAAATAGCCTTTTAAATGCACTATGCACTTTAAACATGACCCTTAGAAATGCGTATTACATTTCTTAACCATATAACATCCTGAGTTATGCAACTAGTGGAATATAGTAGCCCTTTGAAACGTAACAAACAAAGCCCAAATCACGGAGAAAAGGATGATGACTTTTGTCTAAATACCATGGGCCTCATTACACGGTATGCGGTAACCATGGCGCTATTAGCGCCATGGTTGCCGCCTGTATTTTACCGTGTCCTCCTTGGTGGATGGCGGAATTACCGCCCTACTCCAAGGTGAGCGGGGGCGGTAATTCCCCATTTACCAAGGCACATCCCCATTCCTATTTTTGCCCCCATAGGGCTCAATGGGAATGGGGAAGGAGCTAATTACGGTACCGCAAATTGCGGTACCGTAATAAGCACCAAGGTCCCTTTGCGGGCCCGTTCCTTAGCGGCTGGTAAAACCAGCCATTGAGGTCGGGTCCCGCAAAGGGACCTCGTAGTAAGGTGGTAAGGGTTTACCGGTACCGGCGCCCTTACCGGTACCAGTAAACCCTTACCGCATTCCGTGTAATGAGGCCCCATGTCTTTTATAATGAAATAATGACAATAACATGTATGCTTTTTTACTAAGAACGTTGAAAATAATGCTTTTATTTTCTAATCTAATTTTCTTCGTTTTCTGTGATATGGGTAAGCTTGGCCTTGATAGCCCAATCTAATATGGCTACCAACCATAGATTTACCTTTTTTGTAAGTCACCTCTTCTATGTTTATCACTATGGTGTGTTGCCGGGTTTAAAAACAAACTCCCAAAGGGGGGAGGAGTAACTGTGAGCAAGCCACTATGTTGTGGTGAAACGCGTCAGGCTGCCGTCTGGCTAATGACATTACTGAGAAATTTTCCTTTTTAAAGAAACTGCTATGAATTAATAAAGGCTGTTTAAATATACACAACCGGTGCAGTTTCTTTTTCAACTCGTGCTTCGTAATGAGGTAATTTGGTACCTCTTGTTTGGAACTGGATGGTGAGGAGTGCAGCTCGAGGGAATAGCGTTTTCTTTGCTATTCTAAACGGAAATATATATATATATACATATATATTTATTGGTGGCACTGCCTGCTGTCTATTCACTAAATATACTTAATCTACTTGCATTACAGCATCTGTACAGTTATAAAACAACTTGCATTTTCTGCAGTGCTTCTTTACACGTTCAATCTTCATTCCCACATGAAAGTCTTCTCGATTCTTTACTTCACCATCAGATTCTATAAGGTCTATGTCGTCTCTTCTTTTGTCATCCTTCTCAGTGTGCCAGTCTAATTTCTTGTGACATCACCAGCCTCTCCTTTTCACATCTTCACACTTCTTCAGAGCTTTCCCTCAGAAGACCATAATCTCTTTGGGGATACATCACATAGGAATTTCTCAGTGGATACCTTACCCAGTGGATACCTTACCTCATAGGTACCATTACTGGCATTGCACATGTCACAATTTCCAGTTTCCAACATGTAGGCAAAAAGCTCCTGTTCATGCCCCTCTCTGGTTGATTTATTGACCACTCCTTTGCTAGTCTCCACATCTTGGCATTTTTTCTTGAAAAGTGCATCTTTGGAGTCCAGACATTCGCCACTCCCTTCAAGGATCCCGCTGATTTTACATGTTTACATGTTCATCAGCACTCCAGGTCATACGGCTGCATTGTCCATTCGGTTTACAATAGATCCATCGTCCCACATACTTCCTGCGATTCCTTGGATGCAGGAACTTCGTTCCCTCAGGTGCTAAGATGCTGGCCTCTACATATTTTCTGATTTCTTCATCCGTTAGCTCCATGAGTCGAACCCATGATTCGACATTGATCATAACCTTCATTCCTACAGCCTTCCTTGCTGTCTTCTTACACTGTGTAATCATTACCCTGATCATACGAAATCTAGACATTATCATCACCAATTGTGCTCCTAGGAATTTGAAGATGTTTGCCATCCATTGCTGAACCCACGAGAAGATAGATGTGAACCAGCTATCATCCGCAATATCTTCTGTCTCATCTTCCATCTTGTTGTGCAGGTTTGTCAACAACGTTATGGCCTCTGTAAAGGTCCCATTCTCATCATCATGAGAAGGTATGAACATGCAACATGATGGCCCAATTTTTGCACAAACACCTCCATACATTGCTGTGATCATCTAAAGGATGTATCAGTTCTGGTGGGTCATCAGCCTTATGGCCCTCAATTCTTCTGTGATCACATTGAATCCCTTTATGGTAGTGTTGATCGTCTGCAGGAGTTCCCATCAGGTAATCTGCAGCCATTTTGCATTGGCCATAATCTGGATCCCTTGGATGCAGGAACCTCGTTCCCTCAGGTGCTAAGATGCTGGCCTCTGCATATTTTCCGATTTCTTCATCCGTTAGCTCCATGGGTCGAACCCCTGATTCGACATTGATCATAGCCTTAATTCCTATAGCCTTCCTTGCTGTCTTCTTACACTGTGTAATCATTACCCTGATCATACGGAATCCAAACATTATCATCACCAATTGTGCTCCTAGGAAAAGATGTTTGCCATCCATTGCGGAACCCACGAGAAGATAGATGTGAACCAACTATCATCCGCAATATCTTCTGTCTCATCTTCCATCTTGTTTTGCAGGTTTGTCAACAACATTATGGCCTCTGTAAAGGTCCCATTCCCATCATCATGAGAAGGTGTGAACGTGCAACATGATGGCCCAATTTTTGCACAAGCACCTCCATACATTGATGTGATCATCTAAAGCACATATCAGTTCTGGAGGGTCATCAGCCTTATGGCCCTCAATTCTTTTGTGATCACATTGAATCTCTTTATGGTAGTGTTGATCGTCTGCAGGAGTTCCCATCAGGTAATCTGCAGCCATCTTGCATTGGCCATCATCTGGATCCCAGGCATAAAGATAGTCGTGAATATTGCTGAAGTCTGGCTGAACAGCCTGTGCTCATATGGAATGGCATTGAAGGCTTCTATTGATTTTGCTGAAAAGTAAATCTCCCTCCTTGTCCGGTTGAGGAATTCTAGTGATCTTCTCTTCCTCAAATGGGCATCTGCTTTTGGAAACTCTCCAATGTTCAGTGCACTTTTAGGAATCACTAACGCTGGAACATGTATGAGTACCAAGGAACACGTCCCTCCCCAATCCTAAGGCAGCTTCATGTAAACTCTGGCTTCACAAGCCCAATATTGAACCATCAGGGCGCCTGTCCCTGCTCCCATCACTAATGAGGTTGATTGTAGTCTTGCAGCCTTGACTTCTTCCCACATATTTCTTTCCCTTTGTTTGAAAGCACAATGTCGCATTTATCAGTGGAACCACCATCGTCGGGCCTGATTCATCTTATACCCATGTCAACAGTCTGGCGTGGTTAGCCCATTTCTTTAAACAAGCATTATTCATTGTCTGTACTTCTGGCAAATATTCTGACTTCAATGGATGAGCTGCAGGACATCAGGCAGGCGCCCTTCCTAACCTTTTGTGGATTTAACTAGTCAATTAACTAAAACTTGTGTTTGTTCCCAACATCCAGGCCATTCTGATACTTCTCCTCTATCAGGGCAATTCAGTCTCTTCATCTCCGCAACTACCACCTCTTCATGTCCTTTCTCAGGATATGTAAGCATCTTGCTTTTCCACGCAGGTTCCTTTTCCATCTGTGTAGTCTTGATATAATCATCCTGGAACTGAAAAGACCATTTCGATCTCCATCACAAGGTGGCCCAGCTTCCTTGAAATTGGCTTCTTGGATGCTGCAAGATGAACGAGATATCTGGCACATTGTACTCCGGAATTTCTCTGGAAATAAAAGTTTGTGTTGCATCCATGGCATAGGGTATGAATGCGTAGACATAGCAACTCTCCTTAGATGTTGTCTCTCCCCCCTTTTTGAATGTGCTAATACCACATGTTATTACCCAAATGTGCTGTACTATCTAGATACGTGTTTATCCCTACATTATCTTCCTCTGCATTTCTCTTGCTTCTCACTACTACCAAATCAGTGCTCAAATAATAATCATGAAGTATATCATAAAGAGTTCTCTTTCTCGGGAGAACCATAGGAGTCTCTACCTTAATGGAAGTGAATAAATCAAGAGCAGAACTTTCAGTTGTAGGAATCATAGTAGTCCCTGTCTCAACAGGAGCGTTAATGAAATAGGGAATGCTAAACAGAAGAAACTGAAAGACACTGAATATGGTGGCACATACGTATATCATAAACAAACATATCAATCACCACCATTTGCTCATTCTCTAAAACCGTGCCACTTTCAACATTTCTCATTTTTATTATACTCAATTAAGGAAGGAAAACACTACTCCGGCAATTGTAGTATATCCGGTAATTGCAGTAATTCTTCTACGATTGCTACAAGCAGCCTCCTTATTATAGGGCCATTTTTAGAATCCTGTAAAAACGTGTGGATATCCACATCTATTCTAACAAGTGCAGGATAAGCCTGAGGAATAAACACAAAAATAGCAAGCACGATATGATGAACATTACATTCGAGGAGAACCATCAACTCAGTCAAACAAGTATTCAGTAAGAAATTAATCGGGGCACTGCTCCCTTTTCCAATTATCATAACCACATTCGAAATCTAGTTCAGGCATATTTGTAATGTGTCAACAACTTTCTAAAGTTCATTTTCAAAGACCTCTGTGGCTCAAGAAGCAAATTTGCATTCCTGCTATAATATCTATAAGGAGTGGCCAGTGAGAACCACAGTCTAAATGCAAATCTGCATTTATTTGTCAATCCGTTGGTTTATCGTCCGTTGGGGGTGCAATTGTCTCACTGATGTAGCGCTTGATGTTGTTGAGATGAATCCAAGCTCGCCTGCCTTGAACATTTACTGCTGAGGGAGTAATGTCCTCCACAATGTACGGTCCGATAAATCTTGGCTCATGGCACTTTCTAGCAAAATTAAGGATCAGCACTGTATCTCCAGAAAACAGTTTAGGTGCTGATAATAATTCAGAAAGTCTGATTGCTGAATGGTTATCATCTGTGTTCTGAGACCGACCCCCTTTGACGCTTGAGTTGATCTGAAATGACAGAGATACTAGTGGTCATACTTGTCAAATATTCATTCAATTAATTTCCTAACATTTTCTCAGTGCTCTGGGCATCACTTTCACACCTCGATGGAGGAGTTAAAGGCATTCGCATTTGCCTTCCTGTCAGTAGCTCATGGGATGTGAGATGGTGGTCAGACCTGGCCTAATTCATTAGGGCATATAAAGCTAGGGGTAGGCAATGTAGCCATCCCTTTTTCAGTGTGAATTTAAGCTTAGTGAATCTTTCCTTTAGAAGGCTGTTGAGTCTCTCACATTTTCTGTCCGCTTGCGGGTGATAAGCAGAAGAAAACCTGTGCTTAATATTCAGTAATAATCCTATATGTTCAAATACTTCATTAACAAAATGTGGTCCATTATCGGATCTCAGCACCTCACACACTCCCCATCTTGGAAAGACTTCACGTACTAAAAACATTGCTTAACAAATGGCATCAAGGTTGTGTACAGGGACCTGCCTTGCTCTACCTGGAGAAGGGACAGACCACCACTATCATAATCGATATGTAAATGTTGAAAAGAACCATTCGGTCAAGGAATTACTCCTCTAATTGTATCACAGTGTATGCCCAGCGTTAAATACGTTGCATTTTATGTAGTAAACTGCATAGTTTGCTACATAAAATACAACATGTTCTAACAGGTAAGGTACGAGCCAGTCTTCTGCAATAGTTGCAGCAAGACTCTCCCTAGTTACATGTGCAGGGTAGTGCAGCTGTTCAAGCGTTAGCTTTAACAATGCTACTGGCATCACTGGCTTTCCTGTACTGTCCTGCCACCATAATGCTTCTGTGGGGCATAAAGAACACCCCCTTCATTTCCATAATTCCTGCTCTTCCTCTGGTGCACCATCTTGAAACTCCATTAACTGGGCTCTTGGTTAATGATTAAATCTTTTATTCACTACCATAATCATATCTACTTTCTCCTTAACATGTGGAGTAACAAAACCTGAAATATCTGGTGAATACACAACCCTTTTGTCCTCTGCATCTGCAGCTTCGTTCCCACAAGAGATATAGTCAGTTTGCTGAGTATGTGCTGCGCTTTTCACTATCGCTATCGCTACTGAGAGTTATAGTGCCTTAATAAGTCTGTCCAATAATGATGCGTCCTGCACTGAAGTGCTGTCAGCTAGTAGGTAGCCCTTCCTTTTCCAACGTGCTAGCCATGCGTGTATAGTTGACGTCACATAGGCGGAGTCACTATACACCGCCACTTCCTGCACTTCATGTTTTCGAGCGGGACAATAAGTGCTACCAATGCTGCTGCTTGAGACGATAGTCTTGCACTTGCTACAACCTCAAATTCATCATTTGCTCTATGCCTCACTACAGCTGCGCCAGAATGCCTTTCTCCACGTGTTTGATCAATTTTCGAAGAACCATCAATAAAGAGACTCTCCCCTCCACATAATGTGTTCTCTTTTACGTGCAGTATGTCATCATAAAGCTCTTCATAGTTTGCGCAGTCATGCACATGCACACCCTCTGCCAATGACTCAGCTACAATTGTGGCAGGGTTCACTATTTTACACCTGACAATTTTACTCACTGTGTTTGATATAATTACTTCATATATAGAAGCTCTCTGAGATGTCAATGTACCCTTAGGTTTCTCCAAAATGGCAAACGAAGCATGCTCCACAAAAAGCATCATAGAACAACCAATAACAATGCTTGTAGAATTCTCAATTGCGAACGCAGCGGCTGCCATTGACTGTTCGCAAGAAAAATGCACTTTTATAACCGGGTCTAAAATCCCAGTGTAATATGCCAGAGATTGTACCCTAATTTAGTTCTTTGTGCAAGTACTGCTGTCATAAATGTCCCATTTGTATGTGGAAACAAGAGAAACTCCCAGCATAATTGGGAATTCCTAAAACAGGAGCTGTACAAATTGCTTTCTTCAACTCTTCAAATCCTCCCTCCATTTCCTCGGTCCATTCTATTTTTTCCTTATTCACCTGTGCTTTCTTCAAAGCCTTCAAAAGGGGTCTTTTGTATGAACTATAGTCAAACACCCATGCTATCAAATGATTACATAATCCCAAAAACTGTTGCATCTGCTTCACCGTGTATGGTTGTGAAGGTTTCCTGATCGCTTAAGCTCTTTCAGGTGTTACCTTGTTTCCCCATGTGAGATCAATTGGCCTATGTACAACACTTCCTCTTGGAAGTACTGTAACTTTTCTTTGTCTACCTTGTATCCCTTGTCTGCTACGATAGTTATCAACTGAATCGAGTCTTGTCTACACTCATCTCTGTGATGCTACAAATCAAAATGACATCTACATACTGTATCGCAGTGCTTTTCAAATCAATATTGCCTAAATCCACCTGTAGGACTCTGTTAAAGATCGATGGAGACTCACAGTACCATTGAGGCAGCCTTTTATGTTTCAGACGAGTTTGTCAAAACGTAAATTAAGTAAAATCTTGTGAGTCTTTGTGCAACAGGATTGAGAAAAATGCATTTTTCAAATCAATCACTGCAAAATATTGCGCTTCTACTGGGATACTGCATAGTATCGTCGCTGGATTAGGAACTAAAGGAAACTCTGTCTCTAAAATCTGGCTAATCTGTCTCATATCTTGTATAAATCTCCACAACCCTCCCTTCAATTCTTCACAGGGTACAGCGCGCTATTGCACAGTGATTCTGATGGTACCAGAATACCTTGCTCCCTCAGTGCTGAGCCTCAAAAATGCCCTTGTCTGCCTCCCGGGACATTGGGTATTGTCTTGCTCGAGTTAAAATTGCTCCTGGTTTCAACTTTCTTTTAACCTCCCCTTCCCCTACTGCTTTTAATAGACCTACATCATAAGGGCCTGTAGTCCATAAAATGCTTGGCACTTTCTCCAAGTCTTCATCAAAAAATGCTGAACGCTGCCAAAGTATTGCCATACGCTATGGGATCTCCCTTTTCTCTATTCTAATCCAATAGGTAGTGCTCATAAAGAACACTACTTCATCATCTGATGGATCATCTCTAAACATATCATTGTCAGTGACGTCAGTCAAACTGCACCCTTCCCCTATGGCAATCACTGTTCTCCATGACCTACCATCGTCATCTGTTCCTTTGAGCATTGCCATTTCCCCTCGTACTATGGCTGCATCTAGCTCTAGGGGTAAGGTCTGTCCCCCTCTTCGTCCATAGGTATCTGTGGTCTAAACAAAAATTCATCAGGTATCCTCATAGTCCTTCCCAGTAAGCCAGGTAGCCATATTAACAGAATGCTCACCCCATGAATGAAAACTTTGCGTTCTATCAGCACTCCTTCCAGAGCCATTTGCCCTGTGAATGCTGATATACATTCACCCACATTCATATAGTGTATCCCAGGAGTGGAACACGGTTTATAGTGAAAAGATCAAAAAACAAATCTCGAAAAAAAGGTCGAAAAGAAAATCTCGAAAAAAAAAAGTCGCATTTTTTTTTCAGTATGTTTTTTTTTCCAATTGGGGGGTTCCCTCCAACCCCCCTTTTTTCATTTTTTTTATTTTACCCCTTTTTTTTACTTACCTGACCCCAAAAATACATATAAATAAATAAATAATAAATTCAACCTTTTTTTCGAGATTTTTGTTTCGAGATTATTGACATTCGAGATTTTTTTTCGACCTTTTGACTGACCACCGTGGAACACACTAAACCTTTGTCAGTAATTGAAAAGTTTTGTCATTAAGTCTCTTCCTAAAATATTAAATGGTGCCTGCCGTGAATAAAACAGTGGAACAGGCATGGCACATACTCCTAAAGAGACTGGGAATTCATCAGTTAAAGGAACTTGACTCATAGCTAACGAGAATACTTGAGCATTCATGGCATTTCCTGAGACTGGATATTTTCCTTCTCCTATACATGAACAAGTTGCACAAGTGTCTTCTAAAAAGGAAAAAGATTTGCCTCCTATCGTCTCATCAACCCTTGGTTCATCTTAGGGGTCTGGTGGCACAGATAGTACAGAACACATCAAGGCACCCTGTGAGCTGTCCTATTGTGGATACATGCACCCCCTGTACCTGTGAAAGGATTTCCTCCCACCACAGTGACACCCCCTATTCTAGGTGTCAATAAATGTCCTGTGTTTGCGTGCTGCTGTATCTACATGGGGTGTGCTGCGACTGCCCTTGCAGTGGATTCATTGTCACTTGCTGTGGTTGCTGTGCCTGTTACATTTGCGGCACTTGTGCCTGATACACTGGGCCTCATTACGAACCAGGCGGAATGGGTTTAATGGCGCCGGTGAAGGTGCCGGCGCCGTTAAACCCATTCCGCCCTATTACGAGGTCCCCTTGTGGAACCCGCTCTGGACATCTGGTCAGACCAGACGTCCTTTGCGGGTCCCACAAGGGGACCAGGGAGCTAACAACGGGCCTGTTATTAACGGGCCCGTTGTTAGCTCCCTCCCCATTCCCATTGAGCCCTATGGGGGCTCAAATCAGAATGGGGATGGGTACATTGAATGAGGAATTACCGGGTTCTCCAAGGTTGGAATGGCCCGGTAATTCCTCATTCAAGGAACCCAGACCCGAGTTTGGAGGCAGCCATGCCCTTATTAAGGGCATGGCTGCCTCCAAACTCGTAATGAGGCCCACTGTCTGATGTTGGGCAAATCCTTCCCTACTTGTGAGCTGTATGCTGGAGGATAAGCTGTCCCCCCTCTTGAGAACTGGCTATTTTGTGCATAGCCTTGGCTTACCCATACGTGCGCAATGTGGCCTGTCATCCCACATGTCTAACATATAGGAAGACCACGTCTGTCTAGACCCCTTGGTTGAATCCTCCTTGCGCACTCGGATTCTCATTCTGTGCATTCTGAAACCCAATTTGAGTGTTTTGCAATCCACCCCTTCCTCTCTAGCCCTTGCCTCTACCTTGTGGTACAAAAAAAGTACCCTCCTTGGTCCATCGGGCGCTGACTATTCGCCTGCGATGTACTCACTGCTTGCTGTACTCCTAGTCTTTCCCCGCTTGTCAATACTGCCCCTTCTATGGCATATGTTGACAATTTCTTCTGAACTAACTTAGCTTCCCCAAGTTTTCTAGCACCGTCTTTCTTCCTGTTTTTCACCTGCAACAGTCGACAGTGATGCACTATATTCAAATGTATTTCAACCCATGGCTTTGCCTCCATTCCCACTTCTTGAGTTGCCTCTCTATCTGCTCAGGTAATCCCTGACATAAAATGTGGTAAAATACTGCCACTGTTTTTCCCCACAGCTCGTGCGTTTTGTTACAAGAGTCCAGTGTTCATGAATGTCCTGAATGTAAGCAAGCAGATCCTCATCCTCGTTCATTTTACGTGTCATAATTGCACCCATATCTGGTACATCAGGATACTGTACTCTCCAGACATCTACCCTACAATTATTAAATGTCACTCCATAGTGCACTTTATTTTGTGCCATGACACTTGAATAGTCTGCTCTCGCCCTAATGTCATCAGCTCTTTCCCCAAGAATAGCTGTTAGGAGACCCTTAATATCTCCTATTTCTAAGGTATTTCCTCCTGTAATTTTTTCTAACTCATAAATCCATTTTCCCGCACCCACCGTTAAACTGGGGAGTTTGCACCTCAAATTATCCTTGTCCATCTGTGGCCATAGAATATACTGTGGCCTCGCCCCCACTTTTTCCATTAAGTGAAACTGCGTAAATATCGATTTTAAATCGGCTCCCATCGTCTGCCTATCCAAAGTGGGGACAATGGTTCCTGATCACATTCTTCCTGGCAATGACCTTCACCTGTTTATATTTGGCTGTGATTTTCCCTTCTCTCTATACGATCGTCCTTTAGGATGCTCTGGATATGCTATAGGACTGGCGTTCTTTCCTTAGGTTGCTCGAGATCAGACCATCTTACTTCCTAGTCTCCCTCGGGGGAACATGCACCTCCCCACTCTTTCCCATGGAAGGAGTCTCTCTCCTCATCTGACATATCTACTCCCCAACTAGTGTGACTCTCACCCCCTTCACCCTTGTCTAAGGTCAGTCTACTTAAAGAAAAGGCTCTATGCTCAAGACTGAGTGGATTATTCTCTTTGCTTCATGATTGGAAGACTAGGGTTTGATCTCCCTTCCCTCAGCTTCCCAATTTGCCACCTTCTCTTAAGTTCTGATAGGCTTTATCAGTCCTATCTCTGATGCTCCCTATATCAAAGTCCTCTTCTAGGCTTACCCTAGATGGCCCTGACATTTCTCCCTGTAACAGGTAGAACTCTTCTATACTGCTCCATTGTATTACTGGACTTGGCTCCATTAATTATTTTTGAATGCGATCAATAACGTGCTCCCGCTGTCTCCTTTTTCGTTCTAATTCTTCATCTACTTCTCTTACGTGCTTCCCATCTAACTCTTTCTTCTTCCCTTCTTATCTCTCCTTACCCCTGCTCTTATTTCTTCCTCTTCACCTTTGTATTCTTCTGTCTCTTAATTTCTGCGCTTCCTCCTCTTCCCTCTTCCTTTCTTGCTTATCCCGTTCTTCTATTTCCCTCTGTCTGCAGTCATATTTTCTTTGCTCTCTGACCTTTCTTCTTTCTTTGGTTTCTCCTCCGGATACATCTGTTCTCACTGCTGTCTGTTCTTCCTTTTATACTCGTCTTCTTTCAATCTCTTTTCTCGTTCCCTGTCTTTCCTATCCTGTTCGTCTTGATCTTCCCTTTGCCTAACGTCCTCAATGCTTTTCCCATCTAGCTTGAGTAACATATGTCCTCCCATCCATTCGTCCTGTATGAGCGTTACTTCGTCAGCATTATCCTTCTCTCCTTTCCATCTCTTGATCTTTCATTCTATCTCTGTCGATATAATTGATTGCTTGCTTTTCTCTTTCCTATTCTGTAAGACCTTAAAGATCTCCTCTTTTCTCTTATCCTCCTCTGGACTATTGTCACTGCTATAAGCAAGCGGTTTGTATATCTGATTACTATACCCCATCACCAATTTAAGTTCCTTTAACCGATACAACGGATACAATTCTATGTCTTCCGTGCTATTGGTTATTACCTCATGCGACACGTTCCTTTTTACACTGGTTAAGCATCCAATCCCCGGGTGGCGGATCATCTCTCTCTTTCTGATACATCTTCCAAAGCTCTCGAATAGCTAACCTTTTCTCAAATGCCTTTCCCGTATATGCAGCGTGCAAGTATGCAGTCATGTGTTGCAATACTGCTTTTGACAATGATCCCCCTTGTGGCCATGGCATGAACATCTTATCTGCTGTGCCTTTGCCAAATCTGCACTGTACTGTTTGAGCTTGGGCATGTGTTTTGGAAATGTCTTACATAAATGCATCAGAGGAGTAATGTCTCCCATTGTGACAAGTCTCAATTGACTGTCAATACTTACCAGTGTTTACAAAAAACTTTTTATGAAAACAACAAATATGAGTGCGCTCCATCAATTGCCGCTCAAAACCTCTATTTTTCAATGATCACAATCTACCTCTGAGTTGGTACCGACAGTTTCTCTAGATAGACGGTATGGGCCTCATTACAAGTCCGGCGGTAACCGAGGCGGTAAAACCGCCTGGTTACCGCCAGACTTGTATTACCATTCTGCCTCCATGATTCCCGGAATTACCGGGGCAATACAACCCCGGTTTTCCGGGAATCACAGAGGCGGAATGGTGTAAATCCCCATTCCCATTGAGTCCTATAGGACTCAATGGGAATGGGGATCATGGAAACACCGGCAGCATCTCGTGATGCTGCCGGTGTTTCCTCATCCGCCTGCAGGCGGGCGGTGTTAAACACGCCAGGTCAAACCTGGTAGGAACATCACCTCCCTCCTGCAGGAGTCGGGATCAGGCGGTCCGGAAACAACAGTGGCAGCGGGTTTATCGCCACCGTTATTTCCGGACCGCCTGATTTGTAATGAGGCCCTATGTCTCCTTAACCTTTTCTCAACTCTCCTTACACAATTGTCACCCTCCAACACCTTAATAACAAATAAACAAACAGACTAGTCAACTCTTCACATTTATCCTCAGTGATCACTCCTCTTATATCTGCTCCTAATAATACCCTGATCACAGGATTTGAATTGTCATCTTATATGGAACTGTGTGATACGTAGCCTAGTTTACTTTGACTGAAGTGTATGATAACTCCTTCTAAAACCCCTTGGGTTAGTATTCCCGGGCCTTCTCTCTGTTATTCACACATAAAAATCACTCAATACTTTTCCCTGTTACTTTTCCCTGTTACTTTTCCCTGTTACTTTTAAACAACCACACTTTTAAACTACCACAATCCCAACCCCTCAGTAAAGTGGCCCCACTCAGATACAGCCAATGAATATAATCTTCTCTTGCCTATATATATATATATATATATATATATATATATATGTATATATATATATATATATATTGGTGGCACAGCCTGCAGTCTATTCACTATGTATAGCCAGCCTTTACGATTACTTAGTCTATTTGCGTTACGTCATCTGTAGTTCTGAAACGACTTGCATTTGCTGCAGTGCTTCTTTACACATGCAATCTTCATTCCACATATGAAAGTCTTCTCGATTCTTTACTTCGCGATCAAATTCTATAAGGTCTATACCTTATCTTCTTCAGTCATCCTTCTCAGTGTGTCACACTCCTTGCTTGTGATGTCACCAGAATCTCCTTTTCACATCTTCAAGCTTCTTCAGGGCTCTTCCTCAGGAGACCGTCATCTCTTCGGGAATACATCACATAGGGTTTTCTCAGTGGATACCTTGTCTCAAAGGCTATTCATGGCATAGGTATCATTACTGGCATTGCACATGTCGCAATTTCCAGTTCCCAACATATACGCAAAATAGGGGCAGGACTTCCTGCAAAGGCATTCAGCTGCTCCTCTACAAAAGGACCCACCTTGTCGCTGAGACCCTGCACTAGGTCTCCCAGCAACCACAGACCAAGGCAGCAGCTCATGGCGTTCCCTTCATCTCCGAACCACCTTCACAGAGCCAATGATTTAACTCAGTGCTTGGACCACCTCTGCATCTCTGAGTTTTGCTTCATGCTGATGCCGAAAGACCACAGTCTCTACATCTGGCTAACCGGGTCCTCCAGCGTACCCAACTCAACACTGCCTGCCTGTTTACCAGCTTGTTTGAGCTCCGAGCTGCTGGCGCCGGCATACCCCAAAGCCATGTTGAGCAAGCCAAGCCTGCACACTGCCAAAGGCAGGTCGCCACTTCTCCACATTTTAGCACTGCTGACCCAACATTGCCTTCCATCCCCAGAGTTTTCAACCCACAAGCCTTTGCACCACATTGTTAGAACCCAACAACACTTTTTCTCAGCAATTAGTATTGTCTCAATATACCTCGGAAAAAGTGGCCCCACTCAGATACAGCCACTGAATATAATCTTCTCTTGCCTCTAAAGAATTCTTTGACTTTTTCTGCATGCATCATATTTTCTCTCATCATAGAGATGGCACGCTACAACCTTCTTTGTTGCATACAAACGCGGCAACTGTCGCACCCCTGGTCCCACCCCTCCCACACCCCAGCATAATGTCCTGTACGCGTAGGCCGCAACCGCGGCCCGCCCACATAACGATGTGGCCTTGCTGACATCTCCCCCCTTTTTAACATGTGAGACCACTCTCACTTTCTTACCCCATTTCTTCTATGAGGCGTAGCGTTTTCATGCGGCTCCCTTGAGGTCGTCTTGACCGGCTTGAGGTTGTCCCCTCAACGGCCTGCTTCATGGAGTTTCGCTCACCTTCTGACTCTTCCCCATCACCATGATAGGGTTCATCCCGTGTTCTGTATTCTTCACTGTCCCTGTTCCTTTCCCAGTCTCCTCCCTGGATGGGTGTTACACGTTTGAAATGCGATATGTTTCTGGTCACTGTCGAGCTGTAATTTCTCTGTGCCGTTACCATTGTGCCTTTCTTGTGCATCACGGCGAGTGGGGTGGATGCAAAAGTGGCTTCTTCCTTGCGACCCTTTGGTTGTCGGAACCATACCTCATCTCCAAGCTGTATGAGGTTTTCATGGGCTCGTCTCTTACGATCAGTGACTTCTTTCATCTTTGCTTTTCTCTCTTCATCGTTAACTTTCGCCTCCTGCTCAAGCGCCGTCGGTTCTCGTGGCTGGGGGTCTTCCGGTAATCTCGTTGTGATTGTTCTCCTGAACTTGAGGTCTGCGGGACATATGCCTGTCGTGCTGTGGGGTGTGTGTCTGTATTCTCTGAGCAGTTGGTTGAGGGCCTGCTCGATTGGTTTGTTTTGGACATGGGGGATTTGGAGAGTCCTCTTGATGCTGGCCATGAACCTTTCGATCATGCCATTTGCCTGTGGCCATCGTGGGGTTATCTTGCAGTGTTGGAAACCCATGTACTTAGCAAAATTCTGGAAGTCGTGGCTTATGAATGAGGGGCCGTTGTCTGACTTTATGATCTTGGGGATCCCGTATGCCGACAGCATTCGATCGAGCGCCGAGATGATGCTCGACGTTGAGCTGCTTTCTACTATCTGTGCGTCTGGGAACCGTGAATGTTCATCCATGAGCACTACTACATGTGTGCCATCACTCAACGGTCGGAATAGGTCTACTGCGAGTTCCTCCCACACTTGTTTTGGTAGTGGTGATGTTTGCAGTGGGTTTGGGTGTGGGGGTAGTGCTACCTGTCCACAGTTGTGACAGCCACCTACTATGCTTTCCACCAGTCTGTCAAGGTGCGGGAACCATACCTTCTGCCTGAGAAGGCGCTTCGTCGCGACCAACCCTCGGTGACCTTCGTGAGCCAGGTGCACCGTTTTGTCCCAGAGCATTCTCAGGATAATCACTTTGCATCCTTTCAGTAGTATGTGGTCTTCTACCACCGTTATTTCATCGCAAACTTGATCGAGCCATTTAACATCCTCTTGTGTGGTTTCTGCCTCTGACCTTGCTTGTTGCCTCATGAGCATCTTCTTGTTGTTCTGTAGGCAATGACGCACAATTCAGAGGGCTGGGTCACGTTCGGATTGGGTGGCTAGCTCTGCCCACCCCACCGGCAGCGGTTGGAGATGGTGGATCACATTATTTATGTATGCATCTGCGATGGAGGGTCGTGACTCAGTGGATTCTGTGGGATGACGAGACAAGTAGTCCGCCAGATTTTCGTCCTTGCCAGGGCGATGTCTCACCGTGAATTTGTAGTCCTGTAAGCATAGACCCCACCTGGCGATTCTTGGTGGCATTCTAGCTTTTGGGTTCGCCATAGATGGTGAGCAGTGCCTGGTGATCTGTGACTATCGTGAATTCCTTGCCGAACAGGAATAGATGAAAATACTCGCAGGCCCATACCACCGCCAAACTTTCTTTTTCCGCCCTGCAAGTATGCCCGTTCTGTGGTCTTTAGACACCTGCTGGCGTAAGCCACTACATATATGTTGTGTGGGTCTGCTGGGTCCTTTTGGGTGAGTATGGCTCCCAGTTCCACCGGGCTGGCATCCACGATTATTTCAGTGTCCCGGTGAGCATCAAAATGCGCCATGTCTCCCGCTTGCGAGATGGCATTTCAAATGGTTTCGAAAGCTTTCTGGAACTCTGGTGACCATAGAAATGGTGTGTCTTTGCATGTGAGCAGGCGTAGGAGGTTGCTCACGGTGGCGTAGACTTTTAGGTATCTTGTGCAGTAACTGGCTAGCCCTAGGAACGAGCGCAGGTCTGTGACGTTTTCAGGTGGTGTGGCCGAGTTGAGTGCTTTGACTGTCAGGATCTGGTCTCATCCCCTTTTCTGAAAAGATGTGACCGAATCTTAGGGACCCTTTGGAGAATTTGCATTTTGTCTCTTTAAGTGTGAGTTCTGCTTCTTGTAGGGCTTGGCATACTCTGTGCAGCGCTAGATCATGCTCCTCCTGGGTTTTACCATATACCAGCACATCATCTGAGTAGTTCAGACAGCTGGGAACATGACGGATTACCTTGTGTATTTCCTCCTGGAATATTTCGGCGGCGGATGAGATGCCGAAACTGAGTCTTTTGTACTGGAAAAGGCCAAGATGGGTAACAAATGTAGTGATGTATTGGGACTCCGGTGAGATTTCTATCTGGTGGTATCCTTTCGTTAGATATAGTTTCAAGAAGATTTTCGCCCCATGGAGGAGGTGAATCAAGTCTGTGATTCTGGGTGCCTGGTGCCTTTCGCTCTCAATGGCAACATTGGCTCTGCACATGTCAATGCACAGGCATATGGATCCGTCCGGGGATTTCTTGGGGATGGGGACAATGGGCGATACCCAGGGCGTGGGGCCTGATACTGGTTCAGTGACGTTCATTTTGATCAGTTTGTCCAACTCATCCTACACCTTCCTTTGTATATTGATAGGGATGCCTCGATAGTGTTGTGCCGCTGGTTTGATGAGTGGGTTAATGTGGAGATGAACTTTTCTGCCTTTTAGTTTTCCGAGTCCGCGGAACAGATTTGGGAAGGTTTGTTCAATGGCATCTGGTTTGGGCCATCATTTGGTATAAGATGTGTACGAGGCCCATGTCTACCACTGTCCGAAAGCTTAGGATGCATCCGCTGTTGGCCTCAGTTTTCAGGATATGCAGGGGAATCTTTGCTGCATGTTCTTTGTGTGTGCACCATGCTGTGATCGTGCCTATGCATGGTAGGGGTGTCGTGGTGCCATACGGGTATATGTCCACCGTGGCTGGTTTGATTTTTGGCATTGGCGTGAGCGATTTAAGTGCTTGTTCACTGATGATGTCGACCGTCGCTCCTGTGTCTATCAGGAATTTCAGCGGGGTGTTGTTGACGTGCAGTGTGAGGATGGGGCTATGTTGAGTGGCCGCAGTGTTGTTGTTGAGGGCCCACACATATCCCTTTTTCCTTTGATCTTCTTCTGAGGAAGGAGCTTCGCTGCTGGAAGGGGACCGAATCTCGATATACCTGACAAAACACCTTCTTTGGGAGCGTCTCGTCTCTTCCTGCGGTCAACTATCTTTGCGCGTGTAGGTGTTTCTCCGGTCTTTTTCTTCTCTCTTGGAATTTGTGTGGTCGGAGTCACCTCTGGATCTTGTTGGGCTTTGGCGGGTGTATTTGCGCCTTTCATGAGGTCGATGTTTGTTTGGAGATGGCCCTGGTGCATTTTTACACATGGCCCTGTAGTGGTCCATACCCCTGCATGGGGCGCATTGTTGTCCTAAGGCAGGGCATTCCCCTGCGTGCGGGTATTCATAGCCGCATTTGTAGCACGTGGCGGTTTGCATATAGTTTGTTGATGGTGTCAGTGTTTTTTGTGTGCTGTTGTATGGAGACTTTCTCCAGATTGTCCAATTGCGAGTCTACTGCGGCCTCCTTGCGGGCCAGCACCAGGATTTCTTCCAGAGATCTCTGCTTTTGCAGCAATTGCTTTCGGAATGGTTGAGAGAGGCATCCTGCGATGACTTGCGATCTGAGCGCTTCTTCGTTTGAGTATTTGTGGAACTCTCAATGTTTTAGTTTAATGCGAAGACGCATGATGAAGTTGTCGATAGATTCTCCTTTTTCTTGTCTGGTAGTATGAAAGATGTGGCGTTCATAATCGACGTTTGTGTGCGGAGCGAAATACTCTGATAGTTTGGCATGGAGTTCTTGATATGTTACAGTGTCCACATTCAACAGTTCACCCGCAATGTCCGTTACCGCCGGCCCCACTGCCATGAAGAGTGTGTTCTTGAGTCTCTCGTCGTCTGTTAGACCTATGGCTCCAGCGTAGAATTTGAAATCTGGAATCCATGTGGTCCAACGAGGTCCTAGGTTCGAGGTGTCCCATATTTCAAATGGGTTAGGCATGTGCATGACTTGTGGTGGCCTGTTGTTGCTGGTCATTTCCTTGAGGGTTGTCTGCCCCTCCCGAGGATGACGCTGTCGCAAGCGCTGGGTTTGACATGCTTGCGTGTTAAAGCTGTGGAGTCTCAGTAAAAGAAAACAGGGGCCCCTTCTGGGTGTTATGGCCATAGTATTTCTGTGCTAAATATCTGTGTTGTCTTACTTGTAGGCACGTGTATATCACGTATGTGTGGCTCCTTCTCGAGCGTTTGATGGGATTGCTTCAATTAGCGTTGGGCTGCTGGTTTCTGGAGCGGTTGGTTTCAGGCATCTGGTGTGCCACTGTTAATTCTGGTCTGCCAGCTGTCCGTGTATGCGAAGCACTGGAGAGACTTCTCCGAGCGTCTCCGGTCGAGAGCTCGCTGGCGTGGTCACGCCTGCGTGCGACGGGAGCTCCGACTCGTATTATTGTCTTGGCTGGTGTGTGCACGCGTACCGCTGCGGCGTCACACTTTCTTACGAGGTGCCTCATAATTGACGTCGGGAGAACCTCGAGGGTCTCCCCGGATGCAGGCCAGTGCTTCTCCCTGGACCTCTGTGCGTGGCAGTCTTTCTCCTTTGATGGAGGCGCGCCGACGCGCTTCACTGCTCGACGGCAGGCCTCGCGATCAGGTAGGCAGGGAGTGCTCCCCTCGTCGCCATTGTTATGGCCCTGGTGGGCCTTGGGTGGCCAAACGTAATAACTCCACACGGAGCCAACAGGGTGTATAACCTTCTTTATTGCATACAAAGGCGGCAACTGCCGCACCCCTGGTCCTGCCCCTCCCACGCCCCAGCGTAGCGTCCTGTACGCGCGGGCCGCAACAGCGGCCCGCCCACACAACGATGTGGGCTTGTTGACAAGAACCACTGAATATAATCTACTCCTGCCACCAAAGAATTCCAAATCTTACATGGATGTATGGCCCTAGTTGGATCACAGCCACCGGCTGCCTCAGCTCTGCCTTCCTTAGATCCATGCCAAAAGCATGAGCTGCACAAACATTTGGAGGTGGCGTGGCCGTGTGCAGCCTCTATCCTTTTCCTAACTTAGGGGTGACACTGCGCCATGTGTCCAGGCCCTGAGGAGCCTGCCCCTGACACCATCCCCCCTCAAGATCAGGGAGACGCGAGATTTTGCATAATGGAAACCTTCTGTTGAGAACCACACTTGTAAATATTGAGAGGACTTGAAATCTACTAACATATTGTGCAAATAGTAAATGCTTCTATGGTGGATATATATTATTGCATTGAACATAACTAACATAGCACGTCTGTGTGATGGCTGCCCCAATGCAGTGTGTGAATAGCTCACAACAATGGGAAATTGCGAGTACGAAAAGAATATCCACCTGATAAATACACTGGCTCATGCCAAGCATAGCACAGTGTAACAGCTCCTGGATACAGGTCAAAAAGGCTTTCAATTAATAGTATATCAGCAGAGGCGTGAAGTAACCACAGGGAGGGAAGACTATAAACAAGAGCTCTCTTTGTTCGTTAGATTGAAAAACAGAGTAAATGAGAGAGATTTGTGTGAGGGCGCTACCAAATAAATTTGCTGTCAGCTGGTGAAGTCCTTCAGGCGATAAAAAAGGATAATTGACCAAATGGAAGTAATAATGTGTCAGTAACAGTGATTATATGCCTGTGAATGTGGACATGAAGTACACCTTGGGAATCAAACCAACAGCTGCGCTTTCACTCTAGAAAACCTGTGGAATAAACAGCAGAAGCTGCAATCGGTTGCATACTGTGTGGTGATGCTGAGGATATTTTACAGGCCCACATCTGAGCTAAGGTAAAGATATGTTGTTGGATACCCGTGGAACATTAAGACTCAGGGCTCTTATTATGCGCCTATACCTCATGTTCTTTGCCTGAACGGCTGCAATATACTGAAGGTACTTTCAGAAGCTAAATATATAAGAAAGTCAAATATGATCAGGCAAAAATAAGGATAAATAGCACAATGCTAGCCCTGTTTAGAGCAGGGCAAGCGCAGGCATTATGTGCAGTAGGAGAGATTCACAACTTGGACCGATTAGTGCAGGCGCAGGCACAGCCTTTTGGCCTGTTGACCCTGGACATCTTTGACTGTAGCTTGCAGGGGCGCATCACCCAGATTTTCTGTGGCTAGTGTTAGACTTCCTTTTTTCAAAATGTATTTTATTAAGCATGTTCTAAAACCAACATTGTCGTTTGTCTTATAAACACATTTGTGCTGCTCAGACATGAATAAGAAAACAGATTTCACGTACATTTTTGATTCAACTAAAACACCCCCTCCTCCCTACTCCCCCATTTGAGACAAAACGAGTCACTGGTGTTAATCATAGGGGTAGTGGCGTTCGGTCCTTTGGGGTGTCATTTCCCCCGAGTCGTCTCCAGTCACTTATAGGCCTCGAGCAAGGGAGCCCACTCCATTTCTCTGCTTGGGGTGATTTCGTGGAGGGCCCCATTGATATTCTCCATCTCATAGAGTTTGCTAGCTTTCCCGGCCAAGGTAGATTCCGTTTGGAGAGTCTGTGATTACCAGCTAATGGTGATACAGACCCCCGCTGCTAATAGTACGAAGTGCGTCATTTGGGGGGCATGTTTCCACCGGTTTTCCTGTTCTTCCAAGCCGAATAGTACCAGTCTAGGATCGCACTCTCGATTGATCCCGTCTATTTTTCTGATCCATGCGAGCACCTCTTTCCAATATGCCTGCGTTATTCGGGCCTGACCACCACATATACCAGTAGACAGCCTGGGCCCCGCATCCTCTCCAGCATTTGTGGCTTATATGTGCAAACATTTTGGAGAGTCTCTTGGGGTCGTACTGAAATCTGTGCAGCAATTCTATTCCATGGATTTTATACTGGGCTGAAATTGCGGTTTTGTGCGCTGATCTGTACATCTGAGACCATAGTCTGTCCGACATCATTGAGTCCATGTCTTTCTCCCATCTTTTCTTTGGACCGTCATTTCTGTTTCCTCTGGCATTCAGCAGGGATCAATATAGCTGTGAGATGAGGCCCTTTGTTACAAGGGATTCACTTAATGTTTTCTCCATTGATGTGAGGTCTCTCTGGATTTTCTTCTTCCATTTTGAGGTTAGTAGGGCTCCTTTGAGTTGTAAGAAAATGAACACTCCCAGGGATCCGGTTTTTAGTCCAGTTTCCGAATCTTGGATAGATATACATCCGTTCATTTTGACCAATTGTCCCACTCTTTCAAGTCCTGCTTCATACCATTTCTGATAGTGTTGGGGGTCTCAGATTTAATTCCTAATGGGGGGAACCCATATGCAACTCATGGGGGATGGCCAAGTCGTGAGTCCCCCCATTTCTCCCTTGCTCCACCATAGCTGAAGGATTGGTCCCATCGCAAAGTGACTGACTACACTGTTGGGAAAGGCCTTCTTTGGCACCCAGAGCCATTCTCCAAGAATCACAGGGCACTTTAGGTGGTTTTCAATGGCAACCCATTGTTTTTGTTTGTCTCCTCTTAGGTGTGACACCAGGGCTCTCAGCTGGGACGCTCAATAGTATGTGTACAGGTCTGGGAGACCTGTTCCACCTTCTTCCTTTGGTTGGATTAGGGCAACGTAGGATATCTGCTGCTTCTGCCCCAGCCATAGAAATTTAAGGAGCATGGTTTTCATGTCTGCAAAGTGGGTTTGTGGGATGGTGATTAGGAGCATCTGGTATTGATATTGATAGAGGAGTTTGGGGAGTTATTACCATTTTTATGGCATTTAGGAGGCCCAGCCATGATATTGTTAGCTTGGGCCCTCTTTCCAGGTATTTTGTTATCTCTGTGATAAGCGGTGGGATGTTTATCTCATATAACTCTTCCGGTGCTTTAGCAACATTGATTCCCAGGTATGTTAGATATTGATATGTCATTGGGATTCCCCATGTAGTCATATTGCTTGCATTTGGGTGATTGGGTGTCTTATATGGGAAGGGCATCGATTTTTCCACATTCACTTTTAGTCCTGCCCATTTTCCAAATTCCCTTAATGTCTGTAGCACTCTGGGTATGGCGGTCTGGGGGTCTGCCAGATAGAGGCGTATATCATTGGCAAACATAGCCAGTTTGTATTCTGTGCCACCCACTACGATCCCCTGAATTGCTTTCTCTTTCCTGATGGCATTGCCCAGAGGCTCGATGGATAGGATGTGGAGGAGTGCCGATAGGGGGTACCCTTGTCTGGTTCCTCTGGACAAGTTGAATTCTTCAGAGAGTTTGCTATTCTCAGCCACTTTTCCCCTTTGGGGCTCTGTAAATTGCCTGGATCCCACGTATGAATCATTCTCCGAAGCCCATATTCCTGAGTGTGGTCCAAACTAATAAGCGCATGATCCCTGTCAAGTCCCCTGGAGTGCGCTATGATATCCAGGGTCTTACACATAGCGTCTACTCCTTGTCTGCCTTTTATGAAGCCCACCTGGTCTGGGTGGATCAGGCGAGGCATTATCTCTTTCATACTGTAGCTAGGACCCTGGTGTATATCTTGGCATCAGTGTTCAACAATGAAATCGGTCGGTAGGACTTACAGCGTGTGGGGTCTTTACCTGCCTTAGGGATTACCACTATGTGCGCCAAGGAGAATAAAGGGGGTGCACAGCCAGACTCTTGGATGTGATTGAATAGGCTGGCTAGGTGGGGGGCCAGGGTTCAGTCAAAGTGCTTGTAGAAGCTCATGCCATATCCGTCCTCTCCTGGAGCCCCTCCCAAATGGAGTCTCTTTATTGCAGCTTTTACTTCTTCTGAGGTTATGTCAGATTCCAGGAGCGATTGTTCTGATCCCTTTAAGTGTGTTAGTCCCACCCTCTCAATATATTCTCCTATCTCTTTCTCATCTGTATTGCCCTCCGAGGTGTAGAGGTGTTTATAGTACTTGGCAAACTGACTGGCTATTTCCTCTGGGGATTGTACCCTTTCCTCCTCCTCTGTTTTAATTTCCTCTACCCATCTCTCTGCTCTTTGGCCTCTTAATCTAGGGGCCAGCATTTTATCTGCTTTATCGCCCTTTTCATAGAATTTTTGCTTACCCCTTAAGTGCCAAGGGCGAGGTATCTCGTCCTTGGGATTACCTCTATGTTGCCAAGGACGAGATACCTCATCCTTGGCACTTAAGGGGTTAATGAAACAGAAAACATTAAAAGGCATTGAATGGTGAAATACCAAAATCACCAAAAAAGTCCTTGGCACTGGGGGGGACCCATGGCAGTTAGCTTTAGTTTCCTTACTATGTGTCTCATCCCCAGTGCTATGAGCTCCTCTCTTTTTTGCTTGAGAGTTTCAAGGTGGTCTTTGCCATAGGACCCCTGGGCATGAAGTCTTCCCTCTAGGTTTATGATTTCCTTCCCCAATTTCTCTTTCTGTAGCCTCCGTTTTCTTTTACGCATAGCCCCTTCCCTCTAGTGGCCCTTCCATACTGCCTTTCCCGCTTCCCATACTGTAAATATGTTTACCTCACCATTATCATTTATTTGGAAGTATTCTTCTATTATGGCTTTTAGTTCCTGAGTGTAGAGTTTGTCCTTCCACAGGAAGTCATTTGGAGTCTCGGTGGTCGAGCCCTTCCATTTCCAGCGATGCTGTGACCATATCGTGGCCTGACCAGCCTATGGGGCGAATAGCGCGATCCCTGACTCTAGATCTGGTTTCTTTATTTACCAAATAGTCAATTCTGGTAAATGTATTGTGTACCCCCAATCTGAACGCGTTCCTCTTTTCATCTGGGATAATTGCTCTCCAGACATCCACCAGGCCGTTTTCTATGAGGCTGGCCCGAAATGTACTGCCCTCTTCCCTGGAGTGGTCTTTGGTTATCACTCGATTTGCTTGCCTATCTATTTGTGGGTCAGCCACAACAGGGCCTCTGCTATTTCCCATTATGGTGGACAGGGCTTTCTCATTGTACGTCCCTTGGCCTTGGTTGGGTCTATATACTCCTGCTAAGGTGATCTGCGCAGTTTCCCATTCACTTTGAACCACCAGGAGCCTACCTTCCATTAATGTTTTCACTACTGGGTTCTTCAATCTGATTCCTTTACTTAATATCAAGCCTACTCCCCCTTTCCTTTGGTCTGTAGATGCCCAGAATGTCTGGCCCACCCCCCCTTCCTCTCAGCGGCTTCTCTTCCCCTGATTTGAGCCTGGTCTCTTGGATAAAAAGGACGTCAAGGGCGGCCCTATCAAATTGCCTCACTACCAGGGATCTCTTAGTGGGGGAGTTTAGCCCCTTGACATTGAGAGTACCCACCTTTAACATTGCTCTCCCGAGTCCCGCTTTGGTAGGCACTTCCTTCTCTATGCTGGGTACACTCTGTTCTGTCTGTTCCTTCCCCTCTTGCCCCTTCTCCTTGAATAAATCATTAATCGTTGCATCACCCAGTTAGTGTTCCCTGTCGGTTTAACTGTAAACGTAACTAAACCCCTTAATGAAACGCAGCCATTGTGAATGTCCCAGGTCCTTCGGGTTGAGACGCCCTCTTGGAACTGAGGGCCAGTAGGGTTAAAACTCGTCCCTCGAAGGGGACTCCCTCTGTTAATCCCATTCCTTGTTTTGGTTACTTTATGTGTCTAGATTATTGTTGTTCCTTGCTTTCCTTACTGCATGTGCATCGTGCCCCTGGTATGAGCCTCCCCTTTACCTTTTCATGGCGGTTTTGTTGGTGATGCCGGACTCACCTTGGCGTACTTTCTCTCCACCTTGACGTCAAGGTGCGGCCCTTCCACTGTTTGTGCTCGGAGTGAGTGGGCCCCTTGGGGGGCGGCAGGGCCCCTGGTTTTGTTTTGGTCTGTCAAATGTTTCAAAACTAGTTTTGCTTCATCGGGGGTGACCACTCTATAGTCCTCTCCTTTCTACTCGAAGGACGGCTCGAAGGGGTAACCCCATCTGTATCGGATAGCCTGTTCTGTGAGCCACTGGGAGAGAGGCTAAAGTGAAGCTTGATAGGTCTTCGAATATCTTCATCTTTGAGCCCTGAAACTCAATGTCCTGCATCTGCTTCACTTTGAGAAGGATTTCCGATTTCTCTTTAAAGCTGAGGAATTTGACAACTTCTGAGCGTGGTCCTCCTCCGAATGCTCTTCCTGCCCAATGGACCCTCTCAATTTCCACTTTCTTACCTCCATCCGCCTCATAAAGCTGGTTAAATAGGTCTTGGACCTTCGTCACCACCTGAAGCAGGGTTTCTCCTTCCTTTTCCTCCAGTCCTGGTATGTACAGGTTTGACCTCCTTTCTCTATTTTCCATATCGTTTACTTTGAGGGACAGTTCTTCTCTTAACTCTATATCGGTCATTCTGGTGTTTAACTTCAACTCCACTAGGTCCATATTGATCTGGTTGTGTTCAAGATTGTCCACTTTTCCTGCAATATGTTCTACCTTCCCTCTTATTTCCGAAATGGATGTTTGAATGTCTGATCGTAGCGCCCTGATTTCGACCATGATCCCAGCTATGTCCTCCTTCGTGGATGCGTTGCTCATTGTGTTGGTGCCTGTATAGGGGTATTCACGTACGTGAGGCTGTTGTCTTCAGTATGGTTGCAGCCTATCTAGGCTTCTTCCGGGGGTGGGTCCCTCTCTGTCTCTTTGGTATTTTTGCCTTGGCAATGCCGGGGGTTTCCCCACGTATCTCTATTCTGCTTTCCAGGGTGCTTCCTTGCTGGAGTTTCATGGGGATATTGCAGACTGAGTTAAGGGGTGTGGAGGCCCTCTGGGTGGGCCCTTGTGAGGGGGTCCTTATGACTGTCCTTTCTTGCTGCTGTTCTAGGTTTCTTCCCCTGCGGGTGGGAGATAGATGCTACTTCCCAGGCAGGGAGTCTTGAGGGGGCTTTAAGCCGCTGAGTGCTTCTTTGGGTTGTAGTTGGGATGCAGGCTCTGTGGGGTGCCCACCCGCTCTGTGAATCCCGCTCTGACTTCACTTCAGGGAGACTCTGGTATCAAATGACTCCTTATTGTTGGACTGTGTGTTGAACTTTTCTAGTTGTTAGTGAGGTTTGTTCTTGTATGCTCTATGGGGGAGCGCTCCCCGGCACGCGACCCACCGCTGGCCACCTCCCCGTGGGACTTCCTTGTCCCTTCTTTGCTGCGGACTGGTGTTTTTTTGAGCTCCCTGTGCGTTCTTTATGGCACCTGGTAACCCTCCCTGAGTGAAGGGGGAAATGGTGGCCACGCCGGCTCGACAAAAGCTGGCGCCCCCCCTCTCTGTACTGGTGCCTTGACCCCCCTGAATTGCTAGGGGAAAGGATGGGGTGCCTCTTCCCTCTCAGTCTTTATGACCATCTTGGGTACGGTGTGGAGTTCCTAGCCTCTTTTGGGTCTTTCCTCATTGGGTTCCCACGTCGTCTCTCTGGGGTCCTCGCTTGAATCTTTGTTCCAGTTCGGCACATCCATTGGGGTACCAAAATGGAGGTGGCTCCCCTAGGATCTGTTTCTCTTCTCTGTGTCCTGCCTTGTCCTGGCTGTCTATTCCACGTACCTCATTTGCTGGTGGCTCCGGTGTGGCGGGAGGAGGAGCTCAGTAATACCCGGGGCATTGCGGCTCTCTCGGGTTACTTTCTTTTGCTAGTTGGGGGCCTTCTGTATGTTTTACTGGAGCCATGTTCCTGACAGATCGGTTCACTGTCAGCCTTGATGCCATCTCACTATTTGGAATGCGACTGGTGGGGGATGTCTCCTCAGGTCCAGCACTGGTTTCCTCCGCTGTGGCACCAGTTATTCTCTTCTGCCACTCGGCTCCTGTTTCGGGATGGAGCCCGCTCACCATTCGGTGTCCCCACGTCAGGGTCTTATCAGCTATCAAAGGATTGGCACCTCGTCATGGTCGGGGGTTCATGGAGGTGTTCCTCAGCGGGATGCAGGGATGGCCTGTGCATGGTTGCTTCTCTCCTTCTTTCCCCGGGCCTCCGGTTCCACGGTCCTGGTTGTCAGCGATCTGATTCTTTGGGGGCTCTGCTTCTGTCACATGGGCTGTTACCCTCTCACACAAGTCTGGCAGCCTCCATGGGCCTTTTGTTCTGTCTGTTGGGGGATCCTCATCAGTCACTTCCCCTTCGTCCGTTTCGCGCTGTTCATCTTCTGGCCGCCATGCTCATGACAGTGTGGGTGAGGGGAGCCTTGTTCTTTTCTTGGTTTCCTCTCCGTGTAGCCTGGGGTTTGGAGCTCCTATAGTTTCTTTTGAGCCTATATGCACAGAAGCCTTAATTTCTTCTAATTATTGTATTCGGGATTATCTCTTTACCACCTCAATCGTCCCCGCTGAGAGAGGAGATGAGCTTCAGGCAGCCATTGCCTTCTGCGCCCCCTAGCGGTCTCCAAGACTTTCTTTTTTAGTCCGGTTATAGAGAGCTTTCGCTCTTTGACAGATCTCTTGCAACAGGATGTACAGGGGCCTTAATGTCAATCAGTCGCCCTGTGATGCAGAAAGAATACATCATGGTGAAAGCTTTCATCTACTGCAGGCCAATTTTTAGATACTAATGAAGCTGTGTAAGGTGGGAAGACAATGCTGAAGGTTGCCTTTAAGAGCTACTTTTGTTTCCATGCTCTTTGATGCATTACTTGTCATTGACATTTGCAATATCACTTGACACCAGATGCTCCCTTAGGCGCAATTCGAGCTCCTTTCACTTGGGTAATTGCCTCCTGCACATTTACCCCTTTCCCCTCCCTAGCTGATGGGTCTAAAGATGAACTAACTGCACCTCTCTTCTCTCTTGCGCTAGACTCAAACTGCATTGCCCATGCACAAGGTTTTGACCTTACCCAACATGTGGCATTATCCAATGTCCTGCAGAGCAGGCATTCAATGTCACCCCTATGTTGGTGCAAAGCACATGGCTTCATATGGTGGTGTTCCTTGTCGTGCTTAAGCTTATGTTTGTTTTTACATATTCTATGATCTCTGCATTGTTGGTGTAGGGGCTTGAGTTCTTGACTTGGAAAAGGAAGCAACCTCATAGCTCAGTTCAAACCTCTTCTTCGATGGATCTTTTTTAATGGCTTAAAATAGCCTGTAACATCTCACAGTTAAAACTTAATACTAATAATAACTTGATCAGCTGCACAAAGTATAATGTTCCATCTTAAACAAAGGGGATACTCAATTACGTGCTAGAAGCATAGCGAGGTACAGAAGAGCACCATCTGAAGACACTACTGCCAGGGAGAACTGCAAAGTCAGAAATCTTCTTTTTAAAGTTTTATTTTGAGGAAGCAATCAGCCTCATTGTTCTCTAGACAAGGGGACGTGTCTCTATGTGTGACAGCTTCAGGTCTGTCCAGGGATCAAATTAATGAATTCATCCCTAGAGACAAAGCCCCTAGACACCCAATGCGGTTTTTTAAAATTATACTGGTTTCCCTCTGTAAGCAGTAGAACACCTTTTAATAACTACAAATAAAACACCAAGTTTAATCAAAATGTGTACTACTGTTTGTAGAGCAAATCTAGTGAACTTCATCTTCTTCTCCATCCAGCTGAATTTGTAAAATGTCTATTGTGAATATTTTAGACTACATGTCCCATAATGTGAAGAGCCCAACATGCTGATGGATTGATGGAAATGTGTGCTATGTATTCAGCCTACACCCACTAAAGTAATTTTCTATTGTTTGTAAATAGGTTGGTCATATGTAAAATAAAACCAAGATATCAAATAAGGGGTCAAATGCAGGGAGATGCTAAATGAAATGAGCAGAAGTGACCACATACATAAGTCTTACAATTAGCCATGGTAGCTGTGCTCAATCTACTATGCCTTTAAAACATATGTTTCAAAGGGCCAGACAAGGACCCATTTTTTGCTAAAAGAGTCTGAGTCATCTGTGTTTGCTCAGTGTCCCTGCAGAGATGTCTTTTTCCCATGCTCTTCTGACATTGACCTGTTGATCACACTGTTGATATGGAAACGTGTTAATCCCACAAAAAAGGAACTGCCCACTAACATCAAACAAGTTCCCCTGTTAGCCCCATTCACTGAAAGGCAGCCTGTCGGGGAACTCTGCTGCGCAGTTACTGCACATGCGGTTATAGATGCAGAAGCAGCAGCCAGAGAGGTAAGGTGGGGAATGTGGAGAGGGGAGTGTGAGTGTGTGTGTGTGCCCATATGTGCTTATGTATATGTGTTTATGTATGTGCTTGTGGTGCATGCGTGTGGGTGTAAGAATGTTTTGATGTTTGTGAACAGGGGTGGGTCGCATGTCCAGGGGTGGCCGGGGTAGCCCCTGCTCAATCAGTTGCAGGCTGTGGGGGGAGGAGAGCAGGGGGCGGAACAGGTATTGCAGGGGTGCTCTCTGCATTGCAAGAGATGGGGGAGGGGGATGCACAAGGGCAATGATGATTCGGGGCCCATGGAACCAGGCTACAGTGAAAACAGCCTGCAGAAAATCATCATAGAACCCGCAAGATATTGATTCACACATTTACAAAGGGCAAATTCTATACACCCAGAAAACAAAGGCAATTGGCACTGATTATTAAGGTAGCAAGTTGATAGTTGTGCTGAACCTAGTACTGGACTTCAAAGTACCCATTTCAAAGACTACATTCATTCTTTGTGCATTGTGACTTGAGAGGACAAGAGATCCTTCTCATTGGGACCCCTTCCCCTGCTTTCTCTCTCTCTGGCCGATAGCCTTGGGCCCTCTTCCTTAACCTTCCTGCGAGGCAAAAAACCTTGGTGTCATCTTTGACTCCGCTCTCTCTTTCCCTCCTCACATCTCAAGAAGGCCCACTACCAGCTGCACCTCCTCAAAGGGACTCTTCCCTTTCTCACTTTCCCCCAAAAGCTCACTGGCTCCAGAGCCCTGGTTCTCTATAGGCTGGACTACTGCAACATCCCCTTTCCCTATCTGCATTCCTCTACTATATGCCCTCTGCAACTAATCCAGAATAGGACTGCAAAACTTACACTTGGCCTCAAGCCCAGGGACTGCATCTCTCCAGCCCTGAAATCTCTCCACTGGATCCCGGTGTCTGCAAGGATCAAGTTCAAGACCCTTTGTATTGTCCACAAAGCTTTCTGGAGCCGGGGGATCGCACTACATCCAACCCTCTCTTCCAAAATACTTTCCTTCTCAAGCCCTTCGCTCAGCTACCTCCAACACTCTAAGGGTTAGACACTTCTACAGGCAGAGAGTGGGGGGTTGATCTCTCTCCTCTGCAGGTGCCTACCTCTGGAATGGCTTCCCTGGCCCTCTGAAACGTGAGCCGGACCACCTGAAGTTTCGGAAGCAGCTCAAAACGTTTCCCTCCCCTACTGACCTACATGTCTGCTGTAACGACTGGCTGTTTTGCCCCTGAGAGTCTCACTGGGTACCAGGCTCTTTCTTGATCAGTCACCCTTGCACTGCCTCCGGGCCTACCATGCACTCAGCGGCTGTAACTGTAACCCAGCAGTCCCTTGTTCTCCTTGCACTACCCAGCGCCGCGCTGCCCTGGCTGAACTTACTCAGAGCATTTCTGCCCTGTTTTCCCTCCCCTCTCCTTGCACTCCCCCTCCCTTTCCCCTTGCACTTCTCATTCTTGCACTGGCACAATCTAAATGACACAAGGCCTAGTTTGTCTTGTCCGCCCTCTGTCTTCCCTCCCTTGTCTTGTCACGCCTAGAAACACTTGTGTACAGGTGTGTTATAAATGACTTACCATATCATATCATAACAACGATACCAGCTGGATCCAGTAAAGTCTCCCAACTCCTTCAAGTGCACAGTATTGTAGGACGAGCTCCAACTCAGGTGTAGCCATGGCAGAGGATGGACGGACAATGGGAGGACTAGGCTCAAATATGATCAGTGGCAAGTCTGAACACAGAATTCATTATGTGAGGTGTTTGTGAAACACTACATCTATGTTCACACCCTACACTAAACTACATCCCATCCACATCCATATTGTTCCGAGGTGCTTGTCAGTACAATAACAGAGGCTAGCAGTCGAGCGCATCAGATTCATTTGTCCCTTTCCCCAAAATGGTGGACCAAGGTTTTAAGCACTCAGTGCACTCCAAGTATTCTTTTCAGTTGTCTAACGAGAACAGGAGAAAGATAATGAGCAAAACATGGGAATCGAAAAAAAGGGAAATGTAAGGGTGCAGAAGACGGACTCTGACACAAATGTGGCATATTTGGGGCTAAAGACCTTTATTCAGTAAAAAAAAGCAAGAGAAAACCTATCTTTCCCTATTCCTAAGAGCGGTTTCCCTGTCTCAACTAATGATCTAAAGTCACTGTCAGGATGTCTATTAAAGTAAAAGTGTCCAACGTACTGTGTCAAGAAACCCCTACTTCTGGCCCTTACACTAACGTATAAAGCAGTACTATTCTGATCCCAGGAGAATGTCTCCCTTCTCCTGGCATTCAGTCTCAAACAACCTGAGGGAATGAATCCCTTCCCCAGGTCACAAACTTCCAAGTAATTTTACTTTGCGGACAAGGAGAATGCCTCCCTTCTCCTGGCGTTCCAAAAGTTCCAAACAATAGGCCTGGAGGAATGACTCCCTTCCCCTGGTCACAAAGATCCAAATAACATTTACTTCAAGAGCCAGGAGAATGCCTCCCTTCTCCTGGTGTTCGGTCTCAGTCGCACATTAGCCTGCAGGAATGATTCCCTTGGTCAGGCTTGTTGGACCTTCCACTTGGTCCGCGTTACCAGGACAATGACTCCCTTCTCCTGGTAATCTCAAAACCATCTCTTACAACTAGGGGAAATTACTCTTTTCCCATGGACTTCTTCTGATCAAGTTTCACACTTACAATATCCAACTCTGAGTGGTAAGAGGGTCCACAACCCTGGCTTCTCTCCTCTTCTTTGGTTTGGTCCACTTGTTCCACTTCTCTGCCAAGTACTGGCACAATGAAAATGACTAGTATAGCTTTCTTGGTTTGGGTCCCTGACCCTTGTTTCTCTTCTTCTTTGGTTTGGCCCACTTGGTTCACTTCCCTGCCAAGTACTGCCATAAAGAAGATGACTCGTATTACTCTCTTGGTTTGGGCCCTCGACCCTAATTTATCTCGCCTTTTATTTAGGTCCCCTTGGCTGCCTTGGTTGCCAAGTATTGACACGAGGAAGATAGTCCTGCTCAATATATTTGTACAGGGTTTTTGCTGGCATCTCTCTCCTATGCCGTGTGCTTCACAGGCATCTCTGTGTCTCTGTGGATTCGCCTCGATGATCTCCTGCCCAGCCCTTGGAGCAACCGTCTGGACACTGCCTCTTGCATTCGCGTCACAATCGGACAGCCTCCTGTTACCGTCTGGAATCTGTCTGGCAAAGGAGTCCCATTGTCCTCTTGACTCCGGGAGCGAACTGCTCTTGGCCCCGTTCTGGCCTTCTCTGAGTCTCCTTCGTTCTTCCCGGGCTTTGCAGTCTCTCATCCTAGTTGGCTGTGTCTCCCTGATAGGCAGTACTTCCTTGGTGTTTATGGCATAGGAGGAACCACACCTCCGCGGAAGTCTATACTGCTGCAGTTCCTTCTTGGTATTGCTCTTTATGGCTCCTGAGGGCCACCTCTTGGCAGTACTTGCATGGCTGGCGATCTTTATGTTTCTGATGATCTTCTTTGTGCTAGTACTTGTGTCAGCTATACTATTTTTATTGTCATCAGTCTTCTTCGTCTCAGTCCTTTTAAGGAAAAGGTTAGAATTAGCTAATCGGTCGAGCATAGTCTTCTTAACAAGATCAGAACTAGCAGATTTAGATGACAAATTAGTACAAGAGTATACTGTGGCACCTTCTGAATAACTATTCCCAGATATTATAAGCTTTGGGTTTTCCTGGCTGTGATGGCAGGGGTGATCCTTCATGGGACAAGAATCTTTACGTCTAGAAGGATTTGCGGTGCATCCTCCCTCATATAACCACCCCTAGTGGGACTATGGGTTAGTGGCCTCACCACACTAGCCTCATGGAAAGGGGCTCCCCTCTGGGGAGAAGTGACGAGAGCAAGTGAATTGTCACAGGAAGTAAAACACCAGAAATCCTAGGGTTTAGTGGGCAATCAAATTATTGCATAGCCCTATAAAAGAGAGAAGGATATAGCATTAATAAGCACAGTCAGGACAGCCCTCCAACGATGATAAGGTGCACCTGAAGAGCAGAGGAGAATGAGAACCCAGAGCCTGATGAGTACCGCCACAAAACAGCTGGGGCACACAAACACTCTAAGGAGAAAAAACATCAGCCTGATGAGAGCTATATCTCAGACCCTGATGAAGGTCACAGAGCAGGGAGTGTTAGTTGCTGGAAGCCTACTAGGAATTATATTTCAGAACTTGGCAGGAGCAGAAACCAGAAAGAGAAAAGGAACCCACATGTTGAGATGGTTGCCCGCAGGTGATACTAACCATAGCCTGAAAACTAGCATGGCAAGGGGGAACACATACTGCCAAAGCTCTTTTTCTTACTAAGTGTATATTGACAGCTTCCTATCCTGCCCGGGAAGATTTGTTCAATGTGACCTGATTGGGTCTTTTTGCTTGGGTGAAAAGATCCACAAGTTCCACTAAGCCATTGAGGTCACTCTGCACGCTCCTCTCAAATTGTGTAATTCAGCCCTGCCCATTATAGAGAACAACATAGTCAGCTCTTTTCAATTTGCACCAGTCACTAGGAGCATTGTTTGGCTCCCCTAACAATCCAATTCCTTTGTATATTATTCAGGCCCTTCCTGATGAGGCTATTTCCTTATTTTCAGCAGTTTTCCACCACTCCTTTATGATGGGGACAATTCCGAAATGTCTAAAACATGCAACTGTTTCTCCACTACTGAAGAAGACCCATCTTGAACCTTTGTTGGCAGAGAAATATCATCCTATCTCTCTCCTCCCAGTCCTTATGTAGTTGATGGAGGCAAAAGTGACCCCTCGATTTTCACAATTTCTTGAAGCCAACTGCCATCTTCCCCTGTTCCCATCTGGATTCCATCCCCTTATGGGTACGGAGACCATGATGATCTCCTTCCTTGATGACATTGCTTTGCTCCATGAACACTGAGAGGTCGAAATTTTTGATTCTCCTTGACCTCTCTGTGGCTTTTGATACTGTTGACCACGGGATCCTGCATCAGAGTTTGGAGGGGATTGGTATCACTGGCTAGCCACTCCTATGGTTTTCATCTTTTTGACCAATCGATTCCAGACAGTGGGCCTCGTCACGTGTCTGGCAGGTAAACCGGCAGCAATACTGCTGTGATACTGCCAGCGCAAATAGCGTTAACGCTACTCAGTCTGGCGTTATTAGCGCCAGATCACGAGTAGCAGTTGGGCGGTTAGTGCCCATTCCCTATTGGGGCTATTGGACCCAATGGGGTTTGGGGGCGCCGTTACCGCTGGAGGCAATTGTGCTAGTGGTAATGGTGCCGAAAATGAGCAGTTAGTGGACATTTTTACCTCCAGCTTTTTGCTAGAGGTAAAACTCCAACTTACCACCCAACCCATAATAGGGCCAGCCCTTAAATGAGGCGGAAATAGCATTACTGCCTCATTTAGGGGCTACTGCCCAACTCTTGATGAGGCCCAGTGTCACTTCCTCCATTTAAATCCCTGGTGATGGCTTTAACTTGCAGTGTCCCTCAGGGGTCGGCTTTATCCCCCCTGCTGTTTAACCTTCATCTGTGTCTCCTGGCGAATTTCATTGCTGACCAGGGATACTTACGCAGATGACACGCAGATTTTATTTCATTTATCTCAAATTCTGCTTATTGTCAGCAACGTGCGGGAAGTCGATGTTTCTCTTAGCTGGAACTCCCTGCAAACAGATATTCATGATATTGTAGACCCTTTTCAATTTCGTAAGAACCTGAAGACATATCTTTTCGATTTCTGAATGAGTAGCACTTTCTCTTCCCCAACAGTGGTTGATTAGCACCTTGATGCCTTTGGCCCGCAGTCTGTGCTCTATAAATCTATATACATACATACATATACATACATACTTGATGGTAAAATAACAGTAATATCCTGGAAAAGGGGGGGGGGTGAAATTCATGCTGGTAAGGTAATTACCAAACGCAAGGAGAGTAACCAGTGGTTACTGGTAAGCGCATGATGCATATACCAATGAGCCTAGGAAGGAAACCCGGAGAAGTAGGTGACGATATATGGCTTGAGAGGAAACCCAAAAGGAAGCCAAAGAGATGTCAAGAAGCAAGACCCTGAATAAGCCAAGAAGAATGCTGGGCTCTACATCGTTGTGGCTTTGCGTGATCCAATGAGTAATCTGTGGGTTATATTTGTGAGACTGTGTATATTAAATTAGGGATCTAGGAAAAGGACACTATGGGGCTCATTACACGTGTGCCAGTCCGGTAATAAAGTGCCGGTATCATCTTATTCCGGCACTATTAGTGGACCGGCATATCCAGAGTCATGTATCTGGAAACACCAGCACGGTAACACCGTACACTATACTATTGGCGCTGGTAACACCGGAAACAATAGCAGCAGCAACTCCCCTGGAACCTGCCGGTAAAACCGGCATCAAGGAAACACAGGCACAGGCACATTACGAGCATGGATTTGACACTAAGACAAGCAGAAAAATGCATGTACTACCGGAAAATCCATTCCGGAAACATCAGCATCACGGAGCAGCCGGTAAATGGACCCAGGTGGAGGAAAGAAGGCCACAGGTGCACCCAATACACCCAGGTGCACCCAGTACACCCAGCAGCAGTACTAAAGGGCCACACCCACCCCAAGAACACTCCCAAACACAGCCATGCTGCCACTCATCGTCGTAGCTATGGACATGGAGGCACTGCAAGCTGGAGTGCAGCTGATTGAGTTGGAGCTGCATCAGTGGCTACAGGAGGACAAGGAGGGGAGGAGGATCACTTCCCTCCCTGGCTTCTTTATGGAGTGCCACACATTCAGAGATGGATATTAGAAGCAAAGTGTAGGCAAGGGTCCACACAGAAAAAATGTGTTGTGTGCGTGCATGTGTGTTTGTGTGAATGTATTTTTATTTGTGTGTGTATGGAAGTCTGTACATGTTTTCATGTTTGGATGTGTGTGTAGAGGGGCATTTTTGGGGCATAGTGAGTGACAAAAGGGCAAACTGGGCACAGAGTGACGGTGGGACTGAACTGTGGCAGTGAGGTCCACATGGGGAAGAACATTAGCACTGAGACCGACATTTGGGCAAAACTGTGTTGGTGAAAGCCAAATGGGAATAAAATGGTAACTGTGAGCAACACTGGGGCAGAGATGAGCACTGAGACAGTGGGGCAGACCGTGATGGTGAGAGCCATGCGAGGCAGAGCTTAGACCCTGCGAGAGATATTAGCAGTAAAGATGTAGCAAGAGCAACATGGTGTTGAACTCAGGTAGTGAGAGCAACATATAAGACAGCGAGAATGACATGAGACTGAACTGGGGCAACAGGCAACTTAAAAATGTGTTTTAAAGTGGCAATGCTGCCATATATTGTTACAGTCTCATGATATTCACTGGGCCACAAGTAGCATGAAAATGTGTTCTACAGTTGCAATATAGGCATGTATCGTTATCGTTAGAACATACTTCATCTTTGTAGCACACATGCATGATAAACACTTCTCAACAGTGGCAATGCCGGCATATATTGCTGCAAAAAGCTTTGCGGTTTTCTTTTCGGCTCAACCCAAAAAAAAGGGGTGGACACTACTGGAAAATATTGTTGATACAGGGCTCATGACCTTCTTCACACGCTATTAGCACAGAAATGATAGGGGCAATGCTGGCATATATTTGTAAGCTTGGCCTCATGAATTCCATCAAAGCAGCAGGGCATTTATTTTTACAGTGGCAATGCCGTGAACGTGCAACATGATGGCCCAATTTTTGCACAAGCACCTCCATACATTGATGTGATCATCTAAAGCACATATCAGTTCTGGAGGGTCATTAGCCTTATGGCCCTCAATTCTTTTGTGATCACATTGAATCTCTTTATGGTAGTGTTGATCGTCGGCAGGAGTTCCCATCAGGTAATCTGCAGCCATCTTGCATTGGCCATCCTCTGGATCCCAGGCATAAAGATAGTCGTGAATATTGCTGAAGTCTGGCTGAACAGCCTGTGCTCATATGGAATGGCATTGAAGGCTTCTATTGATTTTGCTGAAAAGTAAATCTCCCTCCTTGTCCGGTTGAGGAATTCTAGTGATCTTCTCTTCCTCAAATGGGCATCTGCTTTTGGAAACTCTCCAATGTTCAGTGCACTTTTAGGAATCACTAACGCTGGAACATGTATGAGTACCAAGGAACACGTCCCTCCCCAATCCTAAGGCAGCTTCATTTAAGCTCTGGCTTCACAAGCCCAATATTGAACCATCAGGGCGCATGTCCCTGCTCCCATCACTAATGAGGTTGATTGTAGTCTTGCAGCCTTGACTTCTTCCCACATATTTCTTTCCCTTTGTTTGAAAGCACGACGTCGCATTTATCAATGGAACCACCATCGTCGGGCCTGATTCATTTTATACCCATGTCAACAGTCTGGCGTGGTTAGCCCATTACTTTAAACAAGCATCATTCATTCTCTGTACTTCTGGCAAATATTCTGACTTCAATGGATGAGCAGCAGGACATCAGGCAGGCGTCCTTCCTAACCTTTTGTGTATTTAACTAGTCCATTAACTAAAACTTGTGTTTGTTCCCAACATCCAGGCCATTCTGCTACTTCTCCTCTATCAGGGCAATTCAGTCTCTTCATCTCCGCAACTACCACCTCTTCATGTCCTTTCTCAGGATATGTAAGCATCTTGCTTTTCCACGCAGGTTCCTTTTCCATCTGTGTAGTCTTGATATAATCATCCTGGAACTGAAAAGACCATTTCGATCTCCATCACAAGGTGGCCCAGCTTCCTTGAAATTGGCTTCTTGCATGCTGCAAGATGAACGAGACATCTGGCACATTGTACTCCGGAATTTCTCTGGAAATAAAAGTTTGTGTTGCATCCATGGCATAGGGTATGAATGCGTAGACATAGCAACTCTCCTTAAATGTTGTCTCTCCCCCCTTTTTGAATGTGCTAATACCACATGTTATTACCCAAGTGTGCTGTACTATCTAGATATGTGTTTATCCCTACATTATCTTCCTCTGCATTTCTCTTGCTTCTCACTACTACCAAATCAGTGCTCAAATAATAATCATGAAGTATATCATAAAGAGTTCTCTTTCTCGGGAGAACCATAGGAGTCTCTACCTTAATGGAAGTGAATAAATCAAGAGCAGAACTTTCAGTTGTAGGAATCATAGTAGTCCCTGTCTGAACAGGAGCGTTAATGAAATAGGGAATGCTAAACAGAAGAAACTGAAAGACACTGAATATGGTGGCACATACGTATATCATAAACAAACATATCAATCACCACCATTTGCTCATTCTCTAAAACCGTGCCACTTTCAACATTTCTCATTTTTATCATACTCAATTAAGGAAGGAAAACACTACTCCGGCAATTGTAGTATATCCGGTAATTGCAGTAATTCTTCTACGATTGCTATAAGCAGCCTCCTTATTATAGGGCCATTTTTAGAATCCTGTAAAAACGTGTGGATATCCACATCTATTCTAACAAGTGCAGGATAAGCCTGAAGAATAAACATAAAAATAGCAAGCACGATATGATGAACATTACATTCGGGGAGAACCATCAACTCAGTCAAACAAGTATTCAGTAAGAAATTAATCGGGGCACTGCTCCCTTTTCCAATTATCATAACCACATTCGAAATCTAGTTCAGGCATATTTGTAATGTGTCAACAACTTTCTAAAGTTCATTTTCAAAGACCTCTGTGGCTCAAGAAGCAAATTTGCATTCCTGCTATAATATCTATAAGGAGTGGCCAGTGAGAACCACAGTCTAAATGCAAATCTGCATTTATTTGTCAATCCGTTGGTTTATCGTCCGTTGGGGGTGCAATTGTCTCACTGATGTAGAGTTTGATGTTGTTGAGATGAATCCAAGCTCGCCTGCCTTGAACATTTACTGCTTAGGGAGTAATGTCCTCCACAATGTACGGTCCGATAAATCTTGGCTCATGGCACTTTCTATCAAAATTAAGGATCAGCACTGTATCTCCAGAAAACAGTTTAGGTGCTGATAATAATTCAGAAAGTCTGATTGCTGAATGGTTATCATCTGTGTTCTGAGACCGACCCCCCTTGACGCTTGAGTTGATCTGAAATGACAGAGATACTAGTGGTCATACTTGTCAAATATTCATTCAATTAATTTCCTAACATTTTCTCAGTGCTCTGGGCATCACTTTCACACCTCGATGGAGGAGTTAAAGGCATTCGCATTTGCCTTCCTGTCAGTAGCTCATGGGGTGTGAGATGGTGGTCAGACCTGGCCTAATTCATTAGGGCATATAAAGCTAGGGGTAGGCAATGTAGCCATCCCTTTTTCAGTGTGAATTTAAGCTTGGTGAATCTTTCCTTTAGAAGGCTGTTGAGTCTCTCACATTTCCTGTCCACTTGCGGGTGATAAGCAGAAGAAAACCTGTGCTTAATATTCAGTAATAATCCTATATGTTCAAATACTTCATTAACAAAATGTGGTCCATTATCGGATCTCAGCACCTCACACACTCCCCATCTTGGAAAGACTTCACGTACTAAAAACATTGCTTAACAAATGGCATCAAGGTTGTGTACAGGGACCTGCCTTGATCTACCTGGAGAAGGGACAGACCACCACCATCATAATCGATATGTAAATGTTGAAAAGAACCATTCGGTCAAGGAATTACTCCTCTAATTGTATCACAGTGTATGCCCAGCGTTAAATACGTTTTATTTTATGTAGTAAACTACATAGTTTGCTACATAAAATACAACATGTTCTAACAGGTAAGGTACGAACCAGTCTTCTGCAATAGTTGCAGCAAGACTCTCCCTAGTTACATGTGCAGGGTAGTGCAGCTGTTCAAGCGCTAGCTTTAACAATGCTACTGGCATCACTGGCTTTCCCGTACTGTCCTGCCACCATAATGCTTCTGTGGGGCATAAAGAACACCCCCTTCATTTCCATAATTCCTGCTCTTCCTCTGGTGCACTACCTTGAAACTCCATTAACTGGGCTCTTGGTTAATGATTAAATCCTTTATTCACTACCATAATCATATCTACTTTCTCCTTAACATCTGGAGTAACAAAACCTGAAATATCTGGTGAATACACAACCCTTTTGTCCTCTGCGTCTGCAGCTTCGTTCCCACAAGAGATATAGTCAGTTTGCTGAGTATGTGCTGCGCTTTTCACTATCGCTATGGCTACTGAGAGTTATAGTGCCTTAATAAGTCTGTCCAATAATGATGCGTCCTGCACTGAAGTGCTGTCAGCTAGTAGGTAGCCCTTCCTTTTCCAACGTGCTAGCCATGCGTGTATAGTTGACGTCACATAGGCGGAGTCACTATACACTGCCACTTCCTGCACTTCATGTTTTCGAGCGGGACAATAAGTGCTACCAATGCTGCTGCTTGAGACGATAGTCTTGCACTTGCTACAACCTCAAATTCATCATTTGCTCTATGCCTCACTACAGCTGCGCCAGAATGCCTTTCTCCACGTGTTTGATCAATTTTCGAAGAACCATCAATAAAGAGACTCTCCCCTCCACATAATGTGTTCTCTTTTACGTGCAGTATGTAATCATAAAGCTCTTCATAGTTTGCGCAGTCATGCACATGCACACCCTCTGCCAATGACTCAGCTACAATTGTGGCAGGGTTCACTATTTTATACCTGACAATTTTACTCACTGTGTTTGATATAATTACTTCATATATAGAAGCTCTCTGAGATGTCAATGTACCCTTAGGTTTCTCCAAAATGGCTAACGAAGCATGCTCCACAAAAAGCATCATAGAACAACATATAACAATGCTTGTAGAATTCTCAATTGATAACGTAGCGGCTGCCATTGACTGTTCGATAGAAAAATGCACTTTTATAACCGGGTCTAAAATCCCAGTGTAATATGCCAGAGATTGTACCCTAATTTAGTTCTTTGTGCAAGTACTGCTGTCATAAATGTCCCATTTGTATGTGAAAACAAGAGAAACTCCCAGCATAATTGGGAATTCCTAAAACAGGAGCTGTACAAATTGCTTTCTTCAACTCTTCAAATCCTCCCTCCATTTCCTCGGTCCATTCTATTTTCTCCTTATTCACCTGTGCTTTCTTCAAAGCCTTCAAAAGGGGTCTTGTGTATGAACTATAGTCAAACACCCATGCTATCAAATGATTACATAATCCCAAAAACTGTTGCATCTGCTTCACCGTGTATGGTTGTGAAGGTTTCCTGATCGCTTCAGCTCTTTCAGGTGTTACCTTGTTTCCCCATGTGAGATCAACTGGCCTATGTACAACACTTCCTCTTGGAAGTACTGTAACTTTTCTTTGTCTACCTTGTATCCCTTGTCTGCTACAATGGTCATCAACTGAATTGAGTCTTGTCTACACTCATCTCTGTGATGCTACAAATCAAAATGACATTACATACTGTATCGCAGTGCTTTTCAAATCAATATTGCCTAAATCCACCTGTAGGACTCTGTTAAAGATCGATGGAGACTCACAGTACCATTGAGGCAGCCTTTTATGTTTCAGACGAGTTTGGCAAAACGTAAATTAAGTAAAATCTTGTGAGTCTTTGTGCAACAGGATTGAGAAAAATGCATTTTTCAAATCAATCACTGCAAAATATTGCGCTTCTACTGGGATACTGCATAGTATCGTCGCTGGATTAGGAACTAAAGGAAACTGTCTCTAAAATCTGGTTAATCTGTCTCATATCTTGTATAAATCTCCACAACCCTCCCTTCAATTCTTCACAGGGTACAGCACGCTATTGCACAGTGATTCTGATGGTACCAGAATACCTTGCTCCATCAGTGCTGAGTCTCAAAAATGCCCTTGTCTGCCTCCCGGGACATTGGGTATTGTCTTGCTCGAGTTAAAATTGCTCCTGGTTTCAACTTTCTTTTAACCTCCCCTTCCCCTACTGCTTTTAATAGACCTACATCATAAGGGCCTGTAGTCCATAAAATGCTTGGCACTTTCTCCAAGTCTTCATCAAAAAATGCTGAACGCTGCCAAAGTATTGCCATACGCTATGGGATCTCCCTTTTCTCTATTCTGATCCAATAGGTAGTGCTCATAAAGAACACTACTTCATCATCTGATGGATAATCTCTAAACATATCATTGTCAGTGACGTCAGTCAAACTGCACCCTTCCCCTATGGCAATCACTGTTCTCCATGACCTACCATAGTCATCTGTTCCTTTGAGCATTGCCATTTCCCCTCGTACTATGGCTGCATCTAGCTCTAGGGGTAAGGTCTGTCCCCCTCTTCGTCCATAGGTATCTGTGGTCTAAACAAAAATTCATCAGGTATCCTCATAGTCCTTCCCAGTAAGCCAGGTAGCCATATTAACAGAATGCTCACCCCATGAATGAAAACTTTGCGTTCTATCGGCACTCCTTCCAGAGCCATTTGCCCTGTGAATGCCAATATACATTCACCCACATTCATATAGTGTATCCCAGGAGTGGAACACGGTTTATAGTGAAAAGATCGAAAAACAAATCTCGAAAAAAAAGGTCGAAAAAAAAATCTCGAAAAAAAAAAGTCATTTTTTTTTCAATAAGTTTTTTTTCGAATTGGGGGGGTTCCCCCCAACCCCCCTTTTTCATTTTGCTTTTATTTTACCCCTTTTTTTACTTACCTGACCCCAAAAATACATATAAATAAATAAATAATAAATTCTACCTTTTTTTCGAGATTTTTGTTTCGAGATTATTGACATTCGAGATTTTTTTTCAACCTTTTGACTGACCAACGTGGAACACACTATACCTTTGTCAGTAATTGAAAAGTTTTGTCATTAAGTCTCTTCCTAAAATATTAAATGGTGCCTGCCGTGAATACAACAGTGGAACAGGCATGGCACACATTCCTAAAGAGACTGGGAATTCATCAGTTAAAGGAACTTGACTCATAGCTAACGAGAATACTTGAGCATTCATGGCATTTCCTGAGACTGGATATTTTTCCTCTCCTATACATGAACAAGTTGCACAAGTGTCTTCTAAAAAGGAAAAAGATTTGACTCCTATCGTCTCATCAACCCTTGGTTCCTCTTAGGGTTCTGGTGGCACAGATAGTACAGAACACATCAAGGCACCCTATGAGCTGTCCTATTGTGGGTACATGCACCCCCTGTACCTGTGAAAGTATTTCCTCCCACCACAGTGACACCCCCTATTCTAGGTGTCAATAATTGTCCTGTGTTTGCGTTCTGCTGTATCTACATGGGGGTGTGCTGCGACTGCCCTTGCAGTGGATTCATTGGCACTTGCTGTGGTTGCTGTGCCTGTTGCATTTGCGGCACTTGTGCCTGATACACTGGGCCTCATTACGAACCAGGCGGAATCGGTTTAATGGCGCCGGTGAAGGTGCCGGCGCCGTTAAACCCATTCCGCCTATTACGAGGTCCCCTTGTGGGACCCGCTCTGGACATCCGGTCAGACCAGACGTCCTTTGCGGGTCCCACAAGGGGACCAGGGAGCTAACAACAGGCCTGTTATTAACGGGCCCGTTGTTAGCTCCCTCCCCATTCCCATTGAGCCCTATGGGGGCTCAAATCAGAATGGGGATGGGTACATTGAATGAGGAATTACCGGGTTCTCCAAGGTTGGAATGGCCCGGAAATTCCTCATTCAAGGAACCCAGACCCGGGTTTGGAGGCCCATTGTCTGATGTTGGGCAAATCCTTCCCTACTTGTGAGCTGTATGCTGGAGGATAAGCTGTCCCCCCTCTTGAGAACTGGCTATTTTGTGCATAGCCTTGGCTTACCCATACGTGCGCAATGTGGCCTGTCATCCCACATGTCTAACATATAGGAGGACCACGTCTGCCTAGACCCCTTGGTTGAATCCTCCTTGCGCACTCGGATTCTCATTCTGCGCATTCTGAAACCCAATTTGAGTGTTTTGCAATCCACCCCTTCCTCTCTAACCCTTGCCTCTACCTTGTGGTACAAAAAAGTACCCTCCTTGGTCCATCGGGCACTGACTATTCGCCTGCGATGTACTCACTGCTTGCTGTACTCCTAGTCTTTCTCCACTTGTCAATACTGCCCCTTCTATGGCATATGTTGGCAATTTCTTCTGAACTAACTTGGCTTCCCCAAGTTTTCTAGCACCGTCTTTCTTCCTGTTTTTCACCTGCAACAGTCGACAGTGATGCACTATATTCAAATGTATTTCAGCCCATGGTTTTGCTTCCATTCCCACTTACTTCTTGAGTTGCCTCTGTATCTGCTCAGGTAATCCCTGACATAAAATGTGGTAAAATGCTGCCACTGTTTTTCCCCACAGCTCGTGCGTTTTGTTACAAGAGTCCAGTGTTCATGAATGTCCTGAATGTAAGCAAGCAGATCCTCATCCTCTTTCATTTTACGTGTCATAATTGCACCCATATCTGGTACATCAGGATACTGTACTCTCCAGACATCTACCCTACAATTATTAAATGTCACTCCATAGTGCACTTTATTTTGTGCAATGACACTTGAATAGTCTGCTCTCGCCCTAATGTCATCAGCTCTTTCCCCAAGAATAGCTGTTAGGAGACCCTTAATATCTCCTATTGCTAAGGTATTTCCTCCTGTAATTTTTTCTAACTCATAAATCCATTTTCCCGCACCCACCGTTAAACTGGGGAGTTTGCACCTCAAATTATCCTTGTCCATCTGTGGCCATAGAATATACTGTGGCCTCGCCCTCACTTTTTCCATTAAGTGAAACTGTGTAAATATTGATTTAAAATCGACTCCCATCATCTTCCTATCCAAAGTGGGGACAATGGTTCCTGATCACATTCTTCCTGGCAATGACCTTAACCTGTTTATATTTGGCTGTGATTTTCCCTTCTCTCTATACGATCGTCCTTTAGGATGCTCTGGATATGCTATAGGATCTGGCGTTCTTTCCTTAGGTTGCTCTAGATCAGACCATCTTACTTCCTAGTCTCCCTGCATGCCTCCCTCGGGGGAACATGCACCTCCCCACTCTTCCCCATGGAAGGAGTCTCTCTCCTCGTCTGACATATCTACTCCCCAACTAGTGTGACTCTCACCCCCTTCACCCTTGTCTAAGGTCAGTCTACTTAAAGAAAAGGCTCTATGCTCAAGACTGAGTGGATTATTCTCTTTGCTTCATGATTGGAAGACTAGGGTTTTATCTCCCTTCCCTCAGCTTCCCAATTTGCCACCTTCTCTTAAGTTCTGATAGGCTTTATCAGTCCTATCTCTGATGCTCCATATATCAAAGTCCTCTTCTAGGCTTACCCTAGATGGCCCTGACATTTCTCCCTGTAACGGGTAGAACTCTTCTATACTGCTCCATTGTATTACTGGACTTGGCTCCATTAATTATTTTTGAATGCGATCAATAACGTGCTCCCGCTGTCTCCTTTTTCGTTCTAATTCTTCATCTACTTCTCTTACGTGCTTCCCATCTAACTCTTTCTTCTTCCCTTCTCATCTCTCCTTACCCCTGCTCTTATTTATTCCTCTTCACCTTTGTATTCTTCTGTCTCTTAATTTCTGCGCTTCCTCCTCTTCCCTCTTCCTTTCTTGCTTATCCCGTTCTTCTATTTCCCTCTGTCTGTAGTCATATTTTCTTTGCTCTCTGACCTTTCTTCTTTCTTTGGTTTCTCCTCTGGATACATCTGTCCTCACTGCTGTCTGTTCTTCCTTTTATACTCGTCTTCTTTCAATCTCTTTTCTCGTTCCCTGTCTTTCCTATCCTGTTCGTCTTGATCTTCCCTTTGCCTAACGTCCTCAATGCTTTTCCCATCTAGCTTGAGTAACATATGTCCTCCCATCCATTCGTCCTGTATGAGCGTTACTTCGTCAGCATTATCCTTCTCTCCTTTCCATCTCTTGATCTTTCATTCTAACTCTGTCGATAAAATTGATTGCTTGCTTTTCTCTTCCCTATTCTGTAAGACCTTAAAGATCTCCTCTTTTCTCTTATCCTCCTCTGGACTATTGTCACTGCTATAAGCAAGCGCTTTGTATATCTGATTACTATACCCCATCACCAATTTAAGTTCCTTTAACGGATACAATGGATACAATTCTATGTCTTCCGTGCTATTGCTTATTACCTCATGCGACACGTTCCTTTTTACACTGGTTAAGCATCCAATCCCCGGGTGGCGGATCATCTCTCTCTTTCTGATACATCTTCCAAAGCTCTCGAATAGCTAACCTTTTCTCAAATGCCTTTCCCGTATATGCAGCGTGCAAGTATGCCGTCATGTGTTGCAATACTGCTTTTGACAATGATCCCCCTTGTGGCCATGGCATGAACATCTTATCTGCTGTGCCTTTGCCAAATCTGCACTGTACTGTTTGAGCTTGGGCATGTGTTTTGGAAATGTCTTACATAAATGCATCAGAGGAGTAATGTCTCCCATTGTGACAAGTCTCAATTGACTGTCAATACTTACCAGTGTTTACAAAAAACTTTTTATGAAAACAACAAATATGAGCGCGCTCCATCAATTGCCGCTCAAAACCTCTATTTTTCAATGATCACAATCTACCTCTGAGTTGGTACCGACAGTTTCTCTAGATAGACGGTATGGGCCTCATTACGAGTCCGGCGGTAACCGAGGCGGTAAAACCGCCTGGTTACCGCCAGACTTGTATTACCATTCCGCCTCCGTGATTCCCGGAATTACCGGGGCATTACAACCCCGGTTTTCCGGGAATCACGGAGGCGGAATGGTGTAAATCCCCATTCCCATTGAGTCCTATAGGACTCAATGGGAATCAGGATCATGGAAACACCGGCAGCATCTCGTGACGCTGCCGGTGTTTCCTCATCCGCCTGCAGGCGGACGGTGTTAAACACGCCAGGTCAAACCTGGTGGGAACATCACCTCCCGCCTGCAGGAGTCGGGATCAGGCGGTCCGGAAACAACAGTGGCAGCGGGTTTACCGCCACCGTTATTTCCGGACCGCCTGATTTGTAATGAGGCCCTATGTCTCCTTAACCTTTTCTCAACTCTCCTTACACAATTGCCACTCTCCAACACCTTAATAACAAATAAACAAACAGACAGACTAGTCAACTCTTCACATTTATCCTCAGTGATCACTCCTCTTATATCTGCTCCTAATAATACCCTGATCACAGGATTTGAATTGTCATCTTATATGGAACTGTGTGATACGTAGCCTAGTTTACTTTGACTGAAGTGTATGACAACTCCTTCTAAAGCCCATTGGGTTAGTATTCCCAGGCCTCCTCTCTGTTATTCACACATAAAAATCACTCATTACTTTTCCCTGTTACTTTTCCCTGTTACTTTTGAACAACCACACTTTTAAACTACCACAATCCCAACCCCTCAGTTTGCCATTCCCCTTAGTCTACTCACCATTTGCTCATTCAGCTCGAGGCCTTCGGAATCAAATCAACTCCCCCCTCCAATCGACCACTTTCGCCTTCTGTCTGCAAAGTGCCTGTGGAAACCAGGATGGATTTCGTGTCAGAGGGACCCGACTCACCGTCTCGGTTTTCTTGCAAGAATTCTATATCGCCCGCTCTCCACAGGAAACCTTGTGATCTTCCGGCTAGATGGCGGATGCTACTCGACTATCTGAAACACTGAAGTCCTACTGGTCAATGGATCTTGCTACCAAACCCTCCAACATGCTACCAAGTGAACCCTTATGGTCCTTTTAATTAAGGTAACACATTGTACGATGGATGGGATGGAGAATAACTTTCACACCAAATAAGAAGACTGACTCGGGAAGTTGTCAAAGTGACTGTTTTATTCTCAATTGTCTAAAACAGGGAGTACAATGGACATCAACAGACGTCGATCAGCATGGTCTCAATGTATTTCCTACAAAACATCACTTTTATAGCAGAAATTCATCATACGTGACATTATACTACGTGGCAAACTACAAAAACCTACATGGGATTGTGATTGAACTAAGGGGAGTATCTAAGTATACTTTCTATAAGGGATTGGATTATGATTGGATCTTTATAGTGAGGTGGGCAACTCATGCCCTGCCTTTGGCAAGAGACCTTTGACAGTAATTAAGCACACAGCATATAATTGGCTCTCAAACTATAAGGCCCTACGTTATATGGCCCTATACAATTAGTTGGCATGCTTGTACCCTTCTGGAACCTTCGATTCTCTAGCAGGAGGTAAGCTGGTACCCCAGGTGCTGGTGGGTGGACTTGACCGTACCTCCCCACCCAACTAGCCCATCATCTTTCATCCCTCATGTCTTCTGCCATTCATATTGTCTTTGACCTTGGCCTTGCAGTAGCCTTTCTTATCTGGGAATATAAGGGTGTGTGAGCATGTTCTTATCAATGCCCGCATCTATTTCCATCTTGGACTCACATGATCAGAGATCGTGAATCGGCCCATTTCTTAGCATTAAATTGTCCTGAATAAAGAAACTTGGCACTCGTGGTGTTCTCTCTTTGCAACTTAACAAGGGATGCCTCTGCATCTTACATTCACTATTCTTCAAGGACTGAAGGACTGATAACCAGTTTTGGCTGCTTTAGACTTTGACACCAGGCCAAGCAGTCTTCCTTTGGTTCATCTTCGAGCCTCAGCTTATTTCTTTTCTGTGACACACACATAGCTATCAGTCCTCCTTTCTCCATGGGTTGAGAGTATTATAATTGTGACACTGAATGTCCAGCTTCTCTCTATATATATATATATATATATATATATATATATATATATATATATATATATATATATTGGTGGCACAGCCTGCAGTCTATTCACTATGTATAGCCAGCCTTTACGATTACTTAGTCTATTTGTGTTACGTCATCTGTAGTTCTGAAACGACTTGCATTTGCTGCAGTGCTTCTTTACACATGCAATCTTCATTCCGCATATGAAAGTCTTCTCGATTCTTTACTTTGCTATCAAATTCTATAAGGTCTATGCCTTATCTTCTTCAGTCATTCTTCTCAGGATTTCCTGCAGAGGCATTCAGCTGCTCCCCTACAAAAGGACCCACCTTGTCGCTGAGACCCTGCACTAGGTCTCCCAGCAACCACAGACCAAGGCAGCAGCTCATGGTGTTCCCTTCATCTACGAACCAACTTCACAGGGCTTGGGGCGCCAATGATTTAACTCAGTGCTTGGACCACCTCTGCATCTCTGAGTTTTGCTTGATGCTGATGCCGAAAGACCACAGTCTCTACATCTGGCTAACCGGGTCCTCCAGCGTACCCAACTCAACACTGCCTGCCTGTTTACCAGCTTGTTTGAGCTCCGAGCTGCTGGCGCCGGCATACCCCAAAGCCATGTTGAGCAAGCCAAGCCTGCACACTGCCAAAGGCAGGTCGCCACTTCTCCACATTTTAGGCAAACCAGTCGTTTAGCACTGCTGACCCAACATTGCCTTCCATCCCCAGAGTTTTCAACCCACAAGCCTTTGCACCACATTGTTAGAACCCAACACCACTTTTTCTCAGCAATTAGTATTGTCTCAATATACCTCGGAAAAAGTGGCCCCACTCAGATACAGCCACTGAATATAATCTTCTCTTGCCTCTAAAGAATTCTTTGACTTTTTCTGCATGCATCATATTTTCTCTCATCATAGAGATGGCACGCTACAACCTTCTTTATTGCATACAAACGCGGCAACTGCCGCACCCCTGGTCCCACCCCTCCCACGCCCCAGCATAATGTCCTGTACGCGTGGGCCGCAACCGCGGCCCACCCACACAACGATGTGGGCTTGCTGACATCTCCCCCCTTTTTAACATGTGAGTCCACTCTCACTTTCTTACCCCATTTCTTCTATGAGGCGTAGCGGTTTCATGCGGCTCCCTTGAGGTCGTCTTGACCGGCTTGGGGTCGTCCCCTCAACGGCCTGCTTCATGGAGTTTCGCTCACCTTCTGACTCTTCCCCATCACCATGATAGGGTTCATCCCGTGTTCTGTATTCTTCACTGTCCCTGTTCCTTTCCCAGTCTTCTCCCTGGATGGGTGTTACACGTTTGAAATGCGATATGTTTCTGGTCACTGTCGAGCTGCAATTTCTCTGTGCCGTTACCATTGTGCCTTTCTTGTGCATCACGGCGAGTGGGGTGGATGCAAAAGTGGCTTCTTCTTTGCGACCCTTTGGTTGTCGGAACCATACCTCATCTCCAAGCTGTATGAGGTTTTCATGGGCTCGTCTCTTACGATCAGTGACTTCTTTCATCTTCGTTTTTCTCTCTTCATCGTTAACTTTCACCTCCTGCTCAAGCGCCGTCGGTTCTCGTGGCTGGGGGTCTTCCGGTAATCTCGTTGTGATTGGTCTCCTGAACCTGAGGTCCGCGGGACATATGCCTGTCGTGCTGTGGGGTGTGTGTCTGTATTCTCTGAGCAGTTGGTTGAGGGCCTGCTCGATTGGTTTGTTTTGGACATGGGGGATTTGGAGAGTCCTCTTGATGCTGGCCATGAACCTTTCGATCATGCCATTTGCCTGTGGCCATCGTGGGGTTATCTTGCAGTGTTGGAAACCCATGCACTTAACAAAGTTCTGGAAGTCGTGGCTTATGAATGAGGGGCCGTTGTCCGACTTTATGATCTTGGGGATCCCGTATGCCGACAGCATTCGATCGAGCGCACAGATGATGCTCGACGTTGAGCTGCTTTCTACTATCTGTGCGTCCGGGAACCGTGAATGTTCATCCATGAGCACTACTACATGTGTGCCATCACTCAACGGTCGGAATAGGTCTACTGCGTGTTCCTCCCACACTTGTTTTGGTAGTGGTGATGTTTGCAGTGGGTTTGGGTGTGGGGGTAGTGCTACCTGTCCACAGATGTGACAGCCACCTACTATGCTTTCCACCAGTCTGTCAAGGTGCGGGAACCATACCTTCTGCCTGAGAAGGCGCTTCGTCGCGACCACTCCTCGGTGACCTTCGTGAGCCAGGTGCACCGTTTTGTCCCAGAGCATTCTCAGGATAATCACTTTGCATCCTTTCAGTAGTATGTGGTCTTCTACCACCGTTATTTCATCTCAAACTTGATCGAGCCATTTAACATCCTCTTGTGTGGTTTCTGCCTCTGACCTTGCTTGTTGTCTCATGAGCATCTTCTTGTTGTTCTGTAGGCAATGACGCACAATTCAGAGGGCTGGGTCACGTTCGGATTGGGTGGCTAGCTCTGCTCACCCCACCGGCAGCGGTTGAAGATGGTGGATCACATAATTTATGTATGCATCTGCGATGGAGGGTCGTGACTCAGTGGATTCTGTGGGATGACGAGACAAGTAGTCTGCCAGATTTTCGTCCTTGCCAGGGCGATGTCTCACCGTGAATTTGTAGTCCTGTAAGCATAGACCCCACCTGGCGATTCTTAGTGGCATTCTAGCTTTTGGGTCGCCATAGATGGTGAGCAGTGCTTGGTGATCTGTGACTATCGTGAATTCCTTGCCGAACAGGAATAGATGAAAATACTCACAGGCCCATACCACCGCCAAACTTTCTTTTTCCGCCCTGCAAGTATGCCCTTTCTGTGGTCTTTAAACTCCTGCTGGCGTAAGCAACTACATATATGTTGTGTGGGTCTGCCGGGTCCTTTTGGGTGGTATAGCTCCCAGTTCCACCGGGCTGGCATCCACGATTATTTCAGTGTCCCGGCGAGCATCAAAATGCGCCATGTCTCCCGCTTGCGAGATGGCATTTCAAATGGTTTCGAAAGCTTTCTGGAACTCTGGTGACCATAGAAATGGTGTGTCTCTGCATGTGAGCAGGCGTAGGAGGTTGCTTACGGTGGCGTAGTCTTTTAGGTATCTTGCGCAGTAACTGGCTAGCCCTAGGAAGGAGCGCAGGTCTGTGACGTTTTCAGGTGGTGTGGCCGAGTTCAGTGCTTTGACTTTGTCAGGATCTGGTCTCATCCCCTTTTCTGAAAAGATGTGACCGAAGAATTTTAGGGACCCTTTGGAGAATTTGCATTTTGTCTCATTAAGTGTGAGTTCTGCTTCTTGTAGGGCTTGGCATACTCTGTGCAGCGCTAGATCATGCTCCTCTTGGGTTTTACCATATACCAGCACATCATCTGAGTGAGTAGTTCAGACAGTTTGGAACATGACGGATTACCTTGTGTATTTCCTGCTGCAATATTTCGGCGGCGGATGAGATGCCGAAACTGAGTCTTTTGTACTGGAAAAGGCCAAGATGGATAACAAATGTAGTGATGTATTGGGACTCCGGTGAGATTTCTATCTGGTGGTATCCTTTCGTTAGATCTAGTTTCGAGAAGATTTTCGCCCCGTGGAGGAGGTGAATCAAGTCTGTGATTCTGGGTGCCTGGTGCCTTTCCCTCTCAATGGCAACGTTGGCTCTGCACATGTCAATGCACAGGCATATGGATCCGTCCGGGGATTTCTTGGGGATGGGGACAATGGGCGATACCCAGGGCGTGGGGCCTGATACTGGTTCAGTGACGTTCATTTTGATCAGTTTGTCCAACTCATCCTACACCTTCCTTTGCATATTGATAGGGATGCCTCGATAGTGTTGTGCCGCTGGTTTGATGAGTGGGTTAATGTGGAGATGAACTTTTCTGCCTTTTAGTTTTCCGAGTCCGCGGAACAGATTTGGGAAGGTTTGTTCAATGGCATCTGGTTTGGGCCATCATTTGGTATAAGATGTGTACGAGGCCCATGTCTACCACCGTCCGAAAGCTTAGGATGCATCCGCTGTTGGCCTCAGTTTTCAGGATATGCAGGGGAATCTTTGCTGCATGTTCTTTGTGTGTGCACCATGCTGTGATCGTGCCTATGCATGGTAGGGGTGTCGTGGTGCCATACCGGTATATGTCCACCGTGGCTGGTTTGATTTTTGGCATTGGCGCGAGCGATTTAAGCGCTTGTTCACTGATGATGTTGACCGTCGCTCCTGTGTCTATCAGGAATTTCAGCGGGGTGTTGTTGACGTGCAGTGTGAGGATGGGGCTATGTTGAGTGGCCGCAGTGTTGTTGTTGAGGGCCCACACATATCCCTTTTTCCTTTGATCTTCTTCTGAGGAAGGAGCTTCGCTGCTGGAAGGGGACCGCATCTCGATATACCTGACAAAACACCTTCTTTGGGAGCATCTTGTCTCTTCCTGCGGTCATCTATCTTTGCGCGTGTAGGTGTTTCTCCGGTCTTTTTCTTCTCCCTTGGAATTTGTGTGGTCGGAGTCACCTCTGGATCTTGTTGGGCTTTGGCGGGTGTATTTGCGCCTTTCATGAGGTCGATGTTTGTTTGGAGATGGTCCTGGTGCATTTTTACACATGGCCCTGTAGTGGTCCATACCCCTGCATGCGGCGCATTGTTGTCCTAAGGCAGGGCATTCCCCTGCGTGCGGGTATTCATAGCCGCATTTGTAGCACGTGGTGGTTTGCATATAGTTTGTTGATGGTGTCAGTGTTTTTTGTGTGCTGTTGTATGGAGACTTTCTCCAGATTGTCCAATTGGGAGCTTCTGCGGCCTCCTTGCGGGCCAGCACCAGGATTTCTTCCAGAGATCTCTGCTTTTGCAGCAATTGCTTTCGGAATGGTTGAGAGAGGCATCCTGCGATGACTTGCGATCTGAGCGCTTCTTCGTTTGAGTATTTGTGGAACTCTCACAACTCTCAATGTTTTAGTTTAATGCGAAGACGCATGATGAAGTTGTCGATAGATTCTCCTTTTTCTTGTCTGGTAGTATGAAAGATGTGGCGTTCATAATCGCCGTTTGTGTGCGGAGCGAAATACTCTGATAGTTTGGCATGGAGTTCTTGATATGTTACAGTGTCCACATTCAACAGTTCACCCGCAATGTCCCTTACCGCCGGCCCCACTGCCATGAAGAGTGTGTTCTCGAGTCTCTCGTCGTCTGTTAGACCTATGGCTCCAGCGGAGAATTTGAAATCTGGAATCCATGTGGTCCAACGAGGTCCTAGGTTCGAGGTGTCCCGTATTTCAAATGGGTTAGGCATGTGCATGACTTGTGATGTGCTGCCGGTGGCCTGTTGTTGCTGGTCATTTCCTTGAGGGTTGTCTGCCTCTCCCGAGGATGACGCTGTTGCAAGCGCTGGGTTTGACATGCTTGCGTGTTAAAGCTGTGGAGTCTCAGTAAAAGAAAACAGGGGCCCCTTCTGGGTGTTATGGCCATAGTATTTCTGTGCTAAATATCTGTGTTGTCTTACTTGTAGGCGCGTGTATATCACGTATGTGTGGCTCCTTCTCGAGCGTTTGATGGGGTTGCTTCAATTAGCATTGGGCTGCTGGTTTCTGGAGCGGTTGGTTTCAGGCATCTGGTGTGCCACTGTTAATTCTGGTCTGCCAGCTGTCCGTGTATGCGAAGCACTGGAGAGACTTCTCCGAGCGTCTCCGGTCGAGAGCTCACAGGCGTGGTCACGCCTGCGTGCGACGGGAGCTCCGACTCGTATTATTGTCTTGGCTGGTGTGTGCACGCGTACCGCTGCGGCATCACACTTTCTTCCGAGGTGCCTCGTAATTGACGTCGGGAGAACCTCGAGGGTCTCCCCGGATGCAGGCCAGTGCTTCTCCCTGGACCTCAGTGCGTGGCAGTCTTTCTCCTTTGATGGAGGCGCGCCGACGCACTTCACTGCTCGACGGCAGGCCTTGCAATCAGGTAGGCAGGGCGTGCTCCCCTCGTCGCCATTGTTATGGCCCTGGTGGGCCTTGGGTGGCCAAACGTAATAACTCCACACGGAGCCAACAGGGTGTATCACCTTCTTTATTGCATACAAAGGCGGCAACTGCCGCACCCCTGGTCCTGCCCCTCCCACGCCCCAGCGTAGCATCCTGTACGCGCGGGCCGCAACAGCGGCCCGCCCACACAACGATGTGGGCTTGTTGACAAGAACCACTGAATATAATCTACTCCTGCCACCAAAGAATTCTAAATCTTACATGGATGTATGGCCCTAGTTGGATCATAGCCACCGGCTGCCTCAGCTCTGCCTTCCTTAGATCCATGCCAAAAGCATGAGCTGCACAAACATTTGGAGGTGGCGTGGCCGTGTGCAGCCCCTATCCTTTTCCTAACTTAGGGGTGACACTGCGCCATGTGTCCAGGCCCTGAGGAGCCTGCCTCTGACACCATCCCCCCTCAAGATCAGGGAGACGCGAGATTTTGCATAATGGAAACCTTCTGTTGAGAACCACACTTGTATATATTGAGAGGACTTGAAATCTACTAACATATTGTGCAAATAGTAAATGCTTCGATGGTGGATATGTATTATTGCATTGAACATAACTAACATAGCACTTCTGTGTGATGGCTGCCCCAATGCAGAGTGTGAATAGCTCACAACAATGGGAAATTGCGAGTACGAAAAGAATATCCACCTGATAAATACACTGGCTCATGCCAAGCATAGCACAGTGTAACAGCTCCTGGATACAGGTCAAAAAAGCTTTCAATTAATAGTATATCAGCAGAGGCGTGAAGTAACCACAGGGAGGGAAGACTATAAACAAGAGCTCTCTTGGTTCGTTAGATTGAAAAACAGAGTAAATGAGAGTGATTTGTGTGAGGGCGCTACCAAATAAATTTGCTGTCAGCTGGTGAAGTCCTTCAGGCGATAAAAAAGGATAATTGACCAAATGGAAGTAATAATGTGTCAGTAACAGTGATTATATGCCTGTGAATGTGGACATGAAGTACACCTTGGGAATCAAACCGACAGCTGCGCTTTCACTCTAGAAAACCTGTGGAATAAACAGCAGAAGCTGCAATCGGTTGCATACTGTGTGGTGATGCTGAGGATATTTTACAGGCCCACATCTGAGCTAAGGTAAAGATATGTTGTTTGATACCCGTGGAACATTAAGACTCAGGGCTCTTATTATGCGCCTATACCTCATGTTCTTTGCCTGAACGGCTAGAATATACTGAAGGTACTTTCAGAAGCTAAATATATAAGAAAGTCAAATATGATCAGGCAAAAATAAGGATAAATAGCACAATGCTAGCCCTGTTTAGAGCAGGGCAAGCACAGGCATTATGTGCAGTAGGAGAGATTCACAACTTGGACCGATTAGTGCAGGCGCAGGCACAGCCTTTTGGCCTGTTGACCCAGGTTCTGGAGATCTTTGACTGTAGCTTGCAGGGGCGCATCACCCAGATTTTCTGTGGCTAGTGTTAGACTTCCTTTTTTCAAAATGTATTTTATTAAGCATGTTCTAAAACCAACATTGTCGTTTGTCTTATAAACACATTCGTGCTGCTCAGACATGAATAACAAAACAGATTTCATGTACATTTTTGATTCAACTAAAACACCCCCTCCTCCCAACTCCCCCATTTGAGACAAAATGAGTCACTGGTGTTAATCATAGGGGTGGTGGCGTTCGGTCCTTTGGGGTGTCATTTCCCCCGAGTCGTCTCCAGTCACTTATAGGCCTCGAGCAAGGGAGCCCACTCCATTTCTCTGCTTGGGGTGATTCGTGGAGGGCCCCATTGATATTCTCCATCTCATAGAGTTCGCTAGCTTTCCTGGCCAAGGTAGATTCCGTTGGGAGAGTCTGTGATTACCAGCTAATGGTGATACAGACCCCCGCTGCTAATAGTACGAAGTGCGTCATGTGGGGGGCATGTTTCCACTGGTTTTCCTGTTCTTCCAAGCCGAATAGTACCAGTCTAGGATCGCACTCTCGATTGATCCCGTCTATTTTTCTGATCCATGCAAGCACCTCTTTCCAATATGCCTGCGTTATTCGGGCATGACCACCACATATACCAGTAGACAGCCTGGGCCCCGCATCCTCTCCAGCATTTGGGGCTTATATGTGCAAACATTTTGGAGAGTCTCTTGGGGTCGTACTGAAATCTGTGCAGCAATTCTATTCCATGGATTTTATACTGGGCTGAAATTGCGGTTTTGTGCACTGATCTGTACATCTGAGACCATAGTCTGTCCGACATCATTGAGTCCATGTCTTTCTCCCATCTTTTCTTTGGACCGTCATTTCTGTTTCCTCTGGCATTCAGCAGGGATCAATATAGCTGTGAGATGAGGCCCTTTGTTACAAGGGATTCACTTAATGTTTTCTCCATTGATGTGAGGTCTCTCTGGATATTCTTCTTCCATTTTGAGGTTAGTAGGGCTCCTTTGAGCTGTAAGAAAATGAACACTCCCAGGGATCCGGTTTTTAGTCCAGTTTCCAAATCTTGGATAGATATACATCCGTTCATTTTGACCAATTGTCCCACTCTTTCAAGTCCTGCTTCATACCATTTCTGATAGTGTTGGGGGTCTCAGATTTAATTCCTAATGGGGGGAACCCATATGCAACTCATGGGGGATGGCCAAGTCGTGAGTCCCCCCATTTCTCCCTTGCTCCACCATAGCTGAAGGATTGGTCCCATCGCAAAGTGGCTGACTACACTGTTGGGAAAGGCCTTCTTTGGCACCCAGAGCCATTCTCCAAGAATCACAGGGCACTTTAGGTGGTTTTCAATGGCAACCCATTGTTTTTGTTTGTCTCCTCTTAGGTGTGACACCAGGGCTCTCAGCTGGGACGCTCAATAGTATGTGTGCAGGTCTGGGAGACCTGTTCCACCTTCTTCCTTTGGTTGGATTAGGGCAACGTAGGATATCTGCTGCTTTTGCCCCAGCCATAGAAATTTAAGGAGCATGGTTTTCATGTCTGCAAAGTGGGTTTGTGGGATGGTGATTAGGAGCATCTGGTATTGATATTGATAGAGGAGTTTGGGGAGTATTACCATTTTTATGGCATTTAGGAGGCCCAGCCATGATATTGTTAGCTTGGGCTCTCTTTCCAGGTATTTTGTTATCTCTGTGATAAGCGGTGGGATGTTTATCTCATATAACTCCTCTGGTGCTTTAGCAACATTGATTCCCAGGTATGTTAGATATTGATATGTCATTGGGATTCCCCATGTAGTCATATTGCTTGCATTTGGGTGATTGGGCGTCTTATATGGGAAGGGCATCGATTTTTCCACATTCACTTTTAGTCCTGCCCATTTGCCAAATTCCTGTAATGTCTGTAGCACTCTGGGTATGGCGGTCTGGGGGTCTGCCAGATAGAGGCGTATATCATCGGCAAACATGGCCAGTTTGTATTCTGTGCCACCCACAACGATCCCCTGAATTGCTTTCTCTTTCCTGATGGCATTGCCCAGAGGCTCGATGGATAGGGTGTGGAGGAGTGCCGATAGGGGGTACCCTTGTCTGGTTCCTCTGGACAAGTTGAATTCTTCAGAGAGTTTGCTATTCACAGCCACTTTTCCCCTTTGGGGCTCTGTAAATTGCCTGGATCCCATGTATGAATCATTCTCCGAAGCCCATATTCCTGAGTGTGGTCCAAACTAATAAGCGCATGATCCCTGTCAAGTCCCCTGGAGTGCGCTATGATATCCAGGGTCTTACGCATAGCGTCTACTCCTTGTCTGCCTTTTATGAAGCCCACCTGGTCTGGGTGGATCAGGCGAGGCATTATCTCTTTCATACGTGTAGCTAGGACCCTGGTGTATATCTTGGCATCAGTGTTCAACAATGAAATCGGTCGGTAGGATTTACAGCGTGTGGGGTCTTTACCTGCCTTAGGGATTACCACTATGTGCGCCAAGGAGAATAAAGGGGGTGCACAGCCAGACTCTTGGATGTGATTGAATAGGCTGGCTAGATGGGGGGCCAGGGTTCAGTCAAAGTGCTTGTAGAAGCTCATGCCATATCCGTCCTCTCCTGGAGCCCCTCCCAAATGGAGTCTCTTTATTGCAGCTTTTACTTCTTCTGAGGTTATGTCAGATTCCAGGAGCGTTTGTTCTGATCCCTTTAAGTGCGTTAGTCCCACCCTCTCAATATATTCTCCTATCTCTTTCTCATCTGTATTGCCCTCCGAGGTGTAGAGGGGTTTATAGTACTTGGCAAACTGACTGGCTATTTCCTCTGGGGATTGTACCCTTTCCTCCTCCTCTGTTTCAATTTCCTCTACCCATCTCTCTGCTCTTTGGCCTCTTAATCTAGGGGCCAGCATTTTATCTGCTTTATCGCCCTTTTCATAGAATTTTTGCTTACCCCTTAAGTGCCAAGGGCGAGGTATCTCGTCCTTGGGATTACCTCCATGTTGCCAAGGACGAGATACTTGGCACTTAAGGGGTTAATGAAACAGAAAACATTAGAAGGCATTGAATGGTGAAATACCAAAATCACCAAAAAAGTCTTTGGCACTGGGGGGGAACCCATGGCAGTTAGCTTTAGTTTCCTTACTATGTGTCTCTTCCCCAGTGCTATGAGCTCCTCTCTTTTTTGCTTGAGAGTTTCAAGGTGGTCTTTGCCATAGGACCCCTGGGCATGAAGTCTTCCCTCTAGGTTTATGATTTCCTTCCCCAATTTCTCTTTCTGTAGCCTCCGTTCTCTTTTACGCATAGCCCCTTCTCTCTAGTGGCCCTTCCATACTGCCTTTCCCGCTTCCCATACTGTAAATATGTTTACCTCACCATTATCATTTATTTGGAAGTATTCTTCTATTATGGCTTTTAGTTCCTGAGCGTAGAGTTTGTCCTTCCACAGGAAGTCATTTGGAGTCTCGGTGGTCGAGCCCTTCCATTTCCAGCGATGCTGTGACCATATCGTGGCCTGACCAGCCTATGGGGCGAATAGCGCGATCCCTGACTCTAGATCTGGCTTCTTTATTTACCAAGAATTAGTCAATTCTGGTAAATGTATTGTGTACCCCCAATCTGAACGCGTTCCTCTTTTCATCTGGGATAATTGCTCTCCAGACATCCACCAGGCCGTTTTCTATGAGGCTGGCCCGAAATGTACTGCCCTCTTCCCTGGAGTGGTCTTTGGTTATCACTCGATTTGCTTGCCTATCTATTTGTGGGTCAGCCACAACAGGGCCTCTGCTATTTCCCTTTATGGTGGACAGGGCTTTCTCATTGTACGCCCCTTGGCCTTGGTTGGGTCTATATACTCCTGCTAAGGTGATCTGCGCAGTTTCCCATTCACTTTGAACCACCAGGAGCCTACCTTCCATTAATGTTTTCACTACTGGGTTCTTCAATCTGATTCCTTTACTTAATATCAAACCTACTCCCCCTTTCTTTTGTTCTGTAGATGCCCAGAATGTCTGGCCCGCCCCCCTTCCCCTCAGCGGCTTCTCTTCCCCTGATTTGAGCCTGGTCTCTTGGATAAAAAGGACGTCAAGGGCGGCCCTATCAAATTGCCTCACTACCAGGGATCTCTTAGTGGGGGAGTTTAGCCCCTTGACATTGAGAGTACCCACCTTTAACATTGCTCTCCAGAGTCCCGCTTTGGTAGGCACTTCCTTCTCTATGCTGGGTACACTCTGTTCTGTCTGTTCCTTCCACTCTTGCCCCTTCTCCTTGAATAAATCATTAATCGTTGCATCACCCAGTTAGTGTTCCCTGTCGGTTTAACTGTAAACGTTACTAAACCCCTTAATGAAACGCAGCCATTGTGAATGTCCCAGGTCCTTCGGGTTGAGACGCCCTCTTGGAACTGAGGGCCAGTAGGGTTAAAACTCGTCCCTCGAAGGGGACTCCCTCTGTTAATCCCATTCCTTGTTTTGGTTACTTTATGTGTCTAGATTATTGTTGTTCCTTGCTTTCCTTACTGCATGTGCATCGTGCCCCTGGTATGAGCCTCCCCTTTACCTTTTCATGGCGGTTTTGTTGGCGATGCCGGACTCACCTTGGCGTACTTTCTCTCCACTTTGCTTCTTTTCCGCCTATGGTGCGGCCCTTCCACTGTTTGTGCTCGGAGTGAGTGGGCCCCTTGGGGAGCGGCAGGGCCCCTGGTTTTGGTTTGGTCTGTCAAATGTTTCAAAACTAGTTTCGCTTCATCGGGGGTGACCACTCTATAGTCCTCTCCTTTCTACTCGAAGGACGGCTCGAAGGGGTAACCCCATCTGTATCGGATAGCCTGTTCTGTGAGCCACTGGGAGAGAGGCTAAAGTGAAGCTTGATAGGTCTTCGAATATCTTCATCTTTGAGCCCTGAAACTCGATGTCCTGCATCTGCTTCACTTTGAGAAGGATTTCCGATTTCTCTTTAAAGCTGAGGAATTTGACAACTACTGAGCGTGGTCCTCCTCCGAATGCTCTTCCTGCCCAATGGACCCTCTCAATTTCCACTTTCTTACCTCCATCCGCCTCATAAAGCTGGTTAAATAGGTCTTGGACCTTCGTCACCACCTGAAACAGGGTTACTCCTTCCTTTTCCTCCAGTCCTGGTATGTACAAGTTTGACCTCCTTTCTCTATTTTCCATATCGTCTACTTTGAGGGACAGTTCTTCTCTTAACTCTATGTCGGTCATTCTGGTGTTTAACTTCAACTCCACTAGGTCCATATTGATCTGGTTGTGTTCAAGATTTTCCACTTTCCCTGCAATATGTTCTACCTTCCCTCTTATTTCCGAAATGGATGTTTGAATGTCTGATCGTAGCGCCCTGATTTCGACCATGATCCCAGCTATGTCCTCCTTCGTGGATGCGTTGCTCATTGTGTGGGTGCCTGTATAGGGGTATTCACGTACGTGAGGCTGTTGTCTTCAGTATGGTTGCAGCCTATCTAGGCTTCTTCCGGGGGTGGGTGCCTCTCTGTCTCTTTGGTATTTTTGCCTTGGCAATGCCGGGGGTTTCCCCACGTATCTCTATTCTGCTTTCCAGGGTGCTTCCTTGCTGGAGTTTCACAGTGATATTGCAGACTGAGTTAAGGGGTGTGGAGGCCCTCTGGGTGGGCCCTTGTGAGGGGGTCCTTATGACTGTCCTTTCTTGCTGCTGTTCTAGGTTTCTTCCCCTGCGGGCGGGAGATAGATGCTACTTCCCAGGCAGGGAGTCTTGAGGGGGCTTTAAGCCGCTGAGTGCTTCTTTGGGTTGTAGTTGGGATGCAGGCTCTGTGGGGGTGCCCACCCGCTCTGTGAATCCCGCTCTGACTTCACTTCAGGGAGACTCTGGTATCAAAGGACTCCTTACTGTTGGACTGTGTGTTGAACTTTTCTAGTTGTTAGGGTGGTTTGTTCTTGTATGCTCTATGGGGGAGCGCTCCCCGGCGCGCGACCCACCGCTAGCCATCTCCCCGTGGGACTTCCTTGTCCCTTCTTTGCTGCGGACTGGTTTTTTTGAGCTCCCTGTGCGTTCTTTATGGCACCCGGTAACCCTCCCTGAGTGAAGGGGGAAATGGTGGCCACGCCGGCTCGACAAAAGCTGGCGCCCCCCCTCTCTGTACTGGTGCCTTGACCCCTCTGAATTGCTAGGGGAAAGGATGGGGTGCCTCTTACCTCTCGGTCTTAATTCTTAATGACGCTCCGATCCTCTGCAGCGCCTCCGTCTTGGGTACAGTGTGGAGTTCCTAGCCTCTTTTGGGTCTTTCCTCATTGGGTTCCCACGTCGTCTCTCTGGGGTCCTCGCTTGAATCTTTGTTCCAGTTCGGCACATCCATTGGGGTACCAAAATGGAGGTGGCTCCCCTGGGATCTATTTCTCTTCTCTGTGTCCTGGCTGTCTATTCCACGTACCTCATTTGCTGGTGGCTCAGGTGTGGCGGGAGGAGGAGCTCAGTGATACCCGGGGCATTGCGGCTCTCTCGGGTTACTTTCTTTTGCTAGTTGGGGGCCTTCTGTAGGTTTTACTGGAGCCATGTTCCTGACAGATCGGTTCACTGTCAGCCTTGATGCCATCTCACTATTTGGAATGCGGCTGATAGGGGATGTCTCCTCAGGTCCAGCACTGGTTTCCCCCGCTGTGGCACCAGTTATTCTCTTCTGCCACTCGGCTCCTGTTTCAGGATGGAGCCCGCTCACCATTCGGTGTCCCCACGTCAGGGTCTTATCAGCTATCAAAGGATCGGCACCTCGTCATGGTCGGGGGTTCAGGGAGGTGTTCCCCAGCGGGATGCAGGGATGGCCTGTGCATGGTTGCTTCTCTCCTTCTTTCCCCGGGCCTCCGGTTCCACGGTCCTGGTTGTCAGCGATCTGATTCTTTGGGGGCTCTGCTTCTGTCACATGGGCTGTTACCCTCTCACACAAGTCTGGCAGCCTCCATGGGCCTTTTGTTCTGTCTGTTGGGGGATCCTCATCAGTCACTTCCCCTTTGTCCGTTTCGCGCTGTTCATCTTCTGGCCGCTATGCTCATGACAGTGTGGGTGAGGGGAGCCTTGTTCCTCTCCGTGTAGCCTGGGGTTTGGAACTCCTATAGTTTCTTTTGAGCCTATATGCACAGAAGCCTTAATTTCTTCTAATTATTGTATTCGGGATTATCTCTTTACCACCTCAATCGTCCCCGCTGAGAGAGGAGACGAGCTTAAGGCAACCATTGCCTTCTGCGCCCCCTAGCGGTCTCCAAGACTTTCTTTTTTAGTCCGGTTATAGAGAGCTTTCGCTCTTTGACAGATCTCTTGCAACAGGATGTACAGGGGCCTTAATGTCAATCAGTCGCCCTGTGATGCAGAAAGAATACATCATGGTGAAAGCTTTCATCTACTGCAGGCCAATTTTTAGATACTAATGAAGCTGTGTAAGGTGGGAAGACAATGCTGAAGGTTGCCTTTAAGAGCTACTTTTGTTTCCATGCTCTTTGATGCATTACTTGTCATTGACATTTGCAATATCACTTGACACCAGATGCTCCCTTAGGCGCAATTCGAGCTCCTTTCACTTGGGTAATTGCCTCCTGCACATTTACCCCCTTTCCCCTCCCTAGCAGATGGGTCTAAAGATGAACTAACTGCACCTCTCTTCTCTCTTGCGCTAGACTCAAACTGCATTGCCCATGCACAAGGTTTTGACCTTACCCAACATGTAGCATTATCCAATGTCCTGCAGAGCAGGCATTCAATGTCACCCCTATGTTGGTGCAAAGCACATGGCTTCATATGGTGGTGTTCCTTGTCGTGCTTAAGCTTATGTTTGTTTTTACATATTCTATGATCTCTGCATTGTTGGTGTAGGGGCTTGAGTTCTTGACTTGGAAAAGGAAGCAACCTCATAGCTCAGTTCAAACCTCTTCTTCGATGGATCTTTTTTAATGGCTTAAAATAGCCTGTAACATCTCACAGTTAAAACTTAATACTAATAATAACTTGATCAGCTGCACAAAGTATAATGTTCCATCTTAAACAAAGGGGATACTCAATTAGGTGCTAGAAGCATAGCGAGGTACAGAAGAGCACCATCTGAAGACACTACTGCCAGGGAGAACTGCAAAGTCAGAAATCTTCTTTTTAAAGTTTTATTTTGAGGAAGCAATCAGCCTCATTGTTCTCTAGACAAGGGGACGTGTCTCTATGTGTGACAGCTTCAGGTCTGTCCAGGGATCAAATTAATGAATTCATCCCTAGAGACAAAGCCCCTAGACACCCAATGCTGTTTTTTAAAATTATACTGGTTTCCCTCTGTAAGCAGTAGAACACCTTTTAATAACTACAAATAAAACACCAAGTTTAATCAAAATGTGTACTACTGTTTGTAGAGCAAATCTAGTGAACTTCATCTTCATCTCCATCCAGCTGAATTTGTAAAATGTCTATTGTGAATATTTTAGACTACATGTCCCATAATGTGAAGAGCCCAACATGCTGATGGATTGATGGAAATGTGTGCTATGTATTCAGCCTACACCCACTAAAGTAATTTTCTATTGTTTGTAAATAGGTTGGTCATATGTAAAATAAAACCAAGATATCAAATAAGGGGTCAAATGCAGGGAGATGCTAAATGAAATGAGCAGAAGTGACCACCTACATAAGTCTTACAATTAGCCATGGTAGCTGTGCTCAATCTACTATGCCTTTAAAACATATGTTTCAAAGGGCCAGACAATGACCCATTTTTTGCTAAAAGGGTCTGAGTCGTCTGTGTTTGCTCAGTGTCCCTGCAGAGATGTCTTTTTCCCATGCTTTTCTGACATTGACCTGTTGATCACTCTGTTGATATGGAAACGTGTTAATCCCACAAAAAAGGAACTGCCCACTAACATCAAATCAGTTCCCCTGTATATGATCAGTGGCAAGTCTGAACACAGAATTCATTATGTGAGGTGTTTGTGAAACACTACATCTATGTTCACACCCTACACTAAACTACATCCCATCCACATCCATATTGTTCTGAGGTGCTTGTCAGTACAATAACAGAGGCTAGCAGTCAAGCGCATCAGATTCATTTGTCCCTTTCCCCAAAATGGTGGACCAAGTATCCTTTTCAGTTGTCTAACGAGAACAGGAGAAAGATAATGAGCAAAACATGGGAATCGAAAAAAATGGAAATGTAAGGGTGCAGAAGACGGACTCTGACACAAATGTGGCATATTTGGGGCTAAAGACCTTTATTCAGAAAAAAAAAAGCAAGAGAAAACCTATCTTTCCCTATTCCTAAGAGCGGTTTCCCTGTCTCAACTAATGATCTAAAGTCACTGTCAGGATGTCTATTAAAGTGAAAGTGTCCAACGTACTGTGTCAAGAAAACCCTACTTCTGGCCCTTACACTAACATATAAAGCAGTACTATTCTGATCCCAGGAGAATGTCTCCCTTCTCCTGGCATTCAGTCTCAAACAACCTGAGGGAATGAATCCCTTCCCCGGGTCACAAACTTCCAAGTAATTTTACTTTGCGGACAAGGAGAATGCCTCCCTTCTCCTGGCGTTCCAAAAGTTCCAAACAATAGGCCTGGAGGAATGACTCCCTTCCCCTGGTCACAAAGTTCCAAATAACATTTACTTCAAGAGCCAGGAGAATGCCTCCCTTCTCCTGGTGTTCGGTCTCAGTCGCACATTAGCCTGCAGGAATGATTCCCTTGGTCAGGCTTGTTGGACCTTCCACTTGGTCCGCGTTACCAGGACAATGACTCCCTTCTCCTGGTAATCTCAAAACCATCTCTTACAACTAGGGGAAATTACTCTTTTCCCATGGACTTCTTCTGATCAAGTTTCACACTTACAATATCCAACTCTGAGTGGTAAGAGGGTCCACGACCCTGGCTTCTCTCCTCTTCTTTGGTTTGGCCCACTTGTTCCACTTCTCTGCCAAGTACTGGCACAATGAAAATGACTAGTATAGCTTTCTTGGTTTGGGTGCCTGACCCTTGTTTCTCTTCTTCTTTGGTTTGGCCCACTTGGTTCACTTCCCTGCCAAGTACTGCCATAAAGAAGATGACTCGTATTACTCTCTTGGTTTGGGCCCTCAACCCTAATTTATCTCACCTTTTATTTAGGTCCCCTTGGCTGCCTTGGTTGCCAAGTATTGACACGAGGAAGATAGTCCTGCTCAATATATTTGTACAGGGTTTTTGCTGGCATCTCTCTCCTATGCCGTGTGCTTCACAGGCATCTCTGTGTCTCTGTGGATTCGCCTCGATGATCTCCTGCCCAGCCCTTGGAGCAACCGTCTGGACACTGCCTCTTGCATTCGCGTCACAATCGGACAGCCTCCTGTTACCGTCTGGAATCTGTCTGGCAAAGGAGTCCCATTGTCCTCTTGTCTCCGGGAGCGAACTGCTCTTGGCTCCGTTCTGGCCTTCTCTGAGTCTCCTTCGTTCTTCCCGGGCTTTGCAGTCTCTCATCCTAGTTGGCTGTGTCTCCCTGATAGGCAGTACTTCCTTGGTGTTTATGGCATAGGAGGAACCACACCTCCGCGGAAGTCTATACTACTGCAGTTCCTTCTTGGTATTGCTCTTTATGGCTCCTGAGGGCCACCTCTTCACAGTACTTGCATGGCTGGCGATCTTTATGTTTCTGATGATCTTCTTTGTGCTAGTACTTGTGTCAGCTATACTATTTTTATTGTCATCAGTCTTCTTCGTCTCAGTCCTTTTAAGGAAAAGGTTAGAATTAGCTAATCGGTCGAGCATAGTCTTCTTAACAAGATCAGAACTAGCAGATTTAGATGACAAGTTAGTACAAGAGTATACTGTGGCACTTTCTGAATAACTCTTCCCAGATATTATAAGCTTTGGGTTTTCCTGGCTGTGATGGCAGGGGTGATCCTTCATGGGACAAGAATCTTTACGTCTAGAAGGATTTGCGGTGCATCCTCCATCATATAACCACCCCTAGTGGGACTATGGGTTAGTGGCCTCACCACACTAGCCTCATGGAAAGGGGCTCCCCTCTGGGGAGAAGCGACGAGAGCAAGTGAATTGTCACAGGAAGTATCAAATTATTGCATAGCCCTATAAAAGAGAGAAGGATATAGCATTAATAGGCACAGTCAGGACAGCCCTCCAACGATGATAAGGTGCACCTGGAGAGCAGAGGAGAATGAGAACCCAGAGCCTGATGAGTACCGCCACAAAACAGCTGGGGCACACAAACACTCTAAGGAGAAAAAACATCAGCCTGATGAGAGCTATATCTCAGACCCTGAAGAAGGTCACAGAGCAGGGAGTGTTAGTTGCTGGAAGCCTACTAGGAATTATATTTCAGAACTTGGCAGGAGCAGAAACCAGAAAGAGAAAAGGAACCCACTGAAGCCACATGTTGAGATGGTTGCCCGCAGGTGATACTAACCATAGCCTGAAAACTAGCATGGCAAGGGGGAACACATACTGCCAAAGCTCTTTTTCTTACTAAGTGTATATTGACAGCTTCCTATCCTGCCCGGGAAGATTTGTTCAATGTGACCTGATTGGGTCTTTTTGTTTGGGTGAAAAGATCCACAAGTTCCACTAAGCCATTGACGTCACTCTGCATGCTCCTCTGAAATTGTGTAATTCAGCCCTGCCCATTATAGAGAACAACATAGTCAGCTCTTTTCAATTTGCACCAGTCACTAGGAGCATTGTTTGGCTCCCCTAACAATCCGATTCCTTTGTATATCATTCAGGCCCTTCCTGATGAGGCTATTTCCTTATTTTCAGCAGTTTTCCACCACTCCTTTATGATGGGGACAATTCCGAAATGTCTAAAGCATGCAACTGTTTCTCCACTACTGAAGAAGACCCATCTTGAACCTTTGTTGGCAGAGAAATATCATCCTATCTCTCTCCTCCCAGTCCTTATGTAGTTGATGGAGGCAAAAGTGACCCCTCAATTTTCACAATTTCTTGAAGCCAACTGCCATCTTCCCCTGTTCCCATCTGGATTCCATCCCCTTATGGGTACGGAGACCATGATGATCTCCTTCCTTGATGACATTGCTTTGCTCCATGAACACTGAGAGGTCGGAATTTTTGATTCTCCTTGACCTCTCTGTGGCTTTTGATACTGTTGACCACGGGATCCTGCATCAGAGTTTGGAGGGGATTGGAATCACTGGCTAGCCACTCCTATGGTTTTCATCTTTTTGACCAATCGATTCCAGACAGTGGGCCTCGTCACATGTCTGGCGGTAAACCAGCAGCAATACTGCTGTGATACTGCCAGCGCAAATAGGGTTAACGCTACTCAGTCTGGCGTTATTAGCGCCAGATCACGAGTAGCAGTTGGTGCGGTTAGTGCCCATTCCCTATTGGGGCTATTGGACCCAATGGGGTTTGGGGTCGCCGTTACCGCTGGAGGCAATTGTGCTAGTGGTAATGGTGCCGAAAATGAGCAGTTAGTGGACATTTTTACCTCCAGCTTTTTGCTAGAGGTAAAACTCCAACTTACCACCCAACCCATTGCTGACCAGGGAGGGACTTTTTATGCTTACGCAGATGACACGCAGATTTTATTTCATTTATGTGCCCCACTGGTGGACCCTCCCACTAAGTTGAGGAATTGCCTGCCTGAGATTTGAGAATGGATGGCCATAACTGGTCAAAGCTAAATGGCGATAAAACTGAGGTGCTAGTGGTTGGTTCTCCTCCCACTGGGGCCTCAAGGAGTATTGCCTATTGGCCTGTCTCTTTAGGTGGTGAAGAGTTTGGGAGTGGAACTTCTTGAGTCTGGATCCAGGGCAGCCTACATTTCCTCTGTGTGCCAGTTGAGCTTTGTCAAATTGAAAGTCTTGGGGAAAGGTCTCCCTTTTCTGCCACCTGAGTCTCAAATAAAGGTAGTCAACTCATCCAATATGAGCTCCATTGATTACTGCAATGGCATCTGTCTGGGGTAGCCTGTTTTGTTGCCCCAGTGCCTGCAAATCTTACAGAATGAGGCAGCTCAATTGGCTCTCAGAGCCCAGAGACTCTCACACTCTCTGGTCCTGCTCAGTGAGCTGCATTACCTTTCCGATTGCCTGCTGAATTATGTTTAAAATGCTCTGTTTGGTACACCGCGCCATTCAAGGTACTGGAGCAATAAATCTTTGTTCTATACTTATTCTTTATAAGCGGGCCAGACTGCTTCGGTCCTCATCTCAAATTCTGCTTAACACTCTGAGTTATTGTCAGCAACGTGCGGGAAGTCGATCTTTCTCTTAGCTGGAACTCCCTGCAAACGGATCTTCATGATATTGTAGACCCTTTTCAATTTCGTAAGAACCTGAAGACATATCTTTTCGATTTCTGAATCAGTAGCACTTTCTCTTCCCCAAAAGTGGTTGATTAGCACCTTGATGCCTTTGGCCCATAGTCTGTGCTCTATAAATCTATATACATACATATACATACATACTTGATGGTAAAATAACAGTAATATCCTGGAAAAGGGGAGGGGGTGAAATTCATGCTGGTAAGGTAATTACCAAACGCAAGGAGAGTAACCAGTGGTTACTGGTAAGCGCATGATGCATATACCAATGAGCCTAGGAAGGAAACCTGGAGAAGAAGGTGACAATATATGGCTTGAGAGGAAACCCAAAAGGAAGCCAAAGAGATGTCAAGAAGCAAGACCCTGAATAAGCCAAGAAGAATGCTGGGCTCTACATCGTTGTGGCTTTGTGTGATCCAATGAGTAATCTGTGGGTTATATTCGTGAGACTGTGTATATTAAATTAGGGATCTAGGAAAAGGACACTATGGGGCTCATTACACGTGTGCCAGTCCGGTAATAAAGTGCCGGTATCACCTTATTCCAGCACTATTAGTGGACCGGCATATCCAGAGTCATGTATCTGGAAACACCAGCACAGTAACACCGTACACTATACTATTGGCGCTGGTAACACCGGAAACAATAGCAGCAGCAACTCCCCTGGAACCTGCCGGTAAAACCGGCATCAAGGAAACACAGGCACAGGCACATTACGAGCATGGATTTGACACTAAGACAAGCAGAAAAATGCATGTACTACCGGAAAATCCATTCCGGAAACATCAGCATCACGGAGCAGCCGGTAAATGGACCCAGGTGGAGGAAAGAAGGCCACAGGTGCACCCAATACACCCAGTACACACAGCAGCAGTACTAAAGGGCCACACCCACCCCAAGAACACTCCCAAACACAGCCATGCTGCCACTCATCGTCGTAGCTATGGACATGGAGGCACTGCAAGCTGGAGTGCAGCTGATTGAGATGGAGCTGCATCAGTGGCTACAGGAGGACAAGGAGGGGAGGAGGATCACTTCCCTCCCTGGCTTCTTTATGGAGTGCCACACATTCAGAGATGGATAGTAGAAGCAAAGTGTAGGCAAGGGTCCACACAGAAAAAATGTGTTGTGTGCGTGCATGTGTGTTTGTGTGAATGTATTTTTATTTGTGTGTGTATGGAAGTCTGTACATGTTTTCATGTTTGGATGTGTGTGTAGAGGGGCATTTTTGGGGCACAGTGAGTGACAAAAGGGCAAACTGGGCACAGAGTGACGGTGGGACTGAACTGTGGCAGTGAGGTCCACATGGGGAAGAAAATTAGCACTGAGACCGACATTTGGGCAAAACTGTGTTGGTGAAAGCCAAATGGGAATAAAATGGTAACTGTGAGCAACAGGGGCAGACCGTGATGGTGAGAGCCATGCGAGGCAGAGCTTAGACCCTGCGAGAGATATTAGCAGTAAAGATGTAGCAAGAGCAACATGGTGTTGAACTCAGGTAGTGAGAGCAACATATAAGACAGCGAGAATGACATGAGACTGAACTGGGGCAACAGGCAACTTAAAAATGTGTTTTAAAGTGGCAATGCTGCCGTATATTGTTACAGTCTCATGATATTCACTGGGCCACAAGTAGCATGAAAATGTGTTCTACAGTTGCAATATAGGCATATATTGTTATCGTTAGAACATACTTCATCTTTGTAGCACACATGCATGATAAACACTTCCCAAAAAGCTTTGCGGTTTTCTTTTCGGCTCAACCCAAAAAAAAGGGGTGGACACTACTGGAAAATATTGTTGATACAGGGCTCATGACCTTCTTCACACGCTATTAGCACAGAAATGATAGGGGCAATGCTGGCATATATTTGTAAGCTTGGCCTCATGAATTTCATCAAAGCAGCAGGGCATTTATTTTTACAGCGGCAATGCTGATGTATCTTGTTGGACAGGCCTCAGGACTTTCTTTGGGCACAAACACCATCAAAACATGATATACAGAGGCAATGCTGGCATATAATGTTAGTACAGGACCTTGCAATGTATTTGGGCACACTTCACATTAAAATGTGTTTTGCAAAATGCTTTTGGATATCTTGAATTTATTGGAGTATTTCAGGTGTTTCCTTACAGAAATGATTGGAATTGTAAAGTGTTTTACCAAGAGTGTCTTCAGTTTGTGTGTAAAAGGCACAATTTCAAACCATTAATTCAAAGATATTTCGGGTGGGAACCTTATCTTTCCACCCACACATTTCCTTAGTTTGGGCCAAATCAGGGAAAACCTTTGAGCCCCACTACTTCAATAATTCATCAGTTTCCATTACTTCTCATATTGCAGTCCAGTACTGGGAACACCATACAAGTGCATATCAGAAGGTTCAGCAATGGCCATCTTTAAAAATACAACACATCCAGAAACAGCCATTTCCTGTTGCCATCCAAGCCCAAAAGTACTGGCAAAAATGTTTGCAGAGAAAGATAAAGGGAACGTGCCTGGAATGCAACTGTGAAAGCCCAAATTTAGTGAGGCTGAGGTCATCAGCCATGTGGAAGAGTTTTTTGATGTAAACCAGCGAAAGAACCTCTGTTGAGAGGAAAATTGCAATCTGAACTAAAATTTGGGAGAAGGTTGTAGTGGTTGGCACTGATCCCCTTGACAATAAGAATTGTAGGAAGCGATGGGATGACCTCAAGGACAGGGTCCTCAGCCTACTGTCTATTATGAGGGTGTAGAAGAAGTATACTGACAAGGAGGAATCATATTGTGGGCTACAAACGTTTATTTAATCAATAAAGCAACATATCTCTCCCTGCTTCTAAGCGGCTTGCCCTGCCTCAACCTAGGAAAACTGTGGTGAGTTGTCAGAATGTCTGTCAAAATAAAACATTCTCCGTCCTCTGTCAGAAACCAACTAATATAACCCTAACACTATGAACATAAGTCTTTAAAGTGAAGTTTGTGTTTCCTTCATCAAGCATAACTCCCTTCTCCTGGTGTCGTGCTTCCTTCATATAGTCTAAGTAATTTCTTCAATGTCCCATTACAAAGGACCAGGGGAATGATTCCCTTCTCCTGGTCCTTCCATCAAAGTTCTCCACAGTGGGCTTTATGCACTTTTGCAAAAAACATGTTTTGTCTCTTTAACTCCTTACAGGAAGTAGAAAAACTCAGCCTTATTTGGCTTCCATTGACCATTCAACTTGGGTAGCAGTTTTGGTAGACCACTGCAATGAGGGAGATGACTCCCGACACAGTCTGCTTGTTCAGTGGTACTGGGTTGACCACTGCGACAAGGGAGATGATTCTCTATGCTATCTGCTTAGGCAATGGTGTTTGGCTGTCCACTGCGATGAGGCAGATGATTCCAGATACACTCTGCTTCAGCAGTGGTGTTTGGCTGACCACTGCAACGAGGGAGATGATTCCATAAAAACTCTTCTTGAGCAGTGGTATTTGGCTGACCACTGCAACGAGGGAGATCACTCTTGATGCACTCTGGCTCTATGGTATGGTTCGGGTGGCCTCCTCTGTGATGAGTGAGATAACCCCTGAAGCACTCTGGCTCAATGGTATGCTGCGGGATGTCACCACTGTGAGGAGGGAGATCATTCCTGATGCACTCTGACTCCTTTGTTTGGCTTCCCGGTCGTCCTACCATTCCTGTTACCTTGTTCTCTGTTGGGACACGGCTCCGGTTCTTCCCAGGGTGGCGGGTTACTTCCTCTGCGTTTTCTGACACCTGCGCAGCTCGGCGGCAGGCTCTAGCTGGGTGTCTCTGCACTGTTTCCAGACCTCACTGTCCACCTTTCTGCGTTCACGCCACCACCTCGATTGCTTCTTCCTTCCGGTGAGTCGACTCCCAGCCGGATCCTGGCACTTTGTAGCAGTGTCCTTTTCTTAGCGGCCTTTGCCTGGAGGAGCAGCTTCTCTGAGTCTCTGGTCCTCCGAGTTTGATTCTCCTGGGCAGGACTTGCGTGCTGCTGACTTCCGCAATGAGAGATCTCTAGTCCATTCTTACTTTCTTCTTTATATTGCTGACTCCACCCTCATGTAAAGTCAACACCATCTTGTAAATTCTCTTTGGCACTCGGCACTCTTCATGCCTCCAGTCAGCCACTTCGTTGCAGTAGTTGGCTGGTTTGGCATATGGCTTCTCATGTTCTTCTTCATCCCAGTATGGTCTACATTTGTCGCAGGCATGGTTTTACAGAAACACATGGTTACACTATCAATGGTGGGAGAAGAACGTGACCATGAGGGTAGAGGGTTTGTGACAGGGTTGTAAGGAGGCTTTTCCCTGGGTGGACGTCCTGATCCCCAGGAAGGGAGTCCCCTCCTATTAAGTCCTCCCACATATTATCACCACTAGGGGGACTATTGGGTAGCGGCCTCACCTCATAGGAAAGGTATCCTCTCTGGTGCGAAGTAACTAGACCTGGTGAATTGTCAAACTATCTAATAGCAGGAAACAGTTGCCACAGGAGGTAGCACAGTGGAGCCACACACATCATGCTGTAGGAGGGAAAGGTTAGCAGTGTCTTCCACATTGAAGAAAGGCATTGAAGGCATTGGAGAAGCTGAAGTTGGAACATCTAGTCAGCCAGAAGTTGGCGAGTATAAATGTCACCTCGCTAATGTCAATGTATGACCTGACTTCCTAGCCTATGCATGTGACTGTCTGCGCAGACATACGGCCACAATGGCTAGGCCAACAACCTGCCAAAAGGTAATGTGACCAATGCCAGGGCAACAACATATATGTGCAATTCATAGTGAGACACCATGTCCACATGGCTGTGAAAATAAAATGTATGATTGTATATAGGGACAACAACCCTATGCAATCTGGAAATCTACCTATCAGGACATGGCGTGGCCATGGACCAACTTAATGTCCTTCTGCCCACATCCATCCCTGAAGAATGCCGATCCACCCACATAGGAAACACCAACACCAATGGCTGGCCTGACACATGTAAATGTCATGTGATCAAGTCATCTGCCAATTAGGGTCTGCATACATGGCTGAAAAGTCCCCATGTCGCCTCACCCTGCAGGTGTGTGTGTGTGTGTGTGTGGTGCCTTCCAAACTACCCTGTCGGTGTCCCATTATGACACCACAGAGGAATCCACAAGGGGGGCTTCACATCTAATAACATGTCACACGAAAGTCAACCCTCATATCCTGCAAGGTGTGTGTGCGCCTCAGGGGCCATATGTTACAATAGTTATGTAGAACTCCTCCTTCATGTGCGCCCATCCTAAACCCATTAAATTTGGTTAGCATGCTCCAAAGCACACAAGTGTCTTGCAGTGCCATGTACCAGTCCACATGATGGATGACTACATATCATTCATCACCAAACAGGTACACAGTCCACCTAGGGAGATGAAGATGGGCCCAGTTCATCAGAGGGCACAGCAACAGGCGCAAACACCACTGCCTCCCCCCGGCAACCTGCACACATGGCACACGCAAGAAGACCCCCACAGAAAAGCATCTGGCACTAGCAGGAGCAATATGTCAGCTGCACAGACCAGCCCTGCTGGCACCATTTCACCAAATGTGCCAACTGACCCAACCAACACTGATGCTGATGCTAATGCAGGCCCACATCCAGCTGTAACCAGTCAACACAACTGTCAATGCCACAGCCCCATCTGATGCCAAGACCACTAGTTTGCGGGTCCCTGTGGAGACCTGGCCACCCAAGAGGGGACACAGACAACCACTCTCCTGGCCCCTGACTCCCTGCCTCACCTGTTTAATTGACCCAATGCCATCAGCATCCAGACTCTAACACAGGTACTGATGATGGCATTGGACCTGTGGATGCAGGTGGTGACTGTTGGGGAGAATTTTCATTTTAGTGCTAAATGACTCCCACCTTAGAGGCCCCCACCTCTTTTGCTGGACTTTAGGACTTTTTAATTTTAACCCTAGAGTGAGTGAGACCTTTTTCTCACTCTCTCATGTGTTTTGACCCAATTTGGGTTATGAGTTTCCTTTGTTTTTGGAGTCTGATGAACTCCATAGGCATCTACTTTTTGTATGGTAACACACAGCGTCTTCAGTGCAGTGTCACTGATAAATCCTTTACATTTCTCATAAGGTTTAAATACCTTTTCTTGTGTGAACTACTGTTCCCAAGAATAGTAAAGTGAAATTGACTTTACTTACCGCCTACCTACTCATGTAACATTTTTTATGTGACCCTCACTACATTAAATGGCTGGTGGCTGTGGTTTAAAATTACTGCCAGTGTGCTTTTCTACCTCAGGCTGAATCCTCAACTGCAGTATAGCACCCATGGGTGACCGTTTTTTGTCAAAAGGGTCCTGGTCTTCTTTTTTTGCCATTTTCTGTTTGTGAGGTCTTTCTTGGGTTTTACTCTGTGTGCCAAGCCAGGTTTGAGCCCTTTGTTCATTTTGCCTTTGGCGGGCTTCAGTACTGAAACTCCCCTCTGGCTCCAGTGTGTCTGGAAGGGCAGGAAGTGAGGGAGGTTCCCGAAACTCCCCTGTCCTTTGTCTTTAAGAATGTCTGAATGCACCCAGAACTGATTGGCTGGCTAGCTGTCCTTTCAGGACAGCCACCCTGCTGTTTGAGTGAGAGCTAGGCTGTGCATGAATGGGAGAAACCTGCTTAAAAGGCAAGGGTTTTGGGACAGAAGACAGAGTCGACCACTGGGAAGAACAACCTGATGAAGAAACCATGAATAAAGTTTGCTGCATCCTCCTGGACCGTTGAACTGCCCGGTGAAGCCCTGCTGCTGTGCTACAACTCCTTTTTCTAATCGTCAAGAGAAGCTCCGGAAGGGAGGACTTCTTCCCTTGGGTTAGTGGAACCAACTAACCCTGAGGCGAACTCCACTGGCCCATCCTCCCCAACTGGCTGTACCACTTTGCTGCTGCAGGAACCGATGCCATGGGTCGAGAAATCCGTAGTCGAGTGCAATGTCTGTGATCTGGCCAGTAGCTCCAGGAGACTCTCCAGGACCCTTCAGAAGCAGGACGACCAGAGCTCGAGTCTCCTCACCTGAGTGCAAGACTCAAGGAGTGAATGAAGCCCAACTGGTTTCCAAGATCTGTGGTGGTGCTGTTTGCAGAGCACTGAAATCGCGAAGTGCCGCTGATCCGAAAATAGCCCATAGCTGCCGCTGACCTCCAAATTGCTGCCGCAGGAGTCCCCAGACATCCTCCCTCTTGTTCCCATGACTGAGGCCCAGGAACCCAGGATCTGCATCACTGCAACCAGGCAGAAGCCAGTTGGACCACTCTTCTTCTAACCAAAGGTATTGTTCTGACTTGGGGTACTTACCTCAGTGTCTTTAGCTTTGCTCTTCTCAGTGGAGACTTGCAGTAGCTACCTTACTAGAGTTGATTTCAGCTCTACCCTTCACAAGTGTAACAGCTTGTGACCCTACAGTGATTTCTCTTCAACAAACTCTCTAACTTTGTGCAAGACTTTGTCATCTAATAAGTGCCTCAGCTCCATCGACTGAGCTCCAATTGACTTTGGCAGTCCTGGCTCCCTGCAGACTCTTCTAGTCCATGTGACTTTGATACTTACTGTCCCTCATAGGTGATAACTTGGTTTTTAACTATTATTGCTCGGAAAGTTTTTTATCTAGCCTTCATTGGAAGATTTAAGTGCTCACATGCTCTGAGAACCTATTTAACCTTTTTCCTTCTCTTAACCTTTCCTTTCTACAAACCTCAGAATCTACAAAGTGTACTGGTGATATATAAATGCCATTAATATCCTAGTTAGTCAAGTCACCTCAGGGTGTAGGAAGTTGTAGCAGTGAGCTTGTTTCATATGGGAAGAGCCATCTGTCACGCGGATCGAGCGAGGTTCGAGAAGTCGGTGACAAGAGGGAAGATCAAGAGAGAGATGGTTGGCGAGGCGCGGAAGAAGCCGGAGTCCGGTGGGGCTCACATCCCTATATACTTATCCCTGTTCACTATTAATGATAATAAACCCCTTATCAGTTTCACCTACCTCGCGTGTCCCTGTGCATCATTGAACACTACAGAAGTGTGTAAAAAACATCTCTAAAGAGTATCTACTAACTTTGTGTTGATTCTGAAAAAGTATTTTAAAGTATATTTGATTATTACATACATTGCCCTTTTTAAAGAATGCTTATTTAAAAACTGCTGTTAAATGAATAAATTATTATTTATAACTACAAACCTTGAGTATAAGTGTTACTTGGCTACTTGTATTGGTGGATGTCATTGCTACAGCTCTACAGCTCACATTTCCCCTCTTGAGATAAGCCTGGCTGCTCAGTCAGACTACCAACTGGTGTAGTAAAGGCCTATACCAAAAGGTGGGTTACCTAATACCAAGAGGACAAGGGCTGTGTAGTCTCCCAGAGGGTTATTACATCAATTCATGTCTAACAGTGGCGGGACTCGTATCTGAGTGAGAACACAGCATACCCTAGAAGGGATATGGAGGAGCCTCAATACCATCAGGCAGAGCCAGGAGTGTCTTAGGAATATTGCCAAACTGCAACTGCAACACCTGCAAGCAATCATGGATGCCGTGCAGGGTTCAGCCTGCAGAAAATCAAGGGCTGTGGATTGGCAGTACCACCATCTATCAGCGGCAACGGCATCCACCGCTGTAGTGGACCACAGGGTCAGGTAGCTCACAGGGGCAATCTCTGCAGGTTCTGAGACCATGCAGAGTACCCTGCTCCTCACGTTGCAACACATCCAGGGCCAGGAGTCTACGCCTTCCACTCCTGTAGTCCCACAGAAGGCTCACTGCCTGGAAGAAAACTTTGTTGCTCACAAAGAAATGTGACACTCGTGCTGGCAGAGAAAGCTGCCATTCCAAAGAGGTCACGCAAATGACACTGTAATACGCATGACCCTCATACCAGTCACAAGGGAGGGGGGGGTTCAGTGGTGTTGGGGATGACGGAGGTGGGAGGGAAAGGATATTGGGGATGAATGAAGCCAGACCGTACATGTGCGTATTGTAATGGAAATAAAATTGTGCACACTTGAACAGTCATCTTTGAGTGGGTGTGAGAAATGTACCATGTATCTATATTCAATTGTGTAATTTAAGGGAAATCAAATGTCCTTAAAAGAAGTTCGAAGAGAGACGTATTGGACCAAAAGGGGGCATACCTATGGATTCCCCTGGTATTAATTTCACAAAAACTGAATATCCAAGGTTAATGATTGATTAGTTGTTTCAAACATTTTTTACCAAATGTGTAGCCTAAATCTATATCGCCCTCCAACATTCTAACTAAACCCTGATGAATGTTCTATCCCTAGTCAGCGCTGGTGGTCCGCTTATCTAGAGTTAGGGTACATTAGAGAGAAACTTGCCCTAATCTATATACTAATCACCAAATATGTCTTTGAAAACAGATTTTTTTTTATAAAACAGTGTGTAATTGGCTTTGCAAATGAAATTCTTCAACTTTAATCTTTTTCTTTGCTCTGCGTTTTCACACTTTTAAAATAATGCAGAGCTGTTGGAAAATTGCTCTGGTATGATTCATAAAAAATGCCATCCGTTATTTGATGGTGATCATAACAATACACCTAGTGTCCACATGTGTTGAAGATGTAGTGTGTATTGTTGGTGGAAAACATTTGCTGCCCTATTGGGCAGCAAGAGAATGTGCTAAAACAAGAAAGAAAATAATTTCTACCAAAAAGTGGCCCAGACTTCTTGTTTGGTAGTCACTGTTGACCTACCGGTTTCAGTGGTTTCAAAATATATTACCCACTTTCTTCAGGGCCACAGCATCTATTGCCATGCTGTCAGGCAAAGGAGATCATATCTCTGCACACACAAACACCCCACCTGCAGATGAGACAAAAATGGGGGGGCAAGGGTTTGACATATAGGGAGATGGTCTTAGTACATTTCCAGTGTCTATGGTGGTTTTATAGCCTAACAAGTCAAGTGGCTTACCCTTGTGTTCCAAGGTTTCCTCTATGTGGGGTGGTTCTTGGTGATTTATACTTATGTTGGCTGCAAATTGATTTCACTGCATGCCGTTGCAACTTGTGGGTCATTAAAAGATTTTGGTCAGGTTTCAGTAATGGGAACGGCAATATTACACATACAAGACATGTTTGCATGGTTATTTCTATTTTTCTGATTTTCTAGTGTATTACTATCTCGTGTACCTGTCCCAAATGGGTTAGGTGCACATACAAACATTGTTGGTCTTCAAACAGTGACATAAGATCACACGGGAGCTGCGGCTTCATACCCATTTGTTCTGGTCGCGAGATGGCAGCAGGATGCTTCCTCGCGTCTGCTAGTTTTAAGAAGAAGCGTACCGATCGCTCTTCCTGACTCCGATTGTGAAGTTGTTTTGTTCCGTATATGTCATTCGAGCGCATGCGCGTGTGCGACATATACGTGCCGTGTCTGATAGTGAAAAGAAGAAACGGACATTGCCCGTTTGTACTAGCTCTCAAAAGGGCACCATCTTGGAGAGGTGAAACCTTCTCAATGGTGCATTGCTGGGTCTACCTGGCATCTAGATCTTATTTCATGTTTGATCCGAGTATTCACATAATACAAGGTTTAGTGAAGCTTGAATATACGTTTTCCGTATGTGGTATATGGATGTGCCCTGTTTCCTCGGATCACTGTAAAACTTGGTGTGGATGTTGGGGATTTTAAGAGACAAGTCTAAGGCATACAGGGTTCCCTAAAAATGTGAGCTGTGTTTACATGGCTGATATTGTGGTGATCTGTATTTCAACCAAAATAGATCAACCCTGATGGTACACGGCCCATTGCATATGCAAACAATGCACAACATGGAGGGTGAATGGAGGGTATCAAAGTGTAGCCAGGGTCTGCCAGTTGGTCTGCTCATTCAGGGCCAGGCGGTCTGTACGTAAACAAAAGATCCACAGTTGCCCACATTTATATAATAAATTGTGTATGTTGCCGCCTCTCAGTGGAATATTCAATTTCTCGATGATTGTCCATGAGAATTTGGTGGGGCCGTGTTTCATGAATACAAAATGGTCTACCATTGGGGCAGTCAATTTTTTAGTGCGGATGCATGATCTATGTTCAGCCAGGCGAGTCTTTATGGGTCGTGTAGTCATCCCCACGTATCGTAAACCACATGGGCATGTGATTAAATATTTAACGTTGCTGCTATTGCGATTAGTAAGTGTTTTTTGTGTCCATGGATGATGCCACCCAATTTCAATAGTTGTCGTCCTGGTCGTATTCTGACAAGCACTGAAAAGGTCGCATGGAGTGTGTCCCAGAGGTGGAAGTTGGTTCCACAAAGTGGTTTGAGGACGTTCGTTAGGTTCTTTTTAGGTTTTGATGAGTGTATCCTGTAGGTTTCTTCTCCTTTTCAGGCAAATCTTGGTTTGCCCAGTGTTATCTCACCGACATTAAGGATGGGCCAAAGTTTTAGGATTTCCTTCTTTAATTTGTTCGCCATTGGTGAGAAGCTCAGTACTGCTGTGAACTTGTCCGGTTCAGGTCTTCTTTCCTGTTGTTCTAGGGTTGTGTCATGGGGATGTTGTTGGACCTTTTTCGAGCTTGCCTGATGGTACGTTTCGGGTATCCACAATTTTTGAATTTGTCAGCTAGATGGATGGATTGATTCACATAATCCGTAGTGCTGGTACAGTTTCTGCGGTAGCGGAGGAACTGGCCAAAAGGTAAGTTATGTCTCAGACTGGAAGGATGGTAGCTGTTCAACAGTAACAGGGCGTTCCGGTCTGTAGGTTTATTGTACACTTTGCTCATGATCATCCCATTCCTTATTACTAGTTGTCAGTCTATGAAATGTATGCATTCTTTGCTATGTGCTTCAGAGAATGTTAGAAATCAGCATTCAGCCAGAGCATGAAATTCATGAGGTCCTCTTAATTGCCATTGAGGACCATCAGGACATGTCTATACATCTAGACTAGATTTCAATTTTGGTTTTCCAAAGTTGTGGTGTCCCATAGATGGTCTTCTCTTTGAATTCTGCCACTGAAAGATTTGCTAGGCTGGGGGCAAACGTGGCACCCATTACGGTGCCTGAAGTTTGTTCAAAGAATGTGTCTTCATATAGGGAGAAGTTCTTGGTCACAGCGATTTCTGCCAGTTGCATGACCAGATTCACCGGTGTTTCCATTGGTGGGGTTCTATTTCTTAGCACCTTTTCAACCACTTGTAGTGTTTCCATTTGTGGTAATTTTGTATAGAACGATTCTATATTTAAGGTGACTAGCAGGTGTGTATCCTGATTGAATGGTTGGTTCTTGATCAACTGTAGAACGGCGTGGTATCCTTTAGATAGGATTTCATTTTGCATACTTCAGGTCTCAAGAAATAGTCCACAAATTGTGATAAGTGTTTGAGGATAGAGCCTATCCCTGATACAATAGGTCCCCGGGTGGTGGTATTCTTCCTTTATGTATCTTGGGTAAGGCGTAGAACGCAGGTCTTCTCGCTGATTTAGGGTTAATCATAATCTTTAGGACTGATGCGTCCCTCAGTGCTGGCTTCCTCCAAAATGGGCAGGATCAGTCGAAAAAATCCCTTCTATGGGGTCACTTCCAAGTGTTTGTAGATGGTGCGATCTCCAGGAAGCTCATCACCATTTTCTTGTAGTCTGCCGTGTCCATAATCCTGGTTGCTCCACACTTATCCGCTGGTTTTATGGTAATATCCTCATTTGCTGCAAGTGATTTTAAGGCCATTCTTTCTCTAGTTGTAAAGTTGTTGTAGCTCGTATTGTGTTCTTGTTCCATTTCCTCCAGTTTCTTGATTATGGCTTTTACAAAAGTCTCTGACTCGGGCGTGATTCCATTTGGTGGTGGATAATAGGTAGATTTTCCCTTCAAGTTGGTTGCACATTTCTCGTCTGTCGTCGTGATGTTTCCAAAGAACTGCTTGAGTCTTATCTTATGAATTAGTTGTGCCAGCTCAATCCGAGTTTGAAAGGGATCATGGGTGGCTGTGGGCACAAAGGAAAGGCCTTTTTCTAGCAATTTGTATTGTTCTGGATCGGTAGCCAGTCATTCCTCGAATACAAAGCATTGAATGCAAAAGCATGGAATGCAAAAGTCTCAAAAAAATGCATTTTTTTGTAGGTAAAGTTTTTTTTTATTAACCCCTTAAGTGCCAAGGGCGAGGTATCTCGTCCTTGGAATTCCCTCCAGAATGCCAAGGACGAGATAGCTCGTCCTTTTTGGCACTTTGTTTTGTGTGATCCCTGCAAAGCAGGGATCACACAAAACTGTAATCCAACCCCCTGGCTATGTGAGGGGGCGGTCCCCCCTCACTGCCAGGGGGCTGGATTACCTTCAGTTTCACGTTGGCGTGCATAAACCACACGACGTGAAAGAGAAAGTAATTTTCACTGCAGCAGCCTTTTCGGGCTGCTGCGGTGAAAATAAAAGGTGAGTGTTCACCTTTCTCCCCCTCAATCTCCGGCTGTATTTCAAGCCAGAGATCGAGGGAGGTGTCATTGGAAAGGGGAGACCCATGGTGACAGCATTGCTGCCTGCGGATCGGGCTCAGGGCACTCGATGCGCGGGCAGCAATGCCCACTAGACACCAGGGATGTCTTTGAATGCAGGGGGGAGGTGGGGGCTGCTTACAGTAAGCAGCCCTCGACCCCCCACATCCCCTAAAGCATGGGGGCACATATTTGTACAACCCTGGGGACAGATGTCTGATCATCTGCCCCCAGGGAAGGGGGCAAAAAAAAGGAAATCAACGGGGATGGGGTGTGGGCGTGGGGGACACGGGAATTTTCGCCCCCTGAAATGGTGGTGGCCCTCCCCCTTCCACACCAAGTGGAAAATGGGGCCACCCCTTGTAGCCCTCCCTGGGGGCAGATGTATGCCCCCAGGGAGGGCTACAAGGGGTGGCCCCCCTTTCCACTTGGTGTCGGAGTGGGAACTATGCAGATGTATGCCCCCAGGCAGGAGTACATGAGCTGCCCCCCCCATCCAATTGGGGGGTGGGGAGGAGGGCCACCCGGAATAAGTGTGCAGGCCCACCACAGGATGGGGCCTGCAGGTTAGGGCCCCCTGGGTGCAGATGGCTGATCATCTGCCCCCAGTGGAGGGGGCAAAATAAAAATAAAAAAACGAAAAAAAAAGAAAAAAAGGAATTTTGTGTGGGAGTGGGAGGCCACTAGCCAGCAGGGATTTATTTTACAGAAAAGGGGGTGGCCCTCTCCCCCTCGCCTCAAGGGGAAATGAGGGCACGCCTTGTAGCCCTCCCTGTGGACAGATATCTGCTCTGAGGAAGGGGCATATGACCCCAGGGAGGGCTGCATGAGATGCCCCCCTCTTATCTGCCCCCAGGGACAGGGCACATCCATATACCACATACGAAAAGTATATATTCAAGCTTCACTAAACCTTGTACTATGTGAATACTCAGATCAAACAAAAAATAAGATGTAGATGCTAGGTAGACCCAGCAATGCACCATAGAGAAGGTTTCACCTCTCCAAGATGGTGGCCTTTTGAGAGCTAGTATAAACGGGCATTGTCCGTTTTTTGTTTTCACTATCAGACGCTGCACATATATGTCGCATGCTCGCATACGCGTGCATGACTTATACGGAACTAAACAACTTCACAATCAGAGTCCGGAAGAGTGATCGGTACGCTTCTTCTTAAAGCTAGCAGACTTGTGGAAGCATCCCGCTGCCAGCCCGAGACCAGAATAAACAGGTATGAAGCCCCGGCTCCTGTGTGATCTTATGGCACTGTTTGAAAACGCACAATGTTTGGAATCTAAGTGATTTGCCCGTGGCTGATAAAAACGCAGGCAAATCGTTTGCATGAGAAAGGTGCGAACTACCAAAGGTTTGCACCTTTCTCATGCAAACACACATACAAACTCACACCCCCACCAACACCCACAACACACCCATTACACACCCTCCACCCACACCCTCAACACAACCCCCACCCACACCCCCAACATAAACAAACCCCACTTACCTTGTCTTCACGCTGGGTTCCTGCAGTGCCAGTTCCCTTCTTTGAAAGGGAACCAGCGCTGCAGGGTCCTTTTCTTCTCTTTTTTTATTTTGAGAAACAGAAGGCTGCGGGGCTGTCCCCCGTAGCCCCTGCTCACTATACCATAAAGTATAGTGAGCGGGGTGATGCGGGGGACACCCCGGCAACCCCTGTTTTTAAAAAATAATAATGCTACCACCAAAGGTTTGAACTTTTGGTGTTCGAACCTTTGGTGGTAGCATTTTTAGATCAAAAGGTTCATGCAAACCTTTTGATGCGGGACAATCGTCCTAAACCCAATGTTTGTATGTGCACCTAACCTATTTGGGACAGGTACACGAGATAGTAATACACTAGAAAATCAGAAAAATAGAAATAACTATGCAAACACGTCTTGTACAAGTAATATTGCCGCTCCCATTACTGAAACCTGACCAAAATCTTTTAATGACCCACAGGTTGCAACGGCATGCAGTGAAATCAATTTGCAGTCGACATAAGTATAAATCACCAAGAGCCACCCCACATAGAGGAAACCTTGGAACACAAGGGTAAGCCACTTGACTTGTTAGGCTAAAAAACCACCATAGACACTGGAAATGTACTAAAACCATCTCCCTGTATGTCAAACCCTTGCCCCACCCCCATTTTTGTCTCATCTACAGGTGGGGTGTTTGTGTGTGCAGAGATACAATCTCCTTTGCCTGACAGCATGGCAATAGATGTTGTGGTCCTGAAGAAAGTGGGTAATATATTTTGAAACCACTGAAACCGGTAGGCCAACAGTAACCCCCAAACAAGAAGTCTGGGCCACTTTTTGGAAGAAATTATTTTCTTGCTTGTTTTAGCACATTTTCTTGCTGCCCAATAGGGCAGCAAGTGTTTTCCACCAACAATACACACTACATCCTCAACACATGTTGACACTAGGTGTATTGTTATGATTACCATAAAATAATGGTGGGAATTTTTTATGAATCAGACCAGAGCAATTTTCCATCAGCTCTGAATTATATTAAAAGTGTGAAAACGCAGAGCAAAGAAAAATATTAAAGTTGAAGAATTTCATTTGCAAAGCCAATTACACATGGTTTTATAAACACATTTACTGTTTTGAAACACATATTTGGTGATTAGTATATAGATTAGGGCAAGTTTCTCTGTACTTTACCCTAACCCTAGATAAGCGGACCACTACCGCTGACAAGGAATAGAACATTCATCAGTGTTTAGTTAGAATGTTGGAGGGCAATATAGATTTAGGCTACACATTTAGTAAAATATGTTTCAAACAACTAATCAATCATTAACCTTGGATATTCAGTTTGTGTGAACTTAAAAGAAGTTATCAATCAACTCTTGCCAAACAAATCATCTGTCCAGGCCTTCATCGTGGTCACTGCATGGCTGTTAGCGGAGACCAGCATGTGTGTGTGTGTGTCATCATTATCCTCTTTGGGGATACCTTGCCGACGTCTGGGTGCAGGGGAACTGCAATCGCACATGTTGTTCACCATTGCACACACAATTAAGATTTGTGTAATCTTTCTTTATCTTGTTGGCTTTTGAGAGCTGGTGGTTTTGCATGGCCTGGCGACTACCATAGGCCTTAGTATTCTGGTCTGGAGCGAAATCATTATCAATTGTACTTTATGAAGTACTTAACCATTTGCGCTCCTCCAGAGGAGGGACGCCAAGACCAAGGGGAAATGAGGACGCAGTCCATCTACCTATAAACCCTCTAAAGTACCCTTGGATAGTACTATTCATGGTAGTAAAAAATTGAGGGGGCTTTATACGCAGGATATGCCCCCTGTTAAGCCATCTATAAAGGATTATTTTTGCAACTCATTAGCACCTAATACAATTAGCCAGGGAATTTTGTCTGATACTCCATTTATGGAGGATGGACCTGATTTTGACACCTCGCTTAATAATAATGGTTCCCTCTTGAAATTATGCCATGTGATTCGTAGGAACTCAATGGCACCTGTGGATTTTGCTTCTGAAAACAACTTGCCTTCAAATCTTTCGGCTACACCTGGGGGATAGCGAAGATGAGGAGCCTGCTAGCCCCCTGGGTGTTACTGTACAGAACACACCACAGTATTTAAAAGCTGTCCCTGCAGCGTCTACAGCATTAATAGAAGCAAAGCTGGACGCTCTCTTGCTGCTATGCTCTAATTGGGGTAAAGAGCAATTAATTATGAAGGGGATTTTAATCAATTGTACAGAGTTAATATCACAGGAACAGACCCCCTCTGTTACCCAAGAGTTGGAACAATTGAGGTTGGATGGAGAAACGTGTTGACCTACATTGGCGGTTGACTTATCCTTTGCTCTGGGAAATTATAGCTCAAAGCAAGGACCCTAGAATCTAGCCAAAGATCGAGGGATGTCTTCCCCGTTTCAGAAAACGCCCCAGAAAGATACAGTCTGTCTTGTGGCAGAGTCGGTTGGTGATGCATTGGAGGGTATCTGCGCAGAAATATCAATGCTCAGAAACTCCCCCTAACCCCCATGCCTAAGCGAAGATATAAAACTTGCAAAAAAACAATCAATCAGAAGTCTGCTGGGAAAGCCGTCACTGGAAAACAGGTTTGGGGAAGAGATGGTGGTATGGTTGCGAAGAATGTCTTGGAGGACGGTGAAGTGAGGCAGGTACATTTACAGGGCCACCTAGATGGGTGGCTCGGAAGGATGCTATGGTCCCTAAGGCAAACATCAGATCTGGGGGCAGCGACATCCTTCAGTCAGCACAGAGGTCCCCATCACGTTTTACATCTGAGACTAAGTTAATCTCCACCCACTCAGTGGGCATTGGGGGTTACAACAGACAGACCGAGTTACCACAAAAGGAGCTCTCATCATCTAGTGTACTAATGAGGTCTTTTCTCCCTAACCGAGACCAACTTAAAGGAATGGTTCGGTAAAAAAATGTTATTGGCCCTACGGGTCGGCCATGTGTTTTTAAGCCTAAATTGCTCGATTTTAGAAAAATTTCCTATGGACCTTACCCGAGTTTTCGTCCATTAAACACACGCAAAACAGGCATCAGGGAGCTGCCATTTTGTGATAATCCAATCACTTGCCGCATCGCCCTGGCTGACCTGCTTTTGCGGCACTAAATCATATCCCCCGCCCCTGAGCCTGACATTATCAAAACATTCATATTCCCCGCCTCTCTCCATGATGTTTCTGTGCTGCGTAGGCAAACGCGCCCAGTCGTCTTCTACACGACTTCACACAGAACCCGGAAACCAACACAGATCAACTCACAACACAGCGCGCCACAATTCGGAATATGAAACTGTACTTTAAAATCAAACAGCAACACAGTACATTTAGTAAAGTACATTTATTGGACATTAAATGTTTATAGAAAATTCAGCAATTGCCATATTAACTCGGAATGCCATTTATTTTCTTTTATCTCTATATGCAAAAACTGTTCCATTTTATCGTGAGTCATGCGCTGTTTCTTTATGGTACACAGGGTGTTGGTTTTCATTAAAAAAAGCACTTTGGTCGTACGGTGAACCGCAAGGCTGTTCGATCAAGTAGGCACTAGGCCAGCGTAAAGGTTGATATGTTGCTTCTAGCCGCTAGTACCGCAGAAAGGCATATGGGCCCTTGGCGATCGTCCCATAAAATTGTCAAAGTGGTGCAGTTGTTGACAAGAAGCTGCAGCTGGCGGTTGAAGAAGCCGTCTGCCGGGGTCTGAAACTGGTGGCAGTCGCAGTAGGGAAGGATATACCTGTTTTGAAAACATAAAAATTATAATTAGTCTCGCCAGCCGATCTTTATTAATATTATTCATTTTATTTATTACGGCCGAGCTGAAACTATTTGCTTTCAAGGATAGTGCAATGGAGTATGTTCGGCTCTAAAATCAATGCGAAAAGTAACGAAATAAATCGAGGTTAGCACACAATGAGAAACACTGTTTGTCTACATGGGTGTGGAATGTGGACCTGCATACCCATGTGCCCGTTGCAAGGACGATCCCACAAACGTTTTCCTAGCTCTTCATTCATTTATTCATGCATCCATTCATTAATTCTTCATTCCGGTATAAAAGCATCTAAAGAGTTACTTACATTATATTTGCAATTTCCATTGTGTCTCTGCGTAATGCAGTCCGTAAATCCCACTGTGCTCTTGACAACGATTTTTCGTATACTGAACTAACATGAAACTCGGTCTAGTTTCATAATTTTCTGCCTTATCGTCTCTTAAGTTATTGCACCCCCCCCCTTCAAATGAAGTTCTTTTGGCATGGTCCCTGTCTCTCAAGGTCAAAAAACAATAGAACCTTATACTGCCTGTGCGAGTTGTGGGCCGCTTCAGGCCGCGAGCTGAAAATCAAAGCCGCTGACCTTCACTAGAAATGAGCATACATTCTTTCTTTGCAACATCCCGTAGTAAAGCCATCTGTGAGAACTTGAAGTTTCAAATCCATCTATGTACTGCTCCTCAATGTGCAAATGCGAACTGGCTTCTCTCCCATCTGCAACGGCTCGCTTGGCGCGTTCTAAGGCCCCCAATTTTGTCCTTGTTGTCTGCGAGCTTTGCATCCCCAAAGAACCATAACTATTGAGACTTTTAATTTTTTGGGGAAGGTCAGGGAAAGTATAAAGTACCCGAGGAATTGAGTTGAAAGTGAGATTTATTGTTTGTTTGTTTTATTATTTGCAATACGCAAGCCTCCCCTCGGTTAACAGTGCGCAGCATTTACATGAGATTGCGAAAATTAGTTACATCAACAAAAATATATACACACACATATAGACAAGGTCAGCAATATGAGGTAAATAGAGAGAGAATTCAAAGATGACACCCAGGTTGTTCGCCTCCCAGGATGGTGAAGGTAGGGGTTAGGGTTAGCATACTTTGTATGTACACTGTACAATAACATTTATTTACAAAAAGACAATCGTATTACAATTATTTAAACCGGGATCTGTACTTCACAACCAGCTCTCCTTTGGGTGGACATGGCACAGTGGCAATGTTTGGTGGCAATGGATCAGTGCTCTGCACAGAAACATTCAAAATTCCAGATCTGTGCTTCTCTAATACAGCAACAATAAGGCTTTTGACAAAGTCGAACTCCATTTCCTCATAGACTGGTTTGATCACCCATTGCTTACTTCTTTTTGAAAAGGCCTTAGTGTAGCGAGGCATCCTTACATTACCCGTAGTCCTAGATTGTTCACGGCTGAGATTCTCGTTATGGGCCAAGACGGCAAGTAGAGTCCTATGTCTCATGCCCTGTATGCTGAAATGCAAGCGCTTTGGCTTGTACTTTAGGGACATAATGTGGAACACCTCCAAACCTCCTGTGTGACAGAAATCTGTCAGTCTCCTCAAATCTCTTCATAGAGTTTTATCGAAAACAATCTTCTCAATGGCTTTGTGTGTCGGTGAAGATGGAATCAACCACTTCTTCTTCCGTGCCTCCACTGGGGACAAAGGGCCATGTTCACATTGGTGGAAATGTAGGTTTTCTGACCAGCGGTGCACATTGGTACAGTGGTACATCAGTGACCGCCATTTTTCAAGTAGTATTTCCACTGACCCTTCACAGGTTTTGGAGCTCCACCAAAGATGGTTGCTGATAGACTGGGACCACTCTGAAATACTTTCCAAACCTTTTTTTTTCCCCTGCAGCCGAGATTTTCTTATTGATTGATTTAGCAAGATGCAATATGTCAAATTGATGTTTAATATGTGGGAACTGCTCTCTCATTGTCTTGGCAATTGAAACGTGTCTGTCCGTGGCTATGAGGTCGATGTGCATTCCCCTCGATTGTAGATATTCCACTGATTTTATAAATCCTAGTTTCTCCATGGCCACTGAGGATGTACATTGTGTTACCTGCACGACCACCAAACTCACAATTTTCTTACTATCCATGTCCTGAAAGTGGTAGGTGCAGTGCTTGGCAGAAAATCCAGGGCTGTCGCACTGTCCATCGCCGGCTAGCCTGAATCGTTTGTCTTCGAATGTACTTGCAAGAGACAATTGTTCAATTTTCCAAGCATCACTAATAGCCGGAAACAGATAATCATGTTGGTATTTGTAGTACTGCGTTTTTTAAATGAAATGGAGTCCCACAAACTGAAAGAAAGACTAACTTTCTAAAACTGGACCCACTAAAAAGTGATGCAGCTGCACACGGTAGATTGCCTGCTGGCAGTTTCCCCAGCATCGGTTGTGCAGTCCATGAGAACATATGATTTAATCTACAGGCGGCATTTATTTTGACGTTACTGCCTTTTTTTTTTTGACGAGTGACATGACTCAATGGCTTCCCACATACTTTCCCTCTAACGGAATGCCCACATTTCAGCATACTTATAATATTCATCAAACAACTGTCGAATACTATGTATTTGCCCTCTTTCATTAGACTGTCATCCGGCGTCAAAGTTGTTTCGGCCTGTGACGTTGAGGACATATCACCACATTTGAAAGAAATATCGCTGCTATCAAGTTCTGATGCGTCGTTGAATGCTGCTGCTGGTTCATTCTCTGTCATTTCAACATCTGCTACTTCAACATTGATGGGAGAACACAACAATGTCGACAGCTTTTTTGGTGGCAATTTTTTGGCGGGTGTAGATTGTGTGAATTGTTCTGCGACTACTTCAGAGCTATCTTCAATACATCCAGTATCATGTTGTTGTGGTGGTGCGGTTGCACTGTAGCAATGGTCCAATACAACTTTGCTGGATTCTCCGGACACATTCATTTCATGTTCTGCCCATTGGACATGAGCATCTCTAGTCTCAACACGCGGCGTCTGAATTAATAGTTCCTCCATAGTGTAAATGGTCTGGCAAGCAACCTCTCTCATTCGCTTCACTGTCTGAGTATGTATAGTTCGGACACCCACAGGTAACTAGAGGATAGATTGGAAAAGGGATGTTCAGTTTAAACACAAGATAAAGTATAGTACAATTGACTGGAAAAAAACATAAAATAGTCCCCAGCACAACAAAAAAAGTTCTAAAGTTATGAACTGTTTGTAACTAACCTTATTTTTGTTTCTTTTCTTTGCAACTTTTTTTACTCGACCTTCAACATCTGCACGCTGTTGCTCCAATTTGTATCCGCATGTCTTCCCTTCCTCTTGCACTGCAACAACTATATTTTCTGTATCTGCATAGACAGCACGGAATGAGGCTCCATCGACTCCCTGAAACATAGTATTTTCATTACTGTGTATCAAAATATTGTTAGCTTAAAACACACGCGAGGACGAACACACAGGTACATCTCAATAGCCAAACACGATTTAAAAATTGTGTGGAACAATCAAACGACAAGTATTCAAGCTCTGATGACCTAGTTCGATGTAGCTGTCAGTATCCATACCTCTGGCTCTGTTGCATTGATCAGATTTAATTGTCTTATTTCTCCGATTTCTTTACATCCGCATCATCTAAATGGGATCTTGTGATTGTAGTGGAAGCTCCATCGTCTCCCTGAAACACAGTACTTGCGTTAATAGGGAAGAAAGTATAGCAAATGGAATCACGTTATATGATCATGCTCGATGGAGCTGTCAGTATCCATACCTCGTGCTGCTGAAGAATATCTATGGATGTTGTAAATTTAGTGCGCACTTCCGAAAGCTGTTGCGCCGATTCGTATACGCATGGTCCCGCTTCCCCTGGAATTACTTGAATGTTAGGCTCCGCATCAAGTGTGTGGGTTGACGCTTCAACAACTGCCTGAAACATAGTATTTTCATTAGTAAGGATTACAATATTGAAAACAACACACACTTGGGGTGGACCGCACAGGTACATATCAATGGCTAACCACGAATGAAACATGGTGTAGAACAATCAAACGACAAGTGTTCCAGTCCTGATGATCACGCTCGATGGAGCTGTCAGTATCCATACCTTGTGCTGCTGAAGAACAACTAGGGCCGTTGTCAATGTGGTAGACGCTTCAGCATCTCCCTAAAAGACAGTACTTGCATTAGTATGGATAACACTAATTATAACTGAAAACAAACACCAGGGGACGACAACTAAGGTGTATATCAATTGGAAAGCACTAACCAAACAATTGTTAAAATAATCACACGATACATAAAAACTATTACTTGACATGCATAAAACAAGTCTGTAGCGGAATAGCCAAGTATGATTACCTGATACGCCCTAGAAGTGGTTGATAACTGCGGGCACGTCACGGATGTAGAATGTTCTTGCTTCAGATTCAGTGGATAGTCAAGCAGTTGTAAAGGTAAATTATTGTTTGATGATGAAATGCAAATATTAAAAAATTGCCATGTAATCCGACAGAATACTTGAGGATAATGCTATTGAAAATGCGCAATATAGTACAGTTCTCTTTGCCCATAAATAGATTTCCTTTGGGGGTTATAAAATCGAAAAATAATTTATTGATAAATGTCATTATTCAAAAAGCTATACACTCATATCAATATCGAAAGTATTACACGGGAGTATTACAAGGGACACAACACCTAAAATATCAATTAATCCATTCGGCTACCTACACACTACCGCAAGGCCTAAAGCTAAATCCGGACACTTGACTCACCAGTGGTGGAATGTGGACGAATAGAGTTGGAATAGCATTTGCGAACAATTTTTGTGTCGTTCGCCATTTATTCTTCTTTGTTACCCAAGATGTGGCGTACATGTTAGAGGAAAAGTGCCGGCTGCAGATGCGGTATCGATCACCCCTCTTGTCCTCTAAGACTTGTTGGACTCTACTTTCCAGCTCATCCAGTGGATATCCGCAATGTCTGACCTATTCTCTTATTCGATCAACAGTTTTCGGGAATACATGCCTTGTAGTGCCTTCAGATTTAGCATGGGTCTTCGAAGGGCAACCGCTAATCGAACAGGCAGGCATTGTTGAAAATTCTGAAAAGTAAATATCAGGATTATTATAAAACCTTGATGAATAAAAATGTCATAAAAAAGTAAATGAACCATACCATACTCAATGCAAGGTTTGTTTTGGTCGCCAGAACTATACCAGTTCATCATGTGCGGCTTAGTATTTGCATAAATTACAGAAATGTTTTAAATTTTGTGACTAAACTCTGAACATGTGACTCGTCCCTTGGATGTTCTGTCTTGCACGAAAAGGAAACATGCTTACATTATAGACTGGACACCCGAAGGATGCAATTCGATGACAATTGACACAGATGAAAATAAATAGATCTATTGATAGCATAATAATTGAAACTCAAGTCAATAGCAATGAGACCAATGACCCTAGCTCTATTGGGTACTGTAATCGCAAATAGATAGAAATGTAAAAATGACCGAAATATGACTAGGATACATGGCCTTACCTTGACCAACAAACAGTTGGATTCAGCAGGCCGAGCCGTATGTTGCAGGAGAACAGGTTGATGGCCACAGGTAGCACACTGACGAGTTTGCTCGAAGCGGTCACAGATAGCACGACGACGAGCAGATTAGCATAGATCTCAGTTCTTCTCAAGTAGAAGGTTCAGGAGTTGACTTGCAAAGCACAGAGATGTTCTCATGAGACATATCAAGTGGTTTATAAAGTATTAGAAACAGGGGTGTGTTTGTGAATGAATGACGTGTGTATGTCGTGGTATTATGTGGTTTGCAGGGGGGCGGCTTGCCTCAGGGGAGGCCTGCCTGGAGACAGGGGGTCTGAGGAGGCCATTTGAGCGATGGCCCCTGGGCGTGGGATACCTTTTGAAGTGTACATGCTGTTTGGCACCTTGGCCGTTTGCACCCGTGACAGCCCCCCATACCAGCGCTCATCCCCGGGTGCGAACCGTCTTTGATAGAGGGGGTGGGATGGATGGGCCTGGGGCGTGCAGATAAGGCACAGGAAGACTGCTGAATGGAGACACACTTATGTGAATTGCAGGGGGGCGGCCTGCCTCAGGGGAGGCCTGCCTGGAGACACGGGGTCTGAGGAGGCCATGTGAGCGATGGCCCCTGGGCGTGGGATACCTTTTGAAGTGTACATGCTGTTTGGCACCTTGGCCGTTTGCGTCCGTGACAGCCCCCCATGCCAGCGCTCATCCCCGGGTGCGAACCGCCTTTGATAGAGGGGGTGGGATGGATGGGCCGGTGGGCATGCAGGCAAGTGTGTGGGAGCGAGGGGCCATCAGGCCCCTCTCATCCTTTACTTCTCAGTAGAAACTCGGACCATGTGCCTCCAGTAGTGGGTTCGCCCCTTGCCCTTATATGATGTTAACTTTGGTTGACGTCGCGTAGATGGGACCACTGAGCAGGACACGGAGCATCCATTTTTGTACCCCCTTTCCAATCCATCTTGGTGACCAGGCCTCACTGCGCACAGCACATGGCCCCCACCCTCGTTCCCACTCGGACTGGAAAACTCCAGAGGTATTTGCAACAGCTAATAAATGTAAGACATCACTCTTCCTCTTCGATCACTGTCCTGCATGTGAACCAGCCTGAACTAAGCACCTAGCTCGTTCATCTCCACAAAAGTGTCCTCAATACCTGCATGCATTATTGAGAATATATTATGTTAGCTTAGATAGTAACCACCCTGCTTCACAGCGACCTGACCTTCACCCATTCGGAGCACAGATGTCTGTGAATGAATGACGTGTGTATGTCGTGGTATTATGTGGTTTGCAGGGGGGCGGCTTGCCTCAAGAGAGGCCTGCCTGGAGACACGGGGTCTGAGGAGGCCATGTGAGCGATGGCCCCTGGGCGTGGGATACCTTTTGAAGTGTACATGCTGTTTGGCACCTTGGCCGTTTGCGCCCATGACAGCCCCCCATGCCAGCGCTCATCCCCAGGTACGAACCGCCTTTGATAGAGGGGGTGGGATGGATGGGCCTGGGGCATGCAGATAAAGCACAGGAAGACTGCTGAAAGGAGACACACTTATGTGGATTGCAGGGGGGCGGCCTGCCTCAGGGGAGGCCTGCCTGGAGACACGGGGTCTGAGGAGGCCATGGAGCGATGGCCCCTGGGCGTTGGATACCTTTTGAAGTGTACATGCTGTTTGGCACCTTGGCTGTTTGCACCCGTGACAGCCCCCCATGCCAGCGCTCATCCCCGGGTGCGAACCGCCTTTGATAGAGGGGGGTGGGATGGATGGGCCGGTGGGCATGCAGGCAAGTGTGTGGGAGCGAGGGGCCATCAGGCCCCTCTCATCCTTTACTTCTCAGTAGAAACTCAGACCAAGTGCCTCCAGTAGTGGGTTCGCCCCTTGCCCTTATATGATGTTAACTTTGGTTGACGTTCGCGTAGATGGGACCACTGAGCAGGACACGGGGCATCCATTTTTGTACCCCCTTTCCAATCCATCTTGGTGACCAGGCCTCACTGCGCACAGCACATGGCCCCCACCCTCGTTCCCACTCTGACTGGAAAACTCCAGAGGTATTTGCAACAGCTAATAAATGTAAGACATCACTCTTCCTCTTCGATCACTGTCCTGCATGTGAACCAGCCTGAACTAAGCACCTAGCTCGTTCATCTCCACAAAAGTGTCCTCAATACCTGCATGCATTATTGAGAATATATTATGTTAGCTTAGATAGTGACCACCCTGCTTCACAGCGACCTGACCTTCACCCATTCGGAGCACAGATGTCTGACGTCCATCCTTGAATGGAGACACACTTGATTCATTTAAGAAATCAAAACAACCGTTGTTAAAATATATGTGGTGTTTTATTTTGTATCTTATTTTGATGACACAAAAATACAAGACATTGTACAGGTCAGGTTGCAGCACAGTGAGAGAAAATCCCCTGTAATGACCGCTGTCACTCGGGAACGTTTCTCTTATGGCACGAACGGCACATGCGGGTATTACTCTTCGAACGTGGTGTCCAAGCCTCCCGTGAAGCCACCATGTAAAGGAACGATAGGCCACCAGCCTGTACCACCTGTGAAAAGGAATGAAACAAACTGTTTTTAAATGACCAAGATAAGTTTAATAAACGTTTGTTGTCAATGACAATTCTTGTAACTAATGGCATTCTGCTCGGACAAATGCTATCTAGACACTGCACACTATTGAACGACTTTCATGCGTTACAATGATATGTATATGTAATTTTGGATATAGTATAAGACCATGAAATAGGAGTGGCATGACAAGCAGAGTATACTTACTCGTTACTCGGATTACGAGGACGAACAGTTGTGTGAAGTTCGTGCATAAGCACCATCATTATCCTCAACACGGACCGTGTGAGGCAGGCTGCCCTGAAGTCTGGCAGCTCGGTGATGCATTGCGGTCGTGGCTCGCCTTCCAAAATGTAGGCCACGGATCCCTAGTTTTCACAGCAGCAGCAGTTCTCCTCCTCGGTTGGCATTAGCTTGCACCGATTGCATGTGCACCAAGTGGAAACACCGTCCATGCGACTAGGTCCAGGCTCTTCAGCTGTTGGATCGTCCTCCCAACTGCCGTCTGAAGACCCATCGTTTTCGCGTGTTTCCCTTTCCAGTAGTTCCTCCTCGGTATACTCTGGCTCGTACATGTAGGGCATTATTGTAGCCATTGTGTGTTAAACAAACTAAAATAATTTATAGCGGTGGTACTGGTATCTGTTCACACGGGCTACAAGCAACAAAGGTAGCTGACCAGAGCACAGAAACGAGTCACAGAATACTCAAAGTACCACAGAGAGAGGAATGGAATCGAAAATCTGCTGCTATGTGTTGTGAAACGGTCTGTTTATACTTATTGAGGAAAGAGGCGTCCTGCCATTTCCATGGCGACACGTCATTAGTTGAAGCACAGCGATTGTTGACACGAGACGTGCTTTGGCGTTGTGAAATGGGCGGTACGCGTCTGCTGATGACAGGCTCAGGGGCAGGGGATATGATTTAGTGCCGCAAAAGCAGGTCAGCCAGGGCGACAGGGGGGGACGAAAACTCAGGTAAGGTCCATAGGAAATTTTTCAAAAAATCAAGCGACTTAGGCTTAAAAACACATGGGCGACCCGTAGGGGCAATAAAAAATGTTTACCGAACCATTCCTTTAATCAGGCTGTGGCTGGCTTGGGAGTGTGCCAGCATGATCAGTCACCAGCGTGTCTACTCCCAAATCCTGGAACCCGGAGTTGACCGCAAAGTTGAGCAGTGCTGCAGTCCTCTGCAGTCAGAGGCATGGGGGACTCGATCGCGACTCTGCTGGAGCCAGAGACCAGCATGCGCTGCCTCCGGAGCAACACAAGCTGTTTAGCTGCGCCATAGAAAAAGTCCCCAGGGAAGCGAGGTAAGACTCTCTCCGCTCTTCACGGAGTCTCGCTATCCGGCATGCGGCCTACTCCGGCCGCCCCTCCGATGGGCATACCTCTTGAGGACTATGAGACCCCGGATGCCGCCACAGGCCTCAGGGTACACTCGCGTAACAACACACCTCCACCCGCCGGCACAAGGCGTGGTAATACTGAAGCAAGTGGACTCACAGACTTTCAAAGAACACCAGAACCCAACACATGGGTGTCCGAACACATACCTAGCCGATGTTTCTCTGGCCCCTGCAGCCCCACCAGCCCCACCGAGTGCTAGCCAGAGTCCCGCTTCAGTGAGAGGTTTGTCAGTCGAGGCCGTCGGAGGGCAGTCTGAGCTGGACCCTGCTCTGGCCGCACAAGGCGTGGAGGACGACATCTGGAGTGACCTGCTGCAGACAGGCCGGCACCAATCGCCAGAGAAAACCAAAGAGAACCAGCAAACATCTACGATAACCAGATCAACCACAATCAATCTACTGGAACCACAAAAAGAATCATGGGGTGGCGAACTGCATCAGAGGGAGTCCACATTGTGTACAACCTTAAACACGCCCAGCATGAAGCTTCCAACAAAAGATCTAGTTAAATCTGCAAACACGTCTGGAGTCATGGGAACCGCACCTGTTTGGGCAACGGCCCTAATACACGTGGAGCCAGAGTCAGATGCTTTCAGTGACATCACCCCGGAAAATCGAGACCTCACGGACCCTGCGGGTCAAAAAGCACCCACTAACCCATGCGGGGAGGGAAGGGGCGCCCCCGAATCAAATACAACTGCAAATCAGGAAGAACATAACGAATCAATATCCAGTATACATTCCGCTCACATCAACCTGACGAAAACCTGAGGCATCAACGCCCAAAAAAAATCACCTCTGGCCACTAAAAGAATATTATACAAGAAAAGAGGAAAAGGGAAAGAACAAGGAGCACAGTTCTGTGAAAAGCCTGAAATAAGAGGGGAAAAAAACAGCAAAAAAGAAAGAAACGTCCCATCGCAAGGCCCGAAGAAAATCACTCTAAACACAAACAAGAAAATTGATACAGGAAAACATCCCCTTCCTAACCCATTGATCTCAAGTGCACTTTTCAATTTCTTCACAAAACAATGCAAACGCAAACTGAATCCAGAAATGGAACTCTCTGACGCAGAAAGTCTGGAGGGTTTGGATGACACAGCCCCTGCAAACAAGTCCAGAAAAACAAATAATCCAAAGACACAACCTTAAGGGCTCTGCCAACTGACGCCAACCAGGTGCCACGAAAAATGAGTGATAACATACGGCCACCAATCATGCAACCTGGGGCCCAACCTCAGATGATAGAGCAAAATGCTAAACAGGCACCCCCCACAGACATTTTAAAGAATACAAGCAAACCAACTAGCGAGGCCATCCAACTAGTTCATCAGCAAACACAGAAAAAAGCTCTTACAGGGGACTAGACGACCACCCAACTGGGGGAGAAGGCTCTTCTCCATCGTCCTGAAATGACCATCAAACCGACAAATACGCAGCATGAAGCTCCAGCCTTGAACTCTAGCAGTGGCGGAGCTCTGTCACCGCCCTTTAGAACAACGCCAGCACCAGTGGTGCGTACCGTGACAGGGAAGCCAATGCCCCCGCACTCATCGATCCACTGTTCAGAATCTACTCGGATGCCACTTAAAAACAGAAGACAAAGCGAGCTCTCTGTCGAACCACACAAAGAATCACCAAACGAAAAATCGGACAACACAACAATAATGTCAGCAATAACAATCACGATGGCAACATTCTGCAAACTATATGAAGTTATCTACGATTCGACAAAAGAACATACAACGATGCTGGCAATGATTCACTCAAAACTTATCTTCGTCGAGGGCTACATAATGGCCACAGAGGCAAAAAATGCTGAGCACCAAGCCAGGTGGGAAGCAAAGCTGGCAACCTAGAAACCAAACTAAACAAAACTAGATCTATCCATTCAGAAAGGAATATTGGCAGGGAGAAAGCCGGCCATCGAGAACGCCTCTTCGGGGCTCGCTCCAATCTTCAATAAACCAACCTTGACAGAGGCAAGACCAACAATCCCCGCACAAACTCAGGATCCAAAGGTCCTTCAACCTAGACTGCCATATGATCTGACAAATAAACAGAACACAGTCCTACGACTGGCAGGAGCCAACCAACCAGCCAATACAAAAACCAAGACAACGGTAGCTCAAAAACGGGCTACAGACATGACTTAACATACTTCGACTTCAACTGCTGAAAAATATACTTTTTCAAGGGAGGCCCTACCGATTCTAGACCTTACTAAATCGCCAAAGACGACTACGGAGTTTCTAGCATTGAGCGGCCTAATGGACCTATCACAACACCTGGAACCAGATCCGGCAGTAGAAGAACTCCCAGTGCAAACTGGTCTGAAAATTTGCAAAGCGGCTAGTCACAATGTCGCACAGACGACACTGGCAACCACCAGGAGGACAGGCACTCAACTACCCCCAAACAGCACTGCTAACCAAAAATCGATTTCTTGCCACCACAAGACTCAAAGTGATCTCCCAACTGGTGTTCAAATAACAGTCATACCAGCCGCCGGTGCCAACACAAGCAACTCAGTGAACTCCCTGAAAAAGCGAAACCATCAACAACCAGATGTCCCACCGGCCGACCATCAACGCCCTGTGCAGACAAAGTGGGCAGAAAACCAGATAAGGGGTTCTTGTATTTTGAAACTGGAACAAGCATCATGCAAAGGAAACTACATGATTTTAAAGAGAAAATCGGTGCTGAAAATCCTAAGCAGAATAGACACACTGCAGTCTCTGAGAACCGAGGACTTTACTCTCATCGAGACGTACCACAGAGACTAAAAAGCAAAAGCTTACCTCCATATCAAAGCAGAGTACTACAAGACATCTCATTGGAGGCATTTAACGACCTTAAACGTGCTGGATTCCTTCTGACAGAAAACTCGATACCACACGACGCGAACCGCAAAACGACACACAAGGACAATTGAGAAGGAAAACATCATTACATATCAAAAACTCAAGAATTGTACAACAACAAGCAACATAAGACTAAGTGGATCACCCGTGAAAACACTCACCAAAGATCGGACAGACATCAGCAAGAAAAACGGGAATCGCCCAACGTTCACGACTGGAACCTCATTGAAAGAAAAAGAAGCAAAAGACAAAGCTCAGACAAGACCTATGAACGCAGCCGTCTTTTAAGCACACAAGAAACCACAGCAAACCGAACCCCACGGGAGGCATCAAGAAGATCGATACAGGAAGACAAAAAGAGCACCAGGCACAGAGACAAATCGCCGGACCAAACAGAAAAAATAATGCCAAGGGGTCCATTAAATTGCTGCAAGCAGCATTAACCACAAACTTGGAAACATAGCAACCAAAACCCGACCAGATGCCAGAGCAGGAGAGGACCCAGCCCGACTTAGAACACCCCTCCAAACACGCACTGACAATGGCATCATGGAACACCAGAGGGCACGCCCACTTAACCAGCTCAGAAAACCAGGACTTGGGGGCCTTTGACATCCTATGCCTCCAAGAAACCTGGTTAGTAGAGAAGCCATCACTGGACGGTTTTGCGATCGAGATATCACCAGCCTCAAAAGGCATGTTCGGTCGTCCTTTATCTGGCCTCCTTTTGGCGACTCGTCTGGGATCAGGTATCAAGGTTATCAACAAACTAGTAGAAGCTTACAGAATCTTAGCAGTCCTAACCTCATGGAGCCATCAAGATTCAAGCTCCTGAGTCTGCAACACGTCACAGTTAGCTATAATAAATCTATATTGGAACCCTCAGAAAACATCAACAGTAAATTTCTGCAATTCTGTAGCAGACGTTATCGACCACATCTGTGTCGATCTGAACACCACGCGCATAATCATATGCAGAGATTTAAACGCCAAGTGCACAACTGCATCTAGCGACCCTAATACCCAGTATAGCCATTCAGAGGCTGAAGAAAGAGGAACGGCTTGGCTGACTCTAATGAACTCTCTCAACTTTCATAACGTGGCAGGGCTGAAACCTTGGAAACCTATGATACTAACATGGGAGCGCGATAACTCCAGAGCAACACTGGACTACTTTTTCATCTCACATAGCCTAATACCCTACATAGAATCCTTTGAAGTCACGAGAACCAAAGAAACTGGAATGACCTAACTACCCACCTTTCTTGTTAAAATACAATGTAGCGACGAAAGGAGGGAGAATGCCCGCCATCAAGTTCACTCATGTGTACAATAAGACATTGGCTGAAAAAAAAAGACTTGTGAGAAAATGAAAAGATCAGCAACGACGCACAACACAGAAAAGTCTTGGCTGAAGTGGCAAAAGGAAGCAAAGATCTAAAAATCATGGTTAAAAAACCATAGACTCACTGTGTATCAAAATGACACAGAAGCCATGCTTAGGACACTCAGCACTGAGAGACTTCATGACTTCTGGTCACTAATCAAAAAATCGGACATGACCATAGAGAACCAACTGGCCAACTCGGTCCCAGAAGACAAGTGGGTCAACTTCTTCGAAAACCTGTTTTTCGCACCGGCAAGTGAAAAACAGACATCTCCAGCAGAGACAGAAGGTTTGTGGATCAATATCTGCCAAGGATGACATAAGAGGAGTCATCAGAAAACTGAAAACATAAAGAGCACCGGGCCCAGACGGCCTAACAAACATTGATCTCAAACAACATCTGGAGGAATGGACAGACTTCATTAGCATCCTGTTTGCTCACTGCAGAAGAACAAGGTCAATCCCGATTTCGTGGACACAAGCAGTGGTGGTCCCCATTTTTAAGCGGGGCAATAGAGAGGATACGGGCAACTACCACTCAATCGCTCTATTAGACATTATTGGGTATGTAAGAGGATTCAATTCAACACTACAGCTAAGTCAACGCCTAGTCTAGAATACTGAATGAAAACCCTTATTGATATATCTTTATGCCCAGTTCATGAGTTCTGGATGACTACCCCTGTATAACACCCCTCTCTTAGAATCCCCCTGACCCCACTGAGTCAAGAAGTAGGTTTGTTTTGCAAATTTAAAAGATTTATTTGAGAAATTAACAATTTATAGATATATCACACTTTGATAATACATTAATAATTGATAGCACACTTAGGCATATGAGCAGTAATCAGCAATAAGCAATCCTACAATAGCACAGTTCTGGTGACTTATGACTAGGAACAGGGGAATAAAGTATCAGAAAATGCTTTATGGTTTCAATGAATTGCACAGATGAAAAAGAATGCAGCACAGAAATCGACATGATAGGACTTCACTAAAAGACAATGTAATCACTTTTCTTTGAAAATTCACTCCCCCCTTTATACAATATAAGGAGATGGAAAGAAGAGCACACAGTTCTCAGGAATGCAATCAATACAATACGAAATTCAGTTCCCCCCCAGCAAGCTTAGAGGAAAACAGGTCGGAGTTTTAAACACAGGCCCAAAATGTTTTGAATGTGGTTTGCAAGGAAGTGAAAAATATGCTAAAATGCTTTTAATTCCCTCTAGAGGTTCAAGGTGAGTGATAGATACTGTGAATGAGTTCAGGATCACTTTAGCAATGCTCTATGAATGGTTGTCAGGTTGCAAACGAATTTTTGCAACGGAAGGCAAGCAGCTGCAGATTTTTACACGTGAGCTAACCTTTCAATTCGCAGCAAAATGTCAAATTGTGGCAGATTTTTCCGAGTGCGCCGGGCGCGATTACAGAGGAACTACAAGGAGTAGCACTATCGTTTTGGGGTCCTAGGACAGCCTAGGATCTCAGCTTCCAGATGAAAGTTAAACTTTGTTCCTAACCCAAACGGTTCCGGAGTTATGAACGATTTAGTAAAGGTAGATTTTCGGATTTAAAACAACTGAAAATGACAAGTGACAGCGTGCACTTTGGAATTACATATGACAGCTCGCAGCTTAAGAATGACAGGTGACAGGATCTCTAGGAGACAGTTCTACTCAAGTTAAAATAGCTTGCATTAGATTATTTTAACTAAGAGATTGGGTTCTGCACAGTGTTGGCGGATACTCACTCCTAATTTTTAGAAAGACTGGGCCTCGTCACGATCTGGTCAGCGGGTTTTCTTCACTCACCACCGACGGTCTCTGCACACAGCGTCTGGGTCAGCTCTACTCTGCTGGTCTGGTCTGGGTCTCTGGTTCTGATCAGGTCTGTGGGTCCGGATACAGCGGTCTCCGGTTCAGCTGGTCTCTCTCTGGATACAACACTGCTTTCTGGCAAATGGCAAGAGTTCTTGCAAAGAATTCAAACAGCTCGCCTGGCTGTGAATAGTTGCAATGATTTGAGGCCTGCTAAAGAGGGATTTAGCTTGTAGTTGACCTCTCTGCTACAAATTCTGAAGTAAAGTCTTGGTCTCTGAAGGTGGATAGATTGAAGTCTCTGTGTTGGCTCTCTGGAGGTTGATGGAGGTAAAGTATGGATTTTCCCGGCAGAGCGTCCCGCAGCAGATGGAATAGAATGTCTCCCCGATAGACAGTTGTTTGGCATTGCATACACACATCATGCATTTACTGATGGTAGCCCCTGTTCCAATTCTGTCGTTTCTAGGAGCTTGGGTTCAAAAATGGCAACATATTTCACTTTTTGGTCGGGTTACCAATATTGGATTTGTCCCCGCATTTACACAAATGTTCGCAAAGCATGTGGGCATTAGGTTGTGGAGTGTCAGATTTTTAACATACATGCATTTAGAGTAATATCCTCTTTTCCGCTAAAAACCCCCCTGAACATACCACCGGGTCCTAACACGTCTTCAAATGTGCACAGAAAAATCACAAGAATAATGATATCACTTATAAAATGTTCACAAGTCCGCTCTATGAATGATCCATCTTTTTAGATTTATGTTCTGGCCCCAAAGGGGTGTGGTTTCCCCCCAGCACAAGGTTGAATTTCTGGTTTTTCCAGTTCTGTCAGCCAGCTTGCTCTCACAGGCAGTGCTCCTCCCCTTTCCTTCCAGGAGGAAGCCACTTTTACGACCCCCCCCATAAAACATTTGCCCGAGTCAGGACAGGGCTTTGTTCAATTTCCTGCAGATCCCAGGTAATTCAATCAGAGAAGTGTCATATCCCTTTTGGTGGGAACAGCAAAAGGCAGCTAGGCCTGGGAACACAGCTGTTGTGCAAGTCTCAACTCCTGTCGGGGGTAGCTGGTGGGCAAAATTCCCTCTCTTTTTAAGCCAGGCCTCAGCTAAATGTCTCTTTGGCTGCCAGTTTTCCTGTCCAAATCAAACTTCCAATTTTTACACATGCAGCTAGAATGCTAATTCTAAGTTTAAAACTATGACATTTAAACAATTGCAACCTATGTGACACTCAAAAGTAGGTCACTCATTTCTTTTAAACATTTAGATTTTTAGTGTCTTTCAGTCCAAATTTACTTAAACTGCTGAAATCCACAGCTCAGCCAGTTTTGCTATGAACATTATTTTAGGCTCATCCTCTTTCCAGATTTTGTATGCCCACAAGACTTTATTCTGTCAAATGTCTGCTGGTGTTCAGTGAGATTGTTGGATATTCTGCAATGTTTGAAATGGGCATTCTGAGCTGGCATTCAGGGAAACAAAAGGTGATTTTAAAGTGCGGTTTTTCCTTTGGCACACATTTCACTCATGGCACCCCGGCCCATCCTGCTCGCACTGGTGGGTGGCAAGTTAGGCAACCATTTTAGTGTGCACAAACTGTGTGGTTCTCCTAGATTCTGGCGCACATGTGGGCTTTTTGGCCATCTTGGATTTTCTAAGCCCACAGCACCAAATGTTGCAGCATGATAGCTCAAACGTGGGTCAGGACACCCAACAGGTACATTTTCGCTACCCTGCTACTCAAACACTTCCAGAACTGGGCAAAAACATCTCCAGCCGCAGATCCCATTCAAATGGGCTTTCAAAAAAATGGAAGCACACGAGAAAACATTCTACTACTATTCATAATAAAAGCAAAAATCAAGCAAGGAGCGCCAACAGTCTTCTTGGCCTTTGTAGATCTCTTGCAGGTCTTTGACAAAGTGGACATAAACATCCTTTGGACCAAACTGATAGGGTGGAAATGCCCAAGTGAAATACTAGACCCAGTGATTGCTTTGCACACACAAACTATGAGTTTGCTTGATCTGCCAGGGCCTCCTATCGAAGTAAATAGCATCTGAGCGCAGAGTAAAACAGGGCTGTCCCCTAGCACCAGCGCTCTTTGTCGCCTTCCTGGGAGATTACAAGGAATCTGAAAAAACAATCAGGGCCTTTCCACCGAAACTAGGCAACACCAGTGTTTCACGTATCCTGTATGCAGACGACTTGATCCTTTTAGACCAGACCCAAATTGGGCTCCAGCGCCAACTCACAAATCTGGCACACTACATGGAAGCAAACAATTTAGAAATTAACAAATCAAAGACAAAGATTATGATTCTGGAAAAATATCTCTCAAAGAAAAAAAACAACCGAAAGTGGTCACTGGGCAATACCAGAATCGAAGTGGTGCCGAAGTTCAAATATTTAGGAGTACTAATCGACGGCTCTGCAAAAGAACAAAAAATGCAGCAGGTCCTATGGGAAAAAACAAGGAACCTTGCAGCACAAAAGAGAGCGGTCGACAAGAAGTATGGCAGATTTTCACTACTCCCAGTTATCCATTTCTACAAGGGAAAAGCGATTCCGACCCTAACATACGGGATGGATGCAACACTAAACATGCCAGCATCGATATGGCCCAAACTTGAAGGGTACTTATGTAAATCAGTGCTTGGCTTGCCCAACTCGGTTTCAATAGCCACCATCAGGCGTGACCTAGGGCTCTTGGCCCTGGCATCATCAGTAGAGCAAAATGCTATGCAGGTGTTGCAGGATGTTTCAACCCACTAGTCCAGGCCCTGCGACATTACTGTACATTGCTTGCAGCAGAAACATCAGAATGGCTGCCGGAAAGCATGCTGCTCGCTAAAAATCACCTTTTGGTGACTCGTCTGGGATCAGGTATCAAGGTTATCAACAAACCAGTAGAATCTTACAGAATCTTAGCAGTCCTAACCGCATGGAGCTATCAAGATTCAAGCTCCTGAGTCTTCAACACGTCACAGTTAGCTATAATAAATCTATATTGGAACCCTCAGAAAACATCAACAGTAAATTTCTGCAATTCTGTAGCAGACGTTATCGACCACATCTGTGTCGATTTGAACACCACGCACATAATCATATGCAGAGATTGAAACGCCAAGTGCACAACTGCATCTAGTCCAGGCCCAGCAACATTATTGTACATTGCTTGCAGCAGAAACATCAGAATGGCCGCCGGAAAGCATGCTGCTCGCTAAAAATCACCAGAAAGTGCGCAGTAAAAATCTGAAAAATAGGCCGCCATCCACTTTTGCCTATGTCAGTGGTAACACAGGAGACCACTGCCAAAACCCATCATTTGGCTGCCCACAGAGCAAAATCGTTGCAAAAGAAACACAGAGCTGTTTTAAAAATCTGTTTTTCCCTGGCTGTCAAATTTGCAAAAAAGCATGGCTCATCAACCACCCAAAAAGATCCAACCTCCTTGTTGGGTGGTAAACATCATTCTACTTCAAGAATCCACATAAATATAATGTCAGCAGGAGTATATGTCATCAGAACAAAGTCCACTTTTGAAGATGGTTGCTGGAATAAATCTGTCAAAAATGGGTGTAATACCGTTACTCACCTCTGTCAGAAGCTGGCGATTTTAAAACCTGTCATGTGTAAAGTTGTTCATTGAACTCAAACTATGCCAAAGAAAGACTTGCTATCAGAAGCCTAAGAGGTGGATACAATTCAAAACTATATTTTTAAAAGGCTTGAAGTAAGAAATTGGTTGATGTATTTGTTAAAAATGTAAGTTATATTTTAGGACAAGACAATTTGTGTTTAAAAGTTAAGGTTTCCCACACTGAGCTTCAAAGACATTCCACGCCTTATACCCAACAAAAGAATCCTTCCCCCTGCTCTTTGCTAAGAAACTGGCAGGCTGGTGTGAAAGGAACTGGGTGGGGCACTCTGGCATGTTGTTCTGAGTGGAGACAGTGGAGCCCTTGAGCTGAATGGAAATGCTAATTTGGGTGTGACTGACAACAACTGCTCTGGCAGGAAGACAAGCCATGTGACTCTCTGACTCAGCCAAGATCTTGGAGGCGGGCCAGACTGAAAATGTGGATTGAAACTGGAGTAAATATATGTTTAAGGAAAAGACTTATAACAAATTGTACAGAACTGACAGAAATATGGAAGTTAGAGATTATTAAAATGAAAAATTCACACACAGTTTAAAACTAATCTGGAATCTGTGCGACATTCAGAGACTGAACCCGGGAAATGTTCATATTCTAGCTCTGGTGTTTATGCTAGGAACATGAAAAATTACAGCAATATGCCCAGAGGTTATGTGCATGTATGTGTAATAAGTCCTACAGATCCGAAAATGTGTAACCGCCCAAAAGTGCGAAAAACTGTCATTTGTGTAACAAAACTCGTAGGAACCTGAGACTTTGACAGAAACATACCTTAGTCAATCTATCATGTAAATATGTATTATCAGCAAGTTGTGCATATTGTAAATATGTTTTTTATGAGAAATAAGATATACTTTACAGAGAAAAAGGGGAGGTTTTCTCCCTAAGCCATAAACATGACACATGATGACACGCTGTTCCTTCTTCAAATCAGGAGAGGGGAAATTCTCTGACCTATCAGATCCTTAGAGGGTTGGGCATAGACAATCAGCCTCCCCATGCAAAAAGAAGTTGGATGAACTCATCCAACTAAGCCTGGCGCTCTCCATGGGAGCTCTTGTGGAGCTCATTCATTAAATTACCTTTGTTCTTGTGTCTTGCATACTTGAGGTTTTTCATCCAACTGTAAATTCGTGTATACATAAGCGGTAAATGTCCAAAAAAGATGTAAGACACAGCTCAAAACTGATCTTTAAATGAATGGTACTCAATCTCTAATTCGTCAACTAGGTATTTCATCAAGCAAGGAACAGAATTGTTTCGTTTTACGTATGGTTATTTTAATGCCAATGCATTTCGGAGCGGATCTCCTTCTTCAGGGCATTAACCACAGTATTTGATATAGCTTCTTCAATTATTATAATACATAAACAAGTCAAAAACATTTCAACATAAAACATACATTATTTCCATGTTAGAAGGAAGTCACAATTCAAATAAACGTTCAGAAAGTAGATTATGAACATTGACACAGTTCGCCATTATTCAGATCATAAATCAACAAAAAAATTATATTGTGTAAATGAAAATCATACATACCCAATAAAGGTAATTCGCATTAGGTAGAAGATAGGGTTATGGGGGAGGAGACAACAACAACATGGAGCCTTTGTTAGTTTAACGTAATTGCATGGTTGTGCACATTAATTGTCAAAAAATTCTGTATATATTTCAAAAGTGTGTTCAAATTACCTTTATAATTTCCTGTTGTGCCTACCACCTTTCTAAAGTGAACAACTCTCTGCATGCAACAATTCCACCGCCCATATTCTAAATAGAAAAGATAACAAATATTCAAATAATTGCTGTATGGACAATCCTACGTCCTTTTAAGTTCCTCTAGAGTATGGGGTTCAGACTCGCCCGTTGTTACTTGCTTGCGTGTGTATAATCTCTGAGCGACCGATGCTGTGTTCGATCCGTGCAATGTGTGTGCTGTTCTCGTAAACCTGTGCCCCCTAGGGAAACAGTGGATAAGATTCTATGCGGTTACTTAGGCAAACTCGTTCAGCATGAGCTGTCACGTGGCTCCTAGTCTGCGTGACGACGTCTCGCGTCTCCCGTCCCTATGGGAACAGAGAGGCCGGACGATCTGATGTAGGGTAATGTAAGTACTCTCACTTTTTTTGTAAATAATCAAATACTTATCTCTAATATCAGATGTTAAATGTCAATGAGCAGATGTGTTCAAAAACATTGTAGAAAGTTGAAAAGTACTAATTAGCTTCTGAGTGCAGATTCCTGTAGCTACCCCGTAAAGCGTTCGCTCACGCGTGGCACCTGGCCTCGCGTCCCGTGTCCCCATGGCAACGGGGAGGCGGGATGACCGGGGTCTCATTCATCTATAGAATTACATATCAGCTTACCCTCTGATGTGTACATTTGCCTATGTCATCTTAGTGTGGCTGTCAGTGTCCAAACGCAGAGGTACTCCTTATGGTATTAACATGTATTCCCACGTGATGATTACATATCTATGTTAGGTATGTTACACTAAATGTAATCTTGATGTTCATCTATGTTTGCAACATTAGATTACAAACATAACGGTAATAGTGAGGTGTCCACAAATATTTTTTTATATACACGGAAAAATGTCTATGTAATGAACAACAGTAGTAGTTACTCTTAGCATGCACATTGCACATAGTACAACAACTATTTAAGTGAATCCTCCAAGAGGACCCATGTTATCTGCGTCCCATCAATACTGTGCTTCCTTATTATATGTCGTCAACCATTGACTTTCCACAGTGGATGTATCCATGTTGGTGTCCCTCTCACAGCTCCACAGTCTTTAGCATGCTTTTGGAAACATGCCCAATTGATCTCTTCGTTCATTCCTCGCGGGGTAAGACACCCCAAAGCTTCGATCCAATAACACTCTCTTCTATCTAATTTTGTTTGTATGTTCTCGTGAGGATCATTACTCCAAGCTACCTCCAACACCATAAACCGGATTTGTTTCAAATTGTGTCTCTCTTTGATCCAATGTCTTGCGACTGCAGAATTCAAATTTTTATTCCGTATACACGAGCGGTGCTCGTTCCAGCGGAGTTTGGCTTTTCTTTGGGACTGACCCACATAGAATTGTCCACAGGGACACTTTATACCATAGATAATGTTTGGGGTGTCACAGGTTTCAAATGATTTCAACATGATTTTTCTCCCCGTGTGCGGATGGTTGATGACTGATTCTTTCAACACATAACTGCAATTACTACATTGTAGACATGGAAAGGTTCCAACACGTTTAGTATCTGGTTGTTTCTTACGTTGTCTCGTTTGTACCAAACTGTCTTGAAAGTTCCTGCTACGTTGGCAGGCAAATGTAGGTGGTTCTTTAAAGAGTTCTTCTGTTTTTTGATCGCAGGATAGCACTTGCCAGTGCTTTTTAATGATTGATTTAATATGCCTACTTTGCGTGGAGAATGGAGTGAAAAATACCAGTGACAGTTCCGTTTTTACTCTCCCCACCCACTTTGGAAAATGGATAAATAGGAACTGTTGAGGACCCAGAGACACTCTTCCACTCATCAACTGATCCACTTGCAAAGCACCCTGCAGGAAGATCCAGACTCCAGAACCAGACTCCAGATCCAGACTCTAGAACCAGACTATAGAACCTGGCAGAAGAGGCCCAATCCAAAAAGCTGGACCCTTTTCAGCAGGCCTTTAAAAATCTTGCAAACCTGAGTTAACCCCTAACTTCCGCGGGGCCTAACCTAATCCATTCAACAGCCTGACTGAGCTGTTTGCTTCTGGCCAAGAACCATGCTAGAACCCAAGATCCAGATCAATCCAGCAGAGCTGTAACCCAGAATTCGTCAGACCCAGTCCCGAGGCCGCGCAGACCAGAGTGCTTTGCTGAGAGCAGAGTCCAGGTGTCGGAAGCCTGTCCGGTGGCGAGTGAAGTCCAAACCCTTGACCAGATCTTTGACGGGGCCATTCCATTCCAAAGACATAGTCGTAAGTATTTAGTGTAGAACTGTCCATAACTAACGTCTTAGTATTAAGTAACACAATCCAACCATTCCAAACTATCCATAACTGCATTTTTTAATCTCTTTTGTCTATCCTAAATTCGTCTCTCCTCCACATAATCCTTGATAATTGTAGTGATAATCATCTTGGCGCTAATATATATTTTCTGGAGAAAGGCCATCGTCTCGTTCAGACAGAAACCATCCGGAGGCACCTCTGGATAGGTGGCTGGGCTGCCGTGTAGTTTGCGGCTCCATAGACTCTTTAGTGTTAAGAAATCTTTGTTCCAAATCTTCAACAGCGCATCTTTCATTTTGAAATCTTGACTCTTTTGAGAAAAATCTACCTTGACTAAAACCTCTGTAACTTTTGAACCGTACGTCCTAGAAACAAAATTTAAATGTCACTTTGAAGCTAACATCCTCAGCTTTCAAACAACCCCAAATTGACATTCCTTAACCACATTTCCCGCACGCAGAAAAGTTGCCGCGAATTTGCATTTGGCTAAATTTCATTCCATGTAAAACAGCTATTTCTTGCTTTCAACTTCTGTATTTCGTTTTCCATCTGCTAATCATTCTATAATAATTGCTAGTGTTGACCTGACCCAATCCAAAGCAACTCTCACTAGTTCTGAATCCCATTTAGTGAATTAAAGTCATTTTTAGCATTTTTCCCATTCAATTCATATTACATTTAAACACAATTGACCAGTTTTAAAATCATTACTGTTCTCTCTAAGCTTGCTGGGGGTGAATCGGGATTGAAACTGCAATTGTTGATTGTTATTCCTGATACCTGTGTGCCCTCATTCATCTCTTCATATTGCATATTGGGGGGAGTAAAAACAGGGGGAACGAGTGATTATATTGTCTTTGGTTGAATTCATATCAAGTTTCTTTCTGTATTGCATTCTTTTCTATCATTGAATTTCCTTGAACCACACAAAGTATTCTCTGCTACATTAAACCTCCTATTCCTACTCTTAATTGATTAAAGAGATTGTTATTGTAATATTACCCATTGCTGATCATTGCTCATATTCATAAGTGTGATATTCAGATATTATTCATATTCATAAAAGTGTGATATATATATTGTTCAATTCTTCAAATAAATCTTTTAATTTGCAAAACAAACCTATTTCTTGGTTCAGTAAAACCGGGGGAATTCAAAGAGAGGGGTGTTATATAAGGGTACATCATCCAGAATTAAAAGAACTTTTGACATACAAATATATAAATAAGGGTTTCCATTGGGCATCCCATACAAGGCATTGACTTAGTTGGAGTGCTGGATTGAAATCATTTACAGATTGGGGGCTCATGGCCGGGATTTTTGGATTAGATCTACCACTTGTGCAGCTTAATCCAGTGTGCTAACTGACTGGATACATAAATCCTGTTCGGCTACTATGCTGTGTTACACTGTAAAAGCACCCCTCAAAAGGGAACGCTCTAAGGAAACGGTCTGTTTTGCAAAATAAAATAAAAAACTTCTGTAGGTCAGGAAGGAAATCAATATTTCCAAAATGGCGACATTAGTAGACATCAAGATAGCTATAGAACACTTTTTACATAAGTTATTTATGAGTGGACTGGTGAGTGGACTGAGCAGGACCAGAATGTGGGGTTGCAGGCAATCACACAACAGATCACTGCGACAGGGTTAGATATCTGGAGAGATCAGGGTCCCTTACATGTGGCCCTGAGTGAACTATATATGGCCCCTAAGGCCAAGGATGAGCAAAATAAGACTGCCAAGAAAGCAACATATCTATATTTATCTATTGGAGCCATACAAGATAAATATGCTGATGGCCAGGATCTCGCAAGTAGGCAACTGATGGCATTAGAAAGGGCCCAATCTGATCTGGACTCTTCTGAGCAGGGGCTGCAGAAGAGCCAGGAGTCATAAAATTAAAGTAGGCAGTATATAGTTAAAATAAAAGAGGATATGGGTATCCTGCAGCAGGAAAAGGGAGACCAGGATACCAGAGAGTATCAAGAAGGTTTGGACTCTCTACTGCAGAGCCAGAAAAAGTTGGAGCAACAACTGGATTTCAACAGGGCATGCACAGAGCAGGTGGCCACCCTGCAAAGCCACCTAGATAGAGAGAAGGCAGAGAGCAATACATTGATTTTGAAAGACCTGGATTCCCAGGCAGAGTTTGATGAAGAGTGACAAAAAGCTTGTGCACTTCAAAGACAGAGGGATGACCTGGCGGCACAGAGGAAGGCTCTTGCGCAGGAAAGGGACACAGGAAGTCTGTCACTTAAAAGAGAAACTGGAAGAAAATCACTTTGCCCTCCAGGGACTGGGTGACCTCCAAAAAGAGCATGATAGTTTATTAGAGCACACCAGGAGGGTGGAAGATGCAAGGAAGGAACAGGCCAGTATGGACAGGACGCAGGACAGAGAGAAAATGAGGCTGTGTGAGAATAATGACAAGCTCCACAGGCAGGTAGCCATGCAAGAGAGACTGACAGAGACTAGTAAGGCCTTGATTGAGGAACAGAAAGCTCAGGTTGTTGCATGGCAACAGGGAGCAGGGGCTGATAGAGATGAGGTTCGTTGGGAAAGGGAAACACCTGAGCATAACCTCAGGAACCCTAGTACCAGAGGCCTTCATCTCTCCCAGTCCCTGGACTCTGCCCCCCCATGTCCACTGGGGCACATGAGCCCAGGGCCACGGGGATTGCAGATTACTATCCATTCAGAAGTATGGGGCTCATAGACCAGCACCTCCCAGGAATGGATGGGCGGGCATCTGGGTAGGGGTACCCAAGTACAGTGAAATTTAGTGGTGATCTCCAGTAGAGTAGGCACACTAAGGGCATCCTGAAAACCTCTGCCCAGCTAGGACAGTGGGGGGGGGGTACCCATCAAATCCTGGGAGCAAGGAGGAATCAGAAGACTCCTCTGAGCGCCCCAGAACACAGGAGATTAGGTCCCCACATTCTGCCAGCCATTCCCAGGCTCACAGAATCCGGGAGAACCTAGAAGTCCAGACGGGCACCTCTGGGAGCAGTGCATCTGAGTCAGAGGATGAAAGGACATGGGTTACCCGAACCAAGAAGGCCAATAAGGCAAAAAGGGCCTTGCTTAAGGACCCCTTAAAACAGATCAAGGCAATAAGGAGCATCATCATGCCTTATCATAAGAACGCTAAGTATTCTGTTTGGGAGCACTTGGAGCTCTTTGAGCAGATGGAATCTTTTCATTTGAAAGACAGTAGTAGCTGCATTCAGTATGTGAAATGGACCTTTTCACCAGAATACTCCAGTTTCTTTGCGGGGCTGGCGGACCAAAATCATTCAAGATGGGCCACAATAGGGCCATCTTGAAGCATTTTTATGTACACAGAAATCCCCAAGAGGCTCGCAAGGCAGCCTACAACTTGCAATGTGGGGGGGATCAGGCCCCACAAGAATTTGTGCAGGAACTAAAGCGTGCCTTTGCGCAGACTACCAGAAGGGTGCGCACGGACATCAAAGAATTTGTTAATACTTTTTTCCATGCTCTACCAAAGTACATCATGACCCAGCTAGTGAGAGATTTTCATGAGAAAATATCACTAGACTGGGTCATTGAACAGGCCATCCGAATCTATGAGGTGCAAAAGCCCGTAGACAACAAGAATGGAGATGGGGGGCCTAAAAACTTGCCTGCCCAACAGAATAATCCCAAATCCAGAAGGCCCTCGGGCCAGTCACAGACAGGGAGCCAAGGAGGTAGTCCTACAAATGGGATCCCTCACTCCCCTGACTATGTAAGTCCCCGCTACAAGGGAACAGACCCATCCTGGGTTATGTGTGGACACCTCAAGGGGGGGGATCCAACCAGGAACCTAACCCAGGGAACTTCCCTCCTAACTTCCCCCAGGAGGGCAGAAACTCCCCAAATCCTGGACAGAACTTCTTCCCCAGGTATCCACAAAACTTTCAACCCCAAAATGATCCATCCTTCTTGCCCCAATTTCCTGAGCCCAGACAACCTAATCCGCGAGAGGGCAGGCCAAGGGTGGAGGGTTACCCAAATCTTCCCAACCCGGGGTAATACCAGAGAAGGGCTCAGCCCAGGGGAGAAATGAGAACCCCCTATCAGCCTGAGCGGGTTTCACAGCTAGAGCGCCAGATCCAAAACATGGCACAGGATCTGGGTCGCATGCTGAGGGCTCAACAGAACCCTCAGATGGGCATGCTGGCACAGAATGCCTCCAACTCTGGACCTGGTACTCCAGAACAATGACGGGGGCAGCACCCCGACAACCCACCAGTTCCCAGGGAGGCGGCACAAGGGGAAGGGGGCTGTAAAGCCTAGGGGGAAGCTTCCTTCCCCACTTTTAAAAAGCCCCTGGAAACCCAGGAACCAGAACCAAAATCTCCTGCCCCGGAAAGTCTGCCACCTAAGGAGCAGAGGGGGGGGTAGGAGAAACAAAGTGCCCAAACAGACCCATTTTGTGGAGGAGGTACAGATCTTCCAATTTGAAGGAGAGGGGTTCTCAGAGGATTCTGGGAAAAGGATTCCCCCTTCAGAGATGGGGGAACTCCTCCCAAAGAAAAATGGGTCCCAAAGGATTCAAATCCAGACTGGGTAGATGTGGGGACTGAGCTAGCACCGCCCATCACCCAATCCCAGAACCAACAACATGAAAATCCCCTGGTTCAAACCCATCCTGGTGACTGCCTCCAAAAAGAGGGGGGGGGGGGTGGCCCAGAACCGGAACGAGGGAAACTCAAAACTTCTCCCATCTCTAGTTGCCACTTTTTCTTTTCAGATTCCCTAGACTCCCCACAGAATTCTGCCCAAATCTCTTCTCTCTCAATGTCCAAAACTAAAAAACTCACTCACCAGTTGTCCAAAAATTTACATTATCTGTGCGCCCTTGCGGAGAAGGAGGGAAGATACTATGCCCCGGTACAAATAGAGGGGCAGGGTACAATTTTGGCACTGGTGGACACTGGATCCCAAGCTACACTTCTGTCCAAGAAGGCCTTTGATAAACTGAATTCAGGAAGGGGGCAGAATTATCAAATTCCTCGCACCACTCTTCCTGGACAACTTCAGAACTTTGACGGGAAGGAAATTCCCGTCGAGGGGACTGCGGATTTGGACATTAAAATTGGGCGACACAAGGTGAAGCACCCGGTCATAGTTGGGAATGACCTCCTGAGAAGGTTGTCACCCCTAATAGACTGTGTAAACAAGGTCCTCTGGACCCAGACTAGCCGACCAATAAAATTGAAACAGAGCGTCAACCATGTTAGTTTAAACGGCACATGCCACATGGTTGAGCAAAAATCGGACCAAGTAGAATTTCACTTCCAGAACAACCAAATTCCAGACATGACAGTAATAGCAGTAGGACAACAAACTGGTGATGGGGTCCTCTCTATTTCTGAAAATCAACCTTCCTTCCAGTTTAAGGTGGCATTCCACACTGGAAGGAAACACTCTGAAATTCTTTACGAATCCACAATCAGACATTCCCACTCCTATAATTCAGAAAGATGTGAAATCAGCTCAGAGCCTGGCTGATATTCAGTAAATTGGAGAGCAGTTGTTCATCCCTGTTCAGTTAAATGAAGGGAAGGACTCTGTTCTCACCCGAGTGTGTATGAACAACGGTAAGAGCTTCATCAGCGAAGGATTGTTCCGCCAACTCCCAAAAGATCCAGCCATTCCCACATTGAGACTGATAGACTGATAGACAAATGGGAAATGGATCTGGAAACACCCAACTCAAAACATCTCCTGCCAAGCAGGTGTATGCTCAAAATCTCCATAGGCAACAAGAGCATAGTTCATAATTTTTGGGTTGTGCGCGATGTTACTGCCGCCTTTTACTTAGGCAGTGATATTCTCAATCGCTTTGCCATTAGTTTGGACCTAATAAACTTCAAAGCTTAGTCCCGATTAACGGATAATGCCATGGGCTTTGATGATCCAGAGAAAGCATTTAGGTCAGCTCAACTGCTGCCTTATGCAGTTGAAATTCAGATTGGAGAGGAAGTCACTATCCCAGAAAGGACCCGACAATTCTGCCTGGAAGTGAAAGTTAAAAGAGGACTGAAATTGAAAAACCCTGATGCTTATATTCATCTAAATGCTTCTCTACAACAGCACGGGTTGGGGGTAAACCGAACACTGTTAGTCAACATAGTACATGACACCATTCCAACAGAGGTGGATAACAGCGACTTAAATAGTATCACTCTAGCCGCAGGTACCATTATTGGAATGGCGGTTCATGACCGGCATTTTGCCATTCATTTAGGCAATGAACTGTTAGGATCAATCCCCGAGGACTGTTTTGACAGTGACAGTGATGACAACACAACACCAGACAGGATCTTTACCCGGCATGGGGGGAACTTTCTGGTGTACACTTCCTGCCCCTATGATAAGGAAGATGTGACTTGTGACTTCAGGAGGAATGGGGTGATTTTCCAGGTCCATGAGGGCTGCCTTTCCCACCTGAAGCCACCAGTCCAAATCAGCACTTTGACCAGGGACTTCTCCACCCAGCTGGAAGAGGCCGCTGAGATAGCGAAACCAGAAGTCTTTCCAGGCTTCAGGCAGATGGTTGAAGAGAGAGTCAACCTAGCTGATGCCTGTGAGACTCTGGAGCAGAAGCAAATGTTGAAACAAGTTTTGTTGGATTTTCAAGGTCTCTTTGCGGCGGACTCATATGACTGTGGTTGCACCGACATCCACACAACAACAATTCCCATGGACCCTGGCATGACTCCAGTGTTTGTGAAGCAATATCACTTGCCTCTCGCATCAATGGAGTCCCTTACTGAAATAATTAAGAACCTTGAGTCCCGTGGGATAATCCGTCCAGTCCACAGCACCTTCAATAATCCGGTGCTGGGGATATTGAAGCCAAACAGCCAGTGGAGACTCTGTGCCGACCTTAGGGAGCTCAACAAACAGGGTCCATACTTGCCGATGGCCACTTCCCTACATTGACCAAGGGCTGGCCCAGATCCAGGTGTCACAGGTATTCACTGCAATTGACCTGACCAATGGATACTGGACTGTGCCTGTCAGTAGGAAGGACCAATACAAGCTGGCTTTCACCTTTGGGGGGCAGCAATACACCTCGACCTGGACTCTGTTCGGATACATCAACTCCAGCAATGAGTTCAACATTTTTCTACATAAGGCCATGCCCGACCTGGGTGAGAGGGGTAACCTGGCCTATGTAGATGATGTACTCATCAAAAGCTCAACTGTGGAGGATCACATAGCAGAGATCCATTATGTTCTGACACAGTTGAGGGCCGCCGGAGCAAAATTTTCCATTCAAAAGGCACAGTGGTGTACAACCTGTGTAAATTTCTTGGGGCATGAGATTACTCCTCAGGATCTCTGTCCCCAGGAAAAGAAAGTGGAAGCACTTCAGAAATTGAAAGACCCCACAACTCTGCGGGAACTCAGGAGCCTCCTTGGACTAACTAATTACAGCAGAAAGTTCATTGAGGTCTACGCAGAGATCACAAGACTCCTGATTCATCTTTTGAAGGGGGGAGGGGTCAAGTGGGAATGGGGTCCAAAGCAAGCCGAGGTAGTAAGCCAACTCAAAAGAAGCCTCTCACAAGCGCCTTGCCTAGCTTAACCTGTCAGAAACCAGGAGTTCTTTTTGGAGACAGGGTTCTCTAATACATGCTTGACTGCAGTATTATACCAAAAGCATGACAAGGTCAATAAAGTAATCTCTTATGCGAGTAAAGCTTTATCCTCTGTGGAGGAAAAATTCAACGATTGTGAGAAGGCACTCCTGGCAACAGTGTGGGCATTGAAGAATTACCGCCGTTTATCCAGGGGGAACACATAGTGGAGACTCCACACCAGCCTCTGCAATATCTCCAAAGTGACCAAATCTGGGCCGGAAATGTGAGTAATTCCCAAATTACTTCCTGGATTCTGTCAATGCAAGGCTTTCCTGTGGAGGTCAGATATGGCCAAAACGAGAAGCGTCCCCTCGCGCAAGGTCTGGCTTACTTGCATGATTGTGCCAGAGTAAACTGTCTCCAGGACGAAAGTCTAAAAATCAAGGACAACATGGAGGCATACCTCAATTGCCCACACAAAGTATTTGAAGAAGACAAGTGTGAGGGAATGCCCATTGTCTATGTGGATGGATGCTCTTACTATGTTGACAACAACGGGGAAAAGGAACTTGTGGCCGGCGTAGGGAATGCATGGGTGAATGAGATCCCAGAACACTACGCTGGGTACAAGATTGGTCCCCAAAGTAGTCAAGTGGCAGAGTTGATGGCAGTGCATCGAGCCATCCTCACTGCTGTCCGATATCAACTCCACGAACTGGTCATAATCACAGATTCGGATTATGTACGGAACGGGTTCGTGGAGCACATGGTTAACTGGAAGACCAGAGGCATGTTATGTGCTAACAACAAACCATTGAAACATGGGAAATTAATTCAAAATATTGATGATCTGGTCACCTCAAATGGGATGACCATCTACTGGATAAAGATCAAGGGTCATTCCAAAGTAGAGTGACCAGACAAAACTGGAAATGACCTAGCTGATCAGCTGGCCAAAACCGGGGCCATCCAAGGGGATCTAATAGAGATCGAGTCCCTGTTGGGGGAAATCCAGGTCACTGCTATCACTAGGTCCCAGACAAATGCTCACAATGACCTCTCAACTGCACAATGGAGTAAGGAGACCCAGATGCTGATTTGATTACGGCTCAAAAAGGGGATCCAATAATTGCTAAGTTTTATCAACACATTGAGGACCCTGAGAACTTTCCCCTGACGGATACCGATTACATAGGGAAAGAGGACCTCAGAGTGTTGATGAAATGTCCAAAAATGTTCCGAATCCAAGACGGTTTGTTGTTAAGGAGATCCCTAGCTGGCCATGATCAGTGGGTGGTCCCTACCTCATTCCGAAGCATGATGTTAAGTCACGCCCATGATGCGGCCACAGCCGGTCATAGGGGGTTTCATACAACACTTGAAATCTTAAGAAAGGTTGCATACTGGCCACACATGGGGCAGGACCTCGACCAATACTTGAAGGGGTGTCTTGTGTGTGCACAATTTCAGCCAACATCCCTCACAAACCGTGCGCCTCTCCAAAAGAGGGGGATGACACTGCCATGGTCAGATTTGCAAGTCGACTTTATCGGGTCCGTGATTCGCTCCTCTAGGGGAAACAAGTACATGTTGACCGTGACATGCTTGTTTACTAAATGGGTGGAATGTCTCCTGGCCCCAAACTGCAAGGCAGAAACAGCAGCTACCCTGATGATCAACCACATCTTTTCGCGTTTTGGACTACCCCAAAGGATCGAGTCAGACAGAGGTAGCCATTTCACCAGCGAAGTAATGACAAAGATGTGGGAGATGCTTGGGGTTAAAAGGAAGCTACACATTGCTTACCGGCTAGCCTCTAGTGGTGCAGTCGAGAGATACAACAGAACAATTGTGAGCATATTAAAAAAGTTTGTGGCAGATTGTGGGCCAAGTTGGGATATTCGATTACCTCTTTTCCTAATGGCATCAGATCTACCCGTTCATCTGCAACTAAAATGTAACCGTTTGAGCTGAAGACTGGACGCAGGATGGTGCTTCCCCAGCATCTGCTTTATAGAACCCAAGAGCAGACATTTATCAATGCCTCCACAACTCATGAGTATGTTGAAAATCTAAGAAAACACCTTCAACATGCTTTCGACAATGCTCAGCAAAATCTAGAAATATCAGCCGACAGCATGAAGACCCACTATGACTTGAAGACTAGCAGAAAAGAATACAATGTAGGAGACTGGGTCTAGTTATACAATTTCCAAAGGAACCAGGCCAAACAGCGAGCATTTATTTTTGCCTACCTGGAGGGGTCCTTATGAAATTGTAGACAAAATCTCACCAGTCACCTACATAATCCGCATCCCCAAAGGCAGTTTGGCAGAGGGGTAAGATAAGTGGGTCCATATTAACCAACTAAAGTGTTGCCATCCTAGGCACATTCTTCAGCAACTGGAGGTGTCTTCTGGAACCCCAGAGGGGGCCACTCCAGCTCCATAAAATTCCAACTCTAAATAGTCCATATATAGCCTATAAAATATAATGATAAAAATGTGTCCTGTTTATCAAAATGTATGTGTCCGCCCCACTACATTAATAGTGGTGGGGAAATATCTACAAATATGTTTTTTTGCTTTGTCATCCTAGGATAACCTATAGTTGATTGGAAACCATGGAGGCTGACCAAGGAGGACTACCCAGGGACCGGGAGCAAAGATCCGAGGGGCCTGGAGTATCGCTCAATACTCCCAACAGGACGGGCGAGGAGAACCGATCTATCTACTCCTGATGGAGGAAAAGATGATGAACTTTGCCATTTGTGGAATCAGGAGAGATGAAACTGACATCCCAATCTTGCGAATTCCCATTGATGGTCAATCAACGCCAAATGCAAGAGGGGGGGGGTTGTGGGATGCTTCAACCCACTAGTCCAGGCCCTGCAACATTACTGTGCATTGCTTGCAGCAGAAACATTAGAATGGCCGCCGGAAAGCATGCTGCTCGCTAAAAATCACCAGAAAGTGCGCAGTAAAAATCTGAAAAATAGGCCACCATCCACTTTTGGCAATGTCAGTGGTAACACAGGAGACCACTGCCAAAACCCATCATTTGGCTGCCCACAGAGCAAAATCATTGCAAAAGAAACACAGAGCTGTTTTAAAAATCAGTTTTTCCCTGGCTGTCAAATTTGCAAAAATCATGGCTCACCACCACCCAAAAAGATCCAACCTCCTTGTTGGGTGGTAAACATCATTCTACTTCAAGAATCCACATAAATATAATGTCAGCAGGAGTATATGTCATCAGAACAAAGTCAACTTTTGAAGATCGTTGCTGGAATAAATCTGTCAAAAATGGGTGTAATACCGTTACTCATCTCTGTCAGAAGCTGGCGATTTTAAAACCTGTAATGTGTAAAGTTGTACATTGCACTCAAACTATGCCAAAGAAAGACTTGCTATCAGAAGCCTAAGAGGTGGATACAATTCAAAACTATATTTTAAAAAGGCTTGAAGTAAGAAATTGGTTGATGTATTTGTTAAAAATGTAACTTATATTTAAGAACAAAACAATTTCAGACATTGTGTTTAAAAGTTAAGGTTTCCCACACTGAGCTTCAAATACATTCCACACCTTCTACCCAACAAAATAATCCTTCCCCCTGCTCTCTGCTAAGAAACTGGCAGGCTGGTGTGAAAGGAACTGGGTGGGGCACTCTGGCATGTTGCCCTGAGTGGAGACAATTGAGTCCTTGAGCTGAATGGAAATGCTAATTCGGGTGTGACTGACAACTCCTCTGGCAGGAAGACGAGCCATGTGACTCTCTGACTCAGCCAAGATCTTGGAGGCGGGCCAGACTGAAAATGTGGATTGAAACTGGAGTAAATATATGTTTAAGGAAAAGACTTTTAACAAATTGTACGGAACTGACAAAAATATGGAATTTAGAGATTATTCAAATGAAAAATTTGCTCACAGTTTAAAACTAATCTGGAATCTGTGCGACATTCAGAGACTGAACCCCGGAAATGTTCATATTCTAGCTCTGGTGATTATGCTAGGAACATGAAAAATTACAGGTATATGCCCAGAGGGTATGTGCTTGTATGTGTAAAATATCGTACAGATCCGAAAATGTGTAACCGCCCAAAAGTGCAAAAAACTGTCATTTGTGAACCAAAACTCGTAGGAACCTGAGACTTTGACAGAAACGTACCTTAGTCAATTTGTCATGTAAATATATATTATGAACAAGTTGTGCATATTGTAAAAATGTTTTTTATGAAAAATAAGATATACTGTACAGAGACAAAGGGGAGGTTTTCTCCCTAAGCCATAAACATGACACATGATGACACACTGTTCCTTCCTCAAATCAGGAGGGGGGAAATTCTCTGACCTATCAGATCCTTAGAGGGTTGGGCATAGACAATCAGCCTCCCCACCCACTTTGGAAAATGGATAAATAGGGACTGTTGAGGACCCACAGACACTCTTCCACTCATCAACTGATCCACTGGCGAAACACCCTGCAGGAATATCGAGACTCCAGAACCAGACTCCAGATCCAGACTCTAGAACTAGACAATAGAACCCTGCAGCAGAGGCCCAATCCAAAAAGCTGAACCCTTTTCAGCAGGCCTTTTCCACGGGTTATCAGGATTTCCAATCCGGAGTCAGGGAACTCACGATGTGTAGCCGTAGAATTCTCCATGCCAACGTCTCTCTTTGTATTCCAAAAGGAAAACTACAAAGGTAGAAATCAGCCGAAAGGCAGGGTCGCTGCAGCAGATGAATAAGCAGGAGCCGAAGGTTGGTTCCTTGGACACCCGATGGCTGACAGATGAAGACCCCTGAATGGAACTCAAGAGCTGGGCTTCAGACACAATTTCAGAGATGCAACTTCACAAGAGTAACAACAAAATACAATCAACGCATGGACTAGAACTAGCTAGGAAAGAACATGACTATACATCAAAAGGACATTAACTGAATGGGTTTGGACACTTACCAACAGCTCTCTGATGAGACGTTATGGAGGAGCTCTGCAATACCCAATCTACCCTATACCCGACGGCACGAGGACGCCTAAATGGTACAATAGGCAGTCTCTAGTCCGTACCTGTCCCGCCAAACCGAGGATGCCTCACGAACTAAGCGCCAAGTGGAAGTCTCTAGTCCAGGCGCACAGTATTGGGCAATGCAGGCTCTCTCCAGCTTCTGTATCAGAAAGCTTGACAACCGTATGACCAGTTGTGGGATTTTCCTGTTGCAGTGTAGAAACGAAGTCCGAGTCAATGTGCGGACACAGAGGTAACCAATTCGAGAGGCGGGGCAAGTCCAGATGGCGTTCTGAGTTGGTAACGTGCGAACAGCGAAGTACAGATTCAGCAGGCAGTTGTAGGTAAGGTAGCGTTCCGGGTCGGCAATGTGAGAGCAGCGAAGAGACAAATCAGCAGGCAGTAGCAGGTAAGGTGGCGTTCCGAGTCGGCAGCGTGTGAGCAGTGAAGTATCCAAATCAGCAGGCAGATACAGGTAAGGTAGGGTTCCGAGTCGGAAATTTGCAGGAGGCTTTCAATGAAGGATCGAGGATACTAGGAGGATTGGGAGCAAGGTGGGGCAGATCAGAGGAACACGGGCCAATGACAAAAGGACAAAACAAGAACAAAAGTTGGAGCAAACCAGCTAGCGCTAAGATTGAAACAATCAGAAGCGGGGAGTGCGGTCACCCCGGAAGTGGTTTAACGGGTGGCCGTTCGAGCGCGTGACTCCTCCCCCATGAAGCGCGATAGCGTTGTTTGTGGAGCGGTAGCCAAAGACGCCATGGTAACGTGGATGCTGAAGCTTTGCGATGGTATTGCCGTTGTGGGAACTTTGTGACCTTACGTGTAGGATAATGGGGAGCCTTCCTCAGGGTATTCCTGACACGGAGCCCAACCTAATCCATTCAACAGCCTGTCTGAGCTGTTTGGCTCTTGGCCAAGAACCCTGTTAGAACCCAAGATCCAGATCAATCCATCAGAGCTGTAACCCAGAACCCGTCAGACCCAGTCCAGAGGGCGCGCAGACCAGAGTGCTTTGTTGAGAGCAGAGTCCAGGTGCCCTGAAGCCTGTCCGGTGGCGAGTGAAGTCCAAACCCTTGACCAGATCTTTGACGGGCCCATTCCATTCCAAAGCCATAGTTGTAAGTATTTAGTGTAGAACTGTCCATAACCACCCTCTTAGTATTAAGTAACCCAATCCAACCATTCCAACCTATCCATAACTGCATTATTGAATCTCTTTTGTCTATCCTAAATTCTTCTCTGCTCCACATAATCCTTGATAATTGTAGTGATAATCATCTTGGCGCTAATATATATTTTCTGGAGAAAGGCAATCGTTTCGTGCAGACAGAAGCATCCGCAGGCGCCTCTGGATAGGTGGCTGGGCTGTCGTGTAGTTTGCAGCTCCATAGACTCTTTAGTGTTAAGAAATCTTTGTTCCAAATCTTCAACAGCGCATCTTTCATTTTGAAATCTTGACTCTTTTGAGAAAAATCTACCTTGACTAAAACCTCTGTAACTTTTTAACCAAAATTTAAATGTCATTTTGAAGCTAACATCCTCAGCTTTCAAACGCACTCAATTTTTCTGTGATCGCTTTTCCCGCACGCGGAAAAGTTGCCGCGAATTTGCATTTGGCCAAATTTCCTTCCATGTAAAACAGCTATTTCTTGCTTTCAACTTCTGTATTCCGTTTTTCATCTGCTAATCATTCTATAATCATTCCTAGTGTTGACCTGACCCAATCCAAAGCAACTCTCACTAGTTCTGAATCCCATTTAGCGAATTAAAGTCATTTTTGGCATTTTTCCCATTCAATTCATATTACTTTTAAAAACAATTGACCTGTTTTAAAATCAGTACTGTTCTCTCTAAGCTTGCTGGGGGGGGATCGGGATTGAAACTACAATTGTTGATTGGTATTCCTGATACCTATGTGCCCTCATTCATCTCTTCATATTGCATATTGGGGGGAGTGAGTAACAACGGGGGAAAGAGTGATTATATTGTCTTTGGTTGAATCCATATCAAGTTTCTTTCTGTGTTGCATTCTTTTCTATCATTGCATTTCCTTGAACCACACAAATAATTCTCTGCTACATTAATCCTCCTATTGCTACTCCTAATTGATTAAAGAGATTGTTGATATTCTAATATTACCCATTGCTGATCATTGTTCATATTCATAAGTGTGATATTCAGATATTATTCATATTCATAAAAGTGTGATATATATATTGTTCAATTCTTCAAATAAATCTTTTAATTTAAAAAACAAACCTATTTCTTGGTTCAGTGCGACCGGGGGAATTCAAAGAGAGGGGCGATATAAGGGTACATCATCCAGAATTAAAAGAACTTTTGACATAAAAATATATAAATAAGGGCATCCCATACTAGGCATTGACTTAGTTGGAGTGCTGGATTGAAATCACTTACAGTGTTTAGAAAAACCCTACTGTCGGAAACCTTGCCAATATTCAAGATCATTGCCAAAGAGATTGAAAGTCTGCATTGTAAAACCCCCAGCGCTTGGGCAGAGAATCAAAAGGCCAAGTTAAACAATCTAGCCTGTACTGAAGACGACCTCAAAACTAACCCGCAAAGAGTAACATTTAAAATGGAATGCCAAGACTGGATTGTAACATCTGAGAAAGCACAAGCTAACTAACTAGTAAAACATCTGCCTCCAAACTTTAACAAACTAAAAACTCAGCTGGCCTACTGTTAAAAATTTCCAGACAAACGACTAATGAAAACCTTCATGAGAGCACATCTGAACCTGCTCCCCACTCGTGAAATTTTAGCCATCAGACTACAGACAAACACGAAGGATTGCAGACTGTGCGAGTTGTCAAACCAAACAGAAACTCTAAGACATCTGCTCACACACTGTCCAGAGTTGAGACAAGAAAGAGAAGCATATCTGACCCCGTTGTGCGGGGACCTTTCCATGGCCGAAGAAACAGTATGGTGGAACTGGCTAATGTTGGGAGAAAACACAAAATGGACCATTGCATCGGCTAAACTGTTTGAAATTGCTCTCAAAAAGATCAGACTTTCTTCAAGCCTGTCAGTCTGAGCTCCTTATGTCTCCTCAGGCCTTTACTTCTACTCTATTCCAACTGTCGCTTGACCGAAAAACTTTGTCTCGTTCTCAAATAAGAACTCTCGTCAGAAATTTCATATGTCGGCCAATCTGTCTGTCCGCTGGAAATACACAACTACTCGGCCTACACCTTGTAAAAATCGTAACACGATTATGCACAATTAATAATTTAAAAAAAAATAATAATAATAATGGTTCCCTCTTGAAATTATGCCATGTGATTCGCAGGAACTCGATGGCACCTGTGGATTTTGCTTCTGACAACAACTTGCCTTCAAATCTTTCGGCTACACCTGGGGGATAGCAAAGATGAGGAGCCTGCTAGCCCCCTGGATGTTACTGTACAGAACACACCACAGTATTTAAAAGCTGTGCCTGCAGCGTCTACAGCATTTATGGAAGCAAAGCTGGACTTTCTCTTGCTGCTCTGCTCTAATTGGGGCAAAGAGCAATTAATTATGAAGGGGATTTTAATCAATTTTCCTGAGTTAATATCACAGGAACAGACCCCCTCTGTTACCCAAGAGTTGGAACAATGGAGGTTGGATGGAGAAACGTGTTGACCTACATTGGCGGTTGACTTATCCTCTTATCCTTTGCTCTGGGAAAAAATAGCTCAAAGCAAGGACCCTAGAATCTAGCCAAAGATCGAGGGATGTCTTCCCCGTTTCAGAAAACTCCCCAGCAAGATACACTCTGTGTTGCGGAAGAGTCGGTTGGTGATGCATTGGAGGGTATCTGCGCAGAAATATCAATGCTCAGAAACTCCCCCTAACCCCCCTTGCCTAAGCGAAGATATAAAACTTGCAAAAAAACAATCAATCAGAAGTCTGCCGGGAAAGCCATCACTGGAAAACAGGTTTGGGGAAGAGATGGCAGTATGGTTGTGAAGAATGTCTTGGGGATGGTGAAGTGAGACAGGTACATTTAAAGGGCCCCTTGGATGGGTGGCAAAGAAAGGATGCTATGGTCCCTAAGGCGAACATCAGATCTGCGGGCAGCGACATCCTTCAGTCAGCACATAGGTCCCCATCATGTTTTACATCTGAGATTAAGTTAATCTCCACCCACTCAGTGGGTATTGGGGGTTACAACAGACAGACCGAGTTACCACAAAAGGAGTTGGCATCATCTAGTGTAGTAATGAGGTATTTTCTCCCTAACCGAATCCAACTTGATCAGGCTGTGGCTGGTTTGGGAGTGTGCCAGCATGATCAGTCACCGGTGGTGTCTGCCCCCAAATCATGGAAATTGGGGCTATTACCAGTGGGAAAGTGGGTTACATTGTCAGAAATCAATCCAAAGTGTAACAGCCCCTTTCTAAATCGCACCAATCTGATGAAACTTTTGTCTATGATTCCCAATCTGGCGGCCGTCAGCTCAACTGATATGAATTGCATTGAACTTCCAACAGTAGGAGATTGCTACAACTGGGCTCTGATTGAATTTATTTCCCCAGTAGTAGTAGCCCTGTTATGCTCCTGTACAGTGGAACTTTACCCTTCAGGGTTTGAACTCACTGTGTGTAGGAAAGTGGTATCTCAACAGAAAGAGGAATCTGCGTTGCAAGTAAAATTATCAGGGGTGGAGGGCACTGAAAGAGCAAGCCTTATATCTGCAATTACTCATCCGGAACCATGTCCAATGGGGTTTCTAGGTAAAAGATTGAAAAAAAATCTCGAAAAAAAATCTCGAAAAAAAAAAAGTCAAATTTTTTTTCCAATACGTTTTTTTTTCGAAATGAGGGGGTTCCACCCCCAACCCCCCTTTTTTCATTTTGTTTTTATTTTACCCCCTTTTTTACTTACCTGACCCCAAAAATACATATAAATTAATAAATAATAAATTCGACCTTTTTTTCGAGATTTTTGTTTCGAGATTATTGACAGTCGAGATTTTTTTTTCGACCTTTTGACTGACCACCGTCCACCGGGGCTTGGAAATATAGTTCACTGCATACTTTGAAATTGTGTAGTAATTGAATCATCCGTGAACAAAAAACCATTAAATGGTTGGGCTGGAACACCAGAGGCAATGGCTCCTTTTTAAAGTATGGCTCGGGTACAGATTATTTAAAAATATGTGTTATCTTTATCCTACAGGAGACTTGGCACATTTTCCCTCTTCAGCTGGATGGTTTTCAAACTATTAGTAGAGTGGCAACACAATTGGCGAGAGGTAGGCCCAAGTGTGGCCTTGCAATTGGTCCTAGGTGTCACCTAGATATTAAACCCTTTTTACAAGATCTGGGTAACCAACACATACTTCCAGCCACTATTACCCTCCCGGGAAACACACTTCACTCTACCCTGATTTTAAATGTATATATGCCTTTGTTAGGTTCTAACCTAGACAGAGCTTTTTTCCATGACATTTAATATATGATCACTGTATGGGAGGAGAAATGTCCCAAAGGTCAATTTATGATTGCCAGGGATTTCAACACACCCCGGCTCTGTGAATATCTTTTTATTAGGGACTCCTATGTGAGTTCTAAGAAAGTCCTGGGTTGTATGGGAACTGACTCCACTTGTTGTGTAAAGCGGGGGAGTCTCATCAAAATGTATGATTTAGTGTGTTTAAATTGCAAGGATGTCAGTGGTGCAAAACCGCAATCGACTTGGACTAATAACTTTTCTTCCTCCTGCTTGGATTACGTCCTTATGGACCGCCAGCTTGGGGATTAATGTGGGTCATTGAATATTAACTTTAATAAGTGTAGTGATCATGCCGCATTATCTTGGTCTACCACTCTGTCCAACGGCATTAGACTACCATATGTGGTCTCCAATCCCATGGTTAACCCTCAACAGAATCGCCTTGTTTAGGCTGAAGTTACAGTTGGTAGGATATCTAGATTTTTGTCTGCTCATGGCCATATGCTAACAAATTGGTTAATGAAGAACCAGTGGGATATGTCAAGCTTTTTACAGAGTTTGGCTAACCATTTAACATTGTATCGGTAGTTCAGGTTGGGACCTGCGCCTCTAATGGGATTTATGATTCGGCAATACAAGATAAGAAAAGAGAGTATCGAAGACTAAGAAGTGATATAAATAGAAATGGTGGTCTGACTGACCGGGAGAAACTCTCTGAGTTGTCTCGCATGGCGACTAAATATGAAAATTGGCTGAGAATGCATAAGTGCACTTTATCCAATGCTAATTGGTTGTTTTTACTTCAGCTACTTAGGACCAATGATAATAAGAAGTTTTGGTCATTTATTGGGACTGCATCAAATGAGTGGACGAAGTGTGATGAGGTCTCAGTATCCATGCAATATTGGGTATCATTTATTAGTGAATTTTATTACAAAGTACCCTCTTGGCCCTCGAGTGTTGCTACCCTGAGTTATATAAATAATGGAACCCATGACTTTGATCAATTGGATGTCTTATTACATATAAAATAATTAGCCCCCTAGCCCTGATGGGTTGGCTAATGTAGTTCTTCGAGCCAATCCGGAGCTGTTGGCACAGATACTCTGTCAGTGGTTTGCTGACATCTGGAGGTCTGGTGTTATTCCCCCTAGTTGATTGCGGTCTATAAAAAAAGCTATGAATAATGACCCGTCTAACTATAGATTACTTTCCATGTTGGATTGTAGCTCTAAAATCTTTGCATCCATTTTGCTAAAAAAATTAAATCATTGTGTTGAATCTAAACAATTGCTACACAGATGCCAAACTGCCTTTCGTAGAAATTATTCGACCTCCCATAATATCGGTACCATTCTAAGCCTGATCTCGATAGCTGTAAGTGATAATAAACTTCTAGATATCTGCTTTATAGATTTTTTGAAGGCTTTCAATGCGGTTGATCGTGCCCGCCTTTGGAGAAAATTGAAGGAATGGAGTATTGATCCACAATTGTTACATCATCTACAGTCCTTATATACTGATACTTTAATTGGAATTTGGGTAAACCGCAAGGGCCTTTTGACTCCCTCTGATAAGACGAAACTAGGTTAAAACAAGGCTCCACGCTTGCCCCTATATTCTTTAATTTATAAACTTCAGATATGGCACAAGCTATTTATAGCGTTCGAAATGTCCCGCCCTCCATCTGTGGCAAATGCATTCCCCTGCTTAACTATGAGGATGATACTATCCTTATGGACCAGACACAGATTGGTTTGCTACTTTAAGGTTATATGTCAGTCAAAATGACTTAATTATAAACCTTAGCAAAAGTAAAATTATGCAAATTAGGCCAGGCACAAAATGTAAGGGTTTTTTCTTGCAGATTTGATTCCTCTCTAATTAAGGAGATGACCAATTATCTTTATCTAGACTTTCCTATTAAACCTCTTCCTTGCACTAGGTATTATCATGACTTCTTCTTTACAAAGATCATGAGTAAGTGGCTAGCGACAAAAAAATATATTATCAAGCATGGAGGAGGGAATCCGGAGGGTATGGTGTTGATATATCGCAACTTCGTTGTACCTGGGATATTATATGGAACCTTCTCCTTGTCAGAAGAAAAGAGCTCCTGGTTAGAAATATTTCAGGGACGAATACTAAGATCAATCCTGGGAGGCTAGAATTGGGGGTCCAATCGTTGCGCTCCCTATGGCTAATATCCAGGTGTAAACTCTGGCGTACCATATCGACTGCAAGCTTGGACTCTCTCTTAAACCTGGTCGCTAAATCCACCTTGAGGGCATCAAACGGTTTTATGGCCAGTCTCCAGAATACCACTTATGTTCATCTGGCTGCGATTGGTATGACCCCCATGGAACTTTTAGACTATGCGCAAGCAGTTCAGACTTTAAAAAACAAAACAGCGGTTTGGGATGCCGATTTAAGCCTAACTATATTATGGAGAGAACAAATGTATTATAAATATGCAGGTCAGAGCTTTACCCCCAATCTGCCATGTCTTTACTTGAGCAAGCCAGTTAATGCTCAATTAAGGCGTTTTATTACCTATCTTAGATTTGATATCCTCCCCTCTAATCAACATCTGAGTAGAAGGAGGAAGGTCCTTCATGAAGAAAGAATATGTAGATTGTGTAAATTAAACATAGAAACTATGCAATATGTACTTAATGGTTGTCCATCACTGACTGAGATATAGAAGGTGTATGCCCTAGATAAAAACAAGCTGCACTTTATCACTTCTGAGTAGTTTTGGAGCAATACATATTGTGTGTGGTCAACTGTGTATACTGTGAGGGCTTTCTATATCTGAAAGAGATGATGAGGCAGATTGAAAATCCCTGATAATGGATTTGTGCTGCGCCTTTTTCTACTTGATTTGGATATGGTAGATACAAGTATGGGATACTGGTTTTTGTACCCTCCTGTTGATTCATTATTTTGATATTGTATCTTTTTTTTTATTATTTATTTTATTGAGGAATGTTAGTATTATTGTTGGATGTGTTAGCATTATGAAATCGTTTATGGTGTAATAATGTGAAATGATTTTATTTGTATGAAGATTGAATGTGTATGTTTTTGTAAGGTTTACATCAAACATTGCATAAATAAAAGAATTTTTAAAAATAAAGCTTTTGTCCACCTTCTCTGGCTTGTACATTAGTGCACCGCCTGTCTGCTGGAGAAACCAGAATGGCCTCTTCAGCAGTCCAAAGGTATGCTCTATGCAGAAATCAACAAACAATGGTGGGAACCTCCAAACCCAGCCCAGCCCAGAAGATCTGCAATGGTGGGCTGTAGAAAGAGTATGTGGCACAGATCAGGCTAATGTGGCTACACATCTTGCGCAAAGAGAACAGTGGTGGATATACCATACTAATAGCCTCACTGTAGGCCTGAATCAACAGGAGGAATGGAGTTAAGAAGGATTTTTTTGAAAGCAATTTTATTTAAAATAAAGTTATTTGGATTTCATTCCTCCTTGTATTACCAGTACGATGTCTGGTCTTCTAATTTTAAAACTTCAAAACTGAGTGTATCTCTTAGATCCTGGCGACAACGCACAGTTTATTTCATTTTTACACATATTATGTGTTTTGAAGAACACCTATATTCGGGCTACAAGAAGTATACAAAATGAGGACACTTGACATTCTTCTTCTTCTTTTGCACACTGATTTGCCATTTATCTGTAAAAATTTGGCACCAGATCACTTATACGGCGGTAGAACACGCGAGCGTTAGAAACAACTCTCCTTCGGTAGGTGCATATATGGCGTTGGTCCTTTTTCTGTGTCTGTGACCCGGGGACACACGATAATGGTCCTTTGTTTGTACCTATGCCCCTAACATCCTCGACATAAAAGAGGGACTAGCGCTTTCCGCTTGGTCTCCTCAGTCTGCTGGGACTCTCCGTGGGCGACGGTCACTCTGCGTGAGGTAAGCGTTTTTTTAGAAATTTGCTTTGAACCTTCTTTTTTGAAATATGTTTTGGAAACTAGCTTTGAACTTCCTCTTTTTCTTTTTCTCTATCATCAAGCACATATTGGAGTGCTTCCCCATGCAGCCTTAGCGTGACATGTACTATTTGTCATGTAACATTGGCGTAACACTTTTCATTTCGCTTCTTTTTTAGAAGCAGTGCTGCATGCAGAGTAGAAACTGCTTGACAGAAGGGATATTACAGCGACCTCATTTAATCTTCGAATTGCTTGCACAGAAGACGTTTGGGAGTGTTATGCCCCATATATTGAGTAAGAAGGGTGGTCTTCTCTCTTGTTTTCCAATTGTTTTCCAATTGAAGAGCACACATTGGATTGCATTTCTCTACAGCCTCAGCGTAGCATTGATATGTTTGATTTTGTTTTTCGCGTTTAGAAGCTGCGTCGCTTGCAGAGATCGCACTGCGACACAGTGGGGACGTTACGGCGGTCACAGTTTTCTGTCTATCCCTCTTTCATTTCTACGAAGTCGGCCTCGATAAGAGACAGATGGTGCCGACATTTCATCTATACAAAGTCAAGGAGATTTATCCCTTTTTTGAGGTAATTACGCTGGCATACCTTTTGTGGTGCTCATTTGCCTTATATCAAATACTCTTAAAGTAGGATTGTAATACAGTGGTGACAGAAGTACTGTTCTTTTGTTGTTCGGCGTTTCAGGGATGTTTGATGTTTACAAATTTCCTGGAGTGTGCTTTATAACGAGGACTACCTGTATTTGACCCAGCATCTCTAATACAGAGGAGAAGCTGGTCAAGACAAGACCAATTTACCATCCGGTGTATGGTTTTCAGGTATTACTTTAGTTGATTGTTGAATGGAATTCCAAATGGAGACATGGGGGGAGCGGGGTGTTAAACTAGGGAAAATATATTGACACGAAATTATAGTGTCCCATCAATGTGAAATGATTTTCTCTTTCCTGATGCATTGAATTCTCTATCCTTTTGTAGAGAAAGGGAGGTACTTGAGGCCTTTTGAGATATGCAATGCCCCTTAGTGGGCAACATTTAAATGAATTGGAGTTAACCCTCTCCATTTAGTCAAATTTTGGGTTGGTTTTAGAGTATGACTTAATTTGTCCTCTCCCCATATTTGGACTATTGGTATTCACAGAGAGCAACTGAGTGAATTAAGGTTTTTTAACATCCAATTTTAATTGTACCATTGTTTTCTCTTTTTAGAAATGTTGTTAGGTCCATCCCTCTCCTGATGAAGACATAGATAACTATCCAAGTCGAAACTATGTATTAAGAAGCCTATTTGACTAAGAAGACTTATTTATCTTGGCATCAATAGTCTGGGCACTAATAGTCGATAACTTTTGTCTGGAATGAACCATTATAATTGAACACTGGAAGTGTTGTTGACATTTCCATTACACAGAATTTGTATCTGTTTGCTTTTGATCCCATTAATTTTTTTTTTTTAGAAAGTGTAATTTTTATCCTAACAATGGAACAGTTGTTGCACTTTCTTCACATTTCCCTTTAAAAAATGTAAATGTACTATTCTTAGAGCTGTATTAGTATGAATGAATGTATGAATGTATGTTATATAGGATATGTTTTACAAAATGAATTAATTAAATACTTTTTTACAATCTATAACAAAATAAAATGAATTTTTGATGTAATACCCTTTGCCTTGTTCTTCAGTTGCTCCCGTGTTTCCGGCACCACCACCTGTTTCATATGCTCTATGCAGAGCCTGGTCCCCTGATTTGTGCTTCATTGTGCTGTGCAATGGGTTCCGGACAGGTGTCATCATCCACAGGAGTTGGGCTAGCCAGAATCACCTGCAAAGACAATGGGGACAGGTGTTAGTAACAGAAATATAGACAAGTGTGAGAATTGGTCATGACGGGGTTGTTAGCATATCTGCTACTCTACTTATAGCACATTTTAAATCATTAGTTGTCCATCCCTATATTATATAATACCTCTTCGTTAATGTCCCTTGGGTAATCCCCAATTTCACTAATCACTGACCAAACTGAGGTAACAGGCATCCACTGTAACATGATTGGCAATGAACACGTTGTCTGTGGATGTCCAGTGCTGGGCTGTCATGCATGTGCTCTGATAAACATACTGGTAATCTTGTGAACTTTGTGATGGTGCTCCTGCTATTGGAAAATGACATTCATGGGTTGCAGCGTTCATGCCTTCACTGCCTGGCAGTGTTGCGCTGTCATCAAGCACAGGAAAACTAGGCTGTGTGTGTCTCTATAGTTATGGTTTCCCTGTGCATGGTGGTACCTGTAGTTGGCTCTTAGTTCCATTTCCTAGTGCATTCTGGATCATGCATTTCCATCAAACTCTGACATTGTCATGCAGGCCCTTGTCAGGTGGGGTTCTGCTTCTTATGTGTTGTGTCAGAGGGCAGATCCTTCTTGCGCAGGGCTGTGACAGGGCATTGACATCAAATAGATATTTATGCTCCCCCCTCGTTGGCATCATTTTCCCTTGTGACTCATGTATGCATTGTGTGATAGCGATTTCACTTACCCAGGATTCAGGTGCATTGCCCTCTGTGGGTCACCATATATGCTGGCAACGTGCTTTATCGCAGAACTATAGCTTCATGGGTGAAACCTTGGTAGCGGGCACAGCAGTGTGTCACAGCGACGTCTGTGTCACAGGTCACCTGTATGTTAAAGGGGTGTTGTTTAGTTCCTGTTCCTGTACAAATCTTCCAATGCCTGGAGCCCACCAATGAGATATGCATGCTTTCCAGAGCTGCAATGATGTTAGAGAAGTAGGCGGCTGCACAGAAGCGTGTCTTTGTTGCATTTACCTGTGCAGGGGTGGTGGGCAGCGAGATGGGCTGGGGTGGATACTGCAAGAGCTTGTCCAGCATCTGGGTGAGCACGATAGAAAATGTGGGCTGCAAATGCCATGAAGCATGCCCACAGTGTGCTGGAAGGTGCAAGTGGAGAGAAAGTGCAGCACAGACACAAGCTTCCACAGTGGTGGGATTGCGGTTCTTAAGTTGTTCCCGCTTTGTAGATCATCCTGTATCAGTATGAGTAGCTCTGCTTTGGTCTCCCTTTTAAGGCGGTAGGGTGTTATCAGCCGCCCATCAGTAAGTGGCCAGAGTGATGGCCTGACCCGGGGAATGGTGTTGCATCCGCCATTCTGCTGCTGGCACTCTGTGGTGCTGCTGTGCATACCTCTGTAGCTCAAGGTTGAGCAGGAGTTCCTGGATCACGAGGTTTGTATTACTATTATTATAAGTGTTCTTTTATAACACGCTTTATACCGAAGATTGGTTTCTAAGCATGGGATCGGTATTCAAACATGTGTTACGCTGGGTTTTTTCGCGTTTCCCCTGAGCCATCCCCCCTCACCGGTTTGTAACTGCTAGTGGCAGCATGGTGTTGGGAAAGGTGTTTGTGGACAGTGTGGGCCTTACTACTCTCAGGGCCCATTAGGTGCACCCGTGGCTTCACTTTCATCACCTGTACTCATTTACCTCCCCCTTGGGTGCAGGGTCGGACTGGGATGTAAAATTGTTCTGGGCACCGATGAAAAGCTGGCTCCCAATCATGGGCTCAAATTCATAACTTTTCAGCAAGATGGCTGGAGTGCTACTCACTGGGGAGTTTGAGTGACATGTGATGCACATAGTGCATTGAAAGCACACTTTGTTAGTAGCATTGGCTAACATTAGTGCAGTAACTCAACAAACTGACCCACTTTGACCAAACAAAAATGGCCAACAGGGAGGTAGCCACACTGTGTTTTAATGGAATTACTGCACGTTGTTGGAGGTATTTGGGCTGTATTTCCACCTGTAATGTGGCGAAATTAGCATTTGTATTCATGTCATTTATTCTGTCGCTTTTCTGCGCTCATTTCTCTGGTGGTAATTCTGCCAGGATCATTGGCACCCATTTTCACTAAGCCTTAGTTCGGTGGATTGGTGAAAATGGCAGTATTTCTGTTACTGTCACTTTTTCCTGTTAGCGCCGAACTCGTAGTGAGGCAAGTTTTGTCCTGCATCAGGGACAAAACATGCTCAATCACCACATGGCGTAATGGTAAAAACATGGAGGAATACCTCTTTTCTTTAGAGGTTATTTAATCTCTCAACTCTCAATGCAGCTTTTTTTTACACATGTATTTACAAGGTACTGCATGAGTTAAGTATCTCGCTTCTCATAATGAGTATCGCCAGTCAAAACAGGTGGTATTTAAAATACTGTACAGGGCCTCATTATGAATATTGTGGTAAGAGTAATCACTTGTGATATATTCACTACCAGCTTTTAAAAAAAGAATATCACCTAATTATGAATTGGGATTGCATGGGATATTTGCTACACGTGGGATGTAGAGATTGTATTGACCATTACCACCGTACTCATCATGAGTACTACCATACCATTGACCCGCACGGATTCCTCCTATTTTCCATTAACATGAAGGGAGCACTGCCACAGCACTGCCACAGATGGGCGCTGGAAAAGTGTGTTCATTTGGTCTATGATATTCATCAAACCTGTATAATGGACACATGGATCAATAGTAGTGTACTTGAAGTGGTCACATTCTGTCACTAGCACTGCTCCCTCTTTGTAATCTTTGTGAAGCAAGACTTAGGAACCTTGGGAACCCTGTTGTACTGCACAAGGCAGACCGCCACTGGCTGTTTGCTGCTCTCTCTCAGATATGTGAGCTAAGGTGCAGTTTGCTTCTCAGGGTATAGGATGACTCTACTTACAAATGACACCAATTATTTCTGGTCGCAGTTTCCATTAAAATTGAATGTGTTTAATCAAGACGAATACAGAGATCTTAGTGCACAGAGTCGTAAGGTTACAATTAGGCTTTGTTTACGATGGTTAACATTAATGGATTTTAAGTAATTGACTGATTCCTCTGGCTCTGTGTTCCAAAGAAAAACAAAGAGCAGCATAAGAGCGAGGCAATGTCTAGCATCCCTTAAGATAGCCCTGTTTGTCCGAGGGGGCAATGTCGCGTTTCCCTTAAGATTGCCCTGTGCGTCTGAGGGTGCAATGTTGCGTTTACCTTAACATAGCCCTTTGCGTTTCAGAGGGGCATTGACAGGCATCCCTTAAGATAGTCCTGTGTGCTAGGGGCGGCAATGTCGCGCATCCCTTAAACTAGCGGTGCGAGTCAGGAGGAGGCAATGTAAAGCAACCCTGACGCTAGTTATTTGGGCTAAAGGGATGAAATATCGAGCATCACTTAAAATAGTTACAGGGGTTACAGGAAGACAATGGGCCTCATTACGAGTCTGGCGTTAGCCATGCCGGAAATACTGGCAGGCTGCCGCCGGACTGGCAATACCATTCCGCCTCCGCGATTGCCGGAATCACTGGGGCATTACAACCCCGGCGACCCAGTAATTCTGGAGGCGGAATTCAGTAAATCCCCATTCCCATGGAGGACTCCATGGGGATGGGGACCATGGAAACACTGGTTCCGTCTATGACAGAGCCAGTGTTTCCATGCCCGCTTGCAGGCAGGTGGTCTTACTTCCGGCAGGTCAGACCTTTACCACCACAGCGAATTTACCGCCACTGTTGTTTCCTGACCGGCTGACTTGTAATGAGGCACATCTAGTGAAGTGGTGCAAAGGGGTGTTTGCTGGTGCTGTGGACTTACGCTGTGCTGGTGTGCTGTATCTTTAATTGTGGATTGACCTGCCTCCTGCTCCTTATTCATCTTGTGACAAGGCACTTAAAAGCGCCTTCCTTTGCAAAGTGGTGCAAAGGGGTGTTTGCTGATGTTCGCGAGTGTGAGCGACACAGCACGCAGCACCGGCGACGATCCTTGTGAGTCAAGAGGCCTACCGGAAGACCAATCAGAAGATGGTTTTGTATCCTGTTAATCCGGCAGGGGCGAGAACAAGACTGCAGGTGAGACTGCACGCTGCTCCTTCAACTCACAGCGATTTAGTGATATTGCTGCCTCCGACCTTGCAGAGAGTGCCCAATTGTAATTTAAAGCAGATACTGCCGTAAACAAGCTCAATGCTTGAAACCCCACCCCCGCCTCAGCCCTTGGTGACTATATCCTCCCCGACCTATTTAGGGACCCAAGGCGAAGTAGTTCGGGAAACTGGCCCCAATACGAGAAACAACATGAAGGGGCAGTTAATTGTTGGCTCGTTGAGATCTGATAATGGCCCGGAACACAACAACCCCAGCGGAGAGGTCGAGGTCTGTGTGATTAGGGGCAGGGAGGAACGGGGACTGATGAGAAAGGGTAACATTAGTGAATTAGACTTCACCTGCTATACTGTTGCTAACCGTCATGTTGTTTTATTGTGCTTATTTTTACTTTTTAGATTAATTGCTTTGCGATTTATATTCCTGTTATTAATTGCATTTCTGTGATTTTACTTCTGTCAGAAACTCACTGGCTTTCTAGTCGGAGTGCAATTAAACACAGAAGCTTTCAGCATACTGTACGCACTTGGGTGAGGAAAACTACACTACCCAGACTTTCTGGTAGTTTTCTCTCCTATTTCATATTGAATTTGGAACGAACGTGTTGTCAAAGCAGTCTGTGGCAGTCCGTGGCTGGACGTGCCGGGCGTGTCTTGCGCTCTCCTAAACCCGCACCTATGGGTCTCCAGGAAGTTTTGGCTGCTATTGCTGCGGCCTGTACCATTTTCACCGACTGGGCTACTCTACCCGCAGAAAAAAAAGACCTCAGTAGGTGCTCCTCCCCCACTTGCAGCTCAGACAGGTTCTACTGTGCCACTGATTACGTTGTCTTCCTCCACTCCTACGCCGTCCAGGGTTGTTAAGAGGGAATTTCTGCCTGCAGTCTCTAACCCGATTCCCCCTCAGGCACCAAAGCAATGTGAATCGGCCGACTGCGATTTTGGAGAACCGCCTCACCCTACTGCGCTGAATATGTGCCTGCTCTCCCCGCTGGTTGAAAATGGCTCCTCCCCACTGACAACCTCTGTGGGCTCGTTGCTCCCAGTCTCCAAACTACGCTGCATGCCATTGAATACTCTGAATACTCGCTCTTTGATTAAGCATGCCCATGAGGTCAATAACTGTATTGAACACAATGATTTAGACATATGTGCCCTGACGGAAACGTGGGCCTCTAGCTCCTCTGGTCCTTCCCTTCATCTATCAATACCTGATGGGTACACTATGTTACATTATGGCAGACCTGAGGGGAGAGGTGGCGGCATTGCCTTTATTTTAAAAAATGCTCTTTCCATCTGGGAAGTGCAAGGTCAAATTATTGAAGGCACCGAGTCTCTTCATATTAAAGTGGGCATGAATGCGGAAACCACAGTGAACTTTCTACTGATATATCGCCCGCCTTCGTTGACTGCTAATTTCTCTATGGCCCTCTCCAATTACCTGCTACCGATGTTCAAGCCCAATTCGCGATTTATTCTCCTTGCAGACTTTAATTATTGGCTTGGCCATACTGAGGACACTTTAGCGGTTGAACAAGAACAGTCCCTCTCTGACCTCGGCTTTATACAACAAATTCATGCCCCTACTCATCTAATGGGCCATACCCTGGAATGGATCTCACTGGCTAACGTCACCTACCAAGACACCCTAATCAGTCCCTGTCCATGGTCCCATCCTGCCTTTGTGCATTTTTCCATCATAGTGGCCTTTCCTTTTAAAATTAAGAACAAAATGACCGGCACCATTCAGGTTCGTAACCTAAAACATCTTACTCTGCACAAAATTGAACCCATTCTTCACCACGCAATTAATTTTACGGAGTCGATCTCTCTTCAAGATATGTCTAGTAGATTAACTGCTAATCTGGATCGTATCTCCTCCTGTCTTGCTCCCCTGAAATAATAAAAAACCTTTGGGGGAAAAAAAGTAAACCATGGTTTTCAAAGGAGTTACAAAAACATAAATCTGCAACACTGAAGCTGTTCCACTGGCCACTGGAATCCCAGCCCCACTTCACTGGCAGCCTATAAATTAGCTGCCAAAACATATTAAATTGTAATAGTGGAAGCAAAAAAGAAACCACCATAACTCCAGAATACCAAATCGGCTTCTAAAGAACTTTTCAGAATTCTAAAAGAACTAGATACAATTCCCCAGCCAAAGGCGCGCACACCTCTATTGGATGCAAACTGGTGTGAACAAGTTCCAAACGGAATGTACAACAAACTTCTAGGCATCAGAGAGGACATAGCACTTAAAATAGAGGCTCTATCATTAACTCCAGATCTTAGTAACTATAAGCCCTTTACCAGAAGCCCATTGATAACCCAATTCAACTTCCATCCGATATCGGAGGCTGACCTGAAGAACGTGGTCGAGCAACTTAAGGCAACCAGATGCAAGAGTGACCCCTGCTCCTCCTTGATCATCAAATCTTGCCCTCTGGCACTCTTAAAGGCAATTTGTAAATTTGTGACTGTCTCCCTACTCGAGGGATGTATTCCGGATGATCTAAAAGAAGCCTGCGTCACCTCCCATTTTGAAAAAACAGGGATGTCAGTAGATAACTCTCTCAATTACAGACCAATAACAAACACGCCTTTTTTGTTAAAGATCTTAGATCGAGTCGCCTATATGCACATCTCGCAACACCTGAACCAGCTTCCAATCCTGAACTGTTACCAGTCAGGATTTAGACATGGATTCGGCACTGAGACTTCACTGCTACAGTTGAAATCCAGACTCCTAGGATGCATTGACAAAGGGCTATCCTCTCTTCTAGTCTCCTTGGACCTGTCAGCCACATTGAACTTGGTCGACCATTCCATCATGGTGGCCAGAATGGCCAAAGTTGCTAACTTTCCCCCTCCGCAGCATTATGCATTAGCTCTTTCTTGGAAAATAGACAGAGCAGGTTCTGCCTCATGGAGGTAGAGGCTACTCCTGTTCTGTGCTCTTTGGGGTTACGCAGGGAGCAAGTACCTCCACTGTCTCTATAACATCTATATGGCCCCTGTCTTCGCTATGCTGGAGCAGGAAGGGATTATGTTTTCAAATTACGCCAATGATACCCAGGGTGTCATCCCGTTAACTGGCATGCACTCTCAGGATGAACAGGAGCTTAATAGAATTTTTACCTTGATTGAAAATTGGATGATGCACAACAAACTCGCCCTAAATAGAGGGAACACAGAGCTGCTGATTGTTGATAACTCTAGGACATTAGCTAAACTGGATTCTTCCTATAATTCTTTTAGGTTGGGGTTGGTGAGCATTATCCCCCAAACAAAACTAAAAGTCTTGGGTGTCGTACTAGACCAGCTGCTGAATATGAGGGCCCATGTGGGCACTACTGTCTCGGTGGCCATAAATTACATGAAACTTCTTTCTCACTTGAGACCCTTCATCTCGCAGGCTAATGCGGAATCCATAGCCAGAGCCATTATTGGGGCAAAGATAGACTATTGCAGCAGCCTTCTGGTCGGTCTTTGCATGGCTGACTCCAATAGACTACAAGTGGCACAGAATGGAGCAGAAAGAGTGGTCGTTGGTCTTTCCCGCCGCGATCATGTTTCCAATGCCAGGCGTTCCCTACACTGGTTCCCAGTAGAGGCCCGAGCCAAGTTTAGATTACTGGTCGTTGCCTTCAAATGCAGACTTGGCCTACTGCCACCCTACTTGCAAGATCACATCATCGAGAAGGTTATCTGCAGGACTCTACAGTCCAGCAATCAAAATAACTTGGCTCTTCCACGATGTATAATGAAGAAGGTCGAGAATGGTGCCTTCTTCTTTGCTGCACCTAAGTTGTGGAACCTGCTCCCGCCAGACCTAAGAGGCCAGACTTCCCTGATGGCCTTCAACAAAGGTTTGAAGACCTGGTTGTTGTACTGATTTCCTCACTTGGACACAGTTTATTCTGCTTAGTTGACCCGCTGGGACATTGCCCTATCTATTTTATGTTTGGTTCGTCTTTGTCCGCGCCCTTATGCCCTAGGGTCCATGGCTGCACAATATTAATTAAAGTAAAGACTGGCAGTAACCTCCCCCCCAAGGGAGGAGGGGAGAGGAGTGCAGCCATTTGCACCGCTGTGCTTAAGGCTGGGAACAGATGGAAATGGGATGGCTTAGAATAATGAACCTTTAACCGAAAAAGTGGGGGCGACCGGAAAATGAAGGAAACTATCTCATCCTTAAGAAAGGCAATCCCTCAGCAAGGGAGAAATCCAATTAACCAAATGGATCAAAGGGTGGAGAAAAATCCTAAACCAACTTGGGAGCCTCCCGAAGTCAGAAACTCTGATTTAGCAGCTCAGTTAGCAATTGATTTATCAACGCTGACTGAGAAAACAAACATGCAAAGGAGACAAAGCCTTTCAGAAATTAAAGAGAGATTGGATGCCTTAAATGACGATCGGAGTCATTGGGAGAATATAACCCCGCCCCCAAATCATCTGAACACAGAATGTGGAGTAACAACCTCCAGGAGTACAAAAATGTCAGCTGAAAATGAAAACATTTGAAATGTTCCTCTTGTTCTGGGACGAGCAAATAATCAGAGGAAATACCCAGAGGAAAAGAAGCTCAATCTTTAATGAAGGATCTGCATGTAAGAAGAGAACATTTGGAGTGGGAGGAGACATCACAAGACATCTCTGAAGTAAGACAGTCGAATTTCAACAGACACTAGTATGTTGAATGAAAACAGCGAAGTTGGGGATGGGCCCCCTCCCAAGGAGGTCTGACTTTCAAAGATGACCTGGCTCATATTCAAAATACAATGATGGTCAATGATGGCCACCCTTGCGGTATCAATGGCTCCTTTCACTAAACTTCATGAAACAATAAATACTACCCTACAAGACCAAGCGAGCCGGATTGCCATGATACACACAAAGATGCCAAATTTGGATGACTTTGTGAAAATGGTGGAAAAAAGGCTTGACACTGAAGCGGAATCTTCTAACCAATGGCAGTCTCGCCTTTGTGACAGGGAGACTGTCGACAAAACTGCTCTGATGGAGGCCATCATTGAAAACAGCAAGTGGATGCGATCTCATTGGAAAGTTATTCAGCACCCACCCTCAGATAAAAAATCTATAAGCCCTGTAGGACAGCGGGAAGTTTGACGTGGAGGGGGCTAGTGAAAATGTGGTTGTGGATAAAGGGTCAGATGTATGCATTAAAACGGCTGACGCTCAGACGAATAAGGTAAATACCTTTGCAATATCAATCTGAGGGATTTTAAAGGGGTCGTCGAAATAGAAAGAGCCAAGTCCTACAGGAGAAAAAAACAAACAGGTACCAAAACGGCTCCAGAGCATTCTTGTGTAAAATAAAAAAATCTCCAGTTCGTGATAACGAGAACCATACATCTAAGAGACCACGCATCGAACTAGCTATATCTAAATAATCCCTACCCCTGGCTGACAAACAACTATCTAATTGAAATGATAGCTTCTTTAATGAGTCAGGCGAAAGTGGCTTGGTGTCAGAATCCAGTTTAAGTGACCTCATTGAGCTCATGGATAAAGAAGAGGATGATTGATGGAATAATTTGAGTAAAATGGACTGGATTGAAATTGAGAAACAAGAAGCCCATTCTTCACGGAATACAGCTACAAAGCGAGCCTACGCAGCGGAGGAAAAGGGTAGCAAAGCAGCTCAAAGATCGGCTCTGCTTGGCTTTCGAACACTAGCATCTGATACAGCAGGTCGCTTTCTGCCGGATACTACGCAAGTCCCCCTTGAGCCCTTCCTGGAAAATAGTAAACATTTTCCGAAAATAGAGGGAACGCACCAAGTGGGAGAAAAGCCTGCCATATGGCGGGAAGTCGTTGATCTGAAAATACATTTGGAAAGAATTCTTCCAACCGAGAAAAGCTTTTGTTAAATAGATGTAATGTGATGAATCTCCGGCAGTGCATCCCAGCATTGAGATACATAACAACGGATGATATTCGTGTGGTGGAATTTGTGACGGAAAAGCGTGGTGATTGGGTAATTCTTCATCTAAAATCTCAACTAATTAAGGATGCACTTTTGGAACATTGTAATAAGCTTCTACCACTGGGATATGATCTTAGTGATCATAGCAATGATATGAAGTCCAAAACAAAGGGCCAGGATGCAAAAAGGGGAAAGCGCATTCTGTCTCAGAGCCCAAAGGCTGCTATCACAGAGAGGAGATTGCTTTTACTCCCCACATCACTACAACTAAGCTCAGCTGTGAAAAACATGCCATCAGTGAAATTTACAATAGAAATCGTCAACCAAAAAAAGGGACTAATGCTATCCAAGACCCCCATCAGACTCAAGAGGAAATATCTTAGTGGAGTTGGCTGGCAGGTGCACTGGCAAAGTCAATTCTGAAGTAGACTGCTAAGGATCGGCCAGGAGGAACCACCCGAATAGGCTCCTGGAATTCCCGTGGATTTACATTTTTGTTCACGGAAGGTGGTTTTGGAAAGCTATGACATTCTGGGCCTGATTCACAGAAGCCTTTTATAATGGTGCAATCTCATTCAAAAATACTCTGTGAATAAGGCCCTTTAGCCTTCAAGAGACGTGGCTAAGAGCCAAACCATTGTGTGATGGCTATGAAACTTTTCTCAACCCCGCCAGGAAGGGGTTGTTGGGCCACCCCTTTTCTGGTCTGCTAACGCTGATTAAAGTAGACAGAGGCTTTGCGATCTGCAACCAGGTCAACCCTAACCCATACGTGTCGTGTAAATATTGAAACTACGTAGGCAGCTCTCAGTGGGGCAATCCAATCTGCTACTGATAAATGTCTACTGGGGTATCAATAAATTGCAAATTGATGAGTTTATTGGGTCGATAATGGACATGGTGGATGAAGTTCTAATAGAGTGGGTAAACTCAGAGGTAGTAATCTGCGGGGACCTTCCTTTTCAGCTGTTGTCTAAAGAGCGGGTACCATCCTTGTTATCACAACTGGAGGGTGTTCTTGAAAGTGGCTACATCAAACAAGGCTGTGTGAACTGTGGATGCTAAATGGTCAGACTGATGGAGACCATCTGGGTGTGGATACCTGGGAGAACGGAGCCCATAGGGCCTGTCCTGATTATTGTTTTATTTCAGCCAATATTGGGGAAAAGGTGGTGAGGTTCGAAGTGATAGTCTTACCATATGATGAGCTTAATCATCTGGAAAGCACTCCAAGTAGCATCCCCCATGCAAGAACGTAAAAAAACCTCTCCTGTGGAGCTAACTTGGGGGAAAATAGATTGAGGATACCTCAGAGGGAAATAGCAAATATCCCAATCCGATACCCCCAACATATAGCTGATTACAGTGAGACGGTGGATTACGCATGGAATTTGAGGGATTTTAAACAAGTTTCAGAAAGAGGAGGGAAAACCATCATAAGCCCTATACATGTCTCTGATATGGAATTAGTGAAAAAGCGAAGGGCCTGTAGAGCCGAGGTAAAGAAGCTGAGGCGGGTAAAAGGTCTGCGGTTGCAAGACTGTATAAGGAAGTGCAGGCAGTCATTTAAAAAATGCTTAAAGCTGTCTGCAAGAAAAAAAGGCATATGTGGAAGTTGATTAATAATGGTGGCTCCTTTAGAAATTCCCATATGATGGGCCATGTCACTGAGGAGCGATAGGTGAGCCACTATTCAGCACTCTTTGTGAGGGGAGACGGTAGGAGACCTTTTGGGCGGGCTAAGGGCTGGGCCTTTGAATTCGATGTAACAGAGGCTAGTACCATGTTATTTAAGCTTAGCTCATCTAGAGCGGTGGGCCCAGATGGCCTATCAAACCACACCCTGAATGCCAATATAGAAAACTGAACAACACTGAGGGTGGGATTGTTCAATCAAATAATTGCAAATAAACATGTCCCCGGCTTGTGGAGAGAGGCTATAGTGGTCCCAACATTCAAGAAGGGCGATAGGGGCGACCCGAAGAACTATCGCCTGATCGCCCTCTTGGATTTGTTGTGTAAACTCTTTGCATCTGTTGTATTACGTGACCTGAATGCTTGGCCGTTAAGAAGTGGCATACGTGACCCCGGCAGGCAGGCTTCATAAAGGGGGTAGGAACATCGCTCAATCTGTTCATCCTTAATGCTTTAAAGCATAAGGCAATTGGGGAAATAAAACCTATATACGTGGCATTTATAGATCTCCATCAGGCCCTTGATGGGGTAGATAGGCAGCGCCTATGGGCTAAATTGAAGAGTTGGAACGGCCCACTGGATGCGTTAGAGGCTATCCAAGCTCTCTACACAGGGACATCCATACAGATCAGGCTAGGAGCAGATGGGACAATGACGAGGAAATATCTTTACATTTTGTGGGCTCAAACAAGGCTGTACCTTGGCTCCATTATTGTTCAGTTTATATATATCAGATTTGGGGAAATCACAGAGGGGTATTCAAGCTTTCCCGCCCAAGCTGAATAACTGTGAGCTCCCCTGGCTACTATATTCCTGGATTTAACTGCCATAGGACTCCAGCAAAGAATTGTCGCATTTAATGATTATGTGGGAGCAAATTGCGTGAAAATAAATATAAAGAAATCGCAGGTCCTGGTTAAGTCATCGGCTGGTAAGAAAAGGAAGGAGTCCTTTGTGTGGAAAATTGAAGCCCGGCCCTTAGAAATTGTTGAATCAATTGTCTACTTGAGAATGGTGATTAATAAAATCAGAAATGAAAGTGGACAGTATTCCTTTATGAGGGACAAATTGAAAAAATGAACGAACCAAGGAGTAGCCATTCATAAGAGATATGGGGACTTTTTGCTTATTCCGGTAATCACCGTCTACAAACAGAAGATGGTTCAAGTTCTAACATATGGGGCGTAAATCCCGTTAAACCTTACATGGGAGGTATGGCCTGTATTGGAAGGGTACTTCTGGCGCATAGTTTTAACACCTGCGAACTCACTGCCGGTAGCCACCATACGGCATGAATTGCACCTAGAGTATATGATGTCCATAGTGTTATGGAAATCCATATAGCTATATCAAAAATGTATGATGACTGAGGGAGATCTTCCATTTGTCATATTAAGAACTCTGGAACAGCAAGATGAAAAGGTTATGAAAGAGTGGTGCCTAAAAATAGAAAAGGTTTTACAACACCATAATTTTGAAACTGAGGTATTGATGGAAAACCCTCTTAAGGAGAAGGCAGTTTTGGGGAGGGCTGACTGGATTGAAACTAGTGAAGCTAGACGTAGGGATACACCTAATTATGGTTGGTGGAAGGAGATCAAGGGGGTGAATGATGTACTAAAGTATATCAAGAAATTCCCATCAGCATTTTATAGAGATCTTTTGCTGAGGTGCCAGCTAAATATTATGCCTACAAGAGAAGTGCAACCAAAGAAGCATCAAATAAGGGCGGAGGTTGCACATTGTAAATACTGGGAAAAAAGGATCAGGTGGAATCACTAATTCATTTGGCGACCAAATGTTGTGCCCTTAATGAACTTGAACTTTGTATCTGGTAGACCAAAGAGAAATAAGATCACTATCAGCTGAAAAATGGTGGGACCCGCTGATGCTAGGAGAAAGGGTGGGTTTGGTAGTGGCAACATTAACGTTTGTTGATTTAATTCTAGGAATTAAGGGAAAACAATGTAAGCAACCGGCAGAGATTTGTTGGCCATTATTTTATTTATTTTTTAAGGTTATTTTTAGGTGGATAGGATGATACTTTAAAGCTGGGTCTATTTTGTCTCTTTTTAGGAATCTCATGCTGTGTCCCTTTTTTGGTTCAGTATTTTGGAATTTGGTGTTTGGGAGAAGAGGGGATAATTCTTTTGTGATATAATTTGAGAAACAAAACTGTTAAAGGTTTCTTTTTGCTTCTATGTATGTTTGCATGAAACCAATACAACTTTTAATAATAAAAAAAATATCTAGCATCACTTAAAATAGCTCTGTGGTTTACTTAACACTCCTTTTGTAGCAATTTGTCTAGAATAGGTTTTAATGTCAGTGGGAGATACTTACACTTGTAACCTACAAGGGTATAGAAATACATTCAACTGACATGCTCAATACAAGCTTAGTGGTCTCAGGAAATGTTAGCAAATACTGGTTTGGCCAGATGTTTCCAGCAATGGCACATTATGGCAATTGCAACATGCAGGAGCAGTTTCATAAATAGGGGTGGCAAAATTACTTCTGGTGAAATCAAATTGGCAAAATATGCCTCCAACTACATCCGGCCATTGGGGCAGATTTTAACCTGACATTTTGGGGATTTTGTTTGGACTGAATAGTTGCACAGCCCCGAAAAACGAAATTTCAGACCCCCAAAAATATTTTGGCAGAGAATATCTAAATGTAAATTTTTTTCTACAAATGTAGGGATTTGTTGGCTGATGTGTTTCATGCCTTCCATAAAGAATTACATTTTAGGGGAATATGCAAAACTTCAGGTGGGGAACATTTCAGGTGGGGAAAAGGGGCCAAATGGTCAAATTGGCAAAGTGAGTGAATTTTGCTCGGTTTTCACCAATTTGTCTAGCGAGCTCATTTCAGCTGTTTCAGCCAACACAGCATATGGCAAACATGTGCATGCAATGGCAATGTGTGCCATAATGTATGCAGATTCTGGACAACAGAGAATAAGCCTGTGAGTGGGTGATAGTAACAATGGATATTTCAATGCCAGTGGTGTTTTAGTGCAATATAAAACCATTATAAATATAACCGTATAAAACCAGCCATTTTTTGATGAATCCTTCTGTCTTACGCCAACATGGCCTGCTCACAGGATAGGGACTGATTGTGGCAGCGGTGTGCACCATAGCCAACTCCCTAGGCTTTCATGGAAAATAATTTTTAGGAGTGTGCAGGCTCAAGAGTCTCTTGCTCCTCGTCGAATATCACGCCACCCCACCAGCACACAGTGCAGGCCAATACATTGATGTTGCAGTTTCTCGAGTGCTAAGGTTTTTATGAAGAATGTGGCATCTTGTCATCCAGTTTAGTGTTTGGTGGGGGCAGGACCTGGGAGTAGGGATGGGGAGGAAGTGACATGACGAGAGGGAAGTCAGTAGATGTATGAAGAGTGAGGAATAAAGTTGTATACCTCCTATGCTCGCGTGTCCACGTCCTCTATAAAAGGGATGTGCCGTGTGGGAGACTTGGTGTAATGGTGGGCAGTCTGCCTACCGTACAACACAACATTAGCAATGAGTGGTGTTGCCTGCGCACACAAGTCCTACAGAGCAGGCCCGCGTGTAGGGTCGCCCGTAAAGGCATTAACCAGACTGCAGGGAGCAGCGGTGCAAACGAGTACTGCGTGTCCAAGGTAGGAGCGATTGAGCCGCGGGGTGCGGTAAAGGAAGACCACACTACATCAGAGGTTGATGCCAGTGGGAGGAAGTGGGATTGCACCGCGGGTGTGGAGGACACAGTAGCAAATTTGGTGCCAATACATGGTGGCCACCAGACAAGCATATCCAGGAACAAGGCCACAAAGCACGACAGAACAGGGGGGAAGCAGAACACCTACCATGGAAACATCATCGCCAGCTAATAAAAGTGGTGGTGAGTCAGTCCACCAAACACACACAGCCAGAAGACTGGCCAAGCAAACATGTAAGACCACGAACTACCAACCACAGTGGCAATCACACTGGCTATCCACGCCCCAGCCAGAACACAGGAACCCATAGCATTACAACTGCCTTGTGTTTTTGACATCACTGACACTAGCATCTTGGGGGCAAGATGGACAAAACATTTGAATTATATGTAGGGGCTATGGGGCCAACAGAAGACCACAAAAAGCAATGCATTCTGAAGCTGGTGGTAGGACCAGCCACAAGGGATATCATTGATGAGCTAACAGCAGACTCCATCGACACTTCTCAAGACTTGAAAACAGCACTAACTGCCCAGTTCACCCCAAACACCAACGTGGATTATGGGAGACACATTTTATATTCCATTACACAAGTAAAAGGGGAGACCATGGATGCGTTTTGATGAGATTGCGCATCAAGTAAAAACACTGCAATTTCAACAACTATTCTAATAACAAAGCACTACAATCAGAAATTATTGCTGGGTGCGAGTCCCTGAATTTCTGCAAGAAGTTAGTAAAACACTAGGAGAAATACTGATGTCAGCGAGCACAGAACTTGCAGTGGAACTACAATCGGCAGCCATGAACAAGACGACAATGTCAACATCAACACCTGACACGATTCACAAAAATATCCTCCATATCAGGACCCATGCACCAGACTGAACCAATCTGTTACCGGTGTGGGTATGAATTTCCTCATGAAGGCACTTACCAGGCAATAGGTCAACTTTGCTCAGCGAGTGGAGTAGAAAATTATTTCAAATTGGTCTGAAGGGTATTTCAAAAGTGAGGCATTGAGATATCAAACTAGGGTGCCCTGCGCCCAATATTGAAAATGCGTTGCATGCCCGTGAAGGTACAGAGTTTTTCCCCTTACCCCATTGTAATCAATAAATCAAAAAACTCCTTCACACATTGGCAGTGCCACTATAGAAAGAAATTATTATGGAGTAGTTATTACCAGTAAATATTTTTGCTTTTAATATAACATGGTAGCCCTTAGTTGAGACACGTGTTTCGGCAATTGCTATGCCTTTTTCAATCAGGGTAGTTTTGTGGTTTCAACCATTAGAACATAAACAAAGTATAGCAACCAGCACATTTCCCATGAACACTGGGATCATTATACCTCAGTCGATACTCAGTTAACCGACCTCTGAAAGATGCGGACTAATAAGATAGCTCAGCTGGTTGAGCACTAGTTACTGCGATATGTGTGTGATCTGTAGGTTGCAGGTTCCAGTCCATGCAAGGCCAACTCAGCCTTTCATCCTTTCGAGGTTGATAAAGAAGTACCAACTTTGGTTTGGTGATCATTCTGCTCAATATGTTCAATGTACAGTGCTTTGCCAAAAGAGCTATATAAATAACCATTTGACCATGAGATTAGATATAGAATTTAGCATGGAGTTCTTGCCTCTCTGCACTGTGGTATCATAACACTGGCATACCATTAGGTAGCAATAGCTACAGGAAATGAAGACTTTCATTAAACATCAAAAGACAATTCTCCTATCGATCCTCAAAACACTCAATACAATTCATGCTTGCTTTACTATGCAATTGGCTAGGTTTTTGTGTTTTCAACATTTAAATATATACAGGAGAGATCAAATGGCCAGACCTTGGAGAATTAATGAAAGGTGTATTCTGTCACAATGCAGAAAGCTGCCGCATAGTAATGATTTCCATACAGTTTTTGCGCACTTCGGCTGGATGTCACATACATTTCACTCTCTTGCAAAGGAGAAAAGTAATTTGTACTCTCTTAAAATCACATTTATTCTCAAAGTTTTAAAATAGGGAGTAAAATACTCCCACCTCAAAATTTTACCTGGAGCACTGGCGGTCTCGCCGGTGTACAACTTCATGTTGTTTAAATGTATCCACGCTCGTCTGCCTTGGACTTTTACTGCTGAGAGAGTAACATTTATTTTCAACACAAAAAGGGCCATTAAATCTCGGCTCGTGACACTTCCTAGTGAAGTCCCTTATTAGCACGGTGTCACAAACAAATAGTCTAGGTGCCGATAGTAATTCAGAAGATCCGATTGCTGAATGGTTTTCGTCTATGTTCTGAGCCCGACCCGTCCCCCCTTGCGCTTGAGTTGATCTGAAATTAGAGAGATGCTAGAGGTCATACATGTCAATTAATCGTGCATTTCATCAGCTAGCAGTTTTGCAGTGCTCTGGGCATCACTTCTACACCTCGATGGAGGTGTAAGAGGCATTCTCATTCGCCTCCCTGTCACTATTTCATGGTGTGGGAGGTGGTGGTCCTTCCCAGGCTGACTCCTTAGGGCATATAAAGCTAAGGGAAAGCAATATAGCCATCCCTTCTTCAACGTTAGCTTGGGTTTGGCTATCCTTTCTTTAAGGAGACTGTTGAGTCTCTCACATATCCCGTTCGCTTGCATGTGACAAGCAGAAGAAAAAGTGTGCTTAATGCTCAGTAGCAGTCCTATCTCTTCAAATACTTCTGTGACAAAATGTGGCCTATTATCGAATCTCAGCACTTCACACACACCCCAATTTGGAAACACTTCACACACTAAAATCTTCACTGTGCAAGTGGCATCAGGGTGTGTACACGGACCCGCTTTGTACCACCTGGAGAAGTGATACACCACCACTATCAAATACCTGTATCCATTACACACCTGTAGCATATCAACATAGTCAATATGTAAATGCTAGAAAGGACCATTCGGCCGAGGAATAACTCCTCTAATTGTTTTCAGTGCACGCCCAGCAGTAAACGTCTGACATACGATGCAATTCACTACATAGAATGCAGTGTGTTCTAACAGATTTGGAACGAACCAGTCTTCTGCAATTGTTGCAGCAAGACTCTCCCTAGTCACATGCACGGGGTAATGCAGCTCTTCTAGCATTATCTTTAATACCTCTACAGGCATCACTGGCTTTCCTGTGCTATCCTGTCTCCACAATGCTTCTGTGGGGGATAAAGAACACCCCCTTTGTTTCCATAATTCCTGCTCTTCCTGCGGTACACTTCCTTGAATCTCCATTAATTGGGTCTTTGGCAAATGATTAAACCCTTCTCGCACTATAATAACTGTGACTACCTTCTCCTTTACACTCCGAGTATCAACATTTGAAATATCTGGAGAATCCGCAACCCTTTTGGCTTCTGTGTCAGTGGCTTCGTTCCCACAAGAGATAAAGTCAGCACGCTTAGTATGTGCTGCGCATTTAACTATGGCTATACCTACTGGGAGTTGTAGTGCCTTAATAAGTCTATCCAATAGGGATGCGTGCTGCAGAGGATTGCCGTCCGCACTAAAGTAGTCCCTCCTTTTCCAATGTGCTAGCCCTGTGTGTACAGTTGACGTTACGTAGGCGGAGTCACTGTACAACGTCGCTTCCTGCCCTGCATGATTTTCAATGAGATGGTAGCCTTGCACTTGCTACAACCTCAAAGTCTGCATTCACTCTGCCTTACTACAGCTGCACCAGAATATCTTTCCCCACTATTCTGATCAATTTTCGAAGAACCATCAATAAAGAGGATTTCCCCCCTGACAAGGAATTCTCTTTTACGGCTGGTATATCATTGTGAAATTCCACATAATTCGCAGAGTCATGCACATGCTCGCCCTCTGCCACTGGCTCAGCTACAAATGTGGCAGGGTTCACTATTTTATGTCTGACAATTTTGATAGTTGGATTCGAAATCATTACTACATAAGAAGAAGCTCTCTGGGATGTCAATGTACCTTTGGGTTTCTTGAAAATGGCAAACAAAGCATGTTCCACAAAAATGGTCATAGTGCAGCCCATACTTGTAGACTTCTCAATTGCGACCTCAGTGGCTGCCAATGATTGTTTGCAAGGAAAGTGTCCATTGATAACTGGATATAAAATCTCACTATAATATACTAGAGGTTTGTACCCTAATGTAGTCATTTGTGTAAGCACTGCTGTCATAACTGTCCCATTCGTATGCGAGAATAAGAAGAACTCCTCAGCATAATTGGGGATTCCCAAAACAGTAGCTGTGCAAATTGCTTTCTTCAACTCCTCAAATCCCTCCTCCATTTCCTCAGTCCATTCTATTTTCTCCTTGTTTACCTGTGCTTTCTTTAAAGCCTGCAAAAGGGGTCTTGTGTATGAATTGTAGTCAAACACCCATGCTCTAACATAATTACATAGTCCCATAAATTGTTGCCTCAGTTTTGTAGTTTTCATAATCACCTCAGCCCTTTTAGGTGTCACCTTCTTTCCCTCATGGGAGATCAACTGTCCTATGTATAACACCTATTCTGGACAATACTGTGGCTTCTCTTTGTCTACCTTTTATCCCTTGTCTTCTAGAATAGTCATCAATTGAATCGAGTCCTGTCTGCACTCATCTTCTGTAGTACTACAAATAAAAATGTCATCTACGTACTATATCACGGTACTTTTCAAATCAATATCGCCTAAACCCATCTGAAGGACCCTGTAAAAGATTGATGGAGACTCACAGGGCAGCCTAGTGTGTTTCAGACGAGTCTGGCAAAATGTAAATGAAGTCAAGTCTTGTGAGTCCTTGTGCATTGGGATTGAGAAAAACGAATTTTTCGAATCAATCACCGCAAAATATTGTGCTTCCACTGGGATACTGCATAGTATGGTTGCTGGGTTAGGAACTAAAGGAAACTCTGCATCCACAATCTGGTTAATTGGTCTCATGTCCTGTATGAATCTCCATGACCCTCCCTTTGATTTTTTCCCAGGATACACAATGATACTGATGGCACCAGAATACATTGTTTCATTAGTATTGAGATAGTCTTGAATATAACCTCATCAGCCTCTCGAGACATTGGGTATTGTCTTGCTGGAGGTAAAATCGCCCCTGGCTTCAACTTTATTTTGACTTCCTCTATTCCCTTCAATAGGCCTAGGTCATAAGGGACTGTAGTCCATAAGACACTTAACACCTTCTCCAATTCTTCATCAAAAAATGTAAGATGCTGTCGCATTATCACCATTTGTTGTGGGATTTCCCTTCTCTCTATCCTTATCCAGTATGTAATGCTCATAAAGAACACTACTTCATCGCCTGTTGGATCATCTCTAAACATATCATCATCAGTAATGTCAGTCAACCTGCACCCCTCTTTGAGAGCTATCACTGTTCTCCATGGTCTACCGTCATCATCTGTTCCTTCAAGCATCGTCATTTCCCTTCGTACTATGGCTGCTTCTAATTCTAGAGGGCTAGTCGTCCCCCCTCTTCGTCCATAGGTATCCGTGGTCTAAACAAGAACTCTTCAGGTATCCTCATAGTTCTTCCTACTAAGCCAGCTAGCCATGTCAATAGAATGCTCACCCCATAAAGGAAAATGTCTGGCTCCATGCGTACGCCGCGCAGAGCCACTTGCGCTGTAAATGCTAGTATAAATTTGCCCACATTCAGGTAGTGTACTCCTGGAGTGGAACACACTATACCTTTGTCAGTAAATGAAATAGTCATTTTACGATTTGTCATCAAGTCTCTTCCCAAAATGTTAACTGGCATCTGTTGTGAATACAACAATGGAACAGACATGTAATACTCTACCATAGAGACTGGTAATTCGTCAGTAAAGGGAACTCGACTCGTAGCTCCAGAGAATCCCTGAGCATTCATGGCATTCCCGACATTGGATATTTTCCCTCTTGTATAAATGAACGAGTAGCTGCAGTGTCTACTAGAAAAGAAAAGGTTTTGCCTCCTATCATCACATCATCCCTTGGTTCCTCTTGGGGGTCTGGTGTCACTGATAGTACTGAACACATCAAGTCACCATGTGAGCTGTCCTATTGTGGATACATGAATACTGCTGTACCTGTAAAAGGATTTCCTCCCACCATAGTGACACCCCCTATTTTTGGTGTCAATAATTGTCCTGTGTATGCATACTGCTGAGTATGTATGGGGGTGTGCTGTGATTGCCCTTGCAGTCGATTCATTCGTGGTTGCTGTGTTTGTTGCATTTGCAGTGCTTGGGTCTGATATACTGTCTGACCTTGGGCAAACCCTTCCCTAGGTTGTGTGCTGTATGGTGGAGGATAAGTGAAACAGGAGATGGGAGAACCTCTACTTCGCTGACAAAGAGGAAGTAACAACAATAATAAACGTAAAGTGTGTCAGCGGAAAAAAAACAACAAGTTATGGAGGAACCAGTCTATGGAACTAGGAGGGGGGCACCCAAATTCAGAACCACAGATCAAACCATACCAAGAGCAAAGAAATTTAGAAACCATAAATGTTTTATTTGTATTTCATTATATGTTTAAAATATACATATTGAATCATGTTTCGAGCTCATTATCTGAATAATACCATTTAATTAGAAAATTGAAAAACACAGTACTTTTCTAAAAACACGTCTGATAATTCAGTCAACGCTAACTTGATGTAGCCAAGCAGTCTGAACGTCATGTCGGTTGAAGGGGATCATCCAGCTGGCGGTCAGAGGCTACGGCCACATTTAACAATATAAGAACCGCCGTAGCTTGCTAGACAAAATAATGTTGGTTACTTCTGCCCCTTCTTCTTTTTTCTGTTGGTCTTAACTTCAGAAGTAACCAACATTATTTTGTCTAGCAAGCTACGGCGGTTCTTATATTGTTAAATGTGGCCGTAGCCTCTGACCGCCAGCTGGATGATCCCCTTCAACCGACATGACGTTCAGACTGCTTGGCTACATCAAGTTAGCGTTGACTGAATTATCAGTCGTGTTTTTAGAAAAGTACTGTGTTTTTCAATTTTCTAATTAAATGGTATTATTCAGATAATGAGCTCGAAACATGATTCAATATGTATATTTTAAACATATAATGAAATACAAATAAAACATTTATGGTTTCTAAATTTCTTTGCTCTTGGTATGGTTTGATCTGTGGTTCTGAATTTGGGTGCCCCCCTCCTAGTTCCATAGACGGGTTCCTCCATAACTTGTTGTTTTTTTTTCCGCTGACACACTTTACGTTTAGTATGGTGGAGGATAAGCATCCCCCCTCTTGAGAATTGGCCATTCTGCACATTCCCTTGACTCCCACACATGCGTGCAATGTGCCCTGTCATCCCACAAGACCAGCATACTGAAGGTGCCCGTCTGATAAATTCCCCTTGGTTGAATCCTCCCTGTGCATTCTGATTCTCATTCTGTGCATTCTGAAACCCACCTTGATTGTTTTGGAATCCACCCCTTCCTCTATAACCCATGCCTCTGCATCGTGGCATGAACCTATTCCCTCCTTGGTCCATCGGCGATGATTATTCGCCTCTAATGTACCCACTTCTTGCTGTATTCCCAGCCCTTCTCTGCTTGTCAATACCGCCCCTTCTATGGCATACGTTGACAATTTCTTTGGAACTAATTAAGCTTCCTCAATTTTCCTTGCCTCATCTTTCTTCTGGTTTTTCTCCTGCAATAGCCGACAGTGATGCATTATTGTCAACTGTATTTCAGCCTGTGGCTTCACTTCAATTCCCACTTGCTTCTTGATTTGTCTCTATACTTGGTCGAGCAATCCCTGGCATAAAATGTGGAAAGATAATGCCACTGTTTACTCCCACAGCTCCCTCATTTCAAGAGTCCAGCGCTGTAGAATGTCCTGAATGTAAGCAATAGGGTCCTCATCTTCTTTCATCTTACGTGTCATAATTGCACCTATTTCTGATGTGTCTAGACACTGTACCCTTAAAGCCCTACAAACATCTGCTCTGCAATCGTTGAACGGCCTCTATCATGTGCTGTGTTCTATGCTGTCACACTTGAATAGCATGCTCTCTTTCATATGTCATCAGCTCTTTCCCCAGGAATGGCTGCTAGGAGGCCCTTAATGTCCCCTATGGCATGGCCAACGTATTTCCTCCTCTCATTTTTTCTAACTCATAAATCCATTTTCCCGCACCTGATGTTAAACTCGGGAGTTTGAATCTTAAATGATCCTTATCCATCTGTGGCCATGGAATATACTACAGACTTGGTCCCCCTTTTTCCAATAAGGGAAACTATGTAAACCCTTTCCTCACTGGTAATGACCTCAACCTGCTCACATATGGTAGTGATTCTCTTTCTCACTATACGATCGTCCTCTGGGACGCTCTGGGTAACCTATGGGATCTGGCATCCTATCCTTAGGTTGCTCTAGATCGGACCATCTTACTTCCTTGTCTGCCGGTAGGCTTCCCTCGGGTGGGGACCCCTTCTAACCTCTCCTTCTTCCCCTCCCTTTTATCCCAATTTTAACCTACACATTTTTGTACACCTAAAACTCACCCTTATCATTACACGTTCTTGCCTTTATTTCGATATTTTGTCTGCTTGTCTGTATTTTTTACCCACTCTACTAATTCTAGCAATAGTTTTTCATCTTTGTAAATTCAGTCATTATTATTTCCTGCAATAATATGACTGGATACCATCAGGGTTTGAGTAAGAGCTTAGAGTCCCTGCTCATCCCGGTACCTCTGCGGGGCAATAGTCTTTTTTTATCACATCAGTAATACATAACATTAAATACATGTTAGTTCTTGAAGCAAAAATAATCTGGGCGCAAAAATAATATTAAATTAGTTTGCAGCTGATCTGTCAAATGTGTTGCAGAACAAAAGGTATGTTTAGATTTTGCTATTAGGTTGCACTAAAGCCCCACCTATAAACTGATGTTATTACATTGCAGTACAGCTTGGAGGGAAATGGGATATGAGGAGGGACAACAGCTTGTGGGTGTCCTTTTGTTATTTATCCACCCACTGCGTTGTGGAAGCTATGATACGAAATCGGCTTCACCTTCTGACCCTATCTCTTTACATCTGAGTCAATCCATTCCTGTGAATTGTATTTCCTTTTTTACTGCAGTCCTTTGCTACTCATTTACCAACGGTGTAATTCCTAGCCCCTTAAAACATGCTATTTTTTCTCCTCTCTTAAAAAAGCCTCAACTCAACCCGGCCTTACCCGAGAGCTATTGTCCCATTTAACTGTTACCCATTCCCATGAAAATCATGGAATCTATTGTTACACCCAGTTTTCCAGATTACTTGAGACGGAAGGTCATCTACATTCGTTTCAGGTTGGCTTCAGGCCGCGCATGGGCACTGAGTCAGTTATGATCTCGGTCCTTGATGATTTGACACTTTTGCAAGTCTACAGAGAGATCAGAGTTTTTATTCTTCTTGACCTCTGGCTGGCATTTGATACGATTAATCGCACTTCTCTCCTTAAAGCTCTAAAGACTTTTCTTTTTTAGGTTTTTATTCTTGTCTGCCTTCCAGCCCCTCTACTAACGCCCAGATTGGGCCTTGGTTTTGTTGCCCTCCATAAATTTAAATACATACATACACTGACTGCTCACTGCCATTCTAAACCCTCTGTGGCCATTCCCTCCCCCTCTTTGTCCAAAACACATCCTCCTGGGATCTATTAAAGCTGGCTTTATCAAGCAGTAGCATCAAACATTGTGCTGCAAGTGCTGGTCAATGTTTTTTCAAAGCAGTCGTCAGAGTTAATTGCAGCATAAATATGCTACTGGTGTATGAAAATGTCTCAACCGTGTTTGTCTTCCGCCACTTCATTTATATGTGGTATGCATGTCCTTGCACTGCAGTTCTATTAAAAACAAGCATTGGCAAAGAGAATTGGCGTGTGTATGGACTTATTAGATAGGCATTGCCTGCACTACTATCACATGCCAACGTTCTTGCACCATTTTGCAGCTGCTGCTAATAATGGCAGTTAGTACCATTATAGCAGTGCCTGGAAAATGCAAGCATAAAATCCCTAACTGTTGGTATTGCCAATGCTTGTTTTACAACGTACTAATACGCTTAGAATTGTGCGGGCACACAATGTAAAAGGTCCAAAAGAGGTCATTCAGGTGTGTCAGTGAAAGGGGCTAAGTAGATCGTCAAATAAATATTTAATTGTTGATGAAAACTTCTCTCATGCATTAAATATACGTGGCCTTGACGTTGCAGTAAGTATTTAATAGACCATGGAAAAAAATGTACCAGTGAATTAATCACCTGTGACTGCAAATGCTTGCCAACAGTTACTGTGAGAAAACACACTAGACAAATTCGGAGCCATCTGTTGGTAAGGGGGTTTGCAATTAGAGGACATGTAAATTCAGTAAAATGGGTGCAAGCACATCAGCGCTCTTGGGTCCATCCCATATGCCTGTTTTGGATGCAGCCACACCACAGAAATGTTTGCGCAAGCATTTTATACATCGGAACCTAGTTTCCAACAAAAACAAAACACTTTGGGCGTCTGAAGAATACCAAAACGGAAACGTAATCCTGCCAATTTAAAGCAAGTTTAAGGGAACCAAATGCAGCGTCATTGGGTTGGTCCATGTCCCCCGAGAGGCCGGTTTGGATAATTGCAGTATTCGTGTACTATTTTATGGATCTGTCGATGAGGCACTTTGCTGCAAATTCGTTTTTCGACGTTATTACGATCGATTAATGAAAGGAGTGTTTTGCTTCATTCCTTCTGCGGTAATGAGCTGGCCGTGAGCGACACTGTCTTTGTCAGGCAATGGCCTCATTACGAGGTGGGCGGTAAGGGATTACCGGCACCGGTAAGGGCACCGGTGCCGGTAATCCCTTACCGCCCTACTACGAGTTCCCTTTGCGGGTCCTTGCATAAAGCCTGTTTTTTTCAGGCATTAAGGACGGGACCCGCAAAGGGACTCTAGAGCTAATAACGGTAACGCAGTTTGCAGTACCGTTATTAGCGCTTTCCCTATTCCCATTGAGCCCTATGGGGGCTCAAACGGGAATGGGGAATGGCCCTGGTGAATGGGGAATTACCGGTCCCGCCAACCTTGGAATGGACCGGTAATTGCTCCATTCACCAGGGCGGAGTCGGAACGAGTTTGGATACCAGCCATGGCTACCTCCAACCTTGTAATGAGGCCCAGTGTGTTGGGTTGTTATGAAGTGTATTTTCTAGATGTTTAGGCTTACTCCTATGGGGGTTTTGGAGATGTTCTCCTAAACGAGAAAGTTGTCATTGTCGGTTGTGATCTGCTCTGCCATTATTGATGGCCAGAGTTTGATTGAGTTGGATTCCACATGCTGGGCGACAGAGGACCCATTGAAATGTACACAGTTCGTCTGCTCCTCTTTTCCTTTTTTTGCACAGGATTCATGTTTTCAGTAAGGGGATTATAAAAACTGTCTGGCCCCTAGTAAATTGGACGCAACAACTGACATATCTGATCTGAAATTTATGGCTATGTGTCAGTGATGGGAATAAATGGTGGTAAAGTTGCAGCAAATGCGTTGCTGCCACATTACTGCACCTTACTGTGATGTCACGTGAGCCATGGTAGACCAGGGTCACGTGATGGGGTGGGAACAGGAATTAAAGGAATCACCAGAACTGCATCAGGGGCAGTCCGGTTTTATGTCCGGGCCGGGTTCTGGCCCGGGTTTTAATAAATAAATAAATGCACTAGTACTATCAAAGCGAGTCGTGTCTTCTATTGCTGCGCCGTATGCTTGAAGGCCCACGCGAGCCGACGTATGCTCCTCAACCTCCCTTGCCACCGGAGGTCAGCCTGAACCAGGACAGAACACTTACCACGGGTTAGGTGGTAAGATGTGTTTTGGCAGTAAGTAGACCCCCAGCTTTTTGCTGCAGGTAACTCGTCCTCCAAAAGTCGGATTTACAGCAAGCAATTACTGCTCGCAGTGCAGCTGCAATAATTCCCCATGGAGTCCTATGAACTCAAAAAATTAGACTAACACCACTGTGCCTTCACCTGTAACGCTGTGTTAAATCCACGGGGCTAAGTGGCAGTAACGATTAGTGAATTTGGCTGTAACTCTGAGGATATACCACTAATTTACCTCAAAAATAATAAAGATGCCCGCTGTTCTTCGGTGATCTCTGAAAACAGCTCCATGTTCGTTGTTCGCAGTGTTCCGACACCGCGTTCCGTGAGCCCCCCAGCCCCCGTGACACAGAGACACAGAGGCAGAGATGTGGCTTGTGTGGGCTCCACAGTGGTTCTGACGCCACCGGGGAACGCCCTGTTTATTTATGCAGAGCATGCGACGGAGTGAACGTCACCCCATCGCGTGCGCGCCCTTAAAGGCCAGCGCCACACTCCTCCTTTTCCATAACAACAACAATTGAAAAAGGAAAGAACCAAAACATTTCACAGCACACAATACAAACCTACTACCCCCATTTATTGACAGCCACCCTGGATCCCTCAGCGGCGTTTTCCACGGCTCAGTCCGTCACATAGTGAGACGGGCAGGTTTCCCACGCCCTGTTCTCAGGGGGTACCTCCTGCCGACGTCCCTGGTCGGTGTGCTCTGACCTGGTCCGCTCCGGGCGGGAGAGCTCACGGCGGGGGCCTCACTCCCACCCTCGTGCAGTGCCTCTTCGCCCTCTCGGTCGTCAGTGCTGTCCACTCTCGGCTCACCCAACCTCTTGAAGAAACTGGCATTCCTGGTCACTGATGAAGTCCCGTCAGAGGCAGTCACCATGGACCCCTTCACCGCCACGACATCCAGGGGAGCGGGTTCATACGTGAGGGAGAGTTTGCCCTGTGGGTGGCGATTCTTCACTAGCACTTCATCACCCCGGGCAATAGTGGGTGGTCTCAGCCCTCTCCGGATGTTTTCCGTCTGCGTTGTAGCCAGTCGGTCCGCCTCCACCTGTTCGTTGTCAATGACAGCCGGCTCCCGAACCCCCACCTCAGGAATTATGTCTCTCGGACACCGTTGGAATAGGGCCTCAGCAGGTGCCACACCAGTTGATGAATGGGGTGTGGTCCGATATCCCCGCAGAAACACGTACAGCGCCCTCTGTAGGCACTCGCCCTTCCCTTGGGCGATCCTGAACACTTTGTTCAGTGTACGCATCATGCGCTCTGCCTCCCCATTTGCCCTAGGCCAGAGCAGGGTGACCCTTCTGTGTTGAATGCCATAGTCCCTCATGAGTTCAGCGAAGCTCTCGCCTTGGAATGGTGCCCCGTTGTCGGAACACAGAACAGAGGGTAGTCCATGAGTGGCGAAAATTTTCTCCAGTGCTATCACTACGTTGTCAAACGCCACCGACTCTATGAATTCAACCTCAGGATATCGAGACCACTCGTCCATCACCACTAGGAAGTGAGTGCCCCATGATGTGGACCCCGAGTCCGCGTGCACCACCTCCCATGGTCTTGTCCCTCTCTGCATTGTCTCGATGGACGGCTCCCTCTGGGCCGGTGATGCGGCCTGGCACCACACGCAGGATGCCACAAACTCCTCCACTCGCCGTTCGAGCTCAGGGAACCACACCTTCTGGCGGAGACGAGCTTTCGTCTTGGGGGCTCCTTGATGACCTTGGTGTGCCAGGGCGATAACCTGTGGGATTTTGGTCTGGGGCACCACGATCCTTCCACCTCTCAGTAAGAGCCCCGACTCTGAAAATGTCAGTTCTTCGCGCACCCGCCACAGTTGCGCCAGAGCCACTCTGGCCTCACACGTTCTGCGGTCCAAAGCCTCCAAAACCGTTTTCCAGGCACCCTGTTGCATGGCTGTCTTTAGGACGGCAAAGCACTCGTCGTTCTTTGACGCTAGCTCCAGCTCCTCCACCTGCATGGAGTTAGGGGTGGCCGTTTCTACAACCAAGCGAACGTGTTCGTCGGCCTCTTCTGCTGACATGGATGCGTGAGAGTCCCCTCTTGGATGACGCGACAGATAGTCCGCAGCATTGTTGGCCCCGGGACGATATATTAAGGACACTCCATACTCGAGCAGAGCCAGCATCCAGCGCTCAATTCTCACCGGTGGCATGGAGGAAGAGCCAGCCATGTGACGCCACCAGGGAATGCCCTGTTTATTTATGCAGGGCACGCGACGGAGTGAACGTCACCCCGTCGCGTGCGCGCCCTTAAAGGGCCAGCGCCACACTCGTCCATTTGTGTAGATCATTTAAACTTCATGGAAAGTGTGTTCACGCTCCTCCATTTCCCGAAAATGCCAGCACTAGCAAAAAGGTGCCAATGCACCACCTCTCGGCCTCCGTACATGCAGAGTACCATGTGCGCATGCCCCACCTCTCGGCCTCCGTACATGCAGAGCACCATGTGCGCATGCACCACCTCTCGGCCTCTGCACATGCAGAGCACCATGTGCGCATGCACCACCACTCTGCCTCTGTACATGCAGAGTACCATGTGCGCATGCACCACCTCTCGGCCTCCGTACATGCAGAGTACCATGTGCGCATGCACCACCTCTCGGCCTCCGTACATGCAGAGTACCATGTGCGCATGCACCACCTCTCGGCCATGTGCATGTGCCACAGTACCATGGAGGGAGAACACATGGTTTTCATGCTTCTGGGATATTCATTGACAGCAGCTCATTGCATCACCATCAGGGGAAACATTTGGGGTGTCACTGTACAGAAAATACTGGGGGACAGCCTTGGCATGTGCATGCTTTTGGTAGCGCCTGCATGCCCTTTTTGACTTTTGCAAAACAAGAGTGCAAAAGTAACAAGCAAGACAGGCAAAATGACCTTTACTCTGTCATTTTACAATCCGTTTTGTAAAAAATGAATAGTTACAGGCAAATTACGATTTACTATGCACGTGCTAAACACAGTCAGATTCCATAGACCTCCATTAGTTTTACACCATTATGAAAATCTCAAGATGGTGTAAAGTGGAGGTGTTTTTCAGGTGGAGAGGTAAGTACAAGGAGGAAATGTATCCCCTCCTGTCGCCCACTCCACCTGCAAAATCTTTGTAAAATCTCCCGAAGGGGTATAGCAAAGTTTATAACCAGATGCCCCTGGGTTAGGTGCACTGGACAAATGCCAAAATAAATAAAATAAGGGGCTACCAATAGATCGAGCCGACATCCTATTAATAATCAAAAAACTAAGCAGCTCAATAGTCCAGGGCCCGGACGGCGTCTCAAACGCTGTCATCAAAGCATTTCCAGAACAATGGTCACTTATACTGCAGGAAATATATAAAAAAAATAGCACGTTCGGGGTATATTCCTGAATCAAGTTAACAATCTATAGTAATACCAGTATTTAAGAAAGGGGATAGAACTCAACCAACAAATTATAGGCCATTCTTTCTCCTTAACTAATCAGGGAAAATCTATGCAAAATTACTGCTAGTGGCTTTGACTAAATGGGTTGAACGACAATAATATATGCATGACCCAAAACAATCTGGGTTTATGTCGGGAATAGGATAGGTACTGCCCCCAACTTATTAGTCATACAAGCTCTAAAACAACAGCCTATGAGTAAAAAGAGACCACTATACATTGCGTGTATTGACAACAGACACACTTTTGACACAGTTTCACAGACTTTGCAAGTTTAAATATTACAAATTTGAACAACAGTTTTACGCTGGAACATCTCTTCGAATGAAACTGAATAAAGAAAGCTTACTAACGCGCCCGATATCGACAAATACTGGGCTAAAGCAAGGGTGCATATTGGCTTCCACTCTTTTCAATTTTTATATTCGTGACATCGGCAAACACTTCGATTCTGTAAGAGATTTCCCTCCCAAAATCAATAAAAATATAGTTGGCCAATTGCTGGATGCTGGTGATTTAATAATAATAATAGATCAAACTCCCATTGGTTTGCAAAGGTCCCTTACTGCGAAAGAAGCCCATGCACAAGAAGATAAAGGTCCCTTACTGCGAAAGAAGCCCATGCACAAGAAGATAAAGGTCCCTTACTGCGAAAGAAGCCCATGCACAAGAAGATAAAGGTCCCTTACTGCGAAAGAAGCCCATGCACAAGAAGATAAAGGTCCCTTACTGCGAAAGAAGCCCATGCACAAGAAGATACAGGTCCCTTACTGCGAAAGAAGCCCATGCACAAGAAGATAAAGGTCCCTTACTGCGAAAGAAGCCCATGCACAAGAAGATAAAGGTCCCTTACTGCGAAAGAAGCCCATGCACAAGAAAATAAACTGCAAATAAACACATCCAAATCCAATATCTTGGTAATCTGACAAAGCAAAGCAATATTTGGGGATAAACAAACGATAGCAGAGTTGATTTGCCATATAAAGACTAAATGAAGCACAAGACACTCATGCTATGCTCCCAGGCGAGAATGGTTCAACGTAAATATGGAAAATTCACATGTCTACCGCTTATGATCTATATGCAGAAGGTTGTCCTCACGCTAACATATGGTGCTTCATGCAAATAAACAGATAGCCAGCCTAATTGGACCTACATCGAGGGTCTATATTGGAAGAGGATTTTGAGGTTACCTTAAAGTGTTCACTAATTCGATACAAATTAGGTCTTACCTCTCTGAAAGCTGTAGTAAATTGGAACTCTCTGCTATTGTATGGGAAGTGCATCACAAAGGGCGCATTTGACTGCACCATAATATCACTGGCTTTCATGATAAATTGAACAGATATGATAAACGCATGGAAATGCAGAGACAACATGGTTGAAGCTGACATCAGTGAGCACTTATTAACAAATCCCAACAATGCAAAACAAAAGTATTGGTATCTTGATTGGGGTCATACTATGTCAGAATGTGAGAAATATAAAATATCTGAAACAGGTATTTTTGTCCGCAAAAATTTCCAGATGCTGGTTATCGCTCAATGATAATGAGATTTTGTTTTAATTTATGGCCCACCATAGCGGCCACTGCAAATGGAAGAAAAGATAAAACTGCAACTTATACATGCAGGTTCTGCAAAATAGATACTGAAATTGAGACTTTAAAGCACATTGTGGTCCACTGTAAGGCTTTAGCAGGACTAAGGCATGAGTATCTTTCAAAGTACTTCGGTGAGTACTGAACGATAACCTGTAAAATGATGTGGTCTATGATATTAAACACCCAACATATTTCTCTGAATCTTGCTGTTATTAGGTATTTACAAAAATTGCAATTAGAGTAAAAGCAAAGAAGGAGCAAATCAGATCACAAATAGAATACCAGGAATGGTGATAAAAACAAAATTATGAATATAAATAGTCAAAGTGATCGCTTATAACAAAGTCCATTTGTGATACAGATATTATATTAAGACAATTGTGTATGTGCATAACCAGGAAACGAAACAGACAGGATACAATCAGATTTTCTGTTGACATTCAAGTGCACCCATGGGATGAAAGGCCCTAGTAGGTTAGAAATCTTGCTGCATGAAAAAATGAAAAATCTGGCGAAGAAGCTACACCTACAAAGCTCTGTGTTTTGAATCCTTTTGAGTTCTCTATATTATGTCGAAACATATTATATATTGGCCATGTCAAACTACTGAAATGAAGATGAACTTGATTTCATTTCCCTGAATTAACTGTCAAGGTAATTGAAATGACTCATGGGAAGAAAGGCCCTAGATTGTTAAAAATCGTTTTTCATGGATATGTGAGAAACCTGAAGACAAAGCTATACCAACAAACCTCTGTGCTCTGAATCCTTATGAGTTGTCTATATTATGTCAAAACATATTATATGTTAGCCATGGTAAACAACTAAATTGAGGATGAGTGTGATCACCCAAAATTAACTGCCAAGAAAGTTTAAATGACTTACATGAAATAAAATGCAATTAATTTTCTTTATGTTCTCCACTTATTCTTATTTCTCTTTTACTGTTATATTACATTTTTCTTCCTTTTAATCGTCTAATGTTACTGTTAAATGAATGTTTGTAAAGTTTCAATTGCAACTAAACCAAATAAAGTTTAAAAAAAACAAAAGCAAAAACAAATAAATAACCGTTTTATGACAGTTAGATATAAATTGTTCTCAGTTGACGATGCCACCAGTCTTCTTTCCAAAATGTTTCCATACATTTTCGCTGCACTTTCTAACAATGATATGCGTCAATAGTTACTTAGGCCATGATTTTTCAATGGTATTGCACCATTGTAAACAGTGTTGTAAATCAGGCCATTTGACGCACTCAATCCCCTTTCTCGATGATCGGGATTATTTGGGCACAAGACCAAGCCTGTGAATAGCGTTGTTGCCTTTAAAGATTATGACAAAATATGTTTAAAAAAAGTGTACCCAAATGCTTGCTTCTTCCTTACATAGGTCTACCGGGAGCCTATCATGTCTAAAAGCTCTGCCACTTTTCTCGGAATAAATCACTCACCTCACCTACTCCTGAGCGAACATTAGGATATCACTATCTGGTTTCAGAGCAAGAGTTCTCACCTAATGTGTTTTTTTGGTTCCAGGTATCTGTATCGATACCACTATAAATAATAACTTCTCTATTTAATGATCCAGATTTGCTTTACTAGTAACCAGAAGTCACGTTGGTCTTTCTTCACCAAGGCAACCTCAAAATTCTTTTTTATTTAATATATATTTATATTCCTTCCTCACAGCAGACACTCTTTCACAATTGCGTTCTGTCAGGGAGTTGATTTCTTGCAGTAGTATCTTCATAACCGTATGGCAATCCTGTCATACCAGACACAAACCATTAGGCTTTTGTTTTGCCCACTATTGTTGGCTTAGTAACATGCAGGATTCAGAGCTCAACCAGTTGATGGTATGTGTCGACAGCAATGTTGCACTTTGATGTAAAAACATTGGCAAGTAGCGGGAGGATACTAACATACAAACAGGGTACCTGACCATGTATTCTCTTTCCCTGTGTCCTTAATTCTCGTCAGGATGGGGAAATTAAGATAATCAAAAATGTGTATAACTCAACATGCATCTATAACAATTCATATTTTGTCAGGTGGATTTATTATATGTATTGTGTTCTTTAAAAGATCCTCTGTTTTTAGCCCAATATTCACGCAGCCATGGGAACTGCCACAGGTGGTTAAAGGATTTTCAAGATTTTAGAGGGTGCTAGCACCATCCCTCACTCATCTAAAAAAGCACCTCCTCCCTAACCCAGGTCACCCTAAACTCATTATAGTAGATATCGATGATTGACCCCTACTGTCTAGGTTCTTACTTGTACTATGGGTGAAGTCCTAAAGGCAAATGCCTCATCTGTCTATCCTCCCTCATGGACTTCCTAGACTGACCCTACAATAGCCAGTATTTAGTGATCTAAAAAGGGTATGGGATTATGCCTTTCACATACTCCTCTCAATCTTGCGTCCTGAAGTACTCCTTCTACTGCTCTCTACGCTTCACAAGGGCCTCACCTACTTACGCCTGTTTGGCGAAGGGCCTGGCCCGCTAAACTGCATTTCACCGACAAACTAATCGCTACTACTGCTTTTTACCAAAAGACATCACAATGTGTCTCGTCCCTCCACAGCCAATCCCCACTCTCACTAGAGTTTGAGGGACCGAGTGCCCTGGGCAGCCCTGGCAAGCTACCCTAGCGAACCTCATCAATAATGCTCTTGCCCCCATCCAACACCCACGGACCGCATGCACACGCCCACTCATTTTGATCAATGCTCATTCAGCAGCTGCTCACACTGCGGAGATCGCTGACCTTATCTCATACAACAACCTTGATGCACTGTTCATCACTGAAGCATGGTTTACCCCATCCTCCCCACATGTTTTCAACATCCTCCTACCCCAAGGCTACTGCATGCAACATGCCAACTGGCCAGGAAGGACAGGAGGCTGAGTCGCAATCATCCACAGGAGTGATTGGGCCACTCTCCATCATCCCCCTCCCTGAACAAGCTCATTTGAATCACTTGCCTGCTGGTTCCGTCTATGTCACAAGGAATCCATCCTTCCACCTCATCTACAGACCACCTCACATGAGTGACTCTTTCATTACAAACATCTCCAACTTACACTCCTTTCTCAAATTAGCACATTCTAGTAGTCTTTCCTGGTGATTTTCACATCCCTGAGTCACAGGCTGACAACCACACTCAAATCACACTTTTCACACAGCCCGCTTCCATGGACCTTAAGGAAATTGTGCTCTCCCCAGGCACAACAAAGGCAACAACCTAGACTTCACATCATTCCCTTGATTCACCTGTACAGACCTTATCCCACTTAACTGGTCTGACCATGGCGCCATCCCATAATCAGTCACCCACTCGACTACGGCTTGCAAAGGTCTCGCTAAACGCCCTCTCACTCAATGCCACTCATTCAAAACCTTGCCAGTCAATGAGCTTGAAGCAAGCTTTGCAGACTTCCCCACCACAGGGACTGCCTCAGGCCACCTGGAATTATTTAGTCACTCTACTATGAATCTGGTGGACAATCATGCCTCCTAAAATTCAGCTGAACAAAGATCAAACCATCCACTCCATGGTACACCCCTGAGCTATCCTCCAGCAAATGCTCAATCAGAGCCCTAGAGAAATGGTGGTGCAAAAGACATAACTTGGGAGACCTACGCACCAACAGTAAAATTCAGATTACCGAGGTAAAAGCTGGTTACAACTCCACCACCATTGTGGTAGCCTTCAACAGTAGCAAAGCCCTCTTTGAAGTAAAAAAGCATTGTACCAAACCTTCACCCGACCCCGAGGTACCAGCATCTCACAATGGAATCTGCACATTTTTATTGAAAAAATAGACAAAATCTGAGAGACCACTGAATCAACATCTTGCAGCATCTGCATCCCTTGCACCTCGGCACGCACACTGCCCCTCTGGACTGAATTCTCTCCTCTCTTTCCCCCAGATCTCCTAAAAATTATTGCCTCCCTCAAACCTACTTCTTACTCTGACGATATATTTCCGGACTCCATTATTAAACAATTGGCAGGCCTAGCACTCAATGTGCTCCTCAGCATCATCAATACCTCCCTCACAGAGGATCATTCCTGGACACCCTCAAAACTGGTCTCACATGACCTCTTTTGAAAGAAAGAAAAACCTAGATCCAAATGACCTAGTCAAAAATCAGCCCATTACGAATCTCCAGATTATTTGTAAAATCTTGGAAAAAGTAGTTGCTACACAACTACTAGCCAGAATCGAACAACTCCACCTCCTAAATAACTATCAGTCAGGGTCCTGCCCCAAGTGTTGGATTGAGACAGCCACCATCCAGGTGGTGGATGAGGTGGTGGATGATGCCCTCCAAATCATAGATAAGGAGGGTGCCTCATGCCTCCTCGTTCTTCTTAACCCCTCAGCTGCATTCAACACCGTCGGCTATTGCATCCTTCTCTCCTTCCTTGCTGACATGATGGGATTCTCTAGCACTGCCCTGAATTGGTTTACCTACTACATCTCTGGCAAAACCAGGCTGTTCAAATTAACTTGTTCCATTTTAAGTGACTCCAGGTTAACTGCAGAGTTCCCCAAGGCTCCATCCTCTCATCAATCCTTTTTAACCTTTACATGGAGCCTTTGGGCACTCTCCTCAAAGATCCCAATATAGCCATCCACCAATCTCTGTAAGGTTGTAAAAAGGACTTTGCATGGGGTGCTGATAATTCTCAAACTTGCAGGTACTCTTATTCTGTATCTGCAGCAGCTCTGACAAGCAAAGAAAAACCTGATTTAGGCATTTGGAGAGGTGCTGCCCACAAACAAAATGGCACATGGGGAGGGGACCGAGATTGGGAGCCTCCCAACTGCTACTGTCCACCTACAGGGTAGGCTTGGCTTGGATCTAGATTTCTCCCAGATAGACCTCCCACCCCAGACTGAGAGGGGGTCCCAGAGTGACCTTGTCACAGAACCCAAACATGGACACATAACTGCACCAAATTGATCTGAAAAGGTATGTAGCCAATTGTCTACATTTCAGACTGATCTCAAATCCTAGCTTTACCACTTCACCAAACATATGATCCTGGACACTTCATTTACTTTCACTGCCCAAATTGTGCGTCTCTAGTTACGCTTCAGTTTACAACATACAATATTCAGAAAATACCCCACTCATTGTTTATTGGCCTATATTGTAGCATTGGCAAATCCGAACATTATGGCTTGTGGATAGTGAAAGTGTTTCCTTTGTTGCAACGTATTTCCCATGCAAAGAAACATTTGTTGTTTCCACAATTGTGATATGATATATTTTATTTATATTGCGCTCGTACACAGGTGTTTCAGAGCGCAAAGTCACTCTGAAGATCTTTTGTATGGTTGCTGTTGCCAACTGTTGATAGGTGCTTTAGTACATTTCAACTGATAGAAAACATATATCTTTAAGGCGAAAGAGAGGCTCTGGACTCTAGGGATACTTTCAATTGAGAGCAAAATTCTAAAACAATTGATTAGAAAGCCGCAATAAACGCTAAAATCAGTAGATTGTGCTTTGAACAATGAACATGAACATAAATAATACAACTATCGTTGTTGACTTTGCTTGTCTACTTTAATATTTAAGTACTTAAAATACAAGTCAATGAGGATCATTCCGAGTATGGAGGTAGCCACGGTGCTATAAGCACCATGGCTGCCTCCAGATCCGGGTCCGGTGTCTCTGAATGGGGACTTACCGGGTCATCCCAACCTTGGAGGACCTGGTAAGTCCCCATTCAGAAAACCATTCCCCATTCCCATTTTAGCCCTGTCAAGTCAAAATTAATTATTTAATTCCAAATTGGGTTTTGACTTCAAGATTCAGAATGCAGTCCTTCATTTAAAACATATATAAAATTAACACAGTTTATAGCTAGATTTGGATATTTAAAGAATTAGGCCCTTCACACAAACATGCTTTTAAACAGGCGATGTTTGCACTTCTTCCCTGAAAAAGCACATTTAAACTGAGACTTTTAAATCCTCTTTTCTTATGCAGCACATACACTTTTAATTCAGCATTATTTCTGTCCTTGAGTGCTGGGCTTTGTTTTGCAATCTGGATATATGCATCCAGCCTTTGTTTGGAGTTTTCTCTGTACAGCTGAAATTGTTATATGTTGCCACTTTTAGCCACATTTTTCCCGTGTAACTGAAAACAAACAGCTGCTGGACTGGTTTTTCATAAAATACATTTCTTAACTGCTGTCAGTCAGTGAGGCCCGGTTTCTCTGAGCCACCTGGAGGATCTGTGATTTCAGTACATTTTTAATTTCAATAGTTCACTGGAAAATGAATGAATCTAGTGCCATAACAGCACTTTGAAGGTTGCAATTGGTTGGGGAAACTGCATTTTAAAAGGCATTTTCGGTTTTTAACCCAATTCTGTTACCTTGCTTTATGTTATATGTAACAGCACCCACTGCCATTCTCCTGAAGGGAGTTCTGGTTTGCCCCCACTTTGACTGTGTGTGGCAGGGGTGTACAGCTTTTGGATTAGTGTGACCTGGGTGCAGTTTTGCAGATTTTTGCTCGCACAGGGCTTAGCACATCACTTTTTGGCTGTTTCTTTCCACATTGGTAAAGTGAGGCAGTGGGGCCTATCGGCACTGGGTAAAAATATCCCACAGTTCTTTTACCCCAGGCAAGTATCGGATCCAAGGGATCCAGAGCAGTGGGGCAGTCTTTTACACCAGGCAAGTATCGGATCCAAGCAATCCAGAGCAATGGAGCAGTCTTTTACCCCAGGCAAGTATCGGATCCAAGCGATCCAGAGCAGTGGAGCGGTCTTTTACCCCAGGCAAGTATCGGATCCAAGCGATCCAGAGCAATGGAACTGTCTTTTCCAAGTTCAGGCAAATAAACTTTGGAACTCGGTTCCCTGTGATCTCAGGGCAATAAGAAATCTTCTTGACTTTGGAAGGAGACTTTAGCCTTCCTTTTCAACTAACTTTTCTCTCAGGGAGGATAACTTATTTTTGAATGATAGAGCTTACATGTTTATGGCCGTACATGCTCTATAAACGCACATAAAATGAATGAATGAATGCTCAGAATCGTACTCTTAAGTTCAAAAGGTGTGCAATGGACATTTACTCTATTCAGACATTTATCATGTTGTACTACTCCACCAAAGAAGATTTGAAGAGCATGATCTGAACATGTCTGCTAACTCTTTCACAAAGAGACGGTATCTGCCAGAACATTCTTGCCCGAAGACAGAAGCTTGGCCCTTCTCCACTTTTGTTACTGCCTGGTAACTTGGTCCTCCTCCATTTTACTTGCACGTCATTCAAAGAAAACAGTACAACCCTACTGTGCATGCATTTCTCGATGCTTGAAAGCCACTGTCCAACTACAGTCACTTTCTACAAATCACTTTTCTATGCTTGAGTTGTATGTGCAATGTCACTTTAACTCTCTATCTTTGTAAGAGTGATTAAAGCATACACATGTGGGTTATTCCCTAACCTTATCGACTATCTTGTGTTCAATTAAGGGGTGCAGATTTTTTTGCGGTAGAGAAAAATACCACTAATTATCAATCATTAACAAATTCTGACCTCTGTATTTTTTTGTTATTCTTTTTTTTGTTTGAAACATTTTTGCATAATGTGTGGAAAATGTATGGTAAATTCCAAAATAATTGCTGTTCGGCTCCATATTGGATAATTCCTCTAGATTCCATAATTCCTCCACATTAGGTAATTTGTTGTTACAAAACAGAACTGGCATGATGTCAAATTCCTGTTAATGCTCATGCTTAGCCCACGTGCCTGACTTGCAAATGTGCAGAACAACAAAAGTGAGTGTTAACACTCCACTCAAGGAAAAAAAAAGTGTGTTCCGCCCTACCTGCCGAGGGCCTGATTTTGATCACAGCATTAGTATGTCGGAATGTACTGGCTCAGGGCCACGTTCAGAGATCCGTGTGAAAATAGCAATGTGTTGTTCCAAGTAGGAATGACGCATTTCTTAAATGCATTGTATTTTGACAAATAAAGAAAGGGGGCTAAGGACATGAACGCCTGTGCTTTGGCATTTTCCTGCTTTACAGCCTTACAATGGCCCTGGTAGCCATAAGAACTGAAGGCAGGGACGGCAAGGTTATCCTCCTTGCAGAACCCTGCTTTTTCATGTAAATAAACAGGAGTACAAATACGGTAGCTGTGAGGTGCCATTAACAGCTACTGCACATGGTTCCTCTTGTCAATTGAGACATTTCCCAGACTGCAGCACCACTTTTCTAATTTACTGCAAGCCTAAGGGCACTTTGGCAAATTAGAAAAGTGGCAGTCTTTTAAGAAATGCTTGCACTGATACTGCTGCAACATGCTGCCTCTGCGCATGTGTATTTTAGCAGATTTTACTGCTCAAAAGCATGCCTTCTCCCCTCTTTTCACTTCCCTCAGAATGGTGGCGCTGAAGACTGGAGGGAAGAATTACTGCTTTCTAGGCTGCTTTTAACCCATGCTGAAAACGTCCCCTCACATTGCAACAGTGCTGGCATCGGTAAATGGGGCACTGACTTTTGCTCGCATTTTTGTTTCATCCCTAGTTACCAGACAATGGGCATCAGCACGAGTTAGGCGGTAGCCCTTAAATGCGGCAGTGACGCTATTACTGCTGCAATTAAAGGTTCGCCTAAACATGAGTCTGGCAGCATTTACCCCCATCTCCAAGCTGGGGGTAAATGTGCCGGAAAAAGGCCAGCCTGGGAAAGATGACACTTCATGTTAACACCATGCTGCTTCAGGAAGGCTTAATTGATGCTGGAGGTTCTCGCATATTGACAACAATGAACTGATTGGACATTCGTCTGGGGCCCAGCCAAGGACAATGGCAGGCTGCCTACTGATCCCTTTAGGGGAGGAGCCAGGAGCTTCCCTCTCAAGGAAGAGGACACCACACCCTGATCAAAGGACGTTGACAGCTGTTGCCAGTTGAATGAAAGTAAAAAAAAAAAAACTGCCAAGAACTTTTGGTGTTTAAATGCCTATTTGCAATTAAGCTTTAAAGACCTTTAACTTTGCCACAAGAAGGAGGATAAGTTTAAAAGTTGGTAGTTGTAAATCTAATTGTATGCCCTTTCCTTGAAGACGTGAGTGAACCTTGTACTGCATAAGGAACCAAAGATACACCAAAACACTGATTGCACCAAAACTATTAATGCTGCAAGTCTAATATTGTATACCCATGCTCTAGTGATGATTGCCCAGATATGTACTGAATTAGGAATTCGTAGGCCAAACCGTTATGATTAAAATTGACAAAATTGCACAGAATGACAAAGACACCTCTCCCTGAGATGGAATTGGACGTAAAGATAGCCGATAAAATATGTAATGCATGTGTCTGATTTTAGTAGAGGGCATAATTATAAAAATGTGTATTTGTCGAAAAGTTAAGTTTTAGTCAAAATCACTGTGGGAGTTCCTAAATCACCTCATAAAATATGACAGCTCTTTCTGGCTTCCAATCAAGAAAAGTCAAGTGCCTTTGACCTATCACAGCCATGGGGGTGTGGTTTGAAATTCTGCCCCTACAATAAACTTTGTGATGTCACTTGGCATGATAAATATAGGAACTTCACTACACACAGAGAGACACTGATTCCTGACTCCATCCTGATTGCCGTGTGATGCCCTGTTCCAGAATTCTTCATCTTGCAGCTGATTCCAGACTTCTTTGCAAAACCCAGGCCTCAGTAATTGCTGAACTCTTTTCAGCTAGGTACAAATCCAACCATCCCAAACTTCAGGGAAATAATTCTGATCTAGTTTGGCATGCTACCATTAAAGCGTCCCCGCTGAAACTCGCCATTCCGCTAATCTACCGTGTCCAGTGACCAGAAGGGCCAATCCAAACTAAGCCAATATGAGGTGCAGTCCAATTGAACAGAACCACCCAGCTGACCATACCGCCAGAGGTGCCCTGCTGGCGGTAGACCTGACCTGTGATGAACAGAATTTGACGGTCCAATCTGAATTTACAGTGGACTGTAAGTATAAACAGGAATCATAGTAACCCATAGTATATTTGCTTGGCCTATCCCAATCTCAACCTATCCCATCTGTAACTTAAGAACCTTTAACCTTGTCAGAACCATTCGTGCAACCCTGTTTACAATCCCGAAGTAATTCCCATAAAGAAAACATAGTATCCGCCACGTGAAGAGTTACAAGTGGCCGTGCGTAACTGTGGAGATTCCCAGGTGGCATTATTCTTTTTCTTAGTCATTAATATAGTTTAAATCAAACCAAGCTGTCATTGTTAAAACCAAATTTCTGCTTTTCTCTGTTCTATTTTTTCAATCTCCCCTGAGTACTCTAGCTTCTTTGCGGAGCTGGAGGATCAGAACTACTCAAGATGGTCCACCTACAGGACGGCCTTCTTAAAAAAAAATTCTATCCATAGGAACACCGAAGAGGCCCGCAAGGCGGCCTACAATCTGCAGTGTTGGGAAGATCAGGCCCCACAAGAATTTGTGCAGGAACTTAAACATGCCTTTGCGCAGAGCACCAGGAGGGTGCGCACAGAGAGTAGGGAGTTCATTAACACCTTCTTCCATGCACTCCCTAAATACATCATGACCCAGCTAGTGAGGGACTTTCACGAGAAGAGACCACTGGACTGGGTCATTGAACATGCGACCCATATTTATGAAGTGCAGAAACCTGTAGAGAACAAAAACACCAATAAAAACCCCAAACCAGCCAACACCCCTGCTGCTGTCAAGGTGGCGGAGGTGAAGGTTGCCCGCACTTTAGATCTGGAGATGGGGGGCCTAAAAATATATCTGCACAGAACCCATCTAACCAAAGAGCCAGAAGGCCCTTGGGCCAATCCCAATCAGGAAGTCTGTGAGGTAATCCCACAAATGGGACCGCTAACTCCCCGGACTACATCAGCCCCCAATACAAGGGAAACAAACTCATCCTGGGGTATGTGTGGACTTCCCCAGCCCAAGGGGGGGATCCAACCAGGTAGCTACAAACCCAGGACACTTCCCTCCTAACTTTCCCCAGGAGGGCAGTAATCCCCCAAATTCCGGGTTGAGCTTCTCTCCCCGGTACCCGCAAAATTTGAACCCACAAAACAACCGTCCTTTCTTTCCCAACTTTCCTGAGCCCAGACAGACCAATCCAGGAGAGGGGAGGCCAAGGGTGGAGGGTTACCAGAACTATCCCAACCCAGGGTATTATGGGAGATGGGACAGTTACACTTCCCGTGATCCACCTAGGATGGATCAGAGACCCCCATACCAGCGAGAGCAGGTGTCCCAACTGGAGCACCAGGTCCAGAACTTGGTCCCAGGATCTGGGTCACATGTTAAGGGCTCAGCAGAACCCTCAGATGAACATGGTGGCTCAGAACTCCACAAACCAAGGGTCTGGTATTCCAGAGCAATGACGGGGAGAGAACCCCGACAATTCACTGGTTCCAAAGGAGGAGGCACGGGGGAAAGAGGGTGTAAAGCCTTAGAGGAAGCTTCCATCCCCACTTGTGAAAAGCCCCTAGAAACCCTGTAACCGGAATCAAAATCTCCTGCCCCTGAAAGTCTGCAACCTAAGGAACAGAGGGCGGGTAGGAGAAATAAAGGACCTAAAAAGACACATTTTGTGGATGAGGTTAGTGTCCTCCAATATGAAGGAGAGGGGTCCTCAGAGGACTCTGGGAAAAGGATCTTCTCCTTAAGGGATGGGGAATTCCGCCCAAAGAAAAATTGGTCCCGAGAGATCCTAATAAAGACTGGGTCAATGTGGGGACTGAGTTAAAACCGCCCATCATTGAACCCCAGAATGATTGCTTGGGAAACCACACTGCCCAAAAATATTCTGGTGACTGCCTCCAAAAAGGGGTGGGGGATGGCAGCCCAGAATCAGAACCAGGGAAGCCCATAACTCCCCCAATATCCAACTGCCACACTTTTCTTACAGATCCCCAAGCTCTCACACAGAATCCTGCCCAAACTACCCCTTTGACAGACGCAAGAATCAAGAAACTAATCCACCAACTAGCCCAAAATGCACATTATCTTTGCCCCATTGAGGAGAAGGAGGGAAGAGTTTATGCCCCGGTCCAAGTGCAGGGGCAATGTACATTTTTGGCACTGGTGGACACTGGATCCCATGCCACTCTTCTTACAAAAAGAGCCTTTGATCAGCTGAATTCAGGAAGGGGGAGAGATACCAGATCCCTCTCACCCCTCTTGCTGGACAACTTAAGAACTTCGATGAGAATGAAATGCCTGTAGAGGGGACTGCGGATTTAGAAATTAAAATTGGGTGACACAAGGTGAAACACCCGGTCATAGTTGTGAATCCGGAGGGCACACCATGTTTACTGGGGAATGACATCCTGCATAAATTGTCTCCCCTATTAGACTGTGTAAATAAGGTCCTCTGGACCCAGACTAACCGAACAATAAAATTAAAACATAGTGTCAATCATGTTAGTTTAAATGGCACATTCCACATGGTTGAACAGAAACAGGATCAGATTGAATTCCATTTTCAAAACAATCAAATCCCTGACATGACAGTAATTGCAGTAGGACAGCAAACTGGTGATGGGAATTCCTCTCCATTTCTGAAAATCAACCTTCCTTCCAGTCTCAAGTGGCATTCCACACTGGAAGGAAATACTCTGAAATTCTATACCAATTCACAATCAGAAAATCCCACTTCCATAGTCCAAAATGATGAGAAACCAGCTCAAAGTTTAGCTGACATTCAGGAAATTGGAGAACAGTTGTTTATCCCTATTCAGTTAAATGAGGGGAAGGACTCTGTTCTTGCCCGAGTGTGCGTGAACAACGGTAAGAGCTTCATCAGCGAAGCCATGTTCCGAAAACTCCTAAAAGATCCAGCCATTCCCACCCTTTAAATTGATAGACAAGTGGGAAATGGACCTGGAAACTCCCAATTCCAAACATCTCCTGCCTAGCAGGTGTATGCTCAAAATTTCCATAGGCAACAAGAGCATAGTGCATAATTGTTGGGTCGTGTGAGATGTCCCTGCCGCAGTTTATTTAGGCGGTGACATTTTCAATCGCTTTGCCACTAGTTTGGACCTGATAAACTTCAAAGCTTGGTCCCGATTAGCGGGTAATCCCATGGACTTTAATGCTCCAGAGAAAGCATTTTGGTCAGCTCAATTGCTGCCATATGCAGTTGAAGTTCAAATTGGAGAGGAAGTCACCATCCCAGAATGGACCCGACTATTCCCACTTAAAGTAAAAATTAAAAGAGGACAGAAACTGCATAATCCTGACGCATATGTTCACCTCAATGCCCATCTCCAACAGCAAGTGTTGGGGTTAAACCCAACACCATTTCAATAGTGGTGGATAACAGCGACCTTAGGAGTATCAGTCTGGGCGCAGCACCATTATTGGAATGGCAGTTGATGACCGACATTTTTCCATAGATTTAGGTAATGAACTGATAGGACCAATCCCCAATGACTGTTTTGACAGTGATAGCGACAATGACACAACACCAGACAGGATCTTCACCCGGCATGTGGGGAATTTCCTGGTGTACTCTTCCTGCCCTTATGGTAAGGAAGAGGTGACCTGTGACTTCAGGAGGGATAAGGTGATCTTTCAAGTCCACCAGGATTGCATTCGCTGCCTGAAGCCATCAGTCCAAGTCAATACTTTAACCAGGGACTTCTCCACCCAGCTGGAGGAGGCCGCTGAGATAGTCAAACCAGAAGTCTTCCCGGACTTCAGGCAGATGGTTGAAGAGAGAGTCAACCTAGCTGATGCCTGTGAGACTCATGCAGCAGTAGCAAAAGTTCAAACAAGTTTTCTTAGATTTTCAGGATCTCTTTGCGGTGGACTCATATGACTGTGGTCACACCGAAATCCATACAACAATTCCCATCGACCCTGGTATGATTCCAGTGTTTGTGAAGCAATATCGCTTGCCTCTCACTTCCATGGAGTCCCTCACAGAAATAATTAAAAACCTTGAGTCCCGTGGGATAATTCGTCCAGTTCACAGCACCTTTAATAATCCGGTGCTGGGCATTTTAAAAACAAATAGCCAGTGGAGACTCTGTGCTGACCGAAGGGAGCTAAACAAATAAGTCCACACGTCCCGATGGCCTCTTCCCTACATTGACCAAGGGCTTGCCCAGATCCAGGGGTCAAAGGTATACACTGCCATTGACCTGACCAATGGGTACTGGACTGTACCTGTCAGTAGGAGGACCAGTACAAGCTGTCCTTTACCTTTGGGGGCAGCAGTACACATGGACCCGGACTCCCTTTCGGATACATCAACTCCGGCAATTAATTTAATATCTTCTTGCATAAGGCCATGCCCGACTTGGGTGAAAGTGGTAACTTGGCCTATACAGATGATATACTGATCAAAAGCTCAACTGTAGAGGAACACATAGCAGAGATCCGTTATGTTCTGACACAGTTGAGGGCTGCCAGAGCAAAACTATCTTTCCAAAAGGCACAGTGGTGCAGGACCCGTGTCAATTTCTTGGGGCATGAGATAACTCCTGAGGGTCTCTGTCCCCAGGAAAAGAAAGTAGAAGCACTCCTGAAACTAAAAGACCCCACAACTCTGCGTGAGCGAAGGAGCCTCCTTGGACTGACTAATTACAGCAAAAAGTTAATTAGGGATTACGCAGAGATCTCAAGACCCCTGATCCATCTGTTGAAGGGGGGGGTCAAGTGGCAGTGGGGTCCAGAACAAGCCGAGACAGTAAGACAACTCAAAAGAAGCCTCTCACAAGTGCCTTGTCTAGTTTACCGTGTCAAAAACAAGGAGTTATTCTTGGAGACGGGGTTCTCAAATACATGCTTGACTGCAGTATTATATGAAAAGCATGACAAGGTCAATAAAGTCATCTCCTATGCAAGTAAGACTTTATCCTCTGTGGAGGAAAAATTCAACGATTGTGAGAAGAAACTCCTGGCAATGTTGTAGGCATTAAAAAATGACCGCCCGTTCATCCACGGGGAACACATCATAGTGGAGACTCCACACCAGCCTCTGCAATATCTTCAAAGTGTCAAAATCTGGGCCGAAAATGTGAGTAATTCCCAAATTACTTCCTGAATTCTGTCAATGCAAGGCTTTCCTGTGGAAGTCAGATATGGCCAAAACAAGAAAAGTGCCCTCGCGCAAGGTCTGGCTGACATGCATGATTGTGCCAGAGAAAACTGTCTCGAGGATGAAAGGACAACATGGAGGCATACCTTAATTCCCCACACAAAGTCTATGAAGAAGACAAGTGTGAGGGAATGCCCACTGTCTATGTGGATGGGTGCTCCTACCATGTTGATGATAACGGGGAAAAGGAACTAGTGGCCGGCATGGGAAATGCCTGGGTGAATGATGCCCGAGAACCCTCCGCTGGGTACAAAATTGGTCCCCATAGTAGTCAAGTGGCAGAGCTGATGGCTGTGCATCAAGCCATCCTCACCGCTGTCCAATACCAACTCCACGAACTGGTCATAATCACTGATTCAGATTATGTCCGGAACGGGTTCGTGGAGCACCTGGTTAATTGGAAAACCAGAGGAATGCTACGTGCTTACAATAAACCACTAAAACATGGAAAATGAATACAGAATATTGATGATCTGGTCACCTCTAGGGGGATGACCATCTACTGGAAAAAGATCAAGGGTCATTCCAAAGTAGAGGGACCAGACAAAACAGGAAATGACCTAGCTGATCAGCTGGCCAAAACCAGGGCCATCCAAGGGGATCTAATAGAGATTGAGTCCCTGTTGGGGGAAATCCAGGTCACTGCTATCACTAGGTCCCAGACAAATGCTCACAATGATCTCTCAACTGCCCAGTGGAATAAGGAGACCCAGATGCTGATTTAATCACGGCTCAAAAAGGGCATCCAATCATTGGTAAGTTTTATCAACACATTGAGGACCCTGAGAACTTTCCCCTGACGGATACCGATTGCATTGGGAAAGAGAGTTTCAGAGTGTTGATGAAATGTCCAATTTTTTGAGTCCAAGATGGTTTGTTGGTGAGGAGATCCATATCTGGCTGTGACCAATGGGTGGTCCCTACATCATTCTGAAGCCTGATGCTAAGTCACGCCCATGATGCGGCCACAGCCGGCCATCAGGGTTTTCATACTACATTAGAAATCTTGCGAGAGGTTCCATACTGGCCACACATGGGGCAGGACCTCGACTAATGCCTGAAGGGGTGGCTTGTGTGTGCACAATTTCAGCCAACATCACTCACGCACTGTGCTCCCATCCAAAAAAGGGGGATGACACTGCCCTGGTCATATTTGCAAGTCAGTTTCATTAGGCATGTGATTCGCTCCTCTAGGGGGAACAAGTACATGTTAACCGTAACATGCTTGTTTACTAAATGGGTGGAATGTCTCCCGGCCCCAAATTGCAAGGCAGAAACAGCAGCTGCCCTGATGATCAATCACATCTTCTCGCGTTTTGGCTAACCCAAAAGATTGAGTCAGACCGAGGTAGTCACTTCACCAGCGAAGTGATGACAAAGAGGTGGGAGATACTTGGGGTAATAAGGAAATTACACATTGCATACCGCAGTCCTCTAGTGGTGGAGTTGAGAGGTACAATAAAACCATTGTGAGCATATTAAAAAAGTTTGTGGCAGACTCTGGGCCAAGTTGGGATATTCGATTATCCCTTGTCCATTGATCAATGCCTCCACAACTCATGAGTATGTTGAGAATCTGAGAAAACACCTTCAACATGCTTTTGTGTATGCTCAGCGGAATCTAGAAATATCTGCAGACAATATGAAGACCCACTATGACCTTAAGACAACCAGAAAGAAATATCAAGTAGGAGACAGGGTCTACTTGTACAATTTTCAAAGGAACCAAGCCAAGGAGTGCACATTTTTGGCCAGCTTGCGGGGTCCTTTTGAAATTGTGGACAAAATCTAACCAGTCGCCGACAGAATCTGCATCTCCAAGGAATATTTGACAGAACGGGAAGACAAGTAGATCCACATCAACCAGCTAAAGAGTTGCCATCCCAGGCATACTTTGCGACAAATAGAAGAGCCTACCGGAAACCCAGAGGCAGAGAATCCGGACACTTAGGGAATTGTTAAATTGTCATTGAATACATGCGGGGAATACTGTAAATTCTCATTAAATGTATGCATCTATCCCACTGCTGAAATCCCCCTGGGAACATAAGTGCGACATTTTTCATAATGGTGCTATGTTCTGTTTTCTAGTATTGCACCAAATACACCTAATCACCAAGGAGGACCATCTCGGGGATCCGGGAGGAAAAACCCAAGAGATCTGGAGTGTCACTCTACACTGGAAAGGAAAGCATGAGAGAAGAAGGGAGTATCGTTCCCTTCCAACCAGAACAAGCGAGGAGAGCATGACGCATCAATCGCTGACGGGAGAAGCAACCGGATTTCTTCACATGGACAGAAAGAAAAATGGCACGTGCCCGACTTCCCCATGACTGGAAGTCAAGCTGAAGTTGGGGGGGGGCTTTGTGGGATATTTTTACCCTTGCCGATAGGCCCCACTGCCTCACTGTACCAATGTGGAAAGAAACAGCAAAAAATGAATGCGCTAACCCCTGTGTGTGCACAAATCTGCAAAACTGTGAATGGGTCACACTCACCAAAGGCTGTACACCCTTGCCACACAGAGTCAAATCGGGGGGAAACCGGAACTCACGGCAGGAGAATGCCAGTGGGTGCTGTTACATGTAACATGAAGCAAGGTCACAGAATTGGGCTAAAAACCGAAAATGCCTTTTAAAATGCAGCTTCCCCAACCAATTGCAACTTTCAAAGTGCTGTTGTGGCGCTAGATGCATTCATTTTCCAGTGAACCATTGAAATTAAAAGTGTACTGAAATCACAGATCCTCCAGGTAGCTGAGAGAAACCGGGCCTACTGACTGACAGCAACCAAGAAATGTATTTTATGAAAAACCAGTCCAGCAACAGTTTGTTTTCAGTTACACAGGAAAAATGCGGCTAAAAGTGGCAACATATAACAATTTCAGCTGTACACAGAAAACTCCAAACAAAGGCTGGATGCATGTATCCAGATTGCAAAACAAAGCCCAGCACTCAAGGACAGAAATGAAGCTGAATTAAAAGTGTATGTGGTGCATAAGAAAAGTGCATTTAAAAGACTCAGTTTAAATGTGCTTTTTCAGGGAAGAAGTGCAAAAATCACCCTTTTAAAAGCATGCTTTTGTGTAGGGCCTAATTCTTTAAATATCCAAATCTACCTATAAACTGTGTTCCTTTTTTATATGTTTTAAATGAAAGACTGCATTCTGAATCTTGAAGTCAAAAGCCAGTTTGGAATTAAATAATTAATTCTGACTTGACAGTGCCCAGTCTGGGAAAGATGACACTTCATGTTTCTTGCTGCTACAGGAAGGCTTAATTGATGCTGGAGGTTCTCGCATATTGACAACAATTAACTGATTAGACATTTGTCTGGGGCCCAGCCAAGGACAATGGCAGGCTGCCTACTGATCCCTTTAGGGGAGGAGCCGGGAGCTTCCCTCTCAAGGAAAAGGACACCCCACCCTGATCAAAGGAAGTTGACAGCTGTTGCCAGTTGAATGAAAGTAAAATAAAAATGCCAAGAACGTTTGGTGTCTAAATGCCTATTTGCCATTAAGCTTTAAAGACTTTTAACTTTGCCACAAGAAGGAGGATAAATCTAAACGTTTGTAGTTGTAAATCTAATTGTATGCCCTTTCTTTGAAGATGTGAGTGAACCTTGTACTGCATAAGGAACCAAAGATACACCAAAACACTGATTGCGCCAAAACTATTAATGCTGCAAGTCTAATATTGTATGCCCATGCTCTAGTGATGATTGCCCAGATATATACTGAATTAGGAATTGGTAGGCCAAACCGTTTTGATTAAAATTGACAGAATTCCACAGAATGACAAAGACAGAGCTCCCTGAGATGGGAATTGGACGTAAAGATAACCCATAAAATATGTAATGCATGCGTCTGATTTTAGTAGAGGGCATAATTATAAAAAGGGTATTTGTGGAAAAGTTAAGTTTTGGTCAAAATCACTGTGGGAGTTCCTAAATCACCTCATAAAATATGACAGCTCTTTCTAACTTCCAATCAAGAAACGGCAAGTGCCTTTGACCTATCACAGCTGTGGGGGTGTGGTTTGAAATTCTGCCCCTACCATAAACTTTGTGATGTCACTTGGTATGATAAATATAGGAACTTCACTACACACAGAGAGACACTGATTCCTGACTCCATCCTGATTGCCGCGTGATGCCCTGTTCCAGAATTCTTCATCCTGCAGCTGATTCCAGACTTCTTTGCAAAACCAAGGCCTAAGTAATTGCTGAACCCTTTTCAGCTAGGCCCAAATCCAACCATCCCAAAATTCAGGGAAATAATTCTGATCCGGTTTGGCTTGCTACCATTAAGGCGTGCCCGCTGAAACTCGCCATCCCTCTAATCTACCGTGTCCAGTGACCAGAAGGGCCAATCCAATCTAAGTCAATATGAGGTGCAGTCCAATTGACCAGTACAGCCCAGCTGACCATCCTGCCAGAGGTGCCCTGCTGCCGGTAGACGTGACCTGTGATGTCTAGAATTTGACGGTCCAATCTGAATTTACAGTGGACTGTAAGCATAAACAGGAATCATAGTAACCCATATTATATTTGCTTGTCCTACCCCAATCTCAGCCAATCCCATCTTTAACTTAAGAACCTTTAACCTTGTCAGAACCATTCTTGCAACCCTGTTTGCAATTCCAAAGTAATTCCCATAAAGAAAACATAGTATCCGCCACGTGAAAATTTACAAGCAGCCGTGCGTAACTGTGCAGATTCCCCGGGCGGCATTCTTCTTTTTCTTAGTCATTAATATAGTTTAAATCAAACCAAGCTGTCATTGTTAAAACCAAATTTCTGCTTTTCCCTTTTCTATTTTTTCAAAAACGCCTCTCATTAAAACGTACATAACATCTTCAATTTTATAGCTAGAGACTTAATTTCAACTCTCAGTTAAACATAAGACCCGTAGTTATATCCACAACCAAAAACCACATTGTGGAACAGTGTATTTGACCCCTTTCTATTGAAGATCGCATAGCAAAAATTAGGCGCGAATTTGCATTTTTTTAAATGTTTTACACGTTTCTTTTCCCATTTCAAAGTGTTTCTTAACTCCCATTGCGATCTAAAGTGTGTACTGTTGCTCATCTTGTAGCTCATGTTGGTTTGAATCTGTTTAGTATTGCTCCCATAGGAATTTCTATCAATTTAAGGAATTTTTCATTGTTTTTCCAAGCCATTTTCAACTGTCATTTTAAAAGTGTCAAAGTTCGAAAAACGGTTTTTCTCTCTTGTTTGGGGAGGGAAGATTATATTCAAAGACTGTTGTTCTTTCCTAAATACCTGCTGCTTACTGACATCTGTGTGGAATTGCTAATTTGTTAATTGAGAACTTTACAGGCGGAATCTTAACTTAAATGCTATCTGTTCACAAACCAAAACTGTCTTTTCCCTGTGCTTTATCTTCTGTGCTGCTTAAAAGTGAATAAGTGAATTCAATTGCTTTACTTACTTTCGGAATTGTTTTGTCACCACATAGGTGATTGCTGCCTATATATATATTACATGGACGCGGTAGCGTCCATGTAGTTATGGTTAAGTTGGTGTTTCCATAGGAAGAGCATTTTTTGGGTGGCTTATACCTTCGCTCCCTCTGGACGAACCCTCACCAAACTTTACAACAATAGTACATGGCCCACTCTGAATTTTTTTGCAAAGTTTGGTGAGGATTCGTCCAGAGGGAGAAAAGTTATAGGGGGGCTCCCAAAACTTGTGTTTTTTCCTAAAGACATAATGGGAAAAAACTTTGCGCACGGCCACAGGCCAAACCGCTGGACGGATTTACACCAATCCGGCAGGAGCAAGGGCTTGGTCCCGAAAGCGTGCTTTTGCAAATTTGGTGTAAATCCGTCCAGTAGTTTTTTACAAAATGACCAAAACGTAAGGCAAACAAATTAGTGATATCTGTGTTCGCTTCGCGGACGGACTTCCTTGTTCGCTCTGCGGACAGCACCCCGATTGGCCCATGGCCTTGCGTCATGTCCGTGGACATGCGACGTGTACGCCGATTGGACGGCGAGGGGCGTGGAGCGCGTCAGATTTTCTGTGGCGCCCGCAATCTTGTATTCGCCGTCGACTGCGTGCAGCGCGGTGAAACGTGGATAAAAAAATTGTATTTAGTGCCGTGTGTTGGTGTGTAAGAGTGTTTGGGGAGTATGAGATAGGTTCAATGTTTTGTTTTTTTATGTGCTAGACATTTTTGTTGCGTTCAATTTGTCCGCAGAGAACACGGCTGTTCTGACATTTTGTAAATAAACTAAATGGTGGGGTGTTTAGAGGACAGAGTCTGTGTCATTTTTGTTCGCAAGGAAGGAAGGTAAAAATGAGCTATGAACACTCGTGGTGTACTTAATTGTTCGTAAATACACAAACTGGGGGTGTCCTCAGGACGCTGTCCCTACTGTTATCTGTCTAGTTGAATGTGTTCTAAGAACACTCGCAGTGTCCAGAAATGGTTGCAATTACACAAAATGGGGGTGTTCTGAGAACGTTGTTTGTATTGTTCGTTGTCAGGGTGAAAGTGTTTTAAGACCACTCCTTTTGTCCGCCAATAGTACAATTTCCTATGGGCGTCAACCGACTTTTTGTCCACTAAAGAAACGATAAATCCGGCTGGTGTGCGCCGACATTATGTGATAATCCTATGACTGGCGCTATTGACCTGGCTGACTTGCTTTTGCGACACTAAATCATATCTCCCGCCCCTAAGCCTGATATTATCAAAGCATTCATATTCCCCGCCTCTCTCCGTGACGTTACAGGGTGCATCATCAAACGCGCCCAGTCCTCTGCAGTCCTAAGTGACTTTACACAGAACCCGGAAGACAACACATATTATGTCACAACACAGCGCGCCACAATTCGGAATAAGAAACAGTGATTTAAAAGCAAACAGCAAGATTGTAAATTTTGTAAAGTACATTTATTTGACATCAAATGTTTAGAGAATATTCAGCAATTTGCATTTGTCTTTGTTGTCGATCCGCAAAAAAAGTTCATGTTGAGGCACGCGATGTTCCTTTGCGGTACAGAGGGTGTTAGATCAGCTTACAACTCAGTGCGCCACAATTCGGAATATGAAACTGTGGTTTAAAAGTAAACAGCAGGATTGTACATTTGGTAAAGTACATTTATTTCACATGAAATGTTTAGTGAATATTCAGCGATTTGCTATTGTCTCTGCTGTCGATCAGCAAAAGTTTATTTTGAGCCACGCGTTGTTCCTTTGCGGTAGATAGGCTGTTGGTTTATGATAAAAGCAGTAAATGGTCGCATTGATAATCGGAAGCTTGCTCCAACAACGAGCCATTAGACCACCCTATTGGTTGGTATGTTGTTTGTAGCCGCTAGTACTGCGTAAGGGCATATTGGTCCTTGGCGATTGTCCCATAAAATGGTGAGGGTCATGAAGTTGCATATTTGGACCTGCACCTGGCAGTTGAAGACCCCATCCGATGGAGTCTGTAAATCGTGACATAGGCAAAATGGGGCCACATACCTGTTTTAAAAAACATAAATTAGTCTCAGCAGCCGATCTTCATTAAAAATCATCTTTTTATTTATTAGGGTGTGAAACTATTTGCTATCGAAGATAGTGCAACGGAGTATGTTAATGATAAAATAATAATATTTTCCCATTCATATAGCGCTAAGAACCGTGAGTTATCTAAGCGGTGCTTATTATTAACCACGGTGTGTGGTGCTCATTTATCGACCACGGAAGGATGAAAGGCTGAGTTTGGCCTTGCCGGGATTCGAACTTGCGTTAGCAAGCTGTGCACGGATGTCAAAGCGAGCGTTGTACTCGCTGTGCCACTTGACAGGCTACAGTGAAGTGGCACAGCGAGTAGAGCGCTTGACCGCCTATAGACCGGTTCAATTATTTCTATTAACCCACCCTGTGTCGTCTGCCTTTTTCAGAGCCCTCTAAATGACAGGGCATCAATTCGGCGGTGATAGTGCGCGGTAGAAAACACTATGCCACTTTCAACAAACAAGTTCAACTTGAGCGGTCTTTAATGCTGCGCTATTGTAATTATATTTGGTATAAAATAATCTAAAGGGTTACTTACAGTACAATTGCAATTTCCATTGTCTACGAGTAGTGCAGTCCCAAAATACGACTCTGCGTGTGCGAACGATCTTTCGCATAGTGATATAATATATAAAAGTGGTTTCGCTTCAGAAATTTCATCCTTATCTTCTCTTACGTTTAGCAACACTCCTTCAAGAGAAGTCTTTCATCACAATCTCTGTCTGTCAAGGTCAAAACACAATACAACCTTATAGTCCGCTTCGTGAGCCTCTCCGGGGAAGCAGCTGACATTCACTGTGAACAAGCATAAATTCTTACTTTGCAACATTCTGTGTAAAGCCATCTGTGAGAAGTTGGTTTTTGCACGCCATGTTTGTATATTGTTTGCGTGATATTAAAAAAAGTTTGTTTAAGGGACGTTATGGTTCTAAGTACAGCCGAAAGACCCCTGAAAATCGCAAGTTATGGTAAGCTATGAAAAATAACTCGCGCCACCACCGTGCACTGCTAAGACTAACACCCAGGACATCAAAGATGACATCGCAAATGTCATTGAGGAAATCACTGATGACATCACATGTGTATGTACTTTTCATGGAATTTGTGTACTAGGGATTTTTATTATAATGTTGCGAAAAAAGTGTCATTGATATAAATAGCATTGTATTATGGGATTCTATCTGGTATACTGAGCTACTAATGGAGAAACATAGCATTATGTGCAGAGTACAAGATGAAAGTATAATATTTGTAATGTTAATATGTTGAATAATGAAATGATAATTGTCCTGAAATGTTCTAAAATTCACAAAATGGGGGTGTTCTGAGGAAGTTATTCGTATTGTGTGATTGCTTAGCTGTATGCAATGAGGGAATGGCACAGAGAGTAAAGTGGACTCCGTCCGCGGACACCGCGGCTGTTCGTGTACATGTCGTGCTACATCCGGGTTTTTCCAGGAAATCCAACATGGAAAGAAGACTGTACGGATCAGCCAATCAGATGTCGAGGTTGTGGATTTGTGTTGAAAGAGACTGTGTGTGGTGAAGATGGCAGAAGTAGAGAAAGTCAGGGTGTTGGTGCTTGGAGATGTTTGTGTATGGTTTACAACAGTACGCTCAATGCAGGCATGTTGCAAAGAACTTTGATGTGAAAGGAGTGGAGGTGGTGTGGAGCACTGTGCCTGATTGCAATGTACAGGGAATTGTACAAGTTTGTGAGGATATGGCCACGATGAACAGTCCACATGTGGTAGTTTTGCACTATGATGCTTTCCATTTGGGCAACGTCAGTGCCCCTACTTTGTTGGCTGATTTGGAACACTTGGTTCAAGCCGTAATGAAGATCCTTCCAAATGCGAAAGTAATTTTTTCTGGATTACTACCTAGGGCAATATGGGACAATAGTTCAGTTTTTTGTCCTCAGCAAAACATTGCAAGGTGTGTCATCAACCGAGGCATGTGTGCCTTCATGCTTAGAGCTGGTGTGTTCTTCTGTAACAATGAGAATATTGATGCCAGTAATGCTGTTCATTTTAAAGAAGCTGTTCATTTTAAAGAAGATGGTATTTCTTTATCTTTTACGGGAAATGCCTTTCTATTTTGGAATGTAAGGGTTGCTTTAGAGAAGGTTATGTGAAGATTTTAGGAGTGAAGTAAGAAAAAAAACAAGAAAAAAAATACAAAATAACAGGTGTCTGTCAAACATCTGTAAAAAAAAAAAAAAAACGGCTCTTTTCAGAGCCAACTTCAAAGGGGAAATGGGGCACACTATTTAAATTTACATTCACCACGCTCAGTTTTTTGACATGTCCGCGGACATGGCGGTAGTCCGCGGACATGAAAATCACTACGAGGGGGTTAGTATGTTCTATGTTACATGTATATGAAGTCAGGGATATTATGGTTAAGTTGTGCTACTAAAAACCTAAGAAATTCAGTGAAAAAACGTTGTTAAAGGGATGTTATGGTTAAGTTGCGCTACTAAAAACCTATGAAATTCAGTAAAAAAACTTTGTTAAAGGGACATTATGTTTCAAACTAAAACGGAAAACCCCCTGAAATTCGGCAGTTATGGTAACATAAGCAACCATAACTCGCGCCACCGTGCACTGCTAACACTAACACCGAGGACATCAAAGATGACATCACTGATGACATCACATGTGCATTTGCTTTTCATTAAAACTCTGTATAAGGGATTCTTATAATGCTGACCAAAAACTGTCAAGGATCATTGGGATAAATATCATGAGCTAATTAGTGCATTAAGCAATGCATTGATATAAATAGCATTCTATTATGAAGTTCTATCCAGTATACTAAGCTACTCATGCAGAAACATAGGCAGTGTGTGCAGCATACATGATGAAGGTGCCATATTCATAATCTTGCCAGGTTGAATACTGAAATGATAACTGCTTTCTTATTAGAGTTTTGCGTACTGCGAAACATGTAATAAGTAGATATTAAAACCCACTTAATACATAATTATTACAGACAAAACACAAAGAGACAACAACACATACAAATATGAGTATATACAGGGACAGTGAAGTAAACAAAAAAGCAGAAGTAGTAGCAGAAAGAGTTCATGACCTAACTGATTGTCTTTATGCAGAGAAACTATTGGTCTGTTTCAAAGCTGCTACTTACCATATGTATGCGTATCACATGATGTGACTGCACCCAAAGGAAAGGAGAGTGAGTATAACGTATACAAATATGAGCATATACAAGGAAGGTAGAGTAATAAAAATAAAACTATGAGAAAGTGCTGATAACCCTAATGATTATCTTCATGCACAGAAAGGATTGCTCTCTTTCAAGCCTGTGTCTTCCGCTATGTATATGTTTCATATGATGTGACTTGACCCTAAGTCTACAAATATAGTACCTTTTCAATTTTTACTTCCTGACTGTTACTGAAGAAAACTATGTGGCTTCGATATGTCAGTAAAGGATAAAAAGGGAGAGCCAGCCATGTGATGTCATCAGTGATGTCATCAATGACATTTGTGATGTCATCTTTGATGTCCTGGGTGTTAGTGTTAGCAGTGCACGGTGGCGCGAGTTATGGTTGCTTATGTTACCATAACTGCCGAATTTCAGGGGTTTTTCGGTTTTACTTTGAACCATGACGTCCCTTTAACAAAGTTTTTTCACTGAATATATATATATATATATATATATATATATATATATATATATATATATATATATATATAAAAATGTGTGTTTGATTTAAATTTTAAATAAATAAATATTTACCTTTATCAACCGGCCCGATTCCTGGTCCACTATGACATGGGGGGTATTTTTAGATGGGTGTGATATGAGTGGTATATCACTCAGAATATTGAACCTATAGACATAATAAATAAGTATTTAATTTGTGCATTACATGCTAGGCAAGACCCAGGTGTGTGCCTGATTGAAATCCTTAACAGACCGCTCCATTCTCTGGATCGCTTGGATCCAATACTTTCCTGGGGTAAAAGACAGCTCGATTGCTCTGGATCACTTGGATCTGATACTTGCCTGAGGTAAAAGAATGCTCCACTGCTCTGGATCACTTGAATCCGATACTTACCTGGGGTAGTGCTTGCACAGATCTATGTCACTGAGGGAGGGAGTAAAGCACGATTTTATGTTGCCGATATTTTGATCCATCTGGGGGTGCCCCTTTCTTACAGGCAGGCCACCCACATCAAAAAAAATAATGTCTGAACCTTGTGTTTATGCTATAAAAACATTTAACATTTCTCATACTGTCAATATCAAAATGTGTTCAATGGATGCACAAAAATCAACATCAAGATACTCATGTTATGGGGTTGGTCTTCGACACAATGCAGTCAATGTTCCATCGAGAGGCAACTCAGGCTAGATTTCCAAATGTGCTCGCTAGTTTTCTCACAAGCAATGTAAATATTCTCTGTACTCTGCTGGTCTCCTTCATGTGCCCATGAAAGAGAGTGATTACACTTAAGCCTCCACATTTAGCCTCATGTTGCCTCCCAAAATTAATCTAAAATGTCGACACAGCACTTCGGCCAACTATACATTATTCTCTTTTACATAACATTCTTCTGGGTTGTTGAAAGTTGTCAGTCCGATAGGGAGATTAAAAAAATACCAATACATTACTCACTATTTTCTATTGTTCTTCACATCATCCACGCCATTGTAGTGGCCTTTGAACACATTACCTCAATTAGCAAATGTGAATGCCGTACTTTTCCAGCTAGGCATTCATTAGAAATGGCTTTCTAAATCTGAATCTGAAAATAACCATTACTTCACCATTTGTATTTATTTTCATATCCCGACCGGCACACTTAAAGTATGCTGGTGAGGGCCACAGATCTCCTGGCAGGCCTGACCTGTCAATAGATCTGGCCCCTATCAGCAAATAAATGCCTGAATCACAGGCATTGTTACCAAAGGTGCCGGTGATTCAGGAAATCCCATCCCACGGAGGTAAGGCCGGTATGCCGGTATCCCGCAGGAATTACTGGCGGGATACCTGCAAACGTGTAACAAGGCATACCTTTTCTAGTGATAGCTTAAAAACAGAACATCACAGAATTGTGTTGGACCTACACCCTATTGGTACAACAATCGGTAGCTTCCGCAGAGCTATTTTTCTGACATATATAGCTGTCACACCAGAACAATAATTTACTGAGACAGCTTTTCCCTAGTGTAACAGCCACAGCATGTGAGGCTCGCAAGTTCAACATAGCAAACTATTCAGATATTGCAGGAGTGCTTTAAATCCACTGGCCAAGTTGCGTCATCCAGATTGCAACAACTAGTGTGCTTAGTCCCAACACCAGTGGATACTTCAACTTGGTGGAACCTACCCCCTTTCATCTCTCGCAAGGGATATAGGATGCACAAAGTAGCTGCAGCTTTGTTTTGCAGAGACCTTGGTTAAAATCTCAATTTTAGAACAGCTAACAAACAAGATTGCTCAGTCACTCTCTTAATAATTCTACACAGCAACAATATGCTAAAATCACAAAGGAGGTGTTTCCCACAAGTACAGAAACCATATAATATTGCCCACAGCCTCCGTCTCTTCTCTTCCTCTCACCTGCCCTTTCTCTTCCCTCTATCACATCCACTATGGTGCTCTAAATTCCCCCATCTTCTCTAACTGCCTTTCTATCTCCTATCCTACTCTTTTCACTTAGACTGGAAGGAAGAAGCTCAGGAAAGACAGCCTGGTCTCAAATCCAAGCCTTCCCATCACAGACACCTATGTCAGTGATTCCTCCAGACAGATTCTCACCAACATCCTCTTTGTCGTTCCTTTGCAAGACCTATGTACCCTTCATATGGTTGAACTTCTCTCTCCTTCCTCCTCTTCTCCCATTAATGGTGGCACCCTGTGGGAGGTAGTCTTGGCGCCCTTACAGTCCTCCAGAGTTTAATCTCTATCTAAACGGCATGGTAGTTAGAGGTGCCTCCCTCGCCTCATCGACATCCTTCCTGCTCTGCTATTAGTTATACCACTTCTCCGGCTCCTCTGCCACCTCCTTCTTCTACTGCTCTGGCTCCTATGCCATCTACTACCCCTCTGGCTCCTCTGCCACCTCCGTCCTCACCCTCTCTGACTCCCTTGCCATCCACTACCACTCTGGCTCCTCTGGCTGCTCTGCCACCTCCTCCTTCCACCTGCCTGGCTCCTCTGCCACTTCTGGTGAGTACTCCTCTCTCCTGTACCCCCCGCCCCCGGAAGTCTTTCAAAAGTGGCAACCAGCTCCATGTGGCTACTTCTCAACTCTTGCTCTGCTGTCAAACACTCCTCTGACATCTACCACCTTCTTGAACTCCTGAACCTGGATTTTCTCACTCTTACCAAGACGTGGTTCAAGGCCAGCTCTGTCACAAGTTTTGACACACTCCTCCCAGAGGGCTACAAGATCCTCTCTGAGCCCAGGCCCAGAAACAGAGTGGCCCTGATCGTTCCTGAGTGGATCCCTGCGTCCACCATCCTCACTCAAACCTATTCTTCCTTTGAATGCCTGGTCTGCAGGCTCTCTATCTCTCCTCTCATCTCTCTGACCTTTGCCACAATCTACAGGCCACCTGGCCAGGTCACCCTGTTCCTCTCTGAATGGGCTGACCTCTCTTTCTCTCTCCTTTTCTTTTACCTCCCAGTGTCTCCTGCTTGGGGATCTCATCATCCACCTGGACTCCACAGACTCCTCTGGGCTTTAGCGCAACCTATGCGACTCTCTTTCCCTCTCCATTCTACCTTCTGGTCCGACTCACTCTGCCAGCCACACCTTGGATGTTCTCATCTATTCAGACATCCCTCTCTCTAATCCTCCAACTACTGCTCTCTCCTGGACTGACCACGTTCTTCTTTCTTCTCAAGGCCCACCCAGTACTGCCACATTCCTTCGCATTCATTCAACCTATGAATCAAGTGTCAGTGGCTGCCTTTGCCTACACTTCTCTCCCCCACTACTCCTGCAGCTGACTCCCATCCTGACACAGCCCTTTCGAAACTTCACCTTTCCATCTCTAAAACTCTGGATACCCTTTCCCCTGTTATGAGGATCCACCTAAAGCCTGCCACCAAGCGCAGTTCTTGGTATGACTCTGATTGGCCATTCTGAAACACAAGTGCGGAGTAGCTGAATGGAAGTGGGTAGCTACGGGTGCACCCTCTGACAAACTGGCCTGCCGACCTGCTCCAAAGGCATGCAGACTCTCCATCTTCTCTAAGAGGGTCCATATTCAAGTCTGCATCTCTGTGGCCTCTAACAACAAAGACACACTTTTCAATATATGCAAGGAGCTGGCCAATCCTACTGCAGTATCTACCTCTTCTACACCTACCCAGGCCCTCTGTATGGCTCCAGCTTCTCATTTCACCACTAAAACCCAGGACATCCTGTCTGCACTCTCATCCTATTCTCTTCTCTCTCCCTCCACCTCTCGCAGGCCCTCCTTGGCCTCCCCCTCCTCTGCTCCTCTCCTCCCTCTCTCCTGTAACACCTGAAGATGTTTCCAGACGAGTCCGGTCTATGAAAGTCTCATCCAAACAGGTCACCCCCCCTGCTCCTGCAGAACCATTAAGGACAATATTGGTACTCTCGCTCCAGCCTTGGACGATTTCTGTAATCACTCCTTCACCACTGGATCTTCCCCTCCCTTCTCAAGCATTGCCTTGTGCACCCACTGCAAAAAAAAAGCCCTTTGCCGACCCCTCCATTCTGACAAACTATCAACTGATCTCCATCACTCATTCCCTGGACAAACTCCTGGAAAAGTTGGCCTTCTCCCAGCTAACCCTCCACACTGAATTTGTGGTTGTCTCCATGGACATCAGTCTGCTTCAGAGAAGCTAGATGTATGGAAACTGCACTCCTGAACACCAGTGAAGATCTACTCTCTAATCTTGACTCTAGCTCTCCCTATGTCCTCATTCTCCTCTTTAGAAGAAGGGAAGGAGGAGGTAAAGAGGAGAGTCTTAAGGAGTTTCTGGAGTTTAAGGAGATCCTGCTCAAGACAAAGAGGGAGGGGGAGGCTGTTCCATAGGAGTTGAGCCAGCTGAGGAAAGCGAATGACCACCTGCCCTCTGTTTAGCAAACGCTTTACACACAGAGAGTTAGAGCCAGAGGAGCGTAGTGGTGTAGAGGCAGAGTATTTAGTAAGATAAAGTTGAAGATAGTGTGGTCCCCGGGCCCAGACCGCCTTGTGGATGAAGCACAAGGACCTGAATTTAATCTTTGCAGCAAGCAGGAGCCAGTGAAGACTTTTTAGTGCAGGAGAAATGTAGTCCCTGGGCTTAAGGTCAAAGATAAGTCTTGCTGCCCTATTCTGGATTAGCACGAGGGGTCGCAGAATGGAAGTTGGCAGATTCAGGAGGAGGCTATTGCAATAGTCAAGGCTAGAGAGAACCAGGGCTTGGGTCACAATGAGCCTGTGTGGGAAAGTGAGAAAAGGGAGAATTCCTTCGAGGAGGAGGAGCTGAAAGTGGGACTTCTTGGCAATGTCCTGAGTGTGAGGGAGAAAGGAGAGAGAGCATTCGAAGATGTCTCCAACATTTCTGGCTTCAGAAAAGGGTGCAGGGGGAGAGCCCAAAGAGGAAGGCCAGAGTGCAGGGAAGAAGATGGGAGCAGGGATCCCAATGGGAAGGATCACAGTTTCACAGGCGTTGAGGCACAGATCATTGGCGGTGCACTAAAACTGGATGGCAGATAGGCAGTCAGGGGTGATGGAGGGTGCCAGAGGGTCGGCAGGTAGTTTGAAAAAGAGCTAGGTGTCATCTGCGTAACACTGGAAGCTTGAAGAGAAGGAGGAGACGAGTCATGCAAGCAGAGCAAGGTAGATCTTATAGAGCCAGAGGGAGAGGATAAAACCCTGGGGGGACACCACAGGTGGAGGAAAGTAGAGGAGGTGCCCAGGATGACTTGGGAAGAGTGGTCAGTAAGGAAGGATGTCAGCTAGTCCAATGCCCGTTCTGAGATACCAGGGGTATTGTGGAGACTTTGTATGAGCATGGAATGGTTGACTGTGTCAAAGGCAGAGGAGAGATCAAGAAGGATAAGGACGGTTGGGGAGTTGGAGTCCAGAGATGAAAGCAGTTCTTCATAGGTTTTCAGAAGAGCAGTTTCCGTTCCTTTGGATGCTCAGAATCGAGATTGATGGTCGTGGAGACCACCAACAAGTTCAGTGTGTGAGTTGAGTTGGGGCAAAACCAACTTCTCCAGGAGTTTCCCCAGGAAGGGAGTGATGGAAATAGGATGTTAGTTAGCAGGGAACGTAGGATCTGATGAAGGTTTTTTCAGGAGTGGTTGCACAAGGGAGTGCTTAAGGGAGGAGGGGAAAGATTCTGTGATGAGAGAGTGATTGCAGAAATCAGCGAGAGCAGGGGTAAGAGAGCCAATGTTATTCTTGATGGTCCTGGATGAGAAGGGGGAAACCTGCTTAGAAGAGGCCTTCATGGAGCGGACAACTCTGGTAACTTCTTTGGGTGTGACAGGGGTGAAGGAGGAGAAGGAGGATGGAGGGAGCAGTTGAAGGTGAGCGTGGAACGGGTTGTGAGGGAGAGTAGCAAGTGTGGTAAGGATGTCCTGGGTTTTTGAGGCAAAGTGTGAGGCAAGTGAATGGCAGAGGGCCTGGGAGGGAGAAGGGGAGGAGGAGACTGAGGAGGGTTGGCTAGTTCTCTGCAGATCTTCAGCCATGTTATTAGATGCACTGGAAACCCTTGCCTGAATATGGGCTCTTTTTTTTGGCACGGATGGAGTGCCTGTATAGCATTCAGATCAGGCAGCAGGCCAGTTTGTTAGAGGATGAGCCTGAGGTTTTCCACTTCCATTCTGCTGACCTGTACTTAGGTTTCAGGGCTGCAAGTTCTGTCTCGTACCAGATGTTAAACTTAGAGGCAAGTTTCAGGCGGACCCTCCTGACTGGGGCAAGAATGTCGAGTATTGATGATGGAAAGGTAGGGGTTGCTGAGGGTAGAGTCAGAGGTGGGGGGCGAGGCGGGATGAAAGTGGAAGCCATACACACTTGTTTCATCGGGCGGATGTTAGTGAACAAGGTTGGTGGGCCTTTCGGGAGGGAGATCAGGAGGCCAGGGGGACTGCAGTGGGAGGAGAGGAGCTAATGGTCCGACCAGAAGAGAGGGGTGACTAGTGGGGGGAGAGAGAGAGTTCAGAGTGTATAAGGGCATCCAAAGTGTATCCATCGGTGTAGGTTGGCCCAGAAGGGAGAATGGAGAGGGAAAGCGAGGTGCAGAGGTCAGTGAAGAGCATGAATGCAGAGCCTGAGGAGTACAATTGAATGTTGAAGTCACCCAGTAGGAGGAGGTTGGATTTGGATGAAAGTCAGGAAGAGCAGAAGTCAGCCCAACAGAGAGGTGTGCCTGGAGGCCGTTAAATGGTGGCAATGGTCAGGGTGGAGGTGGGAGAGATGACCAACTTGCAAACCAGGCTTTCAAAGGAAGAGAAGTGCTGGGAGGGAGGATTGAAGTAGGAACCCACTCAGCGAAGATTAAGGCAACTCTCCCGCCAGTGCGGTGAGGTCGAGGCTTGGAGATGGTCTTGAAACCTTCACGGAGGACGGAGTTAAAAGCAGTGACTGAGCTGGCATTAAACCATGTCTCGTTGAGAGCGAGAATGTTCAGGTCAATGTTTTCAAGAAGGAGACAGATGTCAGCAGAGTGTTTGTTGGCTGAGCGGGCATTAAGAGTTGCCAGGTGGAGGAGGTCTGTGTGTTTGAATGTTTTTTGAGGTGATGTACAGGGGTGTGGTACATCAACCAACCTTTGGGTCACCTTCGTCTCCACTCTCTCCTTCTCCTCTCACATTTCGGACATCACTAAAAAGTCTAACTATCAGCTACACCTCCTCAGAGGTACTGTACCTTTTCTCACTTTGCCCTAGCGGTTCACTGTCTCCAGAGCCCTGGTTCTCTCTAGGCTGGACTACTGCCACAGCCTCTTCCTCATCCTCCCTGCTTCTGCCCTGTGTGAAGGATTGTAACCAGATGTCACACACAGGACCTTTGTCCTCAGCCTCAGATGTAGCGTGAGATTAGAATACTTTTTCTTTAATTTCAACGAATTCGAATTGAGCCAATAACCGAACCATCTCACATCCCCTTTTACAAATACCCCGGGTCACAATGGACCATGAACCAGGCCGGTGGCTGGCAACACATATTTATTTATTTTAATTTCAAAGAAAATCACACCATTTTTATATTGGGCAGCAATCACCAATGGGGTGATAATTACAATGAAAACCACTGAAATACACTTGGGTAATCTTCTACAAGAACATACCAAAGCACAAATGAATAGAAGCACGTTTTCAATTAGGATAGATAGCACCAGAGTTACGATTTCCCCCTGCAATGTTCCCTCAACCCACAATTAATCTAATTCTGAGTGGATAGATAGAAGCAGCAGGTAGTCAGTGATATGTGGCAGCAAACAGAATCTTTGCAATGGCCTAAAATGACACTCGGATTTTAAGAAATAATTAATTATATGTGTAATTAAATAATGATGTACGTATGTTTTATCACAGTCTCAGGGATGTCATATCACTAGCGACTATAATTTAAGGTATCACCAAAGGTAAGGTAGGTTGAAATTGAAAACACAATGCAGTCAAATCACACATGAAAAGTTGCATTTTTTCTAGTTTGCAGTTTTAAATGTCAAAAACGTTTTTTCAGAAAAATGGGTGAAATATTCTGAATTGGAATGCGGTTTTTGGGCTGGGGGATAACGGCACATCACAGGAACAATAGAGAAGTGAAAGGATGGCTATAGCTGAATAATTGAACAAGATTTACAAGGTGGAATGAGGTTCGATTGTAGGAAAATAAAGCAGTTAAAAACAAAAATCGGTTTGGAAGGAAAGGACAAGTTTTACTTACATGAGATTTAATGGCTAGAAAAGAGGAATGCCACCCGAGAATATAAAAGTTACACTGCAGTTGTAACCCTTCACGCAGTGTACCCCTTTTCTTTAGGGAAAATTAATTTATTTAATCAAAATATTTCTAAGGACTTACAAGATGGGGTGAATGAAAGAATGGCGCTAACACTAGAAAAACAAGGACAGGGTGCGTAGAACAGTTTAAACAAGTTATCAGGGTATGGATAGGATTACTTCGAAAATAGGGCAAAGACAAAGGGGTCAAGATGGGGTATGCTATGTGTTGTTATGGGATGGGGAAATACTCACACTCAGTGCTGGAGTTTGGAATTTAGGACAGCCAACCGAATTCTGTACTCAAAAGGTTCTGGTCACCGTATAGCAGGCTCTCCTGGCAAAAGACAGCTGGGCAATGGTCTGGTCACAGCACTGCAATACCTCAGCTGGATGGAGCGGGTAAGCAGGGCGGCAGGCAGCACTGGAGCATCCCAAAGCGGGCTCAGCCACCTTTCCCCTTTCTCCCTAAAGTTAGTAGGATTTTGTTATCGGGTGTTAGTACGGACGGGTGGTTCTGCCTGGATAGGAAGGCCTGGGTCAACTATCCCTTTTCTGGCAGTGGGATCTGGAATCTTGCAGAGAGAAGGTGGAATATCTGGATACGCAGGCAATAGAAAATTCAGAAGAGACTTTCTAAAGTTCTGTCAAACTGCCTTATTTATAAGGCATGGTGACACCATAGGATTATATGGTGGGGCAGGCATAAGCTAGGAATGCCTCTAACAACTGGATTGGACAGGGGTGATCGTTACCACCTTCTTGTCAGCTGGTTGGACTTTTAGAGACATGACATCATCTTTATGATGTGGGTTTACTATGTCCAGAACCTCCCACAGTTAATTTTGCCACAACCCAGTTTTAACATAAATGGCACATTTTTACAGTTGTGGCATCTCAATAAATTACATAGGCAGATTACATATTTTACACAGAGCATGGCAGTCCAATTCTCATGTTTGTAGGACTTTGTTTCGCCCGTCTAATAATTTTTTGCGATTTTTAGTGAGAAATATTCAACCTAAAATTCTACAACTTTCGACATGTGTATAGATTATCATAAGGCATCTTTCCATTCATTTTTAATGTTCCATCATATGTCCCAGTCAGTTTCTCTTACACCACAGTCTGTATAAGGCAAAAGGTCCCTTAAAATTGACATATGCACAGAGCTATGATTTCTTTTGCAGGGTTTATTTTTGACACTTTGTAGCAAAATGTCAAGCGCTTTTCTGTACAGCTGAAAGTACAGTTTCTGGTGAGTCCCAGATCACGCCTGACACAGCCTGTCATTCAAGGATAATGATTTCTTTTGTTGGCAAACTCTGGATATGCATGGGCATGGCAGGGCCTCATTGATAAAAGCAATGTGGTGTTGAACAGATGAAGATCGCGGCAGGGCAGCATCCTTTTTCATGTTAAATATTCCCTTTTCAATGTGAAGCAAGCAGCAGAGCAGCACTGCTTTTCAATTCACTTCTTTTGGTGCACACAAGAACACACACTGGCACCTTTCTTGGCGTGCTTCCTATTCCAACACCCCCAATAGGTGTTTGGCAAGATGGTGCAGCCATCATTTTGTAGCTGCAAAACGCAGTTTTAATGCAATGTTGCTCCAAAGAGCCAGCGCAGCCATTTTGCTGTTGACTGCTGAAGTGCAGCTTGATCATTGATGGGAATTCTGCTGAGAAGGTCAATGTACCCCACACCTGCATCTCATCCAGAAAAGAACTGCAAGATGTATCCTTGGCATCAAGCCCAAGGACCGTATCTCTCCGGCATTGAAATCCCTTCACTGGCTCCCCATAGTTGCAAGGATCAAGTCCAAGACCCTGTGCATTGTCCGCAATGCTTTATGGGGCTTGTCACCTACCTACCTGCAATGTTGCCTACCTAAATACTGCCCCTCATGAGCCCTCTTCTCTTCTACCTCCAACCTTCTATGAGTGAGCCGGTTCTCCAAGCAGATATATGGAGGGAGATCCTTATCCTCAGCAGGTGCCTCCATCTGGAATAGCCTCTCTGCCGCCCTCCGTCTTGAGCCTGATCTTTTTAAGTTCTGGGGACTCCTCAAGACTTTCCTCTTCTCTTCTTCCTTCTCTCGCCCTCTACCCTGCTAACCTAGCTCTCTGCTCTTTCCTTCCCTCTCTCCTCTGCCTTACAGCTTTCTGACCAGCCACCTGGTGTACCTCAGAGATTCACAGGTCCCAGGTAACCCCGCCAGTCGTCTCTCGCATTTGCCTTAGGGCACTGCACCCCACCCACCCTCACTGCACTTGAGAAATAACCCTCGGGAGCGGCTCGCTCTGCACTTTACCCCAGCCTCCACTCACTGGGTTCACTTGGTCCTCCCTCTCCCTGTGAACGCCTGTGCACTTGCACAATCCAAATGGACTGTGCCTGAAGATCGTCTGTCTGTTCTTCCTTCTCCTCACCCCTTAATAGCACTTGGTAAAACTGCAGAATCGTCATCAGGCCCATTTGCGGTGTCTCAACTGTATAATGTATTAGATTCACTTACTCTGCCTGTGCAGACGATTATCGTCTCAGAATTTCAAAGGCTCTGACCGACTGTTGTTTTTCCCCATGTTGCCACCCTACTTGAACCCTTTGAAACACATGCCTTTGTATAGGCACTTTATGAATAAACATTGCTAGTCAGAGGGGGCAAAGAGAGAATAGAAGGAGGATATGCAGGAGAAGGAAGGAAGTTAATGAGAGAAGGCAGGATCCATTCAAAGAGGAGGAGGTTGGGTTGTGGACCCTGAACCAAGATAGTGCCAGTGTGATAGACATTAACGAAGCAGCAAGAGGATGAGAAGCTGGCTAAGAGGACTTCCCACTTGGTGCCACCGTTAATGGTAGAGCATGTGGAGGGAGAGGGAGTAGAGATGGGGGTCCATAGATCTGGAGAGGGGACAGGGAAGAGGATATCAGTGAAAACCTCTCTAGAGGAAGCGCTGACATAGGTGTCTATGATGGGAAGTCCAGGGTTTGCACTCAAGATGTCTTTTTTGTGCTTTTTTCTACCAGACTTTGAGAGAGAGGGGGTAGGTGATAGTGTAGCAGTTAGAGATTATAGGAGAAATGGAGAGAGCCATAGGTCGGCAGAGGTTTGTACAGGAAAGGAGGAGTGGCTGCACAATACAGTTCTAGCTATACTCACCAGGTGGCCTAGTAGGAGACGTCAAAATGGAGGCACAGCACAGAGGAATGCAGGAGGTTCACAGATGGAATACAAACACAACTAAATGTGATTTTAAAAATGAAGGCACAGGAACACAAACACACCTAAATCCGATTTTAAAAATGGAGGCACAGATGGAATACAAACACACCTAAATCTGAAGTACCTAGTAGTCATAAATGCATTGATGAAGATGAGTGTTGATTGCTGCGAGGAATGTAGAAGTAAGGCACAGTTGACAGTAGGAGAGATAGTGGTGGAGGACAGCCAAGCTCACTTTCAGGACTGCAAGGAGCATAGAGCGTCTAGGATCCTATGACCAGGGAGATGTAGTTAGTCAGGAGGACGGAGAATATTTCGAGAGGGTTAAGGCCCTCCTCGGCCCGGACAGGCACAGACAAGGCCTTAGATGTGGGCCTTTTGTGAGGGGGGCCAGCTAAAGCCTGCCGGCACCCTGATAGGATGGAAGAAGGCAGTCCTCCTCAATCAGAGTATGGGAGGTGGCAGATGGAGCTACATAGGTGGCTTCTTAGTGTGGGCTAAAGGTGGTGGCAATCTTGGAATTGCCGTGAGGATCCCGCAGCGCCAGTAATTATGTTCACTGGTTTCTTCCTCTTTTCATAGCCTGCTACACGCAGTGCCTATAGCCCATGCAGCGATCCTAGACAGTAGGTATGCCTGCCTCGCGTACACAACAAGCAGTCACAACTTCAAAAATTAAAATGTACTTATCGATTTCTTTCCCCTACCGCTTGTGAAAATTCAATAATGCCACCAGCAGATGGATCAGAGCTTTGTGAGCTCTGTTGCAGCTCCGGGCATTCACCAGAGGAGCGAGAAATCTGGTTCTTTGGGACTCTCATGCTGGAATGGAGTGCAGCAGCTGACAGCCCCAGGGCCTAGATGTGGGCCTTTGGTGAGGGGGGCCGGCTAAAGCCTGCCAGCACCCTGATAGGACAGAAGAAGGCTGTCCTGCCCAATCAGAATATGGGAGGTGGCAGATGGAGCTGCATAGGTTGCTTCCTAGTGTGGGCTGAAGGTGGTGGCTATCTTGGAATTGCTGCGAGGAGCCCCTGCACCAGTAATTATGATCACTGGTTTCCTCCTCTTTTCGTAACCTGCTGCACGCAGTGCCTATGGCCCACACAGTGATCCTAGAAAGTAGGTATGCCTGCCTCACATACACATCAAGCAGTCACAACTTAAAAATGAAAATGCACTTTATCAATTTCTTTCCCCTACTGCTGGTGAAAATTTGCTCGAGTATGAGGAGGAAACTAAAGTAGTAATTGTAGCAGTTTGTCATTTATATAGCACCTTTATCCCATTAGTATGGCCTCAACAAGATTGTGGTGGGAACGCCCTTGGGGGACCAAAGTACAAAGTATGGGAAATTTGAGAGCAGGATTAGAATGTGTGTGTGCATTTGGCCAAGATAAGGAGTTAGGTAGGCTGGCCGAGCTCCAGTAAGCTACCAATGAAGGTCAGGCATGTGGATAGGTGCTGAGGTGAGCAGGAGAGTGTGCGAGTGCAAGCGACTTGATATGTGTCTTTCTAGACTGGGTTGTGTGTCGTAGGTCATTGCTGCATTCTAATGCATGCGGGTGGGTAGCTGTGCATGCAGTAGATGTCCACCGAAGTGGTGCGTGAGTGAATATGTACCTTGAGGCTTAGATGGAGTTTGTCTTTGATGTAGCTGTCTGATCAGATAGTCTGTGTAATAGACAGGGTACTCGCATAAAGTCTTTCTGTAGATAGGCTACCCTCATAGATCTTCTAGGCACAATAGACAGGATACCCTTAGAAATCTTCTAGGTGCAATAGACAGGCAATCCTAATACATCTACTAAGCGCAATAGACAGGCTACTCTCAGAAATCTTCTAAGCGCAATGGACAGGCTAACATCATGAATCTTCTAGGTGTAATGCCAAGGCTAAGTGCAATAGACAGGCTATCCTAATACATCTACTAAGAGCAAACAACAAGCTATCCTAGTTCATCTTCAAGTGCCATAGACAGGCTATCCTAATATGTCTTCTAAGTCCAATAGACAGGCTACCTTCATATATCTTCTAAGCGTAAAGACAGGCTATCCATATAAATCCTCTAGTGTAATAGACAGGCTATCCTTATAAGTACAACACATTGCCCACCCCCAAAATCCATCTAAGTGTGATACATTGCCTATCCCCAAAGTCCTTCTAAGGTCAACACATTGCCCACCCCCAAAATCCATCTAAGTGCAATACATTGCCCAACCCCTAAAATTCACCTGAGTGCAAACACTGCCTGCCCTCAAAGTTCCTCCCTGTGTGAGACACTGGCCAACCCCATGACTCCTCTGAGCGCAATACCCTGGCCACTTTCGCTGTTGTAAAGGAGATAATTGTGGAGAGAAGGACGAGGCTGAGAGTGATAGTAATTCACATGTCCTAAGCCTTGATACCATTGGTGATAGAAGCTTCCATTGCATATATGTTGATATGTCAGTAGTTGTCGAAGCTACCAATCTAGATGCAATGACAATGTGAAGGTCAGTTCCACGGAACACTGACAGAACCCCTTATTAATTGCAGTACCAAGAAGAGTGAGTTCGTAAAAAAGCCGAAGGAGTTCATACAGCGAAAAGCAATAGCTATAAAGAACTATCACAATACTTAAACATCAATAAACTAGACACTGTGCATGAATTAATGCAGTTAGGGACAAATAAAGGCATGTTCACAGAAGTGGTCGCAAAGGACAATGTCAAAATACCTTCTTCCTACAATGACATCTACGACACATAATCAGGAATATTAAAAAGAGGAATGTCCACACAGCCGGCCAGGAGGACAAAGTAAACATCAGTAAAAGTCAAAAGAGTTAATATACGAATTGGGTAAAAAGACACAGAATTTCATTAACAATCTCTAGCCACTAACTAGTGAACCACAAAACACATTGCTTATTTGTATCGATGAGACCACTTGGTGTCAATACATAATAACCATGAGATCTTTTTGGTTTGGGAGAAAGATACTTCAGTAAACAAAACCTTTGATTTAAAAGGATATACTGCAGAGGATAAACATTTGATAATCTGTAACTTAAAAAGCTCAAGGGCACCGGGCCCATATGGCCCAGCCAATGTGGTATTAAAAGAAAATCCTTTGTGGGGGGTTGGGGGATTGACTTACTTTTTAGGTACTTCGTTAAAATAGCCAATAGTAGAAAATTACGGAATTCAAGGAAGGAATCTAAATTGATGCCTGTGCACAAGAAAGTGGACAGGACTGATCCTGTAAATTATCGGTTAGTGGCACTTATATACGAACCAGGTAAAATATACTCCAAATTATTGTTTAATGAGTTATACAATTGGGCTGGGAAAAATGACATTTTGAGTACTGTCCAAGCTGGTTTTCGGAAAAAGGGCATCACCATTTTGATCATCTTGCTGCTAAACGCACTCGTGCATCAAGCACTAAAATTCAGGAATATATTATATGTTAAAATACAAAAAAGGTAGCAGGAGCCCCTCTCTAGAAAAAACATGGCATGATACCCTGTTCTGGGGTTTTTTCCCACTTTGAGAGTCTGCAGCCAATGTTTTTTGCTCATTGTACTTTTCACAAAGGAGGAATATCCATTTGCATATCAGTCTTTGTCGGGCCCAGAAGGGCAGTCCAGCACCAAAATGACAGGCAAACCTCCCTTGAACAAGAGTACCAACAGCAACACCAGACACGTGTTTCAGCCTTGTTGGGCCTCATCAGTGAGGTGGAGCTGTGCCTCTCTGAGCACAGTGAGCAAGCGGTCCACGCCTGCATTCACCCAGGTAACTTAGGCTGACCAACCCCAAGTTCCTTGTAAAAATACAAAAAAGGTAGCAGGCGCCCCTCTTGGCATGACAACCTGTTCAGTGTTTTTTTCCCACTTTAAGAGTGTGCAGCCATTGCTTTTTGCTCACTGCACTTTTCACAAAGGAGGAATATCTATTTGCATATCAGTCTTTGTCCCGCCCACAAGGGCAGTCCAGCACCGAAATGTATTATATGTCGCCTTCTTGGGTTATAGCACTGCTGTTGATATCATTAATAGAGAATTGCTGTGGCACGAATTAAGAAAAATGGCCAGCAGACCACTGTATCACACTCGAACTTCGTCGTCATCTCTCTGACCATATTGGTCACCATTAGACATTGATTGGCTCTGCCATTGACCTGCAAACCATGAAGGATTCCTGTGCTGGAAATTATTGGCCAACTTCACGCCCAATTATGAATTACTTTAGTTTGAAACTCATATACTGTTAAGTATCCCATTACCGTATAGTTCTACACACCTCCACTGTTAACAGCAAGACGGATTACGACCAGTTCTAGGCTCCTTGCCATTAGAATCCTAGCCCTGAGGAAGACGCACAATTGGCTCACGCTGAAACGTCTATGACATCGACCCTGCCTTTTCATCAATTGGCAGAGTTTAACCTGCCTACCTCCTCCCAATTAGATTTCAGAAGCGTTCTCTCTCTGGTGCGAACCACAGTTGAGCACTGTGACTTATTATTACATTTGAGAGTCCTGGTTCTCTATGGAAGGCCCTTCAGTCTCTCCTTAAATTAATTGAAACACTTAAGATTGTTCTCGTTTTTTTGTTGACAAATCAGAAGACTATTCTCTTGCATAGACATGATTTCTCTCAATGATTTTGTAAATATGTAAAAAGGACTATTCACCTTACTCACAGTCTCATCTATCATACCACAGCCGTGGTCTGATCATCACCTGATCACATTCTCCTTAGAGCCTACACCTTCGCTGCAACCTAGCAGCATAGCTCCAGCTGTCCCAACTAGAAATAAGAGAAATATCACTCCCGAAAATCTTATTCCTATGATCCTTCCTACTTCGCTATTCCCGACCATATGGATCCCTCAACCATGGTAGATCTATACAACAAAGCAATGCTATCCTCCCTTGATGCCATAGCACCTCTCAAAGTGAGAAAGAGCAAACCTCGTAAACATGTGAACAACTGGTTCTCTCCTCACCTTAAAGCCATCAGACAGGAAAAACGAAGTTATGAAAAAATGTGGAGACCAGATCCCTTTGAAATTAATAAAATAAACCTAAGTAATCTAGCTTCCCAGTACAAAAAATAAATTATCTTTGCAAAACAAACCTCTTATAACCTTCGAATCTCTCAAGCGAAATCGAACACTAAAGAGCTTTTCTCAATTCTGAAAGAAATAGAAACCCCTGTCCAGCCGCCTGACTCGTGCATCAAGGACAAAAATTGGTGCACAAATATTCAAAAAGCTCTTGCCAATAAAATTTCCTCTCTGCAAACTAATATTAGCAACAAAAAAGACTCCCTCCTCTCCACCTCCAAATTGAGTAAAACTAGTTCCACTCCTCAACCTACCTGGACGCCAACTCCCGTGACCACCCCCCCTTTCTACTTCAGTAAAGTCTCTAGAAAAGAGGTTGAAAAAGTTATTCTTTCACTCAAACCCTCAAACTGCCATGGGGACTTATGCCCTGCTCAACTGATAAAAGATGCAGCTCGAGAACTCTCACCATTTATCACTAAACTAATAAATGCTTCCTTTACAACCGGCACCATACCCAACAATCTCAAAACAATCCTGGGTCCTCCCACTCCTCAAAAAACTGAATCTAGATCCTGCCATCCCTACCAACTACCATCCCATCACTACAGTGCCATTTCTTCTTGAAATCCTCGATAAAATAGCATACCAACAAATTCAACAATACTTGGAATTTAACCACCTCTTGCGAGTCTGACAGTCAGGCTTCAGACCTCAGCACGGGACTGAGACTGCGCTCATAGATCTTAAGGCACAGATAGATGAGCTGAGAGATGAAGGCAAGACAGCACTGCTGCTACTGCTTGATCTCTCAGCCGCATTTGACCTGGTCAACCACGAGATTCTTTGCACACACTTAGTCAGCAGCTCATTTCTCCCAGGAGGCAACAGAATGGATCCAGTCCTTCCACAACAACCGCACTATGCGAGTTTTTTCCCCTTCAGAAGCAGCTAACCCCATGCCCATTACCTGTGGTGTGCCACAGGGTTCTTGTGTCTCCCCTACCCTGTACAACATCTTTACAAAGCCCCTTTTTGATGATCTAGATGGCCTGGGTATCACCTACATGAATTACGCTGACAATACCCAGATCCTCATCCCATTGACGGGGGATTACAACAAGGATTTGGCCTTTGTAAATCATGTGTACCTCATCATCCAGGCATGGATGGCCTCTCATGTTCTATGCCTGAATGATGACAAGACAGAACTCCTTATTCTAGGCACCATACCCAACCTCAATAAATTAGGCCAAAACTACTCCTCCTTTGTCATCGACAATAATATCATCACGGTAGCTAAGGAGGTCAAAACCTTAGGATTCTATTTATATTCAATGCTCACCTTCAAGAAACAAGTCAATGCCTTGGCGTCCGCTACATCTTATACATGTAAACTCATTAGGGAATCCAAACCATTCCTCTCACCTAACAACTGCATTACTCTAGCCAGAGCATTGATCCTATCCAAGTTAGATTATTGCTATGCGCTCTATGTAGACAGTAACAAATACATTATAAATAAAATTCAAACCCTGCAAAACAATGCCTTAAGAGCAGCCCTAAGCCTTCCGAGGAAAGCACATATCTCAGAGACTAGAAGGTCGCACAACTGGCTTTCTACAAAAGACAACATTTTCCTTAAATCGGTCTCTCTGACCCACAAATGCCTACATCAAGCGGCCCCCCAATATCTGATAATGAGATTCACCAGACCGACTTCCTGCCGCCCATCTAGAAAGGCCAATTCAAACCTCCTCCTTGTCCCAAGATTTAAACGTACAATGTCCGGAGGGAATAGCTTCCCTGTCAAAGCTGCACAATTTTGGAACTCCTTACCACCATCCCTTAGGGAAGACCTTCCCTACCCACAATTCAGATCCAATACCATCCGCTGGATCAAGGAACACAACACTTAATGCTAGGACATCCAATCACTTCCACTGCTGCGCCAATTGTAAATTGTGTATAAACTGTAAATTGTATATTGTATATGCTTAGATACATCCTCAACTTTGTAAACTATGTATACTCATCTATAACTTGTACTTTGACATATTGGACCAAATGCTGGATGCTCCAACATTGTAACCTAGTTGGACTCATTCGCTGCGTGCTCTGTTACTTAAGCTGTACACCCCACTTGTTGCTTGCCCCCTGCTACCCATGGGTTAGGTGCGCTTTACAAATAATAAAAACAAAAAAATAAACAAAAACAAACAAACTATGACTCTCTATGGCCTTTCAATTTAATGGTGTTGATACTTACTACTGGCACGTGCACCTTGCCCAAATATTTGTTTGCACATTTACCTGTAACATCGTTCTTGCTAATGGATTGAACTCATCTATTTTTTCTTTAAATTGATTTTGATTGAGAATCTCTTTGAATGTGTTTTGATGTGGTTGATGATGCTTATATTAATTGTGCTTGTTAATTTTGATTGTAATTGCTTACTTGCAATGACAAGGTATGTTTTCCAACAGGAACAATTCTTATGCAGCTTTATTTATGTATTTATTTATATACAGGAAGAACAATGCTCTTTTGATAAAAAAAAAAGAACGTACAATAGATGAGAAATCAGATTTGACGGGAAGCTGAGAGCTTCTTACAATGGGATTGGAGGGACATTCTGACCAGGTTGTGGAGGTGAGTAAATGGAACAGTGACCGGGCACAATACATAAGTAGACATACATAGATGAAGGACAATGAACATTGGCCGTTTTTAAGTGCAGGAAGATGGTACGCCCAGCTGTGCTCAGGATGTGACCATGATGGGTGAAGTGCTACAATGGAGGCCAAGGAACAGAGGCAAGTTAGAGATGAGGGAAAAATGTTAGCTAGTAGGCAGATGAGAGGTAGGTTATGTGTTACCACCCCCAGTTCCTGTTGTCTAGGGGTATTCCACCCTCTTGTAGCTTGCAAAGTAAAAAAGAAGGATTACTCAAAATGGGCTGGGAAAATCACAAGGCGTATTCCCACAAACACAGGTTTCAAGCGGGGTTGCATATTGGCGCCCCTACTTTTCAATTTATATATAGCTGACATGGCTGAGATGCTTAAGGGTATGCATATAGCCTAGGTGGGCTACACAGATGCCTTAGTCTACCTGGATAGAATGCTGGTTAGTCTATGATGATCCTTGTGCTTCGAGGAAGCATATTCCAAATCTCATTCATTACAAATAAATGTTGGAAAAACGAAGGTAATGTACTTTAGTAGGAAAAGGTGCCGCTCATGTATAAGTTGGAAAATTAATAACAGCCCCCTTGAGGTGGTAGACATACGTATATTTGAAAGTCACTATTAGTAACACAATGGCTGAAAATATATCATGGCAAAACAGAGAGATTAAGGTACTTCAGAAATTGACCATGATCTATAGTTTTACCAAATCTCACGATGCATTTAGTTTAATGGGGGCTATGAAGGTCTATAAGCAGAGTTTGAAGTCAACAATGATTTACGGCCTCATGGCATACATTGTACAAAGATAGATTGGATGAATAAGTTAGAAAGGAACATTTGGAGACGCATATTGGGGTTATCCAATGGAATCTTAATATAGGCAATTAGGATGTAGTTAGGGGTGATGGGACACTACAAGTGCTAAGCTAACTCAGTGCACATTTTATCTAAAGATGCTGTATTTTAACAATAATAGAATATACGCAATTATGTCTCATGTTATGAAGCAAGGTAACTGTTGCTATGAATACATATTGTAGCAGTATGGAAGACTTCATGACGCAAATTGGATATGCAATAGATCCTGACATTGACTTCTGTACATCTAAGCCTTGCTTATAAAGAAATAAAAAACATGGGACATAATACAGAACTTGAACTATGCAGTAGCACGTAAGGAGGAGTAACTTCACTTACACACCATTCAGGCCACAACATTATGTGATCAAGTTTCCTTCTGTATTTTATATGAGGCTATACATGCTCCTGAGATTTAACCAACTTCCATGCCTAAGGGTTACAGGTGCGTGGAGAGATAACCCACGATAACAGCGAACATGCAGGTTATGCAAAAAGCAGAATCAAAAGGAAACCACACGTCACCTTTTGACACAATGGCCCTCATTACAAGTCAGGCGTTAAGGGTTTAACAGCGCCGTCGCCGCCGTTAACCCTTAACGCCTGATTCACACTTTAACGCCTGCTTTTTACAGGCATTAAAGTCCGAGGCGCTAAGCGACCTTGGTGCTAATTACGACGGCACTGTAATTTACGGTGCCGTAATTAGCGCCTTCCCCATCCCCATTATGCCCTATTGGGCAAAAATGGGAATGGGGAAGGGCAAATGGTGAATGGGCAATTACCGCCCCACTCTCCTTGGAATGGGGCGGTAATTCCGCCATCCACCATGGCGGAATCCGGCATGGACCATGCGGCTAATAGCACCATGGTCCACCGCCTGACTTGTAATGAGGGCCAATGTTCAGCAACTCCTGACGTACGTACTAATTTGCTTGGTGAATTTGTTCTTGACATTGCAATGGATGGTACAATACATTTCTGGATAAGGTGTCTTGCAAGTAGACTGCTTTCATTGATACTGGCCGTATTGCAAGTATGGCTAATCATAACCAGAAAATGTACTAACACAATCTACTAGTAGTAATGAAATACAAGTTTATAGTATGACACACATTAATCGAATTGAGTATTGTATATAAACGTTGTATTTATGCATTTTAAGACACACCTTTTATGAATAAAACAGTTTTCTTTAACTCTTTGTTGTAACATTGACTACGGTGCAGAATCTAACAACTGAGCTAGATATAATCAAGTATGTGCCTGGGAGCAAAGTGAAAAGCATCTTCATCTGATGAAGAAAGTTATTCCAAACAAAAATGTTCTCTTAGAAGATACAAATTGTGAACCTGTGTCCACAAATCTTATCTGCAATATGCCTCCACATGCTGCCTGCTCAACAAAAAAGGCAACACAGCACAAATATATCTAGGAAATGGAAAGTAGATGCTAGTCTTACCCAACATTTATTAGCCATGGGAGCTCAGATCATGTACAGTAGTTACATTTTAAAATTCTTTACTAATTACTATATGTGCAAAAAGCATCCATAAAGAAATGTTTAGGAAGTTTAGGCTATACACAGTTGACCCTTTCATGGAGAGACCAGGGCAAAGTATTGACAATCTAGCAACTCTTCCATAGTGCTGCTACACACAAGGAGTACATATTCAAATTAAGCCAATAAAGGCAGTTAACACGGAACTATATTGTTTTAAATTGTCTTAAATTCTTTTATATTTCGAAGTGTTAGGTGGAAAATAAATCCTAATTGTAATGTCCAATCAAGCAGCCATCCCCGTTTTTGTGGCAAACTGGCCATTGACCTCAAGAGGAATGCTGTTTTTTGTGAAAAAGGCATTGTTCGTAGATCATGACCCACTGTAATTCAGATTCAAGTGTGTATTGCAATTTGTTTTCCAAAACATCTGCTCCTGGTGTTAGGGAATATTCTCCAGAATGGCTAATTTCCCTTACCTACTGAGTCCCTCAGCAGCTTTGGTGGATTTTTAGAATATTTTTTTTTTCACCTGGTAAATGTGTGAGCCTTTTTTCCCACTCTTACATGTGTTTTGCTGTGTGTGTTTAACATTTTTGTGTTCATAGACTGTGGAGCCTTACCTACTCCATAGGCATCATCCTTTTACTGTGTCTCACACAGCACCTTTAGTACAGTGACACAAGGTTGTCTTTTTCAGACTTCCCACTTTAAACTCCATTTTCTGGGACTGACTACTGTCTCCCAGAACATGTAAAGTTGCCATTGACTTTATTAACCTTTTTAAATTCACAGACCCAGTACAAACTATCTTACATAGAGTACTGGAAAGGGTTAATAGTTATCCCTTTTTGTCTGTCTCTCATGGAACATTATTGCATTCCCCTTTCTTTGAGATTTGGCTGGTGGCAGTGGTATCTAACATATTTTTCCTTCCTTGGTCTATTTAAATTCCCTTGGTACTGTTTTAGGCTAAGTTAGTAGCCTCAAACTTAAATCCGCTGGACCCCATTTACTTTTATTTGGTTCCGGCTGGGTTTTATTCACCATTTCTTTTTGTAAAGGTCTTTCTCGTGTTTTACTCTGTGCGCCAAGCCAGGTTTGGTTCCTTTGTTCACCGTCCTTTGGCGGGCTTCTGCACAGAAGCCCTCCTTAGGCACCTGAATGTCTGAGGGGGACAGGATGTGAGGGAGGGGTTTGAGACTCCCTGTACAGGGTCTCCTTGGAGACCCATGTCGCACTCTGTATGATTGGCTGTAGTGACTGTCCCGCCAGGACAGCCACCCTGCTGTGTGATTGACAGCCAGGTTGTGTGAATGGGGGAAAACTGCATAAAAAGCAGGTCTCTGGGGCTTAGAAAGCAGATTCGCCACTGGATCGAGAGAACCGAAGAGAAGCTGGAAGAAGAGGACCACTACCACGACTGAACCTGCTGGTGAAGCCCTGCTGCGGGTCCGAATCTCCAAACTTTGACGACAGAGAAGATCTTCAAGGAATCTTCTTCCCTTGGGCTGGGGGGACCAACCAGTTCGCCAAACACCAAGCAAGGCCTCCCTCCCCTGGTCGAATTTGTTGTGCACAGCTGCAGTGAACCGAATAGCCAGGAGGACCGGACCCTGTTTGGGTTTTAAGGAGCGCACCTTTTATTTGTTGCTTTGCTCTGCTGCTGGTTCTTGGGCAGTGCAGGACCCTCCAGTCTTCCTACTTCTTGTCAGTCCGACAGTCGCTTCAGGAACCGTGACCCTGCTGGACCTGCCAGGAACATCTGCCTCAACTACCGCTTTCTTCTTCATTTAAGGTACTGTTCTAACCCTGTTGTTCGTCCATCTGACCGCAGGGAAAGTGTTTGAAATCTTTCGCCAATCCGAGGGCTTGTCCTTCTCTATTCTTTAAAGTAACTTTTCTTCCGACCAACTTTGTTCCGAACTCTTGGCAAAGACTTAACCGCGAACTACTGTGCACTGTGTGATCCTCTGCAAACACTCTGGTCCATTGACTTTGGCTCAGGCCTCTTGATTTGATTTCCTGACCGTACTAACCTTTTCTAGATTGCCTTGCTTACTTACTTGTTGGTGCTGCTTAATTTTTGTCTAACCTTGTCTTTCCCTCCCTTTTCAAATTGCTGAAGTGCCATTTTGCTCACACTTCATTTTGAGCTTAACTTGACCAGAATCTATTGGATGGTGTGTAGTATGTTAAGAGTGTGATTTTTCTACTGATATACTTTAGTGAATTGTTTCACTCCTGATGTGTAAATAAATGCATATTCTTTTACGCAGAAACCTTGAGTCAGTGTTTGTTTGAACCCTAGTAATTACTGTCCTTTGTGTAACTATTGATACTGCTCACTTTACTCTTGAGATATGTCAAGCTGCTCTGCCATCGCTACCACTTTACTGTGTAGTACAGGCTTGTACCAAAGGTGAATTTGTACTGTCACTTGTAGTCTTAATTGTGTGTGGTGTTCCAAAAGGGTACTGCATATGATTCTGCCTAAAAACTGGTCCCTTTGGCAGCGCAGAACATACATGTGTTCCATCAACTGCTCTGATGACACAGGGCAATGATGTGATGGCCCAGAATTCAGTCTTAACCTTGAGGCCAGCACGGATCTTTGGAAATGCAATGAAAGTGTTCAGTAGTTTTAACTTTGCTGTAAGCACCTGCTACAAAAGGCTGGCATACTGCTGCCCCTGTAAGATACCTTGGAAGGACCAGAAGATCAGAAGTTTAGTACAGCAAAACAATTAAACAGGGGCGGGGGTTCGGGTTGGGGGGTTAAGAAATACAAATCGTACTGATGGGCTGCAAGCGTACTGTAATTATATTCATACTGTACAACGTGCTGCCTCTGTGTGTCTGTGTGCAACCAGTACATGCTCAGCAGGCATGTGAAGTAAATGTATACATCAGTACATTTGGTCCTTATAAGGTTGTTTTCTCATACCGGTTTCTGCTGTCCTTCACCAGGAGCTCACTGGATTCACAGCATTTACCAGATCCCCCTGCTGCAGTGCCGAAATGTGGTCCAGATAAGGCTGCTGCGCAGTAAGCCATGTGGAATGTCTCCGCTATAACCTTACAAAATATTTATTCTCGATCCGTCTGAACGTGAACTCTGCGTTTCAGGGAACAATATTAGTGTCACAATAACACCCAGGAGGTGGCTGAGGCAAACCGCCATCATTTCTACTCCTGAAATGTTGGTAAATGCCTTGGTAACTATGCACTTGCTGTGGTGTCTGCAGGGGAAATGCGTGTGGGTATCTAGCCTGCTTTACCACTTTTGAAAATAAGGGCATGCGCATTTAACAACACGTTCTATGTTACTTTTTATATATTGATTATTTATTGTGCTATAGGTCTAAGAACTGTTCCCAATATACATGTATTTTATTATGTACGATTTGTCAGAAAACCTTTACAATTGTTAACACGAAGAAAAAGAGTAGGAAAGCAATAACATCTACATTTTACATAAAAATATTCAATTTCATTCAATTTGCTTAATGCAACACTCATTGCCTTAAAATAACACTGTTATTACATACAATCTCAATTCTTCTAAAAGTTAAAAACACAATTTAATTTAATAAACATAGTACCCGTAGGTATGAACAAGAACTCTAAAAATTCTGAAATTACACTCACTAAAAACATCATCGATACTCACATATACTTATTAAAAATGCAACTACAATCTATTCTTGTGTCGCCCCTAATTTCAAGGAATTTTAAAAGGCTGCCATTGCAACCCCTCTGGCGTTAGATCGGCACTTAAACATCTCTTCCACAGATTATCACTGTTGGCCCAATTTATTATTAACAGAAGTTTCTTAAAATAGGCTAGTCTCTCCAAAACAAGAACCGGGTACTCCAATAGTAGTTGCCTAATCGTTTCTGTTACTTTACCATCCTTCCAGAAATGGCAATGGGCTTCAGCACTGTTGATCACGGTCCTTTTTAGCAACACCTCTCTAGTAGGTAAGAGATTCCATAGTGCACCAATGGAATGGAACGAAAAAGGTGATTGGGAAACATGAGCAGATAGGGTGCCACTGTGCCCCTTTTTTATGTTCATGAGCCAAGTGGCCTAGAGATGGATAATTATGAAATTGCTAAATCGTATCGGCCTGTCACCATTATACAAATCTGCTTTCATTTATTCCGTGATTGCCACCAAGTCATTTACATCAGGTTTAATATCAATTTACAATGATTCGCAATACTCTCTAAACATTGCGACAAACTGGGGTAGCCCCATCTTGCTCTACTTCACAGCCATGCTTTCGTTTATATCATGATGCAGGGAATCCCTGGACGAAGTTATAATTTATGATACAAACACATGAGCCTCCACCTCACTCTGACCTGCAGTGAAAGAAGCCCCAGTTCAGAACACGGCATACTGAGCAGCCGCTTATCTGTAGCAGGCAATGCTGTATACACAAACGATCGATCCTTGTGCTCTCTCAAACGGAAAGATATGGTGTGCAAACTCACTCTATTCCACGGGCTGTAACAAAGTAAACATTCAGTATAAACGCATGTTTGGTTTTTGAACATAAGAACACGGAGTGCTTGGCAGCCACTTACGTGTTGTTGCCAATGCTGCTTGCATGCAATGGTGGACGGGCAGGAGCACGCGCCTCCAATGCTTATGAGTGGTTGTCAAGGAGACTGCTAGGATGCCACTGCCTGGCACCCCTGTGGGAGACCACGCCACGGCGTCTCGTGTCCCGATCCCTCCAGGTTTGGAGGGATCGGGATGCGTCAACCTCACGAAAATACTCAAATGTAAAATATAATGAAGTCAAAAATTGTAAGTATGTGGATACTAAAACTCCTCATCAGGGAGTATGATTAGCTGATATGGGGATAACAGGAAAGACACGCCCGCACGTCTGCATGTGCCGTTCTATCCAAGGTAACGGGCAGATCGATCACACCTTGTTCATTACTTGCTGATTAAAGTCGCATTCCGACGCTGTCTCATTACTGTCTGCCAACTGACTGTGTCTTTAGCTAGTAGCGAAATCCATGGGGCGACCATGGTACCATGGCCCCCACCTATGCAAATTGTTTTATGTTCAAGTTTGAAACAGACTATGTACCTTACTTGGAACCGGAACATCCATCTTTGGATCAGGTACATAGATGACATTTTTGGTATCTGCTCAGGCACAGAATTAGAACTTATGAGATTTCGTATTACTGAAATACATTTCCTAGATGTCAAGATCAGAACAAAACTCAATGGGTACAGTACTCACTTATACTGTAAAAACACGGATAAGAACAATCTCCTTCCTCGTTTAAACTTCGATCAACCCAGCCTAATCCACAATCTGCCCTTCAGCCAAATGCTACGCATTAAACGTACAGTGAGCGATCCAGAAGATTACATTAGAGAACATTCAAAGATGGGCAAAAAATTCTTGGCACGTGGGTACAAAGAAACAGACATAGAAGCGGCCACAACTAGGATTGAGTCTATTAATCCCGACAGTTTGTTGACACAAAAGAAGGAAGGCAGGAGCACATCTCGATTAGTATATGTGTCCAGATTTTCAGTACAAAGTAATAGCATCAAGAACATTATAAAGAGGAATTGGGAGACCCTCACATGTGACATCAGAGTACAACATTTGTTCAACACACCACCGTTATTTGCTTACCAGAGGAGCAGAAACTTCAGGGATGAATTTGTTTCTACGAAATCACGTATGAAAGAACCAATCACTAAAAAGCTGGCCACGTTTCCTTGTCTTAACTGTTCCCATTGTGGCTTTATCATCAAAGGCAGCACCATAAACCATCCATGTACAGGTAAGAAAATTAGATTGAGAAGCACCGCTAAAATAAGGTGGAATGAGCATAGGTCATGCATAAGAAATTGCAATTTGTCACAAATCAGGTTTCAGATTGTGGAAGTTGTTGAAACATCAAATCCCGATGAAGAGATGGACACCAAATTGGACAGAAGAGAGACCTTCTGGATAGACTGTTTGGTCTCACTTCCTCCCAACGGGATGAACGAAGAAATCAATTTCTTATGTTATATTTAAGCTTGCTGTAAGATGTGACATTGTCATAAGGTCCTGTGTGAGTTGTAAAACATTGAGGACATGCTTTAACACCATGTGATCCACATTTACGCATACAGTATTGCTTGCTTTTCTACAAACATTCTCATCCAAAGTAGAAAGGATCTCCTGGACACTCTATATTTCTGTTAAAATATTGGCATTCAATATTTGCATGTTACTGCCTTTGAGGACACTCACCTTACCCGACATGTCATAAGGTCCTGTTTGAGTTGTAATAAATTGAGGACATGCTTTAATACCATGTGATCCACATTTACCCATAGAGTATTGCTTTTCTACAAACATTCCCATCCAGAGTAGAACAAATCTCCTGGAAACTCTATTTTTTTGTCAAAGTGTTGGTATTTAATATTTGCATGATATCTGTGTTTGCGGACACTCACCTTGCCGTAATAGCATATTTGTGTTTGATGATATTTGTGTTTGAGGACGCTCACATTGCCTTAACATCATTTTACTATATCTATCTAGTTTGAATTGCTTTGCCACTATAATTTACAGCAAGCTCCCCATGACATTCTATGTTCCTGTCATAGCATCGGCATTTAACTATTTCTTTATTTTTCACATTTGTTATTTATACACTTCTGTTCCTAGCAGCACACTACACAATAGGCTTATATCCGGCTATAGATCACAACAAGCCACAAGTATCGCCACTTTCATGTGTTTCCTTATTTCTGATATTTTATTTCGCTACTAGCTAAAGACACAGTCAGTTGGCACACAGTAATAAGACAGTTGGGAATGTGACTTTAATCAGCAAGTAATGACCAAGGTGTAATCCATCTGCCCGTTATCTTGGGTAGACTGGCATATGCAGGCGTGTGGGCTTGTCTTTCCTGTTATCCACATATGAGCTAATTAAACTCCCTCATGAGGAGTTTTATTATCCACATACTTACAATTTTTTACTTCATTATATTTTACATTTGAGTTTTTTTGTGATGTTGACACGTCCCGATCGCTCCAACCCTGGAGGGACCGGGACGCGAGATGCTGTGGGCGTGGTCTCCCCCAGGGAAGCCGGGTGGCGGCGTCTTAGCAATCTCCTTGACAACCACTCATAAGCATTGGAGACGCGTTCACCCTTGACTATAAGCAGCATTGGCTGCAACAGGTAAGCAGCTGCCAAGCACACCGTGTTATTATATTCACAAACCAGACATGCGTTTCTACTGAATGTTTATTTGGTTACAGCCCGTGGAATAGTGTGAGTTTACACACTATGCGGGTCATTACGAGTGTGGCGGTAAAGGGTTAACGGCACCGGTAAGGATGCCGGTGCCGTTAACCCCTTACCGTTGCATTCCAAGGTCCCTTAGCGGGTCCCGCTAAGGCCGGCTGGTAAAACCAGCCGTCCTTAGCGGGACCCGCTAAGGGACCACGGAGCTAATAACGGGCCCGTTATTAGCTCCCTCCCCATTCCCATTGAGCCCTATGGGGGCTCGAATGGGGAAGGGGTTTTTGAATGGGGACTTACCGGGTCCTCCAAGGTTGGAATGACCCGGTAAATCCCCATTCAGAGAACCCGGACACGACTTTGGAGGCAGCCATGGTGCTAATAGCTAATAGCACCATGGCTGCCTCCGAACTCGTAATGACCCCCTATATCTTTCCGTTTGCGAGACCACAAGGATCGATCGTTTGTGTATACAGCATTGCCTGCTACAGGTAAGCAGCTGCTCAGCATGCCGTGTTCTGTTAGTTACTAGTAATACATACGTTTACACCCGAGTTTTAATTCACCTTCAGCTTGAGAAATAGTGCACGTCTACACACCTAATCTTTCCTTCTGGGAAGATATTGGAATCGAATGCTTTTGTCCAACAACTTAGGTACTTTTATCTTCTATATTTACATTTACAAATGCCTTCAGTTATACTGTGTGCACACAAACAGGCTATCGTGTTTTTGTTGCTCTTCTTTTCCCTTTGTGCTCAACATGTGTGACCTTGGTATGTATCATTATATTTCATATTGAAAATGTAGTTTTCATGTCATATGCTTACCTATCTGTATGAGCTTATGCAATTACATTTGGTTCATTTAACAATGTGTAGGGCTCCTCCCTGATGAAGGAGCTAGTTCTCCGAAATGCATTGGCTTTAGAGCCCTACCTATATGAGGCGGCAGCAGGCATCCTCCACTGTTGGACATTAAATTGCTTGATTTGGCACCATAAAGAACTTCAGTATCATCATTATGAGATTCGCCTATAATTGAAATTGAAATGTTTATTTTCGAGAAGCATACAAGAAGACCGTTCATTTCAATTATCTGTCTATGTTTCTTGAGTAACTCCGCTGGGAGTACAATTTGTGAGCGGCTGGCTAGCTGGGTTCCCACGCAGCTTTTTGTTTGGCAAAGTTAAAAAGTAGTCACCGGGAGATTTGATACTTTCCTCGCTACTGTCCCCTGTCCAGAGCATATAGCTTTTATTAAGCCCCCAGCCGGGTTCCCTCCAGCGCTCCTGGAAAAAGACTTCGTAGCCATCTATCACCAGCTGAGAAGTCTGCCATGTCTCTTGCAACAACACACAATTACATCTTTGTAAAAGTGGCAAGGCTTGCACGTTAACACATGTGTACCTTCCCACGCAAATTCCAGTTAACAATTTTTAAACAGTCGTTAGTGCCAAAAGGGCTGTTGTGAAGGATCTGAGTCCCTTCCACCTTTGTCCTACAAAGCTGCCATCGCCCCATGCTAATCTTTCTGGGGCCGTTTCCCATCCCCTACATTATTGACAACTTTGCGGTTACATCCACCCTTAGCATTCACCGATGATGTGAGCCCATTAGAGTACCTATGCCCACTTTGGTTGGCCAATAGTCCTCCAGGCAGGAAACATCGAAACCCAATTGGTGCAATCTTTCCATTAGGAAGAGATCCCTAACAATTCTCTATCTGAAATGCAAAATATATCTATCTGCGAAAATATCACTATGACATTAGATCTATATTGGAGTCTCTTTATCATATAGGCTTGACATACATAATGTATTAATACCTTGCACTACCAATATATTATCATTCCTAAGACTGTTCAACAGACTGGGTTCTGAGGCCCTATAATCATAATTATCCTCTCTTAAACCCATGTCCGTACTTCTCACACTCCTTAAGATACTAAAGGGCAATCTTTCACAAACCCCAGCACTCACTCGTTCTTCTCTGCTACCTTTCTCTGTTTTGTAATATCAAAGTGGTCGGAGAAACCAACCTCACTGTCATACAGGCTTCTCAACAAAGGAGCTCTACTTTGCGCACAACTATGATTTTTTACATTTTTATCCGAGCCGGGCCAATATAGTTTCCCCAAAAGCCAGTTTACATCTGGGATGTTTCAGTTCATCGGCTCAATGTTTTGAACCCCCTCAAGTGGGGGCATCGAAAGACCTTGTGGGCCAACCAGGGCTGTGAATATCGACCTTCCCGGGTGTACAGCCACAGGGATAGTAGGCCATTGTGTTGCTGAAGTAAGGGAATATCCCCTTTAGTCAATCTGGATTCAGACCCACCCACTACCTCAGTCTTTATAGCCTCGGTTTCTACTGTCATATTTACAAACACATGCTCTTCATGTGTATTTTATTGATCTGCTTAGGCCTGGCAGCACATTTCATTCACAAGCCTACCCCGACCAATATTAACTTCACATTCATTTGGGTCATTAAAGTTGTCCACCATTGAGTCTTTCCCAACTTCGACCTGATCTGTGGACACTGGGGTATTTGAGTGGAAAGGATCTTTTTCTGTAGCCTGAACTAATGGGCAATTCAGAGACTCTGCAGTGGTTAAGTTAATGGCCTTTACATTTTTTGATTTCTTATTCTTCTTCTCCCCCACCATTATGGCTTACACACGGCTCCCCACCCAAAGTGCCTTCTAGAGGATCATCGCCGAACACCCCCAAAACATCAAGCCCCTCAGTTTTTAACCATTCTTGCCCCTCACATGTGAGGAAACACGTACCCTGCCCACTGACCATGCCACAGGCCCCAACAAACACATCGACTTGAGTACTCACTGGCACCTTTACCCTTCCAGCCACCACTCCCTCGTCCCTTTCATCTACTATTACAACCAGGGTGGTATTAAGTAAAGTTTTTGACTCCCTATTGGCCATCTGAGCGGGTTGGGGGGCAAACAAGGTCTTTCACCCATCAATTAAAATTTTAAATTAATCACACTCAATAGCAATGTGTGTGCCTTAACTTCTTCCCAGATATGGTCATAGAGTTACACAAAGGAACTGAGTACCATGTTTAAGGCAGACACGGTCGGTGAGGCAAGTCTTATTCGCTCATCAGCATCCTGAAGGGTATAATGCACAGAACCTACCACCCAGAAGTTTCCAATTCCCGAGCCTCCAGACAAGCGGTTATCCATAATGTTAGTTAATTCAGTAGGAGATCACATAGTAGATCCTATAATAGAAGCATCACAAGTTTGCTGGAGGAGACTCTCTGAGGTACATACTTCTGCCGGTTCCAAAACAGCAGATTCAGCAAATTCGATTATACTGAGGTCATTTACATGGGCCCTGATCAATATGGGCCGCCGCTCGAATTACATGAACTGACGTATATCAGTACTTGAGCCGGCTCTGGGAGAAAAGTCAGTCATTTTGTGGCCCGCTATAGGTGAGACAACTTGGGCTAGTTGAACCACCAGCTGACCCTGTTTAGCGGGAGGAATATAAACAGATATTTTTTTCCTTCCCTGTTGCAGCTGGGTACCCTGTGGCCTAGCGCCATCAGTACTCGGCCTAGATTCTCCCAAATTACACAGCAACTCCGCTACTGTTTCATCCTCTGATAACACAAGTTGCTGCGCCATTAGCACAACAGTTTGCAGTGTCCACTTCGTAAGGGCCATGAGAGGCAGGATGCAAAAACATGGTTTGACTACACACCCCCAATGTGACAAACCATCTCTAAGGGGCGCCTCCCGCCTTACTGGCATGGCACTTCTTTTGAAGGTAGTGGTAATGATACCATATTGTTTAATACCAGTGAACAATTTGCCAGAAATATTAAGCATGCATAACAAGAGATAATTACTAGGGCTAGATCAAAAACTTTTTTGTACACTGGCATTACAACCGCTTGTTTCCAGGATCGTGGTATAACTACCTCCTTATACACTTTCCTGAACAACTGACATAGAAAGTCTGACCATATTTCAACATTTTGCAAGCCCACTGGGCCCTGGTGCTGAAGATTTTATTCACTTGCTAATCACCCATTCTATAGATTCCTCGTCAATTGGCAACAGTATCACTTTTGATTGAAATTTCTGGGTGTCATATGCTATCGGCAATTTGTGCTGTGCGAATGTTATTTGTTCTACCCAATCTTTCCTGCTAATAGGGTTCTTTACCTGTTCAGGATTTCTCCCCTGATAGCTATTTACCCCCAGATTTGTCCAAAATCCCTATTGACCAATACAGCAGCCATGGCTTGCCATTGCGTATTCTTCTCGGAGTAACAGCATCTCTTAACCCAAAATGAATATGCACTCTTGAATTATTCACTTCCTTCACAGTAATACCAGGATCCAGGCCAAGAGATCCCACATAGCGTGTTTCCCTCCTCATGGTGCGCTTTGCATCTCGTATTGTTCTATAATACCATTTCTGGTGCATCTTGCCTTCCTTCAATTGTTAAAACCCAGTCTGTGATTGTGGGATATTTTGACCCACTCAGCTGTGCTATGCTACATCACTTTACTGCATTGGTGCAAGAAACAGCACAAAATGGAAAAAAAAACAGAAAATGGCTGCAGCACCCTGCCACAAACATTTCAGGTGGGGTGGACCAGAGTGCTCACTGCAGGAATGTGCCAGTGTGCTCCGCAACATGGAACATTGAGTGAAGTGAAAGAGGCAGCATTATTTTGCTGAAAACTCAAAATGCCTCTTTAAAATGACATCTTTTCAATCTTAAAAGTGCTGTTTGGCGATATATTCATCAATTTCTCATGAACCACTGTGTTTAAAAAGGCCCTGCAATGCCTAGGACCCTTCATTGTGTCTCAGAGGAACCAGGCCTCATTTAAATGACAGCTCCTGTGAAATGTATCTTTGAAAAATCAACCAGGGGCTTTGTTTTCATTTTACACAGGAAATACTTCTATTTTCTTTGCAACAGTTTTAAGGATCAGCTGTCCAGAAAAGGACTCTAAATAGATGCCAGTAACTGTATCCATGCTGCAAAACAAATCCAGCACTCAAGAAGAGAACTATAGCTGCAGAAAGTGTATATTTGCTGGAGATGAAAAACGAATTTAAAGAAATAGTAAAATGTGCTTTTTCCTGACTGAAGGGGGAAAATCGCCTATTTAAAATTACATTGTTGTGTAAAGGCCTGATTACTTAGAAATGTGAAAGGATATGTTACTGGTAGAAATACACCTAAAAACTATTTTAATTCTATAGGTTTAAAGTCAATATTTAAAAGGAGAAAATCAAAGCTAAAACCCAGGCTGAGTTGGCAAACTATATAAAAAAGAACTTGCTCTGCCAGTTGCTAGCCTTGAGAAAGGGTGACACCTCAAACTTCTGGCACAGGAAAGGCTAATTGCTAGCTTGGAGGCTTTGAATACCCAGGACAATGGGACTTCCCAAGTCTCATCAGACATTCGTCTTTGGTCCAGGCTGAGACAATAGCAGGCTAAGACTCTCACCTGTCAAGTGTGAGGGGCAGGAAACAGCAATCAAGAGAGAGGCCCCTCATCCTGCTTCAAAGGAATTGACATTTGCTTGCAGTGGGGAAAAGAAAAAAAAACGGCTCAAGTGACAGTAGACTTCCTTTTGGTTTTAAAAAGCCTATTTTGTAAATGAACTTTCAAGACATTTAACTTTGCAGCAGGAATGAGGAAAAATATGAAATATTTGTAGTTTTAAATCTAATTTTGTGCTCTTTCTTTGAAAACTTGGTAGAACTCATTACTGCATAAGGATCAGTAGTTGTAAAGAATGATAGAATGTGGGGAAAGTATTGATATTGCACACATAACATTTTGTACACACATACCAGGGGTAAATCCGCATCTTTGAACGATGATGGGACATTTTAGACCAAATCTTTCATGGTTAAAATTGCCAAAATATAGCAGAAAGGCAAAACCAGGTCCCACAGACTTTGGGTTTGGATTGAAATGTGACCCACAAAATATGTAACCTGTGTATCTGATTTTCTCAGAGGTTATAACTGTATAAATATGTATTTGTGGTAAAATGAGATTTTGGTTCCATTATATAGGGGAGGTTTCTAGTCATTGTAAAAATCATCCCATAAGCATGACATCCTTTTCTGTGAACCAATCAGCGAAGAGCAAGGTGGAAACTATGCTCTTACCCAATCCTAGCATTCTGGGTGTGGGAAGTAAGCCTGCCCCTGCCATATACTTTAGTGATGTCATCTGGCATGATAAATGAGGCAACCTGACAGCACACAAGACACACCGATTCCTGACTTTCTTCCTGATTTCCTGCGTGGCGTCTTGTTCTTGATTTCTTCATCCTGCTTGATCCTGATTCCAGATTTCATTACAAAGCCAAGGCCTCTGCATTGCTGAACCCCTTTTCAGCTAGGCCTCAAATTCTAAAAATCCCAAAAACCCAAGGGAAGCATCCTGATCTGGTCTGGCTTGCTACTGCTAGATGCAGGCCTGCAAACTCGCCATCCCACCGATATCCAGTCTCCAGTAACCAGAAGGGCCAGTCCGGTGACCAGAATGGCCCAGATGATCATGTCCCACCCGATTTGCCCAGCTGTCCTTGGTTAGACCCAATCCATGTGATGACCGGAACCCTTGACGGTCCAAAATCCTACAAGTGGACTGTAAGTATTAATAGGAATCATAAGAAAACCATAGCATACCGTGCCTTGCCTTGTCTCATCCCAATCTCTAACCCATCCTAGCCTTACCCTAATAACTTGTAACATTGTCAGAATCCTTATTGCCATCCTGTCTTTGATTTATCTTGATAAACGCCATTTCTTTAGTCATTTTTATCTTGTGCAAATCTTAAACTATCAATCCTACTTCGAATGATCCGACTGGTTCCGCCAGGGCGGGCGTCGGGGATCTGGTGTTGAAGTCATGAATCAACTCTAGAGCTTACTGTGTCCCTCCTTGTTATTCTGGCCAGAATGCTATAGCATAGAGTAAAACTATAATAAAAACTTTCTTGACCAAACTGAGTTTCTTTTCTGTTTTCACTATCCGATTTTTCTAAAAACGCCTCTAATTCAACACTGCATATTTCACCCGTTTTTTATAAAAAACATTTGGTTAATTTTAGGCGGGAATCCACAATTTTGCAAAGTTTTACATGTGTGATTTTTATTCTAAATTATTTTCAACCTTCCATTTAGATTCAAAGTGTTTACTTTTGCTCAAACTATAGTTCATGATTGTTAGTATTTGTCCATTGTTGCTCCCATAGAAATTTGTAAAGATTTAAGAATTTTTGCACACATTCATTATTTTACCCAGCCATTTCCGAATGTCATTTTAAAGTGTAAGATTTCAAATTTGTTTTTTTTCTTGTTTAGGGAGGGAAGGTTGGATTTGAATTCTGTTTTCTATTCCTTATTCCTGATCACCTGCTGCTTCCTTATATCTATTTAGAATTGTTTTTTTGTGGGTTGAGGAATATTGCAGGTGGAAATCCTAACTTAAGTGCTATCTTTCCAAACAAGCCAAAAGTGTTATTTTCTCTGGTGATTTCCTTCTGTGTTGCTAAAGAGTGAATTTAAGTGCATTAGATACCTGATTTGAATTTTAAATAAATAAATAAATATTACCTTTACCAACCAGACTGATTCCTGGTCCATTGTGACCCGGGATATTTGAATAAGGGGTGTCATATGAGTGGTGTATCACTCAAAATATTGAATCTATAGCTATAATAAAATAAGCATTTCAGCTGTGCACTGCATGCTTGGCTGAGACCAGGGTGTATCGCTTGATTGAAAAACTTAACCGATTTGGGGGCTCGTGCCGTTATTTGTATTTCAGTTACCACCCATGACAGTCTAACACAGCAGACTAACCTGCAGGGTAGTGACACTTTGCTTGGTTGGTGTACTGTGCTACACTGTACAAGCGCCTCCCAAAACAAATACTCCAAAACCAGGCCTGTCTGTAAAAGTAAAAGTAAATCCACCCCGAAATAATTAATAAAGAAATTGATATTTCCAAAATGGCGATCCCAGTGGAAATCAAAATGGCTAGGGAGCACCTCCTGCACAAGCTGTTTGTCAGGGGTGAGTGGCCAGAACAGAATGAACATGTCTGGCTGCAGGAAATCACAGAACAGGTCACTGCCATGAACCTGGATACATGGCAGGACAAGGGCCCATTACACCAAGCGATCAGTGAATTGCACATGGCCCCAAAAGTTAAAAAGGAGCAAAGCAAAATTGCCAGAATTGCGGCCTACCTATACCTCCACATAGGAGTGATGCGGGAAAAGCACGCTGAAAACATAGTCCTGGCACAGAATCAAATTGAATCAATAGAGAGAATCCAGAGTGATCTAGACTCTGCAGAACAGAGGCTACTGAAGAGCCAAGAATTAGAGGCAGAATCTAGAGATTATGTCACAAAATTATAAGAGGATCTGGCTCTCCTACAGCAAGAGAAGGCAAAGCAAGACACCCAACTACAGGCACTGAAAGAGGAGGGTAAGGAAAGGGTTGACTCTCTGCAACAGAGTCAACACAAGCTGGCGCAACAATTACAGTTTAATAGAGCCTGCGCAGAGCATATGGTTATCCTAAAAGACCAGATAGACAAATTGAAAGAAGAAAATAATAAAATAATTATGAGAGACCTACACTCTCAAACAGAATTTGATGAGGAGTGCCAGAAATCCATTACCATCAAAAAACAAAGGGACGACCTGGCTGAACAGAGAGGCACCCTAAGTCAGGAGACAGACGCCTTAGGCCAGGAAGTAAGCCAATTAAAAACTGAGTTAGAGGGAAGAAAGCTGGCCCTCCAGGAGCTCAATGAATTAACGACAGAATATGGGAAGCTATTAGAGCACACCAGATGGGTGGAGGATGCTCTGGAAGAGAACACCCAGACCACAGTTGCTAAAACTCAGGAGGCGAGTCTCCTGCAGCAGAAATTGGCCCAGTATTCCCAGACCATGCATCAAGCGCAGAGAGACAATGAGGCTCTCTGTGAAAAGAATGATGGGCTCCACCGACAAGTAGCAATGCAAGGGTGAATCATTGAGACCAGTAAGGCCTTGATAGAGGAACAAAAGGCTCAGATTTTTGCTTATCATCAGGAAATAGGGGCTGAAAAAGAAAGGGTAGAGAGGGACAGAGCAACCCATGATCATAACATAAGAACCCCTGTACTCAGGGACTCTAACACCTTCAATATCATGAACTCTGCCAGCTTCATGTCTACTGGCTCAAATTAACCAGAGGCCATGAGGATGGTAGAATTCAATAGAGTTGGTAGGATGGGACTGACAGATCAGCGCCCCCCCCCAGAAATTGATGGACGGGCGTCCGTGAACAGATCCACAAATGTTAGGGCTAATATCTCTGACCAGGAAGACTCCTATGAGGGGAGAGTAGGGAACTGGATGAACAAAAATAACGCCTTCCAAAAGATCAGTTTCTGAAATTTGGTGAGGAACTCCAGGAAATAAAGCCCAAAAAGAGTATCCTGAAGCCCTCTACCCAGTTAGGGCAGTGGGAGTTGGGGGGACTCCTGTTAGGGAGAATTCTCTGTTAAGGCTAATTTCCCAAACCTAATGAGTCCCCCAGCAGCTTTGCTGGATTTTTGGGGTTTATTGTTTTCGCCTGCTAAGAGTGAGACTCTTTTTCTCCCACTCTTACACATGATTTGAGGTGTTCCTTTGACTTTGTATGTGTTTTATGGGCTATGGGGTCTGTTACCCCATAGGGATTCATGTGTTTTTGGTATGTGGGTTACACAGCACCCTCCGTGCAGTAACCCAGGTGTGTCGTAGCGACCCCCAAACATAGACTCCATACCCTGGGACTGACTACTGTCTCCCAGGGCATGTAAAGTCACCATTGGCTTTACTAGTCTTAAATTGTGAACAGTACCAGTACAAAACATCATATTGTGGACTTACTGGTTGGGGCAATTCGATTGTCCTGGGATCTGTTGTTCGAGGGGCACTGTCCAGTCCCCCCCGACCGAGTTTTGGCTGGTGGCAGTGGATACTACTTTTTATATTCGACCGCAAATATATTCCTATGGGATTTTCCCATTGTTCGAGGCTACCACTTTTTAATATAGCCTCGAACATACCGCTGGTTTATTAAATTAATATAAATTCACTGGTTGGTATTTATTGCCGAAACCTGGTTCCAAAATGGCATTTGTGTTCACTTCTGTGACTCCAACCCAAGTCGAGCCCTTTGTTCCAATTTTTGGCGGGCTTCTCCACAGAAGCCTCCAAAAGTGGTGCTACTCTGTCTGGGTACCACAGGGGTGTGGGAGGGGGTTTAGACACCCTGGACTGAGTTGCCTCAGCAACTCAAGTCACACTCTTGTGTGATTGGCCCAAATGGTGAGCCGCCCAGCTCACCACTTAGCATGTTTGAGTGACAGCTAGGCTGAATGAATCGGGGTTTTCTGCATAAAAGCAGGGCTTTGGGGACTGGAACTTCAGAAGTCGTCACAGGACCTGATGAATCCAGGGAGGGAGAAGCGAGCCAACCTGCAATGACACCACCGGTGGAGCCCTGCTGAACCGTCTCACCACTTTTCCCGACGACAGAGGAGATCTCCAGTCCGCAGAGTCTTCTTCCTTTGACAGGTGGGGATAACCAGTTTGCCCGTCTTTTCGCCTTCCTGGACCATCTCGTGGCTGCCTTGCCCGTGCCAAGCACCCCAGCAACCGGAATACCACGGTTTACCACTACCGCGAAGAAAAGGGTAGTACCTTGTAACCGGGAAACTCCGCGGCTGGTTTCTTCCCTGGCAGAACAACGACCTTCATCTTTCCTCCACGTCGAGACCTCCTCTTCCTCTGGACGAAATACCAACTTGCACCCGCTGCCAGGAACAACTGCCCCCGCTGGAGCGTTCTTCCCATTTCAGGTACTGTGTCCAGCCTGGCTTCCCTTGCGACAGATCGTTCGGGGTGACAGTAAATCCTCGACTTTCTAACCTGAGTTAGCCTGGGGCCCGTTAACTAACTTTTCCTGACTTGATCTCAATCTTTTATGAACTATCTACAACGAATCTTTGGGCATAACCCCACTGTGTGAACCTGGACACATTTCGCTTGCTCTCTCTAAGGGCGGGCCTGGCATTTGAACTCCCTTGCTCTCCAGTAGACTTTGCCTAACCTGCCTCACTGTGGTTCTTTGAAAAGTATTGAGATTGTGTGCTTTCATAACTTTGCCTTTTCCCTCCCTTTTTCTATAACTTATTAGAGTGCCATCTTATGTTAAGCGCTCACCTCTGTCTGAAAATAAGTGGTGTTTCTCATTAAGACTTGTCTAATAAGTAATCAGGGTTGTATATATATAATAGTGACTGTGTGTTGAATTTAGTTACCTCTTTTTGTGCTAGTGTAATTTACAAGTGTGTCTTTAAATAAATAATTATTTACTTTTACACCAAAGCTCTGGTCAGTGTTTGCTTGTGCTACTGTATCTCTGTACCTATTGTGTATACTCTATATACTGCCTAACTCATCTTGAGAGAAGTCTGACTGCTCAGCCACAGCTACCAGGTAAATCTGGGTGGTACAGACTGCTACCAATTGGATTTACTGCCAACCACCTGTAGTCCTAAATCTTTTGCAGTGGTCCCTAAGGGAACTGCACAGGTTTCTGCCTAACAACTCCTCCAATCCTGGGAGCAGGGGAGAGTCAGAAGACTTTTCTAAGCACCACAGGAATAAGGAAACTAGGCCCCAACATTCTGCAAGCCCTTCCCAAGCTCGCAGAATCAGGGAGTGCCTAGAGAATCAAGAAGCCACCTCCATTAGCAGTGCCTCTGAGTCTGAGGATGAGTGGACTCGGGTGACTAAAACCAAAAAGGCAAACAAAATTAAGAGAGCTATGCAAAAAGATCCCCTTAGGCAAATCAAGGCGATTAGGAGTGTTATAATTCCATAACATAAAAATGCAAAGTATTCTGTCTGGGGACACCTAGAATTATACGAACAAATGAAGACACTTTTCATCTGAATGACAGCCAGAATTGCATACAGTATGTGAAGTGGACCTTCTCTTCTGAATACTCCAATTTCTTTGCGGGACTAGAGGATCAGAACGATTCAAGATGGTCCACCTACAGGGCAGCCATCTTAAAACATTTCTCTGCACATAGAAACCCCGAAGAGGCCCGCAAGGCAGCGTACAATTTGCAGTGCGGGGAAGATCAGGCCCCACAAGAATGTGTGGAGGAGCTGAAACGTGCCTTTGCGCAGACCACCAGGAGGGTGCACAAGATAGTCGGGAGTTCATCACCAACCTCTTCCATGCACTCCCCAAATATATAATGACCCAGCTGGTGAGGTACTTTCATGAGAAGAGATCATTGGTCTGGGTCATAGAACAGCCATTTTTATGAGGTACAAAAATCTGTAGATAACAAGAGCACAAACAAAAACCCCAAACCAGCCAACACCCCTGCTGCTGCTAAGGTGGCTGAGGTGAAGGTTTCCCCCATTTTAGATCTGGAGATGGGGGGGGCCTAAAAATATATCTGTATAAAATCCATCCAATCAAGGGACCAGAAGGCCCTCTAGCCAATCCCAGACAGGTGGTAGTCAGGGAGGTAATCCGACAAATGGGACCCCTAACTCCCCTGATTACATCAGCTCCTGATAAAAGGGTAACAAACTTCCCTCCTAACTTTCCCCAGGAGGGCAGTAATCTCCCAAATGCCGGGATGAGTTTCTTTCCCTGGTAACCTCAAAACTTCAACCTACAGAACAACTCTCCTTTCTTTCCCCACTTTCCAGAGCACAGAAAGCCCAAACCGGGAGAGGGGAGGCCAAGGGGAGAGGGTTACCCCAATTTTCCAAACCCATGGTACTATCGGAGAAGGGATAGTTACCCTTCCCGTGATTCACCTAGGATGGACCAGAGACCCCCGTACCAGCCGGAATGGGTGTCACAACTGGAGCGCCAGGTCCAGAACCTGTGCCAGGATCTGGGTCACATGTTGAGGGCTCAGCAGAACCCTCAGATAAACATGGCGGCTCAGAACCCCACAAACCCAGGGTCTGGTACTCCAGAACAATGATGGGGCAAGAACCGTGACAACTCACCAGTTCCAGAGGAGGAGGCACGGGGGAAGGGAGGTGTAAAGCCTTAGAGTAAGCTTCCTTCCCCACCCAGGAAAAGCCCCTGGACCCCCAGGAACCGGAACCACAATCTCCTACCCCTGAAAGTCTGCAACCCAAGGAACAGAGGGCGGGTAGGAGAAATAAAGAACCCAAAAAGGCCCATTTTGTGGAGGAGGTTAGTGTCCTCCAATTTGAAGGGGAAGGATCCTCAGAGAACTCTGGGAAAATAATCTTCCCCTTCAGGAATGGGGGAACGCCTCCCAAAGAAAATTGGGTTCCAAGAGATCCTAATAAAGACTGGGTGAATGTGGGGACTGAGTTAGAATCGCCCATCATCGAACCCCAGAATGATAATCCAGAAAACCACATTGCCCAAACTTATTCTGGTGACTGCCTCCAAAAAGGGTGGGTGGGGACGGCCCAGAATCAGAAAAAGGGGAGCCCAAAACTCCCCAAATATCCAACTGTCATATTTTTTTTGCAGATCCCCAAGCTCCCACACAGAATCATGGCCAAACTACCCCTGTGTCGGAATCAAGAATCAAGAAACTGACCAACCAACTGGCCCAAAATGCACAATATCTCTGCCCCCTTGAGGAGAAGGAGGGAAGATTTTGTGCACCGGTCCAAGTACAAGGGCAGTGTACAGTGTCGGCACTGGTGGACACTGGATCCCAAGCAACTCTTCTGTCAAAGAGAGCCATTGATCAGCTGAATTCAGGCAGGGGGAGAGATACCAGCTCACTCTCACCCCTCTTCCTGGAAAACTTCAGAACTTCGATGGGAATTAAATTTCTGTCGAGGGGACTGCAGATCTGGAAATTAAAATTGGGTGACACAAGGTGAAACACCCAGTCATTTATTTATTTTATTATTTTTTTTTATTTATTTAACATTTATAAAGCACTCACACAGCCCGCAGGCATTGAGGCGCTGTTACAGGAATTGTTTGTTTGTCTTAGTTGCGTAATTGTGTTTTTTTTGTCTTAGTTACGTATTTATAACGCGCTTAAACACCCAGAGGTTTCTAAGCGCGGACCCGGGGATCGAACCTGTTGTCGCTTCGTGTCGTCTTGCTTCCAAGGCATGCACGCTGCCGCTGAGCTATCCTCCCGGGACAATAATCATAATCATGACTCCGGAGGGCACACCCTGTCTACTGGGGAATGGCATCCTGCGATGGTTGTCCCCCCTAATAGACTGTATAAACAAGGTCCTCTGGACCCAGACCAACCGACCAATAAAATTAAAACATAGTGTCAACCATGTTAGTTTAAATGGCACATGCCACATGGTTGAACAAAAACAGGGTCATATTGAGTTCCATTTTCAAAACTACCGAATCCCTGACGTGACAGTAATTGCAGTAGGACAACAAACTGGTGATGGGAATTCTGAAAATCAACCTTCCTTTCAGTTTTGAGTGACATTCCACACTGAAAGGAAATACTCTGAAGTTCTATACTAATTCACAATCAGAAAATCCCAATTCCATAGTCCAAAATGATGAGAAACCAGCTAAAAGTTTAGCTGACATTCAGAAAATTAGAGAACAGTTACTCATCCCTATTCAGTTAAATGAGGGGAAGAAATCTGTTCTCGCCTGAGTGTGCGTGAACAATGGTAAGAGCTTCATCAGCGAAGCAATGTTTCGAAAACTACCAAAATATCCAGCCATTCCCACATTTAAATTGATTGACAAATGGGAAATGGACCCGGAAACTCCCAATTCCAAACATCTCCTGCCTAGCATGTGTATGCTCAAAATTTCTATGGGCAACAAAAGCATAGTACATAACTGTAGGGTCGTGCGAGATGTCCCTGCTGCATTCTATCTAGGCAGCAACATTCTCAATTGCTTTGCCCTTCATTTGGACCTGATAAACTACAAAACCTGGTCCTGATTAGATGGTAATCCCATGGACTTTGATGATTCAGAAAAAGCATTTCAGTCAGCCTAATTGCTGCCGTATGCAGTTGAAGCTCAAATTGGAGAGGAAATCACCATCCCAGAACGGACACGACTATTCCCACTTGAATTAAAAATTAAAAGAGGACAGAAACTGCAAAATCCTGATGCATATGTTCACCTCATTGCCCATCTCCAACAGCAACGGTTGGGGTTAAACCCAACACCATTACTCAATGTAGAACATAACACCATTCCAATATTGATGGATAAGAGCAACCTTAGGAGTATCACTCTGGGCGCAGGCCCCATGATTGGAATGGCGGTTGATGACCGACATTTTTCCATAGATGTAGGTAATGAACTGATAGGACCAATCCCCAATGACTGTTTGTTTTCATAGTGATAGCAACAATGACATAACACCAGACAGGATCTTCACCCGCCAAGGGGGGAATTTCCTGGTGTACTCTTCCTGCCCTTATGGTAAGGAAGAGGTGACCTGTGACTTCAGGAGGGATGAGGTGATCTTCCAGGTCCACAAGGACTGCCTCCCCTGCCTGCAACCCTCTGTCCAGGTCGATACTTTGACCAGGGACCTCTCCACCCAGCTGGAGGAGGCCGCAGAAATAGCCAAACCAGAAGTCTTTCCAGGCTTCAGGCAAATGATTGAAGAGAGAGTCAACCTAGCTGATGCCTGTGAGACTCTGGAGCAAAAGCAAAAGTTGAAACAAGTTTTCTTAGATTTTCAGGATCTCTTTGCGGTGGACTCATATGACTGTGGTCGCACCGAAATCCATACAATAACAATTCCCACTGACCCTGGTGTGACTCCAGTGTTTGTGAAGCAATACCGCTTGCCTCTCGCATCCATGGAGTCCGTGATGGAAATTATCAAAAACCTTGAGGCCCGTGGGATGATTCGTCCAGTCCACAGCACCTTTAATAATCTGGTGCTGGGGATTTTAAAACTGAACAGCCAGTGGAGACTTTGTGCTGACCTAAGGGAGCTAAACAAACGGGTCCATATGTCCCGATGGCCCCTCCCATACATTGCCCAGGGGCTGGCCTAGATCCAGGGGTCAAAGGTATACACTGCCATTGACCTGACCAATGGGTACTGGACCGTACCTGTCAGTGGGGAGGACCAATACAAGCAGGCCTTTACCTTCGGGGGGCAGCAGTACACATGGACCCGGACTCCCTTCGGATACATCAACTCCGGCAATGAATTTAACATATTCTTACACAAGGCCATGCCCGACTTGGGTGAAAGGGGTAACCTGGCCTATGTAGATGATGTTCTGATCAAAAGCTCAATTGTGGAGGAGCACATAGCGGAAATCTGTTATGTTCTGATGCAGTTGAGGGTTGCCGGAGCAAAACTATCTTTCCAAAAGGCACAGTGGTGCAGGACCCGTGTCAATTTCTTGGGGCATGAGATAACTCCTGAGGGCCTATGTCCCCAGGAAAAGAAAGTGGAAGCACTCCTGAAACTAAAAGACCCCACAACTCTGCGTGAGCTAAGGAGCCTCCTTGGATTGTCTAATTACAGTAGGAAGTTAATTGAGGATTACGAAGAGATGACAAGACCCCTGATCCATCTGTTGAAGGGGGGGTCAAGTGGGAGTGGGGTCCAGAACAAGCCGAGGCAGTAAAGCAACTCAAAAGAAGCCTCTCACAAGCACCTCGTCTAGCTTACACTGTCAAAAACAAGGAGTTCTTCTTGGAGACAGGGTTCTCGAATACATGCTTGACCGCACTATTATATCAAAAGCATGAAAAGGTCAATAAAGTCATCTCCTATGCAAGTAAGACTTTATCCTCTGTGGAGGAAAAATTCAATGATTGTGAGAAGGCACTGCTGGCAATGGTGTAGGCATTGAAAAATTACCACCCATTCATCCGAAGGGAACACATCATAGTGGAGAATCCACACCATACTCTGCAATATCTCCAAAGTGACAGAATCCGGGCCGGAAATGTGAGTAATTCCAGAATTACTTCCTGGATTCTGTCAATGCAAGGCTTTCCTATGGAGGTCAGATATGGCCAAAACAAGAAGAGTCGCCTCGCACAAGTTCTGGCTGACGTCCATGATTGTGCCAGAGAAAACCGTCTCGAGGACGAAAGTCTTAAAACCCAGGACAACATGGAGGCGTACTTCAATTCCCTGCACAAAGTCCATGAAGAATACAAAAAAGGTAGCAGGCGCCCCTCTCTCGAATGAAAACAGCATGATAACCTGTTCAGTGGTTTTTAACCACTTTGAGAGTTATAAGCCATCTGCTTTTTGCTTACTGTATCTTTCACAGATGGGAAATATTCATTTACATATCAGTCTTTGTCCCGCCCACATGAGCAGTCCAGCATCGAAATGCTATGACAATTCTCCACTGAACAAGAGTACCAACAGCACCCCATTGACGTGTTTCAGCCTTGTTGGGCCTCATCAGTGAGGTGAAGCTGTGCCTCTCTGAGCACAGTGAGCAGGGAGTCCATGTCTGGTTGCCCCCAGGTAACTAAGGGTGACCAACCCCAAGTTCCTTCCAAAAATACAAAAAAGGTAGCAGGCACCCCTCTCTCAAAAGAACACAGCATGATAACCTGTTCAGTGGTTTTCAACCACTTTGAGAGTTCACAGCCATCTGCTTTTTGCTCACTGTACCTTTCACAGATGGGAAATATTCATTTGCATATCAGTCTTTGTCCCGCCCACATAGGCAGTCCAGCACCGAAATGCTATGACAATTCCCCTCGAACAAGAGTTCCAACATGAACCCCATACACGTATTTCAGCCTTGTTGGGCCTCATCAGTGAGGTAAAGCTGTGCCTCCACACCTGGGGGAACCAGACGTGGACTTCCTGCTCACTGTGTTCAGAGAGGCACAGCTTCACCTCACTGATGAGGCTGAACAAGGCTGTAACATGTGTATTGGGTTGCTGTTGGTACTCTTGTTCAGAAGAGAATTGCCATAGCATTTTGGTGCTGGACTGCCCTTGTGGGTGGGACAAAGACCGATATGCAAATGGTTATTTGCCATCTGTGAAAGGTACAGTGAGCAAAAAACAGATGGCTGCGAACTATCAATGTGGTTAATAACCACTGAACAGGTTATCATGCTGTGTTCTTGTGAGAGAGGGGCGCCTGCTACCTTTTTTGTAAGTCTATGAAGAAGACAATTGCGAGGGAATGGGTGTTCCTACCATGTTGACAACAACGGGGAAAAGGAACTAGTGGCTGGCGTTGGAAATGCCTGGGTGAATGATGCCCCGGAACCCTCCGCTGAGTAAAAAAATCGGTCTCCGTGGTGGTCAGGTGGCAGAGCTGATGGCAGTTCATCAAGCCATCCTCACTGCCATCCAACACCAACTCCATGAACTGGTCATAATCACTGGTTCAGATTATGTCAGAAACAGGTTTGTGGAGCACCTGGTAATTTGGAAAGCAAGAGGCATGCTATGTGCTAACAACAAACCACGCAAGCATGGCAAGCTAATACAAAATATTGATGATCTGGTCACCTCTAGTGGGATGACCATCTACTGGAAAAAGATCAAGGGTCATTCCAGAATAGAGGGACCAGACAAAACTGGAAATGACCTAGCTGCTCAGCTGGCCAAAACCGGAGACAACCAGGGGGATCTCCTTGAGATAGAGTCCCTGTTGGGGGAAATCCAGGTTACTGCTATCTCTAGGTCCCAGACAAATGCCCACAATGAACTCTCAACTGCCCAGTGGAGTAAGGAGACCCCAGATGCTGATTTAAACACGGCACAAAAAGGATATCCAATTATTAGTAAGTTTTATCAACACATTGAGGACTCTGAGAACTTTCCCCTGATGGATACCGATTGCATTGGGAAAGAGGACCTCAGAGTTTTGATGAAATGAGACCAAAAATGTTCAGCATCCAAGACGGTTTGTTGCTGAGGAGATCCATAACTGGCTGTGACCAGTGGGTGCTCCCTACCTCATTCCGAAGCCTGATGCTAAGTCACGCCCATGATGCGGCCACAGCCGGTCATTGGGGGTTTTATACTACATTGGAAATCTTGTGAGAGGTTGCATACTGGCCACACATGGGGCAGGACCTCAACCAATACTTGAAGGAGTGTCTTGTGTGTCCACAATTTCAGCCAACATCACTCACACACCAAGCTCCCCTCCAAAAGAGGGGGATGACACTGCCTTGGTCAGATTTACAAGTAGGTTTCATCGGGCCCGTGATTCACTCCTATAGGGGGAACAAGTACAAGTTAACCGTAACATGCTTGTTTATTAAATGGGTGGAATGCCTCCCGCCCCAAATTGCAAGGCAGAAAAAGCAGCTGCCCTGATGATCAATCACATCTTCTCGTGTTTTGGACTACCCCAAAGGATTGTGTCAGACCGAGGTAGTCACTTCACCAACGAAGTGATGACAAAGATGTGGGGGATACTTGGGGTAAAAAGGAAACTACACATTGCATACCGCCAATCCTCTGGTGGTGGAGCTAAAAGGTACAATAAAACCATAGTGAGCATATTAAAAAAGTTTGTGGCAGACTCTGGGCCAAGTTGGGATATTCGATTACCACTTGTCCTGATGGCCATCAGATCTAACCCTTCTTCTGCAACTAAGATGTCTCAGTTTGAGCTGATGACTGGATGAAGGATGGTGCTACCCCAGAATCTGCTCTACAGAACACAAGAGCATACACTAATAAATGTCCACAACTCATGAGCATGTTGAGAATCTGAGAAAACACTTTCAACATGCTTTTGCAAATGCTCAGCGGAATCTAGAAAGATCTGCAGACAGCATGAAGACCCACTATGATCTAAAGACAACCAAAAAGGAATACCAATTAGGAGGCAGGGTCTACTTGTACAATTTCCAAAGGAACCAAACCTAAGAGCGGAAATGTTGGCCTAGCTGGCAGGGACCTTTTGAAATTGTGGACAAAATCTCACCACTCGCCTACAGAATCTGCATCCCCAAGGCCGACTTGACAGAGAAGTGGGTCCACATCAATCAGCAAAAGAGTTGCCACCACAGGCACACTTTGCAGCAAATAGGGGTGCCTACAGAAAACCCAATGTGAGATACTTCTGAAGCATAGGAATATTACAAATTGTCACTGAATGCATGTGTGTATCCCACTGCTGTGATCCCGATTGGAGGACAGTTAGTGGGAAAATTGTCATAACCGGTTTGTGTTCTATTTTATAGATTTGCACTGATTACACCGTCCTTACCAAGGAGGACCTAATCGGGAACCCGGAAAGGAGAAACCCAAGGAAATCTGGAGTGTTGCTCCACACCAGGAAAGAAAACCCTGTTCCAACCAGAGGCAGCGAGGAGAGCGTGCTGCATCATTCGCTGATGGAAGAAGGACATGACTGAACCTGCTCTTTCAAGAAAAGAAAAAATCCCCCTTGCCCGACTCCCCCATGACTGGAAGTCCAGACGAAGTCGGGGAGGAATCTGTGGGATAGTTTGACCCACTCACTGTGCTCTGCTACATCACTTTACTGCATTGGTGCAAGAAACAGCACAAAATGGCTATGCTGACTCCTGTGCACGCCAAGATCTCTAAACTGCGTTTGTATAACAACCAGAAAATGGCTGCACCACCCTACCACACACATTTCGGTTGGAGTGGAACAGAGTGCTCACTGCAGGAATATGGCAGTGTGCTCTGCAACATGGAACATGGAGTAAAGTGAAGTGAAAGAGGCAGCATTATTTTGCTGAAAACTCAAAATGCCTCTTTAAATGACATCTTTTCAATCTTAAAAGTGCTGTTTGGCGCTAACCTCATCAATTTTTCATGAACCACTGTGATTGAAAAGGCCCTGCAATGCCCAGGATCATTCATTGTGTCTCAGAGGAACCGGGCCTCATTTGAATGACAGCTCCTGTCAAATTTATCTTTGAAAAATCAACCAGGGGCTTAGTTTTCATTTTACATGGGAAATGTGTCTACTTTCTTTGCAACAGTATCAAGGATCAGCTGTCCAGAAAAAGACTCTAAATAGATGCCTGTAACTGTATCGATGCTGCAAAACAACTCCAGCACTCAAGAAAAGTATAGCTTCAGAAAGTGTATATTTCCTGGTTTGAAAATCAAATTTATAGAAATAGTAAAATGTGCTTTTTCCTGACTGAAGGGGGGAAACTCGCCTAATTAAAAGTACATTGTTGTGTAAAGGCCCGATTACTTAAAAATGTTAAAGGATTTGTTACTTGTAGAAATACACCTATAGACTGTTTTAATTCTATAGGTTTAAAGTCAATATTTAAAAGGACTTCCCAAGTCTCATCAGACATTCGTCTTTGCTCCAGGCTGGGACAATAGCAGGCTAAGACTCTCACCTGTCAAGTGTGAGGGACAGGAAACTTCAATCAAGAGAGAGGCCTCTCATCCTGCATTTAAAGGAATTGAAATTTGCTTGCAGTTGGGGAAAAGAAAAAAAAAGGATTAAGTGAAAATAGGCTTCCTTTTGTGTTTAAAAAGTCTATTTTGTAACTGAACTTTCAAGACATTTCACTTTGCAGCAAGAAGGAGGAAAAATATGAAACGTTTGTAGTTTTAAATCTAATATTATGCTCTTTCTTTGAAAACTTGGTTGAACTCATTACTGCATAAGGAACAGAAGTTGTAAAGAATGATATTGCGCACATAACATGTTGTACACACATCCCAGAAGTAAATGCGCATCTGTGTACAAAGTTGGGAAATTTTAGGCCAAATCTTTAATGGTTAAAATTGCCAAAATATAGCAGAAAGGCAAAACCATGTCCCACAGACTTGGGGTTTGGACTGAAATGTGACCCACAGAATATGTAATCTGTGTATCTGATTTCCTCAGAGGTTATAACTGTATAAATATGTATTTGTGGTCAAATGAAATTTTGGTTCCAGTAGCTAGGGGAGGTTTCGACTCATTGTAAAAATCATCCCATAAACATGACATCCTTTTCTGTGATCCAATCAGCGAAGAGCAAGGCAGAAACTATGCGCTTGCCCAATCCTAGCATTCTGGGTGTGGGAAGTAAGCCTGCCCCTGCCATATACTTTAGTGATGTCATCTGGCATGATAAATAAGGGAACCTGACAGCACACAAAACACACTGATTCCTGACTTTCTTCTTGATTTCCTGCGTGGCGACCTGATCCTGATTTCTTCATCCAGCTTGATCCCTATTCCAGATTTCATTGCAAAGCCAAGGCCTCTGCATTGCTTAACCCCTTTTCAGCTAGGCCTCAAATTCTGAACATCCCAAAAACCCAAGGGGAGTATCCTGATCCAGTCTGGCTTGCTACTGCTAAATGCATGCCTGCAAACTCGCCATCCCACCGATCTGCAGTCTCCAGTAACCAGAAGGGCCAGTCCAGTGCAGTCCAGTGACCAGAACAGCCCAGATGATGATCGTGTCCCGCCCAATATGCCCAGCTGTCCTTGGTTAGACCCGATCTGTGTGATGACCAGAACTCTTAACGGTCCAAAATCCTAAATAAAAGTGGACTGTAAGTATTAATAGGATTCATAAGAAAACCATAGCATACTGTGCCTTGCCTTGTCTCATCCCAATCTCTAAACCATCCTATCGTTACCTTAATAACTTGTAACATTGTCAGAATCCTTATAGCCATCCTGTCTTTGATGTATCTTGTTAAGCGCCATTTCTTTAGTCATTTTCATCTTGTGTAAATCTTAAACTGTCAATCCTACTTTGAGTGATCCAACTGGTTCCGCCGGGGCGGGTGCTGGGGATCTGGTGTTGAAGTCATGAATCAACTCTAGAGCTTACTGGGTCCCTCCTTGATATTCTGCCAGAATGATCTAGCATAGAGTGAAACTATAGTAACTACTTTCTTGTCCAAACTGAGTTTCTTTTCTGTTTTCACTACCTGATTTTTCTAAGAACGCCTCTCATTCAACATTGCATATCTTCCTCAGTTTAATAGCCAGAGACTTCATTTCAACTCTGGATTATACCTAAGATGTATAACTACATCAGTGTATTTCACCCATTTTTCTTAAAATCCTTTTGGTTAATTTTAGGAGGGAATCAACAATTTTGCAAAGTTTTACATGTGTGATTTTTATTCTAAATTAATTTCAACCTTCCATTTAGATTCAAAGTGTTTACTTTTGCTCAAACTATAGCTCATGATCTTTAGTATCTGTCCAATGTTGCTCCCATAGAAATGTGTACTGATTTAAGCATTTTTGCACACATTCATTGTTTTACCCAGCCATTTCCGAATGTCATTTTAAAGTGTAAGATTTCAAATCTGTTTTCTTCTCTTGTTTGGGGAGGGAAGGTTGGATTCGAATTATGTTTTCTATTCCTTATTCCTGATTACCTATTCCTTATTCCTGATTACCTGCTGCTTCCTTATATCTATTTAAAATTGTTTGTTTGTGGGTTGAGGAATATTGCAGGGGGAAAATCCTAACTTAAGTGCTATCTTTCCAAATAAGCCAAAAGTGTTCTTTTTTCTGGTGTTTTCCTTCTGTGTTGCTAAAGAGTGAAATTAAGTGCATTACATACCTCCCTATCTGTTATTGAACATTGTGAAATGGACACTTTTGGGATTTAACCCAGTTATTTTTCTCTTTCTTCAGGTAGTACATTGGCCAGGAAATAGAGTGCGCGCCTCACCCCCCCTTCTTTTTTTTTATGATTCCTGGTCCATTGTGACCCGGGGTATTTGAATAAGGGGTGTGATATCAGTGGTATATCACTCAAAATATTGGACTTATAGATATAATAAAATAAGCATTCCAGCCGTGCGCTGCATACTAGGCTGAGACCAGGGTGCATCACCTGATTGAAATACTTAACATGATACAATGCTGGAGCACAGCGACTTGAACCAGGCTTAATTCTCTTCTATCGTCAAACAAATGACTCCAAAATATAACCAGCTTCCTTCATCACCGTACTCAGTTTAGAAAGGTTTGCAGCTGTTCAAGAAACCCTGTTCCCAGCATTGTACACTTGCACATCGCCCAGTAATATTGGGATATCTACAAAGTTGCCGACCTGCAGTTTTAACATAAGGGCCGAGTGGTCACTATAGGTATTAGGGCAGACCTCCATGCCTATTATATATGTTGGAGCTTAGGAATATTGCAAAAGAAGTAATCTAGAGTTGCAGCCCCATTCCAGCGAGTCCATGTAACAATCTCAGGAATGTCTTCCACTGTTCTTCCATTCAACATACGCAACTCACATTCCTTCATGAAATTGAGCCATCTTTCCCACTGGTCATTGCTACATGGACTCATTTGACAAGATTGCCTGACACACACTGTTTCCTCAACTAAACTATTGTCAACGCAACAAGCATTTAGATCTCCACCAATGGTGATGAGATCAGTGCTTTCCAGGCCAGCCCAGTTTATCACCACTTCATTGTATTGCTTCTGTACATCTAACTCCCCCACCCCACTTTTTTGGGTCATAGATGTTAATGAGCAACTTCTTAATTCGTTTCCCACTACCAAATATGACCACCTCATCTTATATTCATATAACTCCCACACATCCATGGTTGTCTGCCCAAGATGTACCTGCATTCAAGAAAACAAAAACAAAATACAAGGAATACGCGGTTCAAATCTGCCTATTTTATTTCCACGACCGCTGCTTGTGAGACTCGAAAATAAGTATTTGTTCTGGGGAACTGCAGATGGAATGCATCCTGCATAAAAGCACGCTGCCTTCCGCAGTGAAACAATGACTAAAAGCAGGAGCTTTCACTCAGGAACCTTTCGCGTGCACCTTTAAGTCTTTAAAATAGCAAGAGAGTTTAGGGAGATCTCAAGCTGTGCCTTGCTTGACACATAAAAAAGTAGTTGTTCTGTTTTGTGCAACTTTAATGCATCATGCACAAAAACAAGCTGCCTGCCGGTGTCAATACATGACTACAAGCGGGAGCCATCACTCAGGGGACTTTTAAGTGGTTTTCTTAAGTCTTTAAAGTATTAGCAGAGTGTGGGGAGATTTAAGACTGTCCATTATTATGTTTAAGTAGTTCAGCCGCTTCTAACTTTGAAACTCACAGCGTACATCACAGGAATTCAAAACATCATAAGCTAAACGCTAATAATTCCTTAGCTTCAGCAGCGGCATCTGTGGATTGATTTTTTTTGCAAATAAATGTGAATGATTGAATGATCAAGGAGTGATGGGTGAGACAAGTGGACAGTAGTTTCTCAGCAGTACATGGCTCGTTGGAATTCAGCATTGGCCCTCTAGTGGGTACTTTTCACTAATGTTTGGCAAAAGATAAAAAATCTTCTGGCAATCAACTGAATGTATCCCAAGGAGCCAAGTACACACTCGTTTAGTAAAATGGCAGTCATTTCACTGCTGTGACTTCACGTCCTCTGATGTCACTTCCTCTAGTGATGGAGGCTACTTAGACTTCCATTTGTTGTGTTTCAGCATGCATTGCCCGATGCCAATTGAAGTAACTGGAGACACGTAAGTATTTAACTCTTCTTTATTAACTTCTCAGTAGCCGGCGTCCCACACAGCGTCCCTCCCTTCCAACCTCGTACCTCCGCCAACTGTCCTTTTGAGAACGTTCGCTTTTCCCCCAACATTCTACATCTTACATCTCACGCGCCAGCGGGGACACAGAGCGTGATACATACATATTAAACTTAACTGGAATACAACACCAATAAAGCAATAGAATGAATACAACAAGATCGAAACGTAGCAACATGCTAAGGGTGAGTACGTGGCTTAAAGTATGTGCTAAGGAAGATAAGCAGAATACTGAATATTGGGTCGATCAAACAGACTCATCTTGTCCCAAATAAATTTAAGACAGGGTTTATACTACAACATTTCCAGGGTCACTTCTATTGTGTTGATTTTAGTCTCATTCCGCCTGCAGCAAGTTGTGAGCTGGACACAGAATCACAATGGTTACATACAGTTGGCAAAATTGACAAACTGTTTCGCCATTTATGCAACCGTGCAATTTTGCATGCACACGTTCTGTGCAGGCTTAATTCGCAACAAAGACTTACATATTTGGTTTGGGTGGCTTCATGACAATTGGATTTGCAAGAGTCCGTCGTGCTACTGGTTCCTTCATTGCAATTTGTCATGCACTGGAAGAATGAAGGAAGGTGGAATGGCCCATACTCATGAATTCAGATGACTTAAGTACATTTATTTGCACACCGGTTCAAGATTTTAAAAGTTATTTTAGAGAAACTATGGCCATGACCACTGTATATTAGTTTTCTGTGATTGGAGCATCCCACACAGGTCAAGATTGAGCTGTCTAGTCAGTGCCCATGCTCTTGGCTGCATTTTGGGAACCCATAAACCGATAAGGGAAAACAAAATTGTGGTGCATTCTATTTATGAGCATGAGGCGTGTGAGGCATTGATGGGGCATTAAGACTGCCATACGTCGCATTAGTATAGGAGATCACATTGCCATATGCCAATGTGCATGTGAAAATGTGCTTAATTCTCTCAACTTGCACCTCCACAATCTCTTACGGAATTTTCTTTTATGTTATTACAGTCATAATCCTTTAATAATTTGCAGAAACATTTCGTAAAGCAAACTGAATAAGAACAAGGTTAAAGACAATTGGCCAAGCAAGGGATTAATATTACAATCTCCTGACACTGGTATGGTGCCCCAAACATGTACTCCTTCTGCTGCGTTCCGTGGCAATCCCAGAATTGAGCATTTCATGACTTATATATGCACAATAAAAGAAGTGATGGCTGCAAGGTCTGGAATTAATTCGAACCTCTGGCATTGCACTAGGCAACCGCCCAGACCATCGTTCTTCCACCTGCCAGGCCATTACCAGAAGGGGAAAGACCATATGTAAATCAGGCTTGGCTCCACAATGGCTCCCTTTTGTAATGGCTTGGCAGGAGACGAACAATGGTCTGGGGGGTTGCCCAGAGCAATGCCAGAGGTTCAGACTTATTCTAAACCTTCCAGCCATTACCCTTTTGTTTTGCTATAGTGACCCCGAGTTGGATGGCTATGCCCAGACGTGGGTCCGTGCCTGCTGAGCCTAGACACCCGAGCTAGTCCTCACTGATTAGGTCCAATGAGGCAAAAACATTTTTGGGGATGCTTATGGTTTCATGCAGAAGAGATGTGACCACACAGTTCGGGCTGACTTCCTCTTTTGGGGTGGGGCCAGGTCTGATTTGATATGGGTTTCTCCCTTTTGTAATGGCTTGGCAGGCGAAGAACGATTGTCTGGAGGATTGCAATGCCAGAGGTTAAGATTAATTCTACACCTGCCAGCCATCACACTTTTGTTTTGCTATAGCCACCCTATCACGTGGGCATAAATATGATCAACCTAACAAATTGGAGTATGTATAATCTGGGAGTGTCAACCTGTTAATCAAGGCAATGGAAAGATTTCCCCAATCAGAAATTGTGATGTCAATATGACACACTGTGAGAAAATTAGTGGGTATTTAAGTTGAAATCCACATGAAGTACAAAAGTGAACTCTGGGATTTTGAAGGCTGCAGAAAAGGGTAACCTCTGTTCTATTGGATAAGTGCTGGGATGCGATAGACTCTGAAGGTTAGAGAGACCATGGGCCTTAACCAAGAGGAAGACTGAACCCGATTTTACCTAAGGCAGACCCGCTTCTCTAGAGGTAGTTGAAACAGACCAGAGGGGCTGGCTGACTGGGAGATTACTTGCAGAAGCTCTAGGGGACCATACAACCTACCTTAAAAGAATTACCTAAAAGTGGCTATACAAATTCACCAATGCAATTAGACATTCATTATTTCTCTGATAAGTCCCTGGAGGGGGAGACATTTGGGATGCCACTAGGGTAGGATGATTCCAATGCTTTAGTATTTTGGTGGGAAAGGCATCTTGCTTTATCCCTGTTTTCAAACCCAAGTGAGATTTAGTGTTTAGTGTAGAGCAAACAACATTTTCCGATGCAGTGTGCAGTGTCTGATAAATCGTAACCAATGGAATGCAAATAGAATGTTGTAGCATGTTAGTGTAAAATGTATCCTACTTTTTGAGCACATTCAAAACTACGTTGAATTGGAACCCAAAAGCATTTATTTACAGTGTGTACAGTCCCTTGCAACCAGAGCCAAATAAATTGTACCCTAATCGTTTTCACATGTGTAGTTAATAACTGAGACTGTGAATCTGTATGGACATTTAATTCAAAGAAAATATGCAGAGCAATATTCTATTTTGAAAACAAATATTTAAAAAGTGGTCTGCGCTCAGCATTTGAAAAATACATGTGTAATATTTTCAAGTCACTGCCAAATATAATTGACATGGCTGGACAAAAAGACGTCCAACTACCAGAACGCATTCTGTAACTTTTATTAGTACCCGGCGAGAGTCAAGCAGAATGCAACACGCATTCGGATTGGCTCTCGCTGAGTTGTTACCCGGCCGAGAATCCTTCGATTCTCAGCTGGGATTCCAGCTGCCTTATCCTCGGCGAGAAGCGTGGCAGCCCTTCAGCCAATGAGGAGGCTTGAAGCAGGGCCATTCCCGCTCCGAGCCACCCCATGGCTGAGAGGCTGCCCTGGCCCCCACTGGGGACTTGGGTAAGGCTTTTTTTATTGTTTTTTTCCCTTTCATCCCTCCTCCCTACACCCTGCCCTCCACACCCCACTTACCTTCTTGCTCCTTTGTCCCCGGTGGGGGGCGATGGCAGCCTCCAGCCGTGTGGAGACTCAGAGCGGGGACGCAGATACATTTCTTTTTTAAAACATGTTTCTTCCCCTCCCACCCCCGCCCCGAACCCCACTTTCCTTCTGCTCCTTTTTTTGGGGGCAGACGCTTCCGATGGCCACCATGGAAAGGGAAAATGGACTCTGTTTTCCCTTTCCCGGCAGCCATTTTCTTGGTCGTTTCTTTTTTTTCTGTCCAAAAATGCTGCAGCGTTTTGGGACAGAATAAAATGCTTTTAGTGCCCCAGTCACGCAGGTATGAAAGTGCTTTTTATGCTACTGTGTGTGTTTTTTTTCCTTTATAGCATTAAGGGGTCATGGTTATAAAACCTACACATGATTAAAATGTGCACCTTTGATAGGTGTTTGATAGGCCTGTGCAATAGATTAACAGCTGGGTTTTTGTGAAAATGTAAAATATAGGGGCACAGAAAAATGTATCTTTAACAAGTGGCAATTGGAAGAAACCAACCTGAATCAAGTGTCAGCTATAGGTTTGAACTCTGACATCTGGTATCCTGCTCAATTCACCTCCCACAGCAATGAGATGTGAAAACATATCCCATGCTTTCTCACAGAGGTGAACTTGTGGAGGCTAAGCAATAAAGATAACAACTGGCCTCTGCTACTCAGTCACAGGAAGGCCTGAAATGAATAACCCTTTTAAGGTGCCATTTTTTATGGTCTGCATGTGTGTCTATGGTGCCCTTAATATGATGAACAAATAATAGGAGTTAAGTTTTACCAGTGGATCTGTTTTGCCTAATCTGAGATATCAAACTCGCAGGCCTCTCTTAAAAAAGGAGCTTTTATCTCTGGAAGAAAAAAAAGTGTATATCTGAAAATCTACTAGACCTGTGAACTGGTCCAAGAGGGGCAAAAACAAAAGTCATAAACCCTAAGAATTGACAGCTAAAGAATTAAAGATGCCAGCTGCTCCATTATTGACAAATAGCTATACAAAGAAATAAAATGCCTTTTAAAAGTTACATAGAGACTAACTATTTCATCCATAATTCCTAAATCAAATGTTATAGCAAAATAATTATTTTTGTAAAGCATTCAGCTCTATTTAGTGGTAAGAACCCGTTTTTTCTAATGTGATTTTAAATTATGCAAATTAAGCAATTTTTCATTTTGTGGCACAGAAATGGTGCACGTCAGTGTGTTTTAGCTCCTAGCATCCACAGTAGCGAGCATTTTACTTTGAGATACAAGTGAGTTAAATGATCACATCTGTAACTCAGTAATCATTTGTGATAGCTTGATGAAAATTGTATTGTTTGATTTGTGCCAGAGAGGAGAACCTTGTGAGCCAATTAGTAAGGTGGTCATATGTGTGAAATTTACCATTTCAGAATGTTACAATGTTTAATGCAAGAAATCCCTGAGATGGTATCACATTACATGGGAGGGGAAACGGGGTGTAATGGTTACTCCCATCAGACTACCCCATTCATTAATATGCCCAATGACTGCGGAGGGGTATGCATACTGTTATGTCACTTTAGGAACACTGCCCAATCACATACATTGACCAACTAGATTGGGGAAAGTATATACACCTCAAATAGGTGTGGTTACTGTTCTATATAAGATTCACACACTCTCACTGAGGAAAGGAGCGACTCACTCACCCATGACTGATTGGGAGGAAGAGGAAGAATTGATAACAACAGAGAAGCAATAACTTGCTAACCTTTTGGACCCATTCATTATTTATTACCAACAACCTGAAAGTGAGGCCGACTAGGTGTTAAAGACCTAGGCCTTCTTCAGAGGGTTAGACAGCAGACAGGGCATGGAGGAAAGGTGATCCCATCTTGCTACTTGTTGCCCACCTGTACCTACAGGGGGAGAATTGAACCAGTCCTTAAGAGGATGGTCACCTGTCTGTGATAAAACAAAAAGAAATTCATATGCGAGGATGATCTAAAGGGTTAATAATCCTTAGAGGAGTGATACTATGAAAGGAATTTGATTAAATGTGTTATTTGTCAGAATTCACAGGGGGGAATATATACATTGATTGTGTATTCCGAGAAGTTAGGGAACATTTCAGAAATGTATGTGCTTCTAGAAAAATATATATATAATCAACTAGGCCCTTTAGTGTGGTCTAGAGTGAGATCGCCTCACTCTTTCTTTGTGCGAAGACGTCTAGCGTGGGAGAATTCTCAGGAGTTAATGGACATTTTACTGTGTGCATACCTAGAAAAAGAATATAACTGAAGTCATTCCTGGATAGACCATCAATTAGAATATTGTTGTTAATGCTAACTTGTGCCAGATAAAAGGGAAAGGGTGTTTGTCCTTGCTACCCAATTTCACTGTTTAAGTTGCTAATTGAAAGGGAGAGAGGTACAATTAAATAGAAACAGCACTGAAGGGAATCTAGCCTACATGCATGTTGAACCTATTTTTCCTTCCTACAAGACATTTACATACATGAATGTCTAGTAGTTTGTTGCAATTGAATTTGTAGAATGCTGCTGACATTCGGACATGCCTGTTGAGGAAGGGGGTGATATTTTGAATAAAGGGGAAGCAGAGAGAATTGGATAGGCAGGAATACTTTAAACACAATTATCTGTTTTCCTCAAATGAAAGATTCCTCCTTGACTGTCATGCATGGTGCATGCATGGCCAGGGTGAATTAAATGTATGGTGATGCGTGTGTTAGAAAAGTCTCTATTTCTATAACTGTAGCTTTGGTAACTGAGGGGAAGAGTGTGTTGATTATTTCTCATTATTGGCCTTTCATAAGAAAACTATTTGTTTATTTTTAAAAAGATTCAATTATTTCTATTTTGTTAATAAATAGACCTTCTGTACAACCCTGTGTCGTTCTTGTCCTGAAAGGGGAGGGAAACTGTAAGGAATTAGTGCAATTAAATTGGGGGTCGAGGATTCATAAAAAGAACTTGATTAAATAAAGGAAAATTGTGCATGCCCGTTTTGGGTGGGTGGAAAGGTCCCCTGAATTAGATGTCACCCGATTAAAACATCCTACAAACTAAGCCACCTCTTTCATAGTCTAACAGAGAATCCATAAATTAACACCTGTGAAAGCTTAGTCATTTAAAAGGAGCTATGGGATGAAACCAAGCTTAGCTGAACCACCTCCATTCCCCTACAGAGAATGGTGTAATTTCAAATTGTATTCATTTTTTAATGTCTTACAGTCTAAAACTTTACACATTTCATAATCATCTAAAACGAAAATCTTAAAACGACATACATAACAGCAACTTTCATCAAAACATTAATAAAAACAGCATTTATAACACACTATTTTACCATAATAAGATCCATATAACAGAAACAATACAGTTCTTAAAACACAATAATTTCATACCCGATTTACCTAAATAAAACCATCACATTCTAAAATTCATCAATTTAGGATGGGCAACATCCTGGTCATTGTTCTCATTGAAATGTGCAATCACGGTCAACTAAACTCTATAAAGTGCTAAATGCAGACTAATACCTTCATTGAATGATCCGGTTGTCACGTTGGAGTATGGCAGTAAAAAAGACAAAAGTCGCTTAAACTAGTAAATGTCACAATACTCCATTGAAGACAAGCGCCAAATTGTATTTAATTATCACTATTTATTCCCCATAGAGTGGTACCCTTTATGATGACAAGTGTTTCGGCTCTCTTCTAAAAGAGGGCTGACGCGTAAGAGAGATCGCTTTGAGTACACTAGGGATTTAACCCTTTATCTCATCAAAGTGAATTGAACCACTAAAGACCAATGGACTAATTGACTATGCCCTGATTTGAAAACGGCCAATGGCTGAAATACGTGTCATCATAAAGGGCACCACACTATGCAGAATAAATAGGGAGAATTAAACACAATTTGGCGCTTGTCTTCAATGGAGTATTGTGACATTTACTGATACTTTATCAGGCCGATTCATGGAATCAATGTGTGCCGAAAATTCCGGCGCAAGCGTGCGAAAATGTGCGATTCGCAGTGAAAGAGCAAAAATCGCAGTGCAAGTGCGAATATCGCAGGGAAACCATCGCACATCTATTCATGGAAGTCCGTGCGCGAGTAAAATCAGGGATGTGCGCTGAAAAAGTGCACGGCGCACGCCGGCGCACAGGTCATCTAACAGCGTGCGCCAAGGCCACAGCGAAAGCGCACATAGCGCGGCGCACATAACAAAAGTAGGCGGAACACAGGGCAGAACACTCGGAATGGGGAACAACTTGTGAAAATGTGGGCGTCACGGGGGTAGTATAGGAGGCAAATGCGCAGAACGCCCACTCGCTCGCCTACAACACGTATTCATGGAATCGAATAGGGCAAACCAGCGCACGGGCAAAGACGCGCACTGACCCAAACCCGTCCACCACAGGAAGGCAGGCGGTAGTGTCCCTGCGCAGGAAAAAAATGTGCGCCAAAATGTGCGCTAACAAAAGCACGAATAAACAGCTCTGATGAATGTCCCATATTGTGGCCCCCTAGGACAAATGACATGCAAAGGTGTACGCGACAAACAGCGACACCCGCTGTGTGAAAAATTAGCTTGTGCGTGTATTTCGTGTGTGTGCGTGAAGTTTCACATGCGATCGGGCATGGGGGAGTGGGGTACGTGTATTTCAGGGGTGCGCATGAAGTTCCACACGCGATCGTGCCTGGGGGAGCGGGATACGTGTATTCCAGGGGTTCGCAGGAAGTTTCAAACGCGATAGGCCCTGTGCAAGTGGTATGCGTGTATTCCTGGGGTTCGCGTGAAGTTTCGAATGCAATTGGGCTGGGTACGTGTAAATCTGGGGTGCGTGGGAAGTTTCACACGCAATTGGCCTTGGTCGAGCAGGGAACGTGTATTTCGGGGATGCGCGGGAATTATCACACGCGACAGGACCTGTGCGAGTGGGGTACGTGTATATCTATGGTGCAGGGGAGACCTACACGTGAATTGGCAGTGTGGGTCCTCCCAGGTGTTTCCTCTACACCCTCCACGGCCCCTGCAGGCAGCCCACACCACAGGGGACTTCATGTTCCGCAGGCAGCCCATCCACCATGGGCATGCCCCCCAGGCAAGCCACATGTCAGCTTGCACCACTACTCCTATTGATCACCAACGCATGACCCCCTGCACCCCCACCCCCCAGCACTGCAGGGCACCTGCCAGCAGGCCCCCACTCATGTCCCCTTGCACCCCCACCCCCCACCAGTGCGGGGCACCTGGCAGCAGACCCCCACTCATGTCCCACTCATGTCCCCCTGCACTCCCACCCCCCACCAGTGTGGGGCACCTGCCAGCAGGCCCCCACTCATGTCCCCTTGCACACCCACCCCCCCACCAGTGTGGGGCACCTGCCAGGAGGCCCCCACTCATGTCCCCTTGCACACCCACCCCCCACCAGTGCGGGGCACCTGCCAGCAGGCCCCCACTCACGTCCCCCTGCACCCCCACCCCCCAACAGTGCGGTGCACCTGCCAGCAGGCCCCCACTCACGTCCCCCTGCACACCCACCCCCCACCAGTGCGGGGCACCTGCCAGCAGGCCCCCACTCACGTCCCCCTGCACCCCCACCCCCCAGCAGTGCGGGGCACCTGCCAGCAGGCCCCCACTCACGCCCCCTTGCACACCCACCCCCCAGCAGTGCGGGGCACCTGCCAGCAGGCCCCCACTCATGTCCCTTTGCACACCCACCCCCCACCAGTGCGGGGCACCTGCCAGCAGGCCCCCACTCATGTCCCCTTGCACACCCACCCCCCACCAGTGCGGGGCACCTGCCAGCAGACCCCCACTCATGTCCCCTTGCACACCCACCCCCCCAGCAGTGCGGGGCACCTGCCAGCAGGCCCCCACTCATGTCCCCTTGCACCCCCACCCCACGGCAGTGTGGGGCACCTGCCAGCAGGCCCCCACTCATGTCCCACTCATGTCCCCCTGCACCCCCAACCCCCAGCAGTGCAGGGCACCTGCCAGCAGGCCCCCCACTCAGGTCCCCTTGCACACCCACCCCCCACCAGTGCGGTGCACCTGCCAGCAGGCCCCCACTCACGTCCCCTTGCACACCCACCCCCCACCAGTGCGGGGCACCTGCCAGCGGGCCCCCACTCATGTCCCACTCATGTCCCCCCACCCCCCACCAGTGCGGGGCACCTGCCAGCAGGCCCCCACTCATGTCCCCTTGCACACCCACCCCCTAGCAGTGAAATTCCGATCCCACGACACAAACCAAAAGTCAACTATGTACATCAACACATGTCTGCCACATGAAGGCAGGCGGTAGCGTCCCTGCGCATTAAAAAAATGTGCGCTAACGAAAAGCCGTATATACAGCTCGATGAATGTCCCATACTGTGGCCCCCCCAGGACAAATGACGTGCAAAGGGGTACGCAACAAACACGACACCCACTGTGTCAAAAATAGTGTGTATTTCGGGTGCTCGCGGGAAGTTTCACACGCGATTGGGGCTGGCCGAGCGGGGTACTTGTACTTCAGGGGCGCGTGGGAAGTTTCACACGCGATTGGGCCTGGGCGAGCGGGGTACGTGTACTTCAGGGGTGCGCATGAAGTTCCACACGCGATCGTGCCTGGGGGAGCGGGATACGTATATTCCAGGGGTTCGCGGGAAGTTTCAAACGTGATAGGCCCTGTGCAAGTGGGGTGCGTGTAATTCCTGGGGTTCGTGTGAATTTTCACACGCAATTGGGCTGGGTACGTGTAAATCTGGGGTGCGTGGGAAGTTTCACACGCAATTGGCCTTGGTCGAGCAGGGAATGTGTATTTTGGGGGTGCGTGGGAATTATCACACACAACAGGCCCTGTGCGAGTGGGGTACGTGTATATCTGGGGTGAGGGGAGACCTACAAGTGAATTGGCAGTGTGGGTCCTCCCAGGTGTTTCCTCTACACCCTCCACGGCCCCTGCAGGCAGCCCACACCACAGGGGACTTCATGTTCCGCAGGCAGCCCATCCACCATGGGCATGCCCCCCAGGCAAGCCACATGTCAGCTTGCACCACTACTCCTACTGATCACCAAAGCATGACCCCCCTGCACCCCCACGCCCCAGCAGTGCGGGGCACCTGCCAGCAAGCCCCCACTCATGTCCCCTTGCACCCCCACCCCCCAGCAGTGCTGGGCACCTGCCAGCAGGCCCCCACTCATGTCCCCCTGCACCCCCACCCCCCAGCAGTGCGGGGCACCTGCCAGAAGGCCCCCACTCATGTCCTCCTGTACCCCCACCCCCCAATAGGATGGGGTACCTGCCAGCAGGCCCCCACTCATGCCCTCTGCACCCCTCCCCAGCAGTGCGGGGCACCTGCCAACAGGCCCCCACTCATGTCCCCCTGCACCCCCACCAGTGCGGGGCACCTGCCAGCATGCCCCCACTCATGTACCCTTGCACACCCACCCCCCACCAGTGCAGGGCACCCGGCAGCAGGCCCCCACTCATGTCCCACTCATGTCCCCCTGCACCCCCACCTCCCACCAGTGCGGGGCACCTACCAGCAGGCCCCCACTCATGTCCCACTCATGTCCCCTTGCACCCCCACCAGTGCGGTGCACCTGCCAGCAGGCCCCCACTCATGTCCCCTTGCACACCCACCCCCAACCAGTGCGGGGCACCTGCCAGCAGGCCCCCACTCATGTCCCCCTGCACCCCCACCCCCCAACAGTGCGGGGCACCTGCCAGCAGGCCCCCACTCACGTCCCCCTGCACACCCACCCCCCACCAGTGCGGGGGACCTGGCAGCAGGCCCCCACTCACGTCCCCCTGCACACCCACCCCCCACCAGTGCGGGGCACCTGCCAGCAGGCCCCCACTCACGTCCCCCTGCACCCCCACCCCCCGGCAGTGCGGGACACCTGCCAGCAGGCCCCCACTCACGTCCCCTTGCACACCCACCCCCCAGCAGTGCGGGGCACCTGCCAGCAGGCCCCCACTCACGTCCCCTTGCACCCCCACCCCCCACCAGTGCGGGGCACCTGCCAGCAGGCCCCCACTCACGTCCCCCTGCACCCCCAACCCCCAGCAGTGCGGGGCACCTGCCAGCAGGCCCCCACTCACGTCCCCTTGCACCCCCACCAGTGCGGGGCACCTGCCAGCAGGCCCCCACTCATGTCCCCTTGCACCCCCACCCCAACCAGTGCGGGGCACCTGCCAGCAGGCCCCCACTCATGTCCCCTTCCACACCCACCCCCCACCAGTGCGGGGCACCTGCCAGCAGGCCCCCACTCATGTCCCCTTCCACACCCACCCCCCACCAGTGCGGGGCACCTGCCAGCAGGCCCCCACTCATGTCCCCTTCCACACCCACCCCCCACCAGTGCGGGGCACCTGCCAGCAGGCCCCCACTCATGTCCCCCTGCACCCCCACCCCCCACCAGGGCGGTGCACCTGCCAGCAGGCCCACACTCATGTCCTCTTGCACACCCACCCCCCACCAGTGCGGGGCACCTGCCAGCAGGCCCCCACTCATGTCCCACTCATGTCCCCCTGCACCCCCACCCCCCATCAGTGCGGGGCACCTGCCAGCAGGCCCCCACTCATGTCCCCCTGCACCCCCACCACCCACCAGTGCGGTGCACCTGCCAGCAGGCCCCATCTCATGTCCCCCTGCACACCCACCCCCCACCAGTGCGGGGCACCTGCCAGCAGGCCCCCACTCATGTCCCCTTGCACACCCACCCCCCACCAGTGCGGTACACATGCCAGCAGGCCCCCACTCATGTCCCCTTGCACACCCACCCCCCCACCAGTGCGGGGCACCTGCCAGCAGTCCCCCACTTATGTCCCACTCATGTCCCCCTGCACTCCCACCAGTGCGGGGCACCTGCCAGCAGGCCCCCACTCATGTCCCCTTGCACACCCACCCCCTAGCAGTGAAATTCCGATCCCACGACACAAACCAAAAGTCAACTATGTACATCAACACATGTCCGCCACATGAAGGCAGGCGGTAGCGTCCCTGTGCATTAAAAAAATGTGCACTAACGAAAAGCCGTATACACAGCTCGATGAATGTCCCATACTGTGGCCCCCCCAGGACAAATGACATGCAAAGGGGTACGCAACAAACACGACACCCACTGTGTCAAAAATGGCGTGTATTTCGGGTGCTCGCGGGAAGTTTCACGCGCGATTGGGGCTGGCCGAGCGGGGTACTTGTACTTCAGGGGCTCGCGGGAAGTTTCACACGCGATTGGGCCTGGGCGAGCGGGGTACGTGTATCACTGTGGTGGGCGTGGAAGTACAGGAGGCAAATGCGCGGCACGCCCACACGCACACGCAAAAAAGATCACGCTAATCCGGAAACATGTACGCAAGCAGGAAGCAGGGTACGTCGACCTGCGCAGCATAAAAGTGCGCGCAAACAACAAACAAGCTGAGACGCCAGGATGAATATACCGTTCCTAGCAGCAGTGGCCGTGGGATACCGCAGGAGGAGGAGGAGGATAGCCAGGGCCAGAATTTTTACACCCAGAACCAGCCTTTTTGGGATGCCTAATGACCACGTGTATGGGAGGTATAGGTTTCCACCTCACATAATACTTGCTGGTCAAGTGGCACAGCGAGTAGAGCGCTCGCTTTGACATCCGTGCAGAGCCTGCTAACCCAGGTTCGAATCCCGGCAGGGCCAAACTCAGCCTTTCATCCTTCCGAGGTCGATAAATGAGCACCACACACCGTGGGTAATAATAAGCAGCGCTCAGATACCTGAGGGTTCGTAGCGCTATATAAATGCCAAATTATTATTTATTTATTATTACTAGATCTGGTCAGTGAGTGGGAGGATGACTTCACATCACCCACCCTCTGCTCCAAAGCACTCAGCACCCTGGTGAAGGTCCTTAATGTACTGCACTTCTTGGCCACTGGATCATTTCAGCGGACACGTGCCATAGTGGAGGGGTGTCACAGGCCACGCAGTCACGCTGCCTACACCAGGCGAACTGTGCCTTGCTGTGTCAGGACTGCCTGAGGCTGCAGGACTGCATTCCCCCTCTGATCTGCTGGCCGAGGAACAGGATCAGATGTTGCGGAGTGTGGCCCTGCATCCGTAACCACCAAAGGCGGACCTACCAACACTGACATCCCCATAGTGGGCTGTACCCCTGGTGCAGGTGGGTCAAACAGAACAGAATTCCTCCCAGAAACACCTACCTGCGAAGCCACATAGGTCTCATCATCCGAATCAACACCCGAAAAGAGGTCTGGTGAGGTGCACCCAGAGACACCCCTGGAGAGAACGGTCTGCAGCAAGAGTGGGTTCTCACCCACCACCACACCCCGTCCCCCACTGGTGCCCGGTCGTGCTTGAGATCCCTCCTGGGTCTGCACCATCTCCTCACCCTCAACAGCATCAAGTGCGTCATCCCCTGCAGAAACATGAAAGACAAAAAATGGAAACAGGCATTAGCACCATGGCACACAATTAGGCCTCACGAGGTACAGAACCAGTACTTGATTGACATGTCCCACATGATTACAACCCTCCCATGCATGCACTGTCACTGAGTTTGAAGGGGAGGAAAATGTCAGACACTGATGACACCAAGATGGAAGAGCAACACATTAGCTGCATGCTGGCTAGCAGAGCCATCACACATTGGCCTGTGAGTGGCATGTCCAATCCACTTACATGACCATGCCATCACACAGATGGCATGTACCATAGGCATGTCACATATCGTTTGACAATAGGGCTCAGATATGCGTAGTGAAAGTGGGGGGATCGAAACAATCAGCCTGAATGAACAATGAGAAATACGGAACAATGTTGTTGCAAGATGCCACTTCAAGGGCAACTGGCGTGATGTTGCACAAAAAGTCTACTGTGGGCAGAAGGGATACTGTAATACCCAAATCCAGGGGCGCAGAATGTTTTGGATGAAGCACATGGGTGACCCAAACCACTCAGGCACACACACCCTCACCTGGCACTCAATCAGAACCCCTCACACACACAACATACACATGGATCACGCACACATGCATGTGCACTCACCGGACAATGCCTCGTAATCTGCCAGATCTCCCACACCTTTGATCTGTTCCTCTGTGACGTAGGTCCCAGCGATAGACTCATGTACAGTGAGTTCAATGTCCTCTTGTGGAGGCCCACCTCCAGTCACCAGAGTAGCGGCATGACTTGAGGCCAGCTTTTTCTTTGCCCATTCCAGTGCTTGTAGCACTCACCAGCCGTGCGCCTCACTGATCCAAGGGCACTTATGATGTCCGCGACGGTCTGCCAGTGTGCCTGACGTCGGGCAAGTGTCTTGCACCCTGAAGTGAGCAACATTTCTCTGTCGTGTGCGGACACATACTGCACAAGTGCATCACGTTCGGCATCATTGAAGCTAGGCTTCATTTGCGTGCCGGACTGCGTAGCCGTGTCTGGGGTATCAGCCTGTAGTGGACGAGCACTCTTCCTCTTTTTTTTGGAAGGTGGTGTAGAAACTGAGTGGCCTACGCCGCTCTGGCCACTAGGGGCAGGAGCACCGGTGGACTGGGTAGTTGGAGTGTGGGAATGCACACTGAGCATGGGACTTGGTGCAGGCATTGGCTGAAGTGTTACGTAGTGAGGGGGAACGTTAGCAAGATGGACTGGGACCAACACTGCACTGGCTGAGTCAGAGCTGGGGTGGATGGAGCTGCAGCTGCCCCTGCAGCCTCCCCATCCTGCCTTCTCGGGGCACCTGCCAGCAGGCCCCCACTCATGTCTCCTTGCACAACCACCCACTAGCAGTGAAATGGCGATCCCACGACACAAACCAAAAGTCAACTATGTACATCAACACATGTCCGCCACATGAAGGCAGGCGGTAGCGTCCCTCCGCATTAAAAAAATGTGCGCTAACGAAAAGCCATATATACAGCTCGATGAATGTCCCATACTGTGGCCCCCCCAGGACAAATGACGTGCAAAGGTGTACGCAACAAACACGACACCCGCTGTGTCAAAAATAGTGTGTATTTTGGGTGCTTGCAGGAAGTTTCACACGCGATTGGGGCTGGCCGAGCGGGGTACGTGTACTTCAGGGGCTGGCGGGAAGTTTCTCACGAGATTGGGCCTGGGCGAGCGGGGTACGTGTACTTCAGGGGCTCGCGGGAAGTTTCACACGTGATTGGGCCTGGGCGAGCGGGGTACATGTACTTCAGGGGCTCGCGGGAAGTTGCACACGCCATTGGGCCTGGGCGAGCGGGGTACGTGTACTTCAGGGGCTCGCGTGAAGTTTCACACGCGATTGGGCCTGGCCGAGCGGGGTACATGTATCACTGTTGTGGGCGTGGAAGTACAGGAGGCAAATGTGCGGAACGCCCACACGCACACGCAAAAAAAGTTGGGCTAATCTGGAAACACGTACGCAAGCAGGAAGCAGGCGTACGTCGACCCGCGCAGCATAAAAGTGCGCGCAAACAACAAACAAGCTCAGACGCCAGGATGAATATACCGTTCCTAGCAGCAGTGGCCGTGGGATACCGGAGGAGGAGGAGGATAGCCAGGGCCAGAATTTTTACACCCAGAACCAGCCTTTTTGGGATGCCTGATGACCACGTGTATGGGAGGTATAGGTTTCCACCTCACATAATACTCGACCTGGTCAGTGAGTGGGAGGATGACCTCACATCACCCACCCTCTGCTCCGAAGTACTCAGCCCCCTGGTGAAGGTCCTTAATGTACTGCACTTCTTGGCCACTGGATCATTTCAGCGGACAAGTGCCGTAGTGGCGGGGGGGTGTCACAGGCCACGCAGTCACGCTGCCTACACCAGGTCTTGGCCATCATGACTGCACGCCCATCAGAACGCAGGCACATATACCTGCCCAGAACACCTGCAGAGAGGCATGCTGTCGTCCAGGATTTTTACGGGTTGGCACACTTCCCCAAAGTGCTAGGTGCCATTGACTGCACCCATGTGGCTCTACGTCCCCCCAGGGCCACTGAGCACATCTATAGAAACCGCAAGCACTGGCATTCCATCAACGTCCAGGTAGTATGTGATGCCAAGGGAATCATCACCTCAGTATATGCCAACTATCCAGGGTCCACCCACAACAGTTTCATTTACAGAATGTCAACCCTAAACTGGGACCTAGAAGCTGGTCGGCATGGCGATACATGGCTCGTTGGTGAGTATAAATGCCACAGCACATGCATGCATGTCAGATACTGAGTAATCTCACAACCCCATTAATGATACCCATCACCACCTCCCCAGGGGACAGTGCCTACCCTCTGAGCACCCACATGATGACGCCAATTCGGAACCCCACCACGCCACCCGAGGTAAGATACAACACAGCCCATATTGCAACCCGGGGCATAGTGGAGTGCACATTCTGAGTGCTCAAGTCACGCTTTCGCTCCCTTGACCGCTCTGGTGGGCAGCTGCTATACGCTCCCCCAATAGTGTGCAGGATCATAGTGGCAGCATGTGTCCTGCACAACGTTGCAACACGCAGGGGCCTGCCGGTGGACATGGTGGTGCCCCCACATCCCCAACCACATGCACGCCCACTGCGCATGGGAGGGGAAGGGCACAGGGTGAGGCAGCCCGTATGCAGCTGGTGGCTAATTACTTCACCTAAAATCACACCCGTGTGGAGTGCACACAGCCCTGGCACATAGCAGCTGACTGTCAATGATGATGAGTCAACTGACAGTCAACTGTCACAACCATACCAACATGAGAATGTGCACCTGGTAGTTTTCCATTGTGTGCATCCCTACCTGCACAAACGCCACCAATGCTGTGTCATCAAAAGACACACTTTTATGCTGCTAGAATCATTACCCCCTTGCAAGATACAACATGACAACAGTGCCATGTCACCCAACACCTCCCCAGCACCGCCCCCCAACACACCATGGCATGTCATGCTATGTGAGAGCAAACAAAGGAATCCCCAAAACATGACAAGTGTCACAAAGTACAGTGTCCCGATGGGACAATGACCACACACAATGTGCTCCCATTAATGTAGAACTAACAACACACATGACCAGACTTACCACAATACAATGCAGCTAGCCACCCCAAACATAGCATTCACATGACAGTACTAAGTTAAAGGATACATAGACTTACAACCTGGTGATGCTAGCACATCGACCACCCCCAACTGTACAGTGTTGGTGCCACGCAAATCTGGAAGTGCACTGCTTACAACATGAACTCCATCTCCAAAGTAGACGGCCTTGTGAAGACATGTGGAATGAACCTGCAAATTAGGAGGGAGACATGGATGCACAAGCACACCTCAATATACCATGCAGTCTACAATACTGCAACAATATGCACTAGGAATGTATGCACAGTATTGACTACAGACTGCCCACACATGTCATGGGAGTCCAACGTCACTGTGTAAGTTACTGTCACTTGGGCACACCCTTTGCAAGCCCATGGTAACGGGAAGCAGAAGGGGTGTGTGTCTCACAAACCCAAGCATCTAACCCAAACTCAGGACAAGCCTGTGTTAGGAAAGATTTCGTAATTGTAGGTAATTTTCCTTCCATGTGGCAACCCCTAAACTTTTTGCTATTGTTTTTCACCTTGTTCTCGACTTTGCCAGAGAAGTGCAGCCTTCTGCCGCACTCCTCGGGGCTTTCGCTCCTTTCTTACGGGAAAACTGACATGCCCTTAAGACAGTCAGTACCAGGGAACGCTGTTTCCCGTAGTTTCTTTTATCATGTTGCGGCTTTCGTGCAACATGACACAAGAGGGCACTGTAAGCTAAGTTACAGCTCTCTTGGGTCTCTAGCCTTCTACAGGCCCTAGATACTCGTTTAGGATGGTATCTGATCGGTGCAAGAGATTCAGGGACAGGAATGGTGGCAGCGATCATTTCTTGTGTTTTGAGCTCCTTTTGGCGTTCTAAGCGCGTTTCTCGCGCTTAACCCAAAATGGTGGCCTGGCTCCCAAAATGGCCAGACCACGAGGCTCCTTTGTCCTGTCCGCTGACCGTCTTGCACCCTTCACCTTCCCCAGGTCGAGCCGACCCGGGGCCTTCCTTATTTGGGCATGTACTTTCCCGCGAAACACGGATGCTTTCGCGGGCTTCTACATGTCTTGTGTGTGCCTCCAGGATGTGGGCTGGGATGTCTGGTCCCAATACACATCCTGGGTGCCAGAGAGTCTAGGGTGGTGTGAATGCCTGGGACCACCGTGGTCCGTGATTGGTCCACGAATGGTGGGAGTGTTGATGAGCGGATCTCCCATTGGGTCCCCTCTGTTTTGGCGCGAAGGGAACCGTGGATAAGAGGGGGCTGGAAACACCACTACCATGTCGATCTCCTGAGTTCTCACGAACGAAGGAATACAGGAGCCAAGTATCCTGCAACCAAGAGGCTGAACCGAGGAATCGCTGGTGACCCGCTGAAGGACTTCTCCTCTGCACTGCTGTCGCCTTGTGAAACCCTTTTCACCTTTGATCGAACCAGAAGGCCTGTACTGGTACTTCGACCCTTGGAATAGCGGGAACAGCTATTCCCGGCATCTTCACCATCTCCTGCCAGTAAGCCTTCGGAAGCGTCTCTGGGCCATCCAGCTGACTGACCAGCTTACACGGGAGTCTTGCTCTGTAACCGCCGCCAGGTTGTGTAGTATTTCGAGTCCTTGTCACTCTCACATGCTTCGTACACTTGGCGTTCCCAGGTCTGAAGTGAGTAGTGTACATTTGGCTCAGATACACACGGCCGCTCCGTTGCCCTTCTGTGGTAACAAACTGTGCGGGTTTCTTCGATTGGGACGTCTTTTTACTCAACACGACGACGAGGCGTTCCCTGCTCTTCTGAACCTGCCAGCTGCTGAAACTGACGCAGAGAAGCCTGGGTCTGCTTGCATCGGGGACCGGTGAGTAGCATAGCTAGGATCTGGCCGCCCTCCTGCAGGAGCCCATTGCTTTTCCCCGCTGTGTCAAACAGCACCCTTTTCCGTACTCGTGCTCCGCTTCTGCCCACTGTGGAGGCTGCGCTTGAGTCGCGGAACTTGTTCTTCTTCTTTTGTGCACTAAACTGAACTGCCTGATTTCCCTCGAAGAGCTTCTCCTTTTGCCCGTTGGAACCAGCGTGTGCAGGTACTTTTGAGCACAAGGCTCCACTCTTCGCAGGGCTCGGACTTCCATCTAGTTAGGTGCCTCTGAAGGCGAACTGGGTCTAAGCATTATTGCGCACTGCCTGTTTTCCCTCCCTTTTAGGTGGACTACACATTTCGTGCATATAACGCTTGAGACTTGTTGTATTTGTATATATATTGTGTTGATATGGTATGTGTTGGTTTACTATCGTTATATTGTGATTTTCTCGCTACGGTCATTGTTTTAAAGGCCTTGAAATAAATGTGTATATATTTTTAATATAACAACTGTTTGGAGTAGTTTGTAAGTGTTCTTGCTTTGTGTGCTCATTGCGGGCTTTCAGTCACCCTCACCCCTCTTGAGACCTAGTCTTGACCGCCGCGATCGCTACCTTGATTGGTCTGGCTCGTCCAAAGGTTACCCTGTTCCAAGTAATTAGGTTGGCCTTCTGAACTTCTGCGCCACCAGGACAGAGTTCAGAAATCCGTCTTAACAAATTGGTGTACAGCGGTGGGATACGACTGAAGGTATCCAGTGTTGCGCACGAACTAAGGCATTTCAGGTTATTCCAACCAGGACACGTAGTGAATTGTTGTTGTATAACTTTAAAAAGGCCATAGTCCTATCTAACAGTATGGAAACAAATACCTTGTTAACTTTAAATGCTTCCAAATCAGAAACATTGAAAAAGATGTGTGCGGAGAGAGGTGTTTCCTCTCAAGGCACGAAATTGGAAATGATCCAAAGAATTGTGGCGTGGCAAGAAGCGCAGCTTGACGCTATAACTTCTGAGGACAGTGCGGAAGGAGGTGGGGCTGCTCTCACTGGTAGAACCGATGGTTCTGCCGCTGCACTGATCCATCGCGACCACGAGGACAGGGAGGACGAGATGTCTAATGTTTCCTCTGCCAGTGCTGATGGGGAGGCTATGCTTGAATTCAAGAAGCAAGAGCTGCGGTTTAGGCAGCAGGAGCTTGAATTCAGCATAGCCAAACTAAAAATCGAACAGGCAGAAAAACAAAAAGACAGGGATCACCAGTTGGAACTGGCCAAGCTTCAGGTTGCAAATGGGTCCAAGGGTCCTGGACATGGGTCTGGGGCCTCCTCTCATCCACGGTTTCCGAAAGATCTGCTCAGTGTGTATGAGGAAAGGAATGACATTATGGACTGGCTGAATGCGTTTGAGTATGCATGCGAAGTTCAACAAGTTGACAATGCTGATAGGATTGCCTGGCTACTCAGCAGACTGCCCCATTCTGGCTGTAGTGCCATTATGGAAATGTTGAAGGCTGAGCGAGCTGATTTCGCAATGTTAAAGCAAACTCTGATTTTAAAGTTTGGGAACACTCCGGCCCAATATTTGAAACGTTTCAGAGAGTATAAGAAAAAGGAAGGTGGTACTTGGGTATCTTATGTCACTGAGTCCTTGAAAAACTTAACTGGCTGGGTCGAAGGTTATAAGGTTTCTACCTTCAAAGGCATGATACATCTTGTCATGCTGTAACACATTTTTGCATCTTCTTCCCCGGAGCTTAAGCAGCATTTGGCCGATTCGAAGGAGATAGATCCTAAGAAGCTGGCCATTGCAGCCGACTTATAGGTGTCACATCGAGTGTCCCATAAGGACAAAACTCATCCTGGTAAGCAGGAGGAAGGGAAAAGTCCAAAGATAAGGAGGGTGGATAATCTGACAAATCTTCTTCTCATAAGGGCCACAAAAAGAAAAATAAGGGTAAGACACAAGAGAACTCACAGGGTAGTGGAGGTCAGCCTCCGAAACAGAACTCTGGTTACAATAAGCCTCCCTATGTAAACAGACCCAGTCGATCTTGTTTTGCTTGTGGAGCAACTGACCACGTGAAGGGGGATCCCCGGTGTAAGGTTAGACCTTTGGGGGTCCACTCCGCTAATCTGGCCTTCTCCTCCTACGAGGAAGAAGAGATTACAGGAGCATCCTTCTCCTCAGACTCATTTTCCAGCGGGATAGAGGCTGAGGTAGTTTTAGTGTCCCTGGGATCCTGGGAGCCTAAAGTCACAGAGGCTTATGCTAGGATTCCGGATAATACCAAGCACTACTTTAAAGACAGTGTGCTGATCAATGGAGTAGATACTCCAGCTCTTAGGGATAGTGGGTGCAGTCGCACTGTAGTGGATTCTACCTTGGTAGACTCAGAGGACGTTGCCAGAGCTACTCTGATGCCCACTAAGTTGGCTGACGGCCCACTACGTATGTTCCCAGTAATACCTGCAAATCTTACTTTAAATGGTACAGCAGTCAGGATTCCAGTGAGCATTCAGAGAAACGTCCCGGGAAAGGTCTTGTTAGGTAATGATCTCAGAGCTTTAGGGCTCGTAGCAGACACTGCCGAAAGACCCTACACACGGTCTCAAGCACGGGCAGCATTGGCCAAGACCAATACGCTGCCCCAGCCGAAGGGGAAACCCAAGGCGAAAGGAGTCGACAAGTCAAGACGAGGGAAAGAGAATATTCCCCCGAGCTCGCCTACCACTGCGGTGGAGGAAGTTGGTCAATCGCCCGGGCCTGACGAGGAGGTGGCAATGCCTGAAGTATTTGACCGCAACGATCATCCTGAACTAAAAGACTTGTTAGTTGAAGGAGGTCCTGATAGGGACGAATTCAGTAAAGGCCAACGTGAGTGCCCATCTCTGGAAGGCCTAAGGAGACAGGCCTGCTCCCAGCTTGAGGGTGAACCTCCTGGGACGCATAGGATTTATTGGGAAGGTGGACTCCTGTATAGTGAGCCCACAGAGTCTACAGAAGGAGACCATAGGAGGTTGGTGGTTCCCCTTGCTGTTAGGCCCTTCCTCCTGCAGTTGGCGCATGAAGTTCCCCTTGCTGGTCACCTTGGTATGAAGAGGACCAAGCAAAGGTTATCCATGCACTTCTTCTGGCCCAAGATGGGGGTGCAAGTAGAAAGTCACTGCAGGAGTTGTGGCTCCTGCCAGTTGTCTGGTAAGGTTGGCGCGACAATCCAAGCTCTGTTGGTACCGCTCCCAGTTGTGGGGGTACCATTTGAAAGGGTAGGGATCGACATCGTTGGTCCCCTTGACCCGCAAACATCCTCGGGCAATAGGTTTATCCTGGTGCTGGTCGACCATGCAACCAGATATCCTGAGGCCATCCCATTGAAAACTGTAACTGCCAAGTCAGTTGCAAAAGCTTTACTTGGCATATTTACTAGGGTTGGCTTCCCTAAAGAAGTTGTGTCGGATCGTGGCAGCAACTTTATGTCGAAGTATATGCAGGCTATGTGGAAAGAATGTGGGGTCACCTACAAGTTCTCTTCTGCATACCACCCCCAGACCAATGGTCTGGTGGAACGTTTCAACAGAACGTTAAAGAGCATGATTGGGGCTCTGGAGGAACCTCAGAGAAGAAAATGGGATCTTCTTTTACCATGCTTACTGTTTGCCTACCGAGAGGTACCACAGGAGGGTGTTGGCTTCAGCCCCTTCGAACCTCTGTTCGGTCATCCCGTACGGGGACCCTTAGCCATCGTCAAAGAGGGATGGGAGATGCCCACTCCCCCTGTTACTACCAACGTAGTTCATTATGTGCTAGGGCTCAGAAAACGGATGGTACTTCTGATGGGCTTGGCTAGTGATAAATTGAAGGCAGGACAAGCGCTGGTGAAACATTGGTACGACCAGAAAGCTTCCCTCATCAACTTTACACCTGGTCAGCAAGTCCTGATCATGAATCCCATAAGGCCTCGAGCTTTACAGGACAAATGGTCAGGCCCTTACACAGTGGTGGAGCCCCTGGGTGAGGTTAACTATTTAGTGGACCTTGGAAGGCCTGGACAGGCTCCAAAAGTGTTTCATGTGAATAGGCTGAAGGCTTTTGTCCCAAGAGTCGAAATCGCAGCACTGCTACTGGCTTCAGATGTTGAGGAAGAGGAGTCTGAACCTCTCCCCGAGCTGTTCCAAAGCGGTCCTTCAGATAGCTCCTTTGAGGGTGTCCGAGTGGCCCCTCACCTGACTTCTGATCAGCAGGCTGGGGTGAAAAGTTTGCTTAGGCAGTTTTCCCCCCTGTTTTCACAGTCGCCTGGTTTGACACCTTGGTGCAAACATAACATTGACACAGGAGACAGTGTACCTACCAAAAGTAGGGGATACAGGATGTCAGACAAAGTACGGTCTTATATTAAGACCGAGGTCAACAAGATGTTAGACCTTGGGGTGATTGAACCCTATAGTAGTCCTTGGTCCAGCCCTGTGGTTTTGGTTCCAAAGGCAGGCACTTCTGAATTGAGGTTCTGCGTGGATTACAGGGCTCTGAATGCTGTAACCAAGACAGATGCACACCCCTTGCCTCGAACAGATGAGCTGGTGGATACTTTGGATGCCTCCAAGTACCTCAGCACGTTTGACCTCACTGCTGGCTATTGGCAAATAGCTTTAGCAGAACATGCCAAGGAGAAGACAGCATTTTCTACTCCAGACGGCCTTTACCAATTTCGGGTAATGCCGTTCGGGTTGAAGAATGCACCTGCCACTTTCCAGAGGCTTGTGAATCATGTGTTGAATGGGTTGGACGGATTCTGTCTTGCATATTTGGATGATATAGCAGTTTTCAGTGCCACCTGGGAAGACCATGTGAAACACCTCGGGATTGTGCTCCAGGCTCTTCAGAAAGCACACCTGACCATAAAGGCTAGTAAACGCCAGATTGGACAAGGCTCAGTGGTTTACCTTGGACATGAAGTAGGTTGAGGGAGGATACAGCCTCTTCCCAGTAAAGTACAAGCAGTACAAGACTGGCCTACCCCCACTACGCAAACCCAAGTGAGAGCCTTCTTAGGACTCACGGGGTATTACCGCAATTTTGTGGCAGACTATGGCACCATAGCTGCCCCTCTGACTGCCCTCACAACTCCGAAGAAACCCAAGAAGGTAACTTGGACCGACGAGTGTGAGAAGGCCTTCAATGGCTTAAAAGACTCCTTGTGCCAGGCCACTGTCCTCAGGGCCCCTGATTATCAAAGACCTTTTATCGTGCAGACGGACGCCTCTGACACTGGGATAGGAGCTGTACTATCACAAGTAGATGAGAAGGGTAAGGTACACCCTATTGGTTTTATTAGCCGCCAGTTTAAGGACAGAGGGCTCAGATGGTCCACGGTAGAGAAAGAATGTTTCTCTGTTGTGTGGGCCCTAAGGAAGCTGAGGCCCTACCTCTATGGGACCCACTTCACTGTGCAAACTGACCATAAGCCCTTAAAGTGGCTAATGAACATGAAGGGGGAGAATCCAAAGTTGCTTAGGTGGTCCATAAGTCTACAAGGCTTCGACTTCACTATTGAGCATAGGCCAGGTGTCCAACATAGCAATGCTGATGGGTTGTCCAGAATGTTTAACCAACCTGAACAAGAGACTCATCCAGGGGTGGATTAGTTCCCCCTGTCCATAGTCTGGGAGGGGTGAGTGTTAGGAAAGATTTCATAATTGTAGGTAATTTTCCTTCCATGTGGCAACCCCTAAACTTTTTGCTGTTGTTTTTCACCTTGTTCTCGACTTTGCCAGAGAAGTGCAGCCTTCTGCCGCACTCCTCGGGGCTTTCGCTCCTTTCTTACGGGGAAACTGACATGCCCTTAAGACAGTCAGTACCGGGGAACGCTGTTTCCCGTAGTTTCTTTTATCATGTTGCGGCTTTCGTGCAACATGACACAAGAGGGCACTGTAAACTAAGTTACAGCTCTCTTGGGTCTCTAGCCTTCTACAGGCCCTAGATACTCGTTTAGGATGGTATCTGATCGGTGCAAGAGATTCAGGGACGGGAATGGTGGCAGCGATCGTTTCTTGTGTTTTGAGCTCCTTTTGGCATTCTAAGCGCGTTTCTCGCGCTTAACCCAAAATGGTGGCCTGGCTCCCAAAATGGCCAGACCACGAGGCTCCTTTGTCCTGTCCGCTGACCGTCTTGCTCCCTTCACCTTCCCCAGGTCGAGCCGACCCGGGGCCTTCCTTATTTGGGCATGTACTTTCCCGCGAAACACGGATGCTTTCGCAGGCTTCTACATGTCTTGTGTGTGCCTCGAGGATGTGGGCTGGGATGTCTGGTCCCAATACACATCCTGGGTGCCAGAGAGTCTAGGGTGGTGTGAATGCCTGGGACCACCGTGGTCCGTGATTGGTCCACGAATGGTGGGAGTGTTGATGAGCGGATCTCCCATTGGGTCCCCTCCTTTTTGGCGCGAAGGGAACCGTGGATAAGAGGGGGCTGGAAACACCACTACCATGTCGATCTCCTGAGTTCTCACGAACGAAGGAATACAGGAGCCAAGTATCCTGCAACCAAGAGGCTGAACCGAGGAATCGCTGGTGACCCGCTGAAGGACTTCTCCTCTGCACTGCTGTCGCCTTGTGAAACCCTTTTCACCTTTGATCGAACCAGAAGGCCTGTACTGGTACTTCGACCCTTGGAATAGCGGGAACAGCTATTCTCTGCATCTTCACCATCTCCTGCCAGTAAGCCTTCGGAAGCGTCTCTGGGCCATCCAGCTGACTGACCAGCTTACACGGGAGTCTTGCTCTGTAACCGCCGCCAGGTTGTGTAGTATTTCGAGTCCTTGTCACTCTCACATGCTTCGTACACTTGGCGTTCCCAGGTCTGAAGTGAATAGTGTACATTTGGCTCAGATACACACAGCCGCTCCGTTGCCCTGCTGTGGTAACAAACTGTGCGGGTTTCTTCGATTGGGACGTCTTTTTACTGAACACGACGACGAGGCGTTCCCTGCTCTTCTGAACCTGCCAGCTGCTGAAACTGACGCGGAGAAGCCTGGGTCTGCTTGCATCGGGGACCGGTGAGTAGCATAGCTAGGATCTGGTCGCCCTCCTGCAGGAGCCCATTGCTTTTCCCCGCTGTGTCAAACAGCACCCTTTTCCGTACTCGCGCTCTGCTTCTTCCCACTGTGGAGGCTGCGCTTGAGTCGCGGAACTTGTTCTTCTTTTGTGCACTACTCTGAACTGCCTGATTTCCCTCGAAGAGCTTCTCCTTTTGCCCGTTGGCACCAGCGCGTGCAGGTACTTTTGAGCACAAGGCTCCACTCTTCGCAGGGCTCGGACTTCCATCTAGTTAGGTGCCTCTGAAGGCGGACTGGGTCTAAGCATTATTGAGCACTGCCTGTTTTCCCTCCCTTTTAGGTGGACTACACATTTCGTGCATATAACGCTTGAGACTTGTTGTATTTGTATATATATTGTGTTGATATGATATGTGTTGGTTTACTATCGTTATATTGTGATTTTCTCGCTACGGTCATTGTTTTAAAGGCCTTGAAATAAATGTGTATATATTTTTAATATAACAACTGTCGGGAGTAGTTTGTAAGTGTTCTTGCTTTGTGTGCTCATTGCGGGCTTTCAGTCACCCTCACCCCTCTTGAGACCTAGTCTTGACCGCCGCGATCGCTACCTTGATTGGTCTGGCTCGTCCAGAGGTTACCCTGTTCCAAGTAATTAGGTTGGCCTTCTGAACTTCTGCGCCACCAGGACAGAGTTCAGAAATCCGTCTTAACAGCCTGCATGTGCCCAGCCGCAATACAGTGGATGCCCATGGGAGCCACACAAGGCAACACATTGTAACAAAAAAGCAAAAATCAAAAACCAAAATCCAAAAATCAAAAATGGCCATGTGGGGGCAAGAGGGAGTGGGGGAGACCACCCAGGAGGTCTGAGGACAAGGTGCACACCAACACCCACCTGTGTGGATGTTGCAAAAAAAAACACCTCCATGGGCTCATGGCCTGCACGGCTACGCTAATGTGAGAGATTCTGAATCGCTGTGGTCGCTCTCATCACCCTGTGCTGCTGCCGCCACAGGATTTGGTGGTGCTATGGGAGGCAGCCCACGCAAAGCCCTAGTCTGGTCCTCCATGGCAGCAAGCATGCAGGTGTGGAAGGTCTCGTTCTGGAGGATTATGGTGCGGAGATCCCCATGCACCACCTGACGTGATGCCCGGACCTCCTCCCGAGTTGCCTGCATCTCTGCTGAGAGCGTACGTGTGACACGCTCCAGCAGCTGTTCTGTCCTCGTGACAGTGGAAGCCTCAAGCTCCACAAGAGTCTGCCTGAGGTGACGGACTTCTACCATCAGGGCTTCCCTCTGGCCCTGGGACTCTAAAGAAATGGCTTCCCGCAGAGTGTCCAGGGCCACCCGTCTGTCCCTGTTGGACGCCAACATGTCGTCCCTGAGTGATTGGCAAATGGAGTCGGTTGCCTGCTGTAGTTGCTCCATCTGCCTCTCTGGGGGGACAATGGAAGTGGCCACCCTCTCCATAGCTTAAGCCATCATCTCAGATGCTGCTGCGTGTTGGTTTGCCATACCGTATATGGATCTCTCCCATGCGGTATTGCCTGGTGGCGTACGGTCACCGCGTTGGTGGGCACCACACCTGTCTGGGGCAAGGCAAACTGTGCCTTGCTGTGTCGGCACTGCCTGAGGCTGCAGGACTGCATTCCCCCTCTGATCTGCTGGCCGAGGAACAGGATCAGATGTTGCGGAGTGTGGCCCTGCATCCGTAACCACCAAAGGCGGACCTACCAACACTGACATCCCCATAGTGGGCTGTACCCCTGGTGCAGGTGGGTCAAACAGAACAGAATTCCTCCCAGAAACACCTACCTGTGAAGCCACATAGGTCTCATCATCCGAATCAACACCCGAAAAGGGGTCTGGTGAGGTGCACCCAGAGACACCCCTGGAGAAAACGGTCTGCAGCAAGAGTGGGTTCTCACCCACCACCACACCCCGTCCCCCACTGGTGCCCGGTCGTGCTTGAGATCCCTCCTGGGTCTGCACTATCTCCTCACCCTCAACAGCATCAAGTGCGTCATCCCCTGCAGAAACATGAAAGACAAAAAATGGAAACAGGCATTAGCACCATGGCACACAATTAGGCCTCACGAGGTACAGAACCAGTACTTGATTGACACATGTCCCACACACATTGGCCTGTGAGTGGCATGTCCAATCCACACACATGACCATGCCATCACACAGATGGCATGTACCATAGGCATGTCACATATCGTTTGACAATAGGGCTCAGATATGCGTAGTGAAAGTGGGGGGATCGAAACAATCAGCCTGAATGAACAATGAGAAATAAGGAACAATGTTGTTGCAAGATGCCACTTCAAGGGCAACTGGCGTGATGTTGCACAAAAAGTCTACTGCGGGCAGAAGGGATACTGTAATACCAAAATCCAGGGGAGCAGAATGTTTTGGATGAAGCACATGGGTGACCCAAACCACTCAGGCACACACACCCTCACCTGGCACTCAATCAGAACCCCTCACACACACAACATACACATGGATTACACACACACATGCATGTGCACTCACCGGACAATGCCTCGTAATCTGCCAGATCTCCCACACCTTTGATCTGTTCCTCTGTGACGTAGGTCCCAGCAACAGACTCATGTACAGTGTGTTCAATGTCCTCTTGTGGAGACCCACCTCCAGTCACCAGAGTAGCGGCATGACTTGAGGCCAGCTTTTTCTTTGCCCTGCGCTTAAGGTCATTCCAGTGCTTGTAGCACTCACCAGCCGTGCGCCTCACTGATCCAAGGGCACGTATGATGTCCGCGACGGTCTGCCAGTGTGCCTGACGTCGGGCAGGTGTGGTCTTGCACCCTGAAGTGATCAACATTTCTCTGTCGTGTGCGGACACATACTGCACAAGTGCATCACGTTTGGCATCATTGAAGCTAGGCTTCCTTTGCGTGCCGGACTGCATAGCTGTGTCTGGGGTATCAGCCTGTAGTGGACGAGCACTCTTCCTCTTTTTTTTGGAAGGTGGTGGGGATCCTGAGTAGCCTACGCCGCTCTGGCCACTAGGGGCAGGAGCACCGGTGGACTGGATAGTTGGAGTGTGGGAATGCACACTGAGCATGGGACTTGGTGCAGGCATTGGCTGAAGTGTTACGTAGTGAGGGGGAACGTTAGCAAGATGGACTGGGACCAACACTGCACTGGCTGGGAGAGTCAGAGCTGGGGTGGATGGAGCTGCAGCTGCCCCTGCAGCCTCCCCACCCTGCCTTCTCGGGGCAGCAGATGACATAGCTGCCCCTGATCCACGTGGCCTGGTGACACCAACTTGCACCACCACACGTGGCCTAAACTTGGCGACCTGGAAGTCAGCCTGGGAGTCACCCTCTGCCAGGTCAGGTGCCACAATGGGCCAGTCCAACAAGGGCTGATCAGAGATGGTGTCAGCCACGTTTCCCTCAGCTATGGGGGGGGGGCATGGGTGTCCCTGACTGGTCCTACACACATGGGGGGCTAGGGGTACCCTGCAAATCCCGGTCACGTCCCCTGCCGCGCCCACCATGGCCACCTCGAGGCTCGGCCACCTTTGCCACCCTTACCGCTTGGTCACCTCCCAACCATGGCACTGATGTTGTTGTGCGTATGGGAGTTGTAGTAAACTATTGTCCTGGGGATTGGGTGACAAAGGGGTAGGGTACTAGATGGAATTCGTACCCTAGTGCTCTAGCAAGGCTGTATGTGAGCCCTGGGGAAAGATGACAGGTCACGCAACGCACAAGCACCCCAAAAACAGAATATAACGTGCACGCAACCCCTCGTAGACCACGTGCGTGGAAAATGAACCCGCACTACGCTGTGGCACCCAGAAACACAAAAATGAACATACGCGTGTTACACGCAGCCCACAATGACCTCTGAAGGGGTACGCGACACACGGGGCAAGCACAGTTGGTAAATACGTGCGCGACTCACCGTCTGCCTGGAAAATGAGCGTTAAAAATATGCGCGTGTGCGCGTTGGCAACACCCCCGCCAAAAGAAGAATTGTACACTGTCTGAGGAGACAGGACAAAAGAAGAAGTGAACGCTGTTTGAGGAAACAGGCCCAACAGAAAATCAGAAAAAAGCTGTCAGAGGTAAACAGCTGTCATGTCCCCCTGACTGCTGGGGTGGGGGTGCAGGGGGACATGAGTGGGGGCCTGCTGTGGGGCACAGCGGCAGGGATCGCACTGCCAGCCGGAGACGCAAGGCCCGGCTCCCCTCCCAGGTTGTCATCTCGTCGGGGAGTGAGGAGTCCGGTGCCGCGTCCAAGGTCGCAGCTGCCGAGGGGAGGTCCAAGAGGCAGAGGTCGGAGTTGGACTCCTCGGCAGCAGAAGGGGCAAATCAGACCCCACAGTATCTGACGGAGGAAGATGGCACAGAGTCATCCAGGTTGGTGGGGGGTTTGGTGGAGGAGGAGGCCGTGCAAGGGACAGAGATGGGGTCTGGAGGTGGGGATTCCACTGGTGCTAGTGGTGCAGTGCAGGGGCAGCGACAGGAGGCAGCACAGGCTTGCACCAGCAGGGATGCCTACGTCCAGACCGGTGCATGTCATGATTTGTGTTTTGAGATTCACTTGCACCCATTGTGTGTGTGTGACGGACAGGTGTTCATTTACATACTTGCCATTGGGGTTGTATCATGTAATTGCCTTTTCGATGTTGGTGGATGCAATACTTGGTTGGGTCTTTGTGCTGGGTAGGCTGGCCATAAGGGCCATGATTTAGGATCGTCATGGCCTGGGGGCAACGGGACATGAGTGGGGGCCTGCTGGCAGGTGCCCCTGACTGCTGGGGGATGGGGGTGCAGGGGGACATGAGTGGGGGCCTGCTGGCAGGTGCCCCTGACTGCTGGGGTGGGGGTGCAGGGGGACATGAGTGGGGGCCTGCTGGCAGGTGTCCCTGACTGCTGGGGGTGGGGGTGCAGGGGGACATGAGTGGGACATGTGTGGGGGCCTGCTGGCAGGTGCCCCTGACTGCTGGTGGTGGGGGTGCAGGGGGACATGAGTGGGACATGTGTGGGGGCCTGCTGACAGGTGTCCATGACTGCTGGGGGTGGGGGTGCAGGGGGACATGAGTGGGTGCCTGCTGGCAGGTGCCCCTGACTGCTGGGGGTGGGGCTGCAGGGGGACATGAGTGGGGGCATGCTGGCAGGTGCCCCACACTGCTGGGGGGTGGGGGTGCAGGGGGACATGAGTGGGGGCCTACTGGCAGGTGCCCCACACTGCTGGGGGGTGGGGGTGCAGGGGGACATGAGCCAGTAGTGCAAGGTGACATGTGGCTTTGCTGGGAGGCATGCCCATGGTGGATGGGCTGCCTGCGGGACATGACCAGGGCTGCAGGGTAGTCCCCTGTGGTGTGGGCTGCCTGCAGGGGCCGTGGAGGGTGTAGAGGGAACACCTGGGAGGACCCACACTGCCAATTCACGTGTAGGACTCACCGGCACCCCCGTAATACACGTACCCAGCCCATTCGCGTGTGAAACTTCCCGCGCACCCCTGAAATACACGCACCCAGGCCAATCGCGTGTGAAACTTCCTGCGCACCCCTGAAATACACGTACCCAGCCCCGTTTGCGTGTGAAACTTCCCGCGCACCCCTGAAATACACGTACCCATGCCAATCGTGTGTGAAACTTCCCGCGCACCCCTGAAATACACGTACCCAGGCCAATCGTGTGTGAAACTTCCCGCGCACCCCTGAAATACACGTACCCAGCCCATTCGCGTGTGAAACTTCCCGCGCACCCCTGAAATACACGTACCCAGCCCATTCCCATGTGAAACTTCCCGCGCACCCCTGAAATACACGTACCCAGGCCAATCACGTGTGAAACTTCCCGCGCACCCCTGAAATACACGTAACCAGGCCAATCGCATGTGAAACTTCACGCGAACCCCAGGAATACACGTACACCACTCGCACAGGGCCTATCGCGTGTGAAACTTCCCACGCACCCCTGAAATACACGTACCCAGCCCATTCATGTGTGAAACTTCCCGCACACCCCTGGAATACACGTACCCAGCCCATTTGTGTGGGCAACTTCCCGCGCACCCCTGAAATACACGTACCCAGCCCATTCGCGTGTGAAACTTCCCGCGCACCCCTGAAATACACGCACCCAGGCCAATCGCGTGTGAAACTTCCTGCGCACCCCTGAAATACACGTACCCAGCACATTCGCGTGTGAGACTTCCCGTGCACCCCTGAAATACACGTACCCAGCCCATTTGCGTGTGAAACTTTCCGCACACCCTGGAAATACACGTACCCAGCCCCGTTTGCGTGTGAAACTTCCCGCGCACCCCTGAAATACACGTACCCAGGCCAATCGTGTGTGAAACTTCCCGCGCACCCCTGAAATACACGTACCCAGGCCAATCGTGTGTGAAACTTCCCGCGCACCCCTGAAATACACGTACCCAGCCCATTCGCGTGTGAAACTTCCCGCGCACCTCTGAAATACACGTACCCAGCCCATTCCCATGTGAAACTTCCCGCGCACCCCTGAAATACACGTACCCAGGCCAATCACGTGTGAAACTTCCCGCGCACCCCTGAAATACACGTAACCAGGCCAATCGCGTGTGAAACTTCCCACACACCCCTGAAATACACGTACCCAGCCCATTTGTGTGTGAAACTTCCCGCGCACCCCTGAAATACACGTACCCAGCCCATTCGCGTGTGAAACTTCCCGCGCACCCCTGGAATACACGTACCCAGGCCAATCGCATGTGAAACTTCCCGTGAACCCCAGTTATACACGTACCCCACTCACACAGGCCCTTTCGCGTGTGGAAGTTACCGCGAAACCCGTAATACACTTTCCCCGCTTGGCGTTTGCTGTTTGGCAGACCGGTAAACTGGTTTTGGGGTAGCACAGACCTTTGCGCTGGATTGGGGATTTTGATGCCTTTTCCTTGCGCGAGGGCGTTCTTGGGGGCGTAACTGGCGCTGCTGCAGGGTGGCTGCGCCATTCTGCGCCACGGCTGGTTTTGGAGGCTAAAATCCATGAATACGATGTGCGCTGAAATGGATTTTATCGCACGCGGCTGGCGCAATCTATCGCACGGGAACACTGTGTGCCAGCCACCTGCGCCACTTTTGTGCGAATTTCCATGAATTACCCTGTATGTATTCAAGCAATGTCTCCAAAATGATTGGTCTTTGATTAAATCTAGATCATACACATGTTCCCCAAAATGACTCGTATAAGTAGGCCCCAGTTTCAAACATTCTGTCAGAACATGTTTTGCAGATTCATGTGAACAGTAACACCAATGACATATCCAAATCATCAAAGGCTTTTGGGGGGGGGGTAGTTGTTGTCCTTTCAGAAAATCATAATTCTGGGTTGATAAATAGTGTAGAATCAACATCCTGTATGTTCTAACTTGATAGCACAGCTTCCCTCAACTCGAGCCTGTAGAATGTAATGCAACCCACCAGAGCTTGTATTTCATTTACATGCATATGCTAGACACCAATCACACCACATTGTGTACAGATTGTTACTGTGAAACATATCAAATGCATTTGTCTGTGTAACATTTCTCTAGTTTTACCAATACTTTTTTTTGATATTGGAGAAAATAAAGTATTCTGAGGAATCGGTCATTCATTAAAAGCAAGTTGTTTTTTATGTTTATGTTGTGCGATTTATTTAAACATGCTAGCCAGTAGGTGGGGATGTAAGGATTGAATTAGACTATTATTTAAATGCTATATTGTCCCAGTAGAATTAGGCATCAAGAAATATATAAATATATATGAAAACAAAAACTGTGATGCAGTCAGAGACACAGGGGCACTCGTGCAATGATTTCCCAAAATAGAAACCGACTCCTGCAAAGTTGCATATAGTGTGCTTTATTGAAGTCATGCTGGAGAAATGTGGACAGATTCATGAGAATGTGTTTGTTCTATAATTAGCGTGATCTTCACAGGCAGACAAACTTATTTCTGTAAACCATTTGCCCAGGTTCATAAAATATATCGTACTGAATTCCCCAGCATAAAGTTAGGGGACCACCTTTGAATTGACTCGTTATTTTAATAAAATAAAATATTGATTTCTAATAGAATCTGCTTCTTGTCCCAGAAATGTTGGGGTGGGATTGTTTGCCAGGAAGTGTTAAATCAGAACGTGACACTTTGAGAGAGCAACATTAATATTCACAATAGAGCTGACAAGCAGTTTCACGTCAGGGAAACAATGTCATTAGGTTGATGGGTTTTTAAGGTTTTACCTCCACTTTTTTGGTTTTGGTGGAGAAAGAATATTTATGTTTACATTCCTTGGCTGATTCATCCTTGGATTCTGAAGGAAGAAGCATTCACCTGTAACTCTGTTGGGGACACAGGCTATTCCGATGTCCTCTGCCATAGAAGGGACGACATTGGCTTCCAGGGTAGAGAGGTGCTCATCCCCCTGACCATCCCAGGGTACAGAGGGGGTGACACTGATGTTGGACCAAGGCTCCTCTGTTGGCTGTGTAATGGAGCCAAGATTCTGTTCTCTGGAGTTGAAGGACGCCCTGTAGGTAGCAGACATACTATGTGGAGTGGAGGCGTGCATTTCCTCACCTCGGGATGTCTTTGAGCCGCTTCAACCATGCTCGATACACACCGAGCCACTACAGGACCATCATTACTGCTTTCCACACTCTACACATAATCGAATCACTTAAATGCCTTTTGAGCCATCCAGATGCAGGCTCAACCCATTGCAGCAGGTCACATCAATCCACCCAATTGTTGATTCAACCAAATGGGAGCCTGCACACTGACTCGCCAGTGGGACTGCATAACTCCTCAGCATGCATAACTCCTCAGAATCAGACTGATCGCAGTAATAGCTCATAGAAGACAAGCTTAATACTCAATCGAGAAATAAATGTATTTTGAAGTGACCCTGTCCCCTACTCCTCTTCAAGGGACCATAGTGAACTTTAAGCACCCTTCTTTTTGAACAGTCCCATGAACATTAATATTTCTGCTCAAGTCTTCTTGCTTGAAGGCCGCTGCATATCAGCCCATAGAACCCTTTTTATCAAAAGTCTTCATTCGCCGTGTTTCTATTGCAGAGGTGTGGGTCTTTCGTTTTTTTTTAATTAGGTGAAAGCATTTTTTTATTAAAGTTCCTTTTTTTCTAGAACCTTCCTTATACAGTCTTTTCTTATGGATCCATTGAGCTAAGGCCGTTTGGGTCTCTATGGTTCTCAGATGACACCCTTCCTGGTGATACAGCCTGTCCTCAGCCCACGTTACCATAAAAGAGGAAGGAGGTATATCTTTTGGTCTGTGCCTTTTTCACCTTTATGATTGGGATCACTGATGTTTTAGTAGTAGTGTGGGGGCTGAGCAGGCGGTTAAGCCAATTCTCATTCCTGTAATCCTGCAGAGCAGTATTCTTTTTGTCACAGCTGCTAACTGGCAAAATAGCTCTGTGGGTTTGTGCAGGTACTGCACACTTGTTTGACAGTGCATTTTTATTTTTAGAACTGGAGAACCCTAAGACGAGGTACAAAGCACCCTCTCCATGGGACATGAATACCATCTTCCATATCTGCAGCCATATTCTGGAACCTGGGATAAACGGCACGTTTTCATTTCGTTCGGCTTGTAGGGCAAAACATCTTTTCTCGTATGTGCACTCATCCATTGCCCCTTTTATTTTGTTATTGTTAATTTGTGAGACATCCACTGGGATAGAGCTTGCAGACCATTAACTTGGCAGGGGCTGGAGTTACCATGATTGCAGTGTTTTTGGATTGGGCATTCTACTCCATACCCCAACCCGCACCCCCACCCCTTCATTTCACTGTCAGGATGCTTATCTTCACTTGGCTGAAACAATGGAACTCCATTTTAGGCCATGTGGTGGTGCACCCTTCTTCGTCAGACACTTTGAAGAGTCCTCACTCCACCTCTCATTCTCTTGATCTTATGGAAGCAAGTCCTGCAGGGTTTCAGCAACATTCTATCTGGAGCTGCCCCCAAATCAGTTGAATGGAGCAGAGTGGCTTTTTGGCCTGTGGCAGTGTGTGCCTCGTCAGAGGGGTTTGAGGACCTAATGGCGACACTGGGGTGGAAATCTGGGAGACGCGCTCAGGGACGTTGGCCCCTACCCTGACCTCATAACGAATGCCGTTGTTTTCCCAATAAACATTGCAAATGCCACTGCAGGTTTCACTAGGCAGAGCACCTGAGCAAGTTAAAGTGAGATTTGATATGGCTTTCAGCCGGGCAATCGACATATTAAGGAGGGTGAAATGAGTTCCTGTGGATTTCATATTCCACCAGCCCTTTTCCCTGTAGCAAGTATTCAATGCCTTCCAGACGCCTCTGCCGCTGACTTTGGTAGATGAGTGGAGTAGGGACAGCGAAATACAGATATAGGGAGAGAAAGTGTCATAGGCAGAGGTTAGAGCAAGTGAACGAGAAAAAGAGAGACAAAAAAATAAAAAGAATAAAAGTGAAAATGGCAGCTGTCTGCAGCGGTCAATGGTAGGAGTACGGGTAGGAGGCAGTGTTGCGCCCTGCTATGCTGTATCATGGATTGCTAGTCCTTTTGGATCCTGATATGACTTGTGATGCCCTGCTGTGGCATTTTATGCCAATTCTTGATTATTTTCACCCTTCACTAACGTGCTCACCATCCTTACCTTGTAACACACACATGGACTCAGACACTTCAGGTGAACAGATCTAGTGCCTCCCTCCGCTGCACACACAATACCACCACAGACACGCGCTATCCCTCCAACCAGCTTAACCGACACCGACCTCGGCAACCATAGACCCGGCCTTGCTCTCAGGACAGACCTCGTTAGACACCACCTGTAATTTGGTAGCAGTATACCTAGACCTGGTCCTCCATTCTAGATTCACATAGCCCAAGCACCCTCAATGGCCAGCATACCACATACCAGTGCATAGATTACAGGTTCTTCTGGACTGAACTCATTAGCACTTTAGGTTTTGCAACTTGCCTCTCCATCACTTCACTTGTCTACTTCTCAGAGGCTGCCAAAACAGCAGCAGCTCTGTTGTAAAAGACCACTTTAAGTGACACCCACCGCAGGAACAGGCGTGTAGAGCACAGATATGAATTGCACTGGGTTCATCTTAGAATGTTATCTGACATGGGAACATAAAATAAGTACAGTAGTGTTAAGCCAGAGTAATATATGTTATCACGGTGCCTGAATAGCAGAGGGTCCAGGCATTATACAAAACATATTTAGTGGTGATATATGTTGATTCTTAAGCTCTTTATGCATTTTCATCTGTGCATGCCCCTTTGTATCTGCACAAGCAAAACATATATATAAAAAGAAAGGTTACGTGTTACAGAAACAATAAAAAGGGAGAGGGTCACGAGCGACATGCCCCATGTTTTGATATTTATATAAAAAATGCAAATGCGTATAGATGTAAATGCACAGATGTTATTATGTTCAGCCCATGGGTGAGCATTTTTGGCATAATCCCAGGTTTTGCAGGAAAGTTCATGTCAGCATTCTGTGCCTGATACTCCATCTTGTTAAGAGCACCGGTGCACAGTCCCACACGCTCATCCGAAGGCGTCGCTGGAGTCAGAAGCCCCCCCACCTAGATGTATGCTTCAGCAGGGTCGTGGAAGTCCGCCTCCCCCTCGAGGGTCACAAAGCATGATTGCCCATATGTCAAACCCGAGGCGGCTGACACACACTGCAAAGGAATAGTAGTTTTGTAATGTGGAAAACATTCAGGGGGTTGAAGAAAAAAAAGCCTAGCTGATGAAATTGGATCAGTGATTAGTGCCATCAAAATTGCCATATTGATTCACGTGTCATGGAAATAAATTGGTCAGTAGCTCGCTTCGTGCAATTGTATTGATTCTTAGAAAACTAATGGGCTGAAGTCTTGCCTTATTGGACAGCCTGTTAACACCTTAATTGATATATTTCATATTCCAACCATATATGTGCAGGAAATCCCTGCACTCTAAATAACTCTGATAACAAGCGGATACTCCATAGTTTGAATATCATCGGCGGGATTCCCCGGTGCAGCTGCACAGTACACATGTAGGATGTGGGGTCTAGCAACAAGTTGTAGTATCGTATTTTATACAGTACTGATTCTTGTTGCGTCTATGCTCTATAAGGTATAGCTCTTATCACCAACCAATGTTCTTGCTACTGACTGTATCATCCTCAAAGGGATGAAGGGCTGAGTTGGCCCTGCTAGGATTCAGTTGAACACAGAACTCTGAAGTGAGTGGTTACATGTACTGACACTTTGTGGTTGTTTCTGCTTTGGAGCCTGATGACCAGAGTTCTAATCCTGGTTTTGGCACATGTTCGAGAAAAAAAAAATAGTAATCACGTGATTGTGAACAACTTTATCTGGTGAAGGGACGGTGGTAGAGAACATTAAATATAAGAAACGTGATGGCTTCTCTCCTCATCTTACATTCCATGCTAAGTATCTTGGCTTCATCATCAACAGCAACATTTCCTTCAAGACCCACATCGCAAAGAAAAACCAGACAGCCTAGTAGTAAATATCTCTCCGATGGGAAATCACAGCCATCAGGGCTGGGAACCACGCCTTAGCCCTTGCCCTCTTGGACAGAGGAAACACTCTCCTTGCCAGAGTCCCACCTCCTTCCTGGCCACAGTAAAAGCTGTCCAGGATGACTTTGCACATCTTTTCGCAGGACTGAAGAAATAGGACTATATCACACCCTTACCATCAGAACTACACTGGTTATGCCTCCAACCCTGCATTATCTTCAGAAAAAAGCTCCATCATGCCTAATGGCAAAGCTTACCAGAATCTAAGAGATTGAAGAAGGAAAAGAAACACAAAGCAGGCTTCCTCTGTGATTTATTTTAATTATTATTACGCGCCGCATGCCCGTGGGCCTCAGGGCGCACAAACAACAAGAGACAAGATACACAACATGACCAGCAAGAAGAGAAGGGAGCCTAAAGAGTTACTCCAGATTGAAAAGGTGAGTCTTTTTGGCTTTCTTAAACGGGGGATAACTTTGAATCGGTTGTATCCCAGCTGGTAGGGCGTTCCAGATGAGAGGGCACTGGACATCAAGAGTGGTGCTTCCAAATTTAGCTGTCTTAAATCTAGGGGGAGCAAGAAGAGTAGCAGCGGAAGAGCGAAGGTTTCTTCCTTTAGACTTGATGCTAATGCGTTCAGACAGATACGTGGGATTGCTGAAGGACAGGCACTTATGTGTTGTCGTTAACACTATGTGTTATACAATGTTTTACGGGAAGCCAATGTAGCTTCTTCCTGAAGGTGGAGCTATGAGTGCGATGAGACTGATTGAAGATGGTGCGCACGGCATTGCTCTGAGCCACTTGTAAAGATTGAATATTGGCGACAGTGTGGACAGGAGAGCACAGTTTTCAGCTGTAATAAAAGGGCGAATATAGCTGATTTGTTTGTTAATCAGACCACAACTAGACCTGATGTAAGAGACATGAGACTTCATCCATAGCTCCTCATCGAGAACAACTCCTAAGTTTTTGACTTTCCTTTGGACAGTGATGGTATTGTCCGCAATAAGGAAGTTGGCATAGTCGGAATCCAGTTTGTTCTGGATGTTTTTAGAGGATACTATCATGAGCTCTGTTTTATTTTGTTGTTCAGAGCCAGGGAGTTGCAGGCCATCCAATACGGGATGGCTTTGTAGATGTTATTAATGGTTTCAAGATCGTTTTTGTACAAGCCACTTAGTTGTATGACGACCTGCGTGTCGTCTGCATACTTTTGTATATTGAACCTCAAGCTCTCTCAGAAGATCGAGAAGGGGTCGAATATACAAATTTAAAAGCAGTGGCGACAAACAAGAGCCCTGTGAGACTCCACAAGTTTGAGAGATGGGAGTGGATTGATTACTTCCCACGCATACCCTTACCATAAGAGGGCCCAAGAAGGAGGCTATCCATCTTGATGCTAGCATGGAGCAATTTGCGACCTCTGCAAGCCTTGTCACTAGTAGACTGTGATCGACCAGATCGAAGGCTGCGGAGAGGTCATGTAGCATCAGCAACGCGGCTTGATTTTTGTCCACTATGCCCGCAAGAGTAGATTTTAAGTCGAGCATGGCCGTCTCAGTCCCATGACGAGCCCTGTAGCCTGTTGTGTGCCAAGGAAGTTATGTTCTTCGACATGAGCCTGCAATTGCACATAAGCTAGTTTGTCCAATATCTTCAAAATGATGGGCACATTGTTTATTGGCCTGTAGTTATCTTTATTGGTGGGATCTAGATTTTCTTTTTTTTTTTTAAAAAGGGGTTATCCAGGCGGATTTTAGCACATCAGGTAAAACACACCTTCATCAAAAGATAGATTTATTAGCTTAGTAATCCATGGGACCAGTACATCAGTAGATTCCTTGAAGATATTTGTGGCACAGTCATCTGCAGGGCAGGATGTAGCCTTAAGATCCTGTATCATTTTAAGTACCTCTTTTTCAGAATAATGAGTGAAAGAAAATTGAGGGGTTCTAATGTGAGAGTTGTCGAGAGGGGTTGTTCTTTTTATAGGTGGCATTGGTGCCACATTGTTAAGGGCTTCTTTGATTTTTTCCTTATGGGAGTACATTTTTGATAAGAATGCATCGTGGAGTCTTTGGTCATGTTGTTGGATGGTGGTGGCTGATCTTGAAATTCAGCTAAGAATTTTAAACAGCTTACCAACATTTGATTGGGCATTTATGATCCTTTTATTATAATTTGTGGCTTTAGCATTTATGATCAGTTTTTTGTATGCCAGTGTGGATTTTTTGTAAGCAGCTAAAGTGTCGTTGTTGAGGTCCTCTCTCCAGGATCTTTCCAAAGATCTTTTAGTTTGTCTGGCAGTGACAATATCTTCTGAGAACCAAGTGTTCTTTGTAGCTTCAGACTTGATTACCTTCATTTTCATAGGTGCAAGATCATTAACTGCATCTCTGATAATGAGAGTCAAGTGGTTAACTAGGCCAGAAGAGTCAGCAAAGTTAGCTAAAGGTTGTAGTTTGGATGATAGGAGTGAAGATAGTTTGGAGCCTGTTATGTTTTTCAAATTACCAGTCATCTTTCGTAGACGTGGGTAGGTGTTGAGTTTGGGCGGAGACTTAGGTGATGCACCCAGACTGTAGAAAAACATACTTACAACGTCAGATTGGCCACACCTCTCCCCACTTCAGGAAGGACATTAAACACCCTACTCTTCAAGGAACATCTAGTCACTGTGACGAATCGTGGGATTCAGTCACTTCTCACCAGAAAGAAGCCTTTCCTTGTGAGACTAGGGAGGTGAGCCTGTTATGCAATATTTCCCCTAGGGGTGGCGCGCAAGCAGGACCTCAGAGGGAGAGATCCCCTCTTGGGGACAAGGACTCCTGTTCCACAGAAGAACTCCCTAAAGCCCTCTCCCTTGGACAAACAGACCAAGCCACTGTTTGTTATTGTGCCATAAGATCGAAGATCCAACCTGAATAAATATCTGCTAAAACTACTGTGAAGAAGAGTGAGCGACTAATACTGATCACTCAGTGGTTAGAAATCAGCAACTCTGTGTTGAGGAAAAATGAACGAGTGATGGAGAGTGCTCAACTGGAAGAGAAAAAGGACTATAATCCTCTGCTGGGGAAGGCCCAGCAACGTATCATAAAAAGGGAAGATGGAACACTATCAAAGAGAAGTGAAACCCGGGAGTTTCAAATCAGCAGCGTCATGAACCAAGAGTGCTGAAGGCAGAGGAGAGCAGGGGAAGAAAACCCCAAGAGAGAAAGTCAGTTATGAGTGGTGGCGTGACCTGCGAGAGGTCGACTGTGCAATCTGACAACAACGCAGAGACCAATATAATGCTTGCCCTGTGGAGCCGCGGACAAGAAGCAGATTTATTTGGAGGGAAAGGAGAAGCCATCCTGACCAAACAAAGAGAAGTCCCTATCCTGCATGCAGGCCCAGTGATGCCAACTAGTGGGAAAAAAGGTAACGGGAACGGTGGGAGACCCGGGAGGAAACGCAGGTATAATGAGTACCAGCATCCTACTCATCCCAGTGATACGAGAAAGAACCGAGAGAGTGAAACCCATCACAGGACTCATCCTGCTCATCCCAGTGATACAAGAAAGAACAGAGAGAGTAAGACTTGTCCCAGTGATATGAGAAAGAGCAGAGAGATTGAAACTTATTATGAGACCGCTGTAACGCTGGCACTGAGGAGCAGCAGACAAGAAGCAGAGTGCGTCGGAGGGAAAGCAGAAGCCGTCCATACCAAACAAAGAGAAATCCCTGTCCTGCTTGCACACAGGGCCAACAATGCCAACTCGTGGGAAAAAATGTAACGGGAATGTCAGGAGATCCGGGAAGGAACAGAGGAATAATGAGAACCAGCACCGTATTCATCTGAGTGATACGAGAAATAACCAAGAGAGTGAAACCCATCACGGGACTCGTCTTACTCGTCCCAGTAATACAAGCAAAAACAGAGAGAATGAGACTCATTACAAGACTCACCCTACTAGTCCCAGTGATATGAGAAAGAGCAGAGAGAGTGAGACTTACTACAGGACTTATCGTAATCGTCTCAGTGACATGAAATAGAACCAAGAGAGTGAGAATCATTACGGGACTCATCTTACTTGTCTCGGGAATACCAAAAGGGGTCAAGAACATAAGAATAATTATTAATAATAATAATAATGGCATTTATATAGCACTACGAACCCTCAGGCATCTGAACGCTGCTTATTATTACCCACGTTGTGTGGTGCTATAATATTGGGCCTATTATATTTGCCCCCAAGAGAAAATCAGTAAACCAGAAGAGGAGAATCTAGATGTCGGACATCATACTCATGAGGAGCTAAAGAACCATAGGATTACCAAGAACAGGAGAACAGGAACATCATAAAGAGGGATTCTATCTCTGTAGAGATAATAGAGAAAGAGAGACTTTCAAAGTCACTTGAGAAAAGCATAATAAGAGAAATTCAATGCTAAGAAAGCAGAGGAAGAGAAGTTTACAAGGTCAAGAAAAAGGGAAACCAAAGGCTTGGAAAAGCTCCCTGAAGAAACTGAACGAGCTAATGCAAGAGATAGACAAAACTATTTAAGAATTATACACTAAGGCTGGGGAAGCCTATCCAGTAGAAGGTAGTCATTCTCCTGGGCTTTAGTTTTCTCTTAGTGGTAGGATCAGTGCAGCTTAGTTTTGGACAGAGGACAGACTGTTTGCTTTGGACTTCATAACAGACGACAGGCACCCTAGTTCATTTTTCTAGGCAGGTAAATCCAGAGAGTAGGGACAGTGAGGCCTTTCTACTTAGTATTTCACTAAAACATTTGCAAGAATGCCAACAACTGGTCGGTTTCTTCTTCTCACGTCACCCATTGCCCCTGGGTTGCAGCTCTTTTCCCCAGTTCTCCCTGTACGTCCCTCTCTGTGTCACCCCCCTTTTTTTTGCACAGCTCACTCGCTAGGTTTGCAGTATACACATCCCATACATACATGTCAATTGTTCACCACAGAAGATCTACTGTGACAAATGTTGAGATCTAAAAAATGGCAGAGCTGCAAGTCAGCTCTCACAAGAGTCATTTTCACAACGTGTGAACATGGCATGTACTTAGAAGTGATGGGCAGAACATCTAGTTCCTCCCATTCCTGTGCTGTAAACACCCACCGTCTCTCCTCCATCTGACGCTGCTGGATGTTTGTTTCTGGATAGGCAAAGACCGGTCAAATCCAGTCAGTTTTTAAACTAAGCTAGACATCGGGCAATGAAACCCAGAAAATATCTTTGTTTGTTCATTTCTTTAAAAATGCCAGACTCTGCCCTGCTGGCTTTCAGCCATAGAGCACCCGCAGTTTTCTTCTCAGAAGTTGGGGCCCTAACTAGGAGTCAGGCACTAAAGGTAACAGGCAATCAAATACTGCCTGATTATTATTTATTTACAGCATGTGGTAAATACTGCATGATCAGAAGATTTAAATTCCCCATTCTTCATATTGAATTCTGCAAACTTTATCTATAATGTTTCAATATTTTCCAATCCTTACAGATAGGTCGTTGTTATTTAAACAGTGGATAACAAAGAAATGAAAAAAATACATGCAAAGTAATTGACCATTGATGATACAAAATTGGTTACATGGGCAGAGTCGCTAACAAAGAATTGAAAAAAATATTACTCGTGATTAAGTAAATTAATTCCTGACACAATAACCATCTATAAGGATTGGATCATATTGAAACATTACAGAGAGGATCAACACATCAAGTCTGAGCTGAGAATCACAAATTTGAATATTTTTGGCATATTAAGAGCATTTCTTTTATTTATGTTAATAAAAAGAATAAGAGAAAAATAGTACACAAATAAACTTGATTTCTAGACAAAATTCAACATAAGCATCCACATGTTTTAATTATATGTGAACTTTAAACCTGCTCCGGTACCACTGCAGGGCAGCTGCTGACGGTGTTAAGAGTCTGCTACAGCAAGGACACATGAATGCACTATGCGTTTAGCAGGGGGCACTAAATTAACTGGGGTGGGGGGTTAATCAGAAAAGCCTCCTTTCGGGTGTAGAATTGATAGCACTATTTCATGTATTCAAAATCAAAAAGCGCTGAAGCTACGCCACCCGAAACAGATGGCATTCTGTTTTAGCAGCACATTATGCTTCCTATAAGAGTGGTTATGGTGTTTCAGGCCCATGTATGCATTTACAGTTTGCAATGACATATAATAGAGTAGTTACGTAACAAAAGAACAAGAAAGGGTCCTGGAAAGAATATTGCAAATCTCAGCACAATCCCTCATGGCAGTACGTCATCGCCGAGTACCATTCCATTTTAGAGAAGCTGTAAAAAAAAAAAAAGAGCTAGACAAACTACAGGCAGCAGGCATTATCGAGAAAACATCAGGGCCAACCCCATGGGTATCCTGCATGGTAGTTGCAAAGAAACCCAAACAACCCAGTGCTGTACGAATTTGTATTGACATGAGGCTCCCAAATGCAGCAATCGGAAGAGAACGTCACATTACACCAACCATAGATAAACTTATTGTTGACCTAACAGGGGCAACCATCTTCAGCAAACTTGACCTACGGTCAGGATACCATCAACTTAAACTAGTAAAGAATCGAGATACATCACTACGTTCTCTTCAGACCTTGGACTACAGCGTTACAAGCGGCTACATTTTGGAATATACTCGGCTGCAGAAGTATTCCAACATGAAATTCAGAAAGTTCTCACTGGCCTAGAAGGAACAATGAATATCAGTGATGATATTATTGTATACGCATCCAACAAAAGTGAACATCTCAAATGCCTTGCTGCGGTACTAAAGAGGCTAGAGGAATCTGGTTTGACCCTGAATGCTGAGAAATGTGAATTTAGAAAAGATGAACTAAGTCTTTTTGGCTACGTTTTCAATGCAAATGGAGTATCGCCAGATCCTGCCAAAGTTAATGACATCAAGAACACTACACCCCCTACATCTGTCACAGAGATACGGAGCTTCATGGGAATGGTGACATATTGTGCAAGGTTTATTCCAGATCTCGCCATCATCGCAAATCCTCTCTGTGAACTAACTAAAAAAGATCAAAAATGGGAATGATTGCCTGCCCACCAACAAGCATTTCAGCAGATCAAAGACACCTTATCTGTATCCACAACAATGGCTTTCTTTAACATCAAGAGGCACACAGAACTGTTAGTGGATGCTAGTCAAGTCGGTTTGGGAGCTGTACTACTCGGACTGATAAGGATGGAAATGTCTACCCAATCGATTTTGCCAGCCGTGCACTAACAAAAACAGAACAGAATTGTGCACATATAGAGAAGGAGGCCCTTGCCATCGTATGGGAATGCAGGCATTTCAAAGTTTATTTGCTAGGCAATCAAGTCAAAGTATTCTCAGATCACAAGCCACTTAGTCCAATTTTCAGAGGATCAGCACCTCACCCACCAGCACGTATAGAAAAGTGGATGCTTCAACTACTGCCCTACAACATTGAGGTAGAGTACCGACCAGGCACAGATAACCCAGCTGACTATCTGTCTCGCCACCCACGACCTGCTACAAAGGAAGAAGAACACCATGCTAGAGAAACAGAGGAATATGTATGCCATGTAGTAGCCTGTGCCAGACCACGAGTTTTGTCTTTACAAGAAATAGCCAATGAAACTGAAACAGATGCCATCCTAACTCACACCATAGCAGCCATCCAATCAGGGAATTGGAAGAACTACCTTACCTCCATGGCTCTGCGCACTGCAGCAGCTCAGACCAAACTTCAGTCTTTGTTTGGAATTTGACACAAACTCACGGTAGCCCCAGAAGGGATAATACTCAAAGGTCATTGTATTGCCTACCTCATTAGAAGAACAAGCCCTCAAACTAGCCCATAGTAGGCACCAAGGTATTGTAAAGACAACAGCATATTTGAAATCCAGAATATGGATGGCTAACATGCAACAGAGAGTGATACAACTGGTAGAGTCCTGTGCAGCCTGCCAAGTAACCCGGAGATCTGAGAGACCAGAACCCATTATTAGCGCTCCACGAAGCAGCAAGCAATGGGAAGCGGTCAGTGCTGATTACTGTACCGTAGCTGGGGAAGGTTACTCACTTGTTCTAATTGATGAATTCAGCAGATATCCTGAAGTCGAACATGTGATGTCCACTGATGCTGAAAACATGACTCTTGCATTAGAAAAAATATTTGCAATAAATGGGATCCCATCAGAAATCAAAAGTGACAATGAACCACCTTTCACCAGTCAAGAACTTCATCAATTCTTTCAAGATCTTAACATACGACAAACAGATCACCCCAGGATGGCCACAAGCGAATGGTGATGTTGAGAGATTTATGGGATCACTTGACAAAGTTATTCGTATCGCCAAGGAGAAAAGACATTCATGGTTGAAAGCAGTGTATCGATTTTTGAGAACCCATAGAAAGACCCCACACTCTTCAACAGGAATCAGTCCTGCAGCGCTCATGTTTGGAGTACCCATACAGGCAGAGCTCCCTATACATCCCTGTTGGATAGCGCCTGAACCAGATCTCCCGATCATAGATGCTAAGAGAGTGAAGCGAAATGAACAAGAAAGCATTTCTCGACGAGCCAATCACCATGAGCTTAGACCTGGAGACTCAGTCATTGTCAAGAACCGAGCCACTCCTAAGAAGATGTCTCTTAATTTTGAATATCAGCCTTGGACAGTCAGTGACGCCAATCATAGTATGATTACGGCTAGACGAGGGAGTGAAATTGTGACGAGAAATATTTCACACTTCAGGAAAGTACCAGCTGAAATGTGGGAAGAAAAACAGGAAACTACGAGAGGAGGATCTGAATCACCTTGCTTGACATCAAGTGAATCTCCTTATCGATCACCCAGCCGACTGACACCCAGGCTCAATAATACATTGAATGAACCATTGACTACTAGTTGTCAAGAAGAGGAGGTTCAGCCTGAAAGCTCCACGACAAATAACCCAGAAAGATGCAACCCACGATACCACCTGAGGGAAAGACCAAAACCATCATCCTGCCTACAAGGCTATGTGGTAGATGGGATCTACCGGCAAGTGAGCCTACACAATTGAACTTAAAAGACTAGAACAGACTACTTACGTTATATTGAGTTTTGATAGATGAAAAAAGGGGGGGGGGTTCACAAACATTCCAAGTTGGGGAGGAATGTGGTGTCACGTGCCAGAGATTAGCCGGTCACGTGATGCAAGAGAAACCAGGAAAGAAAATAAAGAAACCGGAACTGACGTAACAGTCAGTTCGGGGGCTAGAATCCATAACAAACGGTGGTGTTTCTGTCAGCGCAGAGACACGCAGCGCAATTAAAGTTGAAGCTTGGTGAGCGCAACGCTAACCCTGTGTCAGGCTGCTGGTCCCGAGAATAATCTGGTAGAAAAACTGGAAGCGTCGCTGTAGAGTTCTTCCTACCAATGTACCCCTTTGTATTTATAATCAAAACTACAAAGGGATCAATTAGCCGAAAGATGGAGATCACTGCATCTGTAGTTTGGCAAGTTCAGACACCGTTGTTAGCCTCTGGTTGGAAACTCCAATACTGTTGACTGCCTAAATGAAAAGACCTGAGTTCAAAACAAGGTATTCTTCCAAGAACTATACAAGACCATGAACATCAGAACCAAACAAGAACATTGAACAGCAAGGAGCAAGAAGAAACGAGGAGATGAAATGTAGTATACTTACCACTGGGGTCTATAGTGAGAATACTACAGAGGAACTCGTATGACATCCAACCTAACCCTAACACCTCACCGACAAGAGGACGCCTATGCGGAAATAGTCTCTAGTCCAAGGTACTATCCCGACGGAACGAGAAAGCCTAACGCCTTATGCGCCAATGTTCACAGTTTCTAGTGCAGGCGCCGAGAATGGGATGGTGTAGGTTCGCTCTAGGCAGTAGTGGAGGCAAGTAAACACGGCCGCCCAATCAGCCATAGCGGATGCACATGATGTCCAAGAAAAGGAAGCAGGTCTTTGGACGTTCCGGGTCAGCAGTGGGTGAGCAATGCAGGTAATGTCCGTAAAGAGGAGGCAGGTCGTTGGACAAACTGAGGTCAAGCAGCGTCCGGGCAATGCAGGTAATATCCGAAAAGATGAGGCAGGTCGTTGGACGGTCCGAATTCAGCAGCGTGTAATCAACAAGAGGTAAGACGTATCCACAATGAAGGTCAGAGAAACAGTCCGGAGTCGTGAGCCAGTGGGGAGAGCAAACCAGGCAAAAGAGGGAAACAGGGGGGTCAAGAACAAGAGCAAGGTACGAACAAACTAGCCTTGAATCAGAATCAGAAGCAACGAGTGCGGCAACCCGGTAGGGATTATAGTGGGTGAGAGCGGCCTCGCTTCCGCTTGGCTCCTCCCCTGTGGAACGCGATAGCGTTATGCTTGTGGAGGGGACGCCATGGCAATGAAGCTGTATGCGTCCTGAAATGGGTGTGGATGTAACGGGAATCCGAACGTGACGTGAGTTTTGCAAGGGTTCTGCCAGAGATACTGCCGGGTGACATAGAAGGCAATCAGTGTTTCTGGCCGATCCCGATACCCTGTGGGGATCCTCAGAAAACATCACAGGAATCAGTCTCCACTGAATCAATTACCCTTTAATCGCTTGTTTTCACCCCTATTATTTCACATTAGACGGGCCCGCTTTTATAAGCCTCAGATTCTGTCCGTCTTGTCGATCTTCATACAGAAATAACACTTTTCTAGATACATATACAAAAATATAGGTCCATTTATATCACTGACACAAATTGTATGGGTTTACCCCAAAATATCTAGAAAAAAAAGCTGAATGCATGTTTATTGCACTTTTGGCATAATTGCTAATGAGGAGGGTGGGGGTTTCCCCCACTACTCCTGTTCATCATTATGGGATTCAGGGGTTGTGGGGGTGTCCCCCAATTCCATGACATTGGAAGCAGTGGAAAAGAAGAAAAAGAAAAAAGCACCCTGCAGCGCCAGTTCCGGCCTACGTTAGTGGGAGAGAACTGGCTCTTCAGGGGTACAGGAGAGTCGGAGGCACACTTCTGTGTGTGCTGCCGAAAAAGGGGGATAAGGGATGGCAGATAGTGATCTACATGATCACTGCCCAATGGGATGTTGCGATTCGATATTGTCACAATTTCCCGATGCGCAGTAATCACGTAGATCCAAATTTTACAGTAAAAGAAAATATAAAGCAATTGTGACCCAAACTATAGCCATTCGTATTACATTTTGCAACTTGTCCTCATTCATGCTCTAATAGGTCTTGACTTCTACTCTCCCCTGATAATTGTACTGGATATCCTCCTTTTGCTCCTCAATATTACAAAACACATCAACCGCCTTCTCTGTCCTTTCTTGCCACCTCCTTCTACTCCATCTCTCGCCATCACTTCTCGTGTACCCCCTACTCCAACGTATGTTTCACCACCACCTCTACCTTCACCATGTACTCTAGCTCTTACGTCACTTCTTTCCTGTTGCTCTCTCCTTCCTGCTCTTCATCTCCTTTCCTGGTTCTCCAACCACTCCCTTGCTCTTCACCCCAGCTTCCTCCCACGTTCCCTCCACCTTCTATGTTGTTACTCCTACCACCTTCTTTCTTTCATCTCCCGCGCATCTAGATTTCCCTGCTCTCCTTTTTCTCCACCTTTGGGTCGCATACCTATTGCCTTCCCCCTCCTCTGGATTTCTCTCCTCCTTCGCCATCACTCTACTCACCACCATAACACCTCTTCTCAGCACCTTCACTTCCTCTTCCCTCCTTTCAAATCCTCCAGCTCACTATACCTCTTACTCCTAACTTCCTCACATCCTGTATTTGTTATCATTGTGAGACAGCAGTCAGACGAGATTCTGCATTGCATAATGCTGCTATTGGCTATTAATGCTCCATGCTAGGACTACAAAACCCTCCCTTGTATTCCACTCCCCAGCATATGTCTGCACCACCCTATGGCTTCTTAGGACGTGTGCCATAGTGTTTTCATTCATTTTCCAGCAGTGTCTGTTCACAGTCCTGCAGCTGTGGTCCTTTCCTCCAGGCCAAGCTCTTCTCAAACCATGCTGAATCCCAGCCATCATCCATGGTCGCTTGCAAGGAGATACAGTGCAGCAGAGTGCATGGGGTCACATTGAAAACCTGGTATTCTTCTCTACAGTGTTGAGTCCGGGCGGTGGACAGGCAAACACCATAACCATTGGTTGTATGTTCTTTGTCCAGGTCTGCCGCAGCCATCTGCAGCAGATCCGTAGACATCTCCAAGAGATTCCTCCTACTGAATGAAAAAGCTTATAATTACAGAATTTAAGTTTAGAGTTTCATTCATAGTTCATAGGAAAAAAGACCAACTAAGCCAAATAAAACGTGTCCCCAAATCATACATTATTAAACTATTTAATGCAGTGCATGGCGCTTTGTATTTACCCAGGGTAAGACCCTCCTCCACAAGGTAGTGTTATAGTGTGAAAAAGTGCTATGGGTGGACAGCAGCATATAGGTGTTTGGTTTATTTTCAAAAGGCCACAGCCTAACTGAGGACAACTTGCAGGGTCACATATAGCGAAACGTCTGTAGGCCTCCTTCCGAGTTGGGGGTAACTGAAAAACATGAGTTAATGGTATTACCACCTGTTTCTTTTGTCTTCATCCCTCCTCCCCAACACAGGCTGCCACACACAATCTGTAAAACCACCTGCTTATGCAACACCAGTGAAAGTCAATGCAACTTCAGAAAGGGGAATAATTGAAAATAAAATGTAGGTCGATATTGCACTTTTAACACTGGTGGGAATGGCAATTCTGTTTGATGTTATTAGCATCACTCATCCCCTGAACTCGTAATGAGTTGTGTTGGAAAAGATGGCACAGCGCCTCTTTTAACGCCTGTGCTCTGTAAGGGGTCAAGAGTAAGACTCTGACACAGAGGCATGTTAAGTGATTGTTAAAGACGTTTCTATCCAGAAAATGATAAGAAGGGTTGGGGGAAATCCTATCTATCTCTAATCCGAAGAGGGGTTTCCCTGCCTCAATAAAACTAAGGAACGTCTGTGTCAGGAAGTTAAACAAAAGAGCATCCTCCGTCCTGTATCCAAGAATCCTAACCTGACCCTTACACTCTAAACTCAATATAATGTGCACAAGGGGTTTCTGGTTAGCTGTATATATGTAGCTTGCTTCAAATGTTCTTAACATAAAGTCTTAAGGTGCAGTACAGACAAGTAATAAAGCTTCCACCAGGAAAAAGGGGTCTCCCTTTGATTGAGTCCTTCTGGTACTTCCTTAATATTAAACTATATTCCTTTACAATGTCCAATTTTTCATAATGTATTCACTTTCCACCCCTGGTATAGTCTCCTGCCAGAGCATATTTGACTTTATTTCTGGCCATTAAAAAAGGGGTATAAGTCTTCATTGTTGCAATCTACAACTTCAGATTTATTTGCCTTCACACTCCTGGTTTACTTCCTTGCCAGAATATCACTTTACTTCTCTTCTGGTTTACTCTCCTGTCACAATATTGCTTCACTTATCTCTCCTGGCATACTCTTCAGCCAGGAAATGAGTCTACTTCTCACTCCTGATTTACTATTTGGCTAGGACATCATCTCACTTCTTAATACTGGTTTTCTCTTCTGCCAGTATATTGCTTCACTCCAGACTCCTGGTTTTACTCTCCCTACAGGATATCACTTCACTTTCTATTACTGGTTCACTCTCTTACCCGGATGTCACTTTGTTTCTCACCCCTGATTTACTTTCCTGCCAGCGTTTCCCTTTGCTCCTTATATGTCTCTCTTGAGTATTAGTCTCAGACACCCTATTTATTTGGTGCATTAGCTTGTCAGGGCTTTCTCCTTTATTTACTCTTTCTTTTATCCAGTTCACAAAAGCTTTCCATAGTTGGGTCACTGACCCCTTTCCAACATTCACTTTCCCTCCCATGTTTAAGGGTTGGGTTTCCGATCCCTTCTCAACCTTGTCAATATTTGCATCAGTTTTCTTTTGTTAAGATTTGTACTTTCGTTTGGATTTCCCCAAGGTTCATATACACATTATCCTCAGCTTCAGAATATTGGGCCACCAACCATCTTTTTTATAATGTTCTGATTTACATCAGTGTGTTTGTTAATTTCAATGTGTACTTTTGTTTTCGATTTCACCAAGGTTCATATATATGTTATCCTCTCCTTTGAAATATTGGCTCACGAACCTTATTCCATAATATTCTAATTAAGATCAGTTTGTTAGTTAGTTTCAATGAGTTCCTCTTACGTTCTCAATGCGACCCAACATCTGCTCTCAGCCGCCCTGGTAACCCATCCCATCTCTCTGGGCGTACTGGGCATCTCTGGAGGTGTATTCGGCTTCCCTGTGGTTTCTTGTTCGGTCCGCTGAGTCATTGACCGCCAGTCCCTCTTTGCTCTGGTCTCTCCGACTCTGGGTGGATTCTGGTGCTCACGGCTGGCAGGTGGCAGGCTGCTTTTAGCACAGCTTCTCCTCACACGGTCTGTCCTCACCTCCATGCTTCAATTCACACTCTTCTGCTTTCTCGCATCAGGTTTGACGCTATCACTTATTACTGACAGCCTTCTACTCTGCCACGCTTCCACATTGCCATCAGTTGTGTCGGTTTTAAACTTCTCAGCAGAAGTTGAAAGTTTCCAAAGACGAAAGCACAGCATTGGCTTCTCGCCTCTAGTCCCCCTAATTTCTCCTTCTCTCTTTCTCGTCTCAGTACTTACATGGGGAGGAGAAGGCAAACAGGGTACTTGGCTAAAAACACCTGGGATGTCTTCCTCTATGCTGCAATAGGCCATACAGAGATTTTGTATAGGTGTATGGTTGTCTTGAGGAGTTAAGGTCTTCAGGTTATTTCGCACTATGGATTCCCTACCTCTGTGGAGTTGGTCCTCACCCATGTGGTACTCCCACAGATAACCACCCCCAGGGTCAGAGTCAGGTAGCTTCTGCCTTTCCCTTGCCCCATAGGAGAAGCTTCCCTCCAGAGAGTCAGTGATGACATTGTCAGATTCATCACAGCTGTCAATGTGTGAGGTTTTTCTCAGTTACTTTTTTCAATTCAGTGTAACTTGCTCATCGCTGCACGTATTACAGTATCATCTAAGTGTACTTCTGACTTTCTGGAGGTCACTGTATTTCCTCAGTGAAGTCCTAACAAATGTCTTGAGACCTTTTCATCTAGGCTTATCAATTTCCAGTGTAAGAAGTGCTTCAGGGCCTGTTATGTGACACACAACCCAATGTAAGTGAGCAGCAGATCTCTTGCTCTGGTAGCAGTAAGAATGGCATCGGAGTGGACCCAAGGAGAATATCAAGGGTATTCGGATAACCAGGGGTACCAAGGTGGTTATCAAGGAGGTTATACAATGGCGAGAGGAGGGTTTCAAGAGTTAGAGGAGGAGGATTCAGTGGGATGGGTCTGAGATTTGGTGGGCTAGGACCATGTTGGTCATGTGGCAAGATGGGTCACTTTGCACAAGAATGAAGGAGCAAACAAGCTTATGTATATAATTCCGGATGGTATCCTAGTGGATCGGCAGCGGCAGTTATATATCAGCAGTAGTACGGGACAATGCCCCCAAGTGTTCCAAACAGCACAATGCCCACGCAAGCACCAGAACAGATGTGACAGCCACACTATCCATATAAAGTATCAGCACCCCAGCAGATGTCACCCCCAGCACTTAATAATGCACTAGTGTATGTGCAGCAATAACACAACAGCTAGCTCCACATGTTTGGGACCGAAACGTTTTGCCACACGGCGCAGTGACATCGTATACAGGGGCAAGTGTGATGGGCGGTAACCCATTCGTATTCCCAGGGTCAAACACATATCCAATTTGTACAGCCCATAGAGAGCCCTGATGTGCCCAGTCCTGTCAATAACTGCCGACCCAGAAGAGGAACCCCTGGTAGGTGTCGAGATAGTAAACAATCATTCATTTTTATAGTTGACACAGGTGCAGCAAAATCATGCATACAGGAAAGGTGCTTCTCCTTATAAGGTAAAGTAATGGACATGCAGGAATTCTCTATAGCAATATATTTGGTGTATCAAAAAAAAATGGGTGGGTATCCTCTTTTTGTGAAAGCAAAATGTATCCTGAATAAAGTCTCACATTAAAAAACAAAACAACTTGATGTGTTATTCACAACACAAGAACATTTGGTTCTAAAAGGGTGATGTTAGTAACAGAGTGATTTTATGTGCTGCAAACAGTAACTTCACATAATTGTAATATTACAGTATGGTTCCATTGTCCAATTAAAATTGTTCTGGGCCAGTAATCGATCAACTATGAGGTCTATTATGCATAAAGTGCCCTATTGATTTACTTTTGAGCACCAAACTCCCTTTTTTTATCAAAGTTATCCACTGACATTAATGTGGATCAGTGTCCACAGCCCCCTATTTGATATTGATACCCATTCCAGTACCATTTTTTATATATATAATAATAGATTTGCAATTGTTTGCATGGATGTTTGCTTTTTCACTCCTCCTACAGGTGCAACACCACAGACGTGGTGCAATATTTATGTTATGTTGTATATGTTATTTTTTCTTTGCAGTTTGTATATTATTATTATGTGGTTATTTTAAATGATTCATATTATTTGTTGCTACCATTATACTGTTTATGTTTATGTATTAAGTTGTTCAATTGTACAGCGCTTTGGTGTAAAGCACTTTATAAACCAATAAATACAAATACAAATGTTGGGGGCATTTAAAAAGGCTATAGTGTCATTATGGAATGTTTTTGAGAACAAAAAAACACTTGGGGATAACAGAAATTAGGAGGGAAAGGGAGGAGGAGATAGAATACAATCAATAGAAAGGTGTTTAATTTGGAATTACCTATTTTATCGATAAAAATCGATCGAATGGTACATTTGACTTATTTCAGCCAGTACCATTCGATCATTTTTTTTTTAAAATAATGTGTTGTTACTGTTTTCAGCACATAAAGTCACTTTCTGTTACTAACCTCACCCTTTTAGAGCCAAATGTTCTTGCGTTGTGAATAACAATTCAAGTTGTTTGTTTTAATGTAAGACTTTATTCAGAATACATTTTGTTTTAACAGTACCTTAACCAGTTAATTTGATCATGCATGGCTAAGTAAAATACATCTTAGCCCACTGTAGGTTGTTTTGCACTACCTGTGCATTGAAGGGAGGGTTAGCCTCGACTCATCTCTTCCTTTGTTGATCGCAATACATTTGGTTCCATTCACAGAAGATTTACCCATCAAGGTAGGTAACAAAGAGTTACTGCTGCCACTGTTTTCAAATGCGAGACCAGTAAACTTGTTGGGAAGGGATTTGTTAAGCAAACTCAATATGATCATTTCGTTCTGAGAAGAAAGGGTGGTGTGTTCAACACCAGGAATATGTTATGCCATGGTTTTGGCGATGACAAGTGAATTCATGTGATCACCGCGACGCCCATAATGTCAACTAGTAAATTGCCAACTCCCATTATGGCGCGGCGCAGTGATCACATACATCACTGTAACCTGCATCCCCATACCGCCCCCCCCATCCACTTACCTTTTCGGAAGCACACAGTGAAGTGTTCCGCTGTCTATCCCCTGCCTACCATTGTAATAAACAGAGGACACCCCTGCAATCCCTGATTCCTGTTAGTGAGTCCAAGAGGAGTGGGGGACCAGCCGGCAACCCGTGTTCCGCTTGGGCTCAGTAGTTGGAGTAGGGATTTTGTGTGCGCCTAGAGGCGCAGTAACTGTGGGAGCGCGGTTCTGGAATCAACATTATAGTACGATTCCCAAGAGCATTGTTTAGTCATATCGCTACTATGCACCCAGATTTGCTTATGTATGGTCCAACAGCGTTGTTGAGTTGGGTGCCAGGCGTTCAAAGCAAGCCATGGAGAGTACCATCCGAATTTCTGTTCCGACCAACTGTGCCCCCAAGACCCTGTCCCAGGTACTATTATCACATTAGATTTGGAGGAGGCACTCGTGGCACATTACAAAATATTGCTCCTAGGGCCAGATGAAGTGGGAGGTGAGTGGCAAACTGTTTTGTGTATTGACCCTTTTCAGCCATTGAGTGCGGTATCGAACGGTTGTTTGAAGATGCCGATAATGATGCGAAATTATATTGGAGGTGTGCGTTCCCTGTCAAATGATTCAGCATAGGAATGTTGAATGTCCTGCAACATACTAAAAGCATGCCTGAACATTTACAAGATGACCTGTTAGAGGTCCGAAGCACTTTATGGATAGACAACCCCCATGACGTAGGGCTCTTGAAGAGCATACAAGCAGTATGCATTAAGTTAAAGCAAGAAGCAGTGTTGCCAAAAGTTGACAGTATACATTGTCAAGAGAAGCAGATGAGAGAATACTTGAGATAATTGTTGCACTGTGGCAGCAGGGCATATAGTACCCAGTGTAACACAGTGATATAGCCTGTCAAAAAAGCAAAGAGGTCCAGTTGGAGGTTCATACCCAATTTACACCCATTGAATAGCATAGTGGACGTAGAATTCACACTTGAACCAAACCCTGCCACAATTATTTTCAACACACCCAATGAAGCCGCACATTTTACTGTAATTGATTTGAAAATTGCATTCTTTTCTCTCCCATTACACCCCGATTCTCAATATCTCACCACGTTTATTTACTGTGGGCAGAGATTTCAACATACCAGGCTTCCACAGAGGGTACTGTAAGTCCCAGAGTATTTTTAACAGAATACTACATATGGATTTGGGGCAACATACATGTACCAAGCACAATCATTCCATACGTAGATGATCTTTTAGTATGTAGCACCACGGAAGAGATGTGTAGGGCAAACTCCATCACACTATTGACACTGCTTGCAGACAAGGGGTACAGAGTAGACAAGGAAAAAATGCAATATTGTAAGAAGGATTTTGTGAATTTGGGACAAATACTATCAGTAGGGCAAAGAGTGACTCCTGAAAGAGCTCCTGCAATGCAGAATACACCCGAGACTAATACAGTTAGAGATGCAACAATTCCTGGGTTTGTGCAGCTAATAAAGAGCTTGGATTCTTGACTATTCTAGTTACACAAAACCTCTTTTGCAGGGACTCAAAGAAGAACAAAAAAGAATGGGTCACTGACATGGGCAGGGGAAATGGTGATATGTTTTGTATAATTTAAAAATGCTGTAAGAAAAGCCCTAGTATCGGTAACTTCCCCCCTTCGCCAATTCCAAAAAGTAATTTTATTTATTTTCACATACAAATGGACAGTTGATGACTGCTGTATTGGTCCAGCAATCATCCTTGGGACACAAGGCCCTAGTATATTATAGTCGCAACTTAGATTCAGTAATGCAGGGTTAATTCCCTTGTGAACAGGCATAGGCTGCAGCAACATTTGCTTTTGAAAAAAGTTTGACCATCACTATGGGATGCTCAGTTAAATTATATGTAGAGCATGCTGTGTTCGCTCTACTTGAACGATCAAAATCCACATTAACAACACAGAGAGCCTCTGCATATCAAGTAATTCTGTCCAGCCCATGCATTCATATTGTAAGATGCTGCACAGTGAACCCTGCCACGTATATTGCTAAACCTTTTGAGGAAGGGGAGGAGGTGCATGTTTGTGTGACATATGAAGGCCCCAAAGATGATTTAGTGCGGCAACAGGAGGACGCACTGGCAGGAGGGGGAGGTCCTTTTTGTTGATCGTTCATTAATGATTAATCGGGAAACCGGCCAGAGACACACATAGGCAGCAGTGATGCACCTTATAGATGGGGAATATAACATTGTCCAAAAAAGGTTACCAACACATTATTCTGCTCAGGTAGTAGAACCGATTACCTTAATTGAAGCATTAGAAGCAGCTCAGTGAAATTTGGCGATGGTTTACTCCAATTCGGCATATGTCACCATATATTCAGGGTTAGCCTGATGGTACCCCTGTGCAACAAGCAGTCTTATTGGAAAGTTTAATGTATACTTTGTTTCTTCCCCTCTGTGATAGCAGTAGTTAAAGGCTCTGCTCACACTCAGAATACAGACCAAATTTCACTCAGCAATGATGCTGCAGATAGGGTTGCCAAAGAAGCAGCGTACCTACAAAACCTGGTGGTTGCTGCATATCCTGCAGTGACAAATCAGCAGTTTCAGTTAACAATTGCATATACTGCAGGGACAGGCAGCCTAAGAGGAGAAAGATTTATGGGTGAAGCGGGAAAGCAGGCAGTCCCTGACAGACCTAATTTGGAGACAAAACATTACAGGTAAGTGATAATGCCATGGGAGTTGCTAACAGTTGCTTTTGAGTAGTTGCACTAACTGGTGCATAGTTCAACAAAACCTATTGCTGCAGATATTTCGGAGGACTATTGTGTCCCTAATGTGCAGGAATTTCTCAATACGTTTGACATGCCACCTCTACAATACTAGACAGACGCTCAATATGCTGAGTGGCATATTGCCCCATCCCAGTGGGCTGTTCCGGGAGCTTCAAATGGACTATGCAGAAATGTCTAACAAGTGTAGTAATTACCGTTACCTTATTGTTGTGGTATTCCGGTTCTCCCATTGGGTTGAATCTGGTCCCTGTGCACACCCAGATGCAAAATCTGTGGCAAACTTTCTTGTAAGCAAGGGAGTCCCTTGTTGGGGTGCCTGTCCTAAAATCTGACAATAGAACTCACTTTTTCAGTGACTCATTGAAAGAGATAGCATCTCTGTTGGGTATCTGGCATAAGATGTGCTACCTATACCACTCACCGGTGAAGGGGATTGTTGAGAAGATAAATAGGCTCTTAAAAAGTACATTATCTAAGTTATGTGTACCGTTAAGGAGGAACTGGGTGCAATGTCTCCCTCTGGCTTTGTTTAGCCTGAGAACACAGCCCAACAAAGACTACTACCTGTCCCTGCAGGAGATAGTGACAGGGAGAAGCATAGGCACCCCTCGGCCTCCTACATGTACAGCATCAGATGCTCACAGGGCAGCAGGAGTTTTGGGGGATGAGTTTCATGGGTATTTGCGTCAATTAACCAAACACATTAAAGCGCTCTCTCAACAGATTTCTCGTAGAAGAGAAGATGCAGCAGCAACATCAGCAATGGATGAACTGAACTTGCCACTGTTGCAGCTGTTTTCAGCAGACAAGATTTTCAGCTGCAATTTTGTTCGCTGCTGGAACCAGCAGAGGTTACAGGGGCCTTTACTGTAGTTTTGCTACTCGTTTTGTAGTTAAAGTGAAGGCGTTCCTGTACTGGATTCACCTATCTGCCGTTTGGAAGGCACCCAATACTGCTTCACCTTGTCATTTAGCTGACCCAAGTATTGACCCAGAATAAAGTTGCATATTCCAGTATGGCGGCATTCTCCATTCTGGACCGGTAATTGATCCACTATGAGGTCTATTTTGCATAAAAGGCCCTATTGCTATATTTTAGCACCACATTCCCTTTTTATCATAGTTACCCACTGACATTAATGTGGATCCGTGTCCACGACCCATTTTTTTTATATTGATGACTATTCCAGTACCATTTTTTTATATATATAATAATAGATTTGCAATTGTTTGCATGGACGTTTGCTTTTTCACTCCTCCTGCAGGTGCAACACCACAGACGTTGTGCAATATTTATGTTGTATATGTTATTTTTTTGTTGCAGTTTGTATATTATTGTTATGTCATTATTTTAAATGGCGGAGGCATATAAAAAGGCTATAGTGACATTATGGAATGTTTTTAGAACAGAACACACTTGGGGATAAGGGAAAGGGAGGAGGAGATAGAATACAATCAGTATAAAGGTGTTATATTTGGAATTAACCAATTTTATTGATAAAAATTGACCGATTTCAGCCACTACCATTCGATTGATTTTTTTAAAATACTGAACATATGGAGCAGGGAGTTGTAGGGTTGTCCTCAGCTCCACATGTTCAGTATCTTTGGGGTTTGTGGGGTGCAGGGGTATCCCCTGCTTCCTTACCAAAAAAAAAGAAAAAAAAAGAAAAAGGGACGATGAGGCATCAGATCCGACCTGCGTTAGAGCGACGGGTCTGATGCCGCAGGGTTGCTGGATAAGCGGCGTCGAGCCAACAGGTAAGGAGGGTAAGGGGAGTTGTTGGAAGGTCAAATTTGGTTTGTTTGGCCAAAGTGAAAAGCAATTTGCAGCGAAATTTACTACGGTCAATTCCGCCATGAATCATTTTACTTTGGTCAAACAACCCAAATCCTTATATTTAACACGGTGGCTGATGTGCACCACCCTGAATCGGATGACATGTGGTATAATCACATGCTAGATGTGGGGAGGGAGAGGTCAAATGAGAGCTGCTATAAGTGCTCTTTCATACCTCATGTGATGGGCACATCCAAGTTGTTTGTACCCCCAATAAATGCTGCCTCTAAGAGCCCAATGCCTGGTACATTTAACCCTGTGCAGAGTATGAAGTCTCTTCCAAGGGCATACTGTCCAGGCGGTAATCATGGACAAGGTCGATGAAGAATGTGCCAAGAAGAAAGAACAGGCGCAGTGCAAGATGCAACCATAGCTGAAGCTGGAAGGGGCATTGTGCTGATGTGGTGGCATGCGTAAGCGAAAAATACTGTAGAATATGGGTCAACTACGTGCGGAAAACTGACAGACTGAACTAAACGAGACACCAACCAATGAACAAAGGCCAACAGAGTACTCTTTTTGCGAGGAAATGGCACTGTACCCATAGGAACGAACATCCCTTGCAATACAACTTTATTCTTCCTGGATCTAACTGAAGGCACAGTAGCACTGATGAATATGTATTAGGTGTGTGGACAATATACATACTTACACCTCCCACCATCATGGAGGGGTGTATGCTTGCTGATCACCCTACACTCTGATAAATGAACATCAGGAACTACTAGAAACACAGTTATAAATGTGCTGGCGCTAGAACCAACTAGTCACCCAATCGTTAAGCATGTTTGTCGCTCACTAAGAGGTCGCCGCCGCCAGAAGGGATCTAAATACCTGCCCAGAGACGAGACTGAGCGACTAAACGAAATTCTGGATCATTACTGGTTATTTACCAAGACACAAACTATTTTTGCCTCCCTCTTGGTACCCGGTATCCAGACTGCAGCCTACACAAAATGGCTGCAGATAACTATATGGAAGATGATTGAGATGGCAAACCAGACAGAGCAGGGCCGTAACTTAATAAAGAGTGAGCTGAGAGCCATTAGGCTTCTGACCCTCCAGAATTGATATTCTGGATTTACTTAGAGCAATGGAAGGGGCGTTTATAAGAAAATTGGACTGTCTTGCTGTACATACACACCCCAAATGATGCCTACAATGGATCATTGTCCCATGCGATAGAGGCCCTTCAGAACTTGAGGATTGCAATGGAGAAAGAAGCTGGAGAGAAGGTTGATGATTGGTTTGATGCCATGTTCTCCTAAGCCCCATCGTGGTCAGTGATAGCTGTAAAAAAGCTGGTTCCATCATATTATTATTGTTAGTACTTTTTTGTTTGTGTCCAATGGTTCTGTCATGACCACATGACCACTGTGAGGGGTCACATGTTGTGCCACAGGCAGGCACCCACCAGAAACCGGAGGGCTTTGAAACCACCGCAAAAGGGCCCCTGGCACCAGGCTCATATGTAGGAAGGAAGGGCTGTTCAAACTAGGTCCCATTTATGTACATGGGCCTTTAAATCCAACATGGAAGCACCCACACAGACTAGTTCGAACAACCAAGCCATGCGGTCTAGTGTTTTGGGTGTGGCAGGCCTGGAACTACTTTCCCTGGTACTACTTTACCTGGGCTATATATACCACACCCTGACTGCAGAACACGCTTCGTGTTATTCTGCAACCAGCAGCGTGACGCTCACCGTGTCCAGCTACTGGTCTTCAGCATCTTCCTGTAATCCTGCAAGAACAAGAACAAGATTATTCTGTCTTACCTGAGAAAACACCATCCAGTACTCAGCATCTCAACTGGGCTGCAATATGTGGAAACCGAGAGAAGAAGAAACATCACTCGCCTGTGAGTACTAGCTTAAGGACTTCTGGCAAACCGCTACCACAGCTGCTGTTCGAAGACTGCGACCGGCAATCACAAGAAAGGGAAAAACAATATTAGAACACCTGCTTCCAAAACATCGAATTCCATCGCGCTATGCCACGCTTCCATCCGGAGCACCACAACAACATCTGCAAAGGAAAAGAGACATATTCAGGTTCGCTTTCAATATTAAACAACCGTACTTACCTTAACGGATTCCGGGGGCCTGTTTTTCATCGTGCTCTCATCCACTCGCAGCACCACAGCGGCCTGTGAGGAGAAGAAGAAGAAAACGTTGGTTAGCTTTCAAAGCCAGTAAATTCGCTGTGCTTCAAGCTTTCTCTTACCTAGAAACGTGCCTCTCAATCCGGCACACCAGCATCAAGACCTTTGCACCTGAAAAGGAGTTAAAGACATTAACGAATTCCCACCATAAACAGAACAAAGACTTACAATTAACAAACCTACCTGCCTACCAGCAGATTCAGGGTCACAGCAGGCCTGGGCCCAAGGAAGGCGTACTGCACCAGTGAAGCAACTTGGGCAGCTCGCCAACAAATGTCAAGCGCCCCTGCACAAGAAACACAGACGGATAGCTCACCCTACAAATAACTAAGGTGAGAAAAGAACCCAGTGGGAAGGGAATCGGTCCGAGGGAGGTGAGAGATTCACTCATTAGAGACCGTTATCACAAATCCTTCCTTCTGTAATTGCAGATTCATTGTTCAGCACTGGGCAACTATGCATCCAGGGTTCCAGATCTCAGAGCCTTCCAGACACCCCCAGGAAATCAGGTGTGCGTAACAGTTTTTGAGGTGCTGCACGAAGAACTTGCTGAAGATGATTTTAATAAGAGCGACTAAAGCTCCTTTTCACACAAAACATAAGTACACCCAGACTAGGTGGGATGGGATTGTAAGGCCAAGAATGTTAAAAATAGAGCAGCCTCTGAAACCCCAGGGAAAGTGACCACACCCCCACCATACCCAGAGAACTATATTGAGTGCAGGAGATGGAGGGTACTGCTTCATGACTGGCACCCCAGAAGAATACACCTGAGGGGATAGAGTTTATGTCATATGTGTAGGGCATGGGTACCTAAAGAAGATTCAGTAGGGTTAGGTAATGGAGTATTAACTAAAGGGGGGAATGTTGGGATGAACGTACAGTGTCCCTAACAGGCAAAAAGGTCCAGGTTGAGGAAAACCTATTAAAGATCAACCTTGTGGGAGAAGAGTGAAGCGTGTGCCATAGACAATGCATATATTGTCTTAGTTTGGGCTGATATATTTAGATACATATATATAGCAACACAGAAAGAGTAACAAATGTATTAATGTTGCTGTTGCAGAGGTCATAGATAGGGCAGTATTATAGGCCCGGTGATTAGTTGATGTATTGTAGTGATGTAGGATAGTGTGATGCGTGGAAAGGATTGACATAAGAGAAAGATGGAGTCAGCAAGGCAGTGGGGTAACAGCAAGGTTGGTGTGTTAATTTGACAAAAGTAATGCCATTTTAGATTTTAAGGCGCAACACATGATGAACAGACAAGAATGCAGGCCTTGGTGTGGAGCTGCGGCTCTGTTCGTTCAGCTCCAAAAGCAAATCCCTTCTTCCATACCCCAGGAGAGAAGCCGAGGTCAGAGGCACCCATGGTGCACAGATAAGTACTAAGTGTATCCAGCTGAATTACACTGACATACACAATTTAAGCAAACAAATCCTCAAAATTCAGACTGAAGAGCGGTGCCCTGGTCACATCATCCCTTGACACCTGGGGTTGAGAGGCGCTGAGGGGGTGCCGTGTCTAGAACGTCTTGTGATTTGGGACAGGAGGAGAAAAGGTGATGCAAATACATTTAGTACAAAGTCGAGGTGCAGCTTGTGTGCGCCATGGCATCTGGGTTAATGTGGAAGCCTATTGTCTCATCAAAAGCAGGGCTGGACTCACCAAGACACTGATTGTGTCTGGAACAGAGGGTGTACATCACGTGATGGGCCCAAATTTACAAACCGGTTGATAACAACCCACCAATCATATACCTGGGTTTGACAATGACTATGTAGGGGACCACGTGTCTAGGATCGGGTAGTGTAGGTGTGGCCAAACAGTCCAGAGACTAAGGTGGGGATTAGCATATTCTATAGGTGGTATCCAATAAGGGTGGTGGGATTATGTTGTACTCATTTTTATGCACAGTATTGTTAATGTGTGGTTTCCATGCTATAAAAGATATAATGTCTTGAGATAACACAAGCTCCATGAAAGTTTGGTTCTACGGAACTGTGCAAGTCCGTTTTTGTATGTAATCTATCTTGTTTTCCCTGGCAAAGCAGTGCAGTGATTATTTTGGTTGTTTGGATTGTTTTTATTCTAGGTTTTTTGGGTTGCCATCCTTTCAGTTGCCACCGACCCCCGTCTCACCTTCAAACACAGGTGGCACAGAGTGTGAAAAGTGGTGTGGCAAATCAAGGGAATTCGTCCCTTCTCCACAAAGGAGAGCCCCTCCGTGCGAGGCTAGGGAGGTGAGCTAGCTCCGCAACACCCTCCCCATGGGTCAAGGCAAACAGGACCTCACCAGGAGAGACTCCCCCTCTGGGGACAATGACTACCGTTCCTCTGAGGAACTCCCAAAATCATTTATGACCTACTTGGGAATAACAGAAAACGTGAAGGGCATACAAGGTAAAGACTGGGAAGAAGAAGATGCTACCATCCGTTATTCCCAACTAGAAGGTGCGTATGTCTCTTTAAATAGGTATTCTTATTTGATTGGGATGAAGAAGCTGAAGTGGGGAGAGACGCCGGAGTAATCGGAGACAGAGCGACACGTACGTCAGCCAGGGAAGCCCCAGGAAGCCAGCACCTGAGAGGGGAGGAGACTCTACCGCCGGCAAAACCTGCGAGTTTGAAAGTTCCTGGGAAGCCGCACGAGTAACACGGGGCACCGAGCGTCCACAGAGAGCCAAGAGTAGAGAAGGAAATTGTATTGGCTTGACCACTGAGTTACCGTGGTGGACTGAGGGCCTCTCAAACTGCACCAAAACCATTAGGTAGAAACCACCACCTACCCAATGATTAACTAAGGAGTGGATGAAACACAATAAGAAAGGACATGGGTATCGAGATGCCGAAATGAAGCGAGACCATGAGAGAACAAAGAAAACAGCATACCCCAGGCAGAACAAGGCTCCGCTGATGCTAGCCAAGGCAAACACAAGTAACGGGGAAAACAGGAGACCAGGGAGGCCCAAGGGTAATCATTAGAAAGGGATTAGTAGGCGCACTACCTAGTGTTTTAAATGTAGAGTCAACTTTCTTCATGTATGATAATTTAGATATTCTTTTCAGGTGCGGGGGAGGAAAAGTGATCCTGGCACGGAATCACTATAATGTGTATGTAGGAAAAGAAACTAGGATCCAAAGGTAGGAGGCCTCCCGTCCCCTGCACTCTATTCTAAATCCATCAACTGATGGTTCATCAAGGTCAGATATGTTGGTTATTATTCTTCAATAGTATATAGATTATATAAATAATGAGAAAAATCATTTGATTGATTCGTAAGAAAAACCAAAGAGGTTTTAATTTGTAGTCACAATTAGTTCACAATTAGATTTTGAGCTGATCAAGCAAGGATAGCTGTCAACAAAATGATAAGCAATGATAGTCCATGTATACAATTAATGGTGGCTGACGCGTTTCGGGATAAACATCCCTTCTTCTTGAGACAAGCGGGTTAAACTTGAAAACAAAAATAAATGAAAACTGTTTCAGTCCTATAAACCTCAATTCTGTGGACTTCTCATACACATGATGTCTCTGCCAAGGTGTGTAATCATTAGGGCACTATTCATACTCGCCCCAGTAGCATAAAGGAAATAATAAGAAAGCAGAATGATGATTGTGAAGGACCGGAGGGGGGGTCTGTACGCCTGCTCTCTATTTGGTAAAGGAGAGGCACAAAGGACCCCAGCCAAGATTCTCTATAAGGTAGCAATGGACGAGCAATCAAGGCCTAGCTTATCAGGAGGTGATGCATGCTGGTTCTTAAGTACAGTGTACTTCCCAAGCACCCACAAAGGAATGTCCACACACTGTTTAGTTAAAACACAGTCTTTATATAATATTCAAGGTTATGTACAATATCACGATAACTCCCTTTGTACTAGGTTATCTATAATGGCAAATATACAGTTCTACGTGGTACCACAATTACTGTTCGATCTCTTTAAAGTGCATCAACTGTACGGTTAAATTTAACACAAATCAGTTCATAAAGGAAACCAACAATAGATATAAGAGGAAAGCAGTTGGTTAGAACAATTGGCAGAATACTGGTCACTACCGTTAAACACAGTTCTGTGTGGAGATCCCCCCAACCTGGGCAACCTGTAAAATAAAGATATATAACAAGCCCAGTCCATATATTGTTCACAAGAGACTTTCCAATAGTTCTGCAACTCCAAAGTACCTGGCGTTGTAGCGTTGCTCATCGGGGAATCGACGGCCCTTCTCGAGTGTCCTCCCTTTCAGGCAGGAATCACGGGTCGTCGAACGTCTGATGGAGAACAGTGTGAGCTACGACGGTGAAGTGGCAGCTTCTTTCCTAGCGGTGCTCGTTGACAGGAAAGCGTAAACGTCCTGCAAGGAGGCGGCTTGCGGGGCACCTCAGTGTCGATAGTTCTAGACCGCAAAGAGTTTGAAGAACTGTGGCACAGCAAGGGCGTTGAGTCGTCGGCATCTCTGTAGTCTTTGGGTGGCGGGAAACCCACCGGCGGATGCTCCTCGGCACGTCGACGGCCTGGCCTTCTCCGGGCGGCGGTGCAGGTGAGAGTGTCCTTGGATTAAATGAAGTTCTTAGGCAACGGGAGCATGGCAGCTCCCGTCGGCGGTCATCGATGGTGGCAGACAACAGTCTGGACGCTTCTCTTTGGGACTCCGCGGCAGTCCCCTTCTCCAGTCGGCAGCCTGTCATAGATCTGTCTACCAGGGAGCTTTGGCAAAGATCAGCTGGTGCACAATGGTCCCTCGTAGCTCGGGAAGAGGGTGCCTTACCAGGTCCTCTCTGGGTCAGTCCTTAGAGACACAGCAGCTTTGAGATTGATGAAGGAGAGCAACAGCAATTCTTCTCGGACAGCAGGGCTTCAAGGTCAAGCTTCAGTTTCACTCCAGTTACTTGTCGTAGCGGACTTCAGCTTCTGAACATGATTCCTAGCAGTGAGAGGTCCCCAGATATACTGTTGATCTCCCATTCATTCGGCTGGGTCATACTCAAGCATCCAATCACGGCGAAGGGCATTCATGCAGGCAGGCAGCCAATCATGTGCATATGGCATTCAGGCCATTCACTTCTGTCCAGACACTCACAACAAGTTATGTGTATTGGGACAAGTACCTAGCCATTCAACACTCCACACTGCATTCATACCAGTTTCGGTCAAGGTTGTCTCAGTCATTGTGTCAAACACCAGATACTAGACATCCACAACACAGAATGCATATTTGTCACACACTCCATTCACCCAGGTCCCAACCACAGATGTACCCACAACATACAGTCGTTGGAAAGGCTCCAGCCAGTCTGGTCGGCACTTCCCCACATGGAACTTCCACCCAACAGCCTGTCAGGGGGAAGGGACAGAATCAGGGCGTCCCGGGACTTAGGGAAGATCAAGGTAACGGGCGATGGAAGGCAAGAGGCCATGGGGGCCATCTTGTCTCCATCAGGAATCTACCGATTCCAATGACAGGGCCTGGGCATCCCAAAATGGAGGACGCTCAGGGCACCAGTCAGTTCAGCACAGAGCTGCCACCAGCCCGTACCCTGCTCTGTGGGCCACACAAAGGTGCCCAAAAACATACACTAGGGGCACAGGGTTGTACCCCCCACCCATCGGTGCCATAAGGGTATCCCACAGGGTCCGTTCACCAAAACCAAAAGAGAGGTGCACCGCTAGGAGTCCCACATGAACTCCTGTGCAGAAAACACAACAGAACATACGATAAAAAGCAGTAAAGGACAAGGATACGGAGGCCCTGTCCCTCCGATGCATTTCCAGCATCACAGTCGCCCCTCCCACCCCCCAGACTGAGGTTAGGGTGCCCAATCCCCCACGAGATAGACACCCTCATCCAGACGGTCAAAATACCTTCTGGAAAGGCCATCTACATTATTGTGACTCTTCCCTGGTCTATGCTCTATGGTGAAGTCTAGCCCTTGCAGGCAAATGGACCACCTGAGCAGTTTCGGGTTTTCACCCTTAATCTGCATAAGCTACTTCAGGGGCTTGTGATCTGTTTGGACCTTGAAGGAAGACCCTGTAAGGTAGAGTCTAAAACGCCTAAGGCTCCAAACTATACTAAAACATTCCTTTTCAACAGTAGCCCACCTAAGTTCTCTACCCTTGAGTTGTCTACTGATGAATATGATAGGCTGTTCCCTTCCTTTGTCATCTAACTGGGACAAGACAGCTCCAATTCCGGTGTTGCAGGCGTCAGTTTGAATGATAAAGTGCTTGCTGTAATCAGGCGCACACAACACAGGTGCCCTACACAGACTTTCTTTCAAGGCATCAAAGGCCCTCTGACAGTCTTCAGTCCAATTAAACTTCCTAGACTGTTTGGATGAAGTCAGAGCTGTCAGGGGTGCAGCTATGGTTCCATAGTCTGCCATGAAATTGCGATAATACCCAGTGAGGCCCAAAAAAGCTCTCACCTGGGTTTGAGTAGGGGGAGTCTCCCAGTCATGTACATCCTGTACTTTACTGGGGAGAGGTTGGATTTGACCCCCTCCTACCTCATGACCAAGATATGTGACTTTCCCCTGAGCTATCTGGCACTTGGTGGCCTTGATAATGAGGTTAGCCCTTTTCAAGTCCTGCAACACCTTATCCAGATGTGTCAAATGCTCTTCCCAGGTGGAACTGTAGACAGCAATGTCGTCTAAGTAAGCCACGCAAAAGGCTTCCAGCCCACTGAGCGCATGATTGACCAATCTCTGGATGGTGGCAGGGGCATTCTTCAACCCAAAAGGCATGACCCTAAACTGGTAGAGTCCCTCAGGTGTTGAGAACGCCGTCTTTTCCTTGGCATGATCTGTCAGAGCTATTTGCCAATAGCCTGATGTAAGGTCAAAGGTGCCCACAAATTTGGCAGCACCTATGGTGTCCACGAGCTCATCAACCCTGGGCAATGGGTGCGCATCATTTTTGGTGATGGCATTAACTCCTTAGTAGTCCACACAGAACCTCCAATCCTTGGTACCAGCCTGGGAACTTGCCTTGGGGACATGGACCACTGGACTTGACCAGGGACTGGTTGAGGGTTCAATAACGCCCAGATCCAACATCTTGGCGACCTCAGCCTGGATGCGGTTCTTAACTGTATCTGATATAGGGTAGCACCTGCTTTTGACAGGCACACTGTCACCAGTGTCAATCTCGTGCCTACACCACGGTGTAAGGCCTGGTGTCAGTGAAAACAGAGAGGCATACTGGTGAAGCAAAGCCCTGCAGGCCTTCTGCTGCTCTTTCGTCAGATCGGGAGAGAGATGTACTCCCTCCACTGAGCCATCCTGAGGGTTGCTATGCAGCAAATCACGAAGGGGCTCACTCTCATCCTCTTCTTGCTCTGAAGCTAACAAGAGACATGAGACCTCTGCTCGCCTGTGGAAAGGCGTGAGCCTGTTAACATGGAATACCTGAGAGGCTACCCCAGGGACTCCCATGTCAACCAGATAATTGACATCGCCCATATTGGAGATAATCCTGAAGGGTCCAGTCCACTTGTCTGCCAAAGCTTGAGGCTTGGTAGGCTCCATCACAAGGATTTCCTGTCCCGGAGTCCAAACCACTTGCGAGGCTTTAAGGTCATGCCAGTACTTATTCAGTTCCTGGCTGGCCTTGAGATTTGCTGTCGCCTGATCCATCATCTGTGTCATCCTCCGTCTGAGGCCTAAAACATAGTCCCCCACTTGCTTGGCAGGACCGAGAGGGGTGGCCTCCAAACCTTCTCTGATCAAGGCAAGGGGCCCCCTCACGGGATGTCCAAAAGTAACTCAAAGGGGCTGAAACCAACACCCTCTTGAGGTACCTCTCTGTAAGCGAACAGCAGGCATGGCAAGAGGAGATCCCATTTCCTCCTTAGGGGCTCTTCCAAAGTGCCTAGCATGCCCTTGAGAGTATTTATATTAAGGCAGGAGTCACGGGTTGTCGAACGTCCGACGGAGAACAGGGTGAGCTACGACAGTGAAGTGGCAGCTTCTTTCCTAGCGGTGCTCGTTGACAGGAAAGCGTAAACATCCTGCAAGGAAGAGCAGTGCGGGGCACCTCGGTGTTGATAGTACTGGACCGCAAAGAGTTTGAAGAACTTTGGCTCAGCAAGGGCGTCGAGTCGTCGGCGTCTCTGTGGTCTTTGGGTGGCGGGAAACCCACTGGCGAATGCTCCTCGGTGCGTCGACGGCCTGGCCTTCTCCAGCGGGATAAGGCGGGCGGTGGTGCAGGCAAGAGCGTCCTTGGATCAAATTAAGTTCTTAGGCAACGGCAGCACGGTGGCTCCGGTCGGCGACGATAGTCGCTGACGGTGGCGGACAACTGTCCGGGCGCTTCTCTTTGGGATTCCGCGGCAGTCCCGGTCTCCGGTCGGCTGTTGTAGGTCTGTCTACCAGGGAGCTTTGGCAAAGATCAGCTGGTGCACGATGGTCCCTCATAGCTCGGGAAGAGGGCGTCTTACCAGGTCCTCTCTGGGTCAGTCCATGGAGACACAGCAGCTTTCAGATTGATGAAGGAGAGCAGCAGTGATTCTTCTCGTCCAGCAGGGCTTCAAGATCAAGCTTCAGTTTCACTCCAGTTACTCGTTGCAGTGGACTTCAGCTTCTGAACACAATTTCTAGCAGTGAGAGTACCCCAGATGTACTGTTGATCTCTCATTCATTCCGCTGGGTCATACTCAAGCATCCAATCACGGCGAAGGGCATTCATGTAGGCAGGCAGCCAATCGGGTGCATAGGGCATTCAGGCCATTCACTTCTCTCCAGACACTCACAACAAGTTATGTGTATTGGGACAAGTACCTAGCCATTCAACACTCCACACTGCATTCATACCAGTTTCGGGCAGGGCTGTCTCAGTCATTGTGTCAAACACCAGATACTAGACATCCACAACACAGAATGCATATTCGTCACACACTCTATTCACCCAGGTCCCACCCACAACATACGGTCGTTGGGAAGGCTCCAGCCAGTCTGGTCGGCACTTCCCCACACTACCATATATGGAACTTCCACCCAACAGCCCGTCAGGGGGAAGGGACAGAGTCAGGGCTTCCCGGTACTTCAGGAAGATCAAGGTAACAGGCGATGGAAGCCAAGAGGCCACGGGGCCATCTTGTCTCCATCAGGAATCTACTGATTCCAATGACAGGTACTGTGCGTTCCCAAAATGGAGGACGCTCAGGGCACCAGTCAATTCAGCACGGAGCTGCCACCAGCCCGTACCCTGCTCTGTGGGCCACACACAGGTGCCCAAAAACATACACTAGGGGCACAGGGTTGTACCCCCACACATGGGTGCCATAAGGGTATCCCATGGGGTCCATTCACCAAAATCAAAGGAGAGAGCTGCACCGGCAGGAATCTCACATGAACTCCTGTGCGGAAAACACGACAGAACGCACGATAAAAAGCAGTAAAGGACAAGGATACGGAGGCCCTGTCCCTCCGATGTATTTCCAGCATCACAATGATGACAGGAGAAATCGTTATGGGACCATTCATGCTTGTCCCAGTAATATGAATTCAAGAGTAAGGAAATGGAATGATGGTGACAAACGAACCCAGAGTATAATTAAGGTTGAAAACATGCTACGGTTAAGATACAAAACCCTGAGGAGAGAACCAGAGTGCTGAACGAGAGAAATATGAATGTAGTAGAGACTGTGAGGCATATAAGGAGTGAGAGAAACGTACCTGGGGAAAAGGGCAACCACGAAAATCTATCAAAGGCCAGAGAAGCTAAAGAGATAGAATATCTTAACTTAAGGAGAAGAGAAAGAGATACACAGATAGAGAAACTCAGAAACTGGTTATCAATACCCCGGGAAGAGGGAAAAGTCACCCTATATGAGCCAAGTAACTATTCAAGACAAAAGAAACCAAAATCCTGAAAGGGAAAGTATTGTAATGCAGCCTCAAAAGAACTGGATGAACTGATAAAAGAAGTCACATGGGACTACATAAAATGATCATACTAAAGAGAATAAAGGAGGAGAAACGTTCAGGAAGCGCGCTCGGGGAGAAGGCAGTCTTACCTTTAGTTGTTAGAATAGGGGTAGGGTCAGTTAGGTATAGTTTGGACAGTGGACACCTTTCTTTTGGACATTCGCGGATAACTGACAAGCACCTTAGTTTGATAGGTAGGGAACACCACACAGAAATAGGGACAGAGAAGAGTTTTGACTATTCTGTAATAAAACTTGTATTAAAATGGCCACACAAGAGTCCATGTCCTCTTTCTGATCCGCCACAGAGGCTATATGCTTTCTTACATATGCAGGCTTGTGTGCCAGGTGCAGCATTAAAATACATCCACTGCTTACACGTCTCAATGTGCGCTTCTCTCATTCCCAGAGTAAATATGATAGATCACCAAAGTTCGATACAAGATCCCAAAGTTTGGCCCTGAAACCCAAGGCTTAATATCTCTTATTGCAAACGGGTGCCGATTTCATTAAGGAGTTAATGCAAGGAACAAAAGAAAGAGGAATCCAGCACAAAATCCAGAGATTTGGAAGAAAAGATGATTGGCACCAGCAGAGAAAATTCATGAAGGCAAGGAAGAATTTAAACAAAGGCAACACCGTTTTGGAATTGCTTATTTATAGCAAGTGGCCGCTGGTGTGTCCTCAGGGACCCTTCAGCTTCAACCCATTCATGCCGAGTGACTAAAAAAATGAATTACATTTGGCTCTTATGTCGCTGCCAGAGTCCGGCCTCTAAGCGCAGAACTGGGTATCAACACCTTGCTGCCTAGCATGGTCTTCCTTTTAAGACCAGCATGTTGATCCAGAGCTATCCTCCGAGCGCCCCTCCCGACTAACCTGAGCGTAGTTTATGACAGAAACATACTGCTTACTCAACAAACTAATACATGTACAGGGAGTTCCCAATTTAAACTCCACCTTCTTAAAAACGGCACCAATTTTCTGAACCTCCAACCCGGATCATAAATGATCTAGATTGCTGCGATATTCTCTACCTGGGATTGCCATAACCATTTTTCGTTTTAACGCCACAAAAATATGCCCCAGCTTTGAAATCCTGTCTGCGACTAGTAATCAAAAAGAGAATTGAACTCTGTTCACTTATTTTACCACAATTGCCTTTGGAAAGTGGTGCCAAGTTACATGATTAACCTTCGACCCAAGTACATACTGAGCAGACCTAAAATCAAATGTGTTACCTAATCCCACTAACTGAGTGGGAACTGGATGCCAATGGATAGTCCAAAAAGCCCCATCCTGTGGAAGAACTTTCCAACAGAGTTATGATATATGATAAGACAGTTTATTTATAAAGCGCCTATACACGTGTTTCAAAGCGCTTCAAGGCAAGGGAGGGGAACAATGACAAATACAATGACATTCTTACAGGCCATGAACAGTAAGGATGTGAAATTAACTATCGTCCTTGGCCTCACAACATTTAAGATAGTGAAAGAGCTAAGACATAGATAAGGAAGGGAGGGGTAGAGTGGGAAGGAAATGGAAATAGACAGGCGACTACTGTGCTAGGCCTGACAACATTTCTGGTAGAGCTGGAGAAAAACCAAAGGTGAGGGAGAGGGGTGCAGAAAGGGAGGGGAGCAACCAAACAAGCGAGTATCGTACTAGGCCTGACGACATTTCAGATAGTGCTGGGAGTGCGGGGGGGGGGGCAAAACAAGTAAGGGGAGTGGGGAGGGGAGACAGATGAGGTTACTTTCATACTAGGTCCAGGGACAATTCTGATAGATTAAGTGCATAGAAGAAGTAAGGGGAGGAGATAGGAAAAGGGAGAGGAGGAGAGAACAGAGAGTAAGCAGTCAAAAAGAGTGGAGAAGCAAGCGGGGGAGAGCGAATACAATTGCAGAAGTCTGTAGTAACACGTAATGTTGCAAGCCAGGATACAAGATGATGATAGGAACAGCATGATTCAAGGCCACCATGAGTACAAGATGCAAAGGAAGTCCAGCATGAGAGTTGAGAAAGGGTGACGCACCGTAAATCAATGAAGTCCATAAAAGTCAAATCCAGCATTGGCCACAAGATGGTGATAGTCAAACCAGATTGTATCAGGACAGACTCCTGCAGAAGAAGGCTGGAGTGGGGGCGGGGAGCAGGGTAGAAGAATCAAGCAAAACTTCCAACACATGTGTGCGAGAAGGGAGGGGGGGCACAAGGCAACATCACAGGGGGATCAGAGGGGGTGGGGATGGCCTGAAGCAAGAACAGGGCCATCAATGCTTCCCTAAAGCTGTACACCTAAGGCAAGAATTCATGAGATGAACATTCAAATCTTTCTTACAAACAATCAACCGGCCAGTACTGCACCTTCTTCTAGCACTTCTATTTACGTGTGTACATAATTTGTACAAATCGATGATGGAAAGCGCTCTTTTTACCAATGTGAGACTGACCATTCCTGCTCGTTCCCTGTCTCCACCATGGTCTCCCTTTTCTGCTTCTTGAATAGAAATGTTAATTATTTTGATTTGCAACGCACGCATTTGCAACGCATTAAAAAAAAACACTTCTTAGACCTCTGAAGGTAGTACTGGAGATGTAGAATATTCAGTGAGCAATAAAGGAACCCCACCTGGCATAGCGAGTGGGGTGTGATCGTGCGGACCACAGTTTTATCAATTTAAAATGATTACCCAATAAGGACTCGAACTAGCCTAACACCCGTCCCACACTTCCCATCGCCCATCCAGTAGAAAAGGATTTTCTGGAGAGCCTTGCAAGGCCTCAGAGAGATCTAATAAGACCAACAAACAGAAACCACCAGCACCAACCACGCCGTGAACATCGTCCAGAGGATGCCTTGCGGCCGTCCAGGTACTGTAGCCAGGCTTCAAAGCACATCAACAGAGGTCAAGAAGATGCCTTGAAAACAACTGTCCAACAGTTATTTTGTATTTATGTATTTGATTTTTTTAATTCTATAGAACGAACATGGCTAACAAGAGCACCAGAGCACTTCACAAAAAACACAATACAGGGAAAACACAAAATTACACTAATATTATGAAACCACAACGACAATTACAAACATTGCATAACTCGAAAATATCTTACATTTAAAATGTTAAAGGATATAGCCATGACAGGGTGAGAGTTTGTGGTGCAATTAGGACCAAGAGTAAGTTTTCTTAAATTAGAGACACGTCATGAGCTATTTTCCAAGCATCTGTAAATCAACCGTGAGATAAGGATCGGGATAATTTGGTTTGCTGGAGCCAAGTAGAGGAAAATGAATCAGAGCTTTCGATGCATGGCATCGATGATCCAGAGAAGGGAGCAGATTCTTAGAGAAAATGGACGAATAAAGAAGAGACCATCGCAATCCTCACACAAAGAAGCAGGATTCCTGGTCAGGGTGCTAGAATCTAAGGGCAGATCCCATTGAGCACCCTGGAAGGAGAAACAAACTGACCTTCGTGCAGAAGGGATGTGACCTAGCAGTTCGGGCTGGACTGCCCCTTTTGGGGTGGGGCCAAGCCTGATTTGCATATGGTCTTTCCCCTTCTGTAATGGCTTGGCAGGCGAAGAACGATGGTCTGGAGGGTTGCCCCGAGCAATGCCAGTGGTTAAGATTCAGTCTAAACCTTCCAGCCATCACCCCTTTGTTTTTGCTTTGGCACCCTGGAAGGAGCTTTCATCCAATGAGAATGCTTGGGACACGGGCTGTATTCACTATGGAAAGCCAGCGTCCGAGCAATTTCATTGGTGTAGGGTTCCCGCTCCCTCTTCACCTTAGCACCAGTGTAGCTGCCTACACGGGGGCTAATGGACTCTTAGAAAGAAAATGTACCTTTATCCTGCACAGTGCCATCAGCCAGGCAGTGCCTCTGTCAATCTGCTTACGCAGGTAAACACTGACATGTCACTGCTGAAAGTGGAATTACTATTCATTCCAGCCAATGTGCTTAAGGTCTACACTGACATTGCACTTGGAAGTTGACATTAAAAATGTTCTGGGTGTATTGCGGAAACCAGCGTGACAATCTAGCGAACTGGAGCAAGCGCAGCATTGCATTGATAACACTGTCAGGGGTATTTTCTGTGGCAATGTAATTCCCATGGCCATTTTCTTGGGGCAATATGGAAAACAGTGTGAAATATCCTGGGAATGTGCTTAGCTGGGCAAAACGGGCATGGTACTTTTGAAACTGACACTGGAAAAACTAGAACGATAATCTACTACAGCCACTGCTGCAACTGGCATTATTTTTTATTGGGGACAAGTTTGAACTAAAATAGAATGGCAACGTGCGTAATTGGAAACCAATTAAGATACTGCAGTTGAAATGGATGTATCTGAATACGCGGCGGCTGCGCCACATCTTATGTTCATCGTTTTTTTTAATAATGTGCCAAATCACAACAAGAGTGGTCTCAGGGCGCCTATGCTTGTCTGAGAGTAACCATAATGTGTCTGCATCAGGGGAATCCAGACCTTAATCTGATAAGAGGATAGCAGACAATAGGAGGAAGCAGTGAAACTGGAGGAATAATGCCAGTCTCAATCCTGCCACTTCAACAGAAGGCCCGGACTCATATGCGCATACTCTTAATGTGGATATTTGCCTTTTCCTTCCCCCATATCCATCTGTGACGAATCAAGTTCTGGGGCACCAGTGGTCCAGGTATGATTATCGGTTTCTAAACCATCAATCAGCCCCACACCTCTAGTACACCAGAAGGGATGCAAACAGATTGGAAACACAAGTAAATTCTAAACCTCCTTGTCCAATTTTGGTAATGTGGACGGAACGACAGGCTTTTCTCTGCATGGTTGTGGGTCCTGGATCGTTGGTTAGTTGCAACATAGCGAAAATCCAATTATTACCCAATGATAAAAGGGACTGTCCAGTCAAGGTTGTATAAAAATATCTACTTTAATATTATTACAACAGACAGTTCGAGCACACTACAAAATACAACCCACCTTTTAAAGGAACACAGAGGACAGAGTTTCACGAAGGAAAGGGATACTGACAGGAGGGTAGTCTGGAAAGCAATCAGTCTTAATCAGTCTTAACTATTCAAAGTTATTTGGTTTCAGCACCAAGGGAGCAAGGGGTCATAAATGTCACTAGGGACCTTCGCAGAAGGACCAGGGGGACATAACTACAATGTACATGGTGCTTGGGATGATCTTGATGCTCGACAGCGTCAAATCGGTTCCAGGATGCATTGCAGCTTCTGCGAGAGTTCAGGACCGAGACAGCTGTGGTTATCAGGCAGCAAGCAGTTTGGCAAGCAAGGCTGGACGGACGGCTGCAGACTGACCTACATGGTGGCTCAGGGTCAGGAATTGTCTCTGTCCTGGTTGGGAGATCTGGAATGCTGGTCGAGGCGTCTCAGATGGCTTTGACTGCAGAGTGACATCAGTCAGTGGGGTAGCTGGTCGCAGTTCGAGGGCTTGACTGCCTCAAATGGTTGATGCTTGTTGTGGCACTCATTCTAGCTTCTTCGCAGTGCTTGTGCCGTCCTTTAAGGCGGATGACCCAAAGCGAAGGAGAGTGTTTGCAGGCAGCAGCCTTATCCTTTGTTCAGAGACTCTCTGGCACTTCCCCACCTAGTAAGCTTGCTGGCAGAACCTAGTAGGGAACGCTGTGTGCTGGCTGGGTACCGGTTCTGGATCTGCTGGACGGGTCCTCTGAGTCCGGTATCTCCCTCTGTTCCCAATGAGATGTTTAAGGGAGGGATCAAGCTTCCCTCTTGGAAATCCTGGCCTTCCTTCACTGGTGGAAGCTGTAAGGCAGGCTGTACCTTCAGCCAAGGTGCAAATGAGTCCTCCTTTTTACTTCTTTCTAAGTAGTCGGATGATCTGCTAAGTGAGGGGCTTAGCCATCTTTTAAAGCCAAATGGGCCACATTCTTGTGGGAGCCCCCACAAGAAATGCCAGAACAAACTGGCATGGAGAAAACTGGTTGCATGATACTCACAAAAATTGCATATATGTGGGGATTATGAAGCCCTGCTGTGAGTCCTCTTGAAAAACCAAACAGCAGCAAGTTACTGCATCAGGCCTGTATGTGCCAGGCAAAACAGAAAATCTAGAACAGACAATGTGGGAAAAGTAAGCAGATCCTGATCACTCTCCCTGCAAATGTATGCCATCTGCAGGCATAAATGGACTAGGTGGCAGGCCTCTGAGCTGAAAAAAAAATCAACAGACAACTCCAACTACTTATATCTCAGCCGAGCATGAAAGTCCAGGCTGTTGAAGTGGAGATGGCGCATCCGCCCCTCTGACTGGAAGAGCAGATCTACTTTCTGTGGAAGGCAACAGATGTCCATGTCCAGCACTCCAGGTACCACTTTCTCCGGGCCCAGTGTGGAGCGATCAAAATCAACATGGACCCAACCAGGTGTAACTTCCTGAGAAATAGGATAACCGAGATCATCAGGAGATCAAACATCCACTCAGCCTTCAGATTGTCCCCTGGAGCTCCCTACCGAGGACATTCTTGGGAGCAGAACAACTTGCACTTCCTGTTCACAATGGAAGCAAAGGGGTCCACCTGAGGAGTCCCCCACCAGGAGAACATTTCCTCCACAACATCCTGGCAGAGCTCCCACTCTTGGGAGGCCGAATTCTGTCTGTTCAAGCCATCTGCAATGATGTCCTCTGTCCCAGCGAGATGAGCCGCTGTCAGAGAATCGTTCTTTAGAGCCCAGAACCACAGTCTCATTGCTTTTCTGCAGAGGCTAAGACACTACACCACCTTGCTTTTTGAGGTAGTGCATGGCTACCACGTTCTCAGTCAGGACCAGCACACACATGTCCTCCACCGAAGCAAGGAAAGTGATCAGGGGCAGCCTCATCATTCTCAATTGCATCAAGTTGATGTACTCTTTGAACACTGATACAGACCACAGGCTGCTTACCATCAGGTATTGCAGGTGAGCACCCCAACCTTTCAAGGAAGCATCTTTGACTACTGTAAGTTGGTGTCAGGCTTGCCGAAGCAATGCATCTTTCAACAGGTTGACTTGTAGGCAACAACATGCTACCTCCAATGATACTCTGGCAGAGACTTGCAGAAGGTCTGATGTGTGCATATGAAACAGACCACGGTTAACAGAGAAGCCACTTAAGCAACCTCATGTGCAGCCGGGCCTCTGGACCAGAAGAAGAACAAGTTACTCTCTTACCTGGTAACGTTCTTTCGATGTGATGGTCTGACGACATATTCCATATCTATGACAGTAATCACCACAGCTGTGCTGCTTCGGAAAATGTTCTGCGTCCTGCGTCGATGTCGATGCGCCGTCCTCGAGGACCTCCTCCGACGGCAGACGTCACCCGATGTGATAAGTAGGACGCACGACCCCCGTAGCCTCAGTTGTAGTTTTTTTCCCCAGAACGTGTGCCACCAGTCTTCTGCCAGTCTGACACACAAAGCCTTGCGGAAACGTAAGCTGCAATCGCATAAGAAATTCTGTAGCGGGGAAGGTAGGGAGGGAGCGATATGGAATACGTCGTCAGACCATCCCATCGAAAGAACGTTACCAGGTAAGAGAGTAACTTGTTCTTCGAGGGGATTTGGTCCTCCGACGTATTCCATATCTATGACAGACTCCCAAAGCAGTACCAATGCAAGAAGGTGGGAAAATAATTTAGAAAACAGAAATTTTGCATGCCCAATCAAATTGCGGAGTAAAGGACCGCCTTGCCAAAGGCCAGATCCTGCCCCCGGATGGAATCAAGGGAATAGCGACGTACAAAAGTATGTACCGAAGCCCAGGTGGCTGCATCACAGATGTTGGGAATAGGAACACTCCTCTGCAGGGCAGTAGAGGCAGCCATACCCCTGGTAGAATGGGCCCATAAGCCGACCGGGGGGTCCTTACCCGCCAAGCGGTAACACTCAGAGATAGCCAAAATAATTCAGCGAGACAAAGTCTGTTTCTTCACAGCTTGTCCCAAACTCTTTCCAGCGTAACCAATAAAGAGCTGATCGTTCACTCTGACCCTGGACATGCGTGAAATATAAAAGCTTAACGCTCTCCTAGGATCAAGCCTATGGAGCCTCTCCTCTTCCTTACCAGCAACCTTCTGGCCTAACTGAAATTCCGACACCACCTTCGGAAGAAAAGAAGGACGAACTCTATGGACAACCCTGTCCTTATGAAACACAGTGAAGGGTGGTTTAACTGAAAGTGCCTGTAACTTACTCGCTCTGCGAGCGGAAGTGACCGCAACTAAAAATACAGTTTTCAGAGTTAACAGTCTCAAAGGGCATAAATGCAAAGCCTCAAACGGAGCACCCATCAGAAACTTGAGAACAAGGTTCAAATCCCAATCGGGCACCTGGAAAGGTGACGGAGGGAACACATTAGTGAGCCCTTTCAGAAACTGAGAAATTAAAGGAATTTTAAAATAGGAACACTCTTCAGACGAGCGCTTAAATATGGACAGCGCCGCCAGGTAACCTTTAATGGTACGCACTTGAAGGCCCCTGTGGGCCAAAGAAAGCAAAAAAGACAGAACCATGGGAATTTCACATGCAAAAGGATCCACATTCTTAACCCTGCACCAGTCGCAGAATTTACTCCAACTGCAGCGGTACAGGGATTTTGTTGCGGGCCTTCTGGCCGAAAGCAACACCTCCATCACGTCTTCAGGGAGGTCCCAATCCTTATACCTCAACCTTTCAGAAACCAAGCGTGAAGGTTGAGGGACCTGTCCTCTGGATGGAGAACCTGACCCCCTCCTCCCGTGAGAGCAGATCGTCTTGGTAGGGAAGACGATGTGGTGGACAGATGGACAAGTCGAGAAGGTCCGGGTACCACGTCCTCTGGGCCCACCCCGGAGCAATGAGGATCATCCGGGAACCGAACCACCGTAACCTCCGCAGTACTTGCGGGATGACGGGGACTGGAGGAAACGCGTACAGCAGTGGGAATGACCACTCCACCACAAATGCGTCTACTAAGGCTCCGTTTGGAGGAAATTCCCGCGAGCAGAACCTCTCGCACTTCCGGTTGACACTGGAGGCGAAGAGATCCACTTGAGGGGTCCCCCAAAGGGCAAAGATCTCCAGGAGAATCTCCTGAGCTAACTCCCACTCGTGAGAGATCGTGCTCTGCCTGCTCAGAAAGTCCGCTGTCTCATTTTCGTCTCCTGTCAGATGAACTGCTGAGATCGAAACTTCCTGCTGGATTGCCCAGAACCAGAGCTGTATCGCCTCCCTGCACAGAGGAAGTGACCCTGCCCCCCTTTTTGTTGAGGTAGTGTATGGCCACCGTGTTGTCCGTCAGGATCAGAACATTCTTTCCTTGCAGAGTCGGCAGAAAAGCCTTCAGGGCTAACCTGACGGCCCTCAGCTCCAACAGATTGATATGGAGTCTGGACTCCAACAGAGACCAACGGTTGCCAGACATTTGGTCGAAAAAATTGGTCGACCAGACAAATGGTCGAACCAATTTGATCGAAAACCAAATGGGCGAATTTTTTTATTTTAACCCTTTTTTTTCATTTGTTTGGGGGGGTCCCCCCCAACCCCTTTTTTTTCTCTAAAAACCCCTTTTTTTACTAAACGAAAACCCGAAAAATAAATATATAAATAAAAAAAAAAAATCGACCATTTGGTTTTCGACCAAATTGCGTCGACCAAATTGCAGTCGACCAGTTTTTTTTCGACCAGTTGACTGGACACCAGACCAACGACCGCTGATTGTCAACTCGTTGGCATGAGCTCCCCATCCCGTGAGGGACGCGCCCTTCACGATTGTCACCTCCGGCCAGTGCAGCCAAAATGGAGCCCCCCCTCATCAGATAGCCCTAGCACACCACAAAAGGTCCTGGGCGACCGAAGACGGCCCCTGAACAGGGTCCGACATCCTGCCGGAGGACTGGGACCACTGGAGCTTGTGTGCCCATTGCAAAGATCTCATCCGCAACCTGGCCTCTGGCACCAGAAGAATGCAGGATACCATGAGGCCAAGCAGTCTCAAGAACTCGAACGGTGGGAGAGTCTGGGCAAGTTGAAACTTGTGCACCATCTGCTGAATGTGATGAGCCCTCACCTGGGGAGGAAAACACTGCCCCAGGGGCGTGTCGAGCACTGCTCCGATGTACTGGAGCCTCTGAGGTGGTGTCAAATGGGACTTCTTTAAGTTGCGGGAGAAGCCCAGCTTGTGGAGGGAGTGGCAGGTGACTGCCAGATGATCCAGGACTTGCTCGGGAGAGCGCGCCCTGATCAACCAATCGTCCAGGTAGAGGTAGACGTGAATCCCCCCTTTCCTGAGGTGCGCTGCCACCACTACCATGAGCTTGGTGAAGGCCCTCAGGGCGGAGGTCAATCCGAACGGCAGGACCCGAAACTGAAAGTGCGAGTCGCCAACCGCAAACCTCAGGTACTTCTTGTGCTTTGGATGGATCGGCACATGAAAATAAGCGTCCTTGAGGTCGAGAGACACCAACCAATCCTGAAGTTGAAGGGCCTGGAGGACTTGAGAGAGAGTAACCATCTTGAACTTGTCCTTCCTGAGGAGTTTGTTCAAACCGCGCAAGTCCATGATGGGTCTCAATCCGCCGTCTTTCTTGGAAATCAAAAAATAAGGGGAATACCATCCCTTGTTCCTCTCCGCTACAGGCACCAGTTCTATGGCACCTTTCTCCAGCAGGGATTGAATTGCCTGCGCAAGGAGCGGATCTGGAATCTTCAAAGGCAGATTCCCCGGTGGATTGTCTTGAGGCCTCTGCCAGAAAGGAAGACAGTAGCCGTGGGTTATGATCTCCAGACCCCACACATCTGAAGTAATGGCGCGCCACTCTGCAAGATGCTGCACCAGCCTTCCCCAACCGTCGAACCATGGGACATGGCCTCATGACTGAGCTGAAGTGGCTGCGGTGTTGCCTGAGGGCAAAGAGACAACAGCCCGAGTGGCCTTGGCACCTCGAGTACTTTGTTTTCCACCTCTGGCACTCCTACGGTGGCCCCTTTGACTGGCAGCTCCTCTCCCTTTACCAAAGGAGGAGTAATAACGAAAGGAACCTCCCCTCCATTGCTGTCCCCTAGGACGAAAAGGCAGAGGTTGTCGAACTGCAGCGCCCAACGACTTTGCTGCAGCTTTGGAGGTCTGCAACCTCTCAAGGTGCTCGTCAGCCTTGCTGCCAAAAAGATGTTCACCATCAAAGGGCATCTTGAGGAGCCGGGCCTGCACATCAGGAGCAAACCCCGACTTCCGCAACCACACAAACCTGCGTATCACGGTGCTCGCCGCCATGGACCGGCTGACGCAATCTGCCATGTCCAAACCCGACTGAACGGACTCACACATAGCATCCTTGCCATCCTGAACCATGGCAAGGAAACCATCCTGTTCATCCCCTTCGGGAATATGTTCAGCCGCCAAGGAAACACAGTTCCACAGAGTGTGCGTGAAACGAGACAAGGCACAAATGGAGTTGGCCGCCTGAAGCGCCATACCCCCTGCAGAAAACACTTTCTTCGCCCAGCCGTCAAAACGCTTGTCGTCCCTATCAGGAGGGATGGTAGGGTACTACGCCTGCTTTGCCGGGGCCGTAGCGGCCTGCACCACCAAACTCTCCGGAGTAGGGTGCTTGGACAAGTAGCAGGGGTCACTACTGGCTGGGCAGTATTTTCGTGGCAAAGACTTGCTCACTGCCGGGAGACTCTCCGGAGCAGTCCAAGCCGCTGCCACCCTTCTTTGCAGAGCCATATGGAATGGCAGTACCGGGTCAGTTGGTGGACCAATGTCGAGGATATCCGTAAGGTCATCCTGAACAAACTCCCCTGGGGGAGCAGACCATCCTAAGTACTCAGTGACCCGTGACATAAGTCGCTGGTACGAAGAATCAGCATGAGTGCCAGGCTCAGGCCTACAAAACTCCACCTCCGGAGAGGTGTTCAGCCCACTAGCATCATGCTGGGACTGCCTCAGGTCCTCAAACTGGCTATGGCCTGAGAGAATCTCATCAGGGACCGTATCAGGCACCATGCCATCATCAGAGCCCTCATCCACTTCTGAAATGAATTCCAGATGGCGGTAAGAAGGCACAGAACTTGAACCAAAGCCATGCTTGACCTTGGCCAGAGCCTTCCTAGGTGGTTCCCCTGAGCCACGGGGTACCCCCGTCGACAGCCCCGAAAGGCGTCGAGTGCATCGGTGTCGACGACAGACGCGACGCTGACAGCATCGACGATGTCGACACAGGCCTCGAAGGCGGAGCCCCGAGCGTGTCCCTCGACATCCTGGGTGCCGACGGCGTCGACGACTTCCTCGGAGGCGGAGCCTCGAGAGAGTCCGACAACGACCTCGGCGCCACAGGCGTCAATGTCTTCCTCGAAGACTTCATAGGTTCACGCGGTCTCGAGCGCGTCGAGGACCGGGCATGCCGAGAACGATTCCCCTTATCCGAGCGGGACCTTTCCCACGAATCGTGATGACCACCCGAGCCCGAAGGCGTGCGAGCGCCATCTCTCGGCTGATCACGACCGACCCCACTCGGAGGCGCGGACGGACCAGAGCCCTACGATTCGAGAATCGCCAACATTTTCTTCCAGAAGGAAGCCCATTCCTCCGGTGTCGCATGCTTGGTGGGGTAAGCGACCTGCCAATGGGCGGAGTGTTTGGCTGAGGACGGGGAAGGCGACCAATGACGGCGCTTCCGGGAGCGCCTCAAAGAGGCAGAGGAGTGGCGAGACCGACTCCGGGACCGAGACCCACTGGACTTCCGACGACAACGCCGAGAGTCGCCCCTCGAGTCGTCCGTCGAAAGCCCCGCAGACCTCGACTTCTGGGGCTTGGACACCTTACCTACCGATAACTTCTTCTTGCACTCCCGCAAGGCTTTTGACGTGAGCGACTGGCAGTCGACACAGTCATCCGTGTCATGGCCCTCCCCGAGGCACCAGAGGCAGGCGTTGTGCGAGTCCGTGACCGACATCTTGGACCCACAGTCCCCGCACTTCTTAAATCCCGGAACGCGGTGTGGAAGACGAGGTAGACATCTTCACGAAGAAATCGTACGCAAACAGGTTCGAAGAACCGAGATGAACAACAGAAACTCCAAAGAGTCGAGGCGTACCGAGATTCACGAAGCGAACACATTTGCAGAAAAAACAGAACTGAGGCTACGGGCGTCGTGCGTCCTACTTATCACATCGGGTGCCGTCAGCTGTCGGAGGAGGTCCTCGAGGACGGTGCATCAACGTCATCGACGCAGGACGCAGAAAGTTTTCCGAAGCAGCACAGCTGTGGTGATTACTGTCATAGATATGGAATATGTCGGAGGACCCAATCCCCTCGAATGAGACAATTAAACCAGAAAGCGCAGGAAGGCAGAGGCTGTAACCCTCTCCTGTGAACAGAGGACATGAACGATTGTGGAGATGTTCATTACTCAGTCCTTGGAATGGAAGTCCCTGCCCAGGCAAGTGTCCAAGATCATACTGATGAATTGGAGGGACTGGGACAGCAAAACATGAGACTTCCTGAGGTTCAGGGAGAAACCCAAGCTGCACAGTCTGCATGTGAAGAACAAATGAGCTGGCGCCTGGTATGGGAAGCGGGCGCAGAGGAGACAGTCTTCAAGGTAGGGAAAGACATGATTGCCTTCTCAGCTTGGTGAAGACCCAGGGAGCTGAAGACAGACCAAATGGCAGGACCCTGAACTGGTATTGGCAATGGTACACCACAAATCTCAAGTGCTTCCTGTGTTTTTGATGAACTGGCATATGAAAGTGGGAATCCTGGAGATCCTGTAAAACCAGCCAGGCCTGCAGGGCGAAGGCTTGGAGGATTTGGGTCATAGTAACCATCTTGAACTTGCCCTTGCGCAAATACAGGTTCAATAGCCACAGATCCAGTATAGGCGGCAACCCCCATCTTTCTTGGGTAAAAGGAAAATTAAAGTTACTAGTGACTAAAGTACCTAGTCCGCTTTCCTCCATTCTTGTGGGCATCCCTCAACATGGGGACGGTACAGGAAACGTTGGCAGTGAAACATTTAGCTTTCCCTTTAAATTTAGTCCAGCGTGCAGGGGTGTGGCCCTGGGTGTGGGAACGCCTCACAAGTCCCCGCACTCCGGCGCCTCACCTCAGTCCCCTTTTTAATACATCGGATGCTTTAATACCTAGCTATTGTGACTACTTAGGCCCCTGGCATACTAACGGGGTAAGGTGGGTGGAACATATGGAGAAAGGGGGACGAAAGACTGAGTATTCTAGTCACTATGGTGAGTAACTATTACTCGTACATCCCGTCCCCCTTCCTCCACCCGTGTGGGTGATTCCACCGGACAAGACTATAGGGTGGAGCTGTGATAACCTGCCTCATATCTAGGATGAAGCAAAAAAGCTTCTTCAGAACCGCCTGAGCGAACTCTGCATCTTGCCTGGTGCTGGTATCCAGGGAATAGTGCTTACAGAACGCCGACGGAGGGGCCTGCTGATGACATCCCAAGAAGCAAGTCTCTGAAACGTGACAGCTGTGGCCTTTGCTCTGACTGCATGGGCGTGCACACCTTCAGGAACCGGTTTGCCCATTGTTAGGCAGAAAACTGTGCAGTTCCCTTAGTGACCACTACAAAAGATTTAAGACTACAGGTGTTTGGCAGTAAATCCACTTGGTAGCAGTCTGTACCACACAGTTTCACTGGTAGCTGTGGCTGAGCAGTCAGACTTCCCTCAAGAAGAGTTAGGCAGTATACAGAGCATACAAAATAGGTACAGAAATACAGTAGCACAAGCAAACACTGACCAGAGCTTGGGTGTAAAAGTATATAATTATTTATTCAACACACACTTATAAAACACACTAGCACTAAATTGGTAGGATAAGTTCAAAACACAATCACTATTATCATATGTACATCCCCGATTACTTGTTGGACAAGTCTTAGTTAACACCACTTATTTCCAGACAGAGGTGAGCGCTTAACGTTCAATGGCACTCCAACAAGTTAAATAAAAAGGAGAGGGAAAAGCAGAATTATGGAAGCATACACACTAAACACTTTTTTAAAGAACCACAGCAAGTTAGGAAGGCATAGTCTACTGGTGAGCAAGGAAGTTTAGGTGCCAGGCCCACTTTCAAGGGAGCCAGGCGGAAGATGCCCAAGATCAGACAGTTACACACGAGTCTTCAAAGTTTGTGGAGGTAATTAGATGAAAAAGGTTTAGTTCAGTGCAGGAAAGTTAGCTAAGGTGTCCCAGGCTAACCCAGGTTCGAGAGACGAGGATTTAATACACCCCGTTCAAACGGTTGCAAGGGAAGCCAGGCGGAACACGGTACCTTAAATGGAGAGGATCCTCCAGCGGAGGCAGTTGTTCCTGGCAGCGGGTGCAAGTCGCAGCCCTGTCCAGAGGAGGAGAAGATCTCGTCGTGGAGGAAGGATGAAGGTCGCTGCACTGCCAGGGAAGAAATCAGCCGCGGAGTTCTCCGGTACAAAGGTACTACCCTTTCGGTTCGCGGTAGTGGTGAAAATGTGGTATCCTGGTTGCCGGGGTGCTTGGCATAGGCAAGGCGGCCACAAGATGCTCCAGGAAGGCGAAAAGAAGGTAGACTGGTTATCCCCACCAGTCGAAGGAAGAAGACTCTCCGGGCTGGAGATCTCCTCCGTCGTTGGGAAAAGTGGTGAGACAGTTCAGCAGGGCTCCACCGGTGGTGTCGTCATTGCAGGCCGGCTCAGCTTCTCCCTCCTCGGATTCTTAGGTCCTGTGGCGACTTCTGAAGTTCCAGTCCCCAAAGCCCTGCTTTTATGCAGCATACCCCCATTCACTCAGCCTAGCTGTCAATCAAACATGCTAAGTGGTGAGCCGGCCGGCTCACCACTTGGGCCAATCACACAAGAGTGCGACTTGAGTTACCAAGGTAACTCAGTCCAGGGTGCCTAAACCCCCTCCCACACCCTCTGTGGTACCCAGACAGAGCGGCACCACTTTTGGAGGCTTCTGTGGAGAAGCCCGCCAAAAAGTGGAACAAAGGGCTCGACTTGGGTTGGAGTCACAGAAGAGAACACAAATGCCATTTTAGAATCAAGTTCTGGCAAAAAATACCAACCGGCGAATTAATATTAAATAAATAAACCAGCGGTATGTTCAAGGCTATAAGAATGAAATAATTAAAGTTGGTAGCCTCGAACAATGGGAAAATCCCATAGAGATATATTCGCGGTCGAATATAAAAAGTAGTATCCACTGCCACCAGCCAAAACTCTATCAGGGGGGACGGAGACGTGCCCCCTCGAACAACAGACCCCCGGGCAATCGAATTGCCCCGACCAGTACGTCCACAATATGATGGTTTGTACTGGTTTCTGTTCATAATTTGGGACTAGCAAAGCCAATGGTGACTTTACATGCCCTGGGAGACAGTAGTCAGTCCTAGGGTATGGAGTCTATGTTGGGGGGTCGCTACGACACCCCTGGGTTACGGCACGGAGGGTGCTGTGTAACCCACATCAAAAAAACACATGAGACCCTATGGAGTAAAAGACCCCATAGCCCATAAAACACATGGCAATTTAAAGGAACACCTCAAATCATGTCTAAGAGTGGGAGCAAAAGAATCTCACTCTTAGCAGGAGAAAAAATAAACCCCAAAAATCCAACAAAGCTGCTGGGGGACTCACTAGGTTTGGGAAATTAGCCTTTACAGAGAATTCTCCCTAACACCCATGGATATATATGCCTCCAAAATGGCATGGACCATCCACACGGCGATAGAAGCTTTGGGTGCTGGGGTGCCGGGAGACATGCTCCCAAACTTGAACAATGCTTCAGACGTGTTGAAAGATTTTTTCCAAGAGAGGTGGAACTCGAGGACTATCCAGAGGTCTAAGGAATGCAAAGCCCTTTCGGCATCCGACTTCAGGTTCGGAAAGAACACCAGCAGACAGATTTCCTGATTTCCTGATTCAAACGGAATGGAGTGACCACCTTGAGCAGGAAATTAGGATGAGTGTGCAAGATGCCCATGTCACTTTCGAAATGTAGTGAAGGGCTTGCATGAAGAGAGATCATGCGTGCCGAAGTGAGCACCACCAGCAACATTGTCTATAGTGTCACCAGCCTGATGTCCACTGAGGCCCTCGGCTCAAATGGCCTGGGCTACAAGAACCACACTGAGGTCCCAGACCAGATGAGGCCGGAAGACTGGAGGAAAAAGCCTGGACAACACCTTATGGAGGGTCTGAACCACCGGTTTGGCCACTGAGAAAACGGTTCCATGTAATTTCAATGTGTTTGAGAGTTCATCGAATTTCTTTTCTTTTTTTGGGGGGTCCCACCCCCCAATCTCCCCTCCTGCACCTATTTTTACGTATGCCCAAACCCCCAAGCACTTATCTGTCCCCCCCAAAAATTTGATGAACTGTCAAACACGTTTAAACTGCAGGCTTTGAATTGAAATGCCCGACGATGAAAGAACGTCATACCGAGAAAACATGCTCTGGGGAATTCTTGTAGGCCCCAATGGCCACCAGATAGGTGCGGCAGGTGTCGAGCAGAACAGTGGAACGAGCCAGATGTGCGGAAAAGGCCAGCACATCATCCAGGGAAAAGGTCAGGGGGTCAAGCCCCTCGTTGCTAGCCCAGTGGCAGAATCTCATCCACTTGCTTGTGTACTGGGCCCATGTAGAGGGCCTCCTGAATGAGGACCCAGTTGTCCTTGGAGAACTGAGCATAGTGGAGTTTCAGCTGGTCAGGAACCAGGCCGCTAGGGGCAGCCTGGCCGGTTCGGTGTGCTCCACCCTGCTGCGGCAGGAAGGTGGACTGGTCCCTGGGAGCACGACTGCAGTAGACCTGAGAACAAGGTCCTCAATGGCGATCAGGATGAGGCTGCAGCCAACCAAAGTCCGGAACTTGTGGAGGGTCCGCTGGAGCAACAGAGGAGGAAATGCATAGCACCTGCGGCCATGCCAGCACCTGCGGCCATGCCAGCACAGCTGGCACGCATCCCCTAGAGACCCCTGAACCCGGTCCACCCAAGCGGGGGCACTCATAATTCAGAGGAGATGCAAACAAGTCCAGGTCCTGTAACCCCCTCTCTGGTACAGGGGCAACAATGAGTTGATGTGCAACTCCCACTCATATGTTGAAACCCAAGAGGAGGCTGAGCTGGTCTGCTTCCACATTGCTGTCCCCCGGGAGGTGGACAGCTGAAACCAAAATCCCATTCCCAGATCACCACTGCCTCCATGTATGGGAGGGGGGGTGCCTCCATGCACAGGAGGGGGGGAGCCACCCTGCTTGTTCAGGTAAACTATTGTTGTGGCGTGGTCAGCCCCGACAAGAACAGCAGTGTCCCTGATGAAGGGCAGAAAAGCTTTGAACGCCAGGCCCACTGCCCTGAGTTTGAGCAGATGTATACGCAGGAGGGCCTCTGCCCTGGACCATATGCCATGAATGGAGTAGCCCCCCAGTCTGACAGCGAGAATCCATCATCACCACCAGAGTGGGCTCCGGGCGGGTAAAGGGGGCTCCCACTGCCACACTGAAGTCTCTCCACCACCAGCAAAGATCCGGGAGAAGGAGTGGGGGATTGGGATCCTGGCTGACTGCAACCCAGTTTCCTGGTCCCAATTGGCTGCCAGGTTGAGTTGGAGGCACCTCATCTTGGGGCAGGCGTGCTGGACCGTAAGCATGCAAGATGACATCAGTCCCAGAAGGTGCTGAAACCACCATGTCGAGGTGGTCGAGTTGGCCAGAAAGTGTCCTATTGCCATGCAGAGGGAGAGGAGCCTCTTGGGCGTGGGGAACACCCGCTGCACAGCCGTGTCCCAGCGCACTCCAAGGAACACCAGATCCTGGGCCGGAATCAGCGGTGACTTACCCGGTTGAGGGAAAAGCCCAGCTGGTGAAGAACTTCTGCCAGCCATTGGCAGGAGTGCACCACCCCTTCGGGTGAGCTGACCCTGACCAGCCAGTCATCCAGATAAGGGTATAGGTGATGACCCTTCAGGTGGAGGAGACCAGCAACTTTATTCATCAGCTTCGTGAACACACTCGGAGCTGAATTGAGACCGAAAGGCAACACTTTGTACTGGAATTGGTACAACATAATCGGAACCACAGGAATTTCTGATGCGGCTGGTAGATGGGGACATGAAGGTACGCATCCTTGTGGTCTAGGGAACACATCCAGTCCCCTGCGCACAGAGACTCTGCTATGTGCGTGGGAGTAATCATCTTGGAGCGAGCGGGAAAGACCAGCCTGGTTGTTCTTGGGTAACGCAAACATCCTGGAGTAGAAACCGGAGCCCCTATCTGATTGAGGTACCAGTGCCACTGCCTGCTTCTTCAAAAGAAAAAGGATATCCAGTCAACGGGCCGGGGAACCATTTGCCAAATGACTCAAGGACCCGGTCCTCCTTGGACAGACACCTGGAGGAGGCTCCCACGGAGGAAGACGAAGATGATGGTTTAGAATGCAGCGAGGCTGCAGCCACCACTGAAGAGTGAGGCTTAGGTTGGAGACCAGGAGGACTGGCTCTCCATCCACCAGCCTGTATCTGCAGTCTTATTTCTTATTCAACTGGGCCCTGGGCTTCTCTCAGACTTTTCTCACCACCTGCAGGACATCCTTCTGGAGCAGAATGCATGAACGGCTTGTGGTGCGCTTGCCCAAAACCTCTCTTATCTTACCACTCCCAACTCCTGGGGAGATCCCCAAGAACTCTGCAAGGCCCTAAAGGCGGTCATAAAAGGCCTTTACAGCTGCAGAGGGTTTGTAGTCCTGGGTGTCGTCATCGTCATCACTGCCGTCACCCCCGCCCCCTTTATTCAGACTGAGTGGAATCCTTGCCCTGGGACAAAGGTGCTGGTGAGGTCCCCCCTTGATCCGGACCTGAACATAGATCTAACGGTTGCTGAGGGGGGAGTTGTTGGTGGTACAGGAGGAGGAGGAGGAGGAAGGGTCTGGATAACCAGTAAGGACTGGACCAGAGGAGGAGCAGGCAGTGCAGAGGAACAGGAGGAGGGCCCAGAGGTGGAGGCGTAGGAGGCACAACCTGCTGGAGCGCCTCCTTGACTATATCCTTGAGGAGCCCCATCATCTGCGTGGAACGCATGAGAAGGAAGCGCTCGAAGAAGCTGTCCTCACAAGCTACCGGATCGCAAGGGGGCCAGCACTCCGCAACACCGCGCCTCCATTCCCGATCTATACGCTGAGGCGCATGAAGCGTGTAGCCATAATGCTGCGATGGGTAGATGTATCCCTAAGGAGACCAACCGCTTGTACCATAAAGTCAGCTGCCGCTTCCATAGTGAAGAGGATTGGAACCTTCTTGCATGGCCCAGTCAATGGGCGAGGGACCGGGTAGGCCCTAATCCAAATCCAAGTTTGCCACCGGTCTAGCAGGCTCCTCCGCTTTCTTATCCGCCATCTTGTGGCCTTGGGCTGCGCCCTGGGCGGGAGGACACAAAGGCCCTGTGCCACGTTCTGGCTCAAACATGGAAGGACACACCTTGGCCTTCGAACTTGAAACAGAAGCGTCAACCTCAGAGTTAGCTTCGGTAGGCCCTGAGCCCTCGCCTGGTGGCCGGTAGTCGAATAGCCCTGACTCATGACCTCAGAGATGCCTCCGGTCAGCTGTAGGCCCTCAGCAACTGAGCTGGTAGTCGTGCTGCATCATGCTAAGGACTGACTCTTGGAGGTAGAACGCAACAAACCTTTGCCCCCTGGGGCTGACAAGGATGACAAACTTAATCATCCCTCCATGGACCGCCCGGTAGAGCTCCTGAGCCCCTCGGCTTGTGAGCCGTCGGCCCCAATGGTCTCGGGTCTGCCAATGGATCGCCGGAAGAGCCCCCGAGGCCCTCTGCATGGGAGTCGGTAGCCTTAGAGGCCTCGTGGCTGCCAGAAACAGAGTCCAAGGTACACTTGTCCATAGAAACCCCTGGGCAGAGTGCTGAGGAGCCATACTAAACAAAGGGCCTCCTTTGTCTTGACGTGGGGTCCTGCAGACAATCTCTTTAAAATGACCTGGAGTACAAGCGTGGAACATCTCCCTCCATCGTGACAACCGATTCTTCAATGCCTGGTACCCGTGAGCGCCACACAGTAGGCCATGCCCAGGCCCCAATGCAGAATTTGGAGGGACACTCAACCAATCCTGTACTACGGCCTCAAAGCAGTCTCTCACCTCATCCATTGGAAATTGTTGGCCGCACCAGAGACTGTCAGCCAGAGGCCATAAGAGAATTTTGTCAGGACACAGGAGGCATTCATGACCCTCAGACCCAGACTGCTGAAACCGTAAAACCTTTCTAGTCCAGGAATCCAGACTCTTACTCTCTATGTCAGGAGGCAAAGAGGGTTCCTTCAGGTTCGCCGAGCCAGGCTGGACCAAAAGGCTCTCATGGGAGGGATATGAAAAAAATAAATCCAGATTCAAAGGTGCCAGCTTTTGATTCTTCACTAGGACCTGGTCCACAGCTGGGACTGAAGCTGGTTTAGACCATTATCATTACTATTATTATTATTATTATTTTATATTACTCCAACATTGGGGCTTCCACATCCATGTTGAAGGGCAAAACTATCTCCCTCTAGAATGCCCAGGAGCTGGAATTGGACATTTGTTCTGGAAGGGGATGACAATCCTAAGGCCTCCACAACCTTTGCCATCAGGAATTGGAAGGAAGCCTGATGTTTCCTTAGAGAACTAGGGCCCTTGCAGGTTATCTGCCTGATCATCCAATTGCAGTGGAACCGGATGGCGGCACCGGTGTCAGGCCCTGGCAAAGACGTCAAACATCTTAAGTGGAAATGTCTCAAATCACTCCAGGGTGGAGGATTGGGTTAGAAATGGTACCTTTGGCCCAGTATCCTCAGAGGTCTCTCTGGTGCAAGGACTCCTCTTCTTAAAAGAAAACATTGAATGGTGTCTAGAGGAACTGGTGGGTGAGAGGGATCTCTTGCAGTGCTGCTTCTTTTTAACTTTCCGGACCAGGGCATGTTCTTCCATACACTCCTTTGTGTCGGGTGACAGCGAACAAGTCAGACTGGTGTTTTTTTCGTTATTGAAAAAGGTCAACAGGTATGCAGCACACTCCTAGAGCACCTCAGGGTGCATCGGATGAACGAACCCGCTGTCCTGTGTGTTGTGTTACTCTCCAAGACAGTCTAGGCAAATCCTGCAATTTTTTCTCTGCAACCGAACAAACGCTTCATGTCCGATGCTTTAGAGGGATTCGGCATGGCGCAAAACCAACATACTTCAAACGAAGCAAATTCCTGAAGCGAGAAGAGTGAACAGAAAAAAGGAACGAAGGATATTGGGCGTGATGCCACATTATATGCTGGCCCCGACGTCATGTCCACCGTGCGGTGCATTGAGGCTTCAAGCGGAGCAGACAGTGAGCCGCGCTGCACCCTCTGGTGGCAAAAAAGTTACTGAAAAGTAGCTGCGCTGGGAGACGGATATGTTATGTTGATTTATACAGCACACCGAAAACACCCAAGGGTAGTCTCCAGGCACTCAGATGAGGAATCCATGGGAAGACTTATTCCATTAGATACCCCAAACCCTGCTGGCTGTGGCTACGTTTGCTCCCTGCGCTTGCCCACCAAAGCAGATTTGGTGCATCAACATGGAAATTCCCAAAATACCTCTATTGCAAAGAACATATTACTTACCTAAGGTAATGTTCTCTCTAACGGATGTTCCTCCGATGGATTCCTCTCTATAAAATCTATCTCCAGCACAGCTGTTCTCCAGAAAACCTGTCCACCACCAGGTCTTGACCTTTTGTGTTTTTGGATTAATTTGTTCAGCCTTATTGCCCAAAATTAACTCAAACATCTGATGTCACTATTCATCCCAGTTAGTGGTGGCTGGTGACACCACATAATAGCAGATCCTGATTTGGTTTATCATCACTGACACTTTCACCTGCTTTGTTCATTATTGAACCCTTCTATATCAAAGCTTTCACTAGAAAGCTACACTAGCAGTGGGGGTAGAATGTCCGGTTTTTGCTTTACAAATTCCACCAATTTTCTATCTACACCAAGTTACATGCTATTTTTCATCTCATTAAAGGCTAGTCATGACGTGTCCCATTCAATCAGATGAAACTTCTTTTATTTTTCTGTCTACCTTTCCCTCAACTTTATTTTTCAGTTTTTACATTCCAAGGCAAACAAAATGGGTCAAATGGACGAATTAAGCCAAGAGTCAGATCAGTCAAATGAAGCACCAGATACAAATAACTAAACAAAAAGATATAATACAAATGGCAAAATGTCATGTCAGGACCGATTAATACAAACAGGGCCTGCCACCCACGAGGGCCCCTAGCTAAACAACGTGTTAAGCTTGCAAGGTTTATGAGGAATCCATTCTCGGTGAGACACCCTAGCTGATTATGGCAAGGGGTTGGCGAATAATTGCTGGTTTAGGCGGAATGTCTAGTGTATGTTGGTAGTATTCATCTAAGGGATGTCAAATGCTAAAAAACTTAAGTAATGATTCATTAAGGATGGTATTGATTTTTGTATAGCCCACTTTTCCCATACCCTCCCCCCACCAGTGATTTCTGTGAGGACCTTCCACAGGATTTAAATGCTTAGGCCAGGGTCAGCCTGGCTGCAGTAAGGAGGTGGCTAATTAATGTTGAAGCCCTCCAGGTTATACCATAACTTCCTTCGGAGTCGATGTCACCCAGAACCAGAGTCAGAAGGTCCACTGGGAGTTGGATGTCGGTGATCCCCTTACACCTTGATAAAAATAATGTCCAGAAGATTTTCATACATGGTCAGGCGCATCAATGGTGGCCTAACAAGATGATTATTACACAACACCACAAGCAGATGGGTGAGTAGGTGGAGAATAGCCTATGAAAGCTCTGAGGGGTGAAATGCCATTGTAACATAATTTTGAAAGAGCTTTCGTCATTTAGTGTGCATCTCAATCATATTTGGACTCTTGGCCAAATGTGTGCTCTGGATTCGGTGGGGATCTCATCTGAAGCGACTTCTCATCTTGGAGCATGGTTGGAGATCTAGTGGTGAAGTTGGGGTATCACAATTAATTTGCCTCCAGAAGTGAACATTTGAGTTTAAAATCTTCAAATAGTAGGGGTTTTCCCTAGTCAAAGCAGTCTTGTAGACTACTCGCCCTCCCTCCAAGCAAGTGACTGAATACCTTAGGTTCAAGCCAAGAGTTCAACTCTGGATTTCTTACGATTGGAGATAGGAGGAAAAAGAATGAGGTAAGTGTGGCAACTTGTTCTAAATTAGGCCAACCATAGTGGGTGAATGATGGTAGCCATTTATGGAGATGGGCCAAGTGGGAGGTCAAGTATCTCCAGATATTGGGCAAACCCAGACCACCCATCACCTCTTAACGGTTTAGTACTTTGTAGGCTATCCTAGGGGTTTCCCTTGCCAAATAAATTCAAACATTTTGGTGGTGTTACTGTTGATCTTTGGTTCTACCATTGTGGCTGAAACCCAAGATAAATCAATTTGAACAGACCAGGCTAGAACCCAGCAGCAGGGGTTTCCTATCTCTAGTTTTCATACCATCTTGTTGGGGAGTAGGGATGCCTGGGTTAGGGTGGAGGGAGCCAATGAGAAGACGAGGGTGAGACCAGGGAAACCCCTTAGTGTTGTCTTCCTACCATTGTCCGGCCATTAAACATTTGAACCGATAAACAAAGGCCTAAACTCCAAAATGGTTAATTGTATTGAAGCCATCTTTGACAATCCACTCAAGACGATCCCCAAAGTTCAATGGTGAAGTGTTGCAGAATGTCAACTTAAAGAGCTTTTGAGGTAGAGGGGACAAAAGAGGGGGACATGTTGCCCCTAGGCGCACCTCTTCGCCTACATGGGCAAGCGTAAGGCCTCTGGTAATACTTGAGCTGAGGCATCTAAATCAGCAAAGTAGGTGACAAATCAAAAGGGACTGCCCCTGGAAAAGGATGTTAAAGGATGTTGGACAGATGAGCACAAAGAATTTGGCAGTAGCCTTGGATGATTTACATTTTCCCAATGACTCATCAGCCTTGGAAGCAAAATTATTGACCCTGTTGATGGGTTCATCTAAAGGTTTGACCAGGAGATCAGGTGCAAACCCTGAGGTGTCCATTGCAGGGAACTCGTGGTGGCAACAGTAAAGAGACAAGTGATCACAGTTCAAGGGTGTTTATTGAACTATCGATGCAGGGTGGAAAAACACCTAAGCTAAACCTAAATCTAAGATGGGAGCAAGCGTCAACCATCAAATAAAAATAAGGCAGTCCCAGTGGAGCTGTGTCAAAATAAAAGGGCCTATACCAAGAAAAAACCTGTTGCCAAGCCTTATGCTAAATACAAAATAAGTGTGGGATAGGGTTTCAATAAAGAAAGAAGTGCTCTCAAATAATAAGTCAGTATCTGATTGCCAGCGGTCTCCCTTCCCCCATGTTTTCAGCACAGGAAAAGGTGGTTTCTTGAGCACAACACACACTCTAGCTTTTCCAGCATGAGCCGACAGTTCCGATCCAGCTATCAGGTTCTTTTGGTTTAAAGTCTCTTTCCAATAAAAAGTCTCTTACCCTCGAGGGCCTTATAGTTTCAACAAAACAAACACAAAAGTTCTATTTCATATATAACTTTGGGTGATGGCTTCACCCTCTGGGTCCCCCTCTTCTGGGCGCTGACCCCCGAGACACTACTTTGGATGATGGCTTCACCCCTGGATCCCCCTCTTCCGGGCGCAGACCTTTCACAGTCTTAGTCTGCTGTCTTAAACAGTTCCCTTTCAGCAAACATTAGGTGATAACTTTTCATCCCTGGATCTCCCTCGGTCGGGCTCGGACCCCAATTGACAAGCGGGACAGTGTACTTCTCCCGTCTTTTGAACACCGTTCACTCATGGACATCCCTCTTTCGGGTTCACTCTTGTCAACACACTGTATTTCGGGACTTCACACTTCGCACCTTCTTTATCGGCTTCCCTTATTTAGGTTCACTCTCCCCAACTTCACATTTAATTTGCTTTCAATGTTTGCAGGATTCAGTCCCCTTGCTTCAGTTGAAGAAACCAAGAGGCAATGGGTGGAGTCAGCACATCGAATCGGTTCAAAGAAGTCCAACGGTGCAATGCGATTCTTCAAGGGGGATTACCGCTCAAAGACGTTTCACTGCAGGCAGGCGATGCGTCGAGTCAGTGGCTCGACAGCGGATCGAAAAAGCAGCAATTGTCAAAGGCAGCTCCAGGTGCATGAAGCAGCTTGAAAAAGCATCACAAAGTGGGTAAGCTGGCTGGTGAAAGGACTGAAGCTGGAAAACAAGGAACATGGCTAGTGTTTGAATTCTGGGTGCTGTGGGAAACCTTGACTCGGTTCACCAGAGGCAAGGTAAGGCCTTTTTTCTAAACTTACCAACCAGGAAGTAACATAGAGATCACTTGCCGGGTTCTATAAAATCCAGTGTGTAGCTTGCTGGGTACCAGTGTTCTCAACTGCAGTAAGGCTTGGCTAGCCAGTGAATAATCCCAAATGTTCCATTGAGACAAGAAATGGGGGGAGAGCTTGTCTCTTTCCTTAGAGATCTTGGTCTTTACGTCCATTGCAGAGGTATTTGGAACATTGAGTACTCCTAACAAGGTTCCAGATGAAAGCTCCTACAAGTGTCAGAAAATGAATAAACTAAGGGAACGGTCTGCCCCCTTATATGGAATCAAAAAACCATAGCAGGTTGGTTCACTTATAAGCTTAAGTAAGGGGTCTAATCTTGACTGCTAGAAGATTCTTCTTGCATGGTGATGCCATACAGATGCTTTGTCTGCAGGAAACGGGGAGGCAAACATTTTGGGAGCCCTAGGAAAATCCAAGGTAGTGGAGCCTGCCTCTGCAAAACCCTCTCCTGGGGCACTCTAACTACCCCCCTTCCTCTAACACCCTCCAGAGGCTTCCCTTGGCTGAAGACACACTAACTCTCCCTGCCCCCAGGGGCAGTTTCTGCCTTCCTGGGTGGTGGCAACCCTTTCCCTCGGAAGATAGCATTTTGTTGGGACCAAACCGAAATAAACTATTTTGGTCAAACCTTGACTGGGAAAGACTAACAGCCAAACTGGTTATAAAATGACATCAATATATTTTGGCCCATATAGATGTGGAGTCCCAGAGATGATCGTGTCATAACCAGACATAGCTTACATTTAGATTTGTCACCAGCCACCAGATACTCGAGCCCACAAGCATGTAATTTAATATAGCCTCAGGATTGCCCACAGTTAAAGGAAGATCTTGTTAGAAGCAGCTGAGGAGTGAAGCTGCTAGACCACAGATTGTTTATCAGCTACTTTGTTTGACATGGGGAAGAGTTACTCAAAGCCTGCACTCCAGGCGAAGCTCCCGGTGAAGTGCACAGTTAAGTGCAGTATTATAATGGCACCATGACAGGTCAGGTAAGTAACAGTTGTCTTTATCTCAAGGTGCTTTACAGCAAGCCCCCAACACGACCCACAACTCCAACTCCCACTCTCAACTGGCTCCTTCAGAATACAGAGCTTGGTTTGCTAATGCACATTCCACTCCAAAGTTCCACCCTGCCAATCATGACATTCTTCACATTCCATCCTATGGTTCTCAAGCCATTAAAACATATCTCCTTTCCTTCTTTTTAAATCTCCACAATCTCACAATGGCAATCCTATTGCTATTCGACACTTGCACCCCTCTCACTCACATGGCACCATCCATAACTCTCTTCACCTGGACTGGCTCGTAGTACAATGAGTTTCCCTTCTTTCTCACAACCCCTTTCGTGACTCTCACCCGTGATTCTCATCTAGTCACCAAATCTCATCTCCACTTTCCTTCCTTTCCTTTTTTTATTCTCCTGTTCCAGCCAGGCATTCTTCTCTATCAAGTTTAGTTTCTTTCTAAAACCTCCACAATGCAATCAGTTTCTCTGTCCCTTCCTAGCCAGTGGGGTACAACTCTGCTATTTGCTTTATGCCCCCTCATCATTTCAAAAGAGCTAACGGCTGAAGTCCCATTGGAAGACATTTGCAGAGCATACACCCTCTACTGCATCACAAACTTCTTGTCCTTCCTGCACACACCGGCCATCCGTATTGCCTCCATGACACATCTATTTACTCTCTCCACCCTGCCATTACTTTCCAGATGATATAACACTGTTTTCTTATGCTTAATACTGCACTTCTTCACATATTCTTTAAAAACACCTTCTGCAAAATGTGTTCCATTGTCAGTCAACAAACTGCAATATAGTCCTTCCCATGCAATGTCTTGTAAAAATATAACCACAACTTCTCCTGTGATTTCCCTCACAACGTTGTATTCTATCCATCTAGGCAGTTGATCATCAACACCAAAACAAACTTTCCTCGGTCACTCCTCAAATCGACCGGGCCAAGAACATCCATGGCCAATGTTAAGATGGATTTCTGGACTCTGACCTGAAGGGCAGAGGTTCAAGAGGCCAGCCTAGTTTCTTGGAACAGGGTAACCTTCTGGACAAGCCAGACCAATCAAGGTACCTTGGTGGCGGTCAAAACTAGGTTTCAGGAGGGGTGAGGGTGACTGAAAGACCTCAATGCACACAGAGTAAAGGACACTTACAAATCACTCCCAGTCAGGTGTAGATATATAAAAAATACAAATACATTTATTTCAAAGCCTTTTAGTTTCAATACACAAATGAAATCACAGTAATACTATTAAGCCAACACAATCCTATCAAAATACATATATACAAGACCAATGGGGTCTAAAGGGTTAATGTACAAAATGGGTCCACAACCTAAAAGGGGAAGGAAACGGGCAGTGCAAATAGTCTTTAGTCTCTTCTGCATCCAACACACTCCTAACTAAGAGGCAGTCCAATCCCTAAGAAGAGTGGGGCCTATTGCTTCTTAGCTTTTCAGGATACTTGGATCCTATCCTTCGTTCAGTGAGAACTCCAGAGATCAACATGGTATGGGTGTTTAGGACCTTCTCTTATCCAGAATCTCCTTCGCACCAAAACAAAGAGGGCCGAATGGGAGATCTGCTCACATACAGGCATACCATTCGTGGACCAATCACAGACCACAGTGGTCCCAGACCATATCCAACTTAGGAAACACCTTTCCATTACCAATCAAGGCCAGCATTTCATTTGTATTCGGTAACAGGTGTCTCTCCATCAGACCACACTTATTTACTTCCCACAAGTCGAAGTTCACCAAAATGTTTTTTACCACTACGAACTGAGAAATCCATTGAGTTGCACCTGCTCTTTCAATCACACCAGACTCTTATGATTTTTTATCATTTATTTTTTTTACTCCGTCTTCATACCTTCTCTCAAATTCAAGGGAACAGGACGCAGCTTAGCAGCAATCGGCACACCACATTTTTTTAAGCTGATTTTGTGTTTGATCCCTTTCACCTTTCTAATCCCTTCCTTAAACAGTTGTCTATATTCTTGACATACACAATCCCCCACATGCATGACTTGTTCTTCTGCATTGGTATCCAATTTAATTCATAATCTCTTCTGTTCACGCCATCCTAGTAGCACTGCCCCCTTTTTTGTTACATATACCTTTCCTTGGGTGCCTCTCCCTTTGAAATTCAGTTCCACATTAAAATGGGGTAATTTCTGTCTAAATTATAACCACCCAGAGCTATATCCGGACTTGTCGAGTGACTTATGTTACCAGCCACTTCCCGTTCAAAAACATCTCTCGATATAAGAGTAATCTTGGCACCTGAGTCTGCTATAATAGATACTGGTATGCCATTCACAAGCACCACAGCATATGGCTCTCACAATCCTCCTCATCCGCACCCAAACCAAAGGTAACAGTATTAACAGTAATGGTTTCAGGGTGACTTTCTCCATACGTGGCAGAAGACTGCTGATCTTCCCCAGTGAATAACATTTTTCTCTTAAAGCTTTTGCAACAGTTTGCAAAGTGCCCTATATTCTCGCAATTGGCACATATTGCTTTCCTTCCCGGACATCCTGGCAACACAGCAAAGTGCATCCCACTAGCACATCGAACACAATCTTTCTTCTCCCTTTTGGCTTTTGGACCGTGGAGTTTTATTTTCAACCACGCCTTTCTCTTTATTCCTCAAAGTCTTCTTCTTCTGCTTGTTCTCCGTCACCTTCAACATTTCAGCTTTAATGTCCCTGGCTTCTGCCTTGACCCACTTAGCTACACATGCTAGGGCATGTTCCACTCTAGGAGCAATTTCCAAAACTTCATCAAGACTTGGTTCATCTTTAAGCCACGGTTCCTCCCTGCTGCAGTTATTGTTGCAATGAGTCATGAACTGATCTTGTGTGTGTTTGTCAAAGGAATTCTAAAACGTGCAAAATAAGGCTAAAAGACGAAAAGCCGTAACATATTCTTCCACTGTTTCCCCTTTTTCTTGTACACAGACTCTGAAATTGTACCGCTCCAGAATAGTGCTGGTCTTGGGACAAAAGTGGGCATCCAGTTTGTACAAAGCTAATACTAGCTCATTATCAATGTCACTGCTACTAACTGGGTCCAAGTCCGGAAAAGAGTCTCATATTCGCTGACCTTCATACCCCAAAGTGCATTAATAAAGACACCTTTCTATCATTCGAGAATGAATGACTACAAGCAAACCCTGATGTAGTGAAGAAAGCCCTTTTTCCACTGGGTCCATTTAACTTTCACTGATCCCGGTAAGGTATGACATGATAATAGCTGGACCTGGAACACCTTGCATAGCCATGGTCCTGCTGCTTATTTGAGTGAATAAAATTAAGAGTAAGAAGGTTTCTTTCTCTTTAAAAGTCACTTTCACAGAGTATCTACATTCCGAGGGGGAATATTTTAGAAGAGTGCGGTCGGCCACACACTAGGTCGCTTTTGCTGTTCTCGATCCTGCGTAGCCAACTTGCCAACCACCCTTCCAATGCTAACATGGTCGCGTATTCTGGAATGCTGCTACGTCTCTGTCCTATTTTACAAACGCGCAATGATGCGGTTGGACCTACATTGTTGCATTCTGGTTGACCCTGGGTCCAGGAAAGAGCGCCTGGGTGCAGAAGAAGCGAGCCGCACACCAGACAACTGACTCCTTCAGAATAGAGAGCTTGGTTCGCTGATATACATTCCACTCCAAAGTTCCACCCTGCCAATCATGACATCCTTCACATTCCATCCTATGGTTCTCAAGCATTTACAACATGCAGTCGCTGGAAGCTGCTGAGGAGTCCAGCTGCTGGGCAACAGATTGTTTATCAGCTGCTTGTTTGACATGGGTAAGAATCACTAAAAGCTAGCGTTCCACATGAAGAATCCACACAAAGTGCACAGTTAAATGCAGCTGAGATCAGGGTAGTGCAGCTGAGCGGTTTTCCCTTGTTTATAGGAATCAAGTGTGAGTCTTTATCTTCTCCTACATTTGTTTTGTCAGGAAACTCAATTGAAGATATATACCAGTTGAGAAGTAAAACCACAGGTGGGGACATGGCAACAGGCTCAATAATAGAGCCCAAAACATTCACCAACAACAAAAATAACAGAATTCTTTGCGCTAAACGAAGGGGGCGGGGATCCTACTCCAAGACCCAACATAAACAGAGTATGCTCCCATTCTCCAATCTTTCTGCCGAGATCTACAGCCCCAGTTCCAAAGTTGCTGCCCTCTTCTCTATGAGTAGAAACTGCTCAATTACCCCTTGCCACCTGAGCTTATGGCAATGTTAACACTAGTGAAAGGGCCAGGAGAAACTCGCAGGGGTTCGTAGTTGAGAACCACAATACCCGCGACTCGATATTTTTAAAAGCATGCCTAAGCCTTGAATAGGAAAGTAACGCCCTGCTGGGATTAGCAAAGTGCATAGAAGTGTCTCTGGACCTGTTTACATTATTCTTGCAGGTGGGGATACATCCAGTGGAACTGCTAAACCTAGATTAAGTGATATTGAAGGATTTAACACAGTCACAGACCTCAACTTTATTTAAGACTAAAAAAGATAAAGAGTTAGACGCCCTTAGGGCCACATCGATTAAACCTGTTTTTTGGAGTCTCCTGTTAGACTCTATGACATATCAGGTATGAAGTTTGCATTAATTCTTCCAAATTCGAATATATCCAAAGCATATTGGAACAGTTTCCAAGGGAAAACCTTCATCCCCATTGAGGCACCATCCATTCGTTACCACAGGTTGTGATAATGTTGTCCAAAACGATACAAATGAGGACTTCCCTAAACATTGAGGGCCGGTCAGTAGTTTATATGGCCGACTTGTTCAAAGAAACAGACCCAGTGGCTGTTTTAGAGTGAACCCCACCACCTGACAATAGAGCCAGGTAATGCGGGTCAGTCGGATAAACCAGGGAAGCAAAACAATAAAAATAAAACAGGCACAGGGAAAGACCTGCCACTCTCCAATCCAAAACAAACAAAAAATTCCGAGCTATGAAAATTCCAAGCTCAAATGAATTTTTTCACATCTTATTTAGGGGTCAAACGCCATGTAAGCATAAGTAACCCAAGAGTGTAACGAAGTTGGAGAGCAAACTATCAGCACCCAAACTAGTAAAACCAAATTGAGACCAGCACTTCAAGAAAAAACAAACAATCATCTGCTCTGAGGTGTCAGAGAAAACAAGGTCTAAGAGCATCAATGTTTTAATGGGAAATCCTAGTGTGCTAGATGAAGATCAGATTTCCAAAAAAGACAGTCAGCTCCTTAACAAACCTTCACTTGCCACAAGTGACTGGAATGGCTGACAAACTATTGGACTAGAAGAACAAGTTACTCTCTTACCTGGTAACATTCTTTCGATGGGATGGTCCGACAACGTATTCCATATCTATGACAGTAATCACCACAGCTGTGCTGCTTCAGAAAATCTACGGCATCTGCGTCCTGCGTCGATGACGTCGATACGCCGCCCTCGAGGACCTCCTCCAACATCACTGGATGTTATAAGTAGGACGCACGACGCCCGTAGCCTCAGTTGTAGTTTTTTCCCAGAACGTGTACCACCAGTTCTGCCAGTCTGACACACAAAGCCTTGCGGAAACGTAAGCTGCAATCGCATAAGAAATTCTGTAGCGGGGAAGGTAGGGAGGGAGCGATATGGAATACGTCGTCGGACCATCCCATCGAAAGTACATTACCAGGTAAGAGAGTAACTTGTTCTTCGAGGGGATTGGGTCTTCCGACGTATTCCATATCTATGACAGACTCCCAAAGCAGTACCAATGCAAGGAGGTGGGAAAAGAATTTAGAAAACAGAAATTTAGCATGCCCAATCAAATTGCGGAGTAAAGGACCGCCTTGCCAAAGGCCAGATCCTGCCCCCGGATGGAATCGAGGGACTAGTGATGTACAAAAGTATGTACCGAAGCCCAGTTGGCTGCATCACAGATGTTTCGAATAGGAACACCCCTCTGCAGGGCAGTAGAGGCAGCCATACCCCTGGTAGAATGGGCCTGTAAGCCAACCGGTGGGTCCTTACCCGCCAAGCGGTAACACTCAGAGGTAGCCAAAATAATCCAGCGAGACAAAGTCTGTTTCTTCACAGCCTGTCCCAAACGCTTTCCAGTGTAACCGATGAAGAGCTGATCGTCCACTCGGACCGGGGACATGCGTGAAATATAAAAGCTTAACGCTCTCCTAGGATCAAGCCTATGGAGCCAGGTTGTGGAGGAGGATAAAATGCCGGAAGAACAACCTTCTGGCCTAAAGGAAATTCCGACACCACCTTCGGAAGAAAAGAAGGACGAACGCTAAGGACAACCCTGTCCTTATGAAACACAGTGAAGGGTGGCTTAACTGAAAGTGCCTGTAACTCACTCACTCTGCGAGCGGAAGTGACGCAACTAAAAATACAGTTTTAAGAGTTAACAGTCTCAAGGGCATGAATGCAAAGGCTCAAACGGAGCACCCATCAGAAACTTGAGAACAAGGTTCAAATCCCAACCGGGCACCTGGAAAGGCGACAGAGGGAACACATTAGTGAGCCCTTTCAGAAACTGAGAAATTAAAGGAATTTTAAAATAGCAAACACTCTTCAAACGAGCGCTTAAATATGGACAGCGCCGCCAGGTAACCTTTAATGGTACCCACTTGAAGGCCCCTGTGGGCCAAAGAAAGCAAAAAAGACAGAACCATGGGAATTTCACATGCAAAAGGATCCACATTCTTAACCCTGCACCAGTCGTAGAACTTTCTCCAACGGCAACGTTACAGGGACTTTGTTGCGGGCCTTCTGGCCGAAAGCAACACCTCCATCACGTCTTCAGGGAGGTCCCAATCCTTATACTGCAACCTTTCAGAAACCAAGCGTGAAGGTTGTGGGATCTGACCTCTGGATGGAAAAACTGGCCTCCCTCCTGTGAGAGCAGATCGTCTCGGTAGCGAAGACGACGTGGAGGGCAGATGGACAAGTCGAGAAGGTCCGGGTACCACGTCCTACGGGCCCACGTCGGAGCAATGGGGATCATCCGGGAACCGAACCTCCGTAACCTCCGCAGTACTTATGGGATGACAGGGACTGGAGGAAACGCGTACAGCAGTGGGAATGACCACTCCACCACGAACGCATCCCTTAAGGCTCTGTTTGGAGGAAATTCCCGCAAGCAGAACCTCTCGCACTTCCGGTTGACACTGGAGGCGAAGAGATCCACTTGAGGGGTTCCCCAAAGGGCGAAGATCTCCAGGAGAATCTCCTGAGCCAACTCCCACTGGTGAGAGATCGCGCTCTGCCTGCTCAGAGCATCCGCCGTCTCATTTTCGTCCCCTGCCAGATGAACTGCCAAGATCGAAACATCCTGCTGGATTGCCCAGAACCAGAGCTGCATCGCCTCCCTGCACAGAGGAAGTGACCCTGCCCCCCCCTTTTTGTTGAGGTAGTGCATGGCCACCGTGTTGTCTGTCAGGATCAGGACATTCTTTCCTCACACAGTTGGCAGAAAAGCCTTCAGGGCTAGCCTGACGGCCCTCAGCTCCAACAGATTGATATGGAGTCTGGACTCCGACGGAGACCAAAGACCGCTGACTGACAACTCGTTGGCATGAGCTCCCCATCCCGTGAGGGATGCGTCCGTCACGATTGTCACCTCCGTTCAGGGCAGCCAAAATGGAGCCCCCCTCATCAGATTGCCTTCGTCGGCCCACCACAGAAGGCCCTGGGCGACCAAAGACGGCCCCTGAACAGGGTCCGACATCCTGCCGGAGGACAGACCACTGGAGCTTGAGTGCCCATTGCAAAGATCTCATCCGCAACCTGGCCTCTGGCACCAGAAGAATGCAGGATGCCATGAGGCCGAGCAGTCTCAAGAACTCGAACGCTGGGAGAGTCTGGGCAAATTGAAACTTGTGCACCATCTGCTGAATGTGATGAGCCCTCACCTGGGGAGGAAAACACTGCCCCAGGGACGTGTCGAGCACTGCTCCGATGTACTGGAGCCTCTGAGTTGGTGTCAAATGGGACTTCTTTAAGTTGAGGGAGCAGCCCAGCTTGTAGAGGGAGTGGCAGGAGACAGATGATCCAGGACTTGCTCGGGAGAGCACGCCCTGATCAACCAATCGTCCAGGTAGGGGTAGACGTGAATCCCCCCTTTCCTGAGGTGCGCTGCCACCACTACCATGAGCTTAGTGAAGACCCTCGGGGCGGAGGTCAATCCGAACGGCAGGGCCCGAAACTGAAAGTGCGAGTCGCCAACCGCGAACATCAGGTACTTCTTATGCTTTGGATGGATCGGCACATGAAAATAAGCGTCCTTGAGGTCGAGAGACACCAACCAGTCCTGAAGTTGAAGGGCCTGGAGGACGAGAGAGAGAGTAACCATCTTGAACTTGTCCTTCCTGAGGAGTTTGTTCAAACCGCGCAAGTCCATGATGGGTCTCAATCCCCCGTCTTTCTTGGAAATCAAAAAATAAGGGGAATACCATCCCTTGTTCCTCTCCGCTACAGGCATCAGTTCTATGGCGCCTTTCTCCAGCAGGGATTGAATTTCCTGTGCAAGGAGCGGATCCGGACTCTTCAAAGAGATTCCCCAGTGGATTGTCTTGAGGCCTCTGCCGGAAAGGAAGACAGTAGCCGTGGGTTATGATCTCCAGAACCCACACATCTGAAGTAATGGCGCACCACTCTGAAAGATGTTGCGCCAGCCTTCCCCCAACCGGCAAACCATGAAACATGGCCTCATGACTGAGCTGAAGCGGCTGCAGCATTGCCTGAGGGCAAAAAGGCAACAGCCCGAGCGGCCTTGACACCTCGAGTACCTTGTTTTCTACCTCTGGCACTCCTACGGTGGCCCCTTTGACTGGCAGCTCCTCTCGCTTTACCAAAGGATGAGTAATAACGAAAGGACCCTCCCCTCCATTGCTGTCCCCTAAGACGAAAAGGCGGAGGTTGTCGAACCGCAGCGCCCAATGACTTTGCTGCAGCTTTTGAGGTCTGCAACCTCTCAAGGCTTTCGTCAGCCTTGCTGCCAAAAAGATGTTCCCCGTCAAAGGGCATGTTGAGGAGCCGGGCCTGCACATCAGGAGCAAACCCCGACTTCCGCAACCATGCAAACCTGCGTATCACGGTTCTCGCCGCCATGGACCGGCTGATGCAATCTGCCACGTCCAAACCCGACTGAACGGCCTCACACATGGCATCCTTGCCATCCTGAACCATGGCAAGGAAACCATCCCGTTTGTCCCCTTCGGGAATATGTTCAGCCGCCAAGGAAACACAGTTCCACAGAGTGTGCATGAAACGTGACAAGGCACATATGGAGTTGGCCCCCTGAAGCGCCATACCCCCTGCAGAAAACACTTTCTTCGCCCAGCCGTCAAAACGCTTGTCGTCCCAATCAGGAGGGATGGTAGGGTACGACGCCTGCTTTGCCGGGGCCGTAGCCACCTGCACCACCAAACTCTCTGGAGTAGGGTGCTTGGACAAATAGCAGGGGTCACTACTGACAGGGCAGTATTTTCGCGGCAAAGACTTGCCCACTGCCAGGAGACTCTCCGGAGCAGTCCAAGCCGCCGCCACCCTCCTCTGTAGAGCCATATGAAACGGCAGTACCGGGTCAGTTGGTGGACCAATGTCGAGGGTATCTGTAAGGTCATCCTGAACAAACTCCCCCGGGGGAGCAGATCATCCTAAGTACTCGGTGACCCTTGACATAAGGCGCCGGTACGAAGAATCGGCATGAGTGCCAGGCTCAGGCCTACAAAACTCCACCTCCGGAGAGGTGTCCAGCCCACTAACATCATGCAGGGACTGCCTCAAGTCCTCAAACTGGCTATGGCCCAAGAGAATTTCGTCTGGCACCTTGTCAGGCACCATGCCATCATCAGAGCCCTCATCCACTTCTGAAATGAACTTCAGATGGCGGTAAGTAGGCACAGAATTTGAACCAAAGCCATGCTTGACCTTGGCCAGAGCCTTTCTAGGTGGTTCCCCCGAGCCACGGGGTACCCCCGTCGACGCAGTCTCGAAAGGCGTCAAGCGAATCGGCATAGATGCCGAGCGCCGCATCGACGGCGTCGACACAGTCCTCGAGGCCGGGGCCCCGAGCGTGTCCCTCGACGGCTGGGACGCCAATGGCGTTGACGACTTCTTCGAAGGCAAGCCCTCGAAAGAGTCTGTCGACGACCTCAGTGTCGACATATTCCGTGAAGACACCACAGGTTCACACGGTCTCGAGCGCGTCAAGGACTGGGACCTGGAATGCCGAGACTGATTCCCCTTGTCCGAGCGGGACCTTTCCCGCGAATCGTGACGACCACCCGAGCCCAAAGGCGTGCGAGCGGTGTCTCTCGGCTGACCACGACCGACCCCACTCTGAGGCGCGGACGGATCAGTGCCCTGCGATTCGAGAATCGCCAACATTTTCTTCCCGAAGGAAGCCCATTCCTCCGGTGTCGGATGAGGATGGGGAAGGGGAAGGCGACCGATGACGGCGCTTCCGTGAGTGCTTCGAAGAGGCAGAGGATTGGCGAGACCGACTCCGGGACCGAGACCCACTGGACTTCCGACGACAACGCGGAGAGTCGCTCCTCGAGTCGTCTGCCAAAAGCCCAGCAGACCTCGACTTCCGGGGCTTGGACACCTTACCTACCGATAACAGCTTCTTGCGCTCCCGCAAGGCTTTCGACGTGAGCGACTGGCAGTCGACACAGTCATCCGTGTCATGGGCCTCCCCGAGGCACCAGAGGCAGGCGTCGTGTGAGTCCGTAACAGACATCTTGGACCCACAGTCTCTGCACTTCTTAAAGCCCGGACGCGGTGTGGAAGACGAGGTAGACATCTTCACGAAGAAATACTTCACAAACACCAAATAGGTTTGAAGAACTGAGAAACAACAGAAACTCCAAAGAGTCGAGGCGTGCCGATATTCCCAAAGCGAACACGTTCGTGGAAAAAACGGAACTGAGGCTACGGGCGTCGTGCGTCCTACTTATAACATCCAGTGACGTCGGCCGTCGGAGGTCCTCGAGGGCGGCGTAACGAAGTCATCGACGCAGGAGCTGAAGATTTTCCGAAGCATCACAGCTGTGGTGATTACTGTCATAGATATGGAATATGTCAGAGGACCCAATCCCCTCGAAGTAATGTTTCCAAATACGACCTATGGTCCCCCTCAATCGATCATCAATACTATAGCTCTATTTTTAGATATTCCTCAATTGAGACTTGTTTCATCGGCCAATATAAAACAAGTAGAATTTCCAAACGTCAAGAGAGTTGATATAATAGTGGTGCTATACGTATCATCTATATTTGATTGCAAAATTGATTTGGGATGAGGCCGAGTCACTAATCTCTATGTGCTATGATGTCTTTCCCCTTGGTGGTAGCACTTTGAAAAACGATGGGAGTATTTTAAAGTGTGCAAGGGTGGCAGAAGGTGGCAGAGTACCTCTGATTGGAGAGTTCGATGGGGGATGAGTTTTGAATGTACAATATGGAGGTAAAGGTACGAAAAGTGATAGCAAGGCCCAATATGTAAGATAGGAAAAATGATGATTGGTCCTGGCTACCGAGTAGGTTATCTCAACCGTGTGACACAAGGAATGGCCAGAGGGTTCTTTAGAGAGAAGAAGATATCTTTATGATTTTCGAATGCCGAGGTCTATAAAAGTATTTTACAACTAGCCTCAACTCCACTTGACCAGACTAATTTTATGATTGTTTATAAGGAGGTCCGGTTAACCAAAATACAAACACTAAATGGATATTCAACCTTTACGTAAAAAGCCCAAAAGGGCCCTATGGAGCACCCTGTTGGGGGCCTAGTAATAGCAATTAACAACAGGCAAAGGGCTAACCCACTCCTATGGTCGGTCCAATATGAAGCAACGTTGGCAATGTCTGTATCAAAATCAAAATGCAGGATTTGTACACATACTATTACTAAATGTTTATAGGAAAATCCAAAAAGAGCAAGAAAATACTTTTGTGGAATATCTGAATGATATCCTGGCTGCTTGATGTGAGTGGAATAACGTCAACCAGGTAATTCTGGTAATAGACTTGAATTGTACGTGCATAGATGACATAAATTGTCTGAGTGAGTGGAGGTGTAAGGAAACCATCAAAAGAGAGAACTCCCCTTTATCACGAACATTTAATAAAATCGGGAAAAGAAGTGGAATGAAATAATGGACTTATTATGGATTGCTGCTAAAGATTTTAGACAGGGCTGCCTATCTTCAAATTCAGGCACACCTAGAAACTAAATCTCCTGGCCCTGCAACAATCCGGATTTAGACCCAGACACGGCACTGAAACTGCCCTAATAGACCTGAAAACTCAAATAGACAACCAAAAAGACAAAGACAACATAGCCCTCCTTCTGTTGTTCCACTTATCAGCAGCCTTCGACCTTGTCAGTCATGAAGTCTTGTGTAAACACCTTATTTCATCGGCTCATTTCTCTGACAAAGCCACGGCCTGGATACAATCCTTCCTCGACAACAGAACGATGAGTTTTCTTACCCATCGCATCTGCTGATCCAGCACCGGTGACCTGCGGAGTACCACAAGGGTCCTGTGTTTCACTGACGCTATAGAATATTTTCACCAAGTGTCTATTCGATGATCTTGACCACTTGCATGTCACATACACTAACTATGAGATGACACCCACGTCCTCATATGACCTTGATACAAAACTACTGAACAAAATCAACCTCATCATTCAGGCATGGATGACCTCACCAGGCCTCTGCCTTAACGATGAGAAGACCAAACTACTTCTCACTGGATCATAATTTGTCCTCAAAGAGAACAACCCCAAACAATCTTTCTGTTATCATGCACCCACCCTCTGGATGTTGATCGCAGTGTTGGCTTCGAATGCCCCCACAATTGTCAAATTCTCTCCAAACATTGCTTTTTCAACGACACCTGACGAAGGACTAATTCCAAGGGACCCACATACCAACAAACAGACCTCAACTCAAAGTACTGCGCTATTGTCAAAAGCTGCAAGCACAAATAGTGGCTACCCACACTCCGTATAGCGCTCGCTGTTCTCGAGCTGGGTTTGTGCTTTAAACAAAACAATTTTTTAGAAAATACTCTATGGCAACAATAGCAAGACATATAGGATAACAAAAAACAGGCAAAAACACTTGCACACCAAGGTAAACAGAATTCAATAGAAAATAAGGTGTAAGTAAATTGGAATATTGTCTAAGTTCTAGGTGCAGGGGAGAAAGACTCAGCCTTGGTATCTAGGCTGGATATATATGAGAAACAAAGCGATCCAAATTATGGAAAACTACGTCCCCTGCACACTATCTAAAAGGCAAAATCCTAAAGGATGTTATGTAGAATTTCAAAAGTAGCTCTATTCGAGAATCCAATTGTTGCAATAAATGTTTCAAAGTAACCCAAATGGCAATTTCAATGATTATAATATACAAATTATATGACACCTTTTTGTTAAAATAAACAATTTTACTTTTCATTTGTTTGTGGTCGGCCCAACGCGTTTCGAGTTTGATACACTCTTCATCAAGGGCAGCAGATTCAATAAGTTTCACAATTATCTACAACGAGGGAAATATTCAACATATAAATTAGATTTCACTGTGAATAACGAAAGAATATTTGTATATTTTGTGTACAACACAACTTAACATTCAAAGAAAATAAGTGAGTCTCTAAGACATCCTGTCTCTAATTCACATTTGATCCTAATTATGCATAACCATCAATGTTAAATTAGACTTTAAATGTCCACTGTCTTAAATCTGTTAGGACTACCTGCTATGGTATTCCAAAAAAATATGTTCCAAACATCGTTAAATGTAACCCCAAGATTGGATCATTATGATAAGCATGCTCATCCCCATAGGAGGTATGTGGATCAGCAAAAAATAGAGGGTTTTTAAAATATATCGTGTATATCTTTTAGCCCATTTGTATAGAATAGGAACCTTACCTAAAAAGGTAGAGGCAGATGGGGTCGGATGAGGCATTCCTTGAATGGAAAAGGTGATGAGAGTCAATTAATGGGAGATTTCCCGTCGCCAGACTAAACTATAAACGAGAAAATGGTAATTGGAGGAGTTTAAAAAAAGAAAAATGATATACAGATGCTCAGATGAGAAATGCAATCCTTGCGTGCATAGAGCGAATTTAATAAACTAAAAAAGTAACTAATATTAGAAATAGCTTTGCCCATTTCTGAAATATGCAAAGTTCTAAATGGCCAGCACTGATAAAGAGTGTGTGCCTCTGTACCAAATTGGAAGTCCTAGGAAGTAACTGCAAAGGTGACTCACCCTACTTCTAGGGGAAAAAAATCCTTCAGATGACGTAGAAAACGTAATTAGCTCGGATTCAGGCTCAAATGGCGTCTGTGCACATGATTGAGGAACAGAGTTTCCTCATGCTGCCAATTTAGCTGTACCAGTGCACCCAATCTGTAAAAAACAAACAAACAGGATTTCAGAGTTGTATTTCTATAAAAATCATGGCTGAGAAAAGGCATCCTATTAGGAAGTATAACCCATTCTAGACTTACTAGAATTCCAAATGATATTTAGTCTGGAACCAACGATCAGATTCCTGTGTGGATACGATCAGGAGACGCTGCTATCTGTCCTTACTTTTGTTCGTGTTTTTATATGCTCTGTGTGCCATGACATCACCCGCGCATGCGCAAGTGACATAGAATGGGATCTTGAGCAGGTAGGTGCGGAGCTAGTGACTTGTGCGGATGCGAATGACGAGCTTCTAATGAATCATCGGCGGGAAATAACGTCACGTGCGCATGCGCGGTAGACGTCATATCTGTTTTTTTTTTTAAATTGTAAGTGAATTATGTGCGGGATCGCGCTTTACATCCAAACAATGAATAGTAGATATTTGTATAGATCAGCAAAGCTGGTAATTGGCTTGAAGGGGAAAATGGCAGCCAATTTGTAGGTTTAACAGAATGTAAGTACCCCTCATCTATAAAGAATAATTTTGAAAAAAATTATCAATGTCAAAATGAAGACACCTCAATCAATAATAAACATTTTGAAAGAAATGGCATAGTGAACTTTTACATAGAATCGTAATGATTTACAATTGAGTCCATATCTTTAAAGATAGAAAACAAAAAACAGGTTATGTCTTGAATCGGTAGAATACGCCAGAGACATCGTTTACTCCTGGCAGGAGTTTTACGCAAACAGCAGGCCTGCACCAAGAAGACCCTCGAGGCAACCAACTGCAGCAGATAACAACACGGATAGTAGCAAAGTAACAAGTGGAGAACTTGAAGAAAGACCTTTACCAGGAGTTGCTACAACCTCTACAAGTACTTTGATTCCAGGTCAACCAGTGAACCCTACTACCAGGCCCACTGGTGAGACCCAAATACGCCCTTTTTTAGGAAACAGAAAACAAGAAGAGGAAAGAAGAAAACTTCGCCAGAAAATGAAATAAAACACCATCTGGTCATCAATATCTCTTCCAAACCTCTTACTTCTGCAGAAATGGAAACACTGAATTTGGGGATCTTGTTCATACCCACCAACTCTACTTCCTTATTTGAATAAGAAGTCAACTTATTTAAGTTGAAAAGAAAAATGGAGCTAAATGTATTCTTTCACATTATCAAAGATAACATACAACCACAGGCTAGATCTAAATACCTAGAGATGAAAAATAAAAGCAATTTTTCCCACTAATAAACTTGTTTAAACAAAACACTACCAAAGATCTGAAACGCCTTAAGTACACCCCACCCCCCCCCAAAAAAATATAACATCCGGAAACATCAGTTGAAACTAATTAAACAAGTGGATAAAGGCGGTGCCCTAGTCCTGATGGACACTTCACTTTATGACATTGGCTGCTCCAAACTCTTGGAGGATACTCGTACATATACAGCACTGGATCATGACCCTGCTTTACAAATCATGAATATCAGCAAAATAACTGTGGACAAAGCAGTGACAATGGACTGGATCACTAAAAAAACAGTTAAAGGCAGGGTCTAGTAAAGATTTTTATTTAAAAAATAGATAGGCAACATAAAAAATAAATACTGGCATTCTCTTTTTTAAAACTTCCTATGTAAAATTTTGAGCTATTCAAGCTCAAAATTCGCAAAAGCAAGCCCATGGGCGCATCCATTTTGTGAAATGGATGCCCTCCTGTGCTGGCTTTTGCTTTTGCGGCACTAATGAAGGAAAAGCCAGCCAGCTGTAGTAAACAAAAGCTACCGTTGGGTGGCTTTCCCTTCATTAGTGCTGTACGCGGTAAGTGCTATTTATTTATTTTTTAAAAATAAGCACTAGCTGCGTTTTTTTTTCTAGGTTTTCCGGGCTGGAGGAGCCCGGAAAACTTAGAAATAAAACTGCAGCTTTAAAAACGTTGGATTTATGTTTGCGGTCACTTTTGAAGCGACCGCAAACATAAATACAACATTATTGTGTTGGAAAACGCTGTGGTTTTTCTTTCCGAGTTTCTCAGGCTCCTCCGGCCCGGAGGAGCCTGAGAAACTCGGAAATAAAAACTGCAGCGTTTTCCAACACAAGCGCTTTGTGTTTCTGCCTGCTGTGACTATCACTTTGGGTCTCCGGTGCTCCCAAGGGAGCACCGGAGACCCAAAGTGAAAGCTACAGCAGGCAGAAACAACGCGGTTGTGTTTGCATGCCGCATAGTGTTTCTGCCTATAGCTGATTTCCCATTTGGGGCTCTCGGGCTCCCCGTGAGGAGCCCGAGAGCCCCAAATGGGAAATGCTACGTTGTTTCTGCCTGAATCTGCTTTCCCATTTGGGGCTCTCGGGCTCCCCGGGAGCCCGAGAGCCCCAAATGGGAAAGCAGATTCAGGCAGAAACACAAGGCGGTTGTGTTGGAAAACGCTGCGGTTTTTCTTTCCGAGTATCTCATGCGCCTCCAGGGGAGCACCGGAGACCCAAAGTGAAAGCCACAGCAGGCAGAAACACAACGCGGTTGTGTTTACATGCCGCGTAGTGTTTCTGCCTACAGCTGATTTCCCATTTGGGGCTCTCGGGCTCCCCGTGAGGAGCCGGAGAGCCCCAAATGGGAAATGCTACGTTGTTTCTGCCTAAATCTGCTTTCCCATTTGGGGCTCTCGGGCTCCCCGTGGGGATCCCGAGAGCCCCAATGGGAAAGCAGATTCATGCAGAAACAAAGCGGTTGTTTTCCGCAATGCTGCGTTGTTTCTGCCTGAATCTGCTTTCCCATTTGGGGCTCTCGGGCTCCCCGTGGGGAGCCCGAGAGCCCCAAATGGGAAAGCAGATTCAGGCAGAAACAACGCGGTTGTTTTCCGCAATGCTGCGTTGTTTCTGCCTGAATCTGCTTTCCCATTTGGGGCTCTCGGGCTCCCCGTGGGGAGCCCGAGAGCCCCAAATGGGAAAGCAGATTCAGGCAGAAACAACGTGGTTGTTTTCCGCAATGCCGTGTTGTTTCTGTCTAAATCTGCTTTCCCATTTGGGGCTCTCGGGCTCCCCGTGGGGAGCCTGAGAGCCCAAAATGGGAAAGCAGATTCAGGCAGAAACACAACGCGGTTGTGTTGGAAAACGCTGCGGTTTTTCTTTCCGAGTTTCTCAGGCTCCTCCGAGCCGGAGGAGCCTGAGAAACTTGGAAAGAAAAACCGCAGCGTTTTCCAACACAATAACGTTGCATTTATGTTTGCGGTCGCTTCAAAAGCGACCGCAAGGAACAAGTTACTTACCTGTAACTACTGTACTCCAGCATGGGTCTGGCATGGATTCACATGCTCATGAATATTCCCCGTCGTCAGGCTGGGAATCCTCGGTAAAGAAAAATCAGTATCAGTTTCTGATCTATCTTTCGTAGTAGTAACCAATCACTGATCTCTGCGTCATACTGACCACAGCCAATGACTGCCATCTCCCTAAGCCCCGCCTCTGGCAGCCATCTTCAGATTTGGTAGCACGTGAAGTGGCAGTATGACCAAGTGAAGAGCTGCAGAGGGGTAGGCGGGAGGGTTCGCATGTGAATCCATGCAAGACCCATGCTGGAGAGGAACAGTTACAGGTAAGTAACTTGTTCCTTCTCCAGCATGGGGTCTGGCATGGATTCACATGCTCATGAATAAAGAATACATAGCAGTACACACATGCACAACCACGGGAGGTGACAACAGGCTCAATATTAAGTAATACAACAACTCAACATTAAGCATCTCTTACCTTCTCACCAGGCTCACATTAGGCGAACAGGTTGCGCAGCACTGCTTGGCCGACCCTGGACTCCTCCCTGCAATCCTGGTCGACGCAGTAGAATTTCGTGAAGGTGTGCGTCGACCTCCACGTAGCAGCCCTGCAGATGTCCAGCAGGGGCACACCAGATAGGAACGCTGTGGTAGCTGCGATCGCTCTGGTGGAATGGGCTCTCGGACGGCCGGGCAGCGGTCGGTTTGCCAACCGATAACAGTACATGATACAGCCGGAGAGCCATCTGGAAATGGAAGCCTTTGAGAGAACCTTCCCCTGATTGGCAGGTCCAAAGTTCACAAAAAGTTGCGACGTCTTCCGAAAACTCTTCGTGCGGTCCACGTAGAATTTCAGCGCTCTAGCCACATCCAGCGAGTGCAAAGTCCTTTCAGCCGGCGACAAAGGCGACGGGAAGAAAACAGGCAACACCAAGGGTTCGTTGAGGTGGAAGTCCGACGGCACCTTGGACATGAAGGAGGGGTGCGTCCTGAGCACTACCCTCGTGTCATGAAAAGTCAAGTACGGGGGCTTGCAGGAAAGGGCCTGTATCTCTCCCACCCGTCGTGCTGAGGTGATGGCCACAAGAAATGCTGTTTTCCACAAGAACTTCAATGGAGCTGAGTGCAGAGGCTCGAACGGAGGTCGCATGAGCTTGGTCAGCACCACGTTGAGCTCCCACGCCGGGGCCAGAGCCTTCACCGGCGGGAACGATCTGAACAGTCCCTTCATGAACTCTTTCACCAGACGATGAGACCACAAAGACGTCCGTCCCGTGGTTCTGGTGTATCGGGAGATCGCAGCAAGATGAATCTTGATGGAAGCGTGCGCCAGTCCAGCCTTGGCCAGCGTCAGTAGGTACGGCAGTACTTGAGGAGCCGTAATCGTAGAGGGTTAATCTTCTGTGCGTGGCATCAGACAGAGAACCTCTTCCATTTGTGTCCGTAGCATTTAAGATTTGAGGACGCCCTGGCCTTTGCAAGAACCTCTCTGCAGTCGGCCGGTATGTCGTAACCTCCAAACTCTAACGCTGCAGGAGCCAGGCCTGCAAGTTCAGCGACTTCGGGTCGTGATGGAGGATGGCGCCGCCTTCCCTGGAGAGAAGATCCGCGTCCACTGGCAGCTTGAATGCTGGGGACGTTGACAAGTCCAGAAGGTCCGGGAACCATATCTGCCACGGCCACGCAGGTGCGACGAGGATCATCCTGTACCGTGACCTCTTGAGCTGGTTGATGAGCTGGATCAGCAACGGCAATGGGGGGAACGCGTATAGAAATAGGCCCTCCCAGGGGAACGAGAAAGCATCGCCCATGCTCCTCGGCTGGGGAAACCTGCTGGCGAACCTCCGGCACTTGGAGTTCGTCGCCGTTGCGAACAGATCGATCTGGGGTGTGCCCCACCATCGGAAGAGGCGGTCCACTAGATCCTGTCGTAGTTCCCACTCGTGGCACAAGCGCAGCTCTCTGCTGAGCGAGTCGGCGATGGCGTTTTTTATTCCTGCCAGATGAAACGGCACCAGAAACCTCCCTTGGGCGACGGCCCAATGCCACAGATCCTGCGCCTCCTTGGACATGGTGGTGGTGTTGTCGGTGAAGATCCTCACCACCTTGCCCTTGAGGGATGGAAGAAAGGACCTGAGGGCCTAAAACACTGCACGGAGCTCCAGGACGTTGATATGGAGGGACTTCTCCGTTGGAAGCCAAAGGCCTCTCGCATGCAGATTTTCGGTGTGCGCTCCCCACCCTTACAGGGAGGCATCCGTGGTCACTGTCTTCAGGTGGCCCAGGGTCTGGAAGTCCATGCCTGCCGTCAGATGCGCGCGGGTGCCCCACCACCGGATCGCTCGTCGGAAGCTCTCGTCGAGTGTGATCCTGTCCTCTAAGATGCCCGTCGTCTGGATCTAGCGCGCGTCGAGGAACTCCTGTAACGTACTCATCCGAAGCCTACACAGGCGGATGAGATAAATGCAAGAAGACATCATTCCGAGGAGGGATTTGGTGGACCTCACCCTGGCCACGTCTGCAACCAGCATCCGCTGCACCTTGCCCATGATGGTTCTCGTCCTTTCCTCCGACGGAGAGGCCAGAAGCGCCACTGTGTCGAGTTTCGCTCCCAGAAACAGTGCGTCTTGCGCGGGCACCAGATGAGACCTGGCGTAGTTTATGGAGAATCCCAGGTCCATGAGTAGTTGGACAGTCCTCGCTGTGTGCTCTGCGGCGAGCTCCCTGGTCTTTGCTCGGATGAGCCAGTCGTCCAGGAAGGGGTAGACGTGGATCCCCTCCAGGCGCAGCCGCGCCGCCACCGGTGCGAGGCACTTGGTGAACACCCTGGGTGCCGACCTCAATCCGAAGGCAAGGGCTCTGAACTGGTAGTGACGCCCTTGGACCACGAACCTGAGAAACTTTCGGTGTCCCTTTATAGGGGGATATGGAAGTAAGCATCCTCCAAATCCAACGACGAAAGGAAATCGCCCTCCTCCAGCTGACCCAGCACGTGCTGGAGGGTGACCATCCGGAACTTCTGTGCCTTGATGAATTTGTTCAGTCGTCGTAGGTCCAGGATGGGACGCCATCCTCCTGTCTTCTTCACGAGGAAGTATCTTTAGTAAACTCCGGAGCCCCGAAGGCTCTTTGGGACGAGCTCGATGGCGCCTTTCTTGAGCATCGCCTTTACCTCCAAGAGAAGCTGAGGGACATTATGTTCCTTCCTGGCCATGGGGGGGACGCGCGGGCACTTCTTTAGAAACTCGAGCGTGTGACCCTGGGCCAGGGCGTCCAGCACCCAACGGTCAGTGGAGATGGACTCCCACACGCTGACGAAGTTCGCCAGCTGGCCTCCCACCGGGATGCTTCGGTGGGGGCCCGACCCCATGGCCGGTTCAGTCCTGCTTCAACAAGGCTTTTCCGCCTTGTCCTCCCTGGCGACAACGGTGGGGTCCGCCCGACTTGCCTCGTTCCCTGTAGGCTTCCTGTGACGAGGAACGGGCTGCTTGACGGTAGGTGGAATATCCGCCGCCGGAACCTTTGGAGGCACCCTGCTTGCCTCCGGTGCTCCGAAAGGGCGGCCGTCGCTGGAGAACACCAAGAGCCCGGGCCGTCTCCGTGTCCGTCTTGATGCCTTGTAGGGAATTGTCCACCGTTTTCCCAAACAGGTTGCTCCCGTCGAACGGCATGTCCAGAACTCTGGTCTGCACTTCTGTTGCCTTGAGCCATCCACGCCGTCTAAGGCACACACCGTTGACCAACTGGCGAAACCCAGTGTCAGCGATGTCCGTCGCTATCGTAATGGCGTGGTCCGACGCCACTTCTCCTTCCTGCAAGATCTCTAGGGCTTCCGCCCTCTTGTCGTCCGGTAGGAAGCCCAGCAGGGGGGCGATCTTGTACCACAACTCCCTGTCGTAGCGGGCTACAATAGCCAAGGCGTTGGCAGCCTTAATCGTCGTTGCTGCCGATGAGATGACTCTGCGTCCCATCGTGTCCAATTTCTTTCCCTCGCCGTCCGGGGGAGAGGGGGTGGGTTGACGTAGAGGCCGATGCCCCCCCCGCTTTCTTCCTGGCCGCCGCGGAGACGACCGAGTCCGGGGTCGGCTGTGCCCGAAAGCACAAGGGGGCCGCGTCCGGGACCCACTACTTCTTCTCGTACCGATCCCTTCTTGCAGGCGTTGTGGATGGGTTCTTGAGGAGGGCGAGACCCTCATCCCAGATATCGTCCAGTAGAGGTACAGCGAGGACCGTCTTTCTCTTGGTCTCGTGCCGTTGATAAAGGAAACCTTCCTTCTTCTCTTCCGGGCAGAGCTGGAAAAGCTTGGATGCCCTGGCGATCATGGCATGAAACGATCCAATCTCGTCGGGCGGGGAAGTCCGGGGAGGAGGTGACGACGGAAGATCCTCGTAAACCTCGTCGTCTGTACCCGTCGCGGCCGTGTCCATTCCCGTATCATCCCCACGGGTCGTGGACGGGGAGGAGGGCTGAGCAGGGCGCGATGGTTAAAAAGGAGGTGGAGGATGAATCCTTCTTCTCTTAGGAGGAGGGCTCCCAGAAGGGCCTGGCTCCGGGTCCCCCGTCGGGAGCGGTTCCTCCGTTGGTGGTAACGGCAATCTCGTCCTTATCCCCGAGCATAAGGACTGTATAGCCAACAAAATGGCCACCGAGTTGTCTTGCGGCACTGGTTGAGGGGATTCCGACGGGCGGTCAGGAGCCTCGTCGGCACCCTCGACGTTCTCGTCGTCTCCTACGTCGGGGTCCCTCCCGACGGGCTGGTCTTCTTCCACGCCAATGCTGAGGCTTAAGACTTCGATCAGCTCCTCTTCAGAGGTTGAGGCCGAATCCACGACAACCTCCTGCCCCCCCTTTTCCTTCTCCGTCGGAGGTTTCACGGGTGTCCTGTCGATGGGCTTGAAAGAGGACTCCCTCCGCGGTGTCAGGGAGACTCTGGGCCCCGAGGTCGCCTCCACTGATGTAGCCTCCACAGGCTGAGCCAGGGCCGCCGCGACTGTCTCGATAGAGGCCTTAGCAGGGTGGATCAAGGCTTTCACCACCTTAGGTGCGCTCACCGCCTTCTCCTTGGGGGGAGGGTCACCGCCTCGCTCCCCCTCCGATGGGGCCTTCGAGCTCGACCGGGGTCTCTCCAGGAGCTTCGCCGGGTGCTCGGCCTTCCTCTTACCCGAGCCAGAGCATTGGCTCGTGGTTGATGGCGCCGGGGAGGATGCGCCCTGCCTGGCAACCATAGAGCCCGACCGTTCGGCGCTCCCGGTGCCAGCGGTGCTTGGCCTTCTGTTGGGCCCCTGTCGCCGGGGCGCCCTCAAAGGTCTTAGAAGACCGCTCAGACTTCTTCTTTTTCTCGCCTGACGGGCTCTTCCCTTCCAGCCAGTTGGTGAGACGCAGATGGCGGTCCTTCATGGTCCGCTCCGACATATTGCCGCAAAACGCACAGTCCTCCTCCACATGCGTCTTGTCCTCATGCAGGCAGTGGAGGCAAAGGGAGTGTTCGTCCTCCTTAAAGACATTCTGAAGCTGGCATCCAGGGCAGACCCTGAACAGCTTTCCGGGCGTCGAGCTTCCCTTCTCCTGGGCCATGTCCGAGATGGGCCTGAGAAACTTCTGGAGTCCTCCAAAAGCGTGGCTCGACGAAATCTTCACCCTTGAGGGGCGTAGAAGAATCCAACACGGGTCCCCGTTGAACGGATAAAGAAACGGTGGAGCTTGAGGCTCTTTTGACCAAAAAAAAGAGAGAACTTTCCGATGAAAAAGCGCGAAAACGCACTAAAGCTCGAGAGCAATAGCACGAGGATCCCAAAACTTGAACGTGCGGTAAAAATCTGAAGATGGCTGCCAGAGGCCGGGCTTAGGGAGATGGCAATCATTGGCTGTGGTCAGTATGACGCAGAGACCAGTGATTGGTTACTACTACGAAAGACAGATCAGAAACGAAACTGATACTGATTTTTCTTTACCGAGGATTCCCAGCCTGACGACGGGGAATATTCATGAGCATGTGAATCCATGCCAGACCCCATGCTGGAGAAACATAAATACAACGTTTTTAAAGCTCCAGCCCGGAAAACTTAGAAAAAAACGCAGCTAGTGCTTAAAAAAAAATAAATAGCACTTACCGAGATTCAGCTGCAGCTTTCCTGCTCTGGTCTCCGGTCCCCGTCCTCCGTGTACAGCACTAATGAAGGGAAAGTCACCCAGCGGTAGCTTTTGTTTACTACAGCTGGCTGGCTTTTTCTTCATTAGTGCTGCAAAAGCAAAAGCCAGCACAGGAGGGCATCCATTTCACAAAATGGATGCGCCCATGTGCTTGCTTTTGCGAATTTTGAGCTTGAATAGCTCAAAATTTTACATAGGAAGTTTTAAAAAAGAGAATGCTAGTATTTTTTAAATAAAATGTTTTACTAGACCATGCCTTTAATTCAGAAATACCCTGTAACCCTGGTGTTCTATGGGCTCCCAAAAATTCATACAAATCTGAATGTTCCACCTTTTCACCGTATAGTTGCAGGGACAGATAGTATTTTCCAACCGCTTGCCATTTATCTTGATACAGCACTTCAAACGTTGGTACAAGCCACCACCACATACCTTAAAGACAACCCATTTCCTGAGAATACTGAAATCACTAGAACTTACAGAGCAGAACTTGTTACTTTTCACAATGAATGTGAATAGTTTATACACTTCAATTCCCCATTCTGAAGGAATTGAAGCACTGGAATGGTTTTTGCTGACACACAGACAAGTCAAAAACAAAAAAATCTTTGCCCTGGAATTATTGACCATTATACTGTACAACAACTATTTCAGACATAATGGCAATACTATCTTCAAATTGCAGGAACATCTATGGGGTCCTCAGTGGCCCCATCTTATGCCAACATTTTTATGTATCACTATGAAAGGACCCATGTACTGGACAATCCACAATAGAAGAACAAGATAAAATGTTGGTAGAGATATATTGATGATATCTTTGGGATATGGATGGGCACAGAAGCAGAACTTTTGGAATTCTGGAACTACCCGAATACTTGCAATCAAAGAATTAGCTTCACAATGGAAGTTGGAAAGCCATCTGTGAATTTCTTGGATGTGACGGTGGAACGAACAGGTGTTACTGTTAAAACTAAATTCAACAGAAAGCCCACAGATGTGAACAGTTGCCTTCATCATACAAGTCATCACCCAAAACATTTGAAGGACAACCTGCCCTACAGTCAGCTTTTGCGGCTTAAAAGAATCACCCCTGAAACCAACACTCTGCTGGATGAATATAACTCTATGAGAAAAAGGTTCTTGGATAGAGGTTTTCCTCCCGAAATAATTGACAAAGCCATCATACGAACAGAAGCACATGACAGAAATGTACTACTTCAAGTCAATTCAAGGAAAGAAGAGAACGGCTTGCTCCACACGCTTAAATAATCTAGCCAGAGCTTTCAAATAAAAAGAATTATACACAAGAATTGGGTCCTAATTAAATCTGGCAGTACCATGACAAAATTGTTCCCTGATCCGCCAATGATGGCATACAAAAGGGGAAGGAACTTCACAGATCGACTGATCAAAGCTGAAAAACCAAAACCAACATTTCAGACAACTTTATGTAAATCAAAAGTAGTTACCTTTGCTTGCCTACATTGCAATCATTTAATAAAAGGAGACCACGAAATTCCAGAACTGTCAGCCCCAGGATGGCAGCATAACTGCTGTGCTCCTGTGCCCTATGCTGTTTCTCTAATCAATATAGAAAAATGTCTGTGCCAAATACCCCAGAGGCCAAAAGGCAGAAAGGAATTGAAAAGGAGAATAAAGAAGAAAATAGAGAGAACAAACTTTTGGAGCTGCTGAGCGAGATGAAAATGGACATTGTGGAGATCAAGACAGCTCTATTGAAATCTGATGAGAAATTTGAAGCTGTGGTCAAGAGGGTCAGTTCAGCTGAAGATCACCTGAATCTCGTAGATGAGAAGACCTTAAAGTTTATGGATCAGATTGGAGAATTGAGTTGGCCAATGAGAAAATTAACTTGAAGTTATCTAAGCAGGAGAATTGTTCTCGGAGAAATAACTTTCGCTTTGCTGGTTTTCGGAAAAGGCAGAAAAAGGGAATGCTATGGACTTCCTGCAGAGAACTTTGCCTAAAATAATGAACTTGGATTAAACGGTGATATTGGAAATGGAAAGGGCTCATTGTTCACTTGGACCCAAACCATCTTTGGGGGAAGAGACCTCGGCATCTTGTAGTCAAGTTTCTGAGATTTCCAATAAAGGAACTGGTTTTGAAGAGAGCAAGAGAATTGAAGGATTTGGCTTGGAGTGGTAACAAGATAATGGTGTTTGTGGATCTGAACAGAGAGTTGTTAGACAAAAGGAGGGCTTTTGATAGAGCTAAAGTGAAGGCTCGGGAGAAAAATAATAAGTACTACATGATATATCCTGCCATCTTTAGGGTTGTAGTGGATGGTCAACTACACTCCTTTACTGAAAATAAAGCTGCAGAAGCTTTATCATCAGACTTGGAGCAAGACCCTATGGAGGGGACATCATCTGACTTGGGCACTGTGAGTAGACTGAAAAAAAAGGAAGTTCAGATTTTAATAGATAATTTTGGATGCTGTTGACTGGCTGAGTTTGACACTATTTTATTCTAATTTGTTTTCAAACTTGTTTTGAAATCTTCCTCCCATCAAATAATATGGGCTCAAAATGGCGGTCAGCAATACTTTGTTTTTCTTAAAACTGCCTTGGAACGCTGTACTCACTTGAACATAAAGATATGCTGCTTATTATGCTGCAGCATGTTGAAGAAAGCTCCTTTGTCTGTTTGCTAATGATGTTATGCAGCGTAGCGTAACGGAAAGTGTCGTCAGCAGCTTTGGAACTTCCTCTGCGGACTTCGGTCTGGAATGGACATGGAGGATTGTGCGGATTTGAGGGGCCCGTGTGCTACGTCCCGTTGCATTGCGCTGTGCGGCGTGGAATGGCGTAGCGGGTGGTATCATAGGCAGTACTGGATCATCCTGCACTGACTTTTATGGAGACCTGCCACGGAAGGTTGTGCAGACTCGAGGGGCTTACGTGTGCTCCCCGCTACTGCGCAAGCATTAGTCATGTTCTCTCGTGTTGCTCTGATGGCTGTGTTAGAACGGGCATCTACAGCTGTGAGACTCTGCGGAAAGACTGAATGCTGCTGGAAGACCGGTGAGCAGAATGATTTCAGGAAAGTGACACAGGTTTTACACGGAAATATGTATATAATTTTAACTTCTATGAATCTTTATACATGCGCTATGAAGCGTATGTGGTTGATCAACAGTACTTCATATGTGGACTTGAGAGGGTGGAGGTTGTGGGGGAATTGTGTAATGGACTTCATTTGCAACAATACTCCCATATTAGATGCCAAGTGTTCGAATTGTAAATAGAGAATGTTTACTCCACTGATGGATTGGGAGTTAGAGAAGACTGCAGTCTTCTGTATGAGCTTGTATGATTTGGGCGAGACTATAAGACTGTATAAATGCGAATAAGCCTGATAATGGTTGATGCATCAGTGATGGTGGGTGTGGGGTTGGTTAAAGTGGTGCAAGGAGGGGACGTAATTTCAGACTTCGTTGCGCTGTTTGTGTTGACTACCTGAAATGTGTGAAATAGATGTATATAGTTTTACATGATTGTAATGTAGTTTAGTATGATAAGGGTGTTGGGATTAGTAAGGCTAAGCATTATTAGTTATTGTACCCTGATCTAGAAACACAGTGTGAATGGAAGCTGAATGCAGTAGGAGAAACAGGGTCATAATATCCATAGTGTGAGGATGACATGGGGGAAATGTTGTATTGCAGTGAATGTATGTGTATTTTGCTATGCCTATATTTAGCCGATATAGGTGGAAGTAGTGGAATTGTTGTTGATTAATCGGTCGATTGTTTGTTGATAACTTTTGAGGATGCATATCGTTTTTTTTAAAATGTGGTAAATAGACAGCTTTGTGCTCCATGTTATTTATTATACTATAATCATCCATTGTTGGGTTAGACTGTCCTTTGGATTGGGATTGAGGTATGTCTTTGCTCCATTATATACATATCTTATTCTTCCTTTTTAATATTCATGGTGAGTTGGGGTGATATGTGAATATTCTTCATAGTTTGATTGTTAGGGAATAATCTGCTTATCTAGTTCTATTTGTTTGGGCATGGGATGAGTCTCTGGTAGATATGGTTCGGAATAGTGTTTTAGATGTATATGATTTTACTTATTTTAAGTCCGGTGAATATCAGACTTTACAAATTATACAGTTCTTCAGATGTGTATGTGTGTGTTTTTTTATGTATCTTTTGTTGTTCAGTGTACCCTCTTGTTTTCTTTTCTGTCCTTTACTTTATATTCTTGTTAAAGTGTAAAGACCATGGTAGGAATGAATTGAGGTTAAGGATTGTATTATGGCTTTTGTTACATGGAATGTTAAGAGAATTGGCAGTGCTATCAAGAGACGTAAGGTTTTGGCGAGGATTTGGAGGAGTAGAGCAGATGTGGTTATGCTTCAGGAAACTCATTTAAATGAACAAAGTGAAGGTTATTTGGTCAGTCCAAAATACTCGCAAGTAATTTCTAATTATATGATGCTAGATCTAGGGGAGCGAGTATATGGTTTAGGAAGGGCCTTCCGATGAAAATTGAAAAAAGAAATTGACAGATGATGAAGGCCGGATCTTGTTGCTTGATGTCATTTATGATGGGGGAAAAAGCGAACATTTGGGACAGTTTATGCTCCATGCTCGCCGACTACAGATTTTTTCAACAGGTTGGATTTGTTGCTGGATAAAATGGAGGGTGAGGTGAGGTGATTATTATGGGTGGGGTCTTTAAAGTAGTAATGGATAGTAATCTGGACCGGAAATCTGAATGTGGATATTCTGGAGAGAAGATGAGTGCAAAATTGCGTGATTTAGTGTTCAAATATGGGCTTACAGATGTGTGGAGAGAACTTCATCATGATGAAAGAGAATATTCATTCTATTTTCCTGTCCATAATTCTTATTCAAGGATAGATCATTTTTTCATGAGTACAGTATTAATTAGTCAGGTGGAGAGCCCAAATATTAGGGAAAGGGGTATATCGGATCATGCTTTGCTTGAAATGCAGGTGAATCTTAGAAATACGGGTAGGAGATCTAAGAGGTGGAGGATGCAGGCTAATTTACTTAAGGACAATATTGTTACAACGGGTTTGGAGGACTTCATTCAATGTTACTTTGAGGACAATAAAGGCACAGCTGGAGTTAAATCTGTTTGGGATTGTTTTAAGGCAGTCCTTAGGGGGTGCGAATTGATAAGCAGAGCAACTCATGCTAGAAGGAAAAGCCAGGAAGAAGTTAGGAAAATGGAGGAAGAGGTTAAGTCTATGCAAATGGTTTGTGCTGATAGAGATTCAGAACCAAACAGAATATGTTTAAGGAAGTTGGAAACTGAAATGAATGACTATGTACAGATGTTGGCAAATAAAGGTATGTTTTAATCAAAACAGCGGTTTTGGGAATTTGGAGATAAGAATGGGAGATTATTGGCTAACCAGCTTAGAGGAATGGCAATGGATACAAATGTTTCATCCATTCTGAAGGATAAAGGTGTTACTTTACATAAGAATGAAGACATTTGTGAACACGTCAGAGGTTTTTATGAGAATTTGAATAGAGAGGAAGTCCAGCCTGGTGTGGAGAGTTTAAATGCATTCTTTGATAAAATGTCTCTTTCCAGGTTGTCTTTAGAAAAAAGAAGTCAGCTGGAGGCTATGATTGATGTGTCTGAAGTAAGCTTAGCTAACTCGCAGATGAAAGATGGAAAATCCCCAGGGCCGGATGGTATAGTTTCAGAATTTTATAAGAAATTTGATACTGAGTTAGCTCCTACTTTATGTGAGGTCTATAACGTACTTATGACATCGGGTGAAATGTGTTATTCGATGAAAGAGGCATTGCTCATTGTGATTCCGAAGCCGAATTCAGACAGTAAAAGATGTGTAAATTATAGAACAATTTCTCTGCTGAATGTGGATTTAAAAATGTTTACAAAAATATGGGCTAATAGATTGCAGTCATGTATAGGGGATTTAGTTGAGGAGTCTCAGGTAGGTTTTATACCAGGACGGTTTGGGTGTGACAATATACGGACTGTGTTGGATGTGATTGGAGTACATTATGGAAAGGACTCGAACAAAATTATAGGTTTATATGATGCTGAAAAGGCGTTTGACAGTGTCAATTGGAAATTCATGGAGTATACATTATTAAAAATGGGTTTTGGACCTGTGTTTATAAAGATGGTAGAATGTATCCATAATGATGTTAGGGCTAGGTTATTGATTAATGGGGAGATTTCAAGGATATTTCAGCTGTCAAGAGGTACGCGTCATGGCTGCCCATTGTCACCATTTTTGTTCAATTTAACATTGGAACCGCTTGCAGCATATAACAGACAATGAGCACTGATAAAGGGGATAAGCGTTGGGAAAACAGGTTAAGATTTTGTCTTATTCTGATGACATGTTAGTTTTGTTGTCTAATGCAGAAGAATGTGGAGTTGTGTTAAGAGAAATGTTTGAGGAGGTTGGTAAACTGTCTGGACACAAAGTAAATTGGGAGAAAACTGAGATTTTTCCATTGTCTAGAACGTGTGATAATAGAATCAGGGAAACTTTGAATTGTAGCTGGTCGCCCAGTGGTGTCACTTATTTGGGGATATGTGTTATTGTAGACTTTAATAAAATAATACAATGCAATCTGGATCAGATGTTAGCTAAGATAACCTTAATAATCAGAAAATGGGAAAGTTTAAAGTTAAACCTGTGGGCTAAAATCAATGCAATTAAAATGGTTCTGTTATCCAATATTTTGGGCATTACTCAATCCATTCATTTATGGATTTATAAAAAAACTATTGTTGAAGGTTGAGAAACTCTTTCCATCCTTTTTGTGGGGAATTGAAAAAAGACCTTGTGTTTCAAAATTCATGCTGATGCAGAAAGTAGAAAAAGGTGGATTTGGCTACCTAGATCTAATGAAATACTACAGGTCCTTTTTACTTAAGAAGAGTTCATATTACTTTAGAGATGAGAATGTTAAAGAACCAATCTGGCTACGGATGGAAAGAGAGATGTGTGCACCTTATTTAGATAATCTCTACTTTATGGAGAATCTATCTACTAAGAAACTGATTTTTAAACCAATTGGGGCGACTAGGCAGGCTTTGGGCTCTTGGTTTGGTGAGAATGGACAGAGTTATGGTTTCAGCGCAGACACATCAATTTAGCATAATGAAGCCATACAAATTGATAATAGATGTCTTAACTGGAAGAGTTGGATCTCAAGAGGAATTTTGAGATTAGATGATATTTTGGATGGGACTAGGGTGTTGAGTATTGAGGAGTTAATGAATAGATATTTCCTGGGTCAAAGAGAAGTGACTAGATATTTGAGTTTGGTTCCAATGATTGAGCAGAGGATTGCTATGGCATTTGGCTCACTTGGGAAGAGGCCAGAGATTAGTAAATTATTAGTTGGGCAGGAGTACAGTGTACGGACCTACATGAATTTCATGCCCATGGAAGAGAGGCATCTGTTAGCATGGGATGGATTGAGGGAGACTTGGTCAAATGATGTCAATAGGGTCATTTCTGATAAAGATTGGAAAGATATTTTAAGAGTCAGCGTGAATGTAGGGGAAGATATGAATTTGCATTTAATTCGAAGGAAGATTGTTGGAAGACTGTATTGGACACCTGTGAGAATGTTAAAATTGAAATTGAGGTTGGATGAATTATGCTGGAGCTGTAGTACTGATAGAGGTGCTCTTTTACATCTGCTGTGGGAATGCCCAAGGGTGCAGACATTTTGGAGTGAGGTGATTGATGTGATTGATTTAATTTTTGGACTAAATCTACCTATACCTGCAGCAAATATAATCTTGCTCTTGTATGTAGAAAGATGTGTACAAATTAGAAAACATAACTTTTGGATTGATAGAGCTGTGATGATTGCGATTAGGTTGATCCTCAGAATTTGGAAGAAGAAACCTAACATTGATGATTGGCTGATGGATTTGAGGGTTTTGTCTAGATACGATAAGATTTCATTGAAAAATAAAGGTAAGGAAGAAGAATATTTGTTGTTATGGGAATCGTTTGATGCCCTCTATGATTGAACCTATAGAAAGTTTGGAGACAACTAGTGAGATATTGGCATAAAGAGTTTGGTCTAAATGATTTTTTTTCTAACCTTCTTTTCTTTCTCTTTTTCTCCTTGTGATGTTTTGTGTGTTTTGTATTGTCTTTGTGATGTTTTGTATGTGTTAGGTAGAGCATTTGGTAGGGTTCGTTTATTTAGGTTTCACATAGTTGATTGTATTTATAGGATTATGTTAAATGAGTTGTTAAAAACATTCATATGTAAATACGTGCTGTAAGGTTATGTTACATCTATGTGGAACTGATGTATTTTATTGTAAACCTAATAAACAAAAAAAAAGAGAACACATCCGGCATCCCAACACCGGTAAGAAGATCATGAGAAGAGATTTTGCCACATGCGATACAAACAAAGTTATTTACACAATCTGTTGCCCTTGTGGCAAATACTTTGGCAAAACCAACAGAAAGGCGAAAGACAGGTGGACGGAGCACAAATCATGCATCAGGACACAAAATTGTGAATCCCCAGTATTTAGACACTTTCGGGATATGAAGCACAATGTCTCACAAATGAGACTTGTAGTGTTGGAGGTACTACATCCACTAAACAGAGGAGGTAAACTACTAGCCCAAAGGGAACTGTTTTGGATTAACAAATTGGATGCTATGACCCCTCTAGGAATAAATGAAGATTACTATCTGGGACCATTCCTATAAAAATAGCCTGACTGATTTTTAGCAATACACAAGATTGTTCATGTTGTGTCCAAATTATCTTGACCATCTGTGTCCATTCCTACAAAAGTAGCTTGACTTATTTTTTAGCAACATACACACTTTTGTAAGTCCTCAATGTGTCCAAATTATTAGCTACCGTCGTCTTGATGGTGGAAGACAGCTATATTATTAACATAGTAATAGTGCACTTGATTTTGCATCACATTGCACATCCAACTAATATGGCTCAGCTAATTGAGTATCGGTACACATTGTAATTAACAATGTTTATCGTTTGAATGTATATAACTGTGGGTTATCAACCCGGATATTCTACCTATTCAAGACATAAAATGTTTTTTCTTTTGTATCTTTAAAGATCTGGACTCAGTTGGAAATCATTACGATTCTATGTAAAAGTTCACTATGCCATTTCTTTCAAAATGTTTATTATTGATTGAGCTGTCTTCATTTTGTCATTGATCATTTTTTTCAAAATTATCATTCTTTATAGATGAGGGGTACTTACATTCTGCTAAACCTACAAATTGGCTGCCATTTGCCCCTTCAGGCCAATTACCTGCTTTGTTGATCTATACAAATATCTACTATCCATTGTTTGGATGTAAACCGCAATCCCGCGCATAATTCACTTACAATTGTTTTTTTTTTTTAAACGGATATGTCGTCTACTGCGCATGCGCGCGTGACTTCATTTCCCGCTGATGACTCGTTAGAAGCTCGTCATTCGCATCAGCGCGAGTGACAAGCTCCTCACCTACCTGCTCAAGATCCCATTGTACGTCACTTGCGCATGCGCGGGTGACGTCATGGCCCACAGAGCATATAAAAACACTAACAAAAGTAAGGAGAGATAGCAGCGGCTCCTGATCATATCCACACAGGAAGCTCATCGTTAGTTCCAGACTAAAGATCATTTGGAATCCAAGTAAGTCTAGAATGGGTTACACTTGCTAATAGGATGGTTTTTCTCAGCCATGATTTTTATAGAAATACAACTCTGAAATCCGGTTTGTTCGTTTTTTACAGATTGGGAGCACTAGTACAGCTAAATTGGCAGCATGAGGAAACTCTGTTCCTCAATCATGCGCACAGACGCCATTTGAGCCTGAATCCGAGCTAATTATGTTTTCTACGTCATCTGAAGGAATTTTTTACACTAGAAGTAGGGTGAGTCACCTTTGCAGTTACTTCCTATGACTTCCAATTTGATAGATAGGCACACACTCTTTATTCGTGCTGGACATGTAGAACTTTGTATATTTCAGAAATGGACACAGCTATTTCTATTATTATAGTTACTTTATTAGTTTAAGTACGCTCTATGCATGTAAGGAGTGCATTATTCATCTGAGCATCTGTATATCTTTTTTTTTTAAACTCCTCCAATTACCATTTTCTCATTTAAAGGTTAGTCTGGCTACGGGAAATCTCCCATTAATTGACGCTCGTCACCTTTTCCATTCAAGAAAGGCCTCATCCGAGCCCATCTCCCTGTACCTTTTTTAAGTAAGGTTCCTATTCTATACAAATGGGCTACAAAATATATTTTTAAAAAAACCTCTATTTTTTGGTGATCCACTTACCTCCTATGGGGATGAGCATGCTTATCATAATGATCCAATTTTGGGGTTACATTTAACGATGTTTGGAAACATGTCATTGTCAAAATGATGATTAAGAATGATGTAGAACATATTTTTTGGGAATACCACAGCATTAAGTCCTAACAGATTTACGACTATAGACGTTTATAGTCTAATTTAACATTGATGGTTATGCATAATTAGGATCAAATGTGAATTATAGACAGGATGTCTTAGAGACTTGCTTATTTTCTTTGAATGTTAAGTTGTGTTGTACACAAAATATACACATATTCTTTCGTTATTCACAGTGAAATCTAATATATATGTTGAATATTTCCCTCTTTGTAGACAAATGTGAAACTTATTGAATCTGCTGCCCTGATGAAGAGTGTATCAAACGCGAAACGCGTTGGGCCGACCACAAACGAATAAAAAGAAGAACAAGTTACTTCTTACTTTGTAACGTTCTTTCGATGGGATGTTCCTCCGACGTATTCCTTATCTTAGATATCTCCTTCCAGCTCTGCTGGCCTCGGAAACTTTTTCTCTAGAGGGCGCTGCGCATCGACGTTCCTCGACAGCTGCCGTATCGACGTCGACGTCATCCTGCCTATAAAGGCCGCGCGCGGCGTCCGTTGCTCAGTTCCGTTTTGTAGCCCACAGTATTTCTGTCTGGACTAGACTAATCACCCTGAAGGAGCGTAAGCTGCAACAACAAGGGAAGTAGAACTGCGGGGATGGATGGGAGGGTCGATAAGGAATACGTCGGAGGAACATCCCATCGAAAGAACGTTACAAGGTAAGAAGTAACTTGTTCTTCGAAGGGATTGTGTCCTCCGACGTATTCCTTATCTTACATAGGCTCCCATAGCAGTATTCTATTATTGGAGGTGGGAGTACTGACTTCACGCTGCCTTCTATTGATGAATAGAGTGCAATACAGCCCTTCCAAACCTAGTCTCTTGACTGGAGGAGGAATCCAAGTTGTAAAATCGTGTAAAGGTATGGACGGACGACCATGTGGCGGCCGCACAAATGTCTTTAACCGGCACTCCTCTTTTGAGGGCCGATGAAGCTGCAATACCTCTGGTCGAATGAGCCCTAAGGTTTTGAGGGGGCTCTTTTCCTGCCAGTTTATAACATTCCAAAATGGCTAGAATGATCCATCTGGAAATGGTCTGCTTAGTTATTGGTAACCCTAGCTTGTGACCTCTGTAGCCTACAAACAGCTGGTCTGCTTGTCTTATCCTGGCCAGTCTACGGATGTAAAAACTTAAAGCCCTTCTAGGGTCCAGCCTGTGTATCCTCTATTCCTCTTTCCCCGGATGAGGAGGAGGATAGAAAGATGGCAGGGTAATCTTCTGAGTGATATGGAATTCAGAAACCACCTTTGGGAGGATATTAGGCTTCACTTGCAGGACAACTTTGTCTTTGTGAAAGATTGTATGAGGGGGTTTACAAGAAAGAGCTTGTAACTCGCTCACCCTTCTAGCAGATGTAAGTGCTATTAATAAAACAGTTTTAAGGGTAAGGAATCTTAACGAACAGGAATGGAGTGGTTCGAAAGGTGTGCCCATCAGGAAAGTTAGGACTAAGTTTAAATCCCATAGGGGAACCTGGAATGGTCTTGGGGGATAAACATTGGTTAACCCCTTTAGAAACTGTATTACCAAGGGTAACTTGAAATAGGATGGTTCTTCCGCAGTGCGCTTAAAGACGGATAGCGCTGCGAGATAGCCCTTAATGGTGCCAACTTGAAGGCCTGAATTCGCCAAATAGAGTAGGAAGGACAAAACCATTGGTGTACCACATGAAAAGGGGTCGATATACTTTTCTCTACAAAATCTGTTCCAACGGCAGCGGTATAAAGACTTTGTTGCTGGCCTCCTTGCCGAAAGCAACACCTCCATAACATCATCAGGGAGGTCCCAATCCTTGTATCTCAGCCTTTCAGAAGCCAAGCATGAAGGTTGAGGGTTTTGATGTCTGGATGGAGAACCTGACCTCCCTTCTGTGAAAGTAGGTTCTCTCTGAGTGGAAGTCGAATTGGAGGGCAGATGGACAAGTCTCGAAGGTCCGGGTGCCACGTTCTCCTGGCCCAATCCGGGGCAATTAGGATCATGGTTTTCCGGAATCTTCTCAACCTCCTGATCATTTGAGGAATGACAGGGACCGGTGGGAACGCGTACAGAAGCGGAAACTCCGAGTCCACTATGAACGCGTCTCCCAGAGCTCCTCCCGGGGGAAATTCCCTTGAGCAGAACAGATCGCACTTCCTGTTGACACTGGTGGCGAACAGATCCACCTGAGGGGTTCCCCAAAGGGCGAAGATCTCTTGAAGGACTTCCTGAGCTAGTTCCCACTCATTGGAGACTGTGCTCTGCCTGCTCAGTGCGTCCGCTGTCAAGTTCTTCTCTCCGGCTATGTGAACTGCCGATAGAGAGATTGCTTCTTGGATTGCCCAAAACCAGAGCTGCATCGCCTCTCTGCACAGGGGTAGTGATCCTACGCCTCCTCTTTTGTTGAGGTAATGCATGGCCACTGTGTTGTCCGTCATTATCAGGACATTTTTCCCTTGTACAGCTGGCAGGAACGCCTTCAGCGCAAGTCTGATGGCCCTCAGCTCTAACAGGTTGATATGTAGTCTGGACTCCGATGGAGACCAACGACCGCTGATGGTCAAGTCGTTGGCGTGGGCTCCCCACCCAGTGAGTGAGGCATCCGTGACTACTGTTATCTCCAGCCAGGGTTGCCGAAAATGTTCTCCTTTCAGAATATTCTCCTGACAGGCCCACCACTGAAGGTCTCGAGCCACCCTGTTGGGAACCTGAACAAGATCTGTCATTCTTCCTGAGAATTGTGACCACTGAGTCCTCAGTGCCCACTGGAGGGATCTCATTCTCAGGCGAGCCTCTGGCACAAGGAAAATGCAGGATGCCATGAGGCCTAGCAACCTCAAAAAGTCAAAGGCTGGGAGACGTTGGGCATCTTGGAACTTGGTAACCATCTGTAGAATATCTTGAGCCCTCACCTCTGGTGGCGAGGCTTTTCCCAGGGAAGTGTCCAGGATCGCTCCGATGAACTGGAGTCTCTGCAATGGTATCATTTGTGACTTCTTTAAATTGAGGGAGAAACCCAGTCTGTGAAGGAAGTGGCAAACGTGATTTAGCTGGATCTGAGCTTGTTCCGAAGATACAGCCCTGATCAACCAATCGTCCAGGTAGGGGTAGACGTGAATCCCTTCCCTCCTTAGACTTGCCGCCGCTACCGACATTAACTTGGTGAAGACCCTCGGGGCGGAGTTCAGCCCAAATGGCAGCACTCGAAATTGATAATGAGAGTTGCCAATTGCGAACCTCAGGTATTTCCTGTGTTTGAGATGGATAGGCACATGGAAATAAGCGTCCTGAAGGTCCAGAGATACCAACCAGTCCTGGAACTGAAGGGCCTGAACGATCTGAGAAAGAGTTACCATCTTGAATTTTTCTTTCCTCAGGAATTTGTTCAATTCTCGCAAGTCCAAGATGGGTCTCAGTCCTCTGTCTTTTTTTGGAATGAGAAAGTAAGGGGAGTACCAGCCGTTGTTCCTCTCCGCTACAGGTACCGGTTCTATGGCACCTTTCTCTAGCAGGTCCAAAATTTCCTGCAAGAGGAGCAGATCTGGAGCTTTCTGAGAGCTGATCCCCGGTGGATGACTCTGAGGTATGTGTAGGAGAGGCAGGCAGTAACCTTGGGCAACTGTTTCCAATGCCCACGCATCTGACGTGATAGCCTGCCATTCCGCCAGATGTTGAGTTAACCTGCCTCCTACAGGTGTCCAGTGAGGGAAGTCCTCATAGTGGTTTTGGGGCGGCTGATGCCAATGGTAAAGAGGCACCTGCTGTTGCTGCGGCTTTTGAATATCTACCCCGTCCACCTCAGGTAGTTCTTCTTTGTCCCCTTTGAGCCGGTCGTCCTCTACCTCTTCCGAATGCGGAGTAGAAGCGAAAGGACTTGCCCCTCGCAGAGGTTCCTGTGGGACGAAAATGTGTCTGACGGATTGCAGCGCCTAGGGATTTTGCTGCTGCTTTTGATGTTTGCAGTTTCTCTAAACTGTCATCCGCCTTTTTCCCGAACAAAGAAGAGCCATCGAATGGCATGTTCAAGAGCCTGGCTTGCACATCTGGGGCAAAACCAGACTTTCTCAACCAAGCAAATCTCCTGGTTGTTGTACTTGCCGCCATTGCTCTGCTGATACTGTCAGCCGAATCAATGCCCGTCTGGAGGGATTTGCACATAGCGTCTTTACCATCCTGTATGATATTTAGGAACGCCTCCCTTTCTTCTCCCTCCGGGATGCAGTCAGCCGCTGTAGAAGCACACTCCCAAAGTGTATGACTGAATCTAGCAAGGGTGCAAGTAGCATTAACAGATTTTAACGCCATGCTACATGCCGAAAAAACTTTCTTTGCCATAGCATCATATTTCTGATCGTCCCTGTCCTGTGGGACGGTAGGGTAAGCAGTCTTGACGTCAGTAGAAGATGCTGCCTGTACCACCAGACTTTCTGGGGATGGGTGTTTTGACAAAAACTCCTGGTCTGCAGAAGATACCCTGTATTTTGTAGACAGTTTTTTATTTACTGCCGGGACGACATCTGGGGTTTCCCAGTTCGTCATAATCTTCCTCTGAAGAGCTTTATGAAAGGGCACTACAGGATCCTCGTGTGGACCTTTGTCAAGAATATCCGTGAGGTCATCTTGTTGGAAAGCCTGTGAAGGTGTAGACCACCCCATAAATTCTGTAATCCTGGCCATTATGGCTCTATAGGGGGTTTCAGCATGCTCCCCCGGGTCTGGCCTAGCAAACTCCACCTCAGGGGAAGTGTCTAACCCACTTGCCTCATGTAAGGAATCATGAAGATCCTTTAACCTGCGTTCTTCTGAGGATAACTCCTCTCTAACTGGGGTTGCAGGTCCCTGCAACTCAAATGTGTCTTCCTGTTCAGATAGTTCACCCTCTTCCATAATTGAGGACATAGTTCTCAATTGTTCTGAACTAACAGAGTGTAAACCCCATCTCCAAGGCAGAGGGTGCCAAACTTGTCATAATCGGCCTCGAAAACGTCGATGTCGTCGACGCCGAAGGCTTCGGGCGTGATGTCGAAAACAAAGGCGGAGGCCTCGAGGACCTCGACAGAATTGGGATTCTGCTTGAAGAAGTCGACAATCTCGACGCCAACATCATCGAGGACCTGGGGATAGCCACTGGGTGCGTCGTAACCGTGACTTTCCTTGGCGTCGACGCCGGTGTCGAAGATGGCGTCGAGTCGACAGACCCGTGTGTCGAAGGTCCCTTCGACAACGGCGTCGAAGACACCGACCTCGGCGTCGACGGAACCTTCGTCGATGGCGTCGACGGAACCTTCGAAGAAGGTTTTGAGGTCATAGCTTTACTCGAGGGTTCGAGACGCGCTCGAGAAGCTTCCTTCGCCGGGTGCTGCGACTCGCTGCGATTTTGACCTTCGGGTCTTTCGACCAGAGCATCGCTCTCGGCAGACTTCAAGGGGGTCGAGGCCGCTTTCTCGAAGACGCTCATCATATTTTTGCAGAATTCCTCCCATTCAGCCCGGGAACTATGTTTCGTGGGGCAAGGGATTCTCTTTGGAGAAACAGAGGAAGAGGAGGACGGAGAAGGGGATCTTCGACGTCTCCTCTTCGAGTGCTTCAATCTCGAGGAGTGATGGGACCCACTCCGAGACCTGGAGCGCGAATGGTGACGAGGAGACGAAAGTCTCGACTTCGTCGAAGAAGAAGAAGCTTTTAAAGTCTTACCTTTCTCCAGCTTCCCCCTACGCTCCTTCAGGGCCTTAGATGTCATGGACATACAGTCCTCGCACTCCGAACAATGGTGTTCAGCTCCCAAACACCACAGACAAACTCTGTGAGGGTCAGTCAGCGACATCTTTTTCCCACAATCTCGGCATTTTTTGAAGCCGGACCGAGGAGTTGTCGGTTCCGACGAGGAAGCCATCGAGTACGGATCGAATATCTCGAGGTAAATAGGATTAAATTGACAAAACTGAGCAACGGTATTCCGAGGCACTGAGTAAGCGTGGAAAAACGGAACTGAGCAACGGACTCTGCGCACGGCCTTTATAGGCAGGATGACGTCGATACGGCGGCTGTCGAGGGACATCGACTCGGCGGACGTCGACGCGCAGCACCCTCTAGAGAAAAATTTTGCGAGGCCAGCAGAGCTGGAAGGAGATATCTAAGATAAGGAATACGTCGGAGGACACACTCCCTTCGAAAAATTGTTTCTTTTAACAAAAAGGTGTCATATAATTTGTATATGCTAGTCATTGAAATTGCTATTTGGGTTACTTTGAAACATTTATTGCAACAATTAGATTCTCAAATAGAGCCACTTTTTAAATTCTACATAACATTCTTTAGGCTTTTGCCTTTTAGATAGTGTGCAGGGGACGTAGTTTTCCATAATTTGGATCTCTTTGTTTCTCAAAACCTATAGGATGTCAGCTTCTTGACAAAATGAAAAGAGTGTCAATTTCCAAAAAGTGCAATTGTGAAGATCCCAAAAAGTGTAGACTTATCACGATCCTGGATGTGTGTAGCAAGGTCTATTCTTCTTTGGTATTTAAAGAACTTCAGAACTGAGCCGAGAGACAGATAGATGATCAAACTATCATATATGGTTTTGAGCAAAACTGGGGATATACTTGAATGGGCTAATAATAACATTACTTCAAGCTGAAGCCATAAAGATGGGTCCTAATATTTATTTTGCAAGCATTGATAGGGTAAATCGACAGATCCTTTGGGAAACTAATAAGTGGATGATTCTGGAGGGCTTGCTGAACCTAGTAATAATGATGCACACCAATACATCAGTGAACATCAGATTGAATAGTAGTAGGATATTGACGGATAAAATCCCAACTACTAGAGGCCTTCGGCAAGGCTGTGTATTGGCCCACTGCTTATTCAAGTTGTACCTTTCGGACCTGACTAAGTTTTTATGTGCTGAGTTTCCATCCAGTATCAGTAAGCCTAAAATCCATTTGATGTCAAGACCGGAGGCAAGCGTTATGCTTCAACTTTTTTAATACTACTCTTCACAGCAGTTTCAACAAATAAACTGAAAATGACCCCAACAGTTAATTTTATTTTTTTATTTTTAAAACTACATTTCCCTCTCATCCTACTCTTTCTTGTAGACCATGGCATTTCCTGCCTTTGTGTATATGTCACTTCATGTAATTTGCTCCACCTCTTCTTTTCCTGCTATTCAGCAAGATGAGTGCAACCTTACTGTAGAGCAACGAGGCTATAGAATGTTACAGGTTTTACTGCAAAAATAGTAACGTATATTGATTTTACAGAAGCTTTTCATGCTTAGTGTACAAATAACTGTAGTATTTGGTAACACGCGCGGCATTGTATGGCATCGAGCAGCAGCGTATACATTTGCTGCAAGCGTAATTAGACAGCACGGCTTTAGACAGTAGCTAGTGAAATACGGCAGCCAGCAATGAGTGCAGTGGGACCTGTGCCGCATTTCCAGCACGTCCGGGATCCCGTTTCCACCCGCAGGCCCAAGAGCGGCTCCAGAGGAGCGTGGTGGCCCCCTCCTTTGGAGTGGCAGAGCCAGGGAAGTAGCATGTCACAGGCGCGATGCAGCCAAATAGCGACCGGCACAATATACGTAGCACAACCGGGCCGCAACGATGAAAGCATTGGCCTAACAGCCTGTTAGCGTAAGCGCAGGGTGAGAGACGAGATGGAAGGACAACTCTGTGCGAACGGTAGAGAAGCCCAGCACGAGCACACAGCAATCACAAAGCTGTGAGCCAAAAACTACTGAGTGGTCGCCCAGCAAAAAAACAAAAGAAATCAAACATATAACATAATATAGTAAGCATTAACACCAATTGAGCAGTGGAACTGCACTTCAGCCTGCTGGTTCAAGCACTTGCACACAGAGCAGATCCACCCTCTTCGGGAGGCGCCAGGGAGGGCAGATGGACCCATCCAGCAAATCCAGGTACCACGTTCTCCGGACCCAGTCAGGAGTGATCAAAATCAACAGGCAACTCTTCCTGAGAATTCGCAAAATGACAGGCATCAGCTGAAACACATAGTGGAGGTTGAACATCCAGTCGACCACCAATGCATCTCCCAGAGCTCCATGACTAGGACATTCCCTGCAACAGAACAACCTGTACTTTCTGTTGACATTGAAAGCAAAAAGGTCCAGCCGAGGCATCATCCAGTGGGAGAAAACTTCATCCAGAGGTTCCTGGCAGAGCTCCCATTCATGGGAAGCAGAGGTCCGTCTGCTAATGGCATCTACAGTGACATTATCTGTTCTAGCAAGGTGAGCCACTGTCAGAGACATGTTGGTCTCCAGAGCCCAGAACCCCAGTTGCATTGTTTGTCTGCATAGCATCAAGGAACCAGAAGTTTGATAATCACCATGCACACCTATATTTTGAGTGTATATAGTAATGATTCAAAGTAGTTAAATCAGGAATAATAAGTAATTTGAGGTGAAGGGGAGAGGTGCTCAGCCTTGGTATCTAGGCTGAAATACATACATGGAACAATAGTTTCCTATTTAAGGAAACCCGCGTCCCCTGCACACTATCAACAAGAGGCTAAAAGCCTGTATAGAAGTTTTAATAGGTACAGTCAGTAGCCTAGTAGTTTTCACAGTTTTTAAATAAATTTCATTGCTTTGTTTAGCTCACAAAGTTATTCTTAAATCATCCAATTATTTATTGACAACTTTTCTGTTTATCCAACAAACAGTAGTTTATTCATTTTATAACAACAAATCATAAATCACAATTTAATGTGGCCCAACGCGTTTCGAGTATCAATTTTCACTCTTCATCAGGGGCAATGTGTTCTGTATTCTTAACATTCAATACAATTTCTATAGAAAAAAGTAATAAATTAATTATCTAATAATATGTATTCAATTTTATACTTTTGAACCAAAACAAGGTACATCATTAGTTAGATATAAGTACAAAAAATGGCATCATCGCATGTTTTCAACCAATAACATTAGTTTAAGAGATTTAGTCTTGTAACAAAGGATGAACTTATTCACCAAATGCTTGGGAGCCTATTGAGTTTGTAGACAATACCATCAATAGAATCAGAGTGTGATTGGTAACCTATTAAGAAAAGAAAAAAAAAAGTGGGGAATGGTGTAACAAGATCCTGTTCCTGTGCTATTTAGACATGTAAGAACTACAATGGTGACAAATGCCAAGCACCCGTGGTGATTTATGGAGTGTAGAATAAAACCTAGACTCACTTCACGATGTCATGTAGGACACCCCCAGTAGTCTTTTAAAGGCATCAGTGTGAACTGGTTGTAGTATTCTAAAAAAGAGAAATAGCATGGCTATATTATAAAGAAAAGGTCAAGCCCCCTATGAAAAGGTAGCCTCAAAGGATACTTACAGTACAAGAAGGTGACTGCTGGTAAGAGGTAGAGTATGGGCATTCTCCATCCGCACCCGAATGCCGGATAAGAGTGGTATGTATATTTATAGTCGCGAGTGACGTCACCCGCGCGTGTTGCGTGATGACGTCGACGCGACCAACCTCACACGAAATAATCGTGTAGAGGCAATCATAGGAATTGAAGTTTGTTTTCCCATCGTACTGTATGTCAGACGGCAGCATCTGCTAGAACGCAGAATATGTTTTCCTACTGGGAGGCAAAAGGTGGTAGTCCGCCTCGTTTGTCTGTAGAAGAATCTGTATATGTATGGACGCTCCCTAGATGCACTAAATGATCGTGTATGAGTGTTTCTGTGTGTTACTCAAAGCTTGAAATAGTTGAAAAAAAGTGTTGAAAAAAAGTGTTATTGCACATAATAAATGTCGCTGTGACCAGTGGGAGAGTGGGCAATGTATGTCCACAACCTAACTAAGTGTTGTTAGTGAGATAGAATAAATATTCAACAAAATAATAATAATTTGGTGAGCAAGTAATAAAAAAATAAGATAAATTGTCTTAAATACAAAAGAGACTCCCATGCATTTTTCAAAAAATGGTATCAGAACACAAATAAAACTGTATCTAGATGAATCTGACCCATGAATGGATGTACATTTTAAAAATCAAAGTATACACTTGTAATAATTTTATATGTCTATTATATTCCATTTGAACCCAGAATTTGAAGGGTTTTCATCCTCTTTGGTAACAACGTGTAGTTGGACATGCTACAATTTAGGGAACTTATTGAAAATCAATTATATTAAAAAAACTGTATGGTATTAAAAATCAGGGGTGGTCAAAGGAATCAACAAATAAGAGAAGAGGTACCATGGCTGTGTTTCCAGATAAGTATACAAGCTCACAAGAATGGACCAAAATAGTATTCCTCATTTAACCCTAAGGGGTATATGGCGTCTAGTTTTTGTATCCAATACAATTCTCTTTGGGCTAAGATTTTTTGGAGATCACCTCCTCTTGAGAGTGGGTGGACCACTTCAAGAACTAGCATTCTCATTTGTGAAATGGTATGTTTTTCATCTCGATAATGTCTGTAGACCGGTGACTTCACATTTTTTGTTCTTATGGAGGATTTGTGTTCTGTCCACCGTTCTTTTACTTTCCGGTTAGTTTTTCCAACATAATATTTTCCACAGGGATAACGAATTGCATAAATCACATTTTTGGTATCACATGTTGCGTAGTCTCTCAAATCGAACTTGTGAAATTCGCAGAATCTCTCAACAACAACAATGACAGAATCGGTTTTACCATGGAGATAGGAAGACAGGAGGCAAATTTTCTTGATGTCACAATTGAAAGCTCAGATACAACACTCAAGACAAAGATATATAGAAAACCGACAGATGTCAACAGTTGCCTTCATCATAGCAGCTTCCATCCTAAACCTCTAAAAGAAAACTTACCTTACAGTCAACTAAGACTAAAGAGGATAACATCAGATCAATCTACTCTTCAGAATGAATATGATATCATGAAACAGATTCCTTGAAAGAGGGTACCCAACAGAGACGGTGGAAAAAGCCATAGTCAGAACCAACTTACAAGAAAGACAAGACCTCCTCCAAGGGAATACAAAGAAGGAAAGCAAAAATCTAATACATACGTTAAAGTACTCAAGCCAAAGTTTCCAAGTCAAAAGGATCATCTACAAAAATTGGGATATCATACAGACAGATAATACTTTAAAAGAACTCTTTCCAGATCCCCCTATGATGGCATACAAACGGGGTAGAAACATCAGAGACCAACTGATTAAAGCAGAAAAACCAAAAAGAACACAGACCACTCATACGAAGCAGAAAAAAGGTACATTCGCCTGTTTACACTGCCAACATTGCAATAATATCATAAAAGGAGATCAAGTGAGACACCCCAACACAGGCAAAAAAATAAATTTGAGAGACTACGCAACATGTGATACCAAAAATGTGATTTATGCAATTCGTTGTCCCTGTGGAAAATATTATGTTGGAAAAACTAACCGGAAAGTAAAAGAACGGTGGACAGAACACAAATCCTCCATAAGAACAACAAATGTGAAGTCACCGGTCTACAGACATTATCGAGATGAAAAACATACCATTTCACAAATGAGAATGCTAGTTCTTGAAGTGGTCCTCCCACTCTTAAGAGGAGGTGATCTCCAAAAAATCTTAGCCCAAAGAGAGTTGTATTGGATACAAAAACTAGACACCATGTACCCCTTAGGGTTCAATGAGGAATACTATTTGGGTCCATTATTGTGAGCTTGTATACTTATCTGGAAACACAGCCATGGTACCTCTTCTCTTATTTGTTGATTCCTTTGACCACCCCTGATTTTTAATACCATACAGTTTTTTAATATAATTGATTTTCAATAAGTTCCCTAAATTGTAGCATGTCCAACTACACGTTGTTACCAAAGAGGATGAAAACCCTTCAAATTCTGGGTTCAAATGGAATATAATAGACATATAAAATTATTACAAGTGTATACTTTGATTTTTAGAATGTACACCCATTCATGGGTCAGATTCATCTAGATACACAGTTTTATTTGTGTTCTGATACCATTTTTTGAAAAATGCATGGGAGTCTCTTTTGTATTTAAGACGATTTATCATATTTTTTTATTACTTGCTCACCAAATTATTATTATTTTGTTGAATATTTATTCTATCTCACTAACAACACTTAGTTAGGTTGTGGACATACATTGCCCACTCTCCCACTGGTCACAGCGACATTTATTATGTGCAATAACACTTTTTTTCAACACTTTTTTTCAACTATTTCAAGCTTTGAGTAACACACAGAAACACTCATACACGATCATTTAGTGATCATCTAGGGAGCGTCCATACATATACAGATTCATCTACAGACAAACGAGGCGGACTACCACCTTTTGCCTCCCAGTAGGAAAACATATTCTGCGTTCTAGCAGATGCTGCCGTCTGACATACAGTACGATGGGAAAACAAACTTCAATTCCTATGATTGCCTCTACACGATTATTTTGTGTGAGGTTGGTCGCGTCGACGTCATCACGCAACACGCGCGGGTGACATCACTCGCGACCATGTTTACACTTAAATCCAATCAGAATTGGAGCTCGCGACGTCATCACACGCATGCGCGGGTTACGTCACTCGCGACTATAAATATACATACCACTCTTCTCCGGCATTCGGGTGCGGATGGAGAATGCCCATACTCTCCCTCTTACCAGCAGTCACCTTCTTGTACTGTAAGTATCCTTTAAGGCTACCTTTTCTTAGGCGGCTTGACCTTTTCTTTATAATATAGCCATGCTATTTCTCTTTTTTAGAATACTACAACCAGTTCACACTGATGCCTTTAAAAGACTACTGGGGGTGTCCTACATGACATCGTGAAGTGAGTCTAGGTTTTATTCTACACTTCATAAATCACCACGGGTGCTTGGCATTTGTCACCATTGTAGTTCTTACATGTCTAAATAGCACAGGAACAGGATCTTGTTACACCATTCCCCACTTTTTTTTTCTTAATAGGTTACCAATCACACTCCGATTCTATTGATGGTATTGTCTACAAACTCAATAGGCTCCCAAGCATTTGGTGAATAAGTTCATCCTTTGTTACAAGACTAAATCTCTTAAACTAATGTTATTGGTTGAATACATGCGATGATGCCATTTTTTGTACTCCTATCTAATTAATGAAGTACCTTGTTTTGGTTCAAAAGTATAAACATGAATACATATTATTAGATAATTAATTTATTACTTTTTTCTACAGAAATTGTATTGAATGTTAAGAATACAAGACACATTGCCCCTGATGAAGAGTGAAAATTGATACTCGAAACGCGTTGGGCCACATTAAATTGTGATTTATGATTTGTTGTTATAAAATGAATAAACTACTGTTTGTTGGATAAACAGAAAAGTTGTCAAGAAATAATTGGATGATTTAAGAATAACTTTGTGAGCTAAACAAAGCAATGAAATTTATTTAAAAACTGTGAAAACTACTAGGCTACTGACTGTACCTATTAAAACTTCTATACAGGCTTTTAGCCTCTTGTTGATAGTGTGCAGGGGACGCGGGTTTCCTTAAATAGGAAACTATTGTTCCTAGCATCAAGGAACCCACATCAACTCGCTTGTTGAGGTAGTGCATGGCTACCGTGTTGTCCATCAGGACCAGCACACACCTGCCTTTTACAGCAAGGAGGGAGCCAACCAGCAACACCCTGATGGCCCTCAGTCCCAGCAAGTTGATGGGCTCCCGAGTCCAGATCTCGCTCACCGCCAGATCCTAAAAGGTGAGGGCCACAACCTACGTCAGTAACCACAGTAACTTGAGGCCATGGTTGCCGAAGCTACGCTCCCTTTAACAGGTTGTCTTGAAGGGACCACAAAGCAAGGTCTTGAGAAACTGTGCCCGAGACCTAAAATAAATGGTCCAACATCTTACCCTGAAAACGAGACCAGTGGCAATGGAGGAGACACTGAAAAGATCTCATACACAGTGGGTCCCCTGCAACCACCAGAAAGCAGGAGGCCAACAAAACCAACAAGCACAGGAAGGCTGAGGTGGGAACTTATCCCCGGGATTGGAGGACGTGTGCCATCTGGAAGATGTTCACCATTCAATCCGTGGGTGAAAGACTCAGGCCAAACGAGTGTCCAAGAACAGCCTGAAAAAAAAACAGAGGGATTGGAATGGCAAAACCTGAGACATATAGAAGTTCAGGGAAAAGCTAACAGGAAGCAAATTCGGAAAATGATTTGCCGATACTTGTCCTGGGAAGCGAGTTCAGGCGAGTTAGTTGTCCACGTAGTGAAAGACATGAATGCCTTCCCTCCTGAGGCAAGCCGCCACCACTGCCAGCAGTTGGGTGTAAACCCAGGGTGCCGGAGATGCACAAAACAGCAGGACTTTAAACTGGTAATTTCATTGGCCCACCACACATCGCATGTACTTCCAGTGCTTGATATGAATAGCTATATGGACAGACATCCTAAGGATCAATTTGGGGATGGAATCCCTGTGCTTTGAGCGCTAAGGGATTTCCCAGAAGACTTTCATGGGGAGGGAGAAGAACTATTGGAACCGGCTAATGACCTGCAGGAGGCCAGTGGTCTTATACGTCCCTGGAGACATTCTACCAGTGCCGACTCCCAAGAAGCTTCAGGCCTCATTCCAACAGTTGGTAGCCAAAGTGGCGGAGACGCTGTATCGATCATCCCCTTCCAGGCAGAAACTTCAATTTGAGCTTATGGATATCCTAGATGAAGGTCCTTGGAAGGCGGCCTTACTGCCCTTCAACCTAGCATTTAAAAACGTTTCTTCAGTGATAATCTGGTGAATGCATGGAATTTGCTTGCAGCAGGTGGTTTGGGGGTACCAAGGACATATCAGTAATGGAATAGTAATGAGAGAGGTGTAGTGTTAACTAGCAACTGCAGGTAAAAATAAAATGCCCACACAAATTAAGTTATCCGTGTCAGTTGGATCCCCAAGGTAGGTCCTCTCTGATTCTTCCATCCTTTACTATTACAAAACAACAATATTTCAGGACTTTCCGTGAAGCTAAGCTTCAGTGGAAAATGGGACCATAAGACACTCCCAGGACCCCCCCTTGTTTGTGAATAAGTAGCTTTGGGTTTTCACCCTAAGTTACTAGGGTAATCCAGACGTGGAACCCTTGCTCACTGTTCTAAAGAGGCACAGCTCCACCTCACTGACGAGGCCCAACCAGGCCAAAAAACGTGTCTGGGGTTGCCGTTGCTACTCTTGCTCAGAAGAGAATTGCCTGACATTTCAGTGCTGGGCTGCCCTTGGGCATGACAAAGACTAATATGAGGTGGGACTGTCTCTTCTGTGAAAGGATGGTGAGCTAAAGACTGGTTGAGTCTAACACGGGATACAGGCCGGTAGAGAGACACTCCCATGACCTCCCTTGTTTGAGTAAACACAGTTGATATCATTTTAGTCATTTGAATGCTTTTAAAGTTATAATATTGTAGTATTATAATATTTTTTCTTATGGCAATTGGAGGTTCAGGCAGCACATTGTACCGAATTGTAGGTTGGCTGGGAATTGTGTTGGGCAGTTTCTCAGTGCAGCAAAGTCACAGGTTGGCTAGAAGACTTGTTAGCCATAACATCTGGCATCCAATTAATGCAGCCAAGTCCTCAAGGGGCATCTTTTTCTTATTTGCTTTGGAATGGGACAAGAGTACTTCGGTGGCACAATTAATCAGAGGTTTGACTTTGCGTGTGTGACGATTGACTAAATGTCGTTACATTTCCCTGAGGGAGATCCGTTCCCCATGAGGCCAGGGAGGTAAGGCCGCTAGTCCCTGTGGGGGTGGAACAATGCAGGAGGATCTCATGGGGAGGCACTCCCCCTCTAGAGATAACAACGACCATCTAGGGTACAGCCCTTATGAGAATATCACACTCCCACATACTCTAGACTCTCATTCCTCTGCTAACCTCTTTGTAGACCGTAGACCTATGTACTATTATAAGGAGAATACCTCTGGGTTCTTTAAAATACAGAGACAAAGAACAACAACAGGAAACTAGGTAATCCAAGTACTGGGACGAGTTGGCCCTGCAGAGCAATGAAGATGAAACCTGTGAAAGAGATGAAGGACTTCTACCATGGTCCCAGACACTGCTTGCAACATAGTATATAAATCGACAATGGACTAAACACTTGGTCTCAGGAAGCCGCAGAAGACTGCAGGTGTGCTGCGCCTGAAGCGGGAGATGCAAGCCTGCGTTGCTGATTGGGAGGGACAGAGCTCCGAGGACGCTGGCAGTTCCCTGCGGCTGATGATTGGAAGGTCTGCAGGAGCCGACCTGTGCCCAGCAGTGTCGAGAGGAGGTCAGAACGCAGACGGCAGCCGGGAACGCTGTCGCACAGCCGCAGGGAAAGCAAGGCACCGGAGAAGCCGAACCAAACACCTGCCATCCCAGGAAGCCCCAGTGACGTGCTGAAAACCCCAACAAGGTAAAGGGTGGTACAGGAGACCCAGAGGGAACACAGTGCGGCTTACCAAGAGGGCACATGCAGTTGTCCCTAGGCCCCTTTTCCAACCATAATGCTTGGGTGGCACGGCAGGGGCAGAAACCTACAAACCTTCTCCTCCTCATTGCAGTAGTGGAACAAAGCCTGTTGACCACCAGGGAAGGGTCGAGGACCCTAAGCACCATAAAGAGAACTTGAGAGGGAGAGCCCCTCACAACAATGGCAGGAATAAACCCACTGACAGCCAATATAGGGTCAGGAACCCTAAACAAGATACAAGTCATGTTTCGTGTGGCACTACTTGGCAGGGAAGTGAACCAAGTGGGCCAGATCAAAGAAGAAGAGAAGCCATGGTCACAGACCCTCTTAACACTCAGAGTTGGGTGTTGTAGGTGTGACGCCTAATGAAAAGAAGACATGGGGAGGGGAGTCATTCCCCCTGGTTGTAAGTAACTGATAACAAGATACCAGGACAAGGTAGTCATTCTCCTGGTAATCCGGACTGGCAGTAAGGTCCAAAAAGGCCTAATGAAGGACTAATTCCCCTCGGCTCTCTGAAAGTGGATGTCAGATGAAGGGAGACATTCTCGTGGCCCACCAAGAAAATATTGTTTGGAACTTTACTATCAGGGGATGGGAGCCTTTCTCCCTGACAATGTGTGTGAAAGTATTATTTGGAACTTTACTATCAGGGGAAGGGAGCCATTCCTCATGGCAATGTGTGAGACACAAGACTGTCCTAAGATTTGGGAACTGTTTCAACAAACCACGAATCATAACCCAGGAGAAGGGAGTCATTTTCCTGGGGCTGGAACAGTACTGCCTTATTCTTTAGTTTTCAATCCCAAGGGACAGAAGTAAGGTTCTCTTTACACAGGAAAGTAGAATTGGCAGACATCCTGACAGGCAACTTATCTTTATATAGGCAGGGAAACCCCTCTTAGTAAAAGGGATGTTTTCTCTTGCTTTGTTGGTTAATTAAAGTCTTTAGCCCCAAACATGCCACGTTTGTGTCAGCCTCCTTCTGCACCCTTACAGTGCGAGCACTTCTTACAGCCTTTCAACTTCTGCATTCTGGGCCATTACTAGTGTTGTCAGCGCCTATTTGTAAATGCTAGATCCAATGCTTTGTTGAGTCTCCATTTTCTTCTTACATTAGAAAGTCAAGTGGGGCAGAAGATCTGTAAGCAGAAGAATATCTGAAATATTGACTCCACCTTCTGAGAGCATTAGATTGGTCACCATTTTCAAATGTTCACTCACTAGCGTGCTACCCTTCTCAGAACTACATGCGATTACACAGCATTTGGCCTCAATTTTCTACAGAAACTTCGGTCCATGAAAATTCCTGAAATAATATGGTTCCATTGTAATGGTAAAGGATGTCAGAAGCAGGGAGGAAATAATGGAAATATACTATTCTCTATCACCAGTATAACCAAAGTGGAGGAATATAAACCTTGGGAAGCCTACAAAATGATAATTTGGACTGGCAGTGAGGAAACATTTTATAAAGAATTGGCCAAGCTATCAGGCAACGAAATATCAAACCTGCAGAGGATCTGTATGGTTGGGAGCTACACGATGACTCATTGTTAATCGCAGGGAGGGAAGCTTGCCAAATACCTTAAATAAGAGCAGAGAACTGGCAGGACAAAAATCTCAAAAACAGCCTTCTGACCTTGTTCAACCCAGCCACTTTTTTCAACCATAGGCCCCAATTCACCTCCATGTATGTGGTTTTACTTGCTTTAATGAACTCAAGACTACTGATCTTTGAAACCATGAACAATCTGTCCAGGGCCACAGCTCATCGAGCCATTGCTCGACATAAGAGCAATTTTCGTGGAATCTGGGATCACCCAATACCTTTCATCCAACTACATTTCTTTTACCATCACTTGCTAAAAGGATGCACACACCTTAGAACATAATCAATTGATGTTGCTGGTCATCTACGTTTCTACTTCTGTTATCGTTTTCCCAGTACAAGATGCACATTGTCTGCCTATATTAGGATGTACGATGTGCCAAATGTCAATGATCAACGGATGTGAACATACTTGAAAAACTAACCAGTAACGGAGAAAGAGCTGAATACTAAATCAGTCTATAGTGCTGCAGGAGGCCGAGAATAGATTGAAGGTGGTGAGGAGCTACTGTATATAAGCAAAGCAAGGAGGAGATGATTCACTTTCCTCAAATAGACATTGCCAACATGCACCTTCAGGGAACAGAATTAAAGATTCGAAATAACAATATAATTTCTTCTTTTTAGAGCTACAGTAGCCAAAAATCCATTTAATTGAAACAATGGCTTGCAGGCATGTTTTATTACAGAGAAAATTGGGATGGTAGTGAAAAAAATAGAGGCACATATTTATAGCAGAAAAACAACAAGGTCAGTGATGATTTTCTGAATATAGAGGTACTTCAGACAATATGAAGTTCTCCATCACTGCAGAATCAAGTTCATTTTGGAACCGAGCTGCAGACCCACAATCCTCCACTGTCACATTTGTGATACCAACCGAACCCACAATAGTAACCCCCTGCCACATCATATTTTCCAGGTTAAATGCCATATATCATATTTATTTATACATGAAACACTGTGTAGATGCTATGAACTACAGAAGGAGACACAGTGCAAAAGGTGCTTTTTCTTATGAAAGCCATAGCACTGCACTTTTTCTAAACAAATTGTTTGGCCATCTACTTCACTCTGCTGCACTGATGTGTAAAGCAGGGGTAGTGGCCGATATTCTGGACGCTGAGCTGTGCCTCCTCACTCCAAATAAAACATATTTTACATACACTGGTATATTAAAGTTACTCAGTGTAGTGACTAGAGTACTCATAGTCCCCTTTCCTCCATCCTTTTGGTGGTCCCCCAAAAAGTATATGTTACTCACCGTAGTGACTAACGTACTCCTAGTCCATTGTTCCCTTTCCTCCATACTATCTGGGCGTCCCTCATTAGGGACGGGAGACGGAACCTTTTTCACTAGAAAAATCATCTTTCCCTTTAAATTTAGATGCCTGCGGGAGCGTGGCCCTGGGAGCATGCGCTCCCCTGACTCTGCCCACCGGACCCACTCCTCATCCACTTTGACGCGTCAACAATATTAACATTGCCTAATGACACCAGTGTTATTAGGGGGGAGGATGGTGGGACCTATGGAGGAAAAGGGACTATGAACTAGGAGTACATTAGTCACTATGGTGAGCAACTTATAATTACTCCTACGTCCCATACATTTTACTCCATACTGTATAAGTAGAACAAGGCTCTGAGGCCACAAGCTCCTGGATTTCACAGATCCGGGGTGCCAAGGTAAGGCCAACCTGGAGGGCTGTCTTAATGGTGACTAGCCTGATGACCGCAGATGCCATAGGTTCGAATGGTTTATGCGCCAGGGCGCCCAAGATCACATTGAGGTCCCACACTGGGTGTGGTTTCTTGATAGGTGGATAAAGCCTGGTCAGGCCCACCAAGTGTCTTTGGCCGGGCCTTCCTGATCTTGCAGATTACCCTGTGGACCAGCGGAGTGGGAAAGAAGGTATACAAGTTCATGTTGTTCCACTGGATCTGCATTGCGTCGCCCAGAGAGCCCTTGCAGGATGCGAACTGTGGGCACCTCCTGTTGGACCAGGTGGCGAAGAGATCCACCCAAGGATTACCCCACTTGTTGAAGATCCCCTGAAGGACCTGTCCGTCCAACTGCCATTCATAGTTGTCCGTACCTAGCTTGTTGAGCCTGTCTGCCTCTAGATTGGACTCCCCCGGGAGGTGGATTGCTATCACCGAGGAGTGTGGCTGGGAGTGCGTTGACAGTAAGAGGGGGGCCCCTTCCATTTGCCTAAACTTAGTGTTGAGACGCAGATTGGTAGGCTGGGTAGAATGTTGCATGAGCCATCCTTTTTTGGCAAGCACAACCACGTCCTTCTTCAGTGAGTTTCCCGCTCTAGCCGTGGGGTTTAGAGTGAACTTCTGCCAATACACCAGCCTCCGGTTGTTCCACCTGTGGCTGTGGGATGCTCAAATACTCAGCCAGGCCTGGAAGCTGTTCGTGAAAGGCTTTGGCAAATGGGAGTGTCCGGGTCCGCCTCCTTGTCTGTGTCCACCATTGTGTCTTGCTGGTCCGGTGCAGCCAGAGCAGTGCTGGGCACAGGGAGCTGAGGCGCACTGATTATCAGCGCCGGAGGCAGCTGCGGCAGTGTAGACATGGCTGCTGTGACTGGTACAGGCATGGGAGTCAGTGTCATAGGGACTGGCGCGGGTGCCTGGGGCTGTGCTGTACCCAGAGGAGCTGGACCCAAAGGCGGCGTGGCCGTGGGTGCTAGCAGCTGTACCGGAGGGAGCATGTCCCTGAGTGCACCCCTAAGGATGGTACCCATCTGAGGGGACCTCATGCGAGTAAGGAACTTCTCAAAGAACCTGTCTTCACAGGCCGGAGGAGTGCTTGATAGAATTGGCAGATGTGTGGGGCCTGAGGTTGCTGAGGCCTAGGAGTGCCCGGTCTCGCTGTATGGGGTGAGGTGTATCTGCCCTGCGAAGTTGACGGGTATGCTGTGGGCCAAGTGACAGGCGTTGACCAGTCCCACCTGGAAACTCACTCCCCTACCTGGTTCCCAAAGGGAGGGAGATGATGTAAGGTGAGCCGCTATTTTGTCTGGCCTGGCGGCCATTTTGTTCTGCTGCATGCCACATGCCTGCGTCGTGGTACTTGCTGCGCTGGGCTCGGCTTCCTCCAGTACGTGGCGCGGTGGAGGTCAAGGCCTACACTGCACCTCAGGTCGGGCCATGTAGGCGGAGAGCCCTCGGCTGCGGAGCCGGTAGTGCTGTGTACAGGTGCCCCTTATGACATTAGTCCAGTGTTAAAGCATAGCCCCTCGGGTTGAGACTCAGTAATAGAACCTTGCGGCCCCTTCGCAGAATCACTGGTAAGATCTTGCAACCCCTCGTCCTGGTGGCCGGAAGCTGGAACAGCCTCAGCGCTTGTGCTGGTTGTAGGCCCTGTTAGGTTCCTCCCGCTAGTGCACTTCCTAGGAAAGACGTCGCCTTTGCAGGGTGCGGAGAACAGTGCACCTACCTAGGGCCTGGTCTTCTGCTTCACGAACGCTAGTAGGTCCTCTGGAGGCGACCTTCCGAAAAGCTCCCTCCACCAGGCTAGTCTGTTCTTGAGGGCTTGTGGTGTCAGAGCACCGCACGCAGTACAGCCGTCCCAGCCATGGTCAGGGCCAAGGCAGCGAGCCAGAGGGCATGGGGGTCAGATCTTGGGAAGGGACCCTTGCAAGGTGCATACCTGCTGAAGCCCGCCATTGTCGACATGCGCCGGGTAGGAGCGTGGCGCCAGAGGACAAAGCAGTACCTGACAATTGAAAGAGAAAAAGAACACAAACGTACTTCTCCAGGGAAGAGCGCATGGAATTACTAGGCCACAGGCCTAACCCAGGAGTGCTGGTGAAAGCAGTCCGTTCCCGTCGAGCACTGAGGAGGGACGCCGGTGGGCAGAGTGGAAGCGCATGCTGTCAGGGCTGCGCCCCGCGTGCTTCTAAATTTTAAGGGGAAGATGATTTTTCTGGTGAAAAAAGTTCTGTCTCCCATACTTAGCGACGGGACGCCCATACAGTATGGTGGGAAGGGGCCGCAACGTAGGAGAATGGGGATGGTAGCAAAACCTTTGGCAGTGAAATATTGAGATTCCCCTTTAAATTCAGTATAGCATGCAGGGGCTCGGCCTCAGGATAGGAACGACCCGCCGAGACCCGGCCCTCTGGGGCCTCACCTCAGTTTCCTTTTAACACATCAGACGCTTAGATACCTGGCTACACTTATTACCTATTATCCATTGACATACTAGCGGGGGAAGGTGGATGGGATGTATGGAGGAAAGGGCACTATGGACTATGAGTACTCTAGTCACTACAGTAAGTAACTTTACTCATACGTCCCATCCCCTTTCCTCCATCTTTGTGGGTGATTCCACCGAACAAGAACATAGGGTGGAGCTGTGACAACTTGCTTTATGTCTATGATGAACCGAAAAGGTTCTTCAGAACCATCTGACCAAACACTGCATCAGGCCTAGAGCTGGTGTCTAGCGAGAAGTGCTTACAGAAAGCCAACGGCATGGGCCGAGTAGCCGCCTTGCTGATGACATCCCAAGAAGCATGTCTCTGAAACGCGACGGCCATGGCCTAAGCTCTGACCGCATGGGCATGAATCCCTTCAGGAACAGATCTGCCCATGGCAGTGCACGCCTCCGTAACGGCCTGAACCATCCAACGGGCCTGGGAAGCCTGAGAGCCGGGGAGGAGCCCCCAAACGTCTCAAACAATGCCTCAGACCTCCTGCTGAATTTAATTTGAGAGAGATAAAACTGGAGCACCCTCTTGAGGTCCAAGGAATTTAGGGCCCTCTATGCCCCCGACTGTGGGCTTGAGAACACAGGCAGGCAGATCTCTTGATTCAGATGGAACGGAAAGACAACTTTGGGCAATAGGTTTGGGTGGGTGCGCAAGTTGATCTTGTCATTGCGAAACGTGGTTAAGGGCTCGCACAAAGACTATCCCTGCCAATCACTAACCCTGCGCACAGAGTTGAGAGCCCCCAATAAAACAGTCTTTAGCGTCACCAAACGGATGTCCACAGAGGCCATCGGCTTGAAAGGCTTGCGTTGCAAAGCTGCAAGAACCACATTGAGGTCCCAGACCAAATTCAGTCTATGCACCCGAATTAAAAGCCTAGACAACCCCTTAAGGTGGGCCTTAACCACCAGGTTGGCTGCCAAAAACACATGATATTGGGTATTCTTGTAAACCCCAATGGACACCAAATACGTGCGCCAAGTATCCACCTGAACTCCAGAATGAGCCAGGTGTGCTGAAAAGGCCAGTATGTCATCCAGGGGGACAGGTGACAGGGTCCAGACCCTTCTTGCAAGCCCAATGTCAGAACCTAGTCCATTTGCTCTCATTCTGGGTCTGTGTCGAGGGCCTCCTGGCCTGCTGAATGATGTCCCAGTTGTCATCCGAAAGTTCAGCATGCTGAAGCCTCAGATCAGGAACCAGGCCGCCAGGGCCAGTTTGGCTGGGTCCGGATGTTCCACTGCCTCGCCTTGCTGTGTCAGGAAGCCCCTGCTGGGGATCGGAAGATGGATGGGACCCTGGGAGCAAAATTGCAGCAGATACAAAAACCAGGGTCTCAAAGCCTGTGGGGGGCAACCAGGATGAGGCTGCAGTGGAGGGCGGGGTTGGTGGGAACGCATAACACCTGTGGCGATGCCAACAGACCCAGATGGCGTCTCCCAGTGACCAGTGACCTGTGACCCTGACCTGCCCATGAAGCAAATTGGGGCAACTTGGCATTGCAGGGAGATGCAAAGAAAAATCCATGTCTGCAAACCCACAATGCTGGATCAGAGGCCACAAGGAGTCGTGCAACTCCCACTCAGAGGTGTTGATCCCCAAGCAACTCAACTGACCTGCTTCTGCAGAGGTGGACTGCTGAAATCCAAATCCCCTCCATCAGGGCCGAGGGTGCCACCCTGCTTGTTCAAGTGAACATTGTAGTAAAATGGTCCGATCTGACCAGAACACACCTGTCCCTGATTAGGGCAAGAACACCTTGAGGGCCAGGCCCACTGCCCTGAGCTCGAGTAGATTGATATGCAAGAGGGCTTCTGTCCTGGACCATGCTCCGTGAATCGTGTAGCCCTCCACAGCAGTCCCCCCCAACCTGGGAGGAAGGAGTCTCATCACCACCATGTTAGGCTCCGGTCGGGTGAAGGGTGCTCCCACTGAGACACTGTCGTGCATCAGCCACCAGCGAATATCAGGCAGCAGGAGCGGTGGTATTTGGATCCAGTCTGACTGAGACCCCATCTCCTGATCCTAATTGGCCGCCAGGTGGAGCTGTGGGCACCTCATCTTGAGGCGAGCGTGCTGTACACTGGGCCTGATGGCAGGAGTCCATCAGGCCCAGAATGTGCTGGAACCACGATGCTGAGGGGGGCGAGTTGGCCAGAAAGTGTTCCACGACCTTGCAGAGGGACATAAGCCCCACAGTGTGGGGAACACCCGCTGAACGGTAGTGTTCCAACGCACCCCTAGGAAGTACAGTTCATGAGTCGGGCATAACTGTGATTTCCTCTGGTTGAGGGAAAATCCCAGCTGAAGGATGTCCGCGAATGTCTGGCAGGAATGCACCACCCCTTCAGCTGACACTGCCCTCACCAGGCAGTTGCCCAAATTAGGGTTTAGATGATCGCGCTCCAAACAGAGAAGGCCTGTCTGTGTTCATCAACTTTGTGAAGACAAGAGGGGCCGAGTTCAGGTCAAAGGGCAGCACCTTGTACTGAAAGTGGTATGACAATCGTTAAACACAAACTTCTGATGCGGATGATGGATGGGTACATGCAGGTACACATCCTTGAGATCCAGGGAACACATCCAGTCCGCTGCACACACAGACTCAGTTATGTGCGCAGGAGTAATCATCTTGAAGCGTTCCAGAGGTAAAGACAGATTTAGAAATGACAGGTCCAGGACTACCCTAGGGGCACCGACCCTCCAAGGCGCTGGGCCTCCCCTCCTGGTCAAAGCGCTGAGGCTCCTGGGGCGTGTAGCCGCATGGCTGTGATGGGTAGATCTATCCCTGGGTTGACCAAAAGCTTGCACCGTAGGATCTGGTGCGGCTTCCAGAGGAAAGGGGGCTGGGATCATCCTGCAATGCCCATTCAATGAGCGAAAGCAATGGCAGACCATGAACTGGATCCAAGATGGCCGTCTGCCTGCAGGCTCTGCCACGTGCGTCTCTGCCATTTTGAAGTCTTGTACCACCCCCTTGGTGGGAGGGCACAGAGGCCCTGAGGCAAGAGAGGCCTCAGACGAGAGAGTATTCAGCTTGGGTCTTGCACCCAAAGCAGAGACGTCGACCTCAGAGATCACTCTGTTAGGCGCTAAGCCCTCAAACGGATAGCTGATAGTCTTAATGCCCTGACTCAGAACCTCAGAGCGAGCTACGGTAGGCTGGACGTCCTCGGCACTTAGGCCGATAGCCGTGCTGGATCTAGCGGAGGCAGACTCTCGGAGGTGGCCCTCGATGATCCCCCTCGATGATGCCTTACCCCCTGGGGTAAAGGAAGAGGATGATCCGGATTGCCCTTCCGAGGACAGCCTGGCAGGGCCCCAGAGTCCCTCAGCTTGGGAGCCGGTAGCCTGGACGGCCCCAGGTCTGTCCCCGGAGAACCCGGAAGAGTCCCTGGGCCCCTCAGCTTACGAGCCGGAAGCCTTAGAGGACTTGGGCTTGCCAGAACCTGAATAAGAGGAACCCCGATCCATGGAACCCCAGGGAAGGAGTCGCCACGTTGTGGAGCCGTGCTGAACAGAGTGCCTACCTTGTCTAGACAAGAGGTCCTGGAGAAAAAGTCCTTAAGGCGGGGCAGAGGAGAAGAGTGCCAGCACGACAAACTATTCTTCAATGCCCTGTGACCGAGAGCGCTGCAGGTCCGACATGAGTCCCATCAGTGGTCGGGCCCCAGACACTGAAGACAGAGTGCATGGGGGTCCGAGGCTGGGAACAAGCGATCGCATGAGGCACATCTCATGAATCCTACAGCCGACATGCGCCAGGGGAAGGTGAGGCACCAAAGGGAAGTGAAATAAGAATTGAAAAAACAAACGGGGAGCAAGTGTAAAGCTAAAAAAGTCTCCGCGCTGGCTGTCGGGTCCGATACCATCCGTGCGGATAAAGGGACTGAGGTGAAGCGCCGGGCGTGGCACCTCAGCAGCGTGTTCCCACGCCCAAGGCCAAGCCACCAAACTCTATACTAAATTTAAAGAGGAAGCTCAATTTTGCACTGCCAAAGGTTCCAGTACTGTCCCAGAGTAAGCGGATGCCTACAAGGATGGAGGAAAGGGGGCGGGACGTGTGAGTATAAATACTATATCGATGCTCTACAAAAAAAAAAAAGTTTCCACCATTTGCAGATAAATACTGTGATGAGCAATGCAAACACCATGCTTCACTAAAAGGCACACGTTCTCATTGAAAACACAGGAGCAGCAATGTATAGCTTTTAAATATTGGTGGAATGCCATAGCGTTCCTTCTGCCTAGACATTAATAGTTTAAGAGGTAAAAGCGTAGAACAAATAATGTCCTCAATGCGTACCATAATTTCTGAGGATGACGACTGCAGGCAACGGACACACTCAACTGTGTTAAGAAATGGCTTTATTGTAACTATCAAAGTAATGGAAATGTTGTCGTGGAAAAAACAAGTTCACAATGTGTGCTCATTAGGCAATGGCACCAAATTGTACATTTGGCAAAACTCCGTGAGGATAGGGCTTCACAATACAATGTTTAATAAAAATGAACAAGTTCCTTTAAAAATCGCAGGGTGTTTTCACACTGTTTCTTACGATTCTACATATCCAGATTATAAATGTTTAAAAGGGGCACAAAGGCAAAACATAAGGAGTTGGGGCAAGTCTTGTGCTCTTACTCTCCCAGTGCTGTTTTCAGGCGTGCCTGCAGTGTAAGCAGCTCCTTCATCTGTGCCCACCAGCGCCCACCTGCTATTATGCCAAATTGATTTTCTGAAGGCTGTTGCCCTAACAGGGAGGGTGACCTAGAAAGAATCTGAAGGGGGAAATAATTAGCTTCTGCTGCTGAGCAGATGCAGTACCAGCTCTTCATCTTCGGCCAGGGAGAGCCCTGTGTCTAATGGCGGTGCAGAGTCCTCTGGGCGGCGCCTGGGCTTTTTCTTAGTTTTTGAGGTTGCTGCTTCTGCTTCCTCCCGGCCGCTGCCCAACGTTCTTTTCCGCTTCACGCTCTTTTTCGCAAGCTCACTGTTGGAAAAAAAATGTGGCAGTCTTATCAGATACATAGTCTAGGCACACGCAGACATACAATACGAAAGAGCAATTCAAACACTAACGGGACGCCATTGCTTGATTCTCTAAGACACCCTATTTATGTTCACCGGGCACCAGACATCTATGCAAAGGACTAACCAGTGGAGTGGCGCACAGAAAACACTTGGTTCCAGGATAAGCACCATATGAGGCCAGTACACGGGCTAAAATGCAGTGTGCGGTGCGGCTGGCACCGGATAGATACCAAGATGTGATCAGGGAGGAGGGCTAAGCAAGAGAATGAAAAGTGCAACGTATTAGACAGCACGCTGGAAAGCTGTTTTTTTGCGTGGTGGGATAGGTGCCGTGGACAAGTGTTTATATAGTGGAATTACACATTTACAAATGGAGGCACAGAGAGATAAAGTAATTTGCCCAGAATTACAATATATTTTTCTGGACATGTGCCCAGAGCTGGCATTACACTCCAGGTGTAGCTGGAAGAACAATCGCCCCATAAGAAGTAAAGCGGATGGAATGACTTCTCAGACGCCTACCTCACCCCTGAAACTTTCCAAGCAATTACAAAGGACCGAATGCTGCTGCCGCAGCATCAGGTTTATTGAATATAGATTCAAAGAAATCCATACGGAAGGTATTCAACTCTTGTACATTTTTTCCACAGAGAGCTAATCTGCTACAACCAGTAGCACCCTGCCATTTCTCATTAGTTACTGCCCTGAGCACGTCTGAAAATGGCCGTAAACCCTTTGTCAATTATCGACGGACTCAGTCACTCGGCAGAAGCACGCAATGAATGACGCATTTATCGGCAAATTAGTCTCCACAGGGTTGATATGAAGAGACACATCAGTTCATTAGACCCCTTTGTTGTGCTGGTAACACAATTTAAACGAAGTTTCCTTTCATCAATATATTTAGGAATATCTTGTCATTATACAAACTGGTGCATGCATTTTAAAGTCTTCTCATTTACAGAAAGTTGTTTAGTTACCGTATTATTCATTGCGTGCTCGTGCCGAGTTTACTGGTCCGCTCAGCACTGTTTGCTTAAAGAGCGTTTAACATCATACATGGGGTACAAAGTAAACACGAATTGCTCAAATCGATAGCAGTGTTCAGCCAGGTACAGTTTATCGGAGAATAATTAATCATTAGGAAAACAGTCCACAATTACTGGGTATACCATAAGCTCCATCGATTGAAGGAGGCCAATCAGCACACTAAGGATATCATTTACTACGCGCACGCCCGCACTCGCTCTAATGGCACCAATCACGTCGAAGAACGGCTAGAGTCTCTACATCATGGCTTCATCAACTTTACTAATGGCCCAACATTAGGAGGCACCAATGGAGAAGAGTTTCTTGTAGAGTGCACAGGAATAGTGTGCTCCAGTTACATTGGTGCCACCAAAAAAGAAAAAAACATTTTTTTTAAAAATGTTCTGCGTTTTCACCAACAAATACACCTTAGGCAAGCAAAAGGCATACTATTCAAGTATATAGGGATGTCTTCTACTGATAAGCAACAAAGACATTTTCTATTGATCTGGCATTCTTGTCCAATCAGAACTTTATAGCCAGTGATGTCACTGCTGTATAGCCACATGATGATTTATTTGTATTTGTTTATTTGTATCGCGCACCTTGCCCTGAAGGCATCTGGGCGCATAATTTGAAGCAAAGTGGTTACAAGGGTTACACATTAACTTTACACACGAAAGGGTACATCTTAGCGAAAAACAAACTATGAATAAATATACAGACAAGGTATAGACATAACATGCTACAGGAAAATGCAAGATAAAGGCAGGCATGAGGCAGGGTTACCAGATAAAATCCCTAGGCGGATGTTAACATACAACATGTGCCAATAGACAGTGCTTCAAGCATGTGCCAACTTCTCATGGGAGTCCCACTAAGTTTAGGCAGATAACGCAGGATCGAGTTCGTGGAGCCAGAGTTTGATTTTATTTTTGAGTTTAATGATGCTCCAGCTGCTGGGAGTGCCACTTCAAAGTACCTGGCAAACTGGGAAACGCAAAACAGGACATTGACTGCAATATAAAGGTGTACAAAATATACAAGGTAGAAGTATGGGATGAGGCTACTCACTCTCAATGTCACCTTAACTTTGAAGAAAACCACATATGTAGGTTTAGCAGATCACGCCTGATGCTCACTCACCCGTTTCGCGGAAGTGATGGCAACTAGGAAAATCACCAATAAGGGCGAGCAATCAAAGAGATGAGCATGGAGTTACTAAGCAGATGCCCATGGAGTCTGCTTAGTTACAGCCGGTATCAGAGACCTGAGCCGACAGTTGGCCTAGTTGTTTCTTTTGCTAACAGAAAATCTTGTGCTTGCAGGCGATTCATATTGCAACAAACCTAAAACAAGTGGATGTAGGAACAAGTCAGGTAACCTTTTGACAGGGCAAGGCAGGCACATTTGAGTTAATCAGGCAATGGCTAAAAGTGTCAGTGGGGCGCAAAGGCTACAAGGTATAGGTGGACCAAAGTCAAGTATACGAGTCAGTGAGGGGAGGTAAGGGCATTTGGTTAATGTACGCAGGCATATCGGAGTTAGAACGTTAGTTCATGAAGCCAGGTTTTCCCATTGCTTTTGAGGGTACATTCTGCTTTCAGGGTTGTTGGGAGGTAATTCTAGATTTTCTGACCTAATATTGTGAGGCATCTCCCTGCGTGTTTCAGTCTTTTGGACTTTGGAGTAGTAAAGATGTGATGCTCTTAACCATCAACGTTATCCCAATAGACCCTAAAAAGTCTTCGGCTCAGTCTTTGTCTAATACAGGTATATACTCTGCTATGGCTGGGCCATTTCTTTCAAACCACTTTTTTACTTTCATCCACACCATCAAATCCCAGTGTTTTTTTCTACTAAGGTAAACAAGATCGTTCAGTGGTGCTCATGGGAAATGTTAACACTTAGGATTTCATTTCATTTCATAGTACCCACCTGTGCTCTTCACCTAAACCCCACCACCCTTCTCGACCTCAAGTCTTTTCACATGATCCCATGTTCTGTAGCCGTGCATTAAACAAGTATATTTCAAGAGCTGTGATTTATGAACAAGATTTCCCAGGGGGTGTGGTGGGGAGAGGGCTCAGAAGTATCAGATCAAACTAGTCTTCACTGGAAGGGTGGTGAAAGCATGGGCCTGCCATTTCCAGCAGGGTTGTGGGGACCAGGGCAAACAGAGCGGAAGACTAAGCAAGGTCCACATTCTGCAGTAGGTAAAGATAAGGACAGACTAGATGGGCCTGACTGTTTTCACCTGCGGTCAATATTTATGAAATACCTTTGCTCTCCAGCATCACAGAGGAAGCTATGTATCTCTTATAACCCTAAAATCTACCACCCCATACCCCTGATGCTCCAGCCAGTTGTACTGTACAACAAGATCATCAACATCCCAACTACTGTCTTCCTGAACAAACAAGGCAGCAGCCATTTCCATCATGTGTGCTGGCTGGCCATGGATATTATGAAATGGACCCCGAGCCATGCTCACCTTCTGTAGCAATTCATAATGCAGGCTTGCAGCCTGTGGGAAAAACACTGCCTCAGCAGACCCTCTCTTACACTGCAGGCAGAGCTCTAGCATCTACTGCAGGTGTAGCTCACCCAGTGCTGCTTTTATTAGTTGAATTCTGGTCCTGGAATTTTTGGTTTATTTATTATAAATACTGGACTACAAGTCCCAGAAGGCAAAGTCAAAATTAGGACTGTAAGAGGTATTCATGCATGACATGGGACAACTTAAGTAAACCGGTCTGAGCCAGACTGAGGGAGACCCAAAGTGTAATAAGTTTGGGGAGGACTCCTGCAAGCATTGTTGAACTTGTGTTTTGAAAGGTCTGAGCCCGACCGAGGGGGACCGGCGTGAACTTTTGTTGAACGTTATTTGGAAGTCAGGAAAGCAAGACTTTAACGTGGAAAGCCAGATGGGCCTCGATCACCGTCTTGGAACTGTTTTGTGTTAAAGCCCCGAGCCAGAGTGTCATCCTGCCTACGGGGACTGCCTTACTCCATGCTGTCTAACGTGGGGACGAGAGCTGATTCAGCCGCATTTATTCTTTGTGTTTGAACACTCATTTTCCTTTGCATACGTACCTCCTTGATACACTTTCTGTACAAGAGATAGGGCAGGCATTAGGTTTTGTTAGTATAGGCGATTTTGATTTGTCGGACTTCACTACGACTGTTTTATTTATTATTTGATGGGCAAGACTACTCCCGTCCTAGTTATAGGGCAGAATAGCAGTTTTTCCAAACCCAGAAACTGTAATAAAGGTTTTTCAAGTTGTACCTTTTGTGCAAGTGTCCGACTTGTGATACTATGCCTCCCCTACAGGAGGGGTCTCCGAGGCAAGAGGTTTGGAGGTTGGGTGCTTCTCACCAATGTGGAGGAAGGTGCACTATTTAGCGACATGTTCCTGGAGGGTCTGTGCACGCATGGACTGGCGTGAAGTGCAGTCTTCCATGTTGTGTTCCTCTCGTAGGCAGCAAAGCCAAATCACATGAGGTTCAGTGATGAGATCTGCCTCGAGCAGTCGCTTCAGGGATTGAAGCCCACCTTGTATCAACGTTAAAGTGGCGTTTTGATGTCACATCCGGCATCATGGGAACACGCATTGCATCCAGGCCAAGCCGATGTGGAGCTGCATGGTGTTCCTGGTGGCTGAACAAGCTTCCAGAGGCAGCTTACCCTGGAAGGCATATCTAACTTGACGAATCAGTGGGCAGAAGGAATCCATTATAAATCATTCATTTTGCAGAGTGTGACATTTTATACTGTAAACACCAGACACCTACAATGTGAAATATCATGGGAAACACCAGCACTGAATTCTTAAATCACTAGACAAAAGAGAAGCACTATTTAAGGCACAACAAGCAGGAGAAAGGAGCAAAACAATTCTTCTATTCTGGTAGAATGAACACCAAGGATGTTCAAGACAACGTCGGGCCCATTCATGTAACCAAGACAGAAATTCCCCTGGTGACAATTCACTTTGCACAGTATAAATAACTTATGAGAAAGTGTGCCTTTTAAGTTGACAATGGATCTTCATCAACAGCTTTTGCATTGTGAACGGTTTAGCCACCTGGGGAACAGTGCTATCGCTTATCCATTCTCGTTTGCTGTGAGAATTAATATATGACATGATTGAAGAAGTTCATGATTCGCGAAAACCATTAACGGCTGGAAAGGCATACTTTTCCATAAATGCCAATCAAAACCAGTCCTAAATTGTTTAATGATGTGCAAAGATCTTAGTAATGCAGAGAGAAAGTACCTTCCTCCATTCCAGTGGCTCCCCTGAGTAGCAGAGAGAAGCAATGGACATTTCAGCAAAAGGAGATTGTAGAGTCAGGTGTAGCTTAGCAAAAAATGAAAATTGCATGCAAAACCAAAGGCTCGGCAGCATGCACGCTTTTAAACACCTACTAATTGTCGGCAATATTTATTGTGTACAGCTTTATCGGTAAACTCTCAAAATGGTATCTTTAAATCGCAATGCAATAAAAATACGAACGTCATTAAATAGGTTTGTTAAGTACCGTATGGAAAACAATACATTTCCCGTCAATTGTCAGTATTGTAAATCTTGCAAAACTCATCAGAACTCAAACTCATTCAAAATGCCACAAGGCCTAGAAGCATTCTTCTAATTAATGGGTGTAAGGTTGTTTATCACCAAACATTTCTGTCCCCCACAAAACTAACGCTGAAATCCCATGATCACCACGACCACAGACCAGGTTGAAAGACCATCACATGGTATTGAAGGCTCTTTGTTCACCTCTGGTGAAAATAGGTGTCCAAGTAGTGCATGGGCAGTAGTACAGTGCTAGCCTTCATGACTCATTCTCTCCACTGACTGACAGAACCAATCTGCCTTGTGGCAAAACAATAAGTAAACATATATGAAATGTTTCATTAGGACAGCCGTGGCACTGCACTCAAGTGTGAGAAGTGTGTGGCAGCGCAAAATGGACAAATGGCTTACATCCTACCTAACACAAATGTAAGTAGCCTTTAAAAGTGTTGTTTAACACTGATGTGGGAGCACATTGTGTAACTGCTGAACTTATTTTTTGAGTTGGCTTAACATTGCAGAAGGTAAGGAACAAGTTTGTTACTTGTAACTTCTGTTCTCCAGCATGGGTCTGGCATGGATTCACATGCTAATGAATATTCCCTGTCATCAGGCTGGGAATCCTCGGTAAAAGAAAAAAGCAGTTTTGCTTTAGCCTGAAAACTGCATTTTACCCTATAACCAATCACTGTCCTTTGGGACATACTACCTATAATCAATGGCAGTCGTCTCCCTAAGCTCCACCCCTGGTTGCCCTATTCAGATATGGTATAGCATGTAAAGTGGCAGTATGAACCAAGAAGAGCCTCAGAGGGGAAGGAGGGAGGGTTTGCATGTGAATCCATGCCAGACCCATGCTGGAGAACAGGAGCTACAGGTAACTAACTTGTTCCCTCTCCAGCATGGGGACTGGCATGGATTCACATGCTCATGAATACAATTACACAGCAGTCCAAATACACAACCATGGGCAGTGTCAAAGCTCAACAGAAGCAATACACTTATCCCTGGAACAGACTCGCCTCAAGAAAACCAGTTGCGCAACACCGCTTGGCCAACCTGGGACTCCTCCCTGATATCTCTGTTAATGCAGCAGAATCGTGTGAAGGTGTGCGTGGACCTCCACCCAACAGGCCTGCAAATGTCGAGCTGGGGCACACCAGAGAGAAACGCTGTAGTTGCTGCGATCGCTCTGGTGGAGTGGGCTCTTGGCCAGCCTGGAAGAGGTCTGTTGGCCAGACGATGACTGTGTATGATTAAGCCAGAGAGCCACCTGATATGGAAGCCTTAGACAGGGCCTCCCCATGATTCACAGGCAAAAAAGTTCACAAAGAGGTGAGATGTCTTCTAAAAATCCTTTGTGAGTGCCACATAAAACTTCAAGGCCCGAGGAACTTTCAGCGAATGCAACACCCTCTCAGCGGGCGACAAAGGATTCGGAAAGAAGACTGGTAGAACCAAAGGCTCGCTGAGGTGGAATTCAGAGGAAACCTTTGGCATAAAGGTGGGGTGGGTCCGTAGCACCACCCTCGTGGCATGGAAAGACAAATATGGTTGCTTGCAGGAGAGTGCCTGAATCTCCCCGACCCGCCTGGCTGAGATGATGGCCACTCTTCCATGAGAGGGACTTCAGAGGGACCTGATGCAATGGTTTGAACGGAGGCCTCATCAGCTTAGTCAGAACAACGTGGAGCTCTCAAGCTGGAGCAGGAGCCCTCACTGGCGGAAAAGTCCTGAAGAGGCCCTTGAGGAACTCCTTGACGGGCCTGTGTGACCACAGCGAGGTCTTGCCCGGCAGCCATAAATACGTGGATATAGCCGCTAGGTGCACCTTGATAGAGGCGTGAGCCAGACCAGCCTTGGCCAGCGAAAGCAGGTATGGAAGGAGCTGTGGAGCTGTGATCCGCAGAGGCGTAATCTTTGGCCTCCTGCACCACACCGTGAATCGCTTCCATTTGTGGTCGTAACAAAAAAGCGTAGATGAAGCCCTGGCCTTAGACAGGATTTTTTTGTATTCCAGCGGCAGAGCGTAATGTCCAAACTCTAGGTCTACAGGGGCCAGTCCGTGAGACTCAGCAACGTTGGGTCGTGATACAGTATCGATCTGCCCTCTCTGGCGAAAAGTTCGGGAAGTGGAGGCAGATGGATGGACAGTGCCACTGACAGATGGAGCAGGTCCGGGTACCAGATCTGCCGTGGCCACGCTGGAGCGAGGAGGATCAACTTGCAATGACAACGTCTGAGTGTGTTGATCACGCGTAGCAGGAGAGTGATCGGAGGGAAGGCGTACAGGGAGAGCCTCTCCCATGGGAACGAGAAGGCATCCCGAAGCTCGCTGGTTAAGGGAACCTGCTGGCGAACCTCTGGCACTTGGAGTTGGCTACTGTCACAAAGAGAGCGATCTGGGGTTGACCCCACTTGCTGAAGGGGTACTTGGGCCTGCTGAAGCTCCCATATTCGTGGCATGACCGCAGCGCCCTGCTGAGCGAGTCTGCACTGGTGTTATTAATGCTTGCTAAGTGACAGGGGACGAGGAACATGTCCTGAAGAATGGCCCAGTGTAACAGGGCTTGGGCCTCCCGGGAGAGCACGTCCCCTCCTTGCTTCCAAATGTAGAACATGGTGTTGGTGTTGCCCGTGAAGATACACACCACATAACCCCTCACCCGAGCTAGGCACGACTCGAGGGCCCAGAAGACTGCCCGGAGTTCCAGGACATTGATGTGGAGGTCCTTCACTTCTGGGAGCCAGAGTCCCCTGGCATGAGACTGTCCAGTGTGGGCCTTCGCCCTTCCAAGGAGGAGTCTGTGGTGACCGTGGACTTGAATGGAGGAATCTGGAAAGGAGCCCCTTTCATGAGATGTGGTCATACTCCCCACCATTGTAGCACTTGTGGAACTTCTGGTTGAAAACTACCTTGTCCGTTCAAGCGCCCATGATCTGTAGCCACTGTGCATCCAGGAACTCTTGCAGAGGCCTAATATGCAGCCTTCAGAATGGGATGAGGTGAATGCAGGAGGACATCATGCCCAACAACGACTTGATGGCTTGCACTGTTGCATTCTGCACCGACAGGTGCTGCACCTTCCCTAGGATGGCAGTCACCCTTCTCCCCCGAGGTGGTCGCCAAGCAAGCCACTGTGTTGAGGTGCGCACTCAGGAACAGTGTGTTCTGCGAAGGCTCCACGCAAGACTTCGGGTAATTGATGGAGAAACCGAGATCCGTCAGAAGGTGAATGGTCTCCATGGTGTGCTGGATTGCCAGCGTGTGAGCGGATCAGCCAGACGTCTAGATAAGGGTAGACGTGGATCCCTTGAGGTGTAGATGCGCTGCCACCAGCCAAACTCTTTGCGAACACCCTCAGCGCGGAGTTCAGGCCAAAGGGCAGGGCCTGGAACTGATAGTTACGTCCCTGGACCACGGACCGTAGGAACCTCTGATGTTTTGCGCGAGTGGGGACATGAAAGTAGGTGCCCTTCAGTTTGAAGGTTGCCATGAAATCCACTTTATCTAGCTGGTCATGTACGTGCTGCAACATTACCATCCTGATCTTCTGGGACTTCAAATACTTGTTGAGGCATCGTAAGTCTAGAATTGCCTGCCACCCTCCTGACTTCTTCCATACCAGAAATTGTCTGGAGTACACTCTGGAGCCCCGGAGGTGCTGGGGGATGGGCTCCATCACCCTTTTACTTAACATGGCCTGAACCTCCTGCAACAGCTGGGCCATGTGTAATTCTTGACTTTCCACAGGAGGAATGTAAGCACACCTGTGTTGGCATTTCAAGGTGTGCCCATGGTGGTAATGTCCAGCACCCATTTGTCTGTGGTGATGGTCTTCCATTAGTCGTCAAAGTTCGCTAGCCGGCTGCCCACCTGGATGTGAAAGAGGGGGCCCGGATTCATGACTGGTTTAGGCCTGCTTGGGCATCTGCGTCCTGTCCAGTGGCAGAGTGGGAGGGCTGGCGATAGGGTGCAGAGTTTCCTTTGCAAGATCTGCCTTTATTTTTCTCTTGAGGAACGAAACAATGATCTTCTTTGACTCCGCATCCCCAGGGACTGTGCTGTCTCCATGTCGGTCTTAATCGATTGGAGCATTTAATCCACTACCTTTCCGAACAAATTGTTCACTTCGAAAGGCATATCACCATCTTGGACTGCACGACCGCCCTGAAGTCTGTAGCCTTCAGCCAACCTTGGCGATGAAGGGCAACGCCGTTGCTCATCTGCTGGAAACCAGAGTCCACATTATCCAGTGCCACCACGATGGCATGGTCCGAGGCCACTTCGCCCTCTCGCAATAGAGCCAGGGGATCAGCATTCATGTCCTCAGACAAGAAATACAGGATCAGCCCAATCTTGTACCAGAGTTTGAGATCATACCGTGATAGGATGGCCAGGGTGTGGGAGGCTTTGATTGTGGAAGCCGCAGTGTAAATGATGCGCTTCCCCACCGCATCCAGATTCTTCCCTTCCTTGTCCGGGGGCACCATGGACAAGGAGGAGGATGGGTTTGCTGAGCGCATTCTGGCGGCAGCAGACCCACAGAATTTGCAATCCTAGGCACCTGGGGGCCGAGTACGGCACCCCACATTTCTTCTCCAGTCTATTCCTTTTGGGAGGGGCGGTATTCAGCGTCTTCAAAAGTTCCAACCACTCCTGCAAAACAATGTCCAGCAGCTCCCAGTGTTCCATGAAGACTCCCGGTGCTGAAAAAGGAAACTCTTTCTCCTGTGGTACCAAATTAAACAGGGCAGAGGCCTTTGACAGCATGCTATGGAAGGAACCCACCTCATCGGGGGGGAGGGGCTTGGCGGGCTCATCTGTGCCCAGAGGTTCACCATCAGCCAGTACATAATTTTCATACTCATCCATATGAGTCGATCCTGTATTCGTGCCAGTGTTGGTATCGATATGCACAGGCACCTCCCTCACAGGGGTAAATGGTCTGATGGTGGTGTCACTGGATGGTTTCTTGGCTCAGAGGGGCTAGTTTGCCATCTCCGTTTGGCAGGGCTTGACGAATGCCTAGGATGACTCCTCACTGGAGATCTGAGGGGGCGACTGACTGGCACAGGAACCAGGGTAACTGGCAGCCTCTGCTGTATCTCTGACACAGGTGTGGAGGGTTGTCAAAATGTCCAAAGACATGTCCGTTGGAGATGGCGGAGACGTGACTGGGATCACAGGTATCGGCTCTGTGTTGAAACGTGGCCCAAAAGGTAGATCCGGCTCCCCCTGCGGTGATCCCTGAGATAAGGGGCTGAGGCCTCCTCATGATCCGAATAGTAACCTTCGGGCAGATGGTCATCATCGGAGCTGGAGTTTATTCGTGGGTGTCACCTCTGAGACCGTTGTAGGCTTGCCTGGGACACCTTGCCTACCCTGAGGAGAAAGTCCTTAGGGGCAGTAACTCCCTCAATCTCCCTGTATCCTTGGGGAAGGTGGTGATGGTGGAGCCTGTACGCGCAAAGGTGCATTTTAAGAAGTCGTGGGCGCTGCAGTCGGTGGGCGTGGAGGTAAAGAGACTTGTGTCGTAGCCGTTGTCTTCACCATGGACACCACAGTTGTAATGGGCCTACCGTTGCGGAAGTAACAATGGTTGTCAACGTAATGGCAGCTGCCCTGGTCGTCGACAGAGTGGTCGATGAACTCACCCGTCAACGAAACAAGTGGTTGACGACGAAGACAAGGCCTTGGCAAACAGAGTTGTCGTCAACGGGGTCTTGGGCCTCTCTGCTTTGAAAGGGCCAGGGACTTCCTTGCAGGAGGTAACCCCTTCACCCCCCACTGGCAGGCTCACCATGGACGGAGATGAGGAACGAGTTCTTCCCGAACTGGGTCCTGTAGCCGCAGCAACCCTTGCTGGATCCATAGCATGGTGTCTGGCCTTCTTTTGGATCCTCTGGCAAGAGGAATCCTCAAAGGATCTCAACTTTTTTTCAGAAAGTGCACGTTCGTGGGGCCGGCCGGTCCATGGTGAGGCATAGCTGTGTGCGGAGGCAGAGTCCGAGGCCTTCCCCAACTTGGGCCACACTGCTAACCTGCGGTAACGGCCTTGTTGGTCTTCGACGGAAAACCGTAGCAAATCTTGCATCCCTCATCATGGTCTGGATGCAGACAATACTTGGCGTAGAGCCTAAGGAGACTCTTCTGCTCCTACATCTTTGAGGTGAGAATTATGCCCAAGCCGGGGCGTTCGAAAACTTTCAAGAGAAGATCCTTGATGGAAGGTTATATTCACGGACAACGGGTCCATGCTAGCGGTAATCGAGCGACGGTTGAAGATGGAACAACTAATCTTTTTAAAAAAACTCGGAATATCAAACAAGGCTCTAAGAGCGATACGTGAGGACTCCCAACACTGAAACGTGTGGTAAAAATCTGAAGATGGCCACCAGGGGTGGACCTTGGGGAGACTCCTGTCATTGGGTTGAGGGAGGGGGCGAGTATGACCCAAAGGACAGTGACTGGTTATAGAGTAAAATGCAGTTTTCAGGCTAAAGCAAAACTGCTTTTTTCTTTTACTGAGGATTCCCAGCCTGACTGGGAATATTCATGAGCATGTGAATCCATGCAAGACCCCATGCTGGAGAATAGCACATTTCAGATCTTTAAAAGATACAAAAGTATGAGGTGTGTGATGGAAACCAAATGTAAGAAACCACGAAGTAAGATGAAAAGTAAACTGCGGATTAGTGGTGGCCTCTCCCTAAGAGAGGCCAACACCAGAGGTGACATACAACGGACCCCTAAAAGATTCTCTCCAATTCCACACCTTGTTCTCAGGACATTCATGGAGAAAAACCAAATTAACTGATTCTGATTAGTCTTGGTGACAGCAGTATGTGAAAAGTGATTGTGATCGCAACACCCAATCTCTGGATTGTAACTATTCTTCAAGGGAGATGGAGAACTTGCGAAAAAACACTGGCAACAGTCTGGCGGACATGAAAGAAAACACATGGGAGGGAGGTACAATGCCAGAATCAGCTGGCTGCCATGACAGCAATATCAATTTCTGAAATGGCAGACACCCATTTCATTTCTTTGGCCCTCAGAGCCACAGGCCGGCAAAGCAGTGATACAGGAACATATTTATTCACATGGCGATGGTGAGAACATGCTGCTCTCACTCCATCTATAAAGGACAGGCCAATAACCTAACACAGGTGCCCCCAATGCTGCCCTTGCTGATCCTCTGATGGCTGGATAGAGCAATGCCAGGGGTATGGGAAATTTGGGGTCAAACAGATAGCAGGATGAGCAAAGAGAAATTAAGTTTGTGGAGGAAAGAAAGACCCAGAGAGTAGAGCATGGAGGACAGATAAGAGAAAGGGAAGTTTTGGTGGAGGGAAAGATCAGGAGAGTGGCAGAAGTCATAGCAAGAAGGAAAAACCGAGAAAGGGTTTTAGAGATAAGAGCGAAGATCAGTGGGTTTAGGGGTGGGAAACAGCCAGGTACTTAGGAATGAAAGGTTGGAGAGCCAATGTGACCTGGGCCTGACCTGAAGACCACAGCAGAGCTGAAGTGTAGATTGAGGCTTGTCAAAGGGTTGCCGGGAGCCATAGAGTGGATATTGGTGGAACCAACTAACCCACCAGAAATATTAAAGCGAGAAATGTACATACCAATCAGACTAGAGATTGACATGCTTGCCAAAAGCCATAATCCAGATGCTGCTGAAAAAAGGAGCCACGAACCATAAACCTAAAATGGCAAATTCCTCATTGTGAGCAGAAGAGAGAGAAAGCTTGAATGTCAGAACCACTACAAAGATTGAGGCTGAGAAATATCACAGCTACTTGAGAGACACTCGCTCATGGTCGATGAATGGTGTTACTCCCATTTCCCTTACCGACTTCAAAGATGAAACTCCACAACACAAGTGTGGCCACTATATATCATAATAAAGATGTTAATCTTGATTATCATGGAGTCGCTCACACCAACGGCGTGGTCATGTTATATGCATACTCGGTACACTGACAATGAACACTAGTGCCGATTTCCCCACAGTTAGTCGGTATAACATTCTTATTATGGGCGAAGAAGAGAGGGTGTATGGAGCAAAGGGGACTATGTACTAGGAGAACATCTGCAACTGCAGTGAATAACTTTCTTACTCCTATTTTCCCCATCGTTCTCCATACTTACTGAGCAGTTTCACCATCACACTCTGTGGGAGTAAGTACTATGCTAAGCAAATCGGTTCTATAGGACAGAATTACAAAGCCTACCATCTGATCGGTTACTGATGCCATGCAGTAGTGTTTTCAAAAGGCTGATTTAGATGACATGCAGCTGTTCTCGATGTGACCTTCTATGGAACTTGCCTTTGAAATGCTACAGCGGTTCCTTTAACTCTTAACAGATGTGCACGGACACCTCTTGGAACTATCTTGTATTGAAAAGCATAGGATTCTGAAATGGATGCCACTATCTATTGAGCAATAGAAGCTTTCAACATCTTCTAGTCTGGCCCAGAGCCTCCAAAGATAACCTTAAAGGTTAACCTCCTTCCTGATGGACTTTGTTCTGTCTAGATTGAATTTCAATGCTCCCTTTATATCGAGGCAGTGTAAAACCCGTTCCACCTCAGACTGGGGGTTCAGGAATAAAACAGATTGATGCAGAGGAACGACACTACTTTGGCAGGAAGTTGGGGGAAGGAAGGGTGCATCACAACCTTGCCTTTGTGATTGGTGTATGGCTCAGAAGCCGAGAGAGCTTGAATTTCACTTAACAGTGTAGCTGACGTGACTGAAACCGAAAAGGCATTTTCACATGTGACCAACCTGACTACGACTGAAGCCATGGGCTTAAAAGGCTTGTGAGAAATCACTAATAGAAAAAGGTTCAGATTCCATGTAGGGTCTGGGGCTTTCTCCAGTTGAAATAGTTTCAACAGCCCCTCAAAATGATATGGGAAGACTGGGTTCGAGGTAGAGAAGAACATGTCAACTGAACCTCTGTATGCTCCTATAGCTGCTAAAGAGGTTGTACAGGAGTCAACATGCATGAGAGAACTTTAAATTGGACATGAACAAAATAATCTGGTACAAGGAATGCTTAAGTATATTTAACTTTGTGATGATGGGCCAATGGCAAAACCCCAGCCATTTACTCTCATATTGTATAGTGGAGGGCTTTTTGGCCCCTTCAATGGCCTTCAGAATATCTTCCCACTTCCTACGTGACCCTGAGTTAACACATCAGGAACCAGCTGACTAAAATCAAATTTTGAGGGGATGGTTGAATTACTTTCCGATGGTGTTGGGTCAAAATCTCAAGAAAAACTGGGAGAAATATCGGGCCTTCTAATGCGAGATCCATGAGGTCCAAAAGCCAAGTCCCAGTCGGCCAGTGTGGAGTGATCAGTATCATGAAAACATTGTGAGTCTCACGCAACTTGGGAATCATCTTCTGGCTTAGGGAAATTAGAGGCAAAGTGTCCGATTGAAAATTATTGATTAGCACAGCATTCCTGAGAGTGTTCAGTCCTTGACCACCATGTGATGCAAAGTTCTTTCAATTTTCATGTACCTTTGAGGCAAACAATTCCAACTGGGTCCTGCCCCATTTGTGAAATTTGTTGTAACACTGAATTGTGATGTCCCCATTTGTGGCTCATTTGCAAAAGCCTGCTCAGCCTATATGCGTCCACATTTTCTACTCCAGGAAGGTGAATGGCTTTTAGAGTCATGTGGTGTGTGAGGAGTCAGGAATGAAACTCGGACACAGGTGATTCATGGTTTTGGCCATAGACTTATTAAACAGAAATGGGTTTGGAAAATGCCTCTCTGTCCCTGCTCCAAGAGGTATTTTCCCTACCTGAAATAAAATGAATGGGTTGGTCCTTTGCAAAGATGTCCAAAACAAACTGTCCTGTATACAAAGTACTATTCTGAACCTCGCATTCTAAAAATCAACTATAAGGTGAAAAGGGAAATGTGTTTGGCCTTGGAAAGTGTACAAATGTTCCAAAAGAAGAATGCTCAACTCCAACACAAAAGCTCAATGCAAATAAAGTTCACAAAACCAGAGGGTAGTTCCCTTGCCCTGGTTTTCTCTTCACTGAGCTGTATACTGGTTCCTTAAGTTCCATTGGATAAAATAAACTTAATATACAAAGTAGCGTGGCTGATAGTCTGGTTCTTGATGGACTACCTGGTGTACTCTCCTGCCAGGTTTCTTCTTATTCTTTGATATCTCAATTACACTCTGACTACATTCCCGGTGTATACTTATCAGGATTTTCTCATGCAGCATTCTATATATTGTTCAATCTGTTCTTACCCAGTGTACTCTCCTGCCGGGATTCTCTTGTGTAAATATTTGCTTTCCTCATAGACAAACTTATGACTTGCAATGTGTCTCGGGTTTTCTATACATGTAAACACTTGCACTCTTATACAAAACACTTGTGACTTGAAATGCCTGGTATACTCACATGCCACGGCCTTCTTTATTTGCATCTCGCGCACACTCACAAATTTGTGTATCTTATGTTCGATCTGGTCTGTTTCTTAAAGAAATAGGGGAACTCGTTCCATCTCATTTGCTTCATTCATCGTTATTTGCTTTCAGTTCCATTGTCGAAATGCCCCGGTGTTCCCTTCTCCCCCACGTGGACTCACCGGTCTGCTGTAGCGGGTATTGCTTTACTCACGTTGAACGTCCCGCTTTCCTCCTTTGGGTTTGCCTCCTCTGCCTTGTGGTTCTCGTCTCTCTCGGTTTCCTTTTCCATGCTCCACTGGGCTGCAGTGGTGCAGAGATGACTTTTCAGTACTGCTGTGCATCAGGAGGTCGTCCTTCCTTCTCTGGTGATCTTGCGGTGTACCGAACTCCACAATCTGCCTTCTTTAGTTTCTCCTCTGATCCGGTTGGCTCCATGGTCAGTACCGAGAGGACTCAACCTCTCCAGCCAGCTCTCCTGTGTCAGCTGGTTTCCCAATTTAAATGTCCCACCAGCTGATAAGAGCTTGTAACAATTAGAGCGCTGCTTGCATTCTCAGTCATTACTGATCTTCATTACTCTGCTCAGCTTCCCCGTGGTAGTATTTCTTTCATTGGAAAAAGGGAAGTCATTTTGCAACAACTTGCAGCCAGAGTCTAAAAACATATTGACAGTAGTTTTGCATGACAAACTGGATGATTTGTATGAGTCGGAAGAAGTATTCTCAACAGTACTAAATGACAAATTAGGTTTCGGATCACTTGGAGGGACTGAATACCGAACTACCAGAGGAGGGACCTTCACTACTCCCAGTCTCCCCCCTCTTATCAGTGGTCCGTATATACTCTCTTGCGGGAATTAAGAGCTTAGATACACCAACTCTCCACAGAGGGGAGGAGGGAGGGTAGCAGCATGCCATCAAGGCTCGAGTGGGAGGGGAAGTATCCTTTAAGGAAAAAGGAGGACATGTGATTTCCTCTCCTGATGTCATCAGGTCTCCATGAGTCTCACCTTCCCCAGGAGGTCCTCCTCATATAGCCGCCCCCAGGGTCAGGTAGTGGTGCCATCCCCTGGCTACATAGGGGAAGGGAAAGGAGTGATGACATCCTTGGATTCATCACAGGTGATTGAGGGCCCACTTCCACTTGAGCATCGTTAGTCTGCACAGCAATGGTGATCTGGTGCCACCCTGCATGTTGATTTAGTACCTGGAGGTCATTTTGTTTATCTGTAGGGGTAATGTCTTTCCCTTTAAAGAGGTAAAACTGCATTCAAAGCTACCTGAATGGCCTTGAGCTCTAGGACATTGATTTGGTCTTGCTGGACCAAAGGCTGTGAATGGAAAGAGGATTCATGGTCATACCCAACCCTGTGAGCGAGGAATATGTAGTGATGATCACATTATGGGGAGAGACTGAAAGGCAAGCCTGCTAGCAGATTCTTTTCTGTGGATTACCACAGCAGCTCAGGATGCAAGGCATTTTGAATAGAGATGTAGTATAATGGCAAATAGCTTGCCTGATTCCAGTGTTCTGCTAGGTATAGTTAGGACCTCCTACTTTTGAGACAGGCAAAGGGAACTGCCAGAACGTAGAAAGCCATGAACCTTAGAACACACTGAAACCACCAAGCCGAGATATCTCTCTGCCTCATGAAACAATTTATTGTCTCCTTGATTTCTTTTGTCCAGTGGCCTGACGGAATCCCAATGAGGATTGATTCAATGAACCAACTGTAGTGGGGGAAACTGGGATTTCTCCTGGGATATCCCAGTTTCCCCCACTACAGTTGGTTCATTGAATAGACAGTCCCAGCGTGAAAAGAAGGTACCTTAGAATGCATTGGGCTGACACTCCCTCTTAGGGATTCGAAGCAAACCATCATTGAGATATTGGTATATGTTAATCTCCTCCATGCAAGGAAGTGCCCCAATGCTGACATTAGTTTGGTAAAAATTGTGGGGTTTGGATTCAGCAGAATTCGGTAGAACTCTGTATTGGACGTGCACAAATCCCAAAGAAGGATGTAGGAGCTTTCTGTGAGGGGCCCATATTGGGACATGCAGATAAGCACCCTTCATATCCACGGAGCATAATCAGTCTCCATGTGTCAGCGCAGATGTGTGCAGGGATTGCCATCTTGAACTTTACTAGCGCAAAAAAGTGAGGGGCAACAGGTCCGGTACTCTTCTCAGGAATGTCTGTCTTTTTGTGGGAACAGTAAACAGCCTAGAATACAATCCCTGACTCTTCTGCAAGTCTGTACTGTATTACAGAGCCCTCATAATTTCTGCATTCCCTGAAGGAGAGTTAGGAAACAGGCCTACCACAGAGGAGGGGATGAAGGAAGGAGTGCGGCAATAGTTAACCTGTAACCACTGGACACCATTGAAAGAATCCTGGTATTCTTTGAGACGACTCGCCTACCTGCCTTAAAAGCCGAAATCCCTCCATTCGACTGTAGACCTGGGCATTAACCTTATTTTTGCTTCTATTCACCTTGAGCATACTTGCTAAAGGCTTGGCAGTAGAAAACTGTAGTGGGTATTCTCAGTTTCATCCTGGGTATATTGGGGGACCTGTCGGGCTATCTTTGACGTCTTTCAAAGAATTCACTAAATCTGCCAGGGATCCGTGACCTAGAATCCTGTCTAGATGAGGAAGGTTTATGAAATTGTTTAGTCAGGACCACCAGGGATTTAGCAGTCAAGGTTCATTATTTGTTGTTGTGAGCTCATTAGTGGAGCCAAGAAAAAGCTCCGACCCCTCAAAGGGCAAATCCAATATCTTCTCCTGCATGTCCCGAGTGAAACTGGCAGAACACAGTCATGCAGAATTGATTATTTTCCACATTTCAGCCACATTTCTGTCATTTGGGCTAGCATGAGTTCAGAATCGGCTAAGTCCAACCTCCATTTGTACCTTTTTAGCCAATTGAGGCGGGTCTGATGACGACTCCTCAAGGCGTCTTTCATATCAAGACCTCCAACATTGCAAATATATGTCATATCTGCTCTCAAGAGCCTCTTCTCGTTTTGAATGACCCAATTAAAGAAATGTTTTGGAAGGAAATCGTGTTTGGAGGAACTAACACCTACTGAAACAAAATCCAACAGCAATCTGGGGTAATCAAGATCTTCTTTTCCCAGTCGAGCTGTTAGTTTCGGTCTCATGGGCCCATAATCTTGTTTGAAGGTTCAGGATATCTTTAGAGGACATCCTCAATCTATTACATCCTGGGATAACCTCGAATCCAGGAGTATACTTTACTTTTAATAGGTTATACTCAGTTGACCAGTGAGCATATAAGATATTGTGGTGACTACTGGTGGAATCTCTCACTTCAAACCTTCTGACGTGCTTCAAGAGCATCTCAGTGACAAAAATGTAGCCAATTGTGCTGGGCTTTCCAGCACCTTTCCACGTGTGTCACCCTGGAGTGTCACTGTCACCAAATACGTGGCCATTAAGTTTATGGAGATTTCTATTTCGGATTTCTTGTGACGACAACCTCCTCTTGGAGATATCTTCCACTTTTCCGTCTCCAAGTACCTCGAAGTCAGACAGGTTGAAATCTCCACAAACAAAAATCTAGGAATCTGCATATGCTTCAAGGCCTATATTTAGGGTATCCGAAAATGTGTCTATAAACAGTTCAACCCACTTAACCCCCGGCTTCCAATAAAGGTTACAAACTATAAGATGACTACTCCCTCGACTATGGGCAAATTCCAAAACTACCATCTGAACATAGGGATCTGGATGTTCATGCCTCATACTCAGGTTTCTATTCGTGTCCACCGACAAGAGCAGCCCTGAAGAGGGTCTCCCCTTTTAGCCCTTAATCACTGGATTTAGAATGACGCAGTAGCCGTCCATTATTACCGGTGAACGCAGCCATGTTTCCTGTAGACAGATGATATTTGTTTTATTTGCATAACGGATCCCTGTACTGAAAAAGCTATTGAAGCTGCGGGTATTCCACGAGATTAAGGTGATGCCCTCCTCTCCGACCACAGTGTTATGCTAGTTTTTAGGTATTTGTACGAGCAGGGCTTCAGGGAGCCAGGCCCAAGATGATATGAGTTAAAGTCCTCTAACATTTTCTCTGTGGACACTTTCCTCTGACGTACTAAACCTTCACCCACAATTTTGGTGAAGGTTAGAGGAAAGGACTTGTTTTGCACTCTGTGATTTAGGTGCAGTGTTCACCTGATAGGCTACCCTAGGCACGCACTTGGAGGGAGGGGTCTTTCCGGGGATAGGCAAGGGAGATGTCAAGTCCTCCCAAACCTCATGCCTTATTGACCTTGCAGCTCCCACACCTCCCACCTGTACAGCCATTGTGTCGTTTAAGTGCGTCAAATCAAACCCTAGAGAAAGCAAAGCTGCAGTCTCGTCCAACAGTAAACATTTTGCATGGCTAGTTGCCAAATATATATGGACTATGTCCACACAATTGTCTTAAGGGAAAGCCACAAGATCAATGTCCTAAGTCTCGGTCGTTCTTAATTTTGGGATACAGTGAAGGAGTCTCAGGATAGTATGTCTATTGAGTATGAGACCATCAGGTATCCTGAACAAGCGCTCCAAACAAACCCTGTGTTTAAGAACTCTTACAGATTTGAACTGCCCATCATTCAAACCATCTTGCTGGTTGCGGTGGGTAGGTTGATCTATACCACCAACAAGTGTATTCACATTCAATACAGAAGAATGAGGGCGAATGCCATTGTTCGAAATTCATATAGATGCTTTTGTTGCTAGATCAATAGGCACCGCAGGAAGGTCAGATAACCCATCTTTCTTCATACATAATAGGTTCTGTTTTATGGTGTCTTCAGCTGAATTTGCTTCTTCGCTGAGTGCTTTAGGAAGTTCAGCATGTGATTTTGTCAAGACAATGCGTTTCTGCTCCAAGGTCATAAAAAGGTCATCATCAGACGATAGGGTAATAGAATGGCGAACCATGTCCCCGGATTCCCCTTCTGAAATTACACCATCTTTTCCTTTGTTACTTCTTTTCGATATAGCACTCTTAATAGTTGCTTTGGAGTAACTAGAGGGTTTGCCCACCAAGCCCTGGTCCACTACTACAAAACAACTTTGTTAGTAGCAAGAGGTAGGGCAGGTAAAGGTAGCATAACACAATCAGAAATAACACACTCGTCATCTTCTTGAGAAGTAATAGCACAAGGAGATGGTGCAAGATTTATGAGCAGTGTGACAGAATCTGTAGGTGATATGTCAGCGCTGAAGATGGTTTCAAGATGATCAGCAACAAGCTCAAGGCGAGGCAGTCGACCAATGTTCCCTCTAGCCTCTCCTTTATCAAGTATGCTTTCCTGAGTCAAGCCAGGGGAGCTGGGCAGGGATAGGTTCCTTAGAAATGTTCTAGCTCCATTAGATGTTTCTTCCTACCTAGGATTTCAATTTTGGATTCTTTCCTAGGAAGGAGCAGAGAGTGTTTCGAAGGTTGTTTTGTCAGATTTTTGTGAGCAAAGAGTGAGATTATTATTATTATTATGGAATATTCTTTCTGAGAGAGAGCAGCTGCTGTCAGCTCTAACAAGTTCGAAACTTCAGTTTGATCAGAACGTTCGCACACAGTTGGTTTCACAGTTGGATTGGGGACTGAGCTACTCATAGACCGACTTCTGGTTCTTAGAGGTACTTCAGTCCTTCCAACCTCAATGGCCTGATCACAGGCAGAGCTCTTATTAGGGTGAGGGGGGCCATCGATGGTCAAGCCTGTAGACGAGCTTGCGACCTGCCCCTCACAAAAAGTTGCGGTTCCAGGTGATAAGTTCTTTTTCCTCACTTCAGTAGAGGCAGAGCAACAGGACATTTCCTCGAGATCTTGTCTGTGTAGTTTTTTTCTTGTTGTGTTCTTAGAGCAAAGATTCTAGTGTGGTTTTAAGTGAGGTTGCATTTGCTTCTATGCTTTTCTTATAAGCACTGTGGGCAGAGGTCACAAAGCCTTCCAAAAAGATCAACTTTGAATGCAGCATAGCCAGCATTTTGGTGTGATCTTTTAAAGTATCCTTCCTTCAAAGCCTCATACAGTTTTAGAAATGGAGCCAGCGAGACGTTCAAAGCTGACATCAGGACCATATCAATGCCGCTAGCCCCCATTTCATCTTTTAGGATGGTCTTGTTTATGTTGCAAGTTGTCCTCTTTCGCAGTCTTCTACCGTTTTGGATCCTCAAAAGAGTGCAAGGTTCGGATTATTCAGAGCTCACATAAGGAGGATTAAGTTTGAGTTGGGCTCGGGGCCATCAACCTTTCCGCTCCAAAGATGGCCAACGGCTCTGTATTAAACTGGTCCTCTGCCTGTGCACCCTGGATAGGGCTATTCTCAGCAAACTCTGGTTGCACAATAGCCCTTTATACATATAAATCTGGTGCAAACGGTAAGACTTCTGTGGGATTACCGTCTATTTTATCATTCGAGATACTTGTAGGAGACTGTAACACAACCATTCAATTCGCGAGAAATGCTAATGAGTCGTTGTCACCGACAATTGTAGTTTTAATTACTTCATCCGATTTACCCAACACTCAAGGTGCTATTTGTTCTTCACCGTGAGGGGTTATTAGTGGGCAGGCCATTCGCAACGTTAACGAGGGCTCTTTCATGATCAGACAACTTGGAACCACCTGGACATTGATCATCCTCCACTGTTCGTACAGAGCAAAGGACACATTTGTGTGGCAAGGAGTGGACTCTGTTTTCTTCTAGGGAGAAGTCTCCCAGGCGCACAGGGGGAACATTGTGATTCAAATCCAACTCCACCCTGGCAGCGGACTCCAGCAAGATCCGATCAGTTATTTCGTCGCCCATACATTCTGTAGTGTACTGTTTTAATAGTTTATAAGTAAACCTTACACAAAATTGCAAAGAAAAAAATAAACTACATAATACCATTTCTACATTTCTAAAAGAAAATTGATCCTAAATAAAAATACAATTTAAACTCTAATATTCCATATACACTTGATTACAAATATGATTACAACACTGACAAGTAGGATCAGAACAGCTTTACCAACATGTACAGCAGAAGTAACAGAACTTCCTTGTCTTTTCCTTCAAGCCAGATTTATCCGATATATGAAATGCAATAGTGCCAGAGTTCGTGCAATCGAATTAGCCATAAAAAGTCTTTCCCAAAGAGACTCACGCATAATAAAACCAACCTTATTAGCAAAGCAACCAAAACATAACATTCTTAAATTCATCAATCAAGAATCACATTTTTAGATGCTCTGGTCCACATTCACAGAATCTACATTGAATATTCACATCTTTATTCTTTTCCCATACACCAATATTTTCTCTTGTTTTAAGGAGATTTAAACACAATCTCATTAAAACAGATCTCAAATGCGAGGAAGAGAACCAAGGAGGCAAACCCCCAAACATTTTAGGTGAAGATGCCAAATCAGACAGACGTTTATATTCTTTTAATTGCTCACAGGTCTCACACCAATCTAATTCCAATAACCTTTTTACTTTACTCATGTTGTCACACTCCTCGATTAAAAGCTCCATGGACCCAAGTTCCATCTCACATTTTTCCACAAAGATATTGCAATTCTACTGACGTACATTTTTTTTTGTTTAACGCCTCATATAGGGCATTATTTGGCAGGCAAATACATTTTTTGAACAACAAAAGGCGTTTCCAGAGTAATTTGACATTTAAGGAGACGCAGCCCAACTCGTAATGGATAGCAATCATTGGAGTGGATTTAGCTAAGGTTAACACTTTTCCAGATTAGACCTTCAAAATAAGTCAAATCCACCTCCAAGAGCGACTGATAAGTTTCCATTCCATAGATACATGCAGGAGGCACTTTACTCTCACACAATTTGATTACCGGAATCGTAGTGAATTTACGGTTTCGATTGTGAAAAGGTTTCAATCGATTCCTCAAACTCAAAGCCTTAGTTTTTAAAATTGCCAAAAGCTAATTTTTATTGGGTCATATAAGAATATTAAACCCCATATACTGCAGCTTGTCCACAATGTCCAGTTTTTGTAAACAAAATTTTGAACAAGATTACTTTGTCTTAGTTAAGTAAAAGTCTGGGAATATTCCAACCATGTAGTGTATTCCAAAGATGGTTCCCATTTACATTGTTAACTGTGAGCAATAAGTCTATGCTCGCGATAAAGACTTGGGGACCTCCTTTCTTAAAATCCATTATAGTTCCAGGAAGAAGTGTTCCGACTCCTTTACGGAAACACGTTTGGTTTGGCTTCAAAATACCTTTTTGTCAGCCCAATCATTTAATTCCTTGAGGAACAATGCTGAAAAGACCTTTGCATCAGTGTCCAGTAGAGCAACTGGACGATAGTTGCGCGTGTCTAATTTATTACCCCTTTTACATATAGTGACAACGTATACAGATTTCCATGTAGTTGGTGTCCATTTCTCTTGCAGTATTTTACAAAAAACGAGTCTAAAGATTATTTGCCCAGAATTCAGGATGTAACTTAAAAACTGGACTGCACAACCCATTGGATCACGGAGCACGAGAACTACAACTAATCCTAATATTAAAAATATCCTTAACGTCAAAAGACCGTTTCCATACCTCCTTCAAAACAGAGGGCCCACTTTCAAACCTATAGGGGCAAAAAGTGCTGAGAAGTTGGCCACCCATGTCCCATGTAGATTCTAAAATGGTGTTTTCTTGAATATTTAATTGAGACTCTTCCCTATTATTGGCCATTCTCCAATAGTTTTTATCGCATTTTTCTGTTATGTACCTAAGCATTTTCCCCGTTCTAGTTGTGTATTACATTTTAGGGCTCTCGCTCCGTTTTTATATTTTTGTTTCATTCTTCTAATATCTTATGCAATGTTTCTCCTGCCCTTAGGATAGTTCACAATATGATTTATGGATCTTCCTAGGTGCTTTCTATACTGCTGTATCTCATCATTGTAACTTTCTGGTCGTTTATGGCGTGAGGCAACATAGCAATGTTTTTCATCCGGGCAATAAACAATTAAGGTTGGAAACATGAGGGGCGTCAGGAGTTCAGATTGTTCCTCCATGCAGAGGTTTTCAAAGCTATTTATAATATAATCATTACATCTATTCAGATTTGAGGAATGCCAGATTAACCTCTGTTTTTGGAGGCAGTTACATTCGGTTCATATTGACTGCACTGAGCAACTCTGTTAAGCTCAAAAGAGGCACATAGCATATTATGGTCACTGGGATCTCCTGTATTCTGGCACAAAAAAGTTTCCTCCAACAGGATTACGTCAAAAGCCCCTAAATTCTTAAAAATATGATCATTCACCAAGTGATAAAAGCCTTCATATTCCATGACACAATGCCCCCCCCCCCCCCCCCCAAGTAGAACAGGGCCTAAAAACCTGAGGGTGATGCCCTCCCCTGAAAGTAGCTAAAGTTTAAATCCCAAGCCAATTAATTTTGATATCCATCTCTATCCTTGTTTGACTGTAACACTCTCTAATTTAGCTGAGAGCCTAACTGCCCACATAATTTAGTAACAAGAACATCTGTTTGTTTGCGCTTCTGGTCCAAGTTTAGAGATTGTACATTGTCGGATAGAATACACCCAGATTTCCTCAGATCATAGCCTTTTTGTCTGAGTTCATCAGCCACTGCCAGTAAAAGATTACAATCATTGAGGGAATCGAGATCTCCACTCTATCCAGTCTATCTTGTTCCAAGAATTTCACCAAGTCAATATATCTTGATCAGTCTCAAAGAAGGAACCCTGTGAAAAAGAGACAATATATTGTGCTGATTTAATATTTGTCACCCCACAGGAAAATTGATTCAATAGTAAAACATAACTTTTGAGGTTCACAGACCTACATTCTATCCGCCCCAAACAAGTTTGGTCGTGCTTTTCCTTCAGACGCTTGATTAAGAGAGTCAATCGGAGAAGTCCCACACTGAGTAGATGCCGATCTTGTCCCCACCATTTGTGTTTCTTCACAAGTACTAGCAGACTTTCCAAGTGGATCCTCCATGTCACTGTCTGCTCCTTCGGTCTGCACAATGGCATCATCGGTCAGTCTTCACAAGGATGAAATGACTATAGCAGCCTTTAACCCACGTTCCTTCTTTTTCTTAATTGACCTTTTTATTTTTTTCCTTTGGAACTCAAATTACGTTTCGTAGTTGGGTGAGTCGAAGGCTCCTCCATGATCTTTGATGAGCCTGTCTCTAATGAGCAGACGTCTCTCTCCTGAGACGAGAGACTGCAGACATTTTTGCAATGAGCTTTTGTTTTCTTTTTTTCTTTGTTTGATTTTTTCGTTTTGGGCAATTTTTATTTGACTTCTTTGCTGCAGCTTCAGTCTATACACAAATAACCAAAGGCAACAGAGATCATTACAAGGCAAATTGCTCAAACAAACAAATTCGGAAATGAAGGCTGAAGAGGGAGGCAGGTCTACTGTCATGGATGAATCCTCAGCAGAGAATCGATTAGAGGCTGCTTTATTAGCTCTCCTGCCACAGGCTACTGATCTTCTCGATTTGGCATAGTGCGGTTTTCAATATAAGATACCAAAAGGGTGCAGAAGTAGACTGGCACACAGGTGTTATGTTTTTGATTAGAGGCTGATTAAAAACCAAAAGGAAAAGGAACACCCTAACTATCCCTATTTCTAAGAGGGGTTTCCCTGCCTCAAATAAACAAAGGATTCCGTCAGGAGATCTTGCCAAAAGTAAGTGGTACACCATCGTGTCTGAAACCGATTTCCTTCCCTTGCATTCTAAACCAACTAAAGAAAAAGGATGATCTTCTCAGTTCAGAAGGATGGCTCTCCATGGATGATTTCCCCAACTTCAGGTATAGGAACAATTAAATGTTCTTCGTCAAGTGTAGAACATCAAAACAAAGTCTCAAAAGGTTCCTTTGACTGACTCTCCATCAGGGTACAAAGAAAAAGTCATTTATCTTCACAATGTTCAAAAACTCCTAGAGGAATGTTTTCCCTTCCCCAGGTCTTTCTCAGGTTTCTTAGGATGCCAAGAGAATGACTTCTTCTCTTGGTGGTTTGTAGAATGTTGACAGAAAACCCAGGAGGTATGACTCTCTTCCCCTGCTTTCACACTTTCTTATAGTACCAAAAGAATAACTCCCTTCTCTTGGCTGTTGCAGAGTGTTCACAACACGCTGGGGGATTGGACTCCATTCCCCTGGCTACAGACTTCTTATTGTGCCAAGAGATTGACTCCCTTATCTTGGCTGTCTGCCATGTTCAGAGCACACCAGGGGGTATGACGCTCTTCCTCTGGTTTCAGACTTCTTATGGTGCCAAGAGATCTCTCTTGGCTGTTTGCAGACACCAGGGGGTATGACTCCCTCCCTCTGGTTTCAGACTTCCTTTTACCACTAATCTGGTTTTCCACTTAACTAGATATTGTTACAATGCTTCCAAAATTGTGTCAAGGGTACTGTTCTGCTCTTAGTCTCACAATCAACCCGACTTCCTTCACTGTCAGGCACCGTGACCATCAAGATTGATGAGGAAACTTCCATGGGTGTGGGTCCCAGACTCGCATACACAATCCACTTGGTATACTCTCCTGCCAGGTACTATTATTATGAGGATCAACAAAGATGCCTTATTGGTGCGGGTCCCAGACTTGCAGATACAGTCCACCTGGTATACTCTCCTGCCAGGTACAATTATTGTGATGATTAACTTGGAGGACATACTTAATGGTTGTGGCACTCAGACTCCCACTTTCTTCTCTTTACATTGAGTTCCCCTGATATACTCCCCTGCCAGGTACTGAGATTATGATGTTTAACTTGGAGACCGCCTTCAGATCACTTTATTTTCTCCGCGTTGGGGTCCCAGACCTGTGACTTTTGTTTCCCTTCAGGTTTCCAGCTTCTACACCTTTCCCTTGGGCCCCTTTCACCTCGCCTCACACTTGCACACCTTTCTCTATGTCCGCAATGCTCTCAGGGCTTCTGTGATGCTTCTGGCCCGCTTCTGTGTTTCTTTGCCAGTCAGCGGCCCCCTTTCGCTTGCGGCATCTCCGCGAAGGACATTTTCTTCCAGCGACAGTGCTTCCTGCTCCACACGTTCACCGACAAAATGATACACCAGGAGCTGCTCCTCATTTTCTGTGGTCCAGTCTCTGGACAACGGACCCTCCTTGTGATGGCATGCTCCATTCACGCTGTCCTGGTCTGCCTTCTCACCAGCGCTTCCTTCTCTGGACTCCTGGTTCCTCCAGGGGGGGGCTCGACATTACTCTGAGTCCTTCCTCAGTTTTTAAACACAGATCGAGTCCATATTGACTAGACAGCTCACTTAGGTTCTGCATGGTACTCCTTAGTACTCTGCGCCGCCTCCTCGTCCCAGTACCAAACTAATCAATCTCCAAAGAACGAACAAAGTCCATCCGCGTCGTGATATTAGGAAGGGAAACTATTTGGGTTGTACTGGAAGTATAAGGGAAACACATGGGAACAGTGGGAATGGTATGGGTTGGTGAGGAAGGTGGACTCTGGGGATACCATGTTCTCCCTAGGAAGTCACTAATCCCATAGGGGGCTTCACTCGCCATGAGATCCACCACTGAGTACCACCCCCATGGGGACCATCGGGTAGCGGCCTTACCTCTCTGGCCTCCTAGAAAGGGGCTCCCCCTAGGGGAGAAGTGACGACATCCAGGGATTTGCCACAATATGCAGATCTCTAGCCTATCTTGAATTCTAGCCAACTGAGCGGACTTTACTTCTTGCGTACTAATTTGTATACTTAACAAGTTAAGCACACATCTTAGTGCTACCAGAGAAGGAGTACTTATGACTTTGTTCCTTTCAACATGTGGGGAATTATTGGTCTACTGAGTAGAAGATAATGAGGCATTTAGTCCAAAGACAAATCTAATGGCTCATCAGGTTGAGATTTGAACAATGCTGGCGTCTCAGAGAGGGGGCTAGAGTTGTTTAAAGCTCCCAATGTCTGCGCCAAAGGCACCGTGTCCTTGTCATATCCTATTTGAGAGCTAGAAGAATCATTTCTCAGGTTTCGGGGGGATTCTGGGAAAAACTGAAAAGGAGATGTAGGCAGATTGCCCACACTTGCAATTCTCGGCCTGAAGAAGTCTGTTCTTTTCTTTTTGATCTTTGTCGACGTCAAAATAAAATTACCACGAGGCAAAGGGGTTTCCTTTCTAAAAGTGGAGAGATCCATGTCCACCCCCCTGATCACATTAATCACTTTACTGTGACCCTCAGGGGTGGCTTCTTCTGCTTCCCTGGCGGGGTCAAGCTGTGTGAATAGCCCTGTCGGGTCTGCCGAGTATTACCAAGATTTACTCCAGAGGAAATACATTAGCACTGACACATGTATTGCAAGGAGCCTCACTGTGCTCCACTTGCACCCTCAAGCACGATAGTAACACCCCGAGTAACTCTTGCCACTCTGGTTCCAAGTACCAGCACCTATTCTAATGCTGCGATCCTATAGCAAACAGTGCTGGAACAAATCAGAGGAGCCAAGATCGAGCAGCGATCAGGAAGGCGCTCAAGACTGCCAAATGAATCAAAAGAGCAGAGCGATGAGGCACACAGCGTAACTGGGCTTCTCGCTCAAGGGATCCATGTCCCATGGACTGCCAGGCTAATGTAACAGCTACCGTCTCCCACAAGCAGCAGTGGCAAGCCTCAATAAATACACTTACCATCCGCTCACCAGCACATAATCCTGATACCCGCACTCAGGGATGACCGAGGTTTGCCGGCTCAGCGCTGCTCCACCGTGCCTCAGACTCTCAAAGGAACTCTGCACTCTCTGCAGTACCTCCACAGAAAAGAACCACAACGCATGGCAAAGCGCACTGTCACGCTGCAAGGCCGAATGAAGCTGCACCGCCGTTTCTCCCGAACAAGGTCGGTTTCGACAAAGGCAACAGTCTGCTTCTCAGAATCAATGAATGATTGGCTGCCAAGCGTACTCAATTACTCTTTAACTATATTTATATCAGGGTGCAAAATGTGCACTCGCCACCATTAGCTAGTGATATTTGAATCCTGCCGAGTAAGAAACTGTGTGCTCTGTGCATGTTGCGAGGGACCTATTTATGGGTGGCCTGTGGATTGCAAATTGAATATTTGACCCCATTTATACAAATGGTCAATGCTGCATTTTGAGTGACACTACTTTATTGGTTAAAATCTTCATAAGCACTGATACATTGTTGCATTGATTGCACTTTTGAAATATAGATCCTCAGTTTTAAAGTGAAGAAACTATTACTCAAAGGGAGTTCAATTTGAATATCAAACGCTGAATGTGATGGCTCAGATATGGTTAGTGTTAGTTTATATGTATACTATTCACATTCCTGGTTTTAAGAAGGAGTTATCTGGTCTGATGTTCCTCCTCCCCTAGTGGGACAGTTCATGCCTGTGCCAAAATAAATATGGTTTCTCGATGGTAGGGGCACCCGGGCCAAGTTGTGGTTCATCACCTGAGCCGAATCAACCAGTCTTATGAACGAGTTAATACCAAATTGCTGAAAATAACGAGTACACTTATTTCTGAGGTTCATCCAACCAAATAAACACTCATTGAAACTGATAATGTAATGCTTCTCGCTAAAAATGGCAAAGTATAGTTTCTTTTACTGCTGCTCGGTGTGCGTTTCAATTACGGTGCTCAATTCTTCAATCAGTGGGGTGTTCAACTGAGAATCTATTTTGTCTCAGTTATTTCAATTTTTGTAAAGCATTTTATTATTCTGAAATTGCCAAACGTATCAAGACTAGCGAACCCTTATTTAGAATCATTTGACATTTCACCAAATGCTCTTTTCAATTGAGGCACATTCGTACGTATTGGCATTTTGATAATCACACATGTATAGCAACAAACGTGCTCCACCATCATGTATTTTAATTTACAAGGACGCAGGCCTGGCCCTTAATGAAGATTAAATACATTGGTCGTTTCAACTGATCTCAGAACATCCTCACCGACATTTTCTGCCAGGGTGCTACGGCAGGTTGCAACGATAATGAAAATATATTGTCTTACGCCGGTCTGTTTGCTGGAACTATCACTAATGTACAGCAAAATACCTGCAATTTTACATAGGCAAAATCATCTAGAAAAGGATCTTTTGTTGGAAAAAATATAACTGAAAAACAGGAGCATTCATTCCATGCACTGCAAAGCTTATGCAAACATGAACAGCTAACGGGGTCCTCCAGGCTCTGCCTGTCCTTTCCCCATTTCTTCGCAGACTTTACGCTCTGCTGCTCGCTATAAGACCATTGCGACTTCTGCTATTCATTTTGATCGCATTTACTAAAATTCATAGCTGTGCATTCTCCAGTTTATTCATTTGGATTCATTGGACATTTGTATGGCGCCTATACAGCAGGAAGTGTTTCTAGGCGCCACAAGACAGAGGGAGGGGGAAACAGAGAAGGATAACAAATAAACAGTTCTACTGGGTCTTGGGACATTCAGAACGGGCAAGTGCAGCAATGGAAGTGTAGGGGGGAGGTGCAGGTCAGGGTGAAGGGGAAGGTAAAGGGAGGCAGAGGGAAGGAGGGGGACACCACAGGAAGGGCAAGTGCTAAGGGTAGGCAGGAGGGCACGTGCGCTGGAGGACGAGGGAGGAGGGGGATGGACCAGACTCAATAGTCCAGCAAGTGCGCAGGGGGACAGGGTGGGTTCACTAGTGCGAAGGGGTAGTGGGATGGACCAGACGGAGTAGTCTAGTCAGGGAAGGGTGCCCAAAGGCAAGTTCTAGTGGGCGGCGCTGATGCAGACTAGTTGCGAGTTGGCTTGGCCCCTGTATGACTAAGAAGTCAGTCCCAGCAGCACAGGGATATTAGCAAGGAAAGGGGAGAGGGAAGGAGGAGGAGAAAAGAAAGGTTGCCACAGTTTCTGTGGAGATGTATATAAGATTACTCGCATTTGTCCTACATAAAATTTTATCTTCTGCTTCTCACCCATTTTTTTGTGCTGCTTTTTAGACCACTGACCAGGTCCCAAAGGGTATCAAGCGTTGTACACAGTGAGACTATCAAAGAGGAATATACTTTACGTATAGCGCAGGGAAATTCTGGCTCAGAATTCTGTATGTACCAGCGAAAAATATCTAGAGATCCTTACCGTTACAGTAATAGCCAACATGGACATATTTACATACATTGAAGATTGAAGAACAAAGCCGTCCGTTAGGGGTCGTAGAAGAACATTTGTTGGATAAGCTCAACGTGCCCTATAGAGGATTGGGTTCAAAGAGGGGGCATCCCATCTAAATCCATGAAGAGTATGAACAGCTGGGATGAAGAGAGGCGGCTGGGGTGGTGGTATTATTGAGAACCTAAGCAAAGCAATAGTGGGTAGGCCAAGAGCCCTTCACATGCTGAGATTAGGGAGAGCATCAGGAGTGAGATTCAGTTAATGCCATGGACTGGGGAAAGTACTGAGGGCATCTGCTTAAATAGGGTCCCGGCGTTAATTGTATTTATTCTCAGATTACAACCCCTGCCTTCTCATGGTGGCAGATGCAGGCCTTGCAGTTTTTTGGTTGCCCTCTTTGGTATGAGTGGAGGATGTGTGGACAGAGAATATTAATGGGTGGGGTCCAAACTAACATTTAAATTATGATAAAGCATGAAACTTTAGACTTGCCAAAAGTAAAATCATGGGGCCAAATTTCAGTAAATGGTGCACAGCGGCAGTTTGCATGTACAAGCACACATGCAATAGTTAACATTATGCGCAAACCACGACATTGCATCATATTAGAAAAACTAAGCCACAGGCTTCCTCAAAGCTGCGTTCAGTCACAGGCTGCCACTCCACAACCTTTAAAGCCCAAAATGCAGCTGTTAAACTGATCCATAAAATAACAAAATGTACTCCTGTCATAAATCACTGAACCTCCCTACATTGGTTGACGGTGGGTCAACAAATTGATTCTAAGGTCCTCTGCCTGATGTTCAAATGTGTGAACTGACTGGCTCCCCTGTATCTTGCCAATACGATCTCTGCTTATCTGCCTATAACATCACTCCGATCAAAAGACAAAAAATTGGTTAAGGTAACACCATCCGGTTTTGCGCAAAGAGGAGATAGATGCTTTTTAGTCTATGGGCACTGACTTTGGAGCTCTTTGCCTTTTGAGCTAAGGGACATCTCCTCATTGTTTCTATTCTGTAAAGCATTAAAAAACGTATTTATTTAAATGATTTGCTCAATATCACGTTATTCAGATCTTACCTTGAAACCAAACTTAAGACCAGCATCCAAATGCAGTTTGGCCTGCTAGGTGCACGGTATAACTTGCAGATACAGATACAAAGGCAGCTAAAGGGTGGTGTGTACATATTGATAAACACCTACTCTTTAGGGCCGTAACTTTGCAACCGCGCAGTCAGTTTCAGAAACGAGTTGTAATGCCGGTTCCGGTCCCCTTGTGTAAAGCTAGTTTGGTAATTAGTGTAAAGATCACATTACCTGCCTTTCGGTCATTTTCTTTCGGATGTATGTTCCTCCCACGGTTTCCTCATCTGTGATATCCAATGAACAGCACTGCTGCACTTCTGAAACTTATATGCCACCATAGGGGTCAGCTTGGGTCCTCATCGGCTCCGGCCAACCAAAACAGGTGTCCTGACATGAAAGGGATTCCAAGCAGTAATGTTTAGCAAGCATGTGCACAAACACCCACGTTGGTGCCTGGCAGATGACCAGGACAGGGGGTCTCCTCTGAAGGGCAGCAGTGACTGCCATACTTCTGGTAGAATGAGGCCCGACACACTCAGGCATATCCTTACAAGTCAGATCAAAGCACTCTGAGATGCAGAGAATTATCCACCTTGACAGGGTCCGTTTGATCACAGCCCTGCCAGCACGGGCACCATCGTAACCAAGGAAAAGCTGGTCATCTTCCCTGGCCTCTCTCATTCGAGAGATGTAACAACTGATGGACTGCATCGAGTCCAGCCAATGGAATTGCACCTCGGCCTTGGAAGGATGAGGCTGAGGGAAAAACACAGGAAGATGAATCTGTTGAGAGAGATGAAAATCTGAGACCACCGTTGGAAGAGGAGGGCCTCACTCTCAATGTTACCTTCTCTTTGGAGAAATCCAAATAGAGAGGTTTAACAGCTAGACAGGCGGCTCACCACCACAACCTAGGGATAGTCCATCACAGTGGGGAGAGTTTGCACCAGTTGGAGGGTCGTTATAGACAATGAAATAGCAGGCGTCTTAAAACAAACTAATTAGGACTTGACCTGTACTTCGCATGTGTGATAAACATTTGGGAATACGTACAGAGTCCAGAAACCCGACCTGCTGCCCTTTGTGTATTCATAAGAAATTTGTATTACATAACTCTCGGGCAACTGCTTTAAAAAAGAACCCTGGCAGGTACTTTGAACTCAAAGTTTGACCAGAAGGCTTGATAAACCTAGTTTAGGGAGATCCTAGGAGCATGTGTTTTGGATGGGAAAGGGCTTAAAGTAGGTGGGAATGGCCATAGGAATTAAAATGGCCGTGGTCAGTGAAATCGCTCCTCATATGCCATTTCTCCCTAGATGTGCTCTAAGGCAATAGTTTCGGCTTATATGTGGCACCTAACAGTCAAAACTAAAAATGGGTAACGTATTTTGCATTTACCACACTGTGTGCAATCCAGGAAACCATTGTGAAGCTTAAGGCATAGTGAACCAACATTGGAGACTACACCAGTTGAACCTTGAGAGCATGTTTTACAGGGACATGATGTATCCCAGGAAGGAAACCCTAGCAGCTGCATTGGAATCACTACAATGTCCTGGCACTACAGTGAGGTTGCTGCAAAACACATTTTCAGACTATGTGAAGAAAATGCAATACTGACCCTGTTTCCCAATGATTTGTTTTCAAATCTCTCACTTCAATACTCATTTTTAATAAAATAACATCAAGTAATTTTAGGAAACTGGTGGTGGCCATCTCAAGGCTGCGTAGGCCTAACTTAATGGTTACACGTCAAAAGGATTTATTTTTTATTTTCTTGTTAAATGCAACTCTCAGAATGTGTACTGTTTCCAAACCAATATCTGTCCCCTGTTTCCAGGACATTTATGGTCTTTTAGTTAATATAGCAAATCCAGACCCACATTCCATGCATACTATTCCTTCAGAGAATTAAGTTTTAAATGTTTTGTTTCTTCGTTTTGAGATTAGATTAGGTAAAGGAGGAAGAGAGGATCACAAGATGGAGAGAGCTCCCTTGGACATAAGGGAGAAAGCTGGACAGGGAAGTCAGAATTACCAAAGGTTGGAGTCAAGTTCATGTTTGTGTGAAGAAGACATTGTTGGGATGTTGAAGCCTCCCAGGAGAGCAACAGTTGTGTGAATTGGGGATACTGAAGGGGGTCAAGAACAGGGTAGGATTAGTGGACCTTTAGTTACGGAGGACATTGATGGAGTGGGAGAGACACAACTGGGAGAACGTTGGATGATGTTAGGAAGCAGAAAAATTCGAACTGTTGATTAGGCCAAAGCAACATCCTTTCTCGGCCATTGGAAAGAACTAACGGAAGTAGTAGATGCAGAGTGAAGGGAATCCGTGCCATTTGGGATTGTGAGAACAAGTTACTCTCTTACCTGGTAACGTTCTTTCGATGGGATGGTCCGACGACGTATTCCATATCTATGACAGTAATCACCACAGCTGTGCTGCTTTGGAAAATCTTTCAGCGTCTGCGTCGATACGCCGCCCTGGAGGACCTCCTCCGACGGCCGACATCACTGGATGTTATAAGTAGGACGCACGACGCCCGTAGCCTCAGTTGTAGTTTTTTCCCCAGACGTGTGGCACCAGTCTTCTGCCAGTCTGACCACACAAAGCCTTGCGGAAACGTAAGCTGCAATCGCATAAGAAATTCTGTAGCGGGGAAGGCAGGGAAGGAGCGATATGGAATACGTCGTCGGACCATCCCAACGAAAGAACGTTACCAGGTAAGAGAGTAACATGTTCTTCGAGGGGATTGGGTCCTCCGACGTATTCCATATCCATGACAGACTCCCAAAGCAGTACCAATGCAAGAAGGTGGGAAAAGAATTTAGAATACAGAAATTAAGAATGCCCAATCAAATTGCGGAGCAAAGGACCGCCTTGCCAAAGGCCAGATCCTGCCCACGGATGGAATCGAGGGAGTAGTGACGTACAAAAGTATGGCCCGAAGCCCAGGTGGCTGCATCACAGATGTTACGAATAGGAACACCCCTCTGTAGGGCAGTAGAGGCAGCCATACCCCTGGTAGAATGGGCCCCCAAGCCGACTGGCGGGTCCTTATCCGCCAAGCGGTAACACTCAGAAATAGCCAGAATAATCCAGTGAGAGAAAGTCTGCTTAGTCACAGCTTGTCCCAAACGCTTTCCAGCGTAACCAATGAAGAGTTGATCGTCCACTCTGACCCGGGACATGCGTGAAATATAAAAGCTTAAAGCTCTCCTAGGATCGAGCCTCTCCTCTTCCTTACCAGGATGTGGAGGAGGATGAAATGCCGGAAGAACAACCTTCTGGCCTATATGAAATTCCGACACCACCTTCGGAAGAAAGGAAGGACGAACTCTAAGGACAACCCTGTCCTTATGAAATACAGTGAAGGGTGGCTTAACTGAAAGTGCCTGTAACTCAATCACTCTGCGAGCGGAAGTGACCACAACCAAAAACACAGTTTTAAGAGTTAACAGTCTCAAAGGGCATGAATGCAAAGGCTCAAACGGAGCACCCATCAGAAACTTGAGGACAAGGTTCAAATCCCAACCGGGCACCTGGAAAGGTGACGGAGGGAACACATTAGTGAGCCCTTTTAGAAATTGAGAAATTAAAGGAATTTTAAAATAAGAACACTTCAGATGAGCGCTTAAATATGGACAGCGCCGCCAGGTAACCTTTAACCGTACCCACTTGCAAGCCCCTGTGGGCTAAAGAAAGCAAAAAAGACAGAACCACAGGAAAGTCACATGCAAAAGGATCCACATTCTCAACCATGCACCAGTCGCAAAACTTTCACCAACGGCAACGGTACAGGGACTTAGTAGCAACACCTCCATCACATCTTCAGTGAGGTCCCAATCCTTACACCTCAACCTTTCAGAAACCAAACGTGAAGGTTGAGGGATCTGACTTCTGGATGGAGAACCTGACCCCCCTCCCGTGAGAGCAGATCGTCTCGGTAGGGAAGACGACATGGAGGGCAGATGGACAAGTCGAGAAGGTCCGGGTACCACGTCCTCCGGGCCCACGCCGGAGCAATGAGGATCATCTGGGAACCGAACCTTCGTAACCTCCGCAGTACTTGAGGGATGACAGGGACTGGAGGAAACCCGTACAGCAGTGGGAACGCGTCTCCCAAGGCTCCTTTTGGAGGAAACTCCTGCGAGCAGAACCATTCGCACTTCCGGTTGACACTGGAGCTGAAGAGATCCACTTGAGGGGTCCCCCAAAGGGCAAAGATCTCCAGGAGAATCTCTTGAGCCAACTCCCACTTGTGAGAGATCGCGCTCTGTCTGCTCAGAGCGACCACCGTCTCGTTTTCGTCTCCGGCCAGATGAACTGCCGAGATCAAAACTTCCTGCTGGATTGCCCAGAACGAGAGCTGCATCGCCTCCCTGCACAGAGGAAGTGACCCTGCCCCCCCTTTTTGTTGAGGTAGTGCATGGCCACTGTGTTGTCCGTCAGGATCAGGACATTCCTTCCTCGCACAGTCGGCAGAAAAGCCTTCAGAGCAAGCCTGATGGCCCTCAGCTCCAACAGATTGATATGGAGTCTGGACTCCGGCAGAGACCAACAACCGCTGACTGTCAACTCGTTGGCATGAGCTCCCCATCCCGTGAGGGATGCGTCCGTCACGATCGTCCCCTCTGGCCAGGGTAGCCAAAAAGGAGCCCCCTTCATTAGATTGCCTTCGATGGCCCACCACAGAAGGTCCTGGGCGACCGAGGACGGCACCTGAACAGGGTCCGACATCCTGCCGGAACTGAGACCACTGGAGCTTGAGTGCCCATTGCAAAGATCTCATCCGCAACCTGGCCTCTGGCACCAGAAGAATGCAGGATGCCATGAGGCCGAGCAATCTCAAGAACTCGAACGCTGGGAGACTCTGGGCAAGCTGAAACGTGTGCACCATCTGCAGAATGTGATGAGCCCTCACATGGGGAGGAAAACACCTCCCCAGGGACGTGTCGAGCACTGCTCCGATGTGCTGGAGCCTCTGAGTTGGTGTCAAATGGGACTTCTTTAAGTTGAGGGAGAAGCCCAGCTTGTGGAGGGAGTGGCAGGTGACTGACAGATGATCCAGGACTTGCTCGGGAGAGCGCGCCCTGATCAACCAATCGTCCAGATAGGGGTAGATGTGAATCCCCCCTTTCCTGAGATGCGCTGCTACCACTACCATGAGCTTGGTGAAGACCCTCGGGACGGAGGTCAATCCGAATGGCAGGACCCGAAACTGAAAGTGCGAGTCGCCAACTGCGAACCTCCGGTACTTCTTGTGCTTTGGATGGATCGGCACATGAAAATAAGCATCCTTGAGGTCGAGAGACACCAACCAGTCCTGAAGTTGAAGGGCCTGGAGGACTTGAGAGAGAGTGACCATCTTGAATTTGTCCTTCCTGAGGAGTTTGTTCAAACCGTGCAAGTCCATGATGGGCCTCAATGCCCAGTCTTTCTTGGAAATCAAAAAATAAGGGGAATACCATCCCGTGTTCCTCTCTGGCACAGGCACCAGTTCTATGGCACCTTTCTCCAGCAGGGATCGAATTTCCTGCGCAAGGAGTGGATCCGGACTCTTCAAAGAGATTCCCCGGTGGATTGTCGTGAGGCCTCTGCCAGAAAGGAAGACGGTAGCTGTGGGCTATGATCCCCAGAACCCACACATCTGGAGTAATGGCACGCCACTCTACAAGATGCTGCGCCAGCCTTCCCCCAACCGGCGAACCATGGGACATGGCCTCATGACTGAGCTGAAGCGGCTGTGCCTGAGGGCAAAGAGGAAACTGCCCGAGCGGCCTTGGCACCTCGAGTACCTTGTTTTCCACCTCTGGCACTCCTACGGTGGCCCCTTTGACTGGCAGCTCCTCTCGCTTTACCAAAGGATGAGTAATAACGAAAGGACCCTCCCCTCCATTGCTGCACCCTAGGACGAAAAGGCGGAGGTTGGCGAACTGCAGCGCCCAACGACTTCGCTGCAACTTTGGAGGTCTGCAACCTCTCAAGGCTCTCGTCAGCCTTGCTGCCAAAAAGATGTTCACCATCAAAGGGCATGTTGAGGAGCCGGGCCTGCACATCAGGAGGAAACCCCGACTTCTGCAACCATGCAAACCTGCGTATTACAGTGCTCGCCGCCATGGACCGGCTGACGCAATCTGCCATGTCCAAACCCGACTGAACGGCCTCACACATGGCATCCTTGCCTTCCTGGACCATAGCAAGGAAACCATCCCGTTCGTCCCCTTCGGGAATATGTTCAGCCGCTAAGGAAACACAGTTCCACAGAGTGTGCGTGAAACAAGACAAGACACACACGGAGTAGGCCGCCTGAAGTGTCATATCCCCTGAAGAAAACACTTTCTTCGCCCAACCATCAAAACGCTTGTCGTCCCTATCAGGAGGGATGGTAGGATACGACGCCTGCTTTGCTGTGGCCGCAGCCGCCTGCACCACCAAACTCTCCAGAGTGGGGTGCTTGGTCATGTAGCAGGGGTCGCTACTGGCTGGGTGCTATTTTTGCGGGTAAGACTTGCCCACTGCCGGGAGAGACCCCAGAGCAGTCCAAGCCGCCGCCACCCTCCTCTGTAGAGCCATATGGAATGGCAGTACCGGGTCAGTTGGTGGAGCTTGGTCGAGGATATCCGTAAGGTCATCCTGAAGAAAATCCCCTGGGGGAGCCGACCACCCCAAGTACTCGGTGACCCTAGACATAAGGCACCGGTACGAGGAGTCGGCATGAGTGCCAGGCTCAGGCCTACAAAACTCCACCTCCAGACCACTGGCGTCGTGCAGGGTCTGACGCAGGTCCTCAATTTGGCTATGGCCCGAGAGAATCTCATCTGGCACCGTATCAGGAACCATGCCATCATCGGAGCCCACATCCACCTCTGAAATGTACTCAAGATGGCGGTAAGAGGGCACAGAATGGGGAACAAAGCCATGCTTGACCTTGGCCAGAGCCTTTCTAGGGGGTTCCACCGTGCCTCGGGGTACCCCCGTCGAAACAGCCTTGAAAGGCGCCGAGTGAATCGGAGTCGACGCCAAATGCGGCGCTGACAGCATCAACGGCATCGACACAGGCCTCGAGGGCAGAGCCCCGAGCGTGTCCCTCGACAGCCTGGGCGCCGATGGCATTGACGACTTCTTCGGAGGAGGAGCCTCGAAAGAGTCCGTCGACGACCTTGGCGCCAAAGGCGTTGACGTCTTCCTCGAAGACACCACAGGTGTACACGTTCTCGAGCGCGTCGAGGACCGGGACCTGGAACGGGCATGACGAGAACGATTCCGCTTGTCCGAGCGGGACCTTTCCTGCGAATCGTACCGACCACCCGAGCCCGAAGACGTACGAGCGGTGTCTCTCGACCGATCATAAACCGACCTCACTCGGAGGCGCGGACGGACCAGTGCCCTGCGATTCGAGAATCGCTAGCATTTTCTTACCGAAGGAAACCCATTCCTCCGGCGTCGCATGCTTGTTGGGATAAGCGACCCACCGACGGGCGGAGTCCTCGGATGAGGACGGGGAAGGCGACCGATGACGGCGCTTCCGGGAGTGCCTCGAAGAGGCAGAGGAGTGGCAGGACCTACTCCGGGACCGAGACCCACTGGACTTACGACGACGATGCGGATTGCCGCCTCTCGAATCGTCCGTCGAAAGCCCCGCAGACCTCGACTTCCGTGGCTTGGACACCTTACCTACCAACAGTTTCTTCTTGCGCTCCAGCAAGGCTTTGTGTCGACTGCCAGTCGCTTATGTCCAATCTGTGTCATGGCCCTCCCTAAGGCACCAGAGGCAGGTGTCGTGCGAGTCCGTCACCGACATCTTGGACCCACAGTCCCCGCACTTTTTAAAGCCCGGACGCGGGGTGGAAGACGAGGTAGACATCACGAAGGATAACTTCACAAACAAACAGGTTCGAAGAACCGAAAGAACAGAAACTCCAAAGAGTCGAGGCGCGCCGAGATCTCCGAAGCGAATACATTCGCGGAAAAAACAGAACTGAGGCTACGGGCGTCATGCGTCCTACTTATAACATCCAGTGACGTCGGTCGTTGGAGGAGGTCCTCGAGGGCGGCGTATCAACGTCATCGACGCAGGACACAGAAAGATTTTCCGAAGCAGCACAGCTGTGGTGATTACTGTCATAGATATGGAATATGTCGGAGGACCCAATCCCCTCGAAAGGAGATTTTCCATAGAATGATTAGGCATTCCAGAGCAAAAGAGAGAGAGTGGTGTGGGAGGATTGGTGGGGCAGCGTGAAGAACAATAGCAGTAAGGTGAGGCGGACAGATGAGGTTTTGAAAAGGGGGTCGTTTTATTAAGTCATTAACAACATTATTTTTTGTGAGTAAAAAAAATAATAATTCCCATTACCAATAGGGGTATTTCGTTTAAAGGAATGTAACTACATTGGAACTCTAAACTGATACCTTTCTACAACCCATGCTACCTCTGGTACCAGTGACCCAAACATACCCTAGGATCTGTGCGAGTGAACACAAAGGACAGGCTCTTGGAGTCTCCGGTTTGCATTTTTTTGTTCTGACCATTCTTACTGCCTATCATTTTTCATTGGAGTATTGATTAGCCTGTTTTATGGAGTAAACATCGCTGGTACACAGCTTATATGAAAGGTAGTGCATTTAAACAATCATGGCACAATAAAGAGTAAAGCAAATACCTATTTGACAGAATACAAATATTCAATGAAAATAAAATATAATGCAATATGACAACGTAATGACCTTTGAAGTCACAATAAATGGCAAGGCTGTCATGAAGTCATGGGTGCAGATCAACGGGGTCATGAAATAAAAGTTTAGAATATGCTGATGACGACAGACTCTGGAAAGGCCAACTTAAACATGGTTGAATTTAACAGGCATAAACATGTCTCTGCAGAGGTTTGGGGTGGATCCATTGAAGGTTCTGCACCCATGACTTTCCCCACTGAACTTGGGTTGTTTTAAGAGGTTCTCTCCTGAAGTTTTCCTCTTCCTGGTTGGTGTCTATGAGCTCAGAAGGACGCTTTATGTGTGAAAAACAAAGATGTTCCTAGTCTCACTGCGCCAAGAAATTATAATTAGTAGTTGTTTGTGCAAAGAGAAGCCTTTATTGTGTGTGCGAAGAGAAGCCTGACACGTGTTTCAAGCTGTGTACAGCTTTTCATCAGAGGCTTAAATTGCATAGTACATCATTTCCATACAAATTGGGTAAAGTTAAAAATGAAACATACACATGATTGTTTTGTGCAAAGAATTGTTACATAAAGAACATAGGCACAAGTTGTGAGCAAGCAGTCCAGGGCGCGATGCAACCGCAAAAAATAAAACACATGTACATCACATGTAGGAAAAGTAAAAAAGTAGAAATTAAGTTACCACAAACTAACCAATTTCATTCGTAGTAGTCCGTTGACAGAAACAAAAAGAGAAAAAGAAACATAATTTTAGAAACAAAAGTTGGCCATAGCAGCGCAATCACGTTCCACTTAGTAAGCTAAGTCTTAAATCAAAGACTGTAATGTATTCCAAAAATAAGTACCTTAGGTTGCAGCAATAAGAACTCCACATTTAAAGTAGGACAGTGCCAGATACAGTTCTGTAGCCAGATAGATTAAGTAATTACTGGAAAGCCAATTGCAGAAAAATATTACGTAAGTTACCAAAACAAACCGTAATGCTGTCAATAAAATCAATAAAAACATACCTCAAAATGCCTCGCAGTTGCGGAAAGCTAATTTAGCCAAAGAAACCAGAAAGAGAAAATAAATCTCAAATTAGTATTCATAAAACCACCAAAGTACCCATTAGATTAGCTCCAATTAACTCGTGATTCAAAAGGACTGTGGACAATTCCTAACTGGTTAACCAAAAAAGCCAATTAGAAGTTTAAACTACAAAATGGGGAGAGCAAAATAAACAGACCTACCTCAATGACCGTGTGTTTCAGTCTACTCGTGTTACCATTGCACAATGCACGAAAGAAAGGTAGGACTAAATATACTGGAATGCAGTATAGCACAATGCATGGCCTTCCAAGTAAGACAAACAGAAAGGGGCAAAAAGGATCGCCATGTTGGGTGAACTAAACACACCTTTAGAAAAGCCTAACTTAGTGAAACCGGTCCATAAGCCCAAATAAGCCAAAAAATAAGAAGGAGAATTTAGCAAACAATTATTACTCATGTTTTGCTGAGGAAATTTATTTTTTGTTTGTTTATATATATATATATTTTTTTTTAAGACAAAATTAATTTAAAAGTAACAAGCCTCAGCTAGTCAATAATTGAAGTGGTATTTAAATAAACCAACAATTCCAATGAACTAAAAAAAGTGTGGGGCCTAAGTGCGCTGCTACTGAACAACATTACAAATAAAGGCACATTGCACAGTAATAATACACGTGGAACAAGAATATAATTACAGGAGGGGATTGCCCCCAAGAGAATAATTAAAGGCACTTGTCAATCCCAACAGAGGAAATATGAATTATAAAAATATGGCAAACTCATGATCCGAATTAAGTCCTTCAGAAACAGTGCGATATTTACAAATTAATTTGGCCTCCAATTGTCGTAATTTTAATGTAAGGTTACCACCCCGTGGGGGCAATGACACTTTGCACAGCCCCACAAAACGAATGTCATTTTTGCAATCCATTTGATGAGATTTTTGCCAATGATAGGCAAGGGGGTATTTGGCATCTTGGTTCCCAATGGAAGCCAGATGTTCACGAATTCTAATTTTAAGTGGGCGAATTATGTGTGGCCTTTGCTGTGCAAGCAATGGTGTGCATGGAACAAGTTACTTACCTGTAACTGTTGTTCTCCAGCATGGGTCTGGCATGGATTCACATGCTCATGAATATTCCCCGTCGTCAGGCTGGGAATCCTCGGTAAAGAAAAAAAATCAGTATCAGTTTTGTTTCTGATCTGTCTTTCATAGTAGTAACTGATCTCTGTGTCATACTGACCACAGCCAATGACTACCCTCTCCCTAAGCCCCGCCTCTGGAAGCCATCCTCAGATTTGGTAGCACGTACAGTGGCAGTATGACCAAGTGAAGAGCCGCAGAGGGGTAGGCGGGAGGGTTCGCATGTGAATCCATGCCAGACCATTGCTGGCGAACAACAGTTACAGGTAAGTAACTTGTTCCTTCTCCAGCATGGGGTCTGGCATGGATTCACATGCTCATGAATATAAGAATACATAGCAGTACACACATGCACAACCACGGGAGGTGGCAAAAAAGGCTCAACATTAAGCAATACAACAACTCAACATTAAGCGTCTCTTACCTCCTTACCAGGCTCACCTTAAGCGAACAGGTTGCGCAGCACTGCTTGGCCGACCCTGGACTCCTCCCTGGAGTCCCGATCGACGCAGTAGAATCTCGTGAAGGTGTGCATCGACCTCCACGTAGCAGCCCTGCAGATGTCCAGCAGGGGTACACCAGATAGGAACGCCGTAGTGGCAGCGATCGCTCTGGTCGAGTGGGCTCTCGGACGGCCTGGCAGCGGTCGGTTAGCCAACCGGTGGCAGTGCATGATGCAGCCGGAGAGCCATCTGGAAATAGAAGACTTCGAGAGAGCCTTCCCTTGATTCACAGGTCCAAAGTTCACAAACAGCTGTGATGTCCTCCAAAAACTCTTCGTGCGGTCCACGTAGAACTTCAGCGCTCTAGCCACATCCAGCGAGTGCAAAGTCCTCTCGGCCGGCGACGAAGGAGACGGGAAGAAAACAGGTAACACCAGGGGCTCGTTAAGATGGAAGTCCGACGGCACCTTGGGCATAAAGGAGGGGTGCGTCCTAAGCACCACCCTCGAGGCATGGAAAGTCAAGTACGGTGCTTTGCAGGATAGGGCCTGGATCTCTCCCACTCGTCGTGCGGAGGTAATGGCCACCAGGAATGCAGTCTTCCACGACACAAACTCCATCGGTGCGGAGTGCATCGGCTCGAATGGGGGCCCCATGAGCCTGGTCAGCACCACGTTAAGTTCCCACGCCGGGGCCTTCACCGGCGGGAACGACCGGAACAGTCCTTTCATAAACTCTTTTACCAGTCGATGGGACCACAGGGACGTCCGTCCTGTGGTTCTGGTATATCTGGAGATAGCCTCCAGATGAATCCTAATGGAGGCATGGGCTAGCCCAGCCTTTGCCAGCGATAGCAGGTACGGCAGCACTTGAGGGGCCGTAATCCGTAGGGGGTTGATCTTCTGTGCTCGGCACCAGATAGAGAGCCTCTTCCACTTGTGACCGTAGCATTTGAGAGTCGAGGACGCCCTGGCCTTTGCAAGAACCTCTCTGCAGTCGGCCGGTTTATCGTACCCTCCAAACTCTAGCGCTGCAGGAGCCAAGCATGCAGGTTCAGTGACACCGGGTCGTGGTGGAAGATGGCGCCTCCTTCTCTGAAGAGAAGATCCGCGTCCGCCGACAGCTTGATGGATGGGGACGTTGACAAGTCCAGAAGGTTCGGGAACCAGATCTGCCTCGGCCACGCCAGTGCGACGAGGATCATTCTGCACCGGGACCTCTTGAGCTGGTTGACGAGTCGAAGCAGCAACGGCAACGGAGGGAACGCATACAGGTATAGGCCGTCCCAGGGGAACGAGAACGCATCGCCCATGCTTCTCGGCTGGAGAAACCTGCTGGCGAACCTCTGGCACTTCGAGTTCGTCGCTGTTGCGAACAGGTCGATTTGGGGTTTGCCCCATCGTCGGAAGAGTTGATCCACCTGATCCTGGCGCAGCTCCCACTCGTGACACGCGCGCAGCTCCCTGCTGAGCGAGTCAGCAATGGTGTTTTGTTTCTCCTGCCAGGAGCAAGGGGACCAGGAACATCCCCTGGGCGACCGCCCAGTGCCACAGATCCTGTGCCTCCTTGGATAGGGCTGGGGATCTGGTGCCTCCTTGCTTCCGTATGTAAAACATTGTCGTGGTGTTGTCTGTGAAGATCTGCACCACCTTGCCCTTGAGCGACGGGAGGAACGATTTGAGAGCCCAGAACACGGCTCGGAGTTCCAGGAAGTTGATGTGCAGGAGCTTCTCCTCCGGGAGCCAGAGGCCTCTTGCGTCGAGATCTCCGGTGTGGGTGCCCCAACCTTCCAGGGAAGCGTCCGTAGTCACCGTCTCCTGGTACACCGGAGTCCGAAAGTCCGTGCCCGCCGTGAGGTGTGCTCGAATACCCCACCACTGAATCGCCCGCCGGAACACCCCATTGAGGGGGACCCTGTCTTCGAAGGTGCCCGTCGCCTCGAGAAATTCTTGAAGAGGGCGCATCCGTAGTCTGCAGAGGCGCACCAGGTAGATGCAAGAGGACATCATCCCCAGGAGGGACTTGATGGACCTCACCCTGGCCATGTCCATGGCTAGCAGGCGCTGCACTTTGCCCAGAATGGTCTTCGTCCGTTCTTCAGACGGTGCCGCCAGGCGCTTCACTGTATCGAGCTTCGCTCCCAGAAACAGGGCCACTTGCGACGGCACCAGGTGGGACTTTGGGTAATTTATGGCGAATCCCAGGTCTGTGAGTAGCTGGGCGGTCCACGCAGTGTGTTCGACGGCGAGTTCCCTCGTCCTTGAGCGGATGAGCCAGTCGTCCAGGTAGGGGTAGACGTGAATCCCCTGCAGGCGCAGCCGCGCCGCCACAGGTGCTAGGCACTTGGTAAAGACCCTGGGGGCCGACTTCAATCCGAACGGCAGTGCTCTGAATTGGTAGTGGCGTCCCTGGACGACGAACCTGAGGAACTTTCGGTGACTTCTGAGGATGGGAACGTGGAAGTAAGCATCCTCCAGGTCCAGCGACGATAGAAAGTCGCCTTCCTCCAGCTGTCCCAGCACGTGCTGGAGGGTGACCATCCTGAACTTTTGTGACCTGATGTACTCGTTGAAACGACGAAGGTCCAGGATGGGGCGCCAGCCGCCCGTCTTCTTCCTGACGAGTAAGTACCTTGAGTACACCCCGGACCCCCGGAGCCTCTTCGGGACGAGCTTGATGGCGCCTTTTCTGAGCATCGCCTGTACTTCCAACAGCAGTTGCGGGACGTGATTTTCCTTCCTGGCCACAGGTGGAACGTGAGGGCACTTCTTCAGGAATTCGATAGAGTGTCCCCTTGCCAGGGTATCCAGCACCCAACGGTCGGTGGAGATGGACTCCCACACGCCGACGAACTTCGTCAGCCGGCCTCCCACCGGGGTGCTTCGGTGGGGGCCCGACGCCACGGCCGGTTCAGTCCTGCTTGGAGGTGGTGGCCTTGCCGCCCTGGCCACCTTGCCGACGGCGGCAAGGCCCTCCCTGCTTGCCCCGACGAGGAGCGCACCGCCTGGCGGTAGGACGACGAGCCACCGCTGGATCCCTTGGAGGCCCCCTGTCCTCCTCCGGAGCTCCGAAAGGGCTGTCGTTGCTGAAGGGCTCCTAGGGCGCGGGCCGTCTCCGTGTCCGTCTTTATGGCTTGGAGGGATTCGTCCACCGCCCTCCCGAACAAGTTGCTGCCGTCGAACGGCATGTCCAACACCCTGGTGTGGACGTCCTGACGGAAGTCGGTCACCCGGAGCCAACCCCGTCGTCGTAGGCAAACTCCGTTGCCCAGCTGGCGGAACCCTGTATCGGCAATATCGGTTGCCACCGTTATGGCATGGTCCGACGCCACCTCGCCTTCTTGAAGTATCTCCAGGGCCTCGGACCTCTTGTCGTCCGGTAGGAAGTCCAATATGGGGGCCAGCTTAAACCAGAGCTCCCTGTCGTAACGGGCCACGATCGCCAGGGCGTTGGCCGCTTTGATCGTCGTTGTCGCCGACGAAATGACCCGTCACCCCATGCCGTCCAACTTCTTTCCCTCGCCGTCCGGCGGGGAATTCAACGTTGAGGCTCCTGACCCCGCCGCTTTCTTCTTCGCCGCCGCCGAGACGACCGAGTCTGGCGTTGGCTGGGCCCTGAGGCACAGGGGAGCGGTCTTGGGGACCCGGTACTTCTTTTCGTACCGGTCCCGTTTGGCTGGTGCCGTGGAGGGGTTCTTGATCACCGACAGGCCCTCCTCCCAGATGTCATCGATTAGTGGCACCGCGATGACAGTCTTCCTCTTGGCCTCCCGGCGCTGATAGAGGAAACCTTCCTTTTTCTGCTCCTCCGGGCAGAGCTGGAACAATTCGGACGCCCTGGCGATCATGGCGTGGAACGAGCCAATCTCGTCGGGCGGAGAGGCCCGTGTGATGGGAGACCCGTTCCGTCGTCGTCGCCGTCAGAACCCGTCGTCGAGCCCACCGCACCGTCCTCTGCCGACTCCTGGGAGGATGAGGAGGAGACTGCAGGCCTTACGGGGGCGAGCGGAGGAGAGGGTTGGGTCCTCTGTCGCTTGTTCTGAGGACTTCCCGACGGGCCAGGTTGCGGGTCCTAGGCCTGGGCCGTGGTAATCTCGTCCTTATCTCAGAGCATAAGGACTGGATCGCAAACAAAATGGCCGCCGAGCTATCCTGAGGCCTAGGTTCCGGCTGCGCCGGAAGGGAAGGCTGCTCTTCCTCGCCATCGTCTTCATCCTCGGTTATCTCCCGAGGATCTTCCTTGCGGGATCGAACCCTCTCGAATTGGACTTTGAGATTCCTCGCGACCTCGGTCAGTTCCCCCTCCGAGGCTGACTCCGAGCTCCAGGAGGCTACCGTGCCCCCCCCCTTTTTTCCCATCACGGGGGCCTTGACGATGGGCTGAAAAGAGGATTCCCTCCTTGGCGGCAGGGAAACTCTGGTCCCGGAGGCAGTCTCCGCTGGCGGGGTCTCTGCCGGCTTGGCCAGAGTCGCCGCGATCGCCTCGATAGAGGCCTTTGCCTGCTGGGTAGGGGCCTGACCACCTTAGGTGCGTCCTGGGCCTTCTCCTTCTCTTCCCCCCTCTCCCGAGACCGGACGGGGCTTCTCCCGAAGCTTACCCGGGGTCTCGGACTTCCTCTTCCCTGACCCGGAGCGCTGGCTCGTGGTTGATGGTGCCGGGGAAGGTGCGCCCTGCCTGGCGACCGAAGAGCCCGACCTTTCGGCGCTCCCGGAGCCAGCGGACTCGCGGCGCTTGGCCTGGTGTTGGGCTCCCGTCGCTGGGGCGCCCGCACAGGATTTAGAAGCCCGCTCGGACCCTTTCTTCTTCTTCTCACCCGTTGAGCCCTTCTCCAACCAGCTGGCAAGACGGGATCGACGGTCCCTCATGGTCCGCTCCGACAAGTTCTTGCAAAACTGGCAGTCCTTCTCTACATGAGTCTTGTCCCCATGAAGACAGTAGAGGCATTGCGAATGTTCGTCCTCCTTAAACACATTATACAACACATTATACAACCCGCATCCAGGGCAGCTGCGAAACAGCTTGGGTCTGGGTGACGAACTCGCGTCCTGAGCCATCTTGAAGTAGGCCGCAAATCTTCTGGAATCCTCCAAGAAGTTGATTCGACGAAATCTTCACCCTTGAGGGGCGTAGGAAAATCCTGCAACGGGTCCCCGTTAACGTAAGTAGGAACGGTGGAGCTTGAGGCTCGATTAACCGAAAAAATGTGAAAATTCACCTGAAAAAGCGCGAAACACGCAGCAAAAGCTCGAGAGCTAAGCACGAGGACTCCCAACACTTGAACGTGCGGTAAAAATCTGAGGATGGCTGCCAGAGGCGGGGCTTAGGGAGAGGGCAGTCATTGGCTGTGGTCAGTATGACACAGAGATCAGTGATTGGTTACTACTACGAAAGACAGATCAGAAACGAAACTGATACTGATTTTTCTTTACCGAGGATTCCCAGCCTGACGACGGGGAATATTCATGAGCATGTGAATCCATGCCAGACCCCATGCTGGAGAAGGAATTATTTCAAGGTGGGCTCTGAGGTAAGAAATATAGCCCATGTAGTGCCTTAAGTGCTGGAGAGATGGGCTCTTGCATTCCGAGACCCAAGACCTGTCAAGCTGTGCGGTTCTGGTTTAACTTGAGCTGATGGTATTAATGTTTGGTGAGGCCCAATTACATACAGTTGGGACGATCCAGTGCTCTGGTGAACCCTACCATGGGGGTCATCTTTAGTAATAGCATTGTAGATATTAAAATACTAGCATAGCAACTTTTAAAACAAACCAAATTGATCAGAACACATGTTACGTTATTGAGTATTGCTGTAATTCCTATGCTGATTTAAGGCCACTTCACATGTTATCGTTTGCCTTATAGCAAATCACTGTAACTATTAATATATTAATATTGTAAATCCTAGGCAAAATCACTTGTGTTTATAACTTTACTTGCCACAAGCATTAAAACAATTTGTTTAACGCGAGTGACTTTTCAAAGCAAGAAAAAGTGTATTACTACAATCCATAGACTCCCAAAATGTGCATGTTATCAGATACGAGTTATATGATATGATATATTTGTATCGCGCTCGTACACAAGTGTTTCAGAGCGCGACTAGGCAAGGGAGGGGAACATGGGAGAACACAACACAACAACGATCTTACTAGGCCCAGTGACATTGAGAACGCGCAAGTGCATGGGAAATGGAAAAATGGAAAAAGTGCATGTAAGGGGGAGAGTGGAAGGTGCGGAGAAGAGGAGAGCAGAATAATAAATAGAACATTGAGGCAATAAACAGTGGTAGTGCAGCCGGCAAGTGGCAAGTGCTGTGTTTAAGGCAGCAGACTGGGTAGTCTGATAAGTGCAGAAAAAAAAGAAAAAAATGGGGGAGGGGCTATATGGGGTACAGATACAGTCCCCAGTGCAAGGGGTGACCGGGAGGCAGTGCAGGAGGGTGGGAGGGTGAGCAGGTACCTGGGCCCAGGGGACAGAGGGTGGCCAGGTGCACAGTGCCAAGAGAGAGCAGATCAGCAGGGGAGAGGGGGAGCGAAGGCAGAAGCAAAGAGGAAGGTCTTGAGGTGCTTCTGGTACCGGAGATGGTTCTCCTCAAGTTTTAGAGTGGCAGGGAGGCTGTTCCCGAGGGAGGCCCCAGCCGAAGATAGAGATCTACCCCCAGCACATTTCTTTGAAAAACGATTGACCCGGAGGGAGTTAGGGGTAGAGGAGCAAAGAGCTCGAGAGGGGAGGTATTTGCAGAGGGATAGCTGAAGGTATTTTGGACCCAGGCCCCAGAAAGCCTTGTGGACGATGCAGAGGGTTTTGAATTTAATCCTTGCATCCACTGCGAGCCAATGGAGTGATTTCAGAGCTGGAGAGATACGATCCCAGGGCTTGAGGCGAAGGACAAGTCTCGCAGTCCTGTTCTGGATACGTTGTAGAGGGCGGAGAGTAGAGGCCGGTAGATTTAGAAAGAGGCTGTTAGGCTGTTACAATAGTCCAACTTCGAGAGAACCAGGGCTTGGCAGACAGTGAGCTTCTGAGGGAAGGAGAGGAAAGGCAGAGTACCTCTGAGGAGGTGCAGTAGGAAGTTAGACTTTTTAGAGACCTCAGAGATATGGGCGGAGAAGGAAAGTGTGGAGCCGAAGATGACCCCGAGGTTCTTAGCCTCGCAGGTAGGGGTAGGAGGAGGGCCAAGGGAAGCCGACCAGAGAGTGAGGGAAAAGGATGGACATGGTGTGCCGATGAGGAGGATCTCAGTCTTGCTGGCATACAGACAAAGGTCATTTGCGGCACACCAATCTTGAATGGCAGTTAGGCAGTCAGAGATGAGAGAGGGCGAGGAGGTGGCTGAGGGCAGTCGGAAAATGAGTTGTGTCATCAGCGTAGCACTGGGAATTTGAGAAGAAAAAGGAAATGCAGTGGGTGAGAGTTGCCAGGTATTGGTTGAAGAGCCAGGGTGAGAGGTTATATCCCTGGGGAACCCCACTGGTGGAGAGGAAGATAGATGATAGGGAGGACCCCAGTTGGACCTGGGAGGGCTGATCAGAGAGGAAAGAGGTCAGCGAGGCCAGAGACTGATCAGTGATACCCAGGTAATCATGGAGACGGTCGAGCAGGATGGTGTGGTTCACTGTGTCAAAGGCAGAAGAGAGATCAAGAAGGATGAGGATGAGTTAGCTTTGACATCCATCATCAACACAAACGGAAGAGATAGCGTGGGCCTGGTGACATCACAACAATTGACATTTCATTACCATAACAACTTCCCAGAACATTATGTCAGATTACTTTGTCCTTGATGACAACACACGAATATACATAAATTAAGTTAACAAATGTAACAAGTTTCAGTCAGGGGTGTGGCTTCTTGACTAATACATCCACTATATGGATCTGTGCTTGACCTCAAGGTTACAGGCGTGAATCCAGAAAAAGTCCATTCAGTCCTTGGTAACAATGAACGCCTGCTACTTGAGGGGTGAAAGTGAGCGCTTATGTTAAGATTTAATAAAATAAAGTTACTTAAAGAGGCAAATAGATTGTATCTGCCAATCACACATTACAAATGCTGCAGCGTTGATATGCAAGGGATGTAGTCATGATATTCCTGGCACACTCCCAACTCAGATTATATGCAAGTAGATCCTTGTATTACCAGTTACTGTCACTTAATGCTAGTTATAACCTCAAATACAAGGTAAAAGCATCACACGCTATTGAAAGCGAACAACAAAGTGAACATGCACAGGTGCAGCCTCAAAGCCAGGAAGAGTTACCTTATGCCACTGGAAGCTTTATATTGGAAGGTATAGCTATCATATGCAATATAAAGTTTCACATGCTTAGGTGTAGCCAGCATAAATCCAAATAAAGACTGAAATGCTCAGCTACTACTTTTGAGTCAAGTACATCCTCTTATGCCAGTAATAGTCATCACATGCAAAATACAACGTAGCATGGCTAAAGGTTGGCATCATACATCAAATCCAAACTCATATGCTCAGAACCATCTTAAGCACAGCCTCGGCATGAGGTGTTCACGAGTATTTAATCATACCTGGGCGTGTGAGGCTGTCGTCTGCATTCAAGGTCCAGCTACAGCATATCAGGTTGATAGCCTTGTGTACTCCACTACATCGTCACTCGCTCAATTCTGTCTACCATTTTGCACCCGCCCCATCCTTACCTAGGGATTGTTTGCCCTTGAAGTGGGGCACATGGAAGCCTGGGTATACAGATGATTATGTGACTGGTAGTTTAATGCCATTTGGGGGAAAGACAGTACGTCTCCTGATCACCTGCTACTATCAGCCCACAATGGCGATGTTGGTGGTTTAAGGAAAGCCAATACCCTGGGGAGAAAAAGTGCTTTAAAAAAATGTGATCTGCAATGGCTACAGGATCACACCTACAACAAGGATCGGGGAGATGACAAGGGCCCTCTTTGTGACCTTCTCTTCCTCTTGGTATAAAGAGAACAAGTACCTACGGAAGAAATAAGAGGCTTCTGAGTGTCAGGGGGACAAAAGAAGAATGGGTGCCCCTCAGTTGACTACTGTTTGCAGCTGGCAGTGGAGGGATAGTGAGCGGGGAAAACCGAGTAAATATGGCTCAGAGAGTCCCGTTTGCCATCTGTCCCTGGTTCTTCCCCGAAGATATAGGACCAGGGGACGCCAAATTCAGCACCACAGGTCACAAAAGGAGATCCTGGGGCAATGAGTGAACACCCCTGGTGGCTAATTATTGATGTTCTTGCTAAATGTCTGAATAAAGACTTTTGATTGGTAATAAAAAATGTCTACGCAGAAATGCACACTTTCCTGTTTTTAAAAGAAAGCAATTTCACAATTTACCTCAGCCTAATGTCCCTTAAAAACAAACACATTTGATGCTGCAGAAGCAACAATGTAGGCTTGCTAAATAATGTATAGAAGGTCTTCTGTTTGCATGTACATTAACAAGTTCCTATTTATAGCTGATGGCACACGCTGCAGTTTTAAATGAAAAGCTCTGCTGCTGGCGCTAAACTTTAATAACGGCCACAAGAGCGAGAGAAATCAAGGTCCACTGAACAAATTCTGAAAGCAAAACCACTCCGCAAAATCAATCTTTCAACCCCAGAGGCAAAGGAAAACAAAATCATGAAAATGAAAAAGATGGCTGCCATAACGACTGCAGACATTACAATACATAGTCAAATGACACAAAAGTGTAAGATGATTTATTGTTTGGTATTTAAACAGATATTTTAAATCAGTGTAACATGGACTTAGTTTACATTCAAATGTAAACATCTCATCAACTGAAAAAAATGACAGATCATGAAGAACAAATAACTTACATCTTGGTAATGTTCTTTCTGATGAAGGTTTTTCCGACGGATTCCTCATCTTTGATATCTATCTCCGAGCACGATGCACTTCAGAAACATTTCCTGCATCCAGGGGGAACAGCGCAGCAATATACGCCATCTCTACACACCATGCGCCAAACAGGACATCGGGGACAGTATATATTGAGGCACTGCATCCTGTGACCTTAGTTCCACCTTTCCTACCTAGCACTCTTAACGGACAGCAGAACCAAGGTGTACTAGCCATCCGCCAAATGGGGCAGGTAGGCAGGGCGATGAGGGATCTGTGGGAGGAACAGCTACCAGAAATAACATTACTGAGAGGTTAAGTAATTTGCTCTTCTGATGGATTTCTTCCTCCCACAGATTCATCATCTTTGATTGACTCCCGTAGCAGTATGTTCATCTGTAGGAGAGAGGAGAGCAAGGAGACCACCTAAACCACACAACTCTGAAGGACAGATAAACCAAAGTGTGCATCCTGTCCAGATTTAGAATCAAAGTAGCAATTCTTTGCAAACATGTGCATAGATGCCCACATAACTCCCTGGCAAATGTTCAGAAACAGGACTTCCCATGCACAACAAAGGTGGCTGCCAGCTGTGAGAAACCTGAAGGTGTCTCACCCGCTAGTCCCTGCGGATCTCTCTCTCACGTGGCCAGTGCACAGCCATCGCCTTTAGATCCAGACCCTGGGGGTGGACCAGTGTGCGATGATCACCTGTGTGAGGGGTCCTCGGGAGTGGGACACCAGATGATGAGACACTGTATCCCTCTCTTCCCTGTAACACCTTTATCCCATCCTACCCGACCGATGGGATATTTAGAAAATCAGCCTCCCCACCCCTTTCCTGCACCAACACTTTTACACGGACACAAAACAGACTCACACCGAGTCATGTACATTACATGTCCCAATACTATGGTTAGACGAGGTCCGGCAATTATCGACAACTGACTCACACCTGACTTCCATTACACTTTCCCACACGGATAAAAGGCTGAGCACGAGAGGACACACTGAGTGAGGCAAAAATAAATGAAGGTACAGCAGTTTTGAGTTGGCAGTTGAACGAGCGGAGAAAGACGACCAGGCACGAGAGGTTCATGAGAGGGGCAACACCCTTGACCTCATTGACAGGAAGCCGTTACTTTCAAGAAACATTCAAGGCAGACCAGGAAACAAGGATAAAGAATCCTGTATTGTGTGTCGGAGATATCGAGGGTCCTACCACGTAACTGACCAAGGTGGAGAGGAGCAGCAGACGCCGTGGTATAGTCCTTGGCTCCAAGAACAAAGAAGCAACAGAGAACACAGCCAGTGAGTTGGAGAGACCAGTCTGTGTTGAAGTCAAGGTTGCAAGCCGCAACATTGTAAAGTGAGCGCTGGAAGTAACATTGTTAAACGTGTGTGAAGAAAGACGCAAGTGAATCTAAATTACTGGTCAATATTTGAATATTAGAAGAAAGGATACAATACCGCTGACAGAGTGGTCCGGGCCTGTGAATGTGCTCAATCGAAGGTCTCTGTACAGTATCTTGATGAAAGGAACCAAAAGCAGAAGATCGATGTGAAGTGTAAATTGTGTGAAGTAAATCTAACTGGTCCTGCGACGGTTTAAGAAAAACCCATCGCACATTTGAAAGTCTTCGATTCAGGTATCAAAAGGGGATCTGAGCCCGAATGAGGGGGATCCATGGTCTGAGCCTGAACGAGGGAGACCAAATTGTGAACATTGTAGAAAAGGGGTTTGAGCCCGGATAAGACGTAACCGTGGTCCGAGCCCAAAGGAGGGAGAGCAGTCTTGAACTTGTGAAAGCTAAACCCTGACAAAGGAAAGTAACTTTTGTGTTTTGTTTGCTCCATCAGGCCCTCTGCAATAGGAACCTGTCATTGAGAGAGACACTTTGGCAGAAGGCCCTGATGCCTATGTGATGAACTGTTAACTCGTGGCCAAGAAGCTAGAGTGTGTGCAAAGCACGCACATGCCGTCTTTCCCCTTGCTGAAAACATGGGGAAGTGAAGCCAACTGCTCAACTATCCTGACATATAATCTCTTGAACACTTTTCTTTTGCGTACATTGTTATCGCACAACATTTTGTATTCAGAAGTAAGGATTGGCAAAAGACGTATTAGTATAGGCCCTTTATTTTGACAGACTCCACTAGTTGGTATTTGATGATCGTAGTTTGCTCCCATCCTGTAGGTTTAGATAGGCATTTTACCAACCCATTGAAGTTCAATAAACACACTTGAACTGTGATCACTTGAGTCAGTCCTCACTGTTTGATACCATGTCTTCCTTACACAGCCCATTGGTGGAATGAGTCCTTCAGGCACACCCTTACCAGCCAGATAATAGCATTGTGAGATACAGAGGATGATCCACTGTGACAGAGCCTGTTTGGTTACAGCCCTGCCAGCAGTGAAGCTGGTCATCTTTCCTTGTCTCCTTCTTCAAAGAGATGTAGTAGCTGAGGACCCGCACTGGCCCCAGCAAATGGAATCATTCCTCTGCCATAGAAGGATGAGGTAGAGGATAACAAGACAGGAAGATTGATCTTTTGAAAGAGATGGAAATAAGAGACCAACTTCGGAAGGAAGGATGGCTTCACTCGCAAGGTTACCTTCTCTTTGGAGAAAACCAAGTAGGGATGGTCAACTGACAACCCTTGCAGCTCACCCAACCAGCAAGTGGAAGGGATGCCAACCAATAAAACCACCTTATGGGTGAGCAGTCTTAAAGGGGTAGTTCACTCAAAATGTTATTCTTTAAAAAGATTGCCCATATTAGAAAATATATATTAAGCTTATTTTTTTAAAAAAGTTGCTATGGAAAGTTTTCGGCAAATGAGCATCAAAGTCCAGATTTTCCTCGACTCGGAAGCATCCATTTTATTAACTGAAGCAGTTTTGTGTGCTTCAGTTAAGCTCTGCTCTTGCGGCAAAAATTAAGCAAAAGCCCCGTTAAGGAAGGCATGGTATGAATAGTAGACACAGACACAATGGATACAAGTTTCGAAAACCTTTATTTGGTACTTTGGTTGAAGTTTCTTATTCTCGTTGGTTTGCCATCTTAGCCGTTTCCAATATTCACACTTAACACCAATACTTCTTGGTATTTGTAGTTTCTTCCAAAGTTCACATACTTTACTTTTCATTCATTCAACTTTCTTTCAAGATCGCGATTACTTTCTTGCCTTTCAAATCAACCCAGAACATTCACAGAGATTTTCGAAAGTGCGATTTCACCTAGCAGGACCACTTTGTTACTTTGTATCCATTCCTTTCAGAATTCAGAAACTGTCCTTCCCATTACAGGTTTTATCGGCATACGTGCAACCTTCAACTTTGGAGTTACAGTTACTTTTGCTTTTAACATCAACCTGACATTTGTTGCCTTCAATAACACACTAGTTGTGTTAATCAGCCTTCTTTCATCAACGCTCTTCATGCAGCAGTTAAGGCCATTTCCAATACCCCATCTGCTCCTCCCCAACTACGTCATTCTCCCAGGAGGGTCAAAGGCTGCTCTCAAGTACCTTGAAGGTTTCAGTCTTGGAACGCTTACGGCTTCCCGAAAGCATGGGATTCTCGCCTGGCTCTCTCTCGATCATCTTAACTGCAGATCAGCCCCTTGGCTTTCCAACTTCAGTCTGAAGTCTGAAGAGGTAATCTGCTGGACCTTATTCCTCATCTTCCTCGCCCTAGTAGTGTGCCTAATGTAATCTGGGAAGAATTATGGGAGCTGTAGTTTCCCACACAATAAGCTGGGATAGGGGTTAGATGGGTCGTGGAAAAAGGGCGATACCATGTTGCACATTCGGGTGCTTCTCCCCCACACCCCCAGGACCCACCTGAGTGCAGAATTTCCGATGACTAGGTAATGAAACAACCTCTAGTTTTTCACACCCCCTACTGGGAGCTTTTGCTTATTGCTGCCGGAGAGCAGAGCATTTTTCAGCATAGCCTTTTTCAGCAGCATGTTTGGGTTCCCTGATGAGCCCGCCTGCCATGGAAGCATCTGCCTGAGCGCCGAGTGTGATCAGGTCCTGGTGACAGTTAAGTGCAGCGCAGGCCCTGAAAAGACTTTACCGAGCACCCAGCTCCGGCAAGGGAATCTGGGGGCTCGGTGATCTAATCTGCATGTTTAATTCGTGCATTTGCAGGCCCTATTTGCTCAGCCTATTTTCGTTCTTCAGGCCAGAACGGACACCATGGGAATCGATGGGCCATGTGACCATCACTGGGGTGGGAGCCATCATTGATAAAATCAGGCTAACTACATGCTGGGCACACTATTGTTTTCCAAATGTACACCTTACACTTTGATAGAAAAAAAAGGTCATGCGTTTTTCTGTTGTGAGAGTTGATGAAAAAGGCTCTGCTCTCCAGCAGCAGTAAGCAAAAGCTCCCAGCAGGGGGCTTCTGCTCGAATAGTGCTGCAAGAGCAGAGTTATCAGAAAATCAGGAGGCTGCTTCATTGTACAAAATTGATTCCTCCTAGTGCAAACCTTGAGTCTCATTTCTCCAAATTTTACATAGGAACTATTTGTAAAAATATTTTTAATATATATTTTTCATTATGGCTAATCTTTTTAAACCATACAATTTTTTTGTGAACTACCCCATTAAGCAAGAATTCAGAGGCTCAAATGGAGTGCCCATAAGAAATGCGAATACTAAATTAAAGTCCCAAGCCAGAACAACAAACTGGCATGGGAAAACAGATTACACAATCCTCACAGGAATTGCATGACCGTGGGGATCGTGAAAAATTAGCCCTGATCCGGGTTTTCTTGAAAACCAAAATGGCAGCAATATGCCTTTTCCCAGCGCCAATATGGCAGGCCTATACATGTCAAAGAAATCAGAAAATCCAAAACTGAGGATGCGAAAAATGTAAAAGAATCCAGATCGGTCTCCTGCCACCAAGCTGAAAGCGTACGCCACTTGCACGCAGAAATGGATTAGGTGGCGGAGAGCAGCACGTTCAGGATGTCTTTTGACAAATCCCACCCCTTATAACTCAGCCTTTCAACAGCCATGCATGAAAGTTCATGCTGGTGAGGTACAGATGGAGGATTCATCCTTCAGATAGGGAGAGGAAGTCCACTCTGCTGAAGGCACCACGGAGGGTAGATGGAAATGTCCAGGAACTCCAGGTACCGTGTTCTCTGGGCCCATTCCGGAGCGATCAAAACCATCATGGACCCGAACAGGTGTAGCCTCCCGAGAACCAGCGGTGTGACAGGGATCAGCGGGGATGCACACAGGTCCAAATCCCAATCCACCATCAAAACGTCCTCCAGAGGTAAGTGCTGGTTGGCCAGTGTATGGCCTGAAGGGCTTTGAGCCAAAGGGGGACAATATGCCAGGCATCGGAAATGGTAAGAAATAAGTTTGGTGCCGAACTGGGAAATGGGGTGGTGAAAGTCTGATTGCTAGGGGCATCGTACCAGGGCAAGCTGAGGGTACAGCAGAGGACGATAAACCTCCTCTTGCCAGAGGGAGCCTGTCATCTACCCCTGTGGGTGTTGGAGGTGAAGGGACAAAAACTCCTACCTCTGCCCATGGGGGTCGCTGGCTGCTGGACCACAAGGATCAGGGACTTTGCAGCCACCTGGAAATTCTGGAGGGACTCACCAGCCTTTGTCCCAACAGACTGTTGCCATCAAACAGCATGTCCAGGAGTTTGGCTTGGACATCTGGGGCAAAACCTGAGGTTCTAAGACATGAGCATCTCCTCAACACTGTTGCAGTGGCCATCTTCAAGCCACACCATCGGCAATATCCATACCTGATTGAGGGATTTGACGTGAAGCTCCCTTGCTGTGTTTTACTAAGGCCTCGAAACCTTCCATCATGTGTCCTGCAGGCATATGTTTGGCCACCTCTGAAATTGCAGGCCAAAGACCAAAGAAAAATATGGCCAAGGCACAGGGGGCATCGATGGATATCAGGCCATGGCTGCCTGAACAAAAAACCTTTCTTCCCCAGGCATTCAGCCTTTTGCTCTCCCTCTCTAGGTGCAAAGAGGGGAAAGACATTGCCTTAAGGTTTGGGGTGGCGCCCTGGACAACTAAACTCTCTGAGGGGGCATGAGAAGACAGGAATAGCAAGCCAGAAAGAGCTGCTTTTGCTTCTTGGCTAGATCCCGGTCTACAGTGTGGGACTGAGGCCGATTTTGATCATAATTCATAAACTTGTGCTTCCACTGCCGGGTTGAAGGGCTGTAGGGTCTGTGGTGAAACAGATATAGGAAACGGACAAGAAGACATGGTTCCCACTTAGAAGTTTTATTAAATGAAAGAATGCCCCCCTAGCTTAAATGAACGAACGGGTGCTCGTCTTACAAAAATCAGTCCTTCGTCAATACCTAATCTACCCTAGTATCTAACCCTACCACTGATAACACAGAAAACAAACCTAGCATAGGGAAAGTTCACTTTGCAGATTCTTGGCTTGTGGTGGCTGGCTCCCAAATGCCACACATTTGTGCCTTTGGTTCTCTCTTTTAGGCCTCGGCCTGCTGGTACAGTGCAAAATTAGCAGGTTATTCTTTCTATCACTCTGGAATAGGGGACTCCAGACCCCCACAGAAATGTCCTTGTAACTTCAAAGAGTTTGTTCCTCAATTGGCGCAACTGGTCCTGTAAACAGACTACTTGTTTTGTACAATAGTCTATGTACTGATGTTTAGAATCAGTTTCTTGTTCACCGCTCCAGGGTATTTCAGTCTTTCCTGGGTTATTTTATCTCTTAGTCCGGTGTGGGTCTTCTGGCGTTTCAGCCCGTCTCAACTTGACACTATTCTCACCCCTCTGTGCTGTACCTGGTTTCTCAGCCCTGCATGGGCTATCCGGCCTCTCAGACTGCCTAGGTTACTTGTTGCTTGTTGCTTTCATCCCTTCATGAGTTATGTTGTGTCTCAGACCGCCGTGGCTTATCTGGCCTATCAGACTTTCTGGCATTCATATTGCTCTCACCGCCTCCGGGGGGGGGGGCAGAATCTTCTGGCTCAGCCTGGCATGGGCTATTTGGCCTCTCAGGCAACCTGGCTTCTGTATTGCTCTCACCCCCTCCTGGGGTCTTCGTGTCTCACCACCCTCCTTCCCCCCTCTTCTCTGTCAGCCGGGTACCTGGTTCTCGGCAGCAGTACTCATCAGGGGCAGTCGGCTTCTCAGTTTGCTGTGGCACTGCTGTGTCAACATCTTCCTGCTTGGGTCTTCCCCTTTGGTTCCTCCTGTCTGCGACCAATAGGACTTCGGCATTGGTGCTATTAAACAATGGTATGCCATGACTGCAGCGGCTCGGTCTCTGGCTTGCAAGAGCAGTTTACTCTGACGGCGACAGTGGGGCAGAGTAACGTTGAAGCCTTCAGCACCATGGCTGAAGCTGTTGGTGCTGGGGCTGGACTTGCAGGAACCGGCGCCTTGTTAAAGATGTCAAGCATCTTCAACCAAAAGGCCTCCCACTCCTGAGGGGTGGTGGATTGGGTGTGGAAAGGTACCTGTGATGCCTGTTCTTCAGAGGGGTGGGGACTCCTTTTCCTCGAGGAGGAAGAAGGATGATGCTTGCAAGATCTGCCGGGCGAACAAGATCTCTTGCAGTGCTTACTTTTTGTTTTGTTCTTGTGGACCCAGGACTGTTCTTCAGTTTGACGTTCTTTGCTGAGCTACCTCAAACAAGTCAGTTTGTCACCCTTGTCGCTGTGGAGAAAAGTGAACAGTTTTGGTGCCCACTCAAAAAGTGCCTTGTGGTGCATCAACTGGCCTGACCCACAATATTGCATGTAAATCTCCTCTGAGGAAATAAAGATGGATCCTGTGAGCATCATAGATTGACATCTGATGCCCGCAGTTGATGCAAGGTTTGAAACCTGAGACTTCGAAGTATTTGGCATGGCGTGAAACAAAAAGAAGAGAACTTCAGTTGAAGCATTGTTCTTGAAGCGAGAAGAGCGAGTGGAAAAAAGGAAATCACAGTGCCGCAATATATACTGCCCTGACTTCATGTCCGGTGTGGGGTGCGTAGAGGTTTAGGGAGGAGCTGATGCTGAGCCACACTGTGCCCCCCTAATGTCCACACAGTTTCCAAAGGGAAGCTGCGCTGGGAAATAGATATGAAAGATGAGGAATCTGTGGGAGGAAGGAATCCAACAGAACTTTGCAAACACGCCACACCCTGAATGATTCAGAGCTGTACCATTTTCATTCAAATGTCAACTTTAGAAATTAATTAAAGCACATTTTTGTTTTGTGTTCGAAAACAATATGTGGAGGGATCACATGCTAGTCTCTGAAAGGATGAGTTTTGCCCACAGGGCCTTTGCCAAGGGTAGGAAGTAGATCCCCCCCCCCTCTATTACCCCACAATACTCAACATGCCTGAGCAGTGGTTCCTCCTCTAGCCACCTAAGTAAACCCGCTCGCAGGATGGAGACATAGGCTAGGGGAATTAAGAAAATGGAGATTCATGTCCTGGGGTGCGCAATCTTTCCCCTCCCTGGCAGAAGAGGCTGGTCAAGCACATATTCTACATGGGTTATGCAACATGACCATCGGGAATCCGTCATTTGCTAAATGAGGGACTCCTTGCACAATATAGGTGATGGAGATCCTTCCTCTTCCAACAAAAAAGCAGTAAAAGCACACTAGTGCAGAAGGGCTTCACAGTGCCCTTTTTCCAATCTTGAACACTGTATGCCACACACTAGGCCCCTATCAACAAAAATACACCACTTGCACCAAGTCTTATTATGGACTAATATCATCTATCCATATATCCATCTATCAACGGATCTATCATATATCTTTGCAAAACAAAGAGCAAAACATGTTGAATTAAAGTTCAGTTATTTCTTCATCCTGCCCTCCCTTCCTCTGTCACACAACGGTGAGAAATGCTGCTGCAATCACATCAGCCCAGGAATGCCATAAAAGTCTTTGTTGCTTCAAAACTAACTGGACATGATATGTCTGTCTGCTGCTCCTCTATAGTTCCCCATCCCGAAAACACTATTGAATGTATTAGGGCTTGTAAACCATAATCCTGGCTAGTGGGAACAATAGCGTGCTATACAATGTTTGTTGAGGATTACAACAAAAGTGTAGATTGGCCCCACATAGGACAAGTTCCAGCTGTGGATCTGGGAGGCTTGGGCCCACAGTTGTGCTTTTTTCTGGGAGGAGGAGCCAAGGGCCCTAGGTCCTCCCTGAAGAGCAGGACACAAGTCCCTAAGCCCCACCCACTATTTTTTCAACAACCACCACACCTCATTTACACATTTGATTTAGCATGACATATGGATCCCCAACATTAACGGAATGGGTGTTGTGTGGTGAGAGCAAGAGCAAAGAAAACCTGAATGACTAGTTTTTCAACAATTAATTTGACACCAAGTAACAATTTGTTAGCCAAAAGAGAAAAAAGAAGGCACAAATGGTGGCTAAATAATTTCTTCCTCAGATGTATTTACCCAATCAGAATGTGCTTGATTCAAGATTAATCTGGAAACCTCTTCTCCAAATAGGAATCTGCCAAAATTGCACTGAGCAAGAATGTGTTGAACCGCAGGGCCAAATCAGTGGCCACCTTATTCATAGTTCATAACATTATGATTATCTCAATTTTTTATCTAAGGGGTCTCATCATGGGGGTGAGTTTACAAAAAATTGAGGGCAATATTAGGAGTGAAATCCATGAAAAGTTAAGGCTACACTGAGTGAGACCAACTGCATTGTATTAGACCCGAGGACATATTACTTATATCAATTCATTATTTAAAACAGTTTTGTTATGATTTATTTCAAACATGTGATGGTACTTTACAGAATTATATTGTGCAGATTTAAATCATTCTTCAGATTATGAGTCTTTAATCTATAATTGTCACTTTCCTTATACGCGGCAGCCTTAACTAAGGATGCACCATCTTGTTCTCCCCCTAATCTACAAGTGCCAATTCCCATCACACCGACCAGCTGACTGATCCGTGCAGTGTTCTTTTTTTTTGGGCGTTCCTTCAGAGCCACTTAAGTGGCCATTTGGCAGCAAGAAGCACTTTAAAAAAACAACAAATTAAAATGAAGTGTTCTTGAAAAGAATTGTCTAATCTGAGTGTTACAAGTGGCAGTTGATACGTTGTTCGGTATAGAAAAAATGTAAATCTGCATGCAGGGAACATGTTATACCCCAGAGCTTTAAGGCTAACCCACAGTAAATCTTTTCTAAGTCGTGTTGGGTTAGCCATGTTAGATTTCATACGTCTGAAATTCCAAAGGCCTCTTTCGGATCTAATTTTGGAGTGCATCTAGGAGAAATTATGTTAATCAGCCATCAGAATAGTGCTGGCAAAATTTTATGCGAACATCATTTCTGTCGCCTGATTCAAGTCGGCTTGTGCTTTTTTCCATAAGGCCTCAGATCTTACATTGGTGCAAGTGTTTTCTTTTAGTCTTTTTAATAGCTTTTGGAGGTGGTCGCTGTCCCAAAAGTGCACATCATTTGACCCCCTCCAACCTCCTGCCTCATCCACCCACCAGAGACTACACCCAATCTTTAGTTATCCCACACCTGTCCCTGCAGCAACCTTGCTCGCTACTGGCATTTGTCTCTTGCCAGCATGGAATTTGCTGGAAGGAACATGGTGGCTTATTTACTCCCCACAGTCACCTGGAGCAGATATGTGATGATGTAGCACTTTTCAACGCAACATTTACTTAGTGAGGAAGCCAGTTGGAGCTGTGCACAGTTCCATAATTTACTTAGTACAGTTGCAAATCAGGAGCAAGTCATTATGTCGTGGCTGGAGATCTGCTGACAATCTTTCTGCAGCTGCTTTGGGTGCCAATGGAGTAGAGTCGGAGGTGGTGGAACCAGAGGATAAAGGAAGGGGCGACGTAAAAGCACACACATATTACGGAGACAGAGTGGGAGACCCAATGGAACGGCCCATGAATGATGGAGAGGGAAATGTTATGGTGGCAAGCACCCAAAAATAAGGAGAATGGAAGACAGGGCCTGGGCACACAATGAGGGGGAGAAGTACAGAGAGCATATCTGGCAGTGGGAGAGGCAGCAATGTAGTGAGCAAGCTGGCAGGAACATTTTTGCCTGGTCAAGTACCGCAGAAACGTCTGAGGAAACATGATCCAGATCCCTGCAACTATCTCTAGAAAGCATTTAGCATGCGTTTTCTTTGTTACTCAAATTGTACAGTGCAATTTTAAAGAAACCATTTTTAACCAAGAGGATTTGTATATAAGAAACAGCAGTACTATTTCTAATTAATAACTGAAAATGTTATGCTCTCAATTTATCAGACTATAGGGAATTGCTGAAGACCAATTTTGTTTCTTGAAAAGTAAATTTGATTTGAAGTTCACTTTAACCTTTAGTGATGTTTAAATTACGATTTTGTTAGCATCCCATTTATTTGCTATATTGTGATGAACTAAAGTGTTTTAAAGGTTTTTCTAAACTGATTTGTATGCAACTCAAATCGGAGAAGCAGCTTTTTTACTTTCTCCCACATCCTGTTTTCCATACTTTCTAGCCCAAGTGTGGCAGACAGAATGAAATGACACTGTGGGGATACAAAAGCAAATGCAAAGAGAGCCATAGATGTTGCCTTTACCAGCGTATGAAGTGGGATTGTAAATTAAGACAAGGCTTGCAAAGGAGCGTGGACTACCGGGCTGCAGGCAACTCCCGTCTGGCACCCTTTGCAGAGATCATGACCCTATCATCCGAGGCATAAAATGGTGGTGATCCCTGCATCTCTTAGATTCCAGGACGTAGTGACAAAATATTTCCCCATTTAGTGATGCAGTATTATGTACAAATGGGCCAAAAGTCTCTACCCCGCTTCTTGAAGCACAGGACATACATTCACTAAGTGTTTAATAGACTCCACCTCACTTCCACAATATGGACAATCAGAATTTCGACTTTGACCGCTCTTACACAGGATTTCCTTTGTTGGCAATAGATTAAACCTCATTCTCATGACTGCATCTCTTAGTCGACCATCTGGGAATTGCTTAAGATAATTCAGTAGGTTTCCCTGTTTCTTAGGCTCTAAATAAATATCTGCATACGACGAGTAATCCGTACTTTCTTCACTAGTTCCAATTTAGTCAACTTCTAAAATTTTAGCTTTAACCTTCTCTCTGTTCTCCAACAAGGCTTCTAAAGTAATGCCATATGGGGTCATGATAGTATAACAATCATTCCTAAATGGAACCAATGGCCTCTCCTTTACAAATTGAATGTTTTTCCCATTACGGCGTATAAAGAGTTTGTATCCCTGGTTGGTAGCTTTCGATATAATAGTAATTTCTATATATGTACTACACACCTCATAGAACTTAGGCCTAGTTCAAAACGCGGCATGGTGACTGGAGCACAATTCGGGAGGCCTATAGCCCCCCTCCAAATCAGCCTTTTCTGTTTACTCAACCCAAGTTTTTCATTTTCCACCCCTGTTTCTGGACCATATAGAACCGCCGGAAAAACCTTGCCCTTGAAGAATACAACCAAAAGAACGGAGAGTAAATCAACAGTATTCGTTCTTCAAATATTTCATCTGGGCTGCCACCTGAATCTCCCAAGCGCATACTATCTCCCTACTTACGTTTAACTCTGAGGGCCTAACTAAATGTATGCCCAAATATTTGACAGATAAGACATTTAATTTAGATTGTCCTATCCTCCACGTAAATAGAGAGTTCTTTTTCTTCTTGCCATTAAAACACATGATAATAGATTTGGAGGGTTAACTGCAAGGCTATTCAAGGCCACATATGCTTCAAATCCTGTCAAGAGTCTTTGGAGACCCAGCAGGGTCCGGTCTAGAAATATCATATCATCTGCATATGCTACCCAGAAACATGGTTCACCCTGTATCCTGTGGGACACTATTCCTGTTTTACGTAGTGTTTCTGCCAGGTCGGCTAAGTAGAGATTAGACATGCTGCACATAGCACCCCTGCCTCACACCTCGAGCAGTAACAATTAGTTTAGTCACCTCCCCTTTATTACTCATCTACACTCGCACAGTGGTGTTGGAATGTAGCTGAACTAATATGTCCAAAAGACATCTAGGGATGCGCCATTCCAACAATTTAGTCACTGCCTCCCCCTGTCCACCATGTCAAAGGGCTGGGTTAAATCCAGACAGGCCAGATGGAAGGAATCTCTCCCTTTACCACAGGCTCAGTCTATTAAAGATTGTATAAGCAAGCCACTTGCATCGGTCCCAATAGTCCTCGTGAACCCAGTTTGAAACTTGGAGGGTATTCCTTTCGAGGATATCCATTCTTCCAAGCTTTTTAAAACACTTTTGGCAAATACTTTGCCCTCTACGTCCAGGAGGGCTATTGGGCGATAATTGCCAGGATCCATACGATTACCTTTTTTGTGAATGGGTATAATTACAGCTGTTTTCCACGAGTCCTGGAAAATGTTCCCATTGAGTACGCCTTCCAACAAGGTTTGCAGGATTGCGGCCCAAAGCTCCGGGTCAGGTTTCATGATTAAATTGCACAGACCATTAAGTCATGGAGCCCAAAAGTTTGATCCTAGCTTTATTGGATTTGTCAGAGTTTCTAAAGAGATGTCGATGTCCCAATTCCCACTATACTCTAAAGTAAAGCCTGCATCGTTAGGCTTTTTGTATCGGGGCCCCAAAGTAAGATATCCAATTCTCCTCTGAGATTGGGTTAGTCATCTCTGGCACGCTTGCACCCCGTTGATTATTTATCAAGGACCAAAAGTTCCTGCTAGAAGGATTTAGTATTGTCTCCAGCATTATTTCCCCCCACTTATCGCATTGATATCTGTTTGCTATGGCCCAATTCTTCTAATGTTGTTTCTCTTGCTTAATAAGGATCATTCTGTCCTGTTCACATAGAACAAGGGATATGAGGGCCCTTACTCTCCTTCGCATACTGGTCTTGCTTGCCTGGACCTCGTTATCGAAGGGGTGAGGACGAGATGACTTAAGGTGTACAGTACCTTTTTTATTCTTTGGGGACATGCCCCTGTTTAAAAGAAAGGGAACATTTTCAAAGAAAGCGCTCGCAATGTGGTTTCAGACCAACAGCACTTAATACATTTGCTAAAACAATGAAGACTTTTGTTATTCCAACCAAGCCAATTTTAACATAAATTTACCACTAAGTTTCTACAAAGTAGTCTTCCCTGGGGTTTGGTTGTTGATTCTAGATGTACAATTAAAATGTCATGGTCACTACAATTAGAGCTTTTCATTTCAAAGAAGATTGACTCTTTAAAATTATTCTCAGAGACCACTATGTAATCACTCCAGGATCTAAATCCATCTCTATGCCAAGTTGGTCTTGGTGGAGCATCTCCCAAAATCTGTCTATTTAATACTTGCAACCCCCATCCCTCCCAGAATTCTATCAATGTTTGGCCCTGTGTAACCTGGCGAGACCGATAGTCTTGCTGCTACTGCATTTCGTTTCCTAGTGCCACTTTGGGATCTAAACAATTGGAGTTCAAGTCGCCCACCAACATTGTTTCTGAAACAGGATGTTTCAATGTATACCTTTCAATGATATCCTGCAGAGCTCCCAGGCATTGATCTAACGTATAATGAGTTGGATGCCAATAGATGCTAATTGGCAATATATGCCTGTAGATTTGTCCGGTTTCCAACTCAATGTCAATTGCCAATAACCCTCTAGTATTGTACTTAAAAAATGCTCCTTTGAAGCCCAAAACATGTTGCACAGAGGTCCCCCCCACCCCGTAGGTCTTCCCCCATTCAATGTTAATGCCCCCTGACCGAACTTTGAATATCCATGCCACGTCAGTGGCATCATTGCATTAGTTTCCTGGAGGCACACTATAGGATGAATACCCAAAGATTCCATACGGGCCGAGTGTGTCGTTAGCTTCCAGTATCCCCTTACATTCCAAGAAGCCAAGGTTATGTTACTGGGAGTTAAGTTATCTTGGATCATCTCCGCTATATCCATGTTACCAGTAGGTACGTCTACTCCCAAACAAGTGTAGGGACCTACTCCAAGATGCAGGGCTACCAAAGGCCTCTCCCCTATAATTGAGGTTAATCCCTTGATTCCTTCCCCCATATCTTAATACTTCCAAGAGGTCATTATTCCAATTACCAGGGTGAAGTCTCACGTAAGGATTTGGACAGAGAGTGCTCTTAAAGCCCAACCTTTCAACTCAATCACTCATTTAACAACATAGAATAAACAACTTTAGACAAAACGTTTACCACAGCTGTTTCAAACCTTTTATTATCATGCAATTTCGCTTGAGCAATATCTTTACTCAAGACCAGGCATGAGGTTGCAACTTCCTTAAACAACATTAGAATATTACTACGATTCAAGACCAAGCCAGGGCATAATCGAGGGTAGAAGACAAAGTACAACATTATGTAGTTTGAGGCAGAATCCAGATCTGTAGAGTCCATTCAGAGCAAACTTATGCTCGAAGGCTAACTCATTCCCTGTGATGACTCTCCCCCGTTGATCCTCAAGGTTTCTGAGAGCAGTGCCAAAGGCCTCAGCTTTAGTTTGTATAGTTGATGCGCAGTTGTGGGCTATTCCCAAAACCGGCTTGAAATTATTAAAAGTTCTCTCCAGGTTGGCTGTCACCCTTAGAACGTATACTCATCCTCTGAGCACCGTAGGGCGAGCTCTCTAGATGCTTACAGAGACAGTGTTTCACACTCTTCCCCCCACCCTATTTGTCAATTGCGCAGGGGAGGGGGCACCACTAAGTTCAAGGATGTTGACTTGAATCCTGCTGTCCTGTTTTGTGGCACTACAGGATGTGGCACTTGGTGTTTTACTGTCGCCTCGGCTCCCCTGTTGCAAGACATACTGGAAGTTTGACTCTGGCATTGTGGTTCTGGACTTCGGGCCTACTTACCTCAAAGGAAATATCTTGGAGCACAAGATGTTAGAGTCTTTGACTGGTGAAGTTAAATTGATAATTTCGCCACAAAGCATCTGTTCCTTCAAGTTCGTATTTATCAAGCCTGTGAGTGGATTCCTTGCTGATCCCAGATCTTGCTCAGACTGTGTTATTAATGTGCAACTATCCTTTTTATGTTGGCCGCTGACCCTAGTAGATGGAATTAAATATGCTCCCTTGATTAGGCTGGGCTTTGATAAGGTAGAGACTAACTTTCTTTGCTTTCGTGGCTGCTTTTTCAGTCATATACAGGGAACTCAGACATTTCTGCATACCTTTCTGTGATTTCCTCTGCTGGTTTTTGGTATCACTGTTCTTCTTTGAGAGACCCAATTTTCTTTCAAGTCGCACTTTAGCCAATTCCAGCACTGCAATCTCCGACAAGCCTTGTAAATTTGGGGTCGTCTTTCCCTTTTTCTGAAACCTCAAATTCACAGGCCTCACATCCCTTCACTATATGACATTGTGTAGTGAATGCCATGTCTCTCTTAGCATTCCAACATCTCCCCTGTAATCCCAACTTACATTTCTGCCCTTGCAAACATGAGACATCCAGTGTATTCACAGAAAGACCCTCCTGGGTTAGAAGCCGTACACTCAATAGGTCCAGTTTCCGATTAATTTCAGTCAGACTTTTAGAGTGGGCTTTGACCTCTTCCCAGACATTGTCATAGAGGTTTACAAAAGAATGAAAAACAACGTTCAAAGCTGAAACAGTGGGAGAGGTCAGTCGTATTCGGTCATCCACCTCTCATAACGTGTAGTGGTGTCGAGAGTCCGAAATTTGGGGGGGATGTACTTGCACTAATGGAGCAGTCTTGTGTTGCATGGGCCATCTGATCTACTTCAATTATGGGCGTTGTCTGATGGTGACCCAATAACTGACGCATCACGTCTGCTGAATAGCTTTCTGCCCACATTCCACATTTGGTACCTCCGACTCCACGACTGCTGACGAATTAGTGTTCATAAAGTCAATCATACTGAGATCATGGACATTTGTCAGGTCAATAGTGGCAGTTGCACACTTTGCTGGAATAGCCTTTATTTCCATGCTTGCTCTAGCTCTAACTGAAGGAAAAAAGTGTGTAATTCGCAGACCAGCTATAGGCGAAGTATTTGGATCTTTTGACCTTTGTTTCGATACATGTTTTAAGTTCTTTTGTTTGATGTGGAGTGGTTACCCCTCCTATTTTTGGGGGACTCGGCTGATCCAATTGCCGAATCTACCAGCTCATCTAATAGCTGCGTTTTACTTGAGAGGTCAGAGGCACCTGTGGATGAGCATTTGTTCCAACTGCTAAAGTAAGCTTTAGGCCATGGCACTAAGGATTTACTACGCATCCTACTTGCCCTAAAGGGGAATCTCCTTCCCCATCGACATCCGCCTGACTTTTCTGGCTTCGCAGGCCTGGCCTTCTAGCCATTAACCAAGATGTTTCCTGCTCAGACTCAAGTGCTGCCAGTACTATCGCGTTCAAGTTCTGTGTAAGCTCTATGCGGTCACAGGAGCAGACAATAGATCAGTTTGCCAAGGGCTATAGGAGGAAAGAAGTCCACGTACCACGCTGCCAACCTTTGCGTGGCCTCCCACCTGCCACACTCATGCTGTTGACTGCTTCAGACAGCAATCACCTCAGCAATCAACTCTGCGGTCGCTCCAAGAGGCAATAGGGTTTTTAAACCTGCCAGTCTAACATCATAGGCAGTGTAGAAAGACTTGAATAGCACTGCTTCCGACTGTAGTCACCTCAGCAATCAACTCTGCCATCTCTTAGTAAAAGGGGTGCCTGGCGGAGGCCTATGTTACCATTAGGAATGAAAAGGCGAGGCCACTGCCTTTTGTTTCAGAGCCTTTGAAGCTCTCACACATGAGGCTTGTATTCTAGCAGCCTCGCCTTTTCTTCTATAATTGTGGCCCCCGGGCCCCAGCACGCACAGGGGCCTGCACCACAATTATGTAAAAAATGACATTTTTGTCTAAAGCCTGAAGCTCGTGCACATCAGTGAGAGTTTCAGGATTTAAAAAATAATACACAACCTCATTGTCTTGGGCTACAAGGAACTTTAGGGAGCCTCAGCAGCGCCCCGTCTCAGTGACTTTTTTCAGAGACTGCCAGGGGTCCGTACTCTAGTTAGAAGAGCATGTAGTCTTTCAGGAATATGGATCTCATGTATTTAGTGATAGCAACACCGCAAGAAACAAACCCAATGCAATGGTAGCCTTGAATGCTTTTTGCCAGGGGAAAAAGCAATGGTTGCTATAGCCCCTACAATGTTTAGCTCTTTTCAAAGTAAACATCACTCCACATTAAGATTGCACAAGCAGTGGAAAGCTTTGATTGGAATGTATTATCTGAGCATAATGAATGGGGCAGAGTACACATAAAGCACTACTTTGTCTACATGAAAAATAGTGAATGGCTCTTTGGAGGAGTGATGAATTTTCCTGTTAGAGTTTTGGGTTAGGGATTGGGGTAGAGTAGACACCATATGTCCCACATGGGACATCCGGCCCAAACCCCATCTCGAAAGGGGAGTAAATGGAAGATTATAATAACTTCTAATAAGATCACACTTGGGCCACTGAATAAGAGGGTCTTGCCAGGCACTGCTTTTAGAAGTACTTGAATCTGAGAAACGCGTGGCATGCTGTAGGGATTCTCTGACCCACAGTCAAGCAGCGGGCATGAGCACCAACAACTTTTGTCAAATGAGTTGTCAGGGGAAGCTGAGTCATAACAGAGTGGTCTGCCACGCGTGAAGGTCTGCGGCTGCAGGCTCCTTCCTGACATTAGCCGACTGGACGGAGAAGCAATGACCATAGGAGAACCAACCTCAGTTTAAGATGCACCAATCCATTTGGCACAATTAATAAATCTGTTCACCCGAATATGGTTAAGCAGTGGTGGCCCTAGGGGTACGACTAGTCGCCTACATAAAGGACCAGCATGCAGACAGCATGATGGTTCTTTGGAGGCAGAGAAAGAGCATAGAGGAGAAGTGGAGATAGAAGACCGGAGGAGATGGAGGAAGGAGACTGCAGAGCGGTGGCCAAAGGGAGAGAAAGAGGAAGGAAGGTGGATGATAAAGAGGTGGTAAGACAGAAAATTCGAGGAAACAAGGTGGGAGTGGAGGAGACCTCAAAAAAGAGGCACATGGAAGAATTATGAAGGCGGTTGAAGGAAACAAAAGAAAGGAAGGAGGGAGGAAAAGATGGGCACCGGTGAAACATCAAAGTACAGGAGGAGGCACACATTCAGGGAAAGGTTGGCAGAGATTTACAGAAGGAGGAGATAACCAGGAAGCGATATTGAGAAGGAAAAGATAGAGGAGGTAAGATTAGCAAGTGACACAAAGTAGAGGAACAAACAGACCTTAAAACCGAGGGATGTGAGTAGATGAGGGTTTCAGGTAAAAGCTTCAAGCTTGTGCCATAGTGCTCAGGAGGTGAAAAGGGAGAGAAAGGAGCAGGCGGCTCAGGAGAGATCCCCTTACCCACAAGACCAGTACGACTTAGAGGAGGTAAAGAAGGATGGTTTTAAGCAAACAAGAATCAGGACCCCAAAAAGCAGGGGGGAAAAGATAACAAAACCTAGCCTATGGAGAGGCTGAAGCGGTGAGCCTCAAAGTGGAAGCATTGGGGCGTACACCAATACTGAGCAGTCCTGGCTTTCACCATCTTCACGGTTTAGCATGCAAACACATGTGAGGCTCGCATCTGGGACAAAAAGTAGAGGGGAAGAGACTCTAAGTGCCAAGAAATAAGTGTGGCAACACTGAAACCTCCAAATTGTGAATGATTGAGAACTGATTATCGATCCCCAGAGAGACCAAAGACGGAGGATAATGACGCTCAGACTGCTGTTGGGACCCCAAAGAGAAGCCATTCTGTTGTGTTTTATTTTCCCAAGTTGGCCCAATCCTTGTAACTATCCCAATTTCTTTTTCCCCACCCTTCTGCATTTGCCTCACATTGATTCTGCTTGGCTTAATGAACAAGGGCAAGATCTTAAGTTCACAGATTTTCCTGGTAAATAATGCAGCACAAATAAGGCTGTTGTATAGGCCAGGAGATCATTTAGTTTGAATAGTTTTGTACAAAGGAGCCGAAACCCACTGGAATGGAAGTGTACGAAAACAAGGATAGATATTCTACAACCCCCTCAAGGTGATGTTTGGCTGCTTTATTTAAACAAAAATGTTCCTAGGTATATTAAGACATACAGTATTAGTCAACAAGCTATGATTTCCAGGACTTCATGTAAATAGCAGTGATAGATAGGTGAGTACTGGCATAGGACATCATCAAAAGGAGGCAAAATGATATATTTTTCTGGTGTACAACTCGAAGGCAGAATCTCAGTTATGTACAATTCTGTATTAATGTATAGAATGTAGAGTTTAAGTTACTTAACTGTAACGATTGTTCTCCAGCATGGGTCTGGCATGGATTCACATGCTCATGAATATTGCCCGTCAGGCTGGAAATGCTCAGTAAAAGAAAAACAGTTTCACTGTTGCTTGAAAACTATTGCTCCTCTAAATCAATCACTGTCCTCTGGGTCATACTGCCCCCATCCAACGACAGTCCTCTCCCTATGCTCCACCCAGTGTGGCCATCTTCTGATTTAGTAAGCACATGAAGTGGCAATATGAACGAACAAGAGCCACAGAGGGGAAGGAGCGAGGTTTTGCATGTGAATCCATGCCAGAGCCATTCTTGAGAACACTAGTTACAGGTAAGTAAATTAAACCTTCTCCAGCATGGGGTCTGGCATGGATTCACATGCTCATGATTAACAATTATATAGCAGTACACTACTCACAGACTCTTTGATCTGCACGACACTAACTTTAAATGTGCAATGGCCCCCTTGCTAGCCATTGACCCTTTACTGCAAATCTACCTTGGCACACTATCTTTCACTAGGCAAAATCTGCCTCAGATCATCCCTTGGCCTACGTTATGTCAGGGCTAAGGTTTCCTCCTCAAGGACTGTTCTCATACGCCATATGCCAGACTCTTACCTGCATACTTCCTCCAATGTCAGTCATTATTCATGGTTAACACTGTATGCTAGCCACCTGTCTTCGCTGCTAATGATCCTTCTAGCCGATGTTCCTTACAATTGCAGTATTTTAGTCTCTGTTTACGTTACCACCACATGTTAGCCCCTGCTGATGCAAATGCTCGCTACTACCCTTGATCCTTTGTAAATGTAGAATGTTAGATTTTCTCCTTTGCATTACGTAGCATGTTTGCCACAATCACTACTAAATTGCCTCCTATGTTGTTGCTGTTGTTGTTCACATCTCGCGTATGTTGGCAACATTGACTCTGAGCTCTTACAGCATTAGGCCGCATTACTCATTGCTTGTGTCCTCGATTGACTGCATAATTTCCTTAGCGTTAATTATGCACTGCGCACCACCTGCCTCCCTTATTGCCTACATCATTGTCCACAGAGACTTTATGGTGCGAGACCGACTAACTTAGTGTGACTGTGCATTTGCAGCTGCTTTACTGCCCCTGAGCTCTTGCAGCATATTAACTTGTTGCCTGCCTCCTATGCAACTGTACTACTATTTGGCTAATCCTAGTCATGACAAACCTGAGCAGCTTAGTCTGCCCATCCTGAACTTATGTCCAGCCTACTCTTTGCCTACTAACTAAACATCCCTTAATTTATGAGTATTTTCCCTGTCCCATAAGTCCTGTACTTGCACACCAATACTAACTTATGCAGACGACTAATGCTAAGTTTGCTCCTTGCACCAACACTACTTCCACACACCATTGTTGCCATGTCTAACCGCCAATCTTATAGCACCTTGGTGACAGCCATTACCACATCTGTCTTGCCTGGTAAACCTTGGATCTCTCTCACTCTGGCCACCACACTACCACTGTCGGCTCATATAACATCGACATTTCTGCCGCACTACCAGCTAACCTCTGCTATTCCCACCCCGACCGTGAAGACTAGCAACTCCAACTGCCCACTCTCCCCATCTCAATGGATTCAAATTTATGCCACCCAACCTACACTGAACCAACCTTGCCCTACAAACATTAGTAACCACAGGCTCGGATCTAGAATCAAATACATCATTCCACCACTAACAAATGATAGAGCTAAACTAAGTACCTCCTCCAAACCAAAGAGGAGAATCAAGTGTAAGCCAGACAATGGCATATCCACCAATAACCGAACCAGACAGACAACTCCAGTCCTCTGTTCAAACACCTGTGACACAGCTCCCATCAAGGGTGCGCTGGTAAATGCCAGATCTGTGATAGCTCACGCTCTTGACATTGCAGACCTTATAGTCTAAAATCAACCAGATTTCCTAGCTATAACAGACTTGGCTTCATGCAGCAGCAGGGCCCACTCTGTCACTAGCCATACCTGAAAACTATACCATACACAGCTCAAATTACCACTCACGGCATCACACACAATAACTATGCAGCTTTTATATAGACCATCAGGCCCTATTTCAACCTTCGAGGAAGGCATCACTTCGCTTGTCTCCGTAAACACCAAACCAGGGTCACAGATCATACTATTCGAAGACTTTAATCTAGGTCTCCATAACATGAATGATGACAATGCCTCAGTACTTACCAACACTATCACGGAATTAGGCTTCACCCACCACATTAATATGCCTACGCACAACAAAGGAAGTACCTTAGACTGGTTAGCCGACTTTAACTGTTATACTAAGATCCTATCTAATGAACCTTGTGCCTGGACTGACCATCGCATCATATCTTCATCATAAAAAACAACACACAACCTAACTTGATGAACTCACCGGCTCCGCCGGCACTTAGCTGAAACAATCGGAATATAACATTGGAGAATCGATTACCATTACGCCAACCTATAACCAATTTTACCTCTGCAAGCACTGACCCCTTAGCTTTGGTATAACTATACAACCATACTATACAGAAAGCCATTGATGAAATAGCGCCTCTAAAATTGCGCAAAGCAAAGCCTCAAGCAAACCTAAACTCTTGGTTCACCACCAATCTCAAAGAAGTATGCAATGAAAAAAGATATGCCGAATCCTTATGGAAAAACAACCCCACAGTACTGAATAAAGAAAAACTCTCCAAAATCTCTATACGAGATACAAATCGGAAATCCTTCAAACTAAAAGGGACACCTACAATGATAGAATCAACAAAGCCAACTCAAGTACCAGAGAACCATCATCCTAAGAGAACTGGAGTCCCTTATGCCACCAGCTGAAACCTGTACCAAAGACACCTCATGGTGCACGAATATTCAAACTGCGCTCTTAAATAAAATCTCTCTTATAATAACATTTTTTAATAAAAATACAAAACCTCTCAGGGGAACTGCCCTTGTTGGAGCCGCAGGCGACTCTTGTAAAACCTTGCCACCACTTTCTATTCGCCCCGGTATCTACCTGCGAAGTTGTGGACATAATAGCTAGCCTTAAACCATCCAGATGCCAGGGGGACAGCTGCCTGACACCAATTATCAATGAAGAAGCCAGGGACTACCAAGCCTATTTTTGATGACCTTGACAATCTGGGTGTCACCTACACTAACTATGCAGATGACACTCAGATTCTCATTCCTATCACAGGAGATTACGACACTGACTCAACTCTGCTTAACAAAATGTACCTCATTATACAAGCGTGGATGGCCACACCCGGTCTTTGTCTTAATGACAAAAAAACAGAGATACTTCTCACTGGCTCCACAGCTAGAATGAATAAACTAATCTACCATTACAAATACTTCACTATAGACTGCATCAATATAACAGTATCTATGGAGGTAAAAACTCTAGGCATTTATCTGGACTGAGCCCTAACACCGAAGAGACAAGTTAATGCCACAGCCTCGGCCAAGGAATATATACATATATAATACATTACTCACTGTAATCCTATTTGTGATGCTTGTATCTGCTTAGATTCACATGCTATGCATAGGCCAAAATCTAGTGGTAGTCACAGAGTATAATGTATGCCTTCTGAGACTTGTGGATCTACTGAGATCACATGCTATGCATAGATTAGAGAGCACAACCTAGAGAAGAAGGTGGTTTGTGAGAAGGTACAGTGGCAAATAGATGTTTGTCCCACCTGTGCATGTGCTTTAGAGTGTGCGTCTAGGCAGTAAGGCTGAGTCAAAGTATGAATGGAACGCAAAGTAGCAGCTTTGAAAACTGCATCTAAAGGAACACTTGCAATAAATGCCAACATAGCTCCTGTGCCTCGTGAAGAGTGAACTCTTGGTCTAAAAGGTAAAATCTTTTTTGACAGTGAGTAGCAAAGCTGGATACATTTGACTATCCATCTGAAGATTGCGCTTTTAGAAATATGATCCCCTTCTCTGCCAACTGCTATGGAAACAAAGAATTGATCTGTTTTCCTTAGCGGTTTAGTTTTGTTTATGTAGTACACGACTGCCCTCCTTACTTCTAGGGCATGGAGGCTTTTTTCTGCTGAATTTGACAAAAAGTATGACGTTCAATAGATTGGTAACATGGCACTTGGAAATTAATTTTGGTGAAAACCTAGGATGTGTTCCAAGAACCACCTTGTTTTTGGGGATGATAATGAAAGGGTCTTGTACTGAAAGTGCTTGCAGTTCACTGTCTCGTCTTAATGAAGTGATAGCCACTGGAAAGGCCATCTTGTAAGTTAAATGCTTCAGACTGGCCTTGTGCATAGGTTCAAAGGGTGGACCGATTAGGTTTGTGAGAAAAACATTAAGGTCCCAATCGGGTGGTGGAATTGAAATAGGAGGGTATAGTGTCCCCGGGTAGGGTGCACTTTATAAATAAAGGGTTATAAATATAAAAATAAATAAAATAGTATTTTTACTCCTTCCATGAATGCTTTGATAACTGGTACTTTCCACCAGGATATTTTGTTTTGAGAAGTAGTGTAAGCAGAGTTGCTAAGTGTACAACCTGAATCTAGTAGGTAAAGCATATAGTGAAGTATCTTCAAAGCGGTCAAGCACTGCATCAACCTGCAACCTGCCTCTGCCATACCGCACTCCATTGAAAAAAACCACCACGATCAACACCTTCTTCATCGACAAAATCAGTTTTGACAGCACGTAGACACCAACTCTACATCCACAGACGCGCCTCATGTCCCTCCATGTGAAATCTCCACACCCTCAAACAACATTCAAGACACTCTCGTCAGAGGACCCGGTAGAAACCCTCAGTCATCATTGTATACAGATGACATCCTCCCAGCATCCATCCATCCTCAAGACCCTCCTCACAGAAGCTCTCCTCACCTACCTGGAGATCATCAACAGTTCCATAACTCAAGGCACCTTCCCATCGACCCTAAAGACAGGACAAATGCTCCCCCTACTAAAGAAACTCACACTGGATCCAGACAACCAAGGCAGCTATCGCCCCATCACCCATCTTCCCCTGCTACATAAGATCGAGAAAGCTGTAGTCGCAGAACTGCAGCAACACATCGACACCAACAATCTCCTCCAAACTTACCAATCTGACGCTTTTAACAGAGTCGATCACCAGGCGCTCACGGACATCCTACAGAGCCTGTAGTAAGGTTAGCGAAACCACCACTAGATCTTCCCACTCGCTTGCCCGAGACCATTGTTTCACTAGCCACTCTTGCATTGGGGACATGCGCAGGCGTGCGTGTGGAAACAGATAAATGCACAAAGTCATCATCCCAAGCAGGTGCATTGCCCTGTGCATGCTTATCTGGTGACCGGCTATGTAGTGAGTTATTTGAAATAGCATGTTTTGTACTCTCTCTTTTCAGGTAAAGACAAATTGCTCCTGAGCATTATAATTGCTCCCAGGAACTGTTGGATTTGAATGGGGACTAGACTGGATTTCTTCTCATTGATGGAGAACACGAATTCAAAGAAACAGATGGATTGTCCGTTGGGTGATGCGATTGCAAATTTGTGGCGTTTCCCCTGTTATTAGCCAGTCATCCAGATAAGGATTTATTCTCTGCATAGGTGCACTGTTACTTCTGCTAATACCTTTGTGAAACCCTTGGTGTTGATGCAATGCTGAAGGGGAGGATTTGGAATTGATAATGCTTTTGGGCAATTTTGAAGCACAGGTATTTTCTGTGCGCTGGCACCATTGAAATATGAAAGTATGCATCTTTCAGATCCAATGTTGCCATGAAATCCCTGTTTTAATCAAGGGATTACCTCTTGCAGCACTGTCAAGCGAAACGCCTGAGGTTTGACATATGGGTTCGCTAGACACAAGCCTAGTAAAGGGTGCACAGTTAACTCTTTCTTTGGCACAAGTAATTATGTTGAATAGATGCCCTTGTTTACCTGGTCTGCTGGGACTAGTTCGAGTGTGCCTTTCTGCAGGAGGGTCTTTATTTCCTCTAGAATAATTAGTTTCTCTTGTGGCGCCATCTCCTGGTGTTTCGGAGGATGATTCTGAGGGTTTTCTTGAAACTCGGTGCAGTATCCCCCGTAAAACCGTGGATAACACCCCCAGATCGGATGTGATCTCCTCCCATGCGTGGGTGTATTGACAAATGCAACCTCCAACTGGCGTTGCATGGGAGGGTAACTGTATCCAGAAGTCATTGCTTAGAGGCAGGGGAGCCTGTGGTGGCAGAGGCTCTACCTCTACTTCTAGTTCTTTTATATCCTCTTTGAAAGTTGGGCTGGTATCCGGTCGACTGATCCCATATGTTGCCCGAGAATGAGGATTGGTCATGGTTATATCCCAAAGATTGTGGGTAACCTTGTCCATGAAATGAGTGCCGGGTGTTGAACACCCCTCGTTGGATGAAAGGCTAGCTTGTTATCGTGCTTAAACATTTATGAGTCTCATGCTTTTGTTTTGCACTCTTTAGTGCATCATCAACGGCTTTGCCAAAAATATGCTAGGTTCTATTGGCATATTTAAAAATGTGGCCTGGGCTTCCAGTTTGAAACTCAATTTTCGTAGTCAGGCGTGACTTGTGATTAGGGTGCCTTCTGCTATAACACATCCAGCATTATCTGGTGCATCTAAATTATTTGAGATGGTCTTAATGAGCGAAGATTTTAAGGCTTCAGGGACAGCATCAATTTGTTGTTAGACTGTATCCCAGACATGATAGTTATAACCGGCAAGTAGGGTGGTTTTATTGGCAATCCGTGTTTGGTGTACAGCCAAAGATGCTACCTTACTGCATAGAGTTTAGCCATTTTGACTTTCCTTGTCTGGAGGTGCCTGCGTGGAAGCCAGTGGTGTGCCTGCCTTTTTTCCTGGTTGAAGTTACTACTCATGAGTCAGGTTTTAGATGACCTCCAATATAAAGGGCATCAGTGGGAGCCGGCTTAAATAATCTTTCGATGCAGGGGTTTACTGCTCTTGTCAGGGTGGGTGTAAGTGGAGTTGGCTGAATGCGTCTCTGCACTGACTGGATAATTGGGATAAAATGAGTTACAGATTTTTTAACCCCCAGGATGTCATCCACAAAGTCTGTGTGGGGAGTCAGCAATAAGCTGATCTTGGTCTTCTGGGGATGGTACAGTGTTAATGCCTGGATCGTCATCACCTGCCGTGTGGCGAAAACGAGCCCCAGAGCCCAGTGAGCAGTTCAATTTTTCCTTCTCCTTCGACACCGAATGGCCATATTTGGCCGACGGTGCGGTCGGCGCAAGGTTGTGTCTTCAGTGTGTTTGTGAGAGTGTGTGCTTTTACATGACAGTACTGCCGGCCAGCTTATCGGTGTTGGGGGCTCACACTTGAGGTTCTCTAGAACCCCAATCGTCCTCGGTGTCACTGAGTGCCGTAGATGCCTTTGCCGGATTCACCCGCCACGTCGATGGAGGCCTCGGCCTGCATGGTGTCGGCAGCCCAAATGTTTTGTGCGTCGATGCTTTAGGGTCTTCGGTTTGAAAAGCTTGCAAGATTTGCAATACTTTTCAGAATGATCCCGTAGAAGACAATGGTTGAGCACACAGTGCGTTTCCTTCCAGGGATACTTTCGACTGCGAGCAGGACAACATTTAAAAGGAGCATTTTCCATAGTGCAAGGAAAAGGCAGCACGACGATAAACGGGAAGTGGTGCGAGGGTAGTTTCTTCACAGAAAGACATGCAATTCAGAGGGTGCCCCCATGCACTTCATTCTTTAAAGATTGAATGACCCAAATAACTATGGGGGGCAGGGGAAATAAAGAGTACGGTTAGCCTCCTATCAGAAAGGTATGAAGAATGGAAAACTCAGTCCTGGGAGGTGCAGTCTTCTTGTAGACCAATATAATCCGGCTGGTCCCTTTGAAAGAGAGCATATTAATTCAAATATTAGGCTTGTGTCTCTAGAAGGCTGGTAGGGATGGGGGTCCGACCAGTCACGTGTTAGGCTTTTGACTCATGGATCCGAGAATCAAATGCCATATCAAAATTGGGGGTTGGAGGGGGCGCTGATAGGACTAGGGTAGAGTGAGTCCAGCAACAAACATTGCCTTAGAGAGGCTGGCACTGTGTCAGTCAGATGCCAGTGAGGGCCACAGGAGAAATTAATAGGTCGTCTCAGGCCTCCATGGCGTGACGTGACCCCTGCAGTGATGGTATGTTATTTGGGACAGTGACTCATAAAGCCACGATGTCTGTTCAAGCACTGTGCCAGTGTATTCAATTCTACATACATTTAAATTCGTAGATCTTCCTAGCATTTCTAGTCGTGAAATTAACATTGAGAAGAGCATTTTTATGATTGAGTCTATGATTTGATTCCAAGAACCGTTCACCAGCCCTACTGTTTCTTGTGTGTCTCCTGATGATTTGCCAGTAGAGCCTCATGCACTTAGGCAGTTGGCCAGTTATCCCTACCTGGCAGCCCTGTGGAGCATTTCATACACAATCAAGTAGGCATATTTGTTGTATTGTGAAAAAATGACTGCTGCTATGCAGAAGAAGTTGGATGGGTAGTGTCTAAAACAACTACTCAGCCTCACACTACATTAAACCAACAGAGATCCTAATAAAAAGGTGAAACAGTCGAGACATCCCTCCTTCGCCTTTTGTGAGGACAGGCCTTATTATTTCGAGAGGTGTGGATGTGATATGCGAGGGAGGCAAGGTATCACGAGTAGACACTGACGAGAGCTGCAAGTTTCAAAACCTTTATTGATGGTTTAAAAGGGGTTTGAAAACTCCTATCTTGCCCTATAACTAAGATGGGAGTATTCTCGACCATCAAACAAAAAGCAAATATAGTCCTAGTCAGTCTTTAGTCAAAATAAAATGGCCAATACTAATAAACCCAATGCCTGCTATTTTTCTAATACAATAAATGTGTAAAGGGAATGTGTAATGCAAAAAGGAAAATCAGTGTTCAAAAGAAATGTCAGTATGGGGGCGCTGTTGAAGAGCCTAAGAAATGGCTGCCTAGCTCTGGAGCTCGGTGAACTGCCAACATCCATCCGAAATTATCGGTGAGAATATTACAATTTCTCTGCCATCACTGCCACAGCGGATAGCTGACACCCTGCTGCATGCCCACTCCTAATCTGGGCGAGAACCAGTGCCAGGAACCCACGCTGCGACTGCCCACAACTTTGGCTCGGTGTGCGGCCCTGCTGGCGGCTGGAGCCGCGTGACTTCACAGTGCAGCTGCCCGCTGCTGCGTTTGGGCTGTCCCCGCAGGCAGGTACCCATGGCGCTGCGGTTGACTGTAGCCGCGGCTTACCATCTGTGACTGCGGCCCCTGTGAAACCCACCTCCGACATCTACCGTCCTGCGTGGCCACCTGCCTGAGCCCTCTACGGCCATAAGAGCGACACCAGAGGGGCCCCTGAGCCTGGAAGCATCCTGCGCCCTCAACGATATCTTGACACGGGTGGAGTTGTTACCGGACTGCACCCCTGCTCCTCCCGCAATCCCTGGTACAGCCTGGTATCCGCCCGCAGTGGGGCTGAGGTGGACCAGACAGGCTGCAACGCTGCGCGGGAAACCCTGGAGTCTTCTGGTCTCAATGTAAAACGCGATTGCCCCTGGAGGGGCACCGTTGCTGGGAGCTGTGCAGGGATTAGAACATCACTGCGGCTGGGCCTTGTTTGCCGCACCGGGCTGCTGCATTGGCCTTCCGCTGGACTTCGCGAGGAGTGCGGGCACAGCCGCCGTCAAGGCTGAGAGGTGGGTGCTGGGGGGCCGGACTTGAGTCGGTGCCTTTTCTCCTCCTGGCTGCGTCCTTGTGCGCCCCCCCCCCCCAGTAGTCTTGACATCTTTCCACACAACACCCAACGTCAGGCCCGAGGCACTCCATTGCCTGCCGCCCGCCCCCTCAGGATCCAGGGCAGCGGCCTCCTCACCCCAGCGGCCGGACCCTTGCTAATGTGCGGCAGACTAGGCCCGCACACTGCGCCTGGAAACCCATAACATTGCGGGCTGTAATGCTCAGCAGCACCGACTACAACTCACTTTCTGAGGGCCATACCTCACGCCCATGTCGATTACCTATCCATAGAGACATTATCTGCCATGGAACACACTGAAAGGCCAACGGAGGTGAGGTGGTTACCCATACACCTCCTCTGACCTCCCTTATCCACGCCATCATTGGCTCAGAGTGTGGTCTACAGCCGAGACCTTATCACCATATTGAGGCGTGCATCCTTTGAGCTGGGAGATACACAATCAACGTGCCGACCCCAACTGCCTGCTACGGTGCCCCAGGGCCTGCAGTGCAGTACACTCTCTACCTTTGCTACTACTGTGAGGTACTCCTCGGCCCCCACCTGGCCAGCTGCCCAGCCGCAACACCCTGACACCAACCATCTGCCTATATCACACACCCAATCGCATCAACATGTCTAACAGATCCCGGGGCGCCAACAAAACGGGAGCCATGGATAAGTTTACTAAGGCAACGCCTATATCAGAACTGGCCCATACATCATCTAATCAAGAGGAACCTGCCTCGCCCCCGACTGCCCCGGTACCTGACCTTGCAGCAATGATGGAATCTATGGCCAAGAATTTCGCCTCTTTTCACGAGAAATTAGACAATAAAAATGCCAATGTCGCTTCACTTACATCCCAAATAGATCACGCAGGCACCAGGATCACTGAAGCAGAATCACGAATTAGCGCCAAAGAGGATAGCCTACACACCCTCCAAGACACAGTTGGTTCCCTTAACTGGAATATGAAACTTGTTAAGGCCAAATGCGACCTGGAATCAAGATCGCGCAGGAACAACATACGCATAATTGGTGTTCCTGAGAGTGCTCTGAAGGGTCGCATGGAACTAGCGGTCGAAGATCTGCTAAAAGAGCTGCTTGACAACCCCGATCTGTCCCCTTCTTCACTGTTGAGCATGCTCACCATGCCCTATCACCACGTCCCGCACCTGGAGAATTCCTCAGGCCTGTTATTGCCAAAATACTCAACTACAGAGACAGGGACCTTATCCTCCGCCTATCACGTGAGAAAGGGGAACTGCGCCTTGGCTCCCAAACAATCAGGATCTTCCCCGACTTCTCAGTGGGGGTACAGCAGGAAAGGTGCCAGTTTTTCAGGATCAAGAAGATGCTGCGAGAACGGAACATCCCCTACGCAATACTGTTCCCAGCACGGCTGAAGTTCACCTTTGAGGGGAAACTTTACATCTTCACGGTTCCCGATGAGACAGTGAAGTTCATAGAGGCTCAGATACCGCTCAACAATCCTGCTGCAGACCACATGGATATGGACAATGGCTGACCCGCACCTAAACTGCTCCTGTTCTCCCTAATGACCTGGCAACTAGAATCCCTCAGCATCTGATATGTTTGCTTTTCCCCACGGGCGCATGTGGTGCTCCGACACTGGGCTCATCATGCCACCCAGGTCAACAGTGGAGTCTCCTGGTGACAGCCATACCAATCACGAGGCGACACTAGCTTCTACTCCTACATATTTTGTCTTTCTCCAGCTGGGCTGATCTGAATTGCTGGTCCAGGACTACAGCTGCATTAATCCCGTCCACTGGCCCACATGCCCTTGTGAGGGAAAACTGTTTCCTAATGACCTTCACAGCCGAACACACGTACCTCTGTGGTACTTCACTATTGCTCTTGTTTTTGGTTGGCAACAGCATACCCCACTGCGGTTGCAATAACTACGTTGGAAGTCTTGTTTGGTGTGAGCCCCCGTTGGGCTAGGAGTGGGGTCGGTCCACATTGAGATTGGCCCACTGACACCTGTTTCTGGGGATTTGTTGGTGATTGCAGGAAGGGGCAGGGCGAGGATGCCGCCGGCTATAGTAATGTGGCGAGAGAGGGGGGGGGGGGGTATTGTTTGGGGAAGTTATATTGGAAATGGCAGAGGCAGACCAGCACATCACGTCATGTTAGAGCGTCTCAAGGGTAACACAAACTGCAAATACACGCTATGACAAACGAGCTGGGATGTGCCCTAGACAAGTGAAATGCCCACTACCATAATGTCCTAGAATATCCGGGGATTGAGTAACTACACCAAGGCCCGCAAAATCATGGCTTATGCCCATAGACAAGGTAGTAAGATACTGATGCTGCAGGAAACACACTCTAAGGGTCGCCTGGCAATGAGCATAGCACCATCATGGGGACCTAACACTACACATCCTACTCCACACAGAGCAGAGGCGTGCTGACATTGATTCATAAATCTATTAAATTGATACTTCACAAGAGCTACATAGATCCCGAAGGCAGGTATGTCGTATTACACTGTACAATGGTAAACAGGGAGTACCTTCTTGTAAACACTTATGGACCCAATGTAGATACCCTGGATTTCGTGGACACTATGGCCTCTATACTGCTGGGCTATGAGGGAATTCAGATCATCTGGGGAGGTGACATGAACTTGATACTAGACACTAGCTTGGATAGGACAGGGACTGCACCCAGATCTTTGTCAGGTGCAGCACAGAGATTACATATACAAAGCGCAACACTTGACATCCGGGATGCTTGGAGAGTACTGCATCCTCAATTACGTGAATATACCTATTATTACTATGTCCATGATAGTTCCTCCAGAATTGATCTGTTCTTGGTGTCTAGTGAAATGATGGGCAGGGTGGATGGAGCGCAGATACTGACCCGCACGCTATCTGACCATGCCCCAATTACCTTATCAGTGGAACTGGGAACACCCGTCTCGACTTTTAGCACATGGCGCTTCAAGTCTGCTGCCCTCATGGACATTGCGTTCAAGGCCGACATATTAGCGGATATTGAGACCTTTTTTGAGGGCAATACCCCTCAGGCTACTACCACAGGTATCCGGTGGGATGCCTTTAAAGCATATATCAGAGGGATGTCCATATCTAGGGAAACGGGAGTGCTGAAAACGATAAGGACAGACCTCAGTCGCACTGAATCCAGGCTGAGAGAGTTGAAACAGGACTGCTCGACAGTGGCTGACCCTGCAAACTCGCACTAATTAGCGAGGAACTCATGACATTTAACACAGACGCCACCAGAGAAGTCCGATACTTTAGCCGCCCCACAGGCTGCACGAAAGTATGGTGAGGGTGAAAGACCCGGGAAAACACTAGCAAATCTAACAAGAGGGGAATGGGGCCAGGCCCAGATTGCCTCTGTCAAGGATGAACAAGGCAGTTTGACGATGTTCGGACCAGCAGATATTGGATATCTTGACCGAGTTCTACACAAACCTATATTCTCTACCCCCGGAACATAGTGAACACATGAGAGATCTCCTTGATCAGATCCCTACAACATGTATCTTCTCCTCGACCAGGCACCAGCTGGATTCTCCGATCCTAATGGATGAGATAGTCAGAGCCATCTCAGACCTCCCTAAGGGTAAAGCGCCGGGTCCCCGACGGGTTTACATCCAAATTTTATCAGGAACACATTGCCATACTGGCCCCCAAACTACTGGAGGTCTGGGTCGAGTCGATCTGCATGTTTGTCCTTCCTCCCTACTTGTGCGAAGCCGTCATAACGGTGTTGCTTAAACCCGACAAACCTGGCAATTAATGCGGTTCATACAGGCCCCTCTCCCTTATGAACATAGACACCAAGATCTTCACTAAGGTGATAGCCAACCATTTCCTCCCGATTATGACGTACCTGGTCCATGAAGATCAAGCAGGCTTTGTACCAGGGAGATCCACTTCTCACAACATCTGGCGGCTGTTCAATGTGATGGCCAGAAATGACCAGGACTAAAATGCCATTGTGGTCACACTCGACGCTCAAAAACCATTCAACATGGTCTCATGGAAGTATATGTGGCTGGTGATAGAGACAATCGGTATTGGCCCCAATATTACTGGATACATTAAACTGCTATACACCTCTCCAGTGGCTAGGGTCCGGGTCAATTCCCTGACATCCACATTGTTCACACTCTTCAGAGGCACCTAACAGGGTTGCCCATTCTCCCCGATCCTCTTTGTGCTAGCGATAGAGCCAATGGCGGACCACATCAGAGCACGCCACTCCCATAGGGGAATTCAATTGAAAGACACCCCCGAGATTATATCTCTACGCAGATGAAGTATCATTATACATTAGGGACCCCGCCACCCATCTTGATCCCGTATTATGTGACATTACACGCATAGGTACCTTTTCGGGATTCACAATCAACTACTCCAAGTCCGAGGTCTTTACGCTTACAAACTCTACTCAACAACCAGTCACTGAATACCCACTCTGCTGGTCCCCTGGCGGGATCAGGTATTTGGGAGTCCAGATGTCCCTATCCAAGACCACCCTGCTGGCAGACAACTACCTGGCCGCAGCACAGCTAGCTGAGTCGAAAATGGCACGGTGGCCCTCTCTCCCACTGTCATTCGCTGGGAAAGATGGTTTTGTTCCCCAAGTTGCTCTACACCTTCAGTAACATACCCATCTGGCCTGGGGGGAAATACTTCGAGACTGCACAAATCCTGTGCACAGTTCCTATGGCACTCTGGTACGGTGCGCAAGAAATGGTCAGATATGACGCTTTCATATGAGAGGGGGAAATTCACTGCCCCTGACCTAACATTATATTGGATAGCTGCACAGGCCCAATACGCCACTCACTGGTATCCTAGCTCTCTATCTCGCCCACATGTAAAGCTGCAGATCCTGGCGGCAACTGGAGTTAATATAATGACCCTCATATTACATCAGCATTATGTACCCGACTCCCCCCTTGACCCAGTCGGAACTACCCTACGTGCCTGGGATCGACTACTGAATGCGACAACGGAATCCTGCCCCCACTATAAATGGCTCCCCGTGTGGATGTTCCTCGGGCTAATGCCTACACACGACACAGCCCTGGCTCGGCACTGGGGGACTCTAGGCTACCAGGCACTAATAGACTTCTATCCCGATGGAAGTTTTACAGACCCACAGACATGGAAGCTGGGCCACTCTGAGTCTGCACTTGAGATGCTGCAATATTATAGGCTCAGCGCTGCATTCCGCGCCAAATGGCACGCTTTCCCTGACGAGCCCCCTGACACCCCAGAGATTGCATACATTGCCAACTCGAGCGGTGCCCGTGGTGTTGTCTCATTATACAAAATGTTATTGGTGGGAACCCCACCCAGCCTTCCAGGGCACGTAATGAATGGGCGGATGAATTGGGCCTGGAGGTCTCTGACCAGTTAAAGAAAAAGGCGTGCTCGCACACCAATAAAGTGTCCCTCAATTTCCGCTACCGAGCTATGCAGTATAAATTACTGAACAGGTTGTATTACACCGCTCTCAAAATCTCTAAGTTTGCCCACACCACCACACATTCCTGCTCTCGCTGCAGGGCAAAGAACGCGGATCATTTACATATGTTCTGGACATGCCAAAAACTGGAAGAATTCCGGGGAGAATCCTGAGGACACTCGTTGATATCACTGGTACTGAGATCGATCTTGTTTCACTAGTTTTGTTTGGGGTATGGAAATCTGACGACACTAGACGCATGGCTAAATTCCTGAATACAAGCTGCATGGTAGCCAAGAAATGTGTACTTCAAAGCTGGAAGAGTCCCTCTCCCCCGACATTTCAGAAGTGGCTTAACGTGCTTACATGGTCCCGGAATGGTGAAGAGTACCTTACTATGCTCCCTACTCACTCCCGCCCCAAGAACATATGGTCCGCATTCAACAGTTACCTTAACAGTCAAGAGGAGAGCACATCTGAGAGCGGCTCGGCCCCGGTCCCAAAGTGAAGTCCTTGAATGTCATGGTGCACCATAATTGACTAATCCTCCACTTGCTGCTGTATTATTCTTGCAGTTGATATATTACGTCCTTTGTGTATATTGATTATATCGCCTGCTCCGACATATGTGTTTGTTGTAAACCTTTGCCAACAAAAATAAAAACATTTTAAAAAATGTCAGTATGGCTGAGTAAACTCCCTTCCCCACGTTTTGTAGCAAGGGGTAAGGTGGCACACTTGGACCTTGCGACACACACTAGCTTCGGACACAAGGATGCAGTTCGTTTCGTGGACCAGGGCCCCTTGGACTACCATGAAAAGTCACTAGTTTATCTGCTTGAACTCTTGGCTTTCTCTCACTCCAGCCCAGGTCACCTTTTAGCTTGTAATACAGTCAAAAAAAGTTTGTTTCCTTCTGGTTACCCTAATTCAGTACAGGTTTCCCTCCGACGGGGTCAAACCTTTCAATCACAATTTGTGGGGGTTTCCTTCCCTAAGCTTTAAATCCCACCTTCATAGGCTTCCCTCTGTTGGGCTCAAGCCTCTTTTCACTTTCCTTCCACTGTCGAAGACTTTTGAAACTGCAAGGCTTTAGCTCTTACCATGGCATGACCACTTCAACCTTCTTTCGGCAAACATCACTTTTTCTCTCCTAGACCAATGCCTCTTCGTAAATGTAGTTTTGAGCACAGTACTTTCTAAGTTCAAAAACATCTCTCACATACAGGTTTCCCTCTGCTGGGATCAAAACTAACAGTTCAAATCTTGCACCTCCGTTTCTTTCTCTTCCCATAGCTTCTACGGCATCAGACATTTCACAGAGACTTTCGATTGGGCAATCTTCTTTCCCTGGACCAGTCTGCTACTTTGTATCTTTAATTCACAGTTCTTTACAATGCTTTGCTTTCTCCCACGTCTTATCAGCACACATGCAACCTTCATTCGTCGGATACTGTTGCTGTCAAGTTTCATTCAACACAGACCAGACTTTCATTGTTTTCATCAACTCACCAGCTGTGTTAAATCATTTTAGTCTTTCGCAGCTTTGATACTGAAGTCAAGGCTGATACCACAACTGAGGATGAACCTCCCCAACTCTGCCGTTCACTCGGGAGGGTGGCTGGTATCCTTGAAACACAAAAGAGGTTTGTCTCTTCTCTCGAGCTGGGCTTCCTTGCGCAACCTTCAAAGCCCTTAGGAGGCAACAATCTCTCGGTGGGGTGTCCAAGCTTTCGTTGTACCTCGGTTCCATCCCTTGGTTTGTCGCTCTGCTCCTCCTGGTTTGCCCTCGCCCTGGAAGAACTGCTCCTTCTCGTGCCTGGCCTTGCTCAGAGTGTGTCTCAGTGCTCCACCTTTTAACCATGTGGGGAGAGCCAATAGGTACCAGGTGTATGCAATTAAGGTCAAGTGCCTGACCCTGCCTAATCTTATAAGTGGGACATGTCCAATGTATTGCATGGGTGGTACTCCTTTCAGCCTCTGATCTCCTCTTCCTCGGCTCAGTCTTTGTGTAGGAAAGGGGAGGTTGGAAAGTTGGAATATCCTACAAAATAGGATGGGACAGGGGTATTTGGAAAGGGGGAACACCATGTCTCACCATTGGGCAGCTTTGACGGGGAAGCTGCTTCCACCAGTCTTCATACGTTTAAATCTGGGCGCTAGTAAGAGGTTGGCGTTAGCTGTTCTTGCGGAGCGGTTAGAGGTTTGTCTCGAAAATCTAGCAGTGAGGTATTGTGGGGCAGCATTGTATAGACATTTATGTGTCAGGGAAGCTGTTTTAAGGAGAATTTTGTCTTTTGTGGAAAGCCAGTTGCTAGATCTTCTAAGGTCAGATATATGGGCTTTCTTGGGAATACTGAGGGCTGCTCTCAGGGCATTATTTTGTAGAATCTGGATCTTATTGGTAATGTATTTGTTGCTCTCTACGTATAAAGCATTGCAGTAATCCAGTTTGGATAAGACAAGGGCTCTTGCTAGGGTGATACAGTTATTAGATGAGAGGAAGGGCTTGGGTGCTCTGATTAGCTTGCACATGTAGGCAGTAGCTGAGGCCATGGAATTTACTTGTTTTTTAAAGAGTAGAGTAGAATTTAGGTAGAATCCAAGGGTTTTGACTTCCTTGGCTACTTGGATAATATTATTGTCTATTTTGAAATTCGAGTAGAGATGGCCTAGTTTGTTGAGGTTGGCAGAGGTGCCGAGGAGGAGGAGTTCCGTTCTGTCATCATTCAGGCATAGTCCATGGGATGCCATCCATGCATGGATGATGAGGTACACACTGTTCACAAAGGCCAAATCCTTGTTATAATCTCCGTCAACGGGATGAGGATCTGTGCATCATCCGCGTTGCTGGTGTAGGTGATACCAAGGCCGTTTAGATCATCAAAAAGGGGCTTTGTAAAGATGTTGTACAGAGTAGACGAGACGCAGGAGCCCTGGGGTATGGGGTCAGCAGCTGCTAAAGGTGAGAACACCCGCATTGTTCTATTGTCAAGGAAGGATTGAATCCAGCCTATGGCTTCTTGCGAGAAGTGAACAGCAGAGTCCAAGTGGTTGCAAAGAATCTTATGGTCGACCAAGTCAAATGCCGCCGAGAGATCAAGTAGCAGTAATAATGCTACCTTACCATTGTCTCTCAGGGTGCCTATTTGTGCTTTAAGGTCAATGAGCATGGTTTCCGTTCCGTGTAGTGATCTGAAACCTGACGTACTCCTAGTAGATGGTTACATTCCAGATATTGTTGGATGGTCTGGAGGGTTGCCCCGAGCAATGCCAGTGGTTAAGATTCAGTCTAAACCTTCCAGCCATCACCTCTTTGTTTTTGCTTTGTCACCCCGAGTGGGACGGGTATGCCCAGACGTGGGTCCCGTGCCTGCTGGGCCTAGAGACCCAAGCTACTCCTCACTGATGAGCCCCAACAAGGGTGAAACATGTTTGGGGATGCTTGTGGTCTCGTGCAGAAGGGATGTGACCTAGCAGTTCGGGCTGGACTTCCCCTTTTGGGGTGGGGCCAAGCCTGATTTGCATATGGTCTTTCCCCTTCTGTAATGGCTTGGCAGGCGAAGAACGATGGTCTGGAGGGTTGCCCCGAGCAATGCCAGTGGTTAAGATTCAGTCTAAACCTTCCAGCCATCACCTCTTTGTTTTTGCTTTGTCACCCCGAGTGGGACGGGTATGCCCAGACGTGGGTCCCGTGCCTGCTGGGCCTAGAGACCCAAGCTACTCCTCACTGATGAGCCCCAACAAGGGTGAAACATGTTTGGGGATGCTTGTGGTCTCGTGCAGAAGGGATGTGACCTAGCAGTTCGGGCTGGACTTCCCCTTTTGGGGTGGGGCCAAGCCTGATTTGCATATGGTCTTTCCCCTTCTGTAATGGCTTGGCAGGCGAAGAACGATGGTCTGGAGGGTTGCCCCGAGCAATGCCAGTGGTTAAGATTCAGTCTAAACCTTCCAGCCATCACCTCTTTGTTTTTGCTTTGTCACCCCGAGTGGGACGGGTATGCCCAGACGTGGGTCCCGTGCCTGCTGGGCCTAGAGACCCAAGCTACTCCTCACTGATGAGCCCCAACAAGGGTGAAACATGTTTGGGGATGCTTGTGGTCTCGTGCAGAAGGGATGTGACCTAGCAGTTCGGGCTGGACTTCCCCTTTTGGGGTGGGGCCAAGCCTGATTTGCATATGGTCTTTCCCCTTCTGTAATGGCTTGGCAGGCGAAGAACGATGGTCTGGAGGGTTGCCCCGAGCAATGCCAGTGGTTAAGATTCAGTCTAAACCTTCCAGCCATCACCTCTTTGTTTTTGCTTTGGAGGTATGCCATCTTATCTAGGATTTTGAGCAGGAATGGCACTGTACAGAGTTCTACGTTATTTTCGCCGACCTATTTTTCAACGTGGAACTTTGCATCGTCAGAATTTTCATCGCCAAAAACCCAGTTTTTTCTATTTTTTATTTTGGGGGGTGTTTTGTAGGTGTTGGGGTATGATTATAATAGTATTGGGGGGAACCCCCCCAGAATTAAAAAAAACAAACTGGTTTTGGCGATGAAAATTCTGACTATGAAAAGTCCCACGTTGAAAAATAGGTCGGCGAAATAACGTAGAACCATGCAGAGGCTAGGCTGAGCAAGGCAAGTATGGCACACATTGTAGTATACTAATTTGGGAGCGGGCGCCATGCGGTCAGGAAAGTCAGATGCCGGCAGTGTTTGCGGGATTTCGCAAACATAAATGGCGTAGTACATAGGAAGTGTAGTGCGCATGCAAGAGCGGAGCGTGAGATGGCAAGTGGAGTATTTTGCTAGTTCGACTCTACATACTTGCACTGCGAGTGTGTGGGCAGTCAAATCATTTCAGCGTAATGCCGCATGAGATCAAAATTAGTTTTTAAACCGGAGGGGCTACTTTAGAGCTTGCAGGGAACAAAAAGTACACAGGTTCTGAGGCACAGATAGCAGGGAGTCAGGGGTAGTTCTTACTGGATGGGCGACAGCGTGCAAGAGCCCATACGGCTCCAAGTGCTGCAAAATTAGGCAGGCAGCCTAGTGTTGATCCCAGTGATTTTCTGATGGCATCACGGAGTGGGCACTGCTCCAGAAGTAGAAGGGGAACTCCTGCTCCACCGAAGCCGAAGTGAAGGAATATTGAAGGGAGTCTCCTCGCGGCTCCGATGCGGCAGAGACAGGCAGGAGAAAGGGGATGGCCTTATTAGGCGGACCTTGTGCAGGATGGGCCGGCTAACACCATCCAGTTGTGATGCTCAGTGGAATAGGCTCATGGAGCCAATCACAGGCTGCTGCTTTGAGGAAGATTAGTAGGCAGCCAAATGAACAACAATAATAAGAGCGGCCATTTTGGGGGACCAATCTCATGTGTGGCAATGGCGGTAGGGTTTCCAAACACGTCGGGGCATCACATATAATTGAATGATGCTTGTAAGGCGCTATGGGCACCGGAGGGTGGTTGTAGGAGATTCTCAGATGCTGCGTGGTGGGGAACATGATGATCCCAGTCCGGCGGTGCTCTATCCGACGACGCAACGCACTTCACAGGCAGAGTGCAGCTGGTGGAAGGAAGGGCACCTGCCCTCCCAAGACGGCGTCTGCAGGCCAAGTGACCACCTGAGACAGGCGCTGGCCTTATTAGGCGGGCCTAGTGCAGGATGGGCCGGCTAACGCCATCCGGTTGTGACGCTCAGTGGAAATAGGCTCCTGGAGCCAATCAAAGGCTGCTGCTTCGAGGAAGGTTGCTAGGCAGCAAAATGAACAATAATACGAGCAGCCATTTTGGGGGACCAATCTCGTGTGTGGCATTGGCGGCAGGTTTTCCAAACACGTTGGGGCATCGGAGGGCGAGACGCGGTATTCCCTTCCCTGTAACACCTTTACCCCATCCTACACAGTAGGATATACTTTGGAATTGAACCCATCCCCTCTTTTCCGACACAAACACTTTCACACAGACAACTCACTGTGAAAGAAAACAGACTAACACCCGAGCCATATACCGGGCGTGTCCCACTACAATGGTCAGGCAGGGTCAGGCAATTACTGATCATTACACACACCCGACTTCCATCACACTTCCCCCACACGGATAAAAGGAGGAGCATGAAAGCCCACTTGGAGCAAGGCAAAGCACACGAGGAAGCAGCCGTGCCAAGATGGCAGTTTAATACAAGGCTTAAGACGGCAAAACCGAAGGGGATTGCAAGGCGTGAAGTGCCCTTGACCTTTTCACTGAAAGTAAGGTATCTTTCATAAGCCTTCGAGAACAGGAAACTTAAGACCTGGAATTACAGCTAAAGAATCCTGCATTGTGTGGCGGAGGTACCCGGGGCTCTCCTGCGTCAACAGTCAAGGCAAAGAGAAGCAATTGCCACTGTGGTCCTGTCCTTGGTTCCTACAACAAAGCAGCACCAGTGAAGTCCACATAGCCAGTAAGTTGGGGGGACTGAAACCAAACCGTTCTGTATGGAAACAAAGGTTGATAGCAGCAACATTGTACAAAGAACATTGAAGAGAACAGTTCATAAAGCGTATGTGGCGGGTGTCACATATATAATCTGAACAGCAGATGAATGATGGAACTTTAAAACTAAAGTACGATACCATAGACGGAGAGGTCCTAAACCATGTGGGAGCTAATTCGAATGTCTCTGTTAGGTATCCAACCAAAAGGTAACAAAGGTCAAAACAAGAGGAATTGTGAAATCGAGGTGGTCCTGCAGTGGGTCAAGCCAAACCCTGTGCTAATTCGAAAGTCTTCGATCGATGAAGTAAATTGAAATTGGTCCGAGCCCAGCTGAGGGAGACTAATTGTAGAAAAGGGATTTGAGCCTGGCTGAGGGAGATCCGGGGTGAACCGTGAGTCACCCGAGAAAAGAAAATACTACAAACATTTCATCTAAGGGATCTGAACTCAGATGAGGGGGATCTAAAATGAGGAATATTGTGGAAAAGGGAGTGAGCCTGGGTGAAAGGGATCTGGGGTGAATAGTGAATCACCCGAAGTGAACACTTGTACAAAACATAGGAGGCGAAGAACTTGTGCACCAAAGGCCCCGATGCGAATAATTGGAACTGTATCCTCGTGCTAAAGAAGTCGGAGACTGTGCTAGGCTCGAGTGAACGGCCTTGTCCAGTGCTGAAAAAGTGGGAAAGGGATGCCAACGGCCTAACAACCCGACATATCATTTGGAACACTTTATGACATTGTTCCCCCACAATGTTTGTATTTAGAGGTAAGGATTGGCAATAGGTTTTTTCAGTATAGACCCATTTATTTTGACAAAGACACCACTAGGACTGCATTATTATTATGTAATTGTCGTAGCTTGCTCCCATCGGTAGATTTAAGCTTAGATAGGCGCTCATCCCATCCCTTTTGAAGTTCAATAAACACCCGTGAACTGAGGTCACTTGTGTCTGACTTGCTGTTGATGCCATGCCTTCCTTACAGTAACTTATACTGTTCTTGGTGGCATGATAGCATAGTGCTGAACTACTCATTGGTTGTTCATGCTGGTCAAATCAGGTTTCCGTGTGGTGAGTCACGTTGATCCAGAGTTAGTTCCAAGCAAAGCTCTGTGCAATTTGATGACACCTCCAGGTTTGGTTCAACGGCCAAGCTGGTTTGAGGGTACAGCTGCGTAGTGAGTGGTACAATGCTTTCACCAGTTTGAGTCAAGGTCCCAGTCTGTTTGATGCAAAGATCGTGGTGGTTCAATGTGCTGTTCTTAGATGTGGTGGTACGAAAGCACCCGCAGCAGTGAGCTTCTTTTCTAGAAGAAGCAGAGATGAGTGCAGATGCGTGATGTAGCGTCTAACTATTTCAACGGGTGCACGCAGTGTTTTGAAGTTCGAGGAGAGTACCAAAGATTTAGAACACTGTCTAACTCAGTTCAAGGACAGTTCAAAGGATAGAAAACAGGAGTTCAGAGAGCTTTAAGGCTCCTCAGAGTGCTGCATGTCCCAATCGAGACACTCTGGGACAAGGCGAGTTCCTTTTCTCCTTACTCCCAGGTTAGGGGGCTTAGCTGCCCCCTGCAGGGGTCCTTCACCTCCAGTGAGAAGCCTGGTCCAGTGCAGCTTGCAGAACGCAGGCCATGGTTCAAAAACAAGTCAAAACCAAGGTTCCCTGGTAAAGGTTTTAAGACACAGCTTGCCTCTGCCTCGGAACCACTCTAGCGTCACCTCACAACAGGACGACTTTGGAATGGACTGCACTCCCAAAAGAAGTCCAATACATTCTTCGATTCTCCTTTAAAGTCCAAGATGAATAAATGAAGAAGTGGGCAACCCCTTCCTTATAAAAGTAAGAGCACAAGATATTGGACAATAGCAAATCTGCAAGGAGTACAATCCCTGTCGCTGTGACAAGTGACCCTTGCCTTCTTGCATCATACCCAAAGTGCCTGGTGCTGCAGGAAGGGGAGGAGGAAGGAAGTAAAGAGTACCATAGAAATGCAAAGCAGCAATCCCTTTTTGGTTTCTTTGCCCCTTTACCACTACACTAACTCTGCCCTCTACCCAAGTCTGCAGCTTCGAAGGCCCTTTGGTCTAAAAAACCCCTGGTGGTGTGAGGTTGGCTTCTGCCCTGTGCTTCAGGATTAGACTACCACCCTTTCAGAGATGGATTACTGGCACCACTTTATTATTTAATAACATGGTAGGCAGGGCGTTCACACCTTCACCAGATGGCAATCCATCAAATGGATTCATATGTAAAACTCCCTACAATTGTGTAGTCCTGCCTGGTGTGGGGTATCTTGATAGTAACCTGTAGATATGTGAACAGGGTAGGCATATTTTGTTCTTGCATTACATAGTTCTGATTTTCTGTGCTACGTGTATGTAGTTTGCTTCTTACCATAATTTCTTTGAGATTGCCTAGTTGTCGCATGTATATAATACAACCCTACTTGCCTTATAGTTAAGGTGAAAGCTATGATCCATTGACTTGTTTGACATATTATGACATTTCCCCAAATATGTTTATAAGGCTGAGCTCCCAAAAGTGAAATGTTTGATGCACTTTCATTTAACGATTTAAAAATGATAAAGCATGATAAAAGGGTTGTTTTTGTACTTTTAGCTTTTGTTTTCCCACAGGGAAAATGTGTAGTTCTTGAACATGCATGCAGCGCAAACTGCAGGATGGTGTTGCTTCAAATTTGTTTCAGGAGCAAATACAAAGTGTTGCAGAGGAGGTTTTTGTTGGTTTGGCAGAAACATGTTCTGTTGGGGAGCATGAAAATATGGGGGATTACCACAGCATTGGAGAGTACATCCGGCATCCTAAACGTGCACAAAAATACAAGCTGCAAAAGTCCTTGTAAAATGAGCACACAGGACAGAAGCCTTTAGCTGCATACACACCCCCAAAGGAGATTCCCTTGTGAAGGCCCAACGAAGCACAAGCAGTCAAGCTTTAGTGAACCATAGAATATTCACCTTATAGCTCAACATAATGCTGTACCATAGTGAAAACAGCTTCATTTAATATTAAATAGGGACAAATAAAACGTATTAACAATGATGAATGACAGTATCCCATTAGACTAAACTGAACATGCAGTACATGTAGGCCTCGAAATATAGTTAGTCACCTCACAAGGATGGAAATCCTCACCCCCACAGCAGAAAATATCAGCCAAACCTTTGCAAGGAAGCATACACACGTCTCAACTGTAACATTCCAGAGCACACAGTTAAATGCCACATAGTGATTGGCTAAGACAAGTGGGGGGGGGGGGTGTCAAGGCAGTTGCCAAGCTTGAGATGCGGTAGTGAGGTCATGAGAGAGAAACAAAGATAGCAGACCGTAGTGCTAAAAGGACAGAACACTGCATACTGATTGGTCAAAATATATTGGTCTAGTTCATTTCTCAGGCATGCATTCTAAAGACATAAGAAATTGTGTTCATGAGCAATATGTCAAAATGTAATACAACGAAGGTCAGAGCAATAACTGGTGTAAGATATGTCTGTTAAGACAGAGTGAATAAGGCACAGCGCTGCGCTCTGAAGGATAAAGCGCACCAATAAGGCTCCATTTGTTAAGGAAGAAGTCAGGCAGAATGCCATTAGACATGAAGTAGGATTGATTACGAATAACTGATTTGTTTTCCAGAAGCTCACACATAACTAACTGCATGTACATAATAATAATTTAGCATTTATATAGCGCTACGAACCCTCAGCCATCTGAGCGCTGCTTATTATTACCCACGGTGTGTAGTGCTCATTAATCGACCTCGGAAGGATGAAAGGCTGAGTTTGGCCCCTCAGGGATTCGAACCTGCGTCAGCAGGCTCTGCACAGATGTTAAAGGGAGTGCTCTACTCGCTGTGCTATCGGACCAGCTAATAGAATAGAAATAATAATAGAAATAAAGACTCCTTCATGAAGTCACAAATTATATAGATACACGCACATATAAGCATGTACATATATACACATATTTTTGTCATTGTAAGAGAATGAAGTTCGCAAGCAGCTAAGTCCCAGCGTGAAAGGTCAAAGGCAGGATAGATGAAATCATAAGAAACGGAAGCCAGGCAAGTAATGTTTCTAATGACGAGTTGCAAAGTGTATAAGAGATAAGTGGTTCATAATGATGAGAACGTCAGCGGGGGAGGATGTCAGGTTACAATCTCAATGCCACACTGTTACACCTCACATAGGGATTGGTCGAAATTTAAGTAATCATTCACTCCACTCATGCTGCTTGTGAAGCAACCAATCACAAGTTGTGCTTAGCCGATACATGTTTAGATGAGGGCATCCAATTAGAAAGTGTGAGAAAGGAGATGAGCTCAATGCAAATGAGTTAGCCTTTTAACAATATAATTTTGTCACACAGAGTAAACCAACAGATATAGGAAATGCCTGGAAAATGTAGGTGATTTGTATCATTTGTTGTCTTTTTCTTGCTGTAACACACTATAAAACCACCAATTTTTCAGAATACGAACAAATGTCCTTTGTAGATGCGTAAGCAGTTATAATTAAGCAATAAGACACAAAGCCGCGGGAGCAATACCGATTCAGGGTACTAATATATGTTGGTTCTTCTCATATCTTGCGCATTCATTTTTGGCTCTTTTGGATTGATTATTTATACTTGGTTCGGCACCTGCCTTACAGTGCTGTATTTTTTTTTATTTTTACCATTCGGCAGACAGCAGGATACCTCTAGTACCAAAATGTTCTATCCTCCCATGGTCATAACAGCAACTGAGGCTTATAAACAGCCACCCATTTATTTTTTACCAGTGCAAGGCATTCTCGTGAGAATTTCTGTGAAACTGGGACCATGCAATCCTGAAATAAAATTAAATACTTTAATATTGCCGGTGGTTTGAGGTATAGCATAACAAAACCCATGAAGTGTTGCAAGCTACTTCACATAAACTCTTGCCCCCGCCATTGCTTGCGTACATGCATGTACACACACACACACACACAAACACACGCTTCCTATTTGTACAGTCTTGGAATTCCAAGGGTCGGTAAGGCCACGTAGTTGCAACTTATATTTTAGTTCTGCCACCACAACATTATCTAAAACTGTCTTCACAGGAGACATATCTAGGGAGTCGAAGAGCACAAGGTTGAAGTCAATTCCCAGGATGGTACAATCCATGTCATGCTCAGAGATAAAATGAAGAATATCACCCTGCAAGCAAGGCATTTTGGTCATCCATATTACCCATTAGACCATGTGTAACCTCTGTGGCCACTTGTGCATAACTCATTTCCCATTGTGGTCTTCAATGGTACTTCCAATAAAGTAGGGCAAATCCTTATTAAAAACGTAAAGTCATTCCATGACTCACAGCGGTAGGTGCCCTTCCAACTCCAGGCCTAGAGGGAAGGAAATATGACGTGTTTTCAGGACATTCCTCATTAATAATCATGAGACAGAATTTGCATACATGTAGAATCATTGTATGCAAATGTATCGCATGAACATTGGGTTCCATGTCATTTCATCGCCTGCCTGTTCACCCCCAGGCTTTTTAACGTGCGCATTCCATCGAATGTGCTCAACGTTTTTTTGGGGGGGGGGAGGTGGGTACCCCCCTCCCACACTTATTTTTTGCTATTGCCCAAACCCTTATCTGACTTTTCCCACCACCCCTAAAAAATTCGATGAGCACATTCAATGGAACGTGCACGCTAAAAAGCCTGGGGATGAACAGGCAGGCGATGAAAGGACGTCGTACCGAATATTGAGGGATAGCCTGTAAATCCGTCATGGATCCGTCCCTCGACGCATGGGTATGGACAACCCTGCGCTTAGTGTATGTCTTTATTACAAACTTAAGTCAAGATATAAGTCATCTTTTTTTTTTTTTCAAACCGTTGTTTAATTAGTTCGATCAACAAACTTTTACAACTTTTTATAAAAATAAAAATATTTTCTATGTTACACAATTTGACACAATCTATTACAGAATTTCATTTCAATTACATTATTCATTTCTTATATGGCATTTGCTTTGCCTAACAAAGACAATTTTATATGCATAAAATTTTGCAACTCATGCTATGTAATTATTGGTACATTCTAATGTAGTCTTATCTCATCTACATCATTTCCTTTTACTAAACTAGCAGGCTTGCGAAGAGACATTAACAACAATGCTTCATTTTATGTCTTCAAGGTAATAATGAAAATACATCACCATATTGAATTTAACTGAGAGACAACTTTGTAGACAGGCATATATGTCAGTAAAGTTGATTTGACACGCACTGTATTGTGGAATTCTCACAGCTAGTCTGTATACTTTATCTGGTCGGCTGATTTGCAACTGCGATATTAATAGCATCAATGAGTTTATTACACCATTTTCGTATTGAACATCCTCACCAATTCACTATTTATTACCAGTAAAAATCTGCACAGAGCTATTATGAGGCTCGTTCGAGTCCCCCACATACAGGCTAACCATATCCATTCCCTAGTTGCCTCAGTTAGTGAACAATCACTTGCAATTGTTAGTGCACGTATTGACTCAAAATGAGCGCAAACTATTACTAGATGTTTAAGAGTTTCTTGAGATGCACTATCTTTACAAAACCTACACCCTAACCCCACCTGTGCTTTCCAATGGTGGCTCCAGCCACTAATTCTTTCTAGGGTTAGGGATTGGTTCATTTTGAAGCGTAAGTAAACTTCCCTAGCTTTATTACAAGGAAACTGGATTACATAAGGTTTATGTGGTCGTCTTGAGGAACAAAAGCGTGCTGCTTCCTTATAGCCCTTGAGATCTGCCATCGCAGAAACCGTTTTACACCAATCATTTTCTATGATACGATGTTTGACGAGGCTAGACCTGAATTCCAAATCTGCTGGTGTAAGTGCAATCTCATCCAATAAGTGAGTCATTTGTGTATGATAAGTCGTCAGAGACGATCGTTCCGGTGCAATCATTAGTTGCCCCAAATCTTCATTATAGGCAGTTGGCGGGTGGGTATAACATTCTGGCAAAATTAGCCAACATGCGCCAGTTACGGCGTGCAGATAGTGATGTGAGACCTAGTTCCTGCCTTAACACAGTATTTGGTGTTGCTTTGGCTAATCTCAGAGCCCCCTTCCACATACAGCCTTGTAGTTGATCAAGGTAAGTACTTATATTTATAAGGCACATGTCCAAAGCAAAAAGAATAACTGACTCTACTTTTAAGATGTAAAATTCCATAAGTGGCAACAATGAAAATTTACAGAACTTCAGGTATACTAGTCGCATTTGCGTAGCGAGCGGTGCAGCCTTTTTCTGTAGAACCTCTCTCCACATCGCCATCGAGTTGGAATCAGTTATGGTATAGCCGAGATAACGAATTTGAGTGACTGTGGTTAGAGGAAAGTTATCAAGACTCCACTTTCGTGTGATATTACCCTTTTTAAGATTCTTGAACACTACTATGTTAGATTTTTCAACATTGCATTTTAGATTATGTGTCGAGCAATAGGATGCAAATAGGTCTAATTTGATTTGCATACCTTTAGGCGTTCGATCAAATAATACAATGTCATCCGCAAAGGCTAACCATTGGATCTTCAAATGGCCAAGCCTTGCTGGCTAGGAAATATGGGTGTTCCAAATCTCATTGATACCGCAAAGGTAGAGATTGAATAGGGTGGCTGCTAAATTACAACCCTGCTTGACACCTATGCCGATGTTTATTGGGCGAGTTGTTGCTCCTTCATTATTTACCCTTACTAAGTAAGCTGTATTTGTATGGAGCTTTGATATTAATTGTATAATATAAAGAGGTATCTTCATCTCAACCATTTTTTTCCACAGCAGTGCTCGTATAACTGAGTCAAAAGCAGAAGTAAGGTCGATCGAGGCCATATACAAGGGCCCTGAATCCCTAATTTTATGCTTGGCTAAAAGATGCGCCATAATTGACGCATCTAGAGGTGTACCCATCCTTGAGCGAAAGCCAATTTGAAACTTGGATAAGATCTTGAGGTCGCCAATAATCGCTTGTAGTTCACCTAGGAGCAAAATGGCAAATACCTTTGCAGCTGTATCGATAAGCGCTATCGGTCGAAAGTTGCTTGGATCAGACCTTAATCCTTTTTTGTAAATGGGGACAATGATAGAATTTAACCAAGACGGTGGAGTAACTGTAGTTGTCAGCATGTTGTCAAACAGTTTCTTCAATATACCGGCCCACATAGTGGGATATCGTTTAAATACACAAGATGGAATCCCATCCGGACCGGCTGCCTTTGAATATTTAAGGGCAGATATAGTGGCTTCAATAATAGGAATCTCCCATAATGGGAAGTCATCTTTTTCAAAGAGGTGAGCCCCCCACAAAACGACAGTAACTGTGCCATTCCTGCATAGGTGTGGTATAATTTTCCTTTTTATGGGTCTGTTCAGTCCTTTAACATGCCAGGGCCTGAATAACAAACGTTGCACTGATGCAATCATGTATTGAAATAAGCAAACGCACTAGCACAGTTATTTGCACAAGTGCCACAACTGCACAAACCCTGTACAATTTGATGTGATATGGGTGCAGGGCACGAATCATGCATAATTAAACCATCATGATCGCTTAAGGCAAATAAGCTGAGTTTTCAGGTAACACAGATACATTAAAAAAATGTATTGCAGCAAACAAAGGCACTAATAACCAAATAGTAACTGAGCATGCATGTTCTGATGAGACAACAAGGGCTAATAGCTCTTGTAGTGTCATGTAGTGAGATACGAGCCGTCAAAGAGAGGGAAACATCTAGGCGGGAGATGCACAGTAACGAATGAATGCTTGGGAGGTAGAAATGTAAACATAATGGTGACTTCACTGAATTTAAAATCCGTCGTTTTGAAATTAAAACAAATCTATAAAGAAAAGAGTAAACCGACAGAGTGAACTATGGCCACATATGGTAAGAGTGCTTCACACAGGGGGCGGGGTACAAAAAAAGACTGGAATCCAAAATTAGAGGCAACCGAGGTTAAAGAGCAGAGAGGTGGTGTAAGAATAGACCCCTATGTCAGCTGCAAATTGAGCAACAGAGAAATAGATCAGGATTTAGACAACAACTTGTCGAAATATAATATATAGAATTGCAACTCGCAGTTAGCAGAAACATATGAAATGAAGAGAAGGAGGCATCCCTGCTCCATGGCCCACAAAAAAAAGTAGGCACGGAGGGTTACTTGCATGATCAATGGGAACCAATCAATAGCAGGTTGAAGGCTCCAATGCTCATTCCTATGCTACACCCATCCACAAGTACATCCAATAAGGTTCGAGGTCAGGCATTTCAATCACAGCATTGTTGAACGTGCATGCGCCATACACTGGAAACCCCAGCACCACTGATGGGATTTCATCTGTGTTCATCTTCTGGATGCATCCCACATCATTGACACGCTGAAGATTTAGAGTCTCACCTCCAATTTAAAATGGCATACTCATTTATATTCCAGAGAGCTTTCACGTGTTTGAGCTGGCAGGACACAAATGTCCATAGTATCAGTTCTGAGCAAACTTAGCAGCAGCATGAGCTTCAATATAGTTGGATGATGAGCGCAAGTGCCCATTGAAATTAATGAAGGTTTAACCGTGGCTAGCTAAGTGACTTTAATTGAGTTCCACTCAAATCCACATCTTTGGACCCAAAAAACTGGGTTGCTGTTTTAATTCTGCCCATCTCCAATACCCCATGCACTATGAAGGACTCTCACTCCTGGCCAGCCGAAGTGGCCATTACATTTCAATGGACATTTGTTCTCAAGCCTCAGTGGCTCCATATATTTAAAATAGGGGGTTTCACTTCCACTGCCTTCAATATCGCCATGCAGTTCAATTTGATCTCCACGACTTTTAGAAGGGGTGATCTGATCAAGGGGGATACACCAGGCTGTTTAAATGGGTTTTGGGATGACTGGAATTGGATTGGTGAAGCTACACAATGTATATTATGTTTGTTTCTCATTTCCCCTTTTTTAGAAGACATTTAGTTTTTTGCAGCAATATACTATTTGCTACAAATAATATCCTAGTAGGCACATCCTTGGATTATTTATTGCTTCCTTATGAGGTCATCACGTTGGTAAATCGCCGCTTTAGTGGCTCACAATTGAGAGATTCCAGAATGTTGAAGCGCACATGCATTTTTTAGCACTGTAAAAACGAATGATTCTTCCCTGACTCACTAAAGCACTCCAAGAGACAAATAATGTTATGCAGCTATACAATTGTTATTCAGGCTGCAGTCCAACACATTCTCCAGCTCTATATCAATGACAACTTCACTCCTACTTTCCTTATTCTTGCAGGAAAAAGATAAGCAGGAGTGGCATTTTCTCAATGTATTTTAGTGGCTCACTGGTTTTCTGTAAATAGAACTGCTATCTCCCAAACAGCTCATCTGCTCAGTAGTCCTTTGTACTGCAAAGCCAAACAGGCAATTCAATAGACGTACGGGTAAGAACTAAATAAGAATATGAAATAATCTTCTCCGCCGTTATAATGTAGCTGGATTAAACTCAACGCTCATGAAACAGTTGGGGTCAAAATAAATGCACACGGTCATTCGCTGTCCTAGTGCTGGACATAGTCACTGATGCTTGGTAAACGGCAACGACAAGGTTCCATGCTGAGAGCAGGCCAGGCGTATAGGAGGGTTGCAGAGCACTTCGCTGCATTGAGTCCCCAATTTCACTTGCCACTGCGCTGGAAAGGGCTGGGAGGAGGAGGCGGAGTTGTTCCCCAGCTGCACTCAAGGTGTTCTACAATAGCAGAATTGAATACTGCCGTTTCAGCCCTTAGAAAGCAGAGATGTTTTCAGTCACTGCATGGCATTATTCTTCTAGAATGCATGTCTGCTGGAAATGAGACTGTGCTACTTTTTGACAAGACACATTGCATATGTATGAAATGTGTTACATAACAAATATATATAATATTAAAAAAATTAAAGGGAGTTAAGGGTACAATTGAGTGAAGGTTATGATGGAGTTACAGCAAGGGAATCCTTATCCCAGAGGTGGCAGGGGGGGTGCTCTCTCCCTATGAGGTCCTCCCGCTTATTACCACTTCCTAGGGGGACTATTGGGTAGAAGCCTCACCTCCCTAGCCTCATAAGGGAGCCCCTCCTCCCCCACCACCCGGGTGAAGTGATGTAATCCCATGAATCAGTAAAGTGCCCATGAGTTTGAAACTTGCCTGAAGAGCAAGAGAGAGAGAGAGAGAGCGAGAGCGAGGGAGGGAGGGAGAGGCCTGGACGCCAGGGTTACAGCGTCAGCCCGACACGATAAGCACTAAGCAGGGAAACAGAGATTCTCTGGGATGCCACGAGCCACAGCCTCAGCCAGACACGAGAAACACGAGGAAGGTGAACCACGAGAGAGAGAAATCGAGACGCTAGACATACAACGTCAACCCTACCTGAAAAAACCTAAACAGAAAAAAAAAACGCTGGAAAGCCTGAGCCATGGCAGCCAGACATGAGAAAGAGGGGCGGAAACACCAAAGGCAAAGCAGCAACACAGACCCAGAAGTCTGTGGGGCAGAAGCCGGAACGGAAGTGGTGGCGAGACCGTGTGAATCCCATGGTAGACTGTAGTACCCTCTAACATCGCTTATACCACCATGCAAGTAACGACACAACGAAAAAAATCAATCGAAAAAGAAATTCATCAGAGTAAAAGCACTGAAAATAAATGCATCGAAACGCTATGTTTTACATTTAAAAGTACATATCGATCGAAACTTGTCCATCAAATATAGGAATGGACAAATTTCGATGGATATGTACTTTTAAATGTTAAAAAAGGCATTTCGATGCATTTATTTTTCACGTTAAAAAGTTACATGGAGCTGTCCAGTGCTGAAATCTTCAAAGTATTTTGGCACTGGCCAGCTTCAAGTAACGTTTTAGTGTTTATTATTCATTGGGGGGGTTGCCCCTGAACCCCCAACCCCAAGGCCCCCCCCCAACCCTAATCAAAATTCAACTAAAGGTATTCAATGAAAGTGCATTTCGATGGAAATGGCTTTCAATAAATACATTTCGTTGGATTTCAATTCGATGAATGAAAATTCGATGGATAGACTAGATACTGACACAGTGTATCCACATACTTCTCTTTGGGCTAGGATATCGAATAGAGGAAAAAGAGCCAAAAGAGAAGCAGAATGCCGAAGTGTACGTTATTACTGCTGGTGACCTGAGAAGAGGTCGAGAAGGTAAAAGGCTTCTGGAAACGCTTCCCCTCCACATAAGAGGAAACAGGGAGAACGAGCTGCCAAGAGAGGATCAATATGTTCAGCAAATAGCTTGTCTCGGTATAAAACATGAGAAAAAGTCACCGTTTGAGGAAGTGATTTATGGAGCTGTAAGAGAAAAGGATAATAAAAAGAGGGAAGACATACCAAAAAAATAATACCCTGGGAAAGGTGAGAATCACAAGTCAACCCATACAAGACCAAGAGAATATAAAAAGGAGAGATTACGATAAGTCCCAGTTTAAAAGCAGACCAGTGAAGCTAAATAAAAAGCAAACCGACCAAAGAAAATCTAGCCCCAAGAGAAAAGAAACCAGAAGAGTGTTGGGCAAAGTTTGTATGCAGTATCCTCTGGGACCACTACACACAACTCGGACTACAGGTATAGGAAACCCAACCATTGGTATAAGCTTGTACTACACAGATTTGGTAGCGTGTTGAGCAGGCAGGCTTATCTCAAGAGGGGTCAATATGAGCTCTAGTGGAGTTACACAGAGATGCAAAACGACACTGAGCACCACAGGTCCGATCCCTGGGTCCGCGCTTCTAAACCACTGGGTATTAAGCACGTTATATATAACCTATCATATCATATCATGGCCCACAGACAACCTACACCCACAGGTGACTTCAATAACTAGGGGGCTAGGGCCATTAATATCTTACTGTCTGCATTTAGAAAACTCTTAAAAATTGGTAAAAGGCAAAGGTTATTAGAACAAGAGACCACAAATATTCTTAAGCAGGCAACTACTTTTAGATTTTCCTAGAAGAGTCATTCAGTTCAAGAGGCTAAGCCAAAGTCAATGGGTAAAAGTCTTGTATAGGATGAAGCACTTCTGGTGAGTAAATGGAAAAGTCTTTGCACAAGCTCTTAAGAGTCTTTGATGAAAATAAGAATCAAATGAAGGGCCACAAGCTAATTAGACTTGTGAGTTGCAGAAGTGGCAAGCACTCTACAGTAAGAGGCAAGTTCTCTCAGACGTTTTACAGTACCTTAGAAATGAAGAAAAGATGCAGCTGATGACTTCTGTTCCTGTGCAGCTCAGCAGATCTCACTGTTCCTGGGCCTCAGTCATGGGGACAAGAGGGAGGACATTAGGGGGACTCCTGCAATGCACTGGGACGGTCAAAACCTGCAACCGGCAAACCTCACTTTCAGTGGCTGTTCAGTGTTTTAGCTCCTGGTGTCTACCGCAAATAGCAACACAGCGGTTCCTGGCTGTTGAGATGGACTTTCCTTGCTTCTGGGGTCCCGCACTCTGTTGAGTGGGCTGAGGCTCGGTCAGTCCTGCTTCCTGAGAGTCCGGAGGATCTTCCTGAAGCTCTAGGCCAGCTTAAAAGCAACACACACAATCTGGCGTTCCTCTCCCTGGCTATACGGTTTCTAGCAGCAACTCTGTGGAAATTCAACAAGCTTCGAGATGGATGTCCAGGTGGCTTACTTTGGAGTTGATTGGTCCCACCAACTCAACGGGAGAAGTCATCCGTGCAGGGGCTTCTATGTCGATGCGAACTTGGCATTTCGGCACTGCAGCAGGGCTTCACCATGCAAATCAACGTTCCAGGAGTTTCTAGCAGGCGTACTTTTCAAGTTCTTCTTCGGTTCTTTCGTCCAAAGGTCGACTCTGCCTTCCAAGCCAAAAGACTTGCCTTGTTTTCAGTTCTCTCCCATTCATTCCAACCTAGCTGTCAGCCAACCAGCAAGGTGGCTGTCCTTGCCGCACAGTCAGCCGGCCAATCATCAGAGTGCATTTCGGTCTCCTAGGAGACTAAGCACAGGGAGTTTCGGGCACCTCCCTCACTTCCTGCCTACCCCAAACACCCTGGAGCCAGAGGTGGGATTTCACTTGTGAATCCCGCCAAAGGCAAAATGAACAAAGAGACCAAACGTAGTTTGGCACTCAGAGTAAATCTCAAGCAGGACCTTTCCACAAAGAAATGGCGGAAAAAGAAGACCGGGGACCAATTTGACAAAGATGGCTGCCGTTGTTGCTTTACTGTAGCTGGGAACACAGCCCGCGGTAAAGGCAAACCATGGTAGTTCAAACTAAACCACTGCCACCAGCCATCCAGTGCGAAAAGGGTAACATAAAAAATGTTACATGAGGAACTAGACAAAGGGGATAATAGGTAACCCCTCCAGCACTCTATTGTAAGATAGGGTGTGCTGGGTCTAGAAAGTTACAATGGTAAGTTCAGCCCTCCTCATTCCTCCTCATATAAACTTGCACTACACAGAGATGCAGCACATAAATCTGAAGATGCACGCTTGATCAAACATGAATGAAGACAAATCCGGCAAGAGACAGTGTAAAATGCCTGAGGCTCACTTCGCATTGGGCCTGGTGGCTGGACTGAAGGTCTGCATTGAACTAGTCTTGCAACCATTCCCATTAGGGGAATGTAGGTGGAGGGAGGGAGAGAGGCGGGTGAGATCTATCCCAAGTGAAGACAGCAGAGCTAGAGACCATTGTTAACAAAATTACTGGCCAAGCCCCATCACTCATTTATGAGCTTAGTTTACTACTACCCCATTTCAAAATGAACAATCCCCACTCTATGTGAAATGCCTCCATGCCGTCATTCACTATTGCAGTGAGCTTCTCTAGGATGGAAAATATCCCATAATTTGTTCATCCAATCCACTTTTGAGGGGCTGGAGTTACATTTCCATCTTTGTGCAATTGCCACCCTCCTAGTTCTTGACATAGCCTCCAACATTCTCGGAAGTCAGGCTACTTCCCAACCAGCCCCCCGTCCCCCACCCGCGACATCCAAAGTAATCAAGATTGAAAGATATTCCCACAATCTCCTTCATCCAATTAAGGACCTCAGCCCAGAACACCTGGATCTTGGGACATGCCCCTCAAAGAGGGTATGATGTATCCTGCTGGCCACATTCCCTGTGGCACAGGGGCGACACTCCTGAGAACATTTTCAATAGTTTCTGGGGAGTGGGTGGGAGGGGGAGATAAATGCCAGCAAAGAAACATTTTGAAATTATGTTCCATTGTAGCAGTGAAGAGGTTTCTGTGAAATAATCTCGTAGAGTCTTCCCCACATATCCTCAGATATGTCCAATCCAATATTGTTTAAAGTTTTGTCTCCCCAAAAGGTCCGTCACCATTGCTCTGTACATTCTGGATACACTCCCTTTTCTGGTGGCGGCATCATTAATGGCTCGTTCAAAGCCAGACAATGGGAGTGAAAATTTGGGAAGCACTCTGGAGTTTGTACATGCACCCTTTAACTGCAAAGAATCAAATACACCCTCCCCCCAGCGTTTCTTTCACCGTTGCATAGTCTTTAAACTGTCCCTCCTGAAAGAGTTGTCCCACCCTCTCTAGGCCTCTATCTGACCACAGATGTGTGTGTTTGAATCCCTTTTTACCCAGATCCATAGGTGTTCCCCACAACGAGCTCAGAGGGGATGGCCATGAAGAGAGGCATTCGTTGGGACCATTTCTTTCCATAATGTCCATAATACCCCCAATACTGGATGATTCCTGACCCTTGCTGGGATTGATGTAGATGGGCACCATAACAGATCTCTAACTTTCTTAGGATGACGTAGAAGAGTCTTCCACGTATGTCCAATATGTGCCCATGTCGTCCCTCATATGCTCTAACAAGGTTCTTAATTGGGAAGCCTTATAATATAGGTAAATATCTATGAGACTGAACCCTCCAAAGTCTCTGGGGAGGGTCAGGGTGGTTCTTTTGACTAGGGGTCTTTTCCCTTGCCAGATAAATTGGGATAACATAGAATTAAGTTTCCCAAAGAAGGTATCAGGGAGAGGTGATGGGATGGTGGTGAACAGGTGTAGGAAGTGCAGGAGGACAGTCTTTATGATCACCGTCATTCTACTGTACCATGAGAGGGTCAGGGGGGGCCCAACGAGCAAAGTCAGATGTAAGTTTGTTCATTGCGGGAGTATAATTGACGTCAATCAACCGACTCAGATCTCTGGGTAGTCTTGAATGTAGGGGAATGATCCAACTGTAGTGGCATGACACTGGACTTCGATGCATTAATTTTCATGCCTGAGAAAACCCCAAAGGAGGCTATTTGGTCTAGCAGTCTCGGAAGGGACCGGGGAACATCAGTTAGGTAACATCAAAAGTCATCTGCAAAAAGGGACAATTTAAAATCCACTTCGCCCCATCTTATCCCTCTGTCAGGACTTTTTCTAGTTGCTATCGCCAGGTGTTCCATAGTAAGCACATATAAGAGCGGGGATATGGGGTAGCCCTGTCTATTACCTCTGGTTAGATGGAAGGAGGTTGAGATAACACCATTGACTAGTACTTTGGCCGCCGGATCTCTATAAAGTGCTGAGACCCACTGCTGAAAGTTGGGGCCAAAGCCCATTTTCTTCAGTACTTTCCCCATTTAGGACCATTCAACCCAGCCAAATGCCTTTTCCGAGTCGATGGAAACTAGATAACTGTCCAGTTTCTGCTTTTGCGCCGTGTACAGTAAGTTGATTGTTTTCCAAATGTTATCAGCACCCTGCCGCCCGGGGATGAACCCTACTTCGTCACCGTGGATTAATGTTGGCATACGTTGTTCTAGTCTTTTACCCAGTACCTTCGTAAAGATCTTTACGTCCGTGTTTAACAGCGAGATTGGCTGATATGACTGGCAGTGTGTCGGGTCTCTGCCTTCTTTTGGGTTCACTACTATTAAGGCCCCCAGTAGGGAGTCGGGTAGGACTCCTGTTTCTAATGCATGGTTAAACATTCTGGTCATGAACAGGTGTGGCAGACTGAACACATTTCCACAATGATGTACACTTTTTCAGGATAATTTATCATGTGGCTTTTTAAAGTAATTGTATTGTTAACACATTTGTACCAACCTGAGCTTGGAAGATGCGTGGTCAAGTATCTAGATTTCAAGCTAGGCTTAAATTCTGGCTTTACCACTTAACCAAACTAGGTGACCCTGGGCAAATCATGTTATCACACTGTCACTTACCTGCCAAAATCAGGTACCTCTAGAAGAGATTCAGTTCACAGTATAAGCTAGTTTAAAAAAGCCTTGCTCATGGTTTAATAAATGGGCAGCGCATGTTTCAGGACCTCCCAAGAACACACATACCTTTCTTTGAAAATATCAGGTCACATTATTGAACACAATTTAGAAATTCAATAGCAAATCAAAGTAAACACATCAAACAAAAAGCCATCATGGACAATTGCATATTAAAACCAATATGTACTAGACAATGATGTACAGGGGCATGGCAGGGGAGCAAGGGCCGCTCTTCCCTGCCAAGCCCAAGCAGGAGCGATACCAGGAGGCTGGAAACCGCTCAGCCTGCACTGTCTGCCTCCTGATCCCACTCTCCCTCACCCTGGCTCTCTTTCCTGCATGCTAGCACTCCCTTGTGCACTCAATTAAAATGCTCTCCAAAAATGCAACAAAAATAAAACGTGCTTCGAAATGTCATGTTGTAAGAAACAAAATGCCCTATTTCCTGCTTCAGTATTCTTGAAGGGGGCCCTGTCTTTTACAACAAGATGGCCGGACCACAAGCACCTCCTCCGGGGCCTGCTTAGAGTCGACAGTGTTCAGGGTGGCATTGTTGAGTGCACACCATCTGAGAAGGAACAACGATTGCGGGTCTCGCTGCTCAGCCCTTGCAGAGGAGGCGGAAGCATCAGCCTTGATTTTCCAAAGCCAGGCCAAGAAAGACATGGAGTGCTTAATGTGTGGCGTTGTTTACCAGGGCTCAACCCCAGCACTTATTTTTGAGCGCCAGCACTTATTGTCTCAGACTCACTTTAATTATAAAGTGGTAACAGCTAGTGTATCCATCAACCACAATGAGCAGGTACGAGCTGTAGTGTAACCCCAAATATGTTGACATTGTGGGGAGCACCTATGGGTGGTGGTAGCACTGGTGGGGAACTGCCCACCCAGCAGTGTCACAGGAGTTCTAAAAAATATCCTCGCCCTGGCACTTATTTTTTTTACAAATTAAGCACTGAAGACATGATGTGGGTTTTTGGGGTAGGTGGGAGTGGAGGTAAATGGGAATGGTGGTCAGGGGGACCCGACCTAATGGGAGGTTACTGTGGGGTTGAGAAGTGGATGTAATAGAAAGGTAATAGCAAATGGCAAGGTAAGATAGGTAGATTGATGTTGCAACACTATTTTCCTTGTTTCTCATTTGCTCTGTCCTGTTTTTTATAGAGGGGTGCAAATGTATTTTCTGGATCCGGGAAGGCATTTTTTGCTGGGTCACGGATCTGTGAAATCTGGATTAATGCCAGCACACTGTTTAGCGTTCTCATACACCCGCACCCAATGGAAATCGGCCCCCCCCACCCGATCACAAACCTGGCCCCCCCAGATGAAAATTCCTGCAGCCAGGCCTGATGCAGAGGGTCTTACACTTGATTATTGCAGCCACCGGGAGCCAGTGGAGGGATTTCAGGGCTGGAGAGATGCGGTTCCTGGGCTTCAGCCCTGTTCTGGATGAGTTGAAGAGGGCAGAGAGTAGAGTTAAGCAGAATGAGAAAGAGGCTGTTGCAGTAGTCCAGCCTAGAGAGAACCAGGGATCTGGAGACAGTGAGCTTCTGGGGGAAGGTGAGTAAAGGAAGAACACCTCTGAGGAGGTACAGCTGGAAATGGGCCTTCTTGGCGTGATGTGTGGAGAGAAGGAGACAGTGGAGTTGAAGATGACCCCAAGGTATTTTGCCTCACAAGAGGGTGAGGGCAGAAGTCCCAGGGAGGGCAGCCAGAGTGAGAGAGGAAATGAGGGAGCAGTGGTCCCAATGAGAAGGATCTCAGTTTTACTGGCATTAAGGCAGAGATCATTAGAAGCGCACCATGCCTGAGTAGCGGATAGACAGGGACGAGCCAGGAGGAAGCTGAGGGTAGAGAGCTGTGTGTCATGTGCATATCACTGAAAGTTTGAGGAAAAGGTAGCGATCAGGAGGGCCAAAGGGGCCATATAGATACTGAAGAGCCAAGGGGAGAGTGTAGAGCCCTAGGGAACACCACATGTGGAGAGAGAGGTGGTGAAGAGAAAAGACCCAAGCTGAACCTGGAAAGGTCGGTCCAGGAGGAAGGAGGTCAGCCATGCCAGAGCCAGATCTGTGATGCCCGGGATCTCACAAAGATGAGTAATCGGGATGTTGTGGTTGACCGTGTCAAATGCAGAGGAAAGGTCTAGGAGAATGAGGGTAGAGGGAGAGCTAGATTCAAGATTAGAAAGCAGATGTTCACAGGTGTTCAGGAGTGCAGTTTCCGTGCGTATGGCTGCACTGAAGCCAGATTGATGGTCATGGATACAACCAACAGATTCAGTGTGGAGGGTTAGCTGGGAGATATCCAAATTCTCTGGGGGATTCCCCAGGAAAGGAGTCATAGCGAATGGGCGATAGTTTGCCTGAATTGAGGGGTCAGCAGAAGGCTTTATTAGTAGGGGGTGCACAAGGGAGTGCTTGAGAGAAGGGAAAGATCCAGTGACAAATTAGTGATTACAGAAATCAACCAAGTCCGGAGCGAGAGAACCAATTTTGTCCTTGATGGTTCTGGAGGAGTGTGGGGGGGGGGGGGGGGGTTATTAGGTGTTACAGGAGAGAGGGAGGAGAGAAGGAGAGGTGTCCAAGGTGAAATGAGAAACCAGAGCCGTGCAGAGGGCCTGGGTAGGTGGTGTAGAAGAGGTAGATCCAGAAGTAGGATTGGCCAGCTCTTTGCAGACATTGGCTGTGCTGTTAGAGGCCGCAGAGATGCGGGCTTGAATATGAAGCCTCTTCTTAGAGAAGATGGAATGTCTGTATTGCCTTTGAAGCAAGTGGCAGGCCAGTTTGTCAGAGGATGCATCCAAAGCTATCCACTTCCGTTCAGCTACTCTGCAATTGTGTGGGCAGATCAGAGTCACACCAAGAGTTGCACCTGATCCTTGTGACAGGGGCAAGGATATCCAGAGTGTTAGACATGGAAAGGTGAAGGCTGGAAAGGGCTATGTCACGATCGGAGTCAGCCGGAGGAGTAGGTGGGGGAGAGAAAGTGGAGGCAAAGGCAGCCACTGACACTCGCTTCATAGGTCGAATGACTGCAAAGGAAGGTGGCAGTGCTGGGTGGGCCTTTGCCAAGGGGACATGAAGCTTCAAGTGACAAGAGGAAAGTGGCCAGGACAAGAGGGAGTAGTGAGAGGATAAGAGAGGGGGGTATGTCTCAAGAGATGAGACCATTGAAGCGGTGACCGGCAGAGTGAGTCGGAACAGAGGGTAGAATGGAGAGGGAAAGAGTTGCATAGGTTGCGGAAAAGCCCATCTTTTGCAGATGATAGCAAGGCATACTATAAAGGACCAGAATCCAACTCTGTTTACTTCGGAGGACTATTCTCCATCGAGCTAAGAACTATTACCATATCATGGTGGGGACTTTCATTAATTTGAAACTGGACTACTGTAATCATTTTAGTAGGAATTCCAGAATTACAGCTTACACATTTACACAAAGTCCGAAATGCAGCAGTTTGTTTGATTTTCGATCTTTGAAGATCAGCTTGATGACAATTTTGCACTCATCTCTTCACTGACTGCCAGTAAGAAGCATGATTATTTGCATGGTATTATAGGGCTTCCATCAACTTATTTGGTGAACACGTTAAACCTATACTCACCCGCCTGTGCTCTACATTCAGAGACCAATGTCCTTTTACAGACGCCTAAAAAGAAATTTTAAAACTCTTGGCAATCAGAATAGCTGTGGCGGCTCTTCATGTATGTAATTCTTTGCCAATTATATTATGTAAAATGAATAATTACATGACCTTTCATAGGACCTTGAAGACGTTTCTTTTCTGTTAACTATTTGCAGATTCCCCGATTCGATCTATAAATGCATTCAAATTCCTTGCACTTTATTTAGTACTATGATGCACTTCAGCCTGCCCAGGGTGCTTTATAAATTCATATCCAATGAGTTACTGGGCGATTAGAGTGAGCTATTATTTTAATCCGACTATTGGCTACGCCCGCCTACAAAACGCAGTAATAACGGATTTAAGAACCCTTTGGGTGATGGGAGGCGTCCTTTATCTCTCTTCTCTCCTTGCCATTTCCTGAGACTTTTGGAATGTGTTCGCTTGTATTACTGTCAACCACAGATGCACTCTCCACACTCTATTCCTTGCTTGTCTTCCTCTTTCATGCTTTATTTGCTGGGTTCCCTCTCTCCCTTCAAGAAAGGCCTTCTCCTACCTTTGCCTCAGCTCTCTCATCTTCCTGAGACTCCTCATTGCTGCTGTGAATCTACTTAAAACGATATGATGCGATCTAGCAACCTTTGGTCACCCAAGCCCACTCATAAGGGATAGTGGTAATTAGTTGATTAGTTTTAGCGAACAGTAATTTAGGCTGACTAATATTAGAGGCCGACCTTTAGCACTGTCTGTTCACCTACATCTCTTTCATTCCAATTGCTTCCTGTCCCACCCCTTGCTGCACATTATTATGACCCTTTATGTTTTTTGACTTCACATTTCCACCATGAACATCTATACCAGTGGTCTTCAAACTGTGAGAACGAAGGATATCCAGGGGGCGCAAAGCTCTTCAAAAAGGGAGTATGGTGACTGCCTTTAGTAGTAGATATAGGCAAATATGCCAACAGCCGGCCTGGCAACGATATTTTTACTCAAGGGGGGCTCAGTCAGCATTAAGTTAGAATGCATCAGCATAGTCCACTACATGGCAAAGTGTGCAAGCATTTTATTCTTTGCATAACTTTGAGAGGCAGCAACAATTCAGACTAGTGCAGATGGAATCTGGGAAGATCTAATCATCCAGGGGTAAAGATGTTTAGTCCTAGGGCATTTGTAAGTCAAATGAACAGTTCATTCGTGTTTCATGGGTGCCTGAACAAACGTGAACATTTCCAACATCTTGCCAACAAACAAAAGAAGCTTAATTTGTTCACTCGCAAGAATTCTTTCTAGTCCCCAAACCTGCCTTGAAGATAGGTGTATAAGTACCAAGAACGACTGTGCATCACTGAAGCATGAAGTACAGGTAGCCTGTGATAAGTTAACTTTCCTCGTCTGCCTGGTGATTCTGAATGAAAGAGGTAGGTGGTTATGCATCTTTCTGGGACTACAGTGGAGAGTACCTGAAAAAAGGTCTTATTGTTATTAACATAACCAGCAGGTACCAAAGGCATCCTTTCTTCAGTATCCTCAAAGCCTACTAGTGTGACTGGAGTCCGTTTTGTCAGCATTATAGCTCTCAAAAACAAACGTCCTGGGCCGAGAACACTAAGCTAACTGGCAAATAATGTAGGTCTTTATATTGCGAGCTGTACTTGACAGTCCAACCCAAATGCGCTTTTCCAAACATACGACATCTGTGAGCTCATAAATAAAATGCCAAAGCTAGATAGTATCAAATTGACAAATCACATTTCATAGTGAGGCATTATACTTTGTATATGTATATGCGCAGGCAAAATAGAATCAGCAAGTCAGCACTAGATAGAGTTAAAGAAAATCTCTCAAACTAAGCCATAGAGGAATTGCTTTAATGCTTCCCTACTGAAGCCGCATACCAGACAGAGGCTTGAGAATAAGTGAACTACTTACATTGGGCAAAACGGAACTGAAAAAAAAGAAAATAAATCTATCTGTAGAGACACATTTGAAATCCTTCACTACCTGTCATGAGCCAAAAGACCCGATAATTTGGACCCATGAATTAATTAACACAATTTATTCTGCAGCTAAACAGAAGGTGTAGAGGCAGCTTCTGAACACGTACTGTGCCTTTTTCAATGGAAAACGTTCAAGGTCAGTGTTCCACGTGGAGCGCTAGTATCTTCTGGTCATGCTCTCAAAACTGTTCTCTTGGCTTTTCACTAATTTCCAAATTCATGCCTGTTTAATAATAAAGTGTGCAGCCCTGAAACTCTTACTCAGTTTATTTGCTTGGACAGTTGAAGACGATCCCATTTGGTCATGTGCAAATCAGGTTTTGAGAAACCTTGCTATGTCCACTGCAGAGTCTGTCACTTTACCAACGTAAAAATGTTCAAGGCGCGGAGTCTGGCAGAGTCTGAGGAGTGACCAGTACCTCTACTATTTCCATTGTGTGGGAGTGACTTTGCTGCTTCAAAACATGCCTCTCCCCGCGGAGCGGGCGCGGAGTCTGGCAGAGTCTGAGGAGTCCGAGGAAGTCCGTGGAAGTCGGGACTCTCCTCTTGGCTCCTGGCTCACCTGTTTTCTTGTTCCATCTCTGCATCATCGTCTGCTGAAACGATGCGAACAAACGTTATTACGGTGCCGGTGAAAGGATTGACTGTGGGCGCTTCTGTGAAGACCAGAGCCCAAAGGAAGCGTGCTCGTGACCCGGTATGCCCCGATTCGGAACGTTCGTGGCTTTCAGTGGAGTCCTCAGAGGTGCCCCTAACACCGGCTGCCGTCCTCGATGATCGTGTCCAGCTTCCGAATGAGGGGGGGCTTTCGCTGCAGCCGGCTTCAAGCTCGCCCTGTGTAGTCATCAACGAAACCACAGTAAGTGTATGTGTGGCTGCCTCCTCGCGAGTGGACTTTGCATGTTCTGAGCCTACGGGAGGGGTGGCAGGGAGCATGCGGGGTGAGCCTATAGTCGATCCACATGAGAGACACTTTACATCGGATTCGGCTCCCGCTCAGTCCGGCCCAGCCCAGCCGACTTCAACACACTCTCCTTTAAACTGTTTTCCGTTCCAAAGTACACATGATGCGTCACCTAATAAGTGCGCCAGTTCACACTGTGCACCAACAATCCCGGCGGTCATAGCCAACCCGGCCATAGTCAACTTGGCCATAGTACATGGCCTTCATGAACTTCCTTCTTGTACTTCACAAAATGACAGTTGCTCACTGCGACAAGATGCCGTCTTAACCCAAACGCCCTCATGTTCGCTCACCAGCGTGACGACTGGTGTTCAAGCGTGCCTCACGACTTCAGGTACTAGTGACATTGTATGCCCCTCTATACAAAAAGAAACAAGTAGTAGTTCCGAATGCACAAGATTCTACAGTGCATATGAGAAACTGGTACCTTCACCGGAACTGCCACTAAGTACGTCGCATGAAGCAGGCTCCTATAATGCCGTTTTCACATACAATGAAGTGGACGAACCGGCATATAGTGTGGGTATTGAGCCACTTACCAGTGCCTCTTTTGCTAACACTGAGGTGGAGAGGGTATCTACCCTCCAAGTGAAGGACTCTAATAACCGTAGAAACTCCTTGGAAGTCGTCAACAAGTTGCTAACAGATCTTAAGCACCTGAACAAAAGCAGAGCGAATAACTCGGCAATAAAAGACTTCTTGCCGGGTGCCACAGCCTCAGCGGGAGGGTCTTCTAATCTTGTGGCTGGTTGTTCCTCACCTGCACCGTCTGGCAAAAACCCCCTGCAGAGTTCCCCTACGCATAAAATGGAGGAAAGAGGAAGAAGAAGTCGCTCTAGTTTTTCACCGAGCATTCATTGCTCACAGAGACATCTTCCTAAATTGGGAAGGGTCGACTCTAACACACTGCAAAACCAACCATCGACCACTCTGCATCAATGTGTGGATGGGCCTTCAATTGTGGAGACACGTTCTGACTATATGTCAGATTCATCCTCCTCGGACTCATCACTTATGGAGCGCCCATTCCCAAAAATCAGACGCCTCCCCGTGAGCAAAAGGCGACACACCGGTCTCACTATGGACAGTACTGGCAATGAACACCCTATACCAAGTTTGAAAGATCTCCAAGCCACCATTATGTCATCAACTACAATAGCCGTGGCTCCATTCTTGAAAATGTACGAACATTTGCACGACAGTCTGAAAGACCTGACAGCTCTAATTCTTAGTATGAATACAAAGATCTCTGAGATGGGGAATACCCAGACGATCCTAATGAATACATCACTGAGCACTAATAAACAGGTGGAAATGGCGCTGGGGGCTTTAATGGACAGCAACAAAAATGCCTTTTTGGACAGAAAACTACTGGCTGAAGTGGCGAAACAGGCTTTGAATCTTTTTCAACAAAAAGTTGACAACTGCGGTCAGAGTGGAGTAGCTGAAGAGGGAGGGATTCTGACCTCTCGAACCACAAACAACCCTGTATTTTGCTCTCCCGTTCGGATACCTCTAGCCTCATGTGCTCAGATTGCGGCGGCCACTGCTTCAGAACTGGAAAGAAATAAAGACATAATGGCGTGTTCTGAAAAATATGCTCCCATTGATTGTCAGGAACAATCCACGCTGCCGCCTGACTCTGCTCCATGTCTTGCAGGATCGCAAATGACCGACCATCTCCCTTCCATCTGTGACTCAAACATACCTCTGTCGACTAACTGCCAGGATATCTTCCTGGAAACCCAAGCTGCTGATAATTTGGCTCTTTTGGATCCTCAAATGGCTGTCCCTTCCGACCAAAATCGTGGCTTGGGCTTAGATGTGGCGGGGCCCGTTTCTGCACAAAAACAAGGTCATGATGGTGCCTCGGCAGTGTATGACATATTCAAGCTTTCCATAACTAATTCTGTCACAAGTTCGGGTGACGGAAACTGCAGAGGCCATGAACTAAAAAAATCAAAAAACATGCCTATGAAAAAAAGGAACCGTCGTAACGATTCCAGGAAATTCTTGAGAAACCTGAAAACTGTGAATGTAATTATTAACGAAACTAACCTGAAAAATAAAAATGTCGTACCTGATCCCCAGTCAAATGACGATGCCACTGAGTTGGTCCAGTCCATTGAACCCATAATCGATTTATGTGGCATATCTGAGGAGTTGTTGAACACGTCTGTGTACGAGGATGCAGTGGCCGAGGAATTGGCTGGGGCTGAAGAATTTAATACTTCATCTGTCAGCCTCCCTGAATCGACCCAGTTGATTGACAACACACCTGTTCCCCCGATTGCAGCCTGCCCGCAAATGAACAACCAGGCCGGGCCAGGGTCCAATCTATCTGGCCTAAATAACATTCCCCTTCATGCGCCACTCCAAAAGGCAACCAGAGTTGTATCACTGTGCGAAGTAAGTGGGCCAATCATCACCTCAACGGTTGATACGGTTTTTGGTTCCAAACCGTTCATGATGCTAGATGAAAAATGTCGTAAGAGGTGTGATCACTCTAACAAAAGCCTTCGCAAAACGGAAGATTTAGGGGCCCAAGTTGCTGTTGATCCTTGTAGCAACTCATCATCGTTGGAAGTCGCGAAGCACGACTTAACACGCCTTTACCCTAGGGACTGTCCCGATTAGGTCGTCGCAGTCTAAGGTTAACGGATTACCGCAAATTAGAGCTCCATTAAAAAAGTACCTTACAAATGCTCCCTCCAAGAACTCGCATTTGAAAAATGATTCATCTTACCATCAAGTACTCTTGGAACGAATTGATTCTGCAGACGACCTAATAATGAATCGCCATAATGTCCTGTGGCTATGCCATCTGGTACCAAGTCTCAGGGCAATTGAATCTGGTGACTTGAAGATTGGCGAATTTTTTGAAGAAACCAAGAGTGACGCAGTCATCTTGCATGTCCAGTCTAAGCTCATAGTTGACACTTTGCTCCAAGCTGGCCCGGTGTTACTATCTCTCGGTTTTGACATTTCTTTAGCCCCTATACGTGTTCCAACTGAGGTCTTGAATGATGTTGTGAACCTGGCAGAGGACGGAAGTGCCTATAAAAATCCTTCAGCACACCCGAGTGAGCGTGGCTCCTCAGCCTTCCATCAAAGCACTCTCTCTCCAACACAGAACACTCGGAAGTCTTTGAGTGGAACCTCCAGCCACAATAACATAAAAATAACAATACAAGGAGCTAGCCAAGCGCATCGGTTTGCAGATCTGCCTGAGACTGACATGCCATCTAGGGCGAATGGAAATGATTGGTCCTGGGTTGCTGAAACCCTAAATAACACCACGTCATGTTAACGCCAAGCCTTCAAACGACATAACAACCAAAAAAATTACACATTGGGATCCTGGAACACCAGGGGCTTTAGTCATTTGTTCAATTCCACCTGGGCCGACGAGTTAGATCTCATCTGTCTACAAGAGACATGGCTATGTGAAAAACCAATTCTGGAGGGTTTTGAAATCGCCCACACTTCAGCCATTAAACAGACTAGGGGTAGACCTATGTCAGGTCTCCTGGTAACTCAGGGCTTCGGATTCTGAACTCAATTGACATCTCTCCTTATATCCAAGTGACTACGATTGGTGATGGAAGCCCCGCTATCGGCCCGACAACCAACCTCTGTATTTTCAATCTTTACTGGAACCATGGGGCAACCAGAGCAAAAAACTTCATAGACAAAGTCACTAAGACCATAGATGAGCTCACGGAATTTGGCCAGCTATATGACTTGATCATTTGCGGCGACCTTAACATCGATTGCCTTAGTCATTTAAACGCACCAGGGCTCAAGAAGAATGCTAACTCCGTAGAACTTCATCTGAAAACTCAGTGGTGTCTGGAAATGGAGCTGCGGAATTTGGTGATGCTGAATGGCCAAACCCTGGGCGATATTCCCGCAGCCCCAACTTGGAGACGAGGGGATTCTAGCTCTACCTTAGATTACATCTTTGTATCCAATAGGAATCACATGAGAACGACCGGCTTGTCTGTTCAAACAATGAAGCACAGTGACCATGATATGGTGGTCTTGTCATTTGTGGCAAACGGCAGAACGCACCAGGATCGCTGGGCTTTTTCAGTGAGAACAGGAGCCGGAAGGATTCGGCTAAATCTAGATTCTACCGAGTTGGGCCACATTTTGACGAGTTACCAGCTGTCCGAATCCTTGGAATACAACCATCTCTTAATCCAATACCAAGAACTCAGAACTCTCACGGGAAACATCCCATTTATATCGAAACATAAATTTGACCTCCAGGTGCAACAACGGAAACGCCTTCTATGCTGGCAGTTAAGAACGGCCCGCAAACAAATGCCTACTGTTGCCATTGGTCTTGCAAAAAAATTCAAACAAGGCTATAAGAACTGGCTTAAATCTCACAAGTGCATCATGATGCAAAATGACGCAGAGCTTATGCTATCAAAAATGAAGAGCTCCAACTCTGCTGACTACTGGAGATTGATAAACAATAATCTTGCTCCACAACATGCTCTTCAGGCAAACCTGGTCTCTGAGTCTGAGTGGGTATCCTTCTACGCCGACCTCTTCAGTAAAACCAATGAGGTTGACGTATGGACCCCTCGTGTCCTGTCACACTGGGACCTAGTATTCGAGCACGAGGACATTCTTAGAGTCATCAAGAATCTGAATAACTCAAGAGCCCCTGGTCCAGATGGCTTAACTAATTTTACGCTCAAACTTCAGCCAGAAGCATGGACCACCTTTTGTGAGCTGCTGTTCAACAGGATTGTCAAATGCTGCGAGACCCCTTCATCGTGGAAATCTGCAGTGATCATACCCATCTTCAAAAAAGGCGACCGTCGCAACCCAAAGAACTATAGACCAATTGCACTTCTTGATGTGCTGGGTAAGGTCTATGCCACTCTTTTACAACAAAAATTGACGGACTGGTCCACACATTGCAACCAGGTGGACCCCAGACAAACTGGTTTTGTTAAAGGGTTGGGCTGCGGTGTTAACTTTCTAATACTGAACTTACTGAAAATGGAAGCACTGCGATCAAACTCCAAAATCTATCTCGCACTGGTTGACTTGTCCCAGGCGTTCGACAGTATAAATAGAGATTTGCTATGGTCTAAACTGACCAAATGGAACTGTCCTGAAAGTCTACTGTCCGCTATCCACGAACTTCACATGAACACGACTGTTAGAGTTCGCTTGGACCAAAAGGGTAACCTATCTTCACCCATTAACACCTCTCGAGGTGTCAAGCAAGGCTGCCCTCTTGCGGCAATTATATTTAACCTGTTTATATCTGATATCAAAGATGTTTTCAATGGACTACGCACTTTCCCACCCAAACTTCACGGCTCACATGTAGACTACCTAGTCTACGCAGGTGACATCATTCTGATGGACTCAACTCCCATAGGTTTACAGCGGAAACTCGCTGCCGTGGAAAAATACATAACTGACAACGGGCTGGTTATTAACAGAGGGAAATGTGAAGCCATCGTTTTTGAAAGACTGCAAGGTTTCAAACCTAATGGGCAGAAATTTAAATGGTATGTGAATAAAGAACCCATTGGGCACGTACTTAACACCAGATATTTGGGAATGCAACTAAGTGTGAGTAGAAATGACGCACCTTGGGTGGACGCAGCCAAGAAAAAATGCCGACAATTGGCATGCCAAGCAGTCCTGATTAATAAAAAATTTGGGAAATTCTCTCTAAGACCAACGATAACCTTTTTCCAGCAGAAGGTGGTCCCCTCATTGATTTACGCCGGTGAAAACGCTTTTGGTTGTGGGTCCGAAGTGTGGAGCTCTTTGGAAAGCATTTTTTGGTCCAGGGTTCTCCATTTGCCTAAAGGCACCTCTACTGTTTGTGCCAGATATGAGCTTGGGTACATCTCAATTCAAGCGAGAGTTGCTTGGAATCTGTTAAGTGTCTTTAGGAAACTAAATTCAAGCAATCCAACCCCCCAGATGGAGATCCTTCACAGTCTAGAACTCGCCAAAGTCCCCTCAATCTTATTCCAATGGAATAAATTATGTCATGACGTGCTCAGCTCCTATGACATCACGACGCAATTGTTGCTCGAGAATCCTGATGCTGCAAAACTAAAGCTTTTGGAGAAATGATTGGATTTACACCTGTACCCAAAGAGCTGCTTCTAAATCTATGCTTGAAGCGCCGGCCGAGGCAAGAGCCTATGGCTGGGTCCCGCCCTATCTGTCGTGCTTCCCGGACCAGTGGTCTCGTGCCTCCTATTTGCAGTTTAGGCTGAATGCCATGCCAACCAAGGAACGCCTTTGCTACTGGTCCCAATCTACGGACCTGGACCTCACGTGTCGGTTCTGCTCCACCAACAAGGAAACACTTAAACATTTGATTTTAGTATGTCCCGAGTTGGAGAGCGAAAGAAATAACATCTTTAGCCCAATAACAACAAACTTTCAATTCCTAACTCGAGACGACTGGTGGAGAGCCCTGTTTGATGGGTCAAACAGAGTGGTGTTGTACGCATTAGTTTCTTTTCTTCGAGTCGTAAAAGACCGCTTATACGCCGTCCCGGTGGAGCAACCCGCTGGGACATCCTGAGGTCTGTATTGGAGGCTGCTGTTAACAGTAAAAGTCTGGGGTAATAGCGGATGATTTGTGAGCTTTCATTAATTTGGATTGTATGTTAATTTTTCTCTTTTTAAAGGTTTGTAATAAAACCATTAAAAAATAAAAAAAAATAAAAAATGTTCATGCCCATTTGTCCGCAGACGCATTTTCTTGAGGCCCACTTGTTTGCAATTGTAAACACATTTTGTCACAAGTACAAAGGGGGGTGGGGGGGTTGGGTTTGGACATTTAATTATGGTGGAATTATGTAGTGCGTCTCCCTCGTCTCTTTCTTGCGAGAATAATTAAAGCCACTCACTGTACTGGCGAGAGTACTCATAGTCCTTATCCCCCCCCTTTCCACCATCATTGCGGGCGTCCCCCAATATAGGGACAGTACCAAAACCTTTGGCAGTGAAAAATTGAGCTTCCCTTTTAAATGTAGCATAGTGCGTGGGGGTGCGGCCCAGGCGTGGAAACGCCCCCAATACCCTGCCCTCTGCTGGGAAGGAGGGTGGGACATATGGAGGAAAGGGGACTAAGGACTCTAGTCACTACAGTGAGTAACTTAAATATGAACAAGGTTTTGATGTTGGATATCAATTACAACTTTACAACCTTTGTAATGGGGAAGAGGATTTAATAGCTGACTTGTCATGCAGGAAGAAGTGCTGATTCTTCAGAGATTCTCCGACGGCGAAATAAATTATATTGCGACAATGGAAACATGAGCAAGCACCGTCGGTCAATGAATGGCTGATCAATATGCAATGAATGTCATTAATGGAGAGGCTGATTAAGTACAGGAATAAGAAGAGAAAGCTGTATGAAGGAATTTGGGAAAGGTTTTTGGTGTTGTTTTAATTTAACTTTTTATACATGTAATCCATGATCTAGACTGTGAAATTATTAAGAGTAAATAGTTCAACTGTACCTGTGAGGTGAGAGGGTGGCTGTGTTTGTATATATTTCTGTGAAATGTCTTTGTAATGTAATAGGTGTTTATTTATCAATAAATATGTGAATACAAAAACTACAGCAAGTAACTTTAATTACTCATACGTCCCATCCCTTTTCCTCCATCCTTGTGGGTGATTCCACCGAACAAGACCATAGGGTGGAGCTGTGACAACCTGCCTCATATTTAAGACGAAACAAAAACGTTCTTCAGAACCGGTTGACCGAACTCTGCATCCCGCCTGGAGCTGGTATCTAGGGAATATTTCTTACAGAACGCTGACGCAGTGGCCCAAGTAGCCGCCCTGCTGATCACATGCCAAGAAGCTTGTCTTTGAAACTCAACAGCAGTGGCTTCAGCTCTAAGCGCATGGGCACGAATCCCCGCAGGAACCGGCTTCCCCATGGCAGTATACGCCTCTGAAATGGCCTGGACCATACAACAGGAGATAGAAGCTTTGGAAACTTAGGTGTCGGGAGGCGTGCCCGCAAAAGGTGATGGACAATGCCTCAGATTTCTTGAAGGATTTTGTCAGAGAGATACAAAGCCCTTTTGGCCTCTGACTGCAGGTTCAGAAAGAACACCGGCAGTCAGATTTCCTGATTCAAATGGAATGAAGAGACCACCTTGGGCAAGAAGTTTGGATGAATGCGCAAGATGACATTGTCGTTATGAAACTTGGTGAAGGGCTTGCATTAAGGCAAGGCCTGCAGCTCGCTGACCCTGCGCGCAGAACTGAGCGCCATCAATAACACGGTCTTCAGTGTCACCAGCCGGATGTCCACCGAGGCCATCGACTCGAAGGGCTTGCGCTGCAATGCTGCAAGAACCACATTAAGGTCCCAGACCGGATGCAGCCTATGTACCGGATGGAAGAGCTTTGACAACCCCTTAAGGTGCGCCTTAACCACCGGGTAGGATGCTAAAAAATAACATGCTCTGGCCTATTCTAGTAGGCCCCAATGCCCGGTAGGTAGTTGTGGCAGGTATCAACCTGAATGCTGGAACAAGCCAGATGTGCGGAAAAAGCCAGCACGTCATCCAGAGAGCAGGTGAGGGGGTCCAGCACAGTGGCAAAATCTAGCCCACTTATTCTTGTACTGGGATCATGTAGGCCTCCTGTACGATGTTTCAGAGCGTGGTGCAGTCTCAGCTGGTCATGAGCCATGCCACTAGGTCCAGCCTGGCTGTATATGGGTGCTCCACTGCCCTGCCCTGCCCTGCTGCGTCAGGAAACCCCTGCTGGGGATCGGAGGATGGACAGGCCCCTGGGAGCACAACTGCAGCAGATTCGAGAACCAAGCGCACGACAGCCAGTGAAGGGCAATCAGGCTGATGCTGCAGCCCACCGACGCCCAGAACTTGTGGAGGGTCTGCTGGAGAAACGGAGGAGGAAATGCATAGCACCTGCGGCTGTGCAAGCAGAGCTGAACACGTCCCCCCGAGAACACTGACCCCGTCCTGCCCATGAAGCAAACCGGGGGTACTTGGAATTCAGTAGAGATGCAAATAAGTCCAGATCTGGAAACCCCATCTCTGGAACAGGGGCAACAAAGAGTTGATGTGTAACTCCCACTCGTTAGTGTTGAACCCCAACCGGCTGAGCTGGTCCGCATTGCTATCCCCTGGCTGATGGGCCGAGGAAATCCATTGCACATCTGACAGGGCCAATTCACAGATTGACACCTCCTTCAGGCACAGGAGGGGAGGGCAGGGGAGGGGAACGGGTGCCACCCTGCTTGTTCAAGTAAAACATTGTTGTGGAGTTGTCGGTACTGACCAGAACCGCCTTTCCAAAGATGAGCGGCAGAAAAGCCCCGAGAGCCAGGCACATCGCCCTGAGCTCGAGCAGATTGATGATATGCAGGAGGGATTAAGCACTGGACCATGTGCCATAAATCGAGTAGCCCTCCAGAGTAGCCCCCAGCCCGAAAGTGAGGAATCCGTTCTCACCACCAGAGTGGGCTCCGGCAGGGTAATGGGGGATCCCACTGCCGCATTGCAGTCCATCAGCCACTAGTGAAGATACCGGAAGAGGGACAGGAGAATTGGATTCCTGTCCAACTGTGACCCCGTTTCCTGGTCCCAATTGGCCACCAGGTAGAGCTGGAGGCGCCTCATCCGAACATTGAGTACACAAGACGCCATCAGTGCCAGAAGGTGCTGAAAGCACCGTGCAGAGGTGGTCAGATTGGCCAGAAAGTGCCCTATCGCTTTGAGGAGGGCCAGGAGCATCCCGGGCGTGGGAAACATCCGCTGCACAGCTGTGTTCCAGCACATTCTAAGAAATACCAGGTCCTGGGTGGGAGTCAGCTGCGACTTCTACCAGTTGAGGGAGAACCCCAGATGGCGAAGAATATCTGCCAACTGTTGGCAGGAGTGCACTGCCCCCCTCGGATGAGCTGGCATCCAAATAAGGGCATAAGTGATGGTCCTCCAAGCGGAGACCACCAGCCACCGCAAATGAGATACCTTTACACCTCTTGTTCTTTTTACCCGCGGAACTGCAAGCAGGTTTGCTGTACTAGAGCGTAATGCTCTAGTCGGCACATGTCTGGTTAACAATTGTGTAAGGTATGTAGGTGCCTTGCCAAACAGGCATTTATGAGCTAAAGCGAGGATCTTGAACCGGATCCTCTCCGCAACTGGCAGCCAGCAGAGATCTCTCCTATAGCCAGAGAAATGCTCCATTCTGAGAATGTTATAGAATATTCTCACTGCATTATTTTGAACAATCTGGAGTCTGAATATACTCTCCTTGCTTGCACCCTCAAGGACTGCAATGCAGTAGTCCAGCCTTGGTATGATAATTGTGCACACTAGGGTTTCGCAATTTGTTTTGGGAGAGTAGGGGATTTACCTGGCGTAAAATGTTTAGGTGGTACTGGGCATTTTTCACAATATTACTTACGTGTGCATCAGCACTCATCGAAACTTCTACCACTGTGCCCAGGGCTTTTACTTTTTTTTTTACTACTGGATCTTGGAGCCATCAACTAGAAACTCATATGCTGCGTCTAGCTTGTTTCTTCCTAGCTTTGTACCAAAAATCATAAATTCTGTTTTTAACCCGTTTAGGCATATCCAGTTTTTTACCATCCACGCTTGGATCGATTCGTAGATGGCAGCGAGATTCACTGAGTTCCCCTCATGGTCCCCACTAAAGTCCATAATAAGCTGGAAATCATCTACATAATTAGTGAATTGCAGGTCCCAAGAATCAAGCTGGTCACACAAGGTTTTAATGTAAAGGTTGAAGAGAGCTGGGGAGATACAGGCGCCCTGAGGAACACCATATTTCATTGGAACTGTCTGTGCAGAGCATGCAGTACCCCCAACAGATTTCAGATCGTCTCTCAATAAGGAACAAGCTTATCCATGTAACAGCGTCACTGGAGCAGTTGCCCATGGTAGTCAGCGTTTTACGTAAGGAGGAATGATCCAACAGATCAAGCGCGCCTGATAAATCCAACAGGATTAGCAAGCCAGTTTTGCTCCCATCTAGTATTTCCAGAATTTGTGCTTGTAGATTTAGCAGGGCCCTTTCCGTCCTGTGATGGCTCGTAAAGCCCGATTGACTAGGATGTAGGAATTTTCCAAAAGAGTCTGAAATTGATTGGAGGCAACCTTATCCAAGATTTTTAGAAGGAATGATGTATTGGTAATGGGTCTTAGATTAATGGGATCCTTACGGTCCAAACCCGGTTTCTTGATCAGGGGGGTGACAACCACCTCCTTGATGGAGTTTGGTACGTTCTTGTGTTTAATAGAGGCATTGAAAAAGCTAGTAAGAAAGGGGGGGACAGTTTATTATTTGCTAGTATTTTTTATGGTAATAATTCTCCTGGACATGACGTGGGTCTCATTTTGGTAAGTGTGTTTTCCATTTCCATGATGGATATATTTTTAAAGGAAAACCCTTGGTCTGAACTTCCTTTCCTGGGCTCTGATTTGGGAGCCTGAACCAACAATATGTTAAGTAGATTGTGGCATGCTTTGATTTTATTTCGTGCCAAAGGCACTTTGCTTTCCAGTGCTTTCTGGACCTTTTCACAGTCAGTAGCATCAGGAGAGAAGGATAGGGATAGAACTACTGGTTCTTCCCAGGTCCTATAGATTTCAAACAGCTTTTTGTTGCTTTTTCCTGCATTTTTCACTTGCTCATTACAGAAAAGTGTTTTCCTCTCCAAAATTTTAAATTTGTTAACCTCTTTCTAGCAGTTTCCATTTCTCTCTATTTTCCAACTGTCTTTGCCACATGTTCGTTTCGCCTGCCTTTTTTCCTACCTTAGGAGATTAAGTTCCGCGAAGAACCAGTTCTGCTTATTAGGGCAGTCACGTACTGTCAGAGATCTGAGTGGGGGTTTGTTTTCTAAAAGAGGGGACACATGTTCTTTATAAAGTCCCACTATATGCTCTGGTGGGTCTAAATCTGAGGAAGTTGTCATAATAGCTGATAGGCAGGTGCTTGAGTCAGCAGCAGTCAATTTGTTGAAATTCCTATTAAGGACTTTTTTAGAGGGTGCTCCACATGGCCCTATGTTCTTTGGGAGGTTTACCCTGCAGCTTATAATCCTATGGTCAGACCAAATACACCGTACAGTGTTTACTGTGCTGGTGGGGATATTACGTGTAGCAACCAAATCCAAGATATGCCCTTTAATATGTGTTGGCTCATGATTTATAACAAGGATGTTACTATTAGCCAAAATGACCTCCAATTCAGTAGCTTCCTTGTCTTGTGGGTCTCCTTTCCAGTGGTTTAGGTCTCCGAGTAGAATGGTTGAAGTTTTAGGTCGGTCCAGTGTGTCTAGGAGGTTTAATAGCTACTCATTAAAAGATGGCATATCTACTAGGGGATGGTAAATGAGGATGAAATGTATGCATGTGTTATTTGTTGGGGATAATTTGGCATGGAGAATTTCACATGTTGGCTTCAAAAAGCCCCAGTTTGTTCTTACTTACAATAGCCAACCCCCCTCCTATACCCAGTAGGCGATTTTTTCCCAAAAAGCTTTAGCCTTCCGGTGTAGCTATGTCAATAGCTGGGCCATTTTCTTTTTGTAACCATGTTTCCGTAAGGAACATGAGATCAATCTAGTTTTCGGGGATGTAGTAGTCATGAATATCCAGTGCATATTTTGGCACGGATCTTGTACTTTAATAAAGCTATTTTTAGTTCTTTAGGGTTCTTAAATCCCTTTTCCCCAGGATCTGGTAATGATTGTATACACATATTCCTGTCGAATTCTTTGGGGACTGATTGTTGGTATGATTCACTGTTCTAATCGAGATTTTGGGCATGAAGGTGTTCCGGGTGTTTTAGAGTCCAGAAGTACAGATCCGGCGAGGAGCACGGCTGTGGTTTCCCTTACTGTTATAGTTAGTGGCCCTGGTGGCTGAACAACATGTTAGATTGTCCATCGAGGTTATGTCAGAATGAAGAACACGCGCTCTGTACTTTATAAGTATATTTATTTAGAAGTTAAAAGGTAAGTATGAAGGCAGGGAAAAGGCATCCACCGGTCCAGTATACACCAGAGCAGGCTCCCAACTGCTTCTGAAAGGAACGTTCCCTGAACACATACATAAACATTCCAAAGGAACATTCTAACATGGAGCTGAGCTTACCTGCATACATTAGTATAAACATAACACATCTCCCCCCTTTAACCTTTGACCAATTAATAATTAAGGCAAAATGTAAAATTGCCCAACGAACACTTTTCATCAAGATGTACCAAAAGATTGTGAGAGATTTCATTGACAAAGCACTCATGACTATAATGCAAAATAATTAACCAAGTGAAGATAATTTCATTACAAATCAAACTTCTCATAAAGTGTACAAACAGATTTTTGAACATTTCATTGACACAGAATTACTTAGTGCATTGCAAGTAATTGATAAAATGAACATCAGGAACACTTTCATAGTATCTTCAACTTCTCTAACAAAACCATCTAATTTGTGGCAGGCCATTACCACTACATCCTCGCAATAGGGAACCAGCCCACAATCAACTACACCACACCCTTATCCACCAATGACAAACAAGAACCTTCAATCACTGATAATTTTTTTTACCCAAGATGGTACTACCTAAGCACAGATGAATTACTCCCTTTTCTCTAAAAGAATCTTTACCAACCACAAGAAAAATCAATGAAACAATAAAAGCTAATTCCCACAAACTGTATCCATCCATAACTTATTCTTATTTCCATGTGTGGATAGACTTACCTTTTCAGAAAATATGGAACAGCCACCTGAACCCAGAAGACCGCCAAAAAACATGCACCAAGTGCCGGGACAACCAATCCAACCAACACTTAATACTCCATTTGTCCTAATCCCCCACAATTTGACACACCAAAGTGCACTCAATCTCAACCGTCCTTCCTTTTGCACACTCTCTCACAGAATCACATTTACACTTAGGCAATTTGCGCATATATTATTTGGTAAACAAGATTGTAAAAAATCAATTGAGTCCAAAATATTCAGCTACAAAGTCCTTTGTGATGTTACCTGTGAAAAAAAACTGTATGTTATCACATTGATGCAATTAGTATATTCTCTCTAACCAAAAAAACTTGCACGATGTGCCGGGACAGCCAATCCCCCAAAACAAAAGCTACACTTTGTGCCGGGACAACCAATCCCCAAACTGTGGTGCGACCACCTGAACCCAGGAAGACCACCAAAAAATTGCACTCTTTGTGCCGGGACAACCAATCCCCCAAAACAAAACTGCACTTTGTGCCGGGACATCCAATCCCCAAACTGTGGTGCGACCACCTGAACCCAGGAAGACCACCAAAAAATTGCACTATTTGTGCCGGGACAACCAGTCCCCCAAAACAAAACTGCACATTGTGCCGGGACAACCGGTCCCACCAAAATATCTCACTCATAAAACTGCACTTAGTGCGAGGACATTTGTCCGCCAAAGTCAAACAGTCAGCCCACTGTTGCACTTTTCGCCAATACATTTTTTTTTCTTCCATGCTGCAAAGAAAGGTTAATAATACGAAGCACAATTGGCATAGTGCAATTAGTGAATGGCAGTTGGGAGCGGCTCTTTGAACCTTCCGAAAATGTCATCTATCCAACCGTAAATGAAAGGCACGCCGTTCAGCTGCCTCCGTGCTGGCTCTTGATGCTTTACAAACTCACTATCGTGATCTGGCAGCATTAACTTAAAACATGAACAGTCATTATCTCTTACTGTTTCATAGTTCATCTTCATGAAGCGCCTAGGTAAAAGCTTGTTGGTGTCTTCACTTACACGACGTTCATCCGGAAACAAAATAGGACCTTTCTTCAAATCATTCGATATGTTACATTCACACCCTCCACTTTGAGAGTCTTGCAGTACACCTAATCTCGAATGATTGGTAGCAGTGGTGTGAGGCCAATCAACCTTAGAAACAAATGGACGTGTTTTCCTATGCGAGGCATTCTCTTCATATCTGGCCAACCGTCGCTCTCGTGAGCTGATGGAGTTAATCTTCCAGCCAGCAACGTCATCATTGGACCCTCTGCAGTCAGCCTAAGCAGAGACTCCGCACGACACAAACCAGGCCTCCTAACATCGAAAGGAGAAGCTTGCTCTCTCACTCTTGTATTTTTGAATACAGCCCAGAAACTGCTTTCTTCTCCCATTCCGCTCATGTTTAACGGCACACAGCAGCTTAACGGCACAGAACACAAGTGAAAACTCTCCATTTCTCCCATGACTCTCACAGCTGGAGCGCTCAGAGCTGTTCCCAATATGCCAGCACTGCACACTGAGTCGTCACACTGCCATATTTCAACGACTTTCTCCACCCCCTCCATAGCGGACTCCTTATCTAGGGGAAGGGGTGGTTAATGGACCCGGTGGATGCCTCCCCATATTTCGGGCCTTTCATGCGGAATTCCCTTTACCTCATACATTTCTTTCTCTTCGTCTCTGCTGATGAGATTACATGCGCCTTCCTTTTTTTTCTCCGTATACTTCATGTGATCCATTTGTGTAAGCGCTCCTTCTTCTGAGTGGACATCTGCTGCTTTCCTCAATCCCATCCTCGTCGCCAATGTTAGATTGTCCATCGAGGTTATGTCAGAATGAAGAACACGCGCTCTGTACTTTATAAGTATATTTATTTAGAAGTTAACAGGTAAGTATGAAGGCAGGGAAAAGGCATCCACCGGTCCAGTATATACCAGAGCAGGCTCCCAACTGCTTCTGAAAGGAACGTTCCCTGAACACATACATAAACATTCCAAAGGAACATTCTAACATGGAGCTGAGCTTACCTGCATACATTAGTATAAACATAACAGGAACATGAGATCAATCTAGTTTTCGAGGATGTAGTAGTCATGAATATCCAGTGCATATTTTGGCACGGATCTTGTACTTTAATAAAGCTATTTTTAGTTCTTTAGGGTTCTTAAATCCCTTTTCCCCAGGATCTGGTAATGATTGTATACACATATTCCTGTCGAATTCTTTGGGGACTGATTGTTGGTATGATTCACTGTTCTAGGTTCTAATCGAGATTTTGGGCATGAAGGTGTTCCGGGTGTTTTAGAGTCCAGAAGTACAGATCTGGCGAGGAGCATGGCTGTGGTTTCCCTTACTGTCATAGTTAGTGGCCCTGGTGGCTGAACAACATGGTCTAAAGAGTGTACCCAATATATTGACGTGAGGACCTTGAGTCCATGCGGACCAGCGCAGGCCAGCCCAAACGCACCGACAACCTAATTAAATAAGCCTCGTGCTTGCTGAGAAATGTAGTTTATTCAACTACAGAAAAAAATAAAATAATTGTTGATTCAATTTTAAAGCAAACTAAATAAAAAAGTTAAAAAAATGCCAGTAACGCAAGGTGTGGCTGCTAGGTAACGAACTATGCAGAGTCTGAAAAAAACGGTCTAAATGTTAACTCCAAATCTAGGAGGCAATTCTATTTGTTCAGTTTGATAAACGCTATGATTTCTTGATAGGTAATTTAGCTCGATTAGGCTCAAAGGTAGTTTTAAACGAGACAGTTTCAATTTAATTCTTCCCAGTACTCAATGTCAAGACATGCAAAAAAATGCAGTCAACCCACACACTCGAACGACACAATTCCATTGCGGCAAAAAATCAGGGGTATTTATGGGCGCAGAGCAGCCCAAATGCGCCAGCAACGGAATGAAACTCCTGTGGCGCAGAGGATCCCGGCGGCTTCCTTGCAGGCCATACAGAACGCTGTTGACCCTTACTTTTCGATGGTCACAGTGCTATGTTTGTACTGTGACGCACCGATCTGCAGTGGGGATCAGTTTCATAGTGCTTTTGAGGCCATGGTCAAGGAGCACAAGAAAAATGCCACCTAACTTCAATTTAAGGGCCGCGCAACATCTTTCCCTGTCCACCTGCCCCTCCATCTCTGTGGTTGGTGCCCTTCCGCTCCCCACCTTTCCTCGTCTCTCCTGTAAAAACTAAAAAAGCCCAAAGAAATACAAGATCACAAAATAAAACAGAACTTTAAAAAAAAAAAAAGAATCACATGATCTTCTGCAGCCTGCACAGTCTGGACAGTGCAAAAGTCTGCTGACACCTGAAAAATTAAAGGCGTGGGGTGTGGGAATGAAAGTCATTTTAATTGCTTTTTGTTCAAAAATGGTGGCTCTTAAAAGAACAATTTTTCACTTTATGGTTTTTATATATATTTTTTGATTATTTGGTTTTATTTACTAAACTAATAAATGTTCTTAGTTCAACAACTAAACAATACTTGAATCCATATTTTGTGTTCACAAAAACTGCTGCTATGCATTTTGAACAATCAAGAAAAATCTGATTGCCCACATCTGTTAGATGCAACCCCATCTCTTTGAAAAATGTTGACATTAACACATTTGAAAATGTCATTATAAAAAGATGTCATGCCAACATCCTGCAAAAAAGCACATACAACTTGTTCACAATGACAAAATAAAATCGAAGGCATCCACATTTGTCTCTGAGCTACCCAAGAAAACATTATTGTTGAATGTGGAAAAGGTTCCATCAACTTATCAAATGTATTCTTCATGGAAAACTGTAAAGAGCCCAAACTGTTGCCTACACAGTGAACTACAATGATGTCCGGATGCTTCGTGTTAAACATATTCTCATAAAACAGGAGGAATTCCGCCCACTTAATTCCTCAAACTCCATACCATGACACTTGAAATTCAGCTAATCCAAAATCCTCAGACAACCCACAGTGCTAAGAATACACCTTCAGCCAATGGATCCAAGAGTCTCCTCAAATTCATACACTCTGCTTCCTCAAAGACAGCCATCTTCAGTGCACTCACCAAACAAAAACTCCTGCTACCCTGTCTTCCTGTACACCACACCCACAAAAACGGATTGGCTGATCCCCCGATCTCCGCTGTTAAAATGGATTTCTGAACTCTGCTCTGGTGAAGTGAACAGGTGTTCAGAAAGCCACCATAGTTTAGTCAAACAGAGAAGACTTCTGCGAGGTTAACCAGGGCAATTCAATGTAGCTTGGAGAGCAGTCAAGGCCAAGTCTCAGGAGTAGTGGGAGTGGTCAGGGGGTGGTGGGGGGAGGAAACAATGGAGCTGACTGGTTATGAACTGTAGATTTTCTAGTGCCTGTGAATCTAAGGAGACACTGTACCATCTGGCCTTGGTCTGTCCGGCCCTACTGAGAAACAAACTTTGTACTTGTGTACAATTCTAAATACATTTAACAAGCTCTCCATAGATGAATGGTGGAATAGGCTCATTGGTGGGGAGAGTGTGACCCTAATCATTGCACCGATTAATTTCTTGGAGGACATCTTTTAAGAAAACCATAAAGAGGGTGAAAATCACTTCCTGTGAGTGTTGAATGGGCTGGCAGTGGGGTACCAAGCAATTAACTGATTAATTTAATTATGTTGGTTTAAGTGTTGCAAAACTGTTGGTTTTATTAGATGAATTGTGCACGTTTTAGGAGTTGAGACGGTGTTATGTATCAATTGGAATGTGATTTTAAGTGAAAGGTGTATGTGTAAGCCAAATCATAATAAATAAATAAATAATAAATCCTCTTTTGGATTAGCTCAGCTTTTGAGCCAGATGCAGTGATGCCTCTTTCTGCACATAGCTTAACTTATAAAATGGAATAAGAAGGCTAATTTAACTACTGGCTAAACAAAAGTCACAGTGTTACTGTGTAAATGTAATTTAGTGCCACGCCAGTGTGCAACACCCAATTACCTCAGTTCTTATCCCACCGGTGTACACCAATTAGTTAGAATGGATTTCTGTACTCTGCTCTGGTGAAAAGTTAGCCAGGAAAATTCAAGGTAGCTTGGAGAGCAGTCAAGGCAAAGTCTCAGGAGTAGTGGGGGTGATCTGCGGTCTTGGATGAGCACACACAGTAGGACAGTAGTATATAAAAAAATATATAGTTTATTAAACTCAGAATGCACACAGGTAAATAATAATGAACACAGTCACACTACTACTTAAAGTAAAATATATGTACAGTAGTCACTTTTCGGTCAATGCGGTAAAGTGCAGATTCCCCACCAAAACCTGTAAAGCGGAAAAGCACACAGACTTTAACACAATGGCCAACTCTATAAATGGATATCCCTAACTTAAGTCCAGCCCTACGAATATTGGAGCCTTATGCTCACAAGGGGCAAACTTCATTGGGAAGGAAAAGTTAGAAGAGGACACTGGAGTGTGAGGAATCTGCTATGGTGAACAAAGCTGTCTTCAACTTTCAGACTGTAGGAAGCAAGAGCCACCCAAGTCAAGACAAGGACCACAAGGGATCCTTTGTGCGTAAAAACGGTATGGATGACTAACAGCCACCAGTAAGTGGCATGAGTAATCACCGCCCTTAGCTCACTCCGGGCTCAAACTTGGCAGGTTTGAAGAAGGTTGCCTGGACTACGAAATCCTCTCCTTGGTGACGCTTCGTCACCAGTCCATTCCTAGGCACATTGTCCAGTTAAAATAAAATCCTTAAGGGATGTGCAAGGCCTGACAACGCAAGGACCCCAGTGCGCGGTAAAGTAATGTACTTTGCGCACTGAAATACAGTTGCCAAAAGTGGCAACAAAGCCATAAGACTAAGGGAAACAATGCTGCCCAGCAGTGACTGTCAACAGAACAAGTCAGTTTCCCCAGAACAGTGAGCGAAAGGCTGTGCTTCAATGGCAGAAAGTCAGGTCAGGAGGCTGAAACAAAAGCAAAAAGTTGGGGGGTCCACAATTATAGCAGTAAAACAGCAATAAGTGAAATTTTACCAAACACTTGCGGACATCACTGACTGCGGTCCACGCAGTCCCCTTTCCTTTCCACACTTACCAGCTACACCTCCTCAGAGGTATCCTTCCTTTCCTCTCCTTCCCCCAGAAGCTCGCTGTCTCTAGAGCCCTGGTTCTCTCGAAGCTGGACTACTGTAACAGCCTCTATCTAAATCTGCCTGCTTCTACTCTCCGCCCTTTGCAACTCATCCAGAACAGGACTGCGAGACTTGTCCTTGGCCTCAAGCCCAGGGACCGTATCTCTCCAGGACTGAAATCTCTACACTGGCTCCCAGTGGTCTCGAGGATTAAGTTCAAAACCCTCTGCATTGTCCACAAGGCCTTCTGGGGCCTTGGGCCAAAATACCTTCAACTCTCTCTTCCTAAATATCTTCCATCTCGAGCCCTTCGCTCATCCGCCTCCAACTCCCTCGGGGTCAGCCGCTTCTCTAAACTCAACGAGTTGGGGGTAGATCTCTCTCTGCAGCAGGGGCATCCCTCTGGAACAGCCTCCCTGCCTTCCTGAAACCCGAGGAGAACCACCTCCGGTTCCGGAAGCACCTCAAAACCTTCCTCTTTGCCTCCACTTTCCCTCCCCCTCTCCCCTGCTAAAATTACTGAAACTGCACTGAATCTGCAAGTGGGCCACTCACCGAAATTCGGTCCTTGGCCCAGCCACTCTCCCCTGCACTGCCTCCCTGGCAACCACTGCACTGCGGGACTGTCTCTGTATCTCTACAGCCCCCCTTCCCAGCACTTATATGCACTTACCTTGCACTTGCCACCAGCTGGCCCTTATTTATTATTTATTTTGTTAATACTACTAACCCTGTACTGCACTTCCCCTCTCCCTCTCCCCCTTGCACTTTCCCCTCCCCTTTTCCCTTGCAGTTGCGCAATCTGAATGACACCTGGCCTAGTAGGATCATTGTCTGTATCCCTTTGTCCCCCCCCGCCTCGTCGCACCTTGAAACACTTGTGTATAGGCGCGTTATAAATGCCATATCATTTCATGCATCCTTAAAAGAGCCGGATGGCACGTGCAGGTCCACGGACTACCACAGCGTTCGCGGATGACGTAGCACAGGGTAGCCGTTCTACCCTTTCATGTTTGTTACACTCCTTCATTGGCTGCTTTCAAACAGTCACACATCCATCCACCAATCGCATCCAAAAACTCTACATGTAACGCTGTCATCTCAGTTCAACACTTCAGATGTACTCTTGAACTCTGAGTACATTTCTCCTGTTACTCACAGCAACCTGCATTAAAAACTACTGTAAAACTCTCCAAGATTTCTATTTGCAGATTCAACAACATCTGCATCTAACAAGACACACTACAGGTATGCTTATTTTTAAGTATTTTTTTAAAACTATTTTACAAATGTATATATACAGGGTTTCAGCCACTTAACCTGTAATAAGGCATATTCACTTTTCAACCACTCTAGCAAATGCCATGCATTGCAGCATTCAGCACCGGCTCACATCAAGTGGCAGGTGCTTGCAATGCTGTGCGTTTAACATTTTTTCTTTTTAAGAGCATTTTCATGAAAGTTGAAAATGAATATGTGCATTTATAGCAGCACTGTGTGTAACTTTTTTCTAAAGGAAAGGAAAACCAGATTCAACATGTGCAAACATTGTTAAGTGCCATACTTGCTAACATGACCCACTGCACTAAAACATGCTCATCCAGTCCTAGTTTTTTTCTCTGCATTCTGGGGATTGTAGTCCAGGTTTTCGAATAACAAAAAGTGCAACTCCAACATTGCAAAGAAATAAAACATATTGGAATGGATCATGTTGGCAATTATGCATGTACTGCCAACATATTAAACTTCCACACACAAAGCGCCACTTAAAAATGTTCTACACATCTTTTCGATTTCTTTTCTTTTCCAAACAAGTTACACACAGTGCTGCTATAAACGGACATATGCATTTTTTTTTACCTTTAATGAAAATGCTCCTAAAAATAAACATTTTTAAAGGGTTAGCATTTTCCATTTTTTTATTCCATATAAATGTATTTTTCCTACCTTACTCATTACATCCCTTACACTGCCACCATCCTCCGCCTGCTCACACATCTGTATACTGCCAACCTATTGCCAACCTATCTATATACTACACTTCACCTTAAATATAAAGTACTCTTCTTTGCCAACCTCTACTATATAAGATCAAACCACTGCTGCAACAACAACAATCAGCATTGCATTACCACTAGGCCACAGTTTCCCAAACCTTTAAAAACACTTCAACACATTACAAATACACTACACCACAAACACCAGCACAACAATAACCTAGATATGCACCTGTGTCTGGCACCCATTTTTGCAGTTTCTTCTAATGTGCCAAACAGCACTACTCATACTCCAATTGTTCTAATAACATACTTAACACTTTAGTACACCACCCATAACACAAATTCATTAACTCTTTTCCCCCAACTCCTAATTTCATAAATAACCTTGCTTACTAAAGGTACTTCAACATTACCACATATAATTATAATTGATTATTTATAACGCGCTTAATACCCACAGATTTCTAAGCGCAGACCTGGGGACCAAACCGGTGTTGCTCTGCGTCGTCTTGTTTCAAAGGTGAGCGCGTTGCCCCTGAGCTATCCTCCCGAGACAACTAACTTTCTGTACAATTATAGGAAAGAAGATTGCCGAAGATAACGAAAAAAAGAACACTCTCCACATCCTACAAAGTAAGTACATTAATACAGCATGTTTATCTCTCTAATTGTAACAATGTACTTTCACTATATTAATCGAGAATATTCTTTTTGAATCAAACACATTTATTTCACTCTTACTCATTATATTGCAACATTCACACTCTTTCTTTTCCTATCTGAACACCACTATTATAACACCCACTGTTTCCACAAAGCATCATAATGTCCCTAATTATTCAATCACACCACCACTCTCTTACTCACTAAACCAAGCCCATCACACCTCTACAGACTCTTACAACCTTCCCCAACCACACCCATCATCCCACTACACAATCCCATATCACTCTATTCATCTTTACAATCACACCCACACACCCATTCACAATAAATGCATATAGATTCCACAACTTTCAAACCCAAACTTTCTTTTTCCCCAACAGACAGAACAGAATGTTTTCTTCGTAGGTGCTTTTTAGTAGGCAAAGAATTGAGCAGATAAGAATAAAAGCAAGCCATATAGTCAACCACCTCTAAAACAATGTATAGAAAATAACACAACCTCACTCAACAAAACAAGCCACCACTAAAAAAAAGTTAAAGTAAAAAAAACATGTACAAACAAAAGCACCTAATGCACCTAACATTATATCTACCAATGTTAACATAGCCACAGTAAAGCAATGTTCCACCATAGAGAATTCTTCACAATCTTATAAAGACAGCTAAAAAGTCACGAGCTACCCTTAAAAACTACTGCAGAAGACTAATCCTTGAAACTCTAATTGACAGCGAATTTCTGCTAAAGAGGAAGTTGTTTAGAATGAAACCACTAACTAAATGAATCAATACATTACAAAACGTACTTCTAAACATGCGCAATGTCAATATAGATGCCTTTACAAACTTCTGTGAAGGTGAATGGATTAACACAAGCAGCACAGAACCATATTTCAATGAAGAGGCTTATAAACAAGAACACAAATCCCAATTGCCATAGACCGTACTGGCTGAGGGTATGAGATGGTAGGAGACACCATTATGGCAAAAGAAACCCTTATGTTATGTTATTTTGCATTTATATAGCGCCTTATGTACCATTGGTATGATCTCAAGGCGCTGGTAGGCTGAACGCCCTCGGGAACCGAAGTTCAATTCAGTAGAGCAAGAGAGTCATAATGTGCGTGTGAGCACCGGATATGTGTGCAGCAGGTGAGGAATTCGTGTGATAGCTGCTTCTTAGCGGTAGGTGTGGTGGTTGGGAGATCCAAGAGTATGTGTTTGTTCTGGCAGGTTGTTATCCAGACCGATTCTGGCTGCGTTAGGCCTGAGGAGAACGCCTAGGCTGGAGGGTGCGTAACCAGCTGTGTTTAGTTAGGATGTTGGGCAGTATGAGGCAAGTGATGGTATAAGAACAGCTATACCGAATGGTGTCATAGTATCGCTGTGTTCTAGGTGAGTGGTGGTGTAAAGAAGAGAGTAAGCGTGGAGATGAGGTATGGTGGTTTACCTTAGGTGCTTGAGATCAAGCACACTCCATTAGATCCATGCACTCCAGCCGTTGAATGCACACCAGCCGTTGAATGCGCACCAGCCGCTCCATGCACTTTGATCGTTTTATGCACTTGAATCATTTTTTAAGTATTCATTTCGTGTCCTTTATCAGTTCTGGGCATGCCATCTTTTGCATGTTATGTTACTTTGCATTTATATAGTGCCTTGTGTACCGTTGGTATGATCTCAAGGCGCTGGTAGGTTGAACGCCCTCAGGGACCGTAGTTCAACCGTTCTGTGCACTTCAATACGTTCCTCCGCCCCACACACACTCTACCTCCGCCCCACACACTCTTCAGCCCCGCGCACTCTAGAAAAACCTTCCCCAACTTTCAACCAAATGTCCCTTTAGCCCAAACAAACCATCCAGTGTACGAATGGTCATGCAGCTCAATATGTAACGTACACCAACAATCCTTCAAATCTTTATGACTATTCCCCAATCACTATGTGAAATAGATTGTACTATGAAGAGTCCTGCTTTAGAACTCCAAAATTTAAACCACATTCTCCTACATGGAACACCCAAATAACTCCTTCGAGAAATAGAGCTCAACCAGAGTAAATATTTTGGAACTGAAGTTGATTTTGAAAATTCAGTAACTTCAGAACACATTAGTGAAAGCCTTACAAACACCAACCTCCTAACAAACACATACAAAAAAGAAAAAGCTAAGTTTCAAAACACATCTGCTGAAATACCAGACCAAGTATGTCTGTTTTCGCAGAACCTTCTATAAAAAAAGAGCACACAAAAAGTAGATGTGGCCTACACAATAGAGGACAATGAGGAATCCCAATGGTTCCAAACAGCTTTATATCCAACAACAGAAAATAAATACAAAGTAACTGACCCTTCAATGGTTTGCACATACTGCATTACAAAGCTTGACAATAACCAAATGCAATCACGTGCTATTACTAACAACTTAGAAATCCCCCCACTTCCAAAAGCTCTGCAACAAATTAACTTGTATTAGAGTATTATAATCCAAACAGTACTCCCATTTCAAGCTATAATACGCCTGCAACCGAAAACAGCCAACTTGCCTCCATCTGAGTTACTAAAAAGCATTTGTGGCAAAGTAGTATTTGCCATTAGATCTTAAAGAACACGTAGAAACTCTGGCCGGCCAATAGATCAATCATTGATTGTACTTGTTAATGGTGTACCAACAAAAGGCACAAATATTTGGCAACTAGTTGACTTAAACAAAGTTAGACAAGCCCTACAATACCTCAACGAAAACAAGCAATACTACAGGATATAAACAGAGGAAAACTTAAGAGAAACCACCCATACAATTCAAGATTCACCACCAACTGGCCAATTTGAACGTGTAGATCATGTTATTGTAGCCAACATTTTAGACCAGTATACAGTGTATCCACTACACTCCAAAGACTCCATAGAAGATGCATTACAAACATATCAGATGCGTCACACCACAGGATCGCCAATGAGCATATGGGAGAAAAGTGTAGCAGCACATTATTTTCCTCTACTCTTTCCTACAGGAAAAGGAGGAAGATATGATGAAAGATCCATACAAATTACTGCATCAGAATATTGCTGTTTACAAATGTATTGGGAAGACCCCAGATTCAGACAAAATGTACAATACATTTTCCACTTCCTGAGCAGCGAAAGTGAACTAGCAACTCTACGTGATGGAGTTGCACACACATTAAAAACAGGCTGATTTTTTTTTTTTTTTTAACATGTCCGCTACCCTACCCAACTTCTTCAAAAGATAAATGACAATGAAGTGTTGCAGTCAAGTATCATAAATCTCTTGGCAAACATGCATGGTAAAAAAGAATACTGTTCCGACATCACGCTGATGTACGTTGTATGCCAAGGAACCTAGGCACCCCCGCCCCCACATGGTTTGTTACATTAAGGGTATCACTACATATTATCCCCACCAAAAATATCACCGTATATATGGTCGTCTGGAACGGCCATAGGCGATATTTTTGGGGTTTTTAGGAGCAGGGGCTGCAGGGGGTCCGCCGCTACTTTACAAATAATGCAGGGCTTGCGGGGGTGTCCCCCGCAGGTTCCATGCCTTAATATCGCTGCAAAAATCTGGCAATATTTTTGTAGGGATATTAACACATGGAACCACATTAAGTTGTGCAGAATATGCATGGGATGACTTGCACGACTTCTTACGTATGGCAAACCAAAATAAAGAGGGAATAGATATAAAAACAGCAGAAGAACTTTGTTCTCTGGACCCTGTCAATGTATCAAGGTACTTTCACCATCACTTCATTGCCATGCTGCACTTCATCTACAATAAAACTACCCCTCCACTCGTAGAAGTGGAACACTTCTTTTGGAGAAAAGAATATCAATCTAGAGGTGCACCACACATTCACATGCTTTTGTGGATACAAGATGCTCTCAAATTTGGCCATGACAGTGATGTCACTGTTTTACAGTTTACTGAAAAATACATTACCTGCAACATCCCCTTCAGAAAGCACACATAAGTGACCTACATACACAAATCTTACACTTCCAAAAACATAAGTCTGGCAAATACTGCCAACGTAGATATAAAAACAAAGGTAAATACTATACCAAATGTCGCTTTTGCTTCCCTAGACCAGTTTGCAAAAAAGGACAAGAAAATAGCTTGATGCATTCAGTTAGACACAGTGTAAAAGGCAAATCCCGTAAAAACACATAGAACATTAAAAAGGAAGAAGCATACAAGTACATCAATGATTACCATGCAATCACATTGCCCTCTTGTGGAATGCAAATATAGGCATACAATACATTGCAGACAATTTCACTGCATTTGCAAAATATGCCACAGCCTATCTCACCAAAGCTGAGAAAACTGAGCAAAAAACTTCTGGGATGACATATCTTGTGACAAAACACGGTCACAAAAACTGTACAGCATCGGTATAAAAATGCTCACCCATAGAGAATGCGGGTGCTACAAAGCTGCATACCATTTAACAGGTACAGCCTTATATGGAAAATCTGAACACATTGTTTGTCTAAACCATGGTTAAGCTTCATCCCGAAAAAAAAAAAGTACTAAAATCCTACCAAGAGATAGAAACAATAGTCGCAAATGTTCCCAACAGGCAGCACATTTAAAAAAGCAAAATGTAATCACATACTACCCAAACAGAAGTACTGCTTTGCAAAACATGTGCCTGGAAGACATAGCCCAAAACTACTCCTACAAAAGCAATGTCGCACCAGATGAGACAACTGGCAAATATTCAGTCTTAACTTGTGAAGGAAGCCTGGTGAAACTTACCAAATCCAGCCTAATTAATCATATAATAAAGTTATCATTAAAATCTTTGCAACATAGAGAACTTCATTACATGGCCGTCCTGCACATTTTAAAACCTTGGAGAAAAGAAGAATTATTAGGTGACCATGACTCATTTGAAGCTGCACTGAAAGAAAATAAAAGCAGGGTAATAAATGTCAATTTTCTAAAAAATAGAAAGAAATGTTGGACAATGAAAGCCAACAAGAGGAAGAAATTGAAGCTCTACTAGATAAAGACATTCCTGAAGGCAGTCAACTTTCTCTTACTGGAAGACAAGAACCACTCATTTTAAATGAAGCAGAAATAGCCATGACTGAGGTAGAAAATACCAAGTATCAATCTAAACCATCTGAAAAGACGTCAGTGGTCAAAACACAGCAAAATGAAGAACTCACATTTATCTAGAAGTCACTGAAGGTTTTAACCATGGAACTAAAACTTGTAGCTGTAACATTGATAAATCTCTGCTACTTTATGTAAGCGGTAAAGCTGGTTTTGGTAAAACATTAATTAAAATAATCAGTAAACATCTACAAGACTTAGACAACAGCCTTTCATCTGATGTAACAGCTCCCACAGGTGTAGCTGCCTACAACATAGAAGGTGTAACTTTACACCAACTACTGCTCCACCCAGTATAACACCAAAACAAATTAGACTACTACAAATTATCAGCAGAAGCTGCTACTGAAATACACAGAATTCTTAAATAAATAGATGCCTGATAGATGAAGAAGGCATGATTTCCAACCTCATGTTGACTTTAATTCACCTCAGAATACAAGAAGTCCTAAAATCTTACTACGAAGAACTGTTTGGCCGAAAACCAGTTATTGTTTTTCGGAGATCTCCTACAGTTAACCCCACTAAAAGGTCAACCTATTTTCAAAACATAAGGCCACAAACAATGCCGTAACACACTCTGCAGCATTGAAGGAACAAGTTACTTACCTGTAACTGTTGTTCTCCAGCATGGGTCTGGCATGGATTCACATGCTCATGAATATTCCCCGTCGTCAGGCTGGGAATCCTCGGTAAAGAAAAAACCAGTATCAGTTTCGTTTCTGATCTGTCTTTCGTAGTAATAACCAATCACTGGTCTCTGCGTCATACTGACCACAGCCAATGACTGCCCTCTACCTAAGCACCGCCTCTGGCAGCCATCTTCAGATTTGGAAGCACGTGAAGTGGCAGTATGACCAAGTGAAGAGCCGCAGAGGGGTAGGCGGGAGGGTTCGCATGTGAATCCATGCCAGACCCATGCTGGAGAACAACAGTTACAGGTAAGTAACTTGTTCCTTCTCCAGCATGGGGTCTGGCATGGATTCACATGCTCATGAATAAAGAATACATAGCAGTACACACATGCACAACCACGGGAGGTGGCAAAGGCTCAACATTAAGCATCACATCAACTCAACATTAAGCATCTTACCTCCTCACCAGGCTCACCTCAGGCGAACAGGTTGCGCAGCACTGCTTGGCCGACCCTGGACTCCTCCCTGGAATCCCGGTCGACGCAGTAGAATTTCGTGAAGGTGTGCGTCGACCTCCACGTAGCAGCCCTGCATATGTCCAGCAGGGGCACACCAGATAGGAACGCTGTGGTAGCTGCGATCGCTCTGGTGGAATGGGCTCTCGGACGGCCAGGCAGCGGTCGGTTTGCCAACCGGTGACAGTACATGATACAGCCGGAGAGCCATCTGGAGATGGAAGCCTTCGAGAGAGCCTTCCCCTGATTGACAGGTCCAAAGTTCACAAAGAGTTGTGACGTCTTCCGAAAACCTTTCGTGCGGTCCACGTAGAACTTCAGCGCTCTAGCTACATCCAGCGAGTGCAAAGTCCTCTCAGCCGGCGACGAAGGCGACGGGAAGAACACAGGTAACACCAAGGGTTCGTTGAGATGAAAGTCCGACGGTACCTTGGGCATGAAGGATGGGTGCGTCCTGAGCACTACCCTCGTGTCGTGGAAAGTCAAGTACGGGGCCTTGCAGGAAAGGGCCTGGATCTCTCCCACTCGTCGTGCGGAGGTGATGGCCACGAGAAAAGCTGTTTTCCACGATAGAAACTTCAACGGGGCCGAGTGCAGAGGCTCGAACGGAGGTCCCATGAGTTTGGTCAGCACCACGTTGAGCTCCCACGCCGGGGCCGGAGCCTTCACCGGCAGGAACGATCTGAACAGTCCCTTCATGAACTCTTTCACCAGACGATGAGACCACAAGGACGTCCGGCCCGTGGTTCTGGTGTATCGGGAGATCGCAGCAAGATGAATCTTGATGGACGCGTGTGCCAGACCAGCTTTGGCCAGCGTCAGCAGGTACGGCAGCACTTGGGGAGCCGTAATCCGTAGAGGGTTAATCTTCTGTGCGTGGCACCAGACAGAGAACCTCTTCCATTTGTGTCCGTAGCATTTAAGAGTCGAGGACGCCCTGGCCTTTGCAAGAACCTCTCTGCAATCGGCCGGTATGTCGTATCCTCCAAACTCTAGCGCTGCAGGAGCCAGGCCTGCAAGTTCAGCGACTTCGGGTCGTGGTGGAGGATGGCGCCTCCTTCCCTGGAGAGTAGATCCGCGTCCGCCGGCAGCTTGATTGGCGGGGACGCCGACAAGTCCAGAAGGTCCGGGAACCATATCTGCCTCGGCCACGCAGGTGCGACGAGGATCATCCTGCACCGTGACCTCTTGAGCTGGTTGACGAGCCGGATCAGCAGAGGCAAGGGAGGGAACGCGTAGAGGAACAGGCCCTCCCAGGGGAACGAGAAAGCATCGCCCATGCTCCTCGTCTGGGGAAACCTGCTGGCGAACCTCCGGCACTTGGTGTTCGTCGCCGTCGCGAACAGGTCGATCTGGGGTGTGCCCCACCGTCGGAAGAGGCGATCCACCAGATCCTGCCGTAGTTCCCACTCGTGGCACGAGCGCAGCTCCCTGCTGAGTGAGTCGGCGATGGTGTTTTTTATCCCTGCCAGATGAAACGGCACCAGAAGAATCCCTTGGGCGACGGCCCAATGCCACAGGTCCTGCGCCTCCTTGGACAGCGCTGGGGACCTGGTTCCGCCCTGTTTCCTGATGTAAAACATGGTGGTGGTGTTGTCGGTGAAGATCCTCACCACCTTGCCCTTGAGGGACGGAAGGAAGGACCTGAGGGCCCAAAACACTGCACGGAGCTCCAGGACGTTGATATGCAGGGACTTCTCCGTCGGGAGCCAGAGTCCCCTTGCGTGCAGATTTTCGGTGTGCGCTCCCCACCCTTCTAGGGAGGCATCCGTGGTCACAGTCACCTGGTGGGCTGGGGTCTGGAAGTCCATGCCCGCCGTCAGATGCGCGCGGGTGCCCCACCACCGTATCGCTCGTCGGAAACTCTCGTCGAGCTTGATCCTTTCCTCGAAGCTGCCCGTCGTCTGGATCCAGCGCGCATCCAGGAACTCTTGCAACGGGCGCATCCGGAGCCTGCACATGGGAATGAGGTAGATGCAGGAAGACATCATCCCGAGGAGGGACTTGATGGACCTCACCTTGGCCGCGTCGGCCACCAACATCCGTTGCACCTTGCCCAAGATGGTCCTGGTCCTCTCCTCCGACGGGGAGGCCAGAAGGGACACTGTGTCGAGCCTCGCTCCCAGAAACAGTGCGACTTGCGCGGGCACCAGGTGGGATTTGGCGTAGTTCACGGAGAATCCCAGGTCCGTGAGGAGTTGGACGGTCCTTGCCGTGTGGACCACGGCGAGCTCCCTCGTCTTGGCGCGGATGAGCCAGTCGTCCAGGTAGGGGTAGACGTGAATCCCCTCGCGGCGCAGCTGCGCCGCCACCGGTGCGAGGCACTTGGTGAAAACCCTGGGTGCCGACCGTAGTCCGAAGGGAAGGGCTTTGAACTGGTAATGACGCCCTTGGACCACGAATCTGAGGAATTTTCGGTGCCCCTTCAGGATGGGAATGTGGAAGTAGGCATCCTCCAAATCCAACGACGATAGGAAGTCTCCTTCCTCCAGCTGACCCAGGACGTGCTGGAGGGTGACCATCCGGAACTTCTGCGCCTTGATGAACTTGTTCAGGCGTCGCAGGTCCAGGATGGGGCGCCATCCTCCCGTCTTCTTCTTCACGAGGAAGTAACGCGAGTAGACTCCGGAGCCCCGAAGCCTCTTTGGGACGAGTTCGATGGCGCCCTTTCTGAGCATCGCCTTTACCTCCAGGAGAAGTTGAGGGACGTGAAGTTCTTTCCTGGCCACGGGGGGGACGCGCGGGCACCTTCTTTGAAACTCGAGCGCGTGGCCCCGGGCCAGGGCGTCCAGCACCCAACGGTCGGTGGAGATGGACTCCCACACGCTGACGAAGCCCGCCAGCCGGCCTCCCACCGGGGTGCTTCGGTGGGGGCCCGACCCCACGGCCGGTTCAATCCTGCTTGGACGCGGCCTTGCCGCCTTGGCCTCCTTGGCGATGACGGCGGGGTCCGCCAGACTTGCCTCGTCCTCTGTAGGCCTCTTGCGACGACGAGCGGGCCGCTTGACGGTAGGAAGCGAAACCGCCGCCGGAACCTTTGGAGGCGCCCTTGCCTCCGCCGCTCCGAAAGGGCGTCCGCCGTTGCTGCAGTACTCCAAGGGCCCGGGCCGTCTCAGTATCCGCCTTGATGGCCTGAAGGGAATCGTCCACTGTCTTCCCAAACAGGTTGTTCCCGTCGAAGGGCATGTCCAGGACCCTGGTCTGGACGTCCTGCCGAAAGTCCGTCGCCTTGAGCCATCCGCGACGTCGAAGGCAAACGCCGTTGCCCATCTGGCGGAACCCAGTGTCGGCGATGTCCGTCGCCACGGTGATGGCGTGGTCCGAGGCCACCTCACCTTCCTGCAGGATCTCAAGGGCCTCCGCCCTCTTGTCGTCCGGCAGAAAATCCAGCAGGGGAGCTATCTTGTACCAGAGTTCCCTGTCGTAGCGGGCCACGATAGCCAAGGCGTTGGCCGCTTTAATCGTCGTCGCCGCCGACGAGATGACTCTGCGTCCCATGGCATCCAATTTCTTTCCCTCGCCGTCCGGCGGGGAAGTCGACGTGGAGGCCGCACCCCCTCCCGCTTTCTTCCTGGCTGCCGCGGAGACGACGGAGTCCGGGGTAGGCTGGGCCCGGAGGCATAGGGGGGCCGAGTCCGGGACCCGGTACTTTTTCTCGTACCGGTCTCTTTTCGCTGGCGTCGTGGAAGGGTTCTTGAGGAGGGAAAGGCCCTCATCCCAAATGTCGTCTAACAGAGGCACTGCGAGGACCGTCTTCCTCTTGGCCTCGCGCCGTTGGTAAAGAAAGCCTTCCTTTTTCTTCTCCTCAGGGCAGAGTTGGAAAAGCTCGGATGCCCTGGCGATCATTGAGTGGAACGATCCAATCTCGTCGGGCGGAGAAGCCCTGGTGGGAGGCGACGACGGAAAATCCTCGTCGTATGCCTCGTCGTCCGTACCCGTCGCTGCCGTGTCAGTCCCCGTATCATCCCCTCGGGTGGACGGGGAGGAGGGCTGGACGGGGCGCGACGGTTGAAAATGAGGCGGTGGATGGATCCTTCTTTTCTTGGTAGGGGGAACACCAGAAGGTCCCGGTTCTGGATCCCCCGACGGGAGAGGTTCCTCCGTCGGTAACGGCAGTCTCGTCCTTATCTCGGAGCATAAGGACTGTATAGCCAACAAAATGGCCGCTGAGTTGTCTTGCGGCGCTGGCAGAGGGGAATCCGACGGGCGAGCAGGGGCCCCGTCGGTATCCTCGACGATGTCGTCGTCGTCACCTGCGTCGGGGCCCATTCCGACGGGCTGGTCTTGTTCCACGCCTAGGCCGTGGCTTAAGACCTCGATCAGTTCCTCTTCTGAGGTTGAGGCCGAATCGACGACGACGCCCTGCCCCCCCTTCTTCCCCACGGAGGGTTTCACGGGGGTCCTATCGATGGGCACGAAAGAAGACTCCCTCCGAGGAGGCAGGGAGATTCTGGGCCCCGAGGCCGCCACCACTGGTGCAGCCTCCACAGGCTGGGCCAGGGCCGCCGCGACCGTTTCGATAGAGGGCTTGGTCGAATGGATCAAGGCCTTCACCACCTTAGGTGCGCTCACCGCCTTATCCTTGAGGGAGGGGGCACTGCCACGCTCCTCCTCTGCCTTAGAGCTCGACCGGGGTCTCTCCAGGAGCTTCGCCGGGTGCTCGGCCTTCCTCTTACCCGACCCAGAGCGTTGGCTCGTGGTTGATGGTGCCGGGGAGGGTGCGCCCTGCCTGGCGCCCGTAGAGCCCGACCGTTCGGCGCTCCCGGTGCCAGCGGACTCGCGGTGCTTGGCCTTATGTTGGGCCCCCGTCGCCGGGGCGCCCTCAAAGGTCTTAGAAGACCGCTCAGATTTCTTCTTCTTCTCGCCAGACGGGCTCTTACCCTCCAGCCAGCTGGCGAGACGTTGATGGCGGTCCTTCATGGTCCGTTCCGACATGTTGCCGCAAAACGCACAGTCCTTCTCCACGTGCGTCTTGTCCCCATGAAGGCAGTAAAGGCAGAAAGAGTGTTCGTCCTCCTTGAAGACGTTCTGCAGCTGGCATCCAGGGCAGGCCCTGAACAGCTTTCCGGGCGTCGAGCTTCCCTTCTCCTGGGCCATCTCCGAGACCGGGCCTGAGAAGCTTCTGGAGTCCTCCGAAGTGTAGCTCGACGAAATCTTCACCCTTGAGGGGCACAGATGAATCCGACACGGGTCCCCGTTGATCGGATGTAGGATCGGTGGAGCTTGAGGCTCTTTTGACCGAAAGAATCGAAGTTTTTGTGAAAAAGCGCGAAAAAATAGCACTAACGCTCGAGAGCAATAGCACGAGGATCCCAACACATGAACGTGCGGTAAAAATCTGAAGATGGCTGCCAGAGGCGGTGCTTAGGTAGAGGGCAGTCATTGGCTGTGGTCAGTATGACGCAGAGACCAGTGATTGGTTATTACTACGAAAGACAGATCAGAAACGAAACTGATACTGGTTTTTTCTTTACCGAGGATTCCCAGCCTGACGACGGGGAATATTCATGAGCATGTGAATCCATGCCAGACCCCATGCTGGAGAAAATGTACATCTCTGGCAACATTTTAGCTACAGAGAACCAACTCGTCAGTCTGCAGAACTCAACTATGCTATAAAAAGAAATGTAAGTTGATTTTATTCCTTTTTATATTATGAAACAAAAACATTCCAACATGTCCCCCGACCCACAACCCACCCCCCGGGAGATTTATGTTAACAAATGCATTGTATTCTAAGAGCAGTCACATAATATTCAATATCTGTATTTTGTGTGGGCACCATTGGAGCATATAGTCACTTTGAAGATAACCTAGCACATGCACCCAGTAACGTTTGAAGGCGGCTTGATCTCTTTGTGCCACATGGGTAGCCCATTCCAGCGCTATAAAGTCCCAAACATTCTGTAACCAAAGTTTGTAGGCCCTTGTTTTTGCTTCCATTTATAGGCGACCCATGCAGCTATAAGTTAAAGCATGAAGCTACGCAACAGCTTTTTGGAGAGTATTTTCTGTTTTGGATCCCACAGTCCGCATAGCCAAACCCCCATGTCTTTGGGTCCCGTATTTGGGGATCTCTTATCTATGTGTTCATGGATTTCTTCCCAAAATGATCTGATCTAAGGGCAATCCCACCATATGTGTCTCCAGTCTCCTATACCCCCCGCCCCGACCTCCTCCAACAAAGACTTGACACCGTCAGGTACATTTAATGTAGCCGTTCCAGTGTGTAATGCCATTGACACATTATTTTGTACCACATCTTTCTTGTTTGGATGGAGCGGGTGAGTTTGGGGATTGCCACCCCCCCCCCCAAAGGCGTTCCCAGTATTCCCTCGATATAATGATATTTAAAGTAGATTCCCATTTCCTAACATATTTCCATTGTACTACTGTTGTACCCTACTGTAGTAATCGATTTAGATCTGAAAAAAATGTACTGGAACCTGTCTGCGTGGTAATGTATTCCTCAAAAGGGGTTAATTCTCGCTTGGCTGCCACCTTTATCTCCAGAGTATTCAACCAGTGTCATAATGGGTAATAGTGATACCCGTCTCCCTCATCCACTCCCAGGTCCATTTTGCATTCTTCGCATGTTTTGCAAGTGTGGCCCTGGAACATATCACACATTTTTAGACATCCCCACCTCCCTCCAAGTTTTAAAGGCTCTGGGTTCCAGCCCCGGGGGAAATGCAGAGTTCTGAAATATTGGGAGGAACGGGGATGTAGGTAATATGCCCTTTTTGATAAGTGTCTCACTTGTCCGTCACTAGCCCACAATTTTGCTGATCTCATCATTGGGGGTCTATGATCCCAACCTATCCACAATAATCCCATATCTGCCGACCCTCACCTGCAAACCACTCCTAAATTACCCGCAGCTGTGCCGCTTCATGATATTTATATAAAATGGGGGAGGCCCATACCTCCTTCATCTCTTGGCACTGTCAGGTGTGGCCCGCGAGGCAATCTGGATGGCTGCAGACTTGGGGTAAGTGCCCGCTGGCTCCTGTAGCGCTCGCCAATCATCATGGAGGGCCAGCGTGGTAATTTGTTGTTTGAGTCGTTTGGATGGCGACAGTGTATGTTGCATTACCTGTGAGCTCCTATCTGAGAGATCCATGCGAAGTTAAAATCTACTGCCATTATAATTTCTCACTTTACGAAGTCTTTGAGTTGCATCAGTACACCCCTCAAAAACAACTTGGCTTTTATTTGGAGTGTATATATTAGCCAGAGTGTACCTACAGGTTCCAACTACTAAGTTTAGAGTGAGTGTCCTGCTGGATCTACTTTGGTCCCGAGTACATTTACAGCCAATTTGTCGCTGATAGCTAGGAGTGCCCCAGCTTTTTTGTCCTCCGCATTAGCTAGGTACAAATGGGGTTAGCCCCTCATCCTAAGCATTCCTCCTGTCTTTTTTTCCTAATGTGTGTTTCTTGAAACATCAAAATTACTGGTTTCGCTCCCCTCAGAGATCCCTCTATTTTTTTCTTTTTTACCACAGAGTTCATACCCCTAACGTTATGCAACAAAATTCTGATAGTCATTGCAGTTCCACTGTTCCGTTCTGCATCAACCGCTTTTCCTCCTGCTTTGTTGACAAACGTGCCCTCCTTCCCTCCATTATATGTGACCTATCAAGCTCGTCATGTATCTCCCTCTTCCCCCTTCCAAACATACCCCAACTTCCCTATGCCCCCCTTTCACAAACTTTCCCCCCATTCCGCTGGGAGGGCCAAAGTTCCTATCATCCTCCGGGCGAAGTGCTCAGTATCTTTAGCCCCCTTTAGCCTGCTGAGATATTACGTGTGGAGTCCTAAACCCCACTGTTCGATTCCAAAGGGCCGACCTCTACCACATGGTCCCTAGGGCCAATAGCTTAAATAAAGTTGTGTGTCTTTCCAATGTAATGCTAATGGCAGCTTCTCCAGATGTGATCTCCTACCTATAAAGTCCTGCACATGTCCTTGGATACATTCTGAGATGCATAAGTAGGAAGGCTTCACTTCTTTCTGTCCTCTTTTGTTGACATTCTCCATTCCCAGAGTTTCCGGTCTTTCCTTTTTAGCCATTCATTCTTTCTCATGCTGGTGGGTGAGCCTTCTTCAACCTCCGATATTTGCAGAATTTGCATACCCTCTTTGCAGGTTGTAATTTGGTGCTGCCTGTCTTCCCATTTAAACAGGAAACTAAAAGGGAACGTCCATTTATATCCAATTTGTTTTTTGTGCGAGAAAGCATAGTACCGGGCCCATGGCTCGTCTTTCTTGTAATGTTGATTGAGACAGATCTTAATACAATTGCACTTCAGACCCACTGATGTTAAATCGAGCCTGATGTTCTTGCTGTTCTTAATATTGTCTACTTCTGGGTGTAGGAAGTAATTGCCACCAGCACAGCCTGTAGACAAGCTCCCGGTTCTACTCGCTTCAGACCCACTCTGTGAATCCGATCGATATTGACCATTTCTTCTTCCTCCCACCGGAGGTTATCTGCAAACATTTGTTGTACTGTATTTTTCAAATCCTTGTCCTCCACCGACTACCAGATTTCTGATCCGTATATTAGAAATGCGGGAGCGATTCTCTGAGTCTTCGCATTGAATTTCTAAATGTTGTGATGTTATGGAAAGATGTTCTAATGCCTCATCATTTTTTCTTGCATCTTCCGACATGTCCTGTAATACTCTTTCCGTGGTGTCCACCCTCTCTTCTAATTTGGCTACATCGACCTTCACTTCTTGTAGTGATGGTTTCAATTCCAGTTTTGGTAGGGACAATTGTGCATGGAATGTTTCCATAAATTGATCCACGAACTCTTTAATGCAGGATTTAAAGTCCTCTTTCTGCATTGACATTTTTTCGGGGCACCCCCGGTAACTTGTCAGTTTTTTTTTTAGAGCTTTCCTCAATTTCTGCCGCCTGTGGTGGGGTGCCGGGGGTCCACAATTTCTTAATGTGGTTATCAGTATTTTTCTTCGGGTTCCTTTGACCCACTGCTGGTGCCTTCCCTTTACTTTTGGACATGGGGGAGATGTATTTGAATTCTTGCCATAGTCTAGTCAGCGGGGCACTACCTTCTTGTATCCCCCAAAAGTCAGTTCCTGGATAAAGTGGTTGTAATTTAAGTTTTAAAAGCTTTCTTGTCTCCTCGCTCCCAACAGGGTTTTATATGGCAGTGCCCATTTAGGACTTCTTATATTCCGCTCTGATGTTCCGTGCTCCTTCAACATGTGTGTTCACCTCCCTGGGGGTCGCACATTTTTGGATATCATCTCTCAGAGTCAATCTTCCAGCCCTATGTGGCCACCTATCTTCTCCTCCTAAGCATGAGCCCAGAAATGTCAAATTGAGTAGCTATCGTCCCTTTTTCGTGAGGCAATTGGTGTCCCTCCAAAGAACTCTCCTGCAAGTTCTCCTGCTTCCTCTTCCCCAACACAACCAGCTAATTCCCTAATTCCCCTCCCCAAATGAGCATGGGGTGGGGTGTTCTTCCTAGCAATTTTCCCCAGGGAGGTCTCTCTCCGGGCCCTGAGCCCTCTTCCTGTATACTATTACCACTTCACTGTTCCTTACCGCCTCTCCGATGACAATCATGATCGGGTGACCCTGCTCCAACCGCAGGTGTTGTAGGCTGCAGTCCACCCCACCAGACGCCATGTCGACTTGCTTCAGGAATAACCTTTGTGAAGAGCAAGGTATTTGTTTCCACCCTGCGGTGTACCTCCGGGGGTGTTATTGGAGCCGCCACCCATCTCCATCGGGTGGGGGGGAGCAATCTCACAACATTCCGGTCTCCTCCTCTCCGGGTGCAAAATCTGTCTCTGCATCTGGGGTTTGTTCCGCTATGTTTGGCAGCTCATCTGGACGAGGGAGACCGCTCAACAGCACCGGAGTCCGCCTTGATTTCCCGCAATATACGACGGGTGCTTCATATGAGGCATATCTGCCAATTCCCACAGCACACACTTCTGCAAATCGAGGTGTTCCCCCTCCCAAGTTAAGCCTTCAATAGCTATCTGCATGTCACCAAGGTAAATCGTTCAATCTGTTTAATCGATGCAGGTATTATTCTGTCCCCAGCCGCATCCCTCGCAATTTCGTACACCAGCAACTGAGAACTGCCTTATTGTGTGGCCTTGACGGACGCAGCAGCTCACTTGCATCCTGCTCTGTCGACAGCCATTTTGGAATGCCAACTATGCTACCATTTTAAAAAGCATAAGTACTGGTCTGCTTACTAAAGAAGCAAAATCCATCTTAAATACTAAACTAATCAATGAGCAATATGGGCAACACATCTGCGCCTGATGCCATGGACAATAAACTCAACAAAATATAAAATGCCTGTCCTTAATGCCAGCCCTTGCAAGATGTAGTCAATTCAACGATACAATGTTGAAAAAAGAATTGCAACCCATACTGCATATCAGCTCCACAGACACACTATAAGTGCATGGCATCACACTCCTATGTGTCAACAAGCAACAGTACAACTAAATAGCTTAAAAAAATGTATTTCCAACAGAGTGGATTAGAAAAAGTATTAACTCTGTGTCTAACCTGCAGAGTAATTCTAAACCCTAACCTTGGAGTAGAACATGGTTTAGTCAATGGAGCAATTGGTACAGTTGTTGGCTTCCAAACTTATCTACATGACAACAACATGCAGTTTGTCAACATCCATTTTAATAAACTTGCAGAAGTTTAACAAATAGGCTGCACAATATCACGTTTGCTTCTTTTCAAAGACATGAACTTATGCAGAGAACAATTATCTCTATCTCTTGCATATGCTGTCACTATTCACAAATCGCATGATCTAACCCTAGAACACACATTGAAATTTGCAGCACAGTCTTTAAAGAAGTTATGAGTTACGTAGCACTTTCACATCCGCGCACACCATATGGTCTATTTCTAGTTAACTTTGATGCAAGCAAAGTCAACTCTGACATTCCCTGCATCCTAGAATACAATCGGCTACATACACTGTACACCCCATCTAGATATGTACCTTGCACCTCAAAAAAGAAAACCTTTCAAAAGAAAACGAATACAAACGGAAAATATAACAGACCTCCCAACAATACTGCTAAACAAAGAACAGCTGCTGCTCCGTCAAATAATAATACAACCACAAAACTGTCTAGTCAAAAGTATAAGGCAAGAATTGGACTGCTGTGCAGGAATAGTTAAATTCACCATAAACACAAAGAAGATGCACAAGAAATCCTAATGTATTTACTGCAAGTACTAGAAACCAAAAAACATCCCTATAACGGAAATCGTCCAGATTTCATACACGTGGAAACATACATGCACTCTCTGCAACCATGTTTCACAATAGCACATGACAAATGAACGATTTGTATATCTATATATATATATCTATATCTATATATATAAAATATATCTATATATCTATATATCTATTCAATGAAAAAACTTTGTTAAAGGGACGTTATGGTTGCAAGTAAAACCGAAAAACCCTTGAAATTCACCAGTTATGGTAAGCGAAGTGAACCATAACTCGTGCCACCACTGTGCACTGCTAAGACTAACACCCACGACATCAAAGATGACATCACAAATGATGGGGGTGGGGGGATCAAGAGAGTCACGGGGCATGAGCGGGGGTGGGGGGAACAGGAGGGAGACACGGGGCATGAGCGGGGGGTAACACGAGGGAAACACGGGGCATGAGCGGGGGGTGGGGGAAACACGAGGGAGACACGGGGCATGAGCGGGCTGGGGGGTGGGGGCAACAGGAGACACATGGGGCATCCACGGGGTGTGGGGGGAACAGGGCAAATATTGGGCAGGGGTGGGGGTACAGGAGGGAGACAGGGCATGAGCTGGGGGTAACACAAGGGAAACACGGGGCATGAGCGGGGGTGGGGGGAAACAAGGGAGACACGGGGCATGAGCGGCGGGGGGTGGGGACAACAGGAGACACGGGGCATGAGCGGGGGTGGGGGGTACACGAGGAAGACACGGGGCATGAGCGGGGGGGGGTACAGGAGGGAGACACGGGGCATGAGCGGGGTGGGGGTAACAGGAGGGAGACACGGGGCATGAGCGGGGGTGGGGTGTAATGCGAGGGAGACATGGGGCATGACCGGGGGGTGGGATGAAACAGGGGAGACACGGGGCATGAGCGGGGGGTGGGGGGCATGAGAGGGGGGGTGTGGGGGAACGGGAGGGAGACAGGGCATGAGCGGGAGGGGGAACAGGGGAGACACGGGGCATGAGCAGGGGGTGGGGGAAACACGAGGGAGACATGGGGCATGAGCGGGGGTGGGGGGAACAGGGTAGACACGGGGCATGAGCAGGGGGTGGGGGGAACAGGAGGGAGACATGAGGCATGAGCAGGGGGTGGGGGGAACAGGGGAGACACGGGGTATGAGCAGGGGGTGGGGGGAACGGGAGAGAGACATGGGCCATGAGCGGGGGGAACGGGAGAGAGACACGGAGCATGAGCGGGGGGTGGGGGGAACGGGAGAGAGACACGGGCCAAATAGCGGGGGTGGGGGGGAACGGGAGAGAGACACGGGCCATGAGCGGGGGTGGGGGGAACGGGAGAGAGACACGGAGCATGAGCAGGGGTGGGGGGGAACGGGAGAGAGACACGGAGCATGAGCGGGGGAATGGGCGTAACACAGAGTTTACGGTGAAACGCTCCATGAATCGATGAACAAAGATGGCGGGCGTCTCTCACAATAGACGCACTGCACTGCACGCTTCACGGCAGCCAATTGGAGCGCATGTCACATGTCCACGGACATCACGCAAGCGTTTGCCCAATCCCTGTCCTGTCCGCGGAGCGAACAGGGAAGTGTGTCCGCGAAGCGGACACAGACATCACTAATTTTTTGCACTTACATTTTTGTCATTTTTTAAAAAACTACTGGACGGATTTACACCACGCTTTCGGGAACAAGTTGCCGCTCTCGCCGCAAATTTGGTGTAAATCCGTCCAGCAATTTGGGCTGTAGGTGTGAGCAAAGTTTTTTCCCCATTATGTCTATGGAAAAAAAGTTTTGGGACCCCCCCTCCCCCCCCGGACCAAACCTCACCAAACTTTGCAAGAAAATTCAAAGTGGGCCATATACTTTTTATGCAAAGTTTGGTGAGGATTCATCCAGGGGGAACAAAGTTATAAGCTGCCCAAAAAGTGCTCTTCCTATGGAAACAGCAACTTCACCATAATATATATATATATATATATATATATATATATATATACATACATACACAGAATTCTGAATCCACTGCATTTCACCAAATTCTGTTGAATGCAAATCATGGCATAATGTGCCATTTTTGCAATTCAAACACTCGTTCCACCATACAAATGGACTCACACAGTCAATATGTCATACTAAATCTTCTAAGGTACAATGCAGATGGTACCACAAATAACTGTAAACTTATAGGCTTCACACACGGCCAAGTATCTCTTGGAAGGAAAACATTCAGACAGTAGGTATAATATACCACACTGGTGCCACAACCACTTCAGGACACTATACTGCATATGTAAAAAAAAGAAAATGAAGTGGTTGGATTTAATGTAACACCTCCATTACTCCAAAACATAGGTTACCAGCAAATCTAACAAAATCTACTTAAAATTCCTTCAACACAAATTTAGTCACTAAACTGTAGCACAATAAAGTTTTAGAATACGCCAACGGGTATCTAACAACATCTAAAATACTACAATAGTACTTTTAAAAGCCAAACAGTTAGAATACGCCAACAGGTATCTAGCCACTTCTAAAATACTCTTCATTGCAAAACACTTCAAATATACAATCACAGTTATTCTTACTGCAAAGATTCTTGTAAAGTCCAATTTATTTAGAACACGCCAACAGGTATCCAACTACTTAAAACATTCCCTTAATTAAAACGCACTTCAAACAAACATACTATCACACTTATACTCACATCATTATATTTATTTTTAAATTCTCTATACATTTCTTTTCCCAATGACCCAATGATTATTTCATTTCAATACAACAGTGTAGCACACACTAATGTTGTACCAAACATAGTACATAGAATGTACTGTTTATGAGGGTCAAAAAAGTAAATGTATATGTAAAATTGTATACAATTAAAGCTTTTGAACTATCCTGCTTAACAAATTATACTGGGTTTGTTTCACAGAAAAAGAACCAGAGATTTCAGCTTTATTACTGTATGTAACTAGGTAACCATACCAAGTATTATCTTATGTGTTATCTTCACAAGGAAACAAATATATTCCATAAGCACTATCCGCAATTGTACTACAATCATAAATACCATATACACTTCAATTATATAATTCCACCATATTACAAATACTGTATACTACCCCTACAGTACCTATAATTACTATGCACATATTACTATACTATACTATGTGTTGCCAGTGGACAAATTATTGGGGGCATGGCGAGCCACAACCAGCACAATAGAATTAAACCCTATAACAAGTATGTACAATACACCTTCAAACAACAAGACTTGCACTGAATCGCCTGAAATCCAAATGATGTCTGCTGATTCTAAAAGTGACCGTGGGCTCGGCGGCACCTGCACACCTTTTATTCACCTACAGAAGCAGCTGCATGTCAAATTTATTCCACTCCCCCACTCTTTCCAGATCCTCTTTCAGCTACCAAATAACCCCAAATGTTTTTCCACACTTTTTCAGCACTACGCCATATGACGTAGCTCACTTTTTCACCATCCAATCAGTGATTGCGTACAATGTTTGTGGACATCACGCTGCCCTATGATTGGCCTAGCGGCATCCACGGACCCCGAATCAGGAAATGAGTCCAAGGACCATACCAAGATTGCACACTTTTTTTTTAACCAACTTTTTGGCCATTTTTATTTATTTATTTTTTTAACAACTGGACGGATTTTCACCAAATTTACAAAAGCACACTTTCAGGACCCGCCGCTCCTACTGCAAATTTGGTAAAAAAACGTGCAGCAGTTTGGACAATTTTTTACATTGCGGTAATGAGGATTTCCTCAAATTTTGGGACCCCCGTCCCGGACGAAACCACACCAAACTTCACAATATCGTTCTTAGGCGGCCATATACTTTACTTGCAAAGTTTGGTGAGGATTTGTCTAGTGGGGCAAAGTTACAAACCGCTAAAAAAGTGCCCTTTCTATGAGTTGAGCATCTTAACCATAACTACAGGGCCGCGACTGCCGGCCCATATATATATATATATATATATATATATATATATATATATATATATATGGGATACATTACTCACCGTAATCGTATTTCTGATGCTTGTATCTGCTTAGATTCACATGCTGTGCATAGGCCGACATCTAGTGGAAGCTGCGGAGTATTACAGTTTGTTTTTCGAAAGTCGAAAATGGGCGTCGACACAGGCGTGCCAGTAATACTATCCCTAGTGTGACGTCCACTGTACCCAAGATCCCTCACGCGTGTAGGATCCTCAGATTGTATTTTTCCTGACATGAGGAAGCATGAGGAGTAGCGTGAGTACAGATAATCCAAGCAGATAGACAGAAAGGTAAGACTACAAGCAATCATGCGCCTTCTCTCGGAGGGGAGGAAGGGTGGGTCGCATGTGAATCTAAGCAGATACAAGCATCAGAAATACGATTACGGTGAGTAATGTATCCCTTCTGAGGCTTGTGGAATCTGCTTAGATCACATGCTGTGCATAGATTAGCGAGCAGTACCAGAAGAAGGAGGTGGGATGTGAGAAGGGTCATGAGCAAACAGGTGTCTTAGAACCGCTTGTCCCACTTGTGTATCTGTCTTGGAATGAGTGTCAATGCAGTAATGCTGAGTAAAAGTGTGAATAGAGCTCCAAGTAGCCGCTTTGCAAATGGTGTCGAGGGGAACATTTGCAATGAAAGCCAGAGTGGCACCAATGCCTCTAGTAGAGTGGGCCCTAGGCGTAAAAGGCAGAGTCTTTTCAGAAAGAGAGTAACACAGCTGTATACAGTTGATAATCCACTTCGAGATAGCGCCCTTAGAGACGCGATCCCCCTCTCTGCCTGTAGCTACGGAGACAAACAGTTGATCTGTTTTCCTTAGCGGTCTGGTTTTATTTACATAGTATAGGACCGCCCTACGCACATCTAGGGTGTGTAGTTTCACCTCAGCCGAGCTTTGCGGGTTCTGGAAGAAAGTCGGAAGCTCGATGGACTGGTTTACATGGAACTTGGATATGAATTTAGGTGAGAACCTAGGGTGTGTGCGTAAAACCAGTTTGTCCTTGTGGATAGTAAAGAAAGGATCCTGCACTGACAGAGCCTGAATTTCACTGACCCTTCTTATGGAGGTAATGGCTACTAAGAAGGCCGTTTTATAAGTCAGGTGTTTGAGACTACTTTTATGCATGGGTTCGAATGGGGATCCCATGAGCTTAGCTAGCACCACGTTGAGGTCCCATCCTGGCGGTGGGTTCGAAATAGGAGGGTGAAGTCTCTTTACTCCTTCCATGAAGGCTTTAACCACTGGTACTTTCCACCACGAGACCTTGTTATGGGATGTGGTGTAAGCCGAGAGGGCTGCCAGGTGTACTTTCAGCGAGTTAAAAACCAACCCTGCATCCAGCAGGTGGAGCATGTATGTCACAACGTTGGAAGGAGTGCAATCAACCGGGTTGATTTGTTTATTCTGGCACCAGATAACGAATCTTTTCCCTTATCAAAGTAACAGTGCCTTGTATTTGGTTTCCTGGACTCCTTTAGAATGTCCATACACCTCTGTGGTAATTTGAGATGTCCAAACTCTATGACTTCAGGAGCCATGCTGCTAGGTTCATAGAGTTGGGTTCCTGATGCACTGTTTGACCCTGTTGCTGGGACAGTAGGTTGTACCAGGCTGGGAGTCTGATGGGTTCGCACACCGCCATCCTGCGTAGGTGTGGAAACCATGGTTGTCTCGCCCACATGGGAGCAACTAGGATGAGCGTCATCGATTCCTTGTTCATCTTGTACACCACCTTCCTGATGAGAGGAGTTGGTGGAAAAGCGTACGCAAACATCCCTGACCAGTTCATCCACAGGGCATTCCCTTGGGAGTCCGGCTGGGGGAACCTGGATGCAAATCCTGGGCATTGTTTGTTTTCGCTTGTGGCGAATAGGTCTATAGTGGGGAAACCCCACTGAGAGAAGAGATCTTCTACTACGTCTCTGTGAAGGACCCATTCGTGTTCTTCTGGGAGGGAGTCTCTGCTTAGAGCATCCGCTAGGGAATTGAGCTCCCCTGGAACATGTTGCGATGACAGGAAGATGTTCCGTCTGAGTGCCCATATCCATATTTTCTGGGCAAGCTTGGACAGATTTGGCGAACGAGTCCCCCCTTGCTTGTTCAGATAGAACATGGCTGTCGTGCTGTCCGTCCTGATCTGCACCGACAAGTTCAGTAGATGGGGCTCGAACGCCCTTAGCGCTCGGAATACTGCCAGAAGCTCTAGCATATTGATGTGGTTCTTGGCTACTGAGTGAGACCAGAGACCCTGAGCTGTGTGGTGGAGAAGGTGAGCTCCCCACCCAGTCAGGCATGCATCTGTAGTCACCACGGCTTGTACTTCGGGATCGTAAAAGGGTTTCCCCCTTGCGAGATTCTCTCTTGTCCACCAGTGTAGGCTCTGTACGAGTGTTGGCGAAACGACCACTAGATCGTCCCAATGACCACTTGCCTGAGACCACTGTTTCGCCAACCATTCCTGCATGGGACGCATGCGCAGCCGCGCGTGGGGGACCAGGTAAATGCATGACGCCATCATGCCCAGTAACCGCATAGCTTTGCGTACTGTTATCTGTTGACCTGACTGATAATGCGGAATTTGCAGAAGTATATTCCGAATTCTCTCTTCCGAAGGGAAGGTCAATCCTTTCTGAGTATCTAGGATAGCTCCTAGAAACTGTTTTGAGGTGCTTGGCACCAGACTTGACTTTTTCTCGTTGATGGAGAAGCCTAATTCGTGGAGGAGGTCGATAGTCCTTTGAATGTTTGACCTGCAAATTCCTGGGGTTTCCCCCGTTATGAGCCAGTCGTCCAGATAAGGGTACACCGGGATTGCTTCCCTGCGTAGGTGTGCAGCCGCCACCGCCAGTACCTTGGTGAATACCCTTGGTGTTGAAGCTATCCCGAAGGGCAGTACCTTGAATTGGTAGTGGCGACTGTCCACCTTGAAGCGCAAGTACTTTCTGTGCGCTGGGAGCATGGAAATATGAAAATAAGCATCTTTCATATCCAAGGTTGCCATGTAATCCCCCTTTTTTAGGAGGGGGATTACCTCTTGTAGCGTGGTCATATGGAATTTTTGGGGCTTGACATACTTGTTGGCAGGCCGTAAGTCCAATACTGGGCGCATTGTCAAATCTTTCTTTGGCACAAGGAAGTAAGTTGAATAGATACCCTTGTTTACCTGGTGTCCTGGGACGAGTTCTATCGCGTCCTTTTCTAGCAGAATGGCGATCTCCTCGAGAAGGATCTTTTGATGCTCTAGGGAGTGCACTCTTTGTCGTGGAGGATGATTCCGGGGACGCTGCAGTAGTTCTATACAATATCCTGCGGATACTGTTGACAGCACCCATCTGTCTGAGGTGATCCCTTCCCAAGCCTGGGTGAAGGTGGAAATGCGTCCCCCTACTGGGGTTGCGTGGCAAGGGACCCTGAACTGAGCGTCACTGTTTTGGTGGAGGCGTGCCACCTCCCTTGTTGGGGCTGCCTCTGCCTCTTCCACGACCTCTCTTGTTACCCCTGCCGTAACTCTGGGAAGACTGCTGGTTGTTATTCCATTGTGTACCTTGTCCCTGGGCATAGTTGCCTCTTTGTGAATTTTGGCCGCGTGGGCGACGAAAATTATTGTTCCCCCTCTGGTTAGGGGGTTTGTTGGTAAGCTGGCCAAGGGATTTGAGAGTCTCATATTCATCTTTGGCATTTTTAAGTGCGTCTTCGACCGCTTTCCCAAACAATAGGTCGGGTTCCACTGGCTTGTCTATTAAAGAAGCCTGGGTTTCTGTCTTGAATCCCGACTGCCGTAACCACGCATGTCTCTTGATAACAGTACCTTCTGCTATCAATCTCCCTGCGTTGTCAGCGGCGTCGAAAGTTGCTTTTAAAATGCAACCAGACACGGCTCTCCCCTCTGCTGAGATCCGAGCCAGCTGGCCCTTTAACGGTTCTGGAGCAGAGGCAATGAGCGCCGCGACTTCTTCCCATTGATGGCAATTGTAACTAGCCAACAGGGTGGTGGAATTCGCAATCCTTGCTTGGTAGGCGGACGTTGAGGCTACCTTTCTGCCAAACCCGTAAAGTTTTTTGCTCTCCTTATCGGGAGGAGCTTCTGATGAAGATAAGGGCGTGCCAGCCCTTTTTCTAGTGTTGGTCACCACTAGGGAATCTGGTTTAAGATGTCCCCTTATATACAGAGGGTCAGACTGGGCTGCCCGGAAAATCTTTTCAATTCTGGGGTTGACAGCTCTGGTGAGGTTAGGATTCACCAGGGAAGGATCTATTCTTCGTTGGATGGATTTGAGGATAGGGATGGTCTGAGCGACCGGTCTTCTCTCTCCTACAAACTCCTCCGCGAAGTCCCTTTCCTCCTGTACACCGTGGGTGTCGATGTGGAAGTGTTCCGCTGCTCGAGCGAGAACCTCGTTGAGGAGGGGCTGGTTATCAACTGGAGAGTCAGTAACTGGGGCTTCGCTTTGTACTGGGGAATCTACTCTGTAAATTTCCTGCTCATCTTCTCCCTCCTCCAGGTCCTCATCCTCTGCATAGTAATCTGTCCCGGTTTGTTCTTCCATAATTTCAAACTCCTGGTCCTCTTCAGGGAAAACTTGTCCCTGGTAACTGGGGAGTGGAGTAGAATATGGAGTGGAGTAAGGCTGAACCTCGAAGGGTTCAGGTCTTTCGACCCGGGGCTTTTTAGTTAGCGGGATAGGATCGGAGGAGCCTGAGGGTGTGGCCCCTTGAGGGTTATATGAAAGAAAGTGTTCTGGGTTCTTATCATAAAAATCAGCCAAGGAAGACATCCTAGACATAACCCTGTCTATGTCTTCACTGGACCATTCCCTGGAACAGGGTATTACTTTAGCAGGAGATGATTTATGGGACTTTTCAAGGGTAGACTTGTGTTTACTTGTCTGCCTAGGGTGAGAGGATGGCTTTACAGGGGTGGAAGGCTGTGCTTTCCGCTGTTTCCCCCCCTCCCCGTGCATGGAAAAATGTTTTCCCTGTCCCTTGGAGGCCCCAGAGATTTTCGACGCCTGGCGCCGAGGGTCTGGAGAGGTATCTGTGTGCTTCGGGCGTGGGGCCTCACTGGTGTTAACCGCGGTCTCGGTATCTTGGAGCGCGGCCTGGGGGTGGAAGTCGTCTTCGTCTCCCGACGATCGAACTTCCGTTAATGTGTGTAGCGAGGCACTCTTGGCAAGAGTGGATGATTGCCTTGCGTCGTGAGGTGATCTCGATCGAGAGCGCCCAGAGGACACCGAGTCGGACCGTTCTTTTTGTGCCTCTTTCCGGGAAGTCGACGTCGTCGAGGTCCGGTTGGTCTTAGTGTGTTTAGTGTGTGTTAGGTGTGTAGCGCTTGCGTCGCCGGGGGTCTTCCCCATAGCCGCCCTGCCGGACGACCTTCCGAGGTCGGGGACCTGCGCTCGCCGGCTGTCTTTCGACGCCATAATGCCCTCGCCGTCCGAAAGTACGGCGTCGCTGCCATCGCTGAAGGCGCCCTCCGCTGCCATGGCCTCCTGCCTGGCGTGGTGGGCCCAACGCTTTGTCGAACGGTCCTTAAGTGTCTTAGGTTTAAACCTACTACACGCTCTGCAGTTCGCTTCGGGGTGATCCCTCGGCAAGCAGAGATTGCACGTGGCGTGCCTGTCGACCCAAGGGTATTTGCGATTGCACTTGGGGCAGAATTGAAAAGGGGTACCCTCCATACGCACCTTAAGGCAGCGGGCTGCTAAGTGTAGGAATATATAAAGTGTAACTATATATCAAGAGTGAAGAGTATGTACCACCCCCCACTCTCCCTACTTGTAAGGGCCGAGGCCAGCGGCCTACTAGGCCCCGGCCGAGGCCGAGGCCAGCGGCCTTCCGAGGCCCAGATCCGTCGTGCAGCAGTCGACGGTCGATGACTTCTCCAGCCGTCGTCGAGGTTGAGGGTCGACGTTGGGGTGGGGAAGGGAATGAATAAGAATTATAATTATAATAACAGCAAAGTATGGCTAAGGCCAGGGAACTCCGCAAGATGCTTCCGACCAGTATGGCGGAAAAAAACAATCTGAGGATCCTACACGCGTGAGGGATCTTGGGTACAGTGGACGTCACACTAGGGATAGTATTACTGGCACGCCTGTGTCGACGCCCATTTTCGACTTTCGAAAAACAAACTGTAATACTCCGCAGCTTCCACTAGATGTCGGCCTATGCACAGCATGTGATCTAAGCAGATTCCACAAGCCTCAGAAATATATATATGGTTCATAGACATAATTTCGAATACAAAATATTCGAAAGTCAAAAAGTCGAAAAAAAAAGTTGAAAAAAAAAATGTCAAATTTTTTTTTAATGAGGTTTTTTTTCGAAATGGGGGGGTTCCCCCCCAAACCCCCTTTTTTTTATTTTTACCTATTTTTTCCACAGAAACTAGAGCCCAAAAAAAATATCGGAAAAAAAAAACAATTCGACTTTTTTGACTTTCGAAATTATGTTTTCGAAATTATGACTGGACACCTATATATATATATATATATATATATATATATAGAGAGAGAGAGAGAGAGATAGAGATATAGATATAGATATATATTCTAATTAAACAATCTGCAAGAAAACTAATTGGAAAAAAAACACTGTACAAACCCCTCCCTGTGGAATATGCAAGCCTAGAAGATGCAGCGTAATGAAGCAAGGGGAGTAAAAAGGTTATGTTTTGTAGCGAAAAGGGAAGAATGGTGACCTACATCCAATATATTCAAGGGAACCCAAACATTATTTCATAGAAGAGCATATGGGGCCAATGACAAAAACAACGCAAGTTGGTCTTCAAAACTTATTACCATGGATCAAAACCCTGAAATAATCCATAACTGTCAAAAAGTATGTTTTCATGCCTTTTTTAGTACATGTATGGCTATTATCAATAAAATGATCAGTAAATTATATGTTACTCACTGTAGTGACTAACATACTGTTAGGTCCTTAGTCCCCTTTCCTCCATACTGCATGGGCATCCCTTCCTAGGGACGGGAGACAGAACCTTTTTCACCAGAAAAAACCTTCTTCCCCTTTAAATTTAGAGGCGCTTGCGGGTACGTCCCTGGCCTGACTCTGCCCTCCTGCGCCACACCTCATTCCCCATAGTCATGTCGACAATATATTAACATTACCTAATGACCAGTTTTATTAGGGGGGGGATGGAGGGACGTATGGAGGAAAAGAGACAAAGGACTAAGTGAGTAACTTATAATTCCTCCATACTGCATGGTCGATTACAAGTGAATGCAGCCCTAGGGTGAAGAAGAGACCCTCCTTAAGCAAATAGGTTTATTAGAACCGCCTGTCCGAAAGCCGCGTTGGATCTAGAGCCGGAGTCCAAACAGTAATGCTTGCAGAAAGCCTAAGGGGTGGCTGAAGTGGCTGCTCTGCTTATGACCTACCACGGGACCCGCCATTGTAATGCAATGGCTGTTGCCTTGGCTCTGACCGCATGGGCGTGCACGTTAGCTGGCAGTGGCTTGTGCTGCCGCTCATAGGCCTCCTTGATAGCCAAGACCATCCGCCGTGCTATAGAGGCCTTGGATGCCTGATACCCAGGACTTGCCACACCAAAGGTGACAAACAGTGCGTCAGACTTGCGGAAGCACTTCGTCCTGTCCAAGTAGAATTTCAGAGCACGTCTGACATCGAGACAGTGCAAAATCCTCTGAGCCTCGTCCTTAGGCTCAGCAAAGAATGTAGGTAGGACTATTTCCCTGTTTAGATGGAAAGCGGAGGGTACCTTCGGTAGGAACACTGGGTGTGTCCGCAGGACTACCTTATTGTGAAAAGTAGTATATGGCTATGAAGCCACCAGAGCCTGGATCTCGCTGACTCTTCGAGCTGAAGTGAGGCCCACTAGCAGGGCTGTCTTAATGGTGACCAGCCTGATGTCTGCATACGCGATGGGCTTGAACGGCTTGTGCTTAAGTGCACCCAACTCTACAATGAGGTCTCACACGGGGTGTGGTTTTTTGATGGCTGTGTAAAGTATGGCAAGGCCCGTCAAATGCCTCTAGACCATCGGGTTGGGGGGAACCTCCTCCTCCTCCTCCTGGAAGACCTCCTCCGAGTTTCTGTAGGCCCCTACGGCTCCCAAATACATGCGGCATGTGTCCACCTGCACGCCTAACTGTGCAAGGTGAGCCGATAAGGAGAGCACATCGTCCAACTTGCACGTAAGTGAGTCTGCCCAGTGACAGAACCTAGTCCACTTACTCTAGCACTGGCTCCTGGTAGCCTTACTCCTCGCACCCTGAATGATCTCTAGGTTAGCCTGTGAGAGGCTGAGGTGCCTTAGCATGACCTGCTCAGGAACCACGCTCTGAGGGCTAGTTTCTGTGGCGTGGGTTGGATGACCCTGCCCACCTGTTGCACCAGAAGGTGTGCTAGGCCTGTCGGAAGGTGAACTTGTGGCCTGTCCGAGAGCTTGCGCAGCTTCCTAGAACTATAGTCTCGCCGGCCACCATGGAGCTATCGGAATGAAGCTGAGGCGACAAGATTCCTTTAATGTGCAGATCACCCTGTGGACAAGTGGTGTTGGCGGGAAGGCATATGCTGTCATGCGGTTCCACTGAATCTGAAATGCGTCACCCAGGTAGCTGGTGCCCTGCCCCTGCCAGGACACGAACAGCTGGCACTTCTTGTTGTCCCATGAGGCAAAAAGATCCGCCTGCGGGTGCCCCCATCTGCTGAAGATCTCCTGCAGCACCTGGTAGTTCAATTGCCACTCATAATTGTCTGCTCCCAGCCTGCTGAACCTGCCCGCCTCCAAGTTGGTCTCCCCCAGAAGGAGGACGGCCGTGAGGTAGATGTTCTCCAGGGCCCATTCCCACATGCTGAAGGCTGGTCTGCACAGTGGGGGGGGGGGGGGGGATCTGGTACCCCCCCTGCTTGTTGATATAGTACATGGTGGTAGAGTTGTCTGTCTGGATGAGGTCAACCTTGCCCCCAATGACCGGAAGAAAAGCTCTGAGTGCTAGCCAGATGGTCTTCAGTTCCAGCCAGTTGATACGAGACTCCTGCCCCTGCCGGGTCCAGACTACATGGACGCTGTGGCTGTCCAGAGTGTCCCCCCAGCCCTTGAGAGAGGAGTCTGTAGTGATGGTGACCTGCAGGGCCGGCTGCCGGAAGGGCATGCCATCTACAGGTTGCGTCCCTGGACCACCATGTGAGGTCCGAGAGGAGAGAATGAGGAATGCTGACCAGCTCCGCTTGGGAGCCCTGCTCCTGATTCCATGAGGCTGCGAAGTGCAGCTGTAATCTCCTCATCCTGAGTCTCATGTGGGGGACGGCCAGCAGGACCGCCGCCAATAAGTGTTGATACCACCAGGCCAATGTCACTTATCAGGTGAGGAAGTGAGCTATGGCCCTCTTGATTGCCGTAATCTTGTCCTCCGAGGGGAAAACTCTCTCGGAGCATGTGTCCCAGATGAGGCCCAGGAAGGTCAGTCTCTGTGTGGGTTGCAGCTGAGACTGCCTGAGGCTGAACGAAAATCCCAGGTTGTGGGGTGTGTTCATAAGAGCTGAGGATGTTTGGTGCACCGCCTCCGGTGATGTAGCCATGATGAGCCAGTTGTCGAGGTACGTTGAGATGTGGTGTCTCTGGGCCCTGAGGAGGGCCACCTCTGCATTCATGAGTCTGGTAAACACCGTGGGGGCTGAGTTGAGGCCGAAGGGTAGCACCTTGTATTGGAAGTGGCAGCCCCTGATCCTGAACCGTAGAAATGAGCCATGTGGATGCCAAAACGGGACGTGACGATAAGCGTCCTTGAGATCCAGGTAGCACGTCCAGTCCCCCTTGCTCACTGTCTCTGCTACGAGTACTGGCTTCACCATCTTTAATTTTAGAAGAGGTAGGGAGAGGTTGAGGGTGGAAAGGTCCCAACACAGCTTGTAGCCAACCAGATTCTTCTTCTGTATGGTGAAAATCCTTGACTAGAATCACAATCCTCGCTGGGAGACTGGGACTTCTACCACTGCCTGGCTCTCGACGAGGGACTGAATCTCCGCCAACAGAGCTGCTGTCCCAATCTGTGGGAGTGTAGGGGAGGAGAGGAAAAGATCAGTAGGCGGTACACTGTGGATCCTACACAGAGGATACAGGGGTCAGCAAAATACTGACGCAGAACTGTACATGAAGGGCAAGCCTGTCCCCCACCGGAGACATGTGGCCCCGATGGGGCGCGTCATGCCTGATTTCCCTCGGAGGATGTTGCGGTGGAGGAGGACTGGAAAAAGCCCTTGCCCCCCCGCCACCTTTTTGTTGTTTGCACCGGTGTTGACTCGGTGAATGGTCAGGCTGCCTGGAACTCTGCTCTTGGAAGCTGTAGAACCCTCCAAATGTCCTCTCCTTGCTGGGGCGTTGATGTGACTGGGTGTACGCCTTGGGCCTGGCCTTCGTAAGGATAAAGTCTTAGCAGTTTGCAAACTCTTCTTTTTATCTAGCTCCTCGTCAGTGGTCGAGTGAAAGAGGTCACCACCCTCAAATGGAAGGTCCAATATGTGTTCCTGGACGTTCGGAGTGAATTTAGCAGCCCAGAGCCAGGCCTTCCTTCTCATGTCCGTGGCGATACATTTCGCCCGGCCAGAGGTGCCTGTGTGTCACGGTGGACTCCATTATATTTTGCGCCACCATTTTAGCCTTTGCCAGTCCCACCTTAAAACGTGACTGGCTCTGCCCCGGAAGCTCTGGAAGGAAGACAGCTATTTCCCTGCCAAAGCCTCTGGTTAACGGCTGTCAGCATGTCATCCGGGTTGGCCTGATGAAGATGCAGCGAAGCGTTGGAATAAAGCTTCTTCCTATACACCTCCAAGATCTTTTCCTCCTTGTCTAGCTGCGCAGAGGGCGACTGAGGCTTTGAGAAGAGTGACGCTGCAGCAATCACTGAGGCGTGTGGTTCAGGGTGGGCCAACAAGAGTGTATCCCCGTCCATTTGCCTATACTTGGCGTACAGGCATCGATAGACAGGCTGGACTGAGAGGGGGTTGAGCCACCCCTTTTTTTAGCCAACGTGACAACGCCATTTTGCATCGGGATCCCCATCCTAGCCGAGGCTCATAGAGTGAGGACCTCGGCGAGCACCCCTGCCTCTCGTTCAACTTCGGGCTGAGGAAGGTCAGGTACTCAGCCAGACCTGCAAGTTGTTTGTGGAAGCACTTGGCTGATGATGGTGTGTCAGGGTCTTCTTCCTTTGCTGTGTCCACCTGCTCGTCTGGCGCAGGAGGAGGAGGAGTGCTGGGCGCCGAGGGCTGAGGTGTGGAGACAGGAGCCGGAGGCTGGTACTGAACCACCTGAACTGTGGGAGGCAGGGAGCCAGAATCGAAGGAGCCGACATGGGCAGCGGCGGCTGCAGAGGGGCCTGCGGCACCGGAGCCATAGGAGGAATGACTATGGCCGCGGGCGGCGGGCCGTAGGGAGCATGTCCTTGATAGCATCCTCGAGGATGGCCCCCATCTGAGGAGATCTCTTGAGTGTGAGGAACCTTTCAAAGAACCTGTCCTCACAGACCGGTGGGGTGGCAGGTGATATTGACGGGTATTCGGTCTAGTCGGTTGCAGAGGGAACCTGCCCTAGACTGCTGATGGATAAACTGTAGGCCAAGTACCTGGTTGACCCCAGTGCCACCTTGTAACTCGTTCACCCACCTGCAGCGTTCCTCGAGGAGTTATCAGAAGAGCGGCCATCTTGTTTGGCACGTCAGCCATCTTGTCGAGCTGCATGTCACATGCCAAAGTCGTGGTGCTTGGCTCACTGGGCCCAGCCTCCTCAAGGACTCTTGACAGTGGAGCATGAGACCTGCCTTGCACCTCAGGTCGAGGCCTGGTAGGCGTGTCGCCAGTAGTGCTGCGTGTAGGTGCCCCCTCGGCCATAATGCCGGTACAAGGGCGTAGCCCCTCGGGTGTACACCCGGTAAAAGAACCTTCCGGTCCCTCAGCACCGTCTTCGGGAGAGTCTACTGACCCCTTGGCCCGGTGGCCGGTAGCTGAATTGGCCACAGTACTCGTGCTGGTCAAAGAATCTGAGAGGTTCCTCCCGCTCGGGTGTTTCCTTGGAAAGGTGCCGCCCTTGCGGGGTGCGCTGGAAAAGAACGGCCCTACCTTGGGCCTTGATCGATATTTGATGAAGTCCTCAGGGCCTCTGGAGACGACCTCTCGAAAAGCTCCCTCCACCTAGCCAGTGTATTCTTCACAGCACGCGAGGAGCATGCGTCACACACGGTACAACCCTCCCATCCTTGGTCGGGGCCAAGGCAGCGGAGGCAAAGAGCGTGGGGATCTGATGTAGGGAAGAGCCCCTCACAGGCTGGACACCTGCTGAAGCCCGCTGAAGCAAACATGTGCCGGGGAGGAGAGTGGCGCCAGAGGACTGAGTACCTGATTGATAAAAAGACAAAAAGACAGTAGAAAGTATTCAGGGACGAGCGTGTGGTATTACATGGCCGAAGCCAAATCCAGGAGCGCTGGTGAAATCGGCCCGTTCCCGTCGACGCGGAAAAGGGGACTGAGGTGTGGCGCAGGAGGGCAGAGTCAGGGCAGTGCATGCTCCCAGGCCCGCACCCTGCATGCCTCTAAATTTAAAGGGGAAGAAGGTTCCGTCTCCCCTCCCTAGGAAGGGATGCCCATGCAGTATGGAGGAAAAGGGATGGGACGTTAGAGTATATATAATTAAAATAATTTTATGAAACATGCATTTTTAATGGTATACATTTATTCAGAGTTTTTATGAATGGTAATATAATTTGAAGACCAACTTTATTTTGTTTTTTAAATGGTGATGTAGCCAGACTCTAGAGCCAAAAAAAGGAACAAGGGGCCAGATAACAGAAAATAGTCACTTTTGCTGGTCATGGCAGTTCGATAATTGTAAACCAGACTACTAGGTGCCTTTCAGCAGTTCGAAGCGGCTCCAATGCGGCAGTTGCATTGTTCTAGATGGGGAGTGATGTCTAGCAAGGGTCAACTGGAAATCATAGCAGTCTGAAGCGATGTTTGAAGAACAGCGGATCATGGGGACCACCAGGTTTGGTTCGATCGAGAACATGATGGTGAGTGGATGTGCCGTTCGAGTTGAGCAGTTTGATGCAGCGACCGATGGGCCATCAATGGCTATAAAGGTCAGCAGTGTTGTGCTGGCGGGTCGAACAGCAGTTCCAATGTGCCAGACACAACGTGCAGTTGAGCCGTTTGAAAATCGGGCCAGTGCCAATGGGCGCTCCCGGCGGGTCCTGAGGGTTTGGTGTGGTTGAACAGGCACGAATCATGGCTTGCAGCGATTCGACAGTGGGAATGAAAAAAATTCTGACTGTCTTGACTTTCAGGTGCTGCGAGCCCCTCTCAGGGGTCTCAGACAAGTATAGTCTTTTTTCCTCGAGCTTCTAATGCAAGGGAGGCTGGTGCACACTTACAGGGGTCCTTCACCACAATGAGGTCTTGGGCAGCAGTGTGACTGGCAGAGATGCAGGTCTTGTTCCAGCAGAAGATCACTCCCAACATGACAAGGAGATGGGTAGGGAACAGAGCTCGCCTCCGCCTTGGACACTCAGTCTTCACCTCACTGGTGGAGATCTTTGGAAAGTCAACTCTCCTAACAGAGGTCCAACTACATTCTTCTGTAGGTGTTTGTTCCAAAGTGAATCTAAGAAGGAAAGGGTCTAAGCCCTGTTCTTGGAACAAGTGTACTCTGCCTTCTGACAACACATTTAAAGTGCTTTGTAGTAAAGGAAGTGGAGGGGACAGGAAGGAAGAGATGGAGACAAAACAAGATGGTGGAACCTTCCTCCAACTGGTCTGAGCTCCCTCTGTCTACACTAGCCCCACCCACTTCCCTTGTCTATTTCATCAAAGGCCCTTTTGGTGTGCAGTACTGGGTATGATGCTTGTCCTTTTGTGACGGGTGTGACCTTGCATTCCTGTTCCCAGGACAGCTTCCTGTGGAGTGGCTGCCTCACTGGGGATGTTTGTTGCCTGCCCTCACAAAGGATCAAAGAGAGGCAATCCCTAGGGATACCGCCTTGATGGGAGTCGCAGTGACAGCCTGGCTGGTTAAACTGAAAATAACCCTTCCACAGATGAGCTGGTTCACAGGGCTGACATGTGTGATATCAAATTGATGTGCCTTGGATAATTATGAGAGATGCTAGCCACCAAACCTACAACTTTGGTTTGGCTTATATTTAACGTGCCAGCAGGATAGTAACTCTCATAGTTATGTACGTTTCCGAACAGGGGTGCATGTCTTAAATGAAGTATCTGCACACTCGTGACCTGGCTGTCACAGCAGCTGGCAAATGAGCACCTGTGTCCCCTGAACCTGCTCTGTGCCAATGGAGAGCAGACACTGCAGATCAGGATACTGATCCAGCAGGGCACAGGTGTACATTATGTTTTGAGCTTATTAAATGGAGATCGGATTAGGAACAAGTTACTTACCTGTAACTGTTGTTCTCCAGCATGGGTCTGGCATGGATTCACATGCTCATGAATATTCCCCGTCGTCAGGCCGGGAATCCTCGGTATAGAACAAAAATCAGTATCAGTTTAGTTTCCGATCTGTCTTTCTTATTAGTAACCAATCACTGTTCTCTGGGTCATACTGCCCCCAGCCAATGACTGCCCTCTCCCTAAGCCCCGCCTCTGGCAGCCATCCTCAGATTTGGTAGCACATAAAGTGGCAGTATGACCAAGTGAAGAGCCGCAGAGGGGTAGGCGGGAGGGTTTGCATGTGAATCCATGCCAGACCCATGCTGGAGAACAACAGTTACAGATAAGTAACTTGTTCCTTCTCCAGCATGGGGTCTGGCATGGATTCACATGCTCATGAATAAGAGAATACATAGCAGTACACACATGCACAACCACGGGAGGTGGCAACAGGCTCAACATTAAGCAATACAACAACTCAACATTAAGCATCTCTTACCCCCTCACCAGGCTCACCTTAGGCGAACAGGTTGCGCAGCACTGCTCCCTGGAGTCCCGATCGAGGCAGTAGAATCTCGTGAAGGTGTGCGTCGACCTCCACGTAGCAGCCCTGCAGATGTCTAGCAGGGACACACCAGACAGGAACGCCGTGGTAGCAGCGATCGCTCTGGTCGAATGGGCTGTCGGGCGGCCGGGCAGCCGTCGGTTTGCCAACCGGTGACAGTGCATGATGCAGCCGGAGAGCCATCTGGAAATGGAAGTCTTCGAGAAAGCCTTCCCTTGATTCACAGTCCCAAAGTTCACAAACAGCTGTGATGTCTTCCGAAAAGTCTTTGTGCGGTCCACGTAGAACTTCAGCGCTCTAGCTACATCCAGCGAGTGCAAAGTCCTCTCGGCCGCCGACGAAGGCGACGGGAAGAAAACTGGCAACACCAAGGGCTCGTTGAGGTGGAAGTCCGACGGCACCTTGGGCATAAAGGAGGGGTGCGTCCTCAGCACCACCCTCGTCTCATGAAAAGTCAAGTATGGAGGCTTGCAAGATAGGGCCTGGATCTCTCCCACTCGTCGTGCAGAGGTGATGGCCACGAGGAAAGCTGTCTTCCATGACAAGAACTTCAGAGGTGCCGAATGCATAGGCACGAATGGGGCCCCCCATGAGCCTGGTCAGCACCACATTAAGCTCCCACGCCGGGGCAGGAGCTTTCACCGGCGGGAATGATCGGAATAGTCCCTTCATAAATTCTTTCACCAGGCGATAAGACTACAAGGACGCCCGTCCCGTAGTCCTGGTATATCGGAGATTGCAGCCAGACGTATTTTGATGGAGGCGTGAGCCAGTCCAGCTTTGGCCAGCGACAGTGGGTATGGCAGTACCTGAGGGGCCGTAATCCGCAGAGGGTTAATCTTCTGTGCACGGCACCAGACAGAGAACCTCTTCCATTTATGTCCGTAGCACTTGAGAGTTGAGGACGCGCTGGCCTTTGCAAGAACCTCTCTGCAGTCAGCCGGGATGTCGTACACTCCAAACTCTAGTGCTGCAGTAGCTAGGCCTGCAAGTTCAGCGACTCCGGGTTGTGGTGAAGAATGGCGCCTCCTTCTCTGGAGAGAAGGTCTGCGTCCGTCTGACTTGTGTGGACGTTGACAAGTCCAGAAGGTCCGGGAACCAGATCTGTCTCGGCCACGCCGGTGCAACGAGGATCATCCTGCACCGGGACCTCTTGAGCTGGTTGATGAGCCGGAGCAGCAATGGCAGCGGAGGGAATGCATAAAGAAATAGGCCGTCCCAGGGGAACGAGAAAGCATCGCCCATGCTCCTCGGCTGGGGGAACCTTCTGGCAAACCTCCGGCACTTGGAATTCGTCGCTGTCGTGAAGAGATCGATTTGGGGTTCGCCCCATCGTCGGAAGAGTCGATCCACTTGATCCTGGCGTAGTTCCCACTGGTGGCACAAGCGCAGATCCCTGCTGAGTGAGTCGGTGATCGTGTTTTTTATTCCTGCCAGATGAAGAGGCACCAGAAACATCCGTTGGGCGACGGCCCAATGCCACAGATCCTGGGCTTACTTGGATAGGGCCGGGGACCTGGTTCCGCCCTGCTTCCGGATGTAGAACATCGTGGTGGTGTTGTCGGTGAAGATCCTCACCACCTTGCCCTTGAGGGACGAAAGAAAGGACCTGAGGGCTCAGAACACTGCGCGGAGCTCCAAAATGTTGATGTGGAGTGACTTCTGCTCCGGGAGCCAAAGGCCTCTCGTGTGAAGATCTCCGGAGTGCGCTCCCCAACCTTCCAGGGAGGCGTCCGTCGTCACCGTCACCTGGTGAGCTGGAATCTGAAAGTCTGTGCCTGCCAACAGATGGGAGCGGGTACCCCACCACCGGATCACCTGACTGAACGTCTCGTTGAGAGGGATCCTGTCCTCGAAGCTGCCAGTCGACTGGACCCAGCGGGCATCGAGGAACTCTTGTAAGGGACGCATCCAAAGCCTGCAAAGGCGCACCAGATAAATGCAGGAGGACATCATCCCGAGGAGGGACTTGATAGATCTTACCCTGGCCATGTCCGTGGCCAGCAGACGCTGAACCTTGCCCAGAATGGTCCTGGTCCTTTCCCCCGATGGCGAGGCCAGCCGCGCCACTGTGTCGAGCTTGGCTCCCAGAAACAGGGTGACTTGCGACGGAATCAGGTGGGATTTTGGAAAGTTGAGGGAGAATCCCAGGTCCGTGAGCAGCTGGACGGTCTTCGCAGTGTGCTCCACGGCGAGCTCCTTCGTCCTTGCATCGAAGGAGCCAATCGTCCAGGTAGGGGTAGACGTGGATCCCCTGTAGGCGCAGCCGTGCCGCCACCGGTGCGAGGCACTTGGTGAACACCCTGGGTGCCGACTTCAATCCGAACGGGAGGGCCTTGAACTGGTAGTGCCGCCCTTGGACCACGAACCTGAGGAATTTTCAGTGTCTTTTTAGAATGGGGATGTGGAAGTACGCATCCTCCAAGTCCGACGACAGGAAATCGCCCTCCTCCAGCTGTCCCAGCACATGCTGGAGGGTGACCATACGGAACTTCTGTGCCTTGATGTACTTGTTCAGTCGTCGTAGGTCCAGGATGGGGCACCATCCTCCTGTCTTTTTTACGAGGAAGTACCTTGAGTAAACTCTGGAGCCCCGAAGCCTCTTTGGGACGGGCTCGATGGCACCCTTCTTGAGCATCGCCCTTACTTCCAACAGTAGTTGAGGGATGTGATTTTCCTTCCTGGCCACGGGTGGAACGCGAGGGCACTTCTTCTGAAACTCGAGGGCGTGCCCTTGGGACAGGGCGTCCAGCACCCAACGGTCGGTGGAGATGGACTCCCACACGCTGACGAACCTCGCCAGCCGGCCTCCCACCGGGGTGCTTCGGCAGGGGCCCGACCCCACGGTCGGTTCAATCTTGTTTGGAGGCCGCCTTGCCTCCTTGACCTCCTTGTCGACGACGACAGGCACCACCTGACTTGCCGCGTCCCCTGTAGGCTTCCTGGGACGAAGATCTTACCGCTTGGCGGTAAGTGGAGGAGCCACTGCCAGATCCCTTGGAGGCATCTTGTCTGCCTCCCGAGCTCCGAAAGGACGGCCGTCGTTGTTGGAGCACTCCCAGTGCCTGGGCAGTCTGTGTCTGTCTTGATGGCCTGAAGGGACTCATCAACCGCCTTCCCAAACAGGTTGTTCCCGTCGAAGGGCATGTCCAAAACCTTGGTTTGTACGTCCTGGTGGAAATCCGTGGCCTTAAGCCATCCTCGTCGTCTCAAGCAAACGCCGTTGCCCAACTGACGGAAACCGGTGTCGGCGATGTCCGTTGCTACCGTGATGGCGTGGTCCGAAGCAATCTCCCCCTCCTGTAGGATTTCAAGGGCCTCAGCCCTTTTGGTGTCTGGAAGGAAGTCTAACAGAGGGGCGATTTTGAACCACAACTCCCTGTCGTAGCGGGCTACGATAGCCAGGGCGTTGGCCGCCTTGATAGTCGTCGCTGCGGATGAGATGATCCGTCGTCCCATCATGTCCAACTTTCTGCCCTCGCCGTCCGGCGGGGAAGTTGATGTCGAGGCCGATGCCCCCCCAGCTTTCTTCTTTGCCGCCACCGAGACGACCGAATCCGGGGTAGGTTGTGCCCGAAGGCACAAGGGGGCAGCGTCGGGGACCCGGTACTTCTTCTCGTACCGGTCCCTCTTTGCCGGCGCTGTGGCAGGGTTCTTGAGGAGGGTGAGCCCCTCATCCCAGATGTCATCAAGAAGCGGTACGGCGAGGACCGTCTTCCATTTAGCCTCGCGCCATTGGTAAAGGAACCCTTCTTTCTTCTGGGCAGAGCTGGAAAAGCTCGGATGCCCTGAAAATCATGGCATCCGAGGGTACGCCCGAGCAGGGGGCGACGGGGGAACACGTCCCCTCGTCGCCACCGTCGTCATCTGTACCTGTCGCAGCCGTGTCCGTGCCTGTATCATCCCCGTGGGTAGTAGACCGGGAGGGAAGGCAGAGCAGGCCGCAGAGGTGGGAGAGGTGGCGTAGGATGCGTTGTCCTCCTCCTCTTATGCGGTAGACTCTCCGAAGGTCCTGGCTCCGGTTCCCCCGTCGGGTCTGGCTCAGGTACCTCCGTCGGGGGAAGGGGCAACCTTGTCCTTATCTCCGAGCATAAGGACTGAATCGCTGACAAAATGGCCGCCGAGGTGTCCTGCGGTGCCGGAAACAACGGGCGCGAGGGCTCTTGAGGAGCCTTGTCGGCGACACCGTCGCTCTCGTCGTCGCCCTCGTCGGGATCCCTCCCAATGGGCTGGGCCTCTTCCACCACTTCGATGAGCTCTTCTTCAGAGGTCGTGTCCGTATCCACGATGGCCACCAGCCCCCTCCCCCACCTTTTCCAACGAGGACTTCGTGGGGGTCTTCCCAATGGGCCTGAAAGACGACTCCCTCCACGGTGGCAGGGACACTCTGGGTCATGAGGGCGCCTCCACTGGTGTAGCCTTCACAGGCTGAGCCAGGGCCGTGGCGACATCCTCAATCGAGGTCTTGGCAGGGTGAATTAAGGCCATCGTCACCTTCTGGACACCTGGGGCCTTCACCTTGGGGGGAGGGACCGAGCCTCGCTCCCCCTCTGCCGGGATCTTCGAGATCGACCGGGGCCTCTCCAGAAGCTTCGCCGGGTTCTCGGACTTCCTCTTACCCGAGCCAGAGCGTTGGCTCGTGGTTGATGGCGCCGGGGAGGATGCGCCCTGCCTGACAGCCAAAGAGCCTGACCGTTCGGCGCTCCCGGTGCCCGCGGACTCACAGTGCTTAGCCTTTTGTTGGGCCCCCGTCGCCGGAGCACCCTCACAGGACTTAGAAGACCGCTCGGACTTCTTTTTCTTCTTCTCGCCTGACGGGCTCTTCCCTTCCAGCCAGTTGGCGAGAAGGAGGTGGCGATTCTTCATGGTCCGCTCCGACATGTTCCCACAAAACGCAGTCCTTCTCCTTGTGCGTCTTGTCCTCATGGAGACAGTAGAGGCATAACGAATGCTCGTCCTCCTTGAAAACATTCTGAAGCTGGCATCCAGGGCAGGTCCTGAACAGCTTCCTGGGCGTCGAGCTTCCTTTCTCCTGGGCCATCTCCGGGGTAGGCCTCGGAACTTCTGGAATCCTCCAAAAGCGCAACTCGACGAAATCTTCACCCTTGAGGGGCGTAGAAAACTCCGAAACGGATCCCCGTTGATCGGATGTAGAAACGGTGGAGCTTGAGGCTCTATTTAAGCGAAAAATGAGAAAAATCTCCTGAAAAAGCGCGAAAACGCAGCAAAAGCGCGAGAGCTACAGCACGAGGACTCCCAACACTTCAACGTGCGGTAAAAATCTGAGGATGGCTGCCAGAGGCGGGGCTTAGGGAGAGGGCAGTCATTGGCTGGGGGCAGTATGACCCAGAGACCAGTGATTGGTTACTACTAAGAAAGACAGATCAGAAACGAAACTGATACTGATTTTTTTCTATACCGAGGATTCCCGGTCTGACGACGGGGAATATTCATGAGCATGCAAATCCATGCCAGACCCCATGCTGGAGAAGCAGATTTCCCTTCCTAACATGGAATTACCAGTATCATTTGATCAGTTATACAAACATTTTTTTTAAAAAGCAAGGGCTTCTATACCCTCGACTGATGGTAATCTGTCATAGTCAGTACAACTAGAACTGTTGATTAGATTTCCATTTCAACATGTTCAAGTCCTACCTTTCATTTTCATCCTTTTCATCTCCAGGATCTGTGTCGCAATGTTTATCCGGATCAGGAAGGGCACTTAAATCAAGCTCATCTTCACTTTCGCCTCTGTCAAGGTAGGCTACTGCTTTTTCATCCTGAAAACAAACAACAGATACATTGATTCAGGAGGACCTTGTCTTATTTAATACCCCGAAGACTAACATGTGGTCCCAGTAAAGCGAGGGGCAACAGCAACGAGCAGGATGATTAACTGCCCAACTCACAGATCCAAGAGAGCTACCATGGCATTGTAAGAGAATAGGTGTTTTTCAAATCAGTCCAGTAAAAGACATCTTGCACAACCCTCAAAAACCTAAAATGATATTCCTTGGTTAACAAATGTGTGCTAAAATGAGGCTGCTACTGAGATTTTGGACTCTAGTGTTTGCCTGAAATCTAATTTTAAAATGCTAATTGGATGATGGGTACTCCCTTGGCTTTTCCAGCTATTTATTTATTGGTGTTTTATAAGGTATCACATGTAAACTTAAATCTGGTTCAGCAAGATGTTAATGAGAGGCTAGCAAAATGTGGAGGGGGTACCAGAATAGGATAAAGAAGAACTGGCAACTTTTTATGTGTTGATGTGCAACCAATAGATTCAATGCTCAAACATATACTCTAGATTTATAGTGATTTATATTTATTTGGCTATAGGGGTCTTGAATAGGGATTGGTGTACCCATTTGTTTAAACTTGAATTTCTGGCGATTCTTCCTGGATATGGTTGAGCAGTCAACAATGGATTGGCAAGTGAGTGAGATAAAAAATAACATGCCCCCCCATGGCCGGTCTTTTTTCAAAACTCTCATGGACCCCACTTGACATACTATTTTTCTATGTCTAGAGAAGCTCACTGGCTGTAGGATTTTAAAAATATGCAACATGCCCCTCACCCTCATGCAGCATAGATGAGAATGTTTGTTTTATTTTTTTTAAACCTTAACACCCAGTCCACATTAGCCATAGTAGTTTTTCTATACGTATTACATGTGCCTAGGGAGGGTTTAAAAAACAATACCCAGGTCCCACTTTCAGCAGGGCCCAGGACATTTTCCCCCGATCAGACGTTTTCCCCCGATCCGATCTACACTTGGACTCAGGAGCTTATTTCTCTCAGGAGGCCATAGTTTGGATACAATCCTTTCTAAGCAACGGGATCATGAGAGTCTTCTCACCTTCAGCAGCGGCAGACCACATCACCTGTGGAGTGCCTCAGGGCTTCTGTGTCTCACCCACAATGTACAATATATTTACCAAGCCCCTTTTCGATGATCTGGACCATCTTAGCATCACCTACACTAACTATGCAGATGATACCCAGATTCTCCTACCACTTACTGGGCATAATGCAAGGATTTGGGCTTGGTAAACATAGCCTAACTCACCTGGGCATGGATGGCTGCCCACGGCCTATGCCTGCATGAGCTCATCATCCTGGGTACCACATCCAAACTCAATAAGCTTGGCCCGAAATACACCTCCTTTGACATCGATGGTAATTCTATTAAAGTTGCCAAAGGGGTTAAAACCTTAGGCTTTTACCTCGATTCCACCTTCACTTTTGCTAAACAAGTGAATTCCATGGCCTCTGCCACTGTATACACATGCAAATTAATCAGAGCCGGTAAACCATTCTTATCCAAGAAGAGCTGTATTATCTTGGCCAGAGCTCTAATCTTGTCCAAACTGGACTAATGTAACTCCCTATACATTGGTGCAAATAAGCACATTGTCAGGAGAATACAGACACTCCAAAATAATGCACTCAGAGCTGCCCTGGATATAGCAAGTATAGAGCATATATCAGAAGTAAGGAGGCTGAATAACTGGCTATCTACCAGTGACAAAATCTGACTGAAAACTGCCTCACTCACTCACAAATGCCTAAACAATGCCTCACCCCGCAACCTCTCTGAGAGACTCAAGAGAGAACTTTCTAGCAGGCCTACTAGAATAGTAAACAAATTGTCTGACTGTACCAAGATTCAAACTACCCAAAGTCAGGGGAAGCAGATTCCCAGTTAAAGCATCACAGCTTTGGAACTCCTTACCCCCCCCTGCCTGAGAGCTGACCAAACATACTTGAACTTCAGACAGAAGATTATCATCTGGCTCAAAGATAACAACCTCTAATGTAACAGACCCCTACTACAGCTGCACTGTAAATAGCTCTCTGATTACTAGCTTAAATTATGTTCTTGCTGTATAGCGTCTCTCCCCACTTTTAATTGTTTATATTGTATTTTTATTGTGCAACCTAAGCTGATATCTTCTGTGCCTTTAAACCCTTGGGTCTGGCGGCATTACAAATAAATCCACAAACAAACACTTGACATGGAAACAATATTTATGGTAGACTTTGAGATCCTCAAGAAATCGGCAAACGCCTGAATTTACAAAGGGGCCACCAGAGAATTCACATGTGCCTTGTTAAGAATTAGGGCCAGGCTGATAATAAAACTAAATAAACTTATTTATTAGGATTAGAGGAAGATGACAGCAGGCACTGCCACAGGCAGCAGGGACCAACTGACCACCTGTAGAATCTCTCAGAGAGTAACACTCTAGCTAGAATGCATTACCTCACAATGGTACAGATTTAGAATTTAGCAACATACAAATAATTGTGTATACAGATATATGTTAACATCAAGAACTGAATGCTTACAGAAACAAAAGCATTAACCCAACACATCTCCTCCCTTACAAAATTGAAATCATTCAAGATAATAATCTCTTAACCAGAGAGGTTTACTCCTCACTCTCACCAAATTCCCATTCACGTTGTTATCCTTTAATACATTATTGTTTAAACTCCTGTTTGCATTTGAACCAGATAACGAATTATCATCATTGTCACCCTCAGTACTTCCACTATCCTCGACCGGATCATTGTTGTTATATTTCACCAACCTTGACATGGACCAGCATTCACCTACCTCCATGATGGCTACGTTTCCTCTCACTACAGAAATTCTTTTGGGCCCAATGAATTTGCTCTCAATACACTTAGGAGATAATCTAGGGTTTTTAATATAAACCATGTCTCCTTTTTTCCAAGTCATGACTTTGGACTTCCTTTCAGCATTTGCCCTCTCCATGTACTCATCCTGAGCCTCTCTTATAAGTGACATAACCCTAGTTCTGTCCACATAAGTACTCTTCGCCAAGTCCAACCATCCCGGACACAATTTGGTCCCTGGTTGCCTGCCCTTGAGGGACATAAACGGGGAAACTCTGGTAACTGAATGTGGGGTCGTGCAGTAATTCCACACCATTTCCCTTAAAACACTCTGCCAATTTAGACCTGACCCCATGGCTAACTGCAACCCTCCTTTTATAAATCTGCTCGCCCTCTCGACCAAACCATTTGCCCTAGGCTGGTAGAGGGCCGTTCTGTAATGTCTGATACCAAACTTCTTAAAGAACTCCACCATTCTGTCAGAACAGAACTGCACCCCATTGTCTGATACCAGCTCTGTGGGAAATCCTTCCCTATAAAATACCTCTTCAAAGAAAGTAATCATTTGGGCAGTGGTGGCCTCTCTTATCGCCTTCCACTCAACCCACTTCGAATGATAATCCACAAGAACAATTAAGTACTTGAAATCATTTCCTAAATTTTGCAGGGGACCCATCAAATCCACTGCAACCTTTTTCCAAGGTTCATTTGGAACACTCACAGGTCTCATAGGGGTCTCTCTAATAACTTTACTCTTGTCGCTCTTTTCACATTCTCTGCAACCCCTCACACATCTCTCAACTTCACTATCGATTCCTGGCCACCAAAAGGATTGCCTGATATGCCTTTTTGTGCCCCCCATGCCTAGATGGGCCTGATGTGCAATATTCACTAACTTGGTTCTAACATTGAAAGGGGGAATCACTCTGACTCCTTTCCTGAGCTGAAAGCCATCCTCTGACAAGCTTAATTCTTCTTTTATTCCATAGTAGCACTCATATTTCTTCTCAATGAGATCTCTCCTGGGCCAACCTGTTTTGGTCCACACTTTCACTTGTTTTATGATTTCATCCAAATCATCAGCTTCCTTCCACTCATCTCTACCTATAGCTTCATATTCAACTTCATAAATGCTCAAACCATGTTCAATACTCTCTTCCCCAGAGTCTTTGTCACATACAGGCAACCTTGACAAACAATCCGCCACCATGTTGTCTTTCCCAGGTGCATACACAACCCTAAAGTCATAAGCCAGCAAATCAACCATCCATCTGGATATTCTCGGTGAACCTTTGGCCCATTCCACACTTCCCAACAATTGAACCAATGCCTTATGATCAGTTCTCACAGTGAAGTGCTGACCCCAGAGATAAAATTTGAAATGCGCAACAGCCCACGAGACCGCTAACGCCTCCCTCTCAACCACAGAATAATTTTCTTCAGCCCCCCTCAAAGGTCCGAGAGGCAAAAGCGATGACATGTTCCACCTTGCCAACATCAAACTGAGAAAGAGCAGCCCCCAGACCCAAGGTACTCGCATCTACTGCTAGAACAGTTTTCCTATTTGCAACAAACCCCCCCAAGGAGGGCGCACTCACAATACAATCTTTGATTTTTCTAAAGGCACTTTGACACTCATCAGTCCATACATACTTTGTACCCTTTTTTAACAATTCTCTCAAAGGAGCGGACATGGTGGCAAAACCGTCAAACTTGTGGTAGTACTCTGCCAACCCCATGAATGAGCGTAACTGCTCCTTGTCCTGTGGTTGGGGAGCACATCTAATACTGTCCACAAGAGATTTCTTGGGGGAAATTCCTTCACATGAAATTCTGTGGCCCAAATAATCCACCTCTTTTACAGCAATTTTGCATTTTTCCCTCTGCACCGTCAAACCAGCTTCCTTAAGTCTAACCAACACAGCTCTCAACATTTCATCATGTTCGAGTTCATTCTCCGCAAAAATAAGAATGTCATCTTGAAAAACTGTGACTTTTCTTAAACCTTTGAGTACCTCCTCCATCACCCTCTGAAAAACAGAGGCCGCGGAGGCCAAACCAAATGGCATGCGGTTATATTTGAACACACCCTCGGGTGTGATAAAAGAGGTGAGATGCTGGCAATCCTTGGATAACGGAACCTGATGATACGCTGACGAAAGGTCAATAACAGAAAACAACTTCGGCTCACCCAAAGTCGACAGAGTCTCAGAAATGTTTGGCAGTGGATGTCTCTCAACCACAATGTTCTGGTTCAAGCTGCGAAGGTCAACACACAATCTTAGCTTCCCATTGGCTTTAGCTACTAACACAATGGGCGACAACCACTCGGTGGCCGTAACCGGCTCAATAACACCCTTGTTAACTAAGTTATCAAGCTCTTCCTTAAGTTGATCTCTCACTTTCAATGGTACTTGCCGCACCTTGTGCACGACAGGCTGCGCATCACTTTTGAGCTTTATATGATGCTCAAATTGCTTTAGTTTGCCTAACCTTTCAGAAAAAACTTCTGGGAAATCCTTGGTCCAAATATCTTCAACTTCCGCTATGGTAACAGGATTGGGAGCACTGGCCTGAACTCGCACACCTAAGTTCTTTTGCTCCTCCCAACCCAACAAGGAGGTACCTTTCTTTGCTACAAGTACCATAGCTCGACAACTTCTTTCTTTATACTGTATCTTTGCCGGGAATTCTCCCAAAATGTCTATGGCAGATTCTCCATAAACACAAACCCTGACACTGGTGGGACGAATCACAGCTTCGCTCTTTTTCAAAACCTTGACTAGAGTATCTCGGGATATAATAGTCCAAGGTGAGCATGTGTCTACCTTCATGACCAGCTCATCTCCATCAACAAGAAAAGTGTCCACAGGGCCCTTTGTCTCCCCAGATAAGGACGATATTTCAAAAACATACTTGGTGATCGATTCTCTCTCATCCGACACTTCTTGAATATCATATCCTTTCCTAACAATTTCTTCTCTGTTGTCTTCTGCTCTGTGTTCCACACAATTGACAGCAGAGGCTTTACAGACGTTAGCAAAATGTCCTTTGCCCCTGCATTTGAAGCATTCACCAAACTTAGCCGGACAAGATGGAAAATTTGCGCCGTGTCTGGCACTCCCACAGTGAGGGCAAGAGCCTCTCATGTTCCAGTTCCCTTTTTTTCCACTGGAAACGTTAATGTTAAGCTTCTTCCTCTGATTCACTGCACACACAGCCAACGATGGCACCACAGATTTATGTACCCTGAGTTCCTTTAGATACTGAGACGTTTGCTCAATACTCCTGGCCAACTCCACTGCTTCATCCAGACTCATATCTTTGGCAAGAAGTTTTTCCTGAACTCTGGCATTGTTAGTGCACCTGATCAACTGGTCCCTTATTAATGAGTCACCCAACTGTCCAAACTCGCAGGAGTAGCTCAGGGACCTCAAACATGCAATGTACGACTCCACAGGTTCCGACTTTTCTTGTGTTCTCTGGAAGAATTTGTGCCTCTCGAAACTGACATTCTTCTTTGGTTCAAAGTGATCCCGCAGGCGACCAAGAGCCAACTCATATTCATCCATGTCGTCTGATCCTGAGACTTGATTTCCAGCAAGGCCATCAAAAATTCTGCGCCCTTCCACGCCCAAATTGTCTATCAGAAGGGCCTTCTTGCGTGCAGCTGAGAATCTGTCCCCCCCCATGGCCACTAGATAGTTTTCAAATGCATCTTTCCAATTATCCCACCTGAGGGCAGGCCGGCCTGGTTCATTTAGAAAAGCGAGAGGGGGTGGTATGGACACAGCCATGTTAAGTGGGGGGCAGTTCAAGCATGTATTAAGCCAGATCCAGCTTCAGAATAGGTCAGCTGCACAGCTGAATGAACGTTCTGTAGATAAAGCAGGGAGCCGCTGGTGTGTATAAACAAAGTTGCTGCCAAGCAAAGTGTCAATTTAGTAAAGTTCAAAGCGCTTCCCTTGAAGAGATATTGACGTCACAATGGCAAGGCTCAGAACGCTTCCTTCGAGCGATATTGACATCCAGCAGGGGGCGGGGCAAAAGGGCGGGGCATCGCTCTCTCACTGCACGGCTTGCAAGTCTTGAGACTTCAAAAGTCATGTAGCCGCTCGCGCACTTCACACAGCTCGAGGGCACAGCAAACTGGTGCTCGAGCTCTGCCGTTCGCACTCTCAGCGCGGCTCGAGGGCTGTTTAAACCGAGCTCGTACCAGTGCGCTCTTCCTTCTCGCCGCTCGCGCACTTCGCACAGCTCGAGGGCACAGCGAACTGGTGCTCGAGCTCTGCCGTTCGCGCTCTCAACGCGGCTCGAGTTGAGAGCTCGAGCTCGTGCCAGTGCTCTCTTCCTTCGAGGAGACACCTCCTTCCCTTCTTCTGCCCAGGGCCCACCCCCCAGACTTGCCTCTTGACAGCGTCGTGATCGTCCGTCTCTCTCCTGCGGTTTCCTTCGTTCTCCGCCTGCTGTCACGCCCGCAGGAGAACCGGTGGCCACGCACACACGGTGAATGAGGGCCGCGTACACCGGGGCAGTAGCGCAATGGGTCCTAAGCAATCCTCGTCGCCAATGTTAAGAATTAGGGCCAGGCTGATAATAAAACTAAATAAACTTATTTATTAGGATTAGAGGAAGATGACAGCAGGCACTGCCACAGGCAGCAGGGACCAACTGACCACCTGTAGAATCTCTCAGAGAGTAACACTCTAGATAGAATGCATTACCTCACAATGGTACAGATTTAGAATTTAGCAACATACAAATAATTGTGTATACAGATATATGTTAACATCAAGAACTGAATGCTTACAGAAACAAAAGCATTAACCCAACATGCCTCCCTCTAAAATCATGAAAGTTCAACCGCCCATCGCCTTCTATTTATATTGGGAAGGCTTGATAGACAAAAAGTTAGTTACTCATTGCAGTTCATAGTGCCCTTTCCTCCATACTTGCGGGATGTCTTACTCTAAGTGATGGGACAAGAGTGCTGTGTGACCCTAAATTTTTGAAAACTTTGAGGGTGCATGTACAGATACGACCGCACACCTTCTTCCTTCTGCCTCCACATGGCTCCTCGGCTCCCAACCATAACTTCCTTTGACAGCATGTTATAAACTATGAATGCTACTCACCTAGTGACAGAGGCAGATCAGATTGAGGAGGGGTGGCACTGAGCTAGCAGTACCGCGGGGAGTGTGAAACGTTACTCCTATGTCTGGACCTCTTTCCTCCATAATTGCAAGAAACGAGAACGAGAAGTAGGAATACTTACAGCAACAAACAATTTAGCTGAACATGTTCTGGCGAACTGCTTGGCCCAGGCTGGCAAACATTCCAGAACCTATATCTGGATATTAATGATTCTAGAAGGCATGGGGTGTAGCTTAAGTAGCTGTCCTTGCAGAAGTTACTGCACAGCACAAGCCGCTGACAAGTCACTTAGGCCACCCTGGCCTCAAGATAGGTGCTTGGAGCCATTTGGTGGGTCACACTTTTGAATCTTATACCTGTCCTGAGTAACCACCCATATTTCAAAGCAAGCAATGGAATACATAGAAGCATGGGGGGGAGGGAGGGCATACGTGATAAAGTCTGGTAGGGTATCTGAATGGCTCAGAATGATGCTGTAAATTCCGAGTCGTCTTGCTACATTTACCATTTGCAGACTACCGCTAGGTACAGGAAAAATAAATAAAGATCGATTTCCTGATTAATGTGGAACTAAGATGCACATTCATACAGGGAAGATGTGTGACTGCAGACAGCCACCTTGACTAAATGAAATTGAATAACCAGTTCCTCACTTCAGACTGCTTGCAACTCACCAATTCACCAGGCGGAAATCAGGGAGACCAGAAATGCTAATTTGCTGATAAATTTCCGCAGAGCCCATGGAATTGAATGGCTTCAGCAGGATATTTGAAAGTACTATGTTTAAATCCAACTGCAGAGGATGACTCCTGACATTGGGGGGTACGATTTGAGGAGGCCATTAAAGTGCCTTGTTATTCGAGGATATTCATGAGGATGAAAATTAATTGCCTGAATAGAGATAAACAAAAACAGAGGTCTATTTCTGACATGAGTCCAACTTAAGACCAAGACCTGGCCAAGCTCAAGATAAATGAAAGAAAGGGCATCATGAAATGAGGTCTAAACATGGATTAAACCATTTCTGAAGGAAGCAGTGTTTGAAACAAAGCCATTTACTGGTGTAATGGTGATGACTTTGCAAGGCAACTATAGAATAGCAATGTCCTCAGAAGAGAGCCTCAAGTGTTCATGCACACACATTTTCCAGCAGCCAAAGGGCTAAATTGAACAATTGTGGGGTAAGACCAGATCCCCTGCCTCCCCCCGTCCCCAGCTGCCTCAGTAGAATGGGAGATTCTGGCAGCATCTGAGGCAGTGTCTCCAACACTTTCAGTGGGTCAGAGTGCCAGTATCTAATGGGGCAGAACAGGGCCAACACAAGCATCCCTCATTTTTGGGATCATCTCCGATTGTAAATTATATTGTTTTAAGTGGGGGAAGGTAAAAAGGAACAGTCCCTGAACTCCCAATGGAGGGGGGATAAATGTCCCCCAGGGATATTTGAAATGCATAGCGAGGCCATTGCATGTCCTGAGTGTGGGAAAGAGGTCCATCAGTGGGGATCACTTCAGCTGAAAAATTTCCCTCACAACAAGTATTGAGTTGCCACTAATAAGGCGCGTCAGACAAACTGGTAATAGTGTCAGCTTTGGTGTTGTGTTAAGGGGGCTTGCCAAGAGGCTGGCCAAAGAAAATAAATTACTTACCCCTGGTAATGTTCTTTCAACTGGATGTCCCTCCCACGGATTCCTCATCTTAGATATATCCATATCCTGCTTTGTGAAGGCATCGAGTCAATGTCACTTGACGGTCCATTCCCGCATCTGGACGGGACGTCGATCATATAAATAGCATGCCCTGCACCAGTTGCCTCAGTTCTTATTTTTTCCCCTCTTTCTGCACAGCCGACTTGAGGATTAAATAACCCACATCGGGCGTTGAAAGAGAGAAGTATATCAAAAAATTCACCCACAGTGAGAGGGGTAAGGCTACGAGTGTGATGTCATTCCTCTGGTAGAATGGGCTTTTAGATTTTCTGACATCTTTTCCTGCAGTGGAGTAGCACTCCGAAATGCATAGGATGGTCCAACGCTATAATGTTTATTGCCTATGGCCGGTAGAACTAAAAACAGTTGGTCATCTTGCCTGACATTTGCCATCCTACAAATGTAGAACCTAAGAGTATTTTTCGGATCAGGCCTATGTAACCTCTATTCATTCTTAGAAGGCTAAGGAGGTGGATAAAAAGATGGTAAATTTAGCTTAATTTGTCAGATGGATTTCAGACACCACTTGGGAAGGAAGGAGGGATGAACCCTCAAAACTGCATTCTCATTGAAAAATATAGAAAATAGTGGATTGCATGATAAGGCGTGTAGCTCACTCAATCTGCGTGTCGAAGTGATGGCTACCAAAAAGATTGTTTTCAGGGTTAATAACATGAAAGGACAAGAATGGTGAGGTCCAAATGGGGCTCCCATTAAAAAAGGTCAGTACGAGGTTCAAATCCCACAACGGAACCAGAAAAATGACCGGTAGGAAAGTATTTGTCCATCCTTTGAGGAATTGAATGACAGTCGGCATCTTCAAGTAAGAGCCTTGCACTCTGGCGTATGTTTACAAATGGATAATGCTGCCAGGTATCCCTTGACGGTAGCCACCTGCAGCCCCTGATGGGCTAGGTGCAACAACAAAAAAGCACTGCAGGTAGATTGCAAGTGAAAGGATCAATTAAAAAAAAGCTCTGCACCAGCTACAAAACTTGTTCCAACATCAGCAGTATAGTGCAGTTGTTGTAGGTATTCATACTGAAAGCAACATCTCCATCATGTCTTCTGGGTGGTCCCAATCTTCATCTCTTAACCTCTCAGAAACCAGGCGTGAAGGTTCACAGATCGATCCTGGGTGACCCTCTTGTGAGAGTAGGTTCACTATCTGGAGAAGACGGAATGGAGGGCAGATGGGCAGATCTAGAAGGTCGGGGCACCACATCCTCTTGTCCCAATCCAGATCATGGACTTCCTGTACTTCCTCAGCCTCCTGATGACACGAGGAATGACGGGGACTGGTGGGAACACATACAGGAGTGGACCTTCCCAGTCCACTATGAAAGCGTCCCCCAGAGCTACTCTGAGGAAATTCCTTGTAGAAAAACAGGTCACATTTCCAGTTGATACTGGACACAAACAGATCCACTTCAGAGGTTCCCCAAAGGGCAAAGATCTCAGTGATGCTAAATCATCGTCTTTTGTTGAGGTAATGCATGGCCACTGTGTTTTCCGTCATGATCAGGTCGTTATTCCCTGTAGTGAGGCAAAAAGGCCATCAGCGCCAGTCTGGTAGCCCTCAGCTCTTGATTCTGATGGGGACCAAAGTCTGCTGATCGTGAGATCGCTCAAGTGAGCTCCCCATCCAATGAGGGCAGAGCCTGTGACTACTGTTGTCCAGGGTTGCCAAAAAAGTTACCCTATCATCACATTCTCCTCGCAGGCCCACCACAGGAGATCCTGTGCGACCTTGCTCAGGACCTGAAGAAGGTCTGTCATCCTGCCTGAGAATTGTGACCATTGGGATCTGAGGGCCCTCTGGAGGGAATTCATCCTTAAGTGGGCTTCTGGCAGCAGAAAAAGGCAGGATGCTAGGAGGCCTACCCAAAAATCGAATGCTGGTAGATGTTGGGCATTCTGAAATCTCGTTACCATCTGCAAGAAATGTTAAGCCCTCAACACAAGAGTCAAAGCCTGCCCAGAGGAAGAGTCTAGGACAGCTCCAATGTGTTGAAGCTTTTCGGAAGGTGTCACCTGGCACTTCTTGAAGTTGAGCGAAAAGTCCAGTTTGTGGAGAGAATGGCAGGTGCGGTCAGATGTTCCAGAGCCTGTTATGCGAACAAGCTCTGTTCAGTCAATCATCTAGATTGGTAAAGATGTGAATCCCTTCCCCCCTTAGATTTGCTGTCATCAGCGCCATCAACTTGGTGAAGACCCTCGGGCGGAAGTGAGCCCCGAAAGGCAGTACTCGAAACTGATAGTGAGAACTGACAAAGGCAAACGTCTGGTACTTTCTATGCTTGGGGTGTATAGGCACATGAAAATAAGCATCCTGAAGCTTCAGTGGCATCATCCAACCCTGGAGCTCAAGGGCCTGGATGATCTGCAAAAGAGTAATCTGTCCTTCCGCAGGAACTTGAACAAGCGTCTCAGGTCCAAGATGGGTCCTCAGTCTTTCTTGGGAACCAGAAAATAGGTGGAGTGCCAACCCATATATTGTTCCGCTACAGGTACCCTTTTCCACAGCACCTTTCTCCAACCAGGAAATGAACTCCTGTAGAAGGAGCAGATCTGGTTCTCGAAGCAATTGCTCGCTCAGGGACAATCTGGGGGACTTTGTAGAAAAGGGAGCCAGTACCCTTGGGCCACTGTCTTTAATGTCCATGCATCAGAAGTAATGCAATGCCATTCTTGCAGATGCTGGGACAACCTGCTTCCCACCGGGGTCCTGTGAAAAAGTGCTCAGGGAGGCTTTGGGGCTGTGGCAGAGGGCAGCAACGAGGTAGCTGCCTAAGCAGTGTCCCCTCCATGGCCTCTGGGCACACGTGAGAACCTCCTTTGTCCACTTTGGGTAGCCTGACCTCTTCCCCTTTGACTAAAAGAGGAGTAATAATGAAAAGAACGACATCTCCAATCCTGCGCAGGGAGGTGTTGTTGCGGCTGACGAATGGCTGCCCCTGAAGATTTTGCAGCAGCCTTAGAAGCTTGTAGCCTTTCCAAGCTGTATCTGCCATTGGCCCAAAAAGGTTGGACCCATCAAAAGGCATGTCCAGGAGCCTTGATTGGACGTTGGGGGCAGAACCAGACATGCATAACCAGGCAAATCTCCTTATTACCACTCTCAAGCCCATACACTGGCCAACGCAGTCTGATGTACCAAAGCCTGATGGAAGGGACTGGCAGGAAGACTCCTTACCATCACTGATGAGATTGTTAAAACTATCTCTGTTCTCCCCTTCGGGAATGTTTTCTGCTGCCTGGAAAATTACATTGCAAGATGCATTGATGGCTTTCGATGCCATGCTTCCCGTAGCGAATACCCTCTTAGCTACTGCATTGTATTTCTTACTATCCCTATCTGTGGCATTAGAGGTGGAAGTAGCAGCCTGCACTAAAACACCTTCTGGTGAAGGGTGCCTGGAAAGGAAGTCAGAGTCAACAGAGCAATGTCTGTATTTTTTTCACCAACTCCTTGTTCACAGCAGGAGTGGTGTTGGATTTTTGCAAATGTTCTAGGATTCCTTAGTGGTGTATGCAAGGGCAGCACAGGCTCCTTTGGAGGACCTCTATCTAAAATGACAGCAAGGCCATCCTGGCTGACGTCCTTAGCAGGAAGTCCCCAACCAACATCCTCAATCACCTTTATTCACGACGATGCTATAGGCCGCATTAGGGTGAGAGTGTAGGTCTGATGTGTCAAAATCCATCTCAGGAGAGGTACCTAGACCACTGGCTTCTTTTAGACATGCGACTAGATCTTCAAGTTGGGACTGGCACAAGACTAACTCTTCCGTAACACTGGGAGTCCCAAAATGTTCATACCCGAACAGTACATCATCTTCCTCGAAGATGCACCCAAAGGATCTGAAGAAATCGGATTTTGATTTGAAACTTGAAGTTGTCTTCGAGGTTGATGATGAAGGGCCCTTCGGCGAGGAAGTCACAGAAGCTTTTCTCTTCGATTAAGTCTCTGTGCTAGATGCTGTTGATGCCATACGCAAGATGACATCCCTGAAGTCTTCAGACTCTGGCTATTGGGCGCACAGGTCAAAGCCATGCTGGATACCCTGCCGGTCTTGGAAGACGCAGTGGGTACACAACAGCTTTTTTTGGCTCTTTAGAGGGGCCAGGAGGGGGTGCCTTCGAAAAGACCTCAATCATCTTTTCTCTGAACTTTTCCTATTCGCGGTCTTATTGGTAACTGATGGTTGTCGGTGAGGAATCAGAGGTGACAACGAAGAAGAGTGACAGGGAATACTCCTGTATCTTGACTGTTTGGCATGTCAAGATTGTTTCTTGGGCCTTTCTGGAGACTTATCTCCAGTGGAGCTACTCCCTTCGGAAACTTTCCTATTCGCAGGTGTGAAAGATGGAGACTTGGAGACCGAGGGTGCTGGTCATTTATTGGCAGGAGCGCACTTGCTGACCTAATATTTTTTGCCAAAGCACGAGAGACAAATCCTGTGTGAATCAGTGTGATTGACATCTTTGAATCACAGTCCGCACATCTCTTGAAGTCTGTCTTCGGTGTAGACATCATGAGATTTTACTGAAAAGACGTTAGTCAAGAGATTTGCTGAGGCGAGTCAAAAAGTTCTGATAGAATGCTGTGCATGCAGAAAAACAGAACTGAGGCAACGGGCGAAGTGCGTGCTATTTATACTATCATCAATGTCACGTCTGGACACAGGAATTGTAACCATCAATCGACATCGGCTTAATGCCGCACAGCGCCCTCTGCTGTTGAAATATTTTCCAAGATTGCAAAGCAGGATATGGATATATCCAAGGTGAGGAATCTGTGGGAGGACACAATCCATAAGAAACTCTAACTATGAGAAAATGCCAGAGTTAAGGATATAGTTTGCATAGATCTGTGGAACTGGTCTCACACTGTCTGTTGACATAATGCATGGCCATGGTGTTATCTGTGAGGATCAGGACATGACCACCCTCCACAGCAGGAAGAAAAGCCTGTATAACCTCAAAGTTGTTTTCCGTTCTAGCACATTGGCTTTTCTTTGCCCTGCGAGGTCTATAGGGTATGGATTTGCAGGTGACCCAAGGTAGCATGCTCCACCCAGGAAGGGCAGTGTCTATGGTTGTAGGCATGGAACATTGGGGTCCTGGGCTTGAAAAAGGACTTCCACTGTGATGCTTCAACCCCCCCAGCGCAGCTCCTCCAGAAATGGGTTGGTGATGAGACCCCATGGAAGGCAGTGGCTCACATTCCTCTTTTCAGTATTTGGATAAGTAAAAATGGAATTTAACACTTGGCACCACCAGTTTACAAGAGGACATGAACCCCAGGAGTCTGTGGCAGATATGGGCTGGAAAAAGCCTGTTCAGACAGCATACAGTGCCCTATGCTTCTTGGGTGGGAGGGAAGGCAGGGAGTCCAGTGTTGACTTTCCCCATTGAAGGAGGCTAAGGGATGTAAGAAATAAAGGTTGAGGACCCTGTAGAAAGTAAGCCACCAGGGAGGGAGGGGGTCCATCTTGAGCCAATAGCCAGAAAGTGACAGATGTGAAATGCCCTACTGACGAAGAGCCACTTCCACCACTCTCCCTATAACTTTGGAGAATATTCTGGGAGTAGTCCTGAGGCCAAAGGAAAGGACTCAATACTGGAGAGTTCCCAGAGAGAACAGGAATTTCCAGTGGGGCCATGGTACAGAACCAATGCCCCTCTGGAGTGACGTGGGGACCTACGCCAGGATCACAATCCTGAACCTCTCAGGTGGGAGAAAATTGTTGAACTCGAAAAGGTAAAGGGGCAGCCTGAGTCCAGGTTTGTCCTTCTTCCCAAATGGAAAAAGTCAAGACTTGAACCCTCTGCCTCCCCCGAAAGGAGAGAACCCTCTTGCCAGCTGTCATGTCGAGCAGCCTCCCAATATCCGACTGCAATGTCGGCTAGAGACTGAGAGAGGTGGAAAGGGAACATTAAGGAGGTACCCTAAAGAAGTTGTCTATAGGGTCCATACAGCATGGATGCTTCCACTGCAGGGGTCCTGGTGGAGAGCAAACCACCCCCCATGAGAGGCGAGTGATCCACCTGGTGTAACATCTCTTTAATTGAGGTCTCCTGCTGAGGAGGGGAAGAACCCCATGTTTATACTGCCTTCTGAGAGAGGGCAATGGAGGTACAATGTTACTGATCCATGTCTGCTTGCCTTCTTTTCTGCAAGTCCCTGAATGCCTGGAAGAGCTGGTTTAGAGATGGCAGTGATTTTTGTTGACATGAGGGGGTCTGTATTTTATTTAATTAGAATGTCATCTGTAGTATTTGAAATAGTTGTATCTTTTCAAATGGCAAACCCAATACGATTGGCTCCGAAAGTCTACACCAATACACATGTCCGAAGAGGCTATATCTATGTGATTGTGCGCTGCATCCAGTTGATCTCTGGCCAGTTCCCTGCCCTCTGCCACACCTGCTAGGAATGGGTCCTACTTTTCTCCAATTTCACAACATAGTCTGGCATAGGAGGTTGCCATTACAGTGTTAGCCTATTTGCAAATAGAACAAGTTACTTACCAACTGGTAACGTTCATTCGACTGGATGTTCCTCCAACATATTCCACATCTTTGACATGTAATGTCCACAGCTGCGTTACTTCTGAAATTTTTCGCCAGAGGGCGTCCTGCGTCAATGGGCCCAGGTCTATGTCCCTCGAAAACCTCCGTCGAGGGTGACGTCACTAGATGTTATAAATAGGACGCACGACACTCGTAGCCTTAGTTTATGTTTTTTCCTCCATAACATGTAACATGCTCGTACACAATGCCTGCTTGACTGCACATAGCCTTGAGGGCACGTAAGCTGCAACAGCATAGGAAATTCCCCAGAGGGGCAGGCTGGGAGGGCGATGTGAATATGTTGGAGGAACATCCAGGCGAAAGAATGTTACCAATTGCTAAGTAACTTGTTCTTCGATTGGATTGTGTCCTCCAACATATTCCACATCTTTGACAAACTCCCAAAGCAGTACCAGAAAATGGAGGAGGGAAAATAATTTATAATACCCTATCAGATGGGTGAATAAAGAACCGCTTTACCAAAGGCCATATCTTGGAGCGTATCCAGGGAGTAATGTTTGACAAATGTGTGGATAGCAGCCCAATTTGCGGCATCACAAATATTTCTAATAGGAACACCCCGCTGGAGGGCGGTGGAAGTAGCCACGCCCCTAGTGGAATGAGCTCTCAACCCTTCCGGAGGCTCTTTACCCGCCAACCGGTAACACTCCGTAATGGTAAGGATAATCCACCTGGACAAGGTCTGTTTGGTAACAGCCTGGCCCAATCGGTGTCCAGTATACCCCACAAAGAGTTGATTGTCCACTCTGACCCTGGACATCCTAGAAATGTAAAAACTAAGAGCTCTCCTAGGATCTAACCAATGGAGACGCTCCTCTTCCTTAGCAGGATGAGGAGGAGGGTAGAAAGATGGAAGAACCACCTTTTGACTCAAATGATATTCAGAGACTACCTTAGGTAGAAACGAAGGACGTACTCGCAGTACAACCCTGTCCTTGTGAAACACAGTAAAGAATGGCTTAGCTGAAAGTGGCTGCAATTCACTCACCCTGCTAGCGGAAGTAACCGCAACCAAGAACACAGACTACTTGAAGGACAGTAATCTCAAAGGACAAGAATGCAAAGGTTCAAACGGAGCCCCCATGAGAAATTTCAAAACCAAATTCAAATCCCAAACCGGCACCTGGAAAGAGGACGGCTGGAATACATTAATCAGTCCTTTAAGAAACTGAGAAATCAAAGGAATCTTAAAGTAAGAACATTCTTCAGACGAGCGCTTAAAGATGGACAGCGCCGCAAGGTAACCTTTAATGGTACCCACTTGAAGGCCCCCGTGGGCCGAAAGCAACACCTCCATCACGTCATCCGGGAGGTCCCAATCCTTATACATCAACCTTTCAGATACCAAGGGTGAAGGTTGAGAGTCTTGACCTCTGGATGGAGAACCCCCCTCTTACCCCCCCTCCCGCTCTTGCACGAGAGCAGATCCTATCAGCGGGGAAGACGGCGTGGAAGGCAGATGGACATTTCCAGAAAGACCGGGTACCATGCTCTCCTGGCCCAATCTGGAGCAACGAGGATCATGCGGGAATCGAACCTCCGCAACTCTTGAGGAATGACGGGGACTGGAGGAAACGCATACAGCAGTGGGAATGACCAATCCACCACGAACGCGTCTCCTAAGGCTCCTCTTGGAGGAAATTCCCTTGAGCAGAACCCCTCGGACTTTCGGTTGACACTGGTGGCGAAGAGATCCACTTGCGGGGTTCCTCAAAGGGCAAAGATCTCCTGAAGGACTTCCTGAGCCAACTACCACTCGTGAGAGACTGTGCTCTGACTGCTCAGAGCGTCCACCGGCGCATTTTTGTTACGGGCCAGATGTACTGCCGAGATCAAAATTTCCTGCTGGATGGCCCAGAACCAGAGCGGCATTGCCTCTCTGCACAATGGGAGTGTCCCTGCCCCCCCTTTTTTGTTGAGGTAATGCATGGCCACTGTGTTGTCTGTCATGACCAGGACACACTTTCCCCCTACCGAGGGCAGAAAAGCATTCAGGGCTAGCCTGATGGCTCTCAGCTCTAACAGATTGATGTGGATTCTGGACTCCGACAGTGACCAACGACCGCTGGCGGTCAAGCTGTTGGCATGAGCGCCCCATTCTGTGAGGGAAGTGCCCATCACTACAGTCACCTCCGGCCACGGTTGCCAAAATGGTTCCCCCTTCATCAGGTTCCCTTTGTTCACCCACCACAGGTTGTCCTGGGAGACCGAGCGTGGGATCGGAACAGGATCCATCATCTTGCCGGAGAACTGCAACCACTGCATCTTGAGGGCCCATTGCAGGGATCTCATCCGCAGCCTGCCCTCTGGCACCAGAAAAATACAGGAAGCCATGAGGTCAAGCAACCTTAAGAACTCGAAAGCCGGGAGACTCTGGGCATGTTGAAACTTGTCCACCATCTGCACAATGTGATAAAACCTTACTTTGGGAGGCGAACACTTCCCCAAGGACGTGTCCAATACAGCCCTGATGTACTGGAGCTGTTGGGAAGGCATCAGGTGCGACTTCTTTAAATTCAGGGAGAAGCTCAGCCTGTGGAGGGTGCGGCAGGTGACACAGATGATCTAAAGCTAGCTCGGGAGAGCGCGCCCTGGATCAGCCAGTCATCCAGGTAGGGGTATAGGTGAACCCCCCATTGCCTGAGGTACGCTGCCACCACCACCATGAGCTTGGTGAAGACCCTCGGGGCAGAGGTCAATCCAAACGGCAAGACCAGAAACTGAAAGTGCGAGTCGCCAGCCGCAAACCTCAGGTACTTCCTGTGCGTGGGATGGATCGGCACATGGAAGTATGCATCCTTGAGGTCGAGAGACACCAACCAATCCTGAAGTTGAAGGGCCTGTAGGACTTGAGGAAGAGTGACCATCTTGAACTTGCCCTTCCTGAGAAGTTTGTTCAACCAACGTAAGTCCATGATGGGTCTCAATCCCCCGTCTTTCTTTGGGATAAAAAAATAAGGGGAATACCAACCGTTGTTCCTCTCCGCTACAGGCACCAGTTCTATGGCATCTTTCTCCAGCAGGGACAAGATTTCCTGCGCAAGGAGCGGATCCGGACACTTCAAAGAGTGTTTCCCCGGTGGATTGTCATAAGGCCGCCGAAGGAAGGGAAGGCAGTAGCCGTGGGCTATGGTATCCAGAATCCATGTATCTGAAATAATGGCACGCCATTCTTCGAGATGCTGCGACAGTCTGCCCCCAACCGGTGAACCATGGGACATGCCCTCACGACTGTTTGGAAGCAGCTGCGGCAGTGCCTGAAGGCAAAGAGGCAGCTGCCCGAGTGGCTTTGCCACCACGATTTCCCCGAGCACCACGGGTACTTTTTCGCTGGCCCCTTTGACTGGTGGCCCCTCTCGTTCTTCCAAAGGAGGAGTAGAAACGAAAGGAACCTCCCCTCCACTGCTGTGCCCTAGGACGAAAAGGCGGAGGTCGACGCACTGCAGCGCTTAAAGACTTTGCCGCGGCTCTCGTCAGCCTTGCTGCCAAATAAACGTACGCCATCAAAGGGCATGTTCACAAGATGGGCCTGCACATCCGGAGAAAACCCCGACTTCCGCAACCACGCAAATCTGTGTATAATGGTGCTCGCAGCCATTGACCGGCTCACAATGTCAGCCGTATCCAAACCCGACTGAAGGGCCTCACACATGGCATCCTTGCCATCCTGCACGATAGCAAGGAAGCCATCCCTTTCTTCCCATTCGGGAATATGCTCAGCCGCTAGATAAACAATTCCACAGAGTCTGTGAAAATCTTGCTAAGGCACAAGTGGAGCTGGCCGACTTCAGCGCCATACTCCCTGGAGAAAACACCTTGTGTGCCCAACCATCAAATCATTTGCTGTCCCGATCAGGAGGGATGGTGGGGATGCCGCCTGCCTCGAGGTGGCTGTAGCCGCCTGAAACACCAAACTCTCGGGATGTGAGAGGAAAGGTAGCTGGGGTCATTACTTGAAGGGCAGTACTTTTTAGTTAACGATTTGTTAACCACCGGAAGAGATTCCGGTGACTGCCAGGAAGCCGCCACCCTTTTCTGCAATGTCAAATGAAAAGATAACACTGGGTCAGAGGAGGGACCTTGATCCAAAATATCAGTTATATCATCCTGAACAAAACCTTCCAGAGGACTAGACCAACCAAGATACTCAGTGAACCTAGCCATCAGTCTGCTATAGGATAACAGCATGAGGCTCAGGTCTGCCAAACTCCACCTCTGGAGAAGTGTCCAAGCCACTGACATCATGAAGAGATTGCCGTAACTCTTCCAACTGACTGTCCCCGGACCAGACAGGAGCCACATCAGACACAACAGGGTCATATTCCAAATCTGACCTCTCCTCATAGATATCATCCAGAGGGAGAAAAACTCCTGCCTCGAGACAGAAGAGGGTCTGGAATCCTTAACAGGCCCCACAGACTTGGAGGTAGCCTTCCTTGGAGGATCCACAGTACCAGGGACCTCCATTGACAAATTCCGGCCAAAAGGCACCGAAGGCCGCGAGAGCGCCGACGGCTTGGCGTCAAGGGATTCAGGGTAGACGGCACCAACAGCGCCGAGGGCTGGTGTGAAGACAAAGCTTAGAAATCTGTATCCGACGGACAGGGTGCCGACGCCGATCTCGAGCCCTTGCCAGATTTCTGCGATTTTGCTGGGAACTGAGATCTGGAATCAGCACGTCTCTGGCGATCAACCTGAACCTTGTCCGAACGGGACCTCTAAGGTTTCCAATGAGAGTCGCGCCAATGACCCGAGGCCGAAGGTGCACAAGCCACGGACCGAGGCTGTTCCCTGCCGGCTTCTTCCGAAGGCGCGGACGGAACTGTGCCCTGAGATTGGAAAATCACCAGCATCTGCTCCCTGAAGGCTGCCCATTCCTCCGGAGTCGAACTTAGTGGGACAAGCCACTTTCCTCGCGGCACCATCCTCCGAGGAGGATGGGGAAGGCGCTTCCGTGAATGCTGAGACAAGGTCGATGAATGGCAGGAACCACTCTGGGACCGAGATCCCCGGGACTCCTGACGAGGAGAGTCACCCCTCGAATCGTCGGTGGACATCCCCTTAGCAGCATTACAGGACTTACTGGTTTTAGAACCCCTACCTACCTGTAACTTCCCCTTACACTCCTGCAAGGCCTTAGCAGTCAGCAACTGGCATTTGGAACAGTCGTCTGTGTCATGACTCTCACCCAGACACCACAAACAATTGCGATGCGGGTCCGTAATCTCCATCTTAGACTTACAGTCCCGGCAAGTCTTAAAGCCAGACCCGGAGTCGGAGTCGTCGAAGAAGACCTATTCACGAGTAATACACGAGGCACGCAGCCTCCAAAGCAAACACGTTCGCTGAAAAAATTAACTGAGGCTACGGGCGCTGTCCGTCCTATTTATAACATCCGGTGACGTCGCCCTCGACTGAGGTCTTCGAGGGACATCGACCCGACGCCACTGGCGCAGGACGCTCTCTGCCGAAAGATTTCCGAAGTAACACAGCTGTGGCCATCACGTCAAAGATGTGGAATACGTTGGACGACACAATCCGTTCGAAAAAGAGGTATTGGAATAAGACATCTTTACCGTAACAGCTAGAGATCCATCATGCTTTCCCAGAAGGATCGAGGAGGTCAGAGAAGGTAGTTTGGCCGCCCTCAGCCAAGATGCCTGTGAGACAGCAACCTGAGGTGGGGAATGTGAAAACAGGCAGAGGTTGTCCTCGCCTAACAGTAGTATAGCCTGCAAGGTAAGCTAGTTTGTGAAGGAAATGCTGAGAGCCTGTCCCATACTTTCATCAAACCGGACGCCAGTACGTCTGGCTGGAAGGAAACACCAGTCTTGGTGTCCTTTCCCTTATGCACCTCTGTCCACACACCAATCTCTGTGGCCTGGGCCAGCAGAGCAAAGAACTCCAGAATGCCTGTGATTCGGACATGCAATGGCTTATCTGATGATGATATTTCTTTGAATTCATCTGATGCAATGTTTTCATCTCGTACAGAGGGAATTTGAGGGTGTGGAGGACTAATCCTGGGCCCTGAGAAGGAGGGCGGCACACACAGGTGGGGGGAAAATCCTCCATAAAAAACTGAGCCAGCATGAAAAAAGGTCATCGACACTATAAGAACTTCTGGAGAGGGCAAAGATAACAACGGGAATCTGGAGAGTAACAGGGAAGAAACAAGACCAGAGGATAGAAAAAGACCAGGACCAAAAGTAGGGGCCAGTTACTTCTCTCTCAAGATATCCCCTAAGACCCGAAGATACACTTCATGGTGGCCACTGACATTTTGCCTACATTTAGGAGGGGAGAGGCATTGCCTGACAGTAGAATGGGGACCCGCGGAAAGGATGGCATAAGAGAAGCACCGAGCACAACTGGAAAGCTGTAGAGCAACAGCATGAAGGTGTGTGGGTACACCAACTACATGGTAGTGGGGGAGTAATCCATTGGATGTAAGTGTAGAGAACAGATCTTGAAGTGATGGAAAATACCATAGCCCCTCTCCTTTGAGTATGGACTGTGGTAATTCACATGAACGTAGGCTCTTCTGCAACACACACCAATCTGTTTCTACAGATTTGCCAGTTGTCTCCAGTGGCTAGGGTAGGTGGCCGACCCAATGCTGCAGCATGCTGCTCTGACCATCGCCCACCCTGTGAAGAGGATGCTTGGAAGTGACTTTGTGCACGTGCATGCTAAGTGGCAAGTAGGCAAGATTTAGATGTGTACTCAACAGAAGGTGTTGCCTTTTTGTTGAATCTTTCTTGGGTGGATTGGAGCAACCCTACTTAGGGGAAGGCTAGTTTGAAGTTCCTGCAATGAATCCTGCAGAGTCCTCAAGAATCCCTGCCTAAAGTCTCCTCCCAGGTGACCAGGGGAAGGAAGCCGCTACCTGATCCTAACTGTGGTGGTGGCATTAGCCAGGTGGATCACATGGGAGGAGGCGGCCACCAAGGGAATAGTATGGCTCTGTTAGGAGAAATGCAGTTCTCATCTTCTTCGGAGGGTGAGCCTTCCATAATGCAAGAATACCGAATGGCATGCTGTCATGTAAAAACCCTTATGGCCAGCATGGAAATAGAACATTTAAGGATCAGAATGTCAATACCATTACTTCTGATACATCTTATTCCCCCCGTTTCTTGAGCTATGAATTCAAGAATCACCATTAACAACTCTAAAGCCCTTTCCTAAAAGTACATTCATATATGATATGATATTTTGTTTATATCGCGCTGGTGCACAAGTGTTTCAGAGCACGACCAGGCAGCAAGGAGGGGAACAGGGGAGAACAAAAACAACGATCCTACTAGGCCCAGTGACATTCAGAGCGTGCAAGTGCATGGGAAAGGGAAAAGGGGAAAGTGCAGAGGAGAGAATAGAATAAATAATAATAAGTGCAATAAATAAATAAAGGCGATAGACAGTGGTAATGCAGCCAGCAAGTGGCAAAGTGCTAGGTTAGTCAGATAAGGTGTATCTGATAAGTGCAGAAGAAAAGTGGGTGGGGGACTGTATGGGTACAGATACAGACCCCAGTGCAAGGGGTGGCCCGGAGGCACTGCAGGAGGGAGGCAGGGTGAGCAGGTACCTGGGCCCAAAGGACAGAGGATGGCCAGGGGCATGGTGCCGAGAGATCAAAGCAGATCAGTAGGGGAGAAGAGGGGCAAAGGCAGAAGCGAAGCGGAAGGTCTTGAGCTTCTTCCGGTATCAGAGATGGTTCTCCTCAAGTTAAGATGGCAGGGAGGCTGTTCCAAAGTGAGGACTCAGCCGAAAACAGATCTACCCCAGCTCGTTTCTTTCTATAAACAGAGTGAGTTAGCGGAGGTTAAAATCGAAACCTTTGATAAAAAGGGGAATAAGAACATTAGGGACCTCAAGTCCCATAATGCCCTACATATTGGGATGAGGAAGAGGGGCTCAGAGGGAGAGGCACAGAACTGCAGTATGCAGTCTAGTGTTTCTAATGGCCCACACCTGAGCGGGAATATCAATGCCCAAGTAAAGAAGGGGCAATATTTAAGCCAAACTAAAACTAACATTGCCAAAGTAAAGAGGAGGCAATGTTGAACCCAAACTGTAACAGACATTGCCAAAGTAAAGATAAGGCAATATTTAAGCCAATAATCCATCATTGTCAAAGCCAAACAAAGGCCATTACAGATAAAAGGCGACAATGCCTTCTTAAAGAGAGAAACCTGAATAAGAGACCTTACCGGCAGTTACCTGGTGCGATAGTATAAATCCAGAGGTGGCAGGAGAGAAGCCCTCATAATAGAAATTATCATGAGGGAGAAGAACATAACCTGCATTGCATGTGGCAAACAAATCAGTGGAACAAACAGCATCGATGGGTGATGTATCCTTATGGAAGAAGTTGTGAATCTCGATATTGTTGATACCGCCCAACTCCTGATGAGGACCAAAGACTTTTGGTTTGAACAAGAGCTTGTAGAAGCATTATTTTGCAGAGTAATTAACTTTATTTAATCATAAAATAATCCAGGTGCCAAGTAAAGTCCAAAAGGAGGAAAGGAACTTTGTGTTGTCCTTGAAGCAGAATGTGATTATTATAAAGAACTTTGCTGATTGGAACTTTTATTTGGAAAATCCTGCATTAATACCAGATTAGCTTAGATTCACATCCTATGCATAGGCCGACATCTAGTGGTAGCCGCAGGGTATTAAATCTTTTGTTTTTGAAACTCGAAAAGGGATGTCGACAGCACGTGCTAGTAATACTAGCTCTATTGTGACATCCACTGTACCCTTGATCCTTCACATGCCAAGGTGCCTCACATTGTTTTGTTGATGAAATGCGGTAGCATGAAGTGTAGCATGAGTACAGATGTAATAAAGCAGATGAGAGTAGATATAGTCAGAAAAATATATGCACATACTACTCCACAGTGGAGGAAGGGTGGGTGCACGTGAATCTAAGCAGATACAAGCATCAGAAATACCATTACGGTGAGTAATGCATCCCTGAGGCGTGTGGGTCTGCTTAGATCACGTGCTGTGCATAGATTAGCAAGCAGTGTCGGGAGAAGGTGGAGGTTTGTGAGACGGCACAGCTGCAAATAGATGTTTTAGCACTGCTTGTCCTACCTATGAATCTGCTTTAGAATGTGTGTCATTGCAATAATGCTGAGTAAAAGTACGTATGCAACTCCATGTAGCTGCTTCGCAAATGGCGTCCAGCGGGACGTTTGCAATAAAGGCCAAAGTAGCTCCTGTACCCGTGGTAGAGTGAGCTCTTGGTGTGAAAGGCACAGTTTTGTTCGATAGGGAGTAGCAGAACTGTATGCATTTCACTATCCATCTGGAGATGGTGTTTTTTGAAACATGGTCACCTTCCCTGCCAGGTGCTATCAAGACCAAAAGTTGGTCTGTTTTTCTTAGCGATTTTGCTTGTTTACATAGTAAAGAACCAACCTCCTTAAATCTAGTATATGGAGGTTTTTCCTAGCTGAGTTCGAAGGGTTTTGAAAGAAAGCGGGTAGTTCAATGTACTGGTTAACATGGAACTTGGATATGAACTTGGGTGAAAACCTAGGGTGTGTTCTTAGTACCAACTTGTCATTGAAGATAGCGAAGAAAAGGTCTTGCACTGATAAAGCTTGTAGGTCACTGACTTCTCTTATGGAGGTGATGGCCACCAGAAAAGCCGTTTTGTATGTTAGGTGTTTAAGGCTGGAATTGTGCATAGGCTCAAATAGAGGACCTGGGAGCTTTGCGAGCATCACATTGAGATCCCACCCTGGGGGCAGGTTTGAAATGGGAGGTTAAGGCCTTTTTACTCCCTCTATGAACACCTTAACAGGGACTTTCCACGAGGAAACCTTGTTTTGAGAAGTGGTGTAGAAGGATAGAGCTGCTAGGAGAACTTTGATGGAGTTGAATACTAGGCCACAGTCTAGTAAGTTGTGCATGTAATGAAGAATGTGTGATGGGTACATTTGATAGGGTTTATATTTTTTGACTGGCACCATATTACAACTCTTTAACAAATGGAAAAGTAATAGTGTCTAGTGTTTTATTTACGTGCCTCTTTGAGGATTTCCATACACCTTTGGTGTAGTCTTAAATGACCAAACTCTGACTTCAGGAGCCAAGCTGCCAAGTTCATAATTGAGGATGTGGGTGTCACGTTTTCCCCCCATGTTGGGTTAGCATGTTAAAGGGGGCATGGTAGCTTGATTGGATCGCACATCGCCAGTTTGCGCAGATGCATAAACCAAGGTTGTCTTGCCCACATGGGAGCAACCAGGAATAGAGTTACATGTTCCTGGTGCATCTTGTGCACTATCCTGCTCAGGAGCAGTGTTGGTGGGAAAACCATAAGCACATTTTCCTGCCCAGCTCATCCACAGGGTGTTCCCCTTAGTTCTGGGTTGTGGATCTATGCTTAGCGAGTCTGCTAGAGAAAAGAGATTCCCTGGACAGACTTGGAGAGTGTGTGCCTCCCTGCTTGTTTATGTAAAACATGGCAGTGGTGCGGTCTGTGAGAACTTGTACTGTTCGATCCGTTAGATGCACTTGAAAAGTTTGTAGGGCTTTGAGCATTGCAAGCAGCTCCAAAAGGTTTATGTGATTTTGGGCTGTGATCTGTGTCCACAGGCCATGCGCTATGTGGTGAAGGTAATGGGCTCTGCATCCACAGAGCGATGCATCGTTGTAACATTCGCTTGCACTGTATGGTTGTGAAATGTTTTTACCTTTAGCAGGGACTATCCCAGTGGCCTCCATGTCAACCAGATAATTGACTTCGCCCATCTTGGCGATTACCCTGAAGGGTCCAGTCCACTTATCTGCCAAAGCTTGAGGCTTGGTAGGCTCCATCACTAGGATCTCCTGTCCTGGTGTCCAATCCACTTGTGAGGCCTTAAGGTCACGCTAGTAATTGTTCAATTCTTGGCTGGCCCTAAGATTTGCTGATGTCTGGCCCATCATCTGTGTCATCTTCATTCTCCGCCTAACACATATTACCCCCCACTTACTTGACAAGACCTGGAGAGGTGGCTTCCAAACCTGCTCTGATTAAGGCAAGGCGTCCCCTCATTGAAAGTCCAAAGAGACGCTCAAGGGGGCTGACACCAACACCCTGGAGCCACTTCTTTATAGGCGAACAGCAGGCATGGTAGGAGGAGATCCCATTACCTCCTTAGGGGCTCTTCCAAAGCACCCAGCACACCCTTGAGTCTTATTGAACCTCTCAACCAGACCATTGGTCTGGGGTGGTAGGAGGTAGAGAACTTATATGTTACTCCACATTCCTTCCACCTTGCTTGCATGTAACTAGACATGAAGTTGGATCCTCTGTCAAAGACCACCTCTTTAGGGAATCCAACTCTAGTGAAAATGCCCAGGAGAGACCTGGCAACCACCTTGGCAGTAATGGCCCTAAGGGGTATAGCCTCAGGGTACCTGGTGGCATGATCAACCAGGACCAGGATGAACCGGTGTCCACCTGATGTGGGAGGGTCCAAGAGACCAACAATGTTGATGCCAAGCCTCTCAAATGGTGTGCCTAGCACTGGCAAAGGCTGCAGTGGGGCAATGACACTGTCTCCAGTCTTGCCAGATAACTGACAAGTGGGACATGTCCGGAAGTTGGACTCCACTTCTACTTCCATCTGGGGCCAGTAGAAATGTTCAGAGAGCCTTTGCTGAGTCTTCTTGGTCCCAAGATGACCAGCTAAGGGCACTTCATGCGCCAACTGCAACAGGAAGGGCCTGTAAACCCTTTAACAGATTTTCCTTTGTCCACCAGTGTAGCGCTTGAACTAGAGTTAGCGAAACAAACACTAGATCATACCACTGACCGCTTGCTTGAGATCACCGTTTCGCTAACCACTCTTGCATTGGGCGTATGCGCCACCATGTGTGCAGAACCAGGTAATGAAGCCATCATCTGGAGCAAGCGCATTATTTGGCGTACGCTTATTTGGCGACCGGCTAGATACTGAGGTATTTGCAGCAGTATGTTTTGTACTCGTTCGTTTGACGGGAAGACTAACCCCTCTCCCGTCTGTATGATAGCTCGTAAGAACTGTTTGGGTTTGCTTGGAACCACACTTCACTTTTTCTCGTTAATTGGGAATCTCAGTTGGAAGAGAAGACGGATTGTTCTTTGGGTATTTTGCTTGCAAATTTGAGGGGATTCCCCTGTTATCAGCTAGTCATCCAAATAAGGGTACACTGGGATTGTTTCTCTGCGTAGGTGCACCGCCTCTACCCCTATGACCTTGGTGAATTCCCTTGGGGCGGAGGCTATGGCGAAGGGTAGCATTTTAAACTGGTAGTGTTTGGTCCGATATCTTGAAGCGCAGGGATTTTCTGTGCGCTGGACACATTGAAATATGAAAGTATGCATCTTTCATGTCCAAGGTTGCCATGTAGTCTCCCCTGTTTCAGCAGTGGGATTACTTCTTGTAGCATTGTCATGCAGAATTATTGAGGGTTGACATAAGTGTTCGCAAGGCGCAGTTCTAGGACAGGGCGCATTCTCAGGTCTTTCTTTGGCACAAGAAGTACATTGAATAGATATCCTTGTTTACCCGGTTTGCCGGGACGATTTCTATGGCATCCTTTAGCAGCAGTGCTTTGACCTCTTCCAGCAAGATGCGCTTTTCCTCCTGCATTGTTTGCCTTTGTCTTGGCGGGTAGTTGGGTGATGTTTGTATGAGTTCTATGCAATAGTTTCCCGCCACGGTGGAAAGTACCCACTTGACCAACGTGATCCCCTCCAATGCGTGGGTAAAATGAGAAATGTGCCCTCCTAGTGGAGAGTCATGGGAGGGGACCTGTAGCGGTGGGGGGTGAGGGGAGGGGGAAGAGTCTCCTCTCGAGGAGGAGGATCTATCTCTACTTCTGGACCTTTTGTGGCCCCTTTGAAAAACAATTTGGGAGGACAGCCCCTGTGAGGGACCCCAGGATGAGTTCTGCCCACCTTGGTTGTAGTTGGAGAACCGCTGGGAGTTCTGTCCTCTATAACGACGTGTATTAAACCCTCCTCTCAGCACAAAGGGTTTGTTTGTGAGATACCTGCAGCTACTGTTTGTAAGGGCTGTGTTGTTAGGGGCTCTGGAACCAAGTCTATTTGGTGTGAGATCTTGTCCCACTTGTGGCAGTTGTAACTTGACCGTAGCGTAGTGTTGTTGGCTATTCTCACTTGGTAAGCAGCCGAAGAAGCTACTTTCCTGCCTAGGGTGTAAATCCTTTTGCTCTCCTTGCCCAGAGGGGCTTCAGAAGAGGCAAAATGTGCTCTCTTCCTTCTGGTGGTCACTACTAGAGAGTCGGGTTTTAGCTGCCCCCTAATCTACAATGGATCTGATGGGGCTGCTCTAAACATTTTCTCAATGCGAGAGTTGACTGGCCTTGTCAGATTGAGGGTAAGTAGAGAAGGCTGAATGCACCTTTGGACAGATTGGAGCAGTGGAATGTACTGTGCTGCAGATCTCTTATCGCCGAGGATTTCCTCTACGAAGTCTTTATCGACTTTTGCCTCCTGGGTATCGATTTTAAAGTGTTCTGCAGCTTTTAAAAGAAGATCATTATACTGCAGCTGGTTGTCCACAGGGGAATCAGCCACTGGTTGGTCAGTATGGTCTGGGGGTAGAATGATCTATACGTCATCATCATCATAGTATTGATCTGTATCCATGTCCCCTTGGTCTGCTAATGAGCCAGGGTCTAGGGAACCCAGAGTGTCATAATAGTATAGGTCATCAGACATGTCTTGGTAGGTAGATGTAGTAGGTTGGGTTAGGTCCAGGCAGGTTCTTTTGGCGTCAGGCTGCTTGTTAGCTGCTTCGCCTTGAGGGGACTTCTGGAGGTTGGTAAGTTGATCTAGGTGTTGATCCAAACAAATTTACAAAACTAGACTTTCTCCTCATAACCCTGTCACACTGTTCCGGGGTCCATTGGGAGGAGCTTGGTAATGCTGTGGGTGCAGGCAAATGCTCTCCAGCAGGGGGCTGTTTGTGGTGCATTGCCCCTAACAGGGTTTCCCTAGAGGCAGAGTATTACTCATACTTTCGATCTTGTGATTTTGAGGGTAGAGGCGTCGAAGATTTTGATTTTTTTCGACGTCTTTGCTTTGAGGGGGGTGTCACAGACTTATTTTGTAATGAGGTCACTCATCTTTGAATTTTTAGCAGGGCCGTTGACTTGTCTTTTGATGTTGCGGTGTACGGTTGTCTAAAGGACAGAAAGAAAGTCTAACTTAAATGTTTGTATAAGTAATGGCGTTAGCCAGAAGAAGGAACTCACTGACTTGTGTCCGACTATGATGGCGGAAAAAAAAACAATCTGAGGGACTTTGACGCGTGAAGGGCCATAGGTACAGTGGACGTCACACTAGAGATAGTATTAATGGCACGCCTTGTCGACGTCCCTTTCGAGCTTCGAAAACAAAAAATGTAATACTCTGCGGCTACCACTAGAAGTCAGCCTATGCATAGCATGTGATCTAAGCAGATCCACAAGCCTCCGTAATATATATACCCCAATGTTAACAATAGTGTCTCATATATCGATTTTGAAAATGTATCGATATACATCTCCAAAACTCAATATATCCCCCATCCCTAAATCCCGACTCGGAACCCGTCAGTCCTAAACCAGGATGTAGCCCTGCTGAGAGCTACTTCAGGATTTCCAACAGAAGGGTTGCGGGTCCTAAACCCAAAGGGCACTTTGGTGTCCACTTCAGTAGTTCACTTGTATGCAGGAGGACTTTAAGAGCCCATCCCGCTAGTGCAAGCTGCAGGGAATTTGTCACTTTTGTGAAGCACAATAAACAGGTGTTATCTTGCTCAAAATATTTGATTGTCTGGAGAACAGGTTGCTTTTTTCCTGTGATAGATGAACATTGCCAGCACGCACAGGGAGATTTGCATAGATCACAGAGCAGCCACATGTGATCCCAAGCACTTGCGGCAGTGGTGGTGTAGGTCTGAACTTGATAATGTCCTGCTACAGCAGACGTAGTGACTATGACCCCAAGATCAGAACAGAGGTTGAACTGGCAAAATCTCAGTAAAAAACATCAAAAACCACCCATTAAGAAAAGGGTGTGAAGCAAATCCTCACACAGCACTTAAGAGTGTGTCTTCTTTGCATGTGCAGAGAAATGGCCTGGTGGTTGGGAGCTGAGAGGCATGTGAGCGGACGCACCAGAATGCAGGCCCCCCTTGGACTTCATTAAACATTCTGCTGCACAGAGTGCTCTGGTCCCATCCCAGTTTGGAGGATACCCCACAATTATGGAGGAAAGTGGATAGGATATAAAAGTCTTCCTAGGGGTCATCAAGGAGACTAAACCCCAGTGGCAGGTTGTTTGATGGTTTTGGTCCCATTACCCCCAGCATTCTTCCACCATATAATTATTTCTTTCTATCTTTAATAGATATAGCCTTCCTTTCCGTTGGAAGATGTTATGCACGGTTTACAGTGCAGGCTTGCAATATAAAAATAAACACCTATAAACATACCATGCTTCCAAACCACCACATTCCACGGTGGAATCTGTGAAGAGAATGAGCACTTTGTGCAGCACTCTGGAGCCAAACACACACTGACTTCAAAAGGGTGCAAAGGTTCTTCAAGCCTCCAGCCACAATGGAGTAGACCTTAAAGCCAAATTAAATAAAGGGAAACAATGAGTGGCAACAAATGTGAGCCTTTATAAGGGGAAAACACATGGTAGGTTCCAAATAGAAAAGGTAAATGACTATTCAGTTTTGGGAGGGTAAAAAGATCAGGGAAAAACCAATGAGGATCAGTAATGAGAAATCTAGGCAAACAAGGTTTTGCAGAAATAAAGACAGACTGGTGTGATACCCAGAGGAGAATGAGCACACGTGGGAGTGAAGAAGCCAGTGGGGAAAATGACAAGGAAAGCTATGGCAACCCAGCCCATTAGCAAACTATACAAATAGTTGTAAGGGGGCTAACTCTGAAAGCACATTACGAGGAGTGGTTTTAAAAAAGGTATTGCTGTGGACACAGAAGTTTACCTACACCTGGGTGGTGAGAATAGCTATGTTGGCAATTATCCTACAGCCGGGGTGAAGAAGTATTATTTGCTGGTAGGAGTGTCAAGACATTACCAAGGCACTTTGTCTCCAGGAACTGAGACTGTTAAGGATCTTTAATTAGGGAATCCCAGGGAAAATCAGCATTCCCATAGTGAGGAACCAGTGACAGAGGTGGTTCATCCCGACACCTAAAACCAAAGTTGCTTTTATGATACGAATGCGAGTTGCCTAGGACCCCTGGGTGTTTAACAACAACGTTCTGACTAGGTTAATAATGGTGGTGAAAATTTCACAACAGACTTGTGTTCTAGTGATTCCTATACAGTTAAACGGCAGTCACACGAGCAACCTCATGCGTGCTCAGCACAAATGTCTGTGTTCTGGAAAAGTGTTAAAGCACTGAAGTAGTGATGCACCATCCGCCTAGAGCTAGAACATGATGTAGATATTTAGCATTTCCAGGAATGCATTACCATCTACTGTATTGGTAAGATAATATCCAAGATAACCATGCATAAAGTGAAGGCAACTCCTGACGTGTTTCCTTTTCATTAGAGCTCATCAGATGAGTATGGCTACTTCCAAATTGGAGATAGCCATCCAGTACAAATGAAACCAAAATTAAGCACATACATTAGGAAAATTCAGGAAAAGAAATTTTGGGCAAATGACCATGGCAAGCATTCCAATCGAAAGAACTACTTTTGATGGTAAACGCTGACGTTGCTGGTATTGGTCTGGGATACCATGTGCTGCACCCAATTGCTTTGGGTGAGGCGAAATATACCAGTTCTTCACCTATGGAAAAGCCTGAGGTGTACACCCTGCGTTCCACACATATATTTTAGTTTGCTGCTATTCTGAAACATTTTTAAAAAATTGTGCAGAAGTCCAAGTTATCTTCATCAAGATGCAGAATGTAAAAGAGTGATAAGGCAACCCTGATGCGTGAAAGCAGTGCAGAGGGACAGCAATGGGTAGTTGAGTGAAAGAGAATATGCAGCTTAAAATGTGTTTTTCTGCTTCGTTGGGGTGAAAAAGCTATATTGAAAATGTGAGTGGTATGGCAGCCATGATACTCACTGACAACGGAAGTTCTTGGCTCTTCACCCCATCAATCTTGCCTCCTACAATGTGCAGTATTAATATGGATTGCATTGCACTAGCTCGACTTAATGCTATTCAATCAAAAGAAACATTGTGCATGGTGTTTCATGTAAGAATGTAATATATTGTTTTGCTCTTGGATCTCAGTCTGAATTTGTGTTTAAACATTTTTCACACATTCATCAGAATCCATCTAAACAATTTCTTCACACATACCTCAATACGTGTTTCATATATTTATGTACATATCAAACTAAAGATTGCCAGTCAATTCACGTGGATGGCCATTGTCCTCCCTTCTGCATGGCAATCCAATGTAGAGGCCATCCCTGGTGAAACCAGAGAGGCGACAACACACTCAAACCAATTTTAAAGAAGGATGATGATGGGTGCAGTGACTACACCAAACAACGTACAAACTCATCACTTGAGCTTCACAATATTGAATGAATAGCACAAGGAAAGGCGCTCATCTAATTGCTTTCGAAACGTGCAAAACCTCTGGTATGGAATGTTTATTTTTTGTTCTTTTAAGGCCTGAGGTATGTTGCTACTGATCAGGTTAAGTTAAACGATAAATAGATTGTTTTTTTCACATGCTAAAGAACACATTTACGTTATTTATTTATTTGGCGCTTAAGCACATGGGCGTCAAAGTGCGTTATGTCTGCTTTCGGGAAATACCAGATTGTGAAATGGGACCGGCTAAGCGGGTAAAAAGAAAAACCCCACAAATGAGCACAAGGAATACATTGAACATCGACCAAGCCAGGTGTTGTCGGATATGAGGAAGGCGAGACTGAAACCATGGCCTAGAAAGGACAGTAAAGTAAACCATTAATCATGTACTGTTAATGAACAAGAATCTAAAAGCAAAGTCTAAAAAGTTACGATCAGGTTTCATGAAATACTGGCAGATTGAGGACACAATGTCCCCGTTTTCGTTGTGCCTGGCAAAAAAATCTTCAAAGAAATTGACCAGCTGAAAGATTCTGTCTGCTGTATAATGTTTCTAGAAAGGTTACTAATTTTCTGCTTCTTTCGCCCAACAATTAGGTTGCTTTCCTCTGCCTGAAATAAATCATTATTAGATAAGACTCGCATTTCTTTGAAATGAATATCCTGTGACATTTGTGAACACAAGGAATTGGTCAACAAAGCTACAGAATGGTGCCAGACTGGGGTAATGACCCCAGACACTGGTAATGGTGCTTAAGGAAAGCAGGAGACAAAAGTTTAATTGGCAGACTGCAATGGAAATAATAATATAAGCACATAGTGCTGGGCGCCCATCTTTGTGTATTGTCCCCTTCTTCCAGATTGTATACTCCGCTCATTGCCCAAATCTTGAATGAGCTGTGTTTACTGAGAGGATTGTCCGGAGGGAAAGGAGTTGGTCGGAAGATGCTCTGGAGGGCGTTGAACAAAGGGGAGGCAACAACCCTGTGTCAAGACCTGCATGGCCCAAGCATCAGGCGTGGTACAATGCCATTTCCTGCTAAATGTGGAGATTCCCCTCTTCCCACTGGGCTACAATATCTGAAGTCTTCTTCATAGGGGCTTTGTCTGTAGGGGGCAGAGGGCACTGACCAAGGTGGCAATGCCTGGTCTCAGAGCTCCTCGCTCTCTCTCCTGGCAGGGGCCGCTGCCAGCATGAAGGCACTTGAGCCCTGCCATGGTGGGCATGTGAGGCAAAGGTCGACATCCCTTTCTGTTTGCTGAGGGCAGTTGAACAGTTAAGCACAGGGACTACACTGTCCTCAGTCTTGGCCCCAAGGAAGTTGCGCCCATCGAAAGCATGTCCAGGAGCTTTGTCTGAACATTTGGAGTGAACTCATTGGTCCTCATCCAGGAGTGGCTCCTGATAACCGTACCCATGGCAATAGCCCAAGCTACATAGTCAGACGAATCAAGGTTTGGCTGTAAAATCTGGCGTGCCGCCACTCTGCTCTCCTGCACTAGGGTGTCTAAGTCCTCCCTCGCATCTCCTGCTGTTGGATTCTCAGCCACTTACAACACCACAGACAGATGCCAAAAGAAAATGTGGCCAAGGTGCAAGATGAATTAACTGCTCTTAAGACAAGGGTGTCTGTTGCGCCCCCCAGGCACCCAGCTTCTTACTCTTCCGGTGGGAAGGGAAGGACGTCATTTTAAGGCTGGCTGTCTGTCAGGGAGGCATGGGCGGGGAAAGAAAAGGCAATTCAGAGCGTGGCGTGCAGTGATTGTTGGACATGTCTCAAAACACTGCAGTGACTGAGGCCAGCACCTCCCAGGCTTGTAAGACTGGTGCTTCCACTGCCATGTTAAAGGGCAGCGAGCTCTGTCTCTGAGAGCCCTCAGAATGTCAGTTAACTCGAACTGAATTTAAGGTCTAGTAGGTGCAGACAAACCAACTGTGTCGACTTCCTTTGCCATCAACTTCTGGATTGAAGCTTGAGGCTTCCCCGGAGTCAACCATGAGAATGTCCTGCCTAGGCAGGTGTTGAGGCTGATGGCTTCCTGTAAGTTGGAGGACAGCTCTATTAAAACTTCTCCCTCACTGTAGAATTCCTCTGGGAAATCTCTCGCCTCTCTGGAGCAATTGCTTCCAGCTCAAATGGGATAAGATCACCCTCCTCTTCAAAGACGTCTTTGAAATGTATTTCCCCATAGGAAATAGGGCATACACTAGACAGCACCAAGGCGCGCGGGGCCTGCACCAGGAGCTCGATGCTTGAAGGCTTAGCAGCACGGCACCGGTCTGGATCAGTGACCATTGAATCCAGGCCCGAGTCCACAGGCTTGTGGTCAGGGTCTCGTGAGAGGTCACTGCTGGCTTGTCTTTCGGGGTCAGGGATCGGTCTTCCTCGTGGCACACTTCCTTAAGGCGTTTGGGTGCATGGTTTGTCATGACTAGCAATCCTGCAGGTCTTGTTCCTCTCCCAGGCACCATAAACAGATCCTGTGCGGGTGGGAGAGACACATCTGGGTCTCCCGCAAGCTGCATAACGCTGCAGAAAGCTAATAATTAGGGATATGTTACCGAAGCATACAGAGTTCTCAGAAAAAAGAAACTGCGTTCAAGATGCTTGGCGGCTTCATATATCCTGGCTCCGAGGACCCTTCCGGTGTGGGGGCTGGGAGGGCGTAGAGGTACCAGGCAGAGCCACACTGCACCCTCTGGTAGTGAACAATATTCAGAAGGTAGCTGGCATTGGAGTATCATAAATGGGGAATCCATGGGAGGAAGGAATCAAATAGCTTGCAAACACTTCTGTGATTTCTCTATCACAAGTCCAGCCTACCTCTTGAAGATCGATTATCTCCATCTCCTACACGGCTAGCGCATCACATTTTGACAACCATTACAGCATTTTCCGTGCCTCGTCTTAAATTCATACAGTCTCTTTTGTGCAGCAATCAAAGGTGATTTGGCCCTGTCCAGTCCCAGATTTTGCAACCACCATTCAGCTTCCAGATTAATCAGGTCTCTCTCCAGACCATGAACTTAATTTTTGCCTATTTTCACTAGCTTCAGAAATAGTCATTTTGTACCCCTGAGGATTAACTTATATGCTTCCAAGAACATAACATGGCTTCAACCGAGTCCTTCCTCCTTCCCAATACCACATTCTGGGCAAATTGATCGGAGATTCCCCTGGGAAAGATAACATCCACCTCTAAACTTACTTTCCTGCCAACCACGAAACTCCAGACTTGCCCCTCTTTTGTCTGTAGGCAACATGAGTCACACAAATGAAGTACACACTCACTCATCATAACTGCTTAGCTATGACAGACCCCTACACTTCAACATGCCAATTTTATTAACACAGAGGCAACAGAGCTCAAGCCTGCCAAACAACTGATACCCAATAAGCGTTGATGATCTGATTATTTACTGGCATTCCTCATTACTCCTAGTCCTGCTCTTCCTGGTCACATATTTACTTGTGAGGTATCATCCTCCCTGACAGGAACCCCTTTTCTATTTGATTGCTCATGCCCATACATTCTTAACTGAGAGTACAACACTTCCTATTTCCCAGCATGCAGTGGGTTCATTCCAAATACCACCAAGATACCAAGTCCCATTCAGTTCCTTTCGGAAGTAAAGCAAAATTGTACATACTGTGAAGAGGAAGAGTAGGAGAAGGCTTAATGAAGATTACTGGTAAGTAATCGTGTCATCACCTCCATGTTTCTCTTCCTCGTCCCAGTACTTAATTGTGGGGTATACCAAAGCCCCCATTGCAATGGGTTGAGGAATCAGACTGTGACCAGACAGTATGCTGTGTGCACACCCAAACGCCAATTTATTTTGAGTTAGAGTGCAAGTTCACCATTAAAACATTGCAGCACTTGGAACTCCTCTGCCAAAGGAACTTGCCCCTTCTGTGTGCAAATACAGGTGGTAATATTTCGTGAAAGTGTTCAGGTCTGCCTAGGCACTGTGGTGGAAGAGGTGGAGGAAGTGTATGCTGAGGAAGAGGAAGGATACCTGCTGGCCTTATTTCCACTTTTTCTCTCTGGCCTTTTCTGAAAACCTGCATTAATCTTTTTTCAGAAAACCCTTTCTCACCTCTTTTCCTTTTGTTTTGTTTTCATCCCTCCGGTAAAGTGGTACTAGAAGAGGAAGCAGCTTCCAAGTGCTTCCTCTTCTCCATGTGCTTAGAACTCATATTGCACCACGTAAACAGCAGGAAGGGGTGCTCGCAGTGTTTGAAGGCTTCAGCAAATGCAACAATGTTTCCACATTCCCTGCGTTTATCCTAGCAACCTGTTTACGTCACCATGCTCATCTACTTAGGGTTCCGAATGCAAGATGGTCACCCTAAACGTTATTGGGCGTGCGCCTGAACCAGTCGCCCCTCTTCATACCTGAACAATCAGGCATGGCGATTCCATGCCCTGATCCAGATGAGGCGAACCTCGGAGGTGGCCCTCCTTCCATCTTTGTTCTGAGCACTCAGCCCTGCAAGATCAATCTATGAATCCAAGTCCCTTCATCCAGCTGTCTATCACTCTGACCTTTAGAGCCCCTGGACTGACATCCATCTCACTCAACTGCAGCTCCTCGCCCTGCAGGTGCCCCGGGAGGCGCTCCACCCTGCATACAGCCTACCCGCCCTACTGCAGCCCTTTCTTTAAGGGAGCCAGGAACTGTGCACCTCTAAACCCAGCAGAGAAGATCTTGCAAGGTAAGCAGCACAGCCACCTACCAGAATCCGGTCCTTCTGGCAGGAAGTTTAAAAAGCGATTGCACGTTGGGAAATAGGGAGTATAATTCCCTCAAGTAAGGAGGACGGGGCATGAGCAAAGACATAGAAAAGGGGTTCCTGTGAGGTGAGAGTGATTCCACACAAGTACTGTGACAAGGAATAAATGACTTAAGAGAAACACAGGCCAGACCTGTAATTATGCAAATGTCTGGCCTGCTGAACGCCAAAACCCAGCAGAACGTGCACGTACAACACACGCATATCTGACAAAGGCAATGGTAACATGCTGGCCTACCCCTCACTTGCATTCAAATACTAACCTCTGCTTCCACTAATCCACTAACAGCCTCTACTTTTTTGTTACGGAGCATAAGCGCCAAATGGCCATGCAAATCTCTAAAGCTGTGCTTTAACAAGAATCGGTCGCATTTTTTCTCTGTCGCTTTCTGCCCTCAAAGATGAGATAAATGTTTGCTTTGCACAATGCACACATTAAAATGAAATCTATATTAATAACCCTTAAGTGCCAGGCTATTATTGAAGTCTATGCAAAAAGGACGAGCATACTCGTCCTTGGCACTTAAGGGGTTGCACGTGATAATACTACACTGAGTAAGGGGTTGCACGTGATAATACTACACTGAGTGTTACATAGCCCCTGCTGACACGCACCTGTGTCGTTGTGTCACTGTAACAACAACGGATGCTATTGCTTCAATCAACGGGACATATCTCATCAACTTTTGGAGGATACAAAGCTAATCAGACCAGCAAGAAACCGTCCTCAAGACCTGCAGGCTGCCATGTAGGCTTCTGCAGTAGATACATTGAATTCTGACTACAGTATACACAAGCAGATACTAAAATACACATTTGTTTCGGGTTAGCAATAAAAAATGAACATATTTAGGCTATCTTCAGTACACAAAGAAAAAACCCAAACACACAATACGTCTGGTGCTAAGGCCCCCAAGAATGCGGTTTTATTCCAACTGAACCTAAAGCAGATTTTGGGGGGCCGTGGGCAATCACTTGTAAGACAACGTTGTACAAACTCCAAGCCAGCAACAGACTTGCGACACCGGCTCAAGTTATCCCAGGAATAGGAAGCTCATGTATAATTATTTACTTTGGGCATTTTCTGACATGTCTATATTCACGTCGCAGACTTAATGTAGTCCATTGCAGCAAATTCTGGCACACAGCCACTTGACGTCTTGATGCCTCGATTTGAAGAAGATAAGAGTTTCATGGCAACCTGATTATATGCTGTGGCTATTATGCACTACAAAAAAAAGAAACCTCTTGAACTAATGTGAGAGAAAAGAAAAAAAGCTTTTCAATTGCTGATCTTCTGATCCTGATGAAGACTGTTCGTCATCCGAAAGATATATTCATTTTCTTGTCGAAAGTAGCAGGGAGGAAGATCTTACAGATGTATATTGTACAAAATGACCTCTCTTAGTTAAAAGAGGAAGACGCCCTTGACAGAAGAGACCATGATTGAGGCCATGATTCATTGGTGAATAATTGATTGATTTACTGTGCACCAGATTGTTCCGTTGGTGCATTTTATCATGTGGTGTTATTTCACTACATTTGGACTTGTTTATGTGTGGTTCATTCTTCCAAAGTTAAATAGGTTCCCTGTGGCACCCTATTTTCAGACCCAGCACTGGTTTGCACTATATCCTTTTCCCTGCCCATTTCTGTGAATGCAGATGTTCTTAGAATATTTGTTGTTCTATTTAATGGGATTTGTAAATTCATGTATTTAGTTTTTTTTCCAATGTATGTTTTTGTTGCGTATAACAGCATAATTATTAAACACATTTCAGTGCGGGCCTTTGGTTCCGAGTCTTAATTGGTGTCACACTTATGATGGCTTTAGGATTCTAGTAAGAATTAATTCGTTTTTTTTGCATTCTTATGAGACGCACATTCTGTCGTTGTTTTGAACGTGGCATAAAAATCACATTTTATGTAGCACTTCATGGCGGTTCTTTTTGCTCCTAAACACTACGATGATAAGTGTTATTTTCATGCACTTTAAAAGTATTCAATGTATGGATCTCAAGTTGTGCCCTTAAGTGCTAAGGGCGTCTATATGTTCGTCCTGAATTCCCATAAGGAATCATTGTAGTCTGTGCCCACTCCTGCACTTAATTAATGAAAATAGTAGAGAACTATGGAAGATCTGCAAATGCTGCATTTTGACTTGGAAGAAACAGCACTTTCATCGTTAACAGGAGCACAGCAACAATGCTAACCACACTTTCTGTCAAGCTGTATCCAGGTACTAAGACGAAGGCAGTTGACATCTGGTGGCCTACAGACGCCCCCTCTATGAACATGATAGCAGCATACCAAGGAGACAGCAAAGCAGGTAAAAACTAAGACACCTAACCGTTCAGTTTAAGAAATATGTTTCCTGGCATGAGGGGCCTTCTCTCGCAGTGTCCTCATTCTGAAAACGCCACCAGTGGCCGAGGTGGACTCAACTTTATTTGTTTTCTGAACTGCCGGATGATTTAATATCGGGTTTTCTTTTCAGACAAATTGTCGAATAAATACAGGGCAATGGTCGTTCAGCTCCTTGCAGTCCAGTCTTCAGAAAGTACAAAAGAGCTGACCCCTAAAGCTTAGTTGTAGAATAAAGCAGAGATGAGGGAGTGGGGTGTCATTACAAATGTTGAAATTGCTTCAGGACTATGCGTGTAGCTATACAGGATTATAAATAAATAGGGTTATGATGGCTTATTGAAATAGGTAATTAATGTAGTGCTGGGAGAACCATCAGACTGCAGTGCATGACTAAAAAAGAAAAAGCAGTGCAAGTAGGCTGCTGCACGAAACCTGCAGATAACTTATTGGGCTCTGAAGGTTAGGAATTTTGAGACAACATAAGTGGACAAAACTGGGCTGTAAATTCTACATCAAGAACTGAGGCTTCCTAGTATGCGGTAACTTCATCTACTCGTCTAGCAGCAAAGAAACATATAAATACTTTACAAAACATACGTGCTGCATTAATAGTTTAACAAACATCCATTGAGCCGCTCTATGGTGAGGTTATGATTCCAGCCCATCCAATCAGGGCCCGTCCCAGGACATAAATGTACTTGCAGACAGTTCCTCTTCTTTGCTGCTCGTCACAGCAGATAAGTAGCCCGTATTTAAAAAATACATCTTGATGACCAATTCTGTATGTACTAGGACAGTTGTGTTGTATTTAGTTTGTAAACCACCTATGCTTGTGGCAGTGTTTTTTTGACTGTATAGCTCCTATACATATGAGGCGCAGTAGGATGAGTTGGCGCGGAGGCCTTTCGCCCTGGCCCATGCAGGTTGGGAGAACCTGCGGATCGCTGGCTTGTGAGCAGGCCTCTGCTTCACAGTCGATGGCATGCTTTCAGCGTTCAGCTTGACTACAGCCTGGACCTCAGACCGTGGTGAAGTCGCACAGCCTTCATGTAGACACAATATATTACCCATTCAGTTGCATCAAGGTCTTGCTTCTCACAAGATGATTATCGCCCACTGTTAATGATTAAAACAGTGATGTTTCATACAAGTAGCTGCAACGTAAACCTGACCGAATACAGCTCTGGGCCGTCTTTTCTTCTCACAGGAGTGTATTTTATTCGTTCTGGGTAGGAGGAGTAAAGCACCCGTACATTTACATTGCTTTATTGCTTTGGTTTTGAAAACGCTTTACTCCTTCCAGTCTCTGCCAGTTTGTGGTTCAACCAGTCCCTTTAAGGAACACTTGTTGCTCGCAGGCGTTGTAAGCTTAGCATTTTGGCAGCACTTGCTTGGTAGATCAATATCTTTTAGAGAAATAGTACCAATTATTTTTTCTACTTATGTTTTCTACTTGTTGCTTGCAAGTAAAGCAGTCTGGAGGTCCGGCAAACTCTAATGTGGTATACAGGGCATTACGGTTTACAAAGCAAAACATAAGTAGTGTTGCACAGCAATTTCCTAAGCAATTCTGTAGGTTTGCTAATTAAATTGACACTTGTGTAGCACAGCTAGTTATTTAAATTAACTTTTCAAGGAAAGCACAGCTCTTCCAACATTCCTCTATTGCCCTCGAGGCTTTCTCCATCCTCTTATCTGTTCACTGCAAGTTCAAAGGGGCTAGTGAAGCAGGAATTATCTCCTCCACTATTAAAATTACGAATGGCTTATGTGGGAGTGCGAGGCAAGAAACATTATCTTTTTTAAATAACTGCACACCAGATGCAATCGGGATGATACTTTTATTAAGCTAACTCTATCCTGTCTGGAAAAGACCTGTTTGTATCAACTAAATGTATTTTTAAATGACAGACCTGCAATTCCCTTGCTAAAATTGTAAGTTGTTACACAATTAATTACAGTATTGCTACCATGAAACACTGCTTTATCTTCAGGGTTTTCAGTAAAGTTTAAGTTTGTGTATCTAAATCTCATAGTGCAAACTATTGTTTATTTTGTTGGGGAAAGTTCATCATATTGATGAGTGAACACTTTTGAAAATGAACATGATCACACGGCCAAATCCTTCTGATGGCAAACCTAGTTCTGCAACCTGCTAGTTGCATACACCTGTGCAACTGGTGCTCAACCCATGAGCCGATTCAAACTCATTAACATTCCATCTTTTTACCCTGTTGCTTTATATCAGCTCCCAGAAAGTGAGATTGTCGCAGAACTACAATACTGCACATAGTATGCCCAATTTTATGCCTGATACACGATCCACTCTGCTTAGTCGCTTATTTTCTTTCATCTTACATACTGAATACACAAAGCTAACTAAAGGTTTACACAAAGTATTGATCAATAGTTCCATCCAGTCTGTACATTTCAGATCTACTGCAATAACATACACTGTAGTTAGCCTCCAGAGCTCGATTTGCTCTACGATTAGGATTGCATTATAAATGGACACCTACGGGAGCGAGCTGCCCAATCCAGAGGCTGGGAACGCAAGCAGAATCTGCAAGTAGCTGCCTGCATTTTATGCCGCCCGTTGCGCCTGTGCCCAGCCTTTACCCTGTCCTTGGAGGTAGTGCTGCAGACAAGTCTCCACTGGAGTGTCAAATCTCGACCCTCTGCACGCTCACCTGAACATCCTGTTCACATCCAGGTCCTGGAAATACTTACTTCCAATTGCAGAGATATGGGCAACTTATTTTTAAGGCAAGCATCAATTGTACAAAGCCTGGTTGCCTTAAAAACAAACACAAAAAAGTATCAGAACACCAGATGGCAGCACTCAGTGGTAAGATCGATAAATATCACTTTCATGAATGTGCAGGGCTGGAATGCTGCTCTTGTGCTTACCTAACTCGGGCCCTCCATCCAAAAGTGGTCATTAACACTATATTGAGAAGATTTTATATCAATGCCAGGTATGCACCATTTTGTCCAGCTGAAGTTGACAATTACCCTGCCTGCTGCAAAACCATACTATGTACTTTGTCTGAGGCTTGGACCTTGCTTTAACATTGTGAACTTTTTTGTTTATGAAACTTCTGAACTTCTCCTTACACAGCAAATGATGTGTCAATCATACAATAGAAAGGGTACTGCCTTGTGCAACACCGACTGCAATGAACTTGGCAATGAAAAGGTACATTCATGCACCTAACCTTTTACGTTTTAGACACTCCGCTCACTAATGTCTTACATACTTCAGCGTGTTGGGTGTCCTGACCCACGTTTGGACTATTATGCTGCAACATTTGGTGCTGTGGGCTTAGGAAAACCAAGATGGTGGAAAAGCCCACATTTGCGCCAGAATCCAGGAGAACCGTGCAGTTTTACGCACACCAAAATGGTCCCCTGACCTGCCACCCACCAGTGCAAAGAAATATGGTTCTGTTCAAAACCCGTTTTTTATTAATGTCAAAAATTGCTAAGATCATGGGCCCGAAACCACCAAACAAAAATTCAACTATGTTTGAGTGTTTTACTTTACTCTACTACAGATCCACATCAATGCCATGTCAAGCAAGGATCATATAGTATCAAGTAAAATCCTTTCCTTTTGAAATGTATTAATTCAAGACAGCTGTCAGAAATAGGTGCAGTACCGGCATTGGACACCGACTGACTCTGGCGCTCTATAAATCCTGACAGGAGAGCTGTCTTGCAGAACTGGGCAGTGAACAGAAGGGTGTCTTATGTAATTAAAAGTTCAAAAGACTGGCCTTTCCCGAGAACTTTTAACACCCCAGAGACCCACACCAGGAGGCAGGATATCACATGGCCCTGTTGATTGAGAGGGAGGGGACTTCCTTGCAGCCTGCTGGACCCAACACAATAGAACCTGTCAATTGAATGGGCTATGCTGATTTTGGGTGTGGACTGTAAGCAGAGCTCTGCCTGGAAGGAGAGACATGTGATCCCTGACTCCCCCATTTCCTAGGGGCGGGCAAGACAGGACTGTGGATTCATATTGCAGCAAATATATGTTTAAGTTAAATGCTTCTAAAATCTTGTATTAAGCTCACAGAAATGTACAATTTGGGGATCCTGAAAATGCCAAATGCCCTCACGATCTGAGACCAAACTCCATTTTGCGCGGAAGTCACTAAAAAGCACAAAATGTTGCCATTTTTGAACCCAAGCTCTGAGGGGGATCAGAGTTGGGCGAGAGTGTATCTTAAATCAATCTGTGAAATGTGTATGTAAATTCAAGGACGTGTGTATCTGGGAAACCTGTTATGAAAAATTCATTTTCTAAGTAAAAGCAAAGGGGCGTTTCTTCAATAGACAGTAAGACTCTGACTCACTCCGACACACTATCCCTTCTCAAATCAGGTCACAGAGAATCCTTGACCTATCAAATCATGAAAGGGTTGGGCATGCAGAATGAGCCGACCCACCCACTTTCAAAACACATAAAAAGAGACTGCTTGGACAGGCAGGAGATTCACTTTTCATTTTCTTGCGGAGCATTTTGCCAGACCACACAACATCTAGAAGGAACATCCAGAACTTAGACTCCAGATAGACTACAGAACTTAAAGCAAAGGCCTAACCCACAAGCTGAGAACTCTTATCAGCAGGCCTTCAGAATCCAGCAATCCAACCAAACTATTCTACAGCCGGGCAAGCTGTGGATTCTTCGCCAAGAACTTTTGTCAGAACCGGTAGCAGACCCAGAAAGCAGTGCTGTATCCAGAATTCACTTGATCCAGACCAGCAGAACCACAGACCAGACCGCTGTGAAGTGCCGACAGCAGAACCAGAGAACCAGTACCAGAAACCGCCTGGAGTCCAGTCCAAACCCGCTGCCCAGACCCTGGCGGCCTATTTCAAATTCATAGTGTGAGTACTCAGCAAGAACTGTGCAAAACCAATCTCTTAGCTTAAAATAATCTGATTCAAAACATTTTAACCTATTTAGAACTGCATCATAAGAAATAGTGTGTCCATTCTGCAAAACGGTCATCTGTCATTTTGAATCATTACTTCATTTCTGGAAAACTACCTTCATAAAAATCGGCCGTATCTTTGGAATCGCAGGTGCTAGGAACGTGCTTTCATCTTAAAGCTAAGATTCTAAGCTTTCCAACAAGCCTAAAACCGACGTGCTACTCCTTATAGTTCCTCCGTAATCGCGATCGACGCACTCGGAAAAAAGTGCCGCAAATTGACAGTTTGCTTCATTTCAACCACGTGTAAAAATATCTGTCTTTTGCTTGCATTACTGAATCCCGTTTTCAACCTGATAACCATCCCTGAATCATTGGTAGGGCTGACCTGAACTGATTTAAAGTATCTCTCACTCACCCTGAACCTCTAGAGGGAATTAAAAGCATTTTCAGCATATTTTACACTTCATTGCCACCACATTTAAAAGGATCTTGCTGCTTTAAAATCATACCTGTTTTCCTCTAAGCTCGCTGGGGGGAACTGGAAATTTGTATTGCATTTGTATTCCTGAGAATTGTGTTCTCTCCTTCCATCTCCTTATCTTGCATAGGGGGGGAGGGAATTGTCAAAGAAAAAGTGATCATATTATCTTCTCTTGAAATCATATCAAGTTTATTCTGTGCTGCAATTTTTCCCACATTGCTTTTCCTTGAAACCATAAAAGTATTTTCTGCTACCTTATCCTTCCTATACTAACTCCTCATTGATTGTAAAGAAGTGTGCTAGTGTCAGATTATCTATTGTTGATCAACATTATATTCATAAGGGTGCTATCAAATATTAATTTATTATAAAAGTGTGATATATATATATTCTTTAATTTTTCCAATAAATCTTTTAAATTGCAAAACAAACCTACTTCTTGGCTCAGTGAGGTCAGAGGGATTCAAAGAGAGGGGCGTTATATAAGGGTTTATCATCCAGAGTATAATTTGTCATAAAAATATATAAATAAGGGCTTCTCTTGAGCAATCCCAAACGAGGCATTGACTTAGTGGGAGTGCTTGATTGGAATCACTTAACAAGCGGTACACAAATTGTACTATATTATATTGACAGGGACAGCCTGCATGTCCCATACTCTTAAGAGATATAGGCAAGTGGACCACACTACCTGCTTGAAAGGTAGATGGACCCCACTTCATTAAGGGGAGTAGAAGATGAATACTGGTGTTACACCCTCTGCTCGTTCATCAGAGTGTTATCAACAAGGGCAAAGCGTTATATGAAAGTTATTCTGCATTTTATGCCGACTTGGCTATGGAATGGCTCTATGTGAAATTTCTGCTAAAAAAGCCGAAATGGCACATGCCTGGGGAGTTTTGAATTTGGGTGTTCACCCCTCCCAAGCCCCACTTCCTACTGACAGTCTGATTTACAAAGACCATCCTCAGTGGTCCCCGAGCAGTATTTCTAAATCAGTCATTTTTTTTGATCGATTACAAGAAATCGATTTCTTTTTCCCTTGGTACCCAGTGGAATACATTCCCTGGAAAAAGTTGACTTCTGAGAGCCCCAGGTTTTCTGTACGTTTTCTGTAAGTTTTCTGCTTAAAGCATAAAGCTTTGGCAGCTTTTAATGTTGTTTAACGGAAAACATGGTTTCCCACCTACCCCAGGACAACCATCCTGCTTGGATGCAATTTGTCTGTGACTGCTTGTGGGTGCCCATATACGTATGCATGCAATTAGGTGTATACCTACCAACAAGATGACTATATATTTAGATATTGATTGTAAGCATAGCTTTGGGAAACAACGGCACGCTTTACAATCATAGGGGGAAGAACATGGTGAAGGAAGCAGAGAAATAGGAAGCTGGGAGCTATCACCAAGAGAGGGGAAGGGGTGGCTAATCGGAAGCAAAGGATCTACAAGCTACAAGGGGAGTGTAAGGGTGTCCAAAAAGGGAGAGGGCGCAAAAGGTGGCATATTGGTTGCTTAAAACATTTATTTATAGCAAAAAGAAACCCTCACTATCCCTATCTTCTAAAAGGGGGTTCCCTGCCTCAAAGTAATACTAAAGGATCTGTCAGAATGTCAGTGGAAATCAATCTCCACCATCCTGTGCCACAACCTGCTTGTATCCCTTACACTACAACTAAGGAATAATCCAACAGAAAGTTCCTTCTCCTGATTTTCGGGTGGTGTTCCCAAAAAGTTATTTTGCAAAAGGATGCCAGGGGGGAATGACTCCCTTCCCCTGGCTTGTGGTTCCAACAAACCTTTGTACCAGTCAACGTTTGGGGCCAGGAGAATGACTTGCTTCTCCTGGTATTGGTCCAAGCACTCCAATATAGTTCACAACAAAGCCAGGGGGAATGACTCACTTCCTCTTGCATCTCTTGAATATGTTCAAAGGGCTTCAGTTTCTTTACCAGGAGAAGTAATCTTTGCCTGGTGTTTGAAGAGTTCCTTTCCGCATCTTTCAACTTGATATTTATTTTGCCACTGTCTCATGGTATTAGCAAACTCCCAAATCCTTAAAGGGGTTTTGGTGTACTTCTCCCCGCCACTGCGACCAGGATGATTTCCTCGGATGCTCAGCTCACTTGTGTTAGGTCCCAGACACTTCTCCGGTAGTGAGTGTGCTTATTGCGGTCACTGCGATGAGGAAGTTCTCTGTGGATGCTCGGTCCACCCTTCCCAACAGTTTGGTTGTTACAACATCCCCTCTCTCATCCCGCCTCTCGCCGACTTCTGCAACCACCCCTTTGCCACTGGCTCTTCACCTCAAGCACTCTTTTGTGCACCACTCTCTTAAAAAAGCAGGTCTGTTGACCCCTCCTTCCCAGCTAACTATTGTCCTATCTTCACTACCCCCTTCCTGGGTAAACTCTTGGAGAAGCTGGTCCTCCCCCAACTGACCCTGGACAGTGAACTTGTTGGTTGCCTCTATGACCATCAATCTGGATTCAGGGCATCCAGGAGGCACGGAAACTGCTCTCCTGAACACCTGTGAAGTCATGCTTGCAAACCTCGACTAACTCTCCCGCTGTTCTCATTCTTCTTGACCTCTCCTCAGCCTTTGACATGATCAACCATTCTATCCTCATAAAAAGACTGATGCCCTCAGCATCACTGACCGGGCACTGGATTGGCTGACCTCTTTCCTCACTAATGGGACTTCCCAGTTGCAACTAGACGCTTCTCCTCCACATCACACTATCTACTTGTGGTGTCCCACAGGGCTCTATCTTATCGCCATGGCTCTTCAATATCTATCTCTCCCCTCTGGCTCACCTGATCTCCTCCTTCTCACCTCATTTCCAGTGCTATGCCGAGGACACACAGATTTCCTTCAAACGTCCTTCTACTACCTCCTACCTCATCCCTGATTGTTTGTCACAATTCAGGCATGGTGCGCAGATAACTATCTGTGTCTTAATGTCAGTAAGATGGAGAGCCTTCTCATTGGGACACCTGCTCCCTCCTTTCCTCCTAACCTCTGGTCTCCCTCTAGGGGCCCTCTACCCACACCATCCCGTTAGGCCAAAAACCTCAGGGTCATCTTAGACTCTGCCCTCTCCTTCATCCCTCACATCATGGACCTTACCAAGACGGCCCACTTCCAGTTCCACCTCCTCAGAGGCATTGTCCCTTTCCTCAACTCCCCCCAGGAGCTCAATGTCTACAGAGCTCTGGTACTCTCTAGGCTGGACTACTGCAACAGCCTCTTTCCCAACCTCCCTCGTTCCTCACTACGCCCCCTCCAGCTAATCCAGAATAGGGCTGCAAGACGTATCCTTGGCCTCAAGTCCAGGGACCGTATCTCTCCAGCTCTAAAATCTCTCCAATGGCCCCAGGGAAGCAGAGTGAAGATGGCTCCTGGTGGGGGACAAGTGGCTGAAAACTATTAGGTACCCCATGTTTGCTACACCATTCACCTATACATTGGAGTACAGGACTTTCCATTGCTCTGCAAAGTTCTGAAGCCCTGCACCCAATGGGTCCTGGCATAAGTATTTTCGATTCCGAACTGGTATCCCACTCAACCATTTTTCCCTTTGCCCCAGAGAACCTTTCTGCTACGGCTATGTTCTGGTGTCCTGGTGGCTGCAAGGATCACATTCAAGACCTTCTGCATCATCCACAAGGCTTTCTGAGGTCTGGGACCAACGCAATCTCCAACTTTCCTTTCTTAAATACTCTCCTGCGAGAGCCCTCCGCTCCTCTAAATCTCTGATTTAGAAACACTAGTCCAAGCAGAGAGTGGGGGCAGGTGCCTCCCATTGGAACAGCCTCCCCTGTCCTTTTCGAACTTGAGCCATACCTCCCTTAGTTCCAGAAACTGCTAAAAACTGTCGCTGAGACCGGTGGCCGGGTCCTCATGAACCTCACAGGATGCTAGGCCCTTCAACCCAGTCGATACCAGTTCCTCCCCCATCCTGCCCAACTGCACTGCCCTTGTGGGCCCCTGCTTGGTGGCTCTACATCCCCCACACTTGGGAGTCTCCCGCACTAGCACTTAGTCTGAGGTCTCCTCCTTGGCTCCCCCATGGCAGTTCCCTCCTGGCCCCCCCCACCAGCCCTTGCACATTCCTTAACCCCACCTGCCCACCCACCAATTCCTATCTTCTGCACTTCTCCTCACTTGCACGTCTGAATACCACAAGGCCTAGGAGGACCACAACTGTATATTTACTGTTTTGTCAATGTTTTTTCTCTCCCCAGTTCCGTTCCCATTTAGCCTTGTGGTGCTTTGAAACCCAAATCTGGTATATAAGGGCCTAACAAATGCTCAATAAAATAATAAAATAATAATGGGTATAGAGCTGCTTGAGCCTGCCTCTCTTGAACCCCTGTGTCCCCTCCGGGTCTCTCGTACCTTCCATTACCTTCTTCGGGGCTTCGGTACACCACTGGGGCCTCCTGGTACTGAGGTGCATCTCTCCAGGTTTTGGGGCATCTCTCCTCTGCTTACTGTACTGCTGGGCTCTTCCTGCTTCGTGCTCGGATCTGCTCCAGCTGGACCCATAGAGAACTCCCTCAGTGATTTGCCGGCGTGCTTCGCTCTTCGGTGTCTCCGGTGAGCTGACAGGATTTAAAACTCCTGCTCTGGATGGTTTCCACACCTATTGCCTCTCCCGGCTGCACTGGATAGCTTCCTTTAGTCTATTGTCTCTTCTTATACACTGTTGCCAGTCTCACCTTGGCGGAGTGTCAAAGTCCTTGGTTTCTTTTGACAGTTTGACCTTCATGCCTTCTCAAGGCTGCCTCGTACCAGTACTAGCACAGTCAGTAATCTTCAAGGCTTCAGTGCTCTTCTTCGTTCTAGTACATTGGTCTGCTATCAAGGAAGTGGTTTGGAATGGAGGAGGGGTTAGGGAAGGTTGGGTTGTGATGTTGGTCAATGGGCTGTACCTTAGACAATCGTCCTTGTCCCCAGAAGGGGAGCCCATCCCCATGAAGTCCTCCCGCATTACACCACCTCCATAGCCCCATGGGAAAGGGCTCCCCGCTGGGGACAAGTGACGATATCTGGAGAATTGTCACAGGAGTAATGTGTAGGGAGCATATTACCCATTCTGAGGTAGGGTGGGGAGTGGTGGGTGTGTAGCCCTAGGTGTTGGATAGAGCCATTCTATGCAGACGAGGGCCTCAAGATCCTTCCTGAACTGTAAAACTGAGGGGGCGAGTCTGATGTTGACAGGGAGGAGTCTTGGGGCATAGACAGAGAATGCATGTCTTCTGGTTCTTTCCTTCCTGCACCGGCAGAGTTAAAGTCTGCACATGTCTGCACAAGTAAATGGAAGACTAGTAGGCACTCTTTCTCCTGCCATTCCTCCATCTTCTGGAGCTCAATCCTGACAATAGCTCAAAATGCCCACCATCCTTCAGTTTAGCAAAACACTAAAAAGGTGTCTATTTAAAAAAATGCCTGTTAAATGGATAATGATTCACTCACCCCCTCCAACAGTACAGCACTACTGTAAAAATGTTGACACGCTTCATTATAAAGGCTCTGATGCTCTTGAGCTAGATTTGCACTATGAGCAATAACAGACTGAATGAAATATGCTTACACTGTAGCATATTCCACACTTGCGGGTCTGGGGAGATTTAGAGAGTTGTGATTGTTTTGTTGACTTTGAATAAAACCGACTTATAATTTCCTTCATCATGGTTGATTCCACAATTGGAGACACAAGCATAAGGAGCTGCTCGCTTTACTAATAAGTCAATGAAAACATATCCCTTGCACGTTGTTCTCATTTGGTTTTGTTATAGGGTGTTGCTTTTTCCAAGGTCATTGTTTAATGCATTTACCTAGGAAGATTAAGTTACTAACTAGAATACATTTTCCAGGATTTTACATAGTCAGCCCTGCCATGGCACATGGAGTGGGAGCTCTGTGTACACTAACTGTATGGGGGCCACTTTCACTACCAGCGAACATTCATGCTGCAAGCAAAGAGGGGCTTACCCACAGGATGGTTTTTAAAGAATAAAGGGAGTATTGGTGGTTAACATCACAATGCGGCATGGCTCTTGGCCGATATTAATAAAATATAAAAAAAAATCTTAATGAAGGAAGAGGTCAGTCTCATTCATTGGGAGGAATATTTTGTTATGGATTACAAATATCTGTATCAAATGATAATTTTCTGCTCTTCCCATCCGATTGCCTACATATTTTTTCCTTTCTTAATGAGGTACAAGTTCCTGTTGGACTCTGACGTTATATTGCCTTTGGTTTCGAACAGGTTGGCAAAAGTTGACTGGCTTCTCTCTTGTCCAGTTGGGTGTTTGCTTTACTCGGACAACAGCTTTATGCAGTTGTTTTGGTATCGGCCAAAATGCATTTGTCGGCAAAAAAAAAATCCATACCTGCCAAATATGACCTATGTCGTGTGCCAAACGGGTGGCGGTTCTCGGAGGGTCTCTGCTGTCCAATACTTTGATTGCAGAGGTTGCACAGTGGGAAGCGCAATTTGAAAGCTTTTCCCATTGTCAATCGGGCTCCGATGGCAGGCGAGCATCGGAGAGCCATGGGAGCGAGGAGAGCTCCTTTCTTGACTGGCGCGGGAAGCCGGGAAGGAGAGGTTGCCGGGCAGCTGCAGGAAAGCAGAAGCAGCGGACCTGGAGGCAGCAAGGCGAATGAACGCACACACCAGACCCAGTGAGTTCACAAGGAGATTGTGACACCGGAGCACTCAGTATCCGCCCGCTGGCCAGGTTCAGGGGCCATGCACATAGAAATAATATAAACAACGTCTTGTGGAAAAAGAAACATCTTTTTGAATATCGAACGGATATAAAGCTGACCAATTATTTTTTGTAAACCAATCTGACTAAACCAAGAGTAGGTGCCAGAATAAGAACCTAACAATCAGACCAGAAGGGTGTGATTGTATTTATGTGGGTCAGATTAAAGGCCAGCAATAAGGGAAGGCAATAACCTGAGAAATCAATACTATTGCCAAAGCCAAAAGAGAATCATACCAAGGCAAGGTATAAAGAACCAACATTGCCAAAGCTAAGAGGGCAATTAAGAATTCAAGTGTTTGTAAAACATACTGCTCAATATAAAGGAAGTCATAAGAGGAACTTGCTTACACCAACATTGCCAAAGAAGTGTAAGAGTGAGAGAAAACCATTGTCAACATTTGGTTAATGTGGAAGTGGGGAAACAAGAGTGGCAGGAGGGTTGTTCTACTGACAGAAGACACCCAGGATTTGAGCATAACCTGCACTGTGTATGGCAATCACAAGTGTCTAACAAACAGTACCAATGCATTTCTTGTTTTCTCAGAAGACATACTTAAACCTGAAGTTGGGAAGAAAGACACTGCTAACTTGTTGGAAGCTAACCTTTTCCACGGAGGTACGTGCAGTTAGTAGTTTTATTATTTTTTAAATTTATTTATTTTACATTTATAAAGCGCTCACACAGCCCGCAGGCATCGAGGCGCTGTTACAGGAATTGTTTGTTTTTCTTAGTTGCGTAATTGTGTTTTTTTTTTTGTCTTAGTTACGTATTTATAACACGCTTAAACACCCAGAGGTTTCAAAGCGCGGACCCGGGGATCGAACCTGTTGTTGCTTCGTGTGGTCTTGCTTCCAAGACGCGCACGCTGCCGCTGAGCTATCCTCCCGGGACAGATTGGGGAACAGATTATGTCCTGGCATGAGAGTAAACCAGGGCAGAGAACCTTGTAGTAGCAGGCATGGCAGTTTAGTGGACCAGGTGGAAGTTATTGAAGTACTGTAGTGTGGTTAAAAGTCTTGAAAAAGAAGTGGTAGTAACACTACGATATTCTTGTGAACTGTTACAGAATCATCCTGACAAATTAATATCATTGAAGCAAGTGTTGTGCGAACTGCTGCAGAATGATCTAACTTTGTTAAATCAAATGTTTTGTGAATTTTTGCAGAATTATCAGGAGTATTCTTGGTTTATAAGAAGAAGATATTTGGAGCTCCTTGTCACAAGTGGAAAGAGAAAAAACGTGTTGAACAATTTTGAACTGGTGGTTGAATTCAAGTTGGAACTTTGATTGTCAAGTTAGAACCAAAAGAACTGAAATGGAACTTTGTTACAAGACAGGATTTCCTTATCCTTTTCGAACTGTTAAATAGAATCCTGCTCGAGTCTGGGGAAGGGAAAGTCACCCAGATTATAAGGAGAGACAGTTATCAGGTTGAGAACATAACTGTTTTATTTATTATATTTTGAATTGCCATATATGTCCTTGTTAAGTTATTGTATGTACAAGTGTGAGGGACAGAAAACTTATTAAGAGTATTTCCTTTAGTTCATTTTAGGCAGGGAAATCGTTGCCAGGTTAGGGATAGTGAGGCATATATCCAACCATAGTGAGGCATATATCCAACCTTCTGAGTTAATAAAACAGCATCTTTTGCAATCCCCCCCTAATCATGTACCCCCGGTAGCTCCAAGCAAAAATTAACATGTTTGCACCACCTTAAACCTCACAGAAGATTATAGTCCCCTGACGTCAGTTCCCAAGACCTGGCTAACCTGGATCATCGAAGTTCAGAGACCGGAAAGTTTTTCTGTCAGTGTATCAGGTAGGGGTGCTCTGACCCTGGTCAGACCCCTTCCCTGCAGGTGTTGTCCCTGAGATTTGCTTCCTTCTAGGTTTTCTCGCGTTAACCTTGTTACTCCAGCTCAAGCTTGCTTGTGGTCTTGCCTCTCCCAGATCATCTCGAGTACCACCTATGGTCCTGCTCATTAGCTCAGCCGCGGCTTCTTCTAACCCAATCACTGGTTGCTGATTCTAGTATTCCAATAGGAGTTTGCAGGGGAATCCCCAGCGGTATCTGATCCTATGCGACTGTAAACATGCTGTTAAAATGTGTCGTTTCCATCTGTTCGCTAGAGTGCGAGGCGCCACTTCTTGATATTGGGAAATCTGTGCACTACGGAACTGCACCGGCTCTATCTGTCGGGCGGCTGCCATGATCTTCTCTTTTCACTGAAAATAGTGGACTCTGGATAGAACATCGGCCAATTACGGCGCTGTTGCATCGAGGTATAGATGCGTCCTGTCAAGTTCTAGTGTAGCCGTGTCTGGGAGGATTAGGAGATTCTGGAACAAATCTCGCACATATTCGGCAAGGTCCTGATCCAGGATGTCACACAGTATGCCCCGCATGCTGATATTGTTTCTGCGTGACCTATTTTCTAGGTCCTCCTGTTGTGCACATATTGTCTCCAACTGTTCTTCTATGCTGAACAAACACCCTGTTACTGAGCTCCGCTTGGTCGTGGGTTTGTTCGCACAGTGCATTTTCAACCTCATGAGAATTAAGCTCTGCAACAGTTTTGACCATAGCTTCTTTAGTCGCCTTGATCTCCATTGTTAGAGCCTGCTTCAGTGTAGAGAGCATTGCATAGGTCCTCTTTAGTAAATGAAGATGGGGCTTTCAAGTTGGCTGCTCCAGGAGGCGGCAAATGGATCTTCACCCCAGTCTTTGGCATACCTTTCTTTTTCCTGCATGCCAAGTAGTGATTTAATATCGCCTGCTTTAGGTTTTGCCTTTGCCATCCTCTTCATATAGGGCTTGCTCCCAATTGTTTCCCTGGGTATCTCGTTTTTCTATTGTCCCAGCTGTGCATGGGTCCGTAGTATCAACCCAGGGGACAGTAGTCGAGATTCAGTGATGTTAGCAGGGAGTCCCAAGCTAATACTTGCTCTGTAGGCCCAGGCTCACGATATGAAAGCTACTTCAAAGCTGACAAAATGAGCCATGGGACATGAGGGTCTCTTAGTTAACCAGGAAAAAACACTTCAGGGAGTGCAAGCCACTGTCACCATCCGGCCGAGGTTCATCACAATGCCAAATCTCCCGTCAGCACCACCACAGTGAAGGCCAATAGATTCTATGTGTGGTGTGATCTTTCAGAGCACTGCAAGCCTGGTTTGCCTTGGAGCAGTAACAGCCAGCTGTGGCAGCCCTCCACCCCTCCGTGGCCCTACAGGCTGCTGGGGGGACACGGTGGGGGGGTATGAAATATGCCAGCTACGGGCTACATTCACCAGCCCTGCTTTTTCAACCAGTCCGGCTCCACTGCAGGCAGGTGCCGTGCATGCAGGCCGCCCCACACTCCCTCTCCCACACTCACCCTCGGGAGATGCGAGGCAGACCTGCTGTTCTGCCTGAGTCCCGAGGAGCACTCACAATCCCTCACTGCTCACCAGCCTCTGCCTCAGAAGGCCGCCTAGCCGCTAGAGTCCTCCGGGGCCAGGCCGATCAGCACCGTGGCCCCACAGACCCAGGAGTCGCCGCCAGCAATCTCATTCCCTCCACCGGCACCACTGACCACCACAGAGAAGCTGCACTCTGGGTCCAAGGTGGGTCAGCGTTGGCGCCGCTCACATTCACACAGCGTCCGCCATGTTCTCTCCTTGCCCAGACACGGGTCGGGACCCGCACTCGTCCGGTGGCTGCACTGCCTGCAAATCTTCAATTCTGCCAGCAGTAGGTTTGACAACACCAGGGGAGCTGTGCCGCACAACAGGGGAATTTAATTCATGAATAAAAGCAGCATTTAGGGGGTTTTATGAGGGTCACACAACAGAGCCTACAGCAGTCACATCCAACATGGGTGCCGGCTGGCGATGACCCCCTTCCTGTAAATTGTTAAGACTGTGACCTAGCATAAAAAAAGAGGAAAAGAGACTAAGGAACAAGTTACTTACCTGTAACTGTTGTTCTCCAGCATGGGTCTCATGAATATTCCCCGTCGTCAGGCTGAGAATCCTCCGTAAAGAAAAAAAATCAGTTTCAGTTTCCTTTCTGAACCGTCTTTCTCCCAACAACCAATCACTGGTCTCTGGGTCATACTGCCCCCAGCCTATGACTGCCCTCTACCCAAGCCCCTCCTCTGGCAGCCATCTTCAGATTTGGTAGAATGTAAAGTGGCAGTAGGTCCAAGAGAAGAGCCGCAGAGGGGTAGGCCTGAGGGTTTGCATGTGAATCCATGCCAGACCCATGCTGGAGAACAATAGTTACAGTAGTAACTTGTTCCTTCTCCAGCATGGGGTCTGGCATGGATTCACATGCTCATGAATTAAAGAATACCTAGCAGTACACACATGCACAACCACGGGAGGTGGCAAGGCTCAACATTAAGCATCTCTTACCTCCTCACCAGGCTCACCTGAAAGCGAACAGGTTGCGCAGCACTGCTTGGCCGACTCTGGACTCCTCCCTGGAATCCCTGTCGATGTAGTAGAATCTTGTTAAGGTGTGCGTCGACCTCCATGTGGCCGCCCTGCAGATGTCCAGCAGGTGCACAGCAGACAGGAACGCCGTAGTTGCAGCGATCGCTCTGGTCGACTAGGCTCTCCGACACCAGGCAACGGTTTTGCCAACCGATGACAATGGGTGATGCAGCCGGCCTTGGAGAGGGCCTTCCCATGGTTCCCAAGGCTAAAGTTCAAGAAAAGCTGTGACGTCTTCCGGAAACTCTTCGTGCGGTCCACATAGAACTTCAGCGCTCTAGCCACATCTAGCGAGTGCAAAGTCCTTTCAGCTGGCGATGAAGGCGTCTGAAAAAATACAGGCAACACCAAAGGCTAGTTTAGATGAAAGCCAGACAGCATCTTGGGCATGAAAGAGGGGTGCATCCGCAGCACTACCCTCGGCTCGTGGAATGTCAAGTAAAGTGGTTTACAAGAGAGGGCCTGGATCTCTCCCACTCATCGTGCAGAGGCGATGGCCACAAGAAACAATGTTTTCCACAACAAAAACTTCTGTGGCACCGAATGCATAGACTTGAACAGAGGACCCATGAGCCTAGTTAACGCCCACATTGAGCTTCCACGCCGGGGCTGGAGCCTTCACCGGCGGGAACGTACGGAACAGTCCTTTGACAAACTCCTTAACCAGATGGTGTGACCACAGCGACAACCGTGCCGGTGATCTGGTGTAGTGGGAGATAGCCGCCAGATGGACCTTGATGGAGGCATGGGCCAGTCCAGCCTTGGCCAAAGACAGCAAATACGGCAGTACCCGAGGAGCCGTGACTCAGAGGATCGATCTTCTGTGCACGTCACCAAACGGCAAACCTCTTCCATTTGTGTCCGTAGCATTTAAGAGCAGACGATACTCTGGCCTTGGCAAGCACTTCCTTGAAGTCCGCTGGGAGATCGTAGCCCCCAAATTCTAGCGCTGCAGGAGCCAGGCCTGCAGGTTCAGTGATCCTGGGTCGTGGTGCAGAATTGTGCCTCCTTCCCTGCGAGAAGATCTGCGACCACCGGAAGCTTGTCTGGATACCGGCGCTGACATGTCAAGAAGGTCTGGGTACCATATCTGTCTCGGCCATGCCGGTGTGACGAGGATCAGCCTGCAACGGGACCGTCTTGAGTTGATTGACTAGTCGAAGAAGCAACAGCAACGGAGGGCACGCATACAGAAACAGGCCGTCCCAGGACAATGAGAATGCGTCCCCATTCTCCCCGCCTGGGGAAACCTGCTGGCGAATCTCCAGCACTTGGTGTTCGCCGCAAATAGATTGATCTGGGGATTGCCCCATCTGCGGAACAGGCGATCCACTTGGTCCTGACGAAGCTCCCACCCGTGGCAAGAACGCAGCTCCTTGCTGAGGGAGTCGGCAAAGGTGTGCTTCACTCCTGCCTGGTGAAACGGGATGAGGAACATCCCATGGGCGACGGCCCAGTGCAACAGTTCCTGCGCTTCTTTGGAGAGCGCCGGGGACCTGGTGCCCCCTTGCTTCCTGATGTAGAACATCGTGGTGGTGTTGTCCGTGAAGACCCGCATCGCCTTGCCCTTGAGGGACGGAAGGGAAGGCTTGAGGGCCCAAAACACTGCCCGCAGCTCCAACACGTTGATGTGCAATGCCTTCTCCTACGGTAGCCACAGGCCTCTTGCGTGAAGACACACTGAAAGTGTCCGTCGCAACAGACTCCTGGTGAGGTGGGGTCCGGAAATCCGCACCTCCGGACAGATGTGCGTGTATACCCCACAACTGTATCGCTCGACGGAAACTCTCGTCGAGTGTGATATCTTGTCATCGAAGCTTCCCGACACTTGTATCCAACGGGCATCGAAGAACCCCTGCAGAGGGAGCATCCGCAGCCTGCACAGTCGAATGAGGTATATGCATGACGACATTATGCCGAGCAGAGACTTGATGGACCCCACCCTTGTGATCCTCAGGGCCAACAGCCGTTGTACCTTGCCCAAGATGGCTGCTATCCTGTCCTCTGACGGAGACGCCAGGCACAACACTGTGTTGAGTCGGGATCCCAGAAACAGCGCGTCCCGCGATGAAGTCAAGCTGGACTTTGCATAGTTCACCGAGAACCCCAGATCCTTCAGGAGGCGGACGGTCCTTGCCGTGTGGTCGATTGCGATGTCCTTTGAGCCTGCCCGGATGAGCCACTCTTCCAGATAATGGTACACATGGATCCCTCGTAGACGCAGCTGTGCCGCCACCAGCGCCAGGCACTTGGTGAAAAGCCTTGGTGCCGACTTCAATCCGAAGGGGAGGGCCCTGAACTGGTAATGTTGCCCTTGAACCACGAAGCGAAGAAACTTGCGGTGTCCCTTGTGGATGGGGATGTGAAAGTAAGCATCCTCCAAGTCTAGCGACGATAGGAAATCCCCTTCTTCTAGCTGTCCTAGAACGTGTTGAAGTGTCACCATCTGGAACTTTTGGGACTTGATGTACTTGTTCAGACGGCGGAGGTCTAGGATGGGCCTCCAGCCACCGGTCTTTTTGATGAGGAAGCCTATCGTGCCCTTTCTTAGCATGGCCCGCACCTCCAGCAGCAGCTGATGGATGTGGTTTTCCTGCCGGGCCACTGGTGGTATTTGGGGATACTTTCGTTGAAATTCCAGGATGTGTCCGTGAGAGTGAGCGTCCAGCACCCAACGGTCGGTGGAGATGGTCTTCCACACGCTGACGAAGTTCGCCAGCCGTCCTCCCACGGGGGTGCATGGGTGGGGGCTTGACGCCATGGCCGGTTCAATCCTGTTTTGACATCAAAGGGCTGACTTGACGGTACAACGAGCCACCTTCACTGAAACCTTTGGAGTATCCTTGGGATTTGCCGCCTGAGGTCCAAAAGGAAGGCCGCCGCTGTTGAAGCATGCCCAGGGCACGAGCCATCTGTTAGGCAGAAACCTGTGCAGTTCCCTCTAGGACCACTGCAAAAGATTTAAGACTACAAGTGTTTGGCAGTAAACCCACTTGGTAGCAGTCTGTACCACACAGATTCACTTGGTAGCTGTGGCTGAGCAGTCAGACTTCCCTCAAGAAGAGTTAGGCAGTATACAGAGTATTCACAATAGGTCAAGAGCACACAATAGAACAAGTAAACACTGACCAGGGCTTGGTGTAAAAGAGATATCATTATTTATTTAAAACCACATCTAAAAAAAGACACAGGAACTAATAGTAAGCAATTCAGAAACACGGTCACTACAAGATATACAGTCCCTTAAAAGAATATTAGACATGTCTTAAGTAAAGCCCCACTTATTTTCAGACAGCGGTGAGCGCTTAACGTAGATGGCACTCTAATAGTTCGTTTTAAAAAGGGAGAGAAAAGCAGGAACAAATTGAAACAGATCCCAACACTTTTACAAGAACAGAACAAGAGAGGAAGGCAAAGTAAAACCGTGAGTTTAGAGTTCAGTAGGCCGGATCCACTTTAAGGGGATCAAAACGAAATGTGTCCAAGGTCACACAGTTGCAGTGCACAAAAGTCTTGTAAAGGTTCAAAAAGAGTTGGACCAAAGAAAGGGACCAGTTAGAAGGTCAAGGCGGCCAGCCCAGTCCAGAAGGTTAAGGGCTTATTATTACCTTGTAGCAATCTTCACAAAGGGAGGCCTGGCAGACACGGTACCTTAAAGTGGTGAGAACACTCCAGCGGGGGCAGTTGTTCCTGGCAGCGGGTGCAAGTCGGTGCTTCGTCCGGGGGAAGAGAGGATCTCGTCGTGGAGGAAGACAGGAGTCCGTTGCACTGCCAGGGAAGAAACCAGCCGTGGAGTTTCTCAGGTACAAGGAGCGGTCCGTTGATTCGCGGTTCAGTGGCTATCCGGCCGCCGGGGTGCTTGTCACGGGCAGTTCGACCACAAACCGGTCTGGGGTGCGAAGAACAGAAGGTAAACTAGTTGTGCCCACCAGTCAGGGGAAGAAGCCTCTCCAGCCAGGAGAGCTTCTCTGTCATCGGGAAGTGGTGAGTCGGTTCTGCAGGGCTCCACCGGTGGTGTCGTCATGGTAGGTCGGCTCAGCTTCTCCCTCGTCGGATTCTCAGGTCCTGTGGCGACTTCTGAAGTTCCAGTCCCCAAAGCCCTGCTTTTATGCAGCATACCCCCATTCACTCAGCCTAGCTGTCAATCAAACATGCTAAGTGGTGAGCCGGGCCAATCACACAAGAGTGCGACTTGAGTTACCAAGGTAACTCAGTCCGGGGTGCCTAAACGGGTGCCTAAACCCCCTCCCACACTCCCTGTGGTACCCAGACAGAGTGGCACCACTTTTGGAGGCTTCTGTGGAGAAGCCCACCAAAAAGTGGAACAAAGGGCTCGACTTGGGTTGGAGTCACAGAAGAGAACACAAACGCCATTTTTGAAGCGAGACTTGGCAAAAAATACCAACCGGAGAATTCATATTAATTAAATAAACCGGCGGTATGTTCGAGGCTATGAGAATTAAATAATTAAAGTTGGTAGCCTCGAACAATGGGAAAATCCCATAGGGAAATATTTGCGGTTGAATATAAAATGTAGTTTCCACTGCCACCAGCCAAAACTCGATCAGGGGGACGGAGACGTGCCCCCTCGACTAACAGACCCCGGGGCAATCGAATTGCCCCGACCAGTACGTCTACAATATGATGGTTTGTACTGGTTTATGTTAATAATTTGGGACTAATAAAGTCAATGGTGAATTTACATGCCCTGGGAGACAGTAGTCAGTCTCAGGTATGGAGTCTATGGTGGGGTGTCACTGTGACACCCCTGTGTTACTGCAAGGAGGGTGCTGTGTAACACACATAGTAAAAACACATGAGACCCTATGGAGTAAAGGACCCCATAGCCCATAAAACACATTACCAGTCAAAGGAATACCATAAATCATGTCCAAGAGTGGGAGAAAAAAAGAGTCTCACTCTTGGCAGGAGAAAAAAAACAAACTACAGAAATCCAGCAAAGCTGCTGGGGGACTCACTAGGTTAGGAAATTCAGCCTAAAGAGAGAATTCTCCCTAACACCGTCTCCATGTCCCTCTTGATGGCCTGAAGAGACTCATCCACGGCCTTCCCGAACAAATTGTCTCCATTGAAGGGTATGTCCAACACCCTCGACTGAACGTCCGGACGAAAATTGGTGGCCTTCAGCTAGCCCCGTCGGCCCATTTGGAGGAACCCCTTGTCAGCGATGTCCATGGCCACCTTGATGGCATGGTCTGACGCCACCTCGCCTTCCCACAGGATCTCCAAAGCTTCCGACTTCTTGTCGGGAGGGAAGTCCAGGAGAGGAGTGATCTTGAAGCACAGCTTCCCCACAATGGCGAGAGCGTTGGCGGCCTTGATGGTCGTCGCCATCGATGAAATAACTTGTCGCCCCATGGCATCCAACTTCTTCCCCTCACTGTCTGGGGGGGTGGGGGTGGGGTGGAGGTCACCGAAGAGTAGGAGAAAGAAGACTTCTTATTGGCTGCTGCCAAAACCACAGAGTGTGGCGATGGTTGGGTCTGCAAGCAATTGGGTGCAGAGTCCGGCACCCTGTACTTCTTCTCGTAACGGTCCCTCTTTGTGGGGCCATGGAAGGGTTCTTCTTGAGGGCCAACCCTTCGCCCCAAATGTCATCCAGGAGTGGGACAGACACGACGGTCTTCCTCTTGGCCTCACAGCACTGGTATAGGAAACCTTCTTTCTTCTCAGGGAAGAGCGGGAAGAGCTCTGAAGCCCTGGAGATCATGGCGTGAAACAAGCCTATCTCGTTGGGTGGTGAAGATCTGGGAGGCAGAGACGGGAGGTCTCCCAACCCACCGTCATCGTGTCTGGATCCGTCAAAGGGTGGCAAGGAGGTGGAGGATGAAGGAGGATGAACTCTCCTCTTCTTGGTCGGTGGTTCCCCTGTTGGTACCAGCACAGTGGGAGGGGCCGCCGGGGCCACAGGCATCCTTGTCTGGATCTCCGAGACCAGAGTATGCAAAACAGAGAATGTTTTGCCGAGATATCTCCAGGTGACCACTGAGGCAGCTGCGGTGACGGAGGTGAGACCGGAGACTGAGGCGCAGGCTGGTCGTCAAGGCCGCCACCGCCGTGCTGTTCCTCATCTATCTCCTCGTCCGTCTCCTCGTCCTCTCCCTCGTCGGAATCCTTGCCGTAGGGCTTGCCCTCGACGCACCTCTCCTCCTGGATGGTCTGGAGGCAGTGAAGCTCCTCCTGTGAGGAGATATCTGTGACTTGGAGGACTACTGGGCCTCCCCCCCCTCTTGTCTGTGACCAGCGGGGACAGTTTTGGTGAAATGACTGGCATCATCTTCTCCGGTGTCTTCTCAATGGCCTGAAAAGAGGACTCCCTCCTGGCAGGCAGGCAGGGATATTCTCACCTTTGGGAGCATCCTCCAGCGGTTCCGCCACAGCGGCCTTCGCCGAGTGACGCCACATCCCCTTCGATGGAAGGCTGGGCCTTCGTCGCATGCACTTGGGCCTTCACGGCCATGATCGAACTTGCAGCCTTCTCCTTAGGGGGAGGGTCAGTGCCCTGCTCCCCCTTGGCCTCCTCCGGCAGGACGGTCTTGGGCTTCTACTTGAGCTTGCCTGGGTGGTCCGACTTTCTCTTTGAGGAAGATCCCGAGCATTGGCTGGTGACCGAAGCCGCTCGGGACGCTGTACTCGCCCTAGCCGCTGAGGAGCCTGTTGCAACGGCGCTCCCGGTGATAGTGGACTCGCGGTGCTTGGCCTTTTGTTGGGCCCCCCGTGCGAGGAGCGTCCTCAAAGGTCTTAGAAGACCGCTCGGTTTTCTTGGTAGTATGGGAGGCATGCTGCTGGGACCCACCCAGGGTCTGCCTTGGCCTGTAACCACTCCTTGAGCCGCCAATGTGATCCTTCAGCATGCGGGGCACCATCTCCTGACAAAACGCACCGTCGTCCTCCACGTTCTGTTGGGTCCGGGTACAGGCAGTAGAGGTACTTGGAATGTCTGTTGTCCGAGAAGACATTACGCAAGCCGCAGTCAGAACAAATCTTGAAAAGGGGAGCCAAATCCTTCTTTTCCTCTGACATGTCCACGCGGCGTAGGCCTTCAAGAAACTTCTGGAGTCCTCCAAGAAGAAATTAGATGAAAATTCTCCCTTGAGGGTCGGTGAAGAGTCCGAAAAACGGGTCCCCATTAATCGGAAGGATGATCGATGGAGCACGAGGCTCGATTGACTGAAAAAATAGAGTTAAACTCTTCCAAAAAGCAAAAAACGCAGTAAAAGCTTGAGAGCTAAGCACAAGGACTCCCAACACTCGAATGTGCGGTAAACATCTGAAGATAGCTGCAAGAGGAGGGGCTTGGGTAGAGGGCAGTCATTGGCTGGGGGCAGTATGACCCAGAGACCAGCGATTGGATGTTAGGAGAAAGACAGTTGAGAAATGAAACTGATTTTTTTCTTTACCGAGGATTTCCAGTCTGACGACTGGGAATATTCATGAGCATGTGAATCCATGCCAGACCCCATGCTCGAGAACTTCAGGTACTTTTATGCGCTCGGACTGGCCCTGGATGGATGTGCTGAGTCAGAACCACTCATATTATGGAAGTGATCAATGGATGTTTCTTTGTTAAACTGTTAATGCTGCATGTAAAGGTTTTTAAAGTAAATATTTATTCTTTGATGCTGGACAAGTAGATAAGGAAGTTCATGCAGAATACTCACCTCTGTCTCTTTAATAGAATCTAAATCCACACTCCGGACAGTGAGGGGAAATGGACATTGTGCTCACCCTCTGGTCCTGGTCCTGTTTCCAATTAAAGACTTTCTTTGTAGTGTAGTGCAGACTTTGGTTTATTTATTTTGCTAGTGAGCAAACTAGCAAACAATTAGTTATTTACCATTGGAAATGCCTTAATGGTGAATGATGTATGCATTCATAGATTACCCATGCATATAAATTGGCAGATGCAGGATTGGGAGGCAGAAATATTTTAGCAATACCCCAACTGGTTGCCATGGGGTGCGTCTGGGATACACAAGCAAAGGTGTGCAGGTGCCACTCCAGAGGTGATGCCAGTGCTCGAAAAAGCCACCACCGCACACCCTCCAAAATCAGTTTTACCTTTATTCCCCACGCAAAGAAGCATGGAAAAGGAGGACCAATATAGAATACGCTCATGTCAATTAAGAAACTATGTATCCCTAACCTGACAGCAAGGTGCAACATTGTGATGAGTAGTTTCCAGGAAGAGCCCAGTATCCACATCATGGAGGCAAGTAACAATCAATCAAATGGATACTTTTTTTCTGCAGATCCTTCATATACAAAAAGACTTATTAAAATAAAAAGGGGGTGGAGAAATGCCTCTCTGTCCCTGTACTAGAAGTGTTGTCCTACCTAACACCAATACTAAGTGTCTGTCGATTTTGGAATGTCCAAAACAAAATCGTCCCATGACCAAAGTACTATTCTGGCCCTCAGATTCTAACGAAATAAACTCCACGGTGAAAAGGGTCATGTCTTTGGCCTGGAGTGGGCTATAAATGTTCAAAAGGAAAAATGTGCAACTCCAACACAAAAGTTCCGGAAGGATAGAGTTCCTTGTTCCAGAGGGTGGTTCCCTTCCCCTTGATTTCTCTTTCCCCTGTTGCATATTCAAAGATATCAGTTCCTTGCGTTTCTCTTCATTCACAACACAACACTAATGCCCCGTTGCCACTTAAGATTTTAGATTGCGTCACGTATACCCAGATGTTAGAGTAGTTTAATACCCATATGGTACTACATGAAAGGCAATCTGGCTTCAGGCAGGGCCATGGCTTTGTTGGACCTTAAGTCCAATTTAGCGAGCAGGCTGGACATGGATAAGACGGCAGTTCCTCATGCTGCTGGACCCGTCTGTGTCTTTTCACCTGGTGGATCACACATTGCTGTTCACCAGGTTGAAGGAGGTAGCACCGTTTTATGATGCCGCCATAGCATGGATAAAATCCTTCTTAAAAAAATAAAATATGTAGGGTGTGCAGTGACTTGGCAGAAGCAGTACCAAGAATTCAGCATTGCAGAGTTCCACAAGGAGCTTGCCCGTCACCATCCCTGTACCATGATTTCACAGTTCCTCTTTTTAAGCTGTTGGAGAAAAAAGGTATTGAGATCAAAAACTACGAAGATGACACTCAATGTGTCATCCCTTTCTCCGGCGACTACGTTCAGCACACTAAGATTGTTTGCATGGTGGAGAAAGGTTTGGCATTAAACAAAGAAAAAATGAATTAATGGCAGTTTGTACAGCAAACAAAATTGATACGCTTGGGGACAATTACAAGATGTTTAGGGTGGCAGGCTGTAACCTGGACACCAAAACAAAGGTAAAAACCTTGGGTGTTCAGTTGGATCAACCTCTCACTATGAAAGAGCAAGTGAGTAGTCTAGTCTCGTCATCAGCATAGTATAGTATATAAAACTGCTGACCCAGATCTGGCCATTTATCTCAAAATCTAATTGTCAGATAATAGCGAGAGCGATTATTGGATCAAAGATGGATTATTGTAGTTCTCTTCTTGTTGGCATTAATATATCAGAGTACGCTACAGTTCAGGTCATACAAAAAAGCACAGTGAGAGCAGTTGCTGGTCTTAGAAAAAGAAATCATGTAACCAAAACAAGAAGAGACTTGCACTGGTTACCCATCGAAGAAAGGATTAAGTTCGGTCTCCTTGTCATTGTGCATAAAAGTCTCACTTGTACTGGGTCCGTGTACCTGAGTGATGCTTTAGTTGTAAAATCCAATACAAGAGCGGTCAGATCGAATAATACACAGCAGCTTACTGACTCGAGTGAAAAAAGGTGCTTTTTATGCAGCAGCCCCAACAGGCTGCAATGCTCTCCCAGAAGAATGCAGGAAGATCAGCATCACCGAAAACCTCAAAAAGAAGTTAAAAACACTCCTTTTCCAAGTAGTTAATAAGCAGGCTTAGCTTGCACCAACATCTTTTTCTCTTACGCCATTTCACAGGGCATGTATGTATGCTTGTTGTGCCCATTAGCCTTTATATTTATCTTATTAGGATGCCTGGTGTACTCCCCAGCCAGGTTTTTACTCCTCTCTTCTTTGGTTTCACACAGCCTTTGGCTAGTCCCGATATATCCCTCTCAGGACCCCTTTTGGTGATGTATTTCAAATAATACACTCCTAGGTCTGTCCTTGCTCGGTCAGTTTCCCTTCTAGGGCTTTCTTTTGTGGAGACACACACACTTACCAGGTACAGTCTACTGCTAAGGCTTTCTTGAACACACTTACATTGCCTGGTATACTATCCTGCCAAGGCTTTTCTTCATGTGGGCTCTGAACCCACTTTCAAACGTAATATCTTCTTGGGTCTGCTTTATCTAATTCTGTATCTGTCTGGTACAGTATCCTGCCAGGGCTTTTTTTAAATGTGTAATTCATACACTGACATTCCTGAAAGTTTCTTAATATTTTTTTGTTTTCGCTTTCAACAAAATGTTCCCTCTCTTTGAAATGCCTGAATTGTTTTCTTTACAATTATTTGCCTTTGGCATATCTGCCAATACGCTCTGGTGTCCCTGCTTCCCTTGCGGGGTCTCACCGGTTCTTGCTGGCGTGCTTCGTTCCTCTTGCGGTAAACCGGTTGCGGTCGTTGGGCGTATGTCCCTGTCTCGCCGCCTTCATGGCTCGACTTCTTTACCTCTCACGGTCCCTGCTGGGCCTTTCTGATTCATGTTAGGCTAGTAAGGCAAACCCTGCCGCTCCGCACCTACAGACGCCCAGGAACCCTGTGTTGGCTTCTAACATTCTTGCAGTGTGTCTTCTCTCATCGTCAGCTTTCCTCTGCTTCCTCGCTGCTCCACGGAACTCCACGTAGCCCCATGGTCTCCCAGGCCTTACATAGAGAAGCATCTTTCTCTCTCCAGAGGCACGCCCCAGTCAGCTGTTGCTGCTGTTTAAATCTCCCGGCTATAGGTATGTGCTCCCAACAACTAAAGCGCAACTTGTGTTCTTGGTCTTTTCTGCTTTGCATCACTCAGCTCATCGTCCTCATCCCAGCATTCTTGCAGTTATGGGAATGGAAGTCCATTCTTGATGTTTTACATGGAAAGTTTGGTTAAGTGCTTTCAGAAGTCTTAAAGTACAAGTTAGTTCTGAATAACGTATAGGCAAAGTCTGAGGAGAAATCGTCATGAGTTTTGGAGGGTAAGTCAGATCTTAATTGTTTACATACAGATCTTGTTAGAAGGAACTTTCCTAGAGGAGTGAGGGGAGGTGTTACACTATGCCATTAAGGCATTGTGTATGGATTGGATATCCTCAAGAGAGGAAGGGAAATACCATGCCTTGTCCGATGGTGCCCTGCTACTCCCCCTCAGGTTGTCACCCCCATATAATTCTCCCTCATATAGCCGCCGCCAGGATCAGGTAGTAGCTGCCATCCCTTGGCCACATGGGAAGAGGTCACCGCCTGGAAAGGAGTGATGACACCATCGGATCATAGAGGGTAACACAATTATTGAACACAATTTTGTCAGTTCAGATAGAGTGGGACAGTTTATATATCCGTCCTAACTACTTTTATAAAGCTAAAGAGAAAACACTAAGTCCTTTTCGACTCCACCCTGCACAAACTTTTCTCAACCTTAGATGAATGAGAAGGAGAAAATAGCACAGTTAGGTTGATCTTCTATGTCAATGGAATGTAGTAATCATCCTAGCAAGGGAAAAGGACCACCCTATAAGTATGTCAATCTGGAGAAAAAAACTTCACAAAAGGAGGCTCCAACTCGCAAAGTGTACACTTCTCCGACTCATCTTGAGGAGGTGTTTGCTGTAAAAACCAAAGTGTGACAGAGTAACATCTGCAAGGTCTACTCTTGTGATTTTAAAATAATTGTAGAAATGAAAATAAATGGAATTTGTAGGAAAGTATGTTTTGCTTAACAGACATTCCATATGCTGCGTAGTTGAAAAGTAATATTTGTGGCTAAACCGGGTGAGCATCAGAACCAATAGTGTGAGTAACTATCATTGACATGAGCATAGTGATAAATGTTAACTAAGGCTGTGCCTAGTCCAAAGACACGCAAGCAGCTGGAGAGTGAAAAGGCAACCTTCCAGTACAAAAAGCTGCATGCAGCCTGAAAGTTCCTAATGAGAAATTGCACAGCAGCTTCTCATGATATCTTTCTTTGAAAGCCCATCGACAGTAGAGAGATGATTTTATGTTCTAAAGAGGTCTATTGGTGCCCCTCACCCGAACAGTAACAAACATAGCAATCGGATGAAATAAGATGTAATCAGGAAGCCTATTAGGGCCACAATTCTGACAACAGTGAGATTTTGTTATAAATAATAAAGTTTCATGTTAAACCTCCGTTGGTATTTACAATGTTGTCTCCTACCTGGTGTCTATACACCAACAACCTACACTTTGGGAGAAAGGTACTCAAATATATAGCAGCATATTGCCAAAGGGGTAAGGTACGCAGTAGTATGTACAAACGGAACGTTATGGTTATATATTTATTTTTGCATAAATACATGTAATCCTAATTTACCATTCACTCAGTCCTGGGACAGGGTGCAAAGGCTGAGAAAGCAACCCCGTCCAGAACCGACACCATCTGGCCTTAGCCCCACCCATTAAAGCACTAGGTCTTACACCAAGTGACACCATTACACCTAAAGTAGGTGAAAAGGCGTGGACTTCCAAAGGAAAGGGATTACCTAATGCAGCAATGGCCTTTGTTCTTATTTAAGGAGAACATGGGCAGAGCTAAGACAGACCGGGAGTTCAGGAACAGTACATTTCTTTAATCATTTTTGATTCTATGTAAGTTAACTTGTCGCACCAAACCAGGTCTAGTGGGGATCTGTTTGATTGAATAGTATTCCCATTATCAATTGGGTGGGCAGACAAAACAGATCCGTAGCAATTTCCTAACAAACAATTTAATTATTTCCCCTATAGCCAACTAACACAGGGTGATTTTGCTGAAATTCAAAAACAACAATATCACTTTCAATGTGAATAAAAATATAGACTGTAAAGTAATTGAGAACTCATTTCGTTTTGCCAAACCTAAAATTCCCTAAAGGTAGGGGTGCATAAAAAACAAAATTCCTAACTATTCACCATTTATCAAACCCTGCCTTAAAGCAGAGGGGTGCTGAATGTAAACTGAATATCTGGGTTTTTGGTGCCGGGGCAGAAAAGTGTCTTGCCAAAATTTAATAAAGTGAAGTCCCGGATTGAAAAGCATACTCTCTACTGAGAGTGGGATAGTAACTCCTGGTAGAAGAGATTATTCATTGCATTCTAGTGAAGGAATAAAAACTATGCCATCTCAGAGTATGGTGGTTACAGATAAGGATACATCCCAAAACTCTTACGAGACAAGAACTAGTAGATTTCTGAAAGTGTGCTCGCTGTAAAATGTGTAATTTCATATCGAAAAAACCTTTCATAAGTTCAAATGGTTTAAAATGGAAATACAAACATAAGATCTCATGTTTGACAACATTTGTAGTATATGTTATCACATGTACATGTGGTTTACATTACATTGGTTCGACCATAGGAGCTTTGAAGTTACAGCACTATAGAGCTATTAAAAATGGAGATGTTATATATCCCCTTGCAGGACATTTCTCACAAAAACATGGTGGCAAGGTAAATGAGAGGTCATTCTTAGGCCTAGCCCATGTACCCCAGCATAAAAGATTAGGTGATAGAGAACTCAAATTGCGGCAACTAGAGGCCTCATTAATTTGTAAATATGACATACTGAGACCCCAAGGTTTTAAACATTGATTCTGAGATGTTTGTGTTCCTGCAATGAATTTAAAAGTTATCATGATGAAACTGATTTGGATACATTTTGACAGGTTTGAGTCAAATAGTGCTATGGATGTAAGAATTTGAATATGCTTAGACACTAATTTCAGACAACTAGTAAATACACGGATACAATTATGTAATCTTGAGCCAATAATAAACAGCACATATGCTAACACTTTACATATATAGATCTTATTGTTGCTTTTAACTTAAGAGGCAATAGAATCTATCCAGTTTTTATTAGGAACCGAGATACGTTTTTATACTTAATATTTTTAATGTCATTTATGCACTGGCAGTTTAAGCATTTAATATATAGCAGTGTAATATTATGCTGCTTTATATAAATTAGATCTTATTTACATTTATGTTACTGTATTGTGTTGGTATTATGTGCTGCTTATTTGAAAATGCACTTGCACTTTTTTGATATAGGCGTTGCATTTGTTGACCATTATATTGTAATACTGAATGAAAATGCACTGCCATTTTTGATATGGTAGATTGGGATATGTCATCTATCACTGCCATTTTAGATCTAAGACCTTGCGTCTATATTCTTGCACTGAATTGAGCAATAACAGGTCTCAAACTACTTTGAAAAATATACTGTTTATTGAATTTGCACTTGCACTTGCACGTTTTACTCGTGCTGCTAATTGTACTATGCTGCTGTAGACTACAGCACTAGCTCTTTCATTAAGAATATTTGGGCATACCTCAGACTGCCATCCTGTGCTGCCTTTTTGAGATACACTTGCACTTTTGTTCTAAAATGACAGCGTTTCAACTGATCATTGGTTTCAGCTTTATGATACTGCATTTATGCAAGTTTAGAATTAATAAAGTTACTCACCTTAGTGACTACCTTACTCGTAGTCCATAGTCCCCTTTCCTCCATACTTTTGGGACATTCCGTCCTGTGGGATGGGACCAGAGCACTTGTTGTAAAAAAGCATCACATTGAAAAATGTGTCCTTCTCTTTTTACGCGGGGTATCGTACGCGGCCGTAACCCCGACCTCCTTAGCTCCGCTCCGCACATCGCCCTTCAGTCCTTTTCTATCGCCAGGTCTGAGACCATTTAAGCAATAATAGAGGATATTTATTAGAGGGGAGGGCGTGCGGGCGTATGGAGGAAAGGGGACAATGGACTAGGAGTAAGGTAGTCACTACGGTGAGTAACTTTATTATACTCCTACGTCCCGTTCCCTTTCCTCCATACTTTTGGGAGATTACCAAGCGCACTCCTTATAGGATAACGGGTGGATGGAACTCCTTTACTGAAAGAGGTTTTTAAGAACAGCTTGTCCAAACTGAGCATCAGCACTGGAGCTCAGGTCTAAGCAGTAATGCTTCACAAAAGCTGATGGGGAAGCCCATGTGGCTGGCTTGGCAATGGTTTCCCAGGGAACATATTTTTGGAAGGCAATGGCAGCAGCCTTGCCCTGCACAAGATGGGCATGAATTCCCTTTGGAGGTTGAAGGCCCTGAACGGAATACGCTTCAGAGATACAGGAAGCAATCCATCGGGAGATAGTTGCTTTCGAAGCCGGCTTTCCTTTTGGGTCTCCAAAGGTCACCAAGAGCTGGGAAGAGTTCCGATGATTAGATGTTCTATCCAAATAAAACTTTAGAGCTCGCCTTATATCCAAATTATGCAGAACCCTCTCGGCATCTGAAGCTGGTCTGGGAAGAAAACTGGTAAGGAAATCGACTGGTTTAAATGAAAATCCGATACAACCTTTGGAAGGAAAGAGGGATTGGTCCGGAGGACAACCTTATCCTTGTGAAAGGCGAGGAATGGAAGTTCTACCGACAAGGCCTGAAGCTCACTTACACGCATTGCCGAAGTTACCGCAATCAGAAAGGCCATTTTCCATGTAAGGAATTTCAAGTCTCCCGTAGCCATGGGTTTGAAGAGTTTATGACAAAGCAGTAAGGACCGCATTCAGATCCCCACTTAGGATGCGGGCTGCGCACAGGTGGATACAGATTCAACAGACCTGCAAAGTGCCTTTTAATGACAGGGTTTGCCAAAGAAAAAGAGCAAGAGTCCGTGGACAGGTAGGCGGCAATAGCCGAGAAATATGTTCTACAAGACAAAACATGCATGCCTGAAGCTGCCAGATGAGAAATGAACTACAGCACTGTGTAGATAGCAGCTTCTCTGGGGTCCAGCTTTTTTGCTAAACACCAGTGACAGAAACAGAGCCTTTTGCTCCTATACTGAGACCTGGTCGAAGGTTTTCTAGCCACTTGGATAATACGTATATTATCCACTGACAAATTGAAACTCTTAAGATTTGAACTCAGGCCACCAAGCTGAAAGATTGTGGGGAGGGGTGCCACATCTGCTGATCGCTCTGGGGAGAAGCAGGTCAGGAATCAGCGGGAGCCTGATCGGTGAGCAGACTGACAGATGCTGAAGCTCCGAAAACCAGACTCTGGCTGGCCACCACGGGGCTATGAACAGGAGAGTGCAATTAGACGTGTTCCTGAGCTTGCATAGCGCCCGGTGAATCAGAGTAAGAGGCGGGAAGGCCTAAGCCCTCATGTTGTGCCACAGAATCTCGAGAGCATCCCCCAGGGAAGAGGCTCCGAGCCTGCTCCTGGGAGCATAAAGACAAAGTTTCCTGTTCAATGAAGTCGGAAAGAGGTCCACTTATGGAGTGCCCCAATGGCAAAAAAGTTCAGAGAGGATCTCTGTGTTCAGCTCCCCCTCGTAGCTGACCACCGCTCGCCTGCTGACAGAGTCTGCCGTTACATTCAGCTGACCCGGAATGTGTGCCGCCAACAGACAAACACTGTGCTGAATGGCCCATTCCCAAATCTGAATGGCTAGATCTACAAGGGGGGGGTGACCTGGTACTCCCCTGCTTGTTGCAAGAAACAAAGATTAGGTGGAAACCCAATCATACAGCCGCTCTCTGGAATCCCAAACTGGGTTCTGTATTTGTTGTAATTTTGCTATGTATAGTTCCTTTAGTCCAATTCTTGGAAAAATACGAAAGTCAAATATATAATGGTTTTCAATGTTGGTTTATCCATCAATTAGGAAATTATTTCATTGAAAGAAGTGGCAAGTAGCCACCAATAATGTTCTTCGTGAGGAAGAGATTGCCATAAATCACTCTATCCGTAGACTTATATCGTGCCAATGCATTTCGGAATACAACAAATTCCTTCATCAGGGCAAGTCTAAAACATAACATTCAAATGCAATTGTGCCAACCATCCCATGGTTAATATCCATATAGAATAATTCCCATATTTAAAACAACGTAAATATATAAATATCAACATGAATAGTCATCATCCAAGTAGTTGAAAAAATAAAAGTAAACACATACCCGACAATGTAATGAGCCGGATCAGAAGGCAGGTCAAAAGATAGAAAATAAGAAAACAAATCAGTACAAAGGTAAGTAAAGACGTCCTATAACAAAATGGAGGGAATTGGGTCCATTACCTGATGTAGGTGAGTAATGGCGAAATCTATGTTTCAAAGGCCAGGCTGCTCCACCGTATACAGCGAGCAGGTGCTGTAAATAGTAAAGTGAATATATATATGAAGGACCTATCCAAAGTGTAGCTAATCGCTAATGGAGAAAACAAACGTGGATTGTAGCTCACCATATGTAGAGAACGAAGCGGAGAAGTTCTCTCTGCGTTTGCTGAAGGCAGACTGTCTTCGTTGCATCGGCGCGTTGCCGAGCAACCTGGTTTTATAAGACACGTGATTGAAGGCAAAATGGCCTCCTTGCATCGGTACGTTGCCGAGCAACTCAGTTGTGTAAGATACCTGATCACGTCTCCATGAACACGAGCTGCGACCCGTGTCTGGGAACTGATCAATGAACTTAAATATGATCAAAATACCTAATTAGTGAACCTCCTGGGACAGTAATGATAAAAGTCATCGCCTAATAATCAAAAAAGAAATTAGTAGTATGTCATCCATGGACAAAGAAAAAATACTAAGAGTAACAGAACCCAATTGGATCAAAGTAATGGGGCTATACTATTATGAACCTGCCTAAGTTGGATGGATGGAGACTAGGGAGCAACCCTAGGACTGTACCTCATATTGATAGTATGTGCCTTAATGCCGCTAGTGGTGTCGTCCAGACAGACGGCACCTCGGGTCCTGGGGGAACTCCAGGATGCGCAACATGCAGGACATTTTAAACATGGAAAACATCTCTTATTCATATACATTCGAGTGACCCTCAACATTCAGGTCATATGCGTACTGGTGTCAATCTAAACCAAACGATGCTAAATACAATATAAAAAACAATTAGAGAAAACAATTAGAGAAACAGTGAAAGTTGATCTCCTCATTTAACCCATTGGGTGCCAAGCTGTCAAGTTTGTCAATCCAGTATGTCTCTCTGCGATTCAAACTTTGGCATAAATCCTCATGAGGGCTATTCTTGGTTAGAACTTCCAAAATCACAAATTTTATTTGTGACATGTTATGTCCATTGGCCCTCCAATGCCGTGCCACGGCTGAATTGATGTTTGCATTACGAATACAAGATCGGTGTTCACCCCACCTCAACTTGGCTGTTCGGGTTGACTGTCCCACATAAAATTTCCCACAAGGGCATTTAATGCCATAGATGATATTACTGCTGTCACATGTAGCAAAAGTCTTAAGTATAATCTTCTGCCCCGTCCTTGGATGGTTAATGGAGTTTCCTTTAATAACAAAATTACAGTTGACACACTGTAAACAAGGAAAAGTCCCAGTCCGTTGTGTCATAGGTTCCCTGGCTGTAGGTTTCGTCTGCACCAGATAATCCCTTAGGTTCCTACTGCGTTGGTATGCAAAGATTGGTTTCTCACTAAAAATATCTTGAACTCGGCTGTCATTCTTGAAAATCTCCCAATGTTTCATAATAGTTTTCTTGATTTTGTTACTTTGCGTAGAGAACTTAGATACAAATACTGGTGACTTTAATTCTCTCTTACTTTTGGGATTCTGTTCTGATAATAGAGTCTCTCGTGATACGGCATCAACTCTGTCAGATGCCAGATCGAGTTCATTCTGCTTGCATCCCCGGGCCAAAAATGTTTCTTTCATTTCCATCTGTTGCATTTTGTGGTCTTCAGGATCACTCACTATTTTCTTGACCCTAAGTAATTGACTGTATGGTAAATTCTTCAGTAGGCTCGGCTGATGGAAACTGAGGCGGTGCAGGAGATTATTCCGATCTGTCACTTTCCGAAACAATGAAGTGCTGTAGCTAGTAAGTTGCTTTCTGACTTGTACATCAAGGAATGTTATGATTTCATATGAGATCTCTCTAGTGAACTGTACCCTCTGGTCGATGCTATTTAGATACACAAAAAATGTTTCAAAAGACTCTCTGGTTCCTTTCCAAATTCCAAAGATATCGTCTATGTATCTTGTCCAGATCCGGATGTCCTTATTCCATTCCTGTTTATTCAATACATGGTCTGTTTCAACTTTATGCATGAAACGGTTGGCATACGAGGGTGCCATGGTGGCTCCCATTGAAGTCCCTGCAGTTTGTAGAAAAAATTGGTTGCCATATTGAAAATAGGAGTTCTCAGCAATAAATTGCAACAATGCCAGTATGAATTCCTTCTGGGCACGTATCTCAGGTGCTTTCAGTAACAGCCATTCTACAGCCTCTATCCCCAAGTCATGGGGTATAGAGGTGTATAAACGCTTCACTTTTATAGTAAACATCAAATCTTCAGGCAAAGGTGTCAATGAGCTAAGCTTTTGTAGGAAGTGGGTGGTATCCCTTGTGTAGGTGTTGGTCTCTTGTATCAATGGCTATAAGAAGAAATCTATATAGATCCCTAAAGGTTGGTTGATGCTCTCTATCCCCGCAACAATTGGTCTACCTGGTAGTTTGATGGCATCTTTATGGATCTTCGGCAACGTATAGAAATGAGGTATTCTAGGATGTTCATCCAAGAGAAATTTTTGTGTATGCTCGTTGATCCAATCCAATTCAAATGCTTTAACTAGTAGGCTCTTCAAATTCTGTTTGATCGAAAAGGTGGGATCATGGTCCAAACTAGCATATGTGGTCTGGTCTTGGAGCTGTCTTCTACATTCAGTATCATAGTCACATGTATTCTGAATAACCAAAGCTCCTCCCTTATCTGCAGGACGAATGGTAATACTCTTATCACTAAACAGGTCTCTGATCAATCTCATCTCATGTGGTTTTAAGTTCCTGCACGGAGGATTTCTGTAGCTGATTCGTTCAAGGTCCCGGGTGACTAGTCTCTGAAATATTTCTATGGATGGTACTATAATGGGTGGAACAAACCCACTTTTGACTCTAAATTCTTGAGACTTTCAAGAACAAACCCACTTTTGACTCTAAATTCTTGAAAGACTTTCCTTGTGGGAAATTTTATGTGGGACAGTCAACCCGAATAGCCAAGTTGAGGTGGGGTGAACACCGATCTTGTATTCGTAATGCAAACATCAATTCAGCCGTGGCACGGCATTGGATGGCCAATGGACATAACGTGTCACAAATAAAATTTGTGATTTTGGAAGTTCTAACCAAGAATAGCCCTCATGAGGATTTATGCCAACGTTTGAATCGCAGAGAGACATACTGGATTGACAAACTTGACAGCTTGGCACCCAATGGGTTAAATGAGGTGATCAACTTTCACTGTTTCTCTAATTGTTTTCTCCAATTGTTTTTTATATTGTATTTAGCATCGTTTGGTTTAGATTGACACCAGTACGCATATGACCTGAATGTTGAGGGTCACTCGAATGTATATGAATAAGAGATGTTTTCCATGTTTAAAATGTCCTGCATGTTGCGCATCCTGGAGTTCCCCCAGGACCCGAGGTGCCGTCTGTCTGGACGACACCACTAGCGGCATTAAGGCACATACTATCAATATGAGGTACAGTCCTAGGGTTGCTCCCTAGTCTCGATCCATCCAACTTAGGCACGTTCATAATAGTATAGCCCCATTACTTTGATCCAATTGGGTTCTGTTACTCTTAGTATTTTTTCTTTGTCCATGGATGACATACTACTTATTTCTTTTTTGATTATTAGGCGATGACTTTTATCATTACTGTCCCAGGAGGTTCACTAATTAGGTATTTTGATCATATTTAAGTTCATTGATCAGTTCCCAGACACGGGTCGCAGCTCGTGTTCATGGAGACGTGATCACGTGTCTTACACAACTGAGTTGCTCGCCAACGTACCGATGCAAGGAGGCCATTTTGCCTTCAATCACGTGTCTTATAAAACCAGGTTGCTCGGCAACGCGCCGATGCAACGAAGACAGTCTGCCTTCAGCAAACGCAGAGAGAACTTCTCCGCTTCGTTCTCTACATATGGTGAGCTACAATCCACGTTTGTTTTCTCCATTAGCGATTAGCTACACTTTGGATAGGTCCTTCATATATATTCACTTTACTATTTACAGCACCTGCTCGCTGTACACGGTGGAGCAGCCTGGCCTTTGAAACATAGATTTCGCCATTACTCACCTACATCAGGTAATGGACCCAATTCCCTCCATTTTGTTATAGGACGTCTTTACTTACCTTTGTACTGATTTGTTTTCTTATTTTATATCTTTTGACCTGCCTTCTGATCCGGCTCATTACATTGTCGGGTATGTGTTTACCTTTATTTTTTCAACTACTTGGATGATGACTATTCATGTTGATATTTATATATTTACGTTGTTTTAAATATGAGAATCATTCTATATGGATATTAACCATGGGATGGTTGGCACAATTGCATTTGAATGTTATGTTTTAGACTTGCCCTGATGAAGGAATTTGTTGTATTCCGAAATGAATTGGCACGATATAAGTCTACGGATAGAGTGATTTATGGCAATCTCTTCCTCACGAAGAACATTATTGGTGGCTACTTGCCACTTTTCAATAAAATAATTTCCTAATAGATGGATAAACCAACATTGAAAACCATTATATATTTGACTTTCGTATTTTTCCAAGAATTGGACTAAAAGAACTATACATAGCAAAATTACAACAAATACAGAACCCAGTTTGGGATTCCAGAGAGCGGCTGTATGATTGGGTTTTCACCTAATCTTTGTTTCTTGCTGCATTTCTGGGTTTGGGTGTCTCCAGGCCTTTTTCAGCCAGCTCCTGTATACAGGATCTAACTTCCTAACAAAGATTCATCACACTAGAGACCTTTGATAACGCTAGAAAGACTCGATACCCTTGTGGTGCCCACTCAAATTTGCTTCCTACTCCCCTGCTTGTTGACATAAAACATGGATACCGCATTGTCTGTGCGGATACAGACCATCTTGTTCACAATCCCTGGCTTGAAAGCTTTGAGCGCCAGGAAAATCGCCAGAAGTTCCACATCATTTATGTGAAATGGTCTGTCCTGCGGCGACCACAGGTCGAAAACCTGAAGATGATCCATCGTCGCGCCCCATCCGATAAGGGAGGAGTCTGTTGTAATGGTCACCTGAAGGAAAGGCTCCTGACTGGGCGCACCCACCAACAGATTGCTGGAAGATGACCACCAAAGGAGATCCGTCATGTAGGGTGGAACCGGGATCATTTTGGCGTCCCGGACCACCCCCTGGAGCCAGGAGCGCCAAAGAGCCAACTACGTAAATCGCATCTTGAGACGCGCCAGGGGAAGAGCAAGCACGCACGAGGCCATGAGGCCCAGAAGTCTCTGGAACCACCAGACGGACATGCTTTCTGAATGAATGAAGACTTGAAACGTGGTTAACAGATCGGCCATCCTGTCCACTGTCAAGTACAACCTGCAGTCTATCGTGTTTCAACGGAAACCCAGGAATATCAGGTCCTGAGAGATCGTCATGGAGGATTTCCGCCAGTTCACCGACAGACCAAGACTGAACAGGAGCTGAAGGAGAGACTGAAGATTGCTCGAGGCTTTCAATGGACAGGGACTGCGCAGAAGCCAGTAGTCCAAATATGGATACACATGAATACTGTGTAGCCTTAAAAAAGTTGCAATGACTGACATCTTTGTGAAAACACGCGGCGCAGAGCTGAGTCCAAAAGGGAGCACTCGAAACTGACAGTGCTCCTCTCCCAGGGAGAACCGCAGATATTTCCGATGCGGGCTCCAGATCAGAATACGCATATAAGCATCCTGAAGGTCCACAACGCTGAGCCAGTCGCCCTTCTGAAGAGAGGACTTTATTTGGCAGGGTGTAATACTCTTGAATCTCTCTTGGGGAAGACAAAGGTTGAACTGGGAAAGGTCTAGAATGGTGCACAGGCCAGCCTGGTTGGGTTTTGGTACTGTAAACAGACAAGAGTAGAAGCCCTCCCCTCGTTCCACTAGGGGAACGGGTTCTATAGCCCTGAGATCTAGAAGCTTCTGGATCTCGGCTCTGAGGGAGGGTGCCCCCGACTGCTGAAAGGGAGGATTGAAGGGTGGGGTAGGGGGAAGGGGCAAGCGGAAACCCGTCCGAGCGATGGCCAAAACCCACCGGTCGTCAGTGATGGTTTGCCACACCTCCAGATGAGACGAGATTCGTCCTCCCACCGGAGTCTCATGCGAGCCCCAAAAAATATCATTTTGCAGACTTTTCGGCGGAGAGACTACCTGTCCCTGAAGAAGAGGCTGACAACCGAGAGAAAAACCAGCCACGTGGCTGTCTCTCGCGGGAGTTACCCCGGAGGAGCATCAGTCTTGCGTAATCTGCGATCTTGGAACTCTCTAAAGCCTGAATAGGATTGAGATAGGGACCCAGATCTCTGACCTTTCACTGGGGCCTTCACGAGCAGCGACACAGACTTGGCAGTTTGCATGCTCACCTTAGTCTTGGTGAGCTCATCATCCGTTGAAGAATGAAACAACTCTTCAAAGGCAGGTCCAGAACTTAATCTTGGACTTCCTTCGAAAACTTAGTTGCATGAAGCCGAGCCTGACGAGGTGTGTCCAACCCCAGCATGAGGCCACGAGCCGAGATGTCAACATAATGCGCAGCAGCCTACAGCATATCCTCGCCAACACTTTAGTGTCTGACAAGCCGTCTCTAAAGTCTTCTAACCTGTCGACAGGAATGAACTCCGGGAAGTCAGCCAAACATCCCCACAGTTTTATATTCGCCGCCACCAGGATGAGCTCTGCGTTGGCCTGATGCAATTGCAGCACCGAATTGGCAAAAATATTCTTGCCCAAGGAATCGAGCAATTTGTCCTCGTTGGACAGAACTTGAGACGCAGTTGCGGAAGTCGCAGAGGTCGGCTTAGATCGCAAAGTGGCGCCCGCTACCGCCGTCGAGGACGGGAGCGGGTATGACGCCAAGGCTACTTCCTCGGAGGTGTGAAGCCTGTAACGGGCGTCAATTGTTTTATTTATGTGCAGCCCAGTGTGGGTTTTATCCCAGACCTTGCGGGCCTCGGCCAAGACGTCCCTCTGAAAGAACAGGACGGCGTGCTCCTGTGGAGACAAGATTAGCGCCCCAGAAAGCACCCCTTCCTGTGGAGCGGGTGCCTCAGGCACTGTAATGTCAATGAGTGACATGTCCAGTACCCTATTGTGAAATGCTCTTACAGAGCAGGGCTGGTACTCACTGTACCGATCTGCCAAAGGGTCAGCTAGAGCATCTGGATGCCCCGACTGCGACACGACCGGTGTCAGACTGACATCACACTCTGCTGAAGCCTTGTCCACCGGTGACAAGGGAGGCAGAGGCGGAAGAGCCGGAGGAGGGCCGGGACGACAGGTGCCATGATTTCCCTAAAGAGGCCCTTAAAGTACTCCCTCATGGGATCAGAGTTCATTAGACTACGAAAATTTCCCAAAAAAGGCATCCTCTGCCGAGGCCTTAGGCACCGGAGTGGGCAGAGGCCTCTCATGAGGAACAAAACCCCACGGACGTAGAGAGGAGGGCTGCCAAGAGGGCTCGCCTCCAATTGGGTCTACATAGACCAATGGGGCAGATGTAGGAGGAAGCGAGACTAAATGTGGTAGTGGCATCCGAGCACACCAGTCATAGGAAGGGCGGAACAGATTCACGCTGTCGCATGGATAAGGTTGTCCACTAAAAAGAAGGTTCCCAGAACCCGCAGACGATAGTGTGGGTGTGAGGGCCGCTGTAGACCACGCAGGAACGCCCACCATTTTGTGAACAACGGAGGAGAACTGCGTCACATGTGTAGATGAGGCAGTTGACTCCACAGATTGGTCAGGGGACTTGACTGAAATTTTAGCCTCGACACAAGGCTCCTCGGCAGAGCCGGTACTATGGGGCCTTGGATGTTTACTGGACATTCTATACCTTGAATTAGCCTCCAAAGGAAGAACCTCGGCCACACCGGTAACAGAGGAGTTACGGTCAATGACCATTCCCTGTGCCCCCCAACAGAACCAGTACCTCCGCGAGCGCGGGAAAGTTGAGTAATCTGACTCCCAGACAAGACCTTTACAGGCCTCTCAGTTCTGTTGGTACACACCTTAGCCTCATTAAGAGGAACCTCAGAACAGAGTTCGGTCTTACTAGCTCCCTCGAGAGGGGCCTCGAACCATGGTTCGGTACAGAAAGCCTCAGAGTCCTACGGGCGCACCCCGGTTTCTATGTGGGAAGCTCCAGACATGGAGACCTCGGAGCGAACTCCGGTACCCAACACCTCAGCACGACTATGCTGGCTATTAGCACCTGATCGGTGAACCTCGGATCGTGATCCGGTATAGGCAGGCCCCTCATGGAAATCCTCTGAGAAAACCCTGGTACGCCTATTAGGCGTGCGAGGCACCTCAGAGATAACCCTGGTAGCAGAGCTTTTGAAGCCCCTCCCGGATCTGGAGGACCCCGGGAAGCAATCCCCCGGCCGGGGTGCCCTGAAAAGTAAAGAACTTACCGGGCGCCTCTTCTTTCCATCAATGAAGAGTTGGAAATGTAATGGAGGAACCTTCTGGAAGATTTCCTCCCACCTACGATGACGATATTGAAGTGCCCGGACCGAAAGGGAGTCGTAAAAGAAACACTAGTCCCAATCGTGATCCAGACCCAGACACTCCAAGCAGAGAGAATGAGGATCCGCCCTAGCGAAGCGACGCTCGCAAGAAGAACAAGTGGCAAATCCCAGACGCTCCTGCATAGACAGAGGGCTACGCGACCGCAGAACTGGAGCAGAAGGTAGGACTTTACGGGAAAGAAAAAAGGTCTTCCTGGTGATGCTAGTGCATCCAGCCCCGACAGCGCAGAGAAAAGGACTGAAGGGCGATGCAGAGTTAAAGAGGGCGGGGTTACGCCACGTAAAAAGAGAATGACATTTTTCAATTTGATGCTTTTTTACAAAAAGTGCTCCGGTCCCGTCTCACAGGACGGAATGTCCCAAAAGTATGGAGGAAAGGGGACAGGACGTAGGAGTAATAAGCAATAACTTTCACTTTTTCTGATCATTTGAATGTTCACCAAGTGGATAGAACTGGTACTACATTATCTGCTTTTGAATACAAAGTGATAATATGCATGCATGAGAAAAGTGACTGCTGCTGCTGCTCGTTTTTTCTTTTGATAACGCTCCCCTTTGGGGCGTGTGATTAAGCCCAGTTATTTTTGACAGATTAGAATTAATTTTCATATAAGAGCGCAATGGCACATTTGACACAGAAATTTCATTGATTTTGAACAAGTTAGAAGGAGAAAGCATAGTGACGGATGCCTACCCCCTAATATCTTGTTGTGAATTTAGACAAATATTATGTCATTCCTCTGAGGTTAACCAACCAACTATCCATACAACCAATGCCACTCAAACATGGTGGTGCGTTTCTCTTGCATTAGCGATCATGTGATCGCACTACACGAGACTCGTGGGAGGAGCATGCCGCTCATGCCGGCTTTCTTAAAACTTGTTGTTGTGTTTCGCGAATGTGGATTATACTGGCCTGAAGAAGCGGAACACATGGCGTCTTCCACCCCATGGGGTGAGTGTTTATCTGACTTGTCTGCTATTGGGATGTCATGTGATTCACGCTTGCCCTCATTTTAATATTTTTTGTGTGTTGCATTTATATATGAGAAAATAAAGATGCTTTTCCATTAAAGGTGGCATGGTCTTGCATGCAAGGGAGTTTTTGTTACATGCATTCTAGTGTTTTTTGTAGCGTTACAACCCATATATAGCATGTGTTTTTGTGTGCGTGTATATATTATATTAATATACATATTAATATATATATAAATATATATACACACACATATATATATATATATATACATATATATATGATACATTACTCACCGTAATCGTATTTCTGATGCTTGTATCTGCTTAGAGTCACATGCTGTGCATAGGCTGACATCTAGTGGAAGCTGCAGAGTATTAGTTTGTTTTTCAAAAATCGAAAATGGGCGTTGAGACAGGGCGTGCCAGTAATACTATCCCTAGTGTGACGTCCACTGTACCCATGATCCCTCCCGCGTGTAGGACCCTCAGATTGTATTTCTTCTGACATGAGGTACCATGAGGAGTAGCGCGAGTACAGGTTATCCAAGCAGATAGATAAGACTACAAGCATCCATTCGCCTTCTCTCAGAGGGGAGGAAGGGCGGGCGCATGTGAATCTAAGCAGATACAAGAATCAGAAATACGATTAAGGTGAGTAATGTATCAATTCTGAGGCTTGTGGAATCTGCTTAGATCACATGCTGTGCATAGATTAGCGAGCAGTGTTAGAAGAAGGAGATTTGATGTGAGAAGGGTCATGAGCAAACAGGTGTCTTAGAACCACTTGTCCCACTTGAGTATCTGTCTTGGAATGAGGTCAATGCAGTAGTGCGGAGTAAAAGTGTGAATAGAGCTCCATGTAGCTGCTTTGCAAATGGTGTCAAGGGGTACATTTGCAATAAAAGCCAGAGTGGCCCCAATGCCTCTTGTAGAGTGGGCTCTTGGCGTAAAAGGCAGTCTCTTTCCAGAAAGGGAGTAACATAGCTCGATACAATGGACTGTCCACTTGGAGATCCCTCTCTGCCTGTAGCTACGGAGACAAACAGTTGGTCTGTATTTCTTAGCGGCCTGGTCTTGTCTACATCGTAGAGAACTGCTCTTCACACATCTAGAGTGTGTAGTTTCACCTCAGCAGAGCTTTGGGGTTCTTGGAAGAAGGCCGGAAGCTCAATGGACTGGTTAACATGGAATTTAGAAATGAACTTAGTTGAGAACCTAGGGTGTGTTTGTAGAACCAGTTTATCCTTATGAACAGTAAAGAAAGGATCCTGCACCGACAGAGCCTGAATTTCACTGACCCTTCTTATGGATGTAATGGCTACTAAGAAGGCAGTTTTATAGGTCAGGTGTTTGAGACTGGCTTTATGCATGGGTTCAAAGGGTGGACCCATGAGCTTAGCAAGCACCACATTAAGGTCCCATCCAGGTGGAGGGTTTGAAATTGGAAGGTGGAGTCTCTTTAGCCCTTCCATGAAGGCTTTACCACTGGTACTTTCCACCACGAAACTCTGTTATGGGAGGTGGTGTAGGCTGACAGCGCTGCCAGGTGTACCTTGAGTGAATTAAATATCAACCCTGCATCCAGCAGGTGGAGCATGTAGGTGACAATATTGGAAGGAGTGCAATCAACTGGGTTGATTTGCTTATTCTGGCACCAGATAACGAATCTCTTCCATTTATCAAAAGAACAGTGCGGTAAGTTGAGATGTCCAAACTCTATGACTTCAGGAGCCATGCTGTCAAGTTCATTGAGCTGGGTTGAGGATGCACTGTTTGCCCTTGGTGCTGGGATAGTAGGTTGTACCAACACGGGAGTCTGATGGGTTTGCACGCTGCTAGTCTGCGCAGGTGTCGGAACCACGATTGTCTCGCCCACATGGGAGCAACTAGGATGAGCGTCATCGATTCCCTGTGCATCTTGTTGACCACTTTCCTCATGAGAGGAGTTGGTGGAAAAGCGTAGGCAAACATCCCTGACCAGTTCATCCACAGGGCGTTCCCCTTGGAGTCTGGCTGGGGGAACCTGGATGCGAATCCTGGGCATTGTGAGAAGAGATCTACGATTTTTCTGTGCAGACACCATTCATGTTCGTTTGGGAGGGGATCTCTGCTCAAAGCGTCCATTCCCATGTCCACATTTTCTGGGTAAGCCTGGACAGATTTGGCGAACGAGTCCCTCCCTGTTTGTTTATGTAAAACATTGCTGTTAAGATCTGTACGGACAGGTTCAACAGGTGGGGTTTGAACGCTTGAAGCGCTCTGAACACTGCCAGAAGCTCTAGCAGATTGATATGATTCTTGGCCACTGTGTGAGACCAGAGACCCTGAGTTGTGTGGTGAAGGGGGTGTGCTTCCCACCCAGACAGGGACGTGTCTGTAGTGACTACAGCTTGTATCTCTGTGCAACGCTTTCCTTAGGCTCTGCGGGAACACCTCTACTACTCTTCTCGGGGTGCGTGGTTCTCTCACTACTTCCCTGTTTAGAGTGCTATGAGTTGAGAATCTGTGGAATTGAACAACCAGTCAACAATGGAATCTAAGATAGCTGAGAATTGTCTCCTCACCAACCAACACTCCTTCCCACTGAGTTCGCCCTGCTCACCTCTTTTTATGTTCTGATGAGCTATCCGTCCTGCATCTGTGCAGGGGCGCAAGTCCTGAAGATGGGATTGAATGAGAGCGGGAAAAGGAACCAACTAGAATGGAAGGACTACGGGAGTACTAATGCATCAGGAGGTAAGTTGTATGCTAGAAAAGGTTCAATGACTGAGAGACGCTGGGTGCCAAGAACAGGAGAAAATCACTCCTAATCTGAAGGGAATGTCACTGAAACCTTTAGTAGAGAGTGCGCTGCTATACACACAATGTTAACCAGACACCTGTGTCAGGCAATGCACCAAGCAATTGTATTCCTCCAATAACACCAGAGGGACTCGGGGAACCGGCAAGGAGGGACTCTACATATACTGTATGTTCCGATGTGTGTGTGAAAAAACCATGTAAAACAGAGCTGCTGTGACAAGACTGCCCAACTACGGAATAAACAATTAATGTGCTATACCACAGCCACAGTAAATTCCTAGTGACACGAGCGACTAAAAGCTTGCTTACTAACCCAACAGGCTAACGAGAAAACTAGATGACCAGAATAATGCTTCACAAGAAACTGTACTTGCGGTGAGAACAAACACGGACAGCTTCTCTTGTTAATTCCTGACAGAAGAACGCTCCTCCTCACCGGACACTCGGAAACTGTGAATTGACAGAATTCAATTGGGAACTAGGAAATCTACAACAAATGTTAACTGACAGTGACACAGGCACAGGAATTTTCAATGACTAAAAGGGAAAAACTAAGGGCAAGAAATTCCTGTCAGAAACAAGCTGAGGTAGGCGTCCGCTAACAGCAAGAGGACGCGAAGCGCAGCTCCACCGAGAGGAGGGGCTTAAATACTTGCGGAGCCTGTACTGCTGGAATGCTCCGCAGGATTCAGGGACGGTCGCCTGGTGGCCATGTTGAGCAAAGCGGGATAGTCTGAATCACAATTGGCCACAATTGGCCTACTCATAGCCCAAGAATGATACACAGCAGCCCAAGACCTTTTGGGGGAAGTCCTATGGAACGGTCCTGTGATCATGACACTCTGGATCATAAAAGGGTTTCCCCTTTGACAGGTTCTCTCTTGTCCACCAGTGAAGACTTTGAACAAGTGTTGGCGAAACGACCACTAGATCGTCCCACTAACCACTTCCCTGAGACCACTGTTTCGCCAACCATTCTTGCATGGGTCTCATGTGCGCCCGAGGGACCATGTAAATACTTGGCGCCATAATTTTTTTATTTTTTTAAGTTTTTATTAACTTATTCACACTACAAACCAAACAAGCAGTACAACCTTCAACCATTTCCATATACATCCATGATTACTAGTCACTGCTTCCCATTCCCTCCCCACTTTATGAGTCTATTTCTTTCAACCTTCCGTTTCTGTTACCTGTGGTACGGTCTCCCCTTCTTTAGCGTCTGCCTGGTCTCCAGTTGACCCAAACAGCTCAGCTATCAGTTGTTTCCAGGCCATCAGGGACTCGGTCTCCTCCTCCGCCCCTGTGTTGCTAGCCTTTTTCCACACCATGGTTTCTGCCTCGGCCCATTTTTGTAAATCTCGCTACCACACCTCCACCATTGGCATGTGGCAGGTCTTCCAACCCATGGCAATTCTCCTTTTTGCAAGCACATAAGCCAGGTCCTTCAATTTACTCACATTCCTAAGCTTCAGTGATCTTGGGAACCCCCCCCAACAAACAGGCCCACACTGTGTCCACTGCGATTTTAACCCCTCTTTTCACCAATTTCTCTTTTATTGCACCCCAAAATCATTCTATGACCGGGCATGACCAGAACATATGAACCATGCCCGCATTCTCCTCATCGCATTTGGGGCATGCCTGCCGTCCTGCATTCTCAAACCTCGATATCCTCAAAGGTGTCATGTATGCCCTATGCGTAACATATAGTTGTATCTGTTTCAATCTTGCATTCCTAGACACCTTCTTATGATACCCCTGCGCCTGTTCCCACATCCCATCCTCCATCGGGGCACCAACTTCTGTGTCCCAGTCCATCCTCAACTGCGTGACTTCCTTCCCCACTTAAACATCAACATTTCATATATTCTGGAAACATCATGACCCCCCTCTGCTATGTCATATCGTATCTATGGTGGGATCTGGTTCCTCCTCCAGTACCGTTACAGGCCATATTCTCTTAATTCGCTGCACCATTCTGTAATATGTAATGTACTGCCCTTCGTGCAACCCAGTTCCTTCTTGCAAATCCTTAAAAGTAATACTAGAGCCGTCCCGCCAGATGTCTCCCATTGTTGACACCCCAACCGGTTCCCAGTGGCTCCCGATTGTCAATCTTAACTGCGCATCTGCCCCCGTTAATGCAACCAGTGGCACCTGCGGGGAACATGGGGACGGGTTCTACATCATCTGGCATGCCCTGCGCCATATCTTCCACCCGAATAGCAGCATTTTAGGGCGCCCAACATCTCCGCCCTGGGTGCCCACATCATTTCTTTCAAGTAAAATGGTCACAATCACGCCCGAACAGCCTAGATTCCGAGGTTTCCTCATCAGAGAGCCATTTGGCGACATATTGCAACTGGCTTGCTACATAATACACCTCATAATTGGGCAGTTTTATCCCACCTTTGTCATGGAAATTCTGTAGTTTCCATAACACCACTCTATTTCGCGTACCATGCCACAAAAAATCCCTGCACGTGCTATTCAGTTTAGTAAAGAACTTCTTAGGGATCAGGTATGGTATATTCCCAAAGTAATGCAAAAGCCTTGGTAGAACCACCATCTTTAACATTGCTCCCCGGCCCATCATCGCCAAGGGTAACCTGGTCCAGAATTGCATGCACTTCTCAATTTTTGTAATAGCTACTTCTGTATTGCACCTATGCTCCTCCTCCACATTGTGGTATATGTTGATCCCTAGATACCGAAATGTACTAACCGCCCATGGTACCTGCAATACAGGCAAACGCTCCACTGGGATCCCCATGTACCTCCCCAATGGGAACATGCTGGACTTCTGGGGGTTCACCGCTATGCCGGACAACCCAGCAAATCTCTCCATCACATCCAATATGTACTGGAGGTTTGCCTCCGGGTATCGCAAATACAGCAACATGTCATCAGCATACAGGGATATCAGATGTCTCTCCCCATTAACTTCAACGCCTATGATGTCATATTGCTGTCTCAAGTATATTGCGAGAGGTTCTAGGGCCAATATGTAAAGCATTGGGGACCACGGACATCCTTGCATGGTGTCCCTGCTGAGCTGCCATCTTCCCGATATCACAGATCCTGTCTTAACCCTAGCTAGTGGTTCGCTATACAATATCTTTGCCCACCTTACATATCCTGGCCCTAACCCATATCCTTCCAGGGCCGCAAGCAGCCATGGCCATTTAACTGAATCAAAGGCCTTTATTGCGTCCAAGGACACAATCGCCATATACCCACATCGTTTTCGCCGCCACTTCCAACAATTCTATGAAACCGTCTATGATTATTAGTAATATTTCTGTTAGGAACATAGCCCGTCTGGTCTGGGTGTATCAATTTACTAATGACCTTCTTCAGTCTATTTGCTAGGACAGCGGTCAATATCTTGCTGTTTTGATTCAGCATCGACAAGGGTCTGTAGGAGCCACAGCTATTCCCAGGCTTGTTGGGCTTGGGGAGCGGTATTATGACGGCCTCTCTCAATGATATGGGCAAGCATCCCATCTCAAATGCTTTATTCAGCATTTCTAGTAAAGGGAGAAGGACCTCTTCTATGTACACTTTATAAAACTCACTTGGGAGTCCATCGGTCCCCGGGGTCTTACTAGTAGGCAGCTGCCTCACCACCTCCCCAAGCTCTTCTAAGGTAATTGGCGCATCTAGTTCCTCTCTCTCTCTTCCTCACTTATCCTTGGCAATCCTATGTCTACCAGCACTTCTCTCGACTTATCGCGACTACTTCCGCCGTCATCTCCATATAATACCCTATAATAGTCCATGAATGCTTGATTGACTCCCTCTTGGGTATCTGCTACGCTGCCGTCCTCTCTCTCTATGGTCCTGATTGTGACTCTGGGCGTCTCGTTTTTATATAGCCACGCCAAAAGTCTCCCGGGCTTGTCACCACCCGCATGCTGTCTCTCTACATATTTTGTATAATTGAGGTTACATAATCTGTCCCAGTATTCTACACATTTTTGCTGTAGCCTGAGGGTCAATTCCACCTTCTCTGCTGTATCATCCCCCCTCCTCAAAGCCTCCTCCAGTTCCCCCTCCGTCTCCCGTAGGTCAGCCAGAATCCCACCTTGTAGGCCCCTGGATTTTGCTATGGCCATTCCCCTCATCACTACTTTAAAGGCCTCCCATAGTGTTCCTGCCGAGTCCACACTCCCAGTGTTTGTTTCAAAGTAATTCACAATCTCCTCCCTCAAATCCTCCCTAAAGAAGGGGTCTTTCAGCGCTCCCGCTCGTAGAAGCCATGTCGGGATCCTAGCTATCGGCGGGCAGTATTGCCATTCAAGAATCAGGGGCGAGTGGTCCGAAAGGACCCTAGCCTTATACTCTATTTGCGTGATCTCTGTAATCATTTCGGGCAAGGTAAAGACATAGTCTAACCTCGTGGATAACTGCTGTGGGGCACAGTAGTGTGAGTATTGCCTCTCTCGGGAGTGCCTCACTCTCCATGCGTCTTCCAAGCCAAAGTCCCTCAGCAATGCCTGCAGCGCCTTGGCCGCAGGGGTCGGTCTATCCATCTTCCCATCCGATCTGTCCACCCTCGGGTTCATTACGCAATTAAAGTCCCCTCCCCAGATCACCGCGCTTTCCACACATGCGCTCAAATTTTTACACAATGTTCTGAAGTACGCCGCTGTGTTCTGGTTCGGGGCGTACGTATTGACTATACTCATCTCCCTATTTTCCACCAGTCCCTTCAATATAACCAGTCTCCCGTCTGTCTCAGCTATCACTTGCAATCGCTGAAAAGGGACATGTGGCGCCACCCAAATAAGCACTCTTCTCGCACAAGCCGAGTATGACGAGCCCACCACTACTCCCTTCCATTTCCCAGCTATCTTATCCATATTCTCTCGTGTGAGGTGGGTTTCCTGCAGCAGTGCAATATCTATTTTTTGCCTAAGCAGGTACAACATACCTTTGTTCCTCTTAAGTAGCTATTGAGCCCCCGTACATTCCATGTAACTATTTTAAGGTCTCCCATAATCTGTGAAAATTCCATTCCACCTCCCACAGGTGCAGTCTGCTACTAAGTTCCATTCCACTCCACAGACTCATTACTCAATTTTAAACTCCCCTTAACCAAAAACTCCCCGAACTCCCCATTCCCCCCCCTCTCCCACCTCCCATCCCTGCCCCAACAACACTCCCATTAACTGTTGCCCAGCTCCATCCCTAGATCTCAGGGTCCCCCGCATCTAGCCCTTTCCGGCCTTTGCCTGTACTCTACGCTCCCCAGGGTGAGGCCACCCTAGTGGTTAGCCTACTACTACTACTACAACTATATTCGGGGGGTAGGGTGCTTGCCCTGCCGCTCCTATTCGCTTCAGATTAACTACGCATAGCTACACAATTTACGTAAAGTTAGTTCGAGGCAGTAGTATCTTAACAACACGTTAGCCATACTTAGTCTCACCCAAAAGTATCAATCTTCAACTATGCACCACTAAGGTGCTTGCGCTGCGCTTATAAGTATGTGTACAGTGTACCAGTCCGTGTTCATGTTCTGCCTGCGCCTGCTGCGTGTCTGGTTCCGGGCAACCCTGCAGGTCCAGCCATGTTGTTGCTTCTTCTGGAGAATCAAAAAAATGTATTTTGCTCTTGTGCACCACTTTCAATCTCGCAGGGTACAGAAGCATGTATTTTACGCCAGCCACCCGTAGCCTCCTTTTGATTGTCACATAGCTGTACCGTTGCCTCTGGACAAACTTTGTATAATCAGGATACGCTGTAATGGTGCTGGAAGCCCTTTCAATTGTCCCTCCTTTTTGGAAGTACTCCAGTATCTTCTCACGATCTTTATAATTCAATATTTTAGCGATGATCCATCGGGGAGGGGCCCCAGGTCTAGGCTTCCTCATCAGGGCTCTTTGGGTGCGCTCCACTGCAAACCCCTGTGATAGTTTCTCAGTTCCTATTTCTTATATGAGTAGGTTCTCAATGTAGTTTGTCGGGTCCTATCCTTCCTCTCCCTCCGGCAATCCGACCACGTGGATATTGTTCCTCCTCGCTCTCCCTTCCGTCTCCTCCGCCCAGGTCTCCAGATTAGCAACCTGTTTGAGTACGTGGATCTCCTTTTCGTTGCTGGTGTCCGTGTTGATCTTCACTGCGCTTTCCAAGTTACTCGTTCTCTCAGCCAGCCCCCTGACATCTTGCCGCAGCAGGGTAACTTCTATACCTACTGCGTCTATTTTAGTCTCCAGGGAAGTGCGCAGATCCGACATCGCCGTCCCCCAAAAGTCTCGCAGCCCCGTTATGTCCCGGCCGCTTGAGCTAGCTCTGCATATTTTGGTTGCTTGGTGACGACCACTGTTCAAGTGCTTCTCCATGGCTCTCTGAGAAGCCCAGCCCTCCATAATGCCACCCGCTCTCCTTATTCATCACTCATCTTTACCAGAGGCGCAATTACGTTTCTCTTTGGAGCCTGTTCAGTGTCCATGCCCCCTGTTTCCAGAAGTGGCTGCTGTCAGGGGTCTATCCCACCCTCATCAATCACTTTAGTGTTTATTGGGCTGCTTGTGCGTACTGTTCGCCACTCCTCTTCACAATATTATACTTGGCTGCAGGCGAGGACTGCCCAGCTCAGAGTGCAAGCCCTCCGAACTGCACACCCCCCGCTCTGGGGCCCACGCCCAGGGGTCAACCCGCAGTCACAGGCCAGCCGCACCGGAGCATGCAGCCTTCAGTCACGGGGACTCCGGTTTATCCCCACATGTTCGCTTGACTCCTTCCCCCCAGCTGGCAACGTATTGTGGAACAGCAGGGCGTCGGCGCGCACCTCGCGCTGCTTTAGCTATGCGGCGCTCATTGTCTCCTTACATGCCATCGTGGTGTCTATACTGCCGGGTCCTCACTTCGTGCGCTCGGGGACTGAACGGCACTGTGTGCCAGTTCTCGGTTCCACGCCTGCCCTTTCTCCGCCGTCGGGGGCCGGTCCGCCTTCATCCGAGCCCGCGTCGCAGGCCCGTGCAGACCTGCAGTCTTTTGTTTGTCAATCGGAGGAACTCCGAGCCTTTCCCCCGTGCTGGCGTCCGCTTATTGGGTGATTTCCACTTGGGGCTGCCCTAGTGGTTTCCGAATCTCAGTCCTTTGTTGTCGGCCATCTTGATACATTGTCTCTCACGGCTGCGATTGTACTTCGAATGATATTTCCAGTTCCCCGCGTCCAAAGCAATCGATCCTCCCCATATGTGCAGAGCACACGTTCCGGCGCCCGTGCTGTAGCTCCATGGGCTTTTAGAGCGTTTTTAAGCATAGTTTCTGCAATTCGTTTGTCGGATCATTGGAGCCCTTCAGGACGCACGTCCTACTGTATGGCTTCCCAAGCCACGCCCCCTACTTGACGCCATCATGCCTAGCAAACGCATAGCTTTGCGCACCCTTATCTGGCGACCGGACTGATTTTGAGTTATTTGCAGTAGTATACTCCGAATTCTTTATTCTGATGTAAAGGCCAACCCCTCTTGAGTGTTTAGGACAGCTCCTAGGAACTGTTTGGAGGTGCTTGGCACCATGCTTGATTTTTTCTCATTGATAGGGAAACCCAATTCGAAGAGGAGGTCGATAGTTCTTTGGATGTTGGATCTGCAAATTACTGGGGTTTCTCCTGTGATGAGCCAGTCGTCCAGGTAAGGGAACACTGGGATTGACTCCCTTTGTAGGTGTGCCGCCGCCACCATCAGTGCCTTGGTGAATACCCTTGGAGCCGAGGCTATACCGAAGGACAGCACCTTGAACTGGTAGTGCTGACTGTCCACCTTGAAGCGCAAGAATCTTCTGTGCGCTGGGAACATGGAAATATGAAAATATGCATCTTTCATGTCCAATGTTGCTAAGTAATCCCTTCTTTTTAGGAGTGGGATTACCTCTTGTAGAGTAGTCATGCAGAATTTCTGGGGCTCGACATACTTGTTTGCAGGGCGTAAGTCTAATACTGGGCGCATTGTCTAAACTTTTTTTGGCACAAGGAAGTAAGTTGAATAGATACTCTTGTTTACCTGGTCGCCCGGGACGAGTTCTATTGCGTCCTTTGCAAGAACATTGACGATTTCTTCGAAAAGGATCTTCTGGTATTCCTGGGAATGTATTTTTTGTCGTGGAGGGTGGCTGGGTGGGCACTCTAGCAGTTTGATGCAGTATCCTGCGGACACTGTGGACAGCACCCATCTGTCCGATGTGATCCCTTCCCATGCCTGGGTAAAGTTGGAAATGCGCCCCCCTACTGGAGATGCGTGGGAAGGGACCCTGAGCGGAACGTCACTGCTTTGCGGGAGGCATACCGCCTCTGCCGGGGCTGCCTCTACCTTTACCATGACCCCTCTTATTACCTCTGCCGTAACTCTGCGTAGTGCTGTTTGCCGCCCCATGATGTACCCTGTACCTGTGTATAATTGGAGCCCCGTTGTGAATTTTGGCCGCGTGAGCGGCACAAATTACCATTCCCTCTTTGATTAGTGAGCTTATTCGTCAATTGTCCCAGGGACTTTAGAGTATCATACTCGTCTTTGGCAGTTTTTAGCACGTCCTCTACCACTTTGCCAAACAAAACATTCGGTTCGACCGGCATGTCAATAAGGGTCGCCTGTGTTTCGGGTTTAAACCCTGACTGTCTTAGCCAGGCGTGCCTCTTAATGACAGTGCTCTCTGCTATGAGCCGACCTGCATTATCTGCGGCGTCAAAGGTTGTCTTGAGGATGCAACCTGACACGGCTCTACCCTCCGACGCAATCTGGGCCAACTGACCGTTTAGTGGTTCTGGTGCGGAGTCAATGAGAGCAGCTACCTGCTCCCGCTAGTGGCAATTATAGCTTGCCGGCAGAGTGGTGGTGTTGGCAATTCTCGCTTCGAAAGCGGAAGTAAAGTCTACTTTCCTTCCTAACCTATACATTCTCTTGCTCTCCTTGTCTGGGGGAGCCTCAGATGAAGATAGCTGTGTCCCCGCTCTCTTTCTGGTGTTAGTAATTACTAGGGAGTCGGGCTTCAGTTGACCCATTATGTAAAGAGGGTCTGACTGGGCGGCCCTGAACATCTTCTCAATTCTGGGGTTTACAGCCCTGGTGAGATTAGGATTAAGAAGGGAATGATCAATTCTATGTTGCATTGATTTGAGAATAGGAATGGCTTGAGCAATGAGTTTCTTGTCTCCCAATAGCTCTTCTGCGAAGTCCCTCTCCTCTTGTGCCCCCTGAGTGTCGATGCGGAAGTGCTCTGCTGCTTTAGCCAAGACCTCGTTTAGCAGTGGCTGGTTATCTACTGGAGAGTCAGTAACCTTAGGTTATTTGTGAACAGGAGAGTCTATATTGTAGACTTCTGCGACGTCTTCCTCCTCCCCATCGGGGCCCTCGGCATCTCCATAATAATCTACCCCCGTTTGGTCGTCCAACAATTAGAAGTCTGGATCCTAAGTATATTGTTGTGGATCCTCACTATACTGTTGATAAGGTTGTATATAGTAAGGGTCTGAAATCAGGCCCTGAGTTGGAGCCTGAAACCGGGGTTTTTTACAAGGGGGCTGAGGGTCCCTGGATCCTGAAGGAGTAGCGCTGTCTGGAGAGTAAGTGAGGAAATGTTCTGGGTTTTTAGAGTAGAAATCAGCCAGGGAAGACATTCTCCTCATTACGCTGTCTATATCTTCACTGCTCCATTCTCTGGAGCTGGGGATGACAACCTCTTGTGAAGGTTCCCTCCCATTTCCCTAACGTGAGGACTGGGAGGAATAGGTTTGGCCTTAGGGGCAGAGACAGGGGTCTTGGAACATTCCTTATCTGAAGACTTAAGTGTCTGTGGTGCAGAAGTAGAGTGTACTGACTTTTTCTGCTGTTTACCCCCTTCCCCTTGAGTAGAAGAGTGTTTTCCTGAAGTTTTCACCTTTTCTAAGCTTTTCGACGCCTGGCGTCGAGGTTCGGGGGTACTCTCTCTTTCGAGTGTGCACGTCGGGACTCGGAAGCAGACGCCGAACGGGCTACCGGAGCCGACTTCTGGTGTGCGGCTTGGGGGTGGAGGTCGGATTCGTCTTCTGGCGAACGTACCTCCATGACCTGGGGAAGCGAGGCACTCTTGGTAACTGTGGGCGGTTGCCTCGTGTCGTGCGGCGATCTCGACCTGGAACGCCTAGAGGACACCGATTCCGTGGACCGCTCTCTCCGTGCCTCTTTTTTCTGAGAACTCGACACGCGTGTCGAGCCGCGGTTGGACTTAGTGTTTATGTGTAGTAGTAGTGTGGGTAGCACTCGTGTCGCCGGTTGTGTTCCCCATAACTGCCTTGCCGGACAATCCTCTGGGGTCGGGGACTAGCGCTTGGGTGTCTTTCGACACCTCTGTGCCCTCTCCGTCCGAAAAGTACGGTGTTGCTACCATCACTGAAGGCACCCACCGCTTCCATGGCCTGGAGTTGCCTGGCGTGGTGAGCCCAGCGTTTAGTGGAGCTGTCCTTTAGTGTTTTTGCCTTAAACAGGCTACACGCTCTGCAATTAGCCTTGGGGTAATCCCTCGGCAAGCATAGGTTACAGGTGGCGTGTTTTTTAACCCAAGGGTACTTGCGGTTGCACTTGGGGCAAAATTTAAATGGAGTACTCTCCATATGCACCTAGTGGCAGCGGGCTTGTGTGTGTAGGAAATAATAAGAGTGTAGAGTATGTTACCACCCCCCACTCTCCCTAACTGCAGGGCCGAAGCCAGAGGCCTTCCGATGCCTGGGCCGAGGCCAGAGGCCTTCCGAGGCCCAAAGTCCGTCGTGCAGCTTTCGATGTTTGTTTGTTCTTCGGACCGGCTTCGATCTTCGATGTCTCGACGTGGGAATGAAATAACAGGAAATTAATATTGACTTTTGCAAAATGGCTGAAAGCCACGGAACTCCACGCAATGCTTCCGACAAGTATGGCGGAAAAAAACAATTTGAGGGTCCTACACACTTGAGGGATCATGGGTACAGTGGACGTCACACTAGGGAAAGTATTACTGGCATGCCCTGTGTCGACGCCTATTTTCGAGTTTAGAAAAACAAACTAATACTCTACAGCTTCCACTAGATGTCGGCCTATGCACATCATGTGATCTAAGCAGATTCCACAAGCCTCAGAAGAACAAGTTACTTTCTTACCTGGTAACGTTCTTTCGATGGGATGGTCCGACGACGTATTCCATATCTATGACAGGTAATCACCGCAGCACAGCTGTGGTGATTACCTGTCATAGATATGGAATACATCGGAGGACCCAATCCCCTCGAAATATATATATATAAATATATGATACATTACTCACCATAATCGTATTTCTGATGCTTGTATCTGCTTATATTCACATGCTGTGCATAGGCCAACCTCTAGTGGAAGCTGCAGAGTATTAGTTTGTTTTTCGAAACTCGAAAAGGGGCGTCGAACTAGGGCGTGCCAGTAATACTATCCCTAGTCTGACGTCCACTGTACCCATGATCCCTCACGCGTGTAGGACCCTCAGATTGTATTTTTTCTGACATGAGGTAGCATGAGGAGTAGCGTGAGTACAGAGTATCCAAGCAGATAGATAAGACTACAAGCATCCATGCGCCTTCTCTCAGAGGGGAGGAAGGGCGGGCACACGTGAATCTAAGCAGATACAAGCATCCGAAATATGATTACGGTGAGTTATGTATCCCTTCTGAGGGGACCTAGCATACATGCTCGCAAAAAGGAGGATTGCCATGGGATGGAAGACATGTCACAGACCCCGGGTAGAGGTGTGGTGGAAAGAGTTGCAGAAATGGGCAGAAGCAGAAACCATGGTATGGCAGGAGGCGAGCAATGTAGGGGGAGAGGAGGAGGCAGGAACCCTGATGGCCTGGAAATTACTAATAGCGGAGTTGTTTGGATCAATACAAGATCTGACAGAACCTGCGGAAAAGGAGACCCTGCCATGTGATGCAGAGTGTGAGAAGGAATAGGCTTGTGATAGGGGGTGGGATAAGGGGAGCAGTGACTGTAACGAAGACATGTACTAATGCTGCTGATATATGCAATGCATGTTTGGTTTGTATTGTTTTTGTTTGTATAAATCAATAAAATTGTTTTTAAAAAAATGTATCCCTTCTGAGGCTTGTGGAATATGCTTAGATCACATGCTGTGCACAGATTAGCGAGCAGTGTTAGAAGAAGGAGGTGGGATGTGAGAAGGGTCATGAGCGAACAAATGTCTTAGAACTGCTTGTCCCACTTGAGTATCTGTCTTGGAATGAGTGTCAATGCAGTAGTGCGGAGTAAAAGTGTGAATAGAGCTCCATGTAGCTGCTTTGCAAATGGTGTCAGGGGGTACATTTGCAATGAAAGCCAGAGTGGCCCCAGATCCTCTTGTGGAGTGGGCCCTAGGCGTAAAAGGCAGAGTCTTTTCTGAAAGGGAGTAGCACAGCTAGATACATTCGACTATCCATTTAGAGATGGCACCTTTAGAGACGCGATCTCCTTCTCTGCCTGTAGCTACGGAGACGAACAGTTGATCTGTTTTCCTTAGCGGTCTGGTCGTGTTTACGTAGTAGAGGACCGCTCTTCTCACATCTAGTGTGTGTAGTTTCACCTCAGCAGAGCTTTTGGGTTCTTGGAAAAAGGCTGATAGCTCAATTGACTGGTTAACATGCTATTTTGAAATAAATTTAGGTGAGAACCTAGGGTGAGTTCGTAAAACAGTTTATCCTTATGTATAGTAAAGAAAGGATCCTGCACTGACAGAGCCTGAATTTCACTGACCCTTCTTATGGATGTGATGGCTACTAAGAAGGCAGTCTTATAAGTCAGGTGTTTGAGACTAGCTTTATGTATGTGTTCAAAGGGGGAGTTTAGCAAGCACCGCATTAAGGTCCCATCCAGGAGGTGGGTTAGAAATTGGAGGGCGGAGTCTCTTTACCCCTTCCATAAAGGCTTTAACAACTGACACTTTACACCATGACACCTTGTTATGGGAGGTGGTGTAGGCTGACAGCGCCGCCAGGTGTACCTTGAGTGAATTAAATACCAACCCTGCGTCCAGCAGGTGGAGCATGTAGGTGACAATATTGGAAGGAGTGCAATCAACTGGGTTGACTTGTTTATTCTGGCCCCAAATAACAAATCTTTTCCACTTATCAAAGTAACAGTGCCTTGTGTTAGGATTTCTTGATTCTTTTAAAATGTCCATACATCTCTGTGGTAAATTGAGATGGCCGAACTCTGACTTCAGAAGCCATGCTGCCAGGTTCATCGAGTTGGGTTGAGGATGCACGGTTTGTCCTCCGTGTTGGGAGAGTAGGTTGTACCAGCACGGGAGCCTGATGGGTTCGCACACCGCCAGTTTGCGCAGGTGTGGGAACCACGGTTGTCTCGCCCACATAGGAGCAACTAGGATGAGCGTCATCGATTCCCTGTGTACCTTGTTGACCACCTTCCTCATCAGAGGGCTTGGTGGAAAAGCATAGGCAAACATCCCTGACCAGTTCATCCATAGGGCGTTCCCCTTGGAGCCTGGCTGGGGGAACCTGGATGCAAATTCTGGGCATTGTCTGTTGTCGCTTGTGGCAAATAAGTCTATAGTGGGGAAACCCCACTGAGAGAAGAGGTCTCCGACGACTTTGTGTAGACACCATTTGTGTTCTTCTGGGAGGGGGATCTCTGCTCAAAGCGTCCGCTAGTGAATTGAGATCCCCTGGAACATGTTGAGACAGGTAAATGTTCCGTCTGAGTGCCCATATCCAGATTTGGCGAACAAGTGCCCCCCTGTTTTGTTTATGTAAATCATTGCCGTTGTGCTGTCTGTTAGGATCTGCACTAACAGGTTGGACAGGTGGGGTTCGAAGCCCGAAGCCCTCTGAAGACTGCCAGACGTTCTAGCAGGTTGATGTGATTCTGAGCCACTTTTTGAGACCAGAGATGCTGAGCTGTGTGGTGAAGGAGGTGTGCTCCCCACCCTGACAGGGACACGTCTGTTGTGACTACGGCCTGTATTTCTGGATCGTGAAAGTGTTTCCCCTTTGAAAGTTTCTCTCTTGTCCACCAGCGAAGACTCTGTACTAGTGTTGGCGAAACGACCAGTAGATCGTCCCACTGACCACTTGCCTGAGACCACTGTTTCGCCAACCATTCCTGCATGGCACGCATGCGCAGGCACGCATGGGGAACCAGATAAATGCATGATGCCATCATGCCTAGTAAACACATCACTTTGCGCACCCTTATTTGGCGACCGGACTGATATTGAGGAATTTGCAGTAACAGATTCCGAATTCTTTCCTCAGTTGGAAAGGCCAACCCCTCTTTGGCATCTAGGACAGCTCCTAGGAACTGTTTGGAGGTGCTTGGCACCAGGCTTGATTTCTTTCTTGTTTATTGAGAAGCCCAATTGAAAGAGGAGGTCGATAGTTCTTTGAATGTTGGATCTGCAAATTACGGGGGTTTCCCCTGTGATGAGCCAGTCGTCCAGGTAAGGGTACACTTGGATTGCCTACCTGTGTAGGTGCGCCGCCACCACCGCCAGTACTTTGGTGAAAACCCTTGGAGCCGAGGCTATACCGAAGGGCAGCACTTTGAACTGGTAGTGCTGACTGTCTACCTTTAAGTGCAAGAACCTTCTGTGCACTGAGAACATGGGAATATGAAAATAGGAATCTTTCATGTCCAATGTTGCCATGTAATCTCCTCTTCTTAGTAGGGGGATTACTTCTTGGAGTGTAGTCATGTGAAATTGACATACTGGGCGTAGGTCTAATACTGGGCGCATAGTTAGATTTTTTTTTGGCACAAGGAAGTAAGTTGAATAAATACCCCTGTTTACCTGGTTGCCCGGGAGGAGTTCTATCGCGTCCTTTGCAAGAATAATGACAATCTCCTCGAGGAGGATTCTTTGGTGCTCCAAGGAGTGTATTTTCTGTCTTGGAGGATGGTCGCGGGGCGTTCCAATAGTTCGATACAGTATCCCGCGGACAATGTGGACAGCACCTATCTGTCCGAAGTGATCCCTTCCCATGCGTGGGTAAAGGTGGAAATGCGCCCCCCCCCTACTGGGGATGCATGGGAAGGTACCCGGAGCGGAACGTCACTGTTTGTTGGAAGGCATAGCACCTCTACCTGGGCTGCCTCTCCCCCTACCACGGCCCCTCTTTTGACGTCTGGGGAAACCCTGGGTAGCTTGTTGGTTGCCGCCCCACGATGTTCCTTGGTTCTGAAAGTAATGGGATCCTCTCTGGGAATATTGGCCGCAGAAGCGACGAAAATTATTATTTCCCCACTGGTTTGTGGGTTTATTAGTTGGCCAAGGGACTTTAAGGTGTCATATTCGTCCTTGGCAGTTTTAAGCGCTTCCTCCACTGCCTTACAGAACAGGACATTTGGTTCCACCGGCATGTCAATGAGGGTGGCTTGGGTCTCGGGTTTAAACCCTGACTCCCTCATCCAAGCGTATCTTTTGATTACTGTGCTTTCTGCAATAAGCCTCCCTGCATTGTCTGCTGCATCGAAGTTATCCTTGAGAATGCATCCGGACACTGAACTTCCTTCCGACGCAATCTGGTCCAACTGGCTCTTAAGTGGTTCTGGTGCTGAGGCAATGAGGCCAGCTACCTGTTCCCATTGATGGCAGTTGTAGCTTGCCAGTAGAGTGGTGTTGTTAGCAATTTGTGGTTGGTAAGCCGAAGTGGAAGCCACTTTTCTTCCAAGCCCATATATTCTTTTGCTCTCCTTGCCGGGGGAGCTTCTGAAGATGCTAGTGGTGTTCACTGCCCTCTTCCTGGTGGCTGTGACCACTAATGAGTCGGGTTTTGGCTGACCCCTTATGTAAAGTGGGTCGGAGGGGGCAGCCCTGAATAACTTTTCTATTCGTGGGTTAACTGACCGGTTAAGATTAAGGGTGAGCAGAGAAGGAATGATTCTGCATTGAATAGACTTTAGAATCAGGATGGCTTGGGCAATGGATCTTTTATCCCCCAGAATTGGCTCTGCAAAATTCCTCTCTTCTTGGGCCCCCTGAGTGTCTATTTGGAAATGGGCTGCAGCCTTGGCAAAAGCTTCGTTTGGTAAGGGCTGATTATCAACAGGTGAGTCATTCACCGGCGGGGCCTTGGGAATAGGGGAGTCGAGACTATAGGCCTCTGCCTTGTCTTTCTCCTCCTCATCCTGGTCCTCATCGTCTCCATAATAATCAACCCCAGCCTGGTCGTCCAGTATACGTACTTCTGGATCCTCACCATACTGCTGGTAAGGCTCAATAGTGAATGGGTCTGAAATCAGCCCCTGAACTGGAATCTCAGTGCAGGGTCTCTTAGTAGGAGGTGGAGGGTCTTTGGATCCGGAAGGGGTGGAGGTAGCAGGGGTACTGTGATAGTTTTGGAAGTAATTTGGATCTTTTTCGTAAAAATCTACAAAAAAAGACAAAAAAAGACATTCTCCTCATTACTCTGTCAATGTCTTCCGAGTTCTATTCCTTGGAACTATGAATTACAGGTTCCTGCTGTGGTTCCTCTTCTAATCCCATATCTTGGGGAGTGGGAGGGACAATCTTTGGCCTAGTGACAGGGTCAGTGGCCTTGGACTTTTCTAAGCACTTGGGGTGTTTCTCCTTCTGAACCTCGCGTTCAGAGGCTTTTATATGTTGTTTATCCCCCTTCCCATGTGTAGAGGAGTGTTTTCCTTGCCCCTTGGACTTTCCTGAATCTTTCGACGCCTGGCGTCGAGATTCGGAGGTGGGATCACGAGATTCGGGAGTCTTAGAAGAATCTCGGAAGCAGACGTCGAACAAACTGCCGGAGTAGTCTTCGAACATGCTGCTTGGGGGTAGAGGTCGGATTAGTCTTCTGACGACCATACCTCTGTGACTTTAGGTAATGTGGCACTCTTAGCAATTGTAGATGGTTGCTGTGTGTCATGGGGCGACCGTGACCTGGAACGCCCAGAGGACACCGATTCTGCGGACCGCTCTCTCTGTGCCTTCTTCTGCCGATCACTCGACACGCATGTCGAATCTCGGGTGGGGTTAGTGTGTTTAGAGGAAGAGGTGTGGGTAGTGCTCTTGCCGCCGGGTGTTGTCCCCATAACTGCCCCGCCGGACAGTCTTCCGAGGTCGGGGGCTTGCACTTGGGTGCCTAACGACACCCTTGTGCCCTCGCCGTCCGATACGTCGGCATTGCTGCCTTCACTGAAGGAACCCACAGCGTCCATGGCCTTGAGTTGCCTGGCGTAGTGGGCCCAACGTTTGGTCGAGCAGTCCTTAAGTGTCTTGGCTTTGAAGAGCTTACAAGCTCTACAATTTGTCTCGGGTGGTCCCTTGGAAGACAGAAGTCACAAGTGTTAGGTTTGTCTACCCAGGGGAATTTACGGTTGCAATTGGGACAGAATTTAAATGGAGTACTCTCCATATGTTAATATCTGGCAGCGGGTGGTTATATGTAGGAAAAAACGAGTGTGTGAGTATGTGCACCCCCCACTCTCCCTACTTGCAGGGCCGAGGTCAGAGGCCTTCTGTGGCCCGGGCCGAGGCCATAGGCCTACCGAGGCCCAAAGTCTATTGTGTAGTCTCGACGGCTGTTCATTCTCCATGTACCAGCGTCGATCTTCGGAGATCTTCAACGTGGGATTTGAGAATGAGTATTTATTCGATAAATTTATGAGAAATGGCAAAAAGCCAGGGAACTCGCAACTATGCATCCGACAAGTATGGCGGGAAAAAACAATCTGAGGGTCCTACACGCGTGAGGCATCATGGGTACAGTGGACGTCACACTAGGGATAGTATTACTGGCACACGCTAGTTCAACGCCCCTTTTCGAGTTTCGAAAAACTGTAATACTCCGCAGCTTCCACTAGATGTCAGCCTATGAACAGCATGTGATCGAAGCAGATCCCACAAGCCTCAGAAATATATATATATATTTCAATTAAAAAACTTTGTTAAAGGGACATTATGGTTAAGTTGCACTAATAAAAACCTGGAAAAACAGTAAAAAAAAACTTTAAAAGGATGTTATAGTTACAAGTAAAATCGAAAACCCCCTGAAATTCGCCAGTTATGGTAAGCTAAGCAACCATAACTCATGCCACCACCGTACATTGCTAAGACTAACACCCAGTACATCAAAGATGACATCACAAATATTGGCCCGTACACAGCCCCTCTTCCCTTGCCATGGCAGCCTGCAAAACCCTATGAACATATTGCCACAAGCACTTTTTTTCCCTTTCAAACCTATCCTACCTTCGAATAACTATACCACATAGCCGGTCCCAGATAGACATATCCACTTTAACACCATTTTTTTCGTCCCTAGCGGCCATGGCCAGTAGCCAGATTGTCCGCGTCATGACCTGATGCCATGACCCAAACAATCTGGCTACTGCCCACGGCCACAGGCTGTACCTCGGCTACCAAAGGTATAGGACTATTTTTTGTACCTACATTATTACACTTGCCAAAAAATAAAACACGGGCACATTTGCAAAGCCATGCTTTAATGTCCTTGCCAACGCTCCTCACGAGTTTGCTCGAAATCCACCCATGTGTTATTTTTTTTAAAGTGTCAAAATGTATGTACACACAATAGTCATATAACTTAGCCCCCAATTGACAAAATCCATTCAGTCTTTACACAAACATTGAAGATTGGGTCTATAATCTTTCTCAAAACTTTTGTCCACATTTGTCAAATAGCAACAAAGTTATAAGCCATCTAAAAATGTTGAGAACTCCCCTCTAATTTCGCCCCCTCTTGAGAAAATCCCACCAAACTTTAGAAAACCATTTATATCTAGATCCAAAATTGTTTTGCCAAATGTTGTGCAGATTCGTCAAATGACACCACATTTATATATTGGGACACCCCCTCTAATTCTGCCCCCTCTTGACAGAATCCCACATAACTTTGCTAAACCATTCAGTACAAGTCTTAGAATATAATTGCAAAATTACATGCAGTTTCACCGAGTTGCGCAAAAGTTATAAGCCATCCAAAAACAGATTTTCCCCAACCCTGTAATGCAGAAATAGGTACAGATGTCCTCAGACATCTGAAGTGTCCACGAACACCACAGGACTGCCCCAGGACATCTGGAGTGTTCGCGGACCTTCGGGGGGTGAAACAACCCATTTATTGGCTTCCTATGGCCATATACAATCCAATCCTCATCCCCCCCACATCCCCAGAGATGGTTTGTTGAGTTTGACAAGTGAAATGCTGCTTTTTTTTTTAATGTTTTCACCACACTGTCAGCGGACCCCAAAAAAGTCTGCGAATCCAAGATGGCGGTTGTTTCAGCAAAACTGACACATTTCACTTTTTCCCACCAGCCAATCAGCGAGCGCATCCCGATGTCCACGGATCATGCAAAAGTCTGCAAATTTTCTGGCCAGTCCGCGGACGGAAGAGCCAATCAGAGGCCAGTCCGCAGACTGAACAGGAAAGTGAGTCCGTGGAGCGGATACAGATATCACAATTCTTTTTGCCTTACTTTTTGGTTGTTTAAAAAAAACACACGACTGGACGGATGTACACCAAATTAACAAAAGCACGCTTTCGGGACCAAGCCGCCGCTCCTGCCACAAATTTGGTGGAAATAACTTTGCCCCCCCCCCTTGACCAAACCTCACCAAACTTTGCACAGTGGGCCATATACTTTTTTTGCAAAGTTTGGTGAGGATTCGTCAAGGGGGAGCGAAGTTCTAAGCCACCCAAAAAGTGCTCTTCCTATGGGTTTAGCAACTTAACCATAACTACATGGCCACTACCGCAGGACATATATATATATATATATATATTCCTTCAGACAAAACAAGCAGCACTCTCCACAGGATCAAAAAATAAAATGTTCCGGATTTGCATTCGTCTGTTTTCGCATTCGTCCATTTATCCATTTCTCCCTATATTTGTTACAAAAATCGGGGAAAATCACGGCACATTCAAAGATTCTTTACAAAAAAGAAACCGTCATAATACAGTACTCCCAACATGTGGCAAAATGGTTTTGCCGAGGCGTTTACGCATTTCGCGCCTAACTTGCCGCTTGTTCACAACAACAAAAGCCTCTTCTCCAAAGTTTGTTTAAAGAGAGAGAGTTTTGGGACTAGAGAGAGGACTGGGTTAGCTTGCTCACACCATTTCATGTTCGCCATGTCAGGCATCTTTACATGATTTTAAATGTGGCCCATTACGAAGTACATTATGACACTTGCACTTAATCACGTTACCATTTCTCCAATGTCTATAATAAACATGATTAGCAACGGTAAACTTTACATAGTTTCTTGTCTGGACAATTATTCAGTATATTCAATGCGCTCCACTTGACCTATTTGCGCATTAGTGCATGGCCCTATTTTTGTAATGCAAATTACAACATAATATTGGTCAACCTGAAAACACATTATAGCGGAAACAAACCCTTTTATAGTCCATTCCCAGCTTGTCAAAATAAGTGTTCATGTCTACATACCGAACATTTTCTTAAATACATAGTGCAAATGGCAGAGCGTCAGGGTAACTTGCAATACATGCTAGCTTCCCAGGAATCATGGAAAATGTATCATCTCATCGTCTTCAAACAGTCTGACAGCAAACTATATGTCTAAATGTACAAAAGTGCATAGTGCTATAGTGGCATATTTGCATGTCCTAAAGTGCATAGTATGATATCGCTTTATGATATAAATCCATGACCTCTTCATAGGCAATATGCATATAGCCAATATCTACACCAATGGGGGTTAAAGTGCTATGTGCTACAGTACATCTTTTATTCGTACTAAAGTGCAAAGTGCAATAGCAGCCTACCACCATATCATAAAGTGCATCGTGCATCACCCCTCATGAGTGGAGTTCATGTTTTAGCCATACAATATATCCACATCTAGATCATTAGTGGTACCAAAGTGCTAAGTGCTACAGTACACAATAGCAGCCTAACATCATATCATAAAGTGCATCATGCACCACCCCTAACTTCTCGTCATATTTCCTCTCCCAAAGAAACTCATTGTCCCAAAAATGTATAAAGTTCTTCATCAATGTTGTGTCCATTTGGCCGTTTACTCTCAAAATCAAGAATACAACAAGTTTATTTTTGTTGCAACAATTTTTCTTTGTCTCCTCCTCTGGGCCCAATTTCAATTTTGTGGATGCCAAAAAATCCGAAGCCGTTCATGTTGTCCTTGTGATATTCGCTAAACCGTTTGGCCATTGCATAATTAGCATTGTTGTGCTGGATCGCTCTTACGTGTTGTTGTGTTTGAATTTTCAATTTGCACTTAGTGCTGCCTATATACCATTTTTTGCAAGCACAAATTAGGACATACACCACATGATCTGTCTCACAGGTAATCTTTCTCTGTTATCGTCGTAGTCTGTCCTGTAACTGGGTGTTGGAAAGTCCCACAGTTAATTGCATATTTACAGATACTGCAACGTGTGCATTTGAAAAAACCCTTCTTTTGAGTCGTCAGCCAGCTATTTTGATTTATTTCTTCATCTTTGGAGATACAACTTTGGACTAGAGTATCTTTCAGAGATCGGTTTCTTCTAAAACTAATTTCAGGCTTTTTTTAAGGCTATTTGTCAGATCTTTGTCCGCCAGTAGAATATTCCAATGTTTCTGAAGAATATGCCTAATGGTTGTTGATTGGCTGTCAAACGTTAAGATCAGACATGTACTTCCGTTTTCCGCCTCCATTTTTTCTTTCTTGCGTGATCCAGAAAGGAGGCTTTGTCTGTCTAGTATTCTTGCCTTCAGATAGGCCCTTTCAATTATCTTTTCAGGGTACATTTTTTTTGCAAAATCCCGCATATATAAAAAGTGTTCAGTTTTTAAAAGTCTGTTGTGCTCCAACACTGCTAGCATTTCCAAGTGCGCAGGGAGATTCAAAATACAGAGCACTGCATATGTGAAACTGCTTTTACCAATAGGAAAGCATTGCATGTTATTTAAATAAAATTTCAGGTAAAGTGTATTGCTAAGTGCATGCTCTGGTCATGTTTCAGGGTGCTACGTTAATAAAAGTGAACCTCATGCAAAGAATTTTGACAGTGCATGTAATGGGGCTAAAGAGTCTGATCTGTGTTATCCTAAACCAACTAGTGTTTTCAATTTGTGTGAAAAGGGAAGTGCTAAGAAAGAAAAGCATTTGGGCCACAGAGTGAGGTGGTGCGATTTGTGATGTTGTGCAAATATACATTTTCCTGATTAATTCATAAATATATTTTCTTGACTTACCTATTGCTAAAGGGTGAGGGATCTACTTGGTTCTATATGAATCACAGGCAGGGCTAGATTGAACATAAAAGGAATATTGGTGTGGCGCTTTCGATAGGGTAGGCAGAGCGTTCCTGTTTTGATGGTTGCCGCATAAATATCTCCTAACTTTCATGGGGGCTCGTGGCCGGGATCTAGCTTTCTCTTTTTGATTCATGACAAGTGCATTGTTAGCAGGCCAGTTACTTTAGTGTAACGTCCGTAAGGCGAGGCAGGCTGTTCATGCATTGTTCAAAGTTCCACTGCTGGCTTGAACCCTGAGCGTCAGGGAGGTGTATAGAGGAATAATATTGTGCAGAGTAATGCAAAAGTAATTTGATTTGATATTGACTGTTGAAATCTAGCAGGAATAAAGTGAAAGGTGTTTGTTCCTGTTTAGACAGAGATTGTAAGGTTGCAAAAAGCCACTTTTAAAATGAGTGGTATTGAAATGGAAGTGGCCTTAAACATCTCCTAGCCAAGTGATGTATTTATGGTGAGTGGCCAGAAGTGGAGGCTGGGTACAGGCAGGCTAGAATGGTACAAGATGTTACATCAGTAGCCACTGACATTTGGCTTGAAAGTTGGATTTTATATAAAGCTCTAGGGGAGTTTTAAATGACTCAAAATTCACGCGAAGGGTCCAGATCCCAGGATTCTGAGACGGATTCCCAAAAGCAGCACTGATTCCGAGGGTGAACGGACTTCGGTTCAGGAACGAAAAACAAATACCAAACAAAGAAAGGGTTTTGTTGAAGCCCCAATCAGGCAGATTAAGGCAATAAAGAGCTTCATGACCCCATAACACAAGAACGGCAAGTATTCGGTGTGGGAACATTTGGAACTTTATGAACAAATGTCATCATTTGAAATAAAAAATGTCAATTGCATGGAGTTTGTGAAATGGACGTTTTCACAGAGTATGCCAGTTTCTTTGAGGGACTTGAAGACCAGGATCACTGCAAATGGTGCACCTATAAGGCAGCCATTTGAAAACACTTTTCCACTCACAGGAATGCACTGTTGGGATAATCTGGCACCTAGGGAGTTTGCACAAGAATGAAATTGTCATTTGCTCAGACTTCAAGGCAGGTGAATACGAATATCAGGGAATTTGTGACCACATATTGCCACGCTCTTCCCAAGTATTGAATTACACAACTAGTTCGCAATTTCCATAAGCACAGGACACTGGATTGGATAACAGAGCAAGCCACCGGGATATATGAGGTCCAGAAACCCACTGACAATAAAAACAACCCTAAAACCACAAAGCCATCTACCACACCTGCCGCTGCGAAGGTGGCAGAGGTGAAAACTAGCCCTCATTTGAATGTGGAAATAAGGGGGCCTAACAATACTCCTCCAGCTGATAAACAGAACGAGAGGCAGAGGAGACCCTCCGCCCAGGCCCAATCGAATGGTGGCCATGCAGGGTATCAGCAAAATTACCCCATTGACCCTGACACCTATGTAAATCCTTAATATTAGGGTACAAAACCAATCGTGGGGTATGTGTACACTCCCTCAGGACAGTGGGTGTGGGGGGGGGGGTCAAATCAGGTAAGTACTTCCCCAGGAAACGTCCATACAAATTTCTTACAGGAGAGAACAACCACTCCACGTCCCAACCTAAATTTTTCAAACAGGTACCCTCAAAAATCCAAACTTCCAACAGAAAACACTCCTTCTCCCCAAACAATAAATCTTGGATGCAAAGAGAAGGGAAAATCAGGACTGAAAATGAAGGTGGAAATTTGCAATACCCAAGCTACTTCATTAGAAGGGACAGTTACCTTTTTAGGGAGCAGCGGAGCTATGAGCAGAGACCTACCTACATCCCAGAGAAAGTTACCCAACTCGAGTGAAAGGTTCAACAATTGACAAACGACCTGAGGCTCATGCTGAGGGCTCAGTCAAACCCTCAACCTAACCCTGCTTCCCAAAAGCAGCGACACCTGGGTTGGATGCCCAGTGGGGGGAATGACGGAAGGAAAGTCCCGCACACCAACAGGTTTGTGAAAATGAGGCCCTGGTCGAAGGGAGATGGCAAGCCTTTGAGTAAGCTTTTTTTCTTATCAGAACAGAACCCCTGGAGACCTCTCATCCCGCTAGTGAATCTTCTACCCCCGGGAAGTTAGAACCCAAAGAACAAAGGCTAAGAAGAAGATGTCAAAGAAAAACTCACTGTGTGGAGAAACAAACTAAAATTATCCCCTTTGAAAGAAAAGAATCCCCAGAGGATTCAGGTAAGGAAATCTTCTCTTTCAGGAATGGGGGGATCCCTCCCAAAGAAAAATGGGTCCCAAAAGACCCTGAATCCGACAGGGTAGGTTTAAAGACCGACTAAAATTGAGAGATTCCTAGACCCCAACCATGAGAGTCAAAACATACAGAAACTGGAGCATTATCGTCCCCACAAACAGGTTTGGAGAACTATCTTCAAATACCCAGGGACAGCCAAGAATCTGGGGAGTGTGAGAAACCAGAAGGTACTCTTACACCTACTCATCAAGGATGATCTGTTCAGGTGGCCAGAGAAGAGCTGTCGCTCTTTGATCCCAACTCTGGGATTGGGCTAGTGATGGAGGTTCACCTGGGCGGAGGGTCTTTGGGGTTTGGGGAGAGTGAACCAGAGGTCAAGACATGGTACCCCCACATTTCTGACAGTGACACAATTTCCCCTCCCTCAGCTTTTGTAGGATATTGTCGTTCTTATCTTACTCCTCCCCTAAAGTGAAGGCCAGTATTGGGATGGTGAAGATAATCCCAAGAGTAATGCAGGTTACGTATGAAGAGTGCCATTATAGCACTGGGACGAATAAGAGGAAGCCTGAGAGTTACAGATCTGAACGTCAGGCACGTTCAAATACTTGGGCTGATTGCGGAGAATTCTGCTCACCTGAAAAAACTTCAAGAGGCACAGGTGTATAAAAGGAGAGGCCCAAGTCTGAAGCAGAGAGGTGAAGTAGGCGCGAGTGCAGTTGCCGGACTGCCAACACCGCTCGTGGAAGAGGCGGAGGAGAACGGGACACTGAGATGCTGGAGGACACTGGCTGGTAAAGAGTCACTGCATGGTGAGGGAGCCGTGTCTCCAAGAAGCCGGAGAACGAGAGAGAAGGGAGCCGTGAAGCTTGACAGTGCCTTTGGCGTGGCTGGGAAGTGCTTGTTCCCTGAACAGAGGCGTCCTCCAGGGTTGTGTGAGGGGCAGGCGGTAAAACCCTGACCTCAAGTTCTACAAAGCAGTTGACGAAACTAAAGAAAGGAATGCAGCAACTAGTGAGTTTCAATGAGATGTGCTGAAACCTGGTGCGCATATGCTAGCAAAGGTGTTACTTTGTATCTGAGCGGACATGTGCAGTTGACACGTTAGCAAAATTCTCAGAGTGAAATTGACTGAAACGAATGCAAGGTTTAAAGCATTATATTGTATCGTTGCTGAAAAGCCTCTGACTGAAGTTAATGGGAAAGGCTTGAAGTTCAGAAAGTAAGAGAAACTAAGTTGCTGGAATTAAAACGCTGACAAAGTCAATGTGCAGCCAAGGGGAGCCAACAAAGTGGGGGTAAATTACTGAATGGGTAAAACTACATTAACCAGCGAACCCACATTAAAGCAACAGAATAAAGAATTTGATAGGAAGCCAATGGTGTATTAAAGACCACAAAAAAACTAAGACTTTTACAACACAGATATACTTCTATGAGTGGTTGCGAACCAAGGTGGCAGAGAGTGGGTCAGGGACCACTGGTTGTATGGCGTGTAATGGGTGGCAGTGCGGTCTGTTAACTGCGCCTAGACCAGGGAGGTCCCAGCCCATTCAGAAGGAGGCTGGGAGCTTGGGGAAGGGAACCCCTAAGCTCCTTTCAACTATTGATTTGTAAACTACGGTTTGAAGCTTGGGAAGGGATCCCCTGAACTCTGGTGAACATTTGTATTATGAACCAAGGCTGAAAGCCTGGGGAAGGCAACCCCTGTGTTATTTTGATCTACTATATTATGAACTAAGGTTTGAGGCTTGGGGAATATCCCTGAGCCCTTTTGGAACTGTGTGGACTATGCATTGTAACTTGCAACTTGGGGAAGTGCCCTGAGCTTTATTGAAACACAGTGCTGTGACTTAATGTTTGAATTTGTATTTTATTTATTTGTATAGCGCGCTAGGTCCGAGGGCAACCAGGCGCATATCTTAAGGCACAGGGTACAGAATGGCAATTGAAACTTGGGGAAGTGGAGCCGCAGCATTTTAAGATTATCATCCTTTGGACCTGTATCCTGAACTTGGCAAAGGGAGATAGAGACTGCTGCAAAGTCTTACTTTTTAACACTATTTTTAGTTAGATTAACCCTACACTACATTGAAGTATTACATGTGAGGGCAAACATAGGTTTTGACACAGAGACTTTTGTTTTGGGCTTCTAGTCCTTGACGTTCCTTAGTTTCTTTATGGAGGGCAATTCCCACCATAATAATAGGGCAAGTTAGCCGTTAGATCCATCCTGATATTTTAATAAAGGTTTTTTAAACTGTTAGGTTTGCTGTCTGTGTCATCTCTTGACACCATGCCTGTCTCACATATGGTGTCAGTAGTGGGATGCAGCTCATCCCGAAACAGGTTAGGGGACCCCAAGGTATGAAAAGCTAAATAACAGAGCATCAGACCCTACGGTAGCCATGAAGGGTTCCATTGGATTCAACCTCTGTAGCAGAAGACAAGAGACTATACCCCCAGGGGAAAGGAGAATAATACTGACTGATCTAATCCTAATACCCCTCCTGGGACTTATGGCACCTAGGTCAGGACTCGCCTGGAAGTTCGGGCTAGATGTCATCGCTGGGGTTATTAAACCAGATTTTAGAGGAGACATACTAGTGTTGTTGCAGAACCATGGGAAGGATAGCTTCCAAATACAATCCGTAGACAGAATTTCTCAAGGTATACTTGAGAAGGCAGTATTTCCTAGCTTGAAGGAAGAAAATGGAAGGGAGGAGACAGAGGGGTGCGTTAGGTTTCGTTGAAGCAGATGAAAGACCCAGTGTTTCAGTATCACCGAAATCTAAGGAACATCATTCCTGACCTAGCCTTAGCTAAGGAGGAATGACTCTTTGCTGGCTAAAGCCTTTCCTTAAGTCTTACCCAAACCTGGAGTTCGAGAGAAAGGTGGGACATTTCTTTCTTAAAGTATTACAGTAGAAGGTGTAACAGTTGGTTGTTCCCAGAAGCCACAAGCAAGTGGTTCTTGAAATAGCCCATTCACATCTAATGGGAGGAAATTTGGGCCAGGCAAAAACCAAGGCACGTATTAGTGCAAAAGGTTACTGGCCGGGAATCCATGCAGATATTACAAACTTCTTTTCAGGCGTGTGGAATTTGCCAGAAGACCAGTGCACATTTACTACCCCAGCTCCACTGAATCCATTACCTCATATTGAAGTTCCCTTTTCAAGGATAGGGATGGGCATCATAGGCCCCCTTCAGGCTTCAAAACTAGGTAATACATGTGTTAGTAATTGTAGACTATGATACATGCTACCCTGAAGGTTTTCCCTCACAAACAAACACCACTCAACAAATTTTTAAAACACCTGTCTTTTTTTTTTTCCTGCGCCGGGTTCCCCAAAGAAATACTGATGGATCAAGGTACAAACTTCATGAGTAAACGTATGGGAGAAATCAAAGCGTTACTACACATCACCACACTACGAATCTCTGTATACCATCCTCAAATGGATGGACTTGTAGAGAGATTCAATAAAACATCGAAAACCATCCTACGAAAGTTGATCAGGATGGGAAAAATTGGGACCAAATGATTCCACAGGTATTATTCACTATTCATAAAAATGCCCCAGACCTCTACAGGGTTTTCCTCTTTTTAATTGCTATAGAGCAAGAACCCACGGATGTCCTTGACATACTAAGGGAACTGGTACAAACACATATGGTTAAGACCCAAGAGCAGCAAAGGACAAAATGGTACGTTCTTTCTCTATAGCACAAAAGGTGCTAGTGCTACTACCTACATTAGATAACAAATTGGTCTCTAAATGGCATGGACCCTATGAGGAAGTAGAGCAAATGGGTCCATAAAATTACAACATTTCTTAGCCATACCTTTGGCAAAAGACCACATTTACCACACAAATCTTTTAAAGGAGTGGAGAGAAAATCCAACAGAAACCAATGCAACCATATTGTCCTACCCGATGCCTGAGGATATAGAAGATATAAATATAATCCCCACTCATCTCACAAATAATCCAAAACAAGATCTTTCTGATGTTGTGAGTCAATTTCCAGATGTATTCTGTGAAAAACCTGGAAGGGTGAAAGGCATATACCATCATATTCGTACTCCTGTAGGTAAAGTAGCGCATTTGAGACCTTATAGACTACCAGCATCCCAAAAGGACATCATCACAAAAGAGGTGGAACAGATGCTTAAGGTTAATATAATTGAACCTTCAACCAGCCCCTGGTCCTCTTCCCATATTGTTAATGACCATAACCGATGGGAATTGGAGATTTTAGAAAACTCAATTCCATCTCAGCCTTTGATGCTTACCCAATGCCACGCATCAACGATTTGATCAACAGATTGGGTAATGTGGTCTATTTGTCAACACAGGACCTTATGAAAGGGTATTGACAGGATCCACTTTTTGGACCTGATGAAGAGAAAACTGCATTTGCCACCCCTACAGGATTGTTCCATTTTAAAGTTCTACCATTTGGTCTCCATGGTGCTCCCGCAACATTCCAGAGACTTATGGATCAAATTCTACAGCCCTACTTGGAACTTTGCAGAGCATACATCGATGACATCATTATCCATAGTAGGACATAGGAAGACCCTCTAGTCCACTTGGAACGCCGGACTCACGGTCAACAAAAACAACTCAATCACCCAGCTCACACCCCGACCGCCAAGTAAATCAGCAACCCCACACCTTGACCCTCAACTCAAGCACCCATGGATGCTGAACTGCCTTGCGCACTGCCCCACAGGTGTTATATTGTCAGATTGATTCCCCTGGCTATGGTCTCATTTGAGGTCGAGATCTGTTCTGCTAGCTTCCTCACCCTCTAGCTGATGAGGCTGTTGCTGGCGCTGCTATGCACAGTGCTCTGGCACAGCCGATCGATGGATCTTAACACGTGCCTTCTGGCCCCCTGGATGAAGTCACACATGGCCCAATTGCTCTTGTGCAATTGCACGAATTTCTGCCTGCCATTCCTCCAGACACGACCAAATGGCCTGCAATGTGGAACTCAGCACAGCTTTGGGAGATTGTCTTGGGTCTAGGCCTACATTGTGGGTTGCCCGACGAGTTTCCTCTGCCTGGTCATCCGAGGAGTTGTGCTGCTGGAATTTGGGTGCATGGCGGGATGGTGAGGGTGAGGACTGCATGGGCGAGAGGTTGCGTAGGGGGGAGGTTGAGGTGAGAAATGTCTCAGGGTGAATGAGGTGGACTGGAGGATGATTGTGATGGCATGTTGTTGTCACCACTCTGCCCAGTGTGTGGTTCTCCTGTGTCCCCAGCAGTTTATGGGGTGCCAATGTTGCGGGTGGAGCTGCAGGCTCACTATTGGCCTGAGTAGGCCTTTCAATTGTGTCCGTTGTGACAGTGGACATGAAGGTGGACAGCACTGTTGGCTGAGATCTTTTCTTGGGGGTTACGCTCCCACTCCTGGCCAAGGAATGGCCTGTGGCCTGTGTGGTGTTGTCGAGGTACCAGCACCTTCTGAGTGTTCCTGGGTGTCTTGTGTGCCTGTTGGGAGACTTGGACAGAGACTTGGAAATGTGCGTCAACACAGAGATGGGATTGCGCTTGGTGATTTGAATTGTACTGTCGCGTGTACTATGGGGGTGACACAGGGGTAGGCCTCCAGGGGTGCATGCTTCATGTGACTGGCAGTATGGCAGTCTACTGCATTGATTGATGTGTATGCATATGGTAGGTGTGGGGGCCCTACCATGCTTGTAACATGCAGTCCTGTGCATCAATGATCTGCCGGGTCACGTGCACATGTGGGACAGGACGGTTGTTGCTTGGTTATCCTGTAGTTCTGTTGGCTCATGGGTGACCTGCTAGTTGTCGTGGAGTCATATTGACATGGGCTTGGACATCCATGTGGGCCTTACAACTACTGGTCAGTTGCAGTGTTTGTTAGTCAGACACATGTCTAGTGGTGTTGCTTGTTGGACATGCACTATGTGTTTGGTACCATGCTTGCTGTGGTGTCTGTGCATGGGTGACTGTTCAGCGGGCAAAGGTTGGTTGTGATGTGCACCGAAGATGTGCATCAGTCCTTGTTATTTGCAGTCCAATGGTGATATTTGCCTATGTCATGCCCTTGTCATCCTACTTGGTTGGTATGTGGTATTAAGGGATCACGGCTTAAATTACTCATGTTGTTCTAGCCTGCAGTGCCACATGGATGGGTCGTGCATTGTCGGAGTTGACGTTGCATAGATGCAAGGTTGTATGTGTACATGCCATCATGGTTGTGCTGCAATGGGCCCATCATTCACTCAGGTATTCACAAGGTTCTTACTGGCTGCTGGATCCGATCTCAGCATAGCCCACAACCTACCGGCCCACCATGTGAGGATGCGACTGACCATCTCCTCCCATGGGGGTCAGTTGTAGGGGCTTAAAGGTTCCTCCACCAGTGGCGCCGTCTCCCTCCAGTGGTTGGCAATGAGGCTGCAGACTCTTGACTTGAAATTGCTCCACCTTTTTATCATGTCCTCAGCATCACGTGGAACGTGTTCTGCAGCCACCGCTGTATCCCGCATTTCTGCCCAGGTGGCATTTTTGCACTGATGTCTGATCTTGCAATGTTGGGCCCCATTAACTAACCAGAGTGTGCCACCACCTGCTCAGCCAGTACAGTGAGCTCCTGCTCACTGAATTTAGGTTTGCGCATATGCATTTTCGGGACCGTGGACTTGCCCTTCCCTGAAGACATGATTTTGGGGGTCTCTGGAACTGGATGGCACTCCTACAGCCTGATTTTGAATGGATTGTATTTTTCAGAGTGGCCACCACAGTGCTTCCTTTTCATGCGATGACTAATTTCTGCTGAATAACTTGGTGTTAATGGTAATTCCGCTGATTATTGGCAGATTTCCCACTTTTCTGCAGAAATTCCGCTGGGTGGAATTACCGTAACTGCCAATGGTGTGTGCGCGCGTGCCTGCCGTATTGTGATGCAGCAGAAATTTTGCTACACAACACAGTGGTAACAGTAATTACTCAGAGGAGGAATTACCGCTGATTCGTAGTCAAACTCGTAATGAGGGCCATAGTCTGAAAAGTAATTGGGTAATCCTATTTATTTTTGCCAACCCCAAAATTCTCTAAATGGAGTGGTGCATAAAAAACGAAATTCCTAACTGTTCACCATTCATCACAGCAGAGGGGGCTGAATGTAAAGTGAATATCTGAGTTTTTGGTGCTGGGGCAGAAAAGTGTTTTGCCAAAATGATATAAAGTGATGTCCCTGATTGAAAAGCATATATGTATCTGCTTAGATTCACCTGCTATGCATATGCATACATCTAGTGTTAGACGCAGAGTATTACATTTGTTTGTTTTTGAAACTCAAAAAGGGAGGTCGACCGGGCATGCCAGTAATACTATCCCTAGTGTGACGTCTACTGTACCCATGGCACTTCAGGCGTCTAAGTCCCTCAGATTGTTTTGTTTCTGACGTGAGGTAGCATGAAGTGTAGCGTGAGTACAGACGAAATAAAGCAGATAAGAGTAGATAAAGCCAGAAAACATCTATGCACCATTTACTCCACAGGGGAGGAGGGGTGGGCGCATGTGAATCTAAGCAGATACAAGCATAACAAATACGTTTACAGTGAGTAATGTATCCCTTCTTTGGTTTGTGGATCTGCATAGATCACATGCTATGCATAGATTAGCGAGCAGTGTCTGAAGAAGGTGGGGGGTTGTGAGACGGTAGAGCGGCAAATAGATATTTTAGCACTGCTTGTCCCACCTGTGAATCTGCTTTAGAATGCATATCAATGCAGTAGTGCCGAGTAAAAGTATGAATAGAGCTCCATGTAGCTGCTTTGCAAATGGCGTCCAGAGGGACGTTTGCAATAAAGGCCAAAGTAGTTCCTGTACCCCTGGTACAGTGAGCTCTTAGTGTGAAAGGCAAAGTTTTATTGGATAGAGAGTAGCAGAGCTATTTGCATTTCACTATCCATCTGGAGATGGCATTTTTTGACACATGATTTCCTTCCCTGCCAGGTGCTATGGAGACAAATGGTTGGTCTGTTTTTCATAGCGGTTTTGTTCTGTTTACATATTAAAGAACCACCCTCCTTACATCCAGTGCATGGAGTGTTTTTCTCAGCTGAGCTTGAAGGGATTTTAAAGAAAGCGGGTAGTTCAATGAACTGGTTGACATGGAACTTGGATATGAATTTAGATGAAAACCTAAGGTGCATTCTTAGTACCAACTTGTCTTTATGAATAACAAAGAAACAGTCTTGCACTGACGGCTTGTAGTTCACAGGCTCTTCTTATGGAGTGATGGCCACCAGAAAAGACGTTTTATATGTTAGGTGTTTAAGGCTGGATTTGTGCATAGGCTCAAAGGGGTGAGGGGGACCTATGAGCTTTGTGAGTACCACATGTAGATCCCACCCTGGAGGCGGGTTTGAAATGAGGGGGGAAAAGCCGGTTTACTCCTTCCATGAATGCCTTAATGACTCAGACTTTCCACCAGGACACCTTGCTTTGAGAAGTGGTGTATGCGGATAGAGCTACTAGGTGCACCTTGATGGAGTTGAATACTAGACCGGAGTCTAGTAAGTGGAGCATGTAATGAAGAATGTGTGATGGGTACATTCGATCAGGTTTACATTTTCTGACTGGCACCATATTACAACTCATTTCCATTTGTTAAAGTAAGTCTGGTGTCTGGTTTACATGCCTACTTGGGGATTACCAAACACCTTCAAGGTAGTTTTAAATGGCCAAATTATATTCATTCAGGATCTAAGCTGCCAAGTTCATATATCGAGTATGTGGGTGTACCATCCCCCCGTGCTGTGTGAGCATGTTGAAGGGGCACAGGAGTTTGATTGGATCGCACATCGCCAGTTTGCACAGATGAGGAAACCAAGGATGTCTCACCCACATAGGAGCAACCAGGATTAGAGGTACTTGTTTCTGGTGCATCTGGTTCACTATCCTGCTCAGTAGCGGTGTTGGGGGAAAAGCGTAAGCAAATTTCCTTGACCAGCTCATACACAGGAGGTTTCCCTTGGATCCGGATTGGAGAAGCCTGGATGCAAAGTATGGGTATTGTGTTTAGGATTGTGTCAAACCAGTCTAACGGAGGATAGCCCCAGAGGGAAAAGAAAACTTTTGAAATTGTTCCGCTGAGCTTCCACTCATGCTCTTTGGGTAGAGGACAGTAGGAACAAGTTCTGCTTGAGTGCTCCCTTCCAAATGATTTGGGCTCGCCTGGACAGACTTGGAGAGTGTGTGTCTCCCTGCTTGTTTAAGTCTGTGCGGACGTGTATGGTTTGGCCTGATAGATGCACTTGCAGGGCTTTGAGCACTGTTATTAGCTCTAAAAGGTTCATGTGATTTTGGGCTGTGATATGGGTCCACAGGCAATGCGCTGTGTGGTGAAGGTAGTCGGCTCCTCACCCGGTGAGTGATGCGTCTGTTGTGACAATCGCTTGCACTGTAGGTTTGTGAAAAGCTTTTCCCTTCAACAGATTTTCCTTTGTCCACCAATTTAGCGCTTGAACTAGGGTTAGCGAAACAACAACTAGATCGTCCCACTGACCGCTTGCCTGAGACCACTGTTTCGCTAATCACTCTCACATTGGGCGCATGCGCAACCGTGCGTGTGGAACCAGGTAAATGCATGAAGCCATCATCCAGAGCAAGCACATTGCTTTGTGTGCAGTTATTTGGCGACCGGCTAGATACTGAGGTATTTGCAGCAGTATGTTTTGCACTCTTTCGTTTGACGGGAAGACTAGTCCCTCTTCTGTCTTCATGATAGGTTCTAAGAACTGTTTCGTTTTGCTTGGAACAGTACTTTTTTTCTCGTTGATTGCGAATCCCAATTCGAACAGAAGATTGATTGTTCTTTGGGTATTTTGCTTGAAAATTCGAGGGGATTCCCTCATTATGCCAGTCGTCCAGATAACGGTGCACTGGGATTGATTCTCTTCATAGGTGCACTGCCACTACCGTTAGTACCTTGGTGAATACCCTTGGAGCGGAGGCTATGCCGAAGGGTAGCACCTTGAATTGGTAGTGTTGATTTGCTATCAAGCTTGAAGCGCATGAATCTTCTATCTGCTGGGGACATTGAAATATGAAAGTATGCATCTTTCATGTCCAAGGTTGCCATGTAGTCCCCCTGTTTTAAAAGTGGGATTACTTCCTGAAGCGTTGTCATGCAGAATTTTTGTGGCTGGATATAGGTATTCGCAGGGCGCACCTAGGAAAAGGAGCATTGTTAAGTCTTTCTTTGGCACAAAGAAGTGCATTGAATAAATACCCTTGTTTATCTGGACGATGTCTCTGGCGTCCTTTAGTAGCAGTGCCTTGACCTCCACTGTGTAATTTGTCTTTGTCTGGGTGGGTGGTTGTCTGATGTTTGTATTAGCTCTATGCAATAGCCCGCCACCACGGTGGAAGGTACCCATTTGTCAGACGTGATCCCCCTCGCATGTGTGGGTAATGTGAGGAATATGACCTCCTACTGCAGAGGCATGGGAAGGAACCTGTAGCGGATGGCCATTGCTTAGGAGGGGCTGAGCCCCCTTTTGAGGAGGCTCTGCCCCCATTTCTGGACCTTCTGTGTCCCCTTTGAAAGTTCTGTAGGGAGGACTGCCCCTGTGAAGAATCCCAGGACGAACTCTGCCCACCCTGGTTGTAGTTGGAGGATCGCTGGGAGTTCTGTCCTCTAAACTGGCATGTATTTGAACCTTCTCTCTGCACAAAGGGTTTGTTAGTGAGTTGTCCCAGGGATTTGAGGGTGTCATATTCCTCATTTGCACTCTTCAGTGCGTCGTCAACCGCTTTGCCGAATAATGCGTTGGGCTCGATGGGCGGTTTAAAAGGGTAGCCTGGGTCTCCAAATTGAAACCTGATTGACGACGCCATGCATGGCGTTTAATGAAGAGTACCTTTGGCCACAATTCATCCTGCATTGTCTGGTGCGTCCAAGTTAATTTTAAGAATGCAGATTGCTACTGGTCTCCCTTCAGGAATAGTTTGTAAGAGCTGTGTCTTTAGGGGTTCTGGAACCGAGACCATTTGCTGTGCGACCTTGTCCCACTTGTGGCAATTATAGCTGGACAATACGTAGTGTTAGCTATTCTCAGTTTATAGGGAGCTGAGGAAGCTACTTTCCTGCCCAGGGTGTCGATCTTCTTACTCTCCTTGTCAGGAGGGGCTTTGGCAGAGGCTAAAGGTGTTCCTGCTCTCTTCCTTGTTGTGGTGCCTACTAGAGAGTCAGGCTTTAGCTTCCCCCTAATGCACAATGGGTCTGATGGAGCTGGTCTTAACATTTTTTCAATGCGTGGTTTGACTGCCCTTGTCAGAATGGGAGCAAGTAGAGAAGGCTGAATACACCTCTGGACAGATTGAAGCAGCGGGAGAAACTGTGCTGCAGATCTCTTATCTCCAAGGATGTCCTTGAGCTTCCTGGGCATCTATCTTACAGTGTTCTGCAGCTTTTAAGAGCAGGTTATTGTACTGCAGCTGGTTGTCCACAGGGGAATCAGCCAGCGGTTGGTCGGTATGGTCTGGGGCTTGGATGATGTATACCTCATCGTTGTTATCGTCATAGTATTGGTCTAAGTCCCTGTGGTTTTCTGGGTCGGTAAATGAGCCAGAGTCTTTGGAGCCTTGAGTGTCATAATGTGTGTCTTGAGCCACGTCTTGATATGACAAGGTATTAGTTTGAGTTGCGTCGAGGCTGGCTCTTTTGGCATCGGGATGCTTGCTAGCTGCTTCGCCTTGAGGGGGCCCCTAAAGGTTGGGGAGTTGATCTGGGTGTTGATGAAAGAAATGAATAAAACTAGACATTCTCCTCATGACCGTATTTAACTGTTCTGGGTCCATTGGGAGGAGCTTGGCAACACTGAGGGAACAGGTGTAGGCAAAGGGTCTAGAACAGGGGGGGGGCGGTTTGTGCTGCATTTGTTTAAACATTTATTTGCATTTATAGAGCGCACAGAGCTGCCCTGAGGCATCGTGGCGCTGGTACAGAAGGCTTGAGCTTAACATACAAAGGCTTGAGCTTAACATAGGTAGGATGGAACAGTAGGTAGCATTAGTACAGTGACATGTGGTAAGGGAAAGAGTGGTCCAAGCGTTTATGCTTGCTGTGGTTACAGTGCAAGCTTAACTGTACATGTTGGTCAGAGACAATTTGCAGAATAGAAAAGGTTTTTAGGTTTTTGCGAAAGGAGGTGTATGTTTTTTCATTCCTTAGTGATGTTGGGAGCGAGGTGTTGGAAGCTAGACCCTCCTGCTCTAATTCTTTTGAACGTGGGGGCATAGATCTGGTTGGCGAGGTGTGCTCTGGTGGGTCTCTTGGAGGTGTTAAGGGTGATTCTTTCCGAAAGGTAGGGTGGGGCATCTCAAGTAATGCATCTGTGTGTGATGGCCATGGTTTTGAAGAGAATGTGTTCTTTTACCGGTAAACAATGGGCATCTTTCCTAGCTAGAGAGATACGCTCTCTTTTGGGAATGGTCAGCACTGCCCGGAGCGCGTTATTTTGCGCGATTTGAAGTTTTTTTAGGTTGTTGACAGAGGTGCCTAGAAAAAGGGCATTACAATAGTCCAATTTGGTACCTATTGTGGCTCTGGCGATGGATAGGCAGTTTTTGGTGGAGAGAAATGGCTTGACTGCGTTGATCACCTTGGTGGTGAGTGCTGAAGAGGAGGCTATAGCGTTGACCTGGCAGGACATGGATAGTGTGGCATCTAGGTGCACACTATCCATTGCCCCTGAAAGGGTGTCCTTAGGAGTAGAAAACTCCCTACTGTTTGAACCTTGTGATTTTGAGGCTTGGGGCATGGAGGATTTTGAGTTTTTTGATGTTCTTGCCTTGAGCAGGGTGTCGGGACGTGTTTTCTAATTGTCGCTCATTGAGCTTTATGCAGGGGCCGTTGACGCGTCTTTCAATGCACAGTCGCCGGAACCCGAGGACTTCCCAGATTTGGTTGCACTGTCGGGCACAGACTTTGGCGTCTGTTTCGGGGGCCTGTCATGTGGTGATCGTGACAGCGCTGGCCCAGAGGACAGGGACTGTTTGGACCTTCCCTTCGACACGCCGTGTGGCTCATCAGTCGGCAATGTGGTTGACTGTCAGCCATGGGGGATGTGCTTGGTGTGGCTTGTAATGGAGGTGCTTGAGCCGCTGGGTGTCGTCTCCATAGCAGAACAAGCGGCATGCCTGTTCGAGTCTTGGACTTGCACACAGGAATCTATCGGGTCCTGATCGCTCTCAGCGTCACTTAGGCTGCCAACACTGCCATCGCTGGCAGCTCCCTCGACTTCTGCGACCCGAGAGGACGTCCGTACCCTTAAATGTCTGCAATTCGAAAAGCTGGTGGATGAGACGAATATGAAAAAGACAAAGCCGCAACTAACCAAAAAGTCGAGTATAGCCTACTCCGAAGTCCATTTCCCAGTGCCATCATAAATCGGCCAATAAATGAAAGGTTCCATGACATGGCCAACAGTGAACCTATCCTTGAGAAAACAACATCGGCACCACGGCCGGCCAAAAAACTTCTGCTAAATTGACAAGCAGCACGAAACAAGATTGTTTGCATAGCGCAACTCACGAAATGGAAGTGTACCTCCATTTTCCAGCCAAAGAAATCACGCATCAGTCCAACTATGATAGAACATAAAGCACCCGATAAAAAATGTGCATAAACTTGGGATTTGTTTTGAACTTTCAGTCAACCTGAACAAGCAATAAATCGTCCTGAAGAGAGCCACAAATAAAACCGCAGAACACCAGGGATGGTGTTGATGTAATATTCATGCTGAAACATACGTAGACATCCTGTAGACATTGAAACAACTTTGTCTTTTCTTGCAGTACAAGTACTTTTTCTTATGCTGTACATTTATAGTTTGTTCCCCCGAAATTGCAATACAAAAAATATATTGAGAAAAAATGTGTTAAGGTGATCTGTCATAAGTGTCACTCTACTAACTTTAGACACCACTGGTAGTACACGTGATTTTGCTAGACTTTTTATAATTGGTGTTTCTTTAAAAACTGTGTATATCTTGTCAAATGTATGTTGTGTCTTGCGGAAAGCACCCATCATATCTTTCTGTGAGTTGAAAATTAATTGATTAAAGTGTTGTTTTACTTTGTTTATGCTCTGGTAAAAATCTTTTTGCTCCACGTGAATGGTAGAAAGATGAAATAGTGAATCAATCAATACTCCTCTCCTTGTTCAGTGACCCGGTTTTATAGTGGACTAAAAGAGGGGTAATTGAGCATTCTGTTTGTTTCACACAGCTCCCTCGACATCCATGGTGGCCTCTGCCTGCATGGAGTGGTGCGCCCAGTGTTTAATTTTGCAGTCCTTTAAAGCTTGTGGCATAAACAGTTTGCAGGACTTGTACTGTTTTTCTGCGTGCTCCCTAGTGTGGGATATTTCAACCCATGCCAATGCACCCTATTATACCCCTTTGCCAATGGGGAAAGAAAACTGCCAAAAATGGATGCACTAACCCCTGTGTGCGCCAAATTTGCAAAACTGCGCCTGGTTCATAAACCACAAAAGAGCTGCACACCCTGCCACACACAGGCAAAGTTGATGTCAAAACAGAACTCCCTGCAGGAGAATGCCAGGGGGTGCTGTTACCCGTCACATGAAGCTGGCCACAACAGGGGGCTAAAATCCGAAAACGCCTTTAAAAACAGCTTCGCAATCAATGGCAACCTTCAAAGTGCTGTTTCAGTCATTTTAACAGTGAATTATTGAAAGGAAAAATGTGCCGAAATCATAGATTCTCCAGTGCAGTCAGAGGAATCCAGGCCTCACTGACTGACAGCTGCATAAGAAAATTAGCTGTCAAAAAGTGTTTCTTTTTCCTGAAGAAATTGCAAAATGCGCCTATTTAAAGCATGTTTGTGAAGGGCTCAATTCTTTTAAATGTCAAAATCCCTTATAAACTGTGCTTATTTTTATATGCGTTAAAGGAAAGACTTTATTGTGAATTTTAAAAGCAACCCAGTATTGGAGTTAAGTAACTGCTTATTTCTGATTGGGCAATGACTAGCCTGGGAAAGTTTGACATCTCAGTTGGCACTCCCTTGATACAGGAAGCCTTAATGGTTCCCGCTTAATGGTTCGCGCATATGGAGCACAATAGACTTCATTAGTCATTCGTCTTTTAGCTGAACCAAAAACAAAGGACAGGCTGAGCATGGACCTCTGCTGGGGATGGGCAGAATGCTTGCCTCTACACCCCACCCTGATCAAAGGGATCTTACAGCTGTTTTTTGAAAGGAGAGAAAAAAAAAACAGCTGGAACTTTTTGATGTTTAAACCTTTATTTGTGATTAAATGTGACACTCTTTAACTGTTCAACCGGAAGAAGGATAAGTCTAAAAATTGTTAGATGTTAACCTAATTTTAATCTTTTGCTTTGAAGACATTGATGAAACCTGTATTACGTAAGGAACCAAAGTTATGAAAAAAACTCTCATTGTAGCAGAACTACTAATGTTGCAAGTCCAAGATTATATGTACATGATCCACTGATAAGGGCCCAGAGATGTACCAAATTAGAAATTATTAATCCAAACTGTTATGATTAAAATTGAGAAAATTCTATAGAATGAGAAAGACAGCTCGCACAGAGATGGGGATTGAATGTGAATATAGCCCATCAAATATGAAATGTATATGACAGATTTTATTAGGGAACATAATTTTAGAAGTGTACGTTTGTGCAAAAGTTAAGTTTTGGTCAAAATCAATGTGGGAGTTCCTAAATCCCATTGTAAAGATGACAGCTCTGTTCTGACTGCCAACCAAAACAAGGCAAGTGCCTGTGGCCACTCACAGCCGTGGGGGTGTGTTTTGAAATTCTGCCCACACCATAGACTTGGTGATTTAATTTGATAGTATAAACATAGGAACTTCACTCCACATAGGATACACTTCCAGAACACATCCAGATTTCCGCGCAGCGTCTTGTTCCCGACTTCTCCATCCTATCCAGAACTCTTCGCCTTGCAGCCGATTCCAGATTTCTTTGCAGAATCCAGGCCTTGGCAGTGCTGAACTCTTTTTAGTTAGGCCCACATTCAACCATCCCAAAAAGTAAAGGAATAATTCTGATTCAGTCGGGCTTGCAACCATTAAGGCTTGCCCTCTGAAACTTGCATCCTGCCATCTACCGTGTCCAGTGACCAGAAAGGCCCATCCAAATCTAGTCTGAGGTGCAGTCCAGAATTGACCAGAACCGCACTGCTGATCCAATCCCACCAGAAGTGCCCTGCTGCCGATAGACCTGACCCGATCCATGACCAGAACCTTGACGGTCCAGTTTAATCACAAGGGACTGTAAGTATTAATTGGAAGAACAGTGACCCATAGTATATTTACATTGTCTTATCCCAATCTCAACCCATCCCATCTTTATCTTCAGAACCCCAGTATTGTCAAAACCATCCTTGCACTGATTGTTCTCATTTGTTTTACAAAACCATAAGTCATTAGTGATTTTGAGTAACTAAAGTAAGTCCAAGAAAGGAATCGAGTATCCACCACTTGAAGGGTTACGCTGGCCACGTAACTGAAGATTACCGGGTGGCATCCTCTTTTTCATAGTCATTAATATAGTGAAATAAACCAATCTGTCATTTTTAAAACCGAATTTCGATTTTTATTTTCACGCCTATTTTGCAAACACGCCTTTTACTAAAACCTTTCTAATTTCTTCACTTTTAAAGATGGAACGAAATTTCAACTCTCACTGATACCCAAGACCCTTAGCTACATCCACAACCACATTGCCAAACAGTGTATTTGACCCGTTTTTATCCAAAATCTCAGTGAAATTTTGCCACGAATTTGCAGTTTTAAAAAGTTACACGTGTCTTTTTCCCATTCACAGTGTTTCTCAAATCCCATTCTGATCTAAAGTGTGTACGGTTGTTTAGCTGGTAGCTCGTGTATGTTAGGACCTGTTTAGTGTTGCTTTCCTCAGAATTTTTCTCCATTTAAGCATGTTGCCTACTTTGCATTGTTACACAAAGCCATTTTCACCTGTCATTTCAAAAGTGTCCATTTCCAAAAACGGTTTTCTCTCTTGTTTGGGGAGGGAAGTTTGCATTTAAACTCTACACATTGTCTTTCATTCCTGAATACCTGCTGATTACTGACATCTGTGTAGGATTGCTCATTTGTATCTTCAGTACTTTGTAGGTGGAAATATTAACCTAAACGCTATCTGTTCACAAACCAAAACTCTTCTTTTTCCTGTGTTTACTATTCTGCATTAATATAAGTGAATTCATTTGCTTTACTTATTTTTTAATTGTATTGTCACTGCTTGGTGATTGCTGCTATATATATATATATATATATATATATATATATATATATATATATATATATATATATATATATATATATATATATATATATGGGATACATTACTCACCGTAATCGTATTTCTGATGCTTGTATCTGCTTAGATTCACATGCTGTGCATAGGCCGACATCTAGTGGAAGCTGCGGAGTATTACAGTTTGTTTTTCAAAAGTCGAAAATGGGCGTCGACACAGGCGTGCCAGTAATACTATCCCTAGTGTGACGTCCACTGTACCCAAGATCCCTCACGCGTGTAGGATCCTCAGATTGTATTTTTTCTGACATGAGGAAGCATGAGGAGTAGCGTGAGTACAGATAATCCAAGCAGATAGACAGAAAGGTAAGACTACAAGCAATCATGCGCCTTCTCTCGGAGGGGAGGAAGGGTGGGTCGCATGTGAATCTAAGCAGATACAAGCATCAGAAATACGATTACGGTGAGTAATGTATCCCTTCTGAGGCTTGTGGAATCTGCTTAGATCACATGCTGTGCATAGATTAGCGAGCAGTACCAGAAGAAGGAGGTGGGATGTGAGAAGGGTCATGAGCAAACAGGTGTCTTAGAACCGCTTGTCCCACTTGTGTATCTGTCTTGGAATGAGTGTCAATGCAGTAATGCTGAGTAAAAGTGTGAATAGAGCTCCAAGTAGCCGCTTTGCAAATGGTGTCGAGGGGAACATTTGCAATGAAAGCCAGAGTGGCACCAATGCCTCTAGTAGAGTGGGCCTTTGGCGTAAAAGGCAGAGTCTTTTCAGAAAGAGAGTAACACAGCTGTATACAGTTGATAATCCACTTCGAGATAGCGCCCTTAGAGACGCGATCCCCCTCTCTGCCTGTAGCTACGGAGACAAACAGTTGATCTGTTTTCCTTAGCGGTCTGGTTTTATTTACATAGTATAGGACCGCCCTACGCACATCTAGGGTGTGTAGTTTCACCTCAGCCGAGCTTTGCGGGTTCTGGAAGAAAGTCGGAAGCTCGATGGACTGGTTTACATGGAACTTGGATATGAATTTAGGTGAGAACCTAGGGTGTGTGCGTAAAACCAGTTTGTCCTTGTGGATAGTAAAGAAAGGATCCTGCACTGACAGAGCCTGAATTTCACTGACCCTTCTTATGGAGGTAATGGCTACTAAGAAGGCCGTTTTATAAGTCAGGTGTTTGAGACTACTTTTATGCATGGGTTCGAATGGGGATCCCATGAGCTTAGCTAGCACCACGTTGAGGTCCCATCCTGGCGGTGGGTTCGAAATAGGAGGGTGAAGTCTCTTTACTCCTTCCATGAAGGCTTTAACCACTGGTACTTTCCACCACGAGACCTTGTTATGGGATGTGGTGTAAGCCGAGAGGGCTGCCAGGTGTACTTTCAGCGAGTTAAAAACCAACCCTGCATCCAGCAGGTGGAGCATGTATGTCACAACGTTGGAAGGAGTGCAATCAACCGGGTTGATTTGTTTATTCTGGCACCAGATAACGAATCTTTTCCACTTATCAAAGTAACAGTGCCTTGTATTTGGTTTCCTGGACTCCTTTAGAATGTCCATACACCTCTGTGGTAATTTGAGATGTCCAAACTCTATGACTTCAGGAGCCATGCTGCTAGGTTCATAGAGTTGGGTTCCTGATGCACTGTTTGACCCTGTTGCTGGGACAGTAGGTTGTACCAGGCTGGGAGTCTGATGGGTTCGCACACCGCCATCCTGCGTAGGTGTGGAAACCATGGTTGTCTCGCCCACATGGGAGCAACTAGGATGAGCGTCATCGATTCCTTGTTCATCTTGTACACCACCTTCCTGATGAGAGGAGTTGGTGGAAAAGCGTACGCAAACATCCCTGACCAGTTCATCCACAGGGCATTCCCTTGGGAGTCCGGCTGGGGGAACCTGGATGCAAATCCTGGGCATTGTTTGTTTTCGCTTGTGGCGAATAGGTCTATAGTGGGGAAACCCCACTGAGAGAAGAGATCTTCTACTACGTCTCTGTGAAGGACCCATTCGTGTTCTTCTGGGAGGGAGTCTCTGCTTAGAGCATCCGCTAGGGAATTGAGCTCCCCTGGAACATGTTGCGATGACAGGAAGATGTTCCGTCTGAGTGCCCATATCCATATTTTCTGGGCAAGCTTGGACAGATTTGGCGAACGAGTCCCCCCTTGCTTGTTCAGATAGAACATGGCTGTCGTGCTGTCCGTCCTGATCTGCACCGACAAGTTCAGTAGATGGGGCTCGAACGCCCTTAGCGCTCGGAATACTGCCAGAAGCTCTAGCATATTGATGTGGTTCTTGGCTAAAACGTATGTGTGAATTGAATATTAAATAAATATTTACCTTTAAAAACCAGCCTCATTACTGGCCCACTGTGACCTGGGGGGTATTTTGAGAAGGGTGTGATATGAGTGGTATAGTGGTATATCATTCAGAATATTGAACTTATAGACACAAATAAAATAAGTATTTCATTGTGCACTACATGCTAGGCGAGACCCGGGGTGTGTGCCTGATTGAAATCCTTAACAGCTTGGGGCTTGTGCCGGGATTCTGAATTTGAAATACCACCCGTGACAGTCTAACACAGCATACTAGCCTGCAGGGTACAGGCACCTTGCTGGGTTGGGGGTACTGTGCTACACTGTACAAGCACCTCTAAAAATAAATACTCAAAAAAATCGGGCCTGTTTGTAAAAGTAAATTAACCGTGAAGTAAGTCATAAGGAAATTGATATTTCCAAAATGGCGATCCCAGTGGAAATTAATATTGCTAGGGAACACTTCCTGCACAAACTGTTTGTCAGGGGTGAGTGGCCCGAACAGGATGAACAGGTAGGGCTGCAGGAAATAAAAGAACAGGTCACTGCCATAGCCCTAGATACATGGCAAGACAAGGGCCTATTACACCAAGCACTTAGTGAACTGTACATGGCCCCAAAAATAAAAGGAGCACTGTAAATTTGCCAAAATAGCAGCCTACCTGTACCTCCACATAGGAATCATACAGGAAAAACATTCAGAAAACATAGTTCTGGCAAAGAAAACAAGTGGAAACACTACAGAAAATCCAAACTAATCTGGACTCTGCAGAGCAAAGACTCCAAAAGAGCCAAGAATCAGAGACAGAAGCTAGGCAGTACTTGACAAAACTTAAGGAAGATCTGGCTCTCTTACAGCAAGAGAAGGCAGAGCAAGAGACCCAAGTAAAGATACTGCAAAAGGAGCATCAGGAAAGGGTTGACTCTTTACAACAGTCAACAAAAGCTGGCGCAAAAATTAACTTTTAATAGAGTCTGCGCAGAACAGATGGCCGTTTTACAAGACCAATTAAAAGAGGAAAACAATACATTAATTATCAAAGACCTAGAATCTCAAGCAGAATTTGATGAGGAGCGCCAGAAATCTAATGCCTTTAAAAAACCAAGGGACGACCTGGCTGCAAAGAGGGGTCAGGAGAGGGACGCCTTAGGCCTGGAAGTCAGCCAATTAAAAACTAAGTTAGAGGAAAGAAAGCTGGCCCTCCAGTAGCTTAGTGAAGTTAAAACCGAATATGAGAAGCTACTAGAGCACACCAGACGGGTGAAGGATGCTCTGGAAAAGAACACACAGACCAATAATGACAAAACTCAGGAGGTGAGTCTCCTGCAGCAAAAATTGTCCCAGTATTTCCAAACCAGGAAGGAAGCAGGTATTACCAAAACTGTTCATTTACAATTGTTCGAATGAACAATTGACTGAATTTAAAGGGTCACAATTGACCTTTTCACAATTGACATATATATATATATATATATATATAGGGTTTTGGGTGGGTTTGGGTTGGGTGGGGGGTTTCCCCCCCATATATGTTACAACTGACCTTCACAATTCGGTTAATTGTGAAAAGGTCAATTGTCATTCGAAAAGTTGTAATACGAACAATTCCTATACAACCGTGAAGCACAGAGAGACAATGAGGCTTTCTGTTAAAAGAATGATAGGCTCCATAAACAGATAGCCATGCAAGAGCAAATCATTGAGACCAGTAAGGCCTTAATAGAGGAGCAAAAGAGTTGGATTTTGGCATGTCACGAGGGAATAGGGGCTGCAAGAGAAGAGGTAGGAAGGGACAGAGAAACCCCTGAGCATAACATCAGGACCCCTGTCATCAGGGACTCTAACCCCTTCAGTACCATGGACTCTGCCACCCTCATGTCCACTGGCTCATATGAACCAAGGGCCATGGGGATGGAAGACTTCAGCAGAATGGGCAACATGGGACTGACAGATCAGCGCCTCCCAGAAATGGATTGGCGGGCATCTCTGTACAGATTCCCAAATGTTAGGGCTAGCCTCTCTGATCAGGAAGACTCCTGTGAGGGGAGAATCAGGGAATTGGATCCTCAAAAATACCACCTACCAAAGGTTAAGTCTGTAAAATGTGTTGTGGAACTCCAGGAAAGTAGGCCCACAAAGAGCATCTTTTAAAGACCTCCTCCCAGCTAGGGCAGTGGGGGCAGAGAGGGTACTGAGCCAATCCTGGGAGCAAGGGAGAGTCAGAAGACTTCTAAGTGCCACAGGCATCAAGAAACTATGCTTCCACATTCTGCAAGCCATTCTCAAGCTCACAGAATCAGGGAGAGCCTAGAGGATCAGATAGCCACCTCCTGTAGCAGAGGATGAGTGGACACAGGTGACAGACTAAAAAAGGCAACACAATTAAGAGGGCTCCACTAAAAGACCCCCTGAAACAGACGAAGGCCATTAGGAGTGTCATAACTCCCTATCACAAAAATGCCAAGTATTCAGTTTGGGAGCACTTTGAGTTAAAAGAGCAAATGATGGATACTTTCCACCTGAAAGATAGCCAGAGTTGCATCCAATATGTCAAATTGACATTTTCCCCTGAATACTCCAGCTTCTTTGCGATCCTGGATGAACAGAACCACTCAAGATGGTCCACCTACAGGGCGGCCATCTTAAAACATTTTTCTGTACATATGAACCCGCAAGAGGCCCACAAGGCAGCCTACAATCTGCAGCGTGGTGAAGACCAGGCCCCACAAGAATATGTGCAAGAAGTAAAACGTGCCTTTGTGCAGACCACCAGGGGGTGGTGCACAGACAGTAGGGAGGTCATTAATACCTTCTTTCATGCACTCCCTAAATACATCATGACCCAGCTGGTGAGGGACTTTCACAAGAAGAGATCACTAGACTGGGTCAATGAACAGGCGACTTGTATTTATGAAGTGCAGAAACCGGTGGAGAATAAAAATACAAATAAAACCCTCAAACCAGCCAACACCCCTGCTGCTGCTAAGGTGGCGGAGGTGAAGGTTGCCCCCATTTTAGATCTGGAGATGGGGGGCCTAAAAATATTCCTGTGCAAAATCTTTCTAACCAAAGAACCAGAAGGCCCTCAGGCCGATCCCCAACAGGTAGCCATGGAGGTAATCCCACAAATGGGACCCCTAACTCCCCAGATTATATTAGTCCCCGTTACAAGGGCAACAGACACATCCTGGGGTATGTGTGGACTCCCCCCCAGCCCAACGGGGGTGGGAGGGTTCAACCAGGTAGCAACCAACCCAGGAAACTTCCCTCCTAATTATCCCCCGGAGGGCAGTAACCCCCCAAATGCCGGGTTGAGCTTCTTTTCCCCGGTACCCGCCAAATTTCAACCCCCAAAACAATCCTCCTTTCTTTTACCACTTTCCTGAGCCCAGACAGCCCAATCCGGGAGATGGGAGGCCAAGGGTGGAGGGTTACCAGAACTATCCCAACCAAGGGTATTATGGGAGAAGGGACAGTTACCCTTCCCGTGATCCACCTAGGATGGACCAGAGACCCCCGTACTAGCCACAGCTGGTATCCCAACTGGAGCGCCAGGACCAGAACTTGTCACAGGATCTGAGTCGCATAATAAGGGCTCAGCAGAATCCTCAGATGAACATGGCGGCCCAGAACCCCTCAAACCAAGGGACTGGTACTCCAGAGCAATGACGGGGAGAGAACCCCGACAACCCACCGGTTCAAAAGGAGGAGGCACAGGGCGAAGGGGGGTGTAAAGCCTTAAAGGAAGCTTCCTTCCCCACTTGTGAAAAGCCCCTGGAAACCCAGGAACCGTGACCAGAATCTCCTGCCCCTAAAAGTCTGTAACCTAAAGACCATAGGGCGGGTAGGTGAAATAAAGGGCCTAAAAAGACCCATTTTGTGGAGGAGGTTAGTGTCTTCCAATTGGGATGAGAGGGGTCCTCAGAGGACACTGGGAAAAGGATCTTCTTCTTCAGGGATGGGGGAACTCCTCCCAAAGAAAAATGGGTCCCGAGAGATCCCAATCCAGACTGGGAAGATGTGGGGATTGAGTTAAAACCGGCCATCATTGAACCCCAGAATGATAAGCCAGAAAGCCACCTGGCCCAAACATAATCTGGTGACTGCCTTCAAAAAGAGGGGGCGGCCCAGAATCTGAACCGGGGGAGCCCGAAACTCTCCCAATATCCAACTGCCCTATTTTCTTTGCAGATCCCCAAGCTCCCACACCAAGTCATGCCCAAACCTATTCGGGGGACTGCCTCCAAAAAGGGGGCGGGGGGCAGCACAGAACCAGAGAAAGAAGATTCCCTAGCTCCCCATTCTGGGGACTGTCTCCAAAAAGGGGGGCAGCCCCAAATCAGAAAAGGAGTATCCCGAGACTCCTCAAATCACTGAGAGTGTGAAATTACCTGTTCAGATTCCCAAACCACCCAACTCCATACGGAGGACTGCCTCCAGAAAGGAGGGGGCAGCCCAGAACCAGAACAAGGGGAGCCCGAAACTCCCCAAATAGAGGTGTGTCAAAATTCTTTGCCAGATTCCTCAACACCAACATTGTCTCTTGACCCAACTATCCTGGTGTCGGAGTCAGAAATGAGTAAATGGACCATCCAGTTTACCAAGACCACCCATTACCTTTGCCCATTGGAGGAGAAGGAAGGTAGATTCTATGCTTCCGTCTAAGTACATGGGCAATGTGCAATTCCAGCACTGGTGGACACTGGAACCCAAGCAACTTTGCTGTCAAAGAGGATCTTTGAGCAGCTAAATTCAGGTAGGGGGGAGAGATACCAGATCCCTCTCAATCCTCTTCCTGGACAGCTTCAGAACTTTGACGGGAAGAAAATTCCTGTTGAGGGGTCTGCAGAGCTGGAAACTAAAATTGGGTGACATGAAGCATTCGGTCATAGTCGTGGTGCCAGAGGGAAACCCCTGTCTATTAGGGAGTGTCATCCGCCGTAGCCGGTCTCCCCCTAATAGATTGTGTGAATAAGGTACTCTGGACAGACTCACAGGCCCATCAAATTAAAAAAATTAAGTGTCAACCATGTTAGTCTAAATGGCACATGCCACATGGCTGAACAAAAACCGGACCAAATTAAGTTCTACCTTCAAAACAATGACATACCGACGTTACAATCATAGCTGTGGGACATCAAACTGGTGATGGGAACTCCTCCATTTCTGCAAATCAACCTCCCTTCCAGCCTCAAGTATCATTCCACACTGGAAGGAGATACTTTGAAATTGTATACTAATTCACAATCAGAACATCCCCATTCCATATCCAAAATTGAAATCAAACCAGCATGAAACTTAGCTGGCATTCTGAAGGGCGAACAGCTCTGCCGTCCGATTCAGTTAAACGACGTGAAGGAGTCTGTCCTCGCCCGAGTTGAACTGAATAGCGAAGAAAGCTTCATCAGCAAAGTCTTATTCAGGAAACTCCCAAAAGTCCAGACCTTGCCCGCCGTTGAGTCCCTTGGTCCATAGGTATGGGGCCAGGAAACTCCCTGTTCCAAACATCATCTGATTAGCAATGGCATAATCAAAATTCTCTAGAGATGAGAAAAGCATAATACATAGCTGTTGGGTCGTGCAAGGTGTTCCTTCCGCCTTTTATATGGGCAGTCACCTCCTCAACCAACTCCAAATTAATTTGGACCACAGTTATTGCCAAGCCTGGGCCCAACGGGAGAGTAAATCTCAGGGTCCCAGCAATCCTAAAGGAAGCCTTCCGGTCAGCCTAGCGCGACGGTAGGAAATGGAATTTCAGAAATGGAGAGGTCACCATCCCAGGCCTCATCTACAGAATCTGCATCCTCAAGGGAAATTTGACAGAAGGCGAAGACAATTGCGTCCACATAAACCAGCTAAAGAGTTGCCATCCCAGGCATACTTTGCAGCAAATAGAAGACCCTACCAGAAACCCCGAGGGGGAAAATCCAGAGATCTAAAAAGAATTATTAAGTGTTCATTGAGTACGTGAGAGGAAAGTGTTCAGACTGTCATTGGATATAGGCGGGGAATATTGTCAATTGTTAATAAATGCATGCATCCGCCCCACTACACCCCTCTGGGAACAGTAGTGGGGAAATGTCCATAACCGTGCTATGTTCTGTTTTCTAGTACTGGAACTAAATCCACCTAATCACCAAGGAGGACCTCCTCGGGGACATCAAACGCTGACGGGAGAAGCAACATGGATTTCTTCACATGGACTGAAGAAATGAAAATCCCACGTGCCTGACTCCCCCATGACTGGACGTCATGCTGAAGTCGGAGGGGGGGGGGGGATGTGTGGGATATTTCAACCCATGCCAATGTGCCCTATTACACCCCCTTGCCAATGGGGAAAGAAAGCTGCCAGAAATGGATGCACTAACCCCTGTGTGTGCCAAATCTGCAAAACTGCGCATGGTTCATAAACGACAAAAAAGCTGCACACATTGCCACACACAGGCAAAGTTGATCTCAAAACAGAACTCCCTGCAAGAGAATGCCGGGGGTGCTGTTACCCGTCACATGAAGCTGGCCACAGAAGTGGGCTAAAATCTGAAAATACCTTTAAATACTGCTTCCAAATCAATGTCAACCTTCAAAGTGCTGTTTTGGCACTAAATTCAGTTATTTTCCCAGTAAATTATTGAAAGGAAAAGTGTGCTGAAATCATAGATTCTCCAGTGCAGTCAGAGGAATCCAGGCCTCACTGACTGACAGCTGCATCAGAAAATTAGCTGTCAAACCCAGTTTAAACGGGTTTCTTTTTCCTGAAGAAATTGCAAAATGCGCCCATTTAAAGCATGTTTGTGAAGGGCTTAATTCTTTGAAATGTCCAAATCCCTTATAAACCGTGCCTCTTTTTATATGTGTTAAAGAAAAGACTTTATTGTGAATGTTAAAAGCAAACCAGTATTGGAGTTAATTAACTGCTTAATTCTGATTGGGCAGTGACCAGCCTGGGAAAGTTTGACATCTCAGTTGGCACTCCCTTGATACAGGAAGCCTTAATGGTTCCCGCATATGGAGCACAATAGACTTCATTAGTCATTCGTCTTTTGGCTGAACAAAGAACAAAGGACAGGCTGAGCATGGACCTCTGCTGGGGATGGTCAGGATGTTTCCCTATACACCCCACCCTGATGAAAGGAATCCGACAGTTGTTTGTTAAAAAGGAGAGAAAAAAAACTGCTGGAACTTTTTGATGTTTAAACCTTTATTTGGGATTAAATGTGAAACTCTTTAACTGTGCAACCGGAAGAAGGATAAATCTGAAAATTGGTAGATGTTAATCTAATTTTAGGCTTTTGCTTTGAAGACATTGATGATACCTCCATCACCTAAGGAACCAAAATTACGAAAAAGCTCTCATTGTAGCAGAACTATGAATGTTGCAAGTGTAAGATTGTATGTAGATGATCCACTGATAAGCGCCCAGAGATGTACCAAATTAGAAATTATTAATCCAAACTTATGATTAAAATTGAGAAAATTCTATAGAATGAGAGACAGCTCCCACAGAGATGGGGATTGAATGTGTATATAGCCCATCAAATATGAAATGTATATGACAGATTTTTATTATTAGGGAACATCATTTTAGAAATGTACATTTGTGCAAAAGTTAAACTTTCGTCAAAATCAATGTGGGAGTTCCTAAATCCCATCGTAAAGATGACAGCTCTGTTCTGACTGCCAACCAAAACAAGGCAAGTGCCTGTGGCCACTCACAGCCGTGGGGGTGTGTTTTGAAATTCTGCCCACACCATAAACTTGGTGATTTCATTTGATAGTATAGACATACGAACTTCACTCCACATAGGACACACTGCTTCCAGAACACATCCAGATTTGCGATAGCGTCTTGTTCCTGACTTCTCCATCCTATCCAGAACTCTTCACCTTGCAGCTGATTCCAGATTTCTTTGCAGAATCCAGGGCTTAGCAGTGCTGAACTCTTTTTAGCTAGGCCCAAATTCAACCATCCCAAAACGTAAAAGAACAGTTCTGATTCAGTCGGGCTTGCAACCATTAAGGCTTGCCCGCTGAAACTTGCATCCTGTTATCTACCGTGTCCAGTGACCAGAAGGGCCCATCCAAATCCAGTCTGAGGTGCAGTCCAAAATTGACCAGAATCGCACACTGCTGATCCAATCCCGCCAGAAGTGCCCTGCTGCCGGTAGACCTGACGCAATCCATGACCAGAACCTTGATGGTCCATTTTAATCACAAGGGACTGTAAGTATTAATTGGAAGAACAGTGACCCATAGTATATTTGCATTGTCTTATCCCAATCTCAATCCATCCCATCTTTATCTTCAGAACCCTAGTATTGTCAAAACCATTCTTGCACTGATTTTTCTCATTTGTTTTACAAAACCATAAGTCATTAGTAATTTTGAGTAACTAAAGTAAGTCCCAGAAAGGAATCTAGTATCCACCGCGTGAATGGTTACGCTGGCCACGTAACTTAAGATTCCCGGGTGGCATCCTCTTTTTCATAGTCATTAATATAGTGAAATAAACCAATCTCTCATTTTTAAAACCGAATTTCGGTTTTCATTTTCGCACCTATTTTGCAAAAACACCTCTTACTACCTCTATAACTTCTTCAATTTTACAGATAGAAACGAAATTACCACTCTCACTGATACCTGAGACCCTTAGCTACATCCACAACCAGAAACCACATCGCCGGACAATGTATTTGACCCGTTTTTATCCAAAATCTCCGTGAAATTTTGCCGCGAATTTGCAATTTTCAAAAGTTAAACGTGTCTTTTTGCCATTCAAAGTGTTTCTCAAACCCATTCTGATCTAAAGTGTGTACTGTTGTTTAGCTGGTAGCTCATGTATGTTATGACCGGTTTAGTGTTGCATTCCTGAGAATTTTTCTCCATTTAAGCATTTTGCCCACTTTGCATTGTTACACAAAGCCATTTTCACATGTCTTTTCAAAAGTGTCCATTTCCAAAAATGGTTTTCTCTTGTTTGGGGAGGGAAGATTGAATTTAAACTCTAGACATTGTCTTTCATTCCCGAATACCTGCTGATTACTGACATCTGTGTAGGATTGCTTATTTGTACCTTCAGTACTTTGCAGGGGGAAATATTAACCTAGACGCTATCTGTTCACAAACCAAAACTGTTCTTTTTCCTGTGTTTTCTATTCTGCATTAATATAAGTGAATTCAATTGCATTACTTATTTTTTAATTGTATTGTCACCGCTTGGTGATTGCTGCCCCATATATATATCTATTAAAACGTATGTGTGATTTGAATATTAAATAAACAAACAAATAAATATTTACCTTTACAAACAAGCCTGATTCCAGGCCCAGTGTGACCTGGGGGGTATTTTGAGAAGGGTGTGGTATGAGCAGTACATCATTCAAAATATTGAACTTCGACACAAATAAAATAAGTATTTCATTGCGCACTACATGCGAGGCGAGACCCGTGGTGTGTGCTTGATTGAAATCCTTAACAGCAAGGAGGCAAAGGTTACACACACTGTATGAATCCTTCCAGGGAAACTTCCTGTTATAGGAAGAACAGAATTTAAAAGGAGCATTTTCCATAGTGTGTAAAGATGGCAGACTGGTGGAATACAAGGAAGTATAGGGGAATATGCATTCTCTAAGTTAGATCGAATATGAACCTCCCCCCACTCTCCCTACTGTACAGGGCCGAGGCCCATTGGGGCCTAGGTAGGCTGCAGACAAAATCTGTCGAGACGGGAGTCGTCGTCAACGAATGGTCTTGTCCTCAAAAGCCGTCGCCAGAGGTCTTACGGTGTATGGTCGTCGAAAGGACAGAAACTAAGTCTAACTTTAAACTTTTTGTAAGTAATGGCTTCGGCCAGAAGAAGGAACTCTGCGATATGCGTCCAACTACGATGGTGGAAAAAAAAAACGATCGGAGGGACCTCAACGCATGAACGACCATGGGTACAGTGGATTCCGCACTAGGGATATTATTACTGAAAAAATCGAATACTCTGCGGCTACCGTTAGATGTCAGCCTGTAAGGATATTTGGCGTGTTACAGTACAGAGTACAGCAATACTGCACAAGTAGCACAATTTTTTTTGCAGCACCACCACAAGGGTGCGGTGCATTGCTATATGGGTTACCAGATTAACAAGGAAAGACAGGCTATTCAGTCAAAAACGATTTTAATATATAAGATGCAAATCTATTTTTACAGTTAAAAGCACATGTGCTCATTTGAAAATGCACACTATTTTTCACCTGAAATGCCTATATTGCTAGAGACACATTTGAAAATTAACAGCTAACCTATTAACAATTAACCTGACTAATAAAACCTTATTTAATATAACCCACTAATAAAATGTGTTCTCCACTGCAGAATTAGGCATACTCTGAAAACCATTTAAATGTGTGTGCAGATTTTTTTTTCTCTTCTCTTCTCTGCCTGATTCTCCGTGTTTTTGTGCACAGTAACTGCAGGAAGAAGGAAGTCAGATTTGCAACAATTGCAAATGTATAAGCGAAGCTATTGTTGAAGAGTAGGAGGATGAGAGATGATGGATTTCATTGGGACACGTCATACAGAGGGCTGAGAGGAAAGTTTTAGTGGGCAGTATCAGGGAAAAAGACAGGCAGACATCTTTCTGCACTACTGGGGAGAAGACCTGGCTGTGGGGTCCTGACTGAATGCAGATTCCTGTGTCCTGCTGCAGTCGAGATTGGGGAGAGCTGAAAGAAAAACCTTTCCACTGGCTGAGGCATTCCTATCTGAAAAAGCTGAGAATTCCAGGCAATGACCCCGGCTTGAGAAGGCAAGCGTTCCTTTTTGCTGGAGTTAATCCAAGAGAGCCACATTCACAAAGAGAACAACTAAAAAGATAAGGTAATGAGAAGTGTGGGAGTTGAGTGTGTACGGTAATATGCAGTCAGTGTAGGATTCCTGTGCGTGTCTTAATCAAATACCAATGTTGCAATTTGAATTCTGTTCTCCGCCACGCTCTTTGCAGTGTGTCATAGACAATGCTTTGACTGTACCATTTTATTTATTTCTGTAAAGAATGAGATCGTGTCTAAATGCAGCTTTTATAATACAGAAAATATTTGAAAACAGACGGGTGTTTTATTTTCTATTTACCTTTACAATGCCGATGATGTGGGGAGATTTTTAAACAGTGCAATGGTCATTTTAAGACAGATGTGTGCATGTCAGAATCAGTATGAATAATTGTGAGTGACTGTAGCATAGCTTGTTGGAGGTACATGAGCCAACGGGAAGAGAGACTCTCTGAACATAGCTCCCTACCGTATATAAGGTAGTGGAAATTACCACAAGACTACCACATATAGCTCTCTGTCGTAAATAAGTCAGTGAGTTCGCCCATGGTGGCACACCAACACTATCACTGGAAATGTGGTATTCCTAGAATGCAGGTCTGAGGTCTCTCTAGTGATCACACGAAAAATCTAAGCAAAGATAAGGGATTCTGGACATTGGGGCCACAAATAAAACAAGGGAATTATGCTCACCAAAATACCACCAACCACGTATACCAAATATGCAGGTCTGGGTGCTGAAATAATGCATGTCCATTGTATTATTGTTGCACATGGCCAAATCTGAATACAAAGAGTGATTATTGCTAAGTTATTTTTCGGCGGTAATAAAATACCGTCAGGCCCCAAATCTCCACAAAATACCCTACATATTTATGGTGCGTTGCAGGCCGGGAAAGTGATCATAGAGTACCTACTGGCCGTGGCAAGCGTGTCTCACACTGCCATTTGCACATTAAAGGGAACCCATTTTATAATAGCAGTGTGCCACTAAAAACGAATTTCAGAATGTCACAAAGGGAAACCACATTCTCAGATCTAGTGCAATATTTAGAGGCAAAGTTATTTGCACATGGGAATTGGTCTTCGAATAGCACGTTAGAATGGAGTAACCGCATTCAGGGTGAGGTGCAGAAAGAAAAACTAGACAATATTTTTGCAGAAGGCAGCATAATTCAGGTCTGCCTTACAAGATTATTGAATGCAGCCGATAAAAGTGCAGAGAAAGACTGTTTAATACGGCTATGCGGCAAAATATGGTTTATTTTAAACAAGTCCCTGCGAATGCAAGAGAATGATACTCAGCTAATTAACAGGTTAAAGACTGAATTAGATGGGGCAAGTAAAAATCAGGAAATGTTGAGAGCAGAATTGGATGTATGCCAAAAAGACATGCAATTAAAATGCAGAGACTTTGATACTCAGTTATCCAAAAGCAAGAAACAATTTGAAGATAGTGAGCAAGAATTGACACACTTAAAAGCCTTAGTGGATCACATTAGGCAGGATAAAGATGAGGTTGTTTCAGAAATGCAGATTTTACAAAAAGAACATTGCGAAAAAGAAGGTGATCTCCAGAGTGCAGAACAAGAAATGATTAAAATGATCCAAGAAAGAGACAAGAGAAATAAAGAGTTCAATGAATGCCAAATGCAAATGTGCGATATGCAGGAGGCGATTAATAAAATGAGCGATGAAAATAATTATTTGCAGAATGAAGCAACCAGACTCCTTAAAAAGTGTAAGGACTTAGAACAGCAAATGTGCATTCCCAGGTCCCAAGAGAGGCGGCAGCGTACCACCTTCAATGGAGTGGAGGTGAATTCTAGCTCTGCCCAAAGAGCTAGTGCTCCAGTGACTGGGCCGGTGACTGAACTTGGTTGCAGCGCCCTTAGGGGATTTGATACTCCCATTGGGGGCAGTCACCAATCTCATACACCTGAAAACAGGATTGACTCACAAAATAGTGCAATTCCATGTATTGCAACAAGTAGCCCCATAAAAATAATGAAATCCATTAAAGCCCTGATCAAACCATTTAAAAAGGGAGGTGAATGCTGCATTGAGGATCACCTAGAAGCGGTGCATGACATTTTTAAAGCACTCCAGATACCTAAGGAACAGTACAGACAATATTTTCATTTAACTTTAGATGCCCCGACGGCCAGCATCATAAGGGGATTAAATGAACAGCAGAATATGACATGGCTGGAGTTTGAAAAAGAAATTAGGCGTCATTTTTCTCCTTTTCAGTCATTGCAGGAGGCAAAGAAAGTCGCGTACGCAATTACTGCTGGACCTAATACATCCCCTCGCCAATTTTTACAAGACTTAAAAAGAGCATTCTCTCGCTTTGATGTATCTTTTGACTCAAATTCCAATGAGTTTAAAACTGCATACTTCTATGGGCTACAGAAAGACATCATATCCCAATTGGTCCGTGAATTTGACCGTGACAAGTCCCTTGAATGGATTGTACATCAAAGCACAAAGCTATATGAGGTACTCTATTGTCAGGGTAGAGAAAGTGATAAAATGAAAGATACTAGGCCTAAATCTAAAGAACCCTCAGCCACAGTAATGGAAATCAGGTCAGCCAAAATGTCCCTTGAGTCTGCTCAAAGCCAAGGTAAAAATAATGTGACACCTGAACAAAGGGGTAATCAACAAAGATCGCCATTTCCTGTACCAATGTTCCAATCACATGATCCTAGTAATAGAGAGAGCTACATCAGCCCTAGATATTTAGGAGATAGACCCCGGGTAAGATACCGGTCTGATATGGCAGGTATGAACAATAACCAGAGACAAAATCAAGATCAAAGAAATGATGGTCCCTACCAGTCATTGGGGACACAGAGCAGATTTGATCCCAGCACCATGATATATGGTAATCAGGATAGGCCCCGATATGTGGATCGATTTACTGATAATGGAAATCAACATAGGGGCCAGTACCCACAATCTGAGAGACAGGACATGAGGCAAAACGTGAACTACAGTCCACGCCAGTACAATGATTCCCCACCAGGGGACTATAATCAAAGGATGGGTGCAACCCGCTCCCCTCCACAAATGAATCAAGAGTTCAGAAACCATCCCAACCGACATCAATCACCTGAGAGGTATCAGAATAGATCCAATCAGGGGGAAAACAACCAATATCGACCTAGGCCACAGAAAGAGGATCCTAGAGAGATGGAAAGATTCCAGTACCTTGAGGCCCAAGTGAAAATGTTAGCTGAGCAAATAGGAAAGCTCTATACAGCGCAAAAACAACCTTCCAAAGAGGGGGCTGATGGCCATAGCAATGACCGGGGGGCTTCCGAAAAGTGACTAAGTACTCATGATAACTGGAGTGCCAAAATGACAGATTGCTCTGATATAATTTTGCATAACGACTCTGAGATGCCTAATGGATTAAAAATGAAAGTACCAGTAAATGAAATTGTGACAGAAAGTGCAAATACTTCTAAAAAAGAGGTACGGTTTAACTTAGAGCTAAATAAAACAGTAAAGATTTGCACAAATGAAAAAGAAACATTAGAAATTCCAAAAGAACAAAGGAACAGATTTAAGAAAAATGACTCATGCATGGGGAATACCAGTGAACAGGGAGTAAGTGGGGATGCCATAGCTCCTTCCCTGGGCAAGCAAAACAATGACCAAACACAGACAGAAAAAGGAAATACTCACAAGGAGGGTACAAGTCAATCACCTGAAGAATTCTTTGAGCCACATATTCTTGACGAGGCTGCAAGGGCTGGTATTACACTAAATGATCACAAATGCACAGAATTAAAAAATGACAAATTGCTGAATGATGTTGTTACACATGTTCAGTTGGAAGGTTGTAATGGGGTCTCTGGTGTTACCCAGATGGATGGGCGAACAGTGGCCACACTCCAAAAAACCTCTGAACATGGAGAAATGAATAAAATATCTCGCACAGAAATGGGTAAAAAGGAGGGAAAAATGTCTTTTCATTTACCAATGTGCTTAGCCAAAAGTGAAAAAGACCTGAGAAAGGTGAGCCCTGAAATCAGTAAGAATTCACATTTCTTATGTGTATTAGAGGAAGTTGAGGACAGATATTATGCACCCATCACTGTAGAAGAAAAATGCCACACCTTCGCTATGATTGACACTGGCGCACAGGCCACAATTATGTCCAAGGAGCTGGTAAAGAGTATCAATGAAGGGAGGCCTCCACAGAGTCAGATCACAGTGAAGGCAAATCAAGGCCCAGTGCATAACTTTAATGGGGAGGAGGTGCCCATCATAGGTGTAACTGAGGTTGACATAAAAATAGGAAAGCACAGAATGAAACAAGAGGTATTGATCACATCTATTTGTGAAATTCCATTTCTGATGGGGACAGATTGCCTGAAAAGATTGTCTCCTCTCATAGATGGGGTGAATGGAGTGCTGTGGTCCTTAACCAAAAAACCATTGAGGCCTAAGAAACTAAAATCACAAAACAGCAATATAAAAGAATGTCACACCGTTGCCAAAACAAATGATGCTGTGGAGGTATATCTCCAGAATAGCTGCATACCTAGTGTCACTGTTATATTAATGTGTCAAGACAAAGATCAGAGCGACAATGAAAAACTACCTGTACAAATATACTTGGACCCAAGGAAAGATTGGCAGACTGCTATAAATGAGCACACATTACGTTTCTATTTAAAAGAGAATACATGCAAACAGAATACTGTTCCTAAAACAGATTCAGAAAAACACATTACCACTCTGGCAGAAATACACATGGAAGATGAGCAACCATGGGTTCACGTTGGTATAAATGATTATCTTAAAACAATAAAAGCCACTTTAGCGCTTGAACATGAAAGGAGTTTCATTAATGAGAAATTGTTGCAAAAAATTATGGAGAGGGAAGAAATCCCGAAATTTAGGATTAAAAACCAATATGTTTCTGGGTTGGACAGTCCAGACTTTGAAAACCGAATTGCAGGCAGATGCATGCTTAAAATTAGCATTGGGCAGAAAACAATTTACCATAATGTATGGATAGTGAATGGAGCACAAAATGAATTTTACATGGGCAATGACATCATGCACAGAATGTGTATGGTGTTAGATTTCCTTAATCAAAAAATATGGTCACGCCTAGGTGGGCCGGCACCTGAATTTGAAGACAAAAGAAGGGCTTATCATTGTGCACAACTGGTTCCTTATGCCATCGAATTACAAATAAGGAAAGATACTATTATTCCTGCATTTACAAAACAGTTTGCAATAACACTGAAATGCAAAAATGGGCAGCAGATGAAAGGCTCTGATGCATTTGTATGCCTGAATGAATCCATAAAACAGCAAGGCCTGGATTATGAATACATTCCATTGGTAGACATTGGTGAGGGATCTGTAAAAATCATGGTAAATAATAAAGGTTGTCAGGATATTCATTTAGAGGAAAACTCCCCATTAGGAATGGCCATACAAAAATCACATTATACGGCAGATTTAAATAACATGGTGATTGGGAATATTCATGAAAAATATGTAGATGCCAAGGGCGAGTTGCCAGAACACCTGGACTCTCAGCCCAAAGGAATATTTAAAATTCATTCTGTGTATCCTTATGATTCAAATGAGACAGTGTGCTGCCATCAAGAGGATTGCATAATATTTAATTTAAATGAAAATGAAACAGGAAATCAGCCCATTGAAGTGGAAGCTGATATGCCAAAATATTTCAAAGTGGCAGCTCTACAAAAAGACACAGCCACACAGTTAGAGGAAAGCGCTGAGATTCCTTTACCAGAAGAGTTTCCAGAATTTTCCAGAATGGTAGAAGAGCAGATCTCCTTAGCGGATGCATGTGACAGCGATGGGGATCGAAACGACCTGAGGGAAATATTTATGGAGTTTAAGGATGTATTTGCAAAAGATGCTTATGATTGTGGTTTAACTGATTTACATGTGGCCACACTACCAGAAGGTTGTAGCAGACATCCAGTGTTTGTACGCCAGTACAGACTACCGCTGGCATGTTTAGAATCATTGGCAGAGATTATTAAAAATTTGGAATCACGGGGAATAATTAGGCCCATTCATAGCACATCCAATACGCCTATTTTAGGTGTGTTAAAGCCAAATGGTCAATGGCGGCTGTGTGCAGACTTAAGAGAGTTAAATAAAAGAGTACCAGTATCTAGATGGCCACTACCATTCATTGATCAGGGCCTAGCTCAGATACATGGTTCAAAGGTATTTACCACATTAGATCTCACCTCTGGATATTGGTGTGTGCCATTGGCAGAGGAGATACAACACTTATTTTCCTTTACATTTGACAGGACTCAATATGCCTGGCTTAGAGCTCCGTTCGGGTACATCAATAGTGGGAGTGAATTTGGCATATTTTTGAGAAAGGCCATGCCGGATGCAGCGGAAAGAGGAACAATAGTTTATGTGGATGATGTCCTGATAAAAAATGAAAGCCTTAAAAGCCATTTTGATGAAATAAGACATATACTTGGCCAATTGCAGAAAGCAGGCGCCAAAGTATCTTTGCAAAAAGCACAATGGTGCAAGAAAAAAGAACTTTCTAGGGCATGAAGTGACTGAACATGGGCTAAATCCACAAAGGAAGAAAATAGAGGCCATACAAAGATTAAAAGATCCTAAAAATGTGAAAGGAGTAAAAAGTTTATTAGGGATGACAGGCTATAACAGAAAGTTCATTGAGAATTATGCAGAAATCACTCAACCATTGACTAAACTGCTTAAACTAAATACTCCCTGGAGATGGGAAAGAGAGCAGTCTGATGCAGTGGCTAGATTGAAGGAATGTCTTGTAAAGGCACCATGTTTAGCATACCCCATAAAGGACAGGGATTTCTTTATAGAAATAGGCTTTTCTGAACATTGTATGTCAGCAGTGTTATCACAAAAACACGATTTGAATCACAAAACCATTGCATATGCAAGTAAGGCATTTTCCCAAGTTGAAATGAAATTTAATGAATGTGAGAAGGCCCTATTAACCACTGTGTGGGCGCTACAACATTTTCGCCCCATTGTTCAGGGAGAAAAGGTGATTATTGAAACAAATCATCAACCTTTGCAATTTTTAGAGAGTAAAAGAATTAGATCAGGCAATCTAGCGCAATCCAGAATCACTTCATGGACGCTGGCATTACAAGGTTTTCCCGTAGAAGTGAGATATGGACAAAATAAAAAGAGCCCAATTGCTCAAGGGTTAGCTGACTTACATGACTGTGCAGCTGAACAAATAACAAATGAAATGGATGTGGAAGCTAGTTTACAGGAATTTGAACAATCACCACACAAAGCTTTTGATGAAAAAACATGCAAGGATTTGCCAACTGTATATGTGGATGGTTGTGCTTTTCACATTGAAAATGACAGTAATAAACAATTAGTGGCAGGAATAGGAAATGTCTGGTTGAAATGTGAAGGCGTCCCCAGTATAGGGATGAGAATTGGGGATAGGAGCAGTCAGGTGGCGGAATTGGCAGCCATCTATAAAGCAATTGCTACTGCAGTTGATAAAAAGTTCAGTGAAATTGTCCTGGTGACTAATTCTGACTATGCACGGAATAGCTTTGTGGAGTATTTGCCTGGTTGGAAAGCAAGAGGCATGGTTACATACAACAAAAAGCCACTTAAACATGGAAAAATGATACAAGCCATAGACAAATTGGTGTCAGAAAATAATTTAACAATATACTGGAGAAAAATTCGTGGGCATTTAAAAACACCAGGAGAGGATAAGGAGGGAAATGATAAGGCAGAACATCTGGCTAAGATTGGGGCTGTGATGGGAGAATTGCTACATATTGATTATTTAATGGGTGAAATACAAATTGATGCAGTGACGCGTTCTAAAGCACCAAAGGAGATAGATCAACCGGTGGTGCAGTGGAGTCATGACACGCCAGACCAAGATTTGATTGAGGCACAAAAGAATGATCAAATTTTGGGAATCTATTATAATCATTTGATAGATCCTGAACAAAATCCTTTAACAGAAAATGATTGTATGGGAAAAGAAGAGTTGAGGGTGTTATTAAAGAACAAAACACGAATTAGATTACAGGATGGACTCATGATTAGAGAGTCCATAACAGGGCAAATACAGTGGGTAGTACCCCTTTCATTCAGAGGACTAATGCTACACCATGCACATGATGCCATAACTGCAGGCCATAGAGGTTCACAAAAGACATTAGAAATACTAAAAGATTATGCTTACTGGCCACATATGTCCCAAGATGTGGAATTATATACTAGAGGATGTCTAGTATGCGCCCAATTTAAACCTGCTTCACCAATGCATAGAGCACCATTGATGAAAAGAGGCCTAACTCTCCCATGGTCAGATTTGCAAATAGACTATGTAGGTCCTTTAAAAAGGTCGAGCAGGGGACACCGTTATATTTTGAGTGTGGTATGTTTGATGTCGAAGTGGATTGAGTGCATTCCTGCACCAGATTGTAGTGCGCAAACAGCAGCCACATTACTGGTGAACCATGTGTTCTCAAGGTTTGGGTTGCCACAAAGAATTGAGTCAGACAGAGGAAGTCATTTCACAAGTACCCTAATGAGCAAGGTATGGCAAATACTAGGTGTGAAAAGGAAACTACATATCGCATATCGGGCGGCGTCTTCAGGTACAGTTGAAAGAAGCAATAGGTCTGTTGTGGATATTTTAAAGAAATTTGTGGCAGAAGCAGGTTCCAGCTGGGATTTGCGTTTACCATTGGTTTTGATGGCAATCAGGTCGACTCCTGCCAAAGCAACAGGTGTTAGCCCCCATGAGGTCTTAACAGGTAGGAAAATGGTGTTACCACAACACCTACTATACAGAACACATGAGCAAACTCTAGTGAGTGCATCCACAGTTCATGAATATATTGATGAACTGAGGAGGCATTTGCAACATGCATTTGCTTTTGTGCAGAGAAATCTGGAAAGGGCTGCTGACAGTGCTAAGTCATATTATGACAAAAAGACATCAGTAAAGGAATACAGTGTAGGGGATCAGGTGTACAAGTTTCATTTTGGAAAAAGTAAACAGAAAAATTCTAAATTTCTAGCAGCCTGGCAGGGGCCATTTCGAATTATAGATAAGGTCTCTCCTGTAGTGTATAAAATTTTGAAAAATGAAGGTGAAACAGCAATAGAGCAGTTTGTCCATGTAAATCAAATCAAACCATGCCATCCCAGGCATGAGATCAGGCAGCTTGAGCATGTAGAAACAGATAGAGTCCCTTGAGAAAATAAATGGGTGTAATCAGGAGGCAGTGACAAAGAAGTTAAAAAAAGTTGATTGTTATGATGGCACATAAACACTGTAATATATGTAAAAAATATATAATATAAATATATAAATAAATAAATGCACATATAACAGAAGCTCGTGGTTGGTGTGCAGAGAGAAAGTGTATTAAATATTGAATGCTGTTTTATATATGCTTGTTTTCTTTTAACTTGTATTTGATTTCAGAAAAAAAAACAGAAAAAAATATAAACGAAATATTTTTACCAAGCATGTTTTATTATTGGCAAAAGGTGGAAATTAGTATTGTGCTATGTACTTAATCTGTTTATTTTCTATCTTGATTTAGACAATTAACATTATTTGGTCGGAGGTTCCGGGATCAGAGGCCACGGGAGACGATGGAGTCCTGGAGTCCCCTGGATGAAGACCAAAAGATGCCTGCCTCCAGGTGGAGGTGAAGACAAAATAACCGGAATGCCAAAAGAGATGACTACTGTGGATTCAAGATTGCCAAGATGAAAGAGTACTCGAATGAACCGAATAACATCGCTGGTCGGGACATACCAAAAGAGACAAAACAAAAGTTCCGGCATATGAAGTTCCACGTATTTATTATTTTAATTATTTATTTTAACTTGTTATATTACTTATTTGTTTTAGTTAGTTGTTTTATTTCATTGTTTTTAATTGACTTGGAAAATTTAAACTTAAAGTAATGCCACTTCCACTGAGAAGGCAAATGTGGAACATTTTATGAACTGATGGACCCAGATGAAATGTTGATTGCAAATTTTCATTGATGCACATGAATATTCATTTGTTGGATTGCTATATTGTAAAAAAAAAATAGAACAAGTTGTTTTTAGGAATTGGCTTGGATTATAGCCAAGTTCTAAAAACAAAAGGAGGGTATATGTAAGGATATTTGGCGTGTTACAGTACAGAGTACAGCAATACTGCACAAGTAGCACAATTTTTTTTGCAGCACCACCACAAGGGTGCGGTGCATTGCTATATGGGTTACCAGATTAACAAGGAAAGACAGGCTATTCAGTCAAAAACGATTTTAATATATAAGATGCAAATCTATTTTTACAGTTAAAAGCACACGTGCTCATTTAAAAATGCACACTATTTTTCACCTGAAATGCCTATATTGCTAGAGACACATTTGAAAATTAACAGCTAACCTATTAACAATTAACCTGACTAATAAAACCTTATTTAATATAACCCACTAATAAAATGTGTTCTCCACTGCAGAATTAGGCATACTCTGAAAACCATTTAAATGTGTGTGCAGATTTTTTTTTCTCTTCTCTTCTCTGCCTGATTCTCCGTGTTTTTGTGCACAGTAACTGCAGGAAGAAGGAAGTCAGATTTGCAACAATTGCAAATGTATAAGCGAAGCTATTGTTGAAGAGTAGGAGGATGAGAGATGATGGATTTCATTGGGACACGTCATACAGAGGGCTGAGAGGAAAGTTTTAGTGGGCAGTATCAGGGAAAAAGACAGGCAGACATCTTTCTGCACTACTGGGGAGAAGACCTGGCTGTGGGGTCCTGACTGAATGCAGATTCCTGTGTCCTGCTGCAGTCGAGATTGGGGAGAGCTGAAAGAAAAACCTTTCCACTGGCTGAGGCATTCCTATCTGAAAAAGCTGAGAATTCCAGGCAATGACCCCGGCTTGAGAAGGCAAGCGTTCCTTTTTGCTGGAGTTAATCCAAGAGAGCCACATTCACAAAGAGAACTAAAAAGATAAGGTAATGAGAAGTGTGGGAGCTGAGTGTGTACGGTAATATGCAGTCAGTGTAGGATTCCTGTGCGTGTCTTAATCAAATACCAATGTTGCAATTTGAATTCTGTTCTCCGCCACGCTCTTTGCAGTGTGTCATAGACAATGCTTTGACTGTACCATTTTATTTATTTCTGTAAAGAATGAGATCGTGTCTAAATGCAGCTTTTATAATACAGAAAATATTTGAAAACAGACGGGTGTTTTATTTTCTATTTACCATTACAATGCCGATGATGTGGGGAGATTTTTAAACAGTGCAATGGTCATTTTAAGACAGATGTGTGCATGTCAGAATCAGTATGAATAATTGTGAGTGACTGTAGCATAGCTTGTTGGAGGTACATGAGCCAACGGGAAGAGAGACTCTCTGAACATAGCTCCCTACCGTATATAAGGTAGTGGAAATTACCACAAGACTACCACATATAGCTCTCTGTCGTAAATAAGTCAGTGAGTTCGCCCATGGTGGCACACCAACACTATCACTGGAAATGTGGTATTCCTAGAATGCAGGTCTGAGGTCTCTCTAGTGATCACACGAAAAATCTAAGCAAAGATAAGGGATTCTGGACATTGGGGCCACAAATAAAACAAGGGAATTATGCTCACCAAAATACCACCAACCACGTATACCAAATATGCAGGTCTGGGTGCTGAAATAATGCATGTCCATTGTATTATTGTTGCACATGGCCAAATCTGAATACAAAGAGTGATTATTGCTAAGTTATTTTTCGGCGGTAATAAAATACCGTCAGGCCCCAAATCTCCACAAAATACCCTACAAGCCTATGCATTGCACGTGATTTTATCAGATCCACAAGCCCGGTATACCCCATTTCGGCATGGGCCGGTTTGGCGCTTGCATCTTTTGGCACCTGCATGTTTCGGCGCGGCGGCACAATTTTTTAATAAAAATATTGATGTTATCTCGAACCCTGGCCTGCAGGCATGCGAGATCGATGAGCTACCCACTGGGCTATGGAGATCTTATCAGTTTCACCTGCACCAGTTACTTATATTAACATGGGTCATTAAGAACGCTTGTATAGCTTAATATAAGCAACTGGTGCAGACAAAATGGATAGGAGCTCTATGGCCTTGCGGTTAACTCATCAGTCACCAGCACTGCAGGCCAGGGTTCATGGCAACCCTAATTCTATATATGTTTTTATTTTATTTAAAGTGAACTGCTAAAACTTCTATGTTAATTATTAATGCGGCAAAGTGGCCGTGCCGAACAGGCCACGCCAAACCGGATCCTGCGGCAAAATGTCTGCACCAAATCGGCCCACGACGAACTGGCTGCGCCTAAATGTCCTGCTCTGCTACGCTACAAGCCTCAGAAATATATATATATCTATACAGAGCGCTACACGTGTGAAACTGCTTTTGCCAATAGGAAAGTATTGCAGGTTATTTAAATTAAACTTCATGTACAGTGTATTGCTAAGTGCACGATCTGGTCATGTTTCAGGGTGGTAATTAACAAGGGGGTCCTGGGAGTACCTCTGCCAGACATTAGTCCTGGTTACGAGAGACTTACCCAGAGTCTTTAGCTCACTATCTTTCACACAGAAGAAATATCCCAAACATATCAGTCTTTGTCCTGCCCTGGGGCAGTCCAGCACCGAAATGCTAGGCAATTCTCCTCTGAACAAGAGTACCAACAGACTCTGGGTAAGTCTCTCGTAACTAGGACTAATGTCTGGATACGTTTACATAATGTTTCATATTTAATTAACTTTGGGTCTCACCCTAAATTACTAGGGGAATCCAGACGTGGACCCCTTGCTCACTATTCATAGAGAGGCACAGCTCCTCTCTACTGATGAGGTCCAACCAGACTGAAATACGTGTCTGGGGATGCTGTTGGTACTCTTGTTCAGAGGAGAATTGCCTAGCATTTAGGTGCTGGACTGCCCCAGGGCAGGACAAAGACTGATATGTTTGGGATATTTCTTCTCTGTGAAAGATAGTGAGCTAAAGACTCTGGGTAAGTCTCTCGTAACCAGGACTAATGTCTGGCAGAGGGACTCCAAGGACCCCCCCCCCTTGTTAATTTGCATGTTTCAGGGTGCTACATGTTATTAAAAGTGAACCTCATGCAAAGTATTTTGACTATACATGTTGTGGGGTTAAAGAATCTGATCTGTGTTATCCTAAACCAACTAGTGTTTTCAATTTGTGTGAAAATGGAAGTGTTAGGAAAGAAAGGCATTTGGGCCACAGAGTGAGGTGGCGTGATATGGATGTTGTGGAAAATATTAATTTTCCTGATTAATTAAAAAATATATATTTTTTTCTATACGCCGGCCTGGTTCCTGGTTTACCTATCGCTAAAGGGCGAGGGATCTCCGTGGTTCATTATGAATTGCAGGCAAGGCTAGATTGAACATATAAGGAATATTGGCAAGGGAGAGAATTCCCTGCATTGATGGTTGCCGCATATCTCCTAGCATGAAGTTGTCGCATATGGCCACTGGCATTGAGATTCGCACAACATTGAGATGCACGGCAGACTCCAAACACAGAGTGTTAAGGAGATCTGCGCAGTCAGGTGGAGAGAGCTTCCTCAATTTGGGAGGGAGGGGGGGGGGGGGAGTTTGGACCTTGGGGCTACATGGAACGGTGCTCCAGAAAAATTGTCCCAGCACAGCTCCTCTTTGTTCCGGCCCAATTCCTTCCCTGATGCTGTGCAGAGTTGTACCAACAATTGTGTGGTACATAACGATATATAAATGCCAAACGGGCACATACATTGAAGGCACTTTGGTGGACTCTAATCTAGTGTAAAGCCCGATTATAGACGTGACCGTAACACCCCTGCTCCCCCTCCCCGTCCAATGGGTCCTACTACGATGTAACTGTCTAGCTATACTTCTGTTCCACTCTCAGACTTTGGGTCTCATGCGCGTCACCCTGTGCCTCCTGAGGCCACCTTCCCGCTTCACAAATACACCAACCTTCAAATGAGAACTGTACAGTAGTGAAACCTGTAAACTTAAAGAGAAAGTACTCTGAAAAATACCACACAAAACCATATGCACCAGTCTCTGGAACCGAGTGTGAAACATTGCCATGCCCAGACAAGTGTGTTACGTGACTCAGTGTTTTTTTTACAGCAGAACAAACAGTCTTAAGTGTGCGATGCAGAACTTTAAAAAAATGCCCCGCCTATCGGACAGATTTCTCATACCCCCGCAGACTGTGAATGTTATACAGCTGAGGGTTTTACAGCGCGCCAAAACGAGCCAAAGGGGTCGATAGAGTAGTTCTCTGCGCTCTCGTGGAACGGATGCACATATCTATTCCACGCATCCTCTGCAACACTTAAGTACATCAAACGAAACGAGCAAGGACCTCTCAGAAAAGGAAAACAACTGATACCCTTCGTCCATTAGTGAACTAACTTACCTTCAGAAACTCATTTACTGCTGGCAGTGCAATCAGTCGAACCCGGGGGAGCATCTTTCACCCCCACATGATCGCCGCATGTCACTAACATGCATCGATGCCTGACGATGCTTGCTCTGCAAGCTTTAAAAAGTGTTAATAATGCATTATTGAAGGAATCGGAACTGTTAAAGGGATAGTAATTTAAAATGGTACCTAATGATGTTAAAAGATTTCAGCTCAAATAAGACCTCAATGGGAAATCAATTATGCAAAATTGAGTTGACTTGGGTTGCAATCGATCCTGCTGCCTCGACGTCTGACTTGTTTTGCTGAGTCAACAATGACTCACGCTCGGAGGCCATCTTTTATTACCGACAAGCGCTGAGCAGTCACGTCAGGAGAGTCCGCCCATACAGTGCCCGTCACCTACAAGGGAGACCTCTCAACTCACAGCTTTTGGCGGGTATCACCCGCCTTGGAATCAATGTATTCACCCTCCCAGCGTCCATTCATTTCAATGGAGTCTCACCTGCACATAATACAATTCTCCCTTTCACCCACCCTGGTGAATTAAAAGGTTGAGAGCCATGAGAAGGGCCAGGGGAAAGATGATTATTAGCTAGAGGCACCACTATAGTCTGTTCCCAACCTGGCCCGAACACCTGCTGGAACTTGCCAGCAGAAAATAGAATGCACAGAGGAAATGCAGCCTGTCAGAGTATTCCAGGAGACAGAGCTCCACCAGCAACGGTCAGTGCATTTTTGTAAAAATTGGTGGGGTGTAAATATTTCATACAAATATGCCAGTTGGGATGAGGTGGGATGGGGTACATTTTTGAATAAGGAGTTAAAATGGTGGATTTTACAGCACAAGTGGGAAATTGGTTAAAAAAAACAGTTTGCAATTGGTTTTATAGGGTAAGTCATGAGAAAATCCAATAGATGCAAGTCACACAAAGTGAGCAGGAGCATTTTCCAACACATTTTCATGATCCCTTTGCCATCAACATATAAAAACATGTTCACATTAAAGGGCCCATACATTTCTTCCATGCTGGCTGCATAACATTCTCATGTTTGCTCTGCACGTAATGTCAGTAAATTATACTATAAAAAACATCTACATGCTGGTTCTGCCAATATATGCCAGTATACCGATGTAAGAACATACTCCCATTTGCTTTGCCATTAAAAATGCCACGCCACAATACACAATATGAAAACCTGCCCAAACTGGCTTCAACAAAATGCCAGTCTAGCCATGTAATAACACATCATAAATCTTGAAGGAGCTGTTATCGAGTCGAGCAAGCTACCCAATTGTCTCTGAGAAATAAAACAATTGAATTTAAATATTAATTTGCTAGGACGGTACATGCATGGATGCTTGCTTATGGCCTAAGCCCAAGGTCATACAAAACAAAATTGAACTGGGTAGCAGTGATGCATGTGTACCTTATTTCCCACTTGCCCAGTATTACAAATGTCTCAAACCAAGTTTGGTCTTTATCATCTTAAATCTAAATGTCTTTTCGTCATCGGTCCATAATCCTGTACGTCCCTATTTGGTCACCCTTTGATATGCTTGTGCATTGATTTCCTTACTGGGGGCATCTGGTAATTTTTCATAGCACACTGGTTCTTGTGGGTCTTCACAGAGAAGAGGATGGCGACCAGGCCAGCCTGATCGCCCTTCACTTCAGCAAATTGATGTGTTCTCGAGACTCAGTGGGAGACTTTAGTCCACTCACTGTCAGTTCCAACAGGCGAGCGCCCCAACCTGTCAAATAATGCATCTGTGACCACTGTCGCCTGGGGCCAGGGTTGACAAAACGAGCGGTTAGCAAGTTGTCTCTCAGAGCACACCATGCAAGATCCTGAGCCAGCTGGTCTGAGATGTGTACAAGGTCTGAAATGTGGTCTTGAAAAAGCGACCATTGGCAATGGAAGAGCCACTGAAACAATCTCATGTGCAGCCTCACATCTGGGACCACTAGAATGTAGATGCCCAGAAGGCACAAAGGCCGAGGCCGGGACTTGGTCCTGGATTAGAGAACACTGATCATCTGAAAGATATTTGCCACTCGGTCTTCGGGAGGGAATGCCCTGCCCAAGCAGGTGTCTAAGACTGTTTGATAAATCAGAGAGACTGGGATGGCGACGATCAGGGAAAATCCCAATCTTATCCTGCTCTGTATCCTACACCCCAGTGTAGATCTGTTCTGTTACCACTGAAAAGAGCTCATGTATGCATCTGTAATGTTGTACACCTCTGAAAAGCGCTCCATTATGAATTTGTATTGGTGTATACCTCTGTAAAGTACTCCGTTGCTTATCAAAGCTAGGTCCGCGCTCAATTTCTTTTTTTAAAGTCATGTTTTTTATTGTTGCATGCATTGTAAAAACAATACCTTATAAACATATTAAAACAAGAAAAAGAACAATTAAACATTTTGCAAATAGTTAAAATTTCACAATTCAATTTACGATCCAAGATGCCTAAAATCACTACTTCGAGCCAACAATAAACAGAAATTCCTATGGCTTCAGTTTAGCTTCTCACTCGGTCACCCGTTATGCTTATTCAATTACACATTTTTGAGGACTAACCAAAACTGAAAGCACAGACCTTTAAGTACATCTCGTTAACGTATTCCAAAACACTATTGTTCACATACACTATACAATTGGCATAGGAGCAATCGATTCAAGCAGAGACTGAAAGAACAATTCATAACATTTCACATAAAAGAGCTTCTCCTTGAGTTATCCATCACCCCTAATAACTCTTCAAATATTTGTTTTAAGAAATTAACTAGAGCTAAAAGCAAGGACATTTGTGTGATTGTCATTAATTGTGTCCATTCACACACAAAATTGAATTTACGTACGGTTTAAAATGTAGGATTCGATGTTATGTAATCAATTACTAAGTGGAAAATTGACTTTGTGCAAAGTTCGTACGGGATCTTAAGATGTGGGCCTACAATTTCCAGCGTAGGAAGACAGTTTAATCTAAACTTCAAATACCATAGGCGAGCTGTTGCTGAAGGATATTTTTTCAAATGAAGTTGCAAATTATCACTTGGGACGTACAATAATCTTTGTGCGTTATATCGTTTCAGTCTTTGTAGATGTTCACTGTCCCAGATTTTGTCCCTTGTCTTAATGCGGTCTTTCAAGGAACTCTGCGTTACCATCCTGTTGATATCCATTATTAGCATGAACTCTTCACACCTCTTTCTAAAGTCTTTCATCAATCCATTTCTATCCGTGTGCATCATTTGTCTGAAATGTCTGTTTATGCCAGAGTTGTCAACTTCACAGATTTTTAGATTTAGAGACATACCCCATTGCTTTTAGTTTAAAATTATCACTCTCTGACTCTAGAAACTGTTGCACCTTAGCTCGAGTGCACTATTCTTAAACGAGTTACTGCCCTTCAAGTCTACCCCCACCCTAGCTCAAACTAGCTACCCTTTAGCCATAGTTTGGCCTGCTCTTCCAACTAGTGCTACTCCTCCAGCTTCCAGCACTACGCACCGTTGTTGCCAGACCATGATCTCCTGGCTCGCCCTAATCATGTTGCCTTTCTGCATAACGCTGGACAACGTACCCTGCAGCGGTAACAGCTACATAGCCTACCAGGATGGCCTGGCCAAACTAGGATGCCCAAGACACCACCCCATCCCCTGCCCCACACCTTTCCTAACTTCCGTGTCCCCCTTCCCACCCACTCACCACCAGCCTCATACTCCCCCCCCCCCCCCCGTCAACCTGGGCCCCCTAGCCAACACAACACACAGCCACCCCAGACCAATCACTAAGCCTCACCAGACCAAACTGAACACCAAACATCCTGCCTGATCCAAGCCTCTTGGCCTAACCCCCTCTTCCTTCATTCCCAACTTCACAGCCCGCAATGACATACTAGGCACCAGGCTCCCCACTACAACTACTAGGCCCAACGCCAAACCTAATACCAAAACCAATACGAAGCACAATGCGCCGAATAAGCCCATACACCCCCCACTAAAAGGTGCCCTACTCAATGTCAGATTCTTGGCTGCCCACCCCACAGAAATCCCAGACATCATTCTTACCAATGATCTCGACTTCCTGGCCCTAACAGAAACATGGCTTCATGAGGCGTCCGGACCACACTTATCGCTAGCCAACCCGGACAAATACTCTATCCTCAGAGCTGATAGACCTAACGCTAGAGGTTGAGGCGTAGCGATCATCTCCAAATCCTACCTAGACTTCAGATCAGCCTCTTCAGTGTCACTCACATCCTGCGAGATACTCACAGCCAAACTGCAAACTTACCCCACAACTACGATCACCCACCACCTCATATACAGACCGCCAAGACCTCACATCTCTCATTGCTGAAAACTCCAAACCATCAGCACAAATTATGATCCTCGGGGCCTTCAACCTTGGTTACCAAGACCCGAACGATGCACGTGCTGCATCCCTAGCCAATGTCCTAACAGATCATGACTTCACACAACGCAATGTACTCCCCACCCACCAAAAGGGCAGAACCCTTGACTGGGTAGCAACTTACAATTGGAACCCCAACCTCTGGCATGGACTGATCACCACATGATTCCTCTTGAGGTCAACATTAATCATGTACTACCCAATAAATACCCCCCGGCACAAGCCTGTCCCACCAGGAACAAACGCAACATTACTGCTGAAGCCCTACTACCCCTGGTCCTACCCACCCTCAACGCTCTCCCAGCCAACGCTGACTTAAACCTGCTGATTGACACCTTCAATGACTGCATGGCTAAGGCGATGGACACATTTGCCCTCCTAAAACTATGTAAAGATAAACCAAAAGCTCATCTGAACTCGTGGTACACCCCTGAACTCAAATTACTCAGAAAAAAAAAAGCCAAGGCACAACTCACATGGAAGACTAACCCCTCTGTGGAAAGCAAATCCAACCTCACAAACATATCCTGGCTTTACAAAAGTGAGATAATTCGCACCAAAAAGATTTCTACAACACCATCATGGCATCATGGATCAGGCAGGATCCTCCACCAAAGAATTATTTAACATTCTCAAAGAACTAGAAAACACTATTTCACCTCCAGACACCCGTTTGAAAGACAAATCCTGGTGCACCAGCATCCAAAAACGCCCTTAACAAAATTACAGGACTCCAAACCAAAATTGAGGACAAACGCCAACTCTCCAATCACAAGGTCACCAACTCTAGCCTACCCACGCCCAACAATACCAGATCGGGCTTCAAATTTAAGAAAGTTACCACGACTGAAGTTCAAAAATCATCACCTCCTTAAAACCTTAGAACTGCAAAGGAGACAGTTGTCCTGCCCAGATCATAAAAGACGCAGCTAGAGAACTCCCCCCCTTCATCACCAAACTTATTAACCTATCCTTCACCAATAACTCGGTCCCCAGCAGCCTAAAACAATCATGGGTTCTCCCACTTTTGAAAAAGCAACCCCTAGACCCAGCCATACCCACCAACTGCAGGCCTATCACCACAGTCCCATTCCTACTAAAAATCCTGGACAGAGTCGCCTACATCCAAATTGAGGAATACCTGGAATCCAACCAACTGCTAGCAATACGTCAATCTGGCTTCAAACCTCAACAAGGAATAGAAACTGCCCTTGTTGACCCTGTGTATCCCCCATTTTGTACAATATATTTACAACGCCTCTATTTGACCAACTGGACCGTCTGGGTATCACCTACATGAATTATGCAGATGACACCCAGATACTCCTCACCATCACAGGCAATTACCAAGCAGACGTCGCCCGAATCAACAAAATATTCTCCATCATTCAGGCATGGATGGCCTCTCATGGCCTCTGCCTGAATGATGAGAAGACAAAGCTCCTCATCGTCGGCTCCCCCAACATCCTAACTAAACTCAGTCCCAGTTACAATAACATCACGATCGATGGTCACACCATTCCTATTGCCAAAAGCGTGAAAACCCTCGGCTTTTATCTGGATGCCAACACCAACCTCTCCAAACACACCAATATGATTGCCTCAGCCTCTGCCTATACCGGCAAGCTCATTAGCGCCAGCAGACCTTTCCTATCACCCAATAGGTGTCTCACTCTCGCCAGAGCCCTCATACAATCCAAGCTGGACTACTGCAACAGCCTGTACCTAGGTGCTAACCAAACCGTAATTAACAAACTACAGGTACTACAAAATAACGCTCTGTGCGCAGCCCTCAACATTCCCAGACAAGAGCATATCTCCACTGCTAGGAAAGCCTGCAAATGGCTCTCCATACACCAGAAAATTGATTTAAAAACCATCTGCCTCACGTACAAGTCCTTTAATCACCTAGCACCACCATATCTAGCTAACAAATTCACCAGAGAAATCTGCCACCAGAACCTCCAGATCCTCCAACACTCTAATCTTGACAGTGCCCAGATTCCACTTAAAAAGAGTTGGAGGGGCCAGCTTCACAGTACTTGCCTCCCAACTCTGGAACACCCTACCTCTCGACATCAAAACTATCGAGTCCTTCCAGATCTTCAGGAAGCAGGTTATCAGCTGGCTCCTGAACAAAGAGTAGCTCCACTGACACCTGACCTTACATCCCCCTGCTCGGTAAACTGGCACATGTACTGTATATGACTGTATATTGAAACTGTATATTGCTAACTGTATATTATTCTAACATATAACTGTAAATTGTACTCCTTTATATAATATATGCATGCATTATAAGTATGTATGTACAAAGTATGTAACACAAAGATACTTCACAATTATGTAACCGTCTTCTTAAGCGCCCTTCTACCTCTGGGTTTGGAGCGCTATACAAATAAATAAAACAAACAAACTCTTATAGATGTATATTGACCACCAAGATTGGAGTCCCAACTCCAATCTGATCACACTCATTGGCACATTTTGGTAAACATAAAACCTCCTTTAATACTCAACCCTCTAAAATATCAAGAGTTTTTTTATTGCTCAAAGAGGTTAATTCTGTACATACATAACCACAGGAGTCACCTTAAACCCAAAAAATTCAATTAAGGTTGTTAATGAGAAAGCACAAACGTGCCTGATCATCGAGGTACACATTCTCATTTTGTCCTCTAATCTTGTTTTCCGCAACGTAAACTAATTCTTATTTGAGAAGAGAAAGCCTAAATAGCAAAAACCCTGTTTCCTGAACTCTAATATCATTAACTCTCCATACGTAACTTTTTTGAACCCTTTTATTCGAAATGACCACGATTCTGGACTTTAGCGGATTTAAAATTCTATTCATTGCTAACTACTTAGAAACTCTGTTTAACACCGACAACGGGTGTGAAATCTAATAGGAGCCGGTCATCCGCGTAAGCTATAACGTAAATTCTCAGGAAACCATATCTCAGAGGGTACATATTCCACTCATTACTGCACTACCATAGATCGGACATAACAATATTAAAAAGTGTTGAGGCTAGGAAGCAACCTTTTGTCCATAACTTGACTCAATCTACGTTATCAAAAGCTGAGGAGAGATTGAGCATGGCTACATTTAAAGTTCTGCCAGTGTTACTCCCTGCCTGAGCTAAACATGATGATACGAGACCGCTGATCGTAGTGCTTAGTCCTTTTCTACAACCCATCTATAGGGGACTCAGGATTCCCTCTTTATCAACCAATTTGGCGATTTCCAATTAGAGCAAACTGCAAAGATTTTCGAAAGATACATACATTAAAGTAATTGGTCTGTAGCTCAGTGGGTCTGCCCTTAACCCCTTTTTGAGGTTTGAAACAACTATTGCTTTACTCCATGAGGATGGAATATTACCAGTCTTTGCAATGTTAGTGAACATTAGGGCCAACCATAATGATGGGTTGTATTTTAGGAGACTATTCATAATTCCATCTGGCCCACAACTCCTATAATCTTTCAATTTAATTATGTATATGATTTTTTCTTTATCAAATTTATATTCCCAACTGGATACGTTATCGTTATTTTTGCTGATGATACTGACATTACAGCTGTAAGCCCAAAACCTAGAAGTAAATTTCTCCGCCCCGGCATCTTCTAGAAGCATTTTCTAGAATAGTTGCAGATTGTTTATTAATCTGATTGTTTTGTTTAAAGTTTAATTTAATTACACTTGCTAATGTCAGTCAGCAGTTCTTGATTGATCTTAACTCACTCATTATTTATACTTATTTTAAAGAGATTGTATCTGTCTTTTTCAATTGCCCATGGATTTAGTCACTTTTCTAACATTTTGTCTCAATGCACGTTTCTTAGCATGTATTTCTTGATCAAACACTGACAATTCTTGATCAATAAAGTTAAGTTTTTTTCCCAACATGACAAAGATTGGGTAGTTTGAGCATGAGCAGTGTGTTGAAAATTCAATGGGTGTACAACTCTGAATTTTCTCTAATTCATCGATTGAATCCCACCATGCAGAGGTGGATTTATTGACTTGAGCGTTGTTTCGAGCAAACTTTGACACCCTATTCCCTGCAGCACACCCAGATTTTTCTACCCTCCTTTCCATATTATGAAATACAACTGAAGCAGATGGGATGCTATCACTACTAACAGTTTCTGTTACTTCAAACAATCTGATTTGATGCACATCAATGTTAGCCATAAAGAATGTTAGCCATAAAGAAATAATCAACAGTGGACTCGAAACCCATTCCCAACCAGGTTGATAATGGAGTTGCCGATTCTGTAAAAAGTGTATTCAGTTGTCGAAAATCCCAAATTGCCAAAAAAAAGTGTCCAGAATTCTCCCCTTACTGCTTTTATTTTTACTCAATTTTTGTCAGAAAACTTCTGACATATCTATCAAGTCGTCCGAGTTTAGTTAATCCGGATCTATATGAGGGCAGACACTATTGCGGTCTCCTACAATTATTATTGCTTTCTTGTAGGTGGCACATGTAAACTCTATACTTTGTCAATATCATTGATGACAGCATCCAACTCAGCACGGGCAGGGTTGTAATAAATGTTAATTACAAGTACAGAACCGATAGTTCCTCCAGAATAGTCTAATATTGAAATACATAGCAATGCATCTGAATACACTTAAGTTCCTTTACTATATGTCCTTGGATGTTTCTTACAGCTGTTAAGATCCCGCCTAGCGGACAACCAAATGGGCCTTCTTTGGCATAATTTTCAAAAACAGCAAAACTGTCATAAATTGTGGTGGAGCACAACCATGTTTTCCTGTAAACATACAATCTCATACTCAGAGAGAATTGTGTACTCATGTCCTCGCCCTAAAATTGGCTGTGCCCTCTTCTACTCCAAGATAAAATATCCCACTTGCTGTTAATCTCATACTGAACCATAGGCAGTGAGGATTTTGAACATAGATGTAAGCAGCACCCAGACGGCAGTCAATGGTGATCTGCCTCCCCCCTCATTCACTTTCTATACAATTCATATTCAGATTGTCACTAATCATTTTACCCTCATTTGTCTCCTGCTCCTCCTCGATATCTTCAATCTTTTCCTCATAACAGTCATAACCTCTTTTTATAAAACATCGGCACGATATCTCATGATAACTATTTTTTCACCAATAGAGAATAGAAGTGCACTTCACATTTGCCTAGTTCTTTGCGATCAGACAAGTGCACAAACCTTAGATCTTTAGAAAATATAGTTGACATTTCTGGTATCAGGACAATAAGGATACCATTTTGGAACTGTTTGTTCTTTTCATTAGGCGTTACTGATTCAAAAATAATCTATGTCAACGTTAAATACTGTAATAATAATATTAACATAATAATAACCTGTGCAATTGACAGCATGCGCGGAGTAGGTGATCCGACAGCAGATCGAGATAGCAAGCTCGGGTGAGCCCTTGATATAGGTAGGGAAAGACATGAATGCCTTTTCCATCCTGAGGTTAGCTACCACCACTGCTAACAGCCTGGAGAAAAACCTGGGAGCTGAAGAAAGTCCGAACAGGGGGACGTTGAACTGGTAGCAATGTTATTTCCGATCTACATGCACATGAAGTAGGAATCCTGACGCTCCAGTGATACTGACAAGTCCTGCAGCATCTGGGCTAGAGTAAACATCTTGAATTTGTACTTGAGTAGCAACAAATTCAGCAGCCGCAGATCCAGTATATGAAGCAAACCCTGCCTTCTTACGGCACCAGAAAGTAGGTGGAATACCAACCTCTGCCTCGTTCCGAGCGCAGTCCCATCTCTATGGCACTCAGAGAAGCAGACATACCTCCTTCAAGAGGATGGGGTCCAGAGGCAAGAGGTTGGATTGAGGGCCATGGTCCAGTGGACATTGCACTAATTGGAGACTGTAGCCCTGCTGGATGATCGGCATTGCCCAAGTGTCGGACGTGGTCGTGGACCATTCCGATCTGAAGAGAGAACCCCTATGCCCCAAACTGGATTTGTGGCAGAACATGTCATTGGTTTTGCACCTTCTGGTGCTGAGGGGACAGTGGCAGGCACCACACCTCCTCTGAGGGCACCTCCACCCCTAGCCCCTGGGAAACTATTGCCTTGCAGTGTTCCGGGGGCTGCTTAGCACCTACCATGCAGGACATCGGAGACTGAGGAACAAAACACCCAACCCCTCGCGGAAGGCCCAGGGGGTTGCTGCATGGCCAGACCCAAGGAATTTACAGTCACTTTTGATGACTGGAAAGTCTGGAGTACATCATCAGCTTTAGTAGCCCCAAACAAGTTCTGTCCATTAAATGGCATGTCCAAGAGTTTAGCCTGGACATTGTGTGCAAACCAAGACGTCCTCATTGATGAGTGATGCGTTACTACCGTACTCGTGACCATGGATCTGCAAAAACAATCAACCATGTCCAGTCCAGACTAAGATCTTGCAAGAAGCTTCCCTGCCATCACCAACAATTGACAGGAAGCCCTCCCGCATCTCTCCCGTAGGGATGTGCTCAGCCGTATTGGCCACAGCGAACCAGAGACCGAACAAGAACTTCGCCAGCGTGCAAGAGGTTAATTGCATGAAGGACAAGGCTGCCCGATACAAAAACCTTTTTCCCTCAGGCAGGCAGCCTTTTACTCTCCCAATCAGGGGGAAGAGAAGGAAAGATGGATGACTGCAAGTTTGCAGTCAGAGTCTGTACCACTAAGATCTATGGGGAGGCATGAGTGGACAAAGGTTGGGGGGGTGGGGGTGGGGGGAGGGGGGGGGGGAGTACAATGATTCCTAGCCAACACCCTGTCAACCGAAAGGTGTAGTCTCGGGCTTCACCCACATCTATAGCACCAGGTCCTCAACTGCTATATTGAATGGTAGCAGAATCTCCCTTTTAGGGCCATTGTCCAGGATGTCCATCAATTCAAATTGAGTTTTGGGCCTGGACGGAGCAGATATGCCAAGGCCTCTGCCACCTTAGCCATGAGTTTCTGAAAAGACGCTGCACGTTTACCAGGAGTGGGAGCTGGAAGAATGTTCAGTTCAGGGGAGGTGTCCAGACCACTGGCCTTTTTCAGGTCAAGGGCCACTCCTTGGACATCTTTGACTTCCTCACAGAAACTCTGTGGGCAGTGCCTGTATTCCCTGGAGACCAGAGGTTCTAACCCAAGGGGCACCTGGTCCCCCTCTTCATTGTAGAAACTTCGACATGAAGGATTTCAGAGGAAGAGGAGCATTTGCCCGAGGGGCTGCAGCGCCACCAGCGACAATGACGTTGGGGACAAAGTCGGAACAATTGCAGAGACCTCCTTGCCCGAAGGCAGGGTCTGATGGCACTGGGAAACTGTCTCTCTTAGGGGCTAGGCTAGAGACAGTAGGCATGCAAGAGCAGTCCCCAGCGGGTACCCTGCTGTTCACCAAGGATGCAGTGGTACAAGTCCGCACCCAAACCAACGGTGCTGAAGCCGCCGGTGCCATTGCAAAGATGTCTAGCATCTTCAGGTGAAATTGTTTCCATTCCTCCGAGGTGGAGAACTGGGTTGGAAAGGGTACTGGGGAGTCCTTGGAGTGGTGGCTCTTTGTAGAATGCTGGCACAAGGATCCGCTCCAAGAGTGAGATCTCTTGCAGTGCTTCTTCTTATCCTTTTCCTTGTGCGGGGGTGACTTCGGAATGCAGATCTCTGTCCTGCAATCTCGAATGATACGCCGGACTTCACCCCTCGCCTTGTGAGTGCAGGTGAAGATCTTTGCCATCCATTCCCACGCAGTAGTGGTCTGCAACCTTTGGCTCTCCATATGTTTTGGACTACAATTTCCATGATATCTGGCTATTGACCATGCTGGTTAGGTATGATGGGAGAATTAGTCCAAATAATCCAAAACATCTGGCCAAAAGGTTGCAGACCCCTGCTGTAGAGCCTTTGAGTACATGGACAGGCATGACTGCAGTCCTTACCCAGGCAAAACTGATGCAGATCCGATTTGCCAGCCGCAATCTGTGCACGGCTTGAAATCCGAGGCCTTCGCAGGGTTTGGCATGGCATTGTATAAATTTGAAAAGCTCAACGAGCATGTTCCTGATTGCGAACACAGTAAGTGGGAAAAAAAAAAGAACTGGGGTCATGGGGTGCAGCGCCTCGATATATAGTATACGTCATGTCTGGCGTGGGGCACGTAGAGTTCTCTGATAGAGCAGACAGAGCTGCGCTGCGCCCCCTGGCAGCAGAAACGTTTTTGAACACTTGCATTATGGATGGGATATCACAGGTGAGGAATCCATTAGAAATGCCAGACTAGCCACGTTACATTAGAAATGATAAATTACTCACCGTAGTGACCAACGTACTCTTAGTCTATAGTCCCCTTTCCTCCATACTGTATGGGCGTCCCTTCTAAGGGACGGGAGACAAAACTTTTTTCACCAGAAAAAACCTTCTTCCCCTTTAAATTTAGAGGCGCGCAGGGGCGCAGCCCAGGGAGCATGCACTGCCCTGACTCTGCCCTCCGAAGCCACACCTCAGTCCCCATTGACGTGTCGACAATAGATTTAACATTGCCTAATGACACCAGTTTTATAATGGAGGAGGTTGGTGGGACTTATGGAGGAAAGGGGACTTTGGACTAAGAGTATGTTAGTCACTACGGTGAGCAACTTATTTTTTTTAATTCAACTTTATTAATTTTTGTTCATTGCCAGCCACAGTATTTGAAAACAATACAAGCTTGAGGTTACAGAACGGTATCAGAACGTTTCAAAACTGTTATCTCGTCATACATCTTATATGTACATTCGTCATTGAGCTGCAACGGATTAAAATGACTTGCCCTTCTCCCTCCCTCCACCCCCCGTGGATTGAGCAGACATCTTGAAGAATGTATCTTTACATGTCTTTACATGGTCACCATTTATTGATGAGGGAATTACCCATTGGATGAGTCTTTCTTTTTCCTTTCGCTCACCACCCCTTCAATCACTTCCTTTACGTTTCAACCCAATGCTTCAAACATCGACCTTTTTAGTTCTCTGAGAAGTGTTTATTCACAAAGTCCATCCATAGCGCCTCGCATTGGGAAGACCTCCTGTGGAGAGATGCTGTTATCGTCTCCATTATGCATATGTTTGACGCAACATTGATCCATTAGTTCTTGCTCGGGACCATCTTGGACTTCCATTTAGTTACAAGTATGGCACAGGCCGCTAGGAGAAGCTGAGGGGCCAAACCTTTAATCCTACTCCATTCGTCTTCACTTTTCTCCAGGTCAAATAGTATAAGATGGGGGTCAGGAGTTCTTTGGATATCATCTATTTTCTCGTCCCAGAAAACTCTTATTCGGGAACAACCCCACCACATGTGCCAATAGTCAGCAACTTCCCCACATTCTCGCCAGCATCTTGGGTTGATCGTTTGAAACATTTTAGAAAGCCTGAGAGGGTCTTATTGCCATCTATGTAACAATTTAATGGCATGTAATTTGTATTGGCTTGATATGGATGTTTGTGAAGCCGCCTTGCACATCCTTCCCCACGTCTGGGCTAATATGGTCACCCAGGTCTCTTTCCCATCTACATCTCAGTGGGTCCGTGGTCACATCCCCCGCTTCAACCAATTCCTTATACATAGCCGATATCAGGCCCTTCATCTCTGTCCTAGAGTCTAATAACTTTTCAAAGGGGGCAAGGTCTCGCATCAGCTTGTCTTTCCATGCTGGTTTCATTAGAATGACTTTAATCTGTATGTATTGAAAGGTGGACAGTGTGCCTATCCCTAGGGCTTCCGTCAATTCCGGGAGTTTGATGAAAATCTTTTTTCTGTAGTTGCCCCACCCTCTCAAGGCCAGCCTCGTACCATGTTTGGAATCTTTCTACATTGGGGATATGATCATTTATTCCCGGGGACCATAAGTGGTGTTCAGGATTGGGTGGTCTTTGAGTCTACTATTGAGTTTTTTTCTTGGGGCCCAGAGCCACTCCGAGACTGTGGTCGGTAGTGATTGTCCATACGTATCCATTGGGGTTCTTTGTGGTTGCGGAAGTGGGGAATTAGGACATGTAATTGGGCTGCTTTGTAATATTTAGGGTTAGTATTAGGGAGACCCACCCCCCACACCTTTGTCTTTGGGAAGTGTTAGGGTGTCATATGCGATCCTTGCTTTCTTTCCCTCCCACAGGAATTTCACCATGGCTTTCTTGGCCTCGAGAAAGAATTTAGCATCTGAAATGGGTACAGGAAACAAGGGAGGCAAACCATCTTGATAGCGTTAAGGAGCCCTAGCCAGGAGATCGTCAGCTTGCTCCATTTGCTTAGATCGGCATGAAATTGTTGGAGGAGAAGAGGGAAGTTGGCTTCGTAGGAGTCAGCCAGGTCTTTTGTGATCTGTATTCCCAGGTATTTCAGCTTAGAGTGTTCGATCTTGAACCCAAGTGGGGAATGCCCAGTTTCATTTGTCTCTGTCGATCCCCATAATGGAAACAGAATGGATTTGGTTTTATTCACCTTAAACCCGGAGAGGCGACCATATTCTTTCAGTAAATAGAGAGCCCGGGGAATGGACATCATAGGGTTGGTCACATGCAAGAGTATATCATCAGCGTAGAGGGCCACCTTGTATTCCATTGATCCCAGTCAAACCCCGTCTACTTGGGGGTCAGCCCTCATTGTTTGTGCCAGAGGTTTAAGGGAGAGTGCAAAAAGGATTGCAGAGAGGGGGCATCCCTGTCGGGTACCGCTTTCTAGTTTGAACCATCTGGAGTATTCCCTGTTCACAAATATTGATGCTTGGGGGCTGTACACACCGCCTGTATTCCCCTTCGGAGTCTTGGGCCGATCCCCATCTTCCTCAGGACTGCCCGCAGGAAACCCCACTCCACCCTATCAAAGGCCTTCTCTGCATCAATTGAAAGAAGGACGGATTCATTGGATATATTTTGGGAAGCATGAATAAAATGGAGGGTTTTACGCATTGTATCGGCGCCTTGTCTTCCCAGTATGAATCCGACCTGATCGGGGTGTATGATTTGTGGCATAAATGTCTCTAGTCTAGCGGCCAGGACTCTTGTGTAGATTGTCGCGTCTAAATTGAGTAGGGAGATAGGGCAGTACAAGCCACATTTTTTGGGGTCTCTTCCCTCTTTGGGGATTACCGTGATCAGGGCATGGATGAAGGAGTCTGGGGGGTTCACCTGTCTCAATTATTTCGTTGAAGAGATCTGTCAAGAATGTTGTTAGTTGTGCACTGAAAGATTTATAGACTCCAGCCGTGTAGCCATCTTCGCCCAGAGATTTGCCTAGTGTTAACCTCTTTATAGCATCTTGTACTTCTTGCTCAGTTATGGGGGATTCTAGCAGGTCAGAGTCAGAGCCTGATATCTTGGGCATATTGATAGAAGACAGGCAAGTCTCGGTGTCAGGTTGGTCAGGGTTTGTTTCTGAGGTGTATACAGTCTCAGAAGGTGGCAAAGCGTTCAGGGATGGTAGCGGTAGGGTCTGCTGGGGGGGGGGGGTGCTATCCTCGGTTATTTCTAATACTTTCCGCTCAGCACTCTGGTCCCGGAGTCTCTTAGCCAGTAGTGCGTCTGTTTTGTCCCCTTTTTCATAAAATTTCTGTTTCAAGAGTCGAAGCTTGCGCACTATCTGCTCATGCTCTAACAATCTTAGTTCTCTTTTCTTTTTTATTTCGTTAATTTTATTGGGATCATTTACCTCGTCTCTCATTCTCCCTCCAGCTGACAGATTTCAGTTCTGAGCATGTGTTCAATGATCTTTCTCTACCTCTTCTTGCATGCCCCTTCTTTTATTAAAATACCTCTCCAGGTGGCTTTCCCTGCTTCCCAGAATACCTGCTCAGATACCTCCCCCGTGTCATTTAGTTTGAGATATTCGCTAATCTCGGTCTCCATTGTTACCCTGAAGACGGGATCCTTCCATAAACTTTTGTTACAATGCCATTTTCCTCCCGTCACTGTCAGATTCTCCCATTGGACATCCGCTACCACCATGTCATGATCTGACCACGTGTTAGGCAGAATCCTGTGCAGTTCCCTTGGGGAACACTGCAAAACGATTAAGACTACAGGAGTAAGCAGTAAACCCAATTGGTAGCAGTCAGACTTCTCTCAAGAAGAGTAGAGCAGTATATAGAGTATACACAATAGGGCTAAAAACACAGTAGGGCAAACAAACACTGACCAGAGCTTTGTATAAAAAGTATATAATTATTTATTTAAAACACACATTAGACAATATACTAGCACTCTAAAGAAAAAGCAAGTTAAAACACAGTCAGGTAAAGTATACACACCTCCCTTGATAACTATTAGACAAGTCAGAGTTAAACCACCACGATTTGTTAAAACAGATGTGAGCGCGTAACCTAGATGGCACTCCAATAGTTGAGTTAAAGGGATAAAAAAAGGCAGAGCATAGAAATAAAACAGGTCCCAACACTTTTAGGAGTTCTCAGCAAGGGAATAAAGGCAGTATACACTGTAGAGCCAAAGTTCATAAGCCAGGCCCACTTTAAATGGAGCAAAGTGAAATGTGCCCAGGATCACACGGTTTAAAATGCACTAAAAGTCTTTGCAGAATGTTCAATAGAGGTTGGGGTGATTCAAGAAGGCAAAGTTAGAAGGTCTGGGGCCAACCCAGTTGGAAAGCCAAGGATCGAAGGGTCACCTTGGGCAAACCGAAGAAAGGGAGGCCAGGCAGGACACAGTATCTTAAAGAGGGAGGAAGCTCCAGCGGTGGCAGTTGCTCCTGGCAGAGGTTGCAGTTCGTTGTTTCGGCCAGGGGAAGAGAGGATCTCGTCGAGGAGGAAATGTGGAGTCGGTGCACTGCACAGGGATGAAACCAGCCGCGGAGTTCGTCGGTAAAAGGTGCGTTCCTTTTATTCGCGGTGAAAGTGGTGAAGCTTGGCTATCCGGCCGCTGGGGTGCTTGGCACGGTCGATTCGACCAAGAGACATCTTTGGAAGGCAAAAAGGGGCGAACTGGTTGGTCCCACCAGCTCAGAGGAAGAAGACTCGACCAGCAGAAGACCTTCTCTTGTCGTTGGGAAAGTGGCAAGTTCGTTGCAGCAGGGCTCCACCTGTGGTGTCGTCGTTGCAGATGGCTCAGCTTCTTCCCTCTTTGGATTCTTAGGTCCTGTGGCGACTTCTGAAGTTCCAGTACCAAAGGCCCTGCTTTTATGCAGAAAAATCCCCATTCAACAGCCTAGCTGTCACTCAAACATGCTTAGTGGTGAGCCGAGCGGCTCACCACTGGGCCAATCAGAATACAGTGTGACTTGAGTTGCTAAGGCAACGCAGTCCAGGGTGCCAATTCCCCTCCCCACACATCCTGTGGAACCCAGACAGAGTGGCACCATTTGGAGGGCTCCTGTGGAGAAGCCCGCCAAAAAATGGAACAAAGGGCTTGACCTTGATCAGAGTCACAGAGACGGACACAAATGCCATTTTAGAAAAGAGTTCTGGCAAAAAGACCCAACCTTGGATTTAATATTAAATAAATAAACCGCCGGTATCTTTAACATTGCACCAAAAAGTGGTGCGTTTAAAATTAATGGGAAAATCCCATAGAGAATATTCCGGTGGAATATTTTGCGTGGTAACCACTGCCACCAGCCCGAAACTCGACAAGGGGGGACTGGACAGTGCCCCCTTGAAAACAGACCCAGGGCAATATAATTAACCCCTTCCAGTACTTCCACAATATGATGGTTTGTACTGGTTCTGTTCACAATTTAGGACTAGTAAAGTCAATGGTGACTTTACATGCCCTGGGAGACAGTAGTCAGTCCCAAGGTATGGAGTCCATGTTTGGGGGTCACTATGACACCCCTGTGTTACTGCACTACACAAAAGATAGATGATACCCTATGGAGTAAAAAACCCCATAGCACACACAACAACAAGCACACAACAAATCAAAGACATAACTCAAATCATGTCTAAGAGTGGGAGTAAAAGAGTCTCACTCTTAGCAGGAGAAAAAACAAACCCCAAAAATCCAGCAAAGCTGCTGGGCGACTCACTAGGTTTGGCAAATTAGCCTTATAAGAGAATTCTCCCAAACACTACATAACTGGGATTATCTCTGTGAGTTTGTGATATCGGAGAGATCTTTGGGCAGGTACATATAATCGATTCGGGTAAATGTACTGTGTGGGTTAGAATATAATGTGTAGCTTTGTTCATTTGGGTGCATGCCCTCCACACATCACCCATTCTTTATGTGTTCATCATCTCTAAATTCTGTACGGTCACCCCTAGTGTGGCCTCTCGCGTCAGGATTACCAGGTTTCCAATCTCTGGTTGGGTCTGCCCATTGATTGAAGTCTCCCCCTAGAATATTATGTCCTGCAGCCTCCAGCATGATTTTAGGGATCGTTTTGGCCAGGAACTTAGTCTGTCCAGAGTTGGGGGAGTAGATTGTGGCAATCGTGACTTTCACCTTTGCAATGTTTCCCATGACCAATAAAGCCCGCCCTTCCACATCGGACCAGATCTTAGTTACCTCAAAGTCTATACCCTTTCCGATCAGGATCCCCACTCCTCCCTTTCTTAGTGATCCAGATCCCCAGAACTCCATCCCGACCCGTCGCCTGAGGATTTGCCATACTTCCTCCTTAGCATACTTTGTCTCTTGTAACAGGAGAACATTGATCTTGGCCCTACGGAATTCTCTGGATACCAGTGATCTTTTAGTAGGTGAGTTGAGCCCTTTTACATTGAGTGTCCCAATTCTAAGGGAATCCCCCTTCCTTGCTTCAATAATCAGTGCCATTGGGTATTTTCATGCAGAGATATCTTACATTCCGTGACCAGTATTTTATTTGCTCATCAGGTTGCCCACTATATCAGGCATTTTGGACCAATAAAGATGCTACTTCAACCCCATCCCCATGTCTGCTCTCCCGCCCCCATCCCTTCCTTTTCCCAGTTGGTGGCGTCCGATCGAGCCCGGTTGATAGCACCAGTCTTGCATCAAACCACCTATGGGGGCCGTTACTTCACGCACCTTGACCTGACATGATACCTCAATCTTGACTGAGCGCCCCTCCTCCCCCCCAAGTTCCCTTGTCATGGCCATACTGAAGTTCGAAAAGTGGCCACTTATTCAAGTCACATTCTGAACATTAGAGTAGATTCCATCCTACCAAATTCGAGTGTGTTCAGTTATCCAACTCTGGGGAGGTATTGCTCTCCGGTACTTTCTCGAGCCTTTCACACGCTTCCTCCTGGGGCCCTGTATGTGCCAACCTCGGTCTCCCCATCTCGATTATTCTTGGCTGCCTTCCTCTTCCCTAGGTCCTATTAGTTCAGCGATACATGCCTGAATTTCTTTTTCAGATTTCACTCTCATCTTAGTTCCTTCATATTCAAATGAAAGGGAGAAGGGGTAGCCCTACCTGTATCGAACGTTCTTTTCCTTCAGCCATTTTGTGAGGGGCCCACACATGCGCCTGAGGGCCAGTGTTAGTGAAGATAGGTCTTGGTATATTGATATTTGGGCACCATCCAGATTAATTGCCTCACTGATTCTAGCTTTTTCGAGAACTCTAGCTTTGTCTTGGAAGCGATGGAATTGGGCAAGGATTGATCTTGGTCCACATGGGGGATCCCCAGCTCTGTGGATTCGTTCCGTTTTTGAATCATCTATTGTCTCGTCCACAACTAAGAGCTTGTTAATGTCGTGAAGCGTTTTCCTCAGATTGTTTTCAGTTTCTCCTTCTCATTCCGGAATCCCAAAAATGCATATATTGCCTTTCCCTGTTTTCTAAGTCGTCCATCTTGTTGCTCCAAGTCGGTTATCCTTTGCTCGAGCTGTGCTTCCAGGGTGTCTATGGACGCTTGGTTGTTCTCCACTCCGTCAAGCCTTTCTTCCATGTTGTCCAGTCTTTGTGTGATCTTGTATATTTTGCCTACAATGTTGGCTCCCATGGTCTTAATCTCACCTAGCAAGGCTGCAATGTCCCCTTTCGTGGCCGTGGAGTCGTTTCGCATGGTGTCCATCGTTATTGTGGCAGTAAGTGTGGGGATATAGGCAAATGGGGCTAGTTTTTGTCTCACACTCATGTAACCCTGGGGGGTTGCGCTGGCGGTGCACAGTAGACCTGATGAGGGCTTCTGTCGTGTGCAGGAGTGTGCAGCAAGAGGGATAGATCAGTAATATTTCTCCAGCGTGTGACTCAATGTCCAGTTTTCATGCACTGCTTATTCTCTTTCACTGTTTATATAACTTATTAGGTCAGTCCTCTTACCACCTGGTCAAAGAGGTGTTAGACCGTGGAATTGCGATGGTTCAGACCACTAGGAGGGTGTCTTCAGAATGGTTCCAGGGGTGAACTGCGATGGTAGGGCCTCTGCCAGGTCCACTTCTATTGTAAGTGCACCAGCTTGTGTGGTTGATTACGGTGTGCTGTCCACCTATGGGAGGGGGGGTGGGCGGTGGTGCTCTTGATCCCTGAGGTATGCCCCTTTACCGTTTCATCTGTAGGGTTGGGGCAGGAGGGGGGGTGGGGTTGCTGTGTGCTGCCTGCGCTTCACTTACTGTAACGGGGTTTCCAGCGCGTTTGCAGATCTGCCGTAGCTGGGTTTGGTAGAGGTCTGCTGGTGTCTCAGTGTAGTGCGTTGTCAGGGCTCACTGGTCTTTTCTCAGCTAGTTTTCCCCCTCCTTGTGCTGTTGGGATGAGTGCAGCTGTTATGTGCTGCAATGTTGTTTCCTCTGTGAGTGTCCTGCCTGTGGGGCCGTTCCTCACTCCGTGCGATTGGTCTAGATGTTTCTTACTTTTATATTCAGGTCTGGGGTCTCCTTTGGCTTTGCGGCACTCCAAATGGTGATGCCGGAGCATTCTGGTCCGTTGAGACCGTGTTTTATGGAGCTCAGTGGGGGCCCGGAAGTTCAGAGGCAGGGGACTCAATGCGGCCACCTACTTCCAACCGAATCAGAAGCCTCTGGGTCCACGACGCCCTGCCCGCGCCCCGAGAAGAGGTCTTCGTTTCACAGGTGCAGCGGCAGGGGGGTGAGAGGTGCCAGAGGGCACGGAGAGAGTCATGGAGGCCTGCACCATGGATTTTCTTCGGGCAGGGGGCCTCCAGCAATTTCTGCCGCTCGGCCCTGGTCAGCGCCACGTAACACGCCCCCCAGGGAGACCGAGCAGGGTGGTGTGCAGCAATGGCTGGGCCAGCGGCAGTCTCGCAGCGCCACTCCAAGAGGGAGCAAGTCCCGGGCCGCAGCGGGTTTAACACCACATAGCTGGAGCACTCACCTCCTCAGCTTGTTGAGGCACCAGGGCTTCCGCCGCAATTCCCTCGCCGTCCAGGGTTGTGACGGTATGTTGATTGTATGGGGACTCGTTCACGGCACTTCTGATTTGTTCCTTTTCGCCAGAGCGCCCTTCAGTACACGTGTGTCTGGGTGCTTTCGCTTGTCCGGGTCCAGCAGGCCGTGACATCTAGAGTTGTTTTCTGAGGGTTTCCTCAGCCGATTTTCCTCTAAATTTCTCCCACTTAGAGGGGGGGGGGATGTTCCCACAGTTGTCGCTTGCTTTTCGTTTGCGGGGGGTGGAGGGTGTCTGATAGGTGGGGGCTCAATCCACCTTTCAGGGCTGTGGCAACGGAGTTCACGCAGAGAGCATGGTTGTCTCTGCACCCCCTGGTGGCCAGTCCGGTGAGTAACTTATAATTACTCTTACGTCCCGTCCGCGTTCCTCCATACTGTATGGGCGATTACAACTGATTGTAGCCCCAGGCTGGAGAGGAGACCCTCCTTAAGCAAAAAGGTTCCTGAGAACCAACAGTAATGCTTGCAGAAAGCCGAGGGAGAGGCCCATGTGGCCGTCCTGCTTATGACTTGCCAAGGGACATGGCAAGAGAATGCAATGGCTGTTGCCTTGGTCCTGACTGCGTGGACATGCATGTTGGCCGGGAGCGGCTTGTGCTGGCCCTCATACACTTCTCTGATGGCAGAGACCATCCAGCTGGATGTGAAGCCTTAGAGGCCTGATAGCCTGGTCTTGAGCCTCCGAAAGTGACAAACAGGGCGTTCGATTTAAAGAAACCCATGGTCCTGTCCAAGTAGAATTTCAGGGCACGCCTGACATCCAGGCAGTGCAGCACACTCTATGCTTCGTCCTTGGGATCAGGAAAAAACGTAGGAAGGACTATTTATTCGTTCAAGTGGAAAGCATACAGAACCTTGGGCAGAAATGCCAGATGTGTCCGCAGGACTACCTTGTCCTTGTGAAAGGTAGTATATGGTTCTGAGGCCACCAGCGCCTGGATTTTGCTGCCAGGGTGAGGACTAGTAAAGCCGTCTTGATGGTGACCAGCCTGATGTCCACGGATGCCATTGGCTTGAACGGTTTTTGCACGAGGGTGCCCAAGACTATGTTAAGGTCCCACACAGGGTGCAGTCTCTTGACGGGCGGGTAGAGCCTTACGAGCCCCGTCAGATGTTTCTTGACGATAGGGTTGGAGGAGGAGAAAATGCCCTCCTGCAAGTACCTGTATGCCCCAATGGCTGTGTGGTATGTGCGGCAGGTGTCCACCTGCATGCCCGAGGGGGTGAGGTGTGCCGAAAAGGAGAGCACGACGTCCAGGGTGCACGCCAGTGGGTCGATTCCTTTGGAGTCTGCCCAGTGATAGAATCTGATCCATTTGATTTTGTACTGGGCCCTGGTAGCTTTGCTCCTGGCGCCCTGTATGATCTCCAGATTGGCCTGTGAGAGGCTGTGGTGCCGAAGCATTACCTGCTCAGGAACCACACTGTGAGGGCTAGTTTCTCTGACGCAGGGTGGATGACCCTGCCCCTGCTGTGCCAGAAGATGTGCTGGGCCCGTCGGGAGGCGAATCGGGGGCACTTCCGAGAGGCTGAGGAGCTCCGAGAACCACGACCTGGCCAGCCACCATGGAGCTATTAAAATGATGAGGAGTTGGCGAGACTCCTTGATTTTGCAAATCACCCTGTGAATCAGGGGAGTGGGCAGAAAGGTGTAGGTGCACTGAAGGTGAAATGCGTCGCTCAGAGAGCCGAGGCCCTGACCTTGCCAGGATGCGAACTGGAGACACTTCTTGTTGTGGCAGGTGGCAAAGAGATCCACCTCGGGGTGACCCCAGATGTTGCAAATCTCCTGAATAGCGAGGTTGTTTAGCTGCCACTTGTAATTGTCCGCTCTGAGTCTGCTGAGCCTGTCCGCTTCCAGGTTGGATTCCCACAGGAGGTGGACTGCCATGAGGTAAATGCCGTTTTCCAGGCCCATTCCCACATGCTGATCGCCAGTCTGCACAGAGGAGGGGATCTGGTGCCACCCTGCTTGTTGACGTAGTACATGCTGGTCGAGTTGTCAGTCAGAGATCATCCAGGGTGGCTCCCCAGCCCTCGAGCAATCCGTGGTGATGGTGGCCTGCAGAGAGGGCGGCCGGAAGGGCTTGCCCGACTGTAGGTTGTAGTCTCTGGACCACCAAGTCAGGTCTGGGTGGAGAGACAGAGGAAAGTCGATCATCTCAGATTGAGATCCCTGCCCCTGGTTCCAGGAGGCAGCGAAGTGCAGCTGAATCCTCCTCATCTTTAGTTTCGTGTGCGTAACGGCCAATAGGAACGCTGCCAGTAGACCCAGGAGATGTTGGTACCACCATGCCGAGGTCACCTCTCTGCTGAGGAAGTAGGTGGTGGCCCTCTTGATGGCCGAGATTTTGTCCTCCGACGGGAAGACCTTCTCGGAGGACGTGCCCCAAATAAGGCCCAAGAATGTCAGAGTCTGCGTAGGCTGCAGCTGTGACTTCTTGAGTTTGAGTGAGAAGCCCAGATCGTGCAGGGTGTTCAGAAGCACATGTGAAGAGTGGTGAACCGCTTCCGGAGATGTAGCACTGACGAGCCAGTTGTCGAGGTATGGGTAGATGTGGAGGCCCTGCGCTCTGAGGAGGGCAGCCACTGTATTCATGAGCCTGGTAAAGACTCTGGGGGCTGAGTTGAGGCCAAAAGGAAGGACATTGTATTGAAAATGGTAGCCCATGATCCAGAACCGAAGGAAAGAACGATGGGGCTGCCAAATTGGGACGTGTAGGTACACGTCCTTCAGATCCAGGGAGCAAATCCAGTCTCCCTTGTCCAATGTCTCCACTATAAGAGCTGGCATAACCATCTTGAATTTTTGCAGGGGTAAGGAGAGGTTGAGGTGGAAAGGTCCAGCACAACTCACAGGCCAACCTGGTTCTTCTTCTGAATGGCAAAAATCCTGGAGTAAAAGCCAAGGCCTCGCTGGGAGGCTGGGACTTCCTCAACTGCCTGGCTCTCTATGAGGGACCAGATCTCCGCCAAAAGAGCTGCTGTCCCAACCTGTGGGAGTGGAGAGGAGGAGGGAGGAGAGGCTGGGATTGGAAGGCGGTACCCCATGGATACTACAGAGAGGATCCAGGGGTCCGCTAAATTCTGGCGCCAGAAATGTGCATGGAGAGCAAGTCTGCCCCCCCCCCCCCCCGAGACACGTGAACCCGAAGGGGCATGTCATGCCTTCTTTCCCTCGGAGGCTGTCGCTGAGGAGGAGGACTGGAAAAAGCCCTTACTTCCACCCCCCCTTTTGTTGCTTGCCCTGGTTCTGAGACGGCGAGCGGTCCGACTGCCTGAATCTGCGTTTGTGGAAACCGCAGAACCCTCCGTACATACAACCTCTTTCTGAGCGCTGCCGAGATAGAGTGTACGATTTGGGCATGATTGGTCTTTGTAAGGATGAAGAGTTGGCTGTTTGTAAGCTGTTTTTCATCTTGTCCAGCTCCTCGTCCGTAGAGGAATGGAAGAGATCCCCGCCTGCCCCTTCGAACGGTAGATCTAGTATGCGTTCCTGAACATCCGGGTTGAATTTTGTTGCCTGGAGCCAGTCTGTCATCCTCATGTCCGTGGCAATACAGATGGCACGGCCAGAGGTGTCAATATGGGCCACTATGGATTCCATGAGGTCATGTACGACCAGCCTGGCTTCGGCTAGCCCTGCCTTAAAATGTGATTGGCTACGGGTGGGGAGTTCCGGGAGGAAGTCCGCTATTTCCCACCTGTTACGCTCACCTGGTCTCTGCGGAGGCGTTGGGGCATGGTTGCAGCCCTCCCTGAACTTGAATCACCCCACTTCAGGCCTCTCCCTCAGTAGAAAAGCTGTGAGCGGTGGTAAGTGGTGATAGTGCTCCTGCGTGGAGATAAGAGTGTGAGAGTGCGCCAATCTGTGATTGTTGTACCTCTCGAACCCGTCACCCCCAAAGTACGGTTTCTGTGAGCATACGCCAGCCCATAAAGCTCACCTGTGAATTATGGAAGATAGCTCTCTCTCCTGCTACATCTGGCAGGGGCACGTCAAATGGGATCTAGTTCCTTCACTGATCCCTGATAAGGATTAGTCCAGTCCAGCTGCGACTATGCTTCTCCTTATGATTGGTAAGTCTTTCTTGACCTTTGTGATGCTGTTCGTTCTGTTTAATGTCTTTATATGTTGCTCCTATTTATGCCCGCAATAAGGTCTCTCTTCTGTTTTCTTCCCTTAGATGGAAATGCGGCCTCAATGCAGCTGTGAGGCGCGAGACGCGGCCGGATGGAAGATGGATGCTACTGCAATGTTTGACAGCAGGTAAGTGATGTTTAAGGAAAGCGTAAAGAAACAGTTTTTTCAATGTCCAACCTGGTCTTCTGTTTTTCCTTACAGGCGCTGCTGATGACGATGGAGCGTGTCGTGCTGCGATGCCAAGATGAAGATTTCAGCATTCTGGAAAGTGTAAAGATGAATACATGGTTCGCCGAAGAGATGTACAGGTAAGAACAGCTTCCCCCAGTTGGCAAGTATGCTGGCAGGAAGCAGCTTTTCAGGAAGCAGGATCTTCAAAGCTAAGTCTGACCTCAGGCGACGGTGAGCTTTACGCTGCTTGCAAGTGTAGAATAATGCAAAGCTGGCATGTAAGTTTTTTTTATGGCTGGCATTTCCAGGGTATCGTTTGAATCAAATACTGATGTCCTTGGATGTCTTCCGAGCACAGTGTAGAATGGAGTTTGCCCTGTGCTCGTGTGAACTGAGTTGTTGTATGCATACTCAGCTATCCAGAGTATATTTTTCTAAGAATCCTCGGACTGTTGCAACATACAACTGAGATATTGCTCTAAAGTTTGGTGGTTCGTTCAGTTTACCCATCAGTTTGAGGGTGATGGCTTGTGGACAACCGTAGATCAATTTTGGCAATCGTAAAAGACTTTCTCCAAAAGGCAGAAACAAATTGAGTTCCGCGATCAGATACTAATTATTGATGGAAATCCATGCAATCAAACATTTTGCTCTAGGAACACAGAAGCGAGAGTTGGGAGTGCCTTCAGAGAGATGAAATGGGCCATTTTGGAGAGTAAATCTACAACGACTAAGATGGTGTGGTGTCCATTGCAGGGTGGAAGATCCGTGATGAAGTCCATCGACAGGGTATGCGAAGGTGCTGGCGGTACTGTTAGGGGATGAAGTAAGCCAGCGGGGTTCTGTTTCTGAGACTTGTGTTGTGCACAGGCACTGCATGTTTCAATAAATTGGGCGATGTCTTTTCACCAGGTAGGCCACCAGTAGTTTTGTTTTACCTTAGCCTGAGTTTTGGCTATTCCTGGGTGTCCTTTGTCTAATGAATCGTGGTAATTTGTGATGATTTGCAGTTCTTGGTCTTGGACATATAATCGTCCTTGGAAATATGGTAGATTGTCTTCGATGGTGTACTGGTAATCTTTTAACAGCCATTCCTGTTGTGTTGATTGATCCATCAGGGTTGGCAAACTGGTTCTTTGGTCATCCACACACGTGGTGGCAGCTTTTCTGGTTTGAATCCTTTCCTCAGGAATTATGGCCATGGGGTCGGATGCTGTAAAAGCCTCTTTTTCTTCACTCATGTGTGATAGAGCGTCTGCTTTCCCATTGCGTACTCCAGGTCTATAAGTGATAATAAAATTGTATTCTGCGAAAAAGAGAGCCCAACGAAGTTGACGCGGGGCTTGTGCTTCCGCGGTTTTCAAGTATTGCAAGTTACGGTGGTCCGTGATGACAGTGACCGTATGTCTCGCCCAAAGAAGGTAATATCTCCAGGCCTTGAATGCTGCTGTAATCGCCAGGAATTCCTTATCTGTGATTGCATAGTTCAACTCGGTGGCTGAACATTTGCGGGACCAGAATGCAACAGGGTGTAGTTGTCCTGTTTCAGGGTCTTGTTGTGACAATACTGCTCCCATGGCTATTTTTGAAGCATCTGTCTCAACTATGTAAGGTCTGGTCATGGGTGTCGAAGGACTGGTGCAGAATAATGTGAAGCATCTGTCTTGAGGATCGGGGAAGCTTATATAGCTGAGATCATGGGCACACCCATTAGGGCCGGTTTACCAGCCACACCCTGCCACTCCTAGAGAGTGAGCACGTGCAAAGGGAATCCATTAGCAGCCACACCCAAGAATACACTGGGGGCTGCTTAATGGATGGAATGTTCAAGGTTAATGCATCCTGCTTAATGGATGGAATGTTCAAGGTTAATGCATCTGAAGTGCTGCCTGTGCCCCTGACTTCATGACCATGACACCGCCATAATCTTTGGTTGGTGGCTGCCAGCATGGCATCAGCGTTAGCCTGACGCAGAAGTAACAAAGTGTTGGAATAGAGTTTCTTGCCATACGCCTCGAAGATCTTCTCCTTGCCTAGCAACGCCGCGGAGGAGGTTGAGGACGACTGAGGCTTGGAGTATAGTGATGCTGCAGCGATCACCGAGGAGTGTGGCTCAAGGTGGGCCAAAAGCAAGAGTGTATCCCCCTCCATCTGTCTGTACTTGACATCCAGGCGTCAATTGACCAGGTGGGCCTAGTGGGGTTTGAGACAGCCCTTCTTGGCCAGGGAGACTACATTGGCCTGCATAGGAATCCCGATTTGGCAGAGGGGCGTTGTTTGAGGACTTCAGCCAGAACCCCCTCTACCGAGTGGGGTGGGCCCAGATACTCCGCCAGACCAGCAAGACGTTTGTGGAAGGCTCTGGTGAGGATGGTGTGTCCGTATCCTAATCCGTATCCTGCTGGTATGGGGGATCCAGTGGAGGCGCAGGAGTAGTTAGCGCCAGAGGCTGGGTTACAGGGACCGTGGCCGGAGGCTGAGGATGTGGCGGAGGTTGACGATTCGCTGGGGAGCCGGAGGAGGTGGCTGCGCCGGGGCCTGGGGTGCCGACGTAGGCGTCTGTGGTGCCGGTATCATGGCAGGAATGACTTCCCTGATGGCGTCCTTGAGGATAACGCCCATCCGAGGTGACTTCATGAGGCAGAGGAACCTTTTGAAGAAAACCTCCTCCATTAACGGAAGCGGTGGCAGGGGGTGCTGATGGGGTAGCGGGAGGCTGCTGCGGCCGCTGTGTACCCTGCCCATACAGACACAAAGGAAAGCTGCCTGCGCATTAGAGGGGTAGTCTGTAGGCCACGTACCTGGTTTAAGCCAGTCCCACCTTGACACTCGTTCTTTGTCAAATTCCTGGAATGGTGTTGGACGGGTGCCTCTTTCTGGCGCGGCAGACATTTTGTTGAGCTGCCTGCCACGTGCCTGTGACGTGTTGCTCGGCCCGGCCTTATCCAAGACTCTAGCATGTGGATCACAAGGCCTACCCTGCTCCTCGGGCCTAGGCCCGGTTGGTGTGACACCCTCGACCCGTGGGTCAGTGCTGCGTTTAGGCACCCCCCTCAGACGTATTGCCGGTATTAGGGTGTAGCCCCTCGACCATGGTGCAGTTCCAAGGGCGTAGCCCCTCGGGTGAAGACCCGGTAAAGGAACCTTCCGGTCCCTCAACACTGTCACCGGGAGGATCCGAGGATCCCTCGGCCCGGAGGTTGGTAGCTGCAGCAGCCTCGGCGCACGTGCTGGTTGAAGGACCTGACCGGTCCCTCCCACGTGGGAGAGTCCCTGGGAAGGAGTCTCCCTTGCGGGGTGCGATGGAGAATATCAGCCCTACCTTGAGCCTGGTTCGATGCTTCACAAAATTCTTGAGGTCCTCTGGAGGCGACTTCTGGAAGAGCTCCCTCCATCTGGCTAGTCTGTTCTTCAGCACTTTCGAGGACAGCGAGTCACAAGTTGAACAAGATTGCCAAACGTGGTCTGGGCCAAGGCAACATAGGCAGAGGGCATGGGGGTCTGAAGTTGGGAACAGCCCGTTGCAGGATGGACACCTGTTGAAGTCGACATGCTCCAGGGAGGGGCGTGATTGCCGGAGGACCGAGTACCTGAATGATAAAAAGACAAAAAAAAAAAGAGAAGAAGTATCCGAGCATGGAATTACATGGCCGAAGCCAAACCCAGGAGCGCTGGTGAATTTGGCCCGTTCCTGTCGACACGGAAAAGGGGATGGAGGTGTGGTGCCGGGGGATGGAGTCAGGGCAACGCATGCTCCCAGGGCCGTGCACCTCTAAATTTAAAGGGGAAGAAGGTTTTTTTCTGGTGAAAAAGGTTCAGTCTCCCGTCCCTTGTAAGGGACGCCCATGCAGTATGGAGGAAAGGGGACGGGACGTAAGAGTACGATTGACCAAATGTACTGGGATGAAGAAGATCTTTGAGAACCCTACGGGTTTGCCTGACCCAAGTACTGGGACGATGTGGCCAGTAGGAAGAATATGGATTGACATGACAACTACAGCTATAGATGTGGGTGTTTCGCCAGGGTGGAGCCTGTGCCATAAAAGGGAAACAGAAGAACTACTTTTCTTCAGTCCACGACGAACCCAGGAGTTTCGAATCACGTTCAGAGAAGAGCCAGCCTTAGCGGCGGATGCATGCGAGCTGCTGTGGAAATCCAGAGGAGTTCGAGCTAGAAGCAAACTCCCTGCCAGTCCTGACAAACCGTGTGTTGGTGCAACCGTGACCAGGTGACCGAAGTGTCTGGTGACAGCATTGAAACCGCAAAGCAGGGAAATCAATCGCAGACCCAAGCAGCCGACAGACTGAGGTAGAAGGAACGCTGGTGCTTCCATTGAGATGCCCGAACCCAGGAACAAACGGTGTGCTACCCCGTTCACAGGGACAGGTATGGGGAAGTTCGGGAGGCCCGGTAGGGACGCGAGGCAGGTGACAAGAGGGTCTTCCATCCGAGGAACGCTTTTTCAGCCCAGCCACTTAATGAAAACCACTGACCACCAGAGAAGGGTCTGGGACCCAAATCAATAAATGAGGCATCTTCCTCATAGCAGTACTTGGCGAGAGAGTAAGCCAAGTGGGCCGTACCAAAGAGTGCGAGAAACCAGGATCTGGGACCCAAATCAAGAAGCAAGGTATCTTCCTCATGGTCATACTTGGCAGGAAAGTGAACCAAGTGGGTCAAACCGAAGAGAAAGAGAAACTAGGGTCTGGGACCCGCAGTCAGAAAGTAACACAAGTCATCTTCCTCTTTGCAGTACTTGGTAGAGAGGGATACCAAGTGAGTTTAATCAAAAAAGAGGAGAGGCCAGGGTCGTGGACCTTTGTTATATTTGAGAACTGTGTGTTTGAAGCTGCGTGATACGTAGACCAGGGAAGGGAGTCATTCCCTCTGGTGGCCCTAACCTGAAGCCAGGGCCAAGAAGCCTGGGGAGTGAGTAATTCCCCCCTAGGTCAAGTGGCATACCATACCAGGAGAAGGAAGGTATTCTCTTGGCCAACTAGCAAGGACACAAGACTCTTTGCTCACCAGGGAAAGCGAGTCATTACCGCTTGGTGATTTTGACATGTGCAACCAAGTGAAAAAAGACAAGGGAAAGGGAGTCATTCCCTTTGGTTGTATCGAACTCTGAAGCCAAGATCCCAGGAGTCATTCTCCTGGTAAGCAAAGTTATAAAGCTTGTCAAATACAAAGTGTTTAACGATAGGCAGTGTGTCTGCCAAGGAAAAGTGCTTGAACTTTGCCTTTTATGTTGGAGGACAATTTTCACCCAAGGAAGGAAGCCATTCCTCTAAGAAGAAGCCAAGAACTGGAAGTGAACTTGTATTCCCTGTCCTCCAGAAGAAGGGAGTCATTCTTCTGACCAAGAAGGTATACTTTATCTCTAGTTTAGTTTTAAGTGTAAGGGACAGAAGTAGGGTTTTTGACACAGGACAGTGGACTATTGATTTACACAGACATTATGATAGAACTCTTATGTTTTAGTTGAGGCAGGGAAACCCCACTTAGAGATAGGGAAAGTTAGGGTTTCTCTTTATTTTCTTAAATTAATAAAAGGTCTATAGCAAACACTATGCCACCTGTGTGTCAGTCTCCTCCTACTGCACCCTTACAGTATGTTTAGCAGTTCATTGCCAGTTTCCTTTATAACTACTTGGCATACCATGCATTGTTTCCAATACACCCAGTGAGCACATCATAGGTTGCTTAGGTTAGTCACACTTCATGAATACTTTAGAGTTTTAAGCCCCACATAAAGGGTTGGTTTCCAAAATATTCACTTAACTGATCATTACCGACCCTAGCACATATTTAACCTTTTCCTGATGGAAAAATGGCAAGCCGCTGCTCCCCATGGTGATCTAGTACCTAAAGAGGAGAAACCGAAGCAACCTGAAGTGGACACAGTAGTAGCTACTGACTTTCCCCCCAGGAAATATCTACTATTGGCTTGCAGACAGGATTGTGAAGGCTGAACTGCCACAGCCAGCCCATCAGCAAGCATGCAGGTGTGTAGGGGGCCATTGACAGCCCATCCCTCGGAGAACTGCCCCATTTCCTATCACCTGAGAAATAACTCAAATAGCACTTAGTTCCAGGCGGTGGTGACCAAATATACTATGATTGTAGTGCTAATCAACTTATTAAATACGGATGCATTTCGTAGAGGATTAATGTTTTGTCAATAATTATTTATAGTGCACCAGTCACCACCATAGTGGTCTAACATCACTGAGGCTTGACAATGTCAGGATTGGAACCAGTGGAAACAGGCACAATGGACATATATTCCATGGCATTAGTGCTAGGTCTCACAGCAACACAAGTCTGGTAATTCTACAGGCCTCATAACCCATTTCCTGTGCCAGTGTTAGAACAAGCATCTGAAATGATAATTTTAATCACAGAAAAATGATCAGATAAGGCTGGCCGTGGCCCTGCTGCGATGACAATCTTTGCTCCAGTGTTGGCACTGGTACCTGCACCTATGCAAGTATGGTCATTGCGCCAGCCCTAACACCCTTGCAAATCTTGCACTAAGGCGGAGAATAGTGTGAATCATGTTGCGCTGGCTACAGAACTACCATTTTATGCCTGCCATAAAAGTCTCGGACGGAAGCTCCTGACAATGTGGTCATATTCCCAGTTTTCACAAGGCTACCAAGATAGACAAGACTCACCATGACATGATACATGATAGGGAGTTTATTCTCAAATCATCTGTGAAGGGTTCAAAAGTGTGCCTTAGTGTGTGCACAGGATTTTCCACCAAATTAGTACAATCTCGCACAATGGTAATATTACAAAGCAATATGATTTCACTCTTTGGAGGTGTGACAAAGTCCACTGCCTTCTTTTGGAAACTTCTAATAGGTTGACTCGGGGCTGAGTGCCTTCTCGAGCCAGTGCATAACAGCCTGGGGGTGGTATTTGGAGGATCCCTAACAGCAAAATCCATGAATATTCACCGGCACCACCAGTGCCCAGCTACGGGAAGTAAAATGAAATTGTCAGTCACCCACTTCACAAGCGCTTAGCCACAAGAAAGGATCAGAAGCTGCCCTTGCATTCCTAAGCAGCATCCGCCCGCACATGCATGGATGACACCTTAGTTGCCCCTTGACGGGCACAGAAGGGAGAAGTTTCTTACCTGTAACTCCATTTCTCCAGCGTTGGTATATTTCATGGATTCACATGCTGTGCACAGATTACATAGCAGTATGACCAATGTGTGGCGGTGCATTACAGTCAAATGTAAATAATAACATCCATTAAAGGAATAGTGTGCTCAAAAATGTTATTGACTACAAAGATGGCCCATAATCAAAAATATATATAAACATTTTTTTTAAACAAAGTCCCTATGTAAAGTTTTGAGCAAATCAAGCTCAAACTCAAAGATTTGAGGCACTAGGAGGCACCCATTTTGTAAAATGGGTGCCACTAATGAAGCAAAAGCCAGCCAACAGTAATAAACAAAAAATCTACCACTGGGTGCCTTTTGCTTCATTGGTGCCGGAGATCAGAGAATGCAGGCAGGAAAGCTGAATCTAGGTAAGTGCTTATTTCTTTTTTAAATAAGCACTACAAATATAAAAGCTGCGGTTTTCTTTCTAAGTTTTCCGGGCTGGAGGAGCCCCAAAAACTTGGAAAAGAAAACAGCAGCTTTTAAAATGTTGTATTTATGTTTGCGGTGGCTTCAGCTTGGAGTCCCCTGGGTTCCAAGCTGAAGCTACTGCAAACATAAATACAACGTTGTTGTATTTAAAAACGCTGCTATTTTCTTTCTAAGTTTCTCGCGCTCCTCTGAGCCGGAGGAGCCTGAGAAACTTAGAAAGAAAACCGCAGAATTTTTAAATACAACCACGTTGTGATTCTGTCTACAGCAGCTTTCACTTCGAATCTCCTGGGCTCCCCGGTTGTGTTTAGAAATGCCACAGTATTTCTCACTATGGCGGCTTTCACTTGGAGTCTCCTGGGCTCCTCCAACCCTGAGGGAGCCCAGGAGACTCCAAGCGAAAGCCGCCGCAGTCAGAAATACGTTCTTGTATTTAAGATTTCGTGGTTTTCCAACCACGGCAATCACAAATACAACAACAGTGTATTTGTAATTGCTGCGCCTTTGCTTTTTGCCTTCATTTTACATTTTCTGCACTTCCCTGGGCGTGGGGAGCACCGAAAACGTAAAATGGAAGTCTGAAAGTGAAGGTAGCCTCTTCAGCAACATGAGCTGAGGAGATTGCCTGAAATGGCAAAATGGATGCTCCCATGTAAACGCTTTCAGCCACGTTTGCTCAAAAGCTTACATAGGAACTTTCATAAAAAATATGTTTAATGTATGTTTTGGATTATTGCCCATCTTTTAAGGCAATAATATTTTTGAGCGCACTATTCCTTTAAAATGCATGAGAACAAAAAACCCAGCAAGTGACAGAGTAAAATAGAAAACCCCCAAAGCTGTGGGCCCTACCTTACTGAAACAGGCGTTGGAGGACTGCCCGTCCCACCTGCACATTTTCCACATGTTGCTGCCCCAGACAGTAGTGCCTGGTGAAGGTATGCAGCACCGCCCAGGAAGCCGCCTGGCAAATGTCCACGAGCGGAACACCAGACCATAGCGCCGCCAATGACGCTGTGCACCATGTAGAATGGGCCTTCGGAGTGCCCCTCAAAGGCTTGCCAGCCTTTGCGAGACAAAATGAAATTGTAGACTAGACCCAATGGGAAAGTCCTTGCTTGGAAATAGACCATCCCTTGTTGGAGGGACCAAATGCCACAAACAGTTGCTTCGACCTCTGGAAGTCTTGAGTACGGTTCCAATAAAATGTCAGTGCCCTCTTAATGTCAAGAGGCTGCAGGGCTTTTTCTGCTGGCGTGGACGCATTAGCAAAGAACAAGGGTAAAGCAATAGAAGCAAATTTATGAAACACTGACAGCACTTTCGGAATAAAGTGTGGATTAGTAGCCAGGAGAACCTTGTCCCTCATAAATCTCAGATAAGGTGGGTCAATGACCAGTGCCTGCAACTCAGACAACCGTCTGACTGAGGTAATCGCAACCAGAAATGCAACCTTCCACGAGAGGAACTTCAAGGAAGCCGCCGTTCAAACAGAGGCTTAATCAGAGCAGAGAGAACCACATTGAGGCTCCACACTGGTGCAAACCTCTTCTCCGGGGGGAGGGGGGGCTTAATGTCCGAAACAGTCCTTTCAGAAAATGTTTAACCCAGCGATCACTAAACAGCGGAGCAGCATGGTGCCTTCTCCTGAACCTAGAAATCGCTGCCAAATGCACCTTGATGGGTGATAACGCCAGGCCCCCTTGCGCAAGATGTATCAAGTACGGGAGAACTTGGGCTGGAGAGACCTCCAATGGCTGTATCTGTGGGTGACCCTCACACCAGGCACAGAATCTCACCCATCTATGACCATACAGGAGATTGGTGGAAGGCGCCCTTGCTGACTCCAAGATCCAGCGACACCTAGGAGATACCTAGATGACCAAACTCAGAGTGGTCAGGAGCCACTCAGCCAGGTTGTGAGATGCCGAATCGTGATGCCACACTCTGCCGTCATCCCGAGACAGGAGATCTTGGTCTTCCACTGCTAGGTGAAGGAGATCTAAAAACCATGTCTGCCTGGGCCAGAACGGGGCTACCAAAATCACCCTGCACCGGTACTTTCGCACCCACTGGATAGTTTCTGAATCAGTGGAAATGGGGGGAAACGCATACGCGAAGAGGCCCATCTACGGGAACCAGGATACATCCCCCACTGACTACGGATGAGCCCATCTGCTGACAAACTCTGGACACTGATTTCCATCGTGGCGAACAAGTATCGGGGGAGACCAACATTTTTCGGAAGATCCCTGCCACCTGCTGCGTCTTCAGCCGCCACTCGTGTAGCTGACTGGTGTCTCTGCTGAGCGCGTCTGCCTGAACATTCAGAACTCCCAGCAGATGACCAATGCAAGATCTCCTGAGCCTCCTTTAACAGGACTCGGGAATGCATGCCGCCCTGCTTCCTCAAATAGAATATCGTTGTGCTATTGTCTGTCAACACCCTCACCACTGATCCTCGAATGTGAGGGAGAAACGACTTCAGAGCCCTGTGCACCGCTCTCAACTCAAGCACATTGATATGTAACGAGGTCTCCTCCCGAGACCACAGGCTCTGTACCTGTGACTCGTCGAGGTGTGCCCCCCAAACCATCTGGCAAGTGTCTGCCACAATCATCAACTGAAACTCTGGTTCCAGCAGGGGTATACCCCGTACAAGATTGTCTGTGCAAGTCCACCACCGAAGGGCTTCTACCAACCCCTCGTCAACGACCATGTCCGACTCTGAGACCACCTGTCCGCGAGTAACTCCTGCACTGGTCTCATGAACATTAGGCAATTTGGAAGGAGCAGAATACACAATGACATGGCTCTCAACAGCGACATGTATCTTCGGACCGAGACCACTGCACCATGACCCCACTCGCCAGCTTTGGACCACAACTTCATTACTCTTTTGCTGGAAGGTTTAACCAGATTGTCGTGGGTAAGAAACTGTGCCCGAGAAACACCAGTTCCCTGGACTGCGTCAAATAGGATATTTCGAAGTTGACGCTGAATCCCAACCGTTGCAACAGGCACATGGTCGTCATGAGAGACTCCCTTGTCTGTTTCGGCGAAAGAACCCTTACCAACCAATCATCCAGGTAAGTGTACACATGATGGCCTTCCATGCCCAGGAAGGCAGCCACCGGAGCCAGACACTTCGTAAATGTCCTGGGAGATGACTTCAGGCCGAATGGGAGGAAACAGAACTGGTAATGATCCTCTCTGACCACAAAACGCAGGAACTTGCTGTGTTTTTCCCTCATCGGCATGTGAAAGTAGGCGTCTTGCAGATCGAACGATGCCAGGAACTCGTCCGGCTGCACCGAGCGGATGACATCCTGAAGGGTAAGCATCTTGAACTTCAGGCGTTGCAAATTCTTGTTTAGTGACCGAAGATCCCGAATAGGCCTCCATTTGCCATTGGGCTTTTTCATGACGAAATACCAAGAATACACTTCCTGGCCCCGTTCCGAGACCGGAACTGGTTCTATCGCCCTTTTCTCTAGTACGAGTACCACCTCCTGCCGCAAGACTTGAAGATGCGATTGCGCCACACACAAGGGCGGAATAGGGACCGGAGGACGCCGAAAATCCAACGAGTGGCCGAGACGTACTGTATCCAGCACTCAGTGATCTGAAGTCACAAGTCGGCACTCGTTGACGGGGTTAATCACATTGCCCCTCCACCCCCAACAGATTGCCGATATGGCAGTCATTTTGAAACTGACTGCCTCCCTTTACAGTGGAAGATGGTACCACCACCGTCGACAAGGGAACATCCGTCGGCGCCACTCTTGTCTTCGGAACAGCAGCCTCCACGGTTTTAGCCTTCACTGGTAATGGACTTTTTGGAAGAAGAACCGGACCAGTGCTTTAAAGAGTCCCGGCTGGACGAGGACCCATGATGATCTTTAGACGATGAGTGCTTTGAGGAAGATTCATTCGGCTTCACCTGTCCTTTGTCCAACACCTTTGACTTCTCGGGCCTACCACTGGACCCCTTGGACTTGTCAGGCCGATCCGACTTGGACAGTGAGGAGCTACCCGCCCCTTCTGAATGATGCGACCTGGAAGTCGAGGACTTGTTACCTCTCCCAAACCTCCGACATGGGCAACTCTGTCCGTTGCTTCTTAGCAGGGGGCTCAGCAGAAGCCGCCCGTTGTGCTCAGAGGCCTTCTCCGCCCACACCGAAGACTGGATCCCCCAGGCCGAAATCACTTCTGAAGCTGGGTAAGTGCCCTCGTTTAGCCAACAGATGAGCTGGCGGTTACAGTCTTTCAAAGTCTTCTGCGCAAACCCCTGACATATCTCGCAGGCCTCCACCGAATGAAGGGGGTATAGACAGTCCGTATGGCCATCCCCCTGGAAGACCTTTAGGCTGCAGGTAGCACAAGGCCTAAACAGCGATTTTTTTTCTGGGCCACAGATGACATACTGGCCGGATACGAAAAGCACGTGCAAAACACAAAGAGAAACACAAGGTGATCCCAACAGTTTGGAGATGGATGGAATCTGAAGGGAAGCCACGGGGGTGGGGCTATTTATATCAGACGTCCTATTGGTGTATCCTAAAGCACCCAAAAAGAACATTGATAGGACACTTACGTGTCAACGTTTTCCATAGATAAATAGCCACCACTCTGGGTGTAAACTAAAGATACATGTAGCAAACAAATAGAAAACAGTGTGGGTCAAAGTGTGTCGAGCACAAACGATAGCCATAGAATAATAAAATATCAATGCTTCCCAATTGATCGAACGCCGTCTAGAAGAGGATTGGTTTAGCATTCGTTTGGAAAGGAAGTTGAATATAACTTTAAGAGTCACTGGAAGACTATTCTTAAAGCCAGGACTGACATAAGAAAGATGTCATCCCAAAAGAGGGAGGCAGAGGGGGAATGGTGAGAGAAGGGGGATGAAGGGAGGGGAAAGAGGAAGAGTTAGGTAGGAAACGAGTGAAACTGAAAGAGCGAGGGAGAGACCAACTTACATAGAAAAACAATTCATTTTCAGGAACATTGCCTACTTTGTTTACAGTCAAAGCATCCCTGGGTTTATTGTCATACACAATGCTAACTCAGCTGAACAATGTCAGGCCTCCATTCATTACTACTCTGTTGATTTTTCAACTTTTTGAGCAGAGTGGCAAAGATTAATTCTTATCTAGCTACTGTGACGAATCACAGTAATTCATCCCTTCTCCCCAAAGGGGAGCACACCCTGTGAGGCTAAGGAGGTGAGTGTGATGAATCCTGCAGAGTCATCACTGATTCCCCAGTGATAGTCTCCTCCCATGTGGCCAGGGAACGGCACCCGCTACCTGATCCTGACCCTGGGGGTGGTACTATGAGGGAGGATCATGTGGGAGGGGAGGAGGTGGTGACTATTGGGTTGGATGCAGTATTCCCCCATCTAAAGAAACCCTATGATACCTGAACTTCTGATGGCATACTGCCATTTCAGTCAAGACACTTAAAACACCTTTAACATTTCCTATTGCTAATGATTCTCTAAACAGAAGTTCTGAACAGTATTACATTGGTAGTCACAGAAAATCTATGAACTCCAACTCGCAGAAAGTCTCGGGAATTGAGACGAGGAAGAAGAAGGAGTTAATGCGGATCAAGAGAAAGACCATGTTAAACATGCAGACTAGTTGTTTTAGGGAGGTCCGAGTGTGGGGGACATTTAAAAATGGTGTACGCTTTCAGAACAGGAGAGCCAGAGAAGAAGGAAGTGAAGCCGGAGATGAGAGAAGCAGAACGAGGCAGACACCAGTACGGGGAAGGACCGTGCTGGGGGAAGCAGGCACTTCCACTCCACCGCTCGCAAGCGTTACATACCTGTGTGGCGCGAGGCCTGATGTGACACTGCAGGCACCTAGAGAAAACCGTTGAAGAGCTGGCAGCAAAAGCAGAGCTACCAGGAACACCGTTGTGCAGAGGAGCAGCGGTCGTTCTGGTGAATAAAAGCGGAGTTGCCCGGAAAGCTAGAAGGAAGTCTCCACTGCAGGGGGGGCCGTCTCAGAGCGGGAGCTTCACCGCAGCAACGTGCCACTGGTCAGAAACGCTTCAATACACCAGTGAGTCTACCCAGAGCCATTGGGGGCCCCGGGGCGTACCGGCAAGGCATGTGAACAAAGATATTTGAATACCGACCCAGTGAAATACAAAGACAGAACTTGAACATGTCCCCATACATGATATGTAAGTGTGGGGAAAGTTGGAACAAGAAGTACCTTAAGACAATGAAGTAGAAAGCACAGTTAAGTAACACAACTGTGTTTTAAAAGATAGAACACAAGAAGTAGTCCTGGTGAAAGGAACACACCGGACAGTGAGCATTGGGAGTCAAGATACCTGGCAGGAGAGTACACCAGGGAATCAAGGATTCCTAGCAGGGGAGAATAGCAGGAGTTGTGAGCTTAGAGGAAAGGCAGACCTCTCTGCTATGCTCGATCTGATTGGAGAGTTGGTTTGATCCTGTTTTTATCCCATCATGCCCTTTGAGCCTACTTGAATACGAGCCAAAAGCACTAGGCCTACCACAGTTGACATGTGCCATGTTTACTGTGCACTCTACAAGCCTTAACAAAGAACCTCCAAAACCATGTATACTATTGGTTCCATCATGATTCAAATTGGGCCGCACAGTACCCATTTGCAGCCACTCTAAGGTACGATATGAGGTGAGTGCAACCACTGTCTACTCAAGGGGCATAGAGAGCATCTCAGCCATAAGGCTCAATACAAGTCTCCATTACTCCATGACCATTGGTACACTACTGCCGGCAGCTAGCAGTCTGTGTGCCTCAAAACTTTTCTTCCATAGTAACTTGGCTACTCCCAACCCACGCGTCTCCATGATGACATCCAATCCTGGTCTCAGCAACGTCCGACGCTGCAGCCAATGCACGGCTGGCAAGACACTAGCCAATGAGCTCCTTCTACACTTAAACACATACATTGATGGCGGACGGATTGAAAGATCACTGTTACCACCCACCAGAGCCACCGCAGCTCCCAAGGTAAGCGACGTCATGCCCCACAGCACCAAGCAACTTGCTCCTATCGCCTTCATTGGCACCTTCCTTTAGCCGGACACGCCGTCTCTTTCCAACCATACTACACCCACTCGCATCCTAGCGCCCCAGTACAGCGCAAGCATGCATGGCACCTAGCCCCATGCACTCAGGGAACAACTTGCCCATGCTTCGCGCCGGACCAGATCACAGGCACCGGTAGGCAAAGCAAGTGGACCATAGTGCCGAACCCAGGTTATTTACTCAACCCAGTCCATCCCATTTCCTCCACAACTACACTCACCCTGCAGCAGCCACTTACTTGAGCAACCAATGCCACCATGCCTCCCACACAAACCCACCCCCTGTGAGGGTCTTGGACGCAGTCACTTCCCACTGCCTCTATTCATCTCCATGCGACCTCACAGATACAGACTTTATCGCCCACACACCCGACTCCAGGTGTTACAGCCTGATATCCCTGCTGCGACCTCACGGAGGCCGGTTGATACCGCCCCCCCCACCCACCATACCTTTTGCCCGCTAGCAATCACACCTCCCAGCTGCACCCAGTTATATCTGCGAGCACATGCCTGGCACCCCTCGACCACACCCACTCACCCAACCACACCATGCACCGACCACCGTCAAGATCTGCCTCACAGGCCCGGCCATGTGAGTACAATGAGACACCACTGAACATATTACCAATGCCAACACTACGCAGCTTCCCATCTTCTCAGCGGCTACCCAGCTTCCTTATTCAAGGACCAGCAGCTATCACTACTCCGGTAAGAACCCCAGTCTAACCCCTAAGCAGTAATGCCTCTGCATAGTTCACCTGAAAAAACCACCTCTCCTGTCCCTCCCCCTCCCTGTTTTTTCCTCCTTCTCATCCAGGGTGCAAAACAACTCATCTCTATATGCATTAAAACTCCGGGGTTTGTGATGTAACTGCATTTGTATGAATTTATATGAACACCTCTTACCTTCAAATCACCATTCACCTCACCTTCACCGTGCATAGATGCATCATGTATGGGGTTACAAATGCATTCATGGCATAACATGTTGCGTCGCGATAATTATGTCACTTAACACCTACACATCACCACACATGCACAGACTTGGTAAAGACCTTGGTCGAAACACGTGTTGGCTTCTTCTCATGTGACTAGCATTGTATGTGCCAAGTTAACCACCAGCACTCAGGTGCTTAATAAATCAAGAATTTTCAACATATATAGGTGAACTGACCTTTTTCAACCAATCAATAAGATGTGAATGAATTCCAGCGCCAATACAAACAGGGTTTCCTACCAACGCTCGAGAATATCAGGAGGTCCATTAAAGTTGTATAAAGAAACGTATTTGTTTTGCAAATTATATGGTAAAGAAGTACACCAGAGACACTTGTGCCAACCTTAAGAAACTATTACTTGAAAGAGACACTTGTGCCATTTCTTACTAAACTATTGTTTTAAAGAGAATTTTGCTGTCATACTTAAATAATCCAGGGGAAGGGAAATCACCTTCTGGATCCAAGAACTCCCTGGAAAAGACTGTTCTGTTGGATTGGTCTACTTGCCTTAGTTGTGGACACTTTTTTTCCAAATATAAATCAGATACATCTCCTTACACTTTGTGTTCATTTAAGTGTGAGGGTCAGAGTAGTACGCTTTGGACACAAGGACAGTTGATGACTAGACACAGACTGGTCTTTAGTTTTAGTTTTCTAGGTAGGGGAAACTCTTTTTAGGATAGGGACAAAAAGGCTTTCATCCGACCCTTTTTGTTTAATAAAGATGTCTGATGTTGAAAACATTACACATTTGTGTCAGCTTCTCATTTCTGACCCCTCACATGAGCCAGCTTTAGAACAACCTCCGTAGGGGTCGAGACAAGTGGGACCTCACCATGAGAGACTACCCGTTGGAGACAAGCACTCCTGTTCCTGTGAGGAACTCCCTAAAACACATCCCAAGAATACCTCTTTGAATGTACCTTACGAAGATTGGTAGGACAAAAAGATCAATATGTGTCACTGTCATCAGGAAACCGAGACGAAGAGGATATGGAGGGAAGGAGAAAAACCGCCTGACGTAGAGAGACGTGCGCTGGGGAAGTCCGAAGGCTACCTCATGTGAGAAGGGAGGAGAATGAAATAAGGAGAAAACCTGCGAGTTACAAACTGGCAGGAGATCTGATGCGGAAGAGAGGTTGGACGTGCACCGTCATGTAACCACAGAGGGACGCAATCTTGAATCGGAGAGACTGAAGGAAAGAAAGTGGGACGCTCAGCGTCTTGAAGCGCAGAGAGAAACAAAGTGGTGGCTTAACCAAAACGAGTCAATGGTGGACAGTGTGTCCTCTAAACAACGCCGACACCACTCCACAATGAAGAACACCAAACCTATTGGTATTGAAGATACTGCACAGCCATCAAGGACAACTTCAATAAGAGAGAAGAGACCCGAATAACAGCCCTCGGGACATTACCCCTACAAAACATCAGGTAATGGGGAAAACGGGAGACTGAAGGGGGGGTGATCTGGAGGGGGTGAAGAAGAAGAGCCTCGTCCCAGTGAAGTCCAAGAGACTGTAACATTAAAGCCCAGAAGAAGAATCATTACAGGACCGGGAGCGCTGCTGAGCAGCAATGTTAATGGATGCTTGAGCTGAAAACACTGCATCCAACAAAATCCTTTTTAGCTCAATCCTATAATTTCGGCACGAAGACCGGCATGCACTATATAATCCTATACCTAACTGTGGCAGGAACGAAGTGGCCAAGTGTCGGGTAGTCTGGCCTCTGTGTTGCTGAACCTCAGTGATGGCCACTGACCCTGCAGTGGCCTGGCTGGGCCTGCAGTGCCAGTGGGGGAATCCTGTTGCTGGCTAGTGCGGGGGAGGTCTGGAGGAGAGCGAGCCCCTGGGTGCGGCTGACTGGTCTGCCGCGGACTACAGTGACTTGTGTTCTAAACGTGTGGGTAGCAGCAGGGCTGTGCTGTGGCCTCCCTGCGGTCAGCAGTGTGCTGCTGGTGTGCGCCCCGCTTGTCCTACAGGCGTACTGGGGCAGATAGTTGCAGGGCTGGCCTCCCTGCTGTGGCTTGGTGCAGGGAGCATGTGGCGCTGCAGCAGGGGCTTGATAAATGCCCTTTTTCATTGTGCAGACACTAATATTGAAATCCTTTGAAGCTCTGCTTACATTACTTGTGAGACTGGGCTCTGAGTTTAGTCTGGGAGGACCAGACCCTGTAGTGGTGTGTGGAACTTGACACATTTGAAGTCTTGCCACCCGAGAATTAAATTCACCCTTGAAACAGGTTCTCAAATACACTTTCTAGATGTAGAAATTACCCTGAAAGACAACTCACTGACTACATCAGTATACTGCAAACCTACTGATATTAATAATACGTTGCATTTTGCGAGTTACCATCCAAGACACCTGAAGGACAACTTACCTTTCAGTTAGTATATGAGAATTAAACACATTGCCCCGCTCATTTTTTATTTATTTATTTATTTATTTTGGCATTTGTAGAGCATGCTAAGCCCAGGGGCATCAAGGCTCTTTGTAAAAATCTATAAATCAGTTACACATATACAGGCTTGAGGAGACTGGTCAGAGATGTTTGAGAAAGAGCGTCACTATGTATCTTGGGAGAAAAGTAGAATGTTCAGCTGCTTACGAAATGACCAGTAGAAGTATTCGAGTCTCAAAGATGGTGGGAAATAGTTCCAGCTCTTGGCGGCGATGACCGGGAAACTCGCTCCTCCAGCTCTTTGGAGGCGGAATCTGGGGGTGTTGAGTCTGTTTGTGTAGGTCGAGCGAGTAAGTCTGTAAATTGAGGCTTTGGAGAGTTTGGAAGTCAGGTATAGTGGAGCAGAGTTTGAGATGCATTTGGGGGTTAAAGCTAAGGTTTTGAATCAGATGCGCTGTTTGATGGGAAGCCAATGTACATTTCTTCTGGCTGGTGAGATGGAACAAGATACTTACCTGTAACTGTTGTTCTCCAGCATGGGTCTGGCATGGATTCACATGCTCATGAATATTCCCCGTCGTCAGGCTGGGAATCCTCGGTAAAGAAAAAACCAGTATCAGTTTCGTTTCTGATCTGTCTTTCGTAGTAGTAACCAATCACTGGTCTCTGCGTCATACTGACCACAGCCAATGACTGCCCTCTACCTAAGCACCGCCTCTGGCAGCCATCTTCAGATTTTGGAAGCACGTGAAGTGGCAGTATGACCAAGTGAAGAGCCGCAGAGGGGTAGGCGGGAGGGTTTGCATGTGAATCCATGCCAGACCCATGCTGGAGAACAACAGTTACAGGTAAGTAACTTGTTCCTTCTCCAGCATGGGGTCTGGCATGGATTCACATGAATAAAGAATACATAGCAGTACACACATGCACAACCACGGGAGGTGGCAAAGGCTCAACATTAAGCATTACATCAAACTCAACATTAAGCATCTTACCTCCTCACCAGGCTCACCTCAGGTGAACAGGTTGCGCAGCACTGCTTGGCCGACCCTGGACTCCTCCCTGGAATCCCGATCGACGCAGTAGAATTTCGTGAAGGTGTGCGTCGACCTCCACGTAGCAGCCCTACATATGTCCAGCAGGGGCACACCAGAAAGGAACGCCGTGGTAGCTGCGATCGCTCTGGTGGAATGGGCTCTCGGACGGCCAGGAAGCGGTCGGTTTGCCAACCGATGACAGTACATGATACAGCCGGAGCGCCATCTGGAAATGGAAGCCTTGAAGAGAGCCTTCCCCTGATTGACAGGTCCAAAGTTCACAAAGAGTTGTGACGTCTTCCGAAAACACTTCGTGCGGTCCACGTAGAACTTCAGCGCTCTAGCCACATCCAGCGAGTGCAAAGTCCTCTCAGCCGGCGACGAAGGCGACGGGAAGAACACAGGCAACACCAAGGGTTCGTTGAGATGGAAGTCCGACGGTACCTTGCGCATGAAGGAGGGGTGCGTCCTGAGCACTACCCTCGTGTCGTGAAAAGTCAAGTACGGGGCCTTGCAGGAAAGGGCCTGGATCTCTCCCACCCGTCGTGCGGAGGTGATGGCCACAAGAAACGCTGTTTTCCACGACAGAAACTTCAACGGGGCCGAGTGCAGAGGCTCGAACGGAGGTCCCATGAGCTTGGTCAGCACCACGTTGAGCTCCCACGCCGGGGCCAGAGCCTTCACCGGCGGGAACGATCTGAACAGTCCCTTCATGAACTCTTTCACCAGACGATGAGACCACAAGGACGCCTGCCCCGTGGTTCTGGTGTATCGGGAGATCGCAGCAAGATGAATCTTGATGGACGCGTGTGCCAGTCCAGCAGGTACGGCAGTACCTGGGGAGCCGTAATCCGTAGAGGGTTAATCTTCTGTGCGTGGCACCAGACAGAGAACCTCTTCCATTTGTGTCCGTAGCATTTAAGAGTTGAGGACGCCCTGGCCTTTGCAAGAACCTCTCTGCAGTCGGCCGGTATGTCGTATCCTCCAAACTCTAGCGCTGCAGGAGCCAGGCCTGCAAGTTCAGCGATTTCGGGTCCTGGTGGAGGATGGCGCCTCCTTCCCTGGAGAGTAGATCCGCGTCCACCGGCAGCTTGATTGGCGGGGACGTTGACAAGTCCAGAAGGTCCGGGAACCATATCTGCCTCGGCCACGCAGGTGCGACGAGGATCATCCTGCACCGTGACCTCTTGAGCTGGTTGACGAGCCGGATTAGCAGTGGCAAATGAGGGAACGCGTAGAGGAACAGGCCCTCCCAGGGGAACGAGAAAGCATCGCCCATGCTCCTCGCCTGGGGAAACCTGCTGGCGAACCTCCGGCACTTGGAGTTCGTCGCCGTCGCGAACAGGTCGATCTGGGGTGTGCCCCACCGTCGGAAGAGGCGATCCACTAGATCCTGCTGTAGTTCCCACTCATGGCACGAGCGCAGCTCCCTGCTGAGTGAGTCGGCGATGGTGTTTTTTATCCCTGCCAGATGAAACGGCACCAGAAACATCCTTTGGGCGACGGCCCAATGCCACAGGTCCTGCGCCTCCTTGGACAGTGCTGGGGACCTGGTTCCGCCCTGTTTCCTGATGTAAAACATGGTGGTGGTGTTGTCGGTGAAGATCCTCACCACCTTGCCCTTGAGGGACGGAAGGAAGGACCTGAGGGCCCAGAACACTGCACGGAGCTCCAGGACGTTGATATGGAGGGACTTCTCCGTCGGGAGCCAAAGGCCTCTCGCGTGTAGATTTTCGGTGTGCGCTCCCCACCCTTCCAGGGAGGCATCCGTGGTCACTGTCTCCTGGTGGTCTGGGGTCTGGAAGTCGATGCGCACGGGTGCCCCACCACCAGACCGCGCAGCAGAAACTCTCGTCGAGTGTGATCCTCTCCTCAAAGCCGCCCGTCGTTTGGATCCAGCACGCGTCCAGGAACTCCTGCAACGGGCGCATCCGGAGCCTGCACATGGGAATGAGGTAGATGCAAGAAGACATCATTCCGAGGAGGGACTTGATGGACCTCACCTTGGCCGCGTCGGAAGCCAACATCCACTGTACCTTGCCCAGGATGGACCTGGTCCTTTCCTCCGACAGGGAGGCCAGAAGGGACACTGTCGAGCTTCGCTCCCAGAAACAGTGCGTTTTGCGCGGGTACCAGGTGGGATTTGGCGTAGTTCACGGAGAATCCCAGGTCCGTGAGAAGTTGGACGGTCCTTGCCGTGTGCTCCACGGCGAGCTCCCTCATCTTGGCCCGGATGAGCCAGTCGTCCAGGTAGGGGTAGACGTGGATCCCCTCGCGGCGCAGCTGCGCCGCCACCGGTGCAAGGCACTTGGTGAATACCCTGGGTGCCGACCGTAGTCCGAAGGGGAGGGCTTTGAACTGGTAGTGACGCCCTTGGACCACAAACCTGAGGAATTTTCGGTGCCCCTTTAGGATGGGAATATGGAAGTAGGCATCCTCCAAATCCAACGACGACAGGAAGTCTCCTTCCTCCAGCTGACCCAGGACGTGCTGGAGGGTGACCATCCGGAACTTCTGCGCCTTGATGAATTTGTTCAGACTTCGCAGGTCTAGGATGGGGCGCCATCCTCCCGTCTTCTTCACGAGGAAGTATCTCGAGTAAACTCTGGAGCCCCGAAGCCTCTTTGGGACGAGTTTGATGGCGCCCTTCCTGAGCATCGCCCTTACCTCCAGGAGAAGCTGAGGGACGTGAAGCTCTTTTCTGGCCACGGAGGGGACGCGCGGGCACCGTCTTTGAAACTCGAGCGCGTGGCCCCGGGCTAAGGCGTCCAGCACCCAACGGTCGGTGGAGATGGACTCCCACACGCTGACGAAGCTCGCCAGCCGGCCTCCCACCGGGGTGCATCGGTGGGGGCGCGACCCCACGGTCGGGTCAATCCTGTTTCGACGAGGCTTTGCCGCCTTGACCTCCTTGGCGACGACAGCGAGGTCCGCCAGACTTGCCTCGTCCTCTGTAGGCCTCCTGAGATGAGCGGGCCGCTTGACGGTAGGTGGAGAAACCGCCGCCGGAACCTTTGGAGGCGCCCTTGCCTCCGCTGCTCCGAAAGGGCGTCCGTCGTTGCTGCAGAACCCCAAGGGCCCAGGCCGTCTCAGTGTCCGCTTTAATGGCCTGAAGGGAATCGTCCACTGTTTTCCCAAACGGCATGTCCAGGACTCTGGTCTGTACGTCTTGACGGAAGTCCGTAGACTTGAGCCATCCACGCCGCCTAAGGCACACGCCGTTGCCCAACTGGCGAAACCCAGTGTCGGCGATGTCCGTCGCAATAGTGATGGCGTGGTACGACGCCACCTCACCTTCCTGTAGGATCTCCAGGGCATCCGCCCTCTTGTCGTCCGGTAGGAAGTCCAGCAGGGGAGCCAGTTTGTACCAGAGCTCCCTGTCGTAGCGGGCCACGATAGCCAAGGCGTTGGCCGCTTTAATCGTCGTCGCTGGAGACGAGATGACCCTGCGTCCCATAGTGTCCAATTTCTTTCCCTCGCCGTCCGGTGGGGAAGTCGATGTGGAGGCTGCACCCACCCCTGCTTTCTTCCTGGCCGCCGCGGAGACGACGGAGTCCGGGGTAGGCTGCGCCCGGAGGCACAGGGGGGCCGCGTCCGGGACCCGGTACTTCTTCTCGTACCGGTCTCTTCTAGCTGGCGTAGTGGAAGGGTTCTTGAGGAGGGTGAGGCCCTCATCCAAAATGTCGTCCAGTAGAGGCACCGCGAGGACCGTCTTCCTCTTGGCCTCGTGCCGTTGATAAAGGAATCCTTCCTTTTTCTTCTCCTCAGGGCAGAGTTGGAAAAGCTTGGATGCCCTGGCGATCATGGAGTGGAACGAACCAATCTCGTCGGGCGGAGAAGCCCTGGTGGGAGGTGACGACGGTAGATCCTCATATACCTCGTCGTCCGTACCCGTCGCTGCCGTGTCAGTCCCTGTATCATCCCCTCGGGTGGACGGGGAGGAGGGCTGGACGGTGCGCGACGGCTGAAAAGGAGGTGGAGGGTGAATCCTTCTTTTCTTGGGCGGGGGAACGCCAGAAGGTCCCGGTTCAGGATCCCCCGATGGGAGAGGTTCCTCCGTCGGCAACGGTAGTCTCGTCCTTATCTCTGAGCATAAGGACTGTATAGCCAACAAAATGGCCGCCGAGTTGTCTTGCAGCGCTGGCAGAGGGGAATCCGACGGGCGATCAGGGGCCCCGTCGGCACCCTCGACGATGTCGTCGTCACCCGCATCGGGAACCATCCCGACGGGCCGGTCTTCTTCCACGCCAAGGCCGTGGCTTAAGACCTCGATCAGCTCTTCCTCTGAGGTTGAAGCCGAATCTACGACGACGCCCTGCCCCCCCTTTTTCTTCCCCGCCGGGGATTTCACGAGGGTCCTATCGATGGGCACAAAAGAGGACTCCCTCCGAGGTGGCAGGGAGACTCTGAGCCCCGAGGTCGCCACCACTGGTGTAGCCTCCACAGGCTGAGCCAGGGTCGCCGCGACAGTATCGATAGAGGGCTTGGCCGGATGGATTAAGGCCTTCACCACCTTAGGTGCGCTCACCGCCTTATCCTTGAGGGGGGGGGACACTGCCTCGCTCCCCCTCCGATGGGGCCTTCGAGGTCGACCGGGGCCTCTCCAGGAGCTTCGCCGGGTGCTCGCCCTACCTCTTACCCGACCCAGAGCGTTGGCTCGTAGTTGAAGGTGCCGGGGAGGGTGCGCCCTGCCTGGCGCCCGTAGAGCCCGACCGTTCGGCGCTCCCGGTGCCAGCGGACTCGCGGTGCTTGGCCTTGTGTTGGACCCCCGTCGCCGGGGCGTCCTCAAAGTCTTAGAAGACCACTCGGATTTCTTCCTCTCTTCTTCTCGCCAGACGGGCTCTTCCCTTCCAGCCAGTTGGCGAGACGTTGATGGCGGTCCTTCATGGTCCGCTCCGACATATTGCCGCAAAACGCACAGTCCTTCTCCACGTGCGTCTTGTCCTCATGTAAGCAGTAGAGACAAAAGGAGTGTTCGTCCTCCTTAAAGACGTTCTGCAGCTGGCATCCAGGGCAGACCCTGAACAGCTTTCCGGGCGTCGAGCTTCCCTTCCCCTGGGCCATGTCCGGGCCTGAGAAGCTTCTGGAGACCTCCAAAGCGTAGCTCGACGAAATCTTCACCCTTGAGGGGCGCAGACGAATCCGACACAGGTCCCCGTTGATCGGATGGAGAGTCGGTGGAGCTTGAGGCTCTTTTGACCGAAAAAATGAAGTTTTTGAGCAAAGAACGTGAAAAAATAGCACTAACGCTCGAGAGCAATAGCACGAGGATCCCAACACATGAACGTGCGGTAAAAATCTGAAGATGGCTGCCAGAGGCGGTGCTTAGGTAGAGGGCAGTCATTGGCTGTGGTCAGTATGACGCAGAGACCAGTGATTGGTTACTACTGCGAAAGACAGATCAGAAACGAAACTGATACTGGTTTTTTCTTTACCGAGGATTCCCAGCCTGACGACGGGGAATATTCATGAGCATGTGAATCCATGCCAGACCCCATGCTGGAGAAGTGCTCTTTTTGGCAATGTTCAAGGCTGCTCGTAAGGAGTTATTTTGTATAACATGTAGCTTGTTTATGTTCCCAGATGAGGTGCCTGCAAAGAGGGCACTGCAGTAATCCAACCTAGATCCTATCAGAGCCCTAGCAATGGTGAGGCAACTTTCAGAGGAAAGGAACGGATGACAAGCGCAGATAAGTTTAGTAATGTATGCTGCTGAAGAAGTGATGGTGTGAACTTGCCTGGACAGTGATAGGGTAGAGTCTAGGTAAACTTTGAGGGTTTCGACACTGGTTACTTGGATGGTAATGCCATCTATATCGAAGGATTTGTATGTTGGGTTAAGTCTGTTTAGTAGAGTTGGAGAGCCGCCTTATAAGCAGCTCTGTTTTGTCATTATTGAGGCAGAGCATGTGTAATGCCATCCGTGCTTGGATAGTTTGGTACACTTGTTTCAATCAGGCAGAATTGGTGGCCTAGTTGCCAGTCATGGGTAGGAGTAGTTGCGTGTCATCTGTGTAGTTGGTATATGAGATTGCTTGGGCATCAAGTAGGTCAAAAAGTGGCTTTGTGAAGATATTGTACAGTGTTGGTGACACACAGGAGCCTTGTGGGACACCACAGGTGACAGGGTGAGGGGGGCTTGAGAGAAAATGTTATGTTAAATGCCAATAAAGAAAAAAAATATAATGGCTGAGTCAGCTCTCCTCCCTACGTTGGACAGCATGGAATAAGGTTGCTCAAAAACCAATGCAGTTCAAAACATGGATCGAGGCCTGCCTGGCCTTCCACATTTAAGTCACTTATTCCAGCGCTCCAAAAGTTATTTTGCAGTTCAATAAAAATGTTCACGTACGTCTCCCTCCGTCGCGCTCAGAACTTTCAATCAAAGCACTTGCAGGGGTTCCCTTCCCCAAGCTTAATTCACATTCCTTAGGGGTACCCGTCCCCTAACTTATCACATTTTCCATCTCTTTCAGTCGGGTTCAGACCTTCTTACTGATGAATGTGCGAGGCTTTTACTATAGACCTCTGCAGGACCACTTTGACTTTCTCTTCAGTTCACACTCTTATGTTATTTGCTCCAATGTCTCTTGGTAGTTCAGCACATAAGTTCAAAGAAATCCTTCTCTTCATGCATTCACCTTTTACTTCCCCTTTTGCCTGGGTTAATTTTGACCATTATGCATTTCAGAGTTTATTCACTTTGCAGCTTTGTAACAGAACATTTCATATTTCAAGGAGACTTTCGAGTGGGATGCTTCCTTTCGTCAGGACCGCTCAGCTACTGTATCGCTGGCTTCACACTCTACAACCACTTAAAAGTTCATCACTGGTTAGCTTTCTTTCATGTCTCATCAGCACACGCGCAGCCTTCAATTGTGAGATTAACTGTTGCAATTTCAATCTTTCCTTACACACCGGCCTTTCATGTTGTTCGTCAACTCACCAGCTGTGTGCATTCCTCTCTTGCCTTTTTCAGCTTTAATTCACAAGTTAAAGTTACTAACACAGGCTTGGCTTCGCCTCCCCAACTCTGTCGTTTACCCAGGAGGGTCGCTGGCATCCTTGAAACACAAGGCATTCTTCTTGTCTGGGATTTGGCCTGCTCCACGTATCTTTCACGGCTCTTCGGAGGCAACAACCTCCTGCAGGGATCTCCTGGGTTTCTCTACCCTTTGCTCTCATCCCTCGATCAGCTGCAGTTGTTTTTCCTTCGCCCACGGAGGTTCTACTCCTTCTCGTGTTCCACCTCGCTTAGAGTGTGTCTTTATGTTCTGACTTTTATCCATGTGGGGAGAGCTAATGGGATTCAGATGTATGTGATTAAAAAGTGCCTGACTTTGCCTGACCCGATTAGCGGGACATGTCCAATGAGATATGTAAGGGTTAGCCTCTTTACTCTCAGTCGCCCTCTTCCTCGGCTCAGTGTTTGTGAAGAAAGGGGGGGGTTTCAGACATCAGAGAATCCTATAAGTTAGGAGGAGATATGGGAATAGGAAAGGGGGAATACTGCATCTTACCATCAGTTGCCTCACCCAACTCCCTGAAGACCCCCCAGCCAAGTGATCCTCCCGCACTCGTACACCCCCAGGGTCTGGATCCAAAGTCCATGGCCACCTGAGAAAGAGATCTCCGGGAACTAGTAGGTGAGACACCCTTTGGTTTCTCGCATAGGAGAGACTGGTTAGCTTGACACAGCTACTTGGAGGTAATTTTGACTCCAGGCCACCTGGGGCCAAACTGTTAACTCTAAGTCTGGTAATGTGCATAAAGGCTAATTAAGGACCCATCTAAAAGATATTTAAAGTATGATTTAATTTGGTGTGTTTATATTGTGCTTACGACCAAACAAGGTATCTGAGCACATCGAAATATCACAAATACAAGGAACAAAGGAGAGATGGGAAGAAAAATAAAGAAAAGAAAGAACTTATTAAAAAGGTCCTCGAAACAGGAATGTTTTCAGGTTTCGTCAAAAAGGAGGTTGCAATTGATAAACTCCAGTGGCAGGGTATTCAACAGAGTTTCTGCCCACACTGAAAAAGAGGGGCAGGAACGATGGAAGCAGGGTATGTTAGAATAAAATTGGCAGAACTTATTTAAGCTTTGGATAAAAATGGTGTTTTGCCATAAATGGATTTGTATACAAGAGTTAGTTTTAAATTTAACTCTAGAATAGAAAGGAAGCCAATGTACACTACATACAATTGGCGTGATGTGGAGAGTATGAGAAGTACTAGTAACAAATCTAGCAGAGGATTATAAACTGAAGACAATTAGTTATGTACTAAGCTGCTCCAGGAATAGGGAATTGCAATAGTCCATTCCCAAACTAATAAGAGAAAGTGTGATGATTCCCAGAATATTTAGATGATGATCTAGAGCCAGAAAGGGTTTGATCTGACACAGAAGCATGAGGTGGTACGCAGAGTTGATGACAATCCGATTTTTGTATTTCAACATGGAACATTTGAAGTAAGTGTTGCTCCGAGTGATTTCATAGTATCCTGGTGCTCTGTGATATGACCTAATAAATCAAATTTTCTAAGCGTTATAGTTACTGTTGACAGAGCGTTTTGAAAAGAAACCAAAACAATTTTCGTTTTCAGAAGGGGGTTAAGCACAACCAGTTGTCTTTCATCCAGGAATTAATCAAGCCAAACATTAACCAAATTCTAATGAGAATGTGTGTAGTATCGCCTTTATGATTGTACGGTAGGCACAAAAAACAGTTGATGATAAACAATCCAAAGGGTCAATAAGGAGTGCACGTTTTACAAGACATACAATTTTTATTACGTACAAATACAGCCAGGAGTGTCAGCCAGCTCCATTGAACAGACCACTGAAAGCTTGCTCTACAAGCCCATTTCAGTTACACATTATATAACCGAGAACCGCAATATCTGTATATGCAACATTTATCAATACAAGTCAATCCCCTATACAGAAATCTAAACATCACCCATATTTTACTTCCCCAATTACCTATCTGTGGCAGAATGAATACAATCCCCTGTGCCTGACAAAATTGTGCAGTCAGCAGAAAATGCTTTGTTGTAATGGGCCAATTCTATTCAGGTAACTAGTTGCAACAATGATGTTTCTTATCGGCCAAAACAACTTGAGATAACTTGCGATGTGCAAGCCCCCTGAAACATACCAATCACGGAACTGATGTGAACAGTGAAATCAATACCGTTATAACAAAAATGGGCACAATACTACTTTCCCATGAGACCAGGCAACTTTACAATCCCAAGCGGCTCTTTGACCTTGCAGCTGTATTCTTTGGCAACACCTATTACGACTCTAGTCTTGAAACATGTTGCTTTCCTAGTGTGCATTCTTCCCTCTCTCTCGTGGGGACTAGGTGGCTTTATAAAAAACACAGCTAAGGCAGTCCTCTTGGGGATTAATTTCTCGTATTTATTTGCTCTATTTAGCTTGACACCTGTAATTCCAATGAACCTGCCATTTCTCAATAGGTCAGTATAACCACAACCTAGTTCAATGTTCTGGCAATGTCTGAACACCATGTCTTGTTCCCTCCAGACTGTCCTTCGCAGTAATCTAATCGTCAGACTATAATGCATTCTGTTCTCAGGTCCTGTGGACTACTCGGCCTTGCAGAAATTAATTACTATCTGCAGAGCATTTCCCCCTCCCTCCAGGGACTTTGGATGACTGAAAACTAGCTGTGGGGGCGGGGAGCAAGAATACAATGTAATTGAATGGATAAAACAGAACCTCCAAGGTGCAACCTATTGTTCTAACAGAAGCTGCAACCTCAGGGCCTAATCCAAAATGGTGGAACTCTTGCTAACATAGCGAACAGCCCTTATGTTACTATCAAAATCTGTCCTACTAAATGTTGCACTACATGCCACCTTAGCCACCCTTTCACCAACTACCAAAGCAACTTATTCAGAGTTCTCCTAAATGCAAACCAAACAACATAATTCACCAACGTTAGCTCAAAGCCCTTAAACTATTGCGGGCCTAAATGCTAAACATGATTAATAATATTATTGCTGCTCCTCCTTTCACTGTGTGATGCTCTCTAAAGTGTGTTGAAGCGAACTACAAATAGCATGTGTGCAGGAATGCTAAATCAAATAGCTAAAATGATGATACTTAAGTACCAGCTCTGTATGCTAATAAAATAAACACAGTCAGAACCTCCACCCATGTTTGGGACATTGCACTTGCATCCCAACAAGATTGAAGACCAGTTGTTTATCATCCGTGTAATTTTGAAAAGAAACGCTGCAATCCAGCATAATGGATCATGTATGTTGGACAAAAAGCTACATTTTGTATCACATGTGGAAAGTAAATGTGCAATGCAGTAGCTTCTGATTCCCCAGAGGCAGCTACTGCCTACAAAGTGATGCCCGATCACCCAGAAGCTGTTTTGAGCTCCAGCCTGTCAAATCTCATCAATGCCTGCCACGCCATGCCTTTTTCAGAAGCATACATTTGAACTTAACTTAGACAATTGCCTACATACCGGTCTTCATGACAACAATGCCCCTTTCATCCAAATGTCTGCATAGCTTGTGTATTTCTTGACAGGGTTGGAGTGTTAGTATTTTCAATAGTATGTCTGTATTTTTGAATTCTCATTTTATACTTCTCAGGATTCTACCTCAGGGATAAATATATTGATGTGATAGAACGTGTGTCTCATTGGGATGAGGAGTGTGAGATGATAGCTGGTACTTTCAGATAATTCACTAGAAGTAGCTGAAATTGAGGTCAGCTTGACAAAGCTCTCTAAGAGGTAGTACGCTGGGTGTTGCTTTTTATCAAAAAGTGAAGGAAGAAATTAAATCAATTAAAGGTATTCTCTGGTCCTTTGTGGGAAGATTTTAAGGTCAACATATGTATATGGAATATGTATCTTTGGCGAGGCTGGGTTCACGTGCTCTATTGAGACAGGTCCGTTTGATGGCTTTGAAAAGAAATTCAGGCAGTTAAAACAAATGTACGAGGCTGGGTGAAATAAGCGATTTCATGGAGGGATTTAGGCTGGGATTGGAGAGAGGTGCCATTTTTAGACCTGAAGTCAAGGGCACGGAGGTATGAGGAAGATGATAGGGTGGGTAAGTGGCTTTCCTGGTTTCTGAAGCAGGAGCAGAAATGAATAAATATTCATATGATTAGAAATTAGAGGAATTAATGTATATATATGAGCGGGATAATAAAAGCTTTCCTTTCTTTCTATAAACCTAGACCATTATCTTTTTAGATCGGCATCGCTGCTATGCTTGGAAGTGCACGAGAGAGAAGCGCTAAATGGGGCCACTGAAGCTGTGCTACAGGTTGCCATAGATGAGTTTGCAGGTGACGAGGCTATCTGGCCCAAATAATTCTCAGCAAGGTTTTATAAAGCCTTTTATGAGCTGAACATTTGCTTGCTTGTATGCAAAGTTTAATGAGTACCTGGAGGTGGATAGTTTACCAGAGTCCTCTAGAGAGAGGCAGCTGCATAAAACAGTGGATCAGTGTGGGTCCTATCACACAATTTCTTTAGTAAACATGGACAATAAGATACTTGCAAAGATTGTGGTAAAGGAATAACTTACATTGATGAACACGATTGACTTACCCGATCAGTATGGATTTATACCAGGGTGAGTCAAATCCTGTAATGTGAGGAGATTATTTTCACTCTAGCAACAATGTGAGCCTGTGATGCAGGCAGTGCCTCTTCTGTTGAATTCAGTCAAAGCATTCACCTTTCTTGTTTTTGCAAAGGATGGGGGTTGGCGGTACTTTCCTTTCTATTGTCAAGCTTTTGTACATCAATCTACTTACTATGGTATGTACTACCAGGTTACTTTCTAAGCTGTTTGTTATAAAGAGGGGGACGTGTCTCAGATGTCCTGTTTCTCCATTATTATTTGCTGCTGAGGTGGAACCTATGACAAAGACCCAGGTTTCAATGTAGAGGATGAAACTGGCGAGAACATGGTGGGCGGGGATCACCACCCGCAACTTGAGTTCTTCCCCAGAGCTGGTAGATCCATCAATAGCCTTGTATGTTTGGCCCTCTAAGCAGAGAGGGAAGCCATTGCCCAGTAATGTAGATTTCCCTTGTGTATGCCATTAGAACTCAAATGCTTGATTTAACAAGGGAACTCCCGTTTCCTTGGTGAGGTGCAAGGCGGTACGGTTTAATTCCAGGAGTTAGTTAATAAGAACACAGTAAATTGTATTCTGAAGGGCAACACGAATGTGGTGCTAGAGACCTTGCAAGTCCCACAAAGCCGCAAATGCTTGTGCCGAGGACTGGTTTAAAAGAAGACTATCAACTACCAACACTGCTTCAGGGACGGAAGGTTTTGCAAACCTCTGTGCGAATGAGGGAGACCTTGGCTTCTCAACCACAGAGTTTCAGTACTTAGCAGGCAGCCACAGTATCTACATAAATGAATGTCTGCTCACCAAACAAGTAGTTGGGGTATCGGTAGTTCACTGGCATGCAAGACAATTGCAGTGCTCCCTACATGGCCACACTCAGGTGTGATGAAATAACTACTAAGCTGCCTTAGCACCACACTTCTATAAAACCAGCAGATATCTCAATCACAAAGGGAACAGGCGCATCCCTACAAGTGTACATCATTCACCTCTTTTGGTAACCTGAATCAAGGGCAGTTCATACATTGCATGAGTGGTGTGAGCTTATAAAGTTGCAACACAAACAACAATAGTACGGTGGTACTAAAATAAAAGAATGTCCAACCAAGCTTCTATAATGATACAAACTTTCATAAAAACTAACCATGCACACAACTAATTAAAACCACTGCAGACCTACCTGTGTAAAGGAAACACAAAGAATACAGACATAGAAAAAAGGGCCACTCTGGGAGGAGACTGGAGAGGTGGCAAATGATTTGAGAAGAAAAGGTCAATGTTCAGTGATATGTCTTTTAAAAGGTTAAAAAAGGGTGACTTAAAAGTCCCTATGGTCCTTTAATGTGGACCGTGGGAGTGGGCCTCTTCAAATACCTGTCTCTTGTCTTGAGGGCTTGACATAACCGAACCAGAGTTTTTGACTCTTTTACTGGGTCAAGTCAGCGTCGAGGCATTTCGAAACGGTTGTCCAAGTAGATCGCAGGCATCCAGGCAGGTTGAGTCGTTTGGAAGCGGTCAAAATTGTGAGGTGTGATCTCGGCAGCGATGATCAGCTTGATATGGAAAAGTAAAGGCAAGCAATAGGTTAAGTCATCGTATTGAACAAGTCGAGTTGGCTATGGGAGGTCCAATGGCAAGTTGCAGTGCTTCTGCAGCAATCGACTCGAAGGTGCTGGACTGCAGGCAGGTGATTGGTCGTCAAAGGCTCAACAGCCAATCAAATAAGGGCAAGTGTCAAAAGCAGCCCCTGTTGCTCACAGCAGCTAAAAAAGTGTCGCAAAGTTGTCATGTCAGGCTCAAAACATATTGAAGATGGGAAAAAGGATCTAGCGCTGTTCTAGACTTCAAGGTGCTGAGGGGAGACCCCAATCCAGGATTTCCACAGGTCATGCAAGTACTTTCTTTCTGCACCTCGTTGCCACGAGGGTTGAAGAGCACACTTGCAGGGTTCTGCCACCCCCAGCCAGCAGGGTCTTGGGTAACAGTGTCTCAATTACAATATGCCTGGTCCAGCCAGCTGGTCAATCCAAATGTGCCCTTGAGATTGGTAGGGAGCAGAGCTTGCCTCTCTGCCTTGGAGCCTTTTATATTCACCTCTAAGGCAGAGGACTTTGGAATAGACTGAAACCTTATTATCTTGAAGTTCAAAGATGAATCCCTCAAGAGCAGCATACATCCGCCTTGCAAAGGAAAAATAGTATTGGTCCAAAGTAATCTTGTTGTCAGGGGTCCAAAGCAAGTGTAACAAGTGCCATACCCAGAGTGATTTGTCCAGGAAGTTGGGAATGGGCAGGAACTATAGGAAACCCTAGCAAAATGCAAGATGGTGAAATCCCTTGCTGTACTTCACCTCTTCTCTGGCTACTGTCGCTCCACCCCCTTCCCATGTTTGCCCACTTCTAAAGGACTAAAGTGATCAAAGGAATACCATAGTGGGGCAGGATTCCACATTGTTGGTGTGGGGACATGTGGGGCAGACAGCTAATATGCACTCAACCCTGCATGATTAAAGCACTGTTTACATAGTGGACACTAATATGACATTCATATGCTGTGGCTGTATAAGTGAGTGAGCCTAATAGCCGCCATGCCATGACCATGCATGGCTTACATTTACAGGTAAACACACACCAAGCTGACTAGTGTACACAATTCGGTTTTGAATCAGAGCTGCAGATAATTAAAACACCACCTCTGCCTGCTGAAACTTTGTTTTCCAGGAGCTTTCGGATATGCACATATGACCTTTGTACCTGCTTCTGCAGGGCAGGTGCTGACGATTTCTGGAAACTATCTCAGCAAAAGACTGTATGCACTATGATTTTGCATGAAGCATTACGTAGAGGGGTCTGGTTTGCAGACATCCCTTCAGAAAGTGAACTATGCACATCATTTTATTGCTTAAACATGAAAAGAAAACATGAGCTATCCCACCCTCACTCGATGGCATTTTGTCACAGGTGTCATTACTTGTCCAATTAATGGACACATGGGACGCCCGATAAATTTTAAAAGGAAGCAACAAGCCAACTATGGTGTGGGAGTCAGCACTTGGTGGCAGATGCTGTAGGATATGTGGCAGATGTTGTGAGGATGGAAGCAGAGAGGTAGAGGAGCAGCGGACCGGAGCAGGGAAAGGAAAAGATGGATGAGATGAAAGGGAGCAGTATGAAGGAGGAGATGACATCAATAAAGAAGGTAGGAGTGGAAATGAAGGAGTCACAGGAAGGTGGAGGCGTAGAGAACAACAAGCAGGAGAAGAGGGGGTGCGTAGCAGCAGTACAGAAGGAAGATAATTTTGGAGACAGGAAGTGGAGCACAGGTAACAGAGGTGTAGAAGAACCGTAAAGAGGAGTGGGAAATAAAAATAGCATAAAACAGAAGAGAAACTAGTGTGGCATCCTGGAGAAGGAAGCAAAGGTAGCCGGAATAGAGGAGGAAAAGGAGACAAAACAAACCTATAGAGGAGTGAAGGAACAAAATAAAGCAACAGCGAATCATTGCAAAAAAGGAGGTGCAGGTCAGAGTAGTTTGGCCACACCACCACATTCTGCAGGCATCCGGTGTGAGGAACAGTGAAATTACCTGAGTGGAGCATTCGTGCCAGAATTGGTGATCTCTCGCGTTGTACTGCCTTTCACAGTTCGTTATTCCAATATACTCTTGAGCGAGCAGTGTGGAGGACCACTAGCCTTTTCTGTCTCTGGAAGTAACTTTGCTGCAATCTTCTCTTGGCACTGGTCGGAGCGGTGCCAGTGTAGCCACTGGAGCCACATGCATGAGGCGGGTACACAAGGGCTGGCTAGCAATAACAATTTACACTCAGTCACCAGAGGCAGAGGTGGGTGAGAGCCGAGGGTGAGACAGCTTTTTTTAGACTAATCAGAAAAATGCTCAGTTCAGCACAAAACAATGCACTCACAATCTCAAATACTCGCTGAGGTGAAGCTCCCCCAAAAATACACAAATGGTCTTCAGAGAGAGAGAGAAAAGGACAAATCTTTGCCCGGAGCATTGAAAAAAGAGGTCTCCGTTAAAGGAAAGGACCTTTACAAACATCAAAGTTGTTCACATTTTTGTTTCTTAGGACTACAGTTTCAGTGAAGTTGGTTGGGAAACATTATATTGCTTATGTGAAGGAGCTGCTCAAAAGTGAAGCATAATATGTAACAAGTGTGCAGTTAAACCAGGCAAAGGGTTGCACTCCGGTAACCAATAATTAGCAAACAAATTTATCAGAGGATAGCTGCAGTGTCTAGTCTGCCTGATGAAGGATTCACAGTTAAAATGTTGGGCAAGTGCAATTTTTCTGGTCTAATCCTTTTGAACTGTGAAGCATAATAGAGGCTTCCGGTTTTGACATTGTATTGTATTGCAAAAGGTTAAGTCTTTCAGCCATCTCTGAAGAGAAGGCACAGTGCCTCAGAATCAAGACATGGCCCTCCTCCTCCTCGCCGGCAAGAGACCAAGCCCTGGCAGACGGCTATAGATCACTAGTATAACCCAATATGGCCACTAACGGAATGAATAGAAAGGACTTCTCCACTACATCTCAAATAGTCTTGGACACACCACTCCAAAATACTGTGATATATGGGCAGGTCATGGCCAGATGTAAAGAAACTGCATCTGGTGTTCCACATCAAACACAAGTATCTGTCAGTTACAGAAAAGTCTTGTCCGAGCTGCGAGCAATATGGAAAACCATATTGTGGAGCGAATTAAAGGGAAATTAAATCTGCCTGAATTCAAAGCGAAAGGCACTACGAAGGTTGCACTGCTTCTTCAAGTGTTAAACATATGATTCAACTGGCTGGAGAAATATTGCACTGTCAAAGCAAGAGAATAGGTGCCACTTTTTGTAATGGACAGCATCTGATATGAGACATAGCGAGAGACCCCATCTAAAGTGAAAGGCATTGCATTGTTTTATTCATTAACATTTTCACCAATAACTTGCTGCCTCGAGAGACAGAACTTGATACAGGGTGTGGATACAGGGTACAATCTCAGAAACAATATGGGACCTTTAGTACATTTCACCCCAAAATCTAAGTTTGAATAACTAAAGTGGACAGCAGCAAATACTCAAATAATCTCCACGGTAAAAACACTCTGTATTCATGGAGAACTGCTGCAATGGAACTGGGATTTATGTGATTACTGCTCCCCAGTAACTGCGACCCCCATAAAATGTCGACTTTGTTTTATTTCGACCCTCTTTTCACCCCAAATATATGCAGGGGGACCCCTTGCAACACTACAATTCATCCATTATATACTATACCCATCCCTACCACATACATATGAGGTGAAAAGGGGGCGAAATAAAAAATTAAGTCAACCTTTTCGGGGGTCGCAGTAAACGCAGCACAGTAATTGTATAATCCCATGGAACGGCACATCCAAAAATACCAAGGGCCAAGTGCGTCAGAATGTATTTCTGTTAAGAGGAGAACGCAGTCAGTGTTACAGAAACAAACTTTAAAGTTAGAAAAGTAAAGTAAATCAATTTGATTTTCTGGGATGTTGCCATGTTTTTGAAATTAGCACCTTCTTTTACTGTACATGGAAGAAATGACGTAAATGCAGATTCAAAAAATCTATTTAACAGATGAAATGGCAATTGTGCATGTATTCCAAGTTACACATACCTTGTAACGTACATGGCAAAGTGTGGTGTTTTGTATTGGTTTACGTTTTGTCATTACATTAGAAATGAGTAGGCCTTTTGGGCATACAGAAACAGAAGATGCTATGAACTGGCTTGGGGGAATGCTGACTAGTGTTCCAGTGAAATCACGGATGAGCTCACTCCACTTGAGCCATGCATACAGGTTCCTATGTGGGGAGCTGAAGACTCCCATGGGACTAGCCTGGACCTTTCAGTGTGGAAAGATGTATATCATGAAGAACTAATGAAATTACCCAGACTAAAGGTCTTGTGAACTGACTTTCCAAGAAATTAGCAGCCCCCACCTTTGCAAGTCCACTTACGGACAAGATCTTATGAATAGACACTAAAATACCAACAGAAATACAATGCATGGTGCTCACTTAGATTAAGATCTTAAGTGACAAAAGAGTCAGCGCTATGGTCTGACTTCAAAGAATATATTATTGCACTTGGTGCTCACCTTTCAACTCTGCCTTCCGATAGATGGTTATTCTAAGGGATCTGTCATAGGGCACAAATCAATCATTGGCAGAGAGGCCTTATAGCATCATGCGTTTCAATACCCCAGAAACAAACTAAGGCTGGGAATGCATAGGAAACCATGAACCATTTTAAACTGACATGACACTTGCATATTGAAATGATTTTGGCTAAGAGCTTCTGAACCATTCCTGGTGCAATACATGGCAACTGGGTGCTGTTTGAAGCCAATAATCCCTCTTTGATTAGACACCAAATTTGCATTCTCTATGATTTTTAAGAATGACAAAAAACATTGATATTCATATAGTTATGAAAATGTACAGCACAAATTCATGCTGCATTGGCAGACTTGTGTCTCGGAAAAGGGAGTGAAGCAATTTGTATATTATTAATGTAGCCGGTTGCACCAAGAAATCATAAAGAAACCATTCTGCCGTCAAGAATATTAAGAAACGACTGGGCCCCCAGCCTTTTCTGGTCACAAGTACAGAAATTATAATCATTCAATTATGACTGGGGGTGTATTCAATAGGAGTGTATGACTATGAGGCAGGCCACTGGAACGACCAGGGCAATCTCACAGTGTGACAAAAATATGACAAAGGGGTTAATCACAAAGGTATCAAAAACTATGTATTAATACACATTATTGATTTAATCAAAAATAATTAATTTAAAGCAGGAAAATTATGAAAACATGTTTTTCTTTTCGAACCAGAATAACAATTTTGTTTTTCAATACAGCCAACCATACCCATGCCTACATCCACCATACACAATCATAACTCTGTCACTTTATATTCAAGACAAAAACAGCATATTAAAAACATGGCACAAATAACATCATAGTATTAGTTACCACCTATATAACAAACGGAAGACAGCCATAGGCTAGATTGTATACATTATTCTGTCCCATTCAGTTTGCTATGTCCCGGGTCCACTCGCCAACAATGGTGTGGACCTGTTCATTGTCATCTAGATCAGTAAATACTCTAATTGAGTAGAATACAGTAATTTAGTTCACTTCACTTTGTCCTTACAGAAATTAGGCGAGTTGTGAGGGCTAGATAAGAAGGGAATTCGGGCTAACTTGTTGCATTTTTGCACGTGGTTGCTCTTGACAAAATGCTAACTGTGCCCTATGATGCATGTTTGTACATTGTTGGCCAGTGTACCCTGGACATAGCAAACTGAACGGGACGGAATAACATATAATCTAGCCCATTGCTAACTGTATTCTATTTGTAATACAGGTGGTAACTGATTCTATGATCCACCTTACATCTATGAGTAAAGAATTTGGCTTTGAACCGGTTAGGTAATTAAGTACTTTCACAGGTGGAATAAGTGGTTGTCTTCACAGTGGGTGTGCATCTGCAATACTTTCTTTCAGTGGCTTATACATGTCGGCCATTGATATGTGTTGCACACCACTTTTGAGCGATTTCCATCACCTCTGGCACAATGTGGCTACATCTCTGTGGGACGGCTTGTTTTTGTGGCACTTAGGTTCCTCGGGATCATTTGGATTTATCGTTTTTGCTCCTGAGCACATGGGACATTGAGTGAATTTTTTATTTTTGCCCCTGTTGGCTGAGCGGATGTTAGTATGTAGAACATGCGGGTGGTTGATGTATTGAATTTTATGTGTTTTATTTTTAGGTTAATTGTGTTTCCCCGATGAAGACGTGGCAAAATTGTGTCCAATATGTCGAAACTGGTCGACCCCGTTAAACTGCCTGGAAATGGGATTATGAAAATAAATGTTTGCCACTTCAGGCAATATGTGTCACAAAATCAGTTTTTTGTGTCATGATTTTTAATATGTTGTTTTTGTCTTGAATATAAAATGACAGTTATGTTTGTGTATGGTGAAAGTAGGCATGTGTATGGTCATTATGGTTGTAAGAGAAAAACATGTTTTTATCATTGTCCTGCTTTCAATTAATTATTTAGGATATTTGACTAGCAGGAGTACCCGTGCTTCGCACTGTATTTCCAACTTCAGTCCTAGTTTGAAGTATATTTAATGAATTAAACCAATGCTTCTTTGTGGACAATTTTGCTAGTCTTTCCTGTAGGAGCTAGTGTGAACAAATTGCAAAATTATGGTGTCCCGCTCTATAGCCGAGGCAGCAGCGACCTCAACTCAACATAAGTTGACATAAGTCAACACGTGTAGTGACAAACAGCATCACTGTGGACACTATTGAAGAGACATGTACCGTTTCCTGTCATGACTACAAAAGCACTGTATTGTGTCACCAGCAGGACTTCAAAAGTGAGTGCTGCTAATGTCAACTATAATGCTGATAGTGCACGGTACAAATATCCATTAACATGAACTATCACCACCGGAGTGGTCCTCTGGCAGATCTGAAAAGGAAAGCGGTTGGGGTTAGTGGGAAGGAGAGGGATAAGTGCAAGAGAGCAATGATGTGCTGTTGGCCACTTCAGTTAGGTTAACACTGTTCGCTGAGCTTGGGGGTGCTTTCCGGTCGGTAGCCGTCGTGTGTTGGTGTAATTAGCTATGTGTGGTTTGTTTTGTTGTTGCGGTGTACTGAAGTTTGTGCAGTTTGTTGTGCTTTAGGGTTGTGTTTGGTTAGAGTTTGAGAGGTGTATGCAGAGGGGTGAAATTGTTAGTGGGTTGGTTATTGGCCTCGCTATCTAGGAGTGATATGTAGTAAAATGTCCACGTTCTTTCTAGATGTGGTGCGTGAATATCTCTGCATTTCTATCTAGATCCGGCACTGGCTAATATTCACAATCCTGTCTATATATATGACGCACGCCAATATTCACAATTATATTCAACTGTGGCACTTGCCCATCTTCAAAATCCTGTCTAGATGCGAAGCAAGCTAGCATTCACAATTCTATCTAAATGCGGCATTGGTAATATTCCCAATGCAGTCTAGATTAGGCATGAAATGGTATGACGGTATACCGGTATTAATACCGTGCTCAATGCCATTCTTATTTAATTACCGTTACGATTTTGTAAACCTTTGCAAATGAATTAACAGTAATTAAATACGAATTGAGACTGAACTGAAGCCTTCCTTTTAATAGATGTGCGGCATGCCCACAGTGTTCTGTGCACTGCAGTCTGTGTTCACAATGCGCAGAGTGCATTGCAGGGGGCACGGGCAGCCACACTGGATTCTGTCATCTCGGAGGCTGAGCCTGGGTGTGGAGGCAGAGTCTGCCCAGGCTGCCATGCCCCACAGCCCCAGCGCACGTTGGAGGAGTAGTCAAACTGTCAGAGACACAGTTACACGCGTAGGCAGCAGCGCTCCGTAGAGCCCATTTTAATTAAAGTGCCCAGTCCTGTCCCACCAGTGTGCCCTGCCCACTGCCAGCCAGTAGCACTACCCATAAGTGGGGGCTAGGGAGCCTGAGCCCTCACGGCCTGCCGCAGTCCCACTGATCGCAAGCAAAGAAGATTCAAGTCACTTGTGAGTCGTGACTCACGACAGAAAACAGAAAGCAGATCGGCGGGTGCACCGGAGCACTGTAGTAATTTTAGTTGTGCGCCACACGGGCATTGGAGCCCTGCAGGTATGTCATTTTACATGTACAACAAAGGTTACAGAAATGAAGAAAAGGGCTCCTATTCCAAGAAGATTTTTTTTTTTTGTAAAGCCAATCATGGGTTTGCAGCAGTCCTCCATTCAAGCACTGTTTATCCTCCTGGTGACTCTGCCTGCCTGTAGGCATTGCAAGCGGATATCCTCTATTCAGAGTAGATAAACACCTCTGTTTACACAATTCGCACAACTACAATAACACTTTTTCAAACTCAATTCGCGTTGCAGTAATCATGGCGATTTATGCCTGAAAAAGTGAAATATGCATTTCATACCGCATCTGCAGTCACTGACGATCAAGGTCCTGGAATCAATCCTTAGTCAAAATAAAGAGAAGAAGTTTGGAAGAGTAAGCCACCCCAAATGTCACTTGTAATTTAAATAAAGCGCCCAACAGAGCGCTTTAGTGAAAGCTCAATTTGTGCATAGATATGCTTATGCCACTCAATTAAAAAGAAACTTTAAATGGTGTTTGGTCCCTTTGGATATGTTATAACTTCACCTCGAAAAACTATCTGTCGTCATCTCCTTTGGCTGACAGCAAGTTTACAAGTGAATCCAGCAGACATTCTCCCCTTCATAGCGATTTCCCTAATGTATTGTGCAAAGGCTATCTCAAGCATTTCCACTCTGACACCAGTATTTCCCTTTGCTCTCCTGGATTATCTAAGCAGGTATGTGAATGCTCGCTGGTGTGTGGCCTATACTTATTAGGGTACACTGCTTGCAATCAATTCAAAGAGTGCGAAAATGTGCATTATTATGATCTGCTTTGCGCAATAAACACCTTGTTTTACACAATTCACACAGCTACAATAAAAGAAACGAGGTGTTTATTGCACAAAGAAGATCATATTAATGCGCATTTTCGCATTGCAGAGATGGAGGAGAAATGCTGATGGCAGGCACTGTGTTTCTTTTCAATGAAAGCATGAAATGAAATTTAAAATCAGTTAATTGACTGCAGCCAGGCCCGATGCTTTAGCAATCCCCTGCCCCATCGATAGCCTTGCTTGCACTTGCAAACTGCAAAGTGCTGTGGTCTGCAACGGGCCAGGACTTCCTATTTCTCTAACCATTCTATAAGACTTTTATAAAGGTTGTATAATTGTTTGCGACAATGGACAGTTAAATTGGACCACCAGGATACCTCTTTACTGAGTTTAATTAAAATAAATGTATGTTAAGAACTAAGGCAACTTCTTGGTGGCGTCTTGTTTGCGTTGTGTGTCTTGGTGACAATGTGTGACTTTTCCTGGCAAAAGTATTATTTAAGATAATGGTGAAACGCACGTGTGTGCTGTACTGTGATAACCACGGTATACCGTCATTTTACATGAAGGTTATCATACCGAAAAAAAAGAAAATCAATACCGTGACATCCCTAGTATAGATGTGGCACTGGCTGACATTCATAATTCTGTTTAGATGTGACGCAGGTTAATGTTCACAATTCTAAGGGCGGCACTTGCTAACATTCACAATTCTATCTAAGTGTGGCACTTGCTAACATTCACAGTTCTAAGTGTGGCACTTGCTAACATTCACAATCCTGTCTAAATGCGGAGCAGGCTAATGTTCACAATTGTCTCTGGTTGTTAAGCAGGTTCATGTTAATGTCCTGGTCTGCTATGGTCTGAGGGCAGGTAGCTTGGCAGGGCTTCTGAAGTAGAGTGATTGCTCTACTCCCCACCCAGGCCACAACTACCTCGATGGCTGCTGCTGGTTGCCGGCTGGCCGCTGGCCTCCCCTGCTGACACCTACAGACACAATCTGGAGCCGCCTCTGTGGGAGCCGCCCTTTGCCTTGGGGCCCCTACCCATTAGTGTGCAAAGTTTAGGAACAATTAACTGCTGAATCTTAGGACCAATAAACGTAGAACTATGGCAGAACTACGGAGCGACGAACCATACGGCCGGTGTAAGCATTGCAAACCGCTTTTAAACATAAATACCAAAAAGGTATATTTTATACCTGTTACATTGTCTACACCATGGAACCTACCCACATGCTACATTTCAGGTTTGTAGCATGTTGCGAAATATGCTGAACATTTCAGACAGACACGCACACACATATCCAAGCATTGCAGGCCGCAAAAAATTCTAAAAACTGTATATTTTACACTTTTATACTTTTTACATTGTCTACAATGAAACCTACCAACATGTCAAATTTCATGTTTGTAGCATGTTGGGAAGTATGCTGAAATCTTAGAGACACACACACATATATCCAAGCATTGCAGACCGCTTAAAATAAATAAATTATAAACATGCATATGTTATACTTTCTACATTGTCTACACCATGGAACCTACCCACATGTCACATTTCAGGTTTATTAATTGATACATGTTTTTGATACCTTTGTAATTAATCCCTCTGGATGCCCTTTTCTTCTGTACAATATTGTGTTCCCTCAATCCAGATAGTGGGGGGTTCCTGCTTTTCCATTATCTATAAATATGATGTAAGCATGGGAATATTTCACTCTTTAAAAACTGGGAGCCCACAGTTTAAAAAGGGGTCCGACACTGCAGGAAAGAACACCACCTGGGATTAAAATTACCAATTTAAGGTCTGCAGAAAGGAATACTCCTTTTCCAGGCTATGGATCCTGTCCACAAGGGAACCTGTAAAGAGAGAATGTGAGGCAGTTCTAACTTCATAGAAGCAGGTCTGGAGTGATCTTGCTGACTGGGAGATTTTCAATATAAACGGTCTAGGATGCTCCTAAAACTGAAAGTATCTTCTCAAAAGGGAGTATGAGATTTCCTGAACGGAAATGATATATGCTCGCTTCAGTACTTTCCTGTTAAGTCCCTGAAAGAGGGGGGAGGGGGGGGGGTGGTAAGGTGTTGTCAAAATACACATTTAAATGTGAAATAAACAGTGCAATATCATTGCATGTAAAACTAAGTGAGTTGCCAATTCAATTAAACTCAAAATATATTTCTGGGCTGCATGTGTAATGATATAGCTAGCCCTTATGTGCATTTGGCGCACCGCTCTCTAAGATTATAAACCCATTATATTGTACCCAAAGTGTTGTTCACAGAAATAGTTAACATTGGGCTGTAACATGAAGGCCTTCATAGCAAAGCCTATGAAAGATTTTTTTGATGTGTGTTCTGTGAAGGCCATGGCTATTTAATAAAGAACGGGAAAGAAGAGCAAGTTTAATTGCGTCATTTCTACTTCCATAAAAATGGTGCATATGTAAATCCCATGCAACCCTTCAATCTGCAAACATGTGTTATAAATCGTTGACATGTTTCCCTAAACTGAAAACTCCCTCGGTCTGACGCGATTCACTATGAGCTTACTTTAAACGACGCACATACTAGCAAACCTCAGTATATTATTTACAACCGAAAGCTGGGGCATGTAACAGTTCCCTGGTAACAGCATTTGTTGATAATATTTGGTAAAGAGTAAGTCCTGTGTACTATGTGCAAGTGTAACTTAATGTGCAGCTTAAAGATGGTAGCATATTAGAGAAATGTAAATATTTTGAAGAAATCTGTTACTGTTACAACCCATCAGCTGTCTTCATTGCTATGTGGCACATTTAGACCCAACCGCCAGTAAGCCGCAGAGGTACAATTAGAATGTTATTCAGACCTCAAAACATATACAGAATTCAGGTAATTAATGATTGTGTGCGAGAAATAGTGAGATAAATGCAGCCAAGTCATTTTCGTTTTCGTGGAAAAGCTATGATTATGTAACATTGCGCGACTTCTGCTGCATAAAGCTAGGGAGCACCTTTGCATTAATTTCTTTTTTAATTCATTTATAAAACTAAATTAAAGTTCTGATTAACCCACCTGTTTCTTGCTCAGAATTGGGAGGTTGCACTTTACAAGTAGGGGACATTAGATCAAGGTGTCCACTTGATTTAGCAGTCAATCATTAATCAAAATATAGCTTAAACTATGCACACACTTAATGTGAAAAAGTGTATAATTCACTGAGACTGCTTCAGTTTTCATATATATAAGTAGCTGCTGTTCATTCCCGATTACAGACAGCAGGTCCTTCTTTCACACCTCAAAACACATATAGCCAGGGCTCCATCCTAAGCAATCACCACCATGTACAAACTGGAAAATAGCCTACCTTGACCTCTCATGGAGATACACAACGCTAAGGGACAAGAAGAGTATTTTACAATCTAAAACACAAATGTATAAAGTGGAGAAGCTAAAAAAATAAACTTAAACACCCTGCCCTCAAAAGGTCTCCTACTGTTATTTTGATTGCATCTAGTATTGCACAAAATAGCAGACCACACGTTTAAAGGGTAGGCGGTACAGGTTTTCAATGGTGGGGCATAAACATTCCCGACTAATCAGTGCAAACGATAGAGCCTAGCGAGAGAGCACAAACAAACCAAGGGATGTTTGGGAGTACTTGGGGTTTCATCTCAGGCTGTTGCGTGCTTTATAAATGTTAATAAATAAATAACACAGCATTCCTTCTTCTTGCCCCCTTCCTCTCCCAAATGCACCATCATGATGGCTTTGGCCAATAAGGCCAGTACTCCTACTTCAAGTACACGCTCGTATTAGCATTTGATTTGCCCAATGCAGTAGTGTAACAAAGTCAGGCTGCAGCTATGGCAATAAAGGTCAGAAGAATTAAATCTCTTTGCTCAACCAAAGCACTTTGAGTTCAGTAGTTTCTCATTCCCCGACCTCTCATCTACAGCCATCACTAGCTATTTACACCAACCAGCTCTCACAGCTACACACACTGACAAATCCAGATTATTCATCCCTTCTCCCCAAGGGGGAGCCATCCCCTTTGAGTCAGGGTCGAAATTGGAATTCATAGAGCAGTAGCTGGAGGGAGCACCTGTGTGTCAGGACTTTCCTTTGACCAGGAGTCACTTATCGTGATCCAGGAGCTATCTGACTTCCAAATTAGAAGCAAATTGAACTTTGTGTATAGTACATATGACAATTCATGTTTATATGTCTTCTTTCTAGAAGTTTACTGATGCACCTTTCATGCAAATTCCCATACACAGGTTTAATCTGTAGATAGGTATGTTTGTGTTCACCAGTTAGTTTAGGGTGCCAAAAGTAGCTAACGGTATTAAGCTAACCAGTCTTCTAGGCCCTATCCAGGAGCTAAAAAGCTCCCAGCAATTTTGAAACCCAAGGAGGTGAGACCGCTCAGCAAGACCCTCCCTAGGTGTCTGGGCAAGTACGGCCTCACTGGGAGTGACTCCCTTCTCGGGGGACAGGGACTCCCATTCTGATAAGGAACTCTGTGTCTGGAACATGCAATATGTCTTCATTGGAACTAAAAGGACTGTTGTCACTTCTGTTTGTAAACTTCTGTTTTGAATTCACTGAATAGTCACATTTCTCCTATCTCCTTGGCTCTAGGTAATGCTGGATTTTGCCTAACCGCCACAGTCAAAGTAGTAAGACACACCCTTTTATTTGTGATAACATAGAAGTATGAGGGACTTTGAAAAGAATAGACTCCCAGTGAGGGAGGAGAACATCAGCATCATTGATGTTGTGGACAGACAGAGCCACGAAGAGTTGCAAGTCATCTTGCGGTTCCACTGACTCAGTCTTTCTTTGCCTGATATTCTTTTACTACATGGCCAACCCCGAGGCACTTTCCAAAAAGGAAGTAGGGAGGGTTTCAATCACACCTATCCTTGAGTCCTAGTTCCCACAGAGCGACGACTGGGTTTCCAATGTCCTTTGGAGGACAATTGAGCACACAAGAGCACTCCCTACACCCAATAACCCGATGTACCCCAGCAAGCATGTCCAATGGTCAATTCAAGGCCTGGGAAGTAAAACTCTCCTGGCTTTGCATGGCCCATTGGTATGTGTGATTCCTTAATGCATATGATGGGGTGGCTCAATTCTACGATATTTATTTCGTTACTCTTGTCGTTTCCCTTTCATTGCGTTCGAAAGATAGATCTGAACTCTTCTGTGGGGTACTGTTGCGGGCTAATAGTTCGATATCTGTTACATTGCAGAAATGGAGACAGGTGGCTGTGACTTGTTTCTTTTGTGTCGCCTCAGTCTCATAAAGCACGTAATGCTTGGGAATGGAGAGAACATAACATGCTATACATGGCACTCATTTTTGCGGACAATATCTTATGCTCTGTACTATCTGCCCACGCGAGTGCAGGCTGGGTCACTCAGTTCTGCCAGCAATTATTTCTGACGAAAGGATGAAGTTCAGTTGTTTGCGTTATGACAGAGTTCGTTTTTGGTTTCTTAAATTTGCAGGAACCTTTTCATGGTCCTGATTGACTTCAGTCAAAGCAAAGGGCTAGGGAGAGATGTGGACTATGTATTCCTATACAAGCAAGCAACACTTTGCAAGTCGGTCAAGAGAGAAGTTTGTTATGCTAATGGCCCAAACAGGAAAACAAATGCAAGAAAGTAAGCCCATAAAACGTCAGCCTTTGAAATCATCAGCATGCCACAAGCCGCTGAGGGCCAATTGCAGAGAGAACGTATTATCCCCTTCACTATGCAAGCAGGAAAGAAAGAGCAGGGCATTCTCAGGACAGCCAGCCGAGTTGATATACAGCGTGTACCTAATTAGTCTATAAAGACCTGGCAAGAAAAAAGGTCGACAGAATATCAAACGAAGATGGACTCTGGGGTATAAAGTAAACAACTTCACCTTGCATAACAGACTTTTGCTTAGTCACACAGTTATTTTAGAAAGCTACATGTTTAAGCAAATCAAACTCGTTTTAAAATAGAAACTCTATCAACACCTAGAATATGTTTAAGGCACTGCCAAGCATGGACGTTAGCAGGTGTAGGCCAGGTAACATTTGCCCTAAATAAGGGTATTTATGCTGCCTGAACTACGGGTGATGGTAGGGACGGGACTTGGCGGAGGTGAGCCCACCCGCTATCATAGCATGCGGGCCGTGTGCTTTTAATAAACCACAAAGAGACTGAGGGTCTCGGAAACACTTCCACGCCCATGGTGTCTTGGACCCATTCATTTATGTGGGCGTAGCATTCTTACATGCATTACAGCGCTGTGACGCTCCCCTCACCTCAAACACAACATCCCTCCTTTATCATAAACAAGTTTAACAGTAAACCATTACAACAACATGTTAGTTATATGGCACGTTAAAGTAAATGGCAACTGCAAAAGAAAACGGTAGGCAGCTTTCGGGCTAACCTCGGAGTGTATCGAGATACTAGTTCTAGTCCCGCCAAGCTATGACAACATTCAATACAATATTGCCTTCATAATCTCCATTTAATGTCGACAGGGATGATGAGCTGACATTTGGTTCCGGTCGTAAAAACGCTTGTTGATCTTGAGAAAAAGGAGTGTCCCCAGTGTCACCCTCAGGTCAAGGACAAGATTATTATTATTATTTCATTTTTATAAAGCGCAACACGCCCTGGGGCCTCGGTGCGCAAAAGAAGGGAAAGACAGGAGAATAAGCAGTCCAGAACAGAATCAGGATAGGGAGCAAGATGATAGACCAGTCCTTAGAGTTTAACAAGTAGGTTTTAATAGCTTTTTTTTTTAAAACAAAAAAGATTTTTAATATTTATGATATCAAGAGGCAAGGAATTCCAGAGGGCAGGAGCAAAAACATCAAAGCTAGTTCCTCCAAAATTCTGAAGCTTGCAACGGGGTTAGAATAATTTGAGTGAAGAGAGCGTACAATGGGGGTCCTACGAATTCTATTAATGAGATATACAGAAGCTTGATTGGTCAAACATTAGTAGGTTCAAGAAAGCAATTTATGAGAGATTAGTTGTTTGACTGGGAGCCAATGCAAGGAGCGGCGAGCCTGGGAAACATGGTCCCTGTGAGCAAGACCACATACTGCTCTTACAGCATTGCTTTGGGCAATCTGCAGAGTTTTCACGTTGATTTTAGCAGTGCTAGAAAGGAGGCGATTGCAGTAGTCCATTCTGGAATTAACAAGTGCATTAGCCAGCGCTGCAACATTAAAATCAGACAAATAAGTTTTAATCTGCCTGATGAGCTTGGTGGTATAAGCGCATGTGGACTTGATGTGTGAAACATGCTTTTTCATGTTAAGATTGGCTACTAGATAGGCACTAAGGATTTTAACCCAGGGACATGTTTTAATGGTGCATCCTGCGATAGAGAATTGACCATACCTGGGACCTAAAGTGGACAGACGCTGGCTAGAGCAGAAGAACATCAGCTCTGTTTTACTACCATTTAAGGCAAGTGAATTAACATTTATCCATCTTTGGATGAGATCATAGATCTGAACAAGAGTGTGGGAGACCCTGTCATAATCACCCCTCAACTCCATGACCACCTGGGAATCTTCGGCATAATTGGTGTATTTAATGCAGCGATCATCCTGGAGGTCAAAGAGAGGATGGGTATAAAGATTAAACAGAGGCGAAAGACATGCGTCTTGCGGAATGCCACAAGATCGCACTTCAAGAGGGGATTGGAAGATCCGCCCCTGTCCCGGACTCGTAGTCAAGGGGATTAAGGGGGGGGGGCACATTCATGAAGAAACTGGAGTTCCTTGTCACTGTCTCTGCACATCTTCTTGCATTTAACAAGGAACCTTTTATATCTGCGATCGGACATGGTTGGGGTTCACTTGGAAGTCTCCGCTTGTTTGAGGGTTTCCTAGTACTTCTCCTGTTTGTAAATCCTAAGGCACCATCCGTCTCCTATTATTTTCTCTGTTATTGACCAGCTGACACGTTTCCTGCACTACCTCATTTTGTATTTGAGGAAGTTTTCGGGCAGAATGTGCCGGACAGTTCCCAGGATGCAACGACCCATAATTCTACCGCCGGTGACACTCCCGTGGTGGAGTTTGTGTTATTCTAATAAAAAATGGTGGTGGCAGCGACACCCACCTTCCCACTTTGCAATCTGAAATACTGTGTTTGATTTGTGCATGAAGAACTCTGCGTCTTCGTTAGTCCTTGGCCACAACGGAGCGATCAAAATGTCTAATATAGGGCGGTTGGCTATGTCCTGATATGCCCAGGGGGGGTAATTAGTAATAAAGTAAGAATCAGGATGTGAGATCGAAGAACAGAAGGATTTGTGGATTCATTTATTTAATCTCAAAATGGTAACATAGTGTTAGGTATTGCTTATTTTGAAGCAAGCAGATAACGGACAGATTTAACAATTGGACAAATGAGGGTACTGCTGCGTACCAACCTCTTACATATTGAGGGTATTGGCCTCATATTCGTGCACAATCTCTAGAAGACAATTAAACATTACAAATATAAACAAGAGTGAGTGCTGCCCAGGACTACTGATGGTCCATGGGTGTCATAAAACAGAACACACAAGAACAAGTGTAAACGAAAAAGATGGGATAAGGCATTGTGCCGTACAGCGACACTATAGGGTTTCGGCCACTTGTAACTGTATATGGGAGTTAGTTGATGGTGTGGCCTTCTTCAGGATGGGGGTGAAGAGTGACTCTGTTCGTATGGTATCTGTTAGATGGAGAAGGCTGTTATGATGGATTATGATCTCTGTGAGACGCTTGTTTTATAATTTAAATTGCTTATTAGCGGCTGATTAATGCCAAATAGTGCACCGAGGCGTGCAGTTGTATGGAGCTTACCGTCAAATTGAATGATGTGGCGGTAAAACTATTGAGGAATCTCCCTCAGTGTAGTATGATGGAGACTGGTGGAGGTATGTAGGACATACACTGCTCTGTGGGTAAGAGTGGTGGACACTCTACAAGTTTCTGCGGCCAATTGGATTGGCTCAGGTGTGGCTGTGTCTATGAATGGCATATTAAGTCCACAGTCCTAGGGAAAAACGGATATGTGGAGTTAGATCCGTATTGCCCAGTAAAGAGAATTATACTTGGTGCCAAGTGGTAGCATGTATGTGGTGGAGCAACAGCGACCTATAGGAGTGGAGAGACACGTGAGGAGGTATACGTGTCTGGAGTATTATAAGGGGTGCAAATTGGTGGAATGCCCCTGATGAAAAACGGATACATGGCTTAGATCCGTATTGTCCAGTAAAGAGCATAATATTGGGTGCCAAGTGGTGGCATGCATGTGGTGGAGCAACAGAGACCAGCCATCGCCACAGAACCTTGTAGAGTGTCCACCACTCTTACACACAGAGCAGTGTATGTCCTACATAGCTTCACCAGTCTCCATCATACTACGCTGAGGGAGATTCCTCAATAGTTTTACAGCCGCATCATTCCATTTGACGGTAAGCTCTATACAACTGCACGCCTCAGTGCACTTTCTGGCATTAATCAGCCGCTAATAAGCAATTTAAATTATAAAACACGCGTTTCACAGAGATCATAATCCATCATAACAGCCTTCTCCATCTAACAGATACCATACGGACAGAGTCACTCTTCACCCCCACCCTGAAGAAGGCCACGCCATCAACTAGCTCCCATCTACAGCTACAAGTGGCTGAAACACTACAGTGTCAATCTACGACAACACCTTATCCCATTTTTTTTCGTTTACACTTGTGTGTTCCTTTTTATGACACCCATGGACCATCAGTAGTCCTGGGCAGCACTCACTCTTGTTTAGATTTGTAATGTTGAATTGTCTTCTAGAGCTTGTGCACGAATATGAGGCCAATACCCTCAATATGTAAGAGGTTGGTACGCAGCAGTACCTCCATTTGTCCAATTGTTAAATCTGTCCGTTATCTCCTTGCTTCAAAATAAGCAATACCTAACACTATGTTACCATTTTGAGATTAAATAAATGAATCCACAAATCTTGCTGTTCTTCGATCTCACATCCTGATTCTTTCTTTATTACACAATGGAGTGATGCAATGCAATGACGTATGTTTAGCGACTTCATGTACTCTTGAAACTCGTGACCTAAAAAAGGAGGTCCATCGTCAGGCTTAATTTCTGCAGCTAAGCCATGTATTGCTCAGGAATAGCAATAACTGTGGCTTCACTCATGGACTTAGCAATTTTGTTTCATGTTACAAAATAATTATATAGTGTTAGAGAGCAGGGTGAGAGTGGTTTACCGTGCTGCTGGACCAGTACTGAGACACAAGCCTGTCTATCCTTTCCTTGCTGTGGAGGAGGAGCTCTTGGTGCTTGCACCCAGGACACAGACTACAAATAACAGTTGCTGCGCAGAGAGTAGGGTAAGAGAGGCTTACTGTGGTCTACCAGTGACCTGGCAAGATACCCCCGCCCCGGGATATCTTTAGCGTTCTTTCTGCATATACAACTTTCTACTGGAGATCTTAAGACGACTTGGTGGGTAGCCTGATTTTGAATTTCTACTTGCGTATTAGTGGCAATATGAAAATTAACTTGTGTAGCACTACCGCATGCCTGGGCAAGCGATTACATAGCCCTCTGATAGGGGAATGTCCCATAATGGGGGCACCAAGCACTAAAAGAGACAAACAAGATGATGCTGATATTAGGTAGAGCGTTTTGCGGGGCAAAATTACAGGCTTTAACGGAACACTGGCTCAAGTGGAAGCAGCAGCACCTATTGTTCCATTGGCTTCTTTGGCACATACTGTTACTAATGAGACTGTCACCAGAGAAAATCTCAATTTTATCCCTGCCCATATATAACAATAATTAGCTGCTAAATGTATGCCTTGATTTTCAGAAGAACTCAATGGGGCACATCAGCAGAGCACTGAACTCTTCTGTGAACGGCGATAACTTCGACATCATCATTGCTACACAGCTGTCGGTGACCCGCAATCTGGAACAATTGATATCTTCAAGCTCCAACAACTCCTTCAACAGTGAGAGCGAAAGTGACTCTGCTAGTGATCTCAACGAGCCAGTTGCCCAGGGGCAGACAGAAGAGGGGACAATATCACAAACCTCAATAAACACAATGTCTGCCTCGATAGAGGCCCCCATGGTGTTATGTTCCAACATAGCTATAGAACAGCAAGAACTAAAGTACATCATGGCATGTGTAGTTGATGCTATGTTACAGTCACATGTAAGGACCACTAAGCAAACAGGGACTATCCAAAATTCATCATATGTTGCACCTATTGATGAGAATATAAATAATAAAATACTCCTCTCTCAATCACCCATTGATCTGACTGCACAAGCCTCGGAACAATCGCTGAGGGTACACCTGTTCCCTACAACACTGATTTTTATACCTCTGTTAATATGTTACTGCTCACAGAGCATGATGAAATACAAGTTGCACCTAGTGAGAATAACTTTGACGTATCGAAGGAGCCAAAAACATGGAGAAGATGCAGAGAACATGCAGGTGTTCTCACCTATGCCACTGGTAAAACTGTCCTATCCTCTGGGAAACAGAAAACTGTATTGGCACATTTGCAACCAGATATCCTTGTTCCTCACTAAACTTTGATTGCCTCCATCAATCATCCCGGCTGTCAGACTACCAGGGAAACCAAACATGCAACGGGTGATACAAGATTTACTGCCGTACGGGAAAATTGTATTATTCGTCAGACCCATTGACATTGCCCTATTGAAAGATGCCTATAGGCTAATGGTACTTCTAAAACTTAACTGGGCACCACAGGAAATGGTCCCAAACACTACCATGCAACTCATAGTTTCTGCTTCCCAACACTTAATAATGGAACGCACTACAAGAGGACCACACACAGTGGATCGAGGCATGGTGCCATATGAACTGCCTCCATGCTCAGAGGTCTTAAAGGCATTGAGGCAGCCCGCTGTGAACCAGCAACATTGCATATGGACAATTTCTTTTTAATGCACAGACACTTACTGAGCAAGGAAATCACAGATATGCACATAGTCACGTGCCTGCCAGCGGTTTGGCAACAGTGCACCCACCCACAATCAAATTATATATCCTAATATGGCTGGCACAATGGGTGGGGCAGCATTGAATAAATCAATACCATCTAATCAACATCAACCACAACATTGCAATTTACCTTTGAGCAAGTGGGTGAAATTGGAGGAAATTATCCCATGAGCCTCTAGTCCATTTGTTAACTGTTAATTTATAATGAATTTGTTTCAGACTATACAAGCCCTAAGAAACATCCACAGTGAGGATGATGTCCATGCTGAACTACCAGAAGTGTATAGCGAAAGTAACTGGGCTCTTATGGAGTTCATATCGCCCATTGTGACCACCTTACTGAGTGCCTACCATCTGGACCTCAGGAAATTAGGCTTCCCATTGACAGCTTGCCACAAATACTCACTTAATGAAACATCTAGGAAGCTGGGATCCCGTCAAGCAAGTCCCAGGACCATCAAGCCAACGAAAGACTGAGCTTGCTGGCCACAACGGCAAGTAAAGATCCTTTGGATGACCAAAGGGTCATCAACCAATGGACACTAGATACTTTTTCATCCATCTTGACCTTATCAATCTAATCGTCATAAATTGTCCTCCTGGAGTACACAAGGTTTCAACTCATTCTCATCTAACTCAGACGACGTATGACCTCCACTGAAAGAAGTGCCAAAATAACCTTGTTGTCTACTAAATATAAAAATTGGCTTTGCAAACATCAGATCTCTGTAGACAACATTAATTGGAAACTTATGTTCAAACATTTACATACGAACGATAACAAATTCTGGTCCTATTACCGCCGCTATCTGTCCGGTATTACCATCACTTAACTCAATCCCATTTCTGAGATGGCCTGGCTCGCACATATCTTCTTTATACCATGATGATATGATCTCCAAAATACCCATGTAGATATGGAATAACTCTCACAATGATCCACTAATGTTGGATTCTGATTTTGAAGACATTAGGGGAGTAATCATGAGATTCCGAAGCTCTCGAGCTCTGGGACCGGACGCCTTGCCCAATATTGTCTACAAATCTAATCCTGAATATTATGTGGGGGTCTTAGAGCGCTGGTTCAAGCATATCTTGCCAACAGGACTAATGCCGAACAGTTGGTGGGAGTCCATACTGCTTCCCGTCTACAAGAAGGGTGGGTTGGAGAACCCCTCCAACTATAGGCTACTGAGCATGTTGGACACCAGTGCTAAGGTCTTTGCTGACGAACTAGTTGGGCAGAATTTAATGATCAACTCAAAATGTTCCAAACAGGCTTCAGGAAGGCACACAGCACAGTAACCAGCAACTGTGTATTATAATATCTTACTTTGGAGGTAATCAGAAGCCGGCGTAAACTATTTGCGTGCTCTGTTGATTTTTCCAAGACCTTTGATTCCATCTCACGGTCTCTGCTCTGGAACAAATTAAGACAATGGGGGCCAGGACCCCTTGCTACTGTATCTCATTATGGCATTATACCAAGACACTACATTATCCATCTGCCTAAATCAAGAAGGTGCGATTTCGTCCCGGGGCCGGACTATTGTTGCACTTAAGCAGGTGTGCGTACTGGCACCCTTGCTGTTCAACCTGTATGTATCCGACATGGATGAAGTTTTGTTAGGGGTGCACAACGTTCCCTCCCCCCACCCCCAGCCCCAGTTAGGATCTGAGCCCATTTCATGGCCAAGTACGCAGACTATACTGTTTTGGCGGATTGCACACAGATGGGGCTCCAGCGGTCCATTAAAGCTCGACAGAACTACGCATTCGCCAACCATCTTGGCATTAATGCTGCAAAGACCAAAATAATGATATTAGGCAGTAGACAGTGGGAGACAAATGTGTATACATGGAAGCTTAATAATATCACATTAGAAATAGTGCACAGATACATCTATCTGTGATTCCCCAGCTCCATAGGCCCCACCCATGGTTCATACAAAGAACATATCAAGATCAAAATACTACGGAAATGGTCAGTGATCAAACACTTTTTTACCAAACATGGTGGAAATAACATTGAAGGGCTGCTGGTGATATATACCACCAGCATAGTCCCAGGAATAATTTATGGCCCAATATTACTTTCCAAACCCTTTGTGGGCTGGATGGAAACATTTGAGGGAAAAATCCTTAGATCCATTCTGGGGTCCCAGTGCCATCCAGATGGAAGCCCTCCATCTTGAAATGGACAGGCAATCGTTTCAGGCCTCTTGGAATATAAAGCGTTGTAAACTGTACCTTTCCCTAGTATCTGCCCCGACTAACAACAAGACTATTGCAGGACTCCTCTCATTCAGCTATCGAGCCTCTCTCCTTAATCTATTCCTATCTGCGCTAAAGGAGACCGCACATGTGCACTTCCATAACATTGACTTAGTAGTAAACACTAGTTCCATCATGACAATTAGTATGATTGCACCAGATGTCCTAAATAAACTGAAGCAAAAGACCTTGGTCTGGGACAGAGCGTGTAATATAGCTACTTTGCATGGGGAAAACAAGATATGCTGAATCCACTAGGCAATGGTTTCTTAATGGCAAACCTTTGCATACACAACAAAAATTTGTACCGAAGACCTGAGAAGATTTACCAGAAGCCTGCGGTTCCATATATTACACACTTATGAATATGTTGGCGGCTGGTCTAAAGTACCTTTTGATAGTAGAACTTGCAGACTATGTAATATCACTATTGAGACATCAAGACATATATTATCACAGTGTCCCAATTTAAGGGTACAATATCAGAAGAGATACTAGGCGTTTGTCTTATACATGGTGGATGTAAAGGACGATCAATTCTGGAGCACATTGATTGGGGCCGCTTCCCTGGTGATCCGTAATGGAGCATATAATATCTGGCAGGAGGCATTGAAAATGATAATGGGATCTCTGAAGCCTTAATACCTATAGATCCTATGCATTTATGATCTGGAGAAGTTATATTGCTTAGTTAAAATGTTATCTGCACTATGCATGGAATAGTTATTACTTATTAGACATGTCATATTGCTTAGATGAAATATTGCTTGTACTACTCATTGAATTTAACAGGAAGATGTGATGAGATTGTAACATGAAATTGTGAATAGGTCTTAACATTGATATGAAGTGTATGTAAAGGATTGTATCTAAATGTTTAACTTTTGTAACTGTGCTTAAGTTTATAATATTTAACCAAATGCACAATAAAGAAAAAGGAAAAAGAAAAAATTGTGTTCGCGCTGGCTACAGTATTTCTTTGGTAAATTGTTTGTAGAAAAGACCAGTAAGACCATCTGGGCCTGGGACGTTATAGCTACCACAAATTCCTCTTATTTTATTGGGCTGTCTAGTTTCTCTGTTTGCTCAACTGAGCTTTGTGGGATTTTTTCATCTTTTCTGTATTCCGAACAGGTATACTTCTTTGAAGGGTCTTCAGTGTAAAGTGATTTGTAATATTTACGAAATATATACACATTTCATATCTTCATCTCCTAGCACTCTTTTGCCATTTTTCTCTCGTAAATACCCAATATAGAGACTTAACATTTGTGTGCATGCATTGAAAGCCAATACAATGTGTTAATTATCTCATAGAATGTGCCTTAAATGGCGATCATTCAGCTCCATTTATAGCCTGCATGCTTAACTGATCGCTGTCAATTCCTTCAAGTTTTATTTGAGTCTTAGGCTTTATGTTGTGACTGCAATTAATTCACTTCCAATTTCCTTTTTTTTTCTGGCTAGTCGTGCATCGAAACCAGTAAACCTCTCCAACTAGTGTTTGAACACATCCCAAGTGACATTATGCGACGGGTCTTGAGGCTTATTCTGTTGGAAGAACTGTAATTTGCTTTGATACTTTCTTGTAGACCATTGGGTCTCTAGGAAGCTGTCTAGAAGTGTCCAGAGCTGCAGTCTACGCTATTGGGGGTCTAATTCTAGCATTAGTGTGACTGGACTATGGTGGGAGAAAGTTATATTTCCCATGCCTACCTCAAGTATTGAGGGCCTTAAAGAGCATCAGATAATATATAGTCAATCCTTGTGTATATCCAGTGAATGTGAAAGAAGAATGCAAAATCTTTCTGTGTCCAGTGACAGTCTTTCCATGAATGAAAAAGTTCCAAGTTCTGTAGAGATCCAGAAGTAACACTCTACCAGAGGACATGGTCCAAGACTTATTTATTGAAATAAAAGAAAAGGACTTGCTTGCCCTGCTGCTAAATGGGGATTCCGTCCCTAAGGAAGTAAAAACTTAGGTGCTCGTCAGAAATGTTAGAATAACCAAATTCCGTCCTAACCTGTGCAACCACCTGGCCCTGCCATTAGAGAAAAAGAAACAAAATAAAGAAAGGGGCTTTCACTCTGGGGTTTTCTCAACATTTCATAGCTGAACCCCTATATTCAGATGATCTTCACTGGAAATATTCCTCCCAGGACACCGTTCAGGCCTGGGTTTCTATAGCAGTTCTCAAAGATAAATCGAGATCAAATCAATGTTCCCCTCAGAAAAAAAGTACAAAGTAACTCTGTCCTTGTTCATTCAATTCACCAAAGTATTAATTGCTTCTATCCAGTGGCTTTATTGGACATCTCTCTCTCTAAGACTATTATTCTGTGGCCCACATCGCTCCCTCCAGCCTTACCATACCTGGGTAGCTTGGACGTTGAACTTAACTATTCAATGCCTTCTTGACCCCCAGTATTATCAACTCTATGTCTCTTGGGAACCCTCGGTCCTGCTGTAGGCTGCTTGCGGGCTCTCTAGCGACTAGGTCTCCCTGGTATCTCTCCGTCAGGGTTGCGTCCCTTTCTCCCCTCGGGACTTGGCAATATGATTCTCTTGACTCTCTATACTCTTGGCTGGTTTCGTATTACTTAGCACTCTGGTCCTGTTTGAGCGTGGTCCCGGGCTCATTAACTGTAGAGAAAGACAGAGACCAACCCCAGAGTGAAGAGAGAGGAAAATACCAAACCCAAAGTGGGGAGAGAGGAAGAGACCAATCCCGGAGCGGGGAGTGCAGAGAAACCCCAGAGTGAGGAGTAAGAGAGCCCCATAGTGGGGAGTGAGACGAGCACCAGCATGGGTAGAGACTGAAAGAAGCCCAGAGAAGGGAGAAAGAGAAGATAGACCCCAGAGTGAGCAGTGAGAAGAGCACCGGAGCGGGGAGAGATGGAAAAAAAACAAAGTGGGGAGAGAGAAGCAAGAGGGCCCCAGGGTAGGGAGTGATTAACAGAAAAACCCCAGAGTAGGGAGGGAAAGAGAAACCTGAACCCAAAAGAGGAAAGCCTAAAAGTATCCCCCAAGTTGAGAAAGATCGAGAATCTAAAATGGGCCAGGGGGTGAGAAGACCACCTCAGATTGAGAGAAAGCCCCAGAGTGGGGAGGGAGAAAGTACCCCAACTAGAGAGAAAGAGAGAGAATCCCTGAGCAGTAAGAGAGGCAGAGAAACCTGGGCTTGAACATCTTGATAACATCCCATCATGCCTTAATTTGTATGTCCTGAACTGGAACTATGAGCAAAGAGCTTTTCTGCAGAGGGATGCGAGAAAGACACCTAAAGTGAGGAGGGAACATCAAAGCCTCAGAGTGGAGAAGCACTGGGAGCCGAAGAGTTGGGAGACTGAGAAAACCCCAGAGGTGTGGAGGAAGAAGGAAAGCCTAGAGTGAAGAATGTTGTGTGCTGAACCCTAACTGTGTGCCAAGGCCTTTGGGGAGGGATCCATCAGCTGGAACACCCAGCAAGCATTCCAGCCCACCAAGAACTGTTTTGTCTGAACTGGAACTATGGGCAAAGGCACTTAATAATAAAAAAATGGTTAGGCTCATAAGTTAGAAGCCATCCTGTCCAGTGCAAAGTTCTACAAAGTCGTTATTGTATTGTCATCTTTTTGTCAGATAGGGAAAGTGTTTAGGTTAGAGTAGGATTCTGGTCAGAGGACTTTGTTAATTTACAGACATCAAGACAGGCACCCATTTGAAGTTGAAGTTCTGTTGGAATGGACTCGTAGAGTTAGGGAAAGATTATTTTTTTAAAGAAAAAATAAAACCCTTAATGAAAGCTTTGGTGTCTGAGCCCTGTGTCTGACTTACCACAGTACCGAAAGATCTAACTCTTTCATCACAATATTAAGGACCCCGCCCAAGACGATTTCTCCCTTGGCAAATTGTGAGACGATTGGAATGAGATCCAGCTAAAATGCCTCTTGTCCTGTATTAGGAGCGTAAATTGAAGCAAGTGTTCTCTCTGTTACAGATTTTACCCGTAGCTACCTTAAATCACCCATTACAGTCTAACATGGTATCCACAATGTCCAATTGAATTCCCCTGCTGCACAGTATCACCTCCTTCACAGTTTTATTCTGCACAGTAGCTACAACCTGCAGTGGGAATGTTGTATGCTGGAGTCTGTATTTGTCTTTGTGTAGCACATGGGTTTCTTATATAATGGCTATTTCAGCAGTTAGACTCTTAAGGTATTGAAACATTCCTGTCCTCTTGTTTAGCATTTAGCAGAACTATTGTAACCATGTTTGGGTCACACATCAACTGATCTTGTATCGGAACCTTTTACACATACATTGATTTCAACTGATTGTGAAACCATCCAGTTCACCCATTCCCCTTTACCGAAACCAAATCGGCATGGCTACTCACTATGCCTGCAGTTGGATAGAGCCGTCATACCAGAGCACTCTCTACCACTCACTCTTACGTTCTCCTGCATAGTATGGCATTCCCCTTCTCCTTCCTTTCCTGTTGTCCTGCAGTGTTAATAATCCCCCCCTCTATCCATTCTTTCTGCCTACAGAGGCTGTATTCTCCTTGCTGGAGAACATCTGTTACAGGTGAGTGACTTCTTCAGGTACCTTCCCCAGACTCATAAGCTTTAGACTACACTCTAAACTAGAACACTCACTGCAGGAGGTGTGAATAAGCAGAAACTCATCCATCTAAAGAAATATTTGAGGAACATCTGACCCAGCTGCGTGCCATGTCTTTGCAGCAAAAATCAAACTTAAATGGAAACAATAGGCCTGGGTGAGCTTCCATGTTGCTGACCTGCAAATATCTGCTGCAAGAATGTGTCTTATATAATGTTGTTTAAGAGGCACCTTTCCTTGTGTGGCGTAGACATTTAACTAGACCGCCATTTGGTGTACTCTTAAATTGTTATTGTAGGCACAACAATTTTAAAGTATTTGCCAAAGCTAGTTTCCATTAACTCTTTTTGCAGTAGATAAATCATTTTGTGCCCAAAACACATATGTACAATTGCCCACTGGCATCAATAGAAATTGCAATAGAAACTGCCCCCCAATGAGGCGGGTTAGCCCCATAAGCCGTAGACACCTGGGGCAGTACATAAACAATCAACACCCAATCAGTCAAATAATTTCCAAAAAGCATATTTTAGGACAATAGTTAACTAATAAAGCCACTAAATTAAATAACACACTAGAACCGATCAGGACAACTCCCTAATACATTTAGATGTCCCTTGAACAATAAATACCTGAGTAATATGATACGCGAGTAGGTTATGCAGAATTTCCTGCATCTATTATACCGCCCTTCCTTTTCTTAATTTTAGGTGATCTAGCACATGGTGCCTGTCAGCTGATCGATTCATTTTTATATTTGTCGCGTATTTCTACAGTTCACTCTATTTTGTGCATTGGCATTTTCCACGTAGCTTTCCTCTGCCCTGTTAAGTGAAATAGCAACTATTTTCTCTATAGATTCTTCCCATTAAGTCCTAGATGCCCCACTGTCCCCTTTTACATGCATCTGTAGCGAGTTTAACGGTACTGGGTCACAGCGGGTCTTCTTAACATTCTTATTCACAATTGGATTACACTAGTTCAGCGGGAGCAGCGAGCCGGGTGCAGAGCAGGCTGCACCACACTTACCTTAAAGCATGCTCCCTCATACATGCCAACATTCAGAAGCATCTGGGAGGGAGATTGTAAAACAGAAAGCAGGAGAAATGAATGTTCCCACAGGGTTGTATTGGGGTTAGAATTATTTTAAGCGGGAGAACGTGAAAAATAGCAATTGTAATTGGCAAAGGGGGAGTCTCCCACCTAAATCCGGAGCATTGCCATGTATTCTCCATCTGTTTCTTAACATCGCTGGTCTCTTCATTCCCCCTACACTAGGAAGCCCTTTTATAGGAACCTCTAGCATCTATATAATGCTGCAACTGCTCCAATACTGCAAACAATGTAGCAATACATCATTAATAGTGCAAGCAATGTCGATCGATGTAAAGGTCTGCAGTAAAGTGCAAGTAGGCAGCGGCAGGCAAGGAGGAGGGGCTACATTTGCAGCTAGAGCTCGCAGGCTTGCACATATACTGTGAGGATTGAGGGCTAGTGTCCTGTAACAAAGATCTTACATTGGTTGATTTGAGTCACAGGCTTCTTAGCTACCTCATGGGGAGGCCAGACATTGCTGCTGCTAGTTCAAGGTGCAATGACTTGTCTGAATAAGTGAGTCTAGTGTTCTGATTTACCTGGAGAAGGGGTGGGTGTGTGACTGTTAGTGGGAGCTCATTCCAGGGCCTGGGGACATATAATGCAAATGGTTACTATCAAGTCCTACTTTGCTGCGTTTCGTACCTCGAGATTGGCTTTGAGTTGTTCATGCTTTCACTATTTTAGTTAGTTATGTTTGACTGGATTGCATTTCCATGTGCCTTTTACTAGGCGGGCTGCTGCATGAAATAGAGCTTCCTGCAGGTCTGTTTTTCTACATGTTGTAAGGGGGCGGGGCTTAGCCCCTTTTTCAGTGGCGCAGGGAGTAGTTCCCTGTTTTTAGGGATAAGAAATGACTGGTTCAATGTGCATCAGTACATCCATCTATTCTCCCAATACTCGAGCATACTTTCTCCCTTCATCAATTCTCCTAGTATCCATCAATCCACATGTCCATCCACTTTCGTTTCTTCCTTCCTTGCCATCTTGCGTTTGCCTTTCTTCCCATTCATGTCCTTTTCTTCCTTCATTCATTCATTCTCCTTTTCCCTTGTTTTTCTCCCAGATCATTTTCATTTGCCCACTTCTCACATTTTCCCTTTCAGGTTTCTTTCTTCTTCAGTCCCTCTCTTTCTAATGTTATTCACACCTCTTCTCACTTTCTATATTTCCATATCTTTCTTTCACTCTCCCCCTTTTCCTTCAGCTCAGCTGTTAAAGGCCAGTTACTTATGACCTAACTGGAAGCCTGGGATGCAGAGGTTAATAGGTTAATGAAACCATGACCACTTCAAAGCAGAACGACAGAATGTTTAGGTGCTTTCATATAGGTTTGATTCGGCAATTCTTCTACCCCCATAAAGCTTTGCCACCCCAGCAAAATGTCAGTGTGCCCAGTGAAGCTGCCGGATCTAGATATAGGGAGAAATGACTTGGTCTTGAATAGGTTATCACTGTTTGAGTGGTTTTGGCAATGTAAAGAGGACATCATTATGAAGTGCTTGTGTAAACCCTTTCCAAGTAATGATTGAGAGACAGGTTTGAACTTGGGTGTGCAGGCTGCCGTGGCTGTGGATGAATCACATTTACTTGGGGCTGATCATGAGTGGAGATGCAGGAATGGCAGGAAATTTGATTTTGGCTATAGTCTGCTGACACACCGGTATGCTCAACCTCTCGGCCATCCTGTAGTCAGGGAACCAAGACCATGGAGATGCACAGAACCAAATGCCAGAGCACCAATGTGCCAGGCCCTGCAGGATCTGCTTCTGCTCACAGGACTGTATGAACAATAACACAAACAACCCACCGCCAAAAAGCACATACACATCTATATAATTCATAAATAAATTCAATCACAAAAATCAATTTTGAAAGAGTAAGCAGCTTAACTGGTCCCGCAGTTCAAACATTTAAATTCAGACAGTACTTGTGAAGAAATCTGATACTCGCAAGGGCAAGTTCATGTGAGAGCAAAGGCTTCTGTGTGCTGTGCCCAAACTGGTACCACAGCTCAGCTCTGTGCTTTTTCAGTCACACAGGTAAATCCCTTTGCCTCTAAATCTATAGCATGAACTGAGTGTGGGCTATACTCTTCAGAGAGATGTGTGTCAAAAGCACAAACATCCACACAAACACTGCGTGTTAAGTGCCAAAATAAGCAATACGTTACTTACCTGTAGCGCGTGTCCTCCGGCATTGCTATCTTTCATAGATTCACAGCACTTTGAATATTCCCCATCGTCAGGAAGGAGGTTGGTCTAGAAATTCTAAGGTGTGACCCTTTCGGATCACCTGCAACACCCATTTGTCCGATGTAATTGACTGCCAGTGCTGGAAGAACTGGCTTACCCTTCACCCCACCGGGGTGTGGCGTTGAGAGGAAAGTGTTTGATAGTCAGTTTTGCTTGCCTTGTGACTTCCCTTGGGCGGAGCGACGCCTGCCTCTATAGGCGTATCTGTTGGATGAGTGATATTTACGGTCTTGGTACGTGCCACCTTGTACTTTCTGCCCAAAAGAGGAGCGACACCATATCCTCTAAATTTGGAAGACGAGCCTCTTAATGGACGAAAAGAATGATGATCCTTATTTTTGTCCTTCAAAGAACTGATGGCTCGGGCTGTGTCCGTGTCTGCTTTGATTCCCTTCAGATGGTCGTCTAGCTTCTTTCCAAAGAGATCTTGTCCATCAAAGGGCATATCTAGTATCTGCGCTTGAACTCCAGGGCTAAAATTAGTAGCCTTCATCCAGGCCTGTCTTCTAAGTACTGTGCCGTGCGCCATCTGTCTGAAGCCTGATTCAGCCACATTAACCGCTGCGTCGATCATATGATCTGATGTTGCTTCACCATCAGCGATTATTGACCTAGCCTCTTCCTGGAGCTCTCGTGGTAGTTGCTTCGCCAATTTGGACATGCAGAGCCAAAGCTCATGGTCATGGCAGCGCATTACCCGCTCTAATGGTAAGCGATGCAGAAGATGATACTTTCCTGCCCATGGCTTCAAGCTTACGCCCGTCTTTGTCTGGTGGTGCCGACAAGGGTGGGGCGGGATTGACTAGTTTCTTTCTTGCCGCCACTGTGATAACAGAGTCTGGTTTTGTATGACCCCTCGAACAAAGCGGTGTAGATTCTGGAGCTTTATATTTCTTCTCTGGTCTGGACACGAGAGCCGGAGTAGATAAGGGCATAGATAGGATCTTGGATCCGGACTCCCAGATGATATCGAGGAGAGAGATGGTGGTCACCGTTCTCCTGCGTTTGTCCCTGTGCTCATAGAGCACCGATTTCCTTTCTTCCGAAGAAACTTGAATTTTAAACAATTCTGCAGCTTTGCCCATTATGGTGTGGAAAGAAACCAGATCATGCGGCGGTGAGGCCTCGCCTAGTGAATCTCTCCTTCTGGGCTTCTCGACTATGTAGTCATCCCACTCACTGGTTGCGTCAGGCTCCTGTGTTATTTCTCCTTCTTCTGGGTCAGAGAAGTCTCTAAAAGGATCCTCCTTTTTCTGATACCGAAATGGTGTACAGTACCATAGTAGGATCCACATCCGGAGATCGAGGTCTAAGTGATGACCGTGGTGATGGGACTCTTGTAGGTGAAGCACTGTGGGTGCTGCTCCTAGGTCTTTGAGCAGGTTCCGGTGATCTTGTCTGTTTTTTAGGTCTACTCCTGTGAGGAGAACTTCCTGACGTGCCTAGAATTGGAGATGAGTCTCTCCGAAAGGGATCCGATTCTATGGGATCAGTCAGAGCTTCTTTCTCCCTTTGCCGTCTGTAAAATTCCTCTACAATCTTCTGTATGGATAACATAAGTATCGGGTCATGAGGATGTTCGGCCTCTTCCGTGGACGGTTGCCAAGGCGGACTGTGCTGTTTCGGGAAGGGACCGGGTCTCTCTTCCACCACTTCTGTGTCTGAAAATTCTTCTTGGAGAATTACATCAGGAAGTTCTGCCATTTCCCCCAAAGGTGAAACTTGCTGTACCAGTGGCTCAGCCTCAGTACTCTCAAGGAAAATGTCTTCAACGACAGGTGTATACATGGAAGGCGTCTTGGACTCCAATTCCACCGTAGCTGCAGGAACTTGCGGTGTCGCCAAAGGTGTTGTGGGCGATGCTATCTTCACCGAGCGTCCCGTGGACGGTGGTTCTGTCGACGGATGTGTTTTGGATCCCGTTGACGAATGTGGTTGTCCCGTCGATGAGGGCTTCGTCGATGAATGTGGTCTGTGCTCCGTGGATGAATGCCTCGTAGACGATTGGTGTGTTTTGCTCGTCGACGAGAGCTTCGTCGATGACCGATTTGGACCCCGTCGACGAATGCTTCGTCGATTAATGCGGTCTGTGCTCCGTGGACAAGTGCATCGTGGACAAATGCCTCGTAGACGATTGGTGCGTTTAGCTCATCGTCGAGAGCTTCGTGGACGATAAGTCTGATGATGAAGATCTTGCCGTCGACGAAGTCTTATGCGTGATCGTCGCAAACTGCTCCTTACCTCTGGAGGCAGATTTTCCTTATGAATGTGTCTTTTTCTGACCTGATGAGTCCATCGGAGGCAGAAAGGGTATCAATTCCAGCTTCCTCTTGGCCATGGGAGAGGAACTCCTTTCCACTGAAGGGGACCTTCTCTTTGAAGTTTGCCTCTCAGATGGGATGCTGGATTGGACAGGAGCGGTCCTGACAGACTCTTCGTCCGAAGATTGATCCCTGGCTTCAAGGTGTAAAAGGAGTCTTCTATGCCTGTCCTGAAGGGTTTTGGTGGAAAATGTCTTACAAATATCGCATTTCTGAATGTCATGTGGGTACAGACAATAAATGCAGTGTTCATGGGGGACTTTCATGAAAACTAATTTCTTCTTGCACCTCGTGCAGTCCCTGAACAGGGAAGGCTTCTTGACAGAGGTGCAGCCATTTCTGAAGAGGAAGTTCACACGACGATTTTGAATCAAAACAACAAGTTTTTGTCTCAAGGTTTCGCTGAGAACAAAGCCCCTAAGAAGAGGAACAAAATAGAATATATTTGGAAAAAATATATTCCACACAAAAGTAGAAAAGATTTGAAAAGCTCAGAGAGCTTGAGGATTCCCTGTGTCTGTTAGACTGCGGTGAAAAATCTGAAGATGGCTGCCGGGGGCGGAGCTTAAGCCCTGCCACCTCATTGGTTGGGGCCATAAAGGACCAAAGTGAGGTGGAGGGACTACACAATGGAATGGCTCATAGGCTACAATGGGCTATGTCAGTTTATGTATATTAAAATGTTTCTTTTAATAATCAGTTATCACCGAGGATTCCCAGTCTGACAGGGAATATTCAAGCATCTGAATCTATGAAAGATCTAATGCTGGAGAAACTGAAGTCACTTTAGTGTTCTCTTAGGGTTATGTGTCACTTACCATTCAGCCAATACCAAACGCCTGCCATAATTCCACCACTGGCAGGATTCTTCAAATTAGCACAATGCACGCAACAGTGCCAAGATGAGCCGCATGCGAGGAAGGCGGGAGGGTTGCATCTGAATCTATGAAAGATACCAATGCTGGAGAACAGGAGGAAGGAATAAGCTGCCGTTCAGAAATGTTAAATAGTAAGTAGATGGGGTCCCATTAGAAGACGTAAAATTATATGTTTACTTAGGTGTGCCGTTGAGTGCAACGCTCTCTGCTGCTTGGTTGAAAAATGATATCATGTCCAAGGATATGGACATATTTGGGGCAATTATAAATGTGGCTATAATTGCTGAGGGATGCTTGAAAGAAGGAATGGTGCAGGTTTATCGAACAAGCCTTATCCCAGGGATTCTCTACGGATTAGAGATGCACTCAGACTCTGAAATTAATTGGTTGAGAGTATTGGAGGGGGTGTTATGGAGACATGCCTTGGGCATGCCGCAAGCATTGTCTGTTGAAGCAATACGATTGTAATTGGGCCCGGTATCACGTTCCACTCTGTTTAAAATTAAGAAGAGTATTCTGCTGTATAAGGTAAAGACAGGCCTGAAGGACACAGTATAGCAGGGGCACTCTGTGAATCCCCAGGATTGAAGGCATAGGTTGTGGAGTGTAATAGTTTTATGCCACTATAGATTGGAATTTGTATTTAGGGGAGAACATAAGGTAGTTTTAAAAAAAATCCTTATTTAAGAAGGCTATAGAGATCCACCAGGGGGCTTCGAGATGTGTTGACTCATCTCCATCGCTCTCTTCCACTGGAGTGAGAGCTTGACCCCCCCAGAGGGATTTGGGAAGCCTTCGAGCACCAGGAGAGACAGTCCCGGTATTCCTACGACTAGTACCTCTGAAGATCTGGGCACAAGAGTGAAGACGCCTGGGCCTCGGCGAGCCTGATCCCTTCTACTCATCTGTGAAGGCCGAAACAGGGGGCGCTGTTGCTGTGGTACTGCAGTGTGCTCCATTCTCCTACGACTGGTCTCCCCATGAGTGCAGCAGCTTCGGCAGCTGTTGTGAATGGAGCCGTGTCTCCGGGGTCCTGAGTCCCTGCCCGGGCAGGCTTGCAGCTCCCAGTACGCCATGTGCAGAGGCAGCTGCGGAGGGGGGACAGCGCTGAGCGGGTTGAGACCAGAGCTCCCGCCTACCTAGCTGCCGTGCTCGAGTACCTGATGGCTGAGATCCTCGATACCCAGCAATGCTGCCCGGGACCACTAGAAGACCTGCAATACCCCCAGACACCAGCAGAGTGCAAGCCGCAACGCCGAGGAGCTTAAACTGCTGGGCAAAGTCACCCCATCTTCGACCTGAGCGAGACGCCGAAGCACAGAGAGCAGGTGACTCCCCAAATTTTCATGCATGCGGGCGCTCTGGCAACATAGCTGTAGAGTTCCTGCACATGCAGGATTTTACTTGGCACCAAGATCTGGCCCCTGAAGTCTTTCCGACGTCCTGCTGTCCAACTCTGCAAGTACCACTTGTTTAGTGTGAAGGGAGCTGCGCAGGAAGTACTTCCACGGCTGGTCTGCCGGGACCTGGGCTGTTGGTCCACCCCACCAGCCCTGCTTGGGCATCCAGCCGTTTGATCCTGCCGACGGCCACCTGACTCCTTGGGTAACATTCTCCCTCAACGTGGCCCCTGTTCACGGCAATCCCGTTCTGCTTGTCCTGCCGGCTTTCTTGGAGGTCCAACGTTGCCTCGCCTTCATCTACCAGTGAGTAGTCGCCTACATAGCTACCAGTTGGGGAGAAACCACTGCAGATCTGCGGCCCCCAATCACGCAGATCTAACGGGGCCCTGGGGATCTCTCCCCCTTTACACTCAGGTTTATGAACTAACCTTTGCTGGGGAACGTCTTGGAACTCAGGGAGTGGAGACTAAGGGTTGTGCCCCCACTGTGCCATGGCTCTCCAGCTCCTAACCCGCAGCTTGCCGTGGCCATCTAGAGTCACTGAGGCGTAGGGCCTAGCGGCTGATCTTGCAAAGCACCCGGGCGCTCTCCGACAGGGAACATTTCATCAGCAGGGCAGGATTTCTGTACATTTCTGCTGCATTATTCTTGTTGTATTCATTATTCTTATTGTATTCATCGCAAGCGCCTGGATGCCCTAGGGCCAGGCGGCGCTATACAAATATTAAACTAAACTAAAGGAGAGTGGGTCTATCTTTGAAGTCTGCACAATCCCTCTTGCATCACTGGAGGGTTTCCCTGTGCCATGGTGTGGGGGGGGGGGGGGGTGGGGACTCTGGGTTTGGGTGTCCCGAGGATACTTCGCAACACGGAGCAGGGCAGGCTCCTCATTTCGCCTATGTGCCAGTCAGCCCCTGGTCGAAGCCTATCTACAGAAGAGCACCTTAGTGAGTGAAAGAAATCTGGACTATGACCTACCAGTGGATTTGACCCCCTCTTCCAAACCACAGAGTCGAGAAGGGGCGTTCCCCTAATCACGGTTTTCCTAAAGGATTATCAGCCCCTCACTCCTCATCTCTTCAGAGGGGAGATCAAAGTGGGCCTTGGCCTGTCTCTTTGGCCTTCCTGCACAAAGTCCTATTGGGGTTCAGCTTGGCCCTGGGGGAACTGGGGTTGGCTTGGGGGGACACAGTGTTGTCTCCCAGCAATCTTGCCGTACTAACACCCCTGACCTCCACAAAAATCTCGACTCCCTTGATCCAACAGGGCTTTACTCAACCGTGTGATAGTGCCCAGCCAGCGGCTCCTCTTGGCTCCCCTGGGCCCCTGAGGGTCTATCCTTGGACCTCCCCCCTGGGTCTGGCTCCGTGTCCTCTGGAGAGACCCTGCTCTGAAGAAAGCCCCAGATGGACTGGGCCCAATCAGTGCAAAAATTCTGTCACTCCCCAGCGACTACAATGGTGGCAGCCTCCGTCCCCACCTCTATTCAACTAGGAGCAATGGACGCTCAAGCCGTGAACAAGAGCATGACAGCCCTTCTTGATGAGATGCGTGGTTTTAGGGCCGACATCAGCAAAAGGCTGGACTCCCTTAATTAAAAAAAAGTGGACTCTGTAGAGGATCGCATCCAGGCCTTGGAAGGGAACCAAGCCTCAGTTGATATATTGGAAAATAGATATGCGCCTGGCGAAGCTGGAGAGGCGGGAAGAGAAATGTACACAAACCCAACGACTTGGAAAACAGGGAACGCAGGAGCAATCTGCAATTCCTTGGGATGCCAGAGCGGGATGGCGAAACACAGGTGGACTTTATTAGAATCGTCAACGAGGTGATCAGCAAACTGTTCGATGATGCCAACACTACGGAGCGGATCACTGACAGACCCACAGAGTGGGAGCTCCTTCGAGGGGCCCCAGATCAATCTTGGTACGGTTTCACTACTTTGCAGAAAAGAGCAAGACCGTGGATCTGGCACGAAAAAAGGTTCCAATAGACTGGGAAGACACAAAGGTCTCGATCTATCAGGACCTCTCGGCACTCACCCTGGCAAGGAGATGCCTCTGTGGCCCACTTACAAAATGGATCCAGCCCAAGGGAGTCCGCTACAGGTGGGGTCACCCCTTCTCCCTTTCCTTCGAGTACGACGGCTACAAATACTCGCTCGTCACCGAAGATGACATACAAAGAGTTACCCGAGAACTCCTAGGCGAACCCTCCTTGAAGGTACCCAGGAGAGTAGAGAAAACCCATCAGGGAGCCCCTGGGAGAGCTGGTGAACCCTCAGAAAGACGCAGAGTTTGTGGCAGCAGAAAATTCAGACAGGTGGCCCTGCCTTCCCCCTGGCCGGCCAACGAATAACTGTCTGGTGAGCATGTTGTGCCATAAGGAACAGGGGGCTGATTCCACCCTCAGCAATCGCCATGCCGCTCGGAGATTCCTGGAGGTGCCCTGCACCTGAGCAGGCTGAGTTTCTTGATGTTGTTCCGGGAGGGTGGGGGGGGGGGGTCCGATATAACGTGGAGATGCGCTGGAGGGTTTTGATTGATTATTTGTATAGCGCCTATACACAATGTGTTTCAAAGCGCTTCAAGGAGGGAAGCAAACAAGGGAAAATACAATACATTCTTACAGGTCCTTGAAGCAAAGCAGAATGTGAGAAATAACTATCATATCATAACTGATAGTACAAGTGCATGGAACAAATAATGGAGAGGTGAGGGAGGAAAAAATGAGACAATACAAGCAGTAACATTACTATGCCTGATGGCAATTGTTGCAGTGCAAAAATGACAAAAGGAGGGGGAGGATGGGAGGAAGTGGGGGAGGGGAGGGGAGAGGAGAGGAACAAACGGGGGACTATCTTAAGTGTCAATGAACAATCAAGGTAGTGCTAGGGGGAGGGGAGGAGAAAACACGAAGGAGGAGGTGGGAACAGACAAACTCAGGTCAGGGACAGTGATAAGAGTAAGTGCTTGTAAAATAGAAGGAAAAAAAAAAAGGGGGAGGAAGGGAGGATGGAAGCAGAAAGCAGGCGCTACACTTAATATGCCAGACGGCAATTGGGGTAGTGCCGGAGAATAGACAGAGGGGGAGGGAGGGGAAGGAAGGAAGGGTGGAGTGAGGGGGGAGACAAGAGGAGGCAAAGGCAAGGATGAGAGAGCAGGAGGAAGAAAAGGGAAGGGAGAGGAAAAGGAAGATGAGCCAGAGGGGGAATCAGAAGGATACAGGGGGGCACAAAGATGAATATGTGGCAGGGGGGGGGGCAGCAGCAATGGATGCAGGGGAAAATGAGGGGACCACATGAAAGGACACAAGAAGCAGTGGGGGGCAAACACATATGGACGTAAGGGCAAGGATCCAACAAAACAATGAGGAGTGGGCAGGAGGGCACAGACACAGGACTATATCTTGACTGCAAGTGGGTAGGGGGACACAGAGACAACACAGGGCATCGGAGGTGGGGATACAGAGAGAAACAATTGGGGATTCTGAGGTGGGTGGGGCAGGGGGTGTGGGGAACAAGAGCACAACACGGGGAATGAGCGGGGGGGTGGGGGAAACAAGAGAGCGACACAGGGAATGAGCGGGTGGTGGGGGGGAACAAGAGCACAACATGGGGAATGAGCAGGGGGTGGGGGGAACCAAAGCACAACACGGGGAATGAGCAGGGGGTGGGGGTACAGAGAGAAACAAGGGGATCATGAGGTGGGTAAGGGTACAAATAGAACATGAGGATTCTGAGGAGGGTGGTGGGTACAAGGAGAAACACGGGGAATCATCAGGGGGTGGGGGGAACAAGAGAGCGACGCGGGGGGGAACAAGAGCACAACACTGGGCATGAGCGGGGGTGGGGGGAACAAGAGCACAACACGGGGCATGAGCGGGGGGTGGGGGGAACAAGAGCACAACACGGGGCATGAGCGGGGGGCGGGGGGTAACAAGAGCACAACACGGGGCATGAGCGGGGGGGTGAGGGTAACAAGAGCACAACACGGGGCATGAGCGGGGGGTAGGGGGTACAAGAGCACAACACGGGGAATGAGCGGGGCTCACCGCAGAACCGTCACCGAACAGGAGCCTTAGAATCGAGCCCTGGAGGCGGGCCGGCATTCGCCTGCCTGCTCGCCTGATTGGTGCAAATGTAGGACAGTTGCACCCATCATAGGCAGGGCTGCAGGGAGGCACTTCGAGCCATGAGGAAGGGGTCGGCCATGTTGGAAAGGCCTTCAATAACACAGGGCTCATTGAGCAAATGCAAAAAATGAACAACGATGGAAAGCAGTGAGGGGCACAACGTAGCAGCAGGCTACATAATCCATCAAAGTCATTGCATGTTCCAGATAAAATATGGAGCTCAATTTCTCGCAGCATAGCATTCCGTACATTATAAGACACAATGGGCTTACCTTCCAAAGAGAGTCAGGTAAATGGAATCACAGGGCCTCCTGGCCACACGATGTGAAGGGGAAGGGTCCTCCAGGGTCGAAGAAAGGCAGAAGCTGCTGTGTGTGAGGGTGTGGGGGAGGATAGTGGGGGGTCCGAAGTAACGTGGAAGTGTGCTGGAGGCTCTGAATAACAGTTTTTTTGTTGATGACTGCCCTAGTGGAGGCAGACGTTGGTGGCCTGGTTGGACGGCACTTACTATGTCGCAGGCAGCTCAGGCGTTCAGGGAAGGGGAGGGCGGGGAAAGTTGGGGGAGTTGTTACTGTTCTTGAGCGTGTATTATAGGTGGCATTTACTGAAAGGGGATTTAACTTCATTGGGGACCGCTTGTGCTCAAGATTACCTTAAGTTGCCAGCCCAGAGGAGAGTGACAGGTTTTACCTGTCCCCCTGCAGGGTTGCTTGGAGCAGGCTGATGCACATCTCTCGCTGACTTTGGGTTCACTTAATGTCCGGGGCCTGAATTCCCCGACCAAGAGGTCATTGGTGAAGAAGGAATTTAATAGGTTGAAACTCCACTTTGTTTCTTCAGGAAACCCATCGGGCTAGGGGCAGGGAAATGGCGCTTAGATCCAGAGCCATACAGGAAGTCTTCCATGCCTCCTTCCTGTCTAAGAAAAGAGGGGTAGCGATAGCTGTCTCTCCTAAAGCTCACAGGGCAGACCCCAATGGCCGCTTTGCAATGGTGAAAGGGGAGATCAGGGGCAATACAGTCACACTAGTATCAATCTATGCCCCTAACGAGGCACAAGACCAATTTTGGGTGGAGGTGAAAACGAAAATCATGGCATTCACAAAGGGGGTTCTTTTGGTGGGGGGGGGATTTTAACATGGTTCTCCATCCTGACTGGGATAGGAAATCCGATCGCCCTTCCACGGACCTCCACACTCAGAAGAATGGCCGCATAATTCCACACCACGAACGAGGTGCTCAGCCTTCTGCACTCTCACTTGACGCATCAGGATCGCAACCCCCTTTTTACGTTTTTTTCCAGCCCACACTCATCTTTTTCGAGGCTCGATTATGTCCATGATTGACAAAACCTTGCGTGAAAGTATTGCAGATTTTGGGGTGGAGATAGTCCCGTGGTCTGATCATGACTTAGTCCGAGTGGGTGTCCCCCCTGAACACTCCAGGGTCTGCGAGGTGGATGTGCAACGACCTCCTGTTGAAGGATGGGGAATCAGCCTAGACCCTCCTTGCGGCCATTCAGGAGTATTTTGAGATCAACGACAATGGGCAAGTGGGGGCGGCGGGAGTCTGGGAGGCCTTCAAGGCTACGATCCGGGGGGTGTTGATAGGACTGGGGGCAACATGAAAGCAGGTCAGAGCCCGAGAGGAGAAAATCCTCAGACAAAATAGAGGCGATTCAACCAGGAGGCAAACTGATCCCAAATGTTCCCGGGTAAATAGGCCAGGCTGCAACAACTTAAGGCTAAACTGGTGTATGGGAGCGAGGGGCCCCCAGACCCCCTCGCGCCGTACACTCGTCAGTACGGGACATGCACCACGTGCCTCCAGTAGTGGGGTTGCCCCTTGCCCTTAAGTAAAGTTAACCACGGTTGACCGCTACATAGATGGGACTACTGAGCAGGACACGGAGCATCCATCTTTTGTGCCCCCTTTAGACTCCATCTTAGGTAAACAGGCCTCACTGCGATAGTACAGCACGGCTCAGCTCCCCCTTCCACCTCAACAGCCAAGGACAGAGACACACACAAGGCGCACAGGCAGCTGGCTGGCCCCCACCCTTGCACTCCCCCTGCGAAGGAAAGCTCTGCGCTCCCATTCTCACGCTGAAGCTGGAGAAAGTTGCAACAACCAATATGATACAGTTTTCTTCCTCTGAGATCACTGCTAGCATGAGAACCAGGATGAGCTAAGCACTTTTTGCTCGTTCGTCCCCATAAACGTGCAAGCCACCCACCCCCATTTATAGTAATTTATTGCCATCCTGACCCTGCGTTCCCGGTAAGGTATTTCTTTCAAGTGCCAGACCCTCGCCTGCGCTGCGAAACCCACCCAACACACCCACTACTAACCTTAAGCACCTTGCCACAATATATGTTTTTAGTTATACTAATAGGTCTAAAGCTTAGGAGATATGTGAAACACAGCTTGACTCTTTACATGCACAATAAAGGTCAAGGCCTCCAATTAAAGCTACGAATGGCCCAATTGTACTGACAATAAATACTATGTGTGATTTGTGTAGAAATATGAAAAGAAGTAAAAAATGTTTAGATAATTTGTTGTTTAGTGTTTTACGAATGCAACATATTAGCTTAGGTAGTGACCACAGTAACCGGACCCTGACCTGCATGGAGCACAAGATATTTGACGTCAATCATCTCGTCAGCCAATCAGAAGGAAGAGATGCCACCCACACCTACAGCACCACACCGCCTGGCCAATCGGGTCTATTTAGTATTTTTTGTTAGAGTTACTTTAATTGATATATATATATATATATATATATGAGTGATGATGTAAATGAGAGTGGGCATTTTTTGGGTTATTTCCTAGCTGGAGAAATAAACCATCCTTTGAACTCTTGCAGCCGGTTCTCAGTGCCTCTTTCCCCGACAGGGGTTGTGTTGGTTATTTTATTTTTTCTTACACGTAGTAAGACGGGGAAAGGCACCTACATTTTTGGTGACCCCCGCGACGTGATTTAGAGAGGTGCCTCGAGGCCTGTACCGCCCGGCAGCGAGATCCAGGACGCCCCCGGCAAGACCATCGCCTCTGCGGTTGACCAGACTGTGCACATCAAGAAGAAAAGGTCTAGGGTTCCCGGTTAACGAATACCCGATCGAAAAGGCTGCTGGCCAAGGCAGGACAGGGCTTGGTTGGGGGACGGACCTGAGCGAGGTCCGGCTGTGAGCGGTGACCCTCGGAGTACCTGACTGAACACGTGGAGTCCCGGTTGCAAAGACCCCAAAGGAAGGTAGGGGGAAATACGGGAAGAAGGGAATTAGCAACAAAGGGAAGGTAGTTAAGAATAGGGTCTGTGTGAGTGACGGCGAGGCTTTTCTGATCTATCCTTTATATGGCCATTGGGTGTTGTAAGAAGTGAGAAGAAGAGAAGTGGTATCCTAGCCCGTACGGGGTAGAAGGCGGCGCCACATAGCATTTGTCCCGACCAAGTGCAGAATAGAGATAAAGAGAAAACAGTAGGGGTCTCGTATATTGAGTAGACTCAGAGTAGTTTTAGAATATTCTTTTTCCCTGGAGGTTAGAAATCTTGAGACATAATAAAGGTGAAAGAGGTGGGGAGTGAATGCGAAATAGTAGGTAGAATAGGGAAGAAGAAAAACCGGGGACAGTAACGGGAATAAGGAAAGAACAAATGCGCGCAGGAAGTGCATGTGTATGTTGCATGATTATATGTTTGTTGGTCTGCTTTGTGTATATGTCATGTTGAACACGCCAAATTATTTCAGTACAAGTAACTTGTTTATTAATGAATAATAAGCAAAGAAATAAATTGTGAGAGGTGACGAGGTAACACCTCTCAAGAAGAACAGCTAATGTGACATACCATAATTGCGAGCATTGATAAAGAACGTATTTTCACATATTGTAACTGACATACCAAGTGAGAGGTGGGAAGGGACTCAAGGGTACCAGAACACACAAGAAAGGAAAAGAAGCATTGCCATGGGGGGAGTAACGCCACTAGCACATATTTGCCAGCATCTTCCACTATATAGCGACAGGATACAGAAGTATCACGATCAGTGGATCACTGAGATAAAAGGAGATGGGGTTATACCAATTTGGCCAGAAGGAGGGTCATTCGACAAAAGAGTGTTGGACCTAGTATCAACACATTTGCTAGCACGATACAAAGGGACACAGTTACAGAACCGGAGAGAAGTGTTAGATTTATGGCGAATGTTCGAGGAAGTTACCCCCACGGCAGAGGTAGGTACAAGCCGAATGATAGAAAAGCAGAAAATACCTGAAGTAGTAAGCGGGACACCAAAAGGGGAGTGCTCAACCACTACAACCGAGAACGAAGTAACAAAAATATATCCCTTAATGACCAGGCCAGCAGTAGGGTTCAGTGAACCCATGTATATACCACACACCCCCAATGCTCCGTGCGGGGCAACAGCCCCTGAACCCCCACCATATGACAAAGGAGGCCTGTACGGCCCCACAAGTGCACCTCCTGTGAATTTAGCACGTTTAACCGGCAATTTAAATCACCAGCTAGCACACGCACAAATGGAAATAACACGGTTAAGAGCTCTATGTGACAAAGGGCAAATGCTGCCAGGGGGAGGGGAGGTACCCCCGCTGTCACTGGCAGATCTCACACCCCCGATAGGGGCAGTAAGCAATGCAACCCCAGCAGTCTCAGTATCAGGGCAATCTATAGCATCACAAGGGACGTCATCACAGCAAAGACAAGAACAAGAGTGGCAGTCAGGACAGTTCCTGTTCCAATTGAATAACAAGCCAGTGAGAATTATACGCCCAGATACACCAGAGTCAACAAAGTGGAGATCAGGGTGAAAGACAAGGAAGTGAACCCAAGGAAAACTGGGAGGATAATAACAAGCCAGAGTCAGAAATAGAAGAAGTATGGGATGATTTAGATGAATACAAAGAGGCAGCTGCCGCAGAGGGTTCCCCACTGCCAAACTGCTGTTACCCAGACACACTATCACCACCATTATGGCAGGGTAGATTAAGACAACGAACAGGGAGGACAGGGAACATACTGGTAAGTAAAACAAAAAAAGGGAGAACGAGCAAAACAGGAAAGAAACAGAAACTACAAATGCCACTAATTCATAAAGGAGCAGGTAGGTTAAACTATATCCCGTGGGCCCAAATGGACAAAAACAACCTGTTAAAACTCCTCCCCCCGCTGACGGGAGGAGCAGGTAAGTGGATACATGTATTTGAGAAGAACACGGCAGGCGTGCCGTTAGCTATAGGTGATGTGAAAAGGAACAAGTTACTTACCTGTAACTGTTGTTCTCCAGCATGGGTCTGGCATGGATTCACATGCTCATGAATATTCCCCGTCGTCAGGCTGGGAATCCTCGGTAAAGAAAAAACCAGTATCAGTTTCGTTTCTGATCTGTCTTTCGTAGTAATAACCAATCACTGGTCTCTGCGTCATACTGACCACAGCCAATGACTGCCCTCTACCTAAGCACCGCCTCTGGCAGCCATCTTCAGATTTGGAAGCACGTGAAGTGGCAGTATGACCAAGTGAAGAGCCGCAGAGGGGTAGGCGGGAGGGTTCGCATGTGAATCCATGCCAGACCCATGCTGGAGAACAACAGTTACAGGTAAGTAACTTGTTCCTTCTCCAGCATGGGGTCTGGCATGGATTCACATGCTCATGAATAAAGAATACATAGCAGTACACACATGCACAACCACGGGAGGTGGCAAAGGCTCAACATCAAGCATCACATCAACTCAACATTAAGCATCTTACCTCCTCACCAGGCTCACCTCAGGCGAACAGGTTGCGCAGCACTGCTTGGCCGACCCTGGACTCCTCCCTGGAATCCCGGTCGACGCAGTAGAATTTCGTGAAGGTGTGCGTCGACCTCCACGTAGCAGCCCTGCATATGTCCAGCAGGGGCACACCAGATAGGAACGCCGTGGTAGCTGCGATCGCTCTGGTGGAATGGGCTCTCGGACGGCCAGGCAGCGGTCGGTTTGCCAACCGGTGACAGCACATGATACAGCCGGAGAGCCATCTGGAGATGGAAGCCTTCGAGAGAGCCTTCCCCTGATTGACAGGTCCAAAGTTCACAAAGAGTTGTGACGTCTTCCGAAAACCCTTCGTGCGGTCCACGTAGAACTTCAGCGCTCTAGCTACATCCAGCGAGTGCAAAGTCCTCTCAGCCGGCGACGAAGGCGACGGGAAGAACACAGGTAACACCAAGGGTTCGTTGAGATGGAAGTCCGACGGTACCTTGGGCATGAAGGAGGGGTGCGTCCTGAGCACTACCCTCGTGTCGTGGAAAGTCAAGTACGGGGCCTTGCAGGAAAGGGCCTGGATCTCTCCCACTCGTCGTGCGGAGGTGATGGCCACAAGAAAAGCTGTTTTCCACGATAGAAACTTCAACGGGGCCGAGTGCAGAGGCTCGAACGGAGGTCCCATGAGCTTGGTCAGCACCACGTTGAGCTCCCACGCCGGGGCCGGAGCCTTCACCGGCGGGAACGATCTGAACAGTCCCTTCATGAACTCTTTCACCAGACGATGAGACCACAAGGACGTCCGCCCCGTGGTTCTGGTGTATCGGGAGATCGCAGCAAGATGAATCTTGATGGACGCGTGTGCCAGACCAGCTTTGGCCAGCGTCAGCAGGTACGGCAGTACTTGGGGGGCCGTAATCCGTAGAGGGTTAATCTTCTGTGCGTGGCACCAGACAGAGAACCTCTTCCATTTGTGTCCGTAGCATTTAAGAGTCGAGGACGCCCTGGCCTTTGCAAGAACCTCTCTGCAATCGGCCGGTATGTCGTATCCTCCAAACTCTAGCGCTGCAGGAGCCAGGCCTGCAAGTTCAGCGACTTCGGGTCGTGGTGGAGGATGGCGCCTCCTTCCCTGGAGAGTAGATCCGCGTCCGCCGGCAGCTTGATCGGCGGGGACGCTGACAAGTCCAGAAGGTCCGGGAACCATATCTGCCTCGGCCACGCAGGTGCGACGAGGATCATCCTGCACCGTGACCTCTTGAGCTGGTTGACGAGCCGGATTAGCAGAGGCAAGGGAGGGAACGCGTAGAGGAACAGGCCCTCCCAGGGGAACGAGAAAGCATCGCCCATGCTCCTCGTCTGGGGAAACCTGCTGGCGAACCTCCGGCACTTGGTGTTCGTCGCCGTCGCGAACAGGTCGATCTGGGGTGTGCCCCACCGTCGGAAGAGGCGATCCACCAGATCCTGCCGTAGTTCCCACTCGTGGCACGAGCGCAGCTCCCTGCTGAGTGAGTCGGCGATGGTGTTTTTTATCCCTGCCAGATGAAACGGCACCAGAAAAATCCCTTGGGCAACGGCCCAATGCCACAGGTCCTGCGCCTCCTTGGACAGCGCTGGGGACCTGGTTCCGCCCTGTTTCCTGATGTAAAACATGGTGGTGGTGTTGTCGGTGAAGATCCTCACCACCTTGCCCTTGAGGGACGGAAGGAAGGACCTGAGGGCCCAAAACACTGCACAGAGCTCCAGGACGTTGATATGCAGGGACTTCTCCGTCGGGAGCCAGAGTCCCCTTGTGTGCAGATTTTCGGTGTGCGCTCCCCACCCTTCCAGGGAGGCATCCGTGGTCACGGTCTCCTGGTGGGCTGGTGTCTGGAAGTCCATGCCCGCCGTCAAATGCGCGCGGGTGCCCCACCACCGTATCGCTCGTCGGAAACTCTCGTCGAGCTTGATCCTTTCCTCGAAGCTGCCCGTCGTCTGGATCCAGCGCGCATCCAGGAATTCTTGCAACGGGCGCATCCGGAGCCTGCACATGGGAATGAGGTAGATGCAGGAAGACATCATCCCGAGGAGGGACTTGATGGACCTCACTTTGGCCGCGTCGGCCACCAACATCCGTTGCACCTTGCCCAAGATGGTCCTGGTCCTCTCCTCCGACGGGGAGGCCAGAAGGGACACTGTGTCGAGCCTGGCTCCCAGAAACAGTGCGACTTGCGCGGGCACCAGGTGGGATTTGGCGTAGTTCACGGAGAATCCCAGGTCCGTGAGGAGTTGGACGGTCCTTGCCGTGTGGACCACGGCGAGCTCCCTCGTCTTGGCGCGGATGAGCCAGTCGTCCAGGTAGGGGTAGACGTGAATCCCCTCGCGGCGCAGCTGCGCCGCCACCGGTGCGAGGCACTTGGTGAATACCCTGGGTGCCGACCGTAGTCCGAAGGGAAGGGCTTTGAACTGGTAATGACGCCCTTGGACCACGAATCTGAGGAATTTGCGGTGCCCCTTTAGGATGGGAATGTGGAAGTAGGCATCCTCCAAATCCAACGACGATAGGAAGTCTCCTTCCTCCAGCTGACCCAGGACGTGCTGGAGGGTGACCATCCGGAACTTCTGCGCCTTGATGAACTTGTTCAGACGTCGCAGGTCCAGGATGGGGCGCCATCCTCCCGTCTTCTTCTTCACGAGGAAGTATCTCGAGTAGACTCCGGAGCCCCGAAGCCTCTTTGGGACGAGTTCGATGGTGCCTTTTCTGAGCATCGCCTTTACCTCCAGGAGAAGTTGAGGGACGTGAAGTTCTTTCCTGGCCACGGGGGGGACGCGCGGGCACCTTCTTTGAAACTCGAGCGCGTGGCCCCGGGCCAGGGCGTCCAGCACCCAACGGTCGGTGGAGATGGACTCCCACACGCTGACGAAGCCCGCCAGCCGGCCTCCCACCGGGGTGCTTCGGTGGGGGCCCGACCCCACGGCCGGTTCAATCCTGCTTGGGCGCGGCCTTGCCGCCTTGACCTCCTTGGCGACGACGGCGGGGTCCGCTAGACTTGCCTCGTCCTCTGTAGGCCTCTTGCGACGACGAGCGGGCCGCTTGACGGTAGGAAGCGAAACCGCCGCCGGAACCTTTGGAGGCGCCCTTGCCTCCGCCGCTCCGAAAGGGCGTCCGTCGTTGCAGGACTCCAAGGGCCCGGGCCGTCTCAGTATCCGCCTTGATGGCTTGAAGGGAATCGTCCACTGTCTTCCCAAACAGGTTGTTCCCGTCGAAGGGCATGTCCAGGACTCTGGTCTGGACGTCCTGCCGGAAATCCGTAGCTTTGAGCCATCCACGACGTCGAAGGCAAACGCCGTTGCCCAGCTGGCGGAACCCGGTGTCGGCGATGTCCGTCGCCACGGTGATGGCGTGGTCCGAGGCCACCTCACCTTCCTGCAGGATCTCAAGGGCCTCCGCCCTCTTGTCGTCCGGCAGAAAATCCAGCAGGGGAGCTATCTTGTACCAGAGCTCCCTGTCATAGCGGGCCACGATAGCCAAGGCGTTGGCCGCTTTAATCGTCGTCGCTGCCGACGAGATGACTCTACGTCCCATAGCATCCAATTTCTTTCCCTCGCCGTCCGGCGGGGAAGTCGATGTGGAGGCCGCACCCCCCCCCCCGCTTTCTTCCTGGCTGCCACGGAGACGACGGAGTCCGGGGTAGGCTGCGCCCGGAGGCACAGGGGGGCCGTGTCCGGGACCCGGTACTTTTTCTCGTACCGGTCTCTTCTAGCTGGCGTCGTGGAAGGGTTCTTGAGGAGGGAAAGGCCCTCATCCCAAATGTCGTCCAACAGAGGCACTGAGAGGACCGTCTTCCTCTTGGCCTCGCGCCGCTGATAAAGGAAGCCTTCCTTTTTCTTCTCCTCAGGGCAGAGTTGGAAAAGCTCGGAAGCCCTGGAGATCATGGAGTGGAAAGATCCGATCTCGTCGGGCGGAGAAGCCCTGGTGGGAGGCGACGACGGAAAATCCTCGTCATATGCCTCGTCGTCCGTACCCATCGCTGCCGTGTCAGTCCCCGTATCATCCCCTCGGGTGGACGGGGAGGAGGGCTGGACGGGGCGCGACGGTTGAAAAGGAGGTGGTGGATGGATCCTTCTTTTCTTGGTAGGGGGAACACCAGAAGGTCCCGGTTCTGGATCCCCCGACGGGAGAGGTTCCTCCGTCGGTAACGGTAGCCTCGTCCTTATCTCGGAGCATAAGGACTGTATGGCCAACAAAATGGCCGCCGAGTTGTCTTGCGGTGCTGGCAGAGGGGAATCCGACGGGCGGGCAGGGGCCCCGTCGGTATCCTCGACGATGTCGTCGTCGTCACCTGCGTCGGGGTCCATTCCGACGGGCTGGCCTTCTTCCACGCCTAGGCCGTGGCTTAAGACCTCGATCAGCTCCTCTTCTGAGGTTGAGGCCGAATCTCCGACGACGCCCTGCCCCCCCCTTCTTCTTCCCCACGGAGGGTTTCACGGGGGTCCTATCGATGGGCACAAAGGAAGACTCCCTCCGAGGAGGCAGGGAGATTCTGGGCCCTGAGGTCGCCACCACTGGTGCAGCCACCACAGGCTGAGCCAGGGCCGCCGCGACCGTTTCGATAGAGGGCTTGGTCGGATGGATCAAGGCCTTCACCACCTTAGGTGCGCTCACCGCCTTATCCTTGAGGGAGGGGGCACTGCCACACTCCTCCTCTGCCTTAGAGCTCGACCGGGGCCTCTCCAGGAGCTTCGCCGGGTGCTCGGCCTTCCTCTTACCCGACCCAGAGCGTTGGCTCGTGGTTGATGGTGCCGGGGAGGGTGCGCCCTGCCTGGCGCCCGTAGAGCCCGAACGTTCGGCGCTCCCGGTGCCAGCGGACTCGCGGTGCTTGGCCTTATGTTGGGCCCCCGTCGCCGGGGCGCGCTCAAAGGTCTTAGAAGACCGCTCGGATTTCTTCTTCTTCTCGCCAGACGGGCTCTTACCCTCCAGCCAGTTGCCGAGACGTTGATGGCGGTCCTTCATGGTCCGTTCCGACATGTTGCCGCAAAACGCACAGTCCTTCTCCACGTGCGTCTTGTCCTCATGAAGGCAGTAAAGGCAGAAAGAGTGTTCGTCCTCCTTGAAGACGTTCTGCAGCTGGCATCCAGGGCAGACCCTGAACAGCTTTCCGGGCGTCGAGCTTCCCTTCTCCTGGGCCATCTCCGAGACCGGGCCTGAGAAGCTTCTGGATTCCTCCGAAGTGTAGCTCGACGAAATCTTCACCCTTGAGGGGCACAGATGAATCCGACACGGGTCCCCGTTGATCGGATGTAGGATCGGTGGAGCTTGAGGCTCTTTGACCGAAAGAATCGAAGTTTTTTTGTGAAAAAAGCCCGAAAAAAAGCACTAACGCTCGAGAGCAATAGCACGAGGATCCCAACACATGAACGTGCGGTAAAAATCTGAAGATGGCTGCCAGAGGCGGTGCTTAGGTAGAGGGCAGTCATTGGCTGTGGTCAGTATGACGCAGAGACCAGTGATTGGTTATTACTACGAAAGACAGATCAGAAACGAAACTGATACTGGTTTTTTCTTTACCGAGGATTCCCAGCCTGACGACGGGGAATATTCATGAGCATGTGAATCCATGCCAGACCCCATGCTGGAGAAGCTTATTAGTATCAGCGATCGGAGACCAAGCAGACACAATCTGGGAAAGGGCAGGGTTCCCGGGAGTAACAATGAGCTGTGATCGCCACGATGGATCACCATTCAACAATGTTCGAGCACAAGTGTGGGATGCATTGCGGCGTGCATTTACAGACGTTCCAGACTTGCATGCAGTGATGCAGTGCACGATGGAGGAGAGCGAGGATCCTGCGCAATTCCTTTTGCGAGTGCAAGACTTATGGAGAAGTGAAACTGGTACGGCATGGAATCAATCAACAGCCTTATTTTATTTTATCATTAAAAAGGGGTTGCCGAAAGAGATGCAGAAGGCCTTGGACAAAATAGCTGGGATCGAAGCCAAAGGGCGGCCTGAAATTCAGAGCACAATTGTACACCATTGGAGGAGGATCAAAGAGAAGGAAAAGGAGGTCACACAAAAGAGGCTGGCCGACGAAGCAAAACTAGTGCAGACAAAATTAGTGAAGGTCGCCGCCATTACTGCCAGTGTAACCGCAGACAGAGGAAACGAAGGAGAGGAAAACGCGGCAGGAAGGCCCGTTGGGATAGCAGCGCAGTGGGTTGGAGAGGACCAAGGACAGTGGAACGGAGAGGAACAGCCATGCCAAGGATCACAGTGGCAGAACAGGCCGGCCCAAGGAAGAGGTGGGTACCGTGGGCAGAGGGGAGGATACGGAGGAATGGGAAACAGAGGGTATGGTGGGCAAGGACCAAGAGGAGGACAACAGGGGTCATGTTGGAATTGTGGAAGGTGGGGACATTATTCACTAGATTGTAGAATGCGACCATCAGGGTATTTTCAGGGGCAGCAGCAGCCCATGAACAATGAACAGGGGTGGGGCTACCCACACCTAGGTAGCCCTTGTGGAGCTCCAATGGGGAGGGGTGACAACAAGATCAGTACTGCTATGACCCCCAAATGCAACAAAGACAGCCAGCCCCACAACAGCAGCAACAGCAGCAGCAGCCACAACAGCAAAACGCACTACAGCCCATGGCATGACAAAACTCAGTAGGGAACATAAACAATAACCCTTTTGCAGCGGCTGCAAACGGTGCCCTTGCACCATTCCGTGGTGTAACGGTCGTAGGTGACAACGTTTTTTCAGTGCCAGGTCAGCAAAGATACCAAGACTATGACAGCCCACAGGGAGTACTTGCGTGTCCAGTCCTATCCACCACACAAAGTGCAAATGAGGAACCACTAGTGGTGGCAGAGATAGGAAACGAGCAGTTTATCTTTATGGTAGACTCTGGAGCAGAAAGATCATGTCTCACAGAAGGGCGGTTTCAGCTCTCGGAAGAAATTTGGAAACGTAGGGGTTCTCTGGGGCTATTTTAAAAGTTCCTTACACAAAAGATCTTGATGTAACAGTAGGGGGAAAAACAGTGTGCGCACCCTTATTGTATTACGAAGACGCGCCAATCAATTTGATGGGACGCGACTTGCTCAGTAAGTTAAACATGACCATAGCCTTTACTGAGAGAGGGATAGTATGCTCGACGCCAGGGTTATGCCCAGTACGAGCACTCCTGATAATAAGCACGATTACAAAGGAAGTTGCAGTAAGAGGAATCCCCATTGACATGGACATGTTCGTCTATGGAATACAGGTATTGGCCCGAGTAGTGCCTGAAATAACACAAAAAGAGTGGAGAATACCATCAGACTTCGTATTCCGCCCAATCACACCAACAGATGTAGTGCCAGGCACAATTATATCTATAGACATTGAGGCAGTTCAAGTTTCCAACAGACGCATTGTGGTCATAGGCCTGGACGCGCAGGGATGCGAGTGGAGAAATGTACTATGCATAGAGCCGAACATAATGCTAAAAGATTTAACTGATGAAGAATTGTTTACCGATTACGAGGGGGATGGAGAAATAATAATGGAAATAAGCATACCATGTGACATTATGATCCAATACAGAGAAATACACAACCCACTCATGGCTAACATAAAGGCCCCACTGACAATATTTGCGGAAGACATGACCAGGGTAGCACCTGAAATTTGGACTACAGATCCACACGATGTGGGATTGTTGCATGAGGTGACTCCCATAAAGATAAAACTGAAACCAGGTGCCCTCCCACCCAGAGTGAAACAATACCCAATATCCAAAGAAGCAGAGGAAGGTATTAGAGAAACAGTGAATGCACTCCTAAGCCAAGGTATCTTAGTGCCATCAACTTCCCCATGCAACACAGCGATTTATCTGATTAAAAAAACGAAAGGAGGGGCGTGGAGAATGGTCCAGGATCTCCGCCCACTCAATGACGTCATCCAAAAAGAGTTCCCATTAGTGCCTAACCCGGCATCAATATTGTGCAGTATACCAAAAGAGGCAACTTGCTTCACTGTCATTGATTTGAAAAATGCATTTTTCTCTGTGCCACTTGCACCAGAATCTCAGTACCTTACAGCCTCTGTATTAGGAAACAGCAGATTTGAACACCGCAGACTCCCACAGGGGTATTGCGAGAGCCCAAGAATTTTTAACAGAGTACTACGAGAAGACATCGGCAACATAGATGTAGGGAGCATAGAGAAGACTCGATAACACTGCTTAACGTATTGGCTGCCAAGGGATACAAAGTGGACAAAGGAAAGTTACAATACTGCCTTGCAGACGTTGTATATCTCGGCCAGCAAATATCTAAAGATGGAACAAGAATACTACCAGACAGAGCAGCGGCCATTCGACACATTATCATACCAAAAACAGTGAAGGACATGCATACATTTCTTGGCATATGTAACTATTGCCGAGCATGGATCCTGGATTATGCAGCATACACACGGCCAATGCTACAAGCACTGAAGGAAGCACAGAAGAACAGGGCCCCAATAAAATGGACACATGAGACAATTGCCCAATTCTCCCGATTAAAAGACCTTATTGCAGACGCCCCAGACCTTGCAAATCCATATTATGAAAGGGAATTTTTCCTGTTTTCACACAGCAATGGAACATTGATGACAGCAGTATTGACACAAAAGACATTGCTAGGCCACAAACCATTAGCATACTACAGTGGAATATTAGACCCAATAATGCAGGGACATTTCGCCCTCGCTGCAGCGGCCTTCGCCATTGAGAAAAGTGCCACGATCGTAATGGGATGTTCAGTAACGCTATATGCGGAACACTCATTTGCTATCCTGGAAAGATCAAAATCTACTCTCACAACACATGAGCATCTGCTTATGAAATAATAATATCCAGTCCAAATGTACACGTGGTCAGATGCAAGACAGTGAACCCAGCCACATTCATTACAGAGCCATGCACTACTGAAGATTTACAGGAACACGATTGTAGCACGTATGAGGGAGAGGGCGATGACATTCCCAAAGCAAGAGAAAATGCCCTTATAGAAGGAGAAATCCATTTCATAGACGGGTCAGCATCCATAAACTCAGAGACAGGAGAGAAACATTTGGGGATGGCAGTAGTGCGCATGGAAGAAGACACATACGAAGTGATTGTTCAAAAGCGCCTCCCCTCACACTACTCTGCACAAGCACCCGAACTGACTGCACTAATCAGCGTGTTACACACAGCCAAAGATTGTGCAGTAACAATATATTCAGACTCGGCTTACGCCACCACCACAGTTCACTCAGGGCTATCACGTTGGCGAAGGAGAGGGTTCAGAAGAGCTGACGGGTCCCCCGTACAACATGCCACGTTGCTAAATAAATAGAAGCTTTAGCAGAGCCATCGGTAGTGGCATTGGTTAAATGCCAAGCCCATACCAATAACACAGACGCCATCTCATTGGGGAACGCGGCAACCGACACAGCAGCGAAGGAAGCCTCGTACTTCAATAAGACACCAACATCAAGGTACGTTGTAAAAACAGCCACAGCAGAACAACCAGCAGAAGCATACAGTAATACGCCCATAGCACAATTGATAGAACTCCAGAGAAGGGCCCCACCGGAAGAGCAGGAGTTGTGGGGCAAACGAGGGTGTAAACAATCAGCCACAGATCTCATTTGGAGACAGGAAACGATAGGCAAGGTAGTGATGCCTGTAGAATTATTAGAAGTAGCGTTCCAACATCTGCACTTCCCAGCTCACGTTGCAAAACAACACATCGCCTCAGACATTCAGGAGGATTGGTTTGTTCCCAAACTGCACAAATACTTGTCTAAATTTGTGAATGAATGTACTACATGCCAAACTTACAATTCAGGAATGACATTACGAACTCTGCGTGGCACTTTGCCATGCCCTACATGTCCATTCAGAGAACTACATATCGACTACGCCAATATGGGAGAAAGATGTAATGGAGCAAGATACTTGATTGTGGTGGTGTGCCCTTTTTCACGGTGGGTGGAAGCGGGCTCCTGCCCCCATCCTGATGCAAAATGTGCTGCCAAGTTCCTTGTGCGAGAAGTATTCTCACGGTGGGGAATCTGTGACGTGATCCGTTCAGACAACGGCACGCATTTTGTGAATGATCTTTTCAAAGAAGTAACCTCCCTTCTGGGGGTGAAACAAATTATGTTCGATTTATTATCCAATGGCAAATGGAGTTGTGGAGAGTTGTGGAGAGGCCCGTTTAACGGGCTGCTCAAAAGCAATTTATCGAAATTATGCAGCACGTTGATAAAAAATTGGATATATTGTCTGCCCCTAGCACTGTTCCAACTCAGAAATCAACCATGCAAGGATCACCATTTGAGCCCGCAGGAAATCGTGACGGGGAGAAGAATGCACACACCGCTCTCTCCTGTTAGGAGGGCGCCTGATGCACACAGGGCTGCCACAGTGTTGGGGGAAGAGTTTAAGGAATACCTACCACAGCTAACGCGCGCAGTACGCAGCATAGCAAAACAAATTGATCCACCATTTACTGAAGATGTAGCAACAGACACCTCCATGCCAGCAGCAGATAGCTCGGAGGGGTCATTAATTCCAGGGGAACACATCTATGCTAGAAGCTTTGTAAGAAGGTGGAATTCACCAAGATTTCATAGTCCATACCAAGTGGTGTACAGCACACCAACTGCAGTTAAGGTGAAGGGACTGAAGTACTGGGTGCACCTCTCAGACGTGAGAAGGGCGCGCAGTGTCGCACTCCTCCAAAATGAAACAGACTGTGTGGATGGCATTGCTAACACAGTTTGACATGATGAAAACTGCAACTAAGACAGGGAAAGTATAGTAAAAAAGCAAAAAAAGTTTTTTTACATATTCTGTCTTTCTCTCTCTCTCTCTTTCTTCTCTCTTATTCTCATATGAATTGTGTTATTTCTCCTATTTTTCTTCATTGTTTTATGATAAATGGAAAGAAATTGTCAAATACCCAACTAAGCAAAAAGATGAAAAAGAAAGAACAATTGCAAATATTTTTCTTTTCATGATGACTTAACAAATTTGTCTCGCCCACATAGGTTCAACATGAGCCAATGCGATGAAACGGCTGAGCAGGCTGAAATGTTAGATAGAAATAGGGATGCCACTAGGGCCAGTAGATTGAGCAATGTGGAATGCGTTATAAAATATGCTGCCATACTATTTGCAATAATGTTTTATTTTATTTGGTATAACGTCGTTTCATTTGTGGCAAATGAGATGAACAAAGGGGGAGCGGGGCTAAAATGATAAAACCAGGGTCTAAACTAAATTGGACTGGAGTAACAACCATTTGGAAGGACACTTATAACATTGAATCAAATAGTATAAATACAACGCCACCCTATGAACAATCGCATGAAAACAAAACTGCTATCCCATTGTTGAGTAATTGTTACGCTCACCTGACTCCCACGGAGGCGCAGGTCTGGTTTGGAGTGTTGTTGCTTCTTCTATGGTGAAGCGCAGGACCCGGAAGATGGACTGGACCGGAACTTCGAATCTGGCTTGACTGGCTCGCAGGAATATCTTTCTGTATGTGAAAAGGGAGTATTAACAATCTGCGGGAGAAAGTATAAGCCTCCCGCTCCCTTCTCACGCCTCTACGAAACCCTCCTGCGACCCCCACGTGAAGTCTCACCTTAGGGTTTGAAAGGTTGAGCTCTCCATCCTGCTTCTCATGCAGGGGCGCGTTGTATCCAGTTACTTCACTGGGATTTTGATTGTAGAGGGTTCAAGTTTTGTTTTCCCGGTATAGTACCGTAAGGATTCTGTTAATGAGTATGATTCCGCAATAATAATTGTTCGTTGTCTCTTTCAGGTGCCGAAACTATTCCGAGAAGAGCTGTGGAACCGAAGAATGAGACTCTGGTGAGCTTGATGAGAGTTCTCTGTGTCCTTGTATCAATGCGCTCACTAACGCTGATGTCTTTTTTCCCCATAGGGGCCGGGGTCCGGAAATGTCTGGATGCGGCACCGACCCGAAACGAAGCTCAATCCAGAAGAAATCAGGTAAGTCTTTAATGGGCGTTTGGGCAATGTCTTTTCATGCGCCCACTAACGCTGATGTCTTTTTTCCCCAAAGGGGTCGGGGCCGGAAATGCCTGGATGCGGCACCAACCCGAAATGAAGTTGGAATAACCCAACAGGTAAGCTTTGTAATGGAAATTAAGGTTTCCTTGTTTTCTTTCCCCTCTCACCTTTAATCTTGGCTTTTTCTCCCTAGGCGCGGTGATGTGGCTGCGAGTCCAGATGTCGCCGTAGAACGTGGTGGTACCTTGTACAGGTGAGTGAGATGCGGCGCTGCAGCGATCGATGCGATGTGCTTTTAAATGGATGTCTTCCTTTTCAGGACCGTCGGCGAGATGTCTCCGGAATGCGGATTTAGCAGGTAAGGACTCTTCTTTACCCTTTTCTCTTCTCTTCTCTCTTTGCAGGTGTTCCAGGATGCTGGCAGGAGTGGCAGAAGACAGAATGCAGGAGCAAACACGGTGAGCGTCCAGCTGCTAGATGCAGAACAACGCAAAGCGTGAGTTGCTGCTTGGGCGTGGCTTAAATAGCCTTCAAAGTAGTTCCAGTATGTATCCTTCCTCTCAGGTATGTGTTCCTCCCCTGCAACATCCAGGCCTCAGAAGGCCTGGATGTTGCAGCATGGTCTGCATCAGGTAAGTTAACACTAAGCACCTTTAACACAAAGTCCCCTTTTATGAGCCTGGCACCTATGGCGCCAGGACTGTGGCCCGATATGAGCCTGGCGCCAAAGGCGCCAGGACTGAGTCCAAAGAGCCCCTACTTGAGGCTGTTGTGACTTCCCTTGAAGACATGATGTCTGCCTCTGGGGTAGCTGGGTCTTGTCTGGCACCTTGGAGGTAGGCATCATGACAGTAATACTATGGCCAAGGAAATAGAGCCTGGATGGGATGTAAATGACGATTACTATTGGTTGACTAACTCCAGAAATACAAGCATGCACACACACACACGGCACCAGAAACCACCACTGAATATACACATGTCACCACAAACAACATTGATGATGCATGGTCCAGAATATTCCCGCTGCAATATCAACGAGTTGGTACCCAATTAAAAAACAAAAGAGAGGAGAAAAAGGGGGGCGGGAAAAAACAGATATGATATTTATCATAACCTGGGGTTAGATGAAATAGAGGACCCCCGACACCCTGACCAATCAAATAAATGGTATTCAGACATGAGCACCGCAGCAAAGCAAGCAAGTAATGAAAGTTGCTACGTGTGCTCACTTATTCCTCATGCAACTGGAACCCCAAAAATGTTAATTCCACAGAAAGTACCCTTGTCTGAGGCCCAATGTTTGATTCATCTGATGCTGTGTAGAATAAAAAAGACATTTCAGGCACACACAGTCACCATGGAAAAATTGGAAAACGAATAAACATGCACCAGCAGACGACAAGGAGTAATTTGCCTCCAAGAGCCATTTTTCATCATAAAAGGGACAAGGTATGCAGACAACAAGTGGCATGATGAAATGATTGAATGCAAAGCTGAGGGGCTTCGAGGGCTGCCAGACGAAACATACGAGTGGGCAAAAGAAACGTGCATCCCCATCTGGTCAAAGCATATCACCAAGCTGACATGGGTCACAACATTGGAGAGACCCATAAAGATTCAAAAGGAAATACCGCACAAACTTTGCTTCCATGGAGAAGGGAAGGTGAATATGGGAAACGCACAGCAGTGCAACAAGACTTTAATAATACCAGATATGAAAAAAGGCACTGCCGCATTAATGGACATATACTGGATCTGTGGCAAACGAATTTACCTGCATCTCCCAGCATCCTGGAGAGGAACTTGTGCCCTAGCCACACTTCACTCAGCACTAATGGTGATACCAGAGAGGCACGTTCAGTTTACAGCAAGGCCTTCGGCTGACGGTTCAACAGCAGGCCAATCGGCTGACATATCGGCAGCAGGGCAATCGGCTGAACCATCGACAGCGCCCGATGAGACAATCACGGAGCCCCCAGCATACGAACTATTGTCAGAAGAAACATTGAGAACCAAGTTGTCACGCAGCAAAAGATCCAATTATATTTCGTCCAAATCGTCAGAACTCCTTGCTGAAATCCCGCAGCAGTACAAGCTTTTCTCGTCTGCAGAGACATTTTTTGCATCATTTCTAGCACCAGGCGTTCAAGCCAGCAAAAACGCGAAATGGCTGCAGATAACACGCTGGGAGCTCATCCAGCTGGCTAACGACACTGAAGGAGGACTCAACATCATAAAAATAGAGCTCCGTGCACTGTGCCTGATGACGATGCAAAATAGATATGTCTTAGATCTTATCACGGCGATGGACGGCGGCGTTTGCAAAAAAATTGGGGGGGTGTGCTGCACGTTCGTACCAACTTCAGATGCTGATAACGGGACACTGTCATACGTGATAACAGCAGTGCATAATTTAGGAGAAAGAATGAGAACGGAAGGTGGAGCAGACAACAGCACATGGTTCGATAATCTGTTCAGCTGGATACAATCATGGGTGAACATAGCAGCAAAGATACTCATTCCCATTATTGTCTTTCTTCTCCTAATATTCTGTGTGTGCCAACTGGGACTAAGACGCTGTGAAAATAATATGCCTAATTCAGCGATGATGATGGTAACAGTGGGCCGACAGACAACAGTGGCTACCATGATAGATGCCCAAGTACAAACTGGAGAATACACCACACCGCAGTATAGAATGACTGCCATCTATAGGCAGTATGGGGACGTGGTCGATAATCTACATCACACTACCATTAAAGAACCAAAGGACTTGCTGTGGTATAACGAGGTTTGATAGATTTGGATGGGGATGGTGGGATATACTTAATGGTCACCCCAGAAGAAAACGCAAGAAGGGGTAACAGCTTAAGGAGTGTGTGCAAAGCATGGATGCCCATAAAGGGTACACCTGCTTGGGATGAGGCTGTGGCTGAAGCTGAGCGCTACCGAAGGGAGAACGGAAAGAACGAGATAAGTAGTTTGTTACATTAGATGTAACAAAAGGGGGGAATGTATGGGAGCGAGGGGCCCCAGGCCCCCTCGCGCCGTACACTACTCAGTACAGGACTTGGACCACGTGCCTCCAGTAGTGGGGTTGCCCCTTGCCCTTATGTAAAGTTAACCACGGTTGACCGCTACATAGATGGGACTACTGAGCAGGACACGGGGCATCCATCTTTTGTGCGCCCTTTCGAGTCTATCTTGGGTAAACAGGCCTCACTGCGATAGTACAGCAAGGCTCAGCTCCCCCTTCCACCGCAACAGCCAAGGACAGAGACACACACAAGACGTGCAGGCAGCTGGCTGGCCCCCACCCTTGCACTCCCCCTGCGAAGGAAAGCTCTGCGCTCCCATTCTCACGCTGAAGCTGGAGAAAGTTGCAACAACCAATATGATACAGTTTTCTTCCTCTGAGATCACTGCTAGCATGAGAACTAGCATGTGAACAAGGATGAGCTAAGCACTTTTTGCTCGTTCGTCCCCATAAACGTGCAAGCCACCCACCCCCATTTAGAATAATGTATTGCCATCCTGACCCTGCGCTCCCTGTTAGGTATTTCTTTCAAGTGCCAGACCCTCGCCTGCGCTGCGAAACCCACCCAACACACCCACTACTAACCTTAAAGCACCTTGCCACAGTATATGTTTTTACTTATACTAATAGGTCTAAAGTTTAGGAGATATGTGAAACACAGCTTGATTCTTTTTACATGCACAATAAAGGTCAAGGCCTCCAATTAAAGCTACGAATGACCCAATTGTACTGACAATAAATACTATGTGTGATTTGTGTAGAAATATGAAAAGTAGAAAATGTTTAGATAATTTATTTAGTGTTTTACGAATGCAACATATTAGCTTAGGTAGTGACCACAGTGACCGGACCCTGACCTGCGTGGAGCACAAGATATTTGACGTCCATCATCTCGTCAGCCACTCAGCCAATCAGAAGGAAGAGATGCCACCCACACCTACAGCACCGCACCGCCTGGCCAATCGGGTCCACTTAGTATTTTTTGTTAGAGCTACTTTAATTGATATATATATATATATATATATATATATATATATATATGAGTGATGATGTAAATGAGAGTGGGCATTTTTTGGGTTATTTCCTAGCTGGAGAAATAAACCATCCTTTGAACTCTTGCAGCCGGTTCTCAGTGCCTCTTTCCCCGACAGGGGTTGTGCTGGTTATTTTATTTTTTCTTACACGTAGTAAGCCGGGGAAAGGCACCTACACTGGCTACCCTCATGGTAGGGCAAACAGAGGAAACTCTCCTTTCTTAAACAAAGGTATATGGAGAGGGGGGGAGATAGGATTCTGGCTTGGAGTGAACTTAGAAACAGTAGACGAGTTGACTCGATCCGTCTACCAGCGGGAGGCAAATGTCTGGACGATCCACGGATAGCAGAGCATTTCCGTATATTTTATGAGTGCCTTTATACATCTGAATACTCAGGTCAAGGAAGGGAGGTCGATGCATTTCTAGACTCCCTCCCAATTCCCTGCCTCCCTCCAGATAAAGCAGACCCCTTGGAGAGGCCCATTACGCCTCAAAAGGTGGTGGATACAATGGGCTCAATGAAAGGGGGCCCCACTCCTGGTGAGGACTGCTTCACAATTCTTTTTTTATAAATCTTTTTGCTCCATCCCTGGTCCCTTTCCTCTCCAAATTGTTTAATGCGGTCCTGGACTCAGGGTCCCTACCCAGGTCCATGTTATCGGCCCATATTGTGGTCATTCCGTAAGAGGGGAAAGACCCAACGAATTGCCAATCCTATCGCTCCATCTCTTCACTTAATTCATATGTGAAGGTCTTGGCTAAGTTACTTGCCGACTGGCCCAGCATCTCCCTTCCCTTGTCCACGGCGATCAAGTGGGATTTATCCCGGGCAGGCAGGGGTCTGACAACATTAGGAAAACCCTGGACCTGATGCATGAGGCCGCAAGTAACAACACAGAGGCCTACCTTCTATCGCTCGACTCGGAAAAGGCCTTTGACCGGGTGGAATGGTCTTATATGGGCACAGTTCTGCAAAGAATGGGTTTGGGGGAGAGATTCCGTAAGTAGATTGGCGTTTTGTATAATGACTTGTCGGCCAGGGTCTCAGTTAACGGGACGATCTCAGCGCTGTTCCCCCTCTCCAGGGGAACCCAGCAGGCTTGCCCCATCTCTCCCCTTCTATACGCTCTCCCTATGGAGCCTCTTGCTATAGCTATAAAACAACACCAAGGGATCTCTGGGGTCCAGTGCAGCGATCTAGACTTTAAGCTATCCCTCTTTGAGGATGATATTCTCGCTTACATAACCAATTTAAAAGAATCCCTCCCGCAACCCATAGACTTGATCACTTCGTTTGGGGTCTTCTCTGGCCTGAAAATTAACCCATCAAAGTCATGTCTGATGCCAATAGGGGGGAGGGACATAGAAGGGAGGGAAGCAATGGGGGGTATTAGGATTGAGCACTCGGCAACGCCCTACTTGGGGGTTCTTCTCCCGAGGAATTTGGCAAGGCTTTTTGAACTTAACTTTCCCCCTATAGTTCCGAAATACGATCCAATCTCCAACAATGGGCCCCCCTGACCCTCTCGTGGTTTGGACGAACGGTGTCCCTGAAAATGAAAGTTCTTCCCCGTCTCCTGTATTTTTTCTCCGCTCTCCCGACTAGTATACCTGACTCTTTCTTTAAATCTCTGCAGTCCATGGGCCTACGTTTTATTTGGGATGGCAAAAAGTCTAGGATCAAATTTGCCACTTTGACTCTCCCTTCTGGCAGTAGTATAAGGTAGCCCAACTAAGGGTCATGTTGGAACACGAGAGATGAAATGCAGACTTATTGGACGTATATAGAAGACATCCACACGCACCCTACGAAAGTGAGAGATCTCCTATGTGCCCCGTCCAGAGACCTTCCTGACGCAGTCAAAACCCACCCTACCCTTGCAGTCCTATGGTCCCTATGGAAACATGATAAATCGAAAGCTCTTCTTTCCTCCTGACCTTCCCCGCTATCTTCTTTGTGGGGCACGCACCTAGACCTGGGTAAGAAGGGGTTCAGGTATACTCAAGGGTGGTCGGACATGAGACTGGAACGAGTCGCCCAGTTATTCCACCAGAGCTCAATTATCGAGTATAACGCTTTAGTGGAAGCCATGGGGGATCGTCCGATGTCGATCTCTTTTTACCTTCGCATAAAAGGGTTCCTGGCCAGCCCTAAATGGGACGAAGCCTTTACCCGTCCCCTCAAGCCCTTGGAGAGAGTGCTCAAGGAATCTACCTCGAGAAGGGGATTCCTCTCCAAGATATATAACATCCTAGTCCTAGCGCGACTCGAAAGCAGACAGGGATTCAAGCAGTTTTGGGAGGAAAAGTGGGGAGAAACATTGGAGGATTCCACTTGGTCGAAACTCTATGGAACTCTTTTTCTGGTTCCCTCTATACAGCAGCCATGGAGCACAACTTCAAGATTCTCCATACATGGCACCTTCCACCTGCTAGGTTATCTAAAATGTATTGCAGTATTTCACCCCCCCCCCCTATGTCCCAGGGAGTGTGGCTGAAGAGGGACCTGGTATCACTTGTGGTGGGACTGTCCTTCAATCCAGATCTTCTGGACGGAGCTCCTGAGCTGGATCAAGGATACAGTGGGTCTCTCTCTTCCTCTGAACACTATTTTCCCCTTGATTATATCCCCTCTCCCGCTTCGGGTTCGTGTTCCCTCCGCGGGGTAGTCCCAAGCCATGTTGAGAGCGGGAAGGTTGGCTTTGGCCCAGTATTGGAAGAGTAAGGTAGTGCCCTCCACGGCAGAAGTGGCTGGCAAAACTCTGCGTGATTTTCACTTATGAGAAAATAACCGCTCTTACCTACGACACAAAGAAGGCCTTCCTGCTGGATTGGACAGTGGTGCTTATGCACGAGGACTGTGGCTCAATGAGCCTTTGATATTCCCTGCCCAGAATTATCACACCTGGTGCCCTCCGTGTGGTTCACCCTTCATCACCATTAGGATGTCACTACCAATGAACCCAACTTGTCAGCCTATCCTTAATTAGGAGTCCCATGGTTGAACTCTCAGAAATCCCCAGAGCCCAGGCTCAGAAACTAAGAGCAGGGGGTGGGGCGGGAGGGGGGAGGAAGTTCTTGTTTATTCTGTTGATAAATGCGAATTACTGATTGACTTGTCATAAGCAAAATGTTTAATAAAAAAGTAAGTGGAACAAAAAAAGAAGGCTATCGAGTGGGATCGTATCCCTATTATAGAATATTTAGTAGGGAAAAAACAGACATTTTATGCAGAACAAGGTTTTCCTTATTTTCTCCCATTCCCCTACCTAATTACATTTGACAATCCCAGGCTAAAATATTTTGGCATGAAACTGCGCTTCAACCTATTGCCTTTGTTAATGTTATAAAGGGCAAGGAATCAGATATTGCACGATGAACATAAGTGAAGACGACGTGAGATGGAACTGAAAACCCCCAAGCACCTCCTCACACAATGTGTTACAGTAGGCAAATTATATGAAAAAATGCATGGTATAAAGATGCAATGGGGGTTAAGTCTCACAAGTGAGATTGGGAGTATATTATGGAATAGTATACTTCTAGGGCGCTCACTCAGGTGGCATATAAGGAGAGGTGCCAAGCAATAAATGTAATTACACTGAAAAGTATTAAGCACTAGTTAAACTGGTGAGTACATCCCCCTTGAGATGACTGCTGACGAGAAAAGACGATCTTAATTGACAAGAGGATTTTTCTCCACATATAGGCTACAACTGACTTTACTGTTGGGGGATTTTATGATTATTTTATATGGTTGATTTATATTGATATGTTCTTTACGGAATTGACTAGCAGTGTAATGAGTTGTGTGATGAATCTGACTATGTCACCACTTCTTTCCTGAGGTAGACTCTCCCTATGTGGCCTGGGGATGGCAGCTGCCTCCTGAGCCTCGGGGTGGCTATATGAGGGAGGACCCTCAGGAGGATAGCATGGCATTGTTTGAGGAAAACACATACTCTCCATTCCCTTTTAGGGATGTTGCCTCCATTCCACAGGCCCTGATGGCATATTGTAAAACTATCCCTTTGCCTTTTACTGAATCTACGTCAGATGTTCCTCAACATCCCACGAAGAATAGAATATCCACAGCTGGGATGAGGAAGAGACAGGAAGCAATAAGGATCACTCCCAAAAAGGTCCAATGTCAGTATCCTCAATGTTATACAAGAAACCGCCTAGTAACAACTGAGACGAGGAAGAGTAATGGAGCAATGAAGATAACCAAGACTGGCAAGCCCACGCAGTCTAGTCTCTGGAAGCTGGGTCATCATGCCGGGAAAGTTTAAAACCGCTACAGCTGACAAGCAACGGACAGAGGGAGAGCTGTAGATGCTGAGCTGCACCGCAACCGATGCCGAGTACCTTGCTGAAGGAAGGGATGCCATGGAGAACGGTGTCAAGGCCAACCTGACCAACGAAGATAGAAACCGGTGTGTAGAAAGCTTGCTGACCGAGAACAGAAAGCAGCGGGAGCCGCACACAAGAGAAAAGGAGACCGCGAACATACAGCGGCTATAGGGCCGCCCACCAAGAACCTTGGAGTGAGGGAACGCGAAGAGTAACAGGTAAGCACAGGCAGGCAAATGGGTCCCAGATTGCTTAGAAGCACATGCCACACCACGCAAATAAAACAAAGTGAAAGGAACCATAGTGAGAGAACACGAGAAGCCACTGTTAAGCCCAGAGAATGAATACAGGCTACAAGGTTACTTGGAAGCATATGCCGCTCTTCTAAAATAAAGCAAAGTGACGGGAGTGGGAGAATGCGGAAGGCATCAGTAAACCCAGAGAAAGCAGATGGGTTACCGGATTGCATGAAACGGTCTTCTGCCCCATATGAACTGAATCTAAGACACAAAACGAGACGCGACATATCTGTGAATTGTACCCTGAACAGGTTATTGAATTTGTATGCTAAAGCAACAAGTAACATGCTGGGAAAAGGGGGTAAAGAACCCTTGTGTAACTGAAGAAGCAAATATTGAAAAGAACACTGTAAAGCCAGGAGCGATAAGCCAGTGGTGGGCTAATATCTCATGGGCGAAAGGTGAAGTTGAATGTTTGTAAGGTAAAGTCCTGGCAGGAAAATACACCAGGTGAAGAGAAGAGTTTTGATGAAAGTATGAAAGTCCTGGTAGGAGAGTATACCAGGCAAACTAAGTCTCAAGGAAGACTGATGCATTGAGATTGTAAACTATACCAAATCGATGAGAAGGGAGTCCCCTAGGAAGACACATGCCCTTAGTATTTTGAAGTATATTAAAGGTGAAGAAAAATCTGGGGGAAGAAACACATTTCCCAGAGAATTGCAAACATGCCAAGAGGAGGGAGTGATCCTCTTGGGTTCTAAAGAACGTGTCTATTCTTTGTTTGAACTTTTCATTTTGGTAAAAGGAACCTGGGGAAGGGAACCATTCCCTGGAACTGTGAACGTTGTCCACTTGGAACCTTTTTTTTGGATTTACATCTTTGTGTTTGAACATTTGTGCACTTGGAACATCAGAAACAATACCCTTTCCACCTTAGATTTTACTTTAGAGTGTGAAGGCCAGAATAGGACTTTGGACACGGGACATATAATTAATCAGACATCTTGACAGAGAACAGAGCCCTTTAGTTTTGATTGCAGTAGGGAAATACGTCATAGGGTAGGGCTAGTGTAGAATTTTCCAACCCCTCTTTCATTTAATACAAGTTTATAACCCAAACCATGAGCCCTCTGTGTCCGCATCTCATTCCTGGCTCTTCACATATGGAATGATTTATAACTGTCTTGGAGGGAGTTGTTTTGTTAACTATTGTACTTATTGCATTAACTGTATGTTCAGTAAAAAGGTTTATTTTAACCAGATCACTTAATAAAAAAAAAAGAAAAAGTAATTACAAGGTTAGGGCATATAAATGAAAACGACATCTTTTCACGAGGCGTGGCATTATCCCTTCCATCTGGTTATGAGGCTGGTAGAAACCAAACCTAGCCAACAAGGTAGAGGAGTCGTCAAAAGATAGCTATTTGAATGCACCAGAACATAAGGAACAAGTTACTTACCTGTAACTGTTGTTCTCCAGCATGGGTCTGGCATGGATTCACATGCTCATGAATATTCCCCGTCGTCAGGCTGGGAATCCTCGGTAAAGAAAAACCAGTATCAGTTTCGTTTCTGATCTGTCTTTCGTAGTAATAACCAATCACTGGTCTCTGCGTCATACTGACCACAGCCAATGACTGCCCTCTACCTAAGCACCGCCTCTGGCAGCCATCTTCAGATTTGGAAGCACGTGAAGTGGCAGTATGACCAAGTGAAGAGCCGCAGAGGGGTAGGCGGGAGGGTTCGCATGTGAATCCATGCCAGACCCATGCTGGAGAACAACAGTTACAGGTAAGTAACTTGTTCCTTCTCCAGCATGGGGTCTGGCATGGATTCACATGCTCATGAATAAAGAATACATAGCAGTACACACATGCACAACCACGGGAGGTGGCAAAGGCTCAACATCAAGCATCACATCAACTCAACATTAAGCATCTTACCTCCTCACCAGGCTCACCTCAGGCGAACAGGTTGCGCAGCACTGCTTGGCCGACCCTGGACTCCTCCCTGGAATCCCGGTCGACGCAGTAGAATTTCGTGAAGGTGTGCGTCGACCTCCACGTAGCAGCCCTGCATATGTCCAGCAGGGGCACACCAGATAGGAACGCCGTGGTAGCTGCGATCGCTCTGGTGGAATGGGCTCTCGGACGGCCAGGCAGCGGTCGGTTTGCCAACCGGTGACAGCACATGATACAGCCGGAGAGCCATCTGGAGATGGAAGCCTTCGAGAGAGCCTTCCCCTGATTGACAGGTCCAAAGTTCACAAAGAGTTGTGACGTCTTCCGAAAACCCTTTGTGCGGTCCACGTAGAACTTCAGCGCTCTAGCTACATCCAGCGAGTGCAAAGTCCTCTCAGCCGGCGACGAAGGCGACGGGAAGAACACAGGTAACACCAAGGGTTCGTTGAGATGGAAGTCCGACGGTACCTTGGGCATGAAGGAGGGGTGCGTCCTGAGCACTACCCTCGTGTCGTGGAAAGTCAAGTACGGGGCCTTGCAGGAAAGGGCCTGGATCTCTCCCACTCGTCGTGCGGAGGTGATGGCCACAAGAAAAGCTGTTTTCCACGATAGAAACTTCAACGGGGCCGAGTGCAGAGGCTCGAACGGAGGTCCCATGAGCTTGGTCAGCACCACGTTGAGCTCCCACGCCGGGGCCGGAGCCTTCACCGGCGGGAACGATCTGAACAGTCCCTTCATGAACTCTTTCACCAGACGATGAGACCACAAGGACGTCCGCCCCGTGGTTCTGGTGTATCGGGAGATCGCAGCAAGATGAATCTTGATGGACGCGTGTGCCAGACCAGCTTTGGCCAGCGTCAGCAGGTACGGCAGTACTTGGGGGGCCGTAATCCGTAGAGGGTTAATCTTCTGTGCGTGGCACCAGACAGAGAACCTCTTCCATTTGTGTCCGTAGCATTTAAGAGTCGAGGACGCCCTGGCCTTTGCAAGAACCTCTCTGCAATCGGCCGGTATGTCGTATCCTCCAAACTCTAGCGCTGCAGGAGCCAGGCCTGCAAGTTCAGCGACTTCGGGTCGTGGTGGAGGATGGCGCCTCCTTCCCTGGAGAGTAGATCCGCGTCCGCCGGCAGCTTGATCGGCGGGGACGCTGACAAGTCCAGAAGGTCCGGGAACCATATCTGCCTCGGCCACGCAGGTGCGACGAGGATCATCCTGCACCGTGACCTCTTGAGCTGGTTGACGAGCCGGATTAGCAGAGGCAAGGGAGGGAACGCGTAGAGGAACAGGCCCTCCCAGGGGAACGAGAAAGCATCGCCCATGCTCCTCGTCTGGGGAAACCTGCTGGCGAACCTCCGGCACTTGGTGTTCGTCGCCGTCGCGAACAGGTCAATCTGGGGTGTGCCCCACCGTCGGAAGAGGCGATCCACCAGATCCTGCCGTAGTTCCCACTCGTGGCACGAGCGCAGCTCCCTGCTGAGTGAGTCGGCGATGGTGTTTTTTATCCCTGCCAGATGAAACGGCACCAGAAAAATCCCTTGGGCAACGGCCCAATGCCACAGGTCCTGCGCCTCCTTGGACAGCGCTGGGGACCTGGTTCCGCCCTGTTTCCTGATGTAAAACATGGTGGTGGTGTTGTCGGTGAAGATCCTCACCACCTTGCCCTTGAGGGACGGAAGGAAGGACCTGAGGGCCCAAAACACTGCACGGAGCTCCAGGACGTTGATATGCAGGGACTTCTCCGTCGGGAGCCAGAGTCCCCTTGCGTGCAGATTTTCGGTGTGCGCTCCCCACCCTTCCAGGGAGGCATCCGTGGTCACGGTCTCCTGGTGGGCTGGTGTCTGGAAGTCCATGCCCGCCGTCAAATGCGCTCGGGTGCCCCACCACCGTATCGCTCGTCGGAAACTCTCGTCGAGCTTGATCCTTTCCTCGAAGCTGCCCGTCGTCTGGATCCAGGTGCATCCAGGAATTCTTGCAACGGGCGCATCCGGAGCCTGCACATGGGAAAGAGGTAGATGCAGGAAGACATCATCCCGAGGAGGGACTTGATGGACCTCACTTTGGCCGCGTCGGCCACCAACATCCGTTGCACCTTGCCCAAGATGGTCCTGGTCCTCTCCTCCGACGGGGAGGCCAGAAGGGACACTGTGTCGAGCCTGGTTCCCAGAAACAGTGCGACTTGCGCGGGCACCAGGTGGGATTTGGCGTAGTTCACGGAGAATCCCAGGTCCGTGAGGAGTTGGACGGTCCTTGCCGTGTGGACCACGGCGAGCTCCCTCGTCTTGGCGCGGATGAGCCAGTCGTCCAGGTAGGGGTAGACGTGAATCCCCTCGCGGCGCAGCTGCGCCGCCACCGGTGCGAGGCACTTGTTGAATACCCTGGGTGCCGACCGTAGTCCGAAGGGAAGGGCTTTGAACTGGTAATGACGCCCTTGGACCACGAATCTGAGGAATTTGCGGTGCCCCTTTAGGATGGGAATGTGGAAGTAGGCATCCTCCAAATCCAACGACGATAGGAAGTCTCCTTCCTCCAGCTGACCCAGGACGTGCTGGAGGGTGACCATCCGGAACTTCTGCGCCTTGATGAACTTGTTCAGACGTCGCAGGTCCAGGATGGGGCGCCATCCTCCCGTCTTCTTCTTCACGAGGAAGTATCTCGAGTAGACTCCGGAGCCCCGAAGCCTCTTTGGGACGAGTACGATGGCGCCTTTTCTGAGCATCGCCTTTACCTCCAGGAGAAGTTGAGGGACGTGAAGTTATTTCCTGGCCACGGGGGGGACGCGCGGGCACCTTCTTTGAAACTCGAGCGCGTGGCCCCGGGCCAGGGCGTCCAGCACCCAACGGTCGGTGGAGATGGACTCCCACACGCTGACGAAGCCCGCCAGCCGGCCTCCCACCGGGGTGCTTCGGTGGGGGCCCGACCCCACGGCCGGTTCAATCCTGCTTGGGCGCGGCCTTGCCGCCTTGACCTCCTTGGCGACGACGGCGGGGTCCGCTAGACTTGCCTCGTCCTCTGTAGGCCTCTTGCGACGACGAGCGGGCCGCTTGACGGTAGGAAGCGAAACCGCCGCCGGAACCTTTGGAGGCGCCCTTGCCTCCGCCGCTCCGAAAGGGCGTCCGTAGTTGCAGGACTCCAAGGGCCCGGGCCGTCTCAGTATCCGCCTTGATGGCCTGAAGGGAATCGTCCACTGTCTTCCCAAACAGGTTGTTCCCGTCGAAGGGCATGTCCAGGACTCTGGTCTGGACGTCCTGCCGGAAATCCGTAGCTTTGAGCCATCCACGACGTCGAAGGCAAACGCCGTTGCCCAGCTGGCGGAACCCGGTGTCGGCGATGTCCGTCGCCACGGTGATGGCGTGGTCCGAGGCCACCTCACCTTCCTGCAGGATCTCAAGGGCCTCCGCCCTCTTGTCGTCCGGCAGAAAATCCAGCAGGGGAGCTATCTTGTACCAGAGCTCCCTGTCATAGCGGGCCACGATAGCCAAGGCGTTGGCCGCTTTAATCGTCGTCGCTGCCGACGAGATGACTCTACGTCCCATAGCATCCAATTTCTTTCCCTCGCCGTCCGGCGGGGAAGTCGATGTGGAGGCCGCACCCCCCCCCCCGCTTTCTTCCTGGCTGCCGCGGAGACGACGGAGTCCGGGGTAGGCTGCGCCCGGAGGCACAGGGGGGCCGTGTCCGGGACCCGGTACTTTTTCTCGTACCGGTCTCTTCTAGCTGGCGTCGTGGAAGGGTTCTTGAGGAGGGAAAGGCCCTCATCCCAAATGTCGTCCAACAGAGGCACTGAGAGGACCGTCTTCCTCTTGGCCTCGCGCCGCTGATAAAGGAAGCCTTCCTTTTTCTTCTCCTCAGGGCAGAGTTGGAAAAGCTCGGAAGCCCTGGAGATCATGGAGTGGAAAGATCCGATCTCGTCGGGCGGAGAAGCCCTGGTGGGAGGCGACGACGGAAAATCCTCGTCGTATGCCTCGTCGTCCGTACCCGTCGCTGCCGTGTCAGTCCCCGTATCATCCCCTCGGGTGGACGGGGAGGAGGGCTGGACGGGGCGCGACGGTTGAAAAGGAGGTGGTGGATGGATCCTTCTTTTCTTGGTAGGGGGAACACCAGAAGGTCCCGGTTCTGGATCCCCCGACGGGAGAGGTTCCTCCGTCGGTAACGGTAGCCTCGTCCTTATCTCGGAGCATAAGGACTGTATGGCCAACAAAATGGCCGCCGAGTTGTCTTGCGGTGCTGGCAGAGGGGAATCCGACGGGCGGGCAGGGGCCCCGTCGGTATCCTCGACGATGTCGTCGTCGTCACCTGCGTCGGGGTCCATTCCGACGGGCTGGCCTTCTTCCACGCCTAGGCCGTGGCTTAAGACCTCGATCAGCTCCTCTTCTGAGGTTGAGGCCGAATCTCCGACGACGCCCTGCCCCCCCTTCTTCTTCCCCACGGAGGGTTTCACGGGGGTCCTATCGATGGGCACAAAGGAAGACTCCTTCCGAGGAGGGAGGGAGATTCTGGGCCCTGAGGTCGCCACCACTGGTGCAGCCACCACAGGCTGAGCCAGGGCCGCCGCGACCGTTTCGATAGAGGGCTTGGTCAGATGGATCAAGGCCTTCACCACCTTAGGTGCGCTCACCGCCTTATCCTTGAGGGAGGGGGCACTGCCACGCTCCTCCTCTGCCTTAGAGCTCGACCGGGGCCTCTCCAGGAGCTTCGCCGGGTGCTCGGCCTTCCTCTTACCCGACCCAGAGCGTTGGCTCGTGGTTGATGGTGCCGGGGAGGGTGCGCCCTGCCTGGCGCCCGTAGAGCCCGAACGTTCGGCGCTCCCGGTGCCAGCGGACTCGCGGTGCTTGGCCTTATGTTGGGCCCCCGTCGCCGGGGCGCCCTCAAAGGTCTTAGAAGACCGCTCGGATTTCTTCTTCTTCTCGCCAGACGGGCTCTTACCCTCCAGCCAGTTGGCGAGACGTTGATGGCGGTCCTTCATGGCCCGTTCCGACATGTTGCCGCAAAACGCACAGTCCTTCTCCACGTGCGTCTTGTCCTCATGAAGGCAGTAAAGGCAGAAAGAGTGTTCGTCCTCCTTGAAGACGTTCTGCAGCTGGCATCCAGGGCAGACCCTGAACAGCTTTCCGGGCGTCGAGCTTCCCTTCTCCTGGGCCATCTCCGAGACCGGGCCTGAGAAGCTTCTGGATTCCTCCGAAGTGTAGCTCGACGAAATCTTCACCCTTGAGGGGCACAGATGAATCCGACACGGGTCCCCGTTGATCGGATGTAGGATCGGTGGAGCTTGAGGCTCTTTGACCGAAAGAATCGAAGTTTTTTTGTGAAAAAAGCGCGAAAAAAAGCACTAACGCTCGAGAGCAATAGCACGAGGATCCCAACACATGAACGTGCGGTAAAAATCTGAAGATGGCTGCCAGAGGCGGTGCTTAGGTAGAGGGCAGTCATTGGCTGTGGTCAGTATGACGCAGAGACCAGTGATTGGTTATTACTACGAAAGACAGATCAGAAACGAAACTGATACTGGTTTTTCTTTACCGAGGATTCCCAGCCTGGCGACGGGGAATATTCATGAGCATGTGAATCCATGCCAGACCCCATGCTGGAGAAGTATTATTATGATTATGGAATATTGGTAGGAAAGTGGAAGGATTTTTGGTAAACAACAGGAGCTGACTGAGCAGAGTTGATACTATTTCAAGGACTGACCCCAAGAAGCCTGGAGAGGCCATCATAGAAACAGATGAGATGCCCACATTGAAAACTGGGACCCAGACAACCAGCTGCCTTTGCTGAGGCAGTACTTCCAGACTGAGGGAGTCCCTGAGGATTCTCCAAAAAAAGGAATCCATTTTTTAAAATTAAATAAGAAAAACACAAATGTAACTCTAAATTGCCCACATAGATTGTCCAGGGTAACTGGGAGAATAGAGGGCTGGGAGCACAGGAGAATGCAATGACATCAGGAACAGAGGCTTAGTGTGTTACGGCGCCCTGTGTTTTACCATTTACATTAAGAACACATTAAGATGTTATTCTTTAAAACCCAATGCATTTTTGTATTGAAAGGGTGAGATTTAAAACTGGATTCAACTTTGGTGCACTTAAACACAGACTGTTTTTGTAAATTTAAGAACCACAAAATATAATCCTTGGATTAAGCTGGTATAGAGTCACACAGGCCATATGTCGCAAAATATTGCCTAAGGTGATATTAGTCATTAAAGCAGCTGGGGGTTTGCACAAAATGAATAAGTATATGGAATTAGATCTATTCAATACGAATTGTGCAGTGTTAAACCCCTGTAGTCTTTTGAATGCACAGGCAGACATGTGTGTAATGTGACAAGGACAGGGGGGTATTACCATTGTACATATTATTGGGGAAGATCAATCTCTGTCCCAAACATGTGGGGCTGAAGGAAAACTCAATAGAAATAGATTGAAAACAGTGCACACGCACACGTATATTTAATGCTGCACACAGCTATATACAAAGTCTCTCACACACACACACACACACACATAGATTGAAAGCAACACCCACATGTTTACTGGAAATTGCCCACACATGTTCAGAGAAAACTTTGCGTCCACAACCTGAGAAGACAACACACACATATTCAGAGTTGAATGCAAGAATATTTGAAAATATAATTCTTTGAAAATCAAACCTTCAGGAGCCAAATTAAGCTGGCCACTGTCTACAATCAAATAATCTGCACATAGCCTATACATTCCCTGCCTCACCCTGCACAGGGGAGTCAGTTGATTGTACATGTGCTTTAAATGTTAATTGTTTCAGTAACTTTCTACCATACTATACTTTTGATATTGGAAAAACTGTAATGTTTAAATACAATCGCCTCATGCTAACATGCTACAATTGAAGTATTCAGTGTTGTCTAGATAGATGCAAAGGTAGCAAAAATATTTAGTTTGCTTAGTGTCTTTTTGAGTACAATATATTTATACTGAACATTTGAAATTAAGGCTTATGATCACTGATAATAGTCAGATTCATACAAGCAGGGATTATTGATTTACCTGTAGTTATTTATATGAAAGGAGCAACAATGCTCTTTGGATCACAAAAGAACACACAACAGGTCAGAAATCCAATTTGACAGGAAGCAGTGAGCTTCTTACAATGGGGTGAGTTTGAGGCACATTCTGACCGAGTTAATGGAACAGTCACTGGGGAAAATATTTAAGTGGACATACAAAGATCAAGGACAACCAAGACTGGACATTTTTAAGTGCAGGTAGGCGGTACGGCCAGCTGTGCTCAGGATGTGACAATGTTGGGTGTATTGCTAGAGTGGAGGCAGAGGAAGTGAAGGACAGAGGCAGGTTAGAGGCGAGGGAAAAGGTTTTTGTTCTCCAGCATGGGTCTGGCATGGATTCACATACTCATGAATATTCTGTCAGGCTGGAAATCCTCAGTAAAAGAAAAAACTGCTTTCTCTTTTGCTTGAAAACTGCATTTCTCCTGTAAACCAATCACTGTCCTCTGGGTCATACTGCCCCCATCCAATGACAGTCCTCTCCCTAAGCTCCACCACTGATGGCCATCTTCAGATCTGATAAGCACGTAAAGTGGCACTATGAACCAAGAAGAGCCACAGAGGGGAAGGAGGGAGGGTTTGCATGGGAATCCATGCCAGACCCATGCTGGAGAAGAAGAGTTACAGTTAAGTAACTTAAACCTTCCCCAGCATGGGATCTGGCATGGATTCACATGCTTATGAATAACTATTACGCAGCAGTACACATACACCATCACGGGAGGTGGCAAGGCTCAACAGAAGCAATAAAACACTCACCCCTGGAACAGATTCACCACAAGTGAACAGGTTGTGTAACACTGCTTGGCTGACACGGGACCCCTCCCTGGAATCCCCGTCAATGCAGTGGAACCTTGTGAAGGTGTGCGTGGACTTACACGTAGCAGCCCTGCAGATGCCAAGCGGGGGCACACCAGAGAGAAACGCTGTTGTTGCTGCGATGGCTCTGGTGGAGTGGGCTCTTGGCTGACCCGGAAGATGCCTGTTAGCCAACCGATGGCAGTGCATGATGCAGCCGGAGAGCCACCTGGAGATGGAAGCCTTCGACAAGACCTTTCTGTGATTCACAGGTCCAAAATTGACGGACAACTGAGAAGTTTTCTGAAAGCCTTTTGTGCGTGCCACGTTATACTTCAAGGCACGGCAATGTCCATCGAATGCAATGCCCTCTCCACTGGCAACAACAGATTCGGGAACAATGTAGGCAACACCAAAGGCTCGTTGAGGTGGAACAGCGAAGGCACTTTCGGCATAAAGGTGGGGTGTGTATGCAGTACCATCCTTGCAGCGTGGAAGGATAAGTACAGCAGTTTGTAGGACAGGGTCTGGAGCTCCCCGACCCACCTTGCCGAGGTGACCCCGACCCACCTTGCCGAGGAAAGCAGTCTTCCACAAGAGGAACATCCGGGGAACTTGATGCATTGGTTCAAAGGGTGCCCCAGTGAGTTTAGTCAACACAAGATTGAGATCCCAAGCTGGAGCCTTCAAAAGTGGGAAAGTCCTGAAGAGGTCCACGATTAACTCCTTGACTAGTGTGTGAGACCACATGGATGGCCTACTGGGTTTTCTGGTGTAACGGGATATGGCTGCCAAGTGCCTTGATAGAGACTTGAGCCAGTCCAGCCATGGCTAAGGAAAGCAGGTATGGTAGGAGCTGCGGGGCGTGACACGCAGGGGAGTGATCCTCTGCACCTGGCACCATACAGAGAAATGCTTCCATTTAGGACTGTAGCACTTTAATGTGGAAGAGGCTCTGGCTTTGGTCAGGATATCCTTACATTACGTTGGCAAAGAATAATGTCCAAATTCTAGGGCTGCAGGAGCCAGGCCCTGAAGTTCGGCGACGCTGTGTCGTGGTGTAGAATCGCTTTTCCTACTCTGGTGAACTCTGGTGAGAAGATCAGGAAGTAGAGGCAGCCTGATCGATGGCGCCCTCGACAGATACCAGGTCCAGGTACTTTATCTGCCGGGGGTACACCAGAGCGACAAGTATCATCCTGCGATGACACTGCCGGTGTGTGTGTTGATCACTCATAGTAGGAGTGGGAATGGAGGAAAGGCGTAAAGTAAGAGTCCCTCCCACAGGAGCAAGAAAACATCCCCCATGCTTTTCGGCTGCGGGAACCTGCTGACGAACGTCTGACACTTGAGTTTGGCTCTGTCTTGAAGTGGACGATCTGGGGCTGACCACATTCGCAGAATAGAAGATCCACTTAGTCCTGGCGAAGCTCCCACTCGTGGCAAGAATTTAGCTCCCTGCTGAGCAAGTCTGAAATGGTATTCTTGGTGCCCGCCAGGTGAAAAGGCATGAGAAACATGTCCTGACGAAGGGCCCAGCGCCACAGCTCCTGGGCCTACTTGGAGAGAGCCGGAGAGCGCATCCCTCCCAGTTCCCGAATGTAGAACATGGTGGTGGCGCTGTCTGCGAAGATCCTTAAAACCTTGCCCATCAGCGATGGCAGGAAGGATTTGAGGGCCCAGAAGACCACCCAAAACTCCAGGATGTTGATGTGAAGAGTCTTTTCTTCTGGCAGCCAGAGGTCTCAGGTCGTGCAACTGCCCGGTGTGGGCTCCCCAACCTTCCAGGGAAGCATTCGTGGTGATTGTCCCCTGGTACAGTGGGACTTACAACAGAGCCTGTTCTGAGAGGTGAGGGCGCACGCCCCCCCACTATATCACTCGTCAGAACTCTTGTTGAGGGGGATCTTCTCCGTCCAGGATTCTGAGACATCCAGCCACATTGCATTCAGAAACTCATGAAGAGGCCTCATCTGCAGTCTGCAAAGGTTGATGCAGGAGGACATCATGCCCAGCAGCAACTTGACAGCTCACACCGTAGCCAACTGCGCCATATCTGGCTTGCAACAGTAGCCAACCACGCCGACAGGCACTGTACCTCCCCCAGAATGGCTACCACCCTCTCCTCCGAGGGCGACTCCAGACACGTAACTGTGTTGAGTCGGGCACCTAGCAACAGAGCGTTCTGCGATAGTTCCAAGTAGGACTTTGGGTAATTTATGGAAAATCACAGATCTGTCAGCAGACAGACTGTCCTTGTCGTGTGTTCGCTCGCCAATGCGTGGGAGCGGGATCGGATGAGCCATTCATCCAGATAAGGGTAGGAGTGGATGCCCTCTAGACGGAGGTGTGCTGCCACCAGAGTCAAGCACTTTGTAAAGACTCTTGGGGCCGACTTCAGGCCGAAGGGGAGCTCCTTGAACTGATAGTGTTGTCCCTGTACCAAGAACCGCAGGAATTTGCATTGTTTACGATGGGTGGGGAAGTGAAATTAGTCGTCCTCAGATCCAGAGACACCAGGAAGTCGCCTTGATCCAGCTGGTCAAGCATGTGCTGCAACGTGACCATCCTGAATTTCTGGTGGGATTTAAGTACTTGTTGAGGTGCCTCGTGCCAGGATCGGCCTCCACCCTTCTGTCTTCTTTCGGGCCAGAAAGTAGCTGGAGTACACTCCAGAGCCCCAGAGGCACTGGGGGATGGGATCTATTGCCCCCTTTTTTACCATGGCATGGACCTCTTGTAGCAGCTGTGTCACGTGCTGTTCTTGTCAAGCCACTGGTTGAGTACAAGGACACCTGTGTTGGAACTCCAAGGTGTGCCCCTGTCCGAGAGCATCCAGCACCCATCTGTCAGTGATTTTCTTCGACGCACTGATGAACCTCGCCAGCCGGCCTCCCACTAGGGTGTACAAGTGGGGGGTCAGAATCCACGGCCGGTTCAGGCCTGTTTTGGTGTTGGGGTCCTGAAGGTTGATGATAAGGGGTGTTATATCCCTTGGAGAACCTGCCAGACTTCCCTCTCGCGGAACGAAAGGACGATCACTGACATTGTTGCATGGTACCCAGCGAACGTGCCATCTACATTTTGATTACTTGCAGATACTCGTCTACGGTCTTGCCAAACAGGTTCTCACCATCAAATGGCATATCCAACACTTTCCACTGAAAGTCTGGTCTGGAGTTGGTGGCTTTGAGCCATCCCTGGCGCTGAAGGGACACTCCGTTGCCCATATGCCAGAAACCTGTGTCTGCGATGTCCACTGTAATGGCGTGGTCCGAGGCCACTTGAACAGAGCCAGAGCTTCCACTTTCTTATTGTCAGGTCGTAAGAAGTCCAGAATAGGGCCCAGTTTATATCATAGCTTCTGGTCATAGCAGAACAAAATGGCCAGGACATTAGTAGCTTTAACGGTGCTGACAGCAGTATAGATAATCCCATTTCCCATCACGTCCAGCTTCTTCCCCCTCCTGATCAGGGGGCACGATGTCGCTGATCGCTTATTGCCCGTGGCTGAAACCACAGAGTCGGATGAAGGCTGGAACTTTAGGCACTTAGTTGACAAATATTTCTTCTCGAGTCTATCCTGTTTAGGCACCGCAAGGTACGGGGTCTTCATTAGGGCCAAGCCCTCCTCAAAATATCGTCCAGTAAGGGGACGGACATGATGGTCTTTCGGCTGGACTCACATCTTTGGTAAAGGAATACTTCCTTTTTAGTCTGCTTGGGTACCAGATGAAACAGCTCTGAGATCCTGGACATCATAGTGTGAAACAAGCCGACCTCATCCGATGGAGAGGCCCTGTGGGCTTCATCCATGCCCAACGCTCACAGACTGGTGTCATCTTCCTTGTCGGTGTCCATGGCGGTAGCCGCCATATCTGTGCCTGTGTTTATGTGCGTTTCCGGATTCCCAGTGGGCGTCAAAGCCTGAGGCAGAGGTGTCGGGTGACATCTTGGGCCTGGTAGGTCCTTTGCCTTGCAACTGCGCTGGGGTGAGCTCCCAGGCTGCGGTCTTGGAGGGATCCTAGACGGTGCAGGGCCTGGAGTGGGAAGCAGTCTCTGCTGGATTTCTGAGACCAGCGTGTGCAACCTTGTCAGTATGTCAAGGGAAACGTCCCTCAGCTGAGGTGTGAAAGGAACAACTGGTGGTGGTTCAGGACTGATGTGCCTTCTTTGGCAAGGCAGTGAACCGAGCTCCCTCCATGGAGACCCCTCCCCCCCCCACACTGATACGGGTCCCTGACAACCTTCGTGGACAAAATAATAATCTTCGGGCAGATCATCCTCGCCCTAGCTGGTATAAATCTGAACTGGCTTCTCTGGGACAGCCTGCGTGCTCATACCCTTCTTAGGATCAGTAGGAGCCTTACCCGTTCCCCTATCCAGAGACTTCTGGGCGGAGCGGCCACGGATGCTGTCCCCTTTTCAGGGGCCTTCGTAGGTGCCGCAGCAGCCACCTCACACCTTGGTGGCAATGACACTCTAGGAGTAGCTGTTGTCCTCACCGTGGACACCACCTTCGTGTCCAGTCCCCCCCTTTGATCAAGAAGTGATGGCCATCAACAAGCTCGTCGACAGGATGGTTGTAGCCTTCGTTGATATGGTGTGGGTGCCGATGAGGAAGTCGTTCTGTCCGGCTTAACCGCCGATGATAATGCCGCAACAAAGAACCAGCTATCCATCTTTCCTTCAGTGCCTTATCCACTGATGGTAAGAGTTTAGACGGAGTCAAGCACTTTCTCTTAGAGGGAGCACACCTCACCAGTAGGCTTGCCGTAGAAGTAGTTGGTGACAGAGACCTCGTTGTTCCCATACTGGAACCGGCAGATGCGGCGAACCGAGTAGGATCAACGTTGTATAGTCTGGCCTGGGAGCGGGACGCCCTCAACCTCTTTTCTGAGGGAGTACATTCCTAGGATCGGCCAGTCCAAGAGGAAGCATGAGCATGCCCTGAAGCAGAGTCAGAGGCCTTTCCCAGATTTCAACCAGGCTGTCTTTTTTGAAAATCCCTGGCAAACCTTGCATCCCTCATCATGGTACAGATGCAGGCAATACAGACATTTGTGGTGTCGATCTTTGACATACACATTCCTCAACCCACACTTCGCAGAAAAGAGATGTCTCTTCAAACTCTGTGCGGTCATGGTGAAGGGGCGCAAAGTAGGCTCAAACAAAGCCCGACCCTTCTCGAAACTCGCTGAAGATCCGCAATGTAGTGTGATCTTCGCCGACAGCGGGTCCCCGCTGCCGGTAGTCGACCTCTGGTCGAACAATGACACAAAGATAAGTCAAAATATACTTAAAATGTGTTGAAACAATATGAAAAATAGCTCAGAGAGCAAAAACAGGACTCCCAACACTGAAGCTTGCAGTAAAAATCTGAAGGTGGCCACTCCAGGGGTGGAGTTTAGGGAGAGGACTGTCATTGGATGGGGGCAGTATGACCCAGAGGTCAGTGATTGATTTAGAGGAGGAATAAAATTTTAAAGCTAAAGTGAAACTGTTTTTCTTTTACCGAGGATTCTCAGCCGGATGACGGGGAATATTCATGAGCATGAAAATCCATGCCAGACACATTGATCCCAATGGATTCTATTCAGTAAGTTTATCATTCCAAGATGGCGCGTGGTGTTCCGCACTGGACATTTCCACCGTAAACGGACTCGTAGGTAGAGTGTTACTAGAACACCTAGGCAACCGGCGCCTATATCTTGAGTTGCGAAATCGCGATCACACAATACCGGCAAATGAATAAGACATGCGTCGTGGATGATAGCAGATTCGGATTACAGCTGCAACTGCGATCTACACATCATCAACGGATGTGGGTGAAACAAGGTAATACACTAACCCACAACACGGCCACAGACCGCTCAATATTGTGTATTTACAATACTTAGCTAATCCGCTCAACTTACGTAGGACTCGAACTCCTAGAGAAAAGCATAAGGACAGAGACACTACCCTTACAGAGCTCTGTCTGAGGAACAGTGCGAGAACTGTTTAAAGGCGCTTTAGATGCACATGTGGGCGAACTGAAACCACAGGACACTTCAAGCACCAACAGTGATAACAAGGTAACAATCAGATATTGGTGTGATCAGAGTACATTTGCAATGATGGACTAATGAAAGGCATCTTTAAGGTTCAGAACCCTATTAAAACTAATCTGACGTTTTGCAAAATAGGGACCACTCGCATAGAACAATGGGATTGATGTCCATCACCACTGAGTAACAGCCCAAGACTGCAACTTAATTCGGGAAGAAGCAACTCGAAATCCCGAGTGCTACATCCACAGAGCAGGTGGGTGTCTTGTTGCACTTTAGGGCTATACGCAGGTTAGTGGCTCTCCGGCCATTACACAGGAGAGCAGTTTAGCACCAGTAAAGCGACTGAAAGGCATCTTTTTATGCTTTTCTTGCAACAGGCATCGTAGGACCACGACGCAGCCCTGCCACAACACTAATAAATATGTTGTACACCCCTGCAAGAGCCAGCCAAGGTAACCAAGCATGGATGTAGGTTCAATGTTCATTTATAGAACCTTAATATAATGCAAGCCATAACAGCCTATTCTATTGTTTGTTTTATAGTGACAAAACAAGCAGATTTTAACAGACAGACGCCAGCCAGGCACCCACAATAGGAAGCAAATTTATCTAATTCGCCTGAAGAAGGTTCTATATTTAACATAACAGAAACACGTTGAGATTGTGACCTGTGGATTAGTGCATAGGGAGAAATAGTAATAGAGAGTATATAATAACAATTTGACCATTGTGTTTGCAAACATTGTTTTTCGCTACACACACTTTGTTTTGAACAATGACAACTCCGTGTCTGTGTAATTCCTATTTGTAATCAATATTAATGGTTGCATTTTACCAGTTTTTGAACAGAAACGTGTGATTAATGTACTTGCTTGTTTTTAGTTGTGTATTGATATATAATTTTTAAATAATTACACTATGTTTAGTGACTATTAGGCTATCTTTTAATAGCTAGACCCCTCATTATCCTCTCTATTTCAAAGTTTAACTACTGAATCCATGCCAGACCCCATGCTGGAGAAAGGTAGCCACACTCAATGAGACACTCCCCTCAAACAAATGTATCGGAACTCAGATCCTTCTTAGACCTTGAAAGCTCTTGTACGCGATATATAAAGGACTTTTCAACAATCAGCAAACTACTGAGAGCGCTCACAAAGCAGCATGTACCCATTTCCCTGGTCCCCGCAATGTCAGGAGGCATTCACCATCATTCGAGACTGCATATCGGAGCCAGAGACTATGGACCATTTTAATGTGACAAGAGACACTGAATTAACGGTGGATGCAAGTCCAGTGGAACTCGGTGCCATTTTAACCCAAAAGGCAGACGAGAGCACGCAACAGAGGCACATCATCTGCTACACCAGCAGAAGCCCATCAAGGATCGAACAGGCTTACTCACAGGGCGCGAAAGAGCCTGGCAGTTATCTAGGCCTGTGAGCAGTCATTTGTTTCTCTACGGAAAACTATTTACTATAATCACAGACCACCAGGCATTATTTCTGTATGGCAACGGTCAAGCGAAAATGCTGCCGTGCATAGCCCGATGGGGTCTTCACCTTCAAGACTATGCATTGAGATCATTCACAGACCTGGAAGGAGGAAAATCCTGCCAATTTCTTATTGCGACACCCGAGAAAGGCAGAATCACCTGAGCCATCGGTGGCAGACAGGTATATCAGGTACATGCCTCACATATTGGATCCAGTTAAAATCACTCAAAAAAGGCAGAAAAGGATTTAGCTCTAAGAATCGTCATTGAAGGTGTTCAATCAGGAAAGTGGAAGAGGGCGAAGGAAAGAAGTCAACAAGAATTGGCAGAGCTGAAGAGAGATGTGGACAAATTGCTATTAGTAAGAGATGAACTATCGGTGTCGGATGAGACAGTCCTACTCAAAGGACACAAACGGGTAATGCCGGGATTATTGAGGAGAGTGGTGGAACTAGCCCATGAGGGGCACAGAGGGATTGCATCAACCAAGAGTATGCTAAGGCAGAAAGGATGGTTCCTTCATCTGGATGCGCTAGTAGAGGAAACACTTGAGGAATGTCCCACATGCTGCCTTATTACACTGGCAAGACATCCCGAACCAGGACAAATGACAGAGTTACCGGAGCGGGTCTGGGATAAAATCGCAATCGATTTCCTTGGACCAATTAAAGGTGGAAAAATATGCACTAGCTGTAATGGATGAATACTCATGATTCCCTGAAGCACAAATAGTGGGATCCACAGCAGCACACCCTGTCATACTGGTGCTGAAGAGGATCTTCACTACCTATGGCATCCTGGGCAAGTCAAATCGGATAAGGGGCCTCCATGTACAAGCCCAGACTTTAGGACTTTTGCGGAATAAATGGGTTTTGCTCAAAGTAAAGTGACCCCTCTGTGCCCCCAAGCCAATGGGACAATTGAACGGTTCATGGGACACCTAAAAAGTGTGCTTCAAATTTCTCACCGACAGGACAACCCCATCAACAGGTGTTATATCAGCTATTACGGGACTATTATAGCACACTACACAAAACAGCTCTACTGGGAAATGTCCCACAGAGGTAATGTTTTGAAAAAACATACGTACTCGGATACCACATCTTACAAGTGAATAAGAGAAATACTGGGAAGATGACACCATGAGGGCCTACGATGAGGTCACAAAAAAGAAAAGAAACACTGTCCTCGAGAGAGGAGCGAAGAGGTCTCAACTGGAGATAGGAGAAGTAGTGGTAGTAAAGCAACCCCAAACCAACAAGCACACGGCTATCTTCCATGAGAGTCCATTAATAACTGGCAAAAAAGCATCCATGATAACGGCAGAAGGAGGTCAAAGATGAGTGACTAGGAATTCCTCACACTTCAGGAAGATAAATAAAGAGTGGAGACAGAAGAGCAGGAGAACGGAGGTAGATGATATTAAGAAAATCGGACTGGGAGGGTCCATCCTGAGCCCCTGTACCAGTCTGATCATCAGGAGCAGACCCCCCCAAGTCACCACACAACACAATAGTCATCGACACAGATGACCATGGAGAAGATCACATCATGAGTCCCTCTGTATGCTCCCACCAAATTGGCTTTCCCACCCTGAGTCTCAGGATATTGTCTCATGCGCCCTCAAAACATCTATTTTGAATAGTTTGGTTTGTACCAGTCTGCTTCACATGCTTGCAAAAGTCCTTAGCTCAGAAAGGTGCCGGACAGCTGTTTTAGAGTTCGTTCACTCATGGCACGCACAAAATAAAGCAAGGTATGCCAAGAGCCAACAGTTCGTCAATATTTAAAGTGCAATCGAATTGAACTGGTTGGAAAAAAAAGATGCAGTTAGTTCAGGGATAAAACAATGATTCGCCATCAGCGAATTTCATTTTAACACAAGCCTTAAACAACAACATAAAAACATAATTTCCACCCACAATAACACGAATTATAATCATATACTTACTCTCGAAGTGTAGACAAAGATAAAATATACAAAGGTATATATTCGCTTTAGATTGAATCTATACCATACACGGGAACGGACTAAAAACTGGGAAATGAACAAATTAAATGATCGCGTGGGATGTCGATTTGTTGAATGTAATGAATCGTATGAAACGTTGAAACATCTTATACTGTACTGCCCGCATTTTAAGAATACAAGGACACTCAAATTGAGGAAATTTGCGGAAATTGAATTTGAGGACTGTCTTGAAGTTTTGTGGACCAGAATGATGCAGGGATGTCACAAACCCTTAATATATGAATTGGCAAGTTTTTGTAAACACATTGAGAATGAATTAGAGCTACTTTTGTAATTGCAAAATGATCATTTGTAATATTTTTAAATTTTGTAAAGGTTCTGCATGAATTGTTGTGTATTATGAACCAAATGCAAATAAAAAAAAAATAATAATAATACTTTAACAATTGGTGCTCTTGCCAGTATTTTCTACACCACTAGACTTCGATATCGGAGATCTAAGTTAGTTGTATGGATGTACGAGAAACACAGTTAATATTTGCGACGTGCAAGGTGTTCACCAGCAAAGAGATCTATTCCAAGGTCAGCCTATACAGGTAGTGATCCGCCCTCGGAATCACTCCCTGCGTAGTAGTCTGATACACCAGGGAATTTGCACACTATTTTATTACACAGTGTACCCATCAAAGCTCAAGCCAAAATGTGTTTGAATCTTTATGTGATTTAATGGTCTTCTGTTGTATTTTCAAGTAACTTTTATTAACTATTTGTTGAAGGTACACCTGTTTTTCATTGTTAACACCCATGGACCTTCCACGTTCAGATTGGTGTTTTTTAGTTATGTTACCACTGCACTATGCTATTAACTGATGAATCAAGATCGAATAAATACATTGATCTACACATTACTCGCTATCATATAGGACGAGTGCTTTTCTTTTTCCAAACAATTGTGTAAAAAAAAGGAAACCCAATACGTATATAGGCCCCTTATTATATTGAACTTTCTTTCTTTTCCTCAACGTTATGTGTTTACCACAAGCGTTTATGTTACTTATTGTTTTACAACGTAATACTGGTTGAGTGCGATAACAGGTGTTACCTATGTAACTGTCAACATTTTCAAAGCCCACTCTTATCCAACTCGCTTGCACTCCCTTGGAACCAGAAGGGCCTATTTCTGCAGAGCTGTGCTATACGTTCATTACGTACTTTGTTACACACGTGCACACAATGTTGTCACCTTTTGTTAATCATGCGCGAGTTACTACATTTTTTAGGCATCGCCAATAAGTAAAACACTTGATTACAACCAACAAAATGGGTCTACCAGAATGGTAGTTGCCTACCAATAACATACATAGCACGCGGGTGCTGGGATACGTACGACACCATAAAATCAGCACGGAGAAATGGCCTTCTCAAGCAGCCTAGCCATTCAGTCTTTAACAATTAAGTATTGCAGCCTCGAGACAGCGTCCCCTGTTGTACAATCAATGCTACACTAGTACGTTTCAAAACGCGGAAACGCTTAGTTTAAACATGCATTTAAACAGGTATTTCCGCCTTAAGCTATCAAATACGAAACACAGCTTTCCTGAAATGAATATTAGATGTAAGCAGAAATGGCCGCCACATTGTATGTGCTGGGGGAGTCCTCTACCTGAAGGTGCATATTCTTGCTGGAAAAAATGCAGCTGAACGTAAGACTGCAGCATGAAGCCTGTCACATAAAGTAGATGGATTGCTATTCCCAGAGGCTGGCTTTAGGCAAAGAATTAAAGGAGAGGAGGAGAAAATGACAAGCGGCCACGCGCCACTAGGCAAACAATAGACAGGACTCGCGCCTTCCCCCACAAAGACATGGCACTTTGTCTCACATGGCAGAAAAGGCGACAAGACCAGCACAAATCCTTTCAGAAAACGCAGCAATAAAGGGAAATAAGCCATACCTCTTCTGGGGTTTTATTGTTCGATCTTCTCGCTGCCTTTTCTTTGAGTCGCTTTTCCTATGAGAACAACCAGAAACACACAAAGTAAGACACCAATTCTTGGCCATAAACATGTAATATATAACAACGATTTTACTCAGCATAGTTATGACATTTTTAGCTTCAAAAACACGTGTTTTGTTATTCTTACAGAAATTGTGCACTTTCTGAATATACATTTACTGAGCAAAAATGTTTCTATTCATTTGCAATTCGAAAAATTGTTAAATAATTGCACCTAGAATATTGTCAGTACTTTTGAAACAGGACATAGCCCAAGTATGTTGATGGGATTTTCAGACAAATGTAACAAGGTAGTCATTTTCATGCATGTGTTGTAAATATTTAGTAAGACAACGAAAGTGTTATGATCACTGGGGTTACAATACAAAAGGATTACAAAAAGTACAGTATAGTACAAATATATACAAGATTTACAGGATATGGTAGAATGCAGTGTGAATTAACAAGGGAGTGGGGGGTCCTGGGAGTCCCTCTGCCAGACATTAGTCCTGGTTACGAGAGCCTTACCCAGATTCTTTAGCTCACTATCTTTCACAGAGAAGAAATATCTAAAACATATCAGTCTTTGTCCTGCCCTGGGAAAGGCTGTCGTAACCAGGACTAATGTCTGGCAGAGGGTCACCCCCTTGTTAATTTGCAATGCAGTGTGAGACAGCTGTATACAGGATAGCAGTATAGTACAATAAAGTGTGTGGCAAAGCAGGTGAGTTTTGACCGTAAAGGATACAGTAATATGCTAATCTACGGAGAAGGTACTGGGACAGTTTCTGGTAGTGGATGACTAACAGGGTCAGAGGTCTTTGGATGTGAGCCAGATTTTGAGGTTTTTCCTAAATTTATGGAAGAATTGGGGAGATTTTAGGGAGGTGGGTACTTAGGGAGTTCCATAGTTGGGTGGCCATGACAGGAAAGCTGCTGCCACCAGCTTTGTCCAATCTAAACCTCGGGACTCTAAGGCAGCGTGAGTTTGAGGATCTGGTAGTTCGTGTAGGAACATTCCTGACAAATCTTTCGGTAGACACTGCAGGGCTGCGTTGTTGATGCATATGTGCGTAAGGGAGGCTGTTTTGAGATGGATTCTGTCCTTGATAGATAGCCAAGTGTTGTCTCTTCTGATCAAAGAGATATGTTGTCTTCTAGAGATGCTTAATGCTGTTCTCAGTGCGTTGTTTTGATTTGAAGGATCTGGAGTTTGTTGATATATTTGTTGGCTCCTATATACAGTGCTTTGCAATAGTCGATTTTAGAGAGAATTAGGGCTCTAGCCAGCGTAATGCAACTATCTGCAGAGAGAAATGGTTTGCAGGCGTGGATCAGCTTGTAGGTGTAAGCGGTCAGCGAAGCCGTGGCACTAACTTGTTTATGTAGGCTCAGGGAAGAGTCTAAGTAGAAACCCAGGGTCTTTACCTCTTTAGCGATCTTGATGTTATTGCCACCAATGTTGAACGATAGGTATTGGTCGCCCAATTTCTTCTGGTTGTGGGTTGTGGGGGGGCTAAGAATAGCAGTTCTGTCTTCTCATCATTCAGACACAGCCCATGTGTGGCCATCCAAGCCTGCATGATGAGGTACATTTTGTTACCCAAAGCTAGATCCTTCTCGTTATCGCCCATCAAAAGGTATGAGGATCTGGGTGTCATCTGCATAGTTGGTGTAGGTGACACCCAGATAGGTAGTCTAGGTCATCAAACAGTGGTTTGGTAGATACATTATACATGCTGGGCGAAACACAAGATCCTTGCAGGACTCCTCAAGTTATAGTGATTGGATCAGCTGCTGCCTCTGATGAGAAAACTCATTGATCTGTTACTTAAGAAAGATTGGATCCAAGCTGTTGCTTCTACTGAGAAATGGGTCGCTGAAGAAAGGTGTCTACAGAACACCTTGTGATCGATTAAGTCAAAAGCGGCTGACAAATCCAGAAGAAGCAAGAGGGCAGGATTTCCTTTGTCTTTAAAGTCATCAATCTGGATCTTCAGGTCAATCAAGACTGTTTCAGTGTCTTGTTGGGGTCTGAAGCCAGATTGTCAGGAACTCTGTGATTATTGCGACCCTCACAATTGCGACGGCCGAAAAAGCAGACTTTTTTTTAAACCCCTCTACTCTGTTTTTCCATCACATATATATGTGGGGGGGGGAGACCCCCTGCAACACCCCCCATATTAATATTATATTCTATACCCCCCCCACATATATATGTGGTGTAAGGCTGATCTAAAAAATAAGTCGGCATTTTTGGCTGTCGTAATTGTGAGGGCAGCATTTTGGTACAATTCCGATTGTCGGAATCCTAGTAGATTGTTAGATTCTAAGTAAGATTGAATCTGGATATAAGCTGCTTTATCTATGATTTTTTAACAGAAAAGGGACGGTTATTGGTTTAAAGTTGGTGGGGATACTTGGGTCAAGAGAGGGATTCTTTAGAAGCGGGCTTACCCAGGAGTTTTTTAGATTGTTGGGGACAGTGCACGAGTGAAAGGATGAATTGATAAGTGTGGTGACTAGTTTGTTTGCGGCTTCTTTAATAGTTGATGCCGGGCAGGAATCACCTTGGCAGTTAGAAGGTTTTGGTGAAGCTTTGATATTTTCCACTTCTAGGGTGGAAACTTGGGTAAAGTTGAATCGTTGGGGGGAGGGGGTTTGGGGAGGTTTAGGCAGGGTTTTGAGTTTTTTTTTTGCATTGAGATAGGAGTTTCGTTTTTTTGGCGGCTATTTTGTCTCAGAGTAAGGCACTCTTACTAGCTAATGCATCCTGGATCTTAGTGCACCAAGTTTTGTCTTTGATGCAATTATCTGTTGGAGGGATGGGGACTCCAGTTCTCTCAGTATGGTAAAGAGTTCTCTTGTGCTTGAACTGGCTTTTTCAATTCTGTCGTTGTAGGTGTCACGTTTTGTAAATGTCCAATACATTTCGGACCAAAGCCAGTCCATCGTTAGGGACCACATCAGTCTCCTTTTTTTGGTAGCATTTTCGTGATTGATCAAGGGGCTGTGCGCTGTGGTCACAGTTTGTACAGAACGAATGTTGTATGAGCCATACTAAGAAATAAAAAAAGAACAGGTATTTAATAAATGTCCCAGTAAGTGTAAAGTTAGAAAGGGAATATGATGCAGTAGTTTATTTCTGCTATTCACACAGAACACTAACAAGACGAATGGCATTAAAAGGCACATTTAAAATTCAAGATGACCCATATATTTTTCAAATCAACACAGTCATCATGATTTTGACGGATACATGAAGGGCACATTGAATACAATGTAGGATTCGATGGTGAGGACAAAAGACTGACTAGTATCATTAGACAGAACAAATTACCTACTTATCACTAATGTTCTTTCTGATGGATGTTCCTCCCATAGACTCATCTATAATACAATATTCTATATCGAGTAGCAGTTGCCTTTGGAAACGTTTTGCCAGCAGGGGGAGCTGTGTCAGCTCTGCTCACGCTGTTGTGTGCACAGTATATATGGACCTGCAGCAACGCTTTACCTCGGATCCACTCTTTTTTCCTAGCACTCATGGACTGAGGGACCGCAGAACTAAGAGGTGTACAAGCTATCGGTCAAGAGGGGCAGGTTAGGAAGACATTAAGTAATTTGTGGAAGCAACATCTATCAGATCAGGAAAAACATTACTGAGAGGCAAGTAATTTGTTTTTCTAACTAAATGATTTCTCCCATGGATTCCTCATCTATTATAGAGTTCCAAAGCAGCACGTAGACCTGGAGGAGCAAGCAGTGCGAGGATGCAACACCTAGACCGGAAACCTCTGGACGGCTGTTCGAGCTAAGCAAGCATCCCCTGAGAAAGACTCAAAGCAGTAATGTTTGGCAAATGTGTGCAACGAGACCCATGTGGCTACTGACGAATATTCACAACTGGTAGCCCTCTCTGCAGGGCAGAGGTGGAAGCAAGCCCTCAGTTTAAATGTGCCCCGAGACCCTTATACATCCTTCACAGCTAGATCAAAGCATTCTGAGAAGCACCATATGATCTACATTTCCAAGGCATGCTTAGTTACCGCACTACCAGCATGAGCACCACATAACTCACAAACAGCTGGTCATCATTCCTGACATCCCTCGTCCGAGAGAAGTCATAGCTGAGGGCCCACATCGGGTACAGCCGATGGAATCACTCCTCAGTCTTATAAGGGTGGAATGGAGGGAACAAACAGGAAGATGGACCTTCTGAGAGAGGTAAAAATGTGAAACCACCTTGAGGATGAAAAATGTTCTTACTCTCACAAACACCTTCTCCTTCGAAAAACAGAGTAGGGAGGTTTAACAGATTATGCCTGGAGCACACGCAACCATCTCACGGATTCCAGAAAGTTTAACTAGAGAGTGAGCAACCTTAATGCACACGAATTCAGGGGCTCAAATGGAGTTCCCATTTGAAAAGTCAGAACTAAATTTAAATCTCACGTATGAACAACAAAGTAGAGTGATGGAAACTGGTTGCACAATCCCCACATAGGTATCCCTTCACAGTACCAGTCTGTAGGCTGGTCTGGGTAAAAGTAAGAAATCTAGAACAGAGGATGTAGGACCGATGAAAGGGTCCAGACCTCTTTCCAGACACCAAGCTGAGAATTACTGCCACCTGGAGGCATAAATGATTTTGGTAGCAGTCCTCCAAGCTGAAATCACATCCAAGACGCCATCCGTCGAATGCCATTATTTGCATCTCATCCTTTCAGCAGCCAAGAATGTAGGTTCATGATGCTGAGGTTCCGTTGAGGACCCACCTCTGAGACAGGGAGAGTAGGTGCACACTCCTTGGGAGGCCCCAGGGAGGGCATATGGACATGCCCAGAGCTCTGGGTACACGGATCAGAGAAACACAGTCGGAGACTTGAAAAAGGTCTTACATGTTGCCCAGGAACTGAGATGACTGACAGCGAAGTAGCCATTCATGCTCAGTTTGACCCAGGCACCACCAGGATGCATGAGAACACGAGAGACAGAAGGTGCAGAAAAGCAGAGGATGGGACCAGCTTCTGGCATCAGAAGACATGAACTATCTGGAAGATGTTTGCCACTCAATCCTCCGGTGGGAAGGTCTTGCCCAGTTGCATGTCCAGACCGCACAGATACATTTGAGGGACAGAGATGGCAAAAAATGTGACTTCTTGAAATTGGGAAAGAAGCCTAAACTGTGCAACAGGCTGCATGTGCGGGACAGATGTGCATAGGCCAGGTCTGGGAGCAGGATCAGACGAGGCAGTTGTCCATGTAGGGAAAGACATGCACACTTTCCCTCCTGAGGCAACCAATGCCAGCAGTTTGGTGAAGAATCTTTAGCGCCATAGACCGACTGCAATGCAGGATCTTGAACTGGTAGTGGAGAGATCCCGCCACAAACCTGAGGTGCTTCCTGAGCTTGAGCTGTATCGGCACATGGAAGTAGATGTCTGAAGGTACAGAGAAGATAACCAGTCCTGCATATCAAGGGCTTGAAGGATCTGGGCCAGAGTAACTATTCTAAACTTGTCCTTGTGCAGGTACAAGTTTAAAGGGCCTCAGATTAAGAATGGGACGCTAGTCCCTGCCCTTTTTAGGAAGCAGAAAGCACAGATAATACCAACCTTAGCCTTAATACGAGTAGGCCTCAACTCTATGGGACCCTTTGCCAGAAGCTGACAGGCCTCTTCTAGCAGGAGAGGATCCAGAGGCAGAGAGGGGTTGGATGGAGGATGGTGTGAAAGGAGTTTAACAAGGAGGCAGCAATAATCCAGTGTCACAACCTGCAAGGCCCAAGCATGGGACCTTGTACAATTTATTTATTTTAGTATTTGTATAGCGCGCTACAACCCAATGCCATTCCTCGCTGAACAAAGAGATTCCCACCCTACTGGGTTACAATGTTTGAAGTTTTCTTAAAAGCAGCTTCATTCTTGGGGCTGTAGAGGGTGCTTCCGAGAGGACGCCCCCTGTCTGTACTCTGCAGCATCTTCTCTGGTCAGGGAGGAAGGAGGCAACACAGCTGCTGCTTGCTTGAGGTTTCATAACCCATGACATAATGCGAATTAGAGAGAAAGGGTTGTAACCCCCTTCCTCTTGCGGCAGAAGCAGAGTGCTGCTGGAAAGGCAAGCCCAGGGACTTTGCCGTGGCTTTGTATGACAAACCATTGAAGGCAAATCATCAGCCTTTGCCCCAAAGAGGCTGTGCCCATTGAAGGGCATGTCCAGGAGTTTCAACTGACCATCTGAAGCGAACCCTGAGGTCCTCCATCCAGGACTGGCTCCTGAGGATTGTACATATGGCCACAGCACACAGTACACAATCAGTCACGTGAATCTGGAGTGCTGCCTCTCTGCCATCCTACACTAGGGCTAAGTACTAGGGTTGAAGCCCTCTCTCATATCTCCCATCAGGAGATTCTAACCTACCTCTGACATCACAGTTGTAAGGGTGCAAAAGTATGTCTTTAAAACAGTGGGGCCATGGTTGTTGGTAAAGACTTGTATTCTCAAACATGGGACGGGATCCTTGAGGGAATGTTTCCTTATCCCCAGGTTGCAAAGAAAAATGATAAAGTTCTGAATTGGAGCTTATTTTTAAAGTTACAGTTCAATCTCAACTGATGGGGGAAATGTCTCCCTTCACCTGGCCTTTCTCAGGCTTCTGGTCTTAGATGCGGGTCCCAGACCCCCGTTGGCAGACCTGGTTTGCTTTCCTTCCATGCATTGTGACGAAGAAGAGGGATTGTGCTTCTCTTCCTCACTCGTACACCTGGTTCACTACCCTGCCAGGTATTCTTTTGACTGAATTTACTTAAGCCAGTCTCTGTATATGAATATGGGTCTCGGACACTGCTTCCCAGGTTTCCCATGCTTTTCCAATGTTCCCCGACAATCCTGGTACCTTCAGGTTCAACGCTGGGTCTCCTCTGTATGGTTGGGGCATTCCAACAGATCTTCTCAGGTTACCATGCATGCTCTCTCACACACGGGTTCCACGCTCCCTGTGGCGGCTTCGGAGCGGTGCCAGCAAGACGGCTGGAGGCTCTCTCCACGACCGCTCCCTCTCACCTGGTCGAGGCTAATCCAGCGGCTTTGTATGCTTTCCCGCATTCTCTCCCTCTCTCGCGGGGTCGGTTCCTTCTGTGGTGGCTCCACAGCAAAGAAGGCTGGTCGGCTGGAGACACTCTCCATGACACCTGGTTCAGGGTTTGCTTCTGCCTGGCCTCCTTCCTTCCAACTCTTTATTCGGTCTGCCGACTGCAGACCGGATTGAGGAACCTCTGCAGAGGATCTCTGTGTCCCGGTTTGCGGTCTCCTCTCCACGCCAGGTCGGACAACTTCTTGGCCCTTGGCTCCTCCTCTGATGAACCCTCTCTCTGGTCAGTCCTTTCCTTATATTTACCCTTGTGCTCGTATTGGCTGTAGAGTGTCTAGACAGCTCATGTTGGTTCCGTGCAGTGTTCTTCGTTGCTACGCACCTAACTAGTCCCAGTAGTTTTTCTTAGTGAGTTCTTTAATTAACACCTGCCTATTCCACCTTGTCTCAGTGTCGCTTACTTCTGTGGCACTACAGTAATACAAAGGAGACGAGGGAAAGGATGGAGAAGGTCTCATGGGAAGGTGCTCCACCCAGGGAAGCAGGGATGACATCCTGGGATTGGTCACACAGTCCAGAGGGCAAAAGAGAATTTGGCCAAGGTGCAAGGCACATTGACTTTGCGCGATCAAGCCTCCAGTTCTTACTCTCCGTTAGGAGGGATGGAGGTTGTCATAAGGCAGGCTGTCGCAGTTTGAACCACCAAGCTCTCTAGGTGGAGAGAAAAGTCAGATCAGAGGGTGCCAGGTGGTGCTTCTATGTCAGGTCTCCATCAACTAGAGTGACTTCTCCCACACCATATAAACTGGAGCTTTAAAAGCCAGATTAAAGGACTGCATGTTCTCTCTTTAAGGGTCCTCATCCAGTATGTCAGTTAACTTGAACTAGCATTAATGGGATAGAGTCACCATCCTTATCAAATACTTGACATCGTCAGCATAAATTTGCCCATTGGAACTGAGGCATATTCTAGGGGTGGCAAAAGGCACATAGGTGATTTGGTGGCCAGCTCTGGGAGCTCCTCATCCAAAGGCAGAGCAGCATGGCACCAGTCTGGGTCAGAGACCTTTGGTGCGGGAGCCAAGCCCATAGACGTGTAGTCACAGCCTCTCAAGGGATCCCTGCTGACTCCTTCAAATGCAGTGGACCGCTTTGAGGCCACAGGAAAGGATGGGCATTATTTGCATGGACATAAAGGAAGTCCTGGAGCCTGTATCAGCTGACAAACAAGCCAAGAGTACAAGCATGTGCATGTGTTTTGGGACTGGAGTCGTCAAAATGTGTTCAAAAGAAACAATACACTGACATTGGTTTATCTGGAGTTGTGCATGAAAGTGTACCACTTGTTGAGAAGGAGTATCAGAAGTGTGTTTTGGCAGTGCAGAATTTGAAACCTGGAAGTTCAATTCAATTCACAAGAAGGGCCCTTTTTGACAGAATGTGAAACAACTGGAAGAAAAGTGTTGTGATGACGCAATGTGTTGTGACTCATGGTGTCAAGATTCCAGGTCAAGTGCTAATGTGTCACAGGCTAATAGGCTGGCAGAAAGTCTAAACCTGCACAGGATAGGTGTCAAGAGAAAAACTGTGAAATACTACATGCAATCGTGTGAGGAGGAGGAAACAATAAATATGCAGACGATACACAGATCTACGTTAGCCTAAAGCAACCTTTGGAGGTAGTGGAGCAAGTTGTGAAGTGTGCTGAAAAAAAATCCAACTGTGGATGTTGGAAAATAAACTCCAGCTAAATCCCTCGAAAACCGAAATTGTCGTCTTTGGCCCTAAAAAGAAGCTGGCAGTGTGTTACAGTAGTTAATTAGTAATGTCTGTAGAACGTATGCTCATAGAACTTATACAAGTAATAGATTCCAGAATACAGAGTTGCTAATGATGCTTGCTTAAGAAGTTTCCCGGTGGCGTTACGCTCCGGGGGCTCTGGTATTAAACCTCTATAAAACGTATTAAAGCCTCTGTCATTTTATTACAATTGGTGACGAGGCGCCTTACAGATTGAGTCCCCCGGAGTTCATCCAGTGCCATGAGATCAACAGAAAGCTGTGCGCCTGCATTACCCGGCATCGGATGGTCACTTAAATAGCAGGAAGCGCCACAGGAACAGGGAAAAGGTTTTTCCTGCTTCAACGGTGTCCACGAACAATCAGCGAGGTGAGCGAGCGAGATATGTAAGCAGAAAAAGAAAGTATTGAGGAAATTACTGACCCGCAGCGAAGCGCGTGAGCACAGCAACTTAAGAATCCCCAACGGCCTCAATTCTTACAGTAAAGAACCTTACGGTGTGCTAATGTGTGGCAGGCATCTTTGGGACATTAGCATATGTTGATGTGCAGCCATAGCAACCAGATTACGAAGCGCATTAATACGCGCATCAGCTGGCAGACCGAAGACATTGAACTGTCCGCACAGCGGGAGTTTCCGAGAGAGGAGAAGTCAATTGTGTAAACGTGTCAATTACACAAACGTGCACCACATTTACAATAATACCAACGTAGGAACATGAACTGGCACAGGGAATGAGGTGTTAATGAACGGTGAACGCACCGAACTGCACAGATAATTAGTGAACATTGACAAGACCGCTAATAATAACCAAAAGTGAACCATACGTGAACGGAACAGATAATTGGCATGTGTTGAAAAGGCTGCTGATGAGAACTGAAAGTGAACCAGATGCATACTGAGTGCAACGTTTGCAGGTTCGGCTCTACATTCAAAATTGACACCATGATTAAGTGCCACATGCAAAAATGTTGATCCCACTTGAAGCGAAGAAGTAGAACACCACCACATCAATCATACAACTGGTGCGACAGTGGGTACATTCTAAGTAGCCTATGAGCATAATCCACACGAAGGCTGCACACCAAGGGGTAACCATGATCCTTCTTTCTAAGGATTGATCTGTGGAGCTACAGCCACACCTTAGAACTCAGCGAACAAGACAGTGATAATAAAGAGGTATCCTATCACCATGCAACATGTCACAGCACCAGTGCATTATCTTCCGTGCCCTGGAAGTCCTACGTGTCCCTGGGAACAATGGATTGACGGCTTTCAAGTATACCTAAGGGCTATTGGTGGCAACAAATATGATGATGATTTTAAGGAGGCCACATTACTGAACTGTTTTGGGGCAGAGGCTTTAAGGATTTTCAGAGCACTCCCTGACCCGGATGATGCAGAGGGCGGCTCTGGTGACAACAACTGCAAGTTTGAAAGTGCTCTAGGGAAACTCGCCAAACACTTTGGCAACAAAACTAATGCTGTATTGGAAAGATACAAATTCTTTTCTAGACGACAGCTGAAAGGCGAGTCGATTGTTGCCTATATAGCGTCTCTCAGAGGACTCATGTCCACATGTAATTTCACTGGCGTTGGCGAAGAATATTTAAGGGATCAACTTGTGTTGAATGTAGCTGACCCGCCCATACAGCAGAGATTGTGGCAAACCAACAACCCGTCATTGGAGCAAGCCATGGAAATAGCCAGAAGTATGGAACTTGATGATCGCTGCATGAGAGAAAGATTTGACAAGGCAGAAGAGTCTTTGGTGGCAATGGTGAGGAGGATGACCACTAACAATTCAAGAGCTAACTCTAGAAGAGGCAGAGATGCAGGATACAGGAACCAAAATCCAAGCCGCAGAAATGCGGCTGGTACAGACAGAACGATAGTGATAAGGAATGCCCCACGGCAGCTGTTGGGTGCTACAAATGTGGTCACATAGGACATTTTGGTAAAGTATGCAGAAATGTACGTGGTAGGATGAGTAGAGTCAGTAGATACCCCTCCAACAGGATGTCGAGAGGGACTGTAAAGGCCATTGAGGAGAGTCAAGGGCAAGATGGTATGCTGACCATCAATCAAGACAATGCACATGTACAAATACTCACTGTCTCTTTGATACAACAGACTAGGGGACCATGGGTGAATATGCAAATAAATGGTATATCTTTGCCCATCATGGCGGACACTGGATCCCTGTACACTATGGTAGATAAAGACTTTTGTTGAAGTATTGTCTGGCAAAATGCAGGAGATATAATGTACTGGAGTGAGAGCAACGGGGTATGGAAAGACCCCCATAGACATTATTGGATGCACATGGATCAAGTTGAAGTTCCAAGATAGAGAAACATATTGCAGGTTGTACATAGCAAAAAATGGCTCATCTGTAGTAGGTTGGGAGGAACAAGCTGTTCTGCGAGTCAGAATACACCCGGGAGAGGAAGTTCCTATTCTGAGCATACTAAAGGACAACAGTGACATTAAGGCTGCACTAGCTAAACAATTTCCCAGAGTGTTTAGTGAAAAGATTGGACTTTTAGAGGGTTTTCAGCATAAGATAGTTCTCAAGAGAGGAGCTATACCCATAGCTCACAAGGTTCGAGGCGTTCCAATTGGCACAAAGGAAGCATTGAGAAATGAACTGACACGCCTTTGTAAACAGAACATAATAGAGCCCATAGAAAGCTCAGAATGGCTCGCCCCAACAGTGTTGATGAAAAAAACCTGATGGTACCATAAGGATGTGCGTGGACTTGAGAGACCTTAATAAAAACATTTGAAAAGACAGGCATCCTCTCCCAAATATAAGTGAATTATTAACAACAATGAAGCCAGCCAAGTTCTTTAGTACCCTTGACCTGTCCTCGGCTTACCCTCAGATTGCTTTAGAAGAAAAGTCAAAAAGTCTCACATCATTTGCCACTCCTTTAGGTGCATTCATGTTTAAAAGAATGCCTTTTGGCCTTGCCTCAGCTGCTGCAGTGTTTCAAAGACTGATGTCATATCTATTTGGAGGGCTTGAAGGTGTACAGTGCTTCCAAGATGACATTCTCATTTCAGCCAGCACTGAGGAGGAGCATGATGCGAACCTAATGGGGGTTTTACAAGTAATTCAGAAAAGTGGTCTGACTTTAAAATTGGAAAAATGCAAGATCAAATGCGACAAAGTGTCATATTTGGGACACTCAATTGATGCCAGGGGAATTAGCTCTAAGGAAGAATTGATGAACACCATATTAAGTATTGCTGAACCAGAAAACCAAGATCAGTTAACAAGTTTCTTAGGTATGACAGAATATTACTCTAAATTTGTGGATGACTACACTAATAAAACCAAAAACATGAGAGATCTTATGAAGAAATCAGCAAAATACATATGGTCAGATGAATGCAAGAACGAATGTCATGATGCCTACCTCCAAGGAGCCAGGTCCGACCCAGCAACCCCAGAGGCAGGCATCATTCCCCCCAGGGAAGTGCCAGCGGGCCCAAGCTGGGGCCCTTTGGACACAGTCCTGGCGCCCTAGGCGCCAGGCTCATGTTGGACCCCTGTCCTGGCGCCTTAGGCGCCAGGCTCATAAAGCTAGACAAGTGTTCAGGTGTTTTAATGTGCACTTACCTGATGCAGACCATGCTGCTACATCCAGGCCCTCTTGAGGCCTGAATGGAACTACTTTACCTGTGGGACTACTTTCCCCTGGGTGTGGTTGGGAAAGGATACATACCTGATCGGTGGAAGGATACATACCTGGAACTTCTTCCAAAGCTATTTAAACCACGCCGGATCAGCAACTCACGCTTCGCGTTGTTCTGCTCCTCACAGCTGGACGCTCACCGTGTCAGCTCCTGCATCTGGACTTCAGCCACGCCTGTCAGCATCCTGGGTCACCTGCTAAGAGAGAATTGGAGAGAAAGACCACCTTACCTGCTAAAGCTGCATCACGGAGACATCACACCGACAATCCTGAAAGGGAGGACATCATTTTAAAAGCATTTTGCTTTGATCGCTGCAGCGCTGCATTTCACTCACCTTTCATGGGCACCTCCATCTTCAGCAGCGATCATCCGGATCTGCAGCCACTTCCCAGAGCCTAGAGAGAAAAAGACAAGAACACAAGGTGAGAGAAGGAAGGGAATAGGAAAAGCTCAGTTTCCTTCTAAGACTTACCTGTTGGGTCATTCCCATTTCATTTCGGGTCCTGCCGCTTCCTGGCATTCCGGACCCCGGCCCCTATGGGGAAAAAAGACAAAGACATTGAATGAGCGAATGCAAAGACATTACCCGAACGCTCATCCAGAACTTACCTGTCATTTACTGGAACTGCACGTTTCACTTCGGGTCGGCGCCATATCTCGAGCATTCCGAACCCCAACCCCTAAGGGGAAAAAGACATAAGCGTTCGCGCTTGCTGCAATAAGACAATGAACATTATTATTAAGCTTGAACTTTTGAACTTGCTACAGAACTCTTACAGCGCCTTACCTGAATAGTCAAGCTTATTTGAACTCCCATCAAACCTCAATCCAGTGAAGTAACTGGGTTTCAACGCGCCCCTGCATCAGAAGCAGGATGGAGAGATCATCCTTCCAGACCCTAAGGTGAGACTTCACAGGGAAATCGAGGAAGGGTTTCGTGGAGGGTTGGAAGTGAGTGGGAGGCTTGAGCATTATTCCGTCAGTGGGTAATACTCCCTTTTCACGCACAGGGGAATATTCCTGCGAGCCAGAGAGTCCATCTTCAGAGTCCTGCGCTTCACCACTGAAGAAGCATCAGCACTCGAAGCCAGACCTGCGCCTCCGTGGGGATCAGGTGAGCGTGACAGAACGCGAAGCCTACCCAAAATTTCCCACCCGGGCGCTATGGAGACTTCCGAGACAGATCAGCTGGCCCAGCTTTTGGGGGAATTACGGGCAGAAGTGCACTCAGCCCGCTAGGAGACTAACACTCTCAAAAGAGAACTGATCCTATCCAAGGAAAGAACAGATGACATGGCCAAAAGGTTATTGCAGGCCCAGGCAGGGCACACTCCTTTACCTAATTCCGGAGGTACTTCCACATCAATGGGTGTGAATAACCCGGTACAAATCAATCTACCTGGACACATGCCTTTGGCCCCGCCTGAACGTTTTGCGGGGGATCCCAAGAAATATGCCTTCTTTATGAACCAATGTCGTTTACACTTTCTATGCAGACCCGGGGCCTTCCCTAACGACCAGACCAAGGTAGCCTTTATACTATCTTACCTCAGTGGCAGTGCTGCCGATTGGTCTATTCCATTGGTAAATCAGGATGATCCCATTCTCCAGAATTTTCAGGGTTTCCAGGCCAGCATGGAAAGATTGTTTGCTCGACACTCTCAAGGACAGGCCCTTGATAACGAACTGCTATCCTTACGACAAGGTAATCAGGATCTCCTGTCCTACGTTGCCACCTTTAATAGACTGGTTGTGGAAACTGGATGGCCAGAAAACAAAAGGATCACATTGTTTCATCGAGGCCTGCGCGGAGAGCTTAAGGATGTTCTAGCTCAGATAGTAGATCCACCCCAGGTCTGCGCAAACTACATAGACTTGGTGGTTCAACTTGATCACAGACTTCAAAATAGAAAAGCAGATCGGTTCAAGTACGAAACCCGAGTACCGATCAAAACCCACGCTAACTCCAAGAGTACCGACGTATCCGAACCTATGCAAATCGGCGGTGTTAAAGGACCATTAACGCAGAAGGAACGAGAGAGAAGGCGGCAAATGCAACTTTGTCTGTATTGCGGGACTTCCGGTCACTTTCTTCGAAATTGTCCGGTTAAACCACCTAAGAAGGTGGTTGGAGCCACTGATAACGATTTTTTGACACCTGATTCGGGAAACGACCTAGCCCGACAAGTGTAGGGGGTCCACTTGCCGAGCTTGAAAACAAACTCTTTGACCTCGCATTTTGTCATGCCAATGGTGCTCGTGGACCCAAAACAGCCTCAGCTGTTGCATGCTATAAAAGCATACATCGACAGTGGAGCTATTGGAAATTACATAGACCGTGAATTGGCTTCCAGGATTAAGCTCCCTCTCCGCCTGAAAGTAACCCAAGATGTCATTACTACAGTAGATGGAACCGAAATAGCCTCAGGGCCTGTAACGCATTCCACTGTTGAAATGACACTGGTGGGTCAGGATGGACATCGGGAAGCAATCGTGTTTGATGTGATCAAGGCCCCACAATTTCAAGTAATTCTTGGAATTCTTTGGTTAGAAACACATAATCCCAGAATTGACTGGCGAGCAAAGAAGATAAGTTTTCCTGATTGTGAACCAACTTGTTACCCAAGAAATCCAGTTATGGGTCTAGCCTCAGCAACTTCCACCCCTGTACAGCTACCGTCAGAATACCAAGAATTCCAAGACGTTTTTCAGAAAGAACAGGCTAACACTTTACCTCCCCATCGGTCTTATGATTGCCAAATCGATCTGGTACCCAATGCTCAACTACCTTGTAGTAGGATTTATGCTCTTACGGAACCTGAGAACCTACATTTGCGTCAGTATTTAGATCAGTACCTAGCCAATGGTTTTATTCGCCCGTCCAAGTCTCCTGTCTCCTTAGCTCTATTCTTCGTGCCGAAAAAAGAGGGCGACTTTAGAACATGTATAGACTATCGCGCCCTAAATCAAATAACGATTAAAAATCGTTATCCTCTGCCCTTGATCCCTGAGCTTATCGAACAGGTGATAGACGCTTGTGTGTACACCAAGTTAGATCTCCGAGGAGCTTATCACCTGGTGCGTATAAAAGAAGGCGACGAATGGAAGACTGCATTCCGCACCAAATTTGGGCTCTTCGAATATCAGGTGATGCCCTTCGGTTTGTGCAATGCACCTGCCGCCTTTCAGTACTTTATGAATGATGTTCTTCGGGAACTTATCAACATCTGTGTCACTGTTTATATTGACGACATCCTGGTGTACTCTTCTTCAGAATCCGATCACAGAAAACATGTTAGGGCAGTTCTTGAGAAATTGCGCCAGCACAGACTATTTGCAAAGCTCGAAAAATGCGTTTTTCAGACCACAGAAGTGGAGTTTCTCGGATTCATCCTGACACCTCAAGGAGTCCGAATGGACTCGCGAAAGGTGGACGCCATCCTCAAATGGCCATCTCCTAGCTCGGTGAAGGGAGTTCAGAGCATGCTCGGCTTCACCAATTTCTATCGAAGATTCATCCCGGAATTTTCCCGAACAGTCCAACCCATCACAGCTCTCCTAAAGAAAAACAAACGCTTTGAATGGACTCGAGGCCGAACAAGCCTTTCAGGACCCGAAAACCAAATTCACCTCTGCACCTATATTGAAGCACCCGCACCCAGATCTCCCTTACTTTGTGGAAACCGACGCATCCAGTTCGGCCATGGGAGCTGTCCTATCGCAAAGAGACCCAGAAACTAACTAACTACACCGTGCGGCCTTTTGGTCCAGGAAATGTTCTCCTCCTGAAATCAACTACGCAATTACCGACAAAGAGTTACTGGCTATTAAATCTGCTTTCAAGGCTTGGCGTCACTACCTTCTCGGGGCAAGACACACCATCACCGTAATTACGGACCACAGAAATTTACAGTATTTAATGACGGCCAAAGCTCAATCTTCACGACAACTCCGATGGGCTCTATTCTTTGCGGAATTTGATTTTGTAATTCCTATCGCCCTGGCTGCAAGAATGGTAAAGCGGACGCCTTATCCCGGATTGGCATGGAAGAACCCAATTCGAGTTTAGAACCTGTGCCAATCATACCTGAACAAAGAATCTTAGGCCTAACTTCATTGCAAACTATTGAGGACATCCAAACGCAAGTAAAACAACTTCTAGACTCTTCAGCCTTACTGGAATGGAGTCAAAAGGGTCCTCATTACACCGTTAAGGATGACTTACCCTACTTCCAGGAGCGGTTGTTTCTGCCTAGTAAAGAATTGCAAGAACCTGTTATTGCCCATCATCATGAATCATTAATGGAAGGACACCATGGTATCGATAAAACGGAGGAAAAAATCAAACGCCACTTCTGGTGGCCTTCTTGGAGAAAAGACAGTCTTTTGTATTGTCTTGCGGAATTTGCGCCCAAAACAAGGGTCAAAAGAAAAGGCCAGCCGGCCTACTTCAAACCTTGGATATTCCACCGGCACCATGGCACACCTTGTCAATGGACTTTATAACAGACCTGCCTCCTTGTGCTGGTTACAACACTATCCTTGTATTTGTGGATCTATTCTCCAAAATGGCCCACTTTATCCCTTTAAAAGGTTTGCCTTCAGCTTCCACCTTAGCCAAGGAATTTCTGGAGAATATAGTTCGCATACATGGTTTCCCTTCCATATTCGTCTCGGATCGTGGAAGTCAATTTATCTCCCATTTTTGGAAGAAGTGTTGCCAACTAGCACAAATTGATGTGCGGTTATCCACCAGCCACCACCCCCAGACCGACGGACAAACCGAGAGAACCAATCAGACTCTCGAGCAATATCTTCGGTGCATGTTACACCAATCCGAGTTAAATTGGAAAGACATCCTTTGGATCGCAGAATATGCATACAACAATTCAGTGCATTCTGGAACCGGACAAACTCCTTTTTATACTTTGTATGGTCACCATCCTCGGACCTCTGATCTAGATCCACCCCTGACCCTGGAAATGCCCGCAGTAAATCATCTGCATTCCACAATAACCCGAGCCTTCAAAGAAGCTGCAACTCATCTACAGCAAGCCAAGAAAAAGTATAAAGAAAACGCTGATTTGCACCGAAGTAAAACTCTTCCTTACCAAGTAGGAGACCAGGTATGGCTAGCAACGAAACATTTACCCCTCAAAGGCCCGCGAACCTTCAATCCCAGATTCATAGGACCTTATCCCATCAAGGCTATAATCAATCCCGTGGCCTTTAAACTGGATTTACCGTCTAACATGCGTATTCATCCAGTTTTTCATGCATCACTTTTGAAGCCAGTACAACCAGGGACCCGACTGTCCAAGCCTCCAGACCCAGTTCAAATTGATGGGGAATTAGAATTCGAAGTTAAAGGCATTTTAGACTCCAAGGTGTTAAAGTCCAAACTCTTCTATCTTGTTGACTGGAAGGGATATGGACCTCAGGAGAGATCGTGGGAGCCTAGTAACCATGTTCACGCACCTCGATTAATACAAAGGTTCCACCGGAGGTTTCCAAACAAGCCAAAACCCCCGGAGGGAACAACCTTGGGAGGGGCCTTGAGGGGGGGTACTGTCATGATGCCTACCTCCAAGGAGCCAGGTCCGACCCAGCAACCCCAGAGGCAGGCATCATTCCCCCCAGGGAAGTGCCAGCGGGCCCAAGCTGGGGCCCTTTGGACACAGTCCTGGCGCCTTAGGCGCCAGGCTCATGTTGGACCCCTGTCCTGGAGCCTTAGGCGCCAGGCTCATAAAGCTAGACAAGTGTTCAAGTGTTTTAATGTGCACTTACCTGATGCAGACCATGCTGCTACATCCAGGCCCTCTTGAGGCCTGAATGGAACTACTTTACCTGTGGGACTACTTTCCCCTGGGTGTGGTCGGGGAAGGATACATACCTGATCGGTGGAAGGATACATACCTGGAACTTCTTCCAAAGCTATTTAAACCATGACCGATCAGCAACTCACGCTTCGCGTTGTTCTGCTCCTCGCAGCTGGACGCTCACCGTGTCAGCTCCTGCATCTGGACTTCAGCCACGCCTGTCAGCATCCTGGGTCACCTGCTAAGAGAGAATTGGAGATAAAGAAGACCTTACCTGCTAAAGCTGCATCACAGAGACATCACACCGACAATCCTGAAAGGGAAGACATCATTTTAAAAGCATTTCGCTTCGATCGCTGCAGCGCTGCATTTCACTCACCTTTCCTGGGCACCTCCATCTTCAGCAGCGATCATCCGGATCCGCAGCCACTTCCCAGAGCCTAGAGAGAAAAAGACAAGAACACAAGGTGAGAGAAGGAAGGGAATAGGAAAATCTCAGTTTCCTTCTAAGACTTACCTGTTGGGTCATTCCCATTTCATTTCGGGTCCTGCCGCTTCCTGGCATTCGGGACCCCGGCCCCTCTGGGGAAAAAAGACAAAGACATTGAATGAGCGAATGCAAAGACATTACCCGAACGCTCATCCAGAACTTACCTGTCATTTACTGGAACTGCACGTTTCACTTCGGGTCGGCGCCATATCTCCGGCATTCCGAACCCCAACCCCTAAGGGGAAAAAGACATAAGCGTTAGCGCTTGCTGCAATAAGACAATGAACATTATTATTAAGCTTGAACTTTTGAACTTGCTACAGAACTCTTACAGCGCCTTACCTGAATAGTCAAGCTTATTTGAACTCCCATCAAACCTCAATCCAGTGAAGTAACTGGGTTTCAACGCGCCCCTGCATCAGAAGCAGGATGGAGAACTCATCCTTCCAGACCCTAAGGTGAGACTTCACGGGGAATCGAGGAAGGGTATTGTGGAGGGTTGGAAGGGAGTGGGAGGCTTGAGCATTATTCCGTCAGTGGGTAATACTCCCTTTTCACGCACAGGGGAATATTCCTGCGAGCCAGAGAGTCCATCTTCAGAGCCCTGCGCTTCACCATTGAAGAAGCATCAGCACTCGAAGCCAGACCTGCGCCTCCGTGGGAATCAGGTGAGCGTGACAACGAATTTGAATGCATAAACACTGCCATCAACCAAGCACCAACATTGGGAATGTTTGACTGCAAAGGGAGAATAATTTCAGTCGACGCCAGTAAAGTTGGCTTAGGAGTGGGGTTCTGGAACAGCTTCAGAACAAGGTATGGTAACCATTGCATTTGCATCAAGAGTTATGAGAGGGGCAGAGTTGAACTACTCCACTATAGAAAGGGAAGCCCTAGGGGTGAAGTGGATTTTAGAACGTTTTAGAAATCTAATATGGCGTTTACCAGTTCTTATCAAGACTGACCACAAACCGCTGGTGCATGTTTTACAGTCTAAGGCACCCCACTTGATATCACTGAGGACTAGGCGGTGGATTCTGTATATAATGCAGTATAATCTCCACATATGTTAGACACCCGGCACACAGAACCAAGTGGCTGATTGTTTTTCAAGACTGTCAACCAACCATGGAACCAGGATCGAGTCCATGGATGACGACATTATTGCCACCATAAATCCAGGCAACGCTAAGGATGAATGGAAAAATATTGCCGACACAGATCCAGAGCAAGTAGAGATCAGAAAGGCTAGTGATTGGAAAGAGTATGAACAAAGTCTGGGAGATTTTGTGCATATCAAGGAAGAGCCATCTATGGACTCAGAACACATATACAGAGGTGATCGAATAATTCCTCCTGTGCAAGTAAGACGCAAATTACTTGCTCTGGCCCATGAGGGACATCTTGGAAGGAGCTTTACCAAGAAGAGAGTGAGAAGTAATTATTGGTGGGCGAGTATGTGGAGAGAGGCAGAAGAGATTGTTAAGAACTGCACGGCATGCGCCGCAAGTGATAAGAACCGGAGGAAAACACCACTGCAACCAATAGAGACCCCAAAGAGTGTATGGTCCAAATTGGCGATCAATGTCATGGGCCATATGAAAACCTTGATACAGTTAAAATATACATTATAGTCCTAGTAGACTACACCTCAAAGTGGGTAGAGGGGGGAGTGTCAAAAGGGAGCATTACCACTGAGAAGAGTTTGAATTTTTTGAGTGAAGTTTTCAACAGAGAAGGTGAGCCCAAAGAGTTAGTGTCTGACAATGGTTCTCAGTTCACATCACTAGAATTCCAAGGATTCTTGAGGGATAGAGCAATTGAACATATAACAAATTTGCTGTATTATCCCATTGCCAACAGACTCGTAGAGAGAATGAATAGATTCGGAAAGAGTGTGATTCAATTGGCCATAGCTAACTCCCTTTCATGGAGAGAAACGCTCAAAGAAGCACTGTGTGCTTATAGGTCACCTCAATATTCCACCACGAACGTTGAACCGTTCACCATGATGCGTGGCAGAGTGGCATCCAATTGATTGAGACCGGCCTGGATGTTCATGGACACAGGTGAGGCAAGGTTGGATATTGACTATATTTTAAGGAATGTAAAAGAGAAACAGGTGAAATACAAAAACTGTTACGACCGCAGGAATGGAGTGAAGGAAAAGATTATCAAAGAGGGAGAGTGGGTTTGCATCAGAGAACCCAGGAAAACATTGAAAGGTGAATCCAGATTCAGATCGACACAGAGAGTAAAGAGTTGTCATGGCAAATCAGTGGTGTTGGAGGATGGGAAAAGATGGTCTTGCGATGATGTGGTGAGAATAGAGAAAGATCTCAATAAACCAAGCACAAGTAAGGATATCAACCTAAGTACATCAGACCAAATGAACAAAAACACTTTCAAGAGACCAAGCACCAGTAAGGGCAACGATCAAGGAACGCCTGACCACATCAGCAAGAATTCTGTAAATAGTTACCATGAAGGAAAAAGTGATGCTCTTAAGGGTGGACTATCTAAGAGAAACCGGAAAATTATTCAAAACTTTAACAAGGATTACTTCTACTACTAGTATTGGTCAACCTTCGTGGTCTCACGTATCCTTTTGCATAATCCCAAGAGAAATGTAAATTCTATCTTAATGTTTCCCGCTTTCTTCCCCATTCTTTTATCTTGCCTTTGTATAACTCATTCAGTTTTCATTATTTGTTCTATACCTCATTCAATATTTGTTTTTTTATAAGGGAGGGAGATGTTATAGTAGTTAATTAGTAATGCCCACAGAACATATGCTCATAGAACGTATACACGTAATAGATTCCAGAATATGGAGTTTCTAATGATGCTTGCTTAAGAAGTTTCCCAGTGGCTTTACGCTCCGGGAGCTCTGGTATTAAACCTCTATAAACGTATTAAAGCCTCTGTCATTTTACTATACCATGGTGATACCCCTCCGTTCCCTGCCCCATTTTATTCGGGACTGCAACCAATTATACACAGTCTAAAAAATGTGGGTTTATTTGGCAGTCAAGTCTAAGCTGCAATTCACAGGTTAATCATATTATTAAGTCTTTCTTTTATGTACTGAAACTTTTAAAACCTGTGCTTTCACTGATTTTTGAGAAGGACCACCACATTGTAGTAGGAACCCTTACCAATTATAAATTGGACTACAATGCTTTATCAGGAATCCCAAAATAGCAATTGCAGCACTTACAGGTGGCTCAAAATTCAGCAGTCCACTTGATTTTCTCAGTGCCACCAAAAACATCTATTTCGGAGTTCCGGAGAGCCCTCGATTGGTTACCTGTTCAACAGCGGATAGCGTTTAAGATCTTATGCTTTGTTAAATGCACTCATGGGCTTGCTCTAACCTATTTGACATCTAAAATTGTACCCCACTGTCCCACTCGCTCCTTGCTTTCTAGGGGACATACTCTATTAGATTTTACCTCTCTCGAGAACAACCACCTGGGGAGGTAGACGGTTCGCCCATGTGGGCCCTCGTGCCTGGAACTACCTTCCTCTATATCTGTGGCAAATTCACTCTCTCCCCAGGTTTTAAAAGGAACTGAAAAGGAACACGTTGCTTACCTTGTTCTCCAGCATGGGTCTGGCATGGATTCACATGCTCATGAATATTCCCCGTCATCAGCCTGGGAATCCTCAGTAAAAGAAAAAACAGTTTCACTTTCACTTACAAACTGTATTTCTGCTTTAAACCAAACACTGTCCTCTGGTTTATACTGCCCCCATCCAATGACAGCCCTCTCCCTAAACCCCTCCTCTGGCAGCCATCTTCAGATATGGTAAGCACGTAAAGTGGGAGTAGGACCAAGAAGAGACGCAGAGGGATCGGAGGGAGGGTTCCTATGTGAATCCATGCCAGACCCATGTTATGTTATGTTATGTTATTTTGCATTTATATAGCGCCTTATATACCATTGGTATGATCTGAAGGCGCTGGTAGATTGAACGCCCTTGGGAACCGAAGTTCAGATCAGTAGAGAGAGTAGAGGGAGTCAAAAGTTGCGTGTGAGCACCGGGTATGTGTGCAGCTCATGCGGTATTCATGTGATAGCTGCTTCTTAGCTGTAGGTGAGGTGGTTGAGAGATCAGGAGTATGTGTTCGTTCCGGCAGGGGTAATCCAGACCGGATGCGGCTGCGTTAGGCCTGAGAAAAACGCCTGGCTGGGGGTGTGTAACCAGCAGTGTTTACTTAGAATGATGTGGAGTGAGCGGCGGATGTTGGTATGAGAACAGTTATACTATATGGTGTCATAGTATCTCTGTGTTCTAGTTGAGTGGTGATGTAAAGGAGAGAGTAGGTTTGGTGGTGAGATATGAGTAATATGCTTTTTTGAACGTTCTCTGCATTCCAAACCATACTATATACTTCTATATACGCAATTCTATGCGCGCGTTTGCTCCAGGCACTAATCCACTTTATGCCCTCATACGTATTATGCACTCACCCCTTCTATGTACTCCCGTACTTACCACACTCACCCCCTCTAGGCACTCTCCCCCTCTACGCACTTGTCCGCTCTATACATTCATCTTCTCCAGCGATCTACATACTCTCCGCACATCCAAATTCATCCGCTATACACACTCATGCGCATTACTTGCTTCTCTTGTGGATACCTGCAGATACGACCCGGAACTGTCACATGCTCTACATACTCATCCGCTCCACGTATTCATCTGCTCTACACACTCATCTGTTCGAGATGCTCATCCATTCTATACACTTATCCAATTTACTTATTCATTCGATTTCCACACTCATTTGAATTAAGTAGTCATCTGTTCTTCCATTCAGCGCGTTCGTCAGTTCCACCTGCTTCATCAATTCTAATTATCTCATCTGTGCCATTCATTTCATTTGCTCCTTATGCATTCCGTCGATTTGAGCAGTTTAACTCTCTTTACTGTTTCCGTATGATTTATTCTTATTGGCCCTTTTACTGCTTTTATCTACTTTATTTGTTTAATTCTTATTGGCACTTTTACTGCTTTGATCTACTTTATTCGTTTAGTTCTGTTTGTCCTTCTAGTTTATATTAGGGGTTATTAGCTGTCAATTTCTCGGATCAGGTAGTTTGTTGGATTGGTGTCATTGAGTTGTTGTTAGACTGTTTGGTTAGTATGGTACGATTGGCTTTATGGGAAGAGCCAGGTTTTTAGCAGTTTGCGGAAAGACGTTAGGTCCTCAGTTAGGCGGATGTGGGGTGGGAGTGAATTCCATAGCGTGGGGGCCAAGGCTGAGAATGATGATCCGCCTAATCTGACAGAGTTTGTCTTCGGTATGACTAGGAGGCCGGTTGCGCTCGATCTTAGGGTTTGTGGGGGGTTGTAGGATTTTAGTTTGTCTTGAAGATATTGAGGTCCGGTTTTATGCAATGCTCTATGGGAGATGCATAAGGTTTTGAAGGTCACCCTTCGGGCTACTGGAAGCCAGTGCTGCATCTTAAGGGCCGGGGAGACGTGACCTCTCGGGCCAAGCGCAAGTAGCAATTTGGCTGCCACATTTTGTGCTCTTTGGAGTTTATTCAGTTGGTACACATGGACTCTGAGGTATAGGGGGTTTGCGTAGTCCAGTCTTGATATAACGATTGATTGGAACGCGGAGAGTCTGTTGGGAAAGGAAAGATACGGAAAGATGCGCCTAAGGGTTTTAAGGTGGTAGTGGCAGGACTTTGAGACGTTGTTGACTTGGCGAGAGAGTGTTAGGTCAGAGTCCAGGGTGCATCCAAGATTTTTCACTGATTTGGCGGCGGTCGGTGAGTTGCCCATGGCGGGTGGCCATGGTAGTGGGTGCGGAAGAAGTTCTGTGTTGCCACATATCATGATTTCCGTTTTAGAGGGGTTTAACAGGAGGTGGCTTTGGGTCATCCAGAGTTCTATGTCAAGGAGGCATGAGGCCAGGTCAGGTTGGGAGTTGGGTTTTGAGTTAAGGAGTTTTAGAATTAGTTGCGTGTCGTCGGCGTAGTTGTAGCACAGGATGTTGTGTGAGCGAATTATTGGTGGGAGGGTGATCAGGTAGAGATTGAACAGGAGGGCAGATAGGCATGCTCCTTGTGGGACTCCCGTGTCGAATGGTCGGGCTTGGGAGGTATAGCTGGAGAGTATCGTTATTTGGTACCTATCTTTGAGGAAAGAGGCTATCCATTTAAGAGCGGTTCCACGAATTCCTAGGGAGTGGAGGCGGTCTAGGAGGATTGAGTGATTGATCGTGTCAAAGGCGGCGGATAGGTCGAGAAGGATTAGAGCGGTGCATCCCGCGGAGTCGGCCGTCATTTTAAGGTCGTCCCAGATCGAGGTTAGGGTGGTTTCAGTTCCGTGACATGCTCTGAAACCTGACTGGGTGGGGTCTAGGAGATTGTTGGCTTCGACAAAAGCATTTAGTTGGGAGTAGGCGGTTCGGTCAATGAGTTTGGCAAGGAACCTGGTGTTTGAGATGGGGCGGTAGTTTTTGGGGTCGAGAGGGTTGAGCGAAGGTTTTTTAATTAGAGGTTTGACGTGAACCATTTTGAATGCGTCGGGAAAGATACCAGAGGAAAGGGAGGCATTTATGATAGCTCTTGCGTGTTCTCCTGCAAAGGTGGAAGCGAAAAATGTCTTTAAGAGTTGTGGCTGGGCAAGGGTCCAGCGGCGATCCAGATGGTTTGCGGGCAGAAAGAAGTTTGAGAAATTGCTCCGGTGATATTGGACTAAAGGATTTGAACGTTGGTTGCGTGGAGGACGCAGCTGATGGGCTGGCTGGTATGGGGGGAGCATTGCCTGGTGGATATAAGAGAGCTAGTTTGATGGTTAGAGTTTTTGTCCTTTCGATAGCTGTGGTGTAAAAGTGGAGGGAGAGTGAGTCGCACAGTGATTGTGACGGGGTCGGGACGGTCATGGTACAAGCTGGATTGGTGAATTCGGTGATGATTTTGTGGAGTTCTTTGCTTGAGTTTTTGCAGTTTAGGATTCGGGTATTGTAGTGGGCTTTTTTTGCTTTCCGGATTTCGGTGTCTGGTCAAGGTGGTCCTGCTCTCCTGGGTTTTGGCTTTCTGCCATTTGCGTTCTAGATATTTGTATTGTTGTTTAGTGGTCTTTAACTCAGGAATGAACCATCTGGGGAAGAGGCCACGGTGGGTTGATGGTTTGCAAGGGGGTGTGAGCCGCAACAGAGATGCGTTGAGCCATGAATCAAAGGCCTCAGTGTGGGAAAAGATGATGCGACCAAGTAAGTACAAAATGGATTTATTTGTCTTCAGCCAAGTAGCATACAATGAGACCCCCAACTCGGACAGCATCCAGGTCCCAACTGAAATATGTTAAGCAATAACAGTGTCAGGCAATAACATTCTAACCGCTATGACATACAAAGGAATCTATTATGGAACAGCACAGTGTCAATGCTGCAGCAGCATGCAACATATAAACATATACATACATAACCTATATACAACACACCCCCCTCCCTTAACAACAACATTTCTTTATTAACAGCTGTATATACATGGAAAAGTGCATTCTATCTTCTTATTTTTGCTATTCTGGATAAATTCCAGACTTGACCCCCCTCCACACATACAGCATTATTAAAAATGTGTGTGACCCTGACGGGCTCTGAGTAAAGTGGCTCTCCCTTCCGAGAAACAACCGCCTTCCTTATTCTGACCCAATCTCCAATCTCAACCACCGTTCTCCTTTTAGGATGTTTCTCATTCACTCTCTCCACCCACTTACTTTTACAAGCATCCATCTTCCTCTTTACAGCATCCACAACCACATCTGTAGCTCTTGCCCTGCCTAACCAAGCTGGTGTTACATATGTATTTGCCTTCCGTCCTCTCATCAGTTCAAAAGCGCCGATTCCTGTCTCCTTTCGTGGAGCCATCCGTAGAGCATATAGCCCATCTCTCACAGCCACCCTCCTATCACAATCAGTCACATTGGCTCGACGAATAGCTTCCATAGTGCTTCTGTTCACCCTCTCAATCATACCATTGGCTTGAGGATAGTACAAGGGTGTCTTTGTGTTTGATACCACACTTTGAGATACTCCAAAAACAATTTTCCAACAAACTGTGGCCCATTATCAGTGAGGATGCTATTAGGTAATCCTTCCCTCTCAAAAACATCCTCCAGGAATCCTATTATGTTTTTACACGTCACCTCTCTCAAAATCTTAAACTCCGTCCATCTTGAAAAAGTATCAACCAACACTAAAATGAACCTCCCTCTACCTGCACCCAATTCCAATGGGCCCAAAATGTCCATTGACAAATCCTGCCACACTCCCAACTGGGGTACTAGTCCTACCCATTGGTTGAGACATGGCAATGAGATTTTTCCCAGACAACACACACTCAAGACATGCACCCACAACTTTCTCAATCTCCCGATCAATCCCCGGCCACCAATAATCAGCCTTAATGACCTCTTGTGTTTTACACATACCAATAAGTCCTTGGTGGGCGCGACTTATGAGTTTCCCTCTCAAACACCCCGGAACAACCAGTCTGTCCCTCAATATAACAACTCTCCTCTCAATGACAATTCATCTCTCACCTCCCACATCAACCTTTTCTCCGGCCATCCATTTTCAACATGAGATACAATGCGCTTCCACATCTCATTTGACTTTAATACTCCAATCCACTATTCTTTCTGTATGATGCCTTCAACAGTTGCAAAAACCATCTAATTTTCAGCAAACACACTTTTATCTCTGTCACTCACATCTTCCAATTTCACTCTTGAGGCATGGTCAGCCTGAACATTTTCTTTGCCAGCAACTACTTCAATAACAAATTTATGGCATTGTAGTCTAGTCACCCATCCTGCCACCCTCCTAGAAACTTTATCTAGACCTTTATTTTCAAATATTGATTTAAGTGGCTTATGATCGGTTCTCAGAATAAATTACTGCCCCCAAACAAAGTTTTTCATTTTTTCAATGCCCCAATGGCACGCTAACACTTCCTTCTCCAGCACGGAATAGTTTAACTCTGCACCCCTCAACATACGTGATGCATGCATTACTACCATCTCTGTTCCATCAACATCCGGCTGCAGCATCACTACTCCTACACCTGTGTCACTGGCATCCACAGACAAGATTGTCTTCTTCCTCGTATCAAACATTGACAGAGGTTTTGGCATGTCAATTTTTCTTTTCATTTCCTGAAATTCTTTCTCACATTCATTTGTCCAAATAAATTCAACACCTTTCCTTAATAACGCTCTTAAATTGGTTATCAGTATAATTTTCAACAAAACGATGATAAAATTCAATGGTGCCTAAGAAAGATCTCAATTCCTCCTTGTTCTTTGGTGAATGTGTTTTCAAAATAGATTCTACCAAATTTCTTTTTGGTCTGAGACCTTGTTGAGAAATTTCATGACCTAGGTACTCTACTGTCTGAGTCATGAAAACACACTTTTCACCCCTTAAAGTTATTCCTCTTGACTTAAATATATCCAACACCATATCAAGCCTGCACCTTAACTCCTTCTCAACCTTCCCACAGATTAGCACATCGTCCTGAAAACACCACACTCCATCCACTTCCTTCAACAATTTATCCATGACCTTTTGGAAAACAGAAGAAGCAGATACCAAACCAAAAGGCATGCGTTTAAACTGATAAATGCCTTCATAGGTGATAAAGGCAGTCAATTTCCGAGACTCAACATCCAAACCAATCTGATAAGCACTCGCCATGTCAAGCTTGGCAAAATATTTTGCACTTCCAATCCTACTTCGTAGCTCTCCCATATTTGGTAGGGGATGGCAATCCGCCACAACACATCGATTGAGCTCTCTCAAATCGATGCACACCCTCAAATCTCCATTTCCCTTCTTTACAACCACCACGGGAGATTATCCACTCCACTGCTTTCGCTGGCTCAATGATCCCCTGCTTTTCCAATTTCACCAATTCATTGCGCACAGCCTTTCGCATCGATAACGGCAATGGCCTGAGTTTCGATGCGACAGGATCACTTCTTTCCGTTATTACAATTTTGTGAACCATTCCCTTAAGGCAACCAACTTTATCACAAAATACCTCAGGATACTTTGTCACAAACTCACATTTTGTTGTGTTCCCACCAGGTTCTGGAGGATGAATCACATTTAGCAACTGTTCTTCACTATTGGGGTCCAACCTAATTTTCAGTCCCCTCTGTTCTCTCCAACCTAACAATGTTTCTCCTCTTTTCGTGACATAAATGCTTCCAGACGTCATCCTCCCTTTAAATTTAAACTTAGCATCACAGCATCCCAGAATTTCTATCTTGTCCCCATTATATCCCCCTGGTATCTTATCAGATGGGAGCAAAAGTTTGATATCACCTCCAACCACATTTTCAAAAACCATTTTAGACATCAATGTAATTTTGGAACATGAATCGGCGAGCATTCTGACAATATGGCCATTTACTTCTATCCATGCTGCAGGATGTTCACACATCAGCTCCTGCACATTTCACCATATGTACCGTGACTATTTCATTCTCTAAACCATCGACTTCTTCAGATGAGGGATCATCATATTACTCTATGAGAAGGGTTCCCTTACCTCCTGCACCTATTCGATAGTTTTTACAGCAGTTTTCGAAGTGACCCCATTTTTTGCATATACTACAATTGGCTCGCCTCCCAGGACATTTGGGAGATGTAGATAGATGGCGTGCGCTTCCACAGCGAAAGCACAACTTATCCTCTTTCTTTACATTAAATTGGAACTTATCCTTCTGGGTGCGTTTATTACCTTGTTCAGATCCCCCTCCCTTAACTTGGGTGTTTTCATATCTCCTATTGGGTTTAATTTTCTGTTTCTTCTTTTCTTTGGGGTAAGCTCCCTTTTTATCACCCACTCTTAGCACCTCACTCACTGCCACTGATTTACTCTCCTTCACAGACAATTTTGTCACACATTGCAATGTATGCTCAATCCTCTTGGCAATGCTAATGACCTCTTCCAAACTAGGATCGTCTTTTAACCAAACCTCCTCACGTATTTTATCGTTCGAACAATGGATCATGAACTGATCCCTTATATGTTCTTCCAACCCATTACCAAATTTGCAATGCAGAGATAAATGGCTCAGGGCAGTTATATAGTCTTCGACAGATTCTCCTTCATGTTGGCATCTTATGCCGAAGTGATACCTTTCCAGCACTGTGCTAGTTTTAGCTTCAAAATGTTTATCAAGTTTCATCAAAGCAATGTCAAAATCATTGGCTCCTTCCTCAATGTTCAATTCACTAACATCAGGCAATGTGTCATATATTCTCTGACCTTCGTAGCCCAGAAAATGCATTAGCATTGCAACTTTATGCTCAACCGACATCCCATTACCACACGTGGCCTTAACATAATGCAGAAAACCCTTTTTCCAGGGTGCCCATTTTATTCCCGGTGGGCCTGGTGAGGGCATAAACACTTGAGGGCCCAGAACTCCAGACAAGGCCATTTTCCCCGATTCTAGCCGTGGGGTGAGCAACACTGAGCTTGGTTAAAATACAAAGTTTTGCACCACTGTTCAGTAAACCCCACCAAAACAGAGATTTGAGTAGTCTGGCAATTGCAGTTTGTGAATATTCTTGATGAATGGAATACACAGCACACAGATATCTGTACCAATTTGCCAGGGAGTTGTCCCTCCAAAGTCGAGATGTAATATCAAATATTGTTAAGTCCCAATTCCTCACCTGGGGACTTCACTGGTGGCACCTGACAAGTTGCCTTCCCACAAGGGGCCATAGGCAAGATCCAGAAACACTTCACGAGCAATACACGTGTTTGAAAACGCCACAGCCGTGTTCACCATGCAAAATGATGGTCACACGTTTATTCGTAACGTGAAGGGAAATATTAGCGCTCGGATCGCAGCGCCACAGCACATTCAATGAATTGACACGATCACGTGTCCAGTGTTCACCCAGCAAAACGATGGTCACGTGTTTATTCGTAACGTGAAAGGAAATGCTGACGCTCGGATCGCAGCGCCACAGCCACATTCAATGAATTGACACAATCACGTGTCCCGTTACGTGACGAGGGAAGAGCCCGTTATGCTTGTTTGGGCACACGCACTTAAGGAGCGGGACACACTCCCCTCCTGGTACTGTCTCCTGGCGGCTCCCCCTCGCCGGCACTTTGCAGCAGGCCCTCCTCCCGGCAGGGCTCCACTCGCAAGCTTGTGGAGCAGGTGCGGATTCCTCCAAGTACTCCGTCCCGATGCTCCTGATCAGGGCAGAGCTGCTCCGTGGGGCCGATGCTCGACCAGCTCAACGATCGTCAGGAGCGGGCGCTCCGGCTACAGGCTCTGCACACCCTGGGCACAGCGGACCCCAACGATCCCGGCCTTTGCTATGCTGCAATGGGGCCGGGAAACGTGCAGCGCCGGCGCTCCTTCCTACCTGGATGCCGGTAGCAAAACAGAGGGGCACACTAGCGACACTTCACCTCCTGGCGGCGGTGTCTGCTCCGGCCACAGAGTCGTGCGTGCGACAGCGGTTGGGGGTCTCAGACCTCAATGCTGGATCGCAATCAATGGGACTTCTTCATCAATCCCATCCTCGTCATTGTGGGAAAAGATGATGCGACCAAGTAAGTACAAAATGGATTTGTCTTCAGCCAAGTAGCATACAATGAAACCCCCAACACGGACAGCATCCAGGTCCCAACTGAAATATGTTAAGCAATAACAGTGTCAGGCAATAACATTCTAACAGCTATGACATACAAAGGAATCTATTATGGAACAGCACAGTGTCAATGCTGCAGCAGCATGCAACATATAAACATATATATACATAACCTATATACAACACTCAGGGGTTAGTTGGTTGTTGAGACTGCAGGTAGGTGGTGGAGCCTGTAGGAGTGCCTCGGCTAGGTCCGGGGCGATTATTAGTTTTTTCCAGCATTGGCGTAGATTCGGAGGTTCAGATACGAGTATGGAAAGGGGGTCGGGTGAGCGGGTGAGTGAACGAGAGAATGAAGTGATCGGACCAGATGATAGGGGTGGGGGGCTTTAAATGAATGAGGCTGTTGGAGCTAAAAATGGCATCAAGAGTGTGACCTTTATAGTGAGTCGGGCCATTTATGTGGGGTTGGATATTAATTGCGTCTAAACCATCAACCAGGGAGTGTGTCATAGGGTTGGTGGGAATGTCGAGCCTTATGTTGAAGTCTCCAAGAAGGGTGAGGTTGGGATGGTTTAGTTGGAGGGTGGCAATAGAGTCGCAGAGGTTGTTTGCGAATTGTCTATCGTAGCCAGGGGGCCTGTAGATTATTAGGAAGCTGTGTGAGCGACGGGGAGAGGGATAGTTTAACGAGGATAGATTCGCAAGACGGAATGGAGGGTTGGTTGTCGATGATTGAGGTGCGGAAGAGAGACTTGAAGACGAATGCTACCCCCCTCCTCTGGACGGACGGTTCAGTGGGATGAGGGAGTAGTCAGGGGGAAAGGCTTCATTAGGGATTGGGGCGAAGTTGTCAGAGAACCAGGTTTCAGCGATGAAAACTAGGTCTGCTTTGACAGAGGTGAGGAGGTCATATATGCAGTGTGTTTTTTGCTATGGATCGGGCGTTAAATAGGATGCAGTTCACATCGGCAGGCGAGGTTGGTCTCGGTGCTGGAGGGGGCGGTGGCGGAGAGAGTGGAGGGATAGGGTGGGTGATGCTAGATGGGAATAGTGGGCGAGCAGAACATTTGGCAGGCTTCGGGGTGGTTGCGTGTGATAAGATGATCTGGTTTGGTTCGGGGGATTTGAAGGTGGGGTATGGGCGGTTAGGAGTTTCAGTTGCAGTTGATGAGAAATCAAGGGAGAGGGGTTTCAGGAAGGGTGAAGCCACGGGGGCAAGGAGGTGATTGCGGGAATGAGGTGGTGGGTCGAGACAGGGGAGGCGAAGAGTGCTGAGAGATTGAGGGGGACCAGGTACGTTTCCACTTTAGTTTCTTTGTTGCGATTGGTGTGTGAGAGAGGGTAGGGGATTCAGAGGGGGAGAGGTAAGCAGCTTCGGTTCTTGCTAGGGCTAGGCGTGCAGTTTTTAGGGAGGGGAAAGGGGGCGGTCGGGGGGAAGGTGGCAGGGGTTTGAGGGCAAGGCGGGGGGTGGGTGATTGCAGGGTGGGGTGTGCCAGGTATGATAGTGAGGGGAGCGGGTATGAATAACGTTGGCTGGTTGGTGGTGGGGTTCAGGGGTGGAGTGGTCTTAGGGTGATTGGCTCGCCATCGTGCCCCCCTGGCTTGGTGTTTGGAGAGGGGAATGGCAGGGAGTGTGAAGGAGGGTGGGGTGGTTTGGGAAGGCAGATCGGAGATTGGGGTCGGTCCACGGGGGTCGTTTCCGACAGACTCTGGTGGAGTGGGGGCACTCATGTTTGGTGCGAGCTTTTAGGTGGATTTAGGAGGGCTTTCTGATTGTAGTTCTAAGTTCAGAGGTGGCACGCTTTTAGGCACACTTCCAGGTTCAAATTGCTCAGAGACGATACTGGACTATTTGGTGCGTTTCTAGATTCTATTGTAGACTGAGATATTAGTCTATTAGGTACTCTTAGGTACACTTCTAAGTTCGCCTGTATACAGAGAAGGTATTAGGTTTACCTCTAGATTCAATTTGAATAGAGGAGGTATTTGTTTATTAGTCACCGTTTTAGATTCTACATTACACTGTTAGTTATACTAATAAGATTAATTAGGGCACGCTAGTAGGTGCACTTCTTTCAATTCAACTTTATACAGGGAGGGTATTAGGCATGAATCTAAATCAACTTTGTACAGAGAGGTTATTAGGGAGATTAGTCGGTTCGGCCCGGCATGGTATTATACTGTTAGGATATTGGGCAGTCTTCTAAATGCAACTTTCCACAGAATGGCTATTGGGCACACTTTCTGAATTCACAAAGAGGCTAATGGGCACACTTCTAATGCAATTTTCACAGACAGGCCATTGAGCACATTTCTAAATTCAACTTTCCAGTTGGGACACGCTAGTAGGATGGGAGGGGCAATAAGGAATACGTGGGAGGAACATCCAGTCGAAAGAACGTTACAGTTGGTAAGTAACTTGTTCTTCGAATGGATTGTGTCCTCACACGTATTCCTTATCTTTGATAGACTGCCAAAGCAGTAATGTTTATAAGACGCGGGAGTAAAACTAAATGCTTTCCTTTAAAGATGCACAGAGTGCAACACAGCTTTTCCAAATTTCGTTTCCTGGCTAGAGGAGGAATCGAGACTGTAGAATTTGGTGAAAGTATGTGCGGACGACCATGTAGCCGCACATATGTCTTTAATTGGAACTGAACTCCTCTTTGGAGGGCTGAAGAGGCTGCAATACCCCCGAGGTGTTTAGGAGGCTCTTTCCCTGCCAATTTATAGCACTCTATAATAGTATAATCCATCTTGAGATGGTCTGTTTCGTAATAGGCAAACCTAACTTATTCCCAGCATACCCCACAAACAATTGGTCTGCTTGCCTAATTCTCACAAGTCTGCTAATGTAAAAACTCAAGGCACGCCTTGGATCCAGCCTGTGCAATCACTCTTCCTCTTTCCCTGCATGGGGAGGAGGGTAAAATGAAGGTAAGGTTATTTTTTGTGCGATGTGGAATTCTGAGACCACTTTTGGGAGAAAATTCGGCTTCACTTGAAGTACCGTATCTTTGTGAAAGATTGTATGAGGAGGTTTGCAAGATAAAGCTTGTAATTCGCTCACTTTTCTGGCAGAAGTTAAAGCCACTAGGAAGACTGTTTTAAGAGTGAGAAACCTTAATGGACAGGAATGAAGGGGTTCGAATGGAGTACCCATTAGAAATTTCAAGACTAGGTTTAGGTCCCACAGTAGAACTTGAAAAGGAGTTGGGGAAAGACATTAGTTAACCCTTTCAGAAATTGAATGACTATGGGCAATTTGAAGTATGAAGGTTCCTCAGCTGTGCGCTTAAAGATTGACAGCGCGACAAGGTAACCCTCGAAGATTTTGTTGCTGGACTCCTGGCTGAAAGAAACACCTCCATTACGTCATCCGGGAGGTCCCAATCCTTGTATCCCAACCTTTCAGAAACCAAACGTGAAGGTTGAGGGTCCTGATATCCGGATGGAGAACCCGACCAGCGAGAGAAGATCCTCTCTTTGCGGAAGACGAATCAGAGGACAGATGGACATGTCTAGAAGATCCGGGTACCACATTCTCCTGCCCCAATCCGGGGCAATTAGGATCATGGGTTCCCGCAATCTCCGCAACCTCATGATCATTGGAGGAATGACGGGGACTGGAGAAAACGCATACAGAAGTGGAAACTCCCAGTCCACCACGAACGCATCCCCTAGAGCTCCTCTCGGAGGAAATTCCCTTGAACAATACTGATCGCACTTCCGGTTGATACCGATGGCAAACAGATCCCGAAAGTGGGGTTCCCGAAAGTGCAAAGTTCTCTAAAAAGGACTTTCTGAGCTAGTTCCCACTCGTGGGAGACTGACCTGCCTGCTCAGAGCACCAGACGTTAAATTCTTCACTCCAGCTAGGTGAACTGCCGATGGAGAGATTCCTTCTTGAATTGCCCAAAACCAGAGCTGCATTGCCTCTCTGCACAGTGGCAGTGGCCCTATGCCTCCTCTTTTGTTGAGGTAGTGCATGGCCACTGTGTTGTCCGTCATTATCAGGACATTCTTTCCCTGTACTGATGGCAGGAAAGCCTTCAGCGCTAGTCTGATCGCTCTCAGCTCTAATAGGTTGATCTGTAGTCTGGACTCCGATAGAGACCAATGACTGCTGATGGTCAAGTCGTTGGCATGGGCTCCCCACTCCGTGAGTGAAGCGTCCGTGACTGCCGTTATCTCCGGCCATGGTTGCCAAAACTGTTCTCCTTTCAAGATGTTCTCCCAACAGGCCCACCACGGAAGGTCGAGCCACTCTGTCCGGGATTAGTAGGAGATCTGACATAATTCTTTAGAATTGTGACCACTGGGTCCTTAGCGCCCACTGGAGAGATCTCATTCTCAGGCGAGACTGTGGCACTAGAAAAAAGTCAAAGGCTGGTAGACGCTGGGCATTTTGAAACCTGGTGACCATCTGTAGAATATATTGAGCCCTCACCTCTGGTGGCGAGGCTTTTCCCAGGGATGTCTCCAGGGCTGCTCCAATGTACTGGAGTCTCTGTGATGGTATCATCTGTGACTTCTTTAAGTTGAGGGAGAAGCTCAGCTTGTGGAGGAAGTGGCAAACAGAATCTAGATGGACCTGAGCCTGTTCCAGGGGTGCTGCTCTGATCAACCAGTTGTCCAAGTAGGAGTAGAAATGAATCCCTTTCCTCTTTATACTTGCAGCCACAACCGCCATTAGCTTGGTCAAGACCCTCGGGGCGGAGGTCAGCCCAAATAGCAGAACTCGAAATTGATAATGAGAGTTGCCAATGGCGAACCTCAGGTACTTCTTTTCCTTGTAATGGATTGGCACATGAAAGTAAGCATCCTGAAGTCTAGAGATACCAACCAGTCCTGAAGCTGGAGGGCCTGAAGGATCTGAGAAAGGGTTACCATCTTGAACTTGTCTTTCCTGAGGAAATTGTTTAATTCTTGCAAGTCCATGATGGGTCTCAATCCGCCGTCCTTCTTCGGTATTAGAAAATAGGGAGAATACCAACCCTTGCTCCTCTCCGCTACAGGTACCGGTTCTATGGCAACTTTCTCTAGTAGGTCTGAAATCTCCTGCATAAGGAGCGGGTCTGGAAGCTTCAAAGAGTTGTTCCCCGTTGGATGACTCTGAAGGGTGTGTAGGAAAGGCAGGCAGTAACCTTGGACAACTGTTTCCAATGCTCAAGCATCTGATGTAATAGCCTGCCATTCTGTCAGATATTGAGTTAACCTGCCTCCTACTGGTGTTTTGTGTGGGGTGACATCAGAGGGGATTAGAAGCGGCTGACGCAGATGCTGAGGGTAAAGCAGCACATGTTGATACGGGCGTTGGTCCGGCCACCACGGGTGAATCGTTTCTGGTCCCTTTGAGCTGGCTGACCTCTGTTTTTTCCGAATGCAGAATAAAAACGAAAGGGCTTCTCCTTCCAGGAAGTACCTGAGGGACGATTTGGAGTTTGACGGATTGCAGCCAAGTTATTTTGCTGCCGCCTTTGCGGTTTGCAATTTCTCCAGGCTGTCATCAGCTTTTTTGCCAAAAAGAGAGATGCCGTCAAAGGGCATTTTTAGAAGCCTGGCTTGTACATCAGGAGCAAAACCAGATTTCCGCAACCACGCAAATCTGCGGATTGTGGTACTCGCTGCCATGGCTCTGCTGATGCAGTCAGCAGAGTCGAGACCTGTTTGGAGGGACTCGCACATCGCATCCTTGATGATGTTTAATAATGCGTCTCATTCCTCCCCTTCTGGGAGACAGTCAGCCACTGATGAAGCGCACTCCCAAAGGGTGTGGCTGAATCTCGCTAGCGTGCAAGTGGCGTTAATAGACTTAAGTGCCATACTGCATGCTGTAAAGATCTTTTTAGACATGGCATAAAATCTTTTGTCTTCTCTGTCTTGTGGTATAGTGGCATATGCCGACTTACTACTTGAGGACGCTGCCTGCACTACTAAACTCTCTGGAGTTGGGTGCATACTTACATATTCAGGGTCTGAGGCCGACACCCTGTACTTTGCAGAAAGCTTTTTATTTACTGCAGGGATAATTTCAGGTGTTTCCCAATTTGCAGCTATCTTTTTCTGCAATGCAGCATGAAAAGGGACTATAAGGTCTTCTTGTGGCCCTTTATCTAAAATGTCTGTAAGATCATCTTGCTGCTAAGAGGGTGCAGGTGTTGTCCACCCCATAAATTGCATAATTATTGCCATAAGGGCTCTATAAGGCATTTCTGCATGCTCTCCAGGTTCTGGTCTGGCAAAATCTGCCTCTATCTATCCCACTGGCATCTTGTAAAGATTCTTGTAGATCTCTCAATCTATTCTCCTCAGAAATGAGCTCCTCTGGAATGGGCACTCTTGTTGTTTGTAACCCAAAAGGTCTCATTGTCCTCCCCTTCCTCATATATAGTGGATAAAGCTCTGAAATAGTCAGATCTTGGATAAGGGCTAAAACCCATTTCCAGAGAAGGAGCCAAATTGGTGGATACTGCTTGGGAAAAAGTTGTGGTCGTCGATGCAGACATTATAGGTCTCGACAAACCCGCAAATGGCATCGAAAAACTCAAAAAAGGCCTGATGTCTTCGAGAGAACCGGAATCCTACTCAGTGTCGTCAATATTGTCAATGCCACTTTTGATGCCTTGGGCGGGAACTTCGACACCTCTGGTGCCGGTGGTGCAGTTGAGATTTGAGGCTTCGAGAGCCTATCCTTCATCGGGGTCGACGACAGAGTCGATGACACAGACTTGTGCGAAGGTACCTTTGACGATGGCGTCGATGAGGCTGTTTTATTCAATTAATTTTTGTCTTTACTCGTGGGTTTGTGACGCTCTCAAGGGTTGTTTTTCGGGTCTTTCACCCAGGGTATCACGGCTGCGTTCTTGAAGACCCTAAACATGTTCTTGGGAAATTCCTCCCACTTAGCTGGAGAGCTGTGTTTGATGGGACAGGTAACCCTTTCTGGGCAATTTGAAGATGAAGAGGAGGGAGATCTATGATGCCTCTTCTTAGAGTGTCTCGATCTCTAAGAGTGGTGGGACCCGCTTCGAGATCTTGATCTGGAATGTTTCTTTTGATGGTGAGGAGATGAATGTCTCGACTCAGCAGAGGACAATTTTGAAGGGGTAGAATATTTAACTGCCTTACCTCTTTCTAGCTTCCCCCTACGCTCCTTCAAGGCTTTCACCGTCATGGACATGCAGTCCTCACATTCCGAACACTGGTGCTTGGATCCCAGGCACCACAAACAGATCCTGTGAGGATCCTTTAATGACATCTTTTTACCACAATCTCGAAATTTTTGGAAGCTGGATCATGGCGTCGATGTTTGACGAAGATGACATCGTAGGCTATTGAGATTTTCGAAGATTTTTGATGAGAAGGACCGAGCGTTGCGTCTCCGAGGCTTACGAAGCGAGGAGAAATGGAACTGAACAACGGACACTGCGCGGGACTATTTATACCTATGGTGACGTCAGTGCCGATACAGAGGCCTTCAAGGGACACCGACTCGAGGGACGTCAACGCACAGCACCCTCTACTGTAAAAATAATTCCGAGGGCAGCAAGCTGGAAGTGGATTTATCAAAGATAAGGAATACGTGGGATGACACAATCCATTCGAACAATAGTTACAGGTAACTAACTTGTTCCTTCTCCAGCATGGGGCCTGGCATGGATTCACATGCTCATGAATTACAAACCCATAGCAGTACAACAATACACAACCATGGGAGGTGGCAAGGCCCAACAGAAGCAATCAACTCTTACCTCTGAAACAGACTCGCCTCAAGCAAATAGGTTGCGTAGCACTGCTTGGACGACCCTGGACTCCTCCCTGGAATCCCTGTCATCACAGTAGAACTTCATGAAGGTGTGCGTGGTCCTCCACGTAGCAGCCCTGCAGATGTCCAGCAGGGGCACACCAGACAGGACTGCTGTTGTCGCAGCAATCACTAGTGGAGTAGGCTCTCGGACAGCCGGGCAGCGGCTGGTTCGCCAACCAATAACAGTGAGTGATGCAGCCGGAGAGCCATCTGAATTGAAGCTTTGGACAAGGCCTTCCCATGTTTCACAGGACCAAAGTTCACAAACAGCTGTGAAGTCTTCCGAAAACTCTTTGTGCGTGTCACGTAGAATTTCAAGACACAAGCAACGTCCAGCGAGTGCAAGGCCTTTCAGCCAGTGACGAAGGCTTCGGGAATAAAACGGGTAAAACCAAAGGCTTGTTGAGGTGGAATTCTGACAGAACCTTCGGCATGAAAGAGGGGTGCGTCCATAGCACCAGCCTCAATTCGTTCAAAGTCAGGTCTGGTTGTTTGCAGGATAAGGCCTGGATCTAAACCACCCTCCTCCTGGAGGAGGTGATGGCCACAAGGCAAACCGTTTTCCTTGAGAGGAACTTGAGGAGCCTGATGCACCTGATGCACAGGCTCGAAGGGGGCCCCCCCATGACCCTCGTTAGATCCATGTTTAGATTCCCACGCCGGGGCAGGAGCCTTCACCGGTGGGAAAGATCGAAAATGTCCTGTGAGGTACTCAACGATGAGACCAAAGTGAAGACCTTCCTGGAGACCTGGTGTAGCGGGAGATAGCCGCCAGATGTACCTTGATAGATGCATGTGCCAGTCCGGCCCTGGCCAAGGATAACAAGTATGGAAGAAACTGCGGGCCGTGAACCTGAGAGGGGTAATGTCCTGAGACCAGCACCACATAGCAAAACTCTTCCACTTGTGACCATAGCACTTCAAAGTCGACGACACCCTGGCCTTAGTGAGGACCTCCATGCAGTCCGCAGGCAACTCATTCTCCACACTCTAGGGCTGCAGGAGCCAAGCCCTCGGGTTCAGCGATCCTGGGTTGTGATGAAGGATTGCGCCTCCTTCTCTGGTAAGAAGATCCGGAACCACTGGCAGCTTTACCGGAGGCGCCGCTGACAGGCTGAGAAGTCCTGTATACCAAATCTGCCTCGGTCATGCCCGGGCGATGAGCATCATCCTGCATTGGCACGGAGTGTCTTGATGACTCGTAACAGGAAATGCGTACAGGAACATCCCTTCCCACGGTAAGGAGAACGCTTCCCCCAGTCTCTGTGATTGGTGGGGGTTTATAGTGAATATGTCGAATGCCATAATGTCGATAAAAAAAAATGCCGAATTTATTTATTTAATTTTTTTTTTTTTAAAGGGGGGGTTCCCCCCAACTCCCCTTTTTTTATTTTCAATTTATGTTTACTAGCTAAACCAAAATAAAACATACAAATAAAAAAAAACACATTAGCAAAAACATTTTTCAGCATTATTTTTTTCAACATTATTGCATTCGAAAAAATGTTTTCAACATTTTAACTGGATACCATTGGTGGGATCTGCTGGCAAACGTCTGGCATTTGGAGTTTGCCGCTGTCGCAAACAGATCAATCTGGGGCCTGCCCCACTTGGTCGAAGATGCAGTTCACCTGGTCCTGCCAATGTTCCAGCTTGTGGAAGGTGTGCAATTCCCTTCTTAAGGAGTCTACAATGGTGTTCTTGGCTGCTGCTAGGTGGAGAGGTACGAGGAACATCTCTTGTTCGACGGCCCAGCACCACAAGTCCTGCGCTTCCTTGGAAAGCTGGGAATCGAATGACCCCCTGTTTCCTGATGTAGAACAGGGCAGTGGTGGTGTCTGAAGATCCTCACCACCCTGCCCTTCAGAGACGGACGGAACGACCAGAGGGCCCAGCACACTGCATGTAGCTCAAGGATGTTGATATGGAGATTCTTTTCCTCTGGCAGCCACAGGCCTCTGGCATGCAGACATCCGGTGTGGACTCCCCCGCCTACCAGGGAAGCACCCGTGGTGACTGTCTCCTGGCATCGAGCGGATACCCCACCACCCTATCGCCCGATGGAACCCCTCCTAGAGCAGGATCTTGTCCACCAAGCTTCCGGACACCTGTATCCAGCGAGCATCCAGGAACTCCTGAAGAGGTCGCATTTTCAACCTTCAGAGCCGGATGAGGTAGATGCAGGACAACAACATCCCGAGCAACGTCTTCATGGTCCACACCGTGGATGTCTTCATTGACAACAGTCGCTGCACCTTCCCTTGAATGCCAGGGAGGACACCGTATTGAGCCTGGCTTCTAGGAACAACGCGTTCTGCAATGGTGTTAAGCAGGACTTTGGATAGTTGGAGAATCCCAGATCCTGAATAAGCCAGTCGTCGAGGTACGGGTATCGTGTATGCCCCGTAGACGTAGATGCAAGGCCACTGGAGCCAGGCATTTTGGGAACACACTGGGTGCTGACTTCAATCCAAAAGGCAGAGCCTCGAACTAGTAGTGCTAACCCTGCAATACGAATCAAAGAAACCTCTGAGGTTTCTTGTGAATGGGGCCATGGAAATGGGCGTCCTCCAGGTCCAACAATGTCAGGAAGTCTCCTTCCTCCAGTTGGCCGGAGCATTTGTTGCAACGTGACCATCCTGAACTTTTAGGACTTGAGGTATTTGTTGAGACGTCGCAGGTCCAGTGTGGTTCTCCAGCCCTCTGTCTTCTTTCTGACCAGAAAGTATCTGGAATAGACTTTGGAGCCCCTGAGCCACTGCAGAACTAGCTCTATCACCCCTTTTCACAGCATGGCCTGTACCTCTTCCAGGAGCTGAGGAATCCGCAGACACCTGCGTTAAAACTCCAGGGTGTGCCCCTGGGCCAGAGCAGCCAGCACCCATCTGTCGGTGGTGATCTTCCACTTGTGGATTAACTTTGTCAGCTAGCCGCCCACTGGGGTGCACATGTGGGGGCCCAACGTCCCGGCCGGTTCAGATCTGTTTCGGTGACAGCAGGGCTGTCCTCTGCTACCGTAGGCCTGGGAACGGCCTCTGTAGGCTTCCTGAGTCATGGATCTGGAGGGCTAATGGTACGAAGGGGAGAAACCGACTTTCGCCTGGAGGAGCGAAAAGAAGAGTGCTGCTGGGGAGTGCATAGGGAACGGGCCGTCTCAGTCTTGATGGCCTGGAGGGACTCGTCGACGACCTTCCCAAGCAAGTTCTCTCTGTTGAAGGGCATGTCCAACATATCCAGTTTTTATCCAGCCTTGTCAGTGAAGGCAGACACCGTTCCCCCATCTTCTGGAACCTCATGTCAGCGACGCCCAACGCCACTGTAATGGTGTGATCAGATGCTACTTGCCCCTCCTGGGAAATAATGATTGCCTGCATCCTCTTATCGTCGGGGAGGAACTCCAGAATAGGTCCCAGCTTGTACCACAGCTGCCTGTCGTACCTGCCTAGGATCGCCAGCGCGTTGGCTACCTGGATAATGGATGCTGCGGTGTAAATCACCTTCCTTCCCATGGCGTCCATCTTCTTCCCCTCGCTGTCGGAAGGTACTGAAGACAAAAAGGACGGTTAGCCGAATGTTTCCTCTCGGCTGCCGATACCACTGAATCCGACAATGGTTGCGACCTCAGGCAGTCAGATGCTTTGTCCGGCACTCAATACTTCTTCTCCAGACTATCGTGTTTGGCCGGAGCCGTGCAACGGTTCTTCATGAGGGCCAGGCCCTCTTCCCACATATCATTTAGAAGGGGCACCGTCATGATTGTCTTCCTCTTGGCCTTGCGCCTCTGGAACAAGAAACCTTCCTTCCTGGTTTTTTCGGGCACAAGCTGAAATAGCTCAAAGGCTCTGGCGATCATGGAGTGAAACGACCCAACCTCGTCCAGTGGGGACGCCCTAGGTGGCGCATCCAATGGATGCAGAGACTCGCCATCCGATGCAATGATATCCTTGTTGTCTGTAGTTGTGGCCGTATCTGTCCCTGTACAAGTGTTTGGGTCTGCTGGGGGAGAAGAGGCCAGACACGGATGTGGAGGCTGAAATGGGGGTGTTGGATGACGCTCCCTTTTCTTCGTTGGAGGCTGATTGAGGGTCTGGGAACCACCGGAACCGGGCCCGGTGGCATCCTCTTCTGGATCTCTGACACCAAGGTGTGATGGGCCGACAGTATGTCTAGAGACACATGCCTCAACTGAGCTGGCGAGATTGGAAAACTAGGCCCTGTGCCGTCGTCCTCTTCCACTCCCTCGTTTAAGGACTCCTGGTCCTCTTTGTCCCTGGAGGACACCTCCATGGCTTGAGCCACAACCTGGGAGCACTGTTTCATGGCCTCCTCGCCCCCCTTTTCACCTCCCCTGCGGGACTTTAACCAGAACCTGAGCCGGTTCCCCCCACCCCGTCAGGCGTGCCAGCAGACTTTGCCAAAGTCACTGCGGCGGTGTTGCGCCTTGGGGGTAGGGATACTTTCTTTGCTGCGGGGACTACCTTCACAGGGTCAGCTTCCTTAGAAGTTGTGATAGCAGCTGCCACCAACTATCGTCAACAAAGTCTTATCCTGTGCCGATTGGGCCTCCTTGGGCTGTTCGGCCGCCTTCTCCTCCATCTGTGGCTTCTCTGATTTTTCCTGCAGTTTAGTCGGGTTAGATTTCCTTTTCGAGGAGGAGCACGATTGCTGGCTGGCTATGGAGGCGGAGGGTGATGTCGATCGTGCCTATCCACCTTGGAACCCACTTCCGCGGCGAAACTGCTTGACTCGGACTTGCAGTTCTTGGCCTTGTGCCCCCATGGATGAGGTGCCCTAAAAGGACTTAGAAGACCGCTCCTCGGACTGGCCGGTCCTGGGTGAGGCATGACCCTGCTCGGAGCAGAGGCAGTAGCGTTAAGGCACGCTGCCAGTCTACTGTGCCCGTCTCTCGTCCTCTTCTTGGAGAACCCGAGGCATATCTTGCACTCCACCTCCTTATGGTCTGGGTGCAGGCAGTAGAGGCATTGCAGGTGCTTGTCTTGAACAAACACATTCTGTAGCCCGCACTTGGTGCAGGGCTTGAAGAGGGACCTTCCCTCCTCCTCCGTCATGGTTGATGGCCTTCTGGAATCTTTGACGATCTTCGCCCTTGAGGGGCGATGAAATTCACCAACAACGGATCCCTGCTGTTGGCAAATGGAGAAAAGAGCACACAGGCTCTTTCGGAAACAAAAATGGAACATTTTTCTGTCAATAACACAAAAGAACGTAGAAGTAGCTCGCAGAGCAAACTCAAGGACACCCACAACTGAAGCCTGCTGTAAAAATCGGAAGATGGCTGCCAGAGGAGGGACGTAAAGAGTGGGCTGTCATTGGATGGGGGAAGTATGACCCAGAGGACAGCAGTTGGTTTAAAGTAGAAATACAGCTTGTAAGTGAAAGTGAAACAGTTGTTTCTTTTACCGAGGATTCCCACAGGGAATATTTATGAGCATGTGAATCCATGCCAGACCCCATGCTGGAGAACCCATTTGTTTAAATATTTCTGTGGCTAGTTTAAAGCAGGCACTCTATTTTACTTATATCCATTTCCATCTGCGCCTAGATGCAATCCTCTGCCAGATTCCCCTCGGGGATATGCGCTTTAGAAATATCAAAATCACATCAAATCGAATGTCAGCATAGTACATGTTTGGATTCATTTATTGAAAATGCAAACTGTATCCAAAAGTAAAACAGAACAAAGGGCTTCTTGATAGTTTTGGCAGTGCCACTGATTGGTACTTTACATGGTCATAACAGTCAGTACATTACTGACCTGAGTTTGAAAGGGTAGGAGCTGGAAACAGTGAATGGGAACAAGACAGATATTGAATACATCTTCCGTAAAGATAATCTTAAAGATATTTATAGTTCTGTAACCCAGTGGGGATTTTAGTTTCAGACCATTTGATGGAATATCACACCACAAGACTCTCAGATTAACTCCTGAGTGAGACAGTGGTTTGTACGTGCAACCTTAAAGCCAGTCACTTTTGTAATGTCCTTAATCTTAGAGCGTATCGAGTTCCATGGACAAACAGGAGAGTAAATGAGAAATAGCAGGAAGCAGGGCAGATTGTTAGGCTGCACAGGGTTTCAGAGCATTGCGTATGAAGGGGTAAAGGGAGAAACAGATGGGTAGTGGTGCGCAGCTCACAAACAGATGGAAGAAATGGGTGCTTTGGTAGGTTTAAATATGAGATGCGGATGGATTTTCAGGTAGTTAAACCAGGCAGTCATAGCAGTGGAGATAAAGAACTGCTGAAGTTAAAATGCCCGTCAAAGAGTACCTCAAGATGGAAGCCTTGCTGTAGGGCTTAAGGAAGTCTGGAGAAAATTATATAGGAGTGGGGTGGAGGTATGTGGTATTGGAGGTAGTAAAACTATCACTTCAGTTTTAGAGGCGATGAGCAACATGCAATGCCAAGCGGAGTGAGTCGGAAGACGGACAGAGACACTTTGTGGACATGGTTCACAAGCTTTCATTCAAATAATATATAAGACCTAACTTGCCCAATCTCTATGGGTGGTCCCTGTCTATATAAGGTGCTCGTCAGCCAGTGGCGAATGTCCAAAATGATAACGTTTGCTGTTCAAATCTACCCTAACACTATGAAAACTAACTTGTATACGGAGAATGACTCCCTTCTAGTACCAGTGGTGTAGGATTTTTTATCGATATGTAATCTTCTAATAGTCTCTCCTGATTTTGTGGATCTGATTTTTTAATTCCTCAGATGCGGTTTGGCGTTTTCCCCTCTTCTTGGGGGCCCCTTTTCAGAATCTTTTGCAAGCTATAGATTCTTGGTTGCATATTTTGGGAAGACAGTATTATTCGGATAGTCTTTCTCTCATAGCCAATTATAACTTGGCTTGCTTTGGCCTACTTGATTCTTTATTGGGTTCAATTGTATAGTTCCTCTGCACTCTTGCTCCAAATATTCTCTCCCTTTTATACAAAATGTCTAGTGGCTTTCCCCAGGCTACTGAGGTCCACTGTACTTTTCTCTTAATATTACTTCTCCCTGTTGTATCCCACCATTTTAGGTTTATTTGAATCACGGTTAACTTAATCTTGTGACTTTCACGGAGACGAGTGGTTTGCAGGATATAATGATACTTTCTCGACCTCACATTATTCCCGTTATCCCAGTTACCTTCTATTGTGAAGAAGAACGCCTTCAGGGGCCTTGCTCCTCATTAGCCTTCTCTCAGACCTAGGATTGTCATTGGCTTCCTTTCCGATAACTGCTCGGAACCCTGGTGGCTTTCTATGAACAGTGGTATTGGAGATGGTTGTGAGACCTGCAGTCCACCACGGCTCTTCCGTGGTCTCGCACCACCTTCCGCCAGGCTCCTACCCTGCTGGTTTCTAAGGCTGGGGTAGAGCGGTGGCTCCAGCGTCACAGTCTCTTCTGTGAGAAACCAGAGGGTGTCTCACCTACTAGTCCCTAGGGATCTCTCTGTCTCTGGTGGCCAGGGCACAGCCATCACCTTTGGATCAAAACCCTGGGTGTGGAACAGTGCGGGAGGATCACCTGTGTGAAGGGTCTTCGGGGAGCAGGGGTGAGATAGCCGATTGTAAGATGCAGTATTCCCCCTTATTTTGTTTATCCAACCCATCCTATGTTTTAGTTTGCTCCGAGGTCCCAACTCCCCCCCCCTTTTTACACAAACACTGGGCCGAGGAAGAGGGTGACAGAGTAACATTAACTTTCACACAACGTACTGGACATGTCCTGCTAATCGGGTCAGGCAAAGTCAGGCACTTTATTCTAAGTGCATACACCTGATACCAATTAGCTCTCCTCACACGCATAAAAGGCGGAACTCAAAGACACACTCTGAGCAAGGTGGAACATGAGTACGAGCAGGGATGAAGGCAAACCTACTGGAGCAGAAAGACGGACCCATGGACAAGAGCAGCGGGTCAAATACCCAAAGAGTTCCCTACTGGAGGTTGTTGCCTCAGACAGGCCACGTAAGACACGAGGAGAATAAGCTTGACACATGAATTGGGAATCGTGAAACCAAGAAAAAGACGCACACAGCCAGTGAGTTGGCAAGCAACCTGAAAGACCGGTGTGCGTTGAAGTTTTGAAATAGCAAAATGTTACCACACGTGAAGGCTACACGCGTGTGAGTGAGATGCAAGGAAAGGCAGACCTGTGAATAAATTTAGAAGTAAAAGACAGCTGCAAAATCAGCAATACCAAGTAACAGAGTGGTCCGGTGAAAGGAAGTAGCCCACTCGAAGGTCTCAGTGAAAAGTGAATTGTGCAAAGCGATAAAGCGAAAGAACAGCAAAGGAGAAATAAATAGATTTAACTCCAAGAGAAGGGGAGAGTGAAAGTTGAACCGTGAATTTTGAGTCAAAGTGGTCTTGTAGTGGTCTGAAAAGTAAGCTACGCACATTCAAAAGTCTTTGACATCTGAAAGTGGTCTGAGCCTGACAGAGGGAGACCTCTGCTTGGAGAAGGTAGCCCCCTGACAAGTTTGTGTTTAACTTTATTGTGAGAGGTCCGAGCCCGGCCGACGGGGACTTACGAGAACTATGTGGTGAAAGGTTTGAGCCCGACATAGGGGGACTTTTGTGAACTTTTTGGTTGAAACATAATTTTTGGAGTCGAGAAAAGAGACTTAAAATGTGGCAGGCCAGACGGCTTCGAACCACGTTCTGGAACTGTTCACTGTGTCAGAAACCTAGCCAGAGTGTATCATACTGCCCACAGGGACAGCCTTACTCCTTGAGGTCTAATGTGGGGAGGAGAGCTGGTTCAATCACCTTTATTCAATTGAACACTGAATTTTCATTTTTGCATACATTTCTCCTTTTTACACTTTTTGTACAGGAGATAGGACAGGCATTAGATTTTGTTAGCCTAGGCCAATTTATGATTTGACAGACTCCACTAGGACTGCGTTATTTATTATTTGATGGCCGGAACTCCAATCTTAGTTACAAGGCAGAATGGCAGTTTTGCAACCCCCAACAATTTCAATAAAGGTTTTACAAATTGTACCCATTGTGTCATGTCATACGTGTGGTACCATGCCTCCCCTACACTTGCTTCAGGCTTCTGCCCTGCTGATTTCTCGTGCTGGGGTTGCGCCACAACTCTAGCATCCTAATATCTTCCTTCAGGTTGCTGCCCTGCTGGTTTCTCGTGCTGGAGTGACGCTGTGTCTCTGGCGCCACGTCTGCAGTATCGAGTAAGTTTGGAACTCACTAGTTGCCTGGTTGGTGTCTGCTCTGCCTCCTCCAGGTGTTAGGCAGCGCAGGGCCTTCCCAGGTCTGCATATGCAATTCTCTCTTCTCTCTCTCTTTTCTCACTATGGTTTGTGAAGTGCACGTTATTTAATGGACATGTAACAGCGTATTGGGTATTTGGCTTTAAAAGGACATTTCCCTTTTCTGTAAGATATTGGCATCTATTAAGAGTTTCTTCGTCCCAGTCATGATATTTAAAGGTTTCTGGTATTTTAAAGCACAATATGTAGGCCACAGTGTGCAAAGCTTTAGCGAGTTCCTCACAGGAACGGGAGTCCTTGTCCCCTAAGGGGAAGTCTCTCGCAGTTAGGTCCCACTTGCCTCAACCCCTAGGAAGGGCGTTGTGGAGCGGGCTCATCTTCCTAGCCTCACAGGGGGTTAAAGGGGATATCCCCTTGGGGAGAAGGGATGAATTCCCTCAATTCATCACACAAGCCATACAATGATAGATAGGAGATGCAGTTAATCATGCAAGAGCAGAGAGATGAAGGCCTGAAAGGAAAATGAGATGCGAGTATCATTGTTCAAGAAATTAAATGAGCAGCCAAAGAAAGAGATGAGTTAGTTGATCGAGAGGTGGTGCAGTGTGCGGTCCCTTGAGGGATTACTATACAAAGTGGTTTGCGAAAGGGGTCAGGACCCAGTGTTCCAGGAAATTAAAAAAGAACCATCAGGCTGTCCAAGCAAGGGCTTCCATTGAAATCCAAGATGCGAGGTAGACTGAAAGAGGGAGGAATTATCAGCTTGGTCAAAGGTGTTAATGATATCAAGGATAGTAAGGACAGATGTCTTGGGTGAGCCTTAGTGAGCGGGTTATAGAGGAGAATGATTCCTGTCACCACAGAGTTCCTGCTGCTGAACCTAAATTTGACTGAGCCCTTTTGCCACAACATAGTAAGTGGTGCGGTTGAAGTCTACACATTCAGAACATTAAAAAGGTGGGAGACAGGCTGATGATTAGCTGGGATTATGAGATAAGTGGTGGGCTTCTGCAAGATGGGCATAACAGTGGTTACATTGAAATAGGCTGGAAAACACATAAGGAAATAGAAAGGTTGACTGGAAGCCATAGGAAGTGGCAGTTCTGGTGTGCCGGTTGCATGCGAGGCTAGGGAGATGAGCCCACTCACTGCAAAGGGTCAGCAGGACTACAGCAAGGGTTTGCACATCACAAGATAACGGTCACGGAATTCCTTATCTTAGAAATTTTGGAGGAAATAACTGTGCCTTAATGGCCAGGGTCCTCTTATGCTTCTAAAAACATTTGCAAACTATATTTTTCTGTTTTTAGTATTTTTAGTCCAAAAAGTTTTGCAAATATTTATCTGTGTTTGGAAACAAAGGAAATGGCTGTAATAATAAAAACGCATGACTAACCTTCAAGTTATACATTTCTAATTAATCCCTTCTCTCAAAGATTTCTCTACTTAGAAATGTATCCTCCCATGTCAGTTGTGCATATAAAATGTTCTAAGCCACCAGGGCGTCGTACTGCAGTTCCTCAACAACGTTGACATGAAAGGAATACATCTACGGACGAACCCATCAGAAAGAACATTACCAAAAGTAGTAACTTGTTCTTCTTATGGATACCTTCCTCCCACAGATTCTAGATCTTAGAAAGACTGCCAAAGCAGTAGAGAGTAGAGTGAGTAACCATGTACTGCACCAGGAAACTATGGAGCACTGCACGACCAAAGCAGACATCCAGACTGGTATTTGGCCAGTCATGTTTTGTGAACAGCTCCAGAGAAGCTCACATAACCTCCCAACAGATGACAGCAACTGGGGCACTCTTCTGCAAGGCAGAGGCAGCCACCACACCATTAGCAGAATGGGCACTGCCACCCTAATGCACATCCTTGTTGGGCGGATCATAGATTTCAGAATGCCCATGACAATCCACATGTACAGGGTCTATTTGTTAACAGCTCTGCCAGCACAAGGGTTAGCAAAGCCGAGAAACACCTGGCTATCCTTCCTCATGTCCCTCCTCCAAGACAAATGGTAGCTGAGCACTCTCTTGCGGTCCAAATGATGAAACCTCTTCTCTATAGTAGATGTATTAGGTGGAGTATAGAACACATGAAGATGATTCTTCTAAGACAGGTAAAGGTCCAACTAAATATTTCAGAGGAAAGATTGCCTACCCCTCAAAAGTCAATTTCTCCTTGGAAAAGACAAGGTAGGAAGGATTAACAGAAAGCGCTTGGTGTTCACTTGCATGCCGAGAAAATCATGGCAACCAGGAAAATCACTAGAATCACCATCAGTGGGCAGACATTTGAAGCATTGACACACTTGTCGTTGAAATATCCGAGCGGGTGGGTGACTTGTAACAAAGTTGACACATTTAAAGGGATGTACAATTTAAATGCGTGTGAGCATGTATTGAATATATTTTGTGAGGTTGACCTACACCAGCATCTTGTGGACAAGACTATCACAGACCTTAGGCACCTTGCAAAGGCTGCCGACAGAGTCCAGAAAAAGTCTCAGGCAAACACACTCAAACCAGAAGAGAAATTGGCAGACAAAAAAGTAAACCAGGATGGGAAGGACAAAGGTCCAACCCAATCCAATTCAAAGTCATGTCCACAAAAGAACGAAGGGCAATCCCAAAACTCTAGTTTCAGCCGTGCATACCGAAAATAAGAATGCAGGCACCCTTAACACTGGGACACCTGCGTTCTCACCACCCAATTGTTTTGTGTGTAAGGAGCTGGCCCATAGGAAAGGGATCCCTGCTTGTAAGGGCTTACCCAAGTAAGCCATAGTGAATGTTGGACTCGTGGAAGAGGCCATAATTAGTCTGGGCCTCTCAGAGGAGGACTTCCCAGTAGGCCAAGGAGTGGCCGAATGTGGACCGGTTACACTGAGTGGGAACGGTACTGGGTCTCCAGAAATGACCCCAGTTCCCAATAATACTCAACTCTCTAGAACATGTGTATATCAATGGAAAAAGTTCCTGCGGTCCAAGAAACTGCGGGAAGCCTCACTATTGTCACCCGGCAGTGGGTACAGCCAGGCCAGTATATGGATGGGCCTGATTTGTACATCAGTGGGTTTGACGGAAAGAGTAAGTGCCACTTGGCCATAGAGTTCAGCTGGCGAGGTGAAACGACCCAGCGCTGTGTAGCGGTGAAAGACTCCATCCCTGTCCCATGTCTGTTGGGTAATGATCTTACTGATCATGGGAATAGTCGCAGCGGGTACCCCCTCGAGGGCCAAAGAGCGCCAGATTGAACACTAGGAGAACCTTATGGCCTGGAGTGCTGCCAGAGGAAGGACCAGCATGGCTGGTAGCCCCTAGTTCAGTTCCACAGACTACTGACACGCCTACTCCTGCAGGAGGGGAGCTAGTAGCCACTGAGGACCCTACTTTGGTGGCAGGGGACTCAGTGACTTCTGAGTTGCATGGTGCAGCACAGGAACCTGAGGCCGAGAACCAGGTGGGCACAGATCTGAAGAGCCTGCCCAAACTGGATGACTTTGCATCAGCTGGGGGCTCAGGTCAGACTAACTTCTTCACAGCCCAGAAAGAGTGTCCCACTCTGGCGGGACTGCAGAAGCAGGCAGAGGAGCAGGCTAGGGGCGGTGCCCCTGGCCTGTTCAAAGTGTACTGGGAGGACAAACTCCTGTACAGTGAGCCAGAACACTCTGAGGGCGAGGGCACCAGGGGGTTGGTGATTCCCCAATGCCACAGAAAGTTCCTTTTGGATTTGGCTCACCAAATTCCTTTAGCAGGTCACTTGGGAGTGATTAATACATCAGACGGGTTGTTTGCACACTTTCAAGACCACAGTTCGGCGTAAAGGTTAAAGAATTTGTCTGATCCTGCGTGACTTGTCAAGCTTCTGACAAGTCAGGTAGTGCCACAAAGACCCTCTTAACTAGACTACCCGTGGTGGGGCGGATTTTCGAGAGAATAGGCATGGATATTGTAGGTCCTTTGGATCCTCAAACAAGCTCAGCGAACAGATATATCTTGGTGGTGGTAGACCATGCCACAAGATATCCTGAGGCTGTCCCCCTGAGGAGCATTAAAGGCCCCGTGATTGCAAAGGCTGTGATTGATATATTCTCCCATGTTCGATTCCCCAAGGAAGCCGTTTCTGACAGGGGATCAAACTTCATATCAGCGTATATGAAGGCCATGTAGGAAGAGAGTGGAGTCACCTTTAGGTTCTGCACATCCTTCCATCCACAAACCAATGGGCTTGTTGAGCGGGGCAACAAGACCCCGAAAGGCATGATAGGAGGCATGGAAGAGCACCAGAGGAGAAAATTGGATATTTTCCTGCCATGCCTTCTGTTCGCCAACAGGGGAGGTGCCACAGAACGGAGTAGGATTTAGCCCCTTTGAGCTTTTGTTTGGGCACCCTGTACGAGGTCCCCTCAGTCTAGTGAAAGAGGGATGGGTGGGATGATGTATTGACCCACTCCGCTATCTGATGCGGCATCACTTTGATAGTTATGGTGCAAGAAACAGCAACAGTGGCGGTAAAACTCATGTGTGTGTGCCAAAAACCTCCAAAACCGCAAGTTTAAACACACAAAAAGATAGATGGACAACTGCCACGCATGGTGCATATGTGGTGGGATAGAGCACACACTGCAGAAAATGTGCCAGTGGGCTCCATGACCAGCAAACAGTGCAGAGAGAGAAGCAGCGCTTTGCAAATGAAACGCCAAAATGTGCCTATAAATGACATTTGCTTTGTTGCTAAAAAACTCCAAAATGCCTATACACAACACTTCTCAACATTAAAATCTTGCTTGGCGTTAACATTCATGTAATCTAATGAAGCATGGCGAATATACAAAGTCCCAAAGCGTAAAGATCAAAACATTTCCTCAGACAAACTAGATTGTCTGTAAACTGACATCTTCTGTCAAAATCTGCGTGCATTACTCTGGGCTACCTGTGAATGACAGCTGTCAGATGAGCACCTGATGAAACTTCAAAGTATCTAAACTAAAAGTCTGCCAGATTAGCAAAAATAAAAGGATTGTTGCTAAAAGGAATACAGATCTCAGTTGTGTTTTTGATCCCACAGATGTAAAGCTAAGAAAGTAATGTATTTATGTTTGCTGCAACAAGTTTCGTTTTTGCTGGATTTGAGAAGTTAAGAATAAATTAGCCTGGCTGAGCTGCAAGAAGTGGAAAAACAGGTTTCTCCCAAGGGGAGGGAAATCCTCTCAGCAGAAACTCACTGATAGATGATAATTGTGGGAAAGGCCAGACTCTTGTCTACAGAAAGAGAATGAACAATGGCAGACCTTTCAGCCCAGGAAACGGAGGTGTGAAAGGGTCATAAACTGTTCCTGGAAGGACTCCCCCAAAGGAGGGGCTGTTCCTGGGCTCCAGGGAGAGACGGACCATGTGCTGTTAAGAATGAACAATGAACAATTTTTAGAGACTCATAACTTGGGATTCAAAGTGGTGAAAAATATAAAAAGGCTAGAGCTGTTAGTCTAATTTTTGACTGTACGTTTCAAGAGGCGGTAGAACTGTGTAACATATTCTGGACAGGAATGGCAATATATGTGGTTTTATGTGAACTGTGTTAATGCTAGAATTGTACAACTTTACACACACATCCCTATGGTAAACGCACACATTTGGAAAAATTTGCAGACAATCTGGAAAATGTGTTCATGGCGAAAAGGACAAAATTCTGTTGAAAGGTGAAACAAGATCCCACAGCTGCGGGATTTTGATGAACAGATGCTACAGAAAACATGGAATCTTTGTGTGTGATTTGTCTAGAGATAACCAATGTAGACATATGTATTTAGGAGAAAATCCAATTTTGACACTAGTGGCTGAGGGGAGGTTTCTAAGGACTGTAAAGCTAACTCATAAATGTGACATCATCCGGCCTTGATCCAATCACTCAGATGCAAGGCAGAGATGAAGTCCTGATCCAATCCCAGTTCACAGGGGCAAGCTTAGCTATGCCGGCCCATACACCCATTTTGTGATATCATTTGAAAGGATAAATAGAGACAGCTGACAACACAAAGGACTCAATGATTCACTCACTTTCCTGATTCCGGTGAAGCACTCTGATCCAGCAAACTACATCCAGCTTTAACATCCTTCCAGATCCAAATGACAAGACTCTTGCCAAGCAGTAGAGAACTATTGACCTTCAGCAAGGCCTAAATCTGCCAACTTATTCTCGCAACCCAGTGAAGTGCTGTGGTGTGGGAAAGCCTTCTGAGCTAATATCCTGAAACTCTCTGGCTTACCACCACAAGGCTTGCCGGAGGAACTCGCTATCCAGCTGATTTGAAATACCCACAAACAAGAAGGGCAGATCCTATGCAAATCCGGTGACCGGCCTAGCTGATCCAGTCCCACGCCTGATGTGCTGTCCTTCCTTGACAGACCCAATCCATGACCAGAACTGACGGTTCAATTTAATAACTTATTCTGTAAGTATTAATAAGAACAGTGACCCATAATATATCTGCATTGTATGATCCCAATCTCAAACCACCCCATCTTTAATTAAGAACCATAGTATTGCTAGAAGTATCTGTGCGCTGACTTTTCTCTCATCTGTGTTACTAAACCCCAACTTCTTATTGATTTCTTTTTTTTAAACTTTCTTTATTATTTCAAAGTTACAAACCTCAGGTAAGTATACAACTCCTCCAACTCCCCCCCTCCCTCAATACCTCAACTGAAGTCTCACAACTTGCCTTCCCACTATATCCCCACATAGTGCCTTTCCTTATACCTGTTACGCTCACCTGGGTTCCAAAGGGGCGCCGAACGAAGCTGGACTGCAGCGGTCTCCACCAATGTGACTCGTAGTGTAGTGATGAGCGACTGCACTTGCCCACTTAGTTACGTCTGTCTGGCACGTAGGAGGATTTTCCTAAAGTAGTAAAACGGTAATTAGCTGACCGTAGTAAAAGGGGTTAACTTTGTCTTTTCCGAAACCATCTTGTATTCCCCTCATCATGTCTCACCTTATTGTTAGGAAGGATGGGCTCTCCATCCTGCGTCAGCGTGCAGGGGTGCGTAGAAACCAGTTACTTCACTGGTCCGTAAGCTTATGGCAGAGTCTTCAGACAACGATGAAGTCTTAGAGTTTGATTGTTTTATAGTTCACTCTTGCTCCTTTTATATATTTCTTCCCTTGCAGAATGGCCCAAGGTGAATGTTCCGTCTCCGAAAAGATTGAGGTAGCGCCAAGGTAAGAGTCAGTTTTGCACCAAGCACTAATCTTAGCAAGTGATATTGTTCATTAAGAGATTAACCAATTGCCCTCTCTATATTATGCAGGTGTGGCGCTTCTCAGGAAAGAGGGACGTGGGATGACTAGCGACACCTCGAGCGGTAATGTACCAAGAAAGTATCTTGCGGTAATGAATTTGAATGTCTTTTGCAGAGCGCAGCTCACCTGTTTATCTCTTTTGCAGATGCAGATGCTCCGAGCGGCGATTTCAACAGAGTGCCTCGCAGGATCGTGTGGATGAAAGAAGCATTGGTGAGTATGCTGCGGCGCTGCTGCTGACAGTGCAGCGCTGTGACAGATGTTTTCTTTTCCTCACAGGTGCGGCGACTCCCCAATGAAAGCGACAACTAATGTTGTGGCTCCTGTTCTAATATGCTTTTCCTCTTCTCTTTTGCAGGTTCGGTTCACGGAGAACAAGACGGATGTAGCTGTAGATTGGATGCTGAGCTGCAGGCACGGTGAGCGTTACGCTGCAGAGATGCAGAATAACGGGAAGCGTCTGCTGCTCTCCCGGCGTGGTTTAAATAGCCGCCATAAAGTAGTTCCCTGGTAAAATAGTTCCAATACCACACTCAAGAAAAATAGTCCCTGGAAGAAAGTAATCCCTTCAAGGCCTCACAGTGGCCTGTACATGATTTCTCTACAGGATGTCCTGCTTAGTTTTTAAAAAGGCAATATGAGCCTGGCGCCAACAGCGCCAGGACTGAGTCCATAAAGCCCCTAGGCGATCCCTTGAGCCTCCCTGAGTTCTCATGGGTGCCTGTACTCTGGGCAGATGGGTCTGCTCCTGATGTCTGGGGGCAGGCATTGTGACAATAGCATCACATCTACCGATATTAATGTCTCAAAAGTTCAATCATAATTCCAGGATCGACCACCCAAGAAGCTCTCGTAGTCCAGCTCAATCTCAACTAACCGGCGTGGTTCCAGGAGACTGTCCAGCTTGTGCCTTGTCCATCTGATATCGTCTATACGGGCCCCAAAAATCAAACGGCCTACTGGTACTCGGAACCGTAGAAGCAAACATGAATTCCCTTAGTTCACATACATCCATACAGTGCAGCCACTTAGCAACGGTTGGGGGGGGGGATGCTTTCCCCCATGCCCTGGCCACAAGATATCTAGCAATCATAGATGCCATGTCAAATAATTTTTTTTCAGTGCGATTACCACCCTCAATCAGAGACAAAAGCCACGTTTCAGGTAAGTATGTTTGCACAGCTGGCAGCATTAACGACACAGCCTGTTCGACTTCCTCCCAGTAAGTCCTGATTTTAGGGAAACTCCAGCACACATGGTAAATATCTGCTTGTTCTACTCCACACTGTTTACATGATGTTGGCTGATCCAGGAAATATCTACTAAGAGTGAAGGGGGTGTAGTAGGCTTGATGAATATACTTGTAGTGGATCAGTCTAACGCATGTTTAACAATATATGTCGTGTTTGTGTGCAAACATGCTCCCATTGCTCCTCGCTCAGCGTCCTCCCCAGAGAAACCTCCCAAGAGGCCCTGTATGAACGTTCTCGCATAACTTTCCCATTTCTCACCAACTTATAAATGGTGGATACCACCTTTGCAGAGGATGTGGAGCGGACAATATAACACATGGCCGATTGGGAGGGCGGGGCCTGTGGAAACTCTGGCCACTTGACCCCAAGTATGCTCCGCAGCCTATAGTACTGAAGCAGTGTCACTGCGTCTGTGCCACCTCTGACACTTAGCTCATCCACTGTATAAACCGCCCCTCCTTTACTAAATCCCCCAGTGTTTGTATTCCTAACGCTTGAAACCGATCCTTGAAGGATCTCTCAAATGTAAGTGGAATTCCTGTTAAGTTATACTCTGGCAGTTCTGGTACGAAATGAGGCACGGATTGCAGTAACTGACTAACCCTTTCCCAGGCTCTACAGGATATCTCCACCGGCTGAATCTCTTCCTTCAGCACTGCCTCCCTGTTACCCCATAACATACCCAGCAACGCAGGGGGGTAAGCGAGGGCCTTGGACAGCTTAGCATGTGGATATACAGGGCCCGAAGGGTCCAATCCAGATATGAATTGCACTTGGGCCGCTAGATAATATAATACATGTCAGGATATTCCAGGCCCCCTTCCTTGTACGGCCCAGTGAGAGTATTATACGCAATTCTGGCTTGCTTGCCCGCCCACACCAACCTCACCATCAGTTTCCTAATACGAACCCAGTAGCTAGCAGGGGGCCATATCGGGACATTATTGTACACATAGAGAAGCTTGGGTAGTATCACCATCTTTGCTAAAGCAATTCGGATAGCCTGGGATAATGGGAGCCGTATCCACGCCTCCACATTCTGCTCCAAACTCTCGAACGATAGAAGGTAGTTGTCTTTATACAGCTTATCCCTAACCGTGGATACCATAATACCCAGGTAACGGATGCCTTCTGGACACCACCGAAATTCCTCACCTACATCTGCCCTCTGCACCACCGGGTTCAGGGGTACCACCTCTGACTTCTCCCAGTTAATCCTAAACCCGGACAGTTCCCCGAACTTAATCACTTCTTGCATTAATGGAGGCGAGTTCTGGCGTGGGTACTTGACATAAAGAACAACATCGTCAGCATACAAAGATATAATAGACAGATGTGTGCAAGCATAGATCCCACGCTCTGCGTGTGCTTCTCTAACGTGACATGCCAGGGGTTCCATTGCTAGAGCAAAGAGAACCGGGGAGAAGGGATACCCCTGCCTCGGGAGGGATACATCTGCACTGAGACAATGCCATTAGTGTAGATCGCTGCCCTAGGTGCCGAGTATAGGAGCTTTATCCCTTTGATGTACGTCAGCCCCAAGCCAGACCAACGAAGGACTTCAAACAAAAAGGGTAATTCGAGCGAATCAAACGCCTTCTCGGCATCTAAGGCCGCCATGACCATTGGAATGTCTGTTCACATTATGCAAAAGGGTAACCAGGCGTCGTAAATTATTTTGGATTGAGTGCCCTGGAATGAATCCCGCCTGATCCGGCAACACCAGGGCAGGCATATGAGGAATTAACCGCTTAACAATTACCTTAGCCAAAATTGTATTATCTGTGTTTATAAGCGAGAGTGGTCTATAAGAGGATAGACGGAAGGGGTCTCTCCCAGGCTTCAGCAGTTCTGTAATAAGGGCAGACCTAGTGGACTCAGGACATAGCCATAAGGTGGGGTGTAACCAGATCAGAGTAGGCCTTATAGAATTCGGTGGTAATACCATCTACTCCCGGGGCCTTCCCGTTAGGTAGCAACTATCGCCTCACAAATCTCCTCTTCTGTAAGGGGTTAATTGAGGGCACTACCCTGCTCTGGATCCAGCCAGCCCAGGGCCACCTCGTCCAGGTACTGCATCAATGCATCGTGCCAAGGAGTGGGCTGCGACGCATACAGCTGATCGTAGTATTGCTGGAACCTCTCACTTATCCCCTCTAGATCACAGACACACGTCCCATCATGCCCCTCAATTTCAGTTATGCTGGTGGAAGGACGCTCCTTACGAAAAGCCCAGGCCAGTGTCTTACTAGGCCTATCCCCCTCTCCATACCTAGCTGCCTGTATCAGATCCCCCAAATATCCATCCTCACCAATTGCCAACTCCTGCAGTTTCTCCCGAAGCACCTTCAACTCCTTGCGAAGTTCAGGTGTATCCTGATCCCCTTGCTTCTTCTCCCTCTCCTTGATATCGCCCTCTAACGTTCCAATGGACTTTCTAATGGCTTTCAACACTCCACCTTCCTTGGAGATGCAGCACCCTCGTATGTAGACATTAAACGCCTCCCACACTATACCTGGTCAGATACCGATCCTACATTGGACTGAAAAAATATATCTATATCCCGCTCCATCTCCTCCCAAAATGCCCCATCCTCTAGCGCAGCCGCTCTAAAGCGCCAACGCAGTATATTAGGAGAGCGTGCCTCAATATTGAACCTGGCCACTACCAGGAAATGGTCAGACAAAGTCCGGGGTGAAATGCACGCTTCAGTGGCCATGCTTAACATGGAGCCAGAAGCCATTACATAGTCTATTCTGGAGGAACTCCCATGTACTCCCTAATAGAACGTGAACTCCCTATCAGTGGGGTGTAAGGTGCGCCATACATCGTGTAAATCATGAGTTGACGCAATACCACTCCACGCCCTAGCCGCATGCGGCAGATTCTGCTGCGTCGACAAGGCCCTATCCATATCCAATGTGAGCGCCAAGTTAAAATCCCCGACCCATATCGTTTCATATCCAGGAAATTTATAGAATTGACTGGTACATTCGTGAAAAAACTCAGGGGAATCCACGTTTGGTGCATATACATTCACGATCAGGAGCCTCACTCCCAGCACCTCCCCTGCCAATATTAAATATCTACCCTCCTCGTCTCGAATCTGGTCCTGTAGTCTGTACTGTACCTGTGTATATACATGGCAACCCCCCTAGAGTAAGAGGAGGCATACCTGTGAGAGCCCCATCCCACCAAGTTGGGAGGAGAAACACCCTTCGCAAGATGAGTCTCCTGAAGACACAATATATTTACCCCGTGACGCCTACAGTAATTGGCTATCAGCCTTGTCTTCTTATGGTTAGTAAGGCCCCGAATGTTCCAGGACAGCAACGCTACAGTCCTACCCGGACCACTGCCAATTGAAATATGGGCCATTCAACCGATATATAGAGAGCCCACCAGCCTTCCCCCCGCTGCTGACCATCATTCTGGGCGCATTATCCCCTTCACCAACAAGTGCCTCGCCATATCTGACCAGCACCAAAGCAATCTCATGATTAGCCCCTCCTGGATGGGTAGTCGTACAAGCATAGTATCTCCCCTAGGCAATACATTCCCGCCATTCGTAACACTTGTCTGAGACAAAGTTGGAGACTCCCCCCCCCCCCCCCCCCAACCAACACAACAATCAACCCACAACCAGAATCCTACCCCTTCCCGCCCACGGCAGAAACAGGAACCGACCGGCAACTCCATCCCACGCCCCAACCAGAAACTAACTTACACTGCAGTATCTACGGTAACTGGGGTTCTGAAGGCAACCCAAGCGCTCCTAATTGCAACAACTCATGTTAGAACATACCACCCTTGCGCCCCCCATTCCACCTAATTTTGCAACTGTTATTAATCTCCCAACACACATACAATTTTCATCTTCCATGCTTTCCATCCCAAGTCAGGAAGAATGCCGCGGTGATCCCCTCGGTTCTGGCAAATTTCTCGCATATTGCTCTGCAGTTGCCGGTGCAGTAAAAAAAAAAACAGACCCATTATGCTGCACACGTAGGTTGGCCGGGAATATCATGGAGTACTTTATTCCCTTGCGTCTCAAGATGCTCTTGGCCATCTGGAAGGATTTCCTCTGTTCCTGGACTGCTGGACTGAAGTCCGGGAATAGCCGTATGATGGAGCCTTACCAACGTAGTTCCCTCTTCTTTCGGGCTGCTCGTAGGATAGCGCACCTGTACCGATAACAAAATATCCTTGCAATGATGGGGCGTTCCGGGGCGCCCGGTGGCGGCCTAGCTGCTAATGAACGGTGAGCTCGCTCCACCATGTACATGTTGGACAGAGGGGTTATCAAGCACATCCAGCAGCAGCTGCTCCACACATTTCTCCATGTTTCCAATATTTGTGGATTCCGGAACCCCTGTGATCCCAATATTATTCCTCCTCGAACGTCCCTCCAAATCCTCATTCTTGGCCGCAATCTTTTTCACTGCTTGTTGTAGACTGGTGACCTCTCGTCAGAGGACCGCAATGTTATCTTCCGTGGTTCCAATTCTCTGCTCCGCCTCTTCCATAAGCCCACAGAGTTTGTCTATCTGCACCGCAGAAATATCCACTTTACATGTAAGGGCATCTATCTTGACCCCGAGTGTGTCCGTGCTGCCCTTGAGCGCCAGCAGTGCCTAATTCAGCGCAGCCGTATCTACTTGTTCAGTAGCAGGCATTTGCGGGGCGACAGCCGGGACCTAGGCCTGATCCATGCGGGTGAACTGGTCCATCCTCGCTTGCTTCTTCCGATTGCCCATGTCACCTGCGCAGAGACTATCAGGCCACCACCACGACCCCAACACTCACCGCAGTCCCAGTATTCGGTGAACCACCCTGCTGGGGTGGTGTTCAAGCGTTCTCTGCACAACAGGATCAGTTTATGCCGAGAGAAGTAGCCCCAAGCAACCCCTTGCCACAAGAGAGGAAGGCCAACCAATGCCACTCCCCCTGGTCCCACCAAGAACTTCCACCAGAGTCCAATTCCGCCACCAGCGCTCCGAAATATGCAGCTCCGCCTGCTCTCCAAGCCCAGAGCTGCACAAGCCCAGAGACAAAGCACCCACCAGGGCCAGTACTAATCCCTGGGCCGCTTATCACTTCCAGGGGTGGGGGTGGGACGCTCGATGGACTCCAGTCCCTCCACCAGCCTCCAGCTCAAGGTCCGCCACCAGATAATTGCTTGTAATGGCGTGTCACGAGTGCCCCCCGGGGCCACCAGGGAACGTCAAGCCTCCAAAATGCAATTCCAGGCTGCACCCACCCACAGTGCTCCAGCTCCTTAATTCCTCTCCCAATATAGCCATGGAGCACCGCGACCAGCAGTGCGCCTCCCCGCAAGGGCGCTCCTAAATCCCCCGCCGCCCAGGGGAGCAACGCTGGCCGTCGGAACTCACCCGTGGGCGGGGGTCGAAATAGGAGAGTGCTCCCTCGTCCGCTCACCGCAGCTGCTGTGTGATCCTCGCTGGTGCCACTGCTCACGGCGCCATCCTCTGCGCCGCAAAGCCCCCCACTGTCTCACGGGGACCGTGCCAGTCACGGCGCACACCTCCGCCCGCCACAGTCGGGTAGATGGCCCTACCCCCACACGCCTCCACCAGGTGGCGTGGCTCCACTCTCCTCAATCATGGACTCCCAAGGAGGGAATTGCACTGGAGTTCAAACCGCTGATTGCCCGGGGGGTTTGCCAGCACACTCCTGCCATGGATGGGGAGCAAAAGCAAGAGGGACAGGATATTGCCGAAGGATAGTCGTCAGTCGATGCCGGAGCTTTTCAGGCAGTGGCCATCTTGGTCAGCTGCACAACAGCGCCCCATTGATTTGATTAAGAAAAGTAATTCCCAAACCAAACGGAAACTAGAGTATCACACATGAATTGTTATGAGCGGCCGTGAATGACCGATTCCTGTGTGCGATTCTTTTTTTTTTGTAGTCCTTAACATCGTATAAGAAAACCTACCTGTCCTCTTTCAACCCGAATTTCTGTTTTCTATTCTTGCACCTATTTTTCAAAAAGAATAAGTTACTTTCTTAGCTGGTAACGTTCTTTCGATGGGATGTTCCGATGACGTATTCCACATCTATGACAGGTAATCACCACAGCTGTGCTGCTTCGGAAAATTTTCGGCGTCTGCGTCCTGCGTTGATGACGTCAATACGCTGTCCTCTAGGGCCTCTGTCGAGCCGACGTCACCGGATGTTATAAGTAGGACACACGACGCCTGTAGCCTCAGTTGTAGTTTTTTCCCAGAACGTTTGGCTCCAATCGTCTGCCAGAATGACTACAGAAAGCTTTGCGGAAACGTAAGCTGCAATCGCAAAAGAAATTCTGTAGAGGGGCAGGCTGGGAGGGATCGATGTGGAATACGTCGTCGGAACATGCCATTGAAAGAACGTTATCAGGTAAGAAAGTAGCTTGTTCTTCGAGGGGATTGGTTCCTCCGACATATTCCACATCTATGACATACTCCCAAAGCAGTACCAATGTATGGAGGTGGGAAAAGAATTTAGAATTTTAGAATGCCCAATCAAATTGCAGAATAGAGGACTGCCTTACCAAAGGCCAAATCTTGCCCATGGATAGAATCCAGAGAGTAGTGTTTGACAAAAGTATGGACAGAGGCCCATGTGGCTGCATTACAAATGTTACGAATGGGAACACCCCTCTGCAGAGCAGTAGAGGCAGCCACACCCCTAGTAGAATGGGCCCGTAAGCCTACCGGAGGGTCCTTACCCGCAAAACGGTAACATTCAGAGATTGTCAAGATAATCCATCTAGACAAAGTCTGCTTAGTAACAGCTTGTCCCAAAAGCCTTCCAGCGTATCCTACAAAGAGCTGATCGTCCACTCTGACCCGAGACATGCGTGAGATGTAGAAACTTAAAGCTCTCCAAGGAACCAACCTATGGAGCATCTCCTCTTCCTTACCAGGATGCAGAGGAGGATAGAATGCCAGAAGAATGACCTTCTGGCTCAAATGAAATTCCGACATAACCTACGGAAGAAAAGAAGAACGAACCCAAAGGACAACCCTGTACTTATCAAACACTGTGAAAGGTGGCTTAGCGGATAGTGCCTGCAACTCACTCTGCGAGCGGAAGAAACCACAACTAAAAATACTGTTTTAAAGGTCAACATTCTCAAAGAACAAGAACGTAAAGGCTCAAACGGAGCTCCCATTAGGAATTTTAGAACCAGGTTCAAATCCCACCAGGCACCTGGAAAGGTGACGGTGGGAACACATTAGTGAGCCATTTCAGAAACTGAGAAATCAAAGGAATCTTAAAATAAGAACACTCCTCAGACGAGCGCTTAAATATGGACAGCGCCGCCAGGTAACCTTTAAATGGTACCCACTTGCAGGCCCTTGTGGGCTAACGAAAGCAAAAAAGACAGAACCACAGGAATGGCACATGAAAAAGGATCCACATATTTAACCCTGCACTAGTCGCAGAACTTTCTCCAACGGCAACGGTACAGGGAGTTTGTTGCGGGCCTTCTGGCCGAAACCAACACCTCCATCACGTCTTCAGGGAGGTCCCAATCCTTATACCTCAACCTTTCAGAAGCCAAGCATGAAGGTTGAGAGACTTGACCTCTGGATGGAGAACCTGACCCCCCTCCCGTGAGAGCAGATTGTCTCAGTAGGGAAGACGGCGTGGAGGGCAGATGGACATGTCGAGAAGGTCCGGGTACCACGTTCTCCTGGCCCATGCCGGAGCAATGAGGATCATTCGGGAACCGAACCTCTGCAGCACTTGCGGAATGACGAGGACTGGAGGAAACGCGTACAGCAGTGGGAAGGACCAGTCTACTACGAACGCGTACCCTAAGGCTCCTCCTGGAGGAAATTCCCGCAAGCAAAATCTTTTGCACTTCCGGTTGACCCTGGTGGCGAAGAGATCCACTTGTTGGGTCCCCCAAAGGGCGAAGATCTCCAGCAGAATCTCCTGAGCCAGCTCCCACTTGTGAGAGACCGTGCTCTGCCTGCTCAGAGCGTCCGCCGCCTCGTTTTCGTCTCCAGCCAGATGAACGGCCGAGATCAAAATTTCCTGCTGGATGGCCCAGAACCAGAGCTGCATCGCCTCTCTGCACAGAGGGAGAGACCCACCCCCCCCCCTTTTGTTGAGATAGTGCATGGCCACTGTATTGTCTGTCAGAATCAGGACATTCTTCCCCCGCACAGATGGCAGAAAAGCCTTCAGGGCTAGCCTGACAGCCCTCAGCTCCAACAGATTGATATTGAGTCTGGACTCCGACAGAGACAAACAACCGTTGACTGACATGAGGGATGCGTCCGTCACGATTGTCACCTCCAGCCAGGGTAGCCAAAATGGAGCCCGCTTCATCAGATTGCCTTCGACAGCCCACCACAAGAGATCCTGGGCGACCGAGGGCGGCACCTGAACGGGATCTGACATCCTGCTGGAGGACTGTGACCACTGCATCTTGAGAGCCCACTGCAGAGATCTCATCCCTGGTGGATTGTCGTGAGGCATCTGCCGGAATGGAAGAAAGTAGCTGTGGGCTATGATCTCCAGAACCCACACATCTGAAGTAATGGCACGCCATTCTACAAGATGCTGTGCCAGCCAACCATGGGACATGGCCTCATGACTGAGCTGAAGCGGCTGCGGCAGTGCCTGAGGGCAAAGAGACAACTGCCCGAGCGGCCTTGGCACCTCAAGTACCCTGTTTTACACCTCTGGTACTCCTACGTTGGCCCCTTTGACTTGCAGCTCCCCTTGATCTACCAAAGGCAGAGTAGCATCGAAAGGAAGCTACCCTCCATTGCTGCCCCTAGGACAAAAAGGCAGAGGTTGGCGAACTGCAGCGCTCAATGACTTCGCTGCAGCTTTGGAGGTCTGCAACCTCTCAAGGCTCTCGTCAGCCTTGCTGCCAAAAAGATAGTCACCATAGTCACCAAGGGCATGTTGAGAAGCCGGGCTTGTACATCAGGAGCAAACCCCGACTTCCGCAACCACGCAAATCTGCGCATCACGGTGCTCGCCGTCCAGACCCAATTGAACGGATTCACACATGGCATGCTTGCCATCTTGTACAAGGGCAAGAAAGCCATCCCGCCCCCCCCCCCTTCGGGAATATGTTCAGCCGCTAAAGATACACAATTCCACAGAGTGTGAGTTAAACGTGCTAAGGCACACACAGAGTTGGCTGCCTTCAAAGTCATACCCCCTGAAGAAAATACTTTCTTCGCCCAACCGTCAAAATGTTTGTCGGAGGGATGGTAGGGTACGACGCCTGCTTTGCTTGGGCTGTAGCCGCGTGCACCACCAAACTCTCCGGAGTGGGGTGCAGAGTCAAGTAGCCAAGGTAGTCACTGGCTGGACGGTATTTTTTCGGCAATGACTTATTAACTGCCGGGAGACTCTCTGGAGCAGTCCAAGCTGCCGCCACCCTTCTTTGCAAGGCCATATGAAGTGGCAGTACCGGGTCAGTTGGTGGACCTTGGTCCAAGATATCTGTCAGGTCATCCTGCAGAAAATCCACTGGTGGCGCAGACCACCCCAAGTACTCAGTCACCCTCGACATGAGACGCGGGTATGAAGACTTGTCGTGCGTGCCAGGCTCAGGCCTACCAAACTCAATCTCCGGAGAGGTGTCCAGACCACTGGCGTTGTGCAAAGACTGACGCAGGTCTTCCATCTGGCTATGAACAGACAATACTTCGTCAGGAACCTCATTCGGAACCAAACCATCATCAGACCCTTCATCCACCTTAGAGATGTAATCCAGAGGCTGGAATAAATCCCTGGATGAGGGCACAGAAAAAGGTTCAAATACAGGCCTCACCGACTTCTTCAGTGCCTTCCTCAGAGTTTCCACTGATGCACGGGGCACCTCCGGTAAAGCCTCCTGAAAAGGCATTGACGGAATCGGCTTCGACGTGGAGCGTGGCGCTGATGGCTTCGACACAGGCCTCGAGGCCGGAGCCCCGAGCGTGTCTCTCGACGGCCTCGGAGCCGATGGCGTCGATGACTTCCTCAGAGGCGGAGCCTCGAGAGAGTCCCTCGACGTCTTCTTAGAAGACCTCACAGGCTCAGACGGTTTCGATGGCGTCGAGGACCGGGACCTGGAACGGGCAGGTCTAGAGCGATCAACCTTGTCCGATCAGGACCTCAATGGCTCCCGATGATCGCGCTGACCGCCCAAGCCCGAAGGCATGCAAGCAGCGGCCCAAGCGCATTCCTTGCCAGCTTCTTTAGAATTCGCGGACGGAACGGAGCCCTGCGATTCATAAATCGCCATCATCTCCTTGAAAAATGCATCCCATTCCGTCAGAGAGGAATGCTTGTTGGGACAAGCTACCTGCCATCTGGGGGGAGTTGTCATGATGCCTACATCTAAGGAGCCAGGCCGGGCCCAGCAACCCCAGAGGCAGACATCATTTTCCCCAGGGAAGTCTCAGCGGGCCCAAGTCGGGGCCCTTTGGACTCAGTCCTGGCGCCTTAGGCGGCAGGCTCATAGCGGACCCCAGTCCTGGCGCCTTAGGCGCCAGGCTCATAGAAGAGGATATGTGTTTAAGTGCTTGGGTGCACACTTACCTGATGCAGACCTTGCTGCTTCATCCAGGCCCTCTTGAGGCCTGAATGGGACTACTTAACCTGTAGGACTACTTCACCACCCGGGTGTGGTCGGGGAAGGATACATACCTGATTGGTGGAAGGATACATACCAGGAACTTCTTCCAAGGCTATTTAAACCCCACCCGAACAGCCACACATGCTTCGCGTTGTTCTGCACCTAGCAGCTGGACGCTCACCGTGTCAGCTCCTGCATCCTGACTTCAGCCACGCCTGCCAGCACCCTGGAACACCTGCAAGGGGAGAAAGGAAGAGAATAGGAGAAGAAAAGCCCTTACCTGCTAAATCTGCATCCCGGAGTCATTTCTCCAACGGCCCTGAAAAGGAAGACATCATTTTAAAGGCATTTCGTTTCGATCGCTGCAGCGCTGCATTTTACTCACCTTTGCAAGGCGCTTCCATCTTCAGCAGCGATCTTCCGGATTCAGCTACGCCCCGGCGCCTAGAGGAAAAAAGACAAGAACAAAGGTGAGAGGGAGAAAAGGAATAAGGAAAGCTCAGTTTCCTTTTAAGTCTTACCTGTTGGATTATTCCCACTGCATTTCGGGTCCTGCCGCTTCCTGGCATCTCCGGACCCCGGCCCCTATGGGGAAAAAAGACAAAGACATTGAATGAGCGAATGCAAAGACATTACCTGAGCGCTCATCCAGAACTGTTTCACTTCGGGTCGGCGCCATATCTCCGGCACTCCGAACCCCGGCCCCTAAGGGGAAAAAGACATAAGCATTAGCGCTTGCTGCAATTAGACAACGAACATTATTATTAAGCTTGAACTTTTGAACAGAACTTTTACAGCGCCTTAACTGAATAGTCAAGCTTACCTGAACTCCCATCAATCCTCAATCCAGTGAAATAACTGGGTTTCAACGCGCCCCTGCATCAGAAGCAGGATGGAGAGCTCATCCTTCCAAACCCTAAGGTGAGGCTTCACGGGGAATCGTGGAGGAGGTATCGTGGAGGGTTGGAAGGGAGTGGGAGGCTTGAGCATTGTTCCACAGTTGGTAATACTCCCTTTTCACGCACAGGAGGGTATCCAACGAGCCAGGGAAGCCAGAATAGAGGGGCCCTTCCTGTCCATCTTCAGAGTTCTGCGCCTTCGACGCTGCGCCTCCGTGGGAACCAGGTGAGCGTTACAGGAGTCCTCGGACGAGGACGGCGACTGGTGACGGCGCTTCCGCGAATGCCTAGAAGAGGCAGAGGAATGGTGGGAACCAGTTTGGGACCGCTTCTTCTTCCGCTCCCGCAAGGACTTCGACGTCAAAGACTGGCAATCATCACAGTCATCGGTAGCGTGGTCCTCGCCGAGGCACCAGAGGCAGACGTTGTGCGGGTCCGTAAGCGGCATCTTGGAACCTCAGTCCCGACACTTCTTCAAACCCGACCGCGGGGTAGAAGACGAAGGCATGATATCTTCACAAACACCAAGTTCGAAGAACCAATAGAAACAGAAGAACCGAGGCGCTCCGAGATCGTCGAATCAAACAAGTTCGCTGAAAAAATCCTACTTATAACATCCGGTGACATCGGCTCGACAGAGGCCCTCGAGGACAGCGTATCGACGCCATTGACGCAGGACGCAGAACATTTTCCGAAGCAGCACAGCTGTGGTGATTATCTGTCATAGAAGTGGAATACGTCAGAGGAACCAATCCCCTCGAACGACTTTTACTAAATAACTCCCTCAGTTTTTATGATAGAAGCAAAATTTCAACTCCTACTTGAACCGAACATCCTTAGCTATCCCTAAACCGCAATGCGAAACAGTGCGATTGGCCCGTTATAGCAAATATCGCATAAGGAAAAGTTTGCCGCAATTTGACATTGAGAAATGTTACACGTGTGAAGTAGCTTTAAATTATTTCCCACTTGGACTTTGAGATTTCAAATGTTTTCTTCTGACTAAATAGTTTCTTGTGTTCGTTTGCATCTGTTCAAAGCGGCTCCCATAGGAATTCATAATAATTTAAGTATTTTTGACCACATTCAGGGTTTTTGCTCAGCCAATTCCAAAGACAATTTCAAAGCCATCTGACAGTTGAAAAGTCAATTCCGTTTTTCTCTTGTGTTCGAAGGGGGAAGGTGGGAGTGATATTGTGTTTGATTTGTATTATTCCTGAATACCTGCTCCCTCCTCACATCTATTTACACTGCCTATTGGTGGGTTGAGGGGTGCTGCAGGGGGAACCTCTAACCACAGTGCTATCTGTTCCAAACCAACACAACAGTATTCTTTTCTGTGCTGCAATTATTTTTGGTGCTCATTACTTGATTCCTAGTGCATTAAAGATACTATTCAGTGTTCTGTCACCCCATTGGTGACTGTTGTTACCTATTAAAATGTATTGTGATTAAATTCTAAATACATAAATAAATATTTACCTTTGCAAACTAGCCTGATTCCTGGTTCAGTGTGACTGGGGGGGCGCAGGAGAAGGGTGTGATATGGGTGGTATATCGTTCCGAATATTGAACTTATAGATAAAAATAAATAAGGGTTTCATTTGCGCACTACATGCTGGGCGTGACTTGGGTGTGTGCCAGATTGAAATCACTTACACGAGATGTGGTGGACTATGTACTCGGCCTTCGGTCTAGCATGGAAAGGTACATGGAACAGTTGACAAAACCTAAAGGCCAGTCAGGAACAGATGAAGCACTAGCAGGACCAGAAGGCCACAGTGACGGTCTATCCTCCATGCCAGTGTGTGTGGATTATGGAGCCTGTCAAACCCAGTGCCATTCAGGACAAGTGTGCTGTGTGCTGGAAAAAGTCAGTGAGGTGAATTATCTCAATGACGTGAAAGGACCTAATCAGATGTGCAGGGTCTTTCATGTCAACCGTCTAAAACCCCATTATAGCCGGGATGACTTGGTCATGACATTAATGACTGATGGAGACTGAGGAAGAGACCATTCCCCTCCCAGACCTCTTGCACACCTCTTGCACACTGAAGCCACAGATGTGTCAGATGAAGGTGTCAACCTTGCAATGGACTTGCCAGAATAGCAACTGACAGACTGTCACTGTTTACTAGGATTCACTGGATGTCCGATAAGGTCAGGGATACCATCAAGGAGGATGTTTCCAAGATGCTGTCCCTTGGGGTGATAGAGCAATCCCACAGCCCATGGGCTAGCCCAGTGGTACTGGTCCCTAAAAAGACAAGTGGTGGGAAGACTGAAATTTGCTTTTGTGTGGACTACAGGGGGCTCAATTCTGTCACTAAGACAGATGCTCACCCCATTCCTCAGGCAGATGAGCTCATTGACAAGCTTGGCGCTGACAAGTATATGAGTACCTTTGACCTCACAGCAGGTTATTGGCATATCGGCTTGACAGATTGAGCGAGAGAGGTCAGAATTCTCAATCCCGGAAGCACATGATCAGTTCACTGTGATGTCCTTCGGATTGAAGAATGCCCCTGCCACTTTTCAGTGGATGGCTACCCAGGTTTTGACGGGTCTGGAAAACTTCAGTGACACCTATTTAGACAACATTGCTGTATTTAGCCACACCTTGGTGGATCTCTTATCCCTCCTGAAACAAGTGCTTCAGGCACTGCAAAATGCAGGTCTGACTATCAAGGCCACAAAGTGCCAGATAGCGCAGGGCACAGTGACTTACCTAGGCCACCTGGTTGGTGGAGATAAGACATAAGCTCTCAAAGCAAAGGTACAGGCTGTGAAGGATTGGGTCATCCCCACCACACAGACGCAGGCGACAGCATTTTTAGGTCTCACTGGGTACTACTGGTCGTTCATTAGAGGGTATGGGACCATAACCATGCCCCTAAATGATGTAACCTCCAAGAAAATGCAGAAGATAATTTGGACCCCACCTTTCAAACCTCCTTTCAGGAATTAAAGGATGGATTGTGTAGGGCCCCAGATCAGAGAAATTGCCAGACTATGGTCTGGAGTTCATTATCCAGACAGACGCCTGTGATTTTGGGATTGGAGCAGTGTTAGCGCAACTGAACTCTGAAAAGGTAGAGCAACCTGTTGCTTACATTAGTAGGCGGTTGACAGAAAAGGGAAAGGAACTGGGCTATCATAGAAAAAGAAGCGTATGCGGTCATGTGGGGCGTAAAGAAGCTCAAACCCTACATCTTTGGGTCTCACTTTATGATCCAGACACACCACCGGCATCTGCGATGGTTAATGGCCATGCAAGGGGAAAACCCTATCTTTTGCGTTGGGCATATCCTTACAGGGATTAGAAATGGACATCCAGCACAAGCCCGGCTCCCCAGCATGGAAATACACATGGCCTCAGCCAGTACTTTTGCATTGATAACAAACCAGACCCTCAGTAGGGTGGTGGTTCACATGTTGAGGCTGTAGATCGAATAAGAGAATGGGTCAGATATTGCGGATATCCACCAGCAGAGCTTGAAAGTAGAGTAAAAAAAGTCTTGGAGGACAAGAGGGGTGACCGATACCGCATCTGCAGTCTGCACTTTACCCCGAATATGTACGACACATCCTTGTACACAAAGAAGAATCAACTGAGAACGACTCGAAAATTGCTCCCAAACCCAGGTGAGTCACGCTTCTGGATTTAGCTTTAGGCCTTGCGGTAGTGTGCAGGTAACCAAATGGATTGATTGGTATTTTAGGTGTAAATGTCACTTATAATATTTTCGATATTTATACGATTGTATAGCTTTTTAAATAATGACCATTTTGCTAAACATCAGTCCTTGTTTTTAGAATCCTCATTGAAAATTGATTTATGGACACGGATAACTATGCTATATTAGGCATTCACATAAGCATAATTTTCTCGTATTCAGTCTCCTTACATGCCAATTTTTAATATTAGAATTTCTAAATCAAATAATACTTTCCCTTTACAACTCCATGATTATCAACCGAATATGAAGCAACAAGATTCAACATCCATGACTTGCCTGGAGTCATCAACCACTTCGACCGCGTATCAGGTAATCTTACTTAGCTATTCTGTTCCAGACTTGTTTTATGCATGGAATTTGAGATAATGTAATCATATTTATGTATTGTGTAATTCTTTTAACGAATGTTTCATTCGTGGTTTGCTATTGATATGTACCTTTGTCGTCTTTCCAAAGTGTGTGTTCAATTTCCAATATTTTCATCCTTATTAATGCAAGTTCTGTGTTTCAGGGAGATGCTGAAGTGTCCACTACAATTACAACATCCCTTGTAGTTGATCCGGAGCCAGAGGTATGGGTACTGACAGTTCCATCAAATGAGATAATCTGATCATATTTAGACTTCGTGCAGATCTTTTACACAATGGTTCATTTGTGGTTTGCCATTTATATGTACCTTTGTCGTCTTTCCAAAGTGTGTGTTCAATTTGCAATATTTTCATCCTTATTAATGCAAGTACTGTGTTTCAGGGAGATGCTGAAGCGTCCACTACAATTACAACATCTCTTGTAGTTGATCCAGATGTATGGGTACTGGTAGTTACATCGAACTAGATAATCTGACCATATTTACATATTGTGTAATTGTTTTACACAATGTTTCCTTCGTGGTTTGCAATTGATATGTACCTTTGTCGTCGTCCCAAAGTGTGTGTTCAGTTTCTAATATTTTACTCCATACTAATGCAAGTACTGTGTTTCAGGGAGTTGCTGGCGCGTCCTCTACAATTACATCATCCCTTGTAGTCGATCCGGAGCCAGAGGTATGCATACTGACAGTACCCTCTAATGAAATAAAGTCGGTCTAATTTTATGTGTAATGCAAATTACTTATTTTAAATGGATACTCTTTTCTAGTGATGTACACAAGATCCGTATATTGAACGGGAGGCATGCAGATCCGAGTCGGTGCACCAGCTTGCTGATGGTGATGTTAGAGTAAAGAAGGTTTCAAAGAAAAGAAAGAAAAATAAGGTTAGTTATAAACAGTTTATATTTTTAGCAATTGTTTTGTGCTGAGGCCTTCATTATATGCTTTTTTAATGTAAATTGTACGATACTGTATGTTGGATTTACACTGAACATCCTTTTTCCAATCTGTCCTGTAGTTGCCCGATGAGTACGGACTATGCAGACACAGAGAGACACAAATGAGAGATGCTGCTTGCCAAACTGTTTTCACCATCGAGGAACTATTAATTGAGGCGCGGCGTGTTCAGACTCGAGATGCCTTTGTCCAATGGCCAGAAAATGAATTTAATGTGACCGGCGAATCCAGCAAAGTGTTTTGGACCATTTCTACAATACGACTGCTCCACCAGATGAAGATGAAACTTAATGTTTTTACATTGCTTGAACAGCACTTTACACAATCGACACCCGCCAAAAAAATGGCACCCAAAAAGCAGTCGACATTGATGTTTTCTCCTATCCATGGTCAAGTAACAGATGTTGAAATGGCAGAGACTGAAGCATCAGCACTATTGACTGAAAACTAGACAAAGATATCAACTATATTATGTCCAGTTTGGCTGATATGTCCACAACAGTTTGGACCGAAACAACAGTGATGCAAGATGACAGTATAATAAAAGAGGCCAAATACATAGTATTCGACAGCAGCTTGATGGAGATTATAAAGATGCTGAAATGTGTGCATTCAGTGAGAGGGGAAGTATGTGGGAAGCCACTGGTGAATGTGACTGGTCTAAAATAAGGCAGTAACCTCAAAATACATGCCACCTGTCAAAAGTTACAAAAACATTTTCATGGTCCGCTCAACCGATGCTGGGGAAACTGCCAGCTGGCAATCTACTGTGTGCAGCAGCTTTACTTTTCAGTGGCTCTAGTTTCAGGAAGTTATCCAGTTTCTTTCAGTTTGTGGGACCTCCTTTCATTTCTAAAACGCAGTACTACACATACCAACGTGATTATCTATTCCCTGCCATTAGTGAAGCTTGGAACATTGAACAATTGTCTATTCAAAGTACATTCTCCGACAAACGGTTCAGGCTAGCCGGCCATGGACAGTGTGACAGTCCCGGATTTTCTGCTAAGTACTGCACGTACCACTTTCAGGACATGGAAAGTAAGAAAATTGTGAGTTCGGTGGTGGTGTAGGTGTCTGAATGTAAATCCTCAGTGGCCATGGAGAAACTTGGTTTTATAAAATCACTGGAATATCTACAATCGAGGGGAATGCAAATCGACCTCATAGCCACGGACAGACACGTTTCAAAAGCCAAGACAATGAGAGAGCAGTTTCCAAATATTAAACATCAATTTGATGTATGGCATGTTGCCAAATCAATCAATCAAAAAAATCTCGGCTGCAGGGAAAAAAAAAAGGTTTGGAAAGTATTTCACAGTGGTCCCAGTCTTTCAGCAACCATCTTTGGTGGAGCTCCAAAACATGTGATGGGTCTGTGGAAATTCTACTAGAAAAATGGCGGTCACTAATGCACCACTGTTCCAACATTCACCACTGGACAGAAACCCAACATTTCCACCAATGTGACCATGGCCCTTTGTCTCCAGAGCAGGCACGGCAGAAGAAGTGGTTGATTCCATCTTCACTTCCACACAAAGCCCTTGAGAAGATTGTGTTTGATAAAACTCTATCAAGGGATCTGAAGGGACTCACAGAATTCTGTCACACAGGAGATTTGGAGGTGTTCAACAATATGTGCCTAAAGTACAGGCCATAGAGATTTCAATTCGGCATCTGAGGCATCAAATATAGAACATTACTAGCAGAATTAGCGCATAACGACAATGTAGGCCGTGAACAATCTAGGACTGCAGGAAACTTAAGGATGCTTCGCTACACTATGGCCTTTACGAAAAGAAGCAAAAAATGGGTGGTCAAACCAGTATATGAGGAAATGGAATTCGATTTTGTTAAATATCTTATTAATGTAGTAGAGATGCATACTCATGGAATTGCACACAAATCTGTTCAGAGCACACATACATTGCCACAAAACATTGCTAACGTGCCATGTCCACCCAAAGCAGAACTCGAACAGTTCAAATCCCGGTACAAATGATTATCATCCGTTTTTATTTTTGCCAAAAATGCTTTTATAAATTGTCCAAATAAAGTATGCAATTTTTCTTTTGTAATCTATCCCCTTAGTCCTTTTTTTTTTAAATAGTACAATTATTACGATTGACATACAATGTAACACTGCTTTCACATTTCACAGTTTAGTCAAGCTACTGTGGGTCCTTCATTTATCGTATTAGTGCCCGATGGATAACAGTGTGTAAGAATCTTTGGGTTTTGGCAGTTGCCTTACCATACAGTTCCCCAAACAGCTGGATATCTGCTTGTCACACAAAAGGGGTGGGACCTAGGCTACATAAGATACTAGGCACGCAAGAACTACTGACTGTGAAAACATGCCATGGGGAAGGAGGCCGCGAGATAAGCAGAGCTGGGCCTACTACTAGACACACTTTGACTCAGTTTTTGTGCTTCATCGACTACAATTTTGGAGTAGGGCACATTCTGTCATTGCCAAGTTTCCCCTACCCCTCAGCAGCGCCACGAACAGCGAGCAGTGACAGCCCCCAATTTTTTCCTCCAGGGCCTGTGCTTCAAAATTCAAGTTCTCATGGATGCGTTGACACAGGATGTTGCAAACTAAGAATGTATGTTCATTGCGAGTGAAGGTCACCAGCTTTGAATTGTTGCTTGGGAGCTGGGGAGGCCCACGTGTCGCACACACAGTATAAGGTTCTATTGTTTTTGACTTTGAGAGACAGGGACCATTCCGAAAAGGGATTGAATTGAAGGAGGGGTGTAAACACGTAAGATATAAGGTTGTCCATGGGAGCGGGGCTTGGCAGCCATGCGAGAGTGAGCGAGTCTCAGAGCTCCCGGGTGATACGCTACATGATCCTTATAAATGGCCAAAAAACGACATGAGACCCTGAACAAATCGAAGGGACGGCACCCGGAGGATCCAGGGCACGCACAGGGGAAAGTCCGAACAAAATCGGAGGTCGGAAAGACCCGAAACGAGGCAAGGCAAAGGCGCGGGACAACCACACACAAAATGGTGGCCGCGGCCCACTGAGGATCTGCCCGCGCTCCGAGGGGCAGCGGAAGCGGAGTACATGAGACGGCCAAGTGCAGGGGCGTGGACGGCTGCCCAGCAGATACCCACACACCACCCGCAGAAGATCGAGAGAGGCGCCAAACCTGACCGCCCTCCCTAACGGGGACGAGGAACGAAGCACGCTCCACCGCGCCGCGAAACACGGGCGGAGGAGGAGCAGGCAACCGAGGATAGTGGCAGAGGAGAGTGGAGGGCCGAGACACAGGAAGAAGACTGCACCTGCAGCCCAAGGCACCAACAGGGCGCCTCCCAGCACACAGAAGTTCTACCGGAGCACACCCACGCAGTGGCAGCCCGGTGGGGAGACCCTGTCCCGGCCCCCAACAGCGAGAGGCAGGCGTGCGGCCACAGGCCTGGAGCCGCGGCGGCGCAGCAAGCAGCAGCAACCAGCAGAGACGCAACCGGAGCACCCAGTAAGGACGAGACAGCGGAGGCAAGAGATCGTAACGACTCCCCCGGTGAGGCTGCAGTTGGGTATAGCGAACACAAAGACTTTAGCCACTGCGCGCCGGTGGGCCCGCACCTTCCAGGGCGGTATAGACCCTGCAGAGCGGGGCCCAGGGAGGTGTTGGGGAGCGGCAGGGCCGATGAGGGCCTGGAAAGAACAGGGCCACGTCTGGGATAACCGGCAAAGAAAAGAGAGCACCGACTACGAATTGGAGGCCGCCCAGGGGCACACCGCCCCTATCCAAGCACAGATTCACAAAGCCACAAACATCAGCATGCCCGACAAATAGAAAGGTAGCAGAGGGAGGCAAACAAGCATGGAGCCATTCGCCCGCAAGAGCAAGGACACAACCTGGGACGGCAGCGGCGGACACAGCTACATCATACGCCACGCAAGGGGAGCTCAAACAAGTGGAGGGCAGTATCCTAGAGGTCATAGAGGCGCTAAAGGCCTCAATAGAGGGCAAGCTGGACGCAGTGATCATAGATGTGGGGCTCCTCAGGCAGGACACGAGGAACCTAGCAGAGAGAGTGACAACGGTGGTACAACAGGTGCAGAGCAACACAGCAAACGTGACCACCTCTCAGTCACAAATGTCGGATGCACTGGAACGGATCAGAACACTACAACGCAAGGCCAAAGATGCGAAAGGCCGAGCCAGATGCAACAATGTGTGCATCGTAGGGCTGCCGGAGGGGGTGGAAGGCAGAGACCCCTCAGATTACATAGAGAACTTATTGCTCCAGGAAGTAGGTGCAGGGAACCCTGTCCCAGGGCTTCGTGGTAGAAAGGGCGCACAGGAAAGCCCACCTGGGCGCGCCACCGAGGCCCATGATCGCGAAGATCTTGAACTTTAAAGACAGGGAGAAAATCCTGTCATTCTCGAGAGAAGGCTGGGAGATAACACGCAACAGAGCCAGGATAACCATCTACCCTGCCTATACGGCACTTGTGCACAGACAGCGAGCCCAGTTCTGGCCGACCAAAGAGCGCCTTCGGGCAGCGGGTGTGAAATTCATGTTACTCTAAAGATTCTGCACAACAGGAGGACACCGATCTTTGAGACCACGGCAGACGCCCAGGAGTGGAGTGGACCAGCAGGGCATCCCACAACCAAGAGAGGGGGTCGAGAGGAACTGTGAAGCACCCCGGCAAGGCAGGGAATGAGGATGAGGAAAAAACACTAAGGACACCCTGCCGAATCAAGATATAGCAGGACAATCAGCAGAATGAGAACCGAAAGCTTAAATTAAGGGTTAACCCGGGGGCTCGAGGCCTCCGGCACTGGACCGCCAAGACCCACAGAGGGGACCCCAAGCAGCGATATGTTAGTGTCAGTTTCAAGGCACTACGCCGCGACAAGTGCACCCGCGGAACGAGGGCAGCACCTGGAATGCGGCGGGGCCCAAGCAGGGGGAGGGAGGCTGGGCGTTGGTTTATAGTAGTTGTAGTAGTGTGGTTAAGTTTGTTAAGAGAAGGCACGAGAGGAGGTAAACATAATAAGCGAAGAGGTCAGGGACACGGCAAAGGCAAAAAAAGGGCGCAAGTGAGGCTGCACTCAAACGTGGGAACCCGGCGAGGAGCACCAAAGAGAAGAGGCAGTGAGAAACGGACACTGGTGGCAGGGCGGTCCTCCAGTACAGGGGCAGACAAGAGGGAAGGTGGACACACAGGCTGCCAGGGGAATAACGAGGAGAAGACGATGTACGGACCTCCCAGGCCAGCATGCCAGAAAGGGAAAACTAAACAGGCCGATGGGAACGAACGGGCCGCTGGAATCTAAGACACAGGAACCGAGATGGACTAAAAGTGGTGACTTGGAATGTCAGGGGGCTAAATGCCTACGTGAAGAGACTGAGGGTCTACGCATGGTTAAACAAAGCGAAAGCCCACATCGCAATGCTGGAAGAGACCCACCTGATGGCTGAAAAACAAGCCAAGATGGCCAAGAAATGGGGCGGCCAGATATGCAGCTCCACATACTCTAATTATGAGAGAGGGGTGGCGACCTGGATTGCCCTGGGCATCCCATTCCAACTCATCAAACAGGAGAGAGACGCCGAAGGCAGGGTCCTGATCGTTCACGGAATGCTGGAGAACCGGGAAGTGTGTCTGGTGAATACCTATGCCCCAAATCACGAGGCAACAGATTTCTTTAAATCACTCACACCCCGGTTGGCCCCGTACAGGAATGCCACGACCATCTGGGCCAGAGATTTTAATTGCACATTGGACCCCAGGCTGGACCGGTCGGATGATAAACACAAAAGGGCCGCACCACCAGCGCGGGTGCTGCAGAAGACACTGGACCAGCTCAAGCTAGAAGACGTCTGGAGGAAGGTACATGGGGCGAAAGGGGATACACGCACTATAGCGCCCCACATGGGACATTCACCTGAATTGACTATTTATTCACGGGCACACATTCACGCACAAACCCTATCTGGTCACGCACCACTGGGAGCAACATGGGCACATACATACAGGAAAGCCCCCATACCCACGTGGAGACTTAGGGCGGAAGCACTCCTAGAAGGGGATTTCGAAGACCATATCCAAACCACAATAGACAACTACTTCGAGCACAGCATGGGTAGTGTGGACAGCACCGGAACGACCTGGGAGGCCTTTAAGGTGGTAATCAGTGGCCGGCAATTGGGAAGACGGGAGGCCTTAGAAGAGAAACCCTGGCTGAATTGGATGAGATAGAAAGGAAGATGGAGATGGCGGAAGCACAGGCGGATGGGAGGGGGGAGAAACGTGCAACCTCACCACTCTGAGACAACAGTGTACGGCATCCTGGGAGAGATTAGGGCGGCTAGACTACGGGAAGTACATACAAAGGCTGCATGCAGAAGGGGATAAGCCTAGTAGACTTCTCGCCTGGCTAACCAAACAGGAGACCACGCGAGAACCAATAAACGCAATCCGAAACAGTCAGGGTGAGATCGAAAGGTCCTAGGAGGGTATAAATACGGTGTTTTCGCAATTCTATGAGGAACTATATACCAAAGTACAGGAAGCAGAAGAGGGAGACCTTGAAGACGCATTTGCGGAAATCAAACTCCCACGACTGTCAGAAGAGCAGGCCCAGATGTTGGACGCCCCCCTTACTGTGGAGGAACTGACGCAGGTCATCACCCAGTTACCGACAGGAAAGTCCCCGGGTCCTGACAGGTTACCAGGGGAATTCTATAAAAGATACAAAGATAGCTTGGCTCTGAGATTATTAGAGATGCTGGAGGAGGCGTATGAGAGCGGACGACCCCCGAGCAGTATGTCAGAATCTGTAATAGTCCCGATACTTAAGGCAAGGAAGCCGCCCTTCGAGTGTGGGTCATACAGACCGATCTCTCTGATAAATCAAGATTCCAAGATATTGACAACGGCATTGGCCAAACAGCTAAAAAGGGTGGTACCCAACTGGTACACACAGACCAGACTGCGTATGTGCCGGAACGAAACACGGCATGGAATCTCCAGAGACTCCATCACGTGATTGACAGGACGAACCAAGAGGAGGGAGAATACGCAGTGGCGTCATTAGATGCAATCAAAGCGTTCGATTCAGTTAACTGGGACTGGTTTCTGGGGGTGCTCGCCCACTTCGGAATAGGCAGGGGGTTCCTACTTTGGATAAAGCTGCTGTACAACGACCCGAGGGCCAGAGTTAAGACGGGCAGGCATGTCTCAGGGGAGTGGAGCATAGGGCAAGGTACGAGACAGGGGTACCCGCTGTCCCCGATGCTATATAAATTGGCTCTGGAACCGTTCGTGGCTTTACTAAGGGCGGAGTACGGGGACACCGGCATAGTGATATATGGGGAAACACACCAGATTTCAATATACGCAGACATACTGCTTTATGTCCAGGACCCACAAACGCACCTGCCGGACCTACTTAAGGCACTGGGAGTGTTTGGCAGGTTATCGGGAATCACCATCAACAAGGGAAAATACTCACTGTTCACCCTGGCAGGCCTGAGGGCGACGACATCGGACCAGCTGCCACACCTGGGCCTGACATGGACTCCAATCACCTTCATATACCTGGGGTGGACATATATCACAACGCCATGGAAACACACATGGCCAACACGCAGGCAGCCCTAGACAAGATAGAGAACGCCATGCAGTTCTGGAAAACACTACCGCTGGGGATGATAGGCCGGGCGGCCCTAATGAAGATGATAGTTTTACCCCGACTCCTATATTATTTCACCAACATCCCCGGGTCCTTCTTTAGACGATTACACTCCATGACAAGGGCCTTCCTATCGGGGGGAGGGAGGAACAGGGTGGCACTAAGCACATTACAAAGGGGCTACGAATGGGGAGGGATTAAGCTCACGGACTTTGAGCGTTACTACTTGGCTGCACAACTCCAATTCGTGGTCCGGTGGCTGGGGGAAGACACCTCCATAGATGCAATACTGTTTCGACCATCGCTCCAGCAATACTATTTGAAAGAACTCCTGTGGATAAATGAGACCCAAGCAAAAACCCTTCCCAGAATAGTCCAACTAGGCCGAGCACTGTGGAAGAGAGCATGGAAAGTGCAGTACATGAGACCCCTGTTCAAGGCACATCCCCCTGGCGGGACTGGTATACACCCGTATAGCAAGCCTGGCAATGTTCAGAACACAGTGGAAAGACAAGGGAGTGGCCCAAATAGGTGATCTGTGGCAAGAAGGACATTTGGTGGACTTTCAGACCCTGGCGGAGGATCACGATATCCACAATGGCCAATTCATATTATATAATAGCATGGTCCAAGGAATAAGAAAGAGGAAGACATGGGTGGGCCGCTGGACGCCTGGTACGATGCGTCCGAGGGGGGACACACTGTGTCCAGACTTTACGATCAACTGTTGGGTTCCATCAACTCTAGGACACTGAACAGTCTAACAAAATGGGAGGAGGAACTTCAGCGACCCCTCAAGGATGAAGAATGGAACAGATCCCTTCTACATAGTGCACACGGCATATTTAACGCCTAAAAGAATGTCAAACATGGGGGACAGACAAATACGGAGTTGCCCAGGCTGCCAGGAAGAACAGGCAGATATGGTGCACATGTTTTGGACATGCCCGGGAGTGACAGCCTTCTGGAATATGATACAGGAAAGAGCGTTGAAGGCAGGAATCCATATGCAAGCCTGGTCGCCGGCGTCCTACATACTGGGCCTGTTCCCAAGGGGAGACAAGCAGCGGGCCCATGTAGCTAAAATGACAAACTTGATGACAATACTGGCGAAACGCGCATCGCAATGGCATGGAAAGCAAGCGCAGGACCCTCATAGAAGGCTGGTGGGCGGACCTACAAAAATGGGCAGTAGCAGAAACAACGGTCTGGACCAGAGCCTCGCAAAGGGGAGAAAATAACAGTGGGGCCAGAATACTAGCGTAGAATACCTTGGTACAAGACTTATTTGGGAGCGACGAGGAGAACGGCACAACTGATTCGAGCGAGCCGGGAGGAGAGGAGAACCGTCTTGTCCGCACCAGAGCGCAGCATGCAGATCGGAACGAGGACACCATGACGGAGGAGGAGGGTGCCTAGCCGTGACCTGAGCGGATAAAGCACATTTTGAACTCAAACCTGAAAGTGCCAGAGCAAATGTTGTGAGTTGTTGTTTATTTGTATTGTGTCTGTTTGTTGTTAAATGAAAAATAAAGAAAAATGGTTTAAAAAAAATGACAAAAAAATAAAAAAATGAAAAAAAAGGTTGTCCATTCCGAAACTGGACCTAGTTACATGTAAGTTCAGTTTATGAAAAATCGTTTACACGAACGGAGTCTGCATTACGGTCTGCATTACGCCAAGAGAATGGAAATGCTGAATATAATGTAAGTTTCTCTTTAGACGATTTTATACCAGAACTAGCCCAAATACGAATCGCTGACCATTATTGCTGGGTTACATTGTACTCGTTCCTTCAGTGTGGCATATTGCACTGAAGTGCAAGTACAACCTTTGTGTGCTGGTCTTTCTACTGGGCACATGGGCAGTCCAGCATTGTCACGCATGTAGACCACCACTCGTTTCCCCCTGGTTCAACACTAATTAGGTAGGGCAACACGTTCTGAGCTTGCTCACGGAAAGGGTTGAGGCCATGATGAGAACACCAAATGGAGAAATGCATTTATTTGCTCCTGTAGCAGGAAATGGTTGTGGGAGGACGGGGAGGGCGGTCGGGGCACAGACCTTGGCTAGGACCCCATGACAGTCTGGAGGTAACAGTATACTCCAAAACTCTAAGCAAGCAGGAACCAGGAATGAGGGGGCTTGGTGGAAATGCATACAGGAACACACCCTCCCAAGACAACATGAAGGTGTCCTCAAGGTTCCCTGCCTGATGGAAGCTGCTTGTTTGCCTTGGTAGTGAAGAGGCTGACATCCGGAGTGCCGTGGGTACCTGCGGGAGATGCAGTGAACTTGGTCTGCCATAAATTCCCACTCGTGCCAGGAGTGCAGACGGTGCAAGTCAAAAGGATCTTGTCTTCACAAGAGCCGGAAACTTGTTTGCATCGAGGAACTCCTGGAGAGGCCTAATCTGAAGCCTGCAGTTCTGGTTCAGGAGGGAGACAGGATGGGATCATCCCCAGCAGCAACTTCAGCTTGCGGACTGACGTAGACGTCGTTTGTGAAAGCATGAGAGTATTTGCAAGACCGGCTTTCACTCTGTCCTCCGATGTGGTAGCGATGCAAGCCAGAGTCTCCAGACAAGCTCCCAAGAACAGGGCAAGTTGACAAGGGGTACAGCAGGATTTTGCATAGTCAACCAAGAGCCACAGTGTTAAAATGGACTGTGGTCTCGGTTTGCTGAATAGCCAGAGGAAGAGGCTCTGCCCGAAGCAGCCAGTCGATGTATGGGTAAACGTCAACCCCCCGAATGACAGATGAGCAGCCACCAGTGCTAGGCATTTGGTAAACACCCTCCGAGCGGAAGTCTAAGGGCAAGGCCTTGAACTGGAAGTGCTTTCCCACAATGGTGAACCTTTGGGACCTTTGGTGCTGTAGTTGAATCAGGGCTTGGAAATATAAATCTTCTAGGTCTAAACACAAAAGGAAATCCCATTATTGCAGCTAGGTTAGGATGAGCTGGAGGGTAACCATCCTGAATACCTGAGAATGCAGGAATTTGTTGGGGAGCCTCCAGACACCCCAGACTACTTCTTGAGGAGAAATTATCTTGAGTACACTCCTTGGCCTTGATGAAATGGAACACATTCAATCGATCCCTTCGAGAGGAGGGACTGAACCTTGTGCAGCAGCAAAGACAAGTGCTTTTCGACCTTTGGCAATGGATGCACAGACGGCGGGCACCCGATGAATTCCAGGGTGTGCCCCTGCTGGATTAACAACAACCATTCATCCGTGGTGATGGAACACCACTGTTCAATGAACTTGGGAAGGCACCCTCCCCACTGGGATGTGAAAGTGGAGGGACGGAATCAGAGCCTGATCAGGCCTGCTTTGTGGCTTGGTACCTGGTGTGTGAGTGGCTGATACCGCCCATATGGTTGGGTCTTCCCTTTGCAGCTTCAGAAGGCAGCATAGGTGTTGGACCATTAAGATTGGGAGCGATATGAGGTTTTGTAGACACGGGATGTCCTTGAGACTCGTATCTTGCCTGACCAAAAGGACTGACACCGTTGCTCAAGTGTGCCGATGGAACAGGATGTCAGCTTTGTTGGCTTGAAGCGTGTAATCAATTTTCTTGTCAAACAGGTCCTCCCTGTCCAAGGCTAAAGCCTGCACCTTTGACTGGACTTCTGGACAGAAATTAGAGTCATTGACCCATCCTTGTCAGTGGGAAAACTGTGCCATTTACCCATCTGTATGAAGCCAGTGATCGCAATATCAACAGCTACAGAAATTGAGTGGTCCAAAGCGGCCTCGCCTTCGCAGAGGAAGGTGAATGCTTCATTCGTCCTTGTCATCTAGAAGAAAATCCCATAAAGGGCTCAATTTATACCATAACTCCCTTAATAGCAATAATGGCAGTGGAGACGATACGTTTTCCGAAAACATAAAGTTGTTTGCCTTCCTTGTTGGGTGGAACGGAGCATGGAGAGGATAGATTAGTTGAAAGCTTTTGGGCATCGGTCAACACCACTGAATCATGATAGGTTGCTTCCGTAGACATTTAGGCGCTGAATCAGGAGACTTGTACTTTTCAAATCTGTCCTTCCAGGGATGGGCAGAAAAAGGATTCCTCAAGGTCAAGACACTGTCTTCCCAGATGTCCTCAAGGATGGGAATGGTAACCATAGACTTTTGTTTGATTGGGTCATGGGCAAAGCTAAGAAAAGCAGCCTTTGCAGCAAGAAGAGAGAAGAGTTTGGAGAGTGGATAGGATGTCCATAGAAAGATCACAATGCTCTGGTTGAGTCGGAGCCTGCCTTGGCCATGTCCCATTGGGAGCAGAAATAGCTTGCGAGCGGCATATTCGTTGGTACAGCTGCATAGGTGTTGTCAGAAAACACACATTCCTGACTTTCAAAATCCCCCTCACCGACAGGCTGAAATATGTCCACAGGAGGGACGATAGACGGTCTGAGCAATGCACCAGGGTTATATGGATCCAGCGTAAAAAGCAGAACAATTACACATAGGCCTTGGCAAGACCAAAAGCGCAGAGTCTGAATCCCCAGACTCGAAAACCTCTCTCTGAGCCATCGACAAAAAAGAATGCATCTTTGTCGTGGACTAGGTGTTCGCAGATGTTGATGGAATACAGTGCACAATCGGAATGGGCGTCAATGGGACCAAAGACAGGGTCCTCTATGAAGACAGGACTTGCTTATACATCGTCAATGGGGTCATAGACAAAGTTGTTGTTGACGGGCCAGTAGAAGGTGTTGACGAGTACTTCTTTGCTGAAGAGTGCCGAGTAGAAACCGTTGAAGGGTGCTTCATTGAAGAACACCACTTAGCGGATGACGGCATCACCAATGGAATCGTGGATGCCATCACCGGCTCCTTTCCCACAGGAAGAGTCATCGTAAAACCTTGACCGATTGAACGAAGAGGTCTGCTCTGCCTGAGGAAGCATGGTTAGCGAGAGAGGCCATATCAGCGGCTCCAGCGCTATTTAACAAAGTCACCAACCTCCAGTGACATTCTCTAAGTGTCTTGTTGGGGAACGACTGGCAGGTGGAACAGTCGCCAATCTCGTGGTCGGGATAAAGACAGTAGAGGCAATCGCTGTGAAGATCCTCTACCCAAACGTTCAAGTGACAGTTAGCACAGGCCTTGTGTCAGCCATAGTTTTGCGGACACAATTCCAAGACCCCAATGAAAAGTAGCCGAAAAGTACCTCCAGAGGCAGTGAGAAGCTGGAACACCACCACTGATGGCAGGTGGAAGTTCCTAGCAAAGTGAAGAGTCGAAAGAAATAGTAGAAAAAACAAAGAAACAACTTGATCCCTTTAGAGAACGTATCAATAAATCGTCAAAGAACAGATTTTTTGAGGACTCCCTAACATGAATGTGCAGTTAAATAAAAACCTGAAAATGGCCTTGGGGTCGTTAAGGGCGACCTGTCAATTGGCTGTGGGGCAATATGACCCAAAATTACTCCAGTAGAACACTGAACTGACAACAGTTTTTAAAGTCAAATGTAATCTGGTTTAATGCTACAGAGGATTCCAAGCCTGATGGTGGGGTCTATTTAAACATTTAAACAGCATGTGAATCTATCTAATGCTGGAAAAGTATATATGAGATACATTACTCGCCGTAATCGTATTTCTGATGCTTGTATCTGCTTAGATTCACATGCTGTGCATAGGCCGACATCTAGTGGAAGCTGCGGAGTATTACAGTTTGTTTTTTTTCAAAACTCGAAAATGGGCATCGACACAGGGCGTGCCAGTAATACTATCCCTAGTGTGACGTCCAATGTACTCATGATCCCTCACGTGTCTAGGACCCTCAGATTGTATTTTTTCTGACATGAGGTAGCATGAGGAGTAGCGCGAGTACAGATAATCCAAGCAGATAGATAGATAAGACTACAAGCATCCATGCGCCTTCTCTCAGAGGGGAAGAAGGGTGGGTCGCATGTGAATCTAAGCAGATACAAGCATCAGAAATACGATTACAGTGAGTAATGCATCTCTTCTGAGGCTTGTTGAATCTGCTTAGATCACATGTTGTGCATAGATTAGCGAGCAGTGTTAGAAGAAGGAGGTGGGATGTGAGAAGGGTCATGAGCAAATAAATGTCTTAAAACCGCTTGTCCCACTTGATTATCTGTCTTGGAATGGGTGTCAATGCAGTAGTGCTGAGTAAAAGTGTGAATAGAGCTCCAAGTAGCTGCTTTGCAAATGGTGTCAAGGGGTACATTTGCAATGAAAGCTAGAGTGGCCCCAATGCCTCTAGTAGAGTGGGCTCTTGGCATGAAAGGCAGAGTTTCTTTCAGAAAGAGAGTAACACAGCTGGATAAAGTTAACAATCCACTTAGAGATGGCACCTTTAGAGACGCGACATCCCTCTCTGCCTGTAGCTATGGAGACAAACAACTGATCTGTTTTCCTTAGCGGTCTGGTCTTCTTTACATAGTAGAGGACCGCCCTACGCATATCTAGGGTGTGTATTTTCACCTCAGCCGAGCTTTGTGGGTCTTGGAAGAAAGCCGGAAGCTCGATGGACTGGTTCACATGGAATTTAGGAATAAACTTAGGTGAGAACCTAGGGTGTGTACGTAAAACCAGTTTATCTTTCTTAACTGTAAAGAATGGATCCTGCACTGACAGAGCCTGAATTTCACTGACCCTTCTTATAGATGTTATTGCTACTAAGAAGGCCGTCTTATACGTCAGGTGTTTGAGACTGCTTTTATGCATGGGTTCAAATGGGGGGCCCATGAATTTAGATAGCACCACATAAAGGTCCCATCCTGGTGGTGGGTTTGAAATAGGAGGGTGAAGTCTCTTTACTCCTTCCATGAAAGCTTTAACCACTGGTATCTTCCACCACAACACCTTGTTCTGGGATATGGTGTATGCGGACAGCGCTGCCAGGTGTACCTTCAGTGAATTAAATACCAGTCCTGCATCCAGCAGGTGGAGCATGTATGTGACAATTGTGGAAGGAGTGCAATCAACTGGGTTGACTTGCTTATTCTGGCATCAGATAACAAATCATTTCCATTTGTCAAAGTAGCAGCGCCTCGTGTTTGGCTTCCTAGATTCCTTTAGGATGTCCATACACCTCTGAGATAATCTGAGATGTCCGAACTCTATGACCTCAGGAGCCATGCTGGTAGGTTCATTGAGTTGACGATGCACTGTTTGACCTTGGTGCTGGGACAGTAGGTTGTACCAGCCCGGGAGTTTGATGGGTTCACACACCGCTAGTCTGCATAGGTGTGGAAACCACGGTTGTCTCGCCCACATGGGAGCAACTAGGACGAGCGTCATTGACTCTCTGTTCATCTTGTTGACCACCTTCCTGATGAGGTGTTGGTGGAAAAGCATATGCAAACATTCCTGACCAGTTCATCCACAGGGCGTTCCCCTGGGAGTCTGGCTGGGGGAACCTGGATGCAAATCCTGGGCACTGTCTGTTTTCGCTTGTGGGTAATAGGTCTATAGTGGGGAAACCCCACTGAGAGAAGATATCTTCTACGATTTCTCTGTGTAGACACCATTTGTGTTCCTCTGGGAGGGGATCTCTGCTCAAAGCATCCGCCAGAGAATTGAGATCCCCTGGAACATGTTGAGATGACAGGAAGATCTTCTGTCTGAGTGCCCATATCCAGATTTTCTGGGTAAGCTTGGATAGATTTGGCGAACGAGTCCCTCCCTGTGTGTTTATGTAAAACATGGCTGTAGTGCTGTCCGTTTGGATCTGCACTGACAGATTCAGCAGGTAGGGCTCAAACACTTTAAGCGCTCTGAATACTGCCCGAAGCTCTAGCAGGTTGATGTGATTCTTGGCCACTGAGTGAGACCAGAGACCCTGAGCTGTGTGGTGGAGGAGGTGAGCTCCCCACCCTGTCAGGCATGCATCGGTTGTGACTACCGCCTGTATCTCGGGATCGTAAAAGGGTTTCCCCTTGGACAGATTTCCTCTTGTCCACCAGTGAAGGCTTTGTACCAGTGTTGCCGAAACGACCACTAGATAGTCCCACTGACCACTTGCCTGAGACCACTGTTTCACCAACCATTCCTGCATCGGACGCGCAGGCGCGCGTGGGGGACCAGGTAAATACATGACGCCATCATGCCTAGCAAACGCATTGCTTTGCGTACCGTTATCTGGCGATCGGCCTGATATTGCAGAATTTGCAGCAGTATATTCCGAATTCTTTCCTCTGATGGAAAGGTCAACCCCTCTTCGTGTCTAGGATACCTCCTAGTAACTGTTTGGAGGTGCTTGGCACCAGACTTTACTTCTTCTCGTTTATTGAGAAGCCTAATTCGAAGAGGAGGTCCATCGTCCTTTGAATATTTGTTCTGCAAATTACTGGGGTCTCCCCAGTGATGAGCCAGTCGTCCAGGTAAGGGTACACCGGGATTGCCTCCCTGCGTAGGTGTGCTGCCGCCACCGCCAGTACCTTGGTGAATACCCTTGGAGCCGAGGCTATCCCGAAGGGCAGTACCTTGAACTGGTAGTGCCGACTCTCCACCTTGAAGCGCAAGTACTTTCTGTGCGCTGGGAACATGGAAATATGAAAATAGGCATCTTTCATGTCCAATGTTGCCATGTAATCCCCCTTTTTTAGGAGGGGGATTACCTCCTGGAGAGTAGTCATGTGAAATTTTTGGGGCTTGACATACTTGTTTGCAGGCCGTAAATCCAATACTGGGCGCATTGTCAAATCTTTTTTTGGCACAAGGAAGTAAGTTGAATAAATACCCTTGTTTACCTGGTGTCCCGGGACGAGTTCTATCGCGTCCTTTGCTAGAAGATTGACGATCTCCTCGAGGAGGATCTTCTGGTGGTCCAAAGAATGTATTCTTTGTCGTGGAGGGTGGTTTTGGGGACGCTCTAACAGTTCTATGCAGTATCCTGCGGACACTGTGGACAGCAAACATCTATCCGAAGTGATCCCTTCCCAAGCTTGGGTGAAGTTGGAAATGCGTCCCCCTACTGGGGATGTGTGAAACGGAACGTCACTGTTTTGGTGGAGGCGTGCCATTGCCTCTACTGGGGCTGCCTCTACCCTTACCACGCCCTCTCTTATTACCCCTGCCATAACCCTGGGTAGACTGCTTGCTGTTGTTCCATTGTGTACCCTGCCCCTGGGAATAGTTAGACCCTCTCTGGGGATTTTGTCCGCGTGGGCGACGAAAATTGCCATTCCCTCTCTGGTTAGGGGCTTTATTGGTTAGTTGGCCTAGGGATTTGAGTGTCTCATACTCTTCCTTGGCATTTTTCAGCGCGTCCTCGACCGCCTTTCCAAACAATAGATCCGGCTCCACCGGTTTGTCGATCAATGAAGCCTGGGTTTCGGCTTTGAACCCAGACTGTCGCAACCAAGCATGCCTTTTGATAACAGTACCTCCTGCTATCAATCTGCCGGCGTTATCCACGGCATCAAAGGTTGCTTTTAATATGCAACCGGACACGGCTCTTCCTTCCGCCGAAACTTGTGCCAGTTGGCTTTTAAAGGCTTCTGGGGCGGAATCTTTGAGTGCCGCGACTTCTTCCCACTGGTGGCAGTTGTAACTCACCAGGAGGGTGGTGGAGTTGGCAATCCTTGCCTAGTAGGCGGAAGTGGAGGCTACTTTCCTGCCCAAGCCATAAATCTTCTTGCTCTCCTTGTCAGGAGGAGATTCTGACGATAAGGGTGTTCCCGCCCTCTTACGGGTGTTAGTAACTACCAGGGAGTCTGGTTTCAGATGCCCTCTTATGTACAGTGGGTCTGTTTGGGCTGCCCTGAAAAGCTTCTCAACTCTGGGGTTTACCGCCCTAGTGAGATAGGGATTAACAAGGGAAGGGTCTATCCTCCTTTGTATAGACTTAAGGATAGGGATGGCCTGGGCAACAGGTCTCCTTTCTCCCACTAATTCCTCAGCAAAATCCCTCTCTTTCTGAGCACCCTGGGTGTCAATGTGGAAGTGTTCTGCCGCTCTGGACAGCACTTCATTCAAAAGAGGCTGGTTATCGACAGGGGAGTCGGTAACCGGGGGTTCTTTATCTACCGGGGAATCTAGCCTCTAGGTTTCTGGGTTGTCCTCCTCCTCCTCTTGGTCCTAGTCATCACCATAGTAGCCTGTCCCAGTTTGTTCTTCCAACATGCCCAAATCTGGATTCTCATAAAGGGATGGATCTCCCTGATATTGAGAATAGGGCTGTATACTGAAGGGGTCTGAAGTAGGAGCTTCAACCCGGAACTTCTTACTTGGGGGTATAGGATCCTTAGAGCCTGAGGGAGTCGAGGGTAAAATAGAGAAAGAGTTCAGGGTTTTTGGCGTAGAAATCTGCCAATGATGACATCCTTGACATGACTGTCTATGTCATCAGTAGACCACTCTCTTGAACTGGGAATGATTCTTTCTTGAAGGCCTTTCCCTGTCTTATCTAGACTAGACCTACTGGTTTGAACAGGGGCCTTTGGGATAACAGAAGACCGAGACTTGTCCATCTGTTTAAGTGGGGTATAAAGTTTGAGGTGTGGATGTAGGCTGAGACAGCTTCCTCTGCTGTTTTTCACCTTCCCTGTGTGTGGAATAGTGTTTACCCTGTTTTTCGCCCCTCCGGAGTCTTTCGACGCCTGGCGCCGAGGTTCGGGGGTAGTGTCCCTATCTCTGTATAGTGGAGGTTGGGACTCGGGAGCAGCCGTTGCGCGGCCTGTTGACGCCGACTCCTGGAGTGCAGACTGGGGATAGAGGTCGGTTTCGTCTTCTGACGATCGAACCTCTGTTACCTTGGGGAGCGAGGCACTTCTGGCAACAGTGGATGGTTGCCTGGAGTCATGCTGCGATCTAGATCGAGAACGCCCAGAGGACACAGAATAGGACCTTTCTATATGTGCCTCTTTCCGAGTACTCGGCCTGCGCGTCGAGTCTTGGTTGGACTTCATGTGTTTTGTGGAAGTGCTGTGGGTAGCGCTTGTGTCACCGGGGGTCTTCCCCAAAGCCGCCCTGCCGGACGACCTTCTGAGGTTGGGGACTTGTGCTTGGCTGTCAATTGACGCCATGTTGCCCTCGCCCTCCGAAAGCACGGCGTCGCTGCCATCGCTGAAGGCGCCCTCCGCTGCCATGGCCTCTTGACGCCTGGCGTGGTGGGCCCAACGCTTGATCGAATGGTCCTTGAGTGTTTTCGGTTTGAACCTACTAGACGCTCTGCAGTTAGCCTCGGGATGGTCCCTCGGTAAGCAGAGATTGCACATGGCCTGCCTGTCAACCCAAGGGTACTTACTGTTGCACTTGGGGCAAAATTGGAAAGGGGTACCCTCCATACGCACCTTGTGGCAGCGGGCTAATAAGTGTAGGAATATATAAGAATGTACCTATATACCAAAAGAGTGTAGAGTATGTCCACCCCCCACTTTGCCTACTTGCAGGGCCGAGGCCAGAGGCCTTCCTAGGCCCGGGCCGAGGCCAGAGGCCTTCCGAGGCCCAAATCTGTCGCGCAGCTCTCGACTGTCGATTCTTTCGCCGTGCCGGCGTCGAGTGTGGATGTTCGTGACTCGACGTTGGGGTAGAGAAATGGGGAAATATAACAATTTTTTTGCAAAAGTATGGCTAAGGCCAGGGAACTCCGCGGAATGCTTCCGACCAGTATGGCGGAAAAAGAACAATCTGGGGGTCCTAGACGCGCGAGGGATTATGGGTACAGTGGACGTCACACTAGGGATAGTATTACTGGCACGCCCTATGTCGACGCCCATTTTCGAGTTTCGAAAAACAAACTGTAATACTCTGCAGCTTCCACTAGATGTCGGCCTATGCACAGCATGTGATCTAAGCAGATTCCACAAGCCTCAGAAATATATATATATATATATATATATATATATATATATATATATATATATCTTAAAGTTGTGCATCGCAGTGGGTAACTACTGGCGATAGCTCACCTGAGTTAATAATGTCCAAGCCCTACGCAGTCTTACATTCGACAGTATAATATTTCACGGGACCTCACTGGGCCATGTCGGCTCTCGCGAGACCTGCCCACAGATGCCGGACTAAAACATCTGGTGCTTGGAGTGGGGGTTGGGCGTGGAGGGAGGTTTAGGCAGGTGTGGGTTGAGTCGTTAAAACTGGTTTAGATTTGGTATATGAGTGATGTACAGAAAGTGTTCAGTTGTCATGAAAATGCAAACTGTATGTTAAGAGATTTCTAATGATGTTGCAAAATAAAAACAACAAAAGCAATTAAAGAAAAACATCTTGTGCTTGATTCACAAATGCAACTTTTTTCTGCCCAGTGTTACAATCAGGAGTGTAGGCTGAAAAAAGAATGCCTATGGATGCTGATTAACTTAATTCGGTGTCCTGTTTCATCAAGACCCGCCTCACACAGATCGCGTGCACCCTTCATTGCTACGGTGCCTAGAATGCACTCAACATCTAACAAATTCAACTAAGTGATCCGGCAAAGCATAATAATAATACCGGATTTATAAGGCCGCAGCTGCTAACTAACCTCAGAAGACTATTCACAACCAGGGGAGATACACTCAAAATGAGCAAAAGACACGAGGTCAGAAGATCGTTTCAACATTATGCCATGATGCCACTGTTGATTGCTGGCCAAAAGTGGGACCCTCACCCGAGCTTCGTTGCAACCGACTCTCCTACTCCTCTAATAGCGCATAATGTGTGCCGATAACACTAATGTGTAATCAGGATTCCATATTTATTTCTGGTTCCAACATTTAACTAATGGAAAATATCTGACGACATTCGCTAAAGGCCTCCTCGCAGATATGCACCGATACTTCAGGCCTTATAATGAGCTGCCAGTTCGTTTTTATGTATACATCCGAATAGCCACATCAATTACTACCTCAACGGCCTTTGGAAGCCTTTCCAGACCAGCGAAGTGCATCACTTTCCATTCACCTGAGCGGTCTATTAACTCAGACAGAAATTCCAAAGCCATTAAAACATGGAGCTCGATTTACACAGATCAGCTCTTCAAAGAGGGAGAATACCGCTCCCTTACCTGCTACTTGCCATATTTTAGATCTTGACGCCTCGCACTTGACTTATGTAGCAGGTTATAGCGCTGATATATGATGCACGCGGATGTAATTCATTCAAACCTTCCATCGATTCATTATGCTACAATTGTGTAAAAGTCACCAGAGCGTGATAGGCATGCCCAGGGAATGGCCCCCAGGTGGCTGATCAAATGCTACATCTCACTGAATATGTCCAATCTGGCTGCAACATGTCTGGTGTTGCCTTTGGTCTTGTCCATAATGGTTGTGAAATAGCAGAGTGGGGCCAAACCCGATTTGCACTTGCTTTTTCCACCTTCTGTGGTGGCATGCTATGCTTAAAAACGACGGCCTGGAGGGCAGCCCAAAACAATGCCAGTGGTTATGATTGAATACCTTTCAACCATCACTCTTAAGCTCTGCAGAAGGATAGAGGAGCATTGTTTTCTGATTAGCAGCTCAGTGTTGGAATTTTGAACACTCAAATGTTTGAGGATGGTGAAGACTGGGCTGACAATATAGCTCCAGCATTCCAAACAAAGATTTAAAAAATCCAGAAACTAGACACAATATCTAACTAAACAACCCTTCGGCAACCACACCACTCAACCCCAGCATCAGCCCATCTACATTCAAAGCCTTCAACACTACCTCAGCATGGCAAGAAGATAATAATGAACCTGAAGACACCATCCACTCATACCGACCCTTGCCCAGCCTAAATAATCAAAGAAAATAGATCCCTAGTAGCTTCCCAAATAGAACAACTCTGCATTGTCTCATTTTCAATTTACCCATACCCCAAAGATCTCCAAAAAGCCACAGAACACTCCTGAAAGACTAATCTTGATGAAAAGAACCCAGACAACTATAGCCCAATTTCAAATCTACCTTTTATAGCAAAATTCATAGAAACCAGCATGCAACTAACTCACTCAATTCTCACAGAAACACAACCTTCTCCACAACGATCAATCCGGTTTCCGACCCCAAGAGAAGCACTGAAACTGCACCACTATACATGAGAGAACACATGCTACTTGCACTAGATAACACCCCTGCTGCCTGATCCTTCCAGACCTCTCTTCAGGATTTGACACAGTTAGTGACCCTACACTTCTTGAACCCCTCCAATTCCACCTAGGCATACAAGGCTCTGCCCTAAAATGGACGGAGTCTTTTCTCCAAAATTGCACCACCACTGTAAAACTCCCATATTTCCTATCAATCACTAGGGGATCCACCTAATCCCCATGGCTCTTCAAAGCCAATATCAAGACATTCATGCACATTACAGAATAATTCAGGAATCTGTGCACACTTCCGAAAAAAAAGAAAAAATGAACAGGAGAAAACGCCGAAAAGGGCGTTGTAAAATAGAACAAATTCCATAAATTTCGATCAAGGGGAGCGGGGGTTGCGGGAGTGACCTCACTCCCCTTGTTTGTCCTGCTGGGACTTCAGGTTTTACGGAGGTGTCCCCCGCTTCCATAAAAAAGAAAGCGGGCTACAAGCAAACTTTAAAAAAAATTTTAAAAAAAGGAAAGGACCCTACGGTGCCGTTTCCCTTACATGTGCGTGAACGGAACCAGCATCACAGGGGGATTGTGAAGGCAGCAGAACACTTTGCTGCGTGCCGCCAGAAAGTAAGTAAGGGGGTGGGGGAGCGGGTGGTCTGAAATGTCCACGGGAGACAAAATCTAAAGTTATTTTCAAAAAAATTACCTTTGGTTTTTCTCCCTCGGACATTTCGGATCCAACAACTTTATCAGCCAAAGCCTTACCGCCATACAAAGATAGATGACCCAAAACAACTTATGCCTCAGCCCCAGCAAGACAGAGGCCATAGTCTTTGGCACTCTACAAATTCACTATCTTCCTTTTACATGGCTGCTGGCCTAGGATTCCCCCTCTTAACCTATTCAGAAGCACTGAAACAGGGAGAAAAAACGACCTCCTACACACACTCAGAAAGATACTCCCCTAGTTGGAACTTCACCAAGAGATCATCATCACCAATGCCCTAATACTCTCCAAACTAGAATACTGCAATACATTTGGGTTTGTCTTCAGAAAACCCAATATCGCTTCAAATTATCCAAAATAAAACTGCAAAATGCATACTAAACTTCAAGCCTTACAATGTATCACTCAGGCACTAAACAGCCTTCTGCTTACCCCTCCAAACTAAAATAGAACTGAACATTACCCAAAAGACCATCCACTCTTCTAGCCCCTCATGGCTACAATCATTCCTTAAGCTTGGCATCCCACGCAAATACCTATGCTCATTAAGTAAGACCAAACTAACACCTCTCAAATTTCAGCACAAAAACAGAGACCAATATTTCTCTTGAATTGCCCCCAACCTATGGAACAAACTACCAGACTACTACTCACAAGAACCCAAACACAACACTTTAATTAAAAAACTATCCAAACACTGGTACGCTGTCAACCTTCAATCACAAATCTAACACCGCCTGCTTCTACCTTCATTCTATTAACACTTCACCCTCGTGGCTCCACTCCACCTTCATCCAGACACCCCCTTATTCAACTATATAAGCACTTAAACATCCATATATGGGCATATAGACACACTGAGTACAGCGCTAGTTTTGTTTTTTTCTCAGTTAACGTAAGGACAGCAGCATTAGCACATTTGGTGTGGCTATGCCCCAGACTACAATACAGAAGATTTTGTACAATATTGTACAACTTGGCGCTTGCCCTCCTTGTATTCACACTCTGAATAGTCCACGTTCCTATTCCATTCTATTCTATACCAAATGGGCATGTGTTTTGGCCAGCGTGGCCCTTTTCAAGGCTTTGTCGTTGACAAGCATATGAACGTTGCAGTAGATGCAGAATGAGTGTTGCAGTCAATTACAAGATCCCTCACACACCTGCATGGCAAACTGTGATGCTGAACACAGCTGGAGAAATTTTAAGGAAAGACAGAAGTGGAAAACGACTAATTTCCAACAGGAACGCCTCAGGGACTACTACCTTAACTTAAGACAGAAGGAATACTGCATGGAACACTGAGGGAACTTGGAAATGACCGCAACCCTCACTCCTCATCTGCTATAAATCTCATATGCTTGTGAAAGATGACTTTGGCATATTGAAGCACTCGTGTGATTTGGTGCCTGCATGAGAGACATTAATAAAATTAATAAAAAATAAAAAGTATAAGGGAGAGCAATCCCAGTGAAATTCTTAGTTGGTCTCAATATCATAGTGCAATCATTTATATGGATGAATTCCAATGAACAAAGGAAGAAGCATATATTACAGCGCAAGTAAGCATCTATATTAACCTGGGTGCTGGTTGACGCTTGCTCAGGAAGGCTCCTCTGCTTTCAAGCCATTTAACTGGTCTGAACAATTTAGAAAAAAATAGCTCAAACTACGGTAGATGGGGAACTAATATTTTGCGTGAAGTTGAAAAATGCTGGCTAGGTTTCCCATTAAATAAGCTTACGAAAACCTCAGAAAAAACATCAGATTGAATGAAGTGTTCTAGAGTTCATCTTCGCTGGCAGCATGCAGGTACAATTGCGGTCACTGGTAGAACAGCTTGAAAAGATAAATGAGCTCCAAGATGAGGCATGATGTAATGTTTCAGTAAGGGACAAAGTCAGATTCCTGTGGCTACCAGGAAGATACTGTAGACAAATCGGATAAAAGTATTAAGCCTTTAGCTTTATGGACAATTAGATCAAAATTAATCAACTCCCAGAATAGTTTTAGAAAGATACTGTGATCAAAGCTATCGAGGACTGCTGTAAAGTCCATTAATATCAACAGAATTCTAACAACTGTATGCAAGGGGGACCAAGGTCTCTTTGGCACCAAGCATCTATACATGGACATATACGCAGCATGAAATCCAATTTCATATCAGTAATAAAAAAAACACACCAACTCTAAATACCACAAACATAAATGTTAATATAACATGTGACTAGCTTTGTTCTACGGGGTCCTCATTTCCATACCAGGACTGTAAATTATTCCCCATGTTAAAACAGTGTTCACCACATAAACCTTAAACAAATTGTAGGTCATGTACTATTCCAAATGGGTGGACATGTTTATCACTCCATGCATGGCAACAAGTAGTCAGACTAGAAAAAATGCTGGATGAATATCATAGCCAAATTATGCCTTACTGGGAATGGACAGCATTATATCCATTCTTGTCTGAACTTTGCACCACAACATGTTCTCTTAAGTCCCATACCCCGGAAAACGCAACCTTAAGTCCCAGTGAAAGAGGCAGTCAATACAAGGGGTGACATGCAGAGGAATGGCAAGATCTCCTATTCCTGCCTATCCATGCTTTGATGAGGGGGAAAAGTATACATTACAAACCTCTCAATGTTCTCATACGTGGGCAATGATATTCGAGCACTTCATAGCCAACATACGATTTGTATGGATATTCAAAGAACTTTCCAAAGTTCCAAGCACAGCTGGTACAAAGAAAGCGCCTCTGCCCCTGGCACACCTAGGGAAGAAAGGGGTGCATCCAATGAATTTGCACCATCCTAATCATCAGCCTTCCCGGATGCACAGGGGTGGAATACACGGGAAACTGTGCATGGCATATAGCGCATCTTAAAAACAAATACACGTTTCTGCATTCCAGGAAAGGGCAGGACGATACTTGAGCACAGATCAAATCTTCCTGTGTTGCCACTCACTAACAGGCCTTGCTGCCATGCTCTGGATGGTGGCAGCAATGACCAATACATAGGGCCACTGCAACCGCTGTACAGATGCCCTGGCCCGGTTGACCTCTGGGTAAGGCAAAGGCATATTGCTGTACATACTTTCCTTAAGAGACATACAATCAGCATAGAGGGAGGAGGGAACAGTGGCCCAACGGAACTCAACTGCTGATCACACGGTGCTCAGGTTGGTTTACAATGTGACTTTCACCAACTGGTGACTCACTGCAGCTGCTTGTCAACTATCAAGGAAGCAGAGCTATCTTCAGCTGTCTCACAGGGTTTAGTACAATCTTCACTAATGGAATTGACCGTTGGATGCGATCACCCGAGTTTAAACTCATGCCTGTATTAGCTGGTTTTATTTGACCACCTTTTCCACTTTATTACCTCTCATCTTGTGTTTTGACTGTGTGTTTGAATCCTCGTATTTGAAGCAGATGGTTTTATAGCCGAGCAGAGAACTAATATTATATGATCAAACTAGATATAAAATAACTCTCCTAGGCTTAACAGCATTGCAAGAAGCTATACAGTTCCCATATATGGAGGATCCAGGTTGTCAATCACGAGCAAGACTGCCCTGAGTCCCGGCTATCAGACATTAGCATTCTGGGAGGCGGCCAAAGCCAAGGAAAAAGCTCGGAACGTGGGCTATTTTCACAAAGGTAAGCCCGCATTCTGAGCACTTTCATTAGTGTCAGGTGCTTCCCTTCCCTGCTCCCTGGTCCACCTTCTCATTAGAACCAGTGAGACCTTTGGGTTAGTGTTGCGCTATATAAGAATTTATTTAGGTACATCACTGCACGGGTTCTAATGGTTTTCTTTTCTTTTGAACGTGCAGGACTGGTTCCTCCAACTTTGCAGTGATTTCAAGGAGGCATATGATTAGGAACTCTCAGCTGTGGCACTTATTGCGGTTATATTCCTCGAGGTGGCAGGCCCACCCAGTGGGTAATGGTCGGCCGCCCAAGTTAAGGGCCTGAGTGAAGCGGGGGTCCCTTAACGAGGGTGGTAGGTCGTTAACCACTGGGTGGACCCAGTCACTGAGGGGCATATCGCCATTAGCACCCGTGTAGATCACTGCACGGGTGCTATTGAAATAATGAAAGAAAAGATTGCCTTTTTCTCACCGCCCCATGCCATGCTGCCTTCAGCCAGGCAGTCTCCTCTTCAATATGTACGACATCAGTCATCAACACTGAAGGCGGACTTCCTCGTTTGAAGGCAGTGAAGCGTTGGCCATTAAGAAAAGGTACGTTTTTTTTTCCATTATTTCAAAATAAAGAAAACCATTCGCACCCGGGCAGTGAAATGCACAGGTGCTAATGGCGATTTGCCCCTCAGTGGCTGGATCCACCTTGTGGTTAACGGCCTGCCACCCTCGTCAAGGGACTCTCGTTTGGCTCGGGCCCTTAAATTGGGTGGCTGGCCATTACCCACAGGGTGGGCATAGCACCTCAATAAGTCCGACAGCTGAGAGAGAGTCCTAAACCAGAAGCCCCTTTGAAATCACTGTAAAATTGGCAGAGCCAGTCCGCAGAACTGATCAGTTTTGTGTAACGCAGCTGTTGTAGGCTCTCTCCATCTGGTATTCATCACAGAAACCCCCTTCACCTATGCGATCGAAATTCCCATTGGTCGACATAACACCCAATAGCCTTTATTCTGTCCGGGGGTCAGCCCTTTGCTGTTCGAGCTCCCACATTTGACGTCCAGGATAACTTTAACAGGTGAGTGAAACTGGGACGACAAATATTTTAGATGCTTTACTCCTGACCTAACATATGCTCAGTGGGTACCTATGAAAGAAATCTGCCTGCTCAAACGGTCGATCTTAAAGTGATCATAACAGTTATCAGACGCTAACTGAGCTCAAACAGTGTAGTCGAAGGGAAATTCATCCACTTTTGCCACGACAAGGACCTTAATGTCCGATTGGATAGGTATAATTTTGCTCTCCTTCAAAAAATACCTTTATAGAAGAGTCCGAGTGTGCTTAATAGAACAGCCTACGGAACAAGTTTTAAAACTCTCAAGGGTGAAAGAGGACAAAAAATACAAGAAATTGAATCCTTTGGGGTTAAATTTAACTCAGAGGCTCTCTTGGTCAAGGAAAATGAGTGCACTGGCAGGTGAACTTGGCCCAGGATAAGAACAGCAAAAGGAGTACTCACAATGCTTCCTGAAATGTGTTGCCTCTTACAACAAAAGAATGTGAAATGGAAAATATGATTCAAATAATTAACGGCCCATGAAGATTACAACGATTTATATAAAGACTCAGATATTCCATTGCAGGCCCTGCAAAATCAACTTGACCACTAGCATAGTGGGGTACTCTTTAGGGGAGGTGTCGAGGAATACGATCATGTTCTCAACCCTGTGGTTATGATATGATTGGTTATTTATAACATGCTTAATACCGAGAGGTTTAAGCGCGGACCGAACCTGTGTTGCTCTGTGTCGTCTTGCTTCCAAGGCGAGCACGTTGCCCCTGAGCTATCTTCCCGAGAGGTTGAGCATTCTTCTGAAATGTTTGAACACACTAATTGCTCTGTCCACAGATGCCGTATAGATAGACCAGGTTAATCCCAATTACCAGGAATTCAATCTGTACCAACCTGCTGTTCAAGTCTGTTGGTGAAACTAGTCGGCGGGTTGGGGGGGTGTTCTAAAGTGGCTCTGCGGTTGATGTGTACTGCGAGCCAAGTCTGTTTCTGCTTTCTCTGAAAAGATATCACAGAGAAGTGGTCACTGAGACCTGCAAGTAGGCAGCACTAAAACAATGCCCATATGCCCTAGAACAGGTGTGGTACAATGGAGATCTTACATTACACCAGCCAGTATGTCAACGTCCGCCATAACAGATCAGTCCACAATGCAACTTTCAGTATCAAGCTTTTGGTTATGCGATCCATGCCTGCACGGGATTAATTTGATTTTGAAAATATGTCTTTTTTTAGAGCATTAGGCCAAAACACTATTCTCCATCAATGTATGCATACTTCAAGTTTATAAGCATGACCCCAAGAGTGTGGCAGGCTTGGTAGCCCAAGTTCCGGTTTTGCAGATGCAAAGCATTTGTAAGAGGTTTCAAAAATGCACATACTGTCTAAAGAAATTGCTCAATGGGGTTCTGATGATGGGGCATGGAGATGGGAGAGGAAGCAGCTCAATACAGGGCCTAGGCTTCAAGGACGGATGTGTCCATGGAGGGCAAAGGCTTGATGGACACAGCTGCTAGCAGCAGTCTAAGTGGCACCTGTCAGACCCTGAGTGAGACCATGACAATCTCAACTACCGAGGCTCCAAGCTCGATGGTTTCAGCAGAAAACACCAGCCCAACCACGACAGGTTAATTGTGAGCTGAGGGCCCCAAAGAAGAGGCTGAGGTTCCATAGAGAGAATATAAGAAATCTGAGGAGGTGGTTTGGGCAAAGCAACATCAAAATAGGCTTAGGACATATGGGCTCTTTCGTAAATTCCTGACAGGGCCAAACAGAAGTGAGGGGCTGGGGGGCAGGCAGGGTTTACCTTCATTGAAGTCTGGGGCCTATGGGAACCCTGGCCTCAAGATGGATATGTAAATTGTTGACCTTCAATTATAGCTAGCTTAGAGACGGTCAACTCCAGGCTCATTGATCTTCATAAATGGCCCTCCACATCCATTTTCATGAGTGTATATTGAGCAAACAGTAGGCTCTGGGCATGTAGTCTTATCTGCAACCACTGTTGTGCAACAAGACACAGATCGTTAGTGAGCGGCTGCACTGTCACTCATATTAATATAACCCTGCATCTGTTTGCAGCCAACCATATTCTTTCTATTAACATCTGGTTACCATTTAGTACTCATTTTGTTTAATAAACTCTAATGTACACTAACCTATCCTGCAGTACCTTAAGATGGTACATTGTGTATGGGATCACTTATCCTAACCCTATCTCAATTCCTAACGATTAGACTTATTCTTACTCCAACTATAAGCAACACGCCATTGCAAATCCTTAACCTGCTACCCAAATGTATTGTAACCCTCATTTAAGCCACGCCTAATGTTAATTCACATGTGGGGGCTCCTGTGCGCCCTGCGGTCCATAGGAAATTGTGTTCCAATAGTTTCTAAAGGAGAATTTTGAAAGAGCACATTAACGTTGCTGGTAATGTTTTTTCATGTGTTACAATGGCTTTCAGTAAGAAAAATATGCCATCAAGTGTATGGACTGAGTTATTTCTCTTAAATTTAGTAGAAACACTGTTATTCCACCTGGTCTTGCAGGATTGTATAGACTGGGGCCTGCGCTGGCTGCAGTGAGCTGATATTGAGAGAAAGCCTCTGACAAAGGCAGCTGGCCTTTTCTCCAGGGGCCAATACGAGTCTTTGGTTTTCCCATAAAGTATGTGATTACTAGATCTATTTGCATGTGAATTCTAAAAGTAAGAGGTTCATCAATAGGCTCTTTTCAGAAAGTAAGGGGAAATGAAAGGTTGTCTTCTTTCCTTGGGGCTATCTAATCTTGTACTTGGCACTGCTTAAAAGCTTTTCACGGGGATTTCTAGGTTCTTTTAAAGGCCAAATGTAATGCCTTTTACTTTATACAGGTATTGCGATGCGTTTGTTATCAGTCTCTGGTAATTCAATGTTTCCAGGAAATTACGAGAATATTTTTAGGGTATAAGCTCAACATTTCAAATCCAGAAGCAGTAATGAATTCATGCCCCCCACCTCAGAGGAGAAATGCAGTTTGTACTTTTATGACATCTTATGAACAGAGGTTATGTTTTATGCAGTTAAACATAATTGTGCTCAACTCTCCCCACCTAAAACATTCAGGCTTACACTCAAACAGGAGATTCATTCTTTAACCAGATTTCCTGGTCTTTCCCCCCCACTGACTCGCGCCTCCATCTCTTACTACCTTGCACCACTTACACCATCGGCCCTTACACATGGCAGTGAGCTGCCAACAACTATAGAACACTAAGAGAGCAACACGAATGCTTGCATCTCTAGTCTCTCTCACACACACACATGCACACACTCACAGATTCGCCTGCTTGTGTACTGCAAATGCTTTTTCGCAGTGTTAATGCTCAGCTGATCACCTTGTGCTCTCTGCTCTGGAACAAATACACAACCAAGTATCTCTGCCACTAAAAACCTAGTTTCATACATCATTCAGTACTTGGGTACTACTGACATGCATGCATTAACACCTCTGGATTCCCACGTGACTCTGTGCCACTAACAACGAAGCCCCAAATCTTTCCTTGGAGTGTCAAGTGTAACAAGGCCGCCAAAAATGTCAGAGGTGTGCTATACAATTTTGGATATGTGCACATTTTGTGGCCAAAATAATATTAAAACATTTGGAGGAGTAGTAGCCATCCAGACAGACACTCATTAAAAAAGAAATGAGTACTTTGCTGGACTTTGAACACAAATGTAGTAACTAAACTGAACCTTATGCTTAACCTACATTTACAATGATACACGTGGATGCCTTTGGCTGAGCTGTACTTGGAAGCACCCCTCATTCACTATCCTGTGATCATTTGGATTCGTCTTTTTCATTTCTCCCTCCCTGCAACAGACACAGATCAATGCATACATGTGTCAGTCCAGTTTCCCAATCTTTTATGATTATTCCAGATACTGCCTTTTTTAGAATTTATTTTTAAAGGTATTTGTTAATGTAGTCTGTCATTTACATTTTTACAATGGAGTAAAACATGTTTAATTCCTCCATTAATGTATACCTTCCCGAGTAAGATTTTCTGATATAAGAATTTCTAAAAAGTCAGAACTCTGTATATTCAGTAAAAATAGGAAGGCAAAACGTAATGCAGAAGATATCATTAACAAACTTATAGATTGTATTATTTAAAATGTAAGGGACAACGATTTTAAAGGTTTTAACTTAAAAGAATGCTGCACAGGTTTTAGGACAGAGGCTCCTTCCAGCAGCATCATTCTGTGAGCTTAGCCTTGCTTCACCAACTGTTCCCCTCCTCAGTTCCAGAGTGTTTATCTGACTTGAAAGTTGTAGCTCAGTTTGTGAGAGGAGGTGTTAAAGGATGCTGTGAAGGGGGACGAGCGAGGAGCCACAGCATGGAATCACAAGATAGTAAATTTCCCCTACTTTGGGTCCTGCTCATTTCTCCTTTACAACTGGTTGTGAATCTGATCACACTAAATGTCCAGCCAAGGTTCAAGTGAAAAGCTTGTGTAAGGTTCCCTGACAAAATGCTGCATCTTTCCTTCTGGACGAGAATAAGCCTCACAAAAAGCACAAAGAGTAGCCAACGTGACGGCTCTACAGATATAGGCTATGGGAGAATGTCTTTGGAAGGCCAGAGCGGTTTGTTTTCTGGGAAATTGAGTGTAAAGACTCTGAGGAACTTTCATAACTACTGCCGATGCAAGAAAATCTACATCTTGCAAGGCATGTTTTTGTTTCTAATTGGAGGCGGAGCCCACCAGAGGGTATATAAAGATGGCCAGACTCACAGAAAGGATATTCCTCTACAAGTAAAATGTAAGAGTTATAGAAACATTCAGATTCAACTGAACAAGAATCAGGTCTCGGTGGAAAGACTGCAAAAACAATCATCAGTTGGCACTGTGTCAAGGCCTGTGGAAGGAAAAAAAAGAAGCATTCCAAGGACCGGCTTGTTCTTATAGAACAGAAAAGGTTTCTCTAATGAAAGCGCTTGAAACTCTCAAGTCTGGTCTGGTTGAAGTGATAGTGACTAGGAATGAAATCTTCCAAGTTCGCATACTGTGATGGGTCAGAAGGATGCTGAACTCGGACAAGACATTTCACTCTTCTTTATTAACCAAAGGAAAAGAAACTGGGCCTCAAGCCCAGGGACTGTTTCTCTCCAGGACTGAAATCTCTACACTGGCTCCCAATGGCTGCAAGGATTAAGTTCAAAACCCTCTGCATTGTCCACAAGGCCTTCTGGGGCCTGGGCCCTAAATACCTACAACTCTCTCTTCCTAAATATCTTCCTTCTCGAAGTCTTCGCTCATCCGGCTCCAACTCTCTCAGGGTCAGCCGCTTCTCCAAGCAACGAGTTGGGGGTAGATCTCTCTCCTCGGCAGGGGCCTCCCTCTGGAACAGCGTTCCTGCCTCCCTGAAACTTGAGAACCATCTCCGGTCCCGGAAGCACCTCAAAACCTTCCCCTTTGCTTCTGCTTTCTCTCCCCCTCTCCCCTGATAAAATTCTTGACTGAAACTGCACTGAATCTGCAACTGGGCGCCCTTCACCGAGCTCGGTCCTTAGCCCAGCCACTCTCCACTTGCACTGCCTCCCTGGCATCCCCTGCACTGCGGGACTGTCTCTGTATCCCTACAGCCCCCCTTCCCAGCACTTGTCTGCACTTACCTTGCACTTGCCACCAGCTGGCCCATTATTTATTTGTAATTCGACTTACCCTGTATTGCACTTCCCCCCCCTCCCTTTCCCCATGCACTTTTCCCTTCCCTCCACCCATGCACTTGCGCGATCTGAATGACACCTGGCCTAGTAGGATCGTTGTCTGTCTTCCCTTTGTTCCCCCCTCCCTGCCTCATCGCGCCTTGAAACACTTGTGTATAGGCACGTTACAAATGCCATATCATATATCTCTCCCTACACTAGAAGGCGTCCCTACTGTGGAGGGTCAGAAGGAGGTAGACTACATTTTTCAGACTTCAACAAGGTTTTATTAATAAATGCCTCACTTTCCCTACTCTATGGGTTTCCCTATCTAACAAAGCTTACTAGGGTGCTTGTCATCAGTTATGAAGTCTAAATAATAGTTGTCCTTCCATCCAAAAGTAAAGTACTCTGCCCCACCACTAACGCAAAACAACTAAAGTACAGGAGATTGACTCTTCTCCAGGGGCTGCTTTATATGCAAGTTCTTCTCAACATAAGATCTTTAAATAGTTTGTGGTGATCAACTGTAAAGGTTCATTCAGTTCACTTAGGGGACTTTTCCAACTCCTTGGCTACCCATTCGCCTAGCTTTTCAAGATCCTCTTTACAGGTGCTCCTTTTCCTGGAGGTTCTTTCAATCTATCTTTCTCACATATACTTGAAGTCTCTTTTTCTTGATAATTAAAAACAAACCTTCTTATTGTTAGAGTTCCCAATCTTATAATCGCTTTGCTTTTCACGAGACACGTATGATGATCCCAGTGATGATTTTCATTCTTCTGGATATTTTGTCTCTCACTCGGAGGAGTAAGATTTCCCCAAACTGCTTCTCGGTTACTTTGTCTCTCATTGGGATGAGTAGGATTGACTGCACAATGCTTCTCACTCTTTTGTTTAGTTTGCGTCTTACTGACACAAGTAGTAGTATCATATTTGTTATACTCTCTATCTTCCACGGGGCTACTGCTCTTCCCGTTACCTTTGTGGTCTTTGGGCTGCATTACCATTCGATATTCCGTCTCTCAGACTCAATTTTCCCTCAGTCAGGACGGCAACTTCAGTATCCTCTTCCGCTCTACTTGATAGCCTCCATGGTGTCACTTCATGCGTGGCTTCTCTGTCTGAGGGGCATTCCCCAATGCTCTCCATTGGTTTGTCTGGTCTGGATGTCTCTTATTCATGGTCTGATTGATTGATTGATTGATATTTTACTTCTATCGCGCTCGTACACAAGTGTTTCAGAGCACGACAAGGCAAGGGAGGGGAACAGGGGAGAACAAAACAGCGATCTTACTAGGCCCAGTGACATTGAGAACGCGCAAGTGCATGGGGGAGGGGAAAAGTGCATGGAAGTAGGGATAAGTGGAAAGCAGAGGAGAAACCGATAAATAACAGATAATAAAGGCAACAAACAATGGTAATGCAGCCAGCAATTTGCAAGTGCTAGGTTTAAGTCGGCAGACAGGGTAGGTCTGATAAGTGCAAGAAGAAAAAGGGGGGGGGGCTGTATGGGTACAGATACAGACCCCAGTGCAAGGGGTGGCCCGGAGGCAGTGCGGGAGGGTGGCAGGGTGAGCCAGTACCTGGGTCCAAAGGACAGAGGGTGGCCAGGTACACAGTGCCAAGAGAGAACAGATCAGCAGGGGAGAGGGTGAGCGAAGGCAGAAGAAAAGAGGAAGGTCTTGAGGTGCTTCCGGAACCAGAGATGGTTCTCCTCAAGTTTTAGAGTGGCAGGGAGGCTGTTCCAGAGGGAGGCCCCAGCCGAAGACAGATCTACCCCCAGCTCGTTTCTTTGAAAAACGACTGACCCTAAGTGAGTTGGAGGTAGAGGAGCGAAGAGCTCGAGAGGGGAGGTATTTGCGGAGGGATAGCTGAAGGTATTTTGGCCCCAGGCCCCAGAAAGCCTTGTGGACAATGCAGAGGGTTTTGAATTTAATCCTTGCATCCACTGGGAGCCAGTGGAGAGATTTCAGAGCTGGAGAGATACGATCCCAGGGCTTGAGGCCAAGGACAAGACTTGCAGTCCTGTTCTGGATTAGTTGCAGAGGGCGGAGAGTAGAGGCAGGTAGATTTAGAAAGAGGCTGTTACAATAGTCCAAGCTAGAGAGAACCAGAGCTTGGGATACCATGAGCTTCTGGGGGAAGGAGAGGAAAGGCAGAGTACCTCTGAGGAGGTGCAGGCGGAAATGTGACTTTTTAGAGACCTCAGAGATGTGGGTGGAGAAGGAAAGAGTGGAGTCAAAGATGACCCCGAGGTTCTTAGCCTCGCAGGTGGGGGTAGGAGGAGGGCCATGGGAGGCCGGCCAGAGAGTGAGGGGAAAGGATGGTGAAGGTGTGCCGATGAGGAGGATCTCCGTCTTGCTGGCATTCAGACAATGATCATTGGCCGAACACCAATTCTGAATGGCATGTGGCAATTGGAGATGAGAGAGGGAGAGGAGGTGACAGAGGGCAGCCTGAAAATGAGTTGAGTGTTGTCAGCGTAGCACTGGAAATTTGAGCAGAAAGTGGCAATACAGTGGGCGAGAGTTGCCAGGTATTGGTTGAAAAGCCAGGGCGAGAGGTTAGACCCCTGGGGAACACCACAGGCAGAGAGGAAGATAGATGAAAGGAAGGACCCAAGTTGGACCTGGGAGGGTCGATCTGAGAGGAAAGAGGTCAGCCAGGCCAGAGCCTGAACAGTGATACCCAGGTTTTTACGGAGATGGTTGAGCAGGATGGTATGGTTGACCGTGTCGAAGGCAGAAGAGAGATCAAGGAGGATGAGGACAGAGGGAATGTTAGAGTCAAGGTTGGAGAGCAGATCTTCACTGATGTTCAGGAGAGCAGTTTCCATGCTTCTGGCAGCTCTGAAGCCAGACTGGTGGTCATGGAGACAGCCAACAGAATTGGAATGAAGGTTAAGCTGAGAGATGGCCAACTTTTCCAGGAGTTTGCCAAGAAAGGGAGTAATGGAAATTGGGCAACAGTTAACTGGACAAGAAGGATCAGCTGTGGGTTTCTTGAGAAGAGGATGCACAAAGGTGTGCTTCAGAGGTGAGGGGGAAGGATCCCGAGGCAAAGGAGTGGTTGCAAAAATCAGCAAGGGCCGGAGCAAGGGTGTCAATGTGGTCCTTGATGGTTTTAGAGGAACAGGGATGAACCTGTTTTGACGAGGCTTTCATAGATTGGACTTGTCTGGCAACCGTCAGGGGTGAAAAGAGGAAAGGACGAGAAGGATGGTGGGATGGTGGCTAAAGGAGGGTCAGCAAGCACAGATGGAGAGGGGAGCGGAGGGGTGCGGGTGTAGAGGGTGGACAGGATGTCCTGGGTTTTTTTAAATGAAGCGAGAGGCAAGGGCATTGCAAAGAGCCTGGGAGGCAACATGAGGGGTAGAGACTGCAGCAGGGTTGGCCAGCTCCTTACAGATTTTAAATTGTTAGGCCGAGTTGATAGATGCCGCAGAGACACGAGCTTGAATGTGGACTCTCTTCTTGGTGAGGGCAGAGAGTCGGTTTTGCCTTTGTAGCAGGCTGTAACGCTCACCTGACTCCCACGGAGGCGCTGGCCTGGTTCGCGCTGCTGTGACCTCTTCTAAGGTGATGCGCAGGGTTCGAAATCTGGCTTGTCTGACTCGCAGAAGTATCCTTCTGTAGGCGAAAATAGGGGATTAACTGTCTGCGGGGTAATGCAATCGGCCTCCCACTTTCCCCTCTCACCCTCCTCGAAACCCTTCTGTGATTCCTCGTAGCGTCTCACCTTAGGGTCTGGAAGGAGGAGCTCTCCATCCTGCTTCTGATGCAGGGGCGCGTTGGTATCCAGTTACTTCACTGGATTTTCGGATTGGTGAGAACCAAACTTGCTTGGCTTCCAGGTAAGTTTTTTGATAAGAGGTTCCCCTTGTGTCCATGCATTAATGTACTAATGCTAGTGTCTTTTTCCCCATAGGGGCCGGGGAACAGGCACCGACCCGAGATGAGAGGCGAAATCCTTGTAGAAATCAGGTAAGTCTTTAATGAGCGTTTTTTGGTAATGTCTTTTCATTCGCTCATTAACGCTGCTGTCTTTTTTCCCCTTAGGGGCCGGGGTCCGGAAATGCCAGGATGCGGCGCGGACCTGAAATGAAGAGAGAATGAATCAACAGGTAAGTCTTAACATGGAGATTCAGCTTTCCTTATTCCCTCCTCTCGCTCACCTTTTGTTCTGGTCTTTTTCTCCCTAGGCGCTGGGGTGTGACTGGGAATCCGGATGATCGCTGCTGAACATGGAGGCGCCCTGTAAAGGTGAGTGGAATGCGGCGCTGCAGCGATCGACGCGATGAGCTTTTAAATAAAAGTCTTCCTTTTCAGGATTGTCGGCGAGATGTCTCCGGGATGCGGATTTAGCAGGTAAGGACTTTTCCTTCTTCTGTTCTCTTCTTCTCTTCCTTTGCAGGTGATCCAGGATGCTGGCAGGCGTGGCAGAAGTCAGGATGCAGGAGCAGACACGGTGAGCGTCCAGCTGCTAGATGCAGAACAACGCGAAGCACGTGTGGCTGTTCGGGTGGGGTTTAAATAGCCTTGGAAGAAGTTCCAGGTATGTATCCTTCCTCCAATCAGGTATGTATCCTTCCCCGACCACGCCCGGATGGTAAATTAGTCCCACAGGTAAAGTAGTTCCTTTCAGGCCTCAAGGAGGCCGGGATCCTGCAGCATGGTCTGCATCAGGTAAGTGCACCCAAGCACTCCCATAATGAGCCAGGCGCCTATGGCGCCAGGACTGATGTCTTTTTTTAAATTTTTTTTTTTGTGTTTGATTCATTAAGAACCTTTACAATATTACAAAATTTTAAAAAATCATCTTTGTTAAAACATTTCATTTCATTCCACAATAATCACAATTTATGCAGCATTCATCACTAAAATTCAATTCCGAATAAGACATTCTTATAAACCCATTGGGGTGTCAATCCAGTTCATTTAACCTGATAATCTTTTGCATTACAACTTCAAGAAAATTAGTTAAACCAATTAGAAGATTAATGCTATTCCCCCACATACACTTGGACCAAAAAAAAAGGAGGCTTGAACATTCCATCCCAGGTTTCCAATATCTTCCCAAATGGACCGTTCTGATGTTATCAAAATAAACAATTCTGCACTAAATGTTTGAGGGACTCCACCGATCCGTCTTCCTTACAGAATCTACATTCAAAGCTCATGTTCCCAAACTTTTCTGAATTCCAACCCCATCTACCTATTCGATCCAATGTCGGGAACTGGTTTAATCGAAAGCGCATGTAAAGTTTTCTTGCAGCCTGACAAGGAAATTGTAAAAGGTATCTAGGCATATCTCCCATTTTTCTTCTAAACATAGCATATTCCTTAAATGCTCTATATCTTCCAATGCGATCAGATTGCAAACACCAGTTCAATCGCTGGAATTTTCGCTTATTACATGGTAGACAAAATTAAGTCTTCCTTTGAAATATTCGACTCTTCCAAGATTGCCTCCATTTTCCTTACAAATTTACACAGAACAGGTATTGTTTCCAAATTAATCATTTCATGTAAATCTACGTAGAGTGAGTTTCTAGTGGGACTCAGCATTTTTCTGTAGTTGTTAAGCAACCTCCAATTTCTTTTCACAGAGATCGGCAAGAGATCAAGCTCATGTCTGATTATATCGTTCACTATGGTTTTTGCGATACATAACACCCTTTTCCACAATACGCCCTGAAGCCTGTCCAATATGTCATCAATATCAACAGTGCATAAATCAAGAATATACAAAATAATTGGCTCAATTTTTAACAGGTAGAATTGTCTAATCGGTATTATAGACAATTTACAATATTTTCTGTAAAGAATACACATCTGAGCAGTGAGAGGTTTCATTTTTTCCTTAAGCAGTAACTCCCACCATCTTTTGGAGTTCTGATCGGTCAGGGTGTATCCGAGGTATCGTATGTCCTTCACCACCTCGAGTTCTATAGACCCAATTGACCAAGAGAATTTCCTGATTCTTTTATTTCCATCATTGAATATTAAAATTTTGGATTTGGTTTGATTTATTTTTAGATTATGCTCTTCAGCAAACAGGAATAATACATCCAACTTATTCTGTAACCCAAAGGGCGTTCTATCGAGAATCAATAAGTCATCCGCGAAATAGATACAATTCAGTTTTAAGTCACCCAGGCAGACAGGATAATTTATTCCATCCTTCCAAATAATGTCCATATAAGAGAGGTATAGATTAAACAGTACCGCTGCTAGACAACATCCTTGTTTTAATCCAATTTCCGTAGAAATTGCCTGTGTTAAGTTTCCGGTCTTATCCACCCGTACCCTATAGTTCGTCTTTGAGTACAACATGGCTATCAAAGCCACTAAATGTACCGGGATCCCCAGATATTTCATGATCTCCCATAGTTTAGATCTAATTACTGTATCGAATGCGGAATTCAAGTCAAGTGCAGCCATATATACCTTCCCTCTACCCCCCTGGCTAGTTTGACATTGCACATACGCAAGTATGGTCGCATTAAGAGTGCACCCCATATCTTTGCAAAACCCAATTTGGAATTTAGATAATACATCATTGCGGTACAAAAAATTCTGTAATTCTTTTAGGATTAATTGGGTGAAGATTTTATATGAAGTATCCGTAAGCGCAATTGGTCTAAAATTCTGCGGATCGGTTGTGGGACCTTTCTTATAAATCGGCACAATGATGGCCGAATACCATGAGCTAGGAATTTTTTTTTTACTAAATATCCTTTCGAATTTTGATTTAAAGATTTCAGCCCAGAACATTGGGTCCAGCTTTACCACACATGCCGGGATCCCATCCGGACCACATGCCTTAGAATCCTTCAGTTTAGTTTCAACATTGGATATATCCTCTATCGACCACGGACATAACTCCATGATGTGTTCCGAAAAATCAACATTTTGTTCACTGATAAATCTGTTTGGCAATTCAAATTTTTTAGTCAAATATTGTACCCATGTTGATGGCAGAATCGAAGGCTCCAATGAGAGAGCTGGTGCCGATATGGTTCTGATTAGAGACCAAGTATTCCTAATATCTTGAGACAAGATGGTATGCATCATATGTTCATTCTCTCTTATGGCAGTAGACTGCCTGAGGTCTCTGATCTGATTCTTATAAGATAGTATTATCCGTTTCTTTTCTACTTGATAAGTAGCATAGCCAATATCCATTTTAACTAAATTCCTTATTTTTATGTTTTTTTCAAGCTTTAATTTATGAATTCTCAGATCAAACGTATGCTTATGCTTCAGTGCATCAGGATATATCACGTTCTCCTGAGCAATATCTATCAACTGAGCCTTAATACAACTATTCAGGTCTACTTCTAGTCAATTATCGAATGGCTTAGAATTGAGACTAAAATATCTGTAGCGAGCATCCTCCTTGATCCTGTTGATTAGTCTTAAACAAATCTTCCTACTCCATCTTATCGATGTGACAGGCCTATCAACCTCTATCAAACTTAAAGGTGGTTCAGAGTAAACACTCCAATTATGAATCTTCAGATTGATACATATAGCAGAGTGATCCCCATACCCAAGATCCAAGATTCGTGTGGGTTCACACTGCCTACGTAAGATGGAGGATATGAAAAAATGGTCTATCTAAGAATTGCGATCACCACGTTTCCATGAGATCGGGTCAAGACCACCCTCAGGCTCCACAAGTTGAAGATCCCATCGTAAAAGGTGTTCCACCCACTTCTGGCCATGTTTCCATGAAGCCGGAGCTCTATTTTTTCCTTTTCTCTTACGCATACTCTGATTCTCATAACACGAGGAATTGAAATCCCCACCCAGTATAATCCCTGCATGACCTATGCGCACAAACACATCTTCTAAAATTCCATCAATAGTATCCACAATCTTATCCCATGTTATTCAAACTTTGTTCCAATATATGCAAATGATCACTAGCACCAAGTCCTGGGTTTTGTCTGGATTCATTTGAATTGCTACAATACTTTCATCTTTGTACAACAAAGAGACATCAAATTTACATCTATTATTAACGAGTATGGCTATTCCACCCGAGGGCCTACCCTTTGGGCCTCTTGTCGCATCCATAGAATAGCAGGTGTATCCAGCAACATTGAACATAGACGTATGCATCGTCTCTTGCAGCAAAATAACTTCAGAACATTTCTTTAAGTCGAATTTACCATACCAAAGATAGAAATTCGATAATCCACAACAGTTCCATGAAGTGACCACGAAAGGACCATGCTACGCTGACGCATCTTCATTTGTTTTTGTTGAAGGCCCATTTAAAGCACCACCCACCGCTGAAATTCCATTTAGTGCTGCCACAAGCGCTAACAATTGTTTCACAGTATCTTCACTAAAGTTTAACTGTGCGGTGCTTTGTACCGGAATCTCTTTTATAACTTCAGTTGCAAGAGGAATTTCTAAATATTCCTCAGCATCTTTTGTGTTCAAAAATACGTGCGGGGTAATGCCAAGTGCAATAAAATTTTCCCTCTGTTCCCACACCATTTTCATAATTATCATCGATTGGAACCCACATAACATGCGATGATTGTAATTGGTAGCAAGTCTTATCCAATCCATATCATCTGAAAGTAGGGTTCTTAAAGGAGGGATGGCTTGGAACGTTTTCAGCATATAAGTTCTATTTAAATTTATTTTACCATTTTTCCGCACATCATTTTCCCAACCCATAATTAATGGCATTCGTGCCTCCAGTCTCTCTTCATCACAGTTTTTAGTCGAATCGGACCTCATTCGGCCTTCTACATTCATCGGTGCGTTTTCCCTCTGCTCTTCTTTATCAGCTATTTCAGCTTTGGAGATACCATCCCCCTCTAGGGGTTTAGGCTTGAGTTTGTACTTATTCTCTAATCCAATTGTTATTTCTTCCAAGATCACCTCGTCTACATCCGCACCATCACCAATGTTCACCCCTCCCATGTTTTCTTTATCATCCAATTCATTACTCTCTACATCTGTTGAACAGCGTGTGAAGTCTTGAACCTCTTTTTTTCCTTTCTTCTCTGTTTTTTTATTCTTTACTGAGTAAAACTGTGACAAGGCAGTTTGTCCTTCTAATGCTTTCTTACCAACTGGGGCATCACACCCCTTTTTTTTGTGAGAGCAGATAAGGTTCATTACTAATACCCTCCACAGTCCTATCCTGCATCATCTGTAGATGTTTTTTTTAATGCATTTTTTATAAATTTCAGGTACCTCTCTTTGATCCTCAACTTTGATATTCAAGTGGGCCTTGGATTCTTCATCTAATTGATGAAGATCAATGCCAGTCTCCTCCTCTTGATTCTGCAATATTTTTTCCCTTGAGTCTACAAAAAGCTCACCTAATCGAGTCTTTGTTTGTTTCTTTTTTTTAGTATTTCTGGACTTATTGGTCCTCGCCTCCCTCTTCTGTGCTCGGGCCATAATTCTTTTTTCCCTTCTCGTCAGTACCACAACTTTCTTCTCATATTCACAGTCTGAACCCGGATTCCAAATATCCACTTCCCTTTTTTCTAAATCATTATCAGTTAGGTCAATTAAGTCCAGTAGAGCTGATGGACTATCCAATCCCCCTTTCTCCGGTATCACACCCATCTGCAGTTGACATAAATCTGCAGTCTCATTTGAACTCCCAACCACAAAGGAATGTTTTACTTCAATTTTATCAGCTTGCATCTGTTGCATTACACTTGTCAAAACTTCCAGGGAATCCATGACTGATTTATTTGATATTACTTCCGGTTTCTGCGCATTCTCTTTGGGTATTGCAGCTAATTCAGCAAAGGTTCTATATGTTGCATTCACCATTCTTGCGTCTCCAGGGGTTTGAGTATAACTATCCTTAGAGTTTACTCCTTTTTTATTTTCCTTTGTCAGGGAAGCTATCACATCGCATGCAAATAACAGCCCCTCAAGTTTATTGATCTTACATAGCATGCCTGTCATAGTCGTTCTTAATTCTGCCATTTCAAAATGTGTTCTTTCATGGCCCTTATCCAGCAGGTCTAGGATCCTGGTTATTACTGGGAAATCTTCACCAAAACCTGGTACATCCCGGTCATGTAAATCCAGGATTTCATCCTGCACCGTTACCACACAAGTCCCTGACTTAGGCTGAGAGCCTACACTTTCTACAAATTGCTCAATTTGTTCTATAGGATTAGTGAATGAGTTACTGGTAGAGCAGGAGTGTGCTGTATCGATCGATAAACTCTTTCTTTCAATACACCCTTCCTCATTATCCACCTCCTCTTTATTACCTCCAATCATCTCCTTTAACGGCGATTGGAACCTATACTTACTTTCCAATGGTGGATTGTGAATATGTACATCCTCCCTACCTCCCATTCTATTTGATACCGGAGTCGATGGCCCCAGGGAGAATCTCATTCTTCTACCCACTTCGGCCTCAATGGTCGGACCAAGGATAGAACAATCATTCATGTCTCCCAGCATATTTTTAGCTAAATTCCCGGTACCTAATTTTTTTCTCATCCATTTCTGAGCCTATCAGACACTGTTTACTCAGTACGGGAGAGACATGTATCTCTTTAACATTAAATTTAATCGGGGAAGATGCTAGCGTGATAGAAGCTCTATCACTCCGCTGATGGTCATTGTGTGTGTCCAGTAATACATCATCACCCTCGTTAATACTCCTTACCATAGGAATATTAACTATACTCTGTTCACTACATTCAAGGTTAACTACCTCAGCTAAAATAGCACTGTGGTTCTGTAAATCCTCACATAACGCCCCTTCAGTGGGTAATTCCATATTTGTAATCACCGAAGTATCCGTCCCTGTAATCTTCCGCCCACTTCTTAGACCATTCACCATATTTAGAGACAAGGGAATTTGAGACCTGATATGGGAAATAGCCCAAGATGATTTCTTCCCCCCTATAACAGGTAATTTCCACTAGGGCAACGTTTGAGACTTAACCTCAGTCTATTAGGACAAAGCACTAAGCAATATTTACAACTAGCCACTCATAATTAACAGTCTATCATTTTATCATTCAATAGCAATTACTATTTTCAGTACACTAGTACTTGAGGAGTACCTTCACGGTGCACACACGGGGGTTGCTGCACACCAGAATAATTGACTGAATTCGTGCTTAAGGAGAATATACTACCGAGCCCGCTCCGCGCGAACCGCGAACAGCCAACAGTACTTGAAGGTACTTGGCAGGTTGCCGGCGCGGGTGCGCGGATGGGCAGGGTTATGTACACTCTTCCTGTACTGCGTGCAAGTCACGCGAATTGGGGGCGGGACTTCCTAATACGGGAAGCCTAGGAAAAGGAAACAAAAAAAATACAATACTAATGAGTAGCTACACCTCCCACAATCAACACCTCCCACTGGCTGCCCTTCCCTTCCCTAGTGGATTAGAGACCGGGGGCTCAACCAGACAGTCACCTTTATCCTGTGCACGTTAAAGGTCAGGCAGTCCTTGGTGCGACTGCAAAAGACGTCCTCCTGCTGTGAGGCAAACGTCCGTGACAGCAGCACTCCTCTTCCAGGAAAATGCGCAGACCAGGCCACAGCCAACAGTACTTGAAGGTACTTGGCAGGTGCGCGGCGCGGGTGCGCGGGTGGGCAGGGTTATGTACACTCTTCCTGTCATCAACTCCTCTGAGTTTTAATAATATAGTCTTTTGGTCTTTACTGGGACGAGTATGATTAGTTCTGCAGTGCTTCTCATCCACTTCCACTTCTAGGGGCTTTACTGTTATAATCTCTTCACCTTCACTGGGACAAGTAGTTGGGTCCCGCAATGATACTCTCTCTCTCTTCTGAGATTTATGATCACAGTCTCTTGGATTTCATTAGGACGAGCATGATTGGTCCCATAATAATTCTCTTTCTCTTCTCTGGGTTTTCTGATCACAGCGTTTTGTACTTCACTGGGATTAGTATGATTAGTCCCATAATAATTCTCTTTCTCTTCTCTGGGTGTTCTGATCACAGTCTCATGCACTACACTGGGACGAGTATGATTGGCCCCACAATATTTCTCTGTTCCCCCTTGGATCGCCTGTTTTCCCTGTTAACTGTTTGCAGGGATAATGTCACTTGTGCTTCTATCCGCTCAGGGTTGTTTTTCTCTTCTTGTTGTCGGGGATGGGCGTGGGGTATCTTCAATACTGTCAGGTTTCAAGGTCTCCGTTGTAGAGTGGTGTTGGCATTGTTTAGAGGACCTCTGGTCCACCACAAGCGTGTTGTGTGGTCACGCACAACTTTCAATCTCTTTCTCAGCCCTTCAGGATGCCGCCTGCCAGTTTTCCCTGTCTTCCGTCTCCCAATGTCAAGAAGAAGGCCAGCTAACTCTGCTCTCCAGTCCTCACTGGACACAGGACACTGTGCGTCCAGCTTCACTTCAGTGTCGGCTTTCTAACCTGTTTGCAACTCGTGGGTTTTCCCTTTTTTCTGTTCTCCTCCCCTCCCACATATGACATAGCTGTGGGACTTCCCCAGTGCATGTCTGTCTCTCTTTCTGTCAGGCAGCCTCTCTTCTCTCCTCCACATTCTCTTCTGTGTTCCATTTAATTGGGCTTTTTCAATTAAAGAAATATTTTTTGATTCCGGATGACAGTAACACATACTGGTCTGATCTTTATACCAATCTTCATAAGGGTCACTCAAAGAGATATTCTTGGAATAAGATTTAGGGAGCTCTTCACAGGAACAGAAGCTCTTGTCCCCAAAGGCGGGAGTCTCCTCTGGTGAGGTCCTGCTTGCCTTGACGCCTAGGCAGGGTGTTTTGCCTCAAAGGAGGGAAGCGGGGTTCCCCCCGTGGGGAGAAGGGACAAATCCTACTTAAGATGAAAGAGGTGGAGGGGGGTCAAGAGTCTTAACCATAATAGCCCCAAAACAAAATGTTGATTCCACTGAGAAACTGGATGTTCGAAGGGAGGATGAACATAAAGTTGCCTTTCAAAGTGCCTTTGACATGCCCCATTTTTCAATGAAATCATTTAGGTCTACTGAGGTATACTGAAACGGCTGCAAGGTAATGTTTCCAGGACTAAATCAAACCCAGTCTATTGGAAAGGTAGGAAATACAAGAAAGAATATCAACCAAGGGAAGCTATTACTGGATTCAGACCCTTTTCCTAAAATGAGTCACAACGTCAGCCGCTTGCTCTTGAAATGTGTTCTGGTTCAAATCTTCCTAACTGCAGACAAGATAGCTATATTCTGATCTGAAACTCCTAGAGATGTGCCCAACATTGCTTTTCTGAAACCAGATACTCAAATTCAGCAGTGGATATTAGGGGTGAATGATGGAGCCCCCTCTTTGAATTCCATCATTTTCTTGAAGAAGGGAAAATGATTGAAACCTGCTCTTTGACTTCAGCTATGTAACCCATATCTGCTGAGGCCAAACTAGGGCTATTAGAAACTGTCAACTGTAGCAAGATGACCTGAAGAGAAGCAGAGTTCAATGGACGCTAGTAATTGGGGTTGAAGCATAAAGACACTTGCCCAACCAGTTTAGACTGAAGGGCCCTCTGGGAAAGTGAGTACCAGAACAAATTTATATTCAAATATTTTTGATGGCTCAGAGGGAAACCCCAATTCCACAAGAGAATTAGGAGTTCATTCAGCTCCCATTAGTGTGGTATGCAAACCTTGCAATGTCCTGTTACCTTACAGCTGCAAGAAAAGATGGCAAAAGAAAGGTGTTTGATTCAGCCTTGTTTGTTTAGATTAATCATTGCAGTTGTGTTAGCAGTAAAAAGCTGACCCACCTTTTCACAGGGAATGAGAAGAAAGGATTTGTGGTCTAATGGTACCAGAAATAATTGTAAAAGCAATTTAATTTATGGAACCCAGTTGCTTTCAATATACCTGAAGTGAGTCTAGCAGTGCACCAGAGCCATGACTTTATAGGCTACTAAAACGACTCCAATGTACACTAGATCACTAGATAATCTATTTATATATTGTCCACACTTGACAAATATTTTCATTCTTGAAGATCACGATACGCAATGTCATTTTCTAAAATCGAATCCTTAACAAATATTAGAGCAGAAACCTTAGGTTTCACGGAGGACGAAACAACACAGATACTTAATTTAATCACCACTACAGAGAGGGAAAGTGTCAAAACTAATATTCTGGACGATTTGGTCAAACAACTTGAGAGATTTATCAAAAGAGAAATCAATCAAAAACTACATGCGAGCACATTGGCTCAATATTATAAATCTCAGAGAATTCCGAGAGGTCTACGTGTAGACCTAGAACCTACTTTATGTAGAGAAAACCCTGGATTCATCAAGAAGGAGACAAATTCTCAACAAGTGTTCATTGGATTTAATACTCTTGACAATAGAGGAGTTATCCAAGTCATTGCCACACATTAATGAGGAGATTGAAACAATCAAAGCAGCATTAACACCTTTGATGACAAAAGAACAACTGGTGAATACATTGGAAGAAGTGAACCTCAAGTTAGATCGGTTTAAGTCAGAAATTGAAACCAAAAAGATTTGAAAGTTCAGACAGGATACAATTGACTATAAATTGGCCATTGTTTATTCTTGGAAAGAATATTACAACAAAAAATCCACAACCGACTCCAACTAGACCCAGAAGAGGATCAGCATCACAAACCTCTTCGTCAGAAGCATCGGGAGTAGAAATAGAAGAGGAAGGAGCATCAGCAAATCAAGAATTAAGGGAAGAGGTACAATCATCTGCAGCTAATGTACCAGGCCGCAGTTCAGGGATTTTTTTTTTAGGAAAAAGAAAACCAGAAGATCCAAAAAGAAAAAATCCTCAAAGACAAGCCAACGTACCACCAAGGAAAACCTAGTCATCAATATTTCCTCGCATGAACTAACCCCATTTGAATTGAAAACATAACAAAAAGGTCTGTCCTTTGTTCCCAGATACACGAGCAGTTACCTGAAAGAAAAATTTTATTTTTTTAGGCTTACTACGAAAATGAAGTTGAAATTGTTTTTTGCAGTCACAGAAATGGGAACACCGCTAACATCTTCGGAATACTTAGAGATTCTCCTAAGAGTACATTTTTTCTGCATTTTCAAAATCACGCATTGGAAGTGTTTCAAAAACAAACACTAAAAGATTATCGAAAGATATTGTTTAAAAGAAAAACTACTAGAGGAAACTTTACCAAAGATGAACAAGAAGTGCTAACGAAGTTATGGAACAATGAGAATATAATTGTGAAACCAGCAGACAGGGGCGCCGCTATTGTCATCATTAATCGATCATTCTACAAACAAGAAGTGGAAAGACAACTGCAGGATCAAGACACTTACCTGGAAGTCCCAATTGACCCCACAGAACGGGCCCGGTCACTGATCAATTCCTTTTTGGATGAAGCAGAATCAGAAGGATGGATTTCGGAAAAAATCGAAATTATTTCTGACGAAAAAATATCCAATCATGCCGGTTCTTTACATATTACCTAAAGTCCACAAGAGGTTGACTGAACCTCCGGGAAGACCCATCATAGCGGTGACTGAGAGTCTCTTAGAACCACTAGCACAATATATAGATCAGGCCATTCAACCATTAATACAATCTACAACATCTTATCTCAAAGACACAACCAATTTTCTGTTAAAAATTAAAGATTTGGACTTTGATAAATTTACAGACACCAGGTTTACCATGGACGTCTGTAGTTTGTACACTAATATCACCCATGAAGCAGGCTTAGGAGCCATGGAATGGCTACTATTGTCATCCCAAAATTGTAGTACAAACAAATTATGCATCCTAAGCTTATTGAAAATAGTACTTCACAATAACTTTTTCCGATTCAAGGATAGATTCTTCATTCAGATATTGGGCACGTCCATGGGTGCAGCGATGGCCCTGGGATATGCAAATGCATATATGGCATATCTTGAACAAACAGCAGTATTGAACAAACACCAATTTAAGGATCAGTTGAGATGTTATTTTCGATTTATTGATGGCATCTTTGGAATTTGGAGAGGACCACAGGAGAATCTTTTGGCTACATGAACCAACTAGCCCAGAGAAGGGAATAGTTTCTTACCTGTAACTCCATTTCTCCAGCATTGGTATCTTTCATGGATTCACATGCTTAGAATATTCCCTGTCGTCAGACTGGGAACCCTCGGTACATTTATAAAGCCGTTTTTCCATAGGAAAACTTCAACACTTTTGTGTCCTACCCACGTCGTTCCTGGGGCTGTCCACGCATGCCCCAATGGGACGTTGTCGTATAATTTCCCCGCCCCCGCAGCTCCCTTCAGATTTTCCCCCCTCCAAAGCAGCATGGGGGTAATACAGTGTGTACATTGCATTCAGGGGAGGCCGGCGGGCGCATGTGAATCCATGAAAGATACCAATGCTGGAGAAATGGAGTTACAGGTAAGAAACTATTCCCTTCTCCAGCATTGGATCTTTCATGGATTCACAAGCTTAGAATAGATTGCACAGCAGTAACTCCGATATGGCGGTGTGAATGCAATTAACATCAATTTTATCATATTCTTTATATACCCATGTGCCCACATATATACACATGTATAAAAATTATATATACATATAAACACATATATACATATACAACGCTACCTGCGCTTAAGTACAAGCATATATCTACATATCTTTACCCATATGGAAAGAAGCACACATATATGTGTATATATATATATATATATATATATATATATATATATATATATATATATATATATATATATATATATATATATATATAACAAGTTACTTACCTGTAACTGTTGTTCTCCAGCATGGGTCTGGCATGGATTCACATGCTCATGAATATTCCCCGTCAGGCTGGGAATCCTCGGTAAAGAAAAAAACCAGTATCAGTTTCGTTTCTGATCTGTCTTTCGTAGTAATAACCAATCACTGGTCTCTGCGTCATACTGACCACAGCCAATGACTGCCCTCTACCTAAGCACCGCCTCTGGCAGCCATCTTCAGATTTGGAAGCACGTGAAGTGGCAGTATGACCAAGTGAAGAGCCGCAGAGGGGTAGGCGGGAGGGTTCGCATGTGAATCCATGCCAGACCCATGCTGGAGAACAACAGTTACAGGTAAGTAACTTGTTCCTTCTCCAGCATGGGGTCTGGCATGGATTCACATGCTCATGAATAAAGAATACATAGCAGTACACACATGCACAACCATGGGAGGTGGCAAAGGCTCAACATTAAGCATTACATCAAACTCAACATTAAGCATCTTACCTCCTCACCAGGCTCACCTCAGGCGAACAGGTTGCGCAGCACTGCTTGGCCGACCCTGGACTCCTCCCTGGAATCCCGATCGACGCAGTAGAATTTCGTGAAGGTGTGCGTCGACCTCCACGTAGCAGCCCTACATATGTCCAGCAGGGGCACACCAGAAAGGAACGCCGTGGTAGCTGCGATCGCTCTGGTGGAATGGGCTCTCGGACGGCCAGGCAGCGGTCGGTTTGCCAACCGATGACAGTACATGATACAGCCGGAGAGCCATCTGGAAATGGAAGCCTTCGAGAGAGCCTTCCCCCGATTGACAGGTCCAAAGTTCACAAAGAGTTGTGACGTCTTCCGAAAACACTTTGTGCGGTCCACGTAGAACTTCAGCGCTCTAGCCACATCCAGCGAGTGCAAAGTCCTCTCAGCCGGCGACGAAGGCGACGGGAAGAACACAGGCAACACCAAGGGTTCGTTGAGATGGAAGTCCGACGGTACCTTGGGCATGAAAGAGGGGTGCGTCCTGAGCACTACCCTCGTGTCGTGAAAAGTCAAGTACGGGGCCTTGCAGGAAAGGGCCTGGATCTCTCCCACCCGTCGTGCGGAGGTGATGGCCACAAGAAACGCTGTTTTCCACGACAGAAACTTCAACGGGGCCGAGTGCAGAGGCTCGAACGGAGGTCCCATGAGCTTGGTCAGCACCACATTGAGCTCCCACGCCGGGGCCGGAGCCTTCACCGGCGGGAACGATCTGAACAGTCCCTTCATGAACTCTTTCACCAGACGATGAGACCACAAGGACGTCCGCCCCGTGGTTCTGGTGTATCGGGAGATCGCAGCAAGATGAATCTTGATGGACGCGTGTGCCAGGATGGCGCCTCCTTCCCTGGAGAGTAGATCCGCGTCCACCGGCAGCTTGATTGGCGGGGACAAGTCCAGAAGGTCCGGGAACCATATATGCCTCGGCCACGCAGGTGCAACGAGGATCATCCTGCACCGTGACCTCTTGAGCTGGTTGACGAGCCGGATTAGCAGTGGCAAAGGAGGGAACGCGTAGAGGAACAGGCCCTCCCAGGGGAACGAGAAAGCATTGCCCATGCTCCTCGCCTGGGGAAACCTGCTGGCGAACCTCCGGCACTTGGAGTTCGTCGGCCGTGGCGAACAGGTAGAACTGGGGTGTGCCCCACCGTCGGAAGAGGCGATCCACTAGATCCTGCCGTAGTTCCCACTCGTGGCAAGAGCGCAGCTCCCTGCTGAGTGAGTCGGCGATGGTGTTTTTTATCCCTTCCAGATGAAACGGCACCAGAAACATCCTTTGGGCGACGGCCCAATGCCACAGGTCCTGCGCCTCCTTGGACAGTGCTGGGGACCTGGTTCCGCCCTGTTTCCTGATGTAAAACATGGTGGTGGTGTTGTCGGTGAAGATCCTCACCACCTTGCCCTTGAGGGACGGAAGGAAGGACCTGAGGGCCCAGAACACTGCACGGAGCTCCAGGACGTTGATATGGAGGGACTTCTCCGTCGGGAGCCAAAGGCCTCTCGCGTGCAGATTTTCGGTGTGCGCTCCCCACCCTTCCAGGGAGGCATCCGTGGTCACTTTCTCCTGGTGGTCTGGGGTCTGGAAGTCCATGCCCGCCGTCAGATGCGCGCGGGTGCCCCACCACCGGACCGCTCGGCGGAAACTCTCGTCGAGTGTGATCCTCTCCTCGAAGCCGCCCGTCGTTTGGATCCAGCGCGCATCCAGGAACTCCTGCAACATGCGCATCCGGAGCCTGCACATGGGAATGAGGTAGATGCAAGAAGACATCATTCCGAGGAGGGACTTGATGGACCTCACCTTGGCCGCGTCGGAAACCAACATCCGCTGTACCTTGCCCAGGATGGACCTGGTGCTTTCCTCAGACGGGGAGGCCAGAAGGGACACTGTGTCGAGCTTCGCTCCCAGAAACAGTGCGTTTTGCGCGGGTACCAGGTGGGACTTGGCGTAGTTCACGGAGAATCCCAGGTCCGTGAGTAGTTGGACGGTCCTTGCCGTGTGCTCCACGGCGAGCTCCCTCGTCTTGGCTCGGATGAGCCAGTCGCCCAGGTAGGGGTAGACGTGGATCCCCTCGCGGCGCAGCTGCGCCGCCACCGGTGCAAGGCACTTAGTGAATACCCTGGGTGCCGACCGTAGTCCGAAGGGGAGGGCTTTGAACTGGTAGTGACGCCCTTGGACCACAAACCTGAGGAATTTTCGGTGCCACTTTAGGATGGGAATATGGAAGTAGGCATCCTCCAAATCCAACGCTCCTTCCTCCAGCTGACCCAGGACGTGCTGGAGGGTGACCATCCGGAACTTCTGCGCCTTGATGAACTTGTTCAGACGTCGCAGGTCTAGGATGGGGCGCCATCCTCCCGTCTTCTTCTTCACGAGGAAGTATCTCGAGTAAACTCCGGAGCCCCGAAGCCTCTTTGGGACGAGTTCGATGGCGCCCTTCCTGAGCATCGCCCTTACCTCCAGGAGAAGCTGAGGGACGTGAAGCTCTTTCCTGGCGACGGGGGGGACGCGCGGGCACCTTCTTTGAAACTCGAGCGCGTGGCCCCGGGCTAAAGCGTCCAGCACCCAACGGTCGGTGGAGATGGACTCCCACACGCTGACGAAGCTCGCCAGCCGGCCTCCCACTGGGGTGCTTCGGTGGGGGCCCGACCCCACGGCCGGTTCAATCCTGTTTCGGCGAGGCTTTGCCGCCTTGACCTCCTTGGCGACGACGGCGGGGTCCGCCAGACTTGCTTCGTCCTCTGTAGGCCTCCTGAGACGACGAGCGGGCCGCTTGACAGTAGGTGGAGAAACGGCCGCCGGAACCTTTGGAGGCGTCCTTGCCTCCGCTGCTCCGAAAGGGCGTCCGTCGCTGCTGCAGAACCCCAAGGGCCCGGGCCGTCTCAGTGTCCGCTTTAATGGGCTGAAGGGAATCGTCCACTGTTTTCCCAAACAGGTCGTTCCCATCGAACGGCATGTCCAGGACTCTGGTCTGTACGTCTTGACGGAAGTCCGTAGCCTTGAGCCATCCATGCCGCCTAAGGCACACGCCGTTGCCCAACTGGCGAAACCCAGTGTCGGCGATGTCCGTCGCAATAGTGATGGCGTGGTCCGACGCCACCTCACCTTCCTGTAGGATCTCCAGGGCATCCGCCCTCTTGTCGTCCGGTAGGAAGTCCAGCAGGGGAGCCAGTTTGTACCATAGCTCCCTGTCGTAGCGGGCCACGATAGCCAAGGCGTTGGCCGCTTTAATCGTCGTCGCTGCAGACGAGATGACCCTGCGTCCCATAGCGTCCAATTTCTTTCCCTCGCCGTCCGGTGGGGAAGTCGATGTGGAGGCCGCACCCCCCCCCCCGCTTTCTTCCTGGCCGCCGCGGAGACGACAGAGTCCGGGGTAGGCTGCGCCCGGAGGCACAGGGGGGCCGCGTCCGGGACCCGGTACTTCTTCTCGTACCGGTCTCTTCTAGCTGGCGTCGTGGAAGGGTTCTTGAGCAGGGCGAGGCCCTCATCCCAAATGTCGTCCAGTAGAGGCACTGCGAGGACCGTCTTCCTCTTGGACTCGCGCCGTTGATAAAGGAATCCTTCCTTTTTCTTCTCCTCAGGGCAGAGTTGGAAAAGCTCGGATGCCCTGGCGATCATGGAGTGGAACAATCCAATCTCGTCGGGCGGAGAAGCCCTGGTGGGAGGTGACGACGGTAGATCCTCGTCGTATACCTCGTCGTCCGTACCCGTCGCTGCCGTGTCAGTCCCCGTATCATCCCCTCGGGTGGACGGGGAGGAGGGCTGGACGGGGCGCGACGGCTGAAAAGGAGGTGGAGGGTGAATCCTTCTTTTCTAGGGCGGGGGAACACCAGAAGGTCCCGGTTCAGGATCCCCCGACGGGAGAGGTTCCTCCGTCAGCAACGGTAGTCTCGTCCTCATCTCTGAGCATAAGGACTGTATAGCCAACAAAATGGCCGCCGAGTTGTCTTGCGGCGCTGGCAGAGGGGAATCCGACGGGCGATCAGGGGCCCCGTCGGCACCCTCGACGATGTTGTCGTCACCTGCGTCGGGATCCATCCCGACGGGCCGGTCTTCTTCCACGCCAAGGCCGTGGCTTAAGACCTCCATCAGCTCTTCTTCCGAGGTTGAAGCCGAATCTACGACGACACCCTGCCCCCCCTTTTTCTTCCCCGCCGGGGATTTCACGGGGGTCCTATCGATGGGCACAAAAGAGGACTCCCTCCGAGGTGGCAGGGAGACTCTGAGCCCCGGGGTCGCCTCCACAGGCTGAGCCAGGGCCACCGCGACAGTTTCGATAGAGGGCTTGGCCGGATGGGTTAAGGCCTTCACCACCTTAGGTGCACTCACCGCCTTATCCTTGAGGGGGGGGGTGACACTGCCTCGCTCCCCCTCTGATGGGGCCTTCGAGCTTGACCGGGGCCTCTCCAGGAGCTTCGCCGGGTGCTCGCCCTTCCTCTTACCCGACCCAGAGCGTTGGCTCGTGGCTGAAGGTGCCGGGGAGGGTGCGCCCTGCCTGGCGCCCGTAGAGCCCGACCGTTCGGCGCTCCCGGTGCCAGCTGACTCGCGGTGCTTGGCCTTGTGTTGGACCCCCGTCGCCGGGGCATCCTCAAAGGTCTTAGAAGACCGCTCGGATTTCTTCCTCTTCTTCTCGCCTGACAGGCTCTTCCCTTCCAGCCAGTTGGCGAGACGTTGATGGCGGTCCTTCATGGTCCGCTCCGACATATTGCCGCAAAACGCACAGTCCTTCTCCACGTGCGTCTTGTTCTCATGTAAGCAGTAGAGACAAAAGGAGTGTTCGTCCTCCTTAAAGACGTTCTGCAGCTGGCATCCAGGGCAGACCCTGAACAGCTTTCCGGGCGTCGAGCTTCCCTTCTCCTGGGCCATGTCCGGGCCTGAGAAGCTTCTGGAGTCCTCCAAAAGCGTAGCTCGACGAAATCTTCACCCTTGAGGGGCGCAGACGAATCCGACACGGGTCCCCGTTGATCGGATGGAGAGTCGGTGGAGCTTGAGGCTCTTTTGACCGAAAAAAACGAAGTTTTTGAGAAAAAACTTGAAAAAATAGCACTAACGCTCGAGAGCAATAGCACGAGGATCCCAACACATGAACGTGCGGTAAAAATCTGAAGATGGCTGCCAGAGGCGGTGCTTAGGTAGAGGGCAGTCATTGGCTGTGGTCAGTATGACGCAGAGACCAGTGATTGGTTATTACTACGAAAGACAGATCAGAAACGAAACTGAAACTGGTTTTTTTCTTTACCGAGGATTCCCAGCCTGACGACGGGGAATATTCATGAGCATGTGAATCCATGCCAGACCCCATGCTGGAGAAGTATATATATGTATATATATATATATATATATCTATATATATGTATATATATATCTATATCTATATATATATATATCTATATATATCTATATATATATATATATATATATATGTATATATCTATATATATATATATATAGGATACATTACTCACCGTAATCGTATTTCCGATGCTTGTATCTGCTTAGATTCACATGCTGTGCATAGGCCGACATCTAGTGGAAGCTGCGGAGTATTACAGTTTGTTTTTCGAAACTAGAAAATGGGCGTCGACACAGGGCGTGCCAGTAATACTATCCCTAGTGTGACGTCCACTGTACCCAAGATCCCTCACGCGTCTAGGATCCTCAGATTGTATTTTTTCTGACATGAGGTAGCATGAGGAGTAGCGTGAGTACAGATAATCCAAGCAGATAGACAGAAAAGGTAAGACTACAAGCAATCATGCGCCTTCTCTCAGAGGGGAGGAAGGGTGGGTCGCATGTGAATCTAAGCAGATACAAGCATCAGAAATACGATTACGGTGAGTAATGTATCCCTTCTGAGGCTTGTGGAATCTGCTTAGATCACATGCTGTGCATAGATTAGCGAACAGTACCAGAAGAAGGAGGTGGGATGTGAGAAGGGTCATGAGCAAATAAGTGTCTTAGAACCGCTTGTCCCACTTGTGTATCTGCCTTGGAATGGGTGTCAATGCAGTAATGCTGAGTAAAAGTGTGAATAGAGCTCCAAGTAGCTGCTTTGCAAATGGTGTCAAGGGGTACATTTGCAATGAAAGCCAGAGTGGCCCCAATGCCTCTAGTAGAGTGGGCCCTTGGCGTGAAAGGCAGAGTTCTTTCAGAGAGTGAGTAACACAGCTGGATACAGTTAATAATCCACTTCGAGATGGCACCTTTAGAGACGCGATCCCCCTCTCTGCCTGTAGCTACGGAGACAAACAGTTGATCTGTTTTCCTTAGCGGTCTGGTTTTATTTACATAGAGGACCGCCCTACGCACATCTAGGGTGTGTAGTTTCACCTCAGCCGAGCTTTGCGGGTTCTGGAAGAAAGCCGGAAGCTCGATGGACTGGTTTATATGGAATTTTGATATAAATTTAGGCGAGAACCTAGGGTGTGTGCGTAAGACCAGTTTGTCTTTATGGATGGTAAAGAAAGGATCCTGCACGGACAGAGCCTGAATTTCACTGACTCTTCTTATAGAAGTAATAGCTACTAAGAAGGCCGTTTTATAAGTCAGGTGTTTGAGACTGCTTTTATGCATGGGTTCGAAAGGGGGGGCCATGAGCTTGGCTAGCACCACATTAAGGTCCCACCCTGGTGGTGGGTTTGAAATAGGAGGGTGAAGTCTCTTTACTCCTTCCATGAAGGCTTTAACTACTGGTACTTTCCACCACGAAACCTTGCTATGGGAAGTGGTGTAAGCCGAAAGGGCTGCCAGGTGTACTTTCAGTGAGTTAAAAACCAATCCTGCATCTAGCAGGTGGAGCATGTATGCAACAATAGTGGAAGGAGTGCAATCAACTGGGTTGATTTGTCTACTCTGGCACCAGATAACGAACCTCTTCCACTTAAGTAACAGTGCCTTGTGTTTGGTTTCCTAGATTCCTTTAGGATGTCCATACACCTCTGTGGTAAATTGAGGTGTCCAAACTCTATGACCTCAGGAGCCATGCTGCCAGGTTCATTGAGTTGGGTTACTGGTGCACTGTTTGACCTTGGTGCTGGGACAGTAAGTTGTACCAGGCTGGAAGTTTGATGGGCTCGCACACCGCCATCCTGCGTAGGTGTGGGAACCACGGTTGTCTTGCCCACATGGGAGCAACTAGGACGAGCGTCATCGACTCCCTGTTCATCTTGTTCACCACTTTCCTGATGAGAGGAGTTGGTGGAAAAGCGTACGCAAACATCCCTGACCAGTTCATCCACAGGGCGTTCCCCTGGGAGTCTGGTTGGGGGAACCTGGATGCAAATCCTGGGCATTGTCTGTTTTCGCTTGTGGTGAATAAGTCTATATTGGGGAAACCCCACTGAGAGAAGAGATCATCTACGACCTCTCTGTGAAAAACCCATTCGTGTTCCTCTGGGAGGGAGTCTCTGCTCAGAGCATCTGCTAGGGAATTGAGCTCCCCTGGAACATGTTGTGATGACAGGAAGATGTTCCGTCTGAGTGCCCATATCCAGATTTTCTGGGCAAGCTTGGACAGATTTGGCGAGCGAGTCCCTCCTTGCTTGTTCAGGTAGTACATGGCTACAGTGCTGTCTGTCCGGATTTGCACTGACAGGTTTAGTAGGTGGGGCTCGAACGCATGAAGCGCTCTGAATACTGCCAGAAGCTCTAGCAGGTTGATGTGGTTCTTGGCCACTGAGTGAGACCAGAGACCCTGAGCTGTGTGGTGGAGATGGTGAGCTCCCCACCCCGTCAGACATGCATCTGTAGTGACTACTGCCTGTACTTCGGGATCGTAAAAGGGTTTCCCCTGTGCGAGATTTTCTCTTGTCCACCAGTGAAGGCTTTGTACCAGTGTTGACGAAACGACCACTAGATCGTCCCACTGACCACTTGCCTGAGACCACTGTTTCGCCAACCATTCCTGCATGGGACGCATGCGCAGGCGCGCGTGGGGGACTAGGTAAATGCATGACGCCATCATACCCAGTAAACGCATTGCTTTGCGTACCGTTATCTGTTGACCGGACTGATAATGCGGAATTTGCAGTAGTATATTCCGAATTCTTCTCGTTGATTGAGAAGCCTAACTCGTGGAGGAGGTCGATAGTCCTTTGAATGTTTGTCCTGCAAATTCCTGGGGTTTCCCCCGTTATGAGCCAGTCGTCCAGATAAGGGTACACTGGGATTGCCTCCCTGCGTAGGTGTGCAGCCGTCACCGACCTTGGTGAATACCCTTGGTGCTGAAGCTATCCCGAAGGGCAGTACCTTGAATTGGTAGTGCCGACTGTCCATCTTGAAGCGCAAGTACTTTCTGTGCGCTGGGAACATGGAAATATGAAAATAAGCATCTTTCATATCCAAGGTTGCCATGTAATCCCCCTTTTTTAGGAGGGGGATTACCTCTTGTAGCGTGGTCATCCGAAATTTTTGGGGCTTGACATACTTGTTGGCAGGCCGTAAATCCAATACTGGGCGCATTGTCAAGTCTTTCTTTGGCACAAGGAAGTAAGTTGAATAAATACCCTTGTTTACCTGGTGTCCCGGGACGAGTTCTATCGCGTCCTTTTGTAGAAGAATGGCGATCTCCTCGAGGAGAATCTTCTGATGTTCTAAGGAGTGTACTCTTTGTCGTGGATGATGGTTCCGGGGACGCTGCAGTAGCTCTATACAATATCCCGTGGATACTGTTGACAGCACCCATCTGTCTGATGTGATCCCTTCCCAAGCCTAGGTGAAGTTTGAAATGCGTCCCCCTAATGGGGTTGCGTGAGAAGGGACCCTGAACTGAGCGTCACTGCTTTGGTGGAGGCGTGCCGCCTCCCTTGCTGGGGCTGCCTCTGCCTTTACCACGACCTCTCCTATTACCTCTGCCGTAACCCTGGGTAGACTGTTGGTTGTTGTTCCACTGTGTACCCTGCCCCTGGGAATAGTTAGATCCTCTCTGGGAATTTTGGCCACGTGGCTGACGAAAATTACTATTCCCTCTCTGGTTAGGGGGTTTATTGGTTAACTGGCCAAGGGATTTGAGTGTCTCGTATTCGTCCTTGGCATTTTTCAGTGCGTCTTCGACCGCCTTACCAAACAACAGATCGGCTTCCACCGGTTTGTCTAACAATGATGCCTGAGTTTCCGCCTTAAAACCAGACTGCCGTAACCACGCATGTCTCTTGATAACAGTACCTTCTGCTATCAATCTGCCTGCGTTGTACGCGGTGTCGAAGGTTGCTTTCAAAATGCAACCAGACACGGCTCTACCCTCTGCGGAAATCCAAGCTAATTGGCCCTTTAACGGTTCAGGAGCAGAGGCTATGAGAGCCGCGACTTCTTCCCACTGATGGCAGTTGTAGCTGGCCAACAGGGTGGTGGAGTTAGCAATCCTTGCTTGATAGGCGGACGTTGAGGCTACCTTCCTGCCGAAACCGTATAGTTTTTTGCTCTCCTTGTCGGGAGGAGCTTCTGACGAAGACAAGGGTGTCCCAGTCCTCTTACGAGTGTTGGTGACAACTAGGGAGTCTGGCTTCAGATGTCCTCTTATATAAAGAGGATCAGACTGAGCTGCCCTGAAAAGTTTTTCAACCCTGGGATTGACTGCTCTGGTGAGGTTTGGGTTCACCAGGGACGGTTCTATTCTCCGCTGAATGGATTTAAGGATAGGGATGGTCTGGGCAACAGGCCTTCTTTCTCCCACTAACTCTTCTGCGAAGTCCCTTTCCTCCTGTACACCGTGGGTGTCAATGTGGAAGTGTTCTGCTGCGCGAGCGAGAACCTCATTTAGGAGAGGTTGGTTATCGACCGGGGAGTCGATAACCGGGGCTTCGTTCTCTACCGGGGAATCTACTCTGTATGTTTCCGGGTCATCCTCTTCTTCGTCCTGGTCCTCATCATCCCCATAGTAGCCCGTCCCGGTTTGCTCTTCTATCAACCCAAATTCTTGGTCTTCACAAAAGGAAGCCTCTCCTTGATACCGTGAGTATGGTCTTGCGTAAGGTTGTACCTCGAAGGGTTCGGACCTCATTGGAGTTTCAAACCGGGCCTTCTTACTCGGGGGATAGGATCAGTAGAGCCTGAGGGTGTGGCCCCTTGGGGATCATACGAGAGGAAATGTTCTGGATTTTTATCATAAAAATCAGCCAAAGAAGACATTCTTGACATGACCCTATCTATGTCTTCACTGGACCATTTTTTGGAACTGGGAATGACTCTCTCAGCAAGTCTATGGGATTTATCTTGAGTAACTTTGCTGGTTGTGGACCTATCAGCAGACCTGGGCTTGTCTGTCTGTTTAGGGGGGGTGGAGTGTTTCACAGGTGTGGAAGAATGTACAGGTAGTTTCTTCTGCTGTTTTCCCACCTCCCCGTGCGTAGAAAAATGTTTTCCCTGTCCCTTAGTGGCTCCGGAGTTTTTCGGCGCCTGGCGTCGAGGATCGGGAGAGGTGTCCCTGTCCTTCGAGCGTGGGGCCTCGCTGGCTTTAATTGCGGGCTCCGCCTCCTGGAGCGCGGTCTGGGGGTGGAAGTCGTCTTCGTCCTCCGACGATCGAACTTCTGTTAGCCTAGGGAGCGAGTCACTCTTAGCAAGAGTGGATGATTGCCTGGAGTCATGCGGCGATCTTGATCGAGAGCGCCCAGAGGACACCGAATCGGACCGTTCTGTCTGTGCCTCTTTCCGAGAACTCGACGTCGTCAAGTCTCGGTTGGACTTAGTGTGTTTAGTGTGTGTAGTTTGTGAAGCGCTTGTGTCGCCGGGGGTCTTCCCCATAGCCGCCCTGCCGGACGACCTTCCGAGGTCGGGGACCTGCGCTCGGCTGTCTTTCAACACCGTAATGCCCTCGCCGTCCGAAAGTACGGCGGCGCTGTCATCGCTGAAGGCGCCCTCCGCTGCCATGGCCGCCTGCCTGGCGTGGTGGGCCCAACGCTTCGTCGAACGGTCCTTAAGTGTCTTAGGTTTAAACCTACTACACGCTCTGCAGTTCGCTTCGGGGTGGTCCCTCGGCAAGCAGAGATTGCACGTGGCGTGCCTGTCGACCCAAGGGCATTTGCGGTTGCACTTGGGGCAGAATTGAAAAGGGGTACCCTCCATACGCACCTTGAGGCAGCGGGCTGTTAAGTGTAGGAAATGTATAAGGAGTACCTATATACCAAGAGTGTGGAGTATGTACCACCCCCCACTCTCCCTACTTGCAGGGCCGAGGCCAGCGGCCTACCAGGCCCGGGCCGAGGCCAGCGGCCTTCCGAGGCCCAAATCCATCGTGCAGCAGCCGACGGTCGATTTCTTCTCCAGCCGGCGTCGAGTGTCGAAGTTCGACGTTGGGGTGGGGAAGGATGTCAATAGATTATTATTTTAAATTTTAGCAAAAGTATGGCTAAGGCCAGGGGACTCCGCAAAATGCTTCCGACCAGTATGGCGGAAAAAAACAATCTGAGGATCCTAGACGCGTGAGGGATCTTGGGTACAGTGGACGTCACACTATTACTGGCACACCCTGTGTCGACGCCCATTTTCGAGTTTCGAAAAACAAACTAATACTCCGCAGCTTCCACTAGATGTCGGCCTATGCACAGCATGTGATCTAAGCAGATTCCACAAGCCTCAGAAATATATATATATATATATATATATATATGTGTATATATGTGTGTATATATATATATATATGTGTGTATATATATATATATATGTGTGTATATATATATATATGTGTGTATATATATATATGTGTATATATATATATATATATATATATATATATATGTCATTCCCGCTGGACAGGGCTTACCTCACTAAAACAGATGGCGCAGGACTGCTCTTCCCATCTGCACATCGTCTGCATGCTGCCTTTCAAGGTAGTAATGGTGGGTAAACTTGTGCGGCACTGACCAGGACGCCGCTTGGCAGATGTCCGTCAGCGGAATCCCTGCCCACAGTGCCGCCTATGACGAAGTTGATCTCGTGGAATGAGCCCTCGGACGTCCTTCCAGCAGTTTTCCCGGCTTGGAGTGACAAAAAGCAATCGTCGACGAGACCCATCTAGCTAGTCCTTGTTTTGAGATTGCCATAAGCCACAGACAGTTGCTGCGTAGTTCTGAATTGCTGGGACCAATGAAGGTAGAATTTCACAGCTCTCTTCACGTCCAAAGTATGGAGGGCTTTTTCCGCAGCCGATGAAGGAGTTGCGAAGAAAGTAGGTAGAACAATTGACGAATGTTTATGATAAACAGTAGGCACTTTCAGAATAAAACGAGGATTAGTTGACAGTACCACTTTGTCCTTAAAGAACCTAACGTACGGTGGATCTATGACCAACGCTTGTATCTCCGAGAGCCGTCGAGCTGACGTGATAGCTACTAGAAAAGCCAACTTCCACGATAAGAACTTCATAGACGAGGAAGCCATCGGTTCGAAGGGAGCTTTCATTAGCCCCGCTAACACCAAGTTGAGACGCCATGTCGGTGGAAAGCGCTTAATCGGAGGGAATGTACGAAACAGACCCCTCATTATCAGCCTATCACTAAACAAGGGGGACGACTGCCTTTTCTCCTTGTGAACCTTCAGATGACCGCCAGGTGTACCTTTATCGACGAAAAAGACAATCCACTCTCTGCCAAATGCGACAGATATGGTAGAAGTGGTACATCGTATGCATGCAAGTGGAGAAGATTCTGTGGGTGGTCTCAAAGCCAGCCAGGATTGCACCCCAAGCTGTGAGATTGAGACTGTCCGGGTCGTGATGACACACTGTCCCTTGGTCCCGGGACAGGAGGTCCAGGGTTTTCCGAAATGTTATCGGCTGCTCTACTGACAGTTGGAGCAGGTCGGAAAACCACGCTTACCTCGGCCAATACAGAGCTACTAGGATGACCCGATAACTGTATCTGCGAATCCATTGTAGGGTCCTCCGTATTAGAGGAAACGGGGGAAAGGCGTAGAGAAACTTGTCCGTCCAAGGGAAGGAGAATGCTTACCCCCCCCCCCTCCCCCCCAGAGCCCTTCTGTGGCCACCTGCTGGTGTACTGTTCGCATTTCTTGTTCGCCTTCATTGCAAAGAGATCTAGGGGGGTTGCCCCCACTTCTCGAAGATCTTCAATAACTGAAGGTTGTCTAACTCCCATTTGTGTACCTGGTCCATTTTTCTGCTGAGGGAGTCCGCTTGTTCGTTCCTTACTCCAGGGAGATGGTGAGCTACGATGGTTATATCGTGCTTCAGAGCCCAATGCCATACCTTCTGAGCCTCGGTGGAAAGGGTTCCGGACCGCGTGCCTCCTTTTTTTCTCAAGTAAAACATTGCTGTCGTGTTGTCTGTCAATATTCTCACAACTGAGCCTTTTATGTGTTGCAGGAAAGATTTTAGGGCCCAGCGCACTGCCCTCAACTCCAGAACGTTGATGTGCAGGAGAGATTCTCTGGGAAACCACCGACCTTGTGTTTGGAGAGTACCCATATGTGCTCCCCAGCCGGTCAGGGACGCGTCTGTCACTATGGTCACGTGAAATTCCAGTTCCTGCAGGGGTACCCCCTTGGATAGGTTCTGAAAGCTCTGCCACCATCGAAGAGCTCGTAGGAGCTTGTCGTCGTCGACGATCAGTTTGTCCGACCAGAGACCTTGGGTCTGGGTCCACCGATCCGCCAGGAACTCTTGGATTGGCCTCATGAACAGGCGGCAGTTCTTCATCAGAGAAATGCAAGACGCCATAGCGCCCAGAATCGACATGTATTTCCTCACCGACACTTTGGTATTGAACCTCCACTGACCTGCCATCCGATTGAGTCTGTGGATTCTGTCAACGAATGGTTTCACTAACCCCGACTGGGTTTCGAACTGTGCACCCAAGAACACTAAGTTTCTCGACGGAGTCAACAAAGACTTCTCAAAGTTTACTGCAAATCCCAGCCGTCGTAGCAGCTGCATGGTGGCCTGCAAACTTGTTTGAGTTGCCATAGGAGAGGATCCTCTCACCAACCAGTTGTCGAGGTACGGGTACACGTGATGGCCTTGTTTTCTCAACCAAGCTGCAACTGGTGCTAAACATTTCGTGAACGTCATGGGAGAGGATTTTAGTCCAAACGGGAGCACTGTGAACTGGTAGTGAGTCCGTCCTACCACAAACCTTAGCAACTTTCAGTGTCGCCGACGCATTGGTATGTGGAAGTACGCGTACTGAAGATCCAGAGACGCCAGAAAGTCCCCTCCTTGGACAGACCGGATCACTTCCTGGAGTGTGAGCATCTTGAATTTTTGCCTTTTCAACGTTTTGTTGAGGTTGCGAAGGTCGAGAATGGGACGCCATTTTCCGTTTGGCTTTTTCACTATGAAGTATCGGGAATAAACCCCTTGGCCCCTCTGCGACGCAGGGACCAATTCTATAGCCCCTTTTGTAGCCTAAGCGCTACCTCCTGATGCAACACGCTCAGGTGGGGTTGAGCCAAAAACGCTGGTGGAACATGCAGAGGGTTGCTCTTGAATTGCAGGGAGTGTCCAAGCCTTACGGTGTCCAGCACCCACTGATCTGTGGTTATTTGCTCCCATTCGTCGACACAATGCGATACCCTGCCTCCCAGGACATTCTGACGCCCATCATTGTTGGTCTTTGGGCTCGACGAGTAGGCTGTCTTCTTCCTGGATGTCTGGTAGTCTCGGCGTCGCTTCGCCGCTTGTGAAGCCCGCCTGTAGCCCTGCGACGAATACCTCGGCCTATTGAAAGGCCTGTCTCTTGATGCTGAGAATCGGGAGTTCCCCGATGCTCCCCTAAAGGGGCGAAAAGAAGAGAAATTCCTTCCACTCTGGAGGGCACCCAAAGAGCGCGCCGTGTCAGAGTCCTCCTTCATGCCCTTTAAGGCCTCATCCACCTTTTCGCCTAACAGAAGGTCTCCCTCAAAGGGCATATCCAGCACCTTGTATTGCATCTCAGGTCTAAAGTTGGTGCATTTTAGCCAGGCTTGCTTCCGTAGAACCACCCCGTTGTTGACTTGTTTAAATCCTGATTCTGCGAGGTCCACAGCGATGTAAATAGAATGATTTGAGGCCTCCTCACCTTCTCGGACTAGTAACATCGCCACCATCCTATGTTCTTCTGGAAGATGTTCTAGTATAGGTGCCAACCAGTGCCACATCTCTCTATCATATCTGGCCATTATAGCCAGAGAGTTGGCGGCCTTTCTCTGTCATCGCCCCCACCGACAACACCTTCTTGCCAAAGTCATCCGGTCTTCTGGCCTCGTTCTCCGGGGGGGGGGGGCGAGCATTTGTGCTGGGACCTAGCTTTTCTCGCCGCCGCCGCTGACACTACCGAGTCTGGGACTGGTTGGGAGGATAGACACTTGGGGGTGGATTCAGGAGCCTTACATTTCTTCTCCAGCCTACCTTTAATTGCGGGCTCCAAGAAAGGATGACACATCGTCTGCAAACCCTCCTGCCACACATGATCCAGGATGGGCACCGAGAAAACCGACCACCTTCTCTTCCCCATGTGGTTGAATAGAAAACCGTATTTTTTTTCTTCCTCCTGAGCTAATCCGAACTCGGTACGCGCTTTGCTCATCTTGGTGTGAAACGAACCAATGTCGTCCGGGGAGGACGGTTGAGCTGGGCTCCTTGGGGGTTCGAATTCTGCCTCTGACTCCCAGGTTGGATCCCTAGAGGGGGACAACGAAACATCCGATAACGACACTCCTTCTGAGTCTGACAGCTCCCCTTCCTCCTGGCGTGCACCTGCGAAGCCCTCACGCGTCGGTACAGCCATCGATATCGTCGGAGTTGGCTGACGGGAAGGGCCAGGTTCGTCAACGGTCGATTTGGTCGGGGTTGCCACCTGAGGTAATCTTTCGTCCAATTTCTTTAACAAGGTCTGCAATGTGGATAGAACTTCTAGTGATAGAACAGACTGCAGGTTAAGAGGAGGGGTTGTAACTGGAATATTAGTTCCACTGGAAAGAGTCAACTTGCTAACCCCTTGTAACCCGAGCTCTGCAGGCCCAGCTATCCTCTCACACACCTCTTCCACAGAGGACACCGACAAGGCCGCCTCTTGCTGCAGTACAGACTCTGGTAAAACCGGGTCGAATACCTTCAGTCGCCAGGCCTCTAGGGGGATCTCCGTCGACGAGGCCAACGTTGTGCCAGCTGTCGTCGTAGCCACTACCTTTGGCATAACAATCGACAAAACCAACTGTGTCATTGGTAGCGAGGGAGTCGACGACCTCCCCGCCGTCGACGGTGGTGCCTATGCAGTTCCTTGAGGCGTTCCCGCCTTTTTTTAACTTGACCTGTGCTTCTCAGACTCTCTACTCGAGGATGATCTATGGCGATCACCTGAGGAGGAGGATTTTGACTTCTCCTTTCTCTCCTTCTTAGACAATGGTGATGATGATGAGGTTTTCTTCAGCGAAGACTCCCTTGCGGGATGGCTTCCCGACGACCCTTTCTCCGCCGGGCGTGGTTTCTTCACCGGGGGTTCGGCCGATGCCGAACGGCGGGGGGGGCCTGAGGATTTTGATGCCGAGGCCACACTGCGCGTGGAGCCTACCTCCGAAGGCGGGTACGCACCCGCTCCATCGCTCAACCAGGCCACTAACCGCTGACTCCGGTCTTTAAGAGTCATTTGGGAGAAGCCCTTACATATGTCATACTTGTCTGTCGAATGGTGAGGGTGTAGACAATATATGCAGTCCATATGTCTATCCCGCTCATACACTTTCTTTAGCCCGCACGTTGCGCACGTGCGGAACAGAGCTTTTCCAGACATTAGGAAAAATACAACAAACAACCTTGACAAAACAATAGATGACGCAAGGTGATCCCACTGCTTTGGAAGATGGCTGAAATCTGAAGGGAGCCGTGGGGGCGGGGCATTTATACAGCCACGTCCTATTGGGGCATGTGTGGACAGCCTCAGGAACGACGTGGGTAGGACACAAAAGTGTCGAAGTTTTCCTAGGGAAAAACGGCTTTATAAATTTACCGAGGGTTCCCAGTCTGACAACGGCGAATATTCTAAGCATGTGAATCCATGAAAGCTCCAATGCTGGAGAATAAAATGTACAACCTCCACCAGTAATAGTCGTATTCAGTTCCTAGATGTGGAAGTTTACAGTAAGAATGGACAACTACATATCACAATTTACAAATCAACTTAAAAAACAGCCTTTTATTGGCACCTAGTTTTCATCCCAAAACTATAATAGAAAGTATACCATACAGTCAATTTTTAAGCTACAAAAGAATCATTTCAGAACCAGAAGAATATGAGAGCCAAGTGGCAAAACTTTATGAAAAATGTATTGAAAGAGGTTACTCACAAGATCTATTAATCAACTAAAGAACCAAAGCTTCATTATTGCCACGGGAGCAACACTTAAAATCATCAGAAAAATCGGATCAGGAATCATTAGTTTATGTGACTACATACTCAGAGCAAAGTTATAGGATTAAAAAAAGTCTTACAAGGAACTAGGAGATGTTGAAAATGGACCCTGTTTTGGCACAACTGTTTGAAAATACCCCAACCTTTGCTCACAGAAAGAGCAAATGTGTGAAAGATTTTTTGGTCAAAGCAGAGTATGAAACACCATCAAAAAGACTGGATCAATTTAAAGGAATGTTGCCTTGTCATAATTGTCTACACTGCCACAATGTAATCAGAGGATCTACCATTAATCATCCGTACACAGGTAAACAAATCAGTTTGAACCATACAAGTACCTGTGATACACTGAATGTCATCTACGGCATTAGATGCCCTTGTGGCATCTTTTATGTGGGACTAACATCCAGGAAAGTAAAAACAAGGTGGACGGAACACAAATCAAATATAAGAAATAAATCGATACATTCACCAGTATCACAACATTTTAATTCTCATAACCACACCATAGCTCAGATGAAACTAATTGTTCTGGCACATGTTAAAAGTCCAAAACGAGGAGGAGATGTGATATTACTTTTGAGACAGAAGGAAATTGAATGGATTGATAGGCTTGATGCACTGGAACCTAGAGGTATGAACAATGAATTTGATTTGACATGCTATATTTAGTTGGTTATCCTGTTCTTTCTACAATGAAGTGACAAGTATAAAATGTGTCTTGATTTTGATACTATCCTCCCATTTAGTGGTGATTGAAACAAGAAGAAAATTGTGTGTGTAGTGATGAAACCATCTTGTCACATTTTTTTAGAATGAATTACATTGTAAAACGTGGATCATGTTATTCTCCTACTAACAAATACCAATAGTGAGTTTGTTTTAGTATTAATAATCTTTATGAACAAAGTATTTACAAAAAAGGTTTTTGGAGCGAACACACTATGTACTTGACATTAGTGGTAGCTCATACACATTTATTTGGGCCTGTCAATGTGACATATCCCACTAAAGTTGTCTTGATATTGATATTTCATAGGCTCACCTTGAAAAATCAGCTTTATTTTGTTTGCCATGTCAGATATTTGACCATGAGACTAATAATAAAATGGGATAAAACTACTCTTGCCAATTCACATAAGTAGGAGTCTTTGGACTAAACTGAGTGCTTTGTTTTAGTTTTTTTAATGTTCACCTTCTTTGTGCATTTCAGTACAAAGTTTAAGCCTAAAACTTTCTTTGTGGTCATCTTTTATTACCACCATACACGTAGTGTTTAACAACATTTCTTGATTATTTTCTTTATTATTTCTTAAAAAAATGTTTTTTTAAAGTTTTTCCAGTGAGAATACGCTTTTTGTAATCTGCGGACTGCTCTCTGAGACACATTAAAGTCACGTGACTGGGATGGTGACCACGTGACTTTTTTTCTCTGGGAATGTAAGAATTCTAGACATAGAATGCTTTGGCGTGTAATGGCGCTGTGGATTAATTTGCCACGATCAAATATCTCATTTGTAGTTACCTGATTCACTCGAGGACTTGAGGATTGCATTGATCCCAGGGTCGGTATCGCGATCATGTGGCTGGAATTCTTTCGGTCCCGTGATCGGGAGCTCGATCACGTGACACAATGGGGGAATTCGTATCAAATATGGAGCCGTGAAATAATAATAGTGAAGGCTCTTGTGGTGTTAGCCTTATTGGCACACGCACCAATGACATCATCATAATGAAAGGATGAAGCAAATTTAACTCTAGGAGTGGCCTAACATTACGTGGTATTACATGATCGGAACGGCGATCACGTGATACCATGAGTAAGCAGTTAAAACCGAGGCCCGGGACGGGAAGCTGCTCATGCAGCTGCTCTCCCTGTTCCCGGTCTTCGGTTTTGCAGTGAATATATGGATTGGTGAGTACCAGAAGAACACAACTCTATGCATGTATTGCTTTGCACTTTATATCATTATTCTGTTGCACTTTGTGTGTATTTTGGTCACAATTTAGTTTTTTGAATTTTTTCAATCCCCTTGAGTGTTGGAGTAATTTTATTTATAAGTTATTTTATTGCTTTTTTCTGACACTTTTTTCTACTGACAAGTGAGTTTATAGGTGGGTGGTTTTTCTCTTCTAGATCCACCTTGATTGAAATGCGGCAGTCCACAGCTTGACACAGATGACGATCAAGTAGGAAGTCTTGGATATTTCCAAGCAGGTAGCATTCCATTTTATTCATTAATCTTTATATTCATCCTTGATGTTACATAGTATGTGTTATATTTGAAGGGACAGGAATTTTACATATCTTTTGGACCATTGTCCACAGATTTTGGTGAAATCAACTCAAGGCCTAAAACAGACTCCATTTGGAGGGGTTCGAGTCACCCCACAAGAACAAGGTTAGTGAAGGCACTAATTGCATACGCACACATGGACTTGGAAGAGGAACTAACATGTGAAACGACTGATTGAAATTCCTTATCTTTCTCAACAGATAGGGAAATTGTTAAGTAACATCCATACCTGAAGAAGGGGGCAAAGGACCCCGAAACGCGTCGTATGATGTGTTGATCAATCTGCCGATGAACAGTATGAAGGAGATATTGTTAGATCAACACAGGATTGTTACTGGAATGTATCATGCATATTTGGTTGAATGATTGTTGAATTCATTACAAAAATAAATGTACACCCCTTTTTTCTAACAGATCACGCTAGTTTAAAACTGGTTTGTTGGGTGTCCTGACCCACGTTTGAGCTATCATGCTGCAACATTTGGTGCTGTGGGCTTAGAAAATCCAAGATGGCCAAAAAGCCCACATGTGCGCCAGAATCCAGGAGAACCACGCAGTTTGTGCGCACACCAAATTGACTGCCTAACTTGCCACCCACCAGTGCGAGCATGATGGGCCAGGGTGCCATGAGTGGAATGGGTGCCAAAGGTAAAACAGCAGCGCCTGTTAGCTCAAAAACGCTTTAAAATTACCTTTGGTTTCTCTGAATGCCAGCTCAAAATGCCTATTTTCAAACATTGCAACATATCCAAAAATCTCACTGAACACCAGCGGACATCTGGCAGAATGAAGTATGTGTGCATACTAAATCTGGGAATTTGAAGAGCCCCAAAACAATGTTCATAACAAGACTGGCTGAGCTCTGCAGGTCTGCAGCAGCCTAACTGAAACTGGATTAAAACCACCAAAATCGAAAATGTTTAAATTAACGGAGTGACCTACTTTTGAGCGTCACATAGTTTGTAACTGTTAAAATGTCATAGTTTTGAACTTAGAATCAGCATTCTAGCTGCATATGTAAAAATTGTCTCGACTTAAACTGGGGAACAAAAAGTGACATTTTACCTGAAACCTGGCTTAAGGAAACTGGAATTCTGCCAGACAGCTACACCCGACAGGAGTGGGGGCTTGCCCAACAAATGCATTCCCAGGCCTGGCTGCATTCTGTTGCTCCTGCCAAAAGGAGGTCGCACACTCTCTGATTGAATTACCAGGGGATTGCAAGAAACTAAAGAAAGGGCCCAGGCAGATGGTTTATTGGGGTGATCGTAAATGGCTTCCTTTTGAACAAAGCCCTGCCTTGACTCAGGCAGATGGTTTATTGGGGGGACCGTAAAATAGCTTCCTCTTGGCAGAAGCTGGGAGGGGCAGGATCCCTGAGCTTGGCAGAAACTGGATAAACTGGTTTCTACACCATGTGACCTGAAAAGACACACCCCTGTTGGCCAGAATATGATTCTAAGAAAGATGTATAACTCACAGTGCGGACTTGTCAAAATTATTTAAATGATACCATAATCCTTGTGATTTTTCTGTGCACGTGTTAAGACGCGTTGGGAATTTGTGTGATGTTCTGGGGCAAAACCCCGCTATTTATTGACACCACAGACTCTGTGATTAAGCTAGAGACATGGGAATTTACTGGAGTATGTATGGACAGGCCGTGTATATGTGTATAATTTTTAATGAAAAACCAATATTGCAAAACCAGTTAAAAAACGCAAAATGTTGCCAGTTCTGAATGCGAGCTCTTAGAAACATCAGAGTTTGAACAGAGTATACCTCATGTGATACGTGATGGGTGCATGTAATTTCAAACCACTGTGTATCTATGAAATATGTCTTTAGGTCAAATATAGATTTGTGTGCAATTTGACAGGGGAGTATCCTTTCTGCAGACCATAAAACAGCATCACCATGACACACATTTCCTTCCCCCAATCAAAGCAGTGCGGAAAGCTTGACCAATGGGCAGTTGAGAGAGGGGCTGGCTAGTGATGCTGCACACACACCCACTTTCAAAAGACATAAAAAGAGCCACTGGAAGCTAGAGAGGACATTCAAATCCATTTGCTGCAACGCGCTCTGCCGGACCACCCAACATCCAGAAGATACCAGATCCAACACTTAGACTTTAAAACTCCAAAGAACTTAATTCAGAACTCAAATCAGAGGCCTAAACCCACAAACTGAGGACTCTTTTCAGCAGGCCTCAGCATTCAGCAAACCTAACAGCGGTAGCAGCATCCAGGAGCCGTGCAGATCAGCGCTGTGTCCAGAGAAAGCTGTGCAGAAAGATCCAGGAGCTGTGCAGAGACGCTGTACCCAGAGACCAGACTGTGCCAGAACCGGTGCCGGACAGAACCAGAGACCAGATCGCTGTGAAGTGCTGTGCGCAGAGACCGTCCGGGGCGAAACCAGAACCGAAGCCATCTTGACCCGGTCCGTGAGACCTAGACCTTCCAAAACACATTGTGAGTACCGCTAGGACGGGGTGAAACCAAATCTCTTAGTTTCAAGTGATATAATTCAATCTATTTAACCTAAGTAGAACTGCCTCCTAACTGTCACTTGTCAATTCTGAAGCTGCATAGCTGTCACTTGTCATTTTCAAAAACTGTCACCTGTCCTTTTCTAGCTGCAAGCTGTAACCTGGCGCTTTGACCTTTTAAAATTTCAAATCCGAAAAACAACCTTCACCAAATCGTTCATAACTCCGTAACCGTTTGTGCTTAGAATCTTACCTTTCCAACAAGCCTAGAACCGACTTCCTACTCCTTATACTTTCTCCGCGATCACGATTCACGCATTCGCGAATTTTGCCACGATTTGGCCCGATTTCTTTACTTGTAAAAAGATAGCTGCTTTTGCCTGAACTGCTAAATTTCGTTTGCCTCTTAAGAACCATCCCTGAATCATTGCTAGAGTGAGCCTGAACTCATTAACTAGATACCACTCACCCTGAACCTCCTGAAGGGAATTAAAACCATTTTCAGCATATTCCTCACTTCATTGCCAGCACATATAAAAGCATTTTCGGCCTGTGTTTCAAACTTCTGTAGTCTAAGCTTGCTGGGGTGAACTGAATTACATTTGATTGCATTTCTCAGAACTGTGTGCTCTCCTCTTCATTTCCTTACATTGCAAAAGGGGTGGGGTGGATTGCCAGAGAAAAGTGATTACATTGTTTTGTTGAAATCATATTGAGTATTTTCTGTATTGCATTTTCATTCAACATTGCATCCATCTGAAACTAGATAAAGCATTCTCTACCACCTTATTCTTCTGTTCCTATTCCCAAGCGTGCTACCTCATCCTTTATACTACTTCTGAGTAACCCAATCAGTTTGTTAGTAGAACATTACCCATTGTTGTTAACTGCTCATGTTCTCAAGTGTGATATTAATTATTAATCATAAAAGTGTGATATATATATATTGTTTAATTTTTCTCAAATAAACCTTTTAAACTTGCAAAACAGAACTACTTCTTGGCTCAGTGGGGTCAGGGGGATTCCAAGAGAGGGGTGTTATATAGGGGTAGTCATCCAGAACTCATGAACTGGACAAAGCTATATCAATAAGGGTTTCCATTCAGTATCCCAGACTAGGCATTGACTTAGCTGTAGTGTTGAATTGAATCCTCTTACAGGTTTGTGTTGTTTTTTACACTTTGAGTTGCTTTGGAAAGTGCTCAGTTGAGCAAAATAAGATTGTTATGTAAAATTGAACCATGTTTTATGAAGAACGTTGTACTTTATAAATATAGTTAGGTAATTGTAGTGAAGATTTTCTACAGGTTTGAATATTTATCCGAAGAGGTGTGTAGCCTCATAGGAGTGACCAGGTTATCTTCTCAGTGGTCTCTGAGAGGTTATCAGTTTTCCTGGTCTAAAGGTACTGCCTTTATTTTATTTAGATATATATGTATCGGGGCGCTATTGACACATACAAACATAAAGACAGGACTTACATCCATGAAGCCCATGGGCACGTAAACTAAATAACAGAAAAAGGTAAGGTGTTCGGGGATAAAAATCACGAAAAATACAAATAGAAGATTAAGCAATAAAATAAAAGCGGTACGGGCAAGAAAGGCAAGGGTAACACCAATCACTAAACTAAGAGCAAAAAAAGAAAAGGAAAAGTGTAAACAAACCAACAAATCAATACAAAACAATTAAAAATGTTCAAGATGATGCATCCATACCACAGTGAAATACTGCCCGGTTTTCCAATTAAAAGATCCAGTGGACATGTTTGTATAAATACTCCGGAGGAATTGCAAGTACTTATCCTGACACCCCACAAGTATGCAGTCCCTATTGTTCAGCGAGCACCAACTATAAAGATTATTCCTCAGGAGGTCTTTCAGGTCCGAAGTTCTTATAGCCACAGGTCCCCTGCTTTGTCTTAGTCAATCAAGAACTTTATTCCGCAGGGCTTCCCTGGGTTCATTCCCTGACAGCTTTTCTACATCTGTGATGACAAAGTTTTTTGATCCATAACCAGCCCCCTTAAGATCTTATCCTCAATCTCCGGCATACAGGTTTTACTCACCCACACGCTCTTCGGTATACCAATTTTGATTTTAAGATTAGAATATTGAGCAGAGCAAGGCAATGTGCGATTCAGCTCGCGGGTTACAACCGGCAGTGCTGGTATCAAAGCTTGCATTCTCTCCTCAACTGCGCCTTTTCGCACCTTGAAACACTTGTGTATAGGGGCGTTATAAATGCCATATCATATATCATAACTGACCCAGGCACAGATGGTGAAAAAGCCTGTAATATTGAGCTTCACACATCAAGCAACTGATTCCTTTCGGGGCTGTATGACAGGTCTGGTCTACTTTATTGAGCATTTTGTCAGTTTGACAGAAATTGTTGGTCTTGTCCAGATGATACTGCCAAACACACTTATCCAGAGATTCTACCATAGACAGAAGTCTGTGAAGTTATTACACTGATTTAGTTCATGAAAGATGTTTTCCTTAACTCAATGCCACTGCATGGGAGTGATTAGCTCACTGTGAGCGCTATGCTCATCATTAACAGGTCTGACCGTCCCCAACGAAAGTTGTGAAGGTGAATCTGCAGTGGGCTTTGCTGCTCTGTCCACATGAGACTGTGTAACCAGTGGCGAAGATGGAGTTAACCATTGGTACTTCCTGATTGGCCACTTTCTATATCCATGCTAGTCGTGTTGGTGCCAAAGGATAGAGCATGGGCATCATCATCATCAGAGGAATAATGACCTATTTTCACATCCTGAAGTCTGTTTCCATCGGACACTCAAAGCTAAGACCTCAAGTCAGTTGATTTCTGCTGGGTATTGGTGATGCAAGTGTCATACCATGCTCAGCAAGGGCTAACCCCAATAACCCCGATGTAGGGTCTTCTTTATAGGGCACTTTAGTTGCCCCCAAGCCAGGGGGTGCAAAACGGGTCAGTGGGGACAGTGGTTCCTCAGAGAACACGAGTGTCATTTTAGAGGTATGGGCTCTGGTGACGGGCATGCTGTGCCAAGTAATTTATATGTACGAATTTGTCATGGGTAACCACAAAAACCTAATGAGTTTCATGACCCCGACAATGCCTCCCCCGGCTCAAATGCAAGGAGTACATGGTCACTGAAATCTGTGTTACTGTGGGATAGAATGAGCGCCCCATCATGGTGTTCAAACGTTTCTGAGAAGCAATCTTCTTGGGCTGTGTCTATTGTACTGTACCAGTACAGGGCACAATCAGAGTCTAGCAAATGGAATAGTGACAGTGCAAGATTCCATCAGACCGTCTTTGGAGACACAAGGCAGAAGTCGGTTTCATGGTGTGTATCTGATGAACAGCCAGATTTATTGCTGAAAAACCATTAGTGGGAGGAAAAGACAATAACACTGTTGCTGTCCAGAATGCCCACTATAAATTCAACGCTTGAAGGGTATAAACTAAGGGTTCTTTTGATTGAATGAAAACATCAAGTTGCACAGGGTGTTAGCAAGTCAGGGGTAGAGGTGCACTTTCTCCAGTTGAAGTTGTGTCCAAAAGGAAGGCATTTGTACTAATAATTCTGACCACCCATTGTGAATCTCAAAAACCTACAATGTCCCCTTTTGATGGAAATACGGATGTATCCCTCTAGAAGGTAAACTGTTGGCAAGCAACGTCCTTTTACAGGGCTTCCAAAATGTAACACAAGCATGTCATGTAAATTGTGCTGACATTTGACACATGCAGAATGAGCATGATTTCTCACAACTGCTTTGAGGATAAAAAGAAATGTCAACAGTTACAATATCCCATCGGCATACCAGAGTCTATCAGAGGCTTATCGCCTTTCTCTGCTGACTTGGACGGCCTGCTTTAGAGCCATTCCTTAACTTATCGGTGCCACCTGATTTTTTTAGAGCGGCCAATCTAATCAAAACGCTATTGGCCCAAAACTGTGCTCACAGAATTTAAAAAGAAACAAGCGAGACCGGAGTGTGACTCCCGTAAACATCCCCACCCCCTCGAGCTGTACTCAAAAGAAATAAAGGGGTGTGGGGACAGAACGCACAAAGCACTTGGGAAACGAGAAACTAGCAATGGAACAACCAGAAATGTCAAGCTTCATGACAGTGCTTCAAGCAAGAGAAAGGGAGGTAGCAAGTGAGGCATTGAAAGAGGAAGGTTTAACACCACCAAATAACAGCTCTATGTTTGATAACAACTCACTATTAAATATGTGTCATGAATTTAGGCAACAATCAATGGGAATTAGAGCAGCGTCTGTGAATGAACTGTCAGACAGAAGTATGGATTTGTTGGAAAACATGGATAATGTTATTGGATCCAATATGTCTGGGACACCGGACTTGACGTAAATGGCACAGGAGGACTCAATTATAGAGGATGTGAATCCTTGATAAGACTCCAAAATGATACATGAAGGATCTATGAATACTGCAAGTAAATTGGAGGCAATGGCCGCAACCCTGAACGCTGTTTTTGGCCTCTGCTCCAGCCTTATGAAGGAACACCACAGAGAACTGGTACATTGGCGGCAAAGGATTGCCGACAATATCCAATACAACAGTAATTGAGTAGAAGAGTACACTGTGGAAAAATGTGGGGCAGGAGGGGGAATATGTAGACAACCCGAGTGAGCTATGTATGCTGTAGCAGAGGATGAATGCAGTGTTGTGAATTAAATAATAGTGAATGAGGCACAAATCGGTGGTGAGAAATTGTGGCTATTAGCTCTGAGGGCAAACAAAGCACATCCTATGGGAGTAAAAAACATACTAGTCTTAAACGGAATAGAAAATGGGCAAAGAAAAAGTGTAAATCTGGTAAACTTGGTAAGGAAAACTCGACTAGAAAGAACAGTGCCTCATTGGCGGAGATGGAAACAATGGACTTTATATGCGTGACTAAAAGTAATATATGTTTGATCTGAAGGAGGTCACTAATGATGGGACTGAAGCAAGGAAAACCACAAGCAATGAGTGTGGGCTGATGGATAAATGGCTGAATGGGTTGGAGATTGAACCTGATACGACCAACGGAGCAATATAAACACACACAGTGGATAGACCAGGGTGTGAGGAAATAATGGGAAAGCATGTGAACTACGTGAATATACGTACAAATAAATTGGTAGAACCGCTCTCCTCTAGGTAAAAAGAGATGTATATGGGCGAAATGGAAAGAATAGCCATGTGTAATATTAACAAGTTTAGAATTTTACTTCTGAGGAGAACCCTTATCTTAATCAGAAGTCGATTATGGAACATCTATACACGGTTCCCCCAACTCTGTGGTATAACATCAGATATTGAAATAGCAACGCTGCCCAAATACGGTAACTGGGAAAACTGGGCAATTGTACAGTTTGTGACGCCTGTCATTGTTGAGCTCATTAGAGCACACTAAGAGGCACTGTGGAGGAATGGTTTTAAAATTGTAATTTCCAATAAAGTCACAGATTACATGCCTAATAACGGAAGACCAAGTAATAGCGGCCTGACTAATGACCTGGTTAAGCAAGGGAAAAGAGACAGGGACTACCTTGAGGAGAAATGAGAAATGGGCATGGGCCACGAGCCAGTAGTTATCTCCTGAAACACCTGCTCCTTCTTCCATAAAGATGGAAAGTGCTTTGTGGATAATTGTGATATTTTCGTATTCCAGGAGACCTGGGTAAGTGGTACCATTTTGATTAATGGGTTTAACATATTACTAAAACCTGCAGTTAGTAGAGGGGTTCGACGCCCGGCAGGGGGACTATGCATTGGCGCAAAGAGCCCTGTGATTATTAAGGATTATGATACATTCGCTAACTCCCCTTTTGTCTTATGTGCCATTATAAAAAACTGGGGAAAGCTCAACAATTTATTATTGATAAATGCGTCCTGTCCTCTTGGGAGGGGGGGGGGGCATCTGGAGGCAGTGGTTAAAGTGATCTGAGACCATTGAAGGGTGGATGCAGGTGGCACCCCACTCTGAGATCAAGGTAGTAGGAGATTTTAATGATGCCTACTGTGATAAAGCTACAAATATTATGGAGGAATGGAAAGAATTATGTAGAGAATACGATGTAATTGTACCACCAGAACTGGACAGAGGTGGCAAATGTGGCACCTCACTTGTACAAATAATTAATGGAATTAAATGGTTAGAAAAAGTTTCTGGAGGATAGCTCAGGGGGCAACATGCTCACCTTAGAAGCAAGACAACACGGAGCAACACAGGTTTGATCCCCGGGTCCCCACTCAGAAACCTCTGGGTATTAAGCGCATTATAAAAAAAACCATCATATCATATCAGAAGTGTTCCAGAATTGGAGACTATCGTACCTGAATCTAGATAGTACAGGTGAACAAAAAGCTACGTGAACAAACGGAAAATATGGCCATCGAGTGGACTATATGTTTGCTAGCCAGGGTATATGTGAGCAGCTGAAACAAAATGAACATATGTTAACCCCCTCAGTGACCACACATCGCTTAAATGAAAATTAAATAAGGTACATAGTAAAAAGATTTATAACAGGTGAAAAAACAAAGATGCAGACCACGGCAGGGGAATAGGATCCTATGGACCGACAGAAATGTAGTGAGATTTGATGATATGTTTAACCTCCTCCCCACTGACAGCATGAAGATGGCTCGACCCGGCTTGAAGGGGTTGGGCGATATGCTTAGCATGATTTTAATGACTATGAATAGAGCCTGTATCACACAACAAACAGAGAAGAAGCATGCCAATACATATGATAGTGATGTTTACAATGAGAATAAGAATTAATGAGGAAATAAGGAGAATAAAACATGCTAAGAGGATGGATTGGGATCAGAAACGTAAAATGGAAGCTATCCTAGGTCCGAAATACAAGAATTGGCTGAGGGCCCAGAAACATGATATCAAAAATGCTAACTGGAGGAACATTTTTACATTATGCAAGACCAATGACTCAAAGAAATGTTGGTATTTGTACAGACATTTAATTTAGGATGGTAATGTGGATATTAATGTGATACCTGTGGAGGAATGGTTCAAGTGCGTTGGGGGAACCTTACTATATGGAGTATAAAGAGCACTGGTTGAATATAGAATTGTGGGGGTATTATCAGCTAGAACCCCCCATTTAGCTTTGCAGATATTTTGAAAAGAATTAATAAAATGAATACATCCAGAGCCCCTGGACCTGATGGGCGAGACAATGCAGTCGTTAAACTCAAGCCAATTAAATGGATAACATTATTTCTGAAACTGTTAACCTATATCTGGCAAATCAGGGAAATTTTGGCGAACTGGAGGAAAGCTATCCTAGTACCGATCTTTAAAAAGGGAGCAGGAACCAGTACGGGTAATTATCGGTTGCTGCCATTGGCAAATACAAGCTATAAGATCTTTTGCACTCTTTTGTTGAAAATCATTAATATGTGGATTAGTGAAAAGAATTTGTTATCACCTCAGCAAACTGGTTTTAGATATGTTTTGGACAATATGATCACACTAAACCACATTATCCGGTATTATACAACTTATATGCTGCCGATATGAAGGAATCCCTTAAATCTGTAGATGGGTACCCCCCGAAAGATGGCGAGATGAAAAAAAAGCTGGATGACATATGCAGACGATGCTGTTATTATGGATAAAACACCAATTGAGCTGCTGAGAATGCTCAATGAGCTGCATACATGCGCAAAAAACAACCTGTGTATTAATCCAGAAAAAAAAAAAAGATGATTTTTGGGGCACGGGTGCTTAAGAAAAAAAGCACAGATTCAATTGGAATATCAATAAGAAGGATTGGAGGTAGTTAAAGTTTACCCGTACTTAGGCATTCCAATAATGAATAAACCACCCATACATTCTATGAAAATATACTTTAAGAAAAGATGATGAAAAAGTGGAAAGTAATTAGGCGATAAATGGCGAGAAAAGGGGGTATATCTATTGAGGGCTTCCTTGAGCTCTATAAAAACAGTATTGTGCCAGGTATTTTGTTCGCTTTAGAAACACTGGAGGCCAAAGATATGACAGGTTTGATAAAATAAAGAGAAAACTATGGAGATTGGTTCTGAGATTACCAAATGCCGTACCAGTTGAAGCCATGAGATGTTAACTAGGCTTAGCATCACTGTCTACGCTGTGGAAGATACGTTGCAGTAAACTGTATATGAAGATAATGCTGTCACAGCGGAATCGGCACAGTCTTATGAGTGCGACAAATATGGACAACAGTACTAAACGGAAGCAATTGACACACAAACGCCTTAAAAATAAAAAAGACCATGGAGTTGGACAAAGCTAATAATTCAGCGACTCTAAGCATAAAGAAGCGTTAGGCACAATACACCATACAGGGATTTAGGGTAGCCATGTCCTGAAATGACTTAGTGAAAATTTGCAATGAGGAGTTTTGAATATTCATATTGCTCCTCTGTTTTAAGATCTTACTGTGTTATGAGGATGTGGGCGCTTGAGTGTAGACTGTGCAGGCAAGAGCTAGAAACAATCAGACACCGCTTAATAGATTGTATTTGCTTGCAGGAATGTTATAATAAGCGTTAAAGGGGCCTGGTAAGTGATTATAGAATGGTACCCTCAGACATCTGCCATCCTCAAGGTAGAAACACTGTTGTATGTGGGAGCTGCCTACCACATTTGGAAAGGAATCGCTGTTATAATGCAATAAATTAGATTAGATAAAGGATGAATTGCATTATATTTGAACATTAATGCCATCACAAGGGGTTCTACCCTTCTTTTATTAGGATGATTATATATGTGTATTTTATAGATTACTCTTAATATTTTTTATGATGATGATTTTAAGCGAATGTTATGCAATATGATATGTATGGAATGTAATGAATTAAATGTCTATATGAAATGTGTATAAGGTTTTAATTAACCAACTACACTATAAACTAATAAAAGAAAAGAACAAGTTACTCTCTTACCTGGTAATGTTCTTTCGATGGGATGGTCAGACGACGTATTCCAAATCTATGAGAGTAATCACCACAACTGTGCTGCTTCGGAAAATCTTTCGGCGTCTGCGTCCCGCATCGATACGCCGCCCTCGAGGACCTCTTCTGCCAGTCCGACCATACAAAGCCTTGCGGAAACGTAAGCTGCTATTGCATAAGAAATTCTGTAGCGGGGAAGGCAGGGAGGGAGCGATATGGAATACGTCATCGGACCATCCCATCGAAAGAACGTTACCAGGTAAGAGAGTAACTTGTTCTTCAAGGGGATTGGGTCCTCCGACGTATTCCATATCTATGACAGACTCCCAAAGCAGTACCAATGCAAGGAGGTGGGAATAAAATTTAGCAAAAGAAATTTAGAATGCCCAATCAAATTGCGGAGCAAAGGACTGCCTTGCCAAAGGTCAGATCCTGCCCACGGATGGAATCGAGTGAGTAGTGACGTACAAAAGTATGGACCGAAGCGAAGGTGGCTGTGTCACAGATGTTACGAATAGGAACACCCCTCTATAGGGCAGTAGAGGCAGCCATAACCCTGGTAGAATGGGCCCGCAAGCAGACCGGTGGGGCCTTACCCGCCAAGCGGTAACACTCAGAAATAACCAGAATAATCCAGCGAGACAAGGTCTGCTTAGTCACAGCTTGTCCCAAACGCTTACCAGCGTAACCAATGAAGAGTTGATCGTCCACTCTGACCCGGGACATGCGTGAAATATAAAAGCTTAAAGCTCTCCTAGGATCGAGCGTATGGAGCCTCTCCTCTTCCTTACCAGGATGTGGAGGAGGATGAAATGCCGGAAGAACAACCTTCTGGCCTAAATGAAATTCCGACACCACCTTCGGAAGAAGGGAAGGACGAACTCTAAGGACAACCCTGTTCTTATGAAATACAGTGAAGGGTGGCTTAACTGAAAGTGCCTGTAACTCACTCACTCTGCGAGCGGAAGTGACCGCAACCAAAAATACAGTTTTAAGAGTTAACAGTCTCAAAGGGCATGAATGCAAAGGCTCAAACGGAGCACCCATCAGAAACTTGAGGACCAGGTTCACATCCCAACCGGGCACCTGGAAAGGTGACGGAGGGAACACATTAGTGAGCCCTTTTAGAAACTGAGAAATGAAAGGAATTTTACAATAAGAAAACTCTTCAGACGCGCGCTCAAATATGAACAGCGCCGCCAGATAACCTTTAACAGTACCCACTTGCAAGCCCCTGTGGGCTAAAGAAAGCAAAAAAGACAGAACCACAGTAATGTCACATGCAAAAGGATCCACATTCTCCTGCACCATTCGTAGAACTTTCGCCAACGGCAACGGTACAGGGACTTTGTTGCGGGCCTTCTGGCCGAAAGCAACACCTCCGTCACGTCTTCAGGGAGGTCCCAATCCTTATACCTCAACCTTTCAGAAACCAAGCCTGAAGGTTGAGGGATCTGACCTCTGGATGGAGAACCTGACTCCCCTCCCGTGGGAGCAGATCGTCTAGGTAGGGAAGACGACGTGCAGGGCAGATGGACAAGTCGAGAAGGTCCGGGTACCACGTCCTCCGGGCCCACGCCGGAGCAATGAGGATCATCCGGGAACTGAACCTTCGTAGCCTCTGCAGTACTTGCGGGATGACGGGGACTGGAGGAAACGCATACAGCAGTGGGAATGACCACTCCACCACGAATGTGTCTCCTAAGGCTCCTTTTGGAGGAAATTCCCACGAGCAGAACCTTTCGCACTTCCGGTTGACACTGGAGGCAAAGAGATCGACTTGAGAGGTCCCCTAAAGGGCGAAGATCTCCAGGAGAATCTCCTGAGCCAACTCCCACTCATGAGAGATCACGCTCTGCCTGCTCAGAGCGTCCGCCGTCTCGTTTTCGTCTCCGGCCAGATGAACTGCCGAGATCGAAACTTCCTGCTGGATTGCCCAGAACCAGAGCTGCATCGCCTTCCTGCACAGAGGAAGTGACCCTGCCCCCACCTTTTTGTTGAGGTAGTGCATGGCCACTGTGTTGTCTGTCAGGATCAGGACATTCTTTCCTCGCACAGTCGGCAGAAAAGCCTTCAGGGCAAGCCTGACGGCCCTCAGCTCCAACAGACTGATATGGAGTCTGGACTCCGACAGAGACCAACGACCGCTGACTGTCAACTCGTTGGCATGAGCTCCCCATCCCGTGAGAGATGCATCCAGCACGATCGTCACCTCCGGCCAAGGTAGCCAAAAAGGAGCCCCCTTCATCAGATTGCCTTCGACGGCCCACCTTAGAAGGTCCTGGGTGACCGAGGACGGCACCTGAACAGGGTCCTACATCCTGCCGGAGGACTGAGACCACTGGAGCTTGAGTGCCCATTGCAAAGATCACATCTGTAACCTGGCCTCTGGCACCAGAAGAATGCAGGATGCCATGAGGCCGAGCAATCTCAAGAACTCGAACGCTGGGAGACACTGGGCAGGCTGAAACTTGTGCACCATCTCCTGGATGTGATGAGCCCTCACCTGGGGAGGAAAACACTGCCTCAGAGACGTGTCGAGCACTGCTCCGATGTACTTGAGCCTCTGAGTTGGTGTCAAATGGGACTTCTTTAAGTTGAGGGAGAAGCCAAGCTTGTGGAGGGAGTGGCAGGTGACTGACAGATGATCCAGGACTTGCTCGGGAGAGCACGCCCTGATCAACCAATCGTCCAGGTAGGGGTAGATGCTAATCCCCCCCCCTTTCCTGAGATGCGCTGCCACCACCACCATGAGCTTGGTGAAGACCCTCGGGGCGGAGGTCAATCCGAACGGCAGGACCCGAAACTGAAAGTGCGAGTCGCCAACCGCGAACCTCAGGCACATGAAAATAAGCGTACCTGAGGTCGAGAGAAACCAACCAGTCCTGAAGTTGAAAGGCCTGGAGGACTTGAGAAAGAGTAACCATCTTGAACTTGTCCTTCCTGAGGAGTTTGTTCAAACCGCGCAAGTCCAGGATGGGTCTCAATCCCCCGTCTTTCTTGGAAATCAAAAAATAAGGGGAATACCATCCCTTGTTCCTCTCCGCTACAGGCACCGGTTCTATGGCACCTTTCTCCAGCAGGGATTGACTTTCCTGCGCAAGGAGCGGATCCGGACTCTTCAAAGAGAGATTCCCTGGTGGATTGTCTTGGGGCCTCTGCAGGAAAGGAAGACAGTAGCCGCATGCTATGATCTCCAGAACCCACACATCTGAAGTAATGGCACGCCACTCTACAAGATGCTGCGCCAGCCTTCCCCCAACCGGCGAACCATGGGACATGGCCTCATGACTGAGCTGAAGCGGCTGCGGTGTTGCCTGAGGGCAAAGAGGCAACTGCCCAAGTGGCCTTGGCACCTCGAGTACCTTGTTTTCCACCTCTGGCACTCCTACGGTGGCCCCTTTGACTGGCAGCTCTTCTCGCTTTACCAAAGGATGAGTAATAACAAAAGGAACCTCCCCTCCATTGCTGTCCCCTAGGACGAAAAGGCGGAGGTTGTCGAACTGCAGCGCCCAACGACTTTGCTGCAGCTTTGGAGGTCTGCAACCTCTCAAGGCTCTCGTCAGCCTTGCTGCCAAAAAGATGCTCCCCGTCAAAGGGCAAGTCGAGGAGCCAGGCCTCCACATCAGGAGCAAACCCCGACTTCCACAACCACACAAACCTGCGTATTACGGTGCTCACCGCCATGGACCGGCTGATGCAATCAGCCATGTCCAAACCCGACTGAACGGCCTCACACATGGCATCCTTGCCATTCTGGACCATAACAAAGAAACCATCCTGTTCGTCCCCTTTGGGAATATGTTCAGCCGCTAAGGAAACATAGTTCCACCGAGTGTGCGTGAAACGTGACAAGGCACATACGGAGTTGGCCGCCTGAAGCGCCATACCCCCTGAAGAAAACACTTTCTTTGCCCAACCACCAAAACGCTTGTCGTCCCTATCAGGAGGGATGGTAGGATACGACGCCTGCTTTGCTGGGGCCGTAGCCGCCGGCACCACCAAACTCTCCGGAGTGGGGTGCTTGGTCAAGTAGCAGGGGTTGCTACTGGCTGGGTGGTATTTTCACGGCAAAGACTTGGCCACTGCCGGAAGACTCTCCGGAGCAGTCAAGCCGCCGCCACCCTCCTCTGTAGAGCCATATGGAACGGCAGTACCGGGTCAGTTGGTGGACCTTGGTCGAGGATATCCGTAAGGTCATCCTGAAGAAAATCCCCTGGGGGAGCAGACCACCCCAAGTACTCGGTGACCCTAGACATAAGGCGCCAGTACGAGGATTCGGCATGAATGCCAGGCTCAGGCCTACAAAACTCCACCTCCTGAGAGGTGTCCAGACCACTGGCGTAGTGCAGGGACTGCCGCGGGTCCTCAATTTGGCTATGGCCCTAGAGAATCTCATCCGGCACCATATCAGGAACCATGCCATCATCAGAGCCCTCATCCACCTCTGAAATATACTGAAGATGGCAGTAAGAGGGCACAGAATGGGGAACAAAGCCATGCTTGACCTTGGCCAGAGCCTTTCTAGGGGGTTCCACCGTGCCCTGGGGTACCCTAGTCGAAACAGACTCGAAAGGCGTCAAGTGAATCGGCATCAACGGCGTCGAGGGCGGAGCCCCGAGCGTGTCCCTCAACAGCTCGGGCGCCGACGACTTCTTCGGAGGCGGAGCCCCGACAGAGTCCATCGACGACCTCGGCGCCACAGGCGTCGACGTCTTCCTCAAAGACGCCACAGGTACACAAGGTCTCGAGCGCATCGAGGACCGGGACCTGGAACGGGCATGACGAGAACGATTCCCCTTGTCCGAGCGGGACCTTTCCCGTGAATCGTGACGACCAGCCGAGCCCAAAGGCGTACGAGCGGTGTCTCTCGACCGATCATGACCGACCCCACTCGGAGGCGCGGACGGACCAGTGCCCTGCGATTCGAGCATTTTCTTACCGAAGGAAGCCCATTCCTCATGCTTGGTGGGATAAGCGACCCGCCGACGGGCGGAGTCCTCGGATGAGGATGGGGAAGGCGACCGATGGTGCTTCCGGGAGTGCCTCGAAGAGGCAGAGGAGTGGCGGGACCTACTCCGGGACCGTGACCCACCGACGATGATGCGTAGAGTCGCCCCTCGAATCGTCCGTCGAAAGCCCTGCAGACCTCTACTTCCGTGGCTTGGACACCTTACCTACTGACAGTTTCTTCTTGCGCTCCCGCAAGGCTTTGGACATAAGCGACTGGCAGTCGACACAATCATCCGTGTCATGGGCCCTCCCCGAGGCACCAGAGGCAGGCGTTGTGCAAGTCCATCACCGACATCTTGGACCCATAGTCCCTGCACTTCTTAAAGCCCGGACGCGGGGTAGAAGACGAGGTAGACACCACGAAGGATAACTTCACAAACGAACAGGTTCAAAGAACTGATAGTCGAGGCACGTCGAGATCTCCGAAGCGAACATGTTCGCGGAAAAAACGGAACTGAGGCTACGGGCGTGTGCGTCCTACTTATAACATCCAGTGATCGCGGCCGTCGGAGGAGGTCCTCGAGGGCGGCGTATCGACAACATCGACGCAGGACGCAGACGCCGAAAGATTTTGCGAAGCAGCACAGCTGTGGTGATTACTGTCATAGATATGTAATACGTCAGAGAACCCAATCCCCTCGAATAATAATCACTCTCTTCCTTTTCTTTTCAGCAACTTAGCTTTAATAAACGTATTCAACTCAATGGCATATCCAGGAATTACATTATTTGTCTAGGTATGCACACAGTGAGATGTTCTATGCTCTTCTGCGCTTGCGCAATGCACAAAAAAGGAGTCGGGGGATCTCACTATCTACACACCACGGACCTAGTCTATCAATTGCATATGTTTTCCCAGAAGCATACACACTCCTGAAATGTTCCCAAACTTCACGGGATGCACAATTGTTGTATCTATTTCCACAAATAGTTAACTCTAATTCCCTTTATAGGATCACTCACCACAAGATTACTTCCATTTTAGAGAATACTCACATCAGGATTTGATCAGGATTTTTTTTTGGCTTAATCACAGACAGGTGGGCACCCCTCCTAAGGACTGTGGGCATCAGCCAGCAAGATGGGATCAGCTTTACTCCACAGCCTGTCTGCTTTCTCTTCCACTAACGGAGGCCTGGGACTTTAACTCTTTCTAGGCCTCAGTTTCAGGACTTAGATGATAATCCGAAATGGGGCCAAAAAGAGAGCAATCTATACCATCTTCTTCTGTTTATTATCAATCCTCCTTTGTCTCCTCCTTCCGTATCAGTTCATGAGTGAGCGAGTGAACAGAGGAGAAATATCTATTTGCATATCAGTCTTTGTCCCACCCACAAGGGCAGTCCAGCACCGAAATGCTAGGCAATTCTCCTCTGAACAAGACTACCATGAGCAACCCCAGATACGTGTTTAGGCCGTGTTGGGCCACTTTAGTGAGCTGAAGCTGAGCACAGTGGGCAAGGGATCCACATCTGGATTACCCTCGGTTTCTTAGGGTAAAACCACAAGTTTTACAACATTGAAAAGAAGCGTGGGAGCCCCTCTCCTTAGAACATGGGTCAGAGGTGAATTGCATACCATTTCGGTGCTGGAGTGCCATTGTAGGTGGGGCAAATTCCTTGCTTGGCAACAACAAAACATTTTGACTGTGGGTATGAAAGATCTTCATTGCAACAAAGAAGAAACAAATTACGTAACTGTTGTTCTCCAGCATGGGTCTGGCATGGATTCACATGCTCATGAATATTCCCAGTTGTCAGACTGGGAATCCTCAGTAAAGAAAAAAATCAGTTTCAGTTGCGTTTCTGATCTGTCTTTCTACTAATAACCAATCACTGGTCTCTGGGTCATACTGCCCCCAGCCAATGACTGCCCTCTACCTAAAACCCCTCCTCTGGCAGCCATCTTCAGATTTGGTAGCACGTAAAGTGGCAGTAGGACCAAGAGAAGAGCCGCAGAGGGGTTTGGAGGGAGTGTTTGCATGTGAATCCATGCCAGACCCATGCTGGAGAACAACAGTTACAAGTAAGTAACTTGTTCCTTCTCCTGCATGGGGTCTGGCATGGATTCACATGCTGATGAATACAAGAATACATAGCAGTACAAACATGCACAACCACAGGAGGTGGCAAGGCTCAACATTAAGCATCTCAAGCGAACAGGTTGCGCAGCACTGCCTGGCCGACTCTGGACTCCTCCCTGGAATCCCGGTCGATGCAGTAGAATCTCGTGATGGTGTGTGTCGACCTCCATGTAGCAGACCTGCATATGTCCAGCAGGGGCACACCAGAAAGGCATGCTGTGGTAGCAGCGATCGCTCTGGTCGAATGGGCTCTCGGACGGCCGGGCAACAGTCGGTTTGCCAACCGGTGACAGTGCATGAAGCAGCCGGAGAGCAATCTGGAAATGGAAGCCTTGGAGAGGGCCTTCCCTTGGTTCACAGGTCCAAAGTTCACAAACAGCTGTGATGTCTTCCGGAAACTCTTTGTGCTGTCCACGTAGAACTTCAGCGCTCTAGCCACATCCAACGAGTGCAAAGTCCTCTCAGCCGGCGACGAAGGTGACGGGATGAAAATAGGCAGCACAAAGGTCTCGTTGAGATGGAAGTCCGATGGCACCTTGGGCATGAAGGAGGGTTGTGTCCTCAGCACTACCCTCGTCTCGTGGGATGACAGGTATGGAGGTTCACAGGAGAGGGCCTGGATCTCTCCCACTCGTCGTGCGGAGGTGATGGCCACAGGAAACGCTGTCTTCCAGGTTAAGAATGTTAACTGTGCCGAATGCAGAGGCTCGAATGGCGGACCCATGAGCCGGGTCAGCACCACGTTGAGCTCCCACGCCGGGGCCAGGGCCTTCAATGGCGGGAACGAGCAGAACAGTCCTTTCATAAACTCCTTCACTAGGCGATGGGACCACAGTGACTACCACCCCGGAGTTCTGCTGTAGCGGGAGATAGCTGCCAGATGGATCTTGATGGAGGCATGTGCCAGCCCTGCCTTGGCCAGCGAAAGCAAGTACGGCAGCACTTAAAGGGCCGTAATACTTAGAGGGTTGATCTTCTGTGCACGGCACCAGACAGAGAACCTCTTCCATTTATGCCCGCAGCACTTAAGAGTCGAGGACGCCCTGGCCTTTGCAAGGACCTCCTTGCAGTCCGCCGAGATATCGTAGCCTCCGAACTCTAGTGCTGCAGGAGCCAGCCTTGCAGGTTCAGTGATCCCGGGTCGTGATGTAGGATGGCGCCTCCTTCCCTGGCGAGAAGATCCGTGTCTGTTGGCAGTTTGACTGGGGGGGGGTGGGGAGAGCTGACAGGTCCACAAGGTCCAGGAACCAGATCTGCCTCGGCCACGCCAGTGAAATGAGGATCATCCTGCACCGGGACCGTCTGAGTTGACTGATGAGTCGCAGAAGCAACGGTGGGAATGCATAAAGGAACAGGCCATCCCAGGGGAAGGAGAATGCTCCCGGCTGGGGAAACCTGCTGGCGGACCTCTGGAACTTGGTGTTCGTCACTGTCGCAAATAGATCTATCTGGGGACTGCCCCATCGTTGGAATAGCAGATCCACTTGATCCTGCCGGAGTTCCCACTCGTGGCACGAGTGCAGCTCCCTGCTGAGCGAGTCACGACAGTGTTCTTTACTCCTGTCAGGTGGCAAAGGAACCAGGAACATCCCCCTGTGCGACGACCCAGTGCCACAGATCCTGCGCTTCCTTGGATAGGGCTGGAGATCTGGTGCCCTCTTGCTTCTGGATGTAGAACATTGTGGTGGTGTTGTTGGTTAAGACCCTCACCACCTTGCCCTTGATGGACATGAGGAACGACCTGAGGGCCCAGAACACGACTCGGAGCTCCAGGACGTTGATGTGTACTGACCTCTCCCCCGGGAGCTAAAGGCCTCTTGCGTGGAGATCTCCAGTGTGCGCTCCCCATCCTTCCAGGGAGGCATCCCTCATCACCGTCTCCTGATGTGTCTGGATCGGAAAGTCAATACCAACCGCTAGATGCGAGCGGTTGCCCCACCACCGGATTGCTTGGCAGAACATCTTGTTGAGGGAGATCTTGTCTTCCAAACTACCCGCTGCTTGCATCCAACGGGCGTTGAGGAACTCTTGCAGTGGTCGCATCCGCAACCTGCAAAGGCGCACGAGGTAGATGCACGATGACATCATGCCGATTAGGGACTTGATTGACCTCACCCTGGCCATGTCCATGGTCAACAGCCGTTGTACCTTGCCCAGGATGGCCTTCGTCCTTTCCTCCGACGGTGAAGCCAATCGTGCCACTGTGTCGAGTCTGGCTCCCAGGAACAGGGCGTCTTTTGACGGTACCAAGCGGGATTTCGCAAAGTTGATCAAGAATCCCAGATCCGTGAGCAGTTGGACAGTCTTCGCTGTGTGATCGACGGTGAGTTCCCTTGACTTTGCTCGGATGAGCCAATCGTCCGGGTAGGGGTAAACGTGGATCCATTGCAGGCGCAGCCGCACCGCCACCAGTGCCAGGCACTTGATGAAGACCCTGGGCGCCGACTTCAATCCTAAGGGAAGGGCCTTAAACTGATAGTGCCGCCTTTGGTCCACGAATCGTAAGAACTTTCAATGTCCTTTGAGTATGGGGATGTGGAAGTAGGCATCCTCCAAGTCCAGTGACGATAGGAAGTCGCCCTCCTCTAGCTTCCCCAGGACGTGCTTAAGGGTGACCATCCGGAATTTCTGGGACTTTATGTATTTGTTTAGACGATGATGGGTCACCAACCACCGGTCTTCTTTCAGACAAGGAAGTACAGCGAGTACACTCCAGAACCCCGACCTCTACAGGACGAGTTCTATCGCGCCCTTTTTCAGCATTGCTCGTACCTCCAGAAGTAGCTGAGGCACATGGATTTCCTTACAGGCCACAGGTGGTAGACAGGGACACTTTCTTTGGAATTCCAGAGTGTGCCCACGGGCCAGCGCGTCCCGCACCCAACGGTCGGTGTAGGTAGACTCCCACACGCTGACGAATTTCGCCAGCCGGCCTCCCACCGGGGTGCTTGGGTGGGGGACCCCGACGCCACGGCCGATTCAATCATGTTTTGCCGAGGCCTTGGCGCCTTGGCCTCCTTGGCCACGATGACCTCTGGCCTTGCTGCGGCCTCTGTAGGCCTCCTGAGACGATGAACGGGCCGCTTGGCGGTACGTCGAGGAACCGCCACCAAATCCTTTAGAGGTATCTTGAGACTTGCCTCCGGAGGTCCGAAAGGGCGGCCGTCGTTGATGCAGAGAGCCCATGGCCCGGGCCGTCTCGGTGTCCACCTTGATGGCCTGCAGCGACTCATCCACAGCCTTGCCGAACAGGTTGTTCCCGTCGAAGGGCATGTCCAGTACCCTGGTCTGCACGTCCCGACGGGAATCGGTGGCCTTGAGCCAAACGCGCCGACGAAGGCAAACGCTGTTGCCCATCTGGCAAAAGCCGGTGTCAGCGATGTCCGTGGCCACCGTGATGGCGTGGTCCGAAGCCATCTCGCCTTCCCGCAGGATTTCAAGGGCTTCCACCCTCTTGTCGTCTGGGAGGAAGTCCAGGAGGGGAGCGATCTTGAACCACAGCTCCCTGTCGTAGCGCGCCACGATCGGGAGGGCGTTGGCCGCTTTGATGGTCGTTGCCGCCGATGAGATGACTCGTCGCCCCATGGCGTCCAGCTTCTTCCCCTCGCCGTCGGGTGGGGAAGTGGAAGTTGATCCCGTCGCCCCTGCAGATTTCTTCTTAGCCGCTGCAGAGACCACTGAGCTCTGAGGCACATCGGGGCAGAATCTGGAAGCCGGTACTACTTCTCATACCAGTCCCTCTTCGCAGGAGCCGTGGACAGGTTCTTGATTAGCAACAGTCCCTCGTCCCAGATGTCGTCTAGTAACGGTACTGAGAGGACGGTCTTCCTCTTGGCCTCCTGTCGTTGGTAGAGGAAACCCCCCTTCCTCTGTTCTTCAGGACAACGTTGGAAGAGCTGCGATGCCCTGCCAATCATGGTGTGAAAGGAGCCAATTTCGTCGGGAGGGAAGGCCCGGGCAGGAGGTGATGGGAGATCTGTCCCGTCGTCCGTCCCCATCGTCGCCATCTGCGTTCCCGTCTCATCCCTCGGTGGAGGGGAAGGAAGTGAAGGCTGGAAAGAAGGGGGGAAGATGGATTTGCCTCCGCTTGTTCGGTGGGCTTCCCGACAGTCCAGGCGCCGCTGGATCGTCCGCTGGGTGAAAGGGCAACCTTGTCCTTATCTCCGTACACAGGGCCTGGATAGCCATCAAGATTGCTCCAGAGTTGTCCTGTGGCACAGGCATCAGTTCGATGGGAGCGACAGCTGGGGAGTAGGGTCTTCCATCTCCTCCACGGTCCGCAGCTCCTCGTCGGCTCCGCTGTCGCTTTCTACGTCCACCTTGTCGGGATCCCTCCCACAGGACCGGACTTCCTCGAACCTCTTGTCCAGGACCTTTGCGACGCCAGCCAGCTCATCTTCAGAGGTGGTATCTGTGTCCGTTAGGGCTACCGTGCCCCCCCCCCCTCTTTCTCCACCCGGGGTTTCAAGGGGGTCTTCTCGATAGGCTGAAAAGATGATTCCCTACGGGGCGGCAGGGAACCTCTAGTCCCAGAAGTCGTATCCACTGGGGTAGCCTCCACAGGCTTCGCCAGGGCTGCCACAACTCCTTCGATCGAGGCCTTAGCCGGGTGAATCAGGGCCTTTGCAACTTTTCGCGCGCCGGAGGCCTTCACCTTGGGGGGAGGGTCGCTGCCTCGCTCCCCCTCGGCTGTCGCCATCGGGATCGACCGGGGCTTCTCCCGAAGCTTACCCGGGTTCTCAGACTTCATCTTCACCGAGCCAGAGCGTTGGCTCGTGGTTGATGGCGTTGGTGACATCGCGCCCTGCCTGGCAGCCAAAGAGCCCAAACCATCGGCGCTCCCGGAGCCCACGGCCTCATGGTGCTTTGCCTTTGGTGGGTCCCCGTCGCTGGAGCACCCTCAAAGGTCTTAGAAGACCGCTCAGACTTCTTCTCACCTGCTGCTGGGCTTTTCCCCTCCAGCCCATTGGTGAGTCGACTGCGACGATCCTTCATTGTCCATTCAGACATATTCTTACAAAACACACAGTCCTTCTCCACGTACGATTTGTCATTGCGAAGGCAGTAAAGGCACCGAGAGTGCTCATCTTCCTTGAAGACATTCTGCAATCTGCATCCAGGTCAGCTCCTGAACAGCTTGGATCCAGGTGTCGCGTTTCCTTTGTCCTGGGCCATGTCCACACGGGGTAGGCCTCAAAGATCTTCCGGAATCCTCCAAGAAGTGAAACTCGATGAAAATTCGCCCTAAGGGCGTAGAAAAATTCCGAAACGGGTCCCTGTTGATCGGAAGTAGAACCGGTGGAGCTTGAGGCTCGATTCACTGAAAAAATAAGAGTAAACGTTTGGAAAAAACCCAACACGCAGTAAAAGCTCAAGAGCTATAGCACAAGGACTCCCAACAGTTGAACGTGCAGTAAAAATCTGAAGATGGCTGCCAGAGGAGGGGCTTAGGTAGAGGACAGTCATTGGCTGGGGGCAGTATGACCCAGAGACCAGTGATTGGTGATTAGTAGAAAGACAGTTCAGAAATGAAACAAACTGATTTTTTTTTTACCGAGGATTCCCAGCCTGACAACGGGGAATATTCATGAGCATGTGAATCCATGCCAGACCCCATGCTGGAGAAGTTCTTTTCCCTTCTGTTTTTTCCTGATATTAAAGCAACCCTTCTTTTGTAGGGAGAAACTCCACTAACATATTTTAAGTGTTACACTTTAAAAAAAAAAAAAAAAAATCAGATGCATATAAAAAGGAAGCTGCATTCATGTGTAAAAGAGAAGGCAGCAATCTTGTAACTTGTATTGTCTTGGGATTCTGATGGTTCCCTTCCTTGAACAAGGCATACAATGGGGGGTGCATTGGACCTTTATCTCTTAAGCTTTAGAAACTACAGTGCCATTGATTGTGGTGACACTTTTGCATTACAATAAAATGCTTGTCTTCTGGAGTCTGATATTTGGGTCAGAAGTGATACATAAATGGTTCAGAATAGGCACTATTTCCAGTCCGTTCTATAGGACAGGTTTCCATTGATGCTAAAGGCTTATCAGCCTGGAATAAGCCCAAGATGCATTACTTTTACTACAGCATTAAGATATCACTTTGTACAGATGGAGGCGAGGCTCCAGTTCATCCTTAAAGGTGGGAGGGTCATTGTAAACATCCACCATTTTCTGGCAGAGTAGGTGCTTATGAACGAACATTGGAGCTTCCGCTATGGGGCCACAATCTCAAAACATGGTTCTGACCGAATGGATTTCATGGCTGCACCCGTGATACGAGTGACTCACGCTAGTTCCTGAATCGCTTTACCCAGTACCTTATTTAAGTGCAAAAATTTGTGAGATATGATGGTTTACTCGAACTGTGGCCGCAGCAAAGGTGTAGAACTGTCTATAGCAACAGTGTTATAATACACATTAAAAACTACAGGTCTATGAAACTACATTTATCACAAATACTCGTACAGGAGTATGAGGACCAAATGGAAAAGAGATGAGGAATAGATGTACTCTCCACTCACTGGAGTACAATTCCTGAGGTTTTACCATGATAACAACAGGTTTAAAAAAGAATCTTGGTCAATACCAGATATATGAATCATCTCTTTAGTTGAACGTGGTTTCAAATTTTCAGATGTCACTAAGGGAGAAGTTGTGTTTGCGATTATGCCTTGCCATATTTTGATGAAGATCTCACCTACCCAACTTGGTAGCGTTTTCGTACTAAGTTCTGAAATGTTGCCTTGCTTCTTCTTAAGGTGATTTGAATGACGCCAGCAAGACGATTTGGTGGATTTTGTGCATTTTAGATTTTTTTTACAGAAGCATCGGACCTAGGTTCCACTGGAACCAAATTCATTGTACTGTGACACTGTTTTAAGGTTCGGGGCAGTGCAGAGGATGAATACCTCTTCTGTGGTACGGTCTTAACTTTATCAAGTGTGGAAAGTCTGCCTGCTTCTTTAACAAATGTGAAAAGTAATAAAAGCCAAGCCTTGCAACTCAGTCCCCTCCTTCCAAGAGTTACTCAGAAATGCGTGCATGTACCTTACTCCAGAATGTGCGGTGGTAGGGCCCTTTACTACGGACTAGGAGACCTTGTTACTATTAATGATGAGCAACGCCACTTCAGACCATTATGTTGCTGAATCCCCTTTATTATTGAGGTGCGTAGCCTTTAGTTTAACTACGAAGACCAATATGGCCTGTGATACAAGGCACTTCCATGGCATAGAGACTTAACATTCCTTAAGTGAACTTTGCTTAATTCGCAAACAAAACAGATAGGAATTCACTAAGTTAAAGTTCCCCAAACTGGAAACACAGGTTCACAAATGGAGAAAGTTGAATGAAAATATGGCACATCAACATTATTATCAAGACTCGCGACATCAAAGACGTGCACAGCAGTCGAAAAACTGAAATGAGATTTGTGGAGTGTCACAAAATACTGGTTCCACTGTCCCAGAACTTTCCACTTAAAAAAACACATGCTCAAAATCTCTTACTGGATCTGCAGAATGCACAAGTGCATGTTACTTAATCAGTAAAAGTTAGAAGAGAGTGACCTTTGACATGGTACACTCTTTCTAAGCAATTTCCTCATATGGCTAAACAACATCAACCCACACATTCAATTCACTACAAATGAAAGCAACTCATTAATAACTTTCTAAGATTTGAAAATTAGAGCAAAAGGAAAAACTAACATGCTCTCTTTTTTCGTAAAGATACAGAATTACCTTTTAACACTACAAAAGTTTCCATCTCGGGCACTTCGAGACAATATGCCAAATGTGTAATAATTGTGTAATATACTAAACTGTCATACAATGGAGGATTTATTTTAAAAAATGCACAAAGATTAGTAAGCCTTTGAAAGAAAAGGTACCCAAAAAAAGATATACTTATTTAAGCTAGCCAAAATTATTCCAACAAAACGCTGACTCGATCACCACAAACACCAATACGATAGGCTTCTATAATTGACATGCAATCCGAACATACATAAAATCAAGCAAATCGTCAGCAGACATTTACCTCTAATACAACTCAAGTCCACTCATTGAAATGCCTTTGTGTGGAAGAAAATCAAAAAGCTTAAAAGATTACCTGCTGCATTCCAGGCATCAAGTAAGAAGGATCAATCGGCACACAGTTTGGAATGTACCTTCAGTAACTAGACGCTTCCCCCCACAGATGTGCTTGGTCTGTACATTTACTAAAATGAATTACATCTTAATGACAGAAATTGAGTAATTTGATTAACTGCCGTAGTAAATCAGTTAAATACAGTAGTGAATGCCCATGGGGCCTCGGACACATTAGCAAAACTTCAAGAATGATCAAAGCCATAGGTCAGTGCCTTTGATTCAAAAACATAGGACCCCCCTTTCGTTTAGCACCTTGTCAAAAACAATCCTCAGGAAAATGTTATTCGTTGGTAGGTGCTTGACGAGGCACATTAGAATTATGAGAATACGCCATGAGAACATAGTCTGACTTATAAGGAACAGAACTGGATCTTCTGCATGAAAACTCACAAATATGGGGGCAATTGTCTGTTTGAATTGTCTGCGCTTCAATAGTGATCAACCTCAATGAAGCCCTTTCCCTTCAGTTGGTTATCTTACATAGGCTATACTTTGGCACAAGGCAGGTTTTCTCCAGAGACACATGATAGCCCACCTCTCAACCACCCCCAACTGCTACTATTAGAGGATTTGTTTTTGTACACCTTATTTTGGCAAGACCTTAAATATTAATTGTTCGAGCATCTTTTGAGTATGTATTAATTTGCTTCCATTCACAATAAGAACGCACATATTACATGCTGCACAAGACGTTAATGAGCGTTCCCCATTATATCCAGCGTCTTTGGCCAGAATTAGGGATGCCCACAGTTCAGAGGAGCCGACATACGGCACTTATGGAAAATCAAAACAGTAACTGTTTTCAAAACGGAAAATGGTGAGTTTTGAAAATTCGAAAAGGCACTTCCACAGCAAGTATCACCGTAAAAAAAATCTTCTGACTCAAGATGGCATCACGTACAATAATGTCATCGCACAGCACTTACAGTCTGAGGTGCTTGATTTTGATATGCATCCTCGAAGAGTCCAATGATAAATATCCATGCTAAATGGCACCTAAGCACTGCACCTGCTAAAACGTAGGCACGAAAACTACATATAACCATGTCATTAATTTCCAGAGTCCAGCCACAATGGCAATTTATAAACGGGTCAATATATTCTACAGATTTAGAACCCATTATTACGAACAGACTAATATATATATATATATTTATATATATATATATATATATATGGGATACATTACTCACCGTAATCGTATTTCCGATGCTTGTATCTGCTTAGATTCTCATGCTGTGCATAGGCCGACATCTAGTGGAAGCTGCGGAGTATTACAGTTTGTTTTTCGAAACTCGAAAATGGGCGTTGACACAGGGCGTGCCAGTAATACTATCCCTAGTGTGACGTCCACTGTACCCAAGATCCCTCACGCGTCTAGGATCCTCAGATTGTATTTTTTCTGACATGAGGTAGCATGAGGAGTAGCGCGAGTACAGATAATCCAAGCAGATAGATAGAAAGGTAAGACTACAAGCAACCATGCGCCTTCTCTCAGAGGGGAGGAAGGGTGGGTTGCATGTCAATCTAAGCAGATACAAGCATCAGAAATACGATTACGGTGAGTAATGTATCCCTTCTGAGGCTTGTGGAATCTGCTTGGATCACATGCTGTGCATAGATTAGCGAGCAGTACCTGAAGAAGGCGGTGGGATGTGAGAAGGGTCATGAGCAAATAAGTGTCTTAGAACTGCTTGTCCCACTTGTGTATCTGCCTTGGAATGGGTGTCAATGCAGTAATGCTGAGTAAAAGTATGAATAGAGTTCCAAGTAGCTGCTTTGCAAATGGTGTCAAGGGGTACATTTGCAATGAAAGCCAGAGTGGCCCCAATGCCTCTTGTAGAGTGGGCTTTTGGCGTGAAAGGCAGGGTCTTTTCAGAGAGTGAATAACACAGCTGGATACAGTTAATAATCCACTTTGAGATGGCACCTTTAGAGACACGATCCCCCTCTCTGCCTGTAGCTACGGAGGCAAACAGCTGATCTGTTTTCCTTAGCAGTCTGGTTTTATTTACATAGTAGAGGACCGCCATACGCACATCTAGGGTGTGTAGTTTCACCTCAGCCGAGCTTTGAGGGTCCTGGAAGAAAGCCGGAAGCTCGATGGACTGGTTTATGTGGAATTTAGATATAAACTTAGGTGAGAACCTAGGGTGTGTGCGTAAAACCAGTTTGTCTTTATGGACAGTAAAGAAGGGATCCTGCACTGACAGAGCCTGAATTTCACTGACCCTTCTTATAGAAGTAATAGCTACTAAGAATGCTGTTTTATAAGTCAGGTGTTTGAGACTGCTTTTATGCATGGCGTGGGGCCGCGCTGATCTTGTCTGCGGGCTCCGACTCCTGGAGAGCAGCCTGGGGGTGGAAGTCGTCTTCGTCCTCCGACGATCGAACCTCCGTTAGCTTAGGGAGCGAGGCACTCTTGGCAAGAGTGGATGATTGCCTGGAGTCATGCGGCGATTTCCATCGAGAACGCCCAGAGGACACCGATTCGGACCGTTCTCTATGTGCCTCTTTCCGAGAACTCGACGTCGTTGAGTCTCGGTTGGACTTCGTGTGTTTTGTGTGAGTGGTGTGTGAAGCGCTTGTGTCGCCGGGGTCTTCCCCATAGCCGCCCTGTCGGACGACCTTCCGAGGTCGGGGACTTGCGCTCGGCTCTCTTTAGACGCCGTAATGCCCTCGCCGTCCGAAAGCACGGCGTTGCTGCCATCGCTGAAGGCGCCCTCCGCTGCCATGGCCGCCTGCCTGGCGTGGTGGGCCCAACGCTTTGTCGAATGGTCCTTAAGTGTCTTAGGTTTAAACCTACTACATGCTCTGCAGTTCGCCTCGGGGTGGTCCCTCGGCAAGCAGAGATTGCACGTGGCGTGCCTGTCGACCCAAGGGTATTTGCGATTGCACTTGGGACAGAATTGAAAAGGGGTACCCTCCATACGCACCTTGAGGCAGCGGGCTGGTAAGTGTAGGAAATGTATAAGATGTACCTATATACCAAGAGTGTAGAGTATGTCCAACCCCCCACTCTCCCTACTTGCAGGGCCGAGGCCAGAGGGCTTCCAAGGCCCGGGCCGAGGCCAGAGGCCTTCCGAGGCCCAAATCCGTCGTGCAGCAGCCGACGGTCGAATTCTTCTCCAAGCCGTCATCGAGTGTCGAAGTTCGACGTTGGGGTGGGGAAAGGATGTAAATTTATCGATATTTTAGCAAAAGTATGGCTAAGGCCAGGGGACTCCGCAAAATGCTTCCGACCAGTATGGTGGAAAAAAACAATCTGAGGATCCTAGACGCGTGAGGGATCTTGGGTACAGTGGACGTCACACTAGGGATAGTATTACTGGCACGCCCTGTGTCGACGCCCATTTGAGTTTCGAAAAACAAACTAATACTCCGCAGCTTCCACTAGATGTCGGCCTATGCACAGCATGTGATCTAAGCAGATTCCACAAGCCTCAGCAATATATATATGTAGGAAAGTCCATTTGAGCCAAGTCACACATTCCACAAAGCCAACTAGTAGCCAACGCTGGAAGTTCACCTCCAGTTCTAAGCCACAACAGCAAGGCATTGTGGATATGCAAATGAGCTCAAATGCAAACCTTTGTCTCCAGGAAACCGTCTTTGTCTAAGAGGGCAGTGCTACTTTATATCAAATGATGACAAAAATAAGTATCTTTGTCTTTAAACTGTGTTTCAACTATTCTTTACAGCTCAGGGTTCCCTTCCCCAAGTCTTAGATGCACCAATTGTAGGTTTCCTTTTCACACAACTGCAAACTTCCTTGTTAGCATATAGGAGTTGTGTGGTCTTGGCACAGTTAGACCAAACGGTCCACCCATAAAAGGTCACACAACCAGGAAGCTTGCATTCACTTTCAACAGTTCTTTATTCAACAGGTAGGAGATCTCTGGTCTGGGCGCAGTTGTTGGATCCCACGATCCACCCATTACCGGTCACGCAACCAGGAACTTCCAGTTCTCTTTAAGTAGTTCAATATTCAGTCAAAGTGGTTTCTCAAATGCAGTTCCACAACAAGCACTTTCTCAACTTTGACTCCAACTCTGCACCTTCATCCAACTTAGTTTCCTGTTTGCTTTCAGTTCATAGTTCAATATTTAGCTGGTTTGTTATTTGTATTCAATTTGGTATTCAATGTTAGAAGTTGTGCTAATATTCAAAATTAATAGCCATGCATTTCCTTTCACTTCGGTATTCAACATGTGCAGTTTTGCTCATTTAAATGCATTTTAGCTTATTTCCTTCAGTTCGGTACGCAATAAATGCAGCTTTACTTGTTTCATTCAGTTCGGTATTAAATATATGCAACTTTGCTTACTTTTGTGGTCCGCTACTATATTCACGGCCCCTTGGTGTGCCCAGGTGGTTCCAGTGTCCCTGACAACTTACCAGGAACTGACAGCTCCTTTTTGCGGCTTCTCCCCAAGCTGGAAAGCCTGTTTGCCAGGTGCTCGATTCAGCACACGCTGGCTTACATGCTATGCTCTGCCTCCGCTCCACAGCAGCCTCTGCTGCCTGCCTTCCCTGACGAGGGTTCCCAGTCCTGCATAGTCCCAATGGCAGGACTCCTGAGAGATTTGTTGGTGTCTCGGCTTCTCGCTCTCCAGCACAGCCCTGGATATAAAAAGGATCCCTGCTCAAGTTCCCCAGGTCTCTCCTCCTTTCGCTGCTGCTTCCTCTTAACCTACTGCTCCCTTGTGCTTCTGCATTCCACCTTTTATACAGCGGTGGTCCGTCAATGGGCTGCAGGTGTATTCCATCAATTAAATCTGTCTGACTGATTAAAAGGATATGCCTGACCTCCATGCATCTTGTTTGTCCCAGTACCAAAGTGATGAGAGTAAGTGGTGGCCATTACTCTCATTTGCATCTTCCTCGTCTTAGTCCTGTCAGGTACCCCGAGAGAGGAACTGTTTTATAATGACCCATAAAAGTTGGGGTAGGGTTTGGAAGGTTGTCTCGCCTAAAGGTATCTCACTCCCAATCCCCAAAGACCCCCAACCCAGGTGATCCTCTATCGCTTTTCCATCCCCAGGGTCAGGATCCAATAGCGATGACCTTTCCCTGGCCACCTGCGTAGAGGATCCAAAGGAAGTAGGAGTGAGAATACCCTCAGGTTTCACACAGTATGCATTTCTATTTAGGAGTATGAAGAATCAGTAGATTGCACGTGTTAATGCGTGCTGTTTCAGTGATAAAACTAGGTAAGGAAATTATTAAGGACATTTAATGTTAATCAGCCACACAAGAGTAATACAAATCGGTGCGGAGATGTTCTGATAGCAAGACCACGACACGGAATCGTACAAAAATGTCGACCTGGGAATTGCGACGGCCTAAAATGCCGACTTTTATTATTTTTTTAACCCGTCTTACAAAACATATATATATATGTGGGGGGGGGGTTAAAGTATAATATTAATATGGTAGGGGGCCACACTAATGTTCATAATAAACCTAACAGGTGTTCGGGGGACGTTCTATTGCACTTATTGTAGAGATCTAACTTTCTCAAGACTCTCTGATGTATAACGTACAACGCTCCAAGTGCACATTTTGACCACCTACTGGGGTGGAGGTTAGCAACAGCAAACAGAATGTGTTCAATCATGATGCTCTTACGAAATGGTTTAGAATGCTAAAGATGGTTCCTGGCATGAAACGTAAGAGGAACCCCTCTGAAATAATGCAGTCAAAATACATATTTCCAAATAGATGGCTTCCAATATTTTGGTGGTTTGCCTTTCTTAGATCTATTTTCTGGCAGGCTCCTGGGTGCACTCAAAGTAGCCAGTGAAAACAAATATATCTGCTCCCTGCTAAGATACAGTCCATTATGGTTGTTCTTGGCTCCAATTGCAGGCAATAAGTGAGTTGTCAATTCCTTTCAGGAGCCCCAGCTGGTATCCTGGCTATTAGCAGAACCATATACATGATCTACCAATTCTAGCCCTACAGATATGGGGCGTATCAGTCACTTGTGCTCCCTAAAAATAGGCAAATACTCCCAAAAAAGAAAACCAGGGAATACAAATACTCCCATCAAAAAATAGGAAACAACCATAGGGTGCCTATCTCCCTACTTTCACCCTCATAATTTAATTGGTACATTTAGACCAGTAGTACACATAGTGCCACAGAAATAAACTGCTGTTATTACTGCCTGATCTGAAGAAGCAAAATATATATTTTGGGTGCAAAGATATATGCATTACAAAAACATTTTTGTTTTACAGTTATACCATATTTTTACTTGCTTAGAACATTTTATAAAATACTCCCAATAGGAATGGAAATTACTTTTTTTTTTTTTTTTACTTCCTACAAAATTGGTTTACCCTGAACTTTAAAAAACAAGGAGTAAAAATAATCCCACTTCAAAATCATATCTGGATAACTGATCACAGTAAATGCTCAACTAGTTTGTCCTATGATGCATCACCCTGAACACCGCACATCAGTAGTTTACAATTGATGCAAAACCAAACTATGCCAATGCAATTCATGCTTCCATCTAAAATACCAATTTAAATGCACACAGAAGACCCAGAACACAGCAGAATTGTGTACTGATTCGCATAAAAAGATGCCATGTGGCCTCCCCTAGCTACTGACCCATCAGGATCAATTTACCAACACTATGATCACAGTTGTATTTCGCAGGTGGAAATGTATTGCACCTAGCTGTATTTTAGGGGAAGGAACGGTGTCACACTTAGCTGTGTTTTGGAGGTAGGAAATGTGTCGCACTCAGTTGAATTTTCGGGAGTAGGAAAGGCGTGACACTTAGATTTTTGGGGGTTGGAAATGTATTGCACTTAGCTGTTTTCTGTGGAAAAAATGTACTGCACTTAGCTGTAATTTGGGAGTAGTAAAGGCGAAGTACTAAGGTGGATATTGGGAGTAGGAAATGTATTACAACTAGCTGTAATTCAGGGGCAGAAATCATGTCGCACTATTGGATTTTGGGGGCAGGAAATGTGTCGCACAATTGGATTTTGGGGGCAGGAAATGTGTCACACAGATGGATTCGGTGGTAGAAGATATTGGGGAGGTTATCACATGTGTTGCACTTAGAAGATGTATTGAACATAAGGAACTGTGAAAGCTAGCACATGTATTGCTCCTAGAAGGAAATTGGGTATGCAAGCTTAGAAGGAACAGTGAAGGGTAGCACACGTATGGCACTTAGAGGAAATTGTGTAAGGTAGCAGAAGTATTGCATGTAAAGAACTGTGAAGGCTAGCACATGTACTGCTCTAGAAGAAATTGGGAAGGTAGCTTATATACTTAACTCAGAAGATCTCTGAACGTTACACAGATTTGAGGCTGGGCAGTGTGCTACACTTAGATGGACTTGGGAGTGGGCACTTGTGGTTCACTTTACAATGTTAGCCTGTCCATTGCGCTCGATGATATATGACGATAACCTATCCTTTGCACATAGAAGATATACAAGTTTGCCATTGTAGCACAAAGATATATGCAAGTATCCTTGATATTACACTTAGAAGACACCTGAAGGTAGCCCATTATAGAACTTAGAAGATATATAGTAAGACTATAAGGGTAGCCAGTCTTTTGAATTTAGACAAACCCATGATCCCAAGATCTTATGGTAGCTTGTCTGTCACGCCTAGAAGACGTACTAAGTTAGCCGGTCTAGTGCACTTATAAGACTTTGAGCGTAGCCTGTCTGTAGTGCCTAGAAGAGCATAGAAGGGTACCTTCTCTTTCACACAGACTATCTGATGACACAGCAAGATCAAAGATAAGCTCCACCGGACCTTAAGGTATGTATAACGCACCACTTTGCTGGACATCTGCCGCAGGTACAGATATCCATCCACACACATTAGAATGCAGCTACGACATATCGGTCTAGCTGGACACAAGTCTCTTGCACTAGCGCACTCTTGTGACCTCCTTCAGCACCCATGCATGTGCCTGACCTCTTGGGTTGCTTACTGGAGGCTAGCCAGCCCACCTAATTCCTAATCCTGGCCAAATGTACAGTCCCCAAGGGCATTCAAACCACAAGCGTGTTGGGGCCATACAAATGGGAAAAAGCGCTATATAAATGACTACTACTACAGCCTCACTGCAATAACTCACTGCCCAGACCAGTCCTTACCCAAGGATTCAAATTCCCACAAGCCCACGCAGACCAATTAAACTGCAAAGACCGAAAACGCCAGCTTCCATATCTGTCGGCTTCTGAGGTGTGTTCTTCGCATCCAAGCTGAAAACTGTCAGAGATATGCACCTAAAATAAATCCCTTTTTAGGATGTACGTTACAAGTGAGTTGCCACAAAAACTTGTAAAGTAAACGCTGACACTATGGATTGGACCAACATAGCACAGAAACAGTGCACTCATTCAGTTTATGAAACCTAACAATTTTTAAGAGTGAGGAAATCTACTGACCCGATGCTTTTCTTTTATTTTCTTCCTGTATTCTTCTTTATCAAACTTGTCTTCCTCGTGAAGTCTCTCCTTTGCCTTGCTCAGGTTGATGCCACTGGAATCCTCACATTCCTCAGTTTCCTTCACTGCAGACTTTTGTATCTGAGGCCACTGTTGGACCAGCTGTGATGCACAAAAAATTGTGAGAAATTAGAGGAAATAGCACCCAGCTTCCCACAAAATTAGTGGTGTTACTCTCAGGACGAATTAACCGAGCAGCTGTTAGGTAATAGACTCGATGTATCAATGATTGTGGTCATGGACAGAGTAGGGAGAAAAAAAACGTTCATCTACCGAAAGTGGCATCTTAAATAAACATGAAATCCACCCATCTGTCATTTCACATTTTTCTTATAAAATTATTTGCCATACATTAGATCTTGGTTCAGGTGCTTTACAAATGGGCCCACTCTAGCATCAGCCAATTAAAATTGAAAACAGGCGGAATGTGTGTACGAAGAGCTTGCATGTCTCAAAGTATTCAGTGCTTAAGTGCTGCCAAAATACTTTTTCACCACAAGAGAACTATTCTTGTGCCCAAACAAGATGTTCATAGACCAGAGGAAAGGCTTTATATCATTTTAGATGGAAATCACTCATGTGTTCCTGTACAGGTCTATTGCATCGAACATAAACTAACAGCTAGAACCAATATATTTAGATAGCTATAACCTATATGAATAAACAGACAAATCATGGAAGCAGGCTTGGGAGGCATGTAAAGTTTGATTTATTTGCTACAGCCAAGCACACGGAACAGCGTCTTGTTTTCTTTTCATATTTCAGTGGGAATGCACATGTAGAAGAAACAGCATGGTTAAAGTACACAGCCTAACTCGATGTTGCTGCAGGTCTCGTGGGAAGTTGGGTATGGCTGCGATAGCAAACGCTGGGTGGAGCGATCAATCTTGGGCTCTTAAAAATCCACTGAACGGAGCGGCGAAAAATAGGCTTGGTGCTACAGAGACAAACATCTGGTCTGTTTTCCTTAGCGGTCTGGTCTTGTTTACATAGTAATGGACTGCCCCCCTTACATCTAATGTGTGGAGTTTCACCTCAACTGAGCTAGTTGGATTCTGAAAGAAGGGCGGTAGCTCAATGGATTGGTTTACATGGAATTTGGTAAGGAATTTAGGAGAGAACCTCGCAAGAGTATGTGAAACTAATTTGTCCTTATGAATGATAAAGAAAGGATCCTACACTGACGACGCTTGATATTCACTAACTCTTCTTATGGAAGTAATAGCCACTAAGAAGGCAGTCTTGTAAGTCAGGTGTTTAAGGCCTGACTTGTGCATAGGCTCGAACGCGGACCCATGAGCTTAGCAAGTATAACATTGATATCTCAGCCTGACGGTGGGTTAGAAATTGGAGGCTGGGGTCTTTTTACCCCTTCCATGAAAGCCTTAATGACTGGAATTTTCCACCATGATACCTTACTCAGAGGTGGTGTAGGCTGATAAAGCCGCCAGGTTGACATTTATAGAGTTGAATACTAACCCAGAGTCTACCAAGTGGAGCATATAGTTTAGAATGAGGGATGGAGTACATTCTACAAGGCTTATTTGTTTAGACTGGCACCAGATTACAAATCTTCTCCACTTGTCGAAATGCAGTGTCTAGTGTCTGGTTTACGAGCCTCCTTGAGGATATCCATACACCGTTGTGGCAGATTAAGGTGTCCAAAATATGACCTCAGGAGCCAAGCTGCCAGGTTCATTGAGTGTGGTTGAGGGTGTACTGTCATTCCCCCGTGTTGGGTCAATAGGTTTGTCTGACACAGGAGTTTAATGGGACCGTACATCGCCAGTTTGCGCAGAGGTGGATGCCATGGCTGTCCCGCCCACATGGGAGCAACTAGGACGAGAGTCATTTGTTCCCGGTGAATCATGTTCACTACCTTGCTCAATAAGGGATGTGTGGGGGGCGGGGGAGAAGCGTAAGCAAATTTCCCTGACCAGTTCATCCATAGGGCGTTCCCCTTGGAGCCTGGTTGGGGGAACCTGGACGCGAAGTCTGGCCATTTCTTATTTTCTCCTGTAGCGAACATGTCCAGTGTTCTTCTGGTAGGGGATCTCTGCTCAGAGAGTCTGCTAGGATGTTGAGTACCCCTGGAACATGTTGGGATGATAGGAACATTCCCCGTTTCAGTGCCCACCTCCATATTTTCTGTGCCAGCTTGGACAGATTTGGAGAGTGTGTGCTCCCTTGTTGTGTATATAGAACATTGCAGTGGTGCTGTCTGTTGAGATCTGAACCTTCTGGTGCATCAGTGCTTCGAATGCTTGAAGAGCTTTGAATAATGCAAGTAGTTCCAACAGGTTGATGTGGTTCTGTGCCGTGATGAGAGTCCACAGACTGTGTGGTAAAGGTAATACGCCCCCCGACCCGGAGAGTGATGCGTCTGTTGTAACGATCACTTGCGCCTCTGGATCGTGGAAGGGTTTTCCCTTTAACAGATTTTCCTTTGTCCACCAGTGTAGGTTTTAACTAGTGTTGACAAAACAACCACTAGATCGTCCCACTGACCCGCTTACCTGAGACCACTGTTTCGTCAACCACTCCTGCATTGGGCGCATGCGCAGACGTGCGTGTGGGACCAGGTATATGCACAATGCCATCATGCCTAGTAAAAGCGTTGCTTTGCGTATGCTTATCTGGGGACCGGCTTGATACAGAGATATTTGCCGAAGCATGTTTTGCACTATTTCCATGGAAGGAAAGGCCAAGGCTGTTCTCGTGTCTAAGATAGCTCCCAGGGGGATGGTTCGATGGTTTTTGGAGGAGCTCCACACAATAACCTCACGCTACTGTCGATAGCACCCACTTGTCCATGGTTATTCCCTCCCATGCGTGGGTGAAGTGTGAAATCTGTCTCCCTACTGGGGAGGCATGGGAGGGCACCTGTAGCGGGCTGTCATTGCTTGGAAGGTGTTCCTCCACCACTGGAAGTGGAGGACCTTCCCCGGCCACGGAATCTGCGCTGGCCTCTCTGATAACCCTGTGACGCCTGACCTTGGTTGTTATACCAGGAAGAATTTTGACCTCATCGGTAACTAGAGCCTTTTGGGGAATTTTGGCCACAAAAGTGGCAGAATTAGTTCCTGGCTCTTTGACTAGATGGTTTATTAGTTAGTTGGCGGAGGGACTTGAGGGTGTCATATTCCTCCTTGGCGGACTTAAGGGCATCTTCTACTGCTTTGCCGAATAAGACTGTTGGTTCCACTGGCATGTTAAGTAACGTTGCCTGGGTCTCAAGCTTAAAGCCGGACTGGCAAAGCCAAGCGTGGCGCTTGATTATGGTTCTTTCAGTGATTATTTGGCCTGCATTATCTGCAGCGTTGAGGTTATTCTTGAGAATGCAGCTGGAAGTAGCTTTGCCTTCAAGCTGCTACTAATGCAAGTTGAGACTTTAAAGGCTCGGGAGAAGAATCTATTAGGGTAGTTATTTCATCCCATTTATGGCAATCATAACTTGCCAATGTTAGGCAGAAACCTGTGCAGTTCCCTCTGGGACCACTGCAAAATATTTAGAATTACAGGTGTTTGGCAGTAAACCCACTTGGTAGCAGTCTGTACCACACAGATTCACTTGGTAGCTGTGGCTGAGCAGTCAGACTTCCCTCAAGAAGAGTTAGGCAGTATACAGAGTATTCACAATAGGTCAAGAGGACACAGTAGAACAAGTAAACACTGACCAGGGCTTGGTGTAAAAGAGATATAATTATTTATTTAAAACCACATCTAGAAAAACACACAGGCACCAATAGTAAGCAATTCAAAAACACGGTCACTAAAAGATATACACTCCCTTAAAAGAATATTAGACAAGTCTTAAGTAAAGCCCCACTTATTTTCAGACAGCAGTGAGCGCTTAACGTAGATGGCACTCTAATAATTTGTTTTAAAAAAAGGGAGAGAAAAGCAGAGAACAAGTTGAAACAGATCCCAACACTTACCAGAACATAAGAAGAGAGGAAGGCAAAGTAAAACCGTGAAGTTAGAGTTCAAGAGGCCGGATCCACTTTCAGAGGATCCAAACGAAATGTGTCCAGGGTCACACGGTTGCAGTGCACAAAAAGTCTTTGTAAAGGTTCAAAAAGGAGTTGGACCAAAGAAAGGGACCAGTTAGAGGGTCAAGGCGGCCAGCCCAGTCCAGAAGGTTAAGGGGTTATTATTACCTTGTAGCAATCTTTAGAAAGGGTGCCTGGCGGACACAGTACCTTAAAGTGGTGAGAACGCTCCAGCGGGGGCAGTTGTTCCTGGCAGCGGATGCAAGTTGGTGCTTCGTCCGGGGGGAAGAGAGGATCTCGTCGTGGAGGAAGACAGGAGTCCGTTGCACTGCCAGGGGAGAAACCAGCCGCGGAGTTTCTCAGGTACAAGGAGCAGTCCGGTGATTCGCGGTTCAGTGGTGAGTGGCTAACCGGCTGCCGGGGTGCTTGGCACGGGCAGTTCGACCACAAACCGGGCTGGGGTGCGAAGAAAGAAAGGTAAACTGGTTGTGCCCACCAGTCAGGGGAAGAAGCCTCTCCAGCCGGGAGATCTTCTCTGTCGTCGGGAAGTGGTGAGTCGGTTCTGCAGGGCTCCACCGGCGGTGTCGTCATGGTAGGTCAGCTCAGCTTCTCCCTCGTCGGATTCTCAGGTCCTGTGGCGACTTCTGAAGTTCCAGTTCCCAAAGCCCTGCTTTTATGCAGAAAACCCCCATTCACTCAGCCTAGCTGTCACTCAAACATGCTAAGTGGTGAGCCGGGCCAATCACACAAGAGTGCGACTTCAGTTACCCGACCAGTACGTCCACAATATGATGGTTTGTACTGGTTTCTGTTAATAATTTGGGACTAGTAAAGCCAATGGTGACTTTACATGCCCTGGGAGACAGTAGTCAGTCCCAGGGTATGGAGTCTATGGTGGGGTGTTACTATGACACCCCTGTGTTACGGCACGGAGGGTGCTGTGTAACACATATAGGAAAAACACATGAGACCCTATGGAGTAAAGGAACCCATAGCCCATAAAACACATTACCAGTCAAAGGAATACCATAAATCATGTCCAAGAGTGGGAGAAAAAGAGTCTCACTATTGGAAGGAGGAAAAAACAAACTCCAGAAATCCAGCAAAGCTGCTGGGGGACTCACTAGGTTAGGAAATTCAGCCTAAAGAGAGAATTCTCCCTAACAGCCAACAGCGTAGATTTGTTGGCGATTCTAGCTTGAAACGCTGCCGAAGTCGCTACCTTCCTTCCCATGGTATAGAGCTTCTTGCTCTCCTTGTCTGGGGGTGCCTCTGAAGATGCTAGTGGTGTCCCTGCCCTTTTACAGGTAGTTGTGACCACGAGTGAATCCGGCTTAAGTTGGACCCTGATATAGAGCAGGTCAGATGGCGCTGGGCACAAAAGTTTCTCTACCCGCGGGTTTACTGCCCGTGCTTGATTAGGTGTCTCCAGTGAAGGTTGGCTTCTTCTCTGGACAGATTCTAAAATTGGGATAAATTGGGTGGCAACCTTCTTGTCTCCCAAAATATCATCCACAAAGTCCTTGTCTTGCGGAGTCTCCTGTGTCTGGATGCTAAAGTGCTCAGCTGCTTTGATTAATATGTCGTTGTGGAGGGGCTGATTATCCACCAGAGAATCAGGCACTGGGGAATCTTGTTGAACTGGTGAGGCCAGGGTATACACCTCTGCCTCATCATCATCATCATCATCATCATCATCATCATAGTAATGGTCAGATTGCTGGTAGTCCTCATTATCCCCTTCAGTGTCTGTATTAACATCATAAAGATCAGCTGCTGCACAAGAAGCCAGGGGCTGTGAGCTGGAAGCCAGAGTAGTAGGAGGTGTAAGCTGAAAGTTTTCGAAAGCATAAGGGGTTTAAAAAAAAAATTGGCAAAAATGGTTGTTCTTTTCATTACTCTATGTCTTACATAGGGCTGAACTGGGGATGACCCCAGGGTACTAGGGGTTAGGGACTTGTAGTAAGGGTGCAGGTGTGGATAGGCACTTATTCTGAAAGGCTTCAGCAAAGGAACCCTTTTTTTGTGGTGCATGTATAGTCTCCTAAGAATGGGTAGACTTGTCCTTATGAGACTTGTCTTTAGACTTTTCTTTATGCTTCTTGGAATGAGTAGCCTTTAGCAGGCTCTCAGGGACATGTTTCTTAACCAGGAGAGACAACCCAGTGTTTTCTGACCCTACCGCCGATTTCGATGAAGGATGTCGACTCTCTGTAGTGCAATGGACCTCTGCCTAGTCTGCTGACGATAGGCGTTCAGTCAATGTTGTTTTATGGGCAGTGTCCTTCGGTTTCCGGGGCATTTCATGGGGTGATCAGGACCTCAAGTGTCCAGAGGACAGGGAATCTGCAGACCTCCTCCTTGACACCGTATCTGGGCATTTGTTGGACGGCGCCGACTCATCGCCCCGGGATGTGTGTTTAGTGGAAGTGCTCTTGCTGCCGGGTATCGTCCCCGTAAAAGAGCCTCAGGCCTGTCTCTTGGTGCCGGGGGCTTGCACTTAGGAACTTGGCTATTCCCCGTCGCCCTTGCCGTCCGCAAAGACGGTGACGCTGCCGTCACTGGAAGCTCCCACCACGTCAATGGGGGCCTCGCCCTGCATTGCGTGATGGGCCCAGTGCTTGGTTCTACTGTCTTTAAGAGTCTTGGGTTTGAAGAACTTGCAGGCTCGACAATGCCCCTCGTTGTGGTGGCTGTTCAGACACACGTTGCACACTCTGTGTTTGTCGATCCACAGAAATGTTTTATTACACGTGGTGCAGAATTAAATGGTGTTCTATCCATGTTTGGGAAAGGCAGCCGGGCGAGAAAGGGAATGGGTGGGAAAATGCATTGTACAATGACCACCCCCACCCCCCCTACTGTGAGGGCCTAGGACAGGTGGGCATTCCAAGGCCGAAAGGGTCAGTCGAATCATGAACTCGTACGACGGTACTGTCTTTTCCACCGCGTCGATGAATTGGTCGATGTCGGAAGGAAAAGGACAGAAAGAGTAAGCTATTTTTTACTTGTTATAAGCAAATGGTGTTAGCCGAAATTCAACTCTGCGATAAGCATCCGCTAATGATGGTGGAAAAAAACAATCTGAGGGACCGCAACGTGTGAAGGACCAGGAGTATAGTGGACGTCGCAGTAGGGATAGTATTACTGGCACGCCCTGTCGACGTCCCTTTACGAGTTTCGAAACAGAATCCACAAGCCTCAGATAGATTATATATATATATATATATATCACACGGCCCGCAGTAGTAGCAGCCGTGTAGTTATGGTAAATTGCTAAACTCATAGGAAGACCACTTTTTCGGCGGCTTATAACTTGGCTGCCCCTGGACAAATCCTCAACAAACTTTGCAAAAAAAGTATATGGCCGGGTCTGAATTATTTCGCCAAGTTGGGGGAGGTGTCCCAATTTTTTTTCCCCATAGACTGAATGGGGAAAAACTTTGCGCACAGCTACAGGCCGAACAGCTGGACGGGTTTTCACCAAGTTTGCGGCAGGAGCGGGGGCTTGGGTCAGAAAGCATGCTTTTGTGCGTTTGCTGGAAATCCGACCAGTAGTTTTATTGCAAATAACTGAAATGTACGTCCAAAATAATTAGTGATATCTGGGTACGCTCCGCGGACCCATTTCCCTGTTCGCTCCGCAGACAGAAGTGTCATCGACTCGCGGTACGGCATGCTGTCGGAGAAGTTTGGACGCGGCCGGTGGTTGGCTGGAGGGAAGCGTAGTGTACGTCAACATTTTTTGGGAAAGCTGCCAGGTGCATCGGAGGACAGTGCGGTGGCGGAAGGGTCTGGAAAATGTACCGTACGGAATGCGTTGGTAGCAATAAGGCAAGGGACAGGTGGGGGAGTGAGAAGTGCTCAATGTGACATATGTAGGTGAGTACTGTGTGTGCTGATTGGAGGAGGCTGTCTTAACGGCCCCATAGCTTCTGCCGCAACCGGTTTGCAGCGACCTCGTTTCGTGGTGAGTGGGGGAGGTGAATTGCAGAAGGGGAGTGATTTGCACATGACATAGGGTGGGTGGGAGCGCGGGTGCCTGTGCTCTGTGGATGGAATGTGGTAGTTGGCGACTTGGTGGCATGCATGGGGGTGAATGAAGGTGCGGCGTGTCTGTGGAAGGATTGGACTAATGGGTGCATGGGCGATGGCCGTAGGCCGTTGGGCATGCACTCAAGAGTGTAGGGCTGCAACATACCCACCGCAGGAATGCATGTTTCCCTCTGCATTTGGTAAAGGGTGCTGCTTGTATAGTGTGGTATGTGCAGATTGGTTGCAGTAGGGCTAGTGTTGCGACCAGAATGTGGATAGGTGGGCAGTGACACAGTACTTTGTGAATGGAAGTGGGGGCGCCCAAAGTAAGTGAATAAAAGTGCACAGGGGTGGAGGAGAGTGTTTTCTTTGGACATTATGTACACTGTTGCAATATGTTGCTGCGTGGCGATACGCAGGTTGGGTAGGAGTGCTGGTGGTAGTGCTGTGTATGTGGATGGTGGTAGTGGGTGCCATGGTAACATGCATGGTGGCATTACGTTGCTGTGTGTGGGTGTTCACGGCCTACGCGGTGTGCAGATTTCTTCAAGTAGGCCCAATGTTGTGAAAATGTTGTAAGTAACAACACTTTGTGAATGGCTGTGAGTAGTGGTGGCGGAGGCTGTGGTGTGTTTGTGGATTCTGGCAATTGCGATCGGTTTTCTTGCATGGGTGTTTTGTTTGTGCTTGATGTTAGCTGCCCACATGACCTTTCTGTGAAGTGGTGCAATTTGGTGTTGCTTAGCGCCATGGCACTGTACAGGTTGGGTAGGAGTGCTGGTAGCAGTGATGTGTATGTGGATTGTCGTATTTGCTGACATGCATGGTGGCATTACATTGCTGTGGTTGTGTTCAAGGCCTAGACTATTGGGTGCATGGCCAAAGGGCGTAGGCCATGCACTCAAAAGCCTAGGCATTGAGGACACCCATGGCAGTAATGCATTTTTGAATGTGCACCAGATACAGGGTGGCGGCATGTAAGGAATGGTTGTGGAGCACATTTCATCCGTTATAGCCCAGTGTTGCAAACAGATTGTGGGTAGGTTGGAAGTGGCACAATACTTTGTGAGCGGAAGTGGGTACGCCCATAGTATGTGATTGAAAGTGCACAGGGATGGAGGAGAGATTGTTTTGTTTGTACATTATGTTAATTGTTGCAATTTGTTGTTGCATAGGTGCATGGCGGTGCGCTGTGTTAGAAGATGCAACAGTGAAAAGTCACACAGTGTGGCCTCTGGGTGCAGTGTTTGCATACTGTCAGTATGGTAGAGCTGCAGGTGTGTCCAAGGCCTAGACTATTGGGTGCATGGCCGAAAGCCGTAGGCCATGCACTCAAGAGCCTAGGCCTTGAGGACATCCATGGCAGTAATGCATTTTTGAATGTTAATCAGTTAGAGGGTGGTGACATGTACGGAATGGTTGTGGAGCACATTTCATCCGTTATAGCCCAGTGTTGCGAACAGATTGTGGGTAGGTTGGAAGTGGCACATTCTGATGCTTGTTAATCTGCTTAGAATCACATACTGTGCATATGGTCCGACATCCAGTGGTAACCGCGGAGTATTGCAGCTTGTCGTTCGAGGATCGAAAGGGGACGTCGGCATAGGCGTGTCTGTAACACTATCCCTATCGTGACGTGTAGTGTACCCAAAATCCCTCACGCGCAGAGGTCCCTCAGATTGTTTCTTTCCGCCCAGATTACTGGTCGCTCTAATGAGGAGCTCTTGTCGTTATTCCCGTTAAGTCACTTTGACTGTTGAATCCTGTGAAACAACGCCGAAGACTGCGGCAGACTTTCAACGCCTGTTGATCCCAGGGGGAGGGGGCAATGCCGTCCACGTGGCCGGGCCTTCTGGCCAGCCTACACAGTAGGGCGAGTGGGGTCGGGGTGGACATATCCTTTACAAGTATGCCTTTCCTCTTTTCACCGTCGGCTCCCTGGGTTTTGTCATCACTTTAATTGTCTTTCGCTATGGAAAAGACGCCATTTAGATTTTGTCCCTCGTGCAGGGCCAAATATCCTTGGAAAGACGAGCACACTCGGTGCAACAATTGTCTGCCCCTCAACCACAAAGAAGCGAGTTGCGCGGCCTGTAGACTTCTGCGCCCTAAGATGCTTAAGGAACGCTGCTTAAAGCGGTGGGCGGCCTACGGCATGCTGCAGGCTGTATGTTCTTCCCCCACCGTTGCAACCGCCGAAAGTGATGGGGAAACTAGCGATGACCAGGTTTCCGTATCGGAAGCCATTGACCTAACTGCAGACCGCTCTCGGTCCACGACGCTCGTCCTCGACCCCACTAGGCTCGACAAGCATCCCCCAGTGGACGGCCAGATGGCGTTCAATGCCATCTTGAAGAAGGCAGCTGACCACTTTCAGATCGCCACTCAAGAGGCCTTACCAGACTCTGATTTCACAGGGGATATACTCAAAGAAAAAACTCCAGCCAGCCAGGACATCGCCTTGTTGAACTCAATCAAGAGGAGGTTGGCACCTTCTTTGTTGACACCTGCACAAACCAGGGCAGTAAACCCTATGGTGGAGAAGCTGTTTCGGCCTTCTCGGCCGACCCTGCCTACATAAAGGTCATGCCACTCCAGATTCTTTAGTGGTTACCACAACTAGAAAACGGGCTAGTGCTCCCCTGTCTACAGGAGAAGCACCACCCGATAAGGAATCCAAGGGACTTTATGCACTGGGCAAAAGAATAACAACGGCTGCTGCGTTTACCACCTGTATAGCCAATAACACCACTCTATTGGCCAGCTATGCAGACGTCCAGTGGAACCTTCTGCAAGGCCTTCAAGAAGTGCCAGAGCCTACACGCACCAAGTTGCTCGCCATTGTATCGGAGGGCAAGCAGGTGAACCAGAATGTGCTCAAAAACACTCTGGACGCTGCAGAGACAGCAGGTTGATCCCTGGCACAAAGTACCCTGCTCAAGAGACATGCATGGCTCAGTAACTCCGGCTTCAGACCAGAGACCCAAGCATCACTAATTAACAAACCCGTTGAAGAGACCAACCTGTTTGGAAAGGCAGTGGACGATGCACTCGAAACAGCCAAGAAAGAACATGAAACACTCAAGCCGCTTCAACAAATTACCCAGAAACCCTCTCCTCAGAGAGGAGGCGGCTCCACCGATCCTTTCGTGGGCAATCTAGTTTTCCGCAGAACTAGTATAATGCAGGAAACAACTGGAATTCCGGGTGAGGGTCTAATACCTCCACCACTTATCCACCCAGAGGACAGCGGCGTGGGAAGGGTAGAGGCAGAGGTTCCAACCCCAGAGACGCCCCAGCCTCTGGTCAGGATTTGACCTTCGGATCCAGGTCCCCTCCCATGCCACCCCAGTCGGGGGGCGAATAACATCTTACCTCACTGCATTGGAGGGGATAAGAGACCAGTGGGTACTCAAGACGGTCGCCCATGGGTGCTGTATAGAATTTGCCCGACCATCCCAATTCAGACTGCCAAGACCAAGACGCCGGACCACCTGCATATCCTACTGCTAGAGGTGAGACCCATCTAGGAAAGGACGCCATAGAAGCCATCCATATTCTACAGGTAAACAAGGGCATTTATTCAGTGTACTTCCTTGTACCCAAAAAGGATCTCACCATGCGCCCTGTGCTAGACTTGCACAGAGAGAACAAGTTTGCCAAAACTCAAAAGTTGTGTATGGTCACTTTACAGGAAGTAATCCTGCTGTTGAAACAGGGGGTTTACATGGCAACACTGGACATGAAAGATGCATACGTTCATATTTCAATGTTGCCAGTGCACAGAAAATACCTAAGGTTCATGATAGAGGAAAAGCACTATCAGTTCAAGGTACTCCCCTTGGGCATTGCCTCGGCACCAAGGGTGTTTACAAAGGTACTAGCAGTAGCAGCAGCAAACTTGCGCACACGTAGGTGAGAGCAGCTCGCCGGGCAGCCCAGTTGCAGGTTGGAAACCCTGCCGGTCCATCGGGGCCTGGAGTTGAGTAATCCTTTGTTTTTTCATTTGTTTTGCACTCCGAGCGCGTTGTGTTTCTCCTCCCCTCCTCCCCTTGCAGCCTCTTCCTGGTGCCCTCCTCCTTCCCGCCTCCTTGGCCGCCAACCACCTCCTTCCCTCTCCCCCTTTGGATGCAACCTTGTGTCTTATACTGACCCTCCTGGGCAGCCCCCTGCCCGGCAGCCGCCACGGCTAAGGGCCCCCTTAGGCAAAGGGCGGCTCCCTCGACTGCGGCTCCTGTTTGTGTCTGCAGGTGTCCGCAGGGGACGCCTGTTGCCTGCTAGTATCCCGATTGTCTCACTCGCCTACCTGCCTACCCCTCCTCCGACTCATCGACACAGCTGTGCCTTTCCCCTTTTGCTAATTGCGCACTGTGCCAGTATTTAAAATTGCTCTGTGAAACTAGGCCTTTCTCCCCTTCTTAGGATTCTCACACTTAGGTCACTTCCCCCCTGGTTCTTGATCTTTGGAGCTCTTAACCCTGAGAGTCTGTTTCTCCTGCGCTACTCGATTGCCACCTACTATCTTGTCCGCTTGCTCTCTCCTGTGTCTTCCCCTCTCTCCCCCCCTGCCTCTCCCATCACTCTCTATCTCTCCTATCTTCTCCAATTGCTTCTCTATTGACTATCCTGCTCTCCTCACTAAATCTGGTAGGAAAAAGTTTAAAAAGGACATCCTGGTCTCCAATCCAGGCTTCCCTATCGCTGACACCTACACCAGTGCTTCCTCCAAGGAAACTCTCACCGACATCCTCTTTTTTGTGCCCTCACCTGACCTATGGACCCTTCATATGGTCGCTGTGCTCTCTCCTTTCTCCTCTTATCGCATTAATGGTGGCACCCGTTGAGATGTCCTCTTGGCCTCCTTCCAATCCTCTAAGGCCATCATTAATGTCTACTCTAATAGGAGCGTCTTGGTCCAAGGCCCTTAGGCCAACCTTCGCCTCTTTGCTAGACGCTTCCCGCACCTCATCAACTTCCTTTCCTCTCCTGCTGTCCCCCCTCCTCTGTCTTCGGCTACCTTGCCTCCACCTCCCTCCTGGTCCACTCTCGTGTTCCTTACTCACCTCCGCAGGGCGTACCTCTGATCTGTACCCCTCCCCGGAAGTCCTTCAAGGATGGCAACCTTCTCCACATTGCCACTCTTAACTCTCACTCTGCCGTCAAACATTCCTCTGATATCTGTCGCCTTCTGGAGCAACTGGACCTTGATGTCCTTGGTCTCACTGAGACATGGTTCACGGCCAGCTCTGTCACCAACCTTGACACACTCCTACCTGACGGATACAAGATCCTCTCCGTGCCCAGGCCCAACTGTGCTGGGGGGGGGGCGTTGCCCTTATCTTCCCTGAGTGGATTCCTGCCACGGTCACTCCTACGCAGACCTAATCCTCTTTTGAATGCCTTGTCTGCCGACTCTCTCTCTCTCTCCTAGCCATTCCCTTACCGTCGCTACTATCTATCGGCCACCCAGTCAAATTTCATCCTTCCTTTGAGTGGGCGGACCTCTCCTCCTCACTCCTGTCCTCAACCACTCAACTCCGCTTTCTTGGAGACTTCAACATCCACCTGGATGCCTCCTGCCCCCCCCTCTGGACTCTTTTGCGACCTCTGCGACTCTCTCTCACTCACTCACTATTCTCCCGTCTGGGCCGACTCATTCTGCAGGCCACACTCTTGATGCTCTGATCTCTTCTGACCTTCCCCTCTCTGTCCCTCTCTCTCCACTCCTCTCTCCTGGAGTGATCACTTTCTCCTATCCTCCCACCTCACCTTCCCTACCCCTCAGGCAAAGCCACCTTCATCACTGCCACCCTCCTTCTTGGTCATCCGACCCATGAAGCGCATGTCAGTTAAGGCTTTCGCCGCCACCTTCTCGCTTCGGCTGACTCCCACCCTGACAAAGCCCTCTCCACTCTGCTATATCTGATACTCTTGATATCCTTGCCCCGGTCATGAGAATCCGCCTGAAGCCCAAAGCCAAATGTATCTCCTGGTATGACTCGGATCTCGTCACCCTAAAACGCAAGTGCAGGGTGGCAGAGAGGAAATGGCGTGCTTCATGTTCATCCTCTGACAAACTGACCTGCCGCCTGCTCCAAAGGCAATACCGGCTCTCCGTTCTCACCAAGAAGAGAGCCGTTATCCAAGCCTGCATCTCTGCGGCATCTAACAATTCAGCCGAACTCTTTAAAATCTGCAAGGAGTTGGCCAACCCTGCTGCAGTCTACCTCTCCTGTCCCCTCCCAGGCCCTCTTCAGGGCACTGGCCTCTCACTTCATTTCAAAAACTCAGGACATCCTGTCCTCAGTTTCCTCCTATCACCTCCCCCCTCTATTCCCTGCTCTTCCTCTGTCCCTTCTGCAGCCACCCCTCCTCCCTCCTTATCTGCCTTTCCCCTTTTTTCTGCTGACGAGGTTTCCAGACAAGTCTGATCTATGAAAGTCTTGTCAAAACAGGTCCGCCCCTGTTCCTCCAAAACCATCAAGGACCACATCGACTCCGTGGCTCCTACCCGGGCTGACTTCTGCAATCACTCCTTCACCTCTGGAGTCTTCTCATCCCCCCTTAAGCACTCCCTTGTGCACCCTCTTCTGACCCCTCCTGCCTGGCTAACTATCGCCCAATCTCCATCATTCCCTTCCTGGGCAAGCTCCTGGAGAAACTGGCCATCTCCCAGCTTAATCTCCATGCTGAATCTGTTGGTAGTCTTCATGACCATCAGTCTGGCTTCAGAGCTGCCAGAAGCAAGGAAACTGCTCTCCTGAACATCTGTGAGGACCATCTCTCGAACCTTGACTCTAACACTCCATGTGCTCTCATTAGGCTCGATCTCTCTTCTGCCTTTGATAGTGTCAACCATGCCATCCTGCTCAACCGTCTCCGTGATAACCTGGGTATCACTGGTCAGGCTCTGGGGTGGCTGACCTCTTTCCTCTCCAATCGATCCTCCCGGGTCCAACTGGGGCCCTTCCTCTCTGACATCTTTTTCTCTACCTGTGGATTTCCCCCAGGGATCTAACCTCTCTCCCTGGCTGTTCAACCAGTATCTGGCACTCCTTGCCCACCGCATCGCCGCTCTCTGCCCTGACTTTCACTGCTATGCGGATGATACCCAGCTCATTTTCAGGCAACCCTCGGCCTCCTCTTCTCCTTCCCTCATCTCAGACTGTCTTTCTGCTATCCAGGAATGGTGCGCCGCCAATGACCTTTGCCTTAATGCCAGTAAGATTGAGATTTACTCATCGGCACACCCACTACCTCCTTCCATTCAGCTCTCTGGCCGGCCTCTCTTGGCCCTCTTCTTGTTCCTACCTGCAAGGCAAAAAACCTCGGGGTCATCTTCGACTCCACTCTCTCCTTCTCTCCTCACATATCCGACATCTCTAAGAAGTCACACTACTAGCTGCAACTCCTTAGAGGTATCCTTCCTTTCCTCTCCTTCCCCCAGAAGCTCACTGTCTCCAGAGCCCTGGTTCTCTCGAAGCTGGACTACTGTAACAGCCTCAATCTAAATCTGCCTGCCTCAACTCTCTGCCCTCTGCAACTCATCCAGAACAGGACTGCGAGACTTGTCCTTGGCCTCAAGCCCAGGGACTGTATCTCTCCAGGACTGAAATCGCTACACTGGCTCCCAGTGGCTGCGAGGATTAAGTTCAAAACCCTCTGTATTGTCCACAAGGCCTTCTGGGGCCTGGGGCCAAAATACCTTCAACTCTTCCTAAATATCTTCCTTCTCGAGCTCTTCGCTCATCGGCCTCCAACTCCCTCAGGGTCAGCCGCTTCTCCAAGCAACGAGTTGGGGTTGATCTCTGTCCGCAGCAGGGGCCTCCCTCTGGAACAGCCTTCCTGCTTCCCTGAAACTTGAGGAGAACCATCTCCGGTTCCGGAAGCACCTCAAAAACTTCCTTTTCGCTTCGGCTTTCACTCCCCCTCTCCCCTGGTAATTTACTGAAACTGCACTGAATCCGCAACTGGGCCACTCACCGATCCTGGTCCTTGGCCCAGCCACTCTCCCCTGCACTGCCTCCCTGGCAGCCCCTGCACTGCGGGACTGTCTCTGTATCCCAACAGCCACCCTTTCCAGCACTTACCTTGCACTTGCCACCAGCTGGCCCTTATTATTTTATCTTGTATTCTACTAACCCTGTACTGAACTTCCCCCCCTCCCTTTCCCCCTTGCACTTTTCACTTCCCCTATACCCATGCACTTGCGCAATCTGAATGACACCTGGCCTAGTAGGATCGTTGTCTGTCTCCCCTTGTTCCCCCCTCCCTGCCTCGTCGCGCCTTGAAACACTTGTGTATAGGCACGTTACAAATGCCATATTATATCATATTCATCTCGGTTTACCCTTACCTCGACGACTGGCTCATAACAGGGGAATTCTATGAGACATGCCTATTGAACACTCAGAAGACAATAGACCTCTTATTCAGTCTGGGATTCTCCATCAACAAGAAGAAATCCGGCCTAGACCCCAGTCAAGTCAAACAGTTCTTAGGGGCTCTAATTCGGACAAATGATAGACTTGTCTTTCCATCCAATGTGAGGGTTCAAAACATGCTGTTTCAGATCCCTCAGTGTGTAGCCAGTCGGTAAGTGACGATACGCAAGGCCATGCGACTGTTAGGAATGATGGCATCATGCATTTACTTAGTGCCTCATGCGCGTCTGCGCCTGCATCCCATGCAAGAGTGGCTCAACAGCCAGTGGTGTCAGGCCAGCGGACAATGGGAAGATCTGGTAGTTGTCTCGCCAGCCCTCATTCTCTCTCTGCAGTGGTGGTCGAGGGAAAACCTCTTGAAGGGGAAAACCTTCACCACCCCTGCAGTGGAAGCCACTCTCACGACAAACACATCTCTCACAGGGTGAGGGGCTCACCTGCTTCGATGCACGGCGTGTAGTCCCCACAAGAAGCATCAAACCACATAAATCTGTTGGAACTATTGGCAGTATTCAAAGCACTGAAAGCCTTTCAGACTTCGTTACAGGGGAAGACAGTCCTGATCTTGACAGACAGCACCACAGCCATGCACTACCTAAACAAGCAAGGGGGCACACACTCTGCAGGGCTATCCAAGCTGTCCCAGAACTCCAAGCCTCCAGAACATTTGGATATGGGCTCTCAAACACAGGATGTTTCTGTTGTCCATCGACTTGTTCACAACTCTAGAGAACGCCCAATACCAAGATTACGCCTCCAAATGCCCACCGAACCGCTCCAAGGTGAACAGACTCAGGATAGCATGTACAGGGAAATTTGTTTACGCACCCCTCCCCCCCCCCCCAACGACTCCTTTACTCAACAATATAGTGCACAAGATGCACCAGGAACCAGTCACCATGATACTGGTGGGCCCGCCAACCCTGGTTCTTTCATCTGATGGAGATGTTCCTCTCCCCTCCTGTGTAACTGCCCTTCCCGTACAACATGTTATCCCAGGACAGGGGGGGGAACACTGCACCCATGTCCGCAAATTCTGAACTTAGCGGCCTGGCTCCTGAGGTCATAGAGTTTGGACACCTTCAACTCCCTAAAAGATGTATGGACATACTCAAGCAAGCAAGAAAACCCAACATCCGATACTGCTATTCCAGTAAATGGAAACGCTTTGTTATCTTGTGTAATGCCAAAGGCGTCAATCCCATTGACTGCTCTCCTACTCACATTGTATTGTACCTGACCCACCTTCTGGATTCAGGACTAGTTTTTAATTCCCTGAAGGTTCACTTAGCTGCTCTCTCAGCCTACACTACATCACATCAAAAGGTGTTGTGGTGGAAAAATACCAGTTATTAAAGGCCTTCATGGAAGGGGTTAAAAGGATTAATTCCCCCAATTTCTAACCCAGCTCCCGGATGGGACTTAAATGTGGTCCTAACTAGACTTTTGGGATCCCCCTTTGAGCCTATGCACAAGGCAAGTCTAAAAGACCTTACCTATAAGACAACCTTCCTAGTGGCTATCACTTCTATAAGAAGGGTTAGTGAACTCCAGGCCCTTTCACTACTAGACCCTTTCGTTACTGTTCACAGAGACAAGATGGTTCTCTGCACTCACCCTCGATTTGCGAGTAAATTTATTTCAATGTGCCACGTGAACCAGTCAATAGAACTGGCCACTTTCTTCCACAACCACACCAAAATGGGCGAAAGAAGCCTACACACGTTAGATGTGCGCAGGGCAGTCATGTATTACCTGCAAAAAACAAGACCTCCGAGGAAAACGAACCAATTTTTAATTTCAATGGCAGCTGGCAGAGAAGGGGATCCTGTCTCTAAGTCAGCTATCTCAAGGTTGGATAGTCAAATGCATCACACCATGTTACACTCTTGCTAAGAGAGAACTGCCCTTCAAGCCTAGAGCACATTCTACTTGAGGCACTGGGGCTTCCATAGCATTCATTGCAAATGTTCCCCTACAGTCCATTTGCAAAGCGGCAACCTGGAGTTCTGTACACACCTTTACAAAACACTATTGACTAGACACTCATTCTAGGTCTGATTCTTAGGTGGGACATCTTTTCACTACTGTTACTTCTCACAACCCAACTCCAACTCCGGGTACTGCTCGCTAGTCTATGCACAACATGTGATTCTAAGCAGATTAACAAGCTTCAGAAGACATGCAATACTCACCGTAATAGCATTTCTGATGATTGTATCTGCTTAGATTCACATGCGCCCACCCTTCCTCCCCGCTCAGGTGAAAGGAACATAGAAGTCTTACTGCTTTCTCTCTTATGTACTCACTCACATTAACCTTGGACTCCCTCATGGCAGAAAAAATAGAATTGGAGGAACCTCGGTGTGTGAGGGATTTTGGGTACACTAAACGTCATGATAAGGATAGTGTTACAGACACGCCTATGCCGAGGTCCCCCTTTGATCCTCGAAAGATAAGATGCAATACTCCGCGGTTACCACTGGATATCGGACCATATGCACAGCATGTGAATCTAAGCAGATTCAATCATCAGAAATGCTATTACGGTGAGTAATGCATGCCATACTTTGTGAATGGAAGTGGGTACGCCCATAGTATGTGAATGAAAGAGCACAGGGATACAGGAGAGATTCATTTGTTTGTACATTATGGTAACTGTTGCATTTTGTTGCTGCATAGGTCCATGGCGGTGCGCTGTGCTCTGAGATGCAGCAGTGAAAAGTCACGCAGTGTGGGCTCTGGGCGCAGTGTTTGCATACTGGAAGTATGGTAGAGGGTATGGGTGAAGAGTAGGTTATATGTGCTTGGATAGTGTGTGTGTGCACAATCCCTGCAGTATGGGCAATGTTGTAAACATTTTGTGGTTACGTTGGCAGTGACAATACCTTCTGAGTGGAATTCGGTAAGACATTAGTATGTGAATGAAAGGGCGTAGGGGTGCCGCAAACAGTGTGATGTTCATACATTATGGTAACTGTTGCATGTAATGTTGTGAATATGCATTGCAGTTTGAAGGTTGGTTAGGAGTGCTGGTGCCAGTGGTGTGCATGTGCCTAGTGGTAGTTGGCGACATGCATGATTGAATTACAGTATATGGAATGTGTGCAAGGAGCACACGTACTAGAGCAATGTAGGTTTGACGGTGCATGAGGCACAGAGTGGTGATCTTTGGAGAATGGGTGTGGAGCACATTGTCGACGTGCTATAGCACTACAAGTGAGTTGCGAAGGGTGTAGTGTGCATTCCATGGTTGTGGTGATAGTTGCAACGTGCTACAGTATTTGGTGTGCAGCAGGAGATGGTGCAGTGAGAATGTTTGCATTGTGGCCACAGGGTGCAGTGTGTACGTAATGTAAGCATGGAAGTGGGTATGGTTGAAGTGCAGGTTACATGTGGTTGGTTACTGTGCTGTGTGCAGAATTATTGAAGTAGGCCCAATATTGTGCAGCTGTTGTGCATATACACAATACTTTGTGAATGGCAGTGCATAGGGGTGATGCAGCCTGTGGTATGTTTGTGCATTCTGCCAAGTGCGTCATGTTTTCGTGCACGGGTGTTTTATGGTGTGGAGGAGTTGGGTGGAAGTGCTGCTACGTATGTTACATTTGTGCATAATGGTAGGTGCCCACATGGTCGCTTGCTTGGATGTAGTGTGCTGGTGGGTGTGGAAAGGGCTGCAATGTTGTGTGCATGGCCAAAGGTGTGCCTGAGGATCTTTGTGGGTGCTGCAATTGTGCATTATTTAGCAGAGGTTTCTGGTGGAGGGGCTTTGCAATGAAACGAAACGTGTACTGGGAGTGTTCAACAGTAAATATGGAGTGCTGTATAGAAATGACAGTGTGCAATGCAGAGCCTTTGTATGTCATTGCTGCGTGCTTGTTTGAAAATATGACAGCACTGAATGGGGGAGTCCTGCAAAAAGTGCCTGTGCATAGGGAAGAAGTATTGTCTCAGCTTCACTGGGCCGTGGACCTCACTGTATATGGGAAAGCGCACGTGCACATCCTGCCATTATGAGCAGGGTGGAAAGTGAATTGGAATTGTGGGGAAAAGCCAAGTAGGAGTTTACGGCATGGTTCACAGGAAGGGGCGGTACCAACACTGTGTCGTGAGGGTAGTTGAGATGGAGAGACGGACAGTGCCTATCTTCGGTGATACCTTTGTGCGCCATTTGCACAGGTGTGGGGTGCAAAGAGGCGTTGCTGGTAATTTCGTGTTGGAAGGAGTGGACGCTCTCTGGGCCTGTCAGGGTGACTGCAGTTTCGGCGGGATGGGTCGCCTTTGCAGATATGTGGCGTCTGTCACAAACGTTGACTTTGTCGTGCTGCACTATGGAAGTCTACATTTGGGTTACATGTCGTGTGGACGATTAATCCATCACATGAAGAGGTTGCTGACCGCAGTGATGCGTATTTTTCCTACTGCAAAGGTAGTTTACTCATGCATAACACCAAGAGGAGTTTGGGTCCATGACGGTGTAATTTGTCCACAGCCAGAGGTCAGAAGGTGTGCTATAAAGTTTATGCAGACTGCTGGCATGTTCTCCACCCAGTATGAGATCATGAGGTCCCAAATAAGCAGTGGTTCCGTAGAAATGGCATTTATTTGAGCGCCATTGGCAATGCGGTTTTCTTTTACACTGTGCAAGAAGCATTGACCAGAATGTGGTAAAAATGTGATAAGAGGCAAACCGAAACGCATATAAAGAGAAAATAAAATAAAAGTTGCTGGCACGCACGTTACAAAAATAACAAAAAAAACACTTTCATACATCTACGATGGAAGTCTGAATCCCCTACCCAGTTTGATATTGTTTACCCCCTCCCCCCGGACCCCCCTGCCCCAATCACAAAATGGTAGTGCATTACACGTGCCACATCCAGGGTGGCTATGTGGATGTACACAGACGGTGAAATTGTGCATGCTTTCATTGAACTTTGTAGTGGACGTGCTTTGGAATGGCACAGCATTTGTACTGTAAATGTGTAACAAGAGTTACAGTGTTGGATGATGGCAGCATTGATGCGGCTGGTCGATGTGTGTGCTTCTTTTTACGTGTAACCCAACGAAGTAGAGCTGCAGAGAACGTATTGGAAAGGGAAGAAGGACTGCTCCAGCTTAACAAGGGTACGGCCCTCGCACTACCTTGGGAGCCGCACGTGTCAAAATGTGCCCTTTACATCACCTTGCCCAATTGCCATGGCAGTGTGGGGATTAGCCAATGAGGTAGTGTGGGTGTGGTTAACAGAAAGGGGAGGTGTAACTGGTGTACATTACTTTCTGCGTACTGAGGGTGGCTGACATGGCAAAATGCATCGAGTTGACTGTAGGTGATCCCTTTGTCATAGATCTGCACAACTATGCCCAGCAAAGACACTTTGACTGCAATTGTCCTTTGGAAGGTGTGGACGCATCATGGAACGCTGTGTACGAGTTCAATTTCACCAATATGCACGCACTTTGCAAAGACCTCGCCACTTTTCCAGTAGTAGATGTCATCGTCATCCATTACGGCGGCATGCATATGGATTACCTGCTTTGCTTAGATTTGTTCCATAGACTGAGGAGATTTTCCCACCGCCAAGGTGCTTTTCTCATCCATAATACTACAAAGAGTATGGACTACTGCTCATGGTTGTTCCGAGCCAGACAGAGGAAGGTGTCATCACCAGAAGCATGTATACTTTTTTGTCTGCTTGTGGAAGGTTTTTCTGCAAAAATGACCACATTAGTTGTGGAAATGCAGAGTGTTTCGAAGAAAATGGCATTTTGTTGTCACCCATTTGCAATGCAGTTTTGTTTGCTCGTCTACAGGCTGCGGTGAAGAGTTTACTGCACTACTGTGAGCAGAAGAACTCGCAAAAGCAAATGAACACTGAAATAAAAGGTTTCCGTAGAAGCATCTAAACAAAACAAAAAAACAATCGGCTCTTTGAAGAGTTGCCCCTTACCACAAACTACCCCTACCCTGGTTGCCAGTTATTCCTCACGCCCACACGCAGCGCGAAAGCTACATCCAGTGATTTTGCGAGTGGCGGCCACAGAAATGGAACTGTAGGGATTGTCCAATCACATTATTAGGGTGTGCACCAATAGGAAGGGGGACTCGAGGCCCGGCCCTCGACCTACTTGGGGACCCGCACGTGCCACATTCGGCACTTCACACCATGCTGGCCTATGGAAATGGGACTGCAGCGATTGTCCTATCAGGTGGTGCTCAGGGTGTGCGTCACAGGAAAGCGCACCAATACGAAGGAGGACTCCTGCTGTACCGGCGTGCGGCCTTTGGCATAGGGCATGTGCCACATTCTGCGCTTCTTAGCATGCTGGCCAATGGAAATTGGACTATGGCCTTTGGCCAATGAGGTGCTCAGGGTGTACGTGCAGGAAAGAGCTCCAATAGGGAGAAGGAAACCTCCTGCCTCACCAGGGCACAGCCCTTGGGCTCATTGGGGAAAGACACGTGGCACATTTTGAGCTTCTCACCATGGTGGCCAATGGAAATGAGACTATGGATTTTGGCTAATCAGGTGCTCTGGGTGTGCGTCACAGGAAAGGGCGGCATTCAGGTTTCCCCCATTACTTTGTGTACTGCGGCTGGCAAACATGGCAAGACGTACAGTTTTCGTCGTGGGTGATGGCTTATCGGTTTGGAGGCAGTGGACGCTTTGTGGTGTAGTGTTGAATCAATCTGTTTCGGTGCTTGTAGCTTGTCGACGCGTGGCCTCTTCGGCAACTGTACATTTTGTGATTGTGTACTTTGGAGCCTTGTTCCCGTGTGTTTAGTGAACTGAAGATTGTGCAGCGCATTTTTCCTACTGCCAAGGCGCTTTTCTCATGTATAACCCCAAAAATAGCGTGGAAGTATTCAAAGGATTCCTGTCACCAGCCAGAGGTCGGAAGGGGTCTCATCAACAGAAGCATGTGTGACTTTGTGAGTGGTGCTGGGATGTTCTCTTGTCAGAATGTGAACATTGGTTCGCAATACATACACCTTTTCAAAGCAAATGGCATGTCTTTGTCGCCCAATGGCAATGAAATGGTGTTTCACAACCTACACACTGCAGCGAAGACCGTATTATAAGAATGTCAGTCGACGTTCAAAACACACATTTACGTATGAAGACTGCAAAAAAAGTGTTTCACTTAAGCACCTTTACAAAAAAAATACCCCAAAGGTTCTTTTAAGAGCCACCACACCTAATGACGCCCGCTCCCTTGGCTCATAGTTATTACCGCACTCCCGCACTCACCCAGCAGAAAAAGTCAGCAAATATTGCGATAGTTGCAGGGTGGCACGTGTTACATACGCCCCTTTTGCAGATGATGGCCATAGAAATGGGACTGCAGAGGCTATGGGATTGGGCAATAAAGGTTATGGGTGTGGTGTGTACGGACAGACTGTGGTACACAGTGTATTTGTCGACAGAAACGCAGAGGGTGCGGTTACGGCTGTTTGTTTCACGAGGCACAGCGTGCGGGTTCTAGGGGATTCTGACATACATTGAGTGAAAGTGAATGTAAAACACTGTGCAGTGGCTACTCATTTTGCAATCTATCACATGCATGTGTAGTGCAATGGAGTAGCTACAAGGAAGTGCCAGATTTTGGTTTCTCTGTGTGACACTTTGGTGACACGCAATCATGCCGATATTATTGGTGTTCATTGCGCAGGGAAAATAGCGCAGCATGTTACACAACCTTAAGTGCTGTTTGCGATGAAGGAGGCACTTGCCCAGGTCATGCGTTTGTTTCAGATCTCTTGCAGACGTTTGTAGCGCATTATGCAGCCACCGATGTGGCAGCGTCATTTCCTATTTGGTCCGTGAATGGAGACAGTGCGGTACATTGCAAAGAAGAGTATGTGTGGCTTTGTTTGACATGTGCCAATGGCATCCTTTCCACAAATATGTTTCCCCAGCTATAACGTTTTTCTTACTATGCCAGCCATCTGGATTTGTGCACACCCTATCTAAATTGGCTTGGTGCCCTTCTTGAAAGTAGTGACTTTTTTTGTACTTAGTGTTGCGTTGTGGGTCTCTTGAAAACACTGTGGATCACCTAACAAAACCTCTTTGTACAGCGATCCCCTTTGTAACCGATTGAACTACAGTGTTTACCACACTGCAACGCCTACCGCCCTGCATGCGTGCACTGGCAATTCTGTTGATCTTGAGAGGTGCTTTCTTCATTTACCTTCACAGTTCATTATTTATTATGGTCTTCTCTAACATGACACAGAAGGAACGGCAGGAAAGGTCCGGTACAGAAGGGGCAGCACCTGCCTGGATACAAAAAGGGACGTGCCGGGAAACAGAATTATTGGGTGGTCCTCATCTACATAGGCGCCACTCATTGTAATGCTTCCGTAAGGACCGTTACCACCCCCTTCCAAATGCCTTCCCTTTGTACAGTAGCGCGTTGCAATACATGCACAATACAATGCCTTTGCTGGGTATGGGTCTGTACTGTCGAATGTCTTTATTTCGGTTTTACCTGTAACCATAATGTCCCTGTAACAACTTTTTTCCATAGAATTTCATAGGGTTTTGCTAGTGCAACTTAACCATAACGTCCCTTTAAAAATGTGTTTGTTAGTGAATGAAAGGGGAGGAAAAGCGGGCGCATGTGAATCAAAGCAGATACAAGCATCAAAAATACGATTACGTTGAGTAATGTATCCCTTCTGATGTTTGTGAATCTGCTTAGATCACATGCTGAGCAAAGATTAGCGAGCAGTGTTAGGAGGTGGGATGTGAGAAGGGTCATGTGCGAACAAATGTCTTAGAACCGCTTGTCCCACTTGTGTATCTGTCTTGGAATGAGTGTCAATGCAGTAGTGCTGAGCAAAGGTGTGAACAGAGCTCCATGTAGCTGCTTTGCAAATATTGTCTGGGGGAAATTTGCAATGAAAGCCAGTGTGGCTCCAGTACCTCTTGTGAAGTGGGCCCTTGACGTAAAAGGCAGCGTTTAATTTGAAAGGGAATAGCACAGTTGGATGCATATGACTATCCACCTAGAGATGGCATTTTTGGAAAATGCAATCTCCTAACAGTTGATCTGTCTTTCTTAGCGGTCTGGTCTTGTCTACGTAGTAGAGGACCACTCTCCTTACATCTAGTGTGTGGAGTTTTATCTCAGCAGAGCTTTTGGGTTCTTGGAAGAAAGCCGGTAGCTCAATAGACTGGTTAACATGGAATTTGGAAATGAACTTATCTGAGAACCTAGGGTGAGTGCGTAAAACCAGTTTGTCCTTGTGTATAGTAAAGAAAGGATCCTGCACTGACAGAGCTTGGATTTCACTGACCCTTCTTATGGAAGTGATGGCTACTAAGAAGGCAGTTTTATAAGTCAGGTGTTTGAAACTAGACCTGTGCATGGGCTCAAAGGGAGGATCCATGAGCTTAGCAAGTACCATGTTAAGGTCCCAACCTGGCGGTGGGTTAGAAATTGGAGGGTGGAGTCTCTTCACCCCTTCCATAAATGCTTTGACTGGTACCGTCCACCATGAGACCTTTTTATGGGAAGTGGTGTAGGCTGACAAGGTGTACCTTTAGCGAGTTAAACACTAACCCTGCATACAGTAAGTGGAGCATATAGGTTAGAACATTAGAGGGAGTACAATCAACGGGGCTGATTTGCTTATTCTGGCACCAAATTACAAATTGTTTCCATTTATCATAGTAACAGTGCCTCGTGTTCAGTTTTCTTGACTCTTTCAAGATATCCATACATCTCTGCGGTAAATTGAGATGTCCGAACTCTGACTTCAGGAGCCATGCTGCCAAGTTCATTGAGTTGGGCTGAGGATGCACTGTTAGTTCCTCGCGCTGGGAGAGAAGGTCATACCGGCACAAAAGTTTGATGGGGTCGCAAACCGCCAGTTTGCGCAGGTGTGGATACCATGGTTGTCTCGCCCACATAGGAGCAACCAGGATGAGTGTCATCGGTTCCCTGTGGATCTTGTTCACCACTTTCCTCATCAGAGGGGTTGTTGGAAAAGCGTAAGTAAATATCCGTGACCAATTCATCCATAGGGTGGTCCCTTTGGAGCCTGGCTGGGGGGAACCTGGATGCGAAATTTGGGCATTGCCCGTTTTCGCTTGTGGCAAACAGGTCTATAGTGGGGAAACCCCACTGAGAGAAGAGGTCTCCTACAACCTCTTCATGTAGTCGCCACTCGTGTTCCTCTGGGAGGGGATCTCTGCTCAGAGCATCTGCTAGCGAGTTGAGTTCACCCGGAACATGTTGGGATGACAGGTAAATCTTCCTTTGAGTGCCCATTTCCAAATTTTCTGGGCAAGCTTGGACAGATTTTGAGAACGAGTGCCCCCCTGTTTGTTTAAGTAAAACATTGCAGTCGTGCTGTCTGTTAGGATTTGCACTGACTGGTTGGACAGGAGGGGTTTGAATGCCCGAAGCTCTCTGAAGACTGCCAGAAGTTCTAGTAGAGTGATGTGGTTCTGAGCCACTGTGTGAGACCAGAAACCCTGAGCTGTGTGGTGAAGGTAGTGAGCTCCCCACCCTGCCAGGGAGGCGTCTGTTGTGACGACGGCCTGCATCTCTGGATCGTAGAAGGGTTTCCCCTTTGTAAGATTCTCTCTTGTCCACCAGCGAAGACTCTGAACTAATGTTGGCGAAACAACTAGATCGTCCCACTGACCACTTGCCTGAGACCATTGTTTCACCAACCATTCCTGCATGGTTCACATGCGCAGGCGCGCGTGGGGAACCAGGTAAATGCAAGACGCCATCATGCTTAGCAAATGCATAGCTTTGCGCACCCTTATTTGCCGACCGCCCTGGTACTGAGGAATTTACAGCAACAAATTTCGAATTCTTTCCTCTGATGGAAAGGCTAACACCCTCTTGGGTATTTAGGACAGCACCTAGGAACTATTTTGAGGTGCTTGGCACCAGGCTTGATTTTTTTCTCGTTGATTGAGAAGCCTAATTGAAGAGGAGGTTGATAGTTCTTTGGATGTTTAGTCTGCAAATTTGGGGGGACTCTCCTGTAATGAGTCAGTCGTCCAGGTAAGGGTACACTGGGATTGTCTCCCTTCATAGATGCGCCGCAACCACAGCCAGTACCTTGGTGACCACCCTTTGCGTCGAGGCTATCCTCAAGGGTAGCACCTTGAATTGGTAGTGGTGGTTGTCTATCTTGAAGCGCAAGAATCTTCTGTGCGCTGGGAACATTGAAATATGAAAATAGGCATCTTTCATATCCAGGGTTGCCATGTAATCCTCTTTTTTAGTAGAGGGATTACCTCTTGCAGTGTAGTCATGCAGAATTTATGTGGCTTGAAATACTTGCTTGCAGGGCGCAAATCTAATACTGGGCACATTGTAAGATCTTTTTTGGCACAAGGAAGTAGGTTTAATAAATACTCCTGTTTACCTGGTTGCGCAGGACGACTTCTATGGTGCCCTTTGCTAGCAGAAAGGCGATCTCCTCGAGGAGGATCTTCTGATGTTCCAGCGAGTGTATTCTCTGTCGCGGAGGATGGTCGTGGGGGCGCCCTAGCAACTTTATGCAGTATCCTCCGGCCACTGTGAACAGCACCCATCTGTCCGAAGTGATCCCCCTACCATGCGTGGGTGAAGGTGGAAATGCGCCCCTCCTACTGGGAATGCATGGGAGGGGACCTGAAGCCAACATCACTGCTTGTTGGGTGGCGTACCACCTCTGGCGGGGCTGCCTCTGCCGCTAGTGCGATCCCTGCGCTGCCCTCTGGGGTAGCCTTGAGAGGATTGGGATTGGTTGTTCCCCCATTAGGTACCCTTGTTTTGGTAATAATTTGAACCCCTTTGTGAACTTTGGCCCCGAAAGTGGTGATAATTGTTGTTACCCCTGTATCCAGAGGGTTCATTGGTGAGTTGGCCAAGAGATTTTAGGGTCTCGTACTCATCCTTTGCCATTTTTAAAGCTTCCTCCACTGCCTTGCCGAATAGTACATTCGGCTCCACAGGCATATCTATTAGGGTTGCTTGGGTCTCAGGTTGGAACCCTGACTGCCTAAGCCAAGCGTGATGCATGATGATGATGATAGCGCCCTCAGCGATTAACCTTCCAGCATTATCAGCTGCATCAAAGTTAGTTTTTAACATGCAGCCTGTTGCCGATCTTCATTCTGCTGCCAGCTGAGCCAAATGGATCTTTAAGGGTTCGGGTGCGAAGGAAACCAAAGCGGACACTTCCTCCCACTGATGGCAATTGTAGCTTGCCAAAAGGGTGGCACTGTTGGCAATTCGTGCCCGATAGGCCGCAGTGGAGGCAACCTTTCTCCCGAGACCATATAGAAGTTTGCTTTCCTTATCAGGAGGTGCTTCCGAGGAAGCAAGCGGGGTGCCTGCCCTCTTTCTGGTGGTTATTACAACCAAGGAATCGGGCATCAATTGACCCCTAATGTATAGGGGATCTGAGGGTGCGGCATGAAAACTTCTCGACCCGTGGATTAACCACTCGAGTGAGGTTTGGGGTTTGCAGAGCGGGATCAATTCTGCGCTGGATGGATTTTAACAAAGGGATAGCCTGAATAATAGCTTTCCTGTCACCTAGGATTTCTTCAGAGAAATCCCCGTCTTCCTGAACACCTTGAGTGTCGATACGAAAGTGGGTAGCCGCCTTAGCCAGCACCTCATTGAGGAGGGGTTGGTTGTCTACAGGCGAGTCATGCACCGGGGGTTCTTTAGCAACAGGGGATTCAATGTTGTAGGCTTCAGCTTCATCCTCATGGTCCTCGCCATCCCCATAATAAGGGTCACCCGCCTGCTCATCAACAAATTGAGGCTCTGTTTCGTCACAATATGAATCAGGATGGTAAGGTTCCACCACAAAGAGTTCTGTCACCAAGCCCTGAAACGGGGCGTCTGAGCGGAGTATTTTAGCAGGGGGTTGAGAGGACTCGGGTGTTACCTTGGACCCAGAAGGGGCAGAAGTAGGAGGGGTGCTAGAGTAACTACAAAAGTAGTTTGTGTCCTTTTCCTAAAAGTTAGCCATGAATGTTAACCTTTTCATGACCCTGTCAATGTCTGCTGAGCTCCATTCTTTGGAGCTAGGGATAACAACAGGTTCTAGTTCCTCATCAGTGCCCATATCCGGAGCAGTGGGAGGAATTAAGTCTTGTTTTTGGGGTAGGTTCCGAAACTTTAGCCTTCCCTGTCTCCTTTGGGACCCTATTCTTATCCTTATGAACATGGGGACTTGAAGATGTCTTTTTGTGTTGTTTATCCGCTCCCCCATGGCTAGAGGAATATTTACCAGATTTTTTATGGGCCTCCGATGGTTTCGACATATGTCGAGTTTCGGAGGTGGGATTTGAAGGAGGACGTGGAGGGAGTATCAAGAGTACGGTCAGACGCGATGTGTCTACCCTCTTCAGAGTGCCGAGCGGTTTCGTCATCCGACGGTCGGGCCTTGGGTACTATTGAATGGGAGACACCTTCATCAACCAAAGACTGTTGGGTTTTGTCGTGAGGCGAACGCCCAGAGGACAAAGATTCGTTGGAGCGCTCTTGTGGTGTCGTCCGGTGCCGATCGCTCGACACGCGTGTCGAGTCACGGCCGGGGCTGATGTGCTTAGTGGTGGTAGGATGTGAAGCGCTCTTGCCGCCGGGTCTTGTCCCCACAATGTGGCCGCCGGCCAGTCCTTTGGGGTCAGGGGCATGCACGCAGGTGTCTGAAGTCACCCTTTTGCCCTCGCCATCCGATTAGGTGGCGTTGCTACCATCGCTGAATGTCCCCTCTACTTCCACGGCCTCTAGTTGCCTGGCGTAGTGGACCCAGCGCTTAGTCGAGCGGTCCTTAAGGGTCTTCGGCTTGAAGAGCTTGCAAGCTCGACAGGTAGCCTCAGGATGGTCTTGTGGGAGACACAGATTGCACGTAAGGTGCTTCTACACCAAGTACTCGCCATATAGTACAAAATGGCAGCGGGCGAGTATATATAAAGGAATGGGGGAAAGAGCCTATATGACAACCCCCCACTCTCCCTACTGTATAAGGCCCAGGCCAGAAGGGCCGGAGTATGTTGTGGCAGTCCTCGATGGCTGATTTCTCCGATCTTCACCAGTGTCGGTCTCAGGCGTACAGTGGAAGGGAAAGGAGAAATATTAACCATAATTGTTAACTATAAACGGCTTAGTGCCGAAGGAACTCTGCAACATGCGTCCGACTAGTATGGCGGAAAAAAACAATCTGAGGGTCCTACACGCATGAGGGATCATGGGTACAGTGGACGTCACACTAGGATAGTATTACTGGGATACCCTGTTTGACGTCCCTTTTCGAATTTCAGAAAACAAACAGTAATACTCCGCAGCTTCCACTAGATGTCGGCCTATGCACAGCATGTGATCTAAGCAGATTCACAAACATCAGAAATATATATATCGTGCATAACTTACCGCAATAGCATTTCTGATGATTGTATCTGCTTAGATTCACATGTTGTGCATATAGTCCGACATATAGTGGTAATCTCAGAGTACTGCATCTTTCTTTCGAGGATAGAAAGGGGGACATCGACATAGGCGTGCCTGTAACACTATCCCTAACGTGCGGCGTAGTGTACCCAAGTTGGACTGGGAACTAAAAGAGGCCCTGGAAATAACTACTGGGGGCCAAAAGAAGCCCTGGAAATAATTTTAAAAGTGGCCCCATATGACACATTTTGATCAAGCCCAACCCTTTTCCTTTGAGAAAATGTGGAAATACCCACAAAAGAGGCACAGGGTGCAGAGGCCCACCGGGAAATCTCCAGAGTTCCCTATAGGCCAGTCCACCGAAGAACCCGCACGCATCGAGGTCCCTCCGATTGGGTTTTTTCTGCCGTGAGGGAGCCTTATGACTATCGTGAGTGAGTACAGAGAGAGAAGGTGTAAGTGGTCTATGTTCCTTCTACTCCAAGAGGGGAGAAAGGGTGGGCGCTTGTCAACCTAATCGGACACAATCATAAGAAATGCTATTACGGTAAATAATGCATGTTTTCTGATGCTTGTTAATCTGCTTAGAATCACATACTGTGCATAGACTAGCAAGCAGTACCCAGAGATGGCGGGATGTGTGAAGGAACAGTAGAAAAGAGATATCTTAGCACCACTTTTCCCACCTGAGAGTCAGACCTAGAGTGAGTATCTAGGCAGTAGTGTTGTGTAAAGGTGTGTACAGAACTCCAGGTTGCTGCTTTACAAATTGACCCAAGAGGAACATTTGCAATGAATGCTATGGAAGCCCTAGTGCCCAGAGTAGAGTGTGCTCTAGGGTTGAAGGGCAGATCTCTCTTGGCAAGAGGGTAGCACAGTGTGATGCAGTTTACAATCCTCTTTGAGATGGCTGATTTAGAGACAGGGTCCCCCTTCTCTACCAGCTGCCACTGAAACGAAAAACTGGTTGGTCTTTCTTAGTGGTTTAGTCTTTTCCAGATAATATATACCTGCTCTCCTCACATCAAGTGTGTGGAGGCTGCTTTGTGCCACGTTAGTGGGGTTCTGGAAAAAGGTGGGTAGTTCTTTTAATTGGTTCACATGGAACTTCGAAATGAATTTAGGCACAAACCGTGGGTGAGTGCGCAAAACCCTCTTATCCTTGTAAATCGTGACAAATGTGTCTTGAAGTGAAAGGGCCTGTAGTTCACTAACTCTCTTTATTGATGTGACTGCCACCAGGAAGGCGGTCTTGTAAGTAAGTGCTTTAAGGCTAACCTTATGCATAGGTTCAAAGGGAGGCCCCATTAGTCTAGTCAGTACCACATTCCGGTCCCATCCGGGAGCTGGGTTGGAAATGGGGGGATTAAGTCTTTTAACCCCCGTCATAAAAGCCTTGAGCACTGGAATTTTCCACCACAAAACCTTTTTCTGGGATGTGGTGTGTAAATGCAGCTAGGTGGACCTTTAGGGAATTGAAAACCAGACTTGAATCTAGTAGGTGAGTCGGGTACAGGACAATACGTGTCGGTGGGCAATCAATGGGATTGATGCTCTGGGAATTTCACCAGATGACGAAGCGTTTCCATTTGTTGGAGTAGCTATGTCTAGTGTTAGGTTTTTGTGCTTTTCCAAGTATGTCCATGCATCTTTGAGGGAGTTGGAGGTGTCCGAACTCTTTGACCTCAGGAGCCAGGCTGCTAAATTGAGTGTTTTCCCCCCTGTTCTGTGACAGCATGTTGTACAGGTATGGCAGCTTCCACGCAGGTGAGACTGACATTGTTATCAGATGAGAGAACCAGGGTTGGCGGGCCCACATTGGGGCCTCCAGAATCATTGTGACTGGTTCCTGGTGCATCTTGTGCACTATCTTGTTGAGTAGGGGAATCAGGGGAAAAGCGTAGACAAATTTCTCTGACCAGGTTATACAGAGACCGTTCCCCTTGAAGCGGTTATGCAGGTACTTGGAGGCATAATCTGGGCATTGTGCATTCTCCAGAGTTGCAAACAAGTCGATCTATGGGAAGTCCCAGTCTGCGAAGACGTTGAGAACAATGTCTTCGTGCAATCGCACTCATATTCTACGGATAGTGGAAATTCTCTGCTGGGCACGTCCGCCAGAAGATTGAGTTCCCCTGGAACGTGTTGTGACAGGAGGAACATCTTGTGTCGGAGAGCCCATTTCCATATGTTCTGTGACAATTTGGACAGCCCTGGGGAGTGTGTGCCCCTTGCTTGTTCAGCTAATACATGGCTGTGGTGCTGTCCGTTAGGACTAGTACTGTCGTTCCCTGTAGTTGTGTTTGAAAAGCCTTCAAGGCCTTGAACACTGCTAGCAACTTCAACAGATGTATGTGGTTGGATGCTACCAGTGGGGATCAAACGCTGTGCGCCATCTGATGAAGAAGGTGAGCCCCCCACCCAGTCAGAGATGCGCCCGTGTTGAGAGTGGCTTCTACTGCGGGCGTGGTGAAGGTTTTCCCCTGAAAGAGGTTCTCCCTTGACCACCACTGCAGACAGAGAACGAGGGCTGCCGAGACAACCACTAGATCGTCCCATTGTCCGTCGGCCTGAAACCACTGGCTCAAGAGCCACTCTTACAAGGGGTGCATGCGCAAACGTGCATGTGGGACTAGATAAATGCAGGAGGCCATCATCCCCAACAGTCGCATGGCTTTGTGTACGGTCACCTCCTGATTGGCTACACACGGAGGGATCTGCAACAGCATGTTTTGAACCCTCTCTTTGTAGTGGAATACAAGCCCATTTTAGGTCCGAATTAGAGCCCCCAGAAACTGCTCGACTTGGCTGGGGTCTAGGCTGGACTTTTTCTCATTGATCAAGAATCCCAGGCTGAAGAGGAGATCTACTGTCTTCTGGGTATTTGATGGGCATGTTCTGTACGAATCCCATGTTATTAGCCAGTCGTCGAGGTAAGGATATGCTGGAATGGACTGCCTGCGCAGCTGATCCGCTACTATAGCCAGAACCTTCATAAACACCCTTGGGGCTGAGGCAATGCCGAAGGGGAGGATCTTGAACGGATAGGGTTTGTCCTCTATCATGAACCTTAAGTACTTTCTGTGTGATGGCAACATTGAAATATGAAAGTTTGCATCGGTCGTATCCAACGTTGCCATGTAATCCCCTGATAACAGTGGGATTACTTCCGTCAATGTTGTAATTCTGAGCTTTTGTGGCTTGACAAACTTGTTCGCTGGGTGCAAGTCTAACACAGGGAACATGGTGAGATCCTTTTTGTGTACAAGGAAGTACACTGAATAAATACCCTTGTTTACCTGAGGAATGGGGACGACTTCTATGGCGCCCTTTTCTTGAAGGATCGCCACCTCTTCCAGCAGAATCTGCAGGTGTGCTGGCGATAGGCGTCTGGATGTTGGTGGACGGTATTGAGGTGGCCGGTGGAGCTTGATACAATAACCATGGACTATGGTCTTGAGCACCCACTGGTCGGAAGTGACCCCCTCCTATGCGTGAAGAAAAGATGTTAAACGTCCCCCAACCGGGGAGAGGTCCCCGAACTGGCGAGTCATTTCTGAGCGGAGGCCGCAGAGCCTCTTGGGGTTGGAGTTCTACCCCTGCCTTTGACTCTACGCTGACCCCTCTGCTAGTATTGACTGGTGCCAGCTGCGCCATGTCCGGAGTACCATGGTGTACCCCCTGTTCCGTACTGGTTGTGTGGGGAACGGGAAAAGGTTGCCCCCGAAAGGAGCTGAGAGTTACCTCCTCGCTGTTGGTAGGGCAAGCAGTGATTTGATTAAGAGACTTGAGAGTCTCGTGCTCTATTTTCACTGTCTCTAAGGCATCATCCACAGCTTTACCAAACTAATGTGTGTCTTCCTACCGGTTTGTTAATTAGGGAGGCCCGGGTTTCCGGCTTAAAACCCAAGTTCTTGAGCCAGGTGTGTCTTTTAAAAAGAATACCCTTAGCCAGGGTCTGGCCGCCATTTCTGCTGCATCCAATGTGTTCTTTAGGATGTTATGGGTGACCCGTTTCCCTTCCGAGACAACTGCCAGTAGGCGTGATCGTACCGGTTCTGGGACTTCCTGGAGACCCTCCTGCAGTAAGTTCCACAGCACATCACTATAACTTGCAAGCAGTGTGGTGTTATTAGCAATTCTTGTGGAATATACAGCTGAAGTGGTGATGCCTTTGCCGAGGGCATACAACCTTTTGCAGTCCTTGTTGGGGGGCCATTCTGAAGTAGACAATGGCACCCCGGCCCTCTTCCTGGTAGTAGTAACTACTGGGGAGTCTGGAGTGGCATGCCCCGGGATGTACAATGGGTCAGACAGGGAGGCGCGGACCAATTTTTCAACCCAAGGGTTGACGGCCCTCGTAAGTAAAGGGGACAGCAGGGTAGGTGCAATCGAGTTTAGCAGTGGGATTTCCTGACTTGCAGGTGGGTTTTCCTTTAGGATGTCCTCCACTAGGTCAGTATCCTGTACAGCTTCCTGTGTGGCAATTTGGAAAAGTTCTGCAGCCCTTTTCAGGATTGCATTAAATGCCAACTGATCATCAATAGGTGAAGCTTGCCTTTGTAGAGGCGAGGTGGGAGGATCAAGACAAAGGGTGTCTGGGTCAACTGTATGAGTGGGGCAAAGCCAAGGTGCTTCTTCTGAAGGCTGATCCTGGCCCCAATCTGGGCATCGGTCAGATGTGTCATGCACAAAAGGGTCATCATGTTGGTCATAGGGGTCCTCATAGTCCTCTTCAGGTTTTGAAAATTCAAAAACCTCTTCCTGAGGAGTTTGGCTAGAGATTTTTTGTACTTCTTTTGGAAAACTAGGGCAGGGATCCTCCTCCCTAGGTCTCTTAGGGGTGAAAAATGTGTCGGAGAAGTCTACAAATGTGGACAGTTTATTCAAACAGGTTGCAAACCTCACTCTTGTCCATGGAGATGAACCAGAGGGGTCAGGAGGAGGGAGAGGCTCTCCATGAGAGAAGGGGTCCTTAGAAGGAGGGGCCCTGTTAGACAAAGTCTTAGAAAGGGGCTGAGACCCTTCTGAATACTCCTCTCGACGAGAGGATGTGCTTTTCATTATTTGCCACCGAAATAATGTTTGCGAGGCTCTTGCGTAGCTCCAGTGGATTGGGGAGAGATTTCGAAGTGCATGTAGGCGTCAGAGGTTTTCGGCACCGCCGAAACCTTTGGGGCGCACACACTCTTAGATGGGACGTCGACGCTCTTGTGTTTCTTAACAGAGACGCCCTTATGGGAAGACTGCCTAGACGCATGCCGAGACGGTGGATGCAGGGAGGGCAGCCGATCAGGAGGATCGGTAGGCACCGTTGAACCTGTCAGTATGCCCGTTGGCGTCTGTTGCTTTCTCGACATATCCGTCGAGGTAGCTCATGGGGTTGTGCGTTTATCCTTCTGTGGTGCGGGTGTGCCCCTGTCGCCAGGATGTTGTCTCCCCATAGCAGTACCAGTGGCCGGCCTGTTGGGGCCGCGGCCGGGCAACTGCGAACCGGACAGTTCCGCAGAAAGGTCTATGGCCTCCACATCGGAGCCATGGCTGCCGCTAGAATTCTCATCACTCGAGGCGCCTGTGCTGACGGGGTAACCACTCTCGGCCTGCTGCACGGCGTAGGCTGCCCACCGTTTCGTCGACTGATCTTTTAGCGTCTTCGGGCGAAAAAGTTGTCAAGACTTTGCGGATCGCTCGTCATGATCACGAGGCAGACACTTGTTACACTTTCAGTGGCGTCTTCTCCATAGGAGAGGTAAAGGGCAAAAGCCAGACAAGAAAGGAAAAGAGGGCGTAAAATGAAATGCATTCTCAAGAATCAAACCCGGGGCCCAAGAGGGGATCACGGATCAAGATAAACCACAGTGGCTAATGCTTGCTTAATGTGCGAACAAGTATAGATTTTCACCACTTCAGATACAAATCAGAGTGACGTAAGCATGTGATAAGGTCAAATCTAGTATTAGTGTTACTGGTACAAAAACCGTTACATTTTTGTCTGCTCCTAGATGACCAACGTTGATGAATAAATGTAGTCCAACTTAAAATGTTGTACACACAGATCCATCGATGCACATCAATCGGTAGTATGCATTCTCAACGCTTGGTCGTGCCACAGAAAGCCACCAGAACAGTACACCAAGGCTAGCCAAACATACTCAGCATTTTAAAACCCGTTTGCATGGAAACGCTTCGGATGCTGTTTTCAAACATGCTTTTTTGAACTATGTGATTGTTCAGTACAAGCCTGCTTAATTTACATGCAGACCAAAAAGGGTGGAGAGCCACTCATACAACCTACTGCACCACCATAGGGGATGGGGGACGGAACATGGATAGTGAAACTGTCTAAAATATTTCCTACCAAGAGGTTTTATTCTGGATGTGTAGAGAACCTCAGGAGAACGTTAAGACCTTTTTCTGCAGGAGGAGGTCAAGCAGCACGTAAGTATCGGCTTGCATTTGTTCAGTTTACCAAGAATAAGGATCTTCCTTGAACTTGAATGCTGTAAGAAATGTGGTAATAGATCCCTTCATCACAAGAACTTGAAAAGCTGTCTCCTCTTCTTGAGTCACCGGTTGTCACAGAATTTCTAGGACAGTTTAGTTTTGTCCCAAGACGTCTTAAAACATGAAAAGTATGATTGTGAGAGGGGCTCAGGTGAGCATGCACACTAAAGTCAAACGTTTTGAATACTGGCATTACCGTCCACTTATGTACAAAATCGACATTTGACGACGGGCGATGTTAGTGTGCAATGGGATTCCTGTAAAATATCTTCTGCACAGCTGCTTCCTCACTGTTCAATGCTGCACAGAGGATAAAAAGGATCATATCAGCTAAATCGGCTCTCCCAAAGCTCTGTTATCACCACATGGCATATGTTCATGCCACATTTTGAGTATGGGCAGTCCCTACCGAAAATGTTGGTCGCCTAAAAAGATCTGTGCTGCTGGTGAGCTTACTTTTATCCCAGAGCACTGCTATTCTCAAATTGTTAAACTGTGCCATTTCAAGATGGTCAATGTGCTATATCTTCAAGAGAGGTGGCGGGAGGTGTTGCTAGTTATCTAGACTTTTCATCGAAAACAAATGCATCCAAGTCATTTCCATCAAATTTTATTCATCGAAAATCCATTCCATCGAAATGCATTTTCATTGGATAAAATTTGATGCATTTCGATGGATTTTAGGGTTAGGGCAAGGGTTAGAAATAGGGTTAAGGTTATGGCAAGGGTTAGAATTAGGGCAAGGGTTAGAAATAGGGTTAAGGTTATGGCAAGGGTTAGAAGTGGGGTTAGGGCAAGGGTTAGAATTGGGGTTAGGACAAGGGTTAGAATTAGGGTTAGGGTTGGGCTTAGAATTAGGGTTAGGGTTTGGGTTAAGGGGGGTGGGGTGGACGTTGGGGGGAACCCCTCCCAAAATACAATAAACATTAAAAAGTTACAAGGAGCTGTCCAGTGCCGAAATTTCAGCACCATGTAACGTTTAAACGCGGTAAATAAAAGCATCGAAATGCTATCTTTTACATTTAAAAGCACATATCCATTGAAACTTGTCCATCCCTATATTCGATGGAAATGTTTTGATGGCCGCCGCAACCGCAAGCTATATAGGATAATCCCTTGCATGAGGTATGCTGGCAATAACCTACAATGAGGTAAAGTACGTATTAAGACTACTTCGCTATGATAGGATATAAAGCTTCAAGGCAATTAATGGCAAAATGGTCTGAGAAAACACATCACTTGCCAGGCGTTTAAAGAGGTCTTTATGATGCAAACACTGTCTATTTCCCTCTCAAATCAGTTATGTGCATTACACCAGATCCACATACAACTAATTGTTTCATAGCTCCTCTGTAACCATCAGTTACACGCCATTATCTGACTCTACACCCCTCCTTTTCCATCAGGCAGAGCAGCACAGGCAAGGAGAAGAGGCAGGTGTGAGAGGGAGCATTACACGGACATTCCACTTCCGAGCCACTACCAATCCTTTGTGCAGCTCCAAAGCCCTGGATTTAGATTTACATTCTTATCCTATGACCGTATGCAAGTCGCCTTAATTTTTCTGCTTGTTCTTCTGGTTCACCCACACCATTTATCCCCAAGGAATGCCCAACTACAGCATTACTGGGAATATTACTGCGTAATGTGCCCCTTGAAGCCACTATGGCTTCCAGGCCATGGTGGTATGTTTCCACAAGCAGACCACCTGCTCTGCATGTTGTATAGCTCACATCTTTCTTTCCCAGGCAACAAAGGATTACTTCCTGCTTGTAGTCTTAAAATGGCAACCTAGTTTTAGAAGTCCAGTGAGACTGCACAAAGAAATGTGTCTACTCTGTAGGCATGGAAACCTATTTATGTCCACATGAAGTCATTCACTTCCCGAGTAGTCCCTCCATGTCAGGTCTCAAAGTAGCTACGAGTCTATCTGGCCAGATGTATCGTTGGGTGTCTGGTATTCACTGCTGTGTCCACATCCTGAATGTTTGCCTGAGAAGGTTCAAATGTGGTACGCACCCCTGTTTAGAGGTTGCTAAATTTTGAAACATTTTATGCATCTAATTGTAAGCTGGATGTGCATGCAGCTTCTAAAAGTACTGTAAGAATAGGGGTGTCTGCACCATAATGGGCCAAGTGACATGGACATATCACACATAAGTGTGGGGTGGGTGGTGCAGGGGTCTGAGGGATGCGGTGCGTGAGGCACTGAGGAGGGATTGAATGGGAAGTATGGCAAGAAGGGGACGTGGTCCGGGCACTGGCTCATTTGCCAGAAATATGGGGCCGGGGAGAAACACAGGATCTCAGAGTTTCAGTGCCCCTCCCAGGTCTCACACTCTAATGTCAGTCTCTGTGGTTAGCATTTAATGCCCCCCAATTCATCACGTTTCCGAATCACTGATTATATTTTGTTTTCACTTTCTGTGAAACTCCAAGCAGTTGCATTACTTCTGTTGCTGCCAAAAATATAACTTTTACATAATTTCTGACTTAAGTATTTCTCTCTCTATAATATATTCAAATACAGTCATATACCATGGATGGTATCTGGACTTTTCATCGAATGCAAATGCATCTAAGTCCGTTCCATCGAATTTTATTCAACGAAAATCATTTCCATCGAAATGCCTTTTCTTGTAATAAAATTCGATGGAATTCCATGGATTTTAGGGTTAGGGCAAGGGTTAGAATTAGGGTTAGGGCAAGGGTTAGAATTAGGGTTGGGGTTAGGGCAAGGGTTAGAATGAGGGTTAGGGCAAGGGGAAGAATTGGGGTTAGGGCAAGGGGAAGAATTGGGGTTAGGGCAAGGGGAAGAATTAGGGTTAGAGTTAGGGTTAATGGGGGTGGGCGTGGGATCTGAGGGGTGGGGTTAGGGTCGAAAAGAGTATGGATATGTACTTTTAATGTAAAACATAGAATTTCTATGCATTGATTTTCGATGCATATTTTTCTATGCATTGTCTTTTCGATGCATCTTTTTTGATGCATACACCATAAACCATCATGGGCACACACATCAGATCAATTATAAACCAGGAGAAGGACCCTCATATGCCAGTTACAGAGCAATGTTAAATCCAGCCTGATATGGAGAGCTGCGGTCTCAAACAGTGAAGTACTACCATCTTATGCCAGGTACAGACAGATATGCTAGGTTCAGGTATCATATGTGAGGAACTGTCTTATGTGGCTAGATGTTTAATATCATACGTTTTGTGTAGCTTCATTCATCTAGATGCAGCTTTGTTGGGCCCAATGCATGCTCGTCCCCTCCCATGTAGTGGCTGATTTAAGACAAAGGGCCCCATAATCAAGAATATCAAAAATGGCCAGTGTAGATGGATTATAGAGCTAGGGATATGTAGATTGCAGATGGTCTTCGATGAGGCATGTGTGTATTTTTGTGATAATTAATCTACATTGTTTCTATATGGTGCAAGCTAAAAGCAATCGCCTTTTATGGGCCAAGGTGTCTTGGTTTCACAGTTTCAACTTCGCCAATAGAGTATATCCATTCCTATCCCATTCATAGTTTTGGAATAATGTAAGTTATGCAGCATTTGTGAAGCACTTACCTGGATGTTTACAATGTTATCCGTCATGAGCAGAAATTGTTAGTGTTTATTAAAGCCGATTTGCCAAACCACATCATAATTCCTCCAGAAAAAAAGAATAAGATTGGGTAAAACAGTACATTTGATCCTCTTGTTTTTCCATTCTAGGATGAACAGTTACTAGTGGGAAGCACTTAACTCACTGAGCCATCAGCATATCTTTCTACACACTGTGTAAAAAGTGGGTAATTTCTGAAATGTGCAGAAATATAGAGATGGGTGCGTTCCTACATGTGTTGCTTGTGGTGGTGGCGGCTCACAAGGTGTACAAGAAACTGCAATTTTGAAAAGATGAATGTGACTGTAGAATTATTTCTTTCAGACCAACAGTGATTTTTCACTAATGCAAACAAGTAAGGGGTGAAATAAATCCCTTTCTACATCTATGTGTTGGGCCAGTGGTTGCAGAGCCAGTGCCAGGGGCGCAACAGCATTCTCAGGAGTAGCAGCTGGCACAAGTATGACAGGGGTGAAAAACCAGACCAAGACACATTTTCAGAAAAAACATTGATTGGAGTTTTCACACAGAATGGAAAAACAGAATTTCCGGATGGTCAACTCAAGATGTCTCATCTCAACCTGGCCCAACTTGACCCTAGTCTCAGGATAAGAGGGCGATTCTTGTTAGTGGATAACTCTGATTGCATTCTGTGGGTGTTTGGGAGTTCATGAATTTGACCTTGGGAAGCCCCCTAGGGTGCATTCCCCTCAGCATCACTTTTATGTGAGTTGGTCAAGAAATGCACTCAGAGATATCATTGGCCCGGGACACCCCACTCACTTCCCCCTTAGCCCACTACCGCTTGGATTGTGATATCTAGAAAACCTTGTAGAAGGTGGTAATGCCTTTTGTTCTAGTAGTCCCCTCCAAAGGAACAGGTTTGGCTCTTCATGGGTCTTGTGTCCAGGATTTTCATCATTACTCTTTCCGTCAGGTTCTTGAAAGCACTTCTTTTAGCTGGGATTCTCTGTTATTTTGGAGGAGACATTACATTTGGGAAAGAAGAAACGCTTGGATCGCCACAGACTTCTCTTTTTCAATTGTAAACTTCACTAATGTGATTTGGTTACAAGGAATAAGGAGGGTTAACCATTAACCTTTGCCATTGTCTTTATTTTAAGCAAACTTGGGGGTATTTTCGCATGAGGTAATGTCCTCTTCTCCTTTTAACAGGAATAATTTCCTCTCGTCATTGTCAACCCTGAACTGTCGACTCATTCTGGCCAAGGCTTCTGTTAGCATTAGAATCAGGATTTGACCAATGCTTTCTTTCAAATGTTCAACCTGTCACTCAAGCTGTGAACATTTTTCCGCACTCTCTGGACAAAATGGTCTTTGGTTATATCTTTGCTCTTAGGAGACTAGTTGTGTGGTTCCAATAACTTGATTCATGTATTGTTTCATTTTCACTCACCCTGGTAATGGCACCTGCTACTCTGGAACCTAAGAGGTAGGTAACTTTCTTGGTAGTGGGTTTTAGAAGGTGGTGATTGGGTTCTTTCCCTGGGAAGATACTCCTGGGTTTGGACTATATCTCTCGGAAGGGTGAAAGTACTTGTATCCCAGGACAAGAATAGAACCTACATTCAGAGGGGTAATGTAAGTCTCAGATTTCGTCAGATCAATAATTTGCATGCCAGTTGGAGGGCTGGGCAGTTGGCTTTGAACAGAGGGTTTTCTATGTCTGTTGGGATTCTTAACAGCAGACAAACATATATTTGGGACACCTGTCTGTGTGCCACTGAGGAGTACTTCTCCCCTCAGCAACTTTAATTTCGGCCGGACCAGGCATTTGTTAGGGATTAATTTCTTTAATGTTGGGAGTTATTTGGTTCTTTATTTCATAGATCCTTGTAAGACCTAGAGTCAAAGTCGCAAAATAATCAAGTCACTACTTATTTTTTAAGGGCATGGAAGAATGTAGTTTTCAAATCTTGACTTTTGGTATCGACACATAGAACAATTTGGGCAAATGTGCACTTGAGTTCCTGAGGGAATTCCTTAGGTCAGTGGTTTGCAACCCGTGGCTCGCCAGATGTTTTGGACAGTGACTCCCATACGATCTCATGACTGCTAGATAGGACTGATGGGAGTTGTAGTCCAAACATCTGGGGAGCCAAAGGTTGCCCTAGGAGAATGATCTTGAGCACATATAGGCTGTCTTTGAGGGATTCTTGTAGAATTCTGCGAGTTGAAAAATATTTAAAAATGTTTGCTTTGTAACATTTGTAATGATTTAGATCTTCAAGCCCACCAAGAACTAGAACATGTGCGAACGGACATTTTATCAATTCAATGTTGTTTTGTTAATTTTTCAAACCGAATGAAGTTATCTGCTTGTACAATCGGGGGGCGTGGCTAGGAAGCCATGTGAAAGGACGTGTCTGTACGGGGGCTCCCGAAGATCCGCACATTATCCGACTGAAAACAGTGCAAGGACCGATGCAATTTTGCTGAGACCGATATGACTGCGCGCATGAATCTCAGGTGAACGTGAGGTTATGTTTCGACACGGGCCTGCACCGTGAGAGCGCAACAAAAAGTTAAAAGAAGATCTGGAGGCGAGAGTGCGTTGAACGAGAAAATGGCCGCCGCCGCCGAACGAAGGAACAAAGGGGTGCTTGATCTGGGCGCCTGTCGGTCGCACTGGAGCATGGTGATGGTGTAGGTGCATGACGCGGGTGCATCGAGGTCATTAAGGACACCCAGTCCTGCGAGGCCGACGGCGTGGACCTGGGAAGGGAGCAGGGCCTGATCGAAGATACTTTATACCCGGATTGTGTGGTGTGACCGGGAACTGTGCCCCGGGCCCTTTGTGGCCTAAAGTGGACCTCAGAGGGTGAGACGCGACCTGGCCTAGCTAGGTAAACAGACAAGATGGCCGGGGGTGCCGGAGGACAGAGGAACTTAGTGTCAGAGAAGTGGTGATAACAACGGGGCACCCGCAGGGCGCACTGTGAAACTCTGCCCCAGATCCGAGCGGGGATTGAAGGACGTGAGACATGTCTAACAAGCCCCTGAGAGCGAAGACCAAACAGCACACGCTCGACGAATACGCTAAAACGCCTCCCGGCCCAGACGGAGCCAAAAGCAAGGACAAAACGCAAGCCAAGGAAATGGCCGCCGGGGGTGCGAACCACGAGGTCCTCGCTGCGATCGCAGACCTGAAAGCGACCTGGGAGACCAAGCTCCAGCTCGCTGTGGCTGAACTGAAGACCGCAATGGAACTCCAGGTCGGGGCAGTACAGGAGGACGTGAACCTCCTAAGGCAGGACGTGCGTACCCTGGCAGAGCGTACAGAGACTTTGGAGAAAGAATTGGGCCCTACCGCGGCGGACTGCGCTGTGCATAAGCGTGAACTCCATGCCCTGGTGCAACGCGTGGGCAACTTGGAGAGTAGGGCGGAGGAGGCAGAAGGGCGCGCCCGGAGGAACAACATTCGCATCGTAGGCCTGCCGGAGGGAACTGAGGGCCACAATCCAACGGAATTTATTGAAAACATGCTACTGCAGGAGATCACGGGAGGCACCCTGTCGCAGGGTTTTGCGGTTGAGAGAGCGCACAGGGCCTTAACTAGGAAGCCACCACCGGGAAACCCGCCCAGGCCAGTGATAGCTAAGATCCTTAATTACCGGGACCGAGAAAGGATCCTTGAACACTTCCGCAAGGGAGGCACAATACAACGAGGAGCGGCGAATATAACGGCCTATCCCGACTACACCCTGCAGGTACAGCGCAGTCGTATGAACTTCGGAACGGTAAAGAGGAGATTGCGGGAAGCGGGGCTTAAATACATGTTGCTCTATCCGGCCAAACTGAAGGTCTTCTTTCAGAGCAAGCTACTGTTCTTTGTCACCCCGGAGGATGCTATGGAGTGGTTGGATGCACACAACTGCCCTCAGGAGTCAGATGTTCAGACGGCCGGTGGAAAATAAAGGACGAGATAAGTAACGCTGTAGGCCCGGTCGGGCCATGAACATTGGGACTAGATTATAGTCACTGAACTCGCTTGAGAACATGCGCGCGTCAGGGGTTATGAAACGTGGTCCTTGCGCGGACATGGTTGCGAAGTTGTGGAGCCACCTGAAGCCACCCTTCACACCCCCTTTTTGTGTTTAGTTTAGTCGCTGTTAGTAGGGTGACACCCTGTCGGGTTCTCTATTTGGGTTTCCAAGGAGGACCGAACACAGGGATGCCTGAGATCCAGGGATGGAGCTGGGCAGTGGTTGGGGGTAGGGGTTTGGGAGGGAGTTTTAGTTTTTGTATGAGCCTGAGGGTGGAACCGGGAGTGGGTGTTCGCAAAGTGGGGAGGGATTGCCTTGGATGGGGGGAGGAAACTACTGATAGGCCATGGGAGACCTCAGGATACTAACGTGGAACGTTAGGGGGCTTAACAGTTACCTCAAGCGAAATAAAGTCATGTTGTATCTCAAGAGGCAGAAGATAGACGTAGCCCTGCTACAGGAGACACATCTAAAGCGAGAGAAACTGGAGCTGGTAGGGAGGAAGTGGAAGGGAACAGTGGTAGGATCAACGTACTCCGCCTATGCCAGAGGAGTGCTGGTGTGGGTGGCGCCACACGTCCCATTCAAGCTAATTGAGGAGGTTGTGGAGGAGGATGGGAGGTTGGTTATGGTGAGGGGGCTGGTAGAGAACAAAGTAGTGTGCATTGTAAATACATACGCGCCTAACCAGGAAACGGCGACATATTTTAGGACGCTGTGCACCAAGCTCAGCGTTGGGATGGGGGGCACGGTGATATGGGGTGGTGACTTTAATTGCGTGTTGAACCCCAAGGAGGATAGGTCGGATGACAAGATGGCTGGGCCCGGTCCGGCGGCTAGGGTATTGCAGACGCTGCTGGCGGATTTTGGCCTAGTTGATGTGTGGAGAGCGAAACACCCGAGCGCGAGACAATACTCGCACTATTCGGCTCCGCATCTACTGCACACGAGGCTTGACTACTTTTTCACCACGCCAGACATAGTCGCGGAGTGCGACCATATAGAATACAGGGCGAGGGTCCTCTCTGACCACTCACCCCTGGTCATGCGATGGCAACTGTATCCCCCACGAGCGCGTATACCAACATGGCGCCTAAGGGCGGAGGCGCTCAAAGACCCCGCCTTCAGAGAGGATATCAGGGAAGAGATAATTGCTTATTTTGAGGTGAATAAAGGGAGCGTTAAGTCGGCTGGCACCTTATGGGAGGCCTTTAAGGTCGTAATGCGGGGGATCGCCATTGCGAAGTCTAAGGGATTGATGGGGGGAGTCCTGGCGGATTTGCTGAGACCGCGCTGGAGGAGGAGCTGAAAGGTGGTGGGACAGATGCAGAGGCGGTCTCTAAATTGCAACAAGAGTGTGCGGAACATTGGGACAGGCTCTGTAATTTGAATTATAGAAAGTATACTGAGAGACTGCATGCGGGGGGAGATAAAACGGGCCGACTCTTAGCTTGGCTGTACAAGAGTGAGACCCCACGATCCCCGATCAGAATGGTAACCAATGAAAAGGGGGAGGAGGTAGACACCCAAGAAGGCGTGAACAGGGCATTCGTGGAATACTATAAGGTCCTATGCGAAGATTGCGAGGGGGGCAGCCAGGAGGAGATAGACGAAGTGCTGGAAGATGTAGGCTTGCCCAAGGTCAGCGACGAGGAGCGAGAGGAGCTGGATGCTCCGATCACCCTGGAAGAGCTGAAGGAGATTGTGAGACAGTTGCCCACTAGTAAGACCCCAGGGGCAGATGGGTTCCCCAGTGAATTTTATAAAGTTTATGCAGAGGAAGTGCTCCCGCCCATGTTGGAAATGCTCAACGAAGCGTACGAGATGGGATGGTTGCCGGAGTCACTTAGGGAGGCGATTATAATACCGCTCCCCAAGCCAAATAAACCGGGACATGATTGTGGCTCCTACAGGCCCCTGTCGATGTTGAACCAAGATAGTAAGATCCTGACAGCTGTCCTGGCTACTAGAATGCGTAGAGTGATCGGCAAGTTGATCCACCCTGACCAGACGGGCTATGTCCCTAATAGGAACATCACTCGCAACCACAGGCGCCTCCACAGGGTGGTCGAGTGGGGTGGTGGTGAGGACGGCGAAATGGTGATAGTAGCATTGGACGCGGTTAAGGCGTTCGACTCTGTTCGATGGCCTTGGCTGCTAGCGGCTCTGAAAGGGTACGGGATGGGACCAGGTTATGTTAGGTGGGCCGAGATGTTATACAGTGCACCACTGGCCAGGGTCCGTACGGGCGCAGTGGTGTCAGAGAGATGCCAGTTGGGCAGAGGCACTAGGCAAGGGTGTCCTTGGTCCCCTATGTTGTACATCCTGGCCCTAGAACCCTTGGCGATTTACCTCCGGCAGCAATATGACCCGGTCGGCATCGAGGTGGGAGGAGAGTGTCACCTTATATCCCTGTATGCGGATGATATGCTGTTATACCTAAGATACCCAGAAGAAAATTTGCAGTATGTCTTAGAGGTGATGGGGAGGTACGCCTGGTTGTCCGGTATAGCGGTAAACCCTCAGAAATCCACTCTATTTCCGCTGGGGGGCTATGTGGGGACTCCAGTGGAGAGGTTGCCAGTGTTGCAGATCCCGTGGGCGACGAGATCCTTTAGATACTTGGGGATTGATGTGTATCATACGACCGTGGAAGAGCACAAGTATAACACTGAACTTGCTGTGGGGAAGATCGAGAAATGTATGAGGTTCTGGGAAAGATTGCCACTAGCGATGATGGGCCGAGGAGCCATGCTTAAAATGGTGGTGCTGCCCAGGCTTCTGCATTATTTTAACAACATCCCCTACATGATTCCTAAGAAGTTTTTTGTGAGGCTACACAGTGTTTGCAGAGAATTCCTGTGGCACGGCATGCGCAACAGAGTCGCACTGTGGAAGCTGCAGAACTTCTATGAGAAGGGCGGAATCAAGCTGCCGAACTTTGAGGCATATTATGTAGCAGCGCAGCTACAATATGTGTCCAGGTGGCTCTCTGATGAAGAGACCCCTGAACACAGGCTGTTTGGAAGGGATTGCTCCCCTTTTTACTTGCGAGAGGTGATCTGGGTGGCTAATGCATGCATGAGGGAGCGGCCTAGTATGCTAGCTTTGGGACGGAACATGTGGAAACGGGCCTGCCGGATGATGGGCAACCCTCTGCCGTGTGTATTGCAGTTCCCATTGGTCGCACTGGCGAGGGGAGATGGGCAGCTCAGGGCAACCATTCGGATATACTGGGAGTCAGTGGGGTTGGTCACCATGGGAGATATTTGGCAGGATGGGACCATCTTGGAGTTCGAAGAATTAGAGGCAGGGTCGGGACTGCACAGGGGTCAATATATGACATATCACAGGATAGTGCAGGAGATCCGGAATAGGTGGCCCGAAACTACCCTGGCCGATGAACCGGATGCCCCGGCGGAGATACTATATGACACATCGGAGGGCGGGCACGAGGTCTCTAGGTTGTATGAGATGTTGATGATGAAGGCTGGGAGCGATTTAGGGCACTTGAGACTGGAATGGGAAACGGAGATGGGGGCCCCGATGACAGAAGGGTTGTGGGAGCGAGCCCTTGGGTATCATAAAAAAGTATCGAGAAATGCCAGGTTCAAGCAAATACAGCTTTATATAACGCACAGAGCATACCTGACCCCTTTGAGAATATCCAAATTTCGGGGTGTTGGACGCCAGGCGTGCCCCAAGTGCGACGAGGAGAATGCAGACATGATACACATGTTTTGGGCGTGCCCAGTAATTGCAAGCTATTGGGGCGAAGTGGCGCAGAAGCTGGCAGGAAAGGGTGTCACACTCAAAGTGGATTCAGCTTGGGCCTGCTTACTGGGGGGATATCCCAGAGCGCGTAAACTTAGACATGTCGATAAATTGAAAGATCTGGCTTATGTGCTTGCTAAACGTAGGATTGCCATGGGTTGGAAGGAGTGTCATAAACCACGAACGGAGGTCTGGTGGAGGGATCTCCAAAAATGGGCGGAGGCCGAGACGGCTGTGTGGCGAGATGCCAGTATCGCAGGGGAGGACGAGGAAATGTGCTCTCTTGCGGCATGGAAACTGTTGATAGCTGAACTGTTTGGAACGGGGTCAGCTTCAATTGACTCAGAGTGCTGACGCCCCCTCACCCACAGCGGACACCAATGGCGAACACCATACAGGCTCATAGGGGGGAGGGATGGGGATTGCAGTGTTGTTTGTTGTTAAACGTGTTTATCTATGTTCAAGTTGTAATGTTGTGTGGTTTATATATATAAAATAAAATATATTTTAAAAAAAATCTGCTTGTACAATCTTAAATGTTCCCAAACAGATGAATTTGCATATCTGTGTTAAGGGAGTCATAAAGCTTTGTATGGCTTTAATCTGTTTGATTGGGTCTTTCACAAACTCCAAACATGATTTTCTTTTTTACTGTCTCCACACTTGAGTCCAACAACCCTCATCGAAGTCAGAGCCACTACTTGAATCCTCCCCTCCCGGTCTGCATATTTGCCCCCTTTCATAATGACTGTAAGGAGGTTTTCTATGTGAGCCGTATAGGATCCTCGCTCTTCTCTCTTTCCCATTGGTCTTCTGGGTCATGGACCCGAAATCTTTTCTGAGGTGCTGGATAGTAAGGCATGTCTCACCCTCTACCTAGGGGACATGGGATATCCCCATCATTCTTGGCATAGATTGGTTCTTTAAAATGCCCTTTTTAGGTTGCACGTTTTGTCTCTCAATGTCAGCCGAACAGGCCAAGTGGTCTCACTGTTTTATCATGCACTGCAAATCTTGCTCCCTTAAATAATTTTCATACCTGGATTCATTCTGTTTGGGAGTGTTTTAATTTCATCTCCTGTCCACTCCTGACATGGTAATTGTGCCACTCCCCTCTCCTCCCCCTTAAATCTCTCTATATCCTTCTGTATCTGAAAGGAAATTCAATTTTTCCTGTGCATCTAGGTGAGTTATCGGAAACGGAAATGGGAGGTCTGGTCCCGACTGGCTAGGTGTGCCAAGACACCAGTACGACTCTGGAAAGATCAGGGCAGTGGGGAGGTAGTCTGAGGCATTGGTGAGATTCTCCATTCTTCAAAGAAACACATCTGTCTGCAAGTTTTAGATTGTGATTCTGAATTGCTTTGGTTTCTTGTCTTAACCTAGAATTATGGTGGCTTTCAATTATCTGCAGTTACTCCAGACCAAGTGTTGCCTAGATTCCTTCAGATTGGCTTGGCTACTATCAAATGCTCATTTTGGAAGCCAGGTTTTCTTTCATGTTTTGTAATCTTTTTATTTCTGATAAAAATGTGTTTTTTTCCACCGACTCTTGGCTGTTAGTCTGCCAGCCAGCTAATTTTTTCTTCATGTGTTTTATTTCACATTGCATAATCAAGACTTCTCTCTCAATGTTACATTCTCTTCCATTCTTTGTGTTAACTCATGCGCAGTGGCCTCACTTTGGTCACACTACTTGTGCCTGTGCCATCTCTAAGGGGAGCTGATGTATTTTCTTCATTGCTGCATCTTTTTCTTTTGCCAAGTCTTTTGCTTCTTAATAATTTGTATATAATTACATAGCTGATCAGTCTGTGAATTAACTTCCTTCACCACAATTCTGCAGTGATCTGTTTACTTTCTTTCATTTGTGTTTTTATACTTACAATGCCATCTAATAAGCCATCAGCATAAGCAGTTTGATTATTGATTTTGGCTTTGAACTTGTGTCTGTAGGCACTAGCAATGAATTTCATTAGTCTGTGAATGTTCTCTCCCTAGGCATTATTTTGCTTCTCTACATACCTTCAGTTCCTCTCGTGTTGTCTCTGTTAGAGTGTTGTTCTGTAGTAACAATTGCTCGTCACACGCTCATTTTATTTCATGCTTGTGCCGGTGCGGCACTGCACAGCTTCCTTTAAGGGGACCTGCCCCCACCACGAACCTGATTGGAGCCAGAACGAAGGAGAAGGCTTTCCCGTGGGAGAGTGTCAGGCCGACTGAGTTCCCAGACAAGAGGGAGAAGGAGTCCAGCGAGCCATGGGTGATCACCAGGAGCCATTGAAACCGCAATGCCAGGGACAATATGGTATGCCTCGGAGGCTGCTCTCTTCCCCAACAGAGCGGGAGATCCTAAAGGCAGCGGCTGCAGATGGCTGACCATTTTTCCAGACCCAGGGATCAGAGGACGCCTAACCACTGTAACAGGGTAGGCCACAACAATACTATAGATACGCATAGCAGGAGCTGCCCTTACACTGCAGACAAGGGTGAAGGGTTCCAATTTCACGCAGTTGAAGGTCCACACTCCCCTTCAACGCATAGGCAAGGTATGAACCAAAGGGGCAGTGGTCCGACCTAGAGGACGTTGGCAACCAATGAGACGTGAGGGTTGGGGGGATATAAGCAGATTCCAGGCTGAGCCGAACAAGAGTATGCCTGAGCATATTAAGAAAAGGAAGCCCTACCCATCAGATATTGTAGCAAGGAAGTAACTGGTACAAACATGGGGCATAATATTAAACAAGCATTGGCAATGGCTACACAATTTGTGCTTTTATGTAGGCCAGGCACTGCAGTCATGGTATTAACTGGCCATTGATGGTATGCATGTGTAAAATGGGGTGAATATCTGGGCATCTAATAGCAGCGGCTGGCAAATGCCTAATATGTATACACAAGAAAACTATTGGCTTTGCCAATGCCTGTTTTTAACAGGACTTCAGTGAAGGACACGCATAGTGCTTATAAATCGAGTGGCTGAAGGGAGACCTGGTCAAGATATTGTTTTACAGCAGTATCGCGTTTACAGCTCCAATTAAATCAATAACCCTCAGAAGACTGCGTTGAACAAACACTGGCATGCACTTTGAGCTCGCTTTAATCATGCCTTACCATCCAACTTTGCACTCAAAGAGTTCCCATGAGGTGGTTTTTTGGGTGGGAAAGTGCAGGAACTGGGTGGGAATGGCCATAGGGATTAGCATGGCCATGGACAGTCAATGGGTGGGCAAATACCCAAACACATACAAGCTTTGTACTTCCTTATATGCCATTTCTCCCTATCTGTACAATAGTTTCAGCTTAGAGGTGGCATAAGCACCACCTAATAGCTCAAACTAAAAAAGAAGTATGATTAACCTACCTCATTTGGTTTGGTCATGCAACAGTCATCCTTCACGGTGCATCACTAGCTTGTTGCATAAATATACATTCTGCTGAGGTCTTTCTAACATTCTGTAAATTGGTAAAAAATCTTGTGCATTTTCAACCAACCTGTCTACCATCATCTTAAGGTGGCAGAAGAGATGGGCAGTAACGTTCATAATCATTTATTTCTCTTCCCTAGCCATGGAGGTTAGGTATAACATTTATAACGCTTCATCTAGCAGGCCTTCTGTCGTCCAAATATCTGTTCCATCTTTTTCAACAATATTCTTAATTTCATTTTAAAATTGTGAACATTAACTCGTGTCGCACCCAGACATTGTGAACCTGCATAACATCTAGACAGAATTGTGAATGATAGCAATGGACACATTAAGTAATAATTGTGAACATTAGCCTGCGTCGTACCTAAATAAGATTGTTAATGTTACCAAGTGCCACATTTGAATATAATGGTGAATATTGGCATGCGTCCCATATGGACAGGATTGTGAATATTGGCCAGTGCCGGATGAAGATAGAAATGCAGAGGTATTCACGTGTCACATCTAGAAAGAAGGTGGAAATTCAGCACATATCACTTCTGGGTAGCGAAGCCAATTGCCAACCCACTAACAATTTCACCCCTCTGCATACACCTCTCAAACTCCAACCAAACACAACCACATCCCTAAAGCACAACAAACCACACAAACTTCATTACACCGCAACAACAAAACAAACCACACATAGCTTTGCACAACAACACATGATGGCTACCGACCGGAAAGCACCCCCAAGCCTAGTGAAAGGTGTTAACCAAACTGAAGCTGCCAACAGCACATCACTGTTCGCTTGCACTTATCCCGCTCGTTCCCACTAACTCGCCCCCCCCCTTTCCTTTTCAGATCCGCCAGAGTGTCATGGGACCACTCCGGTGGGGATAGTGCGCAGTAGAAATATCCTTTAACATTAACATCTTTCCATGACTGGAGATGCTGCATCGGGCATTACCCATGCAGGAAATATCTGGTTAGTGCATGATCAAACAGCCACTTACAAATCAGCCCTGAGGTCCTGTGGTGTCATGGCCAGATTCTATAATTGATCACAAGTATGGCTCAATCTATATGACATTAACAATGGTGTCACCAAATAAACCATCTACCTGAATTATATTTCTCACTTCAACAATTCAATTATTCTCTCAAGACACAATTTAGTCTATGATTAATTTTATCTCTTAATTATGCCCGTAGCATTCCAATAAGAACAACCTGTCTAGTCTAATCTGACAATACAAAAGGGAACATCAAATTCCAGGCATGAATGGAATTTCACACATTAGTGATCTTGGCCTTATTTTGGGATACTTGCTGTATGAGTGTGTCAACATGAATGATGTCATCTACTTAATGTCACGGCAACAAAGCCCCATATTATGTAAGCTATATAAATGGACATGTCGTTCTTTTCACTAAGCAGGTACCACAGGTTCAATGCCCCTTAGTAAACAGTTCCACCCCATAATTCTGGGACAATAAACCGGTTGCTTGATTAAAACCTGAGTTTATTTTAATTAATCGACAGCTGGTCCCTTACTCTATGCAGATGAAGTCACCACAAGTCGTCAAATATAATTTACATGGGATTATTTACCCAACATTCAGTCACGAAATAGAACAATTAATAGTTCTAACAATTCAAATCCTAAATAATACCAGAGCACCTCTAAGCAGCATTTAATTCTAAGCCCACAATGTGTCTTTATAGGCCAGTATAAAAGCACTTTCCAATTCGTCATTTACATCAAACTTCAGCCAACAGCTAACTAGTCCGACACATTTTACTTTCTTCAGTATCAAAAAAAGTAATCGTATCAGAGAAAGGTTGCATAGAAAAATGACGTGGACGGACATCCTCATCACCCCGGTGTAAAAATACGGTTATGAATTTCAAATCTATGTGCATGCGATTTAAATGCAGCCTCAAACAAATTATATAATTCTGCAGGTTTGGGTCTAAAAAACAGTGCTACCAATTTACAATGCTAGTATACTCACCCAAGATAGGTGGGGCCAACTTGCTTAATAATATTACATTCTAAATCAGTTTTTGATTTATATCTGATCGCAGTAATATGGTACATTAATAAAAGATGGATTTTGTCATTCCTCGGCTTAGATGTACGTCTGAACCAGTGGGAATAATTTAAGGGCTAATTTTACCATAAAGTTAGTAATATTTAGAATTTTGTTTAATCAATGTAGGAAATTCAAATTTGGACTGCTTAAATAGAGAACGATCTCACGATCCCAACACACCCAGCCCGATGTTGTTAAGACAAATGGCTGCAATGTTACAGGCAAAATCAGTTTTTATATGTTAAGTTTTATGCTTTAATCAGGGCCTTCATTTAAAAGGCTGGGCATGATCTTGTCCTTCAGCAAAACGACTCATGTAAATAAGCCTATGTAATTGCTCCCATCAATGATAGATGTAAATAAAATGACAGTTTCCCTTTGTTCTTCTGCATTAGGAAAACCTTTGGGTTTATGGCAATGCAAATATCAAAAGCTGTCACTTTAATGGAAGAATTTCCTTTTGTGGCTCGGAATTAAAAGAAAAGGCTTTGGCCAGAAAATTCTAATCTCAAATCACACGGTAAATCTCACTTTGTTATTTTAACTTATTTTTGAAGCATTCCCTTGAAAGATGCTCCCAGGTGTGTGGGCTGCGTTGCTCTGGGTTGAAACTCTGGTCAACCTGAAGTCAGCACAATATAGGGCTGAAATGAAAAAAAAGTTATGCAAATCAATACAAAAGAACCAATGCTTTCTGACATTTATGTTATGTTATTAGGCATTTGTATAGTGCCTTTTTTACCATTGGTATGATCTCAAAGCGCTGTGGGTTGAACACCCTCAAGAACTGTAGTCCAGGTCAGTGGAGAGTAGTATGGGTGTGGACTCTGTGTGGAGCCAGGCTGAATTTTCATGGTGGGTAGGTGCATTCTAATGCTAGGAGGGGTGTGAAGGTTGTGTGAGATCAGTAGTATGTGTGCAACAAGGACAATTTGTCTTGGGGGCAGCTGCATTCTAGTGCAGGTTGCGCTTGTATATGAGATTATGTGTGCAGGTAGGCCAATATTTTCATGGGGGATAGCTGCGTTCTAAAGATTGTTGAGGTATGCATGGTGATGTATAAATGTGTGCAGCGGGGCCAATTTAATTGTGGGGTATAGCTGCATTCTATTGTTTGTTGGTGCAAAGGAGAGAGTCAGCATTTTGGTATGTGTGAGTATCTGTACAGTTCAAAGAGGTCCCCCATTCCAGATTATCTTCCTGTGTCTGCCGAGGTAGCTATTGCCTCTGATTTTTAGAGGTTTGGTGCTTTAGTTCTCCAGGAACATTCTCAGTCTAGTGTGGAGTTAGTTCGGTTTGCCAAGCTTAGCCGTATCTTTCCCCGACTTAACAGTATCATCAGTGTTGACTTGGCCCATTCCCAAACCTTTACTGGGCCTAGCGATTGCAGGTTTATGGTCATCCCTGTGTCTACTTGAGCAAGTAATTGATTATACAGTGAGATATGTAAAGAAAACACCATATTTTTATAAACTTGTTCAATAATCAGCAGTGGTTAAGAAAATAAATACTGTGTTACCTTAAAGAGCCTTTCAATAAAATGGCTCCATTTGATATACAGCAGGGAAACCACATAAGCACGTCATTCAGAATACTTTACAACATCCTATCACTTAACTTTTGTCAATTTAAACAAATATCTATTTAGAAACAGCTAGAACCTCTTGGGTATTTAATTGTATTTCGGACCAACTCTGACACCTCTGTATTTCTGATATGCAGTTCCATGATTTGTAGGGAGTGAGCTTTCAGTCCAACCTGCTGTTCATTTAAAGTCATTTAATACCTAGTGCATGGGGTCAATTCACAAGGGTGTTCCTGGTGTATGTGGGGAAACTCCATCCAATTTGTGAGGTGCGGTTTCTCAATGGTACAGGTAAATATTAGTATCCCATAAGAGCACCTGTGTTGTAATAGTTGAATAAGAATGAATACAGACACACAAAAAAAATAAACTATTATTTCGGCACTGCTTCATTTTAAATTAAGGCAGTCAGTCTCCATTTGTATTTCATTCTCCCTACACTGGGCCATCTGCCTCACACTTGAAAGAAGCAGCACCTTTTTTCGCCATCAGTTTACTTTAGGGAAACTGTTATGGGTTCCATGTATCTTTACAGAACGCTCTCCATACCATGCCTGGGCCCATCATCCTACTCTGACTCGCAAATAACCCATGCCCCCTTGGTCACCCACTAGATGTCCCCCATAATCAGACAGGGGCTTCATCTCACAGCTGATACTGCTGGCTACCCCTAACTGATGTCTATAAACACTATTCGCATTTGACCCATTGGATAACAATGGGAGAAAATCTGTCCAAAACCGTGACTTGTGCCGACTATATACAATTTTTTATCAGCTCTAGATGACTAACTACAGCACTTTCTTTTTTTATAACTATTTTATGACATTGGATTTTTCCATCCTTCTCAAAACGTTATCTTTAACATTTCATTTGGACTCAAAACTGAACCTTGAACATTTAATGACTTCAGTAGCAGTCAGTACTAAAAAAAATTCCATCCTTAAAAGTTAGAAACCTCCAAAACACTGCATTTTCTCTTCTGCATAAAACTTATAGGAATATATTTTTACTAGTATATTGTGTGGCCAATCCCTTATTGTACATTGCTTTATTTTAAACTGTACCTTTTTACCACCTATTCCGTTCTAAGAGTGTAGTCCTGGAGTGGGCAGCCACATTTACCCCTCACAGAGTCAAGCATCTACGGAGCAGTCCTGCAACTTGGGTAAGGATTCATCTTACTGTACCCCTACACACTTTGTGTTTAGGAAAGACTAACGCCCTACCTCACCCCATCTTCATACGTTATCTCTTACTTGTGTTTTTTACCCTCAGACTCTGCCTTTTACTCTAATGAAAGAAGTGCGAGAAGCAGTATATTTGTTCTATAGTTTGTATATTTTGGTGCGCACTGAAATGTGTTAACTGTTGGCAGACATTTCTGAATGTGTACACAAAATCTTACCTTTCCGTCATCAGTGAATTTGATTTTTGTGTTCACTTTATACTTCTTTTTCAGCACCTTTTTGGCTCCTTTTACTTTTGTTACTTTCTCAGATTTCTTAGGTTTCAAAGATGACACTTCATCTTCACTCTAAAGAAAAATGATATATCTTCATTAAATCATACTGCATAAACTTTGACATCCAAAGATACACACTACTTCCTCAAAGAGAATTGGCAAACAATTCCTTGACTAAGATAAACTGACATTTAATGCAAAAGAAGAATATGTAGCATACATATTTAACATAATTAAGTGTCAATGTACTAATTAACTTCAGATGCAAACAACAAAAATCTGCAACATCGTTCTGCTAAAAAGAAACTCAGCTTCTCGATTTTCCATCAGAGGATCGGACCACTCAAGCCTAGAGTGATTTATAAAACGTGATAATACCTTAAAAGACATGAATATATTGCCCACATCTTTCATTTGCGACTAGACTATCGATAAACTATGGGCTATTACAATCCAAAGTGAGGTCCGGGAGGTAATCTACAGGCAAAGGGAGGGGTTTTGCTAACTGCATCATTAGTGGTTGGGAGGTTACACTGAGATGTGCAATGTGCAATGGAATAATGGTGTTAGATACATGCACAGATTATCTACTGAGGGGGCAGAGGAGAGCAGGAGGAGAAAAATCAGATCAAAAGGTGTTTGGAAGAAACTGAATTTGATAACAGTAGTGGTTAAATGGTGGAGACTAAACAGAATATGTGAAAAAGTTGGCTGAAACAAAAATGAGCAGAGGAAACTGTAAAATTAAGAGGAAATGAGTGCATGGCGAATATAGGAACATGGCTTTAGAGTCACAGCAAAGAAAAAGAGTTGGAAACTAATGCAGTTACCTGGAAGCCAATGGCCCTTCATATCACATTGTTAAATAATAAAAAAAAAAAACACAGTCACATGTATCGAGGAGCAGGAAAGAAATTATCTTTGGGTGTTACATTTTCAAGATATTACCCACTCTCCTGCACTTGGCACTGCATTGGCATGTCCTCTGCTAGTATTTGGTCAACAACATGTTTCTTCCTCTGCTGATGGTGCATCTCATCACTACTTGGTTGACTGCCTCTTTAGCACCATCAGAACAGAGATCAACTGAATTTACTGGTTGCTAGTTTCCAGCTGGCGAGACCAATGGCTCAACCGTATTTGGATAGGTTTACACTTTTCCAATTACTCAAGTTGAAGGCTCTCACTGTGCCCCATGAGACTGACTCACGATTGAATTAGAATTTGTACCCCCAACATACACAAGTTATTCTTCTCTAAACAAAACAACTCTTGGAGATTGTAGCTGTTGCCCCAGAGTACATTTGTGAGTGCTGCAACCTTTTTGGTAGGATTAACGGGTTGGGACGAAATTACCTAACCCGAAATGACCGACCTCACCAAAAGACCTAAAACACACACCACGAAAAGTTCTAACTACCAAAAGTTCGAACTTTTTGTGGTATGTGTTTAGGTCTATTGGTGGGGTCGGTCTGAAAAATAAATGTTAATAAAAGGCTGTAGGGGCGCAGGGGAGTCCCCTGCAACACCCCGCTCACTAGACTGTACAGTATAGTGAGGAGTGGTTGCTGGGGACACCCCCCGCAGCTCTCCCAAAAGTTAAAAAAAAGGCCAGGGGCTGCGGGGGCAACCCCTACAGCTTCCTGAAAAAAAGAAAAAAGTACCCTGCGGCGCCAGTTGCCAATCAGGGAAGTGAAAGGGAACCAGCGCCGCAGGGACACAGCCCATAGGAAAGGTAAGTAGGGTGATGGGGGTATGTTGGGGGGTGTGGGTGGGGGTGTATGTTTGTATGGTTTTGTAATGGATGTTCACATGGGAAATGTACGAAAATGTTGTAGTGCGTACATTTCCCATGCAAACATTTCCGTCGCGGGTTGTCAGATCAAGCACAGACTGGCACCTCCGTTCGCAGGTTTTGAGATATATATATATATTACATGGACGCGGTAGCATCCATGTAGTTATGGTTAAGTTGGTGTTTCCATAGGAAGAGCACTTTTTGGGTGGCTTATAACTTCGCTCCCCCTGGACGAATCCTCACCAAACTTTGCAAAAAAAGTATATGGCCCACTCCGAATCTTTTTGCAAAGTTTGGTGAGGATTCGTCCATGGGGGGGGAAGTTATAGGGGGAGCCCCAAAACTTTTGTTTTTTCCCGTAGACTGAATGGGAAAAAACTTTGCGCACGGCTACAGCCCGAACCGCTGGACGGACTTACACCAAATTTGCAGCAGGAGCGGCGGCCTGGTCCCGAAAGCGTGCTTTTGCAAATTTGGTGTAAATCCGTCCAGTAGTTTTTTTAAAAAATGATCAAAACGTAAGGCAAAAAAATTAATGATATCTGTGTTCGCTTCGCGGACGGACTTCCCTGTTCGCTCCACGGACAGCACCCCGATTGGCCCATGGCCTTGCGTCATGTCAGCGGACATGCGACATGTTCGCTGATTGGACGGCGAGGGGCGTGGAGCGCGTCAGATTTTCTGTGGCGCCCGCCATCTTGTATTCGCCGTCGACCGCGTACAGCGTGGTAAAAACGTGGATAAAAAATTGTATTTAGTGCCGTGTGTTGGTGTGTAAGAGTGTTTGGGGAGGGTGGGGGAGTATGAGATAGGTTCAATGTTTCGTTTTTTTTATGTGCTAGATGTTTCTGTTGTGTTCGATTTGTCTGCGGAGAACACGGCTGTTCTGACATTTTGTAAATAAACTAAATGGTGGGGTGTTTTTGTTCGCAAGGAAGGTAAAAATGAGCTATCAACACTCGCGGTGAACTTAATTGTTCGTAAATACACAAACTGTGGGTGTCCTCAGGACGCTGTCCGTATTGTAATCTGTCTAGTTGAATGTGTTCTAGGAACACTTGCGGTGTCCCGAAATGGTTGCAATTACACAAAATGGGGGTGTTCTGAGAATGTTTGTATTGTTCGTTGTCAGGGTGAAAGTGTTTTAAGACCACTCCTTTTGTCCGCTAATAGTACAATTTCCTATGGGCGTCAACCGACTTTTTGTCCACTAAAGAAACGATGAATCCGGCTGGTGTGCGCCGACATTATGTGATAAACCTATGACGGGCGCCATTGACCTGGCTGACTTGCTTTTGCGACACTAAATCATATCTCCAGCCCCTAAGCCTGATATTATCAAAGCATTCATATTCCCCGCCTCTCTCCGTGACGTTACAGGGTGCGTCATCAAACGCGCCCCCGTCCTCTCCAGTCCTAAGTGACTTTACACAGAACCCGGAAGACAACACATATTATGTCACAACACAGCGCGCCACAATTCGGAATATGAAACAGTGATTTAAAAGCAAACAGCAAGATTGTAAAGTTTGTAAAGTACATTTATTTGACATCAAATGTTTAGAGAATATTCTGCAATTTGCATTTGTCTTTGTCTTTGTTGTCGATCCGCAAAAGTTCATGTTGAGGCACGCGATTTTCCTTTGCGGTACAGAGGGTGTTAGATCAGTTTACAACTCAGTGCGCCACAATTCGGAATATGAAACTGTGGTTTAAAAGTAAACAGCAGGATTGTACATTTGGTAAAGTACATTTATTTCACATGAAATGTTTAGTGAATATTCAGCGATTTGCTATTGTCTCTGCTGTCGATCAGCAAAAGTTTATTTTGAGCCACGCGTTGTTCCTTTGCGGTAGATAGGCTGTTGGTTTATGATAAAAGCACTAAATGGTCGCTCTGATAATCGGAAGGTTGCTCCAACAACGAGCCATTAGACCACCCTATTGGTTGGCATGTTGTTTGTAGCCGCTAGTACTGCGTAAGGGCATATTGGTCCTTGGCGACTGTCCCATAAAATGGGGACGGTCATGAAGTTGCATATTTGGACCTGCACCTATAAATTGAAGACCCATCCGCGGGAGTCTGTAAATCGTGACATAGGCAAAATGGGGCTACATACCTGTTTTAAAAAACATAAATTAGTCTCACCAGCTGATCTCCATTAAAAATCATCATTTTATTTATTAGGGCGTGAAACTATTTGCTATCGAAGATAGTGCAACGGAGTATGTTAATAATAAAATAATAATATTTTCCCATTCATATAGCGCTAAGAACCGTGAGGTATCTAAGCGGTGCTTATTATTACGCATGGTGTGTGGTGCTCATTTATCGACCACAGAAGGATGAAAGGCTGAGTTTGGCCTTGCCGGGATTCGAACTTGCGTTAGCAAGCTGTGCACGGATGTCAAAGCGAGCGTTGTACTCGCTGTGCCACTTGACAGGCTACAGTGAAGTGGCACAGCGAGTAGAGCGCTTGACCGCCTATAGACCGGTTCAATTATTTCTATTAACCCACCCTGTGTCGTCTGCCTTTTTCAGAGCCCTCTAAACGACAGGGGATCAATTCGGCGGTGATAGTGTGCGGTAGAAAACATTATGCCACTTTGAACGAACAAGTTCAACTTGAGCGGTCTTTAATGCTACGCTATTGTAATTATATTTGGTATAAAATAATCTAAAGGGTTACTTACAGTACAATTGCAATTTCCATTGTCTACGAGTAGTGCAGTCCCAAAATACGACTCTGCGTGTGCGAACGATCTTTCGCATAGTGATATAATTTATAAAAGTGGTTTTGTTTCAGAAATGTCATCCTTATCTTCTCTTACATTTTAGCAACACTCCTTCAAGAGAAGTCTTTCATCACAATCTCTGTCGGTCAAGGTCAAAACACAATACAACCTTATAGTCCGCTTCGTGAGCCTCTCCGGGGCCCGAGAAAAAAATGGAAGCAGCTGACCTTCACTGTGAACGAGCATAAATTCTTACTTTGCAACATTCTGTGTAAAGCCATCTGTGAGAAGTTGGTTTTTGCACGCCATGTTTGTATATTGTTTGAGTGATATTAAAAAAAGTTTGTTTAAGGGACGTTATGGTTCTAAGTACAGCCGAAAGACCCCTGAAAATCGCAAGTTATGGTAAGCTATGAAAAATAACTCGCGCCACCACCGTGCACTGCTAAGACTAACACCCAGGACATCAAAGATGACATCGCAAATGTCATTGATGAAATCACTGATGACATCACATGTGTATGTACTTTTCATGGAATTTGTGTACTAGGGATTTTTATTATAATGTTGCGAAAAAAGTGTCAAGGATATTACAATAAATATCATACCGTTATTAGTGCTTTGAACGATGCATTGATGTAAATAGCATTGTATTATGGGATTCTATCTGGTATACTGAGCTACTAATGGAGAAACATAGCATTGTGTGCAGAGTACAAGATGAAAGTATAATATTTGTAATGTTAATATGTTGAATAATGAAATGATAATTGTCCTGAAATGTTCTAAAATTCACAAAATGGGGGTGTTCTGAGGACGTTATTCGTATTGTGTGATTGCTTAGCTGTATGCAATGAGGGAATGGCACAAAGAGTAAAGTGGACGCCGTCCGCGGACACCGCGGCTGTTCGTGGACAGGGCGTGCTACATCCGGGTTTTTCCAGGAAATCCACCATGGAAAGAAGACTGTATGGATCAGCCAATCAGATGTCGAGGTTGTGGATTTGTGTTGAAAGAGACTGTGTGTGGTGAAGATGGCAGAAGTAGAGAAAGTCAGGGTGTTGGTGCTTGGAGATATGTTTGTGCATGGTTTACAACAGTACGCTCAATGCAGGCATGTTGCAAAGAACTTTGATGTGAAAGGAGTGGAGGTGGTGTGGAGCACTGTGCCTGATTGCAATGTACAGGGAATTGTACAAGTTTGTGAGGATATGTCCACGATGAACAGTCTGCATGTGGTAGTTTTGCACTATGGTGCTTTCCATTTGGGCAACGTCAGTGCCCCTACTTTGTTGGCTGATTTGGAACGCTTGGTTCAAGCCGTAATGAAGATCCTTCCAAATGCGAAAGTAATTTTTTCTGGATTACTAGCTAGGGCAATATGGGACATTAGTTCAGTTTTTTGTCCTCAGCAAAACATTGCTAGGTGTGTCATCAACCGAGGCATGTGTGCCTTCATGCTTAGAGCTGGTATGTTCTTCTGTAATAATGAGAATATTGATGCCAGTAATGCTGTTAATTTTAAAGAAGATGGCATCTCTTTATCTTTTACGGGAAATGCCTTTCTATTTTGGAATGTAAGGGTTGCTTTGGAGAAGGTTATATGAAGATTTTAGGAGTAAAGTAAGAAAAAAAAACAAGAAAAAAAATACAAAATAACAGGTGTCTGTCAAGCATCTGTAAAAAAAAAAAAAAAAAAAACGGCTCTTTTCAGAGCCAACTTCAAAGGGGAAATGGGGCACACTATTTAAATTTACATTCACCACGCTCAGATTTTCGATATGTCCGCGGACATGAAAATCACTACGAGGGGGTTAGTATGTTCTATGTTACATGTATATGAAGTCAGGGATATTATGGTTAAGTTGTGCTACCAAAAACCTATGAAATTCAGTGAAAGAACTTTGTTAAAGGGACGTTATGGTTAAGTTGCGCTACTAAAAAAAAAATTTTTTCACTGATATATATATATATGTATATATATATAATGTATTTTTATTTGATCCAACTCTTGTGACCCAGGGACACATTTCCAATGGATCTTCGGGTTGAAGGGTTGATATCAGATAGACTCTCTCAAGGTCCCTATGTATTTATTTATTTATTTATTTAGTGTTTGCTTGTTAGGCACTTATACAGGAAAAACATTCAAACATTATGTTTCAAAGCACCCACAGGGCAGCAGGGAGGGAACATGGGATAGTAGTACAATAAAATACAAAAAGATACAGAGGAGGATGGACTGCCAAATCTACTATGCCTTGAGTATTTAGAACGTGCAAGTGCAGCAAGGAAGGTAATTGGTGCTGTGGTATCCGTGCTAGAGGGTGAGCCGCAGGTTAAGTGCAAGGTAAGTGCTATGCGGCCAGGAGCCGCGTTGGGTGGAAAGTGTGACTCCAGTGTGGAGGGTGTGCCAAGGCAAGTGCTGAAGGAAAATAGATGCTTTGGAGATCGGGTGTGAATGGTCAGAGGCCCTAAGGATGCATAAAGGTCAAGACACCAATCACAGCAACTGTGAGATTAGCAGTGGAAGGAAGAAGGGAAAGAGAAAGAAGATAGGAGAGTCTTGAGTTGCTTTAGGAACTTGGGACGGTCCTGCTCAAGACACAGAGGCTGTTCCAGAGGAGGGATCCAGCTGAGGAAAGCGAGCGGCCTCCTGCTCTCTGTTTAGCTAAACGCTTTTCCTCACAGAGAGTTGAAGCCAGAGCAGCGTAGAGGTCTGGGAGAGAGTTTGGTAAGAGAGAGTTGCAAATAGTGTGGTTGCCGGCCCCAGTCAGCCTTGTGGATGTTACAAAGGGATTTGAATTTGATCCGTGCAGCAACCAGAGGCTTTTTAGGGCAGGAGAGATGCGGTCCCTGGGCTTAAGGCCAAGGATAAGTCTCGCTGCTCTGTTCTGGATTTGCAGAAGGGGTCCCACAGTGAAAGAAGGTAGATTGAGGAGGAGACTGTTGCAATAGTCCAGGCTAGAGAGAACCATGGCTCGGGAAACATTGAGCTTCTGGGGGAAGTGAGAAATGGGAGAATTCCTTTGAGAAGGAAGAGTTGGAAGTGGGATTTCTTTCCAATGTCCTGGTGTGAGGGAGGAAGGATAAGGAGTAATCAAAGATGACTCTCAAGGTTTCTGGCTTCAGAAGAAGGAGCAGGGGCCGAGCTCAAGGTGGGACGCCAGAGAGAAGGGAAGGAGGAGGGAGCAGGGGTCACAATAGGAAGGATCTCAGTTTTGCTGGAATGGAGGCAGAGATTATCGGAAAGGTAGTCAGGGATGAAAGAAGGTGCGAGTGAGTCTGCAGGAAGTCTGAAAAAGAGTTGAGTGTTGTCTGCATAACACTGGAAGTTGGGGAGAAGGAGGAGATGAGACATGCCAGTTGGGCAAGGTAGATGTTTAAGAGCCAGATGGAAGAGGAGAGATCCCTGGGGGACACCACAGATAGAGAAGTAGGAGAGGAGAAGGTGTCCAGAATGATATGGGAAGAGCGGTCAGTTAGGAAAGAGATCAGCCATTCCAGAGCCCGTTCAGAGATACCAAGGGTATTGTGGGACCTTTGTATGAGGATGGAGTGGTTGAAAGTGCTAAAGGCAGAAGAGAGATCAAGTAGAATGAGGACAACTGGGAAGTTGTAATCCAGGGATGTGAGCATTTCTTCACAAAGACACAAAGTCATTAGCAAACTTTAGTTTTTTTTAGCTGATTAAGTGAAAGGACCACTTCTCACTTTATTAAGACCAGACAGATGAGAAATCTATCACTTTTCTGTCAGTATTTCGATTAGCTATTATATAAAATTGTGGAAGCAGACAAGCTAAAATCGCTGGAAGGATGTTTCAAGGTCTTATCTTTTTCTCAAGGGAACCTTACCAACCCGTTACTAGTCTGCTCAAGGAAGAGGGAAGACAACCTGCGAGTATATGAAAGTTTTGGGGGGGAGGAAATAGGGGATTTTACAAATGTGCCGTCTACTGCCTCCCGTTTCCATGCCCCTCTCCTCCTTAACATTATTCTTTGACATTTTGATGAGAAATACATTTCCAGCCGACTTTCTCGAGCTTGACTGTAAAGTACTCCCCCTGAGGCAATTTCATTAACACCCATAGCTCACTTTAGCCTACCAACAATCTAAACATTGGTCACTTTGCTGGCAGTAAAGGTAGAAAGCAGCAGGACAGCTACCGATTGTAGTAAGGACCCCTGCTGTTTGGTCCTTTGCCTTGTAGCAACTAACAATATAGTGTAACTACAACATTGTGTGTCATGCTCATGCAATATCAATACATTTGTTTTGATGTATTGGTAAAACCAACAATTTTAATATGTTATGCACAGAAAACAACAATTCACCCATGTGTGCTAGTTGGCAGGCATACTAAAAATGTATTAACAGCTACAAGAGAAAACTCTGCAAATTAATCCTCATTCCATTTTATTTAATCAAGAAATGTATCAATTACACAGAGGTTCCCTTTTTCCTCCCAGCCTTTTCTACTCAATTCTAATCATGCTTTAGAATATTAAGGAGGCATTAAGCAAGTTTAATATTGTAGCGTATTTCCTTTCATCCACAACCAACACTTAAGGGACGAGGACAAGGCAAACGTCTGTGTCCAAGATAAATAAAAGACATCAATAATGGCTTTATGAATCGTTGAGGCTGGTGCTAAAAAAAAACACCTTACTCTGAACCTTTCTGCTACAGTTACTAACAGATTAAGCGAGGGGAGGATTGGCTGTCTCAAGTACCATAAAGACACTTAGCACAACATCCTTCACTGACCCATGTGTACAGTATGTCTGGGTATATGCTAGTATCACAACATGGAGTCAGTGTCCTTACAAGTGGAGGCTTCTGGAGGGGGGCTCAACTTTCCTAGAGGGTGTTTGAAGAAATATTGAACACTATTTCAATGTTATTAGCTGGCAGGACAGTCTATCCAATTTCACTGGGATGCAGCGGGATAGATCAAGATCCTATATACTTGAAGTCTATTTTCAGGGCTTGCGCACAGACTGCACAAGTAGAGTAGAATACATTTTAGGCTTCTACCTCAATTCCTGAGACTGACAGTGATGTATGTTTCTGGTGCCCTGGCTCACCAGTGGCTGCTTTGTTCATTGAGATGGCAGCAGTTGTCAACTAAGCCATACTTGCATTGTTCTTGGAATCCGAGGTAACGAAAGTGGTCTTTTATAGAGCCCTTGTGCTACTTTTGGTGTCCTCGGTGTGCGTGGCTCTGTAAGATTAGTGGGTAGATGGTCATTAGTGGGAGGGGCAGACAGCACCTTTGGTGTTGATGGGTACAGGACAGAAGTACCTGGTTCTTATTTGCCAATCTGCTTACTATGGATTTGGCTGAATAAACTTAGGTGTGTGTTATCCATAGCGAAGAGCCCAAGATCTGAAAGACTGCAGTGATTTCAGCTTTTTAGCTGCTGATGCGGGACAGTATGATAGGGCAATATAGGAGAGGTTAGTCATGGTTCGATTAGTAGTGATGTGCTAATGGCTCTGCCTGTGTTAGCCATCTGTGGGGGATTTGTGTGTGTAGCATAAGGTGGTAGAAGATCTTAGAAGAGAGTTGGTTAGTCAGGAAAGAGGTCTCTCCCTCCCTCTCACCCTTCCCTTCCCCCTCCCTCTCTGACAAACAGAAGTTAAACCAAGAAAAAGAGAATCATCAAACTGTGCTGGCTTTATTCAAGCAGGAGATCGGTGTTTTACACCAAGGTGTGGTGGGAATTGTCTAGGGGAAGACCCATAATAGACAACATTTTAAATTCTCTTACTACACAAAAATGTACAACTACAGTGCGATAGAGGCTTATCCCTGGAGCCCGAGAAGTTCGTTTTGAATTAAGGTTTTCATTATACACTATGAAAGAGCAGCAAGGATTTATCAACTGTGTTTAAGAAAGGCGCCTTTGGGAAGTTTAATGCGATCTGTCTAGTTATTAAAAATTATTTTACTACACTGACCTTTTGTCATAAATGTAAAGGTCATTTGTTGTGGATAGGTTCTGTAAGAATTTGCATACAGATTGAGTGCTTTGCCCAGCATCCGACTGAAATCCTTGGAACACAGAGTGGCTGCTTTGCATAGCAAAGATTATTAAACCTCAAATGGAACTAATCTCACATACATTCAGCAATTAACTACATACAAAACAGTCAATCTCTGGGAGTAAAGCATCAGAATCTTGTTAATTTGCTTGTTGAGATCAACCTGAGAGCTCAAAGATGATACCAATTCAGAATTCATTATAATCCTTTTTGTTGACAGTATGGATGAGATGCCCTGCATCACAAACATGCACAACTGCCCTTGCCTCAAATATGCCACCATGCATTTGATCAGAATTCACACACACTGCAAAAACACACAGGAAGTGAGAGTGTAAAGTCCTTCACACGCTATCACTAATGCTTCTTTGGTTTTCATAAATTTAGTCTATGGGAATAGTGCTCTCTTACAGGAATCTACAATCACAAATTAGCTCTGTGATCCCAGAGGGGAAAAATTCATTTGCATAACAGTCTGGTTCTGCCGGCAAAGACAGTCCAACTCCAAAATAGCACAGAGCGCAAAAGCACAACTGTGCACCCTTTTGAGTGGGACAAATCCAATAGAACAAGTTACCCAGGCGTGTCCTTCTTGACTGAGGGGGCTCCTTCATTTTGGTCACCCATAAAGGTAATTCAGACATGGACCCGTTAATCTCTGCCTAGAGAGACGCAGAAGCTCTGCATCACCTGGCTCATGATATCCAACCAGGCAGAAATACCTGTATGAGGTTGCTGTTTCTACTATTGTTCTGAGCAGAATTGCCTGATGTTTTGGGTGCTGGAGTGTCCTTGGGGTCACGATCAAAAAGATTTCCAGATGTCTATTTGTCCTCGGTTATGTGCCACGGGCGGCTACGACAGAACACGCTTATTTAATTTGGTTTCACCAGCTTTCATTTCCACCGTGCTGGTGAGAGGCTTCAAGGGACACCTACTGGATTATGAAACCAACTTTAAAAGGGGGACCGCGTGTAAGAGCGAGAGGAAGGAGGTATAACAAACTCAATGAAGGGTCTACTTTAAAAAAGGACCTAGTTTCCGAAATCCAATTATCTAAGCTATATCCCAGATTGCTGGAAGTTTAGTCTCAGGACAGTGTCGCTCAGATTATTCAGTCTCAGGGTAGCTAAAAGTGCCCAAGCACCCTTCTTGGTCTTTTCCTTTGTCGTGACACTTTCTGACTACGCCAATGCTGTATCAACTCAGTATGTGATTACATTGAAATCAATACTAGTGCAGACCCACTACCATACCCCTCTTATACTAAGGGATTTGCCAATCTTCTACCCCTTGCCCAAGGGTTATTCATTGTGCTTTTGTCTAGGAGTCTACCACTTATGGGTAGGATTTCCCCCCACTACCCGAGTTCTCAGATTACAAGCTTCATTAGTTGGGCAGGTGGTCTTGGACCTGCCACCAATATCTAGACTGGAGCCTCAAGCTGGCTGTTCGCCAACTTCTACTGTTAATGCCTGGCTCCAGCCAGCCTTTTGGCCCAGACCCTAGCAGACTCTCTATACTATTATCAACTATCAGCCTGGACTGCTGAACAGTACGGCCCAACTGGCATAGGCACTTCCTGATCCTTTTTTAACAATAGCCCTATTAGGCTTGGCCAATGCACATTCATACTACCTCCTCTCTCTCCCTCCTATCACTACAACACAACCTACACTTTGGAACAATAACCTAACACCGTCAACAGTAGAAGGTGTGTGTGTCTTTTTAAGGGGTGCCCAATGAGTCATTACCCCAAAGCTTGACTACAGGTTAGAGCCACTGACAGAAGATGTTTCTTCCAATGCGGCACTCTACAACACACCATGCCTTATCTGTCCTTAAGACACAGGAACATAGCCATGACATCACTAGTTGTGTCAAAACTGTGCTGTGCAACCAGCTACTACCGCAGTTTTCTGGAGCAGCGTATGGAAAGAGTTTCCAATATGCAGCAGCCAGACTAGTTCTTAGAATGACAGTTCAAACACATTTCTCTGGTGCTGCACATTCTCCAATGGCTACTGGTCAAGAAAACAATGCACTTCAAAACCCATTGCATCGCCCACCACACTTACCATCGGAATTGGCCAGTTCCCTTCATAAGGAAGTTCCAACACCACACCTCATATTGGGCTCTATTGTCAAGTAACAGCACTGTAGTACTTGTTACTACATTCAGCAGGAAAATGCAGTGAGGATCCTCTTTCTCACTAATGGCCTACCAAACACTGGAACTCACTTCCCAAAAACATTGCATGGAAGAGGACCACCAAGGATTTCGGAAACAGCTGAAGACATGGCTCTTACCTATAACCACCTATCCGAAGCTAAGAATGAATTTCTACTATACATCTCATCGACAGACCACAACTTGCATACTGAGCCCCCTAGCCACAATCTTTCAACAGGACAACAATGGCTGCAATCAAGGAAGGACCACACCTTACATCGGACGACACTTTTTTGTGAGCCCTCGCACCCTTTCCTCCTTTTCTTTTGTGTGTCAGGGCTCACTAACACCCTCACTGTTAAAAACTCACCTTTTACACAACCGACACCCTATCAGATGCCCCACAAGGACTAGCATAAAAACGTACACTCCTACCCTCCCTTGCTGCTATCAACACTCACAATTCATCCATCGCAGCTCTCCCAACTGTCACCCTAAAGACTAAGTGTCCTTTCTCCCATTGAACACAGAGAATCCTTACCACTAAACAGTTGTGGAGGAAAATTGGAACAAAACTCGAAGGGACATTATGCCCACATGAACTGAGAATGGAAACCTTCGCTGGTGTACGTTTGACATTGGAAAAGGAAAGTGAAGACATTTGAATTTTGCTATGCCAGAACAATTGGACACTACCAAATTGGATTAAAAGCACACTGATCTGTTCATAGTTTGCTACAGTTAAAACATAAATTCAAATCTTTATCGTAGTCACTGCTCACAGCTGCAAGATTATCTTACTTAAACCAATCGTTGACTTGGAGGTACCTGGCACTGTCTGACTTCCCGGAGAGGAGAATCATGGTAATAATAATACACTCTTGTATGCAAACCTATTGAGCACAAAGGTATACATGTAGGTCAGCCAAGCGGTGGGGGCTAATCTAAACTAGAAAGTTTAAATAAGGTGACAAGTGTTGCTTCTTACGCCATTCTGCATGAATTACAAAAGCTCAGGCCTCTTACGGCAAATGAACTAGAATACTGGGTTAAAGAAAGTGGCATATGGGGCAGAGGTATGCAAGGGAAAACGCTTCGTCATTTTGGATAAAGAACATCCAAATGTTTTTGATGTGATCCGCGATGCCAAGCGTAAACTAAGAAGAGAATTAAGAAAGAGAACAAATTATGGCTGTGTGGAGGGGAAATTAAAATGGGCAAGGTCAGCAAAATATAGGTACTGGAATTGTCTTAAGTGGTGGAGGCAGTCCATAAAGAATGCAGAGTGTCAGTGTATGTTGGGCGTTCTCAGAGGTACAAATACCAGGACAATTAAAAAGGAGGACTGGATAAGACACCTGTGCAAGCATAAAGATAAAAATACACAGTCTGCATTAGTTGATCCTAATGTATCAGAGTAATGGCCAATTGGTAGGTCATATGAGGCCCTACTAGAAGCCGTTGGAAGGCTAAAGAACTCCAAGGCCCCAGGTACAAATGGCCTGGCCAACGTAGTACTCAGAAAATCCCCCGAGGATTGGGTAAGGTTTTTAGAGATTTTATTTTAAAGAGTCTGCATTGACCATGACATGGCAGCAGTCTAAACTGGTTTAAGAAAGTTGATAGAAGCCTGCCATATAACTATAGACTGCTGTCCATGTTGGATGTCACAGGTAAGCATTTTGCTACTTTCGTCCTAAAAGAGCTCCAGACCTGGATAGAGGCAAAGGGTATCTTGTATGACTACCAGACCGGCTTTCGTCCTGGGTCCATCCACGATTCACTACATAAGACTATTGGACAGACTAGTAAATGGGGCTACGGGAAGGGATAGGCCATCACTGTACATGACTTGACTTTCGATTGGCGTTACGTCGGGTCGACCGTAACATACTTTGGCATTAGTTGTTAAGTATTTGCTGCTCTGGCTGACTATTATATTTAATTCAACTCCTTCACACCAATACCACAGCCAGAGTACGCTTAGACAATGAGGCAAGCATGTCCGCAAAGATTAGGATCAGCGGGGAATCAAGCAAGGTGGTGTGCTGGCTCCCCTGTTGTTCAATTTGTACTTGGCGGATCTGCCATCTGGACTTCTGGCTAAGGCAAAGTGTCCCCCAAAGGTCGTGTGATCGGAATAACAAGTATGTTCTATGCAGATTTTTTATTTATAAAGCGTGCAAAGCCCAAAGGCAACTAAGCGCTGAGACTTAAGAAGATGGTTACAAGTTTGGAATGCTTCAAGGAGATGTCTATTCACGGTACAAGTTACACATTTGTGACGCATTTACACATTTAAGCATTACATCATATTCATTGCACATTTAAACATTTACAGACTGAATTTGGTAGCAGATAGTAGCAACGGTTACAATGGCTATGTCTACTAAGTAATTGTCCTAGGGGTAGAGGGAGCGTCAGCCTGGAAGCTGAGATCTGGAAGGCTTGTTGTCTATGGGGGGGGAGGGAACAGATTTAAAAAGTAGGGTTTTTAGGATTTTTCTAAACGACCAAAATGAAGTGTTGTTTCTAAGTTGAGTGGGGAGGGCGTTCCGCAATTTGGGTGTTATCACCGTAAAAATGTGAACCTCCTGCTTTCGGTCTTCTATACCTAGGGGTAATAAGCAGGTTGTTGTAAAAGAATTGGGTCGGTCTGTTGGATTGAGATTTGCAGACGAGGTTACTAAGGTATATTGGCACCTTATTCGAGATACATTTGTGTGTTAGCGTAAGGATTTTAAATTTGATCCTGTCGTGGACAGGGAGCCAGTGGATGTTGCTCCTGATGGCTGAGATGTGTTCATTACTAGGAATGTTTAGGTCCGCTCTGATGGCGGTGTTTTGTACTATTGGTAACTTTTTTATATTTCTTATACTGGTTCCTGCGAATGGTGAATTACAATAATCAATCCTAGAGAGTATCAAAGCTCTAGCTAGGGTGATGACATTTTCTGCAGAGAGAAAGGGTCTGCTGGCTCATCAATTTGAATGTGTATGCCGCAGCGGAGACAATGGCGTTGACCTGTCTGTTTAAGGCCATAGTTTGTATTTCGTTGGCGACCGTGATGGTGTTGCCCTTGATGTTAAATGATCTGTACATTTGGGGGAGGTTGCTTAGTTTGATTTTATTTCCGATAAGAATAAGCTCCATCTTATCGTCGTTAAGACATAATTCGGTAAGAGCCATCCACCCCTGGATTGCACGGTACATTTTTTTTAGGTTTTTGGAAACAGTGTCATAACATCCAGTAATAGGAATAAGTATTTGAGTATCATATGCATAATTTGTATACGTAATACCCATTTTGGCAAGTTTGTCAAATAAAAGTTTAGTAAATGCATTGTATTAAGTGGGTGACACGCATGAGCCTTGCGGTACACCGCAGGTCACAGGGAGGGGGGCTGCTGAAGTTTCACAAAAAATCCTCATGGTCCAATTAGTGAGAAATGATTTGATCCATTTCTCTGATGAGAAATGGGCAGCGGTCTCGAGGTGTAGGCATAGGATGTCATGATTGACCAGATCAAAAGCTGCAGAGAGTTCTAGCAGAAGGAGGATGCACAGTTCACCTTTGCCTTTATAATGGTCCATTTGTGTTTTCAAGTCTAGTAGGGCTGTCTCCGCACCATGGACTGGTCTGAAACCGGATTGTCTTGGCCCAGGAGATTATTTTTCAGATGACAGTGATTTTTGATTGTACATACACGGGTATGAAAAGTATGCATGTTTCCTCTGTGAAGAATAAGCAACCAATACATTTAACCAAGATGAAGATCATGCTGGCAGTGGGAGGGGAGGGTCCACAGGTTGGAAATGACCATAGCAAAGGGCAGTATTGACTATGTCAACAGCTTTACCTATCTGGGCCTCGAAATCAGTAATAAAAGGTGGATGTCAACATATAATAGAGGCCAAAGACAGAAAAGCATGTCAGCTTACCTATCTCTTCAGTACATTTGCCAGACTGACAGCGTGATACACTGTGGACACTATACAAACAGTGCTACGGTCTGGCCGTGCTTTATGGATAAGAGGCACTAACTATGAAAGACGTTGCCTGGCTCAATCACTTGGAGGGATTCTTCTGGCGCAGAGAACTAAACCTACCTCACTCTATCCCGATGGAGTTCTTGAGGTTAGAGTTAGGACTGATCTCTCCAAGTACTCAGCTGTTGAAAAATAGAGGGGAGCTCTACATCAAATCAAAGATTGCCCCAACATCTCCTCTGCTTAAAGCAATAGGGGACAGCAATGATACAGAATATAGAAGTCATGGCAGAGACTTTAAAGACCTGAATATGGGGTTCTTCAGGTATATAGAGTGGATTCCACATTTTGAATACGGTTCAACTTAAGATGCACTAAATAAATCCTTCCAACTAAAGACCAAACTGTGGGACTGGAACAAAAATTACACACACCCTACACATTTGAAGAGCCACAAAAGTGTGTCCACAGTAACCCAAAGGTATTTGAATACCCAAATGTATTTATTACCAATGTATTTATTACAGGGCCCTATCCCAGGAGTTTTAAGTTTGATGATTTAATTGTATATAAACCAGTTGCCCCTGTTATCCATGCGGGGTTTGTGAGTTGAGGCTCTGTCAAATCTGTGAAGCCCCAACTAAGTCAGAATCAGCTAAATAGGTCTTCACTGAATGCAAAAAAATTGGGAATGGTGTATATGTGCAGTCTTATTCTGGTATGGGAAATGACAGAGGCTTATTCACTCAATGGAGACTGTACACAGTGGATATCGCAACCCCCTGCTGTCAGTTTCTCAATGGGTGGAGGCCTGATACTGAAGAATCTGCGGCTGACTCTGCCTCCGTTTGTTCTCATTTGAAAGTGGACCCAACTTGTTCATCTCTCTTGGTCCCTGGTTCTGTAAAATTGGATCTTAGCTGCCAGATCTTCAAAATCCCATTGGCATCACAAGCAGCCAACAGATGTGCCTGCTTCTGGTTGAACACCAAGCAGTATGCAGACTTGGTTTCCTGGATGGAAGTAGCTGGTCCCCGAGAGCTCTTCCCAAGGTCATAGTGCATGAGCACTCCTTCACCAGTTGCTGCTGATAACGGCAGCAGCGACACTGGAGACCAAGCATGCTTTTCGATTCCCTCTGGGGCTTGTGGGATGTTTTCCATAGAGAATCAGCAAGCGTCCCTTTCAGGACCTCGACCAAAATCAGCCTGTGGCAAGTGGCTTAGATCTAGAGATATGAGAGGCTTAGCCGGTCCGCTTTTGTTAGGTATTGGCAGGCACCACAAGTTCAATACTTAAATGATTAGGTAAACACACATTTGATGAAGTTATGGAAAGGGCTAGAGGAATTACTGGTGGTTTATCATCCCCAGTACCATGCTGCGGCATCCTAATAAGGATAGGCCTATTGTTAGGTCTGAGCATCTAACACTGTCAGTGACTATGCATGCCTGGAACAGATCAGCATGCAAAATGCCTCCCACCGCATTTCTAGGCCCCGCAACAGCAATACCACAATCTGTGCTTTACTCTGGCTTGCGACAGGAGGGCTTTCAATTTTGGAAGGAAAAAGGCTGGGAATTCATATTGTATCTCTTTCATGAGGGGAAAATGTGCACTTCTGAGGACTTCAAAACTCTTTATGGGTGATTGGTGAAGGGGAGCACCTTCACAGAAAATAAAGAGTGGGAAATGGGCTACAAGACAGATTAGCAGATTTGAGAGAATAATTTTCGAATTCTAGATACCCATGGGCTTAGTATGCAATCTCTATAGGACACGTATAGCTCCCTCTGGGGACATATCACGGCATGGCACAAGGTTCTGGGGAGAGATCTTGGGGAATATACCTGGGCAAACATCTTGTACTTAGCTAGCAATGCCTCCCTCGGTGTCCAATGTTGAGAACAGGCATACAGAATGATCTCCCATTGGCACCCTGAGCGAGCAAAGCATTACTTCCTGAACAGGTCAGCTGATGGAGTGTGAGTGGAGTAGTTGACACTAACAACGACATATGGTGGAAGGGCTCTAGGCTGCCCACAATTTGGGAGGACCTGGTGGCAACATTAGGTGGGATGGTTATTTCTCTTGACCCAAAAACACATGGAATGTGTTTACTGCAGGTCATAACAAGTACGACTTATATGTGAGCAAGGAGTGAAGGACAGTGGATTACCAAGGACGTGTTCGTAACTATAACACTGATACTTTTTAACAGCAATCTCTATGTATTCTGCAACTACACTTTTGGCATACCAAAATGTGGGGGATATGTGCGAGAAAGTGACTCAACATCCATGACTCTCTCCCGGCCTTCTTTGACTTTTAGAGCCCCACGCTAAACGTTGCAAGGATTGTACATGGCATGCTTGGTTCAGAGCACTTGGCCTTTTATAATTCTCATCTGTGGTTTGTCTTACAGGTACTCGTTTGTTGGGAGCGAGATATGGTGGCGCAGGGGTACAGACCAAATTATTAGATCGTTAACTTTGAATGTTTGTCAGGTTGTACTGCCATTTCAGTTCACAATCTCAAACTCCCACAGTGCTGGCTCCACCCTACATCCTTCTATGGTCGATCAATTAAGTGCAATCAAACTGGGTTAGATTCCTTTTACAGCAATTATGAGTACTATATAAAAAAGTACAAGTCACTTAACATAGTGTCAACTGTACCCCTAAGTCCATAGTCCCCTTAGCACATCGTCCACCGTATGGGGACATTGCATGTTGTGCAGCAGCATCATATTTGAAAACCGAAAGTGGTGCCTGGTGGACACACCCTACACACCAAGCCTCCCACTCACATGCGTCCCTGCTCCACCGTTCAGTCCTTCAGCCGGTGAAGACTAACAACTTATTACTAGAAGTATAGTAGTCACCATTGTGAGTAACTTGTACTTACGTCTACGTCCCATCCCCTTTCCTCCATACTCATGGGAGATTGCAAAGCACTCAACTTTAAACAAAGGATGGAACCTCTTACTGACCAAAAGGGTAGTTAGTGCAAGACAGTCTGCCCTAATCGAGCATCAGATCTAGAACCAATATCAATGGCATATTGCTTGCAAAAGCATGTGGCGTAACACAGTTAGCTCTCTTACAGGAAAATGCCGATTTGGAGTCTGGATCCTATGGGCATTAACACTCTTAGGAATAGGAACATTTTGGAGGCTGTAACATTTGAGCATGCAAGCCACTAGCCAGTCTGTGAGGGGTGCATTTACAGAGCCACCCTGTCCTTAGTGAAGATTAGGTAAGGCTCAGATAGCATGAAGCTTTCGAAACTTCAAAGCTGAAGTAACTATGACGATAAAAATACACCAACCAAATGTCAGCTGAGACCATAGCTTAAAAATAGAGCACCACATTGAGATCTCAAAGGGGATAAGGGACCTGTGTAAGTGGGTGAATCCTAATGATGCCATGAAAATTCCTCTGGGCTACCGGGCTAGCGAGCGAGAAACAGGTAACCTGTGCACTGAATAGCTACAGCAAGAATCCAAAAAGATCCTGTTATTGGCCTGTTTATAGGACATGGCAGAGAGAAGCAGAAAGGAGGTTCATTCCCTTGTCCAGACTTTAATAACAGATGCATGCCAGTTTGCTTGATTACTGGGAACCTTTCTGCACAGTCTTAATCACGTCCAGGTTTTCCTAACATGGGCTAAGCCTGACAAACACAAAGTCCTCAAGGATCAAGCTGGAAAGGAAAGATATTGAGGGAAAAGGTGAAACACTTGACCACCTGGTAATGACAAAGTCTCGTCTCCGAAGCAGGAGCCATGAATCATTCAAGCTCAATGTGAAACAGTCCAAAAACCAGATTTTGATGGGCCAGTGAGGGGCTAGCAACAGAAGACAAAAACGCTGAATTTTTAAACCTGCGAAGAAAATTCGGATCAGAGGAAGGGGGGAAACACATATAGCATATGTCCAACGCAAGGAATGAGAAATGCATTGCCCAGGCTGTCTGACCCGAGCCTTCCCAGAGGTGTGGCGAGGATACTTCCTGTGGGTCTGAAAAAACAAGATCAATCAAAAGGGGCCCCTCTGCCAGTTGCATATCTGGTCCAAGAATTCCTGATGGAGTTCCCACTTTTCAGGAGCTGGAAATAACCTGTTGAATGGGGCAGCTTGGAATTGAGCTCCATCGCCAGACATGTCGCCACTGGAAAGATCTCCATCTATGGGTACGGACGCTCTACTACAAACCTGCAAAGAGGTGAAGAACTAGTGCCACCCAGTTTGTTCATATCGAACATAACAGTTTTAATTTTGGTATAAATGACAACTCTACACCGTTGGAGGAATCTGAAAATACCAAAGTGTTAGAACGATGGCCTTCAGATTTGAGCATATTGATGTACATAACACTCTCCTCTTAAATCATGGGTATTCTTGCCATATCCACTGCAGCAGTTTCTAAAATGTCGTGGACCAGAGTCTTTGTACCAGCCAGTAATTGCTCCCTTTCCCCCACAGGAAGATCTGAGGCAAACTCCTGAATCTTTCCCCAAAGTTTGAGATTGCATGTACCAAAAATAGCATTGGACTTGGCTTGGCTTTCAGTTTAAGGAGCTGTTGGAATAATACTTTTTTTCCAAGGTTCTCCATGGTGTTATTCTGCTTGGAGGATGGATATAAATCCACTTATCCACAGGCCAACAGCTTGGAGGGAAGGTGACGCTGCATTTAGGCTACAGGGACAAATGAGGGAGACAATAGACTTTCTTTAGGCTGGAGCAGAATCCTTGAGTTCAGCCTGCGGTTTGTGGGATTCATTGACTTGGATGGTGTGGGTACCCCATAACATTTTAGTCTCAAGACATCGGGTTGCAAGGGGATGTCAGTCTTATTAAGCCTGGTGCCCAACACACTTTCCAAAACCGCCCTCCTATGCTTGAAGAGAAGGGATGTTTAAGCATAAGTAGTCAATAATATGGACTAGTCTTGTTGCAGAACACTCACTGACAAGAAGACATCACCGGTGTCCTGCCCATATCCCACATTGGTAGAGAGTCAGGGGCTCTGTGCTAGACTTATGGGGGTCTGGCTCTTGACAGCGTAAGCAGCCCAGGCGAAGATGTCACAGGAGTTGGGAACTCAGATGGGCCCGTGAAGGGTGGTGGGGCCAGACATGGTAGAGGAACTGTACCGACTTATCAGGCCACTGTAAATGGAGGCCTAATTTGTGAGGATGAAACTGCAAGACCCATAACTGAAAGGTAGGTAAAAAAAGGACCCGATTACGGGAGAGGTCACAAACAGACAAAACCTTGCCAGGTAGGACTAATCGTTGGAGGACCTCCTTGTGCCAAATGCTGAGATGAGCTTCCTCTGCTCTGGCATGCTGTAACACCCAGGTGTGCAGACACTGGGGTGGGGAGCAGAGAAGGAGGTGCTGATGTGCAACCTGAGAGCAAGGCCCTGGCTGAGTGACAGATTCCTTGCTCCTGCAGGGTGTGGGTGGGATTTACTGTCCTAGAATGGACAGAAAAAGGACTTCCACACAGACCGTCGGGCGTAGACCAATGGAAGAGTGCTCCTGCAAAGTTATTTTTGGAATCTCTGATACAAATCCAGTTTAAGTGGTGGACAAACCCAGATAAAGGCCCAAACCTCTTTTGGGTAAGGTGCATGTGGTGACGCCTGGCCAAGGTGACTAATGAGCCTATTATGAAGCCTTGGGTTTGTGCCCTGTGAGAGCAACATTGCACAGCCTAACCACCCCCCAGGCCCCTTCAGGTGCAACTCTGGTGTTGGAGGCCGGTGGCCCTCCATATGTCCCAGCGGGGGCATCAGGGCCACATCTCGTGGTGAGGCCTCATGTTCAAGGATAGAGCTACAAGATCCCTTTCCCAACCGATGCCCACAGAGTAAGCACATACCCTGGCCATGGTGCCCTGGAGACTAATGGACTTACCTAGAACAAGATGGTCACACTTTGAGATGTGCTGGAGGAGGAATGTGAAAAATAGTCTTCAAACGCTTTAGACAATTATGAAGAGTGTGACCAGTAAATGAGGAAGAGGCTGCACACATGTCCCAGGCGTGGCGTGCCCCACAACACTCGATACAAAGGTTGGGTGGATCTGCTGCATAAATACAGCACAGTAGAAGAGTCCGCATTTTATTACCCAATATCATATATCTACATGCATTTAGTCCAATTGTGTAAAGTAGCCATATTATATGTCTAGCCCAATTGTCTAAGGCAGCCATATCCTGCATTTAGCCTTGTTGTGTAGTGTATCCTTGCTATGCATCTAGCCCAATTGCGCGCGGTAGTCATATTCTGTAATTAGCCTAATTTTGTAAGGTAGCCATATCCTGCATTTAGCCTAATTGTTTAGAGTAGCCTTTCTCTGCATTTAGCCCAATTGTCTAGAGTAGCCTTGCTCTGCATTTGACCTAACTTTGTGAGGTGGCCATATTCTGCATTTGGTCTGGTTGTGCACGGTAGCCATATTCTGCATTTGGCTAAATTGTGTAAGGTAGCAACATACCGAATAAGGTATTTCTAAAATCAGTCACTCAGTGTTGGGCTATGCATTTTAGGCCCTGCTCCCCTTTTGAATATAGGCGTTTTCCTAATTTTGTTCATACAGTGTCTTTCTACGCAATTAAGGCCATGCTCTCCTTTGAATCTAGGTGATACTTAGCACTGCTCTTTGTCCATAGACGGAATCCAGGTTGTAAACATTGTTTGTACAGCCAACCAATTTTCTCCCCTCGGACCCCACATCTGCGTAACTTAGCGAAAGGCACGTGCTCATTCCACACACGCTGCACTCACATATAACACAAACACTACTGCACAACACCTCTGCCATAAGAATGAAGCTACATTTAATGACAACATTTTCAGTTGTAGCTTCCCACATAATTCTCGATCTTCCTTAAACAGAACCCACCTGTTTAGTTCGTAGTTTACCGCCACTGCGCCCATCCACACGCCATTCAGACATGGGCGACTAGCAGGGTCCTGGCCACCCTCACATAACTTTAATGGCCGAAATTCACACATGCAAAGTAGCACCTGCCATTTCTCCCAAATTTGGACTCTGGGCCCTCTGAGGGCATTCAACCAAAAAGCGCACTGGGACCATAATTATGGTGAAAGGCGCTCTACAAATGACATAAATGAATGCATTTAAGCAGGAACAGTGAGAGGCCCCAAAGACGAAACCCAAAATAAAACACTGGTAAATTATGCACAAAGATGGTCCAGCTGCTACGTCCGGTCATGTCCTTGCCTGCGTAAAGAAAGTGTAGGTGGTGTGATCTCCTCAAGGCAGGCATGTACCCCAGCACTTCCTTTTTTGAACTGTAATGCTTCTGCACAACAATACTCTAGTTCCATCCATGTTCTGGATGACGTTCCACGAGTATGGAGGAAAGGAGGTAGGAGTAAAGAAGAGAACAAATTATGGTTGCTTCTGGTACATTTACCCGCTTGTTGCAATGACACAGATTTGATCATTCGCTTCTCCAAGCAGCGAGTTGGTGGTAGATCTCTTTCTTCTGCTGGGGCCTCCCTCTGGAACAGCCTGCCTGCTTCTCTAAAACCTGAGGAGAACCATCTTGTGTTCCCAAAGCACCTCAAGACCTTCCTCTTTGCCTCTGCTTTCTCTCCTCCTCTCCCCTACTATTCTCCTGGCAGAATCTGAAATTGCATGGTTACCTGGCTATCCTCTGATCTCGGGCCCAGGTCCCCTCCCCGCCAGTTGCACACCTGCACTGCCCCCCTGGCAACCCTTGCACTCGGGGACTGTTTCTGTATCCCTACAGCTCCTACCAGCACTGGCCACCAGCTGGCCGCACTTTGATTTATTGTCTTAATTTACTTACTTTTATCCTATTTACTGCACTGCCTCCCTTTCTCCCCCCCTGCACTTTTCCCCTTCCCCCCCTCCTCTGCACTTGCACGATCTCAATGTCACCTGGCCTAGTAGGATTGTTGTCTGTCTTCCCCCTGTTTCCCCTCTCTTGTCGCGTCGTGCCTGGAAACACGTGTATAAGCACATTATAAATGCCATTTCATTTATCATATCATATCCAGGAAATTCGGCACTACAACCTGACAAAACCTTTTATCCCCTAATGACCACTAATTCAGATTCCAACCTTAAGCTTAAGAAAATATGTTGTCACCCTATCGTTGTACTCCTCGCTAGTTAAAAACTTCTGCAGAACTAACCCCATGATAGAGGGATTTTAGCACAAGTATCCTGCCTCTTGATAGTCTGACACTTCCCTGAAAAAGTTGCTTGATCTCAAATTCAAGTTGGCCTCTCAGTTCAGGACTCCTCTCGTTCTACAGCCTCAAAAGGCAATCCGATTGGCACAATGCTGCTATCATACTGCATACAATGGGAGAACAATGCAATAATTCGTAGCATGGTTGCTTTGTTGAGGTTCTTTTCTCAACAGTTTGGTCATCATTGAGGCGTGCAATGATTTCCAAATGCAGACATGTCCATCAACTCAAGCTCAGCGTCTATTTAACCACTTAAGAGCCTCCATGAATGGTGGGTGGACAACAGAATGTATTCAGGAAAAAATAACAAAGAAATTAGCATAAAAAAGCCTACTAAAACAAAATTATATATATTTACATTACGTTGAACTTTGGGGTTTGAACGTTCGCTCCTGTTAAGGTCTTTTAAAATAACTGCCATAATATCAATTGTGGTCGTCTTTGCACAAAAGGCAAATCTTTGCAGACTGGGTTTTGTTGGCATGCGTCCAGCTGACTGTTTGCATTGCAGGCGCTTCGCAAATTAAATTCACTTTAAGGGACCCACATCAGCAGTTCTATTATTAAATGAGAAGCTGGTGAAAAATGCTTAGTGCTTTGATTTGTGCCTGTGTAGACGGCAGGTTTGCAATCAAACAACATGGTGGCGTTAGAAGAGGTTTTGACGTGCTGGTCATGCGTAAGCGCTACACGACAAAATGATGACAGAAAGGTCCTTTGAAAATAGGAACCTTCTCAGTTGCGCTTACGTTAAGGTCATGCGAAATAACAAGCAATGAGCAGAGGAAGTATGCGAAATGCTATGTCATGGGTGGGTTTGGGACTATATTTATTGTACTGTTCCACTTAACGCTGAAAGGGCTCCTGTTCACTGTTTTTTTTTTTTTTTTTAGAACTTAAGAGCAGGTAGGTAAGCACAAGACCCCAATCGAAAAAATCGACTGCGCCATGTACCAGGCTTTCTCCCTCCCCACACACTGCTTTTCAATTCAGACGGAAACAGCAGCACCATGGCACAAGGGACGCTGCCAATTGATCGTAATAAAATACTAGGGTCTAGGCGCTCTCAACAATGCGACTAGCCTTACCAGGGAGAGACCACAGCAATAGCGGTGTGCAGAGGCCCACTCATCCTGGAGACAGCACGGCAGGCTACGCAGGAACAGTGTTGGCTTTATAGCATCCTCATTCACAGAGATGAGGCAAGTCCAAAAACACCTACTGCTTGCCATCACCTTAGGGGAGCTTAATTTCATCAAATTAAATGTATGAAACACGGACTTATGGCCGTATGGGCCCCTTGGTGCCGGAGGGGAACTGGGGATGAACTTTTAATGACAGGTCTACCAGGCTAAAATCAGACAAGAGTATGCCAGAAACCAACGTTTTTGGGGTGGGTGGAGGGCTGTGGGGGATGGGTTTGCATTATGTTGGACATTATTTGGACGTAATAAAAAGATCGAGATGAGTGAATGAGAGGTTTCGACTTGAAAAGTGGGTCCTTTCTGATAGGCGTTATGAGCAAAGCCCAAAGATGAATTGCATTTGTTCTGAGACTGGCCGCATGTGCAATGGCCTCAAGGCTGGGGTAGCGTGTGCCCTTCTGGGGAACTTGAGTAGAGTCCTTAATGGGAGGTCTGAATTCTTTGTCCCACCCCCTGCAAAAGTGAGCCCGGGTTGCTGCTGTCAGACGTGGCTCAGTCTAAAGAATTGACAAGGACCCCCAAACAGGCTGCAATTAATACCGGGCTGCTCCTGACATATGCTGCACGTCCATGATGCCTTAAAAGGAAGGAAACCCCACTCTGCTGCCATCGTGTCCGACTGTCCTGGCATACAACTGTCTGGCTTAAAAGAACTTTGGGCCCCCTGCCATGCTGCCCTGCCTGCACCATCTAAGAGCCCCCAAGAAGATCATCTACAGTGCAATGAACATTGAGACAGTCCTGGCAAGGCTGTCTCCCAAGCAGGGATTTTGTAAACATTCATTTTTTTTTTATAGAACAACGTGCACTTCATAAGGACTTTTACCATTTTTAAAGGACTCTTTAGTTTTTAATGTAGCTGCTTAGGAATAGTTATGCGTTTGTGTGAAAATGTCTAACCCCCCCCTTTATATAAAAATAGAAAACTACTGGTGTACTGGGGTTGAAGTCAAAATCTCTACATATTCCAACCAATAACTAAAAGACGTACACCAGCATTCCTTTGTCTGCCTTAACCGTGTGTTGCGTTGTACCAGCGCCACACCTCAGTCCCCTTGGCCCCGACTGGGCATGCATGTTGGCCGTGGGCGGCTTGTGCTGGCCATCATACGCTTCCTTGATGGCAGAGACCATCCAGCGGGATATGGAAGCCTTAGAAGCCCGAAAGCCTGGTCTTGAGTCTCCGAAAGTGACAAACAGGGCGTCCGATTTGCAGAAGCCCTTGGTCCTGTTCAAGTAGAATTTCAGGGCACGCTCAACATCCAGGCAGTGCAAAACTCTGTGCTTCATCCTTGGGATCAGGTACTATTTTCTTGTTCAAGTGGAAAGCAGACAGAACCTTGGGCAGAAATGCCGGATGTGTCCGCAGGACAACTTTGTCCTTGTGAAAGGTAGTATATGGTTCGGAGACGACCGGCGCGTGGATTTCGCTGACTATGAGCCAAGTTGAGTCTGACTAGAAAGGCCTTCTTGATGGTGACCACCCTGATGTCCACGGACGCCATTGGCTCAAATGGTTTGTGAGCCAGAGCGCCCAAGACTATGTTAAGGTACCACAAAGGGAGCGGTCTCTTGATGGGCGGGTAGAGCCTTGTGGGTCCCACCACATGTTTTACTCGACGATAGGATTGGAGGAGGAGAAGATGCCTTCCTCAGAGTTCCTGTAAGCCCCAATGGCTGTGAGGTATGTCCGGCAGGTGTCTACCTGCACACCCGAGAGGGCGAGGTGCGCCGAGAGGGCGAGGTGCGCCGAGAAGGCGAGGTGCGCCGTCCAAGGTGCACGCCAGGCGGTTGATTACCTTGTAGTCTGCCCAGTGGCAGAATCTGGTCCATTTGCTTTTGTACTGGGCCCTGTTAGCCTTGCTCCTGGTGCCCTGTATGATCTCCAGATTGGCCTGTGAGAGGCTGAGGTGCCGCAGCATTACCTGTTCAGATACCATGCTGTGAGGGCTACTTTCCCTGGCACAGGGTGGATGACTATGCCCCCCCCCGCTGTGCCAGAAGATGTGCTGGGCCCGTCGGGAGGTGAATCAGGGGCACTTCCAAAAGACTGAGCAGCTTCGAAAACCATGTCCTGGCCAGCCACCATGGATCTATTAGAATGATGAGGAGTTGGAGAGACTCCTTGATATTGCAAATTACTCTGTGAATCGTGGGCGTAAAGGCATAGGCTTTCATGGCGGTCCACTGGAGGTGAAATGCGTTGCCCCGAGAGCCGGGCCCTGACCTTGTCAGGATGCGAACTGGGGACACTTCTTGTTGTGTCAGGTGGCAAAGAGATCCACCTGGGGGTGACCCCACCTGTTGAAGATCTCCTGAATAACTAGGTCGTTTAGCTGCCACTCGTAATTGTCCACTCCCAGCCTGCTGAGCCTGTCCGCTTCCATGTTGGATTCCCCCGGGAGGTGGACTGCCGTGAGGTAAATGTCATTTTCCAGGGCCCACTCCCACATGCTGATCGTCAGTCTGCACAGAGGAGGGGACCTGGTGCCTCCCTGCTTGTTGACATAGTACATGCTGGTCGAGTTGTCCGTCTGGATGAGGACAGCCTTGCCCCTGAGAAGTAGTAGGAATACCCTGAGCGCCAGGCAGATGGCGATCAGCTCTAGCCAATTGATGTGGTATTCCTGCTCTTGTGGAGTCCAGGTGCTGTGAACAGAGAGATCGTCCATGGTGGCTCCCCAGACCCTGAGAGAGGAATCCGTGGTGACGGTGGCCTGCGGAGTGGGTGATCGAAAGGGCTTGCCCATCTGTAGGTTGCAGTCTCTGGACCACCAAGTTAGGTCCGGGTGGAGCGATGGAGGAACGTTGATCATCTCGGATTGAGAGCCCCGCTCCTGGTTCCATGAGGTCGCGAAGTGCAGCTGAATCCTCCTCATCCTTAGTCTCGTGTGCGGGATGGCTAATAGGACCGCTGCCATTAGAACCAGGAGATGTTGGTACCACCATGCCGAGGTGACTGCTCTGTTGAGGAAGTGGGTGGTGGCCCTCTTGATTTTGTCCTCCGAAGGAAATACTGTCTGGGAGCACGTGTCCCAGATGAGGCCCAGTGTCTGCGTGGGTTGCAGCTGCGACTTCTTGAGATTGAACGAAAAGCCCAGATCGTGCAGAGTGTTCATAAGGGCATGGGAAGAGTGGTGAACCGCTTCCGGAGATGAAGCCCTGACGAGCCAGTCGTTGAGTTATGGGTAGATGTGGAGGCCCTGCGCTCTGAGGAGGGCCGCCACTGCATTCATGAGCCTGGTGAAGACCCTTGTTGGGTGTCCTGACCCACGTTTGGACTATTATGCTGCAACATTTGGTGCTGTGGGCTTAGAAAATCCAAGCTGGCCGAAAAAGCCCACATTGCGCCAGAATCCAGGAAAACCGCGCAGTTTTGCGCACATCAAAATGGTCGCCTGACCTGCCACCCACCAGTGCGAGCGTGATAGGCCAGAAGCGCCATGAGTGAAATGTGGTGCCAAAGGAAAAACAGCAGTGCCCGTTAGCTCAGAAAGCGCTTTGAAATCACCTTTGTTTCTCTGAAATGCAAGCTAAAAATGTCTATTTTAAACATTGCAAGATATTCAAAAGTCTCACTGAACACCAACAGACATTTGGCAGAATGTAGTCTTGTGTGCATACAAAATCTGGGAAAAGAAAGAGCCTAAAATAATGTTCATAATGAAACTGGCTGAGCTGTGGATGTCAGCAGCCTAAGTTAAATTGGACTGAAAGCCACTAAAATCTAAATGTTTAAAATAAATGAGTGACCTACTGTTGAGTGTCACATAGTTTGCAACTGTTAAATGTAATAGTTTTGAACTTAGAATCAGCATTCTAGCTGCATGTGTAAAATTGCAAGTTTGGTTTGAATGTAGAAAACTGGGAACCAAAGTGACATTTAGCTGAAGCCCGGCTGAAAGAGATTGAATTCTGCCTGACAACTACCCCCAGGAGTTGAAACTTGATCAGCAGCTGTGTTCCCAGGCATGGCTGCATTCTGCTGCCCTGCCAAAAGGAGATGACACCTCTCTGATTGAATTAGGAGAGTGGCACCTGGGGACTGAAGGAAACTAAACAAAGCACTGTCCTTGGCCCAGGCAAATGTTAAATTAGGGGGGGTCATAAATGGTTTCCTCTTGGGAGGAAACGGGGTGGGGCACTGCATCTGTGAGCAAGCTGAGTTGGGGGAAGTGGACAAACCAGAAATTCCACCATGTGCTTTGGAAAACCACACCCCTTTGGGGCCAGAGCATAATTTTAAAAAAATGGATAATTCATAGTGCGGACTTGTACAAATAATATAAATACTATCATCATTCTTGTGATTTTTCGGTGCACATTTTAAGAGGTGTCAAACTCTGTACCATGTTCTGAGGCAAAACCCCATGAATTATGGAGATTGCAGACACGGGGTTCACGCTAGAAAAATGAAAATTTACTGGAATATGTGTAGAAAGGCAGTGTACATTTGTGCCATTTTTGGTAAACGTCCGATATTGGTAACCAACTAAAAACGAAAATAAGTTGTCATTTTTGAATGTAAGCTCTTAGAAACATCAGAGTTGGAACAGGATGTACCATAAGTAATCTGTAATATGTACATTTAATGTCAACCACTTGTATATCTGGCAAATATGGATTTGGATCAGAAATAGATTTGTGTGCAATTTGACAAGGGGAGGATCCTCTGACCATAAACCTACCTCATCACTCTGACTCACAACTCAGTTCCCCCAATCAAGGGAGAGAGGAGAACTGGGCCAATGATAAGTTGAGAGGGGCAGGCTAAGTTCTGCTACGCACACACCCACTTTCTAAAGACATAAAAAGAGCCACTGGAAGCCAGACAGGGACATTCAATTTCCATTTCCTTGCGGAGCACGCTGACAGACGACTTCACATCCCGAGACTCCAGACTTTAAATCCATCAATCTCCAGAGACTAGAGATCCAGAGAGACCAGAACTGTGCAGTGCTGAGAGCTGACCCAGATCGCTGTGCGCAGAACCAGTACCAAGTGGCGAGAGAACCGCAGCCAATCCTGACCCGATCTGTGACGAAGTCGCATTCCTGTCCATAATATAGTGCGAGTACTCGGCCAGAACTGTGCAAAACCAATCTCTTAGTTTAAAATAATCTAATTCAAACTATTTTAACCTATTGGGAACTGCATCATAGAAATCGCGTCCCTCCTGTTCATTCTAAAGCTGCAAAACTGTCATCTGTCATTCTGAACTTTTAAATTTCATTTCGAGAATCTACCTTCACAAAATCGTCCGTATCTCCGGAACCGTTTGTCCTACTCCTTATAGTGCCTCCGTAATTGCGCTCGACGCACGCGACTAAATTGCTGCGATTTGACATTTTGCTACATTCCAGCTACGTGTAAAAATATTTGTCTTTTGCTTTCATTACGGAATTCCTTTTTCAACCTGGTAACCATTCCTGAATAATTGATAGGGCTGGCCTGAACTGATTTAAAGTATCTCTCACTCACCCTGAACCTCCTATAGAGAATTAAAAGCAATTTGAGTATATTTTTCACTTCATTACCACCACATTTAAAGTACTTTGCCTGTGTTTAAAATCATCCCTGTTTCTCTAAGCTTGCTAGGGGGGGAACTGAATTCGTATTGTACTGTGATTGTATTCCTGAGAATTGTGTGTGTCACTTCCATCTCCTTACATTGCATAGGGGGGGGAGTGAATTGTCAAAGAAAAAGTGATCACATTATCTTTTGCTGAAATCATATCAACTTTATTTCTGTACTGCCTTTTATTCATCTTTGCATCTCCTTGAAACCATAAAGCATTCTCCGATACCTTATTCCCCTGTTCCTAGTCATAAATCATCAGAACTGTACTATTGTAGGATTACCTATTGCTGATTACTGCTCATATTCACAAGTGTGATATCAAATAATAATTTATTATAAAAGTGTGATATATATCTATTGTTTAATTTTTCAAATAAACCTTTTTAATTTGCAAAACAAACCTACTTCCTGGCTCAGTGGTGTCGGGGAGATTCTAAGAGAGGGGCGTTATACAAGGGTTCATCATCCAGATTATAACTTGTCATAAAAATATATAAATAAGGGCTTCCCTTGAGCAATCCCATACAAGGCACTGACTTAGTGGGAATGCTTGATTGGAGTCATTAACAACCTGTGGGCCGAGTTGAGGCCAAACGGAAGGACCTTGTACTGAAAATAGTATCCCATGATCCTGAACCGAAGGAAAGAATGATAGAGCTCCAAGTCGGGACGTGCAGGTACGCGTCCTTCAGGTCCAGGGAGCACATCCAGTTTCCCTTGTCCAATGTCTCCGCTATAAAAGCTGGTGTAACCATCTTGAATTTTTGCAGGGTTAAGGAAAGGTTGAGGGTGGAAAGGTCCAGCACAAATCTCAGGCCCACATGGTGGTTCTTCTGAATGGCGAAAATCCTGGAGTAAAAGCCAAAGCCTCGCTGGGAGGCTGGAACTTCCTCGACTGCCTGGCTCTCTGCGAGCGACCGGATCTCTGCCAAAAGAGTTGGTGTCCCAACCTGTGGGAATGGAGGGGAGGAGGGAGGAGAGGCTGGGATAGGGAGGCGGTACTACGGAGAGGATCCAGGGGTCCATAAAATTCTGGCACGAGAAATGTGCATGGAGAACAAGCCTGCCCCCAACCGGAGACACATGGACCCGAAGGGGCGTGTCATGCCTTCTTTCCCTCGGAGGCTGTCACAGAGGAGGGGGACTGGAAAAAGCCTGACCACCTCCCCGGCCCCCTTTTTGTTGCTTGCGCCGGCTCCGAGACAGGGAGCAGTCCGGCTCGCCAACAGAATCTACACTCCTTGAAGCCTTGGAACCCTCTGTGCGTACAACTCCTATCGGAGCGCTGCTGCAATTGGGTGTACGATTTGGGCGTGGTCTTTGTAAGGATGGATAAAGATTTGGCTGTTTGTGAGCTGTTTTTCTTTTTGTCCAGCTCTTCGTCCGTAGAGAAGTGGAAAAGGTCCCCCTCCTCGAATGGTAGATCTAATATGCGTTCCTGGATATCCGGGTTGAACTTTGTTGCCCGGAGCCAGGCTGTCCTTCTCATGTCCGTGGCGATACAGATGGCACGGCCAGAGGTGTTAATATGGGCCACAGTGGATTCCATGAGATCATGTGCCACCAGTTTGGCCTTGGCTAGCCCCGCCTTAAAGCGTGATTAGTTCCAGGAGGAAGTCCACAATTTCCTGCCACAATCTTTTATTGGCGACAGTCAGCATGGCATCTGCGTTGGCCTGACAAAGATGAAAGGACGTGTTGGAATAGAGTTTCTTGCCGTACGCCTCCAAGATCTTCTCCTCCCTGCCTGGCAGAGGAGAAGGCTGAGGACGACTGAGGCTTGAAGTATAGTGATACCGCAGCGATCACCGAGGAATTTGGCTGAGGATGGCTGAGAGCAAGAGTGTATCCCCCTCCATCTGCCTGTACTTGCCGTCCAGGCTTCGATTGACCGGCTGGGCTGAGTGGGGTTTGAGCCAGCCCTTCTTGGCCAGAGAGACTACATTGGCCTGCAGAGGAATCCCTGATTTGGCAGAAGGTTGTCGTGTGTGGACTTCTGCCAGAACCCCCCTCTGTCGGTTGCTCGGGTTGGGGTAGGCCTAGATACTTTTCCAGCCCAGCAAGAACTTCGTGGAAGTCCCTGGCTGAGGATGGCACGTCTGGATCCTCCTCCTCACCCGTATCCTGTGGATCTGGGGGATCCTGTGGAGGAGGAGTAACTGGCGCCAGAGCCTGGGGTACAGGGGCCGCGGCCAGAGGCTGAAGAGGCAGCGGAGGCTGGTACAGAGCCGCCTGAGAAGTTGGAGGAGGCGGCAGCTGCTGCGCCGGGGCCTGGGGCGTCGACGGAGGCGGTGCTGCTAGCATTGCGGGAAGGACTTCCCTGATGGCGTCTTTGAGGATAACCCCCATCCGAGCTGATTTCATGAGGCATAGGAACTTCTTGAAGACCTCTTCACTGGCCCAGGAGGTGGCAGGGGGTGCTGACGGGGTAGTGGGAAGCTGCTGGAGCTGCCCTGCGCAAAGGAGGGGTAGGCTGTAGGCCATGTACCTGGTTGAGGCCAGTCTCACCTTGACACTCGTTCTTCGCGGAATTCCTGGACTGGCGTCGGACGGGTGCCTCTGTCTGGCGCGGCAGCCATTTTGTCGAGCTGCCTGCCATGTGCCTGACATGTGTTGCCCAACCCGCAGGGTCCGGCCTCGTCCAAGACACTTGCGTGTGGATCACGAGGCCTACCCTGCTCCTCGAGTATTGGCCCGGTAGGTTTAGCACCCTCAACCCAGGGGTCGGTAGAGCTGCGTTTAGACACCCCCCTCGGACGTATTGCCGGTATTAGGGCATAGCCCCTTGGCCATGGGGCGGTACAAGGGTGGAGCCCCTCGGGTGAAGACCCGGTAAAAGAAACTTCTGGTCCCTCAACACTGTCACCGGGAGGATCCGAGGATCCCTCGGCCCGGAGGCCAGAAGCTGCAGCAGCCTCAGTGCACGTGCTGGTAAAAGGACCTGACCGGTCCCTCCCGCGCGGGAGAGTGCCTGGGTCTCCCTTGCGGGTTGCGATGGAGAATATCGGCCCTACCTTGGGCTTGGATTGATGTTTCACAAAGTTCTTGAGGTCCTCTGGAGGCGACTTCTGGAAGAGCTCCCTCCACCTGGCTAGTCTGTTCTTCAGCGCTTCCGAGGACAGCGAGCCACCCACTGAACAAGCTTGCCAACCGTGGTCTGGGCCAAGGCAACGTAGGCAGAGGGCGTGGGGGTCTGAAGTTGGGAAGAGCCCGCTGCAGACTGGACACCTGCTGAACCCTGAAGAAGTCGGCATGCGCCGGGGAGGGGCGTGATGCCTGAGGATCGAGTACCTGAATGACAAAAAAACAAAAAAGAAGACAAAGTAGTATCAGCACGTGGAATTGGATGGCCGAGGCCAAACTCAGGAGCGCTGGTGAATTTGGCATGTTCCCGTCGGCGCGGAAAAGGGGACTGGGGGGTGGTGCCGGAGGGCGGAGTCAGGGCAGCACATGCTCCCTGGGCCACACCCCCGCGCACCTCTAAATTTAAAAGGGGAAGAAGGTTTTTTCTGGTGAAAAAAGTTCTGTCTCCCGTCCCTTGGAAGGGACGCCCATACAGTATGGAGGAAAGGGGACAGGAGGTAAGAGTAATCTAGGTATACATATAATCACAGATCTAAAGAAAATTGTTCAGTATAATATTGATAAAACAATAGATAAGATAATGAAGACCATTAAGAAATGGGAAAGGCTTCATTTGAATCTATTGGCAAAAACTAATGCGATGAAAATGGTTTGTTGCCTAAGGTGTTATATACTATACAATCGTACTGCTTGGATGGTCTCTATACGATGAGAAAATGATCGGGGAAAAGACTGAAATTGCAGTCGATAATGGCCACTAGGAAGGCTTTAATTATGTGGTTGAAGGGGAGTGGTCAACATTTTGGGTTTAGTTATGATGCGTCAATATGGCATAATGAGGCTTTACAGTTAAGTAATAGATGTTTGCATTGGCGGAGTTGGATCAAGAGGGGAGTTTTAAGGATCTGCATGATTTTTCCGTCACAGAAAAGCCTGACGGAAAAGTTTGCATGGGAAATGTACGCACCAACAAAGGTTCGTACATTTCCCATGCGAACAAGCACTGCAAATCACTACATACCCACGACCCCCCACCCACATCCTCAACAGACCCCCACCCACACCCCCCAACATAAACATACCCTACTTAGCTTTTCTTCACGCTGTGTCCCTGCGGTGCCAGTTCCCTTTCACTTTCGTGATCGGGAACCGGTGCCACAGGCTCTTTCTTTTCTTTTCCTTTTTTTTTGTACGAGCGGGGTGTTGCAGGGGACTCCCCCCTCAGCCCCCGTTTTTTTTTTTTTTTTTACTTACCTACAATGCATGCCACCAAAGGTTCGAACTTTGGTATTCGTACCTTTGGTGGTATGCATTTTCAGACTTTTTGTACAGTCTGACTTTTTTTTTTTTTTTTTTAAGTCCGATCGTACAAGTCAGAGTTTTAAGATTAAAGGAATTATAAGATGGGGATAGGTTGTTGTGTTTTGAGGAATTGCAAGATAGATCTGGTTTGGATAGAAGGGAGTTGGGCCGGTTGAAAGAAAGGTTGGAGATCTGCAAATTGTTCACTGGTCAGGAATACAATGTAAGCACTTATATGCGCTTTTTGCCCAATTGGGTTGGATCATATAGAGGCATGGACAAAACTGAAGGAAAACTGGTGGAGTGACATTAGAAGGACTATATCAGAAGAAGAATGGAGGGACCTTCCTAGGTTAAGAGCAGATGCAGGGATGAATATGGATTTGCGTTTGATAAGGTAGAAGGTTATTGGGAAGATTTATTGGATGCCAGAGAAGATGTTTAAGTTGAAACAGAGTGGATGACAGATGTTGGAGCTGTGACCGTGGTAAAGGGACTTTATTACATCTGATTTGGAGTTGTCCGAAAGTATTAGGTTTCTGGAAGGAAGTCATGGACAGAATACATATGATATTCGATGTATCCATTCAAAGATCGGCTGCTAATGTAATTCTGCTTATGAATAGGGAACAAGGCTTAATTGCAAGGAAACATAACACCTGGATAGATAAGGCTATGGTGATAGCAATTAAGCTGATTCTTAGAGTCTGGAAGACTAGGAAGAAGCCCAGAGTAGAGGATTGGTTGGTAGAACTGCACATTTTGTCTCGATATGAAAACGTTTCACTGAAAGGTAAAGGGAAAGAGGATGTCTATCTTTCAGTATGGGGTCCATTTAATGCTTTGTATGAGTAAGGGAGGGGTGCTTGTGTGGTTTATATTGTATTTTTTTTCCCTTTTTCTTTCTTTTTCTCCTTCTCTTTTCTCTTCTTTCTTTAACTCTGTCTAGGGTTGTGTGTGGTGTGTTTGTATGTGAAGTATAGTATTTTGATTCTTTGTTTTTCACATGGGGTTTGAAATGAATTATCTCGAATTTGGGTTAAATATAGTTAAGGATTTTGGTGTGTGGTTTCTTTATTTTGATAGTATAAGATGTTACTGATTTTGGTAAGTCAATGTTGAAATGTATTCGCTAAACCCATGTGTGTGGGAATGTTTTTTGATGTAAAATCCAATGAATAAAAAAATAAACAAAATTAAAAAAAACTTCAAACTGTTACTGTCCATCCATTTGCCACCATGCCCATGGAAAATGAGTCCTCATAAGATGAGGACTCCCCATCCAGATGTAGGAGAATCTGGGTGTTGTCACTATAGGTGTAAAAGGCCATGTAAATAGTATGTAGGAGTTTGGGAAGTGGCTAGAGATTAGGATTGAAGAGTAAGGGTGAAATGGCCATCTATTGAGGGACACAACAAGGAACTGGTAAGGAGCTGGACTCAAAGGTATCAATGGCCACAAATCATGATCTCCTGGCTGCCAGGTGAGGGCAGAGACCACTGAGAAGGGGAGAACGATTCAGAGTTTTTTCAAAAAGGGAAATTTCACGACTGGAAGTTTGCTGCACCTGAAGGATGAGTTTCTTGGTTTTTTTTAAAGTGTAAATAATTTTGCATTTTTTAGCACAGACGGTATGAGTCCTCAATATAGGGATGTATTAATGCGATAATTGATGGTACTCATTCAAAGAGGAAATCGCTTTAGCTGTTTGTGCAGAAAGAAGGTCTTAGAAAAGTTGAGGTTTGGCTTTGGCTAAAAGTGAAACTGTCATCTAGAGACAACAGGGTAAAAAGAGTGCTTATCCCAATAACCTTTGACACTCATGTTGATGACTATTTACAAAAGAGGTACCGATTTCCACTCAGAGGACAAGACACTGGGTTTGTGCAAAATGTACAATTCCGCTACAAAAAGCAAATGTGCACCCAACAAATCTGCTCATCTGCTTCGCATCACAATTCCAAATGCACGAGATACAGATCATACCCACTCTGTCCTGCAGTAACTAGGAGTTATGAAGAAAAACAGCAACCAGACAAAGTCTGAAGTACCTCGAGCAGCCCAGGTCAGGCCACAGATAGGGCCATTACCGAAGGCCATTCTGCAAGTGAAATTGGCAATGTATCAAATGTCCTAAGCGTATCGCCATCATAAAAAGTGATTGCTACCCCTCGGCCAGCAACAATTCCGCTGCTCTGTTTCCCTTGCTGTGGGATCACATTAGTATGTAGCACAGCAAGCATCACAAAGGACCAGAGCGTTTGATGTGTGTAACCCAGTACCGCAAAGGAAGCAGTGCTCCAGTAACGCAGAAAAGGTGCCTGCTTGAAACACTGCGTCTCTGAGACCATGTCCTGCAGGATATTCTCTCTAGAACCATCTCACAATATCCCCCAGACCTCTTCTAAGCACTGAAAAGTAGGGTACCCGAACATTAGCATTCGCATGAACAGAGTTTGGACAGAAATTCCCTTCCATGCTTTCTTGACCGGCCGCAGGGAAGAAACAGTAATACATTTAAAAAACACTAGAATTGTCACATGTGCTCAAGACCATGCTTGCAAGGGGACCCTCTCAACTCGACAAATACTGGACACTTGATTGAATGGTAAAGCTTTTTCAAAGTTCTGAGCCTTTCTCAGTGAGCCCACTCCCCCGAAAATGTTTTCAAAATAAAATGTGAAATATTTAAATTTGCTGCATAAAAGGAGGAATCTAGATAACATTACATAATGGTCAGATCATTAACTGTGCAATGCATACAAGCTGAAAAATAGAGGAAGGGAGATATTGAGGAAATATCCCGTAAAGGAGGGATCAATGGTCCCCCACGCCACAGAAATGCTTTGTAGAATATGGAATGGCACTACCAGGTGCTTACTGGGGTGGAATTCATTCCAGCCTTAACTAAGCTACATGTACACTGGTAAAGGTGGCACACATCAGGATTACACACAAAGCGTGGTCATATAGAATGCAGGGTGTGCATGCAACATATCTGTGCTGCAGCACCGAAGTTAAACTGTGCAGGAGTACTGGGTAGGGTGACCACCTACATGCACCCACCCCAGCCTATCCTAGCCTTTTTCAGCTCTTACACCTCTGTCACCTGGGTAATGCTCTTTCAGCTCCAGAGATAAAGCATAGGAAGGCTGGACAGCGCTAGCTCTCGGGGAAGGATTGTGAAAGCCTGCAGTCACTGTGATTTAAAAGACAGAACAGGTGGTAATGTTTAGTTTTCCCCCAAATCTTCAACCTTTGGGGAAGTCGGTGAGGGCCCCTTCTTACTGAATGGGGCATGCCAAACACCTCCAGTTAGCACAGATGGAAACAATGAATGCGCAGCTGCTGCGTGGAAAGGACAGGTAACAGTATGCTCTACTTTGAGACTAGAGAAGAGACGGACGAGAGGAGATGTAAGCATAACAAAATCCCTCTATTGACTACCTGGCAAAATACATATCTGCTATTCGGTATGATATGGGATTTTTATGGGATGGTGTGGGATTTATAAAGTGCACGTTCTCCTAAGGGCAGACTGATGCTGAAAAGCTGCAGGTACTGACCAGAAAGAAAAGAGACTGGCTAGTAATAATTACAGGAAAAGGGCCATTATTTAATGGCTCTATGGAAGACCAAGTTGTCATTGATGAGTCAAAGGGGAGAGGGAAGGGAATGCTGCAATGTGGAAGAAAGAAAAGTCTAAGCATAACCCCTCCCTTGCATTCACAAAGTTATCAAGCTGATATTAGCAAGCCGAGGTAAGCTAAACTAAGCAAGCGAGAGGGCGTATAAGATAACATTTTGTCCCGCAAGGAAGAGGGACCGTAGGTGTTTATCGCCTTGATGGCAATGCACCTCTGGACAGGGAGCCATTGAAGGATATGTGTGAGCAGCAGCGTGTGCCAGAAAGCAGCGTGGAGGCCTTATTCTGGATCAGCTGTAATCGACAAATTAGGTAAACTGTGAGATCTAGATATTGAGCATTTCCATAATCCAATCAGGAAGGGATTGGTGGCATTCACCAATGTAGTATGAAGGTAAGGCATAGTTTAACTCAGAAAAAGTAGTCCAGAGGAAACTGATTTATAAACAAAGTATCAAAAGGAATTTTATTGAACATACATTTGAATACAAAAATGAATCCTGATTTAATCAGCACTAGACAAGTTATTCACATTGCAAGGGAATTACTATTAAAACATGTCATACAAGTGACAATAAATCAAACACTCATTCGTCCACAATCAGCCACCATACATACAACAATCTATAAAAGTACTACCCAAACAGTTATGTGGTAGAACCACTATTGACATTTTTATTACTTAGAAAAGTGCATTAAATGTACAAAACCAATACAATAGTGCTGAAGTGGATCAATAAGATGTATGATATGATCACATCCCCAATTTCTCAACAGGTTTCGCTGTAAAAAAGTCACTCAGAACGTCTTCATCAGGAAAATAGGATTAAATTTATAGCTGGGCATCAAAAGTGCGTCTTCCCGTGTAGGTGGAGGCTAACAAGGCGTGGGCAAGCCTAAACCAGGAATAGCAATGTCACACTGTGGATTCAGGGAGCATCTCCCCAGATGGCGGATCTTTGGTGTTATGCAAAATTCAGCGCTGTCTGTACGCACACAAATTCGAGTGCCAAAAGGTAAGGCAGATAGATACGTTCAAGATCTTCATAAGATGATGAAAGCAGGAATCCTCAGTTATAGCAATTGTAGGGGCAAAGAACAGTTCAATGTCGATTATTAATCTCAGGTTAAGGATGGCAGCTACTAGCATATGTGGGTGTCTGCTACTCGAGGCCTACCTAATTGACAAGTACAGAGCTTGATGAAATTCCGAGCTGTCAAGTTCAAACCCTGACACTGAAGCATCCTACTTGTGACCCAATGATGTACGTGAATGTGCTGCTACTATAAAGAAGACCACATTTGAAGTTCCCATTTATCAATATGTTCTAGGAACACATCCATACCCACTGATATTAAAAACACAATTATATTGCTTGTAGTTAAACTGGGCATTCTTTGAATTAAGCAATGCATGGCTCTGTTTATGATTGAAAACTCAAAATACAATTTTGAACATTCGAGTTTGATCTTGAATTTATAAACCAACTGTATTGAAGTTTGACACAGAGCAATATGTCCCTATATTTTCAAATCACGTGTGTATTACTGGCAACTTCAAAGGTTTGTTTTTAAAGGAAGATAACAGTGTTTTGGGTCAAATCTATCTGAATAAATAAATGATATGGCTTTTCAATTAAATTGTTGCATGGTATGCTGCCATGGATTATGGGTGCAATGTCCTTTTGCCGACACTAGGTTTTTCGATGGATTTTTTGCTGACAAAACCCATCGGAAAAAAACATTGAATTATATATGGGGCAAGGGTATAAAAAGGGTGGGGAGGGTCTTGGGTTCAGGTTAACAGAGAAACGGGAGGTTGGGAATGGACCCTCAAAGTAAAAAAGATATATATTTCGATGTGTTGTTTTTGATGTATTTTCGATGGTAAAAAAATCAATCTAAAAACTACAGTTGGCAAAATTACATAGAACAGGATTATATGCTGTTATTGCATGTAGAGTGGCTACCCATTAACATAACTATTAACTGTTTACTAGTCGACTAAGTATGTGAGGGAGCCAATCGTTCCTCTGGAGGACTGAAATAATGGATCCTAGAGCTTTCACTTGAAAATACATGCAGGAAAGCAAGGGGTGGACAGGTGGCAGCCCAGAGTGGAACACTCGTTCCCCTTTCTCTTGTTCACAGGGAAAAAGTGGCAGAAATTAATAATTCGCTTATAGAGGTGAAAGAACAAAAAGTCAACGGGAATAGAAAGGCTTGTGTCCACCATTGACGTGGTGGGCATATTTTAGCTCCCCATGGCCAACTTATTCAACTAAGTCCACATCACCTCAAAAGGGGCAACCTAAGCCGAAATGGTATGCCCCAATCTGGCTGTGCTAAACAGCAAACCGTCAACACGTTACTGTAAACAAGATCCCAGATTAGAGAGCTAATAAATCAGTCTGTAGGCAGAGTGAGCATTGGGTCCAGGGATTAAACCGTCAACCTTTTAACCAAGCAAAAGGAAGGCTCATTTTCCACATAAAATGGTTATCAAATGGTACTCCGTTTGTGGCATCCCTTGGGCACACTTCCATACAATACACAATGGGTTTCATTCAATACGAAATGGTTAATGGGACCTACGATAGCAGAGGGGCCACGAACACTCAGATTTAGAAGTACAAGAATAAATCCTAAAGCGTCCAGTTCTGGAGGGGATCTGGGCAGGTGTAAGAGTGTCTCCAGATGGTTGAGAGAGATCCAGTGGTTGTACTTCTAGGAGGGAGCAGAGGAGTTCTGAGGCTTCCTGTGATTGGTGTGTTGCTTATTGTTAGCGTGATCTGTGCGTCACTGCATTGCTGTAGTAAGTAATGTCAATGTGCATTGCAGAGGAGTTGTGAAAGTAAGGAGTCTTGTGACGCAACATATGCGGCTACATGGGATTCTGAGGAGGAAGGGGCTCACTGGACATCTTCCTCAAAGGCTAGCACCCTCTGTGATTGAGAGGATATAAGTCGAAAGAAAAACGTGCTATATAAAGACATTACTTATTATGTACAAGACATACATGGAGGGAGAGACAGATCCCTCAAACTAAAGGAAAAGAGCTGCACTATGAAGATCCTTTATTGTGCAATGCAGACCACAAGAACATCACAATCAGTAAACAAAAATCACTTGCATATACTCACATACTGCAAACATTGCCAGTGGTATAAGGGGTGTAAACATGCATGAAAAAAACATTCAACATGAAATGGGAAAGTAGAACATACTATTTCAGGTAACACGCCACACATGCCACACCATCACCTAGTATTGTACTGTATATGGATTCGTAGAGCGCAGCTAAGACCAGAAGGCATCAAGGTGATAACAGCCACTGATAAGACAGAACTCGAAAAAATATGTCTTCAGGTTCTTTCGAAACTGCCGATGGTCAGCAATGTCTCGAAGATACGTCGGCAGGAGTTCCACATTGTGGGGGCCAACACAGAGAAGGAACGTCCTCCCGCTCATACCCCATTGTAACTCGGAATGTTAAGCAAGAGTTGGGAGGAGGAGCAAAGCAATTTAGCAAGCTTATATGAAGTAAGTATAGAGCGGAGATATTTCACACCAGTACCATGAATGGCAGAGTGTAGCAGGCAGAGTATTTTAAACTTGATTTGGCTATCAATCGGAAGCCATGCAGCTGGTGAAGCATAACCAGAGTGCAAGAGTCTTGAGGCTCCAAGTGCTAGTTGGGCTGCCGAGTTTAGTAAAATCTGCAGGCGCTGGAGCAGCACTGTAGGTTGCCCGAGGTAGATGCTATTGCAGTAATCAATGGAGCCCATTATAGAGAAGGTATTCTCCTTACTTCGAGACTCGGATGGGAGAAAAAGGAGAATTGTTCTCAATTTTAGCTTGACAAACCCCATCTGGCACACAGAAAAAATGTGGGCTTCTCTGGATCGAGAAGCAAGAAGTTCACACACTAGGCTCTTAACCACCTGCACCGGCTCAGGACAAGTGCCCAGAGAGGCAGGGCCAGTAGCCGACCCCCCATGAGGCCCCTGGTGTAAGGAGAACCAACAGGACCTCAGTTTTGTCGCCATTTAAATTCAGCAAATTCAAGGCCATTCATTCTCCAATGGAAGACAGGCAGTTCCTCAACTTAGGAGAATTAGTCGCTGGGGCCTTCAAACGAAAAAGAAATGTGCGTGGCATAGGTGTAAAAGCTTACCCCATGGTTGGCGATAAGGTCAGCCAATGGGCAAAATAGTAGCCATCCCTGGCAGTTCATATCCATTTCAGAGCCACTAAGCAATGCATTGTGGGTACACAAATTAGCTCAAAGGAATGCATTTTGCTCCAGAAATGCGACTTATGAGGCTGCACCATTTAGTACATAGATATATTAACCCAAGAAAAATGTTACTAGTGTGTACAAATACCTGAATGCAGGATAGTCCATCTACCACATCCAGGTTGTGTCGCAAGGCTATTTTCAATCACATTGTCTCGTGGTTAGTAACGCTGTGTGTAAAAAGCGCTGCTTCAGTAGACAAAGAATTTTCTGCATAAATAATACCCCTTTGTGCTACTTTGCATTAACACAATGGATTGATTGGTCTGTGGCTCGGAAATGGGGGTGAACTTCCAGGGATGGCTACTAAGTGGTGCAGTGGCAGATATATTTCCAAGGTAGGCGAACATTTTTGTAATGCTACTTCCAGACTTTGCCGCCAGCAATAACATGATGGGTTCCGGAAACGTACGTGCAATGGAGAACATGCCGCAAGACACGAACATTGGTTGGTAATTTGCAATCAGTGCAATTTCTACACGTGCCTGTGTGTCCCTGTGCATACTAATGACGCAAAATGGCCTGCAATGCACAGCAATTCTCCAAAGCAGCAGCAGGTCAAAACCAGTTCTCTACTTAAGATCCCAAGAGGAAAACAAAGAGCAGGCGGAAGCTCGGCTTTCCAGGGTGGCTGATAACAATGCTTAATTACTGAGCTACACACCCAGCCTCCCACAGGAGAAGAGGCAATTAAATCAAGAAGCGGGATCATTCCAAGGCGAGAGGTTATTTCAGTCAGACCACAGCCATTCACATTCCACTGCCTTCCCATTTTATTAACTACAGAAATGGGTGTCATCCCTGCCAGGCGCATTGGTTTCACCTCGAAAACAAGCAGACTGGGAGGGAAGGCAGGCACAGAAGACATCTCCTCTTCCTCTAACCAAATTATCCAGCCCAGCTTTTGCCCAGGGAATCCAATTTGTGTTCTGCCACTTTCAATACATACCTTTGAATTAAGAATCGGCCGGCTGAGTCATTTTGTTAAACTAAATCCGATATGTGGATTTCTGTTTCCATTTTAAATTGCAAGAAGCGACATGGCCATTCTACATTTTCTCTACGTTGAACAGGACCTCTCTTATGTTCAGAACATTCTCGAAAGTGTAACTTTCATTTTATAAGAAATACCAATGACAGGATTTACGGATACAGAAGATGAAAAGTAATGTGGAAAAAAGTGTGTCTTTTTCTGTGCCGGGTAATATCAACAGGTTTCAAATCTGTTAATGAGCTAATTTTAAATAGGCAAAACACATGCTCAATTAAAGGTGATTTTAGAAGAGGGCTTCTGAAGAGGGAAAATCTGATTATGCCTTCCGTCCCGAAAGATACCCCAATCGGAAGAAGAACCAACGACAATATGGCTGCCGATCATATGAGCTCACATCAATTCCCACTGCCCCAACGATGGATAACTACAATGAAAGGTACCCTGTCAGCAGGCCCTAAAACCCTGCAATAATACGACCCTTACCCAGAGTGGATGAGGATACACAAGACAGCTGGAAACTGCTACATGGACAGAATTGACTAAAGCACCAAGAAGCCATGCCTCAAGGCGTTAGAGACATCACAACGACATAGCCGCGTTAGACAGGAAGCAAACATGCAATCCGCACATCCGGGACACACACACACCCAACATACATGAAGAACACACGCATACAGCTCTATGAGTTAGAGGACAGTGACATATACATGCTGTCAGCAAGTTTATCATTTTGCCACTTGGGCTTAACGCAGGAATGCAAGAGCAGCTTGTGTACATGCTTGCTGATGCTTACATGCAACTAACCCTATGGTATGACAGGAGCACTTGAAGGACCTGGCAGCCATTACACACTATGGTTTAGGTAATATAGCAGGCCATGATCGCCTCAGAGAAATATCAAGCCTCACAAGACGCTGTGCAAGCAGAACTACCACAGCAGGAACAAGGGTATTGCCAAGGCCACAATGTTGCAAGCAAAAATCCACACACTGAACCAAGGTGACACCAGCTGCAGCACAGGATATCCCCAGCAAAAACAAATTTTGAAGCAATTGAGCTCACAAGCGTGGTCTCCAAACAGGTGACCCGGCAGAGCCGATACTGGGCAAGGACTCTGAGGCCGGGAAGGAACAACAGTCCCACGACCAGACAGCTGTCTGCAACAAAATCGCTACTCTTGTACGATGGGGATGGAACGCTCTCATGGCATTCGTCTTGACACATAGTTGCACCTTGCTGATACATAGTATACATGTATGGCAACCAGGTGTCTCGCAGGCTGGGAACAGAGTTTGTCCCAAGCTTGGGGGGCCCGCGGTCTGACCAATCAGAACCCTTGGAACTAGGGGCAGATAGCGGGGCCTACTGACCAACCACAGGGCTTGCTCACTAACATTTTCAGAGTAGCAACTTTCGGGGATGATCCCAGCACACCACCTGACACAGCATTGTCCACTAACCTCATTTGTCTATGGGTTCCTATACAGGAACTACCACTCAGTGGCCTATCCGGAGTGGCAATAGGTTTTGGAAAAGAGCCTAGTGAGTGACGCAGAATGTGACGTCACAACATATGAAAACTGGCCTGCGAGCCAGAGTTCGCTGAGATGTGCCTGGATTTCCCTCAATGCATATGACCCCTGCGTGTTGTTGGCTGTAACAAAACTGCAGTGAGACTTTGCAACTTGTGTGGACAACATGTTCTTTGGGACAGGGGAAGGAGTTCGGGCCTTCCGTGAGCTGGGCGTCCGCAAACTCCTAGCACGACTCTCCCAGCCTGGGGGTCCCCCTAACATTTCTAGTCTGTAAAATGACCTAAAAGCATTACATTTTCAATCTATCACACCAAGGCCAGAAATGTCCACTTTCCTAAGTTTACCCCTCAGAAGATCTTCCCCCAAACAGAAGAGACCGCACCAATGTTCCCTCTAATTATTTTTCTACAAATGCGGAACTGGTTGCCTTTCACGCACACTATTTTCCATGTGTGCAACTGACTAACTAGGTAAACCACTTTGCGAGCATGCGTAGTTAATGAGTTACCATCTCTGAAGAGTTTGGAAAGGAATTTCCTCTTCCCAACCACTTTCCTCTTCCCAATTATTTACAAATCTGTGTACAAGGTGCATCTTACAGCTCCTTTTCCAAACACATATTGTATATGTGATTATAAAGAGAACTTAACCAGTTCAAGATCTCAAGATCTGCCACAGTAGCTAGCAAATGTACTCCTGTGTAGAGGAAAATGTGTGCTTTATGCCACTGGAAAACACCTGTGTTTGTGCATGAAAATTACAAAAAACAAAATATCGCTGTGTGTCAAAAAATCAGACCGGATACAATATTTGCAGATGGAATAATGGCAAACAAAAGGAATGGGACAATAAAACATGCCAATAGGAGTTCATGTGCCACTTTAATGAAGTAATTCAAGGGCCAGGAGAACATGCCTCTCATAATTTGTGTAAGGATGATAATTGCCTCAGAATAACTGCCTCACTTAACACGATGACCAACATTCCCTGGCTTCTGATTACTATCCACATTACGTTGTCATGCAAGTTGTGACAACACTCACTCAAAACCAGCCCTACAGTCAACAGACATACACTATCAATGTTTACTCCCTAAAAACAGAAAAAAGTGCCCAACAAAAACAGGAAACAGTGAACACATATTAGCCAACCGCCGGCTTCTGCTGACAAAGCTCCACTGATATCTTTTCAAATCAGTGACCAGCATAGCAGTAGCCATGAAGGAACTCTAATAATAGTTCTGCCCAATCTCAAGATGAATTTTAACAGGAAAGAACATTTTAAATAAGCATGAAGTATCCTAGTTGGCAAAGCCAATTACTGTGTGGCTCCCTGAAAAATCATTTCACTCCAAGTAGGAAGCAAATTCTTATCGGAGCCTTGCGTGTTAACCTGACATAGGAAGTAAAATGACAGGGCACATATTACTTCCTATAGTTTCACCCACCCTTCCTCACCACAGCCTAGATAACAATTGAAAAAGAGCCTTACTGAGGTCTCTTATGCAGCACGGTTGATGAAAATCACATATATATGCCTTTTAGGTTAATAGCATCAATGCTCAGAGGTACAACAGCTTGAGTGCCTTCTTCTGTAACTAGGGACCCCACTGTAATTCATTTGCATCAGTTAAACAAGATCCAGGGGGATACTAGAGTCAACATGTTTATTTTGAAATGTCCTCAGCAGCTGAGCATAGAAATACACAGAAGGTGCAGTTCTATAGACTGTTACTATAGTGTCCTATCCTTTAGCAAACAAACACATTTCCTTTACTGTACTGTACTGCCGAAACAACTGACTTGGTTTTCGAAAGTTACCTATTTGCTCATCACCTGCATGGAGTGTTCTCCTGTGCCCTTCCAGTTGTACCACTCTCTGGCTCCTGTGGTAGCCTCCAATACTATTTGCCAGAGCACTATAAAAGTGAGGGATTGCAGCAGTAAAACACTCACTGGGATATTTGCAGACCCATAATACTTTGTAATTAAAACATATTTTGTGCCTCACCATGATACGATATGCATTTTAAGAAAGTGTCATGAATCTCCATGTACACTATTATTGTGCAGTGCATACAAGATTGTTTGCAACGTATCCCACCCTTATATAGTTGGGTAGGATTATACCACTGATGAGTGAAACCGTTTTGTATAGAAGCGAGTTACAGTATAACTTGTTGAGGTCTATGCCCAACACAACTCTGAACACTTGGAAATGATGCAGATTGTGTCAAAAGCATTCTACTGTCTGAATATCTGTTAGTAATACCGGGGTTAGTCCATACCCATTATCCCTCGCAGGCCAAGTAAATATTGCAATTTTACTCCCCACCTATAGGGTAATGTTAGCAATGCAAAAGTAGGAGATGCTGAGCATAACATTTGTCTACTCAAAATCCATAGAGCGAAGATTTATATTTGAGTTTTATAATGCATCATCTTGCAAGGGGACCCCTTGAAAGCGCTTGCGTGACATATGTTCCAAGAATAGAAAGCATAGAAAGAGGTTAGACATCCATGTAGCCTGCTTACAGTCAGTATCCGATATTTAAGATGATATTTGGTTACAAGATGTGAGTGACACTCATTATTAGGGTATTTATTGAGCGCAGAATTAGCTTTGGGTAGCAACGGACCGCTTTACAATCACAGTAAGGGAAGCAGAGAAAAAGGGGAATGGGAGCTAACAGGAGGGCCATTTGCAGCAAGGTATCTGCAAGCAATCAGGGTAGGAGACAGTGAGCAGCAGATCACAGTCTCAGTATGGTGGGAATGCAGGTTGTGTGGGCCTATGTGTTACAGAGGAGCCATTCCTTGAAAAGGAACGTCTTGAGCTCTTTCCTGAATGGTAGCAGCAATGGGGTGAATCTGATGACCAGCTCATTCTTTTCTTGCTGTGCCATCAGAGTTCAAGTCTGCACATTTCCTGACTTCTGGTGGATCGCAGGCCTCTGGAGATACAGAGTTTGTCAGTGAGGTATCTTGGGGACTTCAGGGTGACAGCCATGTAGAGGCTTGCAGCAGGGGCCAGTGCAGTTAGAGGAGGGCCAGGGTCAAATGTCCAGAGTCCTTTGATGAGCCATGCTGCAGCATGCAGACCACATTTCAGGGGTACCAGTGTAGTCAAAAGGGCACTTTTGATAAGGCACCATGAATAATAGAAGGTCTGTTGCTTGAACGTTATTTAAATTACAACCAATATAAAGCAAGTGGCTGTAGGTACATGTCTGGTAACCTTTTGCAGAGCCAAGAGTGGAAGAGTCCTGGTTGTCTGGTAATATCTAAATAGGTTATGGGGTAGAGTTTAGAGGTCTGAGTAAATGCGTGGTAGACTAAAGCATAGGAGTCATGAGTGGGGAGGGGACAGTGTTTAGTTAATGTGTGCAGGCATATCATGATGTGATTTTTCTGTTCATGGAACCACTTTTTCATATTAGTTTTTACCTCTTGTGGCTGTATTCGGTTTTTAAGGTCACACTTGCATAGTAGGGTAATGTAAATGAGCTAGACCAGAATATCATGACTAGTTAATTATCTTAAGTGAAAGCAAATGTCAGGTAACTGCTGTGGCTTGTGCCTTATTACATCTTATTGCATATGTGAGAAATGTCTGTGTGCGCTTGCCCTTCATCTCAAAGATTAAGTGAAGTGTTTTTAAAAAAGGTGGAAGGTCTCCAAAAGGACCTTCTGTGCAAAGCTGCCACTAGTGGGAGACTGAGCCCTGCCTGCTGAGGACATCTGCCACCCCATTCTCTGCCCTAGCCAGATGGTCTGCCAAAACGTAGATCTTGTTCTCCAAAACCCAGAACCAGAGTCTCATGGTCGCCCTGCAAAGAGGCAATGACTGCATAATCCCGGGCCTCTTGTTGAGTTTGTACTGCATTGCCGCTGTATTATGTGTCAGAATCAGGACATTCTACCCCTGGATAAAAAGCAGGAAATCAATCAACATTAGTCTGATGGCTCACAGATCTGTAAAAATGTATGTGCTGAACACACTCTGCCCGGGACCAAATCCCAATCTCCTGCAAGTCCAGGAGGTGAGCGCCCTAGCATTTCAAAGAGGCATTGGTAACAACCTGAACCCCTACACAAGGTTGCCATCATGTTCTTCCAGCAAGACCATCACTGGAGATCCTAGACGGCTGTTCTTGACATACGGACGAGGTCGGACATCCCATCGGAAACAGAGACTGCCGAAAATGCATTGGACAGAATGATTCTCAACAGAGCCTCGGGCACCAGAAAAACGTCAAGAGACCCAGGAGACAGAGAAAGGGTGAAGCTGGCAGCATGCCCGAGTTCTGGAATAAGGGGACCATCCGACACATGCGGTCTACGGTCTCCTCAGAGGGAGCGTCAGGAAGCTAGGGCCTTTACAATTGCTTGTAACCTCAGCAGAGGTGTCATTAGGGATGCCTGAAAATGCAGGCAGAAGCCCAAGCTGTGCAGCAGTCGACTGATCAAGAGGACTCAAAAACTGCTCTGGCGAATGGCGCTAAAGGAGCCAATCATTACGGTAGGGAAAGACTATTATCTTGGCCCTCCTGAGACGGGCTGCAGTTATTGCCACCAGCTTTGTGAAAACCTGAGGTGTGGAGGTCATCAAGAAAGGGAGTACACTGAACTTGTAATGAGTGCTGCCTATCAAGAACCCCAGGATCTAGGGGGATCAGCATGAAGAAATAAGCATCTTGGAGGTCCAATGTCGCCAACCATTCTCGGTTCTGTAGAGCTTGGAGAGTCTCTCTCAACGTCACAATCCTGCATTTTTCCTTCTCCTGGATTTTGTTCAAGTTCCTGAAGTTCAGGGTGGGACAGAGGCCTCCTCCCTTCTTTGACACCAAGTGGTACACCCAAACCCCAACTTTAAGGGAAGAACCATCTCCACAATCCCCCCGCCCCCCACTCCCCTTGGCTAAAAGTGATATTACTTCCTCCAAGGGTGCCGGCTCCAGATCAGGGAAAGGAAACAAAGGAGGTCTTTCTGGGGGCTTCCGGTGGAAGGGGAGGCAGCAGCCCCAATGGACCTGCTGCAAGACCCACGGATTGAATTTAACCTCCCCCTACATTCCTTGGCAAAGACAGGAAATAAGACCACAAATGGGAACAGCGAGGTTGGGGAAAGCCTCAGAGACCCTTCGAAGAGGAAGGAACGGCTGGTGCTGATGCCAACAAAATAACTACCTTTGGAAGCAACCCTTCAGCTACCGGGCCACGTGTACCACCTTTGAGCAGCATTCACTGGTACAGGTTGCCTCTTTCTACAGGCAAACATTGTATAGCATAAGAAACCTTGACCCCTAGAACAATAACTGATGGAAGTGGTTGCAACAGGCTGTTGAACTGCCAAGCACAGTAATTTTGCTTGCACCTCCAGTGGGAACACAAAGGTTTCAGCCATGGAAATCTACACAACACTGAAGCTCCAATGAAGTGTCTGACAAAATAATCTACATCCAGGCTGGCCTGGATTGCCTAAAATGCCAATTTGTTTCCATCATTCACCATGTTTAGGGACACTTGATTTGATTTAAGTTTATGTGGATACTGCATAGAGGCGCAGATGTTAGTACAATTAGGTAGAAGAACATGCTTACGGAAGAAGGAATGGGTTCTCAACAACAGAGTTTTCTAATTCTTTCCGGAATATGAATAGGGATTCCAAATTTTTAATAAGAGATGCTAATGAGTTCGACAGGCATAGTCTGTACAGTGAGAAGCGCCTGTCACTTCTGGAAATGCTATTTAATAGAGGAATAGTCATGTCTGAGGATCTTAGCGAGCACAAAGGTTGGTAGTGTTGCAATTTCTGAGCGAGGTATTGTGGGGATAGTTTGTGAATTTTGAAAGCGATATGCCGCATGATTGGGGGCCGACCCAAAGTGTGTCGAAAATCAGAGGTAGAAGCATGTTTGGGTAGCTGGTCTAGAAGGCTTACTGCAACATTCTGAGCTTTTTGGAGATGACTTAAGAGGACTTTGAGCAATCCCACATAGGGGGACCCGGGACGTGCGAACAAATGAACAACATTTGGGAAGTATTTTTGAATACTGACCAAATAGAATTAAAAAGCAAAGGCAAACATGGTACAATTCTACTGATATACATCATGTAATTTGGGGGAAACCTGGAACAAGCATAGACAAGAGCCAGGAGGTGTTGATAGACAGAGCTTGCACAAACCCTCATATGGGATGTCAGTATGGGGGGAAATTGGCACAAGTAATAACTGAAGTCAACACAGTTGTGCTAGTGAAGAAGTACAATTGTGTAATACCTAAGAAGAATGTGAATGTTGCAGAGAGACCTCATAAGAGCATCAGGTACTGAACATTTTTGGAAAGAGATACCCGGCAGGAGAGTTCACAAAGGGATCTACAGGAGCCAAAAGGGAGACATTTCCGGTAGGAGAGTAAACCAGGAACCCCATTTAGAACTGGTGTGTTAAAGAGAAACGTTGTCATATTAAGTTAGTTTCAATTGAACATTTTGTCAACCAGAGAATTAGAAGAGACTTGCCTTTGCCATAGTTGAACCCATATTGGAGAAAAGACATTTGTTTAACCAGTGTGATAAGTAGACAAGACTTTCCTTTGCTATATTCCAACCAGTATTGTGCAAAAGACATTCTGTTTTGCCATCCTGAAAAAACGAAGAGAGACTTTCTCTTTGTTATATTCCAACCAGGGTTGTGGAAGAGACATTTGTATTGCCATCCTGAGGAAAGTATTTGGTGAAAGAGACATTTGCATTGCCTTTAAGAGACTACTGTTGAAACAGTAGATTTTGAACATTTTCTGAAAATAATCAAGTGGAAGGGCACCAAACCCTGTGCACAAGGATTTTTTTGTTGAAGTTATAGGTTTAATATTTTGCAAATTGTTGTTGAATTGAAATTCAGAACATTTACCTTGCACCTTTGAATTGTGTACGTTAGTGAGAGGGTCAGATTTAGTTTAGACACAAGGTCAGCCTGCTTTAGTTTTAGTTTCAAAGGAAGGGACATTAGCGTTAGGATAGGAAAAGCCAGGTCTTTCTCCAAAACGCTTCAGATTTCTGACCCCTCACACCATACTCCCCGACGCAAATACTTTTTTGGCCAAAGTGTCATCTTTCTTACCAACCTTGTCTGAGTGGAAGAGACAAAGAAAAAGTCTATTTTAGACTGGCTCTGGCTGCCTGAACTAAAAGGCACTCCACAGATGTGTGCCTGAAGAGGAATACAAGGTGTGGCAGGGTCAGCTTGCACTTTTTAGAGTGCTTTTTTATCAACAGCGGGCATGGAAAGCGGGGTTGAACAAAGCCAGAACAGTGTGCGCAATGAGTGCATTAAAGGGCAAAACAGTTTCAATTTGGTGGCCGTTATCTAAATGCCGGTCACCAAGCAGCTACCAGCTTCTCAATAACCATAATCTACTCAATGTTGGGATGCCCATAAAGGGAGCTTTAGATTGGGAGATGCGTTGATGCTGCTTGTGTCATGAAGGCCCGAAGCCAGATTCAAAATGTCAGGCAAAGAATCTTGGCCCGTCCACACAAGGGGCCCCAGCCAATATAGAATGGGGTATCCATTATCAAAGATATCTCAACATCGATTGGAAGGAAAGCAGATACAGACACCAGAGGAGCCGAGCTATCAAGCATGCAACTAAACTCACAAGAGTCTCTACAGGCTGATCCTGGTGCAGTGGAGTTCAAAGCTGCCTTTGACGTTGAGGCTGAAGCCATGCCAGTCGTTGCTTTGGAGAAACTGGCAAGCGTTTTATTTTTGAATTCCTTCCACCGCTATCTAGATGCTTAGTTGTAACAAAAGAGGCCTAATATTAAAGTCCAAGGAATTACTTTCATCTCGTCCTCGACCTGTGCTGCTGTCTCTTCTTAGAAGGTGAATGATGCGACCCACTAAGAAAGCACTTCTTTGCCTTATGCTTTCTGCTCACTTATGTTGTTTCTCTGGGTTAGATTCATCGGTCTCCACCTCGAAAGACGTTCAGCGAGACGAGGGAGGCGATTGGGGGGGGGGGGTCTAATGCCACATTGCATTCCGCTCACTATGGGTCTTGCGATTCATAGACTGACAGGTCCAACATTGCTACACATCATGGTTCATGCTGAAAAACCACACACAAATGTCGCCGTCAGACATCTTGGAGTTACAGTCTCAACAGGGCTGGAACTCCAACGGATTGGGAGTAGGCATAGCGACCCAGCAAAATGTTTTGCATGATAGTTACTGAAGCATTACATGCGTAGCACGGAAAAAAGGAACACAGCTAAAGGGCCGTACTGCTGGCATTTATACAGTGGCAACATCATGTCTGCAGTTAAGGAAGCAAAGTATTGAAGGTGACAGGCATTCAGCCACACCAACGCCCCCTGGAACATTTTACCAGAACAGCTGGTGCTGGAGGATATCGATCTAGATGAGATGAACACCAATTCCCGAAACCACCATATAGTTCCTAGACACAAAGGAATGTACTGTGGTATGTTGGCCAAAAAACTGTTTTCAGTTGAAAACAGGGGGATTGTGGGTAGATGAAGCAAAAAAACAATCAATAAAACAAGTGTATTAAATGCACATTTAAAATTAAAGCCCTATGAACCTTCTGACTGTGTACTATATAGATCAGACATTTACAGATGATTCAAAACAGTCTGCGCCAAGTCAAGAAATCTATCAACCAAAATGCATATGTAATACAATATATACTATATAGAAATATTGTTTAAATGCATTACGTTAACCAGGTCTCAAAAGGTAGGTCTCCCACTCATGAGAGGCCGAAGTCGGTCTGCTCAAAGCATATGCTACAATTTTCTCGGCCTCGGCTAAATGGACGGCCGTCAGATACGTTGTACTCCAGAACGACAGTCATTACTTCTCGGCACAGATGTCAGGATCTCACACCACCTCACTTGTTGAGGTATTGAATAGCCAAAGTGCTGTCCGTCAAGTCAATCACGCAGAGAGGGGAGGATGGCAACCAGGGAAAGCACCTGCAGCTCTGGCAAACTGATGTGTTTCAGACCTTCTGTCAGAGACCTGAGGACTCTCAAAGTAAGATCTAAAAGGTGATCAACCAGCCCTTCATAGACGCATTCCATGACTACTGTCAGTTGGGGTCAGGATTGCAAAAGCAACACCTCTTTCAGCAAGTTCTTCCTCAGGGCCCCCCACACAATATCGAGACACATTGTCTGAGTCCTGAAAACGATGACATGGTACTCTGGAACTGAAATCACTGACATTTCGTTTTTTTTATTTGTATTTATTTGAAGAACAAGGATATCAATTTCGATCAGAAGGGACTTACAAGAATACCTTACTGATAGTGGAGGCATTCCCATGAAGGGCGCCTGTACACCAGCACAACGTTAAGTACACGTGGTGAGCCAGCTTATGAGGGTGTGAAAAGGTGGTATTCAAACAGGAGTCGTGTCAGCGGAATGCAAAAATACTAGGTCAACAAGACATAACCACAAAAAAAGAAAGAAAAATGACTCACAGATCCACACCACAGATCAACCCTAAACAAGACCAAAACTCATTGTAAAAAACCATATTTAATTTTTATATATATCAATATTAAAACGCATATTAAATCATCATGAGCTCATATTTAATATAAACCTGATGTATCAAAAATAAAGTGCATCATAATAAAGTGCTGGTTTGAAAAGAACGGAAGGAAGGCCATCTAATTGGTCCGTACCGCTAATTTTTACAGGTGAATTACCAGGGGCCACGAGTGAGTGAAGGGGATCACTCAAAGGGAGAACCGGCAGTCATCTGTGAAGTGTTAGGTGAAAAGTTCAAAAATATACAATCTCACAATAAACGCACAAAAGCTAACCATGGTGTAAAAAAAGTGGTACAGAAAAATTATATATATGAGAAAACGGGTGACTTACATTGTGACTAAGATTAACCTAAAGGGGCAAGTTCTTAAAACTAAAAAGTACTATATACATATGAAAAATGGCATTATTAATTTTCAATGGAGGGAGTAGTGGGGTCAGGTTGGTGGCAACGACATCGGGAGCTCCCTCATTAGCAAGAGTGTGAAGTTTAAAGCAAGCTTTGAAGATATCCATATTTGGGTTGGCTTTGATTGTGAGGGGCTGTGGGTTCCAGAGGATCGGGGCAAGTAGGGAGAAAGAGTGGAAGCAAGAGGAGGTGTGGTATGGGACAGTGAGGTTGAGTGCAGTGGGGATTAGAGGGAATGAGACAGTAAGTAAACTGGGATACAAATCAGACAGGCCCTGAGGAGCAGGAGCATTGATAGCTTTGTAGACTAGGAGAAGGAACATGAAAGGGGAGTGATTATGAATGGAGAGCCAACCAACATGTTGTCAGTAGGTAGAAGTTGAAGCAGCCACAAGCCTCATGCACAACTGGGCCTCCTGCAACACCAGGATGCAGAAGACCATGAAGCCCAAAAGAAGCATGAAAGGTGGGGTCAGACTGGCTTTTGGGAATAGAAAACATGCACCATCTGAACGATGTTAGTTACCCCATCCTCGGTAGGGAAAGCCTTGTCCAAGCAGTTGTCCAAGAAAGCTCTGATGAACCAGAGGGACTGAGACGGCAAAACGTGAGGCTTCTTGAAGTTCAGGATGAAGCCCAAACTATGAAAAAGACTGCATGTGTAGTACAAATAATCAAACACTTGGTTGGGGGTGGGGGGGGGCCTGAATGAACCATTCTTTCAGGTAGTGGAAGAAATTAACCATTTTTCTACTGAGATGAGCTGCAACCATCGCCAACAGTTTGGTGAAGATCCTGGGTGCCAAGGAAAGATCGAATGGCAGGACTTGGCACCCTGGCAGGAATCGTAGTGGGCATTGCCAACTATGAAACACAGATACTTCCTGTGCTTGGGATGGATTGGCATGTGGAAGTAGCCATCCTGGAGTTCCGACGACATCAAGCAGTCCTGCAGCTTGAGGGCGTGGAGGATCTGGACCAGGTTGACAATCTTGAAGTTGTCCTTGTGCAGGTACAATTTCAAGTGGCTCAGATCCATGTTGAGGCACAAGCTCCCATCCGCCTTCAAAACCAAAAAGTGAATGGTGTACCGAACCCACCTTCCACAATTGAACTAACAAAATCTAATTAATTGTCGTTTAGCGAGGGACTGCAGAAGGGACAGCTAAAGCAGCAAAACCTCCTCTTTGTTTTCCCCAACCTCTCCCCTGACGGGAAGGATGATGCTGCTGCTGAAGAGTGCCTAAAGCCTGCCATGGTGGGCAACAAGGTGCAAAAAGCAGGGCCCTTTGGAGAAGACTTGGATGGCTCTTAAACCGCAAGGGCCAATGATTTAGAAGTGGCCTTGAAGGCTTCAAACGTCTGACAGTATTGGTTGACCTTTGTACCAAAGAGATGGTTACCAACAAGGGGCATATATCAAGCAATACTTTCGACTGGATATTAGGCATGAATCCCAAAGTCTTCATCCAAGAGAGTCTTCTCAGGCCATGCCAAAGCCCGATTACAATAGCCGACTGCCACAGTGTCTGCAAACCCTCAAAAGGGCGATAAAACCCTTTATCAACTCTTAGGTCAGCAAAACTCTATAGTCAAAAAGTATACTTGACCAGGATGGAATTAGCATTCACAGCCCGCAAGGCCAGACCAACAGATGTGTAAACCTTGTGCCCCATAGCTTGTAGATTCTTGCTCTCCCTGCCAGCGGGCAAAGAAGTAAATGACGCAGTCTTTTAAGTGTGCCGTAGCAGCCTGCTTCACCAAGCTCTTCGGTGACTGCTGCATGGAGAGGAAATCTGGATCCGAGAGAGCCAGGTGATACTTATTAGTAAGGCCTTGGCCTAGTGTGACCAAGGCTTGTTTCTCCCAGGGCGACAACACAGGGACTGTAACTGCCAGATTGAAGGGCAACAGAGTTTTCCTTAGGATGACCCTCATCCAAAATATCCGGTAGGTCTTATTGGAACATGAGACTAGTGGGAGCAGATAATCCCAGTATCTCTACCACCTTTGTTCTCACCTTGTGCAAGGTCTACCTCCGCCCTGGTGACGTAAGGCTATCGGAATCGCAAAAGGTGTCCAAACGTCTGGCCCCTTAAAGATCTGATGCCAGATTTGTCTGGCCAACCTCCTCACGGAAGTCCTCTGCCTCCTCAGATTATATTGGCAAAAGAAACAAAAGGGATAGCATTCTCATCTAAGATTTCAGAAATTTTCGACATTCACAGTCTTCCGTCAAGAGGAATGTATTCTGAGTAAACCCCAGCAACAATGGTCAGATGGCATTAAAGTAATAGTTGTCAAAGCCAGAGGGCAGAGCCTCTCAGCACCAGGGTGGAGCAGAAGCAACTGGTGGAGCCAGAACGGAGCTGACCAGTGTAGTGTTGCAGTCCACAGGTGTTCCTCTGCTGGCTTCATAAAAACCGATGGGGAAGACGGTGCTAGCAGCGCCGGGGACTTGGCAAAGACCTCCATAATCTGTCTGAATTCACCCCAGTCCTTTGCAGTAGATGACTTGGTGGGGAACAGCACATGTGTAGGTAGGTAGCCCTCTTGAAGTTTCCCTGGTCTCCCAGCCAGATTGAAAGGGGTCCATCCTTGTGGTAAAATGTGAAATGTTTGGTGGCACACTCCCCGGGGACCTTCAAACTGGCAGGGTGCGCAAACCTTCATGTCATGGTCCTCCTCTAAGAAGTAAAGACACATACAGTGTGGCAGGGCATGAGGCCCGAGACCTTCAGAGGGCCAGGCATGACCCAGTAAATAGCATAGCCAAGTGGTTTTCCATAACAGAGTGCGGAAACGAGGAACTGAGGCTCTGGGGCATGGCAGATATATATATATATACTAGCCCTGACGTTATATCTGGTGTAGGGGCACGCATCGGCACCATGTAGAGCAGCACTGCACCCCCTCGTGGCGAAAAGGTTTCTGAAGACAGCTGGCACCGAAGATAGAATGTCAATCCATTAGAATTAGGTTATCTTCCAATATAGTTTTACTAGATCCAGGAAAGTAGTGTATATTGTCTATCTGCACTTTATGCAAGCAAGGAGAACCCACAGGTCTCTGGTAAAGTGAAAAGCAATAAAATGTATCCTGGTTAAGAGGATGACTCTTGCAGAGATGGCCACCTCACCTATAGGGGTAAGTGTAAGGCGTTCTCCATGTGTACCAAGCAGTAAGAGAGAGAATGCATTGCATCTACAGTGGTAGATCATTGGAAAAGTAGAACTTGTACCCCCGTCCAAAGATAGATGGGGTATTCCATGGAAACTCTTGAAAGGTTCCCTCAAAAAATACATAGCAATAGATTCTCCTAGTAGGAGTGCCCACAAGCGTAGTACCTGAGAGTCTTGATTTCAAAATACAACAGGATCTACTGCCAAGCGTGTCCGGGATAGACAATCCCAGACCATTTGTGCGCAGTGCAGCTTTGTTGGAGCCCTTGAGCAGATTGGTTTCCTTGTTTTTTTCTCAGTGTCTCCACTCAGGAAAAGGTAGGTGACTTTGCCTTGAATAGCAGAATGCCCTGTAGTGGAAAGGCAAGAAGACTGCAGCAGCATGAGAGGCAAGTCAACTGTTGAGGACCCTTCCTGCTATTCCTGAAAACCACTAATGAAACCAGAACAATGAATGCCACACTTTGAAAGGTCTTTGGAGTACCGATAATCCTCTATTCTATATTTTGAAACTGCAACAACTTATAGTTAATGATTTTACATGTTAAAATCGGTTATTTTGTCATTTTGTCCACAAGAATTATCTGTCCCAATCCAAATGGGAATGTGGTTGCAGGCAAAGCGGAAGAAACACGAAATAACATGAGAGGGACATACTTAAAGAAGCAGTATCATGCATCCTTTTCATGCACATACATCTCTAGAAACAGAAACACAGACCTAGTTGGGTATTCTTTTCACTTCCACTGTCTAATGTGTAGTGTGGGGCAACACTGTGGCCCTGCATTTCTTTTCAGGCAGGATGCAGCCTCACCTGAACAATGTCAGTCTTGCAGGCATCAATGTACTCATGTTACTTTGCAACATTTTCCCTAGTATGGCAAATATTTTGTTAACATGGACCCCCCTCCCAGCTCCCCAGAGGAGCCAATTTGAGGGCTAGTTAACATATTTGCATATAATCATGTCTTCTGCAAAGCGCCACCAAAGATTGCTTCAATGTTTTAAAACCCATATAATGCAAGATGCCACTCCTTTGGAAACGCTTCTTAATCACTAGGATTTCATCTAGTCATTATTCCATTCCAACCCGTTTCCACTTGCCTCTGCCATTACAGGAGAGCAAGCATATGTCAATTGGTCTTCATACCGGCCCACAAGGGAACAGTCCAACCCAAAATGAAAGCACGACAGAGCAAGAAAAGTGAAAAACTGGCAATCAACTGTTATAACTTGCTAAACATGCTTCCCCAAATCTCCAAAGACGTGCAAGTATAACATTAACACAGTGAAGTAATTATTGACCTCTTCTAAACAAATCAAAATGTTTGGATTGCAGTCGATGTGTTACTGACCTCATAACAAACATTCCACATTTCCCAGTGGCGTGAGGAGAACTTTCTTCATACTTAAAATAAAGCTACCTTCCAGCTCCAAAGAATTCAGTCAAGTACTTATTCTTACAACAGTATTCACTAAATCATTCCAAATAAAATATTACAATCCAATGTACTCTTTTGTTCCTTTGGAAACAGCAGATACTGCTTCGGACAAATGTTAGGTTCTCATGTTTGACAAGGTAGCCGATATTTTTTTGTGTGTAAAATAGTTTATTTTTAAACTTTTTACATTCACAAATTATTAAAAGTACATATATTACATTTTAGAGAAAAGAAATAGCGTGAATGTCATACAAAAAAGGAGTATTACTAATTCTAACAAAAAGGGGATCAGCATTTAACATTTCTTTAAAATCTGCCAATTCATTTCATTCTACAATATTTTTTTCAGATATTGCACAATTCTTATAAGCAGCATTGATGGTCTACATTGTAGCATATATGACCACAAATGCTCATTGTCTAAATGTTCAACACAGTGTACAAAACAACTGAGGTGATCTTTTCGAATATTCGAGTACTGGGCACAGTATCATAAAGGTGCTTTAGGCATTCATTGGGATCTTGACAAAATATGCAAATTGCATTTTCTTGTTGACCTCCAATATGTAGGATTTCTAACGTATGTAACAAATTAAGGCAAAATCCAAGAAGGATTCACTAAAGCGCCTATCTGGGCATCGCCTTAGATAGAACGGCAAAGTTCACCTTACTTTGCACTTCAGGCTGTTTTCTTTTGTTAGTTTAAATCTTCCTCTCTTGTCACGTGTATTCACCCACCCTGAATCTAGAACTTTTCTTTTTACTTTCTCTGGATAAAAACACAGCATCTCAGTTGATATATCAAAGGTGCCCATTATTTAGTGACACTGTTGGGAGAAGAAGTGGAACGGTTTTCCTGTTCCGTTCTTCATTTGCATTCCGATAAAAGCATACACAGAATCAGGGGAATGTATCATTAGTTTTCAAAATAGGAGCAACTTCATCTGTACCAACAACAGAGTAGGGTTAAATCCGAATTTGAAGGATACATGGAGGGACACAGGCAGGAAGAGAGCACCGTCTTCCAAATCTTTCTTTCCAATTTGTTTAGTTCCATTTTGTCTACTTGATTAAAGATTTCTAATCCATATATTAATGATGGCACAATTTATTGGTATAGAATTGTACGAGAGGTTGGTGTGTAAATCAACAACATTTTAGTTTGATGTGTTTCATTTGTCCTATTTATTGGGTCCCTCTCGCTCACAGAGCTGCCTTTTCAATCTTAGATTCTGCAAGTCTGAGAAGATTAAATCCCAGGTATTTAATTTGTGAGGTGACTACTATTGTTGACAAATCAATTTTTCAAATTAAATTCACTTTCTTGAATTACTTTCCGGTGTAACATAATATATTCGATTTGGATGGATTGATTGACAAAGAACTGAGTTTTACATATTCGGAGAAACTGGCAAGTAGTCTTTGTAGACCAATTGGGGTTCTGTCTAGCAGCAATATGTTGTCAGCATATACGACCCATGCGGTCTGTTCTCCTGCTATATTTGGAGTGATAAATAATGCTTTCTCGAGGGCTTCAACCACATCTGAAAGATGAAGATTGAAAAGGCAGGCAGCCAAGATACACCCCTGCCTGACTCCTTGATCTGTTTTTATCGGCCTTGCTACTTCGTTGTTTGCTCCTAATCACACACTCACCAGTGTGTCATTGTGCAATAGGATTAGAATATCAAGCAGCTGAGGTGGAATTTCCCAGGGAAGTAAATTTGACCACAACATTGCTCTATCCACCTTGCCGAATGCTAGGCTATGGTCGATACTGGCTACATAAAGTGGTTGACTCTCACCTATACATGCTTGATCAATCATCGACTGTATGTATAATCCCCTGGCATCAGTCCCTGTTCCTTTTCTGAAGCCAGTTTGATATCAGGTTGACAAGGCTACCCATTCTTCCACACACTTCAATAAACATCGGATGAATATTTTACTCTCTGCATCGAGGAATGTGATGCAACACTCATAGGATGCACTCTACTGCCTTTCTTATAAATAGGGACGATAACTGAAGGGGGCCATGAGTTAGGGAGGACCTTGCTGTCCCATACATTTTTAAAAAGGGTGTGAAAAACACTGGCCCACGTTGCTGGGTTATTTTTCAACACTGAATTACATAGGCCGTTCGGTCCTGGAGCTCGAGAATTAGAGGAGGATTTTATGATTTTAAGTATACATTCTGGGGTTATGTCTATGTTCCAAGGTTCACCAGTAATTGGCTTTTGGAAAATTGTCACCCACATTTTTATATAATTCGGTTATATGTATCCTCAGAAATGGGATTAGTAATTTCAATGGGTATTCGTCTAGTAATTGTATTCACTAAACTCCAGCAGTTCTTAATATTTTTGAGCAACAGCACTAACATTTTTTCTCCATGTTTTTGCACGAGATATTTTTGATTTTTAATCCAGTTTTTATACGACCGTTTTTGTTTTCGAATTCGTTCATTTGTTTTGTTAAGTGGTGCTAATCTCAAGGTCCTCATTTTATGCATAAGAGTCTTCCTTCCAAGATAGTCGATAGGGTATGTCAAACTATGCAATATTCATAAAATCCTTTGGAAACAATAGTTTCTTTATCTGCATTGTATGATTTTATGAGAATACCACATTGCTAGAGATCATATGCCAATCTTATTTTATAAAAAAAAATCTGTGTTTGGGTTAGTGCAATTATTTTCGTATTGGAAACCTTGCATCTGTGCCTCCAGAATGGAATAACGAGGGTGAGCACAGGTTTCCAAGTGAGTAATACTGCGGTGAGCCATGTGCAACAAGTGCCCCTTCGATACGGTGAGCCATGTGCAACAAGTGCCCCTTCGATAGAGCATTTGATCTTAGGCACAGTGTGTACTTGCCGCCTGCTTTACAGAAGACTACCTCCTCTTGAATGCCTTGTGCCCTGCAATGCTCGGCTATCAAGGTAGCACATTATTGGCTTTGATCACTGACGGGCCAGCCATGCACGACAAATCATCCAGGTATCAGCTGCGCTACACCAGGACACGTTGAAGACAATCAAAATGGAAAACACTGGCTATAAATCCTAGCAGCAACAATTACCTGCACCAACATAGAGCACACTGTTCAAGGCAACAGAGGACCTGTGCAGAATATAAAGCTGTGTGTGTAAATCACTAACAGAGCTGCAACCCTTGCATCTGGTTCGTTTAGGAAGGAAGCTGCCCACATCGCTGCGACTGAATGTTAATAATTAAAGAACCAGCCGCATTAACGAAAAATATTAAGACAAATCATGGCAAAACACAATAGAATATATACTTTAAGATCCACTTGGAGAACAAGTTTGGTATGCAGAGAAATGATCTTGTCAATTTCATCGTGGCAATTACATTGCTGCTGTGGATACGAGATAAAAAAGGGGAACAGGCCATAATGATGTTATCAACACAGGTTTGGGCTGCCTGTAGTCACATGTAGGAAGTCACGTTTTCTGCAGATTTTTGCAAGCAGAGCGGTTGGTTTATGGGGTAAAGAGCACTGTCAACTGTGATGGGAGGTTGTGAGGGTAGAAAAGAGGCACAATGAAGCGGGGAATCGAGTGGCTCACCCCCCCCCCCCAACGCCTGGACTTTGGTTTACTGTAGGCAAGTACTAACATACTTTAAAAGAATAGCAACCAAATGTCTGAATTTAGATGTTTTTAGCATGCAATACAATTGACCTTATATTGTTTATTTAGATGAAGTCAGAAATACGCACTTTGCAATCATTCGAAAATATTACAGAGGTGAAATCACAAACCACAAGCATAGTTTATGTAGTTATGCTGGGTTCTAATTTGCGCTTTTAAAGTATTGGTCGTGTTACAATGAGAAAGACAACAAAACAAAGAGAATGGCTTCAGGTGGATGATGGTGGTGGTGCCACGTGGCAGGACGGGCGAAAGGGACATAGCAGTGAAATAAGTGGGTGATAGCCTTATCAGTGAATGAAAGGACTTAATGTTTGAAATGGGAAGCAACAGTGAGTCACAAGAGCCATCAACACAGTGTTCGGCGGCATTCAAGGGTAGCAATAACTGCTCAGGGAGGACCTAGGCCAGTTTCTGGCCCTGTATGGATACCCACCACCCCCACCAACCCCCCGCCCGAACCCAGGGTTATTGAAATTCGAAGCATGGGTGTCTTCTGGGGGTACAAACAGATTTGAATTATTTCTCTCACATGAGAGATGGGCTTTGCACATATCACACGTGCCCAATCTCCTGTGTAAAAAAACAAGCAAACAAAGATGGTAGTTGACATAGAAAATAGGAGAGAGTGAGCCCCTATTTTACCATGGTGGCGGTGAGGGAGGGTGGGAGGCTGGGAGACGAGGTAAATGGGGAGGGATGGGATGGGTGTGGGTCTGTGGGGTGCAGGATTCTAGAAAGTGAGAGAGGGTGGAGGGAGACAGAGGCAACAAAGTTCGCAGGTGGCGATCAACCGATTCTGCTGTTTTACTCAGCCACCAGATTGGGCAGACACACTCCCCTAGGAGTGAATGAATAATTCCGATTATGTGGAAAGGCCGAGACAACTGAAACCCTTGTGACATTATTGTGAAAAAACTTTTTACCTGCGTTCTTTGCATAATTATTTTATTAATATTGTTAATGATGTGGACTGTACTCTACGGAATAGGTTATTGGAAGGTTACACCAGAACACTTACTGTAATTTTGTAGATTTTTTGACAAATTAAGATTTTAACTGATGAAATGAATTTGTAATATTGTATTTGTTGATCAATGTATTGTTATTTAATGAATGTGTGAAAGGTTCGAGCAAGGAACCATATCACAATAACAACAAAAAATACAAATGATCAAGAGATGGGAATTGTCGGCTAATACATTTTAAAAAGATGGCCAAAAGAAAGGCAACACGCAAAATATGGGAAGCAAAGTTGACTGTATTTCAATTAACTTAAGTTGGGCTAATGTTTCTGGAGATATGGCCATTGCAGGGCACACATGTAAGTTAGCAGTTGAGCTCAGTTCTCGAGTTGAGGTGATCCTAGGATCTATTAAGTTTTGGGACAGCCAGGAAAAGGATGCCATGAATGCTTGTAGGATTGTCCATGATTTAATCGAATCTGAAATGTTTGAGGGAGAAAAAAAGAGTCGTTAGAATAAAAATGACTTTCGATTTTTCGCTCCCCTGGACATTCCTGGTAACCCTGCATCCCCCCATATCCCTACTTACCTTTAGGCGGCACACGTCGCTGTGTGCCGCCAACTCCCCCCACCCCTCTGCGGCGCCGGTTCCCCTCACTTAGGTGCAGGGGAACCAGCAGCACGGAGTCCTTTTTCTTGCCTCTTTTATTTTGCAAAACTTTGTAATTTTGCAAGCGGGAACACTCCCACCACCCCCGATGTCATTATAGCAAACAAGGGTGCAGGGGACAACCCTTGCTTCCCTTGTTCACTATAATGGTCACGAATGGTAGAACATTTGGACATTTTCGGATGTACGAAATTTTGGTACAGTCGAAATTCGATGAATTCTACCATTCGGTTTTTTTTCATTCTTTTATACGGATAGCTGCTTACACAGGTCTTTGTAAAATCAATCTCAGTATTCGCACTGTGAGGACAAATGAAAGCACATCTCTGCTTCCTGTTCATATGGCAATAGGTAAAGTAGCGATGGAGTTAAAGGCTTGAATAGGACAAGTAACCTCATTCAGAAACCCAAGCCCGGCCAGCGTGCACACACATGAATACATTCATTAATTTATACACACACTCATACAACTATGTCTTCCTTTTATTTTTGCATTTATAGCAGCGCATAAATCCCAAAGCATTTGGGTGCTAGTTACATTGGATGAAGTCAATCAGGTAGGTTACAGACAAGTTCAGATTACATGCGCAGCACAAGGCTGCAGGTCAAATTCGGTATGTTACAGACGGGTACATATTACATGTGCAGCACACGGCTGCAGGTCTAATCCGGTATGTTGCAGTTAAGTTCAATTGCATCTACAGCACAAGGCTGCAGGGACAAAACAGAAACGTTTTGGGGCAGCATTAAGGATGCATTAATGATGTATATTCTGCTCCTGCCACATGAAGCGGGAGAAAGGCCTTGCTAAGCTTCTGCAAGCGCCCAACGGTGGTAGAGGTAGGTAGGGATGGACTCATTTCGCAATAGTCTGGGGGTCTCCAGACTGGCAGCAAGTTCAAATATGCAAGTTAAGGTAGCAAAGAGGAAATCAGGCTGAGAGTTGTTTCGGAGAAAGTCTAGGCCATAATGGTAGCGAGTAACAGGTGTTGGCGAGACAAAAAGTAAACCAGGCAGACAAGTCATAGGTGTTAATCTCCTTACCTTGCAATGCAGTGTTTGGTGCGGCGAAGTGGCAGCAACGTTCAGGATTATCCGGGTAATACCCTTATATAGACGGCAAGCATGGTAGTAGTGGGCAGCTATGGGTAATAACAAGTATAGCTGCGTAGTCAGCCTTTGGAGGTGGACTCAGCCGGCTTCGCCTGCCGGCTCAAAGCAGCCTCAGGCAATACGGAAGTTGTGAGCCAATGAAATGGCTCGATGGATGCATGCTGCCAGGGTCGGTCTCCTGGCAAACAAGGGGACGCAGCAGTGGGCATGTTAGAGTGGAGCTCATGCTCTCACACACTAACAGATGTAAAGGCAGGCAACCACTTCACATGCACTACTTCATTCACATGTGCACCCATTGAACATCCACTACATGAACACACACATCCATGCAATTTCTCACATGAATACATACACTAAAATACTCCTACATTCATACAGACATTTCTTTCTTACCTGCAGCCTTAGTCCAGATCTCACTCAGCCTGATGCCGCCTGAAGCTCCCAGGATAGCTTTCCGGCTCCTGCGTAGCACCCAACAGGGACCAGGAAGCACAGAGCGCTTCCTGGTTCCTGCCCATGCGCAGCACACAACGCCTAAGGCCTTCTAAATGTGCAGGGGAGGAACAAGAGCACCCCCTTCACACAACCTGTTCTGCAGTTCCTCAGCCTGCATCCTCCCAATCAGCCATGCCAGGCTGGGGAAGGAAAATGCATGCACGCCAGGCAACTGTATTTGTGAAAGGGTAAACACCTTTCCCTACACACAAAATCCAGCAATGAAGCATTTCCTCAGCTGCAATAAAAAGCTGAGAACATGCCCAGTGTTTTCACTGGGCTGGCTTTGCTCCTCCAATATGGGTGGTAGGTTGGTGCACCATGACTCATGTCGGAGTCGACCCTGTAAAGTATATAAGGCTTGCCTGACCTACACATGCATGAAAAGTGACATTTCGAGTTATGGCCATAATAAAGCACCTTCCACAAACCAGCAAGGCGGCCGATGATCTGGCCATTCTACAAAAAATTAACTGCTGAAGCAAATATGTTGTTTATGGTATTATCTGTGTGTGTGATTTTATCTACATCGGAAGCACTATCAGAGAACTCAGAGTACGCATTCGTGAACATTTATCAAAAATCGGCAGCCAAGACCAGAGGCTACCTCTAGCCAGCCATTGGCAAGAGAAACATCAAATGGCGAATAAAGCGGACATTAGAATTATAGGCCTCCAGAAAATCACAATGGGCAAAAGAGGAGGCAACAAGGAGAAAAAGTTAGGACAAACGGAAGCCAAGATCATATGCAAATTTAATTCGACAGTCCAAGGTCTTAATAAGGACAATGAAATGGTGTCATTTCTATAGAATCCTTTTATTTGTGGAACCAACATGGCATATGAACCTTATCTCAACCATTTACATCAATACATAGGCCCACATATACAAAGTCAGAGGGTAATTATAATAGTGCATTAATATTCGAGAGATTAGTTAGAATAAATAACACGATTTAATATCCTTACAGGAGCGCTTTCGTTATAATTCAACCCAAGCAGCTCCATTCCATAGGAAACACTATTACACAATGATAACAAGGGACTTATTTAATAGCATATTGCTATCAATAATACTACCGCGACAATTCCTTATTATTGCAGGCAAGCGATATAAAATACTAATAAACTAAAGACACGCATCAAGTGCATTTAACAATTTTTGGTAAAACTAATCAAACATGTGAATTATAAATTTAGCATTATCACTCGCATATAAACAGTAAATAGGGCATACAGCCGTCACCAGGTATAGATAACACGGTAGAATAGCTCTTATAAGATGGCGCCCATCGCGACGCTCATAGTTGAAAGAGTGAAAGGACTATCCACTCATTGTCGCCATAACGATGTTGGCAACAAACAATGTTTTAACTCAGATGCCGCATGGCGCCGTTGTAGAAGGGAACTAAACGCGAGAGCACCTCGAGATAAGTGTACAGGTAAGAGACCGTCTGTAAAGTACTACTCACAGGATTCTGCACAAGCCTCCTAACACATTGCGTAGCTCACGCATTCTATGTGATTGATGGGACGCTTATTACAATGAAAAGTCTAAAATTTAGATTCGACGAAACACGAGCATGAGAAAGTATGAAATATGAATTTTAAAGTGGCGTTAACTACTCATACATGCGGCCACTTGCATTTAGGAATTTATTGAAAAGCACTAGGCAGTGATTCTGTTGCACAATAATGGGCTCGAAGACCTCGAGTGCATCTTAAATACTTTGACCCGGTAATATAATGTACAAGACTAAACCACCGCCACTCTTACTAATGAGTTAAATGAGTCAGGACATAACGTGCGGTCTTTCTTAATAGAAAGCAATTACTGAACATTGCACTTGTATATCTTTTTGTTTTCATCAGGGATTGAACCCATTAATTCATGAACACCAACCGTATATTATAAGCCTGCGAATACACAGTTATACAGGTAGCAACAACTGAATGATGTCATAACCATAAATTATGAAATTATATTTCTTCAAAGTATCGGGACTAATGAATCACTTTTTCTTTTTCTTTATCTCTTTCTTTCGGTTCAATTTAATGATTGCAAATTTATTTTCTTTCTTTCTTTCCTGTTTACCCTATGAATCCTCCCCTTCACCAACCCTTTACTCTCTGTGACAATTTTTTCTATGATTTTGACTCAACAATTTTGTGTTTTTTGTGAAATAATATAATTATACAATTCAAAATGTTCTGTTTTATATCCTACATTTTTTAATTCTGTTGCTTACTTCAATACTAAAGCCCGTATTTGAAATAACCTCTGAGCAGGACTGATGCCACAGCTGTAGAGCACCCATGTTACAGAACAGAGACTTACTGCAGAAAAGCACAGAAACGAGGCTGCCAGCGCATCCATGATAACTCGGCTTGGGGAGTGCAACGACCTGCTTAATTGAATGTCAACTTACACGTACAGGTTCCCTTTACAGCAGTACTATCACGGGCATGTATTTGTAGAAGGAAATTAAATAACATCTAATTTCGAGGCAGGAATACATATCATATTATGCAAATGTTTTAGGAAGACGAAATTGCAAGTGCGAAACTGCTAAATATTGACTTTTGTTTTTATTTTTTATTTTAGTATAGATGTTTAATTGTCTGGCCCGCAATCTGCTTCGTGTAAGCAAGATTCTGCATCCAAAACGTGAGCTATATTTGACTCAAAGGCTAGAATCTTGCAGTATCTAAACTCAGGATGAGGCAATGTAACTATTCAGGCTCCCCTCCAATTGCATCACGCCTCAGTAGTTAACATGTGCAAGGCCATCTGATTTAGAACCAATTGCGAGCTGAGAGTAGTAATAGACTTCCACATCAGGCTGTGTATTTATTAAGGCTGGCCTCCTGTGCGGGTACCCTCACTCGCCGCTTGCAATTAAACACCAGGTGTGAACTTGCTTTGTATCGTAGTACATCCTAAAGGAGTAATTGTGATGAACAATAATACAGTTAACAAAGCTGTACAATACATGATATATATTTTGATAAATGATTGTCCATGTGGATGATGTAAACAATTGACAAGGAAGTAACAAACATGTACAAAATGTGCAGAGCTAGTTCCAAAGAGCAACACCGTGCTGACAGAGATTGCCTCCACAGAACAGCATGCGTGTGATAGGGAGAGAGAAAGAGAGGGAGAGAGGGGGAGGGAGAGGAAGAGGGAGAGGGAGAGAAAGAAAGAGGGAGGGAGAGAGCGCGCGATCAGATTACACAGGCCAGTATGTAATGAGGCAGAAGCATGCAGTCGGTGCGCTCCCACACAACACTGTACAGTTAATGTTAAAATTACACAATGGAAGCTGAAGGGATCTGCCTAGCACGTGTTCTGGAGAAGTGAAGAAGCCAGGACCATAGCACAGGTGCTGAGTTTAAAGGTCAGCAAACTTTGCTAGTGACCACATAGTCTCTAAAGTGAAACAGAAACAACCAGTGAACAGCTGGATCGCTGTAATGTACTGTGCTACACAGTTATTTATTTAGTGGTCACAGAAAACGCATGTGACCTTGCAAGGATTCTTCTATTAGAAGTAAGGCACCCTAAAAGCACGTGACCAAAAAAGCGTTCTTTTCTAGTACAGACACCATTAAAGCACGGTTGTTTCCGTTTTAGGCTTTCATAGATAAACACACATGTTGTGTTCTTCATCATGGGAACACCATATTCCCCTTCCCTGCTTTTACTCTGGCTCCCACGTCGGTAATCACTGGATCGCACCATGCAGGCAGAATGCAGCCTAGCATCCGTGTGTCTCGGAGAGACACTACCACGCCCTGCGCCTGCCAGGGAAGCTATATGGTTGGCAGGGCAACGATTCACCCGGGACAATGAACACGCCAATGATTTCCAATCTGACAATGGAAGCGACAGCCAATTCATGTAGCTGTGAGTGCTATTCCTTGAGCGCCCATTACACATTTGACATTTACGATGGAAGGACTCATTGAGGTCAGCCCACGAGACTGGGCCAGATGAAGAATTGTTCAGTTAATTGTCCTGCAGGATCTGTGCTGGTGGACTGCAAAGAGCGTAAGCGGCTTTCTGGAAAAGTGGAGAGCATCCAGCAACTATTATCCTTTAGGCAGCCGAGTTAATCTGAATTGGAGGACAGTGCAGTCCGTGGTAAACCTCTGGGGCTGCAGTAGCAGGAACGTTTTTACAAGGATTATCACTAGGAGCCTTCAGGGATCGAAATAAAGATTAGATGGTCAGGAGCCAAAACCAGCTCTTGGGTATTAGTCATCACCCGGAGAGCAGCAGCTCCATCCAGTGAACGAGTGGCTAACATGCCACAAAATAAGTTTTACATGAGGTGCAAATTATACCTTTTGCTCCATTAGCGAAGACCAAACATTATTCTGATGTCTTCTAGAGGTTTCCTAATGGCATATGCACACATTCTCTCAGAGACAGGGAGCCAATATCACCTTGGTATGTTTGTATGAGATTGGTTTGCTTATGTAGTGAAAGGCAGCGCCTGGTAGCAGTAGGTGCAAAGCTAAAGAGGCCCTTCTAGGCTACAAGCAGACGCTGGATATCCACGAGCCGAGGGAGAGAAAGGGGAGTGAAGACTAGCTATAATCAGCTCATCCCTCTGGAGCCTTGTCACCACCAGGGAGAAGCATAGACCACGCTCTAGACTTCGCACAACAACTGAAAAACATTCCCATAAAAGCTGGTTCTAGGAGTAGTAAATTGGGAAAGAGTCGCAATTAGACTCTGATATACCTACCAAATCGAAAGAGATTGTTTGGGCCAAATGAAACGCACATCAAAAGTAACATATCACTTTAAAGTCAACCAGTAAAAAGTAGATATATTCCACTAAAGTAAAAAAAAAGAAGCAAAGCCCCAAAACAACCACACATTTTCAGTGCTCAAGGACACACAGCAACAACATGTAGCTGTCCTTGAAGCCACACAATCACTCCAGGTAAATGTACAGAATATCATTCAACAGCCACCAGTTTTATGTTGGAAATCGATGGACCTAAAAATGACACACAGAGAACAGAGGTGGATGGGCTGTAGCATTGACATAACAAAATTGGCTATTCTGACAAATGGATTCATTAGTTTTAAGTCAACAACAAATTGAGCGGCCCAATGATTCAAGCAGCAGGAAGACAATCTAGTAGTTCCATTGGCCTTCCATTATAGTAAATACTGGTAAGATCACCTTTTCTCACACCAAAACGGAAGCTTCACATTGAGTCTTTCATCCAAAACATCACTATTGCCATGCAAGGGGAGACGAAATCGAGATTATGTTTAAAAGCTACTGATCAATTATTGCTGATTGCAGCACTGGAAGGATGTAAACAGACATCCACCTAGAGAGATTTCACAGGGGAATTGGCCATAGATGGTCGAAATTGCTGATTGGGAGAAGGAGAATTTATTTTGTTTTAGTCAGTTATACTGTGGCAGTCAGCAGCCATTACATAATCAGGGTTCAAAGTGCTGGGAGATATTTAACTTCTGGTTGCACCCTAGAAAACCCTAGTTAGTTTGACACTAACAGCAACCAGGAGTGACCTTTTCACTCCTCGTGCCATACAAACACATCTGTGTTTTATTAAGTCTGTGTGTTGGCCAATGTTCTGCTCGCAACCTTGGTGTTGTCTTCGTTAGACAGAATCAGCTGAAGTACCCTTTGGGAACACTACAGGTAATTAGGACTACAAGTGTAAGCACAATTTTACCTTTGGTACAAACCTGTACTACACAGTAAAGTGGTAGCGATGGCTGAGCAGCCAGACTTCTCTCAAGAGTTTAAGTGAGCAGCAGAACAAGTTACACAAAGGACCAACCAATACAGTGATTCAAGTAAACACTTACTCAAGGTTTTTGGTAAAAGAATATACATTTATTTACTCAGTCAGTTAGAAAATATTACACTAGCACAAGCAGCTCAATATCGCACACTAATACACCACAAAAATCCAACCGGTAAGTAACTGAACAAGTTTAGCTAAAAAATGAAGTAGGTGCAAAATGGCACTTCAGATTGACCTTGCCGGTGAGTAGAGAGCTCGCTTTGACATCCGTGCAGAGCTTGCTAACGCAGGTTCGAATCCCGGCAGGGCCAAACTCAGCCTTTCATCCTTCCGAGGTCGATAAATGAGCACCACACACCGTGGGTAATAATATGCAGCACAGCGCTCAGATACCTGAGGGTTCGTAGCGCTATATAAATTCAAAATTATTATTATAATACTTAGAAAAGGGAGGAAAAGACAAGGTTATACGAATAGACAACCCAAATACATTCATAGGCAGGGCAAAGGGTTTCGTTAAATAAAACAAGCAATAATTCTTACTAGGCCTGAGCCAAAGTCAATGGTTCAGAGTCTCTTGTATAGGATAGCACATATCTGGTATGTAACGTTTAATTCTCTGCCACTTATTTTTTAAAGGATTTGGCTAGGCAAAAAGTTTGACGAATGTTTAGGGAAGGACACGCCTTCGTAGTTGAGGAAAGTTTCACGCACTTTCGATGGCCGAAAAGATTTCCGGACCGCGTTTGCACAGTACCTATTAAATGAAGAAAGATGTAGCTGAGGCAGTTGTTCCTGGCTGTTCGAGCAGATCCCGCTATTCCTGAACTTCAGTTGTGGGGACAAGTAGGACGACGTCGGGAGGTTCCTGCACTGCCCAGGGAAGAGGCCAAAAGCTGTAGCAAGATGTCGGTTTAAGGTGCGAGTGCCTTAAAGTCCCCCTGGTTTCCTTCCCTCTGGCTATCCGGTTTTCAACAGCACTCTGAAGAAAATTCTACCACAATAGGACGGTGTCCAGTAGGCTTGCAAGCTGGTTGTTCCCACCAAACCCAAGGGAAGAAGTTAACCTTGAAGGGCTTCTCTGTCGTTAGAGTTTCGGGCAATTCGGACCTGCAGCAGGGCTTCACCGGTCATCCAGAAGTTGCAGCAGTCCTCTTCCTTCCTCTCCTCATCGGTTCTTTCGTTCCAGTGGTCGACTCTGCTTTCCAAGTCCCAGAGACTTGCTTTTAAACATTTTTCCCCTCATTCATTCAGCCTGGCTGTCACTCACACAGCAGGGTGGTTGGGTGGCTGTCCGGCTAATCACACCAGAGTGCATTCAGGTCTCCTAGGAGACTAAGCAGAGGGAGTTTCGGGCACCTCCCTCACATCCTGTCCACCCCAGACACTCTGGCACCAGAGGAGGGCTTCAGTACAGAAGCCCACCAAAGGGCACGAACAAAGGGACCAAACCTGGTTTGGTGCGCAGAGACAAACACAAGAAGGACTTTTCCTAAAAGAAATGGCGAGAAAAGATGTTTTTACAGATAGGTCTGAGGCGCCATATTGAAAAACAGGACTACCCCTGATTTTGAGCTACCGTTGTTAGCGGTCGCGAAAAATCACAGTAGTTGATCTAAACCACTGCCACCAGCCATTTAAAATAAGAAAAGGTAACATGTTACTGCTACATGAGTGTTTTGACTCGGGGGGGGGGGGGGGGGAGCTAAGAAACCCCTCCAGCACTCTCTAGGAAGCTAGTGTGTGCTGGGTCAGTAAATTTAAAAATTGACTAGTAAAGTCAATTTAACTTTACATGCTCTGGGAGACAGTAGTCAGTCCCAGAGAAGGTATTTAAACCTTGGGGAGTCTGAAAGACACCCCTGTGCCACCGCACTGAAGGTGCTGTGTGACACATAGAAAAAGAGGATGCCATGGAGGTTGTTTTAAAAACTCCATTACCAAAGACCACAAAAGTAAAACACACATCAAAATACATGAAAGAGTGGGGAAAAAAAGGCTCACAGTCTGCCCAGGTAAAAAATCAAGTCCTAGAAATCCAGTAAAGTTGCTGGGGGTCTCAAAAGGTAAGGGAAATTAGCACATTTGGAGAATTCTCCCTAACAGTCTTGAACGCTTCTCACAACTTTTCGCTCGTCAACTCCAAATATGCCACTGTGGCCAGACATAATCTCCTCAATAGCAGAAACGCAAGACATCCTCCCTTCAACACTGCTATGCACCTAATCTCCTCTTTAGTAATCTCTCGATCCGACTACTGTGCCAGTCTACTCTATGGCCTTCCCAACTATCCTTTTTCACCTCTCGACAAAGTCCTCAACTTTGCAGTCCATACACTCTTCATCCTTCCCTGCTTCACCTCCAACTCCCCAGCCCGTCTGCTTATCTGTGAGGCAGAGTGCAAAGTATAAACTCATTTTCATAATCTTCAAAACTATACACAGACTTGCTCCACTCTATCAGCCATCTCATTCCCTAATCTCACACTCACTCCCTACGATCATCATGCTCACACCTCCTTGCCAACTCTTGTGCCCGCTTGCGCTCCCTCTTGTTTCAGCTCTCTTCCACTCCTCGCTCCCTTCCTCTGGAATGCTCTTCCTCTGCACCACTCCCATTCTATCTCCATTTAAATCCAACCTCCTAGCCCTCATCCTTTCTGAAGAACCACTTGCATAGCATTCTATGATAGTACAGCTCCCTGTTATCCTCGCACCCACCTCTACAACAACTCCATGGCAGTTATCTCTCACCCCGTCATCCTAAAACGCAACACTTCCTCCACTACCCTGTTCCTCTATCATTCTCTACTGTTCTGGTCACTGGTTCATGTTTCTACCTCTCCTGCAGCATCTGGTATTATATCCACTTCCTCTCACCCATTGCTAAGGACACTGGTGCTTCGGTGTGTAAAGAAATGTTTTGTAAGCATTTTAGTGCCAAAAATGCATTCTTTTCCCTGTAAATGTCATTAAATAAAAACATATACATAAATAAGCATTCGGACACATCTTGAAGAGATTTAAAGCATAATTTGTAATATATTATGGACCAAAAGTGATAGTTTGCATCTCATATGGAATTTAGGAATTGTGGCAGGTTATGTACTAGCCCTGCATTCCCCAGTTGTACCTCCTGCTCACTAAATGATGCCTGATACCTAGAAACTGCTTTTAGTTTCAGCTCATCAAATCATTATTTCGAACCCTGCATAATAGATGTTTAGTTGAAACGAGTCAATCTTTCTATGAATTAAGTGGTTTTAATTCATACTTGCGACAACAGCTTTCAGTGACTTGTGTGCCCACAAAAATATATGTGTTTTCTTTGTTGTCTAAAAGAAACCAGAAGAGAAGTTGCCAATAGAAAAAACTGCTCTGAGTCGAAGCCTGTGAGAACAGGGAGGCCCTGCTGCACCATGGATGCCATTTGGGGATTGCCGGGGTGGGGGGTGTCACACTCCTGGTGACTACCCTGCGACCTATGCCACTGCCTCTGCGACCCCTGCTGAAGGAGTGCCGAGGAAGGGATCCTGTGTGCAAGTTCAGAAACTAGGAAGCGCTCTGTGCTACCTGGTTTCTGTTCTTGTGTGTGGGAGCTGAGAGGACATCGAAGCAGCATCCAGACCGGCGTTGACTCAGATGTAAGTGAAAGGAAAATATAATTGTGTGTGTGTGTGTATACGATGTATGTATGTATGTATGTATGTATGTATGTATGTATGTATGTATGTATGTATGCGTGAATTTTTGTGTATGTGCTGTGTAAATGTTGTTTGAATGCGCGAATGTGTTTGAATGATCGATATGTGCTGTTTGAATGCATGAACGGGTGTTTCAGGGAGGATGAGAGACGTTTTACTGGGCATCTAGGATACTGTATCATAGCTGCCGAGTAAAAACAATGTCATGCCACAGTAAGAAATGGCTAAACTGATTGCACGAAAATGCATTCTATCCACAAAATAAAAAACTTTTCATGCTTGCTTTAAAAGCATTATAAAGCAAGCATGGTGAGTGTTATTGCATGGTCAAAATGCATTTTGATTATATCAGTCTAGCCATTTCTTACTGTGTCATGACATTTTTACTGGGCATAGATGGCCATTAAAATAATGCCATGCCTCAAAGAAATGTCTAGAATTAGTACACCAAAATGGCAGTCTAGACACGTAATAACACTTATCATGCTCGCTTTAAAAGTATGATGAAGCAAGCAAGAAATGTTCCATGGCTACACTGGCATTTTTATGCAATCAGACCTGCCATTTCTTATTGTGGCATGCCTTTTTTACTGGGCATCTATAATAAAGCAGGCATGATAAGTGTTATTACATGATTGGAATGGCATTTTGGTGCAGCCACTCTAGCTATACCATCTTACTATGGCATGGCATGTTTTATTGATCATCTATGATGAAGCGAACATAAGTGTTATTATGCGTCTGGACTGGCCTGCATTGGAGCACCCAGTTGAAACATGCTTTCTTATTGTGGCATGGTATTCTTAATGGAAAAGCCAACATGAGAATGCTCTTATGTGGGGCTACTGGCATATATTGACAGAGCAAGTCTAGACGTGTATTCTTATGGTAACATTACTGAGTATGTTCTTATATGAGAATACTGTCATATTTAGGTGCAATCAACATGGAAATGTATGCACACAGGCAGTGTGAAAATGTGTTTTTATACTGGCATATACTGTAGGGAAAGGCATCATAAAAATGTGGCGAGGAATGCTCCTGTGCACTGTTGGTGACTTGCATCTATTGGATCTTTTCATGATTTACCCTACAAAACTGATGGCAAATGGTCTGACTTTTTAACCAATTTTGCACAGACAGTGTGTTGTGTAATGCATCATTTTAACCTATTACTAAAAACATTTTCTCTGGGGTGGAGGGGAAGAGAAGCCACACTCCCCTCAACCTCCTCTGCCTGGGACCATCCTTGGTTGGTTCAGGGCCCCTCGCTACGATAGGTTACTCTTGCAAATATCTGGCAAATATTTACACACCACCAATTAAAAAATTCACCAGCCGCCACTGGCAGTGTGAAAACAAAGCAGGTTCTTAGAACCCACTTTATTTTAGGAAATCACGCTGTGAAGTTTGGCTTTCTCTAATGTGCCATATTCGCAAAGGCAAAACTGAAGAGTAGTATTTGCCTGTATAAGCAAGACAGAGTGGATACTCCAGATGGAGAGTTACTTATTTAGAGTCAAACTCTAAGTCGTCCCGGGAGGATAGCTCAGTGGCAACGTACTTGCCTTGGAAACAAGACGACACGAAGCAACACAGGTTCGATCCCCCGATCCGCGCTTAGAAACCTCGAGGTATTAAGCGCATTATAAATAACCTATCAGCATAACCGGATTGTTTTATTTTTCTGTGGGCTATCATTTTGTGCAAAAATTCTCCATGTCTTAAGTTAGTGTCCTAGACGTTCCCATATCCAAGTAAAATAGTTAGTGTAACATCATATTTTTATGTATAGCACTTCATGTCTGACTCCCGATACCTCCCGCTTTTAAGCACTGTAAAAATAGGTGTTATTAGTACAAAGTGTGATCGTAGTTACTGCATCAACCTAAAAAGGACGAAGGACTAATTCAACCCTGCTGAAATATAAACATGAAAAGTGCAGGCTGGCTCCCTGAGCTATCGATTGTGACATATACTGCCGTTTAATGAATTGGGCAGTTAAAAACATTTAGCAGCATAAATGCCCATCACCCTCCCCTGTCACCCTTAGTCCTTTTTAAAAGAAAATATAGTACTAAAATTATCAGGTTTACTCGTGGGCTTACAGTATTTAGAAGCAGTAGAAATAGAAGTGTTATGTTAATAATATATGTAACCACCTGAGCCATTGCATTACCGAATGCTGTGGTATTCACATTTAAGAAAAAATAGCTGGTTAGATAGCTCAGCTGGTTAAGTGCTCACTGCTGGTATTTATGTGTGTTCTGCAGGTCACAGGTGTGAATTGTAGCAAGGTCTACTCAACCATATATGCCTCTCTCCATATAGCTCAGGAATGCATGGTCAACAACATTTATGGTGAGCGTCGAATACCAGTACAACACTGTGGGGTCAGCCTCTTGGTCCTCCTGATGATGAACCATGTACGAATCAAAACATGTTGAGGTGTCATGGGTTCCATTTCAGTTTGTTTCTACTTAACCTTTGGATTAAAATTTGATTGATCGATCGATATTGCCTCTATAACCCTGACATTATGAAAGATTTTCTGTGGAGAAAAAAAAGAAATAAAGGGTGCTTTGTTATTTACTTGTGTGTTTGGGGTTTTGTGCCAGTTGGCTAGTCCTCTGCCTTCATCCCATAACAGGTATAGGGCATGAATTAACATTGGATGGCATTACTGGACTTGTGAGGATGTACTTGGCACATCAAAGAAGAAACTGGACATATAAAACTGTAACCTCAGAGTCTAAATTAGCCACACTGTATTATGGCAGCACCTGCGAATGTGGCGCTTTACTTGACATATGATTACTAGACCTAACATGCGCAGCAATAACTGGCACAAGTTGCTAGTAAATGGCCATATGAGGATATAGTGGCATATGTTGGTTCTACTTGATCTACCTCCGTCACAACATAACCCCCTCCATGGCATGTCAAAGCAGCATCCTAGTAAAAATGTGCTTGGTATCTAAAAGTCTTATGTCTGCTTTAGTGCCGGTTTGGTATTTTATTAAATATAAGCTTCCTTATGCTTTTACACCAGTCAGTCACTTCAGGTGATGACACCGGGGTTAAATGTCATTTCATGTGATGGCACCTGGATCAAAGGTCATAAGACAAAACTTTCTGTGATGTCATCGGGTGTGTGATGTCACTTCTGCTACCCTGGCATTTTGATGACCCGACATCCCGATGCTGCAATAGATCCAACCTAGGTACACAAGACAGACAGGTGAGATGGTAAAACTGCCAGAATGATTTCCACAAAGTCACGCAACGTAACTAAAAGTCTGAGAGCTCAGTCCATCATGTCTCCTCTAGAGCCAGGGGAAGTCCACACAAAAAGGAACAGAAGGACAGTGGTGATGATCAAACTTCGAAAAATGTGACCAGCTTAAAAACTCACGATCTGCTCGCCACAATTAAACATAAAAAAGCAGGTAAGTTAAGTACTTTAAATAGGGTTTTAGAACAGCCAGAAATGCAGCAAACTAAAAGTGCTTTTCTTCCCTCCTAGCACTCTCTCACCTTCCCCTCCTCCCTTCATCCACTTTCCCCCCTTCAGTCTCCCCATCTCGACCCATGCCCGTAACCTTGGCCTTCATATTGATGACTCTCTCTCCTTCTCCAACCACATCTCTCTAACATCTCGTGCCTGTCGGCACCACATCTTCAACATCCGCAAGATCCGCTCGTCCCTCACCTTCCGTGCTTCTAAACTCCTAATCTCCTCCCTTATCTTCTCCCATCTCTTCTACTGCTCCCCTCTTCTCTTTGGACTCCCTCTCTCTCACCTGACACCCCTTAAATCCATCTACAACTCCTCTATCCGCACTCTTGGTCTTCTTGGCCCTCAAGACTATTTCTACCTCACTCTCTCAACTCGGCTGGCTCCCCTTCCTCTCACAATTGAAATTTCAATTCCTCTGCCTGGTCTACAAATCTCTCCATGACCTGGCCCCCCTATCTTTGCTCCCTCCTCTCATTTTCCTCTACCTCCCGCTCTCTCCGCTCAGCTGATCTCTACCTTCTCACTGTACCCCCACACCCTTGTGCATCCTCACGCTTCCGCTCCTTCCAATTCTTGGCCCCCCTCCGCTGGAACTCCCTACCTCTCCCTATCCGCTCCACCCCCACTTTCCCATCATCCGCTTCTCCCTGAAAGCCCTTCTTCTCCACTCCCCCCCCACCCGACTTTCCTTCGCTACCTTGCCCCCTCCCCCCCTTCCCCTCCTCCCGATGACCTCAAATTGGATTCTGTAACCACCATAGGGCGAAGGAGGTCACCCCGGGCCCCCCTTTCCCCTCCATCCTTCCACATCCCCTCTCTAAGCAAATTGTTCTAGGTACTGTACTACTGGTTTGTTTCATGTTTGTATATTATGCTTCATTCATTATTGTACCTGTTATTCTGTAAAGTGCTATATAAACTCAATAAACAAATAAAGGGAGGGGACAGAATCGGGATGCAGACAGATGCCTGGGAAAGAGAATAGTAGAGGTAATCCGTATGTTGGAACAATACGATGGGAAAACCCATTGGCTGGGAGGTTAGAGCATGGGCTTACAAATGGCAAAGCTGCAGGTTCATGTACCCTCATTGGCATAAAAACACTCAAACTGGTAGGAGGAGCTGTGCATCGAGAGAAACTTACCAAAGTAGGAAGGTGTGGAGATTCTGGGGTAAAGCGATCGGTGGACCCATCTTGCTACCCTGGATGGTTCTAAGCTTCACCTGACATTAGGTCTAAAAAAGGCAATTGCGTTCTCTACAAATATGTGCAGCGGGGTAGTCATTTTGATTTTCTTATTCACTTAATGGGAAAAATCCATCATAAAATCATAAATCAGGCTTTTATAAAAATGGATGCGTTTAACACCTAATGTTTGATGCATGGTTATCTTTTTGAAAGACGGTTGATGCGTTACGTGCCAGATCCATGCCATTGATAAGTAGTGTGGAAGATATAAAATAGCATGGCGTTCTCGCGGGCTGCATTTTCTGCTTTACAATCATAGTTGGGACTCATACCCTTGAAGAAAAGGGTTGACATTCATTTATTGCTTCTGCAGTATTAGATGTTTTTCTAAATCTTCGATGGCAGCCAATATGCAGGACATACATTTTTGGTTGCCCATTCACTTTCCTAAGGGGAAGTGTATTTTAGATGAGTTGATCTGCAGAAAATCATTAAAGAAAATAATCACCAAATCTGCATACAAAACCTGTAATATATAGGTTTGGGCAGTGGCGCAACTTAAAATTTGGGGGGCCCCCTGTGAGTCATGCTGAGCGAAACACCCCCCCCCCAAACTCGGAAAAAAAAAATCACAGGTCGCGCCACACTCTGGGCTGGCTTAGATTATCACGCTTGCGGAACACACACTAACGTTGCTGCTGCAGGGGTACACCACACACTACACTAGGGGAAATATATAAATCTGTGTTTTCATGCATTACACAGCACACTTTGAGCAAACTTGGCTAAAAGGCCAGAGCGTTTGCAATTGTTTTGTGGGGTAACACCAATATTGAGCTTGAATATTGATACTTTATTTCTATCGTGCTCGTACACAAGTGTTTCAGAGCGCGACAAGGCAAGGGAGGGGAAAAAGGGAGAACAAAACAGTGATCTTACTAGGCCCAGTGACATTGAGAATGCACAAGTCCATGGGGCAGGGGAAAAGTGCATGGAAGGGGGGAGAAGTGGAAAGTGCGAAGCAGAGGTGAAACAGATAAATAACAATAAATAAATAATAAAGGCAACAAACGGTGGTAGTGCAGCCAGCAATTTGCAAGTGCTAGGTTTAAGGCAGCAGACACGGTAGGTCTGATAAGTGCAGGAAGAAAAAGTGGGGGGCTGTATGAGTACAGATACAGACCCCAGTGAAAGGGGTGGCCCGGAGGCAGTGCGGGAGGATGGCCATGTGCACGGTGCCAAGAGAGAACAGATCAGCAGAGGAGAGGGGGAAAAGAGGAATGTCTTGAGGTGCTTCTGGAACCGGAGATGGTTCTCCTCACGTTTTAGAGTGGCAGGGAGGCTGTTCCAGAGGGAGGCCCCAGCCAAAGACAGATCTACCCCCAGCTCGTTTCTTTGAAAAACGTCTGACCCTGAGGGAGTTGGAGGTAGAGGAGTGAAGAGCTCGAGAGGGGAGGTATTTGCGGAGGGATAGCTGAAGGTATTTTGGACCCAGGCCCCAGAATGCCTTATGGACAATGCAGAGGGTTTTGAATGTAATCTTTGCATCCACTGCGAGCCAATGGAGAGATTTCAGAGCTGGAGAGATACGATCCCCGGGCTTGAGGCCAAGGACAAGTCTTGCAGTCCTGTTCTGGATTAGTTGCAGAGGGCGGAGAGTAGAGGCAGGTAGATTTAGAAAGAGGCTGTTACAATAGTCCACGCTAGAGAGAACCAGAGCTTGGGATACCATGAGCTTCTGGGGGAAGGAGAGGAAAGGCAGAGTACCTCTGAGGAGGTGCAATAGGACATTTGACGTTTTAGAGACCTCAGAGATGTGGGCAAAGGAGGAAAGGGTGGAGACAAAGATGACCCTGAGGTTCTTAGCCTCGCAGGTGGGGGTAGGAGGAGGGCCAAGGGAGGCCGGCCAGAGAGTGAGGGGAAAGGATGGTAAAGATGTGCCGATGAGGAGGATCTCCATCTTGCTGGCATTCAGACAAAGATCAATGGCGGCACACCACTCTTGAATGGCAGTTAGGCAATCAGAGATGGGAGAGGATGTGGCCAAGGGCAGCCTGAAAATGAGTCGAGTGTCATCAGCGTAGCACTGGAAATTTGAGCAGAAAGTGGCAATGCAGTGGGCGAGAGTTGCCAGGTATTGGTTGAAAAGCCAGGGCGAAAAGTTAGACCCCTGGGGAACACCACAGGTATAGAGGAAGCTAGATGAAAGGAATGTCAATCCAAAAATCAAATACATGCATGTCATCAACAGTGCACAGGAACATTAATACTTGAATTAATATAATGCTATGCAATTAAAAATGCCATGCTATAATGAAAACAAGTCCAACTGGCTGCACAATGTAGACCAGTCTAGACGTGTAATAACGTATTACAGTAAAGCATTGCACTCCATATTTAGACATATCTAGACTGGTTGCACCAAAATGCCAGTCGAAGCAATAACACGTATGGTTATTTTATCACAGATGCCCAGAAAAATATACAATGCTGCAGTAAGAAATAGCTAGCATGGCAGCACCGAAATGCCAGTCCAGCCAGGTTATTACACTTAGCAAGACTGCTTTATCAAAGATGCCCAGTTAAAAAAAAATGAAGCCAAACTTAGAAATGACTAGACTGGCTGCACCAAAATGTGTCTCTAGCCACTAATACCACTTATCATGCCTGCTTAGCCTGGACATGGATGATCATTATGATTTATCGCACAATCCAGTAAAACACCATCCCCACACACATGCATACCCTCTCCCTCCCACCCCCTACCCCAACCCCCAAAATCAGCTTCTCGGCCCAGAATTACATCCACATCGCCTTTCCTTGTCCCAGTGCTTACGTATGAGGCTCCTTGCCTCATAGGTAAAAACTGGGATGCGGAAGAGTGGCAATAGAAGTAATGAAGATCACAGGTAACTGAGCCCGGCATTACATCCATGTCCTTCTACCTCATCCGAGTACTTGTGTATAGTACGTGCCTCATACACAAGTACTGGGATGAGGAAGAATAGGGCATTGAGTAATGAAGATGACCAATAAGTAACCAAGGGATTAAACACAAGTAGTGGCGCAACACCATTGAGCTTACTGCACTTCAGCACTCACTCCTCCACCTCCATCCCCTTGAAATTTAGGACTATGTTGACTCGACCTGATTAACCTACAGAGTGTTTCCAGACTGAACAGGACACGGATGTTAAACGGCACCTGGGTTTCGCTGTTAGCAAAGGCCGAGCAATTACTAACGTAAAGCATTTTAATGTTAGCACTTGCATTCAAATGCAGAATTCTTTAGACAATTGAAATCTTGATGTGGGTTTAGTACTTGCATGCCAAGGAAGTGATTGGAAGGGTAGAGGGTGGACAGGAGACCGCGTATGCACACAACAGTCCATAAGTGGGTGCTTTCAGACTTAAAGGGGAGGGTTAACTGCTTGCAACATTGAAGCTGCACTAGAATAGTCTCATTACAATGCATAAATGTTAAGGATTTCAATCAGGCGAGACACCTTAGCATCGGCCCAGTATGCAGCGCGCGATTGAAATGCTTATGTTAGATTAGATTCAATATTGAGATGATACACCACTCATATCACACACCCTTTTCAAATACCCTGGGTCACAATGGACCATGAACCAGGCTGGTTGATAAAATATAATATTTATTTATTTGAAAATTAAAAGAAATCATACAATTTTTAATATGGGACAGCAATCACCAATGGGGTCATACGAACAAGAGGAATGCAAGCAATGCACTTAGTTTAACCTTCTATTGACACAACTACAAAACACCAGGAGATGGGAGCAATTTTTTGATTTTAGGTAAGATAGCACTTGAGTTAGAATTTCCCCCCGCAATGTTCCCTCAACCCGCAAATATTTTAAGTGGATAAACAGAATCAGTAGGTAATCAGGAATGACAGACCAGAAACAGAATTCAAATCTGACCTTCCCTGCCCCCAAACAAGAGAAAAAGGGATTTCAAACCCTGGCAATGCTAAACTGACACTTGGAAATGGATGAATAAATGAATGAATGGGTATGACTCTGGAAACAAAAACAATTCTTCACTTGAGCAACACTGGAAAGATACTAGCAACAACAAGCAATGGATCGAGCAAAAGTATACAATTTGAAATTGAATGGAAGATTGTTAACAGTTTATAATCAAAATGACATGTTGTAAAATTAACACACTTTTGCAAATCCCGCCTGAATTTACCAAAACTGTTTTAAATAAAAACGGGTGAATTATTATAAATCGCGATGTTTTGGGTTGTAGGTATGGATCATAGGTACAATATAAAAGTGAAATGAGGTCTCTAGCCGTTAAATTGAGTGAGTTATGCAAGATCTAGTCAGGTGCGTTTTTGAGAAAATGAAGGCGCAAAAAAGGCAAAGAAATCAATTTTGACAAGGAACAGTTTTACTCTACACTAAGGCATTCAGGCTAGGTTACCAGATTGAGACACAGTAAGGCCCGGATATGACTCGCAAGTTCAACCCTAGCACCTCTGCGCCCGCCCTGGCGGACCCAGTCCGATCACTCCAAACAGGATTAATAGCTCAGGATTTTACAAGACAAAATTATTAAAGATGTTGGCGCTAGCACAAGGAATCAAAGGCAGGGTAGCAAGAATGATTTTGACAATATTACAAGTTATCAGGATAAGTATAGGATGACTTAAAGATTGGGATGGAACAAAGCAAGGCAAGGAATACTATGGTTCTATGGTTCCTATTGATACTCTCAGTCCACTTTAGTTTGGATTTTGGACAGTCAGCACTCAGTAGCCACACGGATCTGGTCTAACAAAGGCTAGCCAGACAAAATCAGCGGGACAGGGTCAGCTGGGCAGGGACCAAAGGATAGTTCTTCTGGACTGGCAATTCTGGTTACTGGATAAGATAGGGCATCAGGAGAGAAGGATAGCAGCAGCATGCAGTGAGTGGCAAGCCAGGTTAGTTTGGGATGCTTCCCAACACAACACAGCATTTCCCTTGGTTATGGGGATTATTTTAGAATTGAGGCCTAGCTGAAGCAAGATCAGCAAGGTTTGGCCTTGTGGTTGGGATCTGGAGTCTAGATGAATACATTTAAGATGAAGACAGGACAGGACGCCGGTCAGGAAATCAGGAATCGGTCAGGAATCAGTGTCCCTTTGTGTTGTCAGGGGCTCTTATTTATAATGCTAGGTGACATCATCACAGTATATGACAGGGACAGGCTTTACTATACACGCCCCTAACAATAGGATTGGGCAAGAGTAGTATCTCTGCCTTGCTCTCTGTCCCACCATCCGGCAATGAGTTCTACCAAGTTTTAAAAGTTGGCCCGCAAAATTAGATTTAACACTGCAAACTTTTAAATTTCTGCTAATTCTTGCTACAGAAATAATAGTCTTTAAAGTTTCTTTATAACAGTTTCTGGCACGAAAAGGCAGTCTCTGTTACTTGATCCTGTTTTTTTTTCTTCCTTTAACTGCAAGCAGCTGTCATTTCCTTCCATGCAAGGGGGTTTCTTAATTGAAGGTTTTATTGCCCCTTCACACTTGACAGGTGAGTGTCCCAGGACTGCTATTGTCCCAGCCTGAAGCACAGACGAATGTCTGATGAGCATGTGAACTTTCATTGTCCTATCCCATTTAAAGTGTTTCAAGCTGGCACTTCGCACCTACGTGTCCTGGATTTGGGGTGCATCTCCCTTCCTTGGAGGAGTTTCATAGCTGGCAACTGGAATAAAAGGTTTTTCTGAGAGCTTGCAACTCCAGCCTACGAGTTTTAAACCGTTTCATTTCCTACTATGGGTCTTGAATTAAACCAACCTATGACAGAAGATATCCTATGTGTGTATTGTCACCACTAACATAATTCCTTGACACTGCTAAGTAAGCAGGCTTTTATTAACAATTGAGTTTTAAATGGGTAATTTTTTTCTCTTCAGTCAGCACAGCCCATTTTTCAACATGTGTTAAAAACTGCTATCATTTCTTTCTTTAATTCGGTTTGCAGCTCCTCAGATTACCACAGTCTTGGCAGCTGTAGTCATTTTCCTTGCAACAGGACTCTTATCTAAAGTATAGATACATTTATCCTTGACCTGGCTCAGAGAGTAAAAAGTCTCTGAACTGCTGCGCCTGGATACATTTTGTCAAGAATTAAACTTGTGTTCCCATGCGAGGGAAAAATGAAGTTTCTCTTGATTTCTCTGAGAGTTGGTTTGACTGGGCCTTTTTACTCACTGTGGTTTCAGAATGACAGGTGGAATTGGCACCAAAGCAGCATTTTGAAAGTGTGAAAATGTTTCATTCTTAAGTGGAATTTTTGTCTTTTGCAGCCATGCAGTGCTGTCGGTTCCCTTGATTCCATGTATATGCCGCAGAACACACTGGCATACTTTTTCAGTGTGTCCCCTTGTTCCATTTTGCCTGAAGTGTGCGAGGCAAGATGATGCAGCCATTTTTCTGTTGCTGCCAAAACACAGTTTTGAGGTCCTGGTGTGCACAGGAGCCAGTGCAGCCAGGTTGCTGTTTCTTGCGCAAATGCAGCTCAGTGATGTGGGGCAATGCGTTGAGTGGGTCAACATATCCCACGTAAAGAAGTTAGATGCTCCACACAAATAAGTTTGCCCCTCTCCCTTTGCCCATGAAGTTAGCACCTCTCCCAACATTTGAAGGGTTAGGATCCCCCACCCTCACAGAATTTAGGTTTTATTGTGGCCCTGAACACAAGCACACACGCCATTCACCATACACACACATGCACACCCAGCCACTCATACATTTAAGTGTGTACCCTTTCACCATACCGGCAAACTCAGGCAGCCACCCATACAATTAAGTGTGCACCCTTTCATCATTCAGGCACACCCATACCAGGCAGTCACCGATACATTTAAGTGTGCTTTCATGTCATGGGGTGGGGGGAGCCCTCGGACTTCAAGAAATTAGTTCTGTTATGCTGTAACAGAAATCATTTCTTTATGAAGGCAGAGTGACTAATAAAATAAAAATATGTTTTTCTCTTTTTTTTAGTCCAAGGGCCCCCCCCCCCGCCCTCCCAGGATATGTGGTGGTGGGGACCTCTGCAACACAGCGGGTGCGGGGTCACCCGTCACACCAGTGGGTTTGCAGTATCCAAAACGGAAAAAAAACTGTCTAAAAATATACCTAAACCCAAAGATTAGAGATATAGAATGCAAAATTGGTTTGTGCGTTCTTGTAAAGGCACTAAATACATGGCCAGTAGATCATTACAACTTCCCCTGGGGTCACTGACACTTTCTTGCAGGCCTTTGGACTGTGGAGAATATTTTGGTTAGCAATCTAAATCACAAATGTGTGTTCTCAAAGGGAATTCATTTATGTACTTGTCTTCAATGTTACACGCCCATTTGACTAGATCAGTGCCTAGCTCCAGCTGGAAATGTGAAATTGAATCACACACTGCTAAAACCAACCAGGGCAGTGTAACGGGATACCCCCATGTAGGTCAGAATTGGCTCTACTGCCAAATTGACCCAACCCTTTTCCACATCAATGGGATTCAAAAACGCCTTTTAGCCCCAATCCTATACATCAATGTTATGAATGACATGTATGATGCATGTATGATGCACTCTCAGGCACTTCGGTAGACATCTTAAGGGTATCATGAAGCAAGACACAGATGACAAACTTAAAGTTCAAAATAAAAAACTTTATTAAATCAAATGCCAGGATGGTTGAAGGCCTAAATTGCCCTATACTAAGCTGGGATTTTCCTACCTGAATGAAACTAAGGAAAGTCAGCGGCAAAAAGTTCAACTTTAAAGTCTGTGTCCAAAACTTATCCTTGCCCTCATAACTAAGTATAGGGATGTCAAAGTCAAAAGAAATAGTGTTCAACTCAAAGTTCTGAGCCTCTTCCAGCTCACAGCTTCCTTTCTGCTCCCCTTTCCCAAGAAAGTTCCATGAAAAAGTCTGAAGATTACCTTTCTCCAGTTCACAGTAATACAGTTCGATATAGTTCACACCCAATCTTGGAGGTTCCCTTCCCCAAGTTTCAAGCACCACAGTTCACAAAACAAAAGGTCTTGAGTTCATTCGCAAGACCACAAAATAGCTCACCAAGTATCAGGGTACCCTCCCCCAAGACTTTCACTTCCTTATTGCAATGTCTTTGGATTTTCAACATTTGGGGTTCACTGGTCTTGGGGTAGTTGTCAGACCAAATGTTCCACTCATCAAAGGTCACGCAACCAGGATCCCTGACTTTCAGACTCTTGACTTTGATGTCTAGCTTTACAATCTTCTGTCTTTCCTTCTCAGCTTCTTGATTCTGTGATGACTGGTGATGACAAGTCATTACTTGTCACGCATCCTTTCCCATCTTTTAGGTCTTGTCGCTCTGCATTTATTCATAAAGGTTGAGGGTGTTTTACTCACACCCACCTTCATATGCCTCTCTGTCACCCTTCTGCCCTCCTCTGTAACGGTTTCCACCTGGGCACTTGGGTTATTCACTTTAATTGCTTGGGTTTATTCGATTCCACACTTAGGTGGTTTAATTTCAGTGTTTAATTCAATTCAGGATCTGATAAACATTCATGCTGCTTAATTATAAAGTTCCCTTTTGTGTGGTATTCAATATACATTGATTTCACTGTATGCTAAAGTTCCATTCAATTCGGTATTCACTAATCATTCACTTGGCTTAGTTTTAATAAACATGGTTTCATGTCATTTTTAACGTTACATTTATTTCGGTATTCGATGAGCATTGTTTTTTTATATTTTAAAGTTGCATTTAGTTTGGTATTCAAAACCATTGTAGGAGCGCCCCGGCATTCAGACATCTTCCTCTGACACTCACCAGTTTATGGAGTCTTCTTCTATTTTACTGCCTGCCTGCCGCGTGTCTTCCTCTGGACGCCGGCTCCCGGTATGCTGCTTTCTCGACGCGGACTGCGTCTCTTCTTCATGCTCTCCCACAGCTCCTGCTGCCGAGCACAGTTCACGGAGGCTCCCAGACTGCAATTACACAGCCCCCGGCTATGGATTGTGTAAGTCTTCTGGGAAGTTTGTCAGAGTCCTGGCTCCTCCTCCAGTCCCACCATGGCTGCCTCCTTCGAAGCAAAGCCCGCTGCTGGCATCCTAGACACAGGTGCCATCCTTGCTCAGTGCTTTGCTGCACTGGATCTATTTTTATACACCTGCAGCTCCCAGACAGGCTGCATGTGTGAATCTCCAATGAGACCTGCCTGACCACAGCTAAAGGGACATGGCTGACCCTCCCTATTTCCCTGCAGGCATCTTCCTCGTCCCAGTGCTAAAGTGGTGAAAGGGTATACTTTTCATTACTCTTAGTTCTTTCTTATTTGTCCCAGTACTGACAAGTGTCATATATGGGGAAATGAGGGCAACAGCTGTACAATAAACCATAAAGGTCAGGGAGGGTTTTGGTTGAGTCTGAACAGGATAAGGAGGATACCATGTCTCTCCTAAGGGTACCCCGCACTCCCAGTCCCCAAGGACCTTCCACCCAGCTGATCCTCCCTTGCTTCTCCACCCACAGGGTCAGTATGCAAGAGCGATTGCCTTTCCCAGGCCACCTGAGAAGAGGATCCAGAGGTCTTGGGAGTGAGAAGACCCTGAGGTTTCTCACCCATCCCAGGTACTATTACACAAGGATGAGCTTATCCTTTTGCACTCAAACCAAATGCCCTTCAGCCCAATTGTAAAGCAATCAAACAAAACTGCAGCAATTCATTAGTGCTCACAAATCGAAATAAAAAACAATGGTGCTTGTTATGCATATGTAATACACAGCGGAGATCCCCCAGATTGGGGTGAATTGATCAGAAAAAAGGCCCCGAATAAACTAATATAGGCATCAAAATCTCCAAATATTTAAGTTGGAAGTACCATATTAAAGATGCAATATAGAATGCTGCTGCGACCAGGAATGCAGTGAAGAGGGTTGGCCCTAAGCAAGGGAACATAACTGCTATGAGAACCGTTTTGTCAGTTAAGCAGGACCGTATAAATCTTGATCGCCATCGAGATCTAGGGACAGGAAGCAAAAACTAAAAGTGAAAATAAGGGAAAGAACCTTCTGAAGACACCTCATTCTACTGCTTAGCAGCTGTTCAGTTTCTTCTCTAGGACAAGACATTGCCTAAGCTCCAATGATGCAAAGAGTACCAAACAACTTTGGGAATGTTGGACCACGACGGTCTCTTTACATCATCAAGATCTGGTTGACCGAGAATGGACTAAATCTCTCAAAACCTAAAGACTGGTCTAAAAGACTGTTGGCTCTTTTACCAATCTTAAATCGATACATAGGGGTACATTCTGGAGACGGTGGGATCTGGTCCATTTTGCTACACTAATAAGGATATGAAATGGAGAGGTAATATATATGTAACTTAATAAACTAAACTCAACGTTTTTTAATGAGATTTGCATACAGTTTACGACAACAATTATAGTTCCACATTTCTACCAACCCACAAGAAAGAATCTTGATTGTCCTTTGCTCCCAGCGGTAGAATAAGCATCGGAAAAACGAACGATCACTGAAACCTCAAAGCAGGACAGTTCATTTGTTTGCCAGAAAGTAGCCAACATTTTATGATGCTTGCGACACAAAAAAAGGAAGATTTTCCTGTAGTGCCATTATTTAACTGGATGTCGCAGAAACAATGGAAACGTTTTTATTCCGCACAGAATAGAAGAGAAAACCTGGAAAATCATAAAGACCGTGTGAAAACTCAAAGCTGTTGTAAGACTGCCCATTCTCTTTTACACTTCCTGCACTTTCTACTGTTAAATGGCCACGTTATTGTATACATTACGATATTTTATGTATGCAATTCCGTGCTCCAATAATCCGTTTTCTGTTGACACCGAAATGCAGTGGTATTTTTGTACCCAGAGTTTGAAAAAAGATAGAGGTTAATGAGAAAAAATATGAATTATCGAGTAACACAAAGAGGTACACTACAGTTCGCACTTTAAGCACTTTTGCAATTCGTTTTCTTTGTTCCTTGATGATATCTCACATTCCCTTCCCCATTTCTGGCCGCCTATTTTATTAGTTACTTTTTTGTAATGGTCAAAAGTGTTTAATGTGTCTGTGCAAACATTAGGCCTAAAGGCGGCAGACAACACAATCCATTTGAGAGTGAAGGGTTTGCTGTGGAGATCAGTGTTACCTGCCAGTCACAGGTACTGATCACATACAAGGAGAACCACTTGCTACTTCCAAAAAGGCAAAAACAAGTTAACAATCCACATAAAATAGCTGGTATTATTCTGCTAACCGAGCCCACATTTGCAGGGCTGTTCGGAAGGCTGCACTAATCAATAGGAGTTAAAAACAAGCGAAACCCCACACAAATCTCAGACAGCACCACATGACAGCAGTCACAGTAACAGTAAAACATTAAAGGTTTTGCTTTTCTATTACACCTCATTTTTGTTTTTAGAAGACTGTTCTATACAGCCTGAAGTAAAGTGTATAGCCTACCCCTTTAAGAGAGGGGATATATCTTTTCCATAACGTGCAGCCTTTCATCCAACCACCAGTGCTGCAACAATCCCCACAACCCTTACAAGGGCTGCTTCAGGCTTTATCAGTACCTGACTTGCAGACTCGAGGCTACAGGGCCTTCTCCTGAGGCCTGATCTGAGCCAGGCAAGCCGTAGAAAATGAGACATGATGGCTGCTAGAGAGCTTCACTGTTTAACGGTTCATGTATGCCCGAGGCGGCTGGAATCATGCCAGCACAGTAACTTCATGGACAGGCTGCCCTTTCTACATGGGCATAATTCAGACAATTCTCCACAATGACATTTCGATGCAAAACTCAAATAAGCATCGCTAGGAAGATTCCATAATGAAAACGAATTTCTAGGTTACCAATAAATAAACTTCACCAATCTGGACAAACAAAGAGATGATTATGGATGAGACTTACAGTATGTGATTATTTGCAGTACCGCACCATATTTACGCATCTGTAAAGTGCTTAGACGCCCAACAAAGGTGTGCGTGTAACTGATAAAGCCCCCACCCAGAGCCTCTACTGATGAGCGTCAATGCAAATCAGAAAACAGCAAAATACCAACACCCAAAAAGAAGACCATGCAGGTACAAATAAACTATGGAGCAAACCACCACGCAAGAGAACCATTCCAGGTCCTCCCACTACAGTTTGAAGGCAAATGTGATTAACAATATTTCATTTAATACACCTGAATATTTTCAGTTCATGAAGTTTAATAAAGTTCCAGGTTCAAATCTTCTTGCATATTCTTACTTCCCAAAAGCATGTGTTTGGATATTGACACGTTGTCCAGAGGTATTAAACTGGGTGTTTCCTTGCATACGCAACAGGCAACACCAGAAATAGTTTAAAACCTCATAGTTGACTTCATGAACTCTGGTGATACACAGTCTCAGAGACTTCCCTGCTGATAACGCTGCATATCTGCGTACCTGTTACAGAGTCACGATTGGATTATTGACACCGGCCCCTGTCCTAATGCAGCCAACACCAAACGTATGCATTTTGTCTCTATTCCTCAGGATCTCCGTTGCTCTTGGCCTTCTTGACTGGCATTCTCTCGCTTTATTCAGTACGTGTGGTAAAAAACATGGTAGTCATCTTCGATAATTTGTTATCCTAATCCCACATCCAGGTCACCCAAAAAATCCCATTTCCAGCTGCATGTGATGAAACGCATCCTCCTCTTCCTGGTTCTACCCCACGGGGTGCAAATGAGTACTTATACAGCTAGTTCAAGACTATTACTGCAATAGTGTCTTCCTGGTTCTGCTTAAACACCCGACTCATCAACTCTGGGGCATCCAGTATAAGGCTGCCAGGTGAACTCTACATCTTTAACCCAACAGCATCACTCCTGCCTTCCGTTGGCTACCTGATTCGGCCCACATCAGCTTCAACGTCTTGGGTATCACTCAACAAGTTTGGTACTCAATCGAAATACCTCAAGAGGAAGATCTAAATATACCACTCACCAACGATCCTCAGATCATTCACAGTGCCAAAACATCTTTCCTGCACCATTAAGTCAGAGGCAACTTGATGGGAGAACTTTGGAGACAGTGGGTGCCTCCTTCTGGAATGATGTTCAAATTGATTGGAGAGATAAGCTATCGCTGCTTCAAGAAGAAAGACAATGCTTTTTAAAAAGCCGTTTGGTCTTAACTCCTAACTTTAACTCTTGTTTTGGACGCGTTGCCATACTGTAAGTCCTTCTCTAGGCCCGAATCCCTCTGCTTTCAAGCCGTTGCTTGACCTACTGACTTAGCACTTAATGGTACTACTCACTTTTGGTCAGCACTTATCTTATTGCCCTTTCTGACACTTCATTTCCTCACAGGTATCCTCTTCCTTTTCCCTTTCACTTACTGATCTTAATGCACCCAAAGCCCGCGAAAGATCAATTATCTGCACTCTTCCATTTACCTTGGATGCAATACGATGCAGCTGTGAACGCCGTTCATTTTCAAGAAGTATACCCAGGAAAAACCATCAATCATATTAAATATGTGGGGTTCACAACAGTCAACACATCCAAAAGAGTAGGAAATAAAGAACTCAAACTCCGACAGGAAGAAGCAAAAGTGATCTTATATATGGAAAAGTGTACCCAAGGTTTAAATCAGGAAAATTAACTCTTGTCCTTCCTTTTAATTACATTATATTTAGGAGGCCAAGAAATCAATGTAAAAGAACAACATTGGAAGATTAATAGTTTAATTGTCTGATCAATGACTTCACCCTATGTGGGGCAACAGAACTATGAAAAGGACATGAAGAAATGTTCAGTTTGAGACACACAACAAGAGAAACAAATGTGAATATACACATGCTGTGGGTTCAACAGCTCTCTTTGGGTACCCTTGGACATTATCGGAGTACCAGTGACTATCATCACCAAAGAACAAGTTACTTTCTCACCTGGTAACGTTCTTTTGATGGGACGTTCCGACAACGTATTCCACATCTATGACAGGTAATCACCACAGCTGTGCTGCTTTGGACAATTTTCGCCGTCACCGCCCTGCATCAATGACGTCGATACGCTGTCCTCGAGGGCCTCTGTCGAGCCTCAGAACGTGTGGCACCAATCTTCTGCCAGAATGACTACAGAAAGCCTTGCGGAAAAGAAAGCTGCAATCGCATAAGAAATTCTGTAGAGGGGCAAGTAGGGAGGGAGCGATGTGTAATACATCGTCGGAACATCCCATCGAAAGAACGTTACCAGGTAAGAAAGTAACTTGTTCTTCGAAGGGATTGGTTCGTCCGACGTATTCCACATCTATGACAGACTCCCAAAGCAGTACCAATGTAAGGAGGTGGGAAAAGAATTTAGAATGCCAATTGAATTGCAGAATAGAGGACCGCCTTGCCAAAGGCCAAATCTTGCCCATGGATAGAATCAGTGTTTTACAAAAGTATGGACAGAGGCCCATTTGGCTGCTTCACACATGTTACGAATGGGAACACCCCTCTGCAGGGCAGTAGAGGCAGCCACACCCCTAGTAGAATGGGCCCGTAAGCCTATCGGAGGGTCCTTACCCGCCAAGCGGTAACATTCAGAAATTGTCAAGATAATCCATCTAGACAAAGTCTGTTTAGTAACAGTTTGTCACAAACGCCTTCCGGCGTATCCTACAAAGAGCCGATCGTCCACTCTGACCCGGGACATGCGCAAGATGTAGAAACTTAAAGCTCTCCTAGGATCCAACCTATGGAGCCTCTCCTCTTCCTTACCAGGATGCGGAGGAGGCTAGAACACCGGAAGAATGACCTTCTGGCTTTAATGAAATTCCGACACAACTTTCGGAAGAAAAGAAGGACGAACCCCAAGGACAACCCTGTCCTTATGGAACACTGTGAAGGGTGGCTTAACAGAAAGTGCCTGCAACTCACTCACTCTGCGAGCGGAAGTAACCGCAACTAAAAATACAGTTTTCAAGGTAAACAGTCTCAAAGGGCAAGAATGTAAAGGCTCAAACTGAGCTCCCATGAGGAATTTTTAAACCAGGTTAAAAACCCAACCGGGTACCTGGAAAGGAGACGTGGGAACACATTAGTGAGCCCTTTCAGAAACTGAGAAATCAAAGGATTATTATTTTTTTTTAAATTCTTTATTTTTGTTGCACACAGGTAATACAATCACTTAGCTGTTATAGTGGTACATTCATACATTGTACTGTTTCAATTACTATTCAGGGTCAGAGTGCTCCTGCTCTGTCTTGTCCAACAGGTATTGTTTGTATCTTTCCCAGATGTTCTTAGGCCGGGAACCAGGGAGTACAGTGTCTATGTACAATTCCTCCATGTCATTCGCCCAAACCATGTCCCTGTCCCAGTCTGCCTTGGTTGGGGGGTTTGCATTCTTCCATTTGAGCAAGATTGCCCTCTTAGCCAGTAACAGACTCAAGTTTAGTAGCTTCCTCCATATCGGGTCAATTTTTTCAATTGCTCCCAACAGGCACACCCTCGGGGACCATTCCACTGGTTGATCTGCCATCTCGTCCAATGCTAGACATACCTCTCCCCAGTATCCCCTCAGTTGAACACATGCCCACAACATATGATGTGTGCATTTTCCGTGTGGCATCTCGGGCAGTTCCCCCTCATGGCCGGGTATATGCTTTTGAGTTTCATAGGGGTGTAGTGCGTTCTTTGTATGATCTTGTAGTGTATTAGTCGAAATCTAGAGTTACAAGAGATCTGTTTAGTGAGTGCAGAATGTCGGGACCATTCGTCGTCTCCTATCTGTTCTCCCAGGTCCTGTTCCCACTTGGCCTTAGCTGTGCGAGTCTCATTCGGACGTGTCTGAAGTATGGTCTTATACAGTACTGATGCCGTTATCAGTTGAGATCCCCCCGTGAACATATATCCCAGTCCTATGTCAAGTGGAGGTTCATTGGGGAAGGTCGGGCACATACTCTGTTTGGCTGCCTGTATACGAGAATATTGTTGTCTAGTCCCGCTTGTATTCCCCACTACGTCCTTGATATCATCCCATTGAATGAAGTGCCCATCCGTAAATAGTTGACCCCATTGCGATATACCCCTAGAGGACCAATGGCGCGCCATCTCCCCTTCTATACTGAAGGGAGCCTGAGTTTCTCCCCACAGCGGCATACTCGGGTGGTATATCCTATCCGTGTCGTGTAGCCCCACTATTCTGGCCCATGCAGTGATCACCACTTTTGTTGGATTCAGGGAGTTATGATGCTTGTAAGTGGGTCTCGTAATTTAATGAAGCGCCAATATGGCCTCTTTTTCGGGCTGTGTCGGTATAGGGGCTGCCGGATCAAGAAATGTTGTGGCCCACTGGGCGGCGTGTTGTGCCTGTGCAGTTAAATAGTATAGTTCGAGATCTGGTGCCAACAGGCCTCCTTTCGAGTAATCATCTGTAAGTGCCCTCCAGCTTACCCTAGGATGACCACCCCAGACAAACGACACACATGCACTGGACATTTTGGAGAAGAGGGCCCGCCCCGGCCACACCGGTACCATACTAAATAAATAGAACAACTTTGGAAGAATTATCATCTTCACCAGGGAAATCCTGCCCATCATGGAGATGGGGAGAACACCCCAACGCTTTAATTTCATACACAGGGAGTCTTGTCAGCACTGTATAATTTAATGCCCGGGATAACTGAGCCGTCCTGGCTATACATGCTCCTAGGTACTGAATATGTGTCGGGCACCACTGCAGGCCATGCAGGTCGCGGGGTTTACTTGTGTTCTTAGTAATAGGGAATACCTCAGATTTGTTGGAATTAAGTCGCAGGCCCGAGAATCTACCAAATTGTTCTACTGCTGCCAGGACCTTCCCCAATGTTCTGTCTGGGTTTTTTAGATACAGCAGGATGTCGTCTGCGTACAGATTTATAATGTGTAGTTTATTCCCTGTCATTAGCCCATATGTACTGTAGCAAGCCCTCAATAAATCCGCTAATGGTTCTATTATTAGGGCAAACAGCAATGGTGACAGTGGGCAGCCCTGTCTAGTGCCCCCTCGCAGCTCGATCTTTCCTGTTAGGGCGCCATTGACTCTAACCCTGGCCTGGGGACCCATATACAGTAATTGTACCCATTGCAGGAATTTCGGGCCAAACCCATAATTTCGTAAAACCCCGAACAGGAAAGGCCAGGACACTGTATCAAATGCTTTGCGCATGTCCAGTGACACGGCTATGGCTTGCTGGTCTGGGGGTGTCAGTCAGGATCTCATGGCATCGTCTGACGTTAGTGGCCGTAGACCTGCCAGGAATGAAACCTGCCTGATCCTCACGGACCATATATGGCATCCAAGGTGTTAATCTAATGGCAATTATCTTTGCTAGGATTTTTGCATCCGTATTAATGACAGAGGTCTATATGACCCACAGTCATCCGGGGGTTTTCCTGGTTTGAGCAGTAGCGTTATCACCGCTTCTCTCGTAGTCTCAGGTAGCTCCCCCCGTTTATGGGCTTGGTCCGTCTGGGCACCAGTAGATGCTTAAACTCCTTGTAGAACTCTGCACTAAGGCCATCAGTGCTAGGGGCTTTCCCGTTAGGGAGTGCCTCAATCGCCTCAGCAACTTCTGCCTCAGATATCGGAGCCTCCAATAACTCACTAGTACTTTCCGCCAATAATGTTGTCGGGATCCGGGAGAGGTATTGTTCAATTCCCGCATCCGTAGCGTCAGACTGAGGGGAGTAGAGCTCTGCATAGAATGCATGAAATGTATCCCATATCTTGCCCTGATCTGTGGTGATCGAGCCGTCCGGTGTTTGTATACACGGGATATCAGTTGAACCCCTTTCTCCCCTCACTGCTCTAGCTAGCAACCTACCCGGGCGTTCACTTTCACCGTAGCGGCGTGCAGCCACTGGTCTGTCAAAGTAGCGGATCTCTTGGCCCGCCACGTCAGTGTATTCGTCTAGTTTGTTTTTTATGTCTAACATGAGTTGTGGTGTCGGGTTAAGTTCAGATTGGGCTTGTATTGACGCCAGCTGTGTTTCAAGTCGTCGCAGTCTATTCCTGATGTCCTTGAGGATGCCACTTTCCTTTGATATAGATGCGCCCCTTATATACGCCTTAAATGCTTGCCACAGTACTGCAATGGAGGACACCGAATTTTCATTGAGTTGAAAATATTCTTGTATGTGCAGCTCCATTGCATTTCTGTAGACCAGGTCTCTTAGCGCGGCTGGTTTGAATCTCCATGGGGGCCTGCCCGCTGGCTCACCAGGTATTTGCAATGACATCAGAATGGGGGAGTGACCTGAATATGTCCTGGGGAGTATCTGAGTATCAGTGACCCATGACAGAGCCGTATTATCCAGCAGCCAGATGTCTATTCTAGAGTGTATATCGTGCACTGTCGAATAATATGTGTATCCTCTCACGGAAGGATTCAATGACCTCCACACATCCTTCAGTCTCAGATCTGCCATGTGGGCTATAATTGCCTGAGCAGCTTTGGACAATGCTCTCGCTTGTGTCGAGGTGCGGTCGATGTTCGCGTCGAGAATGGTATTGAAGTCCCCCCGCATATTAGATGGACTGTGGGATAATGAGCCAGCTTCCCAAAGATTGTGGAATAAAATTCCGGGTCGTCTATGTTTGGCCCATATATATTTAGGAGGACTACCTCTTTATCTCGTAGAGTACCATGTACTAACACAAATCTCCCCTCGGGGTCACATTCCACCTCCTTGCACGTGAATCGCAAAGTCTTGTGTAACAGGATTGCCGTACCTCTAGCCCTTTTCGAGTAAGTTGTGTAATATTGGTGAGTTCCCCAGTACGGGACCAACTGTCCCCCATATTGTGGACCGATATGTGTTTCTTGCAGGAAAAGAATCTTGGGAGCATGTCTATTGATGTATGCTATTATTTTCCGTTTCTTGACTCTAGAGCCCAGACCCCGAACATTCCAGCTCATTACCTTGATGTCATCATTGCGGGTTTCAGCCATTCCACATAAAGTAATTGTGACTATGAGCTTGCGAAAATCGTTTTACAATGCTTACAGATTTGTAGGTGTACATTAACTGTATGCTTTTTATTTTCCTCCCAACCATAACAAAACCCATTCCCAACGTTTCAAACTCCTCCCCTCCCCCCTCCCTCACAGTTCCCTTAACTTCAACTGTGTTCCTAGGATCCCAACCTTCCCCTCCCATTAACTCAATATGCACCTGCTACAGGGGGGCCTGTGGCAATTTCCAGCGCCAATGCTTGTTGGACTTCGTGTAAATTGGTCCGGTTCCGTCGTTGCTCTCGCCCTTATTGACGGCTGTGGGTAGCTTCATTTCATGTTGCCTCACATACTGAAACATTTCCCCTCCCTCCTGGGCTACCCCATAAGGGGGGATGCCGCCGCTTCAGGATCTACATTTCATAGCATGAACTTATTTCTTTTCTTCCATACGTGTATATTATTCAGTTCCTGTTGTATTAGGTTTCCCGGGAGGAGCAGGGATGTGCATTTCAACAAAATTTGCAGCTTCCTCCGGAAAGGTGAAAAAGTGTGTCTTGTTCTGATATTGAATTTTAAGTCTCGCTGGATATAGCATGGAATACTGGACCTGGCATTCACGTAACAGTTTTTTAACACTGTTGAAGAGCTTCCTCTCTTGTTAGACTGCCAGTGTGAAATCCGGGAAAATTCATAGGACGCTGGCCTCCCATTTCAGCTCCTGTTTTTCCCTTGCAGCTCTCAATATTAAGTCCCTGTCCCTGTAGTACTAGGGCTATGATTGGCCTGGGGTATGCTCCGGGCTTGGGCTTCGTAGCCAGCGACCTATGAGCCCGTTCAATTATGAACATTGGCGACCAGCCTGGATCCCCCAAGAGCGCACGGAGGAGAGCTTCCACCGCCTTTTCCATAGAACCCTTCATCGCCTCCTCCGGAAATCCCACTATGCGGATATTGTTGCGTCTTGAACGCGCTTCCAAGTCCTCGCATTTAGACTTCGCTGTCCCCAATTCTATAGCCATCGTGGAGACTGTGCATTTCAAGGCTTCAAGGGCATCTTCAGTACCCGATATTCTTGTCTCTGCTTCTGTGATGCGTGATGTCGTTTTGTCTAGTTTGACCGTTATCCCGTCCAGCTTATCATTGAGGGCCACGAACCCCTGCTGCATGGCTTGGAAGTCTGCCTGGGGGTCCATCAATGGTCCAGCCTGTTGGTCTTGTGGGGTTGTTTCCTCCTCCATCCCGGATCCCGTCTCTTTCTGGAGAGGTGTTGTAAATTTTTCAATGGTCCCCTTGCCCTTCTTGTGGCCCAGACCTTTGGGCATTATTCTCTTCCAAGTCGGTTGGTCCGCGAGCCGGTCGAGTTATATGATTGCCCACAGTACTTTCCCGGGTGAGCAGGTGAGGGGCACCGCTAGGACCAACCGGCGTAGGCCTAAATGTCAACCGTCGCAGTTACGCACTCCTGCTGATATCGATATGTTAAATATCTTTGTGCTGCCTTCAATCTTGTTTAGCCTCGATGTGTCGATCTGCCCCTGTGTTTGCTGTTGTCGTGGTCGGAGACCGTGGCACAGGTACGCCTATCACAGAAGGATTCAGAGGGGTACTTCTAGTGTCACTTCATATGGCCTGTTCTTCCCAGTGTTCTGTAGCACCCACTTGCAGGCCCCCGTGAATGTCGTGCTGCACTTCGGGACCTCGCCGTCTCCTGAGGAGGGGGGGGGTGGTCCGCCGCTGTCAGAACCAAACTTCTCTGCCAGTGGCGCCCATGTGTCTAAACGCGGCGGCCCCCCGCGGTCTGATATGCCGCGATCATTGTTCCGATATGCCTTGCTGCAATACGAGCAAGGACGTGGGGAGTGGCACCCGCGCCCCGCTCTGATTTATGGGGCCGGGAGGGCAGAGGGGGGGAACACAGTCCGCCCCCCCCGTATCGCTGGACTAAGCAGATGGCCACAGCACCCGCCATGTACGGCTGGTCTCCCCGCTCCGTGCTCTCCACCCAGCCCCGCGGCCCCCACTTAGCTCTGAGTTGTCCGCCGTGGGCCCAGGAGCGCCGCCGATGATCCCTTGCGTGGTCCGGTGCAGTGTTTAGTATCCCCGCAGTCGGGGTGTCCGAGATGGGGAATGGGAGGGGGGGGCAGGCGGCAAGGAGGCTCGCCGGCGCTCAACGAGGAGCGGAGCGCCCGCAGTGATTTTCCCTGAGTCAGGAAGCCGCCAGCAACCCAACCGCCTCTCGAGTTGTCCTCGCCGGACTCCTCCCCCTCGTCCCGGCCTGCGCGCTGGCTCTGCCTTCCGCGGCCCATGGGATCAAGAAGAAGCCATAACTCCTCGGGCTCACAACCTGCAGTCTCCAAACTTCGTCAGCCAGGTCCTTAAAGTTTATGGATCAGTGCATGCTATTTATGTGCAGAACCGGAGTGTCTAAGCGCTCATCTCAGCATCGCAGCCCTGGTCTTTGCCGGAGCTCACGCAGGAGCAGCCATCTCCTCTCGTGCACAACAGCGCCCCCAAATCAAAGGAATTTTAAAATAAGAACACTCCTCAGACGAGCGCTTAAATATGGACAGCGCTGCCAGGTAACCTTTAATGGTACCCACTTGCAGGCCCCTGTGGGCTAACGAAAGCAAAAAAGACAGAACCACAGGAATGGCACATGAAAAAGGATCCACATTCTTAACCCTGCATCAGTCGCAGAACTTTCTCCAATGGCAACGGTACAGGGACTTTGTTGCAGGCCTTCTGGCCAAAAGGAACACCTCCATCACGTCTTCAGGGAGGTCCAAATCCTTATACCTCAACCTTTCAAAGCCAAGCATGAAGGTTGAGGGACTTGACCTCTGGGTGGAGAACCTGACCTCCCCATCCCGTGATAGCAGATCGTCTCGGTAGGGAAGACGGCGTGGAGGGCAGATGGACATGTCGAGAAGGTCTGGAGACCACGTTCTCCTGGCCCATGCCGGAACAATGCGGTTAATTCGGGAACCGAACCTCCGTAACCTCCGCAGCACTTGCGGCATGACGGGGACTGGAGGAAACGCGTACAGCAGTGGGAAGGACCACTCCACTACGAATGCGTCTCCTAAGGCTCCTTTTGGAGGAAATTCCCTGGAGCAGAATCTTTCGCACTTCCGGTTGACACTGGTGGTGAACAGATCCACTTTTGGGGTCCCCCAAAGGGCGAAGATCTCCAGGAGAATCTCCTGAGCCAGCTCCCACTCGTGAGAGATTGTGCTCTGCCTGCTCAGAGCGTCCGCTGCCACGTTTTCGTCTCCGGCCAGATGAACTGCAGAGATCGAAATTTCCTGCTGGATGGCCCAGAACCAGAGCTGCATCGCCTCTCTGCACAGAGGGAGAGACCCTGCTCCCCATTTTTTGTTGAGGTAGTGCATGGCCACTGTATTGTCCGTCAGAATCAGGACAGCCTTCCCCCGCACAGACGGCAGAAAAGCCTTCAGGGCTAGCCTGACAGCCCTCAGCTCCAAAAGATTGATATGGAGTCTGGACTTTGACGGAGACCAACGACCATTGACTGTCAACTTATTGGCATGAGCTCCCCAACACGTGAAGGATGCGTCCGTCACCTCTGGCCAGGGTAGCCAAAATGGAGCCCCCTTCATCAGATTTCCTTTGACGGCCGACCACAGAAGATCCTGGGTGACTGAGGGCGGCACCTGAACGGGATCCGACATCCTGCCGGAGGACTGTGACCACCGCATCTTGAGAGCCCACTGAAGAGATCCCATCCGCAGCCTGGCCTCTGGCACCAGGAGAAGCAGGATGCCATAAGGCCGAGCAACCTCAAGAACTCGAACGCCGGGAGACTGAGCATGTTGAAACTTGTTCTCCATCTGCAGAATGTGATGAGCCCTCACCTAGGGAGGAAATCACAGCCCCAGGGATGTGTCGAGCACTGCTCTGATGTACTGGAGCCGCTGGGTAGGTGTCAAGTGGGACTTCTTTAAGTTGAGAGAGAAGCTCAGCCTGTGAAGGGGATGGCAGGTGACTGACAGATGATCCAGGACTTGCTCGGGAGAGCGCGCCCTGATCAACCAATCGTCCAGGTAGGGGTAGACGTGAATCCCCCCTTTCCTGAGATACGCTGCCACCACCACCATGAGCTTGGTGAAGACCCTCGGGGCGGAGGTCAATCCGAACGGCAGGACCCGAAACTGAAAATGCGAGTTGCCAACCGCGAACCTCAGGTACTTCTTGTGCTTGGGATAAATCGGCACATGAAAGTAAGTGTCCTTGCGGTCTAGAGACACCAACCAGTCCTGACGTTGAAGGGCCTGGAGGACTTGAGAGAGAGTAACCATCTTGAACTTGTCCTTCCTGAGGAGATTGTTCAAACCATGCAAGTCCATGATGGGTCTCAATCCCGCCGTCTTTTTTCGGGATCAAAAAAATATGGGGACTACCATCCCTTGCTCCTCTCCGCTACAGGCACCAGTTCTATGGCACCTTTCTCCAGCAGAGATTCGATTTCCTGCGCAAGGACCGGATCCGGACTCTTCAAAGAGAGATTCCCTGGTGTACTGTTGTGAGGCCTAAGCCGGAAAGGAAGACAGTAGCCATGGGCTATGATCTCCAGAACCCACACATCTGAAGTAATGGCACGCCATTCTACAAGATGCTGCGCCAGCCTTCTCCCAAACCGGCGACCATGGGAAATGGCCTCATGACTGAGCTGAAGTGGCTGTGGCAGTGCCCGAGGACAAAGAGGCAACTGCGCGAGGAGCCTTGGCACCTCGAGTACCTTGTTTTCCACCTCTGGTACTCCTACGGTGGCCCCTTTGACTTGTAGCTCCCCTCGATCTACCAAAGGAAGAGTAGTATCGAAAGGAACCTCCCCTCCATTGCTGTCCCCTAGGACGAAAAGGCAGAGGTTGGCGAACTACAGCGCTCAACGACTTTGCTGCAGCTTTGGAGGTCTGCAACCTCTCAAGACTCTACTCAGCCTTGCTGCCAAAAAGATGGACACCATCAAAGGGCATGTTGAGAAGCCGGGCTTGTACGTCAGGAGCAAACCCCAACTTCCGCAACCATGCAAATCTGCGCATCACGTGGGTTGTCACCATGGACCGGCTGACACAGTCTGCCATGTCCAGATCCGACTGAACGGATTGACACATGGCATCCTTGCCATCCTGAACGAGGGCAAGAAAACCATCCTGTTCCTCCCCGGGAATATTTTCAGCCGCCAAAGACACAAAATTCCACAGAGTGTGAGTGAAACGTGCTAAGGCACACACGGAGTTGGCTGCCTGTAAAGCCATACCCCCTGAAGAAAACACTTCCTTCACCCAGCCATCAAAATGTTAGTCGTCCCTATTAGGAGGGATGGTTGGGTATGACGTCTGCTTTGCTGGGGCCGTAGCCGCCTGCACCACCAAACTCTCTGGAGTAGGGTGCGTAGTCAAGTAGCAGGGATCGCTACTGGCTAAACGGTATTTTTACGGCAACGACTTGCTTACAGCCAGGAGACTCTCCGGAGCAGTCCAAGCCGCCGCCGCCACCCTTCTCTGTAAAGCCATATGAAATGGCAGCACCGGGTCAGTGGGCGGTCCTTGGTCAAGGATATCTGTCAGGTCATCCTGCAGAAAATCCACTGGTGGCGCAGACCACCCCAAGTACTCTGTCACCCTCGACATGAGTCGCCTATACGAAGATTCAGCATGCGTACCAGGCTCAGGCCTGCCAAACTCAACCTCCGGGGAGGTATCAAGACCATTGGCGTCATGCAAAGACTGATGCAGGTATTCCAACTGGCTATGACCAGATAACAGGTCATGAACCTCATCAGGAACCAAACCTTCCTCAGACCCTTCATCCACCTCAGAGATGTAATCCAGAGGCTGGAATAAATCCCTGGATGAGGGCACAGAAAAAGCCTCAAATACAACCCTTACCAACTTCTTCAGGGCCTTCCTCAGAGTTTCCACCGATGTATGGGGTACCTCCGGTAAAGCCTCCAAAAAAGGCGTTGAGGATGTCGACAAAATCGGCATCGACGTCTAGCGTGGTGCCGATGGCTTTGACACAGACCACGAGGGCAGTGCCCCGAGCGTGTCCTTTGACAGCCTTGGCGCCGATGACTTCCTCGGAGGCAGAGCCTCGATAGAGTCCCTCGACGGACATGGCACTGATGGCGTGGACATCTTCTTAGAAGACCTCACAGGCTCTACCGGTCTCGAGGGCGTCGAGGACCGCGACCTGGGGCGGGCATGGCTAGAGCGATCCACCTTGTCCGACCGGGACCTCGAAGGTTCCCGGTGATCACGGCGACCGCCTGAGCCCAGGGCGTGCCAACGGTGGCCCTAGCGCGTTCCTTGCCGGCTTCTCTTGAAGGCACTAACAGAACAGAGCCCTGCGACTCGAAAATCGCCAACATTTCCTTATGAAATGTTGGCGCATTCCGCAGGAGAGGAATGCCTGGTAGGACAAGCTACCCGCCGTCTGACGAGGAAGGCAACCGGTGACGGCACTTCCGCGAGTGCCTCGAAGAGGCAGAGGAATGGCGGGAACGGCTCCGGGACAGAGACCCCCCTGGATTTACGCCGACAATGCGGAGAGTCGCCCCTCGAACTGTCGGTCGAAAGCCCAGCGGATTTTGACTTTCAGGGCCTGGAAACCCTACCTTCTGACAGCTTAGCTTATTCTTTCGCTCCTCCAAGGCCTTTGACATCAAAGACTGGCATTCATCACAGTCATCGGTGGTGTGGTCCTCGCCGAGGCACGAGAGGCAGACGTTGTGCGGGTCTGTAAGTGACAACTTGGATCCGCAGTCCCGACACTTCTTGAATCCCGACCGCGAGGTAGAAGAAGACATGATAATTTCACAAACCAAGTTCGAAGAACCGATAGAATCAGAAGAACCGAGGTGTGCCGAGGTCTCCGAAGCGAACACGTTAGTGGAAAAAAACAGAACAACTGAGGCTACGGGCATCGTGCGTCCTACTTATAACATCCGGTGACGTCGGCTCGACGGAGGCCTTCGAGGACAGCGTATCAACGCAGAAACCTTTCCGAAGCAGCACAGCTGTGGTGATTACCTGTCATAGATGTGGAATACGTTGGAGGAACCAATCCTTTCCAAAAGATGGTTTTGTACTCCATCGCTTGCTTTTTGTGAATTTTATATTATTTCAATGTTAAACTTTTTTTTCACAATGTCTTAAATGAATTTCTGCAAACTTCTCTGAAACCTGTTGCAAAGGTTTTTGGCACGGATCATTGAATTTTTGGAATACTTTCCCAACAAATATCTTCAAGTGGGCCACTTATTTGAATTTAACAATTGGTATGATTTCAGAAGCTATAAACACACATTAAGATTAGTGTGACCAAGAGTAAAACAAAGACAGCAAATAATGCAATGACGTCACCACGCTCCACGTGAACTTGATAACATTACGAAACATATAAACAGAGCGGCCATTTTGAATCACAGGAAAACCGCAAGAATTTAACTCTGGACTAACATTCAGGTTCTGCTTTTTTTTAGTTCATATTCATATTTAATTTAATACTTCCTTTAGATAATTAAGACCTTCTGAAGATCTGCCAAATAATGCTAGAGAAACACATTTAGAGGCAATTGGAAAAAAGGCGTTTAATTGAGGCATTCAATCTGGAAACGCAATAGAACAAGGCATTTAATTTGGTATCTAAATGGAAACTATGTGAGATGGAAACTTTATTGGAATTAGCAATCAAAATTTGGCACCGTCTAATAAAACATTAGTGTTTGGCACATCCTTTATTAACCATTTTGAGAAGCATTGATGCCTTAGTACTTTTAAAAATGGTACTGTGCGCTATCAACAATGCCATCAGAGCTCAGGGAGGCGTCGATATGCACTCCTAAGGTTCTGGCTTTCGCCATGATCTTTATCAGATTGCTTCCAATGTGCATGTGACTGTAGTCCACATGTAACTTGCTCTAGCTTGCATGAAGCCAAAGATCATTAGCTCTGTTTTTGCTGGATTTAGACACATCCAGTTGCGAGACATCCATGTTAAGCCGAGTCGAATACGTAATCACCACTTAACTTCATGAGTAATTGTGAATCGTCTGCATAGTTGAAAAGTGGATGTCTGAGATATTAAGAGGATCACAGAGAGGCTTGATGTATAGATTAAACAAAGTTGGGTACAGACAGGCACCTTGCAGTACCCCAAAATGTATTTTCTCAAGGTTAGAAGAAGCATCTCCCCAGCATACTCTTGAACATCTTTTTCTAAAAAATAAAAAGCAGCTTCAATTCGCTGCAGGACTCCCCGTATGTTTTGAGAGCGGCTAGCATTTCCTCTTCTGATATGTGCTGAAATGAGAAAAGGAGGCCAGAAACTGCTTCATTCCTAGGATCCAGGGTCGAAGTAGAGGAAAGGGGGTTATTCTTCATATAGTCAGATATTTTGGCGCGGACTCTCATGATTTTATCGGCAAAGGCCTGCTGTACCATCTTACAATCCTCTGTGGTAGGCAACAAGGATTGAGGTTGTAGTTTGGGTTTCTCAAGTTTTCTATATATTGCACATAATTTCTTTGGGTTGTTCCCAGCATTCTCAATTTCATTATTGTAAAAACTGCATTTTGCCTCAAGGACTTGGCTACTGTATATTTTTGGTATAGATTTCCATTTGTCCTTGTTTTCATTAGTTTTATTTTTCTCCCAGCTACACTCTGCCTTCCTCTTTTCCCCTTTTAGATTGGGCAAGGCGGTGGTGTACCACAACTGTTTACATATCCTGTCCCTGATCACTTTTGATTTAAGTGGAGCCGCTCTGTCAAAGAGGCACCTTAGTGTGTTGTTGTATACCTTTACCAAAGTCTCGGGAGAGTCAGTATCGAGTGTAAGGGCCATGACCTGATGGAGGCTTTATTTTAAGTCCTCTGAGTTTATCCCTTTCAGATTACTACTAATTATTTTCTGTGGCTGGATGTGTCCCCTAGGGGTGCGTTGGGAAGAAAGCTGCAGCGCTCAACAAAGTAGCGATCGGATCATGGACAGGCTCTGGTGTTAGTGATCTTCGTGGTGATGTTTCTACTGACAATCAAGGCTATAGACCTACGCAGCGGGTTGGGTCAGTGTCGAGTACTAGAAAGTCCAGATTTTTTTAGGTACTCGGTAGCTCAAGAGTTCCTTACCCACGGGATTGCCCAGCCAATTTATGTCACTAAGTAATATGGTGGAGCAGTTTGGGTTTGTTTTAGGGCACGGGTTAGAGTGTCAGTTCCTCGATAAAGGCCAGCATAGTGTCTGGAGGACGAAATATCAATGTGAGATTAATGCAGCTGTTCTCGTTCGGAAGAAACTTAAGGTGCATGATTTCACAGTTAGCGCACTCAATGGGATTTTCAAAGCTATGTAGGTTAGATTTGACCAAAAGAGCCACGCCACGAGAACTATTTTTCCCAAAGAAATGATAGTTCAGGGGAATGGGCCCGCTCGAGTCATTTAGCCAGGTTTCGATGACACACATTATGTCTAAATCCTCCTCCTGGATGTAGTCATGAATGGTGTGCTTATTAAGTGACTGTGCGTTGAGTAGTGATATGACAGTGGTGTCCAGTGATGTGAATCTGGGCCTAGTGGCTAGTTTTCCCTTTGTATCGAAACTACTGAGGCTATCGGGCTTTAACTCAGGGAAGGTTCACTTATCAGTGAAAGGATCTGTTATAACGTCACCTGATTTTGTAGGATTTGTTTTGGGATTCCCTGTTTCAACACCAGCTGTGCCTTCAATGGTATGAGCATTAGTTGCATTAATTTCACAGTCACAAATAGACATGGGCATGGGATCGGGCGGTCTGTAGTTGGTGCTAGAGTTGTATATGGGATGGTCTCCACCTGGGAGAGGAAGGGGCATTATACAGACTGTCTAGGAGGTATTTCTCTAATATTTCTCACGATGCAGTGTCTAGATAACAAGTAGTATTGTGAGGTCAAAGTGGTAGCCCATGGTGGAAAGAGGATGTGGAGAGCTGGGAGCAGAAAATCAAGTCTCACCTGCGTTCCGCGACACTTCCGGTACAGAACGGTGAAGGCCGGCTTGGCTTTGAAACGCCAGCACTGAAGCGCCTGATGTTTCAATATGAGCCGCCCAGGGATGTCTGGGATTTGAAGGCCAGTGACACAGCTTTCTGCTCCGGGAGAAACAAGAGTGCTTTTTCTCTCAGCGTATGTAGTAAGTGGCAAAAGATGTTACACATTGGCAACGATTCACACGTAAACCAAGCAGTAGCACATTCAACGGTCAAGCACACAGATAAATATAAATGCATCTGACTGGAAGCTATAGTATAATTGTTGGCTGAAAGCTGGCAGAAATGTGCAGGTAAAGTTGGGGAAGGGAAACTGGCTGCTTACAAAAACTATTTTGAAGCAGACTCAACCTGCAATCCCCAAGACTGTGGAATCCAGAGAGAAGTGAGTCTTAAAGGCAAATGCAGGTTGTTACTGTGGCAGAGAGGCAAAGTGGCTGCCCCTTTGAAGAAAGCTATCTAGAGGAAGTGTGGCTTGCCTACCTGAGAAGGTTCAAGTGCTTTAAAAATCTATCCAGTCAGTCTAAAAGTCATTAGTACCCGGCGAGGGACAATGAGATTGTAACATGCAATCTCATTTGACCTCACCGCGGCGTTACTCGACCGGGAATCCCTCTCCCCATTACGTTCCTTCCTGTCCCCGGCGGGGGGGTATCAGCCACTCAGCCAATGAGGTGGCTCGGAATAGGGTAATCCCTGCTCCGAGTCACCACATGGCTGGAGGCTGCCATCTTCTCCCACTGGGGATCGAGGTAAGTGTTGTTCCCTCCCCCCAACCCAAAGAATCCCCTACCCACCGTCCGAACCCCACTTACCTTTTTGGTTCATTTCGATAGTAGACGCGCTGGGAACACTTCTGTCGCCAGCGCGTCCGCGCCCTATCCACGACAGGCCGTCATGGAAAGGAAGAAGGGACTACACATAGACCCTTCTCCCTTTCCATGGTAGCCATTTTGTTGGTTTACCTTTTTCCACTCATTTTCAATGGCTGTGCTGTGTGTGGCACAGTGTGTCTAGTGGAGGACAGAGGACAGACCTCTGTTCATTTTGCTCCGTGATTCCTGAGTGATTCCTGTGAGAAGTCCTTCTACTATTGCTACCGCTGGAGTGGATCGGAACTTTCCGACCTTCTACTTAAGCACAGCGCATGCGCGGTGCGCGGCGCGGTGTGTGGCACAGTGTGTCTAGTGTCCAGTGACCGGAGACCGGACCGGAGGTGAGACGAGCCTAGTGAGTCCCCCCTTCTCCCTTCGCCCCTTTCCCCCCCATCCCCCCCCCCTTCCCCAACAAGCCAGCTCGGTCAAGAAACACATACCGGTTCACACAAGACCATCTATCATCGCCGACGAACTATGATCCCACTACGATCCCACGCCAGTCCCGCTCGCGGACACCTCATTCCTACTTTTTTTTCCACCGCTTCCATCCGCGTGGCAAGCACGGACTAATGGCGCCACTGTCACCCACCGAAGCGGACTCAGGCCATTGGATGCGTAGTGACAAAATGCAGACCGAGCACGGCTTCAGGAAACCAAGCCTGCAAATCAAAAGTACAGCATCAGAAGCCACCATGAGCGAGCCTGACGCAACGCGAGGCGGGCTGAGCCCCGACCCCCCCCGCCCTGGCCCCAGAAGAGCAGAGCAAGAAAAATGCAGCCCATGCGCACACCTCTCTCGCCCAAAGCGCGCAGAGCACCACAGAACAAACAGCTTTGAACGCCCCGCGTACGATAACCCACCTAGGAATGGAAGGGCACAAACTGAAAAATAAAGCAGCCACGAACACCAGAAGTCTAGAAGGGATAGCCCCTTCCATCGCCGCACCACAAACTCCCCGCCGGCGTACCAACTCGGCGAGTGACACCGTGCCAGAAGCTGTCAGAGGACGGCCTCGGCAGGGGTCTGCATGGCGGGGAGCGCTTCTTGTGGAAGGGCACACCGAACAGTGCCAGCCCCAGCGTTACCCTCTACCCATGGCACCTGGCGGTTATGGATAATCGCTGTGGCAAGGGCGGACAACCTTCGACCTGGTCGGGACATGGCCAGGCAATGGCCACAGTACACAACAGCGCCAGTACCTCGAACAAGCAGGCAACAGACTTCAAAAAACTGGCCGCATCAACCACGCTGAGCCCTATTGAATCCTGGGCATCAGACAACGAAGACAGGGTGGAATCCCCAGCCAGGGGAAACATTGACGACTCAGTATTCGAAGTGGCAGAGGGAGCGAACGCATTCCATCAAGCCCCTCCCTCTGAAAAAACAGACTCAATTTCAAAGAACAGAAGAGGTACAACAAAAAAGGGCTGAACGTCCACAAGAGGCTCAAGCAAAGAGCTCGGAGGGCATAGACCCCATTGGACCATTTGTAAACCACGAGGCCATCTCGCCATCTGACCAGTCCACATCACAGGATGAAGAACTCAACAAAACTAGAGACACTGCTACCAGGCCCAAAATCTTCAAAAAAACCATGAAGGCCAGGACCAAAGCTAAGACAATGGCCGACAAACCACAAAAAAGAAAGGCAGGAAAGTAGGCCCAAAAACACTAGGAGGTACTAAGGGGCTATCAACACCTCTACTCTCGGCCTCCCTGAGGGACTACTTCATAAAACACAACAAGAGAAAATTGTGCGCAGACCAAAAGATGTCGGATGCTGAAATACTGGAGGCAATTCAGGATCCATCCCCACTGAGCAAAGCCCGAAAAATCGACCAGAACCAGGAGAAACCAAAGTCAAGAATCAAATGGCATGCCTGTAGTACATCCAGCATGAACCAGGACACAGAAGCAGGAAGGGTAAAGCCCCCCTACGCAACGATCGCACAAGATCCTACACTAACAGCAGAAAACGCAAAGCAAGCGAGCGTCCCGAAGATAAGTGAAAGGCCTACCACTGAAACAACAAGTGTGGAGCCCCACCAGCCAGGTGAATTAAACGTAACACCAACACAACAAGACACGACGGAGTCCCAGAATGTCTCCAGGAAAAGTAACCCGATCATAGAGATCGAAAAAGACCAATCAGCTCAACCTCAAGCCCAGGTCCCAGCGGCCTCCGACAGCCCAGAGGTTCGGGACAGACCAAAACTCATCATCAGGCAGTCTCAGGTCGAAGAGCCCTACGCATGGACCAGGCCATACATCCAGGCTAACAGTAAAAGAACATGGGCTGAAACTTCAGCCAACATCCAAGACACAACTGCAGGAGCTGAAAAAAGACTTTCCGAGAGATTTCCTCAGCATCAAAATGAAAGAGGAGCTCATACGCCAATCAGAAACAGAAGACAAAGTGATTTCTCTGGAGTCTCTGACAAAGAAACACCATCATCAAAAAAAAAGACAGACCTCTTATCGATCATGTCGGCCCTCACAATAGTGCTAAATCCCTTTAGCAAGCTCTACGAGTCGATCCATGAGGCCCTAAAGGACAACACATCTATGAACGCCTCACTCAAGGACAAACTGACCTTCATAGAAGGGTACGCAACAGCCGTCGAACGGAATTCAAACAACATGCAAACGAGCCTCAAAGACAAACTAACGAAACATGGGAGCGAACTGTCAAACAGGGAACCTCAAACTCGGCACACAAGTTCACCGATCTCTCGAAGTACCCAGACGGAAGACGCAGTAAAAAGAAAGAAGTGGCTCCAATCTTCACGAAAGGACTGGCTAAGTCGCCAGTAGCACGACCTGGCTCTAGACGAGTTCCTATGACCAAAACCGCTGCTAAACACTTAACGGACGGCCCGCTATTGTGCGTCCCACCCAAGAGTCCAACTGACGCCCTAGTGAGAGCAGCTGCCAGTACCTCAATAGGGCGGGTAGGCTCCTCAGATGATAGACCAGCCAGAACCACCGATAACAAGGAACATAGCCGTGTGAACATGGCTAGTAACCAGCAACGGCAAGACCAGCCGGAAGCCACACAAGGGTCCCCCATCTCGAGCCCTGCCTTAGACTCACCAAACTTTTCCGACCACTCGGACTGTGTTGAAGTGACCTCCTCAACTGCCACCCAGCAAACTCAAGAACTGAAGCAGACACTGACAGGCGCCCGGAAACAAGTGGGGCAGCCTTTGCTCACAGAGGAATCCAACGAAGGAAAGGGCCTGACAAGTAGATCTGAAAGACCCAGTTCGAGCACACCCAGCACTGTCCTAGAGGCCATAATAATAAAATCCCTAAAGAAAGCAGAACAGAATCTAGTGCAGAAAAGAGGCAGAACGGTGTTCAGGGCAGACCCGCAAACACGATCTAAGAAAGCATCGAAGAAACTCCTACAAGGAAGATGGCAGACCAGCAAAACCCACAGCCAAAAATGAGCTAAAACTTGCTGGAACGTCACTATTCACACTGGAGCAAATCTCTTCTAAAGACAGCTACATGGTTCTGAATAGAAGATCAGTTCTAAAAATAACGGCGAAAATTGATAAGCTACGCCATCCCTCAACAAACGACCTGGTCCTGGTGGAACCTTATCATAGAGACCACAGAGCCAAAGCATACTTGCACATAAGATCAAAAGGCCCTAAAAGACTGGCCCCTCGAAGCATCCAAAGATCTACATCGCCTGGGCATGAAATTAGAAAAACTACAGAGCGTGGGAAAGGAGCAAGAAGACGCGGAAAGATCAGAAAGGAAGGCTCCACCAAAATCTGACGACGACGCAAGAACTGAAACTGCTACAAAAGAAAACAGAAGAGGAGAGGCCTCGCCTGGACGAGAAAGGGAAGTAAGGGGAAAAGCGTCAGACTACCCCCCAAAGTGGTCTAGGAAAAACAAAACACCAAACAAGCCAAGATGACGAGAGGAAAGTCCATGGAGCTACCGCGCAAAGAGGGAACAGAAAACATACCCTAAGCCAGCTCAAACCCCATTCACATCAACCAAACCATGGAAATGGATCTCAGACACCTTCGGTCGTAAGAAGGAGGACTAACAGTCAACCCATGACGCCATCGCCAACAAGACAGACAACGATCTCTGACCAACTCAAGAAAAAGACCGTATTACAGATGGCGTCATGGAACACAAGAGGATACCTTCACCTAACCAAACCCAGCGACATAAACTTGAATCATTTCAATGTAATCTGCTTGCAAGAAACATGGCTAACTGAAAAACCAACGCTCGAGGGATTCACAATCGAAGTCTCTCCAGCTCAGAGGCCCATGTTGGGAAGACCCTCAGCGGGACTACTAACCGCAGTGCGACTAGGATCAGGAATCGTACCGAAGAGCAAAATCCGTGAGGAGTACGGTATGTTAGCAACCCTAACGAGATGGCATCATCAAGATCAGGAGAAAAATTGTCAGACTAGTTCCGATCTCGCCATGATAAATCTATACTGGAACCCAGAAAGAACATCAACGAAAGAATTCTGTGAACAAGTAGCTTACACCGTCGACGAAATCAGAGTTAGCCACGACATCCCCAACATAATCATATGTGGGGATCTGAATGCAAAATGTGGATCACACTCGGCAGGCAACACGATCCCCCTGGGCCTGAGGAAAACCGACGAGAGAGGCCAAGCATGGTTGACCCTGATGAAGTCTAGACAATTCCACAACGTCTCAACGCTACAAGAAGGCGACGTGCACATTCCAAAATGGGAAAGAGCGCCTGCAGCCGCCAACCTAGACTGCATCTTCATCACAGAAGGTCTTATTCCATACTTCGCGGACTTCAAAGTACAAAGAACTAGAGAAAGCGACCACAACCTCTTACTTCTGTCATGGGGAGGAGAAGTCAAAGATCGACTATCCTATCCCTTCGAAATCGGCGTCAACAAGCAACAAAATCAAATTCGTCTGACATCCGGAAACAAACGCATTGGAGTCAAAACTACGCAGAAATCATGCCAACACAAACAGTGGCAGGGAAGGCCCTCGGCCAGAATACGTGTCCCTATTGGTGTCTCACAAAGTGAGTTTTGGGGGGAAGAAGCGGCCCCAACCCAAACATAACCACATGATCAACACAGCATTAGTAGCCAAACGTAAAGACCTCAGAAAATTGAAAAGAGTGGCGACAAAAAGTAACACCAAAGAAGCCTGGAGTACCTACCAAAAGGGGAAAGCAACCTACAAAGCATGACTCAAGCAAGAACGGCAAAACTTATACCAGAACGACGTGGTCCCTGCTAAAAACACCTATCGGCCAGAATCCCCACCAGATTCTCTGCGACGTCACAGAACAGTGGATTACACACTTTTCGGAACTCTACGCGCTTCCTCCTTCCTGCTCTCCACCCACTATGCAACCCCAACTCTCAGTGGGCCTTAACGAGCGCTGGACCAACGTGGCCATCATGGAAGACATCCTAAGTGCAATCACAAGCCTAAAGTCATCTAGGGCCCCAGGTCCTGACGGACTGTCCAACATAGATCTGAAGCAACATCCCAAAGCCTGGGCTAGAATGATCAGAGAGCTGTTCGAACAATGCGCCCAACGAAAACATATCCCGAAGAGCTGGACCGAGGCAGTCCTTGTGCCAATCTATAAAAAGGGGACCAGAAGCAACCCGACCAACTACAGACCCATCGTTTTACCGGACATCATTGGAAAATTGTTTGCTTCTCTGATACTCACTCACTTTAAAAAATGGGCGAAGAACTCACCAGCCTTTGACATCTTCCAGACAGGCTTCCAAAAGGGCGCGGGAACAGCAATAAACCTTCTGAGCCTCAATACCCTCAAGGCAAAAGTGAAGGGAGGTGCGCCAAACGTCCACATGGCCATGATTGACCTAACACAGGCATTTGACACAGTGGACCGCCACAAACTATGGTCCAAACTAACAAACTGAGAATGTCCAAGATCGATCCTCGACCCAATCATGTCCCTGCACACAAAGACATCTTTGAGAGTCTGCCTATGCCAACAAGGAACACTTTCGGACAAAATTGAGATGAAAAGAGGAGTGAAACAAGGTTGCCCGCTAGCGCCCGCACTGTTCATAGCCTTTATTGGCGACTTTCAAACAATGGAAGAACAGGTGCGATTCTTTCGTCCTAAGCTGGGAGAAGCCAAGATTTCAAGATTGTGGTACGCGGACGACTTGATCCTGTTGGATCAGACGGCCATAGGCCTCCAAAGGCAGTTCGCTAACCTATCCACATATATGGAGAGCAATAACCTAAGGATCAACATAAAGAAAACCAAAATCATTTCATTCTGCAAAACCACGAAGGAAACCCAGATGACACACTCATGGTTTCTGGAAAAGACAAAAATCGAGACAGTCAAAGAATTTAAATACCTGGGAGTGGTGATCGACAACACAATGAAAGACAACTCCCTCCTGAACTCTCTGTGGGAAAAAACCTGAAGCCTCACAGCGCAAACCCGTGCTGTAGAGAACAAATTCAGAAAATTCTCCTGGTCGCCAGCACTCCAGTACTACAAAACCAAAGTAGTACCAGCCCTAACCAACGGAATGGCGGCGAACCTAAACCTGCCACCTGAAATCTGGACTAAGTTCGAAGGATACCTGTGGAAATCAGTGCTGGCCCTGCCCAAATCTGCACCCATGCCAGCCATACGGCGCGATTTAGGCTTACCATCTCTAGTCTCAGTGGTAATCCAAAGCTCTGTGCAACTCTACAGGAAAAATCTGTCTCCTAGCTCGCTGCCGATATTTCGAATCATGGAAGCAGAAATCTCCAAGGGATCCTGCAAACCTTTATCAGAATGGGTCGGAAAAATACACGAAAAACTGGAAGAAGTGGCATGTACGACTGAAACGCTTCTAAACAACCCTGGGAGGGTAAAGAAAAAATTGGAAAATCAAGATTGGATCCATACCACCGAAAAGATCCTGCAGTACAAATCGCTAAAACATCTACCACCTACTACGAAACGGCCAAAGGTCCCACTGAAATATTGCGAGAGATTCCCAGAGAAGAACTTGAGAAAAACCTTCATGAGAGCTCGGCTAAACTTACTGAACACAAAGGAAATTTTGGCCGCACGAACTCTGGTGCCTGCCGCCCACTGCCGCTTATGTGAAGTCCCAGACCAAGTGGAAATGATCCGCCACCTTCTCATGTCATGTCCAGCTTTAGAAAGGCAAGCATACTTGGCACCACTTACTTCAGACGCAACTGCACTCGACGACGAAACTTGCTGGTTTTGGCTGATCCCAGGAGACTCTCCCAGATGGGCGAGGATGACAGCCAAATTCTTGGATGTAGCACTCAAAAGAGCCAACTCTCCTGATGGCAGCGGGCCTCCGGCAAACACGAAGTAGGGCTGTCTGGAAGCTCGACACGGACTCTCCTTGCACGACAAAAGTGGTGTCCCAAATCTGAAGCTTCTTTTTGTAAAAACCAAAGGGGTTAAAACAAAACAAAACAAAAAAAAAAAGGGAAAATGGATGGACTGTTTTCCCTTCCCCGGCGGACATTTATTTTACTTTTCTTTTTTTCTGTTCCGAAACTCTCCAGCGTTTCAGAATAGAAAAAAATGCTCTTAGTACCCCTGTTTTACGGGCTTTGGTACTAATAGCAATAGTCCCCACGCAGGGGGGGCATTACCACTTCAGGCAACGCCCCGGGGCCTTCGTAACTATGGGCCCCGGGGCATTACCTGAAGTGGTAATGCCCCCCTGCTTGGGCCTAATTCTTAATTAAAGCTGTGGCAGTAGTCCAAAGTATTGAAACTAAAGAGGTATATCTGGTTGTCAGTAGATGCTACATTGCAGTTGATGAAACCAAGGTGAAATACTGTGGGACAAAGGTGACTGTTCTCATGGTAAAACAAGTAGAAATATAGTTGTTGAAGTAGAAGCAGCAGTACTTCCTGACAAATACACCATTTTGAATTTTGAAATTATAATTCAATGAATCCTAACTGTTAAACATGAACTGTGCATCATTGACAGTGTGGATATTGTATTTTCTTTTGAACTGTGGTAAATCTTCCTCTGGGAGTGACAAAGCATTGTGGCCAGGAATACCACTGAAGCTATTTTGCTAGAAATCTAAAGTGGATAACTTCACCCAAAAGAAGAGATTTGCTGCCAGTGGAACTTTGGTTGATGAACTTTTACTTTGACTTTAAAACTTCAAGAACTGAGCTAAGACATGTTCTTTCTTTGATTGGGCATTTGCGTGCCTTTGAATCCGGGGGAAGGGAAATCTCCCAGGACATTAGAAGGTCATTTAAGAAATATGAATGTTGGTTATGCCATGTTGAATTGCCATATCTTTTCTTTATGCATTTGTTATTTAGTGTGAGAGCCAGTTGTCCTGGGTTTGATTGTATTCCCTTAGCTTTAGGTTAAGCAGGGAATTCCTCAGCAGAGTAGGCATAGTGAGGTATTTTGACATTTTCTTTTATAATACAAATGGCACATTTTGAGAACTCCTCAAACAATTGTCCGCCTCGCATTACTGACCGCTCAAGCCCCCTTGAACAAAACAATGTGGGGCACCCCTCATGACCCTAAGTGAGGCAACTAAATAAACATGCTCACATTTAATGTCAGCCAGTTCTTAGAATAGGGGCAGGCGTGTAACAGCATTGCAATTTCCATCTAGCAAAAGTGACGTTCTGTGTTCAATATTCACTTACGTAGAGCAAGTGCACAGACATGCCAAAATGCCCTGTGTCATTTGGAAGGTACTCATCCAGTCTTATTAAGTTTTCTTTGCATTCTGGGATTGTAGCCCTGTATTTAAAATGTACCAAATTAAATACAAGTCTCAGAAAGCAAATGAAGAATTAGAGGTGAATGAGCAACTCGAAAAACATGGGACATGCTGGCATATAACACAATTTCCATTCTCATGCCACCGGTCAGCTGTCTCTTCCTCTTTTCCAATCCCTTGGTATCTTATAATACTGTCACCCTGCTATTTTTTCTCTCAACACTGTTGGATTGCCTCCCTCTCCTTACCTTTTCGTCACACTCCATAGATCATTCTGTCTCTCATTAAATGTCCCTTTACTCCTATTATGTCTTTATATTCCTCCATCTGTGCTTCCGTTTCTCTCCTTGCTAGAACCATTGCCTCTTGTTCAACCCGTCTTTCCTCTTCCTTCTTTCATTGCAATTGACACGCTTTTATTTTTCTTCTTTCCGCTGTAGCTTATTCTACTCCTCTCCTCCCTTTCTCTTTACCCATCTGATTTATCCTTTATTTTGCCTTATCTAACCTTCTACCTGTTTCTCTACCTTTTTCCTTGGTCTCTCATTATACTTTGCGGTCTCAATTCACTATTATCTGATTCCCTCCCACTTACAGATCCACCCCCCTCAACTGTCCTGCTACATCCATTCATGCATTTCCCCCCTTTGTCTTCTTTACCCATCTTCCCTCTCTACTAAGCCATCCCCTATGAACTTGTTTTGCACTTGTGAATAACAGGATGACCAATGATTACCTCCTGTATTCCAGTCTGCGCTAAAAAAAAAACAGCCTCAGGGAAAGATGGAGAATGGACCTGCATCTTGAATTCTGCAGAGATGCTTTCATAACACTGGATTGCTTGCAGTGAGTGATTTTAAAATGTAGTTAACGCCTGCTTGTTGGACATACCTCGGCAACAGTTCAACTACATTGCATACTGAAAAGAACTGCAACACAAGGAGCAAAAGCCTTACATAATGAGAAAAACGCAAACCTATTTGCAGAACCTTAGCATATAATATTGTGTCCAAATTGTAATGGTAGATCCCTTGCATACTAAGTAGCACCATAACATACTGATCAATACTCTACTGCATCCACTAGTATATTTGAGCAGCACACTGATGTTACTGAAAACACCCTGCGATTTTAGTGGCATAGGGAGCAGTGCCGTGTTAACCAATGACACTTGCCAATTGTGCCATTTGCTACATTTATTCTCAAAAAAGACACCCCAAGTTCGCGCAAATAGTTTGACGAGCAAAGTAACCAAATGTGCCTGAATGCAGGGCTTATTTTGTTGCATGGGACTATTCCCCCCCCCCCCCCCCCAAGTCTGATCCAGTGTTTTAGGAAAATACAGGCCTCTCAGCCTTATGTAAAGACTCATAGCAATGTGCAAATCGAAAATAATACGCACGCGACAGGAGGCCAGAGACAGTGCTAGGCAGGCTACGAAAAGGTGGCTGAAGCACTCCTATTTTCATCTACAAATATAGTTGAAAAAAATGTGTAATTCATATGTAGGCCACTGCTATAGCACAAGCACCAGGGAGAAAGCTCATTTTATGCTCAAAAAGCAACCAGCTTCCCAGGGCAAATACTCTACATATTTTCAATCCATTTCACAATCCCCTGTAGAAAGTCTGCATAATGTATAGCCTTATTTCGCTTCTTTGCTGTTCATCGCACACACATGGATTCCAGTGTTTGGTGCGGCCTGTCATAACACGAACTGCTAGGCAAACATGAATGAGCAAGCCACAGACCGCTGATGCAAAGTTATGTTTTTACAAAAACGCGCAAGATTTTACCATGCTGTATAAAAAGTGAACATTTCTCATATATCAAGTATTTTGCATCACCAAAAACATTAGCTTGCTCCTACAAACAATGTAATTTTAAACCAATAAAAAAACAGCACGCTGGTGCATGGGAGACTAGCCTGACGTTCATCACGTGACGAGCAACAAGCCAAACTTCATCGTAATGGCATTGCTGATCAGATTTTAAAGTCATAGGTCCTCATTAAATAGGTCCCAGTAAATCCAACGGGATACCACCAAACTGTATTACTGTTACGCTCACTTGGTCCGGCAGTATTACCACTGGATTACGAGTGACGGTACCGGTTGTACATACCCAAGAAGAAGCGTTATCTCCTGGATACTCAGCAAGAACTAACTGCCGCCTAGCCCCCTACATGACATCTACCTCTAATATTTGGTATCTGCTAGCCAGGCACATCGCCTTACCTCTCTGCTACCTCCCACACCTCCCATCCTATTTGTTACCCACTCTGTTTTTTGCTTCACTTCACTGATTTGTTATGCCATCTGTTAAACTCTCCTTCTGTATATGTATCTGTAGTTTTTAGATTGTACCTGTAACTGCATAGTAAAGCGCCCAGATAACTCTGGGTCAGGCGCGCTATATAAATAAAAAAACAAACAAACCTTGCTCATGCATTAAAAGATGCATGCTACGGCAGGACAGGGAGGCAAGTACCTTTCCAAAGAAAAGAATAAAGAAGCTACTTATCTTGGGTAATGTTCTTTCTGGTGGATATAACATTCCTCCCACAGATTGCTCATCTCTCATATTTCTTAGCAAATTACAGTCTGATTTTTAATTAGTGCCTTGTTTAAAAAAAAAAACATTTTGGCTCACAAAATTCAGACATTTCAAAGTAAAATGTATGCATCAAAAATAGTGTGCAACCTTAACCGCTTAGGATTTTTTCCATTTTAAATATTGAATTTAAGTATTTTCCATTGAAAATCAATTTCAGTTTGTTCTGGATTAAAAAGAAAACAGTACATGAAAAAGGTGAAAATAGGTAGGGACAGATATTTTCTTTATTTCATGGATGCTCAGGGGATTCAAAGGAGTTGATGGATTCCACATCCGTTCAGGAGCGTATGCACTAGCAAAGGCATTGTGTGGATGCACGTAGGATATTAATACAAAGCCAGATCATATACATATGACATCCTCCCAGTATCCATCCTCGAGACCCACCCTGCAGAAGCTCTCTTTCCCTACCTGGGGATCATCAACAGCTCCCTAAAAACAGGACAAATCTTCCCTCTACTAAAGAAACCCACTCTGGATCCTGACAACTAGGTAACTATTCCCCCCCTCCCCCAACACCCATCTTCCCATCCTAGGTAAAATCATCAAGAAACTGTAGCAACACATTGACACCAACACTCTCCTCCAAACCTACTAATCCGGATTCAGACCCAGATGGAGCATAGAGACAGCAACCATACAGGTCGGTGGCAACCCCTGCATCCTGGTTCTACTCAACCTCTTGGACGCTTTCAACACAGTAGACCACCAGGCGCTTATGTACACCCTACATTGGCACATGGGTATCAGTAACCTTGTCCTACACTGGTTCAAGTCCTACCTCGCCACCCGCAAACAGTTTGGTCAGATAGACTCTTCTAGATCGAATGCTACCTGGCACCTGTAGAGTCGCCCAGGGTTCCATCCTCTCCCCAGTGATCTTCAATCACTGGGGACGCTGGGAGCCCTCCTTGCCACACACAACCTCCACAAATACGCCAACAACACACTGCATATTTCAAGATAGACTCCATCAAGGACATCCATAGGCTCAAAACCTGCCTCTCGCTGATCCAGTCTTGGATGTCCAGTGCATACTTGAAGCTCAACCCCTCCAATACCAAATTCCTACTCCTCACCAACACCGAACACCCAGACATACAGACCTGGCTATCAACCATGAACTCTGAGGGCTTCACACCCAAGCTCACCTCCTGAGCCAAGTCCTTCAGGTTCTACATCGACACAAACCTCTCCTGCAAGACACACACAGCGAAGAAAACAGACAGCTTGGTATCAGCTCTGCCTCCTGCGAAAAGTCAAGCCTTCCTCCCTCCGGACAGCTTTAGATCCACTATTTAACAACTGGTCCTATCCAACCTGGATGGGGCAATGCACTCCTCGAAGGCCTCATGTCATCCTCCGTTGTGCCCCCTGAGAAGAACAAGTTACTTACCAACTGGTAACGTTCTTTCGATTGGATGTTCCTCCAACGCATTCCTCATCTTAGATGTATTCCATCCAGCTTTAGCTGCTTCAGAAAACATTTTCGGCAGAGGGCGCTGTGCATCAATGTCATCGAGTCTATGGTCCCTCGAAGGCCTCCGTCGAGGGTGATGTCATCGGGTGTATAAGTAGCACGCGCGGCGCCCGTTAGCCTCAGTTCTGTTTTCCCCCTTCATTATTGATTTTTTCATTGTGTAGACTGTGCCGGCAGTCAGGTATTTGCCTTGCGAGAGATAGAGTGGCAATAACCCAGAAAAATCTACAGAGGGGTAGATTGGGAGGGCGATGAGGAATACGTTGGAGGAACATCCAATCGAAAGAACGTTACCAGTTCTTCGAGTGGATTGTGTCCTCCAATGTATTCCTCATCTTTGATAGACTCCCAAAGCAGTATGGACAATTCCTCTGGAGGAGGGGTTAGATTTTTCGATACCCTTAGATGGCTGAGTATAGTACTGCTTAACCAAAATTAAGCTCCTTAGACTGGGAAGCATCCAGGCTATAGAATTTTGAAAAAGTATGCGAGGACCAAGTTGCTGCTTCACAAATGGACCTTATAGGAACACCTCTTTGTAGGGCTGTTGAAGAGGCGATGCCTCTGGTGGAATGAGCCCTTAGACCTTCTGGTGGGTCTTTTTGTGCTAATCTGTAGCATTCTGAAATACAAAGCACAATCTAGCGTCATATTGTTTGCTTAGTCACTGACTGACCCAATTTCTACCCTGTGTAGCCAATAAACAGCTGATTGTCCACTCTAAGCTTAGAAAGCCTACAGATGTAAAAGCTTAAAGCTCTTTTTGGATCCAACCTGTGGAATCTTTCTTCCTCTTTACTAGGATGAGGTGGAGGATAGAATACAGGTAAGACCATTTTTTTTACTTAAATGAAAATCAGATACCACTTTTGGTAAAAATGAGGGTTTAACCCTCAACACAACTCTGTCCTTATGGAACACAGTATAGGGTGGCCCAGAAGACAGTGCCTGCAATTCGCTCACTCTTCTTGCAGATGTTAAAGCAACTAGGAAAGCAGTTTTCCATGTCAGTAATCTTAATGGACAAGTGTGCAAAGGCTCAAAAGGAGCACACATTAAGAATTTCAGGACCAGATTGAGATCCCAAATTGGCACTTGAAAAGGGTAAGGAGGAAACCCATTAGTGAGTCCCTTTAAGAATTGTACTATCAAAGGAATTTTGAAGCAGGAGCATTCTTCCAAACAGCGCTTGAAGATGGAAAGCGCTGCAAGATAACCTTTAATGGGTCCAACATTTAGACCTCTATGTGCTAGGGTCAGAAGGAAGGACAGTATTTCCGGAATAGAACATAGAAAAGGATCGACATTCTTTTCTCTGTACCAGTTGCAAAACCTTTTCCAACGGCAACGGTAGAGACTTTGTTGCTGGCCTTCTTGCCGAAAGCAACACCTCCATGACGTCAACTGGAAGGTTCCAATCCTTGTATCTTAGCCTTTCAGATACCAAGCGTGAAGGTTGAGCGTTTTGACCTCGGGATGGAGAACCTGACCCTCCATTTGAGAAAGAAGGTTTTCTCTCTCTGAGGAAGACGTACAGGGGGACAGATGGACATTAGAAGGTCCAAACATCTGAAGTAATGGCTCGCCATTCTTGAAGATGCTGTGACAGCCTGCCTCCTACAGGTGTCTTTTGATGCAAGTCCTCAAAGTGGTTTTGAGGCGGTTGCTGCAGCCGCTGATGGCAAAGAGGCTGTAGGTGGAGCTGGCTTTCACGTTTTCCTCGTCCACCGTGAGTGGCCTTTCTCTGGCCCCTTTGACTGGCCATTCCTCTCGCCTTTCCATATGAGGAGTAGCAACGATAGGTTCGTCCCCTCTAAGATTAACCTGGTGCACGAAAAGACTGAGGTTGCCTGATGGCTGCTCCCAAAGACTTGGCAGCTGCCTTTGAGGTCTGCAACCTCTCAAGGCTCTGGTCAGCCTTGCTGCCAGAAAGGGGAGACTCGTCAAAGGACATGTTCAGGAGACGGTTCTGCACATCTGGTGCGAAACCAGACTTCCGTAACCAAGCAAATCTGTGCATTACCATGTTAGTGGCTATGGACCTGCTCACACTATCTACAGTGTCCAATCCAGATTCAAGGGATTCTTGCATGGCCTCCTTTCTATCTCCAACGATGGCTAGGAATCCTTCCCTTTCGTCCCCTTCTGGTATGTGCTCCGCCGCCATCGCAATGCACTCCCACAGAGTGTATGAAAACTTTGCCAAGACACATGTGGAGTTGGCTGATTTGAATGCCATACTCCTAGCTGAAAATACCTTTCGTGCACAGTCATCCACAAGCTTGTCATCACTGTCCGGAGGGATAGAAGGGTTTGCCAGTTTCTTAGAAGCTGTGGCTGCCTGTACAACCAAACTCTCAGGAGTGGGATGTTTAGACAGATAGATAGCCGGGGTCGCTACTGGCAGGGCGGTATTTTGAAGTAAGGGATTTATTCACTGGCGGAATAGAATCCGGAGTCTCCCAATTCTTGGCCACCATATTTTGCAAGGCTATGTGAAAAGGTAGTATTGGGTCTTCAGTAGGACCATGATCCAATATGTCTGTCAAATCATCTTGGATGAATTGGGCTGGAGGTCTGGCCCATCCTAAATAATCTATTACCTTTGTCATTAGCTGATGGTATGATGGACTGGCATGTTCTCCTGGTTCTGGTCTACCAAAGTAATTCTCAGGAGATGTATCAATAGCACTTGCATTGTGCAGTGATTCAACCAAGTCCCTCATCCTGCTTTTTTCTGAAATCGGGCATTCTGGGATATTTGGGGTGCCATATTCTAGCCCAAAAGGTACATTCTCATCAGATTTCTCCTGTTCCTCAAAAATTGAGGTCAGAGACTTGAACTCTTTCCTAGGAAGAGGAGGAGTGTTAATGGGTCCTGAAGGCATTACAGGTCTTGTAGCCTTCTCTTTCCCTTTTTCTGGCTGATTTTACCAAACTGGGGGTTTCGGCGTCGAGGGCTTCGGGGGTCGACATCGACAAAGGTGTCAATGGCGTCAGCATAATACCCATCTTCAACGGCTTCAATGGCGTTGAGGCGCTCTTCGAAGACTTGCCCTTCGAGGTGTGTTCGGTCTCGGACGGCGTTGGTGACCTCGAGCGGTCAACTCGAGCGGCTTTTCTCGCTCAGCGTCCTAGAAGGTTCTCTATCCTTCCTTTTCCGATCATCCGGGCCCGAGGGTGCACGAGTGTCGGAGCAAGGACGCTCCCGGCCGGCTTCCGAGGAAGGCGCAGACCGAGGCTTCGCTTTCTCGAACACCTCCATCATTTTGACCCTGAAGGCTTCCCATTCTTCGATGATGAAAGTTTAGTGGGACATTTCATCCTTTTTGGGGATTCGTCCGAGGACGAAGTGGAGGGGGACCTGCGGCGTTGTTTCTTCGATTTTTTTGTCGAAGACGATGAGAGATGGGAATCGCTTCGGGACCTGGATCGATGCCTTTCGCGTCGAGGAGATTTCTCCCCACGGGACCTCGACTCAACGCCAGAGGCTTTACGGTTTGATTTACGACCTAGCTGTGGTTTTCCCCTCCTCTCTCGCAAAGCCTTCCTGGTCATCGCCTGGCACTTCGTACAGGCCTCAATGTCGTGGCCTTCACCGAGGCACCACAAACACTCTCGATGTGGGTCTGTGATCGACATTTTTGAACCGTAAGACTTGCACTTTTTGAAACCCGATCTCGGGGTCGTGGTCGGCGTCGATGACGAGGACATATTCGTTATATTTTGCTATTCTTCAAAGAATTCGAGGCGCGCTGAATCTCAGAAGCAACGTACACTGCGGAAAAACGGAACTGAGGCCAACGGGTGCTGCGCGTGCTACTTATACACCCGATGATGTCACCCTCGACGGAGCCCTTCGAGGGACCATTGACTCAACAACATCGACGCACGGCGCCCTCTGCCGACATTTTTTTCCAAAGCAGCTAAAGCTGGATGGAATACATCTAAGATGAGGAATACGTTGGAGGACACAATCCACTCGAAGTGTCCTACACGTGGTTGCAATCAAGGGTCTACATAGATATGACCACCTCACCAAGGCCCTCATCGACCTTCACTGGCTCCTACTGTACGCGCAAATCACCTTAAAGTGTTGCTGCATCATCTATAAGTCAACCAGCTAAAGTGCAGAGAAATTCTATCTCTGGCAGTCAGTGCACCACCAGAAGCCAGGACACATTCAGACTTGACATCCGCTGCTATAAAAAGGAAAGGACCAGAAAACATGTCTTCTCGATGACTATCTGTTCTGTTACCACTGAAAAGCGCTCCATTATCCATCTTTTAATGTTGTACACCTCTGTAAAGTACTCTGTTATGTATCTGTATTAGTTTATACCTCTGTAAAGCGCTCAATTGTTTCTCGGAAGCTAAATCCATGCTCAATAAATTCCTTAATAAAAATAATATTAAGAACAATACAGCACCAAGAAGCAATTAACCACTTTACGATGGTTAACAGTATTCAGGGGCCCACTGGACAGGAAACGTTTTGCAGCCACTGGATGGCGGTTTGACTGTCATGGCATCAGTGATGCCCTGACACCGGCAATGATGCCCTTTGTACATTTACAGAGCTGCGCTGGCCCTCTGATCTCACTTGTTCCCTTTTCCCATTAGACACAGATGCTGAGAAAAAGCAGAACTGCTATTCAAGAAATCTGCTCTTATTTCAATAACTATAAATAAGGGACGGTGGGAGGGTAGATGAAGATCCTGCAGGAAAACTATTTTATCCATCACAAAGAACATTACCAAAGGTAAATTGTTCTTCTAAGGGTAGCTTCCTTCCATAGATTTCTCATCTCTTGAAAAACTCTACAATAAACAACGACTTAACAGATATCAAACATGGTAATCCTCTCTGCAAAGCACAAGTAGCCACTTTGCTCCTACAAGAGTGAGAATCTTAGCCCCTCAGGTACCTCTATATCAACAACCATCTACAGACTGGAGGCTTCAGAACAGCTTTCCCCTTTTGAGGACCTGAAAAGGTCAATGAAAAGTTGCTTTTCATGTTGGCAGTAGAGTTGCCCCGATCTTCCCTTAATGTGGGCCCCATCTTCTCTCATACCCACCCAGCACTACTCTGCTTTCGAAAGCCTAGTCTGCAAAGTTGGCGTCTCACATACTTCCTCTCTCACCATTGCTACCATCTACAGACCCCCTGGCCCTATCCCTCTCCTTATCTAAATGGGCCAATTTCTCTTCTCTTCAATCTTCAACTTCAAAACTCCTTCTCCTTGGTGACTTCAACATCCATCTTGATTCTACTGCCTCTGCATCCACTCTTTTCCATGACCTCTGTAATTCTCTGTCACTCACTATTCTCCCTTCTGGATCTACCCACGCCACTGGATACACCCTCAATGCCATAATTCATTCCAACCTGCCGCTCACCAAACCCCTCTCACTCCTCTCTCGTGGTCAGACCACTCCCTTCTCTCCTCCCATTTGGGTCCTCTCGGCCACCTGACTGCGCCTCCCCCAGCACTACAAGCCTTTCTCATGGACATCCGTCCAATGAAATGTTTGTCAGTTGCTGCATTCGCCTCTACCTTTATCCCCTCCTCCTCCTGCTGACACCCATTGACTCTGCCCTCGACATTCTTCCGAACGCCAATACTAATACGCTTGACATTCCTGCTCCTGTCATGAGGATCTGCCTGAAATCTGTCACTAAGCTTCACAGTTGGTACGACTCAGATCTTGCTGCTCTCAAACGCAAATGCAGAGCAGAAGTGGAAGACCTCAAGCTCATCCTCTGATAAACTGGCCTGTCGCATTCTTCAAATGCAATATCGTCCCTCTATCCTCTCCAAGACGAGGAACCACATACAGGCTTGTATCTCTGAAGCCAATCCATCTGGATTCTCTACCTCACCTGCATTCTCAGGCCATCTGCACTGCACTGGCCACCTATTTCACTTCTCTGGTAAAACTCAAGACATCCTAATTTCCCTCTCTTCCCCCTCCTCCATCTCTCTGCCCGAAACCCCTCTGCCTCCTCCTGCCCCTGCCCCACCCACCCACACTCTCACCTCCTTCTCTCCCGTCACTCCAGATGCAGTCACTAGAGGAGTCCTCTCCATGAAGGACTCATCCAAACAGGTCTCTCTCCCTGTTCAACAACTCAAGGACAATATCGGCTCCCTCACTTCTGCTCTCACTGATTCCTGCAACCACTCTCTTGCATCTGGTTCTTTCCCCTGCACTCTCAAGCAGCCCCTTCTAAAAAAAGCCATCTGCTGACCCCTCTTGTCCAGCCAACTACTGTCCAATCTCTATTACTCCCTTTCTTGGGAAACTTCTGGAAAAGTTGGTCTTCCCCCTAATGACCCAACACACTGAGCTCGTTGGTTGCTTGCATGACCATCAATCTTGATTCCAGTCATCCAGAGGCTTGGAAACTGCTCTCCTGAACACCCATGAAGAACTGCTCGCTAATCTTGACTCCAACTCCCCTTCTGTTCTCATTCTCCTGGACCTCTCTTCTGCTTTCAACACCTTTAACCACTCCATCCTCATAAAACGGCTCCATGACACACTCAGTATCTCAGGCCGGGCACTGGAGTGGTTGACCTACTTTGAAAGTGATCACCCCTCCCAGGTGATCCTTGGGCCCCTTCTCCTCCACCTCCATCTCCATCTCCACCTGTGGTGTTCCCCAAGGCTATATCCTCTCGCCATGGCTTTTCAACATCTATGCTGCTCCTCTTGCCCATCTGATCTCTTCCTTCTCTCCTCACTTCCAGTGCTATGCAGATGACACCCAGCCTTTCTGCAAACTCCCTTCTCCTCTCACCTCCTCTGTTATCCAAGACTGCCTATCCGCCATCCAGTCTTGGTGCACCTCCATCTCTGCCTCAATGCCAGCAAAACAGAGATCCTTCCCATCAGGACTCCTACTCCCTATTTCTCCCCTGCTGTCTGGCCACCACCCATGGGCTTTCCTCCCTCTCCTTTCCTTCACTCCTCATATCCTGGACCTTGCCAGGAAGGCCAACTTTCAACTTCACCTCCTAAGAGGTATTCTCCCTTATCTCACTTTTCCCCAGAAGCGTAATGTCTCTAAAACTCTGGTTCTCTCCAGGCTGGACTACTTCAACAGCCTCTTCCTTAATTTACCTTCCTCTTCTCTCCACCCTCTCCAACTAATCCAGAATAGGGCTGCACAACTTCTCCTTGGCTTCAAGCCCAGGGACCGTATCTCATCAGTCCTAATGTCTCTGCACTGGCTTCCGGTTGCTGCACGGATCAATTTCTAATCCCTCTGCATCATCGACAAGGCTGTCTGGTGCCCGGGGCCATCCCATCTGCAACTTGCTCTTACTAAATACTCTCCTTCTAGATCCCTACGATTCTCCGGCACCAACTCTCTGCTGGTCAAACGCTTTGCCAAACAGAGAGCTAGTGGCAGATCGCTACTATGCACAGAAATTAGTGAGGAATGTGTTCAAATGGTAGAACAAAAACCCATTACTAGACCAAATACCCACAATGATAATGAACCCAAAACAATTAAAGAATTCATGGCAATTAATATCGATGATGAAAAGGAGGAATCTGAGAGCGTATATGAGTCTGTTCGAATCAGATTCCGATTCTGATCTAAACACTTAGTCAGAGGAAGATGCAATGTATGGATGAGGCGTTTCGCATACGGCCAAGAGGAGGGTTTGTCAGTCTAGAAAAGTAGACACCCCTCGAACAGAAGGCAATGCAGGATAATTGGTTTGCCGAAGACCAACCGCCTCATTTAAAGTATAAAGAATATATGCCCATTACTTATTACGTAGCTATTAGTTCAACTAGAGTGCGGCCATTTTAAGGTAACCAGAATCGCCCTTTTGTTTTCTCTATGTTTCTCTTTAACATCGCCACTTTGCCTCATGTAAAACTGCTTTGCTGTAGATATTATTCCGCTTCAATGGTCCAAGGTTATTAAAGACATATCGAAACATTGAGCGAGGAGCCAGATAGAAAAGCCTGTTTTCCTCCTTCACATATCCTTGGAAGCAGGGAGCAAGGCATTCTTATCAGTACATGGATGCCAGTGAGACTCCTTAAAAGAATAGCAATGCACAAAACTAATATTAAAGGGTTTGAATTATGTTCTTCTTTACGGCCCCCCCTTCTGAGTGCTGTGAGCCCCCAGAGAGCAAGCTGACCTCTAGAGCGTGAATCGAAACCAGGAGATAGTAAGGCCTGGAATGTGCCAGTCCCCCTACGCGCAGCTTGTCCATGAAAACAGAAGCGCTGTGTTCTCACAAATAAAGAATAGTGTCTGTAAATTCGAGATTGCAAACGGTTACTAAATATGGTGATCTAAAGTCATATTCTTCAACATGGTCAATCATCGCCTCCACTTCAAAGGGAATGAATTAGGGGCGGCATCGAATGTGTCAAATGTGTCATTACTGATTGTAAGATGCTCATTTTTTATATATGTAACTGAGTGAGGTTACGATTTTCGCTCTCTTGCGTCCCCTGAGGTCTGTTAGACACACGACGCGGGGCGTGGGACCATTTGGCCAACTGAGACTATTTGTTTTTGCAATAAACCCTAGATTTTGGGAATACAACCTCGTGTCTGGCGTATCAGTTCGTGTGTGGTGATTGTGCCTTGTTTCCACATCCGAGGGTCCTTCAGGGGCCCCTTCAGTCTCCCTCCTTTGGAACAGCCTCCCTCTCGCCCTCTGTCTCGAGCCAGATCTCCTCAAGTTCTGCAAGCTCAAGACTCTCCTCTTCCTTCCCTCACTCCCTTCCTTGCTAACTCCCCTCAGTCGCTGAGATTGGCAGCCAGGTACCTTAGGAGTCCTACCGGGTCCTGGCTTTCTGCCCCATCACCTTCAGCATCTGTTCCCTCTTGCATTTGCCTTCGGTCAGTCACCTGCCTGTGGTGTTGCCATAGGCTGGCAATTTCAGTTGGCAGCTGGCCTCCCCTCCCTGGGCTATCTCTGCCTCGCACTTACCTGTTTTTCTCTGCAATGGGCTCTATGACACTCGCCCGCACCCCTGCACTTATCCCCCTCCGCTCACCCCCTGCTCTCTGCACTTGCATTGCATGTTCTGAATGTTGCTGTGTTTTTTTTATTTATTGTTCTTTCTTCATTGTCATGATTGTTCCTGTCACTTCTTTCCTTGTGGCGCTTTGAAATGCTATTTTTTAGATGTAGAAGCGCCTTAAAAATAACCAATGAATAAATAAATGTTACTCCTTTCTGTACACAAGAAACACACGGCACTTTTAGGGTACAGCCTACAATGACACTGCCATTTGAGAAGGACCCAATGGTGGAAATAAGGCAAAAGAGATGGATCTTTTGCAGTAGATGGAATTCTGACAACACCTTTGGTTAAAACGATGGCTTCACCTCGAGTGTGAACATTTCGCTGAGGAGCAGGAAGAATGGAGCTAGAACAGGAAGCCTGAAGCCCTGCAAGTCTCCTTTCAGATGTGACTGCAACAAAACTGCAACTTTCATTATAACGTAATAAAGAGGTCTTGTCTAGAACACTACTGCCATTTTTGTGACTTCAATGGGTATGTATCTGCAAGAGAAGAGGATGAGTGGGATAGAGGGAGAGGCAGGAGCGAAACCTTTAGTGTTGATGGAGGCTGGAAACACCAGAGTCCCAAACGCCAAAATGGTTTCATGATGTCATTGACAGCGACACTTGGGTGTATGTCTTACCTGGGTTGGACCCAAGATCTAGTAAATTACTATGTTGAGGAACTGCAGAAATTGAGGGAAGGAGACGTGACAGAGCTAAATATGAGGCAGATCGTGCTATGACGTCTGGCCTGATCTGCCAAGGATACTGTGGTGGGAATAGTGCAAGTATGGAGAAAGCGGATATGTGTGAGGAGGAAGTGTGTAGTGTAAAGTTGAAAGTACATGGAGAGATGAGGCTGTTGGCTGGAGAGGAGAACAACATTTTCATTATTAAAGAGTCCTGCTATTGAGCTTTAGGACTGGATTGAACTAGTCCAGTTCTAGTCTGCAGTTGATCAGTAGTTTTGTTGTGTTCCAAGTTCTATTTTGGAGCAGTTCTGTGTACGTTTTGGTATATTATAGCTGATGGTCCTAGTGCCTGCATTTCAGAAGGTGAATCCACTGTGAATAACCTCAAGACATGGGTAGAAGAGCACAAACTAGCAGGAAAGTGAGAAATAGGTTAAAATACCAAGAGGGAACCACAATGATTACTAGAAAGTGTGTTCACCAGTATCTTCAAAAATGGAACCACAGTGGTAAATGAAAAGTATGACGCATGCACTGGAAGCAGACGTGTCGACCTGGGGAACAGCCCCTTTGCCAAGATGTGATTTGCAATTTCTTCATTCAGACCGCTTTGGAGAGAGATTGCGGCGAGCCAACGGAGTGCTTCGGCTCTGACATTCCGTTTGCCACCCAAATGAACTGCAGAATTTCTCATTCCATTTTCAATCGTACCAAACTAAATGAGCATTGCCTTGCTGCATAGCTGGAGAAAACCTAAAATGCCTCACTTGTAGATGTAAAACAATGAAGTGGACCAACTTAACACCGACGGAAAGGAGTACGGTCTTCAGAGACAGACGAACTGCCGCAAGTTCCCCTCCCAAAGACTAATCACCCATAACTCTTGGGTGTTGGCGTCCCAGGACTTCAATGTCACGGTTGTCACACATACTCGATGGAAAGGAACACTCACCTACCACCTCCACCTCCACCCTCCCACCCTTCCTCGAAGGAGCTTGGCTTTGGATATCAACACCTGTAGATGTTGGCACAATGAACGATCAACAAGAGAAAATTCCCTCATGTCTCCCCAGAACCATGACCGCTGACAGCACTGCAGAGACCACATCTGCTAGTAGAACCAAGAAAATCCAGGTGGCCGTCAAGCCTACCTACCCAATATTTCTCGGATGTCATGTGCTTTGCTGATAAAGAGATTTACACCAACAAAACACATGTTAAGGAATGTCATCTGAACATGATGGGCAAACCCCAACATTCCCATACAGGAGTATATCCCATGACTGTTTCTGTGGACACGCATTCCATGGTGGAGTCTGGTGACAAGAATTGTTTTCAGTATTTCATTAGCAGTCTCCTTTTCATTCCAGACGATCTATTGGAAGGTACCACCCTAACCAGTGGAAGAACCTTCGCTAGCGACACCCGATAGTTAATGGCCTTTTAAACCATCCCGTTTGTATGGCCAAAATGCCTAATGAATCACTTTTGGCTCCAATGTATTATAATACAAGCAGTTAAGATGAGAAAATTGATTTAGAAAGAAAGGGCAAGTTTTACTTAAACTAGATTATCAAGAAGATAGCGATGCCCATGAACAGGTTAAGCGGCTGTACTAACCCCCTTCACGCCGCGTGTCTCTTTATGTGGAAATTAATTAAATAATTCAAAATATTGCTAAGGATCTATACAAGACCGAAATAAATGGAAGAATTGCGCTAACACTACAAAATCAAGGACAGGATGCACAGAACATTCTACCAGTCGTAAACAAGTTACCAGGGTATGGCTAGGATTACTTAGAAAATAGGACAAAGACAAAGTATCAAGATGGGGTAGACTATGTGTGGCTATGAGATGAGGAAATACTCACAATCCGCACTCGAGTTTGGGATTTGGGACAGCCAACCGGGTTCTGGACTCAAAGGGCTCTGGTCACAGCACGGTGGGCGCCCCTTACAGCAAACAGCTGGGCAAGTCTGGTCACTGGATGGCAAGGGTACAGCGGGCATGCCGGTAATGGGCAAAAACCGGTCTGGTCACAGGATGCTCCCCAAAAGGGTACCACAGCTTTTCTCCTTTGATATTGGGATTTTAGCGGGGTTTCTGGATCAATGGCCTTGCTGGGATAGGGTCAGCTATGCTTTGGCCTAGCAGTAGAGTCTAGAATCTTGCAAAGGTGGATCTGAAATAGCTGGATATGCAGGCGCTGGAAATTCAGGAGAGAGCGTCCCGTCCCTGTGAGCTCCCACCCCTTATATAAAGCGGGTGACATCACCGGGTTCACTGTTGGGCAGAACTAAACTAGACCTACCCCTAAGAACCGAATAGGTGAGCCCATGTTGGCCGCCTCCTCCAGGAGGGGACTCAGTTTAGGGGGTTGTGTTTTATGAGGTGCCAAGCCATCCCACAGTCCTTTTTGCCAAAAAATCCATCTTAACATAAATCACACATTTATACAGTTGTGGCATTTTTGCGATAACATAAGCAGATTACATATTTCACGCAGAGCATGGCAGTCCAACTCTCCAGTTTCTAGGACTTTGTTTCATCCGTCTAATAGTTTTTCGTCATTTTCAATTAAATAATTTTACCTAAAATTCTTTAACTTTATACATGTTTATAGATCATAAGGCATGTGAATATTAAATTTCAAAGTTGCATCATGTGCACGTTCTGCAGAATATCCAATTCTCTGCCATTTCTGTCCCCAATACGCCAGTGAAGGTTACCAGGTCTTAAATTAAAGCCACCAAAATTGCAAATAGATTGGACAACGCAGTAATGCGAAAGTTTCACAATTTTCGATAACAAGTCCTGAAATGTATTAATAAAATAGCCTTTTGAGCCAGATGGCCAGCATTGTCTACCAAATAAGGGCATAGCTTACAAGGCTGCTCTGGAGTTGGCTTTGAAGCTCCCCCATAGAAGTTGAGGGGAGGTGATTTTCCTAAAAGTCACACGATGTGTCCCAGAATCGATTGTCTCAACAGACAAAAGACTGACGAACGTGTGATTTGCTGCCTTCTGGTCCATTCAAAGTTTCAAAGGGCATAATTAACACGTAGGCGTCCCAGAAATCCATTGTGGCTTCTCTTGGGGGTAGGGCACTCCTGTTGTCAGCACCCAAATGTCCCTTGAGCTATCGCAGAAAACCTGTTTGGGCTGATTTCTCAGTACGGCCAATACATTTCTTTATTTTATTTTGAAATGGCAGCAAGCCTGTTGAAATAAATCATCCCATATATGTTTCCCAGCAAAACCCCTTTTGCATTGCTGGGCAAGGACAGGGCCTTATTCAACATTACTTTTAAAACAGGTATTTTTCCTTATTTGCATAGGCACATTTTAACACATGGTGAAGTCTGCTGGGCTGTCCCTTTCAAAAGATTTTCTCTTCCCTCTGAATTCCCAACATTATTTTGCAGCCCTAGTCAGTTTCTCTTATACAGCAATCTGTTCAAGAAACAGGTCCACTGAAATTGGCATATGCCCTTAGAACTAGGGTTTATTTTGAAGAATTTATTTTTGACATTGTGTAGCCCAAAGTCAAGTTTTTTTCCATGCGGCTGAAAGTAAAGCTTCTGTTGATTTCCCAGATCTGGTCTGACAAAGCCGGTCATTCAGGAATAATGCTCTCTTCTGCTGGAGCACAATCTGAATATGGATGGGCATGGCAGAGTCTCACTGATAAAAGCAGTGTGATGTTGAACAGATGAAAACAGCATCAGGGCAGCATTCTTTTCAGTGTAAAATATTCACTTTTCAACAGGAACTTTTTCACAAGCGGCAGAGCAGCGCTGCTTTTCACTTCGCTTTTTTAGTACACACAGGAACACACCCTGGCAGCCTTTCTCGGTATGCTCCCTGTTCCAACTTTCCCAATAGGTGCTTGGCAAAACAGTGCAGCCATCATTTTGTTGCTGCAAAACACAGTTTTGTTGTGAGGAAATGGTACTCCAAGGAGCCAGCGAAGGCATTTTGCTGTTAACTGCTGAAGTGCAGCGTAGTTATGGAAGGGAATTCGGCTGAGTGGGTCAATGTATCCCACAGGTAGCACGTACACAGCACAGGTTTCTGTCAAACTGATTTGACATGTGTGAATTCACATTCTAAAATACCTGTGAGGAGGCTGCCCCTGCACTCTTGGTGCTGGGGGGCTAACAGGTTGCGCCAGAATAAGAATGAGCATGAGACAACTAGGTGTAATTTCCTCTCCCACTTGAAAGGAGGGCTTCATGTAAGGTACATGCGATTTATAATTGAAGGGTCCTGAGGGCTTGTGCCACAGAATAGGACCACTCAGAACTAAACCACTGTGGGCAGGTGCATGAAGGCTCGAGCAGAGCTCAATTAAGTCAGTTGAAACCAGACTCTCACTTTGGAGGGTCAATCTGGCATGCCGCTTGGTGCCACATGAAAAGTAATACCTGGTTGATCCTACCTTATTCCAGATGCACTGATGCACCGCCTTGGCGGGCGCTGCAATCACAAACACAGCCTGGGATCAGCTATACAATGTGGCACTGCATGAACATCAGGGATGCTGCATACTTCAGTCACTGTCGCTGCCCGCTTTACTCAAGACACACAGCCAAGGAAAAGAGAGGCTGCCTCCCCACCATCGGCACTTCAGCGCCACACCGTATCTGGAATATATGTCCCGGGCAGAGGACCTCTCTAGGGGCCCCCAGCGAGGTAACTGGTTGAGGAAACCACAGATTACCCATGAAACCTAGATCTTTTAGAGAGTTTCCTTATGTCATTTTAAACGGTGGGACGTGGCTGAAGTGAAAAGATAGTGTCTGTTGGAGATGCAGATGATTGTGTACATTCTGCAGTATATACCTTACATCCATGTGTCCCTCTCACCTTAATTCACATGTGTTCCGTGCTGGGTCTCCAGGGTGTAGGTAGTTTTCAGTGCTTGGTAGAATAAAGTTATTCAGTTTGTCCTTCTGACTTTTGTGCACATGCATACCATGTTTGCACAGTGTGCAGATGATTGGCCCCTGTGCATGTCTGGAAATATTTACCATTTAAGGGCAAACAAAATATTGGCATCTCAAGTTTGGATAACGATCTTTCCAGATTTTTGGAGCATGCACTGTTTCAGCAGAAGGCATACCAGCGTGCCAAAAATCTCAAAGAAAAAGCAGCCAATTTTGCAATATGGTGGGCTAAATAGTATATTTTTCAACCTCCATGGAAAGCCACATTAAGTAATTTTTCAGCAATCACGTTCGGCAGGAAAAATGTGATGAAGCTTCATTAAATTTAGTGTGAGTGTTTAGATTTGGCCAGATCAGTTGCAGGCCACATTTGGTGAACTTTGATGGACAAGAACACGAAGTTAGAGAAAAAATGTTTGGATTTTCCTCTGTAAATTTTGATATAACCATAACCATACTGCCGCAATGTGGAAGTATAACACAGAGAGAGTGCAATACAGTCCATCACCAGCATCACTTGCATTAAAAAAGATGCACCATATATACTTTGTAAACGATGGGCTGGTACACAGATTAAGGAACTTATAAGAAACATGGGTGCATTAACAACAAGTACTCTGCAACAAAATAAGTCTTCATCTACCTCATCACTTGCTGCACGCATGTATGAGATCGATAAAGCTAAAACCTAGCTGGGAGTGCCATACAAAAGGGATGCAGCCAGGGGGTTACAAGTAGGGTGTAGGGGTAACGGACACGCTGAGATGGGTAGAGGAAGCATGTTGGGGGAGCTTAGGAAGAGGATAAGGACGGTTGATCAGAGTGTTCAGCAAGATAATCTTTGAGGAGTATGATCCTCCAGAGTTTTGATTTCCACTCAGTATTCAAATCTGGTAACAGGTATTTCATAAACATACACAGCCTTAGAAGAAAATGTTTATGGAAAAGTAGTTTGTTTGTCAGAAAATTACGCGTGGAAGCTGATTAGCAATTTCTTTTTGCTTTGCAAATTACACATCTGCTAGGCTATTAAATAAGCAGGGAAAAACTTAGCAATTCCTGATCCAGAACTATCCAATTACATCAATTGCCGAACAGCATAGTCTGCCGCCGATCTATCACCAATGTATTCCAGCTCGGAAACCTTATTTGTAGTGTACAAAGCACTGCAAAATCAAGCAAACAAAAACTGGCCACTCCTTTTCCTTCATAATGTGGATCTGGGGTACAGGATGAAAGCAAAACATTATTAAATGAATGAACTTCAGGCTATGCGTATGATCCTGAAAGCAATCATATTCATCATGGATCAAGCTCCAAGCTTACAATGTGTCTAAAATGGAAAGCAAGCCACTTCAAAACGGAGGAAAGAAAACACTCTCATAGATGATACATTTATTAGGCTAACTTATTTTGGCTGCAAGCTTTCAAGACCACATAGGAATGGGAGAGGGTCCTAGCATATCTCCAGTAAATGTCAATAAATGCCCAATTCCGATTGCTCCAATTGAATATTCTTTATAGTTCTTATATAGGACACCCAGCAGAATAGCCAAATTCAACAGCAACATAGATCCATATGTCCCTGGTGTGGGTCGGAGGGTGCGGGCATGATGCATATGTTCTTGGAGTGCCCAAGGATATAGCGCTTCTGGGCCAGGATAGAACATGTTTGCAGAAAGGCGGGGGTAGCGAGGTATGAATGGACAGCAAAAGAGTGTCTCCTGGGGGTCTACTCAAGTCTAAGTAAAGTCAGGCATATAATAAAATGTATGGACATGGTATGTGTGCTGGCAAAAAGGGGCCATCGCACTGGCGTAGAAATCAGCTGGGGGCCCCCAATATGACAGATGGCAGAGACCTGGAACATTGGACAGGGGCAGAACCTAGGGTATGGGGCGATGGTATACCTAAAGATGGTGGGGATGCAAGCCCTGCTTACGAGGCCTGGAAATCTCTAATCTGGGACATGTTTCACCCATCCGACAATAAACCCCCGTGAATTATCTGGGACAAGTTTTGGGATGGCTAGGACTTGGTATCAGCTGGGCCTCCAAAATCGGGCAGCCTGGGCTGCCACACTAGGGCCCCAAGGCCACAAGGACACCCTAGGCGCTGAAATGCTTCAGTGAACAAAAATAGGCGCCCTCTCGAGCAATCACAGAAGTGAAGACTGTTTGTTGTTATTATAAAGTGACTTGTTGATGTTAACCTGTTTTAATGTCATATGCGATAGCGATTAAAATTTAACAGTGAACTATTACATGTACATTACAAATGCCAATAAAAACATTTAAAAATAAACTAAGGTATTTTTCAAATGGCAAACTGAAAGGACAAGCAACAGTATAAAAAGTAAGTGCATTTGCATTTTCTTCTTCCCACAGGCCTCAGTAGCTTATTTAAGCTGTTAGAAGACTGCTCAAGGATGTATGTTAATTTTGGATGCCCAGGTGTCAGATTTGTCATCACCCAATGCATGAAATGGAAATTGCATCCAGTAATTAGAGGAATTATGCAGATAGCCTGTTTCCGACACAGTTTTTGTAGCAAAATAATTAATGACCGGCCTGCTTGGCGGCATGTTGCTATGAATCCAATTCACTCCCTCTCCAAACATACTCCCCATTTACAAAAGCACAGCGAAGGGCTCCCTAAAAGAAAATGAAAACGGCCATGGTAAATAGTATTAGATTTCCTGACAAGAGGCAAGAGCGTGGATCAGATCAAATCACTGTGTTTTTCATGGATACATTGCATGCAATTAACCCTCAGAGTATTCTGCACAAAAATTGTAAATTCTTATCCTAGTGGCTCTGCCAAGTCTCCAGCTGCTGAAAATAACTGTAAATGAGCTGCAGGGATTGGCCAGACTCGGTAATGGGATCCGCTGCAAACTCTAAATGGAGTATGTGATATGAAAGAGAAAAATGGAAAACAACTAAACAAAGGGGCGAAACTAATCCAAATGTGCTTTTGTCCTCCGATACAATTTAGACGCCAGTGAACGCAACACATACTGTACAGAAATGCTAAGGGACTGCAAATCCCAAGAAATGTTAGCCAATATTTCTGGGTACAAACATATACAAACTGTGCAAACAAGCAAGGCTCAGCTTTACTGGAGCAGCACCAGTCTCATCAAAAGGTAGCATATGACCTTCCGTTTCTTGTTAACATTGGGGGACTTTTTCTAAACGCAAGAAAAGGATTAGGCTGCAAGGAGAACGTGGTGTAAATCCTCGGTGCTACGAAGAGCCTTGTGGTAATTATTTAGACCCTTTTGGTGGACAGCCCCAAAACTACATAGGTTCTAAGAGGTGAGGGGGCCGCAGGGTAGGAGACAAAGGCTGCTCGGAACGCAGGCTTATATTGTAGGATACAGCCCATATTCCGGGCATCCTGATTGGCCAGTGCCCCCTTCGAGGGATGCTAATGGAAATTAAATATGCTTTGGGTGCCGTATCTGGTTCAACACTGTTGTGGTTTCACGGTTTTGCTCTAGGGCCGTGCCATCACTATTTGCACGACTGTTTGTATTGCAGGGCCGTTGATAAGGCATGCCATATTGTTGCATTTTAGACTGGTTTCAATGCAATGAGTTAAAAAAAAAAAAGATGTAATGTTTTTCCTCCACATGCCACTGTACAATAAGTAAATCCCCTTGCCGTCACTTTCAGTAAACATGTATATAGTTTTGTTTTGTAAGGCCCAAGCTGCAACACAGTAGTTCTGTAGCACCCCAAGTGGAAAGAGGGGAAAACGGGAGGGAGGTAGTGAGATAGGCCTTAACAAACAAGAACATTTAAACAAAGTGGAAGGGAAGGGAGAAGTGCAAAACCACCAAGAGTCCAACCAGCCCTTGAGGAAAAGTAAGTGCAAGAATGCAGTCATACCAATAATGGCAGCTTAGTGTAATAGATATAACATTGTGATAACCAGTGCAGAACAGTGTCTTACATTGTTAGCATGAGGGAGGGAGCACACGTTTAGAGTGGAACAATCAATTACTTCATAGTTGCAGCATACCAAGGAGTACCATATCTTCTAAGTTAATACCCACGACTAGAGACAGAGAGGGGATCGAAATGGCAATAAGGAGTGGTGCCCTGCCACAATGAATCAGGAATAGCTGCACGAAAAGAATCAGTAAGGACCAGGGCCAACATCTTCATCATATGCTACACTGAAAGAGACAGTCCACAGCTGTTTTCAGATGTGAAGAAGATTATACAAGGACCACAGGGGAACGGGGACATTCCTGCAATGCATATTTATTTTTCTTACCACATGTCCGCCTGAGGGACAAGGCATTGTCAGATCTTAATAGCCTAGTAGAATAGTGCTTAGCGGTCGCGCATTGGCTACATTGTTTTTTTTTAACAACTTTTTTTTGTTTCATTACCTTACTGACGTTTCTTGATGCTCGAGGCCAAAAGAGTCACTTTAGAAAACAAAACTTTTCTAAACTGATAAAGCCGCCAGGAAAGAAAAAGGCAGGTACAGGCCATTGAAGGCATGTATACAAATGCAAAAAATAAATGAAATTACATCTCCCTGATCTTTTATTTACCAATATATTAAAGCTAACACCTTAGTTCTCACACACACATTTTGTGTCACAAACACCTTTCGGAAAGTGACAGGGTAATTAGATGATCCAGGAACATTCGCTTTTGGCCAATACCGCAGTGTGAAAATTGAACAAGCAAAGCATTATGGGAAAATAAATGCTAACATTCTTGCTGAATGCTTTACTTGTTCTAGTGCTTGTGACGCACATGGTTGGATTTCAGCAGCTGCAGAATACTTTGGGGAGGAGGGAAGGTGGACAGGGAGGGTGGGAGACAAACATGAGAGCCCAAACGGGGCCCGAACGAGTTCATCCAATCAATTCGAAATTCCTCATAGTAGGGCAAGCCAAAAAGGGCCTCTAGAAATGTTGGCAACTTCCTTTCGACAAAACCGCCCTGAACGTTTTGTACATCCATTGCGTCATTGTAAATGCCCTCCGCACCTGGAGTCATTGAAGGAGCTGCGCACAACTCCAAAAAGGAGAGAAAAAAAGTGTAATTATAAACGTGCTTCAGCTGCTCATAATTTACTACAACTAAGGAGGTATTTGTCATAGCCCCCCACCTCCGTATTCATAAATGGCCGAATCATTAACACTGCTATCAAGCAAAACAAAGGTTGCCACCAATTTGGCTCCGACCCCCTTGCATTTCACTGATCAACAGACATTGAAGTCCTCAGCAAAGTCCTGTGGCTCGAAGGAGGCAACATGTGCTACCCTCGCTGATTAAGGTCGACAGGCCTGGTTTTGCAGCAGGATGCTCCCACTCCTGCTCAATCCTCACTGCTTGGATAGGGCCAAGCTTTATAGTAGGTGCAGTCCTAAACCCTGCACCTATTTCCATGCTATATGCCACAGAGGCATTTGATTTCGTCCACAGTAAGACTATAAAGGTTTTCGTGGTTGGTTCTATCCTCTACCCACAGCATATTTACCAGCTAGGAATTCCCTGCATATCAAGAAAAGTAATTGTAAGTGTAATACAAATATGGCATCTAATAGGAATCCGGTAAAAGGAACAACACATTGGCGCAGGGTGCAAATCCAAGATGCAGTAATGTGACATGTTGATCATATGGCATCACTCTTGGTTCCATCTAATATCTTGAAAACAATAACGGTTATGAAAAGATTTACAGAAAGGGTCTGCAACCTGCAGCCCTCCCCATGTTTTAGACTACAATTACCACAATTCCTCACCATTGACTATGTGGGTTAAGCTTGATGGAGCTGTAGTACAAAACATCTGAACAGCCATAGTTTGCAGACCCTTCATTTAAAGTGTTAACCTCCATGGAGGATATCGATTTACTGTTTCGGGAGACAAATGTCAATAGTGTTTGTGTGAAGTCAATGCCTCCCATAGCTTTACCCTCGCCCCCATCACCTGTCCATCATACGCAAGAGCATCATTTTGTAAATGTTCTTGCATGGAATATTGTGGGGATTGGCCACAAACTGAAGAAAAATTACCTCCTTTTTTAACAATGTGACATTACCATGTTACAAGAGAGACAGCAGCTAATTTTGTGTTTGCAACGTAAATTGGCCAGAGGGACGGCTTATGTTTTCACTGGTCCCATTTGGGCAATTTTCGTCAGTTGTGCTGCAGTCTAAGATTCAGCATTGTTAATGTTTACCACTTTCCTGGTCAATTCATTGCATCCTCTCCAATTTCATCAGATTGTCAGCATTTCATAGTGAGAAAGATCAAAGATTTAAGCAGGATGACATTGTGTTGGTGGCTGGCGATTTCAACTATGGGTTTGGAAACAGGCCAACATGTATCTGATCAAGATATCAGCTGTGGCATTCCGGTGATTAACATGATAGATCCTTGCTACCAAACAAGTGCTTGAAATTGCATTAATTCCTGATGGGATGGGGACTTTAGACAATTATGATAAAACTCTGTAAACCCACCCCCAGGTTAAGAGACTTAAAAATGCATTTTCACACTCTTCCAACTGTCTACTTTTTAACTGGAAGTCAGCAGTGGAATTTCGTGGAAGTTATGGGTGTCCTAGACAGAGTGGACATTTTGCATATTCCCTCATGTCTCAGTCTGGTTGTACTTGAACCCAAGCTCTGTTTATAGAAATGCTCTTAGTACTCCTAAAAATTATATGGTTGTGAACAATGGCAACAACATGAAATCAGCCAATTTCGTTTGAACTGGTAGATCAACTCTCATTGTGGAAATTGTTAGCAGTGTCATCTTATCACATATGTTAATTGCTTAAATGGATCCATATGAAGGATATTATGTGATATTTTAAGCATGATTAAACCACTGTTTGCAAAGACAACTAGCACTGGGGGCGAAAACATTGCCATCTAAGTTGGGCATACAATGATTAGAGAGTGCCTGCAAAGAAAAGAAAGATGCACTTCTGAGTGCCTTGAAAGCCCCTTTAAAAGATTCAAAGCCGATTACCAATTGAATAAGTAGATATGTATGTGATACAGTGAAATCTAATGTTGTTGCTTCCAGCTTCCATGTGTTTAAATGAGAGGATTCTTTGTATGCAAAGAATAGCAAGTTTTTCTAGAGCTTTATAGCCAAATTTCAGGACTGGGGGCATTAATCCCCTATGCACTTGCATCAATCATTCCAAAACGTACAAAGACAATAATGCTCTAGTGAAGACATTAATGCTCTAGTGATGAAGTTGTTGATAGTTAAAGAACCAGTAGTATTGTTGGAGCAAACAGTCAAAGTTCAGTCTACAAGAGTTGGTGGCATTTTCGGTGCCCAGCTAGCTAATGGGAGCCCAGGTACAGACTCCATTCCAATCGATTTATTCAAGGGCAATTCCTATTAATAGGCCCATCTATTAGATATTTTTAAAAATAAGATCTGGACATCTAGAATTATTTACTTTTTCCTGGTGCTCTGCACTGAATGTAAAGCGTGTGGCAAGCCAGAAGAAGGACTCAGACCAGAGGACACGCCTGTACATATTTTATTGAAATAAAAAGGTAAAATGCCTCTAAAAAGGGAGTTCGCTTTCCAACAAATCTAAACTAAGGTGCTCGTCTAAAGTCAAAATAAAAAAAAATGTCCTCTGTACAAACCCAACTCCTAAACTGGCCCTACCATTTGGCAAAACGTAAAATAAACATACAAAGTGTCCTGCACTCTTTGATCTTCACAAAAAATACAAAATGTTTTAGTCTTTTACAAATATCGCTCCTGGGTCTTGTTTCAATGTTAGAATTTTACCAAGTTCCTCGCAAAGAAAACAGTTTTCGTCAGTCTATCAAAAGATTCTCAAAGAATTATTGAAACAGCCTTAATTTCCTGAAAAGAAAAACTAAAATATCCAGTCTTCTTTAGGTCGAGGGAATATGTCCCTAATCCCATTCCACCACCTTAGTCGATTTCTCCACACTTCAACCAACTTATGAGTGCTTTTGTGCGCCCCTGTGCTTTCTGGTATTTCTGTTTACTTTACCCCTGTAGCTCATTTGATGTCCGCTGCCCAAATAGGCCTCTTGGTTCACTAGGGTCCATGTGGCCTCTTTTTAGTTCTGTTTCCTGTATTGTTCCTGGGTCCCCGTCACCCTTCTGGAGTTTTGTGCTTTTCGGATCTCTTGGGTTCTCGCAACCCCTTGACACATCCATCTCTCTCTGCCTTCTCTGGTCCCTGTGCCCCTTATATGGGGTTTGGGTATTTCGCTCCTCTCCCCTGTTTGCATTCACTTCTTTCCTCCTCCCTCTGACCAGAGTAAAGAACATACCCGACGTGCTGCAGTGCTTACCCCAGGGAGGGTTGGTCTCGCATGCAGCAGCAGTGTTCTCTGCTGTTTGCTGCTTTTCATCTGTGGACACTGGCGGCCCTCACAGCCCTCTTGCTCTTCATTGGCTCTTGGATGGAGAGCAGAGGACGCAGTCCTCCTTTGATTCCCAGATTCAGCATCAATTTGCAGGTTCCAGGCCCACCACGTCCTGTACATGGTTGCACTTCCAGGATTGCTTCACTCTGCACAGCCTTCACTTCTCTGGCCTTGCGCAGTTCTTCGGCTGACTCGTACATGGGTCTCGCTTCTCGCACCACCCCAGCAGGGTCTGATGGATTGCGCAGGTCCTCTCCTGACTGACGCTCTCACGTCTCTGACTCTCGTACTCCACTCAGGGTTCATTGGCCTTTTACTTTCATTCCTCCAGAGAGAAGGGGCATGTTTTTCAGCATACGTTGTCAAACGGCTGCAACATTCAGCATTATCTCAAGCCAAAGACATAATGTCCTCTTGTTTTACTCCCATATATGCAGAAACTACATTGGATGTAGGGAGTTCCACATGCGAATGTGAGTCATAGTCCCCTAAGAGGGAGTCACTCCCAGTGCGGTTCCGCTTGGCCAAACCCATAGGGAGGGTATTGCGTCACATGCTCACCTCCCTAGCCTCAAAGGGGACACTATAAAAAAAAGGTGATAAAACTTTTCCCTATTGAAGACAAAATCGAACATTTTTGGTAAACTATTTCATAAGAGACTTTACAACTGGTTTTTGGAGAATAATTTTCTAGCTGCTACACAAGTAGGTTTCAGAGAAGGGATTGGCAAAAGGGAACAGGGGCTAAACTTCTAACTCATCATTCCAAAATATCTTCATGCAGAACACATGGTTTAGTTAGCTCTTATGGACCTTTTTTCTGCATTTAATATGGAGACAGAAACATTATTGCAAGTTCTTCAAGGATACAAAGTATCACCTTGCTTAATGCAGGCAATTTGATTGTTGCACACAAGTACATTGATGTGTTGCACTGGCCCTCATGGGCAGTGTGCAAAATAATTTCCTCTAAATAGAAGGGTTCGCCATGTATTTGTCTTGGCATCCCTGCTCTGTAATTTGTATAGCAATTTACTGGAACATTAACTTAATACTTTAGGGCTTGATGTGGCAGTTTAATGGTGGTCCCAGATTCCACCTATATGTTTTGCAGAGAGACAGAGTTTGAATAACAAGGACACACTTTTCTCTTCGATTCCTTATCGATCATTAGAATGCCTACATGGCTGCCAGATACTTGCCAATATTAAAACATACTGCATGTCCTATCCCACTGCCTCAATCTCTTTCACTGTAAGAATTCTGCTCTTCACCCTTCAGCAAATGCAGCACCCCTCTAGGCCTATAGGGTGGGACACCAGGCTTTATGAGGTACAATGAGAAATCTCAACTCTACCATTTATCTTTCCTGCTTCTCATTTCACCATGAAGTACATCCACCACCGTTTCAGCATTATTCTGAAACTAAAGTTCTATAAGAACAGACACAAACATCAGATGAAGGGTTGAGTGTAGAGGGAACAAGGCTGATGGGGAGGGGTTTAATTTAATTTAGGCCTGTGGATGTGTGCACTGGTTATAGGTCAAAGTTTCGACTCAAAAGGGTCGAGTCAATTCGACCGAAATAAAGATCGAATTTTTTTCTTTTGGTGTAAAAATAACGTTAACAATACTAAAGCAAAAAATATATATATATTTAAAATAAAATGTGATCCTTTTATTTTCGGTCGAATTGACTCGACCCTTTTGACATTCGACCCTGTTGAGTAGAAACTTTGACCGGACACCGTGTGCATTGTGTGAGAGGAGTTTGAGGCTTGTGGGGAGACAATGAGATAGACTTCTAAGAGAAACTACCAGGGTTCCTGGTCCCTGCCTTGATCACCTGACAAACTCCTTATGAAGGCTCCATGGACAAAAGCCCTAGATGGCCCCTGAACACAGCACCTGAGCATGTTAGAGTGAGGTTTGAGATGGCTGACAAGCTGCATACTAAGGGAATTGAAAAGGGTGTCTGGGGGTCTTCATATCTCAACCAGCCGTTTATCTGAACCAATGGTGTTCATACTCAAATGTTAGCACCCAGCTTATAGAAATGAGTGGGGTCTCCACACTGCCCCACTCCCCCATATCTGCTAATTCCCAGTTCATTGTACCACAGGGTAAAATGCATCTATTTGAGAGACCAGAAAGAGCTAGGGAACACTAAAATCAAATCCCATACCAGAAACACAAACTGGCGTGGTGGAAACTGATTGATTGCACAATCCCTGCAAAAATTGCATAACAGTTAGAATTGTGATGATCGCCCTCAACTCCAGCAAGTTGATGTGTACCAGAGAATCTGAGAGAGCAAAGGCCACTCACCATAGAATTCGAAAGGTGTCCCGGCCTTTCAAAAACGCATCAGTTACTAGCATCACTTAGGGCAGGGTTTACAAAGCGATGCGCTCTTCAAGTTGCCTCGCAGGGACTACCCTGCACGGTCTTGAGAAACTATGCTTTAAACTTGCAAAAGGTCTGGCATGTTCCACTGAGACCACTGGCAATGGGGGAGCCTCTAAAGTGATCACGTGTACAGTCCGACATTAAGAACCACCATAATGCAATAGGCCATGAGATCCAACAAGTGCAGGAAGGATGAGATGGGAACTTGTACTATCTGTGAGATGTTTTCAACTCCATACTCAGGCGCAAAGGCTCTGCTCAGGTGAGTATCCAAAACCGCACTGATAAACCAGAGGCACAGATGCACCTGAACTGCGAAGCAAGCTCTGATGAGCCATTACAGGCAGGGAAAGACATTAATGCCTTCCCCTCCTGTGGCGAGCCGCCACCACTGCCAGAAGCTTTCCCAAAACGTTGGGAGCCAAAGGAAGACTGAACGGCAAGACCGTGAACTGGTAATGGTGTTGGCCCATAATGAATATCTGGAACTTCCATTGCTTGTCAAGAATAAGCACATGGAAGTAGGTGCCTTGATGATCCAGTGACAACAATCAGTCCTGCAAATCGAGGGGTTTGGAGCGCTGGGAAAGAGTTACCACTTTGAATTTGTCTGTGCGTTGGTACAGATTCAGTAGCCCTAGATCCAAGATAGAGTGCAAGCCCATGTTTTTCTTGAAACCAGAAAGAAAACCGAATACCTCGTTCTGAGAAAAGTACCGGTTTGATTGCACCCTTCACCAGAAGCAGGCAAACCTCCTCTAACAGGAGAGTGTCTGCAGGAAAAAGAGGATTTGGAGGCTGATGGTCTGGAGGGTGTTGCATCAAGGGGAGCCAATATCCCTATTGAACAATCTGTAAGGCCAAACTGTCAGCGGTGGTGTGACAATTTCAAGCCAGACTTTGAAATTCTCCCTCCCACGGGGGAACTGGTTAAAGAAGTGCCCTGCACAGGGAATTTGCACATGGGGAGGAAGAGTAACGCAGCTGCAGAGATCACGCCTCTGTGAGACCCTCTCCTCTAGCTCGGGGGAAACAGCGTTGGTGCTGTTTTCCAGAGGATGTCTGAACTCTTCCATGGTGAGCATAAGAGGTGGCATGCCAAATTCCTCTACCTCTTCTACCGAGAGTTGAGGGCTGCTGCACTGTCAGATACAAGGACTTCACAGTGGCCTTATAGGACTAGAACCTAAGCAAAGAGTCCTTAGCTTTAGCCTGAAAGAGGTTATGGCCATCAAAGGGCATATCCAAGAGCTTCGCCTGAACATCCGGTGTGAACTCAGAGGTTCTCATCAGAGGGGGCCTCCATGCAATTGTGCCCGTAGCCTTAGCTCACCACACAGTCAGTTGTGTCTAGGCTGGACTGCAATATTTGGCAGGAAAGCCTCTCTGCCATCCTGAATCAGACAGTGCCAACCAAATGCCAAAAGAAAATGTTGCCAATGCACAGGAGAAGTTTATGACACTAATGGCAAGGCTGCCTGAGGTGAAAACCTTCCTCCCTACATCAAACCTGTTGTTCTCTCTATCCGGAGGCACAGAAGGATATGTGAACACCATCAGGTTGGCAGTTACAGCCCAAACCATCAAGCTCTCAGGGGGAGGGTGTTGGGGAGAATTCTCATTCTATGGATAATTTCCCTTACCTATAGAGTCCCCAAGCAGCTTTGCTGGATTTGAAGTTTTTTTTTTTCTCCTGCTAAGAGTGAGACTCTTTTTTCCACACTTAGACATTTTTGCTATGTGTGTTCTAGGCTATTTTTGCGTTTAATGTCTATGGAGTTTTTCCTCACCTCCATAGGAACCATCTTTATTCACATGTGTTACACAGCACCCTCCGTGCAGTGGCACAGGGGTGTCGTAGCGACCCCCAAACAGACTCCATACCTTGGGACTGACTACTGTCTCTCAGGGCATGTAAAGTCCCCATTGACTTTACTAGTCAATTTTTGTGAACTAAACCAGTACAACCCATCTTACTATGGAGGTATTGGGAAGGGTTAATAGTTTTTCCCTTATGTTCATTTTCGAGAGTGTACCGTACAGTCCCTCTCTGAAAAGTTTCTGGCTGGCGGCAGTGGTTACTACCGTAATATTTGACCGCAAATATTTTCCTATGGGATATTTCCATTGTTAGAGGCTAGCACATTTTCTGACAGCCTCTAACATACCGCCGGTGTATTTTAATATTAACTTTACTCCGGTAGGTTTTATTTGCCGGAACTTTAATATAAATTCTTTCTCGTGTCTTTCTCTGAACTCCTAACCCAGGCCGGGGATCCTTTGTTCGTTCTTTTGGCAGGCTTCTGCCAAGAAGCCCTCCTTTCGGCGCCACTGAGTCTGGAGTGGGTCCATTGTGTGGGAGGGGGAAGTAGGACCCCTGGACAGGGTTGCTTCAGCAACCCATGTCGCACTCTATCCTGATAGGCTGGAGGGTCTCCCGCCAAGATGACCACTCCACTGTGTGAGTGACAGTTAGGCTGTATGAATGGGAATCTTTTTGCATAAAAGCAGGGTCCTGAGGACTGGAAGAGCAAGACGTCGCCACTGGAACTAAGAAACCGAAGAGGTGAAAAACCAAAGACATCTGCAACGACTGAACCACCGGTGAAGCCCTGCTGCAGCGTTTCACCACTTTTCTCCACACGACGAGAGAAGATCTTCATCTGCAAGAGCCTTCTTCCCTTGAGCTGGTGGGGCCAACCAGTTTGCCAATCGCCTTCCTGGACCTGCTCTGGTCGAATCGCCAGTACCCTGTACTCGGAGACCGGATAGCCAGGCATCAGTCCACCTGGACCGCGATTTAAAGGAGCGTACCTTTTATTCGTCGGGCAGCACCGCGGCTGGTTTCATCCCAGGGTAGTGCAGTAACTCGAAACTTCCTCCACGACGATCCCCCGAACTGCAGGAACTACCAGGAACAACCGCCACTGCAGGAGCCACTTCTTCATTTTAAAAGTACATTGTTCTGCCAGGCCGCCCTTTCTGCGTGGTAGTGCTAAAGGTGTTTTAAATCCTTTACCTACATGTTGGGTTGGCCGCCCCTCTCACTTAACATTGTCTTTCATCTTCTGCATCAACCTTTTCAAATCGTTAACCAAAAACTTGACTGCAGCTACAAGAACATTTTGCTCCTGTGCCCTTGCCCTGTACTACTGACTCTGGCTTAATTTGTTAGAACTGTCTTCTCTAGATTTCTTCTCAACTAGTACTGTGTTGGTGCACCTACTTCTTATAACCACCTTTTCCTTCCCACTTTTATAACCTGCAGTGCCATTTTGCTTGGTTTTCATTTCAGTATTCTTTATGCTAGAGTACTGCCTTGCCTAAACTTGTTCACAAACTTATGGGAAGTGTTGCTAGGGTGTGTAAGAAGATATTTCTGTATAACTTGTGCTTTCCCTCCCTTGTGAGAAATTGTCAGAGTGCCATTTGTGTTTGGTTTTCACTGTACCGTTTTGGTCAGTTTTCACTCTTGCTCAAACTTGTCTACAATTTTACTAGGGGGTCGTGTATACTTTCTTTGGCTGAATTTAACTTGCTTAATACTTGTGATAAATGTGTTTAACTAGAAGTGTGTAAAATAAATATATATTCTTTTTTAATACAAAGCTTTGGTCAGTGTTTCCTTGTGCCATAGTACTGAAGGCCTATTGTGTGAACCCTGAATACTGCTCATCTCCCTCTTGAGATAAGTGACTGCTTAGCCACAGCTACCAACTAAATCTTTGTGGTACAGACTGATACCAAAGGGGATTTATGCTCTTTCCTGTAGTCCTAATCTTCTGTGGTGCTCCCTAAGGGAACTGCACAGGATTCTGCCTAACAGAGGGGGGCATGGGTGGAGAGAAAGGCTTGGCCTGAAGGAGCCGAGCTGTGTTTCCTTGTCAAGACTTGGTCAACCACAGTGATGGAGGCTGACATTTCCCAGGCTTTAAGCACCAGGACTTCAACTGTCGAGTTGAAATGCAATAAGGTCGCCTTCTGAGGACCTTCATTCAGTAAATTAGTAAGTTTTTGTGAACTTGAATGGGTTTCTATTTTTCTTCCCTCTGCCTCACCCTGATAGGCCAGCCGCTCCATCTGCTTGCCTCGGTGTTGTTGCACCAGCCCCTGAGCGCCACTTTTGCTTCTGGCGCCTCAGGTGAGCTTGGTGTGCTAGAGACCCTCCTGGGCCTGGTTTGGATTGGAGGAGCCACATCTTGCTTCCTGGTCTAGTGACCAGAGGGGACCTCGCCTGCTCCACTTCCATCCGGAGCCAGGTGAGTGTGCCCCCCCGAGAGCCTAGAGCTCTCTCCGCCATCTTTAGGCCTTGGGGTTTTAAACACCCATGGCCCCAGGCCACCTGAGGCCCTAGCCTGCCTGCCTCCCCCAACCCGCTCCCCCTTCCCGGCGAGAGCCCCTCCGCCTCCCGAATCGCCCCCCCCCCCCGCCCTGATTGGAGGAGCCGCATCTTGCTTCCTGGTCTAGCGACCAGCGGGGATGTCGCCTGCTCCACTTCCATCTGGAGCCAGGTGAGTGTGCCCCCGAGGGCCTAGAGCTCTCTCCGCCATCTTAAGGCCTTGGGGTTTTAAACACCCATGGCCCCAGGCCACCTGAGGCCATAGCCTGCCTGCCTCCCCCGACCCTCTCCCCTTCCCGGAGAGAGCCCCTCCGCCTCCCGAACCGCCCCCCGCGCTGATAGGTCTACCAGAAGGCCATAACTGACCCTCCCAGGGCAGCCCTCTGCCCGCAGCCCCTGCGGCTAAGGGCCCAAGGACAAGGGCGGCTCCCACATTGGCGGTTCCAAGATGTGTCTGCAGGTGTCAGCAGGGGAAGCCAATGAAGCCACCAGACACCGACAAACTAAGTGCTGGCATGGGTGGGGGGTAGAGCAATTACTCTACTCCAGAAAGCTCCTGCCACTCTAACTTACCTTTCAATGGTCTAGACTGCTACAGACCTACACCATGCATTATTAGAGAGATATGTGACCACCAGCCTAAACCTATTCATGGCTGGACAGCAAACACTGCATGCAGTATAATGTTACATGTACCATACCCCGACAGAACCACAAAGATTAGCCTGCGCCAAATCTAGACAGAAATGTGATTGTTAGCATATGCCACACTTAGATGGAATTTCAGAAATGCGATTGTTAGCATATGTGATTCTTAGCATGCACCACACTTAGAATTCTGAACCTAACTTTCGTCGCATCTAGATAGAAATGTGACTGTTAGCATGTGCCACACTAGTACGGAATTCTGAACTTTAGCTTGCACGGCATCTAGATAGAAATGTGACTGTTTGCATGTACCGCACCTAGATGGAATCCCACAATTGCAAGGACAGCAATGCCAACTAACCAACCAACTAACAATTCCATCCCTCTGCAACCACCTCTCAAACTATAACCAAACACAACCACAAGACTAAAACGCAGCAATCCGCACAAAATTCACAACAATGCAACAACAAAACAAACCACACAGACTTGCACAACATCACACGACGACTACGGACCATAAAACACCCCAAGCCCAGCCAACAGACCCACCGGGCTGAGGCTGCCAACAGCACATCACTGCTCTCTTGCACTTTCCCAGCTTATTCCCACTAACCCACCCCCCCTCCTCCCATTTTTCAGAGCCGCCAGAGTGCCAGGGGACCACTTTGGTGGTGATAGTGCGCGGTACAAATGTCCTTTAACATTAACATAAGCATAGTGTGTTTGGCTGCATCAGTGTACGGATTTGCCACACCTGCTCTACCAGTGGCAGAGAGCTGGTTCAGAGGTCACAGCTGCTCCATTTACAGCTGCAGTGACAACCACGTCTCTGGAGTGCATGGCTGCATTTAAACATGCACCGCTGCTCCAAACACGACATAACTGTGAACATGTTTTCCTGGTGGCACATGAAACTGTTAATATAAGCCATACCCCAGTTAGGCTATGGTGACCAACACATCTCAAGAGTTATCACAGCCACATCAAATTGATATCGCACATGTGTCAGCGCTGTGGGCCCAGTTAAGCTTTGGAAGGGTTATGTGCATTACCCCAGATACACTAGAACCTGCCCTACTGGCAGGAAGATAGCCTGGTGGGATGCCTCTCTTTGTACCTTTGTAAGGGCAGGTAACGCCCTTCTCCCTGGGACAGCCACTCCCCAGGACGCTGGCCTGTTAGCAGAAACCAACAGTCATGCTCATTCACAGAGAGGTAGGCCTCAAACTAGGACGCTGCATTTCTAAACCGCATCAGGAGGTCTTGTACATGTGTTGACCCATGGAATGCATTTCAATAGGTTTCTTACATATGTACATATTTATTCTACAGAGATTGATCAATGAATAATCATGGTGTTAACGTTAACTTACTGGATGAGTCCGGAAACCCTTCCAGCATTGTATTTCTTCCTGTATCCAGAAATGGGATTCAATAGGTTAACACGGATACAAGACATCCCGATGCGGTTTTAAAAATAAAGATTTAATTAAGAACTGAGATGAAGAGCCGAATACAAACTGGAAAATAAATAAGGTGAGGAGTAATTATGTAAGACATGCGTTTGATACTTGGACACTTTCCATGAAGGTTGTGTATTTAAGATGTAGCCCTTATCGATTTGTATTAATAAAATCAGTTAATTTATTTTCATAGATGGAATGGAAAACAAAATCCATAAATGAATTCAACACTGAGAATTTCAAGGAAAGAATTTAAAAGTTGAAATTCACTCTTAACAGAATTAGCTCAGTGAGGGAATAAAGAAGCATTTGCGCTTCAGAATAATTATGGAGGTTGGTGAGCAACGTTGTTTGTTATATTGAGTAATGTCAAGTATTTGAGAAAATGATCATGCTGCAAAAACAAAAGGGATATTTGTCCTGATGAAGACCCTAAAGTTGTCTGGAGGGATTGAAATGTGCATGTGGACGTAAGATGTAGCAGGCTGCAGGTCAAGCATTTTTAACTCTATTGTCGATTTTGTAATGAATTGATTTTTGTCTATTTTCTAGTCACTTAGGAGTTTTTTGTGCTAGGCACTGCACTCACTGTGTTTCTTCTTTCTTACACATCTACGTTTATCCCCTTGTTTCGTTCAATGAATACATGGTACATGTATAGGTCATTGTTGCTCATAAGAATGATAATTGTAGATGATTAATCGGCAGAGAAAGTAAAGAAAAAATATTTTTGTATTAATACACTAAAGTACTGATTGGTTTATAACGAGCTCTAAAGGTGCATTTTTGACTCGGCTCCCTTCATTTGTGATAGGAATTATTTTATTATCAACTGTATTGTGTGATTCCTGGAGCTGCCAGAGCACTTACTGCATTACTGCCTGGGGCTGTGGGTGTAACTTGCAGATGTTGGGGCCAGCCCTGTATGCCCCTATGTTCTCTGCTGAGAAGACTTGACACCTTCCCTCAAGCACAGGACATACCCCCAGGGTGTAGGATGTGAGCTATACACTTCAAGTGGAATATCTGCTACACAACGGTGAAGTCACACCAGGATGAATATTACTGGAGTCTTTGATCTCAGTCACACAGTAGAGCGGGGTGGGGGGGGGGGGTATAGTGTAGCTGAGGCAAGCATTTCCCGCCAATTTGAAAACACCTAGGTCACACTTCCCTTCCTGTGACCCCTACTTCCGCAGACAAGGCTCTCTGGGAGCAGGCATCACAAGGTAACACTCTTGTTACAGCAGCAAGGGTTGGCCCGTTACTGAAAGCCTGGATTGGTCCAATCCACTCTGGAAAATCGACAACATAATTTCCCTTCCCCTGAATTGAATCTTCTGGGAAAACACCTTTATGGAATGGAAAAATCTTCCTTGAGATTTCTTACAATATTTTGCTTCAAAGTCCCCAGCCATTGAGGTGAAGATAAGTACTTTCAGGAAGAGTGCAGACCTTCCTAACCAATTCAGGGGAATATTTGTAGACACCTGCTGTTGAAAAGGCATTACTGCATTTGGGCACTGGTACCTAGGACTCTACCTGCTGAGGTGGTAAGTCCTGAAAGTGTCCTAGGCAACCTTCCTGTGTGGGAAGGCCAGATGACATGGCTCACCTTTACTCAGAGACCGAGTGGAGGGACTCAAACCAACCCCAGGACCAAATGAATCTGCCTTTCACTCTCTGTAATGTCTTAAAGGCGTTTGGAGCACTTAGAGTGGCACGAAATGGCAAAAACGAAACGGAGTACTTTACACTTTAAACGCTTTGCGCGTCTTCGAGCTGTGACGATTTTTTAAAATGCCCTGCCCGTCCCAAGCTTCTGCAAGTTCAACCCAATCGAGCAAGCTCACTGAAGTCGATTGCCATTTTACACATCGAGACCAAGCAGAATCTTCGCACTGTGTGGATTTGAACATTGTTGCATGTGCCAAACATCTTTGAGCCTCGAGCTGTTGCCACTTGTTGAATTGCACTGCATTGCTGAATCCCATTGAACGAGCTCAGACCACTATAACCCGATGTGATGCACCGGAAAGTGCACAGAAATCCGACTCAACACTGTTGAGCCCCTGAAAGAAGACACTACAGTATCAAACAGTTGTTCTGTTGCTCTGGCCTTGTTCTCTAGGCCCCATTGGCATTTAAGACCTTACTTTCTACCTTAAAGACAAATTCTTCAACTTGTTTGAGTTTTCTGCAAGACTTTAACCTGCGTACCCTTCATACCAAGAGTGCCCTTTTCACCTATGGTCTGCATCTACTGTGGTTTTCATTACATTGGTGGGTTGTTAGTGTTTTTAATAATTTGTCTTTTCATTTTAAAGTCTCATTTTTATCGAAACTTGATTGGGAATGTCGTATTTCGGTACTTCACTATTCTTATTTGATTGCTTTCTTGATGGCTCACGCCATCTTGAAAAGTATAGACTACCCTCGGCAACATTCTACATTAAAGAGATGAAGGAACTATCATGCATGCTGTGCTTGTTTAAACTTCACGATTGAGATCACTGCTTGTTTATTAGTTGTATGGGGCAGAGCAGGACTTTAGAAACTACTACTCATCCCTGTAGTCCTTCACAGCAGTAGTCACTTTGTTGTCCAGGCGTCATTCCCAGCATGAGGAGCACATAACGGCTTCAAGCAGAGCAGCTGTGCTGCGCCTCCTGGTGGCTGAAAGTTTCCAGAGACAGCCGGCACTGGTGAAAATATAGCTACGATTAGGAATCTTTGAGAGGAAGAACTAGTCCATCAGGAAGAATATTACCAATGTCTAAGTAATTTATTTTCTTCCACCTTTATTCCTTCCACTCTTTTCTTCCTCCCCACTTTTGTCCAATTCTTAACTTCCCCTTCTTGCACTGGTTACTCTCTCGGAACTGTTTCCTAGTCCTCCCCTCCCTACTTGAACCAGCCCAGCTCTCTTTCCACCCATCAGTCGGCTAGGTCTGCACCACCTGTCCGCCGCAACACAGTCCTTCTCCTTTCTCTGTTTTCCATCTTTTAGCCTCTGCCAATCTAATGGTCTAGACAGGGCGCTTGTCCCAGGTGAGAGGGCCTACAGCTGGAGTCTCCCTTCACCTTTATACGCCACGATTTCTACATCAAAGGCTGCCATTTTATAGTCAGGTGATCCCTTTAAAGGGGACACCTGGCCTCTTCCTGGCACCATAACCAGAATATGGAGTTGTAGGGAATTTAGCCTGGATACCTTGTGCTTAAAGAAATACTATTCCAATTTCCGGTTTCCAGAGGGTTATGTGATCTTTATTTACGTGATATGGGAACTCAGTCGACATGTGTTTCGACCTCTCAGGGTCTTTATCAAGGCTGAGTCAATACATTTGTGATTAAACGTGCACATAGTGATACAGCATGTCTGTCTGTTGAGTCGTCTGCCTGTTGGCCCCGTCAGTGGACACTGGCGCTAGTTCTATTTAAGCCCGTTTGTGAGCTCCAAGTACCTGTCAAGGGATCAAGCAATCACACCACATGTATCTGCTACCATGGACGTGCTTCCATACCAGTGCTGATCCACACCTTAATTCCAGATACCCATTTCCCACCCGGTGCAATTTCTAACTAAGACAGTAGGAAACTGAAGGAAACTACCAGCCGTGAGGGAACCCAGGGCAATATCCAACTAAGACAGTAGGAAACCAAAGGAAATTACCAGGTTGAACCAGAACAGATGGATGCTAACCATTAAATGTCTACCACATGGCCATACAGAAACCTCCAATTAGGTAAGGCTGCTCGTGTCAGGCTGAGCAACTCTCCAGCCTTAATACAAGGCTCCTTAAGTGGATATACTATACAACCAATATTCGATATTAACCAATATTTCAGCTTCTCTCGTCCCTCTTCATCTCTCCCTCTCCACCATGATCTATATAAACCACTATGCTCACATATATTTGCAATATCGACTAAATTTTGTTAACGCACGATACCTGCCCATAATCTGTATTCTCTGTGAAACCAAACATGTCTATGTGGCTATGATTAGGACTATTATGTTCATAAATATGTATAACCATGAATGAATGAATAACCACTGACATGATGCATCACACTATGTGCACGATAAATCACAAATGTTTTGACTCAGCCTTGATAAATACCTTGGGAGGTTGAAACACGTGTCGGCTGACCGCCCATATCACTTAAATAAAGATCACAAAACCCATGGTAAACCGGAATTTAAATAGTATTTCTTTAAGTGCAAGGTATCCGGGCTAAATTCCATTCAAATCAATATACGGGGTGTGCATGAAACACCTCCTGATCCTGTGACCTTGCTGCAAAAATACAATAGCATGGCAAAATTACCCAAGTGCTACACAAGTTGAATGAAAATCTAGTGCCCAAACTCTTCTATGCAGAATCTAATTGTTGACCCCGGCCCCCAAAAAGGAATCAACTTCCCAATTCTCTTTCCTCCTGGATGTCCTCATCAGAAAACCAATTCATCCTGCAATCTGCCAATGGATTGACAGCAGGCTTCACAAAAGTTTGACCCCAGTTCAGTCTGTGACTCTCACCAGCGGACTCTACTTGATCACTGCACTCACGCTTTCAGCCATCACCTTTTCTCACCAGTGGCTCAACCCCCGTCCCCATCACACAGGTAAAAAGACCATGACCAAAGCCTCCCCACCACGTCCCCTTACTGCCTTTTATCATTGAGGGCGGAGAGCACAATCTCAATGCGGCGTGACATGATGTTTTTGTATCTCCATCGGGCCGACCCAGCCGTTCATCTGCCCGAGGTTGATAAATCAAGGCCACGAGAGGGTGATAATGGTGACACCGATTACTACTGCGCTAAGAAACTGAACTAATCTATATGAAGTGCTATATAACTCAACAAATGATAGTTATTATTGTGCTGGCTGTGATCTCCTGCATATGAAGCCGTTTATGTCTCGTCCTCTCGCTCAATTCAATTGACCTTGTTACCGCCAGCACATTCAAATTTTGTTTCTTACCTTCCTCAGCAGTTGTAGGCACTTGTGACGCAAAGAAGCAGGAATCAGGCGGGAGATACCAATAACCGTTCCTGAGTGCCCTGCCTACCCAGAGGCCTCAGGGGAGCTGGATTTAAGGCTTCGTAGCTCTGTCATGCTAAAGACTTCCTATGGGTCTGGGCCACAGAGTACCACCCCATGCAGGGACAATGAGTGAGTTTCCCATATAGCACACACAGGAGCGGTGGATAGGCACAATGCCTTCAGGCGTGCTGCTTGACTCAATTGACCTGCACCTCTTCACTCGAGCAGCTGTCTGACTGCGGTAACTGGACTACCTTTCCCTCATGGCCACTCCAAAATTGGTGCCTCAAGTCTCATTTTGGATTGGACGCCACTATAAATTACTGTTTAAACCCAGAGGAACAAGATCCAGGTGAGTGAAAATATAGTTAAAGATTAGGGAATGGGCACCTCTTTGTGGGGATGGTTTCAGCCGTGGCCCTTCAATGTCATGAGCACGGACGTATGGAACAATGCCCAATTTATTAGCGCTCTAAAATGCCAGCCATCGAAGACACGTTTTTATTTGTTCAAGGGAGCATCGTACATTGCTCGAGGATTGCAAGACTTACTTATCCACAGAGAAACTCGTGTGTCTGCAGTGGACCGCATGCCATTACTGTATTCCGCTTATCCTGGAGAGCTTTGCCTGATCTTTTAAAGTGCACAGAAATGGCTTTGCGGTTATAGTGCCCCAACTGGTCTTCTAATCAGCTTGACATTTCTGCAGTACAGCTGGCTGTTTTTCAAGCATTAGAGCGACTTCGTGCTAGGTTTGGTCTGGAAATGTAGAGCTGGCAGTCCTACAAATCTATGCATGCAGTAGAGTAAATGACAAGTGATAGGAAAGTCCAGCACTTGAATGGACGGTCATGCTCCGATGGCCTGCCCAAAGCCCCGGCATGGGCTGCAGTCAATCAGTTTAGGCACAGCTGCTGCTCACGTGGCAGATGAGCACTTTTACAACGAGAAAAACAATTTCTTTACAGCACGCGGGAGGGCCTTATTGCTCGCTTAATTACTTACATGTAACTAGAAGCGTGGCCATTTAGGAATGGGCCAAGGATATTGGCCGACGCATTATTTTTTTTTAAAAATCTGTATTGATTTCAAACATTATAATCGATCGTTAATTAATGAGCAAACTGAAGGAATTCGGAACAATATGATATTGACCAAGTTCTAGTCAAAGTATATAGGAGAAATGAGCTAATAGCAACACACAACAATGAAATAATGTCAATGAATACAAATGCAAGACGTGGCAATTTCATATAGAGGTTGAGTAAGGGAAAGGATCGAGGGCAGGATATATGGATAAAACTAAGTGGAATGACTGTAAATCCTGGTGCGTGTGATGTTTACCTGGAAAGTCATTTTGCCGTGCACACTGAATAAAGCATTCCAAACTTAAGTCTTGAACAAAGTCTTGAACATGGCCAAGGTGAACCAAACTCGAGGACACCACTCTCGAGTACCTGGGGCTATGTGAGAATGCCTGTTGCAATGCATGCTACAACAAGCAAGTGTGCAATGTGATGAATTCTAGGACGTCATCACTTCTTTTCCTGGGAGACCCCCCTCCTATTTATTTATTACATGTATGTAACGCCCAGACCCTGGGGTATCACAGTGTTAGATGCCAGGGGAAGGCAGCTGCTACGTGATCCTGACCCTGGGGGTGGTTATATGAGAGGAAGGACCAAATGGGGGGAGGTAGCTCTCAGGAAAACCTGACGACATCAACTGAGGAAATCACATTATCCCCCTTTTCCCTTAAAGGGTGCTTACTAAGGCCTTAATGGCATGTTGTTACCCTCAATTTTCATCTCAGGGTATAGATGGAGTGTCCGGTCATCAAAATCCCAGTAGAGAGACTATCTGAGCCATTCGAATGAGGAAGAGGCAGGGGGTGATGAGGATTACTCCCCAGGTAACCCGATGTTCAATGCCCCCAAGTTATTTAAAACTGATTTGCCGGGGGCGTGGCTTGAAGCACCAGCGATGTGGACGCTTCAAAGAAAGCTTGTGTGAAGGCGAACATGCTGCAGCTGTTGCCGATCCCAGTGCGTCGTAGATGCCGGTAAACCTCAAGCATCGCTCAAGCCATGGGGGGGCATTCGGAGCGAGCAACGCCTGCTGCCTGGTTACCTTTCCCAGCCCTGGCGTGCGTACTGCGCAGAAGCAGTACAGGAAGCTACGATTTTACCAGGAGTGGCGGCTGCGAGGAACGCTGCAGTGTGCCTGCAAATACCGGAGGACGGTGATGAGGAGGAGCCCTGAGGTGAGGTTGCCCAGCGGTTGGCAGCAAGCAGCGGGTGGAATGCTGGGGTGGGAGAAAGTAAGAGCCCAGCTCGAGATTCTGAATTCCATGTCTTGCGGCCCGGAATCTTAATTCCAGGGGAGTCAGCTAAGTGAGGAGTAGGGAAAAGGGGAGGACTGGAGGAAGATTCTCTTGGAACCTTGTTGGGACCACTGCCCTGAGGCCTCACCCTTTGAACCCAACGCTCCCAGAGGATCCATCCTAGGGTGATATGTGCTCCAGGCTGGGAGAGCATTCTTGGGCCTGATCTCTATCCAAAGAGTTAGCATGAGTGGAGGAAGGAGCCGGCAAGCCAATCATGGGCAAACAGCAGAAGCCACAAAGAAATGCTGACATAGCGTCACTCCTACAATCTCATGACAGGGGTGGGGGGAGAGCAGAAACGGCGAGAGCCCCATCCCTGGAGCGCGATGCGGGTACTCTAGCCACAAAAGAAGTCATTCATCAAGATGGAGTTCTGCAACTGCATGACTGATATCTTGACTAAACTCGACTGAGTGGATCATCGGGTTCTTGAGGTGGAACAGCAGCTCGGTGAGATCGAGGAGCACTCCGTAGAACAATCAACCCTAGTGGCGGAATTGCACCGCAAGATCCGGGCTCTAGAAGGGAGGAGTGAGACCATGGAGAGTAAGCAAGCAGATATGGAGAACAGGGTCCGCAGCAATAACCTCCATGTTAGGGATGAGTCCCTTCCTCTATTGCGGATTAGGCCTTTGAGTGCCTTTTTAGGGGACCTCTTCCAGATGCTCTTACCACACCAAGGCGATGCTTCTCTTGGATCGCACCCACAGATCGAGGACCCACAGGGGGTGACCCCAAGCAGATGTCCAGATGTGATCATCCGGGTCTACTTTTTTTTTTACGGTGAAGCAAAAAATCCTAGCCCCGAGTCGGACTCAGGGAGAGTTGACCTACCAGGGGACATCGACACACATTTTCCAGGACCTTGCAACACTAATGGTACAGAGAAGAACACACACTCAGGCCATTGACCACCCTCTTACAGGAACGAAAGATCAGCTATCATTGGCTGCTCTCCTCCACCCTGCAGCTCACTCACGGGGACACTACCAGAACCATCAATTCCCTGGAAGAGGCCAAGGACATTCTGCGAGAATTTGTCGCTGATAGAGATGATGCTCTCCACGCAGAACCCCTTAAGCCAAAGAAGCGTGATGCCCCCAAGCCAAAAAGCAACACCTGGGCAAAAGTAGCTAGGGGACGAAAACCTGGTACACCTCTGCAGCCCTCCTGACTGCCTCTCTAGGATCCGGAGGCGTTCTCTTCCCGGCTCGCAGTTACCTCGACCATGTTGGCACCAACCTTAAAGCACTGATCTTGGGACTTTGGCTTCACATAGCCTTTGCATGACCTGGAGTGCGATGACACTCTAAGGCCTATGGGGCAGTATGCCTGATTCTAATTTTGTTTTACAGTTACTGTTAATAAATTAGGTTGAAAAGTTGAAAACCCGGTTGCCACCTGGAGCTGAAGCTATGACGGAGTCATATGGCGAGTGAAGCATGCTTGGATCCCCTCCTGCACCGCGGCAGGGGTGAATTCTCCGAGTACCCCTCCTCCTCATCAGAAACTGAACTTTATCACATTCAACGTGAAAGGCCTGAATTCTCCAATGAAACGCAAATCTAATCTACAGCGCTTAAAGGACCTGAATGGCTCGGTGGCATTTCTACAAGAGACTCATTTCATTCCGGCGGTCTTCTGCCGAATACATTCCAGAGACATTTCAAAACACTACTTGGCCTCCTGTGGGTGGAAAAGGGGAGGCATGGCAATCCTCCTGGTGAGAGATACCCAGTTTGTGTAACATGAGACATTATTTCGCCCAGAGGGGTGCTATACTGGAGTGAAAGGTATGCTTTTTGGGAACGACCTAATTTTTGGCAGACGAGGATTGTTATGAGAAAAGGCTCCCTGACAGTTAAATATGTGTGCTGGGGCTGCAGATTGGGGCAAGAGTGTGGGCTTTTTGGGCCAACTACTCCCTAGTCTCTGTTTATACCCCTAATGAGGGTCAAGAAGCATTCTTAGTGGAACTGGAATCTAAACTTCTCCCCTTTTTGAAGGTCAGGTGGTCATTGGGGGGAGAGGGGAGAGAGACTTTAATTGGGTCCCCGACCCGGTACTTGACAAAACCACCAACCCACGTCAAAAGGTTTTAAGATTGCCCTGCGGCTACTCCGCCTGTTTAGATCCCTAGGGGTGGTTGACACTTGGAGGGTCCTGCACCGGGATGAAAGGGATTTCTCATTCTTTTCCCCATGTCCACTGCACGCCCTCTCGGATAGATTTTTTGCTGGCTGCCCCAACTTCTGACATATGTGGACGAAAGTGCCCATAAAGCCGAGGCTATTCTCTGAACATGCCCCTGTTCTTCTATCAGCACCAATTCAGAAACTGGAGCCCCCTCCTGGTTAGTGTGAAGAGGATATATCAGGGTCAGACGACACGGAGCAACACAGGTTAGATCCCCGGGTCCGTGCTTAAAAACCTCTAGGTTATAAATAACATATCAAGATCTATTTAAAGGGGACCCCACCTGCCAAAGCATTATTATGCACACCGCAACATACATTTTCATTTTCACTTGCCAAAGTGAATGCTAATATGGCTTTTATGGCTATTTATTCTTGAATACGATGAATACAAATATAACCTTGATGAGAACTCTACATTCTAAGATTAAACCTTTAATATTTTTTAATAAGTCATAGTGCGGTTCTGTCCAAAAGTGAGTGGATCACTTTACTGAGAAGACAGCAGGATCATCTTCAGTATGAGATGCTGCATATAGCAGAGGGAGAGAGGGAGAGAGGGAGAGAGGGAGAGAGGGAGAGAGGGAGAGAGGGAGAGAGGGAGAGAGGGAGAGAGGGAGGGAGAGAGAGAGAGAGAGAGAGAGAGAGAGAGAGAGAGAGAGAGAGAGAGAGAGAGAGAGAGAGAGAGAGAGAGAGAGAGAGAGAGAGAGAGAGAGAGAGAGAGAGAGAGAGAGAGAGAGAGACTCTGTGTAGGGCTGTGAGTGCTGGTTAAGCCTGGATTACTGAAACCAGGATGTGATGTGTGAAGGGAATAGGAGCTGAAGAGCACAGTACCTTTGTTTATCCCATATTAACAAGATTGGGCACAGCAATTTACAGTCACGGAGTTGAATTATTTTTCCATTTTTTGTTTCATAAACACATACTTTTTATTGAAAGAATGAAAGGAAACAATATTAAATATGGCCCAAATGATATACATGCATTTAAACGTATCCTCTAACTTCAAGGTACAACGCAATCCCGTCTTTTCACTGGTTGCCCTCTTTATTAAGTTTTTTATTTTAACTAGCGTCACATATTTAAAACTTCTAGGTAAGAAACAAACAAAAACTCCACTCTAACTTTAAAAGATTGGGGAAACCCCTTATGGCTTAGTAGCAGCCAATTTCAAGTCAGTGACTCTGTAAACAAACCCCATCGTATCCCTCCAAATTCTGCCAACTAAGCAACGAGTTTATCCGATTCCCATGAAATAGCTCCTGGACAGAAGCACCCCGAGAACCTGTCGATTCGCTAACTCTTTCATATTCTTTCCCGCTTATCTTCGCCTCCAAGAACAGCTCCTGGAATCCCCAACTGCGCTGTTGTGCATTCATCTCTTTTCATACCACCTTTGCAAGTGTAATCCTGCTTGCATTGTGCCCGTGCTACAATTCCATGCTATCCTTTATCCTCTATCCTTCCTTCTTTGTAACTAAGACCATAGGACCCGAGTGAGTAAATCCAGACAGATGCACTGGCGCTGCGTACACATCTCTCCCATCTATCCCTCCTTCCTACACCATGTCCCATAGAATACAGCAGAGGCCCACAGTACATTTGGTCCAACTGTACGTAAAGCGTTTCCGTCTTTCTTTCTAATGACTTCAAGAGCCTCCTATGTATCCTCCATCTTATCCCAACTATATAACACAATTGGCTACACTTTACTCCTGTTCCATGGGCCTTCTTATTCCTTTTCTAGTCTCTTGGACACATACTGCGCTTTGACGCCAAGAATTATGGCGGGAGGCACTATACAAATGCAAGATTATATAACCTATGTGGCCCGGGCCAAAATATACAAGTTTTTCTAAATGCTTTGCGCAGTTGGACGACATGGGAACCGATGGTCATCTGGCCAATGTCTGTTGTACGCATTCAACATAATATACCCACTTTGGCACAGCACGTGCTTTTGACACAACCTAACACCAAAATGTAAAGGGACCCCTTGTGCTTAGCCAAGTAGTACAGATCCAGAGCAGTTGAGAGGTGCTGTGCTGCCTTTCTGCCCCAAGTGTGTTAAGGTGGATAGTGAAGCACATTCACACACTCGCACACAATAGAGGTTCTAACACAGACTGCAGTCCGCTGCTATTACATCTAGGGTGTAATAATGTGTGCAGGTCTAAAGTGTAGCCAGTGGTGCAGCTCCCGCTAGCTGGCCTCTACCAGTGCCTCATATCAGCCGGAAGCTCCCCCTCAGTATCCGCTGCCTAGACAGAGGTCTTCCAAGAAGAACCTTTTCCAAGCCACAGAGAACAAAGCTTACAGCCCTGTGCACAAACAGTGCTAAAAGTAAATGTGCTAAAAGGGGACAGTACAGAGAAAATACAGAGCTGAAGAGCTGCTGGGGACACAGGACGTGGCTTCAAACCTTTAGGTACGGCACTGGACCTTTGCTTCTAGAGCTGCCCATTTGATAGAATAGAGCAGATTACTCGCCTCTATTGTAGTGGAAACTGCTTTTTCTCTGGTCCCACAGCACCAAGACCGAACCTTAAATTAATGTAACAGATGGCAGAGAAAAAACTCCAGTATAAAGGACAGTTCAATGGTCTCTATTGAATTCTTTGCGGGGCCTATGTCCGTCCCTCTCGACATGCCCCAAACCTTCCGAACCCAGGTGTCTGTAACCCCAGTTAGTGCTATCGATTGTTGTCCCCTATTGTTAAATACCTAGCTTACACTGGTGATGTTCTCCCTAAAAGCAGGCTCACTAACGCCCTCAGCGACCTCCTAACTTTCCCTACTCTCACTGCAGTTTGGCGTTCTAATGGGAAAATTAGGGTTGTGCCTTGTAGTTATTCATTAAGATTTATCTGCTTTCGCCAACACCCACCTAGACCTATAACTCATACCCTTCTGCTCTGCCCATGAACTCACTGAACACCTCCGATGTTTCACTACTCCTCTCTCACGCCTCCACCCTTTGATCACTCTTTTCTCACGCCACCCACTCTACCACTAATCCTCCTACACACTGCTACTACCCTTCCTCCTCCTCCCACACTACTAATCAGTCACCCTCCTTACACCCTGTGCCAGTCTTCTCCCATTCACACCTTACACTATCCTCTCTACACATCTCACAAACATGCACTCTCACACTGCAGAACTACCATCCCCCCCAAGCCAATGTCTCATCTGCTCCAAAACTCTGCTCCGCAATCTGCAGCTCCTCCCTTCCTCCTGCTGGTCTCTTGGTCACTGTCCACCTCCAGCTCTCACCTCAGCCAATACAGCCACACTTCCTGTTCTCTGCTGATATATCCTCCCCCCCCCCCCTGCTGAGGGTTTGCCAGTTGCACCCTATTCAATCTCTTTTCTTCTTTCTGCTGCCCGGGCACGAATGAGTTGCAAAATACTTAAAAGTGGGTCTTTGACCCACCCACTCGCTGTGCGGGCTTGCCAGCGTGGAGTTTTGGCAGCGCCTGGAAAACAAAGTTCGTTTTTGTGGCTCCTTTGGCAGGGACTCCTTAGGTACGTTTGGAGAACCCTCCACTCAAGTATATTGTCGTCTACTGGATTGTCCTTTGTTGCAGGATTACCAGCGGGCTTTGACAGTCTTGCTCGCTGTGCTGCTTCTTTGTAACGCTTAGCATTTCTGCGGCACTGATGCTTAAACTACTTTCATGCAGGTTGTTGTGGCCTGCTCCCGGTTCACCGGAGCGTGTCTCATCAGATGCCAGGACCACCCGACATGTACCAATGAACTGCGCCCACGAAGTATAGAGACCACACGGAGTACCCTGCATACTCCAGATCACTGGAGGGAGACACCAGGGCTGCACCAATTGCCGTGATCACTTGGCATAGCCATACAGTTGGGACGTTGTTGCCCAGCAGGGGCACCGTCCAGATGCAGGGCCACGTCAGTGGGCCTTCTGCATGCAGCGGGGCACCAGCATGGTGTGAACAATGAGCATGCAGGAGTCAGCTCTTGGTCGACTGACGAGCCGGAACTGGTTCGTCCCTTTTATTAAGTCGGTCACATGGTTACCACCATGGCACCAAAGCACAAGTCCTGGGAGCTACCATGCTCCCAGGAGGGGTGACATGCAACACTCCTCCTTTTCCATAAAAACAAACAACGCTTAAACATGACATCACACCACAATAATACTAGGAATACAGTGCAAATGCTTTTCACACACTTTAGGTGCCCAGATTACCCACCCCTTAAACATTGGTATCCATGGGGGTGACAGTCTGGGTTGGTGGGTTACTGGTGACACGTTGGAAGCTCTACATTCAAGCACACCCTTTATTAACCTGGGTGAGTGGGGCTTGAACTCCTGACAAAACACCATCACTTGCGCCTGGCACCCCTCAACCCAAAACCCACAAGCGCAGTTGCCCAGCTTCACACTACATTTTGGCAGGGCCATTTTAAGCATGTCCAAGATCTGGGGGCTCCCGGCCTGGTTGTGTATGACGACTGAGTCCCCTTCAAGCACCGACAGGTCCGCAGGAGACCAGTCCGACTTCCTAGGTGGCTGTTCAGTGTTCAAGGGCTGGCAAAGCCACACCTGGGGGCACCAGGGGCCACATCAGCCTAGTCCTTAGCTGGTGGGAGCACACCGTGACAAGGTGCTGCGTTGGATGACGGGCCCCTCACTTCACTTCCCCCGACACTGCTGATGTCTGAGGGTGCACAAGCACTCACCAGAGCTGCAACCCTTTTCCCCTCCTTCCTGTAGCCTGCAGCCAGCACCCCTTCCATTGGGTCCAGTGTCTTGCAGGGGCCATTGTCCCCATACTGGCGCTCCTCAAACGCAGAGTGCATCATTGCCCATGCGGCATCAACGTTACTTTCCCCCTTCTCCTTTCCAGGTAGGAGGACTTCCACCCATCCGTCGGCACCCTCTGCCACACCCTTCCTTTTTCCTGTTTGTGTATGTTCCGATCCGGAGCACCGTTTAAAAAAATACCACTGATGCAGCCCGGGATGTTAGGAAGGCCATGTGCAAAGCAGCCCAGGATGCTGGGAGGGCCATTTGCATTGTTCTCTTTTTTTCCGTTGTGGGCTCCGACCCGCAGCACTTCTGAGAACACACCACTGATGCAGCGAGGGCCATTTACATATATTTTTTTTCCTCTGCAGGCTCTGCTGGGTCCCTCACTCCCGGGACCACCAACGTAGCTGACTGGGTCACCGCACACACACACATAGCCTCACCCGCCTTCGTTTGCTCTTTAGAGCGGGCATCTCTTTGTTCTATCTTCAGAGCGGGCACACGAGGACAAGCTGCTCCTCCCAGCTTGCTCTCTGGAGACCGCAGGGAGTTGCCAGCTGGCCTCAGCACCACACACTCACCGTCGCAGGCCTGGGACTCTCCAGCCATGCCCCTTCCTTTTCGGGCCACCATAGGCCCACTCTTGTTGGGGGCAATCCGGGCAGTTGGTGTTGGCACTTGACTAGGTTGCAAGCGATTGAGGATCTGCAGCTTCTCCTCTAAACCCATATGCTCTCCCTCCAGGCCGCGCCCACACGCAGTCCCACCAGCCTTACTGCTGGAACGGAACGTGTGCACCTTACCCACCTCAGGTTTAGAGCGTGAGCGGGATGACTGAGCTCCTCATGAAGCCTCTGGCCAGGCTGCACCACCTTGTCGCTTCACCGATGCAGCCCGCGTTCACGGGCCATGCCCCCCTCTTCTCAGCTGTCCTTTGTTACGCAGCCACCGCTGCCTCCTCACAAGCGGCCGATGCCGCGTTCCTCCTCGCAGGAACCAGGCGGCCCGTGCTATAACAAAGCACGGGACCCTGTGCCACCCGCAGCACCCATGGCCGACGCTGCTTCATCATCATCTTGGGCACCAGGCAGCCCGCAAACTAGCAAGGAGCGGGGCCCTGAACTGCCACCCCATCCTCATCGCCACTGCTGTGGCCCTGTCGCGGTTCGCCAGGTGAAATAAAGACTGAATGCGGAAGTATGTGGAGGACGAGCTTTATTATGCGGCCCCCAGAGACAAGGGCTGCTAGGTGGGGAATCGTGTAAGGCGTTCTGTAGTAGAACCTGGGGAAAGGCGTTCTCCGTTCCGGGTGGAACGAAGTGACGAATCAACATTATAACATCTCCTTACCTATGGGAAAGAGGAGCCTATGGGAAAGAGGAGGGCGGAGAGGGGGGAAAAAGAACAAGGAAAAGAGGGGTGGAAGGATAGTTGGGGAGATAACATGGATTGACATTGCGGTCAATAGTAGATGAAGTCGTTGCTGAAGTTCCGGGTGATCTTGCGATTCCTTTTCGACAGACTCTTGGTGGATCTCTCTTCATCGTGGTGACAGTGTTCGTAGTTTTTTGTATGCTTGAGGTGGTGTGCCTCCTCAGGAAAGGGTTCATTTCTTGACCATGCATCATCAAACGAGTCTCTGGATGTACTGGGTCTGCATGTGTCGTTTGTTCCCTTCACATTCTCCCATGACAAAGTGTCATTGTAATAGCTTTTGGAAGTGCTCGGTCTGCAGGTGTCATTGGTTATTTTCACGAGATCATCGTGGGACCATCTCTTTCCGTCGTCCAATGTGGCGGATTTGTCGTGGCATTGTATGACTTTTTGTGGAGATCAGAATTTGGATTCGCCCTCGAGTGTTTTCTTGGGTTCTCTGACACAGACCCAGTCTCCTTCCTGAAGGAGCATCTGTTTTACTCCGTTCTTCTGGTCGTAGTAAGCTTTGTACTTTTTTTTTTCCTTTATAGTTTTGTGGATTTGTTCCATATCAGCTTTTGGTTCCATGCTCCTCCTTGCCTCACTGGTTTCCAAGAAGATCTATGCTGGTCTCAATTTGTTTGTTGCGGTTCTGCCTCACATCAAGGTGAAAGGCTCCGAGTTGGTGGTGGAATGCGGCGTTGTTCTATTTGCGTGTAAGGCCTCCTTGAGGGTTTCTCTCCATGACATGGCATTGGCTGTGGCTAATTGGATGACACTTTTTATCAGTCTGTTCATTCTTTCCACCAACCCGTTGGACATTGGGTGGTAGAGAGATGTAGTGATGTGGTTGATGGATTTTTTATCAAGAAATTCTTGGAATTCCGATGAAGTGAACTGGGACCCGTTGTCTGAGACTATGTCTCTGGGGTCACCTTCTCTGTTAAATATATTTCAGTTAGGAAGTCAATGACCTTCTTCGAAGTTGCGCTGGTTTCTACTACACCCCATTCGGTCCATTTGGAGGTGTAATCAACAATTACAATGATGAATATTTTTACTGCCTCTAGATTTTCGAAGGGGCCCATAATATCTATGGCCAGTTTTGACCATACGTGTTTGGGTATTTCCACTGGCTGGAGTGGAGTTTTCCTTAAGGTTTTCGACTTGTCACTGGAAGCGCAAGCACTGCAGTTTTTTACTGTCTCTTCCGCCTCTTTCCACATGTTGGGCCACCAGTAGTTGTTCCTCATTCTGTTCTTTGTCAAACTCCTTCCCATATGTCCTTCATGGGTTAAGTCAAGTAGATTCTTTCTGAGTGCTACGGCTGGGATTACTCTGTTTCCCCTAAAGATGTGATTTTCACTTATGGATATCTCATCTTTAAATGGTGCGAAGTTCGCCAATTCTTGTCCAGTACCAATCCAGTCGTTCATTACGGCTCTTCTCATTTCCTGTTGTTCTGTGTCGGCTTTGGTGATGCGTGTCCATTCATCAGAGGGGATGGCAGGATTTATGGTGGCTACTATGTCCTCCTCTTGGTCTACATTTTCGACGACTTGTTCATCTTGAATGGTGGATAGTCTAGAAAGACAGTCTGCTACTTGATTCTGTGGACCTGGATTGTAGTGAACTTGAAAGTTGTATTGCATGATGTCTAGAAACCAGCGTCTTATTCTCTGTGATATAAGGTGTGGCAATTTGGATTGTAGGACGTTAACTAGAGGTTTGTGGTCCGTCTTTAGGAGGATTGGTAGGCCCGAAATAAGATTTCTGAAATGTTGTAGAGCCCACTTGACAGCCAAGGCCTCTCTTTCGATGGTGGAATAGTTAAATTCGGCACCTCTTAACACTCTGGATGCAAATGCGATGGTCATGATGTTGCCGTTCTGTTGTTGCTCTAGCACCCCACCAAGGCCGATCTTGCTGGCATCTACTGACAGAATGGTTTTGGCTTTATGGTCGAACATGCTCAGGGCTGGAGCTTGGTTGATGTCGGACTTGAGGTTCTCAAATTCTTTTTTGCATTCTGTGAACCATTCAAATCTGTTGGATTTCTTCATGAGTTTCCTCATGTTTGCCGTTTTGTTGGCATAGTTGCTCACGAATTTGGAGTAGTACTCCGTCATCCCTAAAAAACTTTTCAACCGGTCTTTGTTGGTGGGTTCAGCTAGACTCAGTATTGTGTCCATGAGTTTTTTTTTGGGGCGGATGCCTCTGGCATCGATGGAAAGGCCAAGGTAAGAGACTTGACTGCACTTGATGTTGTATTTCTCTAACTTGAGGGTGAGTCCACTTTTTTGCATTATTCGTAACACACCCATTAGCTTGGCATCGTGTTCTTCCTCCGTTTTGGCTGATATGAGGATATCGTCTTGGAAGCATTGTACTCCATTGAGGCCTCCAAAGAGATGCGACATGAGCCTCTGGAAGACTGCTGTGGCAGAAGCGAGCCCGAATGGCATTCTGTTGAACATGTATGCTCCTAAAGGTGTGACGAAGGAAGTGAGGGCTTTTGAGCTGTCGTCTCTGGTGGTATGCTGATGAAAGATCCAAGGTGCTAAAAAAACTTGCCGATTCCATGGTCGTGAGAAGCTCAGATATGTTAGGCAGTGGGTGCCTGTCGACCCATATGTTTTTGTTTAGGTCCCTTAAATCAACAAACATCCGCATGGAATTGTCAGGTTTCTTTACTAGGACGATGGGGGCAAGCCATTCGGAACTCTCTATCGGTTGTATAATGTTCTCATTGCATAAACGTGCGAGTTCGTCCTCAAGTGCTGCTTTGGTCCCAAAGGGGATTGCACGTACTCGATGGACCACGGGAACAGCACCCCTTTTTAGTATGATTCTGTGTTGGAAACCTCTAAGCAGTCCTATTTTATTGCAGAACACCTTGTGGAATTGTTCCACCAAAGTGGATTTGATGTCGTTGTTGTTTTTGAACACGCTCAGTACAGGGATATCTTCCCCGGGGTGAATTTTCACTTGGAGGGCTGCTTGCTCTTCCCATCCCACTACCGAGGATCCATTCTTGGCCACATACAACTTGCAGTATGTTTGTCTGTCATGGAACCTGAGCTTGATCCATGTATACCCAATGATGTCGATAGGGGTCTTTTCATACCCTGTGGCCCTCACTGAAGAGCTCCGTAGGTCATGTACCTTGCCATAAAGTACTTTCGCAAAGGTTTCGAGATCTACCATGGTATAGGGGGATCCTGTATCCACCATTACTTTCAAAGGTATGTCGTTGAGATACATGTTGACCCATGGACCACTCGATTCTTGGAAAGAAGTGACCGTGAGGATTTGCACTTGCGGGTGTGTCTGGTTGATGGATAACATGCTGCGTGACATTTGATCGTAGTCCACTGTCTTCACAGACCCATATCTGTTGGCAGGTCGTCTGCTGCTGTTGTCAGATCTACCTGGTCCTCTTCGGTTGTTTCGGCAGACTTTGGAAAAATGGCCCAACTGGCCACACTTGTAGCATTCGACATTAGCTGGGCACATTTTTCCAGCGTCGCAGCGTTTATACCACCCACACTTCTGGCAGTGCGTGGGGTTTTGGTTGCCATAGGGTGATACTCTCCCTCTTCTGGAGTTACCTCTGGCATTTTGAGGCGCACTTCTCACAGCTGCCACTAATGTGTCTTCTTGATCATAGCAAGAACTGCCTTCCACCGACTTCACTTCAACACCCTCTTTCAGGATCAGCCTCTCCTTCATGCAACGGTCCCCGAATTCCATACTCCTCACTATTTCGGTAGCTTGCTCTAGCGAGGGATTTTTTGTCTGCCATAGTTTTTGTTGTATGCGGGGATCAGCCACATTAAGCACAAGCTGGTCTCTCAAATATTCATCATTAACACCTGTGAATTCACATGTAGACATCAGTACTCTGAGGGAAGCTAGGTATGTATCGACAGACTCACCTTTAGCCTGTTTTCGAGAAACGAACTTGTATCTTTCTAGCACCACGTTCGTCTTGTTGCCGAAGTGTTTGGCGAGTTTGGCTAAGGCAGTGTCAAACTTTCGATTGCCATCTCCCCCTGCATTGTCTTGTTCTGGAAGCGCCCTGAATAACCTCAGGCCCTCGGTTCCTATGCAGTTCAGGAGGGTTGCCTCCTTGAGGTCATCACTGAATTTACTCGCGCCAATGGCCCTGAGATATATCTGAAAGCTATCAAGCCATTGCTCCCAAGGGCATGCTGGTGTTCCAGGGCAGGGAAGAAACTTGGTGGGGTGTGGCACGTTCTGCATGATTGGCCGGTGTGGGCGGTGGAGGCTCTGCGAGCTGGCTGCGCTGGTGGTTAAGAAGGTTGGGGCAGCGATGCGATGTGAGTGTGGCGCTGATGGATAGGTTATGGGATCACTGGGCAGCTGGTCACTTCCTTACAGCAGTGTTCACAGTAAGTACCCTGGGGCTGTGGATGACTGACAATATGAGTAATGGAGTGCACAAATGTTTGGTGCACCGTCAGTCTAGTGTGCTTTGGATGCTATGCACTGTTATGTAGTCACAGTTTAATGGCTTATGTGGTCACAGTTTGATGGAATTGTCTTGTGACTCTGTTTGACAGAGTTGTCTCATGATATATTACTCTCCCATCCGGGATAGGCAGCTGGCAGGGTACAGCTGAGCACAGCTGATGAAAATCAATGGCGTCGTCGCCGTGGAAACAAGGCTAGGCGTGCCAAAATGGCCGCACGCACGACACGTAGGAGGGTCCTTTCCTCTAATCGCTGTTGGCCAGCGACTCATAAAATGCGCGCTCGCAGCGGTGTGATAAACGGTGGCCCAAAAAATGAGGAAATGTTACCTCAATCACGTTCGCTGCACTCATGTGGTTGCCGGCGGCTCCTTCCCCTCCAAGTCAGTAGAATCGGGCAAGCAGGCGGGGCGGCGTGGTGACGGGCCGCCAGGGAGTTGCCAGGGAGCCGCTGGGGCTGACGCCGTCACTGGGGAATGGCAGGAACACGGGCAGGTTGTAGCTCACTGAGGAAGTCCTCGTCGCCAAATGAAATAAAGACTGAATGCGGAAGTATGTGGAGGACAAGCTTTATTATGCGGCCCCGGAGACAAGGGCCGCTAGGTGGGGAATCGTGTAGGGCATTCTGTAGTGGAACCTGGGGAAAGGCATTCTCCGTTCCGGGTGGAACGAAGTGACGAATCAACATTATAACACCAGGGCGGATCTCATCAGATGCCGGGACCACCCGACATGTACCAATGAACTGCGTCCACGCAGTATAGCGACCGCAGGGAGCCTCCTGCATACTCTTGATCACCAGAGGGGGACACCGGGGCAGAAGGCACCCAGCTAACCGCAGCCCGGCTCTGGGGGCGCCCAGGCGGGGTTGCTCCAAGGGCCATGATGATCACACTGCATAGCCATACTGTTGGGACGGTGTTGCCCAGAATAATGAACACGCAGGAGTTGAATCTTGGTTGACTGACGAGCTGAAACTGGCTCAAAGCACAAGTCCTGGGAGCTAGCATGCTCCCAGGAAGGGTGACATGCAACACAGGTAACGGTTTCTGTGATGTTCAGCTTCTCTTTTCCTTGCGCCTTGGTGAATCTTGTGGGGTTTTCCAGTTTCTCTTCTTCCCTTTTGTTAGGGGATGTTTCTGAAATGTCAAAAGGACACTGGCCAGTATACGTATTCAGAGGCACGGCTCTGCACATACAAAGATTTGTACAAGGTAGTTTGTGGGGAGCAACAGAAACTGGGACCCATTCTCCTGCCACCATCCACCTGAGGGGTAGGACTGGCTCTGGCATTAAACATGGCAGGCATCCATCCCACCACCGGTGAAGAGGTTTTGACCCCCCCCACCTCCCTGACAAGGTCCAGTTATTGGCCTCGTGACATAGACAAGTGGCAATTAACACTGTGTGTCATCAAGACCATTTAAAAATATGCTTATTGAACTTCGTGCTTATGCATGTATGTTTTAGGTCATTGCATTGGTATATCAGAGTTGCCACTTGTGCAGCCCTGTAGCACTCCTGGCCTGTGCAGAGGGTTTCAGGCCGGTTACGAGTGCATGATTGGATATGATATGGCATTTATAATGCGCCTATACACAAGTGTTTCAAGGCGCGACGAGGCAAGGGAGGGGGACCAGAGGGAAGACAGACAACGATCTTACTCGGCCAGGTGTCATTCAGATCGCGCAAGGAAGGGGAAAAGAAAAGTGCGGGGGGAGGGGAAAGTGCAGTACATGGGATAACACAATAATAACATAAAATAAATAAAGAACAGCAGGCTGGTGGCAAGTGCAGGGTGAGTGCAGACATAAGTGCTGGTTTGGGGACTGTAGGGTTTGTGGTTGGAATGTGGCATGTGTGGACCATGTTTGATTTTGTGCATCAAGGCCACATGTGTGCACCACAAGCGGCCTCTGTATCTGCGTCAAACGAATGCCTGTGTTGGTTCGAAAATGTTAGGTGCATAACAGTGGCAAGCTATGTTAAGGCAGGTGGGCGACTCGGCTAGGAACGGCTTGGTACGAAGCAGTGCCTTTAGAAAATCAATTCGAATTTGAATGATATTCATGTTTGCTCTGGTAGCTTTAGTGCGGCGTACCTTTGACCTTTTCAATTCCGATGTTCATAACAAAATGACGACATTTAAGAAATATCAATTAAAAGTAAAAAAGGGAGCAAAGCAATTTAACTCAAACGCCTCCCTAATGAGATTGAAAGTCTTCCATCCAGGGTGCCGTGACTGGGTGAAGCAGGTTAGGGTTGAAAGCCAATACATTTGAAAGGGTTTAGCGTCCGACCTTTGAACCCCAGAGCACCCCAGCCGAACCTGGCACGTGGCAAGGCATGGCCTGCAAAGGTCGGAGCTGCAGGCTGATCTGCCTCAGAAGGAAAGGCCACTGGGTTTCCAGGGCGCTTCTTCTCCAGACATTTCACGTCTCCTATCCCCCCTCTTTATGCAGCGTGTGCCTAAAAGGAACACAAGCAGTTGTTACATTAGCGCATGTTCAAGCATGTAGCAGCAGGCCTGACACGCGCCATCCATCATATCTTTAGAATCATGTCACCAGTATGTTTAGGAATTTACATTGCCGCTGAAGCAATTATTGAATGAATGGCAATCGCGCTCTACACGGCTTAGGGGGATTCGAGCAACAAGTCTGCCCTAGTCCGTTTCGTTCGTGTTAATCACGTCTTTATTTTTACAACTTTTCTTTCGATTTGATGAGACCTGCAGATGGAACACGTGAAAGCCGTTCACACCCGAGGTGCCCTCAGGGCATTTTATGACCCGCCTGCTTTGTCAGCGTGACATGGCTGCAGGCATGGACATCAATCTGACACCATCTACTCAGTCACACGCTTTCAGGACTGGCTGAAGCAAGGGCTTTATAAAAGGGCACTGGCCGCCCTGCTTTCAGCTCCTGGAGCGAAAGCCTGGCCATTCTGCAATAAACGCGTAAACGGCGATTCTTGATGCTCGGTGCCTTAATGCTCGAGTAAACCATGCTTTAAGACTGCAAAGCGGGTGCCTCTGGGAACCATCTCGCAGAAGGGATGCGTTTGGCTGTTTTTTCCTTTACCTGCAGCAATGGGGAGGTGGGGGAGGGAAGTGGGGCAAACGGGGGGGGGGGCTGGCGTGAGGGGGGCTGAACCTTTGCTCTTACCTTGCTTCCCCTGCACAATGTTCGCAATATATCAATTGGATCGCAGCGTGTCCCAAACAGGACATAGGATGTGCTGCAATGTGCATGTGTACGTGTACGTTGATGCCAGGTGCGCTTCCCTGGGTATTTCAATGCTTTTTTTCCAGTCCTGTGATGTTATCGTGGAAAAGGGCCCTAGCTGTTCTTTTCCATAAACAATATAACCTATGGCGGGGGGTTGCCATGGCGGCAGGGGAACATGAAGGGTGGTGAAATGGGCGTAGGAAGAAGCTTGCATAAGATTCTTCACTCCTCTCTACTAGACGCTGGACTTGGAAGCCTGGGCCCTCTGAGTGACCAGCATTTGCTTACATGAAGGGGACATGTGCCAGTGCCAACATAGACGTCCAATGACCAGCCTGCAAGATCAATCCCACCATGTATGAGCTTTGTAATGGAAATAATATAAAGTGCTTATGCAATTTATGCAGGGGGGAGAGGGGGGTGCTTAAAAAAGCTAGACTCTTTGTATGGTTTCCCCTCTTGATGTCAATTAATTCAGCCAACCATGGTTCCATGGTTCAGCAGCAAATTGCTGGGTATATTGAGCTCCTTTTCCTTTTTTTTTCTTCAAATGGTCCAAATACCCTTTATGGTCTTCGACAAGTTGCGACAGCATTTTCGATGGAGTCCAGCTGGGGGGACATTACTGTTGGGCTTTCAAAACGCAGGTGTAAGACCTAATGACGCGCTTCACGGACATCAAGAGCACTGTCAATGTACAAGTGGATTATCCGAAATAACCAACAGTGGGTGGGCTATTATGCTCTGTACCCGTCCTTTCCAATACCTTACGCCCCCAACATTTCCATTACCTCTTGCATTTCAAAACACCGAAGCAGCTTCTGAACAGTGAACAATAGTGTTCAGTTAAAGACATTTTTTTATATCCGTTAACTCCTAGAATTCCTGATGTTGCACACGTGGCCAAAATACCGATGTCCTTATGCTGGTTGTTAAAATTGTTGCCTAACGCAAGTGGATTCAACCTTGGTGGCCGATGGAGTGTGGATAATATCGATGACTGCGCGCTCTCAGTAATAAGGAAAAGGCAAGGGCATCCCAGAGGACAGGAGAATCGACAAGGACAGGGGGGTCATCCTGGGAGGCAGGACGCAGCATACACAGGAGACTTGCAAGAACATTCGGTTTCGAGATCTCTTTGCTGTAAATAGGTCTCCAGTGGGATTTTGTGTTCGTAAAGGGGAATAGACTGCAGCCAGCCTGTCTTTTTTGCCGGCCCACTCACTATGCGTCAGTGTCTGGCCACTGCCTTTCTCTTATGCTGAAAGGCCGATCCCCCTGTGCAGCTAATCCTAGAGCTGCTAAAGTAGGCTAGAAGTCCCTCCAGATCCAGAAGTGACTGGGCCACTTGCCCAATCATTCCCCTGTGTATCTCGGACTGCCTGTCCCATTTCTTAAGGGGCACTTCAGTGCATGTAGGGCCTTCATCCCATGGTATTTTTGAGAGGACCGTCAGCTTTCGTCGAATTAACATGACTTCGTGATTGGCTGCTTCATCTGCATTTTGGCGCATTCCGCGGTTTCTTCTGCCAGCACAGCAGTCCAAGTAATGTTCAGTAAGAGATTAACAGAGTAAACATCAAAGGACTCTGACGTGGAGAGTTGATGGTTTGTTGCATGGCTGATCTGACTGTTGTCTACAGCGGGTGAAAGGTGTTTTGACTCCTGGAGGTGCTTTAGGGCCCCCTGAGGCAAGCAAGGTTTATGTTCTACATAATATGGATACACTTGATAGTCCACACATTGTTATTAGGTTTACCTTTCTTCTGTATGGCACATCCCATTTGCAAAGTGGAGTATAATGCCCACGTCACAGCAGGAGAAAGAAGTTGCTCGCAGGACAAGGAGGCCGCGACATCTGCGTTTCCATCCTCTCACACCTGACGCAAATGAAGAGCCAGACCTGCGGCAGCATCCCTGCACTCCATCAGTGCTGCCAGTTTGTGTGGTCCTGCTGTATAAGGCATAGGGACCAGGAAGACGGAGAGAGTAGGGACGCGGCACTCGTCTCTCTATGGCTGGCAACAATGTGGACCTTTGTTCAATGCTACCTTCCTGTGCCCGTGACAGTGGAGGCAGCCTATGACAAAAGCCACTTATTACTGTGGGAAAAGAGTCCTGTTCAACCTTCACATCATAAACCTTTGTTTGCTGGGCAGCACAGTTGTCAAAGATGGAATGCACTCATTGGTAAGCAATGACTGCTTCATAAAGCCGCCTGCTTTCAGTATCTCTCTCTCTCTCTCTCCCCCCAAAGTGACATCAAATGGCATCACATGAAGTGACGTCACAGGACAGCTGACCTAACAGAATCACAGTAAGTAGTGTCACAAATCCTATTAACAAAAGAGGGGACAGCACTAATGTGAACAAAAACAGGATGAAGCTCACTTTAAAACAAAAATGTAAATTGCATGGAGGGGACCACCAACATTTGTACTTCTGTGCAATTCCCGCTCCCCAATGCAAATGTATTCATTTGTATTACGAAGTGTCAAAAAAAAGTTGTTACAATACGAAAAATCCCACACCTTTCTTTTACATTTCCGAATGAAAAAAAGTGGATGCACAGCACCCTCCATTAACGCACAGGAGACGTGTTCGGAATGGTTTCCTAAGGAATCTGCACGCAGGATTCCACAGGAATCCCTTTTATTTACGGCAATATGAAAATGACATGGCAGCTTCAATGCATTCGGTTTTTGCAGTGCGGGAATGCAAGGTGAAAACCCTTTGCATGCCCCAACGCTGCCTTCCAAAATGAGGAAAAATCCCCCAGAGAACAAAAAAGGTGTTAAACCTTGCATAATCCTGTTACGCAAGCGTTACCATCTTTTAGGTGCCATTAGTTAACATGACAACACTTACTAAAGGTGTACAAAGGTTCTTTTACTGCTGCGTTGCCCTTTTACTGTCCTGCATGGCTAGTTTAGTCCTTATATGTAAGCTAAAGCCGCACAAGGCCCAGGTCAGTTCCTGCCATGTAATACCAAGTGCAACCCCAAATTCTCTGCTAGTGCAGTCTTATTCCAAGGAAAGCCCCATATATCCAGAGTAGGCACTGCCTTCAAGGTACAGATGGCGCCATCCTTTGCCAAAAGCATTCTCTAAATCGCCTGTATTTGAATGTATGTGAAAATGCCTCACGTGACTTGTACAGGGCATGTTTATTTTATTTATAAAGCGCGCCTGACCCAGAGGTTTCTGGGCGCCTGAAGGTAGTGGTTACAGGAAACAGTTTATACAGTAATACAGTTTATACAATATATGCAGTTAGAATACAAATAATACATTCATATAACAATGGCCAAGCAGGATAGGGATATATAAAGTTGGAGAGGTGGGGTACAAGGTGAAGTCAAGTGTGAGGTAAGAAGTGTTAGTTTTTGTTCAGTAACTATGTGATGACATGACTTCTGAATGAATGAAAAGTTGGGATGGATTTAAGTCCTGAGGAAGTGTGTTCCATAATTGGGCAGCAAGAACCGGGAATCTGGTTCCTCCAGCTCTTTTTAGATTATACCTAGGCACCACAGGCAAGATGTGTTGGTGGGTCTGGTGATTCTGGCTGATGATTTCAGGGTAAATTTGTCCATAAGGTAGGGTGGGGCTTGCTTGGTGGTTCAAAGCTTTGTAGGTGAGGCAGAAGGTTTTTAAATCAATTTGTTCTTGAATTGAGAGCCATTTGCACAATTTTCTGGTAGCAGAGATGTGCTCTCTACTAGGTACATTTGATGCAGCTCGGAGTGTATTATTTTGCAGAACCTGCAATTTGTTAATTATGGATTTATTGGCACCTAGGTATAGGCTATTGCAGTAGTCCAGTTTGAACTGTATAAGTGCTCTGGCCAATATAAGGCAGCTATTGGAGGACAATAGGGGTCTGCAGGCCTTGATTAGCTTGCCAGTGTAGGCAGTGGCTGAGGCAGTCATATTTATTTGTTTGGTGAGGTTGGTGTTGGCATTAAAAGGTAGAAACCAAGGGTTTTTACACTTTTGGCAACAGGTATATTATTTCCGTCAATGAGGATGCTGCTGTAGTTGGCACCAAGTTTCCGCAAGTTGTTGGGTGAGCCGACTAGGAGTAGCTCGGTCTTATCATTCAGGCCGGAATGAGGGTGAAGACATAGGCTAATCCGGCAAACATCAGAGACATAGGTGCCTGATGGTGTTAGGAGTATCTGGGTGTCATCTGCATAGTTGGTATAGGTGACACCCAGATGGTCCAATTTGTCAAATAGTGGCTTTGTAAAGATATTATACAAAGTAGGCGATACACAGGAGCCTTGTTGGACACCGCAAGTGATTGGGATCGGGTCAGCTGCAGCTGTGGGAGAGAAAACACGAATGGTTCTGTTTTCAAGAAAAGATTGGATCCACGTGACAGCAGAGCTGGAAAAGTGTGCTGCCGATGACAAGTGGTTGCATAGGATTTTATGGTCAACCAGGTCTAAGGCTTCTGATAGGTCTAAAAGATGTAGGATGGCAACTTTGCCTTTATCTTTTAGTTTGTCGATCTGACTTTTAAGGTCAACAAGGGCAGTTTCTGTTCCATGTTGGGGCCTAAAGCCGGATTAACATATTCCTAATAGTTGGTTTGTCTCTAGATAGTCTTGAATTTGCAGGTATGCAACTCTATCTAAAATTTTCTGTAAGAACGGGACAGTGGTGATTGGTCTATAGTTGGTAGGTATAGCCGGATCTAATGTTTGCTTCTTGAGTAGTGGGAGAACCCACGATTGTTTCAAGTTGCTTGGGACTGAGTTGTTAGTAACTAAAGAGTTTATTAATTTGGTAATAAAGGGAGATAAATCTCTAGCTGCGTCTTTTATGATCTGAGCTGGGCAGCCGTCACACCTTTGCAGTTAGATGGTTTCAGGGATGCTATGATTTTTTTGTACCTCGGGTATGGTTACCTTATTGAATGTGAAACCTGAATTGATGTATGCAGATGGTAGCGTGATAGGACTGTTGGGTTTACCAGCGGTGAGTTGGTGCCTTTTGTCAGCTATTTTAGTCTGGAGCCCTCTAATCCTATTGACGAGAGCATTCTGAATGCTACTACCCTACGGATTGTCCTTAGTGCAGGTATCTGCAGGTGGATTTGAGTTTTCCAATTCCTTTCAGATGTTGAATAATTCACTAGTGCTGGATCCTGCCTGGTTTATTCTGGCGCTGAACGTTTCTTTTTTGGTGCATATTATCTCACTTTCATATAAAGCTGTGATGTTGGTTAGGTTGACTTTATTTTCTGTAGAAGGGGTGTTTTTCCAAAGTGTCTCAAGTGTTCTTTTTTCTGTCCGTAGTAATTTGAGTTCAGGGTTGAACCAGGAGTTCAGATGTGCTCTAGGTTCACCTTTGCGCAGTTTTAACGGGGCAATGGTGTCAATGGCTTTGGTCATGGAATCATTGTAGGTGTTAACCAACAGATTCAGGTCAGTTGTGGCAGGTAGTGCACTAAGTATGGGGACTACCAATGGTATTATGGCTTCAGCTGTGATGTTGCGTTTATTAAAGTCAGACATGGTGGTAAGATAGGGGACTTTTTAGGCTCTAAGCTGTTGATCTTAATATCTAGGGAAAGCAGATGATCAGTCCACACGAGAGGTGAGGAGTCCTTAAGGGTAATATTGTAGTTGAGGTCAGCTACCCAGTCAAGTATCCTTCCTTTCACATCAGAGGGTTGGGTATTTATTTGCAAGAAGCCTTGTTCAGCTGGTGCATTGGCAACGGAGGTGGCTGGTAGGTCATTAGGGTCATTATAGCCAAGATTGAAGTCGCCAAGGATGATGTTTTGCGCCGTGGGTTTAGCGTTCTCTGCTACTAGTGATGTAATGTCTTCTTCGAACGATTCAGGGTGACCTGGAGGCCTATATATTAGGTGAATCGTGATAGTATTTTTGAAGGACGTTTGAAGCTTGACTGAGTATTTGACAAGATGCCAGAGGAGAAGAGGTGACTAGTCTAATGTCCAAGGTAGCTTTGAAAATGATAGCTACACCACCTCCTCGAATGTTCAGTCTATCAGCTCTGAGGATGGATTAGTGGTCAGGGATAGCTAAGGTTAGAGACGGGCCAGCTGCATCATGCAGCCACGTTTCTGTCACAGCGAGGAAGTCAAAGTTGTTAGTCAGAATGACCTCTGCGATTTCAGTTGCATGGGCGACTAGGGACCTGACATTTAATAGTGCTCCTTTTATGGGGTGTTGTTACGCTCATCTGGTCGGCGTTGGGGCGTGGTTGGAGCCCTCCCTGGACCTGGCTCCCGTGGACCAGCTCTCTCCCCCAGCCACTGCGTTATCGAGGACCCAGCACACTGGTTCTGCTACTGAGAGAAGATTAGAAACGGTGAAAATGGCGTGGTGTCGTGGTGATCCCCCTCAACCCTTTCATGCCAGAAGGTTGTGAGCAAGAGTTTGCCCATGCAGGCTCACCTGTTTTGACTGAAAGATGAGCTCTCCGTCCTGCTTTGTTCCAGCAGGGGCGCTGTAGATGGGCTTAGTTGCATCACTGGTCCTTGGCGTGAAGGTCCAGACCGGCTGTGACCATTCTGTCTTGAAGGTAAGTTTTGTAACTATGATTATTGTTCGTATTGATTGTGTTAATCTTCCTCCATGATTATTGTCCTTAACCCTATATTGTCCTTTCCCTCTCCATTAGGTATGAAGATGACCCAAGAACGTGTGATGACAAAGTCTACTCCGTAGGAACTACCAGAGGTAAGTGGCCTTTGCCTGAAGCTCACTGCTTAGAGTATGAAAGTCTATGCAAGTGCTAACCTTGTGTTTCCTTTCCCTTTGCAGGTCCAGCTGACCGGTGCTTGATGGGCGGTTTCCGAACTCCGACAGGCGGCCGGAGATGAAGATCCACGAGGATGGTGCGTCGGAAGAAAATCCTGTGTTGATGGAAGCTTCGGGACTGGTAAAGATGCCGGGCGACACCCGTGAGGGGCTGCAGATCCAGGTAAGAAATGCACGTGGCTGCAGAAGGGGAAGCGATAGCAGTGCTTCCAGTAATGGTGTGGCTGACCCAGGAAAGATGCGCGCGTAGCTGCAGAAGTGAAGCAGTGGTGTGACTGACCTCAAGGTAAGATGCTGGAGGGTTCCGGAGACTGAGGAAACGTACTGAAACAGGTAAGGTTTTCTGAACGGCGGTAAGCGTTACGCTGCCCTAGCAGACTAACGTGAAGCACCAGCATGCGGGTGGGGCCAGCTTATATAGCCTGGCCCCAGCCACTCCCTTTAGGCCCCACCCCGAGGCCCCACCTTGCTACTCCTCCTGCCTTCTGCATGTGCCTTCCATGCATTGGTAGGGCCCTGACCTGCCCAGATGCACGTGCCTTCAACAGTCTGTGTGTAAAGCACACTTTATAATGAGCTTGGTGCCAAAGGTGCCAAGACTGGGTCCATTGGGACCTTGTAGGATGCGAAGTGACTGGCCAATGTCCAGTGGCCATGACAAGTGTTTTTGGGTACCCTTCTGGATGTGGCTTGAGTTATTGTCAAATAAGTTCTTCGTCATATTGGAGTAGGAATTTTTGTGAGTGAGTTGAGTATTGTTGGAAGCTTTACTCAGACTGTTGGTTTTAGTGTTAGGTTTGGCTAGTGGGTTGGGCGTGGCTAACCGCCATGTGAAGAGGACGTTCGCTCCTTGCGCTCCGCTTGATGCGACCATCATAAGCTGCTTTTAACTACTTTTTTTCGGGGGCTCCGAACCCCACGAACCGCCTCATCGAGGGCCGACATCCTGCTGCACCTGCGGGTCGATTCCTGTGGCCCTGGAGGACCGGTCTCGCCCTATAGACCGTGCGACACGATCCCGCGGACCAGGGCCAAGATGGCGGCTCCCGAGCCCTGCAAGATGCGGCGGCCCGCACTCTAAAGCCGCTCGCGCCGTAACACTCAGCTGAGGGCCGAGGACACACGAACGCCCAGCTGGACTGACGAGGGGGGCCTGTGGGGCACCCGTGAAGCTTGGAGCGCGAACGACGGTGCCAACGGGACGACCAGCCTGGAACGTCCCGGACGAGGGCGCTGCCAGCCACAGAACCGGGAGCCAGGGTCTCGGAGGCCCTTCGAGGTGAGCGGGGGGGACTAACGCAACCGACACATACAGGCGTGCCCGGCCTGGTAACCCGAAGAAGCGGCCCCGGCGCACACTATCCGTCCCCCCTGTGCCTACGGAGCCGCCCACAGCATACAGCGATCCGCCATCGCGGCCCACCCGATACGGCTTCCTCGGCCACTCCATCGCGGCTCACCCCGGCCACCTCGGTAACAGCGAAGCCCGGAGGCTCAGTCGACATGTCTACCAAAGGAGCAAGGGCTAAGCAACGTCAGACCACCATCGACACGTTCACGGCGGCGGGGCCCACAGCGCCAGATAACATGAGCGAGACTCTTGCTGCAGACCTACCCGACCCCTTGGGGCCTTCAGCGGAACCTAGTAACACACAGATCCTTGAAGCTATCAAACTTTCCCAGGCAGCCGTGGAGCATAAAATAGACGCTGTCGCCATAGACTTGAACCTCCTGCGCCAAGACGTCCGATCCCTGGCCGGCAGAACAGAGGTGCTGGAGGCCCAGGTCCGCGAGAACACGGAAGCTAAGACAGTGCTCCTCAAAGATGTCGATGCACTTCAACAAAAAGTTAAAAACCTAGAAGACAGGGTCGAGGAGGCAGAGGGGCGCGCACGCCGCAACAACATTCGCCTCCTGGGGCTCCCGGAGGGCATCGAGGGATCGGACCCCACGAACTTCGTAGAGAATCTCCTGATACAGGAGATTGGAGCAGAAAAACTCTCTCAGGGCTTTGTAATCGAAAGGGCTCACCGATCCCTCACATCGAAACCCCCTCCTGGCAGCCCACCCAGACCCGTGATCGCAAAAGTACTTAACTACAGAGACCGGGAAACCATCCTCACCTTCTCGCGGTCGGGCGGCCAGATCTGCAGGGGTTCAGCCAAGATATCCATCTACCCTGACTATACATTTCAGGTTCAAATGAAGAGGGCACAGTTCATACACACCAAAGCAAGACTGAAGGCTGCAGGCCTACGCTACATGCTCCTCTACCCCTCCAGATTGAAGGTGATACGAAACAACAGAACTCACCTCTTCGATACTCCGGCAGAGGCCCGAGACTGGATGGACAGGGAGCAGATCCCAGAGGTCGAAGTCAGGAAACGACAACCCCGCTGAGCCCCGTCTCTCAGGGCCCCGGTGCCTTTCGGAGGCCCCACCATGGAACGGCCACTTACGCCGCAGCTGACCGGATTTCATAACACGAGGCGCCCGGACGAACACTCTCCTACCCCTGGAAGTTCTTTCTTGTTAAGGGTACTCATTACCCGCCCGTAGGGCACCATGCGACCGTCCTTCGGTCTAAAGGAGCGGAAACGGGTCTGTCATAGTGAGGAGCTCCTCACTCGACCTGGTTTATGTTGGGGAAGTTCACAGTTACGGGGGGGAGGGATAGGGGAAGTTGGCACAGTTGTTAAGTGCCCGAATCAGGGACAACCAAGACCACCAACATCCATTTCAGTCAGCACGGACGAGGCACCTACCCTCCGCTGGATAGGCTGGCAGTCACTGAAGCAGAAGTTCAGGGGTGCAAGTAACCCGGCTGAGACCCGCATGCACGAATCTCCAGGAAACCACAAGACCCCCACGATCCTCCGGCCACTGGTGGTGCTCCCGGGGGCGTTGGACATAGCCACCAGAATCCCAAATCTCACATGGCCGATTCGTTGAAAATCCTGACGTGGAACGTCAGAGGCATGAACAGCTTCGTGAAACAACGGCGCATACTCTCCTATATTAAAAGAAGCAAAACCAAAATAGCCCTGCTACAAGAAACACACCTTACATCGGACAAACTGAAAGCATTGGCAAAGGCCTGGCGTGGTACCCTGGTAGGTTCCTCCTACTCCTCCTACGCCAGGGGTGTCCTGATCTGGGTGGACCCCTCTGTCCCCTTCCGGTTGGTCGGCTCCAAAGCAGACAATGAGGGCAGGATGGCAATTGCATGTGGCACCATTGAAGGGAGAGAGGTTTGTCTAGTCAGCACTTATGCACCCAACCATGATGCAACCACCTTCTTCCACTCCCTGTATCCACGCCTCGGCCCTTACAGGGACCAAACCATGATATGGGGGGGCGACCATAACTGCACCTTAGACCCCCTGAGAGACAGGTCGGACGATAAACATACACGCCCTTCCCCGCCTGCCAAAATTCTGTCAAGGTTGATACAGCAGTTACAACTCCGAGACTTGTGGAGAGAACAGCACCCAGATGCACGTGTGTTCTCCTTTTACTCCCCTCCTCACGCAGTCCACACTAGGATAGACTACCTTTTCGTGAGCCTAGAACAACAGGCAACGTTCGGCGGTGCTCAGTACCAGCCCAGAGTACTGTCCGATCATTCCCCACTAGTAGCCACCTGGGAGATCTACCCGCCTAGACCCCCGGTCCCCACCTGGAAACTTAGGGCTGAAGCTCTCCTAGACATAGCCCTTCGCGAACACATTGCTGATAGGACTGAAGACTACTGGGAAAGGAACCTCAACAGTGTTAAACACATAGGCACCGCCTGGGAGGCATACAAGGTGGTCCTGAGAGGGGAGATGATTGCAACCATGGGCGGAGCACTGAGGTCGATTACTTCCTCCTTAGAACATGCAGAGAATGAGTTGGGGGAGCTCGAAGGCAGACTAGACCCATCCCCAGAACATTTACAGAAGGTGATTGACCTCAAACAAACCTGTCTCACGCACTGGGAGTCCCTGGGTAGGCTGAGCTATGCCAAACACACTGAACGTACCCACGCTCTAGGTGATAAACCTGGTAAACTCCTAGCTTGGCTGTACAAGAGAGAAGCCCCCAGAACACCCATTTGCCAAGTACTCAAACCAGATGGCTCCCTAGTGCACACCCAGACTGAAATTAATTCGGTGTTCTCTGACTTTTACAGCAATTTATACGCCGAACCCCCACCCGTGGACGTCTCCGACATAGAGGACATCCTGGACGACATAGATCTCCCCAGGCTAGAGCCCCATATGACGGACGCCTTGGACGAACCCATCACCCCAGATGAGGTCAAGGCAATCATTAGGTCACTCCCAACCGGTAAGTCCCCAGGCACTGATGGCCTCCCTGGGGAATTTTATAAATTGTACGAGGAGACCTTGGCCCCACTGTTGGCACAGGTGTTCAACGAAGCCTACGAGCGGGGTGCCCTCCCCGACTCCATGAGGGAGGCGGTGATTGTCCCTCTCCTGAAACCCGGGAAAGACGGATCGCACTGCGGCTCATATAGACCCCTCTCCATGTTAAATGTCGATTGCAAGATCCTAACCTCCCTGCTAGCTAGTAGACTGCGAAGGGTAATTCCCCACCTGATCCACCAGGACCAAACGGGTTATGTGCCCGGTCGCTCCATAACAGAGAACCTGCGTAGGTTGCACCATATTATGTACAGCACGGAGCAGAGGCCTCAGAAATACGCGGTGGCGTCACTAGACGCCACCAAGGCCTTTGATTCAGTGCGTTGGGAATGGCTTTATGCCACTATGGCTAAAATGGGGATAGGACCTGCCTTCCTGAAATGGACCCGGCTAGTCTACACCAACCCCACCGCTAGGGTGCGCACGAACAGGACCTTCTCAAACAAATGGGCGTTACATAGAGGCACTCGCCAGGGCTGCCCACTCTCCCCGATGCTATACATCATCGCCACCGAACCCGTAGCCACGTACCTTAGGCAGGAATACGGAGATGGGGGTATTGTAATCGACGGAGTGACCCACCTCGTCTCTATGTATGCGGATGATACGCTATTGTTCTTACATAACCCCGAACACCTCCTGCCCTACATCCTAGAAACACTGGACGGATTCAGTAGATACACGGGTATCCGTATTAACAAAGATAAGTCCTGCCTCTACCCGCTTGCCGCCCTACATAGAGATGGCCCTGGATCCCTCCCCTCCCTTGATCTAGAATGGCAAGCGACCTCCTTTAGATACCTGGGAATCACCATACACCGGGACCCATTCACGGAACATACACTTAATACGGTGAGAGCCAAAGACGCTCTAGAAAAATCTATGGAATTCTGGGGTAAGCTTCCGCTCTCGATGGCCGGTAGGGCCGGTCTACTCAAAATGGTTGCTCTCCCCCGCCTACTATATAACTTTACAAACGTTCCCTACAATATCCCCCCCTCCTTCTTTAAAAACATAAACAAACTATGCAGACGGTTCCTTTGGCAGGAGGGCAGACACAGGGTGGCGCTGGACACACTCCAAAGACCTTACGAGAGGGGAGGAGTTAAGGTCCCTAATTTCGAATTGTACTACCTGGCGAGCCAGCTAAGGCAAGTGATGCGATGGATGGCCGATGAGACCTCCTCGGACACTCGGCTCCTCCAACCTGCATTACCCTACCTCCTCCTGAGGGACCTACTGTGGGCACAGGGCAGATTCACACAGCCCCTTCCATACTTAATTAGACTTGGTATAAAGCTCTGGAACAGAGCGTGCAAAACTGTGGGGCCAGCTGATCCTTTCTCACCTCAAATCCCTATAGCAGCAATTATGGCTCATCAGCCATGGGGCTTTCACGAATCACGCACCCAATGGGAACCTTACGGAGTGGCCACCCTGGGAGACTTAATGCGGGATGAAGAGATCATGCCCTTTCCTGATCTCGCTGAAACTACGGGATTACCCGCTGGCCAATTTTTGCTCCATGGGGCAGTGATACACGCCATTAGGGTCAGATGGCCGGAGGCTACCACCCCCATGACGGAAAATACGGTCATAGAAACACTATTGAACACAGCCGAGGGCGGCCATGAAACCTCGCGATTGTACGAAACCCTGCTCCAGGGCACGACTAACACCGAGCTTAAATGTAGAGCAAAATGGGAAATCGAATTTGGCTTAGACTTCACGGATGCCGAATGGGAGAAAATAACCCATTACCATAAAAAAGTCTCCAGGAATGCCCGATTGCAACTCATTCAACTGTACATCACTAACAGAGCCTACCTAACACCAGAGGCTATATCTAATTTCAGGGGAGCCGAGGTCCAGCTATGCCCCAAATGTAGGGAGCCGAAGGCGGGTATGACGCATATGTTCTGGGGCTGCCCGGAGATACGCCACTTCTGGACACAGGTTCAGGGGAGGGTGGCGGACGCAGACATCGAGCTAGAGGTGAACTGCCCCGCAGTATGCATCCTGGGCAGATGCAAACGCAACCACAAAAACAAACCTCTGAACAAGCTCAAAGACTTGATCTACATAACTGCGAAGAGGCGCATAGCCATGGGATGGAAGAGCCCTAGGGCCCCGCATGAGGCATTGTGGTGGGGGGACCTGACTAAATGGATAACGGCGGAGACTGGCGCGTGGGAAACGGCAATCCTTGAACAAAGGCTAGACTCCAGCGGAGAACTACAACGCTGGGTGGCCTTGACTGAGCCACTTCTGCATCCTAATAACTCTGACGATGCCTCGGATGGATCGGACTTCCCTAGCCATCAATCTGGCCTATCGTAATGGGACAATAATGTTTACTTGGTCTTGAGTTGGGGGGGTGGGGGAGGGAGGGTTACGTTACTTTCTGATTATTCGTCTGATACTCAAGCGATGTATACTTGTTTTTGTTAATCTGTTAAAACCAATAAATACATTTAAAAAAAAAAAAAAAAGGTTTGGCTAGTGGGTTGATGTTCATGTGAAGTCTGGTACCTATTCTGTTTTTGTGCTCTGTAAGGTCAGGGTTGGCGGTATGTATGTCTACATGCTGCTTAGTTGCAGAGAGTGCAAATATAAGTGTACCATGTTTGCGACTAGGTGTGGTGTCATGAGCATGGCATAGTGTGCGGGATCTTAGGCAGTTACGCCTAGTCTTGCCAGTGATGGGATAGGAGGGATTGTTTACAATGTTGGGGGGATGGATGCGGGCATGCAGCCTTATGTGTGTGTGTGTGTGTGTGTGTGTGTGTTGGTGTACTTTCAGTGTCCTCTGTATGGTCGTTAACTTTAGTGATGTGGGAGTGGTTGGTGCCTGGTGGAAAAGGTGGCGCGGATGCAGGTAAGGTGCCTTGCCAAGTGCTCACAGTCACAAAGGTGATACCAGAGGCCTTGTATCGGGTAGAGTGAGTACGCTTAGAGGGGGTAGTGGTAGCTGTGAGCGAGAGCTAAGTACGTACTAGGCAGGTGGTAGCACTAATGGACATAGTACTTGCATCTAAGGGTGGATAGCAAATGTAGGTAGTAGGACAAATAGTGGGCCTCTCAGAAGTCCAGTGTCAAGTGGTGACATAGGTGGGGCTACAAGATGCAGAGATCAGCAGTCACAGGGCCTCTCAAACTACAATGGAGAGTGGTATCACAGATGAGTCTTTAAAATGCAGTTAACAAGCAATAGCACAAGTGGGCCTTCAGGAAGCAGGAGCTGCTTTAACTAATGCGTCGTAATCAATATAGTCAGTGACCACATATCAAACATAACAGGGTAAGCAGTCGGTGAATACAACTTCAAACCAAATACACGGTGGTACATATCAGACATGGCAGTAGTTAGGCAGTTAATATGGGTACTATGGGTAACAGAAGCCAACTCAATTTTTAGAGAAACAGTCGTGTAAGCAGCAGGCAGCATTACAACAGAATGTTGGCGGTATACAGAAGCTCGTACACCATTTTAAGTTGCAAAGTTAGTATTAAAACATTGAGTAAAAGGAACAGGTATGAGTAACGGTAAACACTGGTAGTAGAGCAAAAGACAATTAGCGGTCGGGCAAAGTGTGCGCAGCAATGTGCAACTGTTTGTAGTATAGTAGTGCCGCGATGCCGGGCAAAACAAATGGTCTATGGGCTCAGAGTCACATTCATATGGAGACACAGTCTGGCAGTGAAGGGCAGTATTACTAGGCCAAGACGTGATGGTGAGGCAACAGGGAGCTTACCATGTGGTAGGAAATCTGGCAGTCGGAGAGTGGGCAATCCCTTTAGATGCGTGTTGAACTGGCAGAGTTCCTGGCCCTGGCCTCGGTCGTTCCTGGACAGGCTCGGGACAGGAGTGTGCCTTGTGTAGAGTGCCTTAGGGAGATGTGCCGGCTCACATCTTCTGGCGCCCTGCGGGTCCGGAAATAGGAGGATCCACCAATAGAGGCACATCAGTAGCGGCTCTGGTTGCCTAGCAACTGGACGCTAACGGCATGGCCGCCATTGTGGGTACACTTCTCGTGGAGGATACAGGCATCAGGCAAAATAGAAGCTGTGGGCAATCGACTTGGTGGTATATCAGCTTGATTGCAGGTAGTTAAGCAGCAGTTCTGCTTACCTGGGCCGAGCCGAGGATTATGGGATTCGATTGTCGCGTCTCGGCAGATTGAGCTGGCGATGGTCACGGCTGAAGCGGGCTCCTGCCCCTCCTGGCTTCTGTGGCTTTAGTGGGATTCATACATGTGTCAAGTGTTGCCCCTCAGGAGTCCGACAAATGATAGTTTATAACTCATACCCGTAGCGTCAATACATGGCTGCCACAGAGTAACATGGCATATGCAGCCCCAAAACCTTCAGTAATGCCATCTCATGCCAGTTAATGGCTCATACGCCTGGTATAGTTAACATACGGAAAGTTAGCACCAGAACAATTACTTTCATTTGCCAAGTGCTGCATCACACGCCCTCGTCATGGCAAAAGTTACATTCCTACAAGGGTAAGTAACGGGTAAGAGCTGGTACTCCTGGCAACCCCCAAATTATATCTTACACTAACATCAAAACAAAAATGTGAACGGGAACCTAAGATATAACATGTTCCTCAATGAGTAGGAACAAGTTACTTACCTGTAACTTGTTCTCCAGCATGGGTCTGGCATGGATTCACATGCTCATGAATATTCCCCGTCGTCAGGCTGGGAATCCTCGGTATAGAAAAAATCAGTATCAGTTTCGACCGACTCTTCCGACGATGGGGCGAACCCCAGATCGATCTCTTCGCGATGGCGGCGAACTCCAAGTGCCGGAGGTTCGCCAGCAGGTTTCCCCAACCGAGGAGCATGGGCGATGCTTTCTCGTTCCCCTGGGACGGCCTGTTCCTTTATGCATTCCCGCCGTTGCTACTCCGGCTCGTCAACCAGCTCAAGAGGTCCCGGTGCAGGATGATCCTCGTTGCACCGGCGTGGCCGAGGCAGATCTGGTTCCCGGACCTTCTGGACTTGTCAGCGTCCACACCAGTCAAGCTGCCGACAGATGCTGATCTTCTCTCCAGAGAAGGAGGCGCCATTCTTCATCACGAACCAGAGTCGCTGAACTTGCAGGCCTGGCTCCTGCAGCACTAGAGTTTGGAGGATACGACATCCCGGCCGACTGCAGAGAGGTTCTTGCAAAGGCCAGGGCATCCTCAACTCTCAAGTGCTACGGACATAAATGGAAGAGGTTCTCTGTCTGGTGCCGTGCACAGAAGATTAACACTCTGCGGATTACGGCCCCTCAAGTATTACCGTACCTACTGTCTTTGGCCAAGGCTGGCCTATCTCACGCTTCCATCAAGGTACATCTGGCTGCCGTCTCACGTTACACCAGAACTACAGGACGGGCGTCCTTGTGGTCTCATCGTCTGGTGAAGGAATTTATAAAAGGACTGTTCCGATCATTCCCGCCGGTGAAGGCTAACTAGGCTCATGGGGGCCCCATTCGAGCCTATGCATTCAGTGCAGTTGAAGTTTCTGTCGTGGAAGACAGCATTCCTCGTGGCCATCACCTGTGCACGACGAGTGGGAGAGATCCAGGCCCTGTCTTGCAAGCCTCTATACTTGACTTTTCACGACACGAGGGTGGTGCTGAGGACGCACCCCTCCTTCATGCCCAAGGTGCCGTCGGACTTCCATCTCAACGAGCCCTTGGTGTTGCCAGTTTTCTTCCCGTCGCCTTCGTCGCCGGCTGAGAGGACTCTGCACTCGCTGGATGTAGCTAGAGCGCTGAAGTTCTACTTGGACCGCACAAAGGGTTTTCGGAAGACATCACAGCTGTTTGTGAACTTTGGACCTGTGAATCAAGGGAAGGCTCTCTCGAAGACTTCCATTTCCAGATGGCTCTCCGGCTGCATCATGCACTGTCACCGGTTGGCAAACCGACTGTTGCCAGGCAGTCCGAGGGCCCATTCGACCAGAGCGATCGCTGCTACTACGGCGTTCCTGTCTGGTGTGCCCCTGCTCGAAATCTGCAGGGCTGCTACGTGGAGGTCGACGCACACCTTCATGAGATTCTACTGCGTCGACCGGGATTCCAGGGAGGAGACCAGAGTCGGCCAGGCAGTGCTGCGCAAACTATTCGCCTAAGGTGAGCCTGGTGAGGAGGTAAGAGTTGCCTAATGTTGAGTTGTTGTATTGCTTGATATTGAGCCTTTTGCCACCTCCCGTGGTTGTGCATGTGTATACTGCTATGTATTCTTATATTCATGAGCATGTGAATCCATACCAGACCCCATGCTGGAGAAGGAACAAGTTACTTACCTGTAACTGTTGTTCTCCAGCATGGGTCTGGCATGGATTCACATGCGAACCCTCCCGCCTACCCCTCTGCGGCTCTTCACTTGGTCATACTGCCACTTCACGTGCTACCAAATCTGAGGATGGCTGCCAGGGGCGGGGCTTAGGGAGAGGGCAGTCATTGGCTGGGGGCAGTATGACCCAGAGACCAGTGATTGGTTACTACTGAGAAAGACAGATCAGAAACGAAACTGATACTGGTTGTTTCTATACCGAGGATTCCCGGCCCGACGACGGGGAATATTCATGAGCATGTGAATCCATGCCAGACCCCATGCTGGAGAACTACATTGATCATTTTATTATAAGACTTTAAAACCTTTCAATTTGTTTACAAAAATATTTTACAAGTTTTCATGTTTTAAATTATATTCAAATTGGCTCTGAAGGTGTCCTGTTCATTGTGAAATAAGTGATGGGTAAAATGTACTGCACATATCATGAAGCACAATTATTGGATATTAGCAGTCAAAATGCTTTGGGTAAAAGAGAACTGAATATAATTATAATTTAGCGGTAATCCATTTTACAATTTTGTTTAAGAAGCTCCAGCAGCAGCAGGATGAATGACAATATTAAACAATTCAAACAGTGGTATTTCCAGGCTAAGGCGTATTTTTATATCCAAGAGACCAAAATATGAAAGACTCATACCCCTAAATCCAAAGAAAATATATATGCAACAAATCACTTTGTGATTACTAATTATCAAACGGTAACACTAAGAGTCATGACAGGGTAACCCTATGCACACCCAAGAAAAACGCATCCATACCCTACACTAGGGGTCTTAACCAGCTAGTACTGAAAACCATCAACCCTCCATCCTGTGCTCGTCACATTTTTCTTTTAATAAAGCCTGCATGCATACAGCCAAAGTGAAAGCATCAAAATAAGCTTTGGCAAATGGTATTAGCCTGGGAGTGCAGCTGCGATCAAGTGCTCGTGCTTAGATAAAGAATTGTCACCCATATTGTCCATGACATGTTTGCTAAACAATTGGCAAAAGCATAGAATGGAAATCAGTCTGCAGTGACCCAGCGCGGGAAGTTGTTCACCGATTGCCAAAAAGGCCCACAATCAGCTGCACCTCCTCAGAGGTATTCTTCTTTTTCTTACTTTCACCTAGAAGCTCACTGTCTCCACAGCCCTGGTTCTCTATAGGCTGGACTACTGCAACAGTCTCTCAATCTTCCTACCTCTACTCTCCGCCCTCTGCAACTAATCTAGAGCACTACTGCCGGACCGGTCCTTGGCCTCAAGCCTAGGTACCATATCTCTCCAGCCCTGAAATCTCTCCACTGGCTCCCAGTGGCTGCAAGGATGAAGTTCAAGACCCTCTGCATCGTCCACAAGGCTTTCTGGGGCCAGAGCCCGCATTCCATCCAACTGTCTTTTCCTAAACACCTTCCTTCTCGTGCACTTCACTCAGCCACCTCCAACTCTCCACGGGTCAGGCACTTCCACAGGCAGAGAATGGTGGGTAGATCTCTCCTCTGCAGGTCCCCTATCTGGAATAGCCTCCCTGCCCCTCTCAGACTTGAGCTGGATCACCTGAAGCAGAGTCTCTCTCTCTCTCTCTCTCTCTCTCTCTCTCTCTCTCTCTCTCTCTCTCTCTCCAGGCGGCCTGACTACCCATAGAGTCTCACGGTTACTAGGCTCCCACTGACCAGTAGCCCCTGCATTGCCTCCAGGCCTACTGCGCATTTAGGGGCTGTATCTGGAACCCTGCAGGACCCTGCCTCCTTGCACTTACTCAGAGCACTGCTGCCCTGATTGCACCCCCCCCTTCGTTCACACAGTGCTTCCCCTCTCCCTCCTCCCTACACTTTTGCGTTTCACACTTGCACAATCTGAATGACACAAGGCCTAGTCAGATAGTTTGTGTTGTCCTCCCTCGGTCCCCCCCCTGTTTTGTCGCACCTAGAAACACGTGTGTACAGGCGCGCTATTAATGACTAATATCATATATCATGGCACAAATGGAACAAGGGGAACAGGATTAGAACAACAAGTTACTTCTTACCTTGTAACGTTCTTTCGATGGGATGTTCCTCCGACGTATTCCTCATCTTGATAGATCTTTTCCAGCTTGCTGGCCTCTGAAAAAAATTTCAGTAGAGGGCGATGCGCGTCGACGTCCCTCCAGTTGGTGTCCCTCGACAGCCTCTGTATCGGCGCCGACGTCATTGTGCGTATAAATAGACTTGCGCAGCGTCCGTTGCTCAGTTCCGTTTTGAAGTTTAAGAGTAGCTGTGCATGAATTGGTTATTGACCTTGAAGGAGCGTAAGCTGCAACTACAAGGGAAGTTTTACTGAGGGGATGGATGGGAGGGGCGATAAGGAATATGTCGGAGGAACATCCCATCGAAAGAACGTTACAAGGTAAGAAGTAACTTGTTCTTCGAAGGGATTGTGTCCTCCGACGTATTCCTTATCTTGATAGACTCCCATAGCAGTGGTGTGTAAACGGAGGTGGGAGTAAAATTGGAATATTTCCCTTTTAGAATTAAAAGAGTAACACAGCTTTGCCAAATCTCGTCTCCTGGCTAGAGGAGGAATCCAGATTGTAGAATTTTGCAAAGGTATGTGCGGACGACCATGTGGCAGCCGCACATATGTCTCGAACGGTACCCCTCTTTGGAGGGCCGAAGAGGCTGCGATACCCCTGGTTGAATGAGCCCTAAGGTGTTGAGGGGGCGCTTTCCCTGCCAATTTGTAGAATTCTAGAATGGCTAAAATAATCCATCTGGAAATGGTCTGTTTTGCGATTGGCAATCCTAATTTGTGTCCTGCATAACCTATAAACAGTTGGTCTGCTTGCCTAATCTTAGCAAGTCTGCCGATATAAAAACTTAAGGCTCGCCTTGGATCAAGCCTATGTAGCCTCTCTTCCTCTTTCCCAGGATGGGGAGGAGGATAGAATTAAGGTAAGGTTATCTTCTGAGTGATGTGGAATTCAGAGACTACCTTTGGGAGGAAATTAGACTTCACTTGTAGGACAACTTTGTCTGTGAAAAATTGTATGAGGAGGTTTGCAAGATAGAGCTTGTAATTCGCTCACTCTTCTGGCAGATGTCAAAGCCACTAGTAAGACTGTTTTAAGGGTGAGAAATCTTAATGAACAAGAATGGAGTGTTTAAAAGGGAGTACCCATCAGGAAATTTAAGGCTAGATTAAAGTCCCACAAGGGAACATGGAACGGCTTTGGGGGATAGACATTAGTCAACCCCTTCAGAAATTGGATTACTAGTGGTAATTTGAAATATGATGGCTCCTCCGCAGTGCGCTTGAAGATCGACAGCGCTGCGAGGTAGCCCTTGATCGTACCAACTTGAAGACCTGAATTCGCCAAATAGAGTAAAAAAGATAACACCATTGGTGTACCACATGAAAAGGGTTCGATATTCTTTTCTCTACACCAGCTGCAAAACCTGTTCCAACGGCAGCGGTATAAAGTCTTTGTTGCTGGCCTTCTGGCCAAAAGCAACACCTCAATGACGTCATCCGGGAGGTCCCAATCCTTGTATCTCAACCTTTCAGAAACCAAGCGTGAAGGTTGAGGGTTCTGATGTCTGGATGGAGAACCTGACCTCCCTTCTGCGAGAGAAGATCCTCACTGTGTGGAAGACGAATCGGAGGGCAGATGGACATGTCCAGAAGGTCCGGGTACCACGTTCTCCTGGCCCAGTCTGGGGCAATTAGGATCATAGTCTTATGGAATCTTCTCAGCCTCCTGATCATTTGAGGAATGACAGGGACTGGAGGAAACAGAAGTAAACTCCCAGTCCACTACAAACGCGTCCCCTAGAGCTCCTCTCAGGGGAAATTCCCTTGAACAAAACTGATCTCACTTCCTGTTGATACTGGTGGCGAACAGATCCACTTGAGGGGTTCACCAAAGGGTGAAGATCTCTTAAAGAACTTCCTGAGCTATCTCCCACTCGTGGGAGACTGTGCTCTGCCTGCTCAGAGCGTCCGCTGTCAAGTTCTTCTCTCTGGCTAAGTGAACTACTGATCGAGAGATTCCTTCTTGAATTGCCCAAAACCAGAGCTGCATCGCCTCTCTGCACAGTGGCAGTGATCCTACACCACCTCTTTTGTTAAGGTAGTGCATGGCCACTGTGTTGTCCGTCATTATTAGGACATTTTTTCCCTTGTACAGATGGAAGAAAAGCCTTCAGCGTTAGTCTGATAGCTCTCAGCTCCAACCGGTTGATATGTAGTGTGGACTCCGATGGAGACCAACGACCTCTGATGGTCAAGTCATTGGCATGGGCTCCCCACCCAGTGAGTGAGGCATCCGTGACTACTGTTATGTCCGGCCATGGTTGCCAAAACTGTTCTCCTTTCAAAATGTTCTCCCGAAGGTAAGGGTATCTTCTGAGTGATGTGGAATTCAGAGACTACCTTTGGGTTAAAAGGGAGGCCCACCACTAAAGGTCTCGAGCCACTTTGTCCGGGACCTGAAGGAGATCTGTCATTCTTCCTGAGAATTGAGACCACTGGGTTCTTAGTGCCCACTGGAGAGATCTCATTCTCAGGCGAGCCTCTGGCACAAGGAAGATGCAGGGTGCCATGAGACCTAGCAACCTCAAAAAGTCGAAGCCTGGGAGACGTTGGGCATTTTGAAACTTGGTGACCATCTGCAGTTATCTTGAGCCCTCACCTCTGGTGGCGAGGCTTTCCCCAGGGAAGCGTCTAGGACCGCTCCGATAAATTGGAGTCTCTGTGATGGTATCATCTGTGACTTCTTTAAATTGAGGGAGAAGCCCAGTTTGTGAAGGAAGTGGCAGACATAATCTGAGCTTGTTCCGAAGATACTGTTCTGATCAGCCAATCATCTAGGTAGGGGTAGACGTGGATCCCTTCCCTCCTTAGACTTGCAGCCACTACCGACATTAGCTTGGTGAAGGCCCTCGGGGCGGAGGTCAGCCCAAATGGCAGAACTTGAAATTGATAGTGAGAGTTGCCAATTGCAAACCTCAAGTATTTCCTGTTTTTGAGGTGGATTGGCACATGGAAATAAGCATCCTGAAGGTCTAGAGATACAGCCAGTCCTGAAGCTGGAGGGCCTGAAGGATCAGAGAGAGTCGCCATCTTGAACTTGTCCTTCCTGAAGAATTTGTTCAATTCTCTTAAGTCCAAGATGGGTCTCAGTCCTCCGTCCTTCTTCGGTACTAGAAAATAGGGGGAATACCAACCGTTGTTCCTCTCAGTTACAGGTACCGGTTCTATGGCACCTTTCTCTAGCAGGTCTAGAATCTCCTGCGAAAGGAGCAGATCTGGAAACTTCAAAGAGTTGTTCCCCGGTGGATGACTGAGGGGTGCGTAGAAAAGGCAGGCAGTAACCTTGGGCAACTGTCTCCAATGCCCAAACATCTGACTTAATAGCCTGCCATTCCGTCAGATGTTGAGTTAACCTGCCCCCTACTGGTGTCTTGTGAGGAGAGACCTCAGAGTGGTTTAGAGGCAGCTGACGCAGATGCCGAGGGCAAAGAGGCACCTGCTGCTGTTGCGGCTTTTGTATTTTTAACCCGTCCACCGCGGGTGAATCGTTTTTGGCCCCCTTGAGCCAGCTGTCCTCTGCCTTTCTGAATGCGGAATAAAAGCGAACGGATATTCCCCTCCAAGAGGTTCCTGAGGGGCAATACGGAGTGTGACGGATTGCAGCTTCAAGAGATTTTGCTGCTGCCTTGGATGTTTGTAACTTCTCTAGGCTGTCATCAGCCTTCTTACCAAACAAAGAAGTGCCGTCAGAGGGCATATTCAAAAGTCTGGCCTGTACATCTGGAGCAAAACCAGACTTTCGCAACCACGAAAATCTGCAGATTGTAGTACTTGCCGCCATGGCCCTGCTGATACTGTCAGCAGAATCAATGCCAGTTTGAAGGGACTCGGACATTGCGTCTTTACCATCTTTAATGATGTTCAGAAATGCTTCCCTTTCCTCTTCTTCCGGGAGACAGTCAGCCGTAGATGAAGCACACTCCCACAGTGTGTGACTGAATCTTGCGAGCGTGCAAGTAGCATTAATGGATTTAAGCGCCATGCTAAATGCCAAGACGACCTTTTTTGACACAGCGTCATACCTTTTATCATCCCTGTCTTGTGGAATAGTAGGGTATGCAGTTCTACTGTTCGATTAAGTTGCTGCTTGTACAACCAAACTCTCTTGGGTTGGACGTTTGCTCAAATATTCAGGGTCAGAAGCAGATAACAAAAAACTATCTGCCAAATATAGGGTAACTGCCGGGATAACCTCAGGGGTGTCCTAGTTGACCGGTATTTTTCTCTGCAATGCAGTATGAAAGGGAACCACAGGATCTTCCTGTGGGCCTTTAAGTAAAATGTCCGTAAGATCATCCTGTTGAAAAGAAGGTGAAGGTGTAGACCACCCCATGAACTCTATTATTATGGCCATTAAGACCCTATAAGGGGTCTCAGCATGTTCCCCTGGGTCTGGTTTAGCGAATTCTACTTATGGAGAAGTATCTAAACCACTTGCCTCATGCAAAGAGTCTTGAAGGTCCTTCAATCTATTCTCTTCAGAGATAAATTCCTCTGGAATAGGTGTAGTTGTCCTCTGTAACCCAAAGGGTCTTTCATGGTCCCTTCCTCATATATAGAGGACAAAGCTCTGAAATAATCTGACCTTGGGTATGGTTTAAAACCCATTTCTAAAGCAGAAGGGGCCAAGCTTGTAGTCATCGGTTGAGAAAACATCAAAGTTGTTGACGCGGAAGTCAAAGGCTTCGATGAAAACGAAAAAAGGCGTTGTAAAAGTACAAAGAGGCCTCAAAGAACTCGGTACGTCTACTGACTGAGATGTAGTAACAGCAGATGGTCTGTCCTTTATCGGTGTCGACAGCAGCTTTGAAGACGGCGTCGATTCGACCGGATTGTGTGTCGACGGAACCTTCGACGATGAAGTGGTCTTACTGCCTTTGCTCGAGGGTTCATGACGCTCTCGGGCAGTTTCTTTCGCCGGGTGCAACGACTCGCAGCGTTTCGATTTTTTGGGTCTTTCACCCAGGCTATCACCTTTAGCCATCTTCGAGGGGGTTGAGGCTGCTTTCTCGAAGACGCTAAGCATTTTTTTACGAAATTCCTCCACCCACTTAGTTGGAGAGCTGTGTTTCGTGGGGCAGGTGACCTTTTCCGTTCAAGTAGAAGACGACGAAGAAGGGGGAGATCTACAACGCCTCTTTTTCGAGTGTTTAGATCTCGAAGACTGATGGGAACCGCTTCGAGACCTTGAGCGAGAATGTTTCCTATGACGGCGAGGAGACAAATGTCTCGACTCTGCCGAGGAAGCTTTCGAAGAAGTTGAAGTTTTAAGAGTCTTACCTCTTTCTAGCTTCCCCTTACGTTCCTTCAAGGCTTTCGCCGTCATGGACATACAGTCCTCGCATTCCGAACAGTGATGCTCCGATCCCAGGCACCACAAACAGATCTTGTGAGGATCCGTCAATGACATCTTCTTCCCACAATCTCGACACTTTTTGAAGCTGGACCGTGGGGTCGACGGTTCGAAAGAGGAAACCATCGAATAACAAGATATCTTTGAGGAATAATAAGAAATACTTGAAGAAAGAACTGAGCAACATGATTCCGAAGCCCACGAAGCAACGGCAAAACAGAACTGAGCAACGGACGCTGCGCAAGTCTATTTATACGCACGATGACGTCGGCGCCGATACGGAGGCTGTCGAGGGACACCAACTCGAGAGACGACGACGCGCAGCGCCCTCTACTGAAATTTTTTTCCAAAGGCCAGCAAGCTGGAAGTGATCTATGAAGATAAGGAATATGTCAGAGGACACAATCCCTTCGAAGTTACTTTTTACTTTTGTTAACCACAAAGACAGATATGTTTTAATTGTAGAATGTAAATCTCGAAACAATCTCCACTAGCAATCTGTTCTAATGTTCTAAATAATTGAAACATGGTAAATTTCAGAAGAGCTGCAAGGAAAGTGGCAGGATGGAAGCAAAGCCTAACCAACATCATACAAACATATGCATATACTAACACAATAGAAACTAAGCGCTATGCTCCAAACGCAAAAGTATGTTTTGGTGGTGAATTGAACTCATGTGGGTAGGGGACAGGCAGGTCCAACAACGCATCAAAAGGCCAAGCACTCTTTACAGGTTTAACCAAACAACCAGGTACCCACCCAATTGCCATTCAGTGCCCAGGCACTCACCATCACTGAGGTGATGCTTTGTTTCAAACAGCATGACCTACAAACGAACCATTTAATTATTTTGCGAGCGAGGTATACAGCTATGAATGATACATGTAAAAAGTCAGAGTGTGTTAAAAGAGCGTTCAATACTAATGCCTCTCGATGTTTGGTGGTGTTCTCTGCCCCCCCTGCTCTCTCCTCTCCCTTTCAGGCGGTCTGGCAGTAATTAAACTAAAATTGATCGTCCATTCATTTAATCGTCTTATTGACATTCTTTCTAGGCCGGTTTCGTGTGAAATTTTGGACCTCTGTTTCTGCCACACCTTTAGACTCGATTTAACCATCTAGTTGTCCCTTCATTTCCTGGCTATTGTAGGAGTAAGTTCACGCTCAAATATCCCACACAACCTACCTTTTTTCCATTATGAGTACGCTCCTCTGCTACATTTCCATAAAACCATATCTTAATACGTAATTCTACATTATTTTTTTCATAAAGCCTAATGAAACTCAAAGAAGTGTTATAATAAAATACAGAAGGTTGAATAAGATTTCGGATTATTTTTTTTTCAAATGTGTTTTTATGTTATTTGTGTACGTGTGCGTTGTATTACTTTTTTTTGTTTATACTGGATAGATGGTTTAGAAAGCACATTGATACAATACACTAAGGCTGGTTTTTTTAAAGTTACTAATAAGGGAATATTATGTTTTTTGTTCAAATTGCTGCGTTTGATGTCATTAAATATTTTCTGTGGTATTGGATCTGTATGGTTGCCTTAAAATATGATGCCACTCAGTGGGCATCGAGTCCCATGAAGTACGTGTTCTAAATACTGCCTGAGGAGCACCTACCTATTGTACATGCAGTAAAGATTGAAGAAGGAGGTTGATTATGCTCGAGTCCTTTCTACAGGCCAGAAAATGGCAAACGTTAAATGCAGAACATGCACAGTCTGAAAGCATATGTTTTGTAATGCATTCATATTTCCTTCAGGAAATATGAAGGGTTTGACGCGCTTTTATTTTGGACCTTAAGTACAAAATGGAAAATTGCTGTGTTCTTACAATAAAGAAAGAGGTTGGCTAACATATGACATGCTTCAGTAAAGTAAAAAAAAAAAGAAACTATGAAGTGCCATGAACGACTATGCAGTAGGTAAACAATTGCCCGAGTGGGCGCTGTGCGGTTTGCAACCAAAAAAACCCATAATGAGTAACTCAAGTGAACATTCGAATGCTGCCTGTGCCAGTGAGTGCAAGTTATTTAGGCACGTTCTCATGTGATGGGAGTTGATATGTCTCACAATGTGACAAGTCCGTTTTCACTGGCTTAGTAGTTGCCCAAGTCACAAATTGTGCATCATGGAAGGAAGGAGGACATGGGACTCTATTGACTAGATAGAACTAGATTGGTGGAGCTGTAGTGCACGTTAGTTCAAACAGTTTTAATCCACAAGGCAGAATAATTGCACGTATAGTTTCAGTTTGCGGAATGACATCTAGTCACAAATCGAGGCAATTAACTTTAAAGCCTGGCTAGTACCATACAATTTAAAATGTAATACCTCGAAGGCAAGATTCCACTATAAAGAGTTACCACAGCTGGGCTAGATTACCGCATGCCAGTTAGCATGGCAGAACCAGACTCCATTATGCCCAAATAGAAAAGCAAATTCCATTCGTCTTGGGAGGATAGCTCAGGGGCAACGCGCTTGCCTTGGAAGCAAGACGACACAGAGTGTAAGGGAGGAAAGGTCCTTGAGACCCCCTCCCCTTCCCTCCATTCCAACCCACGTGCAGATTATGATTTGTCCACCGGCCACCCATGCGCCTGTGGCTAGGGATGTGGGATGGCTGCGGGACGACCCATATGTATGCACACATTGACCAGAAAGCTGATCCCAGACTCCATTTTTGTACCACAACCAGACTCATTTTGTACATGGTACCACAGGCCTCAAACAAAGGTTGCCTGCAGAGCTCCAGCTCTCCCCTCGAGATCGCGCACAGCGAGTCAGTCATCTCCCTCACCCTCCTCCCCTCTGCGTCCCTGCAGAAGGCCTGTTCCAACCGGAGACTAGACGCGAACAAGCTACATGACAAACACTGTATCTTTCACCTTCAGCAGTTCATTGCTGACCTGTGAATGACCTGGCAAAGGCTTGGGTTTGAGGAAAACAATTCATCTCCACAAACATGCCCTGTTCCCTTGCAGACCCCACATTTATGACATATACTGTGGATAACCCCCCAACCTTGTTCTCCGTATGAAGTAACAGATACAGACCCTACACCTGTGTGCCACTCTGTTTCACCCACACTACTAATCCCGCTGTAAAGGTTATAAATCCCCTCCAGTAGGAATGTATGAAGGGGCTGATTCTTGGAAACGAAACAAGAAGATCTCTACTTATTTTACTGCACATAAAACTATTGGTCATATGTTTAGGCCACATACTGTTGAACAAAACTTGTTCTTTGAAAAACACTCACACTAACGTATGATATGTCAATTCACTTGTTCAATATAACGCAAGGTACAAGATCCAGATGCTCACTGGCTTTTCAAATATACGTGTGTTCACAAACATGTCCAACCTGCATATGGTTCCAAATGTATACAATGCAAGACGGTAAAGCCACAAGGCTGTTGTAGATAGAATTTACTTTGTAACATGGTGCTTATGATAAACGTAAACGTGTAACCTATATTATGAACATAGTTCACATATTGTTCAATGTACCTGCCACCCCAATAGCCTATTTCTACCTCGCATTCGAGTGATTCATATGTAACCCTGCAAGGTAGACTGGCTAGAGGCCACAGGGCTCTCTCTCTCTCTCCTTCTGCTGCGCCGTTTACTCAGACCCCACCTTCCTCCCCCCTCAGGCTGGGCTGACATCTAAAGGCCCTTGTTCCACTGACGATGTGAGGCTATAAAATTGTAACCTCTCACCCCTCCGCTGAGCCTGCACCAAGTATCCACCCTCTCCCCCAAACCCCTAGACCCGCAATAGCACCATAAACTTGCTCCACACCCCTAGACTTTGGTTAAAGAAATATGGGCAATAAGCCTCCCATCTCACCGCCTTCTGATGTACCAGCTATGCACCCTCTGACCAGTTAGTATCCCAGCTCACCCCAACCCCGACTGACCATGGTGGCAATAGATTTACTCCTGTACTAACAGACTATAACGATGTCCCCCACTAGATCTAACATAGAAGAGTGATAGAGGTATCCCTGAAATGTGCCCCCCCGACCCCACCGAGAAGCCACCAGACCTTGTGAAGCAGTCCATTTATTGTATAGTATTTTTGATAAAGAAACACGAACACCTACAGTTGTGTGCTATTTTTCTTGTGATGTTAGAATAACGATTTGTAGGATTTACAGGGCATTATGAATTATAGTCAACACTGAATGAGTATGCGTGGCCACAAGGGCAAATGTTAGTGCAGCAGAGATGTATCAACTAGACTAGACATTGCCTGACCCAGCGCTCCGCCCAGACGAGTCCAGCTGACCTATGAGCATCACCGTGACACCACGTGGAGCCTCACCAATCCTGAAGCTTGAACCATACATATTTCATACTGTTTACCCCCCATTGCTCAATCTCATCGAATCATGTAATCCCTAGTCCCCACATCATAGGTGATGTGGTTTTGTAACAAAAAGGTAGATGTTTTCTGATGTTTGGCAGAGCGCTCTTGGAGTTTGCGGAGTCCTCTGCTTGCCCTATTTTGGTTTTGGATAAACTTTACTTTTTATCTTCACCTGCACTTGGACCTGGTCTCATTCCCTTCTGGGGTGTGTCTGTTATTGACTCTCATTGGGGAGTTTGGTATTGTATTTTTGGGGGACGCTCCCCGAGTCACGCTTAGAAACCTCTGTGTATTAAGCGCGTTAAAAAAACAAATTACAATTATACCCAATTCGAACAGCTAAGAAAACAGATAGGGTACATGATGCCTATTTTGCACAATAAGGCTAGATTGGTAAGGTATTATCGTATTGAATGAGATACTCTTCATTAAATAATCCAAACTCAGAATAGGCTTACACTGAACTATCATGTTATCAATTTTAAATGAACAAGAACAAATATTCAGAAAATAGGTTTTAAGCTTTAATGAAAACGAAAATAATTTATAATAAACTGTGCAACATCTATTTAATATGCTACAAGGAAATGGACAGTATGCACATTACAAATCCTCTCATGGATGGCGTGAAATATGCCGATAGGCTTGCACTTTATTTGATTGTTAGTACCAGTAAAAATGATGGAACATTATCCTTTCACATGTAACAAAAGTCAGTTTACATTGAACTTTACATTGTATGTTGGTGCAAGTGTCGGTTTCCTTGAAACCGGGAATACACAGACCCATATCAATCACTTTGAGCCAAGCTAATGGACACACATGTTTTTACCAAAGTCAAAGGCCTGTTTTCACTATATTAACAAAAAAGCCAAATATGAATACCAAAATCAGGACTTTAATGGTATTATTATGTTAAGCTTACTTGGGAGGCCACCCTGGTTAAGAGTTTGAAGAATGCATAGTCAGTCAGTAAAGGGGACTTCTAAATAGACCCTTATCTTAGCAATTAGGCCTCATGTAGACTGTGTGTTCCATTAATGCAGCCTATTAAAATGGATCTTTGTTCTAAAGAGAACAGGCGGTTCTTTTGCTAACAGGAGCGAACAACCCATGTAATTTAAGTTAAGTTGTACAGTAAAATGCTCTGCACAAAACAATGTATTTAAAGTAATACATTGGAAAAAGAGTGTTGGGTATAACTTAAGAATTGTTAGTACAATTTGAAAAACAAAACCAGATCGGAATTCAGCAGACTGAGGAGAATCAGATGCATGTATTACAATGTATGACTTATTAATAATTGAAAACATTTTAATAACTTTTTTGCATGCAGTCAAAAAAACAAAAAAAGCCTTCAGATTCAGAATATTCTTGCAAATCTGGACCTATAATTCTTAATATCAGGTTTCCATAAAGACAATCAGGAAAATATTCTATTCCAATTTGGATCTCACATTCCTGAGGGGAGGATTACCTCAAAGCTAACACATCTTTTTATGGCAGATAGTTCAATGGGCAAAAAACAAATAAGGGGACCCTACTAGCTGAGAGTAAGGAATATGTTACTTACCTGTAAATTCTGTTCTCCAGCATTGGGATCTTCATAGATTCACATGCTGTTTGAATATGCTTTGTCACCAGGCTGGAAATCCTCAGTAACATTAAAGCAGTTTTCATTTGAATTTTAAACTGCAGTCACTTTAGTGTTCTCCTACAGTTGTTTTGGGTCATCTTGCCCCTCAGCCAATAAGCAGAGTCTCCCTTAGCTCCACCCCTGGAGGCAGGCCTCTAGATAAGTGTCAAACAAGGCCTTTTTTACACATTATAAGTTTGTAAATACACCTTTTACCTTTAATGCATAGCAATATACACAAGCTGAGAGCATAGGGCAGGTGCCTTGACAAACTAGAGCACCTCCTTTGATTTTCATCTGCATTGATAAAATTGCAGACTGTGAGGTAGCAGTCTGAAAACAGACATTTATACTCTAAGCTCAGCGCACGGAGCCTTTCTGACAACCTGAGATAAGGGCTTGTTTCTGTTCAAATTCTATTGTGTTTTGTGTCTTTAGATGGTCAACGAGAGAACAATTCAAATGCTTATGTATTTTCTCGGCATTTTAGGATCTTGTCAGTAATAAGATAGAAAACAGTTAAAATTGGAAATTATCTTTTCTAACCAACAAATTATGCTTTTTTTCAGTGATTGCATGTTTGCACTGTACACAAAAAGAAATCTCGGAGTTCCTGTGTTGTGTTCACTTATCATCAAGCTGCATCTAGATGTTGTGTTCATACACATCAATATATAGCAGAACGTTTTCCACAAATGTTATCCGTTTGAAACCAGACATCTCTGCCACACAACCTTTTCTTATGTGTTCTATTCATTTTAGTTCAGTGATGTTTTGGTTGCCTGTTGCATACTTTACACTTTTGCAGAGGCAAATCAATTTTACATGAGAGGGTTGATTAAAAAACAGTGTGTAAATACTCTCAGCTCAAAACCTAATCTCTAACACAGATGTTCCTTTTGTGAGAAGGTGCATATGCTCCGCGCCCTATGCTTTATCGGTTAATTATGAAGGGAACATTCTCGGTCACAATGATTTCCATAGTTTTAACTTTTTGCATGTATCGTTTGGATGTCGCATACATTTTTGCTCTCATGCAAAGAGAAAACTAATTTTTACTCCTTTGAAATCACATCTACTCTCAATGTTTAAAAAAGGGAAGTAAAATACTTCTACCTCATAATCTTATCTGGAACATTGCCTGGAGACCACCTTCTGATTAGAGTAGCGCTTGTGAAAGTGCCAAGAAGAGGCATATGCGGGGCAGGCAGGAGGGTTGTATGTGAATCTATGAAAGATACCAATGCTGGAGAAGAACAAGTTACTTCTTACCTTGTAACGTTCTTTCGACGGGATGTTCCTCCGACGTATTCCTCATCTTAGATATACCTCCTTCCAGCTCTGCTGGCCTCGGAAAATTTTTCTCTAGAGGGCGCTGCGCTTCGACGTCCTCCGAGTCGATGTCCCTCGGCAGCCGCCGTATCGACGTCGACGTCATCCTGCCTATAAAGGCCGCGCGCAGCGTCCGTTGCTCAGTTCCGTTTTGTAGCCCACAATAATACTTTCTGGACTAGACTAATCACCCTGAAGGAGCGTAAGCTGCAACAACAAGGGAAGTAGAACTGCGGGGATGGATGGGAGGGTCGATGAGGAATACGGAGGAACATCCCGTCGAAAGAACGTTACAAGGTAAGAAGTAACTTGTTCTTCGAAGGGATTGTGTCCTCCGACGTATTCCTCATCTTAGATAGGCTCCCATAGCAGTATTCTATTACTGGAGGAGGGAGTACTGACTTCACGCTGTCTTCTATTGATGAATAGAATGCAGTACAGCCCTTCCAAACCTAGTCTCTTGACTGGAGGAGGAATCCAAATTGTAAAAACGTGTAAAGGTATGGACAGACGACCATGTAGCGGCCGCACAGATGTCTTTGACCGGCACGCCTCTTTTGAGGGCCGATGAAGCTGCAATAGAGCCCTAAGGTTTTGAGGGGGCTCTTTCCCTGCCAGTTTATAACATTCCAGAATGGCTAGAATGATCCATCTGGAAATGGTCTGCTTAGTTATTGGTAACCCCAGCTTGTGACCTGCGTAACCTACAGACAGCTGGTCTGCCTGTCTTATCCTGGCTAGTCTACTGATGTAAAAACTTAAAGCCCTTCTAGGGTCTAGCCTGTGTAACCTCTCTTCCTCTTTCCCCGGGTGAGGAGGAGGATAGAAAGATGGTAGGGTAATCCTCTGAGTGATATGGAATTCAGAAACCACCTTTGGGAGGAAATTAGGCTTCACTTGCAGGACAACTTTGTCTTTGTGAAATATTGTGTGAGGGGGTTTACAAGAAAGAGCTTGTAATTCGCTCACCCTTCTAGCAGATGTAAGTGCTATTAATAAAACAGTTTTAAGGGTAAGGAATCTTAACGAACAAGAATGGAGTGGTTCGAAAGGTGTGCCCATCAGGAAAGTTAGTACTAAGTTTAAATCCCATAGGGGAACTTGGAATGGTCTTGGGGGATAAACATTGGTTAACCCCTTTAGAAACTGTATTACCAAGGGTAATTTGAAATAGGATGGTTCTTCCGCAGTGCGCTTAAAGATGGATAGCGCTGCGAGATAGCCCTTAATGGTGCCAACTTGAAGGCCTGAATTTGCCAAATATAGTAGGAAGGACAAAACCATTGGTGTACCACATGAAAAAGGGTCGCTATTCTGTTCTCTACACCAGCTGCAAAATCTGTTCCAACGGCAGCGGTATAAAGACTTTGTTGCTGGCCTCCTTGCCGAAAGCAACACCTCCATAATATCATCAGGGAGGTCCCAATCCTTGTACCTCAGCCTTTCAGAAGCCAAGCGTGAAGGTTGAGGGTTTTGATGTCTGGATGGAGAACCTGACCTCCCTTCTGTGAGAGTAGGTTCTCTCTGAGTGGAAGTCGAATTGGAGGGCAGATGGACAAGTCTAGAAGGTCCGGGTGCCACGTTCTCCTGGCCCAATCCGGGGCAATTAGGATCATGGTTCTCCGGAATCTTCTCAACCTCCTGATCATTTGAGGAATGACAGGGACCGGTGGGAACGCGTACATAAGCAGAAACTCCCAGTCCACTATGAACGCGTCTCCCAGAGCTCCTCTCGGGGGAAATTCCCTTGAGCAGAACAGGTCGCATTTCCTGTTTAGGCTGGTGGCGAACAGATCTACCCGAGGGGTTCCCCAAAGGGCGAAGATCTCTTGAAGGACTTCCTGAGCTAGCTCCCACTCGTGGGAGACTGTGCTCTGCCTGCTCAGAGTGTCCGCTGTCAAGTTCTTCTCTCCGGCTAGGTGAACTGCCGATAGAGAGATTCCTTCTTGGATTGCCCAAAACCAGAGCTGCATCGCCTCTCTGCACAGGGGTAGTGATCCTACGCCTCCTCTTTTATTGAGGTAATGCATGGCCACCGTGTTGTCCGTCATTATCAGGACGTTCTTCCCTTGTACAGCTGGCAGGAACGCCTTCAGCGCAAGTCTGATGGCTCTCAGCTCTGACAGGTTGATATGTAGTCTGGACTCCGATGGAGACCAACGACCGCTGATGGTCAAGTCGTTGGCGTGGGCTCCCCACCCCGTGAGTGAGGCATCCGTGACTACTGTTATCTCCGGCCAGGGTTGCCAAAAATGTTCTCCTTTCAGAATGTTCTCCTGACAGGCCCACCACTGAAGGTCTCGAGCCACCCTGTCGGGAACCTGAAGAAGATCTGTCATTCTTCCTGAGAATTGTGACCACTGAGTCCTCAGTGCCCACTGGAGGGATCTCATTCTCAGGGGAGCCTCTGGCACTAGGAAAATGCAGGATGCCATGAGGCCTAGCAACCTCAAAAAGTCGAAGGCTGGGAGACGTTGGGCATTTTGAAACTTGGTAACCATCTGTAGAATATCTTGAGCCCTCACCTCTGGTGGCGAGGCTTTTCCCAGGGAAGTGTCCAGGATCGCTCCTATGAACTGGAGTCTCTGCGATGGTATCATTTGTGACTTCTTTAAATTGAGGGAGAAGCCCAGTCTGTGAAGGGAGTGGCACATGTGATTTAGTTGGATCTGAGCTTGTTCCGAAGAGACAGCCCTGATCAACCAATCGTCCAGGTAGGGGTAAACATGAATCCCTTCCCTCCTTAGACTTGCCGCCACTGCCGACATTAACTTGGTGAAGACCCTCGGGGCAGAGGTCAGCCCAAATGGCAGCACTCGAAATTGATAGTGAGAGTTGCCAATTGCGAACCTCGGTTATTTCCTGTGTTTGAGATGGATAGGCACATGGAAATAAGCGTCCTGAAGGTCCAGAGATACCAACCAGTCCTGGAACTGAAGGGCCTGGAGGATCTGAGAAAGAGTGACCATCTTGAATTTGTCCTTTCTGAGGAATTTGTTCAATTCTCGCAAGTCCAAGATGGGTCTCAGTCCTCCGTCTTTCTTTGGAATGAGAAAGTAAAGGGAGTACCAGCCTTTGTTCCTCTCCGCTACAGGTACCGGTTCTATGGCACCTTTCTCTAGCAGGTCCAAAATTTCCTGCAAGAGGAGCGGATCTGGAGCTTTCTGAGAGCTGATCCCTGGTGGATGACTCTGAGGTATGCGTAGGAGAGGCAGGCAGTAACCTTGGGCAACTGTTTCCAATGCCCAAGCATCTGACGTGATAGCCTGCCATTCCGCCAGATGTTGAGTCAACCTGCCTCCTACAGGTGTCCTGTGAGGGAAGTCCTCAGAGTGGTTTTGGGGCGGCTGATGCAGATGCCGATGGTAAAGAGGCACCTGCTGTTGCTGCGGCCTTTGAATATCTACCCCGTCCACCTCGGGTAGTTCTTCTTTGTCCCCTTTGAGCCAGTCGTCCTCTACCTCTTCCGAATGCGGAGTAGAAGCGAAAGGACTTGCCTCTCGCAGAGGTTCCTGTGGGACAAAAAGGTGTCTGACAGATTGCAGCGCCTAGGGATTTTGCTGCTGCTTTTGAAGTTTGCAGTTTTTCTAAACTGTCATCCGCCTTTTTCCCAAACAAAGAAGAGCCATCGAATGGCATGTTCAAGAGCCTGGCTTGCACATCTGGGGCAAAACCAGACTTTCTCAACCAAGCAAATCTCCTGGTTGTTGTACTTGCCGCCATTGCTCTGCTGATACTGTCAGCCGAATCAATGCCCGTCTGGAGGGATTTGCACATAGCGTCTTTACCGTCCTGTATGATATTCAGGAACGCCTCCCTTTCTTCTCCCTCCGGGATGCAGTCAGCCGCTGTAGAAGCACACTCCCAAAGTGTATGGCTGAATCTAGCAAGGGTGCAAGTAGCATTCACAGATTTTAACGCCATGCTACATGCCGAAAAAACTTTCTTTGCCATAGCATCATATTTTTTACCGTCCCTGTCCTGTGGGACGGTAGGATAAGCCGTCTTGACATCGGTAGAAGATGCTGCCTGTACCACCAGACTTTCTGGGGATGGGTGTTTTGACAAAAACTCCGGGTCTGTAGAGGATACCCTGTATTTTGTAGAAAGTCTTTTATTTACTGCCGGGACGACATCTGGGGTTTCCCAGTTTGTCAATCTTCCTCTGAAGAGCTTTATGGAAAGGCACCACCGGATCCTCCTGTGGGCCTTTATCAAGAATATCCGTGAGGTCATCTTGTTGGAAAGATTGTGAAGGTGCAGACCACCCCATAAACTCTGTGATCCTGGCCATTAAGGCTCTATAGGGGGTTTCAGCATGCTCCCCCGGGTCTGGCCTAGCAAACTCCACCTCAGGGGAAGTGTCTAACCCACTTGCCTCATGTAAGGAATCATGAAGATCCTTTAACCTGCGTTCTTCAGAGGAAAATTCCTCTCTAAATGGGGTTACAGGTCCCTGCAACTCAAATGTGTCTTCCTGTTCAGACAATTCACCCTCTTCCAAAATTGAGAACATAGTTCTCAATTGTTCTGAACTCATAAAGGGAGTAAATCCCATTTCTAAGGCAGAGGGTGCCGAACTTGTCATTATCGGCCTCGAAAACGTCGATGTCGTCGACGCCGACGTCCAAGGCTTCGAGCGTGGCGTCGAAAACAAAGGCGGAGGCCTCGATGACCTCGACAGAATTGGGATTCTACTCGACAATCTCGAAGCCATCGTCATCGAGGACCTGGGGATAGTCATAGTCACTGGGTGTGTCGTGACCGTGACTTTTCTTGGCGTCGACGCTGGTGTCGAAGGTCCCTTCGACAACGGCGTCGAAGACACCGACCTCGGCGTCGACGGAACCTTCGAGGAAGGTTTGGAGGTCATAGTCCTACTCGTGGGTTCGAGACGCGCTCGAGAGGTTTCCTTCGCCGGGTACTTCGACTCACGGCGTTTTTGACCTTCGGGTCTTTCGACCAGAGCATCGCTCTCGGCAGTCTTCGAGGGGGTCGAGGCCGCTTTCTCGAAGACGCTCATCATATTTTTGCGGAATTCCTCCCATTCAGCCCGGGAACTATGTTTCGTGGGGCAAGGGATTCTTTTTGGCGAAACAGAGGAAGAGGAAGACGGAGAAGGGGGATCTTCGACGTCTCCTCTTCGAGTGCTTCGATCTCGAGGAGTGATGGGACCCACTGCGAGACCTGGAGCGCGAATGGTGACGAGGAGACGAGTGTCTCGACTTCGTCGACGAAGAAGAAGCTTTAAAAGTCTTACCTTTCTCCAGCTTCCCCCTACGCTCCTTCAGGGCCTTAGCTGTCATGGACATACAGTCCTCGCACTCCGAACAATGGTGTTCAGCTCCCAAACACCACAGACAAACTCTGTGAGGGTCAGTCAGCGACATCTTTTTTCCACAATCTCGGCATTTTTTGAAGCCGGATCGAGGAGTTGTCGGTTGCGACGAGGAAGCCATCGAGTACGGATCGAATAACTCGAGGTAAATAGGATTAATCTGACAAGAACTGAGCAACGGTATTCCGAGGCACTGAGTAAGCGCGGAAAAACGGAACTGAGCAACGGACGCTGCGCACGGCCTTTATAGGCAGGATGACGTCGACGTTGATACGGCGGCTGTCGAGGGACATCGACTCGGAGGACGTCGACGCGCAGCGCCCTCTAGAGAAAATTTTTCCGAGGGCAGCAGAGCTGGAAGGAGATATATCTAAGATGAGGAATACGTCGGAGGACACAATCCCTTCGAACAAGAGTTCTAGTTAAGCAACTAGTTCATTCTTCAGCAATGGATCTTTCATAGATTCATATGCTGTTTGAAAAAATTTAAAACCCATATGCACATACACACAGAATGCAAAACAGGCAGAGGAAATAATCAAACCTTCAGGAAAAGCTTGCCTCATGTGAACAGATGCAAAGCACTGCTTGTCCAACCCTGGACTCCTCTATGGAATCCCTGTCTAAGCAGTAGAACCTTGTGAACATGTGGGTAGACATCCACACGGGAACCCTGCAAATATCAAACAGCAAGACACCGGATAGGAAGGCAGTGGTCGAAGAAACAACCCTTTTGGAGTTCCCCATAGGCCCACCAGAAAGTGGCCTGTTAGCGATGCAGTGGCCATCGGCAGATGGACGGCATAGAAGGTCCCTTACCCACAACTATGGGACCAAAAGCCTCGAAATGAGATGACTTGGAGAACTGCTTGGTGCAGGCAACTGTGATGGATCCAGGGAATTAGTCCCTTCTTAATAAGGGGGAGCCCCACCACCTCTGTGATGCTAGGTAGGTGAGCCTGCTCTGCAACTCCCTTCCTATGGGGTTGAGGCAAGTGGGACCTCACATGGACAGACTCCCTATGATGGTTCAGAAATGAGAGGCGAACACAAAGTTGTAATATTTTCATTGTCAGACATCTTTATTAAGTTGTCAAAATTATATAAACTGTCCTGGTGTCCAAAACATACTAATCTGACCCTCGCACTAAAAAGGAACTAAAAGTGTAAGGAAAATATCTTATATGTGTTTGGCAAAAACTGTTCACAATTAAAGCAAGTAAATAAATCCAACAGAAATAGTATTTTCCAAGGAGAAATCCTTGGAGACAGCGTGTGGTTCCCTTCTCCTGGATGTCTCAAGTAGAATGGCAAAAGTGTCTTCACAGTTTAAGGATGGCAATAGTGTATTACAACAGTTCCCTTTGTTCCTTATAACTGGTTCAGGAAGTTTATGTGCAAACAACATGTCCCATACAATGCTCTTTCTATGTTTCTTTACACTGAGTTCACAAACCAAAAGGTGTCTTATTCACTATGAGATATTCCACGCACGGTTCTCTTTAACCTCTTTGTTGTTTTAGCTGACCACCTGGTGTACTTGGCCATCAGAAATCCTTCTGTGAGCTCTTCAGGTCTCTGAAGGTGTCCCTTCCACCAGGTATTTGAATTCAACAGATAAAGGGTATTTTTTCAATTTCACAACTTCAACTTGCTTGTTTTCTTAGAGTCTCTGGTATACTTGTTTTACCATTGTTTTGCAAAGTAATTTTCTTTCTGCGACTGAGTGGAATTCCTGGTATACCCCTCCAACCCTCACCAGGAATCCTATAGTAGGGTTCCTCAGATCCTCTGCTGTACTCTCCTGCCAGGTAAAATCCCAACATTTTAACAGGATTATTTAACTTCAGCTTGTCTGGTGTTTTGACTGCAAGGATTTCCTTTCATCTCGTTCTTGGATCCCCTGGTATACTCACCTGCCAGGTATCCTCTAGCTACAATGCCTTATTTTACTTTATATTTCAAATGGATTGCTTCTTGATGTCCATCCTGACACTGAAGGGTTAATTCTGTTGTGCATTGGGTTACTGGTCACAAAGCAATTTCTGTACCGTCAACAGTAGTTACCTTTTCAGTTGTTGGTTTTGTGCATAAGGGAAGTCCCATTTCTGTTGCCAGATCTCCATCTATGCAATTACCAACTGCTCCGCTGTCTATATATGCCTCTATGGCATGCATCCATGACAGTCGTTGGTGATTGATCAAGGTTACTGGTAGGGCGAAATATGAGGTCTGTGACTCATCCTTCTCGCTGTACAAGCTGACCTCTACGCTTGCCGGGACTGGTAGTTTTCTGATTCCTTTCCATAATCATCTTTTTCTGTAGCGCTTACCACCTTCCTTGGAGGTTTCACTGGGCATTCTTTGAGGTAGTGACCCGATTTACCGCAGTATAGGCATAACTGTAGCTGTCGCCTCTTGTCTCTTTCACCCTTGGTTAAAGGGGGTCGTACTCCTCCAATATGCATGGGTTTTGTGGTATTTTCTGATGGACGTTGAACATCATCTTTTGAACGTACGTACATTGCACGATTTTCGAGTCTACTTCGGTCTGTTCTTCGATCCTGTAATCTGTGGTCCAACTGAACTACCAGGTTGATAAACTCTGCACAGTCTTTAGGTGGGTCTACCACTTGAGCAAGGACATCCTTCAGGCCTCCTCGTAGGCCCAGACGAAACAATGTGGTTCTTTTATCTTCTGGCCACCCCGCTTCTACAACATCTATTAAAGGTGGCAATACAAGTCAGCAAATCTTGATTCCCTTGGCGGAGGGACAGGAGTTTGTTATCAAGAGCTTGTCCATGCAAGTGTCGAGCAAATAACTTTTCCATCGCCTGTTGAAAACCCCTGAAGTTCTGCAATAATGGGTCATCCCGGCTCACTAAAGGTACCGACTAGTCTGCGGCACTTCCACTCAAATATGATAACATGAAGGCCACCCTTGCCTGGTCGTTTGAGAAAGCCCCAGGCCTACAAAGACAATGGAGGCAGCACTGGTTCATGAATGTTGCGTACTTTCTGGGGTCTCCATTAAACGGTTCTGGTGGTGCCAGGGGTACTGCTCCTGGCAACGTTATCTTTACTGGATTGACTGATGGTGTAGCGACGGATGGGGCGAATCCTGGCAATGGAGCCTGCCCTGCCTGTGTTTGTAATAGCTGTTTGCTTTGTTCATCGGTATGGTGTTTTGTGACTATTAACTCTCATCTTAAGGCATTGGTTTCCTGCCGGGCTGCGTGTACCTCAGCGCATAATTGTCCCAAAAGCTGGGCTAACTGATCAGTTTCAGATGTCTCCAGATGCCCAGGCTGATAAGGTTTAAAGGCTTTGTGTTCTGTCACGCTGACCTGGTATCCCCGGGGGCGTCTGGAAGGCTCTGAGATCTGGAACCTTGGATGCGAAGTTGCCCAGTGCTGAATAATGAATCTTAGTTATTTGTAGGGTGAACTATCCGTCCTGCGTTTCTTGTGCAGGGGTGCTTGACGTTTGTTGGCGAGCTGCCTGAGTTGCTTCACTGGTGCAGTACGCCTTCCTTGGGTGCAGGCCTGCTGTGACCCTGAATCTGCTGGTAAGCAGGTAGGTTTGTTAATTGTAAGTCTTTGTTCTGTTTATGGTGGGAATTCGTTAATGTCTTTATCTCCTTTTCAGGTGGGAAGGTCTTGATGCTGGCGTGCCGGATGGAGAGGCACGTTTTCTAGGTAAGAGAGAGAAAGCGCGAAGCGCAGCGCCTTTATTGTCTTTTAAAGCTAACCTGTGGTTTCTTCTTCTTCTCCTCACAGACCGCTCTGGTGCTGCGAGTGGATGTGAGCGGGATGAAAAACAGGCCCCCGGAATCCGTTAAGGTAAGTACATTGCTGTGCGGTTGTTTAATATTGAATGCAAACCTGAATAGGTCTCTTTTCCTTTGCAGATGTTGCTGTGGTGCTCCGGATGGAAGCGGGGTGTAGCGCAATGGAATTCAGGTAAGACTGATGGAATTCGATGTTTTGGAAGCGCACGTTCCAATAGTGTTTTTCCCTTTTTCGTTATTGCAGGGAGCAATGTTCGAACAGCAGCTGCGGTAGCGGTTCGCCGGAAGTCCTTAAGCTAGTACTCACAGGTGAGTGATGTTTCGTCTTCTCTCGGTTTCCACAGATTGCAGCCCAGTTGAGATGCTGAGTGCTGGATGTTGTTTTCTCAGGTATGACAGAATAATCTTGTTCTTGCAGGATTACAGGAAGATGCTGAAGACCAGAAGCTGGACACGGTGAGCGTCACGCTGCGGGTTGCAGAATAACACGAAGTGTGTTCTGCAGTCAGGGTGTGGTTTGTATATCCCAGGTAAAGTAGTACCAGGGAAAGTAGTTCCAGGCCTGCCACACCCAAAACACTAGACGGCATGGCTTGGTTCTTAGAACTAGACTGTGTGGGTGCTTCCATGTTCAATTTAAAGGCCCATGTACATAAATGGGACCTAGTTTGAACAGCCCTTCCTTCCTACATATGAGCCTGGTGCCAAAGGCGCCAGGACTGGCTCCAGGAGCCCTTTTGCAGTGGTTTTAAGGCCCTTATGGTTCTGGTGGGAGCCTGCTTGTGGCACAACTTGTGCCCCCTCACAGCGGTCATGACATTATATTTTAGCATCGTTCTCTCCTTCTAGGTTCACGATATCCTTACTCATGGCATTTCGACTCTTGTGTCATCCTTGGGTCGTCATATATTCTATATGCGAGTCCGTCCTGGCCTTCGTGACGTCACCATTCGTCTTCCATCAAGGCCTGTTAGGCAGAAACCTGTGCAGTTCCCTCTGGGACCACTGCAAAAGATTTAAGTCTACAGGTGTTGGCAGTAAACCCACTTGGTAGCAGTCTGTACCACACAGATTCACTGTGGTAGCTGTGGCTGAGCAGTCAGACTTCCCTCAAGAAGAGTTAGGCAGTATACAGAGAATACACAATAGGTACAGAGGCACAGTAGCACAAGCAAACACTGACCAGAGCTAGGTGTAAAAGTATAAACGTATTTATTAAAGGTACACTCATAAATTACACTAGCACAATAGAAAACATAAGAAAGTCAAACACAGTTACTATTACTCATATGTACATCCCTAATCATTTGTTGGTCAATTCTAAGTTAACCCCACTTATTTCCAACCAGAGGTGAGCGCTTAACGTTAGATGACACTCCAACAAGTATTACCAAAAGGGAGGGAAAAGGCAGAAATAACGAGAGCAGTAGGTAAAACACTTTTCACATAAGGTTAGCAAAGACAGTCAATGGTGGAACAAGGAGAATTAGTTCGGGGCCCGCTTTAGAGGGAGCCAGGCGAAAGCTGTGCCCAAGATCACACAATGTCATCAGTCTTTGCAGGTGAGAGAAAAAGGTTTTACTACGGTTCTGAAAAGTTTAGTTAGCGTGTCCCAGGACTACCCAGGTTCGAGAGCCGAGGGCTAAATCTACCCCGTACAATCGGTGGCAAGGGAGGCCGGGCGGAACACAGTACCTTTAAAAGTGGAAAGGATCCTCCAGCGGTGGTAGTTGTTCCTGGTAGTGGGTGTAAGTCGCGGCGTCGTCCAGGGGAAGAGGTGATCCCGACGTGGAGGAAAGCTGCAGATCGTTGCACTACCAGGGAAGAGACCAGCCGTGGAGTTTTCCGGTCACAAAGGATTTTTACCCCTCTTTCGCGGTTGAGGTAAAAAGTGGTATCCCGGTTGCCAGGGTGCTTGGCACAGGCAAGGCGGCCACAAGATGCTTCGGGACGGCGAAAAGAAGGCAGCAACTGGTTGTCCCCACCAGTTAAGGGAAGAAGACTCTCCGGCGGGAGATCTCCTCTGTCGTCGGGAAAAGTGGTGAGACGGTTCTGCAGGGCTTCACCGGTGGTGTCGTCTTGGCAGGTCGGCTCGGCTTCTCCCTCTTCGGCTTCTTAGGTCCTGTGGCGACTTCTGAAGAACCAGTCCCAAAAACCCTGCTTTTATGCAGCAAACCCCCATTCATACAGCCTAGCTGTCACTCAAACATGCTAAGTGCTGAGCGGGGTGGCTCACCACTTGGGCCAATCACACTAGAGTGCAACATGGGTTGGCAAGGCAACTCAGTCCAGGGTGCCTAAACCCCCTCCCACACCCCCTGTGGTACCCAGACAGAATGGCACCACTTTGGAGGGCTTCTGTGCAGAAGCCCGCCAAAAGTGGAACAAAGGCTCGACTCGGGTTCAGGGTTACTGAAGTGAACCTAGACGCCATTTTGGCGGCGAGTTCTGGCAAAAAATCCCAACCGGTGAATTTATATTAAATAAATAAACCGGCGGTATCTTTAACATTGCACCAAAAAGTGGTGCATTAAAAACAATGGGAAATCCCATTGGGAAATATTCTGGTGGAATATTTCCGTGGTATCCGCTGCCACCAGCCAGAACTCGGCGAGGGGGGACGGGACAGTACCCCCTCGACAACAGACCCAGTGGCAATCTAATTGCCCCTACCAGTACTTCCACAGTAAGATGGTTTGTACTGGTTAAGTTCCTAAGTTAAGACTAGTAAAGTCAATGGTAACTTTACAGACCCAGGGAGACAGTAGTCAGTCCCAGGGTGTGGAGTCTATGTTTGGGGGTCTCTAGGACACCCCTGTGCTACTGCACTGAGGGTGCTGTGTAACACACATTCAAAAACCAATGATGGCCTATGGGGAAAATTACCCCCTAGCCCATAAGCACATAGCAAGTCACAGCAACACTCTCAAGTCATGTCCAAGAGTGAGGGTAAGAGAGTCTCACTCTTGGCAGGAGAAAAAAATAAACCCCAAAAATCCAGCAAAGCTGCTGGGGGACTCAATAGGTTAGGAAATTCAGCCTAAACAGAGAATTCTTCCTAACACTCCCCCCCCCCCCCAGACTAAGGGACAGGAGGATTTAATCCACTCCTGGATGAACCTCATACCTCTAGTCGATGACATACATGCTAGAGAGTCCATCAGCATTTTGATGGTGACACCCTGACCTGTGCTCAATGGTGAAATCAAACCCTTGGAGGCAGATTGACCATCTCAATAGTTTTGGATTTTCCCCTTTCATTTGCATTAACCATCTCAAGGGTTGGTGGTCAGTCTGAATGACAAAAGTAGAACCATACAAGTATGGCCTAAACTTCTTCAGTGCCCACACAATAGCAAAGCATTCTCTTTCGATTGTTGCCCACCTTGTTTCAGGATCCTTCAGTTTTCTACTGATGAAGCAAATGGGGTGTTCCCTACCCTTCTCATCCAGTTGGCTAAGAACTGCACCTACACCTACATTGGAAGCATCAGTTTGTACAATGAAAGTTTGGTGGTAGTCAGGAGCTCCGAGTACTGGAGCTTGGCAGAGAGCTTTCTTCAGGTTTTCAAAGGCCTGATTGCATTCCTCATTCCATTTGACCTTCTTAGGGAATTTTGGAGAGGAGATCACATTCAGGGTAGAAGCTATGGTCCCATAGTTCTCAATGAAATTCCTGTAGTACCCAGTGAGGCCTAAGAAGGCTCTCACCTGGGTCTGAGTAGTAGGTGTTGTCCAATTTTGCACAGCTTCAATCTTGCTGAGCAAAGGCCTATTTCTCCACCTCCTACCTCATGTCCAAGGTAGACCACTTTACTCTGACCAATTTGGCACTTGCTTGCCTTTATGGTCAGATTGGCCTGCTCAAGAGCCTGCAAAACATGTCCTAAGTGGGTCACATGTTCTTCCCAGGAGTGGCTGAAGACTGCAATGTCATCCAAGTATGCCATGCAGAAGTCCTCCATCCCAGCTAGAACTTGGTTCACCATCCTCTGGAATGTTGCAGGTGCATTGTTCAGTCCAAAAGGCATAACCTTGAATTGGTATAGGCCAACTGGGGTAGGAAATGCAGTTTTCTCCTTGGCATGGTCTGTCAGGGCTATTTGCCAGTAGCCTGACGTAAGGTCCAGTGTGCTGAGGTACTTGGCTGCACCAAGTTTATCCACCAACTCATCTGTCCTTGGCAAAGGGTGGGCATCAGTCTTGGTGACTGCATTAAGAGCTATATAATCCACACAGAATCTCAACTCTTTGGATCCTGCCTTTGGTACTAACACTACTGGGCTAGACCATGGGCTAGTAGAGGGCTCTATTACCCCGAGATCAAGCATCTTCTTGACCTCCCCTTTGATGTGGGTTCTGACATGTTCTGACATTCTATATCCCCTGCTTTTGACTGGCAGGCAGTCACCAGTGAGTATCTCATGTTGTCCCCAAGGGGTCAAGCCTGGTGAAAGTGAGAACAGGGGGGCAAACTGATTTAACATAGCTTTGCACTCCTCCTGTTGCTCAGGGGTCAGATCTGAAGAGAGATTAACTCCTTCAACCTTTTCGTCCAAAGGTAAGCCTCTCAGGAGGTCAGGTAGACCTTCACTCTCCTCCTCCTCCTCTTCTGATGAAGCTAGAAGCAATGCTCCTACTTCTGGTCTAGAGACATAGGCTTTGAGGCGGTTGGTGTGGAAGACTCTGGGAGCTTCCCTGGGTTTGCCCAGATCCACCAGATAGTTGACCTCTCCAAGTTTTCCCACAACCTTGAAGGGTCCCATCCATTTGTCTTGCAAGGCCCTCTGCAATGCTCTGGAAGCATAACTAGAACTAGCTGGTCTTGAGTAAACTCAACCATGTTAGCCTTCTGATCATGCCAATGTTTGATCAGAGCTTGGCCAGCTTTCAAGTTGTCACTTGCTTCTGCCATCATGTGTGACATTCTCCTTCGGAGACTTATCACATAGTCAGTCACTCTGACTGGCTTGGGGGAAGGAGCACTCTCCAACCCCTCCTTAATCAGGGCCAAGGGGCCTCTGACGGGATGGCCATAGAGAAGTTCAAAGGGAGAATAACCCACTCCCTCCTGAGGGACTTCCCTATAAGCAAATAGAAGGCATGGCAGTAGAAGGTCCCACTTCTTCTTAAGGGGTTCTTCTAAGGCACCTATCATGCTCTTCATGGTTCTGTTAAATCTTTCTACCAACCCGTTTGTCTGAGGGTGGTAGGCGGTTGAGAACTTGTAGGTGACTCCGCAGGTTTTCCACATGGCCTTCATGTAGTTGGACATAAAATGTGTCCCCCTGTCAGAGATCACCTCCTTAGGAAACCCAACTCTGGTAAAGATACCAAAGAGGGCCTTAGCCACAGCCTGAGCTGTAACAGTCCTCATAGGAATTGCCTCAGGGTACCTAGTAGCATGGTATACTACAACAAGGATAAACCTGTTGCCTGAGGAGGTTGGGGGATCAAGGGGACCAACAATGTCAATCCCTCCCCTCTCAAATGGGACTCCCACAACTGGGAGAGGCACTAAAGGTGCCACATTCTTGGAACCAACCTTACCAGAAGTCTGGCAGGTATGGCAGCTCCTGCAATATCTATCTACTTCAGCCCCCATCTTTGGCCAATAAAAGTAGAGAGAGAGCCTTTCCTTGGTCTTCTTAAAACTCAAGTGACCAGCCAAAGGAATCTTGTGGGCTAGTTGCAAGAACTGTTGTCTGTTCTCTTGGGGCACTACCAGGCGTTGGTAGGCTCCAGGTTCAGATTCAGTTGGTTCACTGTAGAAGAGGCCATCTTCCCAGTGTAACCTATACTTCCCAGGCTCTTGCCCATCAGCCTGAGAAGCTGCCTGCTGGCGAAGGCCCTCCAGAGTTGGACATTCTCTTTGTCCCTTACGAAAAGCTGTCCTGCTGGGTCCACCTTCTGCCAGTAAAGACTGCAGCTCAGGATGGTCAGCCAGGTCCAGGTCTCCAATAAGTTCTGGGCCTCCTACTAGCTCTTCTTCAGACTCTAGTTCAACCAAACAGGGTTGTACCTCCCTCTCCGCCTCAGCTGGAGGTGGAGTTACAGGTGTAATTTTGGACAACCTCGGGGAAGTCCTTGTTGGAAGCACTGGAGTGCTTGCTGTAGGCTTTTTCCTAGGAGTCTTGGGTGGCCCCTTTGCTCCTGATCTGGTAGTTACTGCAGTAAGTTGTTCCAGTGGGAGAGGAGTGATTTCTGTCATCATCTCCTGAGATAAACACCGCAGGGTTTTCTCTCTTGCAGATTTGGTGAGCTCCTGTAACCTTTTACTAGGAGGTCTGGGGGTATGTGACACAACTCCAAGAGCTTTCAGGTCATTTCCTAGCAGAACTCTTCCTGGCACTTCACATTGTATACTGACAGGTATCTTCACAGCCATATCATTACACTGGATGAGAACTGGTAACTGGGGACACATCTGCACAGGCCCTCCAGCTAACTTGTTGAGGCATTTGGGTGCCTTAGCAACATCCTCTGCCTTGAAAAATGATTCATCCACCACAGTTATGCTGGCCCCAGTGTCCCTGATGGCAGGAGTCTCCTGACCATTCAACTGGACACTGTCCTTATAATACTCTTTAGTATTATCTGGGATAGAATTATACACATCTAAATTTTGTTGTTCCCACAACCCCAGAGAGACTAAAGAAACACTGGCTGAGACTCCAGTGGGTTCATCAGCCAGTAGTAGAAGGTTTCCACTTGCCATAGTGACTTCCTCCTCTGGAGCGAAGGCTAAGGAGACAAGTTGGACCCCTGAAGGTTTACCCTTACATCTGGGATCTCCTTTCACATGGTCAGTAGCCTTACAAACATAACAGGCCCCAAAGGTCCTTTGGAATGGAGGCTTGTTCTGACCTCCTTCTGGTTTAGCACCAGAAGGTATACTACTCTGCTGTGGTTTCCCAGGTGGCTTACCCTTATGGTTTTGTTTGGGGCCCTCTTTGGAATTAGGATTATTAGAATTCTCTTTGGAGTCTTTCTTAGGCTGTCTTCCCCTCATCCTTCTTCTGAGTTTCCCCAGAATCCTTGTGAATAGCCCTGTTGGCAACCCACAAGACAGCAGCCTTAGCTAGTTTCCTAGGATCTAATTCCTGTGAATCAGCCAAGTGCTGTCTGAGCTCAGGAGAGCAGGCATCATAAATTGACTCCATCATGACCAGATTTCTCATTCCTTCATAAGTGTTCACCTTGTAACCCTTAATCCATCCCTCTAAGTTTTTCAACCCTTCACACACCCAGGTAGCCCAAGGGGTACCATCATGCTTTTTGAGGCTCCTAAACCTCTTAAGATACTGGGAAGGGGTCTTCCCAAATCTAGCTATCAAAGCTAGTTTCACACATTCATACTCTTTCCTATCCTCCTCCCCCAACTCCATTACCACATCAGTTGCAACAGGGGGAAGCCTAGAGAACAACCAGGTGAGTAACTCATTACCTGTGATGTTCTGGAGCCAATGATTATACTCAAACATAGACAACCAATCCAACACATCCAATTTAGGCTCATACATACCAATCAATTCCTTAGGCATACGGGGTCTTTTAGGACTGGAACTTCTAGAGGAGCCACAGAGAGAAGCATTCTCAACAGACAATTTCTTCATTTCTAGCTCATACTTGAGCTCCATTTCCCTTAGCCTTAGTTCTTTGTCAGTTTGAGCATTAAGTTTCTTGTACTCTAATTCAAGTTTCATTTTCTCTAGTTCAAAGTATTGAGGGCTAAATGTGGGACCTGGCAAAGGTCCAGTAGGTACAGCTGGTAGAGCAGACAGAGGCCTAGAGGGACTATCTACAACAGTTTCATCCTCCTCTTCTGGTTCTGACCCAAGATCATCAATACTTTGTGCCATATCAAGATCATTGCTGCTTTCTACATTTGCTGGAGTGATAGGTTCCTCTGGACCATCCTCCAGACTTTGGTTTTCTAACAACCTTTCTATTAGCTCTATTTTCTTTCCTTTAGTCATGAGATTCTTATGCTTACAGAGAAGTCTTAGACAATCAGCAGTTTTTGTAGCAAGGGACTCTTGACTATAACTTTCCATAGTAGACAGGTTAAAAATGACTTTTTCTTTCTTGTGCTTAAGCTTTGTGGTTAGTTGCACTAAGGTATCTCAAAAGTACTCTAAAGTGTATACTCAATACAGATCCCACCGCTGTACACCAGTGTTAGGCAGAAACCTGTGCAGTTCCCTCTGGGACCACTGCAAAAGATTTAAGTCTACAGGTGTTGGCAGTAAACCCACTTGGTAGCAGTCTGTACCACACAGATTCACTGTGGTAGCTGTGGCTGAGCAGTCAGACTTCCCTCAAGAAGAGTTAGGCAGTATACAGAGAATACACAATAGGTACAGAGGCACAGTAGCACAAGCAAACACTGACCAGAGCTAGGTGTAAAAGTATAAACTTATTTATTAAAAGGTACACTCATAAATTACACTAGCACAATAGAAAAGATAAGAAAGTCAAACACAGTTACTATTACTCATATGTACATCCCTAATCATTTGTTGGACAATTCTAAGTTAACCCCACTTATTTCCAACCAGAGGTGAGCGCTTAACGTTAGATGACACTCCAACAAGTATTACCAAAAGGGAGGGAAAAGGCAGAAATAACGAGAGCAGTAGGTAAAACACTTTTCACATAAGGTTAGCAAAGACAGTCAATGGTGGAACAAGGAGAATTAGTTCGGGGCCCGCTTTAGAGGGAGCCAGGCGAAAGCTGTGCCCAAGATCACACAATGTCATCAGTCTTTGCAGGTGAGAGAAAAAGGTTTTACTACGGTTCTGAAAAGTTTAGTTAGCCTGTCCCAGGCCTACCCAGGTTCGAGAGCCGAGGGCTAAATCTACCCCGTACAATCGGTGGCAAGGGAGGCCGGGCAGAACACAGTACCTTTAAAAGTGGAAAGGATCCTCCAGCGGTGGTAGTTGTTCCTGGTAGTGGGTGTAAGTCGCGGCGTCGTCCAGGGGAAGTGGTGATCCCGACGTGGAGGAAAGCTGCAGATCGTTGCACTACCAGGGAAGAGACCAGCCGTGGAGTTTTCCGGTCACAAAGGATTTTTACCCCTCTTTCGCGGTTGAGGTAAAAAGTGGTATCCCGGTTGCCAGGGTGCTTGGCACAGGAAAGGCGGCCACGAGATGCTTCGGGACGGCGAAAAGAAGGCAGCAACTGGTTGTCCCCACCAGTTAAGGGAAGAAGACTCTCCGGCGGGAGATCTCCTCTGTCGTCGGGAAAAGTGGTGAGACGGTTCTGCAGGGCTTCACCGGTGGGGTCGTCTTGGCAGGTCGGCTTGGCTTCTCCCTCTTCGGCTTCTTAGGTCCTGTTGCGACTTCTGAAGAACCAGTCCCAAAAACCCTGCTTTTATGCAGCAAACCCCCATTCATACAGCCTAGCTGTCACTCAAACATGCTAAGTGGTGAGCGGGGTGGCTCACCACTTGGGCCAATCACACTAGAGTGCGACATGGGTTGGCAAGGCAACTCAGTCCAGGGTGCCTAAACCCCCTCCCACACCCCCTGTGGTACCCAGACAGAATGGCACCACTTTGGAGGGCTTCTGTGCAGAAGCCCGCCAAAAGTGGAACAAAGGCTCGACTCGGGTTCAGGGTTACTGAAGTGAACCTAGACGCCATTTTGGCGGCGAGTTCTGGCAAAAAATCCCAACCGGTGAATTTATATTAAATAAATAAACCGGCGGTATCTTTAACATTGCACCAAAAAGTGGTGCATTAAAAACAATGGGAAATCCCATTGGGAAATATTCTGGTGGAATATTTCCGTGGTATCCACTGCCACCAGCCAGAACTCGGCGAGGGGGGACGGGACAGTACCCCCTCGACAACAGACCCAGGGGCAATCTAATTGCCCCTACCAGTACTTCCACAGTAAGATGGTTTTTATTTATTTATTTATTTAATTTATTTAATTTATATATTTATAACGCGCCGAAGCTCGCAAGCATGTACTGGTTAAGTTCCTAAGTTAAGACTAGTAAAGTCAATGGTAACTTTACAGACCCATGGAGACAGTAGTCAGTCCCAGGGTGTGGAGTCTATGTTTGGGGGTCTCTAGGACACCCCTGTGCTACTGCACTGAGGGTGCTGTGTAACACACATTCAAAAACCAATGATGGCCTATGGGGAAAATTACCCCCTAACCCATAAGCACATAGCAAGTCACAGCAACACTCAAGTCATGTCCAAGAGTGAGGGTAAGAGAGTCTCACTCTTGGCAGGAGAAAAAAATAAACCCCAAAAATCCAGCAAAGCTGCTGGGGGACTCAATAGGTTAGGAAATTCAGCCTAAACAGAGAATTCTTCCTAACAAGGCCTTATTGGTTTCTTCCGGGACGGTACTAAGGCAATCTTCTTTTCGTCTTATTTACTTGTAGGGTTTTCTCAATGGATACCTTAATGTCCATGGTTTTCTGGGTATTGGTACTTCAACAGGCGTGTTCTTCTGATAGGCACTGGGCAGAGCCCTACTGCGGCTCTCTGCTGGTTTATTTGTTCATCATATGTCACATATTTTTGTGTGAACGTTCCTGGTTCTTCAAAATGGGCGATGGGCGATGGGAGTGCAGGCTTTATTTGGGACCTCTACAACAGGATCTCAAAAGGTGCAAAAGGTGCAAAGAAACACGTTTTCTCATTTTCCTACATCAAGTGTCATCAAACCTTAGCTATAGATTTGCTAGCGACTCTAAATATTATATTCATTCAAAAGCCGTACTTAAAAATAAAATCTTTCTTTATACAATTATGGAGAGACAAATGAACATCCAAACGCTGCCACCCTGTGGCCATATACGATGGTTCTTTAAAAAGAGAAGTCATTTTCCGAACTACCTTTCCTTTGCATGCGTTTTATTTTTATTTTCCCTTTAATTATCAGGTACATTTTCCTAGCACACGAAACGACACGTACCTGGCAAAATATGTGTGCCTTCAGAGCACTGAAAATTATTAAAGAAAGCCATTTAAACCAAATATAAACAACAGCTGCATACCACAATGGGCAGTAACCAATACAAGTACATTGAGCCACACATGCTACTGTGGCTGCCTAGCTGCTGCCAGCACCACACGGCCAAACCACTCACTTTGCTATTGCAATGCTGCCAGCTGTTACGGTATTGTAGACGTGCCAATGTCGTGTAGGCTGACTAGAGAAGTGTGCTGGCAAGACCAGTCTTCTGAGAGTAAATGTCAGTGAGGTCTGCCTTCAGCCACTCGATTTATAATCACTATGCTTGTCGTTCATTGATGTTCTGTTAAAAACGAGCATTGGTAAAGCCAACAGTTTTGGCTTGTGTAGAAGTGTTCGGTATGTGGGATATATTGACCCACTCAGATGTGCTTTACCACATCACTTTGCTGCATTGGTGCAAGAAACAGCAAAATGGCTTCTCTAACTCCTGTGTGCGCCAGGATCTCAAAATTGCATTTTTACAACCACCAAAGAAAATGGCTGCATCACCCTGCCACACACATTTCAGGTGGGGAGGAACAGAGTACACACCGCAGGAGTGTGCCGGTGTGCTCTGCAACATTTAACAAGTGAAATAGGCAACGCTGTCTTGCTGAACACCCCAAAATTCCCTTTAAAATGACACCTTTTCCTACCTTAAAAAATGCTGTTTTGAGGCTAAATCCATCCATGTACTATGAAACTGCTGTGATTGAGAAGGACCGGCCATGCCAAGGAAAAGTCATTGTGCATTAGCAAAACCATGTCTAGTTCCTGAATGACAGGCCAAGTCATCTTAGCTTGGAAAGAAGTCAACCAGGGGCTTTGGTTTCAGTTTATACAGGAAACGTGTCTATTTGCTTTGCAAAAGTATCTAAAAATCAGCTGTTCAGAGAAAGATTCTAAATAGCTGAGCCATGCCTGTTTAAATGCATCCATGCTGCAGAACAACTCCAGCATTCAAGGGAATAACCATAGCTGCATGGCAGTGTGTGAATTTGCTGGAGATGAAAATCGAATTTAGAAGAAAGAAATGTTACCAGTTTTTAAACAAATGTGGTAAAATGGGTTGTGCTGACTGAAGAAAAAATGGCCTATTTACAAGTAAATTATTGAGTGATAGCCTTCTTATTTAGCAATGTAAAAGGATTATGTGGCTGGTGAGAATACATAGATAGGCTATGTTGACTCCCCAGGTTTGTTTAATTCAAGACTTAAAATGAGAGAATAAAGGTTAAAACACATAGGCTGAGTTTGCAAGCTATCAAGAAATACCAGTTGTTCAAGTTCCAGCCCTGTAACTTACTTAAGGAAGGGAGGCACACCATAAACTTCCAGGACACCAAAAGTGCTAATTGTCAGCCTGAAAGACTTTGAATGGACCAGGACAAAGAAACTTCAGAGGCTCATCAGACATTAGTCTGTGCCCCAGGCGAGGACAATAACAGACCTGGATCACCTGTCTAGTGCGAAGGCCAATAAAACCTTCAATTAAGAGAGAGAGGCCCCCAATCCTGCTTGGAAGTAACTGCCAATTGGGGTTAGCTGGGAAGAATAAAATGACAGAGAATGACTCCCATTTGTCGTAAGACTATTTTATAAAGAACTTTAAAAAGACACATATCTCAGCTATCAAAATTGGTAAAAATGTGGCATTTTCACAGCGTAAAAGTGGAATTGTGGGCTGTGTCTGTAAACTTGGTAGAATGTCGTGACACACTCTGGTCAGAAATGGTGATATATGTTGTCTTACCAAAAAAGCATCCATGTTGCAAATGTTAAACTTTGTGCATACATCCCTGGGGACAATTCGCATATGTGTATAAAATTGTGGAATTTTAGGCCAAATCTTTAATGTGTAAAATTACCAAAATGTGTCAGAAAGACAAAACAAGGTCGCACAGACTGGAGGTTTGGACTAATCTGTTCTGCACAAAATATGTAACCTGTCTATTTGATTTACTAAGAGGTGGCAACTGCATAAATATCTGTTTTTGGCAAAATCGGATTTTCAGTAAAGTGAATGTGGGAGTTTCTAGATATAGTAAAAAATCACCTCAAACATGACATCCTTTTCCTGAAATCAAATCAGCGAAGAGCTAGGCGGAGACTTCTACCCTTGCCCAATCCTGTTATTAGAGGTGGGCGTAGTGAATCCTGCCCCTGTCATATACTGTAATGATGCCATCTGGCATTATAAGTAAGGGCCCATGACTAGCACTCAGGACACACACACTGATTCCTGACTCTCTTCCTGAATTTCTGCGTGGTGTCCGGTTCCTGTTTCCTTCATCCTGTTTTGATCCTGATTCCAGCTTTTCTTTGCAAAGCCAAGGCTTATGCATTGCTGACCTATTCCCAGCAAGGCCTCAATCTGAAACATTGTAAAATCCCCTTACCCAAATTGTGGGAAGCTTCCCAAACCAGCTTGGCTTGCTTCTACTACATGTATGCCTGCCGAAAACCTGCCATCCCTATCTCATACAGTAACCAGAAGTGCTACCCGGTATCCAGTCCATGTCTGCTGATTTTGTCCGGCTGTCCTGTGTTAGACGAGGTCCGTGTGGTGATCCAGAGCGCTGACTGTCCAAAATCCAAATTAAAAGTGGACTGTATCAATAGGAACCATAGAACCATAGCATAACTTGCCTTGCCCTATCCCAATCCCTAAACCATCCTCTCCTTAGCTTAATAACTTGTAACCTTGTCAGAATCCTTATTGCAACCCTGTCATTGATTTTTAGTACAAGCGCTATCTATTTAGTAATTCTTGTAATTTAAATCCTAAACTATCAATCCTATTTCGAGTGATCGGACAGGTTCCGCCAGGGCAGGCGCTGAGGAACTAGGGTTGAACTCATGAAACAACCTTGGAGCTTACTGTGTCCCTCTTTGGTATTCTAGCCTGAATGCTCTAGTATAGAGTAAAACTATTCTTGTCCAAACAGAGTTTCTTTTCCGTTTTCACTACCCAATTTTTCTAAAAACGCCTCTTATTCTACATTGCATATCTCCCTCAGTTTAATAGCTATAGACTTCATTTCACTTCCTGAGTGTACCCAAGATCTATAGCTACACCCCAACCAAACTCTGAATTTCACACGTTTTTATCAAAAACCATCTAATTAATTTCAGGCGGAAATTAACATTTTTGCAAAGTTTTACAAGTGTTATTTTTACTATCAATTGTTTTAAACCTTCCATTCATTTTCAAATTCTATGCTTTTGCTCAATCTATTGCTTATGATTGCTTGTAACTTTCCAGTGTTGCTCCCGTAGAAAATTGTACCCATTTCAGGATTTTTGCACACATTCATTGTTTTCTTCAGCCATTTCCAAGTGCCATTTTAACATTGGAAGGGTTTCGGATCCACTTTTCTCTCTTGTTTTGGGAGGGAATGTTTGATTTGAATTTGGTTTCTTATTCCTCATTCCCGATTACCTGCTACTTCCTTATATCTATTTAGAATTGCTTATTTGTGGGTTGAGAGATATTGCAGGGGGAAATCCTAGCTTAAGTGCTATCTTTCCCAAAATTCTAAAGTTTCTCTATTCTCTGGTGTTTTCTATCTGTGTTGCTAAAGGGTTAATTTAAGTGCATTGCCTACATTCCTATTGTATTTTCACCGCATTGGTGATTGCTGCCCCATATTAAAAAGTGTACGATTTCTTTGAATTTTAAATAAATATTGCCTTTACCAACCAGCCTGGTTCCTGGTCCATCGTGACCCGGAGTATTTGAATAAGGGGTGTGATACGAGTGGTGTATCTCTCAAATATTGAACCCATATATGGGATAAATTACTCACCGTAATCTTATTTCTGATGCTTGTATCTGCTTAGATTCACATGCTGTGCATAGGCCGACATCTAGTGGAAGCTGCAGAGTATTACAGTTTGTTTTTTGAAACTCAAAAAGGGTGTCGAACTAGGGCGTGCCAGTAATACTATCCCTAGTGTGACGTCCACTGTACCCATAACCCCTCACGCGTGTAGGACCATAGGATTGTATTTTTTCTGAGATGAGGTAGCATGAGGAGTAGCGCGAGTACAGAGTATCCAAGCAGATAAGACAGATAAGACTACAAGCATCCAGGCGCCTTCTCTCAGAGGGAGGAAGGGCGGGCGCATGTGAATCTAAGCAGATACAAGCATCAGAAATACGATTACGGTGAGTAATGTATCCCTTCTGAGGCTTGTGGAATCTGCTTAGATCACATGCTGTGCATAGATTAGCGAGCAGTGTTAGAAGATGAGAAGCGTCATGAGCGAACAAACGTCTTAGAACCGCTTGTCCCACTTGAGTATCTGACTTGGAATGAGTGTCAATGCAGTAGTGCTGAGTAAAGGTGTGAATAGAGCTCCACGTAGCTGCTTTGCAAATGGTATCAAGTGGTACATTTGCAATGAAAGCCAGAGTGGCTCCAGTACCTCTTGTAGAGTGAGCCCTTGGCGTAAAAGGCAGTGTTTTATCTGAAAGGGAATAGCACAGTTGGATACAACAGACTATCCACCTAGAGATTGCATTCTTAGAGACACGATCTCCCTCTCTGCCTGGAGCTATGGAGACGAACAGCTGATCTGTCTTTCTTAGTGACCTGGTCTCGTCTACGTAGTAGTGGACTGCCCTCCTCACATCTTGTGTGTGGAATTACACACCTCAGCAGAGCTTTTGGGTTCTTGGAAGAAGGCTGGTAGCTCAATAGACTGGTTAGCATGGAATTTGGAAATGAACTTGGGTGAGAACCTAGGGTGAGTGCGTAAAACCAGTTTATCCTTATGAACAGTAAAAAAAGGATCCTGCACTGACAGAGCTTGAATTTCACTGACCCTTCTTATGGATGTGATGGCTACTAAGAAGGCAGTTTTATAAGTCAGGTGTTTGAGACTAGATTTGTGCATGGGCTCAAAGGGGGGGGGGGGGGGCGAGGGGTTGCATGAGCTTAGTAAGTCCCACATTAAGGTCCCAACCTGGTGGTGGGTTAGAAATTGGAGGGTGGAGTCTCTTTAACCCTTCCATAAATGCTTTGACAAGTGCCACTTTCCACCATGACACCTTGTTATAGGAAGTGGTGTAGGCTGATAAAGCTGCCAGGTGTACTTTAAGTGAGTTAAACACTAACCGTGCATCCAATAGGTGGAGTATATAGGTGACGACATTAGAAGGAGTACAATCAACTGGGTTGATTTGCTTATTCTGGCACCAAATAACAAATCTTTTCCATTTGTCATAGTAACAATGCCTTGTGTTACGTTTTCTTGACTCTTTCAAGATATCCATACATCTCTGGGGTAAATTGAGATGTCCGAACTCTATGACTTCAGAAGCCATGCTGCCAAGTTCATTGAGTTGGGCTGAGGATGCACGGTTAGTCCCTCGTGCTGGGAGAGTAGGTTGTACCGGCATGGGAGTTTGATGGGGTCGCACACCGGCACTTTGCGTAGGTGTGGGTACCACGGTTGTCTCGCCCAAATAGGAGCAACTAGGATGAGCGTCATCGGTTCCCTGTGGATCTTGTTGACCACCTTCCTCATCAGAGGGGTTGGTGGAAAAGCATAGGCAAACATCCCTAACCAATTCATCCATAGGGCGTTCCCTTTGGAGCCTGGCTGGGGGAACCTGGATGCGAAGTCTGGGCATTGCCTGTTTTCGTTTGTGGCGAATAGGTCTATAGTGGGGAAACGCAAATGAGAGAAGAGGTCTCCTACAACTTCTTTGTGTAGTGTCCACTCGTGTTCTTATGGAAGGGGATCCCTGCTCGGAGCATCTGCTAGAGAGTTGAGATTCCCTGGAACATGTTGGGATGACAAGTAAATCTTCCGTTTGAGTGCCCATCTCCAAATTGTCTGGGCAAGTTTGGACAGATTTGGCGAACAAGTGCCCCCTTGTTTGTTTAAGTAAAACATTGCCGTCGTGCTGTCTCTTAGGACCAGCACTGATAGGTTGGATAGGAGGGGTTTGAATGCCCGAAGCGCTCTGAAGACTGCCAGAAGTTCTAGCAGATTGATGTGGTTCTGAGCCACTGTGCGAGACCAGAGACCCTGAGCTGTGTGATGAAGGTAGTGAGCTCTCCACCCTGTCAGGGAGGCGTCTGTTGTGAGGACGGCCTGTATCTCTGGATCGTAGAAGGGTTTGCCCTTCGTAAGATTTTCTCTTGTCCACCAGTAAAGACTTTGTACTAGTGTTGGCGAAATGACCACTAGATCGTCCCACTGACCGCTTGCTTGAGACCACTGTTTCGCCAACCATTCCTGCATGGGTCGTATGCATGTGGGGAACCAGGTAAATGCAAATGCCATCATGCCTAGCAAATGCATCGCTTTGCGCACCCTTATTTGGTGACCAGACTGATATTGAGGAATTTGCAGCAACAGATTTCGAATTCTTTCCTCTGATGGAAAGGCCAACCCCTCTTGGGTGTTTAGAACAGCTCCTAGGAACTGTTTTGAGGTGCTCGGCGCACAAGGGTTGATTTTTTTCTCGTTGATTGAGAACCCCAATTGGAAGAGGATGTCGATTGTTCTCTGAATGTTTACCCTGCAAATTAAAGGGGTTTCCCCTGTGATGAGCCAGTCGTCCAGGTAAGGGTACACTGGGATTGCCCTGCGTAGGTGTGCCGCCACCACCGCCAGTACCTTGGTGAATACCCTTGGAGCCGAGGCTATCTTCTGTGTGCTGGGAACATTGAAATATGAAAATAGGCATCTTTCATATCCAATGTTGCCATGTAATCCCCCTTTTTTAGTAGGGGGAATTACCTCTTGGAGTGTAGTCATGCAGAATTTTTGTGGCTTGACATACTTGTTTGCAGGGCGCAAATCTAATACTGGGCGCATTCTTAGATCTTTCTTCTTTGGCACAAGGAAGTAGGTTGAATAAATACCTCCGTTTACGTGGTTGCCCAGGACGAGTTCTATGGCGTCCTTTGCAAACAGAGTGGCGATTTCCTCGAGAAGGATTTTCTGGTGCTCCAACGAAGGTACCTTCTGTCTTGGAAGTTGGACGTGGGGGCGTGCTAATAGTTCTATACAGTATCCTGCGGACACTGGACAGCACACATCTATCCGAAGTGATCCCCTCCCATGTGTGGGTGAAGGTGGAAATGCGCCCCCCTACTGGGGATGCCTGGGAGGGGACCCGAAGCGGATCACCACCATTTACTAGGTGGCGTGCCACCCCAGGCGGGGCTGCCTCTACCGCCAGTGCGGCCCCTGCTCTGGCCTCTGGTGAATCCCTATGATGTTTGGAACTGATTGTTGCCCCATGAGGTTCGTTGATTTTGATAGTAGTTTGAACCCCTCTGGGAGCTTTGGCCGCGAAAGCGACGAAAACTATTATTTCCCCTTTGTCGTGGGGGCTTATTTGTGAGTTGGCCGAGAGATTTTAGGGTCTCGTACTAATCTTTAGCTGTCTTTGGTGCCTCTTCCACTGCCTTGCCGAATAGAACTTTATGCTCTACCGGCATGTCTATAAGCGTGGCTTGGGTCTAGCGATTAAACCCTGACTGCATGAGCCAAGCATGGCGCTTTATTACTGTGCCTTCTGCTATTAATATTCTTGCATTATCTGCTGCATCTAAGTTTGCTTTAAGGATGCATCTAGATACAGATCTTCTGTCTGATGCAATTTGGGCCAACTGGCTCTTTAGTGGTTCAGGTGCAGAGGCTACAAGAGCAGCTACTTGTTCCTACTAGTGGCAGTTATAGCTTGCTAAAAGAGTGGTACTGTTAGCAATACGTGCCCGATAGGCTGACGTGGATGCAACTTTCCTCCCCAGAGCATATATCCTCTTGCTCTCTTTATCAGGAGGTGCTTCTGAAGAAGCTAGTGGTGTGCCTGCCCTCTTTCTGGTGGTTGTTACTACTAGGAGTCGGGTTTTAATTGACCCCTTATGTACATGGGATCAGAGGGAGTGGGTCGGAATACATTTTCCACTAGTGGTTTCACTGCACGAGTAAGATTTTGGGTTAACAGCGAGGGATCAATTCTACGCTGGATTGATTTTAATATGGGGATGGCTTGGGTAATGGCTCTCCTGTCCTCTAGGATTTCTTCAGCGAAATCTATCTTCTTGGACACCCTGTGTGTCTATTTGAAAATGAGCTGCTGCTTTAGCCAGTACCTCATTGAGGAGTGGCTGATTATCAATCGGTGAGTCATTCACCGGGGGATCCTTAGGAATAGGGTAGTCAAGATTGTAGGCTTCTGCCTCAGCTTCCTCTTCCTCTTCCTGGTCCTCGTCATCCCCATAGTAAGCAACCCCTGTCTGGTCGTCCAGCCTCTGTGTCTCTGTCTCCTCACCATATGACTCTGGATGGTAAGGTTCAATTAGCAAAGGGTCTGAAACCAATCCCTGCGCTGGAGTCTCAGACGGAGCCTTTTAGTAGGGGGTTGAGAGTCCTTGGATCCCGAAGGGGCAGAGGTAGCTGGTGTAGTTGCATAGCTATGGAAATAATTAGGGTCTTTTTCGTAGATGTCTACAAAAAAAGACATCCTTCTCAGTACCCTATCAATATCAGCTGAGTACCATTCATTGGAACTGGGAATAAAAACTCTCTTGCTCCGGTTCCTCATCCATGACCATATCAGTGGGAGGGACAATTTTACCATTAGGAGTAGCGTCAGCGACCTTGGACTTTTCAGGGGGCCTTCTGTTTTTCTTTATGGTGTTCAGAAAGTTTCTTGTGTTGTTTAGCCCCTTTCCCATGAATAGAGGAATTTTTCCAGAGGTTTTAGGGGTTTCCGAGGGTTTTGACGCATCGCATCGAGATTCGGATGTGGTAGAAGAAGGGTGTTGAATCTCGTGAGTAGACGCTACCCGCTTAGATTTGGGAGCATAGAGGTTGGAATAGTCTTCTGATGACCGAGCCTCTACAAGTATTGGTAGTGCGGCACTCTTTCCAACCATGGACGGTTGGTCCTTGGCATGCACCACATGGAAAAACGTTTTGCTTCTGAGCGTGCACATAGGGAGAAGTGTTCAGAGCCCCGGACTGGGGAAATCCTTTACCTGTAAAATTACCCATATTACCGAGCGTATCCTTATTGCCCGATTGCAGCCTGCGGGGAGACCCCCATACTACACCCCTGCTGTCTCTGGAGGCTGGTAACCCTGTGTGGACGGAGAACGGCCGGGGCGAAATCCGGTGCTGTGCACACCCATCTCGCGCCGTACAGCAGCTCCGGCACCCGCGGCACCCTCGCCAACTTTGTGCCGCGGCTTGGCAGGCCCCTGTGGGGGAGGGGTGACTCTCCCCTGAGTGCGCGCCAACCACTGAGATACACCCGGAGGGCGCTGTACATTTTCCTGCGCAGTGGGGGGCTGGAGGACCCTGAGGCAAACTACTGTGGGCTCCCCCCAATGGCCCGAAGAAGATCCCCATTCACCGCGGGTCCCTCTCGCCTGATAGACACCTCGCGAACAGAGGAGCTGCGCAGGGACCGCGACATTCACCTATACTCGCACCGTTGTGCACAACAATGAGCCCCCCCCCCGCCGCCTGATGCCGGACTTCACATTCCGTGGGACGGCGAGGAAGAGAAAGGTAAGAGCCCTGGGGTGGGGGGGTCTGGGGGATCGCGCCTGCAGCGCAGCGGTGCTGGCTATTACGACCAGGGACGACCTCCACTCCTCACTCCCACCCCGCGGGCTCGGGGGCCTGCTGAAATCGCCCGTGGTATGCGGGATGGGGCATAAATAGACATTATTGGCCCTGAATTCCTGACAATAACACTGTGCCTGCAGTGATACTTGGAGCTGAACCCCCCCTCCGGATAACAACGCTTGGCCTCCTCATCACAGGCTACCTGTTCCTGCCCTAATTCCTGTATTGTGGTGGTCGCGGATTGAACCCATTCCTGTGCTCCAAGTCTTACATACGCTGGTGCCGTTGGGCTTGCGGACCGCCCTCTGAGCACCGCCCCCGGCTAACAGTCCCGTGGCTGGCCCCCTCTGGGTTCCTCCCCCCACTACTTTGGCCTCAGGGACATGTTGATATAGCTGGAAGCACTAGAGACTGAACAGGCCCATAAGCAAACAAGGCAGTGTTAAAATCTATACAAGGGCACTTTCATAAACCTCAAATAGCCCGGAAACACTTTCAGCCACTCCACAGGGCCCAGGCCATAGGTGGGGGCCCAACACTTACCGCCAGCACCTATCCTACACACGCTTACACCCCCTGGACCGCTGACAAACAGGCCCCCCTACTCCACATTCCCCAAGAGGTACCCTACACTGGCATCTGGGGCGAATCTGTGGCCGTCAGGACCTGGAACACAACTGTTGCTGAGTCACGTTTGCAGGCTCCAAATACTGCTGGGACCACAAGTTCACTAGTAGAACACGATACCGCTTTGTACAGGACCCGTGAGATCAGTGCGCACGGATACCCCACTCCACTGGGCAACACAACGGAACCATGAAACCGCTAGCCGCCCGCGCTTACCCACAATGCTGGAACCCTCCCACGTTGGCACCATGACCAAAGGGGATGGCGCAGGGAAAAAACAGTTTGCTAAACATGTTTACAAAAACACCTGCCAAATCGGTGGGCGAGACCCTGGAGGATGCGGCCACGGCCCCTCCGGTCCCGGACGACTCACAGAAGATGCTGGAGTATATTCGTGAGGGCTTCACCACATTACATACTAAACTCGATGACATGAACGGCACCAACTCATCCATAAAAGCTCACATCGAAGAGACCGATGGCCGGGTGGCCGAGATCGAAACAAGAGTGGGGGCCGCCGAGGATGATCTGGGCTCCCTGCGGGCTACGGTTTCCATGATGAGGCCCCTAGGGGACCCTTGCGTATGGAAACAAGGCACAATCACCACACACAAACTGATACGCCCGACACGAGGTTGTATTCCCAAAAGCTAGGGTTTATTGCAAAGCAAATAGTCTCAGTTGCCAACTGAGTCTCACGCCCCGCGACGTGTGTCTCCAGACCCCCAGGGACGCAAGAGACCGAATCATTCTACAACAGTTACATATATACAAAATGAGCATCTTACAAACAGCGGTGACACATGCAATACCGCCCATAATGCATTAACTTTGAACTGGGTTCGATGATTGACAATTGTGACGAGTATGACACCTTCAGACATTCATTTTAGCAACAGTTTGCAATTTTGTGAGCCTGAAGACAAAGTTCTTTGTTTAAGAGAACACATTGCTTCTGTTTCTGCAAGCAAGCTGCGTGCAGGGGAGAGACACATTCCAGGCCTCGCTATCTCCTAGTTTCTATTCGTGTGCTAGGGGTCAACTCGCTCTCCTGGGCTCAGAAAGGGGGGCCGCAAAGAAGAGCATAATTCAAGCCATTGTTCGTTTCTACCACTCCTACCGCATGAGCGAGACTGGCCGGCACCTGTGTAATGATTAAGTGCCTTGCTGCTTACTTCCAAGGACTTGTGAGGGAGGAGACTGAGCATTTCTGTCTGGGTCACCTGTGTTATGTTTCAACAAGTATCTCGCGGCCTTGCTCTATGCATGAACAATAAAATAATAGTCGAGCAGAATAAGCTTTCAGCAAAGCGGTTTTGACAGAAAAGCAAGAGGCGAAAGTTAAAAACAAAATGGCAATTTCAATCACTTAAAAATGGCTGCACATTAGTCAAGCTAATAGATGCTTATTTCTAATACCGACACATGAGGCGGTTGGTCTTCGGCCAACATAATACATTGCCTCCATCATTGGGGGATACCTACTTTTTCTAGACTGACAGCCACACTATCCAACCGGGTACTGGTGATTGAAAAAAAGAATGAGGATCTCGAATCCCGCTCAAGACGTAATAACCTACGCATAGTCGGGGTGCCTGAAGACAATATCAAGGAGCCCATGGAGGACTTTGTGGAACGCATTCTCCTAACACTCCTGGATACGCCTAAACTGTCTCCACAATTTGCAGTGGAAAGGGCCCACCGCTCTCTAACCACGAAACCCAGACCCGGAGCGCCTCTGAGGCCCATCATAGCCAGAATCTTACATTTTCAGGACCGGGATACCCTTCTGAGGGCGGCCAGAGCCGGAGGGGAGCTGCTTCTTGGAGCGGCAAAAATTAATCTCTATCCAGATTTCTCCGTAGCAGTACAGCAGGAACGCAAAACCTTAGTGGCAGTGAAAACGAGACTCCGAGACTTAGGGGTTAAATACTCCATGTTATTTCCTGCGAAACTGAGGATTGAACACTTAAATTAAACATTTTTCTTTACGATCCCTGAAGAAGCTTCAAAATGTATTGATGAACATTTCGTCGGCTGATACCCCAGGGTGATGCTGGCACTGTCACTGGAGCCAAACAGCCCCTGCTGGAATGGTCCCGTATACTGCCGTGCCCACGGCTGCAGCTCCACCTCACAGAGCACATTAGTTGGTGGTCCTGCTCTTTTTTCTGATCTGTTGATCCTCAAGTCATGTGTTTCCATATTACCCATTCTGGTTCACGTTGGTTAGTAATGCAAATATCCTTATGTATCCCCAGTCCGAAGAGGTAACGCCAGGCCACAATTGTGCCTCCACCGGCAATAGGCCCATATACTGCCTTGATCATGTTGATGGCTACGCCTCGCTAGAGTGTACTGGTTATCGGTTTTGTTCCTTTCTTGTTCAACTGATCCTCTATTATGTGATCCTCGTTAGCCACATGTGCTCATTGTGTGTAGAAAAACTAATAACCTTAATTCCCCGGGCCGAACTGGTAGCGCCAAACCGGTTCACTGGCCCCCAGGCGTAAATGCCGCTGACCCGGGTATGGTTATGGTTGCGCAGGCAATCACTATCCCCAGCAGGAACTCACCAACAGGTTGCTGTTATTCATATTTTGAACCACTGATCCTCCACTCATTCGGCCTATACTAACCACACTAATTAATCTTGCGCTGTTGTAAATCTCCTTGGACTCTCCCCAGTCCGGTGCGTCATCGCCAGGCCAGCTAAAAGGCCCCCCAGGTGCTGATGCCAAGAGGTTTGCGTTTGTTATGGTTTTGTTGGGGTATCATTCCTCTGTTTGGGGGAGGGATGTGAGTAGGGCGGGGGTGGGGTGGTATGTTAAAGTTTTGACAACCACCAGAGATGCCACCACATACTACAGTATCACATCACAGGCACACTGACAGGGCAACACCCCCCACCCCCCCCCCCCAAGCTGGATCGGCAGTGGCTACTGCTAACCCATAGGCTAAAATTCAACCAAAATCCCCACACGAATGGCGGATAGCAGCTTAACCTTCATGAGTTGGAATGTGAGGGGTCTGGGTAACCACAGGAAGATGCAGCAGATACAGCTTTATACCGAACGCCATGGGGCTAAAATCTTATGCTTACAAGAGACTCATGCCGAATCTGAACAATGCGAAAAACTTTCTAAACAAAGGGACCCCAGAGGTATTGCACCAATTACTCCATCCAAAGTCGTGGGGTCCTCACTCTGATACACAAGAACCTTAAGTTCTCATGTTCCCACTCACAGATAGACCTGCTAGGGAGGTATGTACTAACCATAGGCAGACTACAAAAACAAGAGGTAGCCATCCTGAATATATGTGGCCCGAATATTGATGACCCCGACTTTTACCTGCACCTGGTCACTGTCCTGTTACCCCCTTGTCCCGATCATGTGGGGAGGCGATTTTAACATGATACTAGACGTCAACCTGGAAAGATCAGGCTCTAGACCCCGCCAGCTCTCCAGGGCAGCCCATACCATTCGACAACGCTCCCTCGACTGGTGGTGGTGGATGCCTGGCGCCTTATGTACCCAGACTCCCGCACATACTCCTACTACTCCTCAGTTCACGACTCACACTCTAGGATAGATAGATGGCTCATATCAGACATATTGGTCAGGTGCCTGTCCCATCTGGCGATCCTCCCTAGAACTTTATCGGACCATTCACCAGTAACAATCTCATTGAATTGGGGTCGAGACCATGATAAAATAAGACAGTGGAAAATGAGGCCTCGCACCCTCCTAGATCAGGTCTTCACCTCTGAACTAGAATCCTCCATCGAAGAATTCTTTGTGATTAACACAGACTCCGTGACATCACAAGCAATCCTCTGGGAATCCTTTAAGGCCTACACTAGGGGGGTTGCCATCTCCAAAGGGAGCGGTATTCTGAAAGGTATCTGCGCAGACATTGCTAGTAGTGAATCAACCCTAATAAATCTAGAGACTCAATATGCCCTGGATCACTCCCCTGAAACACTAGCATTACTAGGGACAGAACTAGACACGTTCTGCAACCTAGCGGAGCGGGAAGTCAAATTCCTAGATAGCCCCCAATCAGTTAGGAGGGAGAGAGGCCAGGCCGCTTGCTAGCCAGGTTGATATGCCGAGAATTTGGAGCCCCCAACATACCGGCGATAGAGAGACCCGATGGGACACTAGCTACCTCACCAGAAGACACTAATTCAGAATTTCTATCATTCTATACCTCCCTGTACTCGGAGGTCGATGGCCCCCAGACATCAGAAATCGGTTCCTATCTAGAAAACCTCCCTCTCTCGGTCCTCTCCACTGACGCTAGCATCACCCTGGAGAGGCCTTTCACTCATGAAGAACTCACGGAAGCCATTGAATCGTTGGCTTCGGGCAAAGCCCCTAGTCCAGATGGCCTCCCCATGGACTTCTATAAACAATATAAATCTATCCTAGTTCCACATCTACTGGCCCAATGGAAGGAGGCATGTGAGAGGCATACTCCCTCCCTCACTCACTCCGGGAGGCAATGATAACATTCCTCGTTAAACCTGGCAAACCTCCCACCCAAAGCGGCTCAGACCGCCTCTTTCGCTAATTAACTGCGATGTCAAAATATACGTCAAACTACTTGCCAACCGCCTCGCTTCGTTTATGCCGCATATCATTCACCCGGATCAGGCGGGATTTGTACCAGGCAGGTCCACATCCCTGAACCTAAGAAGACTCTTCAATGTAATCAGTAGGATCAACCTGAAGACACAGGCAGTGGCAGCTACCTTAGATATGCAGAAGGCATTTGACTCAGTGTCTCGGGAGTATTTGTGGTGAGTCCTTGAGAAATGCAAGTTCGGCCCCAACTTCCAAACTTGAGTCAAGCTACTCTACACCGGCCCATCAGCCAGGGACCGCACTGAGGACAGGTGCTCTACCCCCTTCCAGATAGCCAGAGGTACACGACAGGGATGCCCGTTTTCCCCGCTATTATTCGCCATAGCCATGGAACCCTTTGCTGACATGATGCGCCAGTCACACACAGAGGCTTGCGTACGGCGGGCCAATCCGATATTGTCTCCTTGTATGCAGACTATGCCCTCCTTTACATCCACTCCCCAGAAACCAATCTTACCCCGATCCTGAGAACTGGGGCCCTATTTGGACACATATCTGGTCTGAAGGTAAACTGTTCTAAATCTGCATTATTTCCACTTACAGATTCTACACAACCCCCCTCTGATCTAAAGGGATTTATATGGTCCCAATCCAACATCACTTACCTGGGGGTGACAGTTTCCCACCACACGGCAAAGTTGCGTGAAGACAACTACCGGAATTACCTTACAAACCTGGCCACTAAAACTGCTAGCTGGACCAGACTTCCCATCTACCTGGCGGGCAGGATCGGAATACTTAAAATGGTGGTGCTGCCTCAACTTCTTTACCGATTCACCAATCTCCCTTTGTGGCCAGGCGATGACTTCTTGAAGTCGCTAGGCCAAATAACCAACACCTTCCTTTGGCATTCCGGTGCAGTCCGACTCAAATTAGCAACACTGACCACTCTTAAGGAATTGGGTGGGTTTGGCGCCCCTGACTTCATTAGGTATTGGATTGTAGCCCAAGCTCAATTTGCTTCCCATTGGTTCAACACCATAGACCCCCCCCCTCCCATGTCCGACTGGAGAAACTAACGGTCAGCGACCGTGTGATCGGTTCCCTTATCCTCAAACCCGTCCCAGCTGACCCCGACTCAGCAGACCCCGTTGTTAGTACTTCCATGGCGCTTGCCAAGATCTGGACAATGGTCAACACACCTCATCCATTCCATGGGGACCTCCCTCTCTGGAACTTCTTGCCTGATATTCCACACATCCCACAATCCATTGCATCTCGCTGGGCTGATGCAGACTTCTTGGTACTCCGAGATGCCTATGAACAGGGCAACTTCCTTGAATGGGCAGACCTCCCTCTCTCACTTAAACGGAAACCCTCGGCATGGCTACAATACTCCTCTCTCCGAAAGAATCTCAAAGCCAGATACCCCCAACTTCCCTACACTGCCACCTGATGAACCCATAATCGCTGAGCTGCGCTCCTGTGACTCTTTCAGAGGGAAAGTATCAAGGCTTTATACCCTATTGCAGACTAGAGCTGCGCCCTCTATCACTAAACTGAGACTCAGGTGGGAGGAGGATCTCGGAGTTGAGATCACCAATGAACATTGGTCCCGAATGTGCGCTCGCACCCATGAAGTATCCCCTAACTCCAGGTTTAAATTGATACAATTTAAAGTGTTGCACAGATATCATTACACACAAAGTAGACTGCATCACATGTTTCACGAACTTCCTCCCAGCTGGCCCAGATGTGGTGCCGATCAGGCCCCCGACATTCACATGCTCTGGCTTGGCCCGCACCTGACAATACTGGACCGAAATATGCTCCACATTGTCGACCATACTGGACCACACTATAGACCCCTCCCCAATGCGCTGCCTATTCCATGACTTTCCCCAGTTGGGGCGTGATTCTAAGAAACTAGCTGGTCTCTGCATGTTACTGGCTATGTGCTGCATATTGATGTGCTGGCTTCTCCCTAGAGCTCCCACATATGCACAGTGGCTCAGGTCAGTCACGTGGGCGCACGACACCGAAGAGGCCTGGGATGCATTGCAACATCCACACTCGAGACCGAGGGACATTTGGCGGCAGTTCCGTAGTTATATGTCCGCCTTGACCTCGAACGCTGATACTGAATCCTCTTCCCTCTCCCCCCAATAATGCCAACCTGTGAAATGTGTTCTATTCAATCCTGGTTCTGCTACATTACATTGAATCCAACCCTCTCCATGTGTACGGAATCCTAACACTGTACTGTAAAGTATGCATTGTGTAAAAGTGTATTATGTTGTTACACACATGACCATCTCTGCTTGCCCGTGTGTTGTCAAGTCAAATAAACAAAGGTTTACATTTTTTTTTAAAAAAAGCATAGGCAGCAACACGAACAAACCTGAGGTATTCAGTAGTTGTATTTTTATACTTGCCTGCAGTTCTGTATACACACAAATTTCACCAACATTAATTTGTTACCATCATGGTTGTAATTTTAATTTTTTAAACACTATTCCGACACTATTATAAATAAACGCTTTTAATCAAAAATGTGAAAACTATTTGGCAACTTGCCACGAAATGTACAACTATAAAATTATGGCATTTCAGTAAATCAAACAGAGTTAAGTATGACAGTTTATATGCATCCTTTAAGATTTAAAAGGAGCGCAATTCAAGAAAAAAAATAACTTAGGAATCTTGAGTTTAACTCTGTATGATAAATAAATAAGAGCAGATGTAGAAATCTAGTCCGAACAGGAGTAAAATGCATGACCTGAAGGCAAGAGTTGAGCATGCGTAGCGCACTCCATATCAACAGATAGATCCGACTGCTGCTTTCAAGCAAACCAATCCTGACACCTTATTAAACAGAATCACAAATCTGTGGAAAACCTACAGGCTACAAACAGTCGCAACTTGCCCAAAAAATCCCTAAAGGAAAGCAAAGCGCATACAAAAGCATATTCATTTTCACAGCAATGTATCCCTCAGCGGACTTCTGAATAGTGCACTCGTGTTCGCTAATCTAGGATGACACACTTCAATTCATTTCAAACCAAGCGTAAACGGAATGGTTATCAGATGAAAACAGTTTACAATAAAGTACATGTTTCATAAAAAACAAAAAACGCAGTTTCTTGCCTATGTATTCCTACAGTACACAGGACGTTCTGGTTGCTATGGCTGGTAGACGTGAGGAAATACTATCTTTCAGATTAGGTTACATTAAACTAACTAAAATAAGACAACATTATTTATAACACTGCAATATATATATTGATCGTATTTGCAGGCGATCCAATTGGATATGGGTGCCCACTGTGAAGAACCCTGAGATGTCCTCACTTCTCCCAGGGAGGACCGATGTTACGCAGGGGCGGGACCTGTCCTCTAAGGAGGAAACTGAAAAAGGACTGCTTCTTGTGCAGAACTCAGGAGTGCGTGAAGGCTACCTGGGAGATTCAAACTGGGAGAAGGGAGCGAAAGGGAGAGACGTCACCGACGCTGAAAAGGCAGAAGAGTTGGTAGGAGGCTGACTGCTACTGGGATTGCCAACAGACTGGCAGTCCCACACATGGTATAAAGTGGGCCGTCGGGTCTAATCCAGCACAGTTCCCCGAAAGGGAGAGCGGGCGATACATCAACGACGCGTAAGAAGTAGGGCTCGAGTAGCCGCTGGAGAAAGCCGGTAGGAATAAGAGGAGACCAGAGAGGCTGGCAAGACGAACCACGAACCATGGAAGAGCCAATGACGTGTCCCATTTGGAAAGCAGGCAATGGGAAAAGCGGGCGACTCGGCGGGGTGGAGTAGAAAGCCAAACATAGCCTTGGGGACAAGATCCCTTACAACAGTGGAAACAGATGCCATTGACCACCGGGGAAGAGTCTGAGACCTGCAGAGAAACCCAGAGAAAGTTGGAGAGATTCTCCCTTGTGGGGGATCAAGTAAAGCCACTCATCACCAGGGAAGGGTAGAGGACCTAAAACCAGAAACTTAATGCAAGTCATCTTGTTTGTGGCAGTACCTGGCAGGAAAGCAGCTCTGCGAAATCCAAGAAGTGGAAAGATACAGGTATGGGACCCAACACCCACAAGGGAAGATCAGTGGAAGTCATCTTCAGGGCAGTTTCTGGCAGGAGAGTGAACCCAGTCTGCCAGAATAAGCCAGTAGAGGTTTGAACTGTGAAAGTAAATATACAAGGCGGCCTGCAAAAGGGAGATAGTTTCACAGTTCACAACACCAGTGGGACTAAGTGTGTAAAACGACCAGGGGAAGGGAGACAGTCCACCTGACTGTCCACCTGGTGGTGTGAACTGTGAAACCAAATGTGTAAAAGGACCAGGGGAAGGGAGACATTCCCCACTGTGAAACAAGCCTGAGAAAAGCCAGGGGAAGGGGGGCATTGCCCTGGGTGTTGTGAACTGTGAAATAAAGCCAATAAAGGCCAGGGGAAAGAGCAATTCCTCCTGCTGTTGTGAACTGTGAGAGCAAAGCCAAGGAAGGCCAGGAGAAGGGAGTCATTCTCGTAGCAGTTGAGCTCCCAAGGAGGATCAAACCAGTGATCCAGGGGAAGGGAGTCATTCCCCCTGGGATAAAGTAATAGTGAACTTTCTGACGCAGAGTGTTGGAGGATCAGCAAGCCTTTTCTTTGTTTGTGAAGTGCTAAAACCAGGGGAATGGAGTCATTCCCCCTAGCGAGGAACCTACAACCAGAACTGTGACGCCCAGTCCAGGAGGAGGGAGTCATTCTCCTCGACCAAGAACAATGGCACAACCTTTTAGTTTAGTTATAAGTGAAAGGGACACAGATAGTGATATTTTGACACAGGACAGTGGACTCTAGTTACAAAGATATCCTGAAAGACCCTTTAGCACTTTATTGAGGCAGGGAAACCCCTCTGATATAGGGGAATATAGATTTTCCTGTTTATTTTTACACTAAATAAAAGTCTATAACCATCATCATGCCACCTGTGTGTCAGTCTCCTCCCTCTACACCTTTACACTAATTAAATAATTATTCAGCCACAGTATCAGCGTGAACACCGAGCCACCCACTAAGACTGAAATGTTAGACCCGAGGTCTGCAACCTCTGGCTCTCTAGGCGCTTTATTTACGACTACAATGATCCTTCACCACCGACTATGAATGATGGGAGCTGTAGTTCCAAACCTATGAAGATCCAAAGGATGCAGACTCCTTTGTCAGACGCTCAATCACAGCAAAGGATTTGTATGGGGAGAACAGAAACGCGCAATGGAACAGGCTGACTTTAAGATGGACAGACTCCAGAAGCCAAGGTGGAGGAGCGCTTAGACCGAGGTCATAGAAAAGTATACATTTTAGCTGAAATATATCAATCATCCTCTGCACATTTTCCATTTGCACTTATTTTTGAGAATGAAGCCATTTGTCTGTTCACTATAGAACAGCTACTGAAGCATTCTCACCCTTTCATGGGTAATAAACTGATCAGGTGCAATACTGAAACTTTAAATGCATATTTAGAAATTTGAATGGCACGATTTTTCAAAAGATAGCGCAGTGTCGTAAACACACATTTCAGAGATGTGCATTCATATGCCAAAAAAAGAGTATCAAGTTCAAGCAAAGCAGAGTCAGACTTTCCCATGTTTGACATTGTTAAACTTGAGCGTCTATATACTTTTGTGATGGTAACGCCCACTTTGCAATAAAATAATGTGCCTGCACCAGATAGCACTAGCAAGCTATACAAACTAACACAGCATCACATAACCATGCAGGTCAATTGCTTGGTTCCTCACAACTAGGGTTGTAAAAGCTAGCCGAACCCCCCAAAAAAGAGCATAAAGTGTTAGTCAGCAGAGGTGATTGGTTCCATTGTCTTTTCATTTGACTACCTAATGTATTGAGGCCGATATCCTAGCTTTGTTAACAGATGATACAGTGATCCTTGACAAATCATTTCATCTCACTGTAAAGTAATCTGCTGCCTTCGTGAGAAGATTTGTCTTCTCACACACTGATGGCATTGCTTACCCACTGCCTGATTTTTTTTATGTAGCAATATGAGTGGGGGCGGGGGGGGCTCTAAGAAGTAAGAGACGTCCAAATGTCACAGGCCTATGGCATGGTCTGTTGTGCTCATGTGGCACAAGAAATGGGTTGCTTGAAAAACCCAGATTAAATCTTTTAAACTCACATCAATTAATATTGATGGTGGAGAACACAGACAGAATCCTTCTCACTTTGCATAACATACCTCTATACAAATTTGTTTTCAAATATTGTCAAGTTGGTTATTTATGTGATTTGTGTACTCTACAGATCAGTTCCAAAACAGGGTATTATTTTAGCTCATGAAATTCAAACATTCACAAATAATTGCACCTTGCTCTGATATGTCAAATGCAAAAATTGTACATTGGCTCAAATCCTAGATTCACCACTTAACCAATGCTTGGGATCCTGGGAAATTCATTGAACGTTGTAGCACAAAACGTGTCACCATTACCATTCTCTACAAAATGTCAATATTGTCTGCCCGTAGTTCTCAAAGTAAGCCCTTCAAAAAAAGTTTCAAGCATAGTTTAACTAGCTATATTGTTGCATCATATTTTAATAGTGGCCTTCATATATTGCACACCATGCCATTTTCTTCGTTGACTAATACCAATACTGCTTATAAACCATATATTTCTTCAGTTCTCAGCCCATGTTAGCCCACATGCACGTTTCTGATAGCTTCTAATGTATATCAATCATCAGCTCTATGCAATAGTATGTGCACCTTTCTCAATGCTTCGAATCGGTCTCCATGCAAGAGCGCTTTTACATTCTTTGAGAGTGCTAATAGGAGCCTGCCATCTATCCTGGGGTGCGTGTGTACTCTTTTCATACGGCCAATGCTCTGTGTCCGCAACAAAGACTACACCCTCCTCGTGGATGCTATTTTTGAAATCTGTCCGGCACCGACATCATGGACTAGTAAAGTTGCCCACTAAATACCACTTGTTTATTATGCTGCTTCAATTCTGAAGAGGCTTTGGGGAATGCAACCGAGCACTCATGCTTATTTTGACTGCTACGGTCAGCATATCAAGCTATGGGCTGTAATTGCATTGTAGGGGGTGGCACGACCACACATTCTTGATCCAATCATTTCTTTGGTTCCTGAAGGGGGGCCCTCAAATTAATATGTGCCCCAGGATCCCAGATTGCTTAAGATGGCCCTTCTCAGTGTTACAACAGTAGTGAGATTAGTCTGGAAGGAAGTCTGCTTCTTCCATAAAGTACTAGGAGTGCAAGCTTCTTCTGGTCTACTCTGGAGCCAGACCTGGACATGTTCTCAGCCACCATCAGCACTTTCATTATTGTGTCTTCCCATTCTTCTTTATAAGCTGACCGAAGCATTATTCAGAACCCATTATGCTGTACCACGCAGCATATCTCTCCCACATTAAGAAACCACAGACAGTCATTTGCCCAAATCACAATTGGAGATGCGCAATATCCATCAGTCATGACTTGAGGTTTTACATAAAATCAGTTGTTCCTAATATTAGGCTGTGGATACCTTGCCCTTCTTGACACAGCGTGAGCATCGGTTATTCTCCCATTAAACCATTACACAAACTCAACATTGTCACATTTTTGAAACTTGGGCATGGATGATGTACATTTGACCCCAATTTGCTGGACGCATGGGCAATCATTCTTGGTTTAATCAAGTACTATATTGAACTAACAAGTAATGGGTGAATCAGATGTCACTTTTTGAAAAGTTGGTGTCAATAATTCTGTAAAATAACCATGGGTTGGCCAATGGTATTGACACTGCAAACGGTGTAACAAAAAAAGTTTATCTGATGATAAGAGTCAACCAGATTGTACTTTGGCTTCATCTGGTGGCAAGTGAGGGAAACCCAGGAGGCAGTGACCAACCACCAGCGCACAAAATGGGCTGGGACTCGACAGAGCGGTGCTCTGGAAAGACTTGTTTTGCCAGAGCGCTGTCCTGTCCCCAGGCCCAGGGGCTAGCCCACAACACTCGTGTATCTGCTCTGAAGCCGCATTATCACACGGATGCTTCAACAAGCAGACGGCTTTTAGAAGTCTCTGCAGGGCTGCTGAGTCTCCTGAAAGTCTGCTCATGCATGTGATAACTCGGCTTCAGAACAGGATCTCCCCTGAAGCAGAGTTATCACATGCATGAGCAGCCCATGTTTCAACAAGCAGTCACTTTCAGTAGACTCGGCACGGGAAACTGAATACATTATGAGCCAAAGCCTAACAATGATTGCAGCTGTCCAAGCTGGTATGTGTCCATTTTACCAGCACTTCTTTCTAAGGGTGAGTTGTATGACCAATCAAAACTGCACAACCCAACTTCCATTATTCGCTCAAAAGTGTTTCTTAAAGAATCACTGTAAGACATATTTCAAATAAAACATTGTGGACATTATGTTCGCAAACTGCTCTTTGCTTTTATGCAAATCGCCAGGATTGGGTGATATGAAGCAATACTGTATCAGCACCTGGCTGGGGGCCGCGCCCCTCGACCCCACCCCTCCAAGGATGGGAAGGTACCCCTGTATATTTTTTTCCATTTCCACCACACATGCAGGCCTTTAGGGAGGTATGGATGAGCAAACACACTCGCATGTGCATACGATGGATATGCCGTGGGAGTGGGCCAGGATAATGCACTTCAGCAGCACAGGTTCGCTCAACAAGTGCGGATTTGCAGAGGGGCAGGTAACAACGGGGATGTTTCCCAGCGAGTGCATCAAATGCAGCGAGGTGTCAATAAAGCCGTTGTTCACCAAACAACGTAAAACAACTCCTTGTTGACACCTACACGTCTAAATGGAGTGCTGTGCGTGGTGATGTTTTGCTGCTGCAGCGTGTAAACCTATTTTGGCCTTGAGCAGGCCGTGCTGTTAATAAGCCTTTGATTTCTACAAGCATGCCTTAGTGCCTAGAGCATGTGGAAGTCGGCAAGAGCTACACCACAAGCAGAGGAAGAGCTCTTGCTGGTAGCAATATTAAAGCAGCCTACGACGTCACTGCAGGCATGCCACGTCAATGCACATGACTAGTTCTAGCGCAGAGGGTTCCTGACATAGCATCGCAGGAGTTTAGACGGCAGGTTAGGGGTGTAGGTGTCCCTGGTCACCCCATTACAGTGCAAGGCCTCTAAAAACCAACGGCGCTAGCTAGAGCAAGCAGGGGTGTGGTTCGGAACAAAGGGAGTTTTATGAAGGTTTACGATTGCTTGTGCTGGTCTACAATATTCGATGAAAGCTGCCCTGTCTTTTTAAAACAAGTCCTTTAAAAACATGACTCGTCTCGCTATCGTTTTTGACGGAGTTAAGCATATCTCGCCTCTGAATTCTTGCCTAGGAGCAGTGTACTTGTGAACTCGGCTCCACACCGATTTGAAAAAGGAATATCTGCGAGGGGAAACATGCCCAGCCCTGCACGATCAGAATGCCCGGCAACAATATGATTCATTTTAATCATGTTTTCTGTGGCCAGTTTGTCAATTAAAATACCTTTCCAAAAACATATGAGCCGCCTTTTTTTGTATCCGCATACAAGACCTGACAGAGTAAGCGATACACTAGATGACTACAGACGCCACGTTCAACTATGCCTTCCAGCCCTAAACACTGTTGACAGTCTTTTTTTTATTTTATTTTATTGACTTTTGATCAGGGAAAACCTGAGCAAATTTATCAAAACGTTTTCAGCCGTTGAGGCTTCAGTCCTCTCTACACTCCTGATGACAGTGTGTCAATCTGGCGTTCCCCTTAAATCGGTGACAGCAACTCCCTAAACTGTCGGAAAATTGCTTCGATTATGTTCGCCATTGCCACAGTCCATCTTGTGGTTTCTCCCGATATTAACCTATTCCATAGGTCGTTTTCACACAACATCCACGGGTTCTCGATTAGAGGTAGTAGGTGAACGGTTCTGTTATATTGGGCACTGTATCACTAAATGTCTGAGTTTCCTTCACCTCCGTTTTTTTGCACAGCCGACATTCTTGCTTGCCACCGACGCCCCTGATGGTTAAGATTTCCTGGGTTAAAAGTAAGTTCAAACTCGCTTTCATGAACAGCATTCTTTTTCTTTTTTCTGGGAATTTAACGCAGTACTTTAACGGTGATTACACTTTATTGAAAGTTGCAGGGAGATGCGATAGTAATTTGTTCTCTGTAGCTGACTCAAGTGTCTGAATCCAATCCATCGTTTCCATTTTTTGCTTGATTCTGTCAGGATTCTCCATCAGCTCTTTTTCTGTGCACACAATTTCCTGTAGTTTGTCGTTCCTCCTTTCCACCCAGCTGTTCAGGGCTAGACATTGCCCGCTTTCCATTTCATCTTTAATGATGTTCAGAGCCAGCAAATTCTCAGCCAGTATCATCTTCCTAAAAAAGCTCATGGCTCTTTGGTCTACCGTGGATGCTCAGGATCCCAGACCCAGCTCTCTTCTGATAGCCGCCATTGATGTAGATTTAGGGACTCCTAGGACTGCTTTCCAGACCATTCCCTCCAGTCTGCTCCAGATCGTGGTTGGTATGAAGAGTGAAACCTCCATCCCGTAGGTTAGTGCTGGGACCACTTTCCCTTTGTAGAAATTTAAAGCAGGGCTTAGTGAGAACTTCCCGAATTTTCTGTCGATGACTCATTTGCGATGTTAATCTTCTCGCTTTGACCCATAGCATGTTTTGCATTGCCATGTCTGTTCCCGAACTGTCAATTTCTACACCCAAATATCTGATGTTTTTGACTGATTCAATTTTGACGTTATCCAAAAACCACGTCAGCTGTTTAGATTTTTTGTTCGGTGCTTTTTCAATCGTCAGGATTTTGGTTTTGTTTTTGTTGATTTCAAGCCGATTGTCATTGATGTATTTTGCCAGATTTTAAAGTTTTCGTTGTAATCCGATTTTGGTCTGGTCGATTAGAATCACGTCATCAGCGTGTAACAGTCTAGGGATGTTAGTTTTGCCCATTTTCGGGGGGAAGCTTCTCACCTCCGTTTCAGAGTATTGTAGGTCACCCAGGAAAGCGATGAATAAGGCTGGTGCCAAAGGGCAGCCTTGTTTGACTCCTCTATTAACCTTTATTTCTTCAGATAGCAATCCTTGCTGATTTAGTTTTACTTTTACGGTGTTTTGTGAATGGAGTGCTTTGACTGGGTCAAGCACCGACTGGGGGCAATTCCATGTGTGTAGTTTAGTCCACAGCAAATTTCGATCAATTTTATCAAATGCTTTGGATAAGTCGATAAAAGCTAGATGGACCTTTGGAGCCCCCCGCCTTTACTTTGGCTTTTAAGATGTTAATGATCATGACATTAATTGAAGTGTTTCTGTTTTTTTGGAAACCCGTTTGTAGGTTATCCTTTGCCTGGCTGTTTTTTTTCCCAGTCTCTAAGATGGTCTAACAGGAGGGTCGCGTATATTTTGCCTATGATATCTAGCAAGGCAATTGGCCTATAGTTTTCCGGGTCATCACGGCTCCCCTTTTTATAGATCGGGACGATCACTGCTTTCTGCCACGATTCTGGGATTTGTTGCTTGACCTCACATTCGGAAAATATCTTACTGATCACGATCGACCACTCTCTTGGGAATGCTTTGAGTAAGACATTTGTCAGTCCATCAGGTCCTGGAGCTCTAGATATTTTTAGCTTCTTGATTTTCTCTTCTATGTCTTCAGGATTCGACAGATTAACCCAAAAGGAATTCGGGTTCCACGTCTTCTGTGGTGGTTGTTCCTTTGCCTCTTCAAATTCCCGCGTTAAGTACTGTATCCATTTGGACTCCAAAACTGCGTTGCTTACCGGGTCCTTTTGCGTAAATACTATACTTTTTATCAGTGCCCAAAAATCACTTGATTTCTTGCCTGCCAGACTTTTCATCATGGCCTCAGCGTCCCGTTGATATTGGGTTGCCCTTTGTTGTTTCAGCCAGTTATGGTACCTTTTTATTTCTTGGTGCCATTTTTCCCAATCCTCATTGGTATTAGTTTTCGCTGCCTTTTTCTTCAAGCGGCGTCCCAACTTTCTTTGTTCCACCAACTCTTTATTGAAAGCGTGTATTGGGTGGCCAATATTAGGGTCTCTTCCCTTCAGTGGTTTTTTATATGGCAATAGCAACAGTAAATAATCTGGTCTTTCCTCAATCTTGTTCAGCCTGTTGGTCGTGATTTTCCAGTACCATGCCTTTTTGATTTTTGAGATGTCGGTTTCCGTTAACCTTAGGCGTTTTTGTTGAGTGTTTATTTCCGTTTCCAGCAGATATTCAGTTTTGGCTGGTCTCGTTCCTTGCCATGTGCATGTCAGCAAGTTATGATCACTATTGATGGTTCTTTCCACTTGAAAACTCTTCATGCAATCAATTAGGCCAGCTGAGATGCAGATGTAATCTATAGTTGCTTTTGACGGCCCCCGTTCCCATGTTGGACAGTTTATCTGGTTAGGGAATAAAGTATCTATGTTTTGAATGTTTCTTGCAGAGATCAGGTCCTTCCATGCTTTGCCTCCCTCCCTAGTTGGATCTCCCATTACCTGTTGCTGGTTGGTGGTCGGGTTTGCACGAGTTGGATTATTACAATTTGCATTTAGATCACTGCAGATGATGATTTCAATATCTTTGAAATCGTCATAAATCTGATCAATCGTGGCACTCATGTTTTGGCAAAATGAATTGATTGACATCCGCTGTGGATTCCAGTAGCAATTTATAATTGCTAACAAGTTCGTGTACTCTCCTCCCTTTTTTGTGTCACATTGGGACCAGGTAGTTAAAGTCACTAGCATCTCATAAGATTCTTTCCACTTTCGAGGTTCCATAAGGCCTAAACCTGCTTTAATAGCTGTTAATAAGCCCGCTGACGGTCTTCCTAGCGGACCTTTCTCAGCTGCAGAAATTTCAACAGTGAAGCCATCAAGCGCCGGCTTTGTCATCAGCCACGTCTCCTGTAGACATAAAATGTCAAATTTGCCCAGGTTCACGTCTCCAACCCTCGTTAAGTGCGAGTGTCCTCGCGTGTTCCAAGATCCTAAGTGGAAAAGCTTCTTTGCGGGCCGTTCCTCTCCGACCGTTTCGAGCGGGGGATTGCCGAGGGCCAGCCCATCTCGCTGCTATTTGGATGTTTTCTTATTCCATGCTGATGTCAGCCAGTTCCACGGCCCGTTCCGTTGACCCAGTTCTAACGCCTTTTTCGTATCTTTCGGCGTATCAGATTTCGACGAAGGATCTCTGCGTGGTCGGGGATTAGGCTCTATCGGGAACTGCCTTCTATTTAGTTGTTGCCCCTGGGTATCTGGTTTTGAGTGGGAAGACTGATTAATTGTTCCATCACTGGAAGTTTCACCTTCTCTCCTTTCACGTTTGATTTTTTCTGTCAAACGGAGGCTCATCTGCTCTAGTTATTTAGATGCTGACTGTTCAATTTCCCACGCATCTTCTGCTCTGATGTATATATAGGCTTTTGCTCTTTTGTTGGTGTGATATGGTTCAACCCGCTTCAGGTCTTCGGATCTTGTGATTTAGGAATTTTGCTCTCTTCATAATCTGCAGGATATTCGGCCGATTTAATGGCACATGGTCTTTCTTTGAGTCCAGTTGTTCTAACTTGAAAACACGGATCCGATCGTTCTCCATGTTTTCCTTTTCTACCCTCTCAGAACGATGCCTCAGTTTCCTGGGACTGCTAGGAGCGCTCTTTCTTCTGTGTCCCCCTTTGTATTTATTCCCCAAACTCTGTTGCTGGTCTGATTTGGTGGAATCGGCGTTATTCATTTGGGCAACTGGAGTTTCCTCTTTACCCTGTTGTTCATTTTGCTGTTTTTTTCCCTTGCGTGCTGGTTATTCCGGAAACGCTCTCCTTTCTCTCCAATTTATTCATTTCAGTTAGTAGAAAACCCCTCTGCTTAGGTTCCTCGAAGGCCAGTTGATCAAAGTGCTTTAAACCCTCCACTTTTATGTGAAAGTATGCTTTTGCCGTTTTCCCCCTATGGTACGGTTCAACTAGATTCAGATCTTTGCTTCTGAAATCCTGTAGAGAGTTTGTTTTCTTCATTATCTGAACCACCGTAGGTCTATTCAGTATAAGGAACTCTTTTTTTGCGTCATCTTGTTCTATTTTAAATAACTAACTCTCTTTGTTTGTTTTCTGATGGTAAAGCTCGGTTCTACTTCTCCATCTTGTTTTCCGTGCTGGCAAATTGTCTAGGTCCTCGCTTTCCCGTCTCTATTTCTCGGTGAGTTTTTTTTAGTGCCTCTCTTGGATTCCGCCCTGGTCTGTTCCGGACTGGACGTTCTTTAACGTATCATGTATCCGGTCACCCATCTTGAGACTCTCTTTGTTTTTTTACAAAGACGTACTCTCACCCTCGTTGCTAGCAGAGTCATTGTGTTCCCAATGTTGGGATAAGTTCATTAGGACCCAGTCTGTCAAGAGCTCCTCTGTTTTTGGAGATCTTATTTCCGTGAGTTCTTCTACTTCGTCCTCCACTATAACTATTTTTTGTTCCGGGGGAGGTACCGGATTCTTAAGTATTAGGACTGGCTGTCCACTAATCGTCTTCGGTGGGTCTCCCTTTTTAGATTGGGCGAGATTTACCATCTTTAGGTTGGTAGCCACATTAGGGGGGGCTGTGTTGGTTTTTAAGTTCCACCTCCCCTCTTCGCAATGGTTGGGTGGCGGACCTGTTGGTGTCACTGTATGAGCGCTGTTCCGTTGCAGCACAGCTTCAATCTGTCTTTCCAATTCTTCAATTTTGCTGTCTCTTCTTTGATGAGTCTTTTTCAGTTCTTCTACCGCCGTTATATAAATTTGCAACTTTTGTGATCATATTTGTCAAGATTGCCATGTTTTGTCGCGGATCTCTTCTTTGATAACTTCGTACAATTTGCAAAAAGGTGCAAGTATGACTGACATTGCTGACATAATTGCTATCATGTCCGGTTTCTTGTTAGGGGAGTCCTTCTGCATGCCTGCTGCTATATCACTAAGGCGCCGATTTTTTGGTGATGTTTGACTTTTCTCGAGTCTTCTTCGGGGAGCCAGTGAATCCAGGGCCGAAAATTCCATCTGCGCACTTTGGTCTTGATCTATTCTAATTCTGCCCGGTGAGATTCTTTGTTTTGATAATCAGAGAGCCTGCATGGGGCCCTCACCGTCCGACATCAAACAAAAAGGTGTCTTCGGTATGCCTGTCTCCAGATGAGGCTTTGTCCATGCATGCCTCTGATCCTTTCCAGCCAACTTGGAGCTTTGGTCTACATCCTCTTGCAATAATATTGCCGGTGAGTCTTCCGTCATTAGGTTTTCCTCAGTTGGCTTTTCCAGAGTTGATTGTCTCTGGGGTGGCACATTCACTTTATTGCTATTTTCGTTTGAATCCTTCTTCTCCCGCGCCGTGCTGTTATGGGGTTGATCCGTGTCCTTTTGGTTGGATCCCCCTTTGTTTATCATTTTCTCCGTTTGACTGTTTTTCTCGATTGTCTGAGGCTCAACGGCAGACGAGTTTGTTTTTGGCGCTTGGCCCTCCAGTAGATCTGTTTTATTCTGCTTTGACCCTGGGGGTCATCGTGTATAGCTTCCAGCATCTCTGCATCTGAAACTTCGAATTCTGTAGTATATTTTCTTTTGAACTGTGATGTAAAGAGAGCCTTGAGAGGATACGATAGAAGTGGTTTAGTTAGGCTTTTGGTGGAAGAGCTTCCCTTTTTTGTCATTTTAACGCCATCCATCCCTTTAGGCATTAGTTTTACTTCTTTTGCATCTTTTCCCAATCTTTTGTTAATTATGGCTTTTTTTCAGTTTTGTCAATTTAGGATCTTTTTTTGATTTAATTCTTTTTTTCTTTGAGGGTCTTGATATTTGTTTCGCGGATTCACCTCCTGATTCCTCAGATGAATGCTCCCAGTGGTTGTGTGTGTCCTTCTCCGTGTTTCTAACTCCTTCCAAACTGGAGCTGTTTGGCACGCACTTATTAGCCAGATTGTTAGCCGGCGCGTTTGCATATACTCCCGTTCTTTACCCAGCTGGTTCAAGGTAAACGCGTCGTTTTTTGGCACTATGATTTCTTCCTCAGCTAAACCCGGCTGATGGATCATTGCCTTCATCATTAAAGAGTTCAGGGGCAGGTCCGTATTGCTTAACTTCCCCACTGGAGGTGTTTGTTAGATCAGTCCTTTTTTCCCCTGTAATTGCCTCCGACTGCCTGGATGCGTCTTGAATTTTAAGCCCCGCCGTTGGTCCCTCTGCAGCGGGTGACCCGACACTCGGAGTTGTTCCGGTGTCAGCCGTCAATGTATGTGCTATGGATGGTGGACGTTGAGCGCCTGTCAGCACAACAGGCTCCTCTTCAACACTGCATTGGCCCCTCCCGCCACAAACATTCCGTTTAGCTTCGCGGCGGAGCCGTCCTCCGACAGCACTCGCACTAGAAGCACTCGCCGTACGGGCGGAAAACGGGCTGCTCGTGACCGCGGGGAGGGAAGATGGCTGGTTTCCCCTCAGTGCTCCATTAACCAAGTCTGTTTTGACCTGTTCTCATGCCGCGCCCTCCCCGGCGCCAGATACACTGGAGACATCCGAGCTCAACTGCTTCAACGGCGCCTGACCCAGCTCCGAAACCGGCGTTACTGTTGACAAGGCTGTAGTAGGGTCTGGTACGTTTTCCAAATCAATTATAGGTTTGTTTCGTGAAACTGGGACTTTCCGACCCGCATTCGCAGAAGTCTTTGTAGTTTTACTTCTTGCCGAGGGTGTAGCTGGAGTCGCGTCTGACTCTTTAGCCGGTTCCGAGCCAGACACACTTGGTTTCCTGCCAGAGCCAAGACTGCTGCTTTCACATTAGACGGGTCCTTTGGAGTGTACCTCAGGCTCCATTATGGTCTTGCTTCGGGTCTGCAGCGGACTGCTGCAGACTGCTCTCCACCTCTGCTCCCAGCTCCGCTCACCGCTCCGCGGTGTGTTTGGGCTAAAATAGCTCACTTCCTGACACAAGGATGTGGACTGCTGCAGACTGCTCTCCACCTCTGCGCGGTGTGTTTGGGCTAAAATAGCTCACTTCCCGACACAAAAACCTCATGCCAGAGACTTGCTTTCAAAGATTTCAACTTTGAGTATAGCCAATATCACAAGAGCTCAGCCTCGGAACCATTTATCATTGATTGCAAATATCTATAGCTACAACCAGAGGCACTGTAAATGACAAACAGTCGAAGCACTCCTGTTTCAGGGTGACTTTTCATAGGGCATTGAAATGTGGATGAGATATAAAGCAGGTGATGAGGTTGAAAAAAATAAGTCCATTAAAGGGGGACAACACTGACAGTATAAGGACATACAGCAATTTACAGGTGAGAGAAGGGTACAGGATCATAGTGGCAGAGGATGTGTCTGTACATCTTGGGAGCTCCTCCTTGTTATGAGCTGCTTCTTAAGCGTCATCTGGAAGCACTTATCAGTGGTTGTGCTCCTAATTTGGGGGGGGGCAGGGAGAACACATGTAAGGGAGCACGTAGGGGGGCATGCAGCGGGTGGAGAGGGGAACAGAAGTGGAGTTTGGCTTGAGATCACTTGAGTGTGAAGAGGGCGACAAGAGATTAGCTAAATAAGGGATGGATTTATAGACGAAAAGGAAGAATTTAAAAATCATCCTTTCCAGAGGAAATGTGAAGAGGTGGGTGAAGAAGGTGTCAGGCTGAAGAGAGTAAAGGTGGCAAAGTTCAGAACTTTGTTCAGAGATGGCTGATAAGGAATCCACCCTACCGAGAAGCATGCATGCAAAGTTTTTGTGGAGTGAAGGGGCAGATGGGGATGGATTTTGCAGACGTTTAAAAGGCTTGTCTGCTGTATCAAGTGAGGTAACCAACTATTGAAGTTCCTATCAAGATAACCCTCTGGTTGAAAGAATTGGGGGATGGGTTGAAGAGATTAGGAGGACAGGATGCAAGAGTGATAAGGGGAGAGACTGGATGCATACAGGGAGAACACTTATTTTTTTGGAAGAGTTGAGAATCAGGGAACAGAGTGCAATCTACTGGCGCAGGGCAGACAGCTGACCATGGCAATAGATAGCTCAGGAACATAGGGGAACATCATTTGTGATGTTTGTGAATAAGTGAGAGAAGAAGCCAACCAGATGAGTTTTACAAGACAAAAAAGCGGGGGACCCAGGACAAATCCTCAAAAAAACCCTGGTGGGATGGGAGTGGAAAAGAAAGTGCCATTGTTTCAATGGATGGAGAAGGATTGGTCAGAAGGGGAGGAGATGGGCCAACCAGGGGTGGTGTCCTAGAAGTCCAGGCAACTGTGTAAGGAACGAAGAGCAATGGTTAACAGTGTTGAAGGTAGCAGACAAATAAAGGGGGATGAGGAGGGAATGGGAAAACATTTATAAATTGCACTACTACAAGGAAAACCATCTCCAGACTACATTGATTGAGCAGTCTCCACTAGAGTTTATATTTCCTTAAAACAACAGCTGACCCTCTTTCCAAAAAGTGAAACCCCAATTGAATTTGCCTAAAAACCGTGGCTGCAGTGTTACTCGCTACTCTGAGACACCAGCCTGAGGTCATCCCTCCTTCCTTTCACTGTAATTTAGTTTTCTATAGTGTGTTGTGTGACCAGGTCAGTCATGGCCATTCTCAAGATGGCATGAGAATAACCTTTCAGCCTTTAGTGGAAGGCCTCGCAAGGAGATATCCAGAGCCAGTCCTCCCCCCAGAAGGGGAAAGTTGCAGTCGGAGGGTCCCATTTTCTGTCCCCTCCCCAAGTGCCAGTTTCTTTACGTGTAGTGTTGGTAAGGGGCTAGCGCCTACCTGTGCCCCCTAGGGCTTTAGAATTAGGCAATACTTATTTTGACTGCTTCTAGGCACTACAAGGCATCAGGAGGAAGGGGGGGCACTTGGAAAGCTCTCATATGCAAATATAATCACACACAGACATGTGTGGGCACTAAAAAGCAGTTATTTAAATATAAGGTGCAAATAACTTATCTGAATACATTTGTGAATGTCAAATTCTATGCAGTTCTAAAAATCTCAAAGCATGATAGAAGCAGCCTCTCTGCCGGGAAGAAGGCAGCTGTGCTAAAAATGGATCGCAGAGCTCATGCAGTGTTGGCTAAGGCTGACAGAGCAGCACAAAGTAACTCCGCAGCGGTCTACTGTCTGTCAAAAGCCCATGTATGCGAGAAGGGGATTTTAACATGCCCAATGCACAATATGCAGAATTATGAAAACTAGGTTTAGAAATTATAAAACCAGATAAAAATATAAGTGAATGAGTAGAGTACGAATGAAAATGAGTTATAGAAATCTTTAGTTTTTCCTGGGGCTAGGCCTCAAGGTTTGTAAAAGTCTGCAAGGCTGCAGTGTGCGTCTATGTAAGGTGACAATATGTAAAGTATTTACTCTGATGTGAGCGTAATTAAGGGACAAACTTCTAATTAGGGATAGCCTTATAATCCGGGCACACACAGCAGTACCAAACTGTATCACCCCCATACCTGTGACCCCAAATGCTGGCCAAGTTTTCCATTTTCATCCGAGAGAAGACGAAATTACTTACCTTCAGTATTGTTCTTTCAGATTAATGCTCCTCACATGGATTCTGCATCTTAGATTTCTCCAGCTTTAGCAAATCTTAGAAACTCTTCCACAGCAGGGGGTCATTGTGCGGTATTGGCGTCGAGGTACCTCAATCAACAAGGCCAGATGTGATGTCAGTATAAGTAGCTCACACTGTTCCCCATGACCCAAGTTCAATCTTTTCTGCCTCCCCCCATGCTCAGACACAATGAAGAATTAACGGTTATAGGAAACATAATGTGTAGAGTCATTCAAAAAGTGATGGAGAGGGCTCTTTATCCGAGGGACGGGATGGGAGGTCATGATGAATCTCAGGGAGGAAAATCCATCAGAAAAACCATTACTGAAGGTAAGTAATCCGTTCTTCTAATGGATGGTGTCCTCCCATGGATCCTTCATATACCAATTTTGAAGGAGGAGGGAAGAGAGAACTCCCACAGATATCCGACCGCTCTACTAAAGCGGCTTTCCTGATCTGACAGTATCCACACAGTAGGGCTCCAAGAAGTGTGCAACAAAGACCATGTTGTGGCCTGACAAATGTCTGCAATCGGTACTCCCCTTTAGAGTGCTATGGGGATGGCAGATGGCCATGTCTAGAAGGTTCATGTACCACCTCCTCCTGGTACAATCCAGTGCAATCAGGATCATGGTGGTCCCAAACCTCCTCAAACTCCTGACGCACATAAAAGTGTAAAGCCCCAGTCCACCACAAATGCATCCCCCGTTGTCCCTCAGAGAAATGCCATGGCTTATACAGCTCGCACTTCCTGTTGGAACTCTATTTGAAAATATCCACTGTATTTGTTTATTTATTTAGCCGGTCAAGTGGCACAGCAAGTAGAGCGCTCGCTTTGACATCTGTGCAGAGCTTGCTAACGCAGGTTCGAATCCCGGCAGGGCCAAACTCAGCCTTTCATCCTTCCGAGGTTGATAAATGAGCACCACACGGTAATAATAAGCAGCGCTCAGATACCGGACGGTTCGTAGCGCTATATAAATGCCAAATTATTATCATTATTTATTTCTATCGTGCCATAGCCCGCAGGCTTCAGGGCGCTCAACAGACAACATATAATGAACAGCTAATGGGGAAGAATTTACTCGAACAGGGTTGTTTTCAGTTTTTTTCAGAAAATACTGTAACTTTCCTCTGAGCACATGGATGTAGGAAGTTTGCTACAGTTACCTGCAGCTTTAAGAGGGAAGAATCTACCTTTTCTTCAAGCTCGTTTGGCTTGTGGCATGACGAGAAGATGTGCAGCACTCGAGCGTATGGTCCTGCTTGGGGAGTATTTTCTCAATGTTTGCTTTAGGTAATCTGGAGCCTCTCCATGTAGGCATTTATGAGCCAGAGCCAGTGTCTTAAATTGAATACGCTTCTCCATAGGCAGCCAGTGAAGCTCCTTTCTGTAGTGTGAAATATGTTCTCTCCTTGTAGCTTTGTAGATTATCCTGATGGCAACATATTGAATTGTCTGCAGCATTTCAATGTTCTTTTTGCTAGCTCTACATAGTAAGGCGTTACAATAGTCCAGCCAGGGCACGATTATGGCTCGAACTAATGTTTCATAGTTTTTAAGTGACACTAATGGGTTTATTTGTCTCAAGATTTTGAGGTGGTAGTGTGCATTGTTAGTCAAGTTGTTAACATGAGCATCCTCCTCCGCCTTGAGGGATGCCTCAAATACTGTGCCTAGTGTTTTCACCTTCTCAACCACCTTGATGGAGCAGGTGTTGAGTATTAAATTTGTGTATGCTTGATCCAGCTTATTCCTGGCTTGACTTGTCCTAAAAACCATGAGCTCTGTTTTAGAGCTGTTTAGACACATCCAATTTTCAATCATCCACTCCTGGATGATCGAGTAGATGTGGTTATAGAAAAATAGGGCCTGAGCAGGCAGTGCCCCAGCATATCTTAGAGGTTCTTTCGCTCAGAAAAGAGTATCCATTCTAGGGCGTGGCTTGAACATTTACCAATATCAGCCAGTCTTTCCAGTAGTCTGGAGTGGTCTAAGAGACTAAACGGTTGTATACGAATTGTTCGAATTACAATTGACCTTTGCACAATTGACCGAATGTTGAAGGTCAATTGTTACATATATGCAGGGGGGCACCCCCCACAATCCCCCACGCAATGCAAACCCCCCTACCCAAACCCAATATAGTCAATTGTTCAAAGGTCAATTCGGACCCTTGAAATTCGGTCAATTCGGGCATTCGAACAATGGTGTTTGAACAATTTGGATAATACCGATCACCCGCTGCAGAGAGATCTAATAAAATAAGTAGGCCCGTTTTTCCCTCATCTATTCTTCCTAGCATTTGCATCTGCACGTCTAACAAGGCATTTTCTGTCGCGTAATTTCTACGGAAACCATATTGCTTGTAATGAAAAACAGCAGCAGATTCAATGTGTGCCTGTAGTTGGATGGTTGCTGCCTTGTCCAGTATTTTTAGTAAAAAAGGGATGTTAGTTATTGGTCGTAGGTTTGCTGGGTCTTTGCCACCGAGTCCTGGCTTCTTAATAATGGATGTGACTGCTACCTCCTTGATAGAAATGGGAATGATCTTATGCAAGAAGGAGGCATTTATATAAATCGGATAAAGAAAGGGGAAAAGATGCTAATGTTCTTTTTTTTTTAATTTCTTTATTTTTTTTTTTTTAACAAACACATTACATACAAACAACTTTAACATAGATGGCTTATTGGCACTTCATGCGGATCTTGTCTTTCCATTGTGGTTTCATAGTTTCACCAGCGACCATATCAGTTCGGTCTGGACCTCCCGTGGAGTCGAGCACCAGGTCTGGTACGCACAATGTTCTATTCTTGGGCTTCGTGCTGGCCTTACTATTTCACCTACGGGTCCTCGGTTTCCAAGGGTCTTCAGAGCTTCTCTCCTCCGGGTGGCCAAAAAGGTCTTGTATTAGTATGTGCCATGCAGACAACTTGTGTGCAGTTTCCCCTTCCCCTCTTATCACTGCTCTTGCCCACACCACTGTCTCTGCCTGCACCCAATTCTGAAAGTCAGACCACCATGCCTCCACACGCGGGCCCTCCTTTGACTTCCATGTCATTGCTATCCATCTCTTGGCAAGTATACTTATCAAATCTTTCATCTTTGCCAAATGTGAATCATGCTTACCCCCTCTCGAGAAGAGGCCCAGTAGGTACTTTTCAGGATGTTCCGCCTGCATTCGAAGTCCACTTCCTGCTATCTTGAGTCTGATCCCGTCCCAGAACTCCTGTATCACTGGGCAGGACCAGAACATGTGTACCATGTCCGCTTCTTCCGCCGAGCAGCGGGGGCACCCGCTCTGAGCCCCTGTATGGACTTTATTCATCTTCTTGGGTGTGAGATACGCTCTATGCGTGACGTATAGCTTCGCCTGCCTAAACCTTGCATTTCTGGATACCTTTTTTGGGTATCGTAAGGCCCTAGTCCATTCTTGATCGCTGAGGGGCCTCCCCAACTCCTCCTCCCAACGCTGCCTCGTGTGTTGTTCCTGTGGGTCCTTGGCCTTCAATAGTTGTTCGTACAACCTAGAGGTCGTGTGTGTGTTCGCTCTGCAATGTCATACCATACATCAAATGCTGTTTCCTCGTCCTAGTCTTCCCAATCTGGCCATCTTCCCGTGATGTTTCTCAGCATGCCGGTGTATAGGATGAATTGACCCATATGTACTTCGTATTCATCTACCATTTCGTGGAAGTCTGCCCACCTTCCCACCCTTCTCAGGTCTCCAATTTGTGCTACCCGTTTAGCTTCCCAGTGTGCTCGGTATGTTGCTAATGTATTTGTGTTCCCCACCCAGGAGACCCGCTAGTGGGATTTGCGTTGACTGCGGATCCTTTACCCCTTGGAGTTTCCACACTCTTTTCCATAAGTCCACTGCGATGTTAAGCATATTCGGCAGGGTTCTGAGCTGGGGTCTATCGAGCCATAGTATTTCCCTTAGGTAATACTGTTTCAATGCAGGTTGGAAAAAATACGAGTGTCTATTGTTTCGTCTTCCCCCAGCCATTTTACTGCAAATTGCAGCTGCCCCGCTAAATAGTACTTCTCAAAATCTGGTAGTCTGATACCCCCTTCTTCATAGTCCTTCTGCAGGGTCCTTATTGTGATCCTATTTCTCCCCCCCCATAGGAATGAACGCGCTATTGTATTTAGTTTGGTGAAAAAGGCCCTGGGTATGTTGTATGGGATGTTCGTGAGGAAGTATAGTAGGCGGGGCAGCACCACCATTTTCAGGAGGGCTGCTCTTCCCATCATTCCCAGTGGTAGTGTCTCCCAGAAAGTCATTGACCGCTGCGTTCTATCTAGAGCGATGAGCGTGTTGGATGCATGGGTATCAACGGTATTATGATGTATCCCTATACCCAAATATTTAAAAAGGTGCGGGGCACCCACGTCAGACCCAGGTCCGGCAAACAATGGGGGGTACGTGTTTCAGTCCTGCCAAGGGGAAGAGGAGGGACTTCTCTTTATTAATCGCTATGCCCGAGAGCCTAGTGTATGCCCCGATCGCCTCTAGGAGGCAGGGTAGGTTAGTGGTTGGCTCGCGTACGAATAGGAGCATATCGTCCGCATATAGCGAGATTTGGTGGAGCACCCCATCTATGTCCAGTCTGGTATCTCTATATTCTGCTCTAAGGAATACCGCAAATGGCTCTAGAGCCAGGATATATAACATTGGCGATAGCGGACACCCCTGCTTGGTTCCCCTGTGTATCTTCCACTCCTCGGAAATGAATCGCCCCGTTTTCACCCTTGCTCTGGGTTCCCTGTATAGTAACCTGATCCACCGGAGGTACCCCTCCCCGATACCAAAGTGGGCGAGCACACCCATCAGCCATTCCCAACGCACAGAATCGAAAGCTTTGACAACATCCAAAGACACTATTACACTCTCGTCTGGCAGTTGATTTGTCTCATCCATCACATGGTGAAGTCTGCGGAGGTTCCAGGACGTGTTCCTTCCCGGAACATAGCCCGTTTGGATCAGCGTGGATATTACCTGTTTTAAGCTGTTGGCTAGGACCGCCGTTAATATTTTGGCATCCTGATTAATAAGGGACATTGGCCTATAGGAGGCGCATTTCCTGGGGGGCTTCCCTGGTTTTGAGAATCGGGACAATTATAGATTGCTGGCCTGTTCCTCCTCCAGCCTCGGCAACCCTATTTCTACCAATGCATCTGTTATGTCCTCTGGGTCTATTTCCGGATTCGGGGTGTACAGTTGCTCATAAAAACGTGCAAACATTGCGTTAATGTGCCCTTGGTCCCTGATCTCTGCCCCGGTGTGATCTTCTAACACCGTTATGGGATTTTTTTATTCTCTTGTCTGGTAAGCCAGGCCAGGAGCCTGCTAGGTTTATCCCCTTCTGCGTGTAACCGCTGTAGGTACCTCCCATAGTTTAGCCTCCCTAGTTTTTCCCAGAGTAACATACATTTAGTCCGCAGCTCTATCAGCTCTCTAGGTTCCTCCCTCTCTAGTCCCGCTCGTCGTTCTCTCAATTCAATCACCCCCTCGAGTTCATTCAATTCCCTCATGGCCGCCCCCGTCAATCCTCCTGTTTTGCCTATTGCCGCTCCCCTTATTACCACCTTGAATGCGTCCCATAATACGACACCACTCTCAACACTGCCCTCGTTTTGCTCAAAATAATCATCGATCACCTCGCGGAGGTGTTCCTCAAACTCGCCCTCCCTCAGGGCCTCTGCTCGGAGTCGCCACATTGGGATAGGGGCTTTCCTATTGGTGTGTGCCCATGTCGCCACTACTGGGGCATGATCAGAGAGCGTGCGTGCTTTAATGGTGATTCCCGTGATATCTTGTAGTGATTCCCTGCCCGCGAATATGTAGTCTATACGTGTAAATGTTCCATGTGGTGAGCTGTAGTGTGTATAACCCCTCCCTTCCCCGTGTACCTGCCGCCATACGTCTTCTAGCTGTAGCTGGTCCAGGATCCCACACAGTTCTTTGGCTGGAGGCGCCGGCTTCTTTAATTTATTATCAGATATGTCACGGAGGGGATTCAAGGTGCAGTTGAAGTCACCGGCCCAGATGAACGTCGCCTCCCTATATTGCGCTAACTTGGGCGCTAGCTTCCTGAAGAAGTCCCTTGCATCAGTATTCGGTACGTAGGTGTTGACCAGGCATACCTCCTTGTTTTCTAGCATGCCATGCACCACTACCAGCCGTCCCTCTGTGTCGGTCTCTTGCTTGAGTAGCTGGAATGGGACCCCCGGGGCAATCCATATTAGTACACCTCGTGCGTAACTTGAATATGTGGCGCTGTAAATCTGCCCCCCCCCCCATTTCTTGTCCACCTTGGCCTGCCCGTCCCTTGTGAGGTGCATCTCCTGCAACATCGCTATCTTGATTTTCATCCGGTTTAGCCAGGCATAAACCCTAAGTCTCTTGACATACGTATTGAGTTCTCTCACATTCCAGGTGGCTATCGTCAGTTCATCCAGTTCCATGATCTCCTTTGTTTGCTTGGCTTCCGTGTCCCACTGCCATGTCCTTGCACCCTGCGCTTTATTCCTCTCGTGCCCATCTCCCTCGGTGTCCTGGTTGCGGATCTATGCCTTCGATGCAGGGGCTGCTGCTGCCACATGGGTCCTGTCCCATGTTGCTCCGGTCGCTAATTGTCTGTATTATTTCAGTGTTCTCTACAATGGTCCTTCCGTAGTTTGTGCCTTGTAATGCCCATTCACTCCATTCAACGTCCATAACTTCAACAAAAACTGAAAAACTAACGCTCAGCCACCCTCCCCCTGCTCTCGCCATGCTCCTGTAATGGGCGCAGACTCGCCGCAGCGTGATGCCTTAAAACTGACATCCAAACTGATAGTTCATTCTTCTCGGGGGCGCCACCTCTCCCAGCCAATGCAGCTAAAGTGGGGCCGATTTCTCCTCCATGCTTACTGCTAGCTCCATTTAACTTACATAATGCTTATTTTCTTGTTCCAGGTTGCCTATGTTACGTCTCATTGGGGACTATTTCCAGGATTATTAGCGTTTCTCTGCCTCAACTGGGGGAAGCCTTGTGAGTCCATCCAGCTGTGGGCTTCTTCAGTGGAGTCGAAAAAACATGTTTTGCCTTGGTGTATCACCTTGAGTTTAGCGGGGAACAGGAGCATGTATCTCACCCCTGCGGTCCTGAGGCATTCTTTTGTTGGGGCGAACTGTGCTCGTTGCCTCTGTACCATGGCCGTATAGTCTGGATACATTGTGATCTTGGAAGAGTTCCTGATGATTCCCCCCCCCCTTCCTTGAGAACGCTAGTATTTTCTCGCTGTCTTTGTAGTTCATGATCCTAGCAATTATCGCTCTTGGGGGGGCACCCGGTTGGGGTCTTTCAGTCAGGGCTCTGTGTGCCCTTTCTACCACAAAGCACTGGGATAGTGCACCCACTCCGACCTCCTGGAGGAGCACGTTCTCGACGTATTCAGTGGGGTCTTTGCCCTCCTCACCTTCCAGAATTCCAATTATGCGGATGTTGTTCCTCCATGCTCTCCCCTCTGTGTCTTCTGCTCTCCTTTCTAGAACCTTAATTCTCTGTAGTACTTCCGACATCTGTGTCTGCGTTACCGCAACCCCCGCCGTATTTTGCTGCACCTGCTGTTCCGTCGCCGTCACTCTCTCTGTTAGGTTCCTCGCATCCTGGCGGAGAAGGCCCACATGTACCATTACTGTATCCAGTGTATTTTCTAGAGATGCTTTCAGGGCCCCAATTGCTGTGTCCATTTTGTTTTCAAGCGATTCTTTCATTGAGGCAATTGCTTCCAGTATCGTGCCTTCGTTGGCGGGTTCCACAGGGCGCGACGTATCATCCGCCGGCGGCGACAGTTTATGTCCAGACGCCGTCGTAAAAGTCTCCATGCTTAATTGCTTGGTTTTCCCCTCCGCTTTCTTGTTCGGCATCGCGGGGGAGCCGCCCTCTGCCTGCGTCGCCAGTACCGGTCTTGGCTGCGCTCCACGTGCCGTAGCCCCTGCTTTTCCGTCGCCCTGCTCCCAGTGTTTTACGGATCTCTCCTTATATTGGGTTTATTGCACTCTTCCGGTGGTTGTATTCATTTGGCTCTCGCGGGTGTCGCTTCGGGTTCGGGCCTTCTCGTGCCTGCTGCGTATGTCGCCTCACCGTGTCAGGGGCCTTCCCGCCTTCACGTTCCACTTCCGCCGGCCGCGCCGATCTCCGTCGCGGGGTTGACTCAGGCTCGGGTCTACCCTGCACTTTTGTTATGCGCGTGATGTGTCCCTCTCCTGTGTATTCACTGGTTCATTCTGTATTACGCGGCTGGGGTCCTCCCACAGCTCGCGCGCCCGCCATTTTGATTTTGCAGGGCGATTTCCCCTCCGGCAGTCTAACTCCTTTTCCACCTCCCGGTTTCCTCCAGGGGCTTCGCCGGGTGGGCAGCAGGTGTTCCTGTCTCTGCAGGAGACTTTGGCAGTCTTCTGGAATCAATTTATGCTAGTTTTTATCGGATTTTGTCAGGATCGCTCCGGAGCTCCTCGGCAGCGCATCTCACTACATCGGCCGCTAAGCCACGCCAGATGCTAATGTTCTTAAGAATGATCTTAGTTGGGAGAAGGAGGCCTGATGTTCGCCAACATTTGGATAGTATCGTCAATAGTCATGGTCTGAAAGCTGAATTTAGGCAATGTGTTAATATTATTGGTGTTGGTTTTCATCGCTTGTTCTGAAGGTATCTTTACAATACCTTGTGAGTTTTGAATTTTACTACCGGCCAGTAGGACCTTGTCTTGAAATGCTTTTTGCATGTTTTCGCAGTCCTCCTTGTTTGGGTTAATGGCATGAGTGAGGGCGCTGCATTTTTCCCCAAGATTTATATAGCTCAAAGAGTTTCTTAGAATTATGTCCAGCTAGTTCAATTTGTGCATCGCAGTAGATTTTTTGGGCCTCGATAATCTTTGTTTTGTATTTTCTTTCTATAAATTTCCATTTATTTATATTTTCAGTACTCCGATTTGCTGCCCATAAACGCTCGGCTTGTCTTTTTTCCTGTTTTAAGGTCTTTAGGTCAGCGGTAAACCAGTCTTGTTGATTTGGACGGACCCCGATTATCTTGGTCTTTAACGGTGCATTGTCGTCTAGTAGGTTTGTGATTTGAAGTTTGTAGATTTCTACGAGTCTGTCTGGGGAGTCTAGATCCGACGATTCATTCATGACGGATTGTATACAGGTTTCTGGATCTTCTGACTTGAGTTTATTATAATTCCGGTTAAGGATTTCCTTGCGTGGTTTGCGGGGTAATTTTGTGTGTGTAGGCAGACAGATTGTGCATTCAACCTTACAATGGTCTGACCAAATGTAAGGGTTGGTAGTAAAGTCGCGTATATTGAGATTTCGAGTTGCCACCCATTTCGAGTTTGGCATGGCCTATTGACTTGAATTGAACTCTTCTAGTGAACTGAAACTATTTGCACTGTCTAAAAAGTATATATGATCCATTTTATTTACCTAGTGCCTTTTGCTCCTTTTCTAAGTAACCAAACTGCCATTTGGCTCCTATTTCAGGGGAGCTCAAACTGTCTCAAAAATCTTAGAATTTTGTATTGAAGTATATTGGGTTATAATATTAAGTTGCCTTCTTCTAGTGAAATGTTTTCTAAATGATTGTGTAATAAATTACTAAGTATTTTTACCAAGAAACCTTGAGTAGAAGTGTTTACTTGAACTACTGTGATTGAAAGTCCTCTGTGTAACTACTAGTACTGCTCACATTCACTCTTGAGATAAGCCTGGCTGCTCAGCTTGCTACCAAAAACTGTGTGGTACAGATTTATGAGAGAAGAAAGTAAACACACATGCAAACCTAACAGTGTATAAACGTCACCTTTTTATGAATTTTAGTAATGTAGCGAGGTGCAGAGGAGAATACACAACCCTGACACTAGGGTGTGACTTTGAAAGAAACAGAGACAAGAAGGTATTCACAAGCTGTTAAAAAATTGAATTATCTCTGAACAACATTTGTTTGAAATTAGTGGAATTGTTGAATTCTAAATATATGAAAAAATTATACTTACCTTTAAACTATTGGTGAAATGTCTGTTTACCCATACAAATTGAACAGCTCCAAACTCTTGCCTTTACTTTGTTGTGAATATTCATACTGATAAAGCTCTAACTATTGTCTGTTTTAGGACAGTAACCCCGAGTGTGCAGGGGATGCGAGGGTTCCACAGCTTGTGGATACCTTATTGTCTCTGTTTGGTACAGACTTGTGCCAAAGGTTGGTTTGGCTATCACCTGTAGTCCTAATTGTGTGTAGTGGTCCCAAAGGGTACTGCCTGCAATTTTGCCCAACACCCATTACCACTAGCAATGCAGTTGCACCCGGCGGAGGCTCTTGATCACATCACCCATCACCTCTAATATGTGCCTAACACTACATGTTGGTAATCTGAAGGTTGATATTGAAGTTACTACATTTTCTAATGAATAGAATCAAATTCAGCATTTAGGTAGATATTTTATAAATATTTGTTCAGTGTAAAGACCAAAAGGACAAGGAAGTGTTACAGAAAGAAAAAGTACAAAAGGCACACTGTGTAAACTGGAAAATATGCCTCAGCTGCTAAATTCACAAACCTTGGAAGAAACATTTACAGATTACATGTACAATCTGCACACACCGTGTATAAAAAGCCTAGCACCGCCACAACAGTGAAAGCAAGTATCTCTCACTTTCACAGTCCACTTCTTCCACTAAGGTACTGAACTGGATGAAACATGCACCATTGTACCTCAGTACTGTTTTTCTCCTTGCATTCTTGGACTTGTAGTCCTAAATTTATAATGCAAAAGTAAAGAATAAATCAAGCCTCAATTTACTAAACAGCATCAGGCACGGATGTGCAATTTTCCTCATAGTACTGGAACAGGTAAACATTACAAACAATGCATCTCAGCTTATAAACTTCAAAATGCAGGTGTATCTATCTGAAAGACTGGCATTGTTTCCAAATGCTTATGTCCAGTATGCTGATCACCTGGTGAATGCCTTCATTAAATAAGCGCCATCCTCTACATTCAGTTGCCCTCCCTCTTCCATCCTCCTGTGTGATAGATGGTCCACATCGTTTTCCATTTTATGGAATTTCATTCTCATTATCTAGATCCTGGTCAATTCCAGCACGTTGCAGTTCTCTGCACAACGTCCCAAAAGTATTGGGGCTTTTATGGACCTCCTCTGTCCTTGTATCCTGTGCTCACTTGAAGGCCGTATACAACCATTCTCTCTAAGGCTGGGTATCAGCCACGCCTACTGCCTAAAAATAGGCAAATACTCTCCAAAAAAGAAAAATAGGGCAACACAAATTGCCCAAAAAATAGTAAACATACACAAAGTGCATTTCACACACACAGCTCCACAGATGTGTTCAGATGTTAGTACACATAGAGCCACAGGAAGAAAGCACTATTATTACTACGTGATCTGAAGAGGTAAAATGCATCTTTTAATACGCATTAACAACTTGATGCAAATGAACAAGTTGCTTTCTTACCTGGTAACGTTCTTTCGATGGGATGGTCCGACGACGTATTCCATATCTATGACAGGTAATCACCACAGCTGTGCTGCTTCGGAAACTTATTTCGGCGTCTGCGTCCTGCGTCGATGCGCCGTCGTCGAGGACCTCCTCCGACGTCATCCGATGTGATAAGTAGGACGCACGACGCCCGTAGCCTCAGTTGTAGTTTTTTCCCCCAGAACGTGTGACATTAGTCCACTGCCAGTCAGACACAAAGCCTTGCGGAACGTAAGCTGCAATCGCATAAGAAATTCTGCAGCGGGGAAGGTAGGGAGGGAGCGATATGGAATATGTCGTCGGACCATCCCATCGAAAGAACGTTACCAGGTAAGAAAGTAACTTGTTCTTCGAGGGGATTGGGTCCTCCGACGAATTCCATATCTATGACAGACTCCCAAAGCAGTACCAGAGCAAGGAGGAGGGAAAGAATTTAGAATTAAAATTTAGAATTGCCAATCAAATAGCAGAGCAAAGGACTGCCTTGCCAAAGGCCAGATCCTGTCCTCGGATGGAATCGAGGGAATAGTGGCGTACAAATGTATGTACTGAAGCCCAGGTGGCTGCATCACATATGTTGCGAATAGGAACACCCCTCTGCAGGGCAGTAGATGCAGCCATACCCCTGGTAGAATGGGCCCGCAAGCCAGCCGGTGGGTCCTTACCCGCCAAGCGGTAACACTCCGAGATGGCCAAAATAATCCAGCGAGACAAAGTCTGAATCGTCACAGCTTGTCCCAAACTCTTTCCAGCGTAACCAATAAAGAGTTGATCGTCCACTCTGACCCGGGACATGCGTGAAACATAAAAGCTTAAAGCTCTCCTAGGATCAAGCCTATGGAGCCTCTCCTCTTCCTTACCAGGATGGGGAGGATAGAATGCCGGAAGAACAACCTTCTGGGCCAAATGAAATTCCGAAACCACCTTCGGAAGAAAAGAAGTAAGCATCCTGGAGGTCGAGTGACACCAACCAGTCCTGAAGCTGAAGGGCCTGGAGAACTTGAGAGAGAGTAACCATCTTGAACTTGTCCTTCCTGAGGAGTTTGTTCAAACCGCGTAAGTCCATGATGGGTCTCAATCCCCCGTCTTTCTTCGAAATCAAAAAATAAGGGGAATACCATCACTTGTTCCTCTCCGCTACAGGCACCAGTTCTATGGCGCCTTTCTCCAGCAGGGCTTGAATTTCCTGCGCAAGGAGCGGATCCGGACTCTTCAAAGAGAGGTTCCCTGGTGGATTGTTGTGAGGCCTCTTCCGAAAGGGAAGACAGTAGCCGTGGGTTATGATCTCCAGAACCCACACATCTGAAGTAATGGCACGCCACTCTACAAGATGCTGCGCCAGCCTGCCCCCAACCGGCGAACCATGGGACCTGGCCTCATGACTGAGTGGTAGCGGCTGCGGCGTTGCCTGAGGGCAAAGAGGCAACTGCCCGAGCGGCCTTGGCACCACGGGTACCCTGTCGTCCACCTCTGGTACCCCTGCGTTGGCCTCTTTGACTGCTTGCTCCTCTCGCTTTACTGAAGGACGAGTAATAGCGAAAGGAACCACCCCTCCATTGCTGTCCCCTAGGATGAAAAGGCAGAGGTTGGCGAACTGCAACGGCCAACGACTTCGCTGCAGCTTTGGAGGTCTGCAAACTCTCAAGGCTCTCGTCAGCCTTGCTGCCAAAAAGGTGTTCACCGTCAAAGGGCATGTTGAGGAGCCGGGAATGCACATCAGGAGCAAACCCCGACTTCCGCAACCACGCAAACCTGCGTATCACGGTGCTCGCCGCCATGGACCTGCTGACGCATTCAGCCATGTCCAAACCCGACTGAACGGACTCACATGGCATCCTTACCATCCTGGATCATAGCAAGGAAACCATCCCGTTCGTCCCCTTCGGGAATATGTTCAGCCGCTAACGCAACACAGTTACACAGAGTGTGTGTGAAACGAGACAAAGCACATATGGAGTTGGCCGCCTGAAGCGCCATACCCCCAGAAGAAAACACCTTCTTCGCCCAGCCGTCAAAACGTTTGTCGTCCCTATCAGGAGAGATGGTAGGGTACGACGCCTGCTTTGCCGGGGCCGTGGCCACCTGCACCACCAAACTCTCCGGAGTGGGGTGCCTGGTCAAGTAGCAGGGGTCGCTACTGGCTGGACGGTATTTTCACGACAAGGACCTGCCTACCGCCGGGAGACTCTCCAGAGCAGTCCAAGCCGCTGCCACCCTTCTCTGTAGAGCCATATGAAACGGCAGTACCGGGTCAGTTGGGGGACCAACATCAAGGATGTCCGTAAGATCATCCTGCACAAACTCCCCTGGGGGAGCAGACCATCCGAAGTACTCGGAGACCCTAGCCATAAGGCGCCGGTACGAGGAATCGCATGAGAGCCAGGCTCAGGCCTACAAAACTCCACCTCCGGAGAGGTGTACAGTCCACTGGCATCACGGGTGCACACGGTCTCGAACGCGTCGAGGACCGGGACCTGGAACGGGTACATGGAGAACGAGTCCCCTTGTCCGAACGGGACCTCTCCCGTGACTCGTGCCGACCACTCTTGCGAGCAGTGTCTCTCGACCTCTCACAGCCGACCCCACTCGGGGGCGCGGACGGCTTAGTACCCTGCGGCTCAAGAATCGCCAGCATTTTCTTCCCGAAGGAAGCCCATTCCTCTGGCGTCGCACAGCTGGTGGGGTAAGCGACATGCCGGGTAGAGTCCTCAGAAGAGGACCTGGAAGACTACCGCCGTCGGCGCTTCCGAGAATGCCTCGAAGAAGCCGAGGAGTGGCGAGGCCGACTCCTAGAAGGAGACCCACGAGACTTCTGACGACGCGGAGAGTCACCTCTCGAATCATCCGTCGAAAGCCCCGGAGACTTCGACTTCCGGGGCTTGGACACCCGACCTACCGGCAACTTCTTCTTACGTTCCCGTAAGGCTTTGGACGTGAGCGACTGGCAGTCGATACAGTCATCCGTGTCGTGGGCCTCCCCGAGGCACCAGAGGCAGGCATCGTGCGAGTCCGTCACCAACATCTTGGACCCACACTCCCCGCACTTCTTGAAGCCCGGACGCGGGGTCGAAGAAGAAGTAGAAGACATCTTCTTACGAAGGATTTTCACACAAAAACGAACAGGTTCGAAGAACCGAGAAGAACAGAACTCCAAAGAGTCGAGGCGTAACCGAGATTCACGAAGCAACACGTTCACGGAAAAAACGGAACTGAGGCTACGGGCGTCGTGCGTCCTACTTATCACATCGGATGACGTCGGAGGAGGTCCTCGATGACGGCGCATCGACGCAGGACGCAGAAAAAAGTTTCTGAAGCAGCAGAGCTGTGGTGATTACCTGTCATAGATATGGAATACATCGGAGGACCCAATCCCCTCGAAAAAGTATTTATTACAAAAACGTCAAAAACGTTTGTTTCACAGTTAAAATATACTTTTATTTGCTTATAAAATACTCCCTTTACGAATGGGACGAACGTTTTTCCTCCATAAAAATCATTTTACTACCAATTAAAAAAAATAGAGGGTAAAATACTCCCACTTCAAAATCAACTGGAGCACTGCATTTACCGATCTCTTCTCTGCAGTCAAAGAGCCTCTGCAAGAGAAAATTAATGTTTCTGTTTCTTTGGTACGTTTCTTTTCTCATTCCTAGGATCTCTGCCGCACTCCCAACCCAGGCTCATGGCCTAGACTCCAACTTTTACACTAAGGGTTGAACCAAAGCAAATGTTTCTTTCCCAAGCACCGTTTTTCAAAGACCTAAGACATAAAATTCTATTCTTGGAATTTGAAGCTTTTTTTTTTAACATCTAATAAAAATAGGTCTAGTGGGCATTGTGGGTTTGCAGCCAATGCTGGAGTGTGTGCAGGCTTTCTTTAGTATAGTATTGTGGCTCTAGCAACCATAAATCAGCTGTGATCAGGGTAAAGCAAATAATTCATGCACCAACGAGCCTAATTGCCAACACTTGTCAGGATGTTAGCATCTGTACTTAACAGGAACATAAGCAAGAAAGTCATCTAGCAGGTGGTTGGGTTTAGGAATTACCAACTGGAGTTTGTCATCTCAGGGTGCAAAATGTGCACTCGCCGTTGGCTAGTGATATTTAGAATTGAGGTGGCGAGTGACTTTTATGGCTGGCTAAAACCTTTTAATAGCTTGCAACTTGAAATTATGCAGCATGCGCCTTTTCACCATCCCACATTTTCATACACCTTAATAAGAACATAGTTATTAATGGGATTGCATTTTTTGAAATATCCGTTTAATTTTGGTTACAAAAATAATCTCTCAATACAGTTTCTCCATGGCAAGGCTTATTGGCAATCCTAAAGAAGCCTACTTTCTTTGATTTGATTTATTTTCTTGGTGATACCCACCACATCAATATGGCATTCTTACAAGCTTTCTTTGGGGAGTAAAACAATAAAAAATAAAAAAAAGGTCATGACATTTGGCCCTCATGCTTTTTTTAAATATCCAACTAAGAATGATGACATGTGCTTTATTTGTAGCTGGTCCATACTTCATTTATGATCTTCAAGGGACCTCAGCTGTATTTGTACCACTTTGGTCTAAGCAGGGAAGACCAGCACTTTTGTCACATTAATGGTTACAAGGCCCTTCATTGTAATACCTGCAGAATTCCAATGATGGTAGTTCCAAATGTGGGGATTCTTTTACCATATGTGTAGTGCAAGTGAGGGAATCAATCAATCTTACATTTGTACAGCATAAACGTCACCAACATCAGAAATACAAAACATACAATCAAATACAGCATACTGAGCTTACATAAACCTTCAATAAAATCAGCCTTTACAATAAAACGGCTTACATTGAATTGGTTGGAAAGCACACAAGAACAACAACCCTCACATTTAATCAATATATACTATCAATCTGGGTTGTCACTTTACGAGGCATAAAACGGAGATTCAGCATCCTCTAAATCCCCTCAAAATCAACTGAATGCATCTTAAAATCCATTCAAGCAGTAACAAAGGGTAGTACAAATCAACTGGATTTCGATAGGGTAGTGGGAAAAGTAGTACGGTTCGCTTTAATGAGAAAGGACTCACAAAGCTGCTTAACTGATATTCAACTGACTTCTAAACCTCAGCTGGGAAAGCGGGACAGTTGGACAATCTTAAAAGCACATATCTCCCAGGCTATATTAATGCAGGTCACCAGAGTAAAGACACTTGCAGGGCAGCTGATGCTATGTGCCAAATTAATTAAACACTTGCCTACTCGAGCAGAGGTATTAACCACTTATCTCACAATTAAGAAGAGGCACACAAACCATGAGGTATTAACCACTTATCTCACAATTAAGAAGAGGCACACAAACCATGAGGTATTTACCACTTAACTCACAATTAAGAAGAGGCACACAAACCAATTCCCAGGCTGGACAACTGAACTGGCATAAATGGTGGGAAGATTCCAAACCCCCTCCTTGCCCAACCAGTTACAGCAGAGATAAAATTCCCAGCCTGAATTTCATTTAAAGGAAACACATAGCTAGACTGGGCATCACACCAAATAAATATTGCTCAAAACGCTCCTGATCTTAAGAATATAACAAAAGGTCTTGCTTAGGAACAGGAGGGCCATATCCATTCCCAGTAGCCCTTCTGTTGGCTCCCCTATGTGGCATTTCAAAATAGACGTTGGGTTATCCCCCAAGGACGATATCTGAAGCTTTACAACCAAGGTCTATATGTAGGAGAAACATGGGATAGTACCGATGTACCGTTCAAAGATCTTACTTGACCCCAATGAGACTAAACTACTAATAGTCAAACCTGGCCCAAATTGTGTCCTACAGTAAAGTGGTTTCAATCATGTAAGTAATATAATGATCTCACAACATCTTCCTCACAAGCCAAACACAAGAAAGTGCCTAGGTGTACTCCCAGAAGAGAATTAAAAACCTCGAAGCATTGGCGTTCACAAGACCCCATAAACCTCTGCCCCACAGGGCACTGGCCACTGCCTTGGAATAATAGTCCTGAATCACAGTAGAGTGCCGACAACCTTACCATCCAATTGAAGCATAAAACACTGTCAGCTGACTACCTAAATGCCAAAGCACTCTTCTCCATCTGGCTGATCGGTGAAACTGGCAATAGCATTTTTTTGTATTCCTAACTAACTCAATTATGGAATGACGACCAATCTCAAACCTTCAACATGAATCTGAAAAGTTAAAATCTTGTACCACCAACATCATAAGTTTAGTTATACCACTGGTAATAGACTTTTATAAAGGCATTTAAAGGAAGTTTTCTAGCACTATATTCAGCCCATTATCGATGTGTGACTTGGACAGCTTTACCCACAAACACAAAGGGAACATGAATATTTCCCATTTTAGCAAGTTCTGACACTTTATATGACACATCTGCATCAGTAGGCTGAAAAGCAAAGCATCCCTGACAAACATCCTGCATCACAGGGAAGTAATTCAGTCACCTGTCCATTGGACCCAAAGTGAACATGGCCCACCATATCATGATGTTGGGTATTTGCAGATTCAGTAAGCTAATGAAAGGCGTGTCCATGCACCCCCTCTTGTGAACTTATACGTGGAGATTGTGATCCACAGAGTCAAAGGGCACGTGGAGACCAACAAAAGGTGCACACACACCACCTTGCAACACTTAGTATATGAGTTTGAAGACAAATAAACAGAGCTCTTGTTCTGCAGCTTCTGACACATTTACACTATTGATCGAGTTAGTTGAATGCCATTGCTGTCCCATAAGTGGAAGTGGTGTTACATTTCGTTGTCATTAAATTGATCATCATCAATCAAGGGGCTCAAATGACAGATGATTACTGAATCGCCCTCCCAGTTTAAGCCGTCTGACCTGAGGCCCAGAGTGGCACACCCTCAGGTGGGGCATACTACTAAGATAACTAAACAGGCTCAAGTTGAGCCTAGTATTCCATCTGCTTCACTGATACTGCGAGTGAGTCGGCTCTCCAAGGTCTACTTGATGAGTGCTCGGAGGTGGCAGAGACTCATGGACCAAAAGGTGGTGACCACTGATAATGACTCTAAACCTCAATTTGATCCTGAATCAGTCAAGAGTACTTCAAATCCTATTAGTGAGCTGGAGAAGAAGGGAACTGTGATTCAGGATAGCCCATGGTTGTTGAAGGGGGAGCTCATTATAGAAAGTCAAGCAGCAAAAACAAAAAGTTCAGCATCAGATCCATCTATTCCTCTGCACCCACTTGTTGAGTAGAGAGGGAGAATGTCATCAGAAACTCCAATATAGATTTGGTACTGTCAAACTGCTTTGCAGGATGAGACTGGTGTTACCGATTATAATGAAATTAATATAACTCGGGCTGGTCTGCCAAGCCCATCCTCCAAACTAACACCATTACAGGTGCCTGCAGAAATCCCTTGTGGAACTTTAGTGTTTCAACGAGGTCCGGTTGAAGTGGCAGACAGTGCTGACAGGACAGTTCGAATTTCTAGCTCAAAGGACAGTTTAGTAGGAAATCATCAAATGCTTGGGATTGTTGATAAGGATTTAAGAAATTTTACTATGGATAATAGGATTATTATTCTAACCAACGTGGAGAAGCCGGGGCGAATGAGCAAAAGGAGGTGCTACGGAACAACGTTTTAGCCTGGCTTCACCAAAGAGTAAGGCATCAATAGATCTGAGAGTTCTACAACGGGTACACATTGAGGAATGTGTAGTGGTAGGATGTGTACAAAGTAATCTCCCTCACTTCCTGAAATTATGTAAATGCCTGTCTGAGGGGCCACCTAATCTGAAAATGATCTGGCTGAGGACTGATGGCCATTGTTTGGCTTGTTTTTGATGAGTTTTTATACTACTTTTAATTCATTGCTTTTGAAGTTGTTATTCAGTTTTTCTTTAACTTGTAGATTCTGCTCCATATTAGTTTTTTGCATGTCTATATGCTATATTTCGTACATTATGTGGTTGTTTTATGTTTTTATCCTATTGTATTTGTGCTTTATTGTATCTTCGTATATTTTGTTTATTGTTATTGTCTGCGCCCTGATGCCCATGGGCTAGTTTGGTGCAATACAAATAATAAAATAATACATTGATTGCCTCACGCCAACCCTAAATTGCATCACATCCTGAATTCGGTTTAACAAGATCTTACCAAAAATGTTACATGTGGCATTGATCAGGGATAAATCTTTTAAGTTGGGCTGGGACAGATCTAATCCTAAAACTTAAAAGATTTATCCCTGATCAATGCCACATGTAACATTTTTGGTAAGATCTTGTTAAACCGAATTCAGGATGTGATGTAATTTAGGGTTGGCGTGAGGCAATCAATGTATTATTTTATTTATTATTTGTATTGCACCAAACTAGCCCATGGGGTTATGAGGTTTGGGCGACTTCAGCTAGACTGCCCATTCTGTGATGTGTTATCAACAAATGTTAAATCTTTAATGTGGGTGTAAAGGGTGCTTACTGAGTTCCTTCCAAAACTTTAGGACTCTGTTCTATGAGAATTGGAGGTGGTCCTGTATTCAGACTGTAGTACGTCTGATGTCTTTATCACAGCCTTCATCATATTTCATAATTCAAATTTGCTTTAATAATATTTGGGATTAAGGTTAGAACATCTAATATGGTAGGGATGATCTCGACCGGTTTGAATTAGGCTGCTTTCTGTAAAGCAATGTGGCTTGCTCAGCACGGTATGGGTCCAACTCACTGAAGTGCAAGACTCTGCGCGCCACCAACAATATCCTGGTTGAATGGAGAAAGGCTGATGCTCGACTCAGAGCCTAGGACAACCTTATGTCTGTTAATGAGACCTTATGTCTGTTAATGAGAAGAAAGACGCTTGTATGGTTTTGGAAAATGGTAACATTTGGTATAACTGGCTTTAGCCCTTCATTGGATAGTAATATAAACAAGTGTGGCCTGGCATTTGCTCTTACGTTGCCTAAACCAATATTCTACATTATAATCAAGTTGGAAACGTTTTGTCCATGTTACATGTTGGTGGGTTTTTCTTTCCCTTTGATTTTCCTGCAGGTCATAAATGTGGTGCTTTCTATCCAGAAAGTGGATGAAACTCCATGGGTGTGGCCCATACTTCTTTTTCTTTGCACCTATGTTGTGGTTTTTCCCCATAATAACCTTCTTTTTGTACATTTACAAAACAGCCACACAGCCACACAGCCACGCATTACTATGCACTACTGTCCTGGACAAAGACCTAGGATGTAAAAAACAGGTGGGCTAGACCTGGGTCCGCTACCCATCAGCGGGATAGTGGCTGTGCCACTCTTAATTGTTTGCTCATTGACACAAATACTGCTGCCCAAAGGTCCAAGTAACACCTGTTTATCGCCACAACCCCCCCCCCCTGCCTGGCACACAGACGGGCACCACAAGGCGTGTGCTAAGCAGATGGATTGGTACGAGAAAGTAGTAATTTGACAGGGTGCAGAGCAGGACACCTGCACTCTGGGCTTCAGTTTATAGGGACCTCAGTTTGGCACACGGACACGGCATACACACATGCTCATCCACACACGTACACAGACATCTCCCCTTCTGCTGCTCCTCCACCATCTCCTGTAATATCTCAAATGCAGACATCAGCCTGGCTATTTAGTCAGGAAGCCAGACCCCAGCTGCTGATTCAATGGAACAGGAACACATGAATGGCTGTGCTGCTGTCCAGGAGACAGGCACCATGACATTATTCGAGGTTACTCAGACATGCCTTAAACCACAGTTAATTGGGTTTTTCAGATGTTCTTTTTTCCCTCACTGTGTATCCGTGCCAGCCACATAAATGCATAATTAACTGCAAGCTGCACTGACTGTTGGGAAACACTGGTCAGCCACCTCAGCAGTGGTTTGCATAAGCCTGAGAACATCCTAACATGAGCCTAGTGAACCAAAATCAAAGAGGGTTGTCTGTCTACCACCACCAACTTCTATCTAGACAAAGGTCACCATGTTAATTATCTCCACTTTATCAGGCCCACATTTCCCAAATCTTTATCAGTCTGTCCCTCCTGTGCTGCCTTTTATTCCAACCCAACTTAGGATATTGAGGTTGCTTCAAGAAAAGACATTCCTCTAATGGTGTAAATAAGCACAATGGACTGGCCAACATAAAGCAGATTCTTAAATCATCTATGTGGTAATGTTACAGACAATAATGAAGAATGCCATCTGGCGTGCCATAAACCAAGACAAAGTGGAAGCAGGAATAGTTAGCCATTAAAAAGGTGACTTGCTTCTGACAGAAGAATAATCTATCTGCATGAGTAATTGAAAAAACATTCATGAATATGCCCAGAGATCGTGCTCAGCTATTGGACAACATCCCAAAAGAGAAGGTCTTATTAAAAGTAAAATTCATGGCCGAAAGGTTTACACTATCATAATGAACACGGGTAACGATTTGTATTAGCCACTGGTGTATGCTGTACAAAGAATTACAATGAAGCGCGCAGCTGCGCAGGCAGTGGGATCCCATCAGCTCAGGTTAATAATAGGTGAATAGCTCGGGCATCTGCCGCAGCGTGCAGCATACAGTAGTACGTGAGTTGAAAGCCTCAAACGTGTGCCATTTTTCACATACTTGAACAGTAAATTTAACAGCGCAAAATAATGTAAGCTTAAGCCAAGATGATCCACAAAGTCCATGTTATCACGCAGATATAAAATAAAGTGGTTACCTCGTTTTTTAGGACATTAAGCAATTTACAGAAGTTCATGAACTCAGTTTTAAATTAGACTTCCAAAAATAAAACACAGAAATAAATATTAATATGTTTTATGTTATCTGGAGTGTCCAAAACACAGCCCATCCTCTTGAAAGGGATGAGTCTGGAACAGGGGAAGTGTGGAAAAGTGTGAGAGTGTTGGGCGAGTGCGTAAAAAGTGTGCTGGCTACAAAATGCTTCTGGTTGTTTCTAGCTTTAGTTTGGACCTTGTGTGGTGTTGGGCTTATGCCTGGTGTCCTTTACACTGTCAATCGATCACCCCCTCTAGCATCTTATTCTGGACATGCTCCCTTTTTGCAGTGTCATATGTTACATTATGTTTTGTATGTTATGCCATGATGTGTTTTTATGGTTGTGCAATGCTGACCTAAGCTATTTTGTATGCTCTGACTTGCTTTGAAATTCTATGCTTTCTTAGGTTTGGTGTGCTGCACTATGTTATACAATGCCAGTCAACTTGCGGTCCTTCTGACCTTTTGCAGTGGCTCCCAACAGACTTAACTTTGTTCTGCTTCTGGTGCAATGCAATGAATTGCAGAAGAAGCTGTCAAGGGGTCTGCTTAATGTATTCAGAGCTTCTCTGCTGAATCTTGCTAGTGTTATTTTACTATCAACTTCATGGTTAAAGCAGATGCTCAGTCTACCACAGTCAATCAAGGGTGGCAAGTGAAATCAGCTAAAAATTAAAAATATAAATATATATACCATGAAAGTAAGAAGATACATACTAAATAAGCACTCACAAAACATATGGCTTGGCCTTTTAACTGAAGTTGTTTTTGTGTGGGCAATTTTCATTTTAAAGGCACTGCATTTTATGTGCATGTTTTGTAATCATATGCAAGTACAGCCTCAAACACACCAGTAAGACCATCCCTTCTTAATCTCTCACATGCATCATTTAGTCACCAAATGTAATGTACATCCTCACATCTCTAGTTGTTGCCATCATATATAATGCACAACGTCAGATGCCACAGTAATACCAGATAATTCCAACGAGTTTCAAGCTGGGAGCTACACTGATTGAATACCAGGTGAATTCATGGTCTATTTTGTTGGGGGTGCTCATAGGCGATGATGGGGATAAAGGAAAAGATGCACCAATAATCAATTTATACTGTAAACCAAGAGTGGAATATGACCAATTTAGAGTGGTCTGCTAAAAAATGTAATTGGTGGATTGACTATGGGGGTTCCCCCAATTTGATTTATGCAGGGGGTTTTAACTGTGCCTGCCCAAAAGTGACCATAGATAAGATTAAGATAAAACATAACATTATTTTTTTTTAAAGTTTTATTGTTTACAAAAAAAAAAATAAACCTTTACCATAGTTTCCAGCCTCAGAATCCCACATCCAGTATGCACTTCAACAATTAACAAATAAGTCCCGGCGTCAGGTTAGCGGCCATGATACCCCAATCCTTTTGTATTTTTTTTTTTTTTTAGCAAAACAGCCGCACTTTACTCAATGTTCAGCCGCAGTAGTTGATCTATAAATTTGAGAGAATCAAGTGTTCTTCCAATTTTTTCCACTGTTAACAGCCTTTCCCAATATTCCTCCTCTGTGCTTGGATTAATTAAACAGGCATAGTTCCCAAAGTATTTGCTCCTTTGAGCAGAAAGCTTTGGGAAAGATAATAAATGCCTAATTGTTTCTATTATGTCGGCATTTTCACAATGTCTGCATCCAGCTTCCGTATGTGTGATCTGTTTTCTTTGAAGTTGTACTTTTTTAGTTGGAAGAATGTTTAACCTACAACGTATCAACAGATCCCTGAGCCTGGAAGAGGACATTTCCTCAAATATGGAGGTGGGTCATTGACTGCCTTCCGCTCCCAGATAATATTATGGCATAGCTTATTCGTCTGTTTTAACATGCTGGTTTCATCCCAGTCGTTTTCTCGCATGGTTCTCTTTGCCTTGTCGGGGATTGTTCTTAATGTCTCTTCTTTGATATTATAATACAGTAAAATTTCCTGACATTTCGTTTTCCACAATTGAAGGTTTGTATCTTGCCTCCTCGCCATTGTTTTTACTAGAATCTCAAATGGGAGGGGGAGGGCTTGAGTCAAGAGTACATTTCCTGTAAAACGAAATTGTTTTCCACAGAACTATCGACCTCATTGACTAGAGCCCGAGTTCATACCTTATTGTTGAAATGGACAGGCAGTTAAGGAGTCCTTGACTATGTCCCAACTTTCCCATCGCAAATTTAGGAGACACTCTGCACCATAAATCACCACCGCCACTACTTTAAAAGTTAATACTGGTAACACAGAGTATGCTCCCATATCTGCAATGGAGTGCTCGACCTTGATTTGTTAGTTTTTTTAGTTTTTCTCTAATTAGAGTGTACTGATGTTCATTTACATTTTTGTTAATTCTCGTTCCTAGATAAGACTATTGAGTCTACCATGTCCAGTTTTTGGTCTTCAATTGACCTTACGAAGTTCATAACATTCTCTCACTCATACATACACATGCCATCATTCACACTCACCACATGGATTCCAGACTAGCTTGCATCCGTAACACAACGCACATCACAACAATAGCATACAAGCAATTGCCTTCCCAGCTTCCTCTAACAGTCGATTAAATATGAAATCAAAATCAATAGCGCTGTGCTGGTCGGAAGCAATGGCTAACTGGAATAAGCTAAACATTTAACAGCAATGAAAAATGCAATATTCCAGTGTCCTGGTCGAAGCTAACATTATATTCCACAATCAACTACCTTTGTTTAGCTACAGATTTATGACCTATGCGAATCACTGGTCATAGAAAAAACAACTCTTAGAGACCATTCCAAATTGAAGTTAAAATTACATCCTAGTTTTAATACTTGCAGACAGTGCGAATGTACTGTAATCAATTTAGTGGTAAACAAAGCAGGTAACAGAATAAAGTGGAATCCCAAAAATGTAAACTATATTACAATACGGGCCACTGAATCATGGTCAAGTTGATATTACACAGTGAGTTCAGTGCCACTCAGGATTTCAAAAACACCATAAGTATGTGGATTCAAGGGTTAGTTGAACATAACGAATATCGTTTGAAACGCCTCCTAGATTTAACAACACCAGCCCTTTGATGCTGACATTAGAAGTAAGATAGGAGAAAAGAGAAGGGATCTAAAAAAAAAAAAAAAATCTTTATGGGACCGATACAGATTTGACTATATCACTCTGCAGATCGGTGAAACAAAAGAATAAAAACTGGGAAAAAATGCATAAAACAAACAAAAATCAGAGACGCTGCGGCTATATTCTATTTTGTAGTACAAAAGAGATGCAAGAAACATATGGGTGATGGCAAACAACAAACAGGCACATCAGACATTTAAGTAAACTAACTGTATTCCGGAAAACATTTTGAGGTGCTTTACGCTAAAATCATACATCATTATTCACAGCGAACGGTTTGGCTACATGATCAAATAGATTGTGATCAGGATGACCTTGAATTCTAGAGCTTGTGGGCCCAGCAGTTTGTCAAATGTTTTTATATCTGATGTCAAACATTGAAAACATTGAAAAATGGTATACCCCGCCATCGTGTTCCAAAGTCATTGTCGTCCATAAATATAAAAAAGGAGCAAGGACAATGCCTGTAAATTACAGACTGACCTCCCTCATTGATACCAGCTGTAAAGTATTGGCTGCCTTTGTATAAAAAGATCTTACTAAATCAGGAGATTTAGCATTTACCAGGCAGGGGTTCATAAAAATATGGGCACTTCACTCAATGGGCTAATTTATTTTCTGTGTTAGCGGGACGTGACCAGACAAAGAGCGCTCACTCTGCACAGTATGACTGGACCTCACAGCGGCTTTCGACAGCGTAAATAGTGATTGTGTGTGGAGGAAACCTAATTCATGGAAAATACTCACAGGCCTATTAAATATATTACTAATGTCTCACAGAGAATCTTTCCTATAAATAAGACTGAACGTGGAAGATGATCTTTCTAGGGTGGTATTCACACACTCAGGCCTGGGGTCAAGGCTGTGTTCTGGCGCCTCGCCCATTTAATTTGTATGTCTCAGACATTCAAAAGGCCTCGGATATGTGTAATGCTTCTCCCCAAAAGTTAATACCGCTACAAATAGGCTGGTCAGTGTTGTACGAAGTGGCAGTGTTGTTCAGTGACACAAACAAAAAGTAATAAACTTTAATAGAAACAGAAAGTTTGAAGGTTTTAAATGGAGAATCCATAATAAACGTGAACCAACTTATATACTTAGGTTGCTTTATTGCTAATAAACAACATCTGAAATTAAGAACCAATTGAGTATAACGATGGGGACCCTCATTAAACGAGCAAGGATTATATGATATGGCATTTGTAACGTGCCTATACACAAGTGTTTCAAGATGCGACGAGGCAAGGAAGGGAGGACAGAGACAATGATCTTACTAGGCCAAGTGACATTGAGATTGCGCAAGTGCAGGGGAGAGGGGAGGGGAAAAGTGCCAGATGGAAAGGGGAGGGGGCAGTGCTGTACATGGGATCAAACAATAACAAGAAGTGCGCCCAGCAGGTGGCAGGTGGACGGGTAAGGGTAAGTGCAGACAGCAGGTCCCAAAAGTGCAGGTAGGGGGACTGTAGGGTTACAGATACAGACCCAAGTGCAAGGGTTGCCGGGAGGCAGTGCGGGTGTGCAACTGGATGGATGGGGACCGGGGCACGAAATCAGAGTGTAGCCAGGTGACCAGTTCAGTATCAGACAGGAAATCATCAGGGGAGAGGAAGAGAGAAGGCAGAAGCAAAGAGGAAGGTCTTGAGGTACTTCCGGAACCGGAGATGGTTCTCCAAAGAGAGGCAGGGAGGCTGTTCCAGAGAGAGGCCCCAGCCGAAAAAAGATCTACCACCACTCATTGCTTGGAGAAGCGACTGACTCTGAGGGAGTTGGAGGAGCGAAGTGCTTGAGTAGGAAGGTATTTACAAAGAGAGTTGGAGGTATTGAGGCCCCAGAAGGCCTTGTGGACAATACAGAGGGTCTTGAACTTAATCCTTGCAGCCACTGGGAGTCGATGCAGATATTTCAGTGCTGAAGAGACCGGGCTTGAGGCCAAGGACAAGTCTCGCAGTGCTGTTCTGGAGGAGTTGCAGAGGGCGGAGAGTAGAAGCAGGGAGATTTAGAAAGAGGCTGTTGCAGTAGTCCAGCCTAGAGCGAACCAGAGTTCTAGAGACAGTGAGCTTCTGGTGGAAGAAGAGGAAAGGAAGAATACCTCTGAGGAAGTACAGTTGTAGTTTGCCTTCTTAGAGACGTCAGAGATGTGTGGAGAAAAGGACAGTGTGGAGTCGAAGATGACCCAGAGGTTCTTAGCCTCAAAGGTGGGAGCAGGAAGAGGGTCAAGGGAGGCCAGAGAGTGACGGGAATAGTGGGTGGAGGAGTGCCGATGAGGAGACTCTACATCTTACTGGCATTAAGGCAGAGATCCTTGGCGAAACACAAATCCTGGATAGACAGTCAGATAAGAGGAGAGGTGGCAGAGGGGAACCTGAAAACGAGCCGAGTGTCATCTACATAGCACTGAAAGTTGGAGCAGAGAGCAGCAATGCAGTGGGTGAGAGGTGCAAGCTATTGGTTGAACAGCCATGGAGAGAGGTTAGACCCCTGGGGAACACCACAGGTAGCAAGTGAGATAGAGGAAAGGAAGGACCCAAGTTGCACCTGGGAGGATCGATCAGAGAGGAACGAGGTCAGCCAGGCCCTGATCGGTGAAACCCATGCCATCACGGAGACGATTGGGCAGGATGGCATAGTTGACCGTGGCAAAGGCAAAAGAGAGCTCGAGTAAGATGAGGAGAGATGGGAGATTAGAATCAAGGTTAGAGAGCAGGTCTTCACAGATGTTCAGGAGAGCAGTTTCTGTGCTTCTGGCTGCTCTGAATCCAAACTGATGGTCATGGAAACAACCAACAGATTATGTATGAAGATTAAGCTGGGAGATGTCCAGCTTTTCCAGGAGTTTGCCCAGGAAAGGAGTGATGGAGATTGCACAATAGTTAGCCAGGCAGGAGGTGTCGTATGAGGGTTTCTTGAGAAGAGGGTGCACAAGAGTGCTTCAGAGGGAAGGGAAAGCCCCAGTGGATTATTCTTGCCAAACATGGCCGATTCTCAACGCAATGACTGACAGACATCTATACAACCAAAACTCACTCCCTGTATATCTTATGGCCTTGGATTACTAGACACAGTAAGCTTGGACTGGTTAATAGTGCTTGAAGGCCATTTTTGGAGGTCTGTGTTGAAGCTGCTTACTTCTCTTCCCAGGTCAGTGTAAATTAGGTATGAAATAATGGGATTCCACTAGTGTATTTAACAAACTTAAAGCTATGCACAACTAAAGCTAATTTATTCACAGAACGTATGCATATAGCAGAACAAGGGCAAGTAGAAGTCGTTAACACTTTTGTAAAACAGCGTGAGGATCATCTAAAAGACCTAGACTTGGATAAATATACTCTATGTGATAATCATGGGTTGCTTAAGCATAATTCCAAGTGATTTCATAGGATAGAGAACCTAATGAATATAACCAATTATAAACTACTGAAACAATATGTGAAATCCCCTCCAATCTGGTCTACTGCAATGATGAACTTAAATTTCCCTGTCCTGATCACTAAAATTGGTACATGAGATGGTTTTAATTTACTATATACATTGGAAGTTGTATATCCAAGAAGAAAAATTGACCCATACTTTGTAGTTATCACTCATGCAAATTACATCAGTAAGAAACCCTTGTGAAGGCATTATGAAGTAGGCACAGACAACTGAGTAGAGTTTTGGGATAAAAACTTTTATTAAGAAAAAAATAGGGTTGGAATAAGGCCTAACTTGCCCTATGCTAAGGTGCTAAGGTGGGATTTCCCTACCTAAATGAAAATGATAGTCTGTGTCAGGAAGTCCAAAGGAAATGTCTGTCTGTGTCTAAAACCTATGCTTGCCCTCACATCTAACTGTATACAATGTGTAGGGATGTCAGCATCAAATGAAAAGTGTTAAAATAAATGTTCAGAGCTTCTTCCAGCTTTCGGATGGTTTTCCCTTCCCAAAGTTAAAATAGTTCACGTTATGAAAAAGGGGTTCCCTTCCCCATGCTTTCCAGTCTCTCAAGGTTCTCAAATAACACAATCTTCCAGAGCTCTGTGTGTTTCAAATCCTCGGGTTACTGTATTGCTCGCCAAGAGTGCATGGACAGTTATTTATCACCAGTACATTTGCAGAGCAGAGCAAATACTTTGAACGCAGGTAGAAGGAACAATAACTCACAACCAGACACGCAGTTAGCGAAATAATGAGCACTTATACGGCTATTTATTCATAGTTAAGCATACATAAGCGACAAGTGATAACACAGATAAATCACAGAAAAGATAGTGAATTAAAGAGAATACATCACCATGGGCGTAACTGAATCCCTCATCTCGCCAGAAGCGGCTGGAAGACCCCGGTAACAGCCAGGCAGAGAGAACAACAGCCCACAGGAAGGTCGGAACAAGGTGTCCCCCCTCCGACTGAGGTCTTTGTGTTTTTTCCACCTGACCTTTCCCGAGCTCCGCATATATGCCCTCCTCAAAAAGGGATGGCAATTTATCGAACCTTCTGGCATTAGCGCTTGCGCATTGATGAGTGACCGTTGGTTTCCAGCCGGGCCAACCAACAATAGCCCCAAGGAGCAAAGCTTCCCTCTTCTAAAGCACCACGGAAAACCATTCCATAACTTATCTTCAACCTTGGCACAGAAATTACCTTCTTATTGGGTACCAGCCGGCACCTGTGAATCCCAGCAGCTTTCCCAGCACAGTGTCCTTGACTGAGGCCTGCATACCAGGCTCAGCAACGAATAACATTGAAAGCATGTTTTTTTTAGCAAAGCAAGTGCAGTTTTCACTGAGGCATGGAGTAAATATTCATTCTGGCTCTGAGTGCCCCCTGAATGCACTGCGCATCAGCGCCATGTTTTAGCTCAAGCATCACAGTTACTCCCCAGCCTTTCTGGCTTAGTCACCTTTCACAAGGTCATATAATTCAGTTCCTTAATTTCAGTTCACATATATCTTCTTCGGTACAATCACAGGAATGGCATTTCCTTAGGTGGGTGAACTCTGTATAGGCGCAGTACAGGTCATGCAACTGATACACCTTACCTGTATTTGCTTCATATGCATTGTGCCACAGTTACAGCTTTTCAATGAGGCTGGACCGAACGTTCATTCACATATCCTTGATAATTATATCTTGCTTTATCACCATTCACTTGTAGCTCTTGCTTACAAAAACTAGCATACGCCTCCCATTATACTCTCCTGAAGGGAAACTTATCCACTGTTTCCTAACTCTTGGCAATGCTTGTTTAACTCTTGGCAATGTTCATTACAACCATACATTCCTTTCAATAATAGCTTGCTTCTTTGAAAATGCTCACTTGATTATTGGCAACGCCTCTTTAACAGTTCCTGGTCCTCTGGTTTCGGGCCTTTAATTGTTACACTTTCCCAGCTTCTGCTTTTCATTTGACATGCCCTGGGGTCCCCTGGCCCTTTGGGAAGACTCACCGGTTTCCAGTCATGTGTTGGTTGGCTTCTGTATGGTGCTGAAAAACCTCCTTTGGTGCTCTCTGCCTTGCACCATCTTTCCACAGCCTCGGGCACCTCCTCAAAAGGACCTTGCTTCACCCTGCTCCCTTCCCTGGAGCACCGTTAAGCACTATACTCACGGTCCTGCAGCTGCAAACACCCAGGGAGATTCTCTCTGCTCCCGGCGTATCCGCAGCCTTCCATAACGCCGGCTCCACTTCTCCCGGCTTGCTGCGAGTCTCAACCTGGTTTCTCTCTGGGTTCCCACTCCTTTGCTTGCTGCTGCAGTCTCTCAGGATCTCTGTTTCTCGTCATGTGCCCTGAAGTGTTCTCACAGGAAAACGGAAGTCTCTCTCTTGCCATTGTGTCCTCAATTTAAAGTTCCCGGCATCAATTACGATGTCAGAAAGAGTAGAATGCTGCTTGCCAAACCAACAGTCTTTCTTCAGTGTCTGATGCCTCTTCCTCATCCCAGTACCAAAGCGATGGTTGTGGGGGTAAGAGTCATTGTAGGGAGGATGTATGGCTCTGTTGTCTCCGTTCCTCGTCCCAGTACCAGACTGATGTCTACTGGGAAATGATGAAGGGGAAAGATAGGGAAGGGACTGATGGTAACCTACAAAGGACTGGGGAATATCAGGTTCATTGGAAAAGGGAAATGGGGGATACCATGTTTTACCCAAGGGTGACTCTCCGCACTCAAGTCTTCTACCCAGGTTATCCTCCTTCGCATATCCACCCCCAGGGGCAGGATGAGATAGCGACAGCCTTTCCCTGGCCATCTGGGAAGAGATCTATTGGGGGAAGAAGTGAAGACGCCCTCAGATTCCTCACATGCTGAAGCATGTTTTACTGGAATGTGAGGCCGTGTTGCCCAACAGAAAAACAAGTTACTTCTTACCTTGTAACGTTCTTTCGACGGGATGTTCCTCCGACGTATTCCTTGTCTTTAATAATACGTTTCCAGCTTGCTGGCCTCTGAAATTGTTTCTATAGAGGGCGCTGCGCGTCGACGTCCGCCGAGTCGATGTCCCTCGACGGCCACTGTATCGGCGCCGACGTCACCATGCCCATAAATAGCCACGCGCTGCGTCCGTTGCTCAGTTCCGTTTTGTAGCATAACAAAAGTCATGCCTGAATTGGTTATTGACCTTGAAGGAGCGTAAGCTGCAACCACAAGGGAAGTATCACTGCGGGGATGGATGGGAGGGGCGATAAGGAATACGTCGGAGGAACATCCCGTCGAAAGAACGTTCCAAGGTAAGAAGTAACTTGTTCTTCGAAGGGATTGTGTCCTCCAACGTATTCCTTATCTTTGATAGACTCCCATAGCAGTGGCATGTAATTGGAGGTGGGAGTGAGAATGTTATGTATCCCTTTAGGGATGGACCGAATGTAATACGGCCTTGCCAAATCTGGTCTCTTGACTAGTGGAGGAAACCAGATTGTAAAATTTTGTGAATGTATGTGCGGACGACCATGTGGCAGCCATACATATGTCTCGGACCGGTACCCCTCTTTGGAGAGCCGAAGAGGCTGCGATACCCCTCGATGAATGAGCCCTGAGATTTTGGGGTGGCTCTTTCCCTGCCCGTTTGTAACATTCCAGAATGGCCAAAATAATCTACCTGGAGATGGTTTGTTTTGTTATGGGTAGTCCCAACTTGTGACCTGAGTATCCTACAAACAGTTGGTCTGCTTGCCTGATCCTAGCCATTCTGCTGATGTAAAAGCTGAGAGCTCGCCTTGGGTCCAGCCTATGTAGCCTTTCTTCCTCTTTCCCCGGATGGGGAGGAGGGTAGAACGAAGGTAAGGTAATTTTCTGAGTAATATGAAACTCAGAAACCACCTTTGGGAGGAAATTAGGCTTCACCTGTAGGACAACTTTGTCCTTGTGGAAAATTGTATGTGGGGGTTTACAGGAGAGAGCTTGTAGCTCGCTCACCCTTCTAGCAGATCTTAGTGCTACCAATAGGACAGTTTTAAGCGTGAGGAATCTCAGCGAACAAGAGTGAAGTGGTTCGAATGGAGTGCCCATTAGGAAGTTTAAGACTAAATTTAAGTCCCATAAGGGAACCTGGAATGGTTTTGGAGGATAAACATTAGTTAATCCCTTGAGAAATTGTATCACTAGAGGAAGTTTGAAATACAATGGTTCCTCCGCAGTGCGCTTGAAGATAGAAAGCGCTGCGAGATAGCCTTTTACAGTGCCAACTTGAAGGCCTGAGTTTGCCAAGTAGAGGAGAAACGATAACACCGTTGGTGTACCACATGAAAAAGGGTCCATATTCTCTTCCCTACAACAGCTGCAAAATGTGTTCCAACGGCAGCGGTATAAAGACTTTGTTGCTGGCCTTCTGGCCGAAAGCAACACCTCCATGACGTCATCAGGGAGATCCCGCTCCTTGTACCTCACCCTTTCAGAAGCCAAGCGCGAAGGTTGAGGGTTCTGGTGTCTGGATGGAGAACCTGACCTCCCTTCTGCGAGAGAAGATTCTCTATGAGTGGACGACGGATTGGAGGACAGATGGACATATCTAGAAGGTCCGGGTACCACGTTCTCCTGGCCCAATCCGGGGCAATTAGGATCATGTTTTTCCGGAATCTTCTCAACCTCCTGATCATTTGAGGAATAACAGGGACTGGTGGGAACGCGTAAAGGAGTGGAAACTCCCAGTCCACTACGAATGCGTCTCCTAGAGCGCCTCTCGGGGGAAATTCCCTTGAACAGAACAGATCACACTTCCTGCTGGTGCTTGTGGCAAACAGATCCACCTGAGGGGTTCCCCAAAGGGCGAAGATCTCTTGAAGGACTTCCTGAGCTAGCTCCCACTCGTGGGAGACTGTGCTCTGCCTACTCAGAGCGTCCGCTGTCAAGTTCTTCTGTCCGGGTAGGTGGACTGCCGATAGAGAGATTCCTTCTTGGACTGCCCAAAACCAGAGCTGCATTGCCTCTCTGCACAGTGGCAGTGATCCTACGCCTCCTCTTTTGTTGAGGTAGTGCATGGCCACAGTGTTGTCCATAATTATCAGGACATTTCTCCCCTGTACTGATGGCAGGACAGCTTTCAGCTCTAGTCTGATCGCTCTCAGCTCCAATAGGTTGATGTGTAGTCTGGACTCCGATGGAGACCAACGACCGCTGATGGTCAAGTCGTTGGCATGGGCTCCCCACCCCGTGAGTGAGGCGTCTGTGACTACTGTTATCTCCGGCCATGGTTGCCAAAACAGTTCTCCTTTCAAGATGTTCTCTGGATAGGCCCACCATTGAAGGTTGCGGGCTACCTTGTCCGGAATCCGGAGGAGATCTGACATTCTCCCTGAGAATTGCGACCACTGACTTCTCAGTGCCCACTGAAGAGATCTCATTCTCAGGCGAGCCTCTGGCACAAGGAAGATGCAGGGTGCCATGAGGCCTAGCAACCTCAAAAAGTCGAAGGCTGGGAGACGTTGGGCATTTTGAAACTTGGTGACCATCTGTAGAATATCTTGAGCCCTCACCTCTGGTGGCGAGGCTTTTCCCAGGGAAGTGTCCAGGACCGCTCACATGAACTGGAGTCTCTGTGATGGTATCATCTGTGACTTCTTTAAATTGAGGGAGAAGCCCAGTTTGTGAAGGAAGTGGCAGACATAATCTAGTTGGGCCTGGGCTTGTTTCGAAGATACAGCACTGATCAGCCAATCGTCCAGGTAGGGGTAGATTGGGGAGATACAAGACTAGTTTTCAGAAAGAAGGTCCACAGGACACAATTTTACAAAAGTATCAAAATGTCTTTATTTTAGTTGATACAAAATGATATTGATTAAATCATGAACAAATCAAATGAACGGCACTCGTGGGCAGGAGACGCTGGCCATTTGGGGCCCAACAATGCACATTAAATGGAAAATGTGGTTTTTGAAGATCAATTACCATTGACTACGTGTGGCTTCAGCAATAGTGAAATAAATTATGCACTTGTGATGCACAGCAAAATATGGTCAACAATAGGACGTTTCCGGTGACAATGGATTGTTTATCTACACCTATGAACAAGGGAGAGACAACATATTATGTTACAGTACTGTTTGTGCCCTGATCAAGATGTGGTCAAATTGTGCATATAACGTCGAAACTGGTCAGTCCTGTTCAAGCACCTGGAAATGTGATTGTGTTCTATAAATAAATTGAATAGTATCCATTCTAGGAGAAATAGAAATATACACTTTGTAAATATTGTTTATTATATTGTGATGTTTTATAATTTTAATGGTCATGTGCGAGTAGTGGATATGGATATTGGGACTAGGGCACATTGCACAGTTCAAATGTGAGAATGATTTGTGAATTTTTCATCATTGAATTAATTGTTTTATGATTGAATCAATATAATTCTGTATCAACTAAAATAATTTTGATACTTTTGTAAAATTAAACCTTTCTTCCCATCCAGCAGGCTTACATCATCCAAATGTATATATAATGGCCAGCTATCCATTTCTGAGCAGAGGTAAAGATATCCTCACCCAAAACAATGGATTTCAATCAGAAGTGTTACTGAACGTAGCCCCAGGTTACCATATGAGATCAGGGTCTGGGGCTTTCATCTGCATCCATTGTGTTTTCCTTTTGTGGTGCATCTTGATTTGCAGCTAGCATAAGCCACTCCAGCTTAATAGGTGCTGACTGAAGAAGAGACATAATCAAAGACGATCTTGTTGAATGTGCAAGTAACAGAAGAGCGTCCAAGGGTGCCAGGTCACTTACTAGTTTTAAAATCAACACCAAGTCTACATTTCCCATTGCCATGGTCACCGGGCAGGACTCAGTCATTTCTTTTAAACCTTGGATGAAAGTTTCCCAAACACTAGGGCTGCTGTGATGATAAGTATGCACTGCTTTACTCTATTAAAATCCAAGGGGAAAAAGTAATTCCTTATGAACTGGCACGCAAGGTTGTAGTGGGCTGCTGACACCAAGTACTGCCCGGTATTCCCACCTATGCGCTCATTTATGTGAACAAACAAACCTAATTCCAAGCAGAGCATCGATTGTTCTGTCAGCCATTGTGAATATGTGCTGGAATGAAGCAAGGAGGGGGCGCGCAAAAAGTGGTAGGGGTGCTTCTTCGACACGACACAGCCATCTCCGCTCAGAAGGACTTTGTCATCCTGTGTATCAACCACACCCCTGCTTTACACCGGTTCACTGCCTTCCAAAGTTATGCCCTATTCAACATCTTAGTTTTGGTCTTCTATATTTGCTGCAAATTCTGTGGTCTTTTTAAATGTGGTATACGAACTTTGGAAACAGATCTCGATATTGCTGCAGAAAGGAAAGTAAACTGATTTTTACCCTAAGGGGTAATACATACATGTGATCTTAATTGGATTGCTCTAGTTTGAATGTATAAATGGACTATATGCTCCACCTTTTATGTAATTATGTAATTGTAAGCATGATATGAGTATATATATAGTGAAAAAGAGTCCTTCTGGGAAAGACTAATGCAGGGATCTCAGTTATCATTGGCATTAGTCTTGGTTGCTTTTTTAAAAGGAGGTGCTTGCTATTATCTGGGGGAAAAGTGTACTAAGATCTGTGAACAAGGGAAATCAACACAGTATTGACTGAGGAATTCCACCTAGTATTGATTGAGGATATCTGGTATGTGGGAGGCACTATGCAATTTACTCCATATTAATGTTAACAGACAGTAGTTAAGTGGAAGAAAGTACCTCACTTTAATAAGGCAGTCTCCTGGTTCCTACAGCATGAGATTTCATGATAGTTCTCAGCTTTTCTAAAACCACTCTCCAGCGCTCTTTTAATATACTCTCATCATTTTAGCATATAGCAATTTAGTGATGATTTAAACATATGAACGATTAAGACAACTGATGAAAAGCGTGAACTGTGCCCATTTGTTTAATAACCTTTATGAGTAACTGACTAATTGTATTAACTGATGTGAAGGCCAGGGATATATGGCATACATAACTCACCGAAATCTTATTTCTGATGCTTGTATCTGCTTAGATTCACATGCTATGCATAGGCCAACATCTAGTGATCTAGTGGTAGTCACAGAATATTGCATGGCTTGTTTTCGAAACTCAAAAATTGATGTTGACTGGGCGTGTTTGTAATATTGCCCCTAGTGTGACGTCTACTGTACCCATGGTGCTTCACGTGTCGTGGTCCCTCAGATTGTTTCGTTTCTGACATGAGGGTGCATGAAGGGTCTGCGCGACTACAAGAAGATAAAGTAGAAAGGTACACATAGAAACTCTATACACCTTAAAACTCCAAGAGGGGAGTAAGGGCGGGCTCATGTGAATCTAAGCATATACAAGCATCAGAAATACGATTACGATGAGTAATGTATGCCTTCTGAGGCTCGTGGATCTGCTTAGATCACATGCTATGCATAGATAAGCGAGCAGTACCTAGAGAAGGAGGTGGGTTGTGTATAGCAGCAAATAGATGTTTTAATACCGCTTGTCCCACTAGTGAATGTGCTTTAGAGTGTGTGTCTAGGCAATAATGCTGAGTAAGGGTATGAATGGAACTACAAGTAGCAGTCTTACAAAATGCATCCAAAGGAACATTTGAAATGAATACTAAAGTAGCCCCTGTGCCGGGTGTGGAGTGGACTCTTGGTGTAAAGGGTAAAGTCTTTTTTGATAGTGAGTAGCACATCTGGATGCATTTGACTATTCATCTGGCAATTGCGTTTCTAGAAATGTGATCTACATCTCTGCCAATTGCTAAAAGTGTTGATCTGTTTTCCTCAGTGGTTTAGTTTATGTAGTACAAGACCACCCTCCTTACATCTAGGGTATGGAGTCTTTTTTCTGCTGAATTTGAAGGATGTTGGAAAAATGTACGAAGTTCAAAATACTGATTAACATGGAACTCAAAGAACCACCTCGTCTTTGTGGATGATGATGATGATGATGAAAGGGTCTTGTACTGAAAGTGCTTGCAGTTCACTGACTCATCTTATGGAAGTGATAGCTACTAGAAAAGCAGTCTTGTAAATTAAATGTTTCAGACTGGCCTTGTGCATAGGTTGGACCCATGAGGTTTATGAGTACAACATTGAGGTTCCAACCTGGTAATGGATTAGAAATGGGAGGGTATAGTCTTGTTACTCCTTCCATGAATGATTTGATAACTGGTACTTTCCACCATGAAATCTTGTTTTGAGATGTAGTGTAAGCAGGCAGAGCTGCTAAGTGTACTTTAATAGAATTAAAGACTAAACCGGAGTCTATTAGGTAAAGCATATAGTGAAGTATATGCAATGGAGAACAGTCAATTGGACTTCCGTTGCGTGACCTGCACCAAATGAAATCATTTCCACTTTTTGAAAATAACAGTGTCTTGTGTAAGGCTTCAGAGCTTCTTAAAAGAGGTCCATACACCTTTGTGGAAGATTTAAATGCCCAAACTATGATTTCAGGAGCCAAGCTGCCAATTTCAAAGTCTGAGGGTATAGATGGAATGTAGTCTCCTTGTTTTGGGACAGCATGTTGAATGGGCAAGAAAGCTTGATTGGTTTGCACATTGTTAGTTTGAGTAGGTGTGGAAACCATGGTTGTCATGCCCACATTGGAGCTAATCGAATTAGTTTGACTTGTTCCTGGTGCATATTGTGCACCATTTTGTTCAGGAGTGATGTCGGCGTAAAAACATAAGCAAATTTCCCTGACCAACTCATCCACAGGGCGTACCCCTTGGATCCTGGTTGGGGAAACCTGTATGCGAAGTCTGAGCAGTGTGCGTTTTGCTTTGTTGCAAACAAGTATAGAGGTGGATGGTGTCACCAAGTAAAGATATTGCTTAAAATATCTTTGTGAATTTGCCACTTGTGTTCTGCGTGTAGTGTAGATTTCTGCTCAGTGTGTCTGCTAGTGAACCGTGTTCCCCTGGAACATGTTCTGACACTAGCAACATTTCTCGTTTGTGTGACCACTTTCAAATCTTTTGGGATAACCTGGACAGACTTATAGGGTGTGTTGTGAGGGGTCAGAAGTGTGACAACTTTGTGAACTTAAAAGGGTTTAATAACAGGCTCACTATCCCTACCCTAAAGAGAATTTTCCTACCGGTCAAAATAACTAAAGGAAACACCAACAAAAGGAATCTGTCCCTCACACTAATACATGCATCAAACTTATGAAGGGAAGATATGGCAATTCAAATGATAATGGCCTCTCCTCGTGATGCGGGTAATGTTCCCTTCTCCAGATTCAAAACTGGAATTTTTAACAAAGTTCTGATGAGGTTCTTCTTGCTTTTCCAACAGTTCAAAAGAAATAACAAATCATTGTTTCTCCACTGGTAACAAATTGTTCAACACAACTTCTCCTGAAGAAACTAAAGACTTTCAGGGGCTGATTCATGGATTATTTGCGCCGAAAAACGGGGATTTGTACGCCATTCTGCCCGCAAATCCCCATTTGTTAAACAGGGATTTGCAGGCAGAATGGTGCACAAATCTCTGTCTTTCGGTGCAAATAATTCCATGAATCACCCCCTATGTCTTTTAATAGCAACAGAAAGTTTGTCAAGATAATTCCACAATGATTCACATAGCCGTACAGTGGCCTTGCCACTTCTTCTCCACAGTCTTTAACCAAAACACAGTGCTTCAATAACTTCCACCAGGTCCTCTCACCTGCCAGGTCTACACTACAACATCCCTTGCCCTGGTTTACTCGCCGGGCACGACTAAAAGCTTCTACCTCTACTGCAAGTACTTCTGTGATAAAGGTTAGCAACTTAGTCAAGTCTCTTGACTTTCAACAACTCAGTAATGAACACTTTTTCTGGAAAGACAGTGGTGCTGTTTATGCCACATATAATAGCATGCTTTGTACTCTTGAGGGGAAAGTCAACTCTTCCTGTTTCTTTATAATTACTTGCAGGAATGGTTTTACTTGACTGGGGACAAGACTCGATTTTTTCTCATTGATGAAGAACCCCAATTTGAACAATATAATTGATTGACCTTTTGGTGTATTTGCAAATTTGTAGCGTTTCCTCCGATATGAGCCAGTCGTCGAGATAAGGGTACACTGGGATTGATTCTCTGCGTAGGTGTGCAGCTACTACTGCTAGTACCTTCATGAACAACCTTGGTGCTGATGTAATGCCGAAAGGGAGGACCTTGAATTGGTAGTGTTTGTATGCAATCTTGAAGCGCAGGTATTTTCTGTGCGCAGGCAACACTGAAATATGAAATTATGCATCTTTCATATCCAATGTTGCCATGAAATCCTCCTGTTTTAAACAGGCAGATTACCTCCTGCAGCATTGCCATGCAAAACCTTTGAGGCTTGACATATGTGTTTTCTGGACAGAGGTCTAGAACAGGGCGCATAGCAAGTCCTTCTTTGGTATGTAAGGAAGGTATGGTATCAACAGTAAGACAGACATGTGACCAAAGTTCAAGGGTATTTATAGAAATTCAAAAAGGGTTAGAATAATAATAACAGAGTCCCAGTGGTGTCTTGTCAAAATAAAAGGGCCTATACAAATAAACCTATTGCCAACCCTGACTTTAAATACAAATAGTGAGGAAACAGTGTTACGAAAAAGAAGGACGTGTTCACAAAATGATATGTCAGGATGTTCAGGCCATTGGCCTCCCTTGCCCACGTTTTCAGCATAGGACAAGGTGGTACACTCGAGCTTAACACAGTCTCTGGCTTCTATAGAACGAGGATACAGTTCAATCGTTATAATCAGGGCCTTCCATGCTCAAGTCTCTTTGCCTTTCAAAGTCTCTTCTTTCAAAGGGCCTGATGCAACAAACAAACAATATGTTCTTTTCCTCTTAGGATTTCACAAGCATTCAATTTCTCAGGTGATTCACTATTCACCTAGGATCCTCCTCAGCCGGGCTCAGATCCTCTCAACACAATGCTCACAGGACATTCACGCATCATATTTCTCGTAGGATATTCTTTCTCAGGTGACTCATGGTTCACCCCAGATCCACCTCAGCCTGGCTCAGATCCCTTTTAACACAATGTTCAATTAGTCTCCCTCTGCCGGGCTCGGACCAATTTCAATTTAACTTTCTTTACGCCATTAACATTGAAGACTTTTGATTGTGCACAGGATTTTTCTTGACCCGTTGCAGGACCACTTCGATTCACAATTCTTCATCACACTTTCGCTTTTGCCACTTTTCAGTTGGATACCTTACAGAGACTTTCCAATGAGCACCAAGTGCCAGACCACTCTGTCTAAGGTATCGTATCTTGGCTTCAAAGTTCAATCACTCATCGGTTCAAATGTACTTGTGTTGACCATCACACTGTTTGCTTCAGCGTTCACTATACAATGTTGCCGCTTGCAACCTTGGCTTCAACACAAACCAGTCTGGTATCAGTTTCCCCAACTCACCGCCTGCGTTGACTTCACTGGCACTGCTTTGTTGTAGCAGCCAAGGACAGAATCACTGTGCCAAGCGATTCTCCCCGCCTTGACTATCGACGTGGGAGAGCCCCGGGTACCTCCGACACACACTGCAGGATTCTTCAGTCTTGTTTCCCGGTCTTACTTTAACAAGGCTTCGAGAAAAGGAAACTTAACGGTTCACTGTCGAAAAGGTCAAGGGCACTTCCCTCATTGCGATCCCTTTCTGTTTGACTGTCTTTCATCTTGTATTAAACTGCCATCTTGGAACTGCTGTTTCTTCGTGTGCTTTGCCTCACTCAGAGTGTGCTCTTGTGTTCCGCCTTTTATCCGTGTGGGGAAGTGTAATGGAAGTCAGGTGTGTGTGTAATTATCAGTAATGGCCTGACCCTGCCTAACCATTGTATTGCGGCATATCAGTTATACGGCTCGAGTGTTAATCTGTTTTCTCTTATAGCAAGCAGTTCATGTGAAAGTGTTCATGTTGGGAAAAGGGGGGGTTAGTTCCCAAGTATACTATATGATAGGATGGGGTAGAGGTGTTACAGGGAAGGGAATAGTGTGTCTCGCCATCCGGTGTCCCACTCCCAGAGACCCCTCGCCCAGGTGATCCTCCCGCACTGGTCCACCCCCAGGAACTGGATGCAAAAGCAATGGTTGTGTCCTGGCTACCTGAATGACAGATCTCCGGGGACTAGCAGGCGAGACAACTCCAGGTTTCTCACAGGTAAAAAGTAAGTATATTGAATAAATACCCTGGTTTACCTGGTCTGTAGGGACTAGTTCTACAGCGCATTTCTGTAGCATGGACTTGATTTCTTCTAGAAGAATCTTCCTGTCTTGTGACACCATCTTCCAGTGTTTTGGAGGATCACGTTGGGTTTTTTCTAAAACTTCTATGGAGTAACCCCCTGTCACTGTGGAGAACACCCACTGATCTGATGTGATGCGACCACCTCCAAAAGCGTGGGTGAACTGGCAAATGCGACCTCTGAGTGGAGTTGCATGGGAGGGACCCTGTGTCGGGACGTCATAGTTTAGAGGCAAGGGAGCCTCTGGTGGCAGAAGGCTCTACCCCTACTTCTTGTTCTTTTATATCCTCTTTGAAAGGTGGGTTGGTAACTGGTGGACTGACCCTGTGTGTTGCCCCAGGAAGAGGATTGCCCTTTACTATATCCCATAGATCATGGGTAACTTTGCCAGTGAAAGTAGTGTTACTTGGGCCAATGATTTTAAAGTTTCGTGCTTCTCTTTCACACGCTTTAGTGCATCATCAAATGCCATGGCAAATAGCACATTAGGTTCTATTGGCATATTCAAAAGGGTGGCTTGGGTTTCCAATTTAAACGTTACTTTCCCAGCCATGTGTGACGTTTTATTAGGGGGCCTTTTGCTATAATGCATCCAGTATTATCTGCTGCATCTAAATTATTCTTAAGGATGCAGCTGGAAACCTGCTTACCCTCAGAGATGGTCTTTTGAGATTTTAAAGGGCTCGAAACAGTGTTAATCTGTTGCTGTATTGTATCCCCGACATGGCAGTTATAACTGGCAAGTAGGGTAGCAATATGGTTGGCAATATGGGTTTGGTATGCCACAGAAGATGCTACCTTCCTGCCGAATGTATAGATTGTCTTGCTCTCCTTGCCAACGCAGAAGCTCGCGGGGAGCCCGCTCCTTTTCTTGTGGTAGTTACCACTAAATATGAGAAAAAACGCTGTTCTCTGGGAGATGCACAGTCTCAGGTGTTTGGTTAGTAACAGGAACAAATTACACAATATGGCAATCTCATGTTGAGTGACAACACTCAGTTTCAATTAGATTCTTTGCCGACATGCGTTTCGACCCCTTTTTTGGGTCTTTTTCAAGGCACTGCTTCTTACAAATAACACTCAATTAAATGTCCATAGATAATCTGATCACATGTACCATTCAGAAAAAATCAGAAACAAAGTAAGCAATTCCATTACATGGAAGGGAGAGCGAAGTATTATAAATCATCCAAAAGAACCCCCAATCAATGAAAGCAAATACAGTACAGCAAGTGAAAAGCCACATATTAAAAAGAGTAATTAAAAGAAACAAATAATTGGGAAAAAAAGGGGAAAAAGAAAAAAGAAGAAAAAGCAAAAATCAATTAATATTGTGAGGTAACACCTTAGTTCAAATCTTATAAATCTTGTTCAGCGTGTTCACTATATCATGCTACAAACATCATGCCGGTAAACTAAACACCCTATTTGGGCTAGAGGCCAAATTTGAAAAGAGTGAGATACCCATACATGATTCAGTAACAAACCAGATGATCACATTTAGTCTGGTATGATATTAAGAAAAAGCTAGCCATAGGTATGTCTGGCATAACAAAATTAAATTGAGACACTGTGAACGCTTAGATTTCACACATCAAAAGAAATGTCTAGTGCAATGCAAGGAATACCATATCATTATTAGTCACTCCAGTTATCAAGACATTCATGTTGGGAGCCTCTTCTCTTTAGTACACCAAATTAGTTAGTTTAAGTATGATTCATATAGGTGTCATGCCATCCCACAAAGTATCCAATGGTCAATGTTTGTCAAAAAAGTGACAAAGCCACCATTTAGCATTGATTATATATGTGCATTACTAAAAAGTTTGCAAGCAGTAACCGTGAACAAAAACCAGGTCAAATGTCCATCTACAATCACCTTTGCCAAATTGGGGTGTCAAGTCGTTGAACTAAGGGTAAAGATACAAAGACCTGTTTTCTGGCCTGAGCCTAGTAAGAAAAATGTGTAAATGTAACATTACTGGAAGTGTTAAATCTGACACAGGAGATTGGTGAATTAGGCTTTAAAAGTCATTTTTCCGCAGGCAGGTTGCAATATATCCTGCGTGAATCTCGTACGTGTGTATGCCTTCTTGATGTCTATTTTGACAATTGGACATTCAGAAACGTAAGTAAATCAGGTCGCAATGTTCCTAAAATTGAAACATATGGGAAGATACATTGTTTCATATTTTAAGTCACTGAGACTTGATTGCGAGACAATTTAGATGAGCACATTTGAATCTTCTTATATTCTCATATTAAATTACTGTGTTTGAATTTTCGATTCCGTTGGCGACCATGCCGTTGTGTCGCGTCTGTTAATAAACTACAATCCATTCAATGCCGGTTACTGCATGCTTTCAGATGGGATCGTATACTTGTCATGAGTAATCTAGGGCTGAGTTCACATGGAATATTCTACAAAAATTACCAAGTACCTATGTTGGAAATCAAAGCAGAGTGGTCTCATTATGTCATCCAGGTACAAAGCCAGGTAAATGATTAATGTGCAGATGCACTGAATAGGGTAAGTGAAGACGTTGACTTGTGACATGGTCGCAACTCCACTTAATTGCAAATAGTAGCGAGACCCGCATTTCTGCTTCCCGTATTGTCCTCGCGGACTGTGGTTCGTAGTTACTTTATTGTTTCCGTACTGGATCACGTGACCTAGAGCCGTCACATGACCCACAACATGGCATTGTTGGAAAGAGGCCTCCCTATATGTTATGTCTGCAGTAAGAATGGGCACATCAGTACCCAAACATATTGTGTTTAAAAATTTGCCGACTAGCTTGAAATCGCGTGCGGTGAGAGCACAAACTCTCAAAGCATTCAGCATTGGATAATATGCCAAGTGACCAGTTATGGTCACGTGACCTAATGCAGTATGGGGCATGAGGTCCCATTTTGTTCAAAGAGATTGCTTTGGGTTGGTAAGAAAGGATGCACCCTAATTAGACGGGTGAGACATGCGAAAACTTGCTATGACAAGTATTGAATTGGATTTAACCAATACAGAAAATATGACAATGCATTACTTACCGTAAAAGCATTTGATGGTTGTATCTGCTTAGATTCACATGCTGTGCATAGTCCGACATCCAGTGGTCACTGCAGAGTATTGCATTTTGTTTTTCGTAGTCGAAAAGGGGACATCGACAAGGCGTGTCTGTAACACTATCCCTATAGTGATGTGCATTGTACCCACAATCCCTCACGTGTCGAGGTCCCTCTGTTTGTATTTTTTCTGCCCTGAGGCAGCCTATTAGACGTGAGTGAGTACAGAAAAGAGAGAAAGGTAAGGATGTCCATGTTCCTTGCATCCGAGCGGGGTGGAAGGGTGGGCGCATGTGAATCTAAGCCGATACAACCATCAGAAATGCTTTTACGGTAAGTAATGCATTGTCTTCTGATGTTTGTTATCTGCTTAGAATCACATGCTGTGCATAGACTAGCGAGCAGTACCCGGAGTTGGAGGTGGGTTGTGAGAAGGAACAGTAGAAAATAGATGTCTTAACACTGCTTGCCCCACCTGGAAATCAGATCTAGAGTGGGCATCTAGACAGTAGTGTTTTGTAAAGGTGTGTAAAGAACTCCAGGTTGCCGCTTTGCAAATGGATTCCAGAGGGACATTTGCAATGAAAGCTATGGAAGCTCCAGTGCCTCGAGTAGAATGTGCTCTTGACTTGAAGGGTAGTGCTCTCTTAGCAAGAGTGTAGCAGAGAGTGATGCATTGGACAATCCATCTAGATATAGTGGATTTTGAAACTGCATCTCCTTCTCTTCCTGCTGCCACCGAGACAAAGAACTGATTAGTCTTTCTCAGAAGTCTAGTTCTTTCTATGTAAAACATGACAGCCCTGCGTACATCTAGTGTATGCAGGCTCCTTTCTCCCAAACTTGAAGGGTTCTGAAAGAACGTTGGTAGTTCTATTGATTGGTTGACATGGAATTTAGAAATTAATTTTGGTGCAAACCTAAGATGTGTGCGTAGAACCACCTTATCCTTGTGAACTGTTACAAAGGTGTCTAGTATAGAGAGTGCTTGTAGTTCACTCACTCTCCTAATGGAGGTGATAGCTATTAAGAAAGCAGTTTTAAGAGTGAGGTTCTTAACGGATGCTTTGTGCATGGGTTCAAAGGGTGAGCCCATAAGCCTGGTAAGTACAACATTTAAGTCCCATCCAGGAGCTGGTTTAGCTATAGGAGGGTGTATTCTCTTTACTCCCTCCATGAAGGCCTTAATAACTGGGACTTTCCACCATGACACTTTGTGTTGAGAAGTGGTGTTTGCGGAAAGTGCAGCTAGATGAACTTTAATGGAATTAAAGAATAGACCTGAGACTAATAAGTGGGTCAGGTAAAGAACAATCTGAGTGGGAGAGCAGTCAACTGGGTTGATGTTCTGATCTCTACACCAGATGACTTTTCCATTTGCTGGAATAGCAGTAACGAGTGTTAGGTTTTTTTAGCCTCCTCAAGAATGTCCATGCATATTTGAGGGAGTTGTAAATGTCCAAATTCTATGACCTCAGGAGCCAGGCTGCTAAGTTCAGGGTCTGTGGGCATGGGTGTAGTGTTCTGCCCTTGTCTTGTGACCGCATGTTGTATGGGCAGGGAAGTTTCACTGGAGGGGATAGAGACATTTCCATCAAGTGAGCGAACCATGGCTGCCGGGCCCACATAGGGGTCACTAGTATCATGGTAAGTGGTTCCTAGTGCATCATGTGCACTATCTTGTTGTGAAGGGGAGTCGGGGGGGGGGGGGGGGGGGGGGAAAGCGTAAACAAATTTCCCTGACCATGGTATCGATAGACCGTTCTCCTTGGATTGGTTCTGGGGGTACCTGGTGGCGTAATCTTGGCATTGGGAGTTCTCCAGAGTTGCGAACAGATCTATTTCTGGGAATCCCCATTGTGCGAAGACGTCAAAGACGATGTCTTCTTGTAACCGCCATTCGTACTCTGCGGGCAGAGGGAAGTCTCTGCTGAGTTCGTCTGCCAGCAGGTTGAGTTCCCCTGGTACATGTTGTGACAACAGGAACATGTTGTGTTTAAGAGCCCACTTCCAGATGTTCTGGGACAGCTTGGACAGTCCTGGAGAGTGAGTGCCCCCTTGCTTGTTCAGATAGTACATGGCTGTGGTGCTGTCGCTGTCTGTGAGGACCGTCACTGTCTTCCCTTGCAGGTGTGCCTGGAAAGCCTTCAGTGCTTTGAAGACCGCTAGCAGTTCCAGCAAGTTTATGTGTTTGGACGCTACGCTCGGAGTCCAAACTCCGTGTGCAGTCTGATGGGATAGGTGAGCCCACCATCCTGTGAGGGATGCGTCTGTGGTTAGAGTGGCCTCCACTGCGGGGGTGGCGAATGGTTTATTACCAGGTTTTCCTTCGACCACCACCATAGCGAGAGCACCAAGGCCTGTGAGACCACCACCAGATCGTCCCATTGTCTGCTGGCCTGACACCACTGGCTGTTGAGCCACTCTTGCATTGGGCGCAGTCGTGCGTGAGGTACCAATTATATACATGACGCCATCATTCCTAGCAAACGCATTGCTTTGGGCACCGTCACCTCTCAACCGCCCACATATTGAGGAATCTGAAACAGCATATTTTGGACCCTCTCGTTGGAGGGGAAGACAAGGCCGTCCTTTGTTCGAATTAGAGCCCCTCAGAATTGTTTGATCTGGCTGGGGTCTAGGCTGGACTTCTTCTCGTTGAAGGAGAAGCCCAGTTGGGGGTATTTGAGAAGCATGTTTCGTAAGAATCCCCTGTTATGAGCCAATCGTCGAGGTAAGGGTATACTGGGATGGACAACCTGCCACTACTTTCGTGCATACCCTCGGCGCCGACGCTATGCCGAAGGGTAGCACTCTGAACTGGTAGTGTTTGCCCTCTATCATGAACCTGAGGTATTTTTTGTGCGCTGGCAACATTAAAATATGAAAGTATGCATCTTTCATGTCCAGTGTTGTCATGTAACCTCCCTGCGAAAGTAGGGAGATTACTTCCTGTAGGGTCACCATGCGAAATTTTTGAGGTTTGACAAATTTGTTTGCTGGGCGCAGATCTAGTACAGGGCGCATGGTTAAGTCCTTTTTAGGTACAAGGAAGTACACTGAATAAATACCTTCCGTTACCTGCGATAGAGGCACGACCTCTATTGCTCCTTTTAGTAGCAGTAGTTCCACTTCTTGAAGAAGAATGGCGAGGTGTTCCGATGACAGGCGTTGTCCCCTTGGGGGTCTGTACTTGGGGGACCGACTGAGTTCTATACAGTACCCGTGGGCTATAGTTGAGAATACCCATCGGTCTGATGTTATTCCCTCCCATGCTGGTAGGAAAGATGTTAACCGGCCCCCGACCGGTGATGCATGGGAGGGGACCCCGGATCTTCGGGTTATTTGGTGTTGGTAGCCGGGAACCTCTGGGAGTGGGGCCCCGACCTCTGCCCTTGCCACGGCACTGTCCTCTTTGCGTGTACTGGCCACTGGTTCCCTGAGTAGAGGACCAGTTGCCTGAAGTGTACTGCTGCTGTTGCTGTTGTTGACGTTGCCCTCGAAAAAAGCGTTTGTTGCCAAATCCTCGCTTATTGGGAGGCCTTGAGATTTGGTCTAAGGTCTTGAGGGTGTTGAACTCTTTCTTTGCGGTCTCCAGTGCGTCATCCACTGCCTTCCCAAAGAGGTTAGACTCCGCTATTGGTTTGTTAATGAGTGACGCCTGTGTTTCTGGCTTAAAACCGGAATTGCAGAGCCAGACATGACACTTCAGAAGAATTCCCTGCACTAAGGAACGGCCAGCCATTTCTGCAGCATCAAGAGTGTTTTTAATGATGCCCTGGTTAACCAGAGTTCCTGCTGTTACTGTGGCCAATAAGCGAGTTCTTAAGGGCTCAGGAACTTCTTTGAGGTCTTGCCGTAATTTTCCCCATTGGGCATCAGCATAACTTGCCAGTAGTGTATTATTATTGGCAATTGTGGTTGAAAAAGCTGCCCAGGCTGTAATTCTCTTACCCAGGGCACAGAGCTTCTTTCCTTCCTTGTCTGGGGGTGCTTCGCTGGTTGACAGCGGAACTCACGCTCTTTTCCTTGTGCTAGTTACCATCAAGGAGTCCGGAATTGAGTGACCCCTAATGTATAATGGGTCGGACAGAAGGAGTAAACAATTATCAATACTGGGATTGACCCCTCTTACCAGTGCAGGTGTGGACAGAGATGGAGTAATTTGTCTCTTAACTGAGGCGTGGAGGGGAATGGTTTGACTAGTGGGAGGTTTTTCTTTAATGATCTTTTCCACAAAATCAGTATCGGGGGTAATTTCGCCAGTTTCAATCTCAAAATGCGCTGCTGCCTTTCGAAGTAGCGCATTGAAGGTGGGTTGATCATCTATTGATGATGGATTCCTGACCGGTGTGGTCTGAGGAGGGAGAAGGTTTAAGATGTCAGGGTCTGTAGACTCTGTTGGTGACTGCCAGGGCTGTGAGCTACCTTCATCTGGGTCTTCCTCGAAGCCCCCCCCACCTATGTCGGTGTTTTCCTCAAAACCTTCTTCTGTGCCTAGATTTTGTTGGTCTTCACTATTTAAGAACTCTTCTTCAGTGAGGTCATAAGTATTCATGTCCCCTTGGAGGGGGTTAAATAATCTAGGATATTTAGCCCTAGGGTCCTCCTGAAGCGCATCCCTTGGTCTCTTAGGTGTTTTATTTTCAGGAGTGGACATAAATCTGCCATGACTGGAATCTCTCAACAGTCCAGTATGGTAAACCAGAACGGTCTGGAGGCGAAAAAGGAGGTCCCTCTGCCTCTATCCATCTAGGTCTGTCCTATAACGTCGAGGATAAGGTCCCTTCGCCTTCTGAGAAACCTTCTCGCAGGCTAGGGTCTTCTTACGACGGCAGGAGCAGTCCCTGCCTTCCTTCCGGCATCTTCAGCGCTTCCCTGGCCTTGTGAGCGGTTTTCGGCATGTCACTCGCCGTCCGTTTCTGGCCGTCCTTGGAAGCTATACGCGCCAAGCTCTCGATGACTTGTTTCTCCGTCGAGGGTTCGACTGGCGTCGTACTGGGCGGTGCAGAGTCTTTTTCGGCGACGATAGCGCTCTTACGCGGCACGTCGCCTGATGTTTTGGTAGTAGCGTCCTTGTCTGTAGGTAGCCCAGTCGCTAGTCGCGGTAGCGGCGAGGGCTTGCGACCCTTACGGTCGGTGGAGGTCGCTGGTAGGCCCGGCGTCCCGTTGGCGCTAGGGCCGTCTTCGTCTTTGACGAAGACGTGCCGAGGGTTGTGAGCTTATGTTTGTGTTTTCTGTGTTCGTCAGTGTCGCCGGGGTGTTCATCCCCATAAGCAGGGCGTGAGCCGAGCTTGTCAGGGCCGGGGACAGACGACGAAGAGCGGGAACGCTCCCTAGAGAGGTCTACAACCTCCGAAGTGGAGGTCGGGTTATCACTATCCTCGTCACACTTGGCGGCGGCGGGTGAGGAATCAGACCTAGACATGGCGTAGGCTGCCCACCTTTTGACCCTGCGGTCCTTTAAAGTGTTAGGCTTAAGAAGCTTACAGGCCGCACAGCCGTCCTCTTTGTGGTCCAGGGGCAAGCAACGGTCACACCGTTTGTGCTCGTCTTTCCAAGTGAATTTGCCCTTGCAGCACGGAAAAAATCTAAAGGGAGTAGTCTCCGTAACTGAGGATGCAGTTAAACGTGATAACGACCCCGAAGGAAAGGGAGTGTAAAGAGAAAGGCATTCTCGGAAAGAACAAGAAATGTCCCAACAACCCCACTCTCCCTACTGTCTTAGGCCGGCGAGGCCAGGCCACGTGTTCGGCAGCGCCGAAGGGTCTCCTCTGTCGAAGTCACCGCCGTCGAAGTTCTTATTCGGCGGTGGAACAGCTTCTCAGCTACGATGTCGAAGGAGTGTTCTAATGTATATGTTCTTAAATAACGACCAAAGGGTCGAGTAAATGGCTTTGCAATTTCTCTCGAGGAGCGCTGCGTAAAGGCGACCAATATCTGGGGGGAAAAAACAGGGACCTCGACACGTGAGGGATTGACGTCCGCTTTTCGACTACGAAAAACAAAATGCAATACTCCGCAGTGACCACTGGATGTCAGACTATGCACAGCATGTGATTCTAAGCAGATTAACAAACCTCAGAAAATTTGATTAGGAATAGAAGAACAAGTTACTTTCTTACCTGGTAACGTTCTTTCGATGGGATGGTCCGACGACGTATTCCATATCTATGACATGTAATCACCACAGCTGTGCTGCTTCGGAAACTTTTTCGGCGTCTGCGTCCTGCGTCGATGACGTCGATACGCCGTCGTCGAGGACCTCCTCCGAAGTCCGACGTCATCCGATGTGATAAGTAGGACGCACGACGCCCATAGCCTCAGTTGTAGTTTTTTCCCCCCAGAACGTGTGACATAAGTCAACTGCCAGTCAGACACAAAGCCTTGCGGAACGTAAGCTGCAATCGCAAAAGAAATTCTGCAGCGGGGAAGGCCGGGCGGGAGCGATATGGAATACGTCGTCGGACCATCCCATCGAAAGAACGTTACCAGGTAAGAAAGTAACTTGTTCTTCGAGGGGATTGGGTCCTCCGACGTATTCCATATCTATGACAGACTCCCAAAGCAGTACCAAAGCAAGGAGGAGGGAAAGAATTTAGAATCAAAATGTAGAATAGCCAATCAAATAGCAGAGCAAAGGACCGCCTTGCCAAAGGCCAGATCCTGTGCCCGGATGGAATCAAGGGAATAGTGACGTACAAATGTATGTACTGAAGCCCAGGTGGCTGCATCACAGATGTTGCGAATAGGAACACCCCTCTGCAGGGCAGTAGACGCAGCCATACCCCTGGTAGAATGGGCCCGCAAGCCAGCCGGTGGGTCCTTACCCGCCAAACGGTAGCACTCCGAGATGGCCAAAATAATCCAGCGAGACAAAGTCTGTTTCGTCACAGCTTGCCCCAAACGCTTACCAGCGTAACCAACAAAGAGTTGATCATCCACTCTGACCCGGGACATGCGTGAAACATAAAAGCTTAAAGCTCTCCTAGGATCAAGCCTATGGAGCCTCTCCTCTTCCTTACCAGGATGCGGAGGAGGATAGAATGCCGGAAGAACAACCTTCTGGGCCAAATGAAATTCCGTCACTACCTTCGGAAGAAAAGAAGGACGAACTCTAAGGACAACCCTGTCCTTGTGAAATACAGTGAAGGGAGGCTTAACTGAAAGTGCCTGTAACTCACTCACTCTGCGAGCGGAAGTAACCGCAACTAAAAACACAGTTTTCAGAGTTAACAGCCTCAAAGGGCAAGAATGTAAAGGCTCAAACGGAGCACCCATAAGAAACTTAAGAACCAAGTTTAAATCCCAACCGGGCACCAGGAAAGGTGACGGAGGGAACACATTAGTGAGCCCTTTCAGGAACTGTGAAATCAAAGGGATTTTAAAGTAAGAACACTCTTCAGACGAGCGCTTAAAGATGGACAGCGCCGCCAGGTAACCCTTAACGGTACCCACTTGCAAGCCCCTGTGGGCCAAAGAAAGTAAAAAGGACAGAACCATGGGGATGTCACATGCAAAAGGATCCACATTCTGAACTCTGCACCAGTCGCAGAACTTGCGCCAACGGCAACGGTACAGAGACTTTGTTGCCGGCCTTCGGGCCGAAAGCAACACCTCCATCACGTCCGCAGGGAGGTCCCAATCCTTATACCTCAACCTTTCAGAAGCCAAGCGTGAAGGTTGAGGGATCTGACCTCTGGATGGAGAACCTGACCCCCCTCCCGTGAGAGCAGATCGTCTCGGTAGGGAAGACGACGTGGAGGGCAGATGGATAAGTCGAGAAGGTCCGGGTACCACGTCCTCCAAGCCCACGCCGGGGCAATGAGGATCATCCGGGAACCGAACTTCCGTAACCTCCGCAGCACTTGCGGGATGACGGGGACTGGAGGAAACGCGTACAGCAGCGGGAATGACCACTCCACCACGAACGCGTCTCCTAAGGCTCCTTCTGGAGGAAATTCCCGCGAGCAAAACCTTCCGCACTTCCGGTTGACACTGGAGGCGAAGAGGTCCACTTGAGGGGTCCCCCAAAGGGCGAAGATCTCCAGGAGAATCTCCTGAGCCAACTCCCACTCGTGAGAGATTGCGCTCTGCCTGCTCAGAGCGTCTGCCGTCACGTTTTCGGCTCCGGCCAGATGAACTGCCGAGATCGAAACTTCCTGCTGGATGGCCCAGAACTCGAGCTGCATCGCCGTCCTGCACAGAGGAAGTGGCCCTGCCCCCCCCTTTTTGTTGAGGTAGTGCATGGCCACTGTGTTGTCCGTCAGGATCAGGACATTCTTCCCTCGCACAGACGGCAGAAAAGCCTTCAGGGCTAGCCTGACGGCCCTCAGCTCCAACAGATTGATATGGAGTCTGGACTCCGACGGAGACCAACGACTGCTGACAGTCAGCCCGTTGGCATGAGCTCCCCATCCCGTGAGGGATGCATCCGTCACGACCGTCACCTCCGGCCAGGGAAGCCAAAATGGAGCCCCCTTCATCAAGTTGCCTTCGACGGCCCATCACAGAAGGTCCCGGGCGACCGAGGACGGCACCTGAATCGAGCCCGACATCCTGCCGGAGGACTGCGACCATAGCGTCTTGAGTGCCCACTGCAAAGATCTCATCCGCAGGCGAGCCTCTGGCACCAAAAGAATGCAGGATGCCATGAGGCCGAGCAACCTCAAGAACTCGAACGCTGGGAGCGTCTGGGCATGCTGAAACTTGTGCACCATCTGCTGAATGTGAAGAGCCCTCACCTGGGGAGGAAAACACTGCCCCAGGGAAGTGTCGAGCACTGCTCCGATGTACTGGAGCCGCTGTGTTGGTGTCAAATGGGACTTCTTGAAATTGAGGGAGAAGCCCAGCCTGTGAAGGGAGCGACAGGCGATCGATAGATGATCCAGGACTTGCTCAGGAGAGCTCCCCCTGATCAACCAATCGTCCAGGTAGGGGCAGACGTGAATCCCCCCCTTGCCTGAGATGCGCTGCCACCACCACCATGAGCTTGGTGAAAACCCTCGGGGCGGAGGTCAATCCGAACGGCAGGACCCGAAACTGAAAGTGCGAGTCGCCAACCGCGAACCTCAGGTACTTCTTGCGCTTGGGATGGATCGGCACATGGAAGTAAGCATCCTGGAGGTCGAGTGACACCAACCAGTCCTGAAGCTGAAGGGCCTGGAGAACTTGAGAGAGAGTAACCATCTTGAACTTGTCCTTCCTGAGGAGTTTGTTCAAACCGCGCAAGTCCATGATGGGTCTCAATCCCCCGTCTTTCTTCGAAACCAAAAAATAAGGCGAATACCATCCCTTGTTCCTCTCCGCTACAGGCACCAGTTCTATGGCGCCTTTCTCCAGCAGGGCTTGAATTTCCTGCGCTAGGAGCGGATCCGGACTCTGCAAAGAGAGGTTCCCCGGTGGATTGTCGCGAGGCCTGTGCCGAAAAGGAAGACAGTAGCCGTGGGTTATGATCTCCAGAACCCACACATCTGAAGTAATGGCTTGCCACTCTACAAGATGCTGCGCCAGCCTTCCCCCAACCGGCGAACCATGGGACATGGCCTCACGACTGAGTGGGAGCGGCTGCGGCGTTACCTGAGGGCAAAGAGGCAACTGCCCGAGCGGCCTTGGCACCACGGGTACCCTGTCGTCCACCTCTGGTACCCCTGCGTTGGCCACTTTGACTGCCAGCTCCTCTCGCTTTACTGAAGGATGAGTAATAGCGAAAGGAACCACCCCTCCACTGCTGTCCCCTAGGACGAAAAGGCGGAGGTTGGCGAACTGCAGCGCCCAACGACTTCGCTGCAGCTTTTGAGGTCTGCAACCTCTCAAGGCTCTCGTCAGCCTTGCTGCCAAAAAGGTGTTCACCATCAAAGGGCATGTTGAGGAGCCGGGACTGCACATCAGGAGCAAACCCCGACTTCCGCAACCACGCAAACCTGCGTATCACGGTGCTCGCCGCCATGGACCTACTGACGCATTCAGCCAAGTCCAGACCCGACTGAACGGACTCACACATGGCATCCTTACCATCCTGGACCATAGAAAGGAAACCATCCCGTTCATCCCCTTCGGGAATACGTTCAGCCGCTAACGCAACACAGTTCCACAGAGTGTGCGTGAAACGTGACAAGGCACAAATGGAGTTGGCCGCCTGAAGCGCCATACCACCAGAAGAAAACACTTTCTTCGCCCAGCCATCAAAACGTTTGTCGTTCCTATCAGGAGGGATGGTAGGGTACGACGCCTGCTTTGCCGGGGCCGTGGCCGCCTGCACCACCAAACTTTCCGGAGTGGGGTGCCTGGTCAAGTAGCAGGGGTCGCTACTGGCTGGACGGTATTTACGCGACAAGGATCTGCCCACCGCCGGGAGACTCTCCGGAGCAGTCCAAGCCGCCGCCACCCTTCTCTGTAAAGCCATATGGAACGGCAGTACCGGGTCAGTTGGGGGACCAACATCAAGGATGTCCGTCAGATCATCCTGCACAAACTCCCCTGGGGGAGCAGACCATCCCAGATACTCAGACACCCTAGCCATAAGGCGCCGGTACGAGGAATCGGCATGGGAGCCAGGCTCAGGCCTAAAAAATTCCACCTCCGGAGAGGTGTCCAGTCCACTGGCATCATGCAGTGACTGCCTCAAATCGTCAAACTGACTATGGCCCGAGACAATTTCATCTGGCACCAGACTAGGAACCAGGCCATCAGAATCCTCATCCGCCTCCGAAATACATTCCAGGTGGCGAAAAGGCACCCGAGAGTGCTTGCTCTTAACCAGAGCCTTCCTAGGGGGCACACCCGTGACACGGGGCACCACCGACACGAAAGGCGTCGATGGCGTCGAGCGAATCGGCGCCGACGCCGAGAAAACCGGCAACGGCGCCGAGAGGATCGACGTCGAGGAAATCCGCGTCGACGTCAGATGCAGCGCCTCCAGTATCGGCGGCGTCGACACAGCCCTCGAGGCCGGAGCCCCGAGCGTGTCCCTTGACGACCTGATCGTCGACGGCCTCGACGACGTCCTCGAAGCTGGAGCCTCGTGAAAGCCTGTCGACGCCCTCGACGCCTCAGACGTCGATGTCTTCCTCGAAGACTTCACAGGAGCACACGGTCTCGAACGCGTCGAGGACCGGGACCTGGAACGGGTACGGCGAGAACGAGCCTCCTTGTCCGAACGGGACCGCTCCCGTGACTCGTGCCGACCACTCTTGCGAGCGGCGTCTCTCGACCTCACACGGCCGACCCCACTCGGGGGCGCGGACGGCTCAGTACCCTGCGACTCAAGAATCGCCAACATTTTCTTCCCGAAGGAAGCCCATTCCTCCGGCGTCGCACGGCTGGTGGGGTAACCAACGTGCCGTGCAGAATCCTCGGAAGAGGACCTGGAAGGCGACCGGTGACGGCGCTTCCGAGAATGCCTCGAAGAGGCTGAGGAGTGGCGAGACCCACTCCTAGAAGAAGACCGACGAGACTTCCGACGATGACGCGGAGAGTCACCCCTCGAATCATCCGTCGAAAGCCCCGCCGACTTCGACTGCCGGGGCTTGGACACCCGACCTACCGACAACTTCTTCTTACGTTCGCGTAAGGCCTTGGACGTGAGCGACTGGCAGTCGATACAGTCATCCGTGTCGTGGGCCTCCCCGAGGCACCAGAGGCAGGCGTCGTGCGAGTCAGTCACCGACATCTTGGACCCACACTCCCCGCACTTCTTAAAGCCAGGACGCGGGGTTGAAGACGAAGTGGAAGACATCGCCGAAGGAAATTCACAAACGAACAGGTTCGAAGAACCAGAAAGAACAGAACTCCAAAGAGTTGAGGCTTAGAACCGAGAAACACGAAGCAACACGTTCGCGGAAAAAACGGAACTGAGGCTATGGGCGTCGTGCGTCCTACTTATCACATCGGATGACGTCGGAGGAGGTCCTCGACGACGGCGTATCGACGTCATCGACGCAGGACGCAGACGCCGAAAAAGTTTCCGAAGCAGCACAGCTGTGGTGATTACATGTCATAGATATGGAATACGTCGGAGGACCCAATCCCCTCGAAAGATATTTACAGTGACACACATTTCAGAAAACAATTGAAAACGGGAAGAGATTTAATCTATTTCATGCAAGTAATAGAGACTAACGTCAAACATTTACTCAGCTTAAATTTATTACCACTTAAAGTATTGTGTTAAGGGCTTTGATGTAATGATTTAATCTTATCCCATTCTTAAAGCGCCAAATAGCATTAAATAGGATATTTGTGTATGAGAGCCCATGTCCATATATTCCTCATGCCTGGAGCATCCTACATAAACAAATATGTGCCATAGAATATGGATAATACTTGCCAAGATGGCAGCAAATTGGTCATTGTACCAGAGTAGGAACCCCAAGGGGCATTTCAAAATAAAAATCACACACCTGTGTTAACAGGAAACAGCAAAATTGGTATTCAAAGAAAAATATTACGTTTGTGCTCGTTCTTCAAACTCAGGGTCATGCACCCGAGTTTGCAAATTGTCCGGGCTTCCAGTTGGCACAAAAGTAGCTGGCGATTGCTTCCTCAGGGCTGAATATGTGCTTGTACTAAGCCCACAAAGCGATTGTCCTTTTTGTTGTCCGGTTGGTGTTGAGTCTGCCAATGAACCGCAAACTAAGTTTTGGATCTTGACTGTTCAAATGTGAGAGATGTTCCCGTATCATTATATGTAATTCACGTATCGTACTTCCGACATAAACCTTTTGGCATACACATAATATGGCATAGACAATGTATTTCGATTTACAATTGATGAAGTCACAGACATTTATTGTCAGTCCTTGGTGACATGTGAACTTGGTGGTAGGTGTAAGAGCATATTTGCAAAAGTTACATGTTCCACACTTGGGAAAACCAGAGGGGCTACTTCTGAGCCAACTGGAATTTGTTTTAGGATGATGAGGCTTTGGTTCAAGAAAAGAGGGACTAAGTTTGTTTTTCAAAGTCTTATTTTTGGTAAAGATAAGTTTCGGTCTTTCTGTGATATATTGATTAAGGTCTGGGTCCAATTTCAAAAGGTGCCAGTGTTTACTTGGCAGTTAACTTTGTGGGCTTACTAGAAGCACATATTCACCCCAGAGGAGGCGATCGCGAGGGCCTGCCGGCGGACACCTATTGGTTAAGAGAGGCAGCATCATGGCTGGTTGCTTAGCAACCATGTAAACAATTGAAGAGTGTGGCGGTCATCATTAGCTAGGGACCGCTCTGGCGGCTGCGAGAGAGTTGGAGCTCCAGACCTTACAATAGCAATGGCTGATCTGGCTCGGGACAGGGCATTTTACTATGGGGCCTTCAACGAGGGCCGGCTTCCGCCTACTGGCGGACACATATTGGTTAAGAAAGGCGGCGTTATGATTGTTGAGTCGCATGATAAATTTGGTCCAATTGTATACAGCTCTTCCACCTTCCAATTCTCATGCCTTCCTGAGCACCTTATCCCTCGCACTAATCCAAACTATCTACCCAACTTTGCTCCTCACTACTACTACTGAATTTCCATCATATTCCCTTCTGGCAAAAGCGCTCCGATGCCATGAACTATGGCAGTAGGCTCTATCGACCCTTTCAAACAACTTACAATCTCCTCCTGACAAAAGGACAATTAGTCTGATGCTGCGTGACAAGAATGAATGTTCCTTAGTGTACCCTATGAAATACATCAAAAAGATGATATAAAACCTAATGTAGTTCTACGCCGTGTAAATAATGAAGTAATTTATAGGGCGTAACAACTAACAGGAGAAACAACCTAGGGAAAACAATCACAATGAAATTCATTGTTTAACTTTTGAAGATGTTCTGAACAATGTCCTTTATTGTTTATTGATTCATCACCGAAGGCGGAGGTCAATGCGGAATAACAATATTGACCCATATTATTTGACTTATTACGCTAATGTGATTTCTTCTCCATCTTTACTACCCACTTCAGATGTCATTTTTTCACCTAACAATCTCTATTCTTTTGTAACCTATTCATAACTTTAGAGATTTGTTCATAGGTTGAATTGTATGTTTTTTTAAATATTGGTTCAAATATTAATGAATTCCTGTTTTAATTTTTGTCAAATATGGTTTTATTTTCCCCACATGGTTTGAATTTAAACCATGATATGCAAACTAAATTACCCAAGAAGAAAGAATATTAAATAAAAAATATTGAATTGTATATGTTTGCAGAGAGTGTTTTTGCGACCGATGGTAAGCGGGACAAACAATGTAAAATCCCCACCCCAAGTGAATCTAAATTATGATCAATGAAATATTCAAATTTACCAGTTGTAGCCCCCCCACCTCCTTTTTTACCGCAAGCACTATCAAGCTAACATAATACTGGTACACAATCCAAAACTGTTGGCGTTGCCAATGCTTGTTTTTTACAGGCCTTTGTGAAGGATACGCATAGTGCCTGTAAATCGAGTGAATGAAGACAAACCTAGTTAGGACATTTCTATTACACCCATAGCTCATTTACAGCTGCAAGAAGTCCTTAACTCTCAAAAAACACCTTTGAAAAAACACAGACAGGCACATTGAGCATACAAGGTTGATGGTAAGGCTTGATAAAGCTAGCTCTAAGAGATCCCAGGAAGATGTATTTTGGGCAGGAAGTGGGTGGGAAGGGCCATAGGGATTAGCATGTGCAGTCAATTAGTGAGTAATTTATCAAACAAAACGGACAAGCATTTTTTTCCCTCCTCATATGCCATTTCTCCCTATCTGTGCTCTAATTCTTTTTCCACCTAATAGCCAAAACTAAAAAACTGCAAGAATGGGCTAAAACATATAAAAATAGGATGCTCTCTTCTGGGGTGTACACATTATGAGAGATGAAATGAGTAACGTATTCAATGTTGTGTGCTTTGAAATTATTTTCTATAAATCATTGAATAACAGTTCTGAACTAATAATTAAATAAGCATTATAGCAGGTTACCCACTTATAGAAGAGTTCCACAAAGCCATGCACCAGATGACACAGTCATTTTCATCACATGCTATGAGAGATCCAAAACATTGACTGTACATGCCTGCCAGGTTTGAAATTAAGATTTGATGAGCAGGAGCTAATACCAGCTGCCTGGTATGAGGCGTCAACTGGTAGGCAGGAGCTACTGCTGGGGAACCAAGAGCAGGTACATAAAGCACTACAATCCTTACTTCCACAAGAGATGCACAATTTAACTTTTTGTCTATTACATGTGATACATCGTATTCAAAGGTGCTCCAGGTGAGTCCTTCCTTCTCCTGCATAAACATTCCAAAACATACAGAGCTAAAATCGCCTGGACACATATGTTTGTATGTGTCATAGCTCCAGTCAGACGGCCAAGACAAAGGCTTACCTGGAAGGAGGTCCACAATCTGTATGGTCACCGAGATTGGGGGAATCCCTGGACGCCACTAACTGCTCACGGTTTTCATGTTTTGGGTACTACTAGTGCTGTGTCCCGTAAGCACAGAAGATGACTGACCTGGTAGGGACTATGCTACCCAGAGGTTCAGATGTAATCTCACACACACAAACGCATACATTTTCATTAGTTATTATTTCATTAGTTATAATTGCATGTAACCATTTCTACGGATCTATAATGGTGCCCCGGCGGACTCCCGCTTCTAGCTGTAGCTCTCTCTCTGCCAGGGACGGTGGCGGGGTGCATTCTCGTTCTTCTCACTCTTCTGCTTTCTGTTCCCTCATCGAGTTACTGATCTGCACTCACGCTGGCAGTCGGAAGCTGTCCACGCTTCCCCCAACGGTGATCTAGGCGTCGTTGTTTGGGTGTCCTGCCCACCACATTGCCCTTGTAGTCACGCCATCACCGGATAGCTTGTTCCTCACGATGCTTTCCCTCACATCTGCACACGCTTGGCCTCTGGAGTCTCGTACTGGCATTCTCTGCCTTGTTGAAAGTCGCAGGCTCCATGATTTGCCTTCGCTTCACCTCCTCAAGGCGTAATGATGTCAGAGGGCTTCCCCTGCACACAAGGCTCTCCCCATTCTCTCCTACTCCTCCTGGTTAAATATACGTCTCTTGTTAAAGAGACATCTTCCTTTCTTTTACAAATGGGTTTCTTTTTGCATTGCCTTCAGCCAACGGTAAAGATACCACATTACTCTTTCTAACAGGTAGTCCAACAGGTAGTCCCATATGCGCAGCTTTGGTAGATGGAAGAACGGAGTCTTTGTCCCCAAAGGGGGGGGGGGGGGGGAGTCTCTCCCGCTGAGGTCTCGCTGGCCTCAACCCCTAGGGAGGGTCTTGCACAGCGGGCTCACCTCCCTAACCTCACAGTGGGTCAGAGGGTTCTCTGTTCTGGAGAAGTGACGGATACCTGTGATTCGTCATATACCCTTCCCCTTATGGTGGTGGCTTCCCCTTCTCTCGGTTAACATTATGTCGTCTTCTCAGTTAGGATGGGTTGAGTGATTTTTCATTCCAACATCCATAGCTATGCTTCCAGGGTTTTTCTTGTTGAGATGGTCTCTCCCCCCCCCCCCCCCAGTTCCAGATGGAATTTTCAGGTAGTTCAATTGAGGTCTCCCAAGCTAGTAAAGGAGAATAATTCTGGACAGTGTTCTGTACTAAAGGAAGACATAAGAGTTGTGAAAAAGTAGGACTGTCGGTACCAATTATTACTTTTTCAGGGAAACTGGGTACAATGGCAGTTTTTATAGTCGTGGATGTATTCCTTTAATAGTAGAGGGGCGCTGGGATAGGTTTCCACATCACCATGTATCCAGGTAATTTGGACGGCTTAGTTACACTATAAATCTTCTGAGTACATTAGGTCTGCTCACATCTGTTTGTTTACTGCAGAAGTCGACAAGGGCTTTAGCTCAAACCCATTTACTTGTACTCTCATGCTTGAAAAGATTGAGGGGTACAAAAATGTACTTCCACTTTACCAGGATCATCATATTCCTCTTCTTCCTTGCCCCACTGGTCTGCAGATACCCAAACTATTTCCATAGGTTACTCAGATTTATTTCTAGGGCATACCCTAGCGATATATCCTCTCTCCCCACAGGAGAAACAAAGGGGCGAGGTCAGAAAGTTTTTTTTTTGTTCTCACTGTTTCTTCTCGAGTGGCTTGTTGCATTTTAGTCAGGGAGATGAGAGGGATTATTTTTAGGGATCTCATTCTTAAGCTGTAGTTCTCGACTAGGTATTCTCTCAACCATCGGTAGTTTCTCATAAGATGCAACTCTAGGAGATACTTTTATATCAGTTTTCGGATCAGTGACTTTCGTTTGTTAACATTTGAATGTCCTGAAATTTTAGCCTAAAAAATGTCTCTGTCCCACCAGTTCTAAGAGTGCCCACTTTATATCGGGAAAAGAGGTTGTTTCTTAGGGGGTTTGTTTGTTAAAATAAAACTTTCAGGCATCATAACAAAGTGGCCAAATAAAAGACTTAGGTCATCGTCCCACTGGAACTGGGTGGCTATTTGTTCAAAGTTAATAAAAAACACAGCAATATCTTCTCCCTCCTGACACAGATGAAGTATCCCATGTAGCACTATCCGGAGTGGGGGAAGCTATTCGTATTTGGGCTAGACCTTCTCATGTATACATTGATCCACTTGGATCTGGTGGTCTACAATCCGCTCGAGGATGTATTCGAGCATAGTCATTTCCAGGTTGGGTCTTTCTGGGGAGGAGGACAATTTCTGAACTAGGGTTCTCTATTTCGGACTCCCACCCCTCTGAATCTTCCCCAAGTTTGCAATGAACGGTAATGGTCTTTGAGGTTTCCACTCTACCAGGGTTACTTCCTAAGGAGAGTTTAATGCACATAGGTCCTACGGATGGAGCTTGTCGATAGGGATTGCCATAAAACCTTGTTCTCTGGTGGGTTGGACTCGTTATTGGGCCCTTAACATCCCACTCCTGCCACTAAATGTGCCGGGTAGGAAGGAGGAGTCGGACATGTTGATGACCTGATTTAATGTCTTTTATTAAATAAGTGGAAGACCTAACTTTCCCTATTTCTAAAGGGAATACCATACCTATCCAAAGAAACTAAAGGTGCTCGTAAGTTGTCAAGCAGTCCAAAGAAACAGCGTCCTCCGTCCAAACTAAGTCTATCTGACCCTACAACTATATTTAAGTAACTTAAATAGGCCAAGAGAATATCTCATCTTCACCTGGTCTTTTCTTCTGTTCCTATAGAATTTTTTTTTTTTTTTTACAGTCTTTATCTGATGTGCAGCTATTTCTCAACATAATTTTCTTGGATAGCATCCGAGATCAGCTTTGTCAGTTCTTCAATAATAGTCTTGGGTTTTGTACTTTCTCTAGTCCTATAGTTAGAATACCTTCCCTTCAGATACTTTCTCACACTCTTGTCATCACTTGTAGATTTTTTCCTGTCTTCCATTCAGGCTTTGCTGAGGTATGTTTATCTTGACCCCTTTTTAGGCCTTTTTCATCATAACTTCTCTATCTACCAATGCCTCTCATTATGTTTCTATGTTAGACTTTCTATGGTCCTCAATTCTGAGGTTTATAGGGTTTCTTCCCGTCCCCCTAGGTAGCTCGTTTAGAGTCCGCTTGTTCCCCCAACTGAGTTGCTTAAACCCCTCTTTTATAGACTTTTCACTTCTCTTCTTAACTGGTTACTCTTGATATCTCGCCCTTAGGACTGGGACCAGTTTCTAGTTTCATACAATAGCGCTTTTCCCAGGCTAGGTTATTTGTTACTTCTTTCAACTCCAATTACACAGTATTAGTATTACTTTCTCGTCCTTAGGACTGGGACATGTTTCTTTGGATATATAATAGTGCTCCAGTGGCCTGCTGCTTCTCCCGATACTCCTCTTTCTGCCGGGGACAGTGGCTCGGCGCTGCTTTCACTCGGGTGTGCCTTCTCGTTGTTCTCTCTCGTCGGTTTCCCGTTCCCTCTTCTGGTTACTGCTCCGCACTCGCACTGGCGGTCGGACGTTATCCATGCTTCCCTTAATGGTTATCTCAGCATAATTGTTTGGGCGTACTGAGTGTACATCTGGTCACACCACCACCAAATAGTTTGTTCACCTTTCCTTCTTCACAATGCTTTCCTCGCATCTGCACATGCTGGGTCTCTGGCGTCTCGTACTGGCATTCTCTTCCTAGTTGAAAGTTTCAAGGTCCTCGACTTGCCTGCAACTCCACCTCCACGAGGCATGATGTCAGAGGGCTTTCCCTGTGCACAAAGATCTTTAGTTTTAAAAAAATGTTAAAGTGCTCACACAGCATGCGGGCATGGAGGCGCTGTTACAGGAATTGTTTTTTTTTTAGTTACGCAACTGTTTTTGTCTTGGTTGCTTATTTGTAACGTGCTTAAACACTCAGAGGTTTCTAAGCGCGGACCCGGGGATCGAACCTGCGTTGCTTCGTGTAGTCTTGCTTCCAAGGTGCGCACGTTGCCACTGAGCTATCCTCCTGGGACTCTTCTCCACCTCTCATACTCATCCCAGTTAAATATACGTCTCTTGTTAGAGACATCTTCCTTTTCTTTTACAGAAGAGATTATTTTTGCATTGCCTTCAGCCAAAGGTAAAGATGCCACATTATTCATTCTAACAGGAAGTCCCATATACGCAGCTATGGTAGATGGCCTAGTGAGTTCCTCACAGGAGTGGGGGTCCTTGACCCCAAAGGGGGATTCTCTCCACTGAGGTCCCACTTGCCTTAACCCCTAGGGAGGGTCTTGCGGAGCGGGCTCACCTCCCTGTCACCACAGGGGAGGGGGTCCCCCTTGGAGAGGAAGAAGGGACAAATACCTGCGATTCGTCACACAGGATAGAGGTAAAAGGATTTGTGGAACAATAACCCCAGAATTACTTAAAACCAGATTTGATCCAATCAGAAACAAAAGTATATTAACGAGGCCTATCTGCTCCATATACTGCATATATATTTCAGTTATAAAAGTAGTTGCTTTATTACAAGTACAGGAAATCCAGATACCCTTGAATATAGCTAAGTAGCAGTTAAAACTGAGGCAACAGGCACCCCTCACTACCAACATCCTCATCCCAGATCTGAAGGTCACTCCCTGGAAAGTGCTTTGAAAGCAGGCACTCAGCATTACATCAGAGAACACAGAACACTCAAAACAGAGTATCATGCATTTTCAAGCATCCAGGAAGGGAAAGGCCGATTACAAAATAGACAACAGTGCACCCAGTGAGTGGGCGAGGTCCTTAATGCACTTGGTTCTGCAAAACAACATATGGGGGTCGTTTAAATAATTCTGAGACACACTTTGCACAAACCAAATTAACCATCAGCCAGGTCCACAGTTACCCATCAGAGGGTGTTCCTGAAGAATCCAGTCATAAATACCTCATTCATGAGACATCAGCGAGAGCCTACAGATAGAGTCTATCACAACCTTGAGGGCTCCCACTAAATGGGTCACCAAAAGAAACTCAAAAAAAGACCAAGGAAGACGTACCGAGTGCTGCGTGCTCATTTGCAAGAATCTGCTGCAATGATACATCACCAATAGCATTTGAAATCTTTTTAACAATGTCCCAGGCCATAAAAGAAATTATTTAATTGGTAGTCTGATGCATTTCAGACCTTCAAGGCCCTTCATCAGGGAATATAAATATATATATATATATATATATATATATATATATATATATATATATATATATATATATATATATATATATATATATATATATATTCTAGAAGCTTTAAAATACAGACTTTACAGGTGCTTTTTCCATGCCCATTTATAATTCTGATCTTAGGAAACAATGTCCTCTACTCTGAAAGTGTGTGGACTGGATATTAATAACAGAAGCACAGCAAAAGCCACACTATTTTTTTCTGTTTTTCACCAAAAGAAACCTGCCTTGGCCAATAGCTTAGTTACACAACGTAATAGCAAGCTTCAAGACATGCAAAGATCTGGTTCTGCACTGCTTGTTCACAAAGAACCCTACCAAAATGTTGTCCATGAGCACTAGAACCCTTATCTTATAGATTGAAAAAAGACTTGCAGACATCACCATTAGTTCTAAAAAGTGGATATGCAGGGACTGCTATTGAGGGCTCTACAGAGGTAAGGAGGACAATTCTGTTATGTAAACTGTGTGGACCAGATATTTAAAGTGGATTCCACTAGAAGTGGGGGGACTCGGATATGACCACTTAAAGCCCCTGCACACACTGTGCGACTGAACCCCACACAAAATGTGGATGAATATCCTGCTTTGATTCTTGAGAAAGATGTATCCAAGTATAGGGCATGCAACTTGTAACATATGAAAGGATCGAAACACAGCAGAACGTATGGCCAATGGCCCACCAATAGAGTTCAGGCAGGACCTAGCTCATTGAAGAGATCTACAATCAAATAGACAGTGTGACTGAATGGGCACGCCTGGGGGAAGTCAAATGGCTGACACCGATAGACAAAGAAGCCAGGCAAGGGACTATGTATAAATGTTTATTATGCGTGTATCAGTTATCCCCAAAATAACGGGTAGGATATGAAAATGAAAGCTGTCACACTGGTCATCCCCCCAGGTCAGCAGCACTTTGGAAGAACGTAACAAAAGAGTATCTGTCAAGGAAGTTAAGCATTCCAACAATACTTTCTCCAAGTTCTCAGGCTAGGTGTTTCAACAAAATCAACACACTCGCTGGTAAGCTCAGTTTCAAAGTTCAAGGGGCACCTTCACCCGGTTTCCCTGCAGTTCCTGGAATCGGTGCTCCTTTCTTCCCTGAAAGGATTTTAAGTGCTTCGCGCACCTGGTTCCCACAGTTTTCAGGGTCTTGTTCCTTGGTTTAGTTTCTCATAGCCTTCATCCTAGCAGTACAGTACGAGTCTCTTCTGGGTCTCCTGCAGGAATTGGTGGGAGAGCAATAGCCTCTGGTAGAGTGGGAGCAGAAGCCAAGTGTTTGGAGTCCGTAACTGGGTTATGGGGTTGGCCAAGAGGATCCAACACTTTCCTCTAGAATGACCCCACTCTCTTCTTTCTCTGTCATTTATCTAATAATGTTATAATTGCCCTCAAGGTCACACGCCATGCTTATTCCTCCACTTGCCTCTTGTGCCTCTTTAGAGCCAACCCGGCCTGCTTGAACCTCCAAATGTGTCCATTTTATTGCTCCTCCTGAGGCTCCCTGATTATCACCACACTCTTGCCTGCTACCAGCTCATGATGTCCACCAACAACCGCCTCCTCCGGTTGGCTCCTACCTACTACCTTCTCCTGCTTTCCTTCTCCTACCACCTGTTCCTGATGTCAGCCTCATACAGTCTTCCTCCCGATGTCAACTGACCGCCTCCTAGTGTTCACCTCCAAGTGTTCAACAACCACCAATTTGTTTGATTTGGTCTCTGTTTTCTGAGCCAGACCTGGCCCGCGCCGCTTGCAGTCCATGGCACCACCACTTCCCTCTCCCTTCCTCCTCCCAGCCCACCCTCAGACCCTGATTGGTCAGGTAGGGACTCAATACACACTTTGCCAGGGCAGCCTCTGCCCGGCAGCCCCTGCCCGGCAGCCCCTGCCCGGCAGCCCCTGCGGCTAAGGGCCCGAGGCAAAGGGCGGCTCCAACTGAACGTGTCTGCAGGTGTCAGCAGGGGAAGCCAGTGGCCAGCCATCAACCAGCAGTGACTTGTAAGGTAGGAGTGAGGAGCAGAGCAATTACTCTACCCCAGAAGCCCGGCCACATAGCAAACTTACCTACACCTGGACAATATCGTTATTACCATCTTCTGCCTCCCTCTCTCCCACTGTACAGGACTCTCAAACCTAGTTGCGTTTTATCTTGTGTCCAAACTGCATTGTGATAGGTAGGCCTTTCTCCCACTATACAGGACTCAAATCTAGTTGTTTTATCTTGAAGTCAAACTGCGCAACACAGTCGCCTAGGTACCATGTCACTCCCAGGCCACAACAGATCAGCATGCTGGCGCCCTATTAGGCCCAATGAGACCCACCACAGCCACTCCCTACCGCCCCCATCATTCAGCCCACCCCCCTTCCACAGAACACCTTCAATGTGCACCCCTCTCTCCTTTCCCCGTCCTCACCACACCCACCCGCCTCAGCTTGTCTCACTCTTCCCCCCACCCATAGATCCCGCTCTGCACAACTTGAACCACTAAGAAAAGTCTCATGCACCGCCTCGAACGGGCCTGGAGAGCCGACCCATCAGCCCAGAACAATACCACCCTATCAAGGGCAACCAGAATGTACAGATCAGAAATCAGAAAAAGCAAGAAATCATTCTATGGGAACCAAATCCAAAATGCTTACTATCCAAGTAAGGAACTACATAAATTCATAACACAATTAAAATCCCTCTCATGCTCATGCCTGCCCACTCCAAGCTCCCAAGGCTTATGCGACGCCCTCTCGCTCCACTTCTACGTTGTCACCAACGAAAGACACACCACCATCATCGCTAAACTAAAACTCTTACTGCCACCTCCCACTCACTTACAGTCCTCCGCCCAAATTTCCCCAATCACAACTCTCTTTTGACTCAATCACTCCCAATACACACTAGAAATTCCTCTCAATTGTAGCAGTCAGCCGCCCGTCAGCCTCCATGAACACCCCTGCCCACCCACAATGCTCAAAGAAATGCTAACCTCCACCTGTGCAGGCAACGTCGCACGTACAATCCTTAATCACTCACATCAGGATCCTTCCCAAAAGCCCTAAAAACATCCTACATCAAACAGATTCTCAAAAAATCTACTATTGACCCACTCCTCCCCCAAAACCACTGTCCTATCTCCAATATGTGCTTCATCGCCAAACTAATTGACTGTGCAGCTTACAAACAGCTTGGCCAATTTGCCGAAGCCAACAACCTCCTAGACCCAGCACAATCAGGCTTCAGACCACTAAGGGGAACAGAATCTTCCCTAGTCTCTATCTGGGACGACCTAAAAAGAACAGCCGACGCAGATGGCTGCGCGGTTCTAATCCAGCTAGACCTCCCCACAGCCTTCGCTATCATGGATCACTCGATTCTATTAGACTACAAACACTAGGAATCCAAAGCACTGCCCTTTTGTGGATCTCATCCTTCATCTCCAACTGGTCGCAAATTATGCACCTCAACCAGTTCACAGTCATATCATGACCTGTATGTAAAGGTGTACCCCAAGGAGCATCCACATCACCACTAATCTTCAACTTCTACATACAACCCATCCCCGCAATTATCCGCTCGTACAACCTTACCTGCTACAACTACACAGATGATCCCCAAATCATCCTCAAAATCCCAAATTCCGAAGGCTCTGGTAGCCCGACCCTGGCATCGTGCCTCTCTGACATCAACCACTGGGTAACTACCAACCACCTCATCCTCAACCCTGGGATAACCGAAATCCTAGTCTGCGGGAAAACATTGCTCTTCCCCAAACAAACCCATTTCCCAAACCACTAGGACAAACACTGGCACCTTCTAATGTTGTGAAAAACCTTGGATGCGCGCTCACCCTCACCCAACACACCACCAGTGTATCCAAAACCTGCTTCTTCCACCTACGGATTCTCAGGCGGCTCTTCCCCAACCTCACCTATCCCCACCGTTTCTCGCCAATCAACTCCATCCTCCTGTCTCACCTAGACTTTGCAAACTGCCTCCATCTAGGAGCACTGGCATCCCAACTAAGGAAGAATCCAAAACGTGGCAGCACGCATGCTCATTAATCTGCCCTCCGGAGAACGCATCAGCCCTACTCTAAGAGTCCTCCACTGGCTCCCTATTGCTCGATGCACCACCTTTAAAGCCATGTCTATCGCTCACCGGGCAGTCCACAACACCGACCCGGAATTCCTACGCAACAAAATGATCCCCTACCAACCTTCCAGAAACCTCATATCTCGCACAGCATTTCACCTAGTGATCCCTACCCACAGCTCCACAAGACTTTGCGGTTCCGCCTTCTATGTCCAAGCGTCAATCATCTGGAATACCCTTACCCTACACATTCGCAACACTGAAAACCACCTGAAATTCAGGAAGGCCCCTAAAACCTGGCTTTTCCCAATACTCTTCTAATCCATTGAACCACGAGAATAGACCACTAATAAACCCCCCCCTGCATCAATCACAACACAGGGGCCGGCAGCTCTCGCAGCGGTTTCTGACACACCACCACCAATTGCTCAACAACACTGCCAGCCGACAAATACTTCAGGTAAGCCAGCAGCTTTCGTTGTGGCATACCTGAAACACTATCAACCCACCCACAACAACACTCCCACCAGATAAACACTCCAGTTAAACCAGCAGCTTTTGCTGTGGCACACCCACACAATTCTCACCGTGCCCCACCCCCGCCGTTCCACATGAGAGACCACGAACAATGAGATAAGTAGCCCAGGGTAGGGCACGCACCTAACTAAGGAATCATTTTGATTACTAACCTGCATCCCTCACTCAGGGAATTCTTCATACTAGAAGTCTCCCACTACAGATGTACCCCCAAACTAGGCATAACAAACCATCGATGGCTTCAACATTGCAGAAGCTCACTGTACTATATGCTCTAAGCTACAGCCTTGTGAAACCTAGGCCTCCCCATCCCACCATGCAGGATTCTCGAATCTAGTTTTAGCCTCCTTTGTCCATTATATGATGAAGCCTACCGCATTTGAAACCTAGGCCTCTCTCCCACTATACAGGATTTTCAAACATAGGCACAGCCTACAACTTTGTTTATTATAGGCTGATCCATGGTACACTATGAAACGTTGGCCCATTGGTATATGACTCAATTCTCGACCTAGACAAATACCGCCACAGCCGAACAATCTCACAGCTAATGATACGTATATCTCACATTACTAGTGTGGACACAGCCCGCAGACACGGCCATGCACCCATGCATGATAGAATACACCCGACATACCTCAACACCTCAGCCACTAGCATAAAGTGACTACCACCCGAAAGGAACCCAGTATAGCTGGTCTCACAAAGACTCCATCAACAATAGCAATCTATCTCAAACCCTCAACAGGGCCCACGTGTCTGACCTCTCTTGGAGCTGCTTAGCTGAGCTTTGCCAGCCACCCAAGCCTTAGAACGGCAGCATGCACACATGCATCTCCTAAATTAAACTCCCTAGAACTTTCTTTTTTTTTTTTTAAACTTCTTTTTATTATTAGGCAGCATGGCAGCATAACAACAGGCGAACAGCGCCCAGCAAATATAGATTAACATTACAGGTCATGATATGGTCACATAAAGATTACATACAATATGATACGGGCACAGAGATTCAATCCACATATGAGGGGAAGTAGTTAAACCAAGCGATACGGGAGGAGCTCTCAGACCAGTGAGAAAGGGGGGGGTGGTGGGGGTTCCACCGGGAATATGCCAGACTAGTGAGAAGGAGCAGGCGGGGAAGCCACCGGAGAGGTGACGAGGTCGGACATGTAGGAACGGAACCTAAGCCAGATGTCCCTAGGTCTGGAGTGAGTGGGTTGCATGTGTGCCCAAGTTTCCTCGGTGTCAGAGGCCCAAGTGACCGCCCTCAGCCATTGGGCATGCGTGGGGGGAGAGGGGCGAAGCCAGCAGAGCAAGATGGACCGAACCGCCAAGAGCATGCAGAGGCCGGCCAGCTTCCTGGAGTTTCGAGGAAGGCCCGGGAGGTCGTGAAAAAGGCACAATGCAGGGGAAGGATCGATGGGGTGATCGAGCACAGCGGAAACCGTTGAACAAACCATACCCCAAAACTGTGAGAGGCGGGGGCAGGACCAGATCATGTGGATGTAGTCCGCATCGACATGCCCGCAGCGGGGGCAGCTAGATGAACGCCCGCTGGACATGCGATGCAGTCTGGCCGGGGTGTAGTGGAACCTGTGCAACACTTTAAACTGAATGAGTTTAAATCGGGAGTTAAAGGACACCCGGTGAGTGCGGTCGCATAAATGTGCCCAGCGATCGTCCGATATCTCTACCCCCAAGTCTTCCTCCCAGGACCCCCTAAGTTCAGCAAATCCTGGAAAGGATCTGGACTGTAGCATGGAGTACAACCTGGAGATTTTGCCTTTCATAGGTGAAGGGGAAGTGAGCTCCTCAATGGCCGGGTCGTCCGGTGGTAACGCAGGGAATGTTTGATAGCTGCGCTTAAGGGTCCTTCGGAGAGACGCGTATTGAAGCCAGACGCTCCGGTCACTTCTCAAGGGTAGGGGGAGATCAGCCCACTCAATGAATGTGCCCTGGTCAAACACGTCCCGCAACAGCTCGTAGCCTGCCTCGGCCCAGCGACGAACGGTAGATGGTGCAACCTGAGGAACCCCCGGGAGGAAGTTCCAGAGAGGAAGGTTGCCGTGGAAAGCCTGGGTTACTCCGAGCAGTTTCCATGTTTTGGCCAATGCCAGGGATGTGCAGGCGACCGGACTCTGTGAGTCCAGTGCCCGAGGAGCGGGTTGAATAAGTAAGGAGCGGATTTCGCGGTCACAGACCGCTAACTTCTCGAGCCGGACATGAGGGGGGGGGTCAGTTGTGTCGAACCAATAAGAGACATATTGAATTTGAGATACCAACCAATATCTGAGAAAATCCGGAGCCCCGAAGCCCCCCCTAGCCATGGAGGTGGACAAGGTCTCATATTTAAGTCGAACCGCCCCCGAGTGCCAGAGGAAGGAGGTAATTGTGCGAGTCAAGTCTCGGAAAAAGTCTGCGCCTGGCCACAAGGGTACGTTGGCAAACCTGTAGAGCAACTGAGGTAGCACCACCATTTTCAGTAGACCCATTCTGCCCGCAAGAGAAATCGGGAGCTTGTCCCAGGCTGCAACCTTAACGGACAAATGTGAAAGGTACTTCCGAAAGTTCTCTTCGAGGGTCAGTGTCTGTCGACGCGTCACCTCTACTCCCAGGTAGGTGAATGCAGATTGAGCCCAGGTGAATCCCCGAGTGTCAGGAGGGGGAAGAGTGCACTCCGTGAGTGGGAAGAGGGTGGATTTCGAGCAGTTCACCCTGAGGCCCGAGACCCGACCAAAGTAGATGATATCCTCAAGGACCGGAGACAAGTTAAGAGATGGGGAGCGGATGAACAACAACGCGTCGTCCGCGTATAGGGAAACTATGTCTGCCTTCCCGGCAGAACGGAGGCCTCTGTGAGCATGGCGGTGACGAAGCATGTCCGCAAACGGCTCCATGGCAACCGCAAAAACCAAGGGAGAAAATGGACATCCCTGCCTTGTTCCCCTGGCGATTCCAAAGAGAGGAGAACAGTGGTCGCCCGTGCGGACTCTAGCCACAGGAAACGAATAGAGTAGCCTGACCCAAGAGAGAAAGGAGGGACCAAATTTACAGTTTTCGAGAACCCGCCAGAGGAATTGCCACGATACCGAATCGAAGGCCTTTTGCATGTCCAACGTGGCCGCCACAGCCGAAGTCTCCGGGCTGATTCTGTCAATTATGTTGAATATACGCCTCAGGTTCAAGGAAGTAGACCGCCCCGGAACAAAGCCCGCTTGATCGGGGTGAATGATGGATGGAAGGATGGGAGCTAACCTTAGGGCCAGGGCTTTTGCGTATATTTTGGCGTCGCAATTTATGAGGGAGAGTGGGCGGTACGAACCACAACGTGAGGGGGGTTTACCAGCCTTTAACAATACAGTGATCGTGGCCTCACGCAGTGAGGGGGGGAACATGCCTGTCTCCACCGACTCCTCCCACACTGCCAACAAGTGGGGAAGGAGAAGTGTGGCACTTATAAAATTCAACTGGGATACCGTCCGACCCGGGAGCCTTCCCGGAGGATAAGGAATCGATAGCGTCGGAGAGCTCCTCCTGCGTAAGCGGAGAGTCGAGAGAGCCCGAGGCCTCAGGGGATAATGTTGCCAGCGGAAGGGAGTCGAGAAAGGAGTCAATCTCCTCCACTGACACCTCGTCTGAGTTGGAGTATAGGGACCCGTAAAAGTTGAAAAATTCCGTGTTGACGTCCCGGGAGGAGACAGCCAAGGAGCCGTCCGGTCTCTCAATCCCGGGTGGGGAACCTGTCTCGTGCCGGATCAACCTCGCGAGGAAGCGGCCAGGGCGTTCGCCCTCACCGTATTTCCGTGCGATGCCTGGGTTATCCAGAAACTTCTGTTCACGGTCGGCTAGGGAACAAAACGTGTCCAGCTCCTCCCCGATGGCAGCTAGGTTACCCGTGGTAGAATCGAGTGAACATGCAGCCTCCAGTGACGACAACCTAGCTTCACTCAAGGCTATATCTCTCCGAATTGACTTAAGAACCCCGTTTTCCTTGGAGAGTGCAATCCCCCTGACATAGGCCTTAAAAGATTCCCACAGTGTGGCAAGCAATGATACCGAGCCCGTGTTCAGCTCAAAGAACTCCACAATTGAGTCCTCGAGCTCGGAGTGGAACTCTGGATCGAGCAGGGCTAGGGGTTTCAATCTCCAGCAGCGGGACCGGCCAGGATCAGGGGCCCAACTCACGGTGATGGTCACTGGAGAGTGGTCGGACAAGGTTCTGGGTAAAATCATTAGTTGTTTCACGTCCTTGACCAAGACATTGGAGATCACCCAGCGGTCAATGCGGGAGTATGAATCGTGGACTGAGGAATAGAATGAGTAGATGCGGGAATCGGGGTAGAAGAATCTCCATGCATCCACCATGGCCAACCGGGGCAGGGATGATAATGCGGCATAGGCTGCCCTGGAAAGATGACGGGGCTTGGACCCAGATCTATCAAGGGCTACATCGAAGATAGTATTGAAGTCACCCCCCCAGAGAATTGGTACAAGGGGGAAGCCATCTAGGAGAGACGTGATCTGTCTGTAGAACTCCGGGTCATCGAGATTGGGGCCATAAATATTCAACAAGACCACCTCCCTCCCTTGAAGCGTAGCGTGTAACAGAACATACCTGCCCAGGGGGTCAACGTGTGAGGAGAAGAGAGTGAACCGGAGACTCTTATGAATGAGAGTCATGACCCCACGACTTTGAGTCGAGTAGTCTGTGAAGAATCTATGAGAGCCCCAGGTCCTGGCAAATCGGACGCATTGGGCTGATCTAGCGTGTGTCTCCTGCAAAAAGAGGATCTTGGACCCATGGCGCTCGGCCTGCAGCTGGAGTTGTCTCATCTTTCTATAATTCCCCAACCCCCGTACATTCCAACTCATAAAGGTTAAGTCCCCCTCAGCCATAGATGTGGTAGTGGTAGAGTCGAAAAAGGTGACCAGGACCAGTGGGTGTGTGCTGCGCCACGGTCCGCCTTCGCTGCCAGTGCCAATTTTCTAACAATAACACCCCTAACATGTCCCACCCCCACCCACATCCCCCTCCCAAACAGAGGAATGACAATCCCAAACCCCTTCAGCCAAAACCAAACTAGCGGCATCATCGCCTGGGGGCCTGTAGGCCGTGCTGACCGCAGCGCTCCGGGCTGCAGCGGAACCAGTATAGCTCGAGGTGCAACTGCAATAACTTATACAACTTAGGAAAGGCATTTTGCATTTAGCAGTATAGCACATAGTTGAGATAAGAGGAGAATCTTGAACAAGTCGAATCCGGGAAAGAGGATCAATGCGGCATCAGTACAGGGGGAAGGCCGGGCCCGGCCGCCCCCCAAACGGCCCAAAGGGGGAAGCTGCAAGACTGAATATAGAAGGGGGAAGTCAACCTGGGAAGTGTTCATCAATAAATTTGGAAGCCTCCTCCGGGATCGTGAAAAAGAACACTTGGTTAGCATGTTCTATGCGCAGTTTAGCTGGGTAGAGCATGGCATATTTGATGGAATGATCTCGTAGCCTGCGCTTCACAGCTTGGAAAGTCTTACGTTCCCGTTGGACGGTAGTCGAGTAGTCGGGGTAAAGATGAATTCTCGCTCCCCCCAGTAGCAGCTCGCCCTTGACCCTCGCGGCTCTGAGTAGGGTGTCCCGGTCCCGGTAGTTCAGGACTCGAGCGATGATGGGGCGGGGTGGAGCCCCAGGCTTGGGTTTGGCGGAGAGGGCACGGTGTGCACGCTCGATAGCAAAATGAGGGGAGAGCTTGGGGGAGTCCAGAAGCGTCATTAACGTGTGCTCAACTAAGTCCTCCATTGGCTCATGGACTTCGTCCTCAGGGACCCCAATTATACGCAGGTTATTGCGCCTCGAGCGGGATTCCAAGTCTTCGTTCTTCTTTTCCACCTCGAGGACTCGGCCGGAGAGAGCGACAACCTCAGAGCGCAGTGCTCCCAATGCCTCCTCGGCCGAGCCGACCCGTGTCTCGACCTCAGTCACGCGACCATCAGTCCTCTCCATGTGGGCCTTGATCGAGGATATTGTACCGTTCATGTCATCCAGTTTTGAGTGTAGGGCGGTGAAGCCCTCCCTGATGAAGTCCATCATGTTTTGGGGTTCAGGTGTCACCGCGGACGATGACGCAACAGGTGGCTGCTCAGTAGGGTCCTCCGGAGCTCTCACAGCCGCCCTCGCAAACATGTTAATGGAGCTTTGCTTCCTCGCGCCTCCCTTGGTCATTTTGACAAGAGTGATGGTAGTGTGGGGTAAAGAAGGGGGGGATCGCTAGCAGCCCCCAGTAGGAGAGGGGGAGATCCCAGGCCGCGAGAGCCGATACTCCAGATAGGGTGCGTAAGCGAAAGGGGAGCGGGGAGCGGTCCCGAAGTGTAGGCCGCCAGGCTACAGCCCGACTGGGAGGGCGCTGAAAGCGGCGGCAGGGGGCCTTGAGGGCTGGGGTGCCCAAAGATGGAGGGCAGCGATGTTAGCGGCACCCTTTCGCCAAGTAACAATCCGGGTGTAGGGACAGCAGCTTCAAGCCCCCAGTGAACGGTAGGGTCGCTCAGGGCGTGGGATTCCAGACGTGCAGTGAGGGCCCAGTGGCTTCCCAGCGGGGGGAGAGGGCCGCTGGGCCACAAGACAAGAAGCCACGAGAGTCAGGGCCCCCCAGGCGGATCCAGACGCACCGACCGTGGGCCTCCAACAACGCCGCAGGGACGTCCCACCAGAGAGGGGCGACCCCGGAGTCACAAGGCAGGGAGGCAGGTATCCAGGCCCAACAGTCCACGAAGCCCCCCCCGCGCACCTCAGGAGGCCGCAGCGCTCAGGCAGCGAGGCGCGTGCAAGCTGGATTCCACAGGAGAAGAAAGGAGATCCCACGGCGATCCACTGGGGGGGGAGAGGCAGGCCAGGAACAGCGAGGATAAAAGCACAGATGTAGGGAGAGTTTGTGCGCCTTCCGCGGGGTCGCCACAGGAAAGAGGAGCGGCCAGCAAGGAGCGAGGTTCCCCAGCAGCACGTACCTGAGAGCCGCGCCGCTCCAGCAGCGCGGCGTGTGCTGTCGGGGGGAAGAGGGGGCCCTGGGTCTCCACCACGGGCTCCGGAGCCGCGATGTAGCGCAGGCAGGCAGCAGGTGCAGGCAGGGTGGACGCACCGCTGGGCCGACGTCCCTCCAGGGACCCGGGAGCAGCGACTCGGCAGGACCAGCGGCCTGGCTGGCGGGTCACGGTCCCAGGACTCCGACGACCCCGCCGCCAGGAAAGTCGAGGCGCGCCAGCTCCCACCGATGCCCGGTGGATGCGAGGAGGAGCGCGAGGAGGAGCGCAGCAGGCCCCCGGCGGGAACGACCACCCTCCGCCGGGGCTGGATTTCAGGCGCGGAGGAGCGCCGCAGGAAGGGGGATGGGCAGCGTGGAGTCGGGGATGCACTTCCCGGCTCCGATTCAAAGCGGGATCAGATCCCCAGGATCCCCGAAGCAGCGGGGGAAAAGTCGTGTGCTCCGCGCCCGGCTGTAATCCGTGGAAACCTCCTAAATCAGGATTTGGAGGTCCGCCCGCCTCGGAGCACACGTATCAGGCGGCCATCTTGCTCGGCGCCCAACAGCGCCCCCAACTCCCTAGAACTTTCTACCAAATTGACTACGGTCACCGAGGGCGTTCCAACCAGGAAAAAGGGCACTGAGGCCACACAAGTGGGAAAAGAGTGCGATATGAATAACCAAATACAATACAATACAATTGCTCCCTCTCCTATCATCTCCTCGTGGTGCCACTCTCCAACCACCTCAAGAGGGTTTCGCCGCCTCCTCCTAACTTCAGCCACCTCCTTCACTTTAACAATCCCATACTCAAGAGGTTTGAAGTTCTTCTCAATTTTTCCTGGCACCACATTCACTTACCACATACCTCTTAATACGTTTCACCTCCTTCTCCTCAATCTCACAAAACTCCTGTTTTTTACCATGGCCTTCTGTGTTGATCACTCCCTGCCCAAAAAACGCAGTGACCAGAAACTGACCTAAACCCTACACCTGTGTAGGTTGTCAGAATGTATGTATCCTGTTTTTTGTACTAGTATTCTCTGTCAATGTATTGTATTTCTCTGCAACTAAGCCTGCCACAAGTAAGAGCGCTGCGATGCCCTTGGGCTGCATGTGCACTATATGAATGTAAAAATAAATGAAGTTAGCCTCCTTTCTTCGGTCTTCAGATCCCCACAGCCTCGAAGGGCTCTGCTTTAGTGATTTTTCGTTCAACTCCTTCTGGTCACTTCTCCCCCCAGCGGCAAATGATCTATTCCTCATTCCCACAGCATTCTGGTGTAAGGCGATTCAGGTGTGGGACTTGGGATTGGCCCGTCCCCTCCCCACTCTGTACTTGCCTACCAGACTATCTAGGTGAAGGGAACACAGGTGTGTAGGATCAGTAGGGAAAACTTGAGATTCGTAGTTCCAAGGGTCGAGGCGGGTCTGCTGGAACCCAGCTTCAAGAACTGTGTCCATAATCTTAGAGTTGTCAATTCCATCCACTTCCTCTGTTCGATGGTATATGGATTGGATGGTGGGCACAGTTGAGTAGGAACCTTAGGCACAGTAGGAGGTGACATATAACTGAAGATGTTCCAAAAAAGCAAACTCATAGCTGGGGTGACAGTTTGCCTTTTCAAACAATGACTGTCCGACCTAGAGACAGGTTTGAGACCAAGGAGAAGGAATAGGATTCTGAAGAAGAATCTGGGTGTGACTGAGGGAGAGCCATCTGCCAGAGGCATGCCAGGCTCATGAAGTCAATACACCATAGAATAGGAGGTCAGTGAAAATGTGGCAATATCCACTATTTCTATACACCACTCCCACTCAAAGCCGAAACCCTGACCCTGGGGTTAGAGAAACCCAGTCATCCTTGCCGAGGATGTTTCTTGAAGCTACATTCTATAAGCAAGGCCCCACAAAAGAGGTAGCAAGTGCCTGCGGTTTTTTGTGATTCCTTGTTTTGCACAAATTACATTAAATGTTCTGGTTTATTTGTCAATGCCTAACTGTTGCCATAGCAATGACAATGTGCGTTCATGTGACTGATCACATGACTTTAACCAAAATTGTACAACAAGCATTTACGAGAAGTGAAATGTTCGGATTTAATATTCATTGCTTAATCAGTGTTTGGCTTTCACGCACGCATGAACAAACAAATAGTTAACCGACATATGATGTGTGCAATAATATGGAAAATCGTAGCACAACGCTGTTGAAGGTTGCCATAACAATGACAACGTGGGGTCAAGTAATGGATTACATGACTCCAATCAAATGGAGAAAAGTAGGGACACTGGTCTATACCGGCTCTTTGCTGGTAAAGTACCAGTGTTCCTTTGGATTGATGCTTGTATTCATTTCCATCTCTCTACGTTTGTTTTCAAGGTAAGCGAAATTTGTTTGCCTAAGCCTCCACAGGCTGACAGACTCGGAATAAAATAGTATTTAGTTGTGATCTATTAGTATCACGAACAGGGTTTAACAATACGTGTATTTGTTTTCAGCTATTCATGACATTAATGGGATCAACGCATCCATGCATAGATGTAGTTATCTATCACATGCTGCTGCGCAGGTAAACAGAAGCTGGCCACCTGTATTTCTAACTATGTTCAGCTCAAATATTCAGAGCACTCGTTTTAGACCCAATGTTCGTCTACACCAGTTTATTCTAGCATCCATATACCATGGTTATTCAAGGTGTTCAAGTTAAAGCCAAAAAGGATTTAGTCCAAGAATTTGGCAACCCAATGCAACACCCACTACTTTACAAACAGACCAGTTTTTATGGCAAAATCTCAAATTGGTTTATGCTAGTATTTTTTGGCATTCTAACTACCAAGTTTACTTAAGTTGTGACGAGCAAAAGCCGATAAAGGCACCAGTACAAGAATACGGCAAATTTATTGTAGCATGCACTATTTCTCAAATAGGACAGTTTTCATGGTACGATTTCAAATTAAATTTCAATTCACAAATTAAATGTAGATTAATAGTGCAAATCAGGTATACAAATTAAGAGACAATGTGTGAACTAAGTTAGTAGGAAAAGCCCATAATATGCTAATAGAACTGTTTTATTCAACCGGGAGTGAAGAATTAACTCTGCAATACAGTTACCACAATCAACAGTATTCTTTGGGAAACACTTTAGTTAAATCAGCATGATCAAACTGGGTGGGTTTATGGCCAAGCAAACAGACTATATAGGTAATTCCAAATGCATTCACATTACAAACTGCTCAGTGTAATGGTTATTTAGTACCATACGTTATACATATATTTTCTAAATTATATCATTCAATAATATTCCTTTGCGGCCAAATAAAGGGGAGCCTACACTGGATAATTTACTCGATCAAGGTCTTTGCCATTTAGGGAGGGATGCACAATGTTGCTTACGCAAAATTAACTCCCAAGTAATTGAGTTAGGGGACATAGTGCCTGATAGATGTGTGTCTAGAACTAATGGAAGTGGAGATAACAATATTCTAAACAGCTGTTTTGTTTGCCCTTCCTCTTTCCTCACAGGGATATCCAAATTCATATGAAGGGTTTTCACAGACATTTGGTCTCAAACAGTATTGCATGTAGCAAAAGTACTGATCTAAGTCAGCCCTGATGATGACGCAAAGGGTCGAAACACGCATCGGCATAAGTGATTGATGCAAAACATTGTATTTGCTTGTAAATTGAAGTGTTTAGAGCTTTTGTACGACAAACTGTGGATGGTATAGGCACAACAGGCAAAACAGTTGCCAAATATTGCGCATCTGTTGACCAAATTATCCGGTATAATGTGTTTGATGTAAAACATTGCCAAATAATCCCCCTATTGATTACATTTGTTTGACCTTTTTTGCTATTACAAGGGGCTACTCTGAGAAACAGAGATTTGCTGCATTGATCACATGTTACTAATACAACTCAGCACTGCTCACAGGCAAACATTTTTGTAGTATTAATTAATTGCACCATTTGTACCAGTAGAGTGTTGAGCGTGGCCGAGGAGAAAAACTGCTATTCCCACAAAAGAGGAGTCTGGAAATGAGCACCCAGCCAAGGCTTTTAAGTGGTAAGAGGCCTTGTGATTAATGAGCCAAGGAGGTTTACAAGACCAGTCCAGAGTTCTATCTGCTAAAGCCAAAGACAACCTAGCAGAGAGGGGCACTCACATTTACATTAGCCCTAGGTCAAAAGACCCAAGCTTGCTTTGAGTCAGGCATAATGTTTGTTATTCCGATGTGGAGGAAAAATGACACCACTGAATCAGTTAGGGAGCAACCAGATACAAATGGCTGTTTTGAATTAGAAGGTTTATCTCAAAGAGCAGGCCACTTTACCGCTACCTCAGGCCAAGGTGTCCCGTACTGGGCTTAGAGTAACTAAGTATCCCATAAGGGACCTCAAAGCAAGCACTGGTAGATGATCTAGCCAGTGAAGGTTTTCTGAACAGTTCAGCTGCGAGGTTCAATCTTAGACTGTAGACATTAGCATATAGTATAGCCCACATGCGCTCATAGCATGCACACCAAGATTACGCCACAAAGGTCTTGGTAGCTTTTGGCTCAGGAGTATGAACTAAAACTCTGGTATCCCCGCCCATTCATGGAACGGGCGGAGAACAAGTCACCAGGCTGATTTGTTTACCCAGTTCCACATTGCTCCACTGTAACTGTCAACTTTTCACTTTCGTTTTCATAACATAATCTCAAAAAAAGGGCCTTGAAGGTAAAAGTGCATGTAGATAGCATTTCAGGAGACACTCAGGAACCAAGAAGGTCCAGCCTAATGCACTGTAGCTACAGACCATGCGTACCCGTGTGTTAACAAAAATGCCCCCTAGAACTTCAGCATTGAAAACCCTGCTAATACAGCATAAGCAGTGAAGGGAAAACACAAGGTAACCCAGAAAAAATAGGTAAATTAAGTTGGAGGTGTACAGCTGATGCAGAGTTACCTTTTCTCATTCATGCAAGAAAAGAGCTTTGTGGTTGAAGCTGGGGCTCACTTGCGTGTAAAGAACCAGTGCGGACAATGTATTCTTTTTAACAGTTATTGCTCAGAGTAATCAGGTACCATCCCTGTTCCTGAGAAAAATATGCATTTATACAACAATCCTCTCACCACATCTCCCATTGGCAAGGGCAGAAAACAACTATTAAAAGGTTTGCACACAATATTAGACCAATATAGATTTACCCACTTATGGATGTTCGCAAAATGAATCTGGGGCCATATCCTAAAAGGATGGTAATGTATTGCATTTATTTTAAATACCTTCATTGATGTATTTGGAACACCAGTAACTAAAATATACGTAAATTATTCAGTAAAGGAGGATTGAGCCATCCAATTATAGACTTTTGTGATGTTTCTGATAGAATGTATGAAAATAAACCAACAACTCAACCAAATGAAAGTCACTGAGGTGTTCCCAACAAACCATTCAAGGGCCACTTACCAGCGTTTGAGGACCGCCAGATTCCAAACCAAAAACATCCCTGCGTTTGACTGTGAGGAGGTCAAGATCTCGGCTATCATCTTCATCCTCATCATCCAATAAATGAAAGGACACCGGCACTTTAGGAGTTGTATTAACCGTGAAACGTTCTATGGCCTCTTTGTCTGGGTCGCTCTCTAGCTCTTCACTCTCCTCATCACTGAACTGGCTTGTTACAGGCTCTGCTGATTGGGCGGCTTGTATTTGCTCTGTGGACTTGAAGCTTAATCGAGCTCTGAATTCTTCCATCTCATCATCACTGAATGAGGGGCTCTCTTTACCTTGTTTTGGCTTCTCATTTCCATCATCTTTCTCTGTCCCATTTACAGTTGAACGTTGGGTCTGGGCTTTCTGAAGAAATCTTACTCTGGGTGCGATTGCAAGACCCAAGGAACTGGAGGATATGAGATAGGAAGAAAATGTACCCATAATTAGTTTATTCACAATTAAAGAATTATAAAAAAAACAAAGTTCTTTGGTAAAACTCAAGATAATTACTGTAGTCTTAGTCATAAGCAGAACCAGCTTTCTGGGAAGTTTACTGGTTTGCACATAAAAAATAGGCATATCTTCACAAGACATTCTAACCAGCTTGACTAGGCATTTGCCCCCAGGCCACTTTTGTAAATCCATTAATTCCTATAACATGTTCACTTATTTTGTCTCTTTAAAAAGGTTTACTTAGATTATATTTTGCAACAGGGAAGGGGCATACACCAACGCCCACATATCTCCTTGCGGACCTGGGGTAAGGGGAGTATACCTTATTAAGTTATGTGTTTTTTTGGGGAGGGGGAGGCGTGGCTACAGAGCCATAGGATAAGCTGTAATTCCGTGGGCTCCTGTTGATCCTTTAAGATCCTGAGGAAAATATGCCGTGTACAAGATGCGCGGATGGATACAACTGCATGAGCAAGCGTATAAAGATACTGGGAACAGTGGGTTCATAAATCAGCAGTGATTAAATGCACGGACCAGAGACTGGAAGCAGAAGAAGCAGAGGAGCGGTCTGACTACAATAAAACTAGATGGCGGGCGGACGGCAACAAAGAGAACAAAGGATCGATCTGTGAAGCTGCAGCAGTGCCGGGACAGGTTCTGACTGCAGCGGTAGAAACAGAAGAGATTGGATTGTGGTGGAAAAAGCACATACAGCTGCTGGAACAGGGTAAACTGGATTGCCAATGCAATACGGACGATACGGATCGCCGGACATAAATGAGGAGCAGACAACAGATGCTGGCGCACAGAAGTAATGAGAACGCCTGTTCCAGGGCCTGAGCATGGGCATGATGCACCCTGTGAACACAGTAATACAGGAGTAGGACCCGCAGCCCTACAGCAGTGCCGGGACACAGAGAAGGCTATGGACAAGAGAGCTGGAGGCACACCAGCACTCGTAGCAGACGAGGGATACAAAGTGGCAGGGTGCTAAGTAGCGAGTATAGGACCACGCATTGCGTGGGGAAAGCAGCCAGCACTTATAATAGACAAAAAGGTGGATACTTTGTTGCGCAAGCCCAGCGAAGCAGAGACCAGAGCCAGGCTTCTGAAAATGTGTAATTGACACGACCCACAGCAAAAGACGGATCCTCCCTTTTTCGCGGGAGGCAGTTTAAGAGTACAACACTGTGCACGCTTGCTGCAAGGGAGAGACAGGCAAGGGATTTGGTGAGACTAAAGCATGCCAATCCCAGATGACTAAAACCCAGCTATGAACTCCGCTTGAAAAGGGCGTCAGGCTGGATACAGCACGTACAGCGGTGGTGGTACAAGAAAGAGGCTGGAAGAGCACTAGCAATTAGGAGAGGCCCCAACAACTGTGATCTGCACACCCAGGCAACACAAGAGGAAGAAGCGCGGTGACTCTGCAAGCATAAACAACGTAAGTGCAGCGCTTGAGGAGAAGCGCTGGTGCAGCCCACTAATACACTTCCACTCATAAGCACATATGAGACTGGAGACCTGTGGCAAAACCCAAACTGCAGCGGCAATCTGCTATTGAAGGTACCGATTGAGCACCCCATACAACCAAAATTGCACCATTGTGCAGACTGTGAGAAGTCCAGATGCCAAAGGATAGGAAAGGACTTTCCGCTCTGGCTAAGTCATAGGCCTTGGTGGCCCCTCCGCCACACTAACCCTGGGGACGCAATCTACAGGAGGCAATAAGGCTCATTGAAAACGTGGGAGGACATAACCCACCCGAAGCCATAGCTCAGTGAACTCTGGCCCACCTCGAGATAACAGGCCGGGCCTGGAGTGACCCACTGCTGATACGGCAGAACAGAGGAATAGGATTGTCACACCAAGAACGAGTAGCCTCGGACACTTGAGCCAGATCATGAGATGACGGGAGATTGGTTAAGGCCAGAAGCAAACAATCCACGATGGACGCATTTGCTAAGACAAAGCAGTCTTCAGCGGTGTCGACACACACTGGCGCAAATGCACCCACGGAAAGTCCCTTAGGGATTGACAATCACCAGATACTAACGGCCATAACGGAACTAAGAGACTCATGGGGAATAGCAATGGCGGACCTGCGGACCTCCTTGGAGGCTAAAATAGACGCAGTGGGGATAGAAGTCAACCTGCTGCGACAGGATGTCAGGCCACTGGCAGACAGAACGAGTAACTTGGAGAGTGCGGTCAAGAGCAACACAACCACCAGCACTGATAATGCAAAGGAGGTCCACATACTAAAGCAGCAAGTGGCCAACCTGGAGAACCGTGCAGAGGAAGCCGAAGGGAGAGCGAGACGGAATAACATTCGTATGCTTGGCCTGCCGGAGCGAGAGGAAGGCCAGGACACTACGGATTATGTGGAGAACATGATCCTGCAGGAAATAGGGGCCGATAAACTCTCTCAAGGATTCACAGTGGAGCGAGAGCACAGAGCCCTCATGAGAAAACCAAAGCCTGGAGCCCCTCTTCGCGCAATAATAGCCAAGATACTGAACTATAAAGATCGCGAAAAGATTCTGGAGTACTTTAGAAAAGGAGGAACGATCGAGAGAGCTTCGACTAAGATCACGGCATATCCAGATTATACCATGCAGGTCCAGCGGCAAAGGTATAGCTACGTGGCGGTGAAGAGAAGACTGCGCATGGCCGGCATCAAGTATATGCTTCTGTACCCTGCAAGGTTGAAAGTGCTGCATAAAGGTAGAATGTTCTTCTTTGACACTCCGGAGGATGCTACTACATGGTTAGACCTACAGGGCTGCCCGTAACAAGAAGCGGAACGTGTCCAGGAGGAGCAAGATAAGTGACTGAGACGCTATATGTACACTGGTGTATCGCATTGGAGGGTATCCCGGTAGAGACTGGATGGGTTATAATAGACATGTAGGGATGGGAGGCGTCGTAGCCAGATTGTGATATCCTTGATTCAGGTGATATAGAACGGACTGGAATATAGAGCAATACATGAGTAAACTGATAGTAGTACATGGTTGAATTGAAGCAAATAGGAGTGGCAGTACACAGCCTCCTTACCGCCCAAGTAATAGTAGAAGTAGTAGGATAACCATTTGGGCAACCTCTCCCTGCTGGGCTTCGAGTACAGGCTATTGCCAGAAAGAGCTAGATGCGGGGGTGCCTGAGATCCAGGGATGGAGCTGGGCAACAGTTGTGGGGGGGGGGCAAAGTTGGGGAAGGGAAGGGAGGTGGGAGGGGAAGGGGTAGCGGTGTTTGGATTGTTTGTAGTTGTCGGAAGTTTGAATTGGGGAATGAGCCTAGACAAATTGAAACAGAAGTGGGATCTGGACTGCACCGGTGGGAGGGGAAAGGGGACTCTAAGGGGCCATGGGGGATCTTAAAATAATCATGTGGAATGTCAGGGGACTTAACAGTTATCTAAAAAGAAATAAGGTCATGTTGTACCTGCGAAGGCAAAAGATAGACATTGCACTGTTGCAAGAGACACATCTGACACGGGAAAAGATGGAGATGGTTGTAAAGAAATGGAAAGGGGTTGTGGTGGGCTCGACATACTCTGCTTACGCTAGAGGAGTACTCATTTGGGTTACGCCGCATGTCCCGTTTCAACTAATACAAGAAGTGGCGGAAAACGATGGGAGAATGGTTATACTGAGGGGATTAGTGGAGAATAAGGAGATAAGCATAGTGAATACATATGCCCCCAACCAGAGCACGGCAGCGTATTTCAGAGCTCTGTGCACCAACCTTAGTATGTGTATGGGTAGTGCGGTGATCTGGGGGGGGATTTTAACTGTGTATTTAACCCCAGGGTAGATAGATCAGATGGCAAAATGGATAGACCCACCCCAGCGGCTAAAGCACTGCAGACACTGCTAGACGACTTTGGTCTGGCAGATGTGTGGAGAACGAAATACCCCTGAGAAAGGCAATATTCGCACTACTCCGCCCCGCAGCAACTACATACAAGGCTGGACTATATCTTCTCCACGCCGGAAGTAATAACAAATTACTCAGGCAGAATATAAAGCGAGGGTCCTCTCAGACCACTCGCCCCTAGTCCTCGGGTGGCAATATTGCCCCCCTAGAGCACGGATTCCGACATGGCGCCTCCGAGCAGAGGCGCTCAAGGACCCTGTTTTTAGGGAGGACATAAGGGAGGAGATCATAAACTATTTCGAGACGAATACGGGTAGCGTTGACTCTGCCAGTACATTATGGGAAGCTTTCAAGGTAGTGATGCGAGGGGTGGCCATAGCAAAAACAAAAGGCCTGCAGGGTGGAGTTTTGGCTGACCTACAAAGAACAGAAATGTAGCTAGAAAAGGCATTAAAAGGAAGGAAGTGTAGACATGGAGCTGGTACTTAAGCTACAGCAGAAATGTGCGGAACAATGGGAAAGACTGTGCAACCTCAACTACAAAAAATATATAGAGAGACAGCATGCGGGAGGAGATAAAACAGGACGGCTTTTGGCATGGTTATACAAGAGCGAAACTCCCAGACCCACGATCAGAACAATAATGAGAGGAGATGGTAGTGTAGTGGACACCCAAGAGGGAGTTAATCAGGAGTTTGCGGAGTATTATAGGATGCTATATGGGGACGAAGAGGGAAGAAGCTATGGGGGGATAATGGAACCAATGGAAGATATCGGACTGCCTATGATAAGTATTGAGGAAAGAGGAGCTGGATGCGCCGATTACTCTGGATGAGTTAGAAGAAGTGGTGAGGCAGCTGCCTACTAGTAAGACTCCGGGGGCGGATGGGTTCCCAAGTGAATTTTATAAAGTATATGGGGAGGAAGTGCTCCCCCCAATGTTAGAAATGCTAAATGAAGCGTTCGAGGTGGGACGGTTGCCGGAGTCACTTAGAGAGGCGATTATAATACCGCTTCCCAAACCCAACAAGCCTGGGCAAAGCTGTGGCTCATACAGACCTTTGTCAATGTTGAATCAAGACAGCAAGATACTGACAGCTGACAGCTATCTTGGCAAACAGATTGAGAAGAGTTATTGGCAAACTTATACACCCCGACCAGACGGGCTATGTCCCGAATAGGAATATAACTCATAACCATAGACGACTCCAACGGGTTGTTGAATGGGGAAGAAAGAATGAGGGAGAAATGGCGATTGTGTCCTTGGACGCGGTAAAGGCGTTTGATTCGGTCAAGTGGCCGTGGCTGCTGGCGGCCCTGGCGGGGTACGGAATGGGACCTGGATACATAAGGTGGGCGAAGATGATATATAGTGAACCGCTGGCTAGAGTTAGAACAGGATCAGTGATATCTAAGAGATGGCAACTCAGTAGAGGCACCAGACAGGGTTGCCCTTGGTCCCCAATGCTTTATATACTAGCCTTGGAGCCTTTAGCAATATACTTTAGACAACAATACGATACTATAGGTAACGAGGTGGGGGTGGGGGGGGGAACGACACTTGATCTCCTTATATGCGGATGATTTGTTGCTGTACCTGAGACACCCGGAGGAAAATCTCCAGTACATCCTAGAGGTGATGGAGAGATATGCGGGGCTGTCTGGGATAGCGGTAAATCCTCAAAAGTCTAGTATTTTCCCATTGGGCAGCGATAAGGGAACCCCTGTGAGACGGTTACCGGTGCTACAAATACCATGGGAAGTTAATACGTTTCGGTACCTTGGGATAGACGTGTACCATACGGTTGAGGAGGAACATAGGCACAATACCGAGGTGGCCATTGTGAAAATCGAGAAGAGTATGAAATTCTGGGTGAAGTTGCCCTTGGCAATGATGGGACGAAGTGCAATGCTGAAGATGGTGGTCCTGCCTAGGCTCCTGCATTATTTTGGGAATATCCCATACATGATACCTAAGAAGTTTTTTGCTAAATTGAACAGCATGTGTAGGGATTTTCTGTGGCATGGTACCCGGAATAGAGTAGCGCTATGGAAGCTGCAGAACTGTTATGAAAAAGGAGGAATAAAACTGCCTAATTATGAAGTTTATTATGTAGCGAGCCAGCTGCAATATGTTGCCAAATGGCTCTCAGATGAAGCGACCCCCGAATCCAGGTTGTTCGGACATGATTGCGCCCCATTTTATTTAAAAGAGATGATCTGGCTGTCCAAGACAGAAATGAAAGAGTGCCCTAGGTTGATGGTGCTTGGGTGGAAGATGTGGCCAGGGCATGCCGGATGATGGAGAACCTATTCCCATGCTCCCCGCAGATACCACTAGTTGTCCTGGTAGGGGAAGATAAACAGCTGAGGATGACAATCAGGAACCACTGAGAATTGGTGGGGCTGGTAACGTTAGGAGATATCTGGCGAGAGGGGACTATTACAGATTTTGAAGTGCTGGGGGAGGAAGCGGGGTTACACACGGGCCAGTATATCACACATCACAGAATGGTGCAGAGAATCAGGAAAACATGGCCCGAAACAGTTCTGGAAGACGAACCAGATGCTATCATAGATGCAATATATGATATATCGGAGGGGGGGCACGAGATCTCCAGACTGTACGAGATGGTAATGTCCAAGGCTGGGACGGGTCTAACACAATTGAGACTGGATTGGGAAGCGGAAGTAGGAGCCCCGATTGAGGATGGGATGTGGGAACGTGCCCTGGGGTATCACAAAAAGGTGTCAAGAAATGCGAGGCTGAAACAGATACAACTGTATATTACACACAGGGCATATATGGCACCTCATAGGATATCCAGGTTTGAAAATGCTGGAAGACAAGCATGCCCCAAATGTGACGAAGAAAAGGCAGACATGGTACACATGTTTTGGTCATGCCCAGTAATTGAGCGCTTCTGGGGTGAAGTGGCACAGAAACTAGTGGAAAAGGGGGTCAAGATCATCACAGACACAGCCTGGGCCTGCTTGCTGGGGGGCGGGGGTTCCCCAGATCGCAGAAACTTAAGCATGTTGGTAAATTAAAAGATCTATAATATGTGCTTGCAAAAAGAAGGATTGCCATGGGATGGAAGACATGTCACAGGCCACGGGTGGAGGTGTGGTAGAAAGAGTTGCAGAAATGGGCGGAGGCAGAAACCATGGTATGGCAAGAGGCAAGCAATGTAGGGGGTAGGGAGGAAGCGGGAACCCTGATGGCATGGAAATCATTAATTGCGGAATTGTTTGGAACAATACAAGACCTGACAGAAGCCACGGAAAGTGAGACCCCGCCATGTGCAGCAGATACAGAGGGTGTGGAATAATGAGGCTCATACAAGGGGGCAGGAGGGGGGGGAGCAGTGACCGGGATTAAGCAATGGACAATTGAACTGTTGATATATGCACTGCGTGTTTGGTTTGTATTTTTGTTTGGTTGAATAAAATCAATAAAAATCTTTAAAACATTTTTTTTTTAAAAGTTGTGTTTTGTACATAACAGGAAATTGTAGAAATTAGGCCTTTTCAACACTAGTGTTTACCATTGTACACCAAGATATAAAATACGTTTTCATGTTGGAGACAACCAAGAACCCCTTAAACATGCATGTACAACAAGTCACCAGCACCAAGAGTATCAATAATATTCAGCTCCACTATAAAAAACGAAACTTGGGCAAGATTGAGGTGAACATGTGATTGATCCTCTGTAGTGACAGATTTTGCAAAGGATCGATCACTCGCCAACAAATGTCTGTTCTTGGAAGAACCCGAAATTCCTGAGAAATGCTAATAAACAGCTAATGGTTGCACAGTCTGTCCTGCAACTCTCATAGAAATATTGGGAGACTGGTTATTTGGCGTTACTACAGCTATACTTCATGACACTCGCATCAGGATTTCAATAGTACACAAGCCTGGAGCATTTTTTCAAAGTTACTCATATGATAATTTTCTTCCAAGAAGACTCTCCTCTCCTTGAAACCACATAGAAGCATATATTATTCCAACCCAATATCATGGGGCAACCACGTGCACCCACCAATAGGACAACTTGTGGAACAAGCAAATGGAAACTACTGTGTTCACATTTACTGTCCTAGAACACTCTCCAAAATCTGACTATAAACAGAATGCCAGAGTCCCCAAAAGTTAGGTAGGTGCCGAGGTGTTTAGTAACTAAATAGGTTCCAAATAACTGCCTGAATAAAATCCTGCACCTGGACTGTATCTGACTTAATTTTGTTTACCCCCTTTGTAAATAGGGGTACATTTCAACACCTTCCACACTGACTGAACGGACTTCACTACTAACGAAACCATCTCCTCTCCCTGCACCAATATCTATCTTGGTGATTTGAACCCTGGTAGTTCCCAGACAACTCAATATTAAAATGTATCCTCACTCCGCTCACCCCCTATGACCTCACCCACCTCATCAGCACTACAGAAAAAGTTCAGCTGAAATAAAACATCAAAAAATATGGGTAGGGGGTAGAGGGGGAGGGAGGCATATAATGGGTAGGGTGGGGCACCACCTGCCAAAGGTCCACCTCCCCGACAGACAAATCAAACACATTAAAGTTACTACCTTACAGCATTACCACCACATTTGCCACCTCCCATCTCCACACACATCCCTCCATAATTTCCTCAACAACTACAACACTGTCATCACTCAAGCAACTGCCAAAATAGCCCCCCTCAAATCACAAAAAACCCTGCAACCACGACCATAAACCATGGTTCAACAGTTCCCTCCTCTCTGTCAAGCAGGAAGTCAGAGGCCTAAAAAGATCCTGTCAATAGAATCCTTGCCCAGCAACCTGGACACACATCAAACACTACCACAACAAATGCAAAAAAGGATATGTGCAATGCCAAAGCAACCCACTAATTCACTCCAATCTGCCATCAATCTTGCACAGAAACCTTTCAACATCATCAAGTAATTGTCCAAACCACCACCCACACCTTCCACACCCACATCAGTATGCAACCGCCTCTAGCACTTCAACTCTGAAATACACATCCGTCAAGTCCTCCCCTTTACTGGCCCACACTCACTCCGAATCATTCTAACATATAGAATAATTACCAACCCATCGATAGACACACCCTCATCACACTCATAGTAAAAACTAACAAGTACTCCCTAACTGGGCCGAGGGAGGGGGGGACTGCTACTCTGATGCACAAACCACTAGACATAATTACTAAATTAATTGGGTTTTGTATCCATTCAATCGAATGTCCTTGCTGCAAGGATGACTCAGGGTCCCCTCATGAGCCTAACGCGCTTTATAAAGTCAACAATTGTCTTGGTTTATCCTCTGCGCATGGGCAGATCTTCTGTTCTTTCTAAATAAACAATCACTGTTAATTAACAGGCTTAATCTTTTCTGATTTTCTATTGGCGATTGGTAAACACCCAACACGTGTTTCGACCTTTAAGAACACAGGTCTTCCTCAGGGCCAATATATCAATATTAAACTATCAAAGCTAATCGCAACAGGAGAATTAATATCCCCAGAAATGTGGCAACCAACTATCAAACTGGAAACTACCTGAGATAAAGGCAGAGAAAAGAGTAACAGAAGGGTCTAGATTACCAAGAAAAAACACCCAATAGGGACAACGAAAACTGAGTGACGCCCTTTTGCTCACTTGGAAATATTAATGCCAGGGAAACAAATCCAACGAGGGACAGCCTAGACAACCTGGTAGAGAAAACAACAATGTCCTAAGACTGTTAAAAAATGTCATCATTAAAAGTGTCTATGATCAACCTAAAGGCACTCCCCCCGGTGTCACTTACTAAAGAAGGCCTAATGTCATGCATGGAAGATCTACAGAAAAATGTATCCAAGGAAATCCAATCGCTAAAAGAGGAAATGAATAAATTCAAGTAAAGTGTTCATGCCCTCACAGCGGAAGATTCAAAGCAAATGAAGATGTGAACAGAATGCTGAAGATATAGTGTGTGTGATGCCCCTACAGACACTAATTGCCCAGCTACTGGCTACATGCAAAGAACTAGAAAAAACCTTCTCGGAGGTGCAACATCAAATTGAAAGCGATGAAGGGGCTTGGAAGAACCAGGCATCCAAGACTTTGTTGACTTTGTGATTTGATCCTCCTGAAAGAACATGGATTAGATTTAACCATAGATAGAGCCCACAGAGTTTACCCCCAAACCGAGGGGGAATGGTGCCAGACTCCACAATGTCCTCATGAAACTTCACTCATCCACAACTAAAGAGTAAATCTTAACCACTGCAAAAAACAGACGGAATGGAGAATTCAAGATACAAGGTTCTTTTCTTTCAGGATGTGGCCGCCCTCACCATTATTTAGAGGACATACTGCTGCATAATGTAACACTTACAGAAGAAGACAATGTAACAGATGGGCATATTCATGTGGACTGGCCTTCTACTTGGATGGGATTCAGCAAAGGATCGTGTCAGTAGCAGATGGCCTGAACACACTACACATGAACCGGGGAGATCAGGAAAAAGTAAACCAAGGAAAAAGGGAGGAAAGATGGAAGAAGAGATTGTCTGATGTCACAAGAAAGATAGAACTGACTCAGAATGCAGGTTGAAAGGTGTCCCGAGTACGATCTGTGGAACATTCATACTTGTTACTACCATGGATGCAAGTATTGCATTTCAGATGTCTTTGAGAGAACCGGGGGCACAATCTTAAGAAATGATTTATTGGCAATCTACATTGGCAGGAGAGTGAGAGGGGGCAAGTGCGAAACCTACCAAGTTGGGGGGAAGACTCTGCTTGTACTAAGAGGAGAATATATGGGAGGGAAAGGACCACAAAGAGAGCTATGCTGTTTCTGTTATATAGATTGGTATTTTCGCATGCAATTGGGAGTGCGCAAAAGAAAATCCACAGTGGATGTTCGCTTGGCCATACTATTCAAATGCATGACAAAGAATATTGGGGGGGAATCTCCCCCAATAACAGGGCTTGGTTATTCAATTTGCTAAAGACCAATGGCATATACATTACTTTTATACATGTGGAAAGTAGATGAGCATAGATAAGACATAATATTCCTCGATATTCTTCAGGCTCCTAACCAAGTGAAAAATATGGGAGTGTCAATTTTGATGCGCAAGGGGGCACCCTTCCTGGTCGAAGCTGTAACTGAAGACATGTGAGGCAGATATCCTTTGGTAAAGGGATGGCTTCAGGAGAGAGGACTGTAGTAGTCTCAACCTATTCCCCAAATATTGGAAACGTGCCATTCTTAACTGACTTTCTAGAAATACTTCAAAGAGAAGCCGAATCTGAGGTGATAATGAGAGGGGATCTCAATATACTGTATGTAGATAAATACCACTCGATGGGGTGCAGGTGGGTGTTTCCAAGGGAAACATAGCCCCTACCTCAACTCCTACACAAACCTCGCAATATGGGTTTGAGGGACCTGTGGAGATCGCACTTCCTAGAAAAGAGGGAGTACATGTTTTTTTCACATAGACATAGGACATTCACAAAAATCGACTATTTTCTGTTCCACTCTACAATGATCGCCAGCACCACCAACATACGCAACACTCCATAGCCGGCTCTCGGAGCACAGCTCACTTAGTTTTGTATACAAAGTAAATCTGCAGAGTAAAACATGGAAAATGCTGCAGTATATCTTGAGAGAAATTTGCTGTTCAAGAAATTAAGGAACATGTATGAGAATGTTTCCAACATTCTCCTGACCTTCTCCAGGACTCTGTCTCACCCCTTAGACACAACTGCCTTCTCTTCAAGCTTTCCATCCTCCTCCAACAGCACTCCCACATCCTCCATCAGAATTCCCACCTTGACCTTGAGCTCCACAACCTCATCCAATAACTTTCCCACCTGCTCTTTAACTATCCCAACCTCCTTCAAGAATTATCCCCACCCGACTCATCCAGAGATGTCAATCCTTTCCTCCTTCTAACCTTCCACAACTTAATCTCAACCTCTTTCTTCACGTATATGATACCATCTCTCTAGCATTCTCTGCTCCTCCAAGCCTCTTTTTTGCTCCTTTCTGCCAACTCTCTCCACACGTTGCCTGTCTTGCTCTCCAAAAACCCACACACTGACTGGCTGGCCTCTCAGCTAGGCTGGCTCTCAAAATAATGGATTTCAGTTGGGGGTTGTGGGTAAATCTCCATAGTGGCTACAGCCGCTTCCTTCCTGCAATGCCCCTGGTGATGAGACTAATGAGATAGAGGCTATAAGAGGTGAGGTGACCATCTTGGTTTTCACTAGTTTACCCGGCTTCCCTTAGTCTGCCTGCAGCTCTCACTCCCCCAACTATTGCTGGCTGTCTTTTTCACCCGAAGGTGGTTTTGACCATTCCCATTTTCAACAGTTCAGTCCTAATATGATATGCTTATTTGGAGAAAGAGGTGAGTTGGAATTATCAAGATCCCCTCCTTGATTTTAAGGAGGTGAAGCAGTGAACTTTCTCTCCACTTGTGAGCAAAGTGGGTGGGTTCCCCTCTATCATCTTCACTGTGAAAGCACCCCTGTGAGTTGGTCCGTTCCGACGTAGCCCTTCATTTTCCTGTATCCACAAGTGTGGATTCATGGGTGAGTCTGGGGTTTTCTTTAGCTAACCAGGGGGATTATGGGAGATGTAGTCCTCTCTTACCTGCTCAATGGAAAAACCGTGGGTGGCCCAGGTTGGGGGAAGTATTCCCTGGTGTTCTGTTGGCTTGGTTGGGTGTTCCCATGGTGGTCTCTGTTATCCCTAGTTGCCCTACCTGGATCCACTACAGGTTTGGACTTTGACCCTGTGGTAATCCTGAGAGTGGCAATGTTCCCTTCTAGTCTTCCCCCAATGGCCTGGCTATTTGAGGGTGCGGGTTCTCTTAGATGGAGTGGTTGCTATAGGTTGACTCATCTGACTGTTACCAGTGAGGAGGATGTGCTGGTGAGGTGACCAGGCAGTGGATCTTCCACTGACTGGTTAGAAAAATATCTGTATGAACAACTCAAAAACTTTGTCAACCTTTGCCTGTCTGAAGCTCTGGTTCCCAAAACACTGTAAATACGTACTTAGCAACTTAAGTGATCATTAAGTATTTCTCAACAACCAATGACACTCCATTTTGAGGCAATAAAGCTGCTCCAGGGGAGCTATCCGGCTTGGTAATGGCCTGTCTTCCATGAAGGCCTTACTGGTGGAGGTGGTCAAATAACAGGCAGGACAGCCCCCACCAGGAAGGGCATTATCGCCATTAGCACCCGAAGGTTGTTGTCCATGGGCAATTGTTTTTAAAGCAAATGTGCACTGGCCATGCCAAATTACCTTTAAAAAAAAAATGGCAGGTGGCAGAAGCATGAGGGGGAACACAGACGGGAAGTGGGGAATGGAACTAGAGGTCAGGAGAGAGAGTCAAGGGTGCCGGGAAGAGGCACAGGGTGGGTGTTTGGGGTATGGGGACAGTAGGAACAGATGGGGTAGGGAGGGGAATGCTGGAACCAGGAGCAAGAGCAAAGTAAAGATGGCAGCTTCGGGAGAGGCACAGGAGAAAAGTATGGAATGCAGGCTTATCCTGGTAGATAGACCACATCTCTAGCCTGCGGATTGGCTGGCACATCCTACCCCTGGGGCTACCGGATGACAGGATGACATCCACCTCATATATAGACCCCCAGGCCCTCCTGGGACCTTTGAAGAAGACATCACGTCCCTCATCACCGAAAATTCCAAACCTTCAGCACAAATCATGATCCTCGGAGACTTCAATCTCGGCTACCAAGACCCGAACGATGCACATGCCGCATCCCTAGCCAATGTCTTAACCGATCATGGTCTTACTCAACTCATTGTGCTCCCTACCCACCAAAAAGGCAGAACCCTTGATTGGGTAGTAACTCACAATTGCAACACAACCTGCAAAGACCCCTACCCCTGGCATGGACCGATCACCACATGATCCCTCTTGAGGTCAACACCAATCAGGCACTGCCCGATAAGCACCCCATGGCACCAGCATGTCCCACCAGGAATAAACGCAACATTACTGCTGAAGCCCTACTACCACTGGTTTTACCTACCCTCAATGCTCTCCCAGCCAACACTGACTTAAACCTGCTGATCGACACCTTCAATGATTCCATGGCTAGAGCAATGGACACCGTTGCCCCCTTAAAAATACGCAAAGTTAAACCCAAAGCTCATCTGAACTCGTGGTAGACCCCTGAGCTCAAATTACTCAGGAAAGAGAAAGCTAAGGCTCATCTCACCTGGAAGACTAACCCCACCGCGGAAAACAAAACCAACCTCACTAACTTATCCTCACTTTACAAAAGCGAGATAATCCAGACCAAAAAAGATACATATAACACCAGGATCACTCAGGCAGGATCCTCCACTAAAGAATTATTTAAAATTCTGAAGGAACTAGAAAACCCTACTTCACCTCCAGAAACCTGCCTGAAAGACAAATCCTGGTGCACCAACATCCAGTTCGCCCTCAACAATAAAATTCTAGGACTCCAAACTAAAATTGAAGACAAACAGCAACAACTCTTCATCAATAAGGCCACCAACCTTAGCCTACCCACACCTAACACTAGCACAGGCTTCTCATTTAAGAAAGTCACCATCCCGGAAGTTCAAAAAATCATCACCTCCCTGAAACCCTCTAACTGTAAAGGAGACAGCTGCCCGGCACAGATCATAAAAGATGCAGCCAGAGAGCTCTCCCCCTTCATTACCAAACTCATCAACCTATCCTTCACCAATAACTCTATCCCCAGCAACTTAAAACAATCATGGGTTCTCCCACTCCTGAAAAAACAATCCCTCGACCCGGCAATACCCACCAACTACAGGCATATCACCACAGTCCCCTTCCTACTGAAAATTCTGGACAGAGTTGCCTACATCCAAATTCAGGAATACCTGGAATCCAACCAACTGCTAGGAATACGTCAATCTGGCTTCAGACCTCAACACGGAACTGAACCGCCCTTGTTGATCTCAAAAGCCAGATTGATGGAATTAAAGACAAAGGCAATGCAGCACTCCTACTAGACCTCTCAGCGGCCTTTGACCTGGTCAGCCATGAAGTCCTCTGTAATCACCTTGCCACTGCAGCCCACTTCTCTGCCATCACATGGATACAATCCTTCCTGGCAAACAGAACCATGCAAGTCTTTTCCACTACAGCCGCAGCAGGCCCCATCCCCATTACATGCGGGGTCCCACAAGGATCCTGTGTATCCCCCACTTTGTACAACATATTTACAAAGCCTCTATTTGACCAACTGGACCGTCTGGGTGTCACCTACACAAACTACGCTGATGACACCCAGATACTCCTCACCATCTCTGGTAACTACCAAGAAGACTCTGCCCGGATCAACAAAATATTCTCCATCATTCAGGCATGGATGGCCTCCTATGGTCTCTGCCTGAATGACGAGAAGACAGAGCTCCTAATCGTCGGCTCCCCCAACACTAACTAAACTTGACCCTAGCTATAACAACATCACCAACGATGGCCATGCCATCCCCATAGCCAAAAGCGTAAAAACCCTTGGTTTCTATCTAGATGCCAACACCAACCTTAGCAAACACACCAATATGACCGCCTCAGCCGCTGCCTATACCGGCAAGCTCATCAGGGCCAGCAGACCGTTCCTATCTCCCAACAGCTGCCTCACCCTTGCCAGGGCCCTAATACAATCCAAACTGGATTACTGTAACAGCCTGTACCTAGGTGCTAATCAATCCGTACTCAACAAGCTGCAGGTAATACAAAATAACGCCTTGCACGCAGCCCTCAACATTCCCAGACAAGAGCATATCTCCGCTACTAGGAAAGCCTTCAAATGGCTATCCATACGCCAAAAATTGATCTAAAAGCCATATGCCTCACGTACAAATCCCTCAATCACCTAGCACCACCATATTTAGCTAATAAATTCACCCTGAAACCTGCCACCAGATCCACCAGATCCTCCAACACTCTTTGCTTATCAGTGCCCAGGTTCCACCTAAAAAGAGCTGGAGGGGTAAGCTTCACAGTGCTTGCCCCCCAACTCTGGAACTCCCTACCGCTTAACATCAAAACTGTCGAATCCTTCCAGATCTTTAGGAAACAGGTCAACAGCTGGCTTCTAAACAAAGAAAACGCCATTAACACCAGACCCGTGCGGTATCTGGCTTAGACTCTGTATTTATATTGAAAATTGTATATTGTACGTACTGCATATGCTCGGTTTACTGATCACTGTATATATATGTATATATTATAAACTTGTACGAAGTATGCAACACAAAGATACTTCTCAACGCTGTAACCAAATTCTTAAGCGCCCTTCTACCTCTGGGTTTGGAGCGCCATACAAATAAATAAAACAAACAAACAGGTCTTTGCGCGTCTGTAGTTTTAGGATTTGTGAATCAGGTACAAAGTAGCTGGAGCAACCCAGTGAATGCCCCCTTATTTATTCAAGTGCAAACAAATATTTTTGTGAATCACGTCCTTAATGTCAATAGTAATCTGACATCATAACTGGAAGTTAGCTTCTGCAGATGGCACCAACCAGTCTTCCCGCTGGTCCCTACATGCCCTGGATGAATGTCACACCATGGGGCTCCACTTCCCAGGGGAAGAAAGATGGGTGAAACAAAGAAAGGTCAAGAGCAGGCTCTTGAAAGGATCCTTGGTAAATGCAAGGGAACACCAGAAATGTATTGGCTTACACGTGTCTGGAGACCAATCAAGAACATGTACTAGTTAAGAGTTAACCAGTTAGAAAGCATACAGCTGTGGTGCCCCAGCAATACCCACCATGCCCTTCCCTGTCCCCTTCCCCTGTAGTCAAAATCCCCAAGAGAGTACATGCACTACAGGAAGAGAGAAGCGTGAAGATGCAAGATAGGCCAGAGCGGGAAAGGACAGAAAGCAGAGGTAAGGCATGCTCCCGCTGACAAGAGAAACACACTGGACATTAAGGCCCGCTTTGCAGTAGTGGCAGTGCAGACTATTTACCCGTGTGTGGGTGAGCCACAATGGTTGTGAAAGCCTAAACATAGGGCGGAGGCGTGTACACTTGAACTATGCCAGAGGTCACTGTAGCCAGCAGTGAGCAGAGAGAGAATCTGAAGGCAGAGATGGAGTGCAGGAAAGCAGGAAAGACAAGCGAAGAGGCAAGAGGGAAGCAGAGGTAAAACAAAACTGCAAAACCAAGTGAGGGCAGAGGGTCAGCCAAGACCACCATCCGAAAATCCAGAGTATTGAGCATAGAAAAAGCAAGGGGCTGAAAATGGAACACCAACAGAGCCATCAAATAATGTTGCCAAGCAATTCCCTCAAACCAGACCTGTTATTTATAGTCTCATCTAATCCCTAAAACAGCTAGTCCTTTGTCTATGTCTTTGCCTTTGAGGCTTCACTGGGGGTCTTTGTGGAGTGCCGACTGCCACCTCAGAATAAGCTATACCATATCTAATGGAGCCTTCCTATCCTTTGCACAACTGCCATTTGGACACATTTCCCCACCATCTCCGTAATCCATTTTCTCTCTTGCTCTCCCCCACCTTGCTCCTATAATTTACATACGGACAACTCACCACAAGCAGTGATTCAAAGGTGCTGCTACCCAGGAGGAACATGGTCGCTGTTCTCCACTTGATAGGTTTTATTGCCTTCAGCATTTAACATACTGATTTTAAAGTAGGGGCATGTGCAAGTCACAGGGCCTCATTACACGGATGGCGGTAAGGGTTTACCGGTACCAGTATTTTACCGGTACCGGTAAATCCTTACCGCCTTACTACGAGGTCCCTTTGCAGGATGGGGAATTTAATGCCTGCTTTTTGCAGGCGTTAAAAACCAACCCGCAAGGGGACCAGGGAGCTAATTACGGTACTGCAATTTGCGGTACCGTAATTAGCGCCTTCCCCATTCCCATAGAACCCTATGGGGCAAAAATGGGAATGGGGAAGGGCAATGGTGGAAGGGGGAATTACCGCCCCGCCAACCTTGGAATAGGGCGGTAATTCCCCTTTCCACCAAGGCGGTGCCGGTATTTTACCGGCATGAACCATGGCGCTAATAGCGCCATGGTTCACCGCCATCCGTGTAATGAGGCCCACAGACTTTAAATTGTTCTTGATGCACCTGAATCTAGTTTTCCTTCGATTCCATTTTGTTGGTTAAGGAGTTCAGCTCTGTAACGCATTAACTATAAGCTTTCTATACTAAAACGTTTCTCAAGGAGCTGCCTTTCCCATAGAGATAGGTTCCAGCTTAGTAAGCATACACACACAGACATCCAAGCAAGACAACCTTGAATAACACGCTGAGACAAGATGTCCGATTTAAACGTTTTTTTGAAGAGTGTCTTTACTATCATTCCCACATTCGGTTCTGTGATTGAAGTGGGCAGTTCGAAGTGAACACATGAATTCCCACTGCGCAGCAAATGGACATCAGAAAATTGCACAGAAATGTCAGATATGCAGACATATTATGCATACTTCTGAAGAAACTAGAACACTAAATTATCACCAAATGTGGCTGCGGGGTTCAATCAGGTTACTTGATTGCATACTGCAGCTACTGTTACATGCCGGCATGTCGAGCAAGCTGGGAGCCCGTAGTCGTTCTTGCCAAAATAAGCCATGAAGACTTTGGTCAGTGACAAACTGCTCAGTGAATTTTAAACAATAACGGAGTGACAGACTGCACCTATAAGGGATAGGAGTCCCTATATGAATTAGAAGTCTCATGGAAAAGTGTCACCAAAGGTCCCTCATTCCCTTTTTTTTCTTCCTGGCTCTCTTCCCTACATCATCTTTCTTTTAGCCCGGTTTTACTTCCTCACTGATTATACCAGCCTTTGCCCACTAGGTAAGCTAGGGCCAAACATGCAATCTTATGGTGATCCCCGGCAACTAAGCATGAAGTCTTTCAGTTCAGGGTTAACTGGACTTCATTTTGTATTAGCATTCACCAACAAGGAAGGAAATGTCCAGCTATTGCTGTCCAGTGAAAATAACTGATTAACAATTTTCTAAGCAACTTAGAAAGGCCGGCCGACTTAAAAACAAGGACTTCTTGAAGTCGTTCACATTCAGCTAGTTTAAATCATTCTTGTGTTTGCTTCAAGAAGCAGCTAAGTTTTGCAGAGCCACGTGGATGGCCGGGAGAACTGTGCATTAAGAGTAGGATGGTTTAATCATATAAAACACTTTAGGTGTATGAAGGGTCGTTCACAATATTAAAGAAGATGGAAACATCACACAAGTAAGTGACTACAATTTCATTTACAGATTTGGATGATGGTGGTAAGAGAAAGGGTGGCGTACAAGAACAGGGGAGAGGGAGTCTAGCTAGTTGGAGCAGGTGCGGATAGACAATGGCTGATTCATACTAAGTGAAATATTTCCTTTGTAGAGTTAAAGAAATCTTTCAAAAGGAGTGTGGGGGATTGCTTATGAGAGATTGTTGCGGGTAGGGTTCTGTGGTGGGAGACAGTAGTCAGACAAGAAGAGCAGCTTTCTTGAGCTTGTTAGTGAGGTACGATGGTTTATTGGCATTAAAGGCCTTGTAGCCGCAGCACAGATGGGGCGGAGATATACTTGGAGAATAACAAGCATCTGCTTTGAACAACAAAAATTACTGGCGTAAGAGAAAAAGCAGACTACAAAAGAGCCAAGTGATGTAGTCCAAACTGGAGGCAGGATACAGTGCTCATTCCCAAGCATAAACAAAGAACCAACCAAGGCTGAGGTGATGTACACAGCTGCTATGGGTGTCTTCGATACTTGGTTACTCCATAAACACAGCATTTTCAGAGACTCAAAAATATATCTCTCCCTCTTCTCCTCTCCAACGCACATACTAGACAAATGTTAAAAAGACATTTTAAAGAAACATGAAAGAAAATATAGCAAATTGTCCACAAAAGAAATCCCATATCCAACAAAAGAGCACACACGCACACAGGTTGCATTGCTACTATATTGCTGCAAGGAGCAATCCGGAGTAACCCCTACTTCAGGAAGGAAATACAGGGGCGAGAGGCGCCACTGCAGATACTGTTGCGGGTATAAGGGCCACCTCGAATCTCCGCTCTGCACGAATCAGAAACGTGAGCGGAATCCGGATTCTGCTGGAAAACGAGAAGCCTCTGAGAAGTCTGCATCTTCAATTAAACCCGACAGAATCTATTTGGTAGCTTCTAAGCACTGAGCCCAGCATATGCCATTACTTAACACAAATCAAGATTCAATCTCCAGCAGAAGCCTCAGGGTCTGCCCATTTAAAATGTGAAAAATAATTGAAAATGCTATTATTCTTTCCTAACTGAGCAGTGCAGCCTCTTTTAAGATAACATATCTTCCCCGCTTGGGTAATCGTCTCGCAGAGTCTAACCTCTGTTACACACAAAGTCCCTTCCAAAATGAAGGATGGAGGCTATGAAGCTAAGCAGCAGAACGGCTTAGTGCCATGGCCGCAGCTACACGAGCTACAGTGCCGATGTGCTCGCATGCCTTTATGCAGGTAATAGGTTTTCTTTTAAAAAAGTAAATCACTTAAAAATCTTTTAAAGAAAATTTATTTCAGCTACCATGGTTTACTCACCTTTAATCTCATATTATAACAGCATGATCGCGGATTAAAAATGCAAACTGTTCTTGCATTATATCAATATCAAAATCACTTGTACTGCACGTTTTGATTTCCCGTTCAGCAAGCCGCTCATGCGCAAAAAAAACATTACCAGAGATGCACAATTTCACTAAAACTGCAAACAGAACCTCTCGCCTGCCTTGCCGGTATTGATTTACCACGGAGAGAGAGAGAGGTCTGCTGGGAGACAGAATATTCTCCTCACAATTATGCAGACAAAATTAAACAGCACAATTTGCTGAAAGGTGTGACCGGTGAAAGGTTAGTACTTTAATGAACCAATCACGAGAATGGAATAAATGCCCCCTTAGCGCGCGCGTCCTCGGCAGGTCGGAAGCCATTCTAGTGTAGGTCTTATTAAATCAAGGTTTCCTCGCATCACTGCACTCGGACTTGGCACGGACTTTGAAACGCTATGGAAATGCTCATGCAAAATCAAAAGTAGTCTCACTTGCTGACACTTCAGTCTCTGAGAAAAGTTCCAAGCTAAAGATACCTTTACATGCACACAAACTCAAGTCACATTCGCAGCCTACAAAATGTAGCTCATGCCAGATATTAGGTGTGAATAAAATCACCTGATGGAGTATGTGTAATACTTGCGAAGAATGTATCCGCAATTTACACCTGGAAATAAGCACTAAAAATGTAAACAACGTAATGAGCGAGTTTGCATATGATGAACTGTGGATCATGCATCCTGCAAGCTGGCTCTTTACATTGTTTACATTTTAAGTTACCCAGTGTGGTGGGTCAGAAGAGATAGACACTGATTCTCCATCTCACTGATTATTGTATTACATTAAAGAAGAAATGTCTATCTTTCCTTATGCTATCCAACGCCCAAACTAACCCGTCCTAAACCTACCATTATTATCCCAAATAAAAGAAGGCGAATGTCTCCCTTCTCCTGAACACTGGAGTTTGCAGACAGTTCACTTCAGTGGTGGATCCTTATGTAGTGTGGTGGATCCTTATGTAGTGTGATGAATCTGAAGATGGCATCACTCCTTTCTCTGAGGTAACCTTCCCTCATGTGGCCAGGGTGAGACAGACACTTTGTGATCCAAACCCTTGGGGCGGCTATATGAGGGAGCATCACATGGAGGAACGCGCTCCCTGGGGAGAGGACAGCATCATTGGAGGAAGACATGTATCCCTCCTTTCCTTTTAGGGATATTGCTTCCTTTCATCAGTCCCTGATGGCTTATTTGAATATTCTCCCTGAACCCCTTGCCAACGCCACTTCCAATATTCCCCCACATGACATAGGTAATATTAAATCCACAACCGGGACGAGGAAGAGACAGGGAGCAGCTATGATTACTCCCAATACAGTCCAATATCAACTTCCACAGTATTGTGCTAAAAGCAATCAGACAACTACAATGAGGGCCAGAGCAATAAAGAGGACTAGGACAAACAAACCGGTGCCGCAGTCTAGTCTTTGGAGATTGCTTCGACAGGCCGGGAACTTTAAATTCGAGACAGTTGATGATGAAGTGTGTGAGATGCAGGAGTGGACACTGAAAGCAACGCAGATCGCCGTTCAGAACGCTGGGTAGGAGCACGCCATGGGAAGCTGCGAGCAGGCGATACTGCCAGAGGAAGCTGGAGTGCAGAGAAGCTGCCACAGTAGAGCGTGAAGCAGCAGGAACTGCGCATAGGTGGAAGTGGCACAGAGAAAGCACAGCAGGTAATGGGACACACACCAAGCCAAAAAAGTGAAGGGAACTGAAAGAAGGCACGAGAAAGGTATTTCCAGCGCATGGAAGTCAAACAGGTTACTAGGGTTTCATTAAAAGTGTATGCCGCGTCGAGCGAGGGACACGAGAGTCAGAGAATGAAGTGTATGAAGAACCTGATGTATGACGAAGTTCTTTAGGTCCTTCGGGGGTGACTTCTGGAAGAGCTCCCTCCACCTAGCTAGCCTTTTCTTCAGTGCCCGTGGAGTCAGTGCGTCACACGTGGAACAACTTTCCCAGCCGTGGTCGGGGCCAAGGCAGCAGAGGCAAAGGGCATGGGGGTCGGATGTAGGGAAGAGCCCCTCGCAGGCTGGACATCTGCTGAAGTCGACATGTGCCGGGGAGGAGCGTGGTGTCGGAGGACCAAGTACCTCATTGAACAGAAAAAGACAAAGATAGAAGAATATCCGGGGAAGAGCGCGTGGTATTACATAGCGAAGCCAAACCCAGGAGCGCTGGTCAATTCGGCCCGTTGCCGTCAACACGGAAAAGGGGACTGAGGAATGGCATCGGTGGGCGGACTCAGGTGAGTGCATGCTCCCAGGGCCGTGCCCCTACGCACCTCTAAATTTAAAAGGGAAAGAAGATTTTTGTTCTGGTGAAAAAGGTTCCGTCTCCCGTCCCTCTCGTAAGAGTACCCATATTCCTTCTTCTCCATTTGTTTTACAGTCTATTTCTCCATAGATCATCTTTGTCTCAGTAAAAAGGGGTTTTTCTTTTAAAGTAGTGGTTAAAACCTCTGGACAACAGCAACACATTTTGGTGGTTTCTCTCCACCTTTCTTTTCTGGAAGGGCTTGAAGGGGTATTACTAAAAGCATTCTTAGGGAGATCCTCATAGGAATGGGAGCCCTTGTCTGCAAAGGGGGAGCCTCTCCCAGTCCCAGTGAGGTCCCACTTGCCTTGACCCCTAAGGAGGGTGTTGCGGAGCAGGATCGCATCACGGGGGAGAGGGGTGAGCTCACCTAGGGGAGAAGGGACACATTTCAGAGATTCGTCACATCAGTTAACACACTCTAGTGGAAGAGACAATCATAACTATCTCATTACAAGGAACTATACTGATCAAATAATCCTAAAAGTAACTTAAAAAAACCCAATAGAGGGGGGTGCTGTAGAGATGCATTCAGAATGGCAGCTTACCCTGTGAACTCCAGCAACAGACTTAGTTTTTTTCTATGGAAATAACAAAAGAATCCCTATAGAGCAGCTTAGATAACATCATGGCTCCAATAAAATGCCAGAGATTGGGAGCAGGTAACTTTGGAATCCATCGCCCCTGATTTGCCAATGTCTCAGCATCTTCCCACAAGAGTCCCGGGAGCTGACATGGTGGTGCAGCAGAACGAATGTCTGAACGTGTTACCATTGGATGAGTGACGCACCCAGAGGTGATTAATGATAAGAGTGCGACAAGGCAGAAGAGTCTAGCACCCTGCCTTTTCTGGCTGTACACAACATTCAGGATCTATGAGGAGAGCCGTGCAAAGAAACGAACACTCTCCAATCCTTAGGTACGTAAACCTGAAGGATACTAACAGATATCAGACCGTAGGGTATGTTCGGAAGAGTATCAGGTTTGCAGATTCTCCTTGTGCTGCTTAGAAAGAAAATATAATAGAGTGCATGAGAAAGGTGGCAGAGGAGTGGCACCAGTTCTTGGTACACAGGCACATTTATCAACTCATCCGTAGGTTGCTGGAAGTAACAACCTAACAAGATTGGAGGATCTTACAAAATCATGTAACCAAAATTATAATGAACGCCGGCTTCTGCAAGGGAAAGGCGATCAAAGAATGACAGCATACCGGTAGTGCCATATTCCATACATATCCCACAATACTATGTGCTCTGTACCAATACAAGAAGGAACACACTTCTCTTCAGATGACACGCCAGCCCTCAACTCGTATTGTTGTTATGACCATTCTTGCTGAAGGGTAACTGATTATTGCTGATTGTAACCAATGGCTTACTGTACAGAGAACAGCACACAGTACTCACCAACTCAGGAAGGCTTTTGTTCTGGTTGGAGACGTGTTGCTGATTTACAAGCAAGGTAGTGCACCTGTGGGAAGGGCCTGATCCCTCTACAGTGTTTTATTAGCTTGTGGAAGTTTATAGTAACCCCATTTACCCAGGTAGAACACATTGTGGCTCCCTCAGTCGAAGGAGATGAGTTTAGATGAGCAGTATCAGCAAAGTCCCTGGCAAAAAATATTGTTCTCCTGACTAACTTTGGAGGAGGCCTCAAAATGGGTGGTAATCATTAGCAGCACAATCTATCACTGCAACTTCAGATGAGAACTCTGACAAGTCGAATGAATCTTGCCTGCAACCATGTACACCCGTCTGCAATCGAAGGACATTTTCTCCATCAAACATGGCATAAAGAAACCACTTCCGATGTGTCTTGCATTCTGGGCCACATGGATGAGGTGGAACTACAGGTATTGGATAGGACGAGCATAGGCTGAATGTACAGAAGGCAGACCCTCCAAATTTGCCCAAGACTCTCCAACAAGTCAGAGATGACCTTAAATTGTAGGAATGTGGAAAAACGTGTGCATCCAGAAACCGGAGAAACCAGGAGGTTGTGCATGTCGCAAGCATCTGGCGTCTGGTGCGGCTTTATGGTCAGTGTTCAGATTGCGTGACTAGAGTAGAGGCCCTTGTTAGGTCCATTCCTCTAACGTCTCTGCCTGTGCTGTTGGGTCGGATCAGCATTTTACGTGACAGCTCCCCTGTGTGCCCTTCCTTAGGTGCCCAGTGCCTTGAGGGTCGAGACAGAGGGTGCTACCTTGCACGCACAAAGTAATGTGAGGCCACACCTGGTAGCGCTGAGGAAGTGGGACTGCAGTGGCCTGCGGTTGCGAGACAGACCCTCAATGTTAGTCAAGTTGCCTTCAACGAGCATACATGGAGAGGGGGCCCCAAAGGGCTCAGACACCCTCTCGAGCGGCAAGGTAAGGGGGAATGTTAGTGTTAATATCACACCAACGTTGGAGCGTAGAGAGAGTAGCTGTTAGTTATTTGTGCTCTCCTGAGTGCTTTTGGGTGGACCCTTTCTTCCCATAGCTCAGGAGGATCCAATTGAGCACAATATCTTTGAAGTGCTCAGACTACTCATCGCACTTGTGTGGACCGCATCGGAGTGAGGTGAGTTTAGTCGCTGGAGTTTTTGTAAAGAGTCATTGCTGGATACAAATGGGAACCACGGTACATAAAGTTATGTACTACTTAATGAGTAACAGCTTCATTGATGAATCTAAATTAAAAACTCAGGCTGCTTATCCAATTGACCACGCGACTCAGTCTATCAATGTGCCTCAGGAAAGAGGTACTCCGCTGAGTGATGCAACTTGGTTAGCTCTGCAGAAGATCAAACATACATGCTGGGGACTTACCTATAACAGCCACAAATATAAAGCAACATATTAATGTGTTTCTTCAAACATCGAAGCACTAGTGAAGGGGATACCCCAGTTATTTCCTCTCTGCCTTTCTGACCTAATTTTGGAGAAGCTGGGTAAGTTTTACTGTCACAGGATGGAGTGACAGTTGTTTGTCACCCAGAAGCAGTGCAGCCAATACAGCATTCTTTATCCAACACATCTTTAGTCTCCTCATCAGCTTCGTAAGTGCTAGAGCTCATTCAGAAGAAGCACTTCTTTTGTCTCAACTTTGATCTCAGAGTCGCCATCTCCTTATAGGCCTCAAATAACACTCAAACGATTCTCTTTCAGCAGCCTCCCTTACTGCCTTACAATTCGTACTTAATTCCCTGGTTAAGGTTTTTGAGCAAATTAGGGATGAAGTCAAAACTCACTTAAATGTTCAAAACGAGTTACATTGCAGTATAAATGTTGCCAGGGAGAAGTGCTTAATGCTTTAAGAACATGAAAACATATATAGGAATCTGTGCGTGTACCGATTGAAGTAATGGCATGTCACACTCCAACTTCTGAGAACACTTAATGGGTGATGTTGGATACTCTGCCTTCAGTATCTTTCTTGAGAGAGTTCCAGCGGCTTAGCCAACTTCCATCTGAACCTTCACCCGAGCGGCAAATAGTGAGCATTCCCAACACAGCACCTTCTTTTGGCGCTAGCGGCCCACTGGGAAAGGCAGAGAAAAACACTTAATCTCCCTGCCCTAAGAAAACAAACAATCAGAAGGCCAGTGAAATAAATAACGCTTCCTCAGTGTTCTTCAAGGCCGTATTTGCTAAAACTAAGGGAACAAGAAAAATAAGATACAATAATAAGGTTGGTAAGATAAACCAAAACCCCTGTTCCTTCCGAAGAAATTAACTACACAGTGGTGGCAGGGTCGGGCCTCTCTTGGGTAACCCCAGTCAAAATGGACAACTGGGGTCTCCTTTCACAGGGAGACCCCCCCCCCCCCCCCCCAAGAGCGCAGCCTGCAGGAAGGATGAACCTGTCAGGCTAGGGGATCAGGTGAAAAGGCAGGAGCAAGCAGCAGAGCTGTGAAGGAAGACAAATAGATACAACAATTCAGTATCCTTTTTGGGCCAACAATGTACTACCCATGCCACCCCCAGACAACCCCACTCTTAGCTGTGGTGCTGCAGCGACATGCGCAAAACCTACTTGCACATTTCCAACCAGCGAAGAGCAATGATGCAAAGATCCACAAACCAATGTGCAAGGGTCCAAGGTAGACTAAGCAAGGTCTGAATATTCAAAGAATCCTGACCCAGGAGGCACAAGAGCGCCCTCTAGGGAATACACAGTCACAGAAATCCAGTAAGCAGGAAGTTCCACAAAACACAGTTCACTTAAAGGAAGTTCAAGTAAGCACAGTTCCACATGGAGAGAACGTAGAAATAAAGAAAATCCAAATAAGAGGGCAGGAAAAATTATGCAACACGAAGTTCCAAGGTCAGGGAGTCCAAGTTCATCAAGCAGAGGGGCAAAGAAGGAGGCAGTCCAATCCACGTTTAACCAGGATCAAGAGGGGCCAGGTAATCCAATATGAGGAGACCAAGCAGGGACCGAAGCAAACAGCAAAGTCAGTAACCGAGGAGTAGATGTGGGGTCGAGAGTACCGGGTAGTCAGTCAGCAGGACAACCAGCGTTGGGAGCAGAGAAGGACACAGACAGAAGCAAATCTGATAGAAGGCCAGGGGGGTCTTGTAACCGCAGAGAATCGGGATCAAGGAAAACAAGAAAAACACACAAAGCAACCTTGCCGGGCGAACGCAGCGGTTTAGGATCACTTAAATGCGGTTTCCTTACTTCCGGGTAGAGCGCGGGAGTGCGAGGACCTGAAGCGTCACATGGGAGGCGGGTGCGGCGGCTGATGGGAGGTGAAGTCCATTGTGGTTGACGGGGCGTTCGTTGCCTGAGGCGCCACGGCAAGCGCCACTGCTCCAGAGTATGAGAATGCCGGGGGTGACCAGCCCCTGGATGCGGACGGTATGTCACAGTGGTCCCCTCTAACGTTATACCAAGAAAAGGAACAAGAAAGGTCAAAATTTAACTTTGCCACAAATAGAGAAATAATCTTCTACTGATTCTAAAATGGAGCACTGTGTGGCAAATACTTCTAGGGAACTTCATGCACAATATTCTACACTCAGAACTAACACCCCCGTAAGCAAGGATGCCTAACCATCTAGAAGGAACTTGGTACAAACACATTTGCTTCCAAGAGGTTCTACACCTGCCACTTGTGGGGAGAGGATTATTCAACCTGCAGTTACTCCGAGATTGGAGGCTCATCGTACCCTTTGAGAGGGTCCTCTGGCCATCCAGAAATGACCCAGAGGCAGACACCAATGGAAGATTTGAATTTTGGAGCTTCGTGCCAGACAGATTTCGCCTCTGATCATTCAAACAGGGTGGATGTTGTTTTGAACATACATAGAAGTTCATCGTCTCGAGATATTGGTCACTCAATACAGTTTCAACAGTATTGTAACTAAGAAAAACAGAAATAAAGGGAAGCTTTGAAAACGAATTGGACATCTTGTGAAAGGATCAGGGTAGAAGTTATCTTCGCCATTGATCACGGAATTATACTTAACCGACGAAACTATTTCACGAAATTTCTTCTCTGCAATTCATTTCAACCACCGACTTGTACCTGGTGGAATTCATCGATGATAAAAGGACAGATGTGGTGATAATTACCATTTTCTCTACCTTGATTAGAAAAGTATCTTTGCAGAGGTTGATAAGAGCAGACAGTTGGGTTTGACAATGAACCCCATATAACCACTTACTTGAGGCAAACCCCCTTTAATTCCAGTATGGGGGTCAAACCTGCACCCGACTAATCTGCACATGGAGATTACTTGCCAAAATGGTGGAAAAGCGGATCACAGGGCTACATGTGTGGACAGTACTCCCTGGAAAGGGCTAAAGGAAGATGATTGGTCCTGACTTTCAGGGGCTTTGGCTTCCACCAAGTATATTTCCAGAGCGGGGTTTTAGCAGGAATACTGTGATAAATATTCTCTCATGGTCATTGTAAAATCATTCTTTGTGTTTTTTTGTGTTCTAATGAGATTATTATTTTACAGGAAACGTTGTCGTCTCAGGAGGTCATCTTGGATGATTTCTGTTTAATGTCTCAGCTTGCTACATCAGGAATAAAGGTAGGCCCCAAAATGGGCTGCTACAAGCAGACAAAACAGACACTTTTGCGTCGATACATGTTTGACGATAACACTGTGGGAATCTTGGGAGTCCATGCTGTTTTAGTCCACAGAAATGCGTTATTAAATGCTTTTTCTAAGGACACTCTTCAGAAATGTCCTGGATTCCTGGAAAAAATTGAAGATGGGTAGAGACACATGGGCATGACCTCATTTTACTTGCAGACGACTTAAACGCAGGTGGTCTTAGTAATGTCTCTAAAATAAATATTGTATGTTCGAGCTTTACTAGAGATAAGTTACAGTTAAAAAAAAATAGTCATAGGCGTCCCTCTGCGAGAACGAATACAGCTAAATTACCTGTTATTTGGGAAGGTACCCACTCGAGAATCTGCAGCCACACATTAGCTCATTGTACCTTTCACAGAAGGAACATTTCGGTGCTGAACTGCCCATGTGGGCGGGACAAAGACGGATATGCAAATGGATATTTCCCTTCTGTGAAAAGGTAGTGAGCTAAAGTGTGGCTGCGGAATTTCGAGTGGCTACCTCCCCAAAGAACAGGTCGTTTAGCAATGTTCGTTCTCGCAGAGGGGCTCCTATGACTATTTTTTTGATTGTTTAAGGGACTTCGGTTTAGTCACCTTACGTTTCCTAGGGTCATTCAGACGTGGAGCCCATGCTCACTGTGCTCAGAGAGGCACAGCTCCACCTCACTGATGAGGCCCAACAAGGCTAAAACACGTGTCTGGTGTTGCTGTTGGTACTCTTGTTCAGAAGAGAATTACAATCGCATTTTGGTGCTGGATTGCCCATGTGGGCGGGACAAAGACTGATCTGCAAATGTTTACCTTCTTTGAAAGATACAGTGAGCTAAAGTGTGCCTGCCGACTCTCCAGTGGGTACCTTCCCAAAGAACAGGCCATATAGCTGTGTTTGTGCTCACAGAGGAGCGGCTATGACTATTTTTTGATAAATTACACTTATTTAACATAGTGAATCTTTGGAATAATTTCCTTACGGAATGGTCCCTATACAGATCGAACAGGAATAATCAAGGTGACGAACAGAGGGAGAAAACCCAATTATGTTTTTGCCACGGAAAGGATTTTTAGAGACTATTAATTTTAAAGTTGAACATACGCAACAAAGCGACCACAACATGCTTATGGGACAGGTTTCAAATTTATGTTGTATTAAAATGGTACAAGTCATCCCTAATATCGAAGTTACAAACTGTGGTCGAACTATTAGATGGTCCCCTTGTTTCATTGCCAAAGTTAATAAGGCAATTGATAACAAATTGCAAACAACTTCAAGTGGGCGTCGATGCTGGAATTTCTTCCCAACTCTCTTCCCCACTTTTGTGAAATGAATACTGGACAATTATTCTACTTCTACACTCAAAGGCAGAAAGAGACTGCACAGATTTAGTGTTAAATGCAGGAGATTAAAAAAGAGATTGGACAAATGATTTAGAAGGTTATGAAGAGTGAGCTGAAGAAGGTTAGTTAAAAAATAATCAGTAATCCTGGTTGCAATATAAAAACAAATCGAAGGCTGCAAGTTGGATCTTAGAACAGAAAGACACAGAGCCCATGCTAACTTTTTAAATCAGAAAATTAATGTTTGGAACTTGGCAAATGCAAATTCCCCTAGACAAGAAGTAATACAGCAAAACCACATATTGGAGGCCATGTGGATATTGATATTCTATTTCTATCGTGCTGGTACACAAGTGTTTCAGAGCACGGCAAGGGAGCAGGGGAGAACAATACTGCAATCTTTCTACGCCCACTGACATTGAGAACGCACAAGTGAATGGGAGAGGGGGAGGGGAAAAATGAATGGAATGGGGGAGAAGTGGAAAGTGCGAAGCAGAGGAGAAACAGATAAATAATAATAAATAAACAAATAAATAATAAAGGCAACAAACAGTGGTAGTGCAGCCAGCAATTTGCAAGTGCTAGGTTTAAGGCAGCAGACACGGTAGGTCTGATAAGTGCAGGAAGAAAAAGGGGTGGGGGGCTGTATGGGTACAGATACAGACCCCAGTGCAAGGGGTGGCCGCGGAGGCAGTTCAGGAGGGTGGCAGGGTGAGCAGGTACTTCAGCCAGGAGGACAGAGGGTGGCCAGGTGCATGGTGCCAAGAGAGAACAGATCAGCAGAGGAGAGGGGGAGCAAAGGCAGAAGAAAAGAGGAAGGTCTTCAGGTGCTTCCGGAACCAGACATGGTTCTCCTCAAGCTTTAGAGTGGCAGGGAGGCTGTTCTAGAGGAAGGCCCCAGCTGAAAACCGAGATCTACCCCGAGCTTGTTTCTTTGAAAAAAAGACTGAGCCTGAGGGAGTTAGAGGAGCGAAGAGCTTGAGAGGGGGGGTATTTGCGGAGGGATAGCTGAAGGTATTTTGGACCCAGGCCCCAGAAAGCCTTGTGGACAATGCAGAGGGTTTTAAATGTAATCCTTGCATCCACTGGGAGCCAATGGAGAGATTTCAGAGCTGGAGAGATGCGATCCCAGGGCTTGAGGCCAAGGACAAGTATCGCAGTGCTGTTCTGGATTAGTTGCAGAGGTCGGAGAGTAGAGGCAGGTTGATTTAAAAAGAGGCTGCTACAATAGTCCAACCTAGAGAGAACCAGAGCTTGGGATACCATGAGCTTCTGGGGGAAGGAGAGGAAAGGCAAAATACCTCCGAGGAGTTGCAGTAGGAAGTTTGACTTTTTAGAGACCTCTGAGATGTGGGCGGAGAAGGAAAGGGTGGAGTCAAAGATGACCCGAGGTTCTTAGCCTCGCAGGTTAGCCTCGCAGGTGGGGGTAGGAGGAGGGCCAAGGGAAGCCGGCCAAAGAGTGAGAGGAAATGATGGTGAAGGTGTGCCGATGAGGGGTATCTCCTTCTTGCTGGCATTCAGACAAGATCATTGGCAGCACACCAATCTTGAATGGCAGTTAGGCAATCAGAGATGAGAGAGGGAGAGGGAGAGGAGGTGGCCGAGGGCTACCTGAAAATGAATCGAGTGTCGTCAGCGTAGCACTGGAAATCTGAGCAGAAAATGGCAATGCAGTGGGCAGGAGTTGCCAGGTATTGGTTGAAAAGCCAGGGCGAGAGGTTAGACCCCTGGGGAACACCACAGGTATGGAGGAAGATAGATGACAGGAAGGACCCAAGTTGGACCAGGGAGGGTACCCAGGATCAACCATTATGCAAAACTATACGATTATCCACAAGACAACATCCGACCCACTTGAGGTTTGGAATTTGAACTTCGATTGCGAGGAGATAGTATCATAAAGAAGAATAAGAAGTCTAGGGTGCCAGGCACGAACAGCCTCTGCAATCTAGTCCTCAAAGAAAATGCTCCTAGTTGGGCAACTATTTTATTTATTCTGTTTACACAGATTTGAAAGACAAACATATTCTGCAATCTTAGAAACTTTCAACGATTGGACCGATTTCTATAGAGGGGCCGCGTGGACGATCCAGCCTATTATAGATCCATCACCCTGCTCAACGCAGATGGAAAGATGTTCTCCTTAGAGCTCACCAATTTCAAGGAGAGGGTTAAAGGAAAATAACATTTTAAATTCGAGACCAAATTGGGTTTCGCAAAGGTGCGAGCCCTACATTGGGTAGAAATATTAATGAAATCCAGCAATCTGCTAGAAGTTAGTCTACACCAGTTTATATAGCAAAGGTCGATCTCCCTCTGGCTTTTCACAACATGAATAGAAAAAACGGATATATGGTGGATGAGTGGGGCCTTCGGGCCATCTATTAGTATTTTAAATCTAGCTTCACACTAATACTAACCTCTAAGTTCATCTGAACGTACAAGGCCAACTAACATCCCCAACTGAGAATCAGAGGGGCCTAAGGCAGGGCTGCATTCTTACCCCCATGCTTTTTTTTATTTTTTCTTAAACTTATGTTTATTGATTTTACATAAATAACAAAAGAGAAACATTGCAACTTAAAACATCCCTTCGCCCTCCCCCTTCCCTCCCCTTGGATCGGATGAAGTCATATTGTCCCGGGTTCCCATTATGCGTTGAAAATATCTGAAACTTTAATGTTGTGGGGGCACCACTGTTCCATAAAGTCTGACTGGAGATATTGTAGGGTCCCTTCCCACTCTTTTGCAAACTTGTCTCCAGTTCCTTGGATTTTGTGGGTGATTTTCTCCATTGTTATATGGGACCATACTTTCTATAACCAAGTAAATGTCATTGGGGTATTCTTATTTTTCCAATTTTGTGCTATGGTGGTCCATGCTGCTATAAGTAGTCCCGTAAAGCTTCTCCATTGTGATGTGCGATATTGTCTTGCTGTGTCATCTCTGATTCCGCAGAGCCACACCTCCTCCCCCATCAACCCCACATCTGGGAAAATGTTGCCCATTTCGTTTTTCACTTCTTCCTAGAATGGTTGTATACCCCTACAGTCCCACCCTATGTGTCTCCACGTTCCCACTTCATCGCATCCTCTCCAGCGTAGGTTAGGTGTGTTTGGGTACATCGAGTGGAGCTTCTCTGGGGTATAATGCCACTGTGTCATGATCTTGACCCACATCTCCCTGGTTTGTGCCGATCTGGTCATTCTGGGGATCTGTTTCCATAGGTCTGCCCATTGACTGTCCGATGGTTCATTCCCCAGTGTTCTGCCCCATTTTATTCTGTATGTCCATTTGATGTTTTCCCCCTGTGAGTTTATGTATTTGTATAGAGTTGAAACCCACTTTTTTCCCCTGTGTTGGAGATGATATGTGTCCCGAACCCTGTGAGATCCCTGGTTGCTGCCTCTGTGATCATCAGGGAGTTCAGCCAATGTTTTAGCTGCTCATATCTATATCTGTCCCTTCTGGGTATATTCTTGCCAGTAAAGCAAGATTCAAGGGATATGATTTCTTTATCTGCGAACATCTCCCCAATTTTAGTGATACCCACCTTCTCCCAGCTATCGTATGCCCCCTGTTCCATCCCTGGTGGAAATAGTGGATTTCTACAGATGGGTGTAAAGGGTCCTATCGCTGTGGACATTATGCCTTTTCTTGTTTGGGCATCCCATGCTTCTAGCGTGGATTTCATAATTTCACTTATTCCTAGGTTCCCATGTCTGTGCTGCCTCTGTTTCCAGAGGAGTTCTACCAGTGGGGTCCTCGCGACTGCTCTGTCTTGTTTGACCCATATCTGCTGTGGGTTCTCCCCCACCCACTCCCTCAGGACTCTCAGCTGTGCTGCCTGATAGAATTTTTTTAAATGGGGGAGCCCCAACCCTCCTTCACTGGTTGGGGCGGTAAGGACCATCCTGGCTGTTCTAGGCGTTTTCCCCTTCCATACAAAGGACAAAACTAGTTTTGTTAATGATTTAAACAACGAGTCTGGGACACCCACCGGGAGAGCCTGAAAATAATACAGTACCCTTGGGAGGACGGTCATCTTGACGGCTTGTATTCTACCCCACCAGGAAATCTGTAGTGGGTTCCATCTGCCTAGCTCCTTTCGGATGTTTATGAGAAGCGGTGGGTAGTTTTCCTCATAGAATTGCTCTATTTTATGAGGTACAATTATCCCAGATATTTTATACCTTTCAGTACAATCTTAAGGTCCAGAAATGTTGCTTCCCTTTCTATATTTGCTCTGTCCCCTGCCAGGATTAGTATCTCTGATTTTTTTCTATTTATTTTTAGGCCCGAAATGGCCCCATAATTTTCTAGTTCTCTCACTGCAGCTGATAACGTGGATTCTGGGTCCTGTAGGGTTATTAACATGTCGTCCGCGTATGCGATCACTTTGTGTTGTTCACCTGCCATTTCTATCCCTTCTATGTGCACTGATTCCCGTATTTTAATTAGGAGGGGTTCTAAAAACAGAGCGTACAGCAGAGGTGAAAGGGGGCATCCCTGCTTCATTCCTCTCGTTATCCTCACCGTGTTCGTAACCTCGCCATTAATGACTATTCTACTGGATGGGGAATTGTAGTTCGCTCTAATGCTCGCAATATACTGTTCCCCAAACCCCATGCGCTCCAGTATTTTGAACAGAATTGACCACTCCACCCTATCAAAAGCCTTTTCGGCATCTACCGACAGCAATATCGCTGGGGTGTAATTTATACCTATTTTTCCACTAAATGGGCTAGCCTCCTTGTGTTGTCATGAGTTTGTCTGCCGGGAATAAAGCCTGATTGATCTTCACTTATCAGTTTAGGGAGACGCAGGGATAGCCCCGTTGCTAGGATCTTCGTATAGATTTTGCATCTAGATTAATTAGGGAGATTGGCCTATATGATGCTGGGTTTTTAGGATCTTTAACTTGTTTGTGAAATAGCAGTACCTTCGCTTCATTCAAAGTGGGGGTCAGATTACCGCTGTCCTTAAAGGAGTTTAGGAGCCTCGTTAGGATCGGGGTCAATATGTCTGCATATTTTTTATAGAAAGAGGCCGTAAACCCATCTGGGCCTGGGGCTTTGTTACTTGGGAGTCCTTTTATGGTTTTTCTGACTTCCTCCTCACTGATAGGTGTCTCTAGTGACTGCTTGTGGGGTGTGTCAGAAGTTTCTCTTGGATATCTTCGATTGTTTTTTCCAGCTCTTTTTCCCACCGAAACCTTTGTTTATCTCTTGTGATTTTCAACGCAATAATTTTCCCCCTCAACACTGCTTTAAACGCATCCCAGACTGCTTGCAGCGCTACCTCCCCCGTGTCATTTTGTATAAAGTATTCCTCTATCATTTCCCTTATGGACTCCCCTGTCATTGGGTCCTGGATCAGCTCCTGCGGTAGTTTCCACCTCCATAGCCCATTCTTCCTCCCTGGGAGAGTCACCTCCAGCCATAGCGGGGCATGGTCCGAGAGGGCTATTGTGCCCTTATCCAGCCCCTGGATTTTCCCCAGTAGTCCCACTGAGACCCAGAAGTAGTCAATTCTTGACATGGTGTTGTGGACATGTGAGAAGTAGGTGCACCCCCTCTGTTCACCCTTCAGTTCCCTCCAAACATCATTCAGGGCCATTTGATCCATTTGCTGCGTCAGACGTTTTGATGGTGCCCCTTGGCCATGCCCGTTCCCCGTACTCCTATCTATATGTGGATTCCATGCCATATTGAAATCTCCGCCCATGATCACTTCCCCTTTAGCATAGTTTTCCAGTTTCGATAGAACATCCCTAAGAAAGCCGTCCTGTCCTTGATTGGGCGCATATATTGAGGCGAGTGTAATGTGAAGTCCTTCAATTACTACATTGACGAAGGCAAACCTCCCTTCTTTATCCATGCTTGTATTTACTAGTTTAGTGTCCATTCCTTCTCTTACTGCAATCAGTACCCCAGCTTTTTTCTCCGTTGTCGTTGCCTGAGCCCATATTTTGTAGCCTTTTATCCGCATTTTCTGCTTATCCCTCGTTCTGATATGGGTCTCCTGGAGAGGTAGTATGTCCGCCTTCTCCCTTTTAAACTGCTTTTCCAGTTTAGCCCTTTTTGTTGGGTGATTCATGCCCCTTATATTGTATTGCACTATGCGTAACATCCCCATTGTGTTATATTTGTTTGTCGTCGCCTCGGGTCCCCTTGTATTCTTGGTTCATTTCTTTGATTCCTCCGATCCCTTCCCCGCCCTTGAACTTCCCCGCCCCCCAACATTGAACTTTAAACCAACCAAACAGTCCCCCAAGTTGGGCGGGGGTTCCTATTGACGCTAGAGTGTTGCGCCCATCGCTCCCTGCCCTCCTTACCCTCGGGGGGTATGATATGGGGAGTCCTAAACCCCAAAGATCCATTGGTCTTTGCAGAGTTCCAAGCCGTCGGTTTTTCCCCCGACCGCCATCTGCGTGTTGTCCGTTCTGTTCCGTTCTCCTCCCTCACCCCGACATCGATTCCATAATTGCTGTTCCTTGTTCGTACCCCTTGGTTGCATGTTCCTGGGTTCTTCATGTGACTTTTCTCCGGGATTCCCTCCCTGTATTAGTCTTCTTTTGCGTAATTGTTTCCCAACCCATTGGTCTTCTCATTCGAACCCTCCTGTTCGAGGACTCCCCCCCCCCCGTTCCCCCTCATCTTCCTGTAGACCCAATGTGCTCATACCTTCCTCCACCGTGGTTACTCTTCTCTGTTTCCCTTCCCACGTAAATAGCAGCCCAAATGGGAAGGTCCATTTATAGCGGATTTGCTTTTCTATCAGAACTTTCACCAGTGGGGCCATTGCTCTCCTTTTTTGGAGGGTTATCAGAGCGAGGTCTTGGTATAATTGGATGTTTTGACCGTTCATTTTAATGTGTTCCAGTTCTCTGGCTCTCCTGAGGATCTGTTCTTTCTGTGGGTAGGAGGAGAGAGCCGCTAGGACATCGCGTGGTCTTTCCCCTGGGGCCCCCGATCTTTTTGGTCCGACTCTGTGGATTCTATCGATTCCGATTTCATCAGTGTCTTGGGACCCCAAAATGTCTCTAAACACCTTCTTTACCGCCTCTTTCAGATCTTTGTCTAGCACTGTTTCCGCCATGTTCTTGATGCGGATGTTGGAGCGTCTAGAGAGGTTCTCCAAGTCCTCACATTGAAGTTCTAAGTTGTGCGTAAGTGACACCAAGTGTTCTTGCGTTTCGCTTGCTTGTCTCGTGTCTTCTTCTAGTCCCTGCACCGTTTTTTCCACTATGTCCGTTCTTTCTTCTAGGTTGTTAATATCGGTTCTAATGTCTTGAACCACTTGTTTCATTTCGTTTTTCATTGTTGTAAATTGTTCTTGGACTGTGGACATGAATTTTTCTTGCAAGTCCATGAACCAGGTTTGCATATCTTCCCTGGTCAGTGGTTGCAGCTGTTGGGATGGTGACTGACTCCCCCATGGATTCTCCCTGGGTTCTCCCCCTCGGTTGCGATGATCCCTCCGTTGACCACATTTGCAGAATATCTGCGCCTTGCTTCGCAGATTGGGATATCTGTTGGATGGGGTTCCCCTTTCCTTTTGCTCTCGACATGGTGGCGTGATCCGTTAGAATGTCTATGGGGCTACTGTGCCTTCGTGTAGCCCTCCGGATGGCCCTTCTCCCGATCCTATCCACTAAGATGTCTCAAGTGGGCGGGGGGGTTCTCGATTTAGGCAGATTAGTGGTCTGCGTATCCTCTCCTTCCCCCGTTGGATCTCGATGTCTATCTGTTTGTGGCAGGGACTGCTTCCCCTTACTTTGGTGTCCCCCCGCTCTTCGCCCCCTGGTTAGTGGGGGAAGAGGATACTCCGGCCCGCGTGGGGGGGGGGTTCTGCGCAGAGGATTCCTTTAGGTCTGGGGGGATCCCCGATCCAGTTGATGCCGGGGCCCTCTCGCGTAGCAGGGACTATCTTGTTATATAAATCTCCCCAGCCTGCTTCCCGCTTTTTTATTTTATTTTTTTCTTCTCTTTTTCCTGAGTCCCCCCCCCCACCTCCGGGGTGTAGGTAAGCGTACGGGTGGTTTTCTTTCCCCCACCCCCTTGTTGGCTCACCTTTCTTCTTCCGCGCTATGTTACAGGGCGGCCCCCGCTTCTCCTCGCCAGCGGTCCGCCCTGTTCGCGCTGCTTACTCCCTGCGTTGCGGCTCTTCTCCGGCGCCGCAGCTGTCGCTGTGCCTCCTTCCCCTTCGGCGCTCTTCGTTTGTCGGTTCTTTCCCTCGGGGTTCCGCCTTGCCCTCGATCCGGGTCCCACACCAGCCGTCACCTCCCGGTTGCGAGGTCCTCTATGGCGCGCGTCTCCTTCGGCACCGATGGGGGAGGGGCCGGTCTGCTTTCTCCCCGGATTTCGTCCGCGATCAGCCCCGGTGCCGATTCCTCGGCGCGGGGGGGGCTCTAGCAGTCGGGGGGGGGGGGTGAGTGACGGTCTGTCACGGCTTCGGTCGTGCTGTTTTTTGGTGGCCCGGGCGGAGCGCGGATTAGCTGCGACTCCTCACCCCGGCGGCCATCTTGGAATCCTCACCCCCATGCTTTTTAATGTATACTTGGTAGACATTGGGGCTGCCCTGCAGGGAGCCGCCTTGGCATCCCCTAGAGTAACTGAAGTGAAAATATATAGTTTATTTTATGTAGATGATGGGATTCATTTTGACTTAATGAAAATTGGCTTTGCAAGACTCCTCACTGCCCTTCACAGTATACGCACAAAACAGACTGAGTTATAAACGTAGCCAAGACTAAGGTTTTAATTTGCCCATCAACCAAAAAGAAGAAAAATAGGGGTACTGAGGAAGGAAATATTCAGATCAATGTACAAAGGAAGGAAAGGCATTGAGCGAAGGATATTGGCAATGGTTGCCAATGATGTTTAAACAGCATTTCAAACAAAAATCCTGATCGCAAGTATTCTGTGCTCTTGGAACACCAAAGGCGTCGATCATTACTGGGACGAAGGTGGTTTAAGTGACATCTGTCTATTATTCTCCTTGATAATGCTGCAGGCAACCAGGATGGTGGAACCCCTAGTATTTGATGGTAGAACTTCCATTAATTAGGCTGCAAAACAAGGCATCAAAGGAAGGCCTAAAGGAGGCCTGCATTTATCAGTGGACAAAGGAGGGCACATTAAGAAAAATGAGTTGAGCACTGAGAAACCAGAAGGTGTCTCATCCACTAGTCCCCGGGGACCTGTCATCCAGGTGGCCAGGACACAGCCATCGCTTTTGGCTCCAGTTCCTGCGGGTGGACCAGTGCGGGAGGATCATCTGGGTGAGGGATCTTCGGGGAGTGGGAGGCTGGATGGTAAGGTGCGGTTATCCCCTTCCCTAGAACACCTTTTTTCCCCATCCTACCAGGTAGGATATTTATGAACTCTACCGCCCCCCTCTCCCCCTTTTAAAACATGAACACTCATACGGACAGTCTGCTATGAGAGAAAAGAGACTAACAACCAAGCAGTATACCGGGTGGGTCACAATACAATGGTCAGGCAAGGTCAGGCAATTACTGACGATCACACACACCAGACTTCCATTAAGCTTCCCCACACGGATAAAAGGCGAGAGAGAGCACACACTCAGCGAGGCAAAGCACACAAGGAAACAGCAGTTTCGAGACGGCAGCTGAATGCGAGAAGAGAGATGGCAAAAGAGAAGGCGATCGCAAAGAGAAGGCGATCCCAAGAAGGGAAGTTCCCTTGACCTTTTCAACAAGGAACCATTACTTACCAGAAACCTCGAGAATAGACGGCATAAGACCAGGAAACCAGGCCCTGCTGCGTCAATAATCTAGGCGGCGAGAAGCACCAGCTGCCGTGGTACCTTCATTGGCTCCACAACAAAGGAGGGTCAGTGAAATCCACACAGCCGGTGAGTCTGGGAAACCGATACAAGACCGGTCTGTGTTGAAGCCAAGGTTGTAAGCAACAACACTGTATGGCGAGCGCTGGCACGAACATTGTTAAAACGCATGTGATAAGAAACTCAAGTAAAGTTGAACTGCTGATGAGTGATTGAACTTTAAAAGCAAGATACAATACCTTTGACAGAGTGGTCCGGCACTGCATGGGTGCTCAATCAAAGGTCTCTGAGGTATCCAGCGAGAAGTGGAAAAAGTGAAAGAGAGAAAAAGGTTATATCAAGAAGCCAACGAGTAGAGAAAGTTTGGAAAAGTAGATAAAATTTGATCTGAGCCCGGCAGAGGAAGACCTGAGAAGTTGTATATGTGAAATCGTAGAAGAAAGGAACTTTAATGTTTGTCGTGTTGCATCAGGTCCTCTGAAATAAGACTTTGAATGGCAAAGAGACTTTGGCACAGAAGACCCTGATGTTGAGATTTTGAACTGCATACTCATACTAGAAAAGCCAGAGAGCATGCTAAGTTCGACTGTGCCGCCTTGTCCCATGCTGAAAACGTGGGGAAGGGAAGCCAACGGCTTGAATATCCTGACACATCATTTCTCAAACACGCTTCTTTTGCATAATATTGTTTCTCACACTATTTGTATCTGGCAATAGCTTTATTAGTACAGGACGTTTTATTTTGATAGACTCGACTAGGACTGCGTTATTATTTAATGATCACAGTTTGCTCCCATCTTTAGATTTAGGATTCGATAGGTGTTTTTTCAAACCCAATTAAAGTTCAATAAACACACTTGAACTGTGATCACTTATGTCTGTCTTAATGTTTGATACCATGCCTTCCTTAGAGCACTGACTATGTATTGGTTGGTATGGTTGAGGGGAAACCTGCAAGTCATGATGGGATATTGGTCATCAATATATATGATCCACCAGATAAGTAACAGCATAAAAAGAATTTACACATGGTAGATGTGTTAGATAAAGCTTCTTATCGCCTGCCAATTATTGTGGAAGGGGGCCTAAATGCTAAAATCCCTCTGGCAAAGGAAATGGAGGTAGCCGACATTAGATCAGCGCTGGTGGGGAGATTGGGTGGTGGGGGAGGCAGTACGATAAAAGGGATATCGCTTGGGCCAAACTGTTTTGCTATCATGGTCTGGAAATGCTAAATGCCATTTTGGGTATTGAAAAGGAAGATTTAGAAATGGCAAATGTGTGAGTGGAATATTAATGAAGGAACGAATAGGATAGTTTGGAACACCTCTCCTTCAAGAAACACATACCTATGAAAACTCAGACAGTTTTGTATCAGCTCTCCCTCCTGCGAAAAAGGTCAAGCCCTTCCTGCCTCCAGATAGCTTTAGATTCACTGTTCAAGTACTGATCCTATCCCACCTGGATGGGGGGAACACACTTCACGAAGGCCTCCCGCCATTAAAAGAGTCCCACACGCGGCCGTACGCCTCATCCAGGGTTTATGCAGATACAACCACATCTCCCCGGCCTTCATCAACCTTCACTGGCTCCCACTGCATGCACAAATCGCCTTCAAGTCTTGCTGCATCATCTGTAAGGCAGTCACCCAGCAACCTCACAGAGAAACTCTGCATTTCCGGCGGACAGCGCACCGCCAGAAACCAGGACATGTGCAAACTTGAAATCCGCAACTGGAAAAAGGAAAGGACCAGAAAACAAGCCTTCTCTCTGCCTACGCCACAAGACTATGGCACCTCCTCTCTGTCAGCATCAGACTCGCTCCTACAATTCAGAAAAGAACTCAAGACTCACTTCACTGAGTCTCTCCTCCTCAACACAGACCATCATGCCCCCTCACGCCACATGACTCACTAGACACTGACCAGCCCTGTCCTCCCCACCACCCGATACAGCTGCACCCCCTCTGTATCCTACCCCCCCCCGTTGTATATCTGTTAGCACTAAAATGTGCTCCGTTATGCATCTGTAATGTTGACACCTCTGTAAAGCGCTCCGTTGCTTCTCGAAGCTAGGTCCTCGCTCAATTAATACAATAATAATAAGCTTACAAATTTGGAACAAACAAATGAAGTGGTAAAAGCTGAATTACAGAAAATCTCTTATTGCAGGCGAGGAAGAATCGGACTAACTTCAAGTAGATACATTTGGGTCTTTAGAGAAGGCCATGAGGAATATACAGAATGTAGCCTTGATTAGGGAATGGAAAAAAAATATATGTATTGACGCAAAGTATGAAGCATTCATATGACTAGAATATTCAGCAAGAAAAGAAAATATTAAGGAGAGATATCAAATTCTTAATTGATAGTCATGAGAAAAGTACCCAGAGTAAGGATATCAACTAGGGAAAAGTATTACGAGAGAGGAATGCAGAATATAAGAGATGGCTGAGGAGTCACTTTAAAAAAAAAAAAAGAAGGGGATGTGGCTGAAGCTTGTGAATTATGCCTAAGAGAAGAAAGATAAAGCCTTCTGGAAGGCCATTAATAATAGGAATCGTCCTGCTACGTTAATTGAGTTGTTGGGAGGGATTGGGATTCATATTTAAGGACCATCCCGGATGACACAAATGGGATCTCAGAGTACTCGCAACTTGCATACGAGAGGTGGGAGTGTGATATAACAACAATGGGATTAATAGAGCCAATTCAGAAACAGAACTCCTCACGGGCAGCGGGGCCAGACGGGACATGCAATGCTCTGCTTAGAATGGAGTCCTTGATATGGGCTACAGCGCTGTTTAAGCTGTTTCAAGTCATTAGTAATACTGGAAGGATTCTAGATATTTGGAGGGAGGGAGTCATCATCCCTATATTTATAAAAAAGACAACATTAATGACCCTCATAACTACAGATTATTGGCTATGCTAAGTATTCTAGCTAAAGGTTTTGAGAGAGTTCTCCTGCTGCAACTTACTTACTGGGGGCAACACAATTCAAATGATCCCCTTAAATCAAACGGGGTTGCGCAAGGGTACCAGCACATAGGCTAAATTTACTAACATTTGCAGAATAAATTCTATACTTTTGGCACAGGAAGAAACTACCAATATATGTTTCATTTGTTGACCTGAGTGTAGCATTTGATATGGTGCTAAGAGATAGAAACTACAGATGTGGCAGATTCCGAGGGGCCTATTATACATGATAGAGCAGCTATACACAAACATGAGTGTCAAAGTGAGGCTTAATGAGTCAGATAGGACAAATAATTGCATACCCATAAAGAAAGGAGTAAAGCAAGGATGCATATTAGCACCCTGCTTATTCAATTTATATATGGCTGATCTAGGCAAAGTATTGTATCATGGGGAGACTACCAGTTAAGTATAGTAGTTTGAATCTATCATGGTTTGGCTATGCTGACGACCCCATTCTGTTTGACTATACTCCAGCTGGACTCCAGAGGAAATTAAATACGCTGAAAGAATTTACAAAAATAAATGGGCTTAAAATCAATACTTCAAAAACAAAAATAATAATCTTTTGTCCAGGTGGTATGTACATAAAACAGTATAAGTGGTTAATTGACCAGTAGGAAGTGGAACAAGTCAAGATGTATAAAAACCTAGGTGTGGTAATTGATGAGGATTTGAAGTGGATTAGCATGGTAATCTATTATCCAAAAAAAAAAAGTGGCACAGGCAAGCAAGCACCATAAACAAACCTGCAGGAGTTGTCAGAAGCCCAAGTCTATCCTCACTCCTAAAACCCCTCCATCCTCTTCTCAGGTGGCCAGGGAAAGGCCATCACTTTTGGATCTTGGCCTTGGAGGTGGAGAAGCGAGGGGAGGATCACCTGTGTGAAGGGTCCTCAGAGACTGGGAATGGGGTACCCACTAGCGAGACATGGTATCCCCTTTTCCTACTGATGACAAACCTATCCCTTCCCATGATCGTTATAGGCTTCTGCAAGACCTCTCCCCTAATTTCCAACCATTTAACATTTGAAAGTACCAGGAGGAGGAAGAGGAGACAGAGTAATGAACATTACACCTTAATTTTATCTCTCTCGCACTGGGAAAAGGAAGATGCCTGCAGAGTATGGTGAGAATCAGGAATGTCCCTTTAATCATGGTCAGGCAAACATAATTAAAGTTCCACGCCTGCAACCTGTTAAGGGGTTGCAGGTGTATAAAGAGAGGAAGAGAACACCATAGAGAGAAACACGGAGGTCTGTGGGAAGGAGACCAGCAGGTGACCCGTTTCCGAAGGAGGAAGCCGTGGTGGGACCTGTTGAGGATCCAGGACGCTGGCAGCAGCCCAGAGAGTCTGAGCATTTGGCTGTTAGGCTTTCACAGGAGAGGGAGCCTCTGTTTCAAGCAATCAGCAGCTATAGCTGCAAAGGTGCAGGAGGAGCAACCCGTGTGGGCAAGAGAGGGCCCGGTTTGCGAGCGGGACCCACCGTAGCTGGCCTGCCCACCTACGATGCAGGACAGAAGCAGTCTGGGCTACCAAGGAACAACGGCAAGGACCGGTGAGTGTCGGGGGGGGGGGTAGGGGGGAACAGCTCGTGCATTCTTAGCAGGCTGCAAATAGGTAATGAATTACCGAACTGAAGGGAAACTTTAAATTAAGAATAATGGATGCATATTGAATACAGAACTGAATAGAAACTTGAAATTAAGCACATAATCCATATTGAATATAGCACTGAATGGCAACTTGCAATTAAACTTCTTGAATATTGAAATGAGTAAAACTTTATGGGCAAAGTATATAACAGAGGACAGCCAAAGAGAAAGTGCATATATAAAAACAACATTGTGGAAAAAAAAGCACAAGTGTGAAAGAGTGCCACAGAAAGGTGAGACATGAGCAAGGCCACCACAAAGTGAACTTTATGATTAAATGCAGTGCAACAAGGTCAAAGACTGGCAAGAGGTGTGACATGTTATGGCAGAGCCACAAGGCTGAACATGAGAAGCCAGAGGAATGTAAATATTGCACCCAGTGCAGCCAGGCCCAGGGGCATCCGGGTGCATTTTTTCATATGGGATATTTAAAAAAACTATAGTGGGGCAGTCGACAAATCTAAAATCAAGGAGGTTAAACTGTCATAGTGTCCATATTCTGAAGCCAACTCTTCGTGTTACGCTTGAATACGTGGAAGGATGGTTCTGATATGAGGGAAGCAGGTAGTGTATTCCATAGCTTAGATGCCAATAAAAGGAAGCTAATAACTCCTGAGTTATGGAGTTTGAATCTAGGTATGGTCATTGTGTGTGCTTGGACCGCTCTAAGTGGTCTTGAAGACGTATGTGAGGTGAGTTGGTTGGTAAGGTAGGCTGGTGCGAGGTTAGCCCTGGCTTTGTGTGTAAGGGCAAGTGTTTTGAGCGATATTCTGTGCTCCACCGAGAGCCAGCGCAAGTTGCATCTAGTCTCCGAGATATGCGACTTCTTAGGGATGTTGAGGGCTGCCCTGATGGCACTAATCTGAATTACTTGTAACTTGTTAATATTTTTGTGGCTAGTACCTAAATATAGGGTGTTACAATAGTCAATTTTAGACAGAACTAGAGCTCTGGCAAGTGTGATGCAATTAGGAGTGGAGATGAACGGCCTGCAGGCAGTGATTAGTTTGCAGGTATATGCGGCTCATGATGCTACCGCGTTGGTTTGTTTGGATAGGGATAAAGTGGCATCGAGGTAAATGCCGAGAGTTTTAGTGTTGTTTGAGACTGTAATGGAGTTGCCATCTATAGTAAATGATTTGAAGGCAGAGTTTAGTTTTTTCAATTTCGCGTGTGTACCAAGGATAAGCAGCTCAGTTTTTTCTGTCATTTAAGCAAAGACCATGTTTATTTATTTATTTACTTTATTTATTACACGCCCAGACCCTAGGGTATCACGGTATGGTTACAGACAGCTTGGTACATGGCAAACAATTGAGGATAACAACATTAACAGGGTTTAAATACAGCGGACAGTGTTTCATAGCTAAGCAATATATACATGTGGAGATGGTCATATAGGTGCCCGTTCAGCAGGGTGCTAGTATTGGTTAAATAACCATGTCTTTAATCGATTCTTGAATCTGGGGAAAGAGGTCTCTAATTTGAGGTTGATGGGGAGGGAGTTCCAGTGTTTGGGTGCTAGAACCTGGTAACTACTGCCTCCTGCTCTGGAGTTATTGTACCAAGGAACCACAAGGAGATGACTATCATTAGATCAAGGTTTTGACATCTTTTTTCTGCAAGGTGTTGTTCAGATAAAGGGGAGCTTTTTTTGCCAGGCACTTGTGCGCAATACATAGGGATTTAAAGATGATCCTAGCTGATGTTGCGCCATCCATGCTTGTATCACTGAATAGATTTCGTTAAGGGTATTGCTGTCAGTTCCATAGTCTCCAGAGATGGGGATGAGTATCTGGGTGTCGTCCGCATAGTTAGTATACGCGACACCCAGATAGTCAAGAATATCGAATAGGGGCTTTGTAAAGACGTTGTAGAGCGTGGGGGACACGCAAGAACCTTGCAGAACCCTGCAAAGTACTGGAGAAGGTTCGGCAGAGTCGGTAGGAGAGAAGACCCGCATAGATCTATTCACCAAGAAGGAGCTGGTCCAAGAGGTGGCTGAGTCGGAGAAATGTGCTGCAGATTTCAAATGGTGGCATAGCGTTTGGCGATTGACCAAATCAAACGCTGCTGACAGATCAAGCAGTAGGAGGATTACTAGTTTACCATTGTCCTTTAGAGATTGAATTTGAGTGGTGAGATCTATCAAGGCAGTTTCCGTGCCGTGTCTTGGTCGGAAGCCAGATTGCCTCAATCCCAATAGATTATTGGATTCTAGGTACACCTGTAAATGCAGGTAGGCTGCTCTATCCAATATTTTTAGTAGGAAGGGTATCGTTGTTACAGACCTGTAGTTCGATGGATTAGCTGGGTCAAGAGTCGGTTTTTTGATTAAAGGAATGACCCAGGCGTCTTAAGTTATCAGGTACTACTCCAGTTTTGAAGTAGGTATTGATAAGGTTGGTGATAAATGGGGCAAGGTCATGCGCTGCTGCTTTGATGATCGGAGCAGGGCACGAGTCACCTTGGCAATTAGAGGGTTTGAGTTTTCTTATGATATTTTCCACTTCCCAGATTGACAGGGGTGAGAAACTAAATGGTTTGCAAGTAGGTTCAAAGGTGGAGGTCTCATTAGGCTATTGTTTGTAATCAGGGTCAGAGAGAAGCAAACATTTTTTCGCGTTGATTTTAGATTGTAGCAGAGTTATTTTATCTAATAGAGCCTTCTGGATGTTAGGACACCATAATGCATCAGTGATGCATTTGTCAACAGGGGCAATAAGCGAGTCCAGTTCTTTTAGGATCTTAAAGAGTTCTTTTGTATTGGATTCCGCTTGTATAATCCTTTTGTTCCAAGTGTCTTTTTTAGCAGGTATGATGGCCTCTTTGTAGTTAAAAAGAAACCAAGTAACTTGACTCTGTACACAGGGACAGGTCTAGAAGAACCTGTTTGGGCTGAGAAGTCTAGGGATCCTTGTTGCGCGACCTCTTATGGGTGGACCATGTGGTCTAACAACTGCGCCTAGACCAGTGAGCCCTGAACTGTGAGAAACAAAGACATTGAGAAATAAACCAAGGAGAAGCACTGCAAGCAAGCTGGTGAAGCAATCCAGAAAGAGGGTCAGGCTGACCTTGAGTCAAGTACTAGTGGCTGAGACTTGAGTAACGGCAAGTAGTGTCTTGAGAACAAAGCCCCAAGACCCAAGACCCTTCTCTTTTGAACTGTGATTGGAACTTGGGGAAGGGAACCCCGAGGATTGTGTGGAACTGCATTAACTGGAACGTGAATAAGGTAATTCTGAGACATTTGTGGGACTTTCTTGAACTTGGGGAAGGGGCGCTGAAAAGGAAGCTAAGAGCTGGAAGAAGCTCAGAACCTTGTGCTGATCTCCATTGTTTGACTATTGACATCCCCACACACTGTTCAGCTTTAGCTTGAGGGCAAGCATAGGATTTGGACACAGAGACTCAAGTTGAACTCTTTGACTCAGACTTTTCTTAGTTTCATTCAGGTAGGGACATCCTACCTTAACATAGGACGTGTTAGGCCTAACATCTTACTAAATATCTTTTGTTTGAACTTTGTGTCTTGCTTCATGATGCCTTTGTAAAGGGTGTCAGAAGTGAGATACGGCTCAACCAATACAAGTATCGGGACCCTAACATTCGAAAAAATTTAAAACCAGAGCATCAGACCCCTCAGTAGCTACCAAGCGCTCTATTGGGTTTGATATCTGAAGTAGTAGAGATGAGACAATGCCTCCAGGTGAAAGAAGATTGATACCCATTGATTTGATACCAATTCCACCCCTGGATACATACATTAGACTAGCCCCCAAGTCAGGGCTGGCATGGAGATTTGGAATTGATGTATAAGTGGGAGTATTAGGCCCAGACTTTAGAGGTGATGTTAAGGTACTACTACAAAATCACAGAACTTACCCATATCAAATTCATCAGGGGGATACAATTACTCAAGGGGTGCCTGAGAAAACAGTGTTCCCTAGGTTTAAGGACAAATCTGGGAAGTAAAGCACAGGCAGGGGACCTCAATGCTTTGGGCAGGCTGTTGAGACCTCCGACAGCTCTCCCAAACCTAAACCCAGAAAGCCTACAGAGGAGGAGCCTGAAACCCTTCCAGATTTAGCCTTTGCCCAAAGAAATGACCCATGGTTAGCTGCAGCATTTTTGCTAGTGGTATCAGAGCAAGAGGGTCGTGAGAAAGGGGGACGTTTTTTCTTTTTGAAACATGGACTTCTTTATAGAGGAGACACCACTTCAGAAGGTCTGGCAAAAACCCAAGTTGTATTCCCTAAAAATCGCAAGCGGGTGGTCTTAGAGTTAGCACATTTGCATCTGACAGAAGACAATCTGGGACAGTTCAAAAGTCAGGCATAAAAAAACATTATACTGGCCTGGAATTCATGCTGAAATTAAAACCTGTATGCAAGTGTGTGTAATCTGCCAGAAAACTAGCATTCATATAACTCCTTCCTGTTTCACCAATAAACTAAAATCCCAAGAGGTAAAGACCAACCCAAACCCCTTCAGCAATTCAATCTACGAAATGAGGGTCAGGGGGACACCAACTTCCCTGACCATGTACATGGGGGTACTCGACAATGTTCCCTCTAAGCTGTTCGCATGTGCGCTTGCCCAGCTTCCTTCTGGGTGCCGCTCAGAAGAATTTTAGCAGCGCACACAGACAATTCCCACCTAATCAAATAAGATTTAATAAGGCACAAGCCACTGCAGGTACCTAATATTTGCTTTCTCTCAAAATCAAGCTAAATTATACTAACTATTCTTGATATTCTGACCTAACCTAATTACATTGCCCTGTTATGCAAGCTTGACCTAAAAACTCTAAACATAGAGTACACCCACACAAGGTTAAAAATTAATATGAAACAGTGGCTCCATGAACAGAAGAAATAACTTAGATATGCCTGCACACATTAACTACATTATCATTCCTCCCCACCCAGGATCCTATTCTTGACTCTGCCACACTTATACCGTATGACTTGGACTCCGCCCCATTCCACATGCAGATATTACCAGGCAACCATGACTCTGCCCACCTTAGCTCAGCAGAAGGTTACCAGACTTAGATATAAGTGTTGGTTTATGTTATAATATGAATGACGTTCAAGCACAAGAGTTTCTGTTACTCATGGTGCCTTAGCAAAAGCATTACCCACATTATCTAACCCGAGTGCCAGCTCAAATATCGGGTACAGGCTGTAAGTAAGCAGGCTACTAGGATATTTAACCTCATCCCATGCTTCCTATTCTTTGTACATATGTCACACAAGGACTTTGAAGGCCCCCGTTGCAAGTTAGCACATTATAAAACTCAAATATTAATTTGCCCTCTAAGTATTTTGAGTAGGCAAATGGCATGTTCAGTGTCTCCTACTTTAGCTTTGCTAACATTACCATATGAGTGGAGAGCAACATTGCAATATCATTTACTTGGCCTGAAAGGGATAATTAGTATGGACTCTGCCTGGCCTTAAGCATATATATATATAATTAGGGAAACACTATTCAGGTAACTAGAATGCTTTTCACACAATCTTCAACCTTTCAAAATGTTCAGAGTTCCATGGGGGATAGACCTTAACAAGTTATGTTAACTTGCTGATATACAAAAATGGTTTTACTGAGCACTTGTCGAAACCTACTCAACAATTGAAAGGTGAGGTATGTTGCAAACAATCTTGTATGCACTTTATTTTAATTGTGCACATGCAGATTTATGACATTTTCTTAAACTGCACATATCATCATAATAAGGCTTTAAATTGGATTTGATCGCAAAGTATTGTGGGTATACACATATCGGAGTTAGTTTTACTTCTACAATCCCTCACTTTTTACAGAACCCTGTCAACTAATATTGGAGGATAGCACAGAAGCCCGGGAGGGGAATGGATGGAAGGGAATAGGAGAATAGCCCTTCAGGGTGAACAACGAATCAGCAACTTTCAAACAACAAATCAAATGTTTTGGCAGTACAATGAAGGAAATTTCTGTTTGCTAAAGCATAGGAAACTATAGTAATAGCCTAGACAACAGCACCTTCTATTTATTTCTATGCTCAGCTGCTGAGGACTTTTCAATATATTAATGGGTTTGCATTTATTGCTCCTAGCATCCCCATGCATCTTGTTCAACTTATAACAGTGAATTTCAAAAGAGGGGTCCCTAGTTAAAGAAGAAGGTGTTCTGTATGTTGTAACTCTGAGAAATGCTGCTATTGACTTAAAGGGCAAATATACATGATTTCTACAACAGAGTGCCAGAAGAAACATCAGTAACGCTATTGTTGATTTTTTGTCTAGGCTGTGGTGATCAAAGGTGTGCAAAACTATAGGCTGTATTATATGCCCTGTAATTTCACTTTCGATTTCAGGGTTACAATCAGGGCTCTGAAACGATTTTACTCCGTACTTGAAATCAAAAGATTTTTCAGGGAGTAAGAAAGTAATTGGCGGTGCCAGTAGGGATATTTCATGGTTATTCAAATGCTATTTCCCCCTGAAATTCCTCTTGAGATTGGGCAGTGATATTCGAGTTCCTACCAAAGACACTGCTTTGCTGATCACCGATTCAAAAAGAGATCAGTTGAACTTTTTGTGTAGAAGCAGGGGGTGGATTCCTATATGTTCATGGTTTTCCATTTTTGTTGGGCACCTTGCCCTTTTTTAGGGAGTAAAATAGTATGTCTCCTAGCTGTAAGGCTGGTTTTGAAAATAATAATGTTGTCACAACTCACAGAAAAACATGATGGGGATAGTAAGCAGAGGCCCATGAATTCTGATCATCATATTCTGTGGTGCAGTTATTCTGATGCAATTATCATCCTTACATATATTATGAGATGCATTTTCTCCTGGCCTTTGAATTACACCATAAAAGTGTCACATAAACTCCTATTGGCATGTTTTCTGACACATTTCTTCCAGTTGGAATTATTATTTTTGCAAAAATTGCATAATGTCTGAATTTTTTGGCAACCACATCAGTGATTAGCGATACTTGTTTTTTGTAATAATGTTTTTTCCCAATGGCTTTAAGCACTTTCTGAATTGTCTCTGAGCAGTGTTGACAAATGGGTTCACGAAACCTATTGTTTATCCGGACCATACAAAACCTTTTTGTGCATACACGTTTTTCTCTATGCACAGGAGTACTTTTGGTATGTTTTAACCTATATGTCTGGAAAAAGAGTTGCAAGATGCTACTTTTACACTGATCTGTAAAGAATTTCGGTGGTTGGGAAGGGGACATTTCATTCCAACCACTTTGGAGATGGGATCTCACTAACTATGCATTCTCACAAAGTGGCCTACATCATTATTCAGTTGTGCACATGGAAAATAAGATGCGCACGAAGGCTAATCTTTTCCGCACTTGGGGAAAAATAATTAGAGGGAACATTGGTACTCGATCCATAACCTATTAACATTATATAAGACTAAAATACCACCTAGCTTGACTTATGGGGTAGAAATATGGGGATGAACTATGAGAAACAGATTTGATCCTTGGAAGCCAAAATGCTGAGACAACTTCTGAAAATGAAAAAAACTAAGGATTGAGTACATCTATCTTGAATGTATGGTAATTCAGGAGCATGTACTGTTGTACAGGAAATTAAGGAAGGCCGGAACAAGGATCACTTTTACATTGTGTCTGTTACGCTTATGGCTCAATGGAGGGACAATTAAAAAACAGTATCATGGGACAACTTGGTGAAATATATGAACATTTTGATGTAAATCCGGAAGACTTAAAAGATTGTAAGTTTAAACTCTTGATTAATCGTACATTGCAGTTACAGATGAGGGAACAACATATTGTGAATGTGGCATCACTTGAAAATAGTGGAGTGTTCTTAGATACGTATTTGAACCGTATAAGACCTCCTTCCTAGGTTTGTTTTGTTTTATTACTTGTATTGCGCACCAGACCCAAGGGTATCAGGGCGCATTGCATTCGACAACTTACAGCTTAGTTACATGACAGAATTAGGCACAAATAGAAACAATAAATATACATAGCAAGGCCAAAACAAAAGGGTAGATATTATTACAGAACATGCCCAGTAGGGCAGTAAGCACTGAGGGGCAAGTATGTACAAAGATACAGGTTAGTCAGGCAGGGGGTGGACAGGCAAGGTTAGTCATAGGCGGATAGCTGTCTGTTGTTTATTTGTCAGCGTCGTTGATCCACCTTGTAAGGTTTTGTCGGAAAGTATGGTATGGTGATCTATACGCAGAGTAGATGGTAGGAGTTCCATAGTTGGGCAGCTTTGACTTGGGAGCTGCATCCTCCGACTCTGGAATGTTTAAATCTGGGTATTGAAATGCTGTGGATTCGGAGGATCTGGTGGATCTTGTTGGACTTATTCTAGTGAATCTCTCGGATAGATAACATGGTGCAGCATTGTTTAGACATTTATATACGAGTGAAGCCACTTTTAGCTGGATTTTCTCATGGGTCGAGAGCCAGTTATTGGCTTTTCTAGATTCAGTAATATGGACTCTCCTGGATAAGGGGGTTGAGTGGGTAAGGCAGAGGCTTGTGAGCCGGAAGGGGCTGAGGTGAGTGGAGTGGAAACTCAGAGTAATCTGGGTTTTTCTCATAAAAATTGGTCATGAAGGTCATTCTTCGCATTACCCTATCAATATCCTGGGAAGACCATTCCTTTGTACTTGGAATCACAATAGATTGTGGGGAAAGACCCAAGTCCACATCAGCGTGAGGTATAATTTTAGGTCTAGAGTCCTTAGGTTTTTCTATGGCCTTGGATAATATAGGCTGTCCCTTCTGTGGCGTCTTCTCCCTAGGGGGGCTCTTGTCCCGATCAGGGGTTTTATAGGATTTCTTTTGATGTTTTTCCCCACCCTGGGGCCCAGAGGAGTGTTTTACAGACTTCTTGGAGCCTGCCGATGTATCTGACGGCGAGCGTCGAATTTCGGGTGTGGTAGCTGAGGCTTCACCCGCAGACCATCGACCTTCCGAAAGTTTTTTTGAGTGACAACCTTGCCGTCTTTCGACGGTTGAACCCTGTCATGTGGCGATCTTGATCGAGATTGCCCAGAGGACCGGGACTCAGTGGACCTTTCTCGGGGTGTCGAACGTTGTCGAGTGTTCGACTCCTTTGTCAAATCTCGACTGGGGTTTATATGCTTGGTGGTGTGTGCTTTTGTAGCGCTGCTGCCGCCGGGTGTAGTCCCCGCAACATGGCCGCCGCGGCCTGTCCTACGGCGTCGGGGATTTGCGCTTGAGGTGCTGAAGCTACTCCGTTACCCTCGTCATCCGAAAGTACGGCGTCGCTGCCATCGCTAAAGGTTCCCTTTACCTCTATGGCATCTAGTTGCCTGGCATAGTGGGCCCAGCATTTCGTGGAGCGATCCTTTAACGTCTTTGGCTTGAAGAGCCTGCACGCTTGACAAGACGTTTCAACGTGGTCGCTTTTGAGACACAAAATACAAACTAAGTGTTTGTCCACCCACAGGAATTTTCGGTTACACTTGGGTCAAAATTTAAATGGTATATTTTCCATAATTATGGGTTATGGATATTGCAGCTGGGTGAACAATGTGTAGGAAAGGGCAAGTATGTATTCTAAAATGGCCTCCCCCCCTCTCCCTACTGTTTGGGCCAAGGCCAAACGGTTCGTCGCGGTGGTCTCCGACGGGCAGGTTTCTTTCTTCACCGGCGTGGTGTTTCGGCAGTCAATGAAAGGATAGAAAGAAATACTATCGTAATTGTGAAAAGTTAATGGCTTATCGCCGAAAGGAACTCGGCTATACGCGTCCGTCTAGCATGGCGGAAAAAAACAATCGGACGGACCTCGACGCGTGAGGGATCATGGGCACAGTGGACGTCACACTAGGGACAGCATTATGAAATACATTACTCACCGTAATCGTATTTCTGGTGCTTGTATTAGCTTAGATTCACATGCTATGCATAGGCCGACATCTAGTGGAAGCTGCTGAGTATTACAGTTGTTTTTCGAAATTCGAAAATGGACGTCGAAATATGGCATGCCAGTAATACTATCCCTATTGTGACGTCCCCTGTACCCTATGATCCCTCACGCGTGTGGGTCCCTCAGATTGTACTCACACTACTCCTCATGTCAGAAAAAATACAGAGTTCCTAAACAGATACAAGCTCAAGTAAACATCTATACCCCTTCTATTGGGGAAGGAAGGGTGGGCGCATGTGAATCTAAGCAGATACAAGCACCAGAAATTCGATTACAGTGAGTAATGTATTCCTTCTGATGCTTGTGTAATCTGCTTAGATCACATGCAATGCATAGATTAGCGAGCAGTGTTATGAGAAGGTGGTGGGTTGTGAGAAGGAGTAGCGGCAAAGAACAAGTTACTTTCTTACCTGGTAATGTTCTTTCGATGGGATGGTCCGACGACGTATTCCATATCTATGACAGGTAATGTCCACAGCTGTGCTGCTTCGGAAAATCTTTGGCGTCTGCGTCCTGCGCCGATGACGTCGATGAGCCGTCCCCGAGGACCTCCTACGACGGCCGACGTCACCCGATGTGATAAGTAGGACGCACGACGCCCATAGCCTAAATTATCGTTTTTTCCCAGAACGTGGGCCACCAGTTTTCTGCCAGTCAGACACACAAGGCCTTGCGGAACGCAAGCTGCAATCGCAAAAGAAATTCTGCAGCGGGGAAGGGAGGGAGCGATATGGAATACGTCGTCGGACCATCCCATTACCAGGTAAGAAAGTAACTTGTTCTTGGAGGGGATTGGGTCCTCCGACGTATTCCATATCTATGACAGACTCCCAAAGCAGTACCAAGCAAGGAGGTGGGAAAGAATTTAGAATACAAATTTAGCATGCCCAATCAAATTGCGGAATAGAGAACTGCCTTGCCAAAGGCCAGATCTTGCCACCTGATGGAATCGAGGGAATAGTGACGTACAAAAGTATGTACTGAAGCCCAGGTGGCTGCATCACAGATGTGACGAATAGGAACTCCCCTCTGCAGGGAAGTAGACGCAGCCGCCACTCTGACAGAATGGGCCCGCAAGCCAGCCGGAGGGTCCTTACCCGCCAAGCGGTAACACTCGGAGACAGCTACAATAATCCAACGAGACAAAGTCTGTTTCGTCACAGCTTGTCCCAAATGCTTTCCAGAGTAACCAATGAAAAGTTGATCGTCCACTCTGACCCGGGACATGCGCGCGATATAAAAGCTCAACGCTCTCCTAGGATCAAGCCTATGGAGCCTCTCCTCTTCCTTACCAGGATGTGGAGGAGTATAGAACGCCAGAAGAACAACCTTCTGGCTCAAATGAAATTCCGAAACCACCTTCGGAAGAAAAGAAGGACGAACTCTAAGGACAACCCTGTCCTTGTGAAATACAGTGAACGGTGGCTTAACTCAAAGTGCCTGTAACTCACTCACTCTGCGAGCGGATGTAACCGCAACTAAAAACACAGTTTTCAGAGTTAACAGCCTTAAAGGGCAAGAATGTAAAGGCTCAAACAGAGCACCCATAAGAAACTTAAGAACAAGGTTCAAATCCCAACCTGGCAGCAAAAAAGGTGACGGAGGGAACACATTAGTGAGCCCTTTCAAAAACTGCGAAATTAAAGGAATCTTAAAATAGGAACACTCTTCAGACGAGCGCTTACATATGGACAGCGCCGCCAGGTAACCTTTAATGGTCGCCACTTGCAAGCCCCTGTGGGCCAAAGAAAGCAAAAAAGACAAAACCATGGGAATGTCGCATTCAAAAGGATCCACATTCTGAACTCTGCACCAGTCGCAGAACTTTCTCCAACGGCAACGGTACAGAGACTTAGTTGCTGGCCGCCTGGCCGAGAGCAACACCTCCATCACGTCTTCAGGGAGATCCCGATCGTTATACCTCAACCTTTCAGAAGCCAAGCGTGAAGATTGAGAGATCTGACCTCTGGATGGAGAACCTGACCTCCCTCCCGTGAGAGCAGATCGTCTCGGTAGGGAAGACGACGTGGAGGGCAGATGGACAAGTCGAGAAGGTCCGGGTACCACATCCTCCGGGCCCACGCCGGAGCAATGAGGATCATCCGGGAACCAAACCTCCGTAACCTCCGCAACACTTGCGGGATGACGGGGACTGTAGGAAACACGTACAGCAGTGGGAATGACCACTCCACCACGAACGCGTCTCCTAAGGCTCCTTTTGGAGGAAATTCCCGCGAGCAAAACCTTTCGCACTTCCGGTTGACACTGGAGGCGAAGAGATCCACTTGAGGGGTCCCCCAAAGGGCGAAGATCTCCAGGAGAATCTCCTGAGCCAGTTCCCACTCGTGAGAGCTCGTGCTCTGCCTGCTCAGAGCATCCGCCGTCTCGTTGTCGTCTCCGGCCAGATGAACTGCCGAGATCGAAACTTCCTGCTGGATGGCCCAGAACTCGAGCTGCATCGCCTCCCTGCACAGCGGAAGTGACCCTGCCCCCCCCCCCTTTTTGTTGAGGTAGTGCATGGCCACCGTGTTGTCCGTCAGAATCAGGACACTCTTCCCGCGCACAGTCGGCAGAAAAGCCTTCAGGGCTAGCCTGACGGCCCTCAGCTCCAACAGATTGATATGGAGTCTGGACTCCGACGGAGACCAACGACCGCTAACTGTCAGCTCGTAGGCATGAGCTCCCCATCCCGTGAGGGATGCGTCCGTCACGATAGTCGCCTCCGGCCAGGGCAGCCAAAATGGGGCACCCTTCATCAGATTGCCCTCGACGGCCCACCACAGAAGGTCCCGGGCTACCGAGGGCGGCACCTGAACAGGGTCCGACAGCCTGCCGGAGGACTGAGACCACTGGAGCTTGAGTGCCCACTGCAAAGATCTCATCCGCAGACGAGCCTCTGGCACCAGAAGAATGCAGGATGCCATGAGGCCGAGCAGTCTCAAGAACTCGGACGCTGGGAGAGTATGGGCAAACTGAAACTTGTGCACCATCTGCTGATTGTGAAGAGCCCTCACCTGAGGAGGAAAACACTGCCCCAGGGACGTGTCGAGCACTGCTCCGATGTACTGGAGCCGCTGCGTTGGTGTCAAATGGGACTTCTTTAAATTGAGGGAGAAGCCCAGCCTGTGAAGGGAGTGACAGGTGACGGACAGATGATCCAGGACTTGCTCGGGAGAGCTCCCCCTGATCAACCAATCGTCCAGGTAGGGGTAGACGTGAATCCCCCCTTTCCTGAGATGCACTGCCACCACCACCATGAGCTTGGTGAAAACCCTCGGGGCGGAAGTCAATCCGAACGGCAGGACCCGAAACTGAAAGTGCGAGTCGCCAACCGCGAACTACAGGTACTTCTTGTGCTTGGGATGGATCGGCACATGGAAGTAAGCATCCTGAGGTCGAGAGACACCAACCAGTCCTGAAGCTGAAGGGCCTGGAGGACTTGAGAAAGAGTCACCATCTTGAACTTGTCCTTCCTGAGGAGTTTGTTCAAACCGCGCAAGTCCATGATGGGTCTCAATCCCCCGTCTTTCTTTGAAATCAAAAAATAAAGGGGAATACCATCCCTTGTTCCTCTCCGCAACAGGCACCAGTTCTATGGCACCTTTCTCCAGCAGGGCTTGAATTTCCTGCGCAAGGAGCGGATCCGGACTCTTCAAAGAGAGGTTCCCTGGTGGATTGTCGTGAGGCCTCTGCCGAAAAGGAAGACAGTAGTCGTGGGTTATGATCTCCAGAACCCACACATCTGAAGTAATGGCTTGCCACTCTACGCCAGCCGTCCCCCAACTGGCGAACCATGGGACCTGGCCTCATGACTGAGTGGTGCGGCTGCGGCGTTGCCTGAGGGCAAAGAGGCAACTTCCCGAGCGGCCTTGGCACCTCCAGTACCTTTGTTTCCACCTCTGGTACTCTTACGATGGCCTCTTTGACTGCTAGCTCCTCTCGCTTTACTAAAGGACGAGTAATAGCGAAAGGAACCTCCCCTCCATTGCTGTCCCCTAGGACGAAAAGGCAGAGGTTGTCGAACTGCAGCGCCCAATGACTTCGCTGCAGCTTTGGAGGTCTGCCACCTCTCAAGGCTCTCGTCAGTCTTGCTGCCAAAAAGGTGTTCACTGTCAAGGGGCATGTTGAGGAGCCGGGACTGCACATCAGGAGCGAACCCAGACTTCCTCAACCACGCAAACCTGCGCATTACGGTGCTCGCCGCCATGGACCAGCTGACACAATCCACCAAGTCCAAACCCGACTGAACGGCCTCACACATGGAATCCTTGCCATCCTGAACCATACCAAGGAAACCATCCCGTTCGTCCCCCTTCGGGAATATGATCAGCCGCTAATGCAACACAGTTCCACAGAGTGTGTGTGAAACAAGACAAGGCACATATGGAGTTGGCCGCCTGAAGCGCCATACCCCCAGAAGAAAACAGTTTCTTCGCCCAGCCGTCAAAACGTTTGTCTTCCCTATCCGGAGGGATGGTAGGATACGACGCCTGCACCACCAAACCCTCCAGGGTGGGGTGCCTAGACAAATAGCAGGGGTCGCTACTGGCTGGACAGTATTTTCACGACAAAGACTTGCCCACTGTCGGGAGACTCTCCGGAGCAGTCCAAGCCGCCGCCGCCACCCTTCTCTGCAAAGCCATATGAAAAGGCAAAACCGGGTCAGTGGGTGGACCGAGATCAAGGATGTCCGTGAGATCATCCTGAACGAACTCCCCTGGGGGAGCCGACCAACCCAAGTACTCGGTAACCCGAGACATAAGGCTCCGATATGACGAATCGGCATGAGTGCCAGGCTACGGTCGACAAAACTCCACCTCCGGAGAGGTGTCCAATCCACTGGCATCATGCAGTGACTGCCTCAGGTCATCAAACTGACTATGGCCCGAGATAAGTTCATCTGGAACCGGACCGCCATCAGAGCCTTCATCACCCTCTGAAATGTACTCCAGGCGGGGAGAGGAAGACCTCTGCGGACCAAAGCAGTGCCGGACCTTGGCCATAGCCTTTTTAGGGGCAAACCCCGTGCCACGGGGCCCCTCCGACACCACCGCCCCGAAAGGCGTTGAGGGCGCCGAGCGAGTCGGCGTCGACAGAAAAGGCGGCGAGGGCGCCGAGCGAGTCTGCGCCGACAGAAAAGGTGTCGACGTCGAGCGAATCGGCGTCGGCTGCAACGCCTCCAGCATCAGCGGCGTCGACACAGTCCTCGAAGCCGGAGCTCCGACCGTGTCTCTCGACAGCCTGGGCGCCGACGACCCCCTCGAAGACGGAACCTCGAGAGTAATCGTCGACGACCTCGGCGCCACAGGCGTCGACGTCTTCGAAGACGGCACAGGATCACGCGGACTCGAGCGCGTCGAGGACCGGGACCTGGAACGGGCATGGCGAGAATGGCTACCCTTGTCTGAGCAGGACCGCTCCCACGAGCCGTGCCGACCACCCGAGCCCGAAGGCGTACGGGCGGTGTCTCTCGACCGGTGCCGTCCGACCCCACTCGGAAGCGCAGACGGACCGGTGCCCTGCGATTCCAGAATCGCTAGCATCTGCTTCCCGAAGGAAGCCCATTCCTCGGGTGTCGCTTGCATGGAGGGATACGCGACCCGCCGACGGGCGGAGTCCTGGGAAGAGGACGGGGGAAGGCGACCTATGCCGGCGCTTCCTGGAATGCCTAGAAGAGGCGGAGGAGTGGCGAGACCGACTCCTGGAAGGAGACCCACCGGACTTCCGACGACGCGGAGAGTCACCCCTCGAGTCATCGGTCGAAAGCCCCGCAGACCTCGACTTCCGGGGCTTAGACACCCGACCTACCAACAGTTTCTTCTTGCGTTCTCACAAGGCCTTCGCAGTGAGCGACTGGCAGTCGACACAGTCGTCCGTATCGTGGGCCTCCCCGAGGCACCAGAGGCAGGCGTTGTGCGAGTCCGTGACCGACATCTTGGACCCAGTCCCCGCAGTTCTTGAAGCCCGGACGCGGGGTCGAAGATGAAAAAGACATCGCCACAAACAAACCGTACAGGTTCAACGAACCGAGAAAGAAAACAGTAACTCCAACGAGTCGAGGCGTACCGAGATTCACGAAGCGAACACGTTCGCAGAAAAAATGGAACTGAGGCTATGGGCGTTGTGCGTCCTACTTATCACATCGGGTGATGTCGGCCGTCGGAGGAGGAGGTCCTCGGGGACGGCGCATCGACGTCATCGACGCAGGACGCAGACGCCAAAGATTTTCCGAAGCAGCACAGCTGTGGACATTACCTGTCATAGATATGGAATAAGTCGGAGGACCCAAACCCCTCGAATAGATGTTTTAGAAACACTTGTCCCACCCGTGTATCTGTTTTGGAATGTGTGTCAATGCAGTAGTGCTAAGTAAAGGTATGAACTGAGCTCCATGTCGCTGCTCTGCAAATGTCGTCTAATGGTACGTTTGCAAGAAAAGCTAACGTAGCCCCAGTGACCCTTGTTGAGTGGGCTCTAGGTGTAGAAGACAGTGTCTTGTCTGATAATGAATAGCATAACTGTATAAATTTGACTATCCATTTGGAGATTGCTCCTTTTGAAACACGCTCTCCTCGTCTCCCTGTAGCCATGGAGACAAATACTTGATCCGTTTTCCTAAGCGGTTTGGTCTTATCTACGTAGTAGAGAACCGCTCTCCTCACATCTAGTGTGTGGAGTTTGACCTCAGCTGAGCTAGATGGCTTTTGAAAGAAGGCTGTGAGCTCAATAGATTGGTTAACGTGAAACTTGGAAATAAACTTAGGTGAAAACCTAGGGTGAGTTCGTAAAACCAATTTGTCTATGGATGACAAAGAAAGGGTCCTGCACTGACAATGCTTGGATCTCGCTGACTCTTCTTATGGAAGTGGTAGCTACTAAGAAGGCAGTTTTATTGGTAATGTCTTTAAGGCTCGCCTGTTGCAAAGGCTCGGAAGGGGGTCCCATGAGTTTTGCTAGCACTACCTTTAGATCTCAACCAGGTGGGGGGTTAGAGTATGTATTATTTTCACTCCCTCCATGAAAGCTTTGATGACTGGCACTTTCCACCCTGAGATTTTACCCTGAGAGCTGGTGTATGCTGATAAAGCTGCTAGGTGGACTTTAAGATAATTAAAGCCCAACCCTGAATCCAACAGGTGGAGCATGTAAGTAAGAATGTGTGATGGCATACACTCTATGGGGTTAATCTTTTTAGATTGGCACCAAATGACGAATCTCTTCCACTTGTGAAAATAGCAGTGTCTGGGGTTTGGTTTCCTTGCTTCTTTTAGGATGTCCATACACCATTGTGGAAGATTAAGGTGTCCGAACTCTCTGACTTCAGGAGCCATGCTGCCAAGTTCAGAGAGTGAGGTTGGGGGTGTATCGTCGTCCCCCCGTGTTGAGTCAACAGGGTGACCTGGTACGGTAGCTTGATGGTATCGCACATCGCTAGCTTGCGCAGATGTGGAAACCACTGTTGTCTCTCCTACATAGCAGCAACCAGGATGAGTGTCATCTGTTCCCTGTGTATTTTGTTCACTATCCTCCTGATTAAGGGAGTCGGGGGGGGAAAAGCGTAAGCAAATATCCCTGACCAGTTCATCCATAGGGCGTTCCCCTCGGAGAGTGGCTGGGGGAACCTGGACGCAAAGTCTGGGCATTGCTTGTTTTCTTTTGTAGCGAACAAGTCTAGAGAGGGGTATCCCCAAAGAGAGAAGATGTGGTCTACGACGTCTGTGTGTAGTTTCCACTCATGCTATTCTGGTAGAGGGTCTCTGCTCAGAGAGTCCGCTAGTGTGTTCAGTATCCCTGGAACATGTTGGGACGACAGGGACATCCCTCGTCTGAGTGCCCACTTACATATTTTCTGTGCCAGCTTGGACAGATTTGGAGAGTGTATACCTCCCTGGTTGTTGAGACAGAACATTGCGATGGTGCGGTCTGTTAGGACTTGTACCGACACGTTTGTTAGATGCTTTTCGAAGGCTTGTAGGGCCTTGAGGACTCGGACCGCGCAATACTGATTGCGGATCACTAGCGTCTGGGAGGTGCGCAAGTAATCTGCCGGGACTCGGGACAGAACAAGAAAACCCTGCTCGACTCTGAGACCCTAATAGATGGGAGTTGTAACAGCTCTATTGGGGCGACCTCCTATTACTGAAGACTAAGATTTAGTCTACTTAATTGGAAGAAATCAGACCGCACATAAAGTAAGTGCGAGTCTATAGCCCTGAAGAAAGTGGTGACAATTCATCGCTATACCACTGAAACCGGTCGGCTTTTTTGTGTGACCTGAGTAGTCAAAATAAGGATCAGGAAGATCCCTACATCAGATCGCTTTTTCGACCCCGACACTGGAAAGGGCTCATCATCTTCTAACTAATAAGGGAACGGAGCCTCTGTATATAAAAAACAGACCTCCAAAATCCCCCCCAAGAAATAGGAGTTACCTCTGACGACTGGCCATTTCTGACTAAGTCAAGGTTGAGGTTTAACACTCTACGTTTCTAACCAGTTGTAAATTCCAAAAAACGCAAATAAAGAATTAATTGTTTATTTGGAAAACAACACAGAAAATACATTTTAAACTGGGCAGAACTCTGAAGGCAAAAAATCCAGGAATCTAAAAACCATGGATTAATTCCCAAAGAGAAGCAATCCCAGAATGTATGTGACTCGAATTTGAGTGTGATACAATGTTAGGGAAGATTCGAGGTCTCGATTCCCAATCCAGGTTCTAATTTTGTGGATACCGGGGCCTTGAGGACTGCCAATAACTCCAGAACGTTTATGTGTTTCTGTGCAGTCACTTGTGACCACGGGCTGTGTGGTGAAGGTAGTGGGCCACCCACCCGGAAAGGGACGCGTCCGTTGTGACGACTGCTTGGGCTTCCAGTACGTGGAAGGGTTTCCCCTCGAGTAGATTTTCCCTTAACCACCAGCTTAAGTTCTGAACCAGTGTTGGCGAAACAACCATTAGATCGTCCCACTGACCACTTGCCTGAGACCATTGTTTTGCCAACCATTCTTGCATTGGTCACATGCGCAGGCGCCCGTGGGGGACTAGGTAAATGCATGATGCCATCATATCCAGCAGGCACATTGGTTTGCGTACGCTTATCCGGAGACCGGCTTGATACTGGGGTATCTGCTGAAGCATATTTTGCACTCGTTCCATGGATTGGTAGGCTAAGCCTGTCTTTGTATCTAATACAGCTTCTAGGAACTGTTTTGATGTGTTTGGTATTTGACTCTACTTTTTCTCATTTATTGAGAAGCCCAATTGGAAGATAAGGTCTATTGTCCTTTTCGTGTTTACTCTGCAAAGACTGTAGTTTTCTCCCGTGATCAGCCAGTCGTCCGGTTAGGGGTACACTGGGATTGATTCCCTGCGTAGGTGTGCTGCCACTACCGCCAGTACCTTGGTGAACACCCTTGGCACCGAGGCTATTCCAAAGGGCAGCACCTTGAACTGATAGTGTTGGTCTGCTACTTTGAATCGCAAGAATCTTCTGTGCGCTGGGAACAGATATGAAAATAGGCATCTTTCATGTCCAATGTTGCCATGTAATCCCCCTGTTTTAACAGAGGGATTACTTCTTGTAGCGTTGTCATGCGAAATCTTGTGGTTTTCCGAATTTTTTTGCAGGGCGCAGGTCTAGCACCGGGCGCATCGTCAGATTTTTCTTTGGAACAAGGAAGTACATTGAATAAATACCCTTGTTTACCTCTTTGTGTGGCACAACCTCGATGGCGTCCTTGAGGAATAGAGCTTTCGACTCTTCTAGCAGGATACGTTGTTCCTCCTGCTATGGTTTCATTTGGCGCGGGGGAAGTTTTGACGGTCTTCCTTGAAGCTCTATACAATAACCCCCTGTCACAGTTGACAACACCCATTTGTCTGATGTTATACCCTCCCATAAGTGGGTGTAAAAGGATATGTGTCCCCCGACTATGGAGGGATAGGAGGGGACTCTGTAGTGGGGCGTCATTGCTTAGAGGGTGGCCCTCCACCTCTGGTGGGGGAGCCTCTCCCTCTTCCACGGCCCTGCGCTGACCTCTGGGGTAACTCTGGGCGACTTGTTGATTGGAATTCCAAGAGGAACCTTGATTTTGGTTGTATCCTGTTCCTCTCTGCGCGCTTTGGCCCAGAAAGCGACAAAAATTACTACCACTTCTTTGGCCTTTTATTAGTCAGTTGGCCAAGGGACTCGAGGGTCTCATTCATCCTTGGCACACTTGAGGGCGTCTTCAACTGCTTTCCCAAATAATACATTCTGCTCAACTGGCATGTTTAGTAGGGTAGCCTGTGTCTCAAGTTTAAAGCTTGACTGCCTAAGCCAGGCATGGCATTTTAAAATGGTGGCTTCTGCAATAACGCATCGAGCGTTGTCAGCAGTGTCAAAGTTATTTTTTAGGAGGAAGCCTGCTGGAGCTCGGAAGGGAGAGTTTGGCTTTTAGTGGCTCTGGTGCTGACTCTGCCAGGGCCTTTACCTCATCCCACTTTGTGCAGTCATAGCTGGACAACAAGGTGGAATTGTTTGCTATACGCGCCTGGTATGCTGCAGTGGATGCCATCTTCCTACCCATAGCATATCATTTTTTGCTCTCCTTGTCTGGAGAGGCTTCGGAGGAGGCTAAGGGTGTACCAGCTCTCTTGCAAGTGGTGGTAACCACCAGAGAGTCAGGTCCAAGTTGTCCCCTTATATATAAGGGGTCGGATGGTGCTGGTTTAAAGGGTTCACTGCCCTGGTATCGTTTGGTAGTTCTAGGGAAGGTTGAATCCTTCCTTGGACTGATTTTAGCAGGGGGATAAACTGGGTTGCCGGTGTTTTATCGCCCAACAGATTCTCTGCAAAATCCTTTTCCTGCTGGGCCTCTTGTGTTTCGATGCCGAAATGCTCTACAGCAATTATGAGTAGATCATCGAATAATGGCTAGTTATGCACAGGTGAGTCAGGTAAAAGAGGGTCTTGCGGGGCTGGAGAGTCCATCGCGAAAACCACAGTCGGTGTCCTCTTCGTCTTGATGGCCTTCTCCTCCGGCGTCGTAACCCTCTGTCACCATCATAGGGTTCACCTTCGTCTAAGTATTCATCCTCACCTTCATCCTGGTCGTAAAGGTGGTAGGTGAGGTGAGGAGTTTTGTGTGGAGGCTCAGCAACCAATTCTACTAGGGGAAGAGATCTCTTTTTATATGGTACAGCCGCTGTCTGAGATTGAGAGGCTGTATGTCATGATCTCTGCTTCCAAAAGGTCAGGGTTTTCCCAACTCCCTTGGAAGCAGATCCATAACCCAGGTTCCGAGTGCCAACCAGTCCCAATTGGGACCTTTTGGACCCAGTCCTGGCGCCAGTGGCACCAGGCTCATAAATATGCCCAGTCCCAGCGCTGGAAGCGCCGGGCTCATAATGCTTGGGTGGACTTACCTGCAGCAGACCATGCTGCTTACTTGCCTGCCAGTTGAGCCTCTGATCCTCTTCTGTTTGGAACTACTTTTCCTGTTGGGTGGGGCAGGAGCCACTCCCTAGATTCAGAACACTTGAACTCTTCTGGAAAGCAGGAACTCTTTTCTTACCTAGGCGTGGCTGTGGAAGGAGACACCTAAGCACTACAGGAGGCTATTTAAACCACACCCGATGGATGAATCTTGCTTTGCGTTATTCTGCATCCTCTGCAGCAGAACGCTCATCGTGTCTTCTGCATCTGATCCTGGGCCTAAGGAAAAAGGCTTACCATCCTGAATCCAGTCTTCAGCAACACCTATAAAGACAAGAAAGAACAGGTTAGCATTACGGTCTTCAGTGACAGCTCTTCACTTACCTGGTCCATCGGCTGTCACCAACGCCTCGCGCTGCATTCCGGCATCTGAAAGACAAAGGCTTACCTACTCTTCGTGCGCTCCGGAGGTCTTCACACTGCATTCCGGCATCTGAAAGACAAAAGCTTACCAACTCTTCGCACGCTCCGGAGGTCTTCACACTGCATTCCGGCATCTGAAAGACAAAAGCTTACCAACTCTTCGCACGCTCCGGAGGCCTTCGGCGCTGCATCCCGCATCTGAAAGACAAAACAAGGTGCGTTTAAAGACATTGGGGAACTTTAATACTCACGTGCCATTACTCCTTTCCACATCTAACCCAGTGGGTATTCCGGCACCCTGCAGCCGCTCCGAACTTGTACCTGCAAAATAAAAAGACAGTTCGAGCGCATCGTGAAGCAGGCAACAAGCGCTTACTTACGTGCTTCCAGGCGCTTCTATTCATCACACGGGCTCCATCTTCAACTCACTTCAGCCCGTCATCCGCCATCGCCGGAACCCTGCAAAACAAGAAACATCATTACTAAAGACTTTAAAGACATTAGAATTACTCGAAACTTACCGTTCGTGCAGTAAACGACGGACAGCAGTCCTCTGAAGTCAAGAGGCCTGCTCCCCTTATCCAGTGAAGAAACTGGTTACAGCACCCTGCCCCGAGGCAGATGGAGAGCACGGCGTTCACTTACCTAAGGTGAGAGCGTTAACCTTTGGGGTTCTACAGGAGAAGAGAAAGGGAAGAAGAGAGAGACATTCAATAACCCAGTTCCTTAATCCCATATTTTCTATCTGCAGACATCTTACCCTTCGAGTCAGACATACAGTGCACAGAGGTCCAGCCCAAAGAGCCAGCCGTGTGTTACACATCACCTTTGAAGATACGGTATACGCCCAGTCAAGACCGGCGCCTCTACGGGAATCAGGTGAGCGTTACACTGTAGGTGTTGTGTTTGAACCAGACACCTGTGTAGTGGGAGGTGTGGAGGCCAAGTTGTCTAGAACATGAGGATGTTTTTCAAAGAAATTTGCTAAGCAGGTCATGCGGCTCATAACTCTGTCAATATCATGTGCAGACCATCTGGCTGAACCGGGTATAAACCCCAGGTCAGAGGGGGCTAGAGTGGGGGGTAAGGGGTGTATGTTCCTCTTCCTCATCAAGACTGAGAGTCAGGTTGATGTGTTTGATCAGACTACTATAGTGTCCCGTAGGGGTATACTCTTATGTTGGCTAGAGAGTTGCTCCCTAGCCTTCTCCTTGCTAAGCGAGTCCCTCTCTCTAGAGGAACTGGACTTGTCTCTCTCCTTATGTTCCTTGCTCTTAGATGATGATTTTTTGGAGCTTGGGGTCGAAGAGGGGTTACCGGAGGACTCCCTGGGCTGTAGGCCGAACTTTGACCGCGGGGATGGCTTGCACAGCGTCTTTTGTCGTCGCCGGGCCGGTCGGGGGGAATTTTGAGTCGGGTTACCTTTGTCTTGTCGGGCATGTCATGTGGCGGCCGTTCAGCGCACCCAGAGGACGTCTGATAAGAAGATCTGCCCTTCACCGTCAACTCTCTGTGTGCGACCTTACTCGCATCGCCGTGGGGTGTGCGTTTGTGGGGGGAGTGTGGTGCCTTGGCCGCCGGGTGTCTTCCCCATAACAGGACCACTGGCCTGTCTGCTAGGGTCGGGGGCTGGCCCTGGGGAACATGGAGGTTCCCCGTTGCTACCATTGTTGGATGTCTCCTCGACGTCCATGGAGGCCTCGGCCTGCATGGCACGATGAGCCCAATGTTTAGTTCACCTGTCTTTGAGGGTTTACGGTCAGAGAAGCTTACAAGCCCGACAATGCACCTCGTCGTGGTCTCTATTCAAGCAGAGGTTACAGACCCTATGCTTGTCGACCCACGTGAACTTCCTATTGCAGGAGGGGCAGAACTTAAAGGGAGTACGCTCCATGATATATGTAGGCAGCTGGGCGAATATGGTAAAGGGTGGGGATATACATGTTTATGACCACCCTCCACTCTCCCTACTGTAAGGCCGAGGCCGAAAGGGCCTTCCATGGCCGAGTGGTGTTGTTGAAGTCTCCGTCCGATGGTCAGCTTTGATGTCTTCTTCAGTCTTTACCGCATCGCGACATGGCGTTCAAAAAGGACAGGAAGAAACAATAACTTAATAAAGTTCAACGGCGTACGCCGAAAATGGACTCCGCTTATATTTTGCGACCGCTCAAGATGGAGGAAAAAAACAATCTGAGGGACCCACATGCATGAGGGATCATGGGTACAGGGGACGTCACAACAGGGATAGTATTACTGGCACGCCCTATTTCGACACCCATTTTCGAGTTTCAAAAAACAACTGCAATACTCCGCAGCTTCCACTACATGTCGGCCTATGCATAGCATGTGATCTAAGAAGATTGCAGAAGCATCAGAAATATATATACACTATATTAAAGCCTATCTGCATAGCTCTATAGTGAGTCGATATATTAAATGTAATTCTGTAAACAGAGATTTTAGGGGGTAGGAAAAGAATACCCCTAAACTAACGTTATTGCTGGTTCTGTAGCGAGATGGTTGTTGAAACCATCAAGAAACTAGCGATGGAATGTGTGAGGGTTTGTAAATTAAGACACCGTTTATTACTGAAATATAGCAATAGTATTGGGAATTGTAATATACAGAAATTGTGCAATACGTTTTTACAGGGTAATGATTTTAATTTAATGTACTACATGGTAAGTTATTGTGAATATGTTTTTAAGATTTTAAATGAGATTGAGGATTAATATTTGGTATGGTGAAGTGCTCAGAATTATTGTATAAATAGTTTGTATACATTGGGATTGTGTTAATTGTCTAAAACGTGGTTATATTTATCAGGTCTTTTTTTAGGAATATGGGTCTCCTTACGGGTTCGGCTGTAACCCACGGTGCTACCGGCGGTTTGCCGCTGAACTCTAAACACTGTTCCGCCGCCTGATATCCCAGTGCCTCTTGGACATTACAAGTCGCGTCAGCACGGGATGTCAGGCGGCGGAAAGTGTAAGTCCCCAAAGCACTCAATGGGAATGGAGATATGGAAGCACCATGAAAAGCATGACTGCAGGGGCCGGTGCAGGCGTACTTGTAGTCTGGTGGTCCGGAAAGGGTACCGGTACGCTGCTACTGGCACCCTTATTTCCAGACCAAAAGGCTTGTAATGAGGCCCCAGTTATACAATAAAAATTAACTTCCAGTGGGGTTTACGGGCAATGGGAGCCAAGGGGGGAGGTGGAAGGGGGGGGGGGGATGAGGGGGTTGGGGTCCAATTGAAATCTTATCAGAATTTAAGTACTTGGGTTTTTTGATATTTTCCAAGGCAACTCACTGGTCTCTGGTGGAATCTATTAAGGAGAAGGCTTGTAGGCTGCATGTAAAGATGAGGCTATTGAATACGAAGTACGGGAAGTTCTCGATAAACGCAATAATCAATTTTAAACCGCTGACACCTACAATGATTTGGATTTCACAAAAATCAAAAGGTACAATCTGGCGGTATATTTTGGAACTTCACAATTGCGTGCCGGCTAGTGCCATACACTTTGAGATGGTACTTCTCTCAATGAATCTTTATCTACTGTGGAAGAGATAAAAACTCTGCAAAAACATTAAACATCGTCCTCTAAATGTGTTTTATGAATTAATTAATAACAATATGTTAGGGGGCGCTGTTGCAAGAATTGCAAGTGAGGACATGTTTGCCGGAAGCTCAGTGGGAGCCGCGGATATCCTGCTTATAATCCTGCTTTTCTGTCCGATAGTCAGTGCACAACGTTGCTGCCTTTGAATCGACACCAGACTGGAGTTGGAACAGCAAGTCTCCAGGCCAATCAGAGACGTCAAGTCCCACTTTCAGAATACGGCGGTTGACCTGTGCTGGCCGCCGTGTTGCCAACACCCTGCAAGGCTTCATAGTGGATCAACCGACGGGAGCCGTCTCTTAATGCGGACTGGGTGGCGTACTGCAACCTGCACCCGTGGAGCTGTGACGGTGCACAACATTGTCCAGGCTCCCTGAAGGATTAGCAGGGATGCAGAAGCAACGCGGGACACCGGTCCGGCGACCGCATGCAGCTGCCGGAGGGAGCATGCACCGACCCGGTGGGAATGGAGCAGACTGGACCTGGTAAGACTTGATACTGCGCTGAAGCCTGGATCCTGCGGGGCCTGGACACTATCTCGCTGGGAGGGAGACAGGACCCAGAAGATAAAATGTGTAGGAGATTTGCTGCACTGCAATTGAAAAGGCCCCATTCTATTATACTACGCAACCTGCAATACGTGGTAGAGTTGCTTGAACACTGCGGTACCATGCTACTCTGTGAGATAACGTAATCCTGGTCCGGAGGCACCTGCTGAAAGCTTGTATACATACCCACAGCTGCCTCAACCTGTCTGGGAAGAGGGATTCTGCGATTCTGCCCCAAACTGTAGTATAACCACAAGGCTCAAAGTAAAGTCCTCGGTCAGGGGCAACTGTGAAAACCCTAGCGAGGACCACAGTACCTCCCGATGTAACTACCTGCAGCGCTGTTATCAACAGCTTTTACATCCACTGGGGTGCTCACGCGTGCATCACAAACTACATTTTAGTACTGTTCTTCCCTGGTAATACACACAACATGGTTAAGAACAAATTGAAGAAAACCTCCACCCAGAGCAAAATGGAACAATATGCGACAACGGTCACTAATGTTCTCACTGATCAAACAACGCAATACGATGCGATACTTCGGCAGCAAAGGAGACTCTCTCCCTGAAGGATGTGATGCCCGCTATAGCTTATTCCTGTTCCTTCATGGAAAGGAAAATAGACAGCATCAGCGCGGATGTATCACTCCTGCGCCACGATCTGCAAACACTGTCCTCCCGTATGGGAGAACCAGAGCAGTGCATTTCCGAGGCTGAAAATGGGCTCAAAACTGTGGAAGAATGGATGTCGAAAGTGATGACACGCCTCAAGACAATGGAGGACCGTACTGATGAACGAGAGTGCAAATCACGACGCAATAATGTGCGCATCCTGAGACTCCCTGAGAAAGTGGAGGGATCCAATATGGAGCTTTTCCTTGAACAATGGTTGGTGGACATATTTGCACCCAAAACATTCTCAAAATTTCTTTTCCATCGAAAGAGCTCACTGCATGGCATCAGGATGACCTATCCCAAGTGCACCATCACGCACGGTCATTGCCAGATTACTAAATTATAGGGATTGAGACGCATTGCTTCAAATGGCCACTGCAGAAGGATCAATTACTTACAATGGATCTCAGATCGCTTTTTTCACAGATTATACCAGGGATGTGCAAATATGACCTGCTGTTCCCGGCTCAATTAAATATTTACCACAATGGCACCACAGTGCACTTCACTGATCCCCGAGCAGCATGGAGATGGGCTGAACAACATCTGGAAAGTGACTGAAGACCCGAAAGGAACAGTGCGAGCAATAAACCTTGGTCCCGCCCCCAGCACTCTCCCCCGGGACAACTGTTGGACGTGCAGGAACCAGACCCAGCTGCACCCACAGGAAACACCTGAGCGGAGCAAATCGGTGGAAAACTGAGATGGCAATGAAATTAGCAGCCTGATATTGGCCTGACTGATGAGCAGACAGTTCCTTGTGGTCTGCAACCCGGCCTGTTCAACTGTTTTGTTATAGATTACGCCATACATTCTTTTTTGGGCATATGTTCTTAGTCAAAATAACATGCCATCAGCACTTGAACATCAGCAAATGTTCGGGCGGCAGATGGTTGGGGTGGTGGGAGGGTGTTTTTTCATTCTTGTTTTTATGTTAGCTTGACCGGAACAGTCACACAGTCACTTACCCAAAACACTGCATGCAGATACGACACTGCCCACATACCATCTGACAATCAGGCACACCCTCTATATCATGCTTGAGATGACCGGGGATAATAAAAAAATAGATTCCTCACGTGGAATGTCAATGGCCTGGCTTGAGGGATCAAACGTCTTGTTACCCAATTCCTTAAAAGGCATTCCCCTGACATCACCCTCCTCCCCGAAACCCACCTGGCAGGTACAACATGTAACCTCTTTCGTAGGAAAAACTATCACCCAGCAATTTATGCAGGCTTCTCTATGGGCCCTAGGGGAGCTTTAGTGTTACTACACAAATGTCTTCCCTTCACACTGGCCTTGGTAGAACAAGACTGTGTGGGATGAAATTATCGGTTACTGGCAGTATATCCCCCTCCGCCACTCACAGCAGAACTACTCGATGACATAAGTATAATTGCAAGCCATCGATCTGATTTATGGGGCCTTGGTGGTGACTTTAACAATGTCATGGATGTGGCACTAGATCGTACACACATGCGAGGAAGGACCACCAAGGTACCCACGAAACTGGCAGCTTTTGCCTGCGCACTTCGCCTAAGTGACGTGTGGCGAGAACTTCACAAGACACCGCAGATATTCCTTTCACTCTGGGGTCCACGTCTCTCTGTCAAGGCTGAACCATTTTTTTCTCCTGACACTAGAAGCACACAGGGCGGTTACCGCAAACCTGCTTCCTCAGGGAATCTGTGATCACTCACCCTTGATGTTGGAGATAAGCACGAATAGACCCACTCCACCCTCCTAGTTCGTAGACCATATCCAGGGTAAAACTGCTGAATACTTTGAGATTTATGATGGTAGTGTAGACAGCCAAGAAGTGATGTGGGGTGCTTATAAAATGGTGCTCCCGAGAGAAATGTTCTCCATTTTAAGGAACAGGGAATCCTTTCATCCGATTTACGCAAAGCTAATAACTGATTCATCCCCAAGCCAGGGAAACCCAACTATCCATCTCCTATAGACCAATTTCAATGATTAACGTTGCAATGAAAATTCTTGCAAAAGTTCTTACACCTAGACTGCAAGAAGTAATCTCATCCCTAATTCACCTGGATCCAAGGGGCTTTATGCAAGATAAGTCGACGCATATGAACATTCGTCGACTACACCTAATGATAGAGCGGGCACCCGTCCTTCGAGAACCCTTTGCACTACGAGTCATTGACTTCGAGAAAGCTTTTGATTCAGTGATTTGGGAGAGTCTCTGGGGAATTACGTGAAAGTTGGGATTTGGAGAGACCATCCTAGGTTGGGTCTGGTTATTATAAGAGTCCCCACTGGCAGAAGTCAGGGCCAATGGCTGGCCCTCCAAAATGTTCTCGTTGGATAAAGGGACGCATCAAGGATGCCCCCTGTCCCCATTACTATTTGCAATTGCCACTGACCATCTTGCCGCCCTGCTCCGTCAAACTGAATCATGGGCGGGGTTTAGGAGGCATGGAGGCGAGGAGGACAAGGTATCCCTATATGCTGACAACCTCTTATTAGATCCAAGTGATCTGGCCCGCTCGTGTCTAATCGTCAAATACTAGATCAATATGGCGCATTCAGTGGATTACGAGTTAACTGGTGCAAATTGGGTCTTCTTCCCAATCAAAGGAGCGGACCAAACCCCCCCCGCCCCCCCCACCCTCCAGGCTGCCCATACCATATACAATACGGTCAGTTCCGCTACCTAGGGATTCAAATTGCAGTGGATCTTTCTGAATAACTCACCCACAACCTACACCCGAAGATTGACAGTATTCTTAGGATTCTCCTGTGGGGAGGGGGGACATCCACGAATTGCTCTTCCTAGACTACGACGCTCGATCTGGGAGGGAGGAATAGGGCTACCACACCTTAAATCATATTACTAGGTGTTACGCTCACCTGGCTCCCACAGGGGCGTCGGTTGGACCCGGACTGCTGCGGCCTCCACCCACGTGATGCGTAGTGCAGCGATGACTGACTGGATCTGCCCTCCTAATCTTGTCTGCTTGACCCGTAGAAATATTCTCCTACAAGTGGAGAGATGGATTTAGCCACTTGTGGATTCAAGTGATAGCACCCCCACTGTCCTCCCCACTAATCACCTCTGAAGTGCCCTCTCAACAATCTCACCTTATATTCTTGAAGGATGAGCCCTCCATCCTGCGAAGCACGTAGGGGCGCGTTGATGACCAGTTACTTCACTGGCCTGAAGATATTGGAAGAGTTGTAGACGAACCCTGACTCCAAAAGGTCCTGGCAAAGAGCTGTAAGTATATAGTTCGTAAGAGTTAAAAATGTCTGGAATTCACTCCTCTCCAATTCCTCTTTTTATCTTGCAGCTTTGACCCAATAAGAAGATTGACAGCTGAAAGCGCTCCAGTAAAAGTCTGTGTTACCCAACACTGTCCGGTAAATAATGCCAAGGGTTAAACTTGCTGCGTTCTCCTTTTCTTACAGGTGCGGCATAAGAAGATGTGGCGTGCTGATGAATAATACCTCTGGCGGTAAAATCAGGTAAGCATATGGCAGCTAAAGAGATTGTCTCTGTCTGTTCTCTCTGCTCACCTTGTTGTTTCTCGTCCCCCTTAGGTGCCGGGATTCGGCGATGTAAAGATGGAGACAGTGCCGGACCGAAGAGATGCTGCGTGGAACGGTGAGTATGGCGCGGCACTGCTGCTGGCGATGCGACGCGTTTAAAACAAAGTCTTTCCTCTGGTTTGAAGATGCGATGAATCCGGAATCAGGTAATACTCTTGTTCTAACCTTTGCTTCTTTCCTTCTTTCTAGGTGCTCCAGGTTCGAGGCGGGCGTGGCAGAAAGCTGGATGCTGCTGCTGGCACGGTGAACGTTACGCTCCTGGATGCAGAATAACGCGAAGCGTGTGCTGCTCTTCGGGCGTGGTTTAAATAGCCTCCAAAGTAGTCCCAGGTAGGTATTCCTCCCCGACCACACCAGAGTAACAAAATAGTCCCTAAGGTAAAGTAAGCCCTTCCAGGCCTCACATGAGCTTGGATCTTCTTGCAGCATGGTCTGCATCAGGTAAGTGTGCACCTATGAGCCTGGCACCTATGGCGCCAGGACTGATGTCCCATATGAGCCTGGCGCCATAGGCACCAGGACTGAACCCAGACAGCCCCTAGCAGGGGTTACTGGGTTTTCTAAAGGCAACATGATGCCTGCTCCCAGGGCTGATGGACGTGGTCTGGATGCCCGGGGGTATGCATCATGACACTAGGTGAGTGAGGTGACTGTCGTCAATGATGTGATTCATGGAGACCGGGAACTTCTGCATGTTCGGGCTATGGTGAGGGGACTGCAGATAGGTCACCACTCATGAACATACCAACCCATCGGTAGGTCCTCCTCCCCCCGGACGATGGCAATACACACTGCATTAATATTGAGGGAGGCCCACAAGCATATAGGTTGGAATAATAAGGTGACCCCAGTACAACCCTTATGGAAAAATAGTAACTTGCCAGAAGTAAACAAGCTACCGGTCTGGTCGGAATGGGTGGAGGCCGGGGTTGTGACGGTTGGGAACATGCTCACCAAGGGAATTGTCACCCCTTTTGAGGAGCTGAGATGCATATTTGGACTCCCAGACAGTATCACTATTTACAACTTACCCATGCATTGCACATGCATCTTCCCATACTGTCAGACATGCCACCGTGTATACCATTAGGACACATACCAACCAAGGTCACTTCCATAATGTATAATGTCATAACCGCATTTGCATCGCCAGAGATGTCTAGCCTTAAAGCAAAATGGGAAACGGATATAGGGACCATTGAACTGGAGGACTTGATACTGGAACTGATGTGTCCACGTGAGATTGCAATCCCCTCTAGACTTAGTCTGATACAATGTAAGATCTTACATAGGGTGTATGTTAGGCACGATCGTATTTAGTACCCTTTGGGTGGCACTACAATAACCTAGACCTCCTGGCAATAGGGACCAAACCTTTGGTAGACGTCTGAACTACACAGGTTGGTAGTGTGGTCGAGCAGCCAGGCTCATCTCAAGAGGGGTAAACATGAGCGGTAAGGTTGTGACACAGTTTCACAATACAGTTATCCAAATAAACACTTACACTCAAGGTTTCTTGATAAAATAATTATTAATGTATTTCACAGTCAGTTATATAAGCCTTCTTCAGAAAGGGAGCAAAATGTCTAACACTTAAAACACACTAAATTTCTCTAAATCAGATGACACTCATTGGGGATGGCACACAGACACTTCCTACCCCCCCAGGTGACTTAAATAGCTAGGACACCGTGGACATTGATTCATCACTGGTACATTTAGAGCAATACTGAGTTAGGTGAAAAAGATAGAATAGAGGAATAAAAAGATAGAATAGAGGAATAAAACAAAGATTAACAAATAACTCAAACAGGCAAGTACTTTTAAACACCTTCCAAAGCACAAAGTCAGAGGTAAAGAGGAGTCTCTCGGGGATCCAGGACAGCCAATGTTAATTGCACAATGTCAAGGGGAGTTGAAGATCTTCTTTGCAGGTAGGTAAAAAGTCTTGCACAATGTTTGTAGAAATGTTTTTTGAAAATAGAACACTTGACGGGCCACAAGCTGAGAGGCTTGTGAGGGGCAAAGCTTTTAGCAACTTTGCGAGGTAACCAAGACAGGTCTCAACTGAGAGCAAGTAAGGCTACACAACAAGAGGCAAGTGCTCTTTGACTTTACAGTACCTCTTGTTAGAATAAATGGGTCGAACTGGCTTCTGTTCTTGTAAAGCTCAGCAGATCCTGCTGTTCCTGGGCCTCAGTCGTGGCGGCAAGAGGGGGTATGTCTGGGGACTCCTGCTCTGCAATGGGACAGTCAGCTGCAGCAATGGGAAAACTTAAATTCAGCGGTCCTTCAGTGTTTCAGCTCCTTACGTCTGACAGCAAATAGCAACACTGCACTTCTCGGATACCACTTCAGACTTTCCTTAATTCTGGGTGTCCAGCATTCTGTTGAGGTGACTCAGGCTTGGTCAGTCCTGCAACAGGGAAGTCCGGAGGATCTTCCTAGCGCTCGAGTCCGACTTAAAAGCAACGCATATAATCTGGTGTTCCTCTCCCTGGCTCTTCGATTCCAGCAGCAACTGCAGTGGAAATGCAACCAGCTTCGAGAGGATGTCCAGACGGGCTTACTTTGGAGTTGATTGGTCCCACCAACTCAAGGAGGCGAATGCGGAGCTTCAACACAGCAGAAGGGCTTCACCGGGCAAACCAATAGTCCAGGAGTTGAAGAAGACGTCTCTTCCAAATTCTTCTTCGGATTCCTTCGTCCAGTGGTCGACTCTGCCTTCCAAGCCAAAAAGCCTCGCCTTTTATTCAGGTTTCTCCCTTTCATTCCAGTCTAGCTGTCAATCACACAGCAGGGTGGCTGTCGTTGCCGGACAGCCAGCCGGCCAATCACCTTTGGGTGCATTCCTGTAACAAGAGGATTAAGCACAGGGAGTTTCGGGCACCTGCCTCACTTCCTGCCCCTCCCAGACATACTGGTGCCAGAGGCGGGCTTCACTCATGAATCCCGCCAAAGACAAAACGAACAAAGAGACCAAACCTGGTTTGGCGCGCAGAGTAAATCTCAAGGAGGACCGTTCCAACAGAAAATGGTGAAAAAAGACTGGGGCCATTTTGACGAAATGGGCACCCATGGGAGCCTTGCTGTGGTAAACACTGCCGCCAGCCATTAATTGTAGAAAAGGTAACATAAAAATGTTACATGAGAAACTAGACAAAGGGGATACTGTGTAACCCCTCCAGCACCCTATTGTAAAATAGTGTGTGCAGGGTATAGTCAATTTCACTTCACTGGTCTTGGAAACAGTAGTTTTACCAAAATAAGGTATTTAAACCTTTGGGAAATCCAAGAGACTTCCCTGTGCCACTGCATCGAAGGTGCTGTGTGACACAATGTAAAGATTATGCCTATGGAGTTTGTCAGACTCCAAAGTTAAAAAGAACACAGAAATTAAATCACATTAAAATTACATGATAGATAAAAAGTCCTAAAGTCCAGAAAAATAGCTGGGGCTCTCTAAGGCAGAAGGGAATTAGAACATTTCTAAGAATTCTCCCTAACACTCGTCCCCCCAGACTTAGGGACAGGAGGAGTTAATCCACTCCTGGATGAATCTCCTTACTCAAGTCGGTCATACTTTCTGGAGAGACCATGAGCATTTTGGTGATTACATCCTGACCTATGTTCTATAGTAAACTCAAACCCCTGAAGGCTGATTGACCATCTTAGCAGTTTAGGATTCTCCCCTTCTTCTGCAATAACCATCTCAAGGGTTGGTGGTCTGGTTGAATGATAAAAGTAAATCCATACAAGTAAGGTCTAAACTTCTTTAAAGACCACACAATGGCAAAACATTCACATTCTATGGTTGCCCACCTTCTTTCTCAGTCCTTCAGTTTCCTACTGATGAAGCAGATAGGGTGTTCCCTGCCTTTCTCATCCAGCTGACACAGAACTGCACCTATACCTGTATTTCGTTTGGACAATAAAGGATTGGATGTAGTCAGGAGCTCTCAAGACTGGAGCTTGACAAAGGGTTTTCTTAAGTCCTTCAAAGACCTTGGTGCGCTCCTCATTCCACCTGACCTTCTTGGGGAATTTGGATGAAGAGTTCACATTAAAGGGAGAGGCTATGGTCCAATAGTTCTCTGTGAAGTTCCTATAGTAACCAGTGAGACCTAGAAATGCTCTCACTTGGGTTTGAGTAGTAGGGGTGGCCCAGTCTTGTACAGCTCATACTTTGCTAGGCAATGGCCTTATTACACCTCCCCCTACCTCATGTCCAAGGTAGACCACTTTACTCTGACCAATTTGACCTTTGTTTGCCTTTATGGTCAGTTGGGCCTGCTCAAGAGCCTGCAATACATATCATAGGTGGTCAATGTGCTCTTTCCAAGTAGGGCTGAACACAGCAATGTCATCCAAGTATGCCATGCAGAAGTCCTCCATCGCAGTTAGAACATGGTTTACCATCCTTTGGAAAGTAGCAGGTGCATTCTTTAGTCCAAAAGGCATTACCTTTATCTGGTAGAGGCCTCCTGGGGTTGAAAATGCAGTTTTCTCCTTGGCATGGTCTGTCAGAGTGGTTTGCCAATAGCCTGAGGTTAGGTCATATGTACTGAGTTATGCACCAGTTCATCTGTTTTAGGTAAAGGATGGGCATCAGTCGTGATGACTGCATTAAGGGCTCTATAGTCCACACAGAATCTCAACTCCTTTGATTCTGCCTTTGACACTAGTACAACAGGACTAGCCCATTGACTTGTAGATGGCTCCCGTACCTCTAGATCAAGCATCTTCTTGACCTCTTCCTTTATGTGGGTTCTTACATGGTTTGACATTCTGTACCCCCTGCTTTTGACAGGTAGACAGTCACCAGTGAGAATATCATGCTGGCCCCAAGGGGTCAAGCCTGGTGTCAATGAGAACAGGGAGGCAAAGTGATTTAACAGAACCTTGCACTCCTCCTGTTGGTCCAAAGTCAGATCAGACGAGATAACTCCTATTTTTCCATCTAAAGGCTGTCCCTTGAGAAGGTCAAGCAGAGGTTCACTCCTTCTCTTGATCAGATGCTAAGAGCAAAGCTCCCATTTCTGGTCTGGATACATATGCCTTTAGGTGGTTGATGTGAACGACCATGGGGGCCTCCTTGGATTGCCCAAGTTCACCAAATAATTGACCTCTCCAAGTTTCCAAGGGCCCAATCCATTTGTCCTGTAAGGCCCTCTGTCTTGTAGGTACCATAACTAGAACTAGCTGGTCTTGAGCAAACTCAACCATGTTGGCCTTCTGGTCATGACAATGTTTAACCAGAGCCTGATCTGCTTTCAAGTTTTCTGAAGCTTCTGTCATCATGTGTGTCATTCCCCTTCTGAGACCTAACACAAGGTCAGTGACTCTCACTGACTTTTGTGTGGGAAGGAGCACTCTCCAAGCCCTCATTGATTAGGGCCAGTGGACCTCTAACCGGATGACCACAGAGGAGCTCAAAGGGGCTGAAGCCAACCCCTTCTTGAGAGACTTCTCTATAAGCAAAGAAAAGGCATGGCAGTAGAAGGTCCCACTTTCTTCTAAGGGGTTCTTCTAAAGCACCCATCATGCTCTTCATAGTTAGATTAAACCTCTTCACCAACCCATTGGTTTGGGAATTGTAGGCTTTTGACAACTTGTAGGTCACTCCACAGTTTTGCCACATTGCTTGCATGTAGTGGGACATAAAATTGGTCCCCCTGTCTGAGATAACCTCCTTAGGAAAAACCTACCCTGGTATAAAAAAAACAAGTAGGGCCTTAGCCATTGCCTGAGTAATAACATTTCTCATAGGTATTGCTTCAGGATACCTGGTAGCATGGTCTACCACAACCAATATAAATCAGTTGCCTGAAGATGTGGGAGGGTCTAAGGGACCAACAATGTCGATTCCTACCCTCTCAAAAGGAACTCCCACCACTGGGAGAGGCACCAAAAGCTGCCACATTCTTTGCTCCACTCTTGCCAGATGTCTGACACGTGTGACAGCTTCTACAGAATTTATCTACATCAGACCCCATCTTGAGCCAGTAGAACTAAAGGGAAATCCTTTCCTTGGTCTTCTTAAAGCTTAAATGACCAGCTAAATTAATCTCAAGGGCTAACTGTAGAAACTGGAGTCTCACCTCCTGAGGCCCTACAAGTCTTCTGTAGTCCCCTGGGGTAGACTCTATTAGGCACCTCCTCCTTTACAGTCCCTGGCTCTTGCCCTTCCAGCTGGGAAGCTGCCTGTTGGCGAAGTCCTTCAAGAGTAGGACCCTCTCTTTGACCTCTGCTGAAGTCTGCCCTACAGGGCCCACCTCCTGCAAGCAAAGTCTGCAGCTCAGGATGGTCTTTAGGATTCAGATCTCCAACAGGGGGCAGGTCTTCTTCCAGTTCTGTTTCACTATTAACTGTTTCAACCTCCTTTGGTTGGTCCTCCAACTCAGCCTCAGCTGGTGGACGGGTCACAAGTGTGACCTTGGACTGTCCTCTCGAGGAAGTCCTTGTTTGTGCACAGGAGTGACACTTTCTTCTTCCAGAGACCTTGGGTTTCCCCTTTCTCCTTCTTGGAATTAGAAGTTTGTTCTGCATGTGGAGTGGGTGTTATAGGTACCTCGGTGTAGGAGCAATGAAAGGGTCAGATTCTTCAGCAGTGTTTTGGGTCTGCAAGACCTCACCATCATGAAGTCACTAGAAAGAGAAGCAACTATCCCAAAGTCATCCACTACTTCACTATTCAACGTGGGGGCCTGCACACTCCCTGCCTCTTTGTAGAAGCAGACTCAATTTTTGCAAGGCATTAAAAGTCAGAACCCATCCATAGTAAATAGCACAATGGATTCAAGGCAGGGGCTGGGCATACCGTACACCTCTGGATCTGAACCTGCTAACAGAAGGGGCAACCTGTTTAAACCGTCCCTTTTTCTTGGGGTCTTTAGCATTCAGGAATGCACACATGTGGCCTGAGGACACAGTGGTGAAAAGCTTGGGCTTTGATGAATGCATTTGTGTGCGCATTGGTGCCTGGAGACCTGTTCTACAGAACCAGACAGGGGCAAGTGCTAGAAGCAGAAACATAGTCTCTTACCCCTGTGATAAGCACCTGTGGGGAAAGGGGGAAACTCCAGAAGTGTTCCTGTACTGGATCTGTTTCACATCCGAGAGCGGCCAGTCATTAGCCATTATGGGAACCAAGGGGTGGACCCAAGTGATATTTGTGTGTGTAATATATGGGATACATTACTCACCGTAATCGTATTTCTGATGCTTGTATCTGCTTAGATTCACATGCTGTGCATAGGCCGACATCTAGTGGAAGCTGCGGAGTATTACAGTTTTTCGAAACTCGAAAATGGGCGTCGAATCAGGGCGTGCCAGTAATACTATCCCTAGTGTGACGTCCACTGTACCCAAGATCCCTCACGCGTCTAGGATCCTCAGATTGTATTTTTTCTGACATGAGGTAGCATGAGGAGTAGCGCGAGTACAGATAATCCAAGCAGATAGATAGAAAGGTAAGACTACAAGCAACCATGCGCCTTCTCTCAGAGGGGAGGAAGGGTGGATCGCATGTGAATCTAAGCAGATACAAGCATCAGAAATACGATTACGGTGAGTAATGTATCCCTTCTGAGGCTTGTGGAATCTGCTTAGATCACATGCTGTGCATAGATTAGCGAGCAGTACCTGAAGAAGGAGGTGGGATGTGAGAAGGGTCATGAGCAAATAAGTGTCTTAGAACCGCTTGTCCCACTTGTGTATCTGCCTTGGAATGGGTGTCAATGCAGTAATGCTGAGTAAAAGTGTGAATAGAGCTCCAAGTAGCTGCTTTGCAAATGGTGTCAAGGGGTACATTTGCAATGAAAGCCAGAGTGGCCCCAATGCCTCTAGTAGAGTGGGCTCTTGGCGTGAAAGGCAGAGTTCTTTCAGAGAGTGAGTAACACAGCTGGATACAGTTAATAATCCACTTCCAGATGGCACCTTTAGAGACGCGATCCCCCTCTCTGCCTGTAGCTACGGAGACAAACAGTTGATCTGTTTCCTTAGCGGTCTGGTTTTATTTACATAGTAGAGGACCACCCTATGCACATCTAGGGTGTGTAGTTTCACCTCAGCCGAGCTTTGAGGGTCCTGGAAGAAAGCCAGAAGCTTGATGGACTGGTTTACGTGGAATTTAGATATAAACTTAGGTGAGAACCTAGGATGTGTGCGTAAAACCAGTTTGTCTTTATGGACAGTAAAGAAGGGATCCTGCACTGACAGAGCCTGAATTTCACTGACCCTTCTTATAGAAGTAATAGCTACTAAGAAGGCCGTTTTATAAGTCAGGTGTTTGAGACTGCTTTTATGCATGGGCTCGAAAGGGGGGCCCATGAGCTTAGATAGCACCACATTAAGGTCCCACCCTGGTGGTGGGTCTGAAATAGGAGGGTGAAGTCTCTTTACTCCTTCCATGAAGGCTTTAACTACTGGTACTTTCCACCACGAGACCTTGTTATGGGAAGTGGTGTATGCCGACAGGGCTGCCAGGTGTTCTTTCAGTGAGTTAAAAACCAATCCTGCATCTAGCAGGTGGAGCATGTATGTAACAATAGTGGAAGGAGTGCAATCAACTGGGTTGATTTGTCTACTCTGGCACCAGATAACGAATCTCTTCCACTTGTCAAAGTAGCAGTGCCTTGTGTTTGGTTTCCTAGATTCCTTTAGGATGGCCATACACCTCTGTGGTAAACTGAGATGTCCAAACTCTATGACCTCAGGAGCCATGCTGCCAGGTTAATTGAGTTGGGTTGCTGATGCACTGTTTGACCTTGGTGCTGGGACAGTAGGTTGTACCAGGCCGGAAGTTTGATGGGCTCGCACACCGCCATCCTGCGTAGGTGTGGGAACCACGGTTGTCTTGCCCACATGGGAGCAACTAGGATGAGCGTCATTGACTCTGTTCATCTTGTTGACCACCTTCCTGATGAGGAGTTGGTGGAAAAGCGTACGCAAACATCCCTGACCAGTTCATCCACAGGGCGTTCCCCTGGGAGTCTGGTTGGGGGAACCTGGATGCAAATCCTGGGCATTGTCTGTTTTCGCTTGTGGCGAATAAGTCTATAGTGGGGAAACCCCACTGAGAGAAGATATCTTCTACGACCTCTCTGTGTAGAACCCATTCGTGTTCCTCTGGGAGGGAGTCTCTGCTCAGAGCATCCGCTAGGGAATTGAGCTCCCCTGGAACATGTTGTGATGACAGGAAGATGTTCCGTCTGAGTGCCCATATCCAGATTTTCTGGGCAAGCTTGGAAAGATTTGGCGAACGAGTCCCTCCTTGCTTGTTCAGGTAGAACATGGCTGTCGTGCTGTCCGTCCGGATTTGCACTGACAGGTTTAGTAGGTGGGGCTCGAACGCTTGAAGCGCTCTGAATACTGCCAGAAGCTCTAGCAGGTTGATGTGGTTCTTGGCCACTGAGGGAGACCAGAGACCCTGAAGCTGTGTGGTGGAGATGGTGAGCTCCCCACCCCGTCAGACATGCATCGGTAGTGACTACTGCCTCTACTTCGGGATCGTAAAAGGGTTTCCCCTGCGCAAGATTCTCTCTTGTCCACCAGTGAAGACTTTGTACTAGTGTTGGAGAAACGACCACTAGATCGTCCCACTGACCACTTGCCTGAGACTACTGTTTCGCCAACCATTCCTGCATGGGACGCATGCGCAGGCGCGCGTGGGGGACCAGGTAAATATATGAAGCCATCATGCCCAGCAAACGCATAGCTTTGTGTACCGTTATTTGGTGACCGGACTGATGTTGCGGAATTTGCAGTAGTATATTCCGAATTCTTTCCTCTGAAGGAAATGTCAACCCCTCTTGAGTATCTAGGATTCCTCCTAGGAACTGTTTGGAGGTGCTTGGCACCAGGCTTGACTTTTTCTCGTTGATTGAGAAGCCTAATTCGTGGAGGAGGTCGATAGTCCTTTGAATGTTTGTCCTGCAAATTACTGGGGTTTTCCCCGTTATGAGCCAGTCGTCCAGATAAGGGTACACCGGGATTGCCTCCCTGCGTAGGTGTGCAGCCGCCACCGCCAGCACCTTGGTGAATACCCTTGGTGCCGAAGCTATCCCGAAGGGCAGTACCTTGAACTGGTAGTGCCGACTGTCCACCTTGAAGCGCAAGTACCTTCTGTGCGCTGGGAACATGGAAATATGTAAATAGGCATCTTTCATATCCAAGGTTGCCATGTAATCCCCCTTTTTTAGGAGGGGGATTACCTCTTGTAGCGTAGTCATTCGAAACTTTTGGGGCTTGACATACTTGTTGACAGGCCGCATTGTCAAATCTTTTTTTGGCACAAGGAAGTAAGTTGAATAAATAGCCTTGTTTACCTGGTGTCCCGGGACGAGTTCTATCGCGTCCTTTGCTAGCAGATTGGCGATCTCCTCTAGGAGAATCTTCTGATGCTCTAAAGCATGTACTCTTTGTCATGGAGGATGGTTCCGGGGACGCTGCAGTAGTTCTATACAGTACCCTGCGGATACTGTTGACAGCACCCATCTGTCTGATGTGATCCCTTCCCAAGCCTGGGTGAAGTTGGAAATGCGTCCCCCTACTGGGGTTGCGTGAGAAGGGACCCTGAACTGAGCATCACTGCTTTGGTGGAGGCGTGCCGCCTCCTCTACTGGGGCTGCCTCTGCCTTCACCACGTCCTCTCCTATTACCCCTGCCGTAACCCTGGGTAGACTTTTGGCTGTTGTTGTTCCACTGTGTACCCTGCCCCTGGGAATAGTTTGATCCTCTCTGGGAATTTTAGCCGCGTGGGCGACGAAAATTTCCATTCCCTCTCTGGTTAGGGGGTTTATTGGTTAACTGGCCAAGGGACTTCAGTGTCTCATATTCGTCCTTGGCATTCTTCAGCGTGTCCTCGACCGCCTTACCAAACAGATCGGCTTCCACCGGTTTGTCCAGCAATGATGCCTGGGTTTCTGCTTTAAAACCAGACTGCCGTAACCACGCATGTCTCTTGATAACAGTACCTTCTGCTATCAATCTGCCTGCGTGGTCCGCGGCGTCAAAGGTTGCTTTTAAAATGCAACCAGACACGGCTCTACCCTCGGCTGAAATTCGTGCTAACTGGCCCTTTAAGGGTTCTGGTGCAGAGGCTATGAGTGCCGCGACCTCTTCCCACTGATGGCAATTGTAGCTGGCCAACAGGGTGGTGGAGTTTGCAATCCTTGCCCGATAGGTGGACGTTGAGGCTACTTTCCTGCCGAAACCATATCGTTTTTTGCTCTTCTTGTCTGGAGGAGCTTCGGACGATGACAAGGGTGTTCCAGCCCTCTTACGAGTGTTAATGACAACCAGGGAGTCTGGCTTCAGATGTCCTCTTATATAGAGAGGGTCAGACTGGGCTGCCCTGAAAAGTTTTTCAACTCTGGGATTGACTGCTCTGGTGAGGTTCGGGCTCACCAGGGACAGGTCTATTCTTCGCTGAATAGACTTAAGGATACGGATGGTCTGGGCAACAGGCCTCCTTTCTCCCACTAACTCTTCGGCGAAGTCCGTCTCCTCCTGGACACCGTGGGTGTTAATATGGAAATGTTCTGCTGCTCGTGCGAGAACCTCGTTCAGGAGGGGTTGCTTATCGACAGGGGAGTCGGTAACCGGGGTTTCAGGGTCCTCCTCTTCCTCTTCTTGGTCCTCATCATCCCCATAGTAGCCCGTCCCGGTTTGTTCTTCTACCATGCCAAATTCTTGATCCTCACCAAAGGAGGTCTCTCCTTGGTACTGTGAGTATGGCTGTGAGTATGGTTGTACATCGAAGGGGTCCGAAGACCTCATAGGTGTTCCGAACCGGGGCTTCTTACTCGAGGGGATAGGATCATTAGAGCCTGAGGGTGTAGCCCCTTGTGGATTATATGAAAGGAAATGGTCTGGATTTTTATCATAAAAGTCTGCCAAAGAAGACATTCTTGACATTACCCTATGTCATCACTCGACCATTCTTTGGAACTTGGAGTGACTCTCTCAGAAAGTCTAGGAGACTTATCCTGAGTAGATTTGCTGGTTTTAGAAATAGCAGCAGACTTGGCCTTGTCTGTCTGTTTAGGAGGAGTGGAGTGTTTCACAGGTGTGGAAGAGTGCAGAGGCTGCTTCTTCTGCTGTTTAGCCCCCTCCCCTTGAGTGGAAGAGTTTTCCCTGTCCCTTTGTGGTTTTTGAGGTTTTCGACGCGTGGCGTAGAGGATCGGGGGTAGAGTCCCTGTCCTTCGAACGTGGGGCCGCGCTGATCTTGTCTGCGGGCTCCGACTCCTGGAGAGCGGGCTGGGAGTGGAAGTCGTCTTCGTCCTCCGACGATCAATCGAGAACGCCCAGAGGACACCGATTCGGACCGTTCTCTATGTGCCTCTTTCCGAGAACTCGACGTCGAGTCTCGGTTGGACTTTGTGTGTTTTGTGTGAGTGGTGTGTGAAGCGCTTGTGTCGCCGGGGGTCTTCCCCATAGCCGCCCTGTCGGACGACCTTCCGAGGTCGGGGACCTTCGCTCGGCTTTCTTTCGACGCCGTAATGCCCTCTCCGTCCGAAAGCACGGCGTCGCTGCCATCGCTGAAGGCGCCCTCCGCTGCCATGGCCGCCTGCCTGGCGTGGTGGGCCCAACGCTTCGTCGAACGGTCCTTAAGTGTCTTAGGTTTAAACCTACTACACGCTCTGCAGTTCGCCTCCGGGTGGTCCCTCGGCAAGCAGAGATTGCACGTGGCGTGCCTGTCGACCCAAGGGTATTTGCGATTGCACTTGGGGCAGAATTGAAAAGGGGTACCCTCCGTACGCACCTTGAGGCAGCGGGCTGGTAAGTGTAGGAAAAGTTTAAGGTGTACCTATATACCAAGAGTGTAGAGTATGTCCACCCCCCACTCTCCCTACTTGCAGAGCCAAGGCCAGAGGCCTTCCAAGGCCCGGGCCGAGGCCAGAGGCCTTCCGAGGCCCAAATCCGTCGTGCAGCAGCCGACGGTCGAATTCTTCTCCAGCCGGCGTTGAGTGTCGAATGTTCGACGTTGGGATGGGGAAAGGATGTAAATTAATCGATATTTTAGCAAAAGTATGGCTAAGGCCAGGGGACTCCGCAAAATGCTTCCGACCAGTATGGCGGAAAAAAACAATCTGAGGATCCTAGACGCGTGAGGGATCTTGGGTACAGTGGACGTCACACTAGGGATAGTATTACTGGCACGCCCTGTGTCGACGCCCATTTTTGAATTTCGAAAAACTGTAATACTGCGCAGCTTCCACTAGATGTCGGCCTATGCACAGCATGTGATCTAAGCAGCTTCCACAAGCTTCAGAAATATATATACATACATATCCACACTAACAAAAAACCTTGTTAAAAAGGGACAGTATGGTTAAGTTGCACTACTAAAAAAATATGCAATTCAATGGAAAAACGTTGCTACAGTGAAGTTATGGTTACAGGTAAAACCGAAAACCCCCAGAAATTCGCCAGTTATTGTAAGGTACGCAACCACGACTCACGCTACCACTGTGCACTACAAGGACTAACACCCATGACTGCAATGATGACATCACTGATGACATCAAAGCTGCATTTACTTTTCATGAAAATCCCCCACACACGGGATTGTCATTATAATGTTGGCAGCTAACTATCAAAAGTAATTAAGAGACTGGCCACCTGGGGAAGCACGGATGAGTATCTCTCCTGCGTGAGCTCCGTCCCTGCGGTCCCGATAAGCGGAATGAGCCCCCGCTGAAGGATCCCCCCCCACGAAAGTTCGAAATTCTGTGATCTGAACGGACCCCCCGCAGCTAAGAAAAAACCAGACAAAAATCGGACCCGTTTTGACCGAGAACTCGGCAGTTTCAGAAGTGCCTAGCTGCTGCGCCACAGAGGGTGCGAAGCCTGGCGTAGTGTGGCCCGTGCGATAGGCGTTACCCGCGGTGCGCATCTGTGCCCCAAGCTTGTGGTGGTGATCCCTCACCCGCGTGAGACAGCGAGCCCAAAGACTCCCAAGGATACCAGGCGGCTGCACGGGGTGAGTGAGAGACTTTTACGCAAAACTCTGCAGTACCAGAGCCCGCGCCTGGCGGTGCCGCGTAACACGCGTGACCCTTCAACCCTGCCGCTCCCTGCACAACATACTACGCCAGAGGGAGAAGAGCGGTCGGTTGGACTTCCTCCAATTGCGCACCCCAGAACCACACATACCCCCCGTTTGGGGCCCGCGTTGCGGACACCCATGACTCCCCCCGGAGCTGAACCAAGGAGTTGTCCCACATCATACGAAGTGCTGGAGACCGGAGACAATACGGATCCCACAACCCGAGCATCCTCAGAGGGTAGGGCCCCCTGCCCAGGGGCGTGTGCCTCCTCTAACCAGAACCAGGATTTTGTCGCATGGACCTACACCACAAACTGGCCAGATTTGCCTACGAACCGTACGTCTCGCCTTGCGGATCTACAGGTGCAATGACCACGGACCCATCGGAAGCGGGTGCCGCCGCCACCAAAGGAGACATCGCCACACTATTGAACGAAATAAAAAACATGGGAGCCAACCTCGGCGGCAAGATCGACAAAATCACTCAGAGGATGGACAGATTCGAAGAACGATTGGAAAGTGTGGAAAATAACCAGGCCTCGATTGACACCCTTGAAGTTCAGATGGACGTACGGATCCGAAACATCGAAAAAAGAGAAGTCGAGGCGAGGCTCAAGATGGATGACTTAGAAAACAGAGAAAGGAGAAATAACCTCCGCTTTTTCGGCATTCCGGAACGCGAAGGTGAAACTGAAAAAGATCTCAAAGACACCATCCACGACATCATTAGAATATTGATCGCCGATGAAGACATCGATGAGCCCAAAACCGAACGCATACATAGAGCTGGTGGGCCACCCGGCGGTCCGCGGTCTGTTCTGGCCAGGTTTCATCGATACCAAGACAAAGCTAGAATTCTTGAGAAGGCCAGGTCTGGAGGCCCGCTCACAATCGGAGGCGCTCAAATCACCATCTTCCAAGATCTATCCTCGTTAACTTTAGCCCTGAGACGCCTTTGCAGCCCCCTCACGAAATGGCTCAAGGACCAGGGCACAAGGTATAGATGGGGATACCCCTTCTCGCTTACATTTGAGCACGGCAGCAGGAAAATAGTCCTACGCTCTGAAGACGAAATCAAAGACTGCGTCGTCGATCTCCTCGGTGCAGACCCGCGGAGCAAGGAAGGCGGCGACGACAGACGACCGGGATCGCAGTGGGAGCTCCAGGGCCCTAGGCGCAAGAGGGTAAAGGGATCGAGAAAATTTAGACGCCCCAACAACACCCCCGATCATGATTAACCAAGAGAAGCCGCGCCGGAATTGTGCTAGCTACAGTCATATCTAAAACACGTGGCACTGTCTCCCGCGGGGGATGCAAAATAGCAGAATCACACGCTTTGGTGCCGCTGCGGACAGGGCACCCCCCAGGAATGGGAGATGACGTGGACTCCTGCGGAAAGTCCTGAAAGCCACACGTAACGTTGAAACTTTCACATGTTTATTGTTTTACTGTTGAAATTGCATTATGTTTGGGGGAGGGGGAGAAGAGATGGGGGCTCACCCTTAAGTTACGATGGTAAATTTGCTCGGGACCATAGGTCAACGGTCCCTACTGATGGTCCGCCGACGGACTGCATACTCTCATCCAGTCTGTCCCGGACGCCGTCAACAGCTGCCGATGCAGCACCCCCTGTTTGCAAGCTCAAGCGAGCACCACCAATTATGGTGGAATACGGGAAAAGGGGAGAGAGGTAACGAACACTTGGGACATGTACAGATAACAATATGTTTGCTCCGAAGTATCACAGCCAAGATGACACAGGGCACCCACTTGCCTTTCTGCTCGCTGATGGTGAGAGATCCTAGTCTCCAAACCGCTAATGGCATCACATGAGAAGTCTAAGGGCAAGGGTCTCCTCAGAATTGGGACCATCAATGTGAAGGGACTGAATTCCCCTACTAAGAGATCGCTAGTGCACAGAGAATTCCGAAGATCCGACATTGACATTCTCCTCATACAAGAGACGAAATTTGCCAGAGGAGAGGAGCGAACGGTCCTGGGGAATCGGGGGGGTTTGGAATTCTGGGGCTCTGGCCCACTCAGGAAAGGAGGGGTTGGGATTCTCATCAAGAAGGGAGTAGGCTTTGAGCTAGAGAAGACCTGGTCGGATGTGAGTGGACGAGCCCTCCTGATAGTGGGGAAAATCGCAAGAGTTCAGGTCACGATTGCTACCATATACTCGCCTAATAGCGGGCAAGCTGCATTCCTTCGGAGAACGATTCCCAAAATAGTACTAGAGACTGCAGGCCACCTCATTATAGGAGGCGACTTTAATCAGTGGGTGGACCCATCTGTTGACTGGAAGCCAGGCAACCCCGACACGCGGGCCCAGCATAGAGGGGATCGCACTGAATTCGCTGCCATGATGGAACTTTACGATCTACGAGATGTGTGGAGAATACAACATCCTGACGAAGGGGGTTTCACCTTCTACTCGAACCCCCATCGCACATTCTCACGCATGGACTACATATTCCTCGCACCTGACCTTGCAAGGTCAACAAGTCATACCAACATTGTCCCGACAACATGGACAGATCAAGACATGGTCCTAGCAGATGTCGACTGGGCCGACCTGCCTGCCGCTGGGGGATCCTGGTGATGCAACGAGTCCCTCTGGACCGACGCGGCGTTCAGAAATGAAATGGAAACCGAGATCGAAGAATATTTCAAGACGAATGACAACGGGGAGGTCTCCAAACAGGTGATCTGGGAAGCGGGGAAGGCCACGTGGAGAGGTATATTAATACGTGAGGGCTCCTCTAAAAAGAGAGAGCGTAAAATTGTAGAAAACAAACTCCGCAAAGAAATATACCAGCTGGAAGCGGGAATAAGAGACAAAACGACGGTGGACTCCTCCAAACTAGACATGGCCCAACGTAAAAGAGAGGAACTACGGCTGTTAGAACATGGCCAGCTGGTGCGGAAGTTGCAATTCCTGAAACAGACATATTATGAGAAGGGGGACAAGGCTGATGCACTCTTAGCCGCCAGGCTCAGGGAAAGGAGGGAAGAACGCAAGGTGAAAGAGCCCACCAACCTCGCGATGCATCCACCCCACTCGATACCCGAGAGCTTCACCACTTTTTACGAAAACCTATATACCTCTGAGCTGCTTGCGGCTCACCCTGATATATCCTCTTACCTGTCCCCAATTACTATGCCCACAATATCACACAAAGAGTCCGAACTCCTCGATAGCCCAATAACCGAACACGAGACACGAGAGGCGATCAAACGGCTTACACTGGGGAAGTCACCGGGCGAGGATGGTTATACGGCCGGCTTCTATAAGACCTTCGCTGAGCAACTATCACCCTTTCTCACGGAGCTCTTTAATGAGATAATGAGTTCTGGGATCGCACCAGATTCCTTTAAGAAAGCCCTCATAACTGTCATCCCTAAAGAGGGTAGAAATCCCAAATTATGCGGGTCATACCGCCCCATTTCCCTCCTCAACCTCGATGCGAAGATTTACGCACGAGTATTGGCAGCCAGACTGGAAACTTTAATGCCCAATCTGGTCCACCCTGACCAGGTGGGATTTATCCTTGGGAGGCAGGGCGCCGACACCATGCGTAAAACTCTACACCTTGTCCATGTGGGGCACAGTATATCAGATGACCCGGCCCTCCTATCGATTGACGCAGAAAAAGCCTTCGATAGGGTGGAATGGGATTTCCTGGGTGCAGTACTCCAGAAAGTAGGGATAGGCTCTAAATTCCGTGATGGAGTACGAGCAATATACACCTCTCCCAAAGCATCAATATTTGTGAACGGGGAATATTCCAGATGGTTTGAATTGCAACGGGGGACCAGACAAGGATGCCCACTCTCCGCGATCCTGTTTGCACTTTCCCTGGAGCCCTTAGCCCAAAAAATAAGGAACGACCCCCGAATAGAGGGAATACGGCTGGGAGGGACGGAATACAAGGCAGGGCTGTACGCTGATGATATCCTTCTACACCTAACTAAACCTATGACCTCCATTCCCCATGCCCTAAATCTAATAGAAGAATATGGCCGGTTCTCTGGGTTTAAAGTAAACATGTCCAAATCCATACTCTTTCCACTCCAGGGTACCCCAGATGATAATGACACAAAGTTCCTCCCCTTAGGGCTCAAGGTAGAACACACGACATTACGATACTTGGGCATACAGATCACCAAAACCCTAGACGACCTCTATGAGGCTAACTTCCCCCCGCTCCTTCAAAGCTTTGAGAGAGACCTTGAGAAATGGAGCAAACTGACGATCTCTTGGCTGGGGCGCATCAATGCCGTCAAGATGGTGTGCCTCCCCCGTTTCCTCTACCCCTTTCAGATGTTACCGATAGAGATACCCCAAAAATTCTTTGTGGATGCCCGAAAGATCATGCTGCGGTTCCTCTGGCAGGGAAAAAGACCGAGGATCTCTTATGACACACACATTCTCCCCAAGGATAGGGGTGGATTAGGTCTTCCCGATCTGAGAAAATACTACAATGCCACTCAGTTGCGCGTCCTAATCCCACACTTCAGAGACCACAAACACCTGCAATGGGTCCAGATGGACAACCACTACCTGTCCCCCGCCACAGTGGCAGAGTGGCTGTGGTCACCATACCAACGGGTCCAGAAGAGAATTAAGCACCACCCCATACTATCCACCATATAGACTATATGGCGCACTGGGAAAGAGATGCGAGAAGTTACCACCTGGCCATCCCCGCTCAGTCACTTGTGGTCTCCTGGCATAAATGACCAAATCCCGAACCTAGACCGGTTCCAGTCATGGTACGAGGCAGGCCTGGAGAGGGTGGGACACCTCCAGAAAAAGGATGAGTTTATCACACTACCTGACCTGACAACGGCACTGGGGATAGGTACTCTATCGACATTCCACTTCATCCAGCTAAAAGGGGTGTTAACGAGAACCGGATGGAGAGAAAAACTGAGAAGAGATCTTACCGCCTTTGAGAAACTCCTAGACTCTAGAACAGAAATGAAAGGCCTTATCTCAATAATGTATCAAATGCTATTGGGTGCAGGCGGCGAGACTACGGAACCCCTTAGGGCCAGATGGGAAAAAGACCTCGGCGAAGAGATACTTCCCGAACAATGGGACTTAATGTGCAGAGCTGCGCCTAAATCCTCCATATCCAACCAGTATAAGCTGCATGCAATAAAACTCCTACACCGATGGCAATACGATCCGCTTCGACTCTCCAAAATGTCCCAGTCCATGAGCCCAAAGTGCTGGAGAAACTGCGGAGAAACTGCCAACTACTGGCACATGTGGTGGAGCTGTCCGCACATCAAAGTGTTTTGGACTGAAGTCCTGGGATGGATCAAAGAAGTGGATGACATCCATAGAGAACTTGACCCACACCTTGTTCTGTTTGGTCTTGAGAGAGTCGAGGAGGATTGGTTTCGGGTCAAAGGCCTGGCTCCCCAGCTATTACTGGCTGCGAGGGCCCTAATAGCGACCAAGTGGAAATCCCCTCAGGTTCCAGGTAAGACCGAGTGGATTAAATTGGCCACAAGCATTTATGTAATGGAAACAATCACTGCCTCCCTGCACAATAAATCGGTGAAATGCGAAACTCTATGGATGGACTTCAAGAATACATATATCACACCTACTTAGGACTCCCAACCAGAGGAACCCCCAAAAAACCTGACCGAATGATGCTACACCTAAGGAACACTACAAAGGATGAGACTCTTACTTCCAGCGACCATGGTACTATCGGATGTGACACTGTGTCAATCATATGATACTAATACTTTTGTCAAACTATTGTACTCGTGAAATACACCAACCCAAGTGGGGGGGGGAGGGGTGGGAGTGGGCTTTGGCGAACAGTCAATGAGACACTTCCAGACAATCGGGACTGTCGCACTACCAAGAGATTCTAGTATACTGTTTTACTATGCACTGTTTGTTCGACTTGTACCTCTGGCAGATGTATGATCTTGTTTGAATACTGTTTGCTTCCTTTTGTTTCTCGCGAAACCAATAAAGCTAAATTAAAAAAAAAAAAAGTAATTGAGAGAACTATCATGAGATAAATAGTTCATTAAGCAATGCATAGCTACAAACACCATTGCATTAGAGACTTCTTTCCAGTAGATTCACCTACTCATGAAGAAACAGGCATTGTCTGCAGCATGCACCATAGAGGTGCAATACTCATAATCTTGCCATGTTTTATAGTAAAATGATCAATGCTTTCGTTTTAGATTTTTGCGTACTGTCAAACATTGTAACGTGATACCTCTGTGCATTTCTGCCTTACTCCGAAATTTCGCATCTAGGTGTTCCCCATTGTAATATGATACTTCTGTGCATTTCTGCCTTAGCCTGGGATTTCGCATCTAGGCGTTCCCCATTGTAATGTGATACCTCTGTGCATTTCTGCCTTACTCTGAAATTTGCATCCAGGTGCTCCCCTCTGTTCTTGACTGAAGGCCATTTGTGGTGGACACCCCCCTTTGCGAACTATCATCCTGTTAAATACCATACCCTAGCCCACTCTGCCTAGTATTCAACTGCAGCATTTAGTCTATTCCTCGTAATACCTAGCTCACCTTACCAAATACTTAGCCGAAAGCCTACCTATACTTGATTGACGCAGGAAATAAGCCCCAGCTTGTCTAGCAACAACATTATGTACTCGTACCTGCCCAACCCAGCCCTTCGGAACATCTCTCACCAACCTGATAGGTATACTTAGTACTATTGTATACACTTCTATGCTAACAACTCTGCCCCTAGAGGGCCTAGCTGCCCACACACAATCTATCCCCAAACTCCCTTGCGATATAGCACAGAGAAATTACAGACTTCGGGCACGCCTACCTAAAATATTAGAACCTATCAATAAATATAATATCAATCTGAGTCACCTTCGACCTAAACTACTCCCACCTCTGGTAACCACTGCTCTTCTACGCCGCAAACCCTTTCCTAAAAGAGATAAGCCCACTGCCAACCCACCTCTCACGGTACAGCCAGACCCTGACCTAAAAGCTGCCCTAATCAATGCCAGATCATTAGTCGCTCATGCTACAGACATAGCAGACGTCATCCTAGAAAATGATCTCGACTTCCTCGCCTTTACTGAATCATGGCTCCACGAAGCAGCAGGCCCCGCTCTAACTTTAGCAGTCCCTGACGACTACACTATCCTTAGAGCTGATAGACCAAACGCACGAGGTGGAGGAATAGCGATTATCGCCAAAACTAATCTCTCCATGAGAATCATCTCCACACCTAACCTTAATTCCTGTGAGTCTCTTTCTATCAAACTACCTACTGCCCAGTCTCAAACATTAAACATTCACCTCTTCTACAGACCCCCAGGCCCTATCAGTACATTAAATGAAGATATCACCAATGTTATCTCCGAAAAGTTAAAAAATTCCTCATAAACCCTTGTGCTAGCAGATTTTAACCTAGTGTATAATGATATCAATGATCATCAGGCCACTGCAGTAGCCAATACCCTAACAGAATTAGGCTTCACGCAGAAAGTAAATGTATCCACCCATTCTAAAGGGAGAACTCTTGACTGGATTGCCAGCCACAACTGTAATCTATATATCATAACTATTGCCCCCCCAAATCTGGACGGACCACCATTTAATCTCCTTTACAATTAACACCAAAAGACCCACAGTTCCAACACTTCCTTACTTAACTGTCTACCTGACGATGCTCATCCGAGCCTTCTAGTGGAGGAATTCGATAATGCTATGACCCTTGCTCTCGACAGCAGTGCGCCACTCAAACTTAGGAATAGTAAACCAAAAAAGCACCTGAACTCCTGGTTTACACCCCACCTAAAAAACTTAAGACTCCAGAAAAGAAAATACGAAACGGCATGGAACTTACATCTCAACGCAATACAAAAAGAATATCATCCTGGCCAAACAAGAAACCTATAATAACAGGATTACCCAGGCCAATTCCAGCATGAAGGAGCTCTTCTCCATCCTAAAAGAACTAGAAACTCCTATCATAGCACAGGATGACTCCATCAAAGATAAAACCTGGTGCACAGACATACATCTGGCACTAACCAACAAAGTGTCCAATCTCCAAACCAAAATTGCTTTAAAAAAAGCCTCACTATCAGTCCTAAACCAAACTCCCTTGAACAAAACCTCCACACCCTTACCCAAAGTATCCATCCAATTCAGATTCTCTAAGGTCTCAGTGATTGAGGTAGAGAAAACCATTCTGAGTCTCAAACCTTCCAATTGTAAAGGCGACCAATGCCCAGCACAACTGATCAAGGATGCTGCTAGTGATCTAGCTCCCTTCTTCACCAAACTTATCAATGCCTCCTTTACTACGGGCACTATTCCACATAACTTAAAGGAATCTTGGGTACTCCCTCTTCTGAAAAAACAGACACTGGACCCTAACATTCCCACAAACTACAGGCCCATCACCACGGTGCCTTTCTTACTAAAAATACTAGACAAGGTAGCCTATACCCAAATTCAGAACTTCCTTGAGGTGAACCAGCTCCTTGGCGTCCGCCAATCTGGTTTCCGACCGCAACATGGCACAGAGACTGCCCTTATTGACCTTAAGGCCCAAATTGACTTACTTAGAGACGAGGGTAAACTAGCTCTCCTCCTCCTTCTAGACCTCTCAGACGCCTTTGACCTGGTGGACCATAGAGTCTTGTGCAACCACCTGGACTCTGCGGCCCACTTCTCAGGGGAGGCCATAGCCTGGATACAATCATTCCTTAGTGACAGGACTATGAGAGTGTTCTCCCCCTCAGCGGCAGCAGACTCAATACCCATCACCTGTGGAGTGCCCCAGGGATCTTGTGTCTCGCCAACGCTCTACAACATTTCCACCAAGCCACTCTTTGACGATCTTGACAATCTGGGTGTCACCTACACCAACTATGCAGACGATACTCAGATTCTCCTACCACTTACCGGGGATTACAAAGAAGATCTGGCTCTGGTGAATAGAATCTATAGTATCGTGAAGGCATGGATGGCCAACCACGGCCTATGTTTAAACGATGACAAAACAGAGCTCATCATCATGGGCACCACAGCGCGCATCTCTAAACTTAACCAAAATTATTCAGCATTCATAATTGATGGGAACACTATTAAGGTCGCCAAAGAAGTAAAAACCCTAGGTTTTTCCCTTGACTCGACCCTTTCACTCACCAAACATGTGAACTCACTAGCCTCATCCTCGGCCTATACATGTAAATTAATTTGAGCCGGGAAACCATTCTTATCAGACGACAGCTGTCTCATCCTAGCAAGAGCCCTTATCTTTTCAAAATTAGATTATTGCAACTCCCTTTACATAAGTTCTACTAAACAAACAATCGACAGAATACAAGTGCTCCAAAACATTGCTCTTAGAGCTGCACTAAGCATCCACAAAAGAGCTCATATCTCCGAATTAAGACGGAAACACAAATGGCTATCTACCCAAGAAAAAAATCAACCTCAAAGTTACTTCCCTCATCCACAAATGGTTAAAAAATAAAGCCCCCCGATACCTTACAGAACGATTCAACAGAAAAAACCCTACTAGATCTACTAGAACAGTTAGCCCCAAAAGCCTTTTAGTGCCCAAATTCAAACTAACCACCATTGGAGGATCCAGCTTCCCAGTTAAGGCAGCTCAATTATGGAACTCCCTACCCCATGCACTTAAATCTGACCAAACGTTCTACAAATTCAGACAGAATACAATAAAATGGCTCATTGAGAATGATATGTAAACTGCACTCTCCTATGTACCCACCACATGTTCTGTACCTGATGGAGACTGACCTGCCACTATGCAAGGTTAGTTCGAGGATGATTGTTTGGCTATGCATCGTATGTCCTGTTACTGTCTCACCTTGTGGTGCCATGTTCTTAATGTGTAATGTCTGTAACTAAGCTGTAAACCCAGTTGTTCTCATGCGCCCCGATACCTCAGGGTCTGGTGCGCAAAACAAATAAATAAACAAACATGTAATAAGTAGCTACCAATGCCTCACTTACTACAAAATTGACTACTACACATAAAACAAAGAGACCACAGCGCATACAAATATGAGTATATACAGGGAAAGCAAAGTAAGAAAAAAAACAGCAGTATCACCAGAAAGTGTTCATAACCTAACTGATTATCCTTATGCACAGAAATGATTGCTGTGTTTCAGCCTTGTTGCTTCTACTATGTATATGTATCATATGATGGGCCTGAACCCTAAGGAAAGTAGTATAAGAACATACGAGAAGGGTAAGGTCTACAAATATAGTACCTTTTCAATTTTTAATTCCTGACTGTCAGTGTAAAAAATCACTTGGCCTAGATATGCCAGTGAACAAAAAAAGAGGGAGCCAGACATGTGATGTCATCAATGACATTTGCGATGTCATCTTTGAGGTCATGGGTGTTAGTGCTTGTAGTGCACAGTGGTAGCGCGAGTTATGGTTGTGTACCTTACCATAACTGGTAAATTTCTGGGGTTTTTAGGTTTTACCTGTAACTATAACGTCCCTGTAGCAAAGTTTTTCAATTGAATTGCATAGGTTTTTTTAGTAGTGCAACTTAGCCATAACGTCCCTTTAACAAGGATTTTGTTAGTGAAATGCATATGTTTTTAGTAGGGCACTTTAACCATAACATTGCTTTAGGCTAGTTTTTTCAATGAAGGGGAAATGTTTTTAGTAGCGCAACTTAACCATAACTTCCCTTTAACAAAGTTAGTCACTGAATGTAATAGATTTTCACCACAAAGCCATTGGGTTGCGTAGATGTACAATAATACCGCATAGGAAATTGATGTCTCCATGCCAAGGAGCACAATAACCACAAAATGTACGTCTGAGCGCATATAGTGGCTAGCACACAAACTGCTGGAAACGGCATTAGTTGTCTTAAATAATGCTACCATTCATCAAAGTGAATAAACATGTATAAATAGCACCATGTATGTGCATCACAAGGAGAATGAAGTAAGGTAAGTGGGCAAACTCTGTACTTGTGAAACACACAGACCAAAGGCATACAGTATGCACCATAGTGGAAAAAAAACAGTACACAATGTCACGTCTGCATCCACCAATATTACCACAATGCCGCTACACATGAAAACGAAGAAACAAATAGAGAAAAGAATGCAAAGTGTTGACGGCGAAACGTAAATCCAATGTGGTTAACTACACTGAAATGTCTCCTATTAATGACTAATTTCTGCAGTGTACCACAATAGGAAACCATGATATATATATATTTTTTTTCTTCGCAACAATGCCAAGCACCCAAGAATAGCTGCAAAAGAACATCCCTCTTCCCTAAATAAGTAAGGAAACCAACGGCATGTAGGTATTATGTATCGCTTTATGTACACTTCACATATAGGTTTGTGTGTAAGAGGCCATACTTTACATTGAAGGAACGCATCAATAGCGGCACCTCTTCCACAGCAGCATGTAGCCACACAAAATCTATGAGACACTGTAAAAAGTAATGTACACAGTCAGTACGTAAAAATTGAACAATTGCTAAACAATTGCTAGTACCCCTACCCTGTCCAAATACGGGCGATGTTTCTTACGAAGTAAACGTGTACATGTAAACTGTTTGTGACTGTATGCACATTTGTTGCTTTGGTGCTGTCAATGCATTGTGACTCTGTAGCGCACAATGCTGCCCCAGATGCCTGCAGGTCAGCAAAATGGAGGTTTCCTACTGAGAGTGCATGGGCGACAGGGGCGGCATTTGTTCAATCGCAATGGAAGTGTCCATACGACTACAGAACTGGCCTCATGTCCGCATCTTCTCATTCCCTTTTAAATTAGTTGAAGCGCCGGACGTCTGTCAGTTGCACAGCTATGCGTATGTCATCCTCTGATTCCTGGTAATGCCGCCCCTGTCGCCACGCCTACCGAATCATGCCACACACCATCTCATTTGAAACTGTGCTGCCGCCTACGGATTTCTTTTTGCAAAGGTACCAATTTATGACTGCCTCACGGCTGGCTGCCTGGGTCCCTTTGGGAGTAAGGAACAGGATGCTCCAGTGTACAGTGGGCGTATTAAATACCCCATTGCCTTGTACCAAAAGGTGCTTGTCATTCTAGTACGTGCGAAACTCACGCACCGTCTCTGCACTTAGCAATGTGAGGGTACGTAGCAAGTTCCTCACTGCCGTTTGCACAAGTGCATAAAATGTTGCACTGCATATATGACAATCAGTAGTGACTCTACAAAATATGAACGCTGTTGCTGCTTGCTTAATCTCAGACAGTTGCATGTGAGCACAAAGAAGTAAACCACAAAATCTTGGAATCTCAAACATTAACAGTCTCGGTTACAAATGTATTGTGGCTGCGTGGCGCTGCCTGAACAACTGTCTTATTGCGCTTCCTAGTGAGACTGCCTGATGAAAAGCATTCCTATGTGGCAAAATGTACTCATCTCCATAAATGCTACAGATACCACTAATATTGTATCAAGTGAGGGAATTGTTGCCTGGATGCACAGATTGCTATATTAGAATACATACAAATAGCAGTTTTGGGCATAATATATGGCATAGAAATGGTGCCCATCAATAAGTACAACAACAAATTACCCGTGGTGAGACATTCACACATGGCAGCACCACTGCACAAGCTGTGTAGCGAGTAGTGCATGAGACGCTGGATGTGTACATTCGCTGTTCTATTACAGTGGCCCTTTGTTCACAGGCAAGACGAAAGGAACACAGTCCGTATTGGAACGTAGTTCCAATCGACTGCTTTTAATCGTAATGCATGTCCAAGTCCCTGCCCACCCTTTGCAGTAGCTATTCCAATTACCTGCTAACATCATATACAGTACTGTAATATTCCGTTGGTGACTGATTTACAAACATTACGCTTCCAACACATTCTTGCTCACACCACACCCAGAAGCCTTATTGCACAATGTCGTACCTTCCACAGACCCAGTTCCATGCGCGCCATTTTGTGAATGGGCCGGATGTGCATGTGGAATCCTGGAAGTAACAGGGTTTACGCATACTTTTCGTGCTGTGTGCAGAAGTGGCTGAATACATTTCAACCAGGATAGCGGATTTTATATGTAGCGGTGCCTCTAAAAAGAGGCTGTCGCCGTTTGTATGTGTAGATGCTTTTAAGGGAACTCTCTGTGGTTTCTATAGAGATTTTTATATTTGTGCACTCCGCCCATTCTTACAACAACCACCTCACGGCATCCTGAACATGTAACTGCAAAACACCACTACCAATATTGCCCAAAGAAATGCCATTGTCATGCAGTAAGACTGTATTTTATGAAGCCATGTGCTGTGAAATGATGTAGCAGAAGCTCTTGTGTTACAATCTTACCTCTTTATTACTGCAGCAAAATCAGCAGTGCAAAACCGACAACAAGTGCAGCATTTAGTCTAAAGGTAGCTGGCCTTCAACAGTGCAGGGTGATGCAATGATATGCAGACTCTGGAGTCATTTACAGTTCATTTGAGAGGAGGCCCGGAAGTTCGACCTGCTCGGTGTCCTCTGCCGGCTTAGTCTGAGTCGTTGACGGCTTTGTGTCCTTTCTTTCGGGCTCTTCAGGGGTCGCCCGAGTTCTGTCGAGACTTCAGCGTCATGCGAGATCCAACAGAATGATGTCAATCTTGCAGAAAAACATGGCAGCATCATACAAAACTTTACACATTTTTCCATTGCTGACACATCTTCCGCCCTATCCCAGGGAACAAACTGCATTAGACCAAGTGCATAGTCTTGTTAGTGGTATGGATAATACAAAGGAGTTTTGCTTTTTATACAGATTTTTCTTTTCCTGTACTCAGCACATTCTTAAAGTAAGGTTTTCAATGCATCTTGTAAATGCCGCAACAAAATACCATTGCCAATGTTCGACAAAGACATGCCATTGTCATGGAAGAAAACCGCATTTCTACACCCAAGGATCTCGTTGTTGCAGAAGAACATTCCAACTTTGCTAAAAAAAGTAGCCATTTTGCCATTGATGGTACACCTTTCGCCCTCTGGGTGGGAAGAAACTCCATTCCAACAGGCCCACATTCTTCTTGGCGGTATAGATGAGAATAAAATGTTCCCAGTGGGAAAGAAACGCCTCACTGCTGTCAACAATCTCTTCAGTTGATGCACCACATATGAAGAAGAGGGCTGACCCACATGCTGAGCTACATAGTGTAGCATGACAACGTAAAAAGGCCCGAAAGTGACCACTTCTTTGCAAAGGTCAATGACCATGCCGAAATTGCAGACGTCGACAGCGCACAACAATGCCTCCACTCATTCCAACCCGAAAATTGCCATCCAAGTCTTTTTCCTGGGCATACCCGTGCAAATCTACCACAAAGCCATCACCCTAGTAACAGCACTCTGCGTCTCTCCATTTCTACCCATCTGACTGCACGAAGTACTGTAACAGTTTGTTACCGTCCCTTCCTGTGAGATGGAACATAAGGAGCTAATCGGATAATCCAGACAGGCACATTCCCATTACCCAACATGCTTACAAGGGCATAATGTGGCACGTGCGCTTTCCAAAATAGCGCAAGGGACGCACCCCAGTGAAGCAGTAGTCCTACTCTCGATTGGTGCTCTTTCCTGTCATGTACACCCTGAACACCCGATTGCCCAAATGCCATAGTGCCATTTCCATTGGCCAGCATGGTGAGAAGAACTGAATGTGGTACGTGCCTTTCCCCAAGTAGGACCATGGCCGCACCCCAGTAAAGCAGGAGTCGTCCTTCTTCCCTTGGCAATCTCTTGTCTGCGGCACTACCTCATTGGCTTACGCGTTAATAGGCACACACGCATCCACCAATCACATCGAAGCCGCCATCATCCAACACGGTCACCCCTGTACAACACTTCAAATGTACCGGCACACATTTAGAGTACAAGTGGCGTGCCATTGCAAAGCACGTCCACTACAAAGTTCTGCAAAACTATGTACGCTTTCTTCATCCGCATATATCCACATGGCCACCCAGAATGTGGCACATCTAAAAGTACTGCACAATCTGTGACCTTTTCATGATAGTGAGGGGGTAGGGGGGTTGGCGGGGTAGGTAATATGAACCTCACAATGGGATTGGATCTTCCGTCGTAGATGTGTTAAGGTTTTTTTTGTGTTTTGTTTTAAACTGTGTGCGAGCAACTTTTTTTGTTTTTCCTCTTTATATGCGTTTTTGTCTGCCTCTCATCACTTGTTTACTACATTCTGCACAATGTTTCTTTCACAGTGTAAAAGAAAACAGCATTGCCAGTGGCACTCAAATAAATGCCATTTCTACGGAACCACTGCATGGGTGGACAACATGCCAGCAGTCTGCATAAAACCATGCATAAATCGGTTTATAACACGCCTTCCGACCTCTGGCTGTGGACAAATTACACTGTCATGGGCCCCATCCTCCTCTTGGTGTTATGCATCAGAAAACAACCTTAGCAGTAGGGAAAATCCCGGTCCATGCATTCAGCATCCTCTTCAGATGGCAGATTAAACGTCCACACGACATAACCCAAAGGTAGACTTCAATAGTGCACAAGGACAAAGTCCACGTTCGTGGCAGAGGCCAGATAGCTGCAAAGTGGAACCATTCCGCCGACACTGCAGTCACCCTAACAGCCCCAGAAAGCGTGCACTCCTTCCAACCCGAAATGACCAGCAACGCCTCTTTGCACACAACCCCTGTGCAGATGGCGCACAAAGGTTTCACCGACAATAAGCACTGTGCGTCTCTCCATCTCCACCAACCTCACGAGACAGTATTGGGACGATTTGGTACGATCCTTCTTGGCAGCCACACCCTAAACACCTAATTGCCTATTTCCCACAATTCCATTTCCATTTGCACCATGCTCATAATGGCATAATGTGGCACGTGCACCTTCCCATCCACATTTAGGACCACAGCGCAGTAACGCAAACACTCCCCATTAGGTGCTGGAAAATTGTCAAACACGCATGCAGCATTCACATACAAAACCTCTGCATAGCACACTATCATTCCTGCACGCACACCACTCCATATTTACTGTTACACACTCAGTACACATCCCATTTCATTCCAAATCCCCTTCACCAGAAACCTCTGCTGAAGGATGCACGATTGAAGCATCCACAATTATCCAGAGGTGCACCCACCACACCTTTGGCCATGCATACAACAGTGCAGTCCTTTCCACACCCACGACAACACTATGGATCCATGCATACCACCATTTTGCCACCTAACGTAATGCACAAACGTAACATACGTGGCACCACTTCTACCCAACTCCCCCACACAGATTAACACCCATTCACGGAAAAGTATTCCAATGAGCAGAATCCACAAACATACCCCATCCTGCACCACCCCTACCCACTGCCATTCACAAAGTATTGTGTCACTGGCAACCTACTCACAACAGCTACACAACATTGGGCCTACTTCAATAAATGTGCACACATCACAGTAACCAAGCACATGTAAGCTGCACTTCAACCATACCCTCTTCTATACTTGCATGACATAAACACTGCACCCTGGGGCCACAGTACACAACTTCGCACTGCACCATCTCCTACCGTACATGCACCCAATAGTCCAATCCTTCAACACACTCACTGCAAAGAAATCTACACACACCACAGTAACCAAGCAGATGTAAGCAGCACTTCAACCATAGCCTCTTCCATACACATTACATAAACACTGCAGCCTGTGGCCAAACTGCACAACTTCTCACTGCACAATATCCTGCCGTACACCAAATACTGTACCATGTTCCAACTTTCACCACAACCATGGAGCGCACAATAGACCCTTTAGAACTCACTTGTGCTGCTGTAGCACGTGTACGATGTGCTCCACTCCCATTCTGCGAACATCACCACCCTGTGCTTAACGCACTGTCAAACCTGTAAGGCTGCAGTGGCTGTGCTCCTTGCACATCTTCCCCGCACCGTAACTGTACCATTCATGTCAGCTTTTCACCACGTACCACTATGCATATACGCACAACTGCCACCAGCACTCCTACCCAACCTCTGCACCGCAATGCATATGCACAGCGTTAAATGCAACAATCACCGTAATGTACTGACCTTACACTGTCTCTGGCTCCCCTACTCCCTTTCATACACATACTATTGTCTTACCCACTTCCACTCAGAATGTTTTGGGTCACTGCCAACCTAACCACAAACTACTCACAACAGTGCCCATACTACAATCAATCTGCACATAGCACACTAACCAACCACATATAATGTGCCCTTCCACCATACCCTCTCCCATACTGACAGGAAGCAGAGGCAACAATACATTAGTGCCGTCATTCTGCTCAACGCCTAGACTCTTGAGTGCATGGCCTGCGGCCTTCGGGCATGCACTGAATAGTCTAGGCCTTGCACAAACACAACCCAACGTAATGCCACTATACATGTCACCATCTAACATAAGCCACATACACAACACTCCTACCTAAACTCCTACCCAACCTCCGCACCGCCATTCAGCTACCCAGTACAAACTTGCAACATTTACCAAATTGCAGTAAGACTTGCAGCATTTACCATATTGTCAAAATAAAACACGGCCTCCTGCACCCCTGTGCACTGTCATTCAAATACTACGGACGTACCGACTTCGATTCACTAACTATTGTCTCACTACCCACCTACCCACATACTGTTTGCAACAGTAACCCTACTCAAACAATCTGCACACACCACACTAATCACGCATGCCCCTCTACCAGATACAGAGTCTGATTATGCATTGCTACGGTGGGTGCATTCAATCCCTAGGCTCTTCAGTGCATGGCAGCATGCCTACGACCTTCAGCCATGCACCCAATAGTCTAAGCTTTCAACAGACCCACCGATAGTCCAATACTTCAACACACCCACTACAAAGAAATCTACACACAGCACAGTAACCAAGCACATGCAAGGGACACTTCAACCATACCCTCTTCCATAGTCACATTACATAAACACTGCACCCTGTGGCCACACTACACAACTTGTCACTGCACCATCTCCTGCTGTACACCAAATACTGTACCATTTTGCAACTATCACCACAACCATGGAACGCACAATACACCCTTTGGAACTCACGTATGCTGCTGTAGCACGTGTACAATGTGCTCCACATCCATTCCCCAAACATCACCTCCCTGTGCCTAATGCACTGTCAAACCTGCAAGGCTGCAGTGCAAGCAATCTGCACATAGCACTTAATCCAATCACATATAAACTGCCCTTCAACCATACCATCAACCATCCTGACAGGATGCAGAGGCAACAATACATTAGTGCCATCGTTCTGCTCAACGGCTAGGCTCGAGTGCACGGCCTGCAGCCTAATGCCTTTGGGTATGCACCAAATAGTCTAGGCGTTGCACACACCCACCCCAACATAATGGCACCATGCATGTCACCATCTCACCAACTCACAAAATCCACATATACAACACTCCCATCAGCACTCCTACCCAACCACTGCACCGCCATTTAGCTATCCAGTACTCAATTGCCACATTTGCCATTTTGCAAATATAAATCACTGTCTCCTGCACCCCTGCGCATGGTGATTCACATTGTACGGACGTACCGACTTCCATTCACTAAGTATTGTGTCACTGCCAACCTACCCACATACTCCTCGCAAAAGTAAACCTACTCCAAACAATCTGCACACACCATACTATGCATGCACACCCCTCTACTGGATACAGAGTGACGGGCATTACTACGGTTGATGAGCTCAAGCCCTAGACTCTTGAATGTGCATGGCCTTTGGCCATGCACCAAATAGTCGAATCATTCAACAGACCCACCGATACATCAAGCACCCATGCATGCCACGATGTGGCCAACCACCACTATCCATCCACATAGCACAGGCATCTGCACTCCCACTCAGCCTATGCCATGCGCAATTCACTTCCCTTCCCTTCTAAAAATCACCTGCCAGCCCTCACAACGGAAAGTGGTTGCTGCAAACAGGTCACCGCACAAGCTATCGGGCCATAATGACAGCTGCCTACAATCACCACACAAAGTAGTCCGCTATCTACGTACCGGCGAATTCACGCAATATGCACTAATATTGCAGGCACTCCTCTGTCTTTGTTCACCTAATAATCACTTATCTGTGATGAACCACTTCTCTCTCCCCCACCCTTTCATCCCCGCTTCCCACCACCACATGCCCTACATTATATTGTCAGTCCCAGATAACGCTAATCTTTTGGGAAGTACATTTCAGTAGTTTGCAAAAGTACTGCTCGGATTTCCACCAAACACAAAAGCACGCTTTCTGACCCAAGTCCCCGCTCCTGCCGCAAATTTGGATAAAATGCGTCCAGCCATTTGGGCTGTAGCCGTGCGCAAAGTTTTTCCCCATTCAGTCTATGGACAAAAAAAAAAGTGGGACCCCCTATAGCTTTTCCCCCCGCGCACGAAACCTGCCCCAACTTGGCGTAAAAATTCAGAGCTGGCCATATACTTTTTTTTTTTCAAAGTTTCAGAGGATTCGTCCAGGGGGAGTGAAGTTATAAGCCACCGAAAAAGTGCTCTTTCCATGCGTTTAGCAACTTAACCATAACTACACGCTATATAAAGGGCTGCTCTGCTTCAAACCTACTACTTCCCTATATACAAATATCGCATTATGTGACTGCACCCTAAAGAAACTAAAGCAAATACAAATATGAGCACATCCAGAGAAAGTACAGTAATAAAAAAAAAACAGCAAAACAATAAGAAAGTGTTGATAACCTTACTGATTGTGTATTTTTCCTATGTATATGTTTTATATGCTGTGAGTGGACCCAAAGTGAATTATTGTAAGAACATATTTAAAGTATACGTCTATAAATATACTACTTTTTGATTTTTTTGTTCCAAACTATTACTGTCTAAGATATATCACTAAAGGAAAAAACAGCAAGTCAGACATGTGATGTTATCAGTGATGTCATCAATGACATTTGTGATGTCATCTTTGATGTCCTGGGTGTTAGTCTTAGCAGTGCACGGTGGTGGCGCGAGTTATGGTTGCTTAGCTTACCATAACTGGCGAATTTCAGGGGTTTTTCGGTTTTACTTGGAACCATAACGTCCCTTTAACAAAGTTTTTTTTACTGAATATACACTTCCATAGTGGGAATTTGATAGATGTTTACTAGGATTCCCTTACTTTATATACATGTAACAAAGAACAGACTGAACCCCCCTGCTAATGATATTGATGTCCGCGGACCGTGCCTATGTCCGTGAACGGACGCGGACAACATCAACACTACCCAAACACTCAGGGGGTATTTTAAATTGTTCTAGCATGCCATATAAACACTGCACAAGTTCAAAAAGCAGCACATAAACACATTATATGTTATAAAATATAAGAAGTGGTACCTATATATCTAACATCAACCATCCATTTAAATACCACATGTACTAAAATGGAATATACCAAAACAAAAAAGATATGCTTCCAACATAATTACCTCACAGAAACTGCAAAGCTAGGAGCAACAGCAGACCTACACAACAGTAAGAATACAAATTACCAGAAACTAGTAAGTGAACTTTATTTTTCTTACATATTTCTAAACTTTTTGTATTAGGTACACTAAAATAAATATATATATTTTTTTTTTACACAGAAATGTCCAGTACTTTGGAATGGCTTGAGGAAAATTTCCCACGTGAGGAAATGTCTGAAGACAGTAATACTAATGGCAGAACTCTTTATAAGCAAATTAATAATCATTACTTTACGTGCACTTAACATATATATTTTTTTAACAGACCACACAAACATTGAAAATAATACACCAAAAGAGACATTGGAAAATACTCTGCAGCGCATGGAACAAAAAATTGACATGCTCATGGAAAATTTCAATCTTTTGAAACATTTTGTGGAGAACCACATAAAAGAAAAAATTAAATACCATTGTCCCACATGTACCTGTTCCCCCTCTCCATGTCCCAGTCAACTATACCCAAACCCTCAACACCAAGAAAAACGTTATGATGAGACTTCCATCCCTTCATCCCCTTCCATACATCCTCTCCAAACCCCTAATTCCCCTATATTTGTATCAGTTTCTGCTTCCCGCTCTCTTTCATAAATTGTGTATCTGTATATAATACAAAAAATATTATGTGTCTTTTAATTCAATCCTTCGTGTCTTATTTTTTTTAAAAAGTCAGTTGGGGTGTCCGCGGACAGCGCGCCTGTCCGGAATGTTCGTAATCAGCCAAAATGAGGGTGTCCTAAGGACAATATAACTGTCCGTACCGTTCACAAACAAGATGGAACTGTTCTTAGAACACACTTGGTGTCTGGGATGTCCGTAAGTGAATAAAATGGAGGTGTCCTAAGGACACTATACCTGTCTGTACAGTCTGTAGAACATCTACGCACATGCGCACCACACCCATAAATCCTGTGAACATTGCGCCTGTCCGTAACTGTCCGTCTCACTTGTGTCGCAATTTTAATTTGTTGAGGACCCGAACACTGTCCGTAGAACACCCGCGCGCATGCGCATGACCGTTCCCATGCATTTGGTGTCCTGCGGGACGTGTTCCCGACGTCATCATGTGACCGCACACACGCTGAGCGTGTGTCCTGATTTGCGGACACTGTCCGGTTCCCCAACATTTTAAAATAACTTTTTCAAACAATCCAAATTATGTTACAGTAAAAATTCACCATTGCACATGTACCAGACAATGACACTGGCTTTCCACATACTTTTAGGAACTTTTTGAACCTTTTTGGGTGTGTTCGATCTGTCCGCGAAGCGCACCCGTCCATCCCTATAAAAAAAAACCACACCCCAGAGCTGATCTTCACTGTGCTTCTGGCTATTGCAGATTGACTTTTGCTGCCTTTGCTGAGATTACCTCATCAACCCTGATAGCATCCATGGCTGCTGTTGCTACATCTGCCTCAGCACCACCCCCAAAACCTACACCACCACCACCCCCTCCCCAAGGACCTGCAGAGGGGAACAGGCGTGAGGATGTAGAGGATGAAGAAGAGGATGAGGCAGAGGAACGCCCTACTACCAGCACTCCCCGGGAGTCTTGAGTGTGGCGGTTGTTTACCATTCATGGTAACGTACCAAAAGCCTGGAGGATAGCTCAGCGGCAACGTGCGCGCCTTGGAAGCAAGACGACACGAAGCAACACAGGTTCGATCCGAGGGTCCGCGCTTAGAAACCTCTGTCTATTTAAGCGCGTTATAAATACACAACTAAGACAAAAAAAAAAACACAAAAAAAAAAAAAACAATTACTCAACCAAAAACCAATTTCTGTAACAGCGCCTCGATGCCCGCAGGCTGTGAGCGCGCTTTAAACATGTAAATAAATAAGTGTGCGAACAAGGTCACCTGCAACCAGTGCAAATGGTGCCGAGTCGTGGGAGACGTGGTTCGTACAGCTTTGGTACGACATCCATGAAGTGACACCTGAAGTCGTTCCACGGTGGGGCCGTTCGCAAGGTTGTACCTTGTGATGAACGTAGTAGGTTCAGTTACTCTACCACATGCTCCGTTTCCGCTCCTCTCACCACAAGAGAGACTCCTGTGGGAGAGCGCATCTCCCCAGCTGCCTCACAAGCCATTCACGATGCTGTTGACCCTTACCTTTCGATGGTCACCATATTGTGTATGTACTGCGACAAAGTACTCTGCAGGGGGGAAGAGTCTTCCAAGTGCTTTCGAGACTGCGGTTACAAAGTACCAGACGACCTGCTAGCTACCTAAGTAAGGCCCACCCAACATCTTCCTCTCTCCACCTGCCCTTTCTTATCCCTATGGTTGGTGTCCCTTCATTACCCTCCTTTCCACTCCTCTCCTAGTGTCGTGTGTGTAAAAAACCAAAAAATAAAAAAAGGCTCTTTTCAGAGCTGCCTTTCACAGTTTAAAAATAGAAGTGGCAAATAAACAGTGCAGGGCCCTGTGCATTTTTAGAAGTCCATGGAAAGTTCTAGGACATATAAAGTTTTAGGGTGCTGCCCAAGCAAAAACAATGCACTTTTCTCTGGGGGGGAAGTGGTGGCTCTCAAAAGAGCCTTTTGGTGGTGTTTGTGTGTGTTTGAAAAACTTGACATCGTCAACATCAACTGAAAAATAGATGAAAAAAAAGGTTGCAATGCATTTTGTACATTTCTCAAATAAATCTGATTGCCAGCATAAGTAAGATGGACTCATCTCTGCAAAAAATGTATGTGCTACAAAACATAATATTTTCATTGCGAAAAGAGGACATACCAACATCTCTTAGAAAAGGCACAAACAGCCTTATTGACATTGCGCCTCGCTTTCTCCATTTGTGGACCAAATGAGGAAGAACGCAGCCACATTTGTCTTTGCGCAATATGAGAAAAAATTACTTGGGAATTTGGAAGCATGTCCATGACCTTCCCAAGTTCTTCTTTCATTGCAAATTGCAAAGTAATTCCAGACACATGTCCTAAACTGTTCCCTCCACAATGAATTATAATTATGTCTGGATGATGCTCTGTCTCTAAAGTAGCATAGAGAGATACCAAGTCCAGCCACATCATTCCACGCACTCCATGCCAGTGCACTTCCACATGAGGGAATCCAGGATCTGCAGCTACTCCACAGCGTTCTGTATGCACCTCCAACCAATGTATCCATGATTCTCCCAAAATCCAGATATGTTTTTGGAAACACACAGCAATAGCGATCTGTTCTTCTCTCAGGAAAGAGACGTTCTGACAAACTCTCTCATTACACAACACACCCAGTAAACTTTACTGACCAATCCATATCTCTGCTCATTCTCATTTGCATGCCTCTCCACCCCAAAACCCCAGTATGTGATATGCGCTGTCCGCGGACTACCGCCATGCCCGCGGACATATCGAAAAAAACCTGAGCGTGGTCAATGTAAAATTAAATAGTGTGCCCCAATTCCCCTTTGAGGTAGGCACTGAAAAGAGCCTTTTTTTTTTTTTCTTTTTTTTACAGATGCTTAACAGACACCTCTTATTTTGTATTTTTGGGGGGGGGGGGTTTCTTCTTACTTTACTACTAATATCTTCACATAACCTTCTCCAAAGCAATCCTTATAATCCAAAACAGCATAGCATTTCCCAAAAAAGATAAGGAAATACCATCTTTAAAATAAACAGCATTACTGGAATCAATATTCTCATTATTACAGAAAAACATACCAGCTGTAAGCATGAAAGCACACATGCCTCGGTTGATTGCGCACCTACCAATGTTTTGCTGAGGACAAAAAACAGAACTATTGTCCCATAATGCCCTAGGTAGTAATCCAAAAAAAATTACTTTGCCATTTGGAAGGATGTTCATTACTGCTTGAGCCAAGTGTTCCAAATCTGCCAACAAAGTACGGGCACTGACGTAGCCCAAATGGAAAGCACCATAGTGCAAAACTACCAGATGCGGACTGTTCATCCTGCTCATATCTTCACAAACTTGTACAATTCCATGTACATTGCAATCAGGCACAGTGCTGCACACCACCTCCACTCCTTTAACATCAAAATTGTTTGCCACATGCCTGCATTGAGCATACTGCTGTAAAGCATGCACAAACATATCTCCAAGCACCAACACCCTGACTTTCTCCACCTCTGCCATCTTCACTACTCTCAGTCTCAACACAAATCCACAACCTCAACATCTGATTGGCTGATCCCTACAGTCCCCTTTCCATGCTGGATTTGCTGGAAAACCCCGGATGTGGCACGCCCTGCCCCCGGACAGCTGCGGTGTCCACGGAGCGCGCAACTCTTAGCCAGCCCTTCTACCCTTTCCACATAACTCTCTGTGCCATTCCCTCATTGGATACAGCTAAGCAGTCACAACTATCCACCAATCACATCCAAGACCTCTACATCTAACTCCATCATCAGAGTTCTGCACTTCAAATGTACTGTTGATGACGGAGTACAAGTCTCATATCATTGGAAAGCACCTACTACAAAAACTACTCTACAAGTCTCCAAGATGTCTACTTACAGCTGCATGCATATCCACATGCATGAATATAAACTACAGGTGTGCACATTTTATTCACAGTACATGTACAACTCTTATGAATGCATATAAACAGAGAAATGCCACTAAACCTGCATAACCTATAAAATGAACTTATTGCAATTTTTCCCCCATCTACTATAATCAACTGTCACTTCCAAACCTGTCTGCTATATAAAACACATCTTTAAAAAATCAAGTGAATTTTATTTACTTAAAATTCTACTCATTTGCAAACCATGTTGAACTAACATATTGTAAATAAAATATAAAGGCTGCACATAGTCAAATGAAATGCATGCATACACTATGTTCAGATATCAAACAAGAATACTACTACAAAAACAAAAATCAACGTCTAAATTAACAGCAGTGCTATAAACACACAAAATTACTAACTTCTTTCTTTTACAATTTCAGAAGACCACGCTCCTGTAAATCAGCAGCATCTGAACTACAAACACAATATATCTGAAGAAACCTGCTCATTCCACAAAAAAAAAAGTAAGTACAATACTACCTTAATATTCTGTCACTCAAACACACTGAAGTTATTCATGTAATTTGCGCACCAAAAGAATCTGAGATTTCTGAACCATTCTGCCCACAAATCCCCATTTATTAAACAGGGACTAGCAGGCAGAATGGCACACAAACCCCTGTTTTTTGGAACACAAATAACATAAAACAACCCCTAGAATGTTAGTATTACAAAACAAAGAACTGTTTTAATTTTATACCATTAGATTTACTATTAGTGCTTCTCCTCACCACTAGCTCAGTTTCTACTGTCATCTGAACCGCAGTATAGTAACACACAAATAGAAGAATAACCTTTCCAACCAATTGTAGCTGCCCAAAGCACAATCACACACCACCACATGCATCTTTACCATCATACTCAGACACTCCATGCACACAGCACACATACATTGCACAACCGGCCAACCCATACCTTCTTTTTTTTTTTAAAAAGACCCCAAAGAATGCCTACCAAAAAGCAAGTCCGTAGAAAGCATCGCAGAAATAGAGCAAATGAAAATAAAAGTGTCCAAAATAAGCATCCATCTCTAGCAGAGTTATGTACAAAAAGTTCAAACAAAACAGCTAATAGTCCTTTAGCGAAGCAAAACTAGCTTCCAATACAGAAACTTTGCCTCCTCTATCAAAATGTAAAACGAAACAGAAAATGATTAACCGGAATTCAGCTACCACTACTGCTAAAACTGCTCCTATAAATCTTGATATAATAGCAAGTAACCATACCAAAAAAAGTATTTTAGCAAAAATGTTCCGCCACAGAGTCCTTCAGAATCTTATAAAAACAGGAGACAAATCATGCACAACCCTTAAAACCTACCGTAGAAAATGAATCTTAGAAGCTTTGATAGACAATGCAATCCTTCTCAAAAGAAAGTTATTTATTTTAGTGTTAAACAGAATGAAACCACTAACAAAACTAACTACTAAATTACAAAAAAAGACTTCTCAATAAACGGAATGTCAACAAAAATAACTTCTTAAATATCTGTGTAGGTGAATGGAGTCACACCACAAGCACAGAACCATATTTTAATGAAGAAGCATAAAAACAAATCCAAACACACACAATTGCCATACATAGCAGTGGACGAGGTTATGAAAAACTTAATACCATAATGCAACAAGAAATACTGCTTACAAAAATATCCCCCAGAAATCTCAGAATTACCTCTCCATTCGACTGAACCAGAACGTCCAGTACACAAATGGCCATGCAAGTCAATCTGTAACATTCCCAAAAAATCTTTCCAATCTTTATGCCAGTTCCTCAATCAGTATGTGAAAAGCAAAGACAAAATCAAAATGAAACTGCTGCAAAATATGGATACCTGTCCAGTGCGCAAATACACAGGACTACAAGAACATTCATTAGCTTGCATTTCAGGACCTATTTGCAAAAGCACCTTCCATCATATCAAAATGATATCAACACATCATTCAGCTATAAGAAATCTAGTCTATAAACTGTACTATGCTAAAAGTCCTGCTTTAGCACTAGCCAATTTAAATACCAATCTTCGACATGGTAAAGCCAAAGACCTACTCGAAGAAATCGACCATATCCAGAAAAAATATTTTGGAAGTGAAAGACACTTACAAAATGCAATAGCTTTACAACAGACTAGCAACAATTCTACACATGGCAACCTTCTACTACACACATACAAAAAAGAAATACTAAAATTTAAAAGTACATCCGCTGAAGTACCAAACCATGTGTGTGTTTTGCAGCAGAACTTTTATAAAAGTAACACAAAAACTACAGACGTAACATACAAAATAGAAGACAATGAAGATTCCAAATGGTTTGAATAAGCTCTCTACCTTATAGCAAAAAACAAATATGAAATAACTGACCCCTTAATAATTTGCAGTTACTGCACTAAAAAACTTAACAACCAAACTCGTTCACGTGCTATCACAAATAACCTGGAATTATTCCCACTTCCAAAACCCCTCCAACAACTCAATTTATACGAGAGCATTATAATTCAAACAGTGCACCCATTTCAAGCAATAATACGCCTTCAACCAAAAACAGCAAAATTATCTCCCTCTGAATTAGTGAAAGCCATTTGTGGCAAAGTAGTTTATTTACAATTAGATCTAAAAGAAAATGTGCACACTCTGGGAGTGCAATGTCCAATAGAGCAATCTTTAATTGTCTTAGTAAATGGTGTACCTGGAAAAGAAAAAAATTTGGCAACAACTCGTAGACTTACATAAAGTTAGACAAGCCTTGCAATATCTAAAAGACAATAAAGAATACTACGAAGAAATAAATATTCAAGAAAACTTAAGGGAAACAACTGAAATAATTCAAGAGTCACCAGAAACTGGTCAATTTGAACTTCTAGATCCTGTTACAGTATCCAATATGTTAGACCATTATACAATTCATCCATCACACTCTAATGACACCATAGATGATGCAGTAGAAACGTACCAAATGCGACAAACCAAAGGATCATCAATCAGCATATGGGGAAAAAGTATAGAAGCACATGCTTTTCCTCTACTCTTTCCTACTGGCAAAGGAGAAAGGTACAATGGTAGACCAATTCAGATAACAGCATCAGAATACCGCTCGTTACAAATGTATTCTGAAGATCCACATTTTGTCTGAATCTGTGAATACATATTCCACCTACTCTTTGAAAGTGAACTAGCAACTCTGTTACGGAGTTGCACACACATTGAAATCAGGAACCCACTTTCAAAATATGTCAGCTACGCAATTAATACAAAAAGTGCAAGAAAAAAAATGAGGTTTTACAATCAAGCATTACAAATCTGTTAGCAAACATGCGTGGTACTAAAGAGTACTGGTTCCGACGTCACGGAGATGTACGTTGCATAAGAAATCTTGGCCCACCCACTTGGTTTGTTACATTAAGTTGTGCAGAATACATGGGAAGATTTACATGATTTCCTACGCATATCAAACCAAAACAAAACAAACCTAGATATATTAACACCTGGAGAACTTTGCTCTCTAGATCCTGTTAATGTTTCAAGATATTTCCATCATCGTTTCATTGCTATGCTACACTTTATTTGTAATAAAAAATTGTTCCTCCCCTCGGAGAAGTGCAACACGTCTTTTGGAGAAAAGAATACCAAGCCAGATGAGCACCACATATCCACATGCTTTTATGGATTAAAGATGCTCCTAAATTTGGTCAAGACAGTGATGCCACTGTTTTACAGTTTATGGAAAAATATGTCACTTGTGAAATTCCATCGGAAGCAACAAATAGTGATCTTCATGCACAAATTGTACAATTTCAAAGACACAAATGTGGCAAATATTGTCGTTGTAAATACAAAACAAAGGGAAATACTACACCAAATGCCGCTCTGGTTTCCCTACACCAGTTACAGAAACAGGTGAAGTGAACAACTTCATGTCTTTAGATAGACATAGTGTTAAAGGTAAATCACCCAAGAACACAAATTACATAAAAACAGAAGAAGCAAAATATATCAATGATTACAATGCAATCATTGCCCTCTTATGGAATGCAAACATAGATGTGCAGTACATTGCAGACAATTCCACTGCAGTTGCACAATATGTTACAGCCTACTCAACAAAAGCATAAAAAACAGAGCTTAAGACCTCTGGAATGACCTATCATCGGACAAAACACTGTCTCAGAAATTGTACAGCTTAGGCATAAAAATGCTCTCTCAGAGAATGTGGCTCCTGTTAAGCTGCAGATCGTTCAACCAGTACTGCTTTGTATGGAAAATCTGAAAATATAGTATGGCTAAGTCTTGGTCCTGCTAAATCTAGAAAAAGAGTTCTGAAATCATACGACGACATAGAAACAATAGCCAAAAATTATCCCAACAGCCAAGACATTTTGAAAAACAATTTACTAGACACATACTACCCAAACAGGAGTACCACTTTGGAAACCATGTGTCTATACCACATAGCCCAAAACTTCACATACAAAAATAATAAACCTGATGAAAAAAAAGGTAGATATAGTGACAAATTGTGAAGGCAGCTTAGTGAAACTTTCCAAACGAAGCTTAATTAATCATATCAAATTGTCATTAAAAACTCCTCAACATAAAGAACTATATTACATGTCCCTACTACAACTTTTTAAACCATGGAGAAAAGAAGAAGAGATACTAGAAAAGTATGACTCCTATGAAGACGCTTTCAAAGCAAATGAAAGCACTATCACTGATGTAAACGTTACACAGTACAAAACAATGTTGCACAATGAACAGCAACACGAAGAAGAACTTCAGGCCCAACTAGATAAGGACACTCCCGAAAGTAGTCAACATTCTGTAACAGGAAGCCAAGAACCACTGGGACAGCCACCAATAGCAAATGAGGCAGAATTAGGTATGACAGAAGTAGAGAACACCATGTGTCACTATGAAGAAGATACAGAAGACTTAACTATACTACAATCAAAATTGAACAAAGAGCAGTGTACCATTTTTCAAGAAGTAACACAAATTGCACATGGTGTACAACATGAAAATAAAGAATGTACCTGCCAAAATTACAAACCTATACTACTATACGTCAGTGGTGAAGCTGGTTCAGGCAAAACATTCCTAATCAAAATCATCAGCAAGTTCCTTCAACAATTGACAAACAACAAACTGTCAGCTGTTGTAACTGCACCCACAGGTTTATCTGCCTACAACATAGGCGGTGTCACTTTACACCGATTACTCCTCCTTCCAGTAGAACACCAAAACAAATTAGAATATTACAAACTTTCTACAGAAGCTGCAATGGAACTATGCAGAGTGTTAAAACAAATGAAAATGCTACTAATAGATGAAGTGAGCATGGTCTCCAACCTAATGTTGGCTTTGATTCACCTCAGATTGCAAGAAGTACTTAAAACAAACTACGAAGAGCTCTTTGGAGGAAAACGCATTGTTTTTGCAGATCTTCTTCAATTGACACCAATGAAAGGTGAACCTATTTTTAAAACCTTAGGACACAAACTCTGCCGTAAAACTGTTGGCAGCATAGGAAATGTCAACCTTTGGCAACATTTCCAATACAAAGAATTAACAGAAAACATGCGCCAATCTGCAGACCTCACTTACGCCAACATTTTAAAAAGTATTAGAGTTGGTGTACTATCTCAAGAAGCACAAGCAATATTAAAAACCCGGCACATCCATGCACTTTATGGCCATAACTCATGTGCTACTGATGTCATGAAACAATCAGCACACAAAAATGTCAATTGTATGTCCTTAATGCCAACTCTTGCAAGCTGTTGCAAATTCAATGAAACAATGGTGAAAAAAGAAATGCAACCAATAATTGAAATTTTCTCCACAGACATACTGGACGCACATGGTATGACACTACCCATGTGTCAACAAGCCACAACAAAACTAACCACCTTAGAAAATTCTGTCTAGGGCGCTCAACAGCTCGATTCCTTCTTTTCAAAGACATGTATGTACACAGAGAACAGTTTTCTCTAACTCTAGCATACGCAGTCACCATTCACAAATCACAAGGTCTTACCCTAGGTAAAGCATTGATAGATATTGGGAACAGTCTTTAAAGAAGGCATGAGCTACGTAGCACTATCACGCTTACGTATACTTGACGGTCTATTTCTAATCAACTTTGATGCAAGTAAAGTAAATGTTGATATTCCTTGCATTTTAGAATACAATAGACTACGTTCACTATACACCCCCCATCTAAAAACATATCCTGTTCCACAAAAAGGAAAACGTTGTAAAAGAAAACTAATTCAAACAGAAATGCAACAGGATCTCACTGCAAATCCTCCAAAGAGAGTAAAAGAAGCTAATACTTCATCAATTACCACAACCAAAGAAGAATCTATTACTCAAAGTAACTCAAAGAAGCAACACACACTCCGGAAAAATGACTTGGACACAGAGCTATCTGGTCCATTCAAATATAACGCAAATGTAGCAATCAATATTCTATTTCAATTGCCACCAATTGTTGACATTTACTTACACAGTACAGACCAATTGTGTTTGCAAATGTTAGTCCTTCATAGTAACGCAACCAACAATCCTGACAACACATACAGTGTTCATGGAATAAGACAAGAATTGGACTACTGTGCTGGAATGGTGAAATTCACTATAAACTCACAAGAAGATGCACAAGAATTTCTAATGTACTTACTACACGTACTGGAAAACAAAAACATACCTATAAATGAAATCGTCCAGATTTCATACATGTGTAAACATACAAGCACACTCTGCAACAATGTGGCAGAGGAACAAATACCTAATGAGCACTTTGTGGAAGTATCCCTACCTAATTGTGAATCCGTTCCATTTCAGCAACTTCTACAAAATGCAAACCATGGTAGATTATGTACTACCTAAAATTCAGATAATCGCTCCACCTTACTAATACAAACACATAGTAAATACGTAATACTAATGCTTATACGTTACAATGCAGATGGTACCAAAAACAACTGCAAGCTGACTGGATTCACACATGGTCAAGTATCACTTGGTAAGAAAACCTTCACAACAATAGGTATAATCTACGATGCAGGAGCCACAACCAATGCAGGTCACTACACTGCATATATAAAAAAGAAATGTGAATGGTTTGAATGTAATGATAGTACCATTACTCTAAAGCCGAGATTACCAGCAAATCCTACAAACGCTTATTTAACCTTCTTAAAACCAAAATTTAATAACTAATGTGTACTTAAACATTAATAAAACTTCAATTAGAAAACTATAAACAGTTAGAATACGCCAACAGGGATCTAGCTGCTCCAAGATTTTTCAACAACCAAACAAATAAATCAATACCACTAATAACTAATCTGTGCATAAACATTAATACAACTTCAATTAAAAAACTATAAACAATTAGAATACGCCAACAGGTATCCAACTTCCCCAAGGTTCTATAACAACCAAACAGATAAATCAATACCACTAAATTATAACAAGAAATGAACAGTTAGAATACGTCAACAGGTATCTAACTGCCCCAAGATTTCGCAACAACCAAATAGATAAATCAATACCACTGAAAAATAACAAGAAATAAACCGTTAAAATACGCCAACATGTATCTAACTGCCCCAATACTTTGCAAAAACAGAACAAATAAAGCAATACAACCAATAACTAATCTGTGCATAAACATTAATAAAACTTTAATTACAAAACTATAAACAGTTAGAATACGTCAAACGGTATCTAACTGCCCCAAAATTCTGCAACAACCAAACAAATAAATACCACTAAATTATAAAAAGGAATAAACAGTTAGAATATGCCAACATGTATCCAACTGCCACAAGAATCTGCAACAACCCAACAGATAGATTAGCAATTTGAGAATATAAATAAAAAACTATAACCAGTTAGAATTCGACAACAGGTATCTAACAATCTGCAACAAGCCAACAGATAGAACATTAGCCAGAAACAAGTGAACACTGAAAACAAACAAATATACTGTAGCATAAAAAAAGGTTTTTTTTAATCCAACATGGATTTTTTTTCCCACAGACCTAATGATTTAAAAAACAAACACAAAAACTGAGCAAATTGCACAGTACACTGGTTTGTAAACTACTAAATAGGAGGGTCGAAAAAAAGTTGAAATGTCTATTTTGCAATGTAATAAGTCTTCATAAAATGCCTACACAAACATGATCTTTTCTTTTATCACAGAAATTGAAAAAATATCTGCTCCAGTTACCCAACTCATGAAAAAAATATATCCAATCACAGAAAATCAAACAGTAAGTATATTCTAATAGAACGCATAAATGCTGCTGCATAACAGAACCATTGAAGCAAACATCTAACCATACACCACAATACAAAATATTTACTTCCATGGATATGTTATACTGCAGTGCTTGTTACCAAACTCTACAATCTTAATGACATGATGTAGCCAAAACTTCACATAGCAACTATACAAATCAAACAGCACACACACTGTAGATTTGCAAATATTTGATTTTCGATTCTATGGGTGTAATCTATGGGTGTGATATGCTGCAGTGGTTGTGGCCAGGGCCTAGAGTCTTGGGTGCATGGCCTACGGCTTTCGGCCATGCACCCAAGACTCTAGGCCCTGGCCACAACCACCGCAGCATATCACACCCATAAATCACACCCATAGAATCAAACATTTTAACTATGCCATATGGGCATTATGATGTCCGCGGACACTGCGCATGTCCTTAGAACAGTTTCAACTTGCCTGCGGACAGCACGGACAGGAATAGTGTCCTTAGGACACCCCTCATTTTGACTAATTGCGGACATCCCGGACAGCGCGGGCATGGCGAACACATCAGGGGCACCTGCCACCTAAACAAATACAGTATTTGACCCATCTCTTACTCCCCAAACCTCCCCAAGCACTCTTGCACACCAAAACACTCCCCATAATTGCATTTTGCCTCTGTTCCCTGCCGCGTAGTCGGCGGATCCAAGATGGCGGGCGCCTCGTAACAATCTGACGCACTTCACGCTCTTCACCATCCAATCAGCAAACACCTCACATGTCCGCGGACATGACGCGAGCCGATCAGCCAATCTGTTTCCTGTCTGCGTAGCGAACAGGGAAGTGTGTCCGCAGAGCGGACAAAGATATCACACATTTTTTTAGACCTACTTTTTGATAGTTTTTAACAAAACTACTGGGCGGATTTTCCACAAATTTACAAAAGCACGCTTTCGGAACCAAGCCGCTACTCCTGCCGCAAATTTGGTGAAATTCCGTCCAGCGGTTTGGGCTATAGGCGTGCGCAAAGTTTTTTCCCCATTCAGTCTATGGGAAAAAAAAAATAATAATTGGGGGCCCCCCTATAACTTTGCCCCCGGACCAAACCTCACCAAACATTGCAAATAAATTCAGAGTGGGCCATATACTTTTTTTTGCAATGTTTGGTGAGGATTCGTCCAGGGAGAGCGAAATTATAAACCACCCAAAAAGTGCTCTTCCTATGGGATTAGCAACTGAACCATAACTACACAGCCACTAACGTGGATATATATATATATATGCAATATATATATATATGAAGCCGAATAGTTGCTTTATTTAATAAATCATGTTCCAAACTTCAAAAAACACACTTATTAAAAAAACAAAGCACCATTTTAAATGCATTATATACTTTTATTTCCCTTCATTGTAATTAAAGTAGCATCTTTATTTAAAGTATAAAAACCAGAAATAAAATTAAACCAAAATGAAGGGACCAAATGTACAGAAGATTGTTGCATATTCAGTGCCAGTTAAAGTAGGAGGCTTCACAAACGCAAAAGGACTGCCTTTGTGAATCAGATGCATTGCATTACATTGCATTCTCTATCCAGTTGCAAGGTCGATGCGGTCGAGTTTAGAAACTTCTAAGCAGCTCACATAGAAATGTATAAAATGGTTCATGCCGGCTCATGCAGGATACAAGTCGAGAGGAAATGTGAAATACGTGAACTCCATCTCACAACTATTCAACCCGCCCAAACAAATGCTGCTCATTTTTCACTTATCCTAGCCACTCTTTCTCGCCAATACACAAACATATGAAAGTAATAATTCCTGATAAAATATCAGATAATGTTAAACTCAGGACTCAAGTCCTTAAAAAAAGAAAAGGGGGGGACTATGACGTACGCAATGGGAAGTAACATGACAGGAACTGAAAGTATCTGTGCACATTTCTTTCAGTTTGTTTTTTCCAACTGAGAAAAGTGCACATTGAATATAAACATTTGCCAAAAGAAAAGATGTTCCTGTATTGTTGCAGGCTAAGTATAAAAGATGAGCACAATTTTTGTCTAAGAATCTGTAACAAAGCATACCCTAAAGAGCAGATTACAATATAAAATATTTTTCAGCTGTGTGATAGCAATTTGTCTGGTCTAATTCTATTCAGTTTTACAAACTGAAGTCTATATTTGCCTTTCTGAGTTCATGTTGCATTGTATTCAAATGAGAATGTCAAAGTATTCGGCAAGAGCCGAATAGCAAGAAACTATTCGGCCAGAGCCGAATAGCTTTTTTTCAGCCAGAAATCCGCCGAATACTTACTAGAAGCCGAAGTTCGGTACACCCCTACTACTGACGAAGCATTCTTACATTTATCCAAGCATGCTACAGTGCTCACCTAAGGCATCATTGATAATGTGTTTGTCTTTGCAATAAACACCGGATCTCCAGTGGCAGAACAGTAAAATATGGAGGGCCGTCGTAAAACCATGCTGTAACGTTTCAATATCAAAAGTGGGAGCAGGGGTTTTCAAGTCCTAGGAACTAAATGCAGAGGGTGTGCTACAACCCAGCATAAAACACTACAACTACTAAAAATATGTACATTTTTTTACATGACTGTCAACAACAAAGAAGAATGGTTTGAGGTCAAGTTGCCTATAGTGGTAAGGGCACAACAAAGAGCAAATGCGCATTGAAAAAAATGCTTTCGGGTTAAGAAACAAGCAACTACATAAGCAGTGAAATAAAGGTCTGAGGTACAGGGAGAGAAGGGCCCATGACAGTCATAGCTCTCCTCTGGACACGCACACCCAACTACCAATGCTAGACCAGTGTCATGTTGTGGGTCTACTTACCATGGCATTGCTTTCCATGTGTCAAGCATGGCAAAAAGGGCCTCCACCTTTTCGTTAGACTTTACTGGGCACGATGTTATTACCTCAAACCTTGACGAGTTTGTGCCATGACCCATCGTTCTCCTACCCTACTTTTGGGTGCTCGCCACACCCTCCGACTCTTGGAGGTGGCGAGTCCTAGCAGAATCCATTTTGGCATCAGTTTAGTGGGTTTGCACACTGACACCCCCATTGTTTATCTGGGCCGAGGCTCGGGACATTTTATAGACGAAATGCATGTAGGACCCTTCTTTGCTCACCTTTATTTCATAAATGTTATTTTAAAAAAAGATATATATACATGTATATGTATTGGTTGTATGAAAGGTATAAATGTGTTTTTCATTTGTGTTATATGTTGTATAAGGTTTTATGCAAACTAATAATACAACAATAAAAAAAAAATATATACATGTATATACCTACAGATAGAAACCTTAAACTAGGTTAGTATATAGTTCTATAGTTCAGTTTCCTTCTTTTGTGCTAACCAAGTGTAACATTAAAAAGTGTTAAACCAAAAAACAACAGGGTAATGCCTTCATTAGGCTAACACATTCATTTATCTGTAAAATATTAGTAATCTTCAGATTACTTAATTAGGCATAGGAATAATGTCACAAATGTTGCATCAGTGGACACCACAGGCTTAAATGCATGTGAACCAGGCACAGCGAAACAATATTTAAGGGTAGGGAGCCCAAATCTGTTTAATATAACCTTTTAAGACAATTAAAATGCTTTTTAAAAATATGATTACATAAGGAAAAATGTAATGATGCTGCAGAGCAGTAGGCACTGAGAAGCACATTTGGAGAAATCCAGATTGATCCCCGACTTGGCTGTGTCAGAGGTGAATGAAAGGACCAAAAGTCCAAAACGATTTGGTGAGCCCATACAGACACCATTGACAAAATCTCGTTCATCGAATAGAATACTGCACTCTAATAGAGGTTTTTTTTTGGCAGCCTTCCCAATGCCAAATTTGTCCTAGACAAGCCAAGTTCACCATTCCGCCGGTACTCTGGGACAAAACCACTAAGGGCATGGATGGAGGGAATGGGTGAAGAATGAGGCCCTCCTTCTGAGACAAGAAACCCCTCTGGGTGGGTAAGGGGACTGGAGCTTTGCGGTGAGCTTCACCAGATCAGAGTACCAGAACCAATTGGGCCACAGATGAGCTGTTAGAATTCTGTAGAAGTTCTAACCTTGTCTTAGTTTGTGGATCACCTTAGCAACGAGAAGGTGCTAAATCTAGTCTACAACGCTGAGAGAACATTGTGCCCCCTTCCCCTTTTGCAGATGGAGTATATGCCTGTATGATGACTTGCCTCCCTCAAAAGGGTGGAATGAGGGCCTCTAATGAGAGAAAACATTCAATTCCAAAACATTTATATGCTTGGCAAATTCCATGGCATTCCATAGAGGCTGCACTTGAAGAGTGCCCCAGCCAATGGGGGATGAATCCGTTGCACTTAAGCAAGAAGGGCCCTGTTGCCAAAAGGGGGTGGATGGCAGTCTGCCAGCTTGCCAGGGACCTCCACCACCTGATGTCATCCTTGACACCTTTAGGCATAGTGATCTCCTCAGACTGCAAATCTCGTAAGAACCAGTTAGAAAGCAAAGCGCATTCTGTAAATAAAGCCTTGCTTTGTGGACCGCTAGAGGCCCAGCATCATCTAGAATGAAAGCATAATTGTCTCTGTGAAAGTCCTCGATTTCTCTTTAAGTGGTAAAAACCTCTGCCTTCGTTGGTGTCCCACGGTAATCCTTTGTAGAGAAGTGGTTAAGTCAGGGTTCTAGCTGATCTTTTGGTGTTTTTGGACAGGGCGAATGAGAATACTAGATCCTGTGCCTGTTTAAAGGAATGAAGTTAATGGGGGTGAGGGGGTCAAAGAAGCCATATTACTGATGGCACACTTTACAGAGCACAACAATCCTGCGCGATGAGATGCCAAGATTAGTAAAACATGTAAATCCTGCCCCAACTAGAAAAGGGTGCTCTTTGGGCACAAACATATCATTTATGTTGCTTCCCCCTAAGGAGGGAATGACCCTGTGAGTCCCTGTGGTTTTTGTTTGTTATGAGGGGGAAAACAAAGGCATTTCTTCTGTCTCTTTAATCTTGTGATCGCGATTGAAATCCTCAGGACGCTTGGCCAGAACTTCCCCTGTGGCCCTTCTGAAACGATGGTGTGGCACACTGCTTGTTCAATTGTTTGACTGAGATAAAAGACAATGGCTTTGCAGTGTATCTGTTCATCTTACATTTAGTCAACTCATCATCAGCAGCTTTCTAAAAGAGTTGCGTCCCATGAAAAGTCCTAACCTTTTCTTAGGCTTTAATTAGCGCCTAGCTCATAACGCATGCTGCAGTATAGACGCAGACTCCAGAAGGACCATGGATACTCTTTTGGCATTTCCAGCTAAGAAGGATTCAATCTGTTGCAATTGTGCAATGTGTTACAATAAGCAACTTACAGGCTCCCAAAACTGCATGTACACCAGCTGCATTTTTGCCGTACACCTTGTTCCCGATGGTGTCCAGATCTCTTTGCTCTTTATCTGGCGGAGGAGTGGATGAAGAGAAGGTTTACGATGTTGAAGCCCTCCCGAGACATGCAGCTGTGAAACAGAAGATTGAGGTGGAGAGTGTAATCCTAGACAGAACATTTCATCCGGCAAAGTCTGGTATCGAGCATCCATGTTCCTTTGGGCGGAAAGGATAGGATGCAAAGCCGCCGCGATTTTTGGTGCTGCACTTATGTCAGGTTGTTAGGGAATCCATTATGTGTGCTTGCTGGAAAAATACCAGTCTGGAAATGGACAGGCTCAAGAGCCTAACTATATGAAGTCTGTACATCGATGATGCAGTCATGGAAGGCTTTAACAATCAAAGGTAAATCTTCTGCTTGCGACATTCGCTCATTGGGATCTAAGAAATCCTTAGTGGGGTAGGCGGCAGCACATGTACACAGTGAAGCATGTCCTTGGAGTGGAATAGGGATGGAGGAGGTAGCAAAGGTGCTAGTGGAGGTGCCTGGGATGGTGGGGTAGCCTGTGGAGTGACCGAAAGAAAGAGTAAGGGCTTGTAGAAAGAGGAATGACTGACAATGATTTATTTGAAGAAGGTCTGCATGAAATGCTTGAAATTTATTAGAAGGTGAATCCTCATCTTAAGGGGACCTCAGAGTGGAGAGGCACGAATAAGACTGAGCTGATGAGCACCTTGCAAAGAGTATGTTGGGTCAAGCCGATATTGGACAGAATAGGTGAGTGGAAGGAAATCCAATAACCTTAGCTGACAGTGCAGACCAGTTCCATCAAGCCTAGAAATTGTGACTCCTAGAACTCCAAAAACACCCTTCTTCACAGCTAGGATAATCCAAGCTCAATACATAAGAGGGTGAAGGTCGTTCCTCCTGAGGGCAAGGGAATGTTAGGGAGAATTCTCAAAAATGTGCTAATTCCCTTCACCTTAAAGACAGCCAGCAGCTTTGCTGGAAGTTGAGAACTTGATTTTTTACCTGGAGAGAGTGTGACCCTTTTTCCCCACTCTCTCATGTGTTTTGAAATGTGTTTTACTCTTGTGCTTTCTTTGGTTATGGAGTTTTAGACAACTCCATAGGCTTCATCTTTTCATGTGTGTCACACAGCACCCTCAGTGCAGTGGCACAGGGAAACCCGTTCAGGCTTTCCCAAGGTTTAAATACCTTCTCTGGGATAAACTACCATTTCCCAGAGTAAGTAAAGTGAAATTGACTTTACAAGTCTTCTTAAATTCTTAGACCCAGCACACCCTATTTTACAATAAAGTGCTGGAGGGGTTACTTAGTATCTCCTGTGTCTAGATATTCATGTAGCAGTCCAATGCTACCCTTTCCTATCGAAATGGCTGGTGGCAGTGGTTGCACAATGAACTACCATGATTTTTCCCGACCACGAACACCGGTAGCTAAAAATTGCGGGAGCTATGTTTTTCAAGACGGCGTCTGAGCCCCCCTTGTTTAAACAGGTTCCGTCTTCTTTTTTCACCATTTCTTTTTGGAAAGGTCCTTCTAGAGTTTGTCTCTGCACGCCAAACCAGGTTTGGTCCCTTTGTTCGATCACCTTTGGCGGGCTTCAGGACTGGAGGCCGCCTCTGGAGCCCGAGTGTCTGGGGTGGGCAGGAAGTGAGAGAGGTGCCCGAAACTCTGTGCTTAGTTTCCTAGGAGACTCAAATGCACTCTGGCATGATTGGCTGGCAGACTGTCCAGCAAGGACAGCCACTCTGCTGGGTGAGTGGTAGCTAGGCTGGAATGAACAGGAGGAAACTGGATAAAAGGCGAGTCTCTTGGCTTGGAAGGCAGAGTCGACCACTGGAACGGAAGAACCGAAGCAGAGCTTGAAGAGGACGGCTGCTGCAACTCCTTGACCATTGGGTTGCCCGGTGAAGCCCTGCTGCAGGTCCAAATCGCTAAGTTCATCTCAACAGAGAAGCCCTACAAGGACGACTTCTCCCTTTGAGTTGGGACCAATCAACTCGACCCGTAAAACACCTGGATACCATTCTCGGAGCTGGATGTATTTTCCTCAGAGTGCTGAAGGTTTGGCAAGTATCAGCTTTTTCGACCAGTCCCTGTGCAGTGCAGGAGTCCCCCAACATTCTCCCTCTTGTCCCCACGACTGAGGCTCAGGAACAGCAAGATCTGCAGGAACTTCCAGGAACAGAAGTCTTCAGCTGCATCTTTTTCATTTGAAAGGTTCTGTGAAACGAGAGAGTACTTAACTCTCGCGGTGAAAGTGCTTGAAACTTTCACAACTAGCAGGCCTAATCAGTTTGCGACCCAACGTATAATTCTTCTGCTTACAAACTACTTCTAAGAACTTCTACAGACACTTTACTGTTTACTTGCCAGAACCGTTTTTACCTATCCAAGACTTTAGCCCAATGACTTTAGCCTAGCCTATTGAATTGACTCTTCTGGTGAACTCAAAGTATCTGCACTGTCTAAGGAATTGCAATTCTTTTATGTTCTGAACCTATTCCTTTTTGTTCCTCCTTCAAAGTATTCTCACTGCCATTTTGCTCCTCCTTCAAAGTAGTTTGAATGCCTCAGAATCTTAACGAGTATAGTATTAAAGTGTATTGATGTATTATGTATGATGTATGCTATTTAACTGCCTCCTTCTAGTGAATTATTTATAACTGACTGTTGAACACATTAATAAGTGTGTAATCAAGAAACCTTGAGTGTAAGAGTTTATTTGAATACCTGTGATTGTAGACCTCTGTGTAACATCCTTACAGCTCACACTCCCTCTTGGAATAAGCCTGGCTGCTCAGATCCGCTACCAAAAACTGTGGTACAGACTTATACCAAAGGTTGCTTTTGCTTACACCTGTAGTCATAGTTGTGTGTATTGGTCCCAAAGGGTACTGAATACAATCTCTGGCTAACAGGGAAGGCCACCACATAGTGACACAGATGCCAAAGCCGATGCCAGAGAACAAGGCTTCTTCAAGCACTTGTCAGAAAAATAAATTCTCATTAATCTATCAGGGATGGGGCCCGGCGTAGAGTGAAAGCTGAGTGTGGGCACTGCCCTTTGGTCACAGGAGTTGGTCAAAAGTTGTAGATCAGACTTGATCGGAGGAAGAGAGAGCCTGAGTGACTCAAGACATGGTGAGAGGAACTACCCCATGAGCGCGCACCCTTCCCCTGTCAAAAGAGAGGCTTTGGAGGGTTTGAGGACACTGCCCTTAGACTGAATAGAGGAAAGCAGTTTGTATATATGACCTACCAGCCGATTCAGGCAGAACTTGAGTAGGAACACTCTTTAGGAATGCCAGGCATTTCAGCCGGAAGGCCAGTGGGTGCCTGCCATGGTGAGCCCTCTGAAGAACGCCCAATGTTATGCCACGGCCGACCCTCAGCATAAGCACCAGTATATGGATGTTTCAATGAATACTTCCCAGTCCAGTAACTTACTGGGAATTAGTCATCTCACCAGGGCACCACGGGATATATACAGCCTGTTCACTTACCTTTTTGTTTTCCACAAACATCTGGCAAACACCCTGTCACAACTAACGCAGTGTCAAACCAATGCATGGGCCAAGACGTTAGGGAGTTGTAAAATTATTTGTATAAAGAGGTACATTTGCAAAACTTTCAATAAACACAGCTGATTGCCTACATTTCTGTACAGGGAGAAGGACTGGCAGTTGGGGTGAGGAGCATGGCTATGCACGTGTGACAACAACGGCTAGGTTTTTACAAGTAAAGACAGGGATACAAATCTGAGGTTGCAAGCTACTAGCCAGACAATATCTCGCCACATCAATTCCACAGAAGGACATAGTAGACAATACCTTACTTTCCAAGAGTCAATTACCACTAGCTAGTGGCGAGTGCTAATTTTGCACTCTTTGTAAAGATACAACTTTGCATCATGCTCTGACTCTACACCTTACCAAGGGACGACATGCCACAAGTACAGAGGAAGGTGGGACAGAATGGAATAATACTCTCTCTACTCTGTAGTCCGTCTATCGCTCAAGTAAAGACCACAGCAGTCAATACACATCATTACGTTTGTCTGACTTATTTTCACATGCAGTTGAAACCAACCCTAGCAGCACTGTCTAATGCCTTGTAAATCACAGATTATTGATAAGGTCACAAATTATCACGTAACAAAGAAACAGGGTGGGGCAGCATTTTAAGGAGTTTTATCACAAAACAAATAATAAAAAGAATGCTCAGACCACTACTGACATCTGAAAGCTATAAATAAAAAAAAAATGAAAAACCTATCTTTAGCTCTCTTTCTGGTATGCACATGTTATTTTGGAATTCACTTACCGGGCATACTGTGCTAGAGGCAACTTGAAGACGTCAAAAACGTCTTTGTTCTTCATTAGGTAAACAGAGCGCAAATAGGATACAAAGCACTAGGGTAAGAAAAAACACAAGAGCATCGTTAGATTGTTATCACAAAAGCAAGCAACTGTTTTTATCGCACCCTTATCATTAAATCTATTAAACTCATTAAGTGTTGATAAAGATGTTGTCACTACCAAAAAGGTGTGGGTGTCTAAGTGTGGGTCTACCTTTAGCTACTAATGAACACGCATACCAATAGAACACCAGTCAGCTGTGCTTCTCATTTTGATGACAGAAAAGTAGCCCTACGTGTGTGAAACATGATGGCATGGAAATCACGATGCCTATTCTCTCCGCCCGTACACTATTCACGCCAACACTATATGTCCTTTATATGGCAATACAGCAAGAGTACGGTGGCTCACAACGGATCGCCGTCGCCTATTCCATAAACTCTACAAGGGCATTATCCTAATGGGCTTTAGCACCCATTAGAGATGTTACCCACTTTGGGTAGCCAACACTCACGTCAACTCTTTGGAGGAAATTTGATCCATAGTAAATTCAATCATGGTTCCATACAAGAGCAAGAAAGGCTATTAAGTATCAAATTGTGGAATACAAGGGGGAGTCATCACCTATCCAATCCTGCTGTGGCTAAGCTTTTAAAAACAGCAACCTTCCTGTGTCTGCAGGAGACTTGGCTAATTGAGGACTTGGTCTTGGATGGCTTCCAGACTTTTAGCAAATTTGCCAGGTCTAGCAGGTTTGAGAGGGCTTGGGGGGAGGGGACTTTTGATTGCGGTGGGTTCCACTTTGGGAATGGTAGCATCTGCCGTTGATGGCCTCCCTTTGGGTGTTATGGCGGTATCCCTTACAGCGAAAGGATTTAACTATTTATACTATTTCTGAGTGTATTATTAATTGGTCAAATTCTAATTTGGAGGGGAATGTGATTGTGGCTGGGAATTTGAACTCCTTGTGTGATTTTCAGGATCTTGGGATGGAGTTAACTGAAATGGCAACTGATATGTTCCCACAGAATTTTAAATGTCAAATGTGTAGGAGTTGATGTATGGCATTAGAGGCTTTGGGGCTCCTTCCATTGAGTGGGGTGGATTTTGGTGCTGGGGTTATCCTGCCCACTTGGTTTTGAAGGACCAGCTCCTTAACACTGGATTACATATTTACAGACAAACACCTGCTAAATGGTTTTTAAAAACATTTAAATTGTTTTATAAACTTTTAACTTACACAACTTAAAACCATAGTTTATGACATCACATAATTTACATCTACAAATCATGTTCAAACACTCCACCCTACCTCCCCCATTCCCCCGTCTGACACAACCGTTATTACAACTCTATAAGTGAAATCTATTATGAGCTACACATTTGTTTAAGGGACATTTCCATTCACTGCCACTGGACTTTCAGCTAATGGATCCTCCTGCAATTTCTTTTGTGTGTTCTCGAACAGCTTGTGCAGCATAGTTCTCCATGTCTCAATATTTATGCTCCCCTCATCTTAGCTCGTGCGCACTGCGTCCTGCCACACAAAGGTCTATGATAAAGTCCATTTCAGCAGATCCCACCACCACTGTCGGGCATCTGGGCCACTTTGAGCTTTCCACCCGATAGCTATTCTACATTTCGCCAGTACATACCCTAGGTATTTGAGTTTATTTACACGTTTCAATTTCTGCGATCTCAGTAAAATACCCAGTAAGCAAGCCATTGGTGAGTGGACATTCAACACAACATCTGCTTTCGACAACAGCCATGCCACATCACACCAGTATATTGCTACCTTGGGGCATGCCCAGAACATATGTACCATGTCTGTGTTAATCAGATTACATTTCGGCCAACATCGCTCTCTAGTCTTATTGAATCTTGACATTCTCCCAAAGGTTAGGTATGCCCGATGAGTTCTTTTATTTTAAATTTTTTTTATTGGCATTTATAAGTAAACAGTGGTATAGTTTTCATAATTCAATATATGCAAACATGCAACACAGTTGCTAAATACATTCTGCCAAAAGAAACAAGCAAACAACTAAATAACATACCAACATTTCCACGCAGGTTAACTAGGTCAGATTGCAGGTGTACAAAAAGGCATGCCAATCCTACGGAGCTGGGCTATGCTGCTCCGTGTCCCACAGAGTTCGGGAATGTTGGCGCTGACGGTAGGGTCAGCACAGTAGCGATTATACGTGCAGCCTCACAGCTTGTGGCAGAGTGCTCATGGTGGCTTGTTATCTTAGGGTGAAACACGTCCAGGACCAACTGCTTGCATGACTCATAAGCTCCCCCAGAGGCCACATCTATGCTCTGTGCCAATCTAGACCACACTCTGGATTCCACCTCAGTCCAGGTCTCAAAGTCCCCAAGCCAGCCCGAATATTGTGGACCCCCACCTGACTTCCAGGACACGGCAATGCAACGCTTAGTAAGGATAGAAGCCAAATCCATAAACTTGATATGCTTGTTTTGACCATTTCTCGGGTAGGCACCCAGCAAACACTCCACCAAATTCCAGAAGTACCTAGTGACCTCAGCCCTCCTACATGTTTGTCCAACCCGGGACCAGAGACCCTGCACTTTAATGCAATACTAAAACATGTGTGCCAAATCAGCCCCTTCACCCCGACACCAAGGGCATGTAGACGGTTTACCTTTATTAAATTTGGCCACTTTACTAGGCATCATATAGGTACAGTACAGCACATTTAATTGGATCAGTTTGAAGCGGGAATGCCTAGACACATCCTTGGGGAAACCCGAGACTACGCTCCCACTCCTTCACCCCAAACTCCACTCGTAGGTCTAATTCCCAACTTGCTTTTAGAGGCACGATGAGTTATATACAGCTGTAACAGTTGCAGTTTCTCATTACGGGACACCAGGGCTTTAAGTGGGGTAAGAAATCCAGGGGGGGCCCTCATTTGGGGGCGTGGCTTGTGGGAGGGGCGAGGCCTAAAAAGTACACAAATCGTAGGGTATACACACAAATATATATAAATGTTATATATTTGTGTGCGTACCTTACTATGGTTTGTGTACTATGTAAGCCATCTTTTCTAAACATAGCAATATGTAACATATTTCTACGTTTATAAAAGATGGCTTGCACAGTACACACACCATAGTAAGGTACGCACACAAATATATAACATTTATATATATGTGTGTGTATACCCTACGGTTTGACTAGTTTTCAGGCCATCTTTTTTAAACATTTCGGGTTTATAAAAGATGGCTTTGAAAGTACACAATTCAAGCCGTCTTTTATAAAGCTTCGACTACGGACAAAATTGTCCGTCAGCAAAACTTTATAAAAGATGGCTTGAAATGTGTACTTTCCAAGCCATCTATTATAAACCTCGAAATATGTCGAGGAATTCCCAGGTTCGCCGAGGGTTAAAGACGCCTCGGCGACCTGGGGAAACAAAGGGACAGTAACTGCCTCTGGTGACCTCTCGCGCGAGGGGTCACCAGATGCAGTTACTATGACTGACAGAAGTGGCAACCAGGCACAGCGTCGCTGTGGTTGGCTGCCACTTTTGTCAGATCGCCTGACTTCATTGTGATACAAGCGCACCCTCTCCCAAACTCCCACGGCACAGGGTTCCTGGAGATCCTTCTCCCAACTTTGTTTAGTGCCCAAGGTCATATTGACCTGTTGGCTCATCAGATCATATAACCTTGACACTGCTTCTCCTCCTTCCGATGTGTCGTATATTGCTTAAATCCCCATCCTTTCTAGAAACTATTCATCCATCAATGGCCATCGTAGGGGAATCCCTTTCAGTAGTGAGGCCTCTGTTATATGTTGGCCCCTGTGCAAACCCGTCGCTTCAGCTAGCCGGTTTCCTTTCATACAATAGGTTTCCCACCGTGGCCACCCCGATAGGCTCCCAGTATCTCACCTGCAGCCTCTGTTGGCGATTCTCTGCTTTAACTGCTACTAGTGGGACCTGGGGAGGGGGGTGGGGGAGAGTGGCGCAACAATATCCATCAGTTTATATGCTCTATGCCACATGCTCTTGCCTAGTGTTAACAGTAGGGACGGTCACGCAAGCATGCGTTCCGTATCTAACCCACCTCTTTCAAAAGAAATGGGCTGCATCCGGGCTGCAGCGGGGGAGGGGCATCGCAAGTTGAGGGGTGGGGGGGGGATCACAAGTTGGCTCATTGCAAGCCACCCCGCTACAAATTGCAGCCGACTGGCCACATAGTACATCTCAAAGATCGTATGCCCCCCCCTGTTCACAAGTACCTTGCAGTTTGGCCAGGGCCAATCTGCACCTGCCTCAGCCCCTACATAATGTGTCCAGCTGTTGCACTTGGGTATATGGTGTGGGATATTCGTGAAGCAGTGGCGAAGCCTTGGAGGGGCTACCATCTTCAAAAGAGGCTCTACCCATTAATGAAAGGGGGAGTTTGGCCCAGAAATCCATGGATTTCTTCAGTCCGCGTACTACTTTCACTGTATTGTGTGTATGTTCGTCTCTAGGGCCATGACACACATCCACCCCTAAGTATCGGAACATATCCATTGCCCACTTATTCAGGAGCACAGGCAACCTTGTTAGTTTGCATCTGCACCTCGCTAACGGGAACAAGCTTGATTTTTGCATGCTTACCCTGATGCCCTAGAGCTTGGCATATTGCTCTAATACCTCTAGTATGTATTCCAGATTTGTCTCAGGTTGCTGTAGATACCAGGTGCCATGTGTTGTGTACCTTAATTCCTGCTTCTTTAAATTCTTCCCTGATATAGGAAGCCAAGGGCTCTAGTGCCAGGATATAAAGCATGGGAGACCATGGACAGCTTTGTCTTGTGCCCTTCCGTAAGTCCCATTGTTCTGAGATTAGGCCACCTGTTTTGACTCTGGCTACCGGCTGGCTGCATAGTAATTCGACTCATTTAATGTAGTTGGGGCCTATCCCAAATTCCTTTAGCGTAGCTAGCAACCAGAGCCACCTAACCGAATCGAAGGCCTTGACTGTATCCTGTGCAGCCACCGCATATTAGTCTGTACTGTTCCTGGTGTGATCTATTATATGATGAAACCTGCGTAGATTGCTAGAGATGCTTCTCCCTGGTACATAGCCTGTCAGGTCCAGATGTATTAATGTGGCTATTGAGGTCTTTAATCTGTTTGCTAGCAAGCTCGTAAGAATCTTCCCATCTTGATTAAATAGTGGGAGGGGTCTATATGATCCCAAGTCTATGTCTGGGTTGTTTGGTTTAAGGAGGGGTATGATGATGGATTCTCTCAATGACAACGGGAGAGTTTCTAGGTTGAATACCCCAGTCAGCATAGCTGATAATGGAGGTGCTTCTTCAACATATTCTTTATAGAACTCGCTAGGCAGTCCATCAGTGCCAGGTGTTTTACCTGTAGGGGGTTCTCTAATTGTGGTCACCACTTCGTCTAGGGTTATGGGAGCCTCCAACAATTCCCTCAAACAGGCATCTAGGGTGGGCAGCTCAATCTGCTCAAGAGCCTCCTCTATCTCGGTTATCTGCACTTCTGAGGTGTCATCATATAGAGCCTTATAGTATTTAAAAAAACTATTGTGTATTTCTGTCTGGGTGACCCATAGCACACCGTTACTATCGCTAACTGAGCTTACCATGTGTCTCTGTGTATCGCTCTTGTACAGCAGCCAAGCAAGCATCCTGCCCGGTTTGTCTCCCTCTGTGTGTTATGTCTCCACATATTTCAAGCAACTTAATTTACCCAACCTGTCCCAGTGCTTGATACATTTGTGTTTTAGTTTATTAGCTTCCGCTATATGGTCTGTTACTTCCCTCTCCTGCTGTTCGAGTTGTTCTAGTGCGGCTTCTGCTCTTGCTAGCTCCTCCGTTATTGTGGCTTGTATCCCACCTGCTTTGGATATTGCTGCGCCTCTTATCACTACCTTAAATGCCTCCCATAGCGTGCTAGCTGAAGACACGCTTCCCGTGTTGTGTGTGAAGTAATCGGATATGTCTTCCTGAAGGTGCTCCCTGAATGCACTCTCTCAGGGCATCTTTTCTTAATCTCCACGTAGGGATACTTGGTCACAGTGGGACCACTCGCCACGTGAAACGCAGCGGCGCATGTTCTAACAGTACTCTAGCTTTGTAATCTGCTTGCCTAATTTCTCACATTGACTCCATTCCTGTGAAAAGGTTACCCGATTTAGTGTATAAATCTTGCAGAGCAGCATAATGGGAGTATCCTCGGGTATGCGGGTGGAGGCTGCGCCGTACATCAGTCAGATCAAAAGCTGCCACCAGACCATTGAGTGCTTTAACCAGTGGGGCCGGGCGCACATATTTGTAGTCTGATCTGTCTAGTCTTGGATCCTGTGTGCAGTTAAAATCCCCCCCACCCCCAAAACCATGGTACAGTGTCTATAAGGGCCCATCTTAGGGTATAAGGACCATAAGAACTCTCCTGTGTCATGATTCGGAGCATAAGTGTTGATGAAACACACTTCCTGCTTCTCTAAGAAGCCATAAACTAGGACGAGCCTATCGTGCTACCACTCCACTTGGATGTAAGGGCTTTGTGTCTTTCTGGTGTTAAATGTGTCACCTGTAGGAGGGCAACATCCACCTTATGGTGGCTTAGATAGGTCATCACCCAATTTCTCTTGATATAGTTATTTAACACTCTAACATGCCAGGTAATCACTCTAAGGTCCCTGCCATCGGTCCAGTTACTTCTGCGTACTTTGTTACTCATGTTACTCATAGTTCTAATGGCTGTGGCAAACCTTCCTCCCAAACCCCAATTTCCTCCCCCCTTTCAACTGCCACCCCCACCCCTCCCCCCCATCTACACCTTCCTCAACTTCCCCAGCAATTGCCCAGCTATGTGCATCATGCTCAGGCATCCCCGCTTCTCACTTCTGCACTGAATGAATCTGTCAGTCGGTGCTGAATGTGCAGCAGGCGGATACGTAGTGTTGGTTCTCATGCTGCCAGCAGCAAGAACCCGCAATTCCAGTGGTAGGTAGTATCAACGCTACATGTGGACTATATTCCGAGGGATTCAGTCTACCTCAGGTTGGGCCTGAGGTCAATCAATTATTCCCTGCAGCACTGTCTCTTCTCCTCCGCTCTCAATGGCAGATGTTCTTCATCCATCCATTTGTGGACGTATTCTGGAGTGTCAAAGAAAAAGGCGCGGCTTTTGTGTATACATTTTAGTCTTGCCGGATACAGTAGCATGTATTTCAGAGTGGATTTGCGGAGTCTTCACTTAATGGAGGTAAATTGCATCCTTGATTTTTGTACCTGGAGGGTATAATTGAAGTATGCTGTGATCTTTGCTGAGGCCCGTAATATCGTGCCTCCTGATCTAAAACAGTCCAGTATTTTTTCTCCGTCTTTGTAATTCAAGATCTTTGCAATTACGGGGCTCGAAGGTGCCCCAGGCTGGGGCTTGCGGCCGAGGGACCAATGTGCCAGTTCGACAATAAAACCTTGCGTCAAACTCCCAGGACCTATCTCCTGGAGTAGCATAGTTTCTAAGAACTCTGTAGGGTTTGTTCCTTCTGTTCCCTCAGGAAGGCCTATGATCCTAATATTGTTCCTTCTGGCTCTCCCCTACACATCCTCCACTCTGTCCTCCAAGTTCTTGATTTGTTGCCGCATTATTTAGGAAGCTTTCAGTGTTTCCTGGAGCTGTGTCGTGTTTACAACCACCTGTTTCTCCAGCATGCCCGTTCTTTCAACCAGCGCTCTCCCATCTTGTCTTAAGAGGTTGACATGCAGAATGATAGCATCCATTTTGCATTCTAATGAGGCTTTAAGGTACGCAATGGCCACTAAGATCTGTTGAGCGCATCCTGCCTGTTCCATCATGTTAGTTTGTGGTTGCGCCGCCAACGTTGCTGGTGTCATCGCTCACCCCATCTTTGTAAATCTATCCAACGTAGGCTGCTTTGTTTTATTCCTCTGCGTCTTGGATGGCATGTGTGGGCACAGATAGAACCCCAACGGTCCCTACCAAATATATATTACTCGCCTCAGGAGGCGTGTCTATAGGCGCTGTGTTTCAGACCGACCGTTTTGATTGTGCCAGTATATATTGTACTTCTTCCCAGAGCTCTCTGCGGTATTAATGTTTATGTGGTGTCCTTTCCACCCAGGGGATTCCTGGCATCAGCCCTCCCTTAGGACCAAGTTGTAGTTCCGCTTTGTGGACACTGGGGCTTCTGTTTGCTATGTGCAGATGGCAATCCCTCCAGACAGCCTGAGCTGCCTATGGCGCTTGGGTGCATTGCCTTGTCCCAGCACAGGGTGGGCATGGGGGCAGCATGCTCTTGCTCATCCACCTCTTTTTGCTTGTATCATCACTTTGTGGGTCCTAGCACCAGACCAAATTGTTTCCTGTCAAGAGGCTGCATTTGTGTTACTAAATAAAGAAGAAGAGCAGGTTTTTCTCAAGGCTGCTTCCAGCTTTCAAGTGTGCATTTCATGACTCTGCTATGCTTCCTTAGGCTATTTATAGCGTGCAATGAGTGTTCCTGTGTTCCATTGCTAAAGAGGGCGGTGGAGAGGGGTGGTTTGCCTCTGTCAGGCCGCTATCCACGACTCTGCTGCAGTGCTTGCAAGACTACTTATCGGTCCGTTCCACTTGATGTGTTTGGCTTGCTGAGTGAAGGGGACCTTGCGTATACGCCAGTATGCACGTTTAAAGTACCTTGCAACTTGTTAATCTGTTGTGGCTACTCCGAACGAGGCAACCTCTCCTGATCCCTTCAGTGCCAATGCAAACAAAGCACCTACCGCAGTGAACCTCTAAGGCGTGTGCCTTTCCCCATCCTGCGCCGTACCTAGGGTGCCACATCCATTGAGGTCAGTACCTCCCGTGGCTAATCTTGCCTCACCACAGGTCCGCCTTGATCGATAACACTGGACCGAGTGGTGCCTCTGGTGGCTTCTTACTTGCGGGAGATCCTGCGAGTAACGCAGCACCTCTGTTCATAGGGCGGCTGCCAATTTACTTCCGAAACTCCGGGAGCCCGCTGGCAGCAGTTACTACATGTGCAGGCTTCCGTGCCCACAAGTCGCACAAATCAGCAGCGGGACACTGCTTTGTTTCTGCTACCTTCAGCTTGCCCAGGTGTGCGTCGATACACTCTGCAACGTGCTTATAGGGTCAGAATAATGTCAGATCGGACAGGAGCCATGGAAAACACGTCCTCAAAGCATAGCAGTTGGCCATGTCCCACAACCCATGCTAAATAGTTGTACTTCCTTTTTAGTCCTGGGAAATGATTGGAGTGGTCACGGAATCTTGGAGGCTAGTTTTAACATCTGCTTCTCCTATACGAGATTGCCTCATCCCTCGCAATTAAGAACTAATGCTTCTGGTGGGCTATTTGTTGGTTTGACAGAAACATTGGGGCTTTAAATTCCAAATAACGTATGGTCATGCAGTCATAGCCATTTGTTTTACTTGAAATGGTGGTGAAATTAATAGTTTTAAATGCATTGCATTTTGCCATTTTGCATTCCATGCACATGCCATGCTTTAGTAACATACATTAAGTTTTTGTTTTCAGTTTGCATTGCGGGAGTTGTAGTGCATTGTTAGTAGGAGAAGTGGTTTTAAAAGTGACAGAATGAAAGAAGAATTTTGTTCAATATAATGAGTAATGTGGGCAAGCATGCATGTCTTGGTAATATATTGAAGTTTCACACAGGATCTGGCACTTAAACATGCTGTGGAAATGTTTTAAATGTGCTTTTCTTTCACAAAAGTCAAACAATGCTGAAATTGGAAATATGCGTTTTGCAACTTTAATGAAAATGCTCATTTTTTGCAAGCAGACAGCATTGTAAGTAACTGCCACTTGATGTCATCAGGTGGGACAAAGAAGAGCATGATTATTGAGTGGGTTAAGCAGGGTAAGTGGCAGGAACCCTGTTTATATCGCTACTGACCTACTTTCAGCCAATCAGAAAGCTTCAAGTGCAGCCAATAACTACTGGTATTGACTGTATACTGAACATTCTATCAGAAACAGAAAGGGGAACAACAACAACGCCATTTCCAGGCAAGATTTCTTTTCAACAAGACACTTCCTCCGCGGGAGGACCTTTTTTTTGCTGCAGCATTCTATTTAAGACATGAAAGAGAAAGCTAAAACATTGGAAGATGCTTTCACTGTCTAATAAAGAAACCGTTGACTTTTACATGGCACCTAATGTTTGCTCATGTTACACCTGTCTGAATTAACCAGGATGCAATAAAAATGCCTAACTTATGAAGACAAATGTTTTTTAAATTCTACAAAACAAAGGCACAATTAATTTACTCCTTCGAGTAACATTTATAACTTCACAAACATAACTCCAAAACATGTATTGCTACTATCACCATGTGCTAATAGCCTTGAGACCTCGGGAGAGGGTATTATCGCTTGGGATAATGACCCTTCCCCACTTATGGTGGTGGTTTATTATCCTGCAATAATGACCCTTTCTCTGTCTATAAGGCTACAATATTCACTACACTCTAAATATTCTTACTTCAAAAGCAGATTGGGAAACAGCACTGCAACCTCCTGGTATGATTTGGTTTAACAAAACTCACTCTGGGGGATTTTTCCCCCCACTGCAACACCCGATCTACCACACCAAAGAAAAAGCTTAACATCTGATGAGCTTTCACTATCTTATACAAAACCCGTTTCTTTTTACATTACACCTAATGCATGCCCATGGTAAAATCTTTCCAGTTCTACCAAGCTTGCAATTAAAATACTTAACTTATAAAGACACCCTTGTTTTTAAAATAATTACAAAATAAAAATCACATTTAATTTACTATCATGGTTTGATTATTTTATTCACTATTAAACATTTTCTGCTTTGCAAACACGACTCCAAAACCTATGTTGCTATTACCAGTATGCGCCAATAGCCTCAGACCGCAAGAGGGGTCCCACGATAATGACCCCTCTCTCTCAGTCTATAAGGCTACAATATTACAGCGAATTTGAGAAAACTGCTACCCCCATGAAAACATACTCTATATTGCCAGACCCATGACACAAATGATTATGAAAAGATTAGCCCAGTACGTATTTCTGGAAGTTTCAGACACACAAAGGTAAAGATTAACACAATCTTCACATTTATCTTTCCAATACACAGACATCAACATTGGTGTTTAAGGACGAAACAGCTGCGATTGTGCCAAAAAAGGTTTTTTGAAGTACCCCTCAAGGCTAAAGAGACTTAAATGATGGCACCATATCAAAGCAAACTTTTTAAATATAACGTATCCCTTGGGCGAAGAATCACCCTGGGGCTAAGGGTTGAAGGTACAGCAGCCTTACTGTGAAATATACTCTCCCTAATGGGACCGGAACCATGCTGAGAAGTTGTGGTACTGTGCCAGTAAGAGTTAACTCTACAACAACTCCATCCTTAGTCCTCCTCCCTAGCTCCATCAATCAGCTACCTTAGCCCTGCACAACCAGATAGAAGAGAGTACATCATTTCCATTTGTGGCACTAAAACAAAATGAGTACAGTATGTAATGAAGCTTAAACAAGCTATGTTTGAAAGGGCACTTACCCGCTGGGCTCGCTCTTTCAACTCTTGTTCCTGTGCAAGGAATGATTCCAAACGGGTTTGGACTTCTACAAGCTTTTCAGGGTTAATCCTCAAAAGAAAAAACATTTCCAATAAGCAAAAGGTACACGATAAATCCACTCTAAGAAACACATGAACTCTCAATGTTGGGTTCCTTAGCGAACAGATTTCATTTTGTCAGAATGATTTGTACAGAAAATTAAGCTAATGGCACTCAAGTAGCTTCCCCTTTTCAGGAATAACTTTCCCAAATGCATACGGCAGGAAAGAAAGACAGGAATCAAAGTAAACAGGAACACACCACAGATTTAACCTAGATATTTTTAGTAAAATTTATTTTATTGATTATACAACAAACAAAAAACTCACACACCCGAATTTATCGGTTACAAGTGTAACGGCATACATTATATGTCTCTTACTTAATGTCTTCCCCCTCCTCCCTTCCCAATTGAACTCGAGCACTCCCTTCTATGCCTCTGGCTTCCGTTGCTCCAGATTCTCTTCCTGGTTCTCGGGCAGGTCGTCCTCACTGGGGTCACTGGGGGTGCACCTGTGCAATGAGGTTATCATTTGTCTCCATTCCAACAAAGGTCCCACTTCCTCACCATCTCCCCTGTGTGCCGCCTCATACCACGCCACTGCGGCATCTGCCCATTTTAGGAGGTGCTTCCACCACATCTCTAGTCTAGGTCTATGGGCGGCCTTCCAGCCCATGGCTATTCTCTTCTTACCCAGGATGTATGCCAAGTCTTTGAGTTTACATACGTGTTTCAGGTTTCGTGGCCTGGTGAATCCCCCAGCATGCATGCCCATATGGATTCCACATCTAATTTGATTCCCTTTTCAGATAGCTTGTGTTCAATTCCCCCCCTCCCCCCAAAACCTCCCAACCTCTGGGCATGCCCAGAACATATGAATCATCCCCGCTTCTTCCTCTCCACACTTGGGGCATTTTTGTATCTCTACATTTCCGTATTTTGCTATCATTTGGGGGGTCATGTATGCTCTATGGGTAACATATAGTTGGATTTGTTGTAGCCTGGCATTTATGGACACCTTCTTGTGATACCTCTGGGCCCTCTCCCATTGCCCATCTTGCATGGCCTCTCCCGCTTCCTCCTCCCAGTCCCGCCGCAACTTGAGCGGCCCTTTCCCCACCCTTGACATTGTTAATTCGTATATCGTGGATATTTCGTGGCCTCCCTCCGCAATGTCATACATTGTTTCTATGGCAGTATCAGATGACTCCGCCAGCGTTACCTTGGACCACTCTTCCTTCACTCTTTTGACTAGTCTTCTATATTTGATATGCTGTCCCGCTTGTACCCCGGTTTCATCCATTATTGTTTGGAAATCCATCGCTTCCCCTTCCTGCCAGATATCCCCTAGGGTAGCCAAGCTCACTGGCTCCCAATATTTCCGGATCGCTTTCCGTAACTGATCATCTGCTCCATAGAGCACCACAAGTGGCACTTGCGGGGAGCACGGAGTCGGACCTCCCATCGTCCAGCATGCCTTGTGCCAGACCTCCCAGCCCAGTGTTAGCAATCTCGACCTGCTATTCATCTCTGACTTGGGTAGCCATATTAGTTCCTACAGGAAGTATGGGGTGCTCTCCTCTGTCAGCAGCCTGGATTCTGCTGTTTAGTCTTCCACCAGCCACCTGGCTACATACTGTAGTTGCGCCGCCAGGTGGTAAATCTCGAAGTTTGGTAAATTTATGCCCCCTCGGTCATACGCGTTCTGTAATTTCCATACAGCTACTCTGTTTCTTGTGTTATGCCATAGGAAATCTCTGCACAGATTGTGTAGTTTAATGAAGAAGCGCCTGGGCACCATGTATGGGACATTAGTGAAGAAACGCATGCAGTTTAGGCAAAACCACCATTTTCAGCAGGGCCGCCCCCCCCCACCATGGCCAAGGGGAGCTTTGTCCAGAACTCCATGCTGTTCTTGACCCCTCCACTGCTCTCTCTGTGTTATGCTTGTGCTCTGCCTCCACCGTGTGGGAGATGTTTATCCCCAGCTATCTGAACGTTTTGGTCTGCCAAGCTATCTGTAGGGGGGGTAGGTTTACCCGTGGTATGCCTTTGAATCTACCCAGAGGGAACATGCTTGATTTTTTTGGTCTGACCATTATCCCGGAGAGGGCCGCGGAGCGCTCCATCAGCTCTAGGATATATTGCAGGTTTTCCTCCGGGTAGCGCAGGTACAGGAGCATATCGTCTGCATACAGTGATATCAAGTGCCGGCCCCCTTTGGTGTGCACCCCGACCTCACTGTATTGCTGTCTTAAGTAGATTGCTAGTGGCTCTAGTGCGAGGATGTACAGCATCAGAGACCATGGACAACCTTGCCTTGTGCCCTTACCCAGTTGCCACCTCTCTGAGATTATCGCTCCTGTTTTTACTCTGGCCGTAGGGGAGCTATACAGCATTCTCACCCACCCTAGGTACCCAGGTCCCATCCCGTATTCCTTCAGTGCTGCCATCAGCCATGGCCAACGTACCGAGTCAAAGGCCTTGACTGCGTGTAACGAAACCACCGCTATTTCGTTTGGGTCCCCCTCTGTTCGCTCTATGATATGGTGGAGTCTCCTATAGTTATCAGATATGCTCCTGCCTGTGACATATCCCATTTGGTAGGGTGTATTAGTTCATCATCTGTTTGAGTCTATTGGCGAGTACTGACGTAAGGATTTTGCAGTCTTGGTTCAACATGGATAGTGGTCTGTACGACCCACGCTCCGTGCTGGGCTTGTCTGGTTTAAGGAGGGGAATAATTACTGCCTCCCTCGGGGATTCCGGCAGCCTCCCTTTCTCGTATGCCTCATTCAACATTGCCAGTAGCGGTGGGAGTAACTCTTGCCTGTATATTTTATAAAATTCCCTGGGGAGCCGATCCGTGCCTGGGCTTTGCACGTGGGTAAATGCATCACCACTGCTTCTAATTCCTCTAGTGCAATCAGGGCCTCTAGGCTTTCTCTATCCTCTGCGCTTAATTTGGGCAATCCTATGTCTTCCAGGGTCCCCTGCATCTACCTCTCCATGTCCTCCTCCATATCTGCATAGAGGTGTTTGTAAAATCTGAGGAAGCTCTCATTCACCATTTCCTGAGTGTTCCAGACCTACCCCACCTCCCCCACTATCTCTCTAATTGCGGGCCTTGGTGTCTCATTTTTATACAGCCATGCTAACAGCCTCCCTGGTTTGTCTCCCCCTGCGTGTTGTCCTTCAACATATTTCTTGTAGTTCAGGTTGCTTAGTCTCTCCCATAGCTCCCCGCCAGCCAATTGCAACTGGCTTGCCCTCTCCGCCTGGTCCTGCAAGGTTCCTTCCTCTTTCATTATTGTTTCCAGCCTCCTTTCTATATCCCGCAGCTCCCGCTCTATATCCCCATGAAGCCCTTTAGATTTTGATATGGCCGCTCCCCTTACTACCACTTTGAAGGCTTCCCATAGGGTACCTTCCGATTCCACACTTCCCGTGTTATGCTCGAAGTAACGTATTATCTCATCCCGTAAGTCCTCTCTGAATGTGGGGTCTCTCAATGCCTCAGCCCTAAGTCTCCATGTTGGGATTCTGGCTCTGGGGGGCTGGTGACGCCACTCCAGGACTAATAGGGAGTGGTCTGATAGTATCCTGGTTTTGTATTCTGAGCTCACCACCTCTCCTGCCATGCCGGGGGTGGCAAACACATAATCCAGCCTTGTGTACAAGGCGTGCAGGGCAGTATAGTGTGAGTAGTGTCTAGCTTCCGGGTGCTGTCCCCTCCAAATATCCTCGAGCCCAAAATCTCCAACAGGGCCCGGAATGCTCTCGCCGCAGGAGTGGGTTTGTCCACTTTCGTGTCCGATCTGTCTAGTTTGGGGTCTAGCATACAATTGAAATCTCCCCCCCATATGATCTCCCCACTCGTGAGGGGGCCAACCCTTCCATATAATGATTTATAGTAAGTTATTATATCTTGGTGGGGGGCATACGTGTTTATGATACTCGGTTCCCTATTCTCCAAGAGCCCTCGGAACGCCACCATCCTTCCATCTGGTTCCACAGTGGTCTGTAGTATTTGAAAAGGCACCTGTGGTGCTACCCAGATGATTACCCCCCTAGCATATGCCGGCTATGTTGCACCTATGGTAATACCTTTCCACTTCTTTTATATCACTTCCTGTTTCTCCTTAGTGAGGTGAGTTTCTTGCAGCCGGGCTATGTCTATTTTTTGCCTCCTCAGATACATCATCACTTTATTTCTCTTCAGGTAAGTGTTGAGCCCCCTGACGGTCCAGGTAATTATTCTGAGATCACCCATCTCCCTTCTGGTTCTGGTTTCACCTCCCATCCCCTCTTCCACCACCATTAGCCCGAGAGTGCCTGACATGGGTTTCGCGCAGAGGCGCGCGGGTGCTTGCTCGTTCCCTAACCCCTATCCCTTCAAACTCCCCAACTCCCTCCCCTCCCCCCTTCCCACCCCAACTCCAACTGTTGCCCAGCTCCATCCCTGGATCTCAGGCGATCTCGCATTTGGTCCCGTCCCGCTATGCCGGTACGGGGTGCCTAGCAGGAAGTTATCGCACTACTAGTAACTCAACTATCCTAACTATGGGGATGTGTGGTCAGGTGCTCTGTGTCTTCCTATATGCGTCACAATTCACTGCCTTCCTATTTTCTAGCACGACTATAATCAAGTCCCAATTTTGACATCTTTATACAGCACCTCGATCTGCAAGGTCTCAGTATAATTTCTTCGCTTCACTGTCCTTCCGGACCTCTCGCTCTCTTCCGGGCTATTTCGCGCATCAAGCCAATCCGATGCCTCTGGGGTGTCAAAGAATAGTGTTTTGTTCTTGTGGAATACCTTCAATCTTGCCAGATACATCAGCATGTACCTGTGGCCTGACTCCCTTAGCCTCCAAAATTGAGCCATCGTCGTTGCACCTGGAGTGTATAAAAGGCGGACGCCCTCTGGATCATACCTCCTTTGCGAAAGTATTCCAGGATTCTTTCTCTGTCCCGATAGTTCAAGATCTTAGCTATGATAGGTCTCGGGGGAGCACCCAGAGGGGGCCTCGTTGCTAGGGCTCTGTGAGCCCTTTCAACTGCAAATCCCTTGGTAAGTGTGCCCCCTTCTATCTTTTGCAGCAACATGGTTTCCACGTACTCTGTAGGGTTCGCTCCCTCTTCTCCTTTGGGCAGTCCAACTATGCGTACATTGTTCCTTCGCGCCCGTCCTTCGGCTTCCTCGGCTCTACTCTCCAGGTTGCCCACCTATTGACTCAGCATGTGGATCTCTGAGGCGTGCGAGGGACAAGCTGCTGTGTTGGCCACCACCTCTTTTTCCAGCTCTCCCGTGCAGTCCGCTATAGCCCTCACATCTCGTCTCAGGAGGTTTAGGTCTATTTGCACTGTGTCTATTTTGGTTTCCAGCACCACCTGCAGTGTGGTCATGGCGGCTTCCAGTTTCGTTTCCCAAGCCACTTTCAGGTCTGCAATGGCTTCCAGGATTTGCCCGTACCCCTGCACTGGGGATGTGTCTATTTGGGCACTTCTGTCCTTGCTTCTGGCACCTTCCGTCTATTGCGGGGTCTTGGCGTAGTCCTCCATCGTAGGTTGCTTCCCTTTCGTCTTATTGTGCTTGGTTGCCATGTCTGGTGCAGTGCCGGGTGAGCGGGCTCCTTTTATCCGGCGTTGTGGTTCGTCGTCACTGTCGAGGGCTCCGCCTTGAGTGTGTGGGTAGTTTTTATTATTCACTCCCAGGATGGTGATCTTTCTTGGGCTCGTTCCACCAGCTGTAGTACCGGTCAAACCCGTTTCCACCTCCGGCTTCGAATACAGGTCCCCCCTGATCTGTTCTGCGCCTCCCTGCGCCACCACTCTGTCGTGGCCGGTGTCTGCTCCGGAGGTCCCCAACAGGTGGTGTCTGGATGTAGTGCCACGTGTGAGCCCCGTTATAACTTGGCAGGGCCTTCTTCACCCTTGTTTTCGGGGGTGGGCTTCAGCAAATGCAGAGTCCAGGCTTGTCCGTTAGGGCGGTCTTTACCCAAGTAGCCCAGGCTGTACCCCCACCAGGCATCCGTCAATAACCAGGTTGTGGCAACTTGTGATCCCATGCAGCACTTGCTACTGTCCAGCCTCCTGGTGCAGATGGGCTGCAGGGTGTGCCGACCCCTGAATGCCCGTGGCCAATATTATTGTTTTGGCCCGTCTTGTGGGCATTAGCATGTCCCCAGTTTCCTGGTGCGATTCTGCTGTGGGGCTGGGTGTCCTTTCATTAGCACACAGCGTTCTAGTTGCAGCCCGTGCCCGCCTCTTGTGTTGTCATGGGGGTGCTGGTCCCACAGCTCCAGGGTCTCTCCTGGTCTGTTGTACCCCCCCAGCCCCACAGGAGCTAGGCGGTGCACACAACCCTGATGCGCTCGCTCAGCCCCTCATTCCCCCTCCTCCCCCTGTTGGCGTGTTCCAGACAGAGGTTCCCCCGGGCCACGCGCCCTGCGTGGTCCAAGGGCTCCGATCTCCACAGTGGGCGGGCAGCCCGCGGTAGTCCACCGCGGCGCCCCGCAGCTTGGGGGCTCCTGCCAGCTCCGCCTTTCACCCCTCTGTCGCACGCTCCTAAGCCTCACCGGGTCAACGCCAGAGCCCAGATGCAGGTGTGCCGCGTTCCGGTGCCCCGGTTCACCGCTCCCAATCCCCGTGCCTCTCAGTGGCTATTCATCCACTGGCTCTGTGCAGGATAGCCTCTTCTTCAGGTAGGCGCCGGCGCACCGTTCTGTCAACCGCGCTCGTCCTGCTGTGTTTTCCGGCCCTTGTCCTGCTCCGTATACTGCCGGATCTACAGAACTTTGCTGCAGGGCTTCCCCTTGGCATCGCCGCAGTGCCCCGCTCCAGAGCCTTTGTTCTGTGTGGTGGCGGCCATTTTGGGGGTGAAGTTTGTCAGCTCCTCGAGATTCTTATGTTGGAGGCATCTTCTTCTGTGAGGTCCGGATTTTGCCTCAGTTTAGCTCAGTGCATGCCGCTTCCTTTCATCTGCAGATTCCTAGCTTTTGGCCGAAATTGCTAAGGTGAGAACGGCAGGTTTCCCAGGATTAGTGACGGATCAGTAGGAGCTCCAGAGTCGCCCAGCCTCCTACATGGCCAGCTAGCCACACCCCCCCACCTAGATATGACAGGAATTTTAAGATGTTTTTCGTAAAACTTTTATAGTTGTGATTCACTTCCACTTCTGTGTCTATAATATACAGCAGTTCCGAAAGAATGGTGTTGGACATATGCAATGGAACGGAATTTGGTGTTGGAATGACACATTTAAACCTTAAAACACAAATGTGTTAATGTTAGGCAGAATCCTGTGCAGTGCCCTTAGGGACCACTACACCTGATTAAGACCACAGGTGGCAATGCAAGTTTCACCTTTGGTACAAGCCTGTATTACTAAGTTATAGTGGTAGCAGTAGCAGAGCAGGCAGGCTTATCTCAAGAGTATATGAGCAGTAGCAGAGATTACACAAAGGGACCACAATTACTTTGACTGAAGCAAACACTGACTCAAGGTTTCAGGTAAAAAAAATATAAGTACAATTATTTTTAAACCATCAGTTATAAACACAACACCTCTATTAAACTGTAAACAAAACCACACATTAAATATACTACAACTAACCAATTCACTTTGTACAGTAAGTCTCAAGGTAAGCACCGGGTGTTTGAATGAACCGGTGTTATGAACAAAACACGATACCGCGGATACGGTTGCGACACTTTTTGACAGTTCGGTCTACTAAATAAACGCATATCCGTGACATGAAATGCTACCGGGGCAAAAACACACTTAGCACCTGAGATACCCAGAGGGAGTTGGGGGCAAAAATCACAGGCAATATTTAGGTTAGGCAGACAGTATTGAGAAACACTCAGAAACAGGAGTACAAAAGTCAAAGGGTCGGAGCCAGGTTTAGGTGACAGCAGAGGCCTGTGCCGAAGATCACACCGTTAGACAGTTCACGATTCCGTGTAGCCAAAAAGTACTTGAACATTGTAAATGTTCGGAAGCAAAAGTTATAAGAAGGAGGGAAAACGAGGACGAGCCTTGAGGATGAAGAAAAAGGGTTCACCCAGTTTCGTCGAATAGAACACAGCACCTTATTTCCACCATGCAGCTGGTGTCCTGGCAATTGTTCCTGTTGGTTTCCCGCAGACCCACGATTCCTGGAGCTTCGTTGTGAAGGAGGACGTCTGAAGGGGGTCTGCACGACACAGGGATGAAGCCGACAGCAGCGACAACGCAAAGATGTGCTCCTTAAAAACAGGAGAGGCTCAGCAGGTGGCTATCCGGACCACTACAGCAGTGTGCACCGATTTCGACCACGGCAGAGATCTCTGGCTGAAGAAGATGAGCTGGTTATCCCCACCAGGCTCAAGGGAAGACGACTCTGGACTGGATTTTCTCTTAGTCGTCGAAGGGAAGATAGCTCAGGACTGCAGCAGGGCTTCACCGGGACGGAGTAGTTGCAGCAGCCGTTGTTCTATCCACTTCTCTTCGGTTCCTTGTAGTTCCAGAGGCGACTGACTTCTAGCCCAAGAGACCTGCCTTTTATGCGCAAAAAAACCCATTCACAAAGCCTGGCTGACAATCACGCAAGCAGGGGGGTTGTCCAGCCGGGACAACCACCTCAGCCAATCATGGCAAAGTGCAACTTGGGTTTCCTACACCCATTCCCCACATTCAGTCTACCTAGACACCCAGGCGCCAAGAGGAGGGCTTCTCTGCAGAAGCCCGCCAAAAGACGGTGCACAAAGAAGGCGAACCTAGTTTGCCGCGCAAAGTAAAACACCAGAAGGTCTTTAACAAAAAGAAATGGCGAATAAACCCAACCGGAGCCAAAAGAAAGACGATTTGGTCAAGCAGGTTTATGTTCGAGGCTAATATAATAGCCAAGAACAGTACCACGTTTATGTAATATAATCGCGGTAGAAAAGTTAGGGTAGATACCACTGCCACCAGCCAAGTCTAAATGGTAAAAGAGCAAAACAATGCTCAGGGAAGTACAGAAAGAAAAGGGGTACAGATTAGCCCTTTCCAGTACTCCATGTAAGATGGGGTGTACTGGGTCTGTGGTAAAAATTACTATGTAAAGTAAATGGCAACTTTACCTTTCTCTGGGGGACAGTAGTCAGCCCCAGCGAAATGGAGTCAGAGGGAAGTCTAAAAGACAACCCTGGGTTACTACACTAAAGGTGCTGTGCAACCCATACAAGAACAGGGTCACCTGGAGTGGTGTGCTCCAGATCACACAATGAGTTACAACACATAGGCCAAAACACATTTGAAAGTGGAAAAAGGATGTACACTCTTACCAGGTGGAAATAATAAACTCCAGAAATCCAGCAAAGCTGCTGGGGGACTCACTAGGTGAGGGAAATTAGCCCTAGAAGGAGAATTCTCCCTAACAGTTAATTGTTAAGAGGCCCAGTATACAAATGATTAAACCTTGCATACATATTCTGCAATGTGCAGAAATGGGAAAATTAACAATAAGAGCAACAAACTACAAGCAAGTAGTCTCATAAGGATACAATGCCAATTATTTCTAGGGTTTCCTGTTTTCAGTGTTTGTTAATCCTACCTTCTCATTCCGCTGCTGAGTACTTGTATGTCATGTCATGCCATTGACACTACTTTCCCAGTGCTAAGAATATGACATACGCCTTTGTAATTAATTTACTGCCAACTGTGCTTAGTGCTGCAGAATAATTCATGCAGCGGCAAATAGGTTAATTACATTGTTATCAAATATTTTTAGAACCAGTGTTTATAAAGGTTTTTCAATTGTTCTGCCTTAAAAAAGAAGCTTCACAGGTTTCCAGTGTATACAGAAAATCTGCCTTAGCTTCTACACAGCCATACACATTCAGATGGAGAGACTGGCATGCAAACACCAGGCCCCACTCTCTGTGTTCCCGGTACCTTCTCTACCTGTTAAGTTACATGTTCTCTGAATGGCAAGAGCATTCAGGAGATGGTGCGTGGCCGAAGCACCAGGAAACTGCCAAATCCACACCCAAATCACAATCTGTAAATGATCTGCACAAATGTCCTGCCACATTATGTAAAGCTTCATCTCTTGTCCCAGCTGCTATCACAACACTTTCTCCCAATGCACGCATCCTACTGAGCACATTTATAAACAAGCATTGGCAATGCCAACAGTTTTGGATTTTGTGTAGGGATGGAAAAGGCACTGCCGTGGTAGTATTAAGTGGCCACTGATGGTAGCAGATGCAAAATGGCGCAAGTATCTGGGCATAAAATAGCAGTGCCTGGCAAATGCCTAATACCTATACACAAGCCAAAGCTGGTGGCTTTGCCAATGCATGTTTTTAACAGGACTTCAGTGAAGGACATGCACAGTGCTTATAAAGGAAGTGGCTGAAGGCAGACCTAGGTAAGACATTTTTATTACACTAATACTGCGTCTACAGCTCCAATGAAGTCATTAACAACACTCAGAAAACGTCTTTGAAAAACAGTGGCAGGCACTTGGAGCAAAAAAGGTTTGATGGCAAGGTTGATAAAGCTATCTCAAAGAGTTACCATGTAGAGGAGTTTTGGGCTGGGAGAGTCAGGAACTGGGTAGGAATGGCCATAGGGATGGCATGGCCATGAGCAGTCAAAGGGTGGGCAGAAAACCAAACAAAACCACCAAGCTTTGTGACCCTCCTCATATGACATTTCTTCCCTCTCTAAATATCTATATTCAGCATACAGGTGGAGCTTAAGCGCCACAAACCAAATTAAGAATGGGAAGACCCAAAAGGATTTCAATTTGCCTTGGTTCAGGTGTGTGTAGCGCAGTCCTTTGCATTCTGGCACTTCCACAATGATGAAATTTAAACTCAAAACTACAAGCACTCAGGTCCCATGAGCTCCTGCTCCCCAACCTGAGACAACTGGTGATCACATAGTCCCACAATAATAGCACCTACAGCTTTGCGAATGCCGGCGTAAGACTGCCTATCTAACCCATTACTATTTGACCATCTTGGTCGCTGGAATGGCTAATTTCCATGGAACCGTAAGAATATTTGAGTTTATGACTCAGCTGATAAGTGTGGTAATGGAGAGGAGAGTTGCTCTAGTATTGGCCACACCACCAATAGTCCCACCTGTTCCTCATTATGATCACAAACGAAAATATAACCTGAGAAAGGTGCATTAGGCCATTATCAGTGTTAAGAGCCAAATAGCTGCTGTTGGAAGAATTGATGACATGACAAGTAAGGCAGCAGGTAGTTGCATGCAGATACATACACACACAAATCGCACGTAACAGACACACAACACGTAGAGATTAAGTTATTCGCAAGCAGACACGAAGCACATTTGCACGCAGACATGAATACTTTCACGCAGACATGAAGAACATGTGCATATAAAATGTGGAACACTAACATGCAAGGGACAAAGGCACAATATGGCAGAGAATTAACCACAGTACCACCATTACTTAGACTAAACATTACTAGTCTGCAATTCTAAAATATTCTAGCGGACTTAAAAAACAGGTTTGGAAGCCTCACAGTGCTCGGATGAGCCGCATACACCAAGGTCAGAGCGCTGATGGGAGTTCTGCTTAGCAAGCTGAAACTACACAAGATAACGTTTCCTATGGCATACAGCACACAATTATTAAAGATAATTAGTTTCAATTGGTAGCAGTTAGAAGCACACATATCCTTGAAGACCAGGTGCAGGCAGTTACCATGCCAAGCGATCCAATAACAAATTAATATATGCTGCCCGAGTGGCTGCCGAAGGAAAACACATGCACATTAAAATAGCAGGAAATTCAATGAATATACTGACTTGAGCTCGGAACAGTGGTTCCCCTACCATGTGACTGAAACAATGGTCATGCATTCTGGGGCCAAGTTAGATAGTGCACCAGCCATCACCCTAGCACATCCAGACACAGACGGCATATTTTCTATATAAGTTATTGTTCTTTGTTTTTCTAAGATTGTATTTTTTACTCTATCCAGGTGGCCATTTGTTTCTGAATAAAGCTGGATTCTCTCGTGAACCTGGAGTTACTCCGCTATTGAGTATTTTCCTTGTATTAATACCTTTTGGGCCTATCTTAACATTTGGAGGCACTGCTGAGATACCCAGTGTCCAGAGGAAGGTTGAGGTCTCCTTGCCGCGGCTCCCTTGTACAGTGGAGTGCACCTGCAAGGAGTGGTTCAAGTGTGCTCAAAAAGAGGCTGGCAGGAGCACAGTTTCAGCAGATTTCCTGTCCGGTCTCGCATGCGAAATGTGGGCGCAGAGGGCAGAAGTAGGCATATAGGAGACTCGAAGCTGGCGCACCTCAAGAGTGTCAGTATATCTGTGCATGAAAATACCTACAGGGGAGGGTATTGTATTGTTGTGTTATTGTTAAGTTGATAGAGTAGTATTGAACAAGAGAGAGAACAGAGATACTTTTGATGATTAGTTGGGGAAGGCAGCGCGGCAAGGCGTAAAGCCTTGCCCCTTTTGGGGTCAATAGGAAGTACAACGGTGATACCCCCGCATAACGGGAAGACAGCTGTTTAGAATAGATTGTATTGCTGTTGATTGTGTATATATTGTTCCGGTATTGAATAGGACACTAGAGGTGTTTTTGTATGATGACAGATTAGTAGTGAGGATTGTTTGGAGGTAAGTATGTAATAGACTGAACTTTAGTTGATGTGAGCTAGGAGGAAAATGTTATTATTATGGGGAATTATGAGGGAGGGGGGTGAAAAAGAGCGGTGGGAGTGTGACTGTGGGGACGGTGATTGTTGAACAGAATTGGTAAGTTAAGTTTATATTATCATAACGGTGGATACTCCTACTGTTCACTTGTGTTAAGTCGCTTCTCGAATATAAAAGAAAAATACTGAAGTATCATGTGCAGTGGGTTAAGGACACTCGCAGAATCTGCTGCAACATATGTACACATTTGCACGCTTCACAAATGAAAGAAATTACAGAGCAGATTGAACATACTAGATTTGTGGAAGATGTTTGAAGAAGTGGAACAGGTTAAAAAAGAGAGCATAATTAGAAGAGACGGAGGGAGTTCAAAGTCTACAGTGCTGCCTCCCCCCCTCAACCGGAGTAAAGGAATAGGAAAAGGACAGTAGTACAAAAGGCACCTTAGCAAAGCACATAGAATAAGATAAAAGGCACAATTTAGAAATGCAGCTAAAAAAGCAAAAGAAGAGTTGAAGAGAGTGAAAGGCGTAAAAGGCGGGGGACAGTAAACAGCAGTTGCGCCCAGTGCTCCAGATAAGATTTTGAACTATTTTTTTTAAGTTGGGAGTAACATTATTTTTTAGGGAGCAAAACTGCACGTCTAATTCCCATTATTTTATAAGCAAGTAAAAATATGTTTTAACTGGGAAACACAATGTTTACTTCTTACGATCAGGCAGTAATAATAGAAATGTCTTCCTGTGGTACTACGTACACTGCAGGTCCAAACATTCATGGAGCTGTGTGCATGAAAGCAGGGGCACAAGGTCATATGTGTGCATTTCCCATTTTTTGTTGGGAGTATTTTTACACCCTATTTTTTTTTGGAGTATTTGCCTATTTTTAGGGAGTAAAAGTCGCCAGCGCACACCTTATCTGTAGGGCTGTTTGTACCAGACAAAAGGGTGGTGGGAAACATTTAAATTAGACAGACAAAATACCAACAATGACTAAGTGGAGGAAAAGAGAAGAGTATAGAGGAGTATAGGAGGGTGGTTAACGTCAGCATTAGTAAAAGAGTGGTCAGAGAAAGAGCAGAAAGCATGAGTGGAGTTGCAGGCAGTTTGACCAGAAACATAGTAGAGGAACTAGAAAGAGGTGTAAAATGTGAGTGGGGGATTCAGGAATGTAGGGTTAGGAGAAGAGGGAGAAGAAAAATGGGAAGATGAAGAGGAGGCGGCAGAAGCTCCTCAGACAGGTGTACCAAGAACACCAGACTCTACGCTAATAGATCTGTGAGATGACCAATACAGAGCGTGCACCATTGCTCCCTGAACTCTGCCCAATCAATTCAGGAAGTAAATCACCATATGTAAACTGATTAAGAAATGTGCCAGGCCATCGAGCGAACCGCGTGGTGGGAACGATGAAAGGCGGGGCTGCACCCATACAAAAATGCAGTGATGTCGCAGTTACCATTGCTTCAAAAGGGCAGGGTGCTGACTCTGTATCTGCCATGGCCGCAGACAGACAAAAACAATTTGATGGCTACTTTACCATCGTTGACAGCAGGGGCAGGGAAGTGGATTTATGAATTGGAAAAGACGACAGCAGAAATTATGCTAGCAGTAAAAGACATTAAACATTTTCTTGCTTCGACATGAGGTGAACAATCAGATGATGTATGAAAAAGTGCAGGTTAAACAGGCGTGACGGCACAAAACAATGCACATGACGGCTTGCCGTTTCACAACTGCAGAGCAGAAGTGCAGTGGGAATTGCGATTACAGTACCCAGATACCTCAGACATGAGCGCCATTATGACACATAAAATGAAAATAGATGAGGATCCAGTGGCGTATATTCAGGAAATACAAGAGAAGTAGTGTTTAGAAACTAGGGAAGCTAGACAAGAACATACCCATATATTTTCACATTGTGTGACAGGGTGTCCCAGATGAAGTACAGGAAGAACTGAAGAAAATTGACGGAATTTAAATGAAACCATGGCCCAAGATTCAATTAAATATTGTGCATTAAGGCAAGAGAAGGTGAGGAACAAGATAGAGGAGAGGTAAAAAGAGGAAGAGAAATTGGTAAAGAAGAAATTATCAAAGGTAATAATGGAAAAGCTAATGATAAGAAATGTGGGAGGAGAGAATTAGGAGCAGGAATATGACTGCAGGGGAAAGGTGCAAATATGGATAAAGAGTAGGGAGTAATTATTATCCCAGGGGGAGGAGATTTACACCAAGAGGAAGAGTGTATGGATTTACAGGAGGATTTGGAGGAGGTATTGGTGGGATGGAACCACAATTTGGAGCAAAGGGAGGTTGTGAAGCACAGTGTTGGAAGTGTGGGCATTATGCACTGGCATGTATGAGTGGAGGATGGCAACAACAAGCCGGCCCAAGAGCAGGGCCTATATTTCCACCACAATATTCTGCACAGGCACAGCAAGAGCAGGGCACATTTCAATGTACTCAACAGCAACAATTCCCACAACTGTTCCCACAACAGACGCAACCAAAAGCGCAAAAGCAAACACAACCACAGCTGCAACTGCAAATGCAGCCACAAATGCACCAAGAATCACAGAAGCATATGTGACTGATGCAGCACTTACAGAAACCTCAGCAAGCACTGAACCCATTACAAATGCAAACGCAACAGTCCGGACAGTGGGACAGGAACATACTGCAACAAACTACAGTGTCCATGACAGGGAGTGAGACAATGGTAGGAAGGAAACCCTTTAAAGGAACGGGAAAATGCATTTATCCACCATAGATCAGCCCACACAGAAGCCTGATGTGTCCAGTGCTCTCAGTAACTCCTGTACCAGAAAAGGAGAGGGTGTTTTCCTTTTTGGTGGACACTGGGGAGACAATATCTTGTGTCAGGGAAGGAGAGTTTCCACTGTCACATGTACTGATGGAGCACAAGAGTTCTCTGCGGCTATGATGAAGGTTCAATTCACGGATGAACCAGCTAGAACGGTGGGAGAAGATATAATGGCTGTGCCATTGTTGTATTCCTCGAAAAAACGGTTTGTCATATTGGGAAGAGATTTGATGGCCAAATTGAACATGACCATTTAATTCACTGACGAGGGAATATGTTAAACAACAGGCATGCATTATGTAAAGGGGCATCTTTCAGGTGGAAAGCATTATGAGGAACACCCCTAAATTCAGAATTATTCCTTTATGGGCTACAAGTGTTAGGATGGCTCCCACGAATACGAGAAAAGCTGTTCGGCTTGACCACAGAATTTTTCTTCAGAGCAGAAGTACCCACGGATGTGGCAGAGGGAGAGATCATAACGATACATCTAGCAGCAGCACTGGTATGAGAGGATATAGTACTTCTACACGGAACAGACAAGGAAGGTGTTAGCTGGCACACAGTCATTGCACTGGACTCAACAATATGACTTGGTGACAGGACTAATGACGACCTATTTGAGGATGACCCAGATGAAGTAATATTTTAAATATCAATTCCATATCAACTGCAAATACAGCATAGAGAAATACAGCAGATAATATCGTTAGCTAAACAGGTACCATGTGCATGCAACAAGATTTGGCAAAAGTACCAAGTATATTATGGACCAGTGGCCCCTATGATGTTGACCTGCTGAAGGGAATTGGAGCAGTATGAATAAAATTAAAGAAAGGAGTGATTTTACCCCGAGTTAAACAGTATCCAATGTCAAGAGAAGCAGATGGAGGCATTTATGAGACCATTGCCACTTTGATGCAACAAGGTATCATTGAACCTTCTGAATCCCTGTGTAACACGGCGGTGTACTGTGATGAATCCTATGATCCATCACCAAATCCTTGCCTAAAGTCTCCTCCCAGGTGGCCAGGGAAAGACAGACACTTCCTGATCCTGACATTGGGGGCTGGTGCTCTCCGGGAGGATCAAGGGCTCAAGGAGGTGCGAGGAATCAGTGGGGTGAGACACAGTATTTACCTTCCTTTAAGGAAGAGATTACAACTGCCAAAATACCCAATGACATGTTGCCACATTAATATGTACCCAGCCAAGTCTCCTGTGGTATAAAAGGGTAATAACCATTCTCAAGGCCATAGGTGCGAAATGCTTACCCAACTTCAAAGAAGGTAGTGGAAAGATGTCTAAATAGTAATCACCAAACGCCTATAAAACTGTATACCTCTTTGCAAATGAGATTGGTAAATGATGTATATTATATTCGTTCAATGAATGTTGTAGAGAATAGAAGGCAAGTCAGTAAAACCGAAAGAGTTAGAAAAACTAACTTTGTTGCCAGGGACTTCAATTCCTACAATTACCTCAGTACTGGGATGAGGAAGAGGGATGCAGAGGAACAGCACTGTGGGAGCGGTCAACTAATTAGTGTAGATCACCTACACTGAAAGGGACTAAGAGGCTTAAAATGCCCCCTCAGGTGCAGGCAGTGGAAGGAGTAGAGCAGCGAAAGAGGAAGAAGCAGCGCAGGCCATGGTTATAGCTGAGAGGGAAGCCTGATGCGGGAGAAGATGCCGGGACCACAAAACACCTGAAGTGTTGGCGTATCCTGAGACAGTCTTTGCGATTGAACTCTCCGTATTGCAGAGGTTGCGCAGTTCGAAGTGTAAGGAATTGATGCTTGCCTGATGAAGATTAGTTGTGCGGAGTTCACGCAGTGGAAAGCAGCAGTAGTGAGGGAAGTGTGCCCTCTTTAGACGTTTCAAGTGGCTTGGTTGCACCTGGCCCTCCCCGGAGGAAAAGCAGCTTCATTTCTCAGTGGCTTGAGTGGAGGAGGCTGTCTGCCCGCCTGTGAGGAGCCACAAACACAGAAGCCCTGCGAACACCAAGCAGAGCGTGATCGAGCGACTTACCCGGACAACTGATATTAACTTGTGACATTTGAAGATGAATTGTGAAAGCTTGTTGATCCGGACAAAGACATTTGGTGGTTTTCACTTAAAGACTACAAAGGTAAAAGCTATTCGTACTCCAGGAGGAGTTGGAGCAAACTAGGTGTTGTTCAAACCAAAGTTTTGGCAAATCATCCTGGCAAAGACAATTTGGTTTCCTTGGAGGAGACAAATATGGGAGTTCTTATTCCAGCAGGAGTTGGAAATTACTATTACTTTTGATACCTTATTGAAACAACTGAACTTTATGAGATCAAGTACACATTCTTAAGAACTGTATTGGAGCTGTGTGTCAAAGCAAATGTCATTGTTTCTTTTGAAATGTGCAGAAAAACATGCTCAGAACTGGTGAATGGAAAACTTATCCAGGTTATGAGAAGAGACATTGATCATATTGTGAATTCAATCATATGGTATATATTGTTGTTAAATTGAATTGCCATACATTTCCTTATTGCTTTATTGGTTGTACAAATGTGAGGGACAGATATCCTTTTGTTAGAGTGTTTCCTTTAGTTTATTTTAGGTAGGGAAATCCTCATCAGGGTAGGGACAGTGAGGCGTTTATCCAAACCTTTCATTTTTTTAAATTGGCTAAAGTTGAAAACCCTGTACAAAGTTGTCCGCCTCACATTTCTGACCCCTCACAGTACCCAGTGAAAAGGCCAAAAGGTGGGTCTTGGGGATTCATTCAAGATTGACACCCTTTAAATAATATTGTGGAGGCAGAGTTCAATGTTGTGCCCAACCCTGCTACGATTTTGTCTAACATACCTCCCACCACAATATATTTTACAGTGATTGATCTAAAAAATGCTTTCTTTTTCATTCCATTACAGAGTCTCAATAGGCCACTTTGTTTACCTACCGCGGGATTCAACTCCAACACACAAGACTTCTACAAGGGTATTGAGAGTCCCCCAGCATCTTCTACAGGGTCCACCAGATGGGCTTGGGAAATGTACAGACACCCAGTGCCATCATACAGTATGTCCATTTGTTAGTGTGTTGCACAGGAAGAGTGCAGGGGGAACTCAGTGACTTTACTTACATTATTGGCAGAAAAGTGCTACAAAATAGACAAAGATAAGTTGCAGTATTGCCAGGAAGTAGTATTACAGTTGGGCCAGATCATTTCAAAGGTAGGGAGGACGGTGACACCTGAAAGAACAGAAGCAATTATGCGTACAGCCCATCCAGTCACAGTGAAAAAGTTGCAACCATTTTTGGGACTGTGTAATTACTGCTGCGTGTGACCACAGCACGTATGTCCGGCCCCTTTTAGAAACGCGAAAAGAGAAATGCCCCATAATGTGGTCAGACAAGATGCTCAATGTATTTGAGGCCCTGAAAGAAGCAATAAGTACAGGCCCCAGGTTAGAAATTCAGGACTATAAGCAGGAATTTTATTTTTCACATTCCAATTGGTACATGACGACTGTTCTAGCACAAATGACATCAATGGCGCATAAACCTTTGGCATATTACAGCGGTATCTTAGATCCGGTGATTAGAGGGCATTTCCCATGTGAGCAAGCATTGGCTGCAGCAGCTTTTGCAATAGAGAAGTCATCTGCAATTACGATGAGCTGTACAGTAACCTAATGTGTGGAGCATGCCCCCTTTGCTGTCCGTGGGAAACAAAAGTCCATGCTCACTACACAGCGGGCATCTGTATTTGAGGTTATATTGTCAAACCCTTCGATTAACATTGTTTGATGTTGCACACTGAATCCTGTGATATTTATAGCCCAGGGAAGTGAAGGGGTTCACGACTGTTCTACATACACAGAGATATATGACGATGTACCCCCAGTAAAAGAAACAAAGCTAGAGGGGGTGGAGGGAGAGATGATCTTCATTGATGGTTCATCAACAGATCGGAGCACATGATTGAAGCACTTGGGAGCAGCAGTGATGAGGAGCAAGGAGGACGATTCTGAGATTGTGGAAAGCGTTCCATTACCAACACACTATTCTACGGAGGCAGCTGAGTTGGCAGCAACGATATTGGCCTTTGAAAGCCACATGGGCAACGAAGTAATACACCTACGTGATGTTTACAGTACACTGGGGACTGTCATGTGGAGAAGCCGGGGCTTCCAGCACACAGACGACACACCAGTACAGCATGTGTCGCTACTAGGAAGACTTTCGATGCATTGGCATATCCCACAGCGGCTACTGTGGTTAAGTGCGCAGCCCATACCAGAGGCATATATTTTGCTACTTGTGGCAATGAAGCTGCAGACGCAGAACCAAAAAAAGCCTAAATTACAATTGCCCCACACCAATTTCGGATTCACAGGAGCATTTTCTAATGGCACAATCCCATAGGAAAACGCTCTGTGAATCAGTCCCTTAGTGGTGTTACAGGGACGCGCACCACAGACAGAGCAGGAACTGTGGACAAAGAGAGGGTGTTCATTGTACCCCAGCGATCACATGTGGCGACAGAATAGCACAGGAAAGCCTGTCATGCTGCTCAAATTATTAATAGTGGCGCTAGAACAGCTGCACTACTCAGCACATGCCACAAGAGAGTATGTGGCAACAGATGTTTCGGAGCACTGGTTTGTTCCTAACCTCCACGAACATGTTGATTTTGTAGTGAATTGTGCCACATGCCAGCAATTTACTGCTGAGCATACCCTGTGAATGGTGAGGAGCAATACTGCGTCCTAAAGGCCCATTTCGGCATTTGCATATTCTCCATGTTGACATGCGCCAAAATTGTAATGGATATCAGTATATGATTGTGGTGGTGTGTCCTTTTTCATGCTGTATTGAAGCAGGTCCATGTACCCATGTTGACACCAAATCGGCAGCTAAATTCCTTTTATGTTACATGTTTCTCTGATGTGGAGTGTGCAAAGTGCTGCAGTCAAATAACGGCCGACACTTTGCAAATTATTTATTTTCAGAACCAACATCCTTGCTTGGCATTAAGCACAAGCTTTGTACTGTTTACCACTCACAAGCCAACAGTGTTGTTGAATTTCTCAACTGCCTTTTAAAGGAATGCATTGCAAAATGTAAAGATGCACTAGAAAAGACTTGGTTGTATTGCCTTCCTCTAGCCCTCTTTGCCTTACAGACATTCCTATTGCTTCGCCCATGCAAGTTTGATTGGATGCAGGGAATTCTGCTACACTGTTAGGCGATGAGAAGCAGGATTATTTAACTGCCATTAATACATTTTTGAAATGTATATCTTGACAGATTCAGCTGCGGCAGGAGGGCCAAGAAGAAAACAATGACAACAGAGAAAGAATAGTTGATGTAAACACTGGAATACCCCCCCATTGCCCCTCTTTCCAGGAGCCCGAGTGTATGTTTAGAATGTCAGCCGCAAGTGGCACAGGCCAAGATTGGAGGGCCCATTTACAGTACAGTATGCAACGCCTATCACAGTAAAAGTGTGCAGCAAAAAGTCATAGGTCCACATAGGCGATGTCGAATGAAGAAGTGTCTGAAGAAGAAAGCTACCAACTGACCAGACCACAGACGAGGACAAGAGTGGGCCAGCAACACGACAGGTGATACTTTTAAAAGACATAATGTACTTTTCCCAAGCAGAAGAATGAGTATCATAAATATCACAACAAATGGGGGGGCGTGGGGGGGCAAACCTGCATAAACTGCAATATGATTGGCACCTTCTTCTTTTCTTTGTATGGCCAATACTGTGGCACTTACATTTTTCAATAATGATGAAAATAATGTGATTGCTAACATAAGTGAAGGAACAACTAGGGTAAAAAGAGAAATAGTAAATGACGAATATAATGTAAGAGAACATTTCCAGTGTTTCACTCACAAGACTAGCAACATGTGGTATTGTCACATGAGTACGTTGGGAAAGGAGATGCTGGATGAAAATTGTTTCGTTTGTTCACTTCTACTATATGCCTTGAGTGTTTTCAGACTGTTTGTGGCCGATGAAACACCAGTTAGAAGGGCACACTGTTTGACGCACATTGCTCTATGCAAAACAAGGGGATGATTGCAGGGAAGTTCAGCTGTCATAAAATGGGTGACAAAGCAGATTCCCCTAATGAAGTTAAGTTTATTAAAGTAAAAACGATGGACAACAAATAAAATACATATTATCAGAACCAAGGGCAGGCGGAATGACAGTGAGAAAGAACCCATTGTTGGGACAGACCCGATGTACACATTACAGGAGAGGTATACACCCCTCAAGGTTTGGTGGAAGGGATAATGGGGTGTAGAACAGAAGCACTCCTATGATTCTCGTGGTATCCTATTGCGCCTGCCAATTTAGAGTGCCTGGAAGAATGGAGCAAATATGCTAGATTGTTGACATGAGCGGAAGATGAAGGGCCAGTACACCACAAAATTAAAGAATGCATCACTGTGTTTCATAAACAATGGCACAGTACAAATAGGGAAGAATGAAGGATGCAAACGCATCATGGACCTGCCAGGCATGAAAGTAGGCACATCAGTATTGATGGACTACTATTAAGCGAGTGGCTCACAGGCCTATATGCAGCTCCCGCCAAATTGGGGTGGCATCTGCTAGTAGTGCTACACGCACCAGTACTGGTGGTGCCCCAAAGTGATGTGGTGCAGATAGTAGAGTACCCTATGATAAAAAGTACTAAAAAAAGAAGGGACGCACCAAAAGACAACTATCTTGCAAAAGCATCTAACAATGCAATAGATGCTAGCCTGTATAAAAGCCAGGCAGTTCAGCAGAGTGTTGCTGTTCTTTACGCCCTTCCTCGCCCCTGTTGTACAAACGGCAGAATATGCCGAAAGACTGAAAATAACCACACAGGTGTTATTGCAAAAAATAAATGCCACCACAAAGGGGTTCAATGTGATTAAAGAAGAGCTGAGAGAAATTAGATGAATGACTCACCAAAACAGGTATGTACTCAAGTCTCCTTAATGTAAAGTCTTGCAGCTGCTGCTGTACAATTACCCTGCCTCCTACCTCATCCCTTGTGCCACGTAAGAAACCAATGACTCCGCTCAGGTACTTTACTGGCTCCTCCCCATTCCTTGTCACTGCACCCACTCTGCCGTAATATGCGGTTAGGAGCTAGAAGCATGCACCCATTTCTCCACCCCCAGGGTCCGCCATGCATAATTCCGGGTCTCCAGTCACCCGATGCCAATGCTACCCCCACCGGGTCACTGGCACTAATCCCCCCCGCCTCCATACCCCTGAAGCACATGTAACATGCTTCCACTTCCCTGCCCTTGACATGCCTGTCTCTCCTCTTTCCGCCTCCCCAAACGCTGCGCAACAGCAAATTTAAGCGACTATTTGCCCTAAAGCCTTTGTGTCTAACGCCACCTGGGTTACGTTGGGTTACACGCCACCCCAAACTGTGGCAAACACCAACTCCTTTTGCACTGTCTACATCATTTGCTGCCAGGACTGCCTTCCCGACAGAAATCATTAATCATGCCTCACCCTACTGTGGTGACCATGATAAAGGATCATCACAGGCGGGCACATCTGACTCGCCGCAGCCAGCCGAACAACACTTTGCTCTGACATTGCATAAGTGTGATGCTATGGCCTCCACTGCGCCCATGCCTTTTAACCATGGAAGTAAAAGGTGATAACATAGGGTGTGGGATGTTTTAACCCACTCTGCTCTGCAACATCCCTGTGTGCTGATCGTGAAAGAATCAGCAAAATGGCCGCAAAAGTCCTATGCGTGCCAAAACCTATGAAAATTGCGCTTTGAAACCGGAAAAGATGGTGCCAAATCTACTTTGCCTGTTGTCAGTGGTGGAACGGAGACCACACTGCTGAAACCTGTCACTGGGCTGCCCACTGAGTAAAAATGGAAACTGCATGTAAGGCAGTGCTTTATTGCAAGGAAACCCAGAAATTGCTCTTAAATCCCTTTTCTTGGTTGCTGAAAATACAGAATACCGGACCAAAACATCAGAAAACATCCAATATCTTTGCTGGGTGTTACCCGCCACTTCATTTAAGGAATCAATATGAACACACAATGTCAGGAAAAGCAGAATCTATCATCAAAATACCCATAGTAAAAAGTGTGCTTGCCCGTGGAAATCTGTCAAAATATGGGTGCAGTACCAGCGGCCGCCCGTGACTGTTTCAAAAGCCTGCATTTAAACTGCTAAGTTGCACCATTAAGAACTAATGTCTTAAATCTAAGTGACCGGTCATTAAGAGGAACAAAGATTGTAACTATTTAATCTCCATGATTTAGAGACTGGAATCAGAGTTCTAGCTGCTTGATTAAAAATGGCAAGTTTTATTTTAAATTAAGAAAATGTTATAATTTGACAGTGAATTTAGCTGAAACTCAGTCATCAAACCAGTTTTCCCCAGTTTCCCCAACAAAAGGCATCTCTCCTGCTTCCCATCAAAGACCAGGAACTCACATTCAGGTGTTGATTAAGAGGGAAGGAGATTTGGGCTGCTGCTCCTGGAGGAGACAATGAACCTTCCTTGGATGAAAGAATATGCAGATTGTAAGTGGCCTCTGCAAGAGAAAGAAGGCAGGGATTGCTCTTGAGCTACAATAAACCTTTGGAGGCGGGGATAGACATTTTTGTTGATTCTCAATGCACAGAAAGCATATTTCTAAAAAGACTGACAAAGGACTGTGCGAATTTGTAAACATTGTAAAATGACAGTATTGTTAATATGATTTTTTTTGGGGCACATTTTAAAAGGACCCAGAACTCTGTGCAATGTTCTGAGAAGGCGTAGTGAAAATGTCTGGTTTTGTAGCAATTGTATTCATGTCAGAAGCATGAAACTTCATACGATTATGCCCATATACAATGCGCACATATGTATAAAATTGTGGAAAATCAGATGTGTCCCGGACAAAACTGCGAAAAATGGTCAAATCCAGACCCAATACCTCACAGCTATGGGGTTTGGAAGAATATGTGCTCCAACAAATATGTGATCTATGTATGTCATTGGTATAAAGATTGTACACATGTAAAGATGCATTATATCAAAAATAGATTTTATGTGCAAAAGGCAAAGGGGAGGTTTTCCCTGCATCATAAAGCGCATCATCATGATGACACTCTGTTTTCCCCTCCAATCAAGGGAGAGAGCAGACTTTAGCCAATGGACTACCTAGGGGGTGCGCCTAGGATAATTCAGCTTACCCACCACTTTATGAAACACATAAATAGAGACAGCTTAGGACCTAGAAAAAGAGACTGATCCACCCACCATCACGAAATTGGTGAAGCACTTTGAAGGAGATCCATTCATACTCCTTGTTCCAGACTCCACAAACCTTGCAAGCAGAAAGGCTCAGAGCATAGCTGATCCACTTTCAGCTGGGCCTAATTTCCAGAACCTATCCCTAAACTTAAAGGGGAAACCAAGAAGCAGCCAGGCTGTGTTGTAACTGCTTGCCTGCCAAAGAATCATTTTCATAACCAGAAGGGCAGATTAAACCCAGTCTCGTGCTGTGCTGTGCAGACCAGAGAGGTATTGCAGATCCAGCCCAGTCCTTCCGTGCAGTGTCCAGAGGGCCTTGCTGATCGCTGACCCATCCAGTCCGGTGTGCCCAGTAGTCTGTCCCAGAAATCATTGACCAGAATCCCCGACGGTTCCATTCAAAACATTGGTAGTGAGTATCCATAGTATAGGATTGTCACTAGCCTATGTATTATCTATAGTCATCCCTATCCAAATCAAATCTATCTTATACCCAGAACTGTATTGTTAGAAATCCTTTTTGGTCTTGCCTGAACACTCTCTCTTATCCTATAGTCCTTCTGTAATAATATAGTTAAAATCATCATTGCGCTGATGTATTTTATCTGAAGAAAGGCAAGTCTCTCGGCGGGTAAAAACCTGATCGGCGACCTCCTGATCTGGTGGCTGCACTGTCGTGTAGTTTGTATCTTCATAGTCTATCTCTAGTGTAAATAACCTTGTTTGTATTTTAAAAAGCGCATCCTTGTTTTACAATTGTGTCTTTTTCTGAAAAAAAACGACCTCCACAAAAACGTACATAGCTTATTCATACTTTGTGCTAGAAACAGAATTTAAGTGTCTACTTGAGGCTAACATCCTAAGCTTTCCAATTAACCCAAACCGCATCCCAACTCCTTATAGTTTTTCAGCAATCGCGCTTACCGCGCGCGGAATAGTTTGCCGCAAATTTTTCGTTTGGCTCAAATAGCTTTTCATTGCACCCGACCTCAAAATTAAGTTTTCAACTTGCTCATTACTCTCAAATCATTGCTAGTGTGTATCTGAAACCATACAAAGTGGCTCCCATTAGTATTTAAATAATTTCAGTGAATTAAAACCATTTTCCTTGTTTTACCTAATCCATTCAAGCCAACTTTAAAACCATTTTTGACAAGTTTGCAATCATTCCTGTTTCTATCTCTGTGTTTGCTGGGGGAAATTTTGATTGATATATTTGCTTGAGTTCTGCATTCCTGAAACCTGTTCTCTCTCCTTATATATCTCTTTATATTGCATATTGGGGGGATTGAGGGGTTTGCAGGGGGAAATAGTAATCAAACTGCCGTTTGATTGAACATACCTAAAAGTATTATTTCTGCGCTGCATTGTTTTTCCCACCATTGCTCCTTGTGATTAAAGTGATTGTTAGTGTGACATCACCCCATTGAAGATTATTGTATAACCATTAAATATAGTGAAATAAATATAGTGTATATATAAAATAAATATTTTAACTTTGCAAACCAACCTGATTCCTGGTTCAGTGTGACCGGGGGTTAGGGGGGATTCAAAGAGAGGGGCGTGATATAAGTGGTACATCGTTCAGAAATAAAAGAACTTAGACAAAAATAATTAATTAAGGGTTTCAGCTGTGCATCACACGGTAGGCATTGACTTAGGTGAAGTGCCGGGTTGAAATCACTTACAAGATTGGGGGCCGATGCCGGGATTTCTGAATTAGACATGCCACTTGTGACAGCTTAACAGTGCTAACTAACGGGGTACACAAACCCTGTTGGGCTACCACACTCTGCTAAACTGTGAAAAGCACCCTTCAATGGGAACGCTCTAAGGAATTGGTTTGTTTTGCAAAAATAAAATAAACTCCTGTAAATCAGAAAGGAAATTAATATTTCCAGAATGGCGACCTTGGTAGAAATCAATATGGCAAAAGAACACCTACTGCACAAATAATTTGTCAGGGGTGAATGGGTAGAGCAGGATCAGAATGTTTGGTTGCAGGAAATTAAGGAACAGGCCACTGCAACAGGAATATATGGCCGGATCAGGGTCCATTACATATGGCACTGAGTGAACTGTACATCGCCCCTAAGGTAAAAGAAGAACAAAGTAAGATTGCGAAAATAGCTGCATATCTGTACCTCCACATTGGAGCAATACAGGACAAATATGCCGAAAACCTAGGTCTGGCAAACAAGCAACTACAATCACTAGAAAAAGCCCAAACTGATCTGGACTCTGCAGAGCAAAGGCTACAAAAGAGCCATGAATCAAACAAATGAAACCAGGCAGTACCTGATCAAAATAAAAGAAGATATGGGTATCCTGCAGCAGGATAAGGTAGAGCAGGATACCAAAGTACTGGCCCTGCAGAAAGAGTGCCAAGAAAGTTTGCACACTCTACTGCAGAGCCAGAAAAAGCTGGAACAGCAAATAGATTTAAATAGGCCTGTGCAGAGCAGGTAGTCACCCTGCAAAACCGCCTAGACCAAGAAAAAGAAGAAAATAATAAATGAATCCTCAAAGACCTCGACACCGAGACAGAATATGATGAGGAGTGACAGAAAGCTGGTGCACTCCAAAACCAAAGAGACGACCTGGCTGCACAGAGGGGTACTCTCATTCAGGAAAGGGACACCTTAGGCCAGGAGGTCAGTTATCTAAAAGCCAAAATAGAAGGAAATCACTTGGCCCTCCAGGGACTGGGTGAGCTCCAAAAAGATTACACAAAACTATTAGAGCACTCCAGGAGGATGGAAGATGCTCTGGCAAAAAGTGACCAGGCCAGTAAGGACAGGACTTGGGAGGTAACCCTCCTGCAGCAGAAATTGGCCCAATATTCAAATGTGACGCAGGAAGCACAGAGATACAATGAGGCTCTCTGTGAGAAAAATGACAGGCTCCACAGACCGGTAGCTATGCAGGAACAACTGATAAGGCCTTGACAGAGGAACACAAAGGTCAGGTTCTTGCTTGGCAACAGGGAGCAGGGTCTGAGAGAGACAAGGTCCGCTGGGAAAGGGAAACACCAGAGCATAACCTCAGGAACCCTAGTACCAGAAGCTTTCATCTCTTCAACCCCATGGACTCCGCCACCCCCATGTCCACCGACGCACATAAGCCAAGGTCCATGGTGATGGCAGACTTCAATCCAATGAGGAATATGGGGCTCATAGATCAGCACCTCCCAGGAATGGATGGGCGGGCATCTGGGTATGGGTTCCCAAGTGCTAGGGCCATATTTTCTGATCAGGGAAACTCCAATGAGGGGAGGGTCAGAGAAATGGATCCTCAAAAATACCATTTATCTAGAGAACAGATGGTAAAATTTAGTGGGGCTCTCCATGAGAGTAGGCCCACTAAGGGCATCCTGAAAATCTCTGTCCTGCTAGGACAGTGGGGGGGGGGCTACTCAGCAATCCTGGGAGCAAGGAGGAATCAGAAGACTCCTCTGAGCGCCACAGGACTCAAGAAACTAGGCCCCCACATTCTGCCAGCCATTCTCAAGCTCGCAGAATCCGGGAGAGCCTAGAAGACCAGACAGGCACCTCTGGTAGCAGTGCCTCTGAGTCAGAGATGTGTGGACCAGGGTCACCCGAACCAAGAACGCCAAGAAGGTCAAGAGGGCCTTGCTCAAGGATCCCCTAAAACAAATGAAGGCCATTAGGAGCGTCATCACGCCCTATCATAAGAAGGCAAAGTATTCTGTTTGGGAGCACTTTGAGCTCTTTAAACAAATGGAGACTTTCCATTTGAAGGACAGCCAAAGCTGTATTCAATATGTAAAGTGGACCTCATCTCATGAGTGCTCCAGCTTCTTTGCGGGGCTGGAGGATCAGAATCATTCCAGTGGGTCCACCGATAGGGCAGCCATCTTGAAACATTTTTCTGTGCATAGGAATCCTCAGGAGGCTCGCAAGGCAGCCTATAACTTGCAATGTGGGGAAGATCAGGCCCCACAAGAATGTGTTCAAGATTTAAAGCATGCCTTTGCGCAGACCACTAGAAGGTTGCGCACTGACAGCAAAGAGTTTGTAAATAATTTCTTCCATGCTCTCCCCAAGTATATCATGACCCAGCTAGTGAGAGACTTTCACGAGAAAAGATCACTAGACTGGGTCATCGAACAAGCCACGCGCATTTATGAGGTGCAAAAGCCAGTGGAAAATGAAAATAATCCAAAAAGCCCCAAAACAACCAACACCCCTGCTGCTGCTAAGGTGGCAGAGGTGAAGGTTGCCCCCATTTTAGATTTAGAGATGGGGGGGCCTAAAAATGTGCCCGCACAGAATCAAAACAATCCCAAACCCAGAAGGCCCTTGGGCCAATCACAAACAGGGAGCCAGGGAGGTAATCCCACAAATGGGACCCCTAACTCTCCTGACTACATGAGCCCACGCTACAAGGGCAATAGACCCATCCTGGGTTATGTGTGGACTCCTCCAGCCTAAGGGGGGGATCCAAACAGACAGCAGCTAACCCAAGGAACTTCCCTCCTCGCTTCCTCCAGGAGATCAGTAATCCCCCAAATACGGAACAGAATTTCTTCCCAAGGTACCCGCCAAACTTTAACCCCCAAAACAATCCATCCTTCGTTCCCCACTTTCCTAAGCCCTGACAACCTAATACGGGAGAGGGGAGGCCAAGGGTGGAGGGGTACCCGAATTTTCCTAAACCGGGGTATTTTGTGAGAAGGGTTAGCTACCGTTCCCGGGATCAGCCCAGGAGAGACATGAGGACCCCGTACCAGCCAGAGCGGGTGTCGCAACTAGAGCGCCAGGTCCAAAACATGACACAGGATCTGGGTTGCATGCTGAGGGCTCAACAGAACCCTCAGATGAGCATGTCGGCACAGAATGCCTCAAATCCAGGACCTGGTGCTCCAGAGCAATGACGGTGGAAGAACCCCAACACCCCACCGATTCCCAGGGAGGAAGCACAAGGGGAAGGGGGGTGTAAAGCCTTGGAGGAAGCTTCCTTCCCCACTTGTAAAAAGCCCCTAGAAACCCAGGAACCAGAACCAAAACATCTTGCCCCCGAAAGTCTGCAACCCAAAGAGCAGAGAGGGGGTAGGAGAAATAAAGAGCCCAAAAAGACCCATTTTGTGGAGGAGGCACAAATCTTCCAGTTTGAAGGAGAAGGATCCTCAGAGGATCCTGGGAAAAGGATCTTCTCCTTCAGAGATGGGGGAACTCCTCCCAAAGAAAGATGGGTCCCAATAGGACCAAATCCAGACTGGGTAGATGTGGGGACTGAGTTAGCACCGCCCATCATCCAACCCCAGAATCACCAGCATGAAAATCCCCTGGTTCAAACCCATCCTGGTGACTGCCTCCAAAAAGGGGGCGGGGGCAGGGGCAGCCCAGAACCAGGGGAACCCAAAACTTCCCCCATATCTAGCTGTCGCCTTTTTCTTTCAGATTCCCAAGACTCCAAACAGAATCCTGCCCAAATCACTATAAGTGTCCAAAACCAAGAAACTAACCCACCCGTTGTCCAGAAAATGTACATTATCTTTGCCCCCTTAAGGAGAAGGAGGGAAGATTCTATGTCCCGGTCCAAATAGCGGGGCAGTGTACAATTTTGGCACTGGTGGACACTGGATCCCAAGCTACCCTTCTGTCAAAAAGGGCCTTTGATAAACTGAATTCAGGAAGGGAGGAAACATATCAAATTCCTCTCACCCCTCCTTCCTGGACAACTTCAGAACTTCGACAGGAAGGAAATTCCCGTCGAGGGGACTGCGGATTTGGACATTAAAATTGGGTGACAGAAGGTGAAGCACCCGGTCATAGTTGTGACTCCAGAGGGCACCCCTTGTTTACTAGGGAATGACATCCTGCGTAGGTTATCACCTCTCAGATTGTGTAAACAAGGTCCTCTGGAACCAGACTAACCGACCAATAAATTTGAAACAGTGTCAACCATGTTAGTTTAAATGGCACATGCCACATGGTTGAACAAAAACCTGACCAAACAGAATTACACTTCCAGATCAATCAAATCCCAAATGTGACAGTAATTGCAGTAGGACAACAAACTGATGACGGCGAGTCCTCTCTATTTCTGAAAATCAACCTTCCTTCCAGTTTAAGGTGGCATTCCACACTGGAAGGAAAGACTCTGAAATTCTTTACAAAGTCACAATCAGAAAATCACACTCCTATAGTCCAGAAAGATGAGAAATCAGCTCAAAGCCTGGCTGACATTCAGAAATTTGTAGAGCAGTTGTTCATCCCTATTCAGTTAAATGAAGGGAAGGACTCTGTTCTTGCCCAAGTGTGTGTGAACAACGGTAAGAGCTTCATCAGCAAAGCCATGTTCCGCAAACTCCCAAAAGATCCAGCCATTCCCACATTAAGACTGATAGACAAATGGGAAACGGATCTGGAACCACCCAACTCCAAACATCTCCTGCCAAGCAGGTGTATGCTCAAAATCTCCATAGGCAACAAGAGCATAGTTCATAATTGTTGGGTCGTGCGAGACGTCACTGCCGCCTTTTACTTAGGCAGTGATATTCTCAATCGCTTTGCCATTATTTTGGACCTAATAAACTTTAAAGCTTGGTCCCGATTAGCGGATAATCCCATGGGCTTTGATGATCCTGAGAAAGCATTTAGGTCAGCTCAACTGCTGCCTTATGCAGTTGAAATTCAGATTGGAGAGGAAGTCACCATCCCAGAAAGGAGCTGACAATTCTCACTGGAAGTGGAAGTTAAGAGGACAGAAACTGAAAAACCCTGACGCCTATATTTATCGTAATGCTTATTTCCAACAGCAAGGGTTGGGGGTAAACCCCACACCACTAGTCAATATAGAACATGACACCATTCCAATAGAGGTGGATAACAGTGACTTAAAGAGCATCACTCTAGCCGCAGACACCATTATTGGAATGGTGGTTGATGACAGACAATTTTTCATAGATTTAGGTAATGAACTGTTAGGACCAATCCCCAAGGACTGTTTTGACAGTGATGGCAACAATGACAACACCAGACAGGATCTTCACCCGGCATGGGGGGGAATTTCCTGGTGTACACTTCCTGCCCTTTTGGTAAGGAAGATGTGACCTGTGACTTCAGGAGGGATGAGGTGATATTCCAAGTCCGCAAGGACTGCCTTCCCCACCTGAAGCCACCAGTCCTAATCAGCACTTTGACCAGGGACTTCTCCACCCAGCTGGAGGAGGCCGCTGAGATAGCAAAACCGGAAGTCTTTCCAGGCTTCAGGCACATGGTTGAAGAGAGAGTCAACCTAGCGGATGCCTGTGAGACTCTGGAGCAAAGGCAAAACTTGAAACAAGTTTTCTTAGATTTTCAAGATCTCTTTGCAGTGGACTCATATGACTGCGGTCGCACCAACATCCACACAACAATTCCCAAGGACCCTGGCATGACTCCAGTGTTTGTGAAGCAATATCGCTTGCCTCTCGCATCAATGGAGTCCCTTTCTAAAATAATTAAGAACCTTGAGTCCCGTGAGATAATTTGTCCAGTCCACAGCACCTTCAATAATCCGGTGCTGGGGATTTTGAAGCCAAACGGCCAGTGGAGACTCTACACCCGACCTTAGGGAGCTCAATAAACTGGTCCATACTTCCCGATGGCCTCTTCCCTACATTGACCAAGGGCTGGCCCAGATCCAGGGGTCAAAGGTTTTCACTGCCATTGACCTGGCCAATGGGTACTGGACTGTACTTGTCAGTAGGGAGGACCAATACAAGCTGGCTTTCACCTTCGGGGGGCAGCAGTACACATGGACCCGGACTCCCTTCGGATACATCAACTCCGGCAATGAATTTAATATTTTTCTACACAAGGCCATGCCCGACCTGGGTGAAAGGGGTAACATGGCCTATGTAGATGATGTTTTAATCAAAAGCTCAACTGTGGAGGAACACATAATGGAGATCCGTTATGTTCCGACACAGTTGAGGGCTGCCGATGCAAAATTCTCCTTTCAAAAAGGCACAGTGGTGCAGAACCTGTGGTAATTTCTTGGGGCATGAGATTACTCCTCAGGGTCTCTGTCCCCAGGAAAAGAAAGTGGAAGCACTCCAGAAATTAAAAGACCCCACAACTCTGAGGGAACAAAGGAGCCTCCTTGGACTAACTAATTACAGCAGAAAGGTCATTGAAGACTAAGCAGAGATCACAAGACCCCTGATCCATCTTTTGAAGGGGCAAGTCGAGTGGGGTCCAGTACAAGCCGAGGCAGTAAGACAACTCAAAAGAAGCCTCTCACAAGCACCTTGCCTAGCTTACCCTGTCAAAAACAAGGAGTTCTTCTTGGAGACACAGTTCTCAAATACATGCTTGACTGCAGTATTATATCAAAAGCATGACAAGGTCAATAAAGTAATATCCTACGCAAGTAAAACTTTATCCTCTGTGAAGGAAAAATTCAACGATTGTGAGAAGGCACTCCTGGCAACGGTGTGGGCATTGAAGAATTACCGCCCGTTTATCCAGGGGGAGCACATCATAGTGGAGACTCCACACCAGCCTCTGCAATATCTCCAAAGTGACAGAATCCGGGCCGGAAATGTGAGTAATTCCTGAATTACTTCCTGGATTCTGTCAATGCAAGGCTTTCCTGTGGAGGTCAGATATGGCCAAAACAAGAAGAGTCCCCTCGCGCAAGGTCTGGCTGACTTGCACGATTGTGCCAGAGAAAAATGTCTCGAGGACGAAAGTCTCAAAATCAAAGACAACATGGAGGCATACCTTAATTCCCCACACAAAGTCTTTGAAGAAGACAAGTGTGAGGGAATGCCCACTGTCTATGTGGATGGATGCTCCTACCATGTTGACAACAATGGGAAAAAAGAACTTGTGGCCGGCGTAGGGAATGCATGGGTGAATGATTCTCCAGAACCCTCCTCTGGGTACAAAATCGGTCCGCGAAGTAGTCAAGTGGCAGAGCTGATGGCTGTGCATCAAGCCATCCTCACTGCTGTCCAAGACCAACTCCACGAACTGGTCATAATCACAGATACGGAACGGGTTCGTGGAGCACCTGCTTAACACGAAAACCAGGGCATGCTATATTCTAATAACAAACCATTTAAACATGGAAAATTAATCCAAAATATTGATGATCTGGTCACCTCGAATGGGATGACCATCTACTGGAAAAAGATCAAGGGTCATTCTAAAGTAGAGGAATCGGACAAAACTGGAAATGACCTAGCTGATCAGCTGGCCAAAACCAGAGCCATCCAAGGGGCTCTACTTGAGATCAAGTCCCTGTTGGGGGAGATCCAGGTCACTGCTATCACTAGGTCCCAGACAAATGCTCACAATGAACTCTCAACTGCACAATGGAGTAAGGAGACCCAAGATGCAGATTTGATAACGGCTCAAAAAGGGGATCCAATAATTGGTAGGTTTTATCAACACATTGAGGACCCTGAGAACTTTCCCCTTATGGATACCGATTACATAGGGAAAGAGGACCTCAGAGTGTTGATGAAATGTCCAAAAATGTTCTGAATCCAAGACGGTTTGTTGGTGAGGAGATCCATAGCTGGCCATGACCAGTGGGTGGTCCCTACCTCATTCCGAAGCCTGATGCTAAGTCACGCCCATGATGCAGCCACAGCCGGTCATCAGGGGTTTCATAGGACACTTGAAATCTAGAGAGGTTGCATACTGGCCACACAAGGGGCAGGACCTCGACCAATACTTGAAGGGGTGTCTTGTGTGTGCACAATTTCAGCCAACATCCCTCACACACCGTGCCTCGCCAAAAGAGGGGGTTGACACTGCCTTGGTCAGATTTACAAGTCGATTTTATCGGGCCCGTGATTCCCTCCTCTAGGGGCAACAAGTACATGTTGACCGTGACATGCTTGTTCACTAAATGGGTGGAATGTCTCCCGGCCCCAAATTGCAAGGCAGAAACAGCAGCTGCCCTGATGATCAACCACATCTTCTCGCGTTTTGGACTACCTCAAAGGATCGAGTCAGACCGAGGTAGCCACTTCACTAGCGAGGTAATGACAAAGATGTGGGAGATATTTGGGGTCAAAAGGAAACTACACATTGCCTACCGGCCAGCCTCTAGTGGTGCAGTAGAGATACACAACAAGACAATTGTGAGCATATTAATAAAGTTTGTGGCAGATTCTGGGACAAGTTGGGCATCCGACTATTTCTTGTCCTGATGGCCATCAGATCTACCCCTTCTTCTGCAACTAAAATGTCGCCGTTTGAGGTGATGACTGGACGAAGGATGATGCTTCCCCAGCATCTGCTCTACAGAACCCAAGAGCAGACTTTGATAAATGCCTCCACAACTCAGGAGTATGTTGAAAATCTGAGAAAACACCTTCAACATGCTTTTGCCTATGGTCAGCAAAATCTAGAAAGATCTGCCGACAGTATGAAGACCCACTATGACCTTAGGACTACTAGAAAAGAATACCAAGTAGGAGACCGGGTCTACTTATACAATTTCCAAAGGAACCAGGCCAAACAGTGCACATTTCTGGCTAGCTGGAGGGGTCCTTTTGAAATTGTAGATAACAGCTCACCAGTCGCCTACAAAATCTGCATCCCCAAAGGCAGTTTGGCAGAGGGGAAAGATAAGTGGGTCCACATTAACCAACTGAAGTGTTGCCATCCTAGGCACACTCTGCAGCAACTAGAGGATTGATCTGGAAACCCAGAGGGGGACATTCCAGACACCTAGGATTCCAACTATAAAACTGTTCCATCTGTTATAATTAGGAATAATTTCGAAGAGAAAAGAGTGCTCTTATACGTCAAATGTATGTGTCTGCCCCATTACATGAATAGTGGTGGGAAAATATCTGCAAATATGCTCTGTTTTGTCATCCTAGAATTTGAAACCATCGATCCTGAGCATCAAGGAGGACCACTCAGGGACCAGAAGGAAACACCCAAGTGGCCCGGGGTATCGCTCCATACGCTCATCCGGAACCAGCGAGAAGAACCTGTCGATCCACCACTGATGGGAGAAGCAGATGATTTTTGCCATTTGGACCAGAAAGAAAAAAAAACGGAACATCGCAATCTCGCGACTTCCCCTTGACGGGCGGTCAAAAGTCAAATCGCGAGGGGGGGGCTTTGTGGGATGTTTTAACCCGCTCTGCCCTGCGACATCCCTGTGTGCTGATGGTGAATGAATCAGCAAAATGGCCGCAAAAGTCCTATGCGTGCCAAAACCTATGAAAATTGTGCTTTGAAACCGGAAAAGATGGCTGTTGTCAGTGGTGGAACTGAGACCACACTGCTGAAACCGGTCACTGGGCAGCCCACCAAGTAAAAATGGAAACTGCATGAAAAGGCAGTGTTTTATTGCAAGGAAAGCCAGAAATTGCTCTTAAATCCCTTTTTCTTGGTTGCTGAAAAAACAGAATACCGGAGCAAAACATCAGAAAACATCCAATAGCTTTGCTGGGTGTTACCCACCACTTCATTTAAGGAATCAATATGAACACACAATGTCAGGAAAAGCAGAATCTATCATCAAAATATCAACAGTAAAAAGTGTGCTTGCCTGTGGAAATCTGTCAAAATATGGGCGCAGTACCAGCGGCCGCCGGTGACTGTTTCAAAAGCCTGCATTTAAACTGCAAAGTTGCACCATTAAGATCTAATGTCTTAAATCTAAGTGACCTGTCATTAAGAGGAACATAGGTCTTAACCATTAAATCTCCATGATTTAGAGACTGGAATCAGAGTTCTAGCTGCTTGATTAAAAAAATTATTTTAAATTAAGAAAATGTTATAATTTGACAGTGAATTTAGCTGAAACTCAGAGTCATCAAACCAGTTTTCCCGAGCTTTCCCCAACAAAAGGCATCTCTCATGCTTCCCATCAAAGACCACGAACACACATTCAGATGTTGATTAAGAGGGGAGGAGATTTGGGCTGCTGCTCCTGGAAGAGACAATGAACCTTCCTTGGCAGAAAGAATATGCAGATTCTAAGTGTCAACAGGGCCTCTGCAAGAGGAAGAAGTTGGGGATTGCCCTTGAGCTACAAGAAACCTTTGGAGGCAGGGATAGACATTTTTGTTGATTCTCAATGCACAGAAAGCATATTTCTAAAAAGACTGACAAAGGACTGTGCGAATTTGTAAAAATTGTAAAATTACAGTATTGTTGATTTTTTTGGGGGCACATTTTAAAAGGACCCAGAACTCTGTGCAATGTTCTGAGAAGGCTTAGTGAAAATGTCTGGTTTTGTAGCAATTGTATTCATGTCAGAAGGATGAAACCTCATACGATTATGCCCATATACAATGCGCACATATGTATAAAATTGTGGACAAATCAGATGTGTCCCGGACAAAGGTGCGAAAAATTGTCAAATCCAGACCCAAGACCTCACAACTATGGGGTTTGGAAGAATATGTGCTCCAACAAATATGTGATCTATGTATGTCATTGGTATAAAGAGTGTACACATGTAAAGATGTATTATATCAAAAATAGATTTTATGTGCAAAAGGCAAAGGTGAGGTTTTCCCTGCCTCATAAACCGCATCATCATGATGACACTCTGTTTTCGCCTCCAATCAAGGGAGAGAGCAGACTTTAGGCAATGGACTACCTAGAGGGTGCGCCTCGGATAATTCACCTTAGCCACCCCTTTATGAAACACAAATAGAGCCAGCTTAGGACCTAGAAAAAGAGACTGATCCACCCACCATCTCGAAATTGGTGAAGCACTTTGAAGGAGATCCATCCATACTCCTTGTTCCAGACTCCAAAAATCTTGCAAGCAGAAAGGCTCAGAGCATAACTGATACGTTTTCAGCTCGGCCTAATTTCCAGAACCCATCCCTAAACTTAAAGGGGAAACCAAGAAGCAGCCAGGCTGTGCTGTAACTGCTTGCCTGCCAAAGAATCATTTTCATAACCAGAAGGGCAGATTAAACCCTGTCTCGTGCCGTGCAGACCAGAGAGCCATTGCAGATCCAGCCCAGTCCTGCCATGCGGTGTCCAGAGGGTGTTGCTGATCGCTGACCCGTCCAGTCCGGTGTGCCCAGCAGTCTGTCCCAGAAATCTGACCAGAATCCCTGACGGTTCCATTCAAAACATTGGTAGTGAGTGTCCATAGTAAAGGATTGTCACTAGCCTATGTACCATCTATATTCATCCTTATCCAAATCAAATCCATCTTATATCCAGAGCTGTATTGTTAGAAATCCTTTTGGCTTGCCTAAACTCGGTCTTATCCTATAGTCCTTCTGTAATAATATTGTTAAATTCATCTTTGCGCTGATATATTTTATCTGAAGAAAAGCAAGCGTCCCGGCGGGCAAAAACCTGATCAGCGACGTCCTGATCTGGTGGCTGCGCTGTCGTGTAGTTTGTATCTTCATAGTCTATCTCTAGTGTAAAGAACCTTGTTTGTATTTTAGAAAGCGCATCCTTGTTTTACAATTTTTTGTCTCTTTCTGGAAAAAAACGACCTCCACAAAAACATTCATAACTTCTTCATACTTTATGCTAGAAACAGAATTTTAAGTGTCGACTTGAAGCTAACATCCTACACTTTCCAATTAACCCAAACCGCATCCCAACTCCTTATAGTTCTTCAGCAATCGCGCTTAACGCGCGCGGAATAGTTTGCCGCAAATTTTTCGTTTGGCTCAAATAGCTTTTCATTGCACCCGACCTCAAAATTAAGTTTTCAACTTGCTCATTACTCTCAAATCATTGCTAGTGTGTGTCTGAAACCATACAAAGCGGCTCCCATTAGTATTTAAATAATTTCAGTGAATTAAAACCATTTTTTGTGTTTTACCAAATCCATTCAAGCCAACTTTAAAACCATTTTTGACAAGTTTGCAATCATTCCTGTTTCTCTCTCTGTGTTTGCGGGGGGAAATTGGGATTGATATATTTGCTCGAGTTCTGCATTCCTGAAACCTCTTCCCTCTCCTTATATCTCTTTATATTGCATATTGGGGAGGATTGAGGGGTGTGCAGGGGGAAATAGTAATCACACTGCCGTTTGATTGAACATACCTAAAAAGTATTATTTCTGCACTGCACTGTTTTTCCCACCATTGCTACTTGTGATTAAAGAGATTGTTAGTGTGACATCACCCCATTGGTGATTATTGTATAACCATTAAAAATAGTGTGATATATATTGTGTATATATAAAATAAATAGTTTAACTTTGCAAACCAGCCCGATTCCTGGTTCAGTGTGACCGGGGGGGGGGGGGGGGGTATTCAAAGGGAGGGGCGTGATGGAAGTGGTACCTTGTTCAGAAATAAAAGAACATAGACACAAATAATTAATTAAGGGTTTCAGCTGTGCATCACACGCTACGCATTGACTTAGGTGAAGTGCCGGGTTGAAATCACTTACAAGGGTCCATTACTCCGACCATTGCCACTTTCGTTCTGCATCTGACCAATGTTTCACATGTGCCAATGCCTTTATCATGTACCTCCCTATGCATCTGTTGGAGATATTATGCCAAGGCCTGTGTCCCATGATTTGCCTATGCCCACCTATGCCTCTGTTGTGGATATTATGCCAGTGCCTGTGTCCCATGATTTGCCTATGCCCACCCATGCCTCTGTTGTGGATAATATGCCAGTGCCCCATGATTTGCCTATGCCTACCCATGCCTCTGTTGTGAATATTATGCCAGTGCCTGTGTCCCATGATTTGTCTATGCCCACCCATGCCTCTGTTGTGGATATTATGCCAGTGCGTGTGTCCCATCATTTGTCTATGCCCACCCATGCCTCTGTTGTGGATATTATACCAGTGCTTGTGTCCCATGACTTGCCTATGCCCAACCATGCCTCTCCTGTGGCCTCGCCCATGGCCATTCGTAAGTGTGCCTTGGTCAACGCACACTCGTTACCAGCACATGCTCTAGACGTCCATGACATCATCATTAAGGACAAAATTGACCTCCTTGTAATTACTGAAACATGGTTGAATGAAACCTCTGGCCCAGCTCTTACACTCCCCATTCCAGATGGGTACACTATCTTCAGGCAAGGCCGTTCCCTCCAGAGAGGTGGGAGAGCAGCTCTCATTGCCAAATAAACTATCCCTAATAGGAGGATTCAAGGGGAACTTGGTCACAATTGTGACTAACTTCTACTCAAAATTAATCTCTCCCCCAACTGCACCATGGCTCTCTATATTGTCCATCGACCCCCCTGCCCTAGCACAGAATTCCATGAGGCCTTGATTCACTCTTTCGGACAATCTGAAAAAGACCTCTAAAATCATGTTCCTGGGTGATCTTAATCTAGGCCTTAATGACCCGAATTATGCCGATGCTGCCGCCTTGAATAAAGCCCTATCCACTTTAGAGTTCTCTCAAGCTATCTCTAAGCCAACCCACATTAAAGGTCGCTCACTGGACTCGGTTACCCACCACAATTGCTCTGTTCTAATTACTGGAAATACTCCCATCCCATGGTCTGACCACCACTACATCCAATTTGACCTTAATACCTATAAAGTGTCCCCCAAGCCTGTGATCCCGCTTCCTGCAGCACTCGCAAGGAGCTCACGTCAACTCACCTCGGAAAAGATTACGCCCTTCTTTAAGGTGCCCGCTCTCCAGCCCCCTTTTTTCAAAGGACCTAGACACTTTTGCAAGTGCATTTAAACTTGCCATCACCCAAGCTGTCGATGCCATTGCTCCTCTCACACTGAGGAAAGCAAAGAAAGCTAACAACTCCAATGCCTGGTTTTCACAGGAGTTGCTGTGAAGAAGAGAGTTGCGCTCTCAGCCTGGAAAACAAACCCTAATGATGCCTCTAAAATGGCCTTTAAGGCTATCTCCAAAGATTACAAATCATCTATAATCAAGGCAAGAGCCGAGTCATTCAATACGAGGATAGCCAATGCAAAATCAGGGACTAAATAAATGTTCACCATCTTTAGAGAGTTGGAAAATCCTTCCACCCTGCCTACTACTCTCGTGAAGGACGAAAATTGGTGCAACAAAATTTTATCTGTATGCTCGATAAACTGGATACCCTGCTAACTAAAATCTTAGCCCATCAACAGGCTTTGACACACCTAATAGCCAACCTGCACAGTAACCCCGCTCACAGCTACCAAACCCGCCCTTCGAATTCAACGATTTGAGTAAATCCAAAGTCATCACCCTTCTTAAAACCATTAAACCATCCAACTGCAGAGGGGATGTATGCCCGGCTCAGCCTATTAAAGATTGTGCCCCTACCCTGGCCCCCTTTCTGACAGCATTCATTAATGCTTCCTTCCAGTCTGGCCATGTCCCAACTGGCCTTAAGGAAGCCTGGGTACGTCCACTCCTAAAGAAAGCTTCCCTTGACCCAACAGTTCCGGGGAATTATAGGCCCATCACCACTGTTCCTTTTTTACAAAAAATTCTGGACAAAGCAGCCTACCTGCAAGTCCTTTGGCATTCCGTCTTACGTCCACGACATGGCACCGAAACAACTCAGACTTGAAAAACTAAATGGACAACATCAGATATGCAGGCAAACCAGCGATCCTTCTGTTCCTTGATTTATCTGCTGCATTTGGCTTGGTTGATCACAACACACTGTGCCACCATTTTTCCATTGCAGCTAATTTCTCCCCGAAGGCATGTGCTTGGATCACCTCGTTCCTACAGGAAAGGGCCATGCAAGTCTTTTCTGACTCGGCCTGTGCCACTCCAAGTCACATCAAATGCGGTGTCCCTCAGGGCTCCTGCATTGCACTGGCCCTGTATAACCTGTTCACCAGGCCCGTGTTCAATAGTCTAGATACACTGGGCATCTCATACACTAACTATGCTGATGACACCCAGGTGAGTATCCTCATCACAGGCGATTACGAGGCCAACATGAACACCCTCAACCCCATCTACTCTACGATCCAATCGTGGATGGCAGTAAACTGGTTATGCCTTAACAGCAAGAAAACCGAGCAACTGTTAATTGAATCAACGACCACTCTGGGTAACTTGGACAAACAATACAGCTCCTTCACCATTGAAAATATACCTATTACAGTGTCCCAAACTGTCAACACCTTGGCTGTCTACTTGATTCCAATCTGACATCTGACTATGAATAGGCAGGTTAATGCCATTGCCTCCTCCTCGGCTTACTACTCCAAATTGTTTAATGCAGCAAAACCCTTCCTATCTCTACAGAATTGCCTCACCATTGCCAGGGCAATAATCAGATCAAGACTGGACTACTGTTTCGCCCTCCTGGTTGGAAACTCTGGCAACAACATTGCTAAACTCCAACTGGTGCAAAACAATGCCCTGAGGGCCGCCACTGGGATCTCTAAGAACGACCACATTTTTGAGGTGAGGAGGCACGTCCATTGGCTCCCCGTTAAAGAGAGAATCATCTTTAAAACCCTCTCTGTCATGCATAAATGCCTCCATGACTTGGCACCCCCGTACTTTGTCCAAAGAATAATGAAGCCAACTTCTTCCAGGCCCATAAGAATGGCCTACACTAACCTGATTTCCACGCCTAAGACTTGGAGAGTGCGTACAGGCAGCACCAGCTTCCCCACTATGGCTGCATCACACTGGTACGCTCTACCCACACACCTTAGGATGAGTGACTCCGATTTAGCCTTCTGCAAAGCTATCAAAATGAGGTTATTTGTGCGACTTGTATGATTCTGTATCTATTCCCATTCCCCACATCTCACCATATTGTGGCCGGATGTCGGCACCTTTGGGTCCTTTCAGTTGAATCCTTCGCAATAATGTTCTATATGCTAATATTGAACTATGACTCCTACTGTTCATATTGTTTTAACCACTTTTGTGTTTGTCAACTTTATATGTAACCAAGAATCCTTACTTTGTGCCGCCTGCAAGGTAACCCTGAATCACGCCTACTTACAATTTCTTGCAACAGCTCCTCAATGACTTTGGGCTGCAGTGCGCTATACAAATACAAAAAATAAAATTAAAATAAAGTTGCTGCACATTTATACCTGCCAACGATGAGAAGAATGGGAGTTAGATTGAAGCAATAACAGTGCTGCAGAATTTGCACACAAAAATGGTCCAAGATACTACAAGAACTGAAGACAAGGACTGTTAAAGGCCTGTTCTCATGGGTGCGTACATATGCGTACCTGGTTAGGAAACACGTTTAAAATTGTAATAGCAGTACCGGTAACAGATAACAGCACAATGTAGGAGAACTGGGAAAAAAGTAGTAGAACAGCACATAACAGTTGTATTGGGTAAGGACAATGTGCTACATATCCACACACAAACAGATTAGCAACATGAAATGCACCTCAATGAAATACCAATAGGGCCCCAGGCACCTTATTTGAATGCCCTCTCGACCCTCAGAACTTTACAGAACACTGGGACAATTGTGTGGGAGATGGGGACTGCTGCTTCATGGCATGTGGGCAAGAGCAATACATAGCACAAAGAGGCAGCCTGAGGGGGGAGTGTAAGTTATGGATACCAAAGGATGGACATGATCAAATGACAGAAAATGATGTATATGTGCTCAATAAATTGATCAGAGGGGGTGTGGGGGGCAGGGGGTAGGGACAATGTGGTAAAGGAGATCAGTTACACCAGAATTGGGCACACCCCAAACAATCCCACCTGTTCCCCATTATCATCACAAACAAAAAATATAAAAAAGTAGCAGTAGGTCATTATCAGTGTTAAGAGCCAAATAGCAGCTGTTAGAATAACTGGTTATGTGCGACAAGTAGGGCAGCAGGTAGTTACATGCAGAGACATACATACACAAAGCACACGCAACTGACTTATAGAACACACAGACATCAAGTGTATTCGCAGGCAAAGATGAAGCATATTGCACGCAGCCATGAAGAACACGCACATATAAAATGAGGAATACTAACATGCAAGGGACGAAGGCACAATATCGCGGAGAATGAACCACCGTACCACCATTACTTAGACCAAACTTTACTAGGCCTGAATTCAAAAATAATGTAGCAGACATAACATCACCTACCTAAAAAAACAAGTTTCAAAGCCTCACGGTCTCAGATGAGCCGCAGACAACTAGGTCAGAACGCTGATGGGAGTTCTGCTTAGCAACCTGAAACCACACTAGATGCATACATCTCGCAATTACTAAAGATAATTTCTTTCAATAGGTAGCAGTGAGAAGCACATCATTGAAGGCCAGTTGCAGACATTTACCATGCCAAGCGATTCAATAACAAATGACTGTATAGCACCCGGAGTTACTGCCGAAGGAAGACACGCACACGTTAAAATAGCAGGAAATTCAATAAATACACTAAATTGAGCTCTGAATAGTGGTCCCCTACCTGTGACTGAAACAATGGTCACTCGTTTTGGGGCCAATTAGATGGTGCACCTGCCAACTCCCTAGCACATCCAGACACACAGATGGTGCGCCAAGGCCATGTAAGGAAGGCCTGGTATCAACAATAAGAGACAAGTGACCACAGTTCAAGGGTGTTTATTGAAACTAAAAAGGGTTTGAAAAACACCCATCTAATCCTAACTCTAAAGATAGAAGCCAGCTACGACCATCAAACAATAATAACGCAGTCCAAGTGGTGTCTTATCAAAATAAAAGGGCCTAAACTAATAAACCTATAGCCAATCCTTACTTCTAAATACAAATAGTGTGGGAAACAATGTTATGCAAAAGAAAAGTGTTCAAGAAATGATATGTCAGTATATTCGGGCTGTTGGCCTCCCTTCCCCAGGTTTCAGTATGGGACAAGGTCATATACTCTAGCTTAGCACAGTCTATGGATTATCAAGCACGAGGGAGCAGTTCAAACATTAGAATCAGGGCCTTCTGTGCCCAAGTCTATTTGCCTTTCAAAGTCTCTTCTTTCAGAAGGTCTCATGTGACAATGAGTTATTTTCCTCTCGGGATTTCACATGCACTCAATTTCTCAGGTGATTCACTATTCACCTCGGTTCCCCCTCAGCCGGACTCAAATCCTCTTTAACACAATGCACGTAGGATATTCATGTATGCAATTTCTTGGGTGATTCATGGTTCACCCCAGATACCCCTCCGCCGGGCTCGGATCCTTTTCAACACAATATTCAATCAGTCACCCTCTGCCGGGCTCAGACCAATTTTAATTTACTTTAACAAACTTGCTTTAACCAAAACCTCTCTGGTGATCTCCCTCATTCGGGCTCAGACCAACTTCATCTATTTTTTCATCAACTTTCTTTGCTCTATTAACATCAAAGACTTTCGATTGTGCACAGGATTGTGCATGACCCGTTGCAGGACCACTTCGATTCACAATTCTTTGCCACGCTTTCACTTTTTTATTTATTTAGATTTGTATAGCGTGCCTAACCCTGAGGCATCTGGGTGCATCTTTTGCCACCTCTCAGTTGGATACCAGACCACTCTTTCTAAGGTATTGTATCTTGGTTTCAAATTTCAATCACTCATATGTTGTCCAATTTTACTGGCGTTGGTTATCGCATGCGTTTCATAGACTGTTCGCTTCAGCGTTCTCCAGACAATGTTGCTGCTTGCAACCTTGGCTTCAACACAGACCGGTCTGGTATTGGCCACCCCAACTCACTGGCTGCATTGATTTCACAGGCTCTACTTCGTTGTAGGAGCCAAGGACAGTACCACGGCAGTAGGCGATTCTCCGATGTGGGAGACCCCCAGGTACTTCCGACACACAACGCAGGATTCTTCAGCCTTGTTTCCTGGTCATACGATTTCTATTCTCGAGGTTGCGTGAAATTAACGGTTCCTTGTCAAAAAGGTCAAGGCCACTTCCGTCCTTGCAATCTCCTTTTGTTTTGCCGTCTTTTGCTTCGTGTTAAACTGCCATCTTGGAACTGCTGATTCCTCGTGTGCTTTGTCTCACTCACATTGTGCTCCTGTGCTCCGCCTTTTATTCGTGTGGGGAAGTGTAATGGAAACATTGTATTGGGAGTCGGGTACTAAGCTCTGGTGTTAGTCCATTTTCTCTCATAGCAAGCTGTCCTTGAGAAAGTGTTGTGTTGTGTTGTGAAAGGGGGAGGGTTGAGTTCCTAAGTATCCTATATGGTAAGATGGGGTAAAGGTGTTCCAGGGAAGGTTATACCGCGTCTCACCATCCGGTGCCCCACTCCCACAAGATCCCTCACTCAGGTGATCCTCTCGCACTGGTCCACTCCCAGGAACTGGATCCAAAAGCAATGGCCGTGTCATGGCCTCCTGGATGACAGATCCCCAGGGACTAGCGGGTGAGACACCTTCAGGTTTCTCACAGCCACCAGTTAAAGTTTCAGGCACGGGAACGAGTAGGGAGTGTCTTCTTTAACTAGATTAGAGCAATTTGCCCATTTCTCTTTCCCCACCACATAACTTGGCCTCATTTGGAGATCGCCAAGGCCGATGAAGTAAGGTCTGTCCAATCACCTTCTGTTCCTCTTATCGACTAATGTAGTCCAGCGCCAGCAAATAAGGTGCCGAAGTAACACGTATCCCTTGTAGAGGGCTGTACCCAGAAGTTAATAGTTGTAGAGGAGCCATTTAAAAAAGGTTCCCTTATGGATAACCCTATATCCTACACTCTAACGGCCAATACCAGTCTAGAATAGTAGTTTTATGAGAATAACAAGTGTATGACTTTTTTTTTTTATATAAAAAGTTATTGTTCTATTTTTTTCTGAGATTTTACACACATATTTTCAGTCAATAATAATTGGTGTTTTACATCTGTGGTGTCAGAGTGGATAACTGTCCTCCCTGCCAACTGGTAAAGTACGAGAAAGCTTGAAGGCCAAGAAGGAAGTCTGCCCAGAAAGAGTGGCTCACCAGACGAGGCAAGTATTGCTTTTTCACCTAAAGGAATATCTTAAGAAGCATGTTTAACCAATTGCAGTTAAAATGTGATATATCCGTATCTACAATTACAGCAGATATGCACCAGTTAAATCAGCTCTGTTCCAATGTCTGATGTTGCGGAGGACTAATTATTACCCATGTATGCTTGTAGCATGGTAGACATTGAAGATCCGCTGAAAAATCTCACTAGCGGCTGTGCTTGCAGAAAGAGGTAGAATTAAGGCCAGCAGGGGCTGTCTTGTGCCAGATCCTGGACACAAATGTGGATCCTGGTTAATGCTCATTACTTGGCTTGATGTCCTGAACTCTGACAACAATCTGTACAACTCAGGTCAGGCCTTGTGATCACCATGATGCACTGGTAGTCACCAGCACTCGTCACAGCAAGCCACTCACACTTTCCCCATACCAGCTGCCAGGCAACAACAGCAGACAACATTATCAGAGCACTGTTTGTAATATCATGTATGTAAATGAGCTCAGACAGAGCCACTGAAGCAGGCTGTCTCCTGTCATGTGTGATTTAATCTGCATTGAGCAGACAGCATTTTTGAGAATGACAACATGTGCTCATGAGCATGCGAAGCAAAGAGCAAAAAACACAGCTGAAATGAAAACATTCTCCGTGAGAAAAATGAATTGACTGTCTGGCGTTTTTCTGGCCTTTATTGGATGAAATGCAAATCCAGAAACCCGGAATATTTCCCATACAGCTTTGCAATAGGTGGTTTAAATTCATTAATTTGCTCTTACTTTTCAAAGAAAAGTAGTGGTCTGCAGTCTTTTGTTTGTCACATTTTTCCACATCCAGTGATCCCATCTAATATGGGCCCTTTGTGGTTACAATAAGCAAGACATTGGCAGTGGTGTACTAACCAGGGACATGATGAAAGATGATGCGAGAAGTGGGTTGAGGGAGACTCACACGGAATGCACCCATTTTAACCCATTCTCTCGCACAATCCCCCCCTCCATCTGTCAAAGTGAAGGAGAAAACATTGAAAGGATAGGCTAGGTGGAGAGGTGCGATGAGCACCCTGGTCAGCAGAATGACAGAGGCTGCACCTTAGATTAAGCAGTGAGAGGGAGCCGAACTGGAGGTTGCAGGTGTGAGGCCACCAGCCCACACAAATAAGCCTTGCCGTTCGCGTAAGGCTTTGGACGTGAGCGACTGGCAGTCGATACAGTCATCCGTGTCGTGGGCCTCCCCGAGGCACCAGAGGCAGGCGTCGTGCGAGTCCGTCACCGACATCTTGGACCCACACTCCCCGCACTTCTTGAAACCCGGACGCGGGGTCGAAGACGAAGTAGAAGACATCTGCACACGAAGGATTTTCACAAAACGAACAGGTTCGAAGAACCGAGAAGAACAGAACTCTAAAGAGTCGAGGCGTGAACCGAGAATCACGAAGCAACACGTTCGCGGAAAAAACGGAACTGAGGCTACGGGCGTCGTGCGTCCTACTTATCACATCGGATGACGTCGGAGGAGGTCCTCGACGACGGCGCATCGACGCAGGACGCAGACGCAGACAAAAAGTTTCCGAAGCAGCACAGCTGTGGTGATTACATGTCATAGATATGGAATACGTTGGAGGACCCAATCCCCTCAAAACTGCAGTATGAAATATTAACCCAGGTTGGGGGAATAACAATGCCACTTCTATGCTGTTCCCATTAGCAATGATATTCCATTAGCAATGATATTTTGGGAGGGGTTATCACCCAGGCTCCGACTTGCAGGAACTGAACAGACATCCTCTCCTTGCTTAGTGTTAAGGTCTGAAGTTATTACCATCATACAACTTCGATTTGTGTCTCCTGCTTGAGGACCCAGTTTCACTCTAGCCAGTGCGTTATGCTTTCTATACCAATTTAGTCTCCCCAACCAAAGTTGCTCTTGTTCTGTAGTATTGCGATATTCCATATGAGGATGCCGGAGGGTAAGGAAGAAACATCTCCCATATTATCTTTTGCAGAGCAGTTTACTTTCTTGGAGTAAGCCCTGGGGAGTTGTGCCCCTCAGCGTGCTACTGTATGAGAGCAGTCAATTGTCTCTTCATCTGTATGAAGGAGTGGCTCACCTTAATTGCTCACCTGGTTGTCATGCTCCCCACCACCTATAGGTCTCTATTCCACTCTACCATGGATACCTTCTTAGGCTTCTTCTGAACTTCTATGCAACAGTACCCCTCTAGGTGTGATCTCACCTGGCAGAGAGGAGCTCCTTTATTCCAAACACTCCAGTCAGTGGACAGGCTTTCTAGCTTCATTGCGAGTCATATCATGAGTGAAATCTGTTACCAGCCCAGTACCAATACAAACCAAACGTTTTGCAACTCATCTGAACCTCTCGGGGCTACCACACAGCACTTTAGATTAAATAAATGTGTCTGCAAGCTGGTAGGTTAGATACTAAGAATGCAGGTCCCAATCGATGACATGTAACAAAGTGACCTTATGATTATTGTCACATGGGCCTGCATATGTATTGTTACCATTGGTTTTTTTTAAAAATATTTGGCTCTATGCCCAGTTCATGTTTTGTGGTTTGAACTTCTTTGCCATACCTCACAATTTTCTGAAGGATCGATGTTCATATTGCAATTGGTGTGTTTCAAAGTTGGTTTTATTTTTTTATATATTGCACCCAGATATGTTCTGCATTTGCAATTCTATGAGTAGACCTTCTGCAACTCTTTTACATAGGCTTTAGTCAAATGTAGATTTTCACCAGTTCCATTGTAATATTTTTTTTTTGTCAGTTCATTTGTTTAAGATTAATCCACCCATTGACTCTTCATTTCTGAAATTATATAGGTTTGTTGTTTCACTCTGGTGTACTGACATATTTCTTTCCCACTCGTTCCTTTTCTATTTTTCACCACGTACTTCCTTATTTTTCATCACTTTTCCATTTTAGCTCAATTTCTTTAATCAGTTTCTTTTTAATTGTTAGATATTTTGTCATTTTTATTTTGTTCTAATATTGTTTGTATTAGGTCTACATTTTTCACCCTAATGTCCTTATACTTCTATTTATAGTCAGTCGTTTACTTACCTGCAACTGCTCAGTTCAGGTTCCATCACAAAGTGGTTCACAAGTAATTCCTTTTTTCGGCTGCTGACGTAAAGAAGTTCATCTCATCTGGCGCACGATGAAGTCATCGCACTTGCATGCACACAGTCTGGTTCGCTGGCTTTTAGACTTAAACTTGTTTCTATTATGCAAGTGGGTACAGACATTTCCTGTTGCATCAAAACCGCCACACTTCTGTTACAACCTATGGTGGTTTTGGAGGAAACCTTTTGGCGAGTTCTCAAAATGTTTCAATTTTTTCATGACCTTCATTTTCATTTTTGAATTCCTTGTAGTTTTTAGGATTCCTTGTTCTTCATTTTATATCAAGTTCCCATGGCTACCTTGTTCAGGCCAATTGGGTCTTTTGGGCACCAGGTATGTTTTTGCCAACTATATTTTATACAAACTGTCCTTCAAGTGTGTGTGCTGAATCGATCTACAGCTTATTCTTGAGCTTTTATTTTTGCCTTTTTAGGTGTTTTGCCACTGATCGGTTTTTAGTACACTGGCATCTTCTTAGGCCAGGTATGTACAAATTTGACAACCGTGTATATCTGTCATTTTGTTTCTGATAATATACAGCTCTTCATATTGTATTCACTTTTACAGACATTGCCCTGATGAAGGACCCCACTGGGTCCAAAATGCATTGGCCACATTGTTCTGCCTTTTGACCATAAAATATGCGTTCATTATATTAAATTGATGATCACTGGAATTATTTGAGTCATTGTATCAATATATGCAAAAGAATCGATGAACTTTGAGTAGCCTTGGCTAGGAGAGGATTGCCATAACTGGAACTTATTATTATTTCAGTATTTCTACCTATGTATGGTATCCCCATGCCCTTGAAGTCTGCAATAAACCTTGAGAGCTAGCCCAAGCAGCAACCAAACCACTAAAAAGAACTGTGCTTTCTTCACTTACTACCGGGTATCCCTTGGGAGAGGAATCCTTGCATCCTCACATCTCCCTCACAAATGCAAGCACTAATACAGAAACTCTCTTCTGTGAAATCATTGAGAAAAACGAGAATCAAACCACATGCGAGAGAAATGATTTTGCAGTCTCTCCACACCTCAAAAGGTATGCTCTTCATCAACCCTGACCTGTTGTGTACAATATAAAACATAGCCAGTATAAGAGAGGGGTGCCCTCCTGCCAGGGTCAGGGTGTGACAGCAGCCATAGTCATTAATTGGAGAGAACATTCTTAAAAAGATCCAAGAAGTTGGCTGACCTATTTCAAGACTTGCGCCAAAGAGTTGAAACTGCAGGGTATCAAGGACATCAGGAGGAGATGAAGAAGAAGATGAAAGAGTACTAAGGAGGAAGTTGGAGATAATGTCAGCAGAAAGGAGGCTAAAGGACTTACGGAGACAGGGGGGAAAGTAGTAAAGAAGGATGTGGAGTTAATGAGCTACTAAATGGCGGATGGGGAACAGGCATGTGCAGAGCAAGTTAAGGTGGAGCGAAGGTACAAGAATGTGGCGAGGTGTGGAGGAGGCTTGGAAAGAAAATAAGGAAAAACAAGGGACAGAATCGGAGATGCAAGAGAGGTCCCCTTAGGAATTAAACTCTTGTTATTCGTCCAGTAGGTAGATGAGAGCCAGGATAGAAAGGCAGGGAAAGTAACTAGGACAAACCCAGAGACCTATTAAGAAAGTGCGATTTCCTGCCTCTTGTTGGTTGTTCCGGGGAGTGTGCACAAATTTGCCCACTCCCATAAGCCACCATTTCCCATGCATAAGGTACAAGTGCATGAGGGGGCTCCAGAGACCCAAAAGGGACGAAAATGGGAAGCAGAGAAACTGCTTCAATAGAAGGAGAAACCAGGAAAAATAAGTGTAAGGACATTCAAACTGCCAACTGTTACATAGGAGACTCAGAGTTAAGGCAAGGATTGATGCCTCCAAGCGAGCACGCCTCTCTTTCCAGGAAGAACTTATGCACAGGATCTGGAGTCAATATAGGGTTGGGGAACAGCAAGAGAGGTGCCTGGAGTTAGTACAGTAAACCTTGCATCAGCCCGTTAGGAGAAAGAAAAATTAAATTGAGGGTACAGTAATTAATGGTATTTAATGTAAAAAGATGCAAGGGGAAACTGCAGATTTGCAAGTGCAAGAGGGCATTGAGGGTTTATCCACCAGTAAGGCACAAAAGGTGGGCCCATACTTTGGTACAAATAACATCTGTTGCAGTCCCCCCCCCCCCCTTCTCTCACGAGTTTGGTTGATATTTTTACATGGCGATTATTTCAGTAGTAATACCCTTGAACCCTTATTGTTACCATCAACTTCCTTTTAACTTAACCTTCTCATGCTCTTCTTTCTCCTACATCTTGGACAAGTTCTGGGACAATTTTTGTTTCTGCTGACCAAGTATACACGTTGCTTGAGCAATATCTCCTCCAGGGCAAGTGAAGCCACTGCACCTATATTTAACCGACACAACCCATGGTCTGCCACAATGGCTGATATGCATTTCCCCAAAAGCAATTGTGAAATTTCATACAAATAGGTGCAACCAGCAAGAATATATGAGAAAATCTGAAGAGGAAGTTGGATAATACCCAAAACCTCAAAATCTTTATGGCATGGTTACAGAAGGAGTTGCCAGGGGATTAGAACAAAAATAAAGGATCCAAAAATAAAGGCTTCACAGAGAATTGCGGCAACAAAGAAAAAGTATACCCAACCGCAGACAGCCTAACAGCACCACTGTGGACCGTGTTGGGGGGTAAGGTGGAACAGGCCCCCAGAGAAGATTAAGGTGCAGGAAAAAGCTCAACTAAAACATTTTCCTTTCAAACACCCCCCAATCAAAGAGGAAATTCACCATCAAAGCACATGTGGCAGCAGACATTAAAATAATCAGAGGCTTTGAGAAAAAAAAAAACAGCAAATGAAGACTACAGAAGGGAACATCATGAAAGTAAAAATAATGGTGCTGATTGGAAATTTGAAGCTCAAATGACAAAATAAACTATCATTACCAACACAGAGGAACCATCCATCTAAGTAAATATGGTGGGCCCTGGTATGATCAGATCAAGGCTTAAAAATCCTCTGCCAAACAGATGGACATATGTGGCCAAACACTAAAAACTACTTGTGATAAGATATACTAGTGCATCTTATCACTAGCACCAGAAACGGTACAGTCAAATCCACAAAGGCTATCTAAATGTGTGCATCTTAGATATATATGCCCAATCAGATGCTCCTTTTTTCTAATCCTGTTGCACATCTGCACAAATAAAGAGGTGTTTTGTGTATTTCAATGCGCATTCCAAATCCACAAATGGGATGCTCTTTGAAATGGGAGAGAACCAGTGTGAATCACTGGTCTCCCACTTGCATTTCCATCCTTCAAACAAAGGGTAATCCACAGTGTCAAATGCTTCTGATAGGTCGAGCATAATCAGCGCTGTGCCTTTATCAGAGGCCAAGCAGTGATCAGCTAGGGCAGCCAGAACCACCACTTTTCTCCTTGTTGGGTGAAAGCACACCTGGAAAGCGATCTACAGCAAAACAACCCTCGATGTAAAAGTAATTTAACTGTAACCAGCATTACCGTTTGTATACTGTCAAAGTAATATGTATTTTTATGTACATTGATACGGGTTATAAAATGGCATTTGTTACAAACTACAGTTGATACTTCCAGAAATCATACCATACATCTCAAGAAGGTCATTTATGGATAACACAGTGGCATGTAAGAGACAATGGATGTCTTACTGGATTCCATTAATGGGAACTTTCCGCTCAGCCAGTTGTTGCACCATGCCTTTTTCTTCTGAAGGAAGGAGGATCAGTAACGCTTCACCACCTTCTTTGTACCTATTCAAGAAAAATAAAACATGCAACTGAAGTCTTCTTAACAAAATAGTTCCTATGTTTAACAACTTTCTTGATAGATTGCGGCCCAAGTGCTGAAACTTAGTCTACATGTCAAGTATCTACATCATTCCTACCCTTGGCAATAAGCAATTCTGAACAAGAAGTGCCTCTGGCTTACCATACCAGCCCACAGTTGGATAATTGTTTCTTATAATTCTGCTTTTGAGTGCCAGGATACGTTAAACATTTTAGAGCACCTGCAATAAAATAGTGCTTCGCTGTATTGAATGGAGGTGGCAAATAAAGCAACGTAATAAACAAAAAGTGTGCCTGGAATAAACATGTTCAGAGTCTTGTGCCAGAATAATGACGTTCACATCACCCTGCAATTACATTGAAATGCATCCACCAGATAAATATAGCACTGAAAAATTAGCACATACTCTTCACCCGAAATCTCTGAAATTATGTCATAAATTGGCAGAGTTCCTGTCCATTTTGTAAGAAGGCATTTGGTGGCCTCTGTGAAAGGCTTTCCTATGCAAAGGATTCCATTTGTCAGGTTGGGCAATTGGGGAGCTATGTCTTGGTTTGCATTATTTATGACGTTAAGGGGTATGAATGGAGATCTTTTCGGAGACTGTGTTGATGTACTAACTCTGCTTCTAATAGAAATTTAAAAGTTCTGTGCATGGTACATTTTACCAGAGGAGAAAGCATCTGTCAAATTTGCTATATAGAGGATGTTGGGATGCACGTCCAAGCCCCCTACCCCTAAAACGATTCAGATTGAGGAAAATATATTAATAACCTAAGAACCCAGAGGAGGTTGGTTAAAGGGGGGGAGGGTTCAGGCCCTTGGCTAAACACGAATAACGTATGGACATGGCTACAGTGGGAATAGGTGCCTGAGAGGGTCCACGGGAGGGTTTGGGGGAAGACATTAGTAGGTAGAATGAATAAACGCCGTAATGGTTTGTCCTGTGTTGCGGTAGAAAAAGGCCATTTTATGATCGAGACCCAGGAAGGCCCAGACCACAGTAACAGTATTAGCATATCTTGGCACCCATTGCAAATATTCTCCCATCCCCTTTGCTAGCCAAAGCATTAGATGAGAAAGGCCACCAACACACCAGTCATTGTCTCATGTTGCAGGCCCATGCAATCAGAAAGGTTGTGAATAGCCCAGTGTGTGTAGGGATGCGCCGGTCTCTGAAGGACGATCTCCTTGGAGCCAGGGAAGAGCTCTTAAGCTGCCAAATAGCCCAAACCTAGACTTAAGGTACTGGCGCCCCCCCAGGATAATGGTTGAACTGCCAGATGCCCACAAACAGCGCTCGTAAATCCCCCACAAAGTGACTTAGGGTCCAGGGAGGGGGCAGCTACCAGGGGCAGGAGAGGGGGGGGGGGGGTCTTGAGATGTGTACTGCAAGGTGCACGGGGTGATGCCAACAAATCTAGGTCAGTGCCGGGTAGGCATGGAGGAGGCGCCTGTGTATGTGGGATCCAAAGAAGCTTGTCTTCTTTTAGAGGGCCAATTTGACCTTGCGCGGATCTACTGAGCTCATGTCTAGTTACGAGATGCGCATCATGTGAGGTGTTCATGGGAAGGGCAACATTCTCAAGTATCATGTTTCTAGAGCTCAAGGTGGCAGGACCGCGGTCCACATGGAAGAAGACTGGCATGACGAAGCTTCTACCAATCATCTGGAATCCCATACGGTGTGGGTGGTATGTACCTAGGGGGTGGCCAATGAAAGTGGGGAATGAGTACCTTATATTGTGTGTGCCATGGATGACATCATCCCTTCTTAAACCTGTTTGCTTTGAACTAACCAGCGCACTCCATGGCAGTTGGGTGAGAATGCTCCTGCTGGCATGTATGGTTTGTCTTCTGTATGAGAAATAAAACTTATCTTGCAAGAGGTGCGCATAGCCTTTTTCCTCGGAGGATGGTCTTATTTGGTATGGTTGTCCAGTGGTTTGCCTACAAGGATTACCAGATTTTTCACCATGCATTTGACTTTTAATACTGGATTCAGAGCGTAAAATGCGCAAAACCCAGGTCCAGAGGCAGCAGGGCATTGTCCACTAAAAGAAAGGCAAACCATACAAATACAATAGGTAATCATAAATAAAGACATTAGAAATACAGAGAACATAAAATCCCTTGAATATAATTCCATTTAAAACACATTTAAACAAAAATGTTTTCAATGCCTTCCTAAACTCAAACAGAAAAGGTAGCAATAGAATGGAAGAGGGTATCATATTCCAAGACAAGGATGTGGGGGGATTGGGGGGGTGGTCGGTGGTTGAGGTGGTGGAAAATGTCTAAATAAGCAAATGTAGTCTATCAGCACTGCTAGTCTCCCTAGACCCAACGGAAATGCACAGCCAATTGGCCAAATAAGCTGCTTGGCCTACAAACTACCCATTTGTAAGTAAAGCAGAAGAACCTGAAAGGTTACCTAGAGTGAACAGGAACTCTATGTAGAGAAATCAGGATGGGGGTTTAAGTGTTTGAATTTTCACATGCCAGTAATTAGTCGGCAGTAGGGTTTAAAAGAAAGCAGGCCCATAAAAACAGCATCGTCACCATCCAGACAGGCAAACTAAGTATATGGAAGGAAAATGCCGAAAGGGGGGCAGTGGGTCAATAAAAGACAAGCAGAAAGATACCCCTGTAGTATTGTAGAATAGGATAGCCCCAGAGAACAAAAGAAAGAGGCAAGCGAGCTAGAGCCAGAAAGCCACAGCAGGGGCAAAGCAAGGACAGAACATTGTGAAGAAGCGAGATGTCCCAACCGGACCAAAGAGCTCTTTGAAAAAGTAAGTCTTTCATTAATGGGAGAGGGTTTTCTTCTTCTCTCAGAGAAAGAGCTAAAGAATTCCAGACAGGGTCCCGGAGCCCCAAGAGTCCTACCCTCAAGTTTCCTTTTCTTGCAAAGCTAGAAAAGAGGGCTGGGGAAGGTGGAGCTTAAGGAAATGACCACGTGGACATCTGATCCTGGAGATAGCCGCCCCTCCCCCCCCCACTCCAATAAGCCGGTGAATCATATAAGGGGCCCTGGAGGATATTCTAGCTTCAATAATATAAGAGAGATTTTTAATGCAGAGGCTGGATCTGAGGCCAAGAATGAGCCTAGCCCAGAATTGTACGAAATTACCAAGTTCCGACCTATACAAAAAGGTTGTAAATGCATGCCACCAAAAGGTTCAAACACCAAAGGTTCGAACCTTTGGTGGCATGCATTTTAGGTTGGTTAAAAAAAGAAGAAAAAAAAAAAAAAACACTTCGGGGGCTGTGGGGTTGTCCCCCGCAACACCCCGATCACTATACTACACAGTATAGTGAGCAGGGTTGTGGGCAGAAAGCCCTGCAGCTGGCCGAATAAAAACAAAAAAAAAGAAAATAAGAAAAGGACCCTGCTGCGCCGGTTACCGATCACGGAAGTGAAAGGGAACTGCCGCTGCAGGAACACAGCGTGTCTTCAAAGGTAAGTAGGGTGGAGGTGTGGGGGTGTGTTGTGTGTGTGGGTGGGGGTTTGTAGGGTTTTAAAATATATGTTTGCATGGGAAATGTACGAACCTTTTGTGGCGCGTACATTTCTCATGCAAACTTTTCCGTCGGCTGACTTTTCCGCGACGGATAAATCACACAGATTCGCCTAGCCCGCCTTGTTCTGGATGATCTGAAGCATATGAATAATGTGATAGTGCTTTATACGGCACCAGTCCCCACCGTATTGGTCTGCTGATGAGAATGTATTATGCCCACAACTTGCCAGCGTCTAAAATAAGCATAGCTCTCAAATTGCCCCCCCATCAGCTTTACTCTTCAACTGATCCAAATGTCACTCAGAGACCTGATGATCACCTTTCCGGCCCACCGTCATTAGCATGTTAATACTAGTTACACTTCGGGCTACAATTGCAACAACAAAAAAACATCAGGCTAGCCTTTACTTGGAGACAGGTTGAGGGATATGGCGTAAATGATAAGCAAGTGATCTCAGCAAAGAAAGGGAAATGTGTAATGACAGGCACTGTGCACAGAGGGAAAGGAGCCTACTAAAGCACTATTTATGTGCCTGCCAAAAAGATAAATGTGTGCATTAAACTGTTATTAAACAGACTGATCAACTGCAGCACATATTTTGCCATCTGGTTTAAACAGTCAGCAATCAGGAGGTCTCTGCAAATGTTGTACAAAAAGTACATTCCTTTCAACGCCTTGAAAATAGCTCTTTAGAACTGCAATCTGCTCTGCTTTGGCTTCAACGTGCTTCTGATGCCTGCCTTAATTTTCTTTCAACAAAAACGCACTCGTGCGATAAATTGTGCTACAAGAATAGGAGACTCGAGCCGCCTGAACGATACAATGTCAGTAGGTAAATTAAGCACACACACCAACAAAAAAAAAATACAGGCGGGCAGTTACTTTCCCGGATTAATTGATCAATTGTCTGCTCGTTTCAGAATAATGTAAATCCGTTGTGGGTGGAAAATAGTGATCAGATGCCCAGATTAACCTGCCAATCTTTATACAGGTATTTGCCAGGGAAGCTGAAAAACGCACATATAAAGGCTAAAAGCCTTAGGCTCCGTGACTCATCGCAAGTAAAGGGTGCGCAAGTCTGTACAGCAAGTAGGCTGTTCTATCAGCTCTGCCTCGAGCACAGAAGAGTAACTCATTCCATCCAACTTCAAGGTCTTTAATAGATCAAGGACCAGACAGATCAACTATGCCATTCAAGTCACTACCAACAAATGGAAGCCTGCAAAATAAATCTCTCATCACTTCACGCTGTGCAGCAGTAGACTTAGATTATGCTTCAAACGGCACAGAGACAGTAGCTAGAGACCAACTAGGGATCCCTGGTCTCTGGCCACCTCCAAGAGGAAGCAAGAGACACAGATTGAATACTCTCTCCATAACGATATGCTTTAAATCTAGGTCAACCTGATACCTTCAACCTTTTATACTGAGGCTTACAGAAGGATCCCAGGACATGAACACTTCCTGCTTACTTCATAAATCATGACATTGTTTCTGTGCAGCACGTATAATTGTTTGTGAAGCAGGACATTTTGCACAGCCGATTTGGTGCTGTATGTTTCGGCGCAGAGCCTATGGTGCACCTCTTATTCAGGCATGCCCTATTAGCCGTGGCCAACACGCACAGGGAGCTGTCCGTGCCGGGATGTCAATGCTAACAGTAATATCCCGGCACAGAGATGTATCTGCGCTGGTATATTACCGTTTGCTTAAATATAAGGTCATAATATCCCAGCACAGACAGATCTATGTGCCGCAATATTAATGTTTGTATTGCCATCCGGGTGCCGACAGCTTCCTATGCCCCGTTGGCTGTAGCCAACAGGGTGCGCACCTGAATGGGAGCTGTGTCGAAAAGGCTGGCGCAAAATGGGCTGCGACCAAAACAAGGCGTAGCAAATTGTTTCTTCCATTTACTTGGTTAGTTTTGTTTTAGCACCACCCAGTGAGAAAAAACTATTAGCATGGGAGTACACATAAAGGGACAATGGAACACAAGGAAGCAACACAGCCAGTCAAAGTCCTTTGACAAAGGACCCACCAACCCATTAAATGGAAAATGGCTTATTTTTGTTGAAACCTATGCTCATTCCTGCCTAAATAATGTCCTTGAAAGAGGGACGGTAAGGGGCGTGGAGGGGGGACTCCATTATTGCTCTTCCAAATGAGGAAGCGCATACGCGGGACTCCGATGTTCACGTTTTCTAGACGTGGCCTGTGCGCTACTTTTGCGTTGGCCTAGACCCTCACCAGCTTTGGATCTGCTCTAGGCCTATGGGCGATCCTGCTTAAGGCCCTCTTTTGTACAGATGAACTATTTACACACATCAGTCTGAGATGAATGCAAGGGAGGGAAATGCGCCGACAGATGCATCTTCTGCAGCAGGTGAAACTCTTAGCATCTTTGTAAGCATTCAGGCCCCACTATTAAGGTCCCCTTTTGCTTGACAAAAAAAAAAAATCGAATGGAGGGCAGGGTCTTCTGAAACCTTGCAGCTCTATCACACAGCGTGCAGAATCGACCATGAGGATGATGGACTTCAGAGTGAGGAGCAGCTGAAGAAAGTAATGCAATCAGCTCAAAATGAGCCACAATCAGAAATGCTAGAACCAGGTTATGGTCTCAATCTGGAACCCCAAAAGCAACGAAGAAGTTCTTTAAAAACCTACAATACAAGCAATTCAGACTTAAAACGCAGACAAGCAGATAGACTGCTTGTGTGAATTATGACATTCCCCAATCCCTTAATTGTGGGCAAACTCCTAGAGTCTAAAACCCTCAAAACATCATAATCCCTTAACTGGCAATGGCCACTTCGAACAATAACATTTGAGAAAAATCCTACCACTCCCACTGTTGGAGCAACAAAATTGATGTGGTAAGAACTTTAATTCATACAAGCGCATGAACTACTTTAACAGCATGCACAGGGTCCTACTAAAAAAATCCATATGTCAATTACAATTAATCCAGAAAATAGCTGCCTGCAGGTCAAACCAAAGACCACATCTAGCGCATACTCTGAACGCTTCACTGTCCCCCCCCCCATTGAACAAACAATCGGATTTAAGAGCAGAACAAAATGGGCCAGATGCCCTCAATAGGTCTCCTAGTAACTACTCTACTAAATGCCAATGCGGAACCATAGATAACTATTGTTAGGGAGAATTCTCGTTTATGGCTAATTTCCCTCACCTAGTGAGTCCTCCAGCAGATTTGCTGGACTTCTGGAGTTTATTCTTTTCCACTTGGTAAGAGTGAGAGCTTTTCCCCACTCTTACTTGTGTTTTGCTATGTGTTTCTACCCGTTTCTTTGTGATTGTGGGCTCTGGAGTACACCACTTCCGTATCCCCCTTCTTTGTGTGCGTCACCCAGCACCTTCTGTGCAGTGGCACAGGGTTGTCGTTCAGACTCCCCAGACTCAATTTCTGAGGAGACTACCGTCCCCCAGAAAAAGGTAAAGTTACCATTAACTTTACTTAGTCAATCTACCACAGATCCAGTACACCCCATCTTCCATGGAGTACTGGAAAGGGTTAATTCATATCCCTTTTCATCTGTACCTCCTAGAGCATTGTTTCGCTCTTTTAACATTTAGACTTGGCTGGTGGCAGTGGTATCTACCCTAACTTTTCTATCGCGATTATATTAAACGTGGTACTGTTCTTGGCTATTATATTAGCCTCGAACATAAACCCGCTTGACCAAATCGTCTTTATTTTGGCTCAGGTTGGGTTTATTCACCATTTCTTTTTGTTAAAGTCCTTCTTGTGTTTTACTTTGCGCGGCAGACTAGGTTTACCTTCTTTGTTCACTGTCTTTTGGTGGGCTTCTGCTCAGAAGCCCTCCTCAAGGCGCCTGGGTGTCTAGGTGGGCTGAATGCCAGGGAGGGCTGTAGTCACCGCCTGCACAGGGTATCCTAGGAAACCCAAGTCGCACTTTGTCATGATTGGGTAGTTGTCCGGGCTGGACAACCCCCCTCCTGGGTGATTGACAGCCAGGCTGGGTGAATGGGGGTTTTTCGCATAAAAGGTAGGTCTCTTGGGCTAGAAGTCAGAGAGTCGCCACTGGAACTACAAGGAACCGAAGAGAAGCGGAGAGAACGACGGCTGCTGCAACTACCCCGTCCCGGTGAAGCCCTGCTGCAGTCCTGAGCTATCTTCCCTTCAACGACTTAGAGAAGATCCAGTCCGGAGTCTTCTTCCCTTGAGCTTGGTGGGGATAACCAGCTCATCTTCTAAAGCCAAGAAGCTTGCTCAAGAAGCGAGAAACTAAAACATGTCATGAGGATGCACCCAGAGTACCAGCTCCTCTTTAGCTCTAGGAAAGCTTATTGCATGGCATCTTTGCAGAGGTATTTCTGCAACTTCCTGATCCTGAGGAGAGGGTAAATAATAAGTAGGGTTTAGGAGGGGATATGCCAGGAGGAGGTCCCCTTTCCAAACTATCTTGAGGATCAACGGGCCTTTGGAAAGAATGGCCTTGGAGACGAGGCAGCACCAATAGGGAAGCCGCCACATGAACAAAGGCTGCTCCTTCAGGAAGAAAACACTGCCTTTGCCCCTATATATATATATGCTGCTATTAGTAGGATTGCATGGTGTATAGGAAAAGCCCGAAAGAGCATGACGTATAGCTGTATGGTGGAAACTGATTTGGCATTTTTCAGCCATGGGCCAACTTATTCTTCACGGCAACAGTGCCCATCAGGAACGTTTTGGGGATTTGTTTTTTTTTGTTGAGCGGGTGAATTGCCCGCACATCAGCACGATTATGGCCTCACAGTATCGTCAACACACAGGGTCCACAGCTTTTCCATAAGCCGTTTGTCATTTCACCGCCAGGTGGCTCCTTGCCATTCAATGGGGTGGAAGGGCACCCCTTCATGTGCTTGCTCTGGCTGCAAGCACGCTGCACTGGGGAAGCGAGTGTGATGTAGGCATCCTCTCCAGCAGATAAGCAAGTATAAGCAAGTGCAATGTAGGCATCCTCTCAAGCAGATACGCGTGTGATGTAGGCATCCTCTCCAGCAGATAAGCGAGTGTGATGTAGGCATCCTCTCAAGCAGATAAGCGAGTGTGATGTAGGCATCCTCTCCAGCAGATAGCGAGTGTGATGTAGGCATCCTCTCCAGCAGATAGCGAGTGTGATGTAGGCATCCTCTCAAGCAGATAAGCGAGTGTGATGTAGATATCCTCTCAAGCCGAAGACGGTCAGGCGCAGTCCAACTCGGAAGCAACGGCGTCTGCATGACTAAGCCTGCCTGAATGAGACAGATTAGCTAGAAGAGTTCGAACATGATGTGAGCCTTCCCAACTGAGAGACCCCTCAAATGTTCTTGGGCGTTACCTCTTTGTTAGTGTGCATGTATTTAGCTTTTCTTTAAAGAGATACAGAGACTCACAGATGCAGTTCTGTTTATGCCATTGCTACACCACACACTTCAGTCAGAGGCCTAGACAGAGTAGGGCCTGAGCTGGCAAGGCCTGCCCAAAATCTGTAAATGCCCTCTCAGCCGCACTGTGTCCTGCGGTGGGCCCAACTACATTAGCTTCAGAGCCTACTTATTAGAAAATCTGGGCTACGCCTCCGACTTTAGTACACATACTGCACATGCAGCATTCATAGCGGAGCAGGGTGTGAAGGTTATACAGTGGCTGTGGGTGGCGAGATCATATAAACTTCAATCACCAGCACCTGCATGCACAGGCGCCGGTCACAAATCAGGGGCTACTCGCTGAAACAAAGGCTCTCATATGGGGGTGGGGGGCGTGCATCGTGCGGAGGCCGATTTCAAATATAGATGATATGTACAGTAGAACAAATATTTTTGTGTTGGCCTTCTGGCCAGAGGTTTTCCAAGTTATGGGTGAAATAATGGGCTTGTCCATCCCATTGACAGTAGATAATGTGTTTATGGGAGGCTTGACTGGACTTCCACCCCTGCAGGTTGTGTTTTGTAAGCTAGGTATTGTGTTGGCAAAATCGCAAACATCGCTACCGTGAACGAGATGGAGAACACCTAGCGCGAAGGATTGCGTGAAAGACACAGCAAACTTGAATGGCAGGGAGGAAAGGCTCTGTGGATTGACTATACAGCAGCAGAGATCTGGGGAGAATTCAGGAGTTTCCTCACCAGTAGAGGATGCTGGGGAGATCAGGTCCACATTGACAGTGCATTGTTATTGGTGCTGGATGCCAGTGCAACATGGATTGCGGTTATGCAAACCCTTGTCTAAGTAACAAGTGGATGCCACAGGAAGGTGGCATAGGAGTGCTTAGGAGAACTGGAAGAGGGATGTTAATTTGTGATAGGTTATATGCGCTCCTTTGTCGCATCATTGTCATGCAAGACGATTTCCATCACAGTCTATGGCATTCATGGGTGGAATTTTAGGGGGGGGTGGGACAAGGGTGTTTGCCCTCCCAACTTTTGTGGCACACCATTTTGTCCTACTCATTTGGCAGGGGCCATGGCTGTAATTATAAAGGGGGGGTGGGAGGGAGGTAGGTAGGTAGGTAGGGACAGAGCCCCACCCAACTTTTGTGGCATGCCTTATTGCCCCCCCCCATTTATTGATCATGTAATGGCAAAGCTTGAGCCTGGCTGAGGTGCCCAGCCAGGCTCGTGCCGCCTCATTACATAATGCCAAGCTGAGCTCAGCGCGTGTATATTCGTTGGAGGGCTGACCCTAGTGAAGGAGCACATTTGGACAATCACAGTTACGGAATGCGGTGCGTGTAATAGTTTCATTCACACCCCCAAACCGCCCAACCCTGAGCCAATCTACTTATTTGGTAACATTAGTGGTAGGTGGCATTTTTACACATAAAAAAATCTAAAACTGCAGAATCATTACAGATGCAGGAAACCCATCGATTAGAGCTCTGTCCAGCCCCTCTGGGGCAAAATACATGGAAACCTCCTAATTTGCATATGGATTGCACCAACAGTAGTGACTTCACAGAAAAGGACATTGCCAGGAGCATCAATAGTCTGATACTTGGAGGCACCATGGAAGTCACTTTACAATATGTTGCCACAAGTAAGCCAAGTGGCAAATAACTTTGTGATGTACAATACCTACATTGCACTATTGTTATATATAGAGCTACTCTATAGTCATTAGGCTTTTTATTATAATAGCATGCTATATTAACATGAGCTTTGAAGGTAATCAGAATCATATACAGAGCTTCAGATAGGACACAATGTGATTAAATGAATTGCCCAGGATCACACACTTTGGTTAAATGGTGAAACTGAAGCAACTGTGCATATCTTCCCAGGTTTAGTTGATATAGATATTTATTACGGTTTTGCTTTACATTCCATGTGCTTAAATAGTTATTTCTGACAATGCCTTGGAAGCAAACCACATTACATAATAAGCTAGCCCTTCATAGTAAACGAACGGTACACTACATACATGGTCATAGAAATATGTTGAGGAATGAAAGCATGGCTTTGGTTTTATTCTCCCCATCCGGAATGCAAAATCACAATAGCATCATGCAGATTAACGTGAGTCTCACAAATCCTCCTTGGGTTTTAAAGTCATAGTCATTATTTCATAAAAAATGCAACATTATGCACCCTTCTCTCTTCTGATCACTCCCTCCCATACACATGTTTAAAGGGACAAAAGTCCCTACTAATAGTCACCCCCACCCCTCCATCAGTGAGTAATGGCTCACAGTGTAATGCTCTGTTGACACAGAGCAATGTGAGGACCCTCTGCTTGCCAGAGCTCCTTGGAACATTGTCCTGGCAGCAGGACACATGTACCGTTCGGAAAGGATAGGGGGCCTGTTGCCTGGACAATAAGCGTGCTGAGCAGGAATTTCTTGGCACACATTGTCCTACCAGTTGGACACCTTTTCCGTAGGGCACCCCATTTGAGGTGCCAAACGGGAGTGGCATCCCACTGACAAATGTCCCCGTCCCGGTCCGACCTCCTGCTCAGTACGCTACTGCTTGGGGTCATTTGAACACGGGAAAACACCTTAATTTTAATGAGTAATTTTAATGAGCCTGACTGTTGTAAGTAATTAATTAAATCAGAATAAGCAACCTAATGTCCTCTTTTCAAATCTTGCAGGCACCCATTTTGTATTATGGCTATGTACTTGTTTGAGTTGGTGTCCTGGTGGCAATAATCAAACTCCAGCTCCCTTCAGGCTGCTTGCAGGCCCTCTTTAGGAAGGGGGGCACAGGATTTTGTACTGTTGTGAATGCAGTGCATTCTAAAGACTAAGACTGGAGTGTCATTAGAATTGAATTTTAAAGATACGCCACCAGTCTTATGACATTTTTAACAGAGCGTCGGCAATGGGCTCTTGTGGTGTAGCAGTTTAGTGTTCTCCCTCAGAGCCACCGTTCGCCCTTCCTCCAACTTGCCCCTTTCTTGGAGTTGTCAAATCCCCCCCAACATTTTCAGCAAAGCTACTACACTGGCAGGGGCCCCGTCTTTCATTTAGAGGTCATGCCCTCCCTAACATGTTCAGCAAAGTTACTCCACTGATGGCATCTCAGGTAAAGGTTGTGATGCCTCACACCATATTCCACAAGGTGCGGGTCTATCACACCAGTGGCCACTCAAATGTATTTTATGGTACGTCTTTCCAACTCCCAGTTTTGCATTTGGATAAAAAAGGTGTACAGAGCAGTTGTTAAATTATTAATATGAGACTTCACTTTAATTTCAGGTCTAAAACCTGCAGCCCTCCATGTTACTAGGACTCCCATGATCCTCCACCATTGGCTGTGCTGTCAAGGAGTGAGGATAGTTCTAGTCCAAAACATCTGGAGAAGCAAACTCATTATTCAACTCTGAAGTGCACGCATATAGTTAATGTGTTTCCTGTTGTGAAGCTTTATATTGAAAGTTGCCCATCATCATGCGTTATGAAAATAAAACATGGAGTGGCGAAGATTCACTGTGAGATGTTCCCCAGAGAAGCTTACTGAAGGACTCATTTCTTGGGCGAACTAAGACAGCTTAGTAAATCTGCTGCAGTTCTCTGGCAATTGATTCAATGTTCCTGAAAAGGTATCCCCGGGAGTACCCCTTCAGGATGGCTGGATCCTGCCCTTTCCGCACTTCTGTGAAAGGGAGAGTATCAATTAGAATGCGGCCACAAATTAAGTGATTGGAAAAGATAAGCATATTTAATTAAAAGGGTCTGGGGATTCCCACTTGTAATTTTACACAAGCAAAAAGGAAAAAACACTTGGATAAAGCATTCAGCGGTGTGGCAATGTGTTAACATACTATACAAGAAAGAATGTACGAGACTCGTCTTTACATGTATTACACTTTATTCTCTTATCTAACCGAGCAATATTTACATTCCGACGACTGAATGGATTTCTCCACACTTAACAAGCCACCACAGCTCCAATCAAAGATCACATTTCAAATGCACCATTCTCGAAGCTGTTCAGGATCATATAAAGGAAACTTCGCTCCTCAAGAGTTAGCCTCTGCTGCTCCCTAGCGGTTTAAACATTTCGAAAATGATAGACGAGTAGAAGACAAGGGACGGCTCAGGGAAGAGAACAAACCGACGAATTGTAGAATTTATATTATTTAGAAAGGGGTTGTTGTAGTCAAACAGCTCACACAAGCAACATTAGAAAGAACAATCAGTACAGCATTATTCGGGGTCATATCTACTGATTCGTTAGTGCTGTAGAACTTGCTACACTGCAACCTGCGATCGCATCAAAGGCCGTAGGGACGGGGGATGTGGAGGGGACGTCAAGCTCCATCGCAGCTATCCCCGAAGGCGGTCACAGTCCTGCTCTGACAAGAGAAGGGAGCAGGGAAGCGTATTCACATGCAACAGTAGCAACCATCTAGAGAACCATTCAATCCAAGCAGGGGGTAGTGCAAAGTCAGGCTAGTAAAACCCGACTAGAACATTCCATTACCCCAACTTCTGAGGTGTACGGAGATTCGGACGGGGAGAATATTTGCCCCCCAAAGATACACTAGGGCCGTTCGTGAGTGGGTGCTCCCCTGATAATCCATAACTATGTACATACTAAAGGCCTCATTACAGAGAAGGTGCCATTTTTTGGCGGAAATGACCGCAAATGACAACTGGTGGCAACGCGCCGGATTTCCCGAGATTCGGGATCCATGCATAAACGGTCTCCATCGATCCCGAGTTCCTGGAAACTAATGGCCAACGCCGCGCGAGGCAAGGAGGAGAAGCGATGGGAAAGGGATGCGGGAAGCTGCATGGAACAAAGACGGCAATCGCCTGCATTTCTTCCCAGGTCCAAAGGTGGCCTTGTTAAGCCTCCTTTAATCTGCTTGCTGGTAATTGTAGGCTCCCAAGCATGCTGGTGAAAATAAAGCTAGAATCGCACTCTTTTTGGTTTAGTGTGTAACGTGTGCACATTTCAAGCCCTCTTTTTACAACGTTGTGTTATTTTAGTATCAACATGTGTCGTACACTTTTTACAAACCTGTGACTTGCCTGCCATGACAGTACCCTACCCATTATCCAACCTGGAATACCACAGTATTTTTTCAATTTCCAGCACTGAGTTCCACCGATCACAGGATTACCCACAGCGATGGCCTTAACAGATGTGGCGTCACAAAAATGATGCCCCCAGCAGTAGTTCAGTAGATCTGCTTGCTTAAAGGAAATATTTTTTCATTACTGTTTCCACCTCTTATGGAGGACAGCAATGGCTTATCTACAGCAGTGCATCAGTGCACTACACTACTTATTTTGTAGTGATGCACAGAAGGGTCATTAATGAGCCTTCTCTGCATTACATTACAAAGGAGGTGAGAAGGTGGCATCAAGAGATGTGTATTCTTTGTTTTGGGCAAAAAGAAAAGATGACAAGAACGTATAGCGCTTAAGCTTTCCACGCCCACAAACACTTCGCATCTCAAGGACAGGTCAAGGGTGTCACTTAAGAAATGTGTGGGGGCTATGGCCATCCATCTTACCTTTCCAGGAACCACCTCTCTAACCCATGCATCCATAGCTACTGCTTAATGCTGCAGATTATTGACCGCTAATGACTAGTAGCGTTTTTCTTCTTAAGGTGTTCTCCCTCAAAGCAGGCTGTCTATCTCCCCAGGGACTTCATAACTGTCCCTACTTTCACCAGATGGTAGTGTTCCAATTGGAAAGTTAGGGATTGTGCCTAACAGCTACGATTCCGTCCACAGTTACCTCTCCCTTCTTTTTTTATTTCTTATTTCAGTGTTATGTGCTTAAACACACCTTTGAACACTATATATTACAATACAATTTCCTAAAAAGGTTCCTTACAAACCATTTCATAAATTCTATTAAACACAATTTCATAAATCCTAAAAAGGCAAAATTCATTACATATTTCGTTATCAAGATAAAATAACATAAAAGCAAATAATTTCCCATAGGAATTCCTCAATATTATAAGGATGTGAAAATATCAACATTCATCTCCCAGCAACATTAAATGAAAAAATGTAGGAAGGTGAGGCGCGCGCTCCAGGTCCTGGTCAATTAAACCTGTTGTTCTCTCCCCTCCCCCAAACTTGGGAAGGACATGTGTTTTTTGGAGGGGTGTCGGTCCCTGGTCACCTGAACTGAAAAAACTTTTTCACTACAGCTACCAGAATCCTTTGAGTCTAATCAGTAACACCTGTTAAAGAAACACAGCCTCCCTGATGATTATTAGAGATAAGAAAGTGCTTGGAGGAGAACAACTACAGAAAACAGAACTGCAGCTGATGGGATCTAACCATGTTAATACTGAGCAACTGAATTGCAGCAGAAGGGATCTAACCCTGTTAATACTTGTTCATCTTTGGGATTTGCAGCAGATGGGATTTAACACTGGTGAATACTTGTCCATTTTGGGATTTAACCCAGATATATATTTTTTGCAACAGGTTTAATTGACCAGGACCTGGAGTGCGCGCCTCACCCTCCTTCATTTTTCACTAGTATGCATGTTACTTAGTCAACAAAAAAATGTGTGCCTTTTTTCCATTCTCTCAAGGCGTTGGAAGAAGAAATATCTTTCAATATATTGGCAAAATGTACATGCATAGATTCAGGATTTTCAGCCTGAGCCAGCATTTTAACATGAAAATATTGCTTCAAGATCTTTTTTGAGATACTTATTGACGTCAGCCCCAGTTCACAATTAATTGTGTCTGTCAATTTTTTTGGTAGTCCCAGCGCCTTTCACCACAATCTGCCCTCCAGTTTTTTTATCCATTTTGTTTCAACGTTTGTGTAAATCTCCAGGCTATAAAGTAAACTCTACCAAATGTTTTGAAAATAATTTTTAACAGGCCCCCTATTGAGAAACGACCTTAGATTCTCAAAATTGCGAATGGCATTGAATAATTTTCCCACCTTTAGGCTAATATATCTCTCAACCTTAACAAAACTCATTTTATTACTAATATACACACCCAAATAGATATACGAACGAACAACCTCAATATGTTTGTCCATCTTCCAAGCACATTTTTTTGCTTTTGGCTTTTAGGTCCAATTTCCAATGTTTTTTTATGGTTGATGATTAGGCCGTTGTTCATTGAATATTTATAAAGGGCATTGATACTCTATTGTAAGCCAATCTGGGATCTATCCATAGGTAACGCGTCATGTGTATAGGTGAGCCATGATATATGTCGGCTTCCAAATCTAGGGGGAAAGTTATGACAACCATCAAATGACTTTCCTACATCGGCAACATAGAGGTTATGTAAAGTAGGGGCTTAGGGACAGCCTTGTTTTGGGCCATGGTTGGTTTTTATTTTCTCACTTAAACGTCGCTCTTGATCAAGTCTTAATTGAACCTCTGTCTCCGAATATAGTTCCTTTTTAAAGTGAAATAAAGTTGGATTTGTCTTCCAGTCTCTTAGTTTGGCCCATAATACATTTCAATCCACTGTATCAAAGGGCGCTTTATAATCAATAAAACAGATATAAAGCGACCATTCTTTATTCCTAAAATTGGTACGGATTAGACATAACAGTGTCCATAGGTGTGAACGTGCGCCCATGTCCTGTCTGAATCCAGAATGTTGGTTTGAGAAGTGTTTATTTTTCTTTATCCAAAGATTGAGCTCTTGTACAAGAAGCTGTGAGAATAGCTTTGAGCATGCATCTGTCATGGTTAATAACCTATAATTAATCGGATTTTCTCTCGGGTCCCTTTTAAAAATTGGGATTAATAGAGAAGCCTTCCGTCTTAAAGGGATTCTGCCAGTATTTCAAATGCTAGAAACAGTTTATCCAGTACCACAGCCCAGTTTTTAGAACCTTTTTTGTATATCAGATTGGGTATACCGTCAGTGGCTCTGGAAGGTTTTAACTTTTCAATTATCAGCTCAATGTCCTCAGTTGTGTGCTGTAGCAGTTCATCGTTACTTATCTAGGGAGTATTCTCTGCATTCTTTTAAGTGTCTCCCTCTTTGGAATAAAGATTTTGAATATGAACACTCCACACCATTTCAGATATATACAATTGTTTTCATTACTAATTGATGTATAGTTTTTAATAAATTCCAGAATAGTCTTATATCATAGTTTTGCCTAGTGCACTAAAAACCACAGTTTTATTGAATCTGATCCTCTATACCATCCAACAACATTTTTAAATCTGGTTTTAAGATGGCAATTAGAGTTTGTTGAGGTCAATTATTTCAGCCGTTATCGGTTTTATATATTTAGTTTTTGTTTATCTTCAGCTATATTTATATCAAATGTTTTGTTATTTGGCATACTCTTTAAATAATATTTATTTTGTTTTTCTTCTATGTGTTGTTTTTCTCATTTTTTTCCAAATACTGATATTCTGATAACGCCAGCTGAAGTATCTACCAAAAGATCACAATAGTGATATACATTGAAATTCTCTATGTTCTTTTGCGTCCATCGAATTCTGTTCCCTAATGCATTTACAGTGGCATTATCAGACATTATGATTTTATTATTCGTTTTTAGTGTACATTTCTTACCCACATGGTCACTGGTCACTATTGGTGTGATCTGTAGAGAGCCAACTCATTCAAACAAATTCCGGAAAAAAGTATAGTTAATCCAAGTAAAAGAAACCATTAGGCAAGGTATATGGAGTAGACAGGAGCCCTAATCCCCAGTGTACAGCTGTAATAGGAAATTAGCATTTATAAATAGGGTCCAGAGATCTAGATTAGTGGGTTTGTTGTCAGTATAATCAATTATCTTAGCTCCACGTTCATTCATCAATATTGGGAGATCGGTAAGCTCTTCCTTTGACATTTTGGTAAATCTTGGGTAATTTAAGTCCCCCAAAACTATTAATAGGGATTTACTTATTTTTTTCGTCATCCAACCAACACTTATATTCTTAACCTCCTCAATGATCTCTTTAGTATGCCCATTGCCTGGAAGGTTGTACACATTGAAGATAAGTATCCACTGCTCCACCCCTGCTACAAGCAGATCCATTGTGGCTGCCAATCTATCAGAAATCATCATCTACAATGTGTTCTTTCGATAACAGGTTTTTTTAGTTTTTGGCCCCCAAAGGTAGGCCACCAAATGGTCTTCCTCTCGCATATCAGTTTGCCACTTTTTTTGAATGACTTGGTAGCCATCTAGCGCAAAGTCATGTAGAAGCAAAGTTTCATGCAGGGCAAATAAGTCTGCATCCAATAACTCAGATAAGCCCACAGGATTCCTGTTAATAGATCAAAAACCTCTACTGTTCCTCGTTACAATTGATGTTTGAAATTCCAAAGTATCCTCAGGTCAATAAAGGTCATCATAGCCTCTTGTTAGATCTCTTGATACTCCACGATCGACCACTGGATTTGAGTTCAATTTTAGGGCTGTGATGATCTGTTTCACCAGAATGTCAATTTCCACACCCAGCACCGTAGGCTCAATATTATTTGGCTTATTGATCTCAGGCTCCCCCAATCTTTAAACTCGTAGCCCATTTCCAGGAAGTTGCTAGAGTAGGATATTAATAATTCCGTAATGATGGGCTACACTAGATTAATCACTGCCCAATTTGCTTTGGCCGAAGTTGGGGGTATCTCGATTAATGTTATATCGTTCGAAAAGACCCTTTCCAATTGATGGAGTTGATGTATCAATTCCAATACATTTGATCTATTTAAAAATGGGAAATTTGATGAAGCGTAACAATCAATTATTTGTATCTTTTTCCTAATTTGACACTTCTTTTTCAATACATCTCTTGACTATCTCCCTGATTTGAGGACAGGACGATTTCATCCTCACGGGTTGCATCTCCTCGCATTATTTTCATATTCTCCTTGTTGTTTATGATCTTCTTGTTGTATTGATCTCTCTTGACTAGATCTTTCATGATCGATGTAAATCAGGTGTAGGAAAGGCCCTCAACACTCACACCAGAAAAAATACAACACGCATTTAACATTGGGTCTTATTCAACAGGTGTGCGTACGAAGATTCTCTGATGCAAAATTCCATGCAACTAGGAAGACTAAGAGGCAATCAATTACAGGGATTGCCCCTGTCCTCATCCCAAAATGGAAACCGGTCCTACAAGAACCATTGAAAGTGGAGACTGTACGATTGGCAGCATGAAAAATGGCCACCTTATAGTGGAGCTTCGTTCCGAGGGACCTCTTTTTCACTAGTATATAGCAGAAAGTTGTAATAGAAGGAGAAGGAACAAGTTACTTACCTGTAACTGTTGTTCTCCAGCATGGGTCTGGCATGGATTCACATGCTCATGAATATTCCCCGTCGTCAGGCTGGGAATCCTCGGTAAAGAAAAAACCAGTATCAGTTTCGTTTCTGATCTGTCTTTCGTAGTAGTAACCAATCACTGGTCTCTGCGTCATACTGACCACAGCCAATGACTGCCCTCTACCTAAGCACCGCCTCTGGCAGCCATCTTCAGATTTGGAAGCACGTGAAGTGGCAGTATGACCAAGTGAAGAGCCGCAGAGGGGTAGGCGGGAGGGTTCGCATGTGAATCCATGCCAGACCCATGCTGGAGAACAACAGTTACAGGTAAGTAACTTGTTCCTTCTCCAGCATGGGGTCTGGCATGGATTCACATGCTCATGAATAAAGAATACATAGCAGTACACACATGCACAACCACGGGAGGTGGCAAAGGCTCAACATTAAGCATTACATCAAACTCAACATTAAGCATCTTACCTCCTCACCAGGCTCACCTCAGGCGAACAGGTTGCGCAGCACTGCTTGGCCGACCCTGGACTCCTCCCTGGAATCCCGATCGACGCAGTAGAATTTCGTGAAGGTGTGCGTCGACAGTATCGATAGAGGGCTTGGCCGGATGGATTAAGGCCTTCACCACCTTAGGTGCGCTCACCGCCTTATCCTTGAGGGGGGGACACTGCCTCGCTCCCCTTCCGATGGGGCCTTCGAGCTCGACCGGGGCCTCTCCAGGAGCTTCGCCGGGTGCTCGCCCTTCCTCTTACCCGACCCAGAGCGTTGGCTCGTAGTTGAAGGTGCCGGGGAGGGTGCGCCCTGCCTGGCGCCCGTAGAGCCCGACCGTTCGGCGCTCCCGGTGCCAGCGGACTCGCGGTGCTTGGCCTTGTGTTGGACCCCCGTCGCCGGGGCGTCCTCAAAGGTCTTAGAAGACCGCTCGGATTTCTTCCTCTTCTTTTCGCCTGACGGGCTCTTCCCTTCCAGCCAGTTGGCGAGACGTTGATGGCGGTCCTTCATGGTCCGCTCCGACATATTGCCGCAAAACGCACAGTCCTTCTCCACGTGCGTCTTGTCCTCATGTAAGCAGTAGAGACAAAAGGAGTGTTCGTCCTCCTTAAAGACGTTCTGCAGCTGGCATCCAGGGCAGACCCTGAACAGCTTTCCGGGCGTCGAGCTTCCCTTCTCCTGGGCCATGTCCGGGCTTGAGAAGCTTCTGGAGTCCTCCAAAGCGTAGCTCGACGAAATCTTCACCCTTGAGGGGCGCAGACGAATCCGACACGGGTCCCCGTTGATCGGATGGAGAGTCGGTGGAGCTTGAGGCTCTTTTGACCGAAAAAACGAAGTTTTTGAGCAAAAAACGTGAAAAAATAGCACTAACGCTCGAGAGCAATAGCACGAGGATCCCAACACATGAACGTGCGGTAAGAATCTGAAGATGGCTGCCAGAGGCGGTGCTTAGGTAGAGGGCAATCATTGGCTGTGGTCAGTATGACGCAGAGACCAGTGATTGGTTACTACTACGAAAGACAGATCAGAAACTAAACTGATACTGGTTTTTTCTTTACCGAGGATTCCCAGCCTGACGACGGGGAATATTCATGAGCATGTGAATCCATGCCAGACCCCATGCTGGAGAACCTAAATACAACAGAGAGGTGGAACTTGTATAGATCCTGATAATGTCAATAGGTAGAGGGGTAGAAAATCACAAAAGTAAACGCGACGAGCTGGATAGGGAAAAAGTTCTGAGGAGGTATGCATTGCACACTTGCAGAACATACATAACACATTACCCAAAAGTGTCTGCTTTAGTCGGCAGTCTGACATAAGGGAATTTGCAGAGATTCTTGAAAACCAGGACCAGACCATCCAGTGCACTTACCTGTTCACCAATATGTCCATCTGCGCTCTGACAGCGAGACATCGCTTCATGGGCAGGTCTGCCTGGCTGTGCAACAGTGTGGGGCATCCCTCCCATGGATCACGAGCAGCAGCAGTAGTATCGCAGTTGGCCAGAGGTAAGTGGACGCATTCATTGGATGCGTTTCACCAAGAAAGCAGTGAGGTATCTAAGTGCCACTGAAAAAGGGCGGGCGAAGCATGGTCCACTGCTATCATAAAAGAGTGAAAGTATACACAAAGCCATACTGAGAAGGCTATGTATACACAATGGCCATTTTGACAAGACAATGTGGAACAGGAACAGAATACTTATGAATGGTATTATGGTGTCAGAGCTGCTGTTGCTTCTTTCACTATAGAATCACACTGAATATTAATTAACCAACTAGTATAGATATCATGTGCACATATAGAGCGAACACAATAGAAATAATTGGAGACCTGGCCTTTGATATATCTTCCTGAATCAAAACTTTGCGATCTGTTAGTAAGTCGACAGACAGGAGACCACACAGTCTCTGTTCACTGTTAAGTTACTTTTGACCCCCCCACCCTTTCCCAGTAGAGCTCCAACGTTACCATTGGATTAAACCACAGGAATGATAACAAAGACAGGAGGGCTTAGGCCGCTCTGCCAGTCTCCGACACACACAAGCAATATTTCAAACAACAAAGAAAAAATCCTTGCTTATATCTAGGTCATATCATTTTATTGCAGAAGACTACTCATGACAATAGAAGGCACTTTTTAAAAACTACTGCCGGAACTCAAAGGCGCTTAGAATAAGGCTTGTTAAATCCATCCAAAATGATCATTACAGACCCAGATAGGATGACAAGGGAATTAATGGCAGCAGAGGAAGTCAACCATTTCAGTGGACGAAAGAATGGTCACCATAGGCAGATGGCTGGAACAGATTCAGGTACCAAAACAGATCTCAAAACACAGAGAAAATGGGGCTTCAAAGAAATTAGATGAAGATTCACAAGAAGGCATGGCGAGACACAAATGCAGATCCACAATAAAGACGTGAGCGGTCAAAGAATCACTGCCTACTTACACCAGCAGGAAGTTCACAGTGTTCTTTATTACCATGTGATACATTGAACATATATGTGCAAATCCTCTCCCATAACCGCTTAGGAGGTGCCCAGGAGGCCTTGTCTCGCACAAAGGCTACCAGATCAAAGATGGTTAACAGGGAATGCACTTACCCAGCAACATGCAACAAAACATGGCTTATATATGTCCCCTATACAAGGGGACGAGGTTTGATTATGTATTGGTTGCTCTAATACGTAGGTTTTATTATGGGATACGATTAGTCATCTGCCAGCATGCCTATTCTGCAAATGATGAGATAGTCCACATATCGGTCAAAAATAGCTACAGTGTGAAGCATTACATACAAGGTGATGTAGCAATCCCCCTTCCAAAAGTGATAGGCTGTCATTAGGATTATTTTGTTAAATTTCAATGGGTTATCACACTTCATTAAAAGGAAAAAGATCTTTTCGTACTTGAAGTCCCAAAGCTCATACATTGCATTGATACAAGAGATCTGTCTTTCTCCAGAAAAAGCTGTTGAATTGAAATGAAATTTGGCAGGGCAAACCAAACATAGCTCTTTGAATGGTGGCAGAAGGTGTGGAGTCTCTATTTTGATCCATAAAAGTCTTCACTGTTTAATTTCCAGCGTTTGGAAGAAAAATGCTGACACACTGGTTTCAACAGAAATACCCATAAGGGATAAAACATTAATAGTCAGCTCTATATATGCTTATTTCAGACAAGATAACATTCTTGACTTATATGAGCATTATTATTTCAGAGACAACGCATACTCCAATCATATTAGGTAGAGATTTGAGTCTAGCTATGGACTAGGTTTTAGAAGAGAAACCAGATGTATTCCAAATAGATGGAGGGATTGTTTGAAGTAATAGGGAAAGATAGTTATGGTAGAATCATGGTGTACGTTTCATCCTGTAGATGGAGATTACATGTTGATATTTTGTGTATTTGGTACGCTCCCACGCATAGATTACTTTGTTGTGTCATGCTCTATATGGTCATGGATCTTATCTTGTGATGTGCAGGTGATAGGAGTATCATCACACACCAATTAGGATTATTTTTTCATCTCTATATTCAAAGGTCCCCTCGTAATAACTGGAGGATCAATGTGTGCCTTTACCAAAATCCTCAGGAAACGGACCGCTTAAGAGATATACTTAAATCATTGCCTGACCTTTAATGTGGGATCAGTGCCACATACAGAGAATATGGGCAGTGTGTGAAGCATTCATGGGGAGGTCTTTGATTCAACAGAGCGCCAGCCTAAATAAAGTTTCAAATCAGAACGGACCAAAGTAGAAGAGGGGATCAAGTTACTTAGTGAGAATCTGTTCAAAATCCCTCAGACGCTTCACTGAGAACACTGACGAAAGCCAAAAATGATCTAAAAATTGTATTCAATCTAAGTTAGAAGAATATGCTCTACTCCACCTTAAAGACAGTACGAGCAAGGAGCTGTACGGCTGCTCCAGAATCAGTCTCAGGACACTGGATAGTGCTCTGGTTTCAGACCTCTGATCCATTAGGGAAGAGTTCAGATCAATGTTACATACAAAAGAGTGTTACAAAACACTGACACGACTGGAGAGTGGCTGAAAACCTCCCTTATACATCCCATATAATTTTCCTAAAGTAAGCAACTGTGATAGATCATTTCTAGGAGCCTCAACACCTGCAGGAGAGGACCTAGAGGCATTTAAATCACTGCCAACCAGCAAAGCCTGTGAATACATGGCTTTTCCAGTGAATTCTACAAGGACTGAAGAACCGTGGTTGCCCAAATGCTGAAGCAAATGTTCCAAGACTCGAGAACCGGCAAAAGTAATAAACTGGAATTTAACCAAGCGATCACCCTCATTCCCAAAGGATCTACATGAAAATACAAATAAAAAAATGCAGAGGCTGAAATGGGCCAGTTTATTTTATACTATTTTAAAAAACTTTTTTGCACTTTTTTAAAAAAAGAATACAGGGGGAGTCACCCCACCCCCGCTAGCCCCACAACATTCCCCATATCCTAATCTAGTCCCGTACCCCCACTCCATAGGTATGTATTTGCAAAATGGAGGAAAAATTTGAATAAAAACAATTCTGCATCGTCAGCCTCGTTTTGTAGGTATTCGACATTTTTGGGCATTACCATTACCAAATTGGATTAAAGACCATACCATGTCCCTCAACTACAGGTCCATTTGCTTAATACTGGCATGAACACCCTAGCTAAAATACTTTAATCGAGACTGGGCAGGTTTATCCCTGCATTATTTTAGGACTCCCAATTAGGCTTACCTCCCGGTAGAGTGGCGAAGGAAAACATGAAGATGTTGACAAGAACAGGCTGTCCACTTTCCCAGTTATTTTGTTTAGCACCAGAGTCACTGGCAGTGACCTTCAAGGAGAATGGCAACATTTGATTGACCCCTACCAAATCTGTGAAACTATGTTTTTCTTTATAGATCATCAAAGAGAAATATACTCTTTAGGCATGTTTGTGCAAAAATCAAGAATAGTAAACAGGTATTTCATGAAATATTGTAGAGCAGTGTTACACATTTTAGGTTTAGTATTTGTATTGTCAACCCTTGTGCATATGCTGTGTGTTTTTCCTCTGAAGGATTTCTCAAGGCTGACCGAATTCCTGTACATGCAATTACTTTTTCACAATTCTTTAACAATCTATACATTTAATTTCTCGTAAAATGCTGCTTATTTTAGAAGGTCCTCGATCCTCCAATTTTGCAATCATTATGGTTACTTCACTTGACATTTTAGCCTTTTCCATTATCATAACTTCAATTACAACTTCCAACTAGTGGTATTTTATTCTTTATTTTGCCAAGTGTTCACCATGAACCCAATTTGCTTCATGGTGGATTTTTTAATATGTGGATGATATAATGCTGACAGCAGCTAACCATAAAATAGCTTTGTTCATCCTCTGCCACCAGATCCCATTCGACATCTACGCTGTACTCCCCCTCAACAACCACAGCAAATGGCCTCAAGAAAGAAAAATGGGAAGATCAGCTAAACATGTATTTCTCTGACCTACAATGATCCTGCATAGTAGTTTCTCACAATCGGTAGATATGGAAGGAATGGTTCAAGTTGACGTAGTTCAATATTTTGCCTGATTAGTAATGGGCCCCAGATAAATTGTTTAAATGAGGCCTGGCAGACAACACCATTGCTGGAGATGCAATGAATTAGGAGCAGATTTGGTACAGATTATATGGAACTGTATTTAACTTAAGTGATTTTGGCAATCAGTGAGGGACCCGATTCAAGAATGTACAGGTCTCAAGTTACTACTTTTTCATGAACGCTCCGGTTTAGAGATAGTAAATAGCCACACTACCAGATGGATGATTGCTGCTTTAAATATATCCATCCTTAGGCGGTGGAAAGGAAAGGACTCCCAACATTAGCTTTCTGACCAACAGATATGGCTGCTCGCTCACGCAACAAAAGACTTATTTTCAGAATCAAAGACCTGAATGCATGTTTCATGGAGGTGTCGAACCTGTTCTTATGCTGCCTATCAGTTAACAGAATCTTTATCAATAAGGTGAAGAATGTTCTATTTCCCCATTCATAATAATTATTGTTTGCTCTGGAGGACTTAGTGTGCATCACATGATATCGGTTGACAGTCCGGATATGTTTTTTGTTCTAGGGTTCAGAGTTGCTTCCTTTACTATTAAAGTTGAAGGACATTTTGATTACTGCAATGTGTAGCTCTATGGTGAAGTCATGATGTATGGATGCTCAGTCGATTGTTCTTAAAGTGAATAAAAATAAGATTGCAAAAAAACAAAAATGAAGAACCACTGGAGGCAACAAAATAAATGAATGATCATGCTACATTCACAAGCCCATGCTCCCAATTTAAAATGGTAAAAGGTTTGCACAAGATGCAAGGGTCCAGAAGCGGCAAAACTGAGCAGCACAACAGAGTGACCAAGGCAACATTACAGAACAAGCCAGCACTGGGTTTGTGGCAAAGAGTGTGAGCTGTACGGGAACGCTGAAGACCTCAGGCCTCCTGTACCGCCCCAGGGTAAGGAGGAAGAAGAACGAAAATAAGGGGGTAATGGCAACTAGTAAAACCAAGAAGAATAGCAAAAAGCCTTAAGAGACATGAGGACACTGAGCTTGGATTGTGGACTTGGATGTTTTTCTTAGGGGTTCCAAATACCAGGTGATACGATAGGCTGAGTTCTCTGTGGTGAAAACCACAATATCAACAAATTATTAAATATTTTTTGAGAATAAGACTGGGAAAGGAGGAAGGCAGTGATGAGCAAAATATGAATGGGTAAAACAATTGCATAGTTACAATATGTATCCGTTAGCTCTTCATTTAGCATCGTGAAACAAAAAGTCCCAATAAATCCCTATTTCTCCAATAAAAAAAATTGCAAACTCACTGAAAAAGAGCATCCCTTTATAGGGACGAAAAGAAGAACTGTGCCAAATACATTTGCTTGCTTGACTTGGACAAGTTAACAGCAGTAAACAATCCCTCGTTCCTGCAGCTTCACAGCCCTTTGGGCTTCCTGCCTGTGCTGCTCTCTATTGAAGACTTGTGCACGTGCTTATTCCTTCCCTGCTCAGCAGTGTTCAACTGTAATGTTGGGAGGAAACAGTTTAGATAACCCAAACTATGGCTTCACAAACCCAAGCAAAATCAAAAGAATCCCTGACGTATTGCCTGCTCACCAATGATAGCACAGTCCATACGTAAGGCCTTAAGTACACCAGAGGCGTAGAACTTCAATTAAGGATTTCACTGTAAAATGACGCATTGGAAGCTGTGCAACAGAAAGAAAAACTTGCACTCTTCTTCAACCAGATGTGATTTATTTAATCAAAGATGCCCAAGCATTTACAGGAAAAAGCTTCCTAAAGGCCAGCAGTCAAAACACCACACATCTTACACACTAAATATAGTAAACACCCTTAATAACCTGAAATCAATTAATAAAAAAAGGACTCTAAAAAGTCTACAGTCCCCTCGCATCTCCACTGAACAAGTCTACCTATCATCATCTCTCTGGCTCTAATCCCACGTGGAACCTTTTTCGGCAAAAAAAAATGATTTCTTAAAGTTCATTCCTTCATGAAAATTAAATTTAAAATATTACCGGTCAATTTGTCTTTCTTAAAAACCTTCTCTAGAACATGTATGTTGTTCCATTTGTTTAGTGACTTGAACAGAATTCGTTTGGTACTAAAACACGCACCACTATTTCATTTGTGTGCAATGAAGAGAAAAAGGTTTAACAGCTTTGAAAGTGAAAGGCCCCGATGTATTGACCTTTTCAAATGTCTGTTTAAATTTAACACTAGTTTCTCAGTCAGATGTGTGCCAATGGAAATGCAGAGGACTTAATCAGTACATAGGAGTAATTTAACAAACAGACCAATGAAAGTAACCAAGACGGAACACATTTTGCAGCAACAGTTTACTCATTTCACATAGGCTAGTTCATTTTGCATACCATTATTTTGTTAAAGAAGTACTGATATTGCAACAGTTTGCAGCATACCTGGCTGTTCTTCCCACTCGGTGAATGTACGTGTTGGCATCCTCGGGACAATCAATTTGAAGAACCCAGTTGATGCCAGGAAAATCTATGGGAACAAAGAACAAGTTACTCTCTTACCTGGTAACATTCTTTCGATGGGATGGTCCGACGACATATTCCATATCTATGACCGTAATCACCACGGTTGTGCTGCTTCGGAAAATCTTTTGGCGTCTGCATCGATGATGTCGATACGCTGTCCTCGAGGGCCTCCGTCGAGCTGACGTCACTGGATGTTATAAGTAGGACGCACGACGCCCGTAGCCTCAGTTGTAGTTTTTTTCCCAGAACGTGCGGCACCAATCTTCTGCCAGTATGACCACAGAAAGCCTTGCGAAAATGTAAGCTGCAATCGCATAAGGAATTCTGTTGCGGGGAAGGCAGTGAGGGAGCAATATCGAATACGTCATCGGACCATCCCATTGAATGAACGTTACCAGGTAAGAGAGTAACTTGTTTTTCGAGGGGATTGGGTCCTCCGATGCATTCCATATCTATCACAGACTCCCAAAGCAGTACCAACGTAAGGAGGTTGGAAAATAATTCAGAATATACAAATTTAGAATGCCCAATCAAATTGCAGAGTAAAGGATCGCCTTGCCAAAGGCCAGATCCTCCCCATGGGAAGAATCTAGGGAGTAGTGACTTACAAAAGTATGGACCGAAGCCCAAGTGGCTGCTTCACAGAGGAAGTGACCCTGCCCCTCCCTTTTTGTTGAGGTAGTGCATGGCCACTGTGTTGTCCGTCAGAATTAGGACATTCTTTCCTCGCACAGTCGGCAGAAAAGACTTCAGGGCAAGCCTGACGGCCCTCAGCTCCAACAGATCGATATGGAGTCTGGACTCCGACGGAGACCAACGACCACTGTGTCAGCTCGTTGGCATGAGCTCCCCAACCTGTGAGGGACGCGTCTGTCACGATAGTCACCTCTGACCAGGGTAGCCAAAACTGAGCCCCCCTCATCAGATTGCCTTCGACGGCCCACCACAGAAGATCCCGGGCGACCGAGGGCGGCACCTGAACGGGGTCCGACATCCTGCCGGAGGACTGACCGCTGGAGCTTGAGAGCCCATTGCAAAGATCTCATCCGCAACCTGGCCTCTGGCACCAGAAGAATGCAGTATGCCATGAGGCCGAGCAACCTCAAGAACTCGAACGCTGGGACACTCTGGGCATGTTGAAACTTGTGCACCATCTGCTGAATGTGGTGAGCCCTCACCTGGGGAGGAAAACACTGCCCCAGGGACATGTCGAGCACCGCTCCGATGTACTGGAGCCGCTGATTTGGCGTCAAGTGGGACTTCTTTAAGTTGAGGGAGAAGCCCAGACTGTGAAGGGAGTGGCAGGTGACGGACAGATGATCCAGGACTTGCTCGGGAGAGTGTGCCCTGATCAACCAACCGTCCAGGTAGGGGTAGACGTGAATCCCCCCCTTTCCTGAGATACGCTGCCACCACCACCATGAGCTTGGTGAAAACCCTCGGGGTGGCGGTCAATCCGAACGGCAGGACCCGAAACTGAAAGTGCACGTCACCAACCGCGAACCTCAGGTACTTCTTGTGCTTGGGATGGATCGGCACATGAAAATAAGCGTCCTTCAGGTCGACAGACACCAACCAGTCCTGAAGTTCAAGGGCCTGGAGGACTTGAGAAAGAGTAGCCATCTTGAACTTGTCCTTCCTGAGGAGCTTGTTCAAACCGCACAAGTCCATGATGGGTCTCAATCTCCAGTCTTTCTTCGAAATCAAAATATAAGGGGAATACCATCCCTTGTTCCTCTCCGCTACAGGTACCAGTTCTATGGCGCCTTTCTCCAGCAGGGATTGAATTTCCTGCGCAAGGAGCGGATCCTGACTCTTCAAAGAGAGATTCCCTGGTGGATTGTCATGAGGCCTCTGCCGGAAAGGAAGACAGTAGCCATGGACTATAATCTCCAGAACCCACACATCTGAAGTAATGGCACGCCATTCTACAAGATGCTGGGCCAGCCTTCCCCCAACCGGAGAAGCATGGGCCTCATGACTGAGCTGAAGCGGCTGCGGCAGTGCCTGAGGGCAAAGAGGCAACTGCTCGCGAGCCTTGGCACCTCAAGTACCTTTTTTTCCACCTATGGCACTCCTACGGTTGCCCCTTTGACTTGCACCTCCTCTCGATTTACTAAAGGACGAGTAATATCGAAAGGAACCTCCCCTCCATTGCTGTCTCCTAGGACGAAAAGGCAGAGATTGGCAGACTGCAACGCCGAACGACTTCGCTGCAGCTTTGGAGGTCTGCAACCTCTCAACACTTGTCAGCCTTTCTGCCAAAAAAGATGTTCACCATCAAAGGGCATGTTGAGGAGCCGGGCTTGCACATCAGGAGCAAAAGCAGACTTCCGCAACCACGCAAACATGCGTATTACGGTGCTCGCTGCCATGGACCGGCTGATGCAATCAACCATGTCCAGACCAGACTGAACGGATTCACACATGGCATCCTTGCCATCCTGCACGATAGCAAGTTAACTATCCCGTTCCTCCCCTTCGGGAATATGATCAGCCGCTAAGGAAATACAGTTCCACAGAGTGTGCGTGAAACGAGACAAGGCACAAACGGAGTTGGCAGCCTGAAGCGCCATACCTCCAGAAGAAAACACTTTCTTTGCCCAGCCATCAAAATGTTCGTCGTCCCTATCAGGAGGGATGGTAGGGTACGATGCCTGCTTTGCTGGGGCAGTAGCCGCCTGCACCACCAAACTGTCCAGAGTGGGGTGCGTGGTCAAGTAGCAGTGGTCGCCACTGGCTGGGCGATATTTCTTCGGCAAGGACTTGCTCACTGCCAGGAGACTCTCTGGAGAAGTCCAAGCCGCAGCCACCCTTCTCTGCAAGGCCATATGGAATGGCAGCACCGGGTCAGTTGGAGGACCTTGGTCCAGGATATCAGTCAGATCATCCTGCTGAAAATCCCCCGGGGGGGGCAGACCACCCCAGGTAATTCGTGACCCTCGACATGAGGCGCTGGTATGAAGATTCGGCATGCGTGCCAGGCTCCGGCCTACCAAACTCCACCTCTGGAGAGTTGTCTAGACCACTGGCGTCGTGCAGCGACTGACGCAGGTCCTCAAGTTGACTATGACCAGAAACAATGTCATCAAGAACCTCTGCAGGAACCTCACCTTCCTCAGACCCCTCATCCACCTTAGAAATATAATCCAGAGGCTGGAAGGAGGGTACAGAAAAAGGAACAAAGACATGTTTAGCCTCGGGCAGAGCCTTTCTGGGGGGGTTCCACCGTGCCACAGGGTACCCACGACAACGCCGCCTCGAAAGGTGTCTAGGGCGTCGACAGAATCTGCGTCGAAGTCGAGCGCGGCGCCAACAACATCGACGGCTTCGACACAGCGTATCTCTCGACAGCCTAGGCGCCGATGACGTTGACGACTTCCTCGGAGGCGGAACCTCGACAGAGTCCATCGACGACCTCGGTGCCACATGCGTCTGTCTTCTTCGAAAAGTTCACAGGTTTTCGCGGTCTCGAGGGCGTCGAGGACCGGGACCTGGAACGGGCATGTCTAGAGCGACCATCCTTGTCCGACCGGGACCTCAAAGGTGCCCGGTGGACGCGATGACTGCTCAAGCCCGAAGGCAGACGAGCGGCGTCTCTAGCACGGCCACGACCGGCGTCCTCAGACGGCACGGGCAGACCAGAGCCCTGCGATTGAAAAATTGCCAACATCTCCTTTCGGAAGGAATCCCATTCCTCAGGAGTGGAATGCTTGTTGGGACAAGCAACCCGACGACGGGCAGAGTCCTCGGACGAGGACGGGGAAGGCGACCTGTGACAGCGCTTCCTGGAGTGCCTCAAAGAGGCAGAGGAATGGCGGGACCGACTCCCAGACCGAGAACCCCCGGACTCACGACAACGATGCAGAGAATCGCCCCTCGAATCGTCCGTCGAAAGACCAGTGGAACGCGACTTCCAGGGCTTGGCCACCTTACCGACCGACAGCTTCTTACGCTCCCACAAGGCCTTCGATGTGAGCGATTGGCAGTCGACACAGTCGTCCGTATCATGGTCCTCCCCGAGGCACCAGAGGCAAGCGTCATGCGTATCCGTCAGCGACATCTTGGACCCGCACACCCGACACTTCTTAAACCCAGACCGCGGGGTGGAAAAAGCCAAAGACATCATACAATAGCAATGAAGAAACAGGTTCGAAGAACGGAAAGAACAGGATTCATTTGAAACGAGGCACGCCGAGATCTCCGAAGCGAACACGTTCTTGGAAAAAACGGAACCGAGTCTACGGGCGTCATGCGTCCTACTTATAACATCCGGTGACGTCGGCTCGACGGTGGCCCTCGAGAACAGCGTATCGACGTCATCGATGCAGAAAGATTTTCCGAAGCAGCACAGCTGTGGTGATTACTGTCATAGATATGGAATAAGTCGGAGGAACCAATCCCCTCGAAAGTCATATTAAGAAAATGCATTTGATTTTACTTGTAATGAGCTTCATTGAAGTTATTTAAAATAAATACACAATTAAATGCAAGCAATGCAAAGCTGTAGACCATACACAGTCAGCTATTATTTAAAGTGTTATGTACTATAAAAGTAGCACCTTTTGGGAGTCTGGCCTGCAACACACCAACAAGTCAAGGGAGAAATCTACCCAAGTTCAGAAATGAATGAGGTTGGCTGGCTACTCCGGGAGATGTTTTGTGAGCATCACATTTAATTATGTAAAGTTAAAACCAGAACAATGTTGTGTGCAAATTGCACATTAATACACCACAAACATCAACGATCTGCAAATCCACACACCTTTCAGTTTAACGTCAGCTGTCATTTTATATCAGCATCCTGGAAAGCAAAGTGTGGTTTCTTCACATGGCACTACAATGCTCAGTATATCAGGCTCGGGAGGATAGCTCAACGACAACGTGCCCGCCTTGAAAACAAGACAAGGAACAACAGAGGTTTGATCCCCGGGTCGGTGCTGAGAAACCTCTGGGTATTAAGCGCGTTACAAATAACCTATCATTTCAATCATTTGATGCAAGCGTTGTGCGTGTATCCGAGGCAAAGGTAAGAAACAAATCATCCGATTACACACACAATTAAGCTAGCTGAATGCTCCTTGTGTGAATATTTCCCTTGAATACACATTTTATACTGAATATTGCACTGTGCCATTTTTTCTCTGCAACACATCATTCAATTGTTAGCTATGGCACACACCACAACAAAACTAAAACCACCCTCCAATCTTTAGTCATCAGTACACTGAATAGTGCCCATTTTATTGGTCTGCAAAGACTAACGGGGTGAGGTGGCACACTGGAGTCTGAATATGACGCATGATTGTTAATATGGATCTTTGCAGCAGGTGCACATTACCCAAAATACACAGACATGTGACATTTGCTTTAATGACACAACGGCCTGGTTCCACCAGCTGGGATTCCCCTCATTTTAAAATTAGGGAAACTTGTGTAAAGACAGTTTTTGTGTGGAAAAAAAATAAAGATTGGACAGGGGACGTGTATAAAAAAGAAGCTCTCTGCAGGTATTGGTTCAGATGTGAAAATCCACCAGTGCATCCATTTCATGATCTAAGAAAGGAACAGTCTAGAACTAGAAAATGCAATGTTCTCAATACCGTCATAAGGGCTTTAGACTGTCCTGCTAGCGCACTGTGGCTTCAATTCAGATTAAGCACACAGACTTTAACTACTTCTCATGTGGTTCAACCACAAACTATGAATTACACAGAGGCAATTATACACACACATCAATCCGCTGTAATGCTGCATGCATGCCACAAGCAAAAACAGTTTACGGATGGGGTGCACAGGACAGAAGGCGTTTTGCAGAGATTCTGAGAAGGGGCCATCAAAAGTGCACTTGAAGGAGAAGTTGCCCAAATCACTTCTGAGGTTTCAAAAGATGGCAGTGTTTTACGGTAGTATGACATTCTCTCAGGGAACATGACAATGTACTGGGAACTGCTGCTCCAAAGTAGCTAGATGGCTGAGGCTACAACTCCAATTATAAAAAAGAAGCCCTACATGATATCCTGTGATGGTTAACAAGTCTACAGGGAGAATAGAAACACAGGTCGCTTTGAGTGTCATCAGTCTTGGTGGCAGTCGAGTGCCGAGTTTGAAGAAGACCGAACGCTAGTGACCGTCCAGGACCAGATTCAACAACATGTACCATTTAAGACTGCGAACAAGGGCTATGACCCTGGTTTTAGTTGATTTGTTCCAAAAACACATTGGAGAGCAGTGCGCACCCATTTATGTTCCATTTATGTACAAGGCCAATAATCACGAGCTTTGACACTCTCCTCCCCGATGGCTACAAGATCCTCTCCGCACCCAGATCTCCCTGTCCGGTGGGGTGGTAGCCCTGATCTTTCCTGAGTGGATTCCTGCCTTATTCCCACTCAGACCTACTCCTCTTTTGAATGCCTTGTCTGTAGGTTCTCCCTCTCTCATACCCATTCTCTTACTGTGGCTACCATCTACTAGCCTCCTGGTCAAATCATCTCATTTCTCTCCGAGTGGGCGGACCTCTCCTCCTTCCTCCTGGCCTCTACCACTCAACTCCTCCTCCTTAGTGACCTCAATATCCATTTAGACTCTCCTTGTTCCTCCTCTGTAGTCTTCTGTGACCTCTGTGACTCCCTCTCCCTGTCCATCATCCCCTCCGGCCCGACTCGCTCTGCAGGGCACACACTATGTCTTGATCTCCTCTGACCTCCCTCTCTCCTGGAGAGGATAATTCCCTCTGCTCCACATCTCTCCCTCTCTTCCCCCCAAGCCAAGCCTACTCCAACACTGCCACCTACCTTCTTGGACATCCGGCCCATGAAGCATGTGTCAGTTGAGGCTTTCGCCGCCACCTTCTCTACCTCTGGCTGTCTCACATCCTGACACAGCCCTGTCTCTGCTCTACTCTTCAATTTCTGATACTCTTGATGTTCTTGCCACTGTCATAAGGATCCGTTTGAAGTCCAAAGCTAAGTGCAATTCCAGGTATGACTCCGACCTAGCTACACTTAAACGTAATTTTAGGGTGGCTGAGAGGAAATGGAGGACTTCTTGTTCATCCTCTGCCTGCTCCAAAGGCAATACCGACTCTCTGTCCTCACCAAGAAGAGAGTCCACATTCAAGCTCGTGTCTTTGCGGCATCTAACAACTCGGCTGAACTCTTTAAAATCTGCAAGGAGCTGGCCAACCCTGCTGCAGTCTCTACCCCTCCTGTTGCCTCCCAGGCTCTTTGCAATGCCCTTGCCTCTCACTATCTCAAAAACCCAGGACATCCTGTCCTCCCTCTCGACCCCCCTCCACTCCCCTCTCAGTCTGTGCTTTCTGACCTTCCTTCAGCCACCCCCACCCCTCTTTCTCATCCTTTCCTATTTTCTCCCCTGATGAGGTCGCTAGACAAGTCCGATCTATGAAAGCCCCGTCAAAGCAGGTTCATCCCTGTTCCTCTAAAACCATCAAGGACCACATTGACCCCCTCGCTCCGGCCCTTGCTGATTTTGTGGAACCCCTCCTTTGCCTCAGGATCCTTCCCCTCCCCTCTAAAGCACTCCCTTGTGCATCCTATTCTCAAGAAACCCACAGCTGATGCTTCTTGTCTGGCTAACTATCGCCCAAACTCCCTTTCTGGGCAAACTCCTAGAAAAGAGCTGCCAGAAGCACGGAAACCGCTCTCCTGAACATCTGTGAAGATCTGCCCTCCAACCTCGACTCTAACATTCCCTCTGTCCTCATCCTACTCAATCTCTCTTCTGCCTTCGACACGGTCAACCATACCATCCTGCTGAACAGTCTCTGCGATAACCTGGGTATCACTGATCAGGCTCTGGCCTGGCTGAACTCTCCGCTCTGAACGACCGTCCGAGGTCCAACTTGGGTCCTTCCTATCATCTATCTTCCTCTCTATCTGTGTTCCCCAGGGGTCTAACCTCTCGCCCTGGCTTTTCAACCAATACCTGGCAACTCTCGTCCACTGCATTGCCATTTCCTGCTCAAATTTACAGTGCTACGCTGACGACCACTTATTTTCAGGCTGCCCTCTGCCACCTACTCTCCCTCTCATCTCCGATTGCCAAACTGCCATTCAAGATTGGTGTGCCGCCAATGATCTTTGATTGAATGCCAGCCAGACGGAGATCCTCCACATCGGCACACCTTCACCATCCTTTCCCCTCACTCTCTGGTCAGCCTCCCTTGGCCCTCCTCCTACCCTGACCTGCGGGGCTAAGAACCTCGGGGTCATCTTTGACTCCACACTTTCCTTCTCCGCCCACATCTCTGATGTCTCTAAAAAGTCAAACTTCCTACTGCACCTCCTCAGAGGTACTCTGCCTTTCCACTCCTTCCCCCAGAAGCTCACTGTCTCCCAAGCTCTGGTTCTCTCCAAGTTTGACTATTATAACAGCCTCTTTCTAAATCTACCTGCCTTTACTCTCCGCCATCTGCAACTAATCCAGGACAGGACTGCAAGACTTGTCCTTGGCCTCAAGCCCTGGGATCGTATCTCTCCAGCTCTGAAATCTCTCCATTGGCTCCCAGTGGATGCAAGGATTACATTCAAAACCCTCTGCATTGTCCACAAGGCATTCTGGGGCCTGAGTCCAAAATACCTTCAGCTATCCCTCCGCAAATACCTCCCCTCTAGAGCTCTTCGCTCCTCTATCTCCAACTCCCTCAGGGTCAGTCGTTTTTCAAAGAAACTAGTTGGGCGTAGATTTGTCTTCGGATGGGGCCTCCCTCTGGAACAGCCTCCTTGCCACTCTAAAACTTGAGGAGAACCATCTCCGGAAGCATCTCAAGACCTTCCTCTTTGCTACCCCTCTCCCCTGCTGTTATGTTCTCTCTTGGCACCGTGCACCTGGCCACTCTCTGTCCTCCGGGCCCAGGTACCTGCTCACCCTGCACCCTCCCGCACTGCCTCCGGGCCACCCCTTGGACTGGGGTATGTATCTGTACCCATACAGCCCCCCCTTTTCTTCCTGCACTTATCAGACCTACCCTGTCTGCTGCCTTAAACCCAGCACTTGCCACTTGCTGGCTGCACTACCACTATTTGTTGCCTCTGCAACACTCTCTCTATTCTTCCCTCTGGCCCGAATGACTCTGCAGGACCCACCCTGAATGTTTTGATCTCTTCAGACCTCCCCCCCTCTAACCCTCTCACCACCACTCGCTCTTGAAGTGACCACATTTTTTCCCTCTCTCCCCCCTCAAACCTCCCTCCCTCTCCCCCTCAGGTCTGTGACCTCTGACTCCCTCTCCCTGTCCATCATCCCCTCCAGCCCAACTCACTCTGCAGGGCACACACTATGTCTTGATCTCCTCTGACCTCTCTCTGCTGGAGCGAGAATTCCCTCCGCTCCACATCTCTCCCTCTCTTCCCCCCCAAGCCAAGCCTACCCCAACACTGCCACCTACCTTCTCGGTCATCCGGCCCATGAAGCGTGTGTCAGTGGACGCTTTCGCCGCTACTTTCTCTCCTCCTACACCTTTGGCTGCCTCACACTCGGACACAGCCCTCTCTAACCTTCATCTCAAACACGTCCTTGCCCCGGTCATGAGGATCCGTTTCAAGACCACATCTAAGTGCAACTCTTGCTACGATTCCGACCTCGACACCCTTAAACGCAAGTGTAGGGCGGCTGAGAGAAGTGGAGGGCATCATGAGCACCCTCTGACAAACTGGCCTGCCGCCTGCTCCAAAGGTAGCACAGACTCTGTCCTCTCTAAGAAAAGAACCTTCATCCAGGGCCACGTCTCTGCGGCATCTAATAACTGGGCCGAACTTTTCCAAATCTACAAAGAGCTGGCCAATCTTGCTGCAGTCTATACCTCTCCTGTTCCCTTGCAGGCCCTCTGCACAGCCCTGGCTTCTCATTTCACCACTAAAACTCAGGACATCCAATCCACTATCTTCCTCTACCTCCTCTTCCTCCTCCACCACCACCCCGGCCCGTCTTCAGCCGTTTCTACTCCTACTTTCTCCTCCTGTCCCCTGTTCACCCCTGACTAAGTTTCTAGAAAACATCGGCTCTATGAAAGTCTTGTCAAAGTAGGTTCTCCCCTGCTCATCCAGAACCACATCGATACCCTTAATCCAGCCTTGGCCGATTTCTGTGATCACACCTTTGCCACTGGAACCTTCCGTTCCCCCCATTAAGCTCTCCCTTGTGCACCCCTTCTTAAGAAATCCTTTGCCAATCCTTCCTCTCCGGCTAACTATCAGCCGATCTCCATCACTCATTTCCTGGGCAAACTCTTGGAAAGGTGGGCCATCTCGCAGCTTAATATGCATACCAAATCTGTTGGTTGTCTCCACGACCATCAGTCTGGCTTCAGAGCTGCCAGAGGAATGGAAACTGCTCTCCTGAACACCTGTGAAGACCTGCTCCCCAATATTGATTTTAATCATCCGTCTGTCCTCATTCTTCTCAATCTATACTCTGCTTTTGACATGGTCAACCATGCCATCCTGCTCAATCGCCTCCGTAACAACCTGGGTATCACTTGTCAGGCTCTGGCCTGGTTGACCACCTTTCTCATGGACCGACGCTTCCAGGTCCAACTGGGGTTCTTTTTTTTTTTCTTCTCCCTTTCTCTCTCCCTCTCTGCCTTTCCCCCTCTCCCACTCTCCCCCCTCTCACTCCCTCCCTCCCTCCTCCCCCCCCCGGGGTCAAACCTTGATCCCTGGCTTTTTAACCACTACCTGGCACCTCTTGCCCACTGCATCACTACATTCTGCTCTAACTTTCAGTCGTATGTGGACGACACCCAGCTCTCTTTCCGGCTCCCCTCAGCCACCTCTTCCCCTTCTCTCATACCAGATTGTCTGGCCACAGGTCAGGAATGGTGTGCCGCCAATGATCTCTGCCTTAATGCCAGTAAGACAGATCCTCCTTATCAGGACACCGGCTGCCCACTTTCCCCTCTCTCTCTGGCAACTAACCCTAGGCACTCTTGTTGCTCCTTACTGTGAGGCTAAGAACCTTGGTGTCATCTTCGACTACACCCTGTCCTCTCCTCACATCTCTCAGATCTCTAACAATTCACACTTTCAGCTGCACCGCCTGAGAGGTATTCTGCCTTTTATCACTTTCCCCCAGAAGTTCACTGTCTCCAGATCCCTGGTCCTCTCTAGGCTGGACTATTGCAACAACCTCTTTTTAAATCTACCCGTCTCTACTCTACGACCGTTACAACTTATCCAGATCAGGACTGCAAGACTTGTCCTTGGCCTGAAGCCCAGGGATCGGATCTCTCCAGCTCTGAAATCTCTTCACTGGCTCACGTGGCTGCAAGGATCAAGTTCAAGACCCTTTGCATCGTCCAAAAGGCTTTCTGGGGTCTGGGACCGCACTACCTCCAACTCTCTCTTCCTAAACATCTTCCTTCTCGAGCTCTCCGCCCATCCACCTCCAACTCTGAGGGTCAGACGCTTCTCCAAGCAGAGAGTGGGGGGCAGATCAATTTCCTTGGCAAAGGCCTTCCTCTGGAACAGCCTCTCTGCCTCTGTCAAACTTGAGCAGAACCCCCTCCGGTTCCGGAAGCAACTCAAGACCTTCCTTTTCACTTCTGCTTTCTCTCTTCCTCTCCCCTGCAGATTTCCCAGACTGATCTGCGCACTGGTCACCTGGCCACCCACTGAACTCGGGCCCAGTACCTTGCATGTCTAATTGCCCTTGCACTGCCTCAGAGCCCCCCGCCCCCAGCACTTAAGGGTCTGTACCTGCAACCCTACAGTCCCTTCTCACTGCACTTATGAGCCACCCTCTGGCAGCACTTTTTGAGTTACCTGCACTCCGACCGCCCCCAGCACTTCTCCCCTCCCTCTTCCCTGTATTTGCCCGATCGGAATGACACATGGCCTAGTAAGATTGTTGTTTTGTCATCCTCCTTTTTCCCCCCCTGGTCTTGTTGCGACTAGAAACACTTGTATACAGGCGCGCTATAAATGACATATCAGTCTGTACTAAATAAGGACCTTGGTAGAATGGCAGAGCAGTCCGGTTTATCTTAAGAGGAAGATGTGAGCTGTAGGTAAGTACACTGAACCTTAGTTTAACATGCACATCAAAGAAACTCTTACACTTATAATGTATATAAAATTATATACACACACACACACACACACACACACACACCCAGAATCACTTTAAAATACTTTAGACGTTTACACACTTTGGAATACTTAAGAATATACTTCAAATGACACTTGCCCTTTTGTGTTTGTTCGTGGTTGCATTTGTAACAATGTTAGAAAGTAAAAAGACAATGTTATCGTATTATTGATTATTACGTGCACCTGCGGTTTTTAACAGTTCATACACTAATACATTTACTCTGCAAACACATACAGTAACGCCACTTTAAGGGAGGAAAATGGTTAGTGTAACTTTAGCCTGGTTCAAGGCTCTAGAGAAGGTTTCTTCACACAGCAAGTCTTTTAAGTCCAACAATGCAACCCTAGCTAAAGGCAGTTCGGAGAGGGCTCAAAGTCTTCACAAGCAGCAGAATATGAAGAGTTCCAGAAGATTTCTTCCAGTCTCTAATGTTGAAGAAGCAGCAATTTTACAGCAAGGGAGACCTGTAAAAGTACTCAAAGGGACACAAGCAGAGCCATGAGTCGCAGGTAAGAGGGGGTGACGCTGGACAACTTTAGGTGCACTCCAATGCTCTGGAGCGACTTCTTGGAATCAGGTAAGCAATACCTTTTTCCTCACGGTACCTTAGGTTAGAAGAAAATGTTCGTGCTGTATGCCCCGCAATGTGGCAGCTCTGGACCCGAATTCCAGATTCCTTGGTCTGATGTCTGAAGGCAGGACAATGGATGGGATCTTTCAGCAGCAGTCTCAAGGAAGGACCTGGGGCACGACGTTCAGCAACTTCTTGGTTCATTCTGCTGTTTTGGCGCCTTTTTTTGCAGCACAAATGAAGGACACGGATCACCCGGGCAAACTGCTTCGCTACTTACAGTCCCACACTCTAGTGAGGGGGTCTGGGCGAGTTGGATCAGATCTCTGGAGTGTCCTTAAGGCTCCAGCAAAGATTGACAGATTCGGCCTTTCCACGACGATGCACTCGAAATGGGCAGCAGGTCTCCTAGTATTGGGGTTCCACATCTCTGGAAACTCCTACGACCTCGGGAGATAGCGCAATTCAAAGTTTGTCTTGGGACTGGTTGTTCCCACCAGCCAAAGGGAATGAGTCGTCCTCTTTGGAGCTCCTCTGTCTCACAGAAAACGGGGTCAGGACAGCAGTGGTCGCTTCACGTGTTGTAAAGGAGCTGCAGGGGTCTCTGGTCGTATTCTTCTTTGGTTACTTCAGCTTCCAGTGGTCGACTTGCTTTTCACTACAGAAGTCTCACCTTTTATACAGTTCTAGCACACTCCTGTGCAATCACTCAGCATTTTACAGAAAAGGGTGTTTGGCTGTCAAATAGGGACAGCCAGACCTCTGTGGGAGCTGGTCCTATTCAGGCATTCTAGCATATGAAGGATACAACAACGCCAGGAGCAGGAGGGCTCCACTGTCACGTGCACTGCAGGAGCAGTATATCCCATGTACTCCAGGATTTGCTATATGTAAGCCTACCTCGCTGCACAATTAGTGCATCTCACCCATAGCTGTCTGGAGCACCCAGCTTGACAGCAAAATTAGTGTTTTACATGTTGCAGTACTTATTTGAGTACATGTACCTAATCCGCAGCGTCCAGATTTGCATTTCAATTTTAACTGCATGGGTTAAAGTAATTCATAGATGGCCGCTGCTGTTTTTCGTTCGATTGTAGTCTGCTGAAGTTGCCCAGCATAGCTGATTGGTGATCCACTACTTCATCTATCCAATCAGCGGTAGCTGGCAGGCGAAGCTGGCCCCTCGTCAAAGACCATCATCCAAGTCTCCTGTCCCGAGCTTGTCGGAGCCGGGAGGAACGTTCTTATCACCCATACTTTTTCATCTACACCAGCGACAAGAACACACCCTGAGTTTCGGCCGCTGCATACAGCATCTCCGACCATCTGTGCTACAGTTTCCGAGATGCGCCATCTACTCCGATTCAGTACCTCGCAGATACCATGGTCTAAACGGCCACAACGACTCTCTGCACCTACGGCTTCCCTGCCCTCGTAGCAATAAGGTACTTTTATGCAGTAATTGACATTGTCCTATAAAGGCTTCCAAGAGCCTCTACAGTGTTCTGTTGCTGCGAGCAATCTCCTCTTTATTCACAGACACTGGCTACTCCACAGTAGCGAGTTCCTCAGCCTCACCCTTTGTAAGTAACGTTCCAAGCCGATCAGAGACTGCTCCACTAGCTGCTTAATGTCTTCACCCTTGCTTACGCTAAGTCGCTCTGACTCTGCTCGCTGCTAAGCCTGCATACTCTATGAACCAAACAGCCCCCGGTCGCCCATCTCCACACTAGCTTCACTGCGCCACTAAAAGCCTGCCTACCTAGTCCTCCACCTCATGCCCCCCTACTGCTATGCCCAAGCAGCTGTGTACTATTGTATTTGCTAAATGTCATAACGTAGACTGCCTTAGCCTAGCATTTTATTTGTCTTGTGCCATTCATCTGTTAGCTTGCTCACGTTGCATCATTGCCATTGCATATTGCGCATTGTTCTAGCATATCTGCCTGCCTTTCTGCTTCTCCTACTCTCTTCCAAAGCTTTATCCTGCCATTCAAGTATATGTGCACTACCAGAGCCTATTTTCTGTCAGTCCACACACTCCACCGAGCACTCTTCATGGTGCTACTGCATGATTTCTCACCACTGTGTAACAGTGTACTGCCCTAGTTTACCCCATACTGTACACAATCCCCTGCATTCGTCTCTAGGCCTGTCTAAGGTACTAGTTTTGCTGAATGCCACCGGAAGTCTACTCCACTACAGCCCTCTGTGACATCCAGAGCTTCAGCTAGCCACCCACGCCACCTTCCCACTGTGCATTATGGCCCCCTCTGTCCCCAAATTTAACACCACCCCCCTACTCCCTCCCCCCCCCCCATTCTTCTGCCCCCTCCCATATGTATCCACCTTGCATGCAGATACCACATCGAGCCTCCCGGTCTACCTGGCGCACAGATTACTCAGGCTCAGGTCACAAACTAAACCCACACAACACCAGAGCTGCCCCAGACACACGGTTCACAGGAACATCCTGCTGGGCATATGTTCCTCATGCATCCATGCTGCCAAGCGCCTTGACGCCAAATGCCTCATGCACACCACCTCAGCTACAGTTTCGCCTAAAATACTCCCCACAACGTCCACCTCACCCCCCAACAATACTTCCACCTCACCCATTGTGTTTTCGGTTCCCTCGTCTCTCCCTTCTAACCACTCAATTACGCCTTGCCCTCCAGAAGCCATACCCTCGCTTCCTACACACCTCTTATTACCTCCCTCAAACACACCCTCCCGAGCCATGCCACTGAAATCCACATCATTAATCTTGACCGCAAGATCCTTGCCATTACAGAGTCCTGGCTTCACGATACAGCCGGGCTGGTTATCTCATTAGCCTTCCCTCCAGGTTACACTATTCACCATCAAGACAGACAACATATGAAAAGGGGTGGAGTAGCTATTATTATTAAAGAAGCCCTACCTTTCAGAGTAGTCAACCACCATCTGGAGGGCAACGCTGATTCCATCTCTGCTAAATTATCCATCTCTCCTAATTGCACTATCACTTTTCATTTAGTCTACCGGCCCCCAGGCCTGGCCTCCGAATTCCAGGGTAACCTCCACCTCTCTACCAAAACCATTTTACTTGGAGACTTTAATCTGGGCCTCAATGACCCAAAAGACAAAGCAGCCAAAGCTTTGGCAAAAGAACTCAAGTACATGGGTTTCGTGCATAAAATCAACAACCCTACCCATTGCAAAGATCATATTTTAGACAGGGTGGCCGACCACAACTGCTCTAACACCATCACCTGCAACAACCCCATGGCCATGGACTGACCACCACCTCATCCAATTAACCATCCCCCAGGATTTCAGCCACCAAAACAGTCACCTCCACACGACCAACATGGGCGAGAAGTGCTAAAGAACTCACTAAGGACAACCTCCTACCCTTTCTTGAAGCACCCACTTTTAAGCCCCCATTTTCCAATGATCCAGAAGTACTAGCGGATCTAAGCAATGCCACTCTCAAATCAGCCGTTAACACCATCGCCCCTTTGGAAGTAAAAATCCATGTATGTCAACTCAGCAGAACTTCTAGCCTTAGGCACCCTCAAACGCAACGCATTGACCAAGTGGCAATTTAATCCCAGTGACGTCTAAGTCTGAATTAAAAAAGTTGTCTACTACAAAAAAAGCTATTATCCATGCCAAGGCTAACTCTTTCAACACCAGAATAACAAACGCCAAATCCCAATCGAAGGAAATGTTTGCCATTTTCAGAGACGTAAGCACCCCTACAACGAGCACTGATGACATCGTTAAACATGAAGCTTGGTGTACAGGTATTCAATCAGCATTGCTCAAGAAAATAGACTTGCTACAGAACAAAATCCAAGCTCATCTTGACGCATTACCCAAGCCTGACCCACCTCTCTCGCCTACTCTAGGCTCCACCCTACAAGATAAGAGCCTGTTCTCCTTCAGAGACTTTACTGAAACAGAAGTCCTAGACCTCCTCAAACACCTAAAACCGTCCATTTGCAAAGGTGACATCTGTCCAGCCAACATCATTAAATATTGTGCTGAATCCCTTGCTCCCTTTCTAACAGCCTTCATAAATACCTCATTCGCCTCTGGCCTTGTCCTACCTGGTCTCAAAGAAGCATGGGTACGCACTCTTCTAAAAAAAAAAATTAAAAAAAGCTTCCATAGACCCTTCCTCCCACAGTAACAACCACCCAATTACCACAGTCCTTTTCTCCTAAATATCCTTGACAATCCAGCGCGCAATCAAATCCAGCACTTCCTCGAGTCCAACCAGATCCTTGGTAAGAGGCAATCTGGCTTCCGACAAGGTCATGGGACAGAGTCTGCGCTTCTCGACCTCAAAAACCAAATACTGGAAATCATGGACAAAGGCAAACCTGCACTTCTCCTCTTGGATCTATCGGCTGCATTTGATCTTGTGGACCACAAGACTCTCAGTAGACATCTTACAAACGCAGCCCAATTCTCCCCACAAGCTACTACGTGGATCTCTTCCTTTCTGTAAGGGAAAGCCATGAAGGTCTTCTCCAACCAGGCGTGTGTAGCACCTACCACCATTCACTGCAGTCCCCCCCCAGGGCACCTGCACGGCACCCACCTTGTACAATCTGTTCACGAAACTCCTCTTCGACAAGTTGGACACCTTCTGCAAAGCATACACTAACTAGGTCGTAGTCACTCGGCTCCTCATAACACTCTCGGGCTCCTACGATCAAGATGCCAAATCTCTACACGAGATCTACACCATCATCCAAGCACGGATGGCAGCAAATGGCCTTTGTCTCAATGAAGACAAGACCGAGATTCTCAAAGTCACCCGCAAATAAACTCTCAGCAAACAAACTTTATAGTGACTACACCATTTACAATACAATCATCTCGGTCACACCCGCAGTAAAGACTCTAGGGGTTTACCTGGATTCCACCATATCCATGTCACGCCATGTGAGTGCGATCGCCTCCTCCGCTTCATTCACAACTAAACTAATAAATGCAGTCAAACCCTTTTTGTGAAAACAGAACTGCCCATCAATAACTAGTGTCACTGTTGGAGCCAAACTAGACTATTGGAATGTCCTTCTAGCCAGCACCACAGCAAAAAACTTGAACAAACTTCAAGTCACGCAAAATAATGCCCTCAGAGCTGCACTAAGCATTCCGAAAAGAGATCAGATCTCACACGCTAGGTGCTTGGCCCACTGGCTCCCCGTCAAAGAACGGATCGCCTTCAAGACACTTGCCATGACTCACAAGTGCTTGGAGCTCACAGCCCTCTCCTACCGGTCTGAGAAAATTGTCAGAGCTACCTCCGTCAGACCTAAAAGAGCATGTCACACCAATCAGTTGTACATCCCCGCCATAAAAAGAGTCAAAGCAGGCGGCGCCAGTTTCCCTAACAATGCCCCCAACCTAATTCCCTCAGAGCAGACATTTCACACATCTTTCAGAAAGCGTTAAAAACTATACTTTTCAAATAACTCACCGTTTCTCAACAATCATCAGCCCCAGTCTTTCCCCTCTGGACTCTCACCACCTTGCCATGCTCGATCTCGCACTTAGACTCACCTTCACCTTCCTTTGTACACTTCGTCATTAGTATTGCCTCACCACTAGAAGGTTTACTGTAATCACGAACCACAGTCAGGCTGTTCTCCTATATCTCCTTTGCTTCCCTTCCATTGCTTCTTGTCTGTAACTAAGTAAGACAGCTTGCAACAGCGCCACAATGCCTCAGGGGTGTTTGTGCGCTTTATAAATGCTGTAAATAAATAAAGAACAGGGGGTGGAAAACGCCTCCCCCACTTCCTGTCGGCCTAGACACTCTGGAGCCTAGGCAGGGATACCCAAGAGTTCCTGCCCAAGGCAAAACACACACACAAGGCCCTCCCTCTCCCACAATGGTAGAAGGGCTAACAAAGGACAACCACGCTAAACATGGTGAAAAAAAGAATGGTGGTCCCAAGTTGGTACTTGGGTGCCCCTATTGTGCACTACTGAGTCTATGGACCTAGCCTGCGGATTATAAATTACACAATAGTTGGTGGAACACATCCACTGCCACCAGCCATAACTAGGAGATTGTCTATGTGACTAAAAAGTCAACGGAGTAGAGAGAAGGGAGATACTCGGCATCGCTCTGGCACTCCACTGAAGGTGGTGCGTGCCAATCTCTCAGACGATAAAGTTTTGGGAGAGATACTAAGTAAGAACTGTAGTTGCTTGAGGATATTGAAAAAGAAACTTAAAGGAGGACTCAGAGTCCCCAGCAACACTGCCCATAAGGAGCTGTGTGCGACAATAGTAAAAACACAGATGCCTTTAAGAGCTATGGAGCAGACAGACTCCATAATACAGGTAGAATACAAAGAATAGAGTTCCAAAAAACAGAGCCCACAAGTGTGAATTAGTGGAAAAAGGCTCCAATCCTTCAGGATTTAAAGAAAAAGGTCCAGAAGTCAAGCAAAATGTGCTGGGGGTCTCACTAAAAGAGGGGATGAAGAAAAAAATGATAAATCTCCCTAACACTCTGGATGAAATGCAAGTGTGGGAGATAATGTATCCATAAAATTGGAAGGCGCACTTCTATACAGTAAGGTGAAGTATTTATTTTTTTTTTTTTTACTTTTTTACAAGCAAACGTAATAAAATGTGTGGTGTCGTTCAAAAGAGGAACCTTCTATAAAAAGTGTCACTATTTTCTCTTGTTATGGTAGTGTACATCCATTCAAGGAACCTCAACAAAAAAGAGAAGGGGGCGCATTTATGGAAAAGGGTTGTGAAGGTCAATCTTCAGGGAGTCTAAAATCTATATGCAACTTCATGGAACCGTGAAAGGGCACATTTCCCATAGGGATTTATAGCTAATAATAGACTGGAAAGTAGCGCAGCTGGAAGGATGCCAGTGAAGGACACATCTAAGCCAGGTTTTCAGTATTTTACATAATACGCATTTTAAGGGGAATGTTTCAAACAAAAAGTTCAAAATTAGGAATATAAAAAGGCATTCATATTTAAAGGTACCTTTAAAGAAAATGTGTAAACCATATGACTAAAACTGCAAAATACCAGGGACACACCACAAATAGTTTTAATAGCAGTGGCTATTACTGTCAAACTCAAATGGAATGGGAGACAGGAACTCAACAATTCTCCATTAAAGTGTGGTGTCCCCTCAGGGCTCCATATGGTAATAATGGCCATTTAATGTTGTCATTAAACCTCTAGCAGACATTGTCAAACTCTTCGCTAAATATTTCCAGCTAAATTGATCATTCTCACATACCATAGAAACCTGAACATGATAATCAGCATATAACAATTCCTCCAGAGAATCCAGGATTGGGCGATTTATAAAAACGTATGTGTTGCCTCCGAAACGGAGATCCTCTTAGGATCCCAACCCAAGCAACATTCACTTTCAAATGGCAAGACCTCATGGGTACAGGGGCCCACCCCATCGGACAAGATAAAAAAACTGCATTTTCAAAACCAAACTCACTACAATCACAAAGAGATGTGCTAGTCTAAAGAGGGCACTTCCACTTTCACATGCTTACTGGCATTAAGGCTGAGATCGTTGGCGACGCACCGCTCCTAAATAGCAGACAGACAGTCAGAGATGATGCAAGGAGAAGCGGTGGCAGAGGGGAGCCTGAAAATGAGCATAGCACTGAAAGTTGGAGCAGAAAGCAGCAATGCGTTGGGCGAGAGGTGCCAGGTATTGGTTGAACAGCCAGGGGGAGAGGGTCGACCCCTGGGGAACACCACAGGCAGAGAGTGAGACAGAGGAAAGGAAGGACCCTAGGTGGACCTGCGAGGGTCGATCAGAGAGGAACAAGGTCAGCCAGGCCAGAGCCTGATAGGGGATACCCAGGTTATCACAGAGACGATTGAGCAGGATGGCATGATTGACCGTGTCAAAGGCAGAAGAGAAATCAAGGAAGAGGACGACAGAGGCGAGGTTAGAATCAAGGTTAGAGAGCAGGTCTTCATGGATCTTCAGGAGAGCAATTTCCGGGCTTCTGGCCGCTCTGAAGCCAGACTGATAGTCATGGAGACAACCAACAGATTCAGTGTGAAGATTAAGCTGGGAGATGGCCAGCTTTTCCAGGAGTTTGCCCAGGAAAGGAGTGATGGAGATCTGGCAATAGTTCGCTGGGCAGGAGGGGTCGGCTGAGGTTTTCTTGAGAAGAGGGTGCACAAGAGAGTGCTTCAGGCGGGAAGGCAAGGCTCCAGTGGCGAACAAGTGGTTGCAGAAGTCAGCCAGGGCAGGAGCGAGGGTGTCAATGTGGTCCTTGATGGTTTTGGAAGAACAGGTAAGAACCTGTTTTGACAAGACTTTCATAGATCTGACTCTTCTAGAAACCTCGTCAGGGGAGAACAGAGGAAAAGAAGAGAAATAGGGAGGATAGGTGGCCACAGGGAGCCAGAGGTAGAGGAGAGAGTAGAGGGAGGAGTAGAGGGAGGAGGAGGCGAGGACAAGATGCCCTGGGTTTTAGAGATGAAATGAGAAGCAAGGGCTGTGCAGAAGGCCTGGGAGGGGACAGGAGATAGAGACTGCAGCAGGATTGGCCAGCTCCTTGCAGATCTTAAAGAGTTCGGCCGAGTTGTTAGATGCCGCAGAGACACGGGCTTGGATGTGGGCTCTCTTCTTAGAGCGGACAGAGAGCCGGTATTGCCTTTGGAGCAGGCCATTTTGTTATAGGATGCGCAAGAAGCTAGCCATTTTCTCTCTTATGGTCTCTTTTTATTCCATTTTGCCTCAATGTGATACGCACAATTTCTTTTATATCTCAGCCTTTTTCCAAGTTTCTCTTTATTAATTTGTCCACAGTTACAGTGACAACATTCAATGAATTATCAACAAAGAAAAAAGATAACATAGCAGTAGACAATGTGCCCATGGTGCAGCTGCACTGTGCAAGACAAGTAATGGACAGAAATAGAGGGGTTAACCCACCAACCAGATGACATGCCGGTCAGCTAACTCAATATACGCTGTAGTTCAGCCTAAGGACTCGCACAGATTGCACTTTATGTTCATTCGATAGGTGCCACAGCAAACCCAAGAAGATCACTTACTCCCACGTCATGGCCAGAATCTATGTCCTCCTTCCATCATTAAAGACTGTTCTGATTCCCTCGGGTTCATGGTCTGTCGTATTGTTAATTCTTCATTAAGAGAGGGCTTAGGTCCCTCCACAATAAAAAAAGGTCTGGATTACACCTATTTTAAAGATATCTTCATTGGATCCCTTGCCGTAGGGCTGTGCTAATTATCATCCACAGAGACTGCCCTACTAGACATTAATGACCCACTTTTGCAGACAATGGATTACGGTCAGGTTCGCCTGCAGATGCTACTCGATGTCTCGGCAGCGTTTGACACCATTGATAATGCGTTACTGTGATGAATAGCTGGTCATCTCCAAACTAATCCATCACACAATCTGTTGGCCGTCTCCACAACCACCAGTTTGGCTTCAGAGCAGCCAGAGGCACGGAAAATGCTCTCCTGAACACCCATGATGACCTGCTCTCAAACCTTGATTCCAACATTGCACCCTCATATCAGCTTTATGATATCCTAGGCATCACTGACCGGGCACTGGACTGGTTGACTTCCTTCCTCTCGAACTGGCCCTCAAGTTCAACTGGGCCTGTTCCTCTCCTCTTTCTCACTCTACACCTGCGGCATCCCTCAGGGATTTATCCTCTCGCAGTGGCTCTTCAACATCTACCTTGCCCCTCTCGTCCACCTGATCACCTTCTCTCCTCATTTTCAATGTTACTCTGACGACACTCTGCTCTCCTTTAAGCTTCTCCCTCCTCTCTCATTCCTGACTGACTGCTATTCAGGCATGGTGTGCTTCTAATGATCTCTGCCTTAATGCCAGTAAGAGTGATATCCTTCTCATTGGGACTCCTGCCCCCCCCCTACTCTCTGGCCACCTTCCTTAAGCCCCCCTCCCCTCACCCTCTTGTAAGGCAAACAAACGGAGTGCCATCTTTGACTCCTCCTTCTCACCTCACTTTGCTGACCTTGTCAAAAAAACTCTCACTTTCAGCTTCACCTCCTCATAGGCATTCTATCTGTCCTAATATTCCCCTCCAGAAACCCAATGTCTCTAGAGATCTGGTTCTCTCGAGGCTTGACTACAGCAACAGCCTCTTCCTTAATCTGCCTCTTTCCTCCCTCCGCCCTCTTCAACTAATCCAGAATAGGACTGCAAGACTTATCCTTGGCCTCAAGCCTAGGGACCGTATCTCTCCATCCCTAAAATCTCTCCACTTGCTCCCGGTGGCTGCAAGGATAAAATTCAAGAACCTGTGCATCATCCATAAGGCTTTGTGGAGCCTGGGACCACACTACATCCAACTCTCCCTCCCTAAATATCTCCCTGTTAGAATTCTTCTGTCTTCTAGTCAGACGCTTCTCCAAGCAGAGAGGGAGGTAGTTCTCTTTCTTCAGCAGGAGCCTCCCTCTGGAATGGCCTTCCTGCCTTCTCCATCTTAAGCTGGATCTCCTTAAATTCTGCAAGCTTCAAGACCTTCCTTTTCTCCTCCTCCTTCCCCCTCCCCTGCTAGTTCCACCTGTCTGTGTATGGTGGCCTGCATCGCTCATGGGCCTTAATGGGGCAGGGCCTCCTTTAACCAGTCTCCCCCTAACCCTTACCTGCACTTCCCCTCGGGGACCATTCCCCGACTAGCCTACTGAGTTTGGTCCACATCCCCTCCCTTGCACTAGTTGATCCCTATCCCTTACCTGAGCACTTGCCCTCCTTGGCCCCCTCCCCCTTGTGATTCTCCCTCTTCCCCTCTCCCTGCACGATCTTAATGTCACAAGGCCTAGTAGGAATGTTACTGTTATTTCTCCCCCTCTGACCCCACCCCCGTCTTGTGGCGCCTGGAAACACTATCTACAGGTGCCATACAAAAATGCTCAATAAATAAATTAATCCGATGAACTCCTTTCCCAGTGGCGGCTTCCCCCCATGTGGCCAGGGGACGGCAACCGCTACCTGATCATGATCCTGGGGACAGCTATATGAGGGAGGGCCACATGGGAGGAGGTAACCCAAAGGGGAATGTCATGACATCAGACAAGACATGGTATTCCCTTTCCCTTTTGAGGATACCCCTTCAATTCCCCATGCCTTTATAGTATACTGCTATAGCTTTCCTGCTTTAAAACTACTGAAACTATCTCTTCAAATTCTGCATACAAATCAAACTGGACATTTAAAACTTCTCAGAACACCTTCCCAGACTCTGTTTACAAGTTATTACAGAATGACTTCCCACAAGGAAGCTGAACAGAGTTATAAAGATCAGTGAAGGCCCAGAACATAAAGGCACGCTCTAGTTGTTGTGAGCGCATATTGGCCGGCGGGACATTTAAACAACAAAGACATCTGACAGGAAGGAGCTGGCTGGAAAGGTCGAGTCATATCGGTGCCGACCGAGGGACTGCTGGGTGAACGCAAGGTCCGCAGAGCCAACTGGCTCACGGGTGAAAAAGGGAGGCAGAATGCAGAGATCGGGAGACCCCGGGAACGAGGACAGCCTCCTGGCATGCAGCTGTCCCGAAGAGCAGCAGCTGCGTTTTTGGAGCCCAGGGGAGCGCAGAATAGGCAAGCAAGAGCTGCGGAAAGAACAGGAACAATAAAGCAGAGGTGGCGAGCCGGAAGGAAGAAAGCAGGGCACCAACGAGCCGCTGCAGGATCACCGCAGGAGAAGCCATTCGTACTACAGCACACCTGTGATTCCACCTGAGGGAAGAAGGGATACCGGGGCATTTCATCAACGCGACCAACAACAAACAGAAGTAAATGAAGCAAATGAGAAAAAACCATATTACTTAAATAAACAGAGCAGAATAAATATAAGAACTTGTCACCTTTGCAAGTGTGCACAATACACAAGAAAAGCCCCGGCAGGAGAGTATACCAGGCATTTCAAATCACACGTGTTATGTGTATGAGAAGAGGTGTTTTGCACATCGGAAAAGCCCTGGCAGGAAAGTATACCAGGCATTTCAGTCATACGTGTTTTTGTACAAGAGAAAAAGTGTTAGCATTTAAGAAAATCCCTGACAGGAGAGTATATCAGGCATTGCAAGTCATATATGTTTTATATGATGAAAAGAAGTGTTTGCATATGAAGAAATCCCAGCAGGAGAGTATACCAGGTAAAACCAAACATTTTACAATTCATAAAATACACTGCATGAGAAAGTCCTGAAAAAGATACATAAGGAAGTAATTAAACAGTGTAACGGAGATATCAAGGAATAAGAAGAAATCTGGCAGAAGAGCATCCCCATTACATGCGGCGTGCCCCAGGGATCTTGCGTTTCTCCTACACTCTACAACATCGTCACAAAGCCCCTTTTCGATCTGGACCTTCTTGGTATCACCTACACTAACTATGCAGATGATACCCAGATTCTCCTACCACTTACTGGTGATCATGATGAGGATTTGGCCTTGGTGTACAGGGTGTATCACATCATCCAGGCATGGATGGCCACTCATGGACTATGCCTGAATGATGACAAAACTGAAATCATTATCCTTGGCACACCCGCCACCCTCAAAAAACTGGGCCCCAACTACTCCTCTTTTAACATAGATAATAACCAAATTACAACCGCTCACGAGGTAAAAACCCTGGGTTTCTACCTGGACTCTACCCTCTCAACAAGCAGGTGAACGTGATGGCTTCTGCCACCGCCTACACCTGCAAATTGATAAGAGCAGGCAAACCCTTCCTGTCCAACAATAGCTGCATCACACTTGCGAGAGCGCTTGTGTTATCAAAGTTGGACTATTGCAACTCGCTCTATATTGGGGCCAACAAGGAAGTCATCAAAAAAATTCAAATCTTACAGAACAACGCGATTAGAGCAGCATTAGGCATTCCCAGGAGAACCCACATCACCAAACTCAGAAGGGCCAACTGGCTCTCTACTCAGGAGAAAATCCAGCTAAAAGTGGCCTCACTTGTTTACAAAATGCCTAAACAATGCCGCACCATGCTACCTCTCTGCGAGATTCACGAGAACAAAACCAACAAGACTCACCAGATCCGCTAACTAACATTTCAACACCCAGATTTAAAGTGTCCAGAGTCGGTGGCTGTAGCTTCCAGGTATTAAAGCAGCTCAACTTTGGAACTCCCTAACACCCACCCTGCGGACAAACCAACCATACTTCACCTTTCGACACAACCTTACAAGGTGGATCAAAGACGCAGACAAATAACAGACCACCTACCGCCTGGACGTATCCTGCATCTCTCTCCACTTCTGCACTTTGCACACACCTACTGCCTAACAGCTACTGCCTGCTTATGTAGAACTGTAAATACGCACACCAACGCTCCTGCCTGCTGTGTATCTTGTGTATATATATTCTCTGTATATTTCTGGTTTCTTTTTGACATGTGTTTTTCCTGTAACTAAGCTGTAAGTTGTCTTATAAAAATGCGCCCGGTTACCCCTGGGTCTGGTGCGCAATACAAGTAATAAAAACAAAAACAAACCAACCAACACCAGGTAGTCCATCAAGAATCAGACTGTCAATCTAGCTACTTTGTATATTAACTATTTGTGATATAAAGGAACTTAAAGAAACCAATATAAAGCTGAGTGAAGAGAAATCCAGAGGAAGGGCATCACCCTATGGAGTTGTGAACTTTATCCTCTTGCAACTTTTGAGTTTGAGTTCAGCCTTTTCCTTTTTGAACATTTGTACACCTTCCAAGGCCAAAGACATTTCCGTTTTCACCTTATAGTTGATTTTTAGAATGTGAGGGTCAGAATAGTATTTTGGACACGGAACAGATTACTTTGAACATCTTGACAAAGGACCGACCCATTATTTTTGTTTTAGGGAAAATACCTCTGGAGCAGGGACAGAGGCATTTCCCACACCCAATTTGTTTAATAAAAGTTTATGGGATGGGTCAGAGTTTCATTACTGGCTCTTCACATTACTTTGTCGGTGCTTCTGTGAGGTGGTTGGAGCTTTGAATTCAGCAGTTGATTGGCTATCATCGTTTTTGGACAACCGTAACTCTGTTGTTAGAGTCCATCCATACAATTCGAGTGCAGAATCTGTGAAGTTTAGGGTGCCACAATTGCCATTTGTCTCTGCTAATCATTGTAATGTTTATATGAAACCTCTTCATGATCTAATGATTAAACTAGTTGTATTTCAGAATTACGCTGATGATATTTAGTAAGTTTTTAAATGTATTGAACAATGGATGGGATGAAACTGGCTCTGGCTGAACCTAGGCAAGATCGAAATTCTGTTGGTGGCCTCTTCAGCACTTCCCAAGACATTACATATGCAGATTTTAAATTAAGGGAACATACAATCCAGGTTCAAGCAAAAGTTAAATCATTCGCATGACTTTGGATTCTACTCTTTCTATGGCCCCCTAAACCAACCGTACTCAGAAAAAATCCAAACTACTTTCTCATGTTGCTTCGACAAGTTAGGCCTCGTCTTTCAGAGCAACATTGTGTTATGCTGGTCAGAGCCTTGGTGGGATCCAGACTGGATTATTACAACTCATTATACAATGGTTCCTCTGCATCCTTTATTACAAAGTAGCAGATTTAGCAGAATTGCATGGCTAGGACCTTCACCAATGCTCTTAGCTCAGCCCATAGCTCCCCTGTACTCTAGAAGCTACATTGGCTGCCAGTTGAGAGCAGACTTTACTTTAAATAACTCATTCTGGCCCATAAAGCCCCTTATGGCTCTTCTCCTCTTAACATCAAGCACTGTTTCACTTTGCTAGTATCTTCTAGGACACAATACTCTGCCTATAGCTGCTTGACATGTATGCATGATTCAAAACATTCTAGAGCAATAGTTAGCGCCAGTGCCATGTTGGCTGCTAAACTGTGGAATTGTCTTCCGCTTGACCTTCGTAAAACTGATAGTCTTACTATGACATGCATTACTTACCGTAATAGCCTTTCTGATGATTGTATCTGCTTAGATTCACATGCTGTGCATATGGTCCGACATCCAGTGGTAACCGCAGAGTATTGCATCTTGTCTTTCGGGGACCGAAAGGGGACGTCAGCATATGTCATAACACTATCCCTATCGTGACGTGTAGTGTACCCAAAATCCCTCACGCGCCGAGGTCCCTCCTATTGTATTTTTTCTGCCATGAGGGAGCCCATGGCTACAGCGAGTGAGTACATAAAGAGAGAAAGTAGTAAGACGTCTATGTTCCTTCCACCCCGAGCAGGGAGGTAGGGAGGGCGCATGTGAATCTAAGCAGATACAATCATCATAAATGCTATTACGGTAAGTAATGCATGTTTTCTGAAGTTTGTTAATCTGCTTAGAATCACATACTGTGCACAGACCAGCAAGCAGTACCAGGAGTTGGAGGTGGGTTGTGAGAAGGAACAGTAGAGAAAACATGTCTTAGTACTGCTTGTCCCATCTGCGAAACAGACCTAGAATGAGTGTCTAGGCAATAGTGTTTTGTAAAGGTGTGTACAGAACTCCAGGTTGCCGCTTTACAAATGGACTGTAGGGGAACATTTGCAATGAATGCTATGGACGCCCCAGTGCCTCGAGTAGAATGTGCTCTAGGCTTGAAGGGCAGTTCTCTCTTAGCAAGAGTGTAACATAGTGTGATGCATTTGACAATCCACCTTGAGATAGCCGATTTAGAGACAGGATCCTCCTCTCTTCCAGCTGCCACTGAAACAAAAAATTGGTTTGTTTTTCGGAGTGGTTTCTTTCCTTCCAAATAGAACATGACTGCCCTGCGCACATCTAGTGTGTGTAGGCTTCTTTCGGCCATGCTAGTGGGATTCTGGAAAAAGATAGGTAGTTCAATCGAATGGTTCACATGGAACTTCGAGATGAATTTAGGCTCAAATCTGGGATGAGTGAGCAGAACTACCTTATCCCTGTGGGCTGTAACAAAGGGGTCTAGAACAGAAAGGGTCTGTAGTTCACTAACCATTCTGATGGAAGTGATAGCCACTAGGAAGGCCATTTTATAAGTAAGGTCTTTTAGACTTGCTTTATGCATTGGCTCAAAGGGAGATCCCATGAGCCTGGTTAAAACCACATTTAGATCCCATCCAGGAGCTGGGTGAGAAATGGGAGGAGAAATCCTCTTAACCCCTTCCATTAAAGGCCTTAATCACTGGTATCTTCCACCACAACACCTTTTGTTGTGATGTGGTGTAGGCTGAAAGAGCAGCCAGATGAACCTTCAGGGAATTGAAGAACACAGCACAATGTGTGTGTGTGTGAGCAATCGATACGATTGACGCCCTTGGTATTACACCAGATAACCATTTGCTGGCATAGCAATAACGGGTGTTAGGTTTTCTAGCTTCCCTGAGTATGTGCATGCACCTCTGAGGGAGCTGTAGGTGTCCAAACTATGAACTCAGGAGCCAGGCTGCTAAGTTCAGAGTTTGTGGGCATGGGTGTAGGGTCTCCCCCCTGTCCTGAGACAACATGTTGTACGGGCAGGGTAGTTTTACTGGTGGCGAGAGTGACATTTCCATTAGATGAGAGAACCATGGTTGGCAGGCCCACATGGGGGCCACCAGTATCATGGTAACTAGTTCCTGGTGCATCTTGTGCACCATCTTGTTGAGATGGGGAGTCGGGGGGGGGGGGGGGGGGGGGGGAGCGTAGACAAATTTCCCTGTCCATGTTATCCAGAGACCGTTTCCCTTGGAGCGGTTCTGGGGGTACCTGGAGGCGTAATCTTGGCATTGGGCGTTCTCCTGAGTCGCGAATAGGTCGATCTCTGGGAAGCCCCATTCTGTGAAGACGTTGGACATGATGTCTTCGTGCAGACACCATTCCTATTCTATGGGCAGAGGGAAATCTCTGCTGAGCACGTCTGCCAGAAGATTGAGTCCCCCTGGAACATGTTGGGACAACAGAAACATCTTGTGTTTGAGAGCCCACATCCAAATGTTTTGGGACAGCTTGGATAGCCCTGGAGAGTGAGAGCCCCCCTGTTTGTTCAGGTAATACATGGCTGTAGTGCTGTCTGTTAGAATCAGCACTGTCTTCCCTTGTAGTTGCATCTGAAAAGCTTTTAATGCCTTGAACACCGCTAATAGCTCCAGTAAGTTTATATGGTTGGACGCTACTTGTGGGGACCATACATGTGCTGTCTGCTGAAGCAGGTGAGCCACCCACCCCGTGAGAGATGCATCTGTCGGGAAAGTGGCTTCCACTGCAGGGGTGGTGAAAGTTTTCCCCTTCAGAAGGTTTTCCCTTGAACACCACTGCAGAGAGAGACCAAGGGCTGGTGAGACAACTACCAGATCTTCCCATTGTCCGCTGGCCTGATACCACTGGCTGTTGAGCCACTCTTGCATGGGACGCATGGGCAGCCGCGCATGGGGAACCAATTATATGCATGGCGCCATCATCTCTAGCAAACGCATGGCTTTGCGTACCGTCCCCTACCGACTGGCTGCATCTTGAGGGATCTGAAAAAGCATGTTCTGAACCCTCTCGTTGGAGGGGAAGCCTAGGCCGTCTTTCGTCTGAATTAGAGCTTCCAGAAATTGTTTGATTTGACTGGGGACTAAACTGGATTTTTTCTCGTTGATCGAGAAACCTAGACTGAACAGAAGGTCTACAGTCTTTTAGGTGTTCAAAAAACATGTGTTATACGAGTGCCCTGTTATGAGCCAGTCGTCGAGGTAAGGGTAAACCGGGACAGATAGTCTGCGCAGGTGTGCTGCTGCTACTGCCAGGACTTTGGTAAACATCCTTGGCGCTGAGGCGATGCCGAAGGGGAGCACCTTCAATTGGTAATGCCTGTCCTCTATCATGAACCTTAGATATTTCCAGTGCGCTGCCAACATTGAAATATGAAAGTATGCATCTTGCATGTCCAATGTTGCCATGTAGTCCCCCTGGTTCAACAGTGGGATCACCTCCTGTAGCGTTACCATGCGAAACATTTGAGGTTTTATGAACTTGTTCGCTGGGCGCAGGTCTAGAATAGGGCGCATGGTGAGGTCCTTTTTGGGTACAACGATGTACACTGAATAAATACTCTTGTAGAAGAATAAGGACGGCTTCTATGGTGTCCTTTCCCAGCAGCGCTTCCACCTCTCGATTCAGGATCTCCAGATAGTCTGGTGAGAGGCACCGTGAGCGCGGTGGTCTAAATTGTGGAGGTCGGGCGAATTCCACGCAGTACCCATGGACGACCGTCTTTATGACCCACTGGTCTGAAGTTATCCCCACCCATGCCGTGAGGATAGATGTTAAGCGCCCCACGACCGGGTTGACATGGGAGGGGACCAGGATCTGATGGTCATTTCTGACCAGAGGCTGCGGCTCCTCTAGGGTTGGGGCCTCTACCTTTGGCTTTGCGGCGTCGCTCACCCCTTAGTGGGTAGTATGCGGGGCTTCCTGATGTTTGTCCAGCATTAAAGTTTCCCATGCTATAGTTGTTCTGACTTGCACGGGACTGCCCTCGAAAGGACCGACCGGAATTACCTCCCCTTTGGGCGGGGGGGGGGGGTTTGAGTGATTTGTTGCAGAGACTTAAGAGTCTCATGCTCCTCATCGACTGCCTTTCCGAAGAGGTTAGTTTCTTCAATGGGTTTGTTGATGAGAGCGGCTTGTGTCTCAGGCTTAAACCCTGAGTTATGAAGCCAAGCGTGCCGTTTAAGTAAAGTGCCCTGGGCCAGAGACCTGCCTGCTGTTTCAGCTATGTCCAGAGTGTTTTTTATTACATCCTAGTTTACTTGGCTGCCTTTGGCCACAATGGTGAGAAGCTTGGACCTGACGGGTTCTGGGACCTCCTGGAGACCTTCCTGTACTAGGTTCCGTTGAGCGTCAGCTTAACTCGCCAGCAGTGTAGTGTTATTCGCTATGCGCGTGGTATATGCGACAGCCGAGGTAACCCGCTTACCTAAGGTATACAACCTCTTGGATTCTCTATCCGGAGGCGCCTCCCTCATAGCAAGGGGTGCTCCTGCCTGTTTCCAGGTGGTAGTCACTACCAGGGAATCGGGGGTGGCGTGCCCTTTAATGTATTGAGGGTCCGAAGGAGCGGGCTGAAATAATGTTTCTACTCTTGGGTTCACCGCCTGGGTCTGAGCTGGCGACATTAAGGAGGGGGAGGGGATTGGCTGTGAGAAGCTCTGAGGGTCCAATCCAAACTCACCAAAGAAGTGTTTTCACAGAAACTCTGCCAACACACTGGCTCTTGGCGTCCTCTCTGGCAGCTCCTGCTGCCTTCGGATGCTTCTCGTGGCGACAGACCACCTCCTGCGAGCACTGCTCGCATTGCATGTGTTCGCCTGCACACACTGGGGTCTCTGCTTACTTGACACGGATGCGCCACTTCTTCCGTCCAGCCTGCTGGCAGAACCAGCAACACGCTTCCCAATATTAAGGCTCCCACATCTGTGTTAGCCCCACGGCTTAACTGGCCTTGGGCTCCATAACTCCTCGGGGCATCAGCCGGCGCCCTGGCTTCCACGCAGGCCTCACCACGGCCTTCTCTTCATGTCACAGGCCTTCTGCTGGTTTCCCTGTTGCTCTCTGTGCTGTTCTCTTGTTCTCCATTTATACACCTGCAACCACTTTCCAATTTTGCAGGTTTCAATTTTCTAATTAGATTTGCCTGAACATAGTTAAAGGGACATGCCTGATCCTCAGCTCTCTGCATACATCTTTTTCATCCAATTACCAAAGTGATGGAATGGAGTTTGAGTGTTCATTGCTCCTAGTCACCTCTTCCTCGTCCCAGTACTTTGAGCTCAAATGTAGGGAAATGAGGGAAGCTGATTTACAATAGCCTATCAAGACCGAGGGGTTTGGGGGGGTAGGTTGGTCATCAATAGAGAAAGGGGGATATCATGTCTCGTCTGTGAGCACCCCACTCCCAATGCCCAAGGACCCTCAACCCAGGTGATCCTCCCTCGCTTCTCCACCACCAGGGTCAGGATCCATGTCCTTTCTCTAGTCATCTGAGAAGAGGATCCAGGGGGAGTGAATACCCTCTGGTTTCTCACAGCTGGCAACATTGAAATATGAAAGTATGCATCTTTCATATCCAATATTGCCATGTAATCCCCTTGTTTTAACAGGGGGATTACCTCCTGTAACGTAGTCAGCCTGAATTTTTGCGACTTAACATACGTGTTTGCAGGGCGCAGGGCGCAGGTCCAGCACCGGACGCATAGTTAGATCTTTCTTTGGAGCAAGGAAGGACACTGAATAAATACCTTGATCTTCCTCTAGAGGTGGTACCAACTTGATTGCGCCTTTCTCTAGGATTGTCTGGATCTCCTCTTGTAGGATTCGAAATGGTCTGCCGACATCTTTCTTGCACGAACAAGGTGGTGTTTGGATGAACTCTATGGAGTACCATTTTGCCACTGTCGTGAGCACCCAGCAATCTGAGGTCATTCCCTCCCATTGCTGGGTGAAAGGTCTTATGCAATGCCCGACTGGGGATGCATAGGAGGGAACGTGGACCGGTCTGTCATTTGTTGGAAGGGGCTGCTGTGCCTCTTGAGGCTGCAACTCTGCCTCGCCCTTTTCCTCAGCAAAACCCCCTCTGCTAATAGGATTGATAGGAGATAGATTGAGACTGTGGACTGTAAAAAGAGTAGCCAGATGGCGATCCTGGTTGGTTTGATCGATTGAAACCTTGGCCACGAAAAGTGTGCCATGTGTTAAATACACCCCTCTGGATATATGGCTTGTTTGCAATTTGTCCCAGAGTCTTTATGGGTTTATGCTCCTTTTTGTCTGTCTCGAGTTGTTCATCAACAGCCTTCCCAAACAGGAGTGTCTCTTCACTCAGCATGTTGATCAGTGCCGCTTGAGTCTCCAGTTTAAACCCGGAGTAACAGAGCCACGAGTGTCTCTTAAAGAGTATCTTCAGCGATGACTCTTCCTGAGGTGTCTAGTACATTTCTAAGGATGTTCTGCGCCACTTGTAGAGATTTTTACCCTCTGTAGAGATTTTAAGTAGGTGAGACCTAGCAGGTTCTGGTACAGAGTCTAGGGTCCTGAGCACTTCATCCCATTGGGTGTGGTTGTAGCTTGCCAGCAGTTTGCAATCCTGGTCATATAGGCACCTGAGGGGGTAATGCGCTTGCATATAAAGTGTATATGTGCTTATACTGCTTGTTAGGGGGTGCCTCCGAGGTGGAATGGAAAACCAGCTCTCTTCCTGGTAGTGGTGACTCTAAGGGAGTCGGGTTTCACATGACCCCTGATGTGTAAGGGGTCAGAAATGAGGGTTTGAAGATTTTTTCAACTCTCAGGTTTACTGCTCTTGTGAGCGAAGGTGTGACAAGATACGGAGCAATTTTATTTTTTAACGGACTGGAGCAAGGGAATTGCTTGACTGACTGGCTTCATCTCTTTAAGAATGTCCTCCACATAATCGGTACCATCAGTGACTGTCTCCTCAGTGTGGATGTTGAAACGGTGAGCAGCTTTTAAAACAACTTAAAAACAACTGGTCATCAATAGGTGATTTATGAGCACTATCTGCTGCTGTAACATTTGAGCGTCAATAATAGTGACATCTGGGTAATCTTGATCATCTAAATACAAGTCGTCCCGATCTTGACTAGAATCATCCTGGTCTACATACCAGACATCTTGATCTGCCTGGTCAGGCTGATTGTCCCCTTGCTGAGAGTCATGGGAGGCATCCATGGATTAAGTGTGGAAGCAGGAGTGGGTGATGGAAGACGCAGAGCATGACCCGTCGCAAGGGGCTGGGACATCTCAAGGTCTAACGTTTTTTGAAGAAAAAGATACTCATTCATTGATAGAGGAGGAATAAGGTTGCCAAATTTCAAGACATATTATGTAGCCAGTCAATTGCAATATGTAGCTAGGTAGCTTTCAGATGACCCAACCCCGGAGTCCAGACTACTAAATATGGTATGTGCCCCGTTCTTCTTGAAAGAATGGATCTGGTTGTCCAAGATACAACAGAGGGGATACACAAGGATGCTGAGATGGGGGGAAAGATATGGCGGAAGGCTTGTCCGATGGTAGAGAACCCAGCCCCATATTCCCCGCAGATACCACTAGTGACACTGAAGGGGGTAGACGAACAGCTGAGGAGGATAATCCCCAGACATTGGGGACCAAATGGTGTAGCAATGGTTGGAGATATGTGGCAAGAAGGGGAAATGGTGGAATTTGAAACGCTGGTAGGAGACACTGGCCTGCAACAGGGTCAACACATCACATACTCTAGGTTGGTACGGCTGGTAAAAAACACGGGGGCGGACACAGTGCCGGAAAGGGAGCCTGATGCGGTTATCGAAACAATCTATGACATAGCAGATGGAGGCCACGAGGTATCCTGAATCTACGAGCTGCTGATGTCTAGAGTGGGTAAAGTGCTCCAGTTGAGACGGGATTGGGAGGAGGAAGCAGGATAACTTGTGAGCGATGTGATATGGGAAGGGGCCCAAAGATATCACAAGAAAGTGTCTAGAAACGCGAGATTGCAGCAAATCCAACTGTATATTACCCACAGGGCATACATGACCCCGCAGAGGATCGCGTGATTTAAGAATCCATGGATACAGATGTGTCCTAAATGTGGAGAAGTGAATGCTGGAATGGTACACATGTTTTGGGGATGCCCTGAAATAGGCAGGTTCTGGCGGGAGGTGGCGAACTGCTTAGATGCAAAAGGAGTCAAACTAGAAATAGAATCCTTATGGGCATGCATGATCGGTGGGTTTCCCAGGCCTCGCAAGATGAAACATATACGTAAACCTAAGGACCTGGCGTATATACTAGCCAAGCCCAGGATAGCCATGGGCTGGAAGGCTAACAGACTGCGGGTGGCAATGTGGTGGCGAGACCTACAGAAGTGGGTAGAAGCTGAGACGGTGGTGTGGGGGGAGGTAGCTAACAGAAAGGAAGATGATGCCGGAGATACCCTAATGGCTTGGAGACAGCTAGTAGCAACTCGGTTTGAGCCGGCGCAGTCCGATGATGAAGGAGATGACACTCCGACAGGTGAACAAGGAACAAACTCGCAGCAGAGCTAAGGTGGATGGAGGGTAGGGAGTAAGCTCGGGAGGGGAGGGATGGATATGGGAATGTTAAGATATGTTTTGGTTATATGTTTGTTTGCAGTGCAAAATCAATAAAAATTGTTTTTAATAAAATGCAGTTACTGAAAAAATAATTAAAATTCCTAAATGTAAATAAATGCCAAGAGCGGGAATCGTGAAACAATTTTCCAAAAATTGGGCGTGGAGAACCTTTTTGTTTTACTACATTTCCCCCGTGTTCCTCCCAGAGATTTGAACATTCAAATAATAGTTTTTTGCCCTTAATCATAATCTGGCTTTGCTATCACAAAATTCAGATATATGACCCCGGCTGTAGAGATCTTTCTAAGTAATAATCTCCAGAGAATAATGCGGACTGAAAATGAAGAGGTAAAAGTAACTAATTCGACATTGAAAGTAATGTGAAAAGCAAAAACAGACATTTTGAAATGGCAAAGGGAAAATAACTAAAAGGTTGTATTTGACTTGTTTAAAATAAAAATTAAAAAAAAGGATACTTATTCATAAAGTCGACAAAGGAGGAAACCTTGTCCATAGTCTCTTCAAACTGCTCCTTTGTCCACAATCCTGATTTTGGTGCCTCAGCTACTGGGAATACAACTGCTTCTGGGTGCTCCCTTGGTCTTTTCTTTTTAAGAGATAGGGACAGAGGAGAATGGGAATCTTCATACTCTTCAGCGGCATCAGGAGTGTGTATTTTATGGCTATGGGCCTTTTTATGGTGGTTTTCTGTCGAAAAGTGAGTTCTGTGTTTTTTCGACTGCCTTTCAGCTTCTCCGATTAATACGTCGAGTGGGATTTATACACGCCTATAGCCGTCTCTTGTTCTTATCGCCTTGCGGTAAACGCTGATGCAGAACCGCAGCTGGCTTTTTTGATGGTGGGTCAGTTTGCTGTGATGCGCCTGCCGCCGTCGTGCAGCCTTCCTTCGAAGGTTCCGTCGAGGAATAGCTGTGGGGTGTGTGTTTCGGCGTGGGTGTGCATGCCTGTGCGTCCTTGTCGCCAAAGGCGTTACCCCATAGCAGCGTATTGTGACTGCCTTTCGAGGTTGGGGACTGACGCGCAGGAGCCTGATGGTTGCCTTGTGGCACCTTCCGGCTCTGAACCGGAGCCTTCGCTGCCCTGGCCTTCCTGATCTGACTCAGACTCCAGCAGCGGTTTCCTACTCTGCCATCATGGCATGTGCCACCCACCGTTTTGTTCTATGCTCTTTTAGGTTTTGTGCATAAAAAGCTTGCAGGATGCGCAATGGGTCTCCTGGTCATCACGGGGAAGGCAGTGGTTACACACCCTGTGGGTGTCTTTCCACAGACATCTTCTGTTACACTTTGGACAGAATTCAAATGGAGTAGTCTCCATGTTGGAAAGGGCGGCAAGACGGGAGCAGTAAAAAAACTGTGGAAGGAGGTAGGCATTCTTTATACGAAAACGATCAATCCCCGCCCCCCCCCACTCTCCCATAGACCGTCCTTGCCGGAACGATCACCTGTTTTAGTCATCGAAAGGTCTTCCGTTGAGATGTAGCGTCGAGGTGTAACCGTCAAAATAGTAATAAAGAGACTAACTCAAAAGTACCATAGCTACAGGACTCTGCGGGAAACATGTCTAACCATGATGGCGGAAAGAAATAATATGAGGGACCTCGACGCGTGAGGGATCATGGGAACAGTGGACGTAACACTAGGGATAGAATTACAAACACGCCCAGTCAACGTCGCTTTTCGAAGTTCAAAAACTCATGTGCAATACTCTGCAGCTACCACTAGATGTTGGCCTATGCAAAGCATGTGATTCTAAGCAGATTCACAAGCCTCAAGAGAGTGAGAGAGTGAGAGAGTGAGAGAGAGTGAGAGAGAGTGAGAGAGAGTGAGAGAGAGTGAGAGAGAGTGAGAGAGAGTGAGAGAGAGTGAGAGAGAGTGAGAGAGAGAGTGCGCGCAGAGTTGGTTTGGTGGTGAAGAGGTGTGGAAAGGGTGAAGGTTTGGCGTGGAGCGGTTTAGGTGTGGCGGCATGGATTGTTGGCTTTAAGTGGGGTATGGAGTGTTGGCCGGTTGGGTAGAGTGATAGAGAGTTGGTGGGGTGATGGGAATGGTGGGGCTAGGGTGATGAGAATGGGTGGGGTAGGAGGGCTGTGGGGTGGTGGGGTGATGGGTGGTATGGGATGGTTGGGGAGAATGGAGTAAACGGGATGGTGGTAAGGAGTGATTGGGGGAGTGCTGTGGTATGGTGGGTGGTGGACTCCATCCAGCGGAATATCCATAGCCGACATCCTGCCACCCTAATCCACAGCCCCCACAGCAGAATAGCCGTACTTCCAGTCTCGAGACTGGAGAGAAATAAAATGATGCCTGACCAACCCTCTGCATTGTTGTATTTTTGTGAGCGTATTGGTGACTCCTTGAAAATAAATGTGGGCTTGCTTGAAACAAACCCAAATTCCTTTAGAAAGAGGCACAAAGGACTAGGGAAATGGAGGGAATTGTAAAAACAACGGCAGAAGGAATGGAAGGGAGGCAGATCTCAAAACTATATAGGCTGTTGGATCGTATATGTTGGCCAATAACCTGCCCTCATATACGATCAAAAGGAAGCAGGACCTGGGCAAAGCAATCTCGGAGGAAACATGGGGCAGAATATGGGAGAGAGCACATAAGATATCCCGTTGCACCACCATCAAGGAAGTGATGTATGGGCGCGTTGAAACACAAATTCTTGATGTATAAATAAGCACCTTACAAATTCACAATAAATAAATAAAAAAAATGTATAAGACCATTCAGCGATGGTACATGACCCCAGCAAGACTCTATAAAATGAACCCCCTCAATCCCACCGACATGCTGCAGGGGGTGTGTGAAGACTGGAGGGGGGTGTCTGTACTTCCGCTCTCTATATATGGTAGAGGAGAGGCACAGAGGACCCCAGCTAAGATTATCTATTATTGGTAACGTAGTCGAGCAATCAAGGCCTAGCTTCTCAGGAGGTGATGCAGGCTGGTTGTTAAGTACAGTGTAATTCCTGAACCCCCACAAAGGAATGTCCACACACTATTACTGAAAACACAGTCTTTATATAATATTCAAAGGTATGTACACGATCACAATAACGCACTTTGTACTCAGAAATCAACAATGATAAATATATACAATTCTAAAGTGGTACCACCAATGTTATCAAATCTCATTAAAGTGCATCAACTGTACAGTTAAAATGTCACACAGATCAATAACGAGGAAACCAGCAATAGAGATAGGAAGGAACGTAAGATGGTTGAAACAATAGGCAGAATGCTGGCCTCTACCGATAGACAAAGTTCTGTGTAAGAGATCCCCTCATCTGGGCAACCTGTAAAATAAAGATATATAGCACAAGCCCAGTCCATATATTGTTCAATAGCCTTATTTCCTCCTATAATGTTTTACCCCCCCCAATGTACCTGGTGGAGTAGAGTTCTTCGAAGACGCGTTGAAGGATCCTTCTTGAGCGACTCCCTTTATAGCAGGAACCACGGATCGTCGAGAGGCGTCGAAGATGGTGAACTTGTCGTCGACGGCAGCAATGAGAAGTTAAAGGGTGCCGAGACCCCGATGTCTATCCAGGCGGTGCTTGTCAGCGATGTCCTGCGAGGATGAGGTGTGCGGGGCACCTCGGCGATAAGATTGTTCAGGACAGGACCGCAAAGAGTTTCAGAAGAGCTGTGGCCCAACGAGGGCGTCGAGTCGTTGAAGTCTTTGTGGCCTTTAGGTTGCGGGAAACCCACTGGTAGATTCTCCTCGGCTCGTTGGTCGTCCTCGACTTTCTCCGGCGGGACAAAGCGGTCGACGTTGCGGACAAGGGAGTCCTTGGATTCAAAATGTTCTTAGGCAAAGGAGCGGGTGGCTCCGGTCGTCGGAGGCATGGCGTTAAGTGGTCCCCACGGCTGCGCAACACAACTTCAACGGGCCTCCAGCGGTTACACAAACCTGCAAACCCTGGTCGACGGCAATGGACTTCGACAGCGGCGAAGTCCGGGTGCTTTGCTTCGTTCTCCTCAGCGGTCCCGTCTCGGGTCGGCAGCCTTTCGAGGGTCTGACTTCCAGGGAGCTTCGGCGAAGGTTAGCGGTGCTCAATGGTCCCTCGGAGCACGGGAAGAGGGCGATTTACCAGGTCCTCTCTCTGATCAGTCCTTGACGAGTTTGGCACCTTTCAGATCAGGTCGAAGCAAATGCAACAGCAAGTCTTCGTCTTCCAGCGGGGTGTCGAGGATCAGCAGTTCCAGTTACTCTTCAAGTGTAGACACGGCTTCTCAACGCTTCTGAACAATTTCCAGTGGTGAGAGGTCCCCAGATATACTATCTTGTCTATCATCCACACTGCTGGGTCACTCTCAGCAGCCAATGACACAGAAGGGCATCATGCAGTCAGTCAGCCAATCAGGCACACAGTGCATTCAGGCCATCCTCCTCCCTCTCAGACACTCACAACAAGGAATGTGGATTGGGACGAGTACCCAGCCATTCAACACTACACACTGCATTCAGGCCAGTTTCGGGCAGGGCTGTCTCAGTCTTTGTCTCATACCAGAAACCAGACCGCCACAACAAGAAGTGCATATTGGTCACACACTCCATTCACCCAGGTCCTACCCACAGGGCATACCCACAACATACAGTCATTGGGAAGGCTCCAGTCAGTCTGGACTGGACTTCACAATACCACCATATATGGAACTTCCACCCAACAGCCAGTCAGGGGGAAGGGACAGAGTCAGGGCTTCCCATGACTTTGGGAAAACAAGGCACCAAGTAATAGAAAGCAAGAGGCCACAGGGGCCATCTTGTTTTCCATCAGGAATCAACTGATTCCAATGGCAGGGCCTGGGGATCCCAAAATGGAGGACACTCAGCGTACCTGTTAAATTGAGCATGGAGCTGCCACCAGTCCATACCCTGCTCTGCGGGCCCCCCACAGGTGCCCAAAAACATACACTAGGGGCACCGGGTTGTACCCCCCACCCATGGGTGCCGTAACCAAAAGAGAGCTGCACCGCCAGGAGTCCTACATGAACTCCTGTGCGGAAAATATGACAGAACACATGATAAAAAGGCAGTAAAGGACAAGGATACGGAGGCCCTGTCCCTCCGATGAATTTCCAGCATCACAGGGTGTCCACAGATTGTAAGCATGGGGCATAGGTGGTGGACATTCCCAAAAGCTCAGAGATATTAGGCGGAGATAATGAGGTTTATTAAGGACATAACAGGCCATGGTCTCCAAATGCTGCCATCATAGTACTAGGGGATTCTGACGAAGAGGGATCATACAGTATGATGGACCACTGCTACACTAACTACTCACTTACTGAATTGCAGCGAGGCGTAACCTAGCACAATTTTGGAAGGAACCAGGAAGAACATAGTAGCGTTCTGGTGGATGAAAATCTGGGAGGTGGCGGTCATGGAAAAAATAACTGCATTGACACTTAATGGGTTTCCGAAGTGTTACCACGTGTGGGCCCCGTTCATTGACTACGTGAGAGACAAAGAAAATGCTCATCATAGGCCATTACTCCTCAAGCAATTTCCACTGGTCTAGACGAGGGTGCCTGTGGGGTGGGAGGGAAAGGAGTGTCTACACAAGTTGTCCTTTTTCTTTTACTTCTCGGTTTTGTTGCTGGCCCCCGAAGTCCCAGGGAGCATCAGTACATTATTGTTGTGGTTGCACAGAATAGAAAAGGGTGAATAGATTTACATTTGTATGTACATTAAGATATTGGTTTACGGGTTTCTATGAAGGTTTTGGCAATTTGCTGTAATTGAAGAAGCACTTGAATTGTATTATGAAATGTGGTTCTGGTTAAAATAAAGGTATTAAAAAAAGACCCAAAACGTGCGAGAAAACAGAACAAAGGGTCAAGATCAGGGCCAAGAAAGATCTGTATTTTATTTTTTAAATACGTTTCTTGGGAAAGCAGTTATAGCCAGAGAACAGGTGTGGGAAGCAGGCAGAGGGTGAGAAGACAGTCAGGGAGTAAAGCTGAGCACTCGGGGGCTGTGCTGGGAATAAGGGAATATGGGCTAATGGGTTGAGCAGAACAAAAGGAAGAATCGCTGTGCACCAAAACAACATGAAAGCATACGATTTCAAAGGTAATTCACGATTGGGCCAATGAATGCAAAAACCCTGCACATTAATTTAAGCCAACCAGTTGTGCTGTTTCTGTTTCAAGCCACCAGAAACACTTCCAGTTGCCATGCCAACCAAATATTCTGGTTCCCAGCACCCCATCTACTTCGTTCTCTTCTATATAGAAACATGGCAAACATGATGGCGCTTTACTCACGCCAAAACCAAAAATAAACAAGTGAAAATTCAATTTACAAGGCATTTTTTCGTCCCCAACACAAGGAAAGGGAAGCAAGAAAACCAAGCACAGAAATCAATTGCAAAGGTAAAGTGTCTTCGGATTAAATCATGCTAAGAAAAGAAGCAACATCCAAAGCAAAAACCAGTAGCAGCAGCAACGTGAAGTCCGGAATTGAAGGCCAACTCGTAACAGAATTAGACACATCAGCCTGTAATGAGGTGTATCATTTAAATGTAAGCCATTAGTGTAGTTTTTGATAATTATCAGTTCAGGCTGTTTACCTCTTACAGCATCGAGTGACATTTCTCCCAAAAATCTGAGCAAGCGTGGTTCATCCCTCTGCTGCTTCAAAGGTTCAGTCCTGCTACCTGAACGAGCAGAAGCAAGTTCACAAAGTACATTTGTGATATAAAATGAATAACTATAAATGAGGAGTCCATTTTGCAAAATGAAGTTTGCAGTACCTTTTCACCAATTGATTATTCAGGTCTCATGGGGAAGTTAACAATTTTTAATTCTATTATCATTGGTATTTGCAACAGTCGGTCCAACAACAAGTACAGATGTTAACTTTCGGTTGTCTAACTGGCCTTCAATCTGCCAGAAAAGGTTAAAGCAGAACAATGCACAAAAGTCTGTTGCAGGCCAGGAATCCGAGATCAGTAACACTTTTAATGCATACATGAGAGAACCACCAAATAACCTAATCTACATAAGACTCCACAAAACAAAGCTACTTAAACAAGGCTTTGCCTAATGTTTAGTACCAAAAGGTGCAGGTGGCTAGGAAACGCAATTTAGGGAGACCACCTAACCACCATGCCGAATACAACACCAAACTCATACAGTTAAGACTGCTTTACCCCACTTGGCTAACCTCCATGGCAACCCTCCCCTCACCTCCACTCCCTAGCCAAACTCCAACACAAACTGCTACCCAAAGTATTCAATATAAAACTCCAGTTGATAGCACAAAATACCTCATCTACACAGGCTCACAAAATCACTGCATTAGTTCAACTATAAAAGCACAAGAGGATGATGGGCAAGATGACATTTTAGTGCCATCAGCAAACAAGTCAGAAATATTTGATTTTGACTGGACAATTGCATCTTAAAGTGATTTTTCTTGATCAGTAGCTTTGCACATACTCCCAGGCCAGGGTGTTACCTCTACTAAAATGCCTGCCTGTCCTAGACAAGTTGAAAGAAAATCATGGGTTAAATAACTTGCAAGATATATAAGCGACAGTAGAAGACTACAGCCCAATTCATGCCTAAAAAGGTAGACCTAACCGGTTGATATTTTTCCACCAGGTGAATGCTATTGACATTAACACACAAGGTCGCTGATCGCATTGTTAACTGTTGAACATCAGAGACATAACCATAACCATTGCACTGGTTCTCAGCCACACCCCCATCAGGCCTCCTTTTTTAACTGTGCTCAGAGCGCTGGAAGTGGACTCGGCTAAATAATGTAGCCCCTTTCTCTTCCCATGGCTACGAGCATGCCCTCCTATTGCTGCCAACGGCGAGAAGACTGGACCATGCCATCCACCCCAGCCCCTATCCCAGCCTGATGGCTCGAAGGGAGCAGACGAGCTAGGGATGGGGTGGAATCATGGCCACTGGCCTTATTTCACACTCCAGTCTCGCAAACCTGCATTTTTTCCAGACAGTTCCAATCAGGCTGCCACCCTATTATTAACACCTCAATTGCAAATCATGTAAGAGAAACTAACTTCACCCAGGTGATATATGTGAACACTGACCATGAATAGCTCAGTCCACTGTGTTAGCAAGGTGGTCAGCTGTGCCATTCTCAGTCAGACACCAGGTGCGGATACCCCGGTTGGAGAAGGGCCCACTCACATAATCATTGCACACCTATTATGCACTTTGATCAAGTGGACCTGCACCGCTGCCGAATCTCCCTTCTGGGGTAGCCTGTCCATTGATACTGCTCCATGAACAGAGCTTGTGTTGCTCTAGACATTGGCACTCACTTCATTCTTAGCGTTCTCCTCTCCCCCAGGCAGATGTCAATGCAGTGGGAGCCAGTCTTATGCGCACCTGATGGATCTTTCAGGACCTGCTCAGGTCACTTCCTACTTGGGGGCTGACACCTCAATGCGCTGCTGCCTTTCTTTATCATGGCTGTCCCTCCCATCACCGCAATACAGCACTGTGTCCCTGGTACGCCTCATGGAGGTGAACCCTCCTGCAGAAGCACCTCCTTTTTTGCTTGGTTGCCAACATTTCTAGGTCACCACTGGCTCAGTCCTGAAGCCTGTCTCCACCTTAGGCTCAGGACAGGAGCCCTTCATGGTGCACCTGTCTTTAAGTGCTCTGGACCATAATGGCCGCACCACGGCATACTTTCTTCTCTCCTTGGACCCTCGATGACAGCCCACCAAGGGCAGTTGTCTCCCACTATCCAAAGCGCACTTTTTGATGTCTCTTCCTATTGTCTACCAAATGATGGGTGCTCTCTGTCATGATCTCGGAGAAACCACCAGAGGTTAAATGTTCCAGGATCAGAGTTGCTCTCCCTACTGCCTCTCATGTGAGGGAAAGCCAACAATCCTTTATTTGTGCACTAGCATTCCAAAGGCAACTTATGCCATACTCATGGTACAATCTATGGTACATAAACAATATTTCACGTGTGTGCGTATTGTATTCTCCCCCTACAAGTGTTATGTATGAATGTAATCCCAGTTAGGCTGAACCTCATTTGAGTCATTGGTTACACAATACCTACCAAGGCCTCTTGCTGCAATATCAGTAGCAAAAAGCACTGCTGATTTCTTCCGAATGAAATCATTATAGACTTCCATTCTCTTCATTTGCTGCTGTTTGCCATGTAGAGCAAGTATTGGTATGCCAGGTCGCAACCTGCAAAACACTCTGAACAAATACTGCACCTGCAAACAAGACAAAGTAAAGAAACAGATTGAAACATTAAATAGTGTGAAACATGAGACACTCCAAATAAGTGTCGTACAATACGCCAAAACTGTCCCGTGGGAATTGTAAAATAACCATCTGCAATATCTTGGGATTTTCTGTGACAATTCCTCACAATGTTAGCAGGTACACTTTTTTCTAAATCTGATCTTCAAAGTCCAAACTATACGACAGCCTTAGATGATCCAGACACCTCCAGATTTGTATGAAGCAGCAGGTCGAAATCTGAGATGGTCATTGGCACCTTCTCGTTTTCCCCTTTGTATATTTTGTGACTCCAGCCCCATGTGTTAATTATTAAAACACAGGTATGACTTGTGAAGAAAAGAATATACTTTGCACACAGAACTAAAATGTGGCAATGCACAATGTCGTGTTGCTGCTAAAAGGAACATAGTGATGAGGCAGTCAGTCATGAGTGGGGCATACTAACTCAGCATGTAAGACATCAATGGTTGGGCAAAATATGGAATTATTTTGACCAATCCATATTCTAAAATAAAACGGTCAACATTTTAGCGCAGCAGAACCTGCCTAGGGGAAAGGCAAGTAGAAGTTGTGTAAGCATGCAGTGGCACTGTGATGCCAGAAAGTTAGATGGGTAATCTGAGTTTGTGACAAGAGAGCAGCAGTGGTTATGGCAGGGCACTGTCATAATGGTAATGTTATCGTTGCAATCCCATGACTGACTCATTTAGAAACCTGCAAAACACTTTGTCATTCCAATGCTTTTCCACTAATTCACAAACAAACTTTACTTGTCACCAGCTCGAAAATATACAATTTAATAAGTTTGGGGGAAGCTTATGAAAGGCTGTGCCTAGATAACCTACTCACCAGCTTCTTACATTCATCTTCACATTTCAGGAACATTTTTCTCCATTTGTATAACTAAAGTACCAGAATTCTTATTTTGAAATCATTTGATCTATAGTCGACGTAGGTACAAGAAGCCATAGAGTATTGCTTTGCAGAGATCATCAATTGTAACAGAAGCATCTCCAATATGAAGTGTTGTACATGGGTTCCAGATGTAAGCAGATTACACAAAATGGGATGTGAGGGGTAGAGTGCTTGGTAACGTTATTGGGACAGTACCAGATTCCACACTATACAGACGTTTCTTCTTAAATAACGACATTTATAATTTCTGCATTGAAGGATGGAGAGGTAAAGTCATTTACCCAGGATCACATGGTTTATTTTCTCAAGGATCAAAGCTGAATTTGAAACAGACTTACGGGCTCCAAAGTCAGCAGGTTAGGCAATAGACCACATTACCTCCCTGTGATGCTGGAAATGCATCAGAGGGACAGGGCGTCTGAATCCTTGTCCTTTATTGCCTTATCATGTATGTTCTGTCTTGTTTTCCGCACAGGAGGTCCTGTGGGACTCCTGGTGGTGCAGCTCTTCCTCTTTTTGGTTTGGTGAACAGACCCTTGGGATACCCGTATGGCACCCATGGGTGGGAGTACAACCCCTGTGGATCTAATGTATGTTTTTGGGTACCTGTGTGTGGCCCGCAGAGCAGGGTACGGGCTGGTGGCAGCGCCGTGCTGAATTGACGGGTGCCCTAAGCATCCACCATTTTGGGATGCCCAGGCCCTGTCATTGGAATCAGTGGAATCCTGATAAGAAACAAGATGGCCCCTGTGGCCTCTTGCTTTCTATTGCCGGTTACCTTATTTTTCCCGAAGTCCCGGGAAGCCCGGAGTCTGTCCCTTCCCCCTGACTGGCTGTTGGGTGGAAGTTCCATATATGGTGTTGTGGGGAAGTCCAGGACAGACTGGCTGGGGCCTTCCCAATTACTGTATGTTGTGGGTACGCCCGTGGGATGGGACCTGGGTGAATGGGGTGTATGACGAATATGCATTCCGTGTTTTGGGTGTCTAGTATCTGGTGTTTGACACAATGAGACAGCCTTGCCCGAAACTGGTATGAATGCAGTGTGTAGTGCTGAATGGCAGAGTGCTTGTCGGAATCCACATTCTGTGTTGCGAGTGTCTGGATGGAGAAGAATGGCCTGAATGCACCGTGCGCCCGATTGGCTGTCGGACTGCCTGCATGCTCTTCTGAGTGATTGGTTGTCTGAGTGTGACCCCAGCAGAGTGAATGGGAGATCAACAGTATATCTGGGGGCCTCTCACTGATAGAAATCATCCAGAAGCTGAAGTTGAAACTGATGCTTATCTTTGAAGCCCACTGGAAGAATAACTGCTGTTGCTGTCCTTCGCTAATCTGAAAGCTGCTGTGCCTTCAAGAAACTGATCCAAGAGATGACCTGTCTAGTAGACCTCTTCCCGAGCTACACAGGACCATCGTGCACCAGCTGATCTTTGCCAAAGCTTCCTGGTAGACAGACCTACGAAAGGCTGGCGACCAGAGAAGGGGACAGCCGAGGAGAACGAAGAGAAGCACCGGGCAGCCGTCCACCGTCGCCGACTGCCGTCGCAGACCGCAGCACTGCCTTTGCCTAAGAACATTTGATCCAAGGACTCCCTTGATCACCTTCGTCGACCGTTTTCGTCCTGCCAGAGAATGTCAAGGCCACCGACGACTGAGGAGAATCCACCAGTGGGTTTCCTGCAACCTGAAGACCTCAGAGACGCCAACAAAGCTACTGAAGCTACTGAAGCCAGCCGTGGTCATGTCCCGTTCGCTGACCCCAAACGCTGACGACTCAACGCCCTTGCTGGGCCAAAGTTCTTCATTTACTCTTTGCGGCAACGAACACTCATCATCGAGCTGCACCGCACGTCTCTTCTTCACAGGACATTCAAAGCGCTTTCATCAGCAAGCACCGCGAATATCAAAACCTGCTCCCTCAACAACCACCGTTCACATCTTTCTTAACCGAATCTAGATGACTCGCGGCTCCTGCCTTGAAGGAAGTGCGCTCAAGAAGGGCCCGTCGACGACTCACGAAAGAACTCTACTAAACCAGGTACTTTGGGGCAGTAGAACCTTTATAGAAGGAGATAAGACTCTAATAGACAATATATGGACTGGACTTGTAGTGCATCTTCCTTTACAGGTTGCCCAGGTGGCGGGTGGGGGGGTCTTCCTCATACAGAACTGTGTCTAGGTATCAGGGCCAGTATTCTGCCAATTGTCTAACCAACTTGTCTTCCTCCTAAGTCTATGGTTGATCTTGTTTTGTCATGTTGATTTGTATGCTATTTGAACTGAGTACAGTTGATGCATTTTAATGGAATCAGAGTAATCGTGGTACCACCTAGAACTGTATATATTTACCATTTTAGAATTTTCGGAGCACAAAGTGTGTGATTGTGTATATAACGTGAACCTTATTTTTTTATAAAGACTGTTTTCACTAATACAGTGTGTGGACATTCCTTTGTGGGTGCTTGGTGACTACACTGTACTTAAGAACCAGCCCGCATCACCTCCTGAGAAGCTAGGCCTCGATTGTTCGACCATAGCTACCAAATAAAGAATCTTGACTGGGGTCCTCTGTGCCTCTCCTCTGCCCTATAGAGAGCAGGAGTACAGACCGCCCCCTCCAGTCTTTACACTCCCCTAGTATATTCTAATTTATTACTCTACCCAAGGCTGATCCAGAAATTACAAGCTACTTACCAAGTGACTCTTGTACTGATGTCCAGGTCCATTTTCCTATAGACTCCAAAGGAAAACTGTACCCCTGGAATGGAGAATGTCTTTCAAAGCACAATAAAAAATAAAAAAAACTCGGTGACTAACGTACTCCTAATCCATAGTTCCCTTTCCTCCATCCTGTATGGGCGTCCCGCGCGAGTGACGGGAGCGGAACCTCTTCCACCAGAAAAAGACATTTCCCCTTTAAATTTAGGGACGTGCGGGGGCACTGTTAAGTGACTTCAATTCAGTACTCCAACTAAGTCAGTGCCTAGTCTGGGATGCCCAATGAAAGCCCTTATTTATATATTTTTATGACTAGTTCATAAATCTGGATGATAAACCCTTGTTTAACGCCCCTCTCTTGGAATCCCCCTGACCTCACTGAGCCAAGAAGTAGGTTTGTTTTGCAAATTAAAAGATTTATTGAAAAATTAAACAAGATATATATCACACTTTTATAAATAAATTAATATTTAATAGCACACTTATGAATATGACAGTGATAAACAATGGATAATATTACACTAGCACACTTTAATTACTCAGGAGTTGGTATAGAGAGGATAAGGTAGCTGAGAATGCTTTTATAGTTTCAAGGAAATGCAATGCTGGAAAAGAATGCAGCACAGCAATAACTAAGATGGTTTCCACAAGAGATAATATGATCACTTTTTCTTTTGACAATTCACTCCCCCCTATGCAATATGAGGAGATGGAAGGAGAGCACAGAATTTTCAGGAATACAATCAAATTTAATACCAATTCAGTTCCCCCCCCTAGCAAGCTTAGAGCAACAGGGATGATTTTAAAACATGGTCAAGAATAGTTAAATGTGATTTGCAAAGAAGTGAAAATATGCTAAAAATGATTTTAATTCCCTATAGGAGATTCGGGGTAGGTGATAGCTACTTAAGATTGGTTCAGGTCAACACTATCAGTGATTCATGAGGGATTATCAGGTTGAAAACGGATTTCAGCAGTTGCAAGCAAAAAAGAGTGATTTTAACAGGTGGATTACGGAAAAACTATAAGGAGCAGAAAGATACGGACAATATAGTGGAGGTAGATTCTCAAAAATAAAGTAAAGCTCAGAATGACAAATGACACTTTCACAGGTTTGAAATCACAGAATGGACACGATTTCTATGATGCAGTTTTAAATAGGTGGATATGGTTTGAATTAGATTATTTTAAACTAAGAGATGACTATGCACAGTTCTGTGGGTACTCGCACTATAAATTTGAAATAGGCAGTCAAGATCTGGTCATGTTTGGGCTTCACTCGCCAAGGACGGTCTCTGGAACCGGTTCTGCTCACAGCGATCTGGTCTGGGTCTCTGGTTTTGGCAAAAGTTCTGGCCCTGCACAGCGGTCTGGTCTGGGTCTCTGGTTCCAGCAAATGTTCTAGCCAGAAGCTAACAGCACAGCCCGGCTGTTGAATAGTTTGGTTATGTTGATGGATTCTGAGGCCTCTGAAGGATTCAGCTTGTGGACTAGGCCTCTCTGCTACAAGTTCTGAAGTCTGGATTCTAAGTTCTGGTTCTGGAGTCTGGCAAAGCGCTTCGCAAGAAATCAGTTTGAAGTGGAAAGTGAATGTCTCTACCTGGGTCTCGGTGGCTCTTTTTATGTCTTTTGAAAGTGGGTGGGAAGGCTGACTTTCTATGCCCAACCCTCTGAAGATCCTGATAGGCTAAAGGATTTTCTGTGCTCTCATTGGAGAACAGAGTTGTGAGTCAGAGTGTTGCTACATTTTACAATCTATTGAAGAAACGCCCCTTGTCACTTTGCACAAAAATCTATTTTTGATCCAAATGCGTACAATCTTTCTATTATATGGCCAGTTAACATATTTTCTGTAGCGCCAAACCATCCGATCCCTGTCTTTGTAAGATGCTGTGTTCACTTCTGACAGAATTCTGCCCTTTTCATCCAGAACAAAACCTCTAAACCTTTCCAGAATTTACACAAATGTACGCAAGGAATATGGGCATCAGATGATGAAGTGTCAGATTTTTAACATACATACATTTGGAGTAATACCCTATTTCCGCTACTACTCCCCAGAACATACCACAGAGTCCTAACACCTCTTAAAATTTGCACAGAAAAATCACAGGAATAATGATATTATTTACATAATTTTGACACTTCCGTACTATGAATTATCCATCTTTTTAAAATTATGCTCTGGCCCAGATGAGTGTGAATTCAATCTCTTTAAGCCAGGCTTCAGCCAAATGTCACTTTTGTTCCAGTTTTTCTTCATTCAAATCAAACTTACAATTTTGACACATGCAGCTAGAACGCTGATTCTAAGTTCAAAACTATGACATTTAAACAGTTGCAACCTATGTGACACTCCAAAGTAAATCACTAATTTATTTTAAACATTTCGATTTTAGTAGCTTTAAGTCCAATTTCACTTAAGATACTGACATCCACAGCTCAGCCAGTTTTGTTATGAACATTTTAGGCTCTTCATCTTTCCAGATTTGGTATGCACACAAGACTTCATTCTACCAGACGTCTGCTGGTGTTCAGTAAGATTTTTGAATATCTTGCAATGTTTGAAATAGGCATTTTGAGCTTGCATTTAGAGAAACAAATGTGATTTCAAAGCGCTTTTTTGAACTAACAGGCACTGCTGTTTTTCCTTTGGCACCACATTTCACTCATGGCACTTCTGGCCGATCACGCTCGCTCTGGTGGGTGGCAGGTCAGGCGACCATTTTGGTGTGCGCAAAAACTGCGCGGCTTCCTGGATTCTGGCGCAAATGTGGGCTTTTCAGCCATCTTGGATTTTCTAAGCCCACAGCACCAAATGTTGTAGCATAATAGTTGAAACGTGGGTCAAGACACCTGACCGCACGGCCCCAGGAGCGCAGGTTCCTTTATCCACGCCCACCAGTGCCACACCTCAGTCCCCTTTTGACGCATCGGCTGTACTATGCTCTAGAAACCTCACTGGTCTTATTATAGGGGGATGGATGGTGGGATGTATGGAGGAGAGGGGACTATGGACTAGGAGTAAGTTAGTCACTCTGGTGGGTAACACTTAATTACACCTACGTCCCATCCCCTTTCCTCCATCCTGTATGGACGATTACAAATGACAACGCCCTGGGGAGGAGCGCCTGACCCTCTAGGCACATAGATCACGCAGGATTCCTTGTTCGAATGTCGCATCTACCTTGGCACTGGTATCCAAACAGTAGTGTTTACAAAAGGCCCAAGGCGTGGCCCATGCTGCCGCCCTGCTGATCACCTGCCAGGGAATATGGAGCTGGAAGGCGACAGCAGTCGTCTCGTCTCTTACCGCATCCGTATGCTTGCCCTGCGGCGGATCCTTGCGTTGCACCTTGTATGCCTCCTTGCCTCCTGGACCGCTACCGTCAACCTTCGAGCTACGGATGACTTGGAGGCTTGCTGCCCAGGCATGGAGCCTCCAAATGTTACAAATGACAAAGGGTCAGACTTGTGGATGCCCTTCTTTCTGTCCAGATAGAATTTCAATGCTCTCCTGACATTGAGACAGTCGAATGTTTTCTCTGCATCTTCCTTAGGGTCCAGGAAGAATGTGGGGAGCATAATCTCATTGATATGGAAGGATGATACCACCTTCGGAAGAAACCTGGGGTGCGTGCAGAGCACAACCTTGTCTTTGTGAAATCTAGTGTATGGTTCTGAGGCGAGTAACGCCTGGATTTAGTTCACTCTGCGAGCTGATGTAAGACCAACCAGAAGGACTATCTTCAGGGTAACCAACCTGAGGTCTGCTGTAGCCATGGGTTCAAATGGTTTGTGGGCTATAACACCATGTTAGGTCCCCATAGGGATGCTAACGTTTGACCAGAGGGTAAAGCCTGGTCAACCGCATCCGGTGTTTCTTTACTACCGGATTGGCCAAAGACAGGATAAGAGTCAAAGCTCCTGAATGCACAGATCGCGGCAAGGTACGTTCCGCAGGTATCGACCTGGACGCCAGACCTGGCAAGATAGGCAGAGAATGATATTTGGTCGAGGATGCAGGTCAGTGGGCTCACCCCATTTTCCGTTGCCCAAAAGCAGAATCTCGTCCATTTACTTTTGTACTGCTTGCATGTGGCCTGACTCCTGCCACTCTGAATGATCTCCAGATTGTCGCTGGACAACGCAAGGCACTGGAGCGTTGGCTTCTCAGGAACCAGGCCTCTAGGTCTAGCCTCCCCAGAGAGGGGTGCACAAGTGTAGTGGGTGGGAATGCATTTGCCCACATCCCATCCCAGGGTATCTGGAGTGAGTCCCCTAGAGAGTTGCAACCCATTCGTCCCCAGGACACATTGCTGACATGTCCGATTATGTACTGTAGCCAACAGGTCTGTTGTTGGGTGGCCCCATCTGCTCAACACTTCCTGGAGTACTCTCCCATTCAGCTGCCACTTGTAATTGTCAGCGGCCAGGTGACTGAGCCCGTCTGCTTCCAGGTTGGACTCTCCCGGAAGGTGGACCGCCGAGAGCCACACTTTCTGGCTTCCGTGTGTCATTTGTAATCACCCATTCCCAGATCTCCAGGGTACACACGCACAGTTGCAGGGATCTGGTGCCCCCCTGTTTGTTGATATAGAACTTGCAGGTTGTGTTGTCTGTCTGGCTGCACACTAACCTGCCCTTGATGGTGGGTAGAAAGGACACGAGGGCCAACTGTATAGCCATAAATTACAGCCAGTTGATGTGATTCTGCCGGTCGGTCGAGGTCCAGAGGCCATGTACCAAGTGCGTTCCCAGGGTGGCTCCCCACCCATGGAGTGAGGAATCAATGGTAATGGTGTACTCTATGGGTAGAACAGTCTGCCCACCAGGATGTTCGCCTCCTGTTGCCATCATCTGGAGGTCATGGTCCAGATGTTGTGGGATAGAGACTGGGGAACCCTGATGGCCCGATTCCTGATCCCAAAAATTTGCAAAATGCAACAGGAACCTCCTCATGCAGAGCCTGATATATGGGACCACCAGGAGACATGCTGCTAGTATGCCGAGAAGGTGTTGATACCACCAGGCTGTGGTGATTGACCTGCTGTGAAAATGGGAGAATGCAGATCAACTTGTCCCACATGGGGAAAACGCTCTACTTCTGTGTGTTCCACAACATGCCCAGAAATCTAGCGCCTGTATGAGGGTGAGCTGAGACTTTTGGTAGTTGATCGAAAAATCCCAGGTCGAATAGGGTAGAGATGAGCCTGTCCGCAGAGTCTCGAACCTGCTCCACAGAAGAACCAGACTAGCCAGTCGTCGAGGTACGGGTAGACGTGCAACCCCTCCAACCTGCAGAGAGCCGCCACTGCATTCATGAGCCCCGTGAATGCTCTCAGAGCAGAGTTTAACCCAAAGGGCAGAACCTTGTACTGGAAATGCAGGCCCATGACCTGGAACCTGAGGAAGGCCTGGTGAGGCTGCACAATGCTCAGGACCTCCACCAGAACTCCTGCTTCAGGGAGATCCTTCTGGGGCTGGGGCATGGCCAGGTATTCCGACTGGCCGGCAATCCTGTCATGGAAGGCTTTTGAGGAGGAAGAAGTGTCCTGCTGCTCCTCGTTTGTGTCCTGCTGGTCCTCTATCCCCAGGGGCGGAGGGTGGCGCCAGTCACCTTTCGAGGCTCATCTGTGGTGACTGTTTGCACCTGCAGCGGGGCTGGTGGAGCCTCTGGAATGGGCTGCTGCGGAGGTGGAGCTACAGGAGGGAGCATGGACTGTGTTGTCATGGGTTTCGCCGGTGAAGCCGGGGGCAACATGTCCTTAATAATGCCCCTGAGAATTGAGCCCATTTGTGGGGACCGCATGAGGGACATGAATTTGACAAAACACCTGTCCTCACCGGCTGGCTGTGCACAATCCTGCACAGGGGGCAGGGGCGAATATGCCAGCTGCCTCCCCAGCCCTTGTCCGTACATGGGGTCACTGTAGCTGGAATCCGAGACGTTGGGGTACGACGTGGGCCAGATGACGGGTGTCAGTGGCACCCAGTCTGCCCTAGGATCAAAACGTATCCTTTGTTGATCGCCGGGCTGGTGGGCCTCCATGCCTGCCTGCAAGTCTTCCCGACTTTGCTGATCGGGAGTGGCAGCCATTTTGTCTCGAACCACACCATTTTGTCCGCGCCTTAAGCACGTGGACCTGTAGCCGGCGTGTTCCCGGGCTCGACCTGCATGCCTGACTGCACCGGTTCGGCCCCACCCTGCACCTCAGGTGTACGCCCGGTAAGCTGTGCACCCTTGGCCTCCCGGCCAGTGGTGCTGGCCGTGCGGTCAAGCGGCCCCCTTGGGTAAGGACCCGGTATCAGGGCAATGCTTCTCTGGATGAGTCCCAGTGGTAGTAGAGTCTCCAGGCCCCTGGGCTGTGGGAACGGTAGGGACCCTTGGACCCCTCAGCCATGAAATGCGTGCACCTCTGTGCTCCCAAAGCCGGTGCGAGGGCCGGACTGACACCTCCCACCTGAGGGCTTTCCCAAGAAGAAGTCACCTCTGCAGGGTACTTTTGAAAATAACGCACCTGCCGTCTTGGTCTTCCTCCATTCCTCCAGACGTAGTCCTTGATGTTCTGAGGATGCCTGTTGAACAGTTCCATCCAACGCTCGAGTCAGTGTTTAAGCAACCTAGCTGTGAGGGAGAGGCACGCGGAGCCTCCGTCCCAACCGTGGTCCTCACAAAGGCATTAGAGACAGAGTGCGTGGGGATCTGCTGTAGGGAAGGAACCGTCACACGACAGACACTTGCAAAATCCTGTCGAGGACATACGCCGGGACAAACTAGGGCTTTGGTGGCAGGTGTTCCCAAATCTGTATAAGAAAAAGATAAGATACTGGGGAAAGAGCATGGAATTACGAGGCTTGAGACCTCACCCAGGAGCACCGGTGGAGAGGTCAGTTCCAGTTGACGCGGAAAATAGGACTGGGGTGTGACTGCAGTGGTAAGGGAGGTAGTGTTAAGGGAGCCTGTACTCCTGGGGTCGTGCCTGCGCGCGCCAGTAAATTTAAAGGGGTAATGTCTTTCTGGTGGAAAAGATGTTCCTTCTTCAAACTATGGGGCTAGTCCCTCTCTGGAGACATGAAGTCAAGGGGGCCTTGATGCGTCAAAAAAAGGTACTATGGAGACTGCCTTTAATAGATAACATAGGCAGATATGGCATCTGGGGGCCCCAGCAACAATATTTTTAATCAAGGGGGTACAGCATAAACATTTTTTGAATACCACTGCACTAGGGCGAGTACATTGCGCTTACTAGCCCATCATGCCCCCTTACTCAAAAACGTATAAATACATTATCAAGCATGACAGAGCCAGGTGCCTGAACACAAAACAAACCTCAAAGGGACTCTGGAAAGCCAGCCTACCAGGGTCTTGCTAGCAGAGCTGCGAGCTACCTAGAAGCAGTACTGGGAGTAAGCTGCAAGTCCACCTCCTGTCCTCCATACCCTTCCCGAGCCTGAGAACATAGTTTTAGTGTATGTGGAGAAACCTTTGCCTTGGCTATATGCCAGAGACAGACTGAGGCCAGTCAGACTCGCCCAAATACCTATCCGATCAGATATGTAATTCAGGAGACGATCCCAGAACCAATAAGTATTCCTCCACTCTAACCCAAGAGACTTCCACTGAAACAACTCCCTAAAGTGTGGACAAAGACATCAAAACGACATGCAAACTACCAGAACATCGCAGGGTCCACTAAACAAAACCAGGAAGAGAAGCTCTATCATGTTGCTTTACAGGATCCTGTAAGGGTGGAGTATTCCTGCAAACACTTGCAACAGAACCAGAAACATGAAGCAGAATATTGCAAATAACGCTAAAAGGCAGGACCTCATCAAGGGATGTGTCCCCCAGGATCAGAGCTGAGAGGAGAGTGGGGTGTCCACCCTCAGACAGATACCACAGCATTTTTTTTTTACAACTTTATTTAACTTTGCACACAGATTAAGCAGTTACATTTGCGAACATTCAATTTCGGTGAACATAATACATGTATTGGCCGATTTTACATTACATTTACGTCAACAGGGGCAGGTAAATCTGCCAGGTATTGCTTGTACCGTGCCCATATATTCCTAGGTTTAGAGGGGGTCATTACTGAGTCTATATACAATTCTTCGGTGTCGTTAGCCCACATGTCACTGTTCCAGTCCTCTACTGTTGGCAGCCGAGCGTTTTTCCACCTCATCAATATGACCCTTTTTGCCAACAGCAGACTTAAATTGAGCAGTTTTTGCCAAGTTGGGTTCATTTTCCCCAATCGCACCTAATATACACAACTGCGGTGTCCATTCGACCGGTTGGTCCGCCATCTTATCTAGCGCTCCACAAACCCCGGCCCAGTATTGACTCAGTTCTACACAGTCCCACAGCATATGGTATATGTTAGCATTTTCAGATTTACATCTTGGGCAATTGCCAGAGAGAGCAGGGTATAGACGCTTGGGTTTCACTGGCTTGTAGTGGGTTCTATGGATAATTTTATAGTGGATCAATTTGAATCTAGAGTTGCATGATATCAGCTTAGTCAGTGTACAGATCTGGGACCAATCCTGTTCTATCGGCTGGTCCAGATCCCGCTCCCAACCGGCCTTTGCAGCGTGGGGTGGTTTTGGGCGTGTTTGCATTATAGTTTTGTAGAGAGTGGAGGCATGTAGCCCAGTCGGCAGCATGTTGTGCCTGCGCTGCCAGGTACTACAATCCACGTCGGGAGCCATTAGGCCGCCTCTGGGATACGTATCTGTTAGCACCCTCCAGCTCAGCCTCGAGTGGCCTCCCCATACAAACACTATGCATGCACTATTAATTCTGGAGAATAGTGCGCGACCCGGCCACACCGGTACTGTACTGAACAGATAGAAAAGCTTAGGCAAAATGATCATTTTAATTAATGCTATCCTCCCCATCATTGATATAGGAAGGGCATTCCAGCGCTTTATTTTGGTGCAAAGTGCATCTGCCAGTGAGCTGTAGTTCAGTGTTCGGGACAGTTGAGCGGATCTGGCGACAGCAGCGCCTAGGTAAACAATGTGTAATGGGTTCCATATGAGGCCGTGGAGGTTTTTGGGCTGCATGGTGGCATCTGTGAGCGGGAATATCTCTGACTTATTGGGATTTAGGCGAAGACCTGAATATTCGCCGAACTCTTTCACTGCAGCCAGCACCTTGCCCAATGTGCGGTCTGGGTTCTTCAGGTATAATAAAATATCATCCGCATAAAGCGTTATAATATGTGGTTTACCTTCAAGCCATATCCCGAATGTGCTATAACGGAATCTGAGTATGTCCGCAAGGGGTTCAATAACCAGGGCGAAGAGTAGCGGGGAGAGTGGGCAGCCCTGCCTGGTGCCCCCAGTAGTTCAAGTATGTCCGTGAAAGACCCATTAATTCTGATCTTAGCGTATGGCCGCATGTAAAGAATTTGTATCCACTTTATGAAGTTTCGTAACACCCCGAACAGGAATGGCCATGAGACAGTGTTGAATGCTTTCCGCATGTCTAAGGAGACCGCTATTCCTTGGGTTTCTGGGGGTATCGTGGCAATGATTTGGTGGCATCTCCTTATATTCGTTGCCGTAGATCTGCTCAATATAAACCCAGCCTGATCTTCATGTATCATATATGGCATCAGTGGTGTAAGCCTTGTTGCTATTATTTTGGCCAGGATCTTGGCATGAGTGTTTATTAGGGATAGAGGTCGGTATGACCCACAGTCCCCAGGGGGCTTCCCTGATTTCAGCAGGAGTGTAATTATAGCTTCCCTGGTGGTTTCGGGGCGTTCTCCTGCGTCCAGTGCCTCCATCCATACAGCGTGGAACCTGGGAACCAGTTCACTACTAAACTCTTTATAAACTCAGCACTTAGCCTGTCTGAACCCGGCGCTTTCCCGTTGGGGAGAGCTTTTATTGCATCAAGTATTTCAGGTTCGGTGATGGGTGCCTCCAGTGATTCCCTAGTGGTATCCGCTAAAAGGGTTGTGGGTATCGGGGCTAGGTAGCTCTCAATCTCGGCATCTGTTACAGTGCTTTGCGGGGAGTATAGGTCTTTATAATAAGCATAGAAGGTCTCCTTCAGTTTGTCTTGGTCGGTGGATACCGTGCCATCAGGCATCTGTATGCAGGGTATGGTTGTGGGGCCATTCTCTACACGTACTGTTCGTGCTAATAATTTCCCCGGGCGTTCCCCTTCCCCATATCTACGTGCAGCAGCTGGTCAATCAAAGTATCTCACCTCTTGTTCTGCGGTCCCGGTGTATTCGTCTAAGTTGGTCTTTAATTCAGAGCTGAGCTGGGGTGACAGGGAGGATGCATACTGTGATTGCAGGGACTATATTTGAGATTCTAGTCTAATTAACCTATTCCTAATGTCTGAGGATTCCGCCCTCCACGGATATTGAGTGACCTCTGATGCAGACTTTGAACGCCTGCCATAGTATAGACTGGGTCGAGACAGAGTGTTCATTGTTATCGAAGTAGTCCTGTATATATTGTTTCATCGAGTTGTTATAAACCAGGTCTTTCAAGGCCGCAGGCTTGAATCTCCAAGGTGGTCTGGAGATGACCCGACCAGGGATTCTTAGTGTCAGCTGTATCGGTGAGTGGTCTGAGTACGCTTGGGTGTATATGGGAGTCTGTGACCCATGCCATGCTGTCTCCATCTATTAGCCATAAATCTATCCTGGAGTGCATGTCATGGACTGTGGAGTAATAGGTGTATTCCCTACTGCTAGGATTCAATGTCCTCCAGGCGTCTTTTAGTTGTAGATCAGCCATATGTAGGTGTATTGCTTGTGCTGCTTTAGTCAGTGTTCTAACTTGCGTAGATGTGCGATCAAGATGTACATCTAATATTGTGTTAAAGTCCCCGCCACATATACCCCGGGCTGTCGGGTATCTTGCCAATTTTTCAAACGCTGAGGCACAGAAGTCTGGTTGGTCAATATTCGGATCATACAAGTTTTGAAAGACAAATTCTTTATCATATAGATTGCCATGAAGCATGACCTATCTCCCCCCCGGGTCACACTCAACATCAATACATTCAAAGGACAGTGTTTTGTGAATCAGAATTGCTACCCCTCTCGCCCGGCTGGAGTATGTCGTGAAATACTGATGTGAGCCCCAGTTCGGCATCAGTTGTCCTCCTTGTCGCGGACCAGAGTGCGTTTCCTGTAGGAAGACCACCCTGGCAGCATGCCTATTGAGGTAGGCCAGGATCTTCCTCTTAATCTTAGATCCCAGACCCCTTACATTCCAGCCAAGCATATTAATGTTGCCTTTGTCTAAGCTAGCCATTGTCAATGGGGTGTTCACAGCCATGTGGTCCCTTATAATCTGCCATTGTGAGATGGAATGTCGACATGTCTGACATCTGTGTGCTTTTTCTTTTATAACAAAACCCTGTAACTCCCGTGTAAGGCCCTCCCCCCACCCTCACAGTTCCCCAAACTTCAACTGTGCCATTAGATATCCATCCCTCCCCACCCAACAACATTTCAAGCACCTGCTACAGGGGGGGGGGGGGCTGCGGCGTCTCCAGAGCCCAAGCGAGCTTTACTTATAGGTATCGTGTCCGGTTTACGCACGTTGTTCTCGCACATCCTAATGACTTCTGGGACGGTGTTTCCATTGCAGATTAAACATGTACATTCTACTTTAGCATCCCAGATGCGGGCCTCCAGGGTGGAAGCCTCTGGCGTTGCTGTTCCTTTTCACTTCAAGAACGGGGTGAGAATATTTAGGCCTCAGTCTTGTTCAAATCGCCCACACTTTAGTCTGTCCCATGTTTAGAGGAATATGCGTTTCTATAAAGTTCGCTGCTTCTTCGGGAAATGTGAAATAATATGACTTGTTTTGATGCTGGATTTTGAGCCTGGCGGGGTAGAGCATTGCGTATTAAACTTGCCGTTCGCGTAGCATTTTCTTGAGGTCTATAAATAGCTTCCTTTCCTGTTGGACCGCCAGAGTAAAGTCTGGAAAGATGCAGATAACATTTGCTTCTCATTTGAGCTCCTGTTTTTCTCTGGCGGTTTTAAGGATCAGGTCTCTATCCCTGTAGTTTATCATGCGCGCTATGATGGGCCTGGGGTATGCCCCGGGTTTTGGTTTCGGGGCCAGTGATCTGTGCGCCCTCTCGACTATGAACATCGGTGACCATCCGGGATCATCCAATAGTGTGCGGAGGAGGTCTTCCACTGCCTTCTCCATTGATCCTTTCATGGCCCCTTCTGGAACGCCAATAATGCGGATGTTGTTTCTCCGGGATCTTGCCTCCAAATCTTCACATTTGGACTTCACCGTTCCAAGTTCAATAGCCATTGTGGATACCGTGGTTTTCAGGGCCTCTAAATAGTCCTCCGTGCCAGATATCCTAGATTCCGCCTCTGTCATGCGAGTGGTTGTCTTGTCAAGTTGTGTTTTAATGTTGGCGACACTTGCCGTGATCCCATCCAACTTGTCCATGAGTGTAGCCGGGGGTGCCTGCTTCTCATGCACCGGCGTTTCCGGGTCCGTCTCGGGCTCCGTTTCCCTCTGCATTGCGGTCGTGTATTTGTCGATGGTTCCTCTGCCTTTCTTCGGGCCAAAGTTCTTGGGCATCGTCTCCGGAATGGGAGATGTGGGTTATCCAGGCGCTCAATGGGAAGGCCGTGTTAGTTCCACCACAATTCGCTCTACGCTATATCTTCTCGCCGCTACCGGCAACCCGGTGCCCGCGGCGGTGGAATCAGTGCCCCGCCGCAGCTTTATTACAAGGGTCAGATGTTTCTCCCGGTTCTGTCATATATGGACGAATGGAGCACTAGTTTCGGCGCGCAGATGGTCAACAGCTCCTGGGGATCGAGGCCTGCGCAGGCGGTGCAGGGAGCCCTCCTACGGCCCGCCGATATGCGAAGCTCCAAGCTCTTAATAAGCTGAGTTTTTTAACCACCTGTCCTGCAGTCCCCGAGCCCGCAGGGTATAGCTGGGTGGCTTGCTGGTTGTAATGCGTGAGCGGATTTACACGCTGGGAGCAGGAAGGGCCTACCTCCTCAAATGCGGTCCGATCTCAGAGCAGACTGTCACCCGTCCGGGCCTCTCAGGCGAAGGCGACGGCAGGGGGGCCAGCGGGCGGTCCACGATGTCCGGGGCAGCCGCGGCTTTCTCCCGCTGGATGGATGGCAGGAGCGGCCCGATGCCGCCGCACCCGCCGCCACGGGCGGGGCTCCTCTCACGTCCCACCGGTCGCCGACTCCCTGGCCGCCCACGGATCATCCAGGCCTCCATCTCTGGAATCCCCGCACCTATCAGCCTGAAATTTCATGTGGGCAGTCTGAAGATATTGTTACCCGTTCTCTGCAAAAATCGCGGATAACCGGTGCCTGCAAATTATCTTTTCTGGCTTTGCGGCCCTGGGTCTAGCCGGAGCTCCCACCAGAGCCGCCATTTTCTCTCGTGCGCAACAGCGCCCCCAGATACCACAGCCTTTAAAGTTTTGCAGACCCAGAGCAGCTGGAGCAAGTGAGGGAGAATGGAGCCAGAGCCAATGCTGAAACTCCACACAAATAAAGGGCAGGCCCAGCCAATCGAGGGCAGGACTCAGGAAGTGAGGAAAATAAAAAGCTGGTAGTGCAGGAGCAGGCTGCCAAAGGAACGGAAGCAGTCTGGACTGCCAGGAGAGTGCAGGAAAGCTAAGAACCTGGAGATGGCTTGGAGGCCTGAGTGAGATGGGAAGCCGGGAAAGCCAAAATCCCTCAGATCCCTGGGGAAGCTTACCATATGAAGCTCCTGACCCTTAGAGTGCAGAGGCACCTTGGTGGCTGAGTAGACTACCCATCCTTTCAGATCTGTGATTGCTTAACTGTAAGCCGGCGTTATATTCCTGAAATAAGAATTGGGAGCTGCATCCAGCAGCACAGAAAGATTCTGCCATCGCCCTTAAAGAACATGAATTAATCCCTATCCGAGGAGGAGTTTTCAAAATGTTGTAGTTTTCCAGGACATAAGAAAATACACAGCAGCCAATGGAGGACTCCTGCTGACAACAATTATGACAGGTGAGAAAAGCCCTTGGCCACTTGTATAACAAACACATGAGTGGCCAGATATGGCAGCAGAACACACTGCTACATTTTAACCAGGTATTTTCCAGAGTAACACCATAATATGACATGCATTACTTACCGTAATAGCATTTCTGATGATTGCATCTGGTTAAATTCACATGCTGTGCATGTAGTCCGACATCTAGTGGTAACCGCAGAGTATTGCATCTCGTCTTTCGAGGATCGAAAGGGGACGTCAACATGGGCGTGCCTGTAACACTAGTCCTAACGTGACGTATAGAATACCCAAAATCCCTCACGCGTCGAAGTCCCTCCGATTGTATCTTTGTCTGCTGTGAGGGAGCCTTATGACTATCGTGAGTACAGAAAGAGAGAAGAAGTATTAAGATGTCTATGTTCCTTCCATCCGAACACTGAGGAAGGGTGGGCACATGTGAATCCAAGCAGATACATTCATCAGAAATGCTATTACGGTAAGTAATGCAAGTCTTCTGATGCTTGTGCTTAGAATCACATGCTGTGCATAGACTAGCGAGCGGTACCCGGAGTTGGTGGTGGGATGTGAGAAGGAACAGTAGTGAAAAGATGTCTTAGTACGGCTTGTCCCACCTGAGAATCAGACCTAGAGTGAGTGACTAGGCAATGGTGTTTTGTAAAGGTGTGTACAGAACTCCAGGTTGCCGCTTTACAAATGGACTTGAGAGGGACATTTGCAATGAATGCTATGGAAGCCCCAGTGCCCCGAGTAGGGTGTGCTCTAGGCTTGAAGGGCAGATCTCCCTTGGCAAGAGCATAACAGTGTGATGCAATTGACAATCCACCTTGAGATGGCTGATTTAGAGACAAGGTCCCCCCTCTCTAGCAGCTGCCACTGAAACAAAAAACTGGTTTGTTTTCCTTAGTGGTTTAGTCCTTTCCAGATAGTATATGACTGCCCTGCGCACATCGTGTGTGAAGGCTTCTTTCCACCACGTTCGTGGGGTTCTGGAAGAATGTGTGTAGTTCTATAGACTGGTTCACATGGAACTTTGCAATGAATTTGGGCGCAAACTGTGGGTGAGTGCACAGAACTACTTTATCTCTGAATTGTGACAAAAGAGTCCAGAATTGAAAGGGCCTGTAGTTCACTGACTCTCCTTATAGAAGTGACTGCCATTAGGAAGGCGGTTTTGTAAATGAGTCCCTTGAGGCTTGCCTTGGGTATAGGTTCAAAAGGAGACCCCATAAGTCTGGTTAATAACATATTTAGGTCCCATCCGGGAGTCGGGTTATAAATAGTGTGAATTCTTTTAAACCCTTCCATGAAAGCTTTAATTACTGGGATCTTTCACCACGACACCTTTTGCTGGGACATGGTGTAGGCTGAAAATGCAGCTAAGTGGACCTTCAGGGAATTAAAAACTAGACCCGAGTCTAGTAGGTGAGTCCGGAATAGTACAATATGAGTAGGAGAGCAGTCAATGGGATTGATGCTCTTAGAATTGCACCAGATGACGAAGCATTTCCATTTATTGGAGTAGCAATGTCTGGCGTTAGGCTTTCATGCTTCTCGAAGCATATCCATGCAACTCTGAAGAAGTTGGAGATGCCCGAACTGTATGACCTCAGGAGACAGGCCGCCATGTTGAGAAACTGCGGGCACGGATGAAGTGTTTCCCTCTTGTCCTCAGGTAGCATGTTGTATGGGCAAGGCAGTTTCATCACAGGAGAGAGAGAGAGAGACATCTCCATCAGATGGGAGAACCAGGGTTGGCGGGCTACCAATATCATGGTGACTGGTTCCTGGTGCATTTTGTGCACTATCTTGTTGAGTAGGGGAGTCCGGGGTGAGGGGGGGCAGCGTAAACAAATTTCCCTGACCATGTTATCCAGAGACCGTTCCGATTGGATCGGTTCTGAGGGTACCTGGAGGTGTAATCTGGGCATTGTGAGTTCTCCAGAGTTGCGAACAAGTTGATCTCTAGGAAGCCCCATTCTGTGAAAACATTGAAGACAATGTCTTTGTGTAGTTGCCATTTGTACTTTAAGGGTAGTGGGAAGTCTCTGCTGAGCACATCTGCCAGAAGATTGAGTTCCCCTGGAACATGTTGAGACAGTAGGAACATCTTGTGTTTGAGAGCCTACTTCCAAATGTTCTGTGACAGTTTGGATAGCCCTGGAGAGCGAGTGCCCCCTTGCTTGTTCAGGTAGCACATGGCCATGGTACTGTCCATAAGGACCAGTACTGTCTTTCTTGCAACTCTGAAAAGCCTTGCGGGCTTTGAACACTGCTAACAGCTCCAACAGGTTTATGTGGTTGGAGGCTACTGCTAGGGACCAAACGCCGTGCAGGTCTGCTGAAGGAAGTGAACTCCCCACCCCGTGAGAGATGCATCCGTCGTGAGAGTAGTTTCTCCTGCGAGGGTGGTGAAGGTTTTCCTCTTTAAGAGGTTTTCCCTTGACCACCACTGCAGAGAGAGAGAACGAGGGCTGCCGAGACAATCACTAGATCGTCCCACTGTCCACTGGCCTGACACCACTGGCTGTTGAGCCACTCTTGCATGGGGGGCACGCGCAAACGTGTGTGAGGGACTAAATAAATGCCATCAGCCCCAACAGTCGCATGTCCTTGCGTACCGACACTTCTCGACTAGCTACATACTGAGGGATCTGAAACAGCATGCTTTGGACCCTCTCATTGGAGGGGAAGATGAGGCAGTCTTGTGTCCGAATTAGGGCCCCCAGAAACTGTTTGACTTGGCTGGTGTCTAGGCTCGACTTGCTCTCGTTTATGGAGAATCCCAGAATGAAGAGTAGGCCTTTAGTCTGTTGGGTGTTTGACAGGCATGTTCCGTAGGAATCCCTTGTTATTAGCCAGTCGTCGAGGTAAGGATATACTGGAATGGACTGCCTGCGCAGGTGAGCTGCTGCAATTGCTAGCACCTTCGTAAATACTCTTGGTGCTGAGGCGATGCTGAAGGGAAGAACCTTGAATTGATAGGGTGTTAAGTAGAATCCTGTGAAGTTCCCTTAGGGAGCACTACAGAAGATTAAGACTACAGGTATATGCAATAAATCCGCTTTGGTATCAGTCTGTACCACAAAGATTTAGTTGGTAGCTGTGGCTAAGCAGTCAGGTTTATCTCATGAGCAGTATTCAGGGTTTACACAATAGGACTACAATACTATGGAACAAGGAAACACTGACCAAAGCTTTGTATCAAAAAGAATATATATTTATTTTACTCACTCTGATGTTCACACACAAATCACTATTATTTAAAGTAAGTTAAAACAGTCAGGAAAAGTATACACAACTCCCTATTTAAATTGTAGACAAGTTTGAGCAAGAGTGAAAACTGAGCAAAACTGCACAGTGTTAACTAAGCAGAAATGGCACTCTAACAATTTCTTAAGAGGGAGGAAAGAACAAGTTACACAGGTTTAGACTCCTAAAACACACCAGCAACACTTCCCAATTGGATTGTGAACAAGTTGAGCAAGGCAGCACTTTAGCATCAACAGTACTTTGGTGAAAACAGAACAAAATGGCACTTCAGCAACATATAAAGGGGAAGGAAAGATGGTTATAAGAGTTTTAGGTGCACCAACACATTCCTTGAAGAGAAACAATCTAGAGAAGGCAGTTGTAACAGATTTAGCCAGAGTCAAGAGGCTTGTGCCAGAGTCAGTGGTACAAGGCAAAGTGCGTAGGTTCAAAATGTTCTAGTAGCTGCAGTCAAGTCTTTGTTAAACGATTGAAAAGACGGTTGCAGGACATAGAACGATAATGTTAGACGAAAAGGTGGCCAGCCCAGAAGGTAAGTAAAGGATTTAAAACACCTTTAGCAATACCCAAACGAAACGGGAGGCCTGGCGGAACAATGTACCTTGAAAGTGGAAAAGGCTCCTGCGGTGGCAGTAGATCCTGGCAGTTCCTGCAGTTCGGGAGATCCAGCAGAGGAAGAGAGGCTCTCGTCGTGGAGGAAGGTTTGAGTTACTGCACTGCCCAGGGATGAAACCAGCCACGGTGCTGCCAAAACGGAATAAAAAGGTACGCTCCTTTAAATCGCAGTCGTGGTGGACAGGTTCCTGGCTATCTGGTCTCCTAGTGCTTGGCACTGGCGATTCGACCAAGGTAGGTCCTGGAAGGCGATTGGCGAACTGGTTAACCCCACCAGCTCAAGGGAAGAAGACTCTTGCAGGCGAAGATGTTCTCGAGTCGTTGGAGAACAGTGGTGAGGATCTGCAGCAGGGCTTCACCAGTGGTTCAGTCATTGCAGATGTCTTTGGCTTCTTAGTTCCAGTGGTCGACGTCTTGTCCTCCAGTCCTCAGGAACCTGCTTTTATGCAGCAAAACCCACATTCATACTGCCTAGCTGTCACTCACACAGTGGGGTGGCTATCCTGGCGGGATAATCCCCTAACCTATCAGGACAGAGTGCGACTTTGGTTGCCTAGGTAACCCTGTCCAGGGTGCCTATTCCCCCTCCCACACATCCTGTCTACCCCAGACTCAGTAGCGTCGAAAGGAGGACTTCTGTGCAGAAGCCCGCCAAAAGGACGAACAAAGGATCCCCGACCTGGGTTAGGATTTCAGAGAAAGACACGAGAAAGAAATATTATTAAAGTTCTGGCAATAAAAACCTACCGGAGTAGTTAATATTAAAATAAACCAGCGGTATGTTAGAGGCTGGCAGTAAAAGTGGTAGCCTCGAACAATGGGAAAATCCCATAGGGAAATATTTGCAGTCGAATATTTACGGTAGTAACCACTGCCACCAGCCAGAAACTTGGAGAGAGGGACTGTACGGTACCCCCTCGAAAATGAACACTAGGGAAAAACTATTAACCCTTTCCAGTACTTCCATAGTAAGATGGGTTGTACTGGTTTAGTTCATAATTATTGACTAGTAAAGTCAATGGGGACTTTACATGACCTGGGAGACAGTAGTCAGTCCCAGGGTATGGAGTCTATGTTTGGGGGTCGCTACGACACCCCTGTGGTACTGCACTGAGTGTGCTGTGTACTACACATGTTAAAAAGATGATTCCTGTGAGGGTGAGAAAAATCCCATAGACCATAAGCACACAAGATAGCGTAGAACATACACTAGCAATCTGTCTAAGAGTGGGAAAAAAAGGGTCTCACTCTTGGGAGAAAAAAATAAACCCTTCAAATCCAGCAAAGCTGCTGGGGGACTCTATAGGTAAAGGTAGAAGAGAATTCTCCCCAACAAGCACCCCCCTCCCCCCGAAGACTAAGGGACAGGAGGATCCAATCCACTCCTGGATGAGTCTCTTACCTCTAGTTGGTTAAAAACATCCTAGAGAGACCATCAGCATTTTGGTGGTGACATCCTGACCTGTGCTCAATGGTAAAATCAAACCCTTGGAGGCAGATTGACCATCTTAACAGTTTTGGGTTTTCCTCTTTCATTTGCATTAACCATCTCAAGGGTTGGTGGTCAGTCTGAATGGTGAAAGTAGAACCATACAAGTATGGCCTAAACTTCTTCAGAGACCACACAATAGCAAAACATTCTCACTCAATAGTTGCCCACCTTGTCTCAGGTTCCTTCAGTTTCCTACTGATGAAGCAAATGGGGTGTTCCCTACCTTTCCCATCCAGTTGACTAAGGACTACACCTAGACCTGTATTGGAAGCATCTGTTTGCACAATGAAGGGTTGGTGGTAGTCAGGAACTCTTACAACTGGAGCTTGACAAAGGGCTCTTTTCAGGCTTTCAAAGGCCTGATTGCACTCCTCATTCCATTTGACCTTTTTAGGGAACTTAGGAGAGGAGATCACATTCGGTGGAGAAGCTATGGTCCCATAGTTCTTAATGAAATTCCGGTAATACCCAGTGAGACCTAAGAAGGCCCTCACCTGGGTTTGAGTAGTAGGTGTTGTGCTTTTGACAGGCAAACAGTCACCAGTGTTTATGTCATGCTGGCCCCAGGGGGTCAAGCCTGGTGAAAGTGAAAACAAGGGGGCAAATTGGTTTAACAAAACTTTGCACTCCTCCTGTTGTTCAGAAGTCAGATTAGAAGAGAGATTAACTCCTATTTGCTCATCTAAAGGTTCGTCTCTGAGAAGGTCAGGCAGAGGTTCACTCTCCTCCTCCTCTCAAGCTGAAGCTAGAAGCAACGCTCCAGGTTGGTGTGAAGGACTCTGGGAGCCTCCTTAGGATTGCCTAAGTCCACCAGAGAGTTCACCTCTCCAAGTTTTCCCACAATGTTGAAGGGTCCAATCCACTTGTCCTGCAAGGCCCTCTGCCTTGTTGGCACAATAACAAGAACTAGCTGGTCATGAGCGAACTCAACCATGTTGGCCTTCTGGTCATGCCAATGCTTAACCAGAGCCTGACCTGCTTTCAAGTTATCACTTGCCTCAGCCGTCATGTGAGACATTCTCCTCCGGAGTCCTATCACATAATCAGTCACTAACTGGCTTGGAGGAAGGAGCACTCTACAACCCCTCTTTGATCAGGGCCAATGGACCTCTTACCGGATGGCCATAGAGAAGTTCAAAGGGACTGTAACCCACTCCCTCCTGAGGGACTTCTCTATATGCAAAGAGAAGGCATGGCAGTGGGAGATCCCACTTTTTCTTAAGGGGGTCCTCCAAAGCGCCCATCATGCTCTTCATGGTTCTGTTGAACCTTTCTACCAACCCATTTGTCTGAGGGTGGTATGCTGTTGAGAACTTGTAGGTAACTCCACAGTTTTTCCACATGGCCTTAATGTAGTGGGACATAAAATTTGACCCCCTGTCGGATATTACCTCCTTAGGAAACCCAACCCTGGTAAAAATACCAAGGAGGGCCTTAGCCACAGCCTGAGCTGTAACAGTCCTCATAGGAATTGCCTCAGGGTACCTAGTAGCATGGTCTACTACAACAAGGATAAACCTGTTGCCTGAAGAGGTTGGAGGGTCAAGAGGATCGACAATGTCGATGCCCACCCTCTCAAATGGTACTCCCACCACAGGGAGAGGCACTAAAGGTGCCACGTTCTTGGATCCACTCTTACCAGAAGTTTGGCAGGTGTGGCAACCCCTGCAATACTTATCTACCTCAGCCCCCATTTCCGGCCAATAAAAGTAGAGAGAGAGCCTTTCCTTGGTCTTCTTGAAACTCAAGTGACCAGCCAAAGGTATCTAATGGGCTAGTTGCAAGAATCGGAGTCTGTTCTCTTGGGGCACTACAAGTCTTTTGTAGTCTCCAGGGATTGACTCAGTCGGATCACTATAGAAGAGGCCATCTTCCCAGTATAACCTATACTTCCCAGGCTCTTGCCCTTCAAGCTGAGAAGCTGCCTGGTGGCGAAGACCTTCCAGAGTTGGACATTCTCTTTGCCCCTTACTGACGTCTGCCCTGTTGGGGCCACCTTCTGCCAGTAAAAACTGCAGCTCAGGATGGTCCAAAGGGTCCAGATCTCCAATAAGATCCTGGCCTTCTACTAGATCTGAATCCTCAGGCTCTAGTTCAACCACACAGGGTTGTACCACCCTCTCAGCCTCAGCTGGCGGAGGAATCACAGGTGTGATTTTTGACAACCTAGCAGATTTCCTGGTTGGCAGCACTGGAGTGCTTTCTGCTGGTTTCTTCTAAGTCGTCTTGGGTTTCCCCTTTGCTTCTGGTTGCTTCGAAATTGCAGTTAGTAATTCCAGTGGAGTAAGAGTGATTTCTTATTCTATCATGTCCTCGGGAGAGCCTCTCAAGGTCCTCTCCCTTGCAGGTCTGGCGAGCTCCTGTAATCTCTTACTAGGAGGTCTGGGAGTACTTGACACTACTCCAAGATCTTTAAGATCATTGCCCAACAACACCCTTCCAAGTACTTCAGATTGCACACTAACAGGTATACTGACAGTCATTTCATTGCACTGGATGAGAGCTGGTAACTGGGGAAGCATCTGCACACACCCTCCAGCTAACTTGGTGATGAAGCGTTTGGGTGCCTTAGCAACATCCTCCACCTTGAAAAAGAGATTCATCCACCACCGTTATCCTGGCTCCAGTGTCTCTAATGGCAGGGGTCTCCTGACCATTCACTAGGACACTGTCCTTATAATACTCTTTAGTATTATTTGGGATAGAATTATATACATCTAAATTCTGTTGTTATCACAACCCCAAGGATACTAAAGTTACACTAGCTGAGACTCGAATGGGGTCTTCAGCCAGTAGTTGAAAGTTTCCACTGACCATTTGTACTTCCTCCTCTGGAGCGAAGGCCAAGGAGACAGTGTGGACCCCTCAAGGCTTACCCTTACATCTGGTATCCCCTTTCACATGGTCAGTTGAACCACAAACATAACAATTTCCAAATGTCTTTATGAATGGTGGTTTGCTCTGACCTCCTTCTGGTCTGGGACCAGAAGGTACACTAGCCCGAGTTGGTTTCCTTTGTGGCTTACCCTTAAGAGTTTTGTTTGAGGCCCTCTTTGGAATTGGAATTATTTCAATTCTCTTTGTTGTCTTTCTTAGGCTGCTTTCCCTCATCCTTTTTCTGAGTGACCCCTGAATCCTTGTGAGTAGCCCTGTTGGCAACCCACAAGTCAGCATCCTTAGCTGGCTTTTTGGAATCTAGTTCTTTTGAATCAGCCAAGTGCTGTCTGAGTTCAGGAGAGCAGGCATCATAGACAGACTCCAACATGACCAGATTTCTCATTCCTTCATAAGTGTTCACGCTGTAACCCTTAATCCATCACTCTAAGTTTTTCAAACATTCATTCACCCAAGTAGCCAAAGGGGTACTATCATGCTTTTTGAGGGTCCTAAACCTCTTAAGGTACTGGGAAGGGGTCTTCCCATATCTAGCTATCAAAGCTAGTTTCACACATTCATAATGCATCCTATCCACCTCCCCCAACTCCATTACCACATCAGATGCAACAGGGGGTAGCCTAGAGAATAACCAGGGGATCAACTGATTCCCTGTGATTTCCTGGAGCACATGATTGTATTCAAACATAGCTAACCAATCTAACACATCCAACTTAGGTTCATACATACCCACAATCTCTTAAGGCATCCAGGGTCTTTTTGGACTGGAGGATCTAGAGGATTCGGGCAGAGAAGCATTTTCCAAAGATAATTTCTTCATCTCTAGCTCATGGTTCAGCTCCATTTCTTTGAGCCTTAGTTCTTGATGTTTCTGTTCAGTTTGAGCACTAATTCTTTTGTATTCAAGTTCAAGCCTCATTTTTTCTAGAGCGATACATTCAGGACTTAATGTGGGACCTGACAATGGTCCAGTAGCCACAGGTTGAGGCCTTTGAGCAGGCAGAGGGCCAGAGGGGGTTACATTGTCAGCCTCCTCTTCCTCATCTGCTTCAACAATAACATCATCAATAGTATCATCCTCAGGGTTTGCTACATTTGCTGGAGGAGTGGGCACTACAGCCCCGCTCTCCAGTCTTTGATGTTCTAACAATCTTTCAATCATTTCTGATTTCTTGCCTTTGACAGGAAGACTTTTCTGTCTGCACAGATCCCTTAAATAATCAGCAGTATTTACAAGGAGGGTCTCCTGGCTATAGCTTTCCATAATTGACTTTTTAAAATTAACTTTTAGGGTTTGTTAAGCCTTGTGGTTAAATGAACCAAGGTATTAGCAGCACTCTAAAATGTAAATCCAATACTTTTATCCTCACCGCTGTACACCAGTGTTAGGCAGAATCCTGTGCAGTTCCCTTAGGGAGCACTACAGAAGATTAAGACTACAGGTATATGCAATAAATCCCCTTTGGTATCAGTCTGTACCACAAAGATTTAGTTGGTAGCTGTGGCTAAGCAGTCAGACTTATCTCAAGAGGGAGATGAGCAGTATTCAGTGTTTACACAAAAGGACTACAAATATATGGAACAAGGAAACACTGACCAAAGCTTTGTATCAAAAAGAATATAGATTTATATTACGCACTCTGACTGTTTTAACTTACTTTAAATAATAGTGATTTGTGTGTGAACATCAGAGTGTGTAAAATAAATATATATTCTTTTTTATACAAAGCTTTGGTCAGTGTTTCCTTGTGTGAACTCGATGCAATAACAGTGGGCGATGTTCTTGAGCACCCACTGGTCTGTGGTTATCCCCTCCCATGCATGTAGGAATGATGTTATAAGTCTCCTGACAGTGGAGGCATGGGAGAGGATCCGGATCGGAGATTCATTTCTGGCTGGAGGCCGGGGAGCTTCTGGGGGGGGCATTGCGACCCCTTTCTTTCCCACAGCGTTGTCCTCTAGAGGGATACTGATTTGAGGCAGCCGACCCTTGTCCTGAGGACCATGTGTTGCCTGTACCATATTGGTTATTGGGGGAACGAGAATAGGACTGTCAGCGAAAGGAGCAACGAGAACCTCTCCGCTCTCTGTTGAAAGGGCCTTTGAGTGATTTGATTCAAAGATTTCAAAGTCTCGTGTTTTTTCTTGGCAGTTTCAAGCGCCTCATCTACAGCCTTGCCAAACGGGTTCGAATCCTCCACCGGTTTGTTGATGAAAGACGCTTGTGTCTCCGGTTTGAACCCTGAGTTCTTTAACCAGGCATGTCGTTTCAAAAGGGTTTCCTGGCCAGGGTTCTCCGTGCCGTCTCCACAGCATCTAAGGTATTTTTTAAGGATGTTATGGTTTACTTGCTTACCCTCTGATACTGCAGGCCTTCCTGTAGCAGGTTCCATTGAACATCAGAGTAGCTGGCCAACAGTGTGGTATTGTTGGCAATGCAGGTGGAATACGCTTCCGCAGTAGTGATTCGCTTCCCTAGGGCATACAGTTTTTTTACATTCCTTGTCCGGCAGTGCCTCACCTCTGGACAAGGGCACCCCTGCCCTCTTCCTTGTTGTAGTGACCATAAGAGAATCCGGGGTGGCATGAGCCCGAATATAGAGAGGGTCAGTGGGGGAGGGGTGAGAGATTTCTCCACCCGAGGGTTCACAGCCCTGGTCTGTGAAGGTGTTGGTAAGGAAGGGGCGATGTGCCTTTTAATGGAGTTCAGTAAAGGGAAAGCCTGGATGGCAGGAGGCTTCTCCTTTAAAATATGCTCCACGAAATCTGATTCTTGCACTGCCACTTGTGTGGCTATTTGGAAATGTTTGGCTGCTTTTTTCATGATGGCGTTAAACACCATCTAGTCATCTATAGGAGAAGCCTGACGCAGAGGTTGGGAAGTAGGGAGGATCCATGCATATGGTGTGAAGATTCGGAGTATGAGGAGGTGACAGCCATGGTGGGTTGTCCACCGGGGGCTCATACCCCCCCCAAAATCAGGGGCCTGATCAGTGGGATCCTCAAAGGGATCATACTCCTGTAAGTAGGGGTCATGAGGAACCTCATCCTGATCTGTCAGGTCAAAGACCTCTTCATGAAGTGGGCCAGAGGTTCTCTGGATTTTGGCTAATGAGGGGGTAAAGGTCTTCTTCACTAGGCCTCTTAGGCGCAAACCTCCAAGTCTACACATTTTGCAAGCCTATTCATACAGTCGTCAAACTTGTCCTTGGTCCACAAAGAGGAGCCAGAGGGGTCCAGAAGGGGAAAGGGCTCTTCCTGGGGATCTACCTGCCTAGAACGCTGATATTTTTCAGAGAGAGTTCTGGATAAGGGCCGGGGACTCTCAGAATAGTGACTCTCCCGGCGTGTAGACGTGTCTTTCGACTTGTCCTTGGATTTACTCGTTTCCGAAATGATCTTTGCAAGACTTTTGCGGATGTTAGTCATCTCCGGGAGGGGTTTGGGCTGTTCAAGCGGCTTTGCAGTAGATTTCGACAGAACCGGAACTTTATGCGTTGGCGCGCTCTTAGGAGGCGTCTCGACAAACTTGCGCCCCTTGTCTAGAGTGTGCCCGGACACATGTAACGCTCACCTGGTATCCACGGGGACGTCACTCAGCCTGTTCTGACCGCTTACGACCTCGAACCCTTCCCTGGAGTCTACTCGACTGGAGATTGGGCCTGAAACACAGGATTGGTAGAGTTTAACTCCCTATTGTCTCTGTGTGCTTCAACCCGTTCTTCCCCGGGGTCCAACCCTTCCCTTTGATCCACAGCTCACGTTTTCTTGGAAAGTGTGCTCTCCGTCCTGCTTTCAGCGTAGGGGCGCGTTGATTGATGCAGGCTCATTGCTGCCTAGTTGCTTCACTGGCAAGAGTCCGACAGGTAAGTATAATGAGTCTTTTGAACAGTGCTCTAACTTCGTTCCTTTCCTTCCTTGGATGATGGCCGGCGTCCGGGGATGGCGACGTGCTGCTGAGATGAGTAGCGCTCAAGGTGAGTGAGAGCGCGATGCGCAATGCGACCCTTTTATATTTGTATTGAACGGAGTTCTTTTTCTGTGTTCTTTAGGTGCCGCGACGTTTTCAGCGTGGATGCAGGTTATGAAGAAATGTGGTGAGTAAGCGCGGTATGCGGCGCCTCTAGATGTTTCCACGCTAATCTGGAGTGTTTTTTCCCTCTTGCAGATGGATGAGAAGTTCCGGAGACAGAGTTTCCCCCAGAGCGGCTGGGATTCAGGTAAGCGTTTGAAGCTTGTACAGTCTTTAAAAATAAGCGAAGATTTGCTGAATGCTCACTAATGCCTTTTTTCTGGTCTTTTCCCTTTTCCTTAGGAAGCGGCGTGCCGGGATGGGAATGACACCGCCGAAGATGTCCGCAGAACTGAAGGAGCGATGAATGATGGGCAGAAGCACCGCAAAGTAAGGCTGTTCCTAACGGTGTTCTAGTTCTTGCAGGAGCTGAGCGCAGAAGAAAGATGCAGGCCTACTGGAGACCGATCCGAAACACGGTGAGTGTCACGCTGCAGGTGCAGAAAACGGAAAGCATGTTTCTCAGCCTGGGCGTGGCTTAAATAGTCTCTGGGTATCCCAGGTGTCTCTGGGCTGACCCACACCCAAAAGACTAGACTGCACATGCAGTTCTGGGAACCGAAATATGTGGGGGCATCCATATTGTCCCCATAAATGCACTTCAAGTCCAATCCCCAATGTTATCCTATGGGAGTGAGTGAGTCTGGTGCCACAAGCGCCAAGTCTGACTCCAAGTGGGTCTTTGGAGGAATGGAGAGGCCCTTGAGGACCATGTAGGTGATCGTGGCCTGGCTCCAGCCTGACATCTTGGAGGGCTGGGGACATGAGGGGCAGGAATCATGACACACATGCCGCTTACGCGGTTGCGGGAGGGCTGCCGACCGCACGCATCAGAGGGTGCCATCAAGGAGCTTGACGTACCCGTTAGCGCCGTGGACCGTTTCGACGGATCCGTCGAGGCGGTACTGGGGGTTGTGCTTGGTTTTATGAGTAGCAGGTGTGTCCATGTCACCAGGGTGTACATTCCCCATAGCAGAACTATTGTTCAGCCGGGTGGGGCCGGGGACAGATGGTTCGGAGCGTGATCACTCCGATGAGAGGTCGATGGCATTCGTATCAGAGCCACGGCTGTCGCTTACCTCCTCATCACTCTCAGCGCCTGTGGCTTTGGGGGAGCTACCCTCTGCCTGCATAATGGCATAGGCCGCCTACCGCTCCTTGATCGTCTAAGGAAGCAAGAGCTCACAAGATCGACAGGACGCCTCGTGGTGGTCGCAAGAGAGACACTTATTGCACATCCGGTGCGTGTCTTTCCAGGGAAAGAGACACTTGCCCTTACAGGAAGGGCACAATTTAAATGGTGTCCTGTCCATAGCTCAGGTGTATTAAAGCGATGGCAAAACCAAAATGGACAAAGAGAGCGGAGAAGGAAAAACATTAGAGACCCCCCCAGTCCCCACTCTCCCTACTGTATAGGCCGGCTTGAAGGCCCGGCCACGCGGTCGACAGCGTCGACCAGAGCACCTGCCGTCGAAGTCTGCTCTTCCTTTGTCTTCGGCGGTGGTTGAGAAATAATCATCGAAGAGGGGATGAATAATATATAAACGACCGGAAGTCAGGAAAGAATTGAATTTTGCAATTTGTAAGAGCTCTGCAGAAGGCGACCAGCTAGCTGGGTGGACAAAAAAAAATAAAAAAATAAATCGGAGGGACCTCAACGTGTGAGGTATTTTGGGTACACTACCGTTACGTTAGGGTTGGTGTTATAGGCACGCCCATGTCGATGTCCCCTTTCGATCCTCGAAAGACAAGATGCAATACTCTGCGGTTACCCCTAGATGTCAGACAATATGCACAGCATGTGATTCTAAGCAGATTCACAAGCATCAGAAAGCCTATTCCCACTAGAATTTGGTTCTATTCCACCAAGCACCAATGCACTCAAAGCCAGAGGTGCGAGTATACGCTCACGGGACAAAATAGGGTGGGTGGTATACCCTGAGAGACTTTGGCACTCTTAGGGGCACATGAACATTTGCCTCAGATTAGAACTCATCAGGGAAATGTGTAACTCGTCGGGGGTAATCTGAAAATCTCAAGGGTCCCTTGGGGTCCCTTGGCAGAGTTGATGTTTAGAGTTTTGATCTCCCACTGGTCATTGGTTAAAACTGGTCCTTTGAAAAATATGTGACAAAAAAATTATAAGTTACTCACTGTAGTGACTAACCCTTTCCTCCATACTGCACGAGGATTCCTTCCTAGGGGCAGGAGACAACCTTTTTCACCAGAAAAAACCTTCTTCCCTTTTAAATTTAGAGGCGCGCCGGGGTGCGGCCCTGGGAGCATGCGCTGTCCTGACTCCGCCCTCTGGCTCCACAACTCAGTCCCTATAAACGTGTCGACAATAGCTTAATATTGCCTAATGACACCAGTTTTATTAGCCGGAGCATGGTGGGACATATGGAGGAAAGGGGATGACTAAGAGTACGTTAGTCACTACGGCGAGTAACTTATAATTACTCTCATGTCCCGCCCCCTTTCCTCCATACTGCATGGTTGATTACAACTGAGTGTAGCCCTAGGGTGGAGAGAAGACCCTCCTTAAGCAAATAGGTTTCTAAGAACCGCCTGTCCGAAAGCCGCATCTGATCTAGAGCCGGCGTCCAAACAGTGCTTGCAGAATGCCGAAGGGGTGGCCCAAATGGCCACCCTGCTTATGACTTGCCAGGAGACATGCCGCTGGAATGCGATGGCCGCCGCCTTGGCTCTGACCGCGTGGGCATCCATGTTGGCCAGGGCACAACTGACATTGAGGCAGTGCAGAACTCTGTGTCTCGTCCTTAGGCTAACCAAAAAATGTAGGCAGCACTATTTCCTCGTTCAGGTGGAATGTGGAAGGCACCTTGGGTAGGAATGCCGGGGTTGTCCGCAGAACTACTTTATCCTTGTGAAACATAGTATAGGGCTCTGAGGCGACCAGCGCCTGAATTTCGTTGACTCTGCGAGCCGAGGTGAGGCCGACTTGCAAGGCTGTCTTAATGGTGACCAGCCTGCTGTCCGCGGCCGCCACTGGCTCAAATGGTTTGAACGCCAGGGGCCCCAAAACTATGTTAACATCCCACACAGGGTGTGGCCTCTTAATGGGCGGGTAGAGTCTGGCGAGTCCCGCCAAATGCTTCTTGACAATCAAGTTGGCAGAGGAGAAAACCTCTTCCTCCCAGTTTCTGTAGACCCCAATGGCCGTCAAGTATGTGCGGCAAGTGTCTACATGTACGGCCGAGAGGGCGAGGTGCACCGAGAAGGAGAGCACGTTGTCCAATAAACATGCAAGGGGGTCGATATCCTTAGAGTCTGTCCAGTGGCAGAACCTGGTCCACTTGCTCTTAATAGGTTCTGATAGCTTTGCTCCTAGCCCCCTGTATGATCTCTAGATTAGCCTGAGAAAGGCTGAGGTGCCCTAGCTTGATCTGCTCAGGAACCACGCTGTGAGGGCTAGTTTCTGTGGCGCGGGGTGAATGACTCCACCCCCCTGCTGCGCCAGAAGTAGTGCTGGGCCCGTCGGAGGGTGAATGGGAGGCTGAGTAGCTCCGAGAACCATGGTCTGGCTGGCCACCATGGAGCTATTAGAATGACGCTGAGGTGGCGAGACTCCTTGATTTTGCATATCACCCTGTGTATCAACGGTGTGGGTGGGAAGGCGTATGATGTCATGCCGTTCCACTGAATCTGAAATGCGTCGCCCAGGGAGCTGGGGTCCTGTCCCTGCCAGCAGCCATACTGTTGGCACTTTGTTGTCCCAGGTGGCAAAGAGGTCCACCTGGGGGGGGGGGGGGGTGTCCCCATATGCTGAAGATCTCTTGCAAAATGAGGTTGTTCAATTGCCACTTGTAATTGTCCGTTCCCAGTCTGCTGAGCCTGTCCACCTCCAGGTTGGATTCCCCCGGAACTTGGATGTCCGTGAGGTAGATGTTCTCCAGGGCCCATTCCCACATGCTGATAGCCAGCCTGCACAGTGGAGGGGACCTGGTACCTCCCTGCTTGTTGACATAGAACATGCTGGTTGGGTTGTCTGAATGAAGACTACCTTGTCCTCGATAACTGGAAGGAAGGCTCTGAGCGCTAGCCAGATGGCCTTCAGTTGCAGCCAATTGATGTGGTACTCCTGCTCCTGCTCCTGCCTGGTTCAGGTGCCATGGGCACAGTGTTTGTCCAATGTGCCCCCCCATCCCTCGTGAGAGGATTCCGTAGTGATGGTGACCTGTGGGGTAGGTTGCCGGAAAGGCTTGCCCGTCCGCAGGTTGCAGTCCCTGGACCACCATGTGAGGTCTGGCCGAAGAGAATGAGGAATGTTGATCATCTCCGCCTGAGAGCTCCTCTTCTGGTTCCATGATACTGCAAAGTGCAGCCGTATCCTCCTCATCCTGAGTCTCGTGTGAGGGCCGGCCAGTAGGACCGCTGCCATGAGACCCAGTAGGTGTTGGTACCACCAGGCTGATGTCACTTCTCTGCTGAGGAAGTGCGCAGTGGCCCTTTTGATGGCCGTGATCTTGTCCTTGGAAGGTAAAACTCTCTCGAAGCACGTGTCCCAGATGAGCCCCAAGAAGGTCAGACTCTGCATGGGTTGCAGCTACAACTTCTTGGGATTGAGCGAAAAGCCCAGATTGTGCAGTGTGTTCATAAAAGAGTGCGAAGTGCGGTGCACCGCTTCCGTAGATTATGCCCCGACGAGCCCGTCGTCGAGGTACGGGTATATGTGGTGGCCCTCAGGAGGGCCGCCACTGTATTCATCAATCTGGTAAAAACCCTGGAAGCGAATTGAGGCTGAAGGGAAGCACCTTGTATTGGAAATGGTAGCCCATGATCCTGAATCGTAGAAAAGAACGATGATGCTGCCAAATCGGGACATAAGTTTGCATCCTTCAGATCAAGGGAGCACATCCAGTCTCCCCTGCACAAAGTCTCTACTATTAAAGCTGGCGTAACCATCTTGAATTTTTGTAGAGGTTGAGGGTGGAAAGGTCCAGCACAATTCTCAGGCCCACCTGGTTCTTTTTCTGAATGGAAAAAATCCTGGAGTAGAAGCCCAAGCCTCAGTGGGAGGCTGGGACTTTCTCCACTGCCTGGCTCTCGACAAGCAACCGACTCTCCGCCAAAAGAGTTGCTGTCCCAATCTGTGGGAGTGGAAGGGAAGAGGGAGGAGAGGCTGTGTTGGGATGGGATGGGTAGGCGGTACCCCGTGGATACTACGGAGAGGATCCATGGATCAGTGAAATTCTGGTGCCAGAAGTGTGCATGGAGAGCAAGCCTGCCCCCCCCCCCCCCACTGGAGACACGTGGACCCGTAGGGGCTTGTCATACCTTCTTTCCCTCTGAGGCTGTTGCGGAGGAGGGGGACTGGAAAAAGCCCTTACCCCCCCCGCCCCAACTCCACCTAATTGTTGCTTGTACGAATGTTGGGTCGGAGAGCGATCCGGTTGCCTGGACCTCAGCTCTTGGAAGTCATGGAACTCTCTGTATGTACGCCCCTTGTCCGAGCGCTGCTGTGACTGGGTGTACGTTTTGGGTGTGGTCTTTGTAAGGATGGATAAAGACTTCGCCGTTTGTGAGCTGTTTTTCTTTTTATCCAGCTGCTCGTACGCAGTGGAGTGGAAGAGGTCACCACCTTTAAATGGCAGGTCAAAGATGCGTCCCTGGACATCCGGGTTGAATTTAGTAGCACGGAGCCAGGCCGTTCTCATGTCCGTGGCGATACAGATAGCCCGGCCATAGGTGTCAATGTGGGCCACGGTGGACTCCATGATGTCTTGTGCCACCATCTTGGCGTCTACCAGTCCCGCCTTGAATCGTGATTGGCTCTGCGCCGGAAGCTCTGGGAGGAAATCCACAATTTCCCGCCAAAGCCTCTGGTTCACGGCTGCCAGCATGGCATTTGCATTGGCTTGATGAAGATGCAGGGACGCATTGGAATACTGCTTCTTCCTGTATGCCTCCAAGATCTTCTCCTCCTTGCCTAGCAGTGCCGCGGACAAGGAGGCCGATGACGACTGAGGCTTGGAGTATAGTGATGCTGAAGTGATCACTGAGGAGTGTGGCTGAGGGTGGGCCTGTAGCAAGAGTGTATCCCGCTCCATCTGCCTGTACTTGGAGTCCAGGCGTCGATTGACCGGCTGGACCGAGTGGGGATTGAGCAAGCCCTATTTGGCCAAGGCGACGACATCCTTCTGCATCAGGATCTCCGTTCTCGCTGCGGGACGTAGCTTGAGGACTTCAGCGAGGACCACCTCTGATGGTTGCTCGACCTCGGGTTGAGGAAGGGCCAAGTACTCTGCCAGCCCTGCAAGACATTAGTGGAAGGCCTTGGTTGACGACAGTGTGTCGGGGTCCTCCTCATCTGTATCCACCTGGGGATCCGGTTGGTCTGGCACCGGTGGAGGGGTGCTGGGAGCTGAGGGCTGAGGTGTGGAAACCAGAGCCGGAGGCTGGTACGGAACCGCCTGCTCTATCAGTGGGGGCCCAGAGCGGGTGGCGGAGGCTGCACAGGGGCCAGGGGTACCTGTACGGGTGCCTGCGGTGCCGGAGCCATTGGCAGGAGTACGTCCCGGACGGCATCCCTGAGGATAACCCCCACCGAGGAGATTTCATGAGCCCGAGGAACCTTTAAAAAAATCTGTCCTCAGAGGCTAGAGGGGTGGTAGGTGATATTGACAGGTAAGCGGGCAGTTGCTGGAGCCATTGCGTGCCCTGTGTATACTGACGCAACGGGAACCTGCCCTGTGCAAATGAAGGCTAGGCTGTAGGCCACATACCTGGTTGACACCAGCCCCACCTAGACACTTGTTCCTCCACCTGCTTTCTTCCTTGGTGCAGTATTGGGTGGGTGTCCGTAATGTCTGGCACGGTGGGCATCTTGGCAAGCTGACTTCCACGTAACTGCGTCGGGTTGATTGGCTCACCAGGCCCAGCCTCGTCCAGGACTCTCGAGTGTAGATCATGAGGCCTACCCTGCTCTTCAGGCCAAGACCTGGTAGGAGTATTACCTTCAGCGATCTGCCGGTAGTATTGCGTATAGGGGTCCCCTCAGGCATGTTCCCGGTACTAGGGCGTGGCCCCTCGGGTTAAGACCCGGTAAAAACCTTCCGGTCCCTCAGCACGGTCACCGGGAAGATCCAATCACCCGTCGGCCCACCAGCCGGTAGCTCACTTAGTCTCAGTACTCGTGCTAGTATGAGAACATGAACGGTTCCTCCCGCGCAGGCGTGTCCATGGGAAGGAGTCTCTCTTGTGGGGTGCGCTAGAAAAGGGTGGCCCTACCTTGGGCCTGGATCGATGATTGACAAAGTCCTTCAGGTCCTCTGGAGGCCATCTCTGGAAGAGCTCCCTCCATCTGGCTAGTCTGTTCGTCAGAGACCTCGAGGAAAGCGCGTTGCACGAGGTAAAAGCTTGCCAGCCGTGGTCTGGGCCAAGGCAACGCAGGCAGAGGGCGTGGTGGTCTGAAATTGGAAAGAGCCTGTTGCAGGATTTATTATTTATTTTATTTATTACATTTGCTACTCGCCCAGACCCTGGGGTATCACGGCGAGGTTACAGACAGCCTAGTAAAATAGTAGGTACACAGATTACAGAAATATACAATGTCATGATCAAACATACAGCAAGTTTACATTTTTTACAGAATTACGGTGATTAGTACAACAGGAGTATTTACAGTGTTGGGGGTGCAGAGAGCATTAGCACAGGAAGAAAGTGGCATTATTTATAAGTTAAGGGGAGTACGAGTTCATTGGTACTGGTTGAATAACCAGGTTTTTAGCAGTTTTTTTAAGGCAGTGAATGGCAATTTTTTTTTGATGCTGAACGGGAGGGAATTCCAATGTTTGGGGGCTAGGCATTGGAAACTGTTACCCCCGGCTCTGGATTTGCTATAGTGGGGTGTTGTCATTAGCAGTTGGTTGCTAGATCTGAGCACTCAGGCTTATTCTTTTAGCAGTGGTACTGTTCAGGAAAATGGGTGCTTTATTGCAATAGCATTTGAATGCGATGAATAATGTTTTGAAGACGTTTCTGGCTTTGATAGGTAGCCAATGGGAATTTCTTCTTATCTTGGAGATGTGGTCGAATTTTGTTATGCCTAGGGCGGCTCCTAGTGTTTAATTTTGTATAAGTTGAAGTTTGTTGAGGTTGGCATTAGAAGTTTCGAGTAGTAAGACATTGCAATAGTCGAGCTTTGATAAAATCAACGCCCTGGCTAGGGTGATGTAGTTTGTTGGTGTCAGGAATTGCTGGCTTAGTGCTATTAGTTTGGCGGTGTAAGCGGTGGTAGATGAGAGTGTTATATGTTGGGTCATAGTGAAGTTGGCGCCAATGTAAACTCCTACAGTTTTGACTTAAGTACACGTATCATGGTACCATTGATGTTGATGGCTGAGTAATCATGGTATAGAGCACATATTTTGATTTGGGAGCCTATGATGAGAATCTGTCTTCTCATCGTTGAGGCAAAGGCTATTTAAGGCCATCCAGTTTTGTATTATGGCATAGATATTATTGATGGTCAGTGTGTCTTGGGCATAGTTCCCTGAGAGAGGTATGATGATTTGGGTGTCATCTGCAAAGTTGGTGTAGATGACACCCATGTCGTCAAGAGCTGAGAAGAGGAGCTTGATATATGCATTATAGAGTGTGGGTCATAGGCACGATCCTTGTGGTACTCCGATGCGGACTGGGATGGGATCAGTTGCTTCTTTGCCTTTAGAGACCCTGGATGTTCGTTCGTCTAGGAATGATTTCACCCATGAAGTGGCACCCTTGGAGAAATTGAAATCTTCAGCTAATGTGGAACAGAGCTTATCATGATCCACCAGGTCGAACGCTGCTGAGAGGTCCAATAGAAGGAGGATGCAGAGTTTTCCTGTGTATCTGATGGAATCCATCTGGATTTTTAAGTCCAGGAGGGCCCTTTCCGTGCTGTGGTTAGGCCTGAAGCCAGATTGACGGGTTCCCAGGAGTTGATTGTATTCTAAATGGGCTTGGACTTGAGTGTAGGCTATTTTGTCTAAGATTTTGAGTAGGAAGGGGACTGTCGTTATTGGTCAGTAGTTTGTGGGCACGGTGGGGTATAAGGTAGTTTCTTTTTGGAGGGGGGTGACCCAGGCTTCTTTAATGCTGGCTGGGACCAGGTTGGATTTGAAAGATGCATTAACAAAGTTGGTTATGATCGGAGTGAGAGTGTTGGCACATGATTTAACTACTTGCGCCGGGGGAGTGTCACCTTTACAATGAAAGGCCTTGAGTTTACGTGATCGTGTCAAACACTAATTCTTGGGTGACTGGGGCGAAGTAAAATAAGGGGTTGTTGTTCTTGTTAGAGGTCTTGCAGGGGTTGCTAGTAGTTGGTTTGTCAGCTAATGATTGCTTTTTCGATGTGATTTTGTTTTGCAGGAGGGTGATCTTAGCGGCTAGGGCATCTTGAATAGAAGTGCACCACTCTTTACTGGAGTTGGTGACTGCTGTGGTTGGGGTGGGGTTTTCCAGTTCTCGTAGGATCGAGAACAATTCTTTGGAATCCGAGGTAGCATTACTAATCCACGTATTGTAGGCATTGGCTTTATGTGTGACGATGGTGGTTTTGTTGGTATTATTAGCTGCCTGGAAAGCAGTTAGAGACTCAATGGAAGGATGTCTTCTGTGGGTGTTCTCTAGGGCACGTTTGGTTCTCCTTAGTAGAACTAAGTCTTCGTTAAACCAGAAACAGGTTTGTTTATCGGAACGTTTCATTTTTCTGGTTAGCAGTGCTATGGCGTTAATGGTGGAGGTGAGACATTTATGGTAGCAGTCAGTGAGTATACAAGGGTTGTCACCGGTGATTGAGATGGTATCTAGAGGTTTGCTAAGTAATGGGACAAGGTTGTCAGGTGTAAGCTTGGGCAAATTTCTGGTTTTGTAGGCGTTGGTTATATTAGTTGAGCAGGGGCCTAGTTCTTCAGAAATTAGAGTGAACTTAATGCTGTAATGATCAGTCCAGTCTCGGGGGAAATTGAATCTATGGTTATTGTGGTGTTGAGAGAAATGACCCAATCTAAGGTTCTTCCTTTAATGTGGGTGGGATTGTTCACCAGTTGAGTAAAATTAATATCTTTCAGAGCGGAGTGTAGGGCTTCTGCTTTGGGGTCTTGGATGTCGTTGAAACCGAGGTTCACGTCTATAAGGATGGACACTTGCTGAACCCCTTAGAGGTCGACATGCGCCGAGGGGGAGTGTGACGCCTGAGGACTGAATTATAAAAAGACAAAAAGACACAAGAGAAGAAGTATCCGCGCGTGGAATTACATGGCCAAAGCCAAACCCAGGTGAATTCGGCCCATTCCCTTCGACGCGGAAAAGGGGACTGAGGGGTGACGCCGGAGGGCGGAGTCAGGGCAGCGTATGCTCCCAGGGCCACAATCACGCATGCCTCGAAATTTTAAAGGGAAGAAGGTTTTTTTCTGGTGAAAAAGGTTCCGTCTCCCGTCCTTAGGAAGGGACGCCCATGCAGTATGGAGGAAAGGGGACGTGATGTAAGAGTAGGACTTGTGAAGAATCTGATGGACCTTAGGTAGAAAGCTTTCCGATGTAGAAACCCAACAAAATGTGAAAGAGATACTTTCAAGATACTTGAATCTTGATATTTTCTAACAAAAATCTCCAATCTGATCAGTTGAAACAAGGGACTAATGTATTGAAGTCTGTGCATACGTAACGATTGTGGGGAAGTGCCATGCCCATAATAATGCCACAGTCCGCAGAACTGGAGTAGAGAGAAAACGGATGGAGGAATGTGTGAGTAATGTGTCTTGACGCAGGTGCAGTATCACTGTAGGTAGGAAAGGCATGTAGGGAATAGGAATGCCGGCCGAGCAGATGTGGAAAAATGTCAGACCCAGAGCTCATGAGCAGCATTAAAGACGAAAGAAGGCCCTGACCCAGAAGGCAGGAAAGTGGCACACCTTGGAGAGGTGTTAAGAGTGGTAGAGGAGGCACCCAAATGTTGAGAAATTGCTGAAGGTTTCTCTAGCTAGGAAGTGTGCTTGAGACACCAGACCAGGAACCAGAAGAAACATCGAGATAAGCCAAGCAACTGGAAAGGTTAGCAAGCACCTGTCCGTGTGGAAAGGGAGAGCCAGGGAGAAGGCCACAGAATTAAAGGTCGACATCCAGGGGAAACCATGGCAGTGCCAATCAAGAAAGTGTTTAAATGACTGAATTGGGTTGAATTTCAAAATGGAACTGGGACAGCACGTTTTGAGATCCTAATAAGAGGTGATTAAATGGAGATGAGCTGGAAACTGGAGAGAATGCTCCTAAAGCCAAATGATGAAATTAATGCTAGAACTTGAAGGCAAATTCCTAGAGAAGTTTGAGATATTGATTGAAAGCAGAAACTTGTCATAAAATAACTTTTAGGTAAAGCTACCAAAGCCAACTGAGAAGCTGAGTTCAAGGAGGAACTCAGCATGCTGGAACTTGAAGGCCAAGGTCCTAGAGAAGTGAGAATGTGACTGCTACGAGAAATGCTACATGCTGAAAATTGAAGATCCAGTTCTCTGAGCCATTACTAAAGTGACTGAAAGCAGAAACACTGCATGCTGGAATTTGAAGGTTTGGAGGGCCATTAGGAAAGTGAAAGAAGTCTGGTCAAACAAGAGACCATTTGGAGTTTCTAATAGCCTAAAGAACCCATTAAAACAATAAATGCTGAACTCTATACATAGTTAATGTCATCACTAAGAAAATTGCCGCAGGGATGATATAGGAGCAGTAAGCCCGATCAAGCAAGGACCTGCATCCGGTGACAGGCTTTGCAATAAATGTTCTAATACAGATATGCCAGGTGTTTAGAGGGTTGAGGAATCATTTAGCTACCTTTTATCGGCAGTAGCAGCACTGAAGTGAGATGGGCTGACACGGCTGGCTGAATATAGGCCGACTAGCAAACCTACAACATTTAGCATGATTTATTTATATGTTCAATATCATGCATCGATGCGTTAAATTAGTACTTATAGAAAAATTAAAGAAATGGAAATCGGATATGTAACAGTTGCCTGGTGATCTTAATTCTCTCTCCACTTTATACTCTACTTATGACTAAACTCTAGTGAATACTAAAACAAAAATCAATAATATTCTGATCTCGTCTTGCTTTCCCCACACCCACATTCTCTATTTCAGCTTTTGAACCATAAACCTCTCCTACTGACGGTTCCCTATTCTCATCCCTTTGCCCTGCTGATATTACACAGTTCTGCTTTTGCATTCATCCATTCAAAATGCGTCTGCTCCTCCACAGAGAACTACAGCTATTGCTCTTCTTGACTGTTCACCTTCTTTCTCTCAAATGACAAACTCTGATAGTGTTTGCTACATTGCTCACCCTGCTTCTCCCCTCGACTCCCTGACGTCTTCTCTTATACCCAAGGTCTTACCCCCCTCATCCCTTTTCTTACCTTTTTTTCAATCTTTCCACCCCAACTGCTTACTTTCCTTCTTTTAAACACAATGTGATCCTTTGTAGTTTTACAAAAACATTCTCCCGACCCATCTACTCCTGCTAATTTCCATCCTATTTCTCTCCTCGACCATCTTTCTAAAATTCTCAAACACATAGTCTATAGCAAAGTGTCTACCTTTCTTTATCATCACTCTACATTCTCCATTTCAATCTGGGTTTCATCCTTGCCCTTCCACTGAAACCGCTCAGTTAAACAAGTGGTATACTCCCTTCTTGTCCTGCTTTTACTTGAGCTGTCAGCTGCCTTCGACCCAGTGAATCATCACTTACTCCTGTCTTCTCGCCCTACTTTTTCCAGTTCTGTACTTACTTGGTTACAATCCTACCACTCCAATCGCGTCTTCTCTGTTTCTTGGACTGGAAAGCGTTCAGATACTTTCCCTCTTTACTCTTCAACATGGTGTTCCCAAAGGCTATGTTCTTAGTACTCTTTGTTCCCTTAACACCTCTTCCCTTGCTGACATTACCTCTTTTGGCCTACGCTGTCTTTGCTATGCAGACGACTCCCAGATTTCCCATCATTCTCTTACTCTTCGGACACTACTAGCTCAATTATCCCTGCGTGTGTCCTTTCCATACAGTCTTGAATGCATTCTCACTTCTTACATTTTTACTCTGCTAAAACTATAGTTCTATTTTTCCCCATCAGCACTCCTACTTGCCCAACACCTTTTGCCATTTCTTTTCCCCTGCCCCACCATCTGCCATAACCTTTGTGTCCCCTTTGATCCCACTAAAACATTCTCAAACCACATCTTCAACACGGATAGCCTTCTCGTCTGCAACTTTCCAATCTCTGCAAAGCACATCCTTTCCTTACCTTTCAAGCTACTAAGCATCTTATTTTGTCACTTGTTTTTGCTTGTCTCGACCAATGACCGGTTCTAGTCAGAGGTTTCCTTGCCTATTGATTTACCCCACCATGTTCTATCTTTAATTCCTCCACCTGTATACTTCTCTCTCTCTCTCTCCCCTCGCAGCACGATCTCTTCTTCTCTCCTTTCCATTTCCCGTCTTTCCTTTGAATTTTGGCTTTTTTCATATCCTCTGTTTTGTCTTTAAATGTCTACATGACCCCCCCCGTTATCTTAACTTCCTTGTTTCCTTTTTTGTTCCTACTCACTCCTTATGTTGCCTATTATCTAAATTCTGCTCTACTTTAAAAACGTACCTTCTCTCTTCCAAACTACTCTGCTTTTTTGGTCTTTTAGATTGCTTATTCTCATTAGCAGGCAAAAGCGCTTCATAAATCAATAAAATACAAATACCTCTTTGCAACTTGCAAAAAACACGATGCTTTTTTTCTTAAGATGGTTTCGCATGAATGAATACAGCATGTTAATTTTTTGTGGTAGTTCACAGACAACATAATTTTGCTCCAGCGTTGCAGGGGTGCTAAAATGAAAAGGTATTCGGATTAGAGAAAGACAAATGAACAAAAAATCATAAGATACTAATCCAATTTCTTAACAGGTTGTACACAAACTACTTGATGATCTGCCCCATTCATTACAAATATTTTCTATTTTTGTCTAGCTTGTCCCTTACTTTGTGGGGTTCTTTCTAGGCCTTTTTAAAATGTTAATATTTTGTCTATACCAAGTGGAGATCTCAAATGCATTCTCAATGTTTGTGAAAACTTTACTTCATGCTCCAGTTGTGCGACTTGCCGTCTAGTTATAGGATTATCAATGAAAATGCTCAACACGTGCGAAATGTATTCACTGTAATGTGAATGTCTTCATATCTTCCCTTTCTTCAAATGCACGAACATCATTTTTGAGCATCTACTAACAGGTTCTGATGATCAAATTGTGTTCCATTGGGAGGACTCTCTCTCTTGTCCATTTACACCATTACACCATTCGAGAGGTGGAGCAAATGAGCTAACCTACTAAACCAGGAAGAATTCCTGGGTAGGTTCTTAGTGTCTATAGATATCAGGTCTACCCAACACAGGTTTCCACAGCAGCATTAGATTCCATCTTTTCCCTCCCCCCAATCTTCCTCCACTGCCCCACCCCATGTACCAGAGTACCATCGAACAGGTTTCAGTTAATGTCCATTCCTTAGCCATTATCCTTTAGCCTAGTCTTCCACTTAAGCTCATAAAAAGTGGAGATGGAGCTGTGGAGAGACCCACAGTTTAGCTAGTGTGTGGTATTCAATTTGGTATTAGGTGATAATTGTATTATGAAGAAGGGTGAAAATGATGTTGTGCCTTACTTGATATAATATATGGCATTTATAACGCGCCTATACACAAGTGTTTCAAGGTGCAACGAGGGAAGGGAGGGGGAACAGAGGGAAGACAGACAACGATCCTACTAGGCCAGGTGTCATTCAGATCTCGCAAGTGCATGGGAAAGGTAAGGGGGGCTGGGGGGCTGGGGGGAGGGGGGAGTGCGGGGGCGCAGGGGGAGAGGACAGTGCAGTACATGGGATAATAGAATAAATAAACAATAAGTAAAAGTATGGCCAGCAGGTGGCAAGTGCAAGGGTAAGTGCAGACATCAGGTGTCAAGTGGTGGTAGTGGGACTGTGGGCAGGGAAGGGGACCTGGGCCCGAGATCAGAGGGTGGCCAGGTAAAAAGTACAGTTTCAGTTTCAGGCAGGATGTCAGCAGGGAAGAGCAGGAGAAAAAGCAGAAGCAAAGAGGAAGGTTTTGAGGTGCTTCCAGAACCAGAGATGATTCTCCTCAAGTTTCAGGGAGACAGGGAGGCTGTTCCAGAGGGAGACCCCATCCGAAAGAAAGATCTACCACCAAATCGTTGCTTGGAGAAGCGACTGACCCTGAGGGAGTTGAAGGTATTGAGGCCCCATTGTGGACAATGCAGAGGGTTTTGATCTTAATACTTGCAGCAACTGGGAGCCAGTGCAGAGATTTCAGTCCTGGAGAGATACGATCCCTGGGCTTGAGGCCAAGGACAAGTCTCGCAGTCCTGTTCTGGATGAGTTGCAAAGGGCGGAGAGTAGAAGCAGGCAGATTTAGAAAGAGGCTGTTGCAATAGTCCAGCCTAGAGAGAACCAGAGCTCTGGAGACAGTGAGCTTCTGGGGGAAGGAGAGGAAGGGAAAAATACCCCTGAGGAGGTGCAGCTGGTAGTGTGACTTCTTAGAGACGTCAGAGATGTGAGGGGTGAAGGAGAGTGTGGAGTCGAAGATGACCCTGAGGTTTTTAGCCTCACAGGTAGGAGCAGGAAGAGGTTGGAGTTGTAAGCAGTCATGGTTGGTGAATTATTTCAATGGTGATGTAAATATTTCCCAGCAATGAGTGAGCGGCAAAACGCAGCGAGAGAAGATAAAACCACCAAGGAGGGTTTGGAGGTGGAGGGTGAGGATCTGCCACAGTAATGACATTAAAATAAAAGTTAAAATGTTACATTTTCAGTACACTGAAAAATTGGTTACATATCAACACGATCTACAATCAGTCGTGTAGGGTATCACATGAAAAATGCAATAAATGCCAAGTCCCCCTCAGAATGCATTATATTTTGATTTGTTTGTAACACACCGAAGCCCGCAGGCACTGGGCGCGGAACATAAAGAGGCCAGTCTAAACATGTAAGACGCGACTGAAGAAGGCGGATTCATGGTTGAGGATCTAGATTTTATCTGAATAGTAATGTTTTCAATTTGTTCTTGAAGATCAAGAAATTGGGTTCAAGCCTTAGTACGGCCGGGAGCTTATTCCGTTCTGCTGCTGCTTTTACTGGGAACTATCGTCCCAATCCGTTGGCTTTCTTAACTCAAATTGTTTTCACCAAACCTTGTGATTATGATCACAGAGACCGAATTGGTTCATATGAAGTTATATGCTCCTTTAAGTATGCCGGGGCGGATCCATAGAGGCAATGGTAAACTACTGAGTCTGCTTTGAAAATGATGCGGTCTTCCACGGCTAGCCAGTGGATCTATTGCCTCTGTTCAGTAATGTGATCCCTCCTAGATTTCTTTTTAATGACTCTCACCACGTCATTTTGGATGAACTGGCATTGCGCTACACAGCCTTTATTAGCTACAAGTAACAAGGCATTCCCATAGTCCAGCCTTGAGAGAATTGTGGCTCTAGCGATGGTAGTACAGTTTTTTCATTTAGGACCGGCCTCATATGTCTGCGTAGCCTTTTGTAGTACCGGCAGGTTTTTTTCAAATATGTTACATGGGTGTCGGCACCAAGAGTTGGCTCAAGGTGCACACCTAAGGTTTTAACTTTGTTAGACACAGATGTTTGAGTTTTTTATGTTGAATGAAGTGTAGTCCGAGTTAAGTTTGGCCCTAGCCTGAGGGGAACCGAATATCATAAGCTCTGTTTTACTGCCGTTTAAACAGAGCCAGTTTGCTTTCATCCAGGCTTCAATTACATTATAGATGTTTGAGACCTTAGAACTGTCTGCGCGGCGGCACCCGCTTAGTTTGACCATCAGCTGGGTGTCATCCGCAAAGTTGGTGAATAGCACATCTAAGTTGTTAAGAAGGGTGAAAATCTTCACAATGCCATGGGTATACATAATGACCTGTTCAGTGGCGGTCTGCTAGATAACTTGAAATGTTTTTTTTTAATTTTTTTTAATGAATTGTGCGAGTTCCGGCCGCTTGCGGCGGAGCAGGCGTGAACCTGGTTGTAACAATGCAAGCTTGAAGAAGAGGCAAGGAGGGGGATGGGCACGCATAAGTATGTGTCAATGGGGTTGCTATGTGTACTTACCAGTTGAAACTCAAAGAAAGTTTTTTTAAAAAAAGAAGGGTGCAAAGACAGCAAAGGTATAGATAGATTGAGGGGACAACTTGCCCCTTGCGGTAGCCCGCAGTCTATGTGGGTAGGCTAAGAGGTTTTGGCTCCCCAATGTATTTTGGAGCTTCGGTCCGCAAGAAAGGAGGAAATCCAATCAATAGCTTACTGGGAGCAATTTCCTGATTTTTCCAGTGCCTTCTGATGTTTGTGGTGATCTGGCAGATCAAATGCTGCTGATAAGTCTAAAAGAATTAGCATGCCAGCCTTTCCTTTGTCAAGTATATTCAACATTCTGGTCTGGAGATCGAGCAGCGCAGTCTCGGTGCTGTGCAAGTGTCTAAAACCAGACTGTTGAGGATGAAGCAGATTACTTTCTTCCACGTATGTTTGGAGTTGTTTGGTCGCTGCCTTATCTAAGATCTTTAATAACAGATTACAATTTGTGATTGGACGAAGGTTTGTTGGATCTTGTCTAATCCTGTTTTGTTTAAACGAATGGTGTAACGGTCACCACTTTTATGGCTGCTGGGACCTTTTGGCTCTGAATGAGGCGTTGACCACTCTACGAAAGAGTGGGGCGAACGTGTCGATATTTCTCAGGATGACTTTTGGGGAGAGGATGTTTTCTGAGCAGGTGGTCTGCCTGACAGCAGAGAGGAACTTCTTCATATCCTCTAAAGCTAAAGAGTGGATTAAACTTAAATGTATCCCCCCCTATAGGGTAGTGACATGTCATTCTTTCAGGGGAGACTCTGTTTGTACAGACACCTGACATAGTCCGATGGCCTTGTGAGCTTTTTGAATTTTTTCCTGAAAGGATAGTTGGACTTTCTCACAGTCTTCTTGTGAGGGTTGAAAGGGATGGTGGTTTTTCCACTGATTTTAAGATTTGAAAAAGCTTGCCCTTAGAGTTAGAAGCTGTAGAAATGTGGTTGTTATAAAAATGTGCCTTTGCTTCAGTCGATTTTTCTTTGTATTGTTTGTCTAGTTATTTCCATTTCTTCTCGTTTCCTTCCGTTGGGTCTTTTAATCACTGTCTTTCTAATTTTCCTTTTGCTTTTTTCATTTTTTTGGTTTCTTCATTAAACCATTTTTGATGGTTTACATTTGGTCTAACCCGTTTTTATTTCATAGGTGCAAACAAATCTACAAGTTGTTGGAATTTGTTGAATAAAGGACATGCTGAAGGATTCTACAATTCAGCTGCTGCTGCAATTTTAGGACCAGGTTTGGCCAGAAAGGGTGAGCCCTGGGTCCTTACCCTTAAGCTCTGGTTTTCGCTGATGGCTGCTGATATCCTTTCTTGGCTGTCGTCCTCAATGCCTGGGCTAGGATCCCTGTGGTAGAACAGTTTCTAGGCCTTTTACTGCAGTCTTCCCAAATTACCACCTTGGTCATGCGTCTTGGGGAAAGGAAGCTGCCGTCATGCAGAAGAGTGGGGTACCACTACCCCACTTCTGTTCGTCTAGACTCCCCTGGATCGCCTCCACCGATATTTCCTTCATGGAAGGACCATTTCTGCTCGCTGACAGGTCCTCTTTGCCAGCAGAGCTGTACGAATCTTATTGGTCTGGTTCTTCCATCTTCCAAGAACCATTTTTAACATTGTTTTTCTTGCCCGTTTCATGGGCCCCACTCCATGGAAGGCATAATGTTGTGCTATTGGATCTCCTGGTCCTTTTTGGTTCAGGGTCCAAGGCCATAGGGGACCTGTAACTCGAGCTAAAAGAGAAGAGTTTTACTCGCCCTGATTTCTGCACAGTGTTTTCAGGAACTGCCACTGTGAGCATTTACCACTGGGCCCTGGGCTGATGGGATTTTTGAGATACCCTCAAGAGACCCCATGTTACTTAATTGTGGGTTTCTGCAGGTCCCCTTCAACAGCATTTTGCCACATAGCGTTCCCAATATTAGGGTTCACAATATTGGAGCTGTGGTTTAAATATGCATCTGTGAACTCTAATTCAGGATGATGTGTGAAATAAATATTGGTGTACTCTAGCATCACAACCTGGACATCGTTTTGAAATTCACGTTGCATTGTCAATGTGTGTGGCTTGCACTCATAATCGACTGAGCATAGTGTGGGTGTGGATGCTGTGGACATTCTTACAGTAAACGTTCCAATCTTTGTGGCTTTCATACTCTTAGGTGCACAATACGCTCACTTAACAGCGGATGCACGGTGTGCACAACCAGACAAGAACAAAGGAAAATATGCAGAATAGCAAAAATGTGTGATGAGTCAGTAGTGAGAAAAAGCACTCAAAACGCATATGAGGCTGCAGGGTATTTAATCATGATCAAGCACAGTGCATTACCCAGACAAGAGTGAGTTCCAAAGTGTGCTATATTCAGCCCTGAGCGCCAGTGCCATATTTATTATACATCCAGATCAGCAGTTCACAATTTGTTATATAGAAAAAGACAGGCTCCTATATCCAGAAAAATAATGAAGTCGAGGGATAGAGTTAACAGTTTTCTTCAACAGGGGAAAAATAAATAAAAATTTAAGGTGATCCCATTTTAAAATCTACCATCCGAGGCATTTTAAATTTGTCCCACAACTTTGCTCTCTCCCTCCTTAAATATGCAGATGAGTTTTTCAGCCATAACCCCCGAAACCCTTGCTACAGAGGAAAGAGAAAGAGATGGGGTTTTGGAACATAGTGTCTGGTTGGCATGGTAACTGACCATGCTTGGATGCAAAGGCCAATGCCCAATGTGTTACTTTTGAATGGCCTTCTTCCATTTAAACCAATGATTGTGGGTCTTAACTTAATTTAGCCAATGGGGAGTAAGGTTCTATAGCACGTGCTTTCTCCTTCAGCAGCAGGCAGTGATCTGTGTTTATGTGCTCAGCCTCCCGTTGTACATCCAGTAGCTCTGACTGTAAGCAGAGGCAGATCAATGGAGCTCTGTCTGCCATGAACCAAGCAACTGGAGGCACATAGATGCAGAGAACATAACAGAGCATAAAAAATGAGAGGCGGCAGGACAGTGGAAGTCTTCCCCACGCCTCTCATTAAAGCACAGACACAGTGACTGGCAGGAGAGGAGTCCTCTAAACTTAGAAAAGAGCAATTACCTGCTCGCACAACTCACCACGTGCTGCCACGGAGGACCGGATGGCCCTCCCCCTCCTTTGCGCAGACAGTATAGGTATGCTGATAGACAGAAGAGGAGTCCTCTCCCGTCATTCAGCGTGTTCACATTGCGGAGCGGAGGACCATCCGATCCTCCTGTGTTGGCGCTTGTTGATGGTAGGCAGATGCAAGTCTTTTAAAAAAAATGTATGTAATGTGTATGTATACATACACATTAAGCATTACATTAAAAAAAAAAAAACTTCTCTGCTTGCACCCTCTCCACGCAGTGCCTCGCAAGACCACCTCTATGCAACAAGGACACGCTGACCGACAGCTGTGTCTGTGTGTGTGGTACGGTGTGTGTCGGTTTTTATGTATACATGCACGCGTGCAAGAAGGAGTTTTACGTAGGAATACACGGGTGAAAATATTGTATGTATGAATGCGTGTGAAGGGGGAGCAAGGCCACAAAATGTAGGGGTGGGCCCTACCATGCTCACAGTAGCCCTCACACAGAGGAAACTGGGGGCATGTAATTCTTTTTTTGTTGCTTCACTCTTGATGCACAGTAAACTTTTTTTACCGTGCATCAAGGGGAAAGCAAACACAGTGTTATTACATAGCTAGACTGGTGTACATTGATTTTATTCCAGCCTATCCACGTAATAACACTTATGAATAGTGACCCTCCACAGATTTTATTTACTTTTTACATTTGTTATCAGCGCTCTTAACCCTTAGGCATTCATACAGTAGTTGCAGTAAATTTTATATTGAGATAGTCATCACACAAACAACAGTCTGAGGCTGTAACAGAATAGCCACGGCCGGCATTCTCTGTGATCCTTGTGTGAAGAATCATGTCTTCAAATGTCTACGGAATGACCAGAAGGACTGCTCAGATCTCGGAGCTGGCGGTAGTTCACTCCACAGTTTTGCTGCAATGACAGGGAAGCTAGACCTCCCCCTACACCGTCTCTAGCCCGTCTGAATCTTGGAGTGACGAGACAGTGAGCGTATGCAGATCTGGTTGGTCTCAATGCTTGGGCTTTTGTACATTTCTGTAGAAGATATGGGGGTGTGTCATTTGAAAGGCACTTGTGTGTGATTGATAACCATTTTAATGTGATGCTTTCATGTATTGGGAGCCAGTGTACAGCTTTTATAGCGGCAGAGATGCATTCTTGCCTTCGGAATGTTAAGGGCGGCACGGATTGCATTGTTTCAGAAGACTTGCATTTTGTAGATGTTCCGCACTGAGGTGCCTGCAAAAGCATTGCAATAGTTTAGTATGAGCAAATGACAGCTCGGGCGATAGTGCGGCAGCTGTCGGTGATAGGAACATTCTGCAGGCATTCATTTTGTTAGTGTGGACAGTGCAGGAAGCAATAGCATTGACATGGCGAGTTAGGGAGAAGGATGCGTCAATGTGAACTCACAGGGTTTTCACTGTCAGTGAAACAGGGAATGAGATTCCGTCAATGGTGAAGGAGCAATATTGTTGGTTAAGGGTTTTTTAGCACAGCTGGGGGAGAGTTTGTGCTTTCGTCGTTAAGACAAAGTGAGTATGAGGCCATCCATTCCTGAAGTAGCGTACAGGAGTCGTCTGCATAGTCACCTGAGAGGGGGAGGAGTATTTGCAGGTCATCAGCATAGTTCGTGTAGGATATGCTGCGAGCGTCCAATAGGTCAAATAGTGGTTTGATAAAAAGGTTGTAGAGGGTGGGGGAGACACAGGATCCTTGTCGGACTCCGCAAGAAATTGGGGAGGGTGGGCACTTGCATTTTTTGCGAAAACTCTCATGGTTCTGTCGGCCAGGAAGGAGGTGATCAAGCTGGTTGCTTTAGGCAAGAGGTTTGCCACATGAAAGAGATGCCAGCAGAGAATCTGGTGATCTACCAGATCAAATACTGCAGAGAGGTCTAGGAGTAGAGGGAGTGCAGACTGTTGCTGTCACGCTCCACCAATCCCGCCCGTATGTCCTCACCGGTCTCTTCAAAAGGAGCTGTCCTAGGCCTCCAAGTCCTTCTTTCTAGGTTTCCTGGTTTCTTTCACCCTCCTCTCTTTCTTTTGATGTAAGTAAGGGCGAGCACCCTCGGAATCCACCTTTGCCTGATGTAAATCCAGGCCCAGAGGGACCCCAAGGGCACAAGCCCCCTATAAACAGGGAAAAAGCCCTCTTGGCAGAAAAAACCCTGAAGTATGAATTGTCAGTCCACTTGAACAATCCTTGTTCCAAAAATATGTGAAGTCCAACTTCGTTGAAGAGTGCTGAGTGGTAGTTGAAGAACTCCCAAAGTCGACCTGGAGTATGGTACTGATGAACTCCTAAGTACCCCACAAAGTGTCTGATCAAAATTGCGATAATGGGAACAATTAGAGATATGCGGCCAATTAAAAGTCAAGGAAGGGGAAAGATCTCCTTACAGAAAAATAGGTAATCCAAAAGAGTCTTCCTACAGGGAATACGAGCAGACTGCAAGTTTTATTTCGTATAGGAAACAGAAAAGTAACCGTAATGGAACGTGAGAAAAGTAGCAAACAGTAACCCAAACAAAAGCTTTGCGAGGGCGCAGTGAAACGGAATCAAGGAAAAAAGGACAACAAAATTATTGCAGCGAACCGTATCCCAGAAAAGTAGTACCGTGAACGCGGATGCAACAGCAGTTAAGGAAACGTCCAACGGAGTTGTGTGAGGTAAGACATGCTACAGCTAGCATGCAGGATTACAGTAGAGTGAACACTGTAATAATAGTCAGAAAGCCGTCCACAGCGGAACAAAGAATGCAATACCGAAATATGCAAGGACGGATAAAGAAGTTAACAAAGTAGAAGCAAAGCAAGGTGAGGAAAAGAGGGAAACTAGACGCAGAAGTAGTTTTGCCTAGGAGGGTGTTCTATATTAGTACACAAGGCCTTGTCTTTGATCAGGTTAGGAGAGGGGACACAGTGGGATTCCAGCTCTCTGAGGATGGTGAAGAGCTCACAAGTGTTTGACTTGGCATCAGCAATTCCTGTGTTGTAACTTGAGGTTTTAGATGGTAGGATAGCCTGTTTACTCTCAGGCAGCGGTAGAGAAGAAGGAATTATGTTGTCTGAAAGTGTTCTCCTACATTTGGCTTCCTCCTTGAACGGCAGGTTTGCAAAAATTGACACTAAATAATGACGCTATTGCTTGACCTCTATATACATTTTCTTTGGTTTTGCTGGTGTAACTCCAGGCAATGGTTGTAGAAACCGATTTTGCCAATCATTTTTGTTTGAGCTGGAGCTTCTGAACGATGGATGCAAACAAGAATAATAACATGGTTGAGCTAGGCTTCAACTGCATCATTTGCCTCAGTAACACTTGCAAGAGTTGACGCATAAGAATTCAACATATTGGTGGGATACCAGAGGGAGGTGTCAATTCTATGACAAGACAGGAGGCTCGCATTATGCTTATTTTTCTTTAATACTGCCATATCAGCATTTCAAAACTTTAACTTTTATGTTTTGGTTTTTCTTACATGTTACTTGGGAAAAAAAAACAAAGCAGGAAGTTACAAGTTTCATCTCTCAACTGAATCAACTAGGTTTTAGAAACCACGCTTCCCATAATCCTGAGGCCCTTTGTAGTCCTGACCTCTACTCCCACACCAATCAGTGGCCAGATAGGGGTATAAACACAGGCTCCCCTAAGTCCATTCCTCTTTCTTTTTGCTGCCATACTGAGATAAGTGTTATGTCTCATGTTTCTGTTCTTAAATTATTCTTAAATTATCGTTGTCTATTATGATTTAGTCTCTAAATGTACTCATTATCAATGGTAGTTAGCGGATAGACTAACAGGTGTTTGATTGATGGCTGTCGAGAGCTTATTTTACAGCGTTTGTACCGTTGTGTAGGAAGCGCGCGCGCGCGTGTATTACCAGTGTTTTCCCCCGTCAAGCTTTTATTTCAATTCTAACAGGAACGGGAGTGAGGAGAGGCGGGGCGGAGCCGCGGACAAAGCCGCGTGCTTCTGGCAGCCGGCCTGTTCTCCTCCGGCGTAGCCGAAGTCTTCGCTCGCGAAAGCTCTAGGACCCTGCGGCAGCCTACATTATACGCGTGTGCGCGGAGGCGGCTCGCGCCGCCGAACGCGCAGGGCTTTAGGACCCAGTAAAGCAGGTTCAGCCTCATATCATTCCCGGCATGCTCCACGTTCTTCTAACGCTCGCTTTTCGCGCGTACACATATCGAAACGGAGCGGAGGGTCGTGCGAGTCAGTACCTGAGAGGAATTTTTCCCAAAAAAAAAAAGACATTCCTTGGTGGCATCTGTTGAATATACAGAGAACGTGAAACAGTTCACAGATAGGCTAGAAGGCGCAGAGTGCACAGGAGGTAAACTCTTTAGAGCCTTAATTTTCAGCTGACCCCAACAAGTTAGCGCTGCTAACAGTATTAAATGGCTCACTCATCGCACCCGAGAGATTCCCAGTCCACCTCACCAGAGTGGAGTGAACAAGAGTGGGAGGAAGAACCCACCTGGCAAGACACAGATTTATCCCTCAGCTTCAATAGGGTACTGGGAGATTCACTTTCTCAAGCAGTCTCCCAAGGGGTGCAACCTTTGACTGAAAGGTTAGAAATGCTCGAAGCATGCATGGCTGAGCAGCGGAGCAGCGGGAACAGCTGGCGGCCAGGAAGAGACGGGCCGACAGCCCTGGAGAGGGGACGTCAGCTGGACACCCTCAGAAGAGGGTTGAAAATAAGGGAGGTAAAAAAGCCCGGAAGAGCGCTGACTCTTTGACCCCCTCGGGCACAAAAGATAGGGTTGACTCTGCTCCCCAAAGTGAAAGCGACCCAGTCGCCAGATTGAAAGAAGCCTTTCTAGCAACATTACCAGATGGCCACATCAGACCCCCTGCCCCAGGGGTGGACAATTCAGGGGAATATGAAGAGGGATACGCCCCCGACGACGAAGGCGGCGAGGAAGAAGAGTTCCCTCAGCCAATTCCTCAAACTCTTCCCGAGGAAGAAGACAACGTAATAGATATGTTCGACCCGGAGTCCATTAGACACCCAAAGTCTTCTGAGTGGGTGCCCTCACTCAGAGTGGCATTATACATGTCACAACACATCAGGAAGTCGCTGGACAGAGAGGTTCGATCCCGCATGCGATCAGAATGTCCACGGCCTGAACTGCCCGGGAAGCTGGCAGATACACCAGAACTAGACCCAAAAATGGTCACTTTCGTGACCAAAACAGCAAGAGACGTTAGGAAAGGCATCGATCGTGCGTGGAAAGGGTGTCATGATAAGCTCTTGGACTTAGCGGGTCCACTGGCAAAGATTATGGACCTTGTTGAAAAATCAAAAGATACTGGTTCCCCAGTAGATATTCACGCCCTAGGTAACTGGGCTCAAAGGGCAGTGTGCTTGTTGGGTAACGCGTACTGTGCACTCTCTTCGGAGCGTAGAAGAGGCATCCTCCTAAAGATCGACAATAAGCTCAGCGATCTAGCCACGTATGAAGCAGGGGAGGGCGCCAAAGGCCTGCTTTTCGGGGAGGCCTTCGCTAAGGAAATGTCTCAATTTGTTGGCACCTACTCAGCCCTCGAGAGAGCTCAAAGCTCTATAAAGAAGATATTTCCCAGTTGTGTTTTTGCTGGGACCGGACGAGTCAGAGGTCGTTCGTCCGGTCGCTACAACTATCAAAAAAGGCCTCAAGGTCCACGCGCTCAATATTGGGAAAACTGTCAACAGGACACCTTACCGGCCAGAGGAAGACATCCAAGAGGCTGCAGAGGAAGAGGTTCTTTCCGTCAGCCCGGCGCAGCAGGCAGGGAGTACACCAATTGTTCCTAACGGAGGCAGAACTCTCCGTTTTCTGAGAGAATGGCAAGCTTTGTCAAGCGATGCTTGGGTTTTACAAGCAGTAGCGGGCCTTCACCTAGATTTCATAGACATCCCAAAGCAGTACAGAGAACCTGTCCCCATTTACATGCCACTAGAAGAGAAAGCGCTTTTACACAGCGAGTTAAGTAAATTAGTAGAGAAAAACGCAATAGAGCGCGAGAGCATAGAAAGTCAGTTTTTCCTCAGCAATATGTTCCTGGTGCGCAGAGGGGAAAAGATTTGTCCAGTCATAAATCTAAAAGAATTGAACAGTTGGCTGCAATACAACCATTTCAAGATGCAAGGCATCCATCTCCTCCGAGACCTATTGCGTTCAGGAGATAGGCGTCTTTGAGGTCTAGACGGGCTAGCCAATCTAGCGATTCCGATAGCAACTGCCTTTCGGAAGTATCTCCAGTTCCGATGGAAAGGGGAGATTTGGCGCTTTGCATGCCTGCCATTCGGGCTGGCGTCAGCACCGTGGGCGTTCACGAAAGTGATGAAGCCAGTAGCTGCAGCTATCAGGGAGAGGGGTATCCGTATGATTATCTATCTTGACGATATCCTGGTGATGGGATCCAGCAAAGAGACACTCACGAGAGATGTGCAGTGGATTTTCAAGTTCCTATCATCTCTGGGATTCTTAGTGAATTTAGAGAAGTCCCAATTAGCGCCAGTTCAGAGGTTGGAATTTTTAGGCTTCACCATAGATACCGTGAAAGCGACTCTAGAGCTTCCAAGTCACAAAGTGAGAGCGATAAAGAAGGAGCTCAGGACAGTGATTGCAAAGCGAGTAATTTCGCTTCGGAACCTGGCCAGAATAGTACGACTGCTTGCAGCCTCCATTCAGGCCATCTTCCCGGGACCGTTACATTATCGAGCGTTACAGAGGCTCAAGATCAAGCATCTTCGCGGAGGCCTAAAATATCATCAGCTAGTCAACCTAGACCAAGAAGCCATGTCAGAGCTACGGTGGTGGCTGGAGAACATGGAAGCCTGGAACGGGCGAGCGATCTTCGGAGATGTTCCAGAACTGGCCATCGAGTAGACGCAAGCAGGTCAGGTTGGGGAGCCAGGTGCGAACAAGCCCAGACAGGCGGGAAATGGTCCGGCAAAGAGTTGAATCTCCACATAAATTGTCTAGAACTTCTTGCAGTCTCCTTTGCAGTTCGGGCATTCACGAAGGACAAAATAAGATGTTGCGTATTGCTCAAGATGGACAACATCTCAGCAGTCCGCTACATCAACAAATTAGGGGGAACGAGATCCAGAATGCTAGCGGAATTAGCGAAAGATTTCTGGCATTATTGCCTTCAGAACGACATTGCGGTGACTGCGGAATATCTTCCAGGGAGCCAGAACAGTATAGCAGACTGGAACTCTCTGTATCTTGTAGACTCCAGCGATTGGAAGCTACACCCTCTAGTTTTCAAGCGCCTCCAAGACATATGGGGACCCCTAGACATAGATCTGTTTGCGTCCAGACTGAATGCGCAGACGCAGAAATATTTCAGTTGGAGGATAGATCCAGGAGCAGCGGGTACGGACGCTTTTCTACACCCATGGAACAGAGCAGTTCACTATGAGTTCCCGCCATTCGCAATGATCACAAGAGCTCTAGCGAAAGTCCGCAGAGACAAAGCAGAAGTGGTGATGGTACTACCCTGTTGGAGGGCGCCGGCCTGGTTTCCAGTAGCGATGGAACTTTCTACGGATTTTCCGAGGATAGTTCCGAGCATCTAGGACCTTCTACTCGACCCGACCGGTCGGGTTCACCCGCTCATAGAAGCAGGTGCCCTGCAGCCGATTGCCTGCAGGGTTTCAGGAAAAGATGGAACTTGCCAGGAATTTCGAACATCGCTGCAGATTGTATCCGAGATTCCTGGGCGCCTTCCACCATTAGGAACTATAACACAGCTTGGAACGGTTGGGCGCAGTGGTGTTCAGAACACAGTCTGGATCCCATTTCAGCACCTCTAGTGAGCATCCTGAACTTTTTGGCTTCAAAATTCCAGGAGGGTTCTGCTTACAGAACGATAGGAGTATACAGATCCGCAATTTCAGCAAGGCACAAGAAAATAGAAAATAATCCAGTAGGAGAGCACCCAGCAATCTTACGGCTCCTCAAAGGTATAAAACTGAGAAAACCGCCAGAGCCAAAGTATGCAGTTTTATGGGACGTTAGAGACGTTTTTCAATTATTCCTTAGGTGGCCGGAAAATGAAGCTTTATCACGGTCACAACTATCAGGCAAATTAGCTATGCTTCTATGTCTAGTAGTGTGCAGGAGAGTGTCAGACGTGAAAGCATTGGAAAGCGATAGAAAGCTATTTTATCCAGAAGGAGTAGCGTTTACTATCGCGAAAAGAACAAAGACCGACTCCAAAGTAATTTCCTACCCATATTTTGCAGAGAAGAAGAAGTTATGCGTAGCTCAATGTATCAAAGATTATGAAGCAGCTACAGCACATCTCAGACCGCGCGGCGTAACTCAGTTGCTTATAGCGCGTAGGAAACCTCACCACGCAGTAGCGACAGCGACCATTGCGAGATGGGTGAGGGAGGTCATGCAGTGGGCAGGGATAGACTTATCCTTATTTGGTGCACATTCCACTAGGGGAGCAATGGCTTCTAGAGCGTTTGCGACAGGAGTAGCCCTACAAGATATTATGAAATCTGCTGATTGGTCTTCTGAATCCACCTTTAAGACTTTCTACTTCAAGCCAGTATCTGATATACCGAATAGAGTAATAGCAAGCTTTGAACAAGCATAATGCGAGCCTCCTGTCTTGTCATAGAATAAAGATTGCCCACGCTAATAGCTCAGGAAAGTCTTCATTCTATTAAAGACAAGGAGGCGAGCATTATATCCCACCCTAATGTATGAAACAAATGAGAGCAATGACTGAGCGAATGAAAACTGTCATGCATAGTGTTCCATTTGTAGTTCATTCCTGCCCTCATATGATTTTTCTGTTCTCATAGGAGACGATCAGACGGCGACATGAGCAAGTCAGGATATGCACCGAGGATCTTCTGGCAAGTTGTCCCGTTGGACCGAACAGTCACGCCAGCTGCGGATCGAGTGCAGGTCTTATGGATTGTGTTTGGCATTTTGAGGGACTCTCTGTACTTGTAGAACTCTGATGGCAAAAGAAAGAGGAATGGACTTAGGGGAGCCAGTGTTTATACCCCTATCTGGCCACTGATTGGTGTGGGAGTAGAGGTCAGGACTACAAAGGGCCTCAGGCTTATGGGAAGCGTGGTTTCTAAAACCTAGTTGATTCAGTTGAGAGATGAAACTTGTAACTTCCTGCTTTGTTTTTTTCCCCCAAGTAACATGTAAGAAAAACGAAAACATAAAAGTTAAAAGTTGAAGTTTTGAAATGCTGATATGGCAGTATTAAAGATAGATAAGCATAATGCTTGCCTTTAATAGAATGAAGACTTTCCTGAGCTATTAGCGTGGGCAATCTTTATTGCTTACCATTGCAGCCATATTTGCAGATTCATCAGAGTAGGTGGAAAAAAAAAAAAAAAACATACCGGGGTAAACGATCCTTAACAAAAGAACATTACTTTTCACTCAAGCTATTGGCTTCTATTCGGAGATCAGTCCATTCGGCTCAGTTAAGCGCGCGCACACACACACAGCACTCTTAATTCAAGTTAGGCAGAATGTTTAAAAATACGTAATATTTCTTAAGCCTTGATTCTGTTGAAGTGGGTCTAGGAGTCACCGGAGCAGAGGTCACTTTTGGCATTGGGACTATGGTCCAGCTAGTCGGCAGTTCTGTGCTGTAGTGAGAAAAAGCCACCCCTTACATTTTCCTTTACTCTAGTGCAGGGGTCTGCAACCTTTGGTTAAGGATAATGGAAGTTGTAGAGCAAACCATCAGGAGATCCATAGGTTGCAGACCTCTGGTCTAGTGTCGCTGGGTTGGTTGCTCGAACCAAGAAAGATGTAGGTCAGTATTTGAATGTGCTTGTTCTTTCTTGGGTGGCTGGAATCGGCAGGCAAGAGGCAAATGGGTTTTTTAAAAATATTACTCAATTGTACCCTTTTCCTTTTTATTCATGGCAAGGAAAACCAATAAAAAGAAGTAAAAGGGGAGGCCACCAGGGGGCGCACAGGCAATGGCAGCCTGATTTGCGAGCTCCTCCTAAGGCCGGGTCGGTACGGGGTCTGATCCCCCCCCCCCCCCCCCGAGGCCTCCCCATGGAGCGCAAGTGGGTCGATTGGAGCAGTGACCCCCCAGTGCCCCCGCGGAGCGAAACAACGGGGTCTGGAGATCGCCGGACGATGGAGTTCCACGGGCGCGGCGGCTGCAGCGGGACCGTCGCAGGAGGCCGTGAGCACAGCCCTGTGGGGAGCCTGGGGAGGAGCGAGCGGACCCGTCGGCGCTGGCCTTCATCTCCCCCTTCAGGAGGCGCGAGCCGCCGGGACGCCTCTGGGTGAGGGGACTCCCGCCCGGAAAGGCCCCCCCCCCGCCACAACAGGAGCGCCGAGGGAAGCCGCGAGGCCGCTCTGGGAGCCGCGGCCTGACAGGTACGAGATACGGAGGGGGGGTGGCTGGGCCCGTTTTGAAGCCCCCCCCCCCTTCACCGCCAGCGGGACCCTGCGCGGGCAGGACACCAGAGGCCCCCGCCGTTTCACTGAGGGCTGCGACCCGCTGCCTCGTGGTCGCACAAAGCGCCCCTCCCCCCACTCCAGTGGGCTCCTAAGGGGCACTGCAGGACCCGCTATCGCCCCCCTGGGTGTGTGGCCCCCGCTGTGGGCAGGCGGGGCGTGTGCCCGCCCGGGGGCAACTTTCAAGGAGCAACTAGAACACCCAGGAGGGGTGGGGAAGGTGTAACCCCCCAGGAGAGGCCCCCAACGAAATAACATCACCCTGCAGAGGCAAAAGCACCCCTCACCCATTCCAGAGGGGAAATATCGTTTTGCAAAAATATAAATCGAGGTGTACTGGAGGTATTGCGGTGGCCACCCTGGGTGTGAGGCCCCCGCCTGAGGCTGGTGGGGCGAGTGCCCGCCTGGGGGGCATCAATCAAGGACCAGAAAGACCGTTCGGAATGGGTGGGGAGGGTATACCTTGCCAGGAGAGACCGCAACGAAAAGACAACAGCATACCACCCCGCGGAGGCAATAGCACCCCTCCCCCACTCTAGAGGGAAATCAACTTTCTAAAAATAAAATCGAGGTGCCGGGGGGGTCAACCTAATGGACTGGCAGCAGAACCTGCAAAAATATCAGTACCGAGGCCCGGACCCCCCCGTTACAGAACCACCCCACGGTGAGGGAATGGCCCATTTGGAACCCCCTGCACCCTCCACGGCCGCAACGGAGCGGGGCTTCGCCTCCATATTGCAAGCGATCCGAGATATGCGGGCGGACATTGCCCAAAAGTTTGAAAAAATGGACCACTGGGTCGATAAAGTTGAGGACAGACTCCTTCAGGTCGAATCCAACCAATCTTCAGCGGCCACCCTTGAAGTAGAGGTAAACATGAGGCTAGCTGCCCTGGAAAAAAGGGAGGAGGAGAGGTCAAGACAGATGGACGACTTCGAGAACAGGGAGCGGAGAAACAACCTCAGGATCTTTGGGGTCCCGGAGACGGAGGGGGAGACGGAGAGGGAGCTGACCCGTCTGGTGCGTAACATAATTGCCCTCCTCTTTGAAGAAGAGATGACTACAGAACTCATATTCGATCGGATACATAGAGCGGGAGGTCGAGCAGGGGGCCCCCGGTCGATTCTGGTGCGGTTCCATTACTACCTGGAAAAGACGCGGGTGTTGGAGTCCTCCAGGAGGGTCCAGGAGATCACATACAACAACTCCCAGATCTCCATTTTCCAGGACCTCTCAGCATACACCCTGGCCAAACGGAGGATGTGCCGCCCCCTCACGCAGTTGCTGAAGGAGAAGGGAGTGCGATACAGATGGGGCTTCCCCTTCTCCCTAACATTCGAGTACCTGGGCCAGAGAACGACATTGATTTCGGAGCAAGATATTAAGGGGGCTATCCAGGACTGTCTCTGATCCAGCGCCCCGTCGGGAGCCACTGGGGCCGGAGGGGTCGGAGCTGGAGGCCCGGGCCCACCGAGAGAAAGACGGAAAAAGTCAGGAGTGAGGAAATTCAGGAGAATGAATACACCCTCCCCAGTGAAAGAGGGGCAGCAGAACGACTCTGAGGGGCAGTAGCTGGGCAGTCCCAGTGTGAACGTGGCCTCTGGAGTTCCCAGAGGACACGGGTTTACTTGAGGGTGAGAAGTACGGCAAAAGAAAGGAGAAGAGGAGGAAACTAGAATCCCCACGCAAAGCAAGTTGGGTGGGTAAAATCGGGGAGGGGATCGAGGGGGGGGGGGGGGGGGCTCATGATAATGTGCTTGTTAACGATCGCCTGGCCGAGAGGGGCAGGCTGGTGGTCCGGCCAAAGTGCCAGTGATGGCTGAACTATCTGGCTGGACGCCGGGGCAGGGGGTGGGGGGACGGAAACAAGTTGGGGGTTGTTTGTTAGGGAAGGGGTTTGGGGGTCAGTTGGGGAAACATGTCAGGAGTGTCCATAAGACAATTTATGGGGAGCTAGAGAGGAGAATTGTTGCGAGGCAGCCATCCGTTAGAATAGAATTCATAGACAATGGCTGATGGTCTGCCGGCCCTGGGGGTGGGCACCCTGAATGTTCGGGGCTTGAATACCCCATCAAAGAGGTCCCTGATCTGCAGGGAGTTTAGGAGGGCTAAACTGGACCTTCTGTTTGTGCAGGAAACACACTGGGCAAGGGGAAAGGAGCCCAGGTTGCGGGGGGGGGGGGGGGGGGAAATCGAGGAGGTCTTTCATGCGTCCCATAGGACCAAAAAGAGAGGGGTGGCCATCTTGGTAGCTAGAGATGCAGGGTTTGAGAAGGAAGATATCTCACTCTGGCTGTAGTGTATGGCCCCAATGAAGGACAGGCCCTATTTTGGGAAACTGTGAGAGATAGGATCAGACTATTCGTGCAAGGCCCGCTAGTGGTAGGGGGAGACTTCAACATGGTCCTCGACCCGACTATGGATAGGAAAAGGGTAGACCCCCTTACTCCCAGAACTGCAGAAGAAGCCATGGCACAATCTTTCCAGAGGGTAAACGAGGAACTGGGCCTAACTGATACAATTCCTCTTCCCAGAGGGGGAATCCCTTCCTTCACCTATTATTCAGCCATACACAACTCTTTCTCCCGAATAGACTACGTCCTGGTAGAGGAGACACTCAGTCCATATGTGTCAGGCTACAGAATAGACCCTGTACCCTGGTCAGACCATGATTTGGTTAAAGTTACAATCGCGTTGGGGTGGTGCAGGGAACGCAGAGGGCGTTGGAAGTGCAACAACGCTCTGTTAAAGGATGGGGTCCTCTCTCAGGAGGTCTTGGACTCCATAACAGAGTTCTTTGACCTAAACGACAACGGGGAGGTCGCCACTCACACGCTCTGGGACGCCTTCAAGGCTACCCTGCGAGGGGTCCTCATAAAACTGGGGGCCCAGAAGAAAAGGGAGAGGGAGATACAGGAGAAGGCTCTGAGAGATAGGATATCCCGCCTCCAACCGGCGAGCTCTCCGGGGCGCCCATTAGCGGGTGACCGGGTGGCCGCCCTCGAAGACTGCAGGCTACAGCTTAAAGATCTGCTCCTACATAAAACAGAAAGGTGCCTCCAACTAACTAAACAAAAATACTACGAGAAGGGGGACAGGGCGGACCGGATCCTAGCCTGGAAGTTGAGGGAGGTCCAGAGGAATAGAAGGGTGAGGGAGGTGAGGGACGCTCAGGGGCTCCTTGGCAACGACTCCCCCATTATCGGTGAGGCTTTCCGCCAATATTACACAGCTCTCTACTCCTCAGAATATGATGGAGATGTTGGCCAGATAGAAACCTTCCTTGATTCAATACAGATTCCATCCCTCTCAAGGGAAATGGCAGAAGGGATAGAGGGTCCGGTCACTGAGGATGAGGTGGACAAGGTGATCTCTGGGATGAGGGTGGGAACCTCCCCCGGGGAGGATGGCTTCACAGTTTTCTTTTACAAAAAGTTCCGGTCCTCTTTGATCCCATACTTGGTGAGGGTCTTTAACGAAGTGCTGGACGGGGGCATACTCCCCGAGTCTATGATGGGAGCCGTGATAGCAGTCTTACCCAAGGAGGGGAAGGACCCTTCATTGTTGATGTGAAGATCCTGGCCAAGGTGGTGGGGAAAAGGCTGGAAGGCATAATGCCGAAGTTAATCCACGGGGACCAGGTGGGCTTCATAAGCGGGAGGCAGGGCTCGGATAACATCCGCAAGACCCTAGACCTGCTCCACTTTGCCCAAACATCGGAACTTGACGCTTGCGTCCTCTCACTGGACTCGGAGAAGGCCTTCGACCGGGTCGAGTGGCGTTATATGGAGCTTCTCCTTCAAAGAATGGGTTTTGGGACCCACATGAGCTGGGTAACTGCACTCTATAGAACCCCCACAGCGAGGGTACAGGTAGACGGGACACTGTCTGGGTCATTCCCCCTCTCCCGAGGGGCAAGGCAGGGGTGTCCACTCTCCCCCCTGATCTATGTCCTCACCATGGAGGCCCTGGCAATTGCGGTCAGAGCGCACCCGGACATTAGGGGAATAAGAAGGGGAGAGATCGAGTTCAAGCTTTCCCTGTTTGCGGATGACATTTTGGACTACCTAGTGGATCCGGGTTCTTCCCTCCCCCCCCTCCTGGCCCTGGTGTCAGCATTTGGTCAATTCTCGGGCCTAAAAATAAACACTGCAAAATCAGTCCTGCTCCCAATGCGAATAATAGACCCGATGCTCGACCCCCTGAATAGGTTCCACGGGATCAAGGTGGAGAAGGTCGCTATACGGTACTTGGGGGTTCTCCTCACCAGAGATATGTCGAATCTGGGCTCCGCCAACTATGGTCCCACGATGACGGAGATCACTGCAGACTTGAGGAGATGGGGTAAAATGATCCTCTCGTGGTATAGCCGAATGACGGCGGTCAAAATGAATGTCCTGCCACGACTCCTGTACCTATTCACAGCACTCCCGACCAGGGTCCCGGCACAGAACTTCAAAGACCTACAATCGGGGGTCCGTGACTTTGTATGGCAAGGCAAGACCCCGAGAACTGGAAGGGCCGTCCTGACCCTACCTAGGGAGGAGGGGGGATTTGGACTGCCAGACTTTCATCTCTACTTCTGTGCTGCCCAACTGCGTGTCCTTCTGGAGCACATGAAGGAGGGGCTGAGAACGTACTGGTCCTACCTGGAGGATATGGATGCCCATCCCCACAAAGTCTGCGACCTCCTGTGGACGCCTCGCAGGGAAATCCCAAGGCGCTTACGGGCTCACCCGACCCTGGGAGTCCTATGGGACATTTGGAAGGAAGGCCCTCAGACCGCTCACCTCACCACATGGCCGTCTCCAATGTCATCTCTCTGGGGACACCCCATCAACCTGGGAGGAAGAGGGTTCAAGCACTCCCAGATCTGGTCGGACAAGGGGATGGAATGGGCGGGGCAGATGTTCAGGGACGGTGAATTCTTACCTTATGAGGAGCTCAGGGAGGCACTGGGTCGTGACTCAATATCTATCTTCGAATACCTCCGCCTGAAGGGCATCCTCTGTGACCCATCATGGGGCACCAATCTGCGAAGACAGTTGACCCCCTTTGAGAAGCTCCTCGATTTGGCGGCCTCCAGGAAGGGGGCGGTTTCAAGTTTGTACAGGGTCCTAAACACGTACAACCTTCAAGGCAGGAGGAGTTTTCACTTGTTCTGGGAAGGCCTGGCAGGTGCCGAAATCTCTGAGGATGATTGGGCCAGGATATTTAAAATTGCATTTCACGGAAATCTTTTCACCGCTGACATGGAACATAACTTTAAGATACTGCAGGGATGGCACAGAGACCACGCAAAATTGTCCAAGATGTTCCCGGGAGTGTCGTCAAGGTGCCCGAGAGGGTGTGGGGAGACGGGGACCAGAGGCCACATGTGGTGGCACTGTTCGAAGGTTCAAACATATTGGGAGCAAGTGAGGGACTGGATGGAGGAAGTGACTGAGGTCCGTATACCACTTAATCCCCTGACAATGCTGTTGGGCCTCCCCCCAGAGGACACAGAGGTGCACCGATACCCTAGGATGTGGGAAACTATGTTAAGGGCTGGAAGAGTGGCTTTGGCCCAAAAATGGAAAAGTCCGGAGGCTCCCTCGAAGGAGGACTGGCTGAAAAAGGTCAAAAATATGTTTTTGATGGACAAATTGACAGCCATGGTAAATAACAATACTAGCTCATTCCTCACAGACTGGTCGGGTGTCCAGCAATCCTGGGGATGGGACGTGCACTGAACCCACTGAAAGGCCCCCCACCCTGGAGACGACGGGATTGACTCTTTCTTGCAGGTCAGCCAAACTTGGGACCCTAGGGCTTGGGGAATGGCAGAAGCCAGCTAACTGATGTTGTGTTTATGCATCGCAACAACTCTGTGACAAGGGAGACGGAGGCATCTCCGTGAGTCTCCCAAGATGAGCACACTGAACTGGACACGGGGAAGGGGGGGGAATCCAGGGGTGGGGCGGGAGGGTGGGGGGGGAGGGGGTTCCACTGTTCTTTTTCCTGGTTTGCTTGTTTGTAAAATTTAAAATGCCAATAAAAACGGAAGTTTAAAAAAAAAAAAAGAAGTAAAAGCACGGTGCTTGTAAAACTGAGACATATAATAAAAAAAGAAAGCAAAAACATGAGAAATAGTTTAAAATGTTACCAAGGATGCAAGGCACATTCCACACCGATGGGCTGCTCACAATTAATAGGATGTGAATAAAAGAACTGTCATCAGCTAGGATTTGCGGTTTGAGAGTTCAAGCACTGACAAGACGGTAAGAGAAAGTCATATGCTACAAAATTAAATCCATTTTGAGTTCAGGCTGGATTGATCCGGGTAACAGGTCTGTGATGTTGTTATTTAGTACTAAATATTGCAAGAGGAGCACACATGACTTATTACAAATACAGTAAATGCTTGAAGGCTGGCCAGCCTGACAGAACGAAAGGCACAACCAAGTTCTTCATCCTAAAAAACATTTCACATTGGAGTATGAATTGATGTTTATGCTGACTTTATTTTTGACGTGTGAATGTAAATTATTCCTTGGCAAAACCCAGACTTTATTTTTAATTTAGTTCAGAGTTGCACTTCTTAATCGGGAAAGCGTAGGGCATGTCTTTACAGTAGCCATAACATTTAGCTGAGGGTTGTGTATAGTGAATTACTCAACTTCCACATACAAGGAAAATGAGGTTGGTTTAGTTGGGCAAGAGGATGTTATTGAGTTAGGAGTAGGGAACATGGGATTCTGGCATTTCAGCAGACCTGGCAGCAGCTTAATCCAGCAGCTCCTGCTCCCTTCCCCAGTCTCTGGATTTTCAAGACACTGGGCCTATGACGAGTATCTGGAGTAAAAAGAAGATGGATGTGCCCGAGAATCCCATCCTGAAAATATCTAAGCAAGGTGGTGAACCGGAGGAGCGCTCTGGCATCAGTGGTACATATGCCCTTTTACTGAAGGTCTCCCAGGATGTGGACGAAATTAAGTTTTCCCAAAGTGAGAGGACTTCAAAAGTTAACCATCTGGACTCCAGGATTAGGAAAGTGGGGTCTGGTAATTCAGCTTTGGCTTCAGAGGTGGAGGTGAGCTTCAGAGCATACAATGATCTGCGTGGTGAAATCTCTACTCTGAAGAAAAAGAACTGGGCCTGGAAGTGACAAGTAGAAATCATAAACTTCGCTTGCTGGGCTTGCAAGAAAAAGTTGAACTGGATAAGGACTTGGATGCGCGTGTCCTTTAAGTGCTGGCTGAGGCACTGGGATGGAAGTTTGTTGACTCTCGTGAATTGGATTATACCTACAGGGCCGGAAAAATTCTGGTTGACAAACCATGCCAGGTCATTTTGGTGCTCACAAAAGTAAGCACCAAAGAAAGGATCCTGAAGGCTGCAAGGGACAAAGGGAAATTATTTTTTGATGGGAGGCCCCTGGCTTTTTTTCTGGACTTCCCCAAGGACACTGTGGAAAAAAGGAGAACATTCAAGAGGGTAAAGGCCTCGGCAGTGGAGAAAAACGGCTATTTTGGTGAAACCTGCTGTTCTGAAAATGTATCTGGATGGAGTCGTAAGGAGTACAGAGGATCTGGCAGAGGCTGAACTATGGCTTAAAGAAATACCACCTTCAAGGATTAATCTGGCATTATTATTTTCCACAGTGGGCCAATTTTTGGCTTGGGTGAGTCATGCTGTGCATTGTATTATTACAGTATTTTGTTTGTATTTTACATGTTACTGTTAAATGACATTGATTAAGTTGTTATTTAATTGATTGGTTTTATTTATAAATGCTCGAGGTTGATCGGATCAGGCTTGTGGCATCTGATGGATTGTTGGCGTGAGTGTGTGCTTTGTGAGGTGCCTTCCTCTAATAAGAAGTGAGCGGCTTGGCTTCTGAAGTTACGTCCATTGGTAGCTTGTATGGGGTTGGCGCGTTAGGTCGGCTGTGGAGGCATTGTGTTGGAGATTAAATCCATATGGAATGGCTGGATTAAGCGAGCCCAGTTTGTAATAGATTCCAGCTGGGGCTGTATTCAATATCGGTGGATGCTGGCATGGAGGTAACACGAGGCGGAGGAAGGGGCGCTTGTATGAAAAGCTCCTAGGGGGCATTTTGTCAATATCTCTGCCGCATCTGAACATAGGGTGCGTTTATAAGATTGGCAAATGAAGCTGGATTGAGAATAGCTGAATAGGCTACGGGTTTGGGCTCCGGTCACAGTATCCACTGGTCTCTCTGAACAATTTCCAAAAGGATGACATTTCTGTGACATTAGGGACAATTACTCATTCAGGATTACATACTTAATACATTGTTAAAATGAACGTGATAGCTCATGGTGGATAGGGATGTGTGCATCAGTGGTATAGAGGTGCTGAGTTTAGGGGGGGGGGCATGGAAAGGTTGTGCCACAACCCCCACAGAAAGTATTATATATGTTTACACTGTGTAATGATCTTGGGCAATCACCTTTGTGGCAAGGGACACAGGATGGGTAAGGGGTGTTTCTGGACCTATTTCGGGACATATTAGAGTTAAACTGAAGGCTTTATTGGGGTAGGCAAGAAGCCAAAAGAATATATTGTATGATTACTTATTCGGGAGACGACAGGTTAAATGATATTCGACTTGCATCAAGCATATACAGTGTAAGCCCATTCTATAAACGTACAGAACTTCGTGCAAGCGGGAGCCTTAATTCAGTACATTACTTTAAACGTGCAAGACATTTTAGTTTTTAACCAGTTCTTGATCTGGGCTAATCGGTCATTCTCACATTTCCATCTGCTGACTCATTGCCTAAACCTGATGTTTTTGCCCAGTTGCACACTGTTTATGCCGCCCAGTCATAGTCACAGGCTTGATGTGTCAGATACTGAGGAGTCCATTTGTATTGGTTGCCCGAAAGTGGCAGAATGTGGGCTGTTTTAGTTGTTTGTGCAGTTGTTAGTTTAACAACAGCTTTTGTATGTACCGTGTAGTTTGGGCCCTTAGTGGTGGCCTTATTCTATAGACAAGGATCTTCTGTGTCTGCGTAGTTTACAGAGAATGTGATATTTTACTATTATTGGTGCGCAGCATTGAATGCTAAGTGCAGGAACTTGCTGTAGCCCGGCTGTAGGATATTTTGGGTGACTAAGGTTATTCTTTCTATTGGGGTTTCTTTAGACCCTCAAGGAAGACAGTTTAGATGGAAGTGGTGGATATGGTTAGGGGGGTGATGAACCACAAGGATATTCAGAAGGAGTTTAGTGTTTAGCTACTAGAGCTCAAGGGTTGTTATTACACAACGAGGTAGTCGTGTAGTGCGACATGTAGTACTTTCTGATGTAGTTTATTTCTAAAATTTGGTGCGTTATCGGGGAGGGGCGCGAAGTCAGTTCTGATTGGGTACAGGACGGCTATGAGGTACTTTTGGGCGGGACTGGCAATACCAAGTTGGTTTATGTGTTTGTTGGTTAGTCGATGTTGTTCTTTTTGTCTTGGGTGTGTGTGTGTGTGTGCTTTACAGGGTGGGGAACAGAAACATTGACTATGGTGGACAACTCTAAGCGTAGATTGAAGGTGGTCTCTTAGAATGTAAATGGAGCTAAATGCACGAACAAGCGGAAGAGGATTTAGGATCGTTTAAATGAAGTGGGGGCCGATATACTTCTCCTGCAGGGGACTCACTTGGTGGAAACAGATGCAGAATAAATTGGGGCGGGGATGGGTTGGTGTTAGGTAAGATTTTCCTACCTATGAAATCTTCCTCACCTGCGTCAACCCCAGAACGTTTTACCTTGACTAGGTAACTATTTTACCTTGTCCCTAGGTGAAGGGGAATCCGTTTCCCCTCTCCCCTAGTCTTTTACTCTTTTTATGGGTGCCATTTTAATTTCTCTCCATAGTGTATGGCTGGAGTTATAGTTTCCTATAACCTTTGGGCTTAGGCTGGGTTGGCTCTTTGGGCTTCCCTGTTAATTGATCTTTAATGTATATTAGTGAACTAGAGTTCCCAAGTAGTAAAGAGGGTTGTGCATCCCTCTTATGTGGAGTGCTGGGGGATACAATATATCCCCTTTCTTACTTACCTGTAAAATGTTTGTTACAATTGCAAGTTTGCTTGAATGACTGGTGGCAGTGGTTTTACTGTTATAATTTTTAGTATTTTTTTTTAACTTTTTTCTAAAATGGCGGGCTTCTTCGTTTTTCGCCATTTCTTGCTTGCTTGTAGTTTGAGGTCTTCCCCTGCCATTCTAGATGGGAACGACCTCAGTGGAAGTTTTGTCTTCAGCAGGAATCCTTTAGATTCGCCGCCCTTGCTCCAGAGTGTCTGGAAAGCCAGGAAGCGAGGGAAGAGTTCAAAACTCTGCAAACCTTTGTCTTCCATCTTGCCTGAAAGGAAACAACTCCCAGTGGGAGTCTGGCTGTCCTTATTGGACAGCCACACAGTCCCTTGCTGTAAAACGTGTGGAGAGAATACAGAGGTCATGCTGTAGTTCCTATTAAATACTATGAACCTGGAAGCTGTTGACAAGTCGCCCACTGGAGCTGAATCCGAAGATGAAGAAAACGCAGCTTAGATGATTTCCAGCGACCAGAGAGCCTGCTGTGTAACCAGAGCCTGCTGTTGCCCTTCCTTCCAAGTGACCTGGGGGACCCCCAAAAACGACGACCCCGACCCAGAGCCCGCTGTTTAAACTCAGGAATGTACAAAGGCCGAAGGAAGCCATGGAACTTTGCCTAAACGCCAAGGACCCAGTTGCAGTGTTTGCTGTATCCAAATGTATACACTGAGCATGGCTATTAAGACTTAAGTAGAAAGGACTCTATGGCTTGACTGTTAGGAGCTATGAAGATCTGCTTGTGTTAGGGTACCGGACTGATTTATAATAATTTGGGAACTGTCACCTTGTCCTTAATTTTTAAATAGATGGATTAATGCGGTAAGCATGTGCTGTATATGAATCATTGGATTTTATTATTGATTATTTAGTTTGATAAATTGGAGAAGCAGAGCTGCAATATGTGAAATGTTGCTTTATGAAATCTTTTATTGTATGCTTTTATGTCTCCAACTGCCGAACAAAATTGCGTTTGATCATCATAATTGTGTTTATATATAATGTGATAGTACTTATATGCCCCAGATTCCTCTTGGCCTACTTGTATTTCAATAAAACATTTATTTTTACAATACATAGTGTTTCTTTGGACCATATGTATGCTACAATTTCTTTGTACCAGCTACAGCCCTCTCTCCCTCTTAAGATAAGCCTGGATGCTCTGTCTACACTACCAAATACTTAGGTGGTACAGCCTTATACTAAGAGTGGAGTTTTGTACTGTCTCAGTTGTATGGTTTTACTAAGCCCTTAGTTGGACTTCAGAAAAACTGTCCTAAAAGTTGGGAAGATTTTTTGTTCATCCTTTACTTCCAGCTCCAGAGGGGTCTGTACGTTAATTCAAAAGAATTTGCAAGTGTCTAATTTCCTGCAAAAAAATAAAAAGACAGTGATGGAAGGCTAGTGTGCGTTAGTGTGAATGTGTAGAATTCTGTGTACGGGATTCGCAATATCTATGCTGCGGGGGTAGAGGGGCGTGGCTGGCAGCCATGGTGTAGGGCTGCCTTGCAGAGAGCTCCTGCCTGATCCTGCAAATATCCGATGAATAAAGGCTGAAATAGCAGTTTATATTAACCAGGAATGCTGCCACATCAGTGGGAAGGTGTGTAGCGCAGATGCCAGCTAGCCAGAGCTCTTACCGAGCTAGGAACGCAGTGCAACACAAAGGACAGCCAGCGAGGATAGGAAAATGGCGGACGGAGAGAGAACAATGCAGATCCGAAGACGTCAATTGAAGCGAGATGCCAGGATCCCCCTCTGCACCTGGAATCTGCCCCGCGACTAAGGCAGGACCTGAGCGAATGGCCCCGAGAGACAGCACCCTTGGAAACGAGGTGCAGAAGAACTGAAAGGGTGGTGGGTCTGCATGTACATCGTGGAAGCGGGTCTCCCAGTGACAGATGGTATGGTTGCAGCACCGGAACAGTGGCCGGCGGCTGGGGACAAGCGTAGAGTGGAAATCAGACAGGGTGCCAGCCGCTCATATCAGCTACGCCCCGTGAGAGAGGGTGACATTAGCTGGCTAATAATAACGCCGTCAGCAGCACCTATTTTGAAGCTGCAGTGACCCCAGTTTGCTGATCGGGAGCCACAGCACCATGCCTGGAGAAAGATGCGGGCTGCCTGCGTGAAATATACTGATTAGCCCGAGACCGCAGGGCACCGGCTGGATTTCGCCTCCGAGAGCAGCAGACACGGGGGCGGAGGGGAACTAGAAACGTGCACTGGATAAAGCGAAGGCCGGGATGCAGGAAGATGTACTGTTTGGCCACGAGGAAGCCCCACGTGCCATACAATATAATAATAAAACTTTATTGTGAAATAATCCTAAAATTAGGATTTTACACAACATTCAATTCTTTAATATACAAAATCATTTGAGAGCAAAATTATACAAAAAATGCATTTAAAATTCAGCAATGCACCATTTAAAATAAATAAATCATTTCAATTTCAGTTTCAAGATTACAGAGTTCAACTTCCAAAACCTCAAGCAAGTGCATCAATCGATACAATTCATTACATAACTCAGGTTCTTAGAGAAGATAATGCAGTGTGAATGTGAGAGAGTATTTCAAATTCAAATACAACTTCAGAAACCGCCAGTGATGCATCAGGGGGTACAGATCATTACAAAACTCAAAATTCCGATTCTTGATGAGAATAGTAAAACATCAACATAAAAAAAAAAAATTAAAAAAAAGAGAAAGAAGGAGAAGATTTAACATAATGAACGAGAGAGTGGAAGCAAATCAATTCTCAATCACGACTAACTTCATTTCATCCATAAGGCAATCGGCTTTTAACCTGCTCCCAGACTCTAAAGAGAGCAAGCTGGGCTGAGATGGAATGAGTATTCAAACAGTAGTCCCAAAAAGAGTCGGACGTGATAGCCTCGTAGGAATGGGCCAAACTACTCAGCATACACATATAAATGGACTGCAGGTCCTTGCATTGAGTTAGGACATGCCGAACCGATTCAAGGCCATAAAGGACAGCCGTGGCAAAGCATGGGTGGTAAAGCTCTACAATCCCGGCCATACTATACCCCGCTGTACCTCTAGCAAGCTTGCAGGCTTGGAACGGGAGTGTTTCAGCTTGTCGTTTTTTATTGCTAATGATCATATCGTAGTTAGGGTGGGCCTCAAATTCCAAGCCCAAATATGGGTAGGACTGGGTATATTCTATCGTTCCCAAAGAGGTGTCGATTCCAGTCCGAACTATCTTATTACATGAGATCATCAAGAGATTAGTTTTACACAGGTTAATGATCAAACCCTGCTGAGACGCATCGAGCATACATTTTATCCCCGACATGGTCCTGTCAAACAGGATCAGGTCATCTGCATAAAACATGCCCACAATAGGATGTTTCCCTAACTTGGGGGGACAGTTGGATTTTAAAGCCATGCGTGGGAGGAGATCCTATATATAGGGGTTATAGAGTGTGAAAGCCGCCACAAACCCCTGCTTCACCCCCAGATTGATACGTATCGGATCAGAAACGTCCCCATCGTTATTTAGTCTTACCCTGTCCTTGGTATCAGTGTGCATCAGGTTCAGGATATGCAGGAGCCAGCGAGAGCAGTTCAAGGTGCTAAGTTTGGACCATAGCGTCGCCCTGTTCACCTGATCAAATGCACTGTGAAATCCACGAAAGCCATGTACAGGGTTGCTTCCTTTGTACTACGTGTGGTATTAATCAGCTGGTCGAGTACTCCAAGATTGTGTGTGGTGCCCGATCCGGGTCTAAAATCCGTTTGGGCAAAATTGAGGACGTGATTGGCCCTAGTCCACTTTTCCAGCTCCCGAAAGTACAAGTGTCATGAAGATCTTACTGGTTACATCCAACATGGACTGTTTGGACACTAGTAAGCCCCAGGTGCCATTCAATTGACCCGATATCGCAGACTGCAGACCCTGCTGTTGCGCAGCTGGAGTATCTCCCTGTGCGGATGAGAGCATCGTGGAACTTGCAAGTAGTTTAGGATTGGAACTAACGGATCGCTCCAGCTGACATTTTTGGCCAGTGCCAAACCATAAGACGCATGCTGCAGAGCTGTGGCGTCAGCCAGCCCGATACATCTGGCTGCCCCGAGCACACTGCAGCCAACTCCTCAACCCCACTGGCTCGGGCCCCTGCCACTCCTTGCAGATGTTTTCGCCGACACCTGGCTCTTTGGGTTGGCGCCCCTGAGAGACATGCAGTGCATCCAGGTACGTTGACCTCTGCTACTCGCCCTCAGTGGGTCATAACCGCTTATCTAGGGCTGAATATGGCCGGCAATATAGGTGGGAGGCACAGGGGCCGGTGAGGATAGCAGGTCAAGAGGGGGGGGGGGGGGGGGGACTGGCTTAACGCATCTCGAGAACGTACTGCTGAGTGGCAGAAGTTGCTACCTCTTATAGGGGTGTAGCAGCCCCCCCAACACTGGTACAAGAGGGGAGGAAGGCAGCTTGAAGGGGCAATTGAGTCCTGTCCTGGCTTCACAGCATTACATCAGCAGGCAGCTGAAGGTGGAGGCCCCTGAAAAGTGCACAGATCATTCTGGCTCTGGAGTGAAGAATGAAGAGGGAAGGAGGTAGCAGAGCCTGAAAGCCTGAGCTGAGACCAACACAAGTAGTCAAGGGGTGTAAGGATATTTTAAAGTGGCCGGCCACGCCAAATAAGCTTGGTGCCTCCTGCTGGTCGAACACATGTACTCCAGAGGCCAAGCCATGGCAGAGGGCCTGGAGGGTGGCTCTCCCTGCTTTGCTGCCTACGGGGTGGGACACTGACCCAGCTTGTTGGGGAGATAGCATGTTCCATCCTTTTCGCCCTATGTGACGACGAAGCCGCGGAAGTAAGGCACGGTCGTAGGGGAAAGGAGACGGCCGGCGCCTAGTTGCGGGGCATTTGGAGCGCCGCTATAGGAGACACAATTGGAAGTCCTCCCATAGGGCATGGAGTGTACCGAATGCCTCCTAAAGCTCTAAAGAAGAGCAACCAATGGACTCTCAACAGCTACACAGCAGCCCAGCTACAAACGCCCACGGACGACATGGCAACGTCACGAGATCAGCCCAAGGCATCAGGGGACGAAAAATGGTCAGATCCTACAGGCCATTGCGGAATTGAGGACCGCGCTTAGCTCTAAGATAGATGCAGTTATAATTCATGTAGAACTGCTGCGCCAAGATGTGAGAAAGCTGGCCGAGAGAACTATTGCGGTGGAGGAACAACTGAAGGAAAACACGGCAACGACACAGGAGCATGACACCCAAAATCACATCCTGCAACAAAAGGTCAATCTACTGGAGGGAAGAGCAGAGAATGCCGAAGGGTGATCCCGACGTAATAACATACGCACAGTGGGCCTACCGGAGTGGGAGGAAGGGGCTGACTCTTGACCCTACGACTTACATTGAGAACATGTTTCAGCAGGATATTGGCCCAGGAAACCTCTCACAGGGTTTCACAATTGAGAGAGTGCATAAGGCCCTCGCCAGGAAACCACCGCCAGGAGCCCCTCAGCAACCAATAATGGTTCAATGCGAAAGCTTTGAATTACAGAGAGTGAGAAAAGATGTTGTCCCTTTCAAGGCAAGGCGGTACGATAAAAAGGGCGTCTGCAAGCGTAGCAGTGTATAAAACAGGGCACAATTTACATCTGCTAAAACAGGGCTCTGCAATGCAGGCTTGAAATATATGTTAAAGTACCCTGCCCGCCTTAAGGTCCTGTAAAAAATTCAAGCCCTACGTTTTGACCTCCCTGAAGAGGCCCAAGACTGGAAGGACAGGGAGAGGAACAATCCAACGATGGAGGACAGTACCTCCAACAGGAAGCAGAAAAACACTTTGAACACGGATGCCGGCACCAGCGATGGCCCAGACCGCAGCTGAAACAAGCAGACCACTGGAGCATCTCACCGGGGTCCGCTCCGCCGCCCTCAGTCCAGATATGAAGACATGAAGGGAAGCTTCCCCAGTGGGCTACAGACGTTGGCCTGAGATTGCACAGGTGGCAGGATGCATTCTACAGCTTCACGCTACAAACCTGAACAAAGAGGCCTCACCTACAGCTGCCATAGACCCACCCACAGATTGTTCTTTCCTCGTGTTCTTTCTTTGGAGCGCTTGTTTATGCGCTTAGCCGCTCTGCACGAATCTGGGACTGGCCACCCGGAGACAGCTGCGGAGAACTGATACGCCTGAATATGGGCAACTACGCTGGGCGACTGTTTGTTGTAGGAGTAAGGGTAGTTAGTAGGGGCTGGGGTTGCTACTATTAAGCATTACAATGTTAATCCTCTCCTTGGAACTGGTGCGCTCACCATGGTGTTGGGGGAATGGGCTGGGTGAAAAGCCATGTTTGATAAGAGAGCTGGATGGCGGCTAAAGGGATAAAACTATTGACTTGGAACGCAAGGGGCCTGAACAATTTTGTGAAAAGTGATAGAGTGTTCACTTATCTCCGCAGGCACCATGTCGAAATAGCCATGTTACAGGAGACCCACCTCACGGCAGAGAAGCAGGTATTAGCCAGAAAATGGAGAGGACAGATCATAGATTCTACATATTTGGTGTATGCCCGTGGGGTACCGACTTGGATTGCACCCTCAGTGCATTTTGAAGTAACCCAGTCCAAGACAGATGAGGGCAGATTAGTACTTATTCAGGGGCTCTTAGAAAACAGACACCTGTCTGGTAAATACATACGCACCCAAACACAATACGGCCACTTTCTTCAAACTTTGTACCCTAGGCTGAGCCCGTTTAGGAACGGAAACATGATATGGGGGGACGGGGTGGGGAAGACTTCAACTGTGTCATGAACCCTTGCATAGACAGGTCTGACTACAAACACTTGATATGATATGATATGGCATTTGTAACGCGCCTATACACAAGTGTTTCAAGGCGCGACGAGGCAGGGAGGGTGGGAACAAGGGGAAGACAGACAACGATCCTACTAGGCCAGGTGTCATTCAGATCGCGCAAGTGAGGCCGGCCCCACCAGCCAGAACTTTACAGATGCGGTTGGAGCCATTTTAGTTGTTAGATATTTCGAGGAAGCTCCACCCGAACACCAGGCATTACTCCCACACGACTTCAGTCCAAACTGTCCAAACCAGGCTCAACTATTTCTTTGTGGGGGACAATTTGGTGGACAGATCGCTAACAGTGGAATATAAGAGTACAGTTCTATCCGACCATGTCCCCTTGCTACTGCAATGGCAATGCACAGCACCACGAGCCATCATTCTGACATGGAAACTGAGAGGCGAAGCCCTAACAGATGCCGCTTTCCGGGAGGATATAAAAGTGGGTATCAAAGAATACTTCCAACATAATTAGGGTAGTGTCGATAGTGTGGGCACCCTCTGGGAAGCCCTCAAGGTAGTCATTAGAGGCATAGCAATTCCTAAATCAGAGGGCATACAAGCCACACTCAGCAGGGAATTGTGCGCCACTGAGGACGCACTGCAAGCACTAGCGCAATCCCATGCTGACCAAGGGGACAGACCAGCGAGGGAATTAGCCTTACGGCAACAGTGACTAAACTGCCGGAAGCGCCTGTGTAAGCACAGCTATACTAAATATGTAGAGACAACACACGGAGGGGGGACAAGCCGGGCAGGCATTTGGCATGGCTAAGTAAAAAGGATGAACACTCACCCATTTTTGCAATACAGACACAGCAAGGCACCATATGCCATACCCAAGAAGGTATTAATGCAGTGTTCTACCACGGTTTATACCAAGACATGCGCGTGCACATCCCCACAGACATGGAAGAGGTCCTGAACGACATCGACTGAGCGAGGAGGCAGCACACGATCTAGACACCGACCACGGTAGAAGAGATGATAAACACCATAAGAATGCTACCCACGGGGAAGCTCCGGGTTCGGATGGTCTGCCGAGCGAGTTCTACAAAGAATACACCACAGATCTGGCCCTGCATCTCCTGCAGGCTCTGACAGAGGTGCATGCTAGTGGTATCCTCCCGCTCAGCTTGAGAGAGCCTATAATAATCCCCCTGCTGAAACCCAATAAGCAGCCGCACGATTGTAGCTCATATAGACCCTGGTCTATGCTCAACCAAGATAGTAAACATTTAACAGCAATGTTAGCAGACAGATTGAAGAGGGTAATACACAAGCTAGCGCACCCCGATCAAACGGGATACGTGCTGGGCAGGAATATGTCCTGGAACCTGAGGCAGCTACATCATATGATGTACAGCACAGCCTCTTGGGACACACCGTGCACTATAGCAGCTTTAGGTGCCATAAAGGCTTTCAACTCCATTAGATAGGACTGGCTGTTTGCCACCTTGCGCAGGCTAGGCTTTGGGCCAGAACCTACGATGGGTTGAAATTATTTACAAAGACCAGATAGCTAGAGTCAGGACAAGCAGGCACTTCTCGAAGTCCTGGGTACTAGAAAAGGGCACTAAACAGGGATGCCCACTATCTATTGTATATTTTGGCAATGGAACTGGTGGCTGCATATCTGCGGAAGGAATATATTATGGCAGGTATACCGGTTCTGGAGACGCATCACCTGATCTCCATGTATGCGGACGACACACCTATATACGTGCAAAAACCCAAAGACAATCTAGAAATGATAACCGAAGCACATGCTTCTCTCAGATTTCAGGTATTACGGTCAGCATGGACAAGTCGTCCCCGTTTCCATTGGCTGCACTGGTGAAAACAAAACCCAACTAACTTCCAGTGCTGGCTCTTAAGTGGAACACGGCCTTGTTCCGATATTTAGGAGTAGACATCCATCATGATCCGGCCGAGGAACACAGTAACACACTAAAAGCCCGGGGGGGGAGGAGGACTAAGCTGCCCCTCTCATTGATGTCATTGATGGCACTGCTAAAGATGGTTGTCCTGCCACATCTTCTACATTACTGCTTAAAGAAGTTGGACACAATGTGCAGATTCTTGTGGCATAGATGCAGGATAGCATTGGCTCTACTACGAAGACCCTACGAAGAAGGGGGCATTAGAGTGCCCCATTTTGAGAAGTACTACTTAGCAGGATAGCTACAGTTCGTGGTAGGTGGCTAGCGGACAAACCCACCCTGGATACTCCAACCAGCGGAGCCACGTATCCTCCTGAAGGCAGTATTGTGGAATAAGAGACCGCTCCTTATTTGGTGTCACTGGGCATTCAGTTATGGGACAGAACAATGGCATTACTAAAGATGAATACCCATTTACGGTGCAGATTCCCCTGGCATCGCTGGCACCAGACGCAACCCAAGTGCGACAGGGTATCCACACACACTGGGAACCGAAAGGAGTTGTCATGGTGGGAAGCCTGCTCACAGGTACTGTATTTACACCACTCCAGGAGTTTGTGGACAACACGGGCCGCCACCGCGGTCGGTTTCTACTACACTGAACTCTGAAGAACGCGATCACATGTAGTTGGCCCATGTATGGGGAAATCGCTGGAAACACACTCAGTTATAGACACCCTGTATGAGCTTGCTGAAAGCACACAGACCATCGCTAAGCTGTACATATGGTGCCTCACAAGCAGACCCATACACAATTTGTCCATACAAGCTAAGTGGGAGGAAGATTTGGGGGCCCCCCCCCCCCCGAGTCAAGACACACAATGGGAGCACATATTGCAATACCACAAGAAGGTAACCAGGAACGCAACATTACAGTTGACCCAACTGTATGTGACGCACCAAGCGTACTTAACTCCCCTTAGCATATCACAATTTCCTGGAGCAGTTGCACAGGGCTGTCCTAGATGCACGGCCTCTGACGCCGGCATACTGCATATGTTCTGGTCTTGTCCTATCATAAGGAAGTACTGGGAAAATATTGCGGATAAAATGAAGGAGGGGAACCTGAACATATATCCACTATCACCTGCAGCCTGCTTACTGGACCGGTTTACACGCCTGGAACACTCCCACTCGGCTTCTAAAATGAAAGACTTGCCGTTTGTGCTAGCGAAACGCAGGACAGCAATGAGATGGAAATCTCAGCAGGGTCCCTGTATAGCGGATTGGTGGCAGGACCTTATACAATGGGCACTGGCAGGGACAACAGAATGGAGACGGGCGGCACACTTAAGACTCTAAGATACCAATGCTGATATGGTGGCATGAAACCTGATTATCCAGGCATTATTCACGCCTGCGCCACCAGGAACAGAGGCTGTAAAAGCATCCCCCGCACCACATATACAGACCTACAGTGGCATATTATGGGAGAAGCACATCGAGTACTGTATTAGCAACTGGGACGGTGGGTGTGAGGGAGGGGGTCGGAAATGTTGGGGGTTTGGTAGCGTAGGTTGGATATTTCCTTTTGGTTAAACTGGAGCACCTTGGCATATTGTATTGTTTAATCCTGTCTGCTTATGTATTTCTAGTTCTGTTGAGGTCATGTGTAGGAGTCACATTAATAACAATAAAAACCGTTTAAAAAATAAAATAAATTTAAATAACTATGCTCCAAATAGAGTGGATGGCTCATTCCTTGTTTCTTTGGCTCAGTTGGTACAGAATTTGGGCAAGAACAACCTTATTTTGGTGGGGTGAGGGGTTTTAATGTAACATTGGATCTGCTGGTAGACAGTGTTAGTTGCTCGTTTTTCGACGCTGGGGTCAACCGCAGGGCCTTGGTGGATTTTACAGAGGCATTCCAGTTTCTAGATGTTTGAAGACTCACTCACCCTCCAGACAGGCAATATACATTCCATTCTGGGCATCGTAACATGTGTTCCCACATTGATCTTCTCCTGACAACTGGTCCATGCACACAAAAGTTTCTGGTTGGGGACATAAGTTCTGTCTTGATTTCCAACCATGCCCCTGTATCAATTGAGGTATCAATGACATTTCTTATACCAAAATCTAGCTTCTGGAAAATGAACGTCAAACTGATTGATTTAGCAGTTGTCGATAAAATAGTGAAGGAAGCTTTTTTTGTGGTTAATATGAACTGGACAGATGAAGTGCCTCTGGAGTTTGTCTAGGAGGCATTTACATTTTATATGAAGGTTATGTTGTTCGGTCTCTCACGTAAGATGTGCAGGATGAAGGAGGGTGAGGTGAAGTTACTGGAGGGAGAAATACTAAGACTAGAGAAGCAACTGATAAGCTCTACTGTGGAGCTATGCTCTGAACTGAAACGAGAAATACACACGAGAAAATGCTTTCTGGAAAAGCAGATTAGCTGTTCTTCAGAACAAGATGTACGTATTATGAAGGATGAAATAAACGTGATTGGCTGTTTGCTCATCGACTGAGGATTATGGAAAGTGAGAAATCAATCAGTGCAATTACAGGCACGACTGGAGTTCTGATGTACGAGCCAAGGGAGATCAATAGGGAGTGTCGAGAATGCTACACCACGCTATATACTTCCGAGGGGAAGTGAATGCTGAAGACTTGAATTACACTGAAGAATGTAAATTGCAGAAAATCGACAAGACTACGAGAAATATTTTGGATGAGGAAGTTAGTGTAGAAGAACTGAAAAGAGCTGTTTGTCGCCTGAACGTAGGGAAATGACCAGGTCTTGATGGCCTGCCTGCTGAGTTGTACCAGATTATGCCAGATACAGTATACAAACTGATGCTTGCGATGCTGTGTTCTTCAAGAAACAAGGGGTTACTCCCTCCATCCACAACGCATGCCTCCATTTCGCTCTCTCTTACGAAGGGCAGGCCACCCACTGAACTTCAGTAGCTACAGACCAATACGCCTAACACTAAAAAATAATTGGATTAGGCATTGGCTCTGTAGCAGGAGAACATTGTGCCTAAGATTGTGGACCCTGACCATGCGGGTTTTATTAAGGGGAGGCATGCCTCTATAAAAATGCACAAGCTGACCTTGACCTTATTTGAAAGTCAAAGGTTATCATCTGAGGTGGCGTGCGTATATTTGGACACGGAGAAGGCATTTGATCGAATAGAATGGAACTTCCTTGTGGCAGCTTTGAAAGGTTTTGGATTCAGAGAAACTCTAATACAATGGATATACAGTTGTACTCCAAACGTATGGCCTGCGTGAATACGAACGATTTGTCTTCGGATGGTTTCGAACTGGAGTGGGGTACAAGACAAGGATGTCTGCTCTCTCCACTGCTATTCATACTTGTGATGGAGCCTCTAGCCGAGACGATCAGAAAGGATCCAGGGATACGAGGAGCTCAGTTTGGAGAGGCATTGCAAAAGGTATGGCTTTATGCCGACGATATGTTGCTGGAGGTAGAAGATGTAGATACTTCAAATCCAGCAACAATTAACCAAATTGACATGTTCCATAACTTCTCAGGATACAAAATAAACTGGTCGAAGTCAGAAGCGATGGCTGCATCAGATGTGTGCACCAGTCAGCAGCTGAGTAGATATGGATTCAGTTGGTGCCCAGATAGAATGAGCTACTTGGGCATCTGCTAACTAAGGATGTAAATCACATGATTAAAGAACATTTGAAGTGTATGATTGAGAATCTGAAGAAAGATCTGGATAGATGGTCTGAAATGAAGATGAGTCTTTTGGGGAAAGTTAATGCCGTTAACATAACATCTGCTCCACGCATTACCTATGTTCTGATTATGGTCCCGCTATTGCCAAAGAAGAAGGATTCAAAGAGAAAAGAGAGCCTCACAGTCTTTTATGGGATGGTACGCAAACCCTGCTGGAAGTTGTAGAAGTTGCGGTTCCCATGTGAGAAAGGGGGTCTAGGAATCCCAGACTTTGCGAATTATCATCTGGCTTTCACGGCAGGACACTTGCTTCCTTTCATTGACGATTCAACAGATGTCTGGACACAAGCAGAAACTAGTAGGTGTACGCCCCTGTCGCCTAGAGCACTCCCGATGTCCGAGAATGCAAATCGTACCCATCAACTAAGTTTTTCAAGGAATGCTTAGTTAGGCAAGAAGATATCTTCCATTTTTCAAATTCGTCGTTGTGGGTTTCCAGTGGCTTGGTGACCTGTTTGTGAATAAAAAGTGGATCACTTTTGTTAGATTGACCACAAAGAGGAGTCTGCAGGATTGCACATATGCTGAATATAGGAAAATGAAGAGGGTTCTTGGTGAGAGGATACCGAATGAGATCAAGGACCTTGCAGACTGGGTGCTGGAATTCCAACTGGATGGTCATATTGCTTCTAAAGAATATAAACACCTGGTGAAATACAACGAGGCTAATGAAGTTCTTCTCAATACATGGATCAGAAATGTGTGTGTGTAGATGCGGAAATTTATGAAAGAATGCTAACATGACATCATTAAACCTGGGTGAAAGGGTGAGGCAGGTTGAAATTCTAAACAGAGTATACTGACTCCAGTCAAGCTCTGTAGAAGGGGATTGCTTGATTCTGAGGCCTGCTGGAGAAGCAAACACAGAATGGGGTCATTTGAACATATGATTTGGGAAGGCAGAGTGTGGAGGTTGTTTTGGACAATGAACAAAGTATTGATACTTGACATAGATTATCATTTTTCAATCCTTATTTTGGGGGAGGATGACCTAATAGAGGATTTGTCATACCCACAGAGATGTTGGTTCTTCGGGGCATCATTATCTGCAAAAAAAGCTATACTGCGTATGGTCCAGCGACCAGCGAGATTTCAATAAAAATATATTTGAAAAGAAAAGTCAGATCTGGGAACAGTCTCACTTTCATACAGCGCACAGCGTTTTAAAAACGGGTAATTCCGACCATTGTGTGTATAGTTGAACTTACGCAACAACCGTACATAAGACTCCCTTATGCATACTTTTTGCTGGGTATCGGGGATATTGGCATTAACTCCCCCCCCCCCCCCCCCCCCGCCCCACACCAAAAGGATTTCTAGCTAGAATAAAAATGGGAATCCGTTGAAGGTAACAAACAGATTTCAATTTACAACTGTACATCCCCAATGCCCAATGGCAGTTTGGCTAAATCTGGTTTGATATAGTGATATAGTGGTCTATGAGGAGATAAAGTTTTAATTGCCAAGCTCCATCTGATGTCATTTTTATTGTAAACTAGTTTCAGAGCTTTTGTGTATTGTTGTTTGAGGCTGCGTTTCACAGACACAAAACTATTGAGGCTAGCCCTGAAGGAATTATTTTTTCTGCTGGGAGGACTTGACACATTCTCAAGAAGATAGGATATACCTCGAGGGGGCAAGGAGCGGTCCAGTGCTTCAAAGGAAACCCTGTCAGTGCAATGTGGAGGTCACACTTGGGAGGTCATTATTGGAGTATCTTTGATGTAAGGCAGAGTGGGTAGAGGCGAAGTTTAGGGTACCCCAGGAGACAAGTCACAACCAAGGGAGGGGCACAACCATCTTGGACTTTCCTAATTTATACACACACGCTTCCTGCACCCGTTCCCCCACCCCCACTTTCAGTATATGTCGACTTGCTGGACTAAAGCAAAATGTTACATGTAAATCTTGTTATGTTACACTCACTGCACTCACTTTGCTATCACCCAACCATATGTTACTTTGCACAATTAGATGGAACTTTTGTAGTGCAAATCTGCTTACAATTCTGTGCAAATGAACAGAATAAAATAACATGGCGTAGCATAATAGCGACTAGGTACAATGGCTCAGCTACCAAACAGTACATCTGTATATAAATGAGTCTTGCTCTTTTTAATGGTACGTCACACAGACTGAACAAATGAGTTCCATCAATTGAATATCTTGCAAAGGCTATGAACAATGCAAAGGAAAAGCAAATCTATGCCCTAGAAATCAAAACAACTGGTACACACCTTTTGGGCGAGCATGTTTTTGTAGCGTTTTTCGTCGGAAACCAATTCAATAGGTTGTTCATTTCTACAACACTTACTTGCAAAGTCAAATGATCCATTCTGGCACTTTGGAGGATCAGCCAGGCATTTGATGGAGTGTAAAACTGTAAATTATCATTTTACATTTTCATAAAAAGGAAAGAAATGTTCACCTGAACTTTGCTTTATCATGAACCCAGACATATTCTGGGTCTTTCAGGCTGAGGCGAGCCAGGTCCTTGACAGATTTTGTTTGCGTGGCAGAGAAGAGCAACGTTTGACGTTTCTTAGGCAAGTTTTCTATAATGGCATTCATAGTATCAGAAAAGCCCATATCCAGGATCCTATCAGCTTCATCGAGAACTGAAATAAAAATCATTGATGAGTGGCCTATGAAATGTTCATTTAAATGTTCATTCATCACTGTGCAATTAAATAAACTGTTACACACAATCCATACAAATTAGCTGCTATGCCATTTTCAGCAGGACGACCAGGTCCAGGAACATCGATTCACCAAAATGGCAGAGTTAGCTGAAGTGATATTACAGGAAGTGATGTCACTTGACTTTTGGCACCGATGGCATCAGTTCCTCTTTAACCTTGGTGACATTACTGAAAGAGGCTTGCGGGAGTAAAAAAGTAAAAATGCAAATATTTTAAAATATCAAATACGCAGACAAGAATATTTTAGATACCAACCACATTTTAACAAGGGTGCTGCTTTCATATGTCATGGATGAGGTCATGATATAATAGGGTCAAACCCAATACCATAACATAGGCCTTGGCAATACTGGCTCCACCATCGAGTTTGCTATTTGAACGTTTGTAAAGATCATTAAGCAATAACTATGACAAAAGAATTGAGCAATTTTGGGGAGTGCTGTGACACGATTTTTACTGAAATGGACTCAGACAAACTTACATTGATGGAAAGTCCGGTGAAGATCTACAGCAAAATTAAAACTGTAAAATTGGGAAAGATATACAGAGTATGTCATTGTATAAACTACAAAAGGGAGCTAACCACACACCTGAGGACATACAAGGAGATGCAGTCATCTGTGACGAGATTCCCAGGGCCGAAATATTGTTACATTTATATGCGCTTTCGTCTGAACTTAATAGGTTCCCCACAAAGTTAGGGTCCCATAAGAAGGCTCCCTTGGCAAGAAGAAAATTGTCGACTCTGTAAAAAGCCGGGAGAATCAAATGCTAGAACATTCACCGATTGGCTGTTGCGCAACACTAGGGCCAAGGAAAACGTGTTTGGGAAAGTTCATAACGAGATTGGAGGATTTAAACAGTGGAGCGATGTGGGCTAGATTCTTGTATGGATACACTATCTCAATGAGAATTGCTTTAGTGAATATTTTAATAGCGATACACAAAACGTTGGGGGGAAATGTTTTTCTCAATTAGTCCGCCATAATGAAGTAGCCAAGGAAGTCATTTTTCAGATAAGTGGAAAATGTAATCTTGTGAGTTAGAAAGGGAGGGGCACTGATATAAACTATATATGATATTATATTGTACTGTGTTGAATGAATTAATGTCTGTAATGTTTGTTTTAGATTGTTGTGTTTGAAGTAATTTGCCATTCGGAATGAACTAAGAGTTATGAAGTGTGTTAAAGTTTTTAATAAACTATAAACATACAAATAAATATGCCAAGGCACTGCCACATATATGCCACTTCAGCATTATATGGCCAGCTACTTCCATATTATCTGAATTATAACTGCATGTTGGGTATTGTCATTATATGAAAAGTAGATTGTCTACATTGCCAGTTGCTGCGATAATACAGTATTCGAAGATCCAACAGATATAAGTCACTTTCAGCAAACAGAAGCATTAATACTTTAATGCTAAGGATTTGTTATTTATATAGCTCTTTCGCCAAAGCGCTGTGCATAGCTCATATTTACATACAATTATGATCCCAACCGAGTTGGTCTTGCCAGGATTTGAACCTGCGACCTACAGATCACAGCAGCAAGCACTCAACCCGCTGAGCTATATTGCCGCTTTCTTATTAAAAATGCAATGCCACTATAGGAAAGCATGTCAAAACTGGCTGTACAATGCAGGCAAGGCATGGAACGAGACATATCATGTTTGCTGTAGTCTTGGTGAATACCTACACTGGCAACACCAAAATGCCAATCTAACCACATTACTTATCATGCTAACTTTCTCATAGCTGCCCAGAAAAATATCCAATTCCACAGTAAAGACTGTCTGCAACCAAAGGCCAGTCTAGCCAGGTAATTACACTTATGATTGCATTATCAGAGATGCCCAGTACAAAATGTCAAGTCACAGTATGAAATGGCTAATCTAGCTGCAGCAAAATGCTAGTCTAGACACGTAATAACACTATGATTACTTCATTATAGATGCCCAGGAAATTATGCCATGACGCAGTTAGAAATGGCTGGACTGGCTGAACCCAAATGCCAGTCTAGATAGTTAATAACACTGGTCATGCTTCCTTGGTCACAGATGCCGTGTAGAAATGTCATGCCACATTAAGAAATAACTAGACTAGCTGTAACAAAATGCGAGTCTGGTCACTAATAGCACATAACTAGCATGCTTTATCATGATTGCCAGTTATGTCATAGTGCATCCCCCCACCTGGCCATCCCCCACCTGCCCCATTCTCCCGACACGTCCTCCAACTCCAACCCCAAACTCAGTTCCTTGGTCCAGCATTATCTCCATGTCCCTCTTCCTTGTCCCAGTACTTACGTATGAGGCAAGGTGCTTCATTGATATTTTATTTGCAACGCGCTCATACGCGTTTTTCAGAGCGCAACGAGACAAGGGAGGTCAAAACAACGATCTTACTAGGCCCAGTGAGATTTAGAACGTGCAAGTGCATGGGAGAGGGAAAGGGGAAGAGGAAAAGGGAGAGGGGAGATGTAGAAAGTGCTGAGCATGGTATACAAATAATAACTGGTAGTGCAGCCAGCAGGGTGCAAGTGCAGACAAGGGTTGTCTGATAAGTGCAGGTAAGTGTAGGGCTACAGATACAGACTAAATGTGGCTGGGTGGGCCCAAAATCAGAGGGTAGCCAAGAGCATGCAGCTGAAGCAGACCTATCAGCAGGGGAGAGGAAAAGCAAAGGTCTCGAGGTCCGTCCGGAACCAGAGATGGTTCTCCTCAAGTTTCAAAGTGGCAGGGAGGCTGTTCCAGAGGGAGGCAGCAGAAAAAGATCTACCCCCAACTCTTTGCTTGGAGAAGCAACTGACCCTGAGGGAGTTGGAAGTGGAGGAACGAAGGGCTCAAGTGGGAAGGTATTAACGGAGGGAGAGTTGAAGGTATTTTGGACCCCGGCCCCAGAAAGCCTTGTGGACAATGCAGAGGTTCGTGAATTTAGCCCTTGCAGCCACAGGGAGCCAATGAAGAGATTTCAGGGCTGGAGAGATACAGTCCAAGGGCTTGAGGCCAAGGACAAGTCTCACAGTCCTGTACTGGATGAGTTGCAGAGGGTGGAGAGAAGAAGGCAGATTTATAAAAAGGCTGCAACAGTAGTCTAGTCTAGAGAAACCAGAGCTCTAGAGACGGTAAGCTTCTGGGGAAAAGGAGAGGAAAGGAAGGGTACCTCTGAGGAGGTGCAGTTAATAGTTTGACTTTTTAGGGACGTCAGATGTAATGAGAAAAGGAGTGTGTGGAGTCGAAGATGACCCTGAGGTTCTTAGCTTCACAGGTGGGAGCAGAAAGAGTAGGACTAGGAGTGATTAAGATTACAGGTAAGTAATCTAGGTATTTAACACAAGCACCCCATTCACATGCTCATTTACACTGCACCCATCCACCATGAGTCTTGGGAGGATAGCTCAGGGGCAACGTGCTTGCCTTGGAAGCAAGACAACACAGAGCAATCTTTTTACTTCAATACAAAAAAGTTTTAATAATATTTCATATCTAAGAAGGACCCAAAGGTGTGCAGCATATTTAAAACAAAATCCATAAATTACACTTAATTAGATCCACACAATCATTTAAGCCTACAAACCATTCATTTCACTTTCTCACACTAACATTCATACATAACCACAATAATTCGATCACAATCCAATATTTTGTTCAATGTTAATTCCTCTCCATACAAAGTTCACATATAGGTAACTGCCCTACTGTAATTAGGCAGTAAGTCGACACGTGTTTCAGGTTGTATTTTAGACTTTACTCAGTCCACTATGTACGCCAACCATCTTGAGGACATATAACAGGAACAAAAGTAACATCCCTTTTCGATCTAGTAGGGTGGATCAAATTGCTTCCAAAAACACAGGCGTAGAATCCCAGAAGGAAATCCCACCGACCCGTCTTCAAAACAATATTTTTTACGTGTGCAGACCGTGCCTTCAGTACACCAGACACGTGCCTAGTCACCAATTTGTCCCGCACACCTAATTGTTGTCTCTTGCCAAGATAGCAACTGTTTTCCCAAATGTTTCCTAGTTTCCAGGACACACCGGGATCCCCGGAGTCGATCACCCTCACAGAAATGTATTCTGTTTAGTTGTGTGTCGCCGCGTCACGCCTCCTTGTAAAAGTAAACGCCCCGTACATTTCTTTGAGGGTGATCGACTCCGGGGAGCCCGGTGTGTCCTGGAAACTAGGAAACATTTGGGAAAAAAGTTGCAATCTTGGCAAGATGCAACAATTAGGTGTGCGGGACAAATTGGTGACTAGGCACGTGCCTGGTGTACTGAAGGCACGGTCTGCACGCGTAAAAAATATTGTTCAGAAAACGGGTCGGTGGGATTTCCTTCTGGGATTCTCCGCCTGTGTTTTTGGAAGCAATTCGATCCACCCTACTAGATCGAAAAGGGATGTTACTTTTGTTCCCGTTATATGTCCTGAAGATGGTTGGCGTACATAGTGGACTGAGTAAAGTCTAAAATACAACCTGAAACACATGTCGACTTACTGCCTAATTACAGACGGGCGGTTACCTATATGTGAACATTGTATGGAGAGGAATTAACATTGAACAAAATCGTGGATTGTGATCTAATTATTGTGGTTACAAAGTATATGTATGAATGTTAGTGTGAGAAAGTGAAATGAATGGTCTGTAGGCTTAAATGATTGTGTGGATCTAATTGAGTGTAATTTATGGATTTTGTTTTAAATATGCTGCACACCTTTGGGTGCTTTTTAGATATGAAATATTATTAAAACTTTCTTGTATTGAAGTAGAAAGATTGAATCATTTGTGATTATTTATAAAAAACATATGTATGTTCTGTCATCCTCCATCTAAGGGTTCATCTGTTTGCGTATAGGATAGTAAACCATAATACTACAAAAACCACAAGCTACCCCCGCCTCCTGTTTTTCAAAATTACAGCTTATCAATACATCAACATACAGTCACTAAAAAAACTGTCAGGCTCCACTTTGTGACAGTCGTTCCGAGATTGTACTGTATTTTGCACATTTTTGGCAACTTATCAAATATTCTAAAGTACCAAAGGGCAAAAAGATTTAGTTAAGTGGCAATATGATATGCTATTTGTATAAATTAATACATTCTGAATTGTATAGCTCTATAAAAATGTTGGAGTCTTAAAGTTATTTTAGTGACTGTAAATTGATGTATTCATGCGTTGTTATTGGGAATCCCGGAGGTGGCGCTGGTCCCGTTACACTAAAAATGGGGCTTTTAGCCCAGTAACCGCCTTTATTGTTGAGGCAGTGTTTCAACCTAAACCATGTCTTTTTCATAACTTGGCTTTTGTGTGTGTCTACCATTCACTAACAGTGCATGTTGAATATGGGACACAAATTAAAATGTGTGGTTCAAATCCCAATTCAATTCCCAATAGACTGAAACACGTGTCCACGCCAAGGACACCCTGAACAATAAAGGCACTTCTAGAATAAATATCTTGTGTGCTGTCTTTCTGCGAGGAAGTTACTGGGCTAACAGCCCCATTTATATTGTAACGGGACCAGCGCCACCTCCAGGATACCCAATACAACTCATGATGTCAAGGTTTTGGGTAAACCTTTTCGGTACCTGGGGCTGCTAAAGTCCATGGCACTATTCAAACATTGTCCTATATTCTCGACCGCTGATCACGCATAGCGAGCAGAATTACCCAGAGCTGGTACCTTGTGGTTTTTGTAGTATTATGATACGTTTATACCTGTTATGTCATAAGCTGTGCATTAACAAAAAATGAAGGCATCGACCAGTTGATGGAATCAGGATAGTAAACCAGGCACTTGTGAACTTTTGTGAGAAGCCCTGGCAGGATAGTGAACCAGGCACCTACAAGTTTTTGGGGAAGAACTCCGACCTCTGTGCCCTGAAACCCAAGTGCAGAGTGGTTGAGAGGATGTGGAGGACTTTGGGTGCATCCTCTGATAAACTGGCCTGCCTCCTGCTCTAAAGGCAATACAGACTCTGTCCTCCCCAAGAAAAGGGTCCATATCCAAGCCCATGTCTCTGCGACCTCAAACACGGCCAAACTCATTAAAATCTGCAAGGAGCTGCCCAATCCTACTGCAGTCCCCACCTCTCCTGTTCCCTCATAGGCCCTCTGTACAGCTCTGGCCTCTCACTTCACCACTAAAACTCAGGACATCCTGTCCTCACCTTCATCTTCCTCTCCCTTTCCCTTTCCCTCAGGCCCCCTTTGGTTGCCTCTCCCTTTCCTCTTCCTTTTTCCTCCTTCGCTCCGACAACACCGGACTAGGACTATGGATAAGCCATATCTGTTATGTTACAGGTATTTATAGAGCACACATCCACCACAAGGGCACAGTGGCAATGGATGCAAAACCAAGCCAGATCACTATGAGTCGAGAAAAGCAGGGTTTTTGGCAGATGCCGGACCTGCAGGTGGTTTGTTAATTTCCGCATGCCGGTAGGAAACTCATTCCATAAGGTACCTGCCGCGACCGAGAAAGCCCAGCCTCCCATGTGGGTTCCGCAGAATTTCAGGATAGTAACCAGAATTTCAGGATAGTAACCAGATTTTCCACTTTGGACCTTAAGGACCTACTGAGGATGTATGGCCTGAATTTGCCTTGGAGAACTTCAGCCCCCAGCACATAATACGCCCGATGTACAAGGCACAAGGCCTTAAACGTAACTCTCTTCGCTACTGGGAGCCAGTGTAGCGCCTGAATCACTGGACTAATGTGGGAACCATATGGCGATCCTGTTGCCACTCTGGCCGCCATATTCTGCAATCGCTGAAGCTGCTGAATCAGGCCCTCAGGTTACGCCAGGTAATGAGCATTACAGTAGTCAATGCGGCTAGAGATTAACAAATCCACCACCTGAGGACACAGGTTCTCTGGAAGAAAAGGCATGATCTTGCAAAGTTTCAGTAGGTAGAAGCCCGCCTTACAGACCGAGCTAACTTGTCCAGCCATCGATAGTGTAGATGACAGCACAACTCCTACGTTTTTGACCGATGTGACCGGAGATGGAAGATTACCCAGAGCCGACGGCCAGAACGCTTGTCCACAGAGAAGTCCCAGAAGAAGAACCCACCAACATAACCTCCGTTTTATCCCCGTTCAGTTTAAGCCAGTTGCTGTGCATCCAATTCTTCACGGGCCGACAGCTGCTCGCGCAGTCTTGACAACAAATCAGATTGGTCAAGATCTAACCGTACCAAGATCTGGGTGTCGTCCGCATATGCGTAGCATCTGAAGCTGCGGGAGCGGATGAGAGCAACAAGCGACTGAACGTGAAGATTGAATAACATAGGGGACAAGGCGGAGCCTTGAGGGACACCACAGGATAGAGTATATGAGAGAGAGAGAGAGAGAGAGAGAGAGAGAAGAGGAGGAAGGGAAAGTTACTGACCACATCCCGGCAGAAAAGAGGAGAACCAGGTCAGGACGGTTCCTGAGAGCACTGCTGTGGCCAGGCGGGACAGCTAAATGGAGTGGTTAACTGTATCAAATGCCGCAGACCGATCAAGAAGTATCAGTACACCCACTCCACCCCAATCTGCAACATCGGCAGATTGTCTACAGCTGACACCAGGACACTCTCCGTTCCCAGTCTTGGTTGGAACCCAGACTGGAATGGATCACGACCGTTGGCATGTTCAAGGTAGGCAGAAAGAAGGGGGGGCACCAGGGATTCTAATACTTTCATGAAAAAAGCAAGCAGTGAAATAGGGCGGTAATTAGCCAAGTCCGCGGGGTCCAGCAAAGGTTTCTTCAAAAGAGGAAGGACGATAGCGTGTTTCAATTCAGCTGGGATAATTCCCTGCTGAAAAGAACTATTGACCGTGGCAGTCACCGGAGTGATAACTCTGAAGAATTTCCTGCAATACTGCCACTGCCATAGGGTCAGAAAGAGCTGGCGATTTCAATTTCGTAATTGCTTTTAGCACGTCCTCTGACGAAAAGATGGGAAATTCCGACCAGGAGTGGGAAGGTCTAAAATTGACTCTTTCCATAGGTGGCCTCTCCAAGCAGTTGCTCTGACTGAGGTCTCGAATACCAATCAACTTAGTAATAAAACATTTGACCAGGGAATCTGTCAAAGCCTGCGAGGAAGGCATTTTGGGTGCAAAGGTACTAGTAGAGCTAAATGACTTGACCACCAAGAAAAGCCCTTTTGACTGACTAAGAGCCATCTTAACTTTCCTGACGAAGAAAGACGGTTTAGCAGCTTTGATTGAGTTACGATAATTGCGGCCCATCTTCTGGAACCAAACCTTTTCCTGTATATCGTAGCTTTGTCGCCATATCCGTTCCGCCTGCCTTACCTCGAGGCAAGCTTTTTTCAGCTCTGCCGAAAACCAAGGAGCTGAGGGATTTTAAGGTTGAGTGGAACAACAGTGTCTGCCACTTCGAGAAGCGCCAGCGTCAAAGTAGACAAGTCCGGTACAGGCAACAGATTGCATTTATCAGCCGTTAGAGTGGCCAGTGCCATTCGATTCACCCGCTGCCCATTCCACTATGGCCGTGGGGCCAGACATTCGGGGTCACCATGCAGCATGAAAGAAGACCGTGATTGGACCAAATCACTGGGCTAAGGGGCGGGGGGGGGGGGGGGCACTTTGAAGATGTTCAGCCGAAAAGATGAGCTTGAGAATGCTGCCTAACTTGTGGGTGGGCCCCACTACCAGCTGGTTTAGGTCTGCCATAGAATCATGGAAGTGGGCTGGACCGCTGGCCAGAGGAGGGTTAAATCGGACGTTAAAAACACCCACAACTAAAATATTAGGATACTTCAATTGAAGTGCTGTCAAACAATCTCTGGAAACGTATCACAGAACACTGTGTGCGAGCCAGGGGGTCGATATACTATGAGAAGGTGTAATTACAACTTATCCCCACCCTCAACACCTACCAAAAGGGCTTCCATTTTAATGGAATGGGGATGGGAATTTGTGTAAGAGTCAGCTGCGATTTAGCAATTACTGCAACCCCTCCAGCAGGATGCCGGGCTATTCTCTCTAGATGTATAAATGCTGTAGTAAGTGTGAATGCTGAGTCCTAGCCAAGCCAAGTTTCAGTAAGGCATAGGATATCAGGATCGTGTTTAGAAAGTAGCTCAAAGACAAAGGCTGTGTGAGACATGAGGGACCGTGTGTTAAGTAGTGTCAATTGAAGGTGGGGACTTACCCCAGCTGCTTTGGCAGTTCAAGTCCCAGCATGATAATAAATTGTTGGGAAATATGGTGTCGGGTGGGGCGAGCTCCAGCAGGCAACACAGAGTCCGCCCATCCGGCCCGGACGCGACACAGACAAGACACAGCCGGGCTTGACTTTGGTACAACATCGGCACAGTAGGTGGGCTGTTGCTGCGCCCGACCGCTATGAAAGTGTCATCCAAACAGGTGCGCCCCTCCTCCTCCAGAACCATCAAGGACCACATTGCCACCCCGCTCCAGCCTTGGGCAATTTCTGCAATCACACTTTTTGCCACTGGATCTTCCCCTCTCTCCACAAACATTCCCTTGTGCACCCCCTCCGAAAACAACTTCGGCTGATCCTACATGGCCGGCACACTATTGCCAGATTACCATCACCCCTTTCCTGGACAAACTCCTGGAAAACTGCCCATTTCCCAGCTTACCCTCCACACTGAATCCGTTGGCTGCCTCCATGACCATCAGTATGGGTTTCGCCATTACTCCTATGCGGATGACTCCCAGATTCTTGTCCGTCTTGACCTCACACAATCTGACAGCGTCCCGGCTGAAGAAATGTCTTGAGGACCTGGGGTTGTGGATGATGAGAAACTGGCTGAAGCTTAAAAGGCAGCAAGACCGAGGTCCTGGTTGTGGGTACTACATCTCCCCAATTGTTTTGGACCTCGGAATTCTGGCCGACTAGCATTGGCCCGCTCCCCACGCCGGTCCAATCGGTCAGGAACCTGGGGGTTAGAATCTCTGCCTCCCTTGCCTTAGATGACTAGGTGGTTGCAGTATGCAGAGCTGGTCACTCTGGACTACTGCAACTCTCTCCATCTTGCCCAACCACCCTATTTGATTAACAGCCTTCAACTTTTGCAGAACGCGGCTGCTCGTTCCATACTCTGCCCTCCTTTCGGATCTCACATATCACCTCTGCTGAAGAAACGTTATTGGCTCCCTGTTTGCCAATTGGTTCTTTTTTAAATCCAGGTGTATTGTGCACTGTGCCTTTTATGGCATGGGAGCAGTGTATCTGCAGGCCAAATTCGCTCTCTATGTTCCGGCCCGCCTGTTGAGATTTCAATCGGCTCTTCTTGTTGCTGTTCCTAGTTATCGTCTGTCTGTAAGGGGGGACGTGCCTGCTCTGTGGTGGTCGCCAGAGCCTGGAATGATCTCCCTCTAGCCCTACGGGGTACCACTCTGTAACGCTCACCTGGTATTCACGGGGACGTCACTCAGCCTGTTCTGACCTCTTACGACCTCGAACCCTTCCCTGGAGGCTATTCGCCTGGAGACTGGGACTGAAACACAGGATTGGTAGAGTTTAACTCCCTATTGTCTCTGTGTGCTTGAACCCCTTCTTCCCCGGGGTCCAACCCTTCCATTTGATCCACAGCTCACCTTGTTTTCTTGGATAGTGTGCTCTCTGTCCTGCTTTCAGCGCAGGGGCGCATTGATTGATACGGGCTCGTTGCTGCCTAGTTACTTCACTGGCAAGAGTCTGACAGGTAAGTATAATGAGTATTTTGAACAGTTCTCCAACTTCGTTCCTTTCCTTCCTTAGATGATGGCCGGCGTCCAGGGATGGCGGCGTGCTGCTGAGATGAGTAGCGCTGAAGGTAAGGGAGAGCGCGATGCACCCCTTTCGTATTTGAACAGAGTTCTTTTTCTGTGTCTTTTAGGTGCTGCAGTGTTTTCAGCGTGCATGCCGGTTATGAAGAACAAATGCGGTGAGTAAGCGCCGTATGCGGCGCCTCTAGATGTTTCCACGCTAACCTGGAGTGTCTTTTCCCTCTTGCAGATGGATGAGAAGTTCCAGAGACAGAGTTCCCCCAGAGCGGCTGGGATTCAGGTAAGCGTTTGAAGCTCGTACAGCATTTAAAAATAAGCAAAGATTTGCAGAATGCTTACTAATGCCTTTTTTCTGTTCTTTTCCCCTTTCCTTAGGAAGCGGCATGCCGGGATGGGAATGACACTGCCGAAGATGCCCGCAGAACAGAAGGAGCGATGAATGATGGGCAGAAGCGCAAGGTAAGGCTGTTCCTAACGGTGTTCTTGTTCTTGCAGGAGCCGAGTGCAGAAGAAAGATGCAGGCCTACTGGAGACCGATCCGAACACGGTGAGTGTCACGCTGCAGGTGCAGAAAACGCAAAGCATGTTTCTCAGCCTGGGTGTGGCTTAGTCTCTGGGTATCCCAGGTGTCTCTGGGCTGAACCACACCCAAAAGACTAGACCGCACATGCAGTTCTGGGAACCGAAATATGTGGGGGCATCCATCTTGTCCCCATCAATGCAGTACAAGTCCAATCCCCAATGTTATCCTATGGGAGTGAGCGAGTCTGGTGCCACAAGCGCCAAGTCTGACTCCAAGTGGGTCTTTGGAGGGATGGAGAGGCCCATGTAGGTGATCGTGGCCTGGTTCCAGCCTGACATCTTGGAGGGCTGGGGACATGAGGGGCAGGAATCATGACACACTGATCATCTTTCCGTTTGCAGATTATTGAAAGCCATCCTGTATTAACTGTCCAGTTCTGTTATGGTGTAAGTTCTCCTCAGCAACACAACAGCGCCAAGATGCCTCTGGGCGTACATGCGCTTTACCAAGTTTAAATAACATTTACCAAGTTTAAATAACATAACCGAGGCACAGAAACTGCTCTCCTGAACACCCGCAAAGATCTGCTCTCTAACCCAGACTCCAGCTCTCCCTCTGTCCTAATCCTACTTGACCGTTCCTCTGCTTTCGACACAGTCAATCACACTACCCTGATCAACAGACTCTGTGTGAACCTGGGCATCATAGATCAGGCATCATGGATCAGGCCATGGCCTGGCTGACCTTCTTCCTGGACCATCCCTCCAAGGTCCAACTCGGGTCCTTTCTCTCCAACACATCCCTCTCCACATGTGGTATCCCCTAAAGCACGATCCTGTCACACCTGCTCTTCAAAGTCTGGTCCCTTTGGCCAACCTGATCTCCTTCTCTTCTAACTTTGTGTTATGCGGACACTCTGCCCGCTTTCAGGCTTCCCTCAGCCTCCTCGCCTCCCCCACTCATTCCTTACTGGCTATCGGCGATTCAGGATTGGTGCGCCTCTAACAATCTTTGCCTTAATGGCAGTAAGATGGAGATCCTTTTCATCTGGACCCCTGCTCCTGCTTTCCCGCTCTCACTCTGGCTGCACTCCATGGGTCCTCCACCCTCACCTTCTAGTGAGGCAGAAAAACACTGGCATCATATGCCACTCCATCCTCTCCTCACATCACATCACGGACCATGCCAAAAAGGCCCACTTCGAGCTGCACCTCCTCAGAGGTGTTCTATCGTTGCTCACTTTCCCCCAGAAGCGCACGGTTTCCAGAGCCCTGGTTCTCACCAGGCTGGACCACTGCAACAGCCTCCTTCACAATCTGACTACCTCTACTCTTCGCCCCCTGAAACTAATCCATAACAGGACTGCAAGACTTATCCTTGGCCTCAAGCCAGGGACCATGTATCTCCAGCCCTGAAATCTCTCCACTGGCTCCCGGTGGCTGCAAGGATCAAGTTCAAGACCCTCTGAATCGTCCACAAGGCTTTCTGGGACTGGGGCCTGCACTACATCCAACTCTCTATTCCAATATACCTTCTTTCCCGAGCCATTCGCTCAGCTACCTTGAACTCTGAGGGTCCGACGTGTCTCCAGGCAGAGGGTGGGTGGGGGGGGGGGGGGAGCTCTCTCCTCTGCAGGTGCCTCCGTTTGGAATGGCCTCCCTGCACCTCTCAAATTTGAGCCGGACCACCTGAAGTTCGGGAAGCAGCTCAAGACCTTTTTCTCCTCTGCTTTCTCTCTCCCTCCCCTGCTGACCTACCGGTCTGCGGCGCCGACTGGTTGCTTGGCTACCCTCACACTCTCACTGGGTACCAGGCTCCTCCATTATCAGTCTCCCTGATAAATAGCACCTTCTTAAGACTTCTTGTGCTTATTTAGACATACTTTATTGTAAGTTACACTGAGCTGTTAAGCATAGAGAAACCACCGGGTCCCATCACACAGGCTCAACTGATTATAACAGAACTCTGGGACTGACCCATATCCAAACATTCCACAAGCTGTCAGAGATCCATGCCAGCTCATAGATTTGCATCAAGTACATTACAACACATCTCCTCCCTTTCCGATGACCAAACAAACATGAGATGTCCAACAGTCCAACACTGTTCTCCTTGCAAGGCACCATAGAAATATGAGCGATGCATACAAGGAGAAACTCACTCCTGAGAAATACACGGTGCATCTTTTGAGATGATGCAACTCATTAAAACATCTGGAAAAATCCCATTGTGGCACTCACTCACATACTCTGAGTCGCTAACTCCCTATACTTTGTGGCACTCACATACACTCTAGGGGTCGCTACCTCCCTAAACTTTTTGGCACTCATATACACACTCGGAGTCACTAGCTCCCTATGCTTTGTGGCACTCACCCACAAACCCTCGGAGGCGCTACCTCCGTACACTTTGTGGCAGGCACTCACCCGTCACTCGTGGGCGCTACCTCCCTCCCTTGAAGGCGCTACCTTCATCTATTTTAGGACTCTAATACCCTTATTCTTGCACACTTCAACAATGGCGGCACATTTCACAATTAAAACATTTTGCATTTACATATTCTCACAAATGTAAATCAACCAACCTATAAAGTCCTAAAAGTCCATGTTGCTGTGCAACGTAATACCTGCAATGCCTCAATGTAAGTTATTACTAGCCCACTTACACAAACTCTCACATCACGTCACTCAGGGCAACCACATACTTCCATATCCACCTTCATCACAGTAACCGCAAATTAAATATCTCAACGGAAGTCCCAAAATCTGTGATTCCTCAAAACATTATGCACAACTTCTGTATCACACATAAAACTCCACACATGCTATGACCTTTCATACTCAAACTGTGCAATTAACGTTTTTCTTCTTTAAAGGATACATGCTCCCATTGCTTGGGTACATTTACACTGCCCAATCCGCCGCCGGGCAGATCCTTTGTCGTCACCGGCAACCAGCTTGTTCCTCTCTTAAAGTCCAGCTCTTGACACTACAAAGGCGCCGACGGACGTTTCCCAGCTTTTCCATTTGGGGCGTGCCGCACACAGTAGCTAGTCTCTGTCCGCCCCTGCTTCCTGTGCTTTCATGTGCCGATCGCTCCGAATGGCACACACATATATGCATTCCACCAGCCCGAAAGTCTTCCTGCTCACTTTACTCTCTTAACTGCACCGGCCTCTGTTGTATTGGAATCACAGACGTAATCACTTCTCCTAACATCTCGGTGTTCTTTTCTCTAATACCCCCGTTCCTTCGCTGTTGAGCTCACTGAAAAATGTTCTCTCTCAGAACACCAGTCTGTCAGCTCTTTCAAACAATCGCCAGTACCCGGCAGCTGCTTGTGACGTCATCATTACCTACAAGCTCCAGCTACCAACCGTCATGTCACAACTTAGTTTGCCACACATTATGCAGGCAATCCGCCATCACACCTGGTGCCTTTTAAACATGACACTCGTCATGTGTAACCTTCTTGTGGACGAAATGACACTGGCACAGATGCACTGGGGTATTCAATTCTTGTTCCACTGCAGCTACAAACATTTTTGGCCAGTGTTAACCTAACAAAAATTCATTTCACTTCTCAATAGTGCTGCGCTCAGCTAGAGCTTCCTCACCGAAAGACCGTTAAATCTCTCACAGACCAACTTCACACTGTGTTTACAGTGCGCACTGTGCTAGCTATAAATTCATAATATACTTTTGCATGTTGGTGTCCTCTCTTGCGCAATAGCCTCAAACTGTCGGGGCCTCAATTCACTGACTGACCACCTAGCTCCCATTCACTTTCCCTTTCATCTTCTCATTTGGGAATCCGCATGGCTGGGGCAACTTCACAAAGCTTCTTCTTTCATAATGTGTGCATTTAAACTGCAACTTCCGTCTCACTGCCCAACTCTTCACACATGGGGTTTTAATCCTTGCGTAATGGTGCTCCTCAGCTTTCCCCTTAATTACACTTCTTATACTTCTGAACCCCTCATCTTCGCGCAGGGTCCCTTTAACTTCACTTTATTGGCCCTGGGACCCTCTGCACACTTCTTATGGCGCTATAGGGTTTCTTTACTTCCAAACACCGTGTGCTCTGCTTAAATTACTTTCTGTTTCATACTTCAACTTTATAAGGCCATTACTGGGGTTCTAATTGTCTTTTTGGGGCAAGCATAGCTGCTTCTCATTTCTCAGTACCCCGGTCTCTTCTTAACCCTCTCCGCCATGGGTAATGGAACTTACTTCTGGGTTCCTGGGGGGGCAGTGGTCTCTCTCCTTCTGCTGCTCCCCTCCAAAGAGTTCTTCTTGTTTTCATGGGCTCTTAGTAATACTCGTCGCCAATGTTAAATAGCACCTTCTTCAGACTTCTTGTGCTTATTTAGGCATACTTTATTATAAGTTACACTGAGCTGTTAAGCATAGAGAAACCACTGGGTCCCATCACCCAGGCTCAACTGATAATAGAACTGTGGCACTGACCCATACCGAAACATTCCACAAGCTGTCAGAGTTCCATGCCAGCTCACAGATATGCATCAAGTACATTACCACACTCCCCTGCACTGCCTCTGGGCTTACCACGGACTTCGGGCCGTAACTCTAACCTCTACAGTCCCCTGCTCCTTGCACTTACCTAGAGCCGCATTGCTCTGGCGGCACTTACTCAGAGCAACGCTGCCCTGATTGCACTTCCTCCCTCTCCCTCCCCCCTGCACTTTGCATTGGGCACTTGCAGGATCTGAATGACAAGGCCAAGTAAGATTGTTTGTCTTGTCCTTCCTTGGTCTTCCCTCCCTTGTCTTGTCGTGCCTAGAAAAACGTGGGTACAGGTGCGTTACAAATGACATATCATACATGTCCCTCTACTAGGGGTCAGACTAATGCGGAATAAGGTAAGCCTAAGACTGAGGCTAATGGGTCAGTTGAGAATTGAACGGTCTCTTCTCCCAATCCACAAACAGAGTCTAAAACTCCATTGTATCCTGATGTACCTGTGCAGAATAGAAACGCATTATTCACTTCAATGGAAGATATTGATTGACTTACCGTTATGCCTTTGTCAGAGTGGTCAAGGAGGGTCTCTATAATTACGAGGGATTCATGTTGCGTGCACCATATTGATGACTTGGCATGTGGCAAACTGAGCGTGAGTGCTACTTTGTTTCAGAACTGATACACATTAGCTTGCACGCGCACAGAAAGATAAAGTATTAAATCCTCCAAATGTAAAAACATGCATGCGCATTAATATAAATACATGTGGAATTCATGAATCTCAATATAAGTGGCCATTCACAATGAATCAGAACTCGGTGGTTAGGGCTTTCTTGCAAAATACACTTTACTTCTAAACAGGTTTTTCAGAAGACAGAAGGTAGGTATGCGAGTAATCTCAACCTTTACCATCAGCAGCTGCAGAAAAAGCCTGGTGTTTTATGGTCTGCTAAGTCTCGCTAGATAAAATATGCTGCTGTTTAAGAGCGTGGCCAAAAGAGTTTTGTTATTTATTCTGGTCAGCAGTAAAACACGGGGTAAGTAAGCTAAGTGCCTAAAGCTATTTAGGAGTTTTCAATCGTGCGATAAAACAGGAGCCTTGGAGATTGGAAAGTTTCAAGGTAACGGTGACCTGGGAAATGAGATGGCATCACTAACTAAAGGAAATCATTCACCCAGCCTCCTCATGTTGCATGGAATGTCCATACGAGCAATGTGCAAATCAATAATTAGGATTTAAAAGACTTAGGTCAGTTAATAGTAATGAATTATGTTTTCAATTCCAATGTTTAAGCAGGTGTTGTCATCATGACCTACTAGGGACAAATCATAAGAGGAGGTGTGGTATGAATATAATCTGAATATAATTATTGAGATAAACCTGACCAATGAAAAAATTGAAATTGGGAAAAGAAGGGATGTCTTTGAAGAGGGTTGTGTCCAACCATGTTTGGGGTGGAATGCAATAAAGTATTTTGGGAGTGCTTTAACCGTTGCAAAAATGTATGAACTGATGATGTGATATTGTTGAGACTTGGGTTAGTTTGGTCCTGCAACACCATCTAACCGCTCCTCCGAGGTTTTGTACAATAAACGTGCTTTATGTACAACTGTGTACTTGCTCCTTAAGTGGTGGGCTGTTTTGCTTTAAGGTGATTAAAGTTTGTTGCTGAATGAAAGGACAATCTCTGATTCTCCCGGAACATTTTCCTATTTGAGTCTGGGATCAAGTTCAACATTTGACTAATTTTATAGACTGGTGTGAAGACTGGTCCTGAATTCATGATCTTGAGGTTATTGTGAAACAGATACCGACCACAACCCCCTCACAGTCACCTTCGATCTTGATTTCAGTATTTCCTTTCCCACAAATTCTATTTTGTCACGTGCTACTCAAAACGACAAGCATAAATTTAATAGTGTTGTTGGAAATAAAGTTAAAATACGTGAACATATATATAAGGGATTAGATGAAAGTGATGTGCACAGATTATTTCACCATCGATCAAGACATTTTGGAAGCTTTTAATTATTTTCTTTTATTTGTAAGTCCTATGTTTACAGTACAGTAACCAATAGTTCTATTTTAGGTGTCGCCAACACTGCAAAATGGTATGAAAAAGGCTGTAGAAAAGCAACATAGGCTTTAGACATTGCTCTGAAATCACAAGGAAACATCCGCAATTAAATAGTTACCAGGAGGAACAACTACAAAATAATTTGGTCTCAGGCAAGGGAGAAGTAGTCTCTTGACAAATTGGCCGGGCTTGAGGAGGCTGTAAACAAAGATAATGTGAAATTCTGGCACATTATAGCAAGTGGTCTCACTAGCATCCAGCACCTGCAGTCAATTACTGGGGTTACTCTGACAGGCTTCAGCATTTATGTCCATTGTTTATGAATCAACGATGGAGACTGATGTTAACATGCCACTGTCATATATTTCACAGATCACCACTACAGTAGATCAATGGCATGAGTTCACAGTAAATGGAGTATTAGGCTAAGTTACAACCAAACCTCAAAAACGCAGGGCCAGATGCAGTACCTATTGATCTTTTTAAATCCAACCAAGAACAATTGGCACCCATTCTTAGCCATGTTTTCAATGCCATCGAGGAAACTGCCAGAATACCCCCCCAACTTGGTCCAAATCTGGGATAGTGACCATCTTGAAAAAAGGAGATGGAGCTTCACCAAAATATTACCACGCAATGTCCCCTTTTTGACTCAACCAGTAAAATATTTGGGAGACATATCAAAAAGTCCTCAATTGGATTGACTGCAAAAGTATACCGATGATTTGCAGGGAGGTTTTAAAACAGGCATTGGGAAAAAAGAACAGACCTAAACTTGCATCGCATTGTCACCAAGTATTATTTTCTCCAAAAAGCACCCATATACTTGGCATTTATGGACCACACTTCGGAGTTTGACATGGTGGAGATACCGATATAGTGGGAGATTCTTAAAAATTTACACATGACAACTCCAATTATTAAATTAAAGCACAATGCTACTGAAACAATGGTGGTACTGGACGGAAGGGGGAATGCACAACGTCTCATCTCAAGAGGGGTCCACAAAGGCTGTATCTTGGCACCATTATGGTTTAATTTTGGCACTAATGCGCTTGACTGAGTTAAAGGCTATTGCCATAGATGTCCACGGGTAAATGGCAACCCAATGCCATTGCTTAGTTACACAGACAATGCAGTTCTTGTACGCACTCCTAAAGTGTAACTATGCCTTACAAATATATACACAGATTTCATGAACGGCTGTTATTTATCAGTTAATGTTGAAAAACACCAGATTTTTGTTGTGGGCGCAAGGAACCCATCACCTTCCACCTCATCTACAGACCACTTCACAGGAGCACCTTCATTGCAGACATCTACAACTTACTCTCCTCTGCCAAATTACCACATTCAAATAATGTCCTTCTCCCCCGAGTCACAGGCTGATACCCACACTCCAGGGACACTTTTCGCACAGACCGCTTAAATGGACCTTAAGCAAATTGTGCTCGCCAACATGCACAACAACATCCTAGACTCAGTCTTCACATCACCCCTTGCATCACCTATGCAGACCCTGTTCCATTTGACTGATCTGACCACGCCGCCATCCCATTATCAGTCATCCACTAGAATACGGCTTACAAAGGTCAGGCTTAACGCCCCCTCACTCAACACCGTTCATTCGAAACCTTCCCAGTCAATGAGCTAGAAGCAAACTTGCAGACATCCCCACCATGAAAATGCCTCGGGCCTCCTGGAATTATTCAGCAACTCTTCTATGAAACTGGTGGACACTCATGCCTCCCCTAAAATCCAGCCGGGCTAAGACCAAACCATCCGCCACATGGTACACCCCGAGCTAGCCTCCAACAAACACTCAATCAGAGCCCTAGAGAAACGGTGCACAAACACCATAACTCAGGAGACCTCACCAATCATAAATCTCTGTGCACAAACCAAAGGATTCTGATTACCGAGGCCAAAGCTGCTTACTATTCTACCCCCATTGTGGCAGCCTCTAACAGGAGCAAAGCCCTCTTTACAGTACTAAAACATTGTACCAAACCCTCACCCGACTCAGAGGTACCGGCAACTCAGGAAAAATGCGACAGAATCACCACATTTTTTTAATGAAAAAAAATAGACAAAATCCTAGAGACCACTGAATCAACCTCTCACAGCATTAGCATCCCCTGTCCCTCGGCACGCACACTGCCCCTCTGGACCGATTTCTCTGCTCTTTTTCCCCAGATCTCCTAAAAATGATTGCCTCCCTCAAACCTACTTCTTACTTCAATAATTTCAGCGTACATCATTAAACAATTGACGGCCGGTCGCTTAATGCGCTCTTCAGCATCTTCAATGGCTCCCTCCCAGAAAGATAATTCCCGGACACCCTCAAGACTAGTCTCGCACGACCCATTTGAAAAAACAAATCCTGCATCTAGACGAGCTGGCCAACTACAGCAGGCCCATTACAAACCTCCGGTTTATTGGCTACACAACTACTGGCCAGAACTGAATAACTCCACCTCCTAAATCGGTCAGGGTTCCACCCAAAGTATAGCATTGAGACGGCCACCATCATGGAGGTGGATGATGCTCTTCAAATCATGGATGACGACGACTAATGCCTCCTCGTCCTCCTTGACCTCTCGACAGCATAGGACACCCTCGACCACCGCACCCTCCTCAAACATCCCAATATCGCAATCCACCAATAGGCAGACGATACTTAGAGTAAATAGCATGCAGGACATCATTTGTCTCTGTGATTACCTAGACATCATCCAGTCCTGGATGTCAACTGTCTACCTCAAACTAAACACATCCAAGACTGAATTTGTCTTCATCGGCCAGCCCGCTAACAAAACAACTTGTTCAACAATGGCTCAATGATATGCACCTAGAAGAATTTGATCCACAACTCCCAGACTCTGCAAAATTCTTGGGCTTCACCATTGGCAGCAGCCTGTCCTTCCATAAACACATAGCCAAGTAGGCTCAAATAGATGGGCTCAGAATCTCTACCCTTCAACAAAAAAAAAAACATAATACATTTTTTTTTTTAAATTAAGACCCTTCATACCGCCACAAGACTTCCGCGCCATAGTGCAGACCCCTGTGGTCTCGCACATCAATGGGGTGCTCACTTGGCTCCCCTAAAAGCAGTCCACCATGCTGCAGCACGTCTTATTACGAGAGCAGGAAAATGTGACCGAATTATCCCCATCCTACGCAAACTACAAAGGTTTCCACTCCAAGCCAGGATACTGTTCAAGACTGCATCTATCATCTACAAAGTAGTCACTAGTACCACCGCAGCGTACCTGAAAGCTAAGCTCCACATATCTGGTCGTACACACTCCAAGCGCAGCAAATCGATCAACCAGACTCGCAAAACACATAAAAAGATGCATTAAAGTGCATGGGAGGCATACATCAGCAGAGGAGCTGCATTTGCCCACAAAGACAGATTTGTGAAAACAACTTGTGTTAATATAAAAGCCTGAAGTCTTGTCATTCTACTTGTACTCTGAAGGACTGTTTCAGATTTGCACGGTGAATGTTAACCCTCAAAATCACAGCTATAGGACGACACTAATACCATGATTATGAACAGTAATGTGAAGTTCATTATCATTTCACATTCAGTGGTTTTCACTAAATTACTGATTAGTAATATTGATATGTTACAGAAAGACCAAAACAGTGACCATCCCAGAACGAGCAGCATTAAAAATAAGACAATTCTATTTCAACCACAATGTGTTCTTTATCGTACACTTACTCAACATTTGAAGATCGGATGTGTGAAAAAAAGAGGTTTCATCCATGTGTTGTAAAAGCCGTCCTGGGGTGCAAATCAGTACATTTGTGCGGTGGATACTGGCAGATTCTTGCTTCAAATCCTGAAAAGAGGCATAAGTAAAATAGTCAAGTGTGAGCTCTCATGACAGAATCCAACTGTCAAACAGTGTATGGTAATTCAAGTCAAAATATCCCAACAATAACTAGAGTGGTCTAGTCCAACGGTTTATAGAGAAACAAAAAAGGGCAGGTCTTAAGAATCACCTCCGGAGAGCAAGTCTACCTTCTCTGGAGCTTTAATCAGAACCTCCTCAATTTAAAGAACATAGATCCACCCCCTCCGTTATATTGCAGCACATATATACATGCACCTGGCCTGTTTCTGGTTTAGGCAAGGCAAATATAGAAAATAAGGTCCATGCACTGAATCACTGAAAGCAGTGTAATATTTGAATAAAAGCAAGTTAAAAGGAAAAAAACTATGGCGCTTCAAAAAAGATCTGCAGTTACTAGAAGATAAACTGGCAGCAAAAGATGCACAAAAAGAACAGTGAACAGTCTGAAGTGGGAAACGTTCCTAAACTTCAAACTGCATCATGGATGAGTGTCTCCAATTCCATGTCTGCTATCAGTTATTGAGGGTGTGCCACTAGCTCCCAGTAAATCTTACTGACAAGAGCTCAAGCAGGTAAATATATATATATTTTTTAAGCGTATTGGTAAATATCAATCTTTTACACTACAATCAAATATGTTACTAAGTACAATTAATCATATAAAAAAAGATTCACATTTCATTATAACAAACAAGTCATTTAAGACCATTGAAGCTATTAAAACTTACACAATATCTTATAGAAATACCTTCTAAAATAATCCATACATATCACATACAATATGCCAAACTATTGAACAGTGCTAATGCCTCCAGAATCAGGCTAACATGCTCCCATATGAAGTACGCAGCATTGGTCTCAATCCTCCTAGTGTAGGCCAAAATTGCTCTTAAATTACATCTTGCATGCAGCTTACGAATTTCTGGTAATTATGTTTTTTATAAAGAAAGCAGCTCAGGACATTGCGAGAGTAAATGTCTAGTAGTTTCCAGAGCTTCTTAAAAATCCTACATGTCCTGTCAGCTTCTGGAAGAGACACTGTAACACCTATTACCATATACAAAGGGAGCACATCAAATTTAACAAAACAGCATAATGAATCGCCATAAACCGTGATCTACAGTGTACCTAATATAACTTATGGGTTCTATGTATGGAAAGGATTGTCTGGCAAATTCATTCAGCAAGGTTTTACCAGGCAAATAATCTACATTGTTTACTCCGTCACAGATATTCGCCCTTTCAATTAATGTTCTTCTAACAGAAGTTATTAAAAGAATCATCATCCACATACCCACTAATCTGATCTTGAAAATCAACACAAGAGCTCTGCAGGGCCTTCAACGAGTAAGATACCTGGCTTTTGATTTTATCCGAATTCATGTCCCAGCTTAATATGGTATTGTGCCTTCTCTGACAAGATTTTTATTAGTAGCGGGCTTCTTTTTAATTTTACTTGCATTAATAATGAGACCAGACCATGTTCGAGGCGAGCTGCTTCTACTGGGAAAAATTGTGGTAGCCCCAAGTTGCGTCGCCACAATTTCCCTTCAAGCAATTTGAGCCATTGACGTTATCAGTATACGTTTCCAAACCATACAGAATTTATATATGGTTAGCATACCTTTGATCAAACACCCACCCTTAACCCGTACAAATGATTTACTCAGCCCAAATCTACTTAGCATTTTATGCACAACATAAAACTGAAGCAGTTTAGTAGAGAGAGTACGAGTAATTAAGGTACCTAGATAAACGCAAGATCCCAATACTTCCACAGGGCGATCTTCAAGTTTCCAGATTAAATTTCTATATAATCGTTTGCAGTCAACAGGCACGATCTTGATTTTAGTTCCATTTACTTTACGGTTATTCTCTCTAGAATACCCTAATAATGCCGTTAGACAGCTCTGCAAATCAATAGGTGTTTTGTCAAACACAGTGTCGTTACAATATGGCCAGGCAGGCCCTTCTTTGAAAACCTACGATCCACGGCAACAACATTGATAGGGAATGGCAGAGCTAACAGAATGAAATGGGAGAAATTGGTGGAACCCTACGAAATGGGGGGCATTGCGGCACCAGATTTCGAACCATACTACCTGGTGGCACAAGCACAATACGCTAAATACTGGCAGGATCCAACAGATCGAACACCACATGTCCCCATCGAGCGACACTCGGTCCGGCCAACCGATATGCGCTCCATAATATTTACGAAAACCCACAGGGATTAATGTAAACTCGACCCGACAACCTCCACGATTGCAGCCTGGGCCGCAATCAGTAAAAGACTACAAATAGACACAACCTATGACTTACAGGCCCCGCCATGGAATTTCCCAGGCATCAGACCCACATACGATACTAGTATACATAAGACATGGGTTCCGGAATATGAGATCAAAATGAGAGACACGTTTCCGAACGGGAGATTCGGGACACCAGAGGACTTCGCAGACACAGTGGGGAGAAGCCAATTGGCCACCCTCCAATACCACCGCATGAAAGCAGCATTTAAGAAGCGATGGCCAACATACCCAGAAGAACCACCGTACATGCATGCTTCCAGTCACTATACTCACAATCTGGTACAGGGGTGTCGAAGTTAAACATAATCCAAACTCACTCAAAATCATCGAATAATATCAAAGCCTCATGGGGTATGATTGATTTATTGATATTTTATTTCTATCGCGCTCGTACACAAGTGTTTCAGAGCGCGATACGGGATATGGATATGGGCATAACTATAGAGGAGGGGAAATGGTCAAGATATTGCCTTTTGTCTAAAAAAAGTCATTAAATGCTGGCCTCAGGCTGATACAATTTAAAATATTGAATAAGCTCCACTATAGCCCAGCTAAAATGGCGAAATTCTACAACACATTATCTGGAAACTGCCCGAAATGCAGAAGCCCCAGAGCGGATGCATTCCATATGTACTGGGCATGTCCCCTGATCGCTGGGTTCTGGCGGGAGGTTGCGAGAACACTAGACGATATAACACAGATCCCTGCGCAGCTCAGCCTCCAGAAATACCTGTTTGGGGATATAGGGAAAGTACCAGAGAAAACTAAAAGACTGTTCAATGTCATATGTGTAGTAGCAAAGCAATGTATTCTTCAAACATGGAAAAGCAGTCACGCCCACTGCCCCGCATAGAACATCTCCTTAAAGGATTAACATATGTTAATGAATGCGAAGAAACTTACATAGGAATGATGCCTATAACAAGCAGACCAAAAGACATTTGGACTGTGTTTAGAACATACCCGAGTAGAACTCTACCCGATGCAGAGAACTCTAATAGTGAATAGACTCTGCCCAAGACCGGATAGCTCGAAATTCTTTTATCACGGACAACTCTGAGGATGTGCAAATATACCCGATTGTTGTCTAGATAAATGAAATGTTGGGTTTATGCATTACTATTTTGTGCACCTTGAAATCAGTTGAAATGTGGAACAGCTGTGATGTGATATGCAAACCAAAAATAAAAGTAAAAAACAAAAAATAAAATAAAAAACAAACAGTGTCATCTGCATACGATAACCAGGACAATGATGTAAGTGATAGTGTAGGTGGGTAATTAGTGCAGCTCTCCAATGCAGACTCCATGTCAGCCATGTATAAAGTGAATAATAAAAGGGGCCAAAACGCAGCCCTGCTTCAGTCCGTCAGCAGTAAAAATAGATTGGCTTAATCGCCCCTGCATATCAAGCCTCACTGTAACAGCTGTATTGTATTAGAATTGTATTATTAGACTGAGTAGAGCTGGGTTGATGCCCCATTTTGCGAGTTTTGCCCATAGCCTAGCCCGCACTATACTCTGTCAAAAGAGTTTGAGTAGTCAATAAAAGTGATATATAATTGAGTCTTGTAGTCTAACGAACTACCGATGAGTTGTTGCACAGTCCAGATGTTATGGATCGTGCTCATACCTCTTCTAAAACTGGTTTGCTTTGCTGAAAGAAGCTGCTTTTCTTTTACCCCTGCCTGTAGTTCACCCAGTAGAAAATTGAAGAATAGCTTGACAGAAGAGTATAACATACGAGCAATCTATAATTTGTTGGATCCTCCCTCTGACTTTTCTTATGAATGGGGATTAATATAGACTTTCTCCAGGATACTGGTATTTCCCAGCTTAATAAAACCTTATGGAATAAGTTGTACTGAATAATAGAGCAGTGGCCCGGGTCACTCGTAAACAAATTTGAAAGCCCATTCGGGCCGGGGCACGAGAAGATTTTAAATTTACAGATCTTCACATAAACATCTTCTGCACACAGTGTAAGTTCCAGTTTGAGCCCAGTAGCCACTAGGCAGGAAACAGATGATTCCAATGCCATAGATGTACCATAAGGAGACTGTGTGCCACACATTCTGCTTCGACAACCAGGTTAACTTCTTTTTATTACTTTTATTCTGGTACACTCTTAATGACTTCCAGAAAGCCTTGCTGCCATTTTTCCACAGGACACGATAAAGGAGCTGCCAACATGCGGTTCTTGCTGAATGCTTTTCGATGCGCAGCCAATCCTTATATATAATGCGCAGAAGTGCTATGTTTGCTCTCCCAAGATGATAGCTGACCCGACTTAATGAGTATCTTCACGTAACGGGTGTTTTGATGTAGAGATCTTTTTCCCCACAATGGCAGGATCGTAAATATTAGTGCCAGAGGACCTCTGGGAATCCCCCACCTCTTATACTTCATGGTGCTATTCTGCCGAGCCAGGGTGGATATTAAGTTTACAACTGTATTTACATCTTCACCCAGTTCCGACAGGACCACTTGGTCAGAGCGCAATCTTCTATTTAATTTGTCAATGTTCCGCTCTGTCCAAATTATCCTATTCCCCCTGCTTAGCAGCTTCACAAAGATAATTTGGATTGATCTTCAGTGTTACGGAGCTGGAGTTCTCGTATTTTATGATCACAGAGTTCAGTATATTGCATGGTGATATCACAGATTCCCCATTCTGTATTACCCCAAAAAAAAAAAAAAAAAAAAATCAAGGCCAATAGATTGCATGAAACCATGCCATTTTATCCATTGGGCTATTTAAAAGGGTGCTCCTATGGCCCACCGTACCCTTCCCTTTATTTAAGATACCTTTGGAAGTCTCACAATACGCATTAAGATCGCCCCGTTTAATCGCATCTTTAACACGATGATTCCATCCCCACTCCATTATTACTTCTCAAATAACGTGTTCCATCTTATGTTCCTCCTCTCCCCTTTCGCTTCCCCTGCTGCAACTAGCACCTTGATGCCCCAGGATTTTGTGCACCGCTACAAATGTAAAAATAATACCTCCGCTAGATGTTCCATAATTCTGGCCACCCCTTGCACGGAGGACTGTATCTGTACCCATACAGTCCCCACTCCCTCATGTTCTTTTTCTGCACTTATCAGACTTACCCAGTCTGCTGCCGTAAGCACAGAACTTGCCATTTGCTGGCTGCACTACCACTGTTTATTGCCTCCATTATCTATTTGTTTTTATCTATTGTTATTTATCTGTGTCTCATCTGGTCCACACTCTCCAATCTCCCCCTTTCATGTACTTTTCCCCCCCATCCCTTTCCCATACACTGCACGTTCTCAATGTCACTGGACCTAGTAAGATCGTTGTTGTGTTCTCCCCTGTTCCCTTCCCTTTTGCCTGGTCGCGCTCTGAAACACTTGTGTATGAGCGCGATACAAATAAAATATCATAGCAGTGCGCCCCCAGATTGTCGCAGATATTAAACAATAACATCCGCCGCCAGCTACTTGCTTTAGGTAGTGAGACTTTTGCACATAAAACATTCAGGTCACACTGCCCCACGTGGAATTCACTCATGTGTATGTGGGACTTGGACCTAATAATCAAGCCTCCACAAGGTTTGCCAGTAGCACCTTTGACAGCAAATCTACTCAGTATCGTACAGCCATAAACACTAATCGATATGAGCCATGTCTCCTGCAGTACAAAGACACCAGAACCCGTCAATTTACTAAGACTGGCCCCCACTCTTTGTGAGTTGCTTATGGCCACAAGTGTTCCAAATGATTGCAGATAAAGGTTCACACTAATCCTTTCAATAATGCCCTTTAGCAGATATACAGGGAATACATGCCAAGCTCCCCTGGCGATGCATCGTAAGGGTAATAGACCATGTTACCCTTACAGTAAGGAAGCCGCCTACTAGCTTTGTAAACTTTCTCTCCACTAAGTTTGCAGTGGGATCCCACTTCAAAAGAGAACTCCATTTGTAAATAGTAGGATGCGAGGAAATAATAAAATCTACAATATGTTTGTTATTTAAATGTAAACAGACCTAATTCTGCTCAACCGCCACACCCTTAGTTAAAATTACCCTTAAAAGGAGCATGTGGAGTACCCTCAGTACCTCAGCACTGCTGAGAAAAGGGCTTTCTGTGGTGGAAAACAGTGGAACAATTGTAACTTTAGTATTGTCATGTATTTTTGACTTGAGAAGATTTTGCAATACTCCGCCCTGCTTGCAAGTTTAGGTCATCAACGTCTTCACTGTTCAATTTGACTTCATTCCTTAAAACATCAGTACTCAAACCAGTGGTTTCCAAAAAGGCGTACGCAATGTTACTAGGTTCATTCGTAGTTACATCCGGCATCTCATGATCAGAAACCGCTGATTTTGCCCCTTTTTGTCTTGATATGGACTACATATCCAGTCATCCAATTAGCCCTTACTATTGCTTGTCTCACATTTATTTCTCTAGTAGGCTCCTTTGCCTTCGTGTTTTTTCTCCACGATCATGTAATTCTCTTCAGTAAAAATTCAGGTCCAGTTTGGATTCTTATGGAGTGTCTTTTGATCAACAGGCTTTACCTTTTTTTAGACACGGGATTCACCTTTTTCCGTGATCTGTTCTTTTTTAGAGGAAAAATCACCCTCATCAAGGTCACTCTTTATCACAAGGAGAGGCTGTGGTAAGTAGGATAGAAAACACAATTACTGTTAAGTGGGCTGGGTGGATTATACAATGCTTCGGACTCTGACGACAGTACTACAGAACTGCTGACAGCGACCACTTTATGTAGACCACTTTATGTAATGTAGTCTCGAATAAGGTGGAAAACTTGGCATTCGGGGCAGCCTTTGATAGGTCTATGGCAGTATGTACCGCTTGCCAGCTCTTTTATTCTTTGAGAATATCCGAGCACAATAAAAATAAGGTTTTTAGCAGTACGTGTATTGAGAGCAAGACTTCATTATTCATTGCCGTGTTTTCTAAAGACGATAAATTGCTACCGGAAAAGTCACCAGAGAGATTACTACTCTATGTCACCAACCTCTCCAAATCCAGGAATTGCGAGAAGCTCCCGCCAATGATATTCATGAAGTAAGTTGTTTTTTTCCACCAAAGGCGGGGGTAGGTCAGTTTCTATTGTCTCCTTCTGGAGACAATAACATAGGTTCAAAAGTGAATTATCTATAGGTGGGAGGTTTATACTTTGTTCATCCTGGCGGCAATCCCCATTAGTCTGGCTCGATTTGTCTTTGTAAACTGTTTCCACCTGAATCGGAGCACGCTCCATGTCTGCTGTGCCTACTGTTGTTGGTAGGGAAAAAAATAAAATAAAAAATAAATCGGTAATCTTTCCATCAAGAGGATTACTCTGTGTGCTCACAATTCTTATCCTCATGAGGCTTTGTCAATGGGGCTCCTGCTGCTTTATTCATGTCAGTATCCGTTTTTTATGCCTCCCCAGGTCCTATACAGTTTGTTCTGGCCCATGTGTTAATTTTTGTCAGGTAACGGGATCCCTTCCAAATCACCTGCCGCCACTGCATTCTGCCGACTGCACATGTTCGCTCACTTGCCCGCGTGCGCTCTGTGCTAGACAGGAATAATTATGCTCAGGTATTTTGGCAGTCCAATGAGCAAAGCAGGAAAACGTCTTCCCCAGGCAGTAGCAGATAATTGAGTAACTTGTGTCCAAGCTGGTGCTGAAATCTGCACAGCATTGCAAATTATTTGCAGTTGCAGAGTCGTCAAACGGCTCCATGTTTTCAAGTTAATCGCTACCTAGTCCTTAGCTTATTACCTAAGAGCACTAAATATGCTTGGTTCACACAAGTATGGACCTGTAACTCCCAGCATGGAAAGTGCTGCTGCATAAAAGGCAAGGACTAGATAAAGGCTAGTTACCCTGATGAAATGGAGACAGTTAGCAACTTTGCAATTAACCATAGACACCATGCTACCAGATACTTTGTATCCAAAGCTCCCTTGTAAAATACATTCAAACTCCATTTAGAGTGAAAAGGACTATGGATACTATGTTGATACATTCTGAACACAAATAGCTTTGTAGCTTGAATTGACACCCTAAAAAATAAATATGCTTAACTAATTAACTAATGGAGGACATTGGACAAATCGTTTATAAATATTGGTGTTAACATCCAACATTGTCTGCTAGTCTTGCAGAAGGATACAAGCATTTACTACTCCAATATGGCGGTTCTTCAATACACTTTTCTAGTGCGCATTCCACATATGCGCAGAATGCATGCTGCGAGGCTCAGAGAAGCTACAGACTGTATCAACATAGCATGCAGTTATCTGCAAAAAGCGAGTCCACCTCCGACTGTGCACACTTGTGGTGGACTAATATACTGATCCACTGTTTTATTCTTCCGAGTGGGTACGTAATTCGGAGGAAAAAATAGACAATAAAGAAGCCACAATGGAGCTGTCAAATGGATTTGCATATAATGTTTGTCATACGTCAAGCGCCGCGACATTTCATTGATGGCAGTGTTTTAGTAAAAAATCATATTTTTACACCACACACCGTGGGTAATAAGCAGCACTCAGATACCTGAGGGTTCGTAGCACTATATAAATGCCAAATTATTATCATCATTATAGATGGCTTATGCAACAGGATGATTAAACAGTACAGTCGCCTCTCCAAGATGGAGGCCACCTTTTTCGACTCTCCTGAGGGTATTTGGTTGTGGCTAGAAAGAAAATGGCTACTTAACTACACAAACTGAGCGGCAGGCTGACACTTTGTATACAGCCAGCCGCTGTAGCGACTTGCAGGAGACCTTTTGCAGTCTGCATCAGGTAAGCAGACCTTTATATGTAGGAAATTGTGTTTTTAGACTCCATACAATTTAAAATTGTCACCATACCAACACACATTTTTCTAAATCTTTAACTTTTAGATAAATACAACAGCCAGTTGAGACTGTATCCACAACCTCTGTATACCTAACCAAGCACCCATCAGTTGTGAGGCTTTTATTTAATTCACAATGGCTGTACTATTTTGTTGGTGTATAAGACCCTAAGAATAACTAGTGGTCATCACTAACAGCATGACATGCATTACCCACCGCAATAGCATTTCTGATGATTGCATCTGCTTGTTAGGCAAGATTGTGTGCAGTGCCCTTTGGGAGACTACAGCAACCTTGTCCTCCTGGCAATAGGGAACCCAACCTTTTGTATAAGTCTGTACTACACAGGTAGGTAGTGTGGCTGAGCAGCCAGGCTCATCTCAAGGGGAGTCAATGTGAGCTGTAAGGTTGCAACACAGATTTTCACAGCGACAGCTATCAAAATAAACCCTTATACTCAAGGTTTCTTGATTAAACAATTATTAATGTATTTAAGAGTCAGTTATATAAGCATTGTTCAAAAGGGAGCAAAACATGTAACAATTAAAGTATACTTCAAAACACACTGTTTCTCTAAAACCAATGATACCCATTGGGGATGGCACATAGACACTTCCTACACACTCAGGTGACTTAAATAGCTAGGACAGTGTGTACATTGATTTATCACAGGTACATTTAGAGCAATACTGAGTTTGGTGTATAGGATTAGATATGGGAAAAAATAATTATCCCTTTCCTGGACAAAAGGCAACAGCACAAAATCAGCGGTAGAAGAGTCACTCAGGGGGCCAGGACAGTCAATGTTAGTTGAAGTCTAGGGACGCTGAACATCTTCTTTGCAGGTAAGTAAAAGTCTTGCACAATGTTTTTAGAAATTTTTGTAGAAATAAGATTCACTTGAAGGGCCACAAGCTGGGAGGTTTGTGAGGGGCAAAGCTGCAAACAACTCTGCAAGGGCAACCAAGGCAAGTCTCAACTGAGAACAAGACTACACAACAAGAGGTAAGTCCTCTTAGGTTTAAAGTACCTTTCGTTAGAAGAAATGGTTCCAGCTGGCTTCTGTTCCTGTGTGGATCCTTTTGTTCCAGTGCCTCAGTCTTGGGGACAAGAGGGAGGACTTCTGGAGACTCCTGCAACACAATGGGAAGGTCGGCAGCAGCAAGGGTCAAACTTCAATTCAGCGGCGCTTCGTGGTTTCAGCTCCTCACGTCTCAGCAAATAGCACCACCATGGACTCTCGGATACCACTCTAGACTTTCCTCATATCTGGGGACCAGCACTCTTGAGGTGGCTCAGGCTTGGTCAGTCCTGCTTCAAGGGAGTCCGGAGGATCTTCCTGAGGCTCGGGTCTGAACTTAAAAAGAGATGCACTCGATCTGGTGTTCCTCTCCCTGGCACTACGGTTTCAGCAGCAGCAGCGAAAATAAAGCCAGCTCCGAGATTATGTTCAGACGAGTTCACTTATGGGTTGATTGGTCCCACCAACCCAAGGGGAGAAGTCTTCCTTGCAGTGATTCTCTAGTTGAAACAAATTTAGAGCTTCAGCACAACAGCAGGGCTTCACCGGGCAAACCAACCGTCCAGGAGTTGTAGCAGGCGTCTCTTCTAAGTTCGTCTTCCGATTCCATCGTCCAGTGGTCGACTGCCTTCCAAGCCAAAAAGCCTCGCCTTTTATGCAGGTTTCTTCCATTTAGTCCAGCCTAGCTGTCAATCACACAGCCGGCTGGCTTTCCTCCAAGGACAAGCACAGGGGGTTTCGGGCACCTCCCTCACTTCCTGCCCTTGCCAGTCATGCTGGAGCCAGAGGCGGGGTTCACTCGTGAATCCCGCCAAAAACAAAACTTACAAAGGGACCAAACTTTTCCAGGAGGACTTTTCCAGCCAGAAATGACGAAAAGACAAGACCGGGCCATTTTGACAAAATGGGCACCCACGGGGGTGCCTTACTGCAGCTGCAAAAACGCAGCCCGCCATAAAAACACACAATGGTAGTTAAATGTAAACCACTGCCGCCAGCCATTAATTGTAGAAAGGGTAACATAAAAATTATACATGAGAAACAAGACAAACGGGATACTAAGTAACCCCTCCAGCACCCTATGGTAAGATAATGTGTGCGGGCTCTAAAAAGTTACAAAATGTAAGTAAAGTCAATTTCACTTCACTGCTCTTGGAAACAGTAATTTCATCAAGAGAAGGTCTTTAAACCTTTGGGAAATCTAAGAGACTTTGCTGTGTCACTGCACTGAAGTTGCTTTGTATCACAATGTAAGGATGCCGCCTATAGAGTTTGTCAGACTCCAAAGTAAAAAGAAAATGAAAATCACAGAAAAATACATGAGTGGGAAAAAGGTCTTACTCTCTCCAGGTTAGAAATTAAAAAGTCCTGAAGTCCAGCAAAAGTGTTGGGGGTCTCTAAGGTTGAAGGGAATTAGAACATTTGAGAATTCTCCCTAACACAGCTTAGATTCACGTGCTGTGCATATAGTCAGACATCTAGTGGTGATCACGGAGCATTGCATCTTTCTTTCGAAGACCGAAAGGGGACGTCGACATGGGCATGACGAACACTATCCCTTACGTGACATGCAGTGTACCCAAAAACCCTCACACGTCGAGCTCCCTCTGGTTGTGTTTTTTCTGCCATGAGGGAGCCTTATAGGCCGCGTGAGCGAGCACAGGCGAGAGGAGGTGTAAGCGGTCTATGTTCCTTCTGCTCCACGAGGGGAGGAAGGGTGGGCGCATGTGAATCTGAGCAGATACAATCATCAGAAATACTACTAAGGTGAGTAACGTATGTCTTCTGATGCTTGTGACTCTGCTTAGAATCACATGGTGTGCATAGACTAGCGAGCAGTACCCAGAGATGATGGTGGGATGTGTGAAGGAACAGTAGCAAAGAGATGTCTTAGCACTGCTAGTCCCACCTGAGAATCAGACCTGAAGTGTGTATATAGGCAGTAGTGTTGTGTAAAGGTGTGCACAGAACTCCAGGCTGCTGCTTTGCAAATGGACTCAAGAGGAACATTTTCAATGAATGCTATGGTAGCCCCTGTGCCCCGAGTAGAGTGTGCTCTAGGCATGAAGGGTAGATCTCTCTTGGCAAGAGTTTAACACCGTGTGATGCAGTTTACAATCCACTTTGAGATATATGATTTAGAGACAGGGTCCCCTAATCTGCCAGCTGTCACTGAAATGAAGAACCGGTTTGTTTTCCTTAGTGGCTTTGTTTTTTTCCATATAGTAGCTAACCGCTCTCCTCACATCCAGTGTGTGGAGGCTTCTTTCCTCCACGTTAGTGGGGTTCCGGAAAAAGGTGGGTAGTTCTATGGATTGGTTTACGTGGAACTTTGAGATAAATTAAAGCGCAAAGTGTAGGTGTGTGCGCACAAAGCCACCTTATCTTTGTGAATCGTGACAAATGGGTCCTGAACTGAGTGGGCCTGCGTTCACTAACTCTCCTTATAGAGGTGATCGCCACCAGGAAGGCGGTCTTGTAGGCGAGTGCTTTAAGGCTAGCCTTGTGCATTGGTTCAAAGGGAGGCCCCATTAGTCTGGTAAGAACATTCAGGTCCCACCCGGGAGCTGGGTTGGAAATAAGGCGATGAAGCCTCTTTACCCCTTCAATAAATGCTTTAATTACTGGAATTTTCCACCACAAAACCTTGCTCTGGGACGTGGTGTAGGCAGAAAGCGCAGCTAAGTGGACCTTTAGAGAACTGAAAACCAGACCGGAATCTAACAGGTGGGTTAGGTACAGGACAATATGTTTAGGTATGATATATGGCATTTATAACACGCCTACAGACAAGTGTTTCGAGGCGCGACGAGGCAAGGGAGGGGAGGGGAGGGGAAACAGAGGGAAGACGGAGACAACGATCCTACTAGGCCAGGTGACATTGAGATCGTGCAAGTGCAGGGGAGGGGGGTGAGAGGAAAAGTGCAAAGGGGAGGGGGCAGTGCAGTACATAGGATAACAGTAGAATAAATAAAGACAATACATAAAAGTGCGGCCAGCTGGTGGCAAGTGCAAGGGTAAGTGCAGGCATTAGGTATCAAGTGCTAATGGGGGCTGTAGGGATATATAAACAGTCCCAGAGTGCAAGGGTTGCCAGGGGGGCACTGCAGGTGTGCAACTAGCAGGGAGGGGACCCGGGCCCGAGATCAGAGGATAGCCAGGTAACCAGCGCAGTTTCAGATTCAGCCAGGAGGTCAGCAGGGGAGAGGAGGAGAGAAAGCAGAAGCAAAGAGGAAGGCCTTGAGATGCTTCCGGAAACGGAGATGGTTCTCCTCAAGTTTCAGAGAGGCAGAGGGGCTGTTCCAGAGGGAGGCCTGGGGGCGAGTATTCACTAGGATTGATGCCCTTGCCATTACACCAGGTGACAAAGTGCTTCCATTTGCTGCAGTAGCGATGCCTGGTGTAAGTTTTCCGTGCTTCTCCGAGTATGTCCATACATCTTTGAGGGAGTTGGAGGTGCCTGAACTCTATGACCTCAGGAGTCAAGCTGCTAAATTGAGAGTATGGGTGCAGTGTTTCCCCCTGGTCTCGAGACAGCATGTTGTAAGGGCAAGGCAGCTTCCTGGGAGGGGAAACTGACATTGCCATGAGATGGGAGAACCAAGGCTGGCGGCCCCATATCGGGGCCACCAGAATCCTCCTGACTGGCTCTTGGTGCATATTGTGCACTATTCTGTTGATCAGGTGGAATTGGGGGCTTAGACAAATTTCCCAGACAATGTTATCCAAAGACTGTTCACCTTGGAGAGGTTCTGCGGGTACCTGGAGGCATAATCTGGGCACTGGGCGTTCTCCAGAGTGGAAAACAAGTTGACCTCTGGGAAGCCCCATTCTGCGAAGACATTGAGTACGATGTCCTCCTGTAGTCACCACTCGTGCTCTACGGGTAGGGGGCAGGGGGGCAGAGGGGAGTCTCTGCTTAGTACATCCGCGAGAAGATTGAGTTCCCCTGCAACATGTGACAGGAGGAACATCTTGTGTTTGAGAGGCCACTTCCATATGTGCTGGGACAGTTTGAACAGCCCTAGAGAGCGAGGGCTCCCTTGTTTGTTTAAGTAATACATGGCCGTAGTACTGTCTGTGAGGACTAGAACCGTCTTCCCCTGGAGGTGTGTTTGGAAGGCCTTCAGAGCCTTGAACACTGCTAGCAGTTCCAACAAGTTTATGTGATTGGATGCTACCGCTAGGGACCACACACCCAGCGCTGTCTGTTGAAGGAGGTGAGCCCTCCACCTCGTCAGAGATGCGTCTGTAGTGAGAGTGGCTTCTACTGCGTGGGGTGGTGAAGGTTTTCCCCTGCAGAAGGTTTTCCCTTGACCACCACTGCAGAGACTGAATGAGGGCTGCCGAGACAACCACTAAATCGTCCCACTGGCCGCTGGCCTGACACCATTGTCTCGAGAGTCACTCTTGCATGGGGGTGCATGTGCAGGCGAGCGTGAGGAACTAGGTAGATGCAGGAGGCCATCATCCCCAACAGTCGCATGGACTTGCGTAGGGTCACCTTGTGACTGGCTACAGTGAGGGATCTGGACCAGCACGTTTTGAACCCTCTTGGAGGAAAAGACTAGGCCATCTTTGGTCCGAGTTATAGCCCCCAGAAACTGTTTGACTTGGCTGGGGTTTAGACTGGACCAAGGTTGAAGAGGAAATCTACCGTCTTCTGGGTATTTGTTTGGCATGTCCTGTACAAATTCCCTGTTATGAACCAGTCATTGAGGTAAGGATAGACTGGGATGGACTGCCTGCGAAGGTGAGCAGCTACTACCACCAGTACCTTTGTTGAACACCCATGGAGCTGAGGCAATGCCGAAGGAGAGAACCTTGAACTGATAGTGGGTGTCTTCCATCATGAGCCTGAGGTACTCTGTGCGCTGGAAACATTGAAATATGAAAGTATGCATCTTTCATATCCAATGTGGCCATGTAATCCCCTGCAGCAGCAGTGGGATTACCTCCTGCAGTGTTATCATTCTGAATTTTTGAGGTTTGACATACTTGTTCGCTGGGCGCAGGTCTAACAAAGGACAGATGTTGAGATCCTTTTTGGGTACAAGGAAGTACACTGAATAAATACCCTAGTTTACCTGGTGAATGGGACCGACTTCTATGGCGCACGTTTCCAGAAGGACTTGAACCTCTTCCAGCAGGATGTGCAGGTGTACTGGCGACAGGTGTCTGCTCTTCGGTGGGTGGTATTGAGGTGGTCGGTGAAACTCAATGCAGTAGCCATGGGTAACTGTCTTTAACACCCACTGATCTGATGTGATCCGAATCAGTGAGTCACTTTGAGGTGGAGGCCGGGGAGCCTCTAGGAGTAGAGTTCCTGCCTCTACCCTTGCCTCTACGAGGACATCTCTGTTGATATTGGCCGTTACCAGAAGAGCTTTGGCCGGAGGACCAGGGAGTACTTCCTGAGCCATACTGTCCATGGGGAGAGCAGGAAAAAGATTGTCTATGAAAGTAACAGCGGGAGTTAGAGCCTCCAATTTGGTAGAAGGGCTTGGCTGTGATCTGGATGAGTGATTTCAGCATTTCGTGCTCCTTTTATGGCAGTCTCCTGGGCGTCATCAACAGCTTTCCCAAAAAGGTTGGAGTCCTTAACTGGTTTATTGATAAGAGGCCAGAGTTTCCAGCCTGAGTTCTTTAACCAGGCGTGTCTCTTAAGTAAAGTCCCCTGGGCTAGAGTGCGTCCAGGAGTCTCAGCAGAGTCCAGAGTATTTTTTAATATGTTGTCGGTAACCTGTCTGCCCTCAGCCACGACCGCCAGCAGGCATGATTGGGAGGGCTCTGGGACCTCTTGAAGGCCATCCTGGACTTGGCCCCATTGGACATCGCTGTAGCTTGTCAGGAGAGTTGGATTGTCTTCGATCATAGTAGAATAGGCCGTAGAGGCAGTGATTAGTTTACCAAGGGCATAAAGATTCTTACAATCTTTATCCGGAGGGGCTTCCGCCAGTGGAACCCCCCCGTCCTTTTCCTAGTGGTTGTAACTAACAGGGAGTTCATTGTGGCATGATCCCTTATGGATAGATGGGTCGGAAGGTGATGGGTGGAATAATTCCCATGTGAGAGACGGTGACAACAGGGAAAGAGCTAGGCGTCTCTTGATAGAATTGAGTAAGGGGATGGCTTGACTAGTCAGAGGTTTCTCCTTGAGGATATCAACAAAGTCAGAGTCTGGGGCTGCCTCATGTGTTGCGATCTGAACATGATCGGCCGCTCTTTTTAAAATAGCGTTGAACAACATTTGGTCATCTACAGGTGACGACTCCCTCTGTGGAGAAGAAGGGGGATCTAGACAAATGATGTCTGGGTCAGGGGTATGTGTTGGTGATAGCCAAGGGCCCTGATCCCCTGACTGATCTTGATCCCAGTCTGGGTCTTGATCAACTGTGTCCTGAGCAAATAGATAAATGTCCTCATAGGTATCCTCCTGCTCTGAGACATCCAAGATATCCTCCGGGTGGCCTTGTGCAGAGATGGGAAATTTCAGCAATTTAGGAGGAGTCCTCTTCCCCGGGTCTTTTGGGAGTGATGTATTTGTCCAAAAAGTCAATAAATTGGGCCATTTTGTCTATATAGTTTTCAAACCTCTCCCTAGTCCATAGGGAAGATGCAGAAGAGTCTGGAGGTGGAAAAGATAGCCTAGAAGGGGGAGATTTTCCTAATAAGGTCTTGAAGAGAAGCTGGGGTAGGAGGGCTTCAGAATACTCCTCTCGATGAGAGGTGGTGCCCTTGTGTTCTGTAGCGCAGACTTTCAGAGGCTGAATGGAAGGTCTAGACGTGCCCGATGGCTGGTCGAAGACTCCCCTGAGGACTTAAGTGCTTGTGCACCCTTGGACGGTGTGTCGGCGACTTTTTTTTTGGGTTAACGGCCTTTCCAGAGGAATGCCCAGTCGCATGCCGCAAAGACGGTTGAATGGAGGGCGCTGAACCGCAAGGTTCGGAGGCGCCGTCAAGGTTTTTCGGCGGCCCAGTTGGCATTGTGCGCTTCTTCGATGACTATCGAGGAGGCCTTACGGGTTGTGTGTTTAGGTATTTGTGGTGCGTGTGTGCCCTTGTCACTGGGGTGTGAACTCCCCATAACAAAGCCGGTGGCCTGTCTGCCGGGGACGGGCATTTGGGAGCCTGAATGTTCCGCTGAAAGGTTGATTGCTTCCAATTCGGAGCCATGGATACCGATGGCTTCCTAGTCAACCGAAGCGACGGCGCCGACGGGGGAATGGCTTTCGGCCTGCATAGCATAGGCCAGCCACAGTTTAGTCCGCCTGTCCTTCAATGTTTGCATGAGCGCTCGTTGTCTCGAGGAAGACACCGATTGCAACGGTGATGGGTGTCCTTCCAAGGAAACTTGCTGTTATACGACAGGCAAAATAAGTGCATCCTCTCCATAGCAGAGGGTGATGGCAGCCAGACCAAATAGAGAAAGAAAGGGAAAAGGAAATGCATTCTTAAAGAAGAATAAACTGAGGGCCCCACTCTCCCCACTGTAAGGGCCAAGGCCATGCGGTCACCAGCCATTGAGCAGTTCAACAGTCGCAAAGCAGTTGTGGATGTCTTTGGCGGCAGGAGGCCCATGAGGCAGTCGTCAGGAAGGTTAGTTGGGAGACTAGATGACCGTAGGTTGTGGGGACAAAGTAGTCAATATTAACTCTTGCGAGGTCTGCATTAGGCAACCAAATGGGTTGGCGGAAAAAAACAATCTGAGGGACCTGGACTCGTATGGGATTTCATGTACACTGCATATCACGTTAGGGATAGTGTTACAGTCACGCCCATGTCGATGTCCCCTTTCGATTTTCGAAAATGAAAGATGCAATACTCTGTGATTACCACTAGATGTTGGACTATATTCACAGCATGTGATACTAAGCAGATTCACAAGCATCAGAAATATATATCTGTTGTAGGTGCAAAAGAATGAAGAATTGGAGCCATATGTGACTGCACCAAGGATCAGCCAACGTTGAGTGCCGTTTACATTTATTTAGATTGTACACTCCCTGACTCTGGCACCACCAAGTAAAATCATCTCTTTTTGGTTCTCCTTGTAGGAATACAACAGAGGGTTGTGGGTTGTATTGTTTTGACATCAGTAAAATCTGCAAACGACCATAGATATCAAGAACAGTGAAAGTGAAAGACAAACCATGGAATACCACTGAAACCGGTTGACCCTCTACGCGAGGGATGCCCAGACACCCAGAAAACAGTTGTTTTTAAAGTTGAAACAAAAATATTTTTTGTTTTTTTAGAATCGAGCAGATATGCAGGCAGAACTAAATGTATTCTGGGGGCGCTGTTCAGCAGCCTGCAATATGGCTGCTCCTCTGAGCTCCACAACACCCAAAGCTCGCCAAGGGAACCACAGACCTGAAATCTGACCCTCAGTGGGTGAAACATACGGCGTGACAAACCGGGAGAGTTGAGGCTGGCGCTGATCAAATCCTGAGATTGTAGACCCACAACAATCTGCAATATCACTTCCAGACCCAGAGCGGCCGGTGTGTGCTCCTGGCTGGCAGCTTCTGGGACTGCTGGAGGACGCTTCTGCCGGGAACGGAGAAACAGTGACTGAGCCAGCCGAGGCGGGTCCGCGTTAAGCACTGGTGGGCTGGGCTTGACTGCGGTCTAGCAGCCTGTTCACACTGACACCAGGTGTTTGTACGGCATCGGACTGGCCTGGAGGCAAGGCACCCCGGCGGGGTGCTGGTGAGCCCCGCTGAATGGTGTTGGTGGAGTCCCGGCTGGCACACTATACCTCGATCACTGACTAGGAGGTGAGGAGCTACCGACTGAGGGATACGGCGGAGACCACTTGCAGGTGCCACCGGGCACACTGTAGCAATAAACTAAAAACAATGCGAGGGACAGCTCCCTGCGCTAGGGCCGCGTTGGGCTTGCTGGAGAGGAAGTGTGCCATTGTGGGAACAAGACTGGGCAGCGCTGGAGGAGCCAGGCTACGTACAGGAATCACAGGAAAACAAGTGTGTACCAGATTTGGCGGCCATGCCTCTGTGCCCTCCTCCCCACCCGCAGCAACGTGCTTGAGAGGGCATTCCTGACTTCAAGCAGAGAATATCTTGAGTGGAGATACTGGTCTGCGGTGTTGGGGAGGCCCGTCGCTGAGCTGGACTGGTGACTCTTTGGGGATCTGGTGTCTCCGCTGCCGCAATTAAGCCGCAAGTGCTGCTACACACACTATAGGAGAAAAATCCCTTGCACCGGGTTTGGAGTTTATTAAGGGGTGCTTGCTTGGGCTGGTTTTAGCCGTGCCAAGCACAGACGTACACTGCCACCTCCCACTGAACCATACTACTAAACCCAACCCCTGCGCCACTTCTTAAGTGGTTGGGGTTGCCGGACCTCTGCAGGAAAGACGTCGGGCCTCAGCCAGGATGCCAGAGGGGCCACTACTGCGACCATGACAAAAGGAAGTGGCGCCTGTTAGGGAGAATTCTCAGAAATGTGCTAATTCCCTCTACCTTAGAGACCCCCAGCATATTTGCTGTATTTTGAGGACTTGATTTTCTTAACACGGAGAGAGTGAGACCTTTTTCCCCCACTCTCTCATGTATTTTAATGTGATTTCTGAGCTTAGTGTTTCTTTTGGTTATGGAGCCTGACAAACTCCATAGGCATCATCTTTTACATTGTGTCACACAGCACCTTCAGTGCAGTGGCACAGGGAAGTCTTTCAGAGTTCCCAAATGTTTAAATACCTTCTCTGGGATAAACTACTGTTTCCCATAGCAGTAAGTGAAATTGACTTTACTTACATTTGTAACTTTCTAGACCCAGCACACGCTATCTTACAATAGGGTGCTGGAGGGGATACCTAGTATCCCCTTTTGTCTAGCTTCTCATGTAACATTTCTCCGTTACCCTTTTCTCACTGAATGGCTGGTGGCAGTGGTTTCGTTTTAACTACTGTGGTGTACATTTACCGGGGGCTGCGTTCGCAGCTGCATTAAGGCACCCAAGGGTGCAATTTTTGCCAAAATGGCCCCGGTCTTCTTTTTTCGCCATTTCTTTGTGGAAAGGTCCTTCTTGAGATTTACTCAGCGCGCCAGACCAGGTTTGGTCCATTTGTTCGCTTTGCGTTTGGCGGGATTCACAAGTGAAGCCCGCCTCTGGCTCCACGGTGTCTGGGGTAGGCAGGAAGTGAGGGAGGTGCCCCAAACTCCCTGTGCTTAGTCTCCTAGGAGACCCAAATGCACTCTGTAGAGCAGGGGACACTTGATGACAAATGATGCCAGGTCTACGAGGATCTGAGACATATTGCGTGTGCCACTTCAGAAAACTACACAGTACACTCATTACACTGTTAAAAGATGGGCATACCAGTGAATCAGAAGCAAAATCAGAGAACTTCAAAACTTCCTGAACAAATTCTGCCCCAGTATGGAAGACCACTCCAAACATGTCATGCAACCCATTTGACTAAATTGCCCAACAATACCTGCTCACTCTCTACAAATCTCCCTGATGCTTCAATAAATGTCACCAATGTTCACACCAAAATTGGCTGATGTGAAATCTAAAATGTGTTTTTCAGCGTTTGCTACTCCAATTTTTCCATTTCCGAGTGCCGTAAAGTATACGGTTCCCAACTAAATTGTTATGGAAATACCACACGATCGAGTAGGTAAATGGCAACGTCTGCTCTTCCGGCTTACACACCTGTGACCTTAAAGTGCCACACTCACACACAAGCATTCAACTCATTGAACCATCTGAATTGCCTAAGGTTCCCTCCAACTATCCCTGATGTGTAGTCCAAATGTACTCCATACACAATACGTGCCTTTACATTCTCCTTAATGTTCACTGAAATGTTTCCCAGCTATTTTCTATGTTCTCCAAATCTTCAACATTCGCCACAAACCTCCCTTAAGTCATGTAACACGTTCTGGAGTGCAAACTCTTTCCAGAGCTCTGCAGTGAGGGTGCGCCTGTGGGAAAGGGTTCTTGTGTACTGTTTGTAGATGCCTAATGAGGAGTCTAGGCAAATGGAAAATGGAGCAAATGTAAAGACGTCGACAAGAAGCAGTTAAACTCAAATGGAGGGTGCACCACAACATGGCATGTCCAAAATAGGTTTAATATTCCCTACACATTTCACTGATGTGTACCCATAAAGGTTTTACAAATGTCCGAGATGTTGCCTCTTCACAACCTGATTTTCTCATGCAGCCCCCGGAAGTGTTCTTTAAATACCCCTTTAAGGCAGCTTTGCAAACCTCCATATGCATCTTACAAATCTCCTTGATCCCGCTCTACATAATGGGCTCTGTAAACAGCCCTGCTGTTTCCACAAATATCCCTCACATTCCCTGCAGCTTCCCCAGATGTTCAATGCAAACCCACCATGATGCTCCATGCAAATCTTAGTTATTCTGTTCTATGCCTAATTATATGCCCAATCATCTGGATAGAACTCTTGCTGGATGGCTTTAAGGAGAGCATGTGAGCAGATATTTTTATTTCCACTAATTATAGATGTGTTTTTTTGCTCATGGTATCCAGCACCACTCAATTGTAGATTCCTGTTCTAGTGCATTGTGGGAGATGTATTGCTTCAATCTTGAGTATGTCAAATAACGAGGAAGGCTCTTGGATGAAATTACCTCGACTTCCGGATCCTGATAGATGAAACTATTCAACCCTCTGCTGGACACAGACACCATACTTATCCCACATGACTACATTTCACATGATGCACCTGGTTTACAAGTACTGGTGGAGACGGTGACCGACACAGGAAAACGAGTGACCTCTTTAACCATCCCATTTGTAAGAAATGATCATTGAATGCATATTGTGGGGTGGTGCTAGGGAGAGGTATGAGAAGGCTGCAGAATAGATGTGTCACTCTGAGAAGGAAGAGGTGGGCAGACATTTGGAAGAGGAATTATTTGAGTCTACCTTCTTCCATTGATGTTACTACCCTTTCATGTAGGAGACACACTGAATAACTAATGAAAACTGGTGCACGTTCCACTGGTACCTTGGCACTGCTTCTTGGCATGCTACAGCCTTTCTTAAATATGTTTTCTTTCTTCAAAAACAAGAATTATGACTGGCTTCAGTCAAACATAAAAATGGATTCATTCAGACCCTTTTATTTTGAACCAAACATGGTTATGTTGAAAAATCTGGTGAGTGATGAGTCTTTTTGTCTGTGCTTAAAACTTGTGTGTGAAAAATACAAACAGAAAAACCAACCTTTCCACCAATGATGAGGCCTGCTGAGAATTCATGGTTCTTCCCCACTTTTCGCAGAACCTCAAATGTTTGGTAAGCCAGCTCCCGTGTTGGTGAGATGATCAGAACACCCAAGCCATCATCTGCTGTCCACTGCTGACGATACAAGCATTCCAAAGCCTGCAAGTGTACAAACAAAAAGTTACCTTCTCTTCACAATTATCAATATCTTTATATATAAAGCTGAATGAACGTATGTGTGTAGTTTGTCCGGCTATACAAATCCACACAGGTGAACCCACTGCTAACAAATTCTGCATGGATTCCTCATTTGTCTGGGGCAAGATTGTAGTCTTTGTTTGGATGCAAAAATTCACTCCGTAGACACCCTCATTTACTGATGCTCACCCGATTCACTACAGTAGGTAATAGAAGGAGGCAACATTTGGAAAAGTGTCTGAAGCAAAATGTTCGATGTGTTGGTTATTCCTTTGAAATGTATTACTACGGTATACAGGTTGAAAATGTTTATTAAAGCATTTTTAAGGGAATTACAACAAAAAAAAGTAAATTCTTTTTTAACACGCCAATCCAAATATGGGAAATGGAACAAGTAACTTACCTGTAACTGTTGTTCTCCAGCATGGGTCTTCCATGGATTCACATGCTCATGAATATTCCCCATCAGGCTGGGAATCCTCGGTAAAAGAAAAAACTGTTTCACTTTCATTTATAAACTGTCTTTCTCCTGTAAACCAATCACTGAGCTCTGGGTCATACTGCCCCCAGCCAATGACTGCCCACTCTCCAAGCCCCTCCTCTGGCAGCCTTCTTCAGATTTGGTAGCATGTACAGTGACAGTAGGATCAAAAGAAGAGCCGCAGAGGGGCAGGCGGGAGGGTTCACATGTGAATCCATGCCAGATCCATGTAGGAAAACAACAGTTACAGGTAAGTAACTTGTTCCTTCTCCAGCATGGGGGTCTGGCATAGATTCACATGCCCATGAATAAAGAATACACAGCAATACATAATTAAACTACGGGAGGTGGCAAGGCTCAACAGAAGCAATTACTCTTACCTCCTTACCAGGCTCACCTTTAAGTGAACAGGTTGCGCAGCACTGCTTGCCCGACTCTTGACTCCTCCCTGGAATCGCTGTCGACGCAGTAGAATTTCGTGAAGGTGTGCATCAACCTCCACGTAGCAGCCCTGCAGATGTCCAGCAGGGGCACACCAGACAGGAACGCCGTTGTCACAGTGATCGCTCTGGTAGAATGGGCTCTCGGACGGCCAGGCAACAGTCGGTTTGCCAACCGGTGACAATGAGTGATGCAGCCCGAGAGCTACCTGGAGATGGACTCTTCGTGCGGGCCACATAAAACTTCAGCGCTCGAGCCACATCCAGCGAGTGCAAAGTCCTTTCAGCCAGCGACGAAGTGTCGGAAAAAACACAGGCAACACCAAGGGTTCGTTGAGAAGAAAATTCCGACGGAACCTTGGGCATGAAGGAGGGGTGCGTCTGCAGCACCACCCTCGTCTCGTGGAAAGTCAGCTTGCAGTACAGGGCCTGGATCTCACCTACTCTTCTAGTAAAGGTGATGGCCACAAGGAAACCTGTCTTCCAAGACAGAAACCTGAGCAGAGCTTGATGCATAGGCTCGAATGGGGGGCCCCCCGTGAGCCTAGTCAGCACCACGTTGAGTTCCCACGCCGGGGCAGGAGCCTTCACCAGTGGGAACGAATGAACAGTCCCTTGATGAACTCTTCTACTAGACTGTGCGACCAAAGCGAAGACCGCCCCGGAGACCTGGTGTAGCAGGAGATAGCCGCCAAATGCACCTTGGAGGCATGATTCAGCACCAATTTAGCCAATGACAATAAGTACGGAAGGACAGGGGGGGGGGGGGTTGTGACCCTCAGAGGGTTACTCTTCTGTGACTGGCACCAAGTCGCAAAACGCTTCCATTTGTGTCCGTAGCACTTCAAAGTCGACGATGCCCTGGCCCCGACCTCCCTGCAGTCCGCGGGCAGCTCATAACCACCAAACTCCAGTGCTGCAGGAGCCAGGCCTCCAGGTTCAGCGACCCTGGGTCATGGTGCAGAAATGTGCCTCCCTCCAACGTGAGAAAATCTGCGACCACTGGCTGCTTGACAAGGGGTGCGGGGGGGGGCCAGGGAGGATGCTGACATGCTGAGAAGGTCCAGGTACCAGATCTGCTTCGGCTGCGCTGGTGCGACGAGGATCATCTGCACCGGTACCGTTTGAGCTGACTGATGACTAGTAGCAGTAGTGGCAACGGGGCGAGGGAACGCGTATAGAAACAGGCCTTCCCAAGGGAAGGCGAATGCATCACCCATGCTCCCCGGCTGGGGCAACCTGCTGGCGAACTTCCAGCACTTGGCGCCGTCGCAAACAGATCGATCTGGGGACTGCCCCACTTGAGGAAAAGGTTGTCCGCTTGATCCTGCTGAAGTTCCCACTCATGGCAAGAGCGCAGCTCCCTGCTGCATCAGCAACAGTGTTCTTTACTCCTGCCAGGTGAAACGGAATGAGGAACATACTATGGGTGACGGCCCAGTGCCACAAATCCTGTGCCTCGTAGAGTGCTGGGGATCTGGTGCCCCCCCTGCTTCCAGTTGTAAAATATTGTGGTGATATTGTCCATGAAGACCCTCATCACATTGCCCTTGAGGGACGGAAGAAATGACTCGAGGGCCCAAAACACTGCCTGCAGTTCCAGTACGTTGATGTATAGTGTCTTCTCCTATGGCAGCCACAGGCCTCTGGCGTGAAGACGTCTGGTGTGGGCTCCCCATCGCTCCAGGGAAGCGTCCGTCGTGACCGTCTACTGGTATGGGGGCTCTGGAAGTCACACCCCACAGAACTCCGAGTCAAATGCAATTCTGTCCTAGAAGCTTCCAGACACCTGGATCCAATGGGTGTCCAGGAATTCCTGGAGCGGCCGTATCTGCAACCTGCAGAGCCGAATCAGGCATATACATGACATCATGCCGAACAGCGACTTGATGGTCCTCACTGTGGCGATCTTCAGTGCCAACATCCGTTGCACCTTGCACAAGATGGCCGCTATCCTCTCCTCCGATGGCACCTCCAGGCAGGACACTGTTGAGCTTGGATCCGAGGAACAGTGCGTCCTGTGATGGAGTCATGCAGGACTTTGCATAATTCACAGAGAACCCCAGGTCCGTCAGAAGCGGACGGTCCTGGCCGTGTGATCGAAGACAATGTCCCTTGGCCTGGCCTGGATGAGCCAGTCGTCGAGGTAAGGATACACATGAATCCCCTGTGATAGCAGATGGGCCGCCACCAAGGCCAGGCACTTCATGAAGACTCTGGGCGCTGATTTCAGTCTGAAGGGGAGAGCCTTGAACACCAGTTCAAGGTGGTCACAGTCAAGGCTCCCAGGGCGGTGCGCCGGCCTCCAAGCAGGGCTGAACCGGCCAAGACGTCGGGCCCCCACCCCTGCACCCCGGTGGGAGGCCGGCTGGCAAACTTCGTCAGTGTGTGGGAGACAATCTCCACTGATCGATGGGTGCTGGATGCTCTGGCCCACGGACACACTTGGGAGCTTCAACGGAAGGGTCAGTCAATACCACCTGTGGCCCTACAGGAACACATCCTTAGCTGCTGCTGGTGGATCGGGCCATGTTTAAAAAAAAAAAAAAATAATAAAAAAAAAAAAAAGGGGGGGGGTGATAGAGCTGGTTCTGAAGCAATTCCGGGGCTCCGAAGTTTACTCAAGATACTTTCTCATAAGAAAGAAGACCGGGGGCTGGAGACCCATTCTCAAGTACGGCGACTCAACAAGTACATTATCCCACTTTGTCCAGCGGAGAAGCCCTGGGGGGTGGGGGGGCAGAGACGGTTGGAATGGAGGCATAGGGTGTCTCCCCCTTTTCTTCAACAGTGGTTGCCCCGGTGTCAACAGGCTCGCCGCAAGTGGTGCCGCTGGTTGTGCAATCGGCATCCTCTCTGAATCTCCGACACCAGCGCGTGGAGGGTCAAGAAAATATCCTGCAACAGGTCTCTAGGCAGTACCTAGGGAATAGGGCGACTGGGCCCAGTGCCCAAGTCGATCCAGTCGGCGTTGTCATCGAGGTCGTCGTCGCAGCCTCTGGCGGCATCTCCTCAGCGTTCTCATCATCGGTATCACCACCCTCCTCCGGGATGGTGTGGACGGAAACTATCTCCTCCTCGTCGGACGAAGAAATGTCCATGCCCTGGAGTTCTTCTCTGTCCCATCCCCTCTTCGGGTCCTGAGGGGTCAGTCTCGGGCAAAGGTCCAGCATCCTCTTCTCCGGGGTCTTTTCCACAGACTTGTGTGAAGCCTTCCCGCCTGGGAGGAAGAGCCACCATGGTCGCCGCAGGGGTACCCTGGGCCGGATCAGCACCTTTTGCCTTCGAAAGGGAGGCCACCACACACTTAATAGAGGACAACGATTTAGCTTGGATCACCTGGGCCTTCACGGGCAGGTCGGACACCTTGTACTGCTTGGCCTTCTCCGGTTTCTCCCACAGCTTCCCTGAGGTAGCTGACTTTCTCTTTGACGAAGGGCTGGAGATTGAGGCGGATGGGGACGATGAACGGGCCCAGAACGCCGCCGGAACCGCTTGCGTGCCGACCCCGACGGAAGCGGACTTGCAGTGCTTGGCCTCGTCTTGGGCCCCCACAGATGGGGTGCCATCAAGGACTTAGAAGCCAGCTCTGGCTGGCTAGATCCGGATGAGGCATGCCCCTGTGGACCACATGGGGTAGAGGCCTTGGCTTTGAGCCACATCCCTAGCCGGACGTGTCGATCCTTCATCGTGCGCTTGGAGAAGCCACAGTAGATCTCGCAATCCTCTTCCTTGTGAGTCGGGTGTAGACAATACAGGCATTCAGAATCAATACAGGCATTGAGAATGCTTGTCCGTGAAAACATTTCGCAAACCGCAGCTGGTGCAGAGCTTGAAGAGGGAATCCCCCGTCGTCCTCCTCCGACATGGTCCGGCGTGGTGTAGGCCCGGTGGTCTTCTGGAAACTACCCAGAAGAAAACACTTGACGATTTTGCCCTTGAGGGGCGATGAAAGATGCCGAAAAACAGATGCCCCGTTAATCAGATGAATAGACGATGGAGCACACAGGTTCGATTGAACAAAAAGGTTTTCCTACCAAAAAAGCACAAAAAACACAAAGCGCAAAGAGCGAAACACGAGGACTCCCAACGTGCGCTAAACATCCGAAGATGGCTGGCAGAGGGGCTTAGGGAGAGGGCAGTAATTGGCTGGGGGCAGTATCACCCAGAGCTCAGTGATTGGTTTATAGGAGAAAGACAGTTTATAAAACTAAAGTGAAACTGTTTATTCCTGATGACAGCGAATATTCAGGAGCATGTGAATCCATGCCAGACCCCATGATGGAGAAGGCAAGGGTACAGTTTATTTAAGTTAATTCACAAGAAAATAGCACAATCAATCAATATTTCTTGGACATTTTCTCAAATTTGGCTGAAACATGCCGCACAAAAAACGAACATCACTTGGAAAAGCGCTCATCTGATGCAAAGCGAAAATCAATATCAAGAGCTTCTGAAACACAACAACCAACAGCAGCATGACTTGCCAATCAGGACACAAGAGCAACTTTCTCCAGGGCGAATGAGATGCCAGAGAAAACTGAAGCAAGACTTGCTGACATGAGGACAAGAGCAACATCCTCCAGGGCACATGAGACACCACTCGATCAGGACACTAGCAACGCTGGGTACCCCAGCTAGTAACCTAAAAACTCACATCAGAAACATGAAAAAGCAATGGACAACGTTCAGGGACAAGAGACCTAGTATTCAATTTCTAAAAGCATCAGCAGCCTGTCCAACAATATAATCTTACTAATAAATTGTTACCACAGTTTTTGTCACTTAGTAACAACTGTCATTTACTGTACTATGATTACCGAACTGAACGCTACTTAATTCATCAGCCTTGGAAGGACAAGAGGATGATTCACAATCTCAGCAGCTAGTACTTAACTAAATGAGGTGTATGAGCATTGATCGATAAGAATGACATGGCCACAAGATTGCTAATAAAACCAATCTTCTACTGATTAACTATATCGAAAGGTGATCTCAGGTCCATGAAGATCAGATAGACAGAATTTCTTTGTAGAAATATGTTTGGCAGTTATTGAATCTAGATTGATCATCTTTTGCATAGTGCCTAATCCTTCACAAAAACCACACTGAAGACTTGGCACACAGGCAGACAATCTTTGGTAATCTGAAAGAAGCTTCCGATGGAGAGACAACAGTACATGATTTCGGTGAAATCCTGCCTCCATTTTAAAGCCTGGACGAATAAGAGATTTGTGCCAAGAGATGGAATCCGGTCAGTCATCCAGACAGCTTTTATTCAACAGAAATGAACCATTTTGCTGGGAAACCTAATTAAATGTAGATGGAAAAAGTTACTTACCTGTAACTGTTGTTCTCCAGCATGGGTCTGGCATGGATTCACATGCTCATGAATATTCCCCGTCGTCAGGCTGGGAATCCTCAGTAAAGAAAAAAATCAGTATCAGTTTTGTTTCTGATCTGTCTTTCTTAGTAGTAACCAATCACTGGTCTCTGGGTCATACTGTCCCCAGCCAATGACTGCCCTCTCCCTAAGCCCCGCCCCTGGCAGCCATCCTCAGATTTGGTAGCACGTAAAGTGGCAGTATGACCAAGTGAAGAGCCACAGAGAGGAAGGAGGGAGGGTTTGCATGTGAAACCACGCCAGACTCATGCTGGAGAACAACAGTTACAGGTAAGTAACTTGTTCCTTCTCCAGCATGGGGTCTGGCATGGATTCACATGCTCACGAATATAAGAATACATAGCAGTACACACATGCACAACCACGGGAGGTGGCAAGGCTCAACATTAAGCATTACATAAAACTCAACATTAAGCATCTCTTACCTCCTCACCAGGCTCACCTTAAGCGAACAGGTTGTGCAGCACTGCCTGGCCGACTCTGGACTCCTCCCTGGAATCCCGGTCGACGCAGTAGAATCTCGTGAAGGTGTGCGTCGACCTCCATGTAGCAGCCCTGCAGATGTCCAGTAGGGGCACACCAGACAAGAACGCTGTGGTAGCAGCGATCGCTCTGGTCGAATGGGCTCTCGGACGGCCAGGCAATGGTCGATTTGCCAACCGATGACAGCGCATGATGCAGCCGGAGAGCCATCTGGAAATGGAAGCCTTCCAGAGAGCCTTCCCTTGGTTCACAGGTCCAAAGCTCACAAACAGCTGTGATGTCTTCTGAAAACTCTTTGTTCGGTCCACGTAGAACTTCAGCGCTCTAGATACATCCAGCGAGTGCAAAGTTCTCTCGGCCGGCGACAAAGGCGACGGGAAAAAAAAAAAAACTGGTAACGCCAAGGGCTCCTTGAGATGGAAGTCCGAAGGCACCTTGGGCATGAAGGAGGGGTGCGTACTCAGCACTACCCTCGTCTCGTGGAAAGTCAAGTATGGAGGCTTGCAGGATAGGGCCTGAATCTCTCCCACGCGTCGTTCAGAGGTGATGGCCACAAGGAACGCTGTCTTCCACGACAAGAACTTCAACTGAGCCGAATGCAAGGACTCGAATGGTGGGCCCATGAGCCTGGTCAGCACCACGTTGAGCTCCCACGCCAGGGCTGGAACCTTCACCGGCAGGAACGATCGAAACAGTCCTTTCATAAACTCCTTCACCAGGCGATGAGACCACAGGGACAACCGTCCTGCAGTTCTGGTGTATCGGGAAATCGCTGCAAGATGTATCTTGATGGAAGCATGAGCTAGTCCAGCTTTTGCCAGCGACAGCAAGTATAGCACTTGAGGGGCTGTAATCCGTAGAGGGTTGATCTTCTGTGCACGGCACAAACAGAGAACCTCTTCCACTTGTGTCCGTAGCACTTGAGAGTCGAGGACGCCCTGGCCTTTGCAAGAACCTCTCTGCAGTCAGCCGGGATATCGTACCCTCCAAACTCTAGTGCTGCAGGAGCCAGGCCTGCAACTTCAGCGACTCCATGTTGTGATGAAGAATGGCGCCTCCTTCTCTGGAGAGAAGATCTGCGTCCGTCGACAGTTTGACTGGTGGGGACGCTGACAAGTCCAGAAGGTCCGGGAACCATATCTGTCTCGGCCACGCCAGTGCGACGAGGATCATCCTGCACCGGGACCTCTTGAGTTGGTGGATGAGCCTGAGCAGCAACGGCAATGGAGGGAACGCATACAGGAACAGGCCGTCCCAGGGGAACGAGAAAGCATCGCCCATGCTCCTCGGCTGGGGGAACCTGCTGGCGAACATCTGGCACTTGGAGTTTGTCGCCGTCGCGAACAGGTCGATTTGGGGTTTGCCTCATCGCCGGAAGATTTGATACACTTGATCCTGGCGTAGTTCCCACTCGTGGCACAAGCGCAGCTCCATGCTGAGTGAGTCAGCGATGGTGTTTTTTATCCCTGCTAGATGAAAAGGTACCAGAAACATCCCCTGGCAACGCCCAGTGCCACAGATCCTGGGCTTTCTTGGACAGGCTGGGGATCTGGTTCCTCCCCACTTCCGGATGTAGAACATCGAGGTGGTGTTGTCAGTGAAGATCCTCACCACCTTGCCCTTGAGGGATGGGAAGAATGACTTGAGGGCCCAGAACACTGCTCGGAGCTCCAGTATGTTGATGTGTAGCGGCCTCTCCTCTGGGAGCCACAGGCCTCTTGCGTGAAGATCTCCGGTGTGCGCTCCCCACCCCTCCGGGGAGGGATCCGTCGTCACTGTTACCTGGTATGCTGGGGTCTGAAAGTCTGTGCCGCTGCGAGATGCGCGCGGGTGCCCCACCATCGAATTGCTTGGCGGAATACATCGTTGAGCGAGATCTTGTCCTCGAAGCTGCCCGTCGCTTGCATCCAAGGGGCATCGAGGAACTCCTGCAGAGGATGCATACGAAGCCTGCACAGGCGCACCAGATTGATGCAAGAGGACATCATCCTGGGAAGGGACTTGATGGACCTCACTCTGGCCACTTCCGTGGCCAGCAGACGCTGCACCTTGCCCAGGATGGCCTTCATCCTTTCCTCCGACGGCGAGGCCAGTAGTGCCACTGTGTCGAGCTTGGCTCCCAGAAACAATGCGACCTGCGACCGAACCATGTGGAATTTGGGGAAGTTGATGGAGAATCCCAGGTCCATGAGCAGCCAGACGGTCTTTGCTGTGTGTTCGACGGCGAGCTCCCTTGTTCCTGCTCGGATGAGCCAATCGTCCAGTTAGGGGTAGACGTGGATCCCCTGCAGGCGCAGCCGCACCGCCACTGGAGCTAGGCACTTGGTGAATACCCTGGGCGCCGACTTTAATCCGAATGGGAGGGCCTTGAACTGGTAGTGCCGCCCTTGGACTACAAACCTGAGAAACCTTCGGTGTCCTTTAAGGATGTGGATGTGAAAGTATGCATCCTCCAAATCCAACGACGATACGAAGTCGCCTTTCTCCAGCTGGCCCAGCACGTGCTGGAGGGTGACCATCTGGAACTTCTGTGCCTTGATGTATTTGTTTAGCCAACGCAAGTCCAGGATGGGACGCCAACCTCCTGTCTTCTTTCTTACTAGGAAGTATCTTGAGTATACTCCGGAGCCCCCGGAGCCTCTTTGGGACGAGCTTGATGGCTCCTTTCTGAGCATCGCCCATACCTCTAACAGCAGTTGAGTGACATGGTTTTCCTTCCTGGCCTCGGGAGGAATTTGGGGCACTTCTTTAGAAATTCCAGAGTGTGCCCTTCGGCCAGGGCATCCAGCACCCAACGGTCGGTGGAGATGGACTCCCACACGCTGACAAACCTAGTCAGCCGGCCTCCCAACGGGGTGCTTCGGTTCAGTCTTGCTTGGAGGCGGCCTTACCGCCTTGGCCTCCCTGTTGACGACGGCGAGATCCGCCTGACTTGCCTCATCTCCTGTAAGCTTCTTGCGACGAGGAGCGGGCTGCCCGACGGTATGTTGAGGAGCCGCCGCCGAATCTTTGGAGGCACCTTGCTTGCCTCCGGAGTTCCGAAAGGGCAGCCGCCGTTGCTGCAGAACTCCCAAGGCCCGAGCCGTCTCCATGTCGGTCTTGATGGCCTGCAGTGACTCATCCACTGTCTTTCCGAACAGATTGTTCCCGTCGAAGGGCATGTCCAAAACCTTGGCTTGCATGTCTTGGTGGAAATCCATCGCCTTGAGCCACCCCCACCGTCTAAGTCAAACGCTGTTGCCCAACTGGCGGAAATCGGTGTCGACAATGTCCGTGGCCAGTTATGGCGTGGTCCGACGCCACCTCACCCTCCTGTAGGATCGCCAGGGCCTCTGCCCTCTTGTCGTCCGGGAGGAAGTCCAACAGGGGGGCGATCTTGTACCACAACTCCCTGTCGTAGAGGGCCACAATCGCTAGGGCTTTGGCTGCCTTAATTGTCGTCGCCGCCGACGAGATGACTCGTCGTCCCATGGCATCTAGTTTCTTTCCCTCGCCGTCCGGTGGGGAAGTTGAAGCTGAAGCCAAAGCCCTCCTGCTTTCTTCTTGGCCGCTGCTGAGACGTCCAAGTCCGGGGTCAGTTATGCTCTAAGGCACAAACCGGGGTCAGTTGTGCTCTAAGGCACAAAGGGGCGCTGTCGGGGACCTGGTACTTCTTCTCGTACCGGTCCCTTTTGGCAGGGGTCATGGACGTGTTCTTCAGGAGAGCAAGACCCTCATCCCAGATGTCATCCAGCAACGGCACCGCGAGGACCGTCTTCCTCTTGGCCACGTGCCGTTGGTAGAGGAAGCCTTCCTTCTTTTCTTCGGGGCAGAGCTGAAAAAGCTCGGACGCCCTGGCAATCATGGCGTGGAAGGAGCAAATTTCGTCGGGTGGAGACACCCAAGGAATCGGAGACGGGAGGTCAGTCCCGCCGTCATCCGTCCCCGTCGTGGTCGTGTCTGTTCCCGTGTCATCCCTCGGGACCGAGGAAGGCGACAAAGGCTGAGAAGGCTTTGAGGGCTGAGGGGGAGCCGGATGAATTCTCCTCCTCTTGTTTGGAGGGCTTCCCGACGGACCCGGTTCAGCAGGGTCGTCCATCGGGGGTAGGGGCAGTTTCGTCCTCATCTCCGTCCATAAGGTTTGGATTGCCGTCAAAATGGCCAGCGAGTTATCTTGTGGCTCGGGCTGTGACAGGCGTGCCGGGAGCGACGTCTGTTCCTCCTCCACGGGAACCGCGTCATCGCCACCCTCGCTCTCGTCGTCCCCCTCGTCGGGATCCCTCCCGTGGGACCGGGCCTCTTCCAAATTTTCGGTCAGTTCCTCCTCGGAGGTTGTGTCCGTAATGGCCACCGCCCCCCCCCCTCTTTTTCCACTGGGGTCTTCACAGGGGTCTAGAGGATTCCCTGTGCGGAGGCAGGGAAACTCTGGGCCCTGAGGTTGCCTCCACTGGGATAGCCTCCACAGGATTCACCAGGGCTGCAGCGACTCCTTCAATCGAGGCCTTGGCCGGGATCAAGGCCTTCACCACCTTGGGTGCGCTCGAGGCCTTGACCTTAGGGGGGGGAGGGTCACCGCCTCGCTCCCCTTCGGCCTGTTCCTTCGAGATCGATCGGGGCCTCTCCAGAAGCTTAGCCGGGTTCTCTGGTTTTCTATTCCCCGAGCCAGAGCGTTGGCTCGCGGTTGATGGCATCGGTGAAGGTGCGCCCTGCCTGGCAGCCAAGGAGCCCGACCAATCGGCGCTCCCGGTGCCCGCGGACTCACAGTGCTTTGCCTTCTGTTGGGCACCCGTCACCGGGGTGCCCTCACAGGACTTAGAAGACCGCTCAGACTACTTCTTCTCACCTGCTTCGTTCCTGCCCTCCAGCCAGTTGGAGAGACGGGTCCGACGATCCCTCATAGTCCGATCCGACATGTTCATGCAAAACGCACAGTCCTTCTCCACATGCGTTTTTGTCCTCGTGGAGGCAGTAAAGGCATTTCGAATGCTCGTCCTCCTTGGACACATTTTGTAGGTTGCATCCAGGGCAGATTCTGAACAGTTTGCCAGGAGTCGAGCTTCCCTTCTCCGGGGCCATGTTCTTCTCGTCCGCGAGGTAGGCATCAGAAACTTCTGGAATCCTCCAAGAAGCATAACATGACGAAAACATCACCCTTGAGGGGCGTAGATAAATCCAAAACGGGTCCCCGTTGATCGGAAGTAGAAACGGTGGAGCTTGAGGCTCGATTAAACCGAAAAATGTGATAAAACTCTTTGAAAAGCGAAAAAACGCAATAAAAGCTCGATTGCTAAGCACGAGGACTCCCAACACTTGAACGTGCGGTCAAAATCTGAGGATGGCTGCCAGGGGCGGGGCTTAGGGAGAGGGCAGTCATTGGCTGGGGACAGTATGACCCAGAGACCAGTGATTGATTACTATCAAGGAAGACAGATCAGAAACGAAACTGATACTGATTTTTTCTTTACCGAGGATTCCCAGCCTGACGGGGAATATTCATGAGCATGTGACTCCATGCCAGACCCCATGCTGGAGAAACATGTATCTATTGTAATTTATGGCATCAACTACCATCTTCAACTGTACAATGAACAAAAACATACCCGCCACAATCAACTCATTGAAGTCAGCTCAGCCGCTGATGTTTTGGATAACTTTTTTAGGCCTTACGAAGAATGCCCATTGCAAGATTCACTTGGCAAATGGCCAAATCACTCTGGGTACATTTTTGCATTCCTAATGCATGTTATGACACTAACTTTGATCTACAGTCTAACGCCAAGAAAGAAACACTTACATACCTGGAAGGGTCAGAATATTCTACAAGTGATCAGTTTATTCTGCCTCAGACTGGTATCATTTACCTTGGCAAAACAAGCATGCCTCATGTATGGCCTTCAAATGCCTTTATCTTTACTCTGTGTGCGCAAACACTCAATAAAAAGCAACTACATGGTACCTTTCCCCCCCCCCCATGTATGTCTGATACCTGAAAACCTATATATTGTTATTTCAGCTAAAGCATAGCATGGAAAAACAATGAGGGGAGTATGAGAGGTTATGAAATGGTAAAAGACCTGACCCTGTCAAAAGAGGATGGGGAGCCCTTCTCACCCTGAGGTCGGAGGTCTACCACTGGGATTCCCTGAAGCCAGCGCTGCTCCAGAGACGGGGTGTAGGAGTTGGGAGCCCCAGTCCCTGCCCCTTCTTCATGTGATTGCATGCTGGGTGGAGTAGCAGTAGTAGTAGTAGTAGTAGTAGTAGTAGTAGTAGTGTGGAGAGGGGAAGTAGTAGCAGTGTGGAGAGGGGAAGTAGTAGTAATTTGGGGAGGATAGTAGTAGAGAGTAAAATTGGAGGCAGATGGTAGGTATTACCAAAAGTAAAATCACAGGGAAAGAAGTATAAGTGTGAGGGAGAGAGAAGAGATGACGGGTGGAGTAGCAGCAAGGAGAGGAGGAGGAGAAAAGGGAGAGTTATAGAGGGACACCAGGACATGGAAGGAAAGGACCAACTGGGGTCGGAGTGTTTAAAGGCACCACTGATGACGTTTTATCACATTGAGGAAAACTGGGCCACCTATATTGTTCCCAGAGGGAGTTTAGAGGGTATCAGGAAATAATATCGCCATATATATCGTCGCCGTAAATAATATCGCCGGGAAAATGTTGTGGCGATATTATTTGGGTGACCATATATATGGGACAGGGGCAAAAAAAAAAATATAATAATTTACAATAAAAAATAAAGAAAGTTTGGGTGTTGCGGGGGTGTCCCCCGCATGTTCCATGCAATAATGTCGCCACAAAAAATGGCCATTTTTTGGCGATATTTTTGCATGGCGAGATTTTTGTGCCGACATTATTCTTTGGAACCGTTTAGAGAGAGAGAAGGCGTTTGCCTTTAGGCCATCACCACCAGACAGTCAGCATCTTAGATAGTATGGGTTACCAACCTCTAGTGACAATCCTGTGATTGAAGGACTCCTGGGTTAGGGAGGAACAGTTCACTCTAGATAAGAGAAAAGGGGAGGGGGCGAGAGTTCCCCGACTAATCCACAAATAGAAGCCCTGGAGCCATCTTCGAGATTTCTATGTTCTTGAAGCAAACTGTGACAAGGTGTGAACACAAACAGAAAATAAGAGGTGGATGTTCCATTATTTGAGTTAGCACAGATGGATCCTATTTCTAATCAGACAAGACACTGGTGCAGAAGCACAACATTCCAAATAAATGAAATAAAATAGAAAAAGACTTTATGAACATTAAAGAGTGGAGAAAGAACAAACACACCCAACAGTTGGTAGACAACACTGGGTTTACTCAAAGGAACTGTGAAGGATCAGAAATGTGAGGCGGACGACTTTGTAAAGAGTTTTGCAAATGTGCTGTTTTATTAAATCAAAAAGGTTGGATGAACACCTCACTGTCCCTACCCCAACAATGATTTCCTTGCCTAAAGTAACTAACGGAAACACTCAAATAAAGGATAGCTGTCCCTCAAACTTAAACTTTCAACAAAGTAATAAGGAAATACATGGCAATTCAACATATCATAATTGAACCTGTAATATGTTCACAGTCCTGGCTTATACTCTGGCTGAATTCCCCTTTCCCAGATTCCACCAGGGTCCTTGTTCCACTGTACAAAAGAAAGTAAGAACATCCGGGTTGATAAAGTTCTAGCACAATCTTTCGTAACTCCACTGGACAATAGAAAGTTCCAATACTCCAAAACAAAATGTTCTTTTTCTCCTTCGCAGACAAAATGTATCACAGGATAATTTTCTCCACAAGGCAACAAAGAGTCTTTGTCAGGATGATTGTTGCCACAAATAACCGCCTTGAAGAAATGTAACTCCTCCACAGTAGGATTATACATTCTTTCTTCAGTGCCATAATTGATGACAGCTGCACAAGTACAAGTGCGCTGCAAGCTAATCTTTTCCTAAGGCAACACAAACTGTCTTTCTTCAGGATGATTCTTGCCACAACTGAATGCCTTCAAGAAATGTAACTTTCCACAACAGGTTTATATAATTCTTCCCTCAGCACTATAAAATGATAGCAGTGTTTATCAGCACCACAGTTCAGCACTTTATCAACTGCTACCTGGTCTCCTCTCATGGCAGGCCTACTGCTTCAAAGGTGCACCATCCAGGTTTACTCGCCTTCCCGAATAGCTCTTTATCAACAACCTGTGCTTCAGTGGTAACAACAACTTGAACAACTTTTTAACAACTTCTCAATGCTCTTTTGTTAGCAGCATTAACATTTCATCAACCTTTCAGGGAAACAAGATTTACTTTTATGCTCTTCAAGATTCCTCTGCCAATTATGCTCCTCTCCCTCTGAACAGCTTCTTTCAGAAGGGCAGCCTCTTTGCCTCTCGTTCCCCCATTTTCCAGAAACCATATATCGACAGCAATCCAGATTTGCTTGGTTTCCTTTTTGGCTTTGGCAATGTGTGTTTATATTAGCAGTTGTTATATAGTTCTGCATACATGAATAACCGACTTCACAACCCTGAGGTCTTCTATTACTCCCCTTTTGTCTTTGGTAATGTCTGTTAGACTTATATTGCTCAGGGTGTAAACTTTCCTGATTTGGGTAATAGTCGTAGGCATTAGCTTTTAATAAAATCGCCTCCCCGGGTTGGTGGATTTGCCATAAACTCACATGCCCAATTTTACAGTCAATTGATTTCGCAATAGGCCACTTTAGCTGCTTTGTAATATTTTGCTATTCAAAATTAACTTCATCACCTCTTTTATTCACACGCGGGTGAATTGTCTGCCTACATCACACGAGCGGCATCTGAGTGTACCAGAGTCACTTTCCCACTGTGGACAGACCCCGCGGGAATACATTGCCTCCGATCCACTCCGCAGTCATAGGTCCTCTGCTGCAGTCGCTTCCATCGACTCTGCAAACACCTTCGCTGGTTCCACCTTCGCCCGCACCACTTGTTGGAGTAGCCCTCCTGGCTCCTGAGAGCACGCCAGACACCAGCAACCTCTCCAAAGGGAAAACCTCCCTTGCTGCTTTCACCTTCCACTACACAATCTCCGCAGAAAGCATGCACAGGGACAGCCGTCCCACAACACGCATCCCGCTGCACAACCTCTGCACCTGGGACATCGGGAGACACAGACCTACAGACCTGCATGGCTGCTTCTGCTCACACTGCTCTCCTCCCGATTTCTCCTTCCAGCCCATTACCTGCACCTGAGGGGGCCTTTTAAGCTTACCAGCCTCCTTCAGGTGTGGGTTCATTTACATTAACTGACCACTCCTGCACAGTTCCTCTTCAACCCTCTTCCTTGTCCTTGCACTTAGGGAATAAGGGGACTTGAAGTCCCCAGGAATAACGTTGGTTTTTCAGGTTTCGGGGAAAATGTAATAAGGGGCTTCCCATTCTTCTGGACCTGTTCCCCTCCAGCCCTATGTGATCCTCCCGCATAAAACCACCCCCAGGGTCGGCATCAGGAAGAGTCTGCCTTCCCCTGGCCACATGAGAAGGGTCTCAGGCCAGGTTTTCTGGGGGAATCATTGCTCATTCATCACAGAACTTAAGTACTGTTCTTCTCTGTGAAAGATAGTGAGCTAAAGACTCTGGGTAAGTCTCTCATAACCAGGACTAATGTCTGGCAGAGAGACTCCCAGGACCCCCCTTGTTAATTTGCATATTTAAGTAACTTTGGGTCTCACCCTAAGTTACTAGGGGAATCCAGACGTGGACCCCTTGCTCACTATTCTTAGAGAGGCACAGATCCACCCTACTGATAGGGTCCAACCAGACTGAAACACGTGTCTGGGGTTTCTGTTGGTACTCTTGTTCAGAGGAGAATTGCCTAGCATTTCGGTGCTGGACTGCCCCAGGGCAGGACAAAGACTGATATGTTTGGGATATTTCTTCTCTGTGAAAGATAGTGAGCTAAAGACTCTGGGTAAGTCTCTCGTAACCAGGACTAATGTCTGGCAGAGAGACTCCCAGGACCCTCCTTGTTAATCTGTGACGAATGTGGACAATTCATCCCTTCTCCCCAGAGGCGAGTCACCCCCTTTTGAGGCTAGGAAGGTAGGCACGCTCATCAAGACGCTCCCTAAGGTCTGGGCAACTGGAACCTCACTGGGAGGGACCCTCTTCCCGGGGACAAGGAATCCCATTCCAGAGCGGAACTCCCATTCCAAACCACATTGTCTGCATATATGGATGAGGAATAGCCTTTAATAACTCCTGCAACGAATACCATTCACAACAATCCTCCTTATCATGTATTGGCTACATGCAATGCTGAACACACAATGAACGCCATGGACAGCGAAAAAGGACACTGTTCTGTTTATTCTTGTGACATATATAGGAGAGAAAACTTCTACGAAGAGGAGGTAACAGCTACGCAAAGGCAAACCTCCGCATTGTTCACGTCCTGGGGAGGCACAGAGCCACGCAGCGTTGCAGAGCCTGTGGCAACAAGGAGGATGACCAAGCAGCGAGCCAAACGCCTGAGGGTTGGCATTATACCCAACCGAAGGAGCGAGGTCAGAGAAGGAGCAGACGGTAATCCCTGTGTCTTATCTGGTGGCTTGGAATGAGCAGTGGTGGGCCGGGAAGCCGCTAACAGACGCAGAGACCAGATGGCTTGAGGGCTTGAGGGAGCCAAGTCTCAAAGCTCTGCAGACATCGCACCATAGCTATGGAGAAAGATAGCCACTGGGAAAACCGACGAGGTTACAGGAGCCTGAGAAACCCGACAGAGCATAGCATTACAAGGTACTGACATTGTGATTAACAGATTTAAAACCATCAAGGTGAAGGGAGCCTGAGAAACCAGAGTGTGCAAATAACCTATGAAAGGGCGACTGAAATCAATACGAGTATTGTGAGTAAAGGCCATAGAGGATATCAAGGTTACAGGAGCCTGTGTGACAGATCTGTGGATGTCGTCCCATCTTCTCTAGGGGGAGACCTTTCCCCAGGGAGCCATAGCGCTGCTTCCACAGTACAATAATCCCCCTGGGGTGGTGCACAGCGGGAGGACCACTTGGGAAGGGAAGCTCTTTACGGGACTAGGGACGATCATCTTCAAGAGACTAGGTATAACCCCGCTGAAAGTCCTCCAATCCCTATTGCAGTTAAATTTCCCTCCACTGCCCTGATAGGACGCATATGTTATTTTGGGAAACCAATCCAACTAGTTAATTTATGCAGAGTAAAGAGCTAATCAATACTGACATTGACTTATTACATCCGAAACCATGTAGTATGACGAAGATGATGATTGGAGGGATGATGATCACGCCTCTGAACCAGAGTGAACGGTCTAGTCTTCCGCGGTATGCGATTTGCCTGAAACAGCATCATAGACCTGCGCAGGAGTTAAAATACAGGACAGCTGATCCATCTTGCGAGGACGGAGCAGCAGAGACGCCAACCGGGCAAACTGGGACGCCATGCACGGAGCAGAACAGAAGCAAAACTGCAGTCCAAGGAGAAGAGACTACCCGTCGCGCTGTCTGGAAATCCCTCCGGGTGTCCAGGGGTCTCGGGAGCTGCACACCACAGAGACCGCAGCCAGGGAGGCAACATGTTGCTGACGGAGCTCCCGCCGAGGGAGAGAACGTTGTTGCCGACGAGAGCCAGAGCAAAAAGGAGTGATTGGCAGGGCTGCCGAAAGAAACAAGCAACACCAGTTGGTAGACGTGGACCAGATGGACAGGTACGCGGGTGGCTCATGGGGTGCTGGAGGTCCGGGAGGAGCTAGAGAGCCAAATCAAAGTAAAGGACAATACGGTGTGGGACCCTGGGAATTATAGGAATAAAAAGCAAAGGTGGTGCATTTGGCAGGGAGGTGGACCAAATGATCAAGGGATATTATTGCGAATCGGGGACCCAGACCCAAATGAGGAAGAAATACTAAAGGGTCCAAAACCCTACAGGCCACAACAATAATAAGGATAAACACTCCCACTTAGTTGGAAAATACACCAAATCGTTGTGTTGCCACACAGAGTCTAGGACCTGCACCCATATGAATCCTTGTTAAAAACCTGAGAATCTGAAGGAAAAAGCTAAGAGGGGAGAAGCATCCTTTCAAACATGATTTGCATCAAAGACTGAGATAGGAACCACCCACGGGAGGGGAACCCTTTCCTTAAGGGCTTGGCTAGAAATAGATAATCACTTGGAACATTGAGAGGGTTCAAAGAGAACCAGAGGCACATCTGAACTATAATTATGCTAAAAAGATCATCTCATTTACACTTTAGGTTAAGTTAAGAGTGTTAGGGTAAGCAATAGGTTTTGGACATGACAGTGGCTTCCTTTTTATTTTATTTGACATCCTGACAGAGTCATTCGTTTCTTTGAGGCAGGGAAACCCCTCTTAGACGTAGGTATAGTTGAGCATTTATCCAACCTTCAAGAACTAATACAAGTTTATAGCCCAAACTATAATCATGGTGCGTCCGACTCTTACTTCTGGTACCTCACACTGAGAAACCCGAGAGTGCAAATACCGTATAAAGGTAGACCGAAAACAATACGAACATTGTGACTAACAGTAAAAGCCATCTAGGTTACAGGACCCTGAGAAACCAAAGACTTCAAATACCATATGAAAGAGGGATCAAAAACAATACCAACATTGTGAGTAACCACAGTAGAAGCTACCAAGGCTATGGGAGCCTGAGAAACCAGAGTGCGCAAATACCCATTGAAAGGGGGACCGAAAACAGATCTACGCTACAATACTGATTATGAAATGCTCAAGTTACAAAATTGCGAAGCCCGCTTTGCATTTTGTGACTCAGGCATTTCGTATTATGTTTGTTTGTCCCCCGCTTTCCCTTTATTGTATGCAGGGGACACCCCTGCAACTCTCCCCAACCCCATAATGTCGAACTAGGGAAGCAGGGGACTCCCCCGCAGCCCCTGCTCACCTAGTTTGGCATTTTGGGATTCAACATTTTGTATCATGCCGAATGCGCAATAAAAGCGTATTCGGCATTATATTTACGTTATTTTGGGGTAAACCCCCTCGAAAACAATACAAATATTGTGAGTAACAACTATGGAAACTTTCAAGGTTACAGGAGCCTGAGAAACTCAAATGTGTGCAACTACCCTGTGAAAGACGGATTGAGAAAGAGATATGAACACTTGAATTAATGCTTAGAAAACAACAAAAGATATAGAGCTTTTAGAGGAGACAGGGTGGAGAGGAATCCGTGCTGGAGCAACTTGTGCTAACAAAGGATAATCTGTCTGAGAACCACAAGAGTTTGGGGGAGAACCCCAACACTTCGAATTAAGTTTTTATTTTGTAATTTATGTACAAGACATACTGAAGGAATGGAACTGTATACCACAGAAGAATTTTCTTTGATAATAAGGGGAAGTGAAACATTTCATTTGAACAAAAAGACTATCCTACTGTAGAAAAGGAACTTTTAAATTCAAGAACGAACCAAATGTAAACTGGGCCAAGCAGAGGCCACAGCAAGAATATTGGATAAGATTCAGACCAGAGTACCTTAATTTGGACTTTAAAGACTTCCCTTAGTTTGTGTTTTGTTAGGAAGTGAACTTCCCTCTTAGAAATAGGGCTAGTTAGGCATCTTGATTATTTTATTTGAATAGAACATTGTGAGAATGACCTCTGGTAGTCAAGAGTGCCTGTTCTAGTTGATCACATATGGTGTCAGAGTGGGATGCCAGTGGCCAAACACATAGTCCGACCCTCATCCCTAGCTTATGGCCAGTCTAACTGACCACCTTTCATTGAAAGGACTCTTAGGCATAAAACTCTCACTAGGACAGAATATTAGAACTAAAACTGGAGAAACCTAGACCTACCGATCTCTCCAGCCGATTTCAAAGGGGAAGAAGATCTTGAAACCCCTCTTTCGGGGGATAAAAAAGAAATTCTCCACACGACATCCCAAATCCCGAGCTAATGTGCCATCCCTCGATACCCTATCAGAAGGGCTAATTGACAACCAGACATGGGCTGAACAATGCCATCAGAAGAGTCTTGACAGACTGGGGGGTGGAACAAAGTCAGAGTTTCCTTATGTGGTTCTACAGCCTCATGAAGGAGAGGACCTTGGTGCTTTCTTTACCAACTTTGAAGGATTAGCGCCCTAGTTTCAGTGGGATGAGGTCCTGAAGGTATGTTACTTAGCCTCTCTATTAAAGGGAGACCTTTAGGTCTCATGCCAGACTATCACTCCTCTCGAGACAACATCCTTTGCCGAGATAAAAAGGCCCCATTAGAAAGGGTAGAGCAAACTGAGGCCTTCTTTAATTTGGCCCTTTAAACACTGCCTTTTTGCTTTGATAGGTAGGCTACTTCCCTCTTATTTAATACATTTTTCATTTATATAGCGTGCACAAGCCCATAGTTGACACCTGTGAGGTAGGGTCTGACTGCGCTGAGCAGTTTTGTTGAGTAGGCAGCGGCAGAGGAAATAGCATTGACTTGTCAATTTAGGGAGAGAGTGGCATCTAGATGGACTCCCAGTTTTTAACAGAGGGGGAGACTGGGATCACTGAGTCATCTATGTTGAAGACTTCGTATTGTGGGTCAAAGTTTTTTAGTGCTGAGGGAAGCCCAGCAATGATAAGTTCTGTTCTTTCATTGTTGAGACATAGGCAGTGGGTTGCCGTCCAGGCTTGGATGGTGGCATAGGATACCGTGCAGGAGGCTGCGTCTTTGAAGTAAGAGCCGGTGAGTGGGAGAAGAATTTGCATGTCAACAACATAGTTGGTATAGGCTATGCCGAGCGAGTCGAGGTGGTCGAAGAGGGGCTTGGTGAATATGCTGTAAAGTGTCGGCGAGACACAGGAGTCTTGAGGGACTCCACAGCTAATGGAGAAAGGTGGGGTGTTGGCATGTTCAGCAAAGACTTTCATTACCCTACCTTCGAGAAAGGAGGCAACCCAGGATGCAGCTTCTTTAGAGAAGGATGCCCAGGAGGTGAGGTGCTCACATAGTATCTTGTGGACAAGCAGACTGAAGGCAGCAGACAAGTCTAGAAGGAGAAGCAGGGCAAGCTTTCCTTGGTTTCGAATTTCATCAATTTGGTTTTTCAGCCAGCAGTGCTGACTTAGTACCGTGGCCAGGGCGGATGCCTGACTGTCGCATACCAAGGATTTGGTGGGTTTCTAGGTGGTGTTGAATTTGTAGGTAAGCTGCTCTATCTAGGATTTTGAGAAGGAAGGGCATGGTAGTATTGGACCGGTAGTTATTTGCAGCTGAGGGGTAGAGGGTACGTTTTTTAATAGGGGGAGTGGGGGAAGAGGACCCAGGCTTCTTTAAGGCAGGGGGGGCTACTACACCTGTGTTGAAGGAGGCGTTGATAAAAGCCGTGAGGAAGGGTGCTAGGATGTCAGCACAGTCCTTGATTAGTGGGGCTGGGCATGCATCCCCTTTACATCTGGAGGGTTTGAGGCCTTGAAGGATGTGAAGGGTTTCTTGTGGTGAGATTTAATGGAAGCTGAAGATCGGGACACCTGGTTTGTTAGAGATGTGTGTTTGGGTGGGCAGGTGATGGTGCGAGATGGTGGGTATTTTAGCTGGCATTTTCTCTTTTAGCAGGTTGATTTTTTTATAATAAGGCCTGCTGTATACTGTCGCACCAGGCAGAGTCTAATTATGTTTGAGAGGTGGGTGATTCAAGCTCTTTGAGGATGGCGAATAACTCTTTTGAGTCAGAATTTGCGCTGATGAATCTGTGTTGAGTGAGGATGCTTTTGCTTATATGATAGCATTCTTGTATTTCACACTGAGGCGAGAGAAAGTGAGTTTGGGGGTGTCGGAAGGAATATTTTTCCAGTGAAACTCTGCAAGTCTTTTTTCTGTTCTGAGCATTGAGAGCTCTTGGGTGTACCACGAGTTGTGATGAAGGGCTTGTTTGGATTTTTTATTTGCACTAGAAGGGCGAATTGGGCAATAGCATTGGCCAAGGTGGTGGCATAGTGTGTTGCTAGATGTTCAGGGTCAGAAGTATTCAGAAGGTCAGGATTAAGACTGGTAAGGAATGGGGCAAGGCTCTCTTTGCGAGAGCAACGGGCCAGGGAGGGTGGACTTGGGCTGCTTGTAGGTTTGGGTGAGTGGGCGGAGAAGTTGACAACGTGATGGTCTGACCAAGGACAGGGGGAGTTGGCAAGGATTGTGACATGGCATTAAGTGTCGGCTAGCCAAACGAGGGCGTGTCCTTTTTTTATGGGTGGGTTGAAGGATACGCTGGTTAAAGCCAATGAGGAGAGGGCATTGGCTAAGGATGTGGCTGGTAGATCTTGGGGGTCGTTGAGGCCTAGGCTGAGGTCACCTAAAAGGAGCACTTGCGGGGAGGGTTCGAAATTGTTACTCAAGATGAGGAGGAGGTCCTCTTCCAACGTGCGGATGGGGCCTGGTGGGCGACAGACCAGGTGAATGTTGAGGGTGTTGGAGGCGGATGTGGCCTATTTGAGAGTATGTCATTTATTATTTAGGGAAGTGGTTAGTAGTCTAATAGGCAAACTGTTTTTAGCGACAAGGGCAACTCCGTCTCCTCTGCAATTCAGTCGGTCACTCTGATAAATAGTGTAACAAGCGAGGAGGCAGAATACCGGAGGCTGCGTGTAGCCAAGTTTCTGTAACGGCTAGCGCATCAAGGTTGTGGCTAGTTAGGAGGTTGTGAATGTCTACGGCATGGGCTGGGAGGAAACGGGCATTGATCAAGGCCAGGTGGAAGTCATGGCCGAGGAGGTTCATGGGTCGTGTGGACCGGTATTTGCTGGTAGTGGGTGCGGAGACGTAGCCAGGCTTAGACGTGCAGGCATTGCTGAGTTCAGAGACTAGGCTTTGTAATGCAGACACCGCTAGGTTTTCTTGTGCAAAAATTGCTAGGTAATGTAGGGGCAAACCTTGCTAGGTTTTCTTGGAAATGGGGCTAGTTATGCATTTTGATTCTTTTATTATAATAGAACATTGTGAGAATGACCTCTGGCTGTCCGAACCCTCCTTCTCGTTCACCACAGTACGTTAGGTAAGATAAAGAACATTTCAGAAAGTAGGTTTAGGATTTTAAAGAACAATATGAAACAATTTGATTGATAAAACTGGTTGAAATACTGTCACAGTTGGGCTGCCTTGAGTATACAATAGATGCAGTTCGCAATATGCGTTTCCTGAAGATCGGAGAACAGAATTCTATTTTGTGTATGCCTTTTTATCCAATTTAAATGGAGTGCTTTCACCACAACAAATCACAATGTAGTGACCAAGAAGACTTAGTATATACAGTTGTGCTTTAAAATGGAGGCCAAGGTGTGAGCCTGAGTGGAGAAATGAATGGATGGTGGTAGTGATCTTTAGGTTTTATGGACAGTGAGGGGAACAGAAATGTGAGGAAGCAGAATGGGGTGGTTGGGCCATGTGGGGTCTTTGCGATCAGTAGGGAGGGTGCCTATACATGGGACTAGGGGAATGCAAGATAGGAATGAGAAAGCTTGTGGATGTAGTTAAATATGGATGTAGTTAAACTTTAACCAGAAAATGGAAGCCATTGGCAGGCATATGTGGGAGAGAGAAACTTGGAGATAAGTGGAGAGCAAGGTAACAAATAGAGGAGGTCAACTAAAGCATTGAATTTAGGTTGGAGGTGGCAAATACCTTACAGAGTAAGCAGATGAGATGGCAGGAGCTACAGATAATGGTAGAAAACAAAGGGGTTTGGGAAACATTGTAGAGTTCGTATTGGGGGGTTCAAGAAACAGCGGAAACGTGATGTGTAATGGATACCGGGCAGACTAATCGGATACTAGCAGCTTCATATATATAGGGCTGTAGGGTAGTTAGAAAGAAAACAGAATAGAGGGACGAGAATAACCGAAATATAACTAAGAAAATGGGGGTGGGGGGGTAAAGGTCAGGAGGTTTTTCTGAAGTCCTCAAGCAAGTATTACCTGTGGGTTAGAAGACTAGTGGCAACCATCTGTCTGGGGTGTTTTTGGAACTCCTACCAGAAGATATCAGGGCCCAGGCTTGATGATCAATGGTCCCAAGATGGATGGTTGCAATGGAGGACCAGAAGCCCCTATGAAAAGATGTTGCTTTTGGGAGGGCGGAGGCAGAGGCCTTCGTAAAGGGCTTCCGATGAAGCCCCATGATCCTGCAGACAAAGACCAGCAACAAATTTGAGGGCAGTCGGGAACAGTTATGTAGGCCTGCTTATAATCCAAAAACCATTCATTGGTAAACAGGTTTCAATACATGAAGGTTGTTGAAAGTGTTTTTTTAAGAAATGGTTTTTCTAGAAGCAGATGGTTTTTAGTGTAAGGCCACAAGCCAAAATACGTATGGGCGAAATTACAAATACTATGGGGTGTAACAGAAACAGGATGCGCTAGTCACCTAAACTCAAATTATGATCATATGCAGCAGTAGCGGCATACGAAGGTCCCCCTGTCCTCCCAATATAAACAGCTAAAGAAAGAGATGTATGCTGTTTAACAGCGCTGTGACCCTAAGTAGATTGTTTATCCCACAAACTATTAGATACAAAAACAGTATACAGTATCACAGTCTATAGTATTTCTTGATTTATTGACAATATCCAAAACAGCCGACACGTGTTTCGACCTTTGGTTCGTCCTCAAGGCGAAATCTTCCAATTTGAAAATCCCTGGTGTTGTTTAATTCTCGACACTTCATCAGGATGGATTCTCTATAGTTGCAACAGATTATCTGTGTTCACCACATCAGAGTCCAAATTCAACTATTCTCATATCGGTCTATTCTTCCTCAAATGGTCCTTGAACCAATCCTCCGTAGTTTGGCTCACATTGGATTGCACTAATTATAAAAATAGTTCTTTTGATTCCAAAAAGTCTTCGTGAGAATGATTCCTTGACCGTCACCATATTCTTCGGGTATTTAGACCATTGCATTAATTAATGGAGACAGTGAAAGAATCTTTCCCATAAAGACTTCTTGAAATCAAAAGAACTATTTTTATAATTAGTTCAATCCAATGTGAATTCACAGTTAAACCAAACTAAGGAGGATTGGGTCAAAGGTCGAAACACGTGTCGGCTGTTTTGGATATTGTCAATAAATCAAGAAATGAAGAACTACTATAGACTGATACTGTATAACATGTTTGTATCTGATAAGAGTGTGGAATCAACAATCGATTTAGGGTCACAGCATTGTTAAAGAGTATACATCTCTTTCTTTAACTACATATGGGTGAATTATAGAAGCCTAATTGGTGGAACATTTGTAATGCTTCCCTAGCGTACATTGACACACATTTTAACAATTACAAGGTTTGTACTAAGCAAGTGGTTTGCCATCTTTAACAGATGTTAAGGTAAGGAGAGAATTGGTGTATGTAACATTGATTCTATATCGCACACTAGATATTCCAATAACTAAAATACATTTTTTCATTTTCAATATAAAAATCAAGAAGTGGTTTTTGAGCCTTCCAATGCTACATGTCAGTGCAAAGGCAAAGTAGAATGATGTGTCATTTAATTCAGACCACACCTAAAAACCGTTAAATGGGCATCAGTGAACACATGAGTAAATACATGCATGCTTTTGAGAGTATAATAATAATTTCCTCCTTCTAAAATGTATGGCATGAAGAGCACATTTGTGAGGGTTTTATGAAAGAGAACTTCAAACCGTACTCAGAAATTTCAGTATGTCAAATATGCCTTGGGTTAACCAGACATCTTAATATGTGATGAGAAGTAGCCCCCCCCCTCCCTGCCCCAGACCCAGCCTGTATTGACTGCCAGGTGTGTAGGCCAATTTTTAAGTCAAGTTCTAGTTCAGTTGCACTGCCGGTTCATCTTGCAGGGTCTGCACTAAGAGCTCTGGGGAATGAAACATTATTGGAGGCATTGTACAAAACCTCTCTAGAGGGAGCTCACACACATGGTCACACAAGGGCAACGAGGGGGGGCTTTGGTAGATATGTTGATCCTGTTTGTGGGTAAGTGGCTAGAAATGGCTACTGAGTAGTGAAGCCCAAAGGTAATCCTATAGCTAAAAAATAAAAATAAAAAATAGCTGGAACCAGCCTACACCTCAATATACTTTGGGGTAAGAAAACACACCCCAGTACAAAAAGAGGTGCCCCGGGAACACACCTGCCCAGGTAGCTATATGAGCAACTAAGGGCAGTACACCAAAAAGGGGGTTACTTGCAGAAGCAGGGAGTGCACTGTAAAGTCTCTCTGACAGACAAAAAAAGTTTGTAAATCAAAAAGGTTTTGGGCCTACTAAAGTTCATAAAAAGGGATCCCTGAACCGGAATTCTAACCCAACTTTAAACAAAGGGCATAATAGTGGCAAGAAAGTCAGATGGCATTATCACCGAGTCTGAGGGAGGGGAGAGATGGTGGAGAGAAAGGTGGCAAGGCTTTTGCATAGTGGATTGAGAGAGTGAGAACAACTGGATAGGTTCAGATGGGGACTGGAACTGAAATGTGTCCAGGCTATTGGGCATGGTTGAGAGACTATCAAGAGGAAAGAAGACATAAGCAATGCAACATTGAGGGAATTTGGGAAATTGGATGATAAAGATTGACTGGGCTGGTAAAGAGTCAGGATTGTTTTTGAATGTTTGAGGAAGAACTATAACAGCAGAGGTTTGGGGTAGAGTGGGAGTAACAGTCGCGAGGGGTACCAGCTACTACCACTGTTGTTCTCATCCCTATGAGATACCAGCGATTTCTTGTTCAGTGAAAACACCATTGAAATGAACCACTTTGCTCTGACAAGTATTTTTGGTCCTGTTCTCCTTCTCAAAATGATGCCTGCTTAAATGCAGGGAGCCATCACCTACATTAATCCTCAAGGAGCGAATGCTTTGTCTACTACATGAAGAAACAAAACAATGTCCACATTGGAACTTTCCATGCATCTGCAGAATTATTGTGCATGGACCAGTAGTTCTCTGTATATATTTTCTGCATACATGAGTGTAACATCGCCGTTTGCTTACCTGTGTTTTAGGTCTTATGTGGGACACCTGTAAACTGTGAAAAACACTTATCTCTATGTGTTTTTGAACATTTAGGCAGTTACATTATATACAGTATATAGAAAAGGATGGAGATAGCTCAGTTAATTAAGTGTTTGTTGCTAGTAAATGTGTTCATCCTGCATCCCATCACTATAAATCACAGTTGTTTATCCAATAGGTTTTGATAAAGAGGGGTGTTATATTTACAGATTGACTTAGGATATGGTGTTAATCTTCCCTGCTTTATTAAACCGAAGCAGCCGGATCTGCTCATGAAAAGACAAAAAGTGCAGAAATCTTAGCATGCAGTTGTAAAGTAAAGATGGGAAGTAGGAGATATAATTAGTGTGTAAAGTGTAAACAGTGAAGCAGATTAATGAAAAACTGCCATTGGGTTAAAACGCATATCTTACAGGGATAAGAAAGGCAAGTGTTTTGCCAGATCCAGTTTTTGCAGCTCCCAGGATATCTTTTCCTTGTAGCGCCAAGCCTATAGTCTGCTTCTGTATCTCGGATGGCAAACGGTACTGAGCTTCCTGCAAACCTGTCACAAAGGGGAGACAAACACATCAGCCTCTGAATAAAAACAGAAACAAAAAATAAATAAATATGAAAGCAGTCTGTAAATCTGTACATTAAAAACAAATATTTACTCTTTGTAAACTATTGACCTATTCAGATTGTATTATAGTATTCAGCATCCAATCAATGAAACCTAAATGAAAAAATGTAGTGTTGGTGTACAATAAGGTTTAACTTAATTACCTGCAACTCTTGTTCTCCAGCATGGGTCTGACATGGATTCACATGGTCATGAACATTCCCAGTCGTCAGGCTGGGACTCCTCGGTAAAAGAAAAAAAGTTTCATTTTATCTTTAAAAAACTGTATTTCTCCTCTAAACCAATCATTTTCCTTCTGGGTCATACTGCCCCCATCCAATAACAGTGCTCTGCCTAAGCTCTGTCCCTGGTGTCCATTTACAGATATGGTAAGCACGTAAAGTGGCAGTACGAACCAAGAAGAGCCACAAAGGGGAAGGACGGAGGGTTTGCATATGAATCCAGGCCAGACCCATGTTGGAGAACAAGAGTTACAGGTAAGTAACTTAACCCTCCCCAGCATGGGGTCTGGCATGGATTTACATGCTCATGAATAACAATTACACAGTAGTACACGTACAGTACAAAGACAACCATGGAAGGTGGCAAGGTTCAACAGAAGCAATTAAACAATCACCCAACCCCTGGAACAGATTCATCTTAAGTGAACAGGTTGCGAAACACCGCTTGGCCAACTCGGTCCTCCTCCCTGCAATCCCCGATGATGCAGTAGGACCTTGTGAAGGTGTGCGTGGACCTCCACGCAGCAGTCCTGCAGATGTCGAGTAGGTGCACACCAGACAGAAACGCTGTCCTTGCTGCGATGGCTCTGGTGGAGTGGGCTCTTGGCCCGGCCCCGAAGAGGCCTGTTAGCCAGACGATGACAAGTGCATGATGCAGCCGGAAAGCCATCTGGAGATGGAAGCCTTCGACAAGGCCTTTCTGTGATGCACAGATCCAAAATAGACGAGCAAGTAAGAAGTCTTCCGAAAAACTTTTGTGCGTGCCACGTAAAACTTCAAGGCACAAGCAACGTCCAGGGAATGCAACGCCCTCTCCGCTGGCAATGACAGATTCGGGAAGAATACAGGCAACACCAAAGGCTCATTGAGGTGGAACTTCGACAGCACTTTCGGCATAAAAGTGGGGTGTGTTCGCAGTACCAGTCTTGTAGCGTGGAAGGATAAGTTACCGGCCAGGGCCTGGATCTCCCCCCGACCCACATGGCCAAGGGGATTGTCACGAGGAAAGCAGTCTTCCTTGAGAGGAACTTCAAGGGAACCTAATGCATTGGTTCAAAAGGGTGCCCCCATGACACTTCATTGAGTTCCCGGAGCCTTCACTAGCTGGAAATTCCTGAAGAGACCCCTGATTAACTACTCGGCCTACCCAGTGTCCTGGTGTAACGGGATATGGCGGCCAAGTGCACATTGATAGAGGCGTGAGCCAGTCCAGCCTTGGTCAAGGAAAGCAGGTATGGCAGGAGCTGCTGGGCCGTGACACACAGGGGAGTGATCCTCTGACCCAGGCACCATACGGAGAAATGCTTCCATTTGTGGATGTAGCACTTTAACATGGAAGAGGCTCGTGGTGTAGAATCGACCCTCCTTCTCTGGAGAGATCGGGAAGCAGAGTCAGCCTGATGGACGTAGCAGGTCCGGTTTTCGTAACTGCTGCGGCCACGCTGGTGCAACAAGTATCATCCTGCAGTGGCACTGGTGGAGTGTGTGGATCACTCGTAGTAGGAGTGGGAACGGAGGAAATTCATAAAGGAAGAGACCCTCTCACAGGAATGAGATAGCATCCCCCAAGATTTTCGGCTGCGTGAACCTGCTGGCGAACTTCTGACACTGAGTGTGTCGCTGTTGCAAAGAGGTCAATCTGGGGCTGGCCCCATTCGTGGAATAGAAGATCCACTTGGTCCTGTCGAAGCTCCCACTTGTGGCAAGAACGTACCTCCCCGCTGAGAAAGTCTGCAATGGTGTTCTTGGTGCCCACCAGGTGGAAAGGAACGAGAAACATGTCCTGACGAAGGGCCCAGCGCCACAGATCATAGGCATCCCTCTGGAGACCCGGAGAGCACGTCCCACCCTGTTTCCAGATGTAGAACATGATGCTGGTGGTTTTGTCCGTGAAGATCCTCACCACCTTGCCCTTCGGAGACGGCAGGAAGGATTTGAGGGCCCAGAAGACCACCCAAAGCTCCAGCACATTGATGTGCATAGTCTTCTCTTCTGGCAGGTAGAGGCCTCTGGGGTGCAACTGCCCAGCGTGGGCTCCCCAACCGGCATCTGTGGTGGCTGTCTCCTGGCAAGGCGAGACTTGGAACGGATCCCCTTCTGAGAGGTGAGGGCGCACGCCCCACCACTGTATGGCGAGTCAGAACTCCCTGTTCAGGGTGTTCTTGTCCATCCAGGATCCTGAGACCTGCAGCCACCTAGCATACACGAACTCCTAAAGAGGTCTCATCTGCAGTCTGCAAAAGCGGAGGAAGTTGATGCAGGTGGACATCATGCCTTGCAGAGACTTGAAGGATCGCACCGTAGCCAATCGCATCAACGACAGACACTTTACCTTCAGCAGGATGCCTACCACCCTCTCTGTAGAGGGCGACACCAGACACATAACTGTGTTGAGCCGGGCACCCAGAAACAGTGTTCTGCGATGGCTCCAAGCAGGAGCTTGCATAATTAATGGAAAAATCGCAGATCCGTCAGCAGATGGACAGTCCTAGTGTGTTCGCTCGCCAAAGCGTGGGAGAAGGATCGAACGCGCCAATCATCCAGATAAGGGTAGACATGGATGTCCCCGAGATGAAGGTGTCAGAACCAAGCACTTCGTAAAGAACCTTTGGGGCCCGAAAGCAGGCCGAAGGGGGAACGCCTTCAACTGATAGGGTCATCCCTCGACCACGAACCACAGGAATTTGCAGTGTTTCGATGGATGGGGATGTGGATGTGGAAGTAGGCGTCCTACAAATCCAGAGAAGTCGCCTTGTTCCAGCTGGCCGAACAGTGACCATCCTGAATTTCTGGGAATTGAAGTACTTGTTGAGGCATCTCAGGTCCAGTATTCGACCAAGGATATGTGGGTGCACAGAGTTTGGGTGCTGTTTTTTTAGGGTTAACTAGTGGTGCGTGGGGGCTCCAGATATAGGTCACTCCAACCTATGACTCAACAAGGAACAGTCAAAAGGCGGCCAACAAAAACTCCCAGGGGAAATTAGCCACATGGCAAAGAACTTAGTAGGAGCAAAGACAGTGACAGAAGCCCTGCAGAACCTACAGGGTCACACAGCCCTACAGATGAGTGTTGTATCAGCCACTAGAAATTGGCAAATACTCCCCAAAAATGGGGAGTAAAAATACTCGCAACAAAAATAGGAAAAAGACATATAGAATCTTGTGCCCCTGCTTTCAGCCTCACAGCTCCATGGATATGTCTGGACCAGTAGTGCATGTAATACCACAGGAAGAAACTACTATTTTAACTGCCTGATTGGAACAATTAAACATGCATCTTTTAATGTGCATGAATACTTGGTGCAAAGAAATAAATATTCCAAAAACATTTCAGTTAAAACATTTTTTCTCGTTTATAAAATATTTGCATTGGGAATGGACTTATATTTTTACTCCCATAAAAATAATTCTACTCCCAACTTTAAAAAATAGGGAGTAAAATACTCACACTTTCTGGAGCACTGGGGTAGCAACCGGTCAGCCTAGGGGAGCGGGAGGGTACAGCAAGCAAGGAAATGGTCCGACTATAGAGGCAACCCAAGATTTCCTATGACTGTGCTGAGGTAGAGCAGCAGCAAGTCCCTTGGATTTCCAGATTAACAAGGGGGTCCTGGGAGTCCCTCTGCCAGACATTAGTCCTGGTTACGAGAGACTTACCCAGAGTCTTTCGCTCACTATCTTTCACAGAGAAGAAATATCCCAAACATATCAGTCTTTGTCCTGCCCTGGGGCAGTCCAGCATCGAAATGCTAGGCAATTCTCCTCTGAACAAGAGTACCAACAGAAACCCCAGACACGTGTTTCGGTCTGGTTGGACCTCATCAGTAGGGTGGATCTGTGCCTCTCTAAGAATAGTGAGCAAGGGGTCCACATCTGGATTCCCCTAGTAACTTAAGGTGAGACCCAAAGTTACTTAAATATGCAAATTAACAAGCGGGTACTGGGAGTTCTTAGAGAGGCACAGATCCACCCTACTGATGAGGTCCAACCAGACCGAAACACGTGTCTGGGGTTTCTGTTGGTACTCTTGTTCAGAGGAGAATTGCCTAGCATTTCGGTGCTGGACTGCCCCAGGGCAGGACAAAGACTGATATGTTTGGGATATTTCTTCCCTGTGAAAGATAGTGAGCTAAAGACTCTGGGTAAGTCTCTCGTAACCAGGATTAATGTCTGGCAGAGGGACTCCTAGGACCCCCCCCCCCTTGTTACCTTGGATTTCCAGGCCAGGAAGACCAGGAGGGACCCCACTAGCTCAGGGACTTGGGCCTGATGGTTGTTGGGGGGGGGGGAAGTGCTTCATCAACTTAAGGCAAGGAAAAGTCCAGCAAGGACAGCCAGACCAACCAGCTAGGGGGAAGAAGCAAAGAACAGCCCAGGATGGGATTCCACCAGCAAGAATGAGCATAACAGAGAAGCCAGGGACTCGCGAGTATGCCGAAACCAGGGTCCTAAGCAGCTGCCCATCTTCACAGCAGCCTTTAGGAATGGATCTGAAAGTGCACAGTCTCTTCCGACTGATAACAAATTCACTAAGGGGCTTACTTACTAACCTAAGTTAAACCAACAACAACACGCGAGGCAGCAGACTAAGGTTTTGGTGGCCTTCTAATCAGGCTGGCCCTAAAAGCCACCAAATTCACAGGTACTCCCACACTGTGTATAGATTGAAAAGTTTCGAGGACTTTAAATCAGTTTAAACCAAAAAGAGGATGTCGTTATAGCTCAGGATGAGACCATGTTAGCAAAACTACCATTTTGACCATGCCTCGCTCGTGGACCTCAGACACGGGAATGACCAAAATGGTTGTAAGCACGACTTAAGAAATACTTTAGTACCACAATGGCTCCAATGTAGGTGTATTGAGCTACTAATGCAGTAAAAATGGATAAAACCACGTTGACAAAACTAACAAAAAAACTAAAACAAAAAGAAATAAACAAAATTACACCTGCCACAGACCGCACTATAGCCCTCGCAGCTAGGTGGTACACCAGAAAAAGTGTTGCAGCAGGAGGGTATTTCAGGAGAAGTCACGACAGTCGCAAACAAAAAGATGAAAAACCATGGAAACCAGAAACACGTTAAGCAGAACAAAACTTTAAGGGAGCAAAAACCCAAACAATGAAATTGTACCCAAACACCATGGAAATAGCAAGGGGGGCTTCTTCTATCCCCTCAAACAACAGCCAAACTGGTGTTCCATGATGAGTGTCAGTGGGATTGTGATCATGATCAACTTCCATTCATTGTGAAAATAAGCAATCGGGCAAGCTGTCCTAGCCCATCATATCTGGCTGTTAGCATCGGGTACGTGGCCTGGCAGCTTAAAACCTTATAACTAATCTCCGCAGGCTTTAAACATCCAGGGGTGGTGCCCGGCGGCCTGCCCAGGTGCCAATAGCCTCATTAGTTGGCTACAAAGGCATCACAGACTGTGTTGAAGGCCCTCTCAGGACATATAGCCCACCAGTGCAGGTTATAATGCCAATAACTCCATTAAATGAAGAAACCTCTTTAAAGGCCTTTACGAGCAGGTACAGACCACTACGGCATGCTACACGGCTAACTTGCCACTGAAACAGGCCACATAAGGACAGTTAAAAGGAATAATGAGGCATGACAGGTATGAAAGCATAGACGGCATTAAGAATAGACTGTGAAGTTATATTGATACACAACCAATAACCCACTTTAGGAGAAGGGGAAGTTGGGGAGGGAGGAGTAAGATGTCGTCAAGTATGTTCCAGGCCTGGGTGATCCTACAGCCTTTGGCTGCAGTTGGCTTGGCCTAGGCCATTCCGTATCGTACGAAAATACTGAGAGAAAAAAAAAAAATGCACGTTTACTGCAAACTTGCAGTAAACTAAAATACGGAAATCATGTTATATCGCTCCATGGGATCGTGGGTTGCGGGGATGTCCCCAGTTTCCCTTGTGCATTATAACAGGATCAGGGGTTGCTGTTGTCCCCACACTTGCAATGCCAGGAATGTGCCATTCTGCAATGGCACTATCTATCTATGTGGTCATTACGCACCTGCATTTTTGCATTAAGGCTTTCCGAATGTGGATTTTCAGGCACATAGTGATCACATAGATCCATAGCAGATAGGGACACAGGTAGGTACAAAAGATGGTGCTGGAACTCGGACAGGTGGCCATTGGGAGCAATTGTGGTGGGTTTGATGGTGTTGTGGTGGGGCGTCTGCGGTTTCTTCAGCTAGTTGGTCATCCGAAGGAGAGTCAATAGAAAGGGGTTTAAGGACCAAACCACAAAAAATCTCTCGTCAGCGGCATGGTAAATTAAAGGGAATCCCAAGAGGCACACTTCTGCCGAGTCCAAATAGACGCATGCCAGTGAAAGCATGGTGGGATGGGTGGGCAGAGCGAGTGGGGCAATGATGCACGGGTGTCACTGGCTCTCCTTTCCTGCCAAGATTATAATCAAAACTGCTTGCATCACCAACAAAGCAATTTCAAATGGGACGCCAACATGATTGGCAGTTCAACTTCACACTTCTGGGGCTCTTGCACCCAATCTAGCAAAACGATTAAAACGTTGGAATTTAAGTTACCCTGTAAAGATAAGGCTAGGAAGCAGTCTTTCTCCAAACACACCCCAACCATCTGGAACTCAATCACTGCAGAAACTCGAAATGTCACCCACTATCCTCCACGTACGCAAAATTATAACAACTTGTCTCTTTCAACAATACCAGCCAGACGAATAAAAATACACATCCCCCTCCACTAACAGTATTGCACTACTGTATAAAATACAAAGCCCAATGCTGGCACCCTCATTTTGTAGAGCCCTCCACTGCTCGTGCTAGATCCATGCTATGAGCCAGGAAATAAAGAAAAAAGAAAAAAAAGAAGATGTAGGGAGTAGGATGGTGATGGTTTGGGAGAGGGATTGGGTGTGTGCTGTGCATGCCTATTGTGCTGTGTTGTATCAGTTGAGCTGGCACTGTGCATTAAACTGGTGTGCTGTGTTGTACTTATACGTATACCAGCCAGGGAAAGAACAACCCTCCAAATGATGGCCAATGTAGCCGACTCATGAGGATTTGGGGGCCATTAAGAGATTGCCAAACCCAGGTCATCCAGCATGATATCCAAAGCTCCATGTTCTCCTTGCATTACAGAAGCATTCATATGAGATAGGTTTGGCACCTCTAAGAACACTGTAATCTGCTTGGTAACCACCCTTTCAATGAGACAGGCCGGTAAGTAAGCTAGACATGAGAAGTGCAAACATGCCTCTAATTTCGGACCCACAGTTCATGACGGCTACTGTGTCGAGACATGGTTTATATCCAGATAGCGTTTCGAAAATGGGGATAAGGAAAAGAGAAAGGGCTACACAAACAATGGGATGCCAGACATGCACTCCTAATTGGGTCCCATTGCTTCGATAATAAAAGAAGAACATAGGAAGTAGGAAAAAGAATCTTCTGGAGTGAGAAAAGTTGAATGAATAGATGACTGTCCAGTCATTGGTGACTCCCAGTGGAGGACACAGGATCTAGGGCCAGTACAAATTAAGAAAATCAAAAGACTTCACCAAAGTCAAATAGGAACTGCTGTCAGAGGTATGGCTGCACAGATATACTGCATTCTGGGGAAGAAGTAACAAAAAACATTAATACATACAGTCATATTGGTTACTTTCTGGCACCCACATAGTATTTTCTGTTGTCACTCCTATGTGACAACCCAACCATGTTTACAGGGTGTGGACCTAGCAGCAGCCCTACAGATAAGGTGAGTACCGGACTTTTACTCCCTAAAAATAGGTAAATACTCCCAGAAAATAAAAATGGGCAGTAAAAATACTCCCCATCAAAAAATAGGAAACAGGCATGTAGAACCTTGTGCACCTGCTTTCACCCACACAGCTCCACTAATATGTTTGAACCAGTAGTGCACATAGTCCCACAGGAAGAAACTATTATTACTGCCCGAACGGAAGAAGTAAAACATGCATCTTTTAATGTGCATGAATATCCAGGTGCAAAGGAATAATTATTATAAAAACATTTCGGTTGTCCTGTTAAATATTAGTCACTCGCTTATAGAATACTCCCATTGGAAATTGGAATTCCATTTTTACTCCCTGTAAAATCATTTTACTCCCATCTTTAAAAGATAGGGAGTAAAATGCATACTCCCACTTCACAATCTTATCTGGAGCCCTGCCTAGCAGGCTGGATCCACAGGATGCCCGACAGTGTTGAATTATCTGTGGACCACGTTTTCGAAAATAAATAGTTACAATAATAAAAATTAACACAATCGTGGCAGCACACGGGAAAATAACACTAAAAAACAATTAGCATAGTGCATGAATGCAACTGCTTTCAGTACAGTAAATATTTTGATCTTCATGTAAGGTTTCAAGAGCTCTACAAGAACAATTCAGAATCATGTTTAACGAGACAGAAGAGAAATCAAATAACTGGTGTCTGTGTGGTTCTGCTATCTTGATATCAGGCAAAGGGCTTCACGTTAAACCTACTTTACAACCATGTAATTAGTAAACTCAAACTTAAGTGCAGTCACGCTATGCTGACGACACCCAAATATTTATTCACATAAACGCGATCACAACACGTAAAACCTCCTTTATGAATGCCTCTTTTCAATCCACAGTTGACATAAGTACAACAATAATAATATGTTCTGGTCCTCCTATAACACATCTAAACCATTTCCTTTCCTTCCCACTATCACCTTAATTTAATCTCACCATTGACTTGAACTTAGGGATTCTTTTGAAAGGGGCCCCTAGGGGACCCTGACATCTATGGAAACAAGGCGGGTCACCGCACATGATAGAGACTCCAGACACGAGGTTGTATTCCCAAAGCTAGGGTTTTATTGCAAAGCAAAATTCTCAGTTGGCCAACTCGGTTTTACGCCCCGCGACGTGTATCTCTAGACCTCGAGGGATGCAAGAGAGTGAATTACGTACATCAGTTACATGTATACAAAATGCATATCAAACAATCAGCTATGACATGTTTAACACCCCCCTTTATTGGGTTTCTTTGAACTTGGTGTGATGGACATCTCCGACCACTATGACACCTTCAAACATCTATTCTAGTAACAATTTGCAATTTGAGAGTGCGAAGGCATCTTTCGGTTATTGAATAGAACACGGCGCTTCTGTTCTTGGAAGCGAACTACATACGGGGGAGGGGGTGAGGGGGGAGTTTGCATTCCGGACCTTGCCATCTATCAGGTGCTATTCGCGTCCTGGGAGCCGACATGCTCTAGCGGGCTCAGCAAAGGGGGGCCGTTAGAAAAGAATAATTCAAGCCTTTAGCGGTATTATTCTAACATATTCTACCATATAACGAGACTGGCTGGCAGCTGTGAAATGATTAAATGCCCTGCAGCTCTGCTTCAAGGCTACATTCGGGAGGGAGCCGGGCATTCTTCCTGGCGCTGCCTACGTTTGTGTTTCAGCAAACTCTTGTTATCCTCACGGCCCTGCGGCCTTGTCCTTTTCACATACAGACAACCATGTTTCACAGTCGAGCAGTGCAAGCGGAAAATATACTGCGAAGCAATAGGAACAGAAAGCAATGAGCAATGGTTAGAAAACAAAATGGCGATTCTTGTTACATCAAAATGGCCGCTCATTGGCAAACTCGAAAACCTATATTTTGTCATATCGTGCATGAGACGGTTGGCCCACGGCCACCAAAATGCGTTTGCGGTCTCAAAGTAGAGGTATCCGTATTTCTAGACTGACACTTTTGGATGACATATTTGTAACACCCCCTACAGAAGATCCTCAGCGCAAGAAGCCATGCAGTGATACTTTCAGAGGAAAAGGGAAAAAAGTGCAATGTATCTTTACTCAATAAAATAAAAAAAATAAAAAAAGAAGTTGTCAACGCAAGCGGACCACCAGTGAAGGCAGTTGCTCAACCCCATCAGGAAGGGTTGAGATATGTTATTCTCCGCCGCAGCCTGGTCCTACATGGTGGCCGTCCACTGACAAGCAGGGTAGCACCTGAAATAATCACTGTCTCCTCAGCGCACCGCCTGTCACCACCAAGCCTCGGGTACTGTAGTTACTGGTGCTCCCCATTACGGGGAATGCCCAATGTGCACACCCTCCTAGGATGCATATATATTTTTTTGAAGTGGCTGCCGTTTGCCAGACGACCCTACAGGACTCCCCAGGCCGCCCCTTTCAGACATGGTGCGGATTGGAGTTTTGTGGGGGGCCCCAATGCTTCAGCCAAAGCCGGGCTGCCTCTGCCGTATGCAGCCCAGCAAAGTTAAGACTTTGTGTCCCCCCCCACCACACACACATGCTGCTGCTGCTGCTGCTGCTGCTGCTTAGTGCCAATCAAAAGAACTGTTTGTCTGCCAGAGATTCATCCATCACCACAAGAAACAGCAAGGGCCGCGAGACAGCCCTGGCCAGGCTGTCTCCAAAGGAAGGCCTTTTATATATATATTCTTTGTTTTTCTCTTTTACAGTGCACTCTATAGAGACTTTGTATATATTTTTGGGAACGTTTTACATTTTTAAAGAACTGTTCATATCAGCTGCTTAGGTTTACTTCATATTGTAAATAGGGTCTTGTGATTTCCCAGTTTATAAAATAAATCATTAAAAACCCCGACTAAAGAACTGTACATCAGCATTCCATTGACCTCCTTTCCTGTGCAGTTATACTAGCCACGTGTTTTACTCGTTAGTGGTTTTGGGAAAATCCATCCTGCCGCAACCTTTACCTTTCCGTTCCTTCTCTACTGCCCAACAAGGATCACACCAAAGTGACCTAGAACTCAGGAAAGCATGGTTTGGCGAAAGGTGAGAGGCAGGGCAAATGAGAAGTTAATACATGTGCATATTGTTGTGCCCACTGTGAGGGTTTAGAAGAAGAAACCCATCTCTCCCTGCTTCTAAGTGGCTTGCCCTGCCTCAAATCAGGAAATCTTTGGCAAGTTGTTAGAATGTCCATCAAATATCAAACCCTAACACTATTTTATTTTTATTTGGTTAGTTGATAAAATCAACCTTTCAAATATCAAACATAAAACCAAATAAACGAGTACAATCACATATAATACATCTTACAGTACCTTATACATAAGTGTTTTCAGGTCATATTTTCCAATTGGATTCAAATTAATACTTTCCTCACCTACTTGCGGGGAGACAGGGGGAATGCCTAGCACAGCTTTATTATGCTTTCAAAATTAGCCTTCTAGTTGCGGAAAATTGAATCTAAATACTTAACTATTGCAACTCTCACTGCCAATTTTGTACTCATGAAAATGTGCTGCTAAATTTTATATGAATCCGTTGGGCAATATAAAATGATTGTGTCATTTGTGATTACTACTATACAATGCTGAAGTGTTTCTTTTTGTGATATCTTTACAAAATCGACAAAAATGTAGCTCCTGTGGAATTAGCTTCCTCCTAGCCATCACATCTTGGGTGTGCCACAAATTGTATCTAAATCGCAAATATTGTTTGCCTATATACAGAGATGGACATTTGATTAGATAGTCAGCCATTGTTCGAATGCCCTCAAGAATAACACCACTAGATTTCCAGGATGAAAGTTCATTAAGGATGGGAGAGAAAGAAGGCTGCAAACACATCAAGGGTACATGGCACGAGAGGAGGCACCACAATATTCACAGACAAACATTGAGCCTGAAGCTCACATGCAGATGCCACCCAAATGAAGGAGAACTATGTACCCTGATGCCATTGAAAACACCAGCTTTGATGTTGCCCCAAAAAGACGCAGAAATAGACGTCTCCCCAAACTGGATGCACATTGGAGGAAGAAGAGGCCACTGAAGCGGAGTGGGGTGAAGAGGAGGATATGACCTGGAACATGAACCAACCCAGAAGGAGCTCAAGCGACCTGAGGGGGCTGGAACCACAAGACACCCATCAGCATGTAGGGGCTTCGAGTATGTGTGGTTCATGTCTGGACCAGAGGGGGAATTGTTGAGGGGGCATCAAACCCCCCCACAACCAGCACACCACCAACATGGCAGATGTCACTCACTGAAGCAGCCCCACAGACCATAACCGGATGACATCACCAAAAGAGGGAGCATAACTGAACACACACGTAGAGGCATTAGCTAGTTGCAAAAGTACACACATTAACTGCTCACTGACGCCTAAAAGCAACTAACATGAGCAGCCATAAAAATAAAGATGGAAGCCACAGCTGCATTGAAATGAATGGAAGGAAGTGGAAAGGCTCTAACACAGGGAGAGGACTGACACACTGATTTCCCGGAGAAAGGCAGACAGGGCTGGAAGTGCAGCTATTGTGCCCAGCCTTGCCAAGGACACAGAGCAAGTGTTTCGAGTCAACAGAAAAGATAGAACACCTGCAAGGGCAGAAGGCTGAAATTATTCATAAGTGCAAGCAGAAACACTCAATTCTATGGTCCCTACACACGTGATCTGAACCTGGGGAACAAGGCCCATTCATCCGAGGCAGGCAGAAACTGTTGTTCCCAACAAACTGAAGAAAGAAGATGCAAAAATGTAACACAGCATGATGCTGGAGGCTGGAATGTCCTTGCTCAGGGCCAAAGGAGTCAGAGAAGTGGTAACGTTAGTGGGTAGAAGGCAGTACTATGAGGCCATTCTCCCCACCCTTCATTGTGGTCATCTGCTGGTAATTTTCCTAAGTTTAGAAGGCCCACACTGGCCTCCTGTGGGTGGTACCTGGTGGAGCTACCCGATATGCCAGCCCAGTTAGACCATCTTTCCCCGATAGGATGTAAACCTGTCTATACTGTTCACCCAACCCCATCTCGCTTAAGGTCCACAAATGTACCTTTTGGTTGGGATGTAATGGTGGAATAAAACCTTGCTACCAGTCTAATGAACTGAGAGTGCATTTGGAAGCTGCAGAAATCAGTTTGCCTATCCCCGCTTTTGAATGTTATTCATAAAAGCAGTAATTTGTCAGATTTCTGGACTCCGTTTCTTGGGCACAGGGAATATCCCTCCAGCCAACCTCTGGTTTTTAATTACACTTCACAATCATGAAAAAATCTTTGTTAAAAAGATACAATTTAAAATGGCATACAGTAAAATTCAAATCTGTTTTTGATTGATAACCAACTGAACGCAAATCTGCCACAAAGCAAAAAGCCTGGTTGTATCAGAAGCAGCAGTGCGTAGAAGGGCAAATTGGGCCAAGTCCTGTAGGTATGCAGCAGGGTGGGGCCATTGGGCCTGCAGCCGGCAGGGCCCAAGTGGGTACAGTCCACAGGTGAACATTTCATACATGGTAGGGTATGCCAAGTGTAGGCATGCAGCGTGTGCAGTGCATGGGTGAAAGGCTCCACTTTGCTTGAAACATTGCAGGGCGCAAGCTTTTACAAGAGTGTGGGGTAGAACAGTCAGTCAATGGCATCATTTTGGGTTAATATTTCAGTCCACTTAACACCAATGGGCCCTCGGAAATGAAGGCACTACCAACAAAAATATCTTTGTGTGTTCCATTTTTTCACACCGTTTATACATTCACTAATACTTTATGATATGTAGCAGCGCCAGCAAATACGTTAGAAAAGTAGAGCCTTATCATAGTTGCCTGAAGTGATAGTTAGCAGCACACAGTTACAGAAGACATCAGTGGTAATACATAACCAACAGTAAAATATTGCCAAAGCCAACTCACCTCTCAACGTTTTCCTCGACAAGGGGAAATCGCAAAACCTAGTTATCCCATCAAGATGAATCTGAAAAAGAAACATGTGTATTAAAGAAGGGCTGCCTCTTCCTCTGTGGGCCTTCCGCCCATTCCATTATGCAATGCCTGTGCTTGTGCATCCTGCACATGTGTGCAGACTATATGGCCCAGCCCAGGAACCAGGTTTTAGGGAAATACCACAAGCTGTTCAACCCTCAGAAAGAAGGAATCAAACTGACACAGGTCAAGTGCAAAGTAAATCGAACATCACATGACTGATTAAACAAAAGAACAACATGCAGCCTAGCTAGCACTTGTTTCAATGACTCGTCACTGCGTAGGTTTCTGCCCCCGATATTAGTAAGTGAAAGATGAGAAAGGCATGTAATCTTCACCCAACAGCTGAAAAACCTAGAGTTCATGAACAACTGATACAATGTGGGAAAATAAAGAGGAACATTGAAAGATAAGGGGTCTGAAGCAAGCAGAGATGCCGATTTCCTCATGATCAAAGAGTTCATTCAAGTGGGGAAGCAGAGATTAGGGTCCAGATATTACTGCTCCAAAGACAGCAGCTTGCACTTCAGCTCCCGGCTTTCTTCTTCTTATAAATCGTTTGGATTATAGCACTTCACAATGGTGTTCAACCTAGTTCTTAACAATCCCAAATTTGTTGGCTAGGAAAATCGCAGAGGAGAAAAGATACCTATGCAAGATCACACAATTTTCGGAATAGGAAGAGAGCTGGGATTAAGATCGGGAGCAGTTGGGTCGCGGGGGAGGGGGGGTGGGTAGCAAAATGACGTTATGCAACCCTTGATGCGTAAAACAGGACATGAAGTGACATCAAATGAAGGTCCAGTGTGTGCTTTTCAGCAATTTTTATTGTAAACCTGACACTGCAGCATGTTAAGTGGCAGAGATTGGAAAGACAAAATCCAACTACCGAATTGAGGTTACTAAAGGCTTTCAGACTTAATAGATCGGTATATAGTAGGTCTTATACTGGATGAACGGAAATAGTATCTCAAAAGTTAAATCAAAAAGTTATAAACTTTTGACAATTTGTATAGACTTTAATTGCATTTCAAAATACCCGTTGTAACGAAATGAACTCCAAACCAGAATGTGTAGTTTCACCTGCTGTACTCCTCAAGAGGAATATAAATGCCATACGACAGTCACCTTTACAACAACAGTGTTCTAGTTTAGACTAAGAACTGTTAAAAACGGCTGCCCAGTCTACAACAGTAACTACCAGTAAAACAAATGATATGGGGCAACGGTTGAGGCCACAAGTGTTACAAAGACAGTCGCTCTTGAAGGTGAAGTGTAGCTTATTTTTTCATGTTTTTTTTAGTCTGAAAGAACCCCACGCCGTAGACCCACGGCACACTCCCTCTCCCTCCTTCAACTGCCCTCCTCCTACTTCCAGACTCCCCTCTCCCATAGCCGCCCACCCTCTGAGGACCCCATGTGGTGCTGGCCATGTTCCATATTACAACACACCCACAATTTGAGGACCGAAATACATAGGTGTATAAAAACCAGAAGAAGGATCTAGAACACAGGAACAGCAACTGGGAAAGGAAACATTTCTAAAGAAAAATGGCATTATAGATCAAAGTAGTAACAGTAACCAATAGGACAATCGTCACCTGATTTCAAATGAAATTATAGAGGTCCCTATGCTAAAACAATCATCTCACCTGTGGGGGCGGTACCCTAACCCCATTACCGAGTAGGCCCTTTCGCCCACCTGTTATAGCACCATCTTTCCTTCCTGGTGATTCTTGGGCATCTTGGGTTGGGGTCGACTCCACGTTTGACCTTTCACTATATGGGTCCACCACCTCGGATTTGGTTATTCCATTTCCTCTCACACCTTTAGTTACTGCATAACTCTGTGCCTATTACAATGTCGCCCATCATCCAAACCGATATGGTGCGATCCACCCTGTACTACCTTATGTGGTTCCAAATACACTGATTGTTCCTTACAAGAAATATCAACCAATTACCTGGATGTGCTGGCCCGCCGTGCCCTCGACTCCTCATACTTCTGCTTATATGCATACTGTTATTTGTGTATTTGAAAGTCATCCAATGCGATCTATCCCCGCCACCGTAAAGGAGATTTATCATGATTATGCTTCATCCCCTCTCCTAGTGAGACCCCCAGCACTTGTTGCTGGACTTCTGGACCTTTTTCCTTTGTATCCTGAATGAGTGGAGCCTTCTACTCATGCATTCTTATGGGCTCTGTCTTTTTGAACTCTGTTCTCTGTGTTTCACCTTTACTATGTAGTCTACTTTCCTCCATATCTCTTTTTTTTTCATAACATTTTATTGGGTTTTACAAGTATGCATTATACACAACAACGATGTATACCGAAGGTGTCTACTCAACATCGACAACAGTGCAATGTTCATTGGTAATACCAAAACAATAATACAATTTGTGCCAAGGGATAAACTTGATCATATGGCTGGGGCCTTGTTTATATTTGTCCGTACCCGACCTTTTCACAAAATTAGAGACTGGAGGCCTCCATGTCTTCAGGTTTCCCTCCTGTAGCTTGGGTTTAGTAAACTGCACTACCTTGTAGCCATCTGGATAGCGGAGGCCTTCTAGTGAGAGCTGGGTACTTTGCGGCGTAGTCCAAGAATGGGGCCCAGATGTTTAGGGCTTTATTCAAGAAGCCTGTCCGGATTGCTGTAAACTTTTCGGCAACGGCTATGTATCAACATTTGGACCACCAAAGTGCTACTGAAGGGCCTTCTGCGTTTTTCCATAGCCGGGCCATCGCGACTTTTGCTGCCAGAAGGAGGTGCGTGCACAGGCGAGGTAACGGCCCGAGATCGGGAACGCCCCTCCCCCTGTATCGCCCAGGAGGATTATACCCGGGTCCCAGGGGATGGATAGTCCGGTGATTTCCTTAATATGGTTCAATACCTCTTTCCAGTATGCCTCTGCTTTCGGGCAGGCCTAGACCATGTGGAAGAGGGAGTCGGGGGGGGGATGTACATCCGCGCCAGCAGGACACGGGTATGTCCAGGTTGGCCCAGTTTAGTTGAACTGGGGTGACATTAATGCATCTGTGTTTTGTCCTTATGGGCAATGCTGCTGGAAACCCTTTGGTTTCTCCTTCGAGATTTTTTTTTTATGCTTACTTACTACTGTTATTAAGGATAGAGGGATACTTTGTATCCCTCCTAAAACTGTATACTTTGCGAGATTGGCACACACCACCATATGTGGAGTGCCAAAGGAATACAAAGTATCTCCCTTGTCTCTGCTCTTGTGATTTTTTTAGTCACAGACAACCCCCTAGTTATGGCTGGTGGCAGTGGACGTGTTCTACCAACTATTGTGCTATTTGTTTTACCACACACTGTATTCAGTCTTGGTTGTGCACAATAGAGTCACCTATGTTCTAACATGGTAGCTCCTTCCTTTTCTCACCATTTCTAGAGTGGTTGTCCTTTGTTAGCCCTTCTTCTACCATTCTGGGAAGAGGAAGTCTGTGTGTGTGTGTTTTGCCTTTGGCAGGAACGCTTGGGTGTCCCTGCCTAGGCTTCAGTGTGTCTGGGCAGGCAGGAAGGGGGGTGGGGGGGTTGTGGTTCACTCTCCTGCCCTTTGTCTGCCCGAGCGCCTGAATGGAACCACCTCCCACTGGGGGTCTGGCTGTCCTGATTGGACAGCCAACCGCCCCTTTCTGTAAAATGCTGAGAGAGACTGCGGAGGAGTGTTTGCTGAAACTGAATAAAAGGTGAGGTTCCTGAGGTGAAAGGCAAGTCGACCATTGGTACTTGAAGTAACCAAAGAAGACAACGACCAGAGTTGCCTGCAGACCCTTTGCAACACCCTGAAGTTCCCACTGCTGTCCTGTAGGGATGTAACGGTAGACCGGTATACTGTTAAAGATACCGTGAACAACTTAACTGAACAATAATAACCGTCACGTTGTTTATACAGTTATACCGTTAAGTGTGCTTTTCAATCTGATTTGGAAAGGCTGCAGTAAGCAAGTGCTGCGCAGTCTTGGTCTTGCACTGTTGGATGTGCGGTCTGCCAAGGGGGCCTTGTTTTGCAGACAAGAGCATAGGGAAAGTGAGGCCACATTAGTAAATGCAGCTTTGCTGCTGTGACCGCTCTTTATCTATGATCAGTAGAGTCGGGTCAAAGATCAGCCGACTTTGCACAAATTGTGTTGAAAGCTGCCCAGTGCCTGAACCTTTGTGTTTCCTATGCGAAGCTGGTAACGATGAGCTGACTGACTGGCTCTATAAGCATATCAAAGACTCCAGTTCATAGACTCCGCCAGACGTGGATTTCATGGGCAAACTAGAACAAAGTTATTTTGTTTCAGGCATTATTTATTTGAAAGGCAGCATACAGATTATAAAGGTTTTCACAAAGTCATGCTGCTCCGCGCTACAGGTCAGATCATCTATGGTGATTGTCCCGATTTTCAATTTGCAATTAGCAAGACCACAGGGACATCACGAGGGTGAGCTAAGGGCCTGAACTGAAAGTGAGCATTTTCTTTTTCTTTTTGTTCTTATGTAAACAAATGTAATAAAACGTTCAATGACTTGCAAAACAGTGGAGCCAGGAGCAGTTTGCTTAGCAACCACTCAGCGCCAGCAGCAGAAATGTATCGATTCAGCCTGGCCATCATGTGCCATTAGTTCAGTAAGTTAAGGACCTACAACACTGAGCAAACACACATTGGAACAGCTCCTGTTCTGGCTGTGCAAATTGTTAAAAAAAAAAATAAGACGGCCAGTGAAGTCATGCATATCAAATTCCTCTTCCCAAGGTTTAGATTCAAGGAACTTAGGTTTCTCATGCTCATGGACCGGATAGCCATCCAGTTCTGTTTCAGCTTAGAATTCTGGGATTTGTAGTTGTCCCACAATTTGAAAGATGGGGAACTACACATCCCAGAATTCAAAGGTGGGAATGAACTGGATGCCCTTCTGATGCATGTCCACAAACAACTTTAGCTCTGTAGACCAGGCATGGACTGGCTTTTAGGGCAATAGGCCCATGGCCGAACCAAAAACGCGAAATGCTTGTGTGGGCCAGTTTTTTGGGTCAAAGTGGGACACTTTTTTGGCCAAAGTGGGCCAGTTTGATGAGTGACTTCACTATGCGGCTAATAGTTTTGACCACTGTTGCTGAATAAATATTCTTTTAAATGTACAGTTTGCATCACATTTTATCAAAAATCTCCCCCTTGGGTACTATTCAAACAGTGTTCCAAAAGGAATGAATTCCCATTTGCAACTGTGTGCCACTTTTATGTTGGTGCCCGAGACAATTTAATGCCCCCGTCCAACCCTGCTGTAGACTGTGTGAACACTGGGTCGATCAGTGCTTTCTGCTAGTAAATAAACTGCCCCCGCACTGTCCTCTGTGTAGATGTGCACATTGGCACTAGAGTTGTTGCTTCGCTAAATCCTTCACCTACCTGCCTTCTGCATATGGCACTATACTCAAGCAGGCAGGCCAGATTCTACATTCAATTTGAATTATCCAGAGCAATGGGGGTGCAATATTTCTTAGGTCTATTCTCAATTTGTGACACCACCCATGAAAGCCTTCCTCCCTCTGAACTCGCATCACAAGGGTCCTAATGCATTCAGACCATGGGAAAACGGTAATGACGGAGCTGTGGTGTGGTGGTGGTCTGGGCCATATTTGTGCCGATATGTATTTGAACTTTGCCATTTTCAAAGGTTTTCTTTTTGCCACTATCTTTAAGAAGGTAAATGAACATGTATTGCAAGAATCAAGAAAGAAATCAACACCGCCCACTGAAAGCTGTCCTTTTAGGATTACATGGTCAGTGGCGACTCCGATATCAGACCTTCATAATAAACCAGGCAGATGGTAAACAATCTATAGTGATTAGATCACTATGCAACCTTTGGGTATGTCTAGTGTTGGTTATGACATTTTGACAAAAGAAACACAATGACACAGGCTTTCAGACCGCACATGAGTGACCTTTCCCCTTGTCAAAACAAACTTTATGTCGCAGTGCGGGGTCATGATGCCCATTCCATGTGGTTCCAAAAAAATGCAAGTCAAGGCCAATTTTCAAAGCGATGACCTGCGACTGAGCAGCAAGCTCATTGCTCAAAATGTGCATTAGAACACTCCCACTAGTCCCGCTTTCATTCAAGGCGATCAACGAGTGAGCGCCATGAAAGACCAATTTTGCAGCCGCCTTAGATTCCTGAAGGATCAGCTAAATAGGTGCAGAAACAAGTTTCAAAATGCTCCCTTGCTACAGCTGGAAACTGCTGCCTGCATATTCGTAAGTTAACTAAAAAGCATTTACTTAATGCTAAATTAAAGAACTTCAAATGCAAAAAGGCAATGTAAAAAAAAAGTTATTTTTTTTTGTTGGTACAAGTAGTTTCAGTTGGAGCAGTTTTTAATGCCATTCCGTAAACCACACATGCCGGACACAAAATCAATATGTTAGCAATAGAAGAATAAATACAGTGCCAAAAAGGAAAAGGATTTACTTTGGTTTTGCGGCTTTGGGGTTTATATATTTATAATGGATAATATTTTCTAAACGTATGACAATGGGGGATTTTGCTGGTTCTATCATTCAATTTACATATAATAAGTCACACCACAAAATTCACTTATCTCTGCGGGTATTCCCTGCTGCCATACCAAAGGGTAACATGTCTGTGATTACTGAACAGCTTTTGGCCCACAAGTAAACTAAAGGCTGTAACGTAAAGAGAGAGTGCGTGTGTGTGTGTGTGTGTGTGTGTGTGTATGCGCACAAGCGCATACTACCATCAGCCTCCATTGATCTGTGGCATGAAGATTATCAAGATGGCAACATGTTCATCTTCCCAGTAGCTAGTGGGGGAGCTAAACGCCTAAATGGCCACTTAAGAAAAGCTATTCCGTTTGCTTTGCCAGTCGCAGCAGGGCTTCCACCCCCACCCCCCTCCTCTCCACATGTGTTCTTGTGTTTGGTGGAAGCAAGGGGTGGCATTTCAGTGGAAAGTATGTTGAAAAGCCCAATTCTGGCCCTGGGTGCATGGTTTTGTTTGTGATGATAAATCTGACAATTTAACCTTTTAAGAAAATATTTGTTAAGATTAGTTAACGCCACCTGCTATACCGCGATAACCATGATATACCGTCATTTGGCAAGAAGGTTATCGTACCGCCATAAAACTAATACTGTGACACCCCTACTGTCCTGTTTGCATTTTCGATGCAACCGAGGAGCTCTGAAGAGGACGATTCCTTCCCTTTGGCTGGTGCGACCAACCAGCCCTGAAACAAACTACAATCTGAGCCATCTCTCGAGGTGCTGTGCCTTTCCAGAGCTGCAGACCGCGAATACCAGGAGACCTCTGACCCAATCGTAGTGTATCATTTTACCAAAGCCAAATCCATCCAAGTCTTTACTGAGCTCCAAGTGAACCTTCAGAGACACAATCTGACTCATCCTAGTCCCATCACCAGGGTGCAGGACTCCAGGAATCGAAGAAGATTGACTGGGCGAATCGTGTCCATTGTTGTGTTGCAGAAAAGGCCCAAAACCGCAGACTGACCTGAGAAGCTGAAGAAATCTGTGCCAGAAGTCCTCTCTCTCTCTAGACTTGTGCTGAGACATCCTGTTCATTGTCCTGCCTTTTGTCACCAGATCAAGGAATCCGTAGACCGGGTCCATCACTGCTGCACAGAGGAGAATCCGGTCACAAACATTTTTTCCAACCTAAGGTACTGTGGGGTGAAAAGGAATTGCTTACCTTAACCAAGAAGTCTCTCGAGAGTGTTGGAGTACACATAGAGGTGTCCAGGGTGGTCCACTTTCACCTCTGACCCAAGCTTGTGTGCCTATTTTCGAGCCCTTTAACAGGGTCTCAAACGGTGTGTTCTTCTAGCATCCTTACCTAGAGGATGAAGTGTCCACATGAACCTTTGCTGTTCTGCTGTTTCGTAAGACTTTGAGTCTCTCCAAACTGACTTTTGCATAGTACTTTCTTAGGAAACCCCCAAATAAACAGTACTGTATTCTTGATAGAACAACTGCCGAACTAAAATATTTCGGTGGTCCGGGCCAAGGAGGTGCCTAAAATTACTACATTCTTCACAACTGCATCTACTTGTAAGAGCCCCTAAATTTCAGACTACCTCAAAACGGGAGGAGTGCTCAAACTAACAGGCCTGCGAAAAGGAAGAAAAGCATCTATAAAACCACCACATGATAATATTTTGGTCTTGTTCCCATTTAGCTGCAAACAGTTATCTACCATCCATCTTTGCATCACTCCTAGGCAATCCTCCACTGCACTGCCTCCATCATGGTTCCCATGGAGCTCCACCATGATCCGAGTGTCATCCACATAAAGCTGGCACTCAAAACCGGATTCTTCTAGGATTTACATAAGATCAATAGGATTAGAGAGACTGGGCTTGGGAGGTGGAAGGCTCCCCCACTCCCCAAAGTTTGAGAGAAAGGTGCCGTGGAGGTCAGAAGGAGGACACAGACGCTGTGAAGACATTTTCACCATTTCATTTATTTAAAATAAAATAATGCCTACCTTTTCCTAGGTTTATGGGGTGTTCCCTACCTATTTTACCAACTAAGGCCCTCGTCAGTCAGAGTGAATGTCCAAAACAAGTCTGTCCACTGTCCAAACTAACTTATCTGACCCTACCACAACTATAACTAACTAAGCCAGGAGAATTACTCCCTTCTCCTGGGTGCTGTTTCTCTTCATCTGCGTTTTCTTTATTATATTATATTATTCTACTCAAAAGGTCATATGTAAATAGTGTTTGCGTATCCTTTGGACCAAGTTCTGCAGTTCGTTTTAGGTGACTGATCGCTTCCTTGTCCTCTTAAGTAGAGATCATCTTTGTTCTGCTCAAGTTTCTTACCCCTCTATTGTAGGTCTCCTGACCCCCTTGTATATGGTTCTCCTCTCGGGAATGTTGGTTGCTCAACTTTCAATTATAGTTCACCTCTTCCTGGGGTGCTCTTTCATGTATGATATTTATCTTCCTGACATCACAGGTCTGGACTCCACATGACTTTGGGATATGGGTTGACCTTTCTCTATTCCCAAGGCAATAAGATTCTCATTAATATAGTTTGGACGTAATAAGATTCCAATTCTATTCCTCCTCCCTTATGTTGGTTTCCTATACCTCTTTACCCCATTAGATCAGTTCCGAGGTGTTAAGCTTTCATTTCCATTACTGTTCCACTCTGCAGAGTTTGGGTTTCTCATTATCGCATAAACACAGTTCAGGTGAAATAGGATTCCAATTCCATTTCTTTCCCATTCTGTGCGTTTCCCGTTTCTCTGCATCTCATTACTACAGTCCTGATTCATCTGCCTGTTTCCAATTCTCTTTACATTAGTACTGGGATGGGTTTCGTTCAACTTCTACAGAGTCCCTTTTAACTTTCCGGTATTCCCGTTCCCCATATTACCTTCTGTGTTCAGGGGTAATGTAGCCGGTGCATGTAGGACTTTGTACTTCCTCTCGGTTTCTTGGAACCTCTGCAGTTCACTTTGCACAATGTTCGTTTCATAGGCGTCCCGCTCTCGCCTTGTGGATATATCTGTTGCTGGGACTCACTTCGGGTGCGTCTTCCTCCCGCAGGTGGTGCTGGCGTTGTTGTGCGGGCCAGCTGCCCAACACAATTGCTGTGTGGTCATACCACCACCAAACTCTCGGTTCCAACTTTGTTTGGATTTTCTCTGTTTTCGCACGTTGGTCTCCCAGCTCACACGTTCTGCAACAACTTCCCCTCCTTCTTCTCTGTTACGTACAAGGTGCTTCCCCTGATATTCTCTGCTTCCCACACTCTCTCTGCTTTCAGCCTCCTCTCGCTGATTCTTTGGTTTATCATCCTTTTTCAGCATCCTCAGCATAGTCCATTGGAGACTCAGTTTCTTGTTGTTGATAATATAGGTTCAATGTATCTTCATGAAACTTGCAACGTTCTGATGTATTCAGTAAATCCATATTAGCCATCACTTGGAGGGCATCAGAAGTTCCTCACAGGAACAGAAGTCCTTGTCCCCAAAGGGGGTTGGTGGTGTGGGAGTCTCTCCTGATGAGGTCCCACTTGTCTCGTCCCCTAGGGAGGGTGTTGCAGGATGGAAGGCTGTGCGAGAACAGGATGAAGACTTCCACAGCTGAGAACAGTAAGACTGAAGAGCAACACAAGAGGAATGGACAGACAAAGTATGCAGAAGGGGATGAGAATCAGGAACATGCAGGGGAAACAAGAAAGAACCAGGTGGCCAGAAGGAAGAAGAAGCATGCAGGGAATGTTGACATGCAAGTGATGAGACGTTCTGAGCCGGAAAACCTTACCAGTTTAATACCATACATCCTGAATGATCTGCATCTCGGCATTGCGTGCCATCTTGTGGAAGGTGTATGACATCACTGCATGACTTACACAGGGTCCTGTGGCCGCTATCTTAGTAAGAGCAGGAGAGAGAGCAGTCCTGAGGCTTCATGAAAGGCACCACTGGTCTCAATGGGAGCAGCACCGATGAAGGAGCCACCAGGGTTGCATGACAGTATGCCCCCACCCAAAGGGGTAGATATCAGGTTTTCACGGGTGTCGCAGATGAAATTGGCAGACCAACTTCGGTGCATGCACATGGGAGGCAAGTTCCCAGGGCTCATAGTCCTTTTAGTCAATGAGGTACTGGAGTCTGCCAAAGTAATACCAGGAGTCGCAAATTTGCATGACCTTGTATTCAGGGTTTCCACCCAGGAACACAGACGGTGGGGCGAATTGGGCTTTAGTTGCAAAACATGGAAAACAGAATGGATCTGAGACAAAGATACAGGGAGATGTAGGGAAAAGGCTGCAGGGTTGATGCGTCTGATGATAGGAAAAGCTCCAAAGTATTTTGGGGATGATTTAGAAGGAGTCACTCTAGGAGGAAGGTAACAAGAAAATAACCAAACCCGATGACCCACATGAAAAGAATACTCCTTTCTCCTCTTATCAGGCGTTTTGTGACTGCTGCACAGATATCCTATTAGGACCGTAGATCCACAGACGAATGCTGTAATCCATAGAAGCGAGTGTAGGGAAGATCGGGGGATGGTAACCATTAAGTGCAATGGAAAGGGCTGTCTTTGATAGAAGCGCAAGTGAAATTGTGATATGCAAACTCTATGGTGGGGAAAAGATCAACCCAGTTGTCACCATTGGCAGAGGAGAATCAGCGCAATATTGCTCCAGTGTTTGGCTCAGACGTTCAGTCTGACCATTGGTCTGCGGATGCTAGCCAGACAAGAGCACTCTTATGTAAACCGAGGTTCTTGTAGTGATGAAACCAGAATTTAGAGATGTACTGAGATCCACAATCAGATAAGACGGAATCAGGTAGGCCATGTGAACAGAATTGGTCATGAAAAAGCACACTAGCTATCACAGGCTGGGAGGATAGGCTAAGGGGCAACGTGTTTGTCTTGGAAGCAAGACAACGCATAGCAACACAGGTTTGAATCCAGTAACTGATATCAGGTATTAAGTGGGTTATAAAAAAACTATTCTAGTTAATTAGCAGTAGGTAGCTTTTTTAATAGGGAAAAATGTGCCAATTTGGGAAATGAATCCAAAGTGACCAAGATGGCCGCGCAACCTTTGGAAAGGGGTAGCTCCACAATAAATTTAGTGGAAATGTGTTGCCGGTGTTGGGTAGGTAAGGGATGCTGTTGTAATTTCCCATAGGGAGAACCTGGGTTCCCCTTAAGACTTGTTGGGAAGGAACCAGGTTCCTCCCACACCCCCATGCCTTTTAGAGTCAGACAAGACCTCTTTTAGGTGCTATAATGGAATAGGGGGGTGGTGGGGGAGGGGCACTGGGATTTCTCTCATGCAAATATAAATCACATACACAGAAGTGGGCAGGCACTGAAGAAGGCAGTTATTGATTAAATATAAGGCGCAATTAACTATTAGCTGAATAGATTTGTATCGTCAGATCCAAGGCATTGTAAAATCTTAGTGCGGTAGGGAGGCAAACTCCCCCCCTCCTTATGAGAAGGAATGTAGCATGCGAGTTAAAAATGGATCACAGGCGCTCATACAATGTTTCATCACTATGGCCATGCATTGGCAGCACACTGACTTACCAGCCGTCTACTGTCCGTCAAGGGTCCATGCAGGCTAAGAATAGGAATTACATGTTCTGTGTGACAAAATGCAGAATGGCATATATTAAGGGTGGAGGAGATTTCAGGACCAGATAAAAACATGAGTAGAATGAGTGGAATATGGAGTACATAAAATTGTTCATAGGTAGCAAAATGAAGGAAAGCATGAGCTACAGTGTATTCTTACATACACTAGCAAAATGTAGGACAGCATGCCCTGACAAAAACCGCTGACAATGAAGAAAAGAAGGCTTTGGAGCATCCCATTATGGAAGAAGGATGGTTTGGGGTGAAGCTAGGGTCCATACCTAGTGACACCACCACAGCAAGATAGGACTATATAAACCCCTGCCTGGTACCACTTTGGCAGCAAGGAACGGAAGGAGGACAGGAGAAGACCATTCAGGCAGCAGAGTCCATTGCTACCATCTTCATTTATGTAAGATGAAACTGGTTATTCTTACAAGATAGACGTTTTGCCTTATTTCCCTAGAAGGGTACATTTATTATGGTGTGAGCTTAGTTGGGGGACACCCTTACAGATTGTAGAAAGGAAGCTATGTATTCCTCAACATCGGAATTCTGGTGTGGCCACCAGAAATGAAACCATATTGAGAGTACCCTTCGTGCCTCTGCGGACGAAAGGCAGGAAACTGCGACACATTCGAAGGACTTCAGATTAAGGAATTGCTGTAGGCACACATAGTTGCTGTCCTTTGAACAAACGGCCATCTCCACCAGACATATCAGGATCAGCAAGGAGAGTGTCCAGACTTCCAGGTTCCAGTGTTTTCAATGCTTGTTGCGTCTTTGGTATAAAAGTCATAGCCATAAGGGTGAATATGGAAAAATATGTTGTTTTTTTTTACTTTCTTTATTGATTTTCGAGTAACAACAAGAAAACAAACCAGCAGTACCCTTTACTTCATCCCCTCTCTCACATACCCCCTTCCCCGTACCCTGACTGCACGACTCGCAGTATAACCAAGGATCTACATTCATTTGACGCCCTTCGTTGGTTTCAAGACAGCCAAGTACTGGAATGTCTTTGTTTTGTTACTTGTTCATCAGCAACCCTGTATTCACGACCTCCTCTTGCTCGGACTATATGCAGCCTCATGAGCTTATTGCAGGTGACTGTGCTTCCAGGTCGGCATCCGCTTGATATTGTCTGAAAGGAGGCCAGTAGTCAATTGGGCAACTGGTTACTGGGAGCGTTGTCGCATATCTGGTTTCTCCGAGTTCACACATTCTCATGTTATCTATCCAGGATGTAAAACGTAGGGGGCTTATGTTTGCCCCACGTTGTGGCCACGATGTACCTGGCAGTTACTGAGGCCATTCCCAGCTGTCTCTTTTCGCATCGGGACCCGCCCTCAATCAAAGCCAAGAGCCAAAGAGCAGGTGAGTAAACCCGAGTTGAGGGAAGCATTACAGACATTGGACCCTCAATTTTTTCCCAGAACGATCTAATGCGGGGGCAGTCCCATGCCACATGATAAGAATCTGCTAGTTATTTGCCACATCTCTTGCAAGCTGGGGAGCTACCGGGGTAAAACCTGCTTAGCTTTAAAGGGGAGTAATAGACTTGATGCAGAAACTTGTAATTAATCAATCTGTATCGGGCATTCAGTGAAATAGGACGGATCTGCATACAGATGTGTTTCCATTGGCCCTCACACATCTGGTCATCTAGGAAGGTCTCCCATACTACCTTGTACGTTTACCTCTTAGCCCCTCTCCTGTTTCTAATAATTTTATATAAGGTTGAAACCAGTTTATCGGAGGTCAGGGGTTTACCCACATACTGATGTCTTTAGTATCCCTCCGAGTCTATAATACTGGAGCAGAGTTATCGCATCTGAATCGCATCTCATCCCACTGCACATACCTCCCATCCTGTACTAGGTCACCTGGGGTCTGTGCCCCTAGTTGTTGGGACTGATCCCTGAAGGACTTCATATGTGAGCGGGATACCAACAATATTATACATCGGTAAGTCAGGATGGTAGCGGGGGCAGCCTCTAGTAGATGACTTACCCGCTACCACGCTTTGCATGTCACAACTATAGGCTGGACCTCACCTCTCTGGGCTGTTCCTCGGTTTCCCCAAAGCATACCCATTAGGTCATCTGAGATGGATACCGCTTTCGCCATAAGGGCGTGCAGAGTTAAGGCTTGGGGGATTCCATCCCGATATATACTGTAGTTGCGCTGCGAGGTAATACAGTTGTATGTCAGGGTATTCCATCCCACCATGTTCATATGTGGCAGCAAGGGTATCGTATGCTATTCAGGGTTGGTTGCCAGCCCCCACCAGTCTTATCTTCCTAGTGCGGGTCCAGTTTTGGGTGGGTGGCCTTATTGGCACGTTATTAAAGATGTATAGCAATTTGGGCAATATGACCATCTTAGCTAGGGCGATACGGGTGGCTTGGGAAATAGGAAATAAAATCCACAACTCAACCTTGTGTTCCAGGGTTTCTAGTACCTTTATATAGTTGTCCTTATATAGCACTTCAACTTTTGTGGAGACCATGATACCTAAATAGTGCAACCCTTGGGGGCACCACCTGAACTCATCGCCCACATCGGTATGCTGTACTCCCGGGTTAGGGGAGGATTTCGGATTTATTGCAACTGATTCCGAGTCCCGATAGTTCCCCAAATCTGATCACCTCTCGCGTTATAGGGACTAGGTTTTGACTGAGGTATTTAACATAAAGCAGGATGTCATCGGAGTATAAGGATATAATGGTACGAAAGGAATTCACGGAGATCCCTCGTTGCGCATGCAATTCCCGAATGTGACATTCCAAGGGCTCCAGGGCTAAGGCAATTAGGATTGGGGAGAAAGGGCAGCCCTGTCGGGTGCCCCGCGTGGGGTACATGTATTCCAAGACCATTCAGTTCATATGCACTGCAGCTCTAGGAGCTGTATATAATAGTCTAACTCTGCTAATATACGTGAGGCCGAACCCGGACCGTCGAAGTACCTCAAAAAGAAAGGGCCACTCAACGGAGTCAAAGGCCTTCTTGGCATCGAGGGCCGCTATCACCATTGGTATCTCAGGATTCACATTGTGCATTAAAGTGAATAGGCATCTCATATTATTCTGGGTGGAGCGGCCGGGAATTAAGCCAGCCTGATCAGGTAGAAGCAATGTCGGCATATGCGGTAGCAAACGATCTGTTAGTATCTTTGCCAACAGTTTATTATCGGTGTTGATTAGTGATAGTGGTCTATACAATGCTAATTGTCGGGGAGCTTTGCCAGGTTTTGGAAGCACAGTTACTAGCACCGATCTGGTCGACTCTGGTAGGGTACCTCCCGCCATGGCTGCCTCGTACTTACGTAGTAGGTGGGGAATGAGCAAGTCTGCGCATGCCTTGTAGAACTCTGCCGTTATCCCATCTAGCCCGGGGGCTTTGCCATTAGGAAGCAATTTTATTGCTTTGCGGATCTCCTCTTCAATGATAGGGCCATTTAGAGCGTCCCCGTATTCCTGGTCCAGCCAACCCTGTGCTATTTCGTCTAAATATTGTGTTAGTACATCGTGCCCAGAGTCATTGAGTGATGCATATAGCCGAGCGTAATACTCACAGAATTCTTTGTTAATCCCCTGCAGGTCCTTTATAATAGCCCCATTTTGACCAATGACTTCTGTTATGGGGGTGGTGTGTTGTTCCTGTCTGATAGCCTAGGCCAGAGTTTTGTTTGGGTGAGTCCCCTCCCCGTATTTGGCTGCTAGAATTGGGTCACCCAGGAATCTTTCCTCACTGGCCGCCAACTGTAGATGTTCTTCCCTATGGGCCTTCAGTTCTTGGCGGATATAGGGAGTGTCTAAGGCGCCCTGTTTGTTCACTAGCTCACGAATAGTGTCCTCTAATAGCCTCATGGATCTGCGAAGGGCTTTCAGCACCCCCCCCATTCCCCCCCTTATTTTAAGTTGCAGTACCCCCCCCACCCCCGATGTAGACTTTGAAAGCCTCCCATATTGTACCCTGGTCAAGTACCGACCCTTCATTAGCCTGGAAGTAGCTCTGTTTATCTTGGCTTATTTTGGCTTGGAACGCTACGTCCTTCAGGGCCAAGGCTCTAAACCGCCATCAGAGTTGACTGGGGGACCTGTAAGGTCCGAGAAACGCGCCAAAACTGGTGAATGGTCAGAGAGGGTTCGGGGGGGGGGGGGGGTATAACAGTTTCTGTGACTTTTCTAACAATGGCGGTGGTTGCCATAATGTAATCTATCCTAGATGAGCTGTAATGCACCCCAGAGAATAAGGTGTACTCTCTCAAATTAAGGTGTTCGCCCCGCCATATATCGTGGAGGTTGTGGTATGCAGAGATAGAGGACCAAGCCTTGGCCACTTGTGGAAGGGCCTGCTGCGATGTTACAGATCTATCTAGTCCGAATGTGAGAGCTAGGTTAAAATCACCCACCCAGAATCTCGTAGGTTGGGAACCTGTGTATATGTCTGGCACATTGGTAAAAGAAATCTGGGGTGTCAGCATTGGGAGCGTATACAAGGCATAAATTAGTTTTCAAAAATTGATTAGCAGAGTTTGCTAATGAAAATTCTTTTGATTAGCAAACAGACCCATTTGATTAGCAATTTTGTACTAATATTGTTATTGTCATACAAAGTTATTTGTACCCAAGAAACAAAATGGGCAACAATACAGCAGTTTTGCATACCGCTGAAATAAGACATAAAAGAGTCCGGCCTTGCAAATTCTTTAAAATTCAGCTAGACCTGCAGGTCCGGTAACTTAGTTTCCCTATTCAACCGAAGAGAAATGCATTCGACCCATAGCAATGGAGGACAACAAATTAATTTAAAATGTGATTAGTGTACAATGGTGCATGTCACTACAAACCCGCTTTGTTTGGTACACTGATGCCACCCAGAGGCCAGCCATGCCCAGTGAAACTTTTGTTTGACATTACCTGCAAACAAAGTAAATGTTACATAAATGTTTCAAACATCTCTTGCAAATGCTACTGGCCCGTCATAAAATGTAAACGACTATGCGAGTGGCCGAAAAGACTGCGAACCACAGCGGAGTGTCTACAAAATGTAAAAGGTTAGCTGCATGGATGGACACAAATAAATAGTTATGTTAAAAAAGGCTCTTGAAACAGTTTGCCAGCTGTCTCCTGCAGGCGGGAATATATAATGCAGTCATAATCATAAAGCAAAGCGAACTCTGAAGGCTAACTACAGTGTTTGGTATTGACTGGATCTGTAGATGTACACACTATATATATATATATATTATATTGGGTGGAGCAATTGATCACTACTTTGCGTAAGCATCTAGTTCGCTTTGTTTATTCATTTTGTAAGGGGACAAAGAGACTTAGCGTGGATTGCGTAGCAGGCGGAGAACTAAGCAAACTCAATGGAATATCGTAGTTTGTGGCAATCTCAATTTCAGGGTAGCTGGTATAAAGCAACTGGGTGATAATATAGAATGTCAAGGAGTAAAAAGGCTCTGAAAACCGTTTGGCCAGCTCCCGCAGGTGTTAATATATAATGTAATCATAGAGCAAAGTGAGCTCTGAAGGATAACTACAGTGTGTGGTATTGCAGCAGATGTGTCGATGTACAGTCTGGGCGGTACTATTGATCATTTTTTTGCGTAAACATCTAGTTAGCCTTTTGTATTCATTATTTAAGAGGAAAGAAAGTAAGAGACTAAGCAGAGTAGTAGGTGTAGCAGGAAGAGAATTGGTCACTAGGTGGAATATTCTAATTTGCTGCCATCTCACTTTCAGGGTAACTGCTACAAAACCGCTCATCGGATGAGCACCAGTTGCAAGATGTATGCAACCTACAGGTTACAGAACTAGGTTTGCTATCTAGTGCATTCGATCATGTGATCATGTACATTTTCAAAAGTGTTCACTCGTTAATATGATACAATCAAGCATTCTGTAACAACCTACATTTTAGGAATGGAACTGCAGGACTGTCTTTTAAAAAATATAAGGTTGACACATACTGGTCTTTGCCAGACAGCATATAAAAAGCAGCATCTCGATTATTTCTGGCTTGCAATTATATGTAACAGAAAGATGAATTCTTGCCTAGCACTCCCACACATGCCTTGGCACTTAAGAGTGGAGGAGATGATTACTGCTGCACTCTCTCTTCATTAGGACTTGAAGTGAACAGAGAAAAGAGGAGGAAGAGAGCACAGAGGGCAAGAGAGGAAGTGCAAGGCGAGGTGTGGTTTCATTGAAGAGGGCAACTTAAAGAGCTATCTTTGCTACACAAGTGTCCGTTTGATTAGCAAACGGACAGAATTGCATAGCAAATTGCCATGCGACACCTCTTATTAATATATATACCAAGGCATAAAATAAGTAGTAGTTCTATACCGGATAGTTCCCCTGCTAGGATTATGTACCGGCCTTCTTTATCTTGAATTTGCTTGTGGAGTCGATATTGTAGAGCCATGAATGTAGGTAGCCACCCCTCTGGAGTGTGTGGAGTAGGAGGAGTAGTATCTATGTATATCCCAGCCCGCCAATTTGGGGAGAGGTGCGCCACAGGCTAAGTGTGTCTCTTGTAGACATAATACATTAACCTTGTGGCTTCTACTAAAGTTTGCGATGAGACGAGTCGGTCTGGTTTGTGAGTCCCCTTACATTCCAAGACATTATTGTGAGCGTCTCCACTTGTTTCCCCCGCGCGACGGGTGAGGTCATATTACACGTGACATACTAGTAGCCAACATCGTGTCGTGAGAGGCATGATCATATTTCGTGATACCAACCCTGTTAAGGCCAGTGACCTTAACCTCCAATCTCCTCCTGGGTGACTTCAACATCCACTTAGACTCCTTAATCACGACCTCCACTCTCTTCCGTGACCTCTACACCCCCCTCTCCCTCTCTATTCCCCCCCCAGCCCTACCCACTTGGCTGGACACACTCTTGATGCCATCATCCATTCTGATCTCTTGCTCTCTACACCACTCACTACCACTCTTTCCTGGTCTGACCACACTCTCCTTTCCTCCCACCTGGAACCTCTCAGCCCTCTGACCGAACCTCCCCCCAGCTCTGCCAGCCTCGTTTGCAGACATTCATTCAATGAAGCAAGGCATAAAATAAGCGGCATCGCAATTTGAGATACAATACTGCTGTTTTGCTGTATATTTAATGAATCCTGTCGCACAAACTGCGATAGGATTCATTAAATATACAGCAAAACAAAGGATTGTGCCTAACCTCTGCCTCTACTCTGCCTGAGTGAGGCTGTGCACAGCATGCACTGCAGACGAAGCAGAAGCACCCGGGGCTGGGCTCATAACATTGTATCAATGTTATGAGCCCAGCCCGGATGCCAACGTCATCGCGTGAGAGGAGGATCTCAGTCCCCCTCTCACACTGGCTCTGGCGTTTTCGGAGGTAAGGAGCGCTTGAAGTTTGGGTGGGGGAGCCGGGCCCGGTTTGCATGAATATTTTATACTCGTAGAAGGCTTTAGAGAATATTTATTCAGCAACACTGTTCAAAACTATAATAGTCCAGTTGAGTAACTCTTCAAACTGGCCCACATTGGCAAAAAAGGTGGGCCACTAATTTGACCCAAATACAGGCCCACACAGCTTGCAGAAGGCCTTTCAAAAGGTCTTGTGTGAGCAGGCTGCGTTATTACTGCGGGTGCTAGCAAGTGGCTGAGAATAATATTTCTCCCGCCCATTTGGGTGGGATATACATTATTGCCAGCCACTCTCTAACACCCAACACTCGCAGTAATAACTCAGCCTGCTCACAGAAGGCCTTTTTGGTTAAGTCATGGGCCTATTGCCCTATAGGCCAGTCCGAGCCTGCAATGGTGCATGGAGGTTGGCTGCCGAATTTATCACGAGGCAGGCAGCCAGAGCCAGTAGGAAGCTTTACACTGGCCATAACTTTAATGTGAGCACTGCAAAGCGCATATTAAAAGCCCCAGAACGAAAATTGTGACTTTTATTGCTGTGCTTTGCGGACTGGAAAGATGGGGGAATTTGCTGGACCCCACTCCTCCCAGAGGCTCGAGTCCTCTTTAGTTTGTAAAGGCTAAAGGCCCCAATGCTGTTCCAGATTGCTGGGCTGGGTGTACTGTTAGCAAGTGGCTGCGCTAGCATTTATTTCTCCCACCCGTTTGGGTGGGAGAAATATAATTTTCACTCCATAGCGGGTGCTGAGGGGCCGTGTTGATTCTCGAGTCCCCCCCCCCCCCCAGAGTGAGTGTGCATTGTTGTGGGTAATGAGTTGCTTTTTGACTATTTTGTAGGAATTGGTCTGCAGTGTAGAGGAAGATTAGGCAGAGAGGCCCAACCCCCTGTGACTTGACAACAACGGACCTGAGAGGTAAGCAAAGCCTACCACAACTTTTTATTCTAAAAATATCTTTAATTGTAGACTATTCAAAGGCCTTCTGCAAGCAGGATGTGTTATTGCTGCAGGTGGCCGCGCTGTATTCAGGGTGTTGCAAATACTCCCCCAAAGGTGGTTGCTTCGAGTGATTTGTGTTCTTTGCAGATAAACAACCATTTTGTAGTTCTTGAAACAAAACAAATGTGTACTACTAATTAGAACTTGGAAGGTATGTGGCAAGTTGCTTAAATTGCTGGCTATTTCTGGCTTCACTGCTTAACCAAATTGTGATCCTGGGCAAATCATTTGACCAAACCCAGCCACACCAGTGTGCTGGCAAGAACAGAAATGTGCATTATTTATCCTTCGGCAATGTTGGTGGCCCGATGGGCATTACATTGCACAATTTGCTGCTAACTTGCCACTCAATACTTCCCACAATGCCATGTAGTCACAAAATGTGGTGCCTGTGTGCCATAGGTTTAGAGAAGAGATGTCCGACCTCTTGGGCACCCTAATGATTTTTCCATTGGCTTTTAGGCGTTTGATGGCACACCCTCTTTAGATTATTTATTTTGATCTTTTAAATCATCTCACTTTTTGCTGACTTGCAATAAGCCAGACCATAAATGGATGAGTAAATTTAACTTGCTGGGCCCATTTGTCTCGTAGATGCATGAGACTTTACGGCACTAGTAACTGGTAGGTGCTGCACATGGCCTCACTGACCTGGGGAGACCAAGAGGCTGGCAACTGGACATTAAGATTTGGTTCTGCAGAATAAGATAACTATGTCCCCAATGTGTCCCAAACTCTTTGTAGCTGCTGTCTTCATCTTGGGGAGTTACTTGTGACTGTTATATGCCAGAACACTAGCTAAGTGAAACTTGATAATAAAATAAAAATGACACACTCCCAATTGCATCTGTATTTATGTCTTGTTGACAATTTGATGGGACACTGCACTATGCACCACTGACTGCTGCATGACCCAGCTGCAAAGAGCCTTGAACTGAAAAAAAAAGTCAGCTTTTTTTTTTAAATCAGATCCATTTATGTGGTCCATTCATGCAGTGAACCTTTACATTTTACAGACACTCATTGTACTTGAGAGGTACATAGAAATGCTGTATTCTTGCTAATTGTTTGTCTTGGGGTAAAACTAACATTGGGTGACATTTAAAATAGGAGTACAAAATTGCTAATCAAATACGTTTATTTGCTAATCAAAAACATTCTCCAAATGCAGTATCGGCTCTCCTTTTGCTCCAAGAAGAGGACTCACATCCAGGCACACTTCTCTGGAGTTTCTTACAACATGGCTTAACTCTTTAAAATCTGCAAGGAACCAGCCAAACCATCTGCAGTCTCTTCCTTCAGAGGCCCTTTGCACTGCACTGGCCCCACTTCACTGCTAAAACTCAGGACATTCTGAGCTCGCTCTCATCCTCCCCTGCTCCTTCCCACTGCCACTCTTGGCTCATCCCCCTCCCTCATCCACTCATTCCTCCTTTTGTCCCATCACACCAGACGAAGTCACTAGAGCTGTCCGCTCTGTGGTGGTCTCTTCCAAACAGGTCTGCGCCCTGTTTATCCAGAACTATTAAGGGCGATATCGGCTCCCTTGCCCCTGCACTCGCGGACCTCTGCAATCACTCTCTTGCCAATGGGTCGTTTCCCTCTTCCCTCAGGCACTCTATTTTGTGACCCTTCCTGAAAAAGTCTTCAGTCTAACCCCAAATATCTGGATAAATACCACCCCAAACATCTCGCGCCTTTCCTTGGGAAACTTCTGGAGAAGTTCCTCCTCCCCCCCAACTGCCCCAGCATACTGAGCTCGCTGGTTGCCTGCACGACCATCAATCTGAATTCCAAGCATCCAGAGGCACGGAAACTACTCTCTTGGACCCCCCACCATGAAAAATTGCCTGCATCTATTAATTCTAACTTACCTGCTGTTCATATTCTACTCGATCTCTCCTCTGCTTTCGACACTGAAACAATCCATCCTCATAAAATGGCGCCACGATACCCTTGGTATCTGAGAATGGGCACTGGTCTAGCAGACCTTCCTCACTGACATTCCCTTCCAGGTTATCCTGGCTTCTTTCTTCTCACACACCTCCATCTCCACCCGTGGCATTCCCCAGGGCTCTATCCTCTCGCCGTGGCATTCCCCAGGGTTCTAGCCTCTCATCCTGGCCCCAACATCTATCTCGCTCCTCTTGCTCACCTTATCTCAACTTTTTCACCACACTTCAGTGTTAGTCAGACCACACCCAACTCTTCTTCAGACTACCCTCTTCTGTCATTCCCGACTCCCTGTTCGCTACCCAGTCTTGGTGCATCTCCAATGACCGCTGTCTCAATGCCTGCAACACTGAGATTCTTCCTATCAGGACTCCCGTTCCCTCTTTCCTCCCTTCACTCTGCCACCCCCCCCCTTCCTCTGAGACCAGAAACCTGGGAGTTATCTTCGACTCCTCTCTGTTTTTCATTCCTCACATCTTGGAGGTTGCCAAGGCGGCACATTTCCAACTCTACCTCCTCAGGGGCTTCCTCCTTTTCCTCACCTTCTCCCAGAAGCTCAATGTCACTAGAGCCCTAGTGCTCTGCAAGCTGGACTACTGCAACAGCCTCTTCCTTAATCTACCTTCTTCTATCCGCCCCCTCCAGATAATCCAGAATAGGGCTGCAAGACTTATCCTTGGCCATAAAACCTGGGACCATATCTCGCCAGCCCTAAAATCTCTCCACTGGCTCCAAGTGGCTGCAAGGGTCACATTTAAATCCCTCTGCATCATCCATAAGGCTGTCTGTGGTCGGGGACACCATCTGCAACTTGCTCTGAACAAATACTCTACTTCCAGACCCCTCCAATCCCTTGGCTCCAACTCTGTGTCAATCGCTTCTCTAGGAAGATGGAGGGCGATCATTCCCTCTCCTCCGCTGGCTACCTCCTCTGGAACTGCTTCCCCTTTCTCTCCGTCTTGATCTCAAGGTCCAAAAACACCTCAAGACTTTCCTCTTTTCCTTCTCATTCCCTCTCTCCCTCCCGTGCTAAACCCCAGAGTAGCTGTTGATTGGTGGCTTGGGCCCTTATGTGTCCTTCTAGATCCTGGTCCTCAGTCTGATCACCTGCAGCATCCGCCCTCCCCCTGCACTTGCCTCAGACATCACTTGGCCTGTTGCCTCACAGGTCTGCACTTATTGGTGTGCTGGTGATACCTCTTCCAGCTTGTGGCAACTACCTGGCACTTACTTGTTGCCTGCAACCAACTCTTGCACTTGCCTGTTGCCTTGCAACTATCCCCCTGGTACCCCCCCCCTCTGTTGATCCTCCAGAGCTTACCCCCCCTTTCCTGGTCTCTTCCCTCTCCCTGCACTTGCACAATCCAAATCTTCACAAGGCCTAGTAGGACCGCGTGTTTATTTTGCATTTCTTCACAAGGCCTAGTAGGACCGCGTCTTTATTTTGCATTTTCCATGGTCTTCCCGTTTCCCTTGTTCCCTTCCCCTCTGCCCTGTGGTCGCTTTGAAACAATTTTATTGATGTATAAGCTTCTTACAAATGCCCAATAAATAAACAAATAAATAGGCCTAGACAGCCAAACGTAGCACTTGGTGTCAAGCTAACCAGGCTCTTATAGGCTAAAAGCAGGATCTAAATAGCTCCCAGCTACCCTCAATTTCGAACCCTGCCATCCAGTAAATCCCTTTCAGGACAGTCTGGGCACTACATACCAAATATTCTGACCAATTTCCAATTTCTGGATTGTCCATACATCAACATAGATTGATTCTCTGGTCTTGAGTAGATTCTCTGTTCTTGAGTAGTTTTCCAACACATGTTCCCCAACAGGGCTTTCTAAAGGCTACAACTTTTACTTTATTAACTATATTCTTGAAATTCTAGCGTTTTCATAGAATTACTTCCTCTTCATTGTGCAGGTGGGTTTTGATGTCTGGAGTGACTATTTCCCAATTATTTTTTTTCTACAGAGCAGTTTTTGAGTTTGGCTTATTTGACTTGGAGTGGGGTCTCTAGTCACAGAGGTACACAATTGCACTATGTGGTATGGCCTGGTCATGGTGTATCCTTCCATTGCATTCTGGGTTATCGCAATGAGTTCATAACAAAGTCCAAAGTTGATTGGGGGAATACTCAGAATGGCGCGCAATTGTCTCCCATTAAAGTGATTGCGGCGGGCATTGAGCGGCACACCTGCACTTCGGAGCCAATGCTTGAAAAGCACAGTCCAGACGGTGTACATTTGGCAGATGGAGATTACACAAGGTAGTTGGGAGTGTGCTTTTGCCTTGAAGATGAATAGGGCGGTGGAGAGAATTGGCAGAGTGACTAGCAAGGGAACTGAAGAATATTTGTCCCAACCGGACTTGTACAAAGAAGTGATGACCGACAGGTAAAGAGTGCTGCTCAAGTACTCTTTGAATAAGGTAAGAGATCTACTTGATACGTTTGCCAAGGTTCGTCTATCCAACTGTTTACTGTGCGTCTTAATTGGGACATTAGAGGGTTTTATTTGTTGCATGTATCAAAATGTTCATGCTTGCCTATGGCACTTTAGCTGACAAAGTCTTAGGAGGTTCGGCACTGTTGGCTTCAGCATCATAGCCCCAAATTCTGCATATTCATGCTGGCGGCCATTGGAATAACTGCCACCAATTATTAATTGGTTGTGCATGCTGAATGTTCTCGTTTCCTGCCCGTCGTTTCCATTTACAGTTTGGGAGTAGCACAACCTTTTACTGTATTCCAGATATTAATTTATTTAGTTGTGCGCCTGCGCTCGCAGCTCCATACTGCAATGCACCGCTGACCCTAGCTGGCTCATCCTCGTCAACTGCCCTGCACACATGGCTTCCAGAGTCACTGTTGGACTGTGCAGCCAAACACGTGATTGCATAATTGAGAGATGGGCCTCTGAGCGGAGGAAAGCCCAATATTCATGTATTCTTCCTTCCAGTGCTAGGGCACTGTGGAAAGCGCGCTACCGCTGAGCAGAGGTGCCACGGGGATTTATTTTATTTAGTCATTTATATAGTGCACATAACTCAGAGGCATTTAGGCACTTTTATCTTAAGAATTTGGTTACAGAAAGTGCTTGTAGCAACAGGTTACAGTTGTTGCATGAAAGGATCACATAGGTAGCAGCGTGCAAATTACAGCGTTAGCTTACGTTAGTTACAGGTCATTTGCAGCGGTAATATGTTACAGACACCACCTGAATCGAGTGAATAACTTGTGGATTCCAGAAGATACAGACAGGATTGCATAGGTAACAACTGTTGCCTGCCTGAGAAACCACCCGCCTTAAGTTAGATTCGATCTTGGGTGAAAAGCCAGGTTTTTAAGCCTTTGCGGAAGGACCAAAGCGACGGGTCTGTCCTCAAGGCTGAGGGCATGGAGGTCCAATGTTTGTCCACAATCACCGGGAAGCTAGAGCCGCCTGCTTTTTGACGTCTGAACCTAGGGATAGTGACAAGGCCACTGGGTTCTCGAGACATGACTTATCAGGTAAGCCACGGCGCTGCTGGAGAGGCATTTGTGCATGAGTGAGAGGGTTTTGAATTTGATCCGATCTCTGACCGGGAGCCAATGGATATTGCGTCTGGCTGAGGAGATGCGTTTGTGTTTGGGGATGTTGAGGGCTGCTCGAATAGCATTATTTTGCACAATTTGTAGTTTATTCATGTTTTGGGCATTAGAACCTGCAAAAAGGGAGTTGCAATAATCAATCCTCGATAGGATAAGGGCCCTGGCCAAGGATGCAGTTGCCTGTGGATAAAAAGGGTCTGCTGGCTCTGATCGGTTTGGAGGTGTAGGCTGCTGGGGAGGCTATAGCGTTGACTTGCCTAGTTAGGGTGAGTGAAGAGTCGATGTAGATACCTAGTGTTTTAACTTCCTTGACTACAGTTATGAGGTTGACGTCGACATTGAACGATTTGTAAGGTTGGGGTAGATTGTTCAGTTTAGATTGGCTACCTATGATGAGTCATTCGTTTTCTCATTGTTGAGACATAGCTCATTTTGCACCATCCAGGCTTGGATGGTGAGCTAGATTTTGTTTAACAGATTGGAATCTGTGTCATATGTTCCGGTGATTGGTAAGAGTATTTTGTTGTCATCCACGTAGTTGGTATACTTGACACCCAGTTTGCCTAGACGGTCAAAGAGAGGCTTGGTAAACATGTTATACAGAGTTGGCGAGACACACGAGTCTTGGGGCACTCCGCAGGAGACAGGGGCTGGTTCGGCTGCAGCCGAAGTGGAGAAGACTCATTGTGCGGTTCGAGAGGAATGATTCAAACCATTCTTAGCCTTGGATGAGAAGTGAGCAGCCAGTACAAGGTGTTGGCTAAGAATATTGCGATTAACTAGATCAAACGCTGCAGCTAGGTCGGGTAAACGGAGGATTGCTAAGTGACCTGTGTCTTTGATTTGGTCCATTTGGATTTTGAGGTCTAGAAGTGCCGTTTCAGTTCCGTGGCCAGGGCGGAAAACTGTTGGGAGGCCTAGGAGATTGTTGGATTCTAGGAATTTTTTTATCTGTAGGTAGGCTACTCTGTCGAGTATTTTCAAGAGAAATGGAACCGTGGTGATAGGCCGGTAGTTGGTAGGGAAATTAGGGTTCAATGTAGGTCTTTTGAGCAACGGGAGTACTCAGGCTTCTTTCAGGTTATCAGGCACTTTGCTAGAGGAGAAGGAGTTATTGATCAAGGTTGTGATGAAAGGCGCAAGCTCATTGACGCAGTCTTTAATGAGGGTGGCAGGGCAGATGTCCCCTTGCCATCTTGAGGGCTTCAATCCTTTGATGGTTTTGGTAGTGGACAAATGTGTGAATTTAAATTTGTGGACGACAGAGGATGGCACTATAAGAGATTTGGCTGGTAGGGTGTCTAGGGTGAGTTTGGCTTTGTTTGGCTGCGATTTTGATTTGGAGAAGGGTGATTTTGTTGAAGAGGGCATTTTGGATGTTTGAGCACCAGGGCTGATCCTGGATTCAAAGATCAGGTGTTGGAGCGCGATATTCAAGCTCCCGAAGTATGGAAAAACGTTCCCTACTGCCCGATTGAGCATTTTCAATTCTCTGGTTGTATGAGTTACACTTTGCTTTAATAGTTGCTGCCTTGTATTCGGTAGCTATGGTATTGAAGTGTGCCTTGTTTGCGTCCGAGGGAGTTTTTTTCCACGTGCACTCGGCCGTTCTTTTCGCAGAGCGCAGAGTTTTGAGGTTGGCGGAAAACCAAGAATTAGTGTGAGCTATTGGTTTTCATTTTCTGAATGCACAGGGGAGCAACGTTGTTGATGGTAGCTAGGACGGTTTGGTTGTAACAGCTCACCATGGATCTGGGTCGGATTTAGTAAGTGGATAGCTAGTTATTGGTAGTAACAAGGGAAGCAGATTATCTGGGTTGATGTTCCGCTGGCTTCTTGATGGCGTTGCCGAGGTAAGTTGGGTAGGTCTATCAGGCTTGGTTATTACAGCGATGGAGAATAAAATGACATTGTGGTCAGACCATGGGCAAGGGTTATTGGCTAGTATTAGTGAAACAGTTGATATCAGCTAGCCAATCCAGTATATGTCCTTTGTCATGTGTTGGGAGGGAGGCGTGATGAGTGAAGACTTGAGCTTCCATCATGTTGGTAATGAGGCACGCTTGGGTGTCTGTTGGATCATTCAGGCCTAAATTGAAGTCTCCCAGAATGACTATTTTGGACAAGGGTTTGTATTAATTGCAAGGAGGGAGGCAAATTCGAATGAGGTCAGTCAGCCTGGTGGTCTGTTGACAAGGTGTAAGGTGAGGGTGTAGGTGGGCGAGAGTAACATTTTAAGTGAGATCACTTCTCCCGACAGGAAAGAGTGGTCAGAGGATTCTCTTAGACTGGTGTTATTTTTGGGGATAAGCGCCACTCCACCCCCTTTTGAAGTAGTTCTATCTTTCCTGAAAATTGTGTACCCCCCGGGATAGCCAACAAAAGGGTGCAACCAGGTTTCAGTAATTGCAAAGATGTCTAAGTGATTGGCCTTGATGAGGTCTGTGATGTCCAATGCGTGTACTAGGAGGGATCTGGCATTGATGAGGGCTCCCTTAACATAAGAGGTAGTGTCTGTATAGCCAGTGTCCTCGGTGTTAAGGGTTTCCATTTTTTAGGCTTCTCTTTATTGTGCGACGGAGAGCCCAGGGGCGTTTCAGCATTCCGGGATGCACTGGTGCCCTTAGGTACGTGTTGATGATCGGTGGCGGGGCATATCTGCTTTCTGGAGGAGGGTGATTTGTTTCTTCGGGCAAAGGAGAGGGTAGGCAAGGAGTCGTTTTTAGTGGATGAATGTGTGCGGGAAGCTAGGCATTTGTTTCTCTGGTCAATAGGGCATGGGGATGAAAAGGGAGGGGTGTACGGTAGTGGGGATTTATTCCTAGGCTCTCGTGGTTGGGATTGTTCACCATGGGTGAGCGAGAGTATGTGAAGGGGTGTGCCTTCGGTAGGAAGTGGATCGGTGGAATGTTATGTGAATAGGGAAGCATATGTGCCATTTGCAATCCGTGTGCTGGGGGTTGGGATTTGTTCTTCCGCCTATTGTGATTTACGACTCACGAAATTGCAGTGTGGGTGTCATGGGGAGATCCATGTTGTGCATTGTGGTTAGACTGTCCACACACATAGGGTCACTCCTGATTTTGAGTGCAAGCGTAGGCATGTGCTAGCTCAAATATAAAAGACATAAATATACAAAATAAGAATTTATGTTCAAGGTATGCACTGCAAGGAAAGGTGCACCTAATGTCGACAGCAGAGCACGCTGTGCAAAGGCAAAGATAAGTTTGAGTGCAATCTAAGGCCTATGCTATGCTACAATATTGCACGCAGATGTAGGTCACACATTGTTGCAAGTGTAAATCCTAAGTATTTAGTGCAATGAGAAACACATGAAGGGCAGAAAGTTCACAATATTGCCTACAGTGCATAAGCACAACTAAGTTTGAAGGCAATCCAGGGCTCCATATAGAATAGAAATCACATTGTATAGGACGTAGTATGAGGACATAACTAGATTTGCACTGTGAACCAAGGCCTATGATATGCTGCAGTATTACATGCAGGTGTAAAAGAAAACGTTACCAGTGTCGGTCATGAGTATATAGCACAAGTGGAAAAGCTCACAGTAGGTGCAAAAGCATAGCTATAATCAAGTGCAGTCCAGAGCCTGAGCTATGCTACAATATCATACATTTATGTAAATCATTAGCATTGTTAAAACTGTCCAAACTCTGTAAATTGCTGAAGGAAGATCACATTTAAATTAGCGACCTCACAGACGGGTACGTAGAGGGGAGCACAACTTGGTTTGATTGTAGGCCTAAGCATGTGAACATAATGATGTGCAGCATATAGCAGGTACCAGACACAAAGCGGCATTATACGTTTGGCGCAATGACAATTGCAGCCAGATCTGAGTGCATGCAATAAGGAGCACAGAAAATGGCGTCAGCAAATAAGTTCAGTGAGCAAGTAAAGTCAGTGGAGGTAAACATTGGTTAGACAGAGGGTAAGGCAGCATGTGTGCAGTATTCAGTCTGAGTCAAGGGGTGAGACGAGGGATACTTAGAGCCTCTGCATACTATTAAGGACGAGAGCAACAGTGCCCCCAGGTGGTTTGCGGGCCCCTATAACGTGTCACAGTTAGTGGTGTGGATGTGCTACAATATGAGAGTACAATCAAGATGCCTGTTCAGGGCCTGGGGACCGATAACATATGGGGAAAGGGGCATCGGCCAGGTGACTTACTCAGAGTTAACGTAGCCAAACATTTAGTTCAGATTATGTCAATCTTGCGGGCGGCGGCGTGGAGTGGATGCACTTCCATGCTCCGAAAGGTTCAGACAGGAGTCTTTGTTGTCGGGCCTTTGTTCGGGGGGGGGGGGGTGGGCGTCTTCCGCCTGCCGGCCTTCAGGATAGGCTGATAAGGGTTTAGATTCCCAATCAGCTTGCAGCAGCTAGGTTCAAGTGTAGATAGCAGGGCAAAATTTGGCAGCGGCCATCTTGGTATTACTAAAACAGGCAAGGCTTTGTGGGGACCCAATCATTAAGAAATAAAAGGGGCTTTTGTTTTCAATAGCATGAAGGGTTGTGGTGAAATGAAATTGCAGGATGCTAGTTCCCAACACATTCCTTGCGCTTCTCCGATGATAATGATGTGTTATTTATACACCACCTTAATCCAAAGCGCTTTACAGAGCACATATTTACATACAATATCACCCAACCGAAATTGGTACACATTTATCAACCTCGGAAGGATGAAAGGCTGAGTTGGCCTTGCCGGGATTCGAACCTGTGACCTGCAGATCACGCTCAGATTGCAGCAGCGAGCGCTCAACCCGCTGAGCTATTTTACCGGCAGTATGAGTGGAAGGGGCGGCAAAGGAGGCAATAAAAGCCAGTAGGATTACCTCTTCGTTATGTTGGATGTGTACTGCTCCTGCAGCACACGATGATGTGGGGAACTCTCCTTCCCGAGCTGCAGGCTGCAAATGGTGCCCCTGCAAATGGATTCCCCGCATTGTGGTTGCAGGCATTGCACCTGTGGCAACCACAGGGATTTCCACCGCCGGGAACTGACCGTCCTTTTCACAGAGGAATCCACATGCTGGATAGTAGATAACATGCTGATGGTCACACGACCCTCCTGGCCCCACCCATCATCACTCCAGAAAGTGTCTGAATCGGTTCCTTTCACTGTGCCACTACAGTGACTTCTCAAGGGTCAGGCTTTGTGTCAGCAAGGGCATGTGCAGACTGCAACATTAACTATTATACTGGCAAAAACACCTTTCTTGCATCTCATCCACTATTTGTCCCGAATGTCTGTCCCCTTTGGAGTGAGGGTTTTTGACATGCAGGTTTACCACACAAAGTGTGGTTTGGTTTGACTTATGTCTTTTTTCTTCAATTAGTTATTTGCCCGTTAACTATCCAGCTACTAAACTATGATGGTTCTGTCAATTGCGGTATGTCAGAAGAAGGTGTGTCATTTCAAACTCAAGGTTTTATTCAAATAAGTAAAAGGAGCCATCTTTCCCTATACCTGGAGGTTTTGCCCTACCTAACTGAATTCTAACTCGGGAGCTTGTTGTCAGGTTGGTGGTCCAACTAAAGAATCAGTCCTCTGTCCAAAACTATCCTACTCTAATCCTACCACTAACCAAAAAGGTATTCAGCAAACAGAAATGAAGCCAGGCGAATGACTCCTGACTCCCTTCTCCTAATCCAACTGGTTCAGCCTTAAAGACTGATTCTAATAGTTGTTTGCAACAGTTCTGATAAGCCCTTGTAATTCACACCGTGACTTCTTTGGGGTTGGTTAAATGTCCACCAATTATTCGCTCTCAGCGTTATATATATTCCTGCGCTTCCCTTCTCTTCTCCTTGTCTATTGCCACAAAGGAGATCACTCCCGTATTGCCCTTGATTTTTGCCATCGTTTCCACGAACCCTCTTTATCCTGGATATCGTTCTTGTGGTTATAGTGACGAGGGAAATTACTCCCAAAGCATGCTTTACTCTGGGTATCTTTCTTGCAAGTACTGTGACGAGGGCAATTACTTCCAAGACATTCTTCACTCTTTCCCAAACCCTTACCGGGTCTCCGGTTACCTTTTTGTCTGGATGGGGGACATCACTGTTTCTTTCCGGGTGTTGGTCTTGCTCGCATGTCACACTCTTTGTGCTTCTCTCTCCGCTTCGTGCTACCCCGTGCTATCTCTGCAGGTTTATTGACCTGTCGGTATTGGCATAGTTGAAGGACCCAACAATCCACCTCTCTGAGGTCACACCACCGTTGGCCTCTCTCCAGCTTCTGCGTAGGTCGGGTCTTTATCTGACTACAGACGGTTCTGCCGACTGCTCCAAGGTGTCCTCACAATGGAAAACAAGCTTCTTCTGCTCACTTCCTCGTTCACACGTTTGAATCTCCCAGGGCTCACAGGCTTCATGCCGGATTCCCTTTTCATCGAGTCCCTTCTTGGTTTTTATGTCCTATAGCTGGATCCCGCCCAGCAGAATGCCATAGTCGTCCTTTTGTATCAACAAAGTATTCTTCATGCCCCCATCGGGCTAACTCTTTTCGGTACTGTCTAGACTTGGAAAAGAAGTGGATTGTATCACTCCTTCAAATCTTCCTTTTCTCATTACTTTTTGAAGATGACTCATTATCATTCTGTATCTTCCTTTGGCTCCTCCTCATCTTGGTGGTATTCATTCTTAAGTGAGGAGAGGAGGCAATATTTCAGTAACAACATAGTGCTTTCAAGTTGGTTCACAAAGGACCTCAAGGATTCCATGTGCTCAAAGGGGTTGGGGACTTCCATCACGGAACCAGATTCCGTATCCCTTTGAGGGAGTCTCTCCACTTGAGGTCCCGCTTTCCGCCACCCCTAGGGGGATGGTTGCATAATGGGCTCACCTCCCTAGCCTCACATGGAAGGGCTCCCCTCTGTGGAGAAGTGACAAGATCCTGTGAATTGCCACGCAATGTGGTATGAGCAGGTCAGTTATTGCTTCCATTGTGTGTGCACATATTTTTTTTCAGATGTATCTTTATATGTGGATTTGCATGTGGCTACATATCATTCATTACCTGTATGTTGCATGTAGCTCCCTCATGGCATGCAGCTGAGCCCCATGAAAAATAAAAACTTTCCAGTTGAAACAGTCTCTACCACATGCATATACACTGCATGTAAAGTACAGCAGAGACCGTAACTGTAGGCAGTTGTCCTAGGGGGCTCATACACCTTTCATTCCCGCTCCATTACTCCTATAGTAATGCACCCCATGCAGCCGAGTCCCACAGTAAATAAACTTCGGTCCAGATGTCACATAGTCTTTAACATCTTCAATACAATCCTGGCCTCTTCTCTATCCACTTTTCAGCTTCCAACATATCTACACTAGACATTTCTGCATGTTGCCTAAATTACAATCTCTGTTGCATACCTTGCGATGCTTCTCTATCTTGTCTTTCAGACCACAGTCTGCTGAAGCGCCTTGCTTTATATTTCCTAGAGCAATTAGACGCCATTACTTTTGGCAGGAGGCGCTATACAAATACAAGAAAGCACATTCTCCTGAGCTGTTAAACAATTGTGTCAACATTAGATCAGCGTTCATAGACAGCCAACAGGATAACATTTAGCGAGTCATTACACCTCCCTTCCTTACAAATCACATAAAACCATATCAACATCACAACCAACTCAACTCAGTCACTATGACTACGTACACACCAGCAAGCAGGTGGACACACATCACAATGGCATGAAGCACTGCTGCCAGAAATACACATTCAGCTAGTCATTGCAGCCATTCTTATGTCATTCCCCTCAGTGAATGTGACTCGCATATACCGTTACCCTCTCCTTGCACGTTCTGCGACACGACACGGCACTCCCCTTTGCAATGCATGAGCGTACCCACTATGCCTTTGCAGAAAGTCTGAAGTGCCTGTGTCTCTATCCCATGAAGAACATGTACCCTTCCCCCAGTCTTCTCTCACCTCTGTGTAGCGCTGCACTAAGCGACTGATGCTCTCCCTCTCAACTTGCCAATCTGGCTTGCGGCGCTCCTTCCTCAGAACTTTGCACTTTTGCTGTTTCTTGCTGTACTTCTTCTTCCAGCGCTCAAAGTTCTTTACCGGGTCTGGGAGGTTGTTGAACATAGAGGGTTTCTTGCCTGAGGACACAGCCTGGCTGTTACGCTCTAGGTTTTCCATGTCTGCGTATGGGGGGCAGAAAACATAGCCACACTCACACTTCAACACATGCCTGGTACAAGACTGGGGAAAATACAGCTCTGCGCAGGTCGGCCGCGCAAAGGCGTGGTCATGTCACAGCGAGAGCCATCATACGGCCAGGCAAAGATGACTTTCCTTCGAACAATAATGTATGGAAGGAGAGGGCAGGAGCCGGAACGTCACTATCCACGCCTGACACGAACATGGTTACTCAGTAAATGGAACACACCTTCTCGTGCAGTCTAGTCTCTACGTTCTTATTCACCAACAGGGTTTGGCGTTTCAGCAGGACAACATGTGTATGTTCCACTCAAAACATGGCGATTACTGATGATGCCATTCAAACATTGAACGCTTTATTAACGGCAATGTGTACAAAAAACATAAAAAGGGTGGCTGGTGGGGTATGCAGCTGCAGCTGCTCGCGCCTCGCGGAGAGAGAGAGAGTTGTTGAGGCTACTTACTGCAAGGAACGCGGTTAGATGCTGAGCTGAAAAGTTCCTATTGCGGTTGAGGGTGTAGAGCAAGGCGTAGATGGGGACAATCGGGAAGTTTTGAACGTTTTAGATGATACTGTGAAAGTGACTCTGCTGGCTCATGGAGCTATTGGTACTGTTACGTAATATTTGGTATCCCATACCGAACCGGTATCTTCGTAGATCGCAGACCAAAGTAGGAGAGTTCCGAGACTCGGTATGCATACTTGCCAACATTTTATGACCAAAAAGCTGTAGGATTTTTTTAAGTACGAAAAATGGTAATTAGCATGGGAAATGAGATCACTTGACCAAATAACATCTCAAGAATTAACATCACATGTCATATGGCACTCAACCACAACTTTCTAAGCATAACAATTTGAAATAAATAGCGTAGGTAATGGTTTAAAATGTGCACTTTGGTGCGTTCGCATTACAAACTGTGCTCGCTGGAGCCCTTCCCACCATAATTTCCCATGGGCATACATGCCAACCCGCCTGATTAAGTCAGGAGACTCCTGATTTTTCCATAAAAAATGTTGATATTTTTCACGTTCTCCCGCCTAAAATAATTCTAGCCCCAATTCATTCCTATGGGAAACTTTAATTCTCCCGATTTCTCAGAGGAAATCTCCCTCACAGGTGCTCGGAATGTTGCATGTATGCATAGCTCTCAACCATTTGTGTTGCAAAGGCGGGTGAAATCACCCAATTTTGTTTTTGGCTGGTGAGATGCCCATTGGAATGAATGGGCGTGTAGGAGGCTTGGCGGGTGAGTCGGCCCTTTACAAGGCGGGTGACACCCGCCAAAAGCGTGAGTTGAGAGCTATGTGTATGGTTGGGTATACCAAAGTGTTACTACCTTCTTGCCTTTGACACCAGTTCCTCTGCATCAGCCACAAAGGAGGATTTATAGATTTCCAGTGGGCGTTTCTTGTTTCGACTCCCTGATGGCTGGAAGTCATGCGATAATTGGTGGCAATAAGCCCCCCCCTTGTATTTCTTTCTTGTATTTCTTGTATTCATTTGTCTCCTTTAAAATGTATGCACCCCATGGGTGCCTTGGACTTTTTTCTGCTCCAGGCAAGCCCCCCACTTCAACCGTCATGTTGCAATGGGCCCTCACACATCTCTAGCCGGGCCCATCCAAGCACAACCACTGTTAACACCAGCCGACGCCACTGAAATACACTCAACCCATTCTGTTGCCAAATCTGCATGCAGGCCATAGTCTTTTTTGCGTGCTCCATCAAAAATACCCTGCTTGTGCTCCATCAAAAATACCCAGCACACCAACCGCGGTCATTGTATGCTGACTTAATTTGTGTTCCATACCCTCCATATGTCTGTTCTCTGTTCTGCACACATCATCTAAACTCTGGGCATGTTTAATGTACTACCTCAGACCCTTTGAAGTTAGCTTTCTTCCTATGTGGTATTTGCTTCTGTACTCATGGACTTGTGCTTCGCTTACCCAGATATGCTGTATTTCTGAATGCCCCTAAAGTCCCAGACGAAATAATGCAGTACATTTCTTTCAGGGAGATCAGGATATAGAAATAAGTAAAAACAGCAGGAAACTTGCCCCAGTGAGCACTCGAGGCAACCGGAAGAGTGCTCACTCTGAATAAATGTAGTTTTGGGGAGGCAATAGTTCACGGCATTAGGAGAATGCTGTGATCAAAATGGGCGAGAGACTTGCAGCCTGTGCATTTTCCGTTGCTACAAGCACCAATGATTTAGGCAATACACAAAATACCATACCTTTTACATTTCGTCATGCAAAAGCCCACTGTAAGCATCGAGCATATAGTAATACATAGCTAATTGCAAAAAATTGCTGCCTCAACTTCCTGTGCCCCCAGGCCTGTAACTCCTCCACATAATTCCTTGCCTAAGCATAGCATCCTGCATTACACTTTACAGCCCGATTCTTCCGTTAACCCGCATAGCTGAGGGTCATCTGAAAACAGTGAGATGGGGCATTTAAAAACCATCTCATCAAAGCGATTGCTCTGGGAGAATATCATTTGGAAAGTCAAAACGGAACATTGCACATTTGTTCCTCTAGCAAATTAATAATATGCTTATCTGGCCCTTGAAATGATAATGGCAGCGAACGAGACTCGTCCCATTCCATCTGTGCTTCTTGCACAACTGATCAACATTCACACCATGGCTTTATTACCTTCACTTGAGACCACAGCTTTTTTTTTTGTTTCCTCCTTTTTGGAAACTTGACAAAAGCCACTAAATCTTGAGTTCAAATGCACAAGTAGTTATCAGTCTGAACACACTTGAGGTGAAATGCCCCAGTGACAACCTGACGTTCTCTGCACACGTGTCTAGAGTTGCATCAAGTCAGTCACAGTTCATCACGTAAATCAAATAAATGACTTCACACCCACGCACCAGCCAAAATCGAACGCTTTCATTTGCAGCTCTGCAGCTACTGGCTCTGTGTCTTGATCTCACTCCGAGAAATGAGCGCCTGGGGAGCAATAGAGCAACTTCACAGACACACTAAAAAGCGGTAGGATCAAACACCCTAATCTGTAGGCGGTAGGAGTGCTTAAAAAGCAGCAGCCTACCGCCTAAATCGGTAGGGCTGGCAAGTATGCGTATGGGGTACCAAATGTTGCATAACACCGGCATAACGCAATGCCTGAGTTCCATGGCATGTTGTCCAGTCAGGGGAGTATCCAGCATTGCACGAGGGGCTGGGGGACAGCCAGGATGAAAGTGTGGTGGTCTCAATGAAGACAGGACACCATGTGTGGTAATTGTGGTATTTATTTGATACCGGAGATGGGGGGGGGTAAACTTGGGTGTATATTGTCCAGCGGCAAAGGGGGTACAGCTGGTACTCACAGTTTGGCAATCTTATTAAGGCAGCTGCTTCTGTGCTGCTCAAGTGTCCCTGGGAGGTTCACACCAGAGCCCCCAGGAGGCTGTCCTCAGCCATGGCGTTATGCTCTGGTGTGTGTGTGTTGAATTCCCAGACCTGGAAGCCTGGCAGCTCCGTGGTTCAGGAGGAGCGCTGGGGCAGTCCTATTGCTGCACTCTCCCGCCCGCTTCTGGCGAGAAGCGTGCTCCCTCGCGCTTCTTGCACGGCTGTTCTCGCAAGATCGCGTCAGGAAGTCCCCACACAAAGTCCAGCTACTTTCCCCTCAAATGCAGTGCACACAATTCCAGGTTGTCTCATTCACGCCCACAAACCTCCCACCCCTGCCCCAATCTGCTTTTTTTGGTAACATTAGTGGCATATCGCATTGTAACACAACGACAACAAAACAACGACAACAAAAACGGCAGAATCATTAAAGATGCAGGGAAATGATCTATTAGACCTCTGTCCAGACGCTCTGGGGCAAAATACATGCACATCTCCTAATTTGCATATGGATTGCACCAACAGAAATTACTTCACAGAAAGCACATCGCAAGGAGCATCATCAGTCTAAGTGGCAAATAATGTTGTGGTGCAAAATACCTAAATTGCACTGTTATATATGGAGCAGTCAGGCTTTTTTTTAAAGCAATAACAGCATGACATATTAAAGCTTTGAAGTGAATCACTACAGAGCTGCACATAAGACACAGTCTGATTACATGATCTGCCCAGGATCACACACTTTGGTTAAATGGTGAAACTGGGATGTGGACAATTTAAGCAACTGAGCACATCTTCACAGTTTTAGTTTATATAGATATTTATTAAGGTTTCCCTTTGCATTTCATGTGCTGAAATAATACTTTATTTATAGCAATGCATTGGAAGCAAAGCACATTGCATAAGAAACTTCCATTTCATTATTAATTTACACTATACATCATTATAGAAATATGTTGAGCAATAAGAGGATGGATTTGGTTTTATTCTCCCCATCCTGCATGCAAAGTCACAATAGCATCATGCAGATTAATGTGAGCCTAACAAATCCCCCTTGGGTAAAGCCATATTCATTATTTCATAAAGCCTGCTGTATTATGCAACCTTCACACACCACCATGCACATTTCTAAAGGGACAAAAGTCCCTGCTAATAGTCCCCTCTCCCTCCCATCAGTACCTAATGGCTTACATTGAAATGCTCTGTTGACACAGAGCAACTTGAGAGCCCCTCTGCTGCTGCCCGGAGCTCCTTGGGACATTGTCCTGCCAGAGGTTTCGGAAAGGGTAAGGTGTCCTGCTGCCAGGACAATTACTGTGCTGAGCAGGAATTACTCAGCACACATTGTCCTGCCAGCGGTACACCTTTCCCGTTGGGCACCCTCATTGAGGTGCCGAACGGGAGGGGTGGCCCGCTGACGAAAGTCCCGGTCAGGCTCTAAAAACACCCTGTGGGGTGGCAGCGTGACTCCCCCCAAACCCCACGGCTCGGTACGCCACTGTAACTTGGTCAGTCAGCTGAACTGCATTGAGTTGAATGAAACTTAGTTGGTTATATGTAGCTTAAAAATCACAGCTGCCAACACTTGGTGGGTTATACGGTTATTAGTAGCTTAATAAATGACAGCTGCCAAGAGTGATGGAAATGGGTACACAAACTACGCCTGGAAATTGAAAAAATACTCCGGAATACTACCTCCATAGGGAAATTGACCTGATAGATGGGTTCGCTGTAGAGGGTGTGGCAGGCACGTAAAACACATACAAATAATATTTCATTTTACAGGGTTGACACGAAATGCAGATAAATCACACAATAAACCAGACTGACAATATATATATTATACATCTCATAGCAACATTTTGAGTATACATTGTATGATTGAGGTTTTATTTTCCCCATCCTGAAGGGAACATTATTCACCCCAATTACACTCTCACTGCTGGGTGTGCAGCCATCAACATGCATGTGGACAATAAAGCACTTTGTTTTGAGAAAAAAGATGGGGGGGCTCTCTTTCCAGTAAGCAGTGGGCTGCAGAAGCTCCTGTTATGCGTGAGAGGAGGATCCAGGGGCTGAATGCTTCTTATTGCGTGCATAGTTCTTGGGTGAGTGCTGCTTTTTCTGAGTAATGTTCCTTCGGAGTCCTATCTCAGAGGGACTGATTGTGCTGCTCTGTGTCTTAGTACTTCTCTGCCCCCCCTTTTGGGTGTCTCTGCATTAGTATTTACTGAGTGCTGCTCTTAAAGTTGTCTGACCCTTGCCCTTCGTGAATGCCGGCCAATGTCAGTGTAGTTGCTGCTTTGTGTTGCTGTGCAAGCTTCCCTTTGTATTGCTCTTCAGTAGGAGTGATTTCTCCAAGTGAGATCTATTTGGTTTTATTGCTGCTAATTGGGTGTGCTGTTTAGTGTGAGTGCGGTCTCTGGGTACTGCTCAGTATGAGTTCTGTCTCTCTGATAGCTACTCAGTGTGAGTTTTCTGCTGCTAAGTGGTGAGAGTACGGCCCGGTGGGTGTTTTCTTTGTCGGTGTTGCTTAATGTGAGTGATTCCCATTGTAGTGCTGCTTGTGAGTGCTACTCAGTGTGCGTGCTGCCTCTAGATGCTGCTCAGTGTGAGTTCTGTTAAGCTCGAGTGTGTTGGCTCCCTGAGAGCTACACAGTGCGAGTGCTCTGCTGCTCAGTGGTGAAAAGTACAGCCCAGTGGGGGTATTTGTGGTGTTTCCCTTTTAAGAACATGTATTGCCCCTCTAAGGATGTGTCATGACAGCCTCATAACTGACTGCAAAAAGGAGCCTCTGCACGCACGCGCAATACAACACGGTAGACTAAATGTAATGGCACTCTGTCTCTGTGTCTCATTGTGTTGGGCCTGCAGGCCTACCCTGTGTGATCACAGGTCTGCGGCCCTGCTGGTCTGTGTGCCCGCAGACCAGCATGTGTAACCTGGGTGCCTCCAGGCCACTGGCCCTCTGTGTGATAGCAGAGCAGCTGCTTGTCCGGGAGCCCACGGCAGCTGTGGTCTTGTCGTGTGACCACCGCGATCAGGGTGATCCCTGCCACATTAATTGTGTGTTGGTGCCCCGAGCACTCCATGGGCTGGCCCAGAGTCACAGTGCACAGAAATTATGTACTCCCCTCCCCAATTCAAGGGATAGTTCAAGCAGTGTTTTGTTAAATGTTAACCCTCAAAATTAAGGGGATACCAAATATTCCAACACTATATCAGCTATTGTATTTGGTATCCCAACAAAAATGAATGGGAGGACTCAAGAAGGACAATATAATAGAAACACATACTCTACTCCCCTTTCAGTGTCAAATCAAGTGATATTAAATTACACAACAGGCCTCAAAATGAAGGGGATACCAACTATTACAACGCTATATAAGCTATTATATTTGGCATCCAAAGAAAAAAAGGTTGGGATGATGTCCAGAAGGAGTCACAGTGTAGACCTATGATGTACTCCCCTCCGTAATGCAAGGGATAGTTTAAGCAGTGTTTTGTAAAATGCTAACCCTCAAAAACAAGGGGATACCAAATGTTACAAGGCTATATGAGCTGTTATATTTGGTATCCCCTTGAAAAAAGGCTGGGATGGCTTCCAAAAGGAATCACCGTGTAGGCCTATAATGTACTCCCATCCCCAATACAAGGGATAGTTCAAGCAGTGCTTTGTCAACCTTCAAAAAGAAGGGGATACCAAATATTACAGCACTAAGCACTAAATCAGCTTCTATGTTTGGCATCCCCAGAAAAAAAGATTGGGAGTTCATAAAGAAGGAGTCATAGTGAAGACAAACAGTGTATTCACCATCCAGATGCAAGGGATAGTTCAAGCAGTGCTTTGTTAAATGTTACTCCTCAGAATCAAGGGGATACCAAATATTACAACACTATATTAGCTGTTATATTTGGTATCCCCTTCAAAGAAAGGATGAGATGGCTTCCAGAAGTTGTCACAGTGTAGGCTTATGATGTACTCCCCTCTCCAATGCAAGGGATAGATCAAGCAGTGCTTTGTTAAATGTAACCCCTCAACCTCAAGGGGATACCAAATATTACAACACTATATTAGCTATTGTATTTGGTATCCCCTTCAAAAAAAGGATGGGATGGCTTCCAGAAAGAGTCATGGTGTAGGCAAACAATGTACTCCCCTACGCAATGCAAGGGATAGTTCAAGCAGTGCTTTGTTAAATGTTACCCCTCAACATCAAGGGGATACCAAATATTAAAACACTATATTAGCCATTATATTTGGTATCCCCTTCAAAAAAGGGATGGGTTGGCTTCCAGAAGGAGTTGTAGTGTAGACAAACAATGTACTCCCCTCCTCAATGCAAGGGATATTTCAAGCTGTGCTTTGGTAAATGTTACCACTGAACATCAAGGGGATACCAAATATTACAACACTATATTAGCTGTTATATTTGGTATCCCCTTCAAAAAAAGGATGGGATGGCTTCCAGAAGCTGTCACATTGAAGGCTTATGATGTACTCCCACCCCCAATGCAAGGCATAGTTCAAGCAGTGCTTTGTTAAATGTTACCCCTCAACATCAAGGGGATACCAAATATTGCAACACTATGTTACCCATTATATTTGGTATCCCCTTAAAAAAAGGATGGGATGGCTTCCAGAAAGAGTGATGGTGTAGGCAAACAATGTACTCCCCTATGCAATGCAAGGGATAGTTCAAGCAGTGCTTTGTTAAATGTTACCCTTTAACATCAAGGGGATACCAAATATTAAAACACTATATTAGCCAGTATATTAGGTATCCCCTTCAAAAAAAGGATGGGATGGCTTCCAGAAGGAGTCATAATGTAGGGCAAACAATGTACTCCCCTCCCCAATGCAAGGGATAGTTCAAGCAGTGCTTTGTTAAATGTTACCCCTCAACATCAAGGGGATACCAAATATTACAACACTATATTAGCCATTATATTTGGTATCCCCTTCAACAAAAGGATGGGATGGCTTCCAGAAGGAGGCATAGTGTAGACAATGTACTCCCCTCCCCAATGCAAGGGATAGTTCAAGCAGTGCTTTGTTAAATGTTACCCCTCAACATCAAGGGGATACCAAATATTACAACACTATATTAGCCATTATATTTGGTATCCCCTTCAACAAAAGGATGGGATGGCTTGCAGAAGGATTTGTAGTGTAGAGAAACAATGTACTCCCCTCCCAATGCAAGGGATAGTTCAAGCAGTGCTTTGTTAAATGTTACCCCTCAAAATCAAGGGGATACCAAATATTAGTATAAATATAAGTATACCTAGTGTAGATCGTCAACATTGGGGGCATAACAGTTTACAAATGTGAAGGTGCAATTGTGAATAAAGACCGTTATTATCAGCGTCTTTCCCCCAGAGTCCCGGGCCGCTTCTGTGACTCGAAAACCCATTGATTTGTGGATCATAATACTAACCCCCTGAAATATGACGAGTATGATGTGAAGTATTGATGGCAGCCACATTGCTTTGCAAAGTGTGTTTCAGTGTCGGTGGTTAGGTGCGTTTCCTAAAGTAGGGAAACACCCACCTGATGTCTAGCCAAGTACAACAGTATCTGCTGCGCTCTTGAGAAACAACTAATGCCCCGGACATTCTGTGTTACGAGCCAAATCCCTCTAACACTGTGCACTGACATCCGCTCCCATGACCTTCGTTGACGGATATCTCGGGAATCCCCTGCAAACCTGACCCGCCAGTCTTGGGCTCACCAATTGTACGGGGCTCTGATGCGCTCTAGTAGTGTGATGCGTGGATGCTACATTTGCTGCTGTAAACTCATGAACCAGTAAAACCCCCTCCTCATGCTCCCCTCCCCCACTTTCAACCAGTAAATATCCCCCACCCATGTAACACCCCTCAACTAATGCGTATCTCGCTCGGGAGGACTCTAAAGAACCCATCCAACATCCCCGAACTTACCAAGCAGCAGTAGTAAGGAACCAGTTAGAAGTAATGAGCCATCGCATCACATTTCATCCCACCCCTTGTCTTCGTCCACCCAGGTTTGTGCCAGTGTGGGTTGCGCCTCTTCTAGTCAGGAGACTGAGAATGGCAGCAGTGCAGTCTCTAGCCTCTTCCAGCGATTGGAAAAACTGTACCTTCCCCGTATATTCCATTCAGAGCCTGGCCTGGAAGATCATGCTGTATTTTATCAAAAGTCCTGCATAACCTTTTTAATGTCCATATAAGACTTCCTTGAGGCTTGAATGTTTTTCGAGAAGTCTGGGGAAAATTCAAATAGGCGCAGCACAGTATCCTGATCTCTATAGTTCAGCAGTCGTTCTATGAACGGTCTCGCCAGAGCTCCCAGAATGGGTCTCTTTCCCGGGATATGATGTGCGCGTTCAACCAAAGAAAAATGTAACAACCCAGAACTTCTTTGAGGAGCGTGTCACCAGAGTTGCCATTGAGTGATCTTCACTCACCTTGGGAATTCCAATGATTCGAATATTGTTTCTCCGAGATATGGACTCAAGATCTTCCTGCTTGTCCATAAGTTTTTTCAGTTTTCTTGAGCTGGGACACCTCCCTCATTCCCACCACCTTCTCATTAGAGAATTAGAGACTGTGTGGGGAAAGGTGAAAGATGACACCAAGGTTATTAGATGAGGAGGATTAGGGAAGAGTGCCAGCTGGAACCTGGATAAGCAGGGGAGGAGAAGAGAGAGGATTTGGCAGGAAAGAAAAGCACCTCTGCTTTGGAGGAGTTTAACATTTGAGAGTGTGAGGCTATCCAGTATTTAATAGCAGAGGGGCAGTTGGAGATTTTGGTAAGATAGGGCAGTGGGGAGTTCAGGAAATGAAAAAGATGTGTGTGTCATCTGCGAAGAGTTGGTACGAGAACCCAAAGGAGGAGACAAGCGACTCGGGCAGAAAAGTACAGTGTGAATAGGAGAGGAGACTCAAGATGGAGTCGTGCGGAACACCAACGGTAAGACAAGTGATTTGAGAGGTGTTGTTTTTCCAGGCAACTGAATTGACGAGGTGCAATGTAGGACTCAATCCAGGTAAGTGCTTGATCACAAATCTAAAGCAGGGAGAGAATAATGAGGAGATCAGGGTGATTGACAGTATCAAAGGCTGGAGGATTAGGATAGAGGATAGGGTGCAATGTTCAGAAGAAGGAGACATGCATGAGCACAGTTTCAGTGGTGTGGGAGGAGCAGAAACCAGCTTGGAGGGGGTTGGATAGGCAGGGTTAGTAAGGTGGTTGAATGCAACACTTTCCAACCCCTTAGAGTAGTGAGGAAGAAGAGACACAGGTTGAAGGTTGGTCAGCAAGTTTGGATCAGCACTTTACTTTTTCAGGAGAGGGATGACCATGGCAGTAAAAGTAGAGGGAAAGGAGGTGTATGCAAAGGACGGGTTGAAGGGATTGGTGAGAGGCCACTAGAGGGGCACTAGGCTTAACAAGCTGAGGAGCAAGTGGACCTGATGGGGAACAGGGTGGGCTAGCCTTAATCAGCTGTGCAAGGACTTCCTCAGTGTTGGTATGTGTGAAGTGTGAGATGGAGGTAGTGAAAGATGGTAGGGTTTGAGGAATTAAGAAAGTAGGAGGAGGGAATAAGAATGGTGAGTCGAGATTCTCTGATTTTGGAAACAAAGTATTCAGCAAGGTCACTAGAGTAGAGTTAATATTTGTGGGTTTAGGAGGAGTAAGGAGTGAGTTTAGGTTGTATTGGAGTCAACGTGGATGGTTGAAGTGTGTGTGTGTCAATGAGAGAAAGGTAGAAATCCCTATTAGCACTATCAAGAGAAGATGTGAGAGAGTCAAGGGCAGAGAATTATAGTTGCAGGTCCTCATGAGTTTTGAAGCAACTCTATCTGCATAGGAGTCTGCACATGCCAGTGTGGAGACTGCATATGAATGGGGAGACCCAAGTTGAAGATGCTGGGATTTAGGGGGGAAGGTTAGCAGTTCGAAGAGAAGGAGTTGCAAAGTATGGACTGGAAGGTGGAGATAGTGCCAGTGGAGGAAGGATCTGGGGAGAAGTAGGAGAGTGAGAGTTGAACATCTGAGAGGAAGGGAGGAATAGCAGAGGGTTTAAATTCTCTCTTGGAAATGGGAGTGGTAGGTAGGGAGGAAAGGTCAGAGGGAGAAAAGATAATGGTGGTGGATAAAATGAAGTGGTCCTAAATAGATGGCATGACAGAAGTGTTAGTTGCTGAGAGAGAGTGTTTGAAATGAACAAGAGGTCAAGAGAGCTGGCCGCAGAGTGAGTAGGAAGGTTATGAATAGACTGGCTAGCGTGCTCATTGGGAAAAGATTAAAAGCCAGATTTTTGCACAGTGTTAGGAGAAGAAAGGTTAAAGTCACTGGAGAGGATGAGGTGATGTGATTGGGAGAGACAATCATGGAGCTGCCCAAGTCCATCGAAGAATGGTCCTGTGGGGGTGGGCAGAGCGTTGGATAGAAATGAAGTGAGTAGAGTGAGGAAGAGCAATAGTTGAAAGTGTAACTTCAAAGAAGGTAGTAGGTGATGTGCCATTGGGGGTTGTGAGATGTTAGGGTGGTAATAAAATATGTGGCCGACACCACTGCCTTTACCTGTCAGATGAGGAGATTGGGAGAAACAAAGTTTGGAGTCATGAAGGGCTGCCAGAGTAGCAGTGTCAGAGGAAGAGAGCCAGGTTTCAGTGAAAGCAAGATAAATAAGGAGAGGAGAGGTAGAGTGAGAGTAGTCTGTGATAATGGAAGTCTTTTTGCAGATAGACTGAGCATTCCAGAGTGCAATGTTCAGTTGATGCAGCAGGTAGGAGTAGAGGAGTAGCAGAGGCGGGGTGGGTAGGTGATAGGAGCAGAGCGGTCTGTTGACTGGCATAGGTTGTTAGAAAAGGGGGTGGAATGGAGATGATGTAGTGAGAGTTGTGAGTTTTATGTTAGGGATAGGAAAGATGGGGGTGTAGCATGATTGGGGAGAGCATAAACAAAAGAAGCAGGATGTGGAGGGTGAATGCATTTTAGTTCCGAAGTAGTCGGGGTTAGCTGGCAATGTACTAGGCGGATTTTAGGTATTACTACCGGGTGGAGGGGTAGAGGAGGTTGTATAAAGGCTTATACGCAAAGAGGGAAATAAACTGAGAGTAAAGGCTTAGCTGTTCTCTTTTTGCTTTTGTCACCCGGGGCCTGAGCTGGAGGTAGCTCTCAGTTGAGTTGAAGCCCCTTCTGAGGATGGAAAGACCATTAAAATATGGTGATATGGGGGTTGGGGTTCACCCGAGCAGTCCATAGATCGACACTGGGTGATTCGTGTAGGTCCCCTGACCTCTGGAGGCAGCCTTAGGCAGCTTAAAAGCGTGCCTCTGGTGGGGGTGTGCTGAACTAGGTATGGTGGGGTATTGTCGGCAGTGGATTCTAGGCCCTGCAGATGTTGTTAAAACCCTACAGCTGTACACCAAAAATCAACACTATAGCAACACTCCAGTGGCCTACAGAAGCTAAAGAGTTGTTGACAGGATAAAGAATAGTCAGTCAGTGCTCCTTTATTGAGGCTCCCAGACTGCAGGAAAGGATTTACGCTATACTGTCACAAGAGAAATGGTTTAGATCTGGCTCTCCTCACTCAGAGACATAGCATTCACCAAAAGCCTGTGGCTTACTCTAGCAAATCACTAGACTTGGTTTGAGCTGTGATGCAACTTGCTTAAGATAGGTTGAGGCAGATGGACTTGCAGTAGGAAATTGTGAGAATGGTGTGTTGTGATCTCCCTTAGAGGTTACCATATCACATTCAGTAATCTCTCTCTTGTTGACAACCCATGGATCAGCTGTGACAATGATTTTGTAGATAAAAAAGCAAACATTGGATACTATATCTGAATCCGATGAGGAGTACATCCTCCCAGTTAAGGCCATTCCTGAACATTCCTCTTAGAAATTCCTAAAGGAACTGGCACAAATGCAAGAAAATGCTCCATCAAAGAAAAAGGTCAAAGAGGGTCTGTCAATTACACAAAGATTCCCTTGGAGAGATGACCAAGGTCGATTAGTGGCACCAAATATTTTACCGTTGCAGCTTGTTAGGGTGTACCATGGCCATGTTGATTTGGGAAAGGAAGGGATGATTAGGTCATTGAACAAGTCCTGGTTTGCCCCCCCCCGAATTTGACAAAATGGTTAGAGAATATTGTAAATGTTGATTTATCTGCCTCCAGAATAATGTTCCTGACACTCAGGGAGCACATTGTCTTCTAATGGCCCTTTTGTGAATCTTCAGATTAATCTTCTGCAGCTCCCGCACTACAATAACTGGCAGTATCTCCTTGTAATTCTAGATGTGTGCTCTGGGTTGGTGGAGGCATTACCCTATCGAGATGCAGATGCTGTAACTGAGGTTAAGCTGCTAGCACAGTGTCATGATGCCTGCCCCCAGAGCACCGGGACAGGCCCAGCACCCCGGAAGCAGGCATCATGCCCTCGGGGAAAAAACCCAGCGGCCCCTAATAGGGGCTCATATTGGACATCAGTCCTGGCGCCAAAGGCGCCAGGCTCATAAAAGAAGGTGTTTGGTGCACTTACCTGACGCAGACCATGCTGCATAAAGCCTCAAGCCAAATGAGGCTTAGGAGGGACTACTTTATTAAAGGAACTATTTTACTTGGGTGGGGACCGTGGAAGAATACTTACACTGGAACTTCTTCCAAGGCTATTTAAACCACGCCCGGACTGCCACACGTGCTTCGCGTTGTTCTGCATCTAGCAACTGGACGCTCACCGTGTCTGCTCCTGCATCCTGACTTCTGCCACGCCCGCCAGCATCCTGGAACACTTGCAAAGGGAGAAGAGAAGAGAATAGGAGACAGAAGAGCCCTTACCTGCTAAAATCGCATTCTGGAGACATTTCGCCGACGATCCTGAAAAGGAAGACATTCATTTTAAAAGCACATCGCATCGATCGCTGCAGCGCCGCATTCCACTCACATTTACTAGGCGCCTCATGTTCAGCAGCGACCATCTGGATCCGCAACCACATTTCAGCGCCTAGGGAGAAAAAGACAAGAACAAAGGTGAGCTAGGGAAGAGAATAAGAAAACCGTAATCAGTCATTTTAAGACTTACCTGTTGGGTCATTCCCACTTCATTTCGGGTCGGTGCCGCATCCTGGCATTTCCGGACCCCGGCCCCTAAGGGGAAAAAAGACATCAGCGTTAGTGAGCGAATGCTAAGACATTACCTGAACGCTCATTAAAGACTTACCTGATATCTACTGGAACTGCACCTTTCACTTCGGGTCGGTGCCATATCTCCGGCATTTCCAGACCCCAGCCCCTATGGGGAAAAAAGACACAAGCATTAGTGCATTAATGCAAGGACACTAAAGGAACCTCTCATCAAACAAACTCACCTGAAGTTCTACAATCCATGATCCAGTGAAGTAACTGGATCACAACGCGCCCCTGCATCAGAAGCAGGATGGAGAGTTCATCCTTTCTAACCATAAGGTGAGCCTTAGCAGGGAACTTTCGGAGGTGGTCAAAGAAGAGCGAAGGGGGAGGTGGGAGTAAGCACACTACTCGGCAAAGAGTTAATCCCCTTTCTCCATCTGCAGAAGGATCTTCCTACGGGCCAGACAAGCCAGAGTTGGGGGGTCGAGTACAGTTGGTGTTCCGAGTCCTGCGCATAACGCTAGAAGAGGTTGCAGCTATCCAGACCAGACCCGCGCCTCCGTGGGAGCCAGGTGAGCGTTACACACAGGTTTGGTGTACCCATTAGTATTAACAGCGACCAAGGGTCACATTTTGTTAATAATGTGGTGAAAAGACCTCTGGCAACCCTGAATGTACAATTCAATTCAAACTGCCCACACAATCCTGAGTCAGCAGGGGCAGTGGAGAGAAGAAACTATGTCATTAAAAATAAATGAGTGAAAATCTGTCATGAGATGGGTCTGAAGTGGCCTGACGCACTTCCCCATCTGTTATTCAGTATTAGAAGCACTCCTAGAAGCGAAATCTGGCTCCGCCCCTACAAATGTTTATACGGGCAGCCCATGAGGCTTCCTTAATCTCCACCTGTAAAATCTGTTGATGTTAATTTGCATTTGACCGATGACAACTTACTGGAATATGTAAAGTCTTGGATTTCGTCTGTCGGTGTTTGTTCGCTGGCAGGTTAAGGCAGCTCTGCCTAAGGAATCAATTGTAGTTGGTGTGGTAAGTCAGACATAGGAGACGGACAAGAAGGCATGTTTTCTGAATGTCCTGTTTTAATAAAGGGAAGAATGCCGCTCCTGGACTTGCTGCTATGATGGTAGATTCCCTAAACTACAAAGAAAATATCAAACTAGTGCTCGTCGGGATGTCTTACAAAAAATACTGTTCTCTATCCAAACCTATTCTAACCTAACATCTGACCCTACCATTAATACAAACAACATACATTTAGCCTAGGAAGGATTGTAACTTGGCTAGCTATGGCTGGTTTCTGTCCTCCACCTAAAATGTTCTTGTTTTTCTCTCTGGCTATAGGTCAGCTGGTGCAATTGAAAAGAAAATGTCCTTTAGTCTTGCTCTCTTTTTGGTAGAGTTTGCTCTGGATTCACCCCAACTGTTCTTATCAGTTCAAACAGTTCAAGTTTTTAAACTATCCCAGAATTTTGTAAGTGTGCTTCTTTCCTTATACAACAGGTTTTTGTTGATGCCTGTCCTCTCGTACCTGGGAATGTTTTTGGCCCTGGCTCCGGTCTCTGGTAACTCTGCACAACTCGGCCATTTCTCTTCTTCAACCCTACTTGGAGGCTTATCTTGTGAGTTTGTTCAGTGTGGGCTAACTGGCACTTTAGCTCTTCTTAGCTTCTTGAGTTTCTCACCCCCTCATGGGGTATCAAGCTTTTTAGCCTGGCGTGATCAAAGTGGCTCCTTAGCTGTTTGGGTATTGCCCCTGGTTTCATCCCCTCATAGGATATCTTGATACGTAGCCCCTCATGGGCTAGGGGGCTTCTCAGCTGTTCAGGGATTACTCCTGGTTTCACCCCTAGTGGGTATCATTGTGCTCAGTCCCTCATGGCCAGTTGGCTTCTGAGCCGTTCAGGGATTACCCCGGTTTCACCCCTTGTGGAGTATATTTGTGCTCTGCATCCTGCGGGCCAGGTGGCTTCTCAGCCATTCCGAATGACCCCCTGGTTTCACACTCTCATGGGGTATCTTTATTCTCAGCCCCTCGTGGGCCAGGTGGCTTCTCAGCCGCAGTTTTCAATACTGTAACGCCCTTGTGGGGTCTCTGTGCATAACCACCCTCCTCCCACTCCTCAGTATTTCTTTCATACCGTGTTTGTCGGGGGTGCGCATAACTGCGGCTGACTTCTTCATGGTTGGGTCTTCTGTTTCAGTTCTTCCTGTCTGCAACCGACAGGACTTCTGCATCTGGAATGATGAACGCCAGGATATCGCTTCTGGGCCGCTTAGTCTTTCTTCCTCTCGGCGGTTGTGAGCTCTTTGGGCTCCCTGCCTTCCTGTGCTCATCAGTGTTTCTCTGTCCCCACAAGTCAACAGTGTGGCTCTGCCTACAGGCTCCTGGAGGGGAGATGTTCCCTCCGCTGCGTTCATACGCAGGATTGTCCCTCTTGCCCTTGGGCTGGATTTCTCTCTCTCTCTGTCTGGGTCCTGGGATGTTTATGTTCCTCCTCCCGAGAACAAGATGGGATCATCGATTGGTTCCACTCTTCAGGCATGGGTGTTAACAAACACAGGTCCGAAACCAAACTATCCACTTTTAAAGGTTCCTGCACATTGTTATGCTGTTCAATTCCCATATAGCCAACAAACACATGGAATTCTGTGTCAAAGGGAGGTGGTGTAAAACCCTTACTTGGGGATTCCTTGTCCCCCGAAGGGGGAATCGCCCCTATTCAGATCCTGCTTGCCTTCTCCCCTAGGGGATGTTATCCCTAGCAGGCTCACCTCCATAGTCCCAAATAGGATGGTACTTCCTTGGGAAGAAGGGACACATTCCCTGGATTAGTCACACTGGCCACTCTCTACATAAGAATACAATAAATCCCAAGTAGATGACAATAATTTGGGAAACAGTGGGTGAGATATATATATATAAAGGTGATGATAGTACTTTTTCAGCTTAGGTTACATAGTATACATAGGAATACAACAAATCCCAGATAGGTGACAATAATTTGGGAAACAGTGGGTGAGATATATAGAAAGGGGTGAACACAAAGAGGTGCAATTACATATTTGCAGTTTGAATATGCAGCTTAGATAGGGAAGAAATGGTCTGTAGAGAGATGCTGTGGTGCCTCCCCTGAAGGGATGGGCGCTAAGGTTGGTAGGTTAGTAGTCATTCTCTCTAATCCAGTTAGTAGCGTTGTATCTGAGGAATGTTTGGTCTGCCCACAGGTGAGGTGGGAGGGAATTCCATAGCTGCACTGCTTTAACCGGGAAGCTACTTCCTCTGGCCGTTTCGAGTTTGAATTTAGGTATGATTAGGTAATCTAGGTTGGCAGATCTAGTGGGTCGGCTAGTCAGTTTTTTGTTGATTCTTTCCTTGAGGTAGCGGGGGGCTGTATTATTGAGGCATTTATGTGTAAGCAACATGATTTTCAGCCGGATTTTATCGCTGCCGGACAACCATTTGTTGTGTCTCCTGGCTTTTGAGATATGATCTCTTTTTAGCAATACCCAGTGCCGATCTCAAGGCATTATTCTGGAGAATTTGGATCTTATTGATAATATGCTAACTGGCACCCAAGTATAGGGAGTTACAATAGTCCAATTTGGACAGGATTAGGGCTCGGGCTAGTGTGGTACATCTGAACGTGGATAGGAAGGGTTTGCCAGCCCTAATAAGTTTGTTTGTATATGCAGAGGCCGAAGCCATGGCATTGATGTTTTTGGCGAAGGTAAGGGTAGAGTCAAGGTAGAATCCAAGTGTTTTAACCTCTTTAGCTATCTTAATAAGGTTACCCTCAATGTTGATAGAGGTGTATTTAGGTCCGAGTTTGTTGAGTTTGACTGTAGTCCCCAGAATGAGAAGCTTGGTTTTGTTATCATTCAAGCACAGACCGTGCGTTGCCATCAATGCTTGAATGTTGAGGTAGATTTTATTAACTAAGGCCACATCCTTGTTGTAATCACCGGTAAGCAGTATCAGGATCTGGGTGTCGTGTGCATAGTTGGTGTAGGTGACACCCAGACGGTCCAGTTTATCAAATAAGGGCTTAGTAAATATATCATACAGTGTGAGTGAGACACAAGATCCCTGCGGTACACCACAAGTTATGGGAATAGAGTCTGCCGCTGCAGAAGGTGAGTAGACTCTCATTGTCCTGTTGCTCAAGAATGATTGGACCTAGACTAAGGTATCTTGTGCGAAGTGGGCGGCTGAGTCAAGTTGGTTGCACAGTATTTTATGGTCTATCAAATCAAAGGCCGTAGATAGATAAATGAGGAGTAGCAAGGTGGTGCTACCCTTATCCTTCAGCTCGTCAATCTGGGTTTTGAGATCGATTAGCGCTGTTTCAGTTCCGTGTTGGGGTCTAAAGCCAGATTGACAGAGTCCCAGGAGCTGATTTGACTCCAAGTACTCCTGAATCTGGAGATAGTCCACCCGGTCTCATATTTTAAGTAAAAATGGTACAGTCGTGATTGGCTTGTAGTTTGTAGGGATGGATGGATCTAACAATTGTTTTTTAGGGAGCGGGAGGACCCAGACTCCTTTAGATTGCAAAAGAGGCGTTGATTAGCTTAGTTATAAATGGTGAGAGGTCTCGTGCCGCATCTTTTATGACTTGGGCTGGGCACTTGTCTCCCTGGCAGTTTGAGGGTTTTAATGAAAGGATGATTTTTCCAACCTCGGGAATTGAGACTTTTGAGAAACTGAAACGTTGTGTGAGTTTAATGGGGTCCGTTGGAGTACTGACGGGTCTGTCTGAATTGGGTAGGTGTGCTTTATTTTCAGCAATCTTATCTAGGAGGCGGGTGATCTTACTAGATAAGGCATCCTGAATATTAGAGCACCAAAGTTAGTCCTTCAGACAATTGTCAGTTGGTGGAATAGAGGTTTCCAATTCTTTCAAAATTACAAAGAGTTCCTTTTTGCTAGAGTTAGCTTGTAGAATCCTCTTATTATTCGTATCCTGTTTGGAGAGTATTATTTCTTTCTTATATAGTGCCGATATCTTGGACAGGTTAGTTTTGTTTTCATCGTTAGGTTGGTTTCTCCAAGAGGCTTCACACATTCTTTTTTCTGCTCTTAATGTTTTGAGGTACGGGGTAAACCAGGAGTTCCAGTGAGCTAGGCCAGGGGCAATCATGTCTAAGGCCTTGGTCATGATATTGTTGTATTCATTAACTAATGTGGCAGGGTCACTAGTATCAGGCAGTGAGTTAAGGAAGGGTACTATGAGTGGTTTGAGTTTGTCTGCTGTAATGTTTTTTTTGTTCCTCGTGAGGGTAGGTGGGGCGATCGACTTATCATTGAGAGTGAGATTTTTAAGCGCGAGAGAAAAGGAGAGGAGGTAGTGGTCTGTCCAGAATTCGGGGGTTATGGAGGTGATGGCGGTTTCACAGTTCAAATTGGCCACCCAATCTAAGATTCTACCTTTATTGCGAGTGGGCATGGTCACTCTTTGAGTGACGCCTAGTTCAGTAAGTACATTGGAGATAGCTGTAGCTTGTTTGTCGCTAGGGTCAATTAAGCCCAAATTAAGGTCCCCCAAAAGTAGTGTTTGGGATGTTGTTTTCATATTGTCAGATAAGATTATGGAGATATCCTCCTCGAATGCTCCAATAGGGCCTTGCTGTCTATAGATGAGATGGCTTGTAAGCGTTTGGGAGTCTGATATAGGGAGTTTAGCTGTGATTGATTCCCATGATTTGATGTCTAATGAAGGGGCTAGTCTCAAATCTAGGTTAGATTTAGCTATAAGAGCTATTCCTCCACTTCTAGAGTCGACTCTATCTGCTCTGAGTATGGTATAGTTGTCGGGAACTGTGAGCAGGAGGGCAGGGCAGGCTGCTGGGTGCAGCCAGGACTCCGTTATGACTAGGAAGTCGTAGTCTTCAGCGCTAATTAAGTCGACAACCTCAGTAGGGTGAGCCACCAGAGATCTGACATTAATTAGGGTGCCCTTGATGTCAGGTACAGTAGTGCTGGGCGCATGGTTGAAAGTTTTGCTCTGGCTAGTTACTTTAGCAGATAGCAGGTTAGAGGGTTGGCTCCAAGGTTGTCTACTACGATATTCTATTTTAGACGAAGGTGGGGTACTTGGGTCTTTATTTTTATTCTTGGCAGTGTGTTTGTGAGAGGGGCAGTCTCTTAGCTGGTATCGTTTGGTAGAGATGCTAGTAGGTGGTTCATAGAGTCTAGGTAGTCTCGAGCGAAGTCTATCATTAGAGTGTCAGGCATGGTAGGTTAGCTTTGATTGATTGTATTGTTGAAGATACATCAGAGAGAGTTGACTCAGGTTTCACGTTGGAAGGGGCCATACCAGTTGTTATTGGTCTCACACTCTGCTGTGAAGGTAAAAGGGCACCTTCGTGGGTCCATGTGACCCATTAAAAGGACTCCAGCACCAATCGAGAAAGAAAATGCTTTTTGTATGCACTTGTTATATCATCATCTTTGCTGGTTTCTAATCTCTCGTATGTCTCCTCCTATGAGATTGAGTCATGGCCCATGGATGCTACATCATTAATTGGCAGCGAGGAACATGTCTTTTCCCGGGACGCTGGGAATGCGGTGTAGATATGCTACTAGGTTTTCTCCCAAGACCAGTTAAGTGTCCCTCAGATGTGATTCCTTACCCTTGTGAAACTCTCCCAAATGAGATATCGATTGGGGATTACCTCCATGCTTTGAATACCAAATTACAATCCTCAAAAATGACCCCTGCCCAAAATGTGTTAGGGAAGAAACTATCCATTGTTCCTAAACCTACCCCACCTCCTGAAATGTACCCTGAACCATCCCATGTCTCTGATCTAACATGTTATTGTTATCCTGTTTAACATTCTAGATTGCGAAGTAAAACGATCTTGAAAACCATTTACTGGTTCTACTATGTGAAGAACTCAAAGGTGGTGGTTAGAGAAAGGGTTCAGAGCACCAACAACAAAAGTGGAGACATTGGGCCTCATTACGACCTAGGCGGTAGAGGGTTAACGGCGCCGGTAGAGCTGCCGTCGCTGTTAACCCTCTACTGCCTCATTACGAGGTCTGCTTGCGGGTCCCGCTAAGGACGTCTGGTAAAACCAGGCGTCCTTAGCGTGACCCGCTAGCAGACCAGGATGCTAACAACGGGCCCGTCATTAACGGGTCCGTTGTTAGCATCTTCCCCATTCCCATTGAGCCCTATGGGGTCTCAAATGGGAATGGGGATGTACCGAGTCAGGGTCCGGGGAAAGGGAATTACCGGGCCCTCCAAGGTCGGAATGGCCCAGTATTTCCCCATTCCAGGAACCCAGACCCAGTACCTGGTACCTGGTACCCGGTATGGGGGTAGCCATGCCGCTAAAAGCGGCATGGCTAACGCCATACTCGTAATGAGGCCCATTGACATAGTATCCTAGCCTAGAGTTGTTTTTAATAGGGTTGCTGTACCCAGAGAGTGAAGCATAAAAGGCCAAGTGTAACACTCAGAAGAGATTTTAATATTGCCATGGAACTATATTGCTTTTTACTAACTACCATGAATTCCAGGAACAGCACTGAGGTGGTAGGAGTTTCTTTCAATAAAACACATGCGTTGTACCGATATGATACCCAGTTGGAGAATAAATACTACATGTACTCTGATACATTATTTCATTTTGCCTACGTTCGAGGTTGCTGACTTCATGAGAAACAGACAGATATATAGGGCCTCATTACACGGATGGCGGAGAACCATGGCGCTATTAGCGCCATGGTCCATGCCGGTAAAATACCGGCACCGCCTTGGCGGAAAGGGGAATTACCGCCCCATTCCAAGGTTGGCGGGGCGGTAATTCCCCCTTCCACCATTGCCCTTCCCCATTCCCATTTTTGCCCTATAGGGCTCAATGGGAATGGAGAAGGCGCTAATTACGGTACCGCAAATTGCGGTACCGTAATTAGCTCCCTGGGTTCCTTTGCGGGTTGGTTTTTAACGCCTGCAAAAAGCAGGCGTTAAATCCCCCAACCCGCAAAGGGACCTCGTAGTAAGGCGATAAGGATTGAAAATAGGAGTTTTGGCTGTTGTAGCTTCCAAGTACTGTGAGTCACACACCAGGGTATCAAGGGGCAAGGTTAGTCCTTTCCCAAGCTCCTAAATGGAAGAGAGGCTGGTACACACCTTTAGGGATTCTGCAACACGTGAGGTCCCAGGCAACAGGGCGGCTGGCAGAGATGAGGTCTTGGTCCACCAGCAGAGATCAACCCCAATTGTCCCTGGGGATGGTTAGAGGACAGAGCTTGCCTCTGGTTTGGAACACCTGCCTTCACCTCACAACTGGAGAACTCTGGAAAAGACTTCTTTCCCAGCAGAGTCCAACACATATTTACAGGATTGGAGTCCAAAGAATGATTCAATGAAGTTGTGTGAGACCCCTTCTTTCAAAGGTAAATGTCTGCAGTTGATTGGATTAAAGTTAGCCTGCTTCCGGGTCCAATATCTGCTCTTGAAATGAGTGGACTTTGGCCTTCTGATATCGCACCCATAGTGCTTTATGCTACAGGAAGAGGAGTTGACAGGAAAGAGAGGCAGAGAAGAACAAGATGGCAGAAGTTTCCCAAATGTATTCAAATCTCCCTCTGGCTACACTAACCCCACCTCCTCCCCTTATTAATAGAATCAAAGGCCTTTAGATATGCAGAGCACCCTGTTTCAGGCTGCTCCCTTTGAATGGGCGTGCTCCTTTTATGCCTGGGCCCAGGGCAGCTACCTGCTGTGCGGCTGTCCCTGGCTGTTCGTGTCATCTGCCCTCACAAAGAGATCAAAGAGGAGGCATGGCCATTCAGGTTCCTGCACTGTCAGTTGACAGGCTCACCTGTCTAGTCAGAATACACATCACCTTCCAAAGCTGAGCTTGGCTCACATGAGCTGACAAGTGTGATATCAAATTGGATTTGACTGCAGTGATCGTAAGTAGTGCCATGCACTACGCCTTAACTCGGGCATAGCTTTATTAATAGAGTTTATTCTGCCACCATCATAGGCTATTTATGATTGTCATAGTTTTGGTGGGGTGTGCATATCTTAAATGCAGCTCATGCGCTGCAGAGACTTGGCTTTCAGTGCTGTTGTCAAATTGACAACTTTGACCTCTTGCAACTGGTAGAGCAGACGCTGCAAATCGGGATACATGCTTTTGGCGTGGAGTTTTTGGAAAGGGAATCTGATCAGCAGATTGCCCTTTCAGAGATGGAATTACCTGCATCATTTTATTATTGAATACAAATCCGAAAAAGTCAGGGCTTTTGCACCCTTGCCAGTTCCTTGGCAATTCATAACAATTACTCATTGGAATTATTAAAAGGAATCTGCACCTTCTGTCCAAATATGAAAATGTCATCAGTATATCACAGGTATGTTTCAAAGGTCGTTGTAGGTACTCTTTCTTGAGGTCCTCCGTAAACAGGTTTTGTATATTGAGCCACCAATGTTCTGCTCATGTCCATTCCAGTATTTTATAGCAAGTGTCCTTCATTAAAACAAAAGTTGTGCATGAGTGTGATTATTTTGATTTCCTATTTTGTTTGTCACTTTTTGCAAGAATCTGTGTAGCAGCTACTTCATCTTCATGTGGAATGTTGGATTAGAGTTAGGTGACATGCAAGGTTGCCAAGGTGCATTATGTGGTGTACACCCCATCCCCCTAATCTTCCTGAGGAAATCCTTTATGTCCTCTGCACTTCTTTTTGTGTCCATTTTAAAAAGTTTCAATATAGGTTCAATGTATCCAGATATCACTTTGGTCGATGTATTAATGGCAGGGATGATCAGGAGGCCTAGAGATTTTCAGTTTGTAAATCTTCAGCAGTAAATGGAGTTTTCTGTGAGTTGGTTTGTCTGGTATGAGACGCTCATTATATTTTCCAATATTGTTAGGCATGGACTTGATGATTTGTTCCAGTGTTAGGCAGAGTTTGCATGCAGTATCCTCCGGGAACACTACACACAACTATGACTACAGGTGTAAGCAAAACCAACCATTCGTATAAGTCTGTACCACACAGTTTTGGTAGCGAGCTGAGCAGCCAGGCTTTTCTCAAGAGGGAATGTGAGCTTTTAAGGGTGTTGCACAAAGGTCTACAATGACAGGTATTCAGATAGACACTTAGACCCAAGATTTCTTGGTAAAAACACTTCTTAATTTATTACACAATCATTTGTAAACCATTCACTAAATGAGGCAACCAATATCACACAAAAGTTCCCATAGTTATACTCAAAAGCAGCCAACCAATCCAAAATGTCAAGTCTCACCTCATACATACTCACAGCTTCATTAGGCATGCAAGGTCTCTTAGGACTGGAAGACCTAGAAGATTCTGGGAGAGAACCATTTTCAAGAGACCATTTCTTCATTTCAAGATCATGATGCATTTCCATTTCTCTGAGTTTGATTTCTTGATGTTTACTTTCAGTTTGCATTTGGAGCCTTTTGAACTCTAACTCAAGTCCCATTCTTTCAAGAGAGACACATTCTGGACTCACTACTGGACATGGTAGGGTCCCTGTGGCCAAAGGTTGAGGCCCAAGAGCAGGTAGATGTGCAGTGGGGCTCACATCCTGAGACTCCTCTGACTCTTCTGGCTCCTCAATAATATTAGAGCTAGACTCTACATTATCATCCTCCTCATGAACATTATCCACATTTTCTGAGAGATTAGGGGTTACAGCCCAATTTCTCATTCTTTGATGTTCCAACAATCTTTCTACCAATTCATTTTTCTTTCCTTTAACACGGAGGTTCCTATCTTTAAATGCCCATACATGTGTTAGTCCATGTCGCCTCTCAAGAGTAAAGACTGACTTCAGGTTTGGTCTAAGAATATCTGGTACCCAGGGGGGTGGGCTGGCCAGTCCAGGGCACCCATTGCTTCAGTGGGCAATGGATATCATTGAATGGTGCGTCATACCTTAATGATCCCTGGTGAAGCAGCTGAGGAGTGAGTAGCTTTCCCCAATGGCTCCTCAGACATAAGGATATTTTTGTGTCGCTCACTACAACATTCTACTCGCGGCATCTACCTTAAGATGTACAGGTTTTTTTCAGCCGGCCTATTAATTAATATCTTTGTAATTTGAAGAGGGTTAGGTCGGCAGCCACCGCTCTCCAGACTCACTTGCCACAGGTAGGGCTACATCCTGGGCAGCGCTCATTGCGTACTTGCAAAAACATCTACTAGTACGCGTGGGTACACCCACGCATATCCATACAGTGGTAGAGCTAGCATTCACAGACTCCCTCTCCAGTGCTAGGGTCACTCATTCATCCTGCAGACCCTGTTGACGAGGAGAGGAAATTACTGACGGGCCCATTGGTCAGTACTCGCCCTCGAAAACTAGTAATACAAGATAGCTGCACCATGCGAGGACAGAGTGCAGGGTTCACATACTCTGGCAAAGATCAATAATCAGGACTCAGTAAATTGGCAAAGGGAAGTCCGTTTAATGATACATACATCAGCTTACGGAAATCGGCAGCATCACGAACACCTGCCTCACCCCGACTTCCACGAACATTAGTCCAACAGCCTCTTTTTATGGGCAAAATCCGTCATCATTGACGTCTAATTCTACAAAAAATCATCATGCAATACAATTGGTTGGGAAAGGTAACTTAAGTATAGGTGCTATATGATGGATTGGATAACTCTTATCGGGTTGGCGTCTACGCCCTTTCCTCTACACCACATGTGATTGACGTCTCTACAAGTACGACGTCTCATTGGTTACAGTGTCTATAGGACCCTAGATTACATGGTCCCTTGTGATTGGGCAAGTTACACCCCTAAACATAAATCTCCATTTTAATTAGCAGCTTTAGAGTAGACACCCAAGTGCCTAGCGTCCCAAGATTCACCCTTCCTCCCTTCCATCAATCAGTGTTTTAGGGCTGTGTGTCAATTGGTTGGCTGGGTATGGCCTCGGATCTGTAGTCTCTTATCAGGAAAAGTTATGGCACCCTCTGGTTCTGGATGACATCAGGCGGTGGTACATCTTTGCTCCTGCCTGATCATGTGTTAGTTCACTGTGAATCTGCTTCAGTTTCCAACCTTTTGTGCATTTAATTCTGTGTGCGCTTGGCCACCTGCATGGGCCTGTCTTATCTTGACCTTCACGGGCGGGCTGGTATTCTCTGTAGTTGGAGTCTTGGGATCTCATGCCCACCTCCCCTTCTCTGGTTGACCTCGATCTCCCCGGCATAAGCCTCTCCTTGTTGAGTTTTGATTCCGCGCCTTCTCTGGTCTTTGCTGGGTTTCTAAACTCGGCCTGTCAGCGCTTTGGCCGCCTGGGGTACATTTCTGCTTTCACAAAATGGAGTTGCACGAGTATATTGTGCAGTATTGAGGTAGATATATGGTTGGCGCTTGCCACTCTACTCTTCTACTAAGCATTGCAAGCAGTATCGATTTCTTAGCATCTTGCATTTCAAGCTTATTTACACACATTCAACAGGGCGGTTGCTTCCATCTTGCCTTGCAGCACCGTTCTCTTATGTTTTAACAGTGTCTCTCCCCTGCATCCATTATCATTATCCTTGCAGTTACTAGTACTGCCATTCGTGCTTTCAGTAGCCAAGTCTGTTTGTTCTCGGGGCTGCTCGGGCCCTTGGTTTATTTTCATTGGCCTTCCAATAAGGCTTTAGGGGTCTTCTCGTGGACCGTGTGCAGGTATTCCTCATTCCGTATCAGTGGCTGGTATGGCTGTCTGATAGGGTACCGTGCTGCCCAGGGTTGTCGCGTTATGGCTGCTTCAACCGGTATTGATCTCCTTACGTACAAGTCCCAGTGCGGCTCTCTGATGGTTAATTTGCTCCTCATACATCACGTACCATGGCGAGTACCTTACTGGCAACTCGCAATGGGGGTCAGGGGTGCGGGTCATATCTGGGACCTCCTCTACACTCCCCCCTCTGGTCGGTTCTTCGACCACTCCTACTTCCTCCTTTATATTCAGTTTCTTTGATTCCTCAGCTTCTTGCTCATCGTCTCGTGGGTTTACATAAGAAGGCGTGGAAGTATGCAATTTTGGTGTCCATATCTTTATCACCCCTTTCAAGCTTCCTGCTGTTCTCACATGCTCATCTTTGTTCCAGGTCATCAACTGGCATTGTCCATTTGGACTGCAGTAAATCCATTTGCCTTCGTACCTTCTTCGTTTCTTTGGATAAGTGAATTTTGTTCCTTCTGGTGCAAATTCACTGGCCTTCACAAAGTCTTTTATCTCCTCATCTGTCAGGTCTCTGGGCTTCCAGCCTCGCTCGACATCGACCATCATTTTCATCCCAATGGCCCCCTTTGCTGTTTTCTGGCACTGTGTGATGATTATCTTGATAACACAGACTCCTAGCAGCACCATTGCTAGCAAAGCTCCCAGGAACTTGAATATATCTGCCATCCATTGCGGGACCCATGAGAATAGGTTTCCAAACCAGCTGTCGTCGTCCACTTCATCTGTCTCATCGGTCATCTGGTTTTTCAGGGTTGTTAACATGTCTATGGCCTCTGTGAGGGTTCCATTTTCTTCATCGTGTGATGGTATAAATGTGCAACATGATTCTCCAATTTTTGCGCAAACACATCCATCCATTGCGGTGATCATGTCAAGCACATATCTGTTCTGGAGGGTCATCAGTCTGACTGCTCTCAGCTCTTCTTTGATCACATTGAATCCTTTTATTGTGGTGTTGATGGTCTGCAGTAACTCCCATCTCATTATCTGCAACCACTTGGTGTTTACACCAACTTGGATATGTGGCAAGAGTATTGTTGTAAATACTGATGAAGTTAGGCTGAACAGCCTGTGTTCGTAGGGAATGGCATAAAATGCGTCCTCTGATTTGGCGGAGAAGTAATTCTCTCTCTTCATCCTTGACATTAGTTACACAGACCTCCTTTTCCTCAGGTGAGCATCTGCTTTCGGGAAACTGTCCAAATTCAGTTCATTTTTTGGAATCACTAGTGCTGGAACGTGTACGTTCACCAGTGTGCATTTGCCTCCCCAGTTCCTCGGTAGCCTTATGTATGCCTTGAATCCACATGCCCAATAGTGGTCCATCAAGACTGCAGTCCCTTGCGACATCCCTGGGGCTTCGTATATTCGCCCGCAGTTTTGATTCTCCCCCATATTCCTCATGCCATTACTTCTAAAGCACAGTTTTGGGTTTTACAGCGGTACTATCTGCAAGGGTCCTCCTCTGTCTTCGACCCATGTCAACAGCTTTACCAATTTTGGCCACAATGGTCTGCATAGTCTATGTGAGTTCTCTGTTGCTTCATTGCAGGCTCCAAGGACCATCCAAGCTCGGCAGATTACTACTCCTTCTTCCCATCCCTCTGGGGAGTCTACTGATCCCCAGATATGCATTTGTCCTCGGTTCTTCCATATTTGGGCTTCTTCTGCCATTTTCCCTTGAACGTTCAGTCTTGAGTTTATTTCCCACCTTATTCCTGATCCCTTGATGTCAGGGTTTTCATATCTAATCACATGATTCTTGGTGTGTGCTCTGTTTTTTGTTTTGATGTCCTGGACATATCTGTCTTCATCAGGGTAGTCCTTTTTGTTGGCCCATATCAACGAGGCGTCTCTCCCCATGAATTGTCCTCTGGTGTTACACATTGCCATATGTGACATGCAGTGTGCTGTGGGGACATCTATTTCTACAGCCACAAAGATTTTGGACTTGCCCATGCTGTACGGCATGAGTGCACAGACGAAACATTCTCCTTCTGATTGCCTTCGTCCAACTTCCTTTATGTGCTGGTACCATATGTTGTTTCCAAGATGGGCCGTGCTGTCCAAGTAATCGTTTAACTCGTTATCGGTTTCATATGGACTTCTCTTGATCCTTAGCGTTTTTCTGTGGTTGGCTATCACTATGTCTCTGAATGCGTCTGTACTGCTCTTTCGTTCAGGCAGACTCTCAGGCGTTATCCTTGGAGGGGCAGGTTTCATCTCCTGCCCTGCAGTAATATGGGGAGGTTTTGCGCTTCTTTATCTTCCCTCCTGTATTCTTTTGTAGACCTCCTCCCACTGCATGTGATTTATCATCCTTCCAACACGTGGCTGTGTCGTAGGCTCGGTAGTTACTTCTGGCGTTAGAGCTGGCGTGCTCGCTATCACAGTTGTGGTGGTTGTCTTGCTCAGCTCCTCATGTAGTTTCTTTGCTCTAAGCATGAGTGGAAACACATACTCAACTACCGCATGTGTTTTCTCATTGAGTTCTTTCGTTGCTTCCTCTGTTCTATTAAGTGATTTTGCTATTTCACTTCGGTTCGGTTTCTCACGTTGCTCCCTGCTTTCTGGAGCTGCTTGTTCCACAGGTGATTTCTCTCTTTCAGTAGGTTTGGCCTGCGGTTTCATAGCCATTGACACTTGCCCTTGTTCGTGTGCACTTAGTGTATGGGTGCGTGCCGTGGACAGTGCTATGTTATCATTCATTCCGTGCTGACACTGTCTCCAGCCTTTCTCACCATTCATTACTTCAAGTGTATACGTGTTACTGCTAATTACATTCAACTGTAAATCGTTTGCTTTATCATCAGTTTTTCTTGGAACAGGGATGACAATATAAGGTCTGGGTGCTTTTGTGGGCCCTAGATGTTCATTACCTGGTGGATGCACAGACATTGGGACGCTTCATGCACCAATAAAAAATGCAGTTCTAATAGTTAACGATAAAAATACTACGATAGTCACAATGCATATACATATGACGGCCTTAAAAGACAGTTTACAGCATCTCCTTCCGGGAAATGGGGGGTGCCCTTCCGCTGGTGGCACGACTAAGTTACTGTTTTGGGCCCCCATTTCAAATACGTCCACAGTCAATAGTTTATTTTTCTTCTTATTCCGTTTTTGTCGTTCAAAGTTCAATAAACACTAAAGTGACAAGTGCAGTTCAATGTCCCCCCTCTTACGAGTGATGATGATGATAGTCTCTGAGTATGGAGTACAGTTCCTTTGCTAGACTATGGAAAAAGGTTAGACTATTGTTTTCAACACATCATAATTATCCTGTATTTGTATGGCCAGCGTATTCCCAGGGCACTCTTCCAACTCGCCTTGGCCCTGGGGACATACAGGACCTTGTTTGCTGTGACACCATGAAAGGATGGATTCGCTACACATAACGCAAAATAAAATTTTGAAAAAATAAAAATAAAAGTGAACATATGAGAAGGTAGGAAATAATAAGAAAAAGGTTGAAAAAGGTAAACACGGCAGTGAAGTTCATGTCTCTGTTCCTTTCACTTGGTCCTTCGAGGTCGTGTTGGTGAACAGTCTCTCCCTCACACATTTATTCTCCTGCACGATAATGATGAACAAATAGAAAACACAAAACAAGAAAAATAAGAGCGGATGTAGTTATCCTTGTTTCCGCTCTTTTCGATTTGTCCTATGTTGGAAGCATGAAGAACTGTGTCTTTTGTTTTCTTGCCTTGTCCCCGGTTGGGGATGTTGAAAAAGGTTATTTTGGAACGCCCCCTTCTAAGGCTCTTCTTAGATGTGGATGTCCATAGTTGCTTCCGAGTTGTGATGCAATAGCTCTTAGGAGCCTGTTCAGTTGGGCATTATTTGCTGGATCATTAAGAAAGGCGGCACATCAATGTTGCGGGGTCTGCCCACTAGTTCTCGAAAGCTTTCAATGAGATGAAAGAAAACACGAAAAGCATAATGACTGTCTTCAGGTGTTAATGACATTTGTCTGGTTCTTTGGCTCTAAAGTCACAGGCCTTTTCTTGCAGTGTGATCAGTTGTTTTTTTTTTTTCTTCGATCTGTCTCTCGTCGGCTAGTCTCACTGAAATCTCCTCAGGAATTCTTGCTGGAATTTGCACAGGTCCACCTGGAGCATGATGCCTTGGAGGAATGCGCCCATGTGTGGGGCGTTGGCCGGATTCCTAAGAAAGGTGATGACGTCAACATCTGCAGGTCTCCCCACCATTTCCGGATAGTCTGTGACTAATCGAGATAAAACGTTGTGTGCCAGCCGTGTATCCTCAGGTTATAGGGACATTTGCCTCGTTTGCTGGGTCCTAATCACAGTCCCTTCTTTTGATGCAAACAAGTTTTGCACTTTCCTACTGCGTGAGTTGCAACCACGTGGTTCAGCTTGTACCACACTTGGTTGAGAAAGTAATTGTTTTTTGGATCTCTAATAAATGTCAATGTATCTGTAGTTCTCCCGATAAGTCCTGGACATTCTTGGTTGATGCGAAAGAACAAAGTATATGTGATCTCGTCAATGATTACTTGTGGTGGAAGCATCTGTGTCTTTCCCACTGTGTTCGGGAAGTGTAATGAAAGTTTCTGTTATGACAGTTAGTAATTGTCAGATTATTTTCTTGTTTGCAGGGTCTTGAATGAATTCAGTAACGCTGGCTTCTCTGCCTATAAGTGAAGGGTAGGACAGTACTACCAGCTGAAAATATGTGAGCACATCCCACTTGAGACTTATGCTGGGATGAACCATATGTCCATGAACAAAGTCTTGATCTTACTTTTACTTCTTATCAGAGTCTTAGGCTTTAAATGCTTTGTGTGGCTTTCAATGTTCATGAGATTAGCGCTTCTGTTGGTATGAGTACGCGATTTTCTTCTTTTACCCTGCACCTTTGGCTGCACAGGGTGTTTGCGTGCTTCTTAATGTCTTTTTTATGCCTAAAGTAAAGGTTCAGCGTGGAAAAGATTTTCACAAAAGTTCTTTTGTTGGCTACATTGAATGTTCATTTAATTGTCCTTTTGTCACCTTCCACTTGGTTTGAAGAACTGTCTTGTTTTGAAAGTCTCACTTTTATATATTTTTTTTCTTCGTTCTTGTAACTTGTCTGCTCATGCGTCCTTCTTCCTTGCCATAGATCTTGTCTGCACGTGCTGCGGTCCTTCCCCGTTGTCTGTGGATTCCTCGGCAGTAGATGTAGTAGGAGTACTCTCTCCTATAAAGAGTTTTATATCATTTGTGAAGATCCAGGCTCTTCTGCCTTTGAGCTTGACAGCTGACGGGGTGCAGTCCTCTACGATGAACGGGCCATTAAACCTCGGCTCGTCCCACTTTTTTCTGGTGGAATTCTTCACTAGGACGCGATCTCTAGGGAAGACAAGAGGCGCGCATAGGCTATGAGCTGCGTCGGCATCAGCACTGTCTGTTGTGGTTTGTGCTGTGTCGTCTCTTTTCTGCCGTCCCTGCAGCTGGCCTGAAATGAGAGTGGAACTGGATGTGAGACAATCCAGATAGGCCTTCATCTCCTCTCCCAGAACCTCCCTAGTTGACTGGGCATCACATCTAGCTCTGTCTCGGGGGGTGAGAGGGGTCCTCATCCTTCTCCCCGTGACTATTTTGTGCGGCGTTAGATGATGGTCAGAGCATGGCTGGTTCCGAAGAGCATACAATGCCAGTGGTAGGCAGTGCATCCATCCCCTTTCTTAATGTGAGCTTCAACTTGGCTATCCTTTCCATAAGCAAGCCGTTGATTCGTTCACATATCCCGTTTCCCTCTGGGTGATACACCGATGAGAATTTGTGCTTTATACCAAGCAACAAGCTAATCTGCTCAAATACTGTATTTACTAAATGTGCCCCATTATCAGATCGCATTACCTCCCACACCCCCCATCTAGGGAAAACCTCCCTCGCCAGGAATTTAGCAGCACAGGCAGCGTCAGGGTGTGCACAGGGGCCTGCTTCTACCCATCTGGAGAAGGGACACACCACCACAAGTACCCATTACACACCTGAATCATATCGACATAATCAATATGTAGGTGCTGGAAAGGTCCATTTGGTCTGGGGATGACTCCTCTCACTACTTTTAATGTGTGCCCAGAAGTGAATTGCTGGCAGATAATGCAATTTACAATAAAGAATGCAACATGCTCGGCTAAATTTGATATAAACCAGTCTTCCGCGAGCGTTGCAGCAAGATTTTCTTTTGACATATGAATGGGGTAGTGAAGCTGTTCTAGCGCTACTTTTAGAAGGGCGACAGGCATTACTGGTTTACCAGTGCTGTCTTGCCTCCACAATCCATCAGAGAGGTTTAAAGAACACCCTCGACGCTTCCATAAGTTTTTCTCCTCTTGAGGTGCCTCCCCCTGGAGCTCCATCGATTGAGACTGCCCCATATTGCAATAGGCTTCTGGAGTGGCTCGTGCTACCATCATTCGTTCATGGGTACGTGCCACCTCCACGTCCATGACTGTTTCAGTTTTGGATGCCATCCGTTTGGCTTCGGTGTCCGCTTCATGATTTCCACGTGACACAAAATCTGTCCCTTTGGTATGAGAAGCGCATTTTACGACCGCTATGCTCACTGGGAGCTGTAGTGCTTTTATCAGCCTGTCCCACAAGGCTGCGTGTTGCACTAGTGTGCCGTCTGCTCGGAGGTAGCCCCCCCTCTTCCAGCGTGCTAATCCTGCGTGCACTGTTGACGTCACATAGGAGGAGTCGCTGTACACTGTTACTTCCTGGTCTGCATGGTTCTCGATGGCGAGTATCAATGCCACTAGTTCTGCAGCCTGTTCTGAATAGTGAGATGGTATTCGCGCACTGACAAGTACTTGGAACTCTCCATTCACCATGTGTTTGATTACGGCCACACCTGTATACCTCTCACCGTCATCTTGGTCAATTCTTGATGACCCATCAATAAAGACGATCTCTCCACTTGGCAGGGCATTTTCCTTGACCCTGGGGATCTCATCATAGTATTCTTCATAGTTTGCACAGTCATGCACAGGTTCTCCCTCTGTGACTGGCTCGGCTATAAACATAGCAGGGTTCTGCGTTTTGCATCGCTTCTCTAGTATGGCGAATAGTGAGTGCTCAACATATAATGTCATGGAGCACCCCATCACAATGGATGACGCCTTCTCAATGGCGAACGCGGCGGCAGCTAAATTTTGTTTGCACGGGAAGTGGCCCTTCATGACCGGGTCCAGACTCCCGCTGTAATATGCCAGAGGTTTATATCCCAATGAAGTTCGCTGCGCGAGCACTGCTGTCATAAAACTGGTATCGGTATGAGAGAACAGATAGAATTCCTCCGCATAATTAGGGATCCCGAGAACTGGGGCCTTACAAATTGCCCCCTTGAGTTCTGTAAACCCCTTCTCCATTTCTTCATTCCATTCAATTTCTTCTGTTGTTGCCTGGGCCTTTTTAAGGGCCTGTAACAAGGGCTTGGTATATGAGCTGTAGTCAAAGACCCATGCTCTGACATAATTGCACAAGCCTGAGAAGCTTTGCATTTGCTTTAATGTGCGCGGCATGGCCCTGTGCATGATAGCCTCGGCCCTTTCTGGGGTTACCCTTTTCCCCTCATGTGAGATTAGTTGCCCTATGTACAACACTTCCTGTTGGCAGTACTGCAGCTTGTCCTTGTCTACTTTGTATCCTTTTTCAGCCATTATGGTCAATAGCTGGACAGAGTCCTGTCGGCATTGCTCTTCAGTGATTCTGCAGATTAGAATGTCATCTACATACTGCAAAACAACACTGTCCACCGCAATATTGCTTAGGTCCATTTGCAGGACTCTGTTGAAAATGGATGTAAATTCGCAATACCCTTGTGGCAGCCTTGTACTTTTCACACGCATTTGTCTGAAAGTAAATGACGTCAGGTCTTGTGAGTCACGGTGCAATGGAATCGAGAAAAATGCATTTTTCAAATCGATCCCCGTATTTTGCCTCAGTGGGTATGTTGCACAAAATTGTGGATGGATTCAGGACTAGAGGGAACTCGGCTTCGACTATGTCGTTCAATGCTCGTAAATCCTGGATTAAACGCCAAGACCCTCCCTTTGATTTCTTGACAGGATAAATCACTGTGTTGCAAGGTGATTCTGACGTCACAAGGATGCCTTGCTCCATCATGGCAGAGATTGTCTTTGCAATCCCTTCATCCGCTTCTCTGGACATGGGATACTGTCGTGCCTGTGGCAGAATTGCTCCTGGTTTCAATTAAATTTTTACTTCGCCGGCCCCCTTCAGGAGACCTACGTCATAGGGCCCTGTAGTCCATACCTTGGCCGGCACCAGGGCCATGTCGTTATCAAAGTATTCTGGACGTACTAATGCTAACATCATCCTCTGCAGTACCTCCCGCCTGATCATTTTGACCCAAAATATGAGACTCACTTCCACCCGCGTCTCTTCTAGGTCATGGTGTTCTTCGAACAGATCGTCATCGGTGATGTCAGTCACTCGATACTCTTCTTCGATGGTGACAATTGCACACCAAGGTCTGCCCTCATCGTCACATCCCTCAACCAATACCACTTTTCCTCGCACTGCGGCAGAGTGTATCATTAAGGGAAATACTTGTCCCTCCTCTTCGTGCATGGGTATTCTTGGTCTGAATAGAAACTCATCCGGAGTTCTCATAGTTTTGTCTGCGAGGCCTGTCAACCCCGCCATAAGCACTCGTACGCCATATGCAAATACTTCTGGCTCCAGTGGTACAGCCCTCATAGCTGCACGCCCAGAGTATGCTCTGATCATTTCTCACACGTTTGAATAATGCATTCCTGGGGTGGAGCACACTATGCCATCCTTAGTGAATGAGATGGTCATATTCAACTTTGTCATCAAGTCCCGACCCATGATATTTACTGGGGACTGACGAGAACACAATAAAGGTACATTCATGTCGCACTCTCCCACGGAAACTGGGAGTGCATCAGTGAAGGGAAATCTGCTATGAGCTCCAGTGAAACTCTGGGTATCTATTGCCTCGCCGGACAAGGAGAACTTGCCTTCTCGTATGCACGAGCGCGTTGCACCCGTGTCAACTAAGAAGGAATATTCTTTCCCCCCTATGGTGACATTTACACTTGGTTCCCTGTTAGGGTCTGGTGTCACTGATAGGATAGAACACATCAGAGTTCCATGTGAGCCGTCCTATTTCATATATAGGTTCGGTCCATTGTACACCTGTGGGTTTCCTCCACCTGAATTAGTGCCCTGAACCACTTGTGGCAGTGTCTGCTGGGGTTGTCCCTGAAGTACATTCCCCATGTTCAGTGGTTGGACCACTTGCTGTGCACCTTGCTGCAAGCCAGCTGCCTGCTGCTGCACGGTATAGTTTTGTGCATTGCCCTGTTGTGGGGTAGCAGGTAGATTCACCATGCCTGTCCCCATCCCTTGGTTGTTCTGCCACATGCCTTGGCTTCTGCACATGCGCGCCACATGTCCTGTCACTTCACATAGCCAACACACTGGCGGTGGTCGGGCCATCTGTCCATCTGGCATAGCTGGACTGCCCATCGGTGTGCTCTGGATACCACCTTCAACATTTTGAAAACCTCCTTGGTTACTTCTAAAGCCTCCCTGATTGCTCTGCCATCCTCTTCCTACAAATCCCCTTCCTCTCGGGTAATATCCCGCGTTACCCTGATTACTCTGGGGCGGGTTAGCTGCACGCTGTGCACTCGATTCAGCTGGGCTTGTTAGCATGGCTCCCTCGAGAGCATATTTTGAGAGCTTCCTTTGCACTAGCTTCGCCTCTTCTCCCTTACGTGTTGCCTCTTTCTTTCAATTCTTTTCTTGCAACAGCCTACAGTAATGTGCAATTGTCAACTGGATCTCAGCCCACGGTTTAGCTTCTATTCCTACCAATCAATTTATTTAGCTGTTTTTGCACCGGTTCTGGTAACCCTTGGCACAATATATGGTAGAATACAGGGATCGATTTCGTCCAAAACTCATGCGTTTCGAGCACCCACGCGTCTTGAAAATTCTAGATATAAAGTAACGGATCCTCTGACTCCTTCATTTTTCGAGTCATTATAGCTCCCAAATCAGACGTGTCTGGATATAGCGTACGCAGCGCTTTCCATACTGCTGCTCTACAGTTATTAAATGGCGCTCCATCATGAGAGGTGTTAGTTATGGTTACCCTAGGGAAGCCTGCCCTTTTCCACACATCGTCTGCTCTTTCTCCGAGTATAGCAATCAGGAGATCCTTGATGTCCCCTATGGCTAGGGTGACGCCCCCTGTCATTTTTTCTAGCTCATGTATCCACTTCCCGGCTCCCGATGTCAACATTGGAAGCTTATTTTTGAGATTCTCTCAGTCCATGTGTGGCCATGGAATATATTGCGGTCTTGCTCCCCTCTTTTCTAACAGTGGGAATTGGAATGCACAATCTTCCTTCCCCTTCTCTACACCTCCTCGGTCTCTCGCCAGGGAAGCGTTCCCACCCTGCTGTCTACCTGGCAATGGCCTTAATCTATCAGTATAGGCAGGTGCTGATGCCCCCCTCTGACCGGGGCGCGTGTCTTCATCTCAGCTGGACTGTCCAGCGGACTTCGGTGTCCTACTTATGGACTCGCCCGCATCTGACCACCGTACCTCTCGACTCCCTGGGAGCCGCGTTTCGCACCGCCTCCCTTCGTCATACATCACTTTCTTCGCTTCTCCATCGGAGTCTGACTCTGAATACTCCCAATTTGCACAACTTCTTGCATCATCTTCGTTCTGCCCATCTTCTAGTCTATCTAGGGAACGTTCCCTACTCTCACTACTTCGGGTGACATCCTCAGTGTCATATAACTGTGTGCTCTCTAACCGCTCATCTTCCCTTCCTTCTTGGGAGATTCGTTCCAGTCCCATCTCATCATATATTTTATAAATCGCTTCCCCAATGCTTCGGGTGTCGAAGTCATCATCAATAATTGTCCCGCTTGTACTTGGTAGCGCATTGTTTGCAGGAAAGAATTCCTCTATGTCTTCCCAGTCCACAACAGCATTGGGTTTTTTAACTTCCCGTTGCAAATATTCTAAATCTCGCACCCTTTGCCTGCGTTTACGCTCTGCTTCCTCGTCCATTTCTCTCCGCTTCTTTGCTTCCTCTATAGCCTTATCTACTTTCCTCATCCGTTCATTTCTACGTTCTTTTGCCCTTCTACTTTCCTCATCTTCTCGCTTTTTTACCTTTCTTTCGTGCACTCTCTTCTCTTCCTCTAACCTAAGCATGTTCTGCCTGTACTTTTCATAGGCTGCATATTGTGTGCGACTGAGCGGTATACCTTGCTCTTCGCGATATAGTTGTTCTTGCCTCAACCTATCCTTCTTTCTTGCCCTCTCGTTTCTTATGTCCACTTCTTTTCCTCTTTCCTTTCTTTGCCCCTCATCTAACCGTTCACTCTGCCTTGCACCATCACTTCCTTTTCCATCTAATTTCAATAGTATCTGCCCTCCCATCCATTCGTCCTTTGTACATGTTAACTCATCGGTTCCTTTCCGCTTCTTTCCCTCTCTCTCCCTATCTAGAGGTGCACTCGTTTGTGCCTGGTCCTTCCTTTCCTCACCTCGCCTCTCTTTTCCCCATGGGACTGTGGAGGCCAAATCAATTTCCTGTTCCTTCTCTTTCGTCTCGTCACTGCTACACGCAGGTGACTCATATGCAGGGTTGCTATAACCTGTGGCTGCCTTAAGCTCCCTTAGTGGGTAAAGACCCTCCAACTTACTTCCCTCAACAACTGGTTCTGGCGGGGAAGGTGGCGTGTAGGCGTCTCACCCCCCTCCATACATACATTTAATATCCAGTCTGCGGGGGGTTCTTCTTCTTTTGTTTGTTCAAACATTTTCCAAAGCTCGTGAACAGCAAGGCGTTTTTGAGCTTCTTCCCGCTATATGTGGCATGTAGGAAGGTGGTCATGTGCTGTAAAACAGCCTTTGAGAATGACCCATTTTGGGGCCACGGCATAAACATTTTATTTGCGGTGCCCTTAACCCATTCCTGGCTATATTTCTTCAATTTTGTTGCGTGCTTTGGCAACTGCTTGCATAAGTGTGCAAGTGGGGTAACTTCTTCCATCCTTAATGTCGTCATCAACAAAGTTCATACAGTTTTTCAACTTTACGCTATTATGAGCAAGCACCACATACACAAGCTCCAATCCATTTTTTTCTGCAAAATTTGATACCAACAGTTTTACTCAAAACACGTCAATTCAGTGGCGATTCCCTCTCATTTATAGAATCGCGTAAAGCAAAAATACATTGCCATCAATTAATAACACAATAATTCCACATTCAGCATACACAGAACATATAGGACAGACGCTTGACAGACTAGACGGACACCAGCTGGTCATATGTATACGTGCCTTCTAATTGTTACCCCGTCATGGTATTTGAACTAACCCCTTTCTGACGTCTTTAAACGTCATCGTAGCCTAAAGTCCCCCCTCTGTGGGCTCTGGGGTCAAGTTCCTTCTGACCACTCTTTAAAGCGCAGGAACAAGACAAATTTTACAGTTTTCTCTCGGGTGCCCCCCGGGAATTTCTTACAGTTTTTTTCTCAGGTGCCCCTCTGGTATTCCTTAGTTTTTTTCTCGGGTGCCCCCCCCCCCGGTATTCCTTACAGTTTTTTCCTCGGGTGCCCCCTCCGGTATTCCTTACAGTTTTTTCCTCGGGTGCCCCCCCGGTATTCCTCCCAATTACTTCAGGTGCCCGGGTTTTTACTCTTTATATCTCTACAGTCTTTCCCACTTTTAACTGTATTAATCTTCTCCACCACCCTCCGTTACCTTTCCCCTTCTTACTCTAAGGCCTATAAGACATTTGCCAAGGTAACGAGTTTCGTTGTTTTCACTCACCGATCGCCTCTTTTCCTCTCTGGAACTTCAGGATCACCGCCCCTTTCTCTTCCTGCTTTTATGGTTTTCATCCAATCCACTGCCCATGGGAATGAGAAGGGTTATGCTTGGAAAGGCGGGTTTCTTCAGACCCACTGCAGATTTTTTGGGAATGATTACACTATCATTGTCCACGGGGAGCTTCTCAGCCTACTCAGCCGAAATAGCGAAAGGACTTTTGATGCAACCGAAGGTCCAGAGTTGCTTCGCGCCGTCAGTCTAAAGGTGTCTTATACTATATCAATCAATTATCTATAATCGATGGCCGAATCCATCCTCACGCTACCAAGTGTTGACGAGGAGAGGAAATTACTGACGGGCTCATTGGTCAGTACGCACCCTCGAAAACTAGTAATACAAGATAGCTGCACCATGCGAGGACAGAGTGCAGGATTCACATACTCCGGCAAGGATCAATAATCAGGACTCAGTAAATTGGCAAAGGGAAGTCCGTTTAATGATACATACATCAGCTTATGGAAATCAGCAGCATCACGAACACCTGCCTCACCCCGACTTCCACGAACATTAGTCCAACAGCCTCTTTTATGGGCGAAATCCGTCATCATTGACGTCTAATTCTAAAAAAAATCATCATGCAATACAATTTGTTGGGAAAGGTAACTTAAGTATAGGTGCTATATCTGTATATGGAAATCACTCAAGTGGATTGGATAACTCTTATCGGGTGGGCGTCTACACCACACATGATTGACGTCACTACAAGTACAACGTCTCATTGGTTACAGTGTCTACAGGACCCTAGATTACATGGTCCCGTGTGATTGGGCAAGTTACACCCCTAAACATAAATCTCCATTTTAATTAGCAGCTTTAGAGTAGACAACCAGGTGCCTAGTGTCCCAAGATTCACCCTTCCTCCCTTCCATCAATCAATGTTTTAGGGCTGTGTGTCAATTAGTTGGCTGGGTATGGCCTCGGATCTGTAGTCTCTTATCAGGAAAATGTATGGCACCCTCTGGTTTTGGATGACATCAGGCGGTGGTACATCTTCGCGCCTGCCTGATCACGTGTTGGTTCACGGTGAATCTGCTTCAGTTTCCAACCTTTTGTGCATTTAATTCTGTGTGCGCTTGGCCACCTCCATGGGCCTCTCTTATATTGACCTTCACGGGCGGGCTGGTATTCTCTGTAGTTGGAGTCTTGTGAGCTCATGCTCACCCCCTCTTCTCTGGTTGACCTCGATCTCCCCGGCAAACTTGTTGAGTTTCGATTCCGCTCCTTCTCTGGTCTTTGCTGGGTTTCTAAACTCGGCCTGTCGGACCTTTGGCCGCCTGGGTACATTTCTGCTTTCACAAAATGGAGTCGCACGTGTATATTGTGCAGTATTGAGGTAGATATATGGTTGGCGCTTGCCGCTCTACTCTTCTACTAAGCATTGCAAGCAGTATCGATTTCTTAGCATCTTGCATTTCAATCTTATTTACACACATTCAACAGGACGGTTGCTTCCATCTTGCCTTGTGGCACCATTCTCTTATGTTTTAACAGTGTCTCTCCCCATTATCATTATCCTTGCAGTTACTAGTACTGGCATTCGTGCTTTCAGTAGCCAAGTCTGTTTGTTCTCGGTGCTGCTCGGGCCCTTGGTTTATTTTCATTGGCCTTCCAATAAGGCTTTAGGGGTCTCCTCGTGGACCGTGTGCAGGTATTCTTCAATCCGTATCAGTGGCTGGTATGGCTGTCTGATAGGGTACCGTGCTGATAGGGTTGTCGCATTATGGCTGATAGGGTTGTCGCATTATGGCTGTTTCAACCGGTATTGATCTCCTTACGTACAAGGGGCAGAGTCCCAGTGCGGCTCTCTGTTGGTTCATTTGCTCCTCATACGTCACGTACCACGGCAAGTACCTTACTGGCAACTTGCAATGGGGGGCAGGGGTGCGGGTCATATCTGGGACCTCCTCTACAACCCTTCTAGTACGCGTGGGTATACCCACGTATATCCATACAGTGGTAGAGCTAACATTCACAGACTCCCTCTCCGGTGCTAGGGTCACTCATTCATCCTGCAGACCCTTCTAGTACGCGTGGGTACACCCACGTATATCCCTACAGTGGTAGAGCTAACATTCACAGACTCCCTCTCCAGTGCTAGGGTCACTCATTCATCCTGCAGACCCTTTCATTAGCAGTTTTTTCATATATTGCTTCCTCTAGCATTTCTGGGTACTGTATTCTCGGTTTACTCAGCAGAAGTATGTCGTATAATGCTTTCTATATCTTAAGTTGGAAAGGACTGTGATGAGACAAGGCTGTAGGTGGGGGTAACGATTATCGTACGCAATCAACCCTTATTTGCTTTGGCAAAATGTTTGCACGTAACCTTCGATCTGAAGTATTGGAATATATCATGCGTTCCACGTGGAACTGTCTTGAAATTGTTTGGCTTGCTATTTAATGTCCCACATAAATGTAGCAGTTATATTCACAATTTCTTCCCATTTAAAAAAAAAAATTGGGGTCAAAACATTTCTTGGTTGCTTTAGACATGCTTGCGTCACTTCCGTTCTTGCAAATATTCGGACAAGATACTTAGGCGTCACTACTAGACAAATTCACCAACGATCATATATATCAGTGGGCATGGAATTCCTAATAGGAAGAACACCACGCTCCTCTAGTGTAGTGTCTTGCTTTTTCCCCGTTTGACATTCTGATAAGGTAGCATATTTTTTTCTGCCCACATGATGGCGACATTGTATAAATTAACCGGTTCTTTCAAGGCTCCACTACCAGTGCCTTGAGTCTACCCACAATATTGTAGGCGCCGAGTAGAGGGTGTGGAAGAGGGCAAACATCCCCCAGTCGTTTTTTAGCTGGTGCAGGAACCTCACTTTGCCCTGCGGATATGTTTATAGTTTTTGACTGTACAAAATAACACTGCACTGTTCGCAGTGTCAGTGTTTTTATGGAGGCTAAAGATAAAACACTATTGGATTTTAAGCCATGTACATGAACTGCATTGTTGTAAAGGGTGGGAATTTTTGAGCAGCATTAGGGGGCTACATCAAATGTTGCATTCTTTGAAAGATGAGCAAGGAGCCCTAAGGCAGAAATCTGCAAAGGTAGCTCAGTATGTTGAGTTACTGTTGCTGAGATGTTATGTGTTTTGCACTGCTTGCACATTCTACAGATTATTTCAAACTCTTTCTGGAAAATGTGCCACGTTTTGAGCTTGGGAGTGGCCAGGGCAAGTGGGGGAAATGTACGCCCATGTAGTGAAAACTAAAAGCTTGCATGCATGCACAATACGATTATTTTGTGCATGCTGGACCTATTAGCCACAAGTCACTAATACACAGATCATGATTTCTGTGAAAGTGCTTGTGTGCATATCCCACAACTAGCCCTCGTTAGACCTAAAACTGACCACTTGTATACAGAGGTATTTTCGTTTTTCCTTCTCTAAATACACACTAGTAAATCCAGTCTGTTCCTGTTTCTAAGCCCAAATTAGAATCTTCCCAACGTTCTGGTGTTATACCATCTGCATTTTTCTCATTACTGAGATTAACGGTAATCATGATTGGCCCCAGAATTGCCCCATGGCACTTTCCTACTGCCCCCATGCCATCGATAGCACTTGTCGGGGTGATTATCCCGGGGTCGGCAGAGCCGTCCGCGGACCTCCGGGCTGCGAGGCCCCAACTCCTCCCGTGTTTCCCAAAAGGAGTATGAGACACACACAAGGAGCAAGGTGGTTCTCCTGTTTATTATAATAACGGCAGGGATGGGTCTTGGATCGTACACGTCCGTCCAGACTCTCACCCTTAGTGGGGCTCGCAGGCCCTTTTTACAGCAGTATGACGCGCTACCTGCGTCACCTGGGAAAGTTAGCAAAAAACCTATTGCCACTCCGGATTGGTTCCCCGAGTGGTAGGGTTAGTATAGGATACATATGGAGAAGGATATTAGTGGTTAAGGATGAGTCAGGTGGTATACTTGAGCTGTCCCTACTATTAGATTCTTGAAAATCGCTACAAGGGGACCCCTGGTGATTGGCTTATATTAGTGGCATCAGTGATGAGCCCCCCTGCGTTCTGATTGGTCCTCTCACGAGCCACCAAGCCTGGGACCATCGTCGTTCCCAGCTCGCGGTGTACCTGCCATTAGCAACAATGTGCAACTGTGTGTTTATGCAGACAACACACAGGTCTGCTCATAGACCTGTGAGTGGGCCGTTCCCATTGCCGTAGGTGTCCATCTTGCCGCTTCGCTGTTGCAACCTGTGTCCCAGACGTGGGACCCAGGTGACTTTCTGTCTCGTGGGTCTGGTACCTTGTCAGATCGGCTTGGTCACGTGTGGACAGACCGTAGCTGGAGCAGAATTCTGCACATTAGATTTGTATTCCGTTTCTGTGGGCTTGGCTTTTTTTACTGGTGTAACCTTGGCGCCATGCTGGTAGCATGCGAGTTACAACATCGTGGCCTTGACTTTGAGCTCTCGCTGGGGCTCGTTCTGCATGATCAGCACTTGTACTCTTGCTCTGAGAGGATTTTCATGGTGGGGCTCTTGCTTGCGGCCTACTCGAGCCTAGTTCATGGGTGGCGATACATAATCCATTGTACGGAGATCGCAGGTTGACATGGCGTCTCAAGCAGTGTTAGGTATACATGATGGTGTCGTCACAGGGCGAGTGGTGGGAGAAGCGTCAGCAAGCGTATATATGAGTTCTTCAAGCGTCTTGCATTTCTGCATTACTATAAAAAGGCCTATGTGAAAAATAATAATGATGCACGTCAGTGGGTGTGTCAGTCACCTACGTCATAGCACTGGATATGTTCTTCGTGTAGTTTGGTGTGTGAGTGACCAGTGTGCATGGTGGCACATGTGTTCTTGACAGTTGGCTAGGTCGTTATGGCATCTCTAACGATGTGGATACTTGTGGCTGTTGTCTCAGTCGAGTTCATCCATGCCGCAGGTGTCGGCCTGAGCCGGACAGGCTGGTGGGCATACCCTTATATTCCTGAACCAGGGTATTGTGTCATCTGGTAGATAGACGAACTTGTCCTGTGGGGGGTGCCTAGGCCGTGGTCGTGATGAGATTGTGGGGAGCTTGTTTTCCCATTCTCCCACTTCAGTCCCCCCTCTGGTCGACTTGTCGACCACAAACATATCTTTTTCTTTATCTCCTCTTACTCTCCATACTTTAGTTATTTCAGCCAAATGTCCATAGTGGTTGACATGATCTTCAAACGACCAGTACATATAAACACAGTTGCCGCCTGGTTTGCAGTATACCCATCTTCCAACATAGCTCCTCGGGTTCTCCAATTTTACAGATGGCGGGTCCAAGTGGTTGGTAAGGATCTGTTTACGCAGTCTCTCTCTTTCTTTTATTATCATGTCGGTGTGCTGGTCGTCATCAGTTGGCATCAAGGGGTGCATGCCGACTATTTCTATCATTTCGTCTGTACTGCATGCTTTCCTGGCTTTCCAGAACCTTATTACAATCAACACCGCTGCAGCTAATATTATGCATCCTACTATAATCTTCAGTCCATGTGACAGCCATGATGGCATCCATGACCATATGAATGAAAACCAACTAGTATCCTTCTTAACCCCTTTGCTTTCTTCCATCATTTTGGAGTGCATCTGGGCCAGTTGTGATACTGCTTCAGTAAGTGTCCCATTATCTGCATTGTTAGCAGGGCTAAATGTCCAGCATGATTGTCCAATTTTCTCACAGACTCCTCCTTCCATAGCCGTGAGAAGATCCAGCACATATCTGTTTTGTAGTGCTACCATTCTTACCGCTGGCAGCTCTTCTTTTATGGCGGTGAATCCATTTACTGTCGAATTAATCGTCATCATCAGTTCCCATCGGGTGATCTGAAGCCATTTTGCGTTCGCATATGCTTGTAGTCCTGGGTGTATTATTGACGAGAAGAACATTGCAGCCCTGCTGAATAATCTGTGTTCTGGTGGGATGGAGGTGAGTGCTGTTTCCGATCTTCCCCACAGGTAGTTTCCTGTCAGGGGTTCTCCTTGTCTTTTCATTCTTGGTAGAATGTTATTGTTGTTATTTTTCTCTCCTTCTTGTGATTGTACAGGCCTTTTCCTCCTCTTGTTCCCTTTGTCCATCTTGGGGAAATTGGCCATGTTAACATGCTTTTGAGGCACTACCAGTGATGGTACATTGATGTGTACCATGGTGCATATTCCATAACGGAGGCAAGGTGTCGTATGTCTTATCCCCGCAGGCCCAATAGTGGTCCATTATAACTGCCGTTCCAGCACCCCCCTCTGGTAGTTCTAATACGCTTCCACAGTTGGTGTTGTATCCCACATCCACATCTCCTTTGTGTTGGTAGCATAGTTTGGCTGCGGTCAGTGGTAGTATGCTTATTGGGTCTTCATCCTTCTCCATCCACGTCAGCATGGGTACATATTTACCCCACGTCGTCCAGCATCTGTCGTTGTGCTCCTGTATGGTGGTAATATTTTCTCTTGTTATGTTGCTCCCAACCACTCCTATTTCCCATCCATTGTTCATGTATATTTTCCCAGTTATTGTTATCAGTGGCCTCTCCCAGCATCCCTGTACACCAGGAACTTCAGTGGCGTACCAATTACACGGCAGGTATTCTAGCGTTACCCTCTTCGTTTCTCCTTTATCGGGGCCATCCGTCCTGTATCTGAATGCTTCAGCATGTAAGCTGCTTTTATGGTAGTTCAAGTATGTCTTGAGGAAATTATTTTCTTATGGGTATGTGTCCCTTGTTTTCCACTGCATTCTCACCACCGTTCCTTGGAATCGTCCCCTCGTTTGGAATAGTGCCAGATATATTATACATTGCACTGTTTTTTCCTGTATTTCAGTGGTAACGAATGCTCTCGATGCGCTCATGGCGTATGGGATCAATGAGCACACATAGCAGCTATCCTCCGTTGTCTGCTTACCAATTTGGGTCATGTGCTGGTACCACATGTTGTTTGAGACGTGTGCTGAATCTGTTACGTAATTATCGATGCCTTTATTGTCAGTATATGTGCTGCGTTTAACTCTACCTCCCTTACCTTTAGGGTTGCTAGTACTACCTGATATCATACCTGTTGCAGCCGTGGGAGGGGGTATGTTAGTTCTGGGTGCAGCCACAAAATTGCTAGCATAGCTTTTCTGCCATACAGAGGCAGCCAACAGACCAGGGATGACCAACACTCCTGTCAATTTTATTACAAGAGCTATTCTCACTTGCATTTTGCTCTTACCTCGCTGCAGTCTGGCAGCTTATTCTTGCGACGTTAAAGGTGCCCGCCTGAAAATCCTTAATGTGCTTGTTATTATTGTTAGTATTTGTTAGTTAAGCTCTCCCTATCAAGTAATCGTTCAGTGCCCAGGCGGAGAGCTGTTCCCACGCTAATCTTAGTGACCTATCTCTTAAAGCCGGCAAGTGCTCGTGAAGATGGGGAAATGATTGTTCTATGGCCAAAACAAATGCAGTGTAATACACGTGTTCCGTTCTTCTTTTTAGGTACTTCGGCCTTCTTATATGATATACAAATTGGTGTGATAGGGCCTCAGGGGTGTTATCATCTGCGGCCAGCATCTACTCCTGGGCAGAGCACACTGTTAGTTACTTCACTTTCTAAACAATACAATGATATGAGGTACCTGCCTGTGCGAGAGAAAATAGAGAAAAACATACAAGTGTTTTATATGTGTGTGTGTAACATCCAAGTTTGTTGTACAATGTCCTTCAATCAGTGGTGGCCTTGGAGGGGGAACTGGGGCTGGATTGGGCAGAGGTTTGTTTACTTTGTGATCTCGTGACCATGGGGTGGGCTATGGGCAAGTGTCCAACATCTATGGCAGTGTTTGTGACTGGGGAGTGGTCAGGTGCAGTGACACAATTGTCCTCAGCGGTGGTTGCTGTATCCTTCTCTGTAGCCGACGTTGTTGATGTTGTTGGTCTTGCAATGGCCCTGTCGTCAACGCTAAGGCGGGTCTGATGTTTGTAGGGCTTCACGTCGTGTAGGTGATTCCAGGCGCGCTTATCATGTAGCTTCACTGCTCTGGGAGCCACTTCCTCCACCAAGTGGGGCCCGGTAAAGCGTGGGCTGTTCCACTTTCTATTGAAGTTGCGGAGGCGCACATGATCGCCCTCTGCAATAGTGCATAGTCCTTCCTTCTCTTGTTCCTCGTTGGTGTCTTCTTGTTGAGAACTCCCCGACCCGCGTGCACTCGAGCTGTTGAGATACAAAGGCGACACTAGTAATCAAGGAAGACACATATTGATACATTTCGTCACCAAAAACAATTGCAGTGTTATCATGGTCAGTAAAGGCTCTTGATGTTGGCGTTAAAGGAAGGTGCATTTGACGTCCTGTCACCACCTCGTGGGGAGTGAGGTGGTGATCAAATCCTGGCCTATTCCTCAGCTCAAATAGAGCCAGCAAAGACAGTACAACCAGCTCTTTTTAGTTGTCTGCTGAATTTTTGCAATTTCCTCTTTCAATAGGCCATTCAGGCGTTCACAGACACCGTTGGCCTGCGGATGGTATGCACATGCAAATTTATGTTTAATACACAGCAGAGATGTGATGTGCTCAAACATTTCATTAGCAAAGTGTGGGCCGTTGTCCGACCGCAGCACTTCTCAAACACCCCACCTGGGGAAGACCCCTCTCACTAGAAATTTAGCTGCTCTAAACGCATCCGCGTGTGAGCAGGGTCCGGCCTCGATCCACCTGGAGAATGGACATACCACTACAATCATGTACCTATGTCCTTGACATACATTGATCATATCAACGTAGTCAATGTGAAGGTGTAGGAAGGGTCCTTCGGGCCGGGCTATAGTACCTTTTATCACTTGTAGCGTGTGACCGGCCGTAAACTGTTGGCATGTGAGGCAGCTGCTGATGAAATTATTAACATGAGAATTTAACTCGGGGCAGAACCAAGCCTCCCTAATTCGTGCTGCAATCACTTCCTTTCCTGTATGTGCTGGATGATGGAGCTGGGCCAGGGCGGTGTTCAACAGTGCCAACGGCATGACCACTTTTCCAGTATCATTTTGAGCAACAGCGCGTCTGTTGGGGACATCGTACATCCTCTCTTTACCCACAGTTCCTTTTCTGCCATTGGTGCGGCTGCCTGCAATTCCATTATCTGTGTTGCAGGGAGATGAGTGTGCCCTTCCTTCATCATCATCTTTCTTACCATTGACCTCCCCCTCCCTCTCTCTGATTCTGGGGGGGTCCATAATTCACCAAAATATGCAGCATGCCTGGCATGTGTGTCTGCTGTTTCATTACCTTTCTTGATATAGTCATCTCCATTAGTGTGTGCTGGACATTTAACCAAAGCTATCTCTTGGGGGTCGTTAATTACTTCAATCAATTCTGCTAGCAAGAGGGCATGTTGCACTGGGGTGCCATCAGCTCTTCTAAACCCCCTTCTCTGCCATTTTATCAACCCGGAGTGCACTGTTGATGTGACATATGCGCTGCCAGAGTATATAGTAACTCTTTTGTCAACACTTTCCTTCAGCGCCAAAATCAGCGCAACCAATTCCGCTGCCTGAGCTGAATAATGCTGAGGTAATTGCACGCATTTTACTGGGACGTACATCAAATCTTCCGTCATTTTAATTACTGCTGCCCCAGTTCTCCTTATCCCATTGCTTTGGTCAGTGGTTGACGAACCATCAATGTACAATATCTCACCCCCTTTAAGGGCATCCTCCTCCACTTTGCTTGTGCTGGAGTACATTTCAATAGTCTGTGTGCAATCGTGAGCATAATCACCTTCCTCAACAACTTCCGCTATGAATCTGGCTGGGTTTACGTTACTACATCTGACAATTGTCAATTCGGGTCTGGATAAGATAATCTCATAACCTGACGCCCTTTGTGTGGTCAGTGTGGACTTAGGTTCGTTCAAAATTGCAAACAGTGCATGCTCCACAAATAATGTTGTGGGGCACCCCATTGTTATCGATGATGATTTCTCCACCGCAAATGCATCTGCGGCGAGACCCTGTTCGCAAGGGAAATGTCCTAACATGACAGGGTCCAAGTGACCTCTGTAGAAGGCTATTGGCTTGTGTCCCATGCTAGTTTTCTGAGTCAATACTGCTTTCATTACTGCTGAGTCGCAATGTGAAAAAATGAAAAATTGATGTTCGTAATTTGGAGTGGCTAGTACGGGAGCTGTGGATATGGTGTGTTTCAACTCATCAAACACCTCTTTCATTTCTCTTGTCCACCCCAATCTCTTGTCGCCTTTTTGTGCCTCTCTGTGTTTCGAGCTGGGGTCCTATGTATGAGCTGTAGTCGAAAACCCATGCTCTACAGTAGTTGCATAGGCCCAGGAACTGCTGCAGTTCCCTCACAGTTTGTGGTTGTGGCGTGTTGGTTATGGCTTGTGCTCTTTGTGGTGCAATGTTTCTTCCGTGCTGTGATATTAGTTGGCCAATGTATAGTATCTGTTCCTGACAGTACTGTAACTTTTCCTTGTCTACCTTGTACCCCTTTTCAGCCAACACTGTCAGCATTTTTACTGAGTCTTCCCTGCACCTCTCCTCAGTTGTGCTGCAAATTATTATATCATCAACATATTGCAGCACTGTGCTTTCCATTTAAATTTTTCCCAAATCCATCTGTATTACTCTGTTGAAAATTGAGGGTGACTCGCAGTACCCCTGTAGTAACCTTGTGTGTTTTCATTGTGTATTCCTGTATGTGAAGCTTGTCAAATCTTGTGAATCTGGGTGCAGAGGTATTGAGAAAAAGGCATTTTTGAGGTCAATCATGGTGAAACTTGCTGCCTCTGCTGGCATTCCACATAGTATCGTGGCTGGGTTTGCTGCTATGGAGTATTCTGCCTCTACAATGTAATTCAAGGGCCTGAGGTCCTGGATGAAACGCTAAAACCCTCCTTTAGCCTTGCGCACTGGGTACACAGCCGTGTTACATGCTGACTCTGATGGTACCAATATGCCATTATTTATCAGGGCTGTAATGGTTTCGTATATGCCCTCATCTGCCTCTTTTGATAGTGGGTATTGCTTCACTCTAGGTAGTATTGTGCCCTTTTTCAACTTTATTTTTACTCCTCCAATGCTCTTTATGCGGCCCACGTCATAGGGACTGGTGGTCCACAGTGATGCTGGAACCTTGACCATGTCTTTCAAGTAAAATGGTACTGGGGTAGATGCAGGTGCCTCGAGTGCCATAGCCATTTTCAGTGCTACTTGCTTGTATGTTACTCTTAACCAGATGTCGACACTCATCATAAATACCATCTCTCCTTCTCCCTTGTTTTCTGAAAAGAGCTCTTCGTCAGACACCTGCGTGAACCTGCATCCCTCAGCCAGTGCTATCACTGCTCTCCATGCTCTCCTTTCCCTGTCTTGGGCATGTACTGCGATGTAATCTGCAGTTGCTATAATGCTCTCAATGCTCACCGAAATCACCTTCCCTTCTGGTTCACTAGCTGGTGTCTCAGGCCTGAACAAATATGCTGCTGGCCTCCTCCAAATCTTGCCTTCTACTCCTGGCATCCATGCAAATGCCATGTCTGTTCCATATTGGAACAGCTCGCCATCCACAGGCTCAGCTCGAGCTACTGTGTGGCCACAGTAAGCTTGCAGTATTTGTCGTGCAGTAAGCATGTTTATTCCTGGTGTGGAGAAAATTATGCTGTTCTCCGTGAAGAAGATTGTCATATTTAATCTGCTCATTATGTCCCTTCCGAGTATGTTCACTGGCGACTCCTTTGAATACAGGAGTGGGACAGACATATCATAATCTCCTATGGATAAGGAGATGTTATCAGTAAAGGGAACCAACCCTCTAGCCCCAGAGAATCCTTGAGTGTGCATGGCCTCGCCTGACATTTTAACTTTACCCTCCCTTATGCAAGACCTAGTTGCCCCAGTGTCAACAAGGAAGGAATTTTGTTTGTCACCTATCGCTACCTGAATGTGTGGTTCCTCCGCACTATTAAGTGTTATCGACAGGATGGGACACACCAAGGACGTCTGTGGGCTGTCCGTTTGTGGGTACAGTGACTGACCGCTTCCTGTGTAAGGGTTGTGTCCCAAGGTAGTCACCCTCCCCAACTGTGTTTGTTGTAGCGGTGTATCAATGGGTGTCAATTTATGGTCCTGTATTTGAGTGAGCTGTTGTACTGGTTGCACTTGGTGTTGCTGTGTTATTGCCACCTGCTGCTGCGGTGGTGTGTATGTCTGCAACTGTTGTTGTGGTGATACTTGCTGCTGTGTGTTTCTCTGTTGTGTTCCCTGCAGTTGCTGGTAAATCTGCTGCTGCCGCCTCATAGGCCCTTGTGGTCCCTGTTCCCCCCAGGCTGGTGGGGTGGGTCTCATTCTACATGTGCGTGACATGTGTCCCAACATTCCACAGACCCAACATACAGATGGTTCCCTGGCCAGAAATACAGAGCATAATAATACACCAGTGCAGATGAATAAAGGAGTGTGTCAAGGAAACGACTCAGAGGCGGCAGGCAGATGAAGCAAAACTAGTACAAACTAAATTAGCTAAGGTTGCTTATCGCTGTGTCAGTATTTACCCAGTCACAGACAGAAGTGACAGGGCACACCCCTAATTTCGCCAACGCCAGAATAGCCATGGTGTGGTCGGAAGGAGGATAGAACAGTGCAGTGGGAACACGCAGTACCCCAGGCTACAGTGGCAAGGAGGACAGCAGCGAGGGATGGGTTCCGAATATCAACGGGAGGGGGATTTGGAGGAGGAGGATTTGGAGGAATGGGATCTAGGGGAGGAGTGGGATAGGGCCATCACAATGTTGGAACAAGGGAAAATGGGGGCATTTCTGAAGAGAGTACAGAAGCAGACAGGGGATGGGGTACAGTTACGTTCACACAGAATTATGGTCCACAACCTCAAGGGGCCCATCAAAGGACGACTCCCAGAATGACCTCCATACCCCATAAAATACCCAAGCATAAACACAGTTGCCCCTGCAGATACCAGGCCTTCCCCGACAGCAGCAACCACAGCAAACGATGCATTAATATGTGCCCCATAATACTTTTCAGCAACCAGTTACCATGAACCCCTTTAATGGAGCACCTAATAGCACAGTTGCCCCGTTTCAAGGCGCAAACTTGGTGGGGGGAAACCCTTTCTTATTTCTGGGGACAAATTACCCAGATTCGGACAGCCCACTTCCAGAACTTGCGTGTCTGGTCCTGTCGATGACCCTTAACCCTGAAGAGGAACCCTTGGTGGGGGCAGAGACAGTGCCATTCTAAGCACTTTTGGGGCCGTGGGCATGGAAACCTTTGGGGTCCCCCTCCATCAATCCAAAGAAATTAAGGGATCGAGAATATCTGGTCAGGCCACCACCCACATCGCGATCGCAATACATAGCTTGACATGTTGCCTCACAATGATTAAAAAAGCCAACTGTACTCCTTTTCAGTCCCCTTACAATCTTCATTCTTGCTTAAATAGGAATGATAAATAAGTAGCATTTTAAGGCCAACATCAGCAGTCCATGACAAGGCTACTTGCATTCTAGCATAGCTACAGGCCATTTTTCATCATTAGCAGTTAAGAGGAAGTTACACCAGTCATAATATAAATTCAGGACACAGATTGTATGCAAAAGATGCACAGAATCTAGAATAGATAAATGACTCATCTTAGCCCCCTCACAGAATGCAAAAGTGCTCTAGTATGGATACAGGAGATCAATTTGAAGCAAGGAGAAAGGTACACCTACCATAGCATAGATAGTGGATGAAGGTTAGAAGCTACCAGGAAGGTGCAAGTGGCTGTGGTGTGCAATATGTCAATGCTCACTATCACTGAGGAAGCAACACTACAGCGAGTGAAACCATGAAGATCATACCCTGAGAACAAACTCACTCCGAAGGGTGACAATTGTGAATGATTTAGAGACTGGCAATTTTGACAGATTAGGCAATGCAAGATTGAATAAAATGGTCAGGATTACACGTTAGTTAAAAGGATAATCTAGGATTTGCGCCCACTCTGCAATTTCTGCACTTTACCACTTGCTTTTGTAGTATTTACCATGAAGTCAAATAATCACATTTTATAGATCTCACTTGGAAAGTGGACAAATCACATAACCTAAAATGGCAATTTTAAAAACAAAATGTTATAGAAGCGTATTATGCAAAATGGGAATTATTTCATCCTAATTATCTCCATCGTCAAGGGAAATATATAAGTATCAACATACCAATGGATGTGAACCTAAGAGATTACACCTGGGTTTCTGCTTTGTATTTTAAAGCTTTAAATCGGCCCAACACACAGGCTTGTTAAACTGTTCTTTATAAACGTGCACCAAAACCTTTCAGTTTATTTATTTATTGGTCACTTGTTTGGCGCTTATACAATTAGCAAAACTGTTTCAAAATGCCCACAGGGCAAACAAGGTGGGGAACAGGGGAAGGATGACAATGAATTACAGAAAGGATATATAATTAAGTTAATAGTGCAAACAATAATGAAAATAAAGAGAAGGGGGGATAAACCTACTATGCCTTGTGAGTGTTAAGAACGTGCAAGTGCAGAGAGGGTAAGGGGGGGGGGAAGGGGCTTTGATGGTCATGGAGAAGTGTTCAGGCTAAGTGCTAAGAGGAGAAGAACATAAGTGCAACTACCCATACGTAGGGTGAGCCAAGTAAGTAGAGCAGGAAGACAGGGGCTGGGATGGGAGATGTGGGCGGGTTAAGGCTCTGAGGACCCATAAGGGCCCTGCACATCAGTCATGCTGCTGTAGGATTAGCAGGGAAGAGAGGAGGGGAAGGAAGAGGTAAAGATAAAGGTCTTGAGGCTTTTTCGGAACTTAAGGAGGTTATGCTTAAGACACAGAGGGAGAGAGAGGCTGTTCCACAGGAGGGAGCCAGGTGAGGAAAGTGATCGCCCACCAGCTCTCTGTTTAGCAAAGCACTTCACGGGCAGGGAGTTGGTGCCAGAGGAACGGAGCAAACAATTTTTTGTTCCAAATGAGCAGACCTTAAAATATGCTTGCCAGAGGCCTGCAATATCTGTTCTGCTATCTTCTGTCTAGGCCTACATAAAAAATCTGATCAGGTAATGAATGGGCTAAACAGTACCCCCAGCATGTGAGGAGCAGACCTTTTCAAGGATGACAGTACAGTAATGTCAGTGAAATAAGAGGATTTGTCCAGGATCACTGTATCGTCTGCTGGCAAAGCCAGGATAGAAGCCTGAACACTTTGGTTCCACAGTCTTGAATTTGCATACCTAATCATCTCTCCGACTAACACTTTATAGTTGTCATTGGTGGTAGCTGCCTAGGTTTTACAAGCATGCATCTGAAGAAACCAATTTCTAGACCTTTACCATACCGATGCTATATTTGTTTTTTATAGCAACCACTATCTAGTACTAGAAACTGCTGATAATAGCATCTGTTGCTCTACAAAACAAAGTACACATCAACTTCAAACAGAGGAAAGGCTGAGTTGGCGTTGCTGGAATTTAGTATTATAATCTTGCATAAGAACACACGTCAGCAATCAGTGCTTAACCTACTGAGCTATCTTCTGAACCAGCGCAGCATTCACATTTATCAGTATTTATTTCAACTTTGGCTATTGCACATGATGAATATCATTCCCATAGAAAGGTGAGAATGCTACAGGAGTTGTGTCGTAGTGAACGCATAACCTATATACATGCCAGTAAACACAGGAAGCATTCAATACATGATTAATTGATCAGAGCAGAAGGTATTTGTCAATAACAGACCGGCAATAGGTTCAGAGCCTCAACAGCACACCATAACATACATTGATGTGTGCTATTTAGGTTTTGCAAACAATGGTAATTGACATCTTTAGATTAGGCAGCCTTGTGGGGCCCCCTTCAAGGTGGGGGCCCGGGGCAAGTGCCCATTTTGCCCTCCTATAAAGACATCTCTGGGCAGAGATAGGAAACAAACAATACATTTTTAGGTTGATTCAGGCTCTGAGAAATCATGCATCAGTGAAGGGGACTTCCCATTATCTGGCAAAACTCTCGACACGCAGGGATTCTCTGGGGCTATTTCTGGGGTTCCATATACTAAAGATTTTGTAGAGGTGGATCCAAGTACCCTCACTCAAAGCTCCACTCCCATGCTGCCTATATGCTGGGAGCCAGAGTGTGCAACACATGCAGTACCTGTAAGAATGCCTATACCACAAAGAATCATGGAAGTAAGGTACCCAATAAGGAAACCATTTTTGCACTCACAACAATATGATGGCCATTTGAATTAAATCCCGGCGGAAGTATAAAAATGAGTGACATAGAAGATTGGTGACGTCATATAAAGCAGAACTGATGTATCCAGAACAGAGACAAGAGGCTGAAGAATGTAAACATTCCATGAGATCTGAAGATAAAGTGATAAAATGAACAACATTTCGGGCTCGAGATGAAGATGCTCATGCTATAGAAATAATGAAGAAGATACCAATTAATTTTACAATTGTACAGATGCAGTAAACGCAAGTAGGGAACAGTATTCCTAAGGCTGGCTACGTAGTGAATAGATTGAGGCGGTGCGCCAATGTATATGCATAGGAATGTATAGACTATGGATTCCACACCGCACTTTAGCAGAGTCTGGACCCTTGAACAGAAAGGCTTTTCCAGTGTGGCACAGTTGGAAAATTACTTAATGTCGGAGGTGAATTCAAGAAAGGTTTGGCTGGCCCAGCACCAGGAAGTCAAGGCCCCCGTGAGCGTGGATGTTCATGCAGTAGTTGTGTGAAAAGAACAAACTCCTGTCTCAGATGAGGAGCAAGAACATTGAAGATGTCAGCAGTTCATCATTTAATAGTATTTTAAATACAGAGAAGCTCTGAAACATGGTCTCCAGTCACATGGTCAGATGAAAATAGATACTGTGTTGAGCTGTATCGAAACCAAGAGACAAAGTATGCCTATACTCCCTTTTATTCTCAGGCACAGAGAACATTTCCAAGGCCAATGTTCAAAGGCTGATTGACTGGCAGACGGCAAGAGTGATGATGGATGGCAGGCTAATTAGTTGGGAAGCTATGGTCATGACCAGACCACCAGCACCTGGGTGTCAGCCTGCGTGCTGCTAGCATGTGTGGAATATTACAGAGGGGTACAAGAGTGCCAACCAATTATAGAAGGCCACATAATAGAGAGCCCTATAGTTTATGTAACCAACAGGACGTTGTGTATTTGATGACGTCCATAATGACTTGCACTAGGGGAGGGCTTAGTAGCCCCACCTGATGTTAGAGACTCAATCACTTTCTCTGACAAGTATAGAACATATACCTAGATGTTCCCTTTAAGCCCATCACTTTCCCAAGTAGGTTTTTGTAGTTTGCCACATAGATTGACATCAATGATGACAAGGTTTTGATATAAACTGTATTTTTTATTAAACTTGTTGAGTGAGAAGATTGAGTGGATGTTTGTTGATGTTCGTTATACTCTGTTTTAGATCATTGAAAATAAAACACATACTTTGCCAACTTCCTGAGTCAGTCTGATTATTGATGTTTGAGTATATTATGCATCCCCATCCATCCCAAAGTATTGCTAGGCCATCTTAAAGGGCCTAGTGTTGGGTACATGGGTTCATGTGGTAGCAGAGGATGGTTAAAGACTCATCGACCAAGTAGACTTTTAAGGGTCTCAAAATATCGAATGTTCTCCGCCATTTAGCTGCAGGAACGTGAACCTCCCAGTAGATAGCGGCCATTACTAAAAACATGCAAGTCACTAAAGAGATAGGTGGGACGGGTACCTCTTTCACGGAATTCCCCTCCCGATTTCTACAGGCAGCTGACCGGACGGAAGGCTGAAGCGGCTGGTTGAGGAGGAGGAGATCTCGAGGGTCAGAAGCTAAAAACACGAATGATGAGTAGACTGAGAGAGAGGACAAATGATGAATGAGCATTGAGTGGGGAAAGTAATAAGGGGATAATGGGGAAAGAGTAACGGACGGTTTGTTGGGGTGTGTTTAGTTTAAGGACGAAGAAAGTCATAGTTTAAGGTATATGGATGAGGAGTGATTCATATGATAAACCCAGAATCCTTCGTCAAGAGATTTTTTAAGATGAAGTTGTTCTAAAGTCCAAGTGGACATACCTAGGCCACGAACGATCAAGGATCATTAAAGAGAACAATTTATACTCCAACCAGAGTCATTATTAGGGGCATGAATAGTCACAAGGAGCGTTGACAGAGATTGATGTGGGCCGGCCAGTCTGTCAGTTTGTCTGTCTGTTTGTATGTTGTATATGGTAGAGAAATTACGAAATATTGAAGAACGAAAAGTAATAGACTGTGGTAAAAGGCTGAAATCTGATTATTTATTTAGTTGACTGATGATGTTCATTGAATAGGTAGATTGAAGTAAAGTGAAACATAGAGGTTTGGAGCTGCGACGATTGGTGCAAGCTCATATTGCATTATATTTCTTAAAAGTATTAATCTGTGTAAAATAACGGTAAGTATTGACAGTCGATTGTACACTTGTGCAGACAGCTGCCAAAACATGCACCCAAACTTAAGCAGTACAGTATAGAATGGGTTAAAGGCACAGCATATAAAATGTTCATGCCATGGCCACAAGGGAGATCACTATCCAAAGCAGTTTTGCAACATATGGCGATTTGCTTGAATGCAGCGTACATGGGAAAGAAGCTAGAAAAGAGGTTTGCTTGCTTAGATCTTTGGAAAATATACCAGGAGGAAAGGGAAGACCTGCCTCCTGAAGACTGGATGCTTACACAGTGTAAGGAGGGGGGTGAAGAGCCTTCTCCTCCCCCACCACACCTGAAATAAATGGTGATAATACGAAAGATGACGGATAATATCCTTCAAGAGAGCTTAAGGCAGAAATAGGATATAGCAATGCGACACACACATTTCCAGCATGTAGCAGTGACGAGAGTCCCGAAAAGACTCCAGAAAGAGATGTGATCCCTAAAATCCCACGGGACAAGGAGAGAAGTGACCAACCATGTATGTCTTTAGATATAGAAAGAGAAAGAAAGAGATGGAAAGGAGAGTAAGACAAAGCTGACAAGGTAGTGCTTATACAGTACAAATGGATGGGTGGTCAGATATTGCTCAAACTTGATGGGAAGAGCATTGAGGAAGTAAGTCAAAGGGAAGATCAGGACAAGCAAGATTAAAAAGACAAGGAACGAGAGAAACAATTGAAAGAAGCCAAAGCTAAAAGAAAGAGTAGACAAAGGCAGGAACAACTATATTAAGACGAACAGTTGAGAAAGCAGGAGAGATCAGAGGAGCAAAGAAAGTATGACAATAGGCAAAAAGCAATCGAAGAACGAGACAGGCTAGAAAAGAAAATGGAAGAAGAGGAATATCAGAAATTGAGAGATAAAAGAATGCAAAGACGAAGAGATGAAGTGCGTAGAGCAAACGAGAGAAGAGTTGTGAAAAGACATGAAGAAGAAAGGGTTAGGGAGGAAGCAAAGAAATGAAGAGAATTTAACGAGGAAATGGAAAACAAGAGAAGTCAAAGGAGACACGACATTGATCGCATAGAGAAAGAGCTAATGGAACCTAATCCAGTAGTGGCATGGGAGGACATAAAGGAGTTCTTACCGACACAAGAACCAATGCCAGGACCCTCTAGATTAGAATTAGGAGATCATTTTGATATAGGAGCTATTGGAGACAGAATTGAGAAAGCTTATCAGGAGATGAGGACAAAAAGTGAATCGAGAAATAAAGGGAAAGATGATCGATTTGAAGGAGCTCCTTTGCGAGGCAAAGAGGGGGGTTTGTTCAGCCTCGAGCATAAAGCATGTCTTTGGACAAACTAACGTTAAACAGAGACTAGAAAGAGGGAAGTCACACTAGTTCCGGACAAGATATGTCAGACAAAGAAAGAGAAACCTTCCGTGGGGAGGAGGGTGCTAGTGCATGTGGTCCCGTGGGGTGTTCTCTGACAGATAGGGAAGTAAGATGGTCAGATCTGGACCTATCTAAATCGAGGATGCCAGAGCCCCTGGTGCAGCCAGATCGACCTAAAAGGCAACCCTTTAGTGAGAGGGGGGACTCGCCACCCTATGTCAGTAGGCTTAGGTAATTACCAGGAAGAAGACGGTGCAGAACCATTGTCCCTGCTATGGACAGGCAGACGATGGGAGGTGAGTGCGCTGATGGCATTTGGTCGAGAGCAGGATACGTTAGTGTCACTGCACACAACACAGCACACAATGGAGCACCATTTAATAATTTTCGAGCAGCAGTCTGGAAAGAGCTTCGAGTACAATATCCTGATACGTCAGATATGGGCACAAAAGATGCAGGAAGGGGAGGATCCGCTTGTTTACATTCAGAATTTTCAAGAGCAGTGGTCTTTGGAAACGGGGGAACCGTGGGGAAAATGTATACCTGTATTCTATAATATATTATGCCAGAGACTACCAGACAAAGTACAGAGACAAATGAGGAAGCTCGTGGGTATGGAGGATGACCAGAAATACAGCTGACCATTGCACATCATTGCCGATTGTTGCAGGAGAAAAATCAAAAGAGAGACGATGTTAGGAAGCTCAAGGAGGCTAAACTAGTACTCGAAGTATGCTATAGAAGGGGCGATGGTAACTAGTGGAGAAGGGCCAGGATCACAGCAAGCAACAGACATGCCACAGGTGAACAACCAACGGCAGTTCGATCAAGCAGGGAATGGATTCGTTCTAAGAGGTACGGAAAACCTCAGCGGAATAGGAGGCTCTCAGAATAATCAAGGAAATTATCAGAGTAACAAGGGTGGGTTTCAGACTATTCAGAATGATAATCAAGGCGTGCAATTATGACAAATCAGAAGACTCCCTCCTGTATGTTGGACATGTGTAATGACAGGGCACATAGCACAAACATGTGGGAGCCAAGGGTATGTACAGAATGGGCAGTTCTCAAGAGGGGGGACCACTTATCCGCCTGCATATAGCTCACAAAGTAGGGAAGGGGTGCCCAAAATCAGACACTGTATCAAGCACAAGCGCCGAGAATGCAACACGCCTTGCAGCCACAGCAAGCACCATTGAATCCGCCACAAGGGCAGTCACAGTATGCACCCATGCAGGTACAGCAGAGCGCGAAAAACACACAACAGTTATTGAGTCCTAGGATAGGGGGTGTCACTGTCGAGGGTGGGAATCCTTTCACGGGCACAGGAATAAGTATGTATTCAGTACTATATGTGATTTCCAATCCTCAAGAGGCACCAAGGGTTGACGTCACTGTAGAAGGCAAATCCTTTTCTTTTTTAGTATACACAGGTGCAACTCGCTCATGTATACGAGAGGAAAAATGTTCATTATCTGGTAATGCCATGAATGCTCAAGTATTCTCAGGAGCTACAACTAGAGTTCCTTTTACTGAAAAATTGCCAGTCTCTATAGGAGAATGTGATATGTCTGTCCTATTGTATTTACGGCAGACACCAGTTAATATACTGGGCCGAGAGTCAATGATGAAACTAAACATGACAACCTCTTTCACTGATAAAGGTATAGTGTGTTCAATGCCAGGAATACATTATTTAAACATGGGCAAATTTATCATGGCATTTACAAGGCAAATAGCCAAATGAGGAGTACCATTAGAACCAGAAGTATTTTTCTATGGGGTACGCATTTTGTTAACATGGCTGCCTGGTATAGTGGGTAAGACTATGAGAATACCTGATGAATTTCTCTTCAGGCCAGAGAGTCCCATGGTCGAAGAGGGATGACAGGTTTTTCCCTTAGATTTGCAAGCAGCTGTAGTGCGAGGAGAATTGGCTGTGCTCATAGGATTTGATGATGACGTCATATCATGGAGCACAGTGATTGCAATATGAGAGGGTTACAGATTGACTGACGTCACTGATGAGTACATATTTAGAGATGACCCATCAGACGATGAGGTAGTATTTGAGATGAGCATTACATATTGTATTAGGGCAGAAAGACGCATGGTTCCACGGAAAATGATGATAGTACGACAGCGTCCTGCAATGTTTTTATGAAGATATGGCAAAAGTGCCAGTTTCTTTATGGACTACGGGCCCCTATGATGTAGGCCTATTAAAAGGGGTTGGAGAAGTTAAGTTCAAACTGAAGCCAGGAGCAATCTTACCTTGTGCAATGCAGTATCCCATGTCTCGAGAGGCAGACAAGGGTATTTTTATCCGGCATGATGGATCAGGGCATTTTAGTGACATCAGAGTCACCATGCAATACCGCTGTGTACCCTATCAAAAAATCTAAGGTGGGGTTGTGGTGTTTAATTCAAGATATGAGACCAATTAACCAGATCGTAGAGGCTGAATTTCCTCTAGTTCCTAACCCGGTGACGATCTTATGTAGTATCCCGGTTGAGGTGCGATATTTCACTGTGATTGATTTGAAAAATGCGTTTTTCTCAATCCCGTTGCATAAAGATTCTCAGGATCTGATCTCATTTACGTTTCGTCAGACTAAGCTGAAAAGTACAAATTGCCCCAAGGGTATTGTGAGTTTCCATCGATTTTCAATAGAGTCCTGCAGATGGACTTAAGCAATGTTGATTTGCCAAGTGTTGTATTACAATACGTAGATGATATTTTGGTCTGCAGCACATCAGAAGAAGAGTGCAGATGTGACTCAGTTCAGTTAATGATCATCCTAGCAGAGAAGGGATATAAAGTGGACAAAGAGAAATTGCAGTATTGTCAAGAAGAGGTATTATACATAGGACAGTTAATCTCGCATGAAGGAAAGAAAGTTACACCTGAACGGGCTGAGGCAATTTTGAAAACAGCAAAACCACACACGATTAAGCAAATGCAAACATTTTTAGGACTATGCAATTATGTCAGAGCATGGGAATTTGATTATAGGTCTTACACAAGACCATTGTTGCAGGCCCTGAAAAAGGCACAGCAGAATCAGGAAAAAATTGTATGAACTGAGGAGATGGAGGAAGGTTTTTATGAGTTAAAAAAGGCAATCTGCACAGCTCCAGTTTTAGGGATTCCCATTTATTTTGAGGAATACTTTTTATTTTCGCACACGAATGAAACAGTCATGACAGCGTTGCTCACACAGAGAACTACGTTGGGGTACAAGCCTCTAGCATATTACAGTAGGATTTTGGACCCAGTAATGAGGTGTCACTTCCCCTGGAACAATCGTTGGCAGCCGCTGTGTTCGCTATTGAAAAATCTGCCAGCATAGTAATTGGGTGCTCCATGATGTTATTTGTTTAATATCCTTTGTTTGCTGTTTTGGAAAAACCTAAAGGCACTCTGACATCTCAAAGAGCTTCTGCTTATGAGGTGGTTATATTGAATACAGCAATTAAAATAGTCCCATGTAAAATGGTTACTCCTGCCACGTTTGTAGCTGAACCACTGGCAGAGGACAAGCAGGTACATGACTGAGGAATTTTATGATGAGATCCTGAGGGGGAAGAAAAATGCTCTAGCAGCAGGGGAGATTCTCTTTATTGATGGTTAAGGTTTCCTGTTTTAGGGGTTTATTTTATTTTGTCTGGGGGTGTTTTTCCAGTGTTTTCAAAACACTTCAGAATCTGTGTTTATCAGTGTTTTCCCATTACCCCTTCAAAACATTACGGATAACTTTTTTATCCAGTGTAAACATACAAATATTCTTACATTGTTTCATTGCTTGCATAAGTAGGGTAATGTCTCCCAGAACACAATGTTATGAACACTTTCTGGAGAATAAAGATGAATGTGTTAATCCAGTAATATCTAACATTTCCACAAGCCAAAATTATTGTAGTAAATCATGCAATTCTTTTTCAGGGACTCTTTGCCCATCTTTGCCCTTTCCTTTCTTCCTATGAAGACTTTGATTTGTGAAAACGACCTTTCCACATTGTAGAGACTTCTAATTTCAGCAGATAAGGCATAGTGTTGTAAAAGGATTTGCCCAGGAGCACTTACTTTGGTGGGGATAAGGATCATTTTGGCTGTCATAAGAAATAACCTTCAAGAGGATAATAACTGTTTATCAAGTCCAGCTCACTAGAAAATGAAAAGGGAGTCGTATTAATGTACCCCCTGAAACTTAACTGGAGGGGGTGAGCAGGCCAAAACAGTTTGCCCAGTGCAGGAATATCTGGGGATCCTATAGCAGAATGCTACAAAGGCACAAAGGCAACTCATCAGGTTAGGTGATTGTTGCTGAGATGTTACATATTTATACTTTCCTGTAATTCATATGGCTTTTTTGCTACTCCTGCTGTAAAATGTGTTGTTTTGACTGCGGATGAGCATGGCTCCCTCTCTTCACTCTGTGTGGGAACCTTTGTCCCCATAGCAAAAATCAAAAGCTGGCACTCATGAATGTACGCACAGTAAGTGAACATATCTTAAAGTGAAATATGCAAATGTAGTTCAATTGACCTTCCCCTTAGAAGAAAGGGATCTATACGATTGCTGCGACCCCCATCACTGCAACCCCGAAATGTAAAGGGGGCCAAATTAAAGAAGTGTAAACATTTTCAGAGATCGCAGTGATAGGGGCTCAGTAATGGTGTAATTCCGAAGTAAGTGTGCAAGACAAAAGAGCATTGAACTTTAAAAAAAGTAATGAACACGAGAAAAATAACCTGAGAGAGGAAATGTTACAATAAATATGCTGGCAAAGTATAAAAGGTGCTCACTTTTTAAACCCAGCAATTTGTAGTGAAATATTGAAATATTACCTGGAAAACAAAATCCAAATATGCGACAAGTGCTTGTTTTCTTGTGGCTACACATCTGCACTGGGAACTTGACAAGCTGGGAAAAATCCTGGTAGCCAAATAATTGAGCAAGCTTGCCAACCTAAAAAAAAACAACAATGGGTTGCGTCTGCCCTCTGAAAAAAAGTTACGCTGTCCACCCACATGTATCCTTTACTTGTGCCCTGAAAAGTAGCCACAATCAGGGAAAAATAACTGCACCAGTCTCCAGGATTGCAACTCAGCAAAAGGCAAACAATGGCATTTGGGTTTTGGAAGGCTTATAACAAAATGTAATGTGTGAAAGGGCTACCTGTTTGTGTTTGACAAATTCAGGGTTCATCTATGATGTCATGAAAATATTACATTCTACCAAAAATTAACACATGTTTGTGTTAAATATGAACATCTGAAAATAATGTAGTTAGTTTAAAATGGTTCTGTGAGATATTGGCCTAATGGACAGCATAGATTTAGGCAACTAATGTGTGCTTTCTGAGTGCTTTCAGAATGAAATGTCCATTTGCATTTCTTCACACAGAAAGGTTAAGAATGTCCTGTCCAAACCAATGGTCCCTTAAATGAGCCATCATTTATAAATGGCTACTAATTAAAAAACTCTCCCTGGAGAAAGAAAGTGTTAAGCATCAACTAAGGGGTCCGCAGCTTCTGATGGGCCACTGGGTGCGGGTGCTCTAGAGAGCCACAGGAGGTTGGGAGGTGACCGAGACACTGTGGTCTCACGCAAGCCTCATACATGGAAGCCTCACACAGCTTTCCTTTTAAAGCAGACAGGCAGCTGAAACTTTTCAGCTCTTCTCCAGATAGATAAACATACACAGAGCATCTGTGGCCACAAACGGACACTGAAAAATCCATGTTAAACCATTTTTTGTAAATACAAATATTTGTCAATGGTCAAGGGCTATTTTGAGGAATTTTAACCACAAAAATGGCTCTAATTTGTCTACAATTCCTCCAACTAGCACTGACCACCTATGAATACAAATATTTTGTTTTACAAAGAAAACAATGTAACATTGAATGTGCAGTGTTTTTGAATGAGGTCAGGGGACACAAGGGGATGAAATGGGAGAAAGCAAACAAGCATACATGGGGTGAGTAGGGCCCCTTTCCTATTGTCTGCAAAGCCCCCTGCTCACACTAAGGCACCACTGGGATAGGGCAAACAGTGTTTTCAGTTTAAATTTAGGAGGCACTTTTTCTTCTAGTGTGTTTTTCCGCTGTTTATCGGATTTTACTGAAAACCGGAAAGCCTATTGATGGTTCTTCAAAGATCGATCAAACTGATAGACAAATATATTCAGGTACCGCTATCGTAAAACACAGGGCTGATGAGGAATTTGAAGTAATGGCAAGTGTATGACTACTGTCTCAATTTTCAGCACAAGCTGCAGAATGAGTGGCACTGATTGTCGTGCTCGATAAACACGCAGACCAGGAACTAACAGTGTACAGAGACTGCGCCTACATGACGTCAACAGTACATGCAGGGCTGTTGGAAAAGGAGGGGCTACCTCTGAGCGGACGGCACTCCAGTACAGCACGCCGCCTTATTGGACAGACGTATTAAAGTACTAGAACTCCCAGTATCCATTGCAGTAGTTAATTGCGCAGCGCACACTAAGAGTGCAGACTTTATTTCACGCAGAAACCAAGCCACAGACAAAGAAGCAAAAAGAGTTGCATATTCACCTGATATAATGAGCTTTGATATGCCTGATGTGAAAGAAAGAATGGTGGTGATGATGATTGTGAATGTAAGCTTTAACCATATGTAGAAAACACAATTGATGGAAGTTCAAGGTGGAGCCCCACAACATGAGAAAGATCTGTGGACATGGAGGGGGTGTTCTTTATCCCCTTCCGAGGCATTATGGCGACAGGAAAGCACTGGTAAACTGGTGATGCCTGTAGCCTTATTAAGGGTGGCGTTGGAGCAGCTACACTACCCTGCACATTTCACTAGGGAGAGCCTTGCAGCAACCATTGCAGAGGATTGGTTTGTACCAAGCCTGTTAGAACAAGTTGCTTTTTATGTAGTAAATTGCATTGTATGTCAGAGGTTTACTGTTGGGCACACACTGCAAACAGTCAGAGGAGTTATTCCTCGACCAAATGGTCCTTTTCAGCATTTATATACTGACTATGTTGATATCCTGCAGGTCTCTAATGGATATAGGTATATGATAGTGGTGGTGTGCCCCTTCTCTAGGCGAATCGAGGCCGATCCATGCACACACCCTGATGCCACTTGCGCTGCAAAGTTTTTAGTCTGAGAAGTATTTCCTAGATGGAGAATATGTGAGGTGTTGAGATCAGATAATGGCCCACATTTTTTGAATGAGGCTTTTGAGAAAATAAATGTATTATTGAGCATTAAGCATACGTTTTCTTCTGCTTATGACCCGCAAGTGAACAGAATATGTGAGAGAATCAATGGTCTGCTCAAAGAGAGGATAGCCAAACTAAAGTTAACATTGAAAAAGGGATGGCTGCATAGCCTGCCCCTTGCATTATATGCATTGAAGAATCAACCAGACTCTGACCATCACCTCACACCCCATGAACTAGTTACGGGAGGTGGATGAGAACGCCTCTCACTCCTCGATTGAGGACTAGAAGTGATGCCCAGACAACAACAGAATTGTTAGGAAATGAGCTACATGCTTACTTAACATGTATGACCACAAGTATCTCTGTCATTTCAGATCAAGTCAAACGAACGGGGTGTCGGTCTCAGAACACAGATGAAGGCCATACAGCAACCAGACCTGAGGAACTACAGGTCCCAAGACTATTTCCAGGTGATAACATTCTAATGAGGAATTGCACGCAAAAGTGGCAGAAGCCCATATATAGCAGCTCTTTCATAGTAGAGGACATTACCCCATTGGCAGTAAAGGTACTAGAGAGATGCGCCGCACCCCCACCCCATTTGGAAGCAAGCCACAGAGAAGAATTTCAGCACATGCAGACTAGACCGATGGCAAGGAAGAAGGAGGCAGAGACTGTCCAGTAGACAAATAAAGAGTACATTGGACTGTGATTCATCCAAGACATTCTTTGTAGCTGCTAAACAAGAAGTGAAAAAGCTATTGTTCTTGGGCCACAAACGTTTGCTGACATTGGACTGTGAGACATTGAAATCCTAAAGAAGAAAAATGACAAATCTCGAGTTCCTTTTCGATGACTGGAAGAGGGAGCAGTTTCCCGATTCCTTTCTTACTGAGTTTCTCTTTGGATGCACCCATGGTGGTGTCTGATGGCAACACTCATCAGATCATTTTTGCTGTTTTCCTCTTCATTCTTCGTGCATATCGTGCGCTGGTTGGGCGAACTTGTGACATTCACCTGTTTCTGCAAAATCCTAAAAATGGTCCATCGTAAGGAGACTGCTCTCAGCCATCATTGAGCAGATCCTTCAGCTACCTAAGTATTGTACAGAAAGTACAGATGGTCCTATCTGACGAGGATGCTCACAAACTGCTTGGAATGATCCTTTATTTTCTGCTTCAAGAGCATCCTTGTCTTGTTGGACGACAGACCAGTACTCGTGTATTTCTGAGAGATCCCATGAATCGACCTGCAATAAATTGGCTGATACACAAGATAATCAAGCAGATTCATCTACTACCTGAGCATCTGACAAATTTGCCTGATTTTTCCTTCCTTAAAAGTAATCACAGGCAAGATGGGAAATATTGATAGCAATAATAATAATGTGTCAAACAACGAGAGATCACAGCGATGTGCAAGAAGCCACTGTTGCTGAAGCTGATCAGCTCCAGATGAAAATGATTATATCCAAGACACAAAGACAAGAGCAAGAGCACATGCCAGAAATCATGTAATAAGATATGAACAGCCTGGAGTGAAAGGAGCTGGAATCAGATGGGAAGTAAACAGAAGACTTGAGAGCCCAGGAAAAACTGCAGAAGAAATTCAAAGATGGAAGGAAAGAGGCCAGATGCAGATCTGGGGATCATTACTTTCTCCAGACGGCTGGGAGGAAGGTGTTATTATCTATAGAGCATGAGTAGTAATTGGTTACCGTAAACCAACCATTGACATTGTGGAAAACGGATGTAAACCTTTATGGCCAAGACTTGCAAAATAACTGACATGGGTCGAAGATAAAGGAGGCCCTTTAGAGATAGTGCCTCTGGACAATGCAAAACAATGGCACAAGAAAAGTTGGCGAGAATCAAAATTGTGGTCCAGTCTTTGATGTACCAGGAATGAACATTAGAACAGCAGTGATAATGGATCACTACTGGGCCTGTGGATCGAGAGCTTACATGAAGCTTCCCAGAGATTGGGGGGGGACGGTGTTCTATAGTGATCGTCCATGTTCCAGCGTTGGTGATTCCTAAAAGTGACTTGAACATTGGCAAATTTCTAAAAGCAGGTGCTCACCTGAGGAAGAAGAGATCTTCTGAGCTACTGAATCGAATGAAGAGAGAGAACTATTTTTCAGCCAAGTCAATAGAAGCTTTTGATTCAATTCCATATGAACACAGATTGTTCAGTCAGACTTCATTGATATTCACGATAATCTTCATGCCCAGGATCCAGACAGCAGCAAATACCAAGTGGTTACAGATAACCAGGTGGGAATTGTTACAGACCATTAACACTACCATAAAAGGATTCAATGCTATCAAGGAAGAGTTTAGAGCCATACGACTGATGACCCTTCAGAATAGATATGTCCTGGACATGATCACAGCTATGGATGGAGGTGTTTGTGCCAACATCAGAGAATAATGTTGCACATTCATACCTTCTCATGATGTTGAGAAAGGCACCTTGACAGAGGCTATAACGCTGCTAACGAAATTACACATTCAGATGAAAGATGAAGTGGAAGACATTGCTGATGACAGTTGGTTTGGATCAATCTTCTCATGGGTTCCACAATGGATGGCGGACATGTTCAAGTTCCTTGGAGCCCTGATAGTGATGGTTTTGCTTAGATTTTGTGTGATCAGAATAATAATCTCACAATACAAGAATACTGTAAAGAAAGCTGTAGGAATGAAGATCACGACTCATGTCGAATCAGGACTCAAATCTAAGGAACTGACAGATGAAGAAATCAGATACTACGTGAAGGCCAGCATCCATGCACCTGAGGGAACGAAGTTCCTGTACCCAAAGAACCACAAAAAGTATGTGGGGAAATTGATCTGCTGTAGTCCAAATGGACAATGCATGCTAAAGTCCTGGAATAAAGATGAGCATGTGAAGTCAGGAAGATGCCTGAAAGGAGTCCTAACGATATGGGTCCCAAAGAAGCATTTCTTCAGACAAGGATGTCTAGATGTGAAGAGCAATGAGAGAGAGGACGATGAATCGCCCAGAGGGGGGAGTATAGAGGTGGAGCCAAGTACCCCCTCTCAAAGCTCTGCTCCCGTGCTGCCTATATGCTGGGAGCCAGAGTGTGCAACACGGGCAGTACCTGTAATACCGCAAAGAATCATGGAAGTAAGGTGCACATTAAGGAAACCATATATGCACTCACGACAATATGATGGCCATTTGAATGAAATCCCAGAGGAAGTATGAAAATGAGCGAGAAAGGAGATTGGTGACGTCATGTAAAGCAGAACTGACATATCCAGAACAGAGACAAGAGGCTGAAGAATGTAAACATTCCATGAGATCTGAAGACAAAGTGATAAAAATGTACAACTTTTCGAGCTTGAGATGAAGATGCTCATGCTACAGAAATAATGAAGACGATACCAAGTCATTTTACAATTGTACAGATGCAGTAAACACAAGTAGGGAGAAGTGTGCTTAAGGCTGACTACGTAGTGAATAGATTGCGGGCATGCACCAATGTATATGCATAGGAATGTATAGACTATGGATGTTCCACAACACACCTTAGCAGAGTCTGGACCATTGAATAGAAAGGCGTTTTCAGTGTGGTGCAGTTGGAAAACGACTTAATGACGGAGGTGAATTCAAGAAAGGCTTGGCTGGCCCTCATTTAATTGTATTTTAAATACAGAAAAGCTCTGAAACATGGGGCATCATTCCGAGATTGGTGGTAGTCATGGCTCTATTTGTGCCATGACTGCCACCAATAACGGGACCGATTCCGGTGTGGTGCAATGGGGACGTACCGGTCTAGTCCGACCCTTGCAGGACCGGTAAGTCCCCATTGCACCCACCATTCCCCATTCCCATTTCAGCCGCCATAGGGCTCAATGGGAATGAGGAAGGCGCTATTTATGGGCCTGTCAATGGCAGGCCTGTAATTAGCGGCCTGGTCCCCTAACGGGACCCGTAAGGGACGTGTGGTCCAACCACACGTCCCGAGCTGTTCCCGTTAGGGGACCTCAGAATCGGGCGGTAGGGGATTACTGGCACCGGTCTTCTTACCCCCTATCCCCTACCACCGACTCGTAATGAGGCCCAAGGTCTCCCGTCACATGGTCCGATGAAAATAGATACTTGAGTTGAGCTATATCGAAACCAAGAGACAAAGGGCCTCATTACACGAATGGCGGTAAGGATTTACCGGTACCGGTAAAGTACCGGTACCGGTAAATCCTTACCGCCTTACTACGAGGTCCCTTTGCGGGTTGGGGGATTTAACGCCTGATTTTTGCAGGCGTTAAAAACCAACCCGCAAAGGAACCCAGGGAGCTAATTACGGTACCGCAATTTGCGGTACCGTAATTAGCACCTTCCCCATTTCCATTGAGACCTATGGGGCAAAAATGGGAATGGGGAAGGGCAATGGTGGAAGGGGGAATTACCGCCCCGCCAACCTTGGAATGGGGCGGTAATTCCCCTTTCCGCCAAGGCGGTGCCAGTATTTTACCGGCATGAACCATGGCGCTAATAGCGCCATGGTTCTCCGCCATCCGTGTAATGAGGCCCAAAGTATGCCTATATTCCCTTTTACTCTAAGGCACAGAGAACATTTCCAAGGCCAATGTTCAAAGGCTAAATGACTGGCAGACGACAAGAGTGATGATAGATGGCAGACTAATTAGGTGGGAAGCTATGGTCATGACCAGCCTACCAGCACCTGGGTGCCACCCTGCGTGCTGCTAGCGTGTGTGGAATATTACAGAGGGGTACAATGGGTGGCAACCAATTATAGAGGGCCACGTAATAGAGAGCCCTGTATTTTTTGTAACCAATAGGACGTTGTATATTTGATGACATCCATAATGACTTGCACTAGGGGAGGGCTTAGTTGCCCCACCTGATGTTAGAGACCCAATCACTTTCCCTGACAAGTATGGAATGTATACCTAGATGTTCCCTTTAAGCCTATGGCTTTCTCAAGTAGGTTTTTGTAGTTTGCCACGTAGATTGATGTCAATGATGACAAGATTTTGCTATATAAACTGTATTTTATATGAAACTCGTTGAGTGACAGGATCAAGCAGATGTTCATTGCTGTTCATTATACTCCCTGTTTTAGATCATTGAAAATAAAACAGATGTACTTTGCCAACTTTCTGAGTCAGTCTGATTATTGATGTTTGAGTATATTCTGCATCCCCATCCATCTAAAAATATTGCTAACCCCTCTTAAAGGGCGTAGTGTTGGGTACACAGGTTCAATTTGGATGTAAAAGTAGGGGGAAAGGTAGTGCGTGCTCCCCTATTATACTCTGAAAGTTTCTCTGTCAACTTGCTCGGGCAGAGATCTACTTAGCAAATTAAACATGACAATCTCAGATTGTTAGTGCCACACCAGGGATGTGCGCAATGAGAGATATGGTCATAATACACGCCATGGCACGTGATGTAGTAGTGCGAGGGATACCTGTCAGCTCAGAAATGTTCATCTACGGCATAACAGTACTCATAGAAGCAGTGACACAAATTGCCAAAGCCTGCTGGAGAGTGCCAACCAATTTCATTTTCCGCTCTGGGGTATCCCCAGAATTGGTGGCGGGTACAATCTTGTCCCTAGACTTGCAAGGGTTGGTGGGATCAGCAAAGAGAGTGGTTGTCCTTGGAACAGACAGGCAAGGGTGCCAGTGGTGTACTGTATTATGCATCGATCCGACCGTACCCCTCAAAGAACGAACAGATAATGACAATGACGGGGAGATAATATCATACATTTGCATTCCCTGCAAGATCATGGAGCAGTACAGAAGGGTGCAATGCCCCCTAATAGCGGTTGTCGCACCACCTCCCTACATTGAGGATGACCCAATTCATGGTGGACGACTTAAAAAAACACATCTTTTCTACTCCCTGATTCACAGTACCTCACTGCCTTTACATATGGCGGAAAGCACTACAAACACACTTGTTTGCCCCAAGGGTACTGCGAAAGCCCAAGCATCTTCAACAGAATACTACATACTGACCTAGGTAACATCTAGGGGGGGATAGCTCTGGGGCAACACGCTCACCTTGGAAGCAAGACAACACAGAGCAACACAGGTTCGATCCCCGGGCCCGCGCTTAGAAACCTCTGGGTATTAAGTGCGTTATAAATAACCAATTATATCCAAGTGCCCAGCAAAGTCATTCAGTGCTTGGACGACTTGCTTGTTTGCAGTGACAGTGAGCAGGACAACCAAAGCGACTCCATTACTCTCCTACAACCTTTGGCCCACAAGGGGTACAAGGTTGACAGGGCCAAAGTCAATATTGCCAATACTGGAAGTATGGTACCTGGGCCACTTGGTATCAGCAAAGGCAAAAGAATAATTCCAGACAGAGCAGCATCCATGTGCGCCATGCCCAGGCCTGTGAAAGTAAAAGACATGCAAAAGTTACTAGGATTGTGCAACTACTGCAGGGCATGGATTCTAGATTATGCAGCATACACAAGGCTGCTTCTGCAGGGTCACAAGAAAGCGTGAGAAGGAAATCACAGACTGGAATGGACAGCAGGCATGATACAATGTTTTAATGATTTGAAAGAGGTAATATCCACAGCCCCAGTTCTCGCCACCCCATACTATACACAAGAATTCTACATATTTTCACATTCTAACAGCACAGTTATGACTGCTGTATTGATCCAAAGTACTCTTTGTTGACGGTTCAGTATCAATTGGCCAAGACACAGGACAAAGACATACGGGTGTGTGAGTGGTGCACTTTGAGAGAGGACAATATGAGACACTAGTAATGAAGAGATTACACATGCACTATTCAGCTCAGGCGGCAAAGCTTGTGGTGCTCATGGAGGTGCTACACGCATCACAAGGATGCCACATGACCATTTATTCTGCCTCGGCATACGTCACTACCACAGTAGAGGTTTCTGCAGAGCAGATGGCTCCCTTGTACAACATGCTGCACTGTCACAACCGTCTGACCCTCTGTGGTAGCGATCATAAAATGCGCAGCCTACACAGGCAACACTGCTGAAATTTCATTTGAAAATGCTGCAGTGGATGCTGCGGCCAAAATGACAGCCTATTTCCCAGTCCCAGTAATTCCAGAGTATGTCATACCTACACCATCACATGATCATCAAAACACACTGCACACGGCACTGCCCATTACGAAGCTCATTGAGCTACAGAGTAAGGCACCACATTAAGAAAAAGAATTATGGTCAAAGAGAGAGTGTAAACAGACCCCTACAGACTTACTATGGAGACAAGAATGTACTGGCAAGGCAGTTATGCCAGTAGAGCTCTTGGCAATAGCATTGGATCAGCAGCACCACCCATCCAATAGCTCCAAACAGCACATTGCAGCAGACATACAGGAAGATTGGTTCAGATGAAAACTTCAAAAGCATCTCAAAAACATGATCATACACTGCACCACCTGTCAAACTTTCAGCGCTGGCATGACTCGCTGAACAATACAATGAAATCTACCTCATCTACACATAGACTACGCCGACATGGGAGAAAGATGCAATGGTTCCTGATATTTAATAGTTGTAGTATGCTCTTTTTTATGATGGGTTGAAGATGGACCATATGCACATCTAGATGCAAAATGCACTGCTAAATTTTTAGTGTGCAAGGTTTTACCTCAAGGGGCCTGTGCCATGTACTGAAATCCGACAATGGCACCACTTCTTCAATGAACTCTTCAAAGAGATCACAGCACTATTTGGCATTAAACACTGGATGTGCTCAATTTACCACCCACAAGCAAACAGACTTGTTGAGCGAATCAATGGCCTCCTCAAAAACAAAGTCTCCAAGCTCTGCACCACATTAATGAAGAACTGGGTGTAATGCTTGCCCCTGGCTCTGCTCAGCTTACGCATTCAAGCAAGTAAAGACCACCACATTTCACCCTACAAAATAGTAACTGACAGACTCATGCATATGCCCATCTCCCCAGTAAGAAGGGCATCTGATGCCCACAGGACTGCAGCAGTTTTTGGTGAAGAATTCAAAGATTATTTGACAAACCTAACATGTGCAATTAATTATGTCTTTGACAGATTGCACCACCCAACCTAGAAGATGCACAGGGCACTGTAGAGCAACCGACCACAAACCACACCCACCCAATGGCTGCTGCCAGGAGAACTAATATACTTCAAACGCTTTGTGCATGAGTGGAATAACCCCAGATTCCATGGCCCCTATGAAGTGGTGTTTTCCACCCCTCTCACAGTAAAAGTGAAGGGGCTTCGGTATTGGATCCACCTCTCTGATGTTCATAGAGCGCCCCCAAATACCTCACAAGTACCCTAAATGTACTACCTATCTACCGCAAAATGACTACCTCCAAAATAGTAACTTAACTACATGTCCCAGAAAATAAACCTGTATAGCACTTTATACAAAAGAAAACTCTCTTTCTCTCTCTGTCTCTCTCTGTCTCTCTCTTTCTCTCTCTCTCTCTCTCTCTCTCACTCTCCCCTCCCTTCTTTTCCCCTCCCCCATTTTTGTTTCCACTACAGGAGTAAAGAAAATGGAACACTCAACGTCAACTGATTCAGTGTATAATAAATAGTTAACTAAGTATTATGTTAATTCTGGATGGGTATATTCCTACACCTGTGAATTTCTCTTTAGTGCCCTCCTATTTACTATATTGACGTTTATGTTAGGCATCTATTGGGGAACATTTTTTATCTGGGCAAGCCATCTAAAAGAGGGTGGTGGGGGAACATAAAGAGAAGTGTACTGTTAAACATATCCAGCAACACCACTGTACCTAAGTATAATATTTCCCATTAGAGCAATACCAGTGTTAACACACAAGCAAATGTTTCTGGACGAATGAGTGTGGGCAAGCCTCCAGATAAGGGTCGTAATAGGCCTTTTTACTCATGAAAATCTTGTAAACATGACAGCTTTATTATGATCGAGTGTACATTTACGCACAAGTTTAGAGCAGAGGGCAGTGCCAAGGTCATTTTACTTGACAGAAACCAGAACGCATCTTTTGATTTTTGTCAACATGGATGTAATTGCAAGCCATGGCAAAAAGCCTCTGAAAGAGGATTTACACAGTGAGCAAAGGAATGGTTTCATTCCATTCAGTTTCTGATGTGTTGTTCGTAGATGCTCATGGGGCAAACAAACACTGTGCACATTCCTTTTCCTATCATTTTCAGATTGTATAATTAATAAGATGGAAAACTAAGTTGCAATTGAAAATGAATCTTTGTAACAAATTATGCTTTTTTTCTCCAGTGAAAGCAAACCAGTATTGCACAAGTGTATTTTTCAGATTTCCTGTGCTGTGTGCATAAGCATGCAGAGGCAAATAATTATTAAACTTATAATTTAATCTACACTATAATTATAAAAACACTGTGTAAAATGATGAGTATGCATGGTCTAGTTTACCTCCATTCAACCTTTCAGTCAATGGGGTCCTTACTGTAAATAGTCAGTGGCAGCAAAGTCTTTGCTCCAGGGTGAGTGATTGTGATTACAACAATCACAGGTGTTATAGCCTCTCAAATCTTCAAGACTACAATTAAAACATCCAAAACCTGTTTTACATTTGTAATTGAAATAGAAACTCGGCAAAACATGTCCCTGTGATAATCCAGATATATATTTAACTTCATGTAGTGCTTCATACATAGTTCGTACAACATCTAGGCACTGTGATTATTATACCTCCGTCGATCCTCAGTTTACCGACCTCTGAAGGATGTTATCCAATAAGATAGCTCAGCCGGTTGAGCACTCATTGCTGTGATCTGTGTATGATTTGAAGGTTCCAGGTTTGAATCCCTCAAGGCCAACTCAGCCTTTCATCCTTTTGAGGTCGACAAAGGAGTACCAATTTTGATTTGGTGATAATTGTGATAAATATGTTCTATGTACAGTGCTTTGCCAAAAGCGCTATATGAATAACTATTTTACCATGAGATTAGGTATTGAATTTTAGCAAGGAGTCCTAGCAAAGAGTCCTTGCCTCTCGGCACTGTTGTATCATAACATTGGTATGCCATTAGGTAGTAATAGCTCCAGGAAATGATGACTTTCATTAAACATCAGAAGACAGTTCTGCTATTGAATCTCAAAACCCACAATGCAATTTATGTTTGCTTTACTATGTAATTGGCTAGGTTTTTGTGTTTTCAACATTTAAATATATACAGGGGAGATCAAATGGCCAGACCATAGAGAAATAATGAAAGGTGTATTCCATCACAATGCAGAAAGCTGCCGCATGGTAATGATTTCCATACAGTTTTTGCACATGTTGACTGGATGTCACATATATTTTACTCTCTTGCAAAGGAGAAAAGTCACTTTTATTCTCTTGAGATCACATTTACTCTCGAAGTTTAAAAATGCCCAGACACTGGCGGCTATTTTGTTTCCTCTTCTTTGTCCACAGCTCTGGCTGCGTATTTCTGACCACGGAGGCTCCCACACCTGTGGATTCCTCATGACCTGCCTGGTCTTGGGCACCACAGTCCCTTGGGATCGTCTGCCGGAATCCTGGTTCTCCTGCTAGACTCACCATGGCTGCCTCCTTGCAACAGGATCCCCTGTTGGTCTCTTTGCTGCTGGTCTCCTCCCTTCTTATACCTGCAACCACCTAACGAGTTACAGGCATGAGTTCCCAATTGAAATTGCCAGACTGCAATTAGAGTAGCATGTGGGACATGCCTGACCTTTACAATACTCTGCAGGCCTCTTTCTCGTCTCAATAACAGAGTGGTGAAATGACTTACTAGCAGCCCTACAGATAAGGGATGTATCGGCCATTTTTACTCCCTAAAAATAGGCAAATACTCCCAGAAAATAAAACTAGGGAGTAAAAATACTCCCAATAAAGAATGGGAAACAAACACATTTGACCTTGTTCCCCTGCTCTCACTCGCACAGCTCCATGGATATGTTTGGACCAGCAGTGAACTTAGTACCACAGGAAGAAATTGGTATTATTACTGCCTGATCAGAAGAAGTAAACATTTATCTTTTAATGTTCATGAATAACTAGGTGCAAAGAAATAATTATTACCAAAACATTTCCGTTTCCCAATTAAAACATATTTTTACTAGCTTATAAAATACTCTCATTGGGAATTGGACTTACATTTTTACTCCCTAAAAAATCATTTTACTCCAAACTTTAAAAAAATAGGTAGTAAAATACTCACAGTTATCTGGAGCACTGAGTGTGGGTGTGAGTAAAATATTAGAACATTTACTTCCTACCATCTTTAGAATGTTGCAACACAAATACCAGTAGCAATGTTAGCAAAAGCAAACGAACAAAAGGATATATATCAAAGCATGATGGGATGACAAGGCAAGCGCGTAGACCCAAATATGAGGCATACCACAACCTAGGCCTGGATGTCATTGAAGATATTAGACATTCCGAGCACTCCAACAGTTGGTATACCGACGTGAGTGCGGTAGGAAGACAAACAACCAATGGTAGCTGCTATGTATGCTCATTAATATCGCACATATCAGGAGCACCCAAGGTTTTAGTACCGTAGGAAGTTCCATTTATAGAGGCACAATTTCTTGTCCATGTTACACTATGTAGAATAAAAGGCACCTTCCAGGCACACAGTTCAACTACATCTTGTGGATCCAGACCCCCTGCAATGCAACAACAACAAAACCTCAATTGCTTACACCAATCATATTTAGTAATTGATGGACTCAAGTACGTAAACAGCAAGTGGCAGGAAACAACGCTAAGCTTCCTAGCAGACGGCCTTCTGGGATACGAGGAATAAGTAGTGACTTTAGTGGACAGAACCTGTGCACAAATATTAACAGAGCACATCACAAAGTTGACATGGATTGCGGCAATGGAAAAGCCAGTGTAAGTGCACCGAGAGGAGAGTTATGAACTATGTTTCTACAGTGAAGGGACTGCCTTTATTGGCTCCAAAGAATGATGTAACAGAACATTGTTGATTCCAGACTGCAAAAGGGGCATGGTGGCACTGTTGGATTACTACTGGGCCTGTGGCCAACAAGCGTACTTGCACCTCGTTCAAGTGCTATGCAATGGCCCCCTGATGGTCTCCCTCCATTTTGTCTGCTTGCCCCCTGACAACAGGTTGAATAGCCATCCCAAATCAGAGGCATTTTTGTGTTTTTTTCATGGAGGCACATCACAGAGTACGTACACAGAATTTCCAGGAGAGTCACGTCTTGCATTAGCTTCCCGAATCCCCTTTCATTCCAAGATACCACACACATGTTTCGAGAGGATAGAGTGTGACTCACCATGTCCTACGCTATGTCACATTTACTGTCACCTTCACAAAAAAGCACTGTCCTTGAATTTCTCAAAGTTAACAGTTTTTTATTGTGAACTGTTGTGCACACTCCTCCCCCAACCCCAACACTGATCCCCGCCTACCTCCCCATCCCCAACACAGCTCCCCATCCCCCCACAGCATCCCCAACATACCTCCCGACCCAAATCCCCCATCCCCAACACCCATACCCTCCCACCACCCTTGTGCATAGCAGAATAGTGTCATCTCATGTCACTTTTGTGGACTCTTGCCCGTGCCACCCTGCTCGGGCACTGTTGGGGTCATATTGTACAATGAGCCCCACTTTGGGGTCCCAAGCAAAGAAGCCTCTGTGGAGGTGACGGAAGTGGAGGGTTCAGATCCCTGGAGCCGGATGTGTTGCAATGTGAGGAGCGTGCATGAATGTCACTCGTGGCCTACAGGTGCTGCACCTGTGGACCTGCAAGGTTCTCAATTGTGGCCTGGCGCTGCTTCATGGCGTCTAGCCTCACCCAGATTGCAGCCTGTGAGTGCTGTGGCACAGGCTGTGGACTCTGTAGAGGGCCAGGGTTGAAGCAGGTTGACTTCAGAGCTTTCCCTCATCTGGAGTGCCATCAATACCTGTGTCTGCCCCAGCCTGGTGCTGGTAATGCCTGTCTGACACAGGTGACAAGGAGGTATCAGGGGGTAGATGGGCGGGTGCAGGTGTGAGTGGCATCATGTTTCTACTTGGGAATCTCCACAGGGTCTGACTGTGTTGTGGCAGTCGCAGCTGCTGGGGGTGCTGCACCGACAGCAGCATGTGCAGTGTGTCCTGTGCCATCTGCAGAGCTGGTGGTGGGGCCACTGGGCACACATGTGGGGGCAATGGTTGACTCACGCTTAGCACAGCTGACTTGGTGTTAGTGGCCTTGGCGCCTCGCTCCTGCTCTTCCTCCCACTACTCCCATGGCTGGCTTGTGCAGGGGTGGCGAAAGATGCACTGCCAGTGGTGGATGTCTCCTGGGCAGTGGAGGGCCCTGCCTCTGCAGCCTGAGTCGCCTGTGAACCTGTTGGGTGGATAATGACATGATGTCAGTCATCATGCATACTAGTAAGGGGCTAGCATGACACTCATGCAACATCAAGTATGATCTTCCTACACACATTTTGTATGATGGGCAGGATCGGTTTCATGGCAATGAGTACAGCTAATTCACGGGGTGGGTAGTGTTTTCTGAGGGTGTACACAGCACATGCATGTGCACATTGCCTGTTGGCCTGCTAATATGGCTTGTTGTGGTGGTGCAGGGAGTTGACTTTGCAACATGGACTGTTGCAGCGCACATGGGTGCTTCTCATGGTTCCATGGCTTCGCATGCACATTTCCTCTACAGTGCATGTGCATTACAATAGTATCCCACTTTCCGTGGCACATGCATGTAGTCACTGTGCTTTTGTACAGATTGCTATGTAGTTGCCCATTCTCCTGTTCATTTTGCTCATCTATGCTGGGGGCTGGGGGGTGCATGCTTTTGGCCAGTACATTCACATGGGAGTGGGAACTGAAAGACTCATTGTCATCCCTTTGGCTGCTTGCTCCAACTTCGTGCTGCCGATCCACTCTATCCCTTCCATGTGGAGGAAGGAGCTGGCCTTTTCCTCCCATGGAGTACGGGCAAGTGATTGCATGGTGCCACCTCCTGTGGCAAAGGACTCTCATCTGTGCCTAGCAATGAGGCTGCAGACACGGCCTTCAGGTCATTCCACCTTTTGTGGCAGTCTTCACTGTCCCGTGGGCAAATGCCCATTGCCATGACCTTGTCCCTGATGGTGGCCCAGGTGGCAGCCTTCCTCTCATTCCATACAGCCCTTCAGCATGGCAGACAACCTCATGAACCAGCACCTGCAGTAATTAATAATTCTTTAATGTGATATAGTAAGAAAATAAATTCAAACTTTACACATATATCAAAACTCAAAAAGTTAAAACTCATAAGATCATCAAGCATTAGTCACTAGAATAGCATCTAATACAAAATACACAATCTAAGTTCGAAGAAACTCACTAACTTCCTTCTTTACTAATATTTACAACTACTTTCACTAGTTAGCCAATGAACCTACGCCACTTTATGCTAATTGATAATGGGGTAAGCTAAAATTCCCAATCCAAGTTCTATCTGTTGCCAGACGTTATAAAGGGCTATGAATAGGTGCATATTGGATGTATTTGTACAATACAACCAAAATGAAAATTTAGGTATAGTACAAGGATCATGCACGAATTCAGCCAAGAACTTAACAATAATCATCTTAAGTGCAGTGCATTGAGTTAGAACGTGTCTGGCAGTTTCAGGGCACAAGGGAGATTTACACATGCGGCAGGTTCGCTCTGCAGTAGGAATGTTTTCCCTAACTCCTGTGGTCGACAGGGTAGGTAGTTGACCTAGACGGAACAGAATAATGAATCGGCGCAGTCTTCTGGTGGGACAGAGAAAGAGGTAGTCCTGCGGTTTCATGAACTTGAATATTCTATGGTTCACAAAACGATAAGATTTAAGAGTATCCAGATGGGCGAAATTCTCCAGCCAATCCCATAGGTCCACCTTTTTCCCCTAGGGCATTTAACATTTCCTTGGACACCGTAGACCCTTTGTGAATCCAGCCAATTTCATTAAGGAATTTTCTCATGTCTTTGTACAGAGATGATGAAGTAGATTTTTTACTAAATTCCTGATGTAAGACTGCTAAGAGGGGATTGACCGATCCACTTGTCATTTTCAGGTAGAGCCCAGTTCTTCTTTTCAATACCATGGCCTTCAATGATGGCAGGCCCAATTCTAGTCTTATCAGGGCCATCGGCACCCCCGGGGGAAGCCCCAAAATGCGTCGCCAAAACTTTCCCTCTAGCACTTGGAGCCAAGCCAGGTTCACCGTCAACAGAGATTCTAGTCCATAGATGACCATTGGTGCAAAGACTTGCATGTAAAGGTGACGTGTTCCCCACAAAGTAAAACCCCCTTGTTTGCTAGTGAAAGATGCAATAAGTGAGATCACTTGGAGGGCCCTGGTGGTACGGCCCTGTTTACATAGTTCATAATCACCTAGGGGCTCTATTTCCACTCCTAGGTAGCGATAGGACGGAACATACATAATTATGTGTTTGAGTACTGTAAGATTCACACGGGTCACCCTTTTCCTGGTGAAACGCAGGACATTAGTTTTCTCTAGGTTAATGGTCGGGCCATTGGTCTTTGCATATTCCCAGAGGGCATGGGCAGAACGCCTGAGGCCACCGATGGTGTTATCAAGGACTACTAGGTCGTCTGCATACGCCAAGACCGCACATAACATATCCCCTATTTTTGGAGGACAGTTGTTAACCTCCGCTAGAGTCGCCGGGATGTCGTGTACATACAGGTTATAGATGAGAGGCGCTGTAACGCAGCCCTGCTTTACCCCTCTATTTTGTAGTACATTTTGCGTCGATTGGCCCTCCTGATTAAGACGAAGGCGCACTGAAGTATCACAGTGCAAAAGTCTGAGATAATACAGCAAACCAGGGGGGCATCCCAATGCTTCAAGCTTGTTCCAAAGCCTTGCTCTTGGGATCGAGTCAAATGCGGCCTTAAAGTCAATAAATAGTGCATAAAGAGGGGGCTGATCCCTACTGAGTGCCCTCGTACGCAGTACGTCCATTACAAGGAGATTATGCATTGTTGAGAAGTCCCGCCTGAAACCGCACTGGAATGTACTGAGTATTTGCTCATCATTCACCCATTTTTGCATTTCACTTAGCAGAAGTGAGGCAAAAAGTTTCCCAGTGACGTCCAACATGGATAGGAGTCTGTAATTTTTTGGATCTGTGCGATTGCCTTTTTTAAACACCGGGATCAAAATAGCAGTTTGCCAAGTTTGAGGAATTTCCCCCGATGCAAAGACCTTATTGAACAGTATGGAGAGTAACTCTGCCCAGAAGGGCGGGTTGCTTTTTATCACCACATTAGCTAGCCCATTGGGGCCAGGGGCTCTCGACGACTTAAGGATAACAATTTTGTTGAGAATAGCCCCCGGGGAAACATCAAAAGGTTGTAAAATAGGGGGCTTCCCCATGGTACAGCTTGTAGATCCATCCTCTTCCATATTGCGATTTAGGAGGAATAGTTCCCATATTTTCTCATTGATAGGATTGACAATAGTGCCTTTGCCCTTGGTTCTATTCTCATTTAAGAGTACCCAAATGCTACGCGAATTTTTAGAGCAGATAGTTTTAACAAGTCGCTGGTAACAATTGTTCTTCTCAGTACTCCTGATGCTCTTCACCTCTGCTCTATAGCGACTTTTAATCGTTCTTAATTTCTCAAGATATAAAGCTCCTGTGAAATTCTGGTATTTTAGGCTACGTATCCCTTTTCTAAGTCCTCTCTTGGCATCCCGGATTTGCCCGTTATATCGAGGAGGGACGGTTCCGTCTTTTATGAGATATCCCTTTTTGATAGCTGCATGGTGACCTGAGAATCCCAATATCCACTCTTCTATTTCATTAGCAGTCATAGCCAGAAAATCATTACCACCCTCTTCTGTGTCCAGTTTAAGAGCTTCTGCGGCAGCTCTAACATTCTTCTCCGACCAAACTATTCTAGTTCCTGGGCAATTAGTTGAAATATTTCCAATGTTCAACTTCGGAATGTCAGGTAATAAGGTCAGGAGTGAGCATATGACTGCCGCATGGTCACTCCAACTGTTAGGCTTAACCCACAGGTCCTTCACTCTAGTTCGCATCAAGGGGCACATGAATATATAGTCCAATGTGCTCCGAGACGATCCATTGGACCAGGTATGTTTCCCCGGCCTATCACCCAGAGTTCGGCCGTTGATCATTGCTAAGTCCCATGATTCAAACAGTTGCAGCCACCCCAGCCCTTCCTTCTCTCTCTTTTTATGTGTCATCGTACAACTGGTACTGAGGCCCGGATTGGAGGAAATAGAAGTTTCATCGGTCATATGACAGTTAAAATCTCCAACAACCACAGCTGCCGTATTACTAGATCCCAATGACCAGGAAGATAATAAATTCTGTAAAGCCTCTTGGAGAGAATCTCTTGCAATTGCTCCGGGGGGGTTATATAGGTTAATAAGAAGAAACTTAGTATTTCCCTGATCTTGGGGGTAAGCAACTTCTACTGCCAGTAGTAGGTCCTCAGCTCCACATTGAATTTTACGCGACATCAAGGAATTGTCGATCCCCGTAAGAAGGCCGCCAAATGGGCGTCCTTTGGGTCCACGTCGTGCCGGAGACTGGTGTACAACATAGCCATCCATAAAAAGAGGGTCCAATGCCCAAGTCTCTTGTAGACAGAAACACTTCTGCTGGAGTAAAAGATCAGCCGAGCCCTCCTCTCTCATAAGATGGGAGAAGCCTCTGCAATTCCAGGATAATAATGATAAGCTTCAATGCTTCTGTATCAACTGGGGAAGGGACTCCAGTAGGGATTTGATTGCCTGTTGCACTTCACACAGTAGGGGATTCTCCCCTGAAACTGACTTATTTTCAATTTCCAAGTCCGGTGTAATCTCTGTGGCCTCGGGGATTGTTGAGAGGTCAATTTCTTGCAAATCCACATCAATGGCGATATCCACTGCTCTCAGCTCTTCTTTATGGGCTCTTAGTAATTGTGCTGTGTTCAAAAACACACAGTGTAACGCAGATACATTCGGGTTAGGCCCCGATAGTGGCTCAAGAAACAGAAAGTCATCTGATTTTAGCACTCGGAGGTGCGGGATATGATAGAGCCTGGTCAATAGCTCTGAGCGTACCAGCCAGGAATGGTTATCCCTAGTATATAGGTTCTTTATGAAACAGATGCGGTTAGTATGATTTTCCTGTGCATCCATCGTTTTCTCTGATAATAGCGGCTCCGAAGGGTCGCTCAATGGGTGTCCCTCATATACAGGCTCTGCCGGGATAAGCAGGCTTAATTCACCCTCTGATTCCGAAACCTCCCCCTTATTGGAGTCTAGGTCCACCTCGCTTTCCTTTTCTTTGGGCATCAGCCATCCTGTAAGAGGGCCTTTTTTTCCTGCCGCCCGGGCTGCTGCTCTCATCATCCTTTTCCGGGCTTTTTTTGAACGGGTTTCAATAGCGGGGCCACTTCCTATAGAGGACGGTAGGGGGCCCGTTTTTGGAGGTATGTTTTTAAGAGCCTTTTTCGCCCGTCTCCTCTGCTTCCGTGTGCAGGGGCTCCGAGGGCTGAGATTCAGCACAAGGTCTACTTCCTCAATGGGAGCCTCTAGAATCGAGATGTTGGTCTCCCGTACCTCTTGGGCCCCACTCTCCTCCCTCTCGGCTGCCTTATCTTCCATCTCTTTGGCAATTAGGAGGGCATCAGATAGGTTTTCTTCCGTCTCCTCTTGCAGTGTGTTCTTCATATCCAGTGCTAGTGCAATGGCATTGGAATTTGCCAGGATACGCCCTGTCATCTGAAGCAATATTTTTAAAGCAAATTGTAAAGCTCCGACAGATGTTTGTAACTCTGCCAATTGAGTGGAGCTAGCTACTGATCCCGTGCCCCCGTTTATCTCCTGTTCCGGCTCGTCCTCCATCGAAACCATTACCAGATTTGGAGATGCAGAGAGACGATCGCGGTATCCTGCCGCAATATGCTCCTCTACTACATCATTCAGGTTGTTGTCTTTCTGGATCGGTAGACCACTTACAGTGGGTAGTAAGGTATCCGGCTGCATTCCTCTCTTTATTGATAGGCACAGGTCCAGAAGGGAGTTGTTATCGATGTCCTCATAGTTGGAAGAAATGATGGATTGACAATCCCTGGGCGCTTGTACTGATCCTTCTGACCCATCATCGATTATGGTGGAGTTAATCTCGGGAGGAGGGTTCACCGGAAAAAACTTGGTAATGGCACCTTGTACTACGGGGAGAACGTGTTTGGCGTTTTTCCTACGTTTGATCCCCTTTCTGTTGGACTCCTTTTGCTCTTTCGCAGCTTGCGGCTTGTTGTTCCTCAGGTTGTATATAGAGTGCGGGGCTCTCTTCCCCCGCTGCATCTCTACACTACTGCCGCCTTACTAAGCTAGGTAGGGTTTAAGGGCTCCTTCAGATCACTTAACCTACTCCGTAGAGCCCACAGTCTGTGCGCAGACAAGGTACCCCGGGCCACACAGACACAGAAAGTCAACAGGCACCCTGGGCAAGTCAGACACTGGAATTCATCCCAGGCCAACCTTGGCTAGACCCTAGGGCACAGCCAGAGCCCGCGGCCCCCTTGGCCCCTCCACTTACTTGTCCAGTCGAGGTGCACACGGAGGCGATCACAGCGCAGACACGCACGCCACAGATCTAATAAATAATGGGGGGAAGCACAGCTTTCCGTGCACTGCTGTCTCGCCTTCCCGAGGCACCTCCGTGTCACACCAGGGGGGGGCTCCGGTATCCGGTTAAGTCCAGACAGCACCTCGTCCTGCGCGGGCACTGCTGCCGCTAGCTCCGCTCGCCTCTAACTCTCGGGTCCCGTGCTAGAGGAAAGGACCTGCCGGCGCTTGCTGATCACGCACTGACGGCTCGTACCGTGTCAAGCCGCACCTCAAACTCGTCACGTCTCTCGTCACGTCTCTCCTGAGGCCGCTTCCGACACACGATGTACAGTAATGGCACCAGTTCCCGCGTTGGGAATTCAGCTGTTGCAGTTCAGCCTCTGTACATTTTTGCTTTTGCAGCCTCATTTTTGGTAACCTTGCTTTCCCCTTTTTCTGGGACATATTTCTGCCAACTATTGTCTCCAGATGACAACAGGAAATGGGAGATTCAGAGTGGGTTGTATTACCTTAAAATGGCTGCCACCAGGTTTCCCGTTCTGACGATGATGTTTTTTTCCACTGGTGGTAATTCTGCAGGTTGAAGTGGCACTGAATATGCCGGCGGTAACAGCAATTCCACTGAATCTGGATTGGATTACCTCTCAAAAACTATTTACGGCAGTAATTTCACCTTACTTAATTACAGTTACTGCCAACCATGTGTGTGTGCTCTCTATGACTTGTAATACGGCAGTATTTCCACCGGACACTATGGCGGTAAAGATAATTACGCTGGGGAATTAGTGCTGTATTACTGCATAACTTGCAATAAAGAGCCTTGGTCCCTATTACATCTGAGCAATATCTTCTTTTGCTCTTGTTTTATCCACCTCTTGTTAGTGGCTTCCTTTATACTGTTAGGGAGTTTTCCAAAAGTTCACCTGTGGTAAGACTTCAGAAGACTCATTCTTGGATGCACTGGGCTCCAAGTCTTAGGTTTGGCCTGAACTACCCAAAAGGTTTGGTAGCTGCGGTTGAGCAGCCAGGATTATTCTAGGAGGGAGGAGGGCTGTACTTAAGTACAAAGATCTCTGCGCACAATTATAGTCAAGAATACACTTACACACTACAGTTCTATAAAAAATATGCTTTTTTATTTTGAACACTAAGGCAGACTAACACAATAATAGGATTTCTGGTAAGTAAACTTATTCATATAAATACAATAAGATATTGGCTGAAAATTACTCAATTCATTGGTAGATCTTAGATGATAAACAGGTATGTAGTCAGAGCATTCAAGTTCCCAAAGCACTTCTTTAGCCAACATTCAAGGTAATGCATCAAGGATACTGGTAAGTAACTTCTAGGCAGCCTACTCTTTAGAAAGTCCAGCCCTTTCTGTGTCGAAATCAATTGGGACACTGAGTAACCAGGGCCTATGGGCGGAAGAACAAAGGAAGGCAGACACTGTCAAAGTTAACAGTTTATCAGGACTCTTCAATGAAGGCATGGTAAAATGTTCAGTATAGATAGAGTTCAGGGAGGTTAGATGGATCCCCTGATGGATTGCAGCCCAAAGGACCAATGTCCTTAGACCTGGGAGAACACAGTGGGGTTGTCCAACCCAATGTGTCTCAGGAAGCCCAGGAGGAGCACAGATCAACACAGCAAGCACCCAGGTAAGCACCAATGAACGGATCATTACCTTTTTAGCAGAAAGAATACATTGTCACTGGTGGGTCCTTGAGGCGGGGCGACAACAGCTCCTGTTTGGATTCTTGGCCTGGAGGCTGAAGAAAGAACCTTTGGCGGGAGCAGACAGTCAGCTTTTTTCGGATGGGGCACCCAGCAGCCGATCTTCACAGTACTGGCATGTTGGGATTGGGCACAGAATTTAGATCAGCGACGGTTGTTACCCGGCAGACTTCCCTCTGTTTCGCGGTACCCGACTTGGAAGGGGAGACGTCTCAGAGCAAAAAAAGAGTCACTGCAGGCCCCAGAGGATGCCCACAAAGTTCCAGCTGAAGCCACACTTTGGAAGACAATACACAGCAAAATGGTACAGGTCCCAGGGTTTTGGGAGATTGCAGCCCAGGACGGTTGCAACTTTCTGAGGGATGGCTCAAAATGCTGTTGGTCTCGAGACTGTTTAGGCCCACCAGTCCAAGGGAGGAAGTCGTCCGGTCTGGATCTTCCATGTCAAGCAGAAGAGGAGGTTTGAGCAACAGCGTTTACTCTGCAGGCACTGGTGGTCTCTGAAAGTGACTGCTGATGTACTTCTTCTTCTTCTTCTTCTTTCCAGTGGTTGACTCTGAGTTTCTGCTCCAGGACCCTCGCCTTTTATGCAGGAAAACTGGCTGGATTCACCAATCACCAATCAATCATTCATGCAAATCTGCGGACTGGCTTGTCCAAAGGGACAGCCAACCTCCCAGTTGGAACTGAATCCAGGCAGATGCACTGCAGGTCAAAGACCAGGGAAGTTGTGGTCACCTCCCCCACTTCCTGTCTTTTTAGGCTTTCAGAGAGCCAAGTAGTTAGAAGAAGGCTGAAAAAAGGACAAGTATTAAAGAGTTGGCAGAAAAAAGTACAGCCACCATTTTAGGTCAATGGTGACCCATGTGTCCCTTACTGCAGCTGCGATAGCAGCCTGCTTCTAAAGTTCACAAAAAGTTGGTAGCAATCATCCACTGCCACTCAGATGAACTTGTCAATGTAACTAGAAAGTTACAGGAGAAGTTGGAAAATGCATACATTGTGTCCGACCAGTATTTCACACAATGTAGGGTGTGCTGATCCCACAAAATAAGTCAAGTAGGATAAACAGTATCCCTTATCCTTGGTAATGTTTTTCATCACATGGAAAAGTAAAAAGATTCACGCAAGAAGCTCCCAGCAATACTGCACAGAAAGTGCTGTGTGCTGTAATAATAAATAACACATGCTTTACACGTTGGAGGAAAGCCTGACTCCAAAAAGATACACGAAAAGGGTTGAAAAAGGTTCCCAAAGGTAGAGTAAAAGAAAAATGTGAATGTGGAAAAAGGTTCCCACTCACTCAGGAGAACTGGTAAAAATCCAAGAGTCTAGCAAAAAGTAGACTCCACGCTGGCAGGATGCATCTGGCCCTTTCGATCATGGCATGTGGAAATTAATGTGATTTCTGTGTGCCACCAAGTGGTCTACTAAACTTGTGCCATTAGGTAGTATGTGTACAGGTCGGACTACTCCAGGCCTTCCTTTGCATGTTTTGTAAGGGTGCTGTATGCTATCCTGGGTTGTTTGCCTGCCCAAATTAAGTTGATCATCCTACTTTTAGCTTTTTGCCACAGCCGTTTCTGGGGTTTCAAGGGTTTTGCTCTAATTCGTGTATAGGTATATGCCCTCCTCTTTCCATTTACATTTTGTTTGGCTCTCTCCTTGTGTGGTTCACGGGGTTAGGGGAAGTAGTTCAGACATTTCCCAGTTAACGTTTAGGCCAGATAGCTCACCATATTTTGGGATATCTTCCATTAATGCACCACATTAATGAAGAACTGGGTGTAATGCTTGCCCCTGGCTCTGCTCAGCTTACGCATTCAAGCAAGTAAAGACCACCACCTTTCACCCTACAAAATAGTAACTGACAGACTCATTCATACGCCCATCTCCCCAGTAAGAAGGGCATCTGATGCCCACAGGACTGCAGCAGTTTTGGGTGAAGAATTCAAAGATTATTTGACAAACCTAACATGTGCAATTAATTATGTCTTTGACAGATTGCACCACCCAACCTAGAAGATGCACAGGGCACTGTAGAGCAACCGACCACAAACCACTCCCACCCAATGGCTGGTGCCAGGAGAACTAATATACTTCAAACGCTTTGTGCATGAGTGGAATAACCCCAGATTCCATGGCCCCTATGAAGTGGTGTTTTCCACCCCTCTCACAGTAAAAGTGAAGGGGCTTCGGTATTGGATCCACCTCTCTGATGTTCATAGAGCGCCCCCAAATACCTCACAAGTACCCTAAATGTACTACCTATCTACCGCAAAATGACTACCTCCAAAATAGTAACTTAACTACATGTCCCAGAAAATAAACCTGTATAGCACTTTATACAAAAGAAAACTCTCTCTCTCTCTCTCTCTCTCTCTCTCTCTCTCTCTCTCTCTCTCTCTCTCTCTCTCTCTCTCTCCCCTCCCTTCTTTTCCCCTCCCCCATTTTTGTTTCCACTACAGGAGTAAAGAAAATGGAACACTCAACGTCAAATGATTCATTGTATAATAAATAGTTAACTAAGTATTATGTTAATTCTGGATGGGTATATTCCTACACCTGTGAATTGCTCTTTAGTGCCCTCCTATTTACTATATTGACGTTTATGTTAGGCATCTATTGGGGAACATTTTTTATCTGGGCAAGCCATCTAAAAGAGGGTGGTGGGGGAACATAAAGAGAAGTGTACTGTTAAACATATCCAGCAACACCACTGTACCTAAGTATAATATTTCCCATGAGAGCAATACCAGTGTTAACACACAAGCAAATGTTTCTGGACGAATGAGTGTGGGCAAGCCTCCAGATAAGGGTCGTAATAGGCCTTTTTACTCATGAAAATCTTGTAAACCTGACAGCTTTATTATGATCGAGTGTACATTTACGCACAAATTTAGAGCAGAGGGCAGTGCCAAGGTCATTTTACTTGACAGAAACCAGAACGCATCTTTTGATTTTTGTCAACATGGATGTAATTGCAAGCCATGGCAAAAAGCCTCTGAAAGAGGATTTACACAGTGAGCAAAGGAATGGTTTCATTCCATTCAGTTTCTGATGTGTTGTGCGTAGATGCTCATGGGGCAAACAGAAACACACTGCACATTCCTTTTCCTATCATTTTCAGATTGTATAATTAATAAGATGGAAAACTAAGTTGCAATTGAAAATGAATCTTTGTAACAAATTATGCTTTTTTTCTCCAGTGAAAGCAAACCAGTATTGCACAAGTGTATTTTTCAGATTTCCTGTGCTGTGTGCATAAGCATGCAGAGGCAAATAATGATTACATTATAATTTAATCTACACTATAATTATAAAAACACTGTGTAAAATGATGAGTATGCATGGTCTAGTTTACATCCATTCAACCTTTCAGTCAATGGGGTCCTTACTGTAAATAGTCAGTGGCAGCAAAGTCTTTGCTCCAGGGTGAGTGATTGTGATTACAACAATCACAGGTGTTATAGCCTCTCAAATCTTCAAGACTACAATTAAAACATCCAAAACCTGTTTTACATTTGTAATTGAAATAGAAACTCGGCAAAACATGTCCCTGTGATAATCCAGATATATATTTAACTTCATGTAGTGCTTCATACATAGTTTGTACAACATCTAGGCACTGTGATTATTATACCTCCGTCGATCCTCAGTTTACCGACCTCTGAAGGATGTTATCCAATAAGATAGCTCAGCCGGTTGAGCACTCATTGCTGTGATCTGTGTGTGATCTGAAGGTACCAGGTTTCCTCTTCTTTGTCCACAGCTCTGGCTGCGTATTTCTGACCACAGAGGCTCCCACACCTGTGGATTCCTCATGACCTGCCTGGTCTTGGGCAACACAGTCCCTTGGGATCGTCTGCCGGAATCCTGGTTCTCCTGCTAGACTCACCATGGCTGCCTCCTCGCAACAGGATCCCCTGTTGGTCTCTTTGCTGCTGGTCTCCTCCCTTCTTATACCTGCAACCACCTAACGGGTTACAGGCATGAGTTCCCAATTGAAATTGCCTGACTGCAATTAGAGTAGCATGTGGGACATGCCTGACCTTTACAATACTCTGCAGGCCTCTTTCTCGTCTCAATAACAGAGTGGTGAAATGACTTACTAGCAGCCCTACAGATAAGGGATGTATCGGCCATTTTTACTCCCTAAAAATAGGCAAATACTCCCAGAAAATAAAACTAGGGAGTAAAAATATTCCCAATAAAGAATGGGAAACAAACACATTTGACCTTGTTCCCCTGCTCTCACTCGCACAGCTCCATGGATATGTTTGGACCAGCAGTGAACTTAGTACCACAGGAAGAAATTGGTATTATTACTGCCTGATCAGAAGAAGTAAACATTTATCTTTTAATGTTTATGAATAACTAGGTGCAAAGAAATAATTATTACCAAAACATTTCCGTTTACCAATTGAAACATATTTTTACTAGCTTATAAAATACTCTCATTGAGAATTGGACTTACATTTTTACTCCCTAAAAAATCATTTTACTCCCAACTTTAAAAAAATAGGTAGTAAAATACTCAGTTATCTGGAGCACTGAGTGTGGGTGTGAGTAAAATATTAGATCATTTACTTCCTACCATCTTTAGAATGTTGCAACACAAATACCAGTAGCAATGTTAGCAAAAGCAAACGAACAAAAGGATATATATCAAAGCATGATGGGATGACAAGGCAAGCGTGTAGACCCAAATATGAGGCATACCACAACCTAGGCCTGGATGTCATTGAAGATATTAGACATTCCGAGCACTCCAACAGTTGGTATACCGACGTGAGTGCGGTAGGAAGACAAACAACCAATGGTAGCTGCTATGTATGCTCATTAATATCGCACACATCAGGTGCACCCAAGGTTTTAGTACCGTAGGAAGTTCCATTTATAGAAGCACAATTTCTTGTCCATTTTACGCTATGTAGAATAAAAGGCACCTTCCAGGCGCACAGTTCAACTACATCTTGTGGATCCAGACCCCCTGCAATGCAACAACAACAAAACCTCAATTGCTTACACCAATCATATTTAGTAATTGATGGACTCAAGTACGTAAACAGCAAGTGGCAGGAAACAACGCTAAGCTTCCTAGCAGACGGCCTTCTGGGATACGAGGAATAAGTAGTGACTTTAGTGGACAGAACCTGTGCACAAATATTAACAGAGCACATCACAAAGTTGACATGGATTGCGGCAATGGAAAAGCCAGTGTAAGTGCACCGAGAGGAGAGTTATGAACTATGTTTCTACAGTGAAGGGACTGCCTTTATTGGCTTCAAAGAATGATGTAACAGAACATTGTTGATTCCAGACTGCAAAAGGGGCATGGTGGCACTGTTGGATTACTACTGGGCCTGTGGCCAACAAGCGTACTTGCACCTCGTTCAAGTGCTATGCAATGGCCCCCTGATGGTCTCCCTCCATTTTGTCTGCTTGCCCCCTGACAACAGGTTGAATAGCCATCCCAAATCAGAGGCATTTTTGTGTTTTTTTCATGGAGGCACATCACAGAGTACGTACACAGAATTTCCAGGAGAGTCACGTCTTGCATTAGCTTCCCGAATCCCCTTTCATTCCAATATACCACACACATGTTTCGAGAGGATAGAGTGTGACTCACCATGTCCTACGCTATGTCACATTTACTGTCACCTTCACAAAAAAGCACTGTCCTTGAATTTCTCAAAGTTAACAGTTTTTTATTGTGAACTGTTGTGCACACTCCTCCCCCAACCCCAACACTGATCCCCGCCTACCTCCCCATCCCCAACACAGCTCCCCATCCCCCCACAGCATCCCCAACATACCTCCCGACCCAAATCCCCCATCCCCAACACCCATACCCTCCCACCACCCTTGTGCATAGCAGAATAGTGTCATCTCATGTCACTTTTGTGGAATCTTGCCCGTGCCACCCTGGTAGGGCACTGTTGGGGTCAGATTGTACAATGAGCCCCACCTTGGTGTCCCAAGCAAAGAAGCCTCTGTGGAGGTGACGGAAGTGGAGGGTTCAGATCCCTGGAGCCGGATGTGTTGCAATGTGAGGAGCGTGCATGAATGTCACTCGTGGCCTACAGGTGCTGCACCTGTGGACCTGCAAGGTTCTCAATTGTGGCCTGGCGCTGCTTCATGGCGTCTAGCCTCACCCAGATTGCAGCCTGTGAGTGCTGTGGCACAGACTGTGGACTCTGTAGAGGGCCAGGGTTGAAGCAGGTTGACTTCAGAGCTTTCCCTCATCTGGAGTGCCATCAATACCTGTGTCTGCCCCAGCCTGGTGCTGGTAATGCCTGTCTGACACAGGTGACAAGGAGGTATCAGGGGGTAGATGGGCGGGTGCAGGTGTGAGTGGCATCATGTTTCTACTTGGGAATCTCCACAGGGTCTGACTGTGTTGTGGCAGTCGCAGCTGCTGGGGGTGCTGCACCGACAGCAGCATGTGCAGTGTGTCCTGTGCCATCTGCAGAGCTGGTGGTGGGGCCACTGGGCACACATGTGGGGGCAATGGTTGTCTCACGCTTAGCACAGCTGACTTGGTGTTAGTGGCCTTGGCGCCTCGCTCCTGCTCTTCCTCCCACTACTCCCATGGCTGGCTTGTGCAGGGGTGGCGAAAGATGCACTGCCAGTGGTGGATGTCTCCTGGGCAGTGGAGGGCCCTGCCTCTGCAGCCTGAGTCGCCTGTGAACCTGTTGGGTGGATAATGACATGATGTCAGCATCATGCATACTAGTAAGGGGCTAGCAAGACACTCATGCAACATCAAGTATGATCTTCCTACACACATTTTGTATGATGGGCAGGATCGGTTTCATGGCAATGAGTACAGCTAATTCACGGGGTGGGTAGTGTTTTCTGAGGGTGTACACAGCACATGCATGTGCACATTGCCTGTTGGCCTGCTAATATGGCTTGTTGTGGTGGTGCAGGGAGTTGACTTTGCAACATGGACTGTTGCAGCGCACATGGGTGCTTCTCATGGTTCCATGGCTTCGCATGCACATTTCCTCTACAGTGCATGTGCATTACAATAGTATCCCACTTTCCGTGGCACATGCATGTAGTCACTGTGCTTTTGTACAGATTGCTATGTAGTTGCCCATTCTCCTGTTCATTTTGCTCATCTATGCTGGGGGCTGGGGGGTGCATGCTTTTGGCCAGTACATTCACATGGGAGTGGGAACTGAAAGACTCATTGTCATCCCTTTGGCTGCTTGCTCCAACTTCGTGCTGCCGATCCACTCTATCCCTTCCATGTGGAGGAAGGAGCTGGCCTTTTCCTCCCATGGAGTACGGGCAAGTGATTGCATGGTGCCACCTCCTGTGGCAAAGGACTCTCATCTGTGCCTAGCAATGAGGCTGCAGACACGGCCTTCAGGTCATTCCACCTTTTGTGGCAGTCTTCACTGTCCCGTGGGCAAATGCCCATTGCCATGACCTTGTCCCTGATGGTGGCCCAGGTGGCAGCCTTCCTCTGGTCAGAGGTCCTCTGCTGTCTCATTCCATACAGCCCTTCAGCATGGCAGACAACCTCATGAACCAGCACCTGCAGTTCAGCCTCTGTACATTTTTGCTTTTGCAGCCTCATTTTTGGTAACCTTGCTTTCCCCTTTTTCTGGGACATATTTCTGCCAACTATTGTCTCCAGATGACAACAGGAAATGGGAGATTCAGAGTGGGTTGTATTACCTTAAAATGGCTGCCACCAGGTTTCCCGTTCTGACGATGATGTTTTTTTCCACTGGTGGTAATTCTGCAGGTTGAAGTGGCACTGAATATGCCGGCGGTAACAGCAATTCCACTGAATCTGGATTGGATTACCTCTCAAAAACTATTTACGGCAGTAATTTCACCTTACTTAATTACAGTTACTGCCAACCATGTGTGTGTGCTCTCTATGACTTGTAATATGGCAGTATTTCCACCGGACACTATGGCGGTAAAGATAATTACGCTGGGGAATTAGTGCTGTATTACTGCATAACTCGCAATAAAGAGCCTTGGTCCCTATTACATCTGAGCAATATCTTCTTTTGCTCTTGTTTTATCCACCTCTTGTTAGTGGCTTCCTTTATACTGTTAGGGAGTTTTCCAAAAGTTCACCTGTGGTAAGACTTCAGAAGACTCATTCTTGGATGCACTGGGCTCCAAGTCTTAGGTTTGGCCTGAACTACCCAAAAGGTTTGGTAGCTGCGGTTGAGCAGCCTGGAGTATTCTAGTAGGGAGGAGGGCTGTACTTAAGTACAAAGATCTCTGCGCACACTTATAGTCAAGAATACACTTACACACTACAGTTCTATAAAAAATATGCTTTTTTATTTTGAACACTAAGGCAGACTAACACAATAATAGGATTTCTGGTAAGTAAACTTATTCATATAAATACAATAAGATATTGGCTGAAAATTACTCAATTCATTGGTAGATCTTAGATGATAAACAAGTATGTAGTCAGAGCATTCAAGTTCCCAAAGCACTTCTTTAGCCAACATTCAAGGTAATGCATCAAGGATACTGGTAAGTAACTTCTAGGCAGCCTACTCTTTAGAAAGTCCAGCCCTTTCTGTGTCGAAATCAATTGGGACACTGAGTAACCAGGGCCTATGGGCGGAAGAACAAAGGAAGGCAGACACTGTCAAAGTTAACAGTTTATCAGGACTCTTCAATGAAGGCATGGTAAAATGTTCAGTATAGATAGAGTTCAGGGAGGTTAGATGGATCCCCTGATGGATTGCAGCCCAAAGGACCAATGTCCTTAGACCTGGGAGAACACAGTGGGGTTGTCCAACCCAATGTGTCTCAGGAAGCCCAGGAGGAGCACAGATCAACACAGCAAGTACCAAGGAACGGATCAGTACCTTTTTAGCAGAAAGAATACATTGTCACTGGTGGGTCCTTGAGGCGGGGCGACAACAGCTCCTGTTTGGATTCTTGGCCTGGAGGCTGAAGAAAGAACCTTTGGCGGGAGCAGACAGTCAGCTTTTTCGGATGGGGCACCCAGCAGCCGATCTTCACAGTACTGGCATGTTGGGATTGGGCACAGAATTTAGATCAGCGACGGTTGTTACCCGGCAGACTTCCCTCTGTTTCGCGGTACCAGACTTGGAAGGGGAGACGTCTCAGAGCAAAAAAAGAGTCACTGCAGGCCCCAGAGGATGCCCAAAAAGTTCCAGCTGAAGCCACACTTTGGAAGACAATACACAGCAAAATGGTACAGGTCCCAGTGTTTTGGGAGATTGCAGCCCAGGACGGTTGCAACTTTCTGAGGGATGGCTCAAAATGCTGTTGGTCTCGAGACTGTTTAGGCCCACCAGTCCAAGGGAGGAAGTCGTCCGGTCTGGATCTTCCATGTCAAGCAGAAGAGGAGGTTTGAGCAACAGCGTTTACTCTGCAGGCACTGGTGGTCTCTGAAAGTGACTGCTGATGTACTTCTTCTTCTTCTTCTTCTTTCCAGTGGTTGACTCTGAGTTTCTGCTCCAGGACCCTCGCCTTTTATGCAGGAAAACTGGCTGGATTCACCAATCACCAATCAATCATTCATGCAAATCTGCGGACTGGCTTGTCCAAAGGGACAGCCAACCTCCCAGTTGGAACTGAATCCAGGCAGATGCACTGCAGGTCAAAGACCAGGGAAGTTGTGGTCACCTCCCCCACTTCCTGTCTTTTTAGGCTTTCAGAGAGCCAAGTAGTTAGAAGAAGGCTGAAAAAAGGACAAGTCTTAAAGAGTTGGCAGAAAAAAGTACAGCCACCATTTTAGGTCAATGGTGACCCATGTGTCCCTTACTGCAGCTGCGATAGCAGCCTGCTTCTAAAGTTCACAAAAAGTTGGTAGCAATCATCCACTGCCACTCAGATGAACTTGTCAATGTAACTAGAAAGTTACAGGAGAAGTGGGAAAATGCATACATTGTGTCCGACCAGTATTTCACACAATGTAGGGTGTGCTGATCCCACAAAATAAGTCAAGTAGGATAAACAGTATCCCCTTATCCTTGGTAATGTTTTTCATCACATGGAAAAGTAAAAAGATTCACGCAAGAAGCTCCCAGCAATACTGCACAGAAAGTGCTGTGTGCTGTAATAATAAATAACACATGCTTTACACGTTGGAGGAAAGCCTGACTCCAAAAAGATACACGAAAAGGGTTGAAAAAGGTTCCCAAAGGTAGAGTAAAAGAAAAATGTGAATGTGGAAAAAGGTTCCCACTCACTCAGGAGAACTGGTAAAAATCCAAGAGTCTAGCAAAAAGTAGACTCCACGCTGGCGGGATGCATCTGGCCCTTTCGATCATGGCATGTGGAAATTCATGTGATTTCTGTGTGCCACCAAGTGGTCTACTAAACTTGTGCCATTAGGTAGTATGTGTACAGGTCGGACTACTCCAGGCCTTCCTTTGCATGTTTTGTAAGGGTGCTGTATGCTATCCTGGGTTGTTTGCCTGCCCAAATTAAGTGGATCATCCTACTTTTAGCTTTTTGCCACAGCCGTTTCTGGGGTTTCAAGGGTTTTGCTCTAATTCGTGTATAGGTATATGCCCTCCTCTTTCCATTTACATTTTGTTTGGCTCTCTCCTTGTGTGGTTCACGGGGTTAGGGGAAGTAGTTCAGACATTTCCCAGTTAACGTTTAGGCCAGATAGCTCACCATATTTTGGGATATCTTCCATTAATGGAGGTAGATTCAGCTGAGGGAATTTTACATAAAGCAACATGTCATCCACATATAGTGAAATTATGCTTATTGAGGAGTACAATTTTATCCCCTCTTGTTGTGGTATTCACAGATGTAGCAGGCCAAAAGATCTATGGCCAATGTGAATAGCATGGGGGACAATGGGAATTCTTGCCTAGAACCCCTTGTGGCGGATATCATTTTTGATTGCATTTTCTTTGGTTATCACTGTCACTTTAGGGTGACTGTAATCTTCGCACATCGTATCTATTTAGTAAATTGGGTACCAAATCCTCATCTCCTTGGTACTTCAAAGAGGAAAGGCCATTCTACTGAGCCAAATGCATTCTCCTCATCGAGAGTGGCAATTTCTTCTGGTATCTCTGGATCAATATTGTGAAGAAATGCAAACAATCTCCTCAGGTTATTTTGTGGCTCTGGTTGGACATGATTAAAGAAGCCATTAGCTCATTCAGACGGTTCATTAAGAGTTTGGCTAGCATTATATTATCAAAGTTTATCAATGAGAGAATGTCATACGATGGGCAGCAAGATGGTGTCTTATTGGGTTTCAACAGAACAGTGATTAAAGCTATCCGGGTTGACTCGGGGAGTGAATGCTTTCAAAGTGAGGGTTTTAACATTCGTAGGAGTTGCAGGGCAATGACATTCTCATATTCCCTCTAGAATTCTGCTGTTAGACAGTCACTGCCCGGGCTTTTGATTACTTACTTTATTTCTTCCTCACTTAATGGATTATTGAGCTGTAGCGCCTGTACCATATCAAACCAACCCAGCTCAACTTGGTTTTAGAAAGTTCCCTTTCACTGCCTGTCTCACACTAGATAGTGCTGTGTGCAATTTTTCATAATACTCTGCAAATATGTTGTTTATCTTTTCATTATCCCTCACCACTTTTCCTTGCTGGTCTACCCCCTCTGTAATGTTAGAGTTTTGCCTTTCTTTGCATATCGCCAATGCAAGTGTTCTACCTGGTCGATCTCCTTCCCTGTATGCTTTCCAGACCCTGCAGAAATTTAGATTCCCTATTCCACAAGTCTGCAAAGCTATTCCTTACTTCCCATAATTGTAGGAGTGTCACTGTTTCATCCCTACCTCTAGAAGCCTGTTCAAACAATCAAAGTTCCTCCATAAGGGCCAGACGTGAAGAGAGGATACGAGATATCACCAACAAGACATTTGTGTTCAGTACTGCTAACTGGGATGCTACTAATACTCAGAGATTAGATTGGACGCAACATGCCACAGGATCCATAATCAGAGCAAATATCAAGGGAGACAAAGGACATGCCAGAGTTGTCCCTCTGGTAATCGGTATAGGACCAGACTACTGACCATTTAGCCAATCCTAGTCCTCAAGGAGGTGTAACAGGCCTGACAAATTTAGGGCCAAATCAAAGTGCCCGAAGGGTCTGAGGAATCAATCTCCTGTCCACTCTATTGAAAGCCTTGTTGGCGTACAGTGCCAGTATGGCCATCAGAGTCTTATGAAGCCGTCCAATCTCCAACACATAATAGCACATCAGATGTTATCGTGCGTACTGCGCCATACAATGAACCCCACCTAAATTGAATGAATCAGGGCAGGGAGAGACTCCATCAGCCTAGCGGCCAGAACTTTGGAATAAATCTTCGCATCAGTGTTAAGGAGCGAGATCGGATGGTAGGAGCCGCATTGTGTGGTGTCCTTCCCTGTCTTCAATATAAGTGAAAGCAAAGCGTCCTCCATGGTGTCAGCAAACTTGTCCGAGTCAAGAAAGAAATTAAACAAAGCGTTCAAAGGGCAGCAGAGATGGGATCTAAACACTTTGTAAAATGCAGAAGTAAACCCGTCTGGACTTGCCGTCTTTTGGTTATGAAGTGTGGCTATTTCCCGGTCAGTCCCCTGCTCCTTGATCGGAAGTTCAAGCCAGGCCCGGAGGTCCAGCGTTAGCCCGGGAAGCACAGGCAGCTCGAGGTAAGTCCTGCAACCCCGAATCCAGCCTCTTGGCAGACAAGAGATGATTGTAAAAGTCAGAGAATATGTCGAGCTTCGAAGCATCAGTGAACCAGAGGATTCTGTCTCTATCCCTGACCCAAGTAACATGGTTCCTGTTCTTCTTTTCTTTTAATTTATAGGCCAGCTGCATGTTGGCTTTGTTACTGTGGGTATAATAATACTGCTTTGTGTGCAACAGCGAATCAGCCGTTTCAGACGCCATCAACGCCTACAAGTTTGACCTTGGCAGAAACCAGTGCCTAAGTGCCTTTGAAAAGTGGGTCAGAGCATTTGCCCTCTTGCAGTCGCACACATGGGACTCAAGCAGGACTGTAGCTCTTATTCCTAGATTTGAAGTAGGCCACTCAGCGGCTAATAAACTCCCTGCGCAAGACTGCTCTCATAGCATCCCACCAGGTCCCCACTGAGGTCCCCTCCCCATAATTCTCTAAAAGGTAGCAATCAATAGCCATGGCAATGTCCCCATGGATGACAACATCCTGAAGAAAGGGATCATAAAGCTTTCAAACACGATTGGTCAGGGGCTGCAGTCTGCCAACCCTGGGATGCATTGAAACCATTGAATAGCCCGAGAACAACCTACGGCCGATCTGAAAATGCAAGACATAGGGAAACAGAGAAGGTGAGAGCAAAAGATCGATCTGGAAGAAACCTTTGTGCACGTGTGAATAAAATGAGTACTCCCTGTCTTGCACATGAAGGAGCCACCAGACATCCAGTAGACCCAAATCGTGCAGGACTTTCAGACAGGCTGGACTGTTCCTATAGTCACAGGGAGATGGAGGAAGCGTCTTATCCAATGCAGGGTCAGGGATTGAATCGAAATTCCTGCCAATTGACATTTCGTCTTCAGTGAATGCTGCCAAGGTGGGAAGTACAGACAATAAGACCCCATGCTGGTTATTATTGGGAAGGTATAGGGAACCCACGGTCATGAGGTGGCCAAATAAGGTGCGCCTCAAAAGAAGACGCCTACCATTGGGACCCCATAGGATGTCCAAATAAATGGGACATCCTTTGCAATTAGAATTGCCGCCCCTCTTTTCTTGGCCAGGAGCCGAGGTGAAATATTGCTTTGGGAAGGTCCTACATCTCAATTTATATTTATCCTGCTAAAGCAAGTGAGTCTTTTGTAACAGAGCAACGGATGACTAGAGCCTGCTCAGCAAGCACCTCCTCTTGACAGGGGAGTTCAGGCCATGCACATTGGGGGTGCTATTTAAAATCAATTCGACCGTATCATTTCACGACAGAAAAGAGATGTAAACTTTAAGTTCAGGATAAGAAATAAGTGTATCCATGCAGTCGCTGAGAAGGAATCAACCCACCCCTTCAGCTCCATAACCAACATGGCAAGCTCCCTAGGAAAGTCCCTTGGATCTAAAACAAGCAAAACCCCAACCCAACCAAAACCCCACCAAGCCCATCACCCCCCTCAAAGCCCACCCCGAATCCCAAAACCCCAACCCGAGCCCACGGACTATTGAACACCATAGGGGCGGTACTGGTGCAGCCCACCCTGATCCCCCTCCCAACCAGGGAGAGGATCACATACAACTAAGAAAACACCATGATTAACAGGCTGAGGAGAAAATACCCAAGGGGCCCCAAACAGTCCTGCCAACCACCAGGCAAAGGGCCCATTGTCCCAGCATCTAGAGGAGGCCCGCCGGAACCGAAGAGTACAGAATCCAGATGCTCCAGAGCACAGGTTGACCAGGGAACAGGGAAGAACCCCTGGTGCCCTTTGTCTCCCTATGGCCCCTAGATCACCAGGATTACCAGGAAATCGACTTTGGTGAATGTGCATCCTGTTGATCCTCCGCCAGAGTAGAATGGAAAGGCATAGGGGAGACAGAGAAGCATTGCTTCCTTCCTGCATTATAGCAATCTACTTATGCTCCCCATCAAGGGTGGAAATGACAGCACAAGAAAACCCCCTCAGACACAGCAACCCTTTACCTTGCAACCACATGGTAAAATCCCAGAGGGCTCTCCTTTTTGCCAGAGTGTACAGAGCCAGGTCCTGCAGAAGCAAAATCTTCGAGTCATGGAAAACCAAGTCCGGAGCAGCTCTGGAAGCCAACATCAAATCCTCCTTGATATGAAAGTAAAGCATTCTGGTCAGTACAGCTGGAGCCCATTTACTGTGAAGTTGGATAGATGAGTGCACCTGGTGGTTGCGATTGAGCTCAAGTGCTCAGTCATCAGGCCCCTGCACAAGGGACCTGAACAGGTCAAGAACATAAGCTTTCAAATCAGATCCTGAATCTGCACCGGGACACCTCTCAATTGTATATTTAAGCAATAAGCCCAAAGCTGCGTGGGCATTACTGAGTCAGGTAATGCCCCGGGGCCCATGGTTACAGGCCTGAGCGATTTGAGGGCCTTAACGAAGGCCCCGGGGCTTTGCTTGACTCAGTAATGCCCCTGCGGCAAAGGGGCTTATTGCTATTAGTACACCGGCCCATGAAACCGGGGTACTAAAAGTGTTTTTTTTCTGTTCTGAAACACTCTGACGTTTCGGAACAGAAAAAAAGAAAACATTTTAAAAATGGCCACCAGGGAAGGGAAAACAGAGTCTGTTTTCCCTTTCCATGGCAGCCATTGAAAAAAATAGAAAAAAAGTAAACAAAAAAATGGCTGACATGGAAAGGGGATTGTAGTCCCTTCTTCCTTTCCATGAGGACCTGTCGTGTATCAGGAGCGGTGTGTTCGCAGCGCGTGTGCTCCAGAAATGCACCAAAAAGAAGGTAAGTGGGGTTGGGAGGGCAGAGAGGGGGAATTGTTTGGATTGGGGGTAGAGGGTGGGGGAGGGAAAACACTTACCTCGATCCCCGGCGAGGAAGATGGCAGCCTCCAGCCACGTGGTGCCTCGGAGCAGAGATGACCCTGTTCCAAGCCTCCTCATTGGCTGAGTGGCTGCCACACACCCCTGCCAGGGACATGAAGGAACATAGTAGAGAGAGGGATTGCCGGTCGGGTAAAGCCCCGGCGAGGGCCAATCAGATTGATTGTTACAATCTGATTGACCCTCACTGGGTACTATTGTTCCTTCTGGACTGGTTCGCGAAAATCCTCTTGCTTCACCTGTAAGAAGGAGTTATCCGACTCGAGCTTCTCGGCCCTATTAGACAGCTGGGAGGGCTTGTAAGACAACTCGCAGGCCCACGTTTCTCGATTGTCAATTTGGGTCTCAGAGGGTTCCATCCTTTTGTTGCCTTTGACCAGTTTTTGAGTCAGTTCCCCTAGCATGCCCTGAATCTCCTTTTTCTCTCTTGATATCTGCCAACCATTCCCAGAGATCAGCCCTGGTAACTGGGGCTGAGGCATCCGGGCACAGTCAGCCACAGAGGGAACTTGTGCAGTAACAAGGAGATTTGGTTTTTTGTATTGCTCCTGACTATGCATCCTGGCCAGAACGTTCCTGCTCTTGCTAGACTTTGTGGTTTTCAAAGCAGCCATCTCAGAAAAGAGGGCCCTGCTGGTAGGGGCTGAGGTAAGCAGCAGATCCTTCTTGCACCTGTCCAATTAGATAATGTGCAGCAGCCGCCACAGCAATCCCTGAGAGATGGGAAACATAGTTGGGGACGGGGCCAGTGGATAACAGCGTGAAAAGAAACACGGCCTGCTTCAGATGCCAACCCATTCCTGCTCCAGCTCACTATGTTGAATCATCCACGAAAGAAAGAAGAGGGGTCAGGAGGAAGGTCCGGTGGCTAAACTCACTTTGCATATAGCTATGTTAGGTCGGGTACTTATCACCATGTTCCCATATTGCCTTGTCCCAGTCAGCACTTCTTCTACAGGCAACCACCTAGTGGCATTTAGAAACGGTCTTCGAGACTGGCATGCCCTAGACACCATCCCATACCTTGCCCGACACCCTTCCTTCCACCCACATCACCTTTTCCAACCAGCCCAAATTATGTTCATAATCCTAGCGTGACCACTAGGATTCCCATTAGAGAGCCTGTATCGTTAAATCCTACAGCAAACCACTCGCTCACCCCTAAGATCCCAGTAGACACCAAAACCAACCCCATTATTGTCAATAAGAGGACACTTCGCCTTAGATCACGCACCAAAACACTCCACTTACATCACATCCCCCACCTTCAGGACTGATTGATTGATATTTTATTTCTATAGCGCTCCTAAATTAATCAAGCCCAATGACACCCGGCAAAATAAAAAACACAAGCTACCCACCACCTTGACCCTCAACAGAACCCTCAATGGCCTTCAATCGTTGGTGCACAAGATTGCTACCACAGCAAAACCCAAACCAACTACCAGCTTAAAATGTGCCCTCATTATCACATGGTCAATAGGGGCCCATGCTATTGAAGTTCACGATCTAATCACTGAACAAAATCTTGACCTACTGATAATTACAGAATCCTGGCTCCACCAAGCTTCAGGACCCCTACTAGCTTTGGCCATACCGCCCGACTACAACAATCTCAGAACTGATAGAACTCACACCTCAGGAGGTGGTGTAGCCATCATAGCTAGGAGCACTCTACAGCTCAGATCTAGTCCCATTGAAGATATCTCAGGGTATTCCCTTTTGCTAGCTAAACTCGCCTTAAATGAGAAAACCACAATCAATTTTGTAGTGATATATGGAACTCCCAGCTCCAACAGCCACCCTGAAACAGATATCCCACTACTTCTTACACCTCTTATCAAACCCAACATGAAATGCATCATCCTTGGAGACTTGAATCTAGGGTTCAGATATGACCAAGACCCTAAAGCAGCTTTCCTACACTCAGCACTTTAGAACATTAACTTTACCCAGTTGGTGAATGTTCCCACACATGCCAAGGGCAGAATCCTGGATTGGATACTGTCAGTGAACTCTAACCTAACTATAGATTCAATCACCCCCTTTGGCTGGAGGGACCACTTCTGTATAAAGTTCACAATCATGAGTGATGAACCCCACCAACCTAAGACTAAAAGAATGGACACCTTCAAAGCAAGAAATACTCGTAAATTTATGGTTGAGAACTTCTCCCCTATCCTTAATAAACATGTTGAAACTAACTTAGTCACCAGCAAAGACCCAAGTATCATTGCCGACTATTACAGTAAATGCTTCTCCCTTACTATCGAAGAAGTAGCGCCTATGTCAACTAAAATGCGCCAAACCGATAAAAAGAACCATTTCTGGTTCAACGAAGAACTAGTTACCCTAAGAAGAATAAAACGCTCCCTTGAACATGCCCATCTCAAACATCCTTCCCCAGACTCCACTAAAGCCTTCAAGGATGCTAACAAAATTTACAAAACAGCCATCATCTCCCATGAGGCTAACGCACATAACTTGCATATCAGCAATGCATCATCTGATTCCAAAGAACTCTTCTCTATTCTTAGAGAATTAGAAAATCCCATTCCAATCACGTCCCACACTAATTCCAGCAAAGAATAGTGTACCACCATTCAAGACGCACTCTCCGCCAAAATTGCCATGCTACAAAAGAAAATCGCCACCAAAGGACTGCTATTAGAAGATAAAAACGCCCCCCTCACCAACCCCTCCTTCACCACCGCAGAAACCCCGAACACCCTATTCCACTTCGCCCCGGTCACCCAAGAATTGGTACTCGACACAATCTCCAAACTAAAAGCCTCCAACTGCAAAGGAGACAGTGTACCAGCTAAACTAGTGAAAGCCTGTGCACCCACCCTCACCTCCACTATTACTAATTTTGTCAACGCCTCCTTCAACACTAATTCAGTACCAGCCAAGATCAAAGAAGCTTGGGTCACCCCACTTCTAAAAAAAACATCATTGGACCCCACAGTACCCATTGATTATCGGCCAATAACAATGGTCCCTTTCTTACTTAAACTCATAGACAAAATAGCATACACACAAATTCAAGCACATCTCGAACAGAACCAACTCCTAGAACCAGACAATCTGGCTTCAGGCCGAGTCATAGTACAGAAACAGCCCTCCTGGACCTCAAAATCCACATGGACGCTATAAGAGATTCAAGGAAACTCTGTATTCTATTATTGTTAGACCTCTACGCAGCATTTGACCTAGTGGATCACGACAAACTATGCACATCACTAGCCAATGATTTCGATTTCTCTAATGATGCCACCATGTGGGTGAAATCCTTTCTTGCCGATCGTACCTCTAGAGTGACCATAGGCAAGGAAGCGGCTGATCCCATACCAGTGCCTATAGGAGTACCCCAAGTTTCATGCCTCTCCCCTACACTCTATAATGCATATACTAAGCTCCTCTTCTCGGCTCTAGACAATATGGGTGTCATCTACACTAACTTTTCAGATGACACTCAAATCCTGATACCTGTCACAGGGAACTACGACCAGGACACCCTAAACATCAACAAAATATATTCCATCATCCAAAACTTGATGGTGCTGAACAGCATCCGTCTCAATGATGAGAAGACAGAAGTTCTCATTGTGGGATCACCTTCTAAAATAGCGGCCCTACACGCTCATATCTCCAAGATCAGGAAGGATGCCCACTGGCTTCCCATCAAAGCAAGAATTATCTTTTACACTCTCTGCATACCACATAAATGTATTGCCAAAAAAGCCCCAATCTATCTTAACAACGCCATCCAGAAAAAAGACAACATCAGAACACTAAGATCCAAAGACAATCAATATCTGGTGACACTCTGCTACAACAATACTAGAGCAGGGGGCAGCAGCTTCCACGTCCTTGCCCCCAAACATTGGAACTCTCTCCCAATCAACATCAAAAAAGAGATATCCTTCCCTGGTTTCAAAAAGCACTTAAAAACATGGTTGTTTAACCAATACTAGTGATTTACAACCCTTTTCCAGAGCAACCTATATCTGCCTAGCCTGTAATTTTGTTCATTGTGCATGATCTGTTGATTGTAAATAACGCTCTGTACGTTCTATTATTCTTTTCTTCTGAAAATGTATTACCAATTACCAAGATGTCTGTAACCACGCTGCGATACCCCAGGGTCTGGGCGTGTAACAAATGTAAAAATAAATAAACAAAATACATAAAGAGCAAAAGATTTACCAAGGCAGAAGTACTGCTTGTGGCAAATGTACCAAAATCCCCCATAGAGTCCAACGGACTATAGAAATGGGGACTAACACCGCCAACCACCACCACACGACCGAGTGACGCTAACAGTAACCAATTTTGGCGGTAATTAGTGGATTTACTGCTGAATTACTACCAAACTCGGAATGAGGCAGCAAATGCATTAGTTTACTGAAAATCATAAGAATAAATAGCCAGGTATTCAAAAAACATTGGTGCAAGTGATAAGATACACAAAGGGCATCTGAATGTGGGCATCAGAGATTTGCACATTCAAATGCCCTTTCCCACCCCCTCTGTGCATTTGTGCATATCAGAGGGTGTTTCTGCACATTTGAATGCACTTCCCAAATTCACAAATAGGATGCTCTTTGAAATGCGCTGAAAAGAGCCCCCCATTCCCCTGCGCCTGTTGGGAGCAGGCGCAGTGGGATATGCAAATCATGATTAAATTGTTTCTGACCCTGTCATGCACTTTCTTTTAAGTGTGAAAGCTGCGGTTTAAACCGTGGCTATCACGCTTGAATTTCCATCCCTCAAACAGGAACACAAATGCTATTTTTTTTTGTTTGTATTCCACAGTGTCAGGACCTTTAAGAGCCCAACCAAGTGTCTCCATTTCAATAATCATGTTGCCAGCTCTAGGACTGCTTTTACAGTCGCCCTCAAGTCCCCCAGCTACTAAGTGGAGAAACTCAGCATCTCCAGCGGACAGGGAACCACCAGAAGCCAGAACACGCGCAGACTTGAAATCCGCTGCTGCAAAAAGGAAAGGACCAGAAAACAAGCCTTCTCTGCATACGCCCCAAAACTGTGGAGCCTCCTCCCCATCAGCATCAGACTCGCCCCACGCTCTGACAATTCAGAAAATAATTTAAGACCCACCTCTTTAAGGAGTCTCTCCTCCTCAACACCTAGACCATTTTATCAACCCCCACGCCACCAGATTCACTAGATGCCACTCACCCCTCTCCTCCCCACCACCCTGTATGGCTGTACCCCTCCCCTGTGCCCCTCTGCATCCAACCCCCCGCGTATATCTGTTCTGTTGTTACCTCTGTAAAATGCTCCATTGTGTATCTTTATTGTCGTATACCTCTGTAAAGCGCTCTGTTGCTTCTCAAAGCTAGGTGCGCGATCAATAATTACCACAATAATGATAATAACAATAACCATGAAACTTTTAATAAAATGGCTTTAATCGATAACTGGTTACAGTCTATGACTACTTTCTCGGTATGCAATACAAACATGTGATGTATTACTTTGGATACATTTAATCATTTTGCAGTTTCATATAGCATGCACGTGTTGCCTGTGACCCCTTTGTAACACCCGTCTAGTTTAATATCCTGTTCGTGGGCAGCCATAGGGGTGAACCGTGGGCCTGTGGTGTTCCTGTCAGAGGGTCAAAACTTGGATCTGGCACGGACTTATTTATTATATGTGTCAAATTTAGAAGATTCACCTTACAGCGTGGAACGAGGTCTATTTAAAGCAAACAGCAATCGAACGGCATAAACCAAAAAGTCTCCCCTTTTGTGTGAAAGGTCAATCATTGCTTTGCAAGATATCAGTCCATGAATGTGTACAATCAGTGATGGAGTATTGCGGTACCTGTAGGCTCTGAATTTTTAAGACACATACTAAAAGCACTGTGCATCGTTTTACTTGATTAACGAATAGAGATCACTAAAAACATGACGTGTCCCTTAGGGAGGCAATTGTAGATAGCTGGAGAAGCTTCTTTGCGATTATACCGTTTTATTGTATTATGATATTTGTAATATTATAACAACATGGTTATGATTTTTTTAACTACTTTTAACTACCACTATAATGAATTGGCAGACTGACCACAGATGTAAAATTGAAGGAAACGAAATGGTAGTAAGTTAAACGGAAGAACGTTTTGGAAGTTTTAGGGATAAACTATTGTTTAGAAAAACGATACACTGGTTTAGTTGGCAAACCTTAACTAGCCATTAATTCCCAATGGTAGACCAATTTACTAACGGGATTTTTCGCGACAAATGTCGCAGTTTGATGTAGAATGGACCATTCTTTAAGAAACAGCAGCATAGCGGTGAAGATAGGACATTACTGGGCAGAGGCATGTCAAATTTAAGGGGCTGCACAAGGAATGGTGTGATGAGTAAGGTCTGGCTTTGAAAGCATTAAAGAGTCGTGTGAGAACGGGACAGTATGTGGCACAGTTCCTTAGATATTAACATTGCGCATATTTACAATTTCACACAGGGGGGGAAATAGTTTGGCTAGATTTGTCTACATCTGGTAGCCTGCCAGATATTTTGGACTAGACTCCCATCAGGCCCTAGACACCATAGTGAAAAGAGTTGGATCATGGACGATGAAATGCAAAACATAAGCAGGGCCATAGATTGGAGGCTCATGCAACCTCTATTAGGCAAAGTTTGTATGCAATACACTTTGGGAGCACTACACACAACTAGGACTACATGTGTAAGCAAAACCAACCTTTGGTATAAGTATGTACTACACAGTTTTTGGTTGCCGAGCTGAGCAGCCAGGCTTATCTCAAGAGGGGCATGTGAGCTGTAATGATGCTAAACAGAGGTCTACAATCACAGGTGCTCAAACAAACTCTTACACTCAAGGTTTCTTTCTTTTTTAAATATGTTTATTTTAAACAGGCAGGTTATGACAATACAAAGTTTGACCAATCACGACAGTTGGCATGAGAACAGTACAGTTAGTTGTCCTTCCCTCCCCTCCCCTGGGTCTCAAGGACCCCCCTCCCGTCCCCACTGAGGATCACCATCTTGTAGAGTTCTCCTGGCTAGTTGGGGCTTGTATGTGAGGGCCGGAAAGTTCTGGTCAAAGTCTAGGACCGGGCCCCAAATGTTATCAAAGCGGTTTAAGTGGCCTGCCCCGGCCGCCGTCACCCTTTCAGCGATCAGGATATCCCAGACTTTTACCCACCAGAGAGGCATGAGAGGGCCTTCTGCCATTTTCCAGGTGCAGGCTATCACATTTCTGCCTGCCAGTAAGCATTGGGATAGTAATTTCGCTTTAGGTCCGGACCTTGGGTAGGTTCCGGGGATCGGAGCTCCAAGAAGAATAGGGTCAGGGAGTAGGGGCAGCCGCACCTGGGTAATGTCTGCAATCGTCGCTCGGCATTGTTTCCAAAAGGCTTGGGACTTTGGGCAGGACCACCACATGTGAAAGAAGGACCCTATTTGGCCGCATTGCCTCCAGCATTTCGGGTCAAGTGTGGGATTCCTATGGTGAAGTCTTAAGGGAGGGTAATACCAGCGGAGGAGGATCTTGAAGGCGCATTCTCTATTCGTAATGCAGGATGAGGAGGTGTGAGCCCGGGACCAAATGTCAACCCATAGCTGGTCCTCGATTGGGTGGCCCAGGTCCGCTTCCCATTGGGCCATGTACCGGGTCTTGGAGATTAAAAAGTCATTTTGGAGGCGGTTGTATAGAGTGGAGATTCTCCCCGGACTGGGAGCTCATTGAGGGTCAATTCAATGGCTGTGGGGAGGCGGGTAGCTGCTTGGCTGGTCTGTGGGTGAGAGCACCAGTGGCGCAACTGGATGTACGTGAATCTGTCCTGTTCCCGAAGTTGAAAGAGTTCTTTACATCACTCAAAGGTACAGGGCTGTCCCCCCTCGAAAAGTTGTCCCAGGGTCTCCAGGCCTCCCGCGATCCAGGACCCAAAGTTCCGGGTGGACAGGCCAGGTGAGAAAGTTGGATTCATAAACACCAGGGAGGAGGGGCTGAGTCCCAGCGGGGTCTTCTTTTGTTTCAGCGCTTTGTCCCAGATAGAGATGGTATGCTTGGTGGTAGCCAGGAGTTCCCGCCACCGTCGGCGTTCCGGAGGGGGGATGTGTGGGAGAAAGCGCAGCGGGAGTGGTAGCTGCGCCTGTTCGAGGTCCACCCATCTGGGGCGGTTGGTGAGTATCTGCCATGATTGGATACAGGCTAGCTGGGCCGCCATCTGGTATTTCTGTAAATCTGGAACTCCGAGGCCACCAAGCTTTGCGTTGCCTAACATCGTGGTCCTAGGGATTCTGGCTTTCTTCCCCCTCCAAATAAACTGCAACATTTTCCTCTGTAGGTTTTGGAGGACTGGCACTGGGATTGGTACCGGGAGCGAGGAACAAGCATACAAGAATCTCGGTAGCAGATTCATTTTACAGGCTGTAATGCGGCCCATTAGTGAGATCTCTTGTGTTGCCCAATGCTTTAAGTCCGCCTCCAGGTCTGTGAATAGTGGAGGAAAGTTTGCTCGATAGACCTCATTAGGGTTAGCTGGGATTTGGACTCCTAGGTAGCTGTTTCCCCTGGTTGTCCATTGTATTGGGCATAGCAGGGTTAGGGCTTCCCGGTCCTTCAGGGACAGACCCACTCCCATGGCAGCTGATTTCCAGAAGTTGATGGCAAAACCCGTGACCTTTCCATAGTTTTCTATCTCGGCCAGGGCCTGGGGGAGGGAGGTACGGGGTTCCTTGATGGTCAGAAGGACGTTGCCCGCGTAGAGGGCCAGTTTATGGTGCGCCACGCCCGACTGAAAGCCTTTGATCGCAGAGTTCAGCCTGATCCGTTGGGCGAACGGTTCCATGATTAGTGCAAAAAGGAGTGGTGATAATGGACATCCTTGCCTGGTTCCGCAGGATAAGCTGATAGGGGAGGAGAGGGTACGATTAGCTCTGAGAAGGGTTTTAGGTGCTTTATAGTTAGCCAGAGTCATGGCGCAGAATTCCGGGCCAAATCCAAAGGCCTTGACAGTGAGCCTCATGAAGGTCCAATCCACCTTGTCGAATGCCTTAACTGCATCCAAGGCCAGAAGCACCAACTCCCGAGAATCTCGGGAGGCAAGTTCCACCAGGTCCAAGGCTCTACGGATGTTGTCGGCTGTCGAGCGGTGTTTGAGGAAGCCACTTTGGTCGGCGCTGACTATTTCCGGCAAAATATGGGACAGGCGTGTTGCCAAAATTTTTGAGTATATGTTGGCATCTATATTAAGTAGGGCAATGGGTCTGTATGATGCAGGGTTCTTCGGGTCGCCTCTGGGTTTGGGCAGCAGAACTGTGATTGACTCTTGCACAGACGGGGTTACAGTGCCCGTGGTCCTGAATGAATTAAACAGCTGTACCAGAGGTGCTAATAGTTGGGGTTTGAAAATTTTATAGAACCTGGTTGTATATCCATCCGGGCCGGGGACCGGGATTTAAGGGCTTTTATCGCCTCGTCCACTTCCTCGTCAGTAATCGGCGCCTCCAAAGAGTCACGAGCTGCGATTTTCAGTTGGGGGAGTGCCGCCCTCTGCAGGTATTCCCTTTGTTCCTTTACGTCTCCTGTCGGAGCGGTCATAACCTGAGTTAGGTGGGCCGCTGCGATCCGTAGTTTGTCTTGGTCGGCGTATTGGGTTTTGCCACGTTGATCCCGCAGGCCCACGATCGTGTTATTCCTCCTTTCCTTGGCGAGTTTGGCCACCAGTAGTTTATTCGCTTTATTCTTCTTAGCATAATAAAATTGTTGGCCTTTTGCCATTTGGTGGGCAGTATGTTCGACGTAGTGAGCCTCGATTTTCTTTTGCGCTATCCGGATAGCTCATTGCGTTCTAGGGGTCCAGCCCTTCTCCTTATGGATCCTTTCTGCTTCCTCGAGATCTTCCTCAACGCTCTGACGAATTTGTCGCTTATGCCTGTGATAGGCCACCCCTGGAGCAATCAGTTCCCCCCACACCACTGCCTTCATTGCGTCCCAGTTGTTGGTGAGGGAGGTGTCCCCGCTAAGGTTTTCCTTAAAGAAGTTGTTAATTGTAGTTGCAATAGCATCTCTGAGTGGCATCTCATTAAGGATTGGGTCATATAGTGTCCATCTGCGCTGTTGGGGGCCAGGTGGTCCCTGCACTCGGATTTCCAGGGTCACCGGGGCGTGGTCGGACAGGATCCTGGAGCCTATAGTCACATCGTTGGTAAAGGTGAAGATTTGCGGCGATACTAGAAGAAGATCAATCCTGGAGAATGTCCTGTGGACGTAAGAATATAAAGAAAAGTCTTTTTCAGTAGGGTGGAGTACCCTCCACGAGTCTACCACCCCTAGAGTTCTAAATAATTGAAGGAGAGCTAGGGCTGTAGTGAGATCCCCGGGAGAGGGTGGATGCGACTCGTCTTTCACTGGGTCCGGGATCCCATTGAAGTCGCCGCCAATTACTATCTGGTCCTCCAAGAAAGGAGAGAGCATTGTACTCAACGACTCATAGAAAGACGCCTGGCCTGAGTTCGGCACGTATTCTGAGACTATGGAGTATAATTGTCCCAGCAGCAGACACTTCACCGCTATGTACCGCCCCTCCGTGCAGCTTATGGAGTCCAATATCTGAGGGTTCAGCCCCTTCCTGAGTAGGATAGCCGTGCCACCCCTTTTGGAGTTCCCAGATGCAAGACTTGCTTCGGGAAGTTTCGGGAGGGTAGGCGTCTGAGGTCCGCCAGCAGTAGGTGAGTTTCCTGTAGCATAGCTACCGCAGCAGTGTCATTCTGGAGTTTTTGTAAGATTGACTGGCGTTTAGCTAGTGAATTCAGTCCTTTAACATTTAGGGAGACAAACTTTAGAGTCTGATGTTCTGGGGCAAGATCTGGAGTCGCCAACTCGTCCCGAGGGAGGGGGGGAGCTGTAGACGGGTCAGCCATCATGTCGTGAGATCTGTGACCAATTATTAACCTGCCTTTGGGGATTTTGCTTGGACTGCCAACGGGAAGTCCAAGGTTTAACTGGGGATGGTGGATCCATTATGGGTTCAACACCTCCCCTGGCCAACGGGCCAAAGAACAGTGTGTAGCCAACATGTCTAGGATTACAAACAGACTCAGTGAATCGCTCCAAGGACTCATAGGTGGACTGTGCCTCGGAGCTGGGCATGGACCGTGGGGTGAGGCCCGCTGCATTAGAAGTGGGGCTCGTCTGTGTTCCTGCAGGTGACTGCCAGCCCCAGGGCGCCGGGCCCGCAAGTTGGATCATAGAGTATTGGGGGGTCTATTATGGGACCGCTCCGGGTCATTTCCTTTCCCTGAATCTCGGAACCCTTGACTACGAGTTTTGCTTGGGCTTAGGAGAGGCCATAGGGTCCGAGTCAGCTGTCGCCTCAGTGGCTGGTGGAGGTGAGGGCCCGGAGGCGTCCGGATGCAGGATGTTTTCGGCGTCATCTAAGTGGCTAATTTTTCTTAGTGTGCCCTTGTAAGAGAATTGCAAGGCTGTGGGAAAAAGGCATCTGTAGCGAATTTTTTGGGCTTGAAGGAGAGTGGTTAGCGGGTGAAGGGCTCGCCCCTTCTGGAGCATAAGCGGAGATAGGTCTTGGTAAATCTGGAGGGTGGCCCCTTGGAAAGTGATCTCATCTTTGGAGCGGCTTATTGCCGATATGGCTTCCTTCGTGGTAAAGAAATGCACCCTGATGATAACATCCGACGGAGCATCTGACTCCACTCCGCAGCGGGGGCTCAACCTGCGGGTGCGGTCTAGAAGAAGTTGCGAGTCTTACAGATTAGGGAGAAGAGTTTGGAAAAAGAGGCCCACGTATTCAGCTAACCTCCTGTCCGGGATCGATGTAGGAACCCCCCGAATTCGGAGGTTGTTGCGTCAGGCCCTATTTTCCAGGTCCTCCTGCTTGTATTCTAAGATTTCGCACTTGACTTGCAAAAGTCTAATAGAGCGTTGAATCTCGGTCATGGCGGAGGTATGGTCTTGGGTGCGATCCTCAACCTCTCCCAGTCTCTGTTCCACTTCCGAGACTCTTTTGTCTGTGCTCTCCAGCTTGGCAGTAAGCTCTGTCATACAAGAACGGAATTCCGTTTTAATGTCAGCCATAAATTCACGGATGTCCTCTTTGGTCGCCAAAGGCCCTTGTTGTCTAGGGATTCCCGTGAAGCGGAGGGTGGGGGTCTTGTTTCTTTGCTTTGTCGGAAGACATTAGCATTGTTGCTATGTCTGAGGTCTTGGTAGATTTCAGTTGCTTGGACATTGCGTTGCCTGACAGCGACGGGTCAGCGGCTGCAGGGGGGCACTGTAGCAGTGGTGGCGAGTTGCTTCGGAGGGCACCCAGGGCCCCTCAGGGATCCCCGGAGGGTACGGTGTGCCACCCGTGTGGGCTCTAGGCTCTATCTGCGAGAAGCAGAGCTGTGGGCCGGGGCACCCCAGGAAGAGGTCGGGGAGAGGGAGGGAGGAAAGGGGTCAAACAACTCGCATGTGAGGCAGGCTTACCTCCGTCTCCAGTCCGGGTTCCTTTAGAAAGGCACCGAGTTTCCAGGACGGCGTTGGTCGCTCATACAGAGAGGCGGCGAGGCGTGATGAAATATCCACCCGCGGCTCCTGAGGGAGACCCCTGCTGTCAACTGCTGCATTGGGGGGGGATGAGACTCCTGTCCCTACCCCAAGTGCGGCCTCCCGGCACCTCCCCTGCACCACTCACCAGGTGAGGGGTTCCTGAGTTAGCAGGAGTTATGTTACCTCTGTGTAGCCCAGGCGTTGGTCAGGTTGCCCCTCCAAGAGGCTAAGAGAGCCACCAATATGGCCCACGAAAGTCTGTGGCTGGTAGAGAGGAATTACCCCTAAATTTGGTGGTGTGCGCCGCAGGATGATGTGGGCCGGAGCGCTTCAGGAAGAAGAAGGAGAGAGAGACCGGGTGGGTCAGTGAACATGGGAAGCGGCTTCAATGCCTCCTGGTTCCACGTGAGGAGAGCAGGCCTCCTCCTCCAGTGCATCCCGTCCGCCAGTGCAGGGGGGGATACCCGGTCAGGGCGTGGGGGGGGTCAAGGGCTTCAGTCCGCCAGGCAGCCACAGCAACGGCTCGGACGGGAGGGGGAGCCGCGGGGAGAGAGACTCGAGGCTGATCGGGCGGGATGGAGCTCGGCGAACTGTCCGCCGACTGAAGCGGGAAGGAGGGGAGGGCCGGGGAGCAGCTCCGGATGGGTTCCAAGGCTCAGGGATGAGCGCTGCCCAGCAGGCAGCAACCGCCGAGGGTCTCAAGGCAGGCGGGTCTCATTCACCGTTCCGCCTCTCCCCCAGCCAACTCCGAGCCAAGCGGGTCCGACCACCATCTTGATGCCTCCGCACTGCAGGGACAAACCCTCGTTCCAGCAGGCTGCCGACACCATGGAGGCGCGTAGGATGCGGGCAGCCGGCGCTCCGAGCATTCACAGACAACCCAAGGAGTTCATACGGTGCGGCAAAGCATTACTGCCGCATTTTAAGTCATATGCAGCAGGCGTCCCACGGAGGCCATCAAGGGAGCGTCTTCATTGACGGCGCTCCAGGCCACGTCCCCTCAAGGTTTCTTTCTTAAATACTTATTAATTTATTTAACTGTCAGTTATAAAACATTCATACGAACGAGGCAATATAATCACACACAAATATACATCAGTACTGTCCACTCTAGGTTTCTGAGGCATTCAGAATACTTTGAAGGAGGAGCAAAAAGGCATAGATTATCAGAACATAAAAATAATACAATTATTTCTTAGACAGTGCAGGTATTTTGAGTTCCCCAGAAGATTCACTTTAATTCAATAGGCAAGGCCAAAGTCAATGGGCTAATGTCTTGGATAGGATAAAGCAGTTCTGGTAGATAAATGGAAAAGTCTTTACAAAAGTTCTTAGGAATAGCTTGTAGCAAGAAGAATCATATGTTGGGTCACAAGCTGATTAGGCCTGCGAGTTGCAAAAGTTTCAAGCACTTTCACCGCAAGAGGTAAGTACTCTGTCTCATTTCACAGTAGCTTACAAATGAAGAAAAAGATGCAGCTGAAGACTTCTGTTCCTGGCAGTTACTGCAGTTCTTGTTGTTCGAGGGCCTTCAGTCGTGAAGACAAGAGGGAGGACGTCGGGGGACTCCTGCACTGCACTGGGACTGGTCAGAAAGCTGGCAACTGGCAAATCTTCAGTTCCGATAGCTGTAGTCAAGCACACAAGCTGGTGTCCCTCTCCCTGGTTATTCGGTTTCCTGCAGCACTCTGAGGAAAATACAACCAGCTCCAAGATTGGTATCCAGGTGGCTTAGTGTCAAGTTGATTGGTCCCACCAACTCAAAGGAAGAAGTCGTCCTTGTAGGGGCTTCTCTGTTGAGGTGAACTTGGCTATTCGGACCTGCAGCAGAGCTTCACCAGGCAAACCAACGGTCCAGGAGTTGCAGCAGCCGTCCTCTTCAAGCTCGTCTTCGGTTCTTTCGTTCCAGTGGTCGACTCTGCCTTCCAAGCTAAGAGACTCGCCTTTTATTCAGTTCTCTCCCATTCATTCCAGCCTAGCTGTCACTCACCCAGTAGGGTGGCTGTCCTTGCCAGACAGTCAGCCAGCCAATCACCACAGAGTGCACTTGGGTCTCCTAGGAGACTAAGCACAGGGAGTTTCGGGCACCTCCCTCACTTCCTGCCCACCCCAGACACTTGGGTGCCAGTAGTCTTCACTCCTGAAGCCAACCAAAGGCGAATGAACAAAGGAACCAAGCTAGGTTTGGCGCACAGAGCAAAACTCTAGAAAGACCTTTCCACAAAGAAAAGGTAAAAAAAGAAGACCGGGACCTGTTTTTACAGAAGGGGATCAGACGCCATCTTAAAAAATACGGCTCCCGCAATTTAACGCAACCGGTGTTCGTGGTCGGGAAAAATCATGGTAGTTTGTTGTAAAACCACTGACACCAGCCATTCTGAGAGAAAAGGGTAGCATTTGACTGCTACATGAGTATCTAGACACACGGCATACTAAGTAACCCCTCGAGCACTCTATTGTAAGATAGGGTGTGCTGGGTCTAGGAATTTAAAAGACTAGTAAAGTCAATTTCACTTTACTTACTCTGGGAAACAGTAGTTTATCTCAGAGAAGGTATTTAAACCTTGGGAAAGCCTGTAAAGGTTTCCCTGTGCCACTGCACTGAGGGTGCTGTGTGACGCACATGAAAAGATGATGCCTATGGAGTTGGCTAAAACTCCATAACCAAAGAAAACACAAGAGTAAAACACATTTCAAAACACATGAGAGAGTGGGAAAAAGGGTCACACTCTCTCCAGATAAAAAAAATCAAGTCCTCAAAATCCAGCAAAGTTGCTGGGGGTCTCTAATGTGATGGGAATTAGCACATTTTTGAGAATACTCCCCAACAACCTCCCACATTTTTTTCAACTATTGAAGCCAGGATTCAAACCCACGACGGTAGTTTACAAGATCACCGATTTAGTCACAGACCACATCGCCTTCATTTTTACCATAAAGTGGATAGATGTTCAAACTCCCTATAGTAATGCCTCCACCAGAAATTTAAAAAAAAAACTTCAAAGCAAGAATATACATAGACATCGTCCAATGTATGCTCCCTGAAGACATTCTGTCATTAGTTAATAGTCAAAAAATTACTTTCCACTAATTTTACAAAAAAGCTTCCATCCTCAGGATGCAATGTGGCCTTAGGCCATTTTGTACGACTTGATATTTCTTTTTAGTCCATAATTGAAGGCAATGCTGAAGACGTTTGTATCAGAATTGCAGCTGCTTTAATATTAAAGGGTAATTTATAGATATGTTCCTGGGTCTCTGTTCTGACTTGTTTCAGAACTTCACCCTTAAGTGCTCAAGGGCTGGAGCTGAACTTGTTTGTGTGCGAGTGGATTAACTTGGGGTAATTACCGTGTCAGCGAGTGTTGCGCAGAGTCTCATTGGGCACAGCCCAGGTTGGTTAATTAGTCTCAGACCTTGAAGCGTCCTGTACTGAAGAACTCTTGGCGCGGCTGAGAGTCAATGGGCGTCTGCCGGTGTCCCTGGGGCAGGGGATGGGCTCCACTGCATGGCCCTGACATGCATTGTCTCTTCTGCTTCCTTCCATCATTCGGTATCAATGGGCAACACCTCTAGTTTCATCGCAATAGAGTTTTCCTTCACCGTCCTATTTGAGCAATTTCTTGTGTGTCTGCTTAATGAAAAACAGACATAATGCTGTTGCCTTACCACAGCGGAAGGGTTTCTCTATTTTTCTATCTCGGTACATCCATACAGCAGGTTCTTTTTCCTAAAGCTCCCACCTCTTCCTAGTATTCCTGGGTTCCTGTTTTCTCACTCTATTGATGGCACCCTTTCCGCCTGCAATAGTTTAATACATGGCGCTTGAGTATACACTCAAGCAAGCATGTATGTAAGTATGGACCTAAACTCTCAGGTAATAATAATAATTTAGTATTTATATAGCGCTGTGAACCCTACGGCATCTGAGCGCTGCTTTTTAGTACCCACGGTGTGTAGTGCTCATTTATGGACCTCGGAAAGATGAAAGGCTGAGTTTTGGGTTGCCGGGATTCGAACCTGCGTCAGCAGACTCAGCATAGACGTCAAAGCGAGCGCGCTACTAGCTGTGCTACGTAACAAGCTCCAAAGTGCTTCTGCGTGATTGGTGGCGAGCTGCTAAGAAGCCATCGGTCCCCTTATTGCGAAGCTTCATTGCTTTCCAGCAAACAAGCAGACCCATGCATTGCATTGCATATTATATTTACAAATAAGGGCACTATTTGGGAGCACTGTTGGTGCTTAGTCTGGTTGATGGTGGAAAGCGAACAAAAACATATTTATGCAATGGCCCTCATTACGATACTGGCGCTATTACCACCATGGTGTAACGAGTCCGCCAATGTTCAATGGGGAATTACCACCCCATTCCAAGGTTGGCGGGGCGGTAATTCTCCATTGAACATTGTCCCTTCCCCATTCCCATTTTTGCCCCATAGGGCTCAATGGGACTGGGGAAGGCGCTAAGTACGGTACCGCAAATTGCGGTACCGTACTTAGCACCAAGGTCCCTTTGCGGGTCCCTACTTTAACGGCTGGTCTAGACCAGCCGTTCAGGTCGGGTCCCGCAAAGGGACCTCGTAGTAAAGCGCTAATGGGTTAACGGCGCCGTTAACCCATTAGCGCCAGGGTCGTAATGAGGCCCAATGTCATGAAGCCATGAGGTAAACATGACCATCCAAGAAGTAATGTCTAGAACTTGGGCCTTCATTTAGAGTTTCACAACAACGAGGGGGCTAGACATGATAATGGCTCCATCTTCAGGATTTGGAAACCAAGGATAACCAATAAACAATTGTTGGGATACGTCTCCCTAACCACCCACTATGGTACGATTTAACCAGGTCTCTGATTAGGTTCTTTTTAATAGCATGGAAAACGTCTCTCCCGGTTCCCTTTCCTTGGCACTAAGTGCTCAGCAGGTTCCAGAGGCCCTCAATAGTCCTCTTTTCAGGCAACAGGTTGCCTGGGCTATGTCTCTCTGTCTGCCTCAGGGGTGATGGAGATTGAAATTAAGAAGTCTCAAAACATCCTAAATGTTCGTTGTCTGACTCTGCAAAGAAGACAACAGTCCAAAGACCTTGTTATATTTAGCCTCCATCTATGTGGGTCTCTCCCCAATGTGACTTATGGGGGTTCATTCCGAGTTTGGAGGTAGCCATGGTGTTATTAGCGCCATGGCTGCCTCCAAACTCGGGTCTGGGTCCGGGTACTCAGAATGGGGACTTACCGGGTCATTTCAACCTTGGAGGACCCGATAAGTCCCCATTCTGAAAACCATTCCCCATTCCCATTGAGCACCTATAGGGCTCAATGGGAATGGGGATGGAGCTAATAACGGGCCCGCAAATTGTGGGCCCGTTATTAGCTCGCTGGTCCCTTAGCGGCTCCCGCTAAGGGTGGCTGCTAAAATCAGCCGGCCTTAGTGGGAGCCGCTAAGGGACCTCGGAATGCAGTGGTAGGGTTTAACAGCACCGGCATCCTTACCGGTGCCGTTAACCCCTTACCGCCAGGGTCAGAATGACCCCCATGGTCTTTTAAGCACAGTTCTTCTTAGCTGGGTGACTTCCTGGTCTCCAGTGGAGCACTCCCTGTGGCCAGTGGATGGGTTGCTCCTGCCAAGTAAATCAAATCCTCTTTTCTGAAGTTCCAGGTTTTTTGCCACAATAAGCTCCACAGCATCCCCCAGAGATGTGGTAGGCCAGGAGGGTCTCTAGGTGCTTGGCAATGCCCTATGGTGTTTCCCTGTCCCAGGGACCTGATCTATTACCCAAACCTGTTGCACTTTCCTCCTTGCTGAACTGATGCTCAAACCGTGCTTGGAGAGCTTTCTCTAGGTTCAATCTCTGACCCTTAATATGTCCTCTTCGCTATTACACCACAAGCTCGTTCCTCCTCCCACTCTTCCCAGACAATGGGTAGACTGGACTTGTTTCACTGCCTGACTGGTGTTGGCCCTGTTTCCTTCACACATCGACCTGGTCCTCAGTTCTTCTACTTATCCAGCTAATGGGGTGTTTGTCCAGTGTGTCCTCATCCTTTAATCTTCCAGAGATTATATTTCTGTCTCTCTTGCTCTTTACTTGAAAATTATTCGCGCTCCTTCTTTCTAGTCTTCGACTCCCCTCAGTTATTCTCTTCTCTGCACTCTCCCACTTTCCTGGATGTTCTTTTCTTTCACCCGCTTTGGTACTTTCTTCTCCTCCTTGTTGTTCTGATACTCCAACTTCTTTTGTACTGTCCAACCCTCCTTTCTGTTCTCCTTTTCCAACTCCTGTACATTCCTCTCCTCCTTGATGTTCTCCTCCTTCAAACTATGTACTCTCTTCCCGCTTGATGGGCTCCTCCTCCAACCTCAGGACTCTGCCCTTCTACTGTACATTCAGCTCTGTCTGCACCTCCACCTCATCCTGAACCTTCAGCTCTCTGCTCCTCCTGCACCTCCAACTCCCTTGGCTCCTCTGCATCTCTTGCCGCTTCAGATCCACTGCTCCAAAAACCCATGTTATTCTTTCCCAACTGAGGGGCTTTATAGTGACTTGATCCTTCCCTTAGGTAGGGCCTGCAATGAGGACTTGCAGCTCTGTATGATCAGTGTTTGTACTCTAGAACTGGTTGGGCTTCGCAGGAATTCTGTGCTCACGTGTCTCCCCAAACGTGGACCAGGCCTTTGAAGGGCCGCGCAGGAGTGTTGCTAGATCTGGAAGAGATCTGTGGGGAGTCAGGGCTAGCTAGCCTTTTGGCAGTAGCCCCTGAGCTCCTATTCGGGGCTACAACCAAAAGACCAGGAACTATGGCCCCCTCAGCCCTCCCCACCCCCAGCAACGCCTGGGTTGGTCCATTACCTTGAAACCGGGAGAATTACAGATGCGTGTTCCAGCACTCTTGGTCTGTGTCTGCTCCATGGTAGTGGCGAGCAAAACAGACTGTGCTTGGGCAAGTGCTGAATTGATATTCACGAGCCGTGGTCCCAAGGGGCCCAGCTAGTAGGGGCTGCATACATGTCCCCTAAAGGACCCTAGAAATAAAGTCACAGATACCAGGGTAATAAAAGTATTTTATTTAGTCTTGTGTATGTTTTTTCATTTAATTAATTAATTAATTTCTTTTTGTGTGTGTGTGTTTAAAATGGATTATTCCATCCAGCCCTCCATTGGGCTGGATGGAATGTTAAAGAGAGAGAAAGAAAAAAAAGGAACACAACTCCTCTGCCCTAGGATGGGTTGGGCAGAGGAGAAACGAATTCAGAGAAGATTGAAAAAAGGGAAGTGACAGTTGGAAGATAGTTAGAAAAAGAGCAGAGACAGAGAAGAAGTAGAAACCAAAGAGGGGGAAAACAACAATAATAACCCTGTTGGGGGGGGGGGGTCACTGCTTCAAGCAGCCCCAATGCATCTTGGGTCCAGGCTGGCATGATGGGAGACCCCCAGAGAAATAACCGTGGAGCCGAGCTGCGTGGCAGGGACAGCTCAGCCACCCACAGGGCCTTGGCAGGTGCCGTCTGTCAGCCAGACCGGTCAGGCCCAGGACTAGTGAAGGACCTGGGCAGCATACGTGGGGCAGCCCGGGCAGAAATAACAAACAGCCGAGTGTCCCACCTTGTGGCCAGAGAGGTGGGCCCTTCTGAAAGTCCTTCTGGGCCACTTGAGCCAGGCATAGGCCCAGGAGTTGGAGAGCAAAGAAAAGCGCTAAATTGGCCTAGCCAGCCTGGGTCAAGAAGGCAAAGTGGAAAAGTCCCGGGCTGCTCCATCGGGCAGCCAGTTGAAGAAAAGTCCCAGCCTTCCACGACGCAGCAGCCTGGGGGAAGTCCAGTGACCTGCCCCTGCATCTGAAAACGCATTACAGAGTGGGCCAGCCAAGAAGAACTGTGAATGCGTGGGGAACATTGGCGGCATCCCGGTTGTCATGAGAACGCCGCCGAAGCAAAGTTGGCACCCAAGAGCGTGGCAATGATTGCTTCGTAGAAACAACTTTTTTTGAGTTTTAATAAGTATTTTTGTGTTTTGTAGTTCAGCTCACATTCTTACAATAGGGTCTTCAGTGCAGCCTGTAGATTGGAAAACAAAATATCATTGCCACTGGTTGACAAATATATGCCATTTGCCTTGAAAAGGTGTATATATTGAGAACCAATGTTGTCATTCTCACAGGAGAACATCCCAGCAGCACTCAAGAAGTCACGTATGCTTCTGTTGATAAGACCCCTTCCGACCTCTGGCTGGCGACAACAATCATTGGAATAGTCCCATACTATTCTTGGTGGTATACATGAGAAAAGCACCTTTGCAGTGGGAAAAAATGTGCTTCACTGCTTTCTTCAACTTTTTAAGTTGACGGTACACACGTGAACAAAGCATGGAACCCAAAAACAAGGGTCCATAGTGCACAACCAGAACATGTACAGTTGTGGAAGTGCCCACGCGTCGACATTCTGCAAGCACACCGCTGAAAAAGCACGCATTGACACTGCACCACAAAGCCTCTACGCCCTCCCTATCGAAATTGCCACAAAAGTCTTTTTGTAGGGCATACAGGAACAGATCTTCCACAAAGGCATCACCCACGACGAAAACTGTGTGTCGCCATGTCTGCCAGCCGCACTACACAAAGTAATGAAAAAAACTATTGTCACCCTTTCCTGTGACGCACACCCTGATCACCTGATTGGTCAATCCCCACAGTCCCATTTCCAATGGCCAGCATGGTGAGAAGGGCAGAATGTGGCACGTGTGCTTCCCCAAGTACCGCGAGGGTGGTGCCCCAGTAAAGCAGGAGTAGTCCTTCATCCCTTTCCAATAATTTGTGTCCATCACTACCTCATTGGGTACTGTTAAATAGTCACACACGCATCCACCAATGGCATCCAAGACGTTAGCATCTAACTCCAAGTGTCATGTCATTTTGAAAGCACGTCCAGTAGAAAGTTGAGTGAAAGCATGTAAGATTTGTGCAAAGTGGAGGTATAAATTATTAATATTATTTCTGCGGAATGTGTACAACTCCGTTATAAGTGCCTGTGCGCACGGTATATGCCACTGAGTGTCCATTACGTTCGTAAAAATATTACTGATTTTTTCTCCCATCCACTGCCATGAAGTGACACTTCATTTGTATATGCTAGCAACGTTTCCATTTACCCATATCACCCATGTTATATCGAAACAGGAACTCTTTTCTTTCCGACCGACAATAGTACACATTTTTTTACCCACTAACCCATGTCCTACAGAAATCGTAAAAATGTGGCTCCAAAACCCGCACTGAATGTATATTAGCAATGTAAAGCAAGATCCGAAAAGCTCACTGTCTCCACAGCTGTGGTTCTCTCTAGGCTGCACTATTGCAACAGCCTCGGTCTAAATTTGCCTGCTTCTACTCTCCGCCCTCTGCAACTCAACCAGAAGAGGACTGTGCACCCCGTCCTTGGCCTGAAGCTCAGGGATGGAATCTCGCCGGGACTGAAATGTCTGCACTGACTCCCAGTACCTGCGAGAAATAAGGTGAAAACCCTCTTCATTATGCACAAGGCCTTCAGGGCCCTGGGGCTTCAATACCTGCCACTGTCACTTCCTAAATATGTCTGTGCTCAAGCTTTTCCCTCATCCACCTCCTACTCCCTCAGGGTCACTCACTTCTGCAAGCAACCACTGCATGGTACATCTCTTTCTTTGGCTGGGTCCTTCCTCTGCAATAGCCTCCCACCTCCCTGAAACTTGAGGAGAACTATTTCTGGTTCTGGAAGCAACTCAAAATCTTTCTCTTTGCCTCTGCTTTTGGCTCCTCCTCTCCCCTGCTGACCTACTGCCTGAAACTGATTCTGCACTGGTTACCTGGTCACCCTCTGATCTTGGCCCAAGGCCACCTCCCCCCGCCAGTTGCACCCCTGTACTTCCTTTCTGGCAAACTCCTCATTTGGGGACTGTTTGTTCTATCCCTAACAGTTCCACCACCTCCTGATGTCTGTGTGTATCCTTGCACTTACCACCATCTGGCCGTATTTTTACTTCTTGCAATTTTTTCTTCTTCCCATGTACTGCACTTTCTCCTCCTCCTCCCCATGCACTTGGGCGATCTGAGTGCCACCTGGCCTAGTAGGTTCGGTGTCTCTATCTCCCCTTCCTTGGCTCGTTGCGCCTTGCAAAATTAGTGTATAGGTATGATATGATATGGCATTTATAACACACCTATACACAGGTGTTTCACTGTCATTATAAATGTGCATTATACAGGTGCATTATAAATGCCATATCATTCAATTTCACATCATATCATATCATACACACATTGCATTCATACAACAGGATGCCTGCCACTTACCTTGTACACTTTATAGGTTTTGTTTTTCTCGCAGAATCCTACTTATGCCAATATTTTCATAAATGTTTGCACAAAAGCACAACTGAATGCATGGTACCAACTGCAAAGAGGATGCCTGCCCCTTACCTTCCACCATAGGCTTCTGCACTTCCTATTACAAAGCGACCTTCTGCCACAGTTTTTGCTTACACACCACAACCACAAACCTTATTGAGCAATGCCTTAGTCTCCACAGTCCCATTTCCATGGCTTCCATCCTGAAAATGGCCAGATGTGGCACATGTAATCCTGAAACGACCACAGAATTCACTGAATTTATGTGCTAGGAAGAGGCCGGGGGAGTGGGAAACAGGTCCTCTCTCTCCTCCCAACCCCACCTCCAAGTCAGGATTGGTTTAGGGGTTTGGAGCAACATATGGCACTTGCTATTTGTAATCGCCCTTTTGTTCTCCTTTCAACTTTTTTGGCAAAAACGAGTTAGGTACCACAATTTCATACTTTTCCTAGCAACTGCCATACCAAACATATTTTCTGTTTTAGCTGATCATGGAGGATTAGATAAGCTGACCACCAAATCTGTACGATATAGCATGGCCATGTGGAACATTACTATTGTTTCCATAAGAAGCACAACAGTTATGAAGATGTAAGTTATTAAGCATATCCCTAATTTCATGTTCCACCTTTTCACCAGCTCTCACATTTGGAACATGTTCAGATCAGTCAGAAGCCTAGTTTAACTGGCCATTAGAGTTCCAAGAGTCACAGATGCATTTTATATCCCCAAAGTCGCCTGGAAATTACATACAAAAATGGTACAAAAATGAAATCAATCCACAGTATGGTTGCTGTGAAAAAAAGCAGTGTGTTTGGTGACTTGCAGCGAGAGGAGGAAGATGGTAGATCTGTGGAGTCTGTCTTTCCTGGCTGTTAATTTCAGCGGAGGAAACTTTCTAAAGCACACACCCTGCGCGGAGCAGATTAATGTATAAATTTCAGCGCTCAACTCCATATTGACTGCTCAAGTTGCCCTATATGATAATATTAGGGATGAGGTAAGAGTTCATACACTAATCTTGTCGGAGCTAAATGTGAAAAAAATCATATTGAGTACTAGCTGCTTTAACATGCAAAAAACTACAACGAGCACAAGGGAGAAGGCAGTGGGAACAAAAAACAGCACTGAGGGAGCACTTATGATTACAACAAAAGTACCCCAGGAGAAAACAACATCGTCACCAAAGAATCAGGTGATAACTAACACCCCATTAAGTGAGCAACACAGGCTGGCTCTGTCTTTTCTAAAGTTATTGAAATAATTATTGGGAGCAGGGGGCTGTCAGTCGAATCTCTGATAAATGAGAACATGCGTTGCCTAAATTGGAACACAAGAGGATACAATAGCATTTTAGGCTTTAAGGATGCAAACCACATTTTTGAGGTGTATTACATTATTACCTTTCAGGAAACCTAGCTTAGTACTAAATTGTGCCGATACAGGTTTACCATATTACAGCAAGATGCTAAGAAACCCAAGAGAGGTAGACCGATGGGTGGATTATTGTTGGCAACAAGAAACTCCAAAATAATGTCATCTCGTATCTTATCCAATGTAATAGAAGGTATTGGTGGTTAACATATATTGGAACAATCAGCTAGAAACCCTAGATAGATATATTGATCATATCCCTCAATTAGTGGGTGAATGGCTGAGTGAGGCTGATTCGCTGGTGATGAAATCTGGAGATTTTAATACTGACTATGTGAATGACAGGCTTTGATTGAAGTTGTCTGCCCGACAGAATGGGAAGAAATGGGACAATCTCTGCACGACTTGGGATCTTCATATCTTGAACAAAGCAATGGCTGATAACAAAAAAATGGCCAGTACATGGAAGCGAGGGGAATTACGCACTACAATCGATTATATTGTGGCTTCCAGAGCACAGCTAGATATGTGAAATCATTTTGCAGTGAAGGAAACCACAATAAAGATTGCCCACGCTTACAGCTCAGGAAGTCTTCATTCTATTAAAGACGAGGAGGCGAGCATTATATCCCACCCAGAATGATAAATGATAAACCCGTGCATCGCTTGATAACGCCTGCCGAGCTGTTAAAAAATGCATAGTTCTTCCCCCAATGCGCATGCTTGGTGTACTCACCACCTTATGGGCTGGGCTGATGGAAGGAACCTCTTCCTCTGCGACCTCGCAAATGTGTTGCTCTGGCAGGAAAGAAGGTGTCTTGTTGGCGACTTTCTCAATATTGGGCGCTCGGCCTTTGAGGTCTCCGCTGATAGTTGAAGCGACCGGACGTACGACCCCTGAAACGCCCGGTCCCAGCAAAAACACATCCCGGAAAGATTTTTCTTATAGAGCTGTGAGGTCTTTCTAGCGCGGAGTATGTCCCCACGAATTGTGACATTTCTTTTGCAAAGGCTTCCCCGAATAAGAGCCCTTTAGCACTTTCCCTCGCCTCATAAGAGGCTAGATCGCTGAGTTTACTATCGATCTTTAGAAGGACACTTCTTCTCCTCTCCGAAGAAAGGGAGCAGTTGGCGTTCCCCAGGAGGCACACCACCCTTTGAGCCCAGTTTGCTAGGGCTTGGGCGTCTACCGGAATCCCGGTGTCTTTAGCTTTCTCCGCTAGGTCCATTATTTTGGCCAAAGGCCCTGCCAAATCCAGAAGTTTGTCCTGGCATCCTCGCCAAGCACGATCCACACCCTTTCTGATATCTCGCGTGGACTTAGTAACAAATGTGACCATTTTGGTGTCTAGGTCAGGTGTCTCAGTGAGCTTACATGGGAGCTTTGGTCTAGGGCATTCTGATCTCATGTGAGATCGCACTTCCCTGTCAAGGGGTGTTCTAATATGCTGAGACATATAAAGTGCCACTCTGGGTGAAGGCACCCATTCCGAAGATTTCGGGTGCCTGATGGCTTCAGGATCAAACATATCCATTGTGTTCTCTTCCTCGAGAACCACCTCCTGCTCTATGGGTTTACAGCGTTCCTCCTCTTCGCCTCCCTCATCGTCGGGAGCATAACCTTCTTCGAAGTCCCCTGAATTATCCACCCCTGGGGTAGGGGATCCATCTTGGGGGTCTGCCATTTTCTCAAGGAGGGCCCTCTTCAGTCGAGCGACAGGGTCGCTTAGGTTTTGGGGAACAGTGTTAACCCTTTCTTCTGGGCCCGGGGGGTGGGGTCAAAGAGTCTGTACTCTTCTGGGTCTTTTTACACCCCTTATTTTCAACCCCTTTTTGGGGGTGTCCTGGCGAGGTCCCCTCTCCAGGGCTGTCTGCCCGTCTTTTTCTTTTGGCCAGCTGCTCTCTCTGCTCTGCCATCAGAGCTTCCAATAAATCCAACCTTTGCGTGATCGGTTGCATGCCCTGAGAAACAGCCTGGGTCAGGGAGACCCCTAGAACTTTTTTGAAGCTGAGGGATAACTCAGTGTCCTGAAGAGTGGGTTCCTCTACCCACTCTTCCTCACTCCATTCTGGAGTAGTGGATTGGGACTCCCTGGGGTGAGTAAAATGAGCCATTATCTCGTTGTTAGCAAAGCTAACTTGTGGGGATCAGCAGTAATAATAGGCTCTCAGACAGAGTTAAGGTGTCACTAACTGTACCTTCCTGAGTAAAGCTCTGAATAGTTTTCAGGATTGAAACCAGAAATATGAAGGTCCGTTCGATTTATTATTATTTTTTTTTCTTATGAACACACGCAATGCACTCTCGCTCAAATCCGCCTCATACAAATGCAGGCGCGAACATTAGAGTGGCCCGAGGATGCCGGGAAGTCTTAACTTGCTCAGACACCTCTGGGTCCTAGTGCGAGCCGTGCTAGCCGGCGCGAAGAACGTGACCTGAGGAGAGCGGGGAGGCTGCCCAATGCGAGCAGTATTGCCCGTGGCTCCTCTCCGACCCTCCTCGATGACAGAAAACACTTGCGGAGAAGAATCGCAAAGTAAAATAGAAACGGTTATACGCGCGCACGCGTGAAGCTATGAGGTAGACTGCGCACATTTTTTTAAATACTCGCGTGTTATTCACGCGCACTATCAATCCATATTATAAAGTAAATCTAATTTACAATTACTACTGAAACAGTCAATCTTTGAATTGAAACACAAACTTTACAAGTCTATTTAACAAAGGAAAGTTCGAATGGATACTTATCTCAGTCAATGGCAGCAAAAAGAAAGAGGAAGGGACCTAGTGTGTGGAGTAATTATTCCCCAGAAGGAGCACTTATAGGTGGAAAGGACAGGGTCAGGACTGGTGAGACCTAGAGGATCACGGGAGTGAAGTCCTTGTTTTCATGTTTGGAACTTGGTTTGATTCAAAGAACTTTAACCTAGGATTTATTTTGCTTTTCTAATCTCATGTTTTTAGAGAAAGAAAAATTAAATGTGATGTTAAAGTTGAAGTTTTGAAATGCTGACATGGCAGTATTAAAGAAAGAATAAGCATTATGTCTTGTCATAGAATGAGTGATCACAATACGTTAGTTACTCACTTATCCATAAAGACAAATGAATCAGATACCCAAGGCCCTATAGATCTGTCGGGGAATCCTGCGGGAAACCATATACGTAAATATAGGCATTAGGGCAAGACATTAAATGAGAAGCTGACAAATTATGTGGATCGTGTTAGCAGAGAGGCCCTAATAGATTACTGCTCAGTTTAGGGCTTTAATGAGTTTCTCCTGGATCAGGAGACTCCAAATACAATACGTTTCACAGACAATTGGTATAAATAGTCTTTTAACAAAGAAGTCTAGCTAAAAAAAAGGGTGTGAATTATCGATTGAGACAGCTCAGAATTAATGAACATGGCACAGGAAATTATATAACTAAGAAAAAGGAAATTCAACTAACCTATAAGTGTTGGCTAAGGGGCCATAGACAACTTGTGAATGAAAAAAACAGGGAGAAGATGTTGGAGGTACTTATAAAAAAGACAGCCAATTTTGGTGTATAATTAAATTAATGACAGTGACGATCCACAATGTGTACTTTAATCGACAGGTGTGCCTGAGGATTCTTGGATCATACACTGGAAAAACATTAATGGTGTGGGCTCTGAAGGGTCCAGCAAGGTCGCCAACCGTAACGAACCATGGATAGTAGAATGTGAGGCACCAGACATTGAAAGAATAATAGTAAAAGCATCTATGTCTGCTTCATGTGGTCGGAAACTGTTTATCCAATGCAGTGCTAAAAAATTATGTAAAATGATGGCCTGTGTTACTGGACCTGCTCTTTAAGGATATTCTTCGAAAACACACAATCCCTCAATCTTGGAATCCATTATAGTGCCGATCCACAAAAAAGGTGAACGGTCCGATCCATTGAATTACCATCCAAATGCCTTGCTGGACCCGGATAGCAAAATATTTGCCACAATTTGTCAGGTAGGTCAGGTTTGGCTATGGTTTCTGATTCGTCACAAGATCCAAACATCCCCTGCTCCTCCTTACCTGTATCTTCTGAGGATGATTCCTGCCGTTTTCCCTTATTTCTGTGTTCTTTATGTCTCTTCTTGAAGAGGTAGGGCCTCCCTCGAGAAGAAGCCACTTTGCCGCCGTGCCAGTGGAGGCAGGCAGAAGTGGCCCCCTTCTGGAGGATCCCGAGAGGAAAAAGCCTGGGGCAGAAAAAACCTCTCCTTTCTGGTGGCTTGGTTGGCACAAAGAGGATCCTAGGGCAGGTGGTATGGTACAGAAGAATTCCAGTCAGGTGGCAAGGAAGACGGCGAGTAAATGTAAGATTCCAGGTAAAGTATCTTGAAAACAGTCCATGGGTCTGTGGTGGATGGCGGAAGAGACCGTCAGAAGGATGATATGCCACCAGAGGAGACAAGGCAAGCAAAGGCGGATGTAGAATGGTGGGTCCAAGGTCTCTGGTAACCGGGGAAGAAGGGGCAGCCTGAAGAAAGACAGAGAGCAGGAGAGATGAAATACGAGAAAAGAAAGCCTAGCCGAAAGGAGAGAGCGGAAAGAGAGAGAAGGGCACAGGAGGGGCGCACGCCAAAGGAGGGGGGTGAAAAAGAAAACAGAACGGGACGAGATCCGGAAAGCGTAGGAAGCGAGGTGGAAATGTAGGCAAGGGCCGCTAAGGTAGCAAGCAAGAAAGAGAGGCCAAAAGACCAAAAAAGGCTGAACAGGTGAGAAAAGCACTAGCGTGTAAACCCGAAGAAATGCTAAAGTGTTGCAACGCAATGGGGAAACAGGGGGGCGTGGCTAAATAGGCAAAGGAAAGGAACAACACAGTGAACAGAAAGACTAGACCGAGAAACCAGAAAGTGAGGAAAAAACAGATCGGAACATCCTTATGTCGGAACAGCCACCAAGCGGACCACAAGCACCAGGGGGCACCGCGCATGACAGTATACCCCCTGCCCATGAGAGCCCCCCCGGATTCCCGGGATGGAGCCGGTGGTACTTCCGAACCAAGACAGGGGCATGAACATGAGTCTGCGGCTCCCAAGAGCTTTCCGAATGAGGAAACCCCTTCCAATGGACCAAATACTCCAGATGACCCTTGCGGTACCTGGAGTCCAGCAGCTGTGCCACCTCGTATTCATCAGAAGGTACTGCCACCGAAGCTCGGTTCCATGGACAGGAATGGAGGTAGGGATCCACTAGATACTCCTTCAGCAAGGAAGAGTGGAAGACTGGGTGGCTGCGTCTCATGTGACAGGGTAACTGCAGGCAAAAAGCAACAGGATTGACCCGTTCAAGAATAGGGAAAGGCCCCAGATACTGTGGAGACAACTTGGAGACCCGCAACCAGTGAGGAAGAAACTTTGTTGAGATCCAAACCTTGTTCGCCTTGTCCCACGTAGGTGATGGTTTAACGGTGAGGATTGCTTTGGGAATCGTACCGTTTACGAGCTCCCAGAAGGCGCTCACTAGCGGTTTTGTGTGCCTTTGTGATACTGGCTAGGGCGGTGTCCACGGAAGGAACCGATGAGTCCTGCAAATTCCCAGGTAGGAAGACACGAGGATGATAGCCGTAGGAACAAAAAAAAGGACTGAGCGTAGTAGCACTGTACTTAGAGTTGTAGGCGAATTCCATGGTAGGTAGTAGCTCTACCCAGTTGTCTTGTTGGTCATTGGTGAAACAACATAGGTATTGTGCCAGAGAGGCATTTAGCCTCTTGGTTTGCCCATTAGTGTGGGGGTGAAAACCTGAAGACAATGCTCTCTGGATGCCCAGTTTTTTGCACAGCACCCTCCAGAAGTGAGAGGTATACTGGCTTCCTCTGTTGGATATGATCTTCTCGGGCAACCCGTGCAGTCGGAAGACGTCTCTGACAAAGACCACAGCCATCTCGGCTGCAGTAGGTACTCCCAACAGAGGCGAGAAATGGGCCATCATGGTGAATGTGTCGACAGTCACCATTATACAGGTACACCCCTCAGAAGGTGGCAGGTCCACTATGAAATCAGTGGTCAATACACTCCAAGGTCTAACAGGAGGGATATTGTGTTGCAGGTAACCCACTGGTCTTTGAGTGTTGTGCTTGGAACGACAGCAGACAGAACAGGCTTGTACATAGTTGATGACATCGACTGCCATTCTCGGCCACCAGAACTGCTGTTTAATTACTTCCGTCATGTTTGCTACACCATGATGGCCAGCCGAGGGGCTATGATGGCACCACTCCAAGGCCTTCCTTCTAGAGGAGAGATCTGGAAGGAACAAACGATCGTTGACTAAGAGCAAGCTGTCTCGATTGCGAACGGAATAGCCTGGAGGGACAGAAAAGGAGGTAGAAGCGATACCTGAAGCATCCTTCACCCTCTGTAAGAATGTAGAGACTTGACTGACGATCTTGTTGGAAGGCAGAACAGTTCCGGTAGATGGTCTGGTGAGGTAGCAGGAACATGTACTCTGGAGAGGGCGTCCGCCAACACATTCTTGGACCCTGGTAGGTAAGTGAGGATGAAATCATACTGAGAAAAGAAATGTGCCCATCTGGCTTGGCGGGAGTTGATGCATTTCATCCGTTGAATGACCTTTAGGTTCTTGTGGTCCGTTCTGAGAGAAAAGGGGAATGATGCGCCCTGGAGCAAGTGCTGCCATTCCTCACAGGTGGTCTTCATGGCCAGCAGTTCCTTTTCAATGACGGAATCATTAGCCTGGCCCAGGGTAAGGGTTTTGGAAAGGTAGGCCACTGGAAGTTCGGTACCGTCATGTTCTTGTAATAGCGCAGCACCTAAGGCGCCAGCGGAAGCATCCTCTTCTACAATTAATGGTTGTCCCTGATCGGGCTGATGCAGGATGGCGAGCCAAACAGAAGAGCTGCTTCAACTGGTGAACGGCTTCATAGGCTTGTTTGGTCCAAGAAAACGGAGTCGTAGATATCTTGAGCAAAGACGTGATGGGCAAGAAGTCCTTAACAGAGGTAGGAGCAGGACATTCGAGGATGGCTTCTACCTTCTAAGGGTCCATCTATACTCCAGCGCCGGACAAAATATAACCCAGATAAGGGACCGTGTCTGCCTGGAAGACACACTTCTCGGGGTTGACCAAGAGGTGATGTTCGCTGAGGCGTTGTACCACTTGATGAAGATGTTCCTGATGAGACTGACGGGAAGAAGATGTCACGGTCCATACCCCCATACATCAGGTGCAGACCAACCTGCCCAGGACTTTGACTTCCATGAGGGCTTTTAAGGCCCCAAAGACTCTCTCAGGGGCCTCCTGGACTTGGTCCTGGCGCCGTTGGCGCCAGGCTCATGCTGCCATCACCAACATGGCAAGTTTCAAACTAAGTGAAGCACGTGTGGACCAATTTGAGGAGGCTGAAGGGACTACTTGCCTAGGGAACTATTTGCTTGGGTGTGGTTGCTGGGACTTCCTTACCTGGAGACTACTTTCTGAAGGCTATATAAACCACGCCTTTAGTACAGAACACGCTTTGCGTTATTCTGCACTCCTGCAGCGTAACCCTCACCTTGTCTGTTATCTTCAGGCCAGTCTGCTACAACGCCAGTCCAGTTTCTTCTTGAGCAACCTGCAAAGGAAGGAAAAGACATCAGGTTAGCCGCGCTGATCAAGGATTCCACATCGCTATCCAGCGCATCATTCATACCTACCTGAAAGCTACTCTTTCCGGCGAACCAACGAACCTCCATCTCTCGACCACTCCCATCTTTCGCCCACCACTCCGGATTCGCCGCACCTGTCAGATGCAAGAAGAAACATCAGGTTAGCGCATATTGGGGAAAAGCCACTTTGACCAGTCAACTCATTGCAGTGTCATACTCACCTGAAGGTCGCTCCTACTAGTGATTCCGCTAGTCTTCACCACGCGAGCCGAGCTACAGCACCTGCAATACAAGAGCAGCAGGTCAGTCGCACAGAAGAGCAATAGCGCATATAAAGACTTATCACAGAACGCTGTTGTGAACTTACCTTTTCTTGGAAAACAACTCTGTGTTCTACGTACTTTCGCATCAAAGGGAAACCTACAAGGGAAAGACAATGAAGTGAAACTTGGCCGATTTGAACTCTTTGGCGAACCATATAGATGGTAAAAACATACCCATTGAATCGATGTTGTCTGAGACTCGACAGGATCAGTGAAGTAACTGGATCCTAGAACTCTACGCTCCCCTGCATACTGTTGCCGGACGGAGAGCCTGCCATTCTTAAAACGAAGGCGCACCTTCATGACGGCACGGATACAGAGGAGACACGTGAAACCATTTAACACCAGATCTGCCAGTCCCGTTCGGCGCCCCTGTGGAGACCAGGTGAGCGTAACAGAAGAGAAGACCAGGATGTCCTCAAGGTACACAATGGTGGTGTGAAATAGAAGGTCTGAGAACACTCTGTTCATGAACCTCTGGAAAATAAACGGGGCATTGACCCATCCAAATGGCATAACTCGGTATTCAAAGTGTCTGTACAGGGTGCAAAATGCGGTCTTCCACTAGTCTCCCGCACGGACACGCAAGAGGTGGTAAACTCTTCTCAGATCTAACTTGGAGAACACTACAGCCCCTTGTACTGCCTCCAAGATGTCTTTGATGAAGGGCATGGGATAACGTTCCCGGATGGTGACTTTATTGAGACCACGGTAGTCAATGCAAGGTCTCAATCCTTGAGTGTCTTTCTTTGGGACGAAGCCTGCAGGAGAGCGTGTATCAATCCATTGAGGAGGTTATAATCGAGATACTGCCGTAATGTTTCCTTTTCCTTGGGGGATAAGGAAAACATCCAGCCAAAAGGCACCAAAGCATCAGGCAGAAGGTCAATGACACAATCCTCAGGACGGTAAGGTGGTAGGTCTTGCGAATCTTTCTCTCAAAAAACCTCCTGGAAGGCTTGGGGGTACCGTATGTATACCCAAAGTGGTCAGAGGCTTGAGTGTTTCGGACAGTGTCTTCATGGTGGTATAGTTCACGCCCTGGAGGCAGGATCTGGAAGAAACAATAAACCGTGTCCCTTTCTTTGCTCAGAACACCTCTCATTGAGACAAAAATCGACCTGTAGAACTGTAGACAGCAGATCAGAGAATGTGGCAGGTCTGGGTGAGCAGGCCAGTTCGTCTTTAAGGTCTTCTCGTAGGCCTCTCTGGAAAATCATGTATTGGGCAGTTTCTGGCTACCGGTCTCAGCAGCGACCCGTTTGAAGAGTGATATATAGGACAGCAGATCAGACGACCCCTGTAGGATATCCAACAGTTCTTCAATGGCTACTTGAGCCGATTTCTGTCTCTCAAAGGTCTGTTTAAACTGGGATGTGAACGCGCTGTAGTCCTGTAGAAGAGGACTGGCGCTTGTATCCAACAGGGTTGCCCATGACAAGGCATTACCATTCAGATTCGAGATTAGGAATCCTTTGCAGTCTTGATCTGATGCATACCCCTGTAGGCGGAACGTGAAATGTATAATACAGGCTTCCATGAACTCCTTAAATCTACGAGGTGACCCGTCGCACTTGCCAGATGCCAGAGGCATGGGAGGTAGTTTGGTGCATTGTTGATCCCGGTTGGCTACCATCTGGTGTAACATGGTGTTCTCGGTTTTCAGGGTCTGCACTTCCTGGGATAGTCCTTGGACTACGTTCACCAGTTCCTGCAGTTGTTCGGCAGTAGCCATGGCAGGTCCTTTCCTAGGGTGTTGCAAACTGTCAGGTAGGTCAGGCTTGGCTATGGTTTCTGATTCGTCACACGATCCAAACACCCCCTCCTCCTCCTCACCTGTATCTTCTGAGCATGATTCCTGCTGTATTCCCTTCTTTCTGCGTTCTTTATGTCTCTTCTTGAAGATGTAGGGCCTCCCTCGAGAAGAAGCCACTCTGCCGCCGTGCCAGTGCAGGCAAGCAGAAGGGGCCCACTTCCGAAGGATCCAGAGAGGAAAAACCTGGGGCAGAAAAAAACTCTCCTTTTCGGTGGCTTGGGTGGCACTAAGAGGATCCCAGGGCAGGTGGTATGGTACAGAAGAATTCCGTTGAGGTGGCAAGGAATACGTTGAGTAGATGTAAGAGTCCAGGTAAAGTATCTTGAAAACAGTCAATGGGTCTGTGGTGGACGGTGGAAGAGACTGTCAGAAGGACGATATGCTGCCAGAGGAGGCAAGGCAAGCAAAGGCAGACGTAGAATAGCGGGATCCAAGGTCTCTGGTAACCGGGGAAGAAGGGGCAGCCTGAAGAAAGGCAGAGAGCAGGAGAGTTGAAAGACGAGAAAAGAAAGCCTAGCCGAAAGGAGGGAGCGGAGAGAGAGAAGGACACAGGAGGGACGCACGCCGAAGGAAGTGGCCGAAAAAGAAAACAGAATGGGATGAGATCCGGAAAGCAGAGGAAGCGAGGTGGAAACGTAGGCAAGGGTCGTTAAGGTAGGGAGCAAGGAAGAGAGGCCAAAAAAGGCTGAACAGGTGAGAAAAGCACTAGCGTGTAAACTTAAAGCAAAGCGAAAGGGTTGCAGTGCAAGGCGGAAACAGGGGGGCATGGCTAAATAGGCAAAGGAAAGGAACAACACCGTGAACAGAAAGACTAGACCGAGAAACCAGGAAGTGAGGAAAAAACAGAGCGGAACATCCTAATGGCAGAACAGCCTCCAAGTGGAGCACACGCGCTAGGGGGAACGGCGCGGGACACAATTGTCCTGGAGAAACTGAATGATTGGGTGAAAGAAAAAGAGCTTCTGCCCAAAGCACAAACTGGGTTTCGAAAGGGATGGGAACAATGCTGAATGGCTTAATTTTATCCGTTTTGAAGGATAGAATTGTAAAAGGCCACAGAGGTAGCCAGATACGAGTATTTGTGGCTTGAATAGATTTCTCCAAAGCCTTTGATCTCATAGACAGGGAACTGTTATGGGAGAAACTCAAGGCATGGGGAATTCCAGCACCGCTACTCGCAATACTTGATTACATCCACCACGAAACCTGGATTAAAATAAGACTAAATTCTAAAGGAGCACTAACAGCACCAATCAGAACATTTAAAGGGTTAAGTCAAGGATGCATATTTGCACCATGCCTGTTTAACCTTTTTATGGCCAACTTCTACCAGGCAATGAAAGATATTGGCCAGGTCTCACCTAAATTGGGGGGAGAAACAATAAATTGGTTGGCATATGCGGATGTTTTGGCACTTATGTACTATACACCTATAGGTTTACAGCGCCTAATAAATAAAATGACCGAATATGCTGAAGCGAATGGATCAGTTATTAAACAAAAGAAGTGCCAGATTATTCAGTTAACCCGTCCAAAGATGGCCAGAACAAAATACAACTGGCAGGTAAATAATATTAAGATAGTACCCCCAGAGGGAGTTAATTTATTTAGGGTTCCAGTTATGGGACAGAACATCTTGTGAGGGCAGTATCAAGCAAATAATGAACGACAGTGAACAATTGATCTACCAAATGAAGAATTTGTATAGTAAATATTGCAAGTTTACAATAAACCCTATTGCTGACTTATCATGTAGGTAAGGTGGTCCCGAAGATAATGTATGGGATGGAAATTAACCTGGTGAGCCTAACTATTCCGTTGGTCAAGATTGAGGGTCAGATATGGAAAAATGGTTTTGAACCTTCCCATGGGGACGCCAATGCCGTCAATTAGATTTGAATTGGGGTTACTGTCCCTGGCATTTTGGTTCCAATGGAAAGTCCTGAATCTAATGGAAAATATCTTTAACCCGATGAGTAACACCCTTGTTAGGCAGAAACCTGTGCAGTTTCCTTAGGGACCACTACAAAAGATTTAGGACTACAGGTGGTTGGCAGTAAACCCAATTGGTAGCAGTCTGTACCACCCAGATTTACCTGGTAGCTGTGGCTGAGCAGTCGGACTTCTCTCAAGATGAGTTAGGCAGTATATAGAGTATACAAAATAGGTAAGGAGATACAGTAGCACAAGCAAAAACTGACCAGAGCTTCGGTGTAAAAGTATATAATTATTTATTTAAAGACACACTTGTAAATTACACTAGCACAAAGAGGTACTTACATTCAGCACACAGTCACTATTATATATATACAACCCTAATTACTTATTTAGACAAGTCTTAATGAGAAACATCACTTATTTTCAGACAGAGGTGAGCGCCTAACATAAGATGGCACTCTAATAAGTTATTAAAAAGGGGGGGGAAAGGCAGAGTTATGAAAGCACACAAATGTCAATACTTTTCAAAGAACCCCAGTGCGGCAGGTTAGTCAAAGTCTACTGGAGAGCAAGGAAGTTCAAATGCCAGGCCCACTCTTACAGAGAGCAAGTGAAATGTGTCCAGGATCACACAGTCGGGTTATGCCCACAGAGTCTTTGTAGGAAGTTCATAAAAGATTGAGATCAAGTCAGGAAAAGTTAGTTAACAGGTCCCAGGCTAACCCAGGTTAGAAAGTCGAGGCTTTACTGTCACCCCGAATGATCTGTCGCAAGGGAAGCCAGGTGGGACACAGTACCTGAAAGTGGGAAGAACGCTGCAGCGGGGGCAGTTGTTCCTGGCAGCGGGTGAAAGTCGGTGTGTTTCGTCCAGAGGAAGAGGAGGTCTCGACGTGGAGGAAAGCTGAAGGTCGTTGCACTGCCAGGGAAGAAACCAGCCGTGGAGTTTCCCGGTTACAAGATACCACCCTTTTCTTCGCGGTAGTGGTAAACCGTGGTATTCCGGTTGCCGGGGTGCTTGGCACGGGCAAGGCGGCCACGAGATGGTCCAGGAAGGTGAAAAGACGGGCAAACTGGTTATCCCCACCAGTCAAAGGAAGAAGACTCTCCGGACTGGAGATCTCCTCTGTCGTCGGCAAAAGTGGGGAGACGGTTCAGCAGGGCTCCACCGGTGGTGTCGTCACTGCAGGTCGGCTCGGCTTCTCCCTCCTTGGATTCTTTAGGTCCTGTGGCGACTTCTGAAGTTCCAGTCCCCAAAGCCCTGCTTTCATGCAGCAAACCCCCATTCATTCAGCCTAGCTGTCAATCAAACATGCTAAGTGGTGAGCCGGGTGGCTCACCACTTGGGCCAATCACACAAGAGTGCGACTTGAGTTGCTGAGGCAACTCAGTCCAGGGTGCCTAAACCCCCTCCCACAACTCCTGAGGTACCCAGACAGAGTGGCACCACTTTTGGAGGTTTCTGTGGAGAAGCCCGCCAAAAAGTGGAACAAAGGGCTCGACTTGGGTTGGAGTCACAGAAGCGAACACAAACGCTATTTTGGAACCAAGTTTCGGCAAAAATTACCAACCGGTGAATTAATATTAATTTAATAAACCGGCGGTATGTTCGAGGCTATTTTAAAAAGTGGTAGCCTCGAACAATGGGAAAATCCCATAGGAATATATTCGCGGTCGAATATAAAAAGTAGTATCCACTGCCACCAGCCAAAACTCGGTCGGGGGGGGACTGGACAGTGCCCCCTCGAACAACAGACCCCGGGGCAATCGAATTGCCCCGACCAGTACGTCCACAATATGATGGTTTGTACTGGTTCTGTTCACATTTTGAGACTAGTAAAGCCAATGGTGACTTTACATGCCCTGGGAGACAGTAGTCAGTCCCAGGGTATGGAGTCTATGTTTGGGGGTCGCTACGACACCCCTGGGTTACGGCACGGAGGGTGCTGTGTAACCCACATACCAAAAACACATGAAGCCCTATGGGGTAAAGGACCCCATAGCCCATAAAACACATTCAAAGTCAAAGGAACACCTCAAATCATGTCTAAGAGTGGGAGGAAAAGAGTCTCACTCTTAGCAAGAGAAAAAAATAAACCCCAAAAATCCAGCATAGCTGCTGGGGGACTCACTAGGTTTGGAAAATTAGCCTTTACAGAGAATTCTCCCTAACAACCCTCTTTTAAAATTTGAATAAGGAACTAGAGTCGAGTAACTCCCCTTTTCTTATGGACATGGCTAACACTGCTGATATCATTCTATCTGAATGTAGTAAGGGCAGGAGAGAATTGCACAAAAACCCAGACTCAATTAAAAAAAGGTTAAAAGAGACTGACTGGATTGGGACCATCACTATGGTTAGAAATGATAAACTTCATACCACTTGGGTCAGAATTGATAAACCATTGAGCACATTGCCAACATATCTAAAGCAATTCCCGTGTGCTAGAATAAGGAGTACATTTCTGTGCTTCCGCCTCAACTTATTGCCTACAGGTGAAATATTGGCCAAGAGATCAGTTCACACACTTGAAAATATAGACATGTGTTGCTATTGTAAAGAGCATAAGGAGACCTTATTCCATCTAATGGTCGAATGCGCAGCTCTGAAAATAATTAGAATGCAAATTCTGAGTAGATATTTCCCAATGGGAAGGATAGACCTGTCACAAGAAGTATGGTATAGGCTGAGTGGAGGCAATGAGGTTTTCTTGACTGCAGAGGTGATAAGAATGCTGGACGAGCTTTGTCTTAGTAAGTCGAATTAGTGTTTAATTTAAAGTTTCTTATTCTTTTTCTTTTTTGATCTTTATGATGGTATTGAACTATGAATGTGTGAGGTGTTAGTATTTTGTATTTTTTGTAGTGATAATGATGATGTAAGTATATTGCTTGTGTTAAAATGATGAAAGTATCTTATTTGTTTTAAAATGATATGATTGTTTATTATTCATGTTTTAATCTTTTTTTAATATATATGTGTAAAAGTTCAAATATTGTACATAAACACAATAAATAAATATGTTTAAAACATGATAATAGTCCTTTTAAATTAATTGGACATCTGTATTTTCAGCAAGTAGGTGATCTGCTTCATCCAGCACAGCCATCTGTCTCCCTGGGCCAGCCTGTGACCAGAGGTTTTTATGAGTTTCTCTGAAGTTGGTAGTTTGCTCTTTGAAGTGGGTGCCCCATTTTCACACATATTAGTTGTGCTCCAGCCAAGGATGAATTCCATTGAAGTCCCTGCTTTCAGAGCCAGCAAGTCTGGAGGACACTGAGCATTCAACACCTTCAGCAGCAATTTCTATCATGGGGGTCATTAGATGGGAGATGTGACATCAAGGATGGAAGTGGGGATTTCCTTTGTGAGGTTGTGACCACAGCCAGAACCACGTTTTCCATGAAGACAAAGTGGCTCTTCAAATGTCACTGGAGTTTTGTAGATGAAACATAATATATATTGCTTTTGTCAACCCACACATCATGTTTTGTTTTTCTGACATTTTTCTAAGAGCCGTGATATTTTTTCCACTTTTGATTTTTAAAGCCGTTTTTATTTGCACACATATGTGCAGACCGTTTTTGATTTCAATGTTTAAAAATCCTGTTTTTCATGTCACAGGGATCTTTGATTCCTCCTTCTTTTGTAAATTAAACTGCTGCTTGTCCATCGGTAATGACAGGCAGGTCCCTTTCCACATGGCTCTTTAACTTTACTTGAAAAACAAAAGCAAAAGCCAGGCCGTTTTTTTGTTTCAGTGTTTGAATACCTGCCATTCATGTGAAAGGGACTTCTGTTTGGGGCCTTTAAATCCACCCCACACACCAGACAGATAAGACAACAATTATTACATTTTATATCAGAGGTGTAGAAGTTAAAATGTAACCTCTCGCTGCAGGGACATCTGGACACAGAAGCTGTCAGGAATGCATTTGTGACCTTTGGATCTACCCTATGAAACTCATTTGTCAGGAGACTGGTGCAGCAAAGGCACATACATATATGCATTATGCTTCTGGCATGGAGCCTTACAAAAGGTGGCCCAGATTAGCATACTCCTTATACAGAAACAGAATTACCTCCATCATTTTAGTATTTAACCAAAAATTACAAAATCCTGGGCTTTCGCACTTTTGCCAGATGGCAATCCGTCATAGTAGGAGACCACTGGAAACCTCCAAACCACCAGATAAATTGCAGAAGCTGTTCGCTTGGTTGGAAAGGAAACTCCAGTACCATCTTCACTCTGAGAGACATTATGAACTTTGGGTTTTCTTAGAGTTCACGAGAGCATCAAACATCGTTGAGACACACTTTATGTCTCTCTCTGTTTTTTTATATTTACTCAGCTCTGTACCTGTTTTGTTTTTCTATGGTAATAGGCTTCTATACTGTAGCAAATCACCATCGTTGTAGTTTCAGAGTGTGATGCTGGAAATGCATTGGAGGCACAGGGCCTCCCTGTCCTTGTTCTGTAGTCCTTTTTCATGTATGGTCTGTATTGTTTTCTGCCCAGGAGTCCATGTGGGACTGGCAGTGCAGCTCTTCCTACTTTTGGTTTGGTGTACAGGCCCTTGGGATACCCTTATGGCACCCATGGGTGTGGGGTGCAACCCTGTGCCTCAGTGTATGTTTTTCTGCACCTGTGTGTGGCCGGCCCACAGAGCAGAGTATGGGCTGGTGGCAGCTCCATTCTGAATTTGCAGGTGCTCTGAGTATCCTTCAATTTGAGATACCCAGGCCTTGCCATTGAAATCAGTGATTCCTGATAGGAGGTTTTCTATTGCCTGTTACCTTGTTTTTCCCAAAGTCCTGGGAAGCCCTGCCTCTGTCCCTTCCTCCTGACTGGCTGTTGGGTGGAAGTTCCATATATGGTATTATGGGGAAGTCCAGGCCAGACTTTCTGGAGCCTTCCCAGTGACTGTATGTTGTGGGTACACTCTTGGGGATGGGACCTGGGTGAATGGAGTGGATTACCGATATGCACTTCTTGCTACGGGTGTCTAGTTTCTGGTATGTGATATACTGTTGGATGGATTGGTTATTTCAGTCTGCCGGAAGGACCTAAGTGGGAACTCCCACTGTTCTTGCTTGGATACATATAGTGATACTTGGAAGTGCGTTGAAAAATCTTGATAAACTTAGTTGATTTAAATATAGGTATATTTATTGTTCAATTATTTTCTTTAGTAGGCCTTTTGAAAACATGTTGTTGTCCAATGCATTTCGGTCTATCTCAGACTTCCTTTAGGGACTATTATCAATGAAAAAAATTAAAAAAGTAAAAATAAATATATAAAATATTCATCAATATATTCATTCAAAAATACACCAACCGTGTATTGCACATTTTACTCAAGGTTAACAGTACTATAATTGTTGAAAAATGTACCTGTATAAATGTTGCTTTAGAACCTTGGCCTTATTCATACATTCATTCTTGTGGAAAAATTCCAATTTCATATTCCACTTGAGTGCTTTCACTTTCATTTGCTGGTGTATAACATATATACTCTTTGTGTAACCATTCGTGTTGAGGTAATCTCTAAATAATAACAAATATTCAATGTACTCAAGTTCTGGTCTTTGCATAGGTTAAGCTTCTGACTGTTAGAGTCTCACCTCCCCAAATGGGGAGTCTTACCTGTTTGAGAACAGTTCTGGAGCAGCAGGGCACCTCGCTCGCGAAGACACGCGTTGCTGGATTCTCTGACTGCTATTTATACTTACAAAATGGCACTGGCACGCAACGTGATGATGTCATCAACGTGATGACGTCATCGCGTGCCGGCGGCCATTTTGGAATCGTAATTCAAGGTAATGAAAGCACTTCAATTGCGAACTGGTGTCTGTGGTGCTATTGTGATATAGATGTTAGAATCAATAATGTTGGTCATGCAATATGTAAAACTCATCTATTCTGAATAGTATTATACATTTCAGTTGTAGACTAATATCCGCAGTGATAATCTGATCTAGATGTTAATAACAATGCTATTCGTGATGCACTTTTAAAAAACCTTTCCTGTATGTGTAATGACGTGATGTCCTCAAACCTGTCGAAGAACCTAAATAGAAATACATCACCTATTTATATTTCATATTAATATGGATATGGGTAAAATATCCAAAAGCTCAGGAAACATTGTTTAACCTTACACTGTGGAAATATTGAGTGTTACAAGCAAATTACCCGCGCATTCATTTTTGAATCAGTTATTACACAAATGTCAAAATACTTACTTCAGTGCCAATTCCAATCTGATACACATACATATGATTTACTTTATACCGCACCAACAGTGTTCACCCTTTTTTCTCGTGGGATCTCGACGATCCGTGGCTCCTGCCTTAAAGGGAGCCGCTTAAGAAGGACCCGTTGACGACCTGACGTCAAGCTCTGCTATTCCAGGTACATTGAGTTTGTAGAACTATTTAGAAGGAAATAAGACTCTTGTGAACAATATATGGACTGGGCTTGTACGATATATCTTTATTTACAGGTTGCTCAGGTGGTGGGATCCTCACCCAGAACTGACTCTGGTGGTAGGGGCCAGTATTCTGCCAATTGTTCTAACCAACCGCTTTCCTCCTATATCTATTGTTGGTTCCCTTTATTAATTGATGTGTGTGAAGTTTGACCAAAGTACAGTTGATGCACTTTAATGAAATCTGATAGTAATTGTGCTACCATGTAGAACTGTGTATATATTTGCTATTGTAGATGAACTGAGCACAAAGGTGTTATTGTGTTTGTGTATATAACCTCAAACCTTATTCATATAAAGACTGCTTTATCACTAACATAGTATGTGGACATTCCTTTGTGGGTGCTTGGGGACCACACTGTACTTAAGAACCAGCCTGCATCACCTCCTGAGAGCTTAAGTCTTGAATGCTCGTCCATATCTACCAAAATAGAGAATCTTGGCTGGGGTCCTCAGTGCCTCTGCTCTGCCATATAGAGAGCAGGAGTGCAGACACTCCCCTCCAGTCTTTACACAGAGTACGTAGGCTTTTTCCTTGCGTGGTGCAGTATGACCACACCATAGAAATGCAGACTTGAGAGTCTGCTGGTGGATGGAAATGAGCAAGGGGAAGATACATGGATGGGAAAGTCGAAAATAGATGCTACAATCAAATGAAGGGAAGAATGCAGTGGGGAACCAAGGTTTTGTGAAAGTATGGGTGCGTGCCAGTCCTGTTAGGTTGATCCTAGTTCTGCAAAAGGGAGGAGGAGGATGTGTCCTTATGTGCTGTGTTTCCAAGGCAGATTTGCCAAATTTTAAGTTAGTACATCATGCAATGTTGGATGCATGTGGGTCTTGAGAGCTTACACAGATAATCCTGAAAGCTTAGTTGATTATTTGCCCCAGGCATCACTATACGTTGTACTCCAGGTCAAATAATGTCTGAGAAAATGGAAGTTGAGTGAGTCTGGTCTGTTGATCCCCATCACCTAAACAAAAGTGCTGTAGAGGAAGAGCCAAATATCCCTACCAGAAGCTCCTCCCTCATGTTGTCTATATGTTGGGAACCGGAATATGCGACATGCGCAGTACCAGTGAGGATGCCTATACCGCAAATAATCCTTGAGACAAGGTATCCATTGAGAAAACCCTATATGCATTCACAAAGAAGTAATGGTCTTCTGGAAAAAAGTCCCGGAAGAAGTATGAAAATCAATGAGAAAGAAGACTGGTGATGTCATACGAAGCAGAACTGACGCATCTAGAAAGGACACAAATGAAGAAGAAATATAGACATTCTATAGGATCTGAGGGTGAGCTTTATAAGAAAAGCAACATTTTGGGATCAAAATGAAGATTGCCTATGCAAAGAAAAACTGAAGAAAATGCAAAGTAATTTTACAATTGTACAGATGCTGTAACGCAAGTAGATGAAGTAATCCTGAGGCTGGCTACGTAGTGAATAGATTGCAGCGATGCACCAATCTATATATATATAAGAGTGTGTAGAATCTGGATGTTCCACAATGCACTTTAGCAAACTTGAACCCTGTGAATGGAAAGGGCTTGAAGTGTGGCGCAGTTGAAAATAGCTGATGGCGAAGGAGAATTCAAGAAAGGCTGGCTGGCCCAGCACCAAGAGTCAGGGTCACGGTGAGCTTGGTTGTCTGTCAAGAAGCTACATGAACGTGAGAAAGAAGCAAACTTCTGGTTGAGGTGTAATGGAAAAACACTGAAAGTGTCAAGAGTTCATCATTTAATAGTATGTTATGCAACGAAAAGCTCGAAAAAACGTGGCCTCCAGTCACATGGTCAGATGGAAATAGACTTTGGGTCGAGCTACACCGAAACCAGAAGATAAGACCATGCCACACTCCCTTTTATTCTCAGGCACAGTGAGCCTCTACAAGGCCGAGTGCAAAGCCTAATTGAATGGCAGACCGCAGGTGTGATGATGGATGGGGGCTAATTAGGTGGGGAGGCATGACCAGGCCAACCCTCCCAGCACCCACCAGGGGTAACCAGCTTGTGTGCTGCTAGCAAGTTAAATATTCCAGAAGGGTACAAGCGTGCCAACCAATTAAAAAGGGCCACGTACTAAAGAGCCCTAGTTTGTGTAACCAATAGGGTGTTGAGTATTAGTATGACACGGAAGATGACTTGCAGTTGGGATGGGCTTAGTGGTCCACCTGACCTAAGAGACCCAATCACAACCCCTGTCAGCATGGAACTTATACCTAGATGTTCCCTTTAAGCCTATCACATCCCCTAGTAGGTTTTCTTAGTTTGCCACGTAGGATGACATCAGTAGTGACACATTTTTAGTATAAGAATGTTGTTTTTTCATGTGATGCTTTGAGAGAAATCGAGCGAACGTCAGTCTGTTGTAACTCCCTGTTTTAGATAACTGTTAATAAAACAGTACTAAGTTTTGCCAACTTCCTGAGTCGGTTTGATTATTGATGAAATAGAAGATGTTGGAAATTTTGAATGCATAGCGATAGCGAAATGGCTGTCTCTGTCATACACACAAGCAGAGACCATTTATGCGCTCTTCTGAGCGCACCAAATAGATGCATGGCACACGATGCACATTCTGTATAGGAGAAATGTTAAATTTGCTAGGAGGTGCGTGACTTTTCTGTTCAATAGATCTCACAGCAGCAAATCATCAATTGTGCCTGCATTCCATGTTTAAAAATTGGATAGTTTCCATAACACCTGAAGGTATTTTCTGACAAGACAGTGAGCATGCAAAATCTTGTCAAGAAAGGAAGAGCTTTTGTGTAGGATACAAAATGTACCCTAGAGTTTGGGGCAGTGGGGCAGTTACAATGGGATCGAGGTCCTGTCCTCAGCAGTTATTAGCATGGCAGGAGTGCAATGATCATGATGGTTTCTAGCAGTGTAGTACTGGTGAGGTTTTGATGCAAATAGACAATGATGGGGAAAATATACTTGCATTTGGATCAAAGGTTCTTTTAGGTGCTGACATTTTTTTTCTGGAATTGAAAAAGACATGTTGGAAGTGAAATGGGAGATCGATCCGTTTAGATGGTGTTCATGGGATGGACACGTTGGCCTCAGAACAGATCACGAGCATCTGAAGAATAGTTTATAAAGAAAGCGATTGGGCAAAGTATCCTATTTCCTTAGGAAGTCGGTTACCAGCTTCCAGGAGTCCTCAGAGCTATCCGTAGTGAGACTGTTCATCAAGATGGCCAAATACAGCAGAAAGCTCCAGACACGACGTAGTGCTATACAGTGAAAAGTGCAGATGATCACACAAATGCATTGAGCCGCCCAAGTTGTTAAGAAGCCGTATTTTTAAATTGGGCCACGTAGGACCCCAAAGGTTTACCAAGAGAGAACAAGTTTTCCAGTGCAATTTTTGGTAACTTGGCAACTAAAAAGATTGGTGAGTGGATGTACATTTTTTCCACGGATTTGATCAAGCGTGGCCACTCCACCCACGGTAAGTGTAAACACGTCATAATTCCCATCCGTGGGATAGAGTCAGCCTAGACATTTTAGGGAAAGGCCACAGTTGAATATTCTATATTACTAATTATGAATGGACCATGTGACACAATGGATGGCCATACAGTTTACTCGAGCAATCAGAACAAGTCATGTGGTCAAATTCATGGATGAGTTATTTTAAGAGAGGGCATTCCGTCCATGCTAGTCACAGATAATGGCCTTCCGTTTATGTCAAAAGAAAATGAGATCTAAGCAGATTCACAAGCTCCTGCGAGGAGAATTATCTCAAATACAGCTTTGTTATCCGCACTTTTAATGCAGTTTATCACTTAAAGACAAATCGGACTGTGGAAAGTTTCAACATGGTCATCAAAGAGAGCATCTATATGGTGCTTTGTAGAGATAGAAAATTGATAGAGAATCTTTCTGTAATTGCCCGCATTTTTCACCACATTCTGTAACGGGGAGCCAGCCATTGAAATGGCAACAGGGCAACAATATCCCAAAACAAGGCAATACCCAACTTGGCTAAAGACAGCCTGCATGTGCATTGATCTCTTTTCTATTGTAGTGGGTGGATTGACTGGGAAACAAGCAAGAACTAAAAGGAAAATATGTTAAAGACCTTAAGATATCAATTGGGGATTGGGTTAAAATCAAATGATCAATTAGGATCAAGTGGTAACAGCTTGTTTGCACCACGGCAAGTTGCAGAAAGGTGTCACCAAGCTGTCAACATTTCAGACAGGTGGATGTGGAATTGTGGCAGAGTGTTGAAGGCTGAAGGATAGGCTGCTAGGCCAGACGGAGGTACCTGGAGGAAATTGAAGGGTGTTACTGGTATGGGTGTCCCCTGTATTATTCTTCAGCAGCACTGGGAAAGTTGCTGCAGAACCTACCACATGTACCGGGAACCCATCTTCCAAACCGCTGTTGAACCGGTCTGCTTGTGTGACTGCCATCTTACTGCTGCAAACCAATTTATTTATACGCACAGTCCGTTCAATCTGGTATACACCCAATAACTGACAGGCACTGTGTGACTACCTAAATGCACCCTTAAAATGACAGACTGTGCAGTTGCAGGCCTCAACGAACAGCATAGTGATTTTGTGCTATGTCAAATTCTACATCTTTGTGGGGAACCAGCTGGTCTTCCATAAATATTATCTACATCCTTGTTAAAGCCTATCCTATGGGAGCTGACTCCCTGGTAAAGTACAAATGTTATTATCCTTTCACATTTTGCCCTGGTATGCCCAAATAATAGCCGGAATACCTTCAGAAGGTCTAACATGGGACTAATAGCCTGACCAAAGTAAAGAACAGAACTAGAAAGACCAAGAGTGGAAAGCAAGAAATTAAGAAGAGAGTGGTCAACAGTATCGAACGCCGCAGTAAGGTTGAGGAGAATAAGGATAGAAGAAAATGTAGAATATCGAGCAGATAGGAAGGCATTAGAGACATGTAAAATAGGAGTCTCTGAGGGGCGATATCCAGACTCAAGAGGTGGGAGAAGATCAAGAGGATTAAGGTAAGTAGATACTTGAGAATAAGCAGCACACTCAAGAAGTTAAATGGGAATGGGAGAAGAGAGATAGGTCAAAAAATAGCAGGAACCGACAGGTCCAGAGATGGCTTTGTTAGATTCCGAAGAATGAGTCCATGAGTACAAAAAAGAGAGGGGAAATAGGAGTTAGAAAAAGAAGAATTAATAAGAAAAGTTAGATATGGAAGAAAGAGAAGATAGATTAACGGAATAAGAGTCGAAGGAAGTGGATCTGAAGGAGAAGCCGTAGGATGAGCATGGCCAAGGAGACCAGAAGTATCAGAATCAGAAAGTGGGGAGAAGAAAGATAAAGAATGAGAGAAAGGAGTTAGAGGAGAGGAAGTAGATGAGGTGGCAGGTGAAGGAAAGGAAAAGCATAGATTAGCAACTTCAGATGTAGTAGAAGTAGTTAGCTAAGTCAGAGGATGAAAGAGATGGAGGAACAGATGAATCAGGGCGCCTACGGGAGCGAATAGTGTGAAGAAGTTGGAAAAGATGACGAGGATGATGAGAAATGGAAATAGTGAGCTCTGAAAAGAATGATTTCTTTTAAAGCAAGTAGAGAAAGATTATAGGATGAGTGGAAGAAGGAATGTATAGAGAGATCATAAGAAGAACAAGACTTTTTCCAGTGCCGCTCATCTTTTCGTAGGCGGCAAGCCAAGTGAAATAAGATCCGGAGTAAGCCAAGGTTGGGGAGAATTGCCAGTAGGCGAAAAAGGGCAAGAAGGATAGGAAGAATCAAGTGTGGATAAGGATGGCAGAATGGACAGCCCTTGTAGCTTCGTCAGGAGGAAGAGAAGCAAAGGTAGAGCTAGATGGAAGAGAAGAATTAAGTGAAGGAATAAAAGAAGTCAAATAAAAAGAACAGAGATTACCACGAGTGAAGATCGGTGTGGAAGAAGGAGTTGGAGGGAGAGTAGGGGCAGTAAGTGAGAGTAGTTAAAGAAGTAAAAAGGATGGGCAGATACAGGATCTGTAGGAGAAAGTGAAGAAAGGATAAGATTGAGACAAGAGCCAGATTGGTGAGAGGGAGGAGAAGGAAGAAGACATAGGTGGTATAAAACAACTAATGACATCAACGAAGAATTGGTGGTAAAAAGAGGAAAACTGAAATTACCAAGAAGAAAGAAAGGTGAAGAAAAAGGAAGAAGAGAAGGTAAAAGAAGATCAAGATGGTCAATGAAATCAACAGTCGGACTAGGTGATTGATACACAGCAGGAAGTGAGACTGGAAAGCGGTTACAGAAGGAAGAGAAATTATATTCAAAGAAAGGGAAAGTCGGAATAACTGAAGGAGGAGGCAAAGGGGTCCATGAAGAGTAGAAGAGAATACCAGTGACCCCACCATACCCAGAAGGGCAAGAAGTGTGGGGAAAATGGGTAGAGGGAGTATGGAATAATGCACGAATAATAGTATTGTAATCCAAGTTTAGTAAGGCAGAGAAAGTGCAAGTAGCAGCAAAAAAAATAAATCAAGAACGTAGTGAGCCTTATTGCAACCAGAACAAGCATTAAGTAGACCGAAGTTGAACAACCGTGTGCATCAGAAGAAATAGGTGGAAAGCAACGACTGGAGCAGACACAGGTATGAGTAGATAATGGCTAAGGAAAAGAGTGATGCAAAACCCTGGATGGAATAGGGCTAGTCATTAAGAAAAAATAAAGTAAGAATTAGGTATGGAAAGCAATTTCTGGCAGTCTGGCACATGATTATGTTGCAAACAGGAATTGACAATGCCCTTAGATAGTTGCCCTTTGAGTGGGATGCCCGGGGCTAAAGACGCCCTAGAAGCACTTCCTGAAGTAGCGGTCATGTGACGGACACGTGACTGTACCAGCACAGCACATCAGGGGGGTGAGGCCAGACAAGGGTCCCTTCAGCAGCAGCGACAATGAGGCTGTGCTCTAGCACCTTGAAGCATCTTCTTTGTGCTAGATGGAATTACCAGTAAATATCACAGACCAAATAACCGGACAGACCAAAGGAAGATGGTAAAATACTGCTTTAATCTCAATGAAAGAAAGTGATACTACAGCTATCAAAGTAGATGCTCACACATAGTTATTTGCTTGTACAAAGTTTATATACTTTCACATACATCATTTACGTGGCATTTCATAAAACCTATCACCCAGAGAGTTTGGAATTGGGGAACACATCTACTTATAGAAGTGCCCCTTGTCTGTAGGACACACCATTAGCTACTTCTACATACGTCACATACTAATTATAGCAGAGAATATGGCGGCAGGCTAATAACTGCAGAATTATGAATGAAAGTGAGTGGCAGGCCTTTTGATTGCTTGGCAACCCTATCCAACCTTGGACTTTCAGTTCCTTAGCAGACTGTGAACAGAACAAAACCTAGGTGCTCAAGCTGCATCAACTTGTTCTCTTGTTTTCCTCAATTAGTCCATTGCATTTCATCGACCTGATCCTTAGCCAAGGTCTATCGTTTATAGTTGATCTTGTAGTCTGCTCACTGTTCTGGGACATTCGAGGGAGTGTGAGCACACCACTTTCTTAACTCCAGCAGAAATATATCTGACGCACATGGTCTGTTCATTCGACTCCCTTTGCGCCTTGCACCCATCTCTCGAAATAGCCTCCTTAACTTCAAGACAACGTACTACCTTATTCTGCACATGAAAACAGCTTCTGCATTAATTCTTAAATTTTCAATCCTAGGCTCATATTTTTCGGTAGCTGGGTTTATTCTTTAACACGGACCATCGTCTATTTTCTTTCAATGGTCATCCAAAATGTTATGCATATACCTCTTTTTAGCAAGCTTCTATGTTTTTCCTCTACCTTGCATTACAGCGTATGTACAGTTATTGGTCAGCAAGTTACTTCATCTTTTTATTTGCACGATTATTTCATTTTTTTGGTACATGTTTCTTTTCGTGCTTCAGTTACATCATCAGTCTTTAGTATTTTCATATCGTTTCAACATAGGTTCATATATTTTCTTCATGACATAATTCTGTTATCGTCAGACTTTTACTTAGCGTTCATCCATAATTCCCATATCCGCATTCTGGCACTTTGGCAGTGGGCATTCTTCATAGCAACTTCCTCCCACTGTCTCAACATAAGGGTATCTTCTGCATGGCTGTCTGAGTTCATATCATCTTTCATACAATCGACGCGGTATGGACATGTTGCATAGACTCGTGCATGGGTTCCCAATTGTAGCTCTTGGTTTGCTACTCAAATAAGATGGTGGTGAGGAGGTGGGAACTAGAGAAGAGGCAGGATGGCAGGCAGGGGTCAGCCACCAGATGAAAAACTGTTCAGGAGGTGAGGTGGGCAAAGCAGCGCACACTGTGATGAATCTGGCAATGTCATCACTGCTTTCCCGGGGAAACCCTCCCCTCATGTGGCCAGGGTTAGGCAGCCGCTACCTGACTCTGACCCTGGGGTGACTATCTGTGGGAGGACCGCTTGAGGGAGGACAACCCTCATAGAGAAACAGAGTAGACTTGCTAGGCCAGAGCAGACATTTCCCTGTTTCTTTAGGCTCTGGTAACACCAGCTTGTCTCCCTATTCCTGTATGGTATACTTTAGTGTGGGTGCAGAACCTCCAGTCATGACCATCACCAACTGTATTTACATTCCCCATTGCTTGATAACACTTAGACGCGGGCGAGGACTTATGGTAATGAAGATCACTAGAACCGGAAAACAAACGCCACGCTCTAGTTGTTGAAAAAAGGTTAACAGGTGCCAGGACATTTAAAAACACCAAACCGGGGGAGAAAGGGAGACTCACTTCTCCCTCTGTTGGTTTGGGACACCGAAAGAAAGCAGCTGCAGTGCTGAGCAGAGAAGCTGCTGGAGGTGCCATCCGGGGAAGTCTAGAAGTGGAAGGTGTGCTGCGCTTGTTCCAAGGGCAGCGGGAGCTGTAGGGGGAAGGAGGAGGCCAAGCAGGAATCGAAGAGCAGACGGGACACCCTCCCAGCCAGCACGCTAGCTGGACCAAGGATAGTGAGATGCAAGGGACGCCGAAGCAGCTGACAGAAACCGGTCAGGCAAGAAAGCAAGGTTGGGACACGGGCGCTTCATGGCGGATGCCACACACTGTCGATAAACCTGGTAAGCCTAAAAAAGGGAGCTCAGACACCGGGGAGATTAAGCAAAGAGACTAAGACAAATGAAGAGGAGTCACTGACCGAATATATGAAAAGTATAATTAAAGAATCTTGGAACTATATAAAAGAGTCAGTGATTACTGATGAGAAGCACAAGTCTGGTACCAACACCCAAATACTCAACCAAATAAGTCCTGGCAGGAGAGTAAACCAGGCATACAGCATGTCTGGGACCCCCACCCAATTGACCACACAAGAAAGTCCTGACAGGAGAGTAAAACAGGCATACAGCGAGTCTGGGACCTGCAGCCAATCAAGGTTTCTAAATTTTGAAAAGGGGGAAAGCAGATTCCCAAACTTGTGGAATCTAGGGGAAGGGAGTCTCCTTCTTCTTCTTGCTGTTGTCAAATCAAGAATGCTCAGGGGATAAAGCATATACCTTGAGCCTGTACATTGTGAAATTGTGAAGTCTGTGAACTGTGGAAAGTCAAGAAACCTCAGGGGAAGAAGCACATCCCTTGAGCCTGTGAATTGTGAAACTATGAAAAGTGTGCAAACGTTCAGGGGAAGAAGGATACTCATTGAGCCTGTGAATTGTGGAACTGTAAAAATCTCAAGGAATGGGTTATACACATTAAGATTGTGGAATGGTGTAACCCAAAAGGAGATCAAGAGAGAAATCATATATTTTCATTTGACGAACCGGAGGAAATTAGGAGGAAGAGTCACCCCCCCTTGAGATTGTGGAGTATGATAATGTGAAAGTGAAGAACATTGAACACATAGAGAAATCCAGGGGAATGGAAGAATCCCTTTCACTGGTAGAACTTTGTCAGTTTCTTTTACAATTTGGAACTTTATGTTGGAACTTTGGGAATGAGCTGCAGGTGCTCAGCTAAAAGACATTTTCCCCTTCACATTATATTGAGTTTACGGTGTGAAGGTCTGGTTAGGACTGTGGATACAGGACAGAGAATTTGTTCTTTTGGACACTCTGACACAAACGTTCCTTAGTTTTATTGAGGCAGGGAAACCCCTCCTAGAGTTAGGGTTAGGTAGGATTTCCCCAACCCTCTCTTTAATTGTATCAATAAAACTCTTTAACAATCACCATAATGCCACTGTGCTGGGCCTTACTCTTGTTCCCTTACAACACCCACACAGAGCGCAGAGTCTAGGCTCAGGGAGCCTTCCTGAAGTAGTGGTCATGTGATAGGCACATGACCGCACGAGCACTGTACGTCGGGGGTGGGGCCAGTCACGGGCAGCCGCATCGATCATGAGGCGGCCAGGAGAGAACTCCAAAGTTTGCAAAGTGCCTGCATGAAGTGGAGGATACAGTTTCGAGCAGGCTAATGAGCAAGAAATGCTATGATGATGCATATAAGACCGAGAATCGCAAATAGAATCTAACCTCGATATGATACAGGACATAGAAAATACATCAAGGGAGAATAACAGCAGGGTCCATAGTGTCCCTTGTCATGTGGAAGACACAGAACTGGAGGAGTTTATTCAGGACTTGTTGAGGAGTATCTTGAACCTCGTAGAGGATTCTTAGATATGGCTTCATCACACACATAGGGTCTCATCACAAGTCTGGCGGTAATCTGGTGCAATTACCGCTGAGCAGAAATAGTGTTACTGCTGGGCCGTGGAGCAGAATTAGCGCTGCATCACAACCTGGTGTAAATGCTGAAATAAGGGCTACTGCTGAGAAAGTGGCGCTAATAGCGCTGGTGGAAAGTGCGACACCGCCGGAACGTGTCCCATCGCAGCAGCCATTTTCGAAAACACAATCCATTAGCCATCCCGTCCTGGTAAGAAGCAAAAATGTCCAAGGAGAGGGTAAGAGGCACATCGCCTGTGCAAACCGAAATTTAGCAAGACGGAGCTGGTGGTCCTCACAGATGAGGTGATTACCCACTGTGAGGAACTCTATGGCATCCGCCAACAGAAAACACTAGGCAGCAGAAGACAGCCATCTGGAATTCCATCTGCCAGAAGGTCACAGCAGTTTCAAGCATACCCCATGATGGAGAGGACTGCCGCAAGCTGTGGAATGACCTGAAGGTCACCGTACAGGGACTGCTGTCCCAACACGGCCAAGAGTCCCTGGCGACTGGAGGAGGCACTGTTGAGCCACTGCTCCTCACTGCCTGGGTGGAGAAATGCAGCATGGTGCTACATATCGAAGGGATAGAGGGAGTTGGCGGGTGCCACAAGCAAGGAGGCGAGTGAAACCCCCAACACAAATGCATGCATAAATGACAGCCCAGCATAAGATGCCCTAGTGGATAGTGACACAAGTCGGCAGACCCTGAATCAGGGGATGCCAACAGGGCAGAGTGACGGAGTGGCACATCAGCCACCTTCCACAGCAGCCATGGGGCAGGGCACCCCTGAGCATCACACCACACCCCTACTGGCGTACCCACATGTTGCGTGCCCAGTAGGCCTGCCCCAGCATGGACACCCTGCCCTACCCACACCAATGCCAAAGACCAACTGTCCATGTGTCACACACCCTTTGCTACAAGCAACCCCATGACGATGGGCCCACATGCATCCCCCATGACCAACCATGCCAATTTTTCCATATCTGTGGGGTCACACCCTGTACCATAGCAATTGTGTCTTGAATGGCAACACATGTGGGGGAACCATACCTGACAGCATTTCCTTTGTCCCCTACAGGCACACATGCATCACCAGAGGCATCAGAGGAGGAGATGGAGGTTGCAGGTTCATCGGAGAGTGGTGCTTCCAGGCCCTCAAGGTCTTCCACCAACGCCACCAGCACCCTGCGAAGGCCGACACAGACAACACCAAGGTGGATGTCCCAGTGCGTTATGCTGCAGCAGAGCAGGGCCAAGGCAATGCCCACACCACCGGCCACCAGGAGTAGTGCGTGGAACACTGCACCCACACCCACAGCCGGATGCACAGACACTGAGGCTACACATGCTTGCAGGGCGACTGAGGAGCCACATGTACCAGCCTGGTGTCACCACCTGCCAAAGGACCACACTCCCCAGAGAGCCCTTCACACCACCGTGCCAACGCTCCCCAGAGAGACTTCCACGCTGCCAGCAACAATGCTCCCCAGAAGCCACCAGCACACACAGACACCAGAGCCGGACTTTGATATTCCCTCATATGGCTCCCCTGAATCCATCCTATGGCCGGTGCAGAGCCCCTCGCCCACACAACACACTGCAACACGCAGCATGCTGTTGCAGAGGCTCGAGGACATGGAGTGCAGACAGCAGGAGATGGAGGAGGTTGCCCACGCACACTCTGCACACCTGCAGGCTATTAGGGGCAGCATCCAGGGGGCCACCCGCAGGTATATGCATGCCATGGCATGGAACAGTGCCAAAACAACAGCCAACATGTCCACCCTGACACTGTACGCCCAACGGGTCAGGGAAATGACAGAAGGCATCTCTGCACTGGCAGAGGACATCCGGCAGAGGACAGAGGTGCAACACCAGCAAAACATGGGAACAGGCTCCCTCCCATCCAATTCAACCACTCCCACAGAGGGGTCACAGCAGGGCACGCTGCTGTGACAGTCACAGAGCCTCATGCGCCTGAAATCACCAGGGGCTGACAGGAGGGGGGGGCACGATTGTGAAGGACTCTGGGACACTGATTGCCATGAGTGGCTATACTGGGAAGTTGGTGGTGGGAGGGGGGATTGTGCGATGGGGAATTGGTGGTGGGAGGGGGGATTGTGTGATGGAGAGTTGGTGGTTGGAGGGTAGGGGGATTGTGTGATGGGGAGTTGGTGGTGGGAGGGGGAGGGGGGAATTGTGTGATGGGGAGTTGGTGGTGTGAGCGGGAAGGGGGATTGTGTGATGGGGAGTTGGTGGTGAGCAGGGGAGGGGGTATTGTGTGATGGAAAGTTGGTGGTGGGAGGGGGGAGAGGGGATAGTTGGGGCACATGATTACATAATAAAATGTTTCACTACATCAATGCGAGGACATTCCTGATTGTGTCATTGTCTTGTTTATTGTTTCAGTGGTGTCACACAGTTGTGCATGGCTTGTGCCATGTGAAGGTGTCAAAAGAATGTGTCCATCAGTCCCTGGAGTGCCAATCTCCCATTCCTCATGTCATCACAGGCACTGCTTCCTCATCCTCTGGCAGTGGCATGTCCACATCAGGGAGTAGAGGTTCATTTCTCCTCAGGCAGATGTTGTGCAGCATAGCACACATGTGCACAATTTTTAACACTTTCTCTTCAGGGTACATCAAGGCTCCACCAGAGCAGTTGAGACAGCGGAAACCTGCCTTCAGGGGGCCAGAGGTACACTTGATGCACACACAGGACCTTCTGTGAGCGTGGTTGTAGGCAATATCCAGCAGTGTTTGTGGATCATGCACAGGGGTTATGGACAAGGGCAGTTGTGGGGATCCGGAGTCACCTGCATAGGGGGAGGCACAGTCATTAGACACAGGGTAGGGTGTGGCAGTGGGCACACACTATATCAGTTCTATGTTCTACTTGTGCATTCACATGGACCTTCAGGTCACGGCATGAGTTTATTCCATGTCTGTGTATGCAGTGTCACTCGCGTCATGCATTGTTGGTGCTACACATGCACCCAGTTCCCTTGCAACAGATGTAACAAAAGGTGCCTGTCGGTGACATGTGCAGCAGACATGGTGGCTGTCATGTGGCAGTGTATTTCCATCATGCATGTGGCATGCTGGGTACCCTATGGGCCCTCCCGGGGCATGTCTTGGCAACGGGTGGGCATTGTGGGCTGGTTGCACATGGCTGCATGGCTGTGGTACTGGCAGGGTTTTTGTTGTGTGTCTTTTGTCAGTATTGATCTGGGTAGCACATGTTGCATTATGGTACCTGTGGTCATGTTGATGTATATGGTTGTTGCGGTATGTGTACTACTGCTTCTCCATGCAGGTAAGTCAGACATGTGCCTGCTCCCTGGCCTGTTCTGTAACAATGGTGCATGAGGGGGTGAGGTACAGATTTCCCATTAACTTGTCACGCCATCCTTTGTGTAGTCATTTGCACCCCCGCACGCATTTGGACATGTGCTTCACAGTGCATGTGTGCTGGTTTATCTACACACCCACTATCCCGGTCCATTGTCCTCTGTGCCTCTCCATGTATCCTGACAGTGTGCGGTTTCCGTATGAACATGGCATTGTGGGTGGAACCAGGGTAGCAGGCACAGCAGTGGGTGTGGTACAGGTTGGGGTCACAGGTCACCTGCACATTCAGGGGGTGGTTGTGCTTGCGGTTTCAGTATATTGCTTAGTGGGCCTGAGGGGCTACCCGCGCAAGATGGGTACAGTCCGGAGCAGCAATCACATTTTGAGTTTGAGCACTGGCACTGTACTGTTCTTTAATGGCATTGACTTGGGCTGGGGTGGTAGGCATTGGGATATGGTGTTGCACTTGCCACAGGAGGGCTTCAAGCACGTGCCCTGTTGAGGCAGTAGAGAGTGGCCAACTGGCTGTCAGTGAGGGTCCAGGGTGAGGACCTGTAATAGCGCTGGCTGTGATAGCTCCGGTTGATTTTACAGTCAAAGGTATTAGCGCCAGCTCATGATCCGACAGAGCAGTATTGGCAGCGCTAATACTGTTACCGCCATTTTTAAGGGTTACCGCCAGACTTGTGATAAGGCTCATAGTTTGTTCAACTTATCAGGAAACCAAGAAGTTGACTCTAGATAGCTTAACACGTGTTCATTTCTTCCACATGAAGGACAAAATAATGTCACATGCTAGAAAGCTAAAGTGTATTCAATTCTGCGATGCAGAAATTCCCCTGTTCTACGATTTGGCTCCATCCACTCTAGCTAAGAGTAGTAGGAACCCGTGGATGGTTGCTGTTTGGCTGCGTTGTAAAGTCATTGCACACAAACGGGGCTATCATTTTAGACTTATCTCCTCCGACAACGACCGCTGTGGCAAGCCTAAAGGACTCTGACCAGAGGACATGTTTTCACACACACTTTATTTAACTTAAAAAAGCTCCTCTCTAGCCTTACTACTAAAGTTCCCTTTCTATAAAAAATAAACTAAAGTGCTCATCAATAGTCCAAAAGTAAACAAATTCCTCAGACCAAACCTATCAACTAAACTGACCCCACAACTTACATAAAAGAAAATTACGTAGAGGGCCTTGCACGCTGAGTGTTTCAGCACAAACTCTCTCAGGCGTCCCAGGAATCCCTACTGATTTTGGATCCAATATTTATCTGTTATTACAGGTTTTTCCTTACTTGTCAGTTCTCGTCAGTCTATAAAAGTTCATCAAAAGTTTCCTCAAGTTCACCAAAGAAAGTCTCAATTCCTGCAAAAACAATAGGTCGAAATCTTTTTAGGTGCAGGGATTTTTCCCTGATCCCACCCTCTCTACCAGTTGGGTTGGCTCCCCCACTTGATTTATGTGTTAGGTGCCTCTGTGCTCCCCTTTTATTTGCCCAGCATTCGTTTTTTTTAGCCCTTTGCCCCTCTTGCTCCATTGGGTTCCTCGTTCCCACTGTCTCATTTGTTTCCTTGGGGTACAGGTAACCCCTCTTTCCGAATGGCTCTCTTAATTCTTGTGTGTCCCTATGACCTTTCCCAAGAATTGTACTAGTCAGGTTTCTCCGGTTCCTACAACCCTCCTTCTTAGGTAATTTTCTCTCTTTCTCCAGGCCTCCTTGGCTCTGGTATGGGGATGGGGCAATCCTTCTTTCTTTCCCTCTTGCTCTTTCCTCTCTCTGCCTCCATCCGACCTGGGTAACCCACATACCACATACCTTTGCTCCAGTGAGGGTCCGTCTCCTCAGCAGCGGTGACGTTCTCCACAGCTTTCCCTTCTTTTTTTCTGGACACGAGCAATGGTTGCGTTCCACTTGTCTCTGCATTTGCTCGCTCATTGGCTCTCAGGTTGGGAGCGGAGTATTCACTCCTCCCTTGGTTCCTGGTCTTAGCACCTGTTTGCAGGCCCTGGGCCGACCAGGTCTGGTGCGTGGTCGAACCAGCAGGTAAGGCTTGTAATGTCTGAACTTTGGGATTTTGTCAGCAGCAGCAGTGTTCCAAAATGCTGTGAGGGGTGCTTCAACATATTGGTGTTCGCTGGATCTGAAAGAAAGCATCTGGAACGACTGGAAAAGGTGCTAGAGAGGATCATCTCACTTTGTCTGACTTTGCACAGGAGGTTTTTGGATTTGTGTTCCAGGAGGGAGGTATTTTGGTAGATCCAGCCAAGATCAGAGACATATATGAGGCCTGGGCCGCTGAGAAGGAGTCAGAAGTTCAGAGTTTTCTTGGGATGGTCACTTATAGTGGGAGGTTTATAAAGAACTAACCTACCCTCTCTGACCCCCTTTGAAATCTCACTAAAAAAGACAGTACCTGGCAGTGGACACCTCTGGAACAGAACACGTTTGATGACATTAAGCGGGCGCTCATGGCCAACAGAGATATGTAATTTTTTTTACCACAGAAAGAAGATGGAGATTGTGGTGGATGCCAGCCCATTTGACCTGGGGGACTTTCTGACCCAACCAGACTCGAAGATGGGGGTGAGACCAGTGGCATATGCCAGCAAGGCGCTATCAGACATGGAACAGAGGTATTCGAGATCGAAATGGAGACGTTGGCGGTGTTGTGGGGCTTTCAGCATTTTCATCTGTATGTTTATGGAAAGCCAGTAACTGTCATTACGGATCACAAGCCACTGATTCCCATCTTGCTTTGGTCCACATCCAAACCTTCTGCCAGGATCGAAAAATGGTTGCTGGCCTTGCATGAATATGATGTCGACCTCATATACAGTCCTGGCCCTGATAATGCAGCAGACTATTTGTCTCGACACCCCATGCTAGGAACAAGAATAACGAGTCAAGGAGAGGAGAACGCTGAAGAGTTTGTTCAGTTGGTTGCAGAAGCTGCCACCCCCAACTCGATGTCACTGAACAAAATGAAAGCAGCTTCGGAAGAGCATGAGTGTTTTATGATCATTCAAGGGGCTGTAACCAGTGGCGACTGGAAAGGCATGCTAGCCATGCTAGCAAAATTGGATAGATGCACTCATGAATCACACGTGGCACTGGAGCAGCTATGGAGAATACGGAGTGAGCTTTCGTTCACTGCCGATGGGCTAGTGTTGAGAGGGTCCAAGATGGTGGCACAGTATCAGCTGCAAGTTGGTGATGATGTTCTGGTGCACTCGAGGCCCCCACGAGGAAAGACGGCCCTCTCTCACGGGCCTCACGAGCCTCACGAGCCTCATCCCTTCCAAGTGGTGGATGTAAAAGGTTCCCTGATAACAGGATCTGGTGGCCAAGACACAGTCACAAGGAATTCCAGTTTCTTTACGAGGCTCATGGGCTCGCCACAGGGCTGTCCAGTGACACAAGGTAGGAGAAGTGAGTGTCAAGCCCCGAGGATGGACGAATTGAGTGAGGATGCAGAGGACACTGCCCCTCACTTGGAAAGTGGTGAAATTGCTGAAAGTGAGCGAGAAGGAGGGGAACACATAATGGAGAGCGTGATGGAGCCAGGACAGGAGGGAAGATACCCGTTGAGAGGGCTTCAACGCGTCAGCCCACATACCTCCAAGAGTATGAGATGTCTGGATGAAGACCAGAGGGAAACAGCGAGTGAACTTTGTTGACAGTATCATGTTATTGTTTGTGTGTGGTTTTTCAGTTGTTAAGGAATAAAAGGAATGTGTTGTGTGTCCCCTTTAAGAGGTGGTGACGGAGCACATCATCGTGCTCTCTAAATAAATTGGGCATCCCACATCGGCACAGGCCAGAACAAGGCCCTGCGGTTATCGTCTAGAGCTCCAATCTTCACAAGGATAGCAGACCTTCACAGAGACCTGGACATCGAGATGTTGGACGAACATCTAGCGAAGCTGAGTAAGAACTTCTGCCAGGGACTGGATTATCACCCGAACCCTCTAATCAGAAGACTCACTGCCACCACTGCAAACCCCTTTGACCGCTACCCACGGCCCATCACGGCGAAGACCCAGTGAAACCAGCCCTACTGTGACAAGTCCACACAGACCAAGAAGAATCCTAACCCACGACTACATACTCAACCTGAGAAGATGGAGTAATGAGGCTCAAGCTTCGGTATCCAAAAATCATCGCTGATGGATACAAATCTATCAGCAAGAAGAAGACAGACAGCTCAGCACAGGCAGGTCACGAAGCAGACTGCTGTCTCTGTGCATTATTTCTAACAGTGCACTGTTCACTCTCCCCCAATTCAGTTTTCAGGAAGTGACGGTGCTCAGCTGAACACCGGCAAACACTGTCACAAATTAAGCAATGCATACGTTGCTGTGAGTAAATGCGTATGCCCAGACGTGGGACTTGAGCTAAGGGTCCCTACACACAAAGCTGGTCATTGGGCCGTATTTTCCCAGATCTGGGATCTGACAAGAAATGTCTCCTGGGGTCTCAGAAATCTATGTGCACCTTTTATGGGTTTTAGTACTGTCGAAACCGGGATTCAAACTCATGTTGTTGTGACCTAAGTCAGGAGACTTATCCTCAAGACCACTTGAATTTTTGCTCAGAGACTGTGGAAATATGCCTGTTAGGAATGTACTCTGCAGAACATTTTTGAGTACAGCTTTGTAGGTTTAAAAAGTGCACACCTTTTATACTTTGCTTGCAATATTATAGGAAACGCTCATGCTCTTTTGAGTGATTGTGCAGATGTTAACGATTTAGCTCCTAAAAGGGAAATGTTTTTATGGGTGGGGGCTGAGAAAAATCTCCTGACAGCCCCACCCACCCCTGAAGCGCCCCCACACTCCCCAGATTTAAAAATGTTCCTTTCCAGCACTGCCTACACACCCAAGGTACACCTCACTGAAGAGCGACCCCCAATGAGGTTGAAGCTTGCCTGGGCTAGCTAGGGCGTCTCTTGCAGAAGGGATGGGAACTAGAAGTTTTAACATGGACTGGCCCTGTCTTTCCTCTTCTCGGAGGGCATAAAAAGGGACCGTTTTGACAGCTGTCCAGAGCAGCCCCGTTTCTTGGCCCGGGGCGGGGCGGTCGACGGCCTGGGGTGCAGAGCTAAATAGCTCAGGAGGTGGGTGCAGTAAGGGGCTATACCCAGAAAGCTGCTTCTGGGCTTGCTGGACAGCAGATTTAAGCAGCGTTCTGTGCCGGTGAGCACACCTCTGCGATGTGCGGCTGGATGTGCGGCTAGCTGCTCGACTTGTGGATGTATCAGTTAGCTGATCAAACCCATGCATTCTTCAAAGAGAATTAACGTGGCACACAGAACAGTTTTAAACTATTTTCTTTATGTTTATGTCTCTTTATTTGACACACCAAAACGTTATATATATATATATATATTCAGTGAAAAAAACTTTGTTAAAGGGACGTTATGGTTCCAAGTAAAACCGAAAAACCCTTGAAATTCGCCAGTTATGGTAAGCTAAGCAACCATAACTCACGCCACCACCGTGCACTGCTAAGACTAACACCCAGGACATCAAAGATGACATCACAAATGTCATTGATGACATCACTGATGACATCACATGTGTATGTACTTCTCATGAAATATGTGTAGAAGGGATTCTTATTATGTTGCGAAAAAAGTGTCAAGAATCATTGCAAGAAATATACCCTAATAAGTGCATTGAACGATGCATTGATATAAATAGCATCCTATTATGGGGTTCTATCTAGTATACTAAGCTACTCATACAGAAACATAACATTGTGTGCAGAGTACAAGATGAAGGTATGATATTCGTAATGTTAATATGTTGAATAATGAAATGATAATTGTTTTAATAGATTTTTGTGTACTGTGAAATATGTAATAAGTAGCTAATAAAACCCATGTATTACATAATTGCATTACTATAGACAAAACACAAAGACACAAGAACACATACCAATATGGGTATATACAGGGAAAGTGAAGTTAGCAAAAAAGCACAAGTAGTAGCAGAAACAATTCATAACTTAACTGATTAGTTTCATGCAAATAAATGATTGCTCTGTTTCAAAGCTGCTATTTACCCTATGTATATGTATCACTTGATGTGATTGGACCCTAAGGAAAGTAGTGTGAGTACAATGTATACAAATATGACCATATACAGGGAAAGTCCAGCCATAAAAAAAAAAAACTATCAGAAAGTGCTCATAAGTCTAGTGATTATCTTTATGCACAAAAAGGATTGCTGTCTTTCAAGCTTGTGTTTTCCCATATGTATATGTTTCATATGATGTGACTGTACTCTAAGGGAATTACTGTAAGAACCTACTAGAAGGATATTTCTACAAATAAAATAAAATTCTTAGTTTCTGACTGTTACTGAAGAAAACCATGTGGCCTAGATATGTCAGCAAAAGAAAAAGTAGTGAGCCAGACATGTGATGTCATCAATGACATTTGTGATGTCATCTTTGATGTCCTGGGTGTTAGTCTTAGCAGTGCACGGTGGTGGCGCGAGTTATGGTTGCTTAGCTTACCATAACTGGCGAATTTCAAGGGTTTTTCGGTTTTACTTGGAACCATAACGTCCCTTTAACAAAGTTTTTTCACTGAATTTCATAGGTTTTTAGTAGCGCAACTTAACCATAACGTCCCTTTAACAAAGTTTTTTTCACTGAATTTCATAGGTTTTTAGTAGCGCAACTTAACCATAATGACTTTGACTTTATATACATGTCATATGGAACTGACTAGATCTCTTCTTATGAACTTGATGTCCGCAAACTTATTTAATGTTCGCAGACATGTTCGGAGAACAGTACCACTACCTAAAAACTGTGGGGGAGGGGTGGTGGAGTATGTTTGATTGTTATATCATAACATAGGAACATTTAACAAATTCAAAAAGCAGCACACAAACACATTATCAGGCCGATTCATGGAATAATTAGCGCGGCGCAAGTGGCCAAAAACGTGCGGCGATTCGCAGTGGAATAGCGAAAATCGCAGTGCAAGTGCGAAAATCGCACGAAAAGCAGCGCACATCGATGCATGGAAGGCCGTGCGCGAGAAAACCATCGGATGTGCGCTAAAAAAGTGTGCGGCGCACGTTGGCGCACAGGCCATCTAACGGCGTGCGCCAGGTCACAGCGAAAATCGCACAGGCCACAGCGAAAATCGCACATAGCGCGGCGCACACAACAAAAGTAGGCGGAAGACGGGGCGTAACACTCGGAATGGGGAACAACTTGCCAAAATGTGGGCGTCACGGGGGAAGTACAGGGTGCAAGTGCGCGGAACGCCCACACGCTCGCCTACAACACGTATTCATGGAATCGAATAGGGCAAAAAAGCGCACGGTCAAACCAGCGCACAGGCACAAACACGACCGCCACAAGAAAGCAGGCGGTAGCGTCTCTGCGCCTGTGATAAATTTGCACCAACAAATGGCACCTATATACAGCTATGATGAATGTCCTATACTGTGGCCCTCCAGGACAAATGACGTGCAAAGGGGTACCCACAAACATGGACACCCGCTGACTGAAAAATAACGTGTGCGTGTATTCCGGGGTGCGCGGGAAGTTTCACACGCGATTTGGCAGGGTACGTGGATTTTAGGGGTGCGCGGGAAGTTCCACACGCGATTTGGCCGGGTACGTGCGCGGGAATTTCCACACGCGATTTGGCTGGGTACGTGGATCTCAGGGGTGCGCGGGAAGTTTCACACGCGATTTGGCAGGGTACGTGGATTTCAGGGGTGCGCGGGAAGATCCACGCGCGATTTGGCCGGGTACGTGCGCGGGAATTTCCACACGCGACTTGGCTGGGTACGTGGATCTCAGGGGTGCGCGGGAAGTTTCACACGTGATTTGGCAGGGTACGTGGATTTCAGGGGTGCGCGGGAAGTTCCACACACGATTTGGCCGGGTACGTGCGCGGGAATTTCCACACGCAATTTGGCTAGGTACGTGTATTTCAGGGGTACGCGGGAAATTCTACACACGATTTGGCTGTGTGCTCCCAGGTATTCCCTGTACACCCTCCACGGCCCCTGCAGGCAGCCGACACCACAGGGGACTACCCTGCACACCTGCTCATGTCACCCAGCACCCCCACCCCACAGCACTGTGGGGCACCCTCCACCAGGCCCCCACTCATGTCCCCTATCACCCCCACACCCCAGCAGTGCAGGGGCAGCCTCCACCAGGCCCCCACTCATGTCTACCACCACCCCCACCCCCTAGCAGTGCAGGGGCAGCACCACCAGGCCCCCACTCATGTCCCCTATCACCCCCACCCCCAGCAGTGCAGGGGCAGCCTCCACCAGGCCCCCACTCATGTCTCCCACCACCCCCACCCCACAGCCACCGGGGGCAGCCTCCACCAGGCCCCCACTCATGTCCCCTATCACCCCCACCCCTCAGCAGTGCAGGGGCAGCCTCCACCAGGCCCCCACTCATGTCTACCACCACCCCCACCCCCTAGCAGTGCAGGGGCAGCACCACCAGGCCCCCACTCATGTCCCCTATCACCCCCACCCCCAGCAGTGCAGGGGCACCCTCCACCAGGCCCCCACTCATGTCTCCCACCACCCCCACCCCCCAGCCACCATGGGCAGCCCCCACCAGGCTCCCACCCATGTCTACCACAACCCCCACCCCCCAGCAGTGCAGGGGCAGCCTCCACCAGGCCCCCACTCATGTCAAGCACCACCCCCACCCCCCAGCCACCATGGGCAGCCTCCACCAGGCCCCCACTCATATCCCCTATCACCCCCACCCCTCAGCAGTGCAGGGGCAGCCTCCACCAGGCCCCCACTCATGTCTCCCACCACCCCCACCCCCCAGCAGTGCAGGGGCAGCACCAACAGGCCCCCACTCATGTCCCTTATCACCCCCCACCCCCCAGCAGTGCAGGGGCAGCACCACCAGGCCCCCACTCATGTCCCCTATCACCCCCACCCCCCAGACACCAGGGGCACCCTCCACCAGGCCCACACTCATGTCTCCCACCACCCCCACCCCCCAGCAGTGCGGGGGCAGCCTCCACCAGGCCCCCACTCATGTCCCCTATCGCCCCCACCCCCCAGCAGTGCAGGGGCAGCCTCCACCAGGCCCCCACCCATGTCTCCCACCACCCCCACCCCCAGCAGTGCAGGGGCAGCCTCCACCAGGCCCCTACTCATGTCCCCTATCACCCCCACCCCCCAGCAGTGCAGGGGCAGCCTCCACCAGGCCCCCTCTCATGTCTCCCACCACCCCCACCTCCCAGCCACCGGGGACAGTCTCCACCAGGCTCCCACTCATGTCCCCTATCACCCCCACCCCCCAGCAGTGCAGGGGCAGCACCACCAGGCCCCCACTCATGTCCCCTATCGCCCCACCCCCCAGCCACCAGGGGCACCCTCCACCAGGCCCCCACTCATGTCTCCCACCACCCCCACCCCCAAGCAGTGCAGGGGCAGCCGCCACCAGGCCCCCACTCATGTCCCCTATCACCCCCACCCCCCAGCAGTGCAGGGGCAGCCTCCACCAGGCCCCCACTCATGTCCCCTATCACCCCCACCCCCCAGCAGTGCAGGGGCAGCCTCCACCAGGCCCCCACTCATGTCTCCCACCACCGCCACCCCCCAGCCACCATGGGCAGCCCCCACCAGGCTCCCACCCATGTCTACCACCACCCCCACCCCCCAGCAGTGCAGGGGCAGCCTCCACCAGGCCCCCACTCATGTCTCCCACCACCCCCACCCCCCAGCAGTGCAGGGGCAGCACCACCAGGCCCCGACTCATGTCCCCTATCACCCCACCCCCCAGCCACCAGGGGCACCCTCCACCAGGCCCCCACTCATGTCTCCCACCACCCCCACCCCCAGCCACCATGGGCAGCCCCCACCAGGCTCCCACCCATGTCTCCCACCACCCCCACCCCCCAGCAGTGCAGGGGCAGCCTCCACCAGGCCCCCACTCATGTCTCCCACCACCCCCACCCCCCAGCAGTGCAGGGGCAGCACCACCAGGCCCCCACTCATGTCCCCTATCACCCCACCCCCCAGCCACCAGGGGCACCCTCCACCAGGCCCCCACTCATGTCTCCCACCACCCCCACCCCCCAGCCACCATGGGCAGCCCCCACCAGGCTCCCACCCATGTCTACCACCACCCCCACCCCCCAGCAGTGCAGGGGCAGCCTCCACCAGGCCCCCACTCATGTCCCCTATCACCCCCACCCCCCAGCAGTGCAGGGGCAGCCTCCACCAGGCCCCCACTCATGTCTCCCACCACCCCCACCCCCCAGCCACCATGGGCAGCCTCCACCAGGCCCCCACTCATGTCTCCCACCACCCCCACCCCCCAGCAGTGCAGGGGCAGCCTCCACCAGGCCCCCACTCATGTCCCCTATCACCCCCCCCCAGCAGTGCAGGGGCAGCCTCCATCAGGCCCCCACTCATGTCCCCTATCACCCCCACCCCCCAGCAGTGCAGGGACAGCCTCCACCAGGCCCCCACTCATGTCTCCCACCACCCCCACCCCCCAGCCACCAGGGGCAGCCCCCACCAGGCTCACACCCATGTCTACCACCACCGCCCAGCAGTGCAGGGGTAGCCTCCACCAGGCCCCCACTCATGTCTCCCACCCACCCCACCCCCCCAGCCACCATGGGCAGCCCCCACCAGGCTACCACCCATGTCTCCCACCACCCCCACCCCCCAGCCACCGGGGGCAGCCTCCACCAGGCCCCCACTCATGTCCCCTATCACCCCCACCCCCAGCAGTGCAGGGGCAGCACCACCAGGCCCCCACTCATGTCCCCTATCACCCCCACCCCCCCAGCCACCAGGGGCACCCTCCACCAGGCCCCCACTCATGTCTCCCACCACCCCCACCCCCCAGCAGTGCGGGGGCAGCCTCCACCAGGCCCCCACTCATGTCCCCTATCACCCCCACCCCCCAGCAGTGCAGGGGCAGCCTCCACCAGGCCCCCACCCATGTCTCCCACCACCCCCACCCCCAGCAGTGCAGGGGCAGCTTCCACCAGGCCCCCACTCATGTCCCCTATCACCCCCACCCCCCAGCAGTGCAGGGGCAGCCTCCACGAGGCCCCCACTCATGTCTCCCACCACCCCCACCCCCCAGCCACTGGGGGCAGCCTCCACCAGGCCCCCACTCATGTCCCCTATCACCCCCACCCCCCAGCAGTGCAGGGGCAGCACCACCAGGCCCCCACTCATGCCCCATATCACCCCCACCCCCCAGCCACCGGGGGCACCCTCCACCAGGCCCCCACTCATGTCTCCCACCACCCCCACCCCCCAGCATTGCAGGGGCAGCCTCCACCAGGCCCCCACTCATGTCCCCTATCACCCCCACCCCCCAGCAGTGCAGGGGCAGCCTCCACCAGGCCCCCACTCATGTCCCCTATCACCCCCATCCCCCAGCAGTGCAGGGGCAGCCTCCACCAGGCCCCCACTCATGTCTCCCACCACCCCCACCCCCCAGCCACCATGGGCAGCCCCCACGAGGCTCCCACCAATGTCTACCACCACCCCCACCCCCCAGCAGTGCAGGGGCAGCCTCCACCAGGCCCCTACTCATGTCTCCCACCACCCCCACCCCCCAGCAGTGCAGGGGCAGCACCACCAGGCCCCCACTCATGTCCCCTATCACCCCCATCCCCCAGCCACCAGGGGCACCCTCCACCAGGCCCCCACTCATGTCTCACACCATCCCCACCCCCAGCCACCATGGGCAGCCCCCACCAGGCTCCCACCCATGTCTACCACCACCCCCACCCCCCAGCAGTGCAGGGGCAGCCGCCACCAGGCCCCCACTCATGTCTCCCACCACCCCCACCCCCCAGCAGTGCAGGAGCAGCACCACCAGGCCCCCACTCATGTCCCCTATCACCCCCACCCCCCAGCCACCAGGGGCACCCTCCACCAGGCCCCCACTCATGTTTTCCACCACCCCCGCCCACCAGCCACCATGGGCAGCCCCCACCAGGCTCCCACCCATGTCTACCACCACCCCCACCCCCCAGCAGTGCAGGGGCAGCCTCCACCAGGCCCCCACTCATGTCTCCCACCACCCCACCCCCCAGCCACCGGGGGCAGCCTCCACCAGGCCCCCACTCATGTCTCCCACCACCCCCACCCCCCAGCCACCATGGGCAGCCTCCACCAGGCCCCCACTCATGTATCCCACCACCCCCACCCCCCAGCAGTGCAGGGGCAGCCTCCACCAGGCCCCCACTCATGTCCCCTATCACCCCCACCCCCCAGCAGTGCAGGGGCAGCCTCCACCAGGCCCCCACTCATGTCCCCTATCACCCCCACCCCCCAGCAGTGCAGGGGCAGCCTCCACCAGGCCCCCACTCATGTCTCCCACCACCCCCACCCCCCAGCCACCATGGGCAGCCCCCACCAGGCTCCCACTCATGTCCCCTATCACCCCCACCCCCCAGCAGTGCAGGGGCAGCCTCCACCAGGACCCCACTCATGTCTCCCACCACCCCCACCCCCAGCAGTGCAGGGGCAGCCTCCACCAGGCCCCCACTCATGTCCCCTATCACCCCCACCTCCCAGCAGTGCAGGGGCAGCCTCCACCAGGCCCCCACTCATGTCTCCCACCACCCCCACCCCCCAGCCACCGGGGGCAGCCTCCACCAGGACCCCACTCTTGTCCCCTATCACCCCCACCCCCCAGCAGTGCAGGGGCAGCACCACCAGGCCCCCACTCATGTCCCCTATCACCCCACCCCCCAGCCACCAGGGGCACCCTCCACCAGGCCCCCACTCATGTCTCCCACCACCCCCACCCCCCAGCAGTGCAGGAGCAGCCTCCACCAGGCCCCCACTCATGTCCCCTATCACCCCCACCCCCCAGCAGTGCAGGGGCAGCCTCCACCAGGCCCCCACTCATGTCTCCCACCACCCCCACCCCCAGCCACCATGGGCAGCCTCCACCAGGCCCCCACTCATGTCTCCCACCACCCCCACCCCCCAGCAGTGCAGGGGCAGCCTCCACCAGGCCCCCACTCATGTCCCCTATCACCCCCACCCCCCAGCAGTGCAGGGGCAGCCTCCACCAGGCCCCCACTCATGTCCCCTATCATCCCCACCCCCCAGCAGTGCAGGGGCAGCCTCCACCAGGCCCCCACTCATGTCTCCCACCACCCCCACCCTCCAGCCACCATGGGCAGCCCCCACCAGGCTCCCACCCATGTCTACCACCACCCCCACCGCCCAGCAGTGCAGGGGCAGCCTCCACCAGGCCTCCACTCATGTCTCCCACCCACCCCACCCCCCAGCCACCATGGGCAGCCCCCACCAGGCTCCCACCCATGTCTCCCACCACCCCCACCCCCCAGCCACCGGGGGCAGCCTCCACCAGGCCCCCACTCATGTCCCCTATCACCCCCACCCCCCAGCAGTGCAGGGGCAGCCTCCACCAGGCCCCCACTCATGTCTCCCACCACCCCCACCCCCCAGCCACCATGGGCAGCCCCCACCAGGCTCCCACCCATGTCTACCACCACCCCCACCGCCCAGCAGTGCAGGGGCAGCCTCCACCAGGCCCCCACTCATGTCTCCCACCCACCCCACCCCCCAGCCACCATGGGCAGCCCCCACCAGGCTCCCACCCATGTCTCCCACCACCCCCACCCCCCAGCCACCGGGGGCAGCCTCCACCAGGCCCCCACTCATGTCCCCTATCACCCCCACCCCCCAGCAGTGCAGGGGCAGCACCACCAGGCCCCCACTCATGTCTCCCACCACCCCCACCCCCCAGCAGTGCGGGGGCAGCCTCCACCATGCCCCCACTCATGTCCCCTATCACCCCCACACCCCAGCAGTGCAGGGGCAGCCTCCACCAGGCCCCCACTCATGTCTCCCACCACCCCCACCCCCAGCAGTGCAGGGGCAGCCTCCACCAGGCCCCCACTCATGTCCCCTATCACCCCCACCCCCCAGCAGTGCAGGGGCAGCCTCCACCAGGCCCCCACTCATGTCTCCCACCACCCCCACCCCCCAGCCACCGGGGGCAGCCTCCACCAGGCCCCCACTCATGTCTACCACCACCCCACCCCCCAGCAGTGCAGGGGCAGCCTCCACCAGGCCCCCACTCATGTCCCCTATCACCCCCACCCCCCAGCAGTGCAGGGGCAGCCTCCACCAGGCCCCCACTCATGTCCCCTATCACCCCCACCCCCCAGCAGTGCAGGGGCAGCCTCCACCAGGCCCCCACACATGTCTCCCACCACCCCCACCCCCCAGCCACCATGGGCAGCCCCCACCAGACTCCCACCCATGTCTACCACCACCCCCACCCCCCAGCAGTGCAGGGGCAGCCTCCACCAGGCCCCCACTCATGTCTCCCACCCACCCCACCCCCCAGCCACCATGGGCAGCCCCCACCAGGCCCCCACTCATGTCTCCCACCCCCCCACCCCCCAGCCACCGGGGGCAGCCTCCACCAGGCCCCCACTCATGTCCCCTATCACCCCCACCCCCCAGCAGTGCAGGGGCAGCCTCCACCAGGCCCCCACTCATGTCTCCCACCACCCCCACCCCCCAGCAGTGCAGGGGCAGCACCACCAGGCCCCCACTCATGTCCCCTATCACCCCCACCCCCCAGCCACCAGGGGCACCCTCCACCAGGCCCCCACTCATGTCTCCCACCACCCCCACCCCCCAGCCACCATGGGCAGCCCCCACCAGGCTCCCACCCATGTCTACCACCACCCCCACCCCCCAGCAGTGCAGGGGCAGCCTCCACCAGGCCCCCACTCATTTCTCCCACCACCCCCACCCCCCAGCCACTGGGGGCAGCCTCCACCAGGCCCCCACTCATGTCCCCTATCACCCCCACCCCCCAGCAGTGCAGGGGCAGCCTCCACCAGGCCCCCACTCATGTCTCCCACCACCCCCACCCCCCAGCAGTGCAGGGGCAGCCTCCACCAGGCCCCCACTCATGTCCCCTATCACCCCCACCCCCCAGCAGTGCAGGGGCAGCCTTCACCAGGCCCCCACTCATGTCTCCCACCACCCCCACCCCCCAGCCACCGGGGGCAGCCTCCACCAGGCCCCCACTCATGTCCCCTATCACCCCCACCCCCCAGCAGTGCAGGGGCAGCACCACCAGGCCCCCACTCATGTCCCCTATCACCCCCACCCCCCAGCCACCAGGGGCAGCCCCCACCAGGCTCCCACCCATGTCTACCACCACCCCCACCCCCCAGCAGTGCAGGGGCAGCCTCCACCAGGCCCCCACTCATGTCTCCCACCACCCCCACCCCCCAGCAGTGCAGGGGCAGCCTCCACCAGGCCCCCACTCATGTCCCCTATCACCCCCACCCCCAGCAGTGCAGGGGCAGCCTCCACCAGGCCCCCACTCATGTCTCCCACCACCCCCACCCCCCAGCAGTGCAGGGGCAGCCTCCACCAGGCCCCCACTCATGTCCCCCTGCACCCAGGTCCTCACAATCCCCAATCATGTGCGTTATGGTCAGCCTCCACAGCCAAAAGGCCCTACCAAGTAACCCATTCACCCACATGGAAATGGAAATGACATGTTACACCCCCAATGTTCATAAAGCAAATGAACCCATGTCCGTTACACACAATGGTTGCAATTGAATGGGAAAACACCCATTCCCGGGAAGCACGCACGTCATCACGAATTGCACCCGCGCGCATCGCGACCCCAATCAGGACCTTCTCCATACGGCCACGGGCCCATCGTCCACAGGTGGAGGGGAGTCAGGTGACATGGACATCCCCTCTACCTGCGGACGGGCCTGGGACGGGGCATCCCTGCTGGTGCATGGTGGTGCACTCACAGGGTCAGGAACAGCGACATGCACAGGCCCCTCCACGGTGACCTGTGCTGCCTCCTGCCCCTGCCCCTGGACTGCACCACTTGCACCAGCAGGGATGCCCCCACCAGGCCCCATGTGTGCCTCAGTGGCGGCCTCCTCCTCCTCTGTGGAAACCACCAACCTGGATGGCTCCTCACCGTCTTCCGCCGTAGCAGGCCCCTGTGGGGGCTCACCCACCCCTTCCGCTGCAGCCGTGGGGGCATCCCCGCCGCCTTGCTCCACAGCGCCGTCTCCGCCCTCTTCTTCACTAGCCGCTGCGTAGAGGGAGACATAGAACACAAGCATCAGGGTACTGTACAATGGTCCCCTAGACAGGAAGCAATAGCAGATGAGTACCACTGTCAAAGTACACTTCCATCATGTCCCTCCACAACACATCGGTCAGTCCAGGCAAAACACACAAAGTAACAGGCATGGTGCATGCCATGGACATTTCCATACATGTCCAATGGACTCTTGAAACATACAATGATATGGAACTCACATGCATCATGGGTCATGCCTATCACATGCACACACTTCACCTCAGTCACATCCATCTTGCCTCATACACCCCAAACACAGCGGATACAAGGATAACTAGGCTGCATCAGTGAATCTGTGCATTGTCACACACATGTGTCATGCATCCATGGCATTCACAAGTCACAGACACGCAGGTCAGGCACACAGACATGGCTACCATATATGTACCTGGCATCAGCACCCATCCCTCACCCCCACCCATGTCCAGGAACAGAGACTGGCATGCTCTCATGTGTAAAATCTGCATAGGGCTCCCCATGTCGCATTTAAACACATGCAACGACCATGTGGTTCACACATCACTGGTCGCACATGCATTACCATGATGTCCCTGCACACATACATGCGTACATGGCCTATGTCACACATACAGGCAAGTATCAGACAACCAGCACACCGCAACATGCCCTGTCTCACACAGCAATGCTTGGCCACTTACCGCTCAACTCCAGACGGGTCTCCCTCTCAAGGATCTGGGCGTGGAGCGCTGGGCGTACGCGTTCCAGGACCCTCATCTGGATGGAACTCATGCGGCCCCGGCCCCCCTCCACGAGGCGCCGGGCCTTCACGAGGGTCCTGGACCTCAAGTCCTCCCAGCGCTTCTTGATCTTCTGGACGTCGCGGTTGCCACCCCCTCCACGTTGATGGCAACCACACAGTCGGCCCAGATCCTCTCCCGTCCTTCCTTGCTGGCGCGGGACGATCCAAAGAGGGCATCATACTGCTCCAGATCATGCTCCACCAGGACACAAACTTCGGTGGCCGTGAAGCTGGTGCCCCTCTGCCCCTCTGGCCTGGGGTTGCCACTGGTGCCAGATGTCAAAGTGCCCGACATGGCAACCCCAGAGGCAGGAGTGGGTGGGCAACTGGGTCCTGGGGCTGGGCTGTGGAGCGATGTTATCCCAGTCAGGAGTCTTCTGTTCCAGCAGGGGTGGACACAGCAACTGGACCCCCGCAGATGGCTGATGTGCAGGCACCAAATGGCAGGGCATGGTGGCAGTAGGCAGGCAGGTAGGCAGGCAGCAGCAGATGGCACGTGGGAAGCTGCTCGGGGAACTGGGGGGCAGTAATTCGGCCTTCTGGGCAGGAGCGTGGTCTTCCGTGTGTTTTCGCGTGGCCAGCTTGATACGGAGTGATTTGACACGTGAAAATCCTGCACATCAGCGTGAAATTCGAGGAAAGGCCCTTAGCGCGTAAGCACGTCAGCACGCATGCGCGATTCTATTGGACCAAAGGCCCTCCGCACGTAAGCGCGTCTGTGACGTGACCCGCACGGGTGTTTCCCTCATAGCACGTGATGACGGAGCACACGTGGAAAGACTGCACGTCAGAGTGTCATCGCGTGTAATTGGACAAAAGTGCGCGTACACGCGATTGGCCTATGTACGTGTATTTCAGGGGTGCGCGGGCACTTACACACGCGAGTACATCAGTGTACGTGTATTCCGGGGTGCGCGGGAATTTCCACACGCTTTTGGCATGGGTACTGGATTTCAGGGGTGCGCGGGAAGTTTCACACGCTCGCCTACAACACACGCAAAGAAACACGTACACCAGTAGGAAGCAGGCATACGTCGACCCGCGTCGCATAAATTTGCGTGCAAAAAACTAACAAGCTCAGACGCCAGAATGAATATACCGTTCCTAGCAGCAGTGGCCGTGGGCTACCAAAGGAGGAGGAGGAGGATAGTCAGGGCCAGAATTTTCACACCCAGAACCAGCCTTTTCGGGATGCCTGATGACCAGGTGTATGGGAGGTACAGGTTTCCACCACACATAATACTGGACCTGGTGAGTGAGTGGGAGGATGACCTCACATCACCCACCCTGTGCTCCCAAGCACTCAGCCCCCCGGAGAAGGTCCTCAATGTACTGCACTTCTTAGCCACTGGATCATTTCAGCGGACAAGTGGCATAGTGGGTGGGGTGTCACAGGCCACGCAGTCACGCTGCCTACACCAGGTCTTGAACATCATCACTGCACGCCCATCAGTCCGCAGGCACATATACCTGCCCAGAACACCTGCAGAAAGGCATGCTGCCGCCCTGGATTTTTACGGTGTGGCACGATTCCCCAAAGTGCTAGGTGCCATCGACTGCACCCATGTGGCTCCACGTCCCCCCAGGGCATCTGAGCACATCTATAGGAACCGCAAGCACTAGCATTCCATCAACGTGCAGGTAGTATGTAATGCCAAGGGAATCATCACCTCAGTATATGCCAACTATCCCGGGTCCACCCACGACAGCTTCATTTACCGAATGTCCACCCTAAGCCGGGACCTAGAAGCTGGGCGGCATGGCGATACATGGCTGCTTGGTGAGTATGAATGCCACTGCACATGCATGCATGTCAGATACTGAGCAAGGTAACAACCCCACCAATGATACCCATCACCACCTCCACAGGGGATAGTGAGTGCCTACCCTCTCAGCCCCCACATGATGATGCCAATTCGGAACCCCACCACGCCACCCGAGGTAAGATATAACACAGCCCACATTGCAACCCGGGGCATAGTGGAGCGCACATTCGGAGTGCTTAAGTCACGCTTTCGCTCCCTTGACCGTTCTGGCGGGCAGCTGTTATATGTTCCCCCAGTAGTGTGCAGGATCATAGTGGCAGCATGTGTCCTGCACAACGTTGCAACACGCTGGGGCCTGGCCGTGGACATGGTGGTGCCCCCACATCCCCAACCACATGCATGCCCGCTGCGCATGAAAGGGGAAAGGGCACGGGGGGAGGCAGCCGGTACACAGCTAGTGGCTAATTACTTCACATAGAAATCACACCCCTGTGGAGTGCACACTGCCCTGGCACATACCATCTGACAATCAATGATGACTCAACCTGACAATGATCCTGAATGTCTGGAGAATCAACCGTCAAAACCATATCAGCCTGAGATTGTTCACCTGGAAGTGTTACAATGTGTGCATCCCTACCTACACAGACACCACCAATGCAGTTTCGTGAAAAAACACATTCATGCAGCTAAAATGAATACCCACTTGCAAAATGCAACATGAGGACAGTGCTATGTCACCCAACCCATACCCAGCACCGCCACACGACACACCATGCCATGTCATGCTATGTGCGGGTAAACAAAGTAATCCCCACAACATGACACAAGTGTCACAAAGTACAGTGTCCCTAATTGAAACTCGCGACACCTGAAATGCTCACAGTAATGCAGGACCAACAACACACTTGAGCAGGTATTTAGCAATAACACTTATCAGCTACTGACCCTCAAAACTACCATTAACATGACATTACGAATGTAAGGAATTAGTAGTCTCACCACCTGGAAATGCCTGCACTCCCACCTCTTCCAACTGTACAGTGTTGCCACCATGTAGAGTTGTAGGTGCACTGCTGCCAACATGGACCCCATCTCCAAAGTAGAGGGCCTTGTGTAGACATGAGGAAAGGACCTGCAAATTAGGAGGTAGACACGGATGATGAGTTACACATCAATGCAACATGCAGTGTACAACACAACAGCAATATGCACTAGGAATGTATACACAGTATTGACTAGACTACCCACACATGTAGTGGGAGTCCAATGTCACCATGTAGGTCAATGTCACTTGGGCACACCCTTTGCAAGCCCATAGAAACGGGAAGCAGGAGGGGTGTGTGTGACAGAAACCCAAGCATCTGAACCAAATACATGACAAGCCTGCATGTGCCCAGCCACAATGCAGCGTATGCCCACGGGAGCCACACAAGGCAACACACTGTCCCAAAAAAAACAAAAAATTAAAAAAAAAACAATTTAAAAAATAAATGGCCATTAATGGGCCCAGGGGGGTTGGGGAGGCCACCCAGGAGGTCCAAGGACAGGGTGCACACCAAAACCCACGTGTGTGGATGTTGCGAAAAAAAACACCTCCATGGGCTCATGGCCCACACAGCTACCCTATTGTGGGAGTATCACTGCTGTCGCTATTCTCACCCTGTGCAGCTGCATCCGGAGGTGGTGGCACTATGGGAGGCAGCCCACGCAAGGCCCTAGACTGTTCCTCCATGGCTGCAAGCATGCGGGTGTGGTAGGTCTCGTTCTGGAGGATGAGTGTGCGGAGGTCCCCATGCAACAACTCACAGGATGCCCGGACCTCTGCCCTAGTTGCCTGCATCTCAGCTGAGAGCGTACGGGTGAGACGCTCCAGCTGCTGTTCTGGCCTTCGGTTTGTTGAAGCCTCAAGCTCAACAAGAGTCGTCCTGAGATGAAGGAGTTCCAGTCTCAGGGCTTCCCTGGGGCCCTGGGACTCTATGGAGATGGCTTCCTGCAGAGTCGCCAGTGCCGCCCGCCTGTCCCTGTTGGACGCCAACATGTCCTCCCTGTGTGACTGGCAGATGGAGTCGGTTGCCTGCTGTAGTCGCTCCATCAGCCTTTCGGGGGGGACAATGGAAGTGGCCACCCTATCCATGGCCTGAGCCATCATCTCTGATGATGCTGCCTGTTGGGTTGCCATACCGTAAATGGATTGCTCCCATGCGGTATTGCCAGGTGGCGTACGGCCACCACGTCGGCGGGCACCACACCTGTCTGGGGAAAGGCGAACTGCGCCTTGCTGTACCGGCACTGCCTGAGGCTGCAGGACTGCATTCCCCCTCTGATCTGCTGGCCCAGGAACAGGATCAGATGTCGCGGAGTGTGACCCTGCATCCGTAACCACCAAAGGCGTAGCTGCCAACACTGACATCCCCATTGAGGGTTCTGACCCTGGTGCAGGTGGGTCGGACAGAACAGAATCCCTCCCAGGAACACTCACCTGCGACGGCACTTAGGTCTCATCATCCGAATCAACACCTGAGTACAGCTCGGGGGAGGTGCAGCCAGAGACACCCCTTGAGAGCACGACCTGCAGCAGTTGTGGGTTCTCACCCACCACCACACCACGTCCCTCACTGGTGGTCGGTCGGCCCTCAGACCCCTCATGGGTCTGCACCATCTCCACAACCCCAGCAGTATCAGGTGCGTCTTCCCCTGCAAAGACATAAAAGAAAACAAATGGAAACAGGCATTAGCACCATGGCACACAATGAGGGCTGAGAAGCAACAGAACCAGTACTTGATTGACACATGTCCCACATGACTAAAACCCTCCCATACATGCACCCTCACTGCGTATGAAGGGGAGGCAAATGGCACACATTGATGACACCAAGATGGAAGATGAACACATTTGCTGCATGCTGCCTAGCAGTGGCATCACACATTGGCCTGTGATTGCCAGGTGAAATACACATGCCATCACACAGATGGCATGTACCATTGCTATTGAGTGAAGATGGAGAGGAGGGCAGCACTTATTCATTCAGTCCAGTTCCCTCATGTAATAGATTTTCTCATTCAAACAGGTCTGATTTTTCACCTGCCAGTCCAAAATGGTCCGATTGCACAGGGACATGTCTAAACAAATGATATCCAGGTAACAAAGTCACTCCACTTTACCATAGCCATGTCAGACATGTGACTAGAGGACTGAGAAATGCCTAGTAAAAGTGGTGGAATGCAAACAATCTGCCTGAATGAACAGAGAAAAATAAGCAACAATGTTGTGTCAAGGTGACACTTCAAGGGCAACTGGCGTGCTGTTGGGCTAGATGTCTACTGTTGGCAGAAGGGATACTGCTATGGCCAAATGCAGCTGCGCAGGATGTATTGCATGAAGCACATGGCTGACCCATACGACTCAGGCGCACACACCCTCACCTGGCACACAAACAGAAGCCCTCACACACACACCATGCACATGGATGACACACACATGCATGTGCACTCACCGGACAATGCCTCATAATCAGGCAGATCTCCCACGCCTTGGATCTGTTCCTCCGTGACGTAGGTCCCAGCGACTGACTCATGTGGAGTGAGTTCCATGTCTTCTACTGGAGACCCACCTCCAGTCACTAGAGTTGCGGCATGACTTGAGGCCATCTTATTCTTTGCCCTGCGCTTTAGGTCATTCCAGCGCTTATAGCAATCCTTGGCTGTGCGCCTCACGATTCCAAGGGTACTTACGATGTCCGCAACGGTCTGCCAGTGTGCCTGGCGTTGTGCAGGTGTGGTCTTGGATCCTGCAACAATGACCATTTCGTTATCATGTGCGGACACATACTCGACAAGTGCATTCAGTTTGGCATCCGTGAAGCTGGGCTTCCTCGACGGGCCAACTGTGTAGCCGTGTCTGGGGCATCAGCCTGTGCCGGACGAGCACTCTTCCTCTTCCGCTTGGAAGGTGGTGGTGATCCTGAGTGTCCTACGCCGCTCTGGACACTAGGGGCAGGAGCCCTGGTGGACTCTGTATCAGGAGTGTGGGATTGCACACTCAGCATGGGAGTTGGTGCAGGCATTGGCTCAAGTGTAATGGTGTCAGGGGGAATGTCAGCAGGATGGACTAGGACCGACACTGTCCTGGCTGGGTGTGTGAGAGCTGGGGTGGATGGAGCCGCAGCTGCCCCTGCAGCCTCTCCACCCTGCCTACTTGGGGCAGCAGATGACCTTGCTGCCCCTGATCCACGTAGCCTGATGACATCAACGTGCACCAGCGCACGTGTCATAGGCCTGCTGACCTGGGAGTCAGCCATGGAGTCAGCCAGGTCTGGTGCCACAATGGGCTGGTCCAACAAGGGCTGGGCATGGATGGTGTCAGCCACATCACCCTCAACCAGGGGGGGCGGGGGGGATTATGGGTGCCCTTGACTGGTCCTCCACACATGGGGGGACAGGGTCACCCTGCAAGTAACGACCACGTCCCCTACCGGATCCAGCACGGCCACCACTTGTGGTTCGTCCACCTTTGCCACCCTTACGGATTCCTCGCCTCCCAACCATGGCACTGATGTTAATGTGCGTATGGGAGTGGCTGTAAACTATTGTCCTGGGCAATTGGGGGTCAAAGGGGTTGGGTACCAGATGGTAATCGTACCCTAGTGCTCTAGCAAGGCTGAATGTGACCCCTGGGGAAAGCTGACGGGTCACGCAACGCACAGGAAGCCCAAAAAAGGGAGATAACGTGCACGCAACCCCTCCTAGACCACGTGTGCGGAAAAAAAAACCTGCACTACGCTGTGACACCCAGTAACACAAGAATGAACGTATGCGTATCACACGCAGCCTAGAATGACCTCTGAAGGGGTACGCTACACACGGGGCAAGCACAGATGTGAGATACGTGCGTGACTCACCATCTGCCAGGAAAAAGAGCATGAAAAAGAAGCGCGTGTGCGCGTTGGCAACACCCCCGCCAAAAGAAGAATTGTACGCTGTCTGAGGAGACAGGACAACAGTAGAAGGGAACGCTGTTTGAGGGAACAGGCCCAGGAAAACCAGAAAAAGAGAAAAAAGAGAAAAAGCTGTCAGAGGTAACAGGGAGTACGAACTTGAAACGCCGTGAAGTAAATCGCGTGTGAAACGACAAGAAGTACAGATTTCACCCACTCGCTCTCCACGAAAAGCACGTACAAGGAAATGGTGTTCTACACGTACCTTTTATGCAGGCCCACACGTCCAGCGCCACTTCCGCGTGTACGCGCTAGGGCCATTTCCACCAATTACACGCTTTGTCACTTCCGGTGTGTACGCGCTAGGGCCATTTCCACCAATTACATGCTTTGTCACTTCCGCGTGTACGCGCTAAGGCCATTTCCACCAATTACACGCTTTGACACTCGGACGTGTCTTTCATTTTTTTAACACGCAACATTTCAAACGTGTGCCATATTCAACGTGCACGTGACTTCATAGACGCGCATACGCTGGTGGGCCAATGAATGTACAGACGTGTGCTGACGTGCTTACGCGCTAAGGGCCTTTCCTCGAATTACACGCAGACGTGCTGGATTTTCACGTGCAAAATCACTCCCTATCAAGCTGGCCACGCGTTCACACACGGAAGACCACGCTCCTGCCCAGAAGGCCGAATTACTGCCCCCCAGAGCCCTGAGCACTCTCCCACCTGCCATCTGCTGCTGCCTGACTGCCTGCTGCCCACGTGCCATGACATTTGCTGCCTGCACATCAGCCATGGGTGCTGTTGCTGTGACCACCCCTGCTGGAACCGAAGACTCCCGACTGCTTTTCCATCGCCCCACAGCCCAGCCCCAGGACCAAGTTGCCCACCCACTCCTGCCTCTGGGGTTGCCATGTCGGGCACTGCAACATCTGGCACCAGTGGCAACCCCCGGCCAAGGAGGCAGAGGGGCACCAGCTTCACTGCCACCGAAGTTGGTGTCCTGGTGGAGCATGTCCTGGGGCAGTATGATGCCCTCTTCGGAAGGTTGCACGCCGACAAGGAAGGACGGACTCGGATCTGGATGGACATCGTGACTGCCATCAACACGGAGGAGGTGGCAGTCCGCGACTACGAACGTGTCAGGAAGCGCTGGGAGGACTTCAGGTCCAGGACCCTCAACAAGGCCCGGCGCCTCCTGAAGGCAGCGGATGCTAAGGGGTGCCGGGGCCACTTGTCGGAAGATCATATGAGGGTCCTGGAACGCATATCCCCAGCGCTCCACGTCCAGGTCCTTGAGAGGCAGACCCGTCTGGAGTCGAGCGGTAAGTGTACATGCATACTGATTGTAAGCTGTGCGTGTGGTGTGCCAGGAGTGTGCAGGTTGAACATGTATTTTTATGTGGGCAAGTAGGGGGGGGTGTACAGGGCCGTGAGGGTGGCACATGCGAGGGGTCTCATGTGTGACACATGGATGGTGCTTGTGTGTGTGGGCTTGCATGGCACAGGATGTGGAGGAATGATTGTCAGGTGTGACATGGATGTCGATCGGAACACTGCAACAGTTGGCGGAGGTGTACACATGCATGCAAGTTTGGTGGTGTGTGTGCATGTGTAGTGTACTCCCTATGTTGCATGTGATGTGTGGATGACCTTTGGCTGCTCATGCTGTTGTATGTGAATGGATGGTGCTGGCTGTTGCAATATGGCTGTGGTATGGCTCATGTGTGCAAGTTGAAATGACATGTGTGTTGGGGATTGTGATGCCATGTCTGAGGTTTGCCAATGCCACTCATGTATGACTGTCATGTGTGTATGAGTCCATTGTACAGTGCCCTGATGCCTGTGTTTTCTTTCTCCCTGTCTGCAGCGTCAACTGATGAAGAGGGCGGAGAAGGTGCTGTGGAGCACAGCGGCAGGGGTCGCACCACCAGCCGGAGACGCAAGGCCCGGATCCCCTCCCAGGTTCTGATCTCGTCGGGGAGTGAGGAGTCCGGTGCCGTGTCCCAGGCCGCAGCTGCCGAGGGGAGGTCCAAGAGGCGGAGGTTGGAGTTGGACTCCTCGGCAGCAGAAGGGGCAGCTGGGACCCCACAGGGCCCAACGGAGGAAGATGGCACGGAGTCATCCAGGTTGGTGGGGGGTTTGGAGGAGGAGGAGGCTGTGCAAGCGACAGAGGCGGGGTCTGGAGGTGGGGATTCCACTGGTGCTAGTGGTGCAGTGCAGGATCAGGGACAGGAGGCAGCACAGGCCGCCGCGGAGGTGCCTGTGTGCAATCCTGTCCCCGCTCCTGTCACTGCATCATCTTGCACCAGCGGGGATGCCTACCTCCAGACCCGTTCTCAGGGAGGGGATTGGCTTACAACACCTGGCCTTCCTCTCCCTGCGGATGTGGCTATCCTGCACCAGGTTGAGCCTGTCCAGGGTGGGGTGGCGTTGCGTCAACGGGCCATGCGAGCTGACCTGCAGTCTTTTCTTGATGAGTCTGCACGTCTTCTCGCATGGCTCGTTGACCGCGTTGACCCACTGGGACAGCTCACCAGGGCTGGATTCCTCCGTTTCCTGGACCTTGTTCCGACCCCCTCCTCCACGGAACCCCCTATGCCCCAGTCGTCCTCCATGCCATCTTCCCACCCATGTGTCACCTGGGTGCCCTGTGGAGCTGCCTCCGACCGTGCAGCCAGGCTCGTGGACAACAGATCCTTGCCACAGTCGGGAGTCGGACGTCCAGCAGGGGTGGCCACATCAACGACTGCACCCCAGCTGGAGGAGGATGTGCAGGCACCATCAGACAGGGCACATGGACAGCAGCAGCTGCAGCAGCAGGAGGCTGTAGGTGGGAGCCACGATAGCTCGGGGCCTTCAACATCGGAGGGGCAGGCATCGGCCGGAGGGCAGGAGGACCCTGGACGGGAAGTGTCTTCCGTGTGGCAGCGGTTGGGCCACGCCATAGATGCGGAGCGGCGGCGGGCGGAAGAGGCGTGGCTCACGATGGTCAGGGCGGAGAACTCCATGCGGAGGGCCCTGAGGCGGGCCGAGTGCCTCGAGGCAATCCGCAGGGAGTTGGAGGTGAACATGTCGGCGTCCCTGCGAACCCTCAGGGCCATGGAACAGGACCGCCTCCGGGACATAGACGAGGAGTTCGATGATGCCCTGGCCCGGAACACCACTAAGTGAGCCGCTGGACTGGCCCGCCGCCATTGTATATAGTTATTTAGTGATAGGTTTCCTTTATAGTTTATTTTTATTTGGAGTCGACGGACACTGCTCCACCTTTTGTATATAGTTCCATTTGTACATAGTTGGACTTTGGATTTGGATATTTTTTTTACTATGAATATTTTTTTCCATGGAGCAATGGTTTTCTATTTCTTTTTTCCCCTCATTTCCTTTTTATGGACTTGAACTTTGGAAGACATTTTTTTGGATTATCATTTATTGATTTTAATTTGAAAAGGGACAGCCAGCTTAATTTTGTTATTTTTTTACTTGTGTATTTTGTTTAATTTTGATTGCCATTACTGTTGTTTTTAATACATTATTTTGATTTTTTCATTCTTCAATGTGTGGTTTCATCTCATTGTTTTCATGCATGTCATGATATGGGTTTTCAGGTTCACTTGCAACCATTGTGTGTGTGTGAGACACATGTGTTGATTTACATTGTTTCCATTGGAGTAGTATCATGGGCGCATGTAATACTTGGTTGTGTCTTTGGGCTGTGGTGGCTGGCCATGAGGCCCATGCTTGAGGATTGTCAGGGCCTGTGGGCAGGGGGACATGAGTGGGGGCCTGGTGGAGGCTGCCCATGGTGGCTGGGGGGTGGGGGTGGTGGTAGACATGGGTGGGAGCCTGGTGGAGGGTGCCCCACAGTGCTGGGGGGTGGGGTGGGTGGGAGACATGAGTGGGGGCCTGGTGGAGGATGCCCCTGCACTGCTGGGGGGTGGGGGTGGGTGGGAGACATGAGTGGGGGCCTGGTGGGGGCTGCCCATGGTGGCTGGGGGGTGGGGTGGTGGTAGACATGGGTGGGAGCCTGGTGGGGGCTGCCCATGGTGGCTGGGGGGTGGGGGTGGGTGGGAGACATGAGTGGGGGCCTGGTGGGGGCTGCCCATGGTGGCTGGGGGGTGGGGGTGGTAGTAGACATGGGTGGGAGCCTGGTGGGGGCTGCCCATGGTGACTGGGGGGTGGGGGTGGGTGGGAGACATGAGTGGGGGCCTGATGGGGGCTGCCCATGGTGGCTGGGGGGTGGGGGTGGTGGTAGACATGGGTGGGAGCCTGGTGGGGGCTGCCCATGGTGGCTGGGGGGTGGGGGTGGTGGGAGACATGAGTGGGGGCCTGGTGGAGGCTGCCCCACAGTGCTGGGGGGTGGGGTGGTGGTAGACATGGGTGGGAGCCTGGTGGGGGCTGCCCATGGTGGCTGGGGGGTGGGGGTGGGTGGGAGACATGAGTGGGGGCCTGGTGGGGGCTGCCCATGGTGGCTGGGGGGTGGGGGTGGTGGTAGACATGGGTGGGAGCCTGGTGGGGGCTGCCCATGGTGGGTGGGGGTGGGTGGGAGACATGAGTGGGGGCCTGGTGGAGGCTGCCCCTGCACTGCTGGGGGGTGGGGGTGGGTGGGAGACATGAGTGGGGGCTGCCCATGGTGGCTGGGGGGTGGGGGTGGTGGTAGACATGGGTGGGAGCCTGGTGGAGGGTGCCCCACAGTGCTGGGGGTTGGGGTGGGTGGGAGACATGAGTGGGGGCCTGGTGGAGGCTGCCCATGGTGGCTGGGGAGTGGGGGTGGTGGGAGACATGGGTGGGGGCCTGGTGGAGGGTGCCCCACACTGCTGGGGGGGTAGACATGAGTGGGGGCCTGGTGGAGGCTGCCCCTGCACTGCTGGGGGGTGGGGGTGGTGGTAGACATGGGTGGGAGCCTGGTGGGGGCTGCCCATGGTGGCTGGGGGGTGGGGGTGGTGGGAGACATGAGTGGGGGCCTGGTGGAGGGTGCCCCACACTGCTGGGGGGGTGGGGGGTGGGAGACATGAGCAGGTGTGCAGGGTAGTCCCGCGTGTGTAACTTCCCGCGCACCCCTGTAATACACGTACCCAGCCAAATCGCGTGTGATAATTCCCGCGCACCCCTGTAATACACGTACCCAGCCAAATCGCGTGTGATTATTCCCGCGCACCCCTGTAATACACGTACCCAGCCAAATCGCGTGTGATAATTCCCGCGCACCCCTGTAATACACGTACCCAGCCAAATCGCGTGTGATTATTCCCGCGCACCCCTGTAATACACGTACCCAGCCAAATCGCGTGTGATAATTCCCGCGTACCCCTGTAGTACACGTACCCTGGCTGATCGCGTGTAAAACTTCACGCGTACCCCTGTCATACACGTACCCAGCCAAATTGCGTGTGATAATTCCCGCATACCCCTTTAATACACGTACCCTGGCTAATCGCGTGTAAAACTTCATGCGTACCCCTGTCATACACGTACCCTGGCTAATCGCATGTAAAACTTCCCGCGTACCCCTGTAATACACTTACCCTGGCTAATCGCATGTAAAGCTTCCCGTGACCCCTGATATGAACGTTACCCGCTTTGCGTTCCTTGTTTGGCAGCCCTGTAAACTGGTCCAGGGTTAGCGCAGCCCTTTGCGATGATTTAGCGATTTTGATGGCTTTTCCTTGCGCAAGGGCGTTCTTGGGGGCGTTTCTGGCACTGCTGCAGGGTCGCTGCAATACTCTGCGCCACGGCTGGTTTGGGAGCCTAAAATCCATGAATACGCTGTGCGCGGAAATCGGTTTTGGCGCACGCGCCTGGCGCAGACAATCGCACGCGGACACTCTGCGCCAGCCGCTTGCTACACTTTTCTGCGAAATTCTATGAATTACCCTGTATATATAGTAATACATAAGAAATGTAATCCATATATGTAACACACTAACCATTCATTTAAATACAATATGTTCTGAAATGGAATATACCACAAGAAGATAAATTGGCTTCCAACATAATTACCTCACAGACACAACAGAACTGAGAACAAGACCAGACCCACTGAATACATAGGATTTATCTTACCAGAAATAGTAAGTGTACTTCATTTTACTCATATATTTATAAACTTTCTGTATTAGATTAAAAAATATATTATCTTTTTTTTTTCTCACAGAAATGTCTAGTACTCTGGAATGGCTAGAGGACAATTTCCCACATGAAGAAATGTCACAAGATAGTGAAACTAATGGTAAACACTTTATAATATAAACCATTTATTTATTATTTTTTTTATATACATTTAACATATATATTATTTTTTTGTACAGAGCATACCAGAATAGAAAAAACTTCAGAAAACCCTGTTATGGATAACAGTCTTCACAATATAGAAGAAAAAATGGATGTATTGTTGGCTAATTTTAATAATTTAAAAACTTTTGTAGAAAATCATTTCAAACCAAAAACCTCGTACCATTGCCCCACATGTACTTGTCCCTCCTCACCATATCCCAGTCAATTATCCCCAAACCCTCTCCATAATCCAAAACGTTTTGATGAGATTTCCATCCCTTCTTCACCTAATACCAATCATGTTGAAACCCCAAATTCTCTTGTTTTTGTTTCTGTTTCTGCCTCACCGTCTCTGTCATAAATTATTAATATATGTTAAATAAAGTTTAATCTTTATATTGTATTGTGAATAGTTTCCGTTGTTTTTTTAAAAAACAATAAAAGTGTCAGCGGACAGTGCGAGTGTTCTGAAATGTTCGTACATAAATGAAAATGGAGGTGTCCTGAAGAACACCACACCTGTTCGTACTGTTCGCTAGCAAGTTGAAACTGTTCTAAGAACACACGTGGTGTCCTGAAATGTTCGTAAAGAAACAAAAATTAAAGTGTTCTAAAGAACACTATATCTGTCCGTAATGTTCGCTATCAACTTAAAACTGTCCTAAGAACACAATTGGTGTCCTGAAATGTTCGTAAATAAACGAAAATGATGTGTCCTGAACAACAGTACAACTGTTCGTAGTGTTCGCTAGCAACATGAAACTGTACTAAGAACACACGCAGTGTCCTGAATTGTTCGTAAACAAACAAAAATTAAAGTGTCCTAAAGAACACTATACCTGTCCGGTACTGTTCGCTAGCAAGTTCAAACTGTTCTAAGAACGCTATTGGTGTCCTGAAATGTTCGTACGTAAACAAAAATGGAGGTGTCCTGAAGAACACTATACCTGTTTGTAGTGTTCGCTACCCAATTGAAACTGTTCTAAGAACACAATTGGTGTCCTGAAATGTTCGTACATAAACTAAATTACACGTCTCCTGAAGAACACTATATCTGTCCTTACTGTTCGCTACCAAGTTTAAACTGTTCTAAGAACACACGCGGTGTCCTGAAATGTTCGTTTCACGTGTGACGCACTTTTAATTACTTCAGAACCCGAACAGTGTCCATAGGACATCAATGCGCATGCGCTAACCAATCTCCGTGCACTTGGTGTCCTGCGGACAGGCGCTTCCTTCGCGGACTAGTTCGCGAATGGATCATATGACCGCGCCCACGCTCATCGTGTGTCCTGAAATGCGGACACTGTTCGTGTCCCCGAACAATTTAAAAGTACATTTTCAGTTAATCCATAATATTTTTCAATAAAATCTCACCATGGCACAAGTCCCACATAGCAATCTTGAGTTTCTATATACCTTTTGAAACTTTCCGATCCTTTTTTTGTGTTCGATCTGTCCGCGGACAGTGCGCATGTCCGCGGACCGCGCACAAGCACCCCTATAAAAGACCACGCCCAAGAGCTTATTCCCATTGTGTTTCTGGCTATTCTTCAGAACACAGTGATTTTTGCTGCCACCTGCAGACTACACCATCATCGAGATGGCATCCTTCGCTGTTGAACTTCCACTTGGTGCTGCACCTGCTTCAGCACTACCCCCACCCCCTCCACCACCTCCCCAAGGGCCTGAAGAGGGGAACAGGAGTGAGGATGCGGAGGAGGAAGAAGAGGATGATAAGAATGAGGTAGAGGAAATCCCTACTACCCACACTAGGCGTGAGTCTTGGGTGTGGCGGTTATTTACCATTCATGTGAATGGTCCTAAGGCTCGTGCGAACCGTGTTACCTGCAATGAGTGCAAAATGATACTCAGTCGCGGGAAGCACGGTAAGTACAGCTTTGGGACCACTACTATGAAGCGACACCTGAGGTCATTTCACTCTGGGGCTATTCGCAGGGTTGTACCTTGCGAAGAACGTAGCAGGTTGATTTCCTCTACTTCATCCTCTGTTTCTGATCCTGTCACCACAAGGACCACCTCTGTGGGACAGCGTCTTTCTCAAGCTGCCTCACAGGCCATACAGAATGCTGATGACCCTTACCTTTCGAGGGTCACAGTTGTATGTATGTACTGTGACACAGTACTCTGCAGGGGGGAGCGACTTCGGAGTGCTTTTGAGACTATCGTCTCAGAGCATGAGAAGACCTGCTCACTACCCAAATAAAACCCACTCTACATCTTCCTCTCTCAGCTCGCCCTTTCTTATCCCTCTGGTTGATGTCCCCCCCTTTACCCTCCTTTACCCTCCTCTCCTAGTGTGTCGTGTCTGAAAAACCAAAAGAAATACAAAATTACAAAAATCAAAAAAAAATAAGGCTCTTTTCAGAGCTGCCTTTCCCAGTTAAAAAATAGAAGTGAAAATAAATGAAGCAGGGCTCTTTGTATTTTTTAGAAGTCCGCGGACAGTTCGCGAACATTAAAAAAATTGGGTTGCTACTCCATCACAAACATTGTAATTTTCTCTGGAAAGAAGTGGTGGCTCTGAAAAGAGCCTTTGGGTGGTGTTTGTAAGTCAAAAATTGTAAATGCTTAACATCTACTTCAAAATCGTTGTTGTAATTCCAAAAAAGGTTGCAATGCATTTTGTACATTTCTCAGAAAAATCTGATTGCCAGCATAATTAAGATGGACTCCATCTCTGCGAAAAATGTATGTACTACAAAACATAATATTTTCATTGTGAAAAGAAGACATGCCAAAATCTCTTAGAAAGGCACAAACAGCCTTATTAACATTGCACCTTGCTTTTTCCATTTGTGGACCAAATGAAGAAGAACGAAGCCACATTTGTCTCTGCGCAATCCGTTAAAATATCACTTGAGAATTAGGAAACATGTCCATAACCTTCCTAAGTCCTTCTTTCATAGCAAATTGCAAACAAATTCCAGTCACATGTCCTAAACTGTTCCCTCCACAATGAATTACAATTATGTTTGGATGTTGCTCTGTCTCCAAAGTAGCACAGAGAGGTAGCAAGTCCAACCACTTCATTCCACGTACTCCATGCCAGTGTACTTCCACATGTGGAAATCCAAGATCTACAGCTACTCCGCAGCTTTCTGCATGCACCTTCAACCAATGTATCCACGAATCTCCTAAAATCCAAACAATCTGTTTTCTGAAACACACAGCCATAGCTATCTTTTGTTCTCTCAGCAAAAAGAGTATCTGAGAAAATCTCTCCTGGCACAACACACCCACCAAACTTTCCTGACCAATCCCTTTCAGTGCTTATTCTCATTTGCATGACTTCTGAACCCAAAAATCCCCGGATGTAACTCCCGATGTCCGCGAACTACCGCCATGTCCGCGGACATATCGTAACATGAACAGCCCTTCTACCATTTCCACTACACTCTCTCTGCCATTCCCTCATTGGATGTACCTCAAAAATCACATGACCATGCACCAATCACATTCAAGACCTCTACATCTAACTGCATCATCATAGATCAGCACTGCAAATGTACTCTGAATCTCTCTGAGTACAAGTGTCATATCATTGGCAAGCAGCATCTACCAGAAATACTGTACAAGTCTTCAAGATTTCTACTTGCAGCTCCATGCATATCCATATGCATGAACACAAACTTCAGGTATGCATATTTTCTGTATAGTAGATGAACACATTTTCAAACAGACTTTTACCTTGTAAAATCTGTAAAATGAATTTACTGTACTTTTTTCAATTTCCTAAAATCAACTATCACTTATAAACCTTTATACTTTTTACTTTCTTTATACACACACACTCAAATCATGTTAAACTAACATTTTTTAAATGAAATATATAGACTACATATATTCAAACAAAATTGCATGCAAACACAATCTATGTTTAAACCTTTATAAAAATACTTATACAATTTCATATTTTTTGTTTTTATTTATTTATTTACTTAATTACTTTAAATTAGACATGACATTGAGGCACTTTTACCTAGAACAGTTTACTTACAGAAATAGTGGTATTCACTAATATATTATAAATTTCACAAGACATAGTAAAGATATTTTTTTTTTGCTACAGTTAGTCATTCAATACAATTTGTTCATTAAGAACATATCATATGTACTGAACTGATGCAATGTATCTTATGTAAATAAATTAGTTTAATGGTTTTACAGAAGGCACTGAGGATTTCAATTAAAAATATCAATATCTAAATTAAAAACAGTGCTATATACAAACAAAGTTACTAATTTGAAGCTTTTACAATTGCAGTGAAGACCAGTTTCCTGAAAAGAAGCAGCCGAATTCGAAGAAGAAAGAAAAACTAAGAAGTTACCTGTTAATTTAAAAAAAAAAGTAAGTAAAATATCACCATAATATTTGTATTATTAATCAAATATACTATAACATTAATACGAGCTATTTCGGTTTCTAAAAATAGAGATTTTGTACCATTTTGTCCAAAAATGTCCATGTCTTAAACAGTGATTTACAGCCAGAATGGCCCACAAATTTCTATTTTTGGACACACAAATTACCCAACTGAACCACTACAATTTTCATATTATAGAACAAACAACTGTTTTAATTGTATACATTAGATTTACTATTTGTACTTTTCCACACCACTAGCTTACTTTTTTTGTCATCTGAACCACAGTTTAGTAACAAATAAATTCAAGAATACCTATCCCTACTAGTTTTAGTTCCCAATGCACAATCACACACCATTACATACATCTTTATCATCTTACTCAAACACTCATGCACACAGCACACATACATTCCAGAACACCCCAACCCATATCTTCTTTATTTTTTCAACAGACCCTAAAGAATGCCTGCCAAAAGTCAAGTCCGTAGAAAGCAACGCAAAAGTAGAGCAAATGAAAATAAAGGTGTCCAACATAAGCATCCATCTCTAGCAGAATTTGTAAAAAAAGTTGAAACAAAACAGCTAATACAATCATTTAGTGAAACACAAGAAGTTTCAAATACAACAACTTCGCTTCCTCTATCAAAATGTAAAACAAACCAAAAAACAATTAACAGAAAATCAGCTATCACTACAGATAAAACTACTTTTTCAAATTTTAATATAGTGCAAAGTAAGCATACCAAGAAAAGTATTTTAGCCAAAATATACCGTCACAAAGTCCTTCAAAATCTTATAAAAACAGGAGAGAAATCAGGTTCAAAGCTTAAAACCTATCGTAGGAAATTAATCTTAGAAGCATTGATGGACAGTGCAATTCTTCTCAAAAGAAATGTATTTATTTTACTGTTAAACAAAATGAAACCACTAACAAAACTAATAACTAAATTACAAAAAAGACTTCTCAGTAAGCGAAATATCAACAGAAAGAACTTCTTAAGTATCAGCGGAGGTGAATGGAATCACACTACAAGCACAGAATCATATTTTAATGAAGAAGCGTACAAACAAAAGCAAACGAATACAATTGCCATACATAGCAGTGGTCGAGGTTATGAAAAAGTAAATAATACCATAATGGAACAAGAAGTACTTCTTACAAAAATATGCCCTGAAAACTTAGAATTACCCCTCCATTCAACTGAATCAGAACGTCTAGTGTACAAATGGCCATGCACGTCAATGTGTAACATTCCCAAACAATGTTTCAAATCTTTACGCCAATTCCTCAATAAATATGTAAAAAGCAAAGACAAAATCAAAATTAAATTACTGCAAAATATAGATACCTGTCCAGTGCGCAAGTACACAGGACTACAAGGACATTCATTGGCCTGCATTACAGGACCTACTTGTAAAACCACGTTCCATGATATCAAAAGGATATCAACACATCATTCAACTATAAGAAATCTAGTCTATAAACTGTATTATGCTAAAAGTCCTGCTTTAGCACTAGCAAAGTTAAATAACATCCTTCTACATGGTACAGCAAAAGACCTACTTGATGAAATTCACTATATCCATAAAAAATATTTTGGAAGTGAAAGCCATTTACAGAATGAAATAGCTTTAAACCAATTAAGCAACAATTCTACACATGGCAACCTTTTGCTAAACACATACAAAAAAGAAATACTAAAATTTAAAAGTACATCAGCTGAAGTACCAAACCATGTATGTGTATGTTGCCGTAGAATTTTTTATAAAAGTATCACAAAAACTGTGGATCTATCATACAAAATAGAAGACAATGAAGATTCTAAATGGTTTGAATTAGCTCTCTACCTTGTAGCAGAAAACAAATATGAAATAACTGAGCCCTTAATACTTTGCTGTTATTACACTACAAAACTTGACAACAACCAAACTCCTTCACGTTCTATCACAAATAATTTGGAATTATACCCAGTACCAAAACCTCTACAACAACTTAATTTATATGAGAGCATCATAATTCAAACAGTACACCCATTTCAAGCAATAATACGCCTTCAACCAAAAACAGCAAAATTACCTCCCTCTGAATTGGTAAAAGGCATTTGTGGAAAAGTAGTTTATTTACCATTAAATCTAAAAGAAAATGTGCATACTCTAGGAGTGCAACGTCCAATGCAGCAATCTTTAATTATATTAGTAAATGGAGTACCTACAAAAGACAAATAAATATGGCAACAGCTGGTGGATTTATATAAAGTTAGACAAGCCTTCCAATATCTTAAAGAGAATAATGAATATTACAAAGAAATTAATATTGAAGAAAACTTGAAAGATACAACTGAAATAATTCAAGAAACACAAGAAGCTGATCAATTTGAGCTACTAGATCCTGCTACAATATCAAATACTTTAGACCATTATACAATTCATCCTTTGCACTGTAATGACACCATACAAGATGTACTGGAAACTTACCAAATACGTCAAACAAAAGGATCGCCAATCAGTATATCGGAAAAAAGTATAGAAGCACGTGCTTTTCCTCTACTCTTTCCTACTGGCAAAGGGGGAAGGTATGATGATAGACCTATTCAAATATCAGCTTCAGAATGCCGCTCATTACGGATGTATTCTGAAGATCCCAGATTTAGACAAAATTTGGAATACATATTCCACCTACTCTTTGAAAGTGAACTAGCAACTTTATGTTACGGAGTTGCACACATATTAAAATCAGGATCACACTTTCAAAATATGACAGCTACACAATTATTAGAGAAAGTACAACAAAAGGATGAGGTTTTACAATCAAATATTACAAATCTATTAGCAAATATGCGTGGTACTAAAGAGTACTGGTTTCAACGTCATGGAGATGTACGTTGTATGATCAGAAACCTTGGTCCACCCACTTGGTTTGTTACATTAAGTTGTGCAGAATATGCATGGGAAGATTTACATGATTTCCTACGCATATCAAATAAAAACAAAACAAACATAGATATTCTAACACCTGGAGAACTTTGTTCTTTGGATCCTGTTAATGTTTCAAGATATTTTCACCATCGCTTCATTGCTATGCTACATTTTATTTGTAATAAAACTGTTCCTCCCCTTGGAGAAGTGCAACACTTCTTTTGGAGAAAAGAATACCAAGCCAGAGGAGCACCACATATCCACATGCTTTTATGGATTAAAGATGCTCCTAAATTTGGTCAAGACAGTGATGCCACTGTTTTACAGTCTATTGAAAAATATGTCACTTGTGAAATTCCATCAGAAGCCACAAATAGTGATCTTCGTGCACAAATTTTACAATTTCAAAGACACAAATGTGGAAAATATTGTCGTCGCAAATACAAAAACAAAGGCAAATACTACACCAAATGCCGATTTGGTTTCCCTAGACCAGTTACAAATACAGGTCAGGTAAACAACCTCACGTCTTCAGTTAGACATAGTGTTAAAGGTAAGTCACCTAAAAATACATATTACATAAAAAGAAAAGAAGAAGAAAAATATATCAATGATTATAATGCAATCATTGCCCACTTATGGAATGCAAACATAGATGTGCAGTACATTGCAGACAATTCTACTGCAGTTGCACGATATGTCACAGCATACTTAACTAAAGCAGAAAAGACAGAGCTCAAAGACCTCTGGAATGACCTGTCATCAGATAAAACAGTATCTCAGAAATTATACAGCTTGGGCATAAAAATGCTCACCCATAGAGAATGTGGATCTTATGAAGCAGCTGATCGTTTAACTGGTACTTCATTGTATGGTAAATCTGAAAATATAGTATGGCTAAGTCTTGGTCCAGCTAAATCTAGAAAAAGAGTTCTAAAATCATATGAAGATATAGAAACAATAGCCAAACATGATCCCAACAGCCAAGACATTTTAAAAAACAATTTATTGGACACATACTACCCAAACAGAAGTAATACTTTGGAAAACATGTGTCTATACCAAATAGCCCAAAACTACACATACAAAAATAATATGAAACCTGATGAAAAAAAAGGTAAATATAGAGTGACAGGCTGTGAAGGCAGCTTAGTTAAACTCACTAAACCAAATTTAATTAATCATATCAAATTGTCATTGAAGGCTCCTCCACATAAAGAAGTATATTACATGTCCCTGCTACAACTCTTCAAACCATGGAGAAAAGAAGAACAATTACTAGATAACTATGACTCATATGAGGATGCTTTCAAAGCAAATGAAAGCACTATAACTGATGTAAACTTTACACAGTACAAAACAATGTTGCACAATGAACAGCAACATGAAGAAGAACTCCAAGCCCAACTAGATAAGGATACTCCTGACAGTAGTCAACCTTCTGTAACAGGAAGCCAAGAACCACTGGGAGAACCACTAATAACAAATGAGGCAGAATTAGCTATGATAGAAGTAGAAAACACCATGTGTCAGTATGAAGATAAGGAAGACTTAACTATACTACAATCAAAACTAAACAATGAGCAAAGTAGCATTTTTCAAGAAGTAACAAAACAAATTGCACATGGTGTAAAACATGAAAATACAGAATGTTCCTGCCATAATTATAAACCTATACTACTGTACGTCAGTGGTGAAGCTGGTTCTGGCAAAACATTCCTAATCATTAGTAAGTTCCTTCAACAATTGACAAACAACAAACTGTCAGCTGTTGTCACTGCCCCCACAGGTTTAGCTGCCTACAACATAGGTGGTGTTACATTACACCGATTACTACTATTACCAGTAGAACACCAGAACAAATTAGACTATTACAAACTTTCTGCAGAAGCTGCAATGGAATTACGCAGAGTATTGAAACAAATGAAAATGCTACTAATAGATGAAGTGAGCATGGTCTCCAACCTGATGTGAGCTTTGATTCATCTCAGATTACAAGAAGTACTCAAAACAGACTATGAAGAGCGCTTTGCAGGAAAACACATTATTGTTTTTGGAGATCTGCTTCAATTAACACCAGTAAAAGGTGAACCTATTTTTAAAACATTAGGGCACAAACTCTGCCGTAAAACTGTTGGCAGCATTGGAAATGTCAACCTTTGGCAACATTTCCAATACAGAGAATTAACAGAAAACATGCGCCAATCTGCAGATCTAACTTATGCCAACATTTTAAAAAGTTTGAGAGTTGGTATACTTTCTAAAGAAGCAGAAGCAACATTGAAAACCCGGCACATTAATGCACTTTATGGCGATAATGCATGTGCTACAGATGTTATGGAACAATTAGCCCACACAAATGTCAATTGTATGGCCTTAATGCCAACTCTTGCAAGCTGTATCAAATTCAATGAAATAATGTTAAGTAAAGAAATGCAACCAATAATGGAAATTAGCGCCACAGACAAACTAGATGTACATGGTATGACACTACCCATGTGTGACCAAGCCACAACAAGACTAAATAATTTAGAAAAATCAATCTCAAACACAGCAGGCTTAGAAAAGATGTTAAAATTATGCTTAAATTGCAGAGTAATGCTTAAACGTAACCTTGACGTGGACCAAGGACTAGTTAATGGAGCACTGGGTACAGTTGTTGGCTTTCAAACATACCCACGTGACAACAAAATTCAGTTTGTCAATATACTCTTTGACAAACTTTCAGAAGTAAAACGGATAGGACGCTCAACAGCTAGAATCCTTCTCTTCAAAGATATGTATGTACGCAGAGAACAATTTTCTCTAACTCTTGCATACGCAGTCACGATTCATAAATCACAAGGTCTTACCCTAGACAAAGCAATGATAGATATTGGTAACACAGTCTTTAAAGAAGGCATGAGCTACGTAGCACTATCACGCTTACGTACACTTGACGGTCTATTTCGAATCAACTTTGATGCAAGTAAAGTAAACGCTGATATTCCTTGCATTTTAGAATATAATAGACTTCGCTCACTATACACTCCCCATCTAAACACATATTCTGTTCCACAAAAACTAAAACGTTGTAAAAGAAAACTAAATCAAACAGAAATGCAACAGGACGTCACTGCAAATCCTCCAAAGAGAGTAAAAGAAACTAATACTTCATCAAGTACCACAAACAAAAAAGAATCAATTAGAGAAAGTAAACCAGGTACTTCTTTAAAGAAGGAAGACAAACTCCAAAAAAAGCAGTTAGATACAGAACTACCTGGACCATTTAAATTCTCAAATATAGTTGGTGTAAGTTGCTATGCAAATGTAGCAATGAATATTCTATTTCAATTACCACCAATTGTTGACAACATTTACTTACACAGTACAGACCCATTGTGTTTGCAAATGTTAGTACTTCACAGAAATGCAGCAAACAATCCTGACAACACATATAGTGTTTTTGGAATAAGACGACAATTGGACTACTGTGCTGGAATGGTGAAATTCACTATAAACTCACAGGAAGATCCACAAGAATTTCTAATGTACTTACTACAAATACTGGAAAACAAAAACATACCTATAAATGAAAGCTTTCAGATTTCATACATGTGGAAACATACATGCACTCTCTGCAACAATGTGACACAAGAAGAAATCCCCAATGAACGCTTCATATATATATCAATACCAAATTGTGAATCCATTCCATTTCAGCAACTTGTACAAAATGCAAACCATGGTAGATTATGCTCTACCTGCAATTCAGATAATCGCTCCACGTTAGTAATACAAACACATAGTAAATACGTAATACTAATGCTTCTACGTTACAATGCAGATGGTACCAAAAACAACTGCAAGCTGACTGGATTCACACATGGTCAAATATCACTTGGTAAGAAAACCTTCACAACAATAGGTATAATCTACCACGCAGGAGCCACAACCAATTCAGGGCACTACACTGCATATATAAAAAAGAAATGTGGATGGTTTGAATGTAATGATAGTACCATTACTCTAAAGCAGAGATTACCAGCAAAACTTACAAACGCTTATTTGTTGTTCTTAAAACCAAAATTTGATAAATAAACTGTATTTAAACCTTTAAGTAAATTTGTGTTCAAAAAAATATAAACTGTTAGAATACTCCAAAAGCTATCTAACTGCTCAAAGATTCTACAACAACTAATCAGATAAATGAATACCACTAAATTAGACCAAATAATACACAGTTAGAATACACCAATTGGTATCTAACTGTCCCAAAATTATAAATTTGTGTTAAAATAATATAAACTGTTAGAATACTCCAAAAGCTATCTAACAGCTCAAAGATTCTACAACAACTAATCAGATAAATGAACACCACTAAATTAGGCCAAAAAATACAAAGTTAGAATACGCCAATTGGTATCTAACTGTCCCAAAATTTAACAATATCCAAATAGATAAATCAAAACCACTAAAATATATTAAAAAAATAGACAGTTAGAATACGCCAATTGGTATCTAACTGCTCCAAAATTTTATAATATCAAAACAAATGAAGAATCTGTTACTGCTCCAAAAAAAATACAACAAAGCAAAGTATAAAGCATTAGCCAGAAACAACAAGTGAACACTGAAAACAAACAAACAAATAAACTGTAGCATAACAGAAAAAGGGTTTTTTTTAATCCAACATGGATTTTTTTTTCTCCCACAGGCCCAATGATTTTAGCAACAAATACAGAAACTGAGCAAATTGCACAGTACTCTGATTTGTACTCTACTAAATATGAGGGTCGAAAAAAAATAAAAGTATATTGCTTATACAATTTAATAAGTCATTACAAAATACTAATACTAACATGCTATTTTCTTTTATCACAGAAATGAAGAAGAAAAACATGGACTCCCATTACTAGACCAAACAGTAAGTATACAATAATAAGGACAACCATAGCAGCATATCACATCCATAGTATCTAATACCTTTGTTCCTTATACATTTGTTTTTCACCCAAAGTTATAAGCAAATATGAATGTGATATGCTGCGGTGGTTGTTGCCAGGGCATAGAGTCTTGGGTGCATGGCCAAATGGCCATGCACCCAAGACTCTATGCCCTGGCAACAACCACCGCAGCATATCACATCCATAGAGTCAAACATTTCAACTATGATCTATGGGAAACTTTTAACGTCCGCGAACAATGTGAGTGTTCTTAGAACACTTTGAACTTGCCAGCGAACAATACGGACACCGTTTTCAGGACACCCCCTACGAACATTTCAGAACAACGCGATAGTTCTTAGAACACTTTCAACTTAACAACGAACAATACGGACAGCGTCCTAAGGACACCCCCTACGAACATTCCAGGACACCGGGAGTGTTCTCAAAAATGTCTTCAGATCACCCCCATTTTGTTTATTTGCGAACATTTCAGGACACCGCGGGTGTTCTTAGAACACATTCAACTTGACAGAGAACAATACGGACAGCGTCCTCAGGACACCCCCTACAAACACTCCCCGGACACCGCGAGTGTTCTTAGAAGCGTCTTCAGAACACCACCATCTTGTTTATTTGCGAACATTTCAGGACACCGCGAGTGTTCTTAGGACACATTCACTTACTTGACAGAGAACAATACGGACAGCGTCCTCAGGACACCCCCTACGAACATTCCAGGACACCGGGAGTGTTCTTAGAAGCTTCTTCAGAACACCACCATCTTGTTTATTTGCGAACATTTCAGGACACCGCGAGTGTTCTTAGGACACATTCAACTTGACAGAGAACAATACGGACAGCGTCCTCAAGACACCCCCTACGAACACTCCCCGGACACCGCGAGTGTTCTTAGAAGCGTCTTCAGAACACCACCATCTTGTTTATTTGCGAACATTTCAGGACACCGCGAGTGTTCTTAGGACACATTCAACTTGACAGAGAACAATACGGACAGCGTCCTCAGGACACCCCCTACGAACACTCCCCGGACACCGCGAGTGTTCTTAGAAGCATCTTCAGAACACCCCCATTTTGTTTATTTGCGAACATTTCAGGACACCACGGGTCTTCTTAGAACACATTCAACTTGACAGAGAACAATACGGATAGCGTCCTCAGGACACCCCCTACGAACATTCCAGGACACCGGGAGTGTTCTTAGAAGCGTCTTCAGACCACCATCTTGTTTATTTGTGAACATTTCAGGACACCGCAAGTGTTCTTAGGACACATTCAACTTGACAGAGAACAATACGGACAGCGTCCTCAGGACACCCCCTACGAACACTCCCCGGACACCGCGAGTGTTCTTAGAAGCGTCTTCAGAACACCACCATCTTGTTTATTTGCGAACATTTCAGGACACTGCGAGTGTTCTTAGGACACTTTCAACTCGACAGAGAACAATATGGACAGCGTCCTCAGGACTCCCCCTACGAACACTCCCCGGACACCGCGAGTGTTCTTAGAAGCGTCTTCAGAACACCCCCATTTTGTTTATTTGCGAACATTTCAGGACACCGCGAGTGTTCTTAGGACACATTCAACTTGACAGAGAACAATACGGACAGCGTCCTCAGGACACCCCCTATGAACACTCCCCGGACACCGCGAGTGTTCTTAGAAGCGTCTTCAGAACACCCCCATTTTCTTTATTTGCGAACATTTCAGGACACCGCGGGTGTTCTTAGAACACATTCAACTTGACAGAGAACAATACGGACAGCGTCTTCAGGACACCCCCTACGAACATTTCAGGACACCGGGAGTGTTCTCAAAAACGTCTTCAGAACACCCCCATTCTGTTTATTTGCGAACATTTCAGGACCCCGCGGGTGTTCTTAGAACACATTCAACTTGACAGAGAACAATACGGACAGCGTCCTCAGGACACCCCCTACGAACACTCACCGGACACCGCGAGTGTTCTTAGAACAGTTTCACTTTGCTTGAGAACAAAACGGACACATATTGAGACCTTAGAACACCCCCTAGTCAGTTTTTTTAGAACATTTCAGAACACCCGTGAAGTCTGCAAACAAATCGAACACAAAAAGAACGTCTAACACATAAAAACACAACTTTCATCCTATCTCATACACTCCCACCCTCCCCAAACACTCCTACACACCAACACACTCTACAAAATACACATTTTGAACAAAGTTTCACCGCGCTGTCCGCGGACGTCCGCGAATCCAAGATGGCGGGCGCTACCGAAAAATCTGATGCGCTTCACGCTCCACGCCGTCCAGTCAGCGAACACGTTGCATGTCCGCGAACATCACGTAAGACGATTGGCCAATCAGGACACTGTCCGCGGAGCGAACAGGGAAGTGTGTCCGCGAACCGAACACAGATATCACTAATTTTTTTTTACCTACTTTTTGGTCATTTTAAAAAAAAATACTGGACGGATTTTCACCAAATTTGCAAAAGCACGCTTTCGGGACCAAGCCGCTGCTCCTGGTCCAAATTTGGTGGAAATCCGTCCAGCGGTTTGGGCTGTAGGCACGAGCAAAAAAAAATTCCCATTCAGTCTATGGGAAAAAGTTTTGGGACCCCCCCTATAACTTTTCCCCCCCTGGACGAATCCTCACCAAACTTTGCAAAAAGATTCAGAGTGACCCAAATACTTATTTTGCAAAGTTTGGTGAGGATCCGTCCAGGGAGAGCGAAGTTATAAGCCACCCAAAAAGTGCTCTTCCTATGGAAACAGCAACTTAACCATAACTACATGGCCACTACCATGGCCATGTAATATATATATATATATATATATATATATATATATATGGCGCATCCCTGGGAAGGTTAACTCTAATTTTCTTGCTTAAGTATTCTAGTGGCTGCTTTGGGACATGGGCTAAATGCATCTGCTCAGCATCAAAGGTCTTTTAATTGTCTAAACAAGCCAGCCACTTCCTAGTGCACACACCAGATGGCAACTCAGTGTCACCTGGCACCTTGATTAGGAAAGTAGAGTTCATTGTGTGTCACCATGCAGACAGTAGTCCATGGCAAATCAATGCAGTGATATGTTTGCAGCAATGGTTTGTGCGCTGCACAAGTCACCACCGTGTTGGTTAATGGTATCTATGTGGTGTTCCCTTATGTAACAGAACATATATATACCTGTTTTTGTTTGATGTGCCCAATGTCCATACAAGAGCACACTGGGATGTTTTGTGTATGTGGCTCTGATGAGCATGCCATAGTGTGCCCACACTTAAACACATAAAGCAATCAAAGAAGTTGCCTCAAATTGTAAATCCACTAGGCCAAACGTCCTTTCTGCACTGCCACACCATGATTTTCACTAGCTGCAGGCCAGCACTAATAAGAGATGCTAATGCCAGCTCTATTAGATAAAGCATGGGCCTGCTCTTTTTTTCCAAAATAACCCCTGAGGCCTGTGTGATAGAGAGGAGGTAGTGACTGAGGAGCTGTGGACCCTTCACCATGCATCAGAAGCCGGGTTTGTTTAAAACGCTTCATCAGCTTATTACTGGTCAGGCTAAAGTTTGAAAGAGGTATAATTCTTTCTGTGTAGCCTTTCTGTGCATTATTTATTGGGTCTCTCTTGTGCGGTATCCTGCCCTGTCTGTAGATATCATTCCCTAAAGATGTCACTGTATTGGGGTTGGGCATGCCCACACTGAGACCCAGCCCTTCCTCCTCTAAAACTCTTCACAAACAAGAAGCAAAAGAGCCCTTTTACCCCATTCGAGTGACTGATGTTGCAGCCATTTTATACTTGCATCCAAAACCGTAAGCTGTCCAAATGAGCATGTATGGTTCATGGTTACAAACATAGGGTGAGTATTGTGAACGTGATGTGAGCACCAAGCCATGCATCAGTTATGAATTTAGAGAATAACACATACAATCCTTTTATCACAGACTTGTTTATCAAATGTATAAATCTCTGATCACTGTTATAGTCCTGAAATGCTCTGTGATTTAATGCGAAGCATACAGGAATCCTCATTGGTGCTATTTGTTCCCTTTCCCACTCTCAGAGAGGTATTTTGAAAGAGTACAATAAGAGAGTATCAGACTGTCCATCTTGAATGATTACCTTCTATCAGAAAACCATTAATCTGGTTAGTCTAGTATTGCCCCTTGCGAAATACAAGCGAGGTGATACAAACAGAACATCTGCAACACAGGGCCAGGTCACTGGGCACTCAGACCCCGGTAGGCTGCTCAGCCACAGTGTGCCAGTACGGACAGTTTGAAACTGCATTCACGCCAGGCCTTCCCTAAGAGCCTAAGAGCAGGTGACAAAAAACATTTACTTGGGCAGCAACAGCTGTGATTTCACATTAGAATTCTTCTGTAAAGTACTTGAATTACAATGTAATGGAACCAGCTTCATTTATATAGCAATTATTTATTCATATTGAGGAGGGCTTTTGTCACACGACAGAGGTGTAGTTTGGTAGTGACGTGTGCTGGTCGGGACGAGGGGGGGCCGAGGGTGGCGCATTCTGTTGTTTTGCCCTGGGTGCCAAGTTGGCTAGAAACTGCCCTGGTCCAGAGCAATGCCTGTGGTTATGATTTACTTAAAAGCTTAATTCGATCATTGTTTTACTTGGGTATTTAAATTTCACAGCAGAACCTTCCCCCACTTTCCCTAGCTTGGGTGTCTTGGGTGTTTTAGATGGCTGAGCTGTCATTAGTGGTGTACATTACGTCACTTGAATGTATCGTCAAAGAGAGATATGTATGCTGTACATAGCCCAGGCCCTGCTTATTAAAATACACTCATTGTTTTTAAAGGTTGTTTGTATAAACTATACATTTTCAGACAACTGGAGGGACTGGTTGAAACGACTATGTGCCTTGGAACTCTGCCCTTATGCTGGCAAAGTTATTCTACTGTGTTCAACAATTCAGAGCCCGCCCACTAATGAAATCTATTGGCTCTAATCGCGACAGCGCTCCCGGTCGGCTGCATTCATTGGCTCAGAGGGCAGCCAGTCCCCGGAGTGCTGCTACTGCCAAAACAAGCCCTGGGGTGCGGGTAGGGACAGCTGACACATTGCCTCGGAAGCACTGTACTCAGATTGATTGCACCTGGCTGCCAGGTGAGCGCGCGCGCACGCATCTTCTGGATCTTAGCAATGGCAGCATGAGTGCAAGGTTCCCGGGAGCGCCCGCGAGTGACATGTCCAGGGACCTGCACAGGTCTCCGCACAGGCTGGCGCGCGAGGAGAGGAGGAGCGGCACCTGCGAGGCGCTGGAGCGGGACCAGGAGCGTCCCCTGGCACCGGGATACAGGAGGATCAGGTACAGAGACGCTTCCATCCGAAAGTGAAATGTGATTTACCTTCCCCTCGCGTCTGGCCCGGGGGCGAGCTGAAACACACCCGCTTGCTCTTGCAAGGGGTGCGTGGCTTTGCCCTCGTGCCCGCAGCCTCGGCTCTCTCTGGTGACAGGGGGCTTAGAAGCCCCGGTATACGTGCAGGCCGACGTGGTTCTTTTTATTCCTTGGACTGAGGCAATTCCCGGGCGTGGAGGCGTCGGTGAGGAAAGTCTATGAGCTGAGCCACCATTCACATGGCATTCGCGATGTCTGCGCATGGCCCATGGATGACTGCCGTAGTGATCAATAGAATGTGTCCCGACATGGCCCGCTATCACGACATGTGATGGTGGGTGGCAGTAAACAGCCCTTGTAGTCGCATGCTTGCCATTATTATTAGTATTGCAGGCGGGTTGCTTCTAGGGAGGCACTAGCTTTGCAGAAGATGCGCGCCTGGAGACTGGGGACAGTAGCACTACTCGGTGAGCTGTGTCACGTGTCACCGTTCACGGCAGAGTGTAGCACAACGCAACATCCATGCACGGCAAGGACACGCGCCCCTCGATAAAAAGCCCACGTAGGTAATGAACTCCTGCTGGAGCAGCAGGGGTTAATGGTCCTCAAACATGAAAAAGGGTCATGATTTGTGCTATCCATACATAAGACCCCCCCCCCCCCCCCCGCCCCCCACGGCCCCACCCCCACCCCAGGCCTGGCTTTTCCTACAGTTGATGGAATGTTTCAGAGCTGAACATTGAGCATGATAATATGCCCCCCCCACCCCACCCCACCCCAACCCAGCGGACACACACGTATATAGTCCACAACACACGTGTGCAACACATAAAGTAACGCATACACACACGCATGAAGTATGCCGACACTCAACTATCCCAACTTGGAATCAACACACAGGAGCACAACACACACAATCCATAAAATGCACGCATGCACAACTAAGGCAGTTTCTAGCCATTTTAGCACCAAGCAGAACAACCCTAGAACCCACCCCCATCTCACAAACCTCCATCCCACTTCCCCCCCCACCCAACATTAGAAAATCACTGGAATGCACATAGAATCGGATTTTAATAAGTTGTAATTAAAGTCCTTAGAAGTGATGGGGAGAAACTACAAACTAAAGGTAACTCGCTTTCATAGTTTTCTTCTGTTTGTTCATTGTCTTAGACAGTTAAACACTCTCCTGGAATGTGCTGATGGAAAAGCACACAGCGCTTCTGCACGATCAGGGGTTTCAACCAGTCTGCTCTGAATTGAATGATTCAGCCGTTAACCCCTGCAGCCGTCCATTTGCCTTTACTCCCAATTATCTTTGCGCATGCACACAATGTTTTTAACCCCCATGAATTGGCATGACACAAGATTTCAATTGGCAAAATTGGCCGCAGTTTTATTTCCATGACAACAGAAGTATTTGTACACAATAGTGACCTCATTCTGCGCGTGTGGCGCTTGCTTGCCGGATTTCCTTTGCTTCCCCCTATACTTGGTATAGTAGGCCCCCAACTCCCCCGACCCATTGTACCTGTTCCTATCCTGCCCGTGCAGGGGTCCGTGGGTGGGGAGAGCGCCATTTGTTTCGGGGGGGAAGCTGAGCCTTGTTTGTTCCTACCAGGCGCCCCCGCCGTTTAGGCCCAAGAGGCGCTGGTCCAGAAGAGCGAAGACCCATTCTGTTTCCTTCTGGCTCGTCCGGAGTCTATCATTTGTGCTTGGTTGCCCAAACACCGCCAACTTGTCATCTTCTGACCTGGGTGCCCTGCGACAGCACAACCCGGGTGTCCTCCTCCTTGTATTTCGCGGGTGGGTGGGTGGAAACGAAATTCCTTGTCCTTGTCAGGTGGCGGCGACCGGGTCCCAGTGCAGGAGCGAGATGCCTGGTCCCTGGTCCCGCCTGCTTATATCCTGCAAGCCCCGCCCCCTTCCTTTTGTTTATCCTTCGCGGGCTTTCTGGCCCATTCAGCTTTGGCGCCGTTTCGCCCCCTTGTCCTTTACCCTTCCGGGTGAGGGCCCACGCTGCCGGCGGCATGACCCCGCAGGGGTTACCCTGCTGCCTCCTCCATTTTGCGGACGTTTTCCGTCGTCAGCTCCATAACCCCTGCAGCCGTCCATTTGCCTTTACTCCCAATTATCTTTGCGCATGCACACAATGTTTTTAACCCCCATGAATTGGCATGACACAAGATTTCAATTGGCAAAATTGGCCGCAGTTTTATTTCCATGACAACAGAAGTATTTGTACACAATAGTGACCTCATTCTGCGCGTGTGGCGCTTGCTTGCCGGATTTCCTTTGCTTCCCCCTATACTTGGTATAGTAGGCCCCCAACTCCCCCGACCCATTGTACCTGTTCCTATCCTGCCCGTGCAGGGGTCCGTGGGTGGGGAGAGCGCCGTTTGTTTCGGGGGGGAAGCTGAGCCTTGTTTGTTCCTACCAGGCGCCCCCGCCGTTTAGGCCCAAGAGGCGCTGGTCCAGAAGAGCGAAGACCCATTCTGTTTCCTTCTGGCTCGTCCGGAGTCTATCATTTGTGCTTGGTTGCCCAAACACCGCCACGCCAACCGGTGGGTTCCCGCCCTCCGTTGGCTCCCTTCTTCCTCATTCCTTCTCACAATTCCAGCAATTTGGTGCAAATGTTCCAGAAAAAGAGCTCCATTCCCTTAGGGGATAAGTGCACCCCATCGGCTAAGAAATACTCGGGGGTCTTCCCGTCAATCCGGCCATGCCTGATCTGATAGAAACCTCTGCCCTTGCAGAATTTGGCCTCTGCCCCGTTCAGCTTCCTCCTTGATTTCTCTACCGCCGAATGGTTTGCTGCCCCCCTCCATTGCAACCGCGGAATCACCTCGGACCAGATGATCTCCGTCTCCCCCATCTGTGCTGATATTTCCTGTAAAGAGCTTGTGATGTCTCTCAGCAAGATCCCCCTCCCTAAGCTGGTCAGGTCGTTCCCTCCCAAGTGTATTACCAACACATCCGGCTTCCGCCGTTTGTTTAGCAGCGTATGCAATTGCCCTTTCAGCTGGGCCCATTTCATCCCTGGCACCCCGTGCCATTCGATCTTGAATTCTCCTGCCGTCAAGATCTCTTGCTGCTGGTTCCAGCTTGCCTTTGCCCTTGAGATGAATGAGTGCCCCACCACCCATACTGTGCGTAGTTTCCTTTGGTGCACTGCTGGTAAATGACATGGAGGGAACGGCATGGTTATCTTTACACTTTTTCCGGCCTGACATAACGTTTATAACATCCTGACGACCATCTCCCCAATCTCTTAATCTCTTCGGCCCCTAGCCCCCCGACTGATGCTGAGGTGGCGGCCCCAATCCGAAAGGAATGTGTCCCAAACTGGCCCCCTGCCATACCCATTCTCTCCAGCCCAAGGGACATTACTTTTTTGAACTGAAATCGGCTTAGCGCGGACCCATCCTTGTGAGTGAGCCATGGCGCCTCAGCCCCTGATGGCCGCCTCTGTCGCATAAAGTTTGCCGCTGCCGCCACCGGGCAAACCCTGCTCGCCTGAATGGCATGTACGGTCAGCGCCGTACCCTTTCCTTTCTGATCCGTCTTTGACCGCCTCACATAAATGACGACCTGAGCGCTCCCCACTTGGATGTCCCTGACGCGCAAGAACCCACTCCCTTTGCCGTTCTTGTTTTCCGGCACCAATTCGCTGATTCTGAGCGCCCCAAAAAATGCCACAGTAAAAGCCGCCGAGAAGAGCACACGCTCCGATTCATCCCGACATACTTCCCCCAGGCATTTAATTAATCCGTGCAATTTCCCAATATCGATTGGCCGTCTCTCATCCGGTTTTGCTGTGCTTTGCCTCGCCCAGCCTTTCATGGCCAGTATGACATAATGCTCCTTAGTGGGGTCCTTCTCCCCGTGTACTTTTGCATGATGTGCTATGGCCGCTAGGTGATAGCTTACCCAAGCCTGAGTCTTCCCTGTCTTCCAGCACCAGCCTATGAATGCTCTCACCGGGTTCTCCCCGCGGTCCCCTGCTAGTACCTCCTCTTGGAACTGTGCAAACCGAATCCAACAAGCCCTGTACCTCTTGGTTGTACCGGGTGCCAGGGCAGTTTCAACTAATGCGGTCAGATCGCCCCAATCATCCCCCACCATTGTACCTCGAATGGGGTCATCTCCTCCCTTGCTTCGGGGCAGCTCTCCCGGAACCGGTCCCACTGTAAACGAGACAGAGAGTCAGCGGCCGTGTTTTTCACCCCTGGAATGTGCCGTGCTCTAACCTCGATGTTCAACTCTAACAAACTCCTGGTGAGTTCTCTGAGGAGCCTCAGCACCCTCGGGTTACTGGACGATCCTGTGTTAATGATCTGTACCACAGCCAAGTTGTCCGACCATAGCGAGACCTTGGAATTTTGCAGCTGCCCGCCCCACAGCTTGAATGCAACCACTATGGGGAATAGCTCTAGTAGCGTGATATCTTTTGTGATCCCCTCCTTGTGCCATTCCTCTGGCCACGCCATGCCGCACCATCTGTCCCCCAGGATAGCCCCGAAACCCAGGGACCCGGATGAATCCGTGAACAGTTTGAGCCTCTGACTGCTTGCCCAGTCCGCCCTCCAGATTGCCACCCCGCTGGAACCTGACAGGAAGCCATCCCACATTCTGAGATCCTCTTTTACCTCTGCACCCAATCTGACGTGCTGTGCGGCATGTTGTAAGCCCACCGTTTTTAGTTCTACACTTCTGGCAAATGCCCTCCCTGCTGGTATCACTTTGCCTGCAAAATTGAGGTTTCCAGCCAGCACTTGCAATTCCCTCAAGGTCGCTTTGTTTTTACCCATCAGCTCCCGAATCAAGCCCCTCAGTTTTTCTACCTTGTCCTGAGGGAGCCTACACTCCCCTTTAACTGAATCGATCTCGATCCCCAGAAATGTCAATGTCGTTGCTGGCCCCATGGTCTTTCCTGGTGCAAGGGGAACCCCTAGTCGTTCCATTTTATTTTGAAATATCTCCATCATGGATCTGCACTCATCCGTCCCCTCCCTCCCCACGAAGAGAAAATCATCCAAGTAGTGCAACATTCCCCCATTTTTTATCTCCTGCCTTACCGTAAACTCCAGAAAGGAGCTGAATGCCTCAAAATATGAGCAGGAAATGGCGCACCCCATGGGGAGGCATTTGTCATAGTAGTACTTGTCCCCCACCTTAAAACCCAGCAAGTGGTGACTATCCTCGTGGATTGGTAATAGACGGAAGGCAGATTCTATGTCAGCTTTCCCCAACAATGCCCCTTCCCCTGCCGCTTTTACCATTAGTATCGCATCCTCCAGGGAGGCGTACTGCACCCTGCACTGTTCCTCTGGGATGCCGCTGTTCACTGACTGACCCTCGGGGAAGGATAGGTGGTGTATCAGGCGGAATTGACCCTCCTCCTTCTTCGGCACCAGTCCTAGCGGCGATACTACCAGATTGCTCATGGGGGGCCTAGAAAATGGGCCGGCCACTCTCCCCAGCCCCACCTCTTTGTTAACCTTCCTTTCCACCACCTCGGGATTCTCCAGAGCCGATCGTAGGTTGGCCGCCTCCCTTCCCCCTTGAGAACCTGCCCCCGGGATCCTAAAGCCCCACCTGAACCCTTGCGATAGCAATTTTGCGTCGGCTTTGTTATGGTACTCATTTAGGAAGGGAGTCATGGCAAGAAGGCTAACTGGTGTGGGCAATGCCCTTTTAATCATACATTTGTCATTCATTGTTACCACAGCATTGCCTTGTTTTGTCGGCGCATCACTCAACATTCCCTTTATTCTTTTGTTTCCCTCCATCCCCGGGTTTAGCCTCTCCCGGAGTGGCCCTGCGGGTGCCCGTACCACCGCCCCTCTGGTGCTTGTACCTGCATGTCTTCCCGTATGAGCAATACCCTTCTGCAAACCGCCAGCAGACTTCTGGCTCCCCCTGGTGGGCTGCTGCCCGGTACACCCAGGAGGAGGGCCCGCGAAAGGACCCTCTCCCCCGTTGCGGCAACCCGCCTCTGCCTCTCCCACCCCGAGACTTCTCTCCTGGTGACTCGTCCTGTGATTCCCTGCAGGGCACCACTTTGTCCATGTACCCCCCGACATCCATCTCGTCCCATGACATTGCTGGCCATATCTGCATTTTTAATCTAAAGCCTCGGTCATACTCCAGCCATCCCTCGCCTCCATACTTCTGATACAAATCATGCACATATTGTTCGTACGCTATCATCGCCAGTGCATCCTGCGGGTACCTCTCCAACATTACTGACATATACATCCTATAAGCTTTTAGCCAGTTGTTAATGGAACGCTCCACCTTGGTGGCCTCCCTGTCCCTTTTCTCTTTTTCCTTTTCAGACAGTTCCTTTAGTCCTCCCCCCGTGGGGACGATCCCCAACAAATCAAAGATGTCAATGAATTCCTTCCTCCCCAACCTCTCCTTGATCCCCCATGGAATGTGCCACACCAGAGAATTCACCGTAGCCCGCATAGGTGCGAACCCTGGCATTGGCCTCCCATACTGGGTTGCCTGCCCCCACAAACCCCCTGTTTCACTGCTGATCAGGCCTGCTGCTACGGGCTGCGCCGCGCTCAGCCCCCCTATCAAGACTGCACCAGGCCCTGCCTCCTTCTGCATCCCCTGTGCCCCTGCCGGCGACCCTGAAGCCAACTGCTGGGCTCCTTCCATGCTTACCGACGCCCCTGGCCCCTGGTTTGTCCATTCTTGACCCCACGGGAGCCCTGCCAACTGTGCTTGCTGCCCGCCTCCCATAGGTGGGCCCACACTAGGCAGCCCGACAGATAAGAAACCCCCGGGCGGTATCCCCCTCTTCTGAGGCAATTGACTTATTCCACCCGCCTGTGCCCAGCCTTGAGTGCTACCGCTGCACCAGGGCCCTCCCAGCCCTTGTGATGCCCCCAGATGCGTGGCTATACTTCCTTGAGACAGTCCCCCTACCACCATACCAGTACTGGGCACAACATTCGGCATTTGCCCCATTTTCCCCCATGCTTGCATGCATTCTAACACCATACCTTTCACTGTCTCCAGGGATGTTGTTCCTCCACCCGCGACATCCACCGTTCTGGTCGCAGGAGCGTTGGGTGGGCTCACTCGATTCCCTGGAGCCTCAGCAGGTGTAGGAGCCGTTAAGGCCGCATCCTCCTGCGCCCTCCCCTTCTGCCGTGCTCTCTTGGTGCTGCTGGCCTGCTCCTTGCTCGCTTTAGCCCTGGCCGTCATTGTCCTTTTCCTTTTGCTCCCCTGGGTCTCCTCTTCTTCTTCTTCCTCCCCCAGGCTGTGGATCTCGGCCTCGATCACGGTGGCCTCGCTGCCACTGTCCTGAAACATCAGAGGGGAGCTTTCCACCCCCTGGCTGCGCCCTTCCTGGCTAGGTTGGGCCACCATCCTGGACATCCAGTCCGGGCCATGGGTTGCTGCTGCCACCCTGGCCAATTCCATGAATGACGCCAGATCCATTTGGCGGCCTCGCAATGGGTCAACCACCTGCTTCTTGCTTCTCCTGGGCCGCTCGTTGCTGCTGCCCGTGTTCAGTGCTCATGTGTAGCCGCTCCTCCCCTGCGGCTGCCTCCTTGCGGCCTGCCGAATGCTTCCGTCCTCTTGGAGGGAGGGCGTGGGCGTCTGCGTGCCCCTGCGTTGGCCCCTCCGCCCGGGATGTTTCTGGCCGTGAGAGGGGGGGGGGCGGGGAACCGGGGGCGGGCTTGCGCTCGCGGATGCGCCTCCGGCTGGTGTTCCCCTCGACCTGTTCCTCCGACCGGGTTGCAGCCCCGTGTGACCCGGCCGACTTTCCTTGCTCCTTGCCTCCGGCAGCCGCTAGGCGGGCTCACCAGCAGCTCTGCTCCGCCTTCGACACCTCGATACCTGGTCCTGGGCTGGGCCTGCCTTCTCACGCCACTGCTTCAGATCAGCTGCGCTGCTCCTCCGCGCCCGCCGGCTGTCTTCCCCCGGCTGCGCGATCCCGCCTGCCGGATCCTTGCGGTCGACCTCCCTCCGCGTTCCTGGCTCTGCTCGGCTCCTTCTGCTAGGCGGGCGATCCAGCTAGCAGTCCTCCGTCTCTACTTCCAGCCGCGCCGCAACTCCCGATCAGCTGGGCCGCCCTTCCACGCACGCCGGCTGTCCTCCACCGGCTGCACGATCCCGCCTGCTGCTTCCTCGTGGTCGTTTTCTCGACGCATTTCCCGGCCCGGTCACTGGTCCTCCTTCCTTCTGCTGGGCGGGCGAGCGGCAACGAAACGAAATTCCTTGTCCTTGTCAGGTGGCGGCGACCGGGTCCCAGTGCAGGAGCGAGATGCCTGGTCCCTGGTCCCGCCTGCTTATATCCTGCAAGCCCCGCCCCCTTCCTTTTGTTTATCCTTCGCGGGCTTTCTGGCCCATTCAGCTTTGGCGCCGTTTCGCCCCCTTGTCCTTTACCCTTCCGGGTGAGGGCCCACGCTCCCGGCGGCATGACCCCGCAGGGGTTACCCTGCTGCCTCCTCCATTTTGCGGACGTTTTCCGTCGTCAGCTCCAGAACAGGTGTTTATTGATGTGTTATGCCCTGAAACTCCATTCAACCATCAGCAACAATTAGAAATGAAATCAGGACCTCCCCCCAGGGCGACCCACACGTTTGGAAACCACAGATACGTGATGAGGAGATACACTTTGTATGGTGGCTATGTTGCAACGAAGAAACTATTTTCACTAGGCACAAGCTATAATTGGTAGCGCTACCAATGTTGCACAATTAAGTAACTCGTGAGTCAGGGTGTTGAGGAGTAAGTACACTGCAAACGGAAGCCTTTCTTTATTTCTACTCAACTTTATTGTATAAACAATGGCAAACGGTTTTACAGAATTAGGGGAATGTAAAGCACTCACAGGGCCAGACAGAGAGCCAAAGGTAACGATACACAATAAAGCAACCGGACCCCTAAATCCATTTCATGTTTAGGGGAGTCAGACAGCTGGGCCCTCCTGGTGCAGTTTTTCGAGATCAGTCAGTTACTTCGCCCTGCACCTGGGTTTTACTCCGTTCTCTTCATCAAATCTGAAGCAATTCTAAGGACTCCTAATTTAAAAATATAAGCAACAGTGAGATGAAATATGTGCCCAGGATCACACACTTTGGTTAAATAGTGAAGTTGGGATTTAAGCCCCGTCTGCAATTTAGGCACTTGAGCGCATAGCTTCCTGGCTTCCAAGTTTAGTTGGTACATGTATGGCCTTATGTTTGGGTTCCAAGAGCTAAAATTATTCTGTTTATAGCACCAACGTAAAAGCCATAATTAAAAAACAACGCACATGACATAATACACCAAACTGACAAAACAGACATCGTTATTATACCATGTTGAGAAATAAGAGTTTGATTGTAGCTTTGGCTTTTCAATCCTAGATGGAAGAAGGGCCAGCATGCAAAGTCATTTGGGCCTACACAAATCTGTTTTAAAGATACAAAGAGAAAGAAAATGGTTTAACTTTCCTGAGTGTAATAAATGTTTCACGGAGTGATCAGCTGGTTATGCACCCCTCTCCTTTCTAATCACTGGCATGCACACATTGTAGGGAAAATGCCAGCGACAATAGTCACTCCCAATCACCCACTCCTCTGTCTGCATCCACCTACCACTTATCACTTCCACTTTTAAATCCTCTGCTGATAACACATACTTCTTAGAAAGTGATTTAAGAGACCCCAGTGCGAGGCCACGTGCTGCCCCAAAGAGGAAACCCTCCAGTGTAATGTCAAGGGCACTGGGAAGGGTGGGGACTGGCTGCACCAGCGCCCTGGCCAGCGTCCCACTGCAACCGCCCCAAGCAATGTCTCTCTGCGCAACTGTTTAGTTTAGGTTCTTTATTTGTACCGCGCGCCGAACCCTGGGGTAACTGTAAGCACATGCACACACATACACACACACACACACCTACTGACAGAACTATACAAGCCACATCAAACAAACACACTCTCACCACTCAAAGACACGACCCACTCAGCCAGAGCATGATCTCGTGGCGATTCTGCCAGCCAAGCTGACCGTTCAATCACCCTGGCACAAGTGCACTTCGGGAGTGAGGTGGGCGGAGTGAAGTCGTTAGGTCACACTGACCCGCTAAATGTAATTGCGATAACTTGCCCAGTGTGCAAAGACTCAAGCAGGTACACAAAGTGGCGGGATGGAAAAGAATGGACAATAACAGATACATCAAAAAGTGTGCTTCTTGCGCAGCGCCCGTTCCATGGCAGACGCATGCATGACACAGGAAGACTCCAACCCTGAGGCCAGGGGAGTTGCTAGGTCTGGAAAAGACCCGGGGCTAAGCTGATGTCGGAACTGTTGGGACTGGGGGCTAGCTAGGCTTTTGGCTGTAGCTCCTGAGATTCTATCCGGGGCTACAACCAAAAGATCAGGGGCTATAGCCCCCTTAGCCCCCCCCCCCCTAGCAACGCCCCTGCCTGAGGCTCCTCAGCCCCCCCCCCCCAGGGACATGGTACGTTCCTTTATGTCATATCATTCCAAAAACCCCAACGGGCCATCAGCGGGCTCCAGGGCGTATTTCGAGTAGCTTCATATTAATGTGTCTGGAGAACATGGAACCAAGACTTTACCAGAGTTTTTTTGCAGGACCGATTTCATCTCTTTTCTCCCCTTCCACGGCCACTACCCTGACGTCGTTACATGTATAGCGTGCTATACCTGCTATGAAAAATCTCTTTGGAAGAGGCGCCACATGATTGGGTGATTGACCAACATGCCATTTCGCAAAGACGTTTCCCCTTTTCTGAAATGAGTAATCCGGTACTCGACCCCAAACATACATGATGAAAGCTGGCAGGCCTAGACGGTTTTCTCTTTAGGAGCTGCTGTTACGCATGGACACGAGTTACCTCACAGAACACATGACTACATGAATAGATTTAACTCAGGTGAGCAGTGGCGAGACAATCTTATGACTAGAGCAGAGACAGCGTCAAAGCCCTCCTTGACTCCCTGCAGAACTTTGGAGTCCAGCTATCAGAAAACGCGTATAATGGAACTGATCCCACAGACTGACCTATTCATTCGCCTCTAGGGAGTCCATTTGCTGCTGGACCTGGACCGGCCACCATGCCAGGGCCCCTAATGTCTACTATGAGGGTGCTCGGGTCCTGGAGAACCAGCACACTGTCCCAGGGTTTCTAAGCCACAACCTCACTCATGACACTGAACCAGGATGAAACATGTCTGGGGTTACTTACCTGGCTGCCCCATTTTGTGTGCTACCAAGACTTAATAGCAAATGTTTTTTTTTCTCCTTAATGGAAATGACAGCACAAACAATTATGGAATGGAAGACTGATGGGAGAGATTGCCAGTGGTTATGATTAATTCATATCTTTCTATCATCACTTTGTGGTCATGTTAGAACCAGCACATTGATGCAATTGACATATTTTCTTTGTGAAGAAACATTTTGTTCGAATTGTCATAATTCATTAAAACGAAATCGTCTTTCTGGGATTGGTTTTATATAAAGTTGTTCTCCAGTTTAAGATTGTAATTGTTTATTCATTTATAGTGCACGCTGGACCCGGAGACATCTGGGCGTAGACATCAGGTTACAGAGTTACAGGTTACAGAGTTACAGGTTACAGATGACATAAAAGCAATAGGTGATCCATTATATGTACATATGAACATATGACACAGTAGGCAGTGTGCTGCTATATACAGTAGTGCAGGAGCACCAGGGATGTGTGCAGAAGGTGAAGTCTTAGCAGCAGTCTAGGGAATCTATCCACTTTTTTACATTGGATTTGAAGCACTGGAATGGGGATATGGCTCTGACAGAGTCTGGGATGGAGTTCCACAGTTTTGCAGCTAGCACTGGGAAGTGCATCTCCTGCTTCATTTAAACAGCTGAGCCTCAATGTTCAGGATGTCCGCACACAATGTAGGAGCAGTGTCCATTATGGTATTTCTAGGTTAGGATGGAGAGAGGTTTAGCTCCGTTTCAAAACCCTCACAACAGACTGTAAAAGATTCAAGCACCTGCTCCATGAGGCAGGTAGAAGACATCATGTTGAAGGGTAGGTTAAAGTACCTGCCATTTTGTGGAAGCTAATGCAAGTGTATAGTTTGGAGGAGATATTTGTTGAGCTACTTGGTTCATTGACATTTTCCCCTTGTGTGCTGCATTGCAGTGTGTTTATAGAATAATAACAGGGCTCCCAATGCATAACAACCCCTTGCTGTGTGATGCAGAGAGCACCTTTCAGTGGCCCATTGGATTTTGCCAAAGGCAGTATTTTTACAGGCCATCCTGGAACAGGAAGATATGCCTGACAATGTCATTGTACAAAGTGAGTCACCGCTCTGGTCATGTTTCTATTCAATGTGCTTTTCCTTTGAGTGGGACAACTTTGGAACTAAGGAACTTAATGATGCATTATTCTGAATGCATCACTGCATTATACCATAGGAGACATTTCTTTTCTGTGTCCACTTTGAAGTTTTCCCGCTGTCATCATCATTGTGAATAAATGTGTGCATATTATGGGAGATAAAGGTTGGTTTCATATTAGTGTTTTTGCAAGATAGTGTAATTCAGTAGTGAACAACGCCCTTCACTGCATTATCTATCGGCTGCTAAGTAACTGGATGTGCACAGTGTGTGGCCTGCTTGGGGTTGTTGCATCATTACACTTTAGAGGTTAAACGAAGCAAGATGGTAATTAAAGCAGGTTGATCTATTGTGATCCTTTATGTATTTTTCCATACATAGAAGAACAAAATCAACAAACCAAAATATACAAAACATTTCCTTCAAAGTGTAGGCAGTACCTCAATTGTACAGTCCAAACATCAATAACAGCACATGTGGATTTAAGTGATATCCGCCACTTCCTTACATACAAAGATCACTCAATAACATGAACATTTCGTTTGATTTTGGAGTTATGAAGCTGCATTACACAAGATTGTCAGGGCATAAAACATGTAATTAGTGATGTACATTGCACTGCTTTGATATTCCCAGGTCTTAGCTTAGGGCCAGTATGAAGGCATAAAGTCCTCCAGGAAGTGAGGGAATCTGGGGCGCCCTGAATTTGCAACCAGAATCTAGGGATGAGCAAATCGTAGGGACAGCTTGATGGGGAGAACAACATACCTGTGAGTAATGGGGCAGACCCTGGCACATCTGCACTGAGGCCAATGATGGCTCTAGTCATTGCTCACATTCGAATGGAGGACTCCAGTTAGAGAGGGTTCCATGTGTTAATGTCCCCGCAAAAATATCGCGATACAAAAATATCGCCATATTTTTGCGGCGATATTGAGCCATGGACCCTGCCGGGGACACCCTCGCAACCCATTTTTAAATGTGAGGGGGGACACCCCCACAACCTCCGCTCCCACAAATTATCCCCCCCAAAAAATGTGTCTATGGCGAGACAGACGACTTATACCACTTATATCACGCCCCTCTCTTTGAATTCCCTCCCGCTCCCCCCCCCGGTGACACTGAACCAGGAATCAGGCTGGTTTGGAAAGTTAAAATATTTAGGTAGTTCACAATATATCACACTATTTTTAATGGTTATGCAATAATCACCAATGGGGTGATGTCACACTAAACAATCTTTTTAATCTCAAGGAGTAATAATAATAAAATAATAATAATTTGGCATTTATATAGCGCTACGAACCCTCAGGTATCTGAGCGCTGCTTATTATTACCCACGGTGTGTGGCGTTCATGATAGGAAAAATAATGCAGCATAATGCAGCACAGACATAATACTTTTGTGTGGGTTCAATCAAAATGCAATGTGATTACTCTTTCCCCCTGCACACTACTCACTCCTCCACTATGCAATATAAAGAGATGGAAGGAGAGAAAACAGGTTTCAGGAATACAGAATTCAATAAAATAGTATCAATCCCAAATTCCCCCAGCAAACACAGAGAAAAACAGAATTGATTGGCACACTTGTCAAAAATGGTTTAAAGTTGGCTTTGCATGAATGGTAAAAACACTGAAAATGGATTTAATTCACTGAAATTGTTTCAATGCTAGTGGGAGCCGCTTTGTAGGGTATCAGACCAACACTAGCAATGATTATTGAGTAACTAGCAAGTTAATTTTGAGGTCGGGTGCAATGAACAGCTATTTCACACGTTATAAATTTGAGCCAAACGAAAAATGTGTGGCAAACTTTTTCTGCAGAAAAACTATAAGGATTTCAGATGCGGTTTTAGGCAAACCGGACTGGACTCAAGGCGCTCTGGTCTGCAATCAGCAAGGCGCACTGGACACCGCACGGTGGGACTGGACTGGATCTCACAGGCTCTGGTTCTGGTTCACAGCTATCTGGTCCCAGCACAGCTCTACTGGGTTGAATCTTTGGATTATGGCAATAATTATTAGCAGGAAAGCAGCAACAGCACGCACAGCCAGGCTGTTCTTTGGTTCTCCTTAGAGGTCTGGGGTGAAATCTGGTTTCTGGGTTTTTAAAGGCGAAGCTGAGAATGGTACAGCTTTGGAAATGGGCCTTTCTGCTTTCAAAGTTCTGGAGTCTGGAATATGGATTTCTCTTGCAAAGTGCTTCGCCAGCAATCAGTTGATGGCTGAATGTGTGTGTTTATAGGTCCTAAGCAGTCTCTATTTATGGGTTTACTAAAGGGGTGGGTATGCTGAATTATCCTAGCCACACCCCCCAAGTAGTCCATTAGTTAGGGTCTTTCCTCTCACCTTGATTGGAGAAGAAAACAGAGTGTCATCATGACGATGTGTTTTATGATCCAGGGAAAAACCTCCCCTTTGTTTTTGCACATGAAATCTACTTCTCATATAATACATATTTACAATTTTACAAACTTGATAGCAATAGCATATCTATATCATATATTTTGTGGAGCAAGTATTCACCCAAGCCCCATCGCTGTGAGAGCTTGGGTCTGGATTTGGCAACTTTTCGCACTTTTGGTCCGGGACCTAATTGTCTGATTTGTCCACAATTTCATTCATATTTGCGCATGATATCTGGGTATAATCATATGAAGTTTCATGCTACTGACATCGATACAATTGCTACAAAACCCAAATTTTCACTTCGCCTTCATAGAACATCGCACTGAGTTCTGAGTCCTTTTAAAACGTACACCAAGAATTCACATTAACAATACTGTAATTTTACAATTTTTACAAATTCGCACAGTCCTTTGTCAGTCTTTTTCAAAAATATACTTTTCTGTGCTTTGAGAATCAACAAAACTGTTTCTTGTTGCTTTAGAGCAATCCCCGCCTTCTTCCTCTGGCAGAGAGCACTGTTGACACCTTCATTTGCATACCCTTTCAGCCAAGGAAGTCCTTTGTCTCTCCCAGGAGCAGCAGCCTAAATTTCCTCCCCTCTTCATCAACACCTGAATATGATTGCCTGGCCTTTTGGCGGGAAGCAGAAGGGAGGTGTCTTTCCCAGTTAGTGAAGCTTGTTTGTAGTTTTGCTGAATCTGGCTTACTTTAAAGTCAATTGTTACATTTTTCTTTGTTGAAAATAAACTTACAATTTGAAAACAGGCAAAGAGAACTCTACTTCCAGTCTCTAAAAACTAAAGATTAAATAGTTGCAACCTATATTACTTTTGATAGCAAGTCACTTAATTCCAACCATTTGATTTTAACTGCACAAGTTTAAGCTTCTAATGCAATTAAATGACAGCTGTCATACAGGCGGCCGGTGTTACTGCGCCCATATCTTGACAGATTTTCACAGGCAAGCACACTTCTTAATGTGGATATTCTGATGATAGATTCTGCTTTTCCTGTTGATTCCTAAAATACAGTGACGGGTAACACCCAGCAAGGATGTTGGATGTTTTCTGATGTTTGGGACCATTATTTTGTATTTTCAGGAACCAAGAAAAAAGGATTTCAGAGCAATTTCTGGGTTTACTCGCAATAAAGAACTGCCTTTCATGCAGTTTCCATGTTCATTCGGTGGGCAGCCCAGAGACAGGTTCAGCAGTGTGGTCTCCTTCCACTACTGACACAGGAAAAGTAGATTGGCGGTCATCTTTTCCGGTTTCAAAGTGCAATTTTCATAGGTTTAGCGTGCATAGGGCTTTTGCGTCCATTTTGCTGACTCTGGTGCAACCAGCACTCAGGGATGTCACAGGGCAGAGCCTAGTGGGTTAAAACATCCCACAGGATAATATGTAGGGATACCTTAGAGAGAGACTGTAGCTATTAAGCCAGCAGGCCCTTTCTGGGGTTGCATCTTTGGAGTGGTTTAGAGTGGTGCAGGGATCCAGAGACCCACAGGTTAAAAGTGACTATCACCCCCTCCCACACAATCCACATTTAGGTCTTGGGGTGCAATTTCAGCAACTAAAGTTGTACCATACTACGTTAGATCTGTGGCTGCTTCTGTGTGTGTAGCAATGCAATGTTCATGTGCACATGTTCTCAAAATGCAGACGTAGAACCAAAGACCAGCATGTAAAGGAGATGTGCAGTGTGCACTGTAAAGGCTCTTCACGTGCATGGCTATTTTGTAAGGAGCTCTAAGGACCATGTTGTGTGTTGGCAGGTAGGGCTGTTTCTCCATGCACCAGGCTTGCAGGGACTAGAAGTCGATTTACCCAAAAGCTGATCAAAGTCCATTTTTCAGGGGATTTCAATCCGCCTGCACATTCGCATTTGATTGTCTTCCCATGGCTGTGACATTTGTTCGTAATGTTTTGTTGAAATGACATTCATTCATTTCAACATGCACTGTAACGTGCGGTTCATGTTTTGATTGTGAAATGTATGTTTGAAATCCTCCGGATTAGTATTTAAGTTTCAAACAAAAACAATGCACACATCAAAAAACAAGCAAGTGGTGCTGTCTGTTAGTGGTGGTTTAGGGTGTGAGTTTGGTTGCGAGTAGAGTCTGTAGAACTGTGCAGGCTCGGAATGCTCAATAGGACAATAGGGCAATGCCGAACCCAAAATGCAAAATGCTAGAGTTGGTCAGTATTTCGGGTCAAAGTGGGCCACTTTTTTATGGGCAACCTGGGCCAGTTTGATGAGTTACTTCCTTATGGGGCTAGTAGTTTTGGCCATTGTTGCTGAATACATATTCTTTAAATTGCACAATTTGCATCACATTGGATCCAAAAACTCCCCCTTGGGTATTATTCAAAAAGTCTGTCACAAAAGGAATGAATTGCCATTTGCAACTGTGGGCCACTTTTTCATTGGTGCCCGAGACAATTTTATGCCCTAGTCTGACCCTGGAACTCTGAGTAGAGATATGAGTGGGCCAGTTTGAAATGAAATAATCAGTGACCAGGATTCTGGAATGGTGATACAGCAATCAGCCTGTGGTTGTCTTTTTGTTTTCTCTAAATCGACTAGGCAACCATGGTGATCATCAATAATGAAACAGTGTATGTGAGAATCAGCAATTCAGCAGTGATCAAACAGCGTATGCAACAATTGGCGATTCAGCAATGATGAAGCGCAGATTCATTAACAAAGTCAATAATAACACTTTTTAAAATTAATTCTTCATGTCGGTTTCCTACCACTTCCAATCACTGTAATAAGAGGTGTTATGAACATTTACTGTAGTTACGCTGAATGAGTACACAGCGAGGGACAATCAGATTATCAATCGATCTGATTGGCCCTCGCCTGGTCGTTATCCAGCCGACACAGACTAACCTGCTGCGCTTCGCAGCGCCGTTTCCCATGGAGGTACTTCCCTTTCTTCGTCTGGCCGTTCCGGACAGGGAGAAGGGACTACACGTAGTCCCTTCGACCCGTTACATGGTGGCCATTTTCTTTGGTTTTCTTTGTTTGCTATCTTTTTAATGGCCGCCATGGAATAGGAGAAGGGACCACGTGCAGCCTCTTCTCCCCAATCCATTGCAGACATTTATTTGCTTTTCGAGTTTTTAAACAGTTGACACACCGTTTCTCAACTCAAATAAAAATACTATTAGTACCCTGGTGCTACTCACTTCACTCAGGCCTGTAACTAACCCCATGGGGGTATTACCGGACTGATAATGCCCCCCTCCTCGGGTTCTATTGCTTTATTAAACAACCACAGAAGGAAGAAGGGTTGGACTTGTCGCGTCAGGATTCAAACATCTGACTGTAAGTTGTGCTCAGGTAAATGAGAGCTTAACTGGCTGAGCTATCCTGGCTCAATTTGTATGAGTGATTCATAAATATAGAAATATACGAAGTGGTTGGTTATTACCTGAAACATAAGCAACCCTCACTGAACAAAATAGCATAGCAAATGGGTGAAAAAAGTATCATATTTTACCTTAATTCCCAACCCTTCACTCAAATCACTCAAAAAGTGAAACACAGTCCTGGTGAAGCACACCAGTGGGTCATTACTAATCTGCGCTGAAACCCCCCCACAAAGACTCATGGATCTCAGGGCGCCACTGATTAAACCGATGTTGCCCCTCTTACCTCCCCCATAGGGGGCAATTTGAGGAGCAGTTACCACAGAGAGCTTTTGACCACATGCCAGGCTGCACTCCTTGGATTGGAGTCAAGGAGGAGCAGGAATTAGGGGTGGGATAATGGGGGGCATTGTGCTTAGAAGGCCAGTTTAGTTGAAAGTCTCTGCTGCCAGTGGGAAAGCCTCTTTTTTGGCAGGGGGAGTATCTGTCATTTCGTGGACCTAAGGTGACCAGTGTGCCGCTAGTCAGAAAAGGGTAAGATAGAAAAGGATGCAGGATGTGTGGGGCATCGTGGGTCACGATGGGCCCTCCACAATGCATGGCTGATTTACAGGGCGACCCCAGCTGAGAAGGCAAGATTCTGCGACTGAAATCAACACATTTGTTGCCCTTCTCAACAGAGGACGGAGCTGGCGTGACGGGCACAAAACCATTAACCATTAATCTAATTCTAGATCGATAATATATACTTTGTATTTAATTTGTAGGAATTCTTTGAATTTGAGAATTGCCCATACCTGATGAAGGGCACCTTAGCCCGAAATGCGTTGTACAGAAATACGATATACAGCTGAGGTCATCCACAAGTATATCGGAAAGCATCTCCTCAATAAGACTCAATACTCTTGTGTTTTTCACTTGAAATAATTAATTTTTGTGAACCTTGAACCTGTGTATGCAATCTCTGTGAATATCATTTTTGTGAAATCTGTAATACTGTAACAAACAAGTGGTATTTAATTTAACTTGTCGAACATTGCCTTAATTGGAACCTTTCAAATGACTTTATTGAACGTTCATTCTACTGCACTTTGTTACTATTAAAACTGCACTTTCATTTCATTTGAATTGTTTAGCATTGTTCTTTGCTATTAAGTGTGCACAGAGCTAAAGTTCCACTGACTTTGTGGAACCTACCCCTCTTCTTGCACTGAAAAACGATCTTGCAGTACAAGATCAGCATCTCTAGCACCTAAATATTACTCAAAAGGCCTCATTACGAGTATGGAGGTAGCCATGCCGCTAAAAGCGGCATGCCTACCCCCATACCAGGTACCAGGTCTGGGTCCCGCAAAAGGGGACTTACAGGGCCATTCCAACCTTGGAGGGCCTGGTAAATCCCTTTCGCGGGACCCGGTACATCCCCATTTGAGCCCCGATAGGGCTCAATGGGAATGTGGAGGATGCTAACAATGGGCCCGTCAATGGCGGTCCTGGACTGCTAGCGGGTCCCGCTGAAGACGCCTGGTCTGACCAGGCGTTCCTTAGTGGGACCCGCAGCAGTCCTCGTAATAGGGCGGCCCGTAATGAAAGGTGCCGGTCCCACACCAGCATCGTTCATTACGTGGCCGCCAGGGTCCTAATGAGGCCCAAAATCTCTTATAGAGAATTATATCCATCTTGAAATCATTGACATCTGTGTGCTCCTCTACACTGTCAATTTTTCTGTGACGGACACACTCACCATAAGCCCAGGTGTACTCCTCAACAAATGCAGAGTGGCCTGGGCTGGGCTGCATACAGGGAGTGGACAGGCAGTCTCCCGCATTAACAACCACTGGAGGCGGGTACCGTACCTGGCCTTAAAGTAGTTTTCCCGCTGGTGATGTGGGGGTCCCCCAGAAGTCATTACAATACTGTAAGGGAGGTCAGAGGACACACCAGGCACCCAACGGTGCATTGGCCACTAACGCCCTTAGCGGTGTAGGGGTGGTGTCAGCATGCCATCCACGTTTGTGTTGGTTCTGCTTTTCCACTTCTATTCGGCCCCGAGTGTAGGCAGAGTATCAAAAAGAGGAGAGAGTGCTTTGTAGATGCATTGTCAGTCGGACTGCGGCATACATTTGTCTTGGGCACCAATGAAAAGGTGTGCCCACAGTTGCAAATGGCAATTCATTCCTTTTGTGACAGACTGTTTGAATAATACCCAAGGGGGAGTTTTTGGATCCAATGTGCTGCAAATTGTGCAATTTAAAGAATATTTATTCAGAAACAATGGTCAAAACTACTAGCCACATAGTGAAGTAACTCATAAACTGGGCCACATTGGGCAAACAAGTGGGCCACATCGACCAAATAAAAACGGGCCCACGCCAGCATTCTGCGTGTTTGCCCTATTGCCCTGTAGGCCAGTCTCGGCCTGGCCGTGGCTCGTGGCCTGCTGGTGAACCTGTGCAGTTGTGCGCGTGCATATGAGGATCTATTCGGGCAGTAGGTTGGCCTCTACTGTACTTCACTGTTCAGACACTTGATTCCGCCGTGCACAACTGGGCCATCTCAGCAAAGGGCGGGCGGGAGCTATACGTGGAGGGTGCACATTGCTTACTTTACAAGTTAAACATTGAGCAAAATGGGAGACGCTTAATCATACTAAAATGGCACCGAAAAAAAGTGCGCTCCTATGCATTGAAGGAAGCAAACACAAACGTGTCAGGACACAGAGCTCGTTGCGCTGACAGGATCCTGTTAATAAGTTATCCCACATTATTAAAAATAAAACCGGAGGCAGACGGGAGCAGATCAGCTCTGGAAAACAATCGCCTGAACAGTTTGGAAAGTGTGTTCCAGATCTGAGCCCACAGCAGAGGTTCCATTGCACTTTCGCAGTCCCTTAATGTTCAGATCTTTCCTGGCGTGTTGAGCCCGACTGAGCAAAGCCTTGCTCGGGAGCGTAAGGGCGTATGATATGATATGATATGATATGGCATTTATGAAGTTGGAACGTGCCACGTTATATCAACAAGCGACACAGCAACCATGTTGGCTCTTGTACGGGCATTAGACATGTTTACCATGGTATCCAGTGATGTTACGAATTTGAAATAACGAATAACTTTTTTAACGAAGCTGCAATACCGAAAAACACCGAATTGTTTATTAAACATATATATGGGAGTTGGGGGTAGGGGATTAAAACGGGTGGGGACGGGGTTTGGGTGGGGTTAAAGACCTAGGAAAAGGGAGGGGCATGGGGTGGATCCCCCCTCACCCTCCCCAAAGAAAGAATTCCCTATTTTTTCGGTGTTTTAGGATCGAGCAAAATGTTGTAGTTATTTCGGTTTTCGTTAAGATCACATGGAACCATCTAGGGTGAGGTCGCTGTGGTGAACTAGAATGAGACTGGGCGGGGGTCGCTGAGATAAGGTAGGGGACCCCCGTAGGTGGATGGCTGTGTAAGCGAGCGTGGATTGATTGGGGGGGCTGCTGGGGTGGGACATGTTGTGGGGGTGCTAGGGTGAGTGAGGTTTGTGTGCTGGGATGATGTTGGGTAGAGGGGGTGAGCTAAGCTGGGTGGGAGGGTATTAGGGGAGCTAGAGTGGGGTGCTGGTTGACCTAGGTGGAGATATGCGGGGGGGGTGCTCATTGGGGATGTCATAAGGGTGGGGTGTTGGGTGTGGGTACTGGTGTGAGGTGCTAAGGGGAGGTGTTGGGCCAGGAGTCATGGGGTGAGGTGTCAGGGCAAATGGAGTGATGGGTGCATGGGTGAGCTGCTGCCTGGAGGGCTTGATGTATTGGATGAGGGTGTGTGGTGGTGTGCTGGGGTGGAGGTTCTGGTTCTGGTTGAGGTTGGGGACTGGTGCTGGCGAGAGGTAAGGTTGAGGAGTGCTGGGTTCAAGTTGGGTGCTGGGGTATGGTGAGGTTGAGTTGTCAGGTGCTGTGGTGAGCTGGTAACATGAATCTGGGTGCTGGAGTACTAAGGTGTTGTGCTGTGGTGAACTTGATTGTGGGAGAAGTATGTCTACCATGGACATGGGGTGGATGAGAAGGGGGTGTAAATAAAGGAGCAGGGAATGAGAACTCCAGAATGGGAGGGGGGCGTGATCAACAAGTGGAGGAGGAAGCAATAAACACACAGAAAGCCGGAGAAAACAAGTGTAGGAGGAGGGCCTAGTCTTTCATAGTCTAACTGAGAATATCATGGCCACCGCCCACACACACTTATCATGACAGATCTATCTAGTGACCAATGCTGTGTGGCCATTACAAGGCCAGTCCGCTGGTAATATCAGGGAATTCTTGGCCCTGCGGTGGATGATCACAGGGACATGAGGCAAGGCATTGCAGGATCTCAATATACTTCCGCCATGTCATTTAATCTCCATCTACATCAATGCTTTTGGCTCACATGTGGGTTGCACTTGGCGCCGCCTGCGTGAGCCAAAACCAAAAATGGGCCTTTTGGTATTTGTTGCTGTTGAGGCACCCACATTGCCGGCCTCGGACATTATGATTGAAACATGAAATGGGGATTCACTGATCTGCTTCATTATCAGAAAGCCCCGTGAGCCCTGCAGTAGGGAGTCGCCTGGACTCTAGCCCTCAAAACCCTCTTCCAGTGTTCCCCTGTGTGATCAATGGACAGCCCAAGAGGCCCAGAAAACGAAAGGCCTGGAGAACACCAGGGATGCCATTCCATATGCCATGCTCCTAGGGAAAACAGAAACCAGAGTAGTATTGGGACAGGAAACAACATACAAAGGGAGAGAACACATACCTGTATGGGTTCCTATTGTGGTGGGTCACAGAAGGACCAAGGGAAGGAGGAAACTATACTACCCCGTATTGGGATGATAGCTCAGGGGCAATGTGCTCACCTTGGAAGCAAAACAACACCGACCACCACAGGTTCAATCCCTGGGTCCGCACTTAGAAACCTCTGGGTTTTAAGCGTGTTATGATTAACCAATCATATCATATCATGCGATGGGCACGGAGTGGAGGGTCTGGCAGGTAGATTCCCGGAGGCACACAGATGCTGGCCAGTACGTGGGAGCCAGAATGTTCCAGAGCAGAGAACATTCATCCAGGACAGTTCAACAGCGTTCCCAGAAGAGGACACAAAGTTCAGTAGGTCAGCCCCAGGTTCACATCCACCAGGAGGAGACAGAAATGATGTGCAAGGCACAGTGGCCCAGAAGGAGCCGAGTCTGGGGTCCGCATGGTGAATAGGAAGGGAGCTGGAGAGGAAGAGGAATTGCTGCGCAGAGACATGATCCCAGAATTGCAAGGAGGAGTAAGTCAGCAAGGAGGGCCAGAATCCTAATCAGTCTGTAATTCGTGAGCAAGAGGTTGGACAACAGCCATGCATAGTAGTGGCCTAGGCAGAGGCGGTCTGTGATGACAGTCAAGGGTCTAATATCAGGTGTGCAGATGAGTGCCAGAGGCAAAGGAAGTCCATAAACCCAGGGAGGGGATCCGTTACTGGGCAAGTAATGAGGCCCAGAGGCAGAAACAGTCTGTAATGGCTGGCAAAAGATTGATTGCCCGGTGGGTGCAGGCATATCATGATGGTAATATGATATGATATGATAAGGCATTTATAAGGCTCCTGTAAACAAGTGTTACGAGGCAAAGGAGGGGATCAGAGGGAAGACCGAGACAACAGTCCTACTAGGCCAGGTGATATTTAGATCGTGCATGTGCAAGGGAGGGGTTTTCAGTTGGAGGTAGATGCAAGAGAACAGATGCCCGAGGACAGAGTTGTAGGCCCAGAACTGGATCCGGAAAGGGAAGCGGAGGCCGTGATGTGCACGTGGCGTGCAGGGCTGCCGAGAATTGTAGTCCGGTTAGAGAATGGTACTGGGATCCCTTACCATGAAATCTGCCTCAGTGGCCATTTCTGTGTTTGTGGTATCTGAGTCCGCAGAGGGTGTACTGGGATACACAGTGATTGCTTTACCCGAACCCTAACACCGACTAGCGATAGTTATTCAGATAATGTTCCCTCTGTTGTAATCCAGCCTCCCCCATTATAGGAACTGTTTCAGCTGTTTACTGTTACCCCCTACCATACCATAATTCTTTATGAGATGTCGTTCTTGATTTTATCACGCCTCTTTCTCTTCATTTTACATTCTTACCCATTGTTTGTGATTTTTATGTTTGGATGAACAGGCCGCCCAAAGATCAGCTGATTCTGTGGGCCTCATTACACGGATGGCGGAGAACCATGGCCAGGAGGTATGCAGGTAAAATACCGGCACCGCCTTGGCGGAAAGGGGAATTACCGCCCCATTCCAAGGTTGGCGGGGCGGTAATTCCCCCTTCCACCATTGCCCTTCCCCATTCCCATTTTTGCCCCATAGGGCATAATGGGAATGGGGAAGGCGCTAATTACGGTACCGCGAATTGCGGTACCGTAATTAGCTCCCTGGGTCCCTTTGCGGGTTGGTTTTTAACGCCTGCAAAAAGCAGGCGTTAAATCCCCCAACCCGCAAAGGGACCTCGTAGTAAGGCGGTAAGGATTTACCAGTACCGGTATTTTACCGGTACCGGTAAATCCTTACCGCCATCCGTGTAATGAGGCCCTGTATCTTTTATTGCACTGAAACAAGGTGCCTCAGGCCACACACACGCCTAAGAAGGGGCACGAGGAAGATCTGCTCTTTATGTTTGTAAATACTGACTCCTTCTTTCAGTCCCTCTTTTCCTAACCTGGCTGATCATTCCGCCATTCTGTTTTAAATAATAATCCCAAAGGTGAAATCCTCAAAGTCTGAGCACGCTCCGTCTGCCCCAAATAGACCCGGCGCTAAGTCCTTACCAAGTAGCTTTGCTTTGGCTCTCTTTCCGATCCTGTGGCCGCCTTACAGGGATCGACATTTCAGATGACATCTGCTATTGGTCTTTTCATTAAGCTTGACCTAAAGCAATCACAGGCTGTGAAATCACATAAGGCCTGGAGCGCACTCGATACATTAGACCTTCAAAATGGTGGCCACAGAAAGGCACGTCCGAACACTAAATTGCTATAAGCAGACCATCCCTTGAAGTATAAAGGTTCAGTCCCAGTCATCTACAAGAATCGCGGATTCATCATACCCCGCGGATGAGTTTTGTCATAGCCTTGAAGAACTCTGTCAACCTGAGGCTGCTCAAGCCCCATTGGCTGCTTCAGAGGTGTAATTATTTTAATGGCAAAATCAAGACTATACCTACAGACATTGAGAAAAGTGCCAAAGTTGGGGCCAGGATGACAGCATGACTCTTGTCCTTATCAAATTCGTATGCCGGCTACTGTAAACCCTTTTCAAAACCAACCTGATAAAGGGTTAATCTTAAACCTAGATGGATCCAAGGAAGTTAAAAAAACAGCGGCCTCTTCCATTATAAAAAAAAGCTAGTCCTGATTGAGTCAGCCAACCTTTGACCTATAACAACCTTGCCCTATCCATTTAACTGCTTGAAGCGGCTGCTCGCTCACTGGTGGAGAATGATATGTTCTGGCTTCGAGCGGAAATAGGTGCCAGAGAAATTCTGGTCACCTTCTTGGATCAACTACACAAAGTGACAGGCGTGGAATTTGTTAGTGCCTGGATCTTGCTAGATTTCCTCTTGTCATTTGAAATATTGTGATCCTGCCTTTATGTCTTTTTTTGTCTAACCGTTTTCAAAGGTTCTGACCACTCCTTCTTGGCTGCCATTGTGCTACACATACTTTGAAGCAAAGCAACATCCTCAGGAGCAAGCAGGCAGCACAACAATACCCAGGACAATTGTTCTCTCCCTTGCGTTGTTTTACGGGGGACAGGAAAGTGCCAACCCAGGAACAGCAACCAGATGAAAGCACCCCTCATACTCTGGAAGGCTGTGCATTGGCCCAGGATCTGCAGTGGTGACAACACAGCAGTGATCAGACCCCTTACATGACTATGTTCTCTGCTTTAGTTTCCCTGTATTGTTTGCTTACCTGTACTTGAAGATTGCCGGGCAGGATAAGAATGGGGCATAATTCTCCCAAACAATGGGACATTCCCAGGGTCCTTTTACCACGGATGGATGCGTAAAACAGTCAGTCCTGTCCAGAATGTGCAAGGAGTATCCTTTCCCTTGTTGCTAAACAAGGGGAGTAGAAGGAAGTGGAGACAGTATCACTTCCTCCAGAGTGTTCTCGTCCCTGTGGGGGGGAGGGGGAATTAATAATGAAAACTGAAGTCCAGAGAGAAGCGAATATGCAAGACCAAGAGGTTCCATCCGCCAAACCTACCGAAGAGTGGAGAGCTTCAACATAATGGTCTACAACCAATCTCTTTTAGTAGCATGACTGACGGCTGCCGTTGAATGAAAGGTATTGCAAAGAAGCAGGTTTCTCTGGCTTTGCATGCTTTATCCCGGTGCCCCGACTTGACTTGTGGCCCTGAGAAAAACATGAGATGCATGCTTTCGTTGGCTCCCCATCTATGAAGTGGGACGTCTAGGACTCTGCTAATCTGCCTGACTTCCGATGTCTTAGGCAAAGAGCCGTGGCGCATTGACGCATTCTCCCAAGGTATTCCTGCGAGCTCGCGCGCCACACCACACAGCTCTCCTATATGTAATATGTATATGGTGTGTCTTAACGCATTGGCTTGTGGTGTCCCACAAAGCAGTGGGCCTCATTATAAATTGGCCTGTGTGGAATTAACGTGCCGGTATTAACGTTTACCTACATCTTTCCGCCCCGGCCCACTACAAGTTTGCCGGTGAGGTGCCTGAAATACCTCAGCAGCAAAATGTGCAGATATTACTGGGACCAGTATTACCAGTGCCAGTAATACTGCTAAAATCACTCCATGAATGGGGATTCGGAAATTCGGCAGTAATACCGCCAGACCAAGTGTCGGTAACGGTATTACCATTTGCCAGTATCCTGGCGGATTTACCGCCAGGAGAGCGGCAAGGTCATAATGAGCCCCTCTATGCCTGAACTCTATGCTAATTGATTTCTGTGTTTACCCAGTGGCAGGCCTTGTTATCTCCTTCCTCTGTAACGCTTCCCATATTCTGGCAATACTCAGATTCTGTTCAGGGTTACTGGGAGTCCCTCACAGATGCCTTCACATTATTTCCAGCCCACCTACCATTAAAAAGCTGGATGCCGGCCAACTTTCTAAAATTAAGGAACATATGGTAGGTGATAACCTAAGTGTTTCCGAAACTAGGTTACACCCAGAGAACTCTTGGTGCTGAATAACAGATGTTTATTTTTAACCAACTCAACAGCACTAAACGGCAGTAAACTAGATGCTCACCATGACAGAGTCAGTTGTAAGTTCCTATTTCTTTAACTGCTTTTGACTCAATTATTGCAATAGTTTATAGCTGCCCTTACTGGGGTAGCACTTGCAGGCGCTTCAACATCTCCTGAAAGGAGTAGTTTGTCTCGTTCTTAAAATTGTATTTATTTATTTATTTATTTATTGTCTGCTTGTTAGGTGCTTATACAGCAAATGAATTGTGTTTCAAAGCGCCCACAGGGCAAGGGGGGGGGGGGTGGGGAGGGCATGGGCTTGAAGTACATTAACAACACAAATATAAATACAGTAGGTGGAGGAAACAAACGAACCTACTATGCTTTGCAAGTATTCAGAACGTGTAAGTGCAGTAAGGAAGAGGGCAGTGGGTTAGGTGCTGGGGTGTCTGTGCTCGTGGGTGAGACCCAGATGAAGTGCAAGGTGTGGTAAGTGCTATACGACTCGGAGTCGCACAGGGTGGAAAAGTGCAAGTCTCCAGGGCAGAGGGTGTGCCGAGGCAAGTGCTGAAGGTAGACAGAAGCTGGGAAGATTGGGTTTGAGGGGTCAGGGGCCCAGAGGATGCATAAGGGTCCAAGACACCAAGACACCAATCACAGCAACTTGCAAAACTGCACTGGCTACCTGTCGCCGAGAGGACAGCATTCAGCATTCATGGCGGGGTGCAGAGCCATACGTAACCTGGAACTCCCTTGCTTGGTTGTGATTTTTCAGCAACATGCCCCTTCCCAGGCCCTGCGGTCTGAAAACAAGCTGCATTTAAAGACTGCAAGGTTTTGGAGGTCGCAGAGAAATGGCAGGTAGGACTGTGTAGTGGCCCCTGAACTCTGGAACACCTTACCAGTGGGGTTAAGAAAGATCACCATCCACCTTGGCTTCCGTAAGAACCTGCAGACCCTGTCCTTCAATCAGTTGGAATAATCAGTGCTTGTTCATCAGCAGAGTTTTCAATCAGTAGTGCCATGATAGCTTGATTGGTAGTACACTGCCTAACATGACCTGACATCATAATTGCTGAAGCTTGGTGTCTTAACACTATCAGTAAAATGACAGAGAATATTTATTACACCTTAATCTCCAGCAATGAAGAGATGTTCATTGGTCAATACCAACTCATTAACAGTAAAACGCCCAACCCTGAAGGTGAGCATTGCAATTGCGGAAAAAAATACAGCATGTCTGGGCACCAACCCCTAAGACTCAATTATCCAAAAAGCACCCACACAATTGCATCCACTTATGTGCCTTGCCAGACCGGTAGCTGTTTGTAACATGTCATTACACCTGATTGGCCAGTGTTGCCATGTCATTATTGATCAAGCTGGGCAATTCCCAAGCCCTGCGCGCAGTACTGCTAGAGCGCTACCGTTGCCATGTCTACGCTATTGCCATTGGCTCCTGAGGGATTCGGGATTGACTTGTGCTTGTCGCTGCATCAGTCAGTGCCATTGGCAGCTTGATCTGTGGTACGTGGATGTGCTTGTGTAGCATGATGTTCTGCACGCCTGTCCAAAGCCGCAGCGTGTCCTCTTAGGCATGTGCTTTTCTCGCATCTCCATGAGCGGTTTCGTGGTGGGACTACTCTTACTTCCAGGACCATGACAATAGTGCCTGCCCTATGGCTTTTGCCTTAGCCTCTGTGTGTTGCTCGTTTGCACATTGCTGCAGATCTGTGTGGGTGGTGTCCACATTCTTAGTATCTTTAAAAAAAATGTTTTATTGTGATACAACCAGATTTTGGTTTTTCACAAAACAATAATAAACAAATCATAATACATAATAAATTAAAATTCTTAAAATTTCACAGATCTCAAATTACAAATCACAAATTCCCTGCTCTCTGTAGCGTGCTAAAGAAACGAACAGATTTTAACAATATTTCAACGGAATGAACCCTATCTGTTGTAACACTCTAGTGACGTTTATCGTTAAGGCGATTTCGTGGCAGGCGATCAATCTCTCCCAAAACATCTCAGAAGGCAACCGATCAATTGAAGCGATAACTGTCACAAGTCTCTCCCCTTCTCACTTGTTTTTCCTGTTTGCTTGCGACCTTCTTTTGTGACTTCTTTCGCACGGTCCGGGATTTGTATAAGCCCGTGCGTGGGTCTTCGGATTCCAGCGTGCTTTGCTCAGATTGTCCAGGACAGAACCAGGAAGGAACAATGTCCGCGCGCAGAGGCATGGAAGCCGTGACTCGAGTGCGGCCGAAAATCCAGGAAAGTTCGGTAAGGTTTGAAGGATGAAAGGAAAGAAGGAGGAATCAAGGAACCGGGAAATAGAATTCAGGAATTTACCCCCGAGCGAACTCCGGCAGCACACGTCAAGCTACGGCGAGCAGTAGCGTTGAGACGTGCAGAGCTGCGGGGGTGTGTCTATTTAGTAGTGCGCCGAGCGTGGAACGTAAAGGCTGGCAAGCTGCATTTCGTATTCGACGGCCATGTTGGGAGGGTTACTGCATTCAGTGCTCTATGGGTCGGGGACCACGAGGTCCAAAAAGGACGCAGGCGATGGTTCATGACAGCATGCCTCCTCTGAAGCCCAGCTCCTCCGGGTTTGCCTGGATGGATAAGGTGGTATCTTCGAATCAGCCTGGGGGCATTCATGTTTGATATGGGTTACCAGGTGCGCTCACTAGGTGGATATCCTTTCCATTCGACCAGATATTGCAGCTGACCACGTCGGTACCTAGAATCACAAATTCTGGAGACCTCGTATTCGAGTTGGTCATTGACAATCACTGGAGTAGATCTTGGAGCAGTTTGAGAGGGTTGAACATATGGCTTCAGCAGAGAAGTATGGAAGACTGGGTGGATCCTTTTCCATGATTCTGGTAGTCTGAGCCGAAAGGCCACTGGATTGACGATTTCTTTTATATAAAAGGGACTGTAATACCTGGGAGCCAATTTATTTGGTCGTAGGTGACGTGGGAGATACTTTTGAGGAATACCAGACCTTATCGCCTATTGAATAGGAAGGTGCTGGTCTTCTTTTGGAGTCAGCATAATGTTTAATGTCTCTTCGGGCCCTTTCTAAGTTTTCTTTAGCTTCTTTGTGCACATTGATTAATGTTTCAATCCAGCAATCAACTGTAGGAACTGGGGTTGGATGTGGAAGAATGGACGGTAGGATTTAAGGATGAAATCCTTGACTACAGAAAAAGGGACTGGTTTTGATAGCTGAATGATCTGAATTGTTGTATGAGAATTCAGCCACAGGTATTAAGAGTGACCAATCATAATGGACTTTGGTGGCGAAGCAACAAAGATATTGTTCCAGAGTTTGATTTACTCGCTCAATAGCTCCATTGGTCTGTGGATAATAACCCGAAGACAAGGCACGCTGGATTCCAAGTATACAACTTAACTGTTTCCAGAACTGGGATATGTACTGGGGCCCTCTATCAGAAATGATCTTGGAAGGTAGCCCATGAAGCCGGAATATGTGTTCCAGGAAAATTCCAGCAGATGAGGATGGCAGTTTGTATAAAGGTGTAAAATGAGCCATATGAGTGAACAAATCAATGGTAACCATTATAGTTGTGTAGCCCCTGGAAGAGGGTAGTTCCACGATGAAATCCATGGCGATGATTTCCCAGGGTCTTGTTGGTATTGCCGGTTGGAGCAGGAGACCTGCTGGTCTTTTGTTATCATGTTTGTTCTGATTGCAGACCGCACATGTCTGGATATGGATCTTGATATCATCCTTCATCTTTGGCCACCAAAACTGTCTTTGTATTAGATGGAGAGTGTTGGTGATGCCACGGTGTCCTGAATGTAAAGTATCATGACATAGGCTTGTGATTTTTTTGTCTCAGACCAGGAGTGGGAATGACCAAGTGATTGTCCTTGAATGGGTATCCGTCCTTTGTTTTGAGATTCCATCGATTGTTTCTCTTAAACTCCTTCCAAGGTTCAGAGGACTGGGTTTGAATTCGAATATCCTCCAGGAGGGTAATTGCTTGGGCAACAAATATTGTGTGGGGAGACATCTTAGGAAAGGTCCGATCTTCACAGTGTTCATAGTCAGGATGCCTGGATAAGGCATCGGCTATAATGTTGTGTGTTCCAGGGAAGTGATGGATTTGGAATTGGTATTGGGCAAAAAAGAAGGCCCAGCGGGCTTGGCGACTGTTTCTACATTCTAGGGATTGTAGTACTTGGAAATTCCGATGGTCTGTGCGGACTTGATCCGGGTGTTTGGCTCCCAGAAGGAGATGACGCCAATCAGTGAAGGCCTGACGGATGGCTAACATTTCCTTCTCCAGGACGGAATAATGGGTTTCACTGGAAGTCAAGGTATGGGAGAGATAGGCGATGTGGTATTCTAGTTTGTCTCCAAGTTCCTGTTTCAGGACTGCCCCAATGGCGTAGTTGGAAGCATCAGTTTCGACAATGAAGGGTCTGTCTGTGTCAGGTTGAGCAAGGATGGGAGCTTGTGTGAACTCCGACTTTAATCTTTGAAACGCCGAATCTTGGACTGAAGTCCACTGAAAGGGGGTCTCCTTTTTTAACAATGTAACAATAGGATGAACAATCTCTGAAAATGCTGGAATAAACTTTCTGTAGAAGTTAGTAAGCCCCAGGAAGGATTGAATTTGCTTTACGCCAGTGGGAACAGGCCAAGATAGAATGGAATCAACCTTCGAAGAGTCCATTCCAATCCCCTTTTGGCTAAGAACAGATACGAGATAGTGAACAGTAGATACGTGAAAAGGGCATTTCTCGGGTTTGGCCAGGAGTTTATGTTCCCGTAGACGTTGTAAGACTGCCCTTACATGCTCTTCATGTTCTTGATGGTCCTTGGAGTAGATCAGTATGTCGCCTAGATATACAATGACGAAGAGGAACTGCATATCAGAAAATACCCGATCCATAAAGCGTTGGAAGACTGCTGGGGCATTAGCAAGTCCAAAGGGCATAACTATATATTCAAAATGGCCAAAGGGTGTTCTAAAAGCTGTCTTCCATTCGTCGCCTTCCTTTATTCGTATAAGATGGTAAGCACCCCTGAGGTCTAGTTTTGTGAAGATGACAGCACCTCTGATGGCTTCCAGGATGTCTGAGATGAGAGGCAATGGATAACGGTCCTTAAGAGTGCATTGGTTAAGGCCACGGTAATCGAGACATGGCCTAAGCTCCTTGGAATCCTTCTTGGGAACCAAAAATAGGGAGGCGCCCGCCGGGGACTTGGATGGTCGAGTAGTTCCGTTTTCCAGATTGGTATCCAGGTATTCCCAGAGGGCCCTCTTTTCAGGTTCTGACAAGATAAACATTCTTCCAAACGGAATTACTGCTGAAGGTTCGGTATCGATGGCACAGTCTTCAGGTCTGTGGGATGGTAGAGCTTGAACTATGGCTGTTGAGAACACATCTTTGTACGCCTGATAGGCCCTGGGAATCTGGATGACGTTAGAGACGGTGACTGGTATTTGTTGATTTTCTTGGAATGCTTCAGAGGGCTTTGGTAAGGTGTTCAAGGACAAACAGTGGGACATACAATGTTCCGAAATAAGAAATAGAGAGCCTGCTGCCCAGTTGATATAAGGATTGTGCTGCTGTAACCAGGGCATGCCTAAAACCATTGGATAGTGGGCAGATCTTAAAATATCAAATTTAATCCTCTCTTGATGGTGGTTTATGGAGAGAAAAAGCTCCTTGGTTTGAAGGGTTATGGGTCCTGAAGACAGGGGTCTTCCATCAATTGCTTCAACAGGTTGCATAGTCTCTCGTGTTTCGCATTGAATGTGATGAGTTGTGACCCAATCATGATCTATGAATATGCCCATGGCTCCGCAATCCACTAATGCAAGGATGGGGTAGGATTCTTTCTTGGAAGGCGATAGAAAGGTCTGTAGAATCACAAGGTTATTTTGTCCAGGAGAGTTCAAGGAAGGAATTGATGTGGAGCAGACATCCTTCTCCCGAAACTGTGCCCCATCTAGGACTAGGAGCTGGCGTTTCCGGAACGCCGTGGAGGAGCAATAGGGCACTCTTGACAAGATGTTAATCGGAGGCACAATACATGCAGAGACCTGTGTGAATACGGCGCATCCTTTCTTGTGGGGTAATGGGTCTACAGAATGCCCCCAGTTGCATAGGTTCTGGATCTGAAGTCAGAGAATCTGCGGGTTCTGGGCTAGAAGGGTGGTCTATGAGAGCCTTTTGGAATGATGATTTCGACTTCTTTTACTCCGCCTGTCTTTCCTGGATTCGAAAATCAATTTGCAAGGAAAGGTCCAAGAGGGCCTGGAAGGAATTAGGGCGAGCTACCCTGGCTAGCTTGTCCTTTATTTCTTCATTCAATCCTCTGCGAAAGAGAGTGAAGCTAGCCTCTTGGGACCAATCAGCTTCCTTCATAAATTGTTTGAAGCAGGTGACATAGGTAAGCATATCCTGTGATCCTTGTCGAAAATCAAGTAGACGTTCCTGAGCGCTGTAAACCTGCTCAGGATGATCAAACATGGCCTTTAGGGCTTCCACGAATCCATTGTAATCATCCAGGAGGGCGTCGCCCGAATTGACCAGGGTAGTTGCCCAGGTTAATGCGTTGCCAGTGAGGTGCAATATCATAAACCCCACCTTTGCTCTAGGGGTGGAAAAGTAGTAGGGCTTGAAGGTGAAATGCACCAAGCATGAATCAAGGAAGGCACGAAGGGTCTTTGGAGAGCCATCATATTTGTCCACCACTCCTCCCAATAACACACTTTCCTTGGTAGCAGAATCACAAGACAATACTAGCTGCTTTAAGGCAGCGTTCTCAGCTTTAAGGTTTTGAACTTCTGTGGTGAGTTCCTGCATGCCTCGCATGAGGTCTTGAACCGCGGCTTCCATCCCTGTATCCGTGTAAACATTTAGGTGTCTCAATCTGTCACAAGTCTCTCCCTTCTCACCTGTTTTTCCTGTTTGCTTGCGACCTTCTTTTGTGACTTCTTTCGCACGGTCCGGGATTTGTATAAGTCCGTCCGCGGGTCTTCGGATTCCAGCGTCCTTCGTTCAGATTGTTCAGGACGGAATCAGGAAGGAACAATGTCCGCGCGCCGAGGCACGGAAGCTTTGACTCGAGCGCAGGCGAAAATCCAGGAAAGTTCGGTAAGGTTTGAATGATGAAAGGAAAGGAGGAGGAATCAAGGAACCGGGAAATAGAATTAGGGAAATTAGCCCGAGCGAACTCCAGCAGCACACGTCCAGCTATGGCGAGCAGTAGCGTTGAGACGCGCAGAGCCGCGGGGGTGTGTCTGTTTAGTAGTGCGCCGAGCGTGGAACGTAAAGGCTGGCAAGCTGCATTTCGTATTCAATGGCCATGTTGGGAGGGTTACTGCATTCAGTGCTCTATGGGTCAGGGACCACGAGGTCCCAAAAGGATGCAGGCGACGGTTCATGACAATAGAACGCTTGAGGTGTTTCCCTCTAGCATCCCAAGTCCCCCGGCAGTATCTTAACAAATGCTCAATTGTCTGATTTTTTGAGTCATTACATTCTGGCAATAGAATTCTGATTCTCACCTCACAGCCCCAACGGACGAGACTGATCCCGTTTGAACCACATTCTTAATCTTGGCATCATATGAACTCGGTGGGGGATGGCTATGTGCATGTGCTCGTGTGCAGGGGTCTGTGCTGGGCTCCCGGTTACTTTTGGGCATTGAGTTTGCTTAATGTGAAATGGGGGACGACGGATGTCCAGGTGGCTTGATGGGCTGTGGCTGTGTGGAAGGCAAGATGGGAGAGCTCGAGGGTGAAGGAAGGAAGGAAGGAAGGAAGGCAGGCAGTCCTGTGAATGAGTGCTGCTGGAATCTCTGGTAGGCCTACACGGAGCTGAGTGAAGTGATAAGTGGATGCCTGAGTGAATTTTCTCTGTTAATCAGTGCCTTGGAGCAGAATGAGATGGTCGGCCTGATGCATCTCTCTCTCCCTTCACTCTGTGAATCATCATTAACCTACACCCTGTGACCTGAGACATTGACTGGATAAAGTAACTTCAAGAGGAACCCTGAGGCTCCTGAGTCATTTGTCCCTGACTGCCCCTCTACATTTGGTGGTGAGCTTGAAAAACGACCCATCTGTCAACCCGTGCTGTGCGTGAGGGCAGCCCGCGAGATACACTGCACCTCGATCAATACACAATCTCCAACCATCTTAGCAACCTCATCCAGCTAGCCAAGGAGCTCTGCACAGTGGCATCAATCAAGGTATGTGTGTGGCACCTGCTCTGTTGATGCTGCATAGCTGCCTCCTGAGAGGGCCAGTAGAGAGTCCACCTCATCAAGGTCAATCCGCCCTCCAAGCGTTGAGAGCCAGGGGAGTGTCCGCCCCTTTCTTTATATGGTTAATCAAGGCTCTCCCGCCCCCAAAATCCTCTAAATGGAGACTCACAGGGGAATTCCACCCCACTCCAAAAGCGACACCCCTCCTAATGCAAGAGACCGGGGAGCACCCAACCCAGTGCAAAGAGGGGAACACTCAGGGAATGGAGGGCCAGGGAAGCACCCCCCCAAAACCAGGTTTGCTTAGTCCCACCGTGCTACAAGTACGGTGAGAAAATGAAGAGCATCCGCCCTGATTCAAAAGATGCAGCTCCTGAGGGACTGAGGGCAGGGCAACTTCCACCCTTTTGCAAATCAACAAGGATTCGCCTCAAGACTGGGGGGCAGAGGATTATCAACGACAAATGAAGAAAAAGGACCCTCCTCCCAGAAGCAAGGAAGAAAGGAGATGAATCCGACCCTCAGGAGTGAGGAAGCCCAAAGTGTGAGGGGCAACCTTTCACTAAATTAACAGACCGATCACTCCCCACAGGTGTGAGGGTCAAGGCGGAGCACCACACTTCAACAAAAGGGGAGTAATTCTCTGAGCTGTCAGGATCATTAGTAGAGGTGCCATCAACAAATTCAACTCTATTCAATTTGACCAAGACTCAAAAATGAGTGTCCTCTCCTTCACAGCCCAGCGACAGGTTTTCATTTTAGCGATCCTCATTACTACACCAACGTTTCTACAGTTCTAATTCACTATTGCTGAAGATATAAAATAATATAATCTTCCTTAATTTTCTTCCGTAGCAAATCCTTTATACATGGTTCCATGGCTGGGTCCCACTGGGCCAGGCAGCAGGCAGCACCAAACTCCAACAATTGAAATTCCTCTCCGATGTAAGGAGCAGAAAGGGAAGAGGGTGGGAGCGTGATCAGCGTGCGCTGCCTCGGCTTGCATGCTCCTGCAGCGCCGTGAACTGCCCTCCTTGAGACAGTGCTTCAAGCCTGGAGCCATGAAGCACTCGAGCACCACGTGCCTTCCTGCATTTTTCAAATGGTTCCTGCTAATTCACTGTGGAGGTTGGTGAGTATCACAACCGTGCACCACCACGAGGGAAACTATTGTCTGGCTAACAGCACTGGAGGCGTGCTTGATGAACGTGGTGACGTCTGCACCATTCGCCATGTTCAGATGACCGGTGCGTGGTGGAGGGCCACCAGGCAGGGGTGTTGCTGGTCTGGAAAAGATCTGGGGCTGGGCTTAATGTTGGGACTCGGGGCTAGCTAGCCTTTTGTTTGTAGCCCCTGAGTTTCTATCCGGGGCTTCAACCAAAAGACCGGGGGCTATAGCCCCACCGTAGTGACGCCTCTGCCACCAGGACAACTGCCATCATCATTGAGAATGGTGGCTACCGATGTGCTTTGTGAATGCAGGTTGGAGCGGAGGTTATCCCGGTGCGCACCGGCAAGTAGGCAGTCCTGCCATGTAACCCACATACTGACTTCTTTTGCCAACAAATTCCAGGCTACCCGAGGTACTTTTGTTCCAGTTACAGAAATGTTTCTCCAAGTCTCTATATGGACCCTGGTCATCAGCTTGTGAGGCTCCCTGGCTTAGCGATCCGGAGCATGCCATCAACAAGCGGCCTGGGGCTACTTTTAAATTGGCAGCCTGTACATTTGTGACTGGGCCATTGTGGCAAGGATGGGTTTCGGGTGTGAAGGGGGAGGAGAATCAAGTTGCACTAGCATGCAGCAGGTGACACAGTGGGGCTCATTATGACCGTGCCGGTATCCTGGCAGTAAATCCGCCAGGATACCAGCAAATGGTAATACGGTTACCAGCACTCGGTCTTGTGGTATTACTGCCGGATTCTGAGTGCTCGGTTAATCCCCATTCATGGAGTCCCGTAGGACTCCATGGGGGATTTTTCTGCTATTACCGGCGCTGGTAGTACTGGTGCTGGTAATACCAGCAATTTGTGCCGGTAAGGTGCCTGGCTTACCTCCTCCTTAGAGCTGGAGGTAAGTCAGGCACCTCACCAGCAAAGTTGTAGTTGGCCGGTGTGGAAACGTGCTGGTAATTGTTAATACGGGCACGTTAAATCCACACCAGCCAATTTATAATGAGGCCCAATGACTGTTACAGGGACTAGGACAGTTTTAGCATTGCAGTTTCAAGCAGTCCGAGTGCAAGTTCATATTTTCTGCAGGTTTCAAGACTATAATACCTGATATATGTACCTTCTGGTAAATGGCCATCATTTCAGCCAGCGCAACGTTGGGGAGTTTTAGTTTTCTTTAGTAAAATGGGTGCATTGTTATCACTTGACGCCTGGCAACAATCCGAACAGGACACTGAGGGCCTGGTTTACAAAATAAAATTCAATGAGACTTCCCCAGGTTAAGACATATTCTTCCTTCATGTCTTATGTTAATAATCAAAGCGCTTCTTCCCTGCTATCTACCAGAGGCTGGGATATCCTTACTTCTCCACGGAGTGTTGTGATGCCCAATCCTCTTATATGGGCACCAGCCTCAGTTGTTTTCTCAATGGGCCTCATTACGAGTCTGGCGGTGCAGTAAAAGTGGCAGTCATGCAGCAGTCATTCCATGATCGCTGCATTGCTACTGCATTACCGCATTGCCATACTATGAGTTGGCAGTAAGGTGGAGGATAAACCTCCAACAGAAAGCTGGAGGTAAATCCTACACCTTACTGTCAAAAATCATCAAAATCGGCAGAATTACCGCAGGCGGAATTACCACCAACAGTCATTCTGATGGGATTTACACTGCTCTACCAGCACTTGTACTCTGGCGGTAAATCTCCGGGACCAAGTGGGGGGTATTTCACTGCCAGAATTCCGCCACAGTCGTAATGAGACCCATTGTATACGGCTGCTACTGCTTGCCAAACCTAGAATAATTCTCCTCACAGTGCTGTGCCTCAAGTCATGGCCACACGCAACTCTAGACATCGCTGTTGTAGTAGTGGAAAAAAAGACCAGTCCCAGAATAGGGCTTTGAGATGCAAAGTGTAAGGGCCCCATTCCTTGTTTGGCGGTAATTCAGTGGTAATTCCACCGAATTACCACCAAAATCATTTACTGTCACTTGGGACCTTGGGTTTACCATGGGATTACATGTGCTGGTAGGGCGCTTTTAGTACCTATTTTTGGAACCGTAGGACTCCATGGGGTTTTTGGTGGCATTACCATGGGCCATAATTCCATCACGGTAATGCCACCAATCTTTGGCTTTAAAGTGCAGGATTTACCTCCAGCATGATGCTCGTGGTAAATCCTCCACTTGAAATCCAAACTCGGGATTTGGAGGAGCGGTTAAAACTGCAGCAATTCTTTTACCGCCACTTATTTACTGCTCCGCCAAACTCGGAATAAGGGCCTAAGTCTTTTCTGAGAGAGAGAGAGAAAGAGAGAGAGAGAAAGAGAGAGAGAGAGAGGGAGAGGGAGAGAGAGAGAGAGAGAGAGAGAGAGAGAGAGAGAGGTCTCAAGTTACAAGCATGCAACAATTTTTGCCATTTTTTTCTATTACAATTTCAGGTGTTTATCTTTGTGAGGCTCCCACTTAAAACTATGTCACAGGCGTGTGTTTTATAGGTAAAGAAGCGCTGGGCACCTTTCCCGTGTGGTGATGCCAATCCTAGGTGTTTGACTGTGGCAGTGTGAAAGGGGAGATGTTGCATCGCGTCCTGTGTGTTTGTGTGTGTGTGTACTCAAGGAAGGGAGGTGTTGCATCCTGTGCCCTGTGTATATGTGTGGGGAAGGAAGGGAGGCGTTGCATCCTGTGATGAGCGCTGCTGGAATGTCTGCCAGGCCTGCATGGAGCTGAGTGGAGTGATGAGTGGCTGCCTGGATCAATGCCTGAGTGCATGCTCCACGAGTCACTTGGTCCATGAGAGCTGGGTGAGATGGTCGGTCTGGTGCATCTCTTGCCCGAGTCTCTCTCTCCCTCCTCTCTGTGAATCATCCTGAACCTACAACCTGAGACCTGAGCCATGAACTGGATGAAGTGACTTCAAGAGGACCTCTGATGCGCCCGATTCTCCTGTCGCCGACTAGCCCCCTGCAGATATGTGAAATACTTCTTTTAGAGTGCTGCTCTCGCCCCCGCACGCAGCCTCCTCACACAACAGCACTGGGCCAGGAGACCATACGGAAAGGGACACTTTATAAGCTCTTTCTAAACTGACTGTGCTCTGAGGCCCATTCAAGCAAGAGGAGGTTTATTTCAGAGCCCTGAAGCAAGGATAGGGACGCCCGATCGCGTAATCTGCATTTCTTGGTTCTCAGAATATTTCACAATTGCATCAATGCTGAGCGTAGGTTGCATTTTGTAAGTTAAAGGGGGAATTTATAGGATCGAAAAGGGGGCTCCTGTACACAGATAGCCTGGTAGACCATTAATACCATAACAATTTAAAGGTTTTCTACCAGCAACCAACACGTCCATAGGGCACCAGTTGTGCTGTCAGTCCTTTTCAAAGAAAGCAAAAGTCGATCCCCATCTGTGCCCTTGAATCGCCCCAAAAGATATGGTTAGCATAATGCAGTTGGGACAGCAACAGTGATATTATGGCTTGGACCCTGCTGGGAAAATTTGAAAAGGGAAGATAATTTTTATGTTTAAGCTAAAGAACCCCTTCTGTACTACAGCTGATAGCTCAGAATTCATAGACAGATCAATATCTAATAGAACTCTTAGATTTTTCACCATTGATTGTGGTTGTGATGAATCCCAGCTGTGACGGCCAAACTACTCCGGCCAATTTGTTAAGGCAGGGCATCCACCACCATCATTTTCGTCTTGCCCCGTTCATTTGGAGAAAATGCTTTGCTGTCTAGTCCGGGATTGTAATAAGGGTGTCCTCAAATCCAGGTGCTGCGGCATGTGTCTTGGTAGAAATTGAAAAGTAAGTGGGTTTAGTCCGCATCATCATATGCTATAGTGTTCACATTTCTAATTAGTCTGATCAAAGGAGACATGCATACATAGTCAATAAAGCAGAACCCTGGATATGCCTTGTATTCATATGAGGGCAGAGGGACCCTTTGCACGTGGTCCGTCAGAGAGATCTGATCTATTTTAATGCTATTTCAGCCACTCCAATCTCTTACGAGCAGGAGTGTAGGCTGGCATGACTGGCTGTGTTGAAGGCGGCAGAGAAATCCAGGGGGACCTCAATTCTGACTTTTGGACTGTGTTGTGACAACTGATTCAGTTCTATGTACCGGGCAGAAACCTGATTTTGGAAAGATTCTAGTGTCTAATTTATTTCCAGTTACTTTCCTTCAAACTGTCCCAAAATCTTATCCAGACCAGGAAGGTTGGTGATAGTCCTTAAATGTGTCAAATGATCAGGGTCAGCTTGTGTTTTCATTAGGAGAGGAGTAAGGGAGGTTATTTTATGAGACTGTATGTGTTTGTAGAGATCACATAAAAGTAATTAATTTGTTTGCTATTGTAGGATCGCTAGACATTGCCTTATAGAAACCTGGCGGGCAAACCTTATCAGTCTCTGAAATGTATCTAAATGAGGCTGTTTATAAAGGAATAGTCTACCACTAATTGTTTGTGTGATATTCATGAAATATTTACATCTCAATTATCTTCTTACTTCTGCGATTCCATAAGAAGCATTTTTAATTTTGTTGGAGAAAAGGTCTGCAGTGCCGTACCAGAGAGCTTGTGAGTGTGTGATAATACATTTGGATGCTGCAGGGTTTTATTCAGTCTACAATAATCCTAAAGAGTTCATTGTTATGTAATGTGAGTTGTCTTGCACAGTGCCCTACTGCCACATTTAGTGGACTTGATGTTCATGGCTCTGTAAGGGGGGGGTAACTAGTGGACCAGTGGAAGTGGCAGATGTGAAACCTCTGGTGTGTTGGTGCGTGCAGGTTGGAAGTACACAGTTTCACCAATTCCATCTACTTTCTATGGGTTTAGCAGCGATCCTTGGGAGTATGTTATCCATAGGGACGATCCCATGTTCTGATATACTACAGAAATTTGGGTCTGGTTAGCTGCCGATGTGGGGGAGTGTGATGGGGCTAAATGGTAGAGTTTAGTCATTGCTTCATTAGTGTTGATGTGCTAATAGGCCTGTGGCAGGAGTCTGTGGGCCTCATTACGAGTCAGGCGGAATGGGTTAACGGGGTCTGCTAATGGATGCGGACCCGTTATTCCCATTCCGCCTGATTACGAGGTCCCCTCGCGGGACTCAGTAAGGACGCCTGGTGAAACCAGGTGTTGTTACCGGGTCCTGCGAGGGGACCAGGGAGCTAACAACGGGCCGGTCGTAATCGGCCCGTTGTTAGCTCCCTGCACCCATTCCCATTGAGCCCTATGGGGGCTCGAATGGGAATGGGGAAGGTCCGGGCCCGGGTTCCCTGAGGGAGGAATTACCGGGCCCTCCAAACTTGGAATGGCTCGGTAATTCCCCATTCAGGGAACCCGACCCGGTTTTGGAGGCAGCCATGCCACCAATAGCGGCATGGCTACCGGCAAAGCCGTAATGAGGCCCAGTGTGTGTAGTGTAAGGTGGTAGGAGATATTAGTGGGGAGTCAGTTAGTTGGGGGGGAAGAGGGGAGTATGCCTTAAAAGGCAAAACAACATGCAACCGATGCAATCCTACAGCTGGCCTTTTGTATATGGGCCCCATTGTACTATCTCACATTGCAACTGGCCGTCTCTCTCTCTCTCTCTCTGTCTCTCCCTCTCTCTCTGTCTCTCTCTCTCTCTCTCCGTCTCTCCCTCTCTTTCTCTTTGTCTCTCTGTGTGTGTCTCAAGTTGATACATTGAACGCCTAGTGCAACTAAACAAGCACCTGTTAGTTGACAGATAAGGGAAAGAGGGCAGCCTGGAAACTCTACTCCTTAGCGTACACCACATCCTAAGGTTTATGGGTGGTAAGAGGATGCTTGTAATTTCTGGACAGCAGGCATCCATATTACCTGGTTTAGTTTTTTGGTTGACAGGCTGAGGGACACCTCTAATGGCCCCCAAGCCTACTCCGGTGGCGTTGTGACAGAATGCAATTGGCAAGGGTTAAATAGCCTGAGAGTTTTTGATTTTTTTTATACTAATGTGATATGCATAATTCTGTTTCTGAAAGGGAAGCCTGCTAATCTGCCCTCCACCTTTAATAATGCTCCTTGTCCAAACCATAGTGCACCCATGTAGCTTTGCTCGGGGAAGTCTCATGGCATCCCAAGAACTGCCCTGTAGTGGCAGTACGGCAGGTTTAAAGGTCACATGTGCATTCCTGGGCATAGCTGCTGGAAAACAAAGTTGCAACAGCCAGGGGTGACTTTCTAACCGTCTGCACCATGGGTCAGATTCTTTTAATTTTGTACTCCAGCAGCCCGTTGGCCTATTATTATCTAATTATAAGCCATGTCTGGTTATCGCATGGTGAATACTGAGATTATACAATTATACTGCCACAAGCATCAGATGTCATATTCTTGTCTGCTTGGTGAGCAGTGACCCAAGCATTACAGGGCTGGGTATTTATTAGCCGTATGACCTTGATGTATCGACAACAACCATGTGGGACTTGACCCAGAAAGCATCTCTTTAATCCCCGTGAGTAGAGTAAACACCTTTCCCCAGGGCACAGGAACCCTTTCTGGGCAGTTCCCCGGTAATCGGTGCTCCAAAGACAGTCCTGACATGAGAATGGCCATCTCACAATAGGATGCGGATTACTGGAGACCTTTTGATGTAGACAGACTGAGGAAGGGGATCTCACCATATTGGTTTTTGCAAGGGATTCTAAAGTTCCTTCTCCCCTTCCCCAACTATGTCCTGCAAACAAGGCACTCTGGTCATGACATCAGCAGGCAAAAGACACTTGTAACAACATCTTGGATTGAGTCCATGGCAACATGCATGCTTTGGACCAATCCATTGTCCACTGTAGCATTGTGATTATATAAGGGTGAGGGCGACCCTCCCATTAGTTAATTCATCTTTGTATACTGCTTGAAGAAGAGTTCACCTGGAGCTCTTTTTGGGGTTCATTCTGTCCTAAAGTCCTCTGCTTTAGAGTTGGAGACAGAAAGTTCCAAGGAAGAGACAGGCTCTTCTCCCTAAGCAGTCCAAGGGCATATTTGGGGTAAAATTGCTAGAGGGACCAGGCTTACCGCAAGTGAGGCACGGGTACCCAGGGCCAGGCCACTGGAGGAGACACACCTCCGAAAAATAAAATACCATCTACACACCTTCCTGGTTGGGAAGGGTAGAAAAAAGGACATACCTTGCCCAAGGTGATGATTCGCCAGGTCTCCTTACTTCTCCCTAGGAGGGAGCCCTTTCCTATGAGGCTAGGGAGGTAAGGCCGCTACCCAATATTCCCCCTAGGGGTGGTAATATGCAGGAGGACCTCATAGGGAGGGACCCCCTCCTGGGGATAAGGAAGTCCGCCTTGAGAAAAGCCTCCATACCACCACCACAGCCCATAATCCCCTAGCCCCCATTGTCACCCTTTTCATCCACTATTAATAGTGAGACCATGTGCTACTCTGAGACACTGACTGTTCCAAATGTAAAGTATACTGGGTCAAGGAAGAACATGAGTAGCAGCTAGAATGGATATGTGGAAAAGCAACCAGCTACTGTGATGAGGTGGCCCTCAGGAGACATAAGGAACGGACAAGAAACTCTTAAAGATGGTGTTGACGTTACACGAGACAGAGTCAACAAAATAAAACAAGCAAGAAAGAACTCGAGGAGATCCATCACGGAAGACGCAAGTCTGCGAGTGCAGTCCGGGAAGTTCAAACTGAGGATTTTGGAGCAGAAGGGAAGAGCCAAGGGATGCAAGTAACACGTCCAACTGATCGCAAAAGAGTCGGCACTTTAAGGTCAGAGAAGGACAGTGGTTGTGGCGTGACCCATAGCAGGTGGACCTGATGGTCCTGCAACGACGCTGTGACCACTAGCAGTAACGTGCCACACAGCGCGCATTGGGAACAGAGGGAAGAGCAGACATCAAGAAGCCAGACCCACAGCCCTGTGAAGTATTCCTGCAAAGCAGGTAATGGGAAAGACAGAAAGTCTGGGTGGGGACCAGGTGAAGGAAAAGTAAATCAAGAGTGCATGGGGATATATCTCCCTCAGTGCACTGGCTAGTACCACACCACTGCCAAAACAGAGACTAAGGAAGAGTGCTTTGGGATTCATCTCCCTCGGCACATGGTCAATCTGATACCACTGCTGAAGCAGAGATTAAGGAAGACTGCATCAGGAGTAATCTCCCCCGTTGCAGAGGACTAGTCAATACCACTGCTCAAGCAGGGTGCAACACGTGTCATTTGGCTCGTCTCCGTGGCCAAGCCAATACCACTGCTCCAGCAGAGGGCATCAGGGGTCATCTCCCTTGTCGTAGTGGCTGAACCACTACCACTGCTCAAGTAGACTGGCGAAAGGTTTACAAAGATACAGAGCAGCCTGGAAAAGATATTTATCATCCAAACAATTGAAAGAAGTCAAATAAGGCAGTGAGCTTTTCTACTTCTTGGAAGGAGTAGAAGGGACTGATATGAGAACTTTTATAAAAGAACCAGAGGAAGGGAGTCATCACCTGGCCCTGTTTTAAAGAGACTCCGAAGGAACTATTATCCCGATAAAACTGAATCAAGACACCAGGAACAGGGAGTCATTCTCCTGGTGAAGAAACTTTACTTTTTCTATGGACTTTTGGTTTAAGTGTTAAGGTTAGATTGCTAGGTTTCTGACAGAGGACAGAGAAAATATTATGTTGGACTGACATTCTGACAGGCCCCCACAGTTTTCCTAGGTTGAGGCAGGGCAAGCCCTTAGAAGTAGGGAGAGAGGTTTTTCTTTGATAAATAAACGTGTGTACCCCCAAACATGACCCCTCCATGTCAGTCTCCTTCTTCTACACCCTCACACCTGAGTCTCCAAGCAACCACAGCACTAAGGACCAACCAGCTGGTTTGGATGCCTTCAATACTCTCCAAGCTGCTGCAGGGGAACCACCAGAGTCATCCTTGATGCTCAACCGCCTCTGTATCTCTGAGTTTGCTCAACGCTGATGCTCCACTGTCTCCACATCTGAGACAGGCTGAGTCTTCAACCATTCCAACTCAAGACAGCCACCTGAACGCCAGCATTTTCGATCTCCAAGTTGATGCCACTGCAGTACCACGACAGTGTGTCAAGTCAGCTGCGCCTGCTCGCTCCCAAAGGCAAGTCTTCACTGGTCCTAGGGGCCACCTAGTCTTCCAGCACCACTGACCTGACATTGCCTGCCATTCTCTGCATCTTTGACCCACAAGCCATCACTGCTCCCAAACAGCTCCACATCATTGGAACCCAACACTGCCACCGCGGACCCAACCCGGCTCAGCTCCAAAAGCATCCAGACTCCTGACTGAAGAGCCCGGGGCAGAGGCGTAGCCACGCTAGCCTAACAGGTAGGGCCTGAAGCTAATGTAACTGGGGCCCAAGCAGTGACATTAACATCAGTAAATGCCCACAAAGAGTGGGCATTTATAGATTTTGAGTGGGCCTTGCCCGGTCAGGCCTACCCTGTCTACGCTTCTGGCCCAGGGCCACACTTTTGAGCCCCAATGACAAAAACATAAGCTGTTTGAAGAGGCCATATCTACCTGGTCTGCCTTAAAAGATCCTAGTGAGGGATCTTTGGCTAGCAGTCGTTCAGTCAAGATGCCGGAGCATTGAGCTCCAGAGCAGCAGCGTCTGCATTCCTCGATTTAACACACCATATGGCATTGTGCATCCAGGCACATTGTTGGGGATCGCACCAGACCCTCCTTATCAAAATGGCGCCCAAATTGACCGGCACAAAACCAAGTGAAGCTGGGCTCCAGGAAAAAGTGGTGCCTGCATAGGAGCAATAGCAGTTGGATCCCCATGGATCTGAACAGCATGCTGGGAGAGCAAAACCCAAACAATGACTGAAGCGAAGAGTCTGGTGCAGGAGTCCTACTTTCTTTGGAGCAGAGAACCATCCTCTTGGCACAGATACGACACATGAGCAGCAGAGGAAGGGATGGCCGATGCCCGGGGGCTGCTCACTCTGGATCCCAGTAGGACCATTCGCTCACTGCTTTTTATGTGGGGCAGCCTCGTTTGCCCAGAGATCACTTCCCTGGTGCTTCTGCAGATGTCCCCAGTCCACAAGACACCAATGCAGAAACCCATCATGGAATCGGAGATCCGGACGAACCCCACAGTGAATCCATTCTCATGGAAGTCAGAACTATGTGAGGTGGACCAGCAGGACTTAACTGGCAAGAAGCTGGGGAATCCTGCAGCTTCAAGGTGCAAGCTGCTTGGGCCTCTTGAGGAGGCAATCGGTCTACCCTTCTTCGGATTGTTGCGCACACAAACAACCCGGTTTGGTGCTCCACCAGGATAAAGGTAGCGAGCCGCCAGCCTTCGATGAAAAGCGAGTCTGCAAGGGAGACTGGTGAGCCCTAGTGGCAGGCCTAATACTAAAGAGAGCCCGTAATAACCATAGGGGGACCATATTGGAAAAAAGAAACAGAAGTGTCGGGCAGAACACTTTGGTATTTGTAGGCACATGCACCTCTCTGTATATGAAAATCAAATGCATCCTTAATTGGAGATGGAACACCTTGAACACTGGGGCTAAAAAGTTAGAATCTCTTTTATTTACATTTAAAAGGACTACTTTTAAAATAGTACTTTGGTTCAAGACAAAGTAATCAGGAGTGACATTAAGGCCCTTATTATGAGTGTGCCCGTGCAGTAATAACATACCGGTATTACCGCATACCAGCAAGTCACTGCACCAGCACACTTTAAGTTTGCCGGTAGTGTGGTGGATTTACCTCTGGCTCTGAGATGCCAGTATATCTGCCAGTAATACTGGTGCCGGTAATACCAGCAAATCCCCCATGGATTCCTATGGAACTCAATGGAATGGTGATTTACCAGCGCTTCCACCACTTGGAATCTGCCAGTAATTCCAACAGACCAAGTGACACGGTATTACAATTTGCTGGTATCCTGCCGGTAATGAGGCCCAAAGACTGGCAAGTCCTTCAAATTTCCCAACACCATAACAGCAATGTGAGATCTCCGTATGTTTTCTCGTCATCATCCGTGTGGAAATGGTGTGATATGCAATTACACCAGGACCACACATGAAGTAGATATAGGCTTAGCCAGACCGTGGAGACAAGATGCTTTCACTAACTTTATGGGATCCGGCGCCCTTTCAATAAGTTAGACATCCTTAAGACTAAGAGAAAGGTCATTCAAACCTCATATCTTAAAGCATGTAGCTGGATATGCAGTCACGTGATCGCATTTCCTGTGGTGCATTTTGTCGAGAAATCACATACCAACAATGGCATCAGGCGGACAGTTATTGATACGGGTGTGGCCGAGAGAATTCGGAGGAAAGTGGAACAAGGGATGGCCTTCCTTGTGAGCAGCCATGCTCACGGCCTTAATGACTGCATACAATGGAAAGGAACACACTTGCTCATTCGTCATCCTCCGGAGTGACGCAAGTCATTATGCAACACGTGTTTACCAGCAATCCCAGGACTGCATTATTAAGTGAAATGTGTTCACACAGATTTTATCTGCATGCTGTTTCTACCGAAAGCTATAGTGAACATACATGAAAGGATCCCACATCGACATATGTGTGCCTTGCAAAATAACAGACTGATATAGTGATCTCGCGTTTTCGCTCCAGTCAGCCTCCTCTTGATAGTATGAAGTAGGTCATATCGCCTCACCATTGTTGTGAGTGATATTTGGCCTCCCATTGTTTAAGAACTATCAAGCGATCACCTGCATTGATACTTTGTATCAGCAGCTACAGCTATGCCTTGGTCTCAATGATGTCACCTAATAGGAGATAGCATCAGCCTCGTGATAAGATCGTGGACACAGTTCAGCCACAGATTACCTTCCCCATTTGTATTTTAAAGGTCAATTATGCCAATCATGGCATCTGGTCACTTCCCACCGACATAATATGTTTATACAGCATACAACATACACTCGCTGCCCCAGCCTTTTGAGCATAAACACTAATAAAGAGTACATCATACCAATATATTTTGTGTAGCCCACTGAGCGCGGTGGAAGCGTGGTGGACGCCGGGATCACATGTGATGCCATGCGTTCAACGGGATGACGTCACCTACGCGCATGAAATAAAAATACTACATAGCGTATTTATAGTAGGCGCGTGACCTTCATACAGGAAGACTGCCACGTCCTTGTTCAAAAAGCTCATTTACGTCCAGATACATAACATTCCTTCAGTTGGATGCAGACTTCGAGTAGATGCAACCTGGTTTTTCCCCAAGTTGGGTCCCATCCACACTCTGGCACTCTGCTGGGCACTCTGTCCACTAACTTCGTTGTAGCCCTGCATAGTTGATATATTTCTGCCAGTAGTGGCTGGCTATTGTCCACACAATGGTAACTAAGGGTCGCCTTCTCCTCCCTCCCCTCCCTCTCTCACTCAAAGGCACACAGTCATTGAGGGTGCATGCATATGATTACGCTGCTGAACATAGACCCCCCAGCCCCAACAACTCTCCCTCCTAACATGTTCACTCAGGTTTTCCATCCTCTTGTTCCATTCTGGGCCACGATCGGGCCATCCACCCTGGTGTTTAATCTCAGGGTGTGAACAGCTCTGACAGTTCCGCCCCAAGGATTATATTGAATTGGAAGTCAGTGTGATACTATTTTAATACAGACAAATAGAAACATATTGGTTCACTAAAATAGTTCCACACAGCATGTTTTCCCTCTCTAGATCTATAGGGGCACCCCTATACAGAGGATAGTACAACATGTTCCGCACACCCCAAAGTGTTTAATCAATAATCCCAGGTACGAAAAACAATCAACCATTTTTCACTACATTCTTTGAAACATTACTCATCCGTAGACTTGTATTCTCCCTGACAGCATAGTTTCACTGTCTGTTTTTTAGGAATCATGTTCTCACAGCAAGACCCACAACATTTTCTTCTCATGACTGCCTACTGTCTCAGCAAGAGGGTCCTACCATAACAAGAATGAAACGTACCGGGTGGGGTCCGGAACCTTGCGTACTCCGTCCTGGTTTCATATGATTTGCAAACATAGACTAATACGGTTCCATGTGTTAAAATCGCGGCAAAAATTGCCGTTTACACCAATTTGCGGCAAAAAGGCCGTGGTTTTGCTGCCGCAATCCATGTAATGGATGCGTAGGTCACTCCCGCAACCCCCGGACCCATTATACCATTTAAGGGGAGCAGGGGACACCCCCAAAACCCCTGTTCCCCTTAAATGGTATAATGGGGCCAAACAGCAGCATTTATTCAGCGATTTTCTTTGTACAGACGGCTTTTACACCCAGTGCAACGCATGCAGGGAAGTAGGCAGTACAAAGACAGGACACACATGAACTGATGGTCCTACTTAGTGTAGATTGTGTATAGGCAGATGAGAAGATTGCACATGTGTGGCTTACATCACATCGTTACACTGATTTTGCCAGCCGTGTCACAATTTGCTCTTATATTGTGGAATTTTGTTAAAGATGTCTTCATATTTCAAATAAAATTGTTTTTACAGGATACTTTGTAGTTTTGTGTTACAACATAAGTGTCAACTGCTGGGTGTTCGTGCCCACATACTACTTGTGTGGTAGATAAACCCTAGAGGCAACCACATACACCCCACAGACCGCTCCCCGCTGTCTGCACCTTAAGAGCGGTAGAAGGGAGGTGGGCTTGTTGGCTCCCCAAAACCTTATGAGGGGCTAGAAAAGCACCCAAGGGACAGAAAGTGGCCACTGGGGCATAATCCGCTTTGCAGGGAAAATGCAGCGATGACCAGAATATATTAAACCCACGGATACCAGTTGGCTGCTCTGTAAAGCCCGTAGAAGAAATCTGCGACAATCAGAGATCAAGCCGTACCCCAACAAAGTCAGTCTGGCAGTGAGTTGGCTCGGGCTTGCAGGGGAACAGCCCTGCTATATGTAAAAAAAGAAAACAGCAGACAGGAAGAATGGCTGGGCGAGAATCGAAGCACAATCTGACAGCAAATTCAGTTGCCACACGCCTGATATGGCATGGAACCACCAGCCTTCACCCCCTGCAATTACGATGCAAGATCTTTCCAATGGCTACAGTCCTTTCAAGACAAAATAAGAGAATCCTTCCAAGCCCAATTTAAAGAGCTCTAGGTGGTCCGGCAGAGAAACGAGCAGGTCTTCAAATAGAGAAAATCTTTGGGAGAGGGAATCTCACACAATGTAAACTCAATTTAGGAACTCAACAGCAGGCAAGAGAACCAAGGATTGATTTGCTGCAAACTTTAGCAAACGATCTAGAGGTCAGGTGCGAAGACCTGGAGAACCAACCAAAAGATGTAATCAGCAGATTGGACACTTGAAGGACACAGAAGGTACACATTTGACCCAATGTCTCCAAGAGTTATTTAGTCACATTCTAGGTCCTGTTGCCCAACAGGACATCACATTGATTGGCCCACTGTGTCAACAGGCCCCCACAGGAACCAGCAGCCAGACCAAGAGACAGAGTAGTCAAGATGCCCACCTTCTTAATCCAGGGAAAAATATTGAGGGATGCCCGCAGGCAAGCACCAATAACCCATTGGAACTCCAACCTGTTGATTCTCCAATGCTTGGCACAATCTGCAGTAACCAAGAGAACGGCATTCAAAGACATCAAAGCATAGCTGAGAAAACGACAAACCTGGTCCCACCGGCCGTGCAGTAAAGGATAAACTTGGCATGATGGAGGGCAACCTGGCTCTCCAATTGGAAGCACCACAAGAAAAGCAAGAGAAAAGGGGAGAAGAGTACCTCTCACACAATCTCACTCAGGAAAATGGACAACAGCCGTGCATAGAAAAAAATCTGTTGAGGAAAAAATGAGTAACCTGCAGATATATTAACAAGTGTCATTAAAGTATGATGTAAAGTGCAAAAGATGGAGATAATAGAGCTTGAATAACCTGCTCAGACGTAGCACTCGGGCAAGTGGACCTGACGGGCTCTGCATCCCAAACTACAATCTTTTGTTTAAAATATATTTGTATTTTGGTTTTCAAATCTTTTGCACTTTTCTTTTTTACGTAACAAATTAAAATATATACAGTTATATATAAAACAAGCTTTGTATCGCACTATAAAATGCATTTATTTACTTACCTTTATTTGTTTATAAAACATCCCATTAGAAGTTCAAAGTAGCCATACAAACAGAAATCTGATCCCACTCATGACACATTTCCAAAACTCATTAGATCCTTATTTTTAAATGTATCAACAAACCTAGAAAATTGCATGGTGTTTATTGTTGTAGATGGGGGCAGACCATAACAAGATGTTCCAGGGTTTCTCGTACTGTCTCCTCTTGGCAAAACCTACAGAAGCATACTGGATCCGTAGATTTGCCGGGCATGCTGCATATTTCCCGAGTAGGTAATAGGTTGAGTCTTAACCTCAGAAAATCGATGTTGACTTTCTGTTAGGTGTCTTCCAAAGGTATGCTGGCACAAAACCTAAACCTTTTTTGAATTGTGTGCAAAAAATTGGAACTATTTAAAATTCATGATAGAAGCTCTGGTTTTCATCCATCCATCTTAAAATCGTGACAAAAATGGCCGTGAATACAAAATTTCGTGGCAAAAATGCAGTGGTTTTTCTGCCACAATCATGTAAAAGAAGCGGGGGACACCCCGCAACTCCTGGACCCATTATACCATTTAAGGAGAGCGGGGAACACCCCTGTAACCTCTGCTCCCCCTAAATGTTATAATTGGGTATATACACCTTTACTGGGTCAAACCACAACATTTTTGCTGCAATTTTTTTTTTGTTACCAGCAACATTTTTTCCGCGATAATATTATCTGATACCCTTTTTTTCTCGCAGAGGAAATTAATATTCTCCAATAATTTCTGCATCTTTCCTCCCAATTTTCTAAAATTGGGAACGCCGGATTAATCGTTATCCCATGCAATTTTGTAAACAGAGAGCCCATAGGGAGTAAGAGTACCTTTGCAACAGCAGTAGCGATTTCCACTGCCTGTATGCTTCCAATGATTTGATCCCAAATTCATAGGGCATAGACGAAATAGGAACCCCTCTGAGCAGGTTTATCACAGATCCCCATATCTTACCTGCCATTGTATCAATGCAGTTGCGTTATCTGAATGACACCTTGCCTAGTAGGATGGTTGTCTTTGTCTTCCCTCTGTTCCCCCTCCCTTGCCTCGTTGCACCCTGAAACACTTGTGTATAGGCGCATTATAAATGCCATATCATAGCATATCATATCATATCATATCCCAATGACCCCTTGCTGGTTTAGGTTCAACCTATACATCAGATAGGGGACTAGTTTACCTTTGTAGCATTTGGAAGGCAGAACTGAGAATTTCCCATATTTAATATCTATTTTCTTCATGTGCGCTGCACATGGCAAGCTTTTCATCTGTCACTCTGTAAACATGCCCACAGATGAAATATATTGATCGCAATTATTCCCAAGATATTTCCAGCAGCTTGCCTGCTCTAGTTGGGTGTTATTTAAATACCACCTACATTTCCTCTGGCTGGCTCCTTTAGGATTGAAGAGTAAGATTTTTGTTTTAGATAATTTATTTCTAGCTCTGAGTCACTCATATACTCACAGATGGAATTACAAACTCTACAGAGCCCTATCGCTGTGTGATCTGTCAGTGTGATCGCATCCGTGTATGCCAGACATTTGACATTCAGATGTCCCAGTTTTGGTGGAAGGGTGCCCCGGGTCACTAGAGCCATTTCTAGATCAGTAATATATAGGTTAAATAAAGTGGGGGTTCAGAACACAATGCTTCCGAAGGCCTCTGTAGGAGGGAAAGACCTCTGTCAGAGCACCCATTAAAATTCAAGCAGACTTGTATTGCTGTGTCTGAATGTAGATAAATCAAAATATTAATCAAAGATGGTGGGCAGCCCATGTGTTGCAATTTGCACCACAGCTAGGACTTGTTCATATTGTCAAAAGCCTGCATCAAATCAAAAAGCGCCACATAGATCCCTTGATTCTTGCTGGATGAAAGAAAGAATGTGGGTGTTTATAGATGTATCCAAACCCTGCCGAAATCCTGATTGATTTTAATCCCATATTTTACAATTCCCAGTCCACTTTCTAAGGTTCTTTTAAACTATTGGTGAAACAATATTACTTGAAGACACCCGTCCCTCTTAAAGATAGGGACCAAGATCAACTTTTTCCATGTCCCAGGTGTCTTTTAGTCAGCATTACGTGGTTAAATAGTGTTAAAAGGATCTTAGACCATGAATGCTGCTTTTCCTTGTATATCAAAAGGGGAATGCCGCCTGGGCCAGCTGCTCGTGAGGTATTTGCTCTCGTTTTCACCTGATGGATGTCGAACTACAATCTGAACCTTAACACCTCAGTGGGCGCCACCTTACAACACGGAAATCAAAGAAATGGGCCACGGGTCAGAATACCCAGTTGATTAAGTTCATTTTTTTAAATTATTTTAAAAAATCTTTATTTTATTTTAATCAGTTGATTAAGTTCTACTTTTTGTTAACATATGTCTTATAGGGTTATTTGGGTGTGCAATTTCCTGGTAGGGGTGGCTTCTCTACCGATGCCTTTACTGTCAAAGAAGCATAACAAATATTTCTGGTTTTGGAGTTTTAATTATCGGAAGCTTATATTGGGAGTGCAGGCAGATAACTCCCGATTCAGTGGGGTTGAAGTTCGCTGGCTGAGCAAAGAGGATATGCAAAGTTGGGTCAAAGGTCAAATGTGTCTTGGAATTCACTTGGCACTGCTGAGGGGCAATCATGTGAAGGAAGTGAGAGCTCTCCCAGTGGGTATCTTTTGAACCAAATGGTTGTGATACAATGCTGTTCTAAAATGTTCCTTTTTTTAATAGTATGGTGAAGATAACTTTATGGAACACTTGGGCTCTCAATGCCCCCATTAAAAGGGTCATGACATAGGAACAAGCCTTGAGCATGCACCCAGACATAATCAGCTTTCAGGAAGCACATTTACAGAGATAACATCAATGCGGGTTCAAGCAAAGGATTTCCCCACCCATATTGCAGACGTCAATTACCAAAAATAGCAGTGGTTGCATTAGCATTTCACCGGGACCTACTATACTACATTGAAGGCTCTCTACGCAACTTAGTGGGAAGTTACATAATAGTCAAGAGTGAACGCCAAGGGACCAACCGTATATGCGCCTAATGGGGCAGAGAACGTGTCCTCCATGTTTTCCTTGGTAAACTGGAGGGTTTTGCAGCGGGGGAGGTACTCGTGGTGGGAGACTTTAACATGCTGTTTCGTCCCTGGTGATGGGCAGGACCTTCCAGCCCTCTGCGTATACTAAAGCTATAGCCAGGCGTTTAAAGAACACATTCAGCTAGATGGGGTTTGTGGATGTATGGATAACACAACAAAAAGATTATTCATTCTTCTCCAAAGTTCATCCCTCTTATTCAAAGCTGGACCTGATTTTTGTTTGTGAGTCCATAGTGCATAATATAATAGACACAACTACAGACCCAATGCCTAATTCTGTCAATGCCTCAGTGTCTAGTGACTTCTGAAAGCCGGAGCTAAATCGACAACCCCAGCCTGGAGGTGATGAGCGACCTGGTTCTCAAAAAGGAGCAAGCAAATGGTATTAAATGGTTTCTTCAAGAAAACACCGTACAACATAATTCAGTGTCTAATAACTGGGATACGATAAAGTTGGTGGTGCTAGGGAAGGTCAGTTCCCGGCTGGGGAATAGGAAGAAAGTCCTTATTAAGGCTGGATAGTCTCTACTTGAATTGGGGAAATCCCTAGAAAGTATACACAAAAATAATCCAATTCGAAATAGCCTACATAGAGGATGTTTAGGGGGCAGAAAAACTTGATTTACTTCAAGAAAGCAGGAAAAAAACCACTGCACCCTAAACAAAAGTACTATGAGCAATCAAACAAAACCAGTAAACTGAAGACTGCAATGCTAACATGTAAAAGAACCACCTGTTATAAGGGCAAACTGCAACACCCACCTGGCAATACTATAGCTCAGATCAGAGTAAACATGAGGCATTTAGGACTTTTTATGAAAACTTCTACAGCTCCAAAACCCTTTCTCAAAAATCGCAGGCTGATTGCCGGCCTTCAAACTCGAACACAAGCACAGTCTAATGAAATGGAGGGAGATCGCACCACTGAGGAAGTAAATACAATCACAGCAAACAAGCAAATAGGCCTGACGACGAATTGCACTTGGTAAACTGCAGAATCGTTGTCAGGCCTATTTGCTGTGTTTCAACTGTTAATTGTATTATATGCACTTACTCTGCCTGTGCAGACTATTTTCGTCTCAGTATTTCAAGGGCTCTGAAAGACTGCTGTTTTTCCCCTTGTTCCCACCCTCCTTGAGCATTTTTAAACACTTGCCTTGTGTATTGGCGCTTTATAAATAAACATTACCATTACCAATCATACAATCCCTAAAACCTCACAAAGCCCCATAGCTTTTTGGTTCTCGCACTGATCCTGGTGGGGCTATTTAACTCATTCTTGCAAACAGGCACCATCTCCCTATCTATGAGGGAATCTAAAATTTAGTCTTTTTGAAACAATGCAGGGATCCCCCTGAATGTAGAGCATATCGCCCAATAGCACTAATGAACATTGACACAAAAAACTATACTAAAATATTAGCAAATCGCTTGGAGAAGTCTATGCCTCAATTGATAGATGTAGACGAGTCTGGGTTCATTAAAGAAAGACAAACATTCAACATTCGCACCTGGGGAAGGGTGCTCAACCAATTAGTAGACTGAAAAAGCGAGCAAGAACTCACTGTGTACCGCCTGCTTTTTCCAGCCACCTGAAGCCCTTCCCTGGGTGGTGTCATCTTGATTGTGGGGAGACAACAGGGAGACACTCCCCACACTCCCAAACCAAAGACATTGCATGCCCTTTCCCCACCCCTATGCCTACCCCCCCCACATACCTACTGGTTCAGAGCTTTGTGCTCCCGTATTCCTCCTGCCCGTGGCTGCCAAGGAAACAGAAAAGGAACGTCGTCCCTTTTCCAATGATGGTGGCCATCTTGGTTTTTGTTCTCTTTATGGGAGATTGGGCTTGCGCAATACATACGGGCAGAGCCCATCTCCCGTAAAAAACAAAACAAAATAAACTATTTGCACCCTGAACGAACCCCTGGGGTGTGAATAGCAATCACCCCAACTCAAGGTGGGCGCACAAGGCTGATAACAGCCCTCAGACTCGCACCTGTACGTTCTCCTAAGTGGGGATGATTGCTACAATATCTGCAGGATTCTGCAACTATATGAAAAACACAGATCAGAAAGACCCAAGCAATTCTCCTAACCCTCAACACTGAAAAAGCCTTTGATTAAGTTGACTTGGTCTACTTCTTCATTACTTTGTCAGCTATGGGGTTCGGACCTACCTTTATTCAAAGAATCAAGGCCTGCTATAGTTATCCGATATTCAGGCTTTCTGCTAATGGGATTCTTTCAGAACCACCCCAGCTAAAGAGGAGCACCAAACAAGGATGTCCTTTTTTCCCATTACTATTTGTATTTTCTGTAAAACCACTGGCAAACATGATCCGGAAAAACAAAGGCATAAAGGGAATCCACTTTTTGAACATGGAACACAAAACATTGCATATTTCGACAACATATTACTTTCAATAAGTGACCCATTTGAATCCAAACCACCAGTAGTAAGGGAATTAGAACGATTTGGCGAAGTGGCCAGGCTCAAAATGAACAAACATAAATCTGAAAGATTGAACCTAACCCTTTCACAACCCAACTCCAAGCCCTCCAAACTGGAATTTGCCAAATGGAACAAGCTATCCTCCTTCCGGTTAAGTGAGGTATAAACCTTTAAAATTACGATTTTACCAAAATGTCTATACCTCTTTCAGGCCCTCTAAATTAAAATCTACAAACCATTCTTTGTTCATCTACAGAAATGATGCATTGACTATATCTGCTGAGGTAAAAAAAAAACTTGTATTTCCAATACCCTTCTGAAGGCCACCAAAACAAAAGGAGGCCTCATGGAATTTGGGGCCTACTATAATGCCGCTCAACTAAGAGTAATATACAAATGTTTCGTCCAAAAACTGAAAAAAGTCGGCACCAGTCGACCTGTCCTTGAAGACAATGCTCTGGCACTGAGGGGGTGAAAGACCCCCTGGTGCATACGGCAGTACTATTACGAATGCCATTCTTTGTATTTGCAGGCAATTCGCTAATAAATAGAAGCTGACTACCTTTACTTAATCCTTCACACCCACCTGTTGGAATTCTGACTTCTCCACAGCAATTGAGTGGGTGAACATTCAAAAGTGGAGAGGGGGGGTATGTTACAGAATATGTTTGAAGAGGGATACAAATCTTTTACACGCTGTAGGGAGCAGTTCAAAATCCCAGACAATGACAGACTGTCCTTTTCCCAGCGTAGACATTGGGTATTACACCCCAAAAATAAGGAGGCAGCCTGAAGGGAACATACACCGTGAGAGAAATGTATAGAGCTCAAGTTGAGGGTACACGCGGGGGGAAGGAGTCCACCGACTTTATTCAGAGGGTGGACTCAGTTTCCCCCAGCTAAAATGAGAAACATTGAATGTCCTCTTTTTAATTTTTGAATTAAAGCCGACCTTGGGATCAAACTGCAGAAGACTTCTTTTGAGCACAACATGTCCTTGCCTTTTTCTTGGCCCCAAGGTTACTGTCTTAGACACACAGCTTACACACAGCTGTTTATCTTTACAATTCAGAGTCTGCCAGCTCTTTAACACAAACTTTCCTTTTCTTCCAATCAACAAAGTCCTGATAATTTTCTCAAGACCTCTCGTGTTGACACCCTTGCAATTGTCTGGTATGTTCTACTTCCAGGGTTCTTTTATATTCAGGTATTTGAGATTGCCTGGACCTCTTGTGTTCATTTACTTTTAATTGCCTGATATACTCTCCTGCCAGGGCTTCTTGTATTCACACACTTGTAGTCTTCTTATAGTCACACACTGCTAGTCACTCTGTGTTTTTATCCATTTCCACAATCGTATATTTACTTGGCTGGATGATATATCCTCTTGACATAATATTTGATCTGGTGTTCACACGTATTTGCATTCCATGCATTCACATACTATTAAGGGTTTGATATAATTCAGTTCCCTTTTTTACAATTAGTCTCTTCGCTTTCTTTCTTTCTGCTGTTCTGTTTAGTGTTATTTGTACTTGGCACAGTCGCATATACACTAAGGTGTCCCCACTATACCTGGGTTGATGCACAGGCTCTTGTTGGTGTTCTCAGGCTCGTTTGTGTTCAACCGGTGAAGGTACACCACCTGCTTTCCTATCCTGACTGATTTCTCTTTGTCTTTCCCGTCTCCTGCTGCATCCATTCAGCAAGCCCGCTTTGCTTCAGGCTCCGGTAATTAAGGTGCTACTTTCCTTGATTTGCGAATGCCCAAGAGTCTCAACAGTTCCCAGCATTTCTGCAGCACGTCCCGTTCTTGCAGAGCCGCCTTGCTCCATCATACCTGTCTGAGCTTCTCAGTTCTTCGAGCCTTGCAGAGAGGTGAAACGTTTTCTGCCAACAGCAGCCTCTGGTATTTTGCTTCTGTTCTTTAAATTTACCAGCCACGTGTGTTTGCAGGAAACAACTAGAGCGCTCGCTTGCCTTGTGGCTTCCTCTGCTCTGCACTGCTGTTTCCCTCTTCTTCGTCCCAGTACTTGAGTGATTCTGGGACAAAAAGTCCATCGCTGGTGATTGATTTAAAAAGCTTGAATGATCATTTTCAATAGTTCCAAATTGTAAACCAGTTCTGGATGATGGAAAAATGGAACTGAAGAAAGGCAGTCTTGTAATTTCCACAAGGTAGACCAGAGGTTTGGTCTATATAATTTGGAGAAAGGTTTTCCCTATTCTCCGTAGGGGGAGGTGTAGATGTAGGGCCATTGGCCATCAGGGTCTGAGGTATGGCACGATTATCTTCAAGGGTAACTGGGGAATACCATGTCTCATCCAATGAAGTAATGATGTCTCCCCAGAGGATGTCTCCCCGCATGTGGCCCTCCCTCATGTAGCCACCCCCAGGGTCAAGGTCAGGTAGCGGCTGGCCACATGGGAGGAGATCACTGCAGAGAGATCAGTGATGACTCCATCAGACTCATCACAGCATGCAATTTAGGGGGATAACTCTAACCATGTACCATATAAAATGTGCCATTTAGGAGAATAGTTCTTTTGTCCATAGTCTGACCATGTACAGTGCAGTGCATTCGGAGTGGCAATAGTAAGATGATCTTGATAGCGCTTCAGGTTAGCTTTCGGAATATTTTATGTAGTAGCGTGTGAAACCCCTTAGATTCAGTTTGTCCTCAACTGAATAAAACCGGCACTTTTTTCTTTTTCTTTGGGTTCCAGCCTTTGCTATGTCAGGTGTAAACCTTTTTGCGTTTCTCGTAGATCTAGGTTTTTTTAAATTTGTTTCAGTGGTAGCTGGTCAATAGTATTGTCATCTGTCCAGCTACTACATTTTCATTAATACCTAAATCCTTAATCAAGTCCAAATCCTTTTGCTGTAAGAGTTCTAAAAAGTAGATTTAGAGACTTTGGACTGATAACATGATGATTTCACCAAGAAATCAGTGGCAGAGCCAAGGGGAGAGCAGGAGGTTCAGCTGCCCCCTCCACCTCGTTACTCCATGGAGCACAGTGTGCCACCTCCAGCCTCCCGCTTGTGCCCTATTATCTGCCCCCCGGCACCAAAAGATGCCTCCGCTACAACAAGAAATTGGCATGTTTGTGATAGCGTGTCCATTGGCAGAATACATGTCACTGCCCATTCATTCATATTAGCCTATTTGATTCATTGAAATGTGTGTCTGGTCACAGATGTGTTGTTTTGAGTGCAGGTATCCTGGATCACTATCAGGATCATCTGCCTTCATTTTATCATGTTCCACTGCTCTGCCTGTGGTTAGCGTCCAGTGTGTCCCATTATTTTGGGACTCGTTCATCTCATCTGTTGGTGTGTACAGCATTAGTACTATTACCCATTCCACTACTCCCTGTAATAGTGCTACCAATACCAGCAGCACTACTAGTAGGACTGCTAATAGTGGTAGTTGTACCCCAAAAAGTATTTTTAATTGTATTATTTATTTTTTATTGTGAATAATATTCATAAAATTATATATTTATGTATGGTGTTTTATATAGCTTCCCATATGTGGCAGTGTTTTATACGGTGCCACAATTTTTGCCACCTGGCTAATTCTGAGGACTAATGTATGAGAAGTAGCACAGGGAAAATCGCTAAGTGAGGAGAATAGAGAACCAGTAAGATCAAATCGAAGGGAAGGATTACATACACATGGACTGAGTGCAAGATTGTAGGTGAAAAGGAAGAGGAATGACAACAACATGACAGGAAACGGTAGGTTGTTGAGTTAGTTAGATGAGTATGAAATAGAGTGGAGTAATGTGGTGTCCAGTTAAAGTACAGAATACAAAAGGGTCGAGTCAATTTGACCTAAAACAAAAGGATCACATTTTTTTTTAAATATATATTTTTTGGGGTTTCCGTTTTGGAAACAAAAGTGGTTTTACCACAAAAAAGGGGGTTTTGGTGGGGATAAAAATAAAAACTAAAAAAAAAATCGACCCTTGGTTTTTCGGTCCTTTTGATTCGACCCTTTCATTCGATCCTATGCATTCGAAACTTTGACCTAGAACCGAGTAAGGTATGTAGAAAGAGAATTTGAGACTAGTTTCAGTTAACTGCTGTCATAGGGCCTCATTAAAAGTATAGCTGTCTGGAAATAAGGGTGCCAGTAGCAATGTTACGGTACCCTTTATTGACCGCCAAACTACAATTCTGCCTGCAGGGGCCGTTTCACCCGGCAGGTCGGGCACAACGGTCCCAGTAGGCAGACTTGTCACAGAAGCACTGGCACGGTTAGGAACGGTGCCCCTAACCGTGCCAGGGCTTCCGTCTCCCCACTCCCATGGAGTGCTATTGGACTCCAGGGGAATGGGGAACAACTTTTTCCGGCGCCTGACTTCTCAATCCTCGGGGAGTTGCAATATCCCGGTGGCACTGAGATATCAGGTGCCGGAAAAGTGCTACGAGTCCGGTGGCAACCTGCCGGTAGCACGTGTGGATTACCGCCAGACTCGAAGTGAGGCCCGTAGTCTGGACTTTGGCATTCCTCATTCACTCCGATGGGAAGACAATTAACAGTCATATGACTCCTGAAAAGGTTACATCTCTGTCACGTTTCTGATAGAAATATAATTCAGTTGGTCTCTCAGGGTTGGAAAAGCAGTCCTGAGGTTCTGGACATTGTGGTACATGGGTTTTGCCACTGTGCTTTTCTCTCTTTTCAAGTTTCTTCTGCTTGAAGGTGTGTGATTTGTGCTATTGGAGATGTCTGAATGGGGCATAGTGAAGGATCCGTTTTTGTAAGTATTTTGTTCTGTTGTTTTAGAAAGATTTGTGCAATATGCAATGAATTTTGAACTTTATAGTGGCTGTCACAGGGAGCCAAGGAAGGGGTTTTAACACAGGCCTCATGTGATTAATTTTTTTAGAATTTAGGGCCATGCTAGCCGCTTGGCTTTGTAGCCTCTGAAGTCTGTCTCTCAATAATTACACCATAATTGTACACCATATTACAGTAGTGTAAGGAGTCCATAACTAATGATCTGGTCTGTTCAATATAGTGACTTGTTTGTAGGAGATGCAATACTTTTTAAAGGATCAAACTTTGAACATTGGAGGGTGTGTCTGGTCACAAAAATGTTGTTTTGAGTTCAGGTATCCTGGATCACTACCAGGATCATCTGCCCTCATTTTATTATGTTTCCCTTGATCGTTGCATTGACCTGAGGGTTGTTGGGATGCATGCGTCACAGCCAGCAAAATATTTCAGATTGAGAAATGCATATTAGCACGACATATTGTGGGAGTAGACTGAGGATGGCACAGCTGAAGGTGCATGTATTGCTTTCAGTTAAGTGTGGCTCATATTTGCTGCTTATATTTAGCAACACGGAAAGAGCAACACATGTACTACTGTTGCGTTTGCAGAGGTTATAGGTAGGGCAGTATTATAGGCCCGGTGTTTAGTTCATGTATTCGAAATTATGAATGGCATTGATGCGCAGAAAGAGTTGAAGCAGGTGAAATATGGAGTCAGAACAGTACCATTTTAGAAGCAAGGTCGACGTGTTAACCAGCCATATTGGAAGTTAAGGCCTGTATGAGGAACCAGGAATGAGATTCAGACACAGAGCACTCACGATGATTGATAGAGACTTTTATTAACAAATACAATGGTTGGAAAATGCCTCACTATCCCTGATCTAAGAGGTATTTCCTTACCTCAATCAAAAACTAAGAGTCTGTCAGATGTCAAGATGTCCAAAGCAAAAAGGTCCTCCTCAGTCTGAAATTCCTATCCTAGCACCCACCTTCTAAAAGTAACTCTAAGGTGTTAAGGGTATTGTCTTTGGCTTGGAACATGCACACATTTTCAAGTTCAACAACAAGGTATAAATCCAACCAAAGTTCAAAATGGAGAATGTTCACAATTCCAGGGAATTACTCCCTTATCCAGGTTTCTCTCCACCAAAACAAACGTTCAAAAGAATAACATGTTCTTTGTAGCCCAAGAGGATAACCCCCTCCTCTTGGTGTTGCAATCCACTCCAGGGGGAATTAATCCCTTCCCCAGGTTCTTTCCACATTCAATGCAATTCAAAATCCTAAGGGCATGAGTCTTCCTTGGGATTCTCTTTTCATGATGCCACAACTTGGGTGTGGGTGCCAGACTCACAAACCACCTGGTACTGCCCTGCCAGGTTCTCTTCTTTACACAATTTGGGTGCGGATCCTAGACTTGCAAGGCACCTGGTATACTCTCCTGCCAGGTTTATTTGTACAGTTCCTTTTGGGTGCGAGTCCCAGACTCTCCGTTCACCTGGTATACTCTTCTGCCAGGACTTGGGGTTTTCTTCTGTTTAGCAAAATTGGGTCTAAGTCCCAGATTTGCCTGCCTGGTTTATTTTCTTGCCAGGACTTTACCACTCTCACAATCTCATATACTTTTACTGTTTTGTCCTCGCCCTTCCTGGGTCTTATCTTTCCACAAGAATCAATTTTTACATTAAAATACTATGACAAGGAAGACCTCGCTTGGGAGGGAGGGAAGGATCGAATCCCCGACCCTGCTTCTCATTCCATGCGTCTTTGCCTGGAGCGTGCTGGTACCCCACTCTCTTATTGTGAGCTTACTGGCTTCTCTTGGCATCTTCCTCATCTCCTGGTTTTGGGCTTACTGCTTTTCGTGGCTTCCCACCATCCTGACTCTGTTCAGGGCTTTCTTTGTCTCTTGTGGCTCTGTACAGACACAGCAGGCTTCTCTTGTGGACAGCCACTCCTTCCTGGACGTCCTAGCTCCCTTGGCTGGTGGGAATGACCATTTACTTCCTCCTGCTTTGCCACGGCTCGAGCAGAGCATTCTTGGGCACGCCGAGTGTCGGGTTGCTTCCTCTCATCCTCCTGCCTCTCCATCTCCTGTTCCTTCTCCGGTCGCTGCACTTGCAGTCACAGCTGAGAACCAGTCTCTCTTCTTGGTTTTAATTGTCATTGAACCAATTGGGTAGGTGAAAACACTATACTGTGCTGCTGGTTCTGCCGAGTATTCTGCAATACTCTGCTCCTCTTCTTTGTCTCAGTATTTTCTAGCTGTGCTGTTTTAATGGCAAGCAGTCTCATGAGTTGGTACTTATCCTCTGGAGGGGAGGTTCTAATGCCACACCACTATATATCATAATAGAATAGGTTATTGCAGGGGTTTGTTAGGTGCCAGAGTAAGGAGTTAGACACCATTTGTCTTGGTTCACAATACTTTTATTTAAATAATAAAAAGGGTGGCCCTAACTCTATGAGGGTTTTCCCTGCCTCAACAAAACAAACTAATGAGATGGTCATCAGGATGTCCAAATTAATGTCCGCAGTCCAATGTCAAAACCCTAATCTGACCCTCACACTGTAATCCAACAAAAACTACTACCAGGAACAACAAATGATAAGGGGGCTACCGTTTTGCAGCCTTCCTTCTTCTACCAACGTCACCTCACTGCCTCACTCACTATTAGGATTAGTGATCCCTGTTTGTTCTTCTTTATCCAGTGAATAGCAGGGGAACAAACTCTTCCTTGGTCTTTGTGTGCCAGGGGAACAATGCCGTCCCTGGCCTTTGAATGCCAGGGGAACAAACCCTTCCCTGGTCTTGATATGCCAGGGGAACAACGCCTTTCCTGGTCTTTCCTTTGTAGTTTACAATAGTGTATGTTTTTTTTAGTCCTCCAGTCTATGCGCTTCTTTTATCCCATTCAGTCTGAATCTGTTCTTTACACAGATTCCTTACGGTGCTTATTTGCCTCACTGCCTTGTTACATAAACCTTTATTGTGTTCTTTAGTATCAGGGAGCTTGGTCTCCCCCTTCTCTCCCCTCCGGCCTCCCCTTTCGAACACATTTCATCCAATGCAAATCCTCAGATCCCCGGGACCCGTTCTCCCAGACATGTACCTCCTTTTATTTCTTCTTTTGTGTAGGATGTCTGGCCCCCTGGTGTTTTGATGCATTGTCCACGGGATGCTGTTCTGCTTACCTCTGCCACCTACAACACCAGGTAGCAAAACGTTCCCAGTGAACGCCTCTAGCGTTTGGATCCCGTTTCCATGACCGCCTGTCAGGTTGCTACCCCACGTGGTTGTGAACACTGCCTGTGTTCACCCACCAGTGCTCTCCTTCCCACAATGACTCCAGACTTGTCCGGGTCATGACTCATTTTTGACTCTGCCTATGCTCCCCATCGACGATGGGATTATCCCACTAGATATCCCTTTCAGAACGCAGCTTGGGTCTCGCTGCTGGGATTTCCCTTCCTTTGCTGGCCACGGGTCCCTCGACCAGTGATCCCTTGTTGGCGGTCGTGCTGGCCGAAAAAGACCTTCCGGTAAAATGTTCTTTGTCCAATCTCTATTCTTCTATACTTCTCAAGCTCTGTAATGCATTTGAGTGGTACATGTTTTCCTGTTTTTACGCTGGTCTCAACGTTCACAACACTTCTCCCACTCTACGGCTAACACTTCTCGGCGTCACTCCACCACTTCTACTTCTTCTCCACTCTACATAGTAGCCATGACTGCCACTGCTGTCTCTGCCACTATTACCGTTCTCCACAGTGCTTTGTCTTCTGTCCTCCCTGGACGTTCTATTACTGCGACACCTGCGACTTTCACTACTACAACCTTTTCTTCTATATCATTGTCTCTCTTCTCTTCTTATTTTCAGGCCGGCTTTCTTCACAGCCAGATAACTAGAACATTGCTGGCTCTTTTCCCTTGCATCCGTGGAGGTCCTCCTCATCGCAGGATTATGCACTCCTGTCACTCGTGTTGGTCTGTACACGCACATTGAATGTAATGAGACAAAAGAGTTCAGGTTAGAAGAGGAAGATACACCTATTTGGTTATTTTGTATATTAACCCCTGGAATATTGTTTGTTGCTGGAAGAACAGTGATGTTATCCTTAGATTTGTCACATATCATTCCCCTTAACTCAGTGGCTTCCTCTTCTAAAGAGGATGACAAAGTTTCTGGTGACCTTATATAGAACAAATTCTCTGCTGGGGAGTTTTTCCTCCAAGTTCTATTTGTGCTATACGGGAGACCCATCTTGAAAACTGGGGAACTTCAGTTCCTATGATCAAAGGGACCGGCAGGTTGGGTATTACTGTGTTTATTACCCAAGAAGGGAATTTCGTCACAGGGTATTTTCGAGTGTCCCCATGCACACATCTGGCATCTCTCTTCCCAGTTTCCCTCCAGTTTTTAGGTAACCATTCAGGTTGTATTGCTGAATTTTTACATCCAGTGTCTAATTGGGCCCACGCAGATCTTCCTTTGATAATGGCAGGGATCCTATAGGTTGTTTAATTTCCTGACCACAGGTATTGATCTATCCTGGCAAACAGCATTTCCAGTCCTCTTGGTGCTCAATTTGAGAAGGAGACTGTCTCTTTTATTTGTTGGGAAAAATACTCTGGATCTTCCTCCTGATAGTCAGGATAGCCACCGAAGGGATCATCCATCTGATGGCCCATCTTGGGACTGCCTTTCATATTAAGGTCATCCTCCTCATCTTGGGTTGTTTCAAGAGAATCCTCCAGATCTTCTTCGTCATAGGAGGTTATGGATTAAGACTTCTGTACCTGTCTCCTCTTAGACACTGTGGGGGTAATTCATAGAAATCAGCGCACAAGTTGCACACGCGGCTGGCGCACAGTGTGCGCGTGCGGCAGTCTGTGCCAGCCGCGTGCGCCAAAACCCATTTCAGCGCACAGCGTATTCATGGATTTCAACATCCATAACCAGCCGTGGTGCAGCGTACCTGCAGCAGCGCCAGTTACGCCCCCAACCCCACCCTGTGCGCCATGAACAGCGCACAAATCCAGTACAGGGCGCAAAGGCCAGTGGACCAGCATACAGCCCCCCAACCACGAAAACGCATGTAAAACTCCCCGCGCACCCCTCAGAATACACGTAACCCTCTCGCGCTAGCGAAATCGCATGTAAAACCCCCAGCGCACCCCTCAGAATACACGTACCCCTCTTGTGCTATCGAAATCATGTGTAAAACTCCCAGCGCACCCCTCAGAAAACACGTACCCCTCTCGCGCTAGCAAAATTGCATGGAAAACGTTCCCCCTGTGGTGTGGGCTGCCTGTGGGGCATGGCCAGGCTGGATGGGCTGCCTGTGAGGCATGTGGAGGGTGGATGGGCAGCCTGCGTTAATTTTGGGGGTGCGCGGGAAGTATCACACGCGATAGGCTTTGGTCGAGCGTGGTATGTGCATTTGTGGAGTACATGTGTAGTTTCACACGCGATAGGCCATGGGCGAGCGTGGTACCTGTATTTGTGGGGTACACAGGGAGTTTCACACGTGATAGGCCTTGGGCGAGCGTGGTACGTGTATTTGTGGGGTACGCTGGGAGGTTCACACGCGATAGGCCTTGGGCGAGCATGGTACGTGTATTTGTGGGGTACGCGGGGAGTTTCACACGCGATAGGCCATGTGTGAGCGTGGTACGTGTATTTGTGGGGTATGCGGGGAGTTTCACATGCGATAGGCCTTGGGCGAGCGTGGTACGTGTATTTGTGGGGTACGCAGTGAGTTTCACACACAATAGTCCTTGGGCGAGCGTGGTACGTGCATTTGTGGGGTACGCGGGGAGTTTCACACACAATAGTCCCTGGGCGAGCGTGGTACGTGTATTTCTGGGGTATGCAGGGAGTTTCACATGCGATAGGCCTTGGGCGAGCGTGGTACGTGTATTTGTGGGGTACACAGTGAGTTTTACACGCAATAGGCCCTGTGCGAGTGTGGTACGTGTATTTGTGGGGTACGTGGAGAGTTTAACATGCGATAGGCCATGTGCGAGCGGGGTATGTGCATTTGGGGTTGCGCAGGAAATCATACACGCGTTATCGCTAGCGCGAGAGGGGTACGTGTATTCTGAGGGGTGCGCGGGGAGTTTTACATGCGATTTCGCTAGCGAGAGAGGGGCATGTGTATTCTGAGGGGTGCACGGGGAGTTTTACACGCGATTTCGCTAGCGCAAGAGGAGTATGTGTATTCTGAGGGGTGCGCAGGGAGTTTTACACGTGATTTTGCTAGCGTGAGAGGGGTACGTGTATTCTGAGGGGTGCACGGGGAGTCCTACACGCGATTTCGCTTGCGCGAGAGGGGTACGTGTATTCTGAGAGGAGCGTGGGGAGTTTTACACGCGATTAGTCATTGTGGGTCCTCCCGGGTGTGCCCCCTACCCCCTTCCCAGGCCCTGCAGGCAACCCACACCACAGGGGACTACCTTACACCCCTGGCCATGCCCTGCAGGAAGCCCATCCACCATGGGCATGCCTCGCAGGCAGCCCACATGGCACCATGCACTTGTGAGCCCCAACACATGTCCCACCCACCATTGACGGGCACCTGCCATCAGGCCCTGACTCATGTCCCCCTGCACCCCCACCCACCCAGCAGTGACGGGCACCTGCCAGCAGGCCCCGACTCATGTCCCCCTGCAACCCCCACCCACCCAGCATTGACGGGCACCTGCCAGCAGGCCCCGACTCATGCCCCCCCCCAATATGTCATCACCATCCACAATCATGTCCCTTATGGCCACCCAAATCCCACCCCACGCCACCCCAGTCCAAACACACAACCAAGTATTCCATCCACCCCACATTGAAATCCCCATTACATGACACATCCCAAATGCCAAATATGTACATCAATACATATCCGTCACAAACACACAATGTGTACAAGTGAATGAGAAAACCCACATCGTGACAAGCATGAAACCAATGAGAGAATACCACACAAATGAAGTATGAAACCAAAATGTATTAAAAATAAAAGCAAGGTAATGAAAGAAACTCACACAATAATACAAAAAATAAACAAAAGGCTGCATGTCCAAAATAAATGAAATAAAATACCTGAATGCTGCATCAAAATAAATCCAAATGAAAATGTCCCCAAAGGGATTGTCCATCAAACAAGATCCAAATGAAAAAATAAATCCATTGCTCAATGGTAAAAAATGAAAAAAAAAAGGTCCAATCCAGTCTTCAACTATATACAATTTCCAAATCCAGGGTCCATGAGCCCAACAACCCAAATGAAACCTACAAAAAACCCTACCCAATAAACAACTATATACAAAAATGTGGGGCATAGTCCATGCGCCCCAAATGAAAGAAAAATATAAAGGAAACCTAACACTAATTAACTATATACAATGGCGGCGGGCAAGTCCTACGGCTCACCTGTTTATTTCCCGGGCCAGGGCATCAACGAACTCACGTTCTACATCCTGGAGGCGGGCCTGTTCCATGGCCCTGAGGTTTCGCAGGGATAACGCCATGTCCACCTCCAACTCCCTGCGAAATGCCTCAAGGCACTCAGCCTGGCTCAGCGTCCTGCGCATGGAGTCCTCTGCCCTGACCATAGTGAGCCGTGCCTCTTTGCCCGCCGCCGCTCCGCATCTATTTGCTGGCCCAACCGCTGCCACATGGAAGACACTCCCAATCCAGGGTCCTCCTGCCCTCCGGCCGATGCCTGCCCCTCTGTTGTTGATGGCCCCAAGCCATCATCACTCTCACCTTGAGCCTGCTGCTGCCGTGCATGTGCCCTGCCTCTTGATGCCTGCACATCCTCCTCCTGCTGGGGTCCAGTTGTTGGGGTGGCCACCCCTGCTGGACCTCCGACTCCCGACTGTGGCAGGGATGTGTCCTCCACCAGCCTGGCCGCTGGGTCAGAGGCAGCTCCACAGGGTACCCAGGTGATACTAGGGCAAGAAGATGGCATGGAGGACGACTGGCACATAGGGGGTTCAGTTGAGGAGGGGGTCGGTACAAGGTCCAACAGACGGAGGAATCCAGCACTGGTGACCCCTCCTAGTAGGTCGACGCGGTCAAAGAGGCATACCCAGATGACGTGCCCCGTTGACGCAATGCCATCCAGCCAGTAGAGGCTCAACACGTTCCCGGATTGCCACGTCCGCAGCGAGAGGAAGACCAGTTGTTGTGCGCGCATCCCCTCCCTGAAAACGGGTCTGGACGAAGGCATCCCTGCTGGTGCGGGATGATGCAGTCACAGGATCGGGGACAGGATTACACACAGGCACCTCCATGGCGGCCTGTGCTGCCTCCTGTCCCTGCCCCTGGACTGCACCACTAGCACCAGTGGAATCCCCCCTCCAGACCCCATGTGTGTCCCTTCCACGGCCTCCTCCTCAACCAAATCCACCACCAACCTGGATGACTCCGTGCCATCTTCCTTCATCGGACCCTGTGGGGTCTCATCTGCCCCTTCTGCTGCCGAGGAGTCCACCTCCGACCTCTTGGACCTACCCTCGGCAGCTACGGCAACGGACGCGGCACCAGACTACTCACTCCCCAACGAGATGACAACCTGGGAGGGGAGCCGGGCCTTGCGTCTCCGGCTGATGGTGCGATCCCTGCCACTTTGCTCCACAGCACCGACTCCGCCCTCTTCATCAGTTGACGATGCAGACAGGGAGAGATAGAACACAGGCATCGGGGCACTGTACAATGGTCTGATACACACATGACAGTTGCACATGAGTGGCAGTGCCAAACTTCACACATGGCATCACACTCCCCAACACACATATCATTTCAAATCACACACATGCGCAAATCAACAGGAATGTTGCAGCAGGCAGCACCATCCATACACATACAACAGCAGGAGTAGCCGAAGGTTAGCCTGACGTCACATGCAACACGGGGAGTGCAGAACACATGCACACACGCCACCAGACATACATGCATCTGTACATCTCCACCACCTGTCGCAGTGATATCATTGCCATCCATGTCACATCTGCCAATCAGCCTGCTACATGTCAGTGTCACATGCATCCATGGTGTATCACAGTTGCACACTTGTCATATACACACACATGCACATGTACATAGTACAGATACATACAGGTGGAACCAGCATCCATGTGTGACACCACAACCATGCCACAGTACATACACAGAAATTGAAACATGTGTGCACCCACATATGCATTCGGCCAGCATGCATTTGAACACATACACCATTAATGTGTCTCATACTTACACATCCATACGTGGGCCTACAAAGACATATGTTCAACCTGCACACTCCTGCACACCTCAACATGCACAGCGTTCAATCAGTACGCATGTACACTTACCGCTCGACCCAGGACGGGTCTGCCTCTCAAGGACCTGGAGGTGGAGCGCAGGGCGTATATGTTCCAGGACCCTCATCTGGTTGTTGGTAAGGCGGACCCGGCACCCCTCAGCATCCGCTGCCTTCAAGAGGTGCTGGGCCTTGTTGAGGGTCCTGGACCTGAAGTCCTCCCAGTGCTTCCGGATGTGTTGAATGTCGCAGGCTGCCACCCCCTCCACGTTGATGACAGCTACAATGTCCATCCAGATCCTCTTCCGTCCTTCATTGTCGGCGCGTGAACTTCCAAAGAGGGCATCATACTGCCCCAGGACTTGCTCCACCAGGATACCAACTTCAATGGCACTGAAGCTGGTAGCCCTCTGCCTCTCTGGCTGGGGGTTGCCAGTGGTGCCAGATGGTGTTGTGTTCGACATGGCAACCCCAGAGGCAGGTGTGGGTGGGCAACTGGGTCCTGGGGCTGGGCTGTGGAGTGATGGAATACCAGTCGGGAGTCTTCTGTTCCAGCAGGGGTGGTCACAGCAACTGGACCCCTGCAGATGGCTGACGTGCAGGCACCAAATATCAGGGCACGTGGCCAGCAGGCAGGCAGCAGATGGCAGGTGGAAGCTTGCTCAGGGCTCTGGGGGGCAGGAAAATGGCCTTCTGGGCAGGAGTGTGGTCTTCTGTTGTTGTCACGTTGCAAGCTTAATACTGAGTGATTTGGCACGTGAAAAAACTGCACGTCAGTGTGTAATTTGAGAAAAGGCCTTGTGATGTAATGCGCACGGGCGTTTCCCTCAACACGGGTGCATGTTGATTGTACACGTGCACAAACTGCACATCCGGGTGTCACTATGTGTAATTGGAGGAAAGGCCTTTAGCGCGTAAATGACGTCGCAGGTGTGGGCGCCATTTTCTTGTACGTAGTTTTTGTGGAGAACGAGCGGTTGATTCTTGTACTTCTTGTCGGTTCACACGTGATTACTTTACAACGGTTCCAGTTCGTACTCCTTGTATATTCAGACGGCGTTCAATTCTTCTTTTGGCGGGGATGTTGCCAGCACGCACATGCGTGTCTTTTTCACATTCTTTTTCCAGGCAGACTGTGAGTCGCGCACGTATTTTTCAACTGTGGTTGCCCCGTGTGTCGCGTACCCATTCAGAGGTCATTGTAGCCTGCGTGTACCAGGCGTATGCTTATTTTTGTGTTTCTGGGTTCCACAGCATAGTGCAGGTTCTTTATTCCATGCATGTGGTCTACCAGGGGTCGCTTGCAGGTAAAATTTTGTTTTCGGGGTGCCTGAGCATTGTGTGACCCATGGGTCACAGACAGCCTTGCTAGAGCACTATGGTATGTATTCCATCTAGTACCCTACCCCTTTCACCCCATTTGCCCAGGACAATTGTTTACTGCACCTCCCATTCACACAACAACATCAGTGCCATGGTTGGGAGGCGACCAAGCACTAAGGGACGCAAAGGTGGCCGACCTCAAAGAGGTGGGCGCGGTAGGTGACATGGCCAGGATGTGCAGGGTGGCCCAAGAGGCCAGTGTGTGGAGGAGCAATCAGGGACACCTATGCCCCCCCCAATTGGTAAGGGAGATGTAGCTGACACCATCCCAGCTCAGGTCTTGTTAACCCAGCCCATATTGTCAACCGAACTGGCACAGGATGACTCCCAGGCTGACTTCCGTGTCACCAAGTCAGAGCCACTTGTGGCGGTGAAAGTTTCCGTCACCAGGCCACGTGGATCTGGGGTGCAATGTCATCTGCTGCCCCAAGTAGCCAGGGTGAGGAGGCTGCAGGGGCAGCTGCAGGTCAATCCACCCAGCTCCAAGTCTCCCAGCCGGCACAGTGTTGGTCCAACTCCATCACACCGAGGTTGGTCCTACCAACATCACCCAGCAGCCAATGCCTGCAGTGAGACCTTTGGTCATCGTGCCTTTGGCTACTTCCAGTGCCCAGTCCACCTGCACTTCAGCCCTTACCAACCAGAGTGGCGTAAGCCACTCAGGGTCCGCACCACCTTCCAAGAGGAAGAAGGGTGCTCTTGCGGTACAGGCTGGGACCACAGACACGGCTACCCACTCCGGCACGTCAAGGAAGCATAGTTTCAATGATGCAGAACTAGATGCACTTGTGGGCTACGTGTCGGCCCCTGGCCGTGAAAAGCTGGTGACTGCAGGGTGCAAGACTACGACTGCTCAACATAGGGCCCACTGGCAGTGCATCACGGACCAGATTAGTTCCCTTGGATTTGTGAGGCGCACAGCTGATGATTGCTCTAAGCGGTGGAATGACCTCAAACGCAGAGCAATGAACAAGCTGGCTTCCAATTATGTCTCTATTCTGGTGACTGGCAGTGGGTCTCCTCCAGAGGAGGATGAACTAACAGAACATGAGGCAATCGCTGGAGAGTTCATCGCAGAGGATCAGTTCCAAGGTGTGGGAGACCTACCAGATCTTGAGGCAATGTCCGGTGAGTGGCCATGCATGTGGGTGCAAACCATGTGTATGTTGCTTGGGTGATATATTGTGATTGAGTGCCAGGTGAGGTTGTGTAGTCATGACTGCTATGGGTCACCCATGTGGTGGCTCCAAACCATACCCCAGCCTTGGGTTAGGGTTTTCAAGTATCCCTTCTGACCACAGTAGACAATGAGCACCACATTACTGCACTTGCTCTTCAACTGTCATCTTGCCACAACATTGTTCATACTGTTTTACTGTTCATTCTGCCTGATTGATGAAATCCTTAGCATTTTTACCACACATTTTTGTGCCGTACTGCCCCAAATGTTACATACTTCAGTCATAGATTACACCCCACAATGGCCCACATTTGTTACCTTATTATGGGAATGATTTCACCAATCAGGCTGATTGAGTAATGTGCACCTACACATGGCCTGCACACAATCATTTTGGGGTCCTGTTTGAATGTTCAACATGACAATAGTCTTCTGTCATGTCGAAGTGACCAACCATTGATGTATCCATGTGCCTGTCATCACTGCATCAGTGAACAGTGGCTTTGTTGCAGCTTGTGGCACATGCATGTTTTGTCACACTATTTTGCATGTTCAATTTCATGATGTCCATCTCACATGGATGGGTGACAGTACTGATTTTCTACCATCTGTCCTTGTCAAATCTGCCATGGCTATGCTATGTGCCATCTGTGTGCTGGCATGTGTCATGTATGTGGATTATCCATGCCATTCAGAGGCTAATGTGTGATGCCAGTGCTATCAACCATGCAGCACATGTGTTGCTTTTCCATCTTGGTGTCCTCAGTGCCTGCTTTTGCCTCCCCTTCCAACTCATTGACAGTGCATGCATGCCAGAGTTATTGTCATGTGTAACATGTGTCATTTATGTACTAGATGTCTGCCTCGTCATGCCTATGTGTGTGGGCTATGGTGCTCATGCCTGTTTTCATTACTTTTCTTTTATGTTTTTGCAGGGGATGAGGCACTTGATGCTGTTGAGGAGGAGGAGATGGCGCAGAGCCAGGAGTACTCACAGCCACAACCGGGCACCAGTGGAGGACGTGGGGTGGTGGTGGGTGAAAACCCATTACTCCTACAGACCATACTGTCCACGGGTGTCTCAGGGTACACCTCCGGAGACCTCTATGAATCAGGTGCTGAATCGGACATTGAGACATATGTCCCGTCGCAGGTGAGTGTTTCTGGCAGGGATGCTGTTCTGTCCAACCCACCTGCACTGGGGGTAGACCCCTATATTGGACATTCAGTGTTGGAAAGTCTGCCTGTGGCGGTTAAGGATGCAGGGTCACACTCTACAATATTTGCTCATTTTCCTGGGCCAGCAGATCAAAGGAGGAATGCAGTCTTGCAGCCTCAGGCAGTGCCAGCACAGCAAGGTGCACATCACCTTGCCCCAAACAGGTGTGGTGCCCACCAACGTGGTGGCCATGCGCCACCAGGCAATACTGTGTGGGAGAACTCCATCTACACTATAGCAGCACAACAGGGGGCATTGTGTGAGATGATGGCTCAGGCCATGGATAGGGTGGCCACTTCCATTCTCCCCCCTGAAAGGCAGGTGGAGCTCCAGCAGCAGGCAACAGAGTCCATTGCCACTCACACAGGGAAGACATGTTGGCATCCGACAGGGACCAATGGGCCGGACTGGAGACTCTGCGCACAGCCATATCTGCAGAGTCGCAAGCCCACAGGGATGCCCTGAGGTTAGAACACAGAGCCCTCAGAGATACTCTGTGTGAACTTAAGGTGTCCCAGCGCACAAGGTCAGAACAGCAGCTGGAGCAGCTGACACGCACACTCTCAGCTGAGCTTCAGGCAACCCGTCAGGAGATCCGGGCATCACGCGAGGCCATGCAGGCAGAAACGCATGTTACTGGTGAGGTGCTGCATGGGGATCTGGGTACCATCATCCTGCAGAACCAAACCTTTCACACCAGCATGCTTGCTGCCATGGAGGAGCATGCCAGGGCTTTGCGTGGTCTGCCTCCCACATCACGCCCACCTTCTGATGTAGCACCAGAGGGTGATGACAGCGACGGCAGTTCTCCCACTGTAGCGTAGCTGGACAGGCCATGAGCCCATGGAGGTTTTTTTTTCTCAACATCCATGCATGTGGGTGTTGGGGTGCACCCTGTACCTCGTCCCTCCTGGGTGCCCCCCCCACCGCTGGTTCACACATGGCCATTTTTGCAAAATGGAAATAGTATTCAATTCATTTGTTATCTTTCTTTCTTCTTGTTTTTTCTATTTTTATTTTCAATCTTGAGTTCTTATTTTCATGTTCATACATTTGTTTTTATTTGGTTATGCTTCCGATTTTTACTTTATTATTTTAATTTGTTTGTTTTACTTTACATTTACTTTTGCTTTTTCTATATTTCATTTGCATTTACATTTATTTTTATAACCATTTCCTTTGAGATTGTGAAATAATGTTATAGTGTGTTGCTTTGTGTGGCTCCTGTAGGCATCCACTGTGTATTCTAGCTGGGCACATGCAGGCTTGTCCTGTGTTTGGGTTAGAAACTTTGGTTCCTAACACACATATCCCTCCTGCTTTCCCTTTCCATGGGCTCGCAAAGGGTGTGACCAAGTGACAGTAACTTACACAGAGATATTGGGCTCCCATAAGTTGTGTGGACAGTCTTTAGTCCAAACTGTGTATACATCCCTAGTGGGGATTGTTGTTCATTTCTTCACTGCATGGTGGATTTATAAATGGTTTTACATCCAGGACTTTTTTCTTATATGCATGTAGCTTGTACATGTCTTTACAAGCCCATCTCCTTTGCAGATGCAGTTCATGTTGTATGTAGTACACTTCCCCCTTTGCCTACCAGCAACACTCTGCACTTGGAAGGGGTCGATGTGCTGCCTCAGTCAGGTTGTGACTCTTGCACTACTTTCATTTTGTACATTCATATGTTGCCACTGTTGGATCCTGTACTGATGTTTTGTCTTGCTGGTAAGTATTTGTTCATGTGTGTTGATTTTTATTCATTACTGAGAGGAAATTGTCTCTGGCCTATTTCCATTTGGGACAGTGCACTTTGTGACACTTGTGTCATGTGTTGTGAATTCACTTGGTTGCTTTCATATTGCATGCCATGCCATGGTGTGTTGGGTAGCTGAGATGGGGAGGAGTTGGGTGACATGCCACTATTTGAAAGTGATATTTTGCAAGGGGGTAGTCCTTCATGCTGCATGAATGTGTGCCTTTTACTGACACAGCATTGGGTGTCTTTAAGTATCTGGGGATGCACACAATATAGCACTTCCAGGTGAACAATCTCAGGGTGGTATGGTTGTGACAGTTGACTGTCCCTTTTGTCATCATCATTGATTGTCAGCTGGTATGTGCCAGGCCTGTGTGCACTCCGCAGGGGTGGGATTTTAGGTGAAGTAATTTGCCACAAGCTGGGTATGGGCTGCCTCACCACATGCCTTTTCACCTCCCATGCCCAGCGGCCGTGCATGTGGTTGGGGATGTTGGGGCACCACCATGTCCACAGCCACACCCTGCCCGGTTGCAACATTGTGCAGGACACATGCTGCCACTATGATCCTGCACAATACTGGGGGCGCATATAGCAGCTGCCCACCAGAGCGGTCAAGGGAGCGAAAGCGTGACTTGAGCACTCCGAATGTGCACTCCACTATGCCCCGGGTTGCAATATGGGCTGTGTTGTATCTTACCTCGGGTGGTGTGGTGGGGTTCCAAATTGGCGTCATCATGTAGGTGCTCAGAGGGTAGGCACTGTCCCCTGGGGAGGTGATAATGGTTGTCATTAGTGGGGTTTTCACATTTCTCAGTGTCTGACATGCATGCATGTGCAGAGGCATTTATACTCACCAATTAGCCATGTGTCGCCATGCTGCCCAGCTTCCAGGTCCTGGTTTACGGGTGACATTCTGAATATGAAACTATCACGGCTGGACCCTGGATATTTGGCATATACTGAGGTGATGATTCCCTTGGCATCACATACAACCTGCACGTTGATGGAATTCCAGTGCTTGCGGTTTCGATAGATGTGCTCAGTGGCCCTGGGAGGACGTAGAGCCACATGGGTGCAATCAATGGCACCTAGCACTTTGGGGAAGTGTGCCACCCCGGAAAAGTCCTGGACGACAGCCTGCCTTTCTGCAGGTGTTCTGGGCATGTATATGTGCCTGCGGACTGAGAGGCGTGCAGTCATGATGGCCAACACCTGATGTAGGCAGCGTGACTGCGTGGCCTGTGAGACACCCCCAACTATGGCACTTGTCTGCTGAAATGACCCAGTAGCCAAGAAGTGCAGTATATTGAGCACCTTTTCCAAGGGGCCCAGTGCCTGGGAGCACAGGGTGGGTGATGTGAGGTCATCCTCCCACTCCCTGACCAGTTCTAGGATTATTAGCGGTGGAAACCTGTACCTCCCATACACCTGGTCATCAGGCATCCCAAAAAGGCTGGTCCGGGGTAAAAAAAATGCGGGGCCTGGCTATCCTCCTCCTCCTCCTGTGGTGTCCCACGACCACTGCTGCGAGGAACAGTATATTCATCGTAGCGTATGAGCTTGTTTATTGTTTGTACGCACTTTTATGCTGTGTGGGGCCGCTTATGCCTGCTTCCTGCTGGCATACGTGTTTCCAGATTAGCGCGTCTTTTTTGGCACACGGCTTTCCCCTGTTCGATTCCATGAATACGTATTGTTAGCGCACATGTGGGCGTTGCGAGCATTTACCTCCTTTACTTCCCCCGTAACGCCCACATTTTCATGCGTTGTTCCCCATTCCACATGTTACGCCCGTGTTCGACCCACTCTTCTTGTGTGCGCTACACGATGTGCGCTTTCCCTGTGCACGTCACGCACGCCGTTTAGTGATGTGTGTGCCCGCGTGCGCCACCCACGGATTTGGCGCACATCCCAGGTTTTACAGGCGCAGCGCATTCCATGAATCGATGAACGGCTGCGTGCGCGGCTTTAGCATGCGTGCGCTGCGATTTTCACGCTTGCGCTCCCCTTTTCGGCGCACATTTATTCCATGAATTACCCTGTGTGTATTTATCCGGAGAAGATACATATATACCATCTTCTACTAGGCAATATCCTAGGGGAAATCCAAAATCTTCTCATGAGGAATCCGGTTCAGTTAAGGGAATGAGAGAGTAGCCAGGCGGATTCTTCCTCAAGTCACACCCTGCCTTTCCGTGCCCACTGTTATTTCTATGTGGGAGGGTGAGGGGGGGTCGGGCGCCCTGCAGCACTAAGTATGTGGGTCTCACCTGCTCTCTGTTTCTTTGAGGTTGCAATTTTGAGGGAGGGCCACCTGCTTGGCCGCCTCCCAGCCCACTGACCTGCCCTGCAACGGTGCTGGTACTTACCCGCTGTTGTTTCTGTGCCAGTGGGGACGGAGGGGAGACAGGCGTGTTACTGTTTATGCTGGCGGGACTCACCCGCTTTCCGGTCTCTGAGGGGTCTGCTGCTGTGAGTCCCCCTCTCCGGGTGTCTGTGCAACGGCGCTGGTGTCTGGGGCCTCTGCGCCGGCAGTGCTTGAATCCGGGCCCACTTCTCTCCACTGGCATTCCGTGGGCTTTCACCAGAGCGGGGGTCATATGCCCTTCTCGATCTGCCTCGTTCTAGGTGCGTTGTCCTGCTCAAGGGGGTGCTCTGATAATTTAAGGGCCTGTCCAGGTGCAAAGCTCCTAACTCACAAAGCCATCTTCATCCATGCCCCCTGGTGGTCCCTGCACTCACTTTTTAAATGAATTATTGAAGGAAATAGTGTCCATATTAGGGATCTGGCATAAACTGTGCTCGATCTGCCATTACAAGCCAACGGACTAGTGGAAAAAATTAATGGTTTATTGAAAAACAAGTTATCTAAAATGTGTGGCATGCTAGGGAGGAGCTGGGTGCAGTGTCTCCCTCAGGCTTTGTTTACCTTGAGAGCGCGACCCAGTAAAGGCCACCACTTCTTCCCACACAAGATAGTGATGGGGAGAAGGAAACATATGCCTCTCACTCCTTCACGCATGGCATCAGATGCTCACAGGGCAGCAGAAGTTTTGGGGGAGGCGTTTCGGGGGTATTTTCAGGAGTTAACAAAATGTATAAAAGTTGTGTCTCGCAAGATTGCTCCTGGAAGAGAAGACACAGCTGCAGCATCAGCAACAGAGGAACTGAAAATGCCCCTGCTGCAGCTTTTTCCTGGGGACCAAATTTATGTCAGGAATTTTGTCTGCCACTGGAACGAGCAGAAGTTCCAGAGGCCTTTTACTGTGGTTTAGAGAAGGAGAGAAGTACCCCCACCTCAATCACCTCACCCATCTTGCATATATATTGGGAACCAGAGTGTGAGACACGTGCAGTGCCAGTGAAAATACAGATACCAAGGAGAATCCAAGAAGCAAGGTTCCTATTGAGGAAACCATACCTGCATACGAGACAGTACGATGACCGTTTGAATGAAATCCCGGAAGAAGCAGGACCAATGATTGGCCAAGAAGAATGGTGATGTCAAACAGAGCCAAGCTAACGTACATAGAAGAGATGCAGAGACTAGAGAATGCAGATATTCTATAAGGCATCAAGAAAGTATTGAAGATAAGTGGCATTTTAGGATCAAGATGAAGAAATGCTACAGAAAAGATGAAGATATCAAGCTGTTTTACACGTGTACAGATGCAAAGAAATGCTAGCAGACAAAGTATTCTTGAGGCTAGCTAAGTGGTGAATAGATTGCGGCATGTGCCAACATATATATAAGTGAGTAAAGAATGGATGTTTCCACTACGTGCAATAGTAGAGCTGGGCTAAAGAAGGAAGGCCTCTTTTCCAGTATGTCGCAGTTAGAAAACAAGTGAATTACAAAGTGAATCTCAGAAAGGCCAGGGTGTATGAGCCAAGAAGCCAAGGCCGAATCAGGCTGGAGTGAGCAGACATTGGATACAAATAGTGTGAAAGAACAGAGCTCCCGTTTAGGAGGCATGGACAAAACAAGTAAGACGTCAGAGGTCTATTCGAAAATAGTATTTTTAATACTCGAGAGGCTCAATTTTGTTGTGTTCAGTCACGTGGAGGGATGAAGTTGGACAAACATGATGGTCACACCTACACATGAGGGCAGAGCGTGCCTTCACTCCCCTGAATTCTCAGGAGAAAAGAACACTCCCAAGATAAGTTCAAAGCCCTAATTGATAGCAGACCACTGAAGTGATGATGGATGAATATACTAATTGGTGGGAAGCTATGGTTGAAGACTAGCTCACCAGCACCTGGAAGCCCAGTCTGCGTGTTGCTAACGTAGGTGGAAAAGTACTGACGGAGGTTAGAGTGCCAACCAATGGTAGGGGACCGCATGATTAAGGGTCCTATAATTTGTGTAGCCAATGGGACGTCATCTACTTAGTGATGTTCATAGTGACCTGTTTTAGAGGAGGGCTTAATTGCCCCACCTGATGTTAAGCAACTTATCACATTTCTTAACCCTTTTAGACGAGTATGGATCGTATACTTAGATGTTCCCTTAGACCCTATCACACTTGCCACTAGGTTTTTGTAGTTTGCCACGTAGGATGACTTTAGTAATACATAGGTCGATGTTACCTATGATGATTTTTTGCTATAAAAGAATGTTTTTTTTAAGATGCATTGAGAGATGTTACGCTGAGACGTCCGTTGATGTCCATTGTACTCCCTATTTTAGATAATTGATATTAAAAAAGTTATCCTTTTGCCAACTACCCGAGTCATTTTGATTATTGATGTTTGAGTAACATCTGCATCCCCATCCATCTCAAGGGTATTGCTACCTCATCTTAACGGGCAGGAAGACCCCAGTTCAGTGGTCTTCACCACCCCCTTTGCTATTTGGGTGAAGGAGTTGCAGTATTGTGTCCTCCTACCTGAGGTTTGGAAGGCACCCTGCACTGCTCCACCTTCTCACGTGACTGATCCACCGGTTGACTAAAAGTAGATGATCAGTCCCTTTACCATAATGAAGGATTTGCATTTGTTTGTATGGATGTCTGTTTTTTCTCTCCCCCTGCAGGCTCAACACTTCAAGCGTTGTGTAATATATGTGTTATGTTGTTTTCTTTGTGGAGTAGGCATAGCATATTTGTGTGGTTCTTTTATATAGTGGGGCATATAAAGGGGGTGTGGGAATAAAACAGATGTATTTTTGGGGATTACACAAATTGTATGCTCTTTGATACCTCACGCTACAGACGCACCCAAGTTGTTTATACCTCAAGAAATTATGCCTCTTATAGCCCAGCGTTTGGTATACTTGGCCCTGCATAGAGTACAAAGTCTGTTCCAATGGCACACTGTCAAAGCGGTAATAATGTAAAATGGACATAGATGATGAAGAATGTGCCAAGAAGAAAGAACAAGCACGGTGCAAAGAATTACCATTGCTGAAAATTGACGGAGCGTTGTTTTCCAACAATATATGGGTGGCAGGAGTATTGAGCTGTGCACCGGGAGGCTTACTGGTGTTTCCTGAAGATGTGGTGGCACGAGTGAATCAGAACTGTGGGAGAACATGGGGTAACTACATGCCAAAATTGACATGGATCGAGCTAAGTGAAACACCAGCCAAAGTACAGAGGCCAGCAGAATATTATTTTTGCTTTCTGACAAAAAGGCACTATACTCATAGGAGCAACCAGCTGTTGTAATAAGACATTGTTTATCCCTGACCAGACTGAAGGCACAGCATTTTGGGTTAGGTTAGCCGCTGATGCAGGAGACTGTGACAAGGCTTAGTCACGGCTCGGTTAGTGTTGATGTGGTAATGGCTAGGCCAGTTGGCAGAAGAGGGAAAGTGGTGATGTGGAAACAGGCACAAGCATCCCATGTCATTTCACTTGGAGGTCTACCCTACTGTGTCCTACAAGCCCCAAACCCTTCTCACACAGTCCCAAATTAACCCCTCCGGCACTTCCAACAGCTACCACTCACCAGGTTTTGACCTAGCACTATGCCTTTGGTATCAGGGGGATGCTGCAAATCTGCAGGGGATTCTTAACGAAGAAAAGTGTAGCAGAACAAATGGAAGTTGGAGGTTGGATTCCGCAAATAAATATGCAGCAACTTGGCCTAAAAAGAGGGATGAGGAGATGCGACAGCTGAAGGATGATGAAGAGCAGTATGTTGGCAGTGAAAGATAAGGGTTTGAGGGTAGGGTAACCAGGGCAAAGACAGTCCTGCTTTAATCATCCAGATTTTAAAGGCTGTCCTTTAAAGAGTAGGAAAGGGCTGTCATGGAAGATGTGACCTGCCCCCCACAGGGTGTCTTCTGGAGCCAAGGTTGGTAGAGCCTCGCTGATTAACTGCTATTTACACTACAGAAGAGAGGAAGGTGGAGGAAGAAGGAGATATGTTTTTCATAATTTAGCTTTGTAGCCATGACTTCATCTTCCACAGCATTGTCCATGTGAGCATCTTAGAAGAATCCCCTTGGCCTCTATGTTTTTCCTTCTTTTTTAGAACACTTGTCTTTCTGTAACTGGTTTCTTGGAGATTTATTACAACATTTCTGCATTTAATTCATTTGTAATCTTTGGGAATAGCATGAGCATTGACTGACCTGTGCTCTAGGCCAGGGGAGGCCATTCAATATCAGGTTGCTAGAAGGCCGTCTCTGATGAAGCTGGGTTTGAGGATTGTGGGAAAGGAGATATATGTTCCATTTTGTCAGTAAAAGGGTGGTGTTTGAGGCCAAACCAGGATATTATATTGCTTAGGGCAGTGTTGTTGAGGGAGAAAAGAAGTGGGGCAAGATCAGAACGTTGTGACACATCCACTGGCTGCAAGGTAAGATCTAGGAAGCACCATGAAAGAGATTATCAGTCAGTGAGGTAGAAGGAGTATGACATTGGACCCCCAAGTGATAGGTGCCTGCCTGACATCAACCCTTATGTCAGGCCACACAGAGCCCAGCTTTTCAGATGTGACCTAAAACAAGAGCCTAGAAACTGCAATGATTCACCTAAGAACAGACGACTGTATTTGCAACCCACGATAAACTATATAAACAGTAGGAGGCAATGGCATCCAATTACATACATTGGGCATCAGGTTACATAAGACGCCCCACAAAGAATATTGTCAGAGATCACCCAGGTGAGCTTACTTTCACTAAGCAGCAACCAAAGCCTGCTTCTCAGGAAGGGTCTACAGGCTGGTGTTTTGTTCGGGTGTGGGGTGAAAAGACAGCCCCAGAGTGACAGAGATGGAGAGGGCATGCTAGGCCCCTACTGTGAGAGTGAAGCTGGCTAATGTGGAGTTCCATTGAAATATAAAACCAGTTCAAAATAGTGATTTATTACATGAGGCCTAGTGAAATGGAAAGAAATGGGCCTAGTAAAGTACACCAAAATGGACAGGTGCGCAAATGAAGGGGAATCTACCTGAGACCTTAAAACTGATGAATATGCCCAATGAATAAGAAATAACATGTGGTGCTGCAGATGCTGACTTCATGTAAACTGGGAAAAGGCATCTTTTGACAGATCAAAAACTGCAGCAGTACACAGGGGAAAAGAGACATTGAAAGGATTCTGGGTGCTAGGGTCTACTCTTGACCGAAGCCCTTGACCAGATCTGTGATGTCCTCAGAGGAGCCCTGCTGTTTCCCTGGATTCCCCATAGCCAAGGCCTACCAGGTAAGTAGATTAATCTGAATGCCAACAAAAGTGTGGGGGGATCTCCATCTCGCATAGCCAGTGGAGGGCGGGGTGGGGGGTGGAACTGGTGAGATCCTTCATACATCTTATTAAATCCAACTCAAATGAATTCCACTATAGGAAATCACCCTATCCATTTAAATTGTGTTGGGGACTGCCTGCCCTAATCCTTTACATTAAAGTGTGGGGAGGGAGGATGCTGTATAAATACTTAGCGCATTGAATTGTAGTTAAATCAATTAATTCCCATATAGAAAATCACAGGATGAGTGTTGTTAGAGTTCGAAACTAACATAGTTCATGCCCAGTGTATTAGGGCTGGTATAGACAATAAAGTACTTGGGTGTCTCTACCTTTCTGGAACTCCTGTCTTCTGTTACAGAAGGGGGTGTCCATAATCCCAAAATAAGTAACCCTAAAATGCTGCCATTCAGCCATTCAAGTAAATGTAGAGTGTGCAAAAAGGACTTCCCCATGTATTTACTTGCATCCCAAAACGATTTTCCCAAGGCCATGCATTTTATGCAAATAAAAAGCCCAAAACGATTTTCCCACTGAGTTTCTTTCCTAAACTTTGCCTTTCAAATAAAAAGCCAGAAACTATTGGTTTTCATTGTGTCTATTTTTCCAACCCTGCCTTTTAATAAAAAGCCAAAACGATTTTGCTCCTGTCTTCCCATTCCCTGTACCTTGTCTACAAATTAAGGGGTCATGTATAACTGATGCCGGGGGTTGGGGGTTGCTGGAAGAGAAGAGCATTGTGATAACCCAAGTAATCACTGGGGGTTGTTTCAAATTGTATAATTGTGAATGTGCAAGAAATCCTGTGTGTGTGTTTTGATGCAAAGTCTCTAAATGTTACCTGTGTGTTGTAGTGTCTGTAAGTTCATTAGCAATATAAGTCAGACAATTGGTGGAAGTAATTTGAAATTGTGATATTGTGTTGATGATTTGGTTGCTTTATGGTTCTGTGTCAAACTTTAAATAAATATATATTTTTACTATACACTGGCCTGGTTTCTAGCTCATTGGTGGAACATAGGGTACTTGCTGGGGGTGGTGCGAGACAGTTGGAGGCCTCACTAAAGTTGAATCTGTAAGGGGGCGCGCAACCTTGCTCGCAGGGGATAGGAACTCCGTGAGTTGAGAGTGACCGCCTAACAAATCGTGACAGGGGACACAAAAAACCAGTGCAACAGGCCATCCTCTTTCTCCTCACATATTTAATACATGGACTAAACACAGGTACGGAACACAGGCTAGTCGGAGGACATGGTGGAACCACACGTCCTTAGACTCAGTGATCTTACTGTGGTAGGTTCATTGGCTTGCACGCATAAGCACTACGGAGTGGTACTCCCTTGACTCGGGACACCACACTCCATGCTCAACAATCTCCCTGACTACACAGTGAGGGTGACCCCTTACCTGCTGCTAGCCCTCACATTGGGGGCACTGGGCACATTGGCCCTCCCCTGTTCCATCCAGTCATTCAAAGTACATACAAATGGAAGGGACGGCATGGGGGTACCTAATCCACCACTCAAGTCCTGGAACCACAGACATAAAATACATCAATCTTTCAATGCTGATCACCTGTGACAGACACAGAGTTTGGCTCTTTCCTTGTGACACCCACATTGATCATAATTTAAGGGGACTTTAACGGTCAGTATCTATCGAAGATATCAGAGAGATCAGGGAGGATGGGAGTGTTGGATACATTGTTCACAAAGGCGGATGTGGTGAGGGTGACCCTGAGGGTGCCTTACCATTGTAAATTAAATATGGATTCCTAGGCTGCGATAGTTGTTTTTTTTAAGGGCACTGGTACCATCAGCGAGTTGACCAATCCCTACCTTTTGAGAAGGGCCTAATCGTATGCAACGTTCCTTCTCCAGTTCCCCAGCGAGGCGGCAGACGGCTAGAAGGCAGCATGCGTTGAGAATGCTTACACAGCCTGCAGAGTATTTACACTGCACAGTAGCACAGTGAATGGAAGTGCTGCTGTGTAGCCTCTTCATCTGTTTTAACTTTCAGCTAAATTGGCTCTAAACGCGCCGGCAATCACAACTCGGTGAGAATAGTCCTCTCTCTTTGGCTACACTAAGGTGCATGGTATAAGTTATTGATGTCAGCCAAGTTACTTTTGACTTTGGGCCATTCATCTAGCAGTGGAATGTGCGTGAATCTGCTGTGCCTATGTTTTTTCTTCACCAATGTAAATGTTAACATTCTTTTGCATCAGGTGTTGTTTCTTGAGGGGCTGGGGCTCTAACCATGGGGCACACTCGAAGCTCTTGATGGAAGGGAGTGGGGGGGGGGGGGTGTGATGGGGAAACAAGAGGTAGCAGGCTTTTTTGGAAGAGGTCAGTAAGAGTGGCGGGGCATTGCTAGCATTTACTTTGCTGCAAATTCCTCTTCGTTTGTTTCTAAATTTGCAACACCTGCTGCTGCCCTTTATCCAAGTACATATACCTACAGAGATGGTTGCAGCTGTATCGTGGAAGGGCTGCCTGTCAGTTTAAAACGCCAGATGAGAGGCGGGTGCAGCAAAATGAATTCTAGAAATGTAGGCAGACCTTTCTCCCTAAAGAGCTAGTCAGCCATTTTGTGAAGGCTTCCTGTAGGAGCTGGTGCTAGTGGTGAGAGCCCCAGCAGAGCCCCCGTTTAGGAGCACCTGTTGGAGACTGTCAGAGCTTTGCCCCGTTTGCCACTTAAAGCCCTTCCTATCATTTACAAATTTAATGGACTAGTAGTGCAGCGGCCATTTTGTTTGCGGTCTATCACCCTTGACAGCCACAACGAGTAGGGTTCTTTCTTTGTGACACCCAAATTGATCATAATTTACAGTGATTTTAACGGTCAGAGGATGGCGTTGTTGGATACGTTGTTCACAAAGGCGGATGTGGTGAGGGTGAGGTGGTGAGGTATAGTCACAGCTTCTAAGACAGTAGAAAATGACCTCTAAATATATGGGATAGCATCAACGAAACATAGTCGTTTTCCACGAACTTGTCTAGTTCCCCTGTTACTATTATTACTTCAAAGGTTCATAAGCAACAGTTAAAAAGATAAGGAAACAAAAGTGGCTGCGAGATAAGAAAAGGGCTCCGTCCACTTAGAAGTGGAATTTCTGTTTTCTGTTTGATTTAAAGTTAACATCGAGCGCAATGTGCCAAGTGCAGCCCAAAGCATATTCTAAGAGGAACTGCCACACTGCTCTGGCTAAACATCCTTGTCGGTTCCAAAGCAGGAGTTAGTTTAGAATGTATTGTATACCTTTCCTTGGTTATGTTAGTCGATTAATGTAAAGTTGAGCATTGCAAACCTGCAAACGGCTACTTTATCTTGGGCAGTGGCAGCCCTGCCTCCTCATTGGTAGATGTTGACACCACCCGCTGAGGAAAGCGACGGCACCACAGTTGAATTGAGCTTAACGGTGTAGCCAACATTTCACTACAGATGGGCCTCAATCATACACATGGGATGGGCAGGGAGGGACCAGAACCCCCTAACCTAAACATCCCCAACCCACAGTGGGGGAGTACACCCAGAGTAACACAGAGGAAAACCGCCACTCCTCAACAGGCCTGCCAACTAGGCCGACACACTACAATTCCAAACATAGAGGATAATCATAGATGTTGAGCACAGAAACGCAAAGACAAAGAGGTAAGGAAAACCCGTTAACCCAATTCTAAACTTTCCACATACACTTCTCATACAGAAACTCACACAACCACCTCTTGGCTCCGCAATTCGCACGCACTTCGCCACACTGCAACAACAGACTAACAACACATAACCCTGGCACAACAGCACATGGGAACTGCACTTAAGCTCAGCGAATGATGCAAACCGAACTGAAACTTCCAACAGGACATCACAACTCTCACTTTCCTATTCTCACTACACACTACTAATCCCTCCACCCCAGTCCTCCCTTTCTTCACACTCTCCTTTTCAGATCTGCCAAAGCACATGGGGACCACTTCAGTGGTGACGGTGCACGGTCCAAAAACCTTTAACATTAACATTTACATTAACGTAAAGTGTGTGCCTAGTGCAGGGGTCTCCACCAACTAGGAGACGCATGTATTTACTTGGAGCACCATTTCACTCCCGAAGCGTGGCAGAATTTGGAGCTGTCGACATTTGATTGTAAGCAGCTGATGTTACTATTACCCCACTAAATGTTGCTCATTGTATAGATTCTTTAAGGATGAAAGCAGTGGTGGAAATGGAAATAAATTGGTGGGGGATCGTACAAGGGCTGGGGTGGGGGGCGGAGTTTGGGGCACGGTGCCCGAGGAGGCGGGGTTAAGAGGGGCAGAGCTGGCACTTGACCTCGAATCAAAGGAAATGTCCAAAATAATAGTTTAAAACGACGCTATTTCTACCATGCTGCTTCTTTTCTAAACTACATATCAATTCCACTTTAAACCACTTCCATGGCAATGGTGATGAGTTACTTCACTATGCGGATAATAGTTTTGACCAGTGTTGCTGAGTAAATATTCTTTAAAATGCACAATTTGCATTCCGTTTTATAAAAAAAAACCTCCCCCTTTGGTAGTATTCAAACACAGCGATTTCTGTTCGCCAGCCCATAAGCAGTGTTTGCTTATACTTGAACCAGACCCAGCACAGATCCTGCAGCGCCCCCTGAAAGAAGTTGGGTGGCTGCATCATGTGTGATGTTAATAGGGGTATTTATGTATGCAATGTTTGTCGGATACCTGTATATTTATGTATTTATGCAATGTTTGTCGGATACATGTATCCGACAATCATTGCATAAATACATAAATACTCCAGCTCCATGTATCCAACAAACATTGCATACATAAATAAACCGGGTCGTGGCTGAGGACTGTAACTTCCTCTTGTGTCCTCTTGCATGGGGTCACCAGAGGAAGTTACAGTTTGCTTGTGGGTGCTTTTCTCTTTTTTTCTTCTCCCCAGCGCAGAGCAGGGATTTGAGGTGGCTGACTCTGGCCGGAAATGGAGATCCGGCTGCACATCTGGTGCCGGATCTCGGATCCGGCGTGAGCCGGCCCAATGACCAGCGCTGGATGAAAGCAGAAACGCTGTTAGAATTCGAACACATACTTGCGGGTTCCTCAAAGATCTCTGGAGATCTACGTATGTGTAAACCCATTAATTTACCTCCTCTACCTAGTGCTGGTCTTCCCCCTTTTGGTGCAATGCCCTGTGGCTGGGTAGCTAGCTCTGCTCCATGTAATTCCTATGAATGCTTGAATGTGTTCTCCTCTTCAGCACAACAGTCATCTGCATGACAAGTGACTGCTGTGCGTGAACATTCAACAGCGAGTAATTCAAACCACAGCCTCCTTTCCCCGCCCAACTACTTAGTTAACAGTCCTTTTCCATAACAATTATGGTGAAACGGAGATCTGAAACCATTTTTGTATAAGTAATGGGACTTGTTAGCACGTGCCATTTTGCATTCCGGCTCAACTTATACATTCAGGACTCCAAGTACCAGTATGCAACCGCGTGTGCGTCTTGAAGCCAAGATTGGATGATTATTTCACATCCGGCTTGGGGTAATGTGAAATTCACCACAAAGGGTTGTACGATTTTCGAGGCTTTGACACGTCTGTTTAATTAAGTCACTTGATTGTTGTCATGTTTTGATTTTATTTCTGACATGCATATCAGTTTTAGGTTTACATAAACATAGAGCATGTGGACATCAAGCACGCGAATATGCTAATCGGCTTTTGTGAACAGCTAAACTGGGGCCAGAAATGTGGTTTGGGCATTGCGGTGATGAAGGTGGGGCGTGGCCCTCTTGCCACACCCGGCCTATGCAATTGATAGGGCACGTCCCCAAGCACGTGATGCACGTGTGCTCAGGTGACCACAGTGAAGCCGATGCCAGCTATATTGGTGCACCAAGACTCTGACTTCCTGTCTCTGCCAGCTATTCTTGTTATCTGCAGCCACGTGCCACACAGTGCAGATGCCTACTGCACCATTTCATGCCTTTGCACTACAGCAACTCTCTCTCATGTTGTCATGGAACCTGGCCAGGATATGTTGAAATCTTAGCAAGCAAAACATACTAAACTAATCCTGGACTCAACCATGTCCACCCAGGTGCCTGTTCATGAAACAATAGGCGTTGGAAAGTTAAAAGACCTTTTGTGATTCCAAACATTCCTAGCACAGTTTGGATTTTGTTGCCCAGCATATTTCCATGTATTCTTACAATTCTTTTTTTTTAATTTGGGCTTAGGGGTCGCTTGCGTAATCCATAAACCCAAACTATTGCATTAGACCAGATAGGGAGGAATGCCATATGAGGAGGAACACAGAGTCTGTAGTTGTTGTTTGGTTATTCCCTATAGCCATTCCCACCCAGTTCCTGCCCCTCCCAGCCCAAAACTCCTCCTCTTGGGAACTCTTCCAGCTTGCTTTATTCATGCCTTGCCATCAAACTTTGCACTCGAAATGCCTGCCAGTGTTTTTTCAAGACAGTCTCCTGAGAGTTAATGACTTAATTGGAGCTGTAAACACACAAGTGGTATAATAAAAATGTCTTAACCAGGTCTGGCTTCAGCCACTCGATTAAAAGCACCCTGTGTGTCCTTCACTGCAGTCCTGTTAAAAACAATCATTGACAAAGCCAATAGTTTTGACTTGTGTATAAGTATGAGGAATTTGTCAGGCACTGCTATTAGATGCCAAGGTACTTGCAGCATTTTTTTGACCTGCTCCCATCAGTGGCCGGTTAATACCAATACAGCAGTGCCTGGCAAGGGCCATTGCCATGCCCACACAAAAGCCTAAACTGTTGGTATTGCTAATGCTAGTTCTGAAATGATATGTGATTTAGGAGTTCAGCTCATTAGGTAGTTATTTTACAATTTTTGAATGTTTGCACAACAAGCAAGTTCTTGTTCCAGAGATATGGCAATTTTCTCGTCTCTGGAGATGTGCACATGTGTACAGGAGTGACCTCTGATGGGCCCATAGGGTCAGAGCTCTCCCTCAAGTACTTTAAGATGACATAGCTGCACCTTGAGGAGGATGGGGTGCAGGATTCTCTTACTCCAAAAACAATCAATAAGGACAACTCAGTGGTTTGGCAAAGGGAAGTCTGTTTAATGATGAGTACAAAAAACGGGGAAACATGGAACTCATCAGTGATGCGATCGCCCGTCTCGCTTCAACTCCCGCAATCTTCATTCAGACAGCAATACTTATAGTTAGAAATCGTCATCATTGACGTGTAACACTCAAAAGTTTCTCATGCAATTCTATTGGTTGGAAAAGGTAACTTAAGTATAGGTGCTATATCTGTATATGGTAACAGAGTGTGAGGATTGGATAACTCTTATCGGGTGGGCGTCTACGCCCATCCCTCTACATCACTCGTGCCAGACGTCACTAAAGGTACGACGTCTCATTAGTTCTACTAGCTAAAGGACCCTAGATTATTTGGTCCATTGTGATTGGGTCGGTTACACCCCTAGGCATAAATCTCCACTTTAATTAGCAGCATGCAGAACGGTCACCCAGATGCGGTATGCCCCAAGATTCACCCTGCCTCCCTTCCATCAATCAGTACTTTAGGGCTATGTGTCAATTAGTTGGCAGAGGATGGCCTCGAACTGTAGTTTCTTATCAGGAAAAGTTATGGCATCCTCTGATTTTGGGTGACATCAGACGTTGGTACCTCTCCGTGCCTGGCTGGTCACATGTTAGTACACCGCGAATCTGCTTCATTTCCTTCTATTTGCGTATTTGATTCTCCCTTCGGCCTCGCCACCTGCCTGGGCCTCCTTATCTCGACCTTCACGGGGCAGGCTGCTATGCTCTTAAGTTTTGGTTCTTCGAAGTTACCACTCTACTCCCTTATTAATGAATTAATTTATTTATTTATATAGCGCTGCAACCCACAGGCATCAGAGCGCTTACGAAAAGACGTACGACTGAGTGACAGGACAACAGGAATGAAGGTTAGAGTTTCAGGCCTACACTTGGAATTGGGGTTTTATTTGAAGAGCTGTGTTTTGAATTCCCAGGCATGATCTGCTTCTTGCTAAGTTTCACTTCTGCTCTTTTGTCTGGCTTTTGCTGGTATACGAATCCTGGCCTGTTTAAACCCTAGCTACCTGGGCTAATTCTGCTTTGGTATAAAGTGGCTTTGCACTCATATAGTGTGCTTCATTGAGGTAGATATAAAGTTGGCGCTTGCCACTCTATTCTTCTACTAAGCATAGCAAGCAGTACTGTCTCCTTGGCTTCTTGCATTCCAAGCCTATTTACAGGCGTCAAAACAGTTGCATATTTTCATCACGCTTTATGGTTACGTTTCTTTATATCTCAACATCGCCTCTTCATCTAGGTCCATTACATCTTTATTCATGACATTTCGTCTTTGCGTGTCATCTTTTGGTTGTCATCTTTTGGTTGTCGTTTCATTCATCTTTAAGTCTGTCCGGCCCCTTGTGTCGTCACCATTCACCTTCACTTAAGGCCCTTTGGGTTTCTTCGGGGATAGTTTGTAATTTCGTGTCCGCTGCTGGTACGGTTGTCTCAATGGGTACCTTACTGCCCATGGTTGTCTGATTATTGGCATTTCAACAGGTGTTGCTCTTCTGATGGGCACTGGGCAGAGCCCTAGTGCGGCTCTCTGCTGGTTTATTTGCTCATCATACGTCACATATCTCGGTGTGTAAGTTCTTGGTATTTCAAAATGGGTGGCTGGGAGTGAAGGCCATATCTGTGACCTCTTCTACACATGTCTGCTGGAGGCTTGCCAAATACAGCATCTAGTTTTCAGAGGACTCTAGGTTGCAGGTATTTTGGTACAGCTGCTTTATCTATGTCAACAACACAACTAGCTACTTTCTGACTTAATTACAAGTTTGGCGGTAATAACGTATACCAGCACCTTCCAGACTGGCAAACTTCAAGTCTGCTGGTAGGGGCTGAGATCTACCGGTAGGCCTGACTTGCCGGTAGATAAGGCCCCTACCAGCAGATAATTGCTGCAATCACAGACACCGGCATTACCAGTGCCTGTGATTACGGCAACCCATGGAACTCCATCAGAATGGGGAGTTGATGGCGTCTCTGCCGCTCAAAATATCCCAGTAACACCGGGATATCAGGTGGTGGAGACGGTACGGTAGTTGCCCGGTATCCTGCTGGAATTACCTATGGGATATCGGAGAATTTATGAGCCCCCTTTCCTTTTCGGTTTTCTTTGGTATACTGTTCCCATTGGCTGCCAAGGGACTGCTCTCCCGCCTCCAAACTAGATTGCAGGAAGAGGCAAGAGGAAGGTAGGTTCCTGTGTGTGGGAAGTAGGGTAGAGGGAGTGGTGGGTGTTATTGGGTGTGTATGTAACTGGACATAGGACGTCTGACTGTTTTTGGTCATGTGTCGTGCGCCTTGGCATGTGATGGCTGTAGTTGAGCGTGTGACAGTGGTAACTGGGCTTATTTAGCTATTGCTGAGCATATCAGACTGCACCGGGCATACATTAATGCACCTGATTGAACTAACCTGTACCTGTTTGTAGATTGAGGTGACTGGGCATAAGATGGCAGCACATGGTTATATGAGGCTGTTCTTGGTATGCAATGGCTGTGCCTAAACAAATGAGAGCCTCTGGCACAAGAGGGCTGTACATGAGTTATATGAGTCACTGCTAGCGTGGGATTGCAGTACCTGGCATATGCAGTTACACTTGCCATATGAACCTGGATTGGGCACACATTAAAATCTGGTTAAATGGCTTTGTCACTGCTTATTTCAGTCTTTGTACAGTTTCCTAGAAGCCTTTGTCGTGTCATTCGTCTGGCAACATTGACCCGTTTTGCCTCCCACATTACGGCTGTGCATTTGCTAAGTATTTCCATACATTGTACTATGCTTAGTGGAAACACAATCCAGGCTTCTCTTAAATGTTGCTTAGATACCCATTTTTAAACATGGTGCTAAGTGGGTCTCTATGGGGGTCATTCCGAGTTGGGCGGTAGCCATGGTGCTATTAGCACCATGGCTGCCTCCCAAACCGGGGTCCGGGTCCCGTCTGGTTCAATGGGGACTTACTGGGTCATTCCGACCCTGGAGGACCCGGTAAATCCCCATTCAACCAACCATTCCCCATTCCCATTTGAGCCCCCATAGGGCTTAATGGGAATGGGGAAGGCGCTAATAACGGGCCAGCGAATAGCAGGCCTGTTATTAGCACCCCGGTCCCTTAGCGGGACCCATAAAGGACGTGTGGTCTGACCACACGTTCTTTGCGGCTCCCGCTAAGGGACCTCACAATTGGGCGGTAAGGGTTTAACGGCACCAGTCTCCTTACCGGTGACCGTTAACCCTTACCGCCCAACTTGGAATGAGGCCCTATGTCTTTTTTCTTGCAGGAATAGATTTCTTTAGTAACGCTTTACATTGGATGTACTCAAAGGGGTGTGATTTTGATCTGAGTGAAAACAAGAATTGAATAATTAAACTAAAGTGTGCATGCATATGAATGTTTCCTCTTGCCAAGTCACTGTTACGTTTCCCTTTGTAGTGGTTGTAGGAAATCTGTGCATACATTCTAGGGGATCGCTTTCTTGATTTTAGCAACTTGCATATGGTTGGTACACTCCTGGAGTAAGACCCAACATGGAAGGAAAAGCGTGGCGGTTTGAAGGATGGAGAAATGCTCATGCTAGGACAGGGGGTGGTGCTGGGCCACCGATTATCTGCCCCAAACCATTTCATACATCTGTAAACATCCAGCTACGCATGCTTAGGGAAATCAAGTTGTTCCTACCTATCGACGCCTTCGGATATCCTATCCATGGATTTGCAGCGTGACTTTGGCTACGCAGTTATCACAGGTCTGACTTTATTTTGGCCGTAACTCCCTGAAAGCCGAGCTCCACTGGAAAGCTCGACTCTCAGTGGTGCGAGAAACTAACATTTCATGACCCCAGTGCTTAAGCAATTACACCCTCGCTGGAAGTAAGAATAGAAATAGAGCATGTTTCAGTGCTTAGTATGTCTTGTATATTCTAGGACACCTAGAAGGCGATTCCTGTCCAAATCTTAGAGGTGCATGTATATATTTTACCTGTTCTTTAAATAGATTTTTCCCCATGAAGATATGACATTGCAGGTGGAAATTCAAGTTGACTACTGTAAAGAAGAGTCCTCGACCACACGCAGTAACATCAAGGAAATGGTCACCATTTTCCACCCGCATGTTAGGGTGACAGGCCCAGTGTCGCAGCGGGAGAATGTAAAAGCTGATCACTGGATCTAAAGGGCTGACTAGAGAAGTGGGGCGGAGCTTAACACACCACAGGCTGCAGTGCGCAAAGTAGACTGCTGCGGGATAGCTTAGCGTGCAAAGCCAACCAGGTAAGGAGAGGCCTCACCCATGTCCAATACTGAGGAGGTCTTCGGCAGAAAGGAGTCAGACATCCAAGACCAATCAGGAGAACAGGCTGAGATGCTGAGTAGAAGAAGGCAAGACAAAGGCAGATTAAGACAGTTCAGAGACAGAGAGTGATGAAGAGAAGTGACAGGGCGGTCCACGGCCATGGCAAGAGCAGACGAGAAACGGGTGAAATTAAGAAACTAATCCTGGGAAGGAATAGAATCTGAATGAGGGCACCAGAGTCCCTTCACTCCAGAGACAGGATGAATGGAGGCAGCCACGAGAGGGAGAACGAGAACCTGAATCATGTGGACGTGTGCCAAGATAATTTTTCGGGATCCACCTTGTGAACAGGGAGAAGACACTAGTGTCTAGCCAAACTCAATCAAGGTAGGGTAGCAGAGCAGCAAGGCATGGACTCAGGATTGTGTGAGTGGTTCAGGGCTACAATGACACACACAGAGAGTACTACAATAATTCAAGTTAGACAGAAGATTTACAGAAAATATACAAATATTTATTAGGCCTTTGACTACACCCTAAGCAATGAAAAGCTCAGGTAAGTATTGTGACACAACTACTACTTATGCACATATGTACATTCGCTGTTTGGGGGTTCTGCTAAAAGAACACCAACACTTTACCTTTAAAATAGTTCGACCAATGTTAGCACTACTAAAAGTAATGCTGGAAACAACTGTGTAGGTAAATCAAGTGAAGACGAGAACGAATACCAATGTAGAACCAGTTGGAGACAGGTAAGTACATTCTCAGAAAACAATTAGAACACTCAGAATATTATAGTTTCTGGTCCCTAGTTCTTAATCAGTACTGCCCTGTTAGGAAATGGGGCTTGTTGCACAATCCTCACCCTTTGCAGAAGATTCACAATAGGGTTTACTTTGTAATTCGCAAACAGGAGTTGCCAAAGACAATGGTTGCAGATTAGTGTTCCAGTAACAGAAAAACAAGGTAAGCAAAGTTCTTACAGGTTCCTCTCCCATCCTACCACTTTAGGCGAAGCCAGGGGAGTGGGGGCACCTTGACCAGACCACAATCGCTCTTAGCCAGGCAAAGTAGAGCAAAGGTCAGGACTTTACTCCATATTACTCTATGGCGGGTGGGGGGGATAGGATTAGGTATGCAAACTCACCCCCCGCCCCTTACTCTGATTTCTTCAGCAACCACTTCAGGAGTTCCTGAATTCGCAGGGCCCACTTACTTCTAAAGGCTTTATTCGGTCATGGAAAATCCAGGGGCCGTGGGTGCAAAGGTCAGTTTAGGCCTCTGGATTGGGTCCAGCTAGACGGCAGGTCCGGGCTCTAACGAGATGGTACTGAAGTCGGGACAACTGGACACCCTCGGCACGACATGATGAAGACCTTGATGAAGCAGGTAACCTTAGAGAGCCTCCAGGAGTTCAAAGAAGAAAGGTTTCAGTGATGTCATCAGGTGGCGACAGGCAATCCTCGTGAAGAGGAGCACACCCTGCACCGCTTCTTTTTGGTCACGAAGGCAGAAACTGCAAGGAAAGGTGTCTTGTCACGCAAGATGAAGATCTCCAGGGTTCAAAGGCGGAACTTGGAGCAGCGACCGGTGCAGTGAGGCAGCCCAGGAGAGAGCTGGTTAGTCCACAAGGTGGTCCAGGGACACCTCCGAAGGCTAAGCAGGCACAAATCCTGCAGAGGTTGTTTCAACGTGATATCCTGTCATTATTTTCCTGTCAATTTCGAGAAACTACTGACAGGAGAGCACGTTGAATTTTCATGAAAGTTATGCCATATAATTTGGTTGATAAACTTGCTATTTTTCTCACCACAATATTGCTGTCTATTTTATTTTACATTTACTGTCTGTTTTGTACTGATTATTTATGCTTACACATATTGTATGATCTCTGAATATCATTTTGAATACATCTACTGGAAATATATTCAGAAAAATTGTGATTTATTTTACATTACATTGGAAGATTATTGATTTCAGAGAGATATAGCGCCCTTGGTTTCATCTTTTTTTAGTCGGATCTCACTATAGAGTAAGAACTGTTGGCAAAACCCAGAGCCTTGAAAAACCATTTAGGAAAGCAAGGCATCCCTGGGAAGTAGACTTGGTAAGAAGGAGGCTGTAGCAGAGTACAACTGTTTCCAAACACCAAGCCAATGCAACAATCAACCACATGGCAACAACATTTAAAAGAAATAGTTGATATGTCTGCTTGGTAGGATGGCATCATTTAACAATTGACAGACCACCAAACCAAAGGGAGTGGGCAAATCTCAAGACAAAAATACTACCAATTATACTTATAGAATTTGATATTTACAGTTCATCTAGAATGGGGTGCACACCCTATCAAAAAAGTGCCTCCACGCTAGGCACTTACAATTACACAACAACAAGACTAGAAAGTCCACGGTGAGGGCTGTGCCCCCTTAGTCTAGCCTGAGAAGCTAGAAAACATGAATCAAGTGTTCCTGCAAATATTCATCTATGTTAAACAATTGCCCTGATGAAGGACCATGCAGTCCGAAATGCATTGGCACATTGGCAATGGCTTAAATGCTGGTTAATCAAACAATGCACTTTGGTTCTTAAAAGCACTTTTGATGCAGTGATTTCCTTTTGTTTAACACAGATGAATAATTGCAGGAACACTTGATTACTGTTTTCTAGCTTCTCAGGCTGGACTAAGGGGGCGCAGCCCTCACCGTCGGCTTTCTAGCCTTGCTCGTGTTGCATCATTTAGCAACTGGCCACACCATTTGCAAAGGGTTTATATTGGATTGTTTCTGCTGATACAACTAGACATCAGACACACTGCTGAGGAGAAAAACTCAGCTGATTACTGTTACATCTTGAAACTGTTCTTTGTGTTTTTTGTTTACCATTGGTATTTCGACCTAACTGTAAGACGTCCCCATATTTTCTTCCGATGGGCACATGTCATTCAATATACAAAGACCCATATTACCCAACTGAATACAGTATAACACCATTCAAAACAGCTCAGCTTCAAGTGGAATCAGGATGCAGGTCTTACCTGATAAGAAATCCCTGTGAGATTCGAAGATCAGTTGAACAAGTGAGTCTTGAGATTTTTCTTGAACAGGTGGTAGGAGTGTTCAGCCCGCAGGGGGAGGGGGAGATTGTTCCAAAGGGAAGCGGCATGACTGGGAAGCGAGAGCCACCCGCTCTTTTGCATCTCGGGATGTTGAGGCAGTGGCTGTGAGCAGATTCGCAGGGCTCTGGCCGGAGCGTGCCTTCTGAGTCTCTGTGTCAAGTATGACAGTGAATTGTTTGACCGGCATCGTGGGTGAGTGTTCTGTGGGCGATTGATTATGCTGTCCTTGCTTGCCATGAACAGCTATTTTACTTTCTAATGTCATGGGCCTCATCACGAGTTATGCGGTATCCCAGTGATATTCTCGCTGGGATACCGCCTGTGCTATTAGCGCTACCGCCAATGGGTCCGGCGCTATTAACGCCGGATCACGGGTTTGGCGGAACCATTCAGGAATTCCCCATTCCCCATTGGGCCCAATGGGGAGTTTTTGGTGCAACTACCATCAGTGGTATTACTGCGTGGTAATTGCACTGACAATTGGCAAATTAGCAGCAGATTTACCCCAGCACAGGGCTGGGGGTAGATCCTGGCAAATCTGTGATTTGGTGGACCCTTAAATTCGGCAGTAATAGCGTTACCGCCGTATTTAAGGTATACTGCCAAACTCGTGATGACCCCGCATGTCTCCACTGAGTGTTTTTAGCTACTTTTCAAACTTTACTTCTGTCTGCTTACTTTTTGCGTCTGCTGAGGAGCTCTGGGGCTCACTCCTTGGATTATGTTCCTTGAGCCTGCATACTCATTTGAATTTAATTTCCTCTTGCTTTGCAACACACACCTTTCTTGTTCATCTAGGTGCCTCTCCCTCCGCCTCAACCAAGGATCTGTGTATTAAGGTTTATTTCGAGTGACTGTCTCCGACTGTATGCACTTTTAAAATCCTTGAGCCTATCTCCTATATTTAATCCTTCCATAAGGATGGCGTTGAAGACAATACCTTTGTTTATAAATATGTAGGGCTTCTGATCTTATAAATATTCAATTGTCTTTTCTTTATTATGGTCCTTAGTGAGACCAGACACGGTGGGTCCCGTCCCCTCCCAGACAGCAGGGTCCGCCTGTGTGCTTGTACTTTTATACATTGTTAAAGGGATATCCGTCCGGATCCTTTGCTGTGAGTTCTATCACAATGGCATGTTCAGTCCACCTTGGATCTTGGAATGCTGCTGACTTTTCTTTCCCATAAATTCCCACCTGATCCTTACTGTATATTTGTGCCCATGTCCAGTATATTTGCAAAGCACATGCTGCAAGTTAAATTGCTTTTTTGCAAGAATGCAAGAAAGATCTGTAAAGAAACCCAAAACTTAAAGAAGAATTCAATGCCCACGTCTTCAGTGCTCAGTAGGAAGCCATAAGGGATGGCACTTGGCACAGGGAGGGCGTTCAAATGCCTGGGAGCGAAATAGGCAAAACACCTGGTAACCATCCACACAACCTACAACGTCTAAAATCTTTTTTTCCAAAATTAAATGTAGGTATTTATGTACATATGAAAGAATGATGGGGTCATGTGCTCATAACAAAACCACTGCCTCTTGAAGAGCGCCAAGTGCAATCAAAGGTGATTCTGAGCTCAGTTAACGACGGCTAGCATTCCTATCTTCACAGCAAGTGGGCATAGTCCACAGGTTCCTTCCACTAGAACAGGGTTACCCGTCAGCAAAAGTATAGCTCTAGTTCATGCTTGCCCAATTCTGCCTTCCATGTCTCCCAGCTCCAAGGTGACTCTCTCCATAGCAGTAAGTCTTCCTAACTCCTCCATCCAATGATGTGCTCTGTGTGGCTGTTCTGATTTTCAGCTCCCAAGAACCAGTGGCTTCCCCACAGACAGCGTTTTCTTTATCCACAGAATGTCACAGTATCCTAGACCCAATTATTATTATTATTATTATTATTATGGTTATTATGATTATTATTATTATCATCATTATTATTATTATTTTTATTAGGGTATTTATTGAGCACTGACCTAGCTTTAGGAAGCAACGGAGCACTTTACAATCATACAGGGAAGAATATTTTCAGCACCAGGTACATTGTGGTTCTAGCCCCCTGATCCTTCTCTGAAGGCCCCTACTGACAGTTACAATCCTTTGCCCCCCTTGGTGCTGAAACCAAATAACCTTGAACAGTAAGACTGATTACTTTACCAACTACCCTTCTGTCAGTATCCAGAGGGCATCCCTTTCCTTCGTGAAACTGTCTGTCCTCTGTGTTCCTTTACAGGGTGGGCTGTATTTTGTAGTGTGCTAGAACTGTCTGTTGTAGTCATTTTTTATATTTTTTTTATTTTTTTGTTATAGCTGAATTTAATCAGTTAGTCAGTAGTAATAATAAAGTAGATATTTCTATACAACCTTGACTGGACAGTCCCTTCTGTTTTTGGGTAATAATTGTATTTTTGCTGTGTTGCAACTAATCAACGATCCACGAGCTTGCATAGATAAACCTACCATTCCGTCCATGTTACCATAATTGGACAAGGACGTCTTATAATTCACTTGTATTCCAATCTGTTCGGATCCCTTCTGGTGTACTAGAGGTGTGGGGTTGATTGATGGTTTAGAAACCGATAATCATCCCTGGACCACTGGTGTCCTGGAAGTTTATTCGTCGCACAAGTAGGGTTCCAGCAGGTTCCATGTAAAGATTGAAGATCATAGGGGAGACGATGGATCCTTGTGGGACTCCACAGGTGATGGGTAGAGGTATCTGTAGGAATCCATTTGTACAAACTATTGGCGATTAGCAAGGTATAATTTGTACCTGCTTAGGATGATGTAGATTGTCAGTGAATGTCTGGTGGTCTACTGTGTCAAATGTTGCCGAGAGGTCAAGGAGAACCAGGAGGCAAGGATGGCCATCATCAAGGATCTTAAGGGCATTGTTGATTACCTTAATGCTAGCCATTTTTGTGCTGCATCCGGGTCTAAAGCCAGATGGGTAGGGCTGAAGGAGGTTATTGGCTCCGATGTCTTGGAGGTGTTTTGTGCGTTCTGTTTTCTCAAAGATCTTAACTAGGAAGGGAAGATGAGTGATGGGCCAGTAGTTGCTGAGCTCGTCAGGGTTCAGTGTTGGTTTCTTAAGAGGTTTTGTCTGCTCTTGAGGGTTGAGGGAAAGGTGCTTTGAGTTTGGGAGCTGTTGATGATTGCCAAGTAAGGCAGGAGTGCTTCAGTCAGAAGTGTCTTCAGTACGGAGGCAGGGAGGATGTCATCCACACATGATGTGGCCTTGAGGGATGCTAGAATGTAAGTCAGGTCTTCCATAATGAGTGTCTTGAAAGTTGTCCATGTGGTTGTGGTCTTGCGAGATGGGATGTGTACTGTGCTGTCAGTTGTAGCGTTGGTAGGAATGTATTGGCGGATCATGCTGATCTTATTGATGAAGGAAGAGTGGATGTCAGTGGCTTTCTCAATGGAGTGCAGTATTGGTCGGTTAGGAGGGTCGATGCAGGGCTTGATGGCTTTGAAGAGGGCTCTGCTTTCATTGTTGGCCTTGGCTATGGTGTTTTGGTAATAGTTGGCCTTGGAACTGGTGATCTGTCATCTCAATGTAGCACAGAGTTCCTTGAGCAGGGTGAGGTCAGATGCACTGCAGGATTTTCGCCAAGTCTTCTCTTGTTTTCTGATGGTTCGTTTGTTGAAGTTGAGTTCTTGAGTGTACCAGGGTGCAGAAGGTTTAGGCTTGGAGGTGCCTTGTTTCACTGGGGCATGGTGGTTGATGTTGGATGTGAGGGTGGAGTTAAGTTCTTGGAGGATTGAGTCACAGTCCTCGTTAGTTGGAGGTAATCAGTCCTTGTGAAGTGGAATTTGGTGAGGTCTTCACTGAGAGCATCCACTGGGAAGTTCTTGAATGATCAGTAGGCTTGTTCACAGGGTTTCCGATGGGTTTGTTTGACTGTCGAGGTGTGACTAATGTCAAAGGGGATTGCTAGATGGTCTGACCAGTCGAGTGAGATTGGAGAGCTATAATGGAGGGTGGGCAGTGCAGGGATGATGAGGTTGAGGATATTACTCTTCCTGTGAGTTGGGTCTTTCGGGTACTGTGTGAGGTTCAGAGTGTTGAGTAGACAGTGGATATCTTCTTTCATTGACTTGATCGCTGGGTTGCCAGGGATGTTGAAATCACAGAGGAAGATGTTGTTGGCATGTGTGAGAGACATGGTGGTGACCAAGTCTGTGAAGTCTCAATGAAGGAGGTGTTGGGATTGGTGTAAGTGGCTGTCGTCCAGGTCTCAGTAAAGAAGATGGCATCTAAGTGATGATGTTGCTGGTGAGCGGCGTGGTTGGCAACAAGTGGTGATTGTAGGGATGGGCTGTTGGGAGAGAGGAGTGAAACACATATTTGAGGGAGCTTACCTGATGTTAGAGGAGCTGGGGTTCTGGTCCCTGGTCCTCTCGGTCCTAACAGGTCCAAACAGGAGTTTCCCTTTTCTTTGTTGACCCTCCACTTCAGATGCCTGGGCGAGACACACCCTTGATCTAAGAGTTAAAAAAGTAAAGGAACAAGCAGTGCAAAGCAGGTGGGTGGGGCTTATGACCAGTAACCAGCAGTCTCCTCGATGCTGTCTGACTGGAGCATGCCTGGAATCCTTAAGTAGCTGGGTGAGAACAGGCGGTGAGCGGACCAAATGAGTGGCAGGGATTGGTCACGTGACCAGCAAAGTTCTCAATCCTGTCTGTGACCCAACTGTGAGGGCAGGTCTTTGAAGATAATTGGTGAACTGTTTGTTGTGAGCTCGGTGTTCTGAACCAAGTTAATGCTTTTCACTATGTGTGATATTAACTATTTCAGGTATATAGCAAATGGGTATAGTTTTGCTTGCTTACATTGCACCTTGAGTATGTTTCTGAGTCCCTCAGGCCCAGTGTGAAGATTTACACTGGCACCCACTTCATTTGATCAGAAAGTGAACTCTATATCCACTGTGACAGTCACAAACAATAAAACACTGGATACCAAAGTTATGGTTCCTAGAAGATCTTTTTCACTCGTGTTCTAGGGAAGAGGTTAGGCAAAATTCCTACAGAGACTAAACGTTTTCTTTAAGGTTAATAAGCATTGGCTAAGGCAAAACAGTGTCAGGAATGAACTAATGAAAAGTGGGTCTTTTAGGTCAAATGGTTCTAAATCATCAATCAAAATCTGTTTTTATGAGTTTTTGTCCCCTCTGTGAAACCCTACTCCTCAATTAATGTTTCAAATCCTGTGGCCAGCAGGAAAGACCCAATGCCAAATGTTAATGAGTTGTTTAGCCTGTTGACTCCTCTAAGCTTATAAAACAAATGTGGTCAACCGAAGAGTCCTAATCCTAATCTCAAATATTTGTGCGTAGGCTGAACAAAAATGAATGTTAATAGGAAGGCTCCTCCAGCACAAACTCAGTCAGAGTCTGGGGTTTCCTTCTTCCTCTCTGCTTTTGTCCTGCTTCCTTCTTCTTTAATATTATCTTAGCTTGATTCTCACCATGACTTCTCTACACCTTCAGGGTTTCCTGCTTCTTGGAAGATTTGGTCTCTCCTAGGCCTTAAGCTTCTCAGTATTCTCAACTAGTCCCTCCTGTACCTTCGCTCTTCTCAGGTTCACAATAGGTCTGTCTTGGACCATGGCTTTCTTCATATTCACAAAGGGCCTTGGCAGTCTTCAGATTCACCACAGGTCCTTCCTTGGCCTTGGCTTTCATCAGATGTGCTACAGGTCCCACAGGACTTTGTGTTTCCCAAGATTCACAACAGGTTGCTCCTGGATCGTGGCCTTCTTAGGTTCCTCATTACAGTGGGTATTTATTCCCCCTCATTCAAGGTCCTTTTCAGGCAGCTGTCATTCTGTCCCTCTCCTGCCATAGGTCACATCCCTTCCCTACCGGTCGCTAGTGGAAATCATTTGACTCTGGATTCCCAATTGACGCAAGGAATTGAGAGTGGCTGTTGTTCCCTTATGGTCTCTTCTGGATCTTGGCTTTGTCAGGATTCACAAGTACCATCTATACTATGGCTATCTCAGGCTTCCGAGTATGAACAGCTGGTTTTCTGTTCTCCTGTCACATGTCCCAGTCCTCTCATAGGGGGCTCGGGTGTAAAACCTTTGGCTCTGGCTTTCCAATTTCCCCAAGGACTTAAAAGGCTCTGTCATGCCCTTCTGTTCAGCTTTTTGCCTCCAGTGCTTCCAGGGCTTAGCAGCTCTCCTTCTCTCCTTCCACCCTTTCCAGGCTTGTGCTTCCTTCCTCCAGGTAGAGGTCCTTCCAGTACTCTTCTCTTCAGCAGTTTCCCCTGTCATCAAAGGAACCTGACCATGTTTGTCTGCTTCCCCTGGGCCAAAGACAATGAATGAGTGGTCCCAGACTCTTCTATATACATGAGGCTGTGAAGTACTTTCTAAAGTTGGCTTTGATTGGCTATTCCCCAATTGCTCTTGTATACCTTCCAGTGATTGGTTATTTCTTTCAGGTATCTTAATTCTCATTGTTAGTTATTAAGGTTAGTTACTGGTTTATGGGTTAATGGTTTCTATTAGATTTTAATAAACAATGTGAGGTTTCATAAGGATCCATTGCATGTGGTGTTATCTTGGAATTCCCTTCTTTGAGTTTGGCATTTCAAACTCAAGGCATTCCACAGCCTTGTTTTTTTTTTAAATTTAATGTAATTATTTCTAACTCGCTGGAACACATACTCACATAAAACATAAAAAGAAACAAAAGGACAAAGCAGTGAGAATCAGCAAAAGAGATCAGATACAAGTCATACCTAAAGGGATCCTAGGAATCAGTCCAAAATAATTCTTAATTTGGTGAGAGATGACATAGTTCTCAAGTTTTTGCATTTTGGTCAGAAACAGTGCTAAATTACTTTGACCGCAACCAATAACAATGCAATCAGAATTATCGATGGAGCACCTGTTATTAACATGCACCCTATGAAGGACTCTCAGGTCCTGAGTTCTAATGCAACTTTTGGTTACTCTTCGATGTAACCAGGCCAAAACATTATTTTTGAGCGATTCCATTGATTCCCGCTCCTTGGACTTCTCAACATTGGTAAGTAGGATATTCCGAGAGTCCAAATAAACCTCCTCAAGGTCGGATCAGCAATCATTGGCATATGTGGTTAACTTATACGAATGTTCTTTAGGAGTAGAGAATCTGATGTAATATTCTCAGATCCAACAATCTTTACAGGGGAGGGAAACCCATCACGGTAGACGTCTGCTGAAGTTCTAAGGATAGGACTTGTATGATCTACATGCTTTATCCCAATGTCTGTGGGTTCCCTAATGAGCATTTCAGTATCAGCAAATTTGTCAGGATTTGTTTGACAAAGCTGTTTAACCTTTACATGAATCAAGTCTTTTTGACAGGATTTATCCACATTTAAGGTGTGGACCACATGTACCCTAGTGTCCAGTGACTCAACCGAGGCCCTAAATTCCACTACATTTGTGCATGCATTGAGGTCATATATGGTAAGCTCCTTACTATCCTGCCATTGTACTACATTAAGTGGTCCATCATCGACCCCTTTCTTCACTAGTGAGGACTGTCGCACAACTTCAGAAATGACGTCCTCCATCTTTTTAGTCGGAGACTACATTACCGACATGAGGGCAGGTACCAAAGCAACAGAAGTGCCCGTTTTATTTCCTGATGATGCTTCACTAAGAACATATAGAGGATCCAACAGATTGGTTATTGCCTCCTTCCCTGACTCCACATGAGTAGTAATAATAGTTGAGTCTAGATCTACTTCAACATCATCAATATTAAGGGATTGGAGCATTTTATCCTGAAGTCGTCATCTTCTCCGGGCACTTAGAGCCAGGACTTCCGATAGCCGGCTTCTGCTCCTATCTGGGGCTGGGGATTCAGCGGTTACCATAGACTTAGTGGCAAGTATAACTTGCGATAGTTCATTACCTATCCCCAATTGTGGGGATTTTGACACTAGTTTGTCAAAAACTGGATTGGGCAACTTGTTAGAAGCATATACTCTGTGGACAGGCATACTTTAAAGATTACAACCACTAAAATCTAAAAGCCTGTCAATCAAGTACTATACCCATTACTCAATTCCACATAAAAAGGAGCTGCGGAACTAAAAGGGAGACAGGAGGAAACGTTTCCCAAAAGCAGGCCACTTCAGCTGTGGGCAACTGTAGCTGCAGCCCCCCAGTCTCCTAGGCCCTTCGAAGTGTGTCAGTATTTTGCCTCCCTACACCCTGTTAACCTAATTTTCAGAGGTTCTGTGATTCTAAATACAGGGCTCTGAACAATAAACTTTACCCACCACTAACCGCAACTCAAGCAGCATACGGCGAGCAGGAGGCAAGGCGGGGCAAAAGCGAACAGGACAGAGGCGAGGATAGCACCGGGAAAAACAGCGTGCACCATGCGAACGCAAATACCTCCTACAGCCGTCCGCTGTATGCCATAGGAAATTCAGCTCAACTGAGGACACTATCTGAATTGCTCCCAGCATTCATCCAGTCAGGACACCACAGAGAACCAAAGGAGGTCACACGGATGGAAGCCGCGCTGTCCCGGCAGCTGCACAGTGCTGCAGCTTTGATAGTCGTGGTAGAGGAAAGGACCTAACGGTAAGGGACCGGCACCGTTCATTCCGGGCCGTCACATTACGAGGTCTGCAGAGGGTCCCGCTCTTGACGCCTGGCCAGAACAGATGTGCAGAGCGGGACCCGCTAGCAGTCCAGGATGCTAACAATGGGCCCGTCATTAACGTGCCCGTTGTTAGTATCCTCCCCATTCCCATGGGGCTCAAATGGGAGCCCATAGGGGCTCAAATGGGAATGGGGACATACCAGGAAAGGGAATTACCAGGCCCTCCAAGGTCTGAATCGCCCGTTAATTCCCTATTTTCGTGACCCAGACCCGGTACCCTGTTTGGGGGTAGCCATGTCACTAAAAACGGCATGGCTACCTCCTAATTCCTAAAGAGACCCATTGTCTTGGTTGACTGAGTCGCACCTTGCCTGCTGGGTGCAGCATCTCCCACACCATGGGAGCTGGTGTACATGGTCGGCGAGTGCCACACTGCTTGCTTCTGTTAAGGAAAGTTAACCCATCAGTGTTCATGAACTCTGTGGATTTACAGAGAGTCTTCAGTGAATTATCATAGTTTCTGTATTCTGGTCCGAGGGCTCGTCTGCTCCCTTGTTGTGTATTCTGTGGAATGGAGTGCCTGTGTGTGAGAAGGCACAGGGCTGTTCATAAGCCAAGTTACCATGTCACTGTGGGGGCAGCGATCCAGTGGGCACTATCTGGTTGACATATTAGGCAGAATCCAGGTCAACCCGGTCCTCTGTGCCTCGCTCCCCTCTTATGGGAGTGTGGGGAGTTGCTCCAATTCGCCACACCAAGCATCTATCCACTTATTCATTAGGGAATTTTGTCAAGCACAACACGGTTATACAAGTAAAGCAACATCAGTTTATAGGTGGTTGGAATAGAAATGAACGTTAGGGTTGGCCCCTTATCTAGTATCTCTAAATTGCTATCCTGTGCAGGTAGACTTCAGTTGTAAGCGAGTGTGAACACTGGAGTGATACCAATTAACATTGGCTTCCTAATAGTGGGAGGCCAACCCACACAGACAAAGCATTGCGATCTTGACTCTTGCCGGCATCCACATACTTCTGAACAGCGGGTTGCTTTTCGAGGCATTATCAAGCCAAAAACAAGCAAATCAGCTGCATTTTAGTCCCTCTGTAGATGCTTAAATTGATATGCCTTGAAGGGAGTTAGAGCATCCCAAACTCAAATTAATCATGAAACAATCAGTAAATGAGCCTATCTTTGGAATAACATCAGCAATACAGTAGTGTGTGCTTAAAGGCAGTTATACCTCAGCAACACTCTTAGAATATATACCCAAGACACTGTCTCAAAATATGGCATTCTTTTAATGAGGATCAGAGAACAAAAATTGTAGCAGTGTGTAGACATTTCAGCAAATGTTTGAGATCGAAAGCCAGCCCTTGTGTCTCGCTGCCATTGGTTTTGCTCCTCCTACTCTGAAGACGCGTCTGTGCCGTTGCCACCGGTCCAGGTACACAAGCGTGCCAACGGCTCTTCCAGTGTAGGAGGTCCATGAGTGTCTCATGGACAGGATACAAAAGGGAGGACCCACGTTGTATTCCCTGTCTCTGTGCATTTGGAGCTGTTGTGGTTGCACTGAATCGTGTGACTTGTCCCAGCAGGTTTCTGCCAGAAACATAATGTTGTAGTCTGCTGCACAAAGTAGAACCACCTGTTCTTCTTGTTTCTTGCTAATGCTTCACAGCTGTGGGCGTATGCACAATGAAGAGAAGCACCACTCGCTCTGCTTCTAGGTATCTTGATAATATGATTTTATAATACAGTTCTTTTAAAAATGTTCATTCGAGTAATCATCCTTTTTTTGAGCGATCTGTCTTTTCTGCTGTCTTCAATATACAGCAGCCGATTTCAACATTGGCCATGTCCGCATTTAGATGCCTAACTATGCTTTTGTTATAAAAATCATCCCTCCTCATCTCATTCTCAAACTACTATCCTTGATTTTTCTAAGACGGCTACTAACCAGTGTGTGAATGGTCACAGATACGTATTTCTGTCTTGTGCATGTATGTGAAAGCATAATGGATCTTGTGCACATTCTACATTTTGAATTGTTTTGTGGTTGACAATGTTGTTGCTAACAGTGCCTGTGAGTGTTTACTAAGATACCACAAGTGAACGGAGGACAGCACAGGAGCAACGTCGCCTTGGTAACAAGACCACACAGAGCAACAGAGGTTCGATCCCAGATCTGCGCGGGTTATACATTTTTTTTTTTAAAAGGCCTTATGCGGGCATACATAACAACTCTGAGATTTTAAGGAATGGGGTTTCTATTGTTTGTTCTCAAGCCGCACATGATCATCCTTATTGTTCTCGGGGTGCACGATTGCACCACGTGTTACCTTCTTTAAGAACTCGGATGCTGTTATGTTTATTCACCAGATAATAGTACTAATAAATCAATCGTTAAAACGTTTTTCAGCTTTGAAACAGTTATGTAATAATGACAGTCAAACCCTGTTTAGTCTTTATAGCTGCACCCACAGAACAATGCTTTGTGAAGTGAGTCACTGGTGTATGGCTGAGCAATTACACGCTTGACACTTGTTACGATGTTGGCTTGTGTGGTGTCCAGTCATATTGTCGAATACAATATTTTCGAAAGTCAAAATGTCGAAAATATTTATTCGAAAATAAAAATGTCGAATTACAAAAATGTTGAATTTTTTCGATTTTTTTTCGAATTAATGTTTAAATAAATAATTAATTAATAATAGTTTATTAAACATAATTTTTTAAAATAATTAAAGGTATATCCATGGTGGGTGGGGGGGGGGGTTGGGGTAGGGGTTTGGGATGGTTTTTTTTAATAATTAATTATTTAATTAATGTTTTATTAAATATTTTTTTTAAAAAATTAAAGGTATATCTATGGGGGGTGTTGGGAGGGATGGGGTGGTTGGGGGGACCCCCCCCATAAAAAACGTTAGTATTTGTGACATTTTACATAGTTATTTAAACATTGGTTTTTCGATTTTTTTTTCGACATTTTATTTTCGAATTAATGACTTTTTCTATTATATGTATGTGTTTTCGACATTTTTGAATTTGACATTTTTTTTCGACATTTTTGTAATTCGAAATTATGTTTTCGATATTATGACTATAAACCGGCTTGTGTTCCATTTGTATAATATTTCAGGGAAGAGGTTGGCTCAAATGTCTACAGTCCCTTTAGGTTGGATCTATAACCAATAGGAGCAGAAATAAGATAAGTAGTGTCAGGGATTAATCAACACAAAATGCAGTTCATAAAGTTCTAAAAATACTCTTACAAGTCCTTACTCCTCCTTCGACACCCTGCTCTGCAAACTAATGTTCAACGATGTAGCCAACAAAGTCATTCAACCAACTCTTAACAAGTCCTGAGCTTCCTGGCCTCCCTAGACTAATTACACAAACTGCTCCATGGATTGGGCAAAGCAAAAGTTACAAACATAGTCTGTAGAGCTCGTTCAGAGAAGGTTTGGTGCAGTTTCTCACAGCCTGGAGTGCTCCTCGTTCCACTCGGCTTTTGCCTTTTCCTCTCAGCCTTGTCCCAAGAGCTGGGATTCTCTTGTTTGCAGGCTTCTCTCATCTTTAGCACAACCACTCCTGGGCTCCCTCCAGCCCTTGGGTTTCACAGTGATATGGGTTTATTTTATTAGACGTTTTGTTCAGCACTGGCCTTACCGAGAGGGCTTTGGTAAAGGTTCAAACGTAAAGAAGGTGGGAGGTGAAACAGAAGTTGCAAAATGTTTCAGGATAGGATAGAAAGATTAGGATAGACAAGCAGGGGATATGGAGGGGGAGGTTTATGTGTAGGGAAACGGGTATGTTTTGAGGCTCTTTCTGAAAGTGGTGATGGTGGCTGCTGTGCGTATGTGAAGAGGTAGGGTGTTCCATGCATTGGGTTCTGAGTGGGTAAATGCTTGCCTTTGTGTGAATGTTAGTTTGCACAGTGGAATTTGTAGGAGATGCTGGTTTGCTTGTCTGGTGTTTGTGTGGTTGTTGGGTTTGAGCTTGTCCTGAATGTAGGAGGGGATTTTGTGGTGAATGGTTTTGAAAACAATGTAGAGTCCTTTGACAGCGATTCCTTCGGGGACTGGGAGTCAGTGTAGCTTGGCGAGAGCTCAGGTAATGAGTGACTGTTTTGGTAGGTAGAGGATGAGTCTGGCTGATGTGTTTTGTGTGGATTGAAGGGGGGCAAGGGTGCTGTTGGGGAGTCCAGTGAGTAGAGTATTGCCATAGTCCAGCTTGGAGAGAAGCAGTGATTGAACTGTGGTGCTGCAGTCATCAGGAGGGAAGATGTGTAGGATCATACATTGTAGGTGCAATTGTAGATTGCAGGTTTTGGTGACAGCAGCTATATGGTTTGTGAAGGAAAGGTGGGGGTTCATGGTGAAGCCAAGGGATTTGACAGATGTGGAGAGAGATGTGTGCGGGTTGTCCGTGGCAACTTCTTTGATCCAGGGGTGAGTTTGTGTTTGCGTCGGGGGGCCAGATGAGGTATTTCATTTTGGAAGGGTTGAATTTAAGGAGGTGGGTGGCCAATCAGGTGGTGATGGTGGAGTGACCTCTTTGAGGATGTGGAGATGTGAGGGGAAAGACATTTGGAAGTATATTTGTGTGTCATCTGCGTTTTGGTGTTAATAAATGTTGTGTTTGCTAAGGGTTTGTTAAAGGGATTCAACATATAGGTTAAAGAGGAGTTAAGACAGGGAGGAGCTAGGCTGGACCCTGTACCTGACCCGGATGGGGTTGGATCAGAGAGGGGGGAGGTGGCAACCAAGTATTTCCTGTCAGTAAGGAAGGAGGTGAACCAGTTATAATTATAATTGTTCTTTTATAACGCGCTTACCTGACACAGATTCTAAGCGCGAGACCGGAATTTGAACCTGTGTTGTTATGCATTGTCTTGCTTCCAAGACAAACGCATTGCCCCTGAGCTATCCTCACAGGCAGGAGCTATCCTCCTGAGGACAGTGCCAGAGAATGTCATCCCGTGGGATAGGATGTTGACTAGACTAGTATGGTTGATGGTGTTGAAGGCTGAAGAGAGGTTGAGAAGTACACGTCTGTCCTTTGTCAATGATGTTGTGGAGGTCATCAAGGATGTGAAGTGTAGTGGTCTCAGTGCTCTGTCCATGTCAAATGTAAGAGTGTAAAGGGTTGAGTAGGTTGTTTGTGGTAATATGTTGTTGCAGTTGGGTAGTGACAAAGCGCATCATCACAAAAGGAGAGACTAAGACCGCAATTGGATACCATCCATTACTGATCAATTTTAACACAAAGAGGATGAAAATTTCTATCTTTAGTGTAGCATTTCTATATTGGCCTCACACTCACTATATCACCCTCTGGGAACAGTCTAACTATTCCCCATGAGATGTCTCTCCTTACTAAGCGCTGGGTGCTGCCTTTCTACAACAGGGGATAGTAAGAGAGGCTGACCCTAACTCCTCAAACTTACCTCTAAATATTCTCATGTATGTGGAGAGAAACTTAATTGTTCTCTGAAACACACCAAAAAAAGACAACTATTGACCAAAGATAAAACCCTAACGGAATGTCAGGGATTTGGCACAGGGGTGCGGGGGTTGTGATGAATCTGGCAATGCCATCACTGCTTCCATGGGGGGAACCTTATGTGTCCAGGGTGAGGCAGACAGTTATTTGAGGGAGGATCACAGAGAGGGAGGTGACCCTCATGGAATAAAGGTGACTTGCCAGATAAGACATAGTATCCCCTTCTTCTTTTGAGGATACCCCATCCCTGCCTAATGCCTTAATGGCATACTGTAATTCCTCCCCTCCACATGGGAAAGAATCGATGCTGAAGACCTTTTAATGAGAGCTGTATGCAAGTCCTCACAATCTGACTTACCCTCTAAACGTAATGAAAACATCTTCTCAGCTTCGACTTACAAGTCATCTACAACTGACTTACCTTTAAAGAAAATTTACCCAGACTTTACTTATAGAAATTCAAGAATGGACTTCCATTCCCATACTTATCAGAGAACTGTAACAAGATGAATGGAGGAATGCAGATCAAGGAAAGCCAGGAACACAGGCTTTGCTCTAGTCGATGCGAGCGTATACCTGTGCCTGGGAGGTTTACACCAGTGGAGCAGATGACTGGAGAGAGCTGCTGGAGAGAGAAAGCTGCTTCTCTCAGAATGAGCAGAGAGACCGTGAAGTTGGAAAGAGACGTGAAGCCGACCAGCTCGAGAACCGTAATCAGGGAAGCTGACCGCGAGAAGAAACACGCTGCGGGAAAACCAGAAGCCAACAGAGGGCTCACCGGCGTTTTAAGGTGTTTGGAGGTAGCTTTCTCTTAACTGGAGTCTAAAGACACAAAGCAGAAGAGCCCTGTAGGGACCATGGGACATAGAGAAGCCAAGAAGTTGACACAGCAAATCAAAGAGGAAACACAGAACAACTGCTGCTGGCTTACCACAGCAGAAGGAGAATACATTAGCCAAAGGCGCTGAGTCCACCCAGGAGAAGCGGGACATGGGGGCGTATTGGCATCCATGCCAAAACCAAGTAACCATTAATGAAGCAAATGAGACAGAGAGAGCAAAAGAGTATTGCTTCGAAAGACGGAACAGAAAGAAAACACAAGCCTTTCAAGTTTGTGAGTGTATGCGATACACATGTAAAAGAATCCCAGGCAGAATAAAATACCAGGCAAACATAACATCGGAAAAAGCAGAAACCAGAAACTATCAAGAGGTGCGCAGAGCCCACCTGAGAAAAAGCCCTGGAACTGAAGGGAACTATACCAGACAAAGAGCCAAGTTGTTTTGTACACTAATTGTGTTATTCAAACTTGGCAGGAGAGTACGCCAGGTATTCTAACAAGACAAAGAGCCACGTTGTTTTGTACACTCATTTTGTTATTTCTCAAGAGCAAACTCAAGGAACTGACATTGTTGATTAAGCCACCAAGGGAGGAGAAATTCCGGGGAAGGGGGATCACCCTCTGAAATAAGAAACTATCCTGTTGAACCATTTTGTGTTGTAGGTACGCATTTTCCTTTTTTTTTTTTTTTAAACATTTGTGAATCACTTGCAATGAAAGACATTACCCTTTTCACTTTAGGATTTAGTTTGATAGAATGTGAGGGCCATAATAGTACTTTGGACACAGGAATGTTTCCCTTGCAAATAAAGAAAGGATACAACAGCGGTATACACTTTTAAACACTTTGCTCACAGAGAGCAGGTCAGCTTGAGTAGCAACCGTGCAGGCTTCACCCATATAGACAGAAAATGTGAATCAGGTCAACCCGAATACAAGCTTTAATCATGTAGAACAGGTGGTGATCAGTGCAAGGTGTAAAGCAAAGGTGGAAGATTCTCACACAGAGAACAGATCAGGAATGTGTCTGCGCAGTAGAAGCTCCTCTCATGCACAACAGGTGTAACATAGCCTTGGTAGTGCGCACTCCACTCCTAATATAGAAAAGATATTACAGGGACCTCAGTACAGAATGCTTTCCTTACATAGAACAGGAACATTGTGAGTCTCACACTTGGAACAGATAGATTGTGGGCCGCAACAGTAGACGTTCCCCTTGCATAGAGAGAACTGCGTGGAATGGAGCAGTGCAAGCGCCCCCACACTGAAGAGGTAAATTAAGGGCCTCGCCACAGCAGTGCAAGCTACACTCACATATAACTGGAACGTCATAGGCCTCACTAGTCCAAATTACTGTTACAAAGAACATGCCCATCATGTGCCTCACCGATATTGCAGTGGGAGAACATCACAGATAGAACAAGAACAGTTAATTGCCTCAGCAGTGCAAGATCTTCAAAGATGGAACTAATATAACATTGATAGCAAGTAGTCAAAATACGCAGGCCAACTTGAATCAGAAAAGCTTTGCATTGTAGGTATTCACTAAACCATAATTAAAAGGTATTCAGCCTTAGAAAAACAAATTATATCTATACCAATCCCCAGCCACTCTACAGCTGGTTCACTTCCTAAAACATGTTGCAGAAGGGGATGCTAATTTAATACCGGGCGTTAGTCACTCATTACGCCTTTCATTATTTCTCTAAGGTCTGACCATTTGATCTCTTCTGTATATATTAACATTTTTAAAACACAAAAACCTAGCCAATTACACAGTAAAGCAAACATGATCTCATTTCCTGGAACTACTACTACCTAAAGATATGCCAATGTTATGCCGCAGATAAGTGCAGATATGTTAGGACTCAGTGCTAAATTCTATACCTAATCTCATGGCTGGGTAGAGTTAATGATTTTTTATTCATATAGCGCTTTTGTCAGAAGCGCTGTAGATAGAACATATTTTGAACAATTATCACCCAACTGAAGTGAGCACTCATTTATCGACCTTGGAAGGATGAAAGACTGAGTTGGCCTTGCCAGGATTCGAACCTGCGTACTACAAATCATTCACAGTTAGCAGCAGCAAGCACTCCCAGCTGAGCTATTTTACCAGCTCACATCTTTCAGAGGTTGGTAAACTGACTATCGACTGAGGTATAATAATCACAGTGCCTAGAAGTTGGACGAGCCATGCTTGAATTGCTACACAAACAAGTTAAATACATATATGGATATCACTACAGGGACAGGTTTTGCTGAGTTTCTATTTCAATTACAAATGTAACTCATTTTTGTTTTTGAACAGTGCTTGCACTTCTGGAGAGTCCGGTTTTGGATGTTTTAATTGTACTCTTGAAGATTTGAGAGGCTATGACACCTGTGATTGGTGTAATTACAATCACTCACCCTTGAGCAAGGACTCTGCTGCCAATGACCATTTATAGTATTCTACCCCATTGACTGCAAGTTAAGGTTCAATGGATGTAAACTAGACCTTGCATACTCATCATTTTACACATTGTTTTTATAATTAGTGTTAATTAATTAGTGTTAATTAAAATGATACGTGTAAAAATGTTTTTTCTCTACAAGAGTGGAAAATGTATGCAACAGGCAACCAAAAAATGACACAACTTGAAAATGTATAGGGCACATTAGAAACAAAACAGCTTTCAATTGTAGCTCAGTTTTCCATCTTATTCATTATACGTTCCTAAAATGCTAGGAAAATAAATATGCACAATTTTATTTGATAATTTATATTTATTTATATTGCGCATAACGACAGGTCCATGGGCATGGTAGCGCATGCATAGCAGACACACATAAAACAGCAAACCTAACAATCTCAGGGGTTAGAGGGGAGCCAGAAATGTCAGAAGAATAAGAGTGTCTTCAACGTTTGTTTGAATTTGGGCAAGGACTGGCGCAGCCTTAGGTGAAGTGAGAGGTCATTCCAGCTCTTTGAGGCAGCATAGCTGAAAGACCCTTGGGACACCATCTTGAGCTTGGCTTTAGGAATCTGAAGGAGGCCAGTGTTGTTAGACCTCAGTGCCCTGAATGCCAGTAGCCAGGCTAGTCGGTTAGATAGAAAACCTGGGATGGTAACATATAGGCATTTATGTGGCAGACACAACACGTGAAAAGAGGTCCTGCGAGCCACAGGCAGCCAATGCAACGAGCGCCAAGCTTCTGAGACATTTTCATTTCTACTCATGCCTTCCACTACTCTAACCGCACTATTATGAACAGTTTGAAGCGTCTTATTTCTCCTAATGCCCTGAAGCAGACAGGAACCATAGTCCAACTTGGCACCCACCACTGCTCTAGCAATGGTAGAGCAATTCTCCAGTGATAGGACTGGTCTTAACTGTGCCAGCAGTTTGAGTTCCGAGAGGGTGACATAGTGACTGTGATGCCAATATAGAAATACTACACTAAAGATCGGATTCTCATCCTCTGTGTTAAAATACTGATAAAGCGTTCCATGATTCTAGCGTATGGCAGGATAGTGATGGGGCTGTAATTTATGGGGAGTGTGAGGTCGAGAGATTTTCTTTTGAGGAGATGTGTCCAGTTTTGAGAGCAAATGTATATAGTACCATGCGAGACACCAGAATTGATGATGTTGTGCCAGTGGTGAGCGAGGGTGTTGATGTAGTTAGATGCAGCTTGAGGAGGGCATGCATCAACCAGGAAGTGTGCAGGTTTTGCTTTGGTAGTAAGGGTGATGAGGGTGTCTCTGTTGATGGGGTAGAAGGTATCCCATGCGCTGGAGAGTTTGGGAGCGGGGCTGGGAGTGGGAGATCAGAGAGAAGGGCTTGCCTTATGTTGTGTATTTTGGAGTTGAAGTAGTCCATGTGGGAGTTGCATACTGCAGTGGATGGGGGTGTGAAAGGTGTGGCTGGTGGTTTGGAGAGGGATTTTATCAAGTTGAATATTGAGTGTGGGTGGTGGTGGAGTGGAGTTCTTGGAGGTAACGGGTGGCTTTGGCATTCTATATGGCTGTTTACTTTTTGTATTTGTTGTGGCAGAGTTTGATTGGTGTTCTGGTGGTGGTGCATTGGTTCATTTGCCATGATCATTCTAGGTGTGTGGCTTCCTACTTGAGAGAGAGGAGGGAGCTGTTGAAACATGATTTATGGTTGTGGCTGCATGTGTTATTGTGATTTGAGGGGTACAATATTGTCAAGTGCCTGTGCGATGATGGCATTGTAATTCTTGAAGAGAGTTGAGGGATGTGCCTGTGGGAAAGAAGAGGTTGTATGAGTGGTGGTAAGGTTGTACTTGTGATGTGTTTGGTTTGTCTGGCTGGGGGATGACAGGGTTGTGTGACAGGTGGGGGGATCTTGTGCAGTAGAGAGACCGTGACAGGAACAGCAAAGTGGTCGGATCACGACACCCAGATTTGATTTTCCACAGAGACATGATTTTTTCTTTAAATCAAAAGGTACAGGGTTTTGCCAGCTGTGTGTGTGGGTTTGGTGATGAGTTGTGTGAGGTCATAGGGGCTGAGTGGCGTGTGTATACTCTTTAGTATGGGGTGCTATCTGTATGGGAACTACCAGGGTTGAAGTTGCCAAGGTAGATCTTGATGAAGGGGTAGCTGTGGTTGTTAGTTGTGCAATCAGTCCAGTCATTATGGTTTCCTTCCATATCCTAACTAAGCCCTTCCTTGGGCCTTTACATGGTGTGGTGAGGCCCGGGGCAAAACATTTGGTGAGGCCCCCTTTTGATGTTACGCACTGGGCCAGCGGCGCTACCTTCGCATACAGGGGACCCGAGAAATATCCCCTTCAGTTTGTGTGGAGGAACCCAAATATGGTTTATTACTACAAATGAAAATCAACTACAGCAAAGCTAGATTTCTCTACTGAAGAAAGGTTTATGCCAGACTAACTTTTGTATCATAGGCATAAACATATTTAGGATGGCATGACGCCATGTGGTGCATGACGCCAGCATTAAGGAGCACCCTTCCCCTGTGTGCGCATTAAAACACACATCATACACAGTGACAGATGGATGATGTACAGTGGAAGCTGGTGAATTTCTGAACTGAAGAGGCTTAAATGTTTGTGGCAATTATGCAGGATCAACAGAGCACAGTGAGGGTGCCCAAACCAAACAAGGGTTATTTGAGGGGGTTTCTCACTCCCAAGAAAATGCTTGAAACACTGGGTTACAATTATGCATTTTACAGCTCTTTCATTGTAAAATTGGGTAGAAATCCATAGTTTGCAATTGGTTTTGAATGGAAGCACATGGAAAAACCCAATAGTTGCAAGTTGCTAACCATGCACAGGAACATTTTCCAATACATTTCATGCCGCCGTTGCACACAACATATGCTAGTATAAAGTGGTCAACCGACTCACACCCCACCCAAGCCCATTGCCTCTCCCTTCCTAGGTTCAAACTTCAAAAAGCTGGAGGGGTGAGTTTTCCGTTCCTAGTTACCAAATTGTGGAACACCTTGCCCAACCCTCTTAGAGCTGAACCCTCCTTTCAATCCTTCAAGAGCATAGCCAAATTGCGGCTTGCTGCTCAAGACAATCACGCTTCCTAAGATTCAACACCCTGGATCTATGTGATCACTGCGACGGCCGAAAATGCCGACTTTTCTTTTAACCCTTTACACCACATATATATGCGATGGGAGACCCCCCGCAGTCCCCCGATATTAATATTATACTGTAAATCCTCCCACATATATATATGGTGCAAGGTAGTTGTTAAAAAGAAAAAAAAGTTAGCATTTTCAGCCGTCGCAGTTCCCAGGTCGACATTTTTGTACGATTCCCAACACCCTGATACTACCATTGCTTGACTTGCACTGTGATTGCCGTAGTGTATATTACCTGTTTGTAATTCTGCAACCTTGACTTTTAGTCCATTGTTTCTTCTAGTTTATCTCAGGCTAAGTATTTCACTCCCCACTGTTATTGTACCTTGTACTCCATTGTAAATGTAACTGTAACCCTGACTGTACATTGACCACTTACTCATTTATTGTACCTCATGCTCCCTATTTCATCCTTTTGCACTCTCTTCACTGTTATCGTACCATGTACTCTTTCTGTATTGTATAATTGTAACCTAAGATATGCGCCAAGATGCCTTTGGGCCAGGTGCACTATACAAATAAACAAAATACAAATACAAAGATATATTCATGCTGGTTGTTCCCATGTGGTCCATGCAGGCTGCACCAATATATGCCATTATTACCATGTACGCACTCCCAGCTAGTAAACATGCCATGCCACAGAAAGTATGTCCAGGCTGACTGTGCACCATAAGTGTTATTACTAGCTACATTGGCCTAAATTCAATGTGGGTCAATTTAGCCAAGTAGTATGTTTGCTTTAACCTTGATGCATGGTCCTGTGCAACATAGTTAAAGCAAAACAAGCATTGGCAATGCTAACAGTTTGGGCTTTCATGTAGGCATGATAAAGGCACTGCTGTATTGGTATTAACTGGTCATAGGGGCTGAGTGGAGCACGGATACTCTTTAGTATGGGGTGCTGTCTTTATTGGAACTGCCAGGGTTGAAGTTGCCAAGGTAGATCTTGATGCAGGGGTAGCTGTGGTTGTTAGTTGTGTAATCAGTCCAGTCATTATGGTTTCCTTCCATATCCTAACTAAGCCCTTCCTTAGGCCTTTACATGGTGCCCCCCTCCCTACTCGCACACAGGTGGTGCCTGTTTTGCTTGCTTCTTCTACTCTGCTCCCCTTCTCCCACTCACCCCCTGTAGCCTACTTCTGCAGGAGTCTGTCCAGATATATTCTGGTTTCACCATCACTGTGGTGCTGCCCCTTGAAAGGACGCACACGTGATGGCGTGATGTTGCATGCCGCCGCGTGCAGTATAAATAAAGGGGGCGTTCCCAGCCACGGCAGTGCGACCGGGAAGCCCGAGCAGCACAGACGTGTGGGTGTGGTCTGTGCGTGCTGGGGGGCTTACGGGTATCGCTGGGGGTCAGGACAAACCCCCAACAGTGGCGACGAGTGGGGGATGATGCCTGGGCCCGGCGGTGACGGAATCATCAATTTGTTTCCCTGAAGCGGAATCTTGATGGCATTTTGTTCCGTACCGTAGGCCGTGCATCACCCACGTGGCTGGCGGCCATTTTGAATTTCAGGCCGTGGAACTTCACTGAGCTCCGGTTTGGGTGGTGAGTGGCATCCAGGTCTAATTTTTGGACACACTGCTAGCAGGCAGTTATACCGGCATGCCCGATTTTTTGATTTTTTTTCAAATCTTGAGTCTCCTACGTCGAGTGCAAACAAGGAGGAGGGCTACAATGGCTGGGCCTGCATAGCCCAAATCTCTTTCTCTACTCAATTTTTGGAACATATGTGCCCTCAAGGTGCTGCTGCAGCTGGGGTTTTGACTACTTCTTCATCCCCTTCATCATCAGGCTGGAGAGTTTGTCTTCTTCATCCTCTTCATCATCAGGCTGGAGAGTTCGTCTTCCTCATCCTCTTCATCATCAGGGAAGACTGCTGCAGCTGTGGACCTTCCATTTTTCTCTTCTTCCTGTTCTTCATCATGTCCAGCTGCTGTGTCTGCGCATGAGGCAGTCTGGGGAGGAGGACATTTTGCCATCATCATCTTCGCCCCCAGGTTGGACATTTCATTTTGCCTGGGTGTGCATCAGAACCGTGCTGTGGTGGTGGGAGTTGAGTTGCGGCCCCGAAGTTCTACGCTGGGGGTGCCTGTGCGCTCAAGCCCATGAGTGGAGCTGGTTATCAAGACGGTGGGCTGCCAGAAGTTCAGCAGCCTCCCCAGGACGACGGACAGGCAGCAGCTCGACAGCAACCCCCTCCGGCTCTAGTAGGGGGTCAGGCTCCATTGCCTCAGGCGCCGCCACAGGCAGCATCTCAACAGCAACCCCTTGAAGTTCTAGTAGGAGGTCAGGCTCCATTGCCTCAGGCGCTGCCAGTAGTGCAGCTGGTTGCCCAGCCAGGACTTCCCGTCATGGCCCAAGCACGAGCCTATGCGGCCCTGCAGCCCATCCCTGAGTTTGACGTATCGGGCCTGCCATCCAGCATTGGACCCAGATGGAAGAGGTGGGTTGACCGCCTCGATATGCACTTTAGGGCCGCACAGGTGACGGATGATGACAGCAGGCTGGCAACCATGCTGTATTCGGCGGGACCTTCGGTCCAGGAGATAGTTGAGTCACTTCCACCAGGGGATGGCTCCTATGCGGCGGCAAAGACTGCACCCCAGGCTCATTTTTTGCCCTTTGCCAACTCAAACTATGAAAGATTTGTAATGCTGTCTGCAAGGCAAAAAGAGGATGAAACGTTGGACACCTTTTATGGATGCCTTCGGCGCCTGTCATTGGCATGTGCGTGGGACGATGCAGAGGACATGATAAGAACTATGCTCATCCAGGCGTGCTCCTCGGGCAAACTCAGAAGACAAGTCCTAAGAGAGCCAGGCTCCACACTGCCCTGCATCCTTGAGCTGGGGCGGTTCCACGAGGTGTCTGAGGCTCGGGCAGCTAGGATGGAGGCTGGGTCCCACTCAGTCAAGACTGAGGAGGTGTGTGCCATGTGGCGAGGTTGAAGAGGCATCAGAAGACCTGGTACAGGACCCCGTGACAGAGCTGGAAGAGCTGGCGAATCTTGCCAGAAGTGTGGGTACGATCTTCCGCACCCGAATGAGTGCCCAGCGGCGGGAAGGACATGTGGTAGGTGTCGGTTGCCCGATCATTTTTCTCAGGTGTGCAAGGCAGCCCTGCCCGTGATGGTGCCTAGAGGTCTGGCCCGGTACGGGTTCCTACGCCAGAACCGCCCGCCGAATGTTGCCCAGGTGGACCAGAGCGAGGAGGATGCCCAGGTGGAGGAGGCAGACGAAGAGGAGGAAGAGAACATTTTCTTCGTCTCCAGTGTGGGAGTCCTGAGAGGGAAGAGCAGGAGACAGCCGAGGTGTGTGGTGGAGGTCAGTCAGTCTCTAGTCCCGGACCTGGTAGACATGGGTGCGTCAGTCAATGTGATGGCCCGTGGGCATTATGATGCCATGGACACGCCCCCCAAGCTAGTCACACTGATAGCTCGCATCTTTGCATTTGGGGGGCTGCAACCGATCCCTCTGGATGGTGCCTTCGGGGCCAAGGTGGAGCATGATGGCTTGCAGATCACTGCCCGGTTCTACGTAATGCCAGTAAGCACGAACACTCTGTTGAGCTGTTCCACAGCCGAGGCTCCCGGCATTGTCAGTTTCGCTTATTCAGTGTACCTGGAGGACATTAACGACCTGCTTGACAAGTATGCCGCCCTTTTTAATGGAATTGGACAGATGGCCGGTGACCCCGTGAGGTTACATATTGATGAGTCTGTGCAGTCCATTGCCCTAAAACATTGCAGGGTTCCACTTCACCTTTGTGAGCAGGTGGACAAGGAGCTGGACAACCTTGTTAACCTCGACATGATCGAGAAGTTGGAGGGCCCGACCCCCTTGGTGTCCCCGATTGTCGTGGCAAGGAAACCCAAGCAACGTGACTCTGTCCGCATTTGTGTTGATATGAGGCTGCCGAACAAAGCCATCAAAAGGGAGAGGCACCTTACCCCAACCATTGATGACATCATTGCGGAGGTGCAGGGTGCTTGCTTCTTTTCCAAGCTGGACCTCCGGGCGGGCTACCATCAGGTGGTCCTCCACCCGGAATCAAGATACATCACCACTTTCACCACCCACCGGGGACTCTACCGCTACAAAAGACTTAGATGATGCGCCCTCGCAGACCTAGAGGGCGTTTTGAACATTAGTGATGATATCTTGGTGTTCGCTAGGACTCAGGTGGACCATCTGCGGAGGCTGGCAAAGACGTTCGAGAGACTGCAGTCACTGGGCCTCACCCTTCACAGGGAAAAATGTGAGTTCCTGCGCCCCTCCATCGAATTCTTCGGCTTTGTCTTCAAGGAGGGGGGGTGTGTCGCCAGATCTCAAGAAGGTCCAGGACATCAGAAAGGCACAGCCACCCGAGTCGGTGTCTGATGTGAGGAGCTTCCTCGGCATGGTCACGTTTTTCGACCCGGCCCTACCATCGGAGGTCATCGTGGACGCCAGCCCATTTGGCCTGAGCGCCATGCTAACTCAGATCGTGACGGGGGTGTCCATCCAGTGGCCTACGCCAGCAAGACGCTGTCTGAGACCGAGCAGAGGTATTCACAGATTGAGCGCGAGGCGCTGGCGGTGCTCTGCGGCTGCAGACATTTCAGGCTCTATGTCGTGGGGCGCCCGTTAACAGTTGTGACGGACCATAAGCTCCTGCTTCCCATTCTGGTGGGGTCATCGTCCAAGCCACCAGGGAGGATCGAGCAGTGGATGCTCGCTCTTTTGGAATATGGGGTCACATTGGTGTATCGTAGAATATGACACATGTGCTGAGGAGGCCGATGATCACGTCTGAATGGTGGTGGAGGCGGCCACGCCCAATGCAATGCCCCTGGGGGAGCTTGAGGCAGCTGCAGCCGGAGATGAGTGCTTCCAAATCCTGAGACACTCCATGCAGCAGGGCTCCTGGAAGTTGGTGCTGGAATCCTTGGCGGGGCGTACTCAGGAGGCCAGGATGGGACTGGAGCAGCTGTGGAAGGTCAGGGAAGAACTATCCTTCTCGGCGTCAGGCCTGCTGCTCAGAGGTGACCGGATAGTCGTCTCCCAGTCCAAGGTGAAGGACGTGATCACCCTTGCCCACCATGGACACCAGGGCTCTGCCAAGACCAAGGCCAGGCTACGGCTGAAGGTTTGGTTCCCTGAACTAGAGCGGAAGGTGGACGACTTTGTTGCGGTCTGTGTCTGGTTTCAGGTCGCATCTCCCCTGCAGCGAGGGACACGACCCAGGGAAGTGGTCCATGCGGACTTCAGATCAACAAACCATGGGCACCCACTTCTTAGTGATCGTCGATGAATACTCGAGGTATCCGGAGGTGGAGTCTGTGGCCTTTGAACACGTTTTGGTGGCCGTGGAAAAGGTGTTTGCGGCCCATGGGTTCCCCCACACTTTGTGCTCTTACAACAGGGCGCCATTCCAGAGAGAACGGTTCTCGGAATTGATGGAGAGGGGTACAGCACCGGAAGATAACCCCTTTGTGGCCCAGGGCAAATGGAGAAGCCGAAAGGCTAATGAGGACACTGAACAAGACCTTCAGGATTGTCCAGGGCCAGGGACAGTCCCTCCAGAGAGCTCTCTGTCAGTTTCTGCGGGTGTACCGTACCACCCCGCATGCGTCCACGAGGGGTGGCCCCGGCCGTGGCTCTATTCAAGCACTGCCCGCAGGGTTTGCTGCCCGAAGTCGGGGAGAAGGAGCCGGGGCTGATTGACAGCCAACAGGTAGAGGTGGACCGGCGATTGAGGATTGAGCAGGAAAACATGAGAAGGGGGCTCCACCCGCAGTGGCTGGAGCCTGGTGACGAGGTCCTCATCCGCAACAGACACCCCCATGGTAAGCTCTCCCTTCCATACGAGCCGGAGCCGCTGGAGGTTGTGGCCGTCAAGGGGTCCATGGTGAATGCCTCTGATGGAAGGTCTGCCGTCACCCGGAATGTGAGCTTCTTCAAGAAGCTAGGAGACCCGAGAACTGACCCCCCCCGGAGCCGGACTTACTGGAGGTGCCTGACGACGGAGGAGGCCCCTACGGCCCACCTGAGTCCCCTGTCCGGGGAATGCCTGCGGATGGTCTACCCGTGCCGGAGGTAAGCAGGAGGTACCCCCAGAGGGCTGGGCGAGGGAAACCCGCTTAACTCAGCGATTACATGCTGGGACACTTGTCTGATCGTCCTGAGTCCGGGGAATGTTGAGTAGCGGGACCCGGGTGGATGTTATAAAGGGGTGTGTGGGGAAACTGTTGTTGAAGTGTTGTGTCAGTAGAGTTTTGATTTGCAGTGTGTATTGGTAAAGTATTTCTTGTTGTCCTCCCGAAAAAGGAGGAGTGTGGCACTGCCCCTTAAAGGGACGCGCAGTATAAATAAAGGGGGTGTTCCCGGCCGCAGTAGTGCGACCGGGAAGCCAGGGCAGCACATACGTGTGAGTGTGGTCTGTGCGCGCTGGGGGGTTTACGGGTATCGCTGGGGGTCAGGACAAACCCCCAACAATCACCATCTTGTGGCCAATGCTGGATTTGACTTTTATGGATTTCCTTGATTCACGGTGCGTCACCCTTTCTCAACTCTCATGCTGGACTTCCTTTGCATCTTGTACTCATGGTGGCCCTGAATCATGCTGTTGCCATCTTCATCTTGTATCCTGGCAGGCAACATTATGTGTTACTACTGACTTCTGCAATTGTATTTGCTCTCCCCTCTTGCTTCTCCACTCTTTTTGACCGCTTACTCTCTGCTCTCTCCTCCTCTCCCTTTTCCTATCTCCTCCCCTCTTCCCCTTTCTTTCTTCTATGCACTTTCTCTATCAGAATTGTCCCTGGACCTAGTATGATAGCAACCTCGCCTGTCTCCTCCCCCTCCCCTTTCTCATCCCCCTCCCTCCAGCGCTATCCGAAATGTTATCAGGCCTAGTACGATAGTCGCTTGTTTTGTTCCTCCCCTCCCTTTCTGCACCCCTCTCCCTCACCTTGTGTCTTTCTCTGGCTCTACCAGAAATGTCGTCAGACCTAGTACGGTAGTCGCCTGTCTGTTTCCATTTCTTTCCCACTCTCCCCCTCCCTTCCTTATCTATGTCTTAGCTCTTGCACTGTGAAATGTCGTCAGGCCGAGTACAATAGTTAATTTCACATTCTTACTATTCATGGCCTGTAAGAATGTCATTGTATTTTTCCTTGTTCCCTCCCTGGCCTTGAAGTGCTTTGAAACACAATGAGCCTCATTATGAGTCTGTCGATAGCCGTGCCGGTAAAAAGGGCACGGCTGCCGCCGGAGTCTTTTTTTTTCGGTGCTCGCCAATGGGGACTTAACGGGGCATTACGGTCCCGGCGGTCCCGGTAATTGCCCATTGCCGGGCGCCAGAAAATATTGCTCCCCATTCCCATTCGTGTCCCATTGGACTCAATGGGAATGGGGAGGACGGATGCACTGGCACCATTCATGAACAAAATAAACAGAAAGGCACCCGCTCGCAGAACTCGTAGTTTGCCAGTCCGGAAACAACGGTACCTGCAAGCTTACCAGCACTTTTGTTTCCGGACCGGCAACCTTGTAATGAGGCCCATTGTGTATATGGTAGGTCTCTCTTGGACCTTGTGCCACAGTGTGCTCCTCATAGACCTTATCTCTTTCCAACCACTTCTCAGTAGGTCCATCACAGACCTTGGTTCTCTTTTAGGCTTCACAGTACATACTTGTGGATCTTCATTTTCTTCTGAGATTCACGTACCTCCCTCATGGACTTTTATTCTCTTCTAGGATTCGCAGTAGATACCTTTTGGATGTTGGCTTTCAGTCTCAAGCCGTCTCTCTGTCCAGACTCACTCTCAGGATTCGTCGAGATAATGGGTATCCCTCGCCACCCCATTAGAGTCCTTGCCTGACACTTGATATTGTACCCTTCTGCTGCGGGTACAGTCTTTCTCCCCTATTACATTACGCTTGCCTCTGAGCTTGGCCTTCCAGGTGCAGGAGTTTCTGGTTCAATTACTTGGTTATCTTCTTCTTTCAGGGTTTCAAGGCTCTTGCTGCTTCCAAGTGGGCTTATTTGGGCTTCCTCCATGTTCTTTCCACCTTCCTCCAGAAAGAGGGCTGTCACAGGTCCTTCCAGAAAGGTTATTCCCTTGTAGCAAGAGAGCATGAGTATACAAGTCTGTCTTCCCCCAGATTCTCTTGCTCCCTCATGGTTCTGTCAAACCCTTTTTTATACTTCCTAGACTGGGGTCTGCGTCCTGTTCTCAATTTGGATTGGTTCTTCCCTGGATTTTGTTTAATTTCCCTTGCTTTCCAGGTTTTCACATTGAATGGCATTATCTTGGAATCGTTATCTGCACAAAACGCAGCTCAGCGGTGGTCTGCAGCCTGACCGCACTGATGAGATGTGGAATGCGCCGGGCACTTCTGCAGTCCGATGTTGCGAGACCTTGTTTGCTTGTTCTCTTGTCGATGAGATTTAACTTTGGTTTCACCATGACTCGCGAACACACAGTAGGATATGGAACACAGTAGGATTGCAGACTCCTTGACCCATTTCAAAACCTGACTGTGGCTCCGGTCCCCAATACACTATTACCTCTGGCAAGGTTTTCTGGGTGTTGTAGTTCTGTGGGTTCAACTCCTGCAATGGGACACCGACCAGGGCATTAATGTGTGGGGGGAGAGCGGGATTATCATCCACTGTCTGCGAGGCACATCGGGTGGGAGCCAGACCAGCCTCTAGCACTAGCTTCCCCCACATACACGGATAGAGAGTTTAGACAAATCTCACAGCCATTCAGTAATACACATGCACTTCTCACCTTATGACTCAGTTTCAGTTTTATTCATTGTCAGGCTAATGTTTATGCATACAAATGCAAGTATTAAAATACAATGTAGCATAAAATGTACACAAGACAAACAAAAGGGAAAATGAACAACAACAACAACAATTAAAACAATACAGAGCAAAGGGATAACAATAGCAGGTCACGGAACACTCAAACTAGGACCGGCTCAAGAGACCCGCATGGAAATGGGAAAGTTAGCAGCTATGCCCAAGTTAGCACTCTCATAACTCTTAAATGGCCATCTTGTTTTCCCACCTACCTCACGCCTTCATTGCTGGGACAGCTTCAACCTTTTATTAACATACATTTGAGGACAATATTGGGGGATCGAAGATGGACCAAGAACATCCTAAGGAATGCCACTTGAATTGAGAGCATAGACTGCACGTGTACAATGGAAACTTGAGCACAGCCTCACATATTATGCACAGACCAGGACATGTTTCGTCATGTGCAGCACTCCATTTCAGGAGCACTGGACCTGCTGGCTCTCATTTTGCTGAATGCTGTCCGATGTAGAGGCACGCGGGGCCTCTGTCTGTGCAAGCAGTGCAGCGGGGGAGGGGTGAATGGAGCCGGGCCAATAGGAATCCATTAGCCATTTATTTAGATACCCTTAAGTGCTTTGTGGGTCGTGCCGAGGTAGGATTTTCAAAAGGAAGTGTCAATCAACTTCCCTCCCTTCCCCCTCTTGCTGTATGTGGGCTGGAGATCAGGGTATCAGGGGTGCAAGGGGTCAGGCATGAGAACTTCAGAAAACCCTAAGTGTAAAAAATGTTGTGTACACCACGTGTGTTGGGCAGTGGGCAAGAGGAACTAGAGACAGCACCAACAGCATCAATCAATGCATATTTGGCACTGGCTCAAGACAACATGCTACAGGGAAATATTAGCATTTTTTTACACTGGCACAAGAAATCATTTTTGAGAGTACCTCATTTATTAGCACAGTGGGAAGTGTTATCTTCTTATATTGGCAATGATGCGATTTTTAAACACCACCAACATGTGTGTTCTTACAGTTGCAATGCTGGCATATATTGTTGTGTTATGTTATGTTAAAGAACTTATGAAGTGCAACTAATACCCAGGGGTGTCCTGGCACTGGGAAAGAGAAAGGCCCCATAAAGGGAAAGAGGACCTAGGCAGCCAGCAAAAAGATAAACAAGAACACTGGAAAAAAAAATCAAACAATCAGAAGTTGAACACAACCGTTTTCAATACTACTAAGACACAGAGGGAGGGAGTTCCATAAAGAGGGAGCATCAAACAAAAAGTCTCTGCCACCAACCATAGATTAACGGAAGTGGGAGAGATGGAGCAGAAAATGATTTGTAGAGTGAACATTCCGAGAGGGGCAATACCTCCTGAGTTTCTAACAGAGATGAGTTGCTCCACAACCATGAAAAGCACAGCGGGCCATTCAAAGAGTTTTGAACTGAATACGACTATCAATCTGGAGCCAGTGCAGCCTCTGAAGCACAGGAGAGGTCCGGGCAAATTTAGGAAGCCCCATAGTTAAGCCTGCTGCTGAATTTTGCATCACCTGCAGCCGATGAAGAAGTATTTTCGTTTGCGCGAGCAGGTGGCATTACAATAATCTATACCTCCCGTTACAGAGGTAGAAACCACGAGCCCACGCAACTCAGACAGCACAAAAGGAAGAATTTACTTAAGATTTGTAAGCTTAAGGTAGGCAGCCCTACACCGGCCTTAACCTGGGACGCACCCGAAAGAGACGCAGCCATTGTTATGCCTACATTTTTTTTTTTTTTTTTTTTTTTTTTTTTAATGCCTACATTTTTAACAATAGGGAAGTGGGTTGGGGATCGAACCCAGGGAAGGAGGCCAGGAGGCAGCCGATCAGAGGGAACACTCCAATGAGTCAGCGCCCAGTACCATGACCTTGGTCTTGTGGGGATTCAGCTTAAGCCAGTTTTGTTGCATCCAGCCTCCTGTGCCAGTCAGGCAGTTTAAGAGATGAACCACTGCCTGCCCTTGATCATGATCCATACGCAAAATCAGTTGCATATCATCGGCATAGGCGGAAAAACCTGCAACTATGTGCGTGGATAGGTTTGGCCAGAGGGAGCAGGTAGATATTAAACAGTAAAGGAGAGATCGCCGAACCATGGGCCACACCACAAGTAAGGGGCGAAGGAGCAGCAGAAAAAGAGGGGAGAAAAAGCAACTGAGTCCTATCAGTCAGAAAAGATTGGAATCAGTCAAGAGCCACACCACCGATTCCAATCTCCACCGGGCATTGACAGGGAGAGATTGTCGATGACGTCATGTAAAACAGATTCTGTGCCCATTAAGGGCCGAAAGCTTGACTGAAATGGAACGAGAGTGGCATGTGAATGTCTCAGCTGAGGCATTACAATTGCTTTGAGAATCTTCATCAGAAACAGCATCAGCGAGATTGGTTGGAAATTTGCGAAAATAGCCAGGTTGAGAGAAGGTTTTTTCAGCAAAGGAGAGACCACATCATGTTTTAAAAAAGCAGAAATAAAACCAGTCTGCAGAGAGTGATTCACCATGTCAGTAAGAAGCGGAGCCAACTCTATTTCAATTGGCTTCAGGACCAGAAGAGGAATAGGGTCCACAGGGGAGGCAGATTTAAGCGAGCTCATAATCTGCATGACTTGGTCTTCCCCAACGCAGGAAAAGATAATGAATGAATTCTCAGAATGAGGGAGAGAATGCAACATAATTGTTGGGGGAGCAACCAGGGTCACCTTGGAGTCAGATATGTTTACCCGAACCTTTGCAATTGTTTGGTCAAAGAAATCATAGAGAGAGTCACAAAGTGCCTGGGAAGCAGTCACTTTAGTAGTAGCCGAGCCAATATACTGGTATGGCCATCAAGGACATCCCCTCTTGCAGTGGCATTGCTGTTTTTATTATGCACAGCTAACCTGACTATGTTTTTACGGTGGGAATACAGCAATATTTCGACACATCCTGTATTCAAATGTCTCTAACAATGAAAATATTCACATTTTGTCACAGCCAATATGAAGTGGTCTTTCAATGGTAATACTGGCATGTATTGGATCAGCCAGAATTAAATTGTCTCTGACAGTGGCACAATACTGGCCTTATTGGGCACACCCAACATGATTATGTTCTTACAGTGGCAATACTGGCATATTGGCAGAGCCAGTTTGCAAATGGCTTCTTGCAGTGGCAATACAGCCATCATGGGCACAGCAAACTGGACTGTGTCATTACAGCAGCAATTCCGACATGTATTGTTACAGTTCGCATTGAATTGTCTTCTTGCAGTGGAACAATACTGACATTATTAGGCACAACAAACATGTATGTACTACAAGTGGCTATACTAGCATATATTAGCTCAGCCAGCAATAAATCATCTTCATACTGCACAATGCTGCCATATATTGTGGGCACAGGCATCATAATAGAAATGTACAATAGCAATAATGGCATACATATTCTGAGCACACATCATAAGCATGTTCTATACATTGAAAGTGCTTGCATGTATTGTAGTCACAGGCATCATGAAGTGTATTTTGCAGTGACTGTGCTGGCATATTGGGATTACTGATTATTAAAGCTTATTTTACAGTGGCAATGCCGGCGTATACAGCAGTCATAGGCATCATTAAGTTTGTTTCACAGTGGCAACTTTGTCATACATTGTGGGAACAGGTACAATAAATATGTGCTGGGAAATGCTCCCAGGAACTGTTGGTGACCTGCTACCTATTGCATTTTTTATTTGTTTTTCTTTAGAACTGATTGTAAATTGAATGGGTATTTACACATTTTGCCAGTAATTGTATGCTGTAAAACACATTATTCTAACCCTTTTATTTTCAAACTATTATCTTGGGAGATAACTCCTGAGTTATCTTATGTTAGGTTGGGCTCCTTTGTGATGCTTGTTTGCTCACAGTCATTTCCATCCCTCCAGTGAATTAATTCACCAGCTGTCACTTCTTGAGATCTAGGTACTGTTGCAATGCAATACATCAACACACCTGGAAATTATCCATAATTATCCACTTAGAACACATTGGGCCTCATTCCGAATACGGCGCTAACCAATGGCGCTATTAACGCCTTGGTTGACGCCGTACCCGGACCGGCAGCACCTTGGTGGATGGCGGAATCACCGCCCCATTCCAAGGTTGGCGGGGCGGTAATTCCCCATTCACCAAGGCTTTTCCCCATTCCCAAATGACCCCCCATAGGGCTCAATGGGAATGGGGAAGATGCAAATAACGGTGACCGTTCATTACGGTCACCATTATTGGCTTGGAGGCCCCTTTGCACCCTCGACTTTAACACCTGCTCAAAGCAGGCGTTAAGGGCGAGGGCGCAGAGGGAACTCGGAGTATGGCGGTAAGGGAATACCGCCACCGGTCTCGTTACCGGTGGCCGCTATCCCTTACCGCCATACTCGGAATGAGGCCCATTGCATTCTCCTTGTAATTCTACTATGGAGACTTTACATGTTCTAAGCCACTAGTGCTTCAGTTAGTAAACTTTGAAATTTAATTTGATCACTGTTATTGCTGTACTTATACCTTACTGTTAGAAAGAACACAATTTTTCACAATGGCCCATCTGCGGGCATGTTTGCGGAAATCTATCTGGTGGCTGTATGTTTGCGTGTTTGTGCACGTATTATCATAACTGTCGCCATGTCTGTATGCACCTGAGTGCCAGCTGTTTTCGCAAGCCTTGTTTGTATATGTCATGTCTGTTTTTGTCAGTATTCACCTCTACTGTGCATGCCCAAAATTGAGATGCAAGTTTTCGAGTTTGACGGATTCCATTTTTTGAAGTTTTGATTTTAGGAAATTGAAGCAGACAATTTTGAGATGAGCTTCCTGACAGCGTGGTGTTTTTGGTTGCTTGGTAAACCCAGTGCAAATTGATACTTTTTGCGCATTATTTTTATACCTGCAAGTCATTTTTCCAAATTTGGCATGCATATTTCTATGTGGCTAAACAAATGTTTGCCAAAATGTGGTGTACATGCATGGACATGGTCAAAGGCTAGATAGGAAAATGTGTTTTCTTTTGTTTTCCTATGCAATGTGTCAGGTAACCTTAACCATATTAACGATGTTATTGCATGTGAAACACTATTATTATATATAAAATATGATTATGTCGCTGCTGCAGTTAGGTTTAAGGTTCCAGATTGGTGCCACATTTAGAGGATATTTGTATGATCTAACCCTCAGTGATCACTGAATACAGTATTTATACATTTACAATTCCATTGGCGGAGTGTGCAGACGAGTGTGGTCTGCCGTGGTGACCTGTTAGCTGCTGCTTGCGCTGGATAAGAAATCACCATGGAGAAATCCAGATCATTCCATCCACACTGCAACTTAACAGGCGATTGATAGGACACCTACTGTACGCTGATGACCTGGTCCTTATAGACCAGACACCAATAGGTCTTCACCGACAATTGGTGGCTCTACAACAATATACAGACAAAAACAACCTGAGGATAAACGTACCAAAAACTAAAATCCTTATCCTTGAACCAGCAGGGCGTAGGAAAGGTGGTTTGAGAAAGTGGTTCTTAAATAAGGAACCGGTTGCTAATGTGAAATATTTACCTATCTGGGGATGTTAGTAAAGCCAGTCAGATAGCACAGCCAATATAGTGCTCACTTTGACAGCCGTGCAGAGCCCGCTGATGCAGGTTTGAATCCCAGCCGGGCCAAACTCAGTCTTTCACTTTTCCGAGGTCGATAAATGAGCACCACACACTTTGGGTAATAATGAGCACCGCTCAGATGCCTAAGGGTTCGTTGCGCTATATAAATGCTAAATTATTATTAGCGTAAATGACAGCCCAAGGATAGCTCAATATAAGAGACAAATTAAACATTTAGCGGTACAGGCCACTATCCTACTCAAAAGGTTTGGGCGGTTTCCCTTGATACCGACTGTATCTTTTTGCAGGATGAAGGTAGTGGCTATGCTCACTTACTGGGAAGAAGTGTTTTTTCAACTGTGCATTCAATGTGGTTTACATTGGAAGGCTTTGGAAGTACGTATTTTGCCTCCCGAATGCGACTCCTATGCCGGTGATATGGTATGAACTAGGACTTACATCCCTGTATGCAATGGTGGTATGGAAGTCTCTTGCATTATACCGAAAATGTAAAAGCAAATTGCCAGTAAGAAGTTTCTCATTGTGGAAGCATGTTTTAAAAAACCAAACTGAACCGTTTCTAGAGGCGTAGAAATTGGCATGTTCTGCTACTCTATCTGACCTAAACACGTCAGACGACACACTCATTTCCAACCCATAATCTATAACAATTAAACTGTGGAGAAAGGATTGGTTGGACACAATTGATGAAAGAGCCCAGTATACAATGTATACAGATTTGAATGTGGAAAGCCGGGCCTATAACACTTTGCCAAGATACTTAAGATTGCTCCAGAGAAGTTTCTACAGGTCGAGATTTTGGAGGTTTCGACTGAACTTGTATCCAACCAAGGAGATCTTGATGGTGAGGAAACAATGGAAAGGGAATACACATCTCAATTGCAGGTTTTTGTGACATGGATGGAGTTGTGGAAACATTATACCATATAATGTTACTCTGTCCTGGGTTGTCAGATAAATGGACATTGTATCTGGGAAAGACTTTCGAAAGATCTAATACCTGAACTGCAGAGGATTAGTGGATAATGCTAGTCTGTTGTGAAAATGTGACAACGACAATAGCGCCAATCAATTACTTCATTTTTGGTGGACAATAATACTGTGTTTCATTGATAATGAATTTTAGAATTTTATATGTGGATTTTTTTTTTCTAGGTGGTTTTATGAATTGTAATACTTTAAATGATATTGTGTAACAGGTGAAAGGTTTATAATTAAATCAAACACCTTATTAAAAATAAAAAAATAATAATAATGCCAATACTGCCCAGTCAAAACCTAGGGGACTATTGCATCTAACCTGTTTGTTTCACCCTTGCAAATTATTCCAGCTCTAGCTATTTACGGGCTTTATTGCTGCAACTGGACAATGGTGACACTGGGCAAGTTCTCGGCCACTTTACTAACCACCCAATTTTAGCAACATTAATGGAAATTGCAGAGCAAATGCATTGAAAACAGAAATGAAAAACAAAGACAAGTCGATACTCCTTTAGATATCCAAGCTGTCTAATTGTATTATCTTTTGTATCTGGAATACATGGTAATGATTTTAGGGATGTCACGGATGGCCATATTCATTCAAAAACATTGCGGATGAGGGTGGCATGGTTCACAAAAGTGAAGCTGCATGCACAAGCTTCTTTGCACAGCAGAGCTTCTGTCCTCTGCATAAGTGATGGCGTGGGCTCGTGCAGGGGAAGACCACCTGCATGTCAGAGTGCACATCTGAATTAGTGAAAGGCTGCACTCTGTGATGCGGCACGCCGGGGCCTTTTCCCCCCTGTGCCCGGTCTCCCCTGTCGCCGGTGAGGCAGGAGGATAGCCCAATGCACATGGCACCCTACACAGACCTTGCCTACATTACTCCGGAACATACTGTAAAGCTTTTTATTAGTTTGCCCGGGTAACATGGGGCACGCTAATAAGGCTCAGTGGGTGGTTCTCGGGGTATCTGTTTATATTATGTATTTATTAATGATCGCGCAATGAAATGTGAGGAGTGCATTTAGAAAAAGGGTTTTTATAAGTACATTTAACTCATAAACGGATTTACTGAACTTACAAATGTCACTAAATGATAACCCTTTTCCACACCTGATTACTAGGCAGGGTTGGTAGCTTTTAATGTCAAATGTCCATTTGTATTGAATAGTAAAAAACAATGTACTGGCATTAGCTTAGAGTTTCTTTTAGAATGGTTAATAAAACGTTCAAGTGCTGAGATGACTGCCAATGACAACAATTCATTCAATGGGGTCCCAGCAGGTTTTAATCTTATAAATTACCCTAGTCAAGTCTTTTTTTTTAAAAAAAGCACCATCTCCCGATCCGCACCCTGAGCTGAAAGGGTTTTGGTGATACCTTGTTTTCAGCCCTTACTTCTATGCCCCCAGCGGCAATGCTGCCGAGGGCCCATCTCGGGGCAGGAGGCCCATCAGAATCATGATTGCATTTGCTATTAAGAAACGATGTTGAAACACTTGTGTATAGGGCCGTTATAAATGCCATATCGTATCATATCAGATGAAGAGCCACTCTCCCCGCTCCCCCCAGCAGGATCCTCGGTGCAGCACTGGTGGCCCCTCATGATACAGTCTCAGGTTGCGTATCATAAATGCTATTTTGTCGAGAAGCCATCTTTAGTTTTGCTCCCACTTCAATGTTCAATGACTGTCCATATCAGTGATCCGACTCGTATTCCCCTTGCTTCCTGGCCCTTTGCCCCTTCCTCTTGCTGTTACGTGCCGTCTTCCTCTCTGTTTCCCTCTTTTGTCTTCCCAGTCTCCTCCGCACCACCCCTGGGCTCACCCTCCTTCTAGGCATTCCAGCCTCTATATCTTTACTTTACCTAAGTAGACTTTTAAGAGTATTCTTACATGCTTGTTTTTTTTTGTAAATCGATTTCCTAGGAACATGTGTCTAATTTGATCGAATAGTACTTGTTTTACTTGTGTAAGTATGCAATAAAATGTGATAAACAAGAGAAGAACCCAGAAAGGACTCTGTGTGCGAGAGAAAGAGTAGATTCACCAGTGCACAAGAAAGTGGATTTCAAGGAAGGAAAACAAGAAAATGACCAAAATGGAATCCGAAAGGCCTTATACGGTGATCAACAGTATCTGAAACAGTGAACTGATCGAGTGTGATGACAACAGATGAAAGCGATACACGTTGAGTGCGTCCACTGAATGACAAGTCCCATAGCCGGACTGATGACCAGGAGGGAGGGAATGCCATTGGGAGATAACGAGACCTGTAGATAAAATATAAAGCAAGAGCTTTGGAGAGAAGGAGCAAGAGGGACACAAGGAGATAATAACAGGTGATGGATGGATTTAAAGGAGGCTTTTAGGATGTGGAATAATAAGAGCATGTCTGAAGGGTTCTGGAAGAGTATTTGCGATAGGGACAGATAACTAGAGCAACCAGGATAGGTCAGACCTACAGATAAGCTACGTAACAGCCGCTTTTAATCCTTAAAAACAGGTAAATACTCCCCTCATCAAAAAATATGGACTAATGGGGGCAAGGGGTGCTTGAGAGCCCAGGCAAGATGGACCCTCTCTACTGAGCTCCATGCCTGACCCTAGAAAAACCCTGCAACATCCTGAGCCTGATGGCCTGCCTGCTGAAGGGCTGATCATGCCCTAGAAAAGCCGGTGAAGCAATCGGGCCGGGTGAAGCCCTGGGCAGCCGCTGTTTCGGAGCGGGAACATCAAGGCCCTAGCCCAAGTGAGGCTGCTGGGAGCAGAGGCCTGGAGTGAGAAGCAGGCACTGCAGGCCAGACTCTATGGCAGCCGGCTAGAGCATGTACTGGGTGGTCCCACGGAAAGCGGGGGCTGTGCTAATGGAGGTGCCTGAGCTGGGGGCTGCGATCTAGGCAGCCGCTAGGCAGCTAGTGCCTGAGAGGGGAGAGAGGAGGGCAGTCTTAGCATGTGTCCGAGCGAGGTTACTCCGTCTGGGTGCGGATGTGTGGCCAACAACCGCTAAAGAGAGTTGAAGAGGTGGCACAGGATTGGAGGGCACAGTGCTAAGAGCCTATTCCCCAGGGCCGTGTCGTAATGCCCATTTGGTGGCTTGTCCTGCCCACTCGGAGCAGCAATCGGGGGAATCCTCTTAGGCGCTGCTGGAGGGCTGACCTGCAGTCTCACTGACGGCGCCATGAGCGGTGCCGAGAAGAAGGAGAGGGAGCCTGGGTCACCTAGGTGGGCCGGCAATGGCTGGCGGGCGCTGTCTCCAGACCAGAGGAAGAAGACGAGGCAGGCTGGCAACACATATCACAGTGAGCAAGGGGCTTTATCCTTGTATACCGCTGGTGGATAGAGAGTGGGGAGCAGCCCACCCTCCCCCTGCCTCCACATGGGCAGACCGTGATAGTGTCAGATTGAGGAGCTGAGCAGCAGGGAAGGAAAAAGAGTGAGTACAACAGACCACACACTGCGACACATCGCAGCGATGTCGAGACTGTGGGGGCTCTCCTCTCCATGTGCATAGTGCTGTGAGGGCGCATTATTGGAAAGGAGCATCTCTCTAAATCGGGAAGCAGGACATGAATCAGGCCAAGCTGTCCTTTGAGGTGGGAGGAGCGGGGAGGAGAACAAAGGATGGAGTGCCTCAGATGCACAATCAATCCTCACAAAGGGATCACTTGTGTGCGGTGGAGATAAAGAAATGTTCCAACAGCTTCAAGCCAGCATAACAGGCCTAGATGTCAAGATGGACAAACTCACGTGTAAAGTTGGCCATCTCATATCCTGCCTAGACAAATATGGCGTGAGGCTAGATGCTGCTGAAGAAAGAGTGTCAACTATCGAGGATGGACTGGCGCGGCATGATGCAGAGCAGCCTAATAAGGCAGTCCTTAGCCCATCGTAACTATCTCCTGTGTTCGTGGTTGAAAGGGCTCATCAAATCCTGTGAAGGAGACCTGTGCTGGGGGCGCTCAACTAGATAGACCGGGATACAATATTAGGAATGGAAAAAGAAGCAGACCAGCTGCAGTACAACAGGGATGTGGTCTGCGTCTTTCCTGAATTGTTATGTTATGTTGACTTATACCGTGCACTGCTTCCACCCAGTGGCAGTCTGCAGCCGCTCATGTGGCTCTGCAAGAAAGAGGACATGGTTGGTTAGTTGGGGAAGAGGGATAGAATAGTTCCAGAACCAGGAGAAACTGGCATATGTGTGTGTTGGGTTGCAGATGCGTTGATCGCGCGGACTGGCTGGTGTGTGAATGTTATGTTGGGTGTGTCTGCTTGTTTTATGTATAGATTGGCTGGTATTAAATGCTGTGGTTGAGCGCACTGGCTTGTGTATCCGTAAGGGTGAGGCCCAGTGCCTGGGTTATTTGTTGTATGTGAATGTCTGTTATGTTGGGTGTGTGTTAGTGTGTTTTATGTGTAAATTGGCTGGTATCCTTGCTAGAATACTAGCAAAGAGGCTGCTACTGACCAGGTCCTAGTGTGTGCTGGTGGATCAGTCCAGGTTTATCCCTGGCAGACCAACATCCTTTAGATTGATGCAATTATTTGCCCTAATACAGGCACTGGACCCAAATATCGAGGCCGCAGCCACGCTAATTTATGCAGAGAAGGCATTCAATTACATTGAATGGCCCTTCCTCTTTGTGGGTCTTATCCAAATGGGATTGGGCACCGCTTTCATAGCCATGGCTAAGCTACTATACAATCAGCACTGAGCTAGAATACGGGTCAATTGCGATCTCTCTGAGTGATTCATACTCGAGAGAGGTATGAAACAGGGGTGTCCCTTACTACTTGGCATTGCCATCGGGCCACTGGCTGCCATACACAGTACAATCATACTCACGCAAGCTATCATATCACTATGCGCGGATGACATGGTGCTATTCATTTAAAGGCAGCCAGTTATGCAAGACGTCTTACACTTCAAACCAATCTTGGGGCTCAAAATCAACACTACTAAATCCATCCTGTTTCCCACTTACACAAAGCACCAAGGAATTCCCCAATGGGTTTGGGTTTCAGTGGAATATGGAAAAGCTATGTATTTAGGTGTGATGATAGCAAGAGAGCCAGAGACACTATTTATGGAAAACTATGCAATGGTGCAATGGTGCAATGGTAGAATGGGGCTAAACTAAGGGAAGGAAAGGAACTTCTGAGTGTGTGGAAGAATCTTCCACTTGCATTCATTTGGGCAGGCCGCCAATTTCAGATCGGCTGGAACAATCTCATATAAGCATTCAATCAAGGTGGGTTAGTGCTCCCAGACCCAGAATCGTACTACGTGGCTGCTCGGTCCTATTACCTAGCCTTCTGGTTTGCGAAGGCACCAGACAGGCCACATGTCAAGATAGAACGGGCCCGGGGTGTTGCTAGGTCAGGAATAGGTCTGGGGCTACGCTAATTTTGAGACTGGTGGGACTCTGGGCTAGCTATAGCCTTTTGGTTGTAGCTCCTGGGCTTCTATCCAGGGCTACCACCAAAAGACCCAGGGCTATATCCCCCCCAGGCTTCTCCTAGCAACACCTCTGGAACGTGACATCACAGCCCCAGCATTCTTAAGAACAATAGCAATGAAATAAATATAGTAGCCTGTACATATCACGCGTGGGAACACTAATATCGGCCATACACATACACGGGGTAAGCCTAACTGGCGAAAAAATATACCGACAGACCATGGCAAAACATGGGGTGACTAAAGTAGCAGACTTCTTCAGAGATGGACAAATCTTGCTAAACGACTATAAGACTATGGGGTGGACACTCCACTGGATATCTTTCTGTATTTTAGGCTAAAGCTATTGGTCGGAGATCTGTTCAACTCCTTTGGAGCCGGGCCACAGGTCAATGAGCTACAGCAGACAGTTACAATGTGGAATGGGCAAGGTAAACTGGCATCCATGATACATGCTAAACTGGTGGAGGGGAATGACGAAAGCTATGCCCTGAGTGCGAAAGCAGTGTGGGATGCGTCGCTCTAGAAAGACATGCCAGAGGACGAGTGGAAGTATATCTGCAGGCAAACCAAGGCAATCTCTATAAATATTGGCTTCAAACTAATACCCTAAGAATTATTGCCCAAGCACACTATGCCCCGGCTAAAATGCATACATTCAATCCAGACATATCCCATGAAGCCCAGGGATGTGGCCTTGGGCCACCGATTTCGTCCATCTGCATTGGCATTGGTATTTAGCGAAATGGGTAAAATGCTGGGAGAAAACATCAGGATAGACCGAAACCTGGACTGCTGGGAGATACAAACCACATTTCACCACCAGCCAGGAAGCTAGCAGGCCAATTCTGGTTCCCGCCACAAGATGTGTAGTGAAGGCATGGGGCCGTGACCAGCCCCATCATAAATGCATCACTTAAGGACATAGTGTATCGCTACTCTAATCAACCTCGAGAAATATGGGTGCTATCCCGGAAATACCACATTACAAAGCCTGCCCCAGACTCCCCGTGGGAAGCAAGAACTGACCAAGGGTCGCTGTGATTTATCATGGGGCGGGGAAACACTGACAGGTTAACTGCACGGGATAGGGCGTAAGGATGTGTCCATTAACCGGTGCTGCTGGGGTAGAGTCGGGCAGTGATGCACTCCAATGCGAAACATGGTTCCTGTTCATTGAATGGGGAAGGTGCTGATGGCCATTGTTGAATGTTGTGTTTCTTATTGTTTTACTTTGTTTGCTTTTTATCGAAATAAATCACTCTGGCAATAACTGAATACTGTTGCAGTTTAATTATGTTCAATAAAAAGAAAGTGTAAATAAAAAATAGGGAGTAGAAATACTGTCAAAAGTAGGAAAGAACTAACAAATGAAAGCTAATGCCGCCCACGGCCACTAGGCAGCTCCATAGATATATTCGTAATAGTGGTAAAATCTAATATTACTACTCGGTCTGAAGAGAAACTTTAAGGTGAAAAAGCGACTTTTACTCTGAATGAATTACGAGTGAATACAAAAGAAAGCATTACAAAAAGAAAAAGTGTTTATACTTAAAATATATTGTTTGGGCCCGGCCCACTGTGAATGGGAATTCATTTTATACTCCCTAAAAAATATTTTACTTCCAAACTTAAAAAGGGGAGGTAGAAAAGCACATACATTAAGGTTCAAAAGAAGGACTTTATTTGTATTTGACAACCTTGAGGGGAAAAAAAGGATGTCGACGTTCAATTATTAAGTACAACTACTTTGGATGTCTCATAGACAAAAGTTCTTCCCCCGTCACAAGCCCACCGCCCAGGGTCCTTATAGACATCCCAAGGTATGTGCCCCTCCTGTTGTTTCGCTAATCACAATCCTCTTGGGATTTCAGGATAATTGTTCCCTTCTGGAGTTTCTCTTCTTAGGGTCTCCACAAGGATCTCAAGTAATAGCTCCTGCGTGTCCTTTCAGGGGTCATCAGTTAATCCGCCCATGAGTCTCTCTACTTTTTTCAGGAATATTCAGGTGATCACCCCCTCCCTGTGTCTCCTTTACTCTGGAAAATTCCCAGCATCCTAAGCAAATCACTCACTCCCTGAGTCTCTTTACTCTGGGACTTCTCAGTCATCATTAGCTACTCCCTCCCTACGTGAGTCTCTCTACCCTGGGCCTGCTTGGGCATTGTAAGGTAATCACTCCCTTCCTGAGTCTCTCTACTCTTGGTCCTTTCAGGGATATTCAGGTAATCACCCCATCCCGGAGTCTCCCTACTTAGCATCCTTTCAGGCATTTCCACGTTTATGTTGTGTTTATGTTTATTGTGTTTATATAGCGCTTTACACCAAAGCGCTTTACATTAAAACAACAAGAATACAATGACAGTAGAAGCAATAACAAAATATGAATCAAACCAATAATACAGCAACTAGAACAATTTGCCAGTGAAGATAAATGGGGGAAGAGGGGGTGGCGAGGGGGAGGACATCTCTCTTCCCCTGAGTCACTCTACTCTGGGTTTTCTCAGGCATTTTGGGTAATCTCTCCCTCCCGGAGTCTCTTTACTCTGGGACTTCTCGGTCATCATTAGATAGCCCCTGCCTCCCTGTGTCTCTACCCTGGGCCTCCTTGGACATCCTAAGGTAATCAGTCCCTCCCTGTGCCTCTCTACCCTAGGCCTCCTTGGGAATCTTAAGGTAATCACTCCTTCTAAGAGTCTCTTGACCCTGGGTCTTCTCAGGGATTAAGTTGTAGCTGGTCATGCAAGACTTCTGATGCAGCACCCTTGCCTCATGATCCACCAGTAGCCCAGGAGCCTTGTGGTAGATATCTGCAGAGGCCCAGCATATACTGGACTCTTTCTTAATCGTCTTACCTCTGGTAGGCTCTGAGATAGGGAACGAGGTGTCAGCCTTCCTAGGTTTTGAGAATTTCCTGGGTCCTTGCAGGGGTGGGAGCCTGGTGTTATAGGTGATGTTGGGAGTTCATATGGCATCATCACAAACCTGTTAATTGTACATAGTTTCAAAAGTTGTCATTACATGCATCCTAGGCATTTACATGTACATAGTTCCAAGTTCTAAAAAGATATTACCATGCTAGGGTAGTTGGAAGGTTTAGATTTGAAGTAAGAGAGGAAGGTTGGAGAGCTCTGGAAGCTTAGGGCTGCTGTATTGAACCTACTGATTTGAAAAGGATTAAATAAGCTTGGACACTGCAGTTTTTGTGCCTCTCTCACTTAATACTGGCAATGAGCATCTTTTACCTCAGATAGGAAAGACTCTTTGCTCTATCATTGTTTAGGCCAGGAGGGCCAAGTGATATATAGAAAATTGCCTGACTTGCGGGCCCCTGATGCTGAAGGGTTGAATGCTTTTGAAACAACATTAGCGAAAGTGGATACACATTTCACTGTGAAAGTGAACAAATTCTTAGCCAGACATCACTTTGCCATTCGGGACCAGAGACAGAATGAGTCCATTGAGGAGTTTATAACTGCCCTGTGTGTTTTGGATCACTGTAGGGATGAATATCTTAGAGACCAATTGATGATAAGATGCCGTAAGCACAAAGTGAGGGAAGTGTTGTGGCAAGAAGGAGGTAGCAGTGTGAATATCTCCTTGTAGAGAGCGATAGAAATCACGAAAATGGTGGAAAACTGAAACTTTGAAGTCAGCCGGGCCAAGTACACATCAGATAGAGGGGTTAAAAATGTGTAAGGATCCAGGATAGAAAGAAAAGGGAAGGACAGCTTTTAAGAAAAAGCTGCAATGCAGAAGTTTGATGGGAAAATGAATGCAGAGAATTTCTATCTTTGTGGAAATGTGGACCATTTGACCAACGACAAACAGTGCCCAACACGTTATTTGTAAGGAATGTGGACAGAAATGGTATTTGCCGTAAAAAGTGGGCCAAGTTTGGAAGTGTGAAATGTGTGCAAGAAGAGACAAGTTACTAGTATGACTGCAATTAGGAGGAACATGAGGCATGTGTGGTGAATGCAGTGGATTAGCGGCCAAGAAGAATAAACCCCCATGCTTAGATAGAGGTAAACAATGTACATGTTAGTATTCTGATTGACAGTGTAGTGGATTACACCTTCATGAATATGGACACATGGAAAAGTAAATTCAATTGTTGTGAGCTGCAAGAAGCCACGATGATGGCTCACTTGCATCGGGAGGTGCAGATTGATATTGTTAGAGAATTATGGTTGCAGTTTGGATTTAAAGGGTGCAGTGCAAGGGGCGTGGTGATGAGTAAAGGTGGACATTTGATATCCTGGGACACGCAGGCTGATTTGGTAATATGATTGAATCCTGAACACACGTTGCCGGTGTTGGTGTGGAGCATCAGATGTGAGACAATGGTATCTGAATGTATTTGAAGAGGTGACTGGATGGTTGAAGGAGTTTGTACATCTTATAAAATTGAAGCATGGGGCTATGCCAGTTAGGGACAAGGCTAGGAAAATACCTGTGGCTTTAAGGGCCAACATAGAAAAGGAGCTCTAGCGGATGTCAGGCGAGGGCATCATAAAGGATGCTAATGCGGTAGAGTGGGTAAGTTCCATTGTGGCAGTGTGGAAACCAAATGGAAGCGTGATATTATGCATAGATCGCAGGGCTTTGAATAAGTGTGTGGTATCGGACAGATTTCCACTGCCAAAGATAGGGGATATGCTGGAAGAAATTACAGGTGCATTCATATTTTCCACAATAGAGCAAATAGGGCCCTTGGTATCATCACGTCCCAGTTCCTTCCATCGGCCTCAACCAATTTTCGTAATATTTTTTTAAGGGTTTGATTGAAACACTGCACCAGACCATCAGTTAGTGAATGATATACTGAGGTTTTTAAGCTCTTAATATTGAGCATTCCCTTTACCTCTTGCATGAGTTTTAGTATAAAGGTAGTACTCTGGTATGTATGAATCTTTTTAGGGAACCTTATCCTGTTTTAGTATTTGCTGGGTTTTATTATTACAGAGGGGAACGGCCCCCTTAGGGTCCATCGTTATCCTTGAAAATGAAACCTCAATAATAGGTAGTGGTTGTAACGGGGCAGGTGGAACAGGAGTGGTTGCTGTTTTTTGACAGATTTTGGCAAGTGAGAATGAAGTTCTTAATATCAGCAAAATCTCCTGGCCAGTAAAATAGAGTTATTATCTATCTTTCTATTTTTCCTATTCCCTGATGCTCCGCTGCGCTGTCAGTTGAGAGTGGACGAGTTGGGAATTACTTGTCTGTGGCTTTGTGGTACAACTAGCTGCTTACACCGTCTCCCATCAGTGCTTATATCCCCTCGATAGAGCAAACATTTTCTTAGAAAAAAGAAAGGGCTAGCTTGACCTCATCCCTTTTCCTCAGTAGTGACCTTACTGAAGGCCTCTGTGAGAATGGAGAATGAGGTAATTCCTTTGAACAAAGGCCAGGTCCCTTAAGGGGGTGACCTCTTCTTACCATATGTGGAGGCCCAGAAGAAGGACACAGACATGGTAAAAGCATGTTCTTACTGTGAAGTTTATTTAAAGTAAAATAAGGCCTATCTTCCCCTATAACTGTGGGGAGTTCCCTGCTTATCTTACTAACTAAAGTGCTCATCAGTCAGGATCAATGTCCAAAAACAAATATGTCCTCTGTCCAAATCTAAGCTATCTGACCCTTCAACTAAAAATGCAAAATAAAAAACTATTATAAGTACCTAAGGTCAGTAGAATGACTGCCTTCTCCTGGTGCATGTGTGTTGTTACACGTTTCTTCTTACTGCTCTCACTTCTTTCAGTGACCTATATGCAAATAGTCTCTTGTCATCCACTGGATGAGGTTTTACAGTTCTCTTAGGGGACTGGTAAATCCCTGATACTTATTTTTTCTTGTCAGCTTGTCAGTTTAAGTCTATTTAGGTTCCTTTTCTCTCTACTGTAGGGTTCCTAAATCCCTGTTACACTCTTCTCCTCTCTTTTATAGTAGTTAAAGTTCCAATTACAATTCCCCCATTCCCAGGGGTGCAGTTTGGCCTTCCTGGCTTCACAGGTTTGTTCTCCCCAAATTTCTCTCTTTCTTGTGCTCTCTTTCTTAGCTTCGAGATATCGGCGGCCCTTCCTTTTTTCCCAAAGTGATAATCCTCCAACATGATTTCTTTCCCACTCAATGGTTTTAGCATTTCTTCTTATCTCATTCAAACAGTTCTGTTTCACTGGATTATTTCCAGCAGTATGCCCATTAGTACTGGGACAAGTTTTGCTTAACTTATTAGGAGTCCTGCTTGGTTTGTCAGACTGGGAGCTGCTTGCTACCCTGCATGGTCTCGGGTCTGTTCTACTGGCAGACTGCCCACTATTTTGATTATATGGTCATGCCACTACCGCTCTTTCTCCTCTGCCTTGCTTGGCCTTCTTCCTCTCTCCCATGCCGTTTGCTCTGCGTTTCTGGGTCCATGCTGCAGTGGCTCTGTTGTGTGTTGGCTCTGCATTCTCTCAGAGCCCCACCTTCTTCCGCTTTGTTATGTACAGGGAGCTTTCCCTGCGTCTCTTGGGTCTTTGCTCTCTCTCGGCTCTCATCTCCTCCTCTTTCTCACTGGTTAGTCTTCCATCCCCTTTTCAGCCTTGTCATGACAGTCCATTGGAAACTTGCATTTAAAAGGGGTATCTTCCATTTCTTGTCATTCATGAATAGCCTCATGGTATGAGTTTGATAACAGTTTGGTATATTGTATAGGTCCATCTAAGGTATCACCTGGAGACCATCAGGGAGTTCCTCACAGGAACAGGAGTCCTTGCCCCCAAAGGGGGAGTCTCTCCCGGTGAGGTCCCGCTTGCCTCTAACCCTAGGGAGGGTGTTGCGGAACGGCTCACCTCCACAGCCTCACCGGGGTTCCCCTTGGGGAGAAGGGATGAATTCCCTCAATTCATCACATCACCCATAAGGTGATGTCGAAGAATAGCTCCTGCCTAGGGACATTTTATAGATACAAAAAGTAAGGGGCCCAGGCGAAGGGGAGGACAGGGCTCAATGATGATGAATGCATGTATGTATGGGATTCATAAAGCATAAACCTATATGGGAAGCCACAGAGCATTGTACATAGGGGCACATAGGGTGTTATTAGTAAAGGTATGGAGGCAGTAATTCCTGGCTATGAAGGAGCACAAGGTACCTTTTGCAGCATGTATAAAGAGTTATTGCAAACACCCACGTGAAAATAATTAACTCACAGAGGATTGCTGCTTGATGCCTCTCAGAATGTCAAAGACTTGAATGCCCTAGGCAGGTGCAGTTTGCCTTCCACAAACCACCACTGCAGACTTTCCTCATCCCAGCATTGAGTAAACTATGTTCAATGGACAAGATGAGGAACCTGTAAAGGGAATCTAGCAACTGCTAAGCTGTTGTCATATTAGATGCCCTCATATGCCCCCACACCGATCTGTCCATGGCTGCCGCTTCATGATCAATCTCTCTTACCTTCTTCTAAATGTCTCCCTATTCATTTGCTTTATTTACTTCTTATTGTTGGGTGGTATACTGTCTCTGACTTTGGATTTAATGATCGTACTAGGCTGGCTTAACCAAGTGTCTTCTTGAAATAGCCCCTGTGGGGTAATATGCTTATCACCATGACAACAGTAAACGTGGTGTTCCTGCGCATGTTAGTACCTCTCCCTGGCTCAGCCTCCTGCAGTGGCAACTGAGAGTTTTTAATAGAGAGTCGTGGCTCTTTTTTTTCCTTTGCCTGATCGAGGAACTTTCACTAAAAGGTTTGAACCCCAGGTCGCTTAGTCCAGACTCCCCCTTTTTTTCTGATAAGTCCTGTCTGGTTCATGTTGCACAGAATACCTGTCACAATGGCTGATTAGATTTTTGAGTTATCAAACAAAGCTCTTTCTATTGCACATGTATGTCAATGATGCTATATGCATGATGCCAACATTGAGTTATACTTGCATCCATTATTCACATCCACCTGATGCAAAATCCTCAAACTGCAGCAATTAGACCACTCACAATGCACGTGTTAGTGCCAACTTATCAAAGCATGAACAGCTACATATAGGAATATAAAATTCCAAGTTAGCAGCCAAATACAAATTAGCAGGAAGATTTGAAGAATCACACTGATGAAAAAAGTAAATCTTTAACTTTGCAGAAAACAATTAGGGCTGGTACCAGGTTGAGAATTACCATCGGCAGTTATGACCTATAAAAACATTTAGAGGTCTGATAGCCCAATAGGAGTCCAATATTTGAAAGAATAAAGACGCACATAACACAAGATCAATATTATGAAAACTTTTCATTTTTGATTAAAAAAAATATGAAGATACTAAAGACAAGAGTGTAATAACTTCAGATGGAGGTATCCTTTTTATTGGATTGCACATGTGTTACAAATATTGTGTTCAATTGTTTTGTTTTAGTCTAACTTAGGCTGCTGGTGCCAAACATATCATCTAGGTATGTTTAGGGTTCCTTAGCTAAAACATTAAAACCAATGAGATTGGAGAAGGGTGATTTGTAATTAATTATGTTTGCACTGTTTGTATCAATATAAACATAATAAACACATTGGTTAGATAATAGAATTATTTTCTTATGGGTGCATTGGAATGACCTATATCATCAATTTACATCAAATTGATATTTAAGTTCTCTCAATTGTGTTTTAAATGACAACATTATAAATATGTACATCGCAAGAGCGTTTGAAACATATTACAGTTACAAATTTGAAAATAAATGTGTGATGGGGGCGTGCCTGGAGAAATGTCCCCCTAACAACACATCTCCCGCTCATACCAGATTAGGTAGACCTGCCCACGCCTTGCTTCGGCAGAAATGTGACCGATATAACACCCAAACAGCTACTGAACATCACGCAATAGAAACGTGAGAGAAATTTGCTGGGTTTTCTCTGCTGTCCTAAGAATGGTTGCAGAGGCAGCTACCTGGAGCGGGACATTGTTCCGTTGATGTAGGCTTACATGAGGAGTAGAGCAGATTGATGGAGCGAGAACCCAATGGATGCAGTTGAAATATATTGCTGCAAGAATGATTTTACCTTTCACATTTTTTTAATGGTATCATGTACAATCAGCTTTTAGCAATATACTGGTACTGCGTTATTGTTCCCAATACAAAGCAGCGATATTTGGAGGTTGTTCAACTTTCCAGCCGCTGAAGATTACTGTGTGTGTCGTTGCCTAGCACATTGGGTATTTTCCAAATATAATTGTGGGAATGGCCTCACAAAGGGATGTACAGAAAGGCTCCGGTGGTAAAGAAAACTCTGGCTCTACCCCTTCAGGCACACTGAAAAATCCCAAGACTGACTCCCCTCCCCCACTAGTTGCCACTGACACTGGCATGGAAACAAGATTACAGGAGTTGAGAGTGCTCAAACCATTTATTGAAATCACAAATCATAAACTTCAACAGCTAGATGATAGATTATCTTCATTTGAAGCGTGAATGGAGGAGGTGGAGAAAAGGATAAGTGAAGTAGAGGATATATCACCATGTGTGGCACATTTGGAAATAGCTGTTAAAGACCTCCAGAAACACAATGAAAAACTTGAAAATGGAGGCGAGCGAAATAACTTGCACATATGATCTACAGGAGGGTTGTGTAGGGGAGGACATTATACTTTTTCCTACAAAATGTGTTACCCACTCTCCTCAACTTGCATCCAGCTACAATGTTGAACATATGGAGAGCACATCAAATTGGGTCTAAGGGTTATCCCAGCCACACACGTCCCATTTCGCACACTATGATCTTCTTTCTGCTGGGCTATACCCAATTGTAATAGATCATCAATAAGGTGAAAGAATGTAATCAATTTACCTGGAATGGACATAAAATCTTAATTTCTGAGGATGTAGAAAACGGCACAGCGCAGAAAATAATTTTGAGCATACCGCCCGGTATTAAAGCAGCTAAATGTTAGTTATGGCCTTGTAGACCCACACACATTCAAGGTTACTGTTACTGGAAGAACCTCTGTATTTGATGACCCGGATGATCTTAAATCCTTCATTACGTCTCTTAAAACATGGAAAATATGGATACATACTTACCATTAGCCACCCCACAAGTGTCATCATCCAAAGCATCTGTTTGATCGTACTAGTGCTCTAATGAATTTCATACAGGTATCGCTGATCTCTAATGATACCTTATTGCTAAATGGCGCTAGAGATGATCAAGCGGCAGCTCTCTTTTGGGTCCTTTTTCTTTTTTGGTCCCTCAGGTGCCACTCTGCCCTGTGATTTTTCTTTCTGCAATCTTGTCATTTATCATCTATTGTCGTCTTCTACGCACAGACTTTCATTCATAGGTTATGGCTATTTGTACTATTGACTATTAGCGTGTTCTACTAAAGTTTGTGTTTTTGTGTCAAGTTCTGCAGTGCAGGTTCCTTTTGTGTCTCCCCCTGTAAGAATCTATGCAACATTTGATATGCAACACATGCTAAACATTCAATAGATATTATTAGATGTTCATTCTCTGTTTTTCCACATATATTGCTTCAATTTTCATCTAAATGTTCTCCTACCTGTGTGAGCACCCAACTGATTGACTTTAATGGTGTTTAGGCGCATTTCCTAGACTATTAAGGGTATAAATAACTCAGTAAAAAGACATAACATTTTAACCCATCTCAAGAAATTCAACCCGTTGGTTGCTTGTATCCAGGAAACACATCTTTCTTTACAGGAATCAATGAAATTGAAAACTTTATGGGTGGGTGATGTTAAAACTAGTCAGGGTGATGGGAAACAAAATGATGTCGCAATTTTAGAAATGCTAACAACAAAGGTAGATGGACATTTGTTAAACTGCAAATAGCCTCTAAAGTTCTCTCTGCCATGACTATTTATGGCCCAACAAGCCCTGACCCACAATTTAGGAGAAATATCAAGCACATTATTTAAGACTCAGATTTTGCAAATTTTATTGTATGCAGTGATTTTAAAAACATTATTGACCCACTTATGGATAGAATGTCTAAGTGTATTTTTATGAGCTCTAAAACACATAAAGGGCCTGATTCACAGAACGTTTTCCCATGGCATTGCGCCATTATAAAACACTTCCGTGAATCAGACCCAATGTGTTTACACATTTCCTTTCAGAAGTTGGCTTGCTTGATTCCTGACAGATGACTCATTCTACAGAGTTCAATTTGACCTTCCCTTTTATACAGGAAGGAGGAAGGATAGCTCAGGGGCAACACGTTTGTCTTGGAAGCAAAACAACGCACCGCAACACAGGTTCAAATCCTGATCCCACGCTTAGAAACCACTAATTGGTATTAAGTGAGTTATCAAAGAAAAATTATAATTATACCTCACAATATATTTTTGTGCGTTGATTATATTTGTGTTGCTAACTCCTTATATGGTGCTACATTAGACTCTAAAATTGAGAACATGATTATTTCAGATCATGCCCCAGTGATCTCAACATTTGATCTTAGTGACATTAAAAAGTCCTCAAATAGATGGAGATTTAACAACTTCCTCATACAAGATAAGGAATTTGAATCTTTTCTCTCATTTCATCACACATTTTTTGATAATAATCGTGATTAGGATACCTCCTCAGTTAACAATTGGGAGGCTTATTAAGCATCCCTAAGGGGACATATTATCTCTTATGTCATCAGGAAAAATTAAATGAAAAAAGATCTTGGTTCTCTATTTGGAAAACTCACCAAATTTGAGAAAAAATATCATCAACATCAACAGGCCGATTCATGGAATAAATGTGCGCCGAAAATCCCGGCGCAGAGGGGCCAATACGTGCGCTGCGCCGAAAATCAGCGCAAAGCGCAGGGAAACCAGCGCACGTCGATTCATGGAAGTCCGTGCGCAAGAAAAGCAGAGGACGTGCGCCGAAAAAGCGCGCGGCGCAGGCCGGCGCACAGGTCAACCAACGTCGTGCGCCACGGCCACTGCGCCATCACTCCGAGCGCAGCGCACAGCTCTAAAGTAGGCGGAACACAGGGCGGGACACTCGGAATGGGGAATAAAATGGGGCACAACACTCGGAATGGGGAAGAATGTGGGCGGCACGGGGAAAGTTCAGGAGGCAAGTGCGCGGAACGCCCACACGCTCGCATACAACACGTATTCATGGAATAGAATAGGGCAAAAAAGCGCACGCTCAAAGCAGCGCACAGGCACAAACAGGCACAAACACGACCGCCACAAGAAAGCAGGCGGTAGCGTGTCTGCGCCTGCAAGAAATGTGCGCTAAAAGGCGCGCCAACAAATAGCACCTATATACAGACATAACCAATGTACAATACTGTTGCCCTCCTGGACAAATGACGTACAAAGGGGTACCCACAAACACAGACACGCGCAGAGAGAAAAAATAAACGTGTGCGTGCATACCGGGGTGCGCGGTAAGTCCCACACGCGATATGGCAGGGAACGTGGAATCGAGGGGTGCGCGGGAAGTTGCACACGCGAAATGGCCGGGTACGTGGATTTCAGGGGCGCGCGGGAAGTCCCACACGCGATATGGCAGGGAACGTGGAATCGAGGGGTGCGCGGGAAGTTGCACACGCGAAATGGCCGGGTACGTGGATTTCAGGGGCGCGCGGGAAGTCCCACACGCGACATGGCAGGGAACGTGGAATCGAGGGGTGCGCGGGAAGTTGCACACGCGAAATGGCCGGGTACGTGGATTTCAGGGGCGCGCGGGAAGTCCCACACGCGATATGGCAGGGAACGTGGAATCGAGGGGTGCGCGGGAAGTTGCACACGCGAAATGGCCGGGTACGTGGATTTCAGGGGCGCGCGGGAAGTCCCACACGCGATATGGCAGGGAACGTGGAATCGAGGGGTGCGCGGGAAGTTGCACACGCGATATGGCAGGGAACGTGGAATCGAGGGGTGCGCGGGAAGTTGCACACGCGAAATGGCCGGGTACGTGGATTTCAGGGGCGCGCGGGAAGTCCCACACGCGATATGGCAGGGAACGTGGAATCGAGGGGCGCGCGGGAAGTCCCACACGCGATATGGCAGGGAACGTGGAATCGAGGGGTGCGCGGGAAGTTGCACACGCGATATGGCAGGGAACGTGGAATCGAGGGGTGCGCGGGAAGTTGCACACGCGAAATGGCCGGGTACGTGGATTTCAGGGGCGCGCGGGAAGACCCACACGCGATATGGCAGGGAACGTGGAATCGAGGGGTGCGCGGGAAGTTGCACACGCGAAATGGCCGGGTACGTGGATTTCAGGGGCGCGCGGGAAGTCCCACACGCGATATGGCAGGGAACGTGGAATCGAGGGGTGCGCGGGAAGTTGCACACGTGAAATGGCCGGGTACGTGGAGTTCAGGGGCGCGCGGGAAGTCCCACACGCGATATGGCAGGGAACGTGGATTCGAGGGGTGCGCGGGAAGTTGCACACGCGAAATGGCCGGGTACGTGGAGTTCAGGGGCGCGCGGGAAGTTGCACACGCGATATGGCCGGGTACGTGGATTTCAGGGGCGCGCGGGAAGTCCCACACGCGATATGGCAGGGAACGTGGAATCGAGGGGTGCGCGGGAAGTTGCACACGCGATTTGGCTGTGTGCTCCCAGGCATTACCTGTACACCCTCCACGGCCCCTGCAGGCAGCACACACCACAGGGAACTACCCTGCACACCTGCTCATGTCTCCCACCACCCCCACCCCCAGCACTGTGGGCAACCTGCCAGCAGGCCCCCACCCATGGGCAACCCATGTCTCCCACCACCCCCACCCCCAGCACTGTGGGCAACCTGCCAGCAGGCCCCCACCCATGGGCAACCCATGTCTCCCACCACCCCCACCCCCAGCACAGTGGGCAACCTGCCAGCAGGCCCCCACCCATGGGCAACCCATGTCTCCCACCACCCCCACCCCCAGCACAGTGGGCAACCTGCCAGCAGGCCCCCACCCATGGGCAACCCATGTCTCCCACCACCCCCACCCCCAGCACAGTGGCCAACCTGCCAGCAGGCCCCCACCCATGGGCAACCCATGTCTCCCACCACCCCCACCCCCAGCACAGTGGCCAACCTGCCAGCAGGCCCCCACCCATGGGCAACCCATGTCTCCCACCACCCCCACCCCCAGCACTGTGGGCAACCTGCCAGCAGGACCCCACCCATGGGCAAGCCATGTCTCCCACCACCCCAACCCCCCATCCACCTGGGGCACCCTCCACCAGGCCCCCACCCATGTCCCCCTGGCCCCTGGTCCTGACGATACACAATAATGGCAGTAATGACCAGCATACCCAGCACAAACACCCAGGCAAGGATTGCATGCACCCACATAGTGAATGCAATCACATGACACAACCCCAAAGGCAACTAAGCAAAAGAACACATGTCCGCCACACACACATACACAATGGGTGCAAGTCAATGTCAAAACCCATATCATGGCATGTAAGAAATCAAAGAAAAAATGACACAAGTGTAAGATAAAATAAAAATGTATTAAAAAATAAAAATAAAGTTAACTCTGACAACTATCTGGGAAAGCAAATAAAAGGTCCATGTCCGGGAACAAAAATGAGAAACCAAAAAACAAAGGATAGAAAAAAGAATCGATTTTGTCCAAAGTAAACACAAGTAGAATGAAATGAAACATAAACCATTACGTCATGGTGTGACCAATATGAAAGTAAAAATAAATTATCTCACAAAAAAATATAACTATATTTACAGGATTGTTCAAGGGTCCATGAGCCCAACAGCACTAATTAAACCTAATACTAACTATCTAAAAAAATATGTACAAAGAAGTGGCCATTGTCCAAGCGGTCCAAAAAAAAATTTAAAATAAAGGAAACCTAGCACTAACTAACTAAAAAACTATATACAGAGGCAGCGGGCTAGTCCTGCGGCTCACTTGGTGATGTTGGCCAGGGCATCCTCGAACTCCATGTCTATGTCCTGGAGGCGGGACTCAGTCCTGGCCCCGAGGTCTCGCAGGGACAACCCCATGTGCTCTCCAAATTCCCTGCGAGCCTCCTCGAGGCACGCAGCCCGCCTCAATGCCTGATGCATGGAGATCTCCGCCCTGGCCATGGCGAGCCGCTCCTCTTCCGCCCGCTGCCGCTCCGCATCTATCCGCTGGCCAAACTCCTCCCACACGGAACACACCGCCATGCCAGGGTTGCCCTGCCCTCCGGCCGATGCCTGCCCCTCCGATCTTGATGGCCCTGAGCCATGATGCCTCCCACGTCGAGCCCGCTGCTGCCTGCGACGCCACTGCCTCTGCCAGCACGACGGCATCCAGGCTGATGGTAACCACCGACGCCGTCGTGCACGTGCCCTGCCCGATGATGCCGGCACATCTTCCATCTGCTGGGGTCCACTTGCTGTGTCGTCCACCCCTGCTGGACCTCCGACTCCCAACTGCGGCAGGGATGGGATCCCCACCGAGCTGGCTGCATTGGTTGGGGCAGGTCCACAGGGGGCCATGGTGGCATCTGGGCCGGAAGACGGCAAGGAGAACGACTGGTGGATAGCCTGCACAGAGGAGGAGAGGGCCGTCAGATTGGCCAACACATGCAGGAACCCCCCGAACATGGCCGATCCCAATTGGGCCACGTCGGCACGGTGCACTTCGTGATGACGTGCGTGCTCCTCCCGGGAAGCACGCACGGCATCACGAATCACAGCCGTGCGCATCGCGACCCCAATCAGGACCTGCTCCACGCGGCCAGGGGTTCCCACGGCCGCAGGTGGAGGGGAGTCAGTTGACATGGACATCCCCTCTACCTGCGGACGGGCCTGGGACGGGGCATCCCTGCTGGTGCATGGTGGTGCACTCACAGGGTCAGGGACAGCGACATGCACAGGCCCCTCCACGGTGACCTGTGCTGCCTCCTGCCCCAGGCCCTGGACTGCACCACTTGCACCAGCAGGGATGCTCCCACCAGGCCCCATGTGTGCACCAGTGTCGGCCTCCTCCTCCTCTGTGCAAACCACCAACCTGGATGGCTCCTCACCGTCTCCCGCCGTAGCAGGCCCCTGTGGGGGCTCACCCACCCCTTCCGCTGCAGCCGTGGGGGCATCCCCGCCGCCTTGCTCCACAGCGCCGTCTCCGCCCTCTTCTTCACTAGCCGCTGTGTAGAGGGAGACAAAGAACACAAGCATCAGGCTACTGTACAATGGTCCCCTAGACAGGAAGCAATAGCAGATGAGCACCCCTGTCAAAGTACACTTCCATCATGTCCCTCCACAACACATGGGTCAGTGCAGGCGAAACACACACAGTAACAGGCATGGTGCATGCCATGCACATTTCCATGCATGTCCAAATGACTATTGAAACATTCAATGAAATGTAACTCACATGCATCATGGCTCATGCATATCACATGCACACACTACACCTCAGTCACATCCATCTGGCCACAATCACACCAAACACAGGCAAAACAAGGGTAAGGTGGGTGCGTCACTGAATCTGTGCATTGTCACACACATGAGTCATGCATCCATGGCATGCACAAGTCACAGACATGCAGGTCAGGCACACAGACATGGCTACCATATATGTACCTGGCATCAGCACCCATCCTCACCCCCATCCATGTCCAGGTACAGAGACTGCCATGCTCTCATGTCCCAAATCTGCATAGTGCTCCCCATGCCGCATTTCTACACATGCAACAACCATGTGGGTCACACATCACTGGTCGCACAGGCAGTACCATGATGTCCCAGCACACATACATGCATATATGGCACATGGCACACATACAGGCAAGTATCATAGAACCAGCTCACCGCAACATGCCCTGTCTCACACAGTGATGCTTGGACACTTACCGCTCAACTCCAGACGGGTCTCCCTCTCAAGGATCTGGGCGTGGAGCGCTGGGCGTACGCGTTCCAGGACCCTCTTCTGGATGGTACTCATGTGGCCCCGGCCCCCCTCCACGAGGCGCCGGGCCTTCACAAGGGTCCTGGACCTCAAGTCCTCCCAGCGCTTCTTGATCTTCAAGACGTTGCGGGTTGCCACCCCCTCCGCGTTGATGGCAACCACACAGTCGGCCCAGATCCTCTCCCGTCCTTCCTTGCTGGCGCGGGACGATCCAAAGAGGGCATCATACTGCCCCAGGACATGCTCCACCAGGACACCAACTTCGGTGGCAGTGAAGCTGGTGCCCCTCTGCCCCTCTGGCCTGGGGTTGCCACTGGTGCCAGATGTAGAAGTGCCCGACATGGCAACCCCAGAGGCAGGTGTGGGTGGGCAACTGGGTCCTGGGGCTGGGCTGTGGAGCGATGTAATCCCAGTTGGGAGTCTTCAGTTCCAGCAGGGGTGGACACAGCAACTGGACCCCTGCAGATGGCTGATGTGCAGGCACCAAATGGCAGGGCACGGTGGCAGCAGGCAGGCAGGCAGGCAGGCAGCAGCAGATAGCACGTGGGAGGCTGCTCAGGGCACTTGGGGGGCAGTAACTCGGCCTTCGGGGCAGGAGCGTGGTGTTCCGTGTGTTTTCGGGTGGCCAGCTTGATACGGAGTGATTTGGCACGTGAAATTCCTGCACGTCAGCGTGAAATCCGAGGAAAGGCCCTTAGCGCGTAAGTGCGTCAGCACGCATACGCGATTCTATTGGACCAGAGTCCCTCATCGCGTGAGCGCGTCTGACGTGATCCGCACGGGCGTTCCCCACTCAGCACGTGAAGACGGAGCACACGTGGAAATCCTGCACGTCTGAGTGTAATCGCGTGTAATTGGCCAAAAGTGCGCGTACACGCCATTGGCCTATGTACGTGTATTTCATCGCGTGTAATTGGCCAAAAGTGCGCGTACACGCCATTGGCCTATGTACGTGTATTTCATCGCGTGTAATTGGCCAAAAGTGCGCGTACACGCCATTGGCCTATGTACGTGTATTCCAGGGCCGCGCGGCCCCTTACACAGGCAAGTACGTCAGCGCACCTGTATGCCTGCAGCGTGGGAATATATACACGCGATTGGAGTGGGAACTCGATTCCAGGGGTGCGAGGCTCACACGCTGCCTACTACACGCGCAAGGCATTAATTTGCGCACTTTTCAATAAACAAGCCAGATGCCAGGATGAACATACCGTTCCTAGCAGCAGTGGCAGTGGGCTACCAAAGGAGGATGAGGAGGAGAGTCAGGGCCAGAATATTCACACCCAGAACCAGCCTATTCGGGATGCCTGATGACCAGGTGTATGGGAGGTACAGGTTTCCAGCACACATCATACTGGACCTGGTCAGTGAGTGGGAGGATGACCTCACATCACCCACCCTGTGCTCCCAAGCACTCAGCCCCCTGCAGAAGGTCCTGAATGTACTGCACTTCTTGGCCACTGGATCCTTTCAGCGGACAAGTGCCATAGTGGGTGGTGTGTCACAGGCCACGCAGTCACGCTGCCTACACCAGGTCTTGAACATCATCACTGCACGGCCCTCAGTCCGCAGGCACATATATCTCCCCAGGACTCATGCAGAAAGGCGGACGTGCACCCAGGAATTCTATGGTGTGGCTCAAATCCCCAAAGTGCTTGGTGCTATTGACTGCACACATGTGGCTCTACGTCCTCCCAGGGCAACAGAGCACATCTATAGAAACCGCAAGCACTGGCATTCCATCAACGTCCAAGTTGTATGCAATGGCAAGGGAATCATCACATCAGTATATGCCAACTATCCAGGGTCCACCCACGACAGCTTCATCTACAGAATGTCTACCCTATGCCGGGACCTAGAGGCTGGCCAGCATGGAGATACATGGCTGCTTGGTGAGCATGAATGCCACTCCACATGCATGCATGTCAGATACTGGGTCATGACACAACACCACTAATGATACCCATCACCACCTCCGCAGGGGACAGTGCCTACCCTATCAGCCCCCACATGATGACCCCAATCCGGAACCCCACCACGCCACCCCAGGTAAGGTACAACACAGCCCACATTGCTACACGGGGCATAGTGGAGCGCACATTCGGAGTGCTGAAGTCACGCTTTCGCTCCCTTGACCGTTCTGGCGGGCAGCTGTTATATGCTCCCCGAATAGTGTGCAGGATCATAGTGGCAGCATGTGTCCTGCACAACGTTGCAACACGCCGGGGCCTGCCCGTGGACATGGTGGTGCCCCCACATCCACAACCACATGCACGCCCGCTGCGCATGGGAGGGGAAAGGGCACGGGGGGAGGCAGCCCGTACGCAACTGGTGGCCAACTTCTTCACCTAGGAATCACAGTGCTGGCTAGTGCACACTGCTCTGGCACATGCCATCTGACAATCAATGATGACTCTACCTGACAATGTCTGCAAATTACTTGACAATGAACTGTCAGATACACATCAGCCTGAGATTGTTAACATGGAAGTGTCAATATGTGTGCACCCCTAGCTACACATACACCAGCTATGCATCACAATGCAAAGACACAACTCCATCAATCTAAAATGCATTGCCACAGGCGATTCACTACATGACAACATTGCCATGTCACCCACTCCCTTCACAGTCCCGCCACTGAGGACACCATGTCATGGTATGTGACAGCAAACAAACTGGCCATCACAACATGACACCAGTGTCACAAATAGCAGTGCCCAAAATGGAACATAGCCGCACTTGAGCAGCTAACCGCCCTGGGCCCACTACTACACACCTGTGTAAGAGTAATTTCTATCAAATTACACACCAACCCACCCTGAAGCCCACCCAAACAAGACACATTGCTTGTAATCAATGGTAGTCTCATTACCTGAATCTGCTGGTATGTCCTCACCGTCCAGGTGTACAGTGATGGCGCCATGCAAAAGTGTCAGTGCACATCTACCGACATGTAGTGTGACTCCAGAGAGTATGCCCTTGTGAAGATCTGTGTGAAATACCTGCAAAACATGAGCAACATATGTAAGTAGAGGCACATATCATACCATCATGCATAGTTAGGTGCAACAACAATGAACACTATGAATGTCTACACAGTATTGACTATGGACTGGCCAACAGCTCATGGGAGTCCAATGTCACCGTGTAATTTGCTGTCACTTGGGCACACCCTTTGCAAGCCCATGGAAAGGGAAGCAGGAGGGGTGTGGATGTCTGCTACCCAAGCATCGAAACCAAACTCAGGACAAGCCTGCATGTGCCCAGCCACAATACAGTGTATGCCCAGGTACCCACACAAGGCAACACTCTTGCAAAATAAAAATGAAAAAGAGAAAAAATGGCCATGAAAGGGCCGGCGGGGGGGGGGGGGGGCCACCTATGAGGTCCGAGGACAGGATGCACGCCACAATCCACCTGTGTGGATCATGGGAAAGGAAAACACCCCATAGGCTCGTGGCCCACACGGCTACTCTGTTGTGGGAGATGAGTCGCTATGGCTCTGCCCAGACCCTGCAGCTGACTCTGGAGGTGGGGGAGCTGCCTCAGATGATGGTGTGACAATGGGAGGCAGCCCACGCAAAGCACGAGTTTGCTCCTCCATGGCTGCAAGCAGGCGGGTCTGGTAGTTCTGGTTCTGGGTAATAATCATGCGGAGGTCCCCATGCAGTAACTCCCGGGATGACCTGACCTCCGCACGAGTTGCCTGCATCTCGGCCGAGAGCGTCCGTGTCAGACGCTCCAGCTGCTCCTCTGTCCTTCTATGGGATGAAGCCTCAAGCTCTAACAGGGTCGACCTGAGGTGACGGAGTTCTTCCCTCAGGGCTTCCCTGTGGCGCTGGGACTCCATGGAAAGTGATTCCCCCAGAGTCGCCAGTGCCGCCCGCCTGTCCATGTTGGACGCCAACATATCCTCCCTGTGTGCCTGGCAGATGGACTCTGTAGCCTGCTCCAGTCGCTCCATCAGCCTTTCTGGGGGGACAATGGAAGTGGCCACCCTATCCATGGCCTGTGCAATCATCTCGGATGATGCTGCCTGTTGGGTGGCCATACCGTAGATGGATTGCTCCCATACGGTATTGCCAGGTGGCATACGGCCACCACGTTGACGGGCACCACACCTGCCTGGGGCAAGGCGGACTGCGCCTTGCTGTGCCGGCAAGGCCTCAGGCTGCAGGACTGCATTCCCTCTCTGATCTGCAGCCCCAGGAACAGGATCAGAGATTGGGTGGTGTGGCCCTGCATCCGTAACCACCGGAGGCTGATCTGCCGACACTGACATCCCCATTGAGGCCAATGGCCTGGCTGCAGGTGGGTCGGACAGAGGAGATTCTCTCCCAAGAACACTCACCTGCGACTGCACATAGGTGTCATCCTCCGAGTCTACACCTGAATACTGCTCGGGGGAGGAACCCCCAGAGACACCCCTCGACAGCACGGCCTGCAGCACTTGTGGGTTTTCACCCACAAACACACCACGTCCCTCACTTGTGGTAGGTCGGCCCGGGTTGCCCTCCTGGGACGGCTCCACCACCACATCCCCAGCATCAACAAGTGCTTCGTCCCCTGCAAAGACATGAAAGAGAAAAATGGAAACAGGCATTAGCACCATGGCATGCAACAAGGGCTGATGAACAACATAGGCAGTAGTCCTACGACACATGTCCTACATGACTGGGAGTCCTCCTATGCATTCACCATCACTGGGTCTGTAGGGGAGGCTCAGGGCATACTATGTACTGATTGGACAGCAACGCCTGCTCACCTTGATGCCTAGCACTGCCATCACACATTGGGCGGTGATTGCCATGTCAAAGGCACATGCCATCACACACATGGCATGTGACATAGCCACCAAGTGAGGAGGGAGAGGAGGGCTACTTTTTTGGATTTCAACCACTCTGGTCCTGACATTGCATCGTCACATCAATTAGTATACATGTTGTACATGGATCTGCTAGTCCAAATTGGCAACGATGCACAGTGCCTTGTCTAGATCAACATAATGCAGTAAACATTGTGATTCCACCTCCCCAACACCTGTAACGGAATAATTTTGCATTCGTGAAGCACCGGTCAAGTAATGTTTGTAGGTGCAGCGGAGCACTGAGGGGTGGTGGGGCAGAAGGGGATGCCAGTCAACAATACTACTGGTGCTGGTGTCATTCATGTCACGCAAGTGCAGGGGTGGGTGGCACAATGAAGTGCAAGGGGGAGTGGCGGCTGGAAGTGCTGTACAAGGTAAGTAGGACTTGACGTCAAGGGCAGATGGTGTTAGGCGCAGACAAGTGCTGGGGGGGTGGCCTATAGGGGTACAGAGACAATCATGCTGTGCTGTGGGCTCGGAGGGGACAGGGGAGGTACACACTGCCTCTGGCTCGGCAAGGTCCTTTCAGATTTCTATGTGTCCTGCAGAGTTGTCACATGCCGCAGATATGTGCCCTTGGATTGGGGATCTCATCTTGGTGAGAAGGGTGAGGCGCTATTGCCTTTGGAGCATGTGGCAGGCCAGTTTGCCAGAGGATGGCCGTGATGCAGGACATTCCCTCTCTGCCACCCGGCACCTGTGGTTTGGGTTCCCAAGATCCGAGTCATGCCAGGACTCTGCATTGGCATGGGGCTTCAGACAGGTGGTCATGACCGTGGCTAAGACATCCAGTGTACCTGACATGGAGTGGAGCATGGAGTGGGCCCTGTCAGGATGGGAGTGAGCCTAAGGGGGAGCTGGATGGGGGGGACATTTTGGCAGCATGAGCCTCGACTGACACACACTTCATGGGTCGGAATACAAAGAAGGTGTGTGACAGTGGTGAGGGTGGCTTTGCCTGTGGGGTGTTGAGGGTGAGCTGGGAGGAGAGGAGAATGTGATCACTCCAGGAGAGAGGAGTGCAGAGATGGACGGAGAGGGGAAAGTCAGATGAGATCAGAGCATCAAGAGTGTGCCCTGCAGAATGAGTAGGGACAGACGGGAGTCTAGAGGGTGAGAGGGAGTTGCTGAGGTCACAGAAAGGTCACGTGGGGGCGTCAACAGGCATGCAGGTGGATGCGTACCGCACCAAGGATGAGGAATTCTGTGTCTGGGGACATGAGTGAGGAGGAGAGGTGAGGACACTCAGAAAGGAAGTAGTACATTTGACCAGTTTTCCCAGACACAGTACGCACTGTTTGGAATGTCAAGGTGTGGTGGACAGTAACCTCACACAAGCCATTCCAGAGTGGAGTAGGTCTAAGTAGGTGTGACAGTGGCAGGAATACCCTCAGGGAAGCCAAGGGCACACACCCCCTGCACAGTGGTGGCGGGCCAAGGAGAGGGTCAAGGATGCAGACAGAGCTGGCCGTCTGACATGTTTCCATGAGACCAAGGATGTCAAGGTGCATAACCTCATGTAAGTGACAGTTATCGGAGGAATGCCTGATGCAGCCGCAGTGAAAGGAGTGTAATTGTGGAGGAGGTTGACAGCCTTGTAGGACTTACGGGGAGTGCTAGAGATCAGAGGTGCCGCATGTGTAGGAGTTGGAGTGGGAGGCGGAGAAGGTTCATGGGAGGGTGCAGGGAGGCAGTGCAGGATTGATGAGGAGAGAGGAGGGGGGACAGCAGGAGAGGTAAGGAAGTTGATGAGATGTGGGTAGCATTTCTCAAGGAGATTGAGGTTGGCCTAAGGGCCTTGGACTGAGACGCTCCCATTACCATGCACATCATTAGTGGTATCTGAGGATTGGAAGGAGGCCAGGAGTACACCCCAACGGGTCCCACCTATGATGGTGGAAGAGGAGCAAGGAGAGAGGACAGGGACCATGTGAAGGGTCTATGGGACAGGCAAAGGCATGTATGAGCAGATGTCAGTGAGAGTTAGCTTAGAGTAGGCTCAGATGCACTGGTCAGCAATAGGGTGGGTCGCATTGGAGGGCAGGCTGCCCTCATTTGACTTTTGGCAAGCAGGTGTCGTGCGTAGGGCACGATGGTCTGAACTGTAGAAGTCATGGAAGATGAACCATGAAGAGCAGCATGGAGTGTGAGGGAATGGGGCTCGAAACCAGACGGTACCAAAGGACCCAGGAAGGAGGTGGATCTCAAGGCTACATCCACATTATGACTGCATGTTGGTAGGCATTTATATACAGAGGACGCATTAGCATGTGGTATCATTGCATGTCAGGCATGTGAAGATGATACTTGAATGGCTGGGGGAAAGGAGAGGAATGGTATGTAAGACATCAGATGAATAGACAGGGGAGTATGAGCAACAATGTAGTGACAAAATTACTAATCAAGGGCAACTTCCATGGTGTTGGCCCATATGTGCACTGTTGCCAGTAGGGATAGTGCTGTGGCCAGATGGTGTTGCACTGAACATACTGGATGAGGCACATGGGTGCCACTATCAACTCTGCCACACACCCCCTTGACAGGCACCCAACATGAATGCTTCACACACACAACATGCACAGGGATGATACACACATGCATGTGCACTCACCGGATGATGCCTCGTAATCAGGGAGGTCTCCCACACCTTGGAGTTGTCCCTCGGTGACGTAGGATCCAGCTACAGACTCGTGTGGTGTGAGTTCTATATCCTGTGCTGGGGACCCACCTCCAGTCACCAAGGTTGCGGCATGACTTGAGGCCAGCTTATCCTTTGCCCTGCGCTTAAGGTCATTCCAGCGCTTCTGGCAATCACTAGCTGTGCGCCTCACTACTCCAAGGGCACTTATTCTGTCAGCAATGGTCTGCCAGTGTGCCTGGCGTCTGGCATGTGTGGTCTTGGACCCTGCAACGATGACCATTTCCCTATCATGATCTGACACATACTGAACAAGTGCATTAAGTTCGGCGTCTGTGAAGCTTGGCTTCCTTGATGGGCCGGACTGTGCAGCCGTGTCTGGGGCATCAGCCTGTGCCGGACGTGCACTCTTCCTCTTGCGCTTGGAAGGGGGTGGGGATCCAGAGTGTCCTACGCCGCTGTGGACACTAGGGGCAGGAGCCGTGGTGGACTCTGTACTGGGTGTGTGTGATTGCCCACTCAGCATGGGAGTAGGTGCAGGCATTGGGGGTAGTGGGATGGGGTCAGGCCTGATCTGAGGTGCATGAACTAGGACCGACACAGTCTTGGCAGGGTGTATGAGAGGTGGGGTGGATTGAGCCACACCCTGGCTACGGGGGCCAGCAGATGACCTATCTGGCATAGATGCGCGTGCCCTGATGACACCAATGTGCACCGGTGCACGTACAGTGGACCTGCTGACCTGGATGTCAGCGATGGAATCACCCTCGGACAGGTCTGGTGCCACAATGGCCTGGTCCGACATGGGCTGATCAGGGTTGGTATCAGCCACATGACTCTCAACGGGGGGGGGGGGGGGGGGGGGGGCATGGGTGTCCCTGACTGTTCCTCCAGACTGGGGGGAACAGGGGCGCCCTGCAAGTCACAACCACGTCCCCTGTTGGATCCTCCACGGCCACCACGTGTGGCTCGGCCACCTTTGCCACCCTTACGGCTTGCACGCCTCCCAACCATGGCACTGATGGTATTGTGCGTATGGGAGTGGGTGTGCACAATTGTCCTGGGCAATTGGGTGTCAAAGGGGTTGGGTACCAGATGGTATTCGTACCCTAGTGCAGTGGCAAGGCTATATGACACCCCTGGGGAAAGATGACGGGTCACGCAACGCACAGGCACCCCAGAAAAGTAAAGGAAAGTGCACAATACCCCTCCTAGACCACGTGTGCTGATGGAAAACCCTGCACTACGCTGTGGCATCCAGTAACACAATGAACGTATGCGTGTCACACGCGGCCTAGATTGACCTCTGAAGGGGTAGGCTACACACGGGGCAAGCACAGATGTTAGATACGTGCGTGACTCACCGTCTGCCAGGTAAAAGAGCGTGAAAAAATAGCACTTTTGGTTGGCAACACCCCCGCCAAAAGAAGAGGTGTACGCTGTCTGAGGAGACAGGTCAACTGTAGAAGGGGACACTGTTTGAGGGAACAGGCCCAGGAAAACCAGTACAAGAGGAAAAAGAGAAAAGAGCTGTCAGAGGTAACAGGGAGTACGAACTGGAAACGCCGTGAAGTAAATCGCGTGTGAAACGACAAGAAGTACCGAATTCACCCACTCGCTCTCCACGAAAAGCACGTACAAGGAAATGGTGTTCAACACTACCTTTTATACAGGCCCACACGTACATCGTCACTTACGGCGTGTACGTGCTTGGCCCATTTTCACCAATCACACGCTTTGGCACTCCTGCGTGTAGGTATCTTTTCACCAATCACACGCTTTGTCACTCCTGCATGTGGATCCTTTTTCACCAATCACGCGCTTCGACACTCCAGCGTGTAGCTCAGTTTTCACCAATCACACGCTTTGTCAATCCTGCATGTGGATCCTTTTTCACCAATCACGCGCTTCGACACTCCTGCGTGTCCCTCACTTTTCACCAATCACACGCTTTGACACTGCACGTGCAGGTAACTATTGACGCACATATGCTGGTGACGGGTTTTCGCGCGATGAGTGGGGGGTTTTCAGGTGCACATTCACTCCCTATCAGGCTGTCCACGCGTTCTAACACGAAAGACCACGCTCCTGGCCAGGAGGCAAAATTTAAGTCCCCAAGAACCCTGAGCACGCTCCCACCTGCCATCGGCTGCTGCCTGACTGCCTGCTGGCCACGTGCCCCACAGTGCTGGTGGGTGGGGGTGGTGGGGGCCTGGTGGAGGGTGCCCCTGGTGGATGGGGGTTGGGGGTGGTGGGAGACATGGATGGGGGCCTGATGGCAGGTGCCCCTGCACTGCTGGGGGGTGGGGGTGGTGGGAGACATGGGTGGGGGCCTGGTGGAGGGTGCCCCTGGTGGATGGGGGTGCAGGGGGACATGATCAGGTGTGCAGGGTAGTCCACTGTTTTGTGGGCTGCCTGCAGGGGCCGGGGAGGGTGTACAGGGTACACCTGTGGGGGCCCACCCAGCCTATTCGCATGTGATGATTCCCACGCACCCCTGTGATACACGTACCCTGGCCAATCGCGTGTTGAACTTCCCGCTACCCCTGTAATACACGCACCCTGCCTGTTCGCGTGTGATGATTCCCGCGGACCCCTGTGATGTACGTTCCCTGGCCTATCGCGTGTTCTACTTCACGCGTCCCCCTGTAATACACGTTCCCTGGCCCATCGCGTGTTGAACTTCCCGCTACCCCTGTAATACACGCACCCTGCCTGTTCGCGTGTGATGATTCCCGCGTACCCCTGTGATTCACGTTCCCTGGCCTATCGCGTGTTCTACTTCACGCGTCCTCCTGTAATACACGTTCCCTGGCCCATCGCGTGTTGAACTTCCCGCTACCCCTGTAATACACGCACCCTGGCTGTTCGCGTGTGATAATTCCCGCGTACCCCTGTGATGCACGTTCCCTGGCCTATCGCGTGTTCTACTTCACGCGTCCCCCTGTAATACACGTTCCCTGGCCCATCGCGTGTTGAACTTCCCGCTACCCCTGTAATACACGCACCCTGGCTGTTCGCGTGTGATGATTCCCGCGTACCCCTGTGATGCACGTTCCCTGGCCTATCGCGTGTTCTACTTCACGCGTCCCCCTGTAATACACGTTCCCTGGCCCATCGCGTGTTGAACTTCCCGCTACCCCTGTAATACACGCACCCTGCCTGTTCGCGTGTGATGATTCCCGCGTACCCCTGTGATTCACGTTCCCTGCCTAGTCGCGTGTAGTACTTCCCGCGTACTCCTGATTTGGAGATTGCCCGCTTTGCTTTCCTTGTTTGCCTGCCCTGTGAAGTGGTCCGGGGTTAGCGCAGCCCTTAGCGATGATTTAGCGCTTTTGATGGCTTTTCCGTGCGCGAGGGCGTTCTTGGGGGCGTTACTGGCGCTGCTGCAGGCTCGCTGCGATTCTCTGCGCCACGGCTGTTTTGGGAGCTTGAAATCCATGAATACGCTGTGCGCGGAAATCTGTTTTAGCGCACGTGCCTGGCGCAGACTATCGCAGGCGCACGCTGTGCGCCAGCCGCGTGCGCTACTTGTGCGCTGGATTCTATGAATTAGCCTGCAAATGAACAATTCTTACACACTATCCTATTTTTGTGTTGCCAAAAAATAAAAGAACAAGCCTCTGGGCTAATTCTAAAATACAAATATAAAATGTACCAAACCTCCTATAAAGCTAGTAAAGCACTTGCTTCCTATTTAAAAAATCAAGAAAGGTAGAGCTACTATTTCACATATTAAAAATGATCAGGATATTAGAGTATTAGACGATAAAGCAATTCTATAAAAAAATGTATATACTTCCGAACAAGATTGCTCATTATTCAATGTTAATTCCTTCTTTGACAATATTGGCAGAGACTTTTACTCTCACTTAGACCTGAGTACCTCAGATAATCAAATGAATATACATGAAATAACTAAAGCTATTAATAATTTATGAAAAGTCAAAGCACCTTGAGCAGACCCGCTTTCTGCAGAACAATATGGTCACTTTACTTCCAAAATTGCCCCTAAGTTGGAATCGTTATTTTCATTCTTCTCTAATGTAGGCAAATCATCAGGAATGTTTGTGAAGGCCTTATTACTTCTTTTTTCAAAGACAGGAAAGGATAATGAGGATCCCAAATATTTTAGACCTATTCCCTTATAAATGTTGACGGTAAAGTTTAACAAATAGACTTTAATCTTTCCTTTCATAAATGCTGAAACCCAACCAAGTCGGATTTGTTAACGGAAGAAATGTGTCATCTAATACAAGATCACTGTTCGACATGATGCACATCATTAATAAAGACTGAAAGGGTAGCGACAACTAGGCTGCAATTGCTCTTGAAGCTAAAAAGGCTTGTGACAGGGTAGAGTGGAGTTGCTTATTTCAAGCACTGGGTGGCATGGCTGTGGTGATGGACTTATATCCTTAGTTAAAATGTTATACTCAGACCCCAGAACTTCTATTTTTATAAATTGTCAACTCTCTTCATTTGTCTCACTAAAACGTGGGACAAGACAAGGCTGCCCATTATCTCCCATGTAATATGTTTTATCACTTGAACCACTACTGGAGCATTTTAGGAATGACATACTCAGACCAGGGATCAAATGTGGGAGACACAAAGTCAAACGTGCAGCTTATGCTGATGATATACTTATATTTATGAAAAACCCTAATTTAAAACTCCCTAAATGATTACATACATATTACATACATCAGTTTCTGGTTGCAAATCAACTAGAGACAAATCAGAAATATTGTCTCTGAACTTGTATTGTCTAAAACATTAACTTGATGTGTGTGGACTTAAATGTTGCCACAATTCGATTTCGTGTCTTGGGATGGATATCTTGTCTTCAATTACTAACACAATTAAACTTAACTTGGATGCCTTACTAAGTAGGCTTAGAAACTCAGTTACATGATGGTCCCCTTTATATTTATCCTAGTGGGGCCACCTTGAAACCATTAAAATGATGCTATTAACGATAATATATTTTTTAATGGATGTTCCCGGTCCTCTTAATTCATAGATTTTCAAATCTATAAACTCTATTCTTACGAATTTCTTATGGGGCAACCGGAACAGTAAAAGAATTGCTCTTAGTAATTTGAAAAGCCCTCATGAAAATGGTGGCGTTAGACTCGCGGATTTTAAATGCCATCATAAAGCATTTGTTCTAAAGCAGGCCCAGTTATGGTTCTTAACAGATGACACTCAGGACCCTCTCACATGATTAATGGCTGGAAAAGAGAGGATTTATCCATTTAGCGTGAATGAATGAATTTATATATTTGGTCAAACCACCTTCAGATACTCTCTACCCAGCCCTACAGATAAGGGGTGTATCAGCCACGTTTACACCCTAACAATAGGCAAACAATGCCAGAAAAAGAAAAATGGAGTAAAAATACTCCCAACAAAAAGTAGGACACAGACACTTAGTAACTTGTGCCCCTGCTTTCACCAACACAGGTACATTGATATATTTGCAGCAGTAGTGCACATAGTACCACCAAAAGAAACTTCTTCTTCTGATCAGGCAGTAATAATAGTAAATATGTATATTTTAATGTGCATGAATAACTAGGTGCAAAGAAATTATTATTACAAAAACATTTCCTTTTTCCAGTTGCATCTTTTTTTATTTGCTTATAAAATACCCACATTGGGAATTGGACTTACATTTTTACTCCCTAGAAAAGAATTTTACTCCCAACTTTAAAGAATAGGGAGTAAAATACTCCCACTTAAAATCTTATCTGGAGCACTGACTCAACCCCTATTAAGGTAACCATCTCCAAGCTTAGGGAATTTCTATTTCCTCCCGTTGATAAACCGTCAACATGGATCGCAGCTTATTTATAGTGGAACAAAAACATTGCAATACATGGGAGACCTATCCTATGGAAACAATGACTCATCAAAGGCATTAAATATGTTCATCAACTATTTTCAGGCCTCTAATATATTGGGCCTCATTACAACTGAGGTGCTAAGTGCACCAACTTTACCACCATGGTGTAAACTACGTTTACACCATGGTGGATGGCGGATTTACCGCCCCATTACAAGGTGAGTGGGGCGGTAAATCCCCATTTCCTATTTTCCCTTCCCCATTCCCATTTTTGCCCCATAGGGCATAATGGGAGTGGGGAAGGCGCTAATTATGGCACCGTAAATTACGGTGCCGTAATTAGCACCAAGGTGCCTTAGCACCATGGAACTTAACGCCTGCAAAAAGCAGGCGTTAAGGTGGGAATCAGGCGTTAAGGGTTAACGGTGGCGTTAACCCTTAACGCCTGAGTTGTAATGAGGGCCATTGTCCTTTGATGAATTTGAAACTATATAGCAAATTATGATTACAACTATTGAATGCTTGTTTAAACAAGTCTTGTACCTAGTAAGTCTAGAATGCAATGTTTGCTATCAGCCTCACTACTCAAAGCAGCTAATTTAAACAGACTGATAACACACACAAGATTAGCCGGTGAAAAATGGGCATCTGAACTCCAATGGGAAGGAAAAGTGCCGGTTATTCCATGACCGGCACTTTTTCCACCCGCCAAACTATACGTTTGCCGATGGGGGAGCACTGATTTACCTCAAGCTAACAGCTGGAGGTAAATCAGGCCCACACTGGCAAAAAACAGCTGGTATTTCTGGTACTGGGATTTCTGATGCTGGTAATACTGACAATCCCGTCCATATGGGACTCCATGGAATTGGGATTTACTGCCCTTTCCGACTGCCTGTAACATCCCGGTAATACCATGATTTCAGGTGGGGGAAACAGTAGGTCAGTTTCCCGGTATCCGGCCGGAATTACCGGGGGAGATACCGGCAAACTTATAAGGGGGGCGATTATCTGTTAAGGGCTTCATTACAAGTTTGCCAGTGTGGTAACAAAGTGTCAGTACCTCCACTGCCTCCATTGTTTTGTCAGTAGCAGAATTACCACCACTTGTACCGCACTACCAAATTCCGAGTTTTGTCCGTAAAAAAGGATTCACCTCCAGGCGATGCAACAGGTAAATACTCCACTTGAAGGGCAGAAATCGTCAGATTTAGCCCAGCAGAATTATCACTCACAGTACATCTGAGAAAATCACCATGGAGTCTTTTGGACTTAAAAAATGCGCTATTACCCTACCTTACCATCACTTGTAATCCAGCGGTAATTTCGCAAGACTGAGTGGTGATAATGGTAAATGATTGCTGGAGTAATTTAGAGAAATTACCACCAAACTTGTAATTGAGCATGACGTCTCATACACTTCTTTATCAGATGGTGGTCACACAATAAAATAAGCAACTCAAAAACACACTGTGCTGGCCATTTCTTTCACAAAGAATCAAGAATCAATATTTAGATTTAAACTCCACTGGCTGCAGGACGGGTATGTATGGAATTCAGTCCTCAGACGGCCACCTTATCTACAGAGCAATACATCTGGCATCTGGACAGTCACCTAACACTATTCATTCAACATTATTTGCAATTCTAGCAGTGCTGGGAATTATACATGTCAGCAGGCACACGCTCTTCACTCAACACTCCTGCACATAATGTGTTCACACACTAAAAGTGGTGCTCACCAAGTTGGATCTAATGTTGTTGCAACCAGCCTACACCCTTTGCTAAACCACATGCGTGTCTGCATTTCCCTGGCAGCCACGCCCATGCAATTACCTGCAATTATTGAAATGTCCAAATAACTTTAAGAATGAAATATTGAACCACTGTGTAGAAGCGAATTAATTAAATCAGAGGTGCGCATTTATTTTTGGCAATCGCTATGCAATGCCTGGACCATATAGTGAGTTAACTGCTTGTTCATATGCTTGCTGGCTTGCACATAGTGTGAGAAAAACCAATGCGTTCCCAAAGTAAAAACGGTCCATTGTGGAATGTTATCTCATTGCGACTCATGCTCCATAGCGGCTACCTGCCTTACCTTCAAAGAGACCAATTCAATCTATGTTACCAATGTTTGAATGGTATGATATGATATTTATAACACGCTTAATACCCAGAGGTTTCTAAGCGCAGACCCGGGTATCAAACCTGCGTTGCTCTGTGTTATCTTGCTTCCAAGGCGAGCACGTTGCCCCTGAGCTATCCTCCGGAGACTGCAATCGCTATGCAGTTTTTTAAGCACTGAAAACAAAAATTGTTGGGTAAACAATATATTTTTTCAGCCACTATCTAAAGCATTCCACACATATTCTAGGACTGGAGTTTGTTTATATAATTCACCAATCCTAAAATATGTTGGCAAGGGTGTTTAGTGGGTGAAAACAAATTTCATTTACCCAACTATTTTCGTTTTCAGCGGCGAAAACACATAGACACGCTGCAATGGTCACTTTTATTTCAATGTGGTTAATGTTCGATAATGCATGCAAATCATTGTAATTTAGACACCTACATTTACCTTTTTTGGTGTCCTTTGACCCATTAGGGGTTCTGAACCGTAGTGTCCCACAGCGGTTGGTGCAATGTGGTACTGGCAGGTTGTCTTATGGCACTGTCGATGTTGTTGCCTTGATAATCTCAGGTTCAAAGCTCATGATTTGAAATTGAACTTTCTAAAAATGTCATATAGTTGAGTGGGGTCAACAAAATATTCTCAACACAAAATACTAAGGAAAACGGATTTTGCTCAACACAAAGAGCTCCTCCTCGGGCAAAACCCGAGCAAAAATCAATCCTAGGAAGGTTGTTCCTCAACAGTTGCACCAGTCCAAAGGTTTAGTTTAGTTTAGTTTATTATTTGTATAGCGCGCCAAACCCTGGAGTATCAGGGCGCAAACAGACAAGGATATGCTCAACTTGGTTACAGGTACATAGAAATCAGATGAAGGTGCAGAGATGCGCTGAGCTTGGTTACAGATATGCTCGGCTAATTGCAAGTACAGGAAAAGGCAGGAAGTGTAGACATAGACATCAGCAATATTACAGCAAGCAGATATGAACAAGGGGAGATCAAGGACAGGGGAGCAAGGAGCATGCTCCTGTTCGCGTAATATAAAGTTATATACAGTAATGTACAATGTGACAAGTGGACTAGTTAGCTGTCGTTGGGGAGAGATCAAGGACAGGGGAGCAAGGAGCATGCTCCTGTTCACGTAATATATAGTTATATACAGTAATGTACAATGTGACAAGTGGACTAGTTAGCTGTCGTTGGGGAGAGATCAAGGACAGGGGAGCGAGGAGCATGCTCCTGTTCACGTAATATATAGTTATATACAGTAATGTACAATGTGACAAGTGGACTAGTTAGCTGTCGTTGGCTCTCAGCCACCTAGTGAGGTTTTGTCTAAATTTTGCGAAAGGCTGAGGTTCTCTGACATCATGCGGGAGGGAGTTCCATAACTGCGCAGCCTTGACCGGGAAGCTATTTCCTCCTATAGTGGCAAGTTTGAAACGCGGGACTTGGAGGCAGTTTGCGTTGGCTATTCTGGTAGGTCTGGAAGAAGTCCTTTTGCGTAATCTATCCATGAGGTAAGGTGGAGCTTGGTTGTTGATACATTTGTGGGTGAGGGAAGCGATTTTGAGATGAATTTTGTCTATGGTGGCGAGCCATTTGTATTCTCTTCTTGTCGAGGATATATGCTCGTTTCTATTAATCTTGAGTGCTGCTCTCAAGGCATTATTCTGGAGCACTTGAATTTTGTGGATGGTCTGTTTATTAGCTCCAATGTAAAGTCCATTACAATAGTCTAATTTGGACAGTATCAAGGCTCTGGCAAGTGTAATGCAACTATCTGTGGAGAGGAATTGTTTGCTCGCTCTGATAAGTTTGCATGTATATGCGGTGGCAGAAGCTAGAGAGTTAACTTGTTTGGTAAAGTTCATGGTGGCGTCTAGGTAGAATCCTAAGGTTTTTACTTCATGAGCTACTTTTATGTTGTTCCCATCAATAATGAAGTTGTCGTAATCGGGGCTGAGTTTGGATATATAGGTAGTGGTGCCCAGGATGATAAGCTCAGTTTTATCATCGTTCAGGCATAGGCCGTGTGTGGCCATCCATGCCTGAACGATGCTATAGATCCTGTTCACTAGGGCCAGGTCCTTGGCGTAGTCTCCTGAGAGCGGGAGGAGGATCTGGGTATCGTCTGCGTAGTTAGTGTAGGCGATACCCAGATGATCCATTTCATCAAAGAGAGGCTTCGTGAAGACATTGTAGAGGGTGGGTGACACACAAGACCCTTGTGGAACACCGCATGTTATAGGGATTGGATCTGCTGAGGCTGATGGAGCGAAGACTCTCATGGTCCGATTACTCAGGAATGACTTGATCCAAATTATGGCCTCTTTTGAGAAGTGGGCTGCCGAGTCGAGGTGACTACAGAGGACTGTGTGGTCCACTAAGTCGAATGCCGCTGATAGGTCCAGGAGGAGAAGTAGGGCCGCTTGGCCATTGTCTCTGCAATCGTCTATTTGGGCCTTAAGATCTATTAACGCTGTCTCGGTCCCATGTTGCGGGCGGAATCCTGATTGACGGATTCCAAGTAGGTGGTTAGACTCTAGGAAGCTTTGAATTTGCAAGTAAGCCACTTTATCTAAAATTTTTAGGAGAAAGGGCACAGTCGTGATGGGCCTGAAGTTAGTCGGAATGGTAGGGTCAAGGGTTTGCTTCTTTAGTAGTGGCAGTACCCAGGACTCTTTTAGGTTGATCGGTACTGAACCTGAGGTGAAGGAAGAGTTGATTAGTTTGGTTATAAATGGCGACAGTTCTCTCGCAGCATCCTTGATGAGTTGTGCTGGGCATTGGTCGCCTTTGCAGTTAGACGGTTTGAGTCCCAGGATGACCTTTTCTACCTCTATGGGCGATACCTTAGAGAAGCAGAAGCGGGTTCCCAACTTGGGCTGTGGCGGTGGCGCTGAGCTCTGAGGGATGTGTGGTGTTAGTGATGCCTTCTTGATGGCAATTTTGGTTTGTAGGTTTGCTACCTTGTTTGTTAAAGCAAGTTGTATGCTAGAGCACCATTTTTTATCCTTGGTGCAGTTTTCTTGGGGTACAATGGGTGTTTCCAATTCTTTCAGAATGCTGAACAGTTCTTTGACACTAGATTTTGAGTTGGATATTCTAGTATTATAGGTTTCTTGTTTGGCTAATAATATTTCTTTCTTGTGTTGGGAGGAGGCTTTGGAGAGGTTGAGTTTATTTTTGACTGATGGGGAAAGTCTCCAAATAGTTTCAAGTTTTCTTTTGGCCAGCCTAAGATTTTTTAGGTGGGGCGTGAACCAAGAATTGAGGTGTTTTTTAGGTTTGCTATTTCTAAGTTTGAGCGGGGCTATGTGATCCAGGGCTGAGGACATGGCTGCATTATAATGTTCGACTAACAGATTGGGGTACATGCAGTCGGGTAGTGAGTTTAATTTAGGTATTATAACGGGCATTAGATTTTCTACTGTCATTAGTTTTTTATTTCTCGTTGGCAAGGGTGGGGCAAGTGAGGACGGGGCAGTGACCCGGTGGGTTGTCACTGAGAATAATAGCAGGTGGTGGTCAGTCCAGATCTGCGGTACAGAATCCGTAATATTTACTTTGCAATTATGTTCTGCTATCCAATCAAGGTCTCATTATTAAGTTACCAAGAATTCAGGATATCTCCCTGGTACTCAGTATTTGTGGTTCTTTCGACCAAACATGTTATCCGGCTTGTCTCTTCACTGATTTGTCCTGTATACTCTGTGGACATCCCTGTGTATCTGCCTTGCTCAATGTAAACAGCTGGAGCTTTGCTTTTTCTGGTACAGAGTCAACTGGATACCTGCCCCAATTTCCTTAAAGAGGCTTAGAAGGGCCTTCCCACCTTCCATCCAATGTGATCCTGATCTCTACCCTTGATACATCCACCCTACTCCTATGCCGGATCTGGCCCTCCTTGACGCCACACTGCGTGATCGTTCCTCCTGCCACTGTGGGTCCAGCCCCATTGTATCTGGGTCTCACCCCTACCCACTGTCTTGGGACAATGCTTATTTTCCCATTCCTTCCTGGTCTTTTTTTTATCTAGTTGCTAGTTAGCAATGGATTCCTTCTGCTTTCCAGCTTCCTCCTCTGGTTTAATTTCTACCACCTCCTGATACTCCCCTCCTGACACATGCTGATTTTCATTTCCTACCACCTGCCAACATTCTTCTCATGCCACCTCCTGATTTTCTCCTTCTGCCACCTCCCACCACCGCTTGATACTCTCCCCTGCAACCTTCTGATGTTCCTTATTCCCCTTTTGTCTCCAGACTTTCTCCAAACATTTCTTGTGACTTCCTCCAAACATCCACACCACTCTTTACGGGGCCATGGTCTAAATAGCCTGAAGTTCTGTCCTCCTTGGTTGGGCTTGGATTGAATGGCCGCACTAGTGAGGCCGTGATTGTGTGTGGATTTTAATTGGCTTCCCTAATGACGACCCTTAGATTAGATGTGATAGAAAGGTCATGTGCAGTAAGCGGACCTCAGCTTTAAAAGATGTGTCCACGAACCTAGAATGAACAGTGCGTGCTTTCACACATGTGTGCAAGTATTCAGCTCCGGCTGCTTCTATGCACTGTTAGTGTTTGTGGGGCATTATCTGATGGAACAATGATGTCATGAAACCTGTATTTCTTTGCCCATGGATGTTTCTTCGAGGGACGTGGGTGGACTGCATTGGGGAACCCCGGAACCTTTCCAAACAAATATACATCTCTTAAAGGGGCAGTGGCATTTTTGTTCTACATGTGGTGGTCCTCTGCCTAATGGCAGGGGCTAAGTGTGGGTGATCAGTTCACTGGCTTGGCGAGACACGCAGCCTCCTTAATCCCTGCACTTGTCCCCAAAATAAGATAGAGAACTTTGTTTGTGGAACCCCTTCTAAAAACTAATTATTTTGATGTATCTGGCAAATGCTTCCTCCCACAAGTTAGGAGAAAGTTGCAAAGTAGTTTGCTGAAGATGCTTTTCGTGTAAATCTAGCTTCTCGGGATCCACCCTTGGCTCATTGCAGTCAGGGTGTTATGGGATTGGCTTCTTTACAGCTTTGCGAATGGAACCAATTATTTAGCCTGCCAGGCTCCTAGAAAGGCCATATGGGGGCCCACCCTTAAAACTGCTTTGGTTTAAAGAGTCCCCCCATTGTGAGACAAGATCTCACAATGGAGTTACTCCAGTATCCTTTCTAGCGATAAAAAGATGTTCCAGGATGTGACTGCGTATGCCAGGAACAGTATGGCTCCTTGCCTTACCATTGGATCCATGGGTCAGATAAGCCACCTGTTAATTCCTGTTGTCGGGTGCCCCCTGCAGATGTGCCTTGTAGCTGTGGTACACCGGCCACTCTGGTTGGAATGGTGCGATAATGTGCTAGCCCAGAGGAAGACCAGATGTTGCTCTCCTCAAAAGCCATAACCTAGCCAATCAATGCACTGATCAGGAAATAGAGAAACGTTGAAACCAAACACTATTGACATTAGACAACTCCATTTTAGGATTGGATTTTCCCATTTGCAGCCATTGTCTTTAATTCCATAGGCTAGTAAAAACCCGGTGCCCTGCCCCGACCACGCTTGATATCTTGAAGTTGGAAGGCTGATTATCTTTGTTCCAATATCTTGGTGAAGCTGAATCACATGGATCCATGTAACCTCCAAGAACAATAAATCATGTCTGTGGGGTCTATGAGCCCTAACCAAGAAAGCCTTAGGGTGTCCACTAGGCCTTCACCACCCACAGGACAAAGGTGTCTCTGGCAAGAGTCAGTATGAAGGTATACCGCGGGACCCAGTGCCTGATGTGAGCTTGACAGCTGCCCACCAGGACTGGCTCAAGTCCTAGGGCCTCATTACAAATCAGGCTGTCCGGAAATAACGGTGGCGGTAAACCCGCCGCCACCGTTGTTTCCGGACCACCTGATCCCGACTCCTGCAGGCGGGAGGTGATGTTCCCGCCAGGTTTGACCTGGCGGGTTTAACACCACCCGCCTGCAGGCGGACGAGGAAACACCGGCAGCATCACGAGATGCTGCCGGTGTTTCCATGATCCCCATTCAATGGGAATGGGGATTAACAGCATTCCGCCTCTGTGATTCCCGGGAAACCGGGGTTATAATGCCCCGGTAATTCCGGGAATCACAGAGGCAGAATGGTAATACAAGTCCGGCGGTAACCAGGCAGTTTTACCGCCTCGGTTACCGCCGGACTCGTAATGAGGCCCCTAGTGTGCTAAGGGCCCCCGGCCACACTTTAACAGTTTCTTCAACACTTTCTCAGTTCCATAAGCTTTAACCAGTCTTGGAATGTTACAGGTGCCCTGACGTAAACCCCCATTAGACAGCTAAGAATATCCCTTTCCATGCTGGGGTATTACTCTTGCTTTTTTGCTCATTTAATATTCCATTATCTCTTAATTTCTTGCATTGTGCTGCTTGTGCTTTCTGCAGCCGTTAGCAGCTCTTGTGGTAGTAACAACCGAATTTAGCCCCTGCCACTGAAAGACTCACCTCTGTTTGTAAATGGCTTTGTTTTGGTGTTGTGGAAGCTGGGGTATAGCGCAAGAAATCATGCTCTCTTCTTCTGCTCGCATTTGGCCACTAACATCCTCAAATAAATGGAATCGTTTGTCCAGAATGATACAAAGTTATAGCTAGGTTGATAACATGTCAGATTTTGACTTTTGGAATGCTATACTCATGTCGAAGGTATAATAGATGCAGTCTGATGGAGTATTGTATCAAGATTGATGACATGCTGTACTCTGGCTAATGGAATGCCACACCAAGCCTGTGGAATGTTATATCTCAGTTTATGAAATGTTATACCCACGCCAAAAGAATGAAACCCAGAACAATAAACTCACATGCACACTTTACTTGCTCACTCACTTATTGCCACACTCACAAGCTTTTACTCACTCAGACATCCTCTGCCCATATGCCACTGAAATGTGCACTAGATCTAGGCAATGATGTTTGTTTTTGTGCTATTAATCAGTGGTTTGTGTATCCTGCTGTAGTTTAAAGCAGTCCTCGAGATCCTTTGAAGTCTATGAAATGGTGAATGAACCAGAAGCATGTACCACTGATGTCATTCTTTTCCGAACGAAGAAAAGAATATTAATGAAGCTCACAAAATAATATGGATGCTCGAAGGCAATATTGCTTTTTACTTCTGTATTGCCCTACTATTTAATTTATTAGTATCATTTGGTTTCCACAAATCTTATATAAAAACAAACCGCATACAACTCTTAACACATTGAGAATCTCTTCTCTTGGTTCATCGCTGACTCCATTTTGGACAGCCGCAGTCGATTAAGGTTAAAATAACCAAACTCAAGAGCGAGTAATAAGCATAAGATTATTTCCAATTCACTGTTTGATATTTGATTGATTCCTAGGTTGCAATCCAGTCTCTTCCTATTCGATCTTATACATGTCATTTATTCATGCATGTCAATTAGGTTCCTTACACGTATAATCCTAATCATGTGACAGACCTATCAAATCCATCTCAGGCACAATTACAGCTTATTCCTTCAATAAGGACCCGTCTAACTCAAGGAGGAAATACAGTGAAGAACCTACACCAAATACGTAGAAGCGCTAGAGTCAAGGAACTGCCTTCCCTACTCAGCATATATTTTCCGCTGCAACCCTGGGAGTTCCCTGCTCATGAACCTCCAGAAGTGGGTGGGGGGCTGCCCCAGTGAAGTCAGAAGTGAAATGGGGATCCATAGGTATCGGTTACACTGGGTTGAAACTACACCAAGATCTCATTTCTAGGACCACTGATGTAGGTGTGAGAAACCAGGTGTCTCACCTGCTAGTCCCTGGGGGTCCCTCTCTCTGGTGGCCAGGGCGCAGCCATCATCTTTGGATCCAGACCCTGGGGGTGGACCAGTGCAGGAGGATCACCTGGGTGAGGGGTCTTCGGGTAGTGGGAATGGGCCACTGGATCGTGAGATGCAGTATCCCCCCTGTAACACCTTTACCCCATCCTACCAGGTAGGATACTCGGGAACTTTACCTCCCACCCGTCCCTACACAAACACTTTCACACAGACAACCCGCTGGGGGAAAAACAGACTCATACCCGAGCATTGTACCTGACATGTCCCACTACTATGGTCAGGCAAAGTCAAGCAATTACTGTTAACCACTCACACCTGACTTCCATGCCTAAGCTTCCCCACACGGATAAAAGGCTGAGCATGAGAGCACATTCTGAGCGAGGCAAAGCACACAAAGGAACATTGTTTTCCAGACGGCATCTGAACGAAGGGAGAAAGGCGGCCAACCGAGAAGGGAGAGCAAGGAGGGAGATACCTTTGACCTGTACAGCAACAAACCATTACTTTCCAGAAACCTTCCAATTACATTTTGTAAGGCCAGGAAACTAGGCTGAAGAATCCTGCATTGTGTATCGGAGATACCCAGGGCCCTCCTGCATGACTAGTCAAATCGGGGAGGAGCAGCAAGACCGGTCTGTGTTGAAGTCAAGGTTGGCAATAGGTTTATTAGTGTAGGTTTATTAGTGTAGGCCATTTAATTTTGACAGAGACTCCACTAGGACTACGTTAGTATTATTATTTGATGGTCGTAGCTTGCTCCCATTCTTAGAATTAGCGTTAGATGGGTGTTCAACCAACCCATTAAAGTTCAATAAACACCCTTGAACTGTGATCACTTGTGTCTGTCTTCACTATTTAATACCATGCCTTCCTTACATTGGGAAGCTCAGCGATTCATTCTCTCCTCGATCAGAATTGTGTTTTGTATATTAGTCAGACATGTATCTGAACATTCCTTCTCTTAGAATACATTATGATCCACATTTATTGAAAGGGTGGTCTCTCTTTGGTGTGTGTTCTTCCTCCCCCTCCCTCCCACAGCGCTACTGAGCTTGTAGACTTGACATGTATCTGTGTAAGGAACCGTACAGTGGATGTGCTGTGGTGCACTCCAGCCCGGCCCCCAGCAACCACAGGTTGCTATTACACTTCTAGATGTTTGCTCTGCTCGGACACATATCACATGTCACGAATAATACCGGAAAACCTCTTCTAAGTGTTGGCAAACGGAGGAGTATCCAAACACGTGGCTTGTGGACATTCTCTTTGAAGGCATCCTGCCAGACATGTACTATATTCACATCGCTCTGCACGAACGGGGTGACAGTTTACACATGAGAAGAAGCACTTGGTCATCAGAAATATCACATTAGCTCAGCAGCTGACGTTATGAGGCCACAGATCGTGAGATTTATACTTGGTACTCTAAATAAAATCATCCTGCAGGTAGGGAACACCATTTGCGGGCAGAAAATAAGTGTGAGGTTAAAACCATCCAATATGTTTATTTTGGATAACATATTCATCAAACACATAGTAAATTATAATTGAATTCCTACCAATAAGAACAATATAGAAATTGAAAGACATTGAAAAACACATTGGCCCTCATTGCAAGTGTGGCGATATTCAGGTGGTAAATCCACCAGAATACCGCCAAATGTAATTACTGTTACTTGTAATGAGGCCCAATTTTCATTAGTTCTAATAAATAATAACAACATTAATTGTGTATGCATGGGATAGGTATTTACAAGGCATTGCCTTACTAAGGGGACTACATGGCCATACAATGGCCAATCTGGGGAATTTGGTGATGCGATTACCTGGGCACACGATAGCAGTGCCTGCCAAATGCCTTTCTAAGAGCAATACACAAGGCAAACATTTTGAATGTGTTAATGCTTCTTTTTAACAGAACTTCAGTGCAAGGAACAGGTATAAATCAAGTGGCTGAAGGAATAGTTGGTGGAGACATTTGTATTACACCACTACCAGAGAGAACAACTACAATATAACACCAAGGTCAAGAATCTTGGATGTGTGTGGCAATCGAACCTTAGCAGTGAGGCCTAGGTGGGGGCTAAAGTCAAAGCCGTTTTCTACGCAATTTGGCTGCTGCGTAACGTACTCCCGTTCATCCCAGTTGAAGACCATGCAGTAGTGGTGGGTGCCATGACTAGCCCCCAGCTGTACTACTGCAATAGTCTGTTGGCAGGAGTTCCAGCTAAGCAGCTAGCCAGACTAAATAGAACCCAAAATGCAGCAGTTAGGTTAGTCAGACAGCTGAATAGAAAGGATTATATATCTGCTATTGATGTCGGTGCCATGGTCTAACCTGATCTCTGGGGGAGACAGAAGATTCAGTGTGTTTGGTCCGAAATTTTGGAACCAACTACCATTAGAGATTAGATCTTCTGAATCCCTAATACTTTTTAGGAAGAGCCTGAAAACGTTTCTTTTCAGATAGAATGCTTTCATTATACAAAGTGCATATTGAACTGATGCTCTGAATGTCCACCCATTAGTTTACATGAGCACCCATATATAGTTGATTCTGTTTGGTGTGCATTAGAAATGCTCAAATCAAATCAAATCAAACCACATCTACAGCTGCAATTAAGCCATTAACCCTCAGGGACTGCTTAGAAATAATACTGGTAGGCCAACGGTGGATGGTACTGCTTGATAGAGCTAACTTAAAGAGATCCCAGGTGGATGTGTTCTGGGCGGGGAGGCAGGTCATGGGTGGGAATGCCCATAGAGATTAGTATGATTATGAGCAGCTACTGGGTGGGTAAATAATTAAATAACACCCACAAGCTGTGTGTCTCTCCTCACATGTCATCTTCCTCCTATCTACACTGCAGCACAATAGTCTGAGATTATAGGTGGGGATTAGGTGCTACCTAATAGCTAAAACTAAAAAGGCACACTTTTTTCAAATATATAGGCAACAATTCCTGCCCCAGGGCAAATGTCAAAATAAATGTCCTTTGTGCAAGTGCAGAAGTGTGCTGGGTTTACAGTACTTTCCCGTGTAATTCAAGATGTAAACATATGCCCTAAGCCTCTAATGGGGTTAAGGATGGAAGGGGCAAGATGTTATCAGTGCCAAAAGGTATGCTCACTGTGATGCTGGAAATACATTGGAGGGACAGGGCCCTTGTCCTTTACTGCTTTTTATCGTGTGGTCTGAATGTTTTCCGTGCAGGAGTTCATGTGGGACTCCTGGCGGTGCAGCTCTCTCTCTTTTGGTTTGGTGAACAGACCCATGGGATACCCTTATGGCACCCATGGGTAGGGGTACAACCCTGTGCCCCTAGTGTATGTTTTTGGACACCTGTGTGTGACTCACAGAGCAGGGTACGGGCTGGTGGCAGCTCCGTGCTGAAATGACTGGTGCCCTGAGCGTCCTCCATTTTCGGATGCCCAGGCCCTGTCATTGGGAATCAGTACACTCCAGATGGAGACAAAATGGCCCCCATGGCCTCTTGCCTTCGATCACCTGTTACCTTGATCTTCCCGAAGTCCCGGGAAGCCCTGCCTCTGTCCCTTCCCCCTGACTGGCTGTTGGGTGGAAGTTCCGTATATGGTAGTGTGGGGGAAGTGCCGACCAGACTGGCTGGAGCCTTCTCAACGACCGTATGTTGTGGGTACGCCTGTGGGTGGGACCTGGGTGAATGGAGTGTGTGACGAATATATACATTCTATGTGTGGCTGTAATATCTGGTGTTTGACACAATGGTTGAGACAGCCCTGCCCGAAACCGGTATGAAAGCAGCTTGGAATGTTGAATGGCTCGGTACTTGTCCCAATACACATAACTTGTTGCGAATGTCTGGAGAGAAGTGAATGGCCTGAATACCTTGTGTGCCTCATTGGCTGCCTGCCTGCATGAATTCCGTAGTCGTGATTGGATGCTTGAGTGTGACCCAGCAGAATGAATGGGAGATCAACAGTATATCTGGGGACCTCTCACTGCTAGGAATCGTGTTCAGAAGCTGAAGTCCACTACGACGAGTAACTGGAGTAACTGAAGCTTGATTCTGAAGCCCTTCTGGCCGAGAAGAATTGCTGTTGCTCTCCTTCGCAATCTGAAAGCTGCTGTGCTTCAAGAACTGACCCAGAGAGGAACTGGTAAGGCGCCCTCTTCCCGAGCTACGAGGGACCGTCAATCGTGCACAGCTGATCTTTGCCTAAGCTCCCTGGTAGGCAGACTTTTGACAGGCTGCTGACCCGATACAGGGACTGCTGCGGAACTCCAAGGAGAAGCGCCCGGACTGTTGTCCGCCACTGTCAACGACCGCCGTCACCGACTGGAGCCACCATGCTCCCATTGCCTAAGAACTTCATTGATCCAAGGACGCTCTCATCCGCATCGTCACCGCTGTATCCTGCTGGAGAAGGCCTGACCGTCGACGCGCAGAGGAGCATCCACCGGTGGGTTTCCCGCCACCCAAAGACCACAGAGACACCGACGACTCGACGCCCTTGCTGGGCCACAGTTCTTCAACTCTTTGCGGTCCAGAACTATCGACACCGAGGTGCCCCGCACGCCTCTTCCTTGCAGGACGTTCACGCTTCCCTGTCAATGAGCACCACTAGGAACGATGCGGCCACTTCACCGTCGTAGCTCGACCTGTTCTCCATCGGACGTTCAACGACCCGTGACTCCTGCCTGAAAGGGAGGACACTCAAGAAGGGTTGTCGATTTCCCCGACGAGGAACGCTACAACGCCAGGTACTTTAGGGTTGCAGAACTATTGGAAAGTCCAGTGGGAACAATATATGGACTGGGCTTGTATCTTTCTCCTACAGGTTGCCCAGGTGGGGGGATATCCACACAGAGCTGTGTTTAACGGTAGTTATCAGTATTCTGCCTATTGATTAACCATCTTGCTTTCCTTCCTCTCTCTACTGCTGGTTTCCTCTTTATTTTGATCTGTGTGTCATTCTGACTGTATGCACTTTAATAAGATCTGATAACGTTAGTGGTACCACTTTAAAATTGTACATATTTATCATTGCTGATTTTCGGAGTACAAAGTGAGTTATCGTGATATTGTAAATACCTTTGAACATTAATTATATAAAGACTGTGTTGTAACTGATACAGTGTGTGGACATTCCTTTGTGGGTGCTTGGGGACTACACTGTACTTAAGAACCAGCTCGCATTACCTCCTGAGAAGCTAGGCCTTGATTGCTCGACTTCATTACCATAATAGAGAATCTTGGCAGGGGTCTCTGTGCCTCCCCTCTACCATACAGAGAGCACAAGTGCAGACCCCCCCCTCCGGTCTTTACAGCTGGTGGCAGCGGTGGGATGCTTATGGTTTTAAGACTCCGTGTATAACCGTGCCACTTACGAAGGATATCTGTACTTTATTAAATTGAGGTTTAGTTGTGTACAAGATAACTGCATTACAAGCAATGAAATCTATTGCGAATGGTAAATTGACTCGGATGAGCTTAGAGGCTCTCCAGAGTGCTTGTGAAGCCAGGGAATTAGACTTTGTGGATAAGTCTAGGGCTGAGCTGATAGCTGCCCTGGTGGACTACCAGATCGATTATGAATCTCTTGAAGGGGGGGATGCAACCAATGAGGACTCTACCCCGGGAGTTGTCGCCGAAACTGATTCTGGGAATGCCATCCTTCCTGCTGCCTCTGTTCCGAACCCCAGCAATTCTTTAGAGCTTGAGTTATTGAGGATAAAGTTAGCCTTTGAATATCGCAAGTTGGAACTAGATGCTGAGCTTAAGAAAGAGGAGTTGGCACAGCAAGTGGAGCTCAAGAACCGGGATCTTAAGCTAAAAGATAGGGATCTTGAACTCAAAGATAAGGACCTCGAACTCAAGAACCGGGACACTGATGTCAGCGAATCCAGCTAGAGAAAGCTCGAGTGGAGACTTCAGCAAAACCAGTTGAGAGTGTCAGGTCCCCAGCAACCAAGTTTATGAAAGACATGGTTGGTGTGTATGCAGAGGGTTCTGATCTCCTCCAATGGATTGAAGTGTTTGAAATGGCTTGTGCAATTCACGATGTTGATAAGAGAGATTGGGCTAAGTGTTTGTTAAGCAGAGTGCCTCAAACTGGATATGACTGTATTCTGAAACTGAGCGTGGAAGAAAGGGGTCAGTATGAGTGCATGAAGTCTGCCTTAATCGCCAAGTGTGGCAAAATGCCTACCCAATATCTTAAACGATTCATGGATTTTAAGAAATGAGAGAATGTGTGTTCTGTAGCCTTGATGGTCGTGCAGATTATGTGATACCTCCGTCCCCAACTACCCCACAGGCAGAATGTAACCACTGCCTGTGGAGTCTTTGCGGCCACAGGTGAGTGGTAGGTCGTCGAGGTGGAACCGGGAATTGCAACCGGGAACTGCCGAAGAGACCCCTTGAGCGCTGCAAGGCAATGGGTAAGTAATCAAGCAGTGCAAAATAGGCAAGTGAATATAATTTCCTGTGGAGTCTTTGCGGCCACAGGTGAGTGGTAGGTCGTCGAGGTGGAACCGGGAATTGCAACCGGGAACTGCCGAAGAGACCCCTTGAGTGCTGCAAGGCAATGGGTAAGTAATCAACAGTGCAAAATAGGCAAGTGAATATAAATGAATATACAGGCAATAGAAACACTGCTTACCTAAGGCTGTGTAAGCTAGCACGAATGGGAAACGGGACTTGGCACCAGATAGGAAACGTGAAGGCGTCTTAAATGATAACCAATGGACCGGGTTATGTTGCAGTCCGGTAGAACCCAATCAAGTGGAAACACACACCAGAACCAACAAGAGTAGGTTCCTGTGGTGTCCGTTGAAGCAGAATCCGTAGGGAAAACAATAAGAAAAGTCCGGATCAAAATATAGGGGAAAAGCAATCCAAAAGGGTCCGAGGCGTCGTAGCAATTCAGGGGCAGAGTCCAGAAACCAATCCAAAGAAGATATCCGTAGTCGTAAGTTCCAAAGTAACCAGTAGAATCCAAAGCGCCACGCAGTACTTGAATAAGCAGCTGAGAAGCACCATTTCCGAGTTCTCAGCGGGCTTTATACAAAATAGCAGTCACATGACAGGTCCATGAAGCCACGGTCGACGTGCACTAGAGTCACGTGATACTGGTTGCTGGTCACGTGATACTGGTTGCTGTTCACGTGACAACTAGTCCGTTTTGCCGTGGCGGTTGTGACGATAGCGGCGCCAGAGGAAAGGGTACCTCCATTTCAGTTGCCAGAGGAGAGAGGGTCGATAAACGCCTGAAGTACCAAGCAAACTGGTAGGGAACTGTTGCCTTTGCCTGAGGCTTCGTGTGCGAGCCAGAGAATGATGGGTTGCGAGTGGCTGCGGGTTGTTCTGCGCATCAGTGTGAACCCTGGTGGACGTGACAATGTGTCTTGGGTTGACTGGGTGAGTGCTGTGCACATGAACATGATGGGGTGGATTGATGGTTACAAAGTGAAAATGTTTGTTGAATTGTCTCACCTCTTGTTTTTTGAGCACTTTTCGGAAGCCTGTTCACCAGAGCTGCATCAGTATGTTGCTGACCAGAACATTTTGGACCCCTTTAAGCTGGCTAGGTTGGCTTACAAGTGGGTCTCCCACCGGGTGTGCCCTAAGGACTCCAGTGGGAAGGACAAAGAAAAGGGGGCCTCTCAGAAAGCTGAGGAGTCCCAAAAGCAGTCACAGTCGGGTAAACCAAAACCCTCCTCTCCGAAGACCCAAAAACCTAGTGGGGATAAGTCTGTTTTGGGTGGGAGTAAGAGTAGTGGTCCGCCTGCTGCAAAGCAGGGTCCCAGTGGTTCCAGTACTGTACCCCACACGCCCGGCACATGTTGGGATTGTGGGGCTCTGGATCACCGACGGGGTGACCCCAAGTGTAAGGGTAAGGCACTTGGAGTCCAGGCTGTCAGCCTGACCTATCCCTTCTCCGTACTGGAGGTGGAGGCCACCGTCCTCCCCTCCTCTACTGGGATCACCCTTGGTGCTCCCGTAGAGATTTCCTTAGTGTCCCTTGGGGCCTGGGACCAGTACGCAAAAGTACTGGCGACTATCCCGCAAAACACTTGTAGGTTTTTGCTAAGTGTCCTCTTGAATGGCCAGCCTTCTACTGGTTTGAGAGACACTGGGGCAAGCAAAGCATGACAGTGGTGGACAGGACCCTGCTTAAACCAGAGGACTATGTAGGTGCTCCTCTGAGAACCACCAGGTTAGCTGGTGGGCCTCCCGAATTATCGCCTGTAGCCTTAGTCAACATTACGATTGGAGACAAGACAGCAAAACTTCCAGTCCTGGTTCAGGACAACGTGCCTGCAAACATTTTGTTGGGAAACTATTTGGTCAAATTGGGGATGATCACTGGATGGTCTACCCATGGCTGCTGTGGCAGTCACCCGATTGCAGGTCACACAGGGTCCACCTGCGAGCCCGGTACCCTTGCCGATGGGGAAACCCAAGGCACGAAAGAAACAGAGGAGTAAGAAGGCCGCCCCTGTGGAGGGAGCCCCTGCTCTTCCCACTGTTTCGACAGCACCCATTGGGATCCATGCTCCAGACAGGTTGGGTCCAGTGATAAATCCCGTCTCAACTCCTGTGGGAGACGAGCCAGAAGACTTTCCTGTGGGAGAGGCTCTTAACCCGGAGGATCATCCCGACCTTCAATGCTTGTTGGCTGAAGGGGGACCCTCCCAGGCGGACTTCTGTAAGGGACAGAGAGAGTGCCACTCTCTCGAGGGTCTGAGGACACAGGCCCTGCCCCAGGCACAAGGAGAAGTGCCTAGGACATTTCGGATTTATTGGCAGGCTGAGTTCCTTGTTAGTGAGCCCACTAAGCCTGAACCTGGTGCCCTCAAGAGGTTGGTGGTACCCCAGGTTTACCGGCCCTTCCTGCTGCAGTTGGCACATGAGGTGCCCTTGGCTGGTCATCTTGGTACCAAGAAGACTAAGCAGAGGCTCTCTGCCCATTTCTACTGGCCACGGATGGGAGTAGAAGTGGAGTCCCACTGCAGGACCTGCCCAACTTGTCAGTTGTCTGGCAAGACTGGAGGCAGAGTCATCGCCCCACTGCAACCATTGCCAGTGGTTGGCACACCGTTTGTGAGGGTGGGCATCAACATCGTCGGTCCCCTTGACCCTCCCACGTCGGGTGGACATCGGTTTATCCTAGTCTCGGTAGATCATGCCACCAGGTACCCTGAAGCTATACCCCTTCGGACGGTTACGGCCAAGGTGGTTGCCAGGGCTCTCCTGGGCATTTTCACCCGTGTTGGATTCCCTAAGGAGGTGACCTCTGATAGAGGATCCAACTTCATGTCGTGTTACATGAAAACCATGTGGAAAGAGTGTGGGGTAACCTATAAGTTCTCCACCTCTTACCACCCCCAGACCAATGGTCTGGTTGAGAGATTGAATAAAACGCTCAAAGGCATGCTAGGTACTTTGGAAGGGCCCCTCAGGAAGAAGTGGGATCTTCTCCTGCCATGCCTGCTGTTTACTTACCGGGAGGTACCTCATGAGGGTGTTGGTTTCAGCCCCTTTGAGTTACTCTTTGGGCACCCCATGAGGGGGCCCCTCGCCTTGATCCAAGAAGGTTGGGAGGCCACCCCTCCAGGTCCCGCCAAGCAAGTGGGGGACTATGTGTTAAGCCTCAGACAGAGGATGACACAGATGATGGGTCAAGCAACAGCAAATCTTAAGGCCAGCCAGGAATTGAATAAGTACTGGCATGATCTTAAAGCATCGCACGTGGATTGGACTCCGGGACAGGAGATCCTCGTGATGGAGCCTACCAAGCCTCAGGCTTTGGCAGATAAGTGGACTGGACCCTTCAGGATAATCTCCAAGATGGGCGAGGTCAATTATCTGGTTGACATGGGAGCCTCTGGGGTAGCCCCTCAATTATTCCATGTTAACAGGCTCAAGCTTTTCCACAGGCGGGCCGAAGTCTCATGTCTCTTGCTAGCTTCAGGGCAAGAAGAGGATGAGAGTGAGCCCCTTCCTGATTTTCTGCATAGCAACCCTCAGGATGGCTCAGTGGAGCGAGTACATCTCTCTCCCGATCTGACGACAGAGCAGCAGAAGGCCTGCAGGACTTTGCTCCGGCAGTACACCTCTCTGTTCTCACTGACACCAGGCCTTACACCGTGGTGTAGGCACGAGATTGACACTGGTGACAGTGTGCCTGTCAAAAGCAGGTGCTACCGTATGTCAGATACCGTCAAGAACAACATCCAGGCTGAGGTCACCAAGATGTTGGATCTGGGTGTTATTGACCCCTCAAACAGTCCCTGGTCCAGTCCTGTGGTCCTTGTCCCCAAGGTAAGTTCCCAGGCAGGTACCAAGGATTGGAGGTTCTGTGTGGACTACTGTGGAGCCAATGCCATCACCAAAACTGAAGCGCACCCTTTGCCCCGGGCTGATGAGCTCGTGGACACCATAGCTGCTGCCAAATTTATGAGCACCTTTGACCTTACCTCAGGCTATTGGCAAATAGCTCTGACGGACCATGCCAAGGAAAAGATGGCGTTCTCAACACCAGAAGGACTCTACCAGTTTAGAGTCATGCCTTTCGGGCTAAAGAACGCCCCTGCCACTTTCCAGAGATTAGTCAACCATGCGCTCATTGGGCTGGAAGCCTTTTGTGTGGCTTACTTAGACGACATTGCCGTCTACAGTTCCGCCTGGGAAGAGCATCTGACTCATCTGGATAAAGTGTTGCAGGCGTTAAAAAGGGCTAACCTTCCTATCAAGGCCACCAAGTGCCAGATAGCTCAGGGGGATAGGAGGGGGTCAAATCCAACCTCTCCCCAGTAAAGTACAGGATGTACATGACTGGGAGACTCCCACTACTCAAACCCAGGTGAGAGCCTTTTTGGGCCTCACTGGGTATTATTGCAATTTCATGGCAGACTATGGAACCATAGCTGCACCCCTGACAGCGTTGACTTTGCCCAAACAACCTAGGAAGGTTAATTGGACTGAAGACTGTCAGAGGGCCTTTGATGGCTTGAAAGGAAGTCTGTGTCGGGCATCCGTGCTGTGCGCGCCTTATTACAGCAAGCCCTTTATCGTTCAAACTGACGCCTGCGACACCGGAATTGGAGCTGTCTTGTCCCAGTTAGATGACAAACGAAGAGAACATCCGATCATATTCATCAGTAGACAACTTAAGTGTAGGGAACTTAGGTGGGCTACTGTTGAAAAGGAATGTTTTAGTATTGTTTGGAGCCTTAGGCGTTTTAGACCCTACCTTACCGGGTCTACCTTCAAGGTCCAAACCGATCATAAACCCCTGAAGTGGCTTATGCAGATGAAGGGTGAAAACCCGAAACTGCTCAGGTGGTCCATTAGTCTGCAAGGACTAGACTTTACCATTGAGCACAGACCAGGGAAGAGTCACGATAATGCAGATGGCCTTTCCAGAAGGTATGTTGACTGTCTGGATGAGGGTGTCTATCCCGTGGGAGATTAGGCACCCTCCATCTCAGTCTGGGGGGGCGACTGTGATGCTGGAAATGCATCAGAGGGACAGGGCCTTCGTATCCTTGTCCTTTACTGCTTTTTATCGTGTGGTCTGTCATGTTTCCGTGCAGGAGTTCATGTGGGACTCCTGGCGGTGCAGCTCTCTCTCTTTTGGTTTGGTGAACAGACCCGTGGGATACCCTTATGGCACCCATGGGTAGGGGTACAACCCTGTGCCCCTAGTGTACGTTTTTGGGCACCTGTGTGTGACCCACAGAGCAGGGTACGGGCTGGTGGCAGCTCCGTGCTGAAATGACTGGTGCCCTGAGCGTCCTCCATTTTGGGATGCCCAGGCTCTGTCATTGGGAATCAGTAGATTCCGAATGGAGACAAAATGGCCCCCATGGCCTCTTGCCTTCCATCACCTGTTACCTTGATCTTCCCGAAGTCCCGGGAAGCCCTGCCTCTGTCCCTTCCCCCTGACTGGCTGTTGGGTGGAAGTTCCATATATGGTAGTGTGGGGAAGTGCCGACCAGACTGGCTGGAGCCTTCTCAACGATCGTATGTTGTGGGTACGCCTGTGGGTGGGACCGGGGTGAATGGGGTGTGTGACGAATGTACATTCTATGTTGTGGCTGTCTAGTATCTGGTGTTTGACACAATGGTTGAGACAGCCCTGCCCGAAACCGGTATGAATGCAGCTTGGAGTGTTGAATAGCTCAGTACTTGTCCCAATACGCATAACTTGTTGTGTCCGGAGAGAAGTGAGTGGCCTGAATACCTCTTGTGCCTGATTGGCTGCTTGCCTGCATGAATGCCCGTAGTCGTGATTGGATGCTTGAGGGTGACCCAGCGGAATGAATGGGAGATCAACAGTATATCTGGGGACCTCTCACTGCTAGGAATCGTGTTCAGAAGCTGAAGTCCACTACGACGAGTAACTGGAGTAACTGAAGCTTGATCCTAAAGCCTTGCTGGACGAGAAGAATTGCTGTTGCTCTCCTTCGCAATCTGAAAGCTGCTGTGCTTAAAGAACTGACCCAGTGCCCCCTTCCCGAGCTATGAGGGACCATCGTGCACAGCTGATCTTTGCCTAAGCTCCCTGGTAGACAGACCTTCGACCGGCTGCCGACCCGATACGGGGACTGCTGCAGAACTCCAAGGAGAAGCGCCCGGACTGTTGTCCGCCACTGTCGACGACCGCCGTCACTGACTGGAGCCGCCGTGCTCCCGTTGCCTAGCAACTTAATTGATCCAAGGACGCTCTCGTCTGCATCGTCGCCGCTGTGTCCTGCTGGAGAAGGCCTGACCGTCGACGGGCCGGGGAGCATCCACCGGTGGGTTTCCCGCCACCCAAAGACCACAGACGCCAATGACCCGACGCCCTTGCTCGGCCACAGTTCTTCAACTCTTTGCGGTCCAGAACTATCAACACCGAGGTGCCCTGCACGCCTCTTCCTTGCAGGACTTTCACACTTCCCCGTCAACGAGCACTGCTAGGAACGACGCGGCCACTTCACCGTTGTAGCTCGACCTGTTCTCTGTCAGACGTTCGACGACCTGTGATTCCTGCCTGAAAGGGAGGATACTCAAGAAGGGTTGTCGATTTCCCCGACGAGGAACGCTACAACGCCAGGTACTTTGGGGTTGCAGAACTATTGGAAAGTCTAGTGGGAACAATATATGGACTGGGCTTGTATCTTTCTCCTACAGGTTGCCCAGGTGGGGGGATCTCCACACAGAGCTGTGTTTAATGGTAGTTACCAGTATTCTGCCTATTGCTCAACCATCTTGCTTTCCTTCCTCTCTATACTGCTGGTCTCCTCTTTATTTTGATCTGTGTGTCATTCTGACTGTATGCACTTTAATAAGATCTGATAACGTTAGTGGTACCACTTTAGAATTGTACATATTTACCATTGCTGATTTTCGGAGTACAAAGTGAGTTATCGTGATATTGTATATACATTTGAACATTAATTATATAAAGACTGTGTTGTAACCGATGCAGTGTGTGGACATTCCTTTGTGGGTGCTTGGGGACTACACTGTACTCTAGAACCAGCTTGCATCACCTCCTGAGAGGCTAGGCCTTGATTGCTCAACTACGTTACCATAATAGAGAATCTTGGCAGGGGTCTCCGTGCCTCCCCTCTACCATATAGAGAGCGGAAGTGCAGACCCCCCCCTCCAGTCTTTACACTCATTCTGAAGCACGAAAGGTCGACATCTCTGCCCCATCCACTTGTTAACACATATCGATTCACACTGGAGAGCCAGTTTCCTGACTCTAGCAATGAGTGTTTCTGTTGCATGGTTGGCCATGTTAAGCAAGCTGGTCTGATGGTCAAGGGTTAAGAGAACATGTATTGCCCCTGATGAAAAGGGCAATCCCCAGCTTTGATTAAATGGCTTCTCCATTATTCCACCTGCTAGCGGCAAAAGAATAGAAGGTGATCCCTGTTTTCTACCATCCTTCTGGGATGTGTCTACGGGCCTCGAATACATTTAATTCTGGCCTTGAATATCTGGATCGCCTCATAACTCCTTTATTATTTAAGATTAGGATGGTGCTTTCCTTCTTCCATGCCTTTTCTACGGTAGGGGGTCATCTAGATAGCAACAGTAAAAGTGCACTTTACTTTTATGTTCATAACTAATTAACTAATGTGTGAAATGTTTCCCTTCTTTTTGTATATCTATATTATTCAGTTTCATGTTGCTTACAAGAGAATAAGAACTTTGTATAATGTCTGATTACTTCTGTATTTGTTTCATTAATGTTGTATATGAGTTATTTAATATTCTCATTTAGTGGACGATTAATCTTTCCAGAACATAAAATATCATAGTTTGTTTATTAATTATTCATCGTATGCTATATTATTGACTCTGACCTAGCGCCCAACTACTTGCAGTTTAGTTTATTGTATGGTTAAATTACGTATATCACTATTAGGTTTATGGATGGTCCAGTTGGGAACAAATCTCCTTGTTTTGATTCTACCATCCCGCAGAAACTGTAAGAGGGAGCTGATCCAGGCGAAGTCTGGTAATCAGCGCCTTATGTTGGTTGTTCAGGACAAGCTCAACATAATTAAACAATAATCCTGCTTCGCTCTGGCCTGTAACTAGGGGTCCGGGTCATTACCGGCAGCAGAAAGTGAGATTATTGCTATTAGAATCCCGAGGCAAACCCTTGAGGTGGTAACAGAAATAGCAGCAGCGGCCTGGGCGATTCAGTGTTGCCATGGAAATGGAAGGCTCTGCTCGGAGCCCCTATTCCATGTGCATGGCTTGAACAGGAAGCCGTGCAATCCGGCCGTAGGAGCCCTTAAGAGGTAATGAGTTTTGGATGAACGGGGTGGATTGAGGGGTGGGGGTGTGGAAGTTCTGGATTTGGGGACAGGAGGCACAGGGGAGGAGGGAAAACTGCAGTGCCTGGTGTGGGGACCACGCGGTTAGCTACAAACTCGGGCGCGCATCGGTAGATTTAGCCCAGGTTATGCCTGGGCTTAATATAGGTCATGCCTTTCTAATTCATCATTATCAGTATGATCAGGACAATCACACCAAATGCTGAGATCACCTAGGATTGAAGGATTGTTGTAGTTGAGCACCTGTGAAGATAGAAAGTAATGTGATAGTTCAGGGTTGTAACGCATTTATCTTGGAAGTAAGACAACATGGTGCAATGCAGGTTCGAATCCCGATCTGCGCTCAAAAACCACTCAAATTAAGCGCATTATAAATTAACACAAAAAAAAATGGAGGCCATCGACATTTCTTATTGTGGGACCAACCATGCGGCAGCAGAGAATGCTTCTCATAGAAGATGTATAGGTAAGCATACTTAACAATACATACTTTGGAGTCAATGTGGAAATATCACGGATGGCGTTGAAAATCATTGCAATGCCCACTCCACGACGTCTACTTCTACCTAGCATTTAATAAGATCATTATTAGCAATCTGTCTTCCCTTTCTAGAGCCCAGCCCTAGTTTATCCTCACTTTCTATTCAGGAACTGGCCAGGCCAAAATCAGACATTAAATTACATGTATGTGCCCACCCAGTTGCCTGCTTTTGTGTGGTCCGTACTGCCACAGTGGAGTTCAAACTTAATTCAAAGGGCATTCTCCGTGTGTCTGGCCAGGCGAAGCATATCACATCTTGGGGATTGGGGCATATTATACAGAAGAGCATTTCACGCTGCCACTAATCCTGGTGCCCACCTCCTGCAGTGAGGGACTTTTCTGTGGGGGCCCAATGTAGGCAGGATTGCCCCACTAACAAAGCATCCCTCCCGTTCCCTCCTGGCCTGCCTATGTGTCAGGATTAGTCAGGCGAGTACAAAGGCAGCGAATATGGCAAGGGAAATGTGCACACAGGAACAACGACTCATGTATGCTAGAACCCAGGAGTGCAAATAGAGTGTGACATCAAAACCAATATATGAAAAGGGATGTGGGGTAAGCACCTGACCGCGAGGAAAGTCGGCAAGCGCCTTACCCCCAATTGCTGTTACAGGTACTGACAGCGCTAAACCCACGTGGAGGGCAAGCAATGACAGGATCTGTGAACTAACACTCTTGATGGTATTAAATAAGGGAACTAAAGAACTGTACTCACGAGGACGAGATAAACCTCTTGAATGTCAGCTAGCCCACGAATCCTGTTGATGAAACTGGGACCCCGAAAGGCTAGAACAGCAATGGGAGGAAAACTATATACCTAAGTTGGAATAGTGATTACAAATTAGTGAGGCAAACATAAGCATTCACACAGGAGCTAGCTACAACCGCACACCACACCTAATAATCAAATGGGAAATAAATGCAGAAGTGCAATGGAAAACATGGAATGGATCCCAATAGAAAGTAAGGATCAGGAGCAGGGAAAAACGAAATAACCAATGCAAACTTCTCCCTACCCCTCCAAGGAAAAGACAGGAAGCTAATCTAAGAGGAAGGCTAAGGCATACGGGTTTACAGCAGCAAAGGACAGTCAAAGAAATATAGAACACAGACAAACTGGGCTGCATCTAAAAGGGGAAAGCACTGAGAAATGCTGCCTGCAAACAGAGGAAGACAAAAAGGGAATCAAGGGAGCAGAAATCAATTAGCGCATGAATCCAAGATTCAGGGCGGAGGAACAAGAAAACAGGAACTAGGAACTAGGTACAACGGCAAGGAACAAGGGACTAGTCACAACAGGAACACTGCAAACGATGACCAGCGCTGGACTGAAGTAAGACTGAGGCTTTTAAAGCTGCTTAACGAGCACACGCCTCAGGTGTGCTGATTGCTGCACCTGCAGCCACAGCTGTTACCTATCCTCCACCCAACCTTGTCCTGCAAGGGTGGAGGTGGAGCAGTGGGCCAGGCATTCTGGGAAGCATAGTCATTTGGTTAAAGAAGCATGCTGGCTGCCAAAAACCTGGAATGGATCCGGAAGGGAAGTAGCTTGGAAAATAGGGATTTAGCGCTCCCAATTCATCACAGCACTGTAGCATAAGGTTCGGAGGAAAGGTCCAGTAGGGAATAAACCCCAAATCATGCCCCCAAGTGGTGGGAATGGGAGCGAGTCGTGACAGTATACCCTCTCCTACGGCCGTCTTCGGGTGCCCGCCACCCGCACGAGACATCTTCTTTCTATGATGGGAGTGCTTTTTCTTTGGAGGTGGCACTGATGGAAATGGTGGCCAGTGGGCAAAGGCAGATGGACTTCCATGATAGGAGTGCTTTGTCTTTGGAGGTGGTACTGATGGAAACGGTGGCTTCTGGTGAGGAAGAGACTCATGGTTCGAAGAAAGGCATGAAGGACTTGCAGGACCTGAAGCAGAGTTGGAAGGTCCAGGAAGCTCAGTCACTGGGAGTGGACCCTTATAAGTCTTTGAGGAGGGAGGCAGGCTGGTGCAACATGCCTTAGACAATGGTAGAAGCCCTGTTAGCCTTTCTGCCGAGAGTGGGGATGCGGGAGGGGAGGAAATTGCTGGCTTCAGGAAAGGTTTATGTTCAGCCATTAGAGAAGGTGGCAGCTGAGGTAGAGGTTCAGATTTTCTTCTGTCATCCATCTGGGAAAAGGCTTGTGGTTGAAAGTGACTAAGGTTTGACTGCACATGTTCTATGCCTTGGAGACCTGAAAGTCCAATGGGTTGTACAAGGCTGGTACTCCTGGTGACAGTCGTGTAACCACCTTGTTGCACGTGGGATACAACAGCAGGGACGTTTGGCATACTGATAGGAGTGATAGACGCAGTACTTGGTATTTCAGGCACACTCGCAGAATGAGCAATAACAGACACATTTTGAACTGCAGCAGTCATTCCCTTCCTTTGGCTACTAGCACCCAACTGGTGCTTCTTGGCGGAATTCTGTTGCACAGGTCCTGTAGGTAATACGCCGGTCTGCACCACCCCCTGTGCACACCCAGATGAGTGGTTCTGACTCACCACTTGGTCCAGCTTGATGACTCTGAAGCGGGAGCTGGCAAAAGTCTCAAACTCTGATGCTGCATTTTTAGGAGGCTCTGATGCTAAAGTGAAGCAGTTGGGAGAATCGTCTTGTGGAAAAGGCAGGCATTCTGGTGCTCCTCCTGAAGCAAAAGAAAGGCAAGCTAGACGTTCATCGACAGTAAATGGTTGGGATTCAGGAGGAATCGCTGGAGCAGAAGAAAATACAGCAGGATCTGATGGTGTAGACAGGTATACCTCTGATATTGGCAGCGAGGCTAAGCAGGATACAGGCGTCTCATGAACTGAAGGCAAATACTCAGTATACTCCGGGACTGAAGACATGCACTTTTGATGGACTACCGGAGGCTCTAAAGCTGAAGGATGATCTGCAGGATGAGTCACTGTAGCTGAAGACAGGCAGGCCAGGGGAAACCTTGAGGCTGAAGGCATGCAAGCTGAAGCAATCTCGGTTGCTGGATACAAACATGTCCAGGTCTTTGGGACTGGCTCTTGAGTAAATGGCAGACATGGCAGCGGTTCATTGGTTGATGACACGTGTGCCAAAGATGACTGCAGGGCTGTGGATTGGATCATAGAAGAGTCAATGGTTGCAGGAGGACAGACAGAAGTCTCAGAAGTTGACAGACACATTGGTGGCTCAGGAATGGAGGGCACCTTTAGGGCAGTAGACTCCTTGGCACCAGTAACCAAAGACTGAGCTGTACCCTTGCAGTCCCTTTCTTTAGTGGGTGACACAGAGTCTCTTTCTTTGTAGAAGTCAAAATCAACCAGTGGAATCACCATAGTAAAGTCTCTGTTAATCAGGATTTCGTCAATTGTCCATTCCTCTGTTTTAGCTTCTGAAAGAGGCAGATTATCAATCAACAGTTCAGGAATCGCCTGCCGGTTCTTTGGTTCTGTATACTGTGGAATGAGTCCATCAGAACATGAAATCTGTACTGTCTCTGACTGTTCGTATTGATCAGAATTGGCAGAAGGAAGAGTGAACCCAGAGGTAACATCGTTTTCCACATCAGCTTTAACATCTACTTCAGTCTCAGCAGCTGTATCAAGAGCAGGGCCTAAGCCTACTGTAGTGACTGAATCTGTGTATGCCACCATTGTGGATTGTGTTTGGAAATCAGAAGCTTGTATGTGTGCTAGCTCAGAGTTATGACAAACTGCTACACAGGAAATTTTAGGTAAAGGAGTGGCTTGTAAATCTTCAGCTAACTGCAATCCCTGACAAACAGCAGAACAATTGTTAGAAACTGTGCCCAGATTAAGCGCTGTGCTAGACGAAAGACCTTCACTCCCAATAGATCTAACATATTGACAAATATCATGGTTTACCAAAGTCTCTGCACTCAGGGGCTGAACAGTGTTCACTTCCTCAACATCAACAGATAAAGTCTGAGGTGTATTCAGTAAAGAGTGCAAGGTTTTATTCTCCTCTTGTAAAGAAATGAATTCTTGTCTTAACTCCTCAAGCTTAGCTCTTAGCATGCCCTGCATTAACTGTACATCACTCTCAGTAGGCACAGGGGGAGGCATAGTGGCATCAGGGCTGGATCCTGCACTAGCAATCTGGATGTGCACCGATTGTACATTGTCCTCTACTGCTTGCAGGTTCTGTGATTTATAGTTTCTCTTACCAACTTGGTATGTGTTTCCCTTAAGCAAACTATTGACATTAGACCTCTTGGCATTAGGGACTACAGTATGTACCTGTGCAAAGGAGTATGCTTTAGACTGAGGGTAGAAAACAGAGGTTATGCAAGGAACCCCTCCATTCTTTATGTTTGTATCATGAAACTGTTCTATCTGAGGTGAAGCACAACTGGAATCATGGGGTTCAACAACAGAGGTACTCTTGTATAATAAGTCTAACATTGTGTTGTTTTCTGCGGCTAAGGCTTGCGCTGACATAGAATCGGGATCAAAACAAAAGATAGAACTAGGATCAGGCAATGTAGGATGTGCCATCCTTTGGGAAAAATACTTTGCACGTAAATGCCCATTCGTGACAAGGAGTTCATTTAAGTCAGGACTAGTGATTTGATTGTCACAGGTAAATGTAGGGGAAGCTTTCTGTACAAACTTGTTAGAGGCCTTGCTGCCTTTCTTTCTTAAACTTGCCATATTCAATGGGAATTTTGGGCTGGTCATTCTGTCAGGATTAGTCAGGCGAGTACAAAGGCAGCGAATATGGCAAGGGAAATGTGCACACAGGAACAACGACTCATGTATGCTAGAACCCAGGAGTGCAAATAGAGTGTGACATCAAAACCAATATTTGAAAAGGGATGTGGGGCAAGCACCTGACCGCGAGGAAAGTCGGCAAGCGCCTTACCCCCAATTGCTGTTACAGGTACTGACAGCGCTAAACCCACGTGGAGGGCAAGCAATGACAGGATCTGTGAACTAACACTCTTGATGGTATTAAATAAGGGAACTAAAGAACTGTACTCACGAGGACAAGATAAACCTCTTGAATGTCAGCTAGCCCACGAATCCTGTTGATGAAACTGGGACCCCGAAAGGCTAGAACAGCAATGGGAGGAAAACTAAATACCTAAGTTGGAATAGTGATTACAAATTAGTGAGGCAAACATAAGCATTCACACAGGAGCTAGCTACAACCACACACCACACCTAATAATCAAATGGGAAATAAATGCAGAAGTGCAATGGAAAACATGGAATGGATCCCAACAGAAAGTAAGGATCAGGAGCAGGGAAAAACGAAATAACCAATGCAAACTTCTCCCTACCCCTCCAAGGAAAAGACAGGAAGCTAATCTAAGAGGAAGGCTAAGGCATACGGGTTTACAGCAGCAAAGGACAGTCAAAGAAATATAGAACACAGACAAACTGGGCTGCATCTAAAAGGGGAAAGCACTGAGAAATGCTGCCTGCAAACAGAGGAAGACAAAAAGGGAATCAAGGGAGCAGAAATCAATTAGCGCATGAATCCAAGATTCAGGGCGGAGGAACAAGAAAACAGGAACTAGGAACTAGGTACAAAGGCAAGGAACAAGGAACAAGGGACTAGTCACAACAGGAACACTGCAAACGATGACCAGCGCTGGACTGAAGTAAGACTGAGGCTTTTAAAGCTGCTTAACGAGCACACGCCTCAGGTGTGCTGATTGCTGCACCTGCAGCCACAGCTGTTACCTATCCTCCACCCAACCTTGTCCTGCAAGGGTGGAGGTGGAGCAGTGGGCCAGGCATTCTGGGAAGCATAGTCATTTGGTTAAAGAAGCATGCTGGCTGCCAAAAACCTGGAATGGATCCGGAAGGGAAGTAGCTTGGAAAATAGGGATTTAGCGCTCCCAATTCATCACAGCACTGTAGCATAAGGTTCGGAGGAAAGGTCCAGTAGGGAATAAACCCCAAATCATGCCCCCAAGTGGTGGGAACGGGAGCAAAGGGAGCGAGTCGTGACACTATGCCCCGGGGGTTGGTTAATCGGGACCCCCACACAGCATGGTCCAGGGCTGAGGGGGGCCATGGTGACATTAAACAAATCCCGAATGCTCCTGTAATTGTGCCGGGCGGTGGTAATTATTTGCCCCAGGCCTTTCATTTCCCTCTGCATCCAGCAGAAGCATCCAATGTGCACGGCAGCAGCCGCTGATGCTTCAGCCTGGGGCCGGTATGTACTAGTTTGTGGCCCCAGGCTCAGTTTCTCTCAGGATGCTATGCCAGTAGTAGATGGGACAGGCACATGTATTCTGATGTTACCTGAATTGTATTGCATATTAATATTGACATTCATGAACTTAGGTAATGATAGGTGCTGGCCTTCCCCATATCTGCTCTACCCAGACCGATATGTTCTCTTGGCCCTTAGAGTCCAATACGCAAGTTCTGTTTGTGGCTGGCGTCTACTTGTATTCACTTTTAATTGATGTACAATGTTGTTCAGTAATCCTTAACACATTTGATGCAAACCTGATTGCCCCATCCTTCTGTCCAGCAGGCACAGTCTCAATCCTGTGCACACGATAAGTATGCACAGTTGTTAGCACGCAATAGATTCTAGGTGCGTGTACCATGTCTGGTTTCAGAGTCCTATGAAAGGCGCCGAGGGTGGCATGCGTTGCCGTCTCTGTAACTGCATCCACCCATTCTGGGCACGGCTTCACTCTTCCTCGTGTGACCGCATGCCACCACTATTCGTACTCCCTTCCCAGAAGCTTGTACTGCTCCTGTCCAACGTCAGGCCACTTTCCAGGACCTTTGCCAATGCTGGTCCCAATCTCTCACTGTTTCAGTGTGTTCTTTCGTGTACCAGGATATAACCCTGGAACGATATTAAGGCAGACATATCCTGGAACGTGAAGAACACTAGGGGATGCTGGCGGCGGACTGAATGGCATTGATTTCAGTCAGTGGGCCGCCTGATGTGAACTAAGGGCCCCCATTGAGCTTTACCTGATGGGATGCACTGGGAAGTGGCGAGGTGCAAACATATTTCGATTTCTCAAAACACATGTGTATTTGGATGGCAAACTACCCAAAACCTTGATTTAAAAGTGTATTCAGTTATTCAGCCAAAATACCGAATTAATATATGCAGAGGAAATAGACTGCATTGCAAATACCAAAGCTGACAAGATGGCTGACACCACTGGTTCGATGATCCCATCTGCACCAGTGCTGGGCGAATGTATTCATTCTACCTTCAATCTACCCGACATTCAGGTGGTTCGAAAAGTCAGAACTAAAGTTAAGCTGATGAAAAGTTCGACCAAATCTTAAAACGGCTCGCTATATAAGGAGCCACGTGGTTGAATGTCGGCAGCTTTCCGAGAAAACCGGAGCTTTTTGTAGAAACAGGCTTTGGACATTTGAGAAAGTGATAACACAATTAGCGTAGTTGAGTGGGAGAAAGGTTTGTGAGGTCAGGTGGTGATGGTATGAGGGTTTGAAAAGGCCAGAGTCCAAAAATGTTATTAGTATGTTTTTCAGAATTTTTGGGATTCTGGAGTATGACACATAAGCTATTTACCAGGTAACTACACTAGTGGCATCAGTGAAGGTGGAGGGTATCCATGAGCGTGAGATCACCTTGGAGGGGGGGGGGGGTGGTTCGTGGGATAGACGCACAAGAAAAGTGATGTTCCGAGAGACTTATTTGGGTCTGGAGAAAATAACAATGGTACTTGGTAGGAGGCTTGGCATACGGAGTCTAAAGGTGCGTCAATGCACGACACACATGCCCCAAGGCAACGCTCAGGTGCAGGGAGGAGCACATAATCACTGAGTGCACCTTGTACTGCTGTTGACATATTCATGTGGCACTCAGTGTGAGAAGTTACAGACATTCAGGGAGGCAGTATATAGCAGGCTGTGAGTGTCTGTCTTGAAGTGAATGAACAGTGCATGTGACCTTGGGAGAAACTGAGGTGCAGGGAGGAGCAGAGAATCCCTCAGTACACCTTGTACTGCTGTTGACATGTTCATGAAACACAATGTGAGAAGTTAGACATTCAGGGAGGCAGTATATAGCAGGCTGTCAGTGTCTGTCTTGAAGTGAATGAACAGTGCATGTGACCTTGGGAGAAACTGAGGTGCAGGGAGGAGCAGAGAATCCCTCAGTACACCTTGTACTGCTGTTGACATGTTCATGTGACACTCACAGTGTGAGACGTTACAAACATTCAGGGAGACAGTATATAGCAGGCTGTCGGTGTCTGTCTTGAAGTGAATGAACAGTGCATGTGACCTTGGGCGACACTGAGGTGCAGGGAGGAGCAGAGAATCCCTCAGTACACCTTGTACTGCTGTTGACATGTTCATGAAACACAATGTGAGAAGTGAGACATTCAGGGAGGCAGTATATAGCAGGCTGTCACTGTCTGTCTTGAAGTGAATGAACAGTGCATGTGACCTTGTGCAACACTGAGGTGCAGGGAGGAGCAGAGAATCCCTCAGTACACCTTGTACTGCTGTTGACATGTTCATGAAACACAATGTGAGAAGTGAGACATTCAGGGAGGCAGTATATAGCAGGCTGTCAGTGTCTGTCTTGAAGAGAATGAACAGTGCATGTGACCTTGTGCGACACTGAGGTGCAGGGAGGAGCAGAGAATCCCTCAGTACACCTTGTACTGCTGTTGACATGTCCATGAAACACAATGTGAGAAGTTACAGACATTCAGGGAGGCAGTATATAGCAGGCTGTCAGTGTCTGTCCTGAAGTGAATGAACAGTGCATGTGACCTTGGGAGAAACTCAGGTGCAGGGAGGAGCAGAGAATCCCTCAGTACACCTTGTACTGCTGTTGACATGTTCATGTGACACTCACAGTGTGAGAAGTTACAAACATTCAGGGAGACAGTATATAGCAGGCTGTCAGTGTCTGTCTTGAAGTGAATGAACAGTGCATGTGACCTTGGGCGACACTGATGTGCAGGGAGGAGCAGAGAATCCCTCAGTACACCTTGTACTGCTGTTGACATGTTCATGTGGCACTCACAGTGTGAGAAGTTAGACATTCAGGGAGGCAGTATATAGCAGGCTGTCAGTGTCTGTCTTGAAGTGAATGAACAGTGCATGTGACCTTGGGCGACACTGAGGTGCAGGGAGGAGCAGAGAATCCCTCAGTACACCTTGTACTGCTGTTGACATGTCCATGAAACACAATGTGAGAAGTTACAGACATTCAGGGAGGCAGTATATAGCAGGCTGTCAGTGTCTGTCCTGAAGTGAATGAACAGTGCATGTGACCTTGGGAGAAACTCAGGTGCAGGGAGGAGCAGAGAATCCCTTAGTACACCTTGTACTGCTGTTGACATGTTCATGTGGCACTCACAGTGTGAGAAGTTACATACATGCAGGGAGACAGTATATAGCAGGCTGACAGTGTCTGTCTTGAAGTGAATGAAGAGTGCATGTGACCTAGGGCGAAACTCAGGTGCAGGGAGGGGCAGAGAATCCCTTAGTACACCTTGTACTGCTGTTGACATGTTCATGTGGCACTCACAGTGTGAGAAGTTACAGACATTCAGGGAGGCAGTATATAGCAGGCTGTCAGTGTCTGTCTTGAAGTGAATGAACAGTGCATGTGGCCTTGGGCGACACTGAGGTGCAGGGAGGAGCAGAGAATCCCTCAGTACACCTTGTACTGCTGTTGACATGTTCATGAAACACAATGTGAGAAGTTACAGACATTTAGGGAGGCAGTATATAGCAGGCTGTCAGTGTCTGTCTTGAAGTGAATGAACAGTGCATGTGACCTTGGGAGAAACTCAGGTGCAGGGAGGAGCAGAGAATCCCTCAGTACACCTTGTACTGCTGTTTACATGTTCACGAAACACAATGTGAGAAGTTACAGACATTCAGGGAGACAGTATATAGCAGGCTGTCGGTGTCTGTCTTGAAGTGAATGAACAGTGCATGTGACCTTGGGCGACACTGAGGTGCAGGGAGGAGCAGAGAATCCCTCAGTACACCTTGTACTGCTGTTGACATGTTCATGAAACACAATGTGAGAAGTTAGACATTCAGGGAGGCAGTATATAGCAGGCTCTCAGTGTCTGTCTTGAAGTGAATGAACAGTGCATGTGACCTTGGGCGACACTGAGGTGCAGGGAGGAGCAGAGAATCCCTCAGTACACCTTGTACTGCTGTTGACACGTTCATGAAACACAATGTGAGAAGTTAGACATTCAGGGAGGCAGTATATAGCAGGCTGTCAGTGTCTGTCTTGAAGTGAATGAACAGTGCATGTGACCTTGGGCGAAACTCAGGTGCAGGGAGGGGCAGAGAATCCCTTAGTACACCTTGTACTGCTGTTGACATGTTCATGTGGCACTCACAGTGTGAGAAGTTACAGACATTCAGGGAGGCAGTATATAGCAGGCTGTCAGTGTCTGTCTTGAAGTGAATGAACAGTGCATGTGACCTTGGGAGAAACTCAGGTGCAGGGAGGAGCAGAGAATCCCTCAGTACACCTTGTACTGCTGTTTACATGTTCACGAAACACAATGTGAGAAGTTACAGACATTCAGGGAGACAGTATATAGCAGGCTGTCGTTGTCTGTCTTGAAGTGAATGAACAGTGCATGTGACCTTGGGCGACACTGAGGTGCAGGGAGGATCAGAGAATCCCTCAGTACACCTTGTACTGCTGTTGACATGTTCATGAAACACAATGTGAGAAGTTAGACATTCAGGGAGGCAGTATATAGCAGGCTGTCAGTGTCTGTCTTGAAGTGAATGAACAGTGCATGTGACCTTGGGCGAAACTCAGGTGCAGGGAGGGGCAGAGAATCCCTTAGTACACCTTGTACTGCTGTTGACATGTTCATGTGGCACTCACAGTGTGAGAAGTTACAGACATTCAGGGAGGCAGTATATAGCAGGCTGTCAGTGTCTGTCTTGAAGTGAATGAACAGTGCATGTGACCTTGGGCGACACTGAGGTGCAGGGAGGAGCAAAGAATCCCTCAGTACACCTTGCACTGCTGTTGACATGTTCATGAAACACAATGTGAGAAGTTACAGACATTCAGGGAGACAGTATATAGCAGGCTGACAGTGTCTGTCTTGAAGTGAATGAACAGTGCATGTGACCTTGGGTGAAACTCAGGTGCAGGGAGGGGCAGAGAATCCCTTAGTACACCTTGTACTGCTGTTGACATGTTCATGTGGCTCTCACAGTGTGAGAAGTTACAGACATTCAGGGAGGCAGTATATAGCAGGCTGTCAGTGTCTGTCTTGAAGTGAATGAACAGTGCATGTGACCTTTGGCGACACTGAGGTGCAGGGAGGAGCAGAGAATCCCTCAGTACACCTTGTACTGCTGTTGACATGTTCATGAAACACAATGTGAGAAGTTACAGACATTCAGGGAGGCAGTATATAGCAGACTGTCAGTGTCTATCTTGAAGTGAATGAACAGTGCATGTGACCTTGGGCGACACTGAGGTGCAGGGAGGAGCAGAGCATCCCTCAGTACACCTTGTACTGCTGTTGACATGTTCATGAAACACAATGTGAGAAGTTAGACATTCAGGGAGGCACTATATAGCAGGCTGACAGTGTCTGTCTTGAAGTGAATGAACAGTGCATGTGACCTTGGGCGAAACTCAGGTGCAGGGAGGAGCACAGAATCCCTGGGCACAGCTTGTGCTAGTGTATGCCGTGGGGCGCAATGCTATGAGAGGAATGATACAGGAATTAACAGGATATGAACCCCTAGGGCAGGAGCCTGCAACCTTCGGCTCTACAGATGTTTTGGACTACAACTCCTGTCAGCCCTAGCCACCATGGTCAATGGTGAACGATCATGTGAGATGACGTCATTTAAAACATCTGGAGAGCCAAAGGTAGCAGACACCTGTCCGAGGGCAACTGTCTAGTGCTGAGGGTTCTGATACATGTTACATCCAGTGTACATGCATATGGTAGAGACAGCTGGACCAAATTGTTTGTGGGACTCGGCTATATTGGGCAGAGTGCTACCTGCAGCGCACGTACACAGTGAATGATATACTATCACATGCAAAAGAAATTGAGCAGATCTCTTACCTTGACTAAGTAGTGTTGTTGTTGCTGCACACCTTATTGTGTATTGGCAATACAGGGCGCACAGTAGGCCACATGCACACGTGTTAACAGTACTGGCAATGCAGGCCTCCCAGCAGCCCAAATGTGCATGTGTTAGCAGCACTGGCTTAGCACGCCTCACAGTAGTCGGCATGCACGTGTGTTAACAATATTGGCAGGGCAGGACTCGCAGAAGCCCACATGTGCATGTGCTAACAGTGTTGCAAGTGGTCTTGTATAGCGCCCTTCTGCTGCTATTGCCGGTCTTGCTGTGCTTGGCTCTGTAATAAAAAGATGGGGTGGCATTTAGTGGGAGAGGCAGATGTGAAACCAGCGGTGCTCATGTGTGCAGGTTGGAAGTACCCAGTTGATGTGTGCCGTTCATTTGTATAGTTGAATCACTTTCCTTTCAGAAAATAATTGTATTTTGTTTCAATTTGGATTAGAAAGAATAAAAAAAGAAATGAGTGTATGGTTAACTCAGGGCCACCTTTCACAGTACATCGCTGCTCTCAATGCTGCTCTCTCATTCAGCAGACTTTTTCTATGTAAAATATCTGATATTATAAAACATATGACAGTGCGTTTTAAAGTCATTGTAATAGCTTTTAGCAGGTTGCTTTTTTCATGGTGACAGCGATGTGTTTCTCATTAAATGATCTGATTTCCACTTTACTTTATTGTCAGCAACATTTAAGCATTTTGTTTCTGTTTTTGTTTATTCATTTGCAATATACTTACTTTAATATTGCTTAAGAAAAAAGGTATGTGCATGTTTCCCGCCTTACATGGTGGGTTCAATGTACGTTTTCCGCTTGAAAAGAATTCAGATGTCTCAGGCTGTGCATCTTTTGTGCTCTTTCATAAAACAAAGTACATTCAGGTTTCCATCTTCACTTGACTCGGCTGAATGTATCTTTCCCTGCCTAAAATAAAAATCAGGTGGTCTGGGCTGAATTTCTTGTGTGGTTTACCAGCAAAACATTACACATGCCTGTTTCCACCTTTGACTTCCCTGGGCTGAATGTGTGGGTACCTGCCTGACAATAATGTTCGGGTGTTCTGGGCCGAGGTTCTTGTGTGGTCTCCCAGAAAACTCTGCCTTTTACTCAACTGGGCTAAATGTAGGGTCCCGCCTGCAATGACATTTAAAGTTTTATTTTTTTTTGGGGCTTTTTCTCAGTTTTTTAAAGATTTTTTAAAAACTAACCATGATGGCGTAAGTAGACTGGAGGGGATGGAGTGACATAAACAGGGGAATTTGAAATTGAAGTGACTTTAATAGGTTGAGTCGATTTGAGACTCCTTGAACTTGTAGGAGGTTATGGCCTCGAAGCGTTTTCAATCCAACCAAACCACGTCGCTAGACAAAGTGCACTATCCACAATGTAAATGCTCGAACCAATGTGAAACGCTCCAAACCAATTCATGGTGCTATTGATTTGAAGCGTTTCAAATCAGTTTGAGATTCGAGCCATGGCCTGACCCCATAGAAGAACCTACTGCAAGAGTCATAAAACAGGGCAAATCACTGTAAAGTGGCTGGAACATCTAGCAGGGCAGGTTACAAAAAGCTCACCAAAAAGCTAATCAGCACTGTCCTCTGCCGTCCCACTTTTGAACTATGATATTAGTCTCGATTCGTGTCCTAGGATATTGGCCCCTGTAATCACCTTAATGTAACTGTGCGTTAGAATCCTTTGAACAAGCCCAACGCCTTTCTGAACACGTCCTTCTGCTTCTGTAACACACCTTGTACATTCTGCCCTTTGTTTACTGACAAGACCTATGGTCTACTCTCAGGGATCTGAAAACCGTGCAACTGGGCCCATCCGAGGATTGCTGTGCCTTGTGGGGCAATTGACACATAGGCTGGAAGTCTTCGTCCCTTGACTCTCAAAGATTCCTTTTTGTAGATCCTTTTGTTCTTAAATCTGAAACCCACAAGGGCAACTGACTTACCCATCTTGTATATGCTGCGTCTGGTCCAATAGTCCAAAATGATCCTGTATCTATCAACAATTGGACACCTACACCAGTTTTAAAGTGGCTGGACGGCGGGTGGTCATTTCTGTCCTGATCATCCACTCCACCATCCACAAGGACCAGATCTTCAAGTGTTCCATCTATCGCTTCTGCTGGATCTGTTGCCTACATGCATAATAATAAAGCTTGCAACATGTCCATTAGCCCCAGTCTGTAAGCACCCCCACACTTCCCTTTGCATATTCAGGCATTTGCGCCACTTTGCTGCCCCTTCCACTCTGCCCTTCCCTCTGATGGACCTTGTGTCGCACTCACTGTCTCATAATCACATGATTTTATAAACCTTCACATTTCAGTACTTAACATTCCTCTGTGCTATCTGTACTCACCTCCGCCTCTCCTCTGCACCCTGTTCTCCTACTCATAAAGCTGCACACCCCTGGCTTTCTCCTGACCTTGTCTCTCTTCGCTGCAGCTTGCGCAAAGTCGAAAAAACAATGGAACACTCTTAATCTTCTCCTAACCTTTCAACTTCACTCTCTTCCTTCGACTCTGTTTTACTTGCTGCAAAAAATCGTATTGTTGCAGAACTCACACTTTCCCTATCTCATCCCCCTCGTAGTCTCTATCAACTTCTCCACAATATTTTGTCTCCTAAAGCACGTGATCCAACTGCCTTTTCGTCTCCCTCCTCTTCTGACTTTGCAAGTTACTTCACGAATAAAGTGGCAAATCCATGCTCAGCTTTTTACCTTTTCTGTCACTCTGGCTTCTGCCTGCCCTGTCTTACCTCTACGTTCTTTCTCTTCATTCTCTCCTCTTGCTGACTTTGATACTTCTGCTCTTCTAGCTCGTGCTCACCCCACTGCTTCTCCTTCTGATCCTCTTTCCTCTTCACTGACTCTCAGGTATATCCTAATCGTCTTCCTTATCTTGAATCTCTTATTAATTCTTCCTTTGTAAAGTCTTGCTTTCCTACCCCCTTAAGCATGCCCTTATTGTACCCATATTGAAAAAACCTACTCTTGGCTCATCTATTCCTGCCAACTATCAGCCTATCTCAATTCTGCTCTTTCTTTCTAAAATTCGTGATCGGGCTGCCTATGCTCAGGTAACCCATTATCTAAATATTCATTCCCTTCTCCCTCCTCTTCAATCTGGCTTTGTCCTTCTTAGTCTACAGAGACTGCTCTTCTGCATGTCTCAAACTCTCTCCTCTCTGCTCATCACTCTAAGCTCTCCTCTATTCTTATTCTTCTCGACTTGTCTGCAGCGTTTGACACTGTTGTTCACTCTCTCCTTATATCTTCTCTTTCTACTTTGGACATCTCAGGGGCTGCTTTTGAATGGTTCTGCTCCTATCATTCCCAACAGTCCTACTCTGTAACCTGGGCCCGGCACTCTACTCCTTCACTCACTCTTTTATATTGTGTTCCTCAAGGCTCTGTACTTGGCCCCCTTCTTTTCTCACTTTAGATTGCTCCTCTTTCTGCTCTTATCTCCTCATTCCATCTATCTTTTCATCTGTACACAGATGACATCCAGATCTTTTTCTCCTTTTCTTCCTTTGATTCTGCTTTGCACATTATTGTTTCAAACTGTCTTTCTGCTGTTCAAAACGGGATGTCTTCTCATTTTCTCCATCTCATCCTTTCTTAAAACTGAGATTCTGTTCTTTCCTTCTTCTACTACTCTTCCTACTCCATCTCTCTCTTTCCCCATCTTCTGTTCCATTTTCAGCATCTGTGCGTAACTTGGGCGTTCTCTTTGATCCTTCTCTCTCGTTCTCCTTTCACATATCTTCTATTGCTTGTTCTTGTCGTTATCCACCTTTTAACATCCGTCGTGCTCACCCCATCTCTCTTTTCATGCCACAAAACATCTTTTTTCTCTTGTTTTTTCTCATATCGATTACTGCTACTCTCTATTGCTTGTTCTTCCTGCCGACCATCTTCTTCCTCTTTGTTCTGTTTATAATTCCTCAATTCGTCTCCTTTTTTCTATACCCGCTCGGTCTTCCATTACCTCTTCTCTTTACTTTCCATTTCACCCTTTTGAATCACGTCTTCTCTACCATGTTCTCTGAACTGTCATTAAATGTACCTATGGTCTGGCCCACCTTATCTTTCTTCTTTACTCTCATTCTGTGTCCCATCTTGCTCTCACAGATCACAGAATGTATTTCTTATAATTGTTCCCAAACCTCCATGTGCTTCTTCTCATCTACGCTCCTTTGATCTTTTAGTTCCCAAACACTGGAACTCCCTTACCCACTCGCTTCGATCTGCCACATCTCTCTGTCTTTTCCAATCAAACTTACTCATCCTTTATCACGTCTTGTCTAATTAATTATCTTGGTTCCCCCTCTCCTGTTTTCACCCATGTCCATATTTTGTCATGATTCGGCGAAAGGCGCTCTATAAATTCAATAAAAAGAAATGAAAATAAATTAAATTCTGGGCTCTTCCCAATGGAATTGCTACCTTCATGTATCGTTCTATTGTTGGGTTGCATGTACAACATTAAAACTTTGTTTTTTTAAATTCACAATAACCCAGTATCTAATTGTTCAGTGGTATCTTCAAATGCATGTCGGCACCGACATCCTGGAATCTATTACATACTAACTTTCCACTGATTTCCATAACCTTATTTGCACTGTGCTAGAAATTGTGCTGCACCCTGATTAAAATGCATTCTAATGGTGTCTTGGAGTTGGGAAGCAGACCTACGCACTCCTATGCTGAAGCCCTCTTATAACACCTCCAGGGATTTCTGTTTGAGCGAGGAACTGCTTTCCCATCAAGAGGACAAGAGCAGATTCTCCTTTGATAATGGAACACGTGGCAGTACCGTTCTGTCTCTGCTCATGCGCTAGACATTGCTGACTTCATTGTGACTGAAAACCTTGATTTTTTTGGCAATCACAGAAACCTGGTTAAATGCGGCATCTGGCCCCGCCCTGACCCTCACCATTCCCGATAGCTATTCTATCATCAGGTGCGATAGGGACAACAATCAAACTAAGGGGGGTGGATTAGCATTTATATTTAAGAGCTCTCTTAACCTAAGAGTTACTAAGAGTCATCAGCTGCCTTCAGCTGAACTACTCTCGATTAAACTCCCAATCCCACCTAATCATACCGCCCTAGTGCACCTCATCTATCGGCCACCTGGTCCCACTTCCACATTCGTAGAAGACATCTCTTCAATCCTAGCATCCAGCGCTAAGCCTAAATCCCAAATTATTGTACTTGGAGACCTTAACCTAGGCTATCTGGACTCAAACGACACTAAAGCATGTGACCTTGCCAACGTTCTATCCAACTTTGGCCTAACCCAGCAAGTCAATGTACCCACCCATATCAAGGGTCGCACATTGGACTGGGTTTCAGACATGAATTGCGCACTAAACCTAATTTCAGTGTTACCATGTGCATGGTCTGACCATCACAAAATAACATTCTCCATCAATTCTTGCCCATCCGCGCACAAACCCTGTATTGCGCCACCCACACTCACTCGTAACAAGAAGGATATCACAACTGAGAAACTACTTCCACTCATCCTCCCACTATTAAATTCGGTCTCCACAACTTGTGCTGACCCTACCGTCCTGGTGGACACCTACAATCGAGCTATGTTAAAAGCATTGGACTCCATTGCGCCTCTTAAACAGCGCAAAGAAAAAACCACGCAACCACCTTAATTCCTGGTTCACCCCACACCTACGAGAACTTTGGAAAGATAAAAGTAAAGCTGAGTCCCTCTGGAGAAACTCACCTACGCCAGTAACTAAAACAACCTTCTAGCCATCACCCTCTCGTACAAAGAAGCCATACTAGCGGCAAAAAAAGAAGTCTATAATAACAGGATCTTACAAGCTCAATCCAATACTAAGGAACTCTTTAAAATTCTCAAGGAATTAGAGTCCCCAGTTGCCCCCCTTGACACATGCACCCCTGACACCGAATGGTGCGCCAACATTCAAAAAGCATTACTTAACAAAATCACTACACTCCAAGCTAAAATCAACACTAAAAAAAAAACATCTCCTTGTCTCAGCAGGCAGCTCCCAACCCTCCAACTTCTCATCCTCCAATCACTCTTTCAAACCTTTCAGCTTCTCACCTCTTACCATTAGGGAAGTAGAAAATATCATCAAGAAGTTAAAACCATCCAATTGTCAAGGCGATGCCTGCCCAGCACCAATCATAAAGGAAGCAGCGCCTGAGCTCGCCCTCTTTATCACTTCCCTCATCAACTCCTCCTTTAAATCCGGCATAGTACCAGATAACCTTAAGGATGCATGGGTAATCCCCTTAATCAAAAAACCTAACTTAGACCCTAGTAACCCCACCAACTATAGGCCCATCACCACGGTACCATACCTTCTAAAAATCCTGGATCGGGCTGCATATCTCCAAATTCAAGACTCGATAAGAACAACTTATTAGGACTTAGGCAATCTGGTTTCCAGCCGAGGCACGGCACAGAGACAGCTCTAATAGACCTAAAAACGCAAATTGAGGATTTGAAAGACAAGGGCAAACAAGCGCTCTTACTCCTCCTAGATTTATCCGCCGCTTTTGATCTGGTGGACCACCAAATCCTCTGCCAGCACCTCAAAACGGCTGTACACTTCTCCGATGCAGCCACCTCCTGGATCAGCTCATTCCTTGCCAACAGATCCATGAGAGTCTTCTCATCTCTTGCCGCAGCTAACCCAGCACATGTCCCTTGCGGAGTCCCACAAGGCTTGTGCGTATCACCCACGCTCTATAACGTCTTTACGAAACCACTCTTTGATATTCTTGACCATCTGGGTGTCACCTACACAAATTATGCGGATGACACCCAGATAGTCATCCCTATCACCGGTGACTATGTAACTGACGCCAAAGCTCTTAATGCAGTTTACACCGTCATCCAGGCATGGATAGCCCACCACGGTCTCTGCCTAAACGATGAGAAAACTGAGCTACTCATCCTAGGCTCTCAGTCCAAACTTTCAAAACTTGACAGCAAATATGATGCATTCAACATTGATGGTAACATCATTAAGGTCACCAATGTCACTAAAACACTCGGAATCTACCTAGACTCCACCCTCTCACTCACCAGACAAACCAATTCAGTAGTTTCAGCATCTGCATACATGTGCAAACTAATCACTGCTTGCCGGCCCTTCTTAACGATGGACAACTGCCTGATCCTTGCGAGAACCCTCATCTTATCTAAAATTGACTACTGCAATGCCCTTTATCTTGGAACGAGTCAAAGAAACATTGACAAACTTCAGGTAACCCAGAATAACGCCATTAGGGCTGCTCTCAACATACCTAGGCGCGCCCACATCTCATCCACTAGACGCAACTTACGATGGCTCACTATCTCACGGCGTATCGCCCTCAAAACACTTGTTTTAAGCCACAAAGCACAGAACAACACAGCACCTGCCTACTTGTCTGAGAGCTTTACACAACACACAGCCCACAGACCTCTAAGATCTGCACATGCACACACACTCATAATTCCTAGCTTCAAGCTACAGACTGCCAGAGGCTCGAGCTTCCCAGTCCTGGCAGCGAAGCTTTGGAACTCACTACCCAATGATCTCAGGAATGTCCCCTCCTTCCAATCCTTCAAATACAGAGCAAAACAATGGCTCTATGAGCAAGACGAAGCTTCGGCCACCCTTTTGTAAACATCTATCGCATGCTTCGCAACCTCGATTACCGCTGTATATACTGAGCCGACGAACTACCTCTGTAAATATTTGTATATGTCCTTGCTCTATGTATGTATATATATTATGTATTATGTAATTTGTAACTGCCTTTCTGTAACCCTCTGTAACCTTTCCAAACATGCACCCTGATGCCCGTGGGCAGGCTGCACAATATGAATAAATAAATACAAATACAAATACAAATACAAAGAAAAGACTATCCTAAATATGCAGAAATCTATCCTTTGCAATGCAGAAAACTGATGGAAACATCGGAAGGGTATGAGCCACACATTAAACAGGATTACAGGAGGAGCTATAACTCTGTTATTTGCCATTGCCTCTTATTGGAAAAACAAGACAAAGAGGTTCCGGCGTCTGTGAGCCACATTGTCACAGGAAGTAAATCAAGTGTTCACGGTATGACATCCTTTCATCGCCTGCAATTGCAACACCACGCATTTCAACTTGTCTATTATAACAAAAGTGTTCATCGAATTTTTTAGGGGGAGTGGGAAAGGGCAGATAAGGGGTTGGGGCTAGGGATAGGTAAAAATAGGTGGGGGTAACCCCACCCCCCCAAAATTAAATCGATGAACGTTTTCGTTAGAATACACACGTTCCAATGCCTGGCATTGCAAATGCAGGCGATGAAAGAACATGGAACGGTGTTCAGCAACAAATTCACCTCACACCTTCAAATTCAATAGCTTCTAATGCCTTAATGAGAATCATCATATGGGTCCTCACCACTGGTAATTTTTCCTTTGTCGAATTACCAAATTTATGTTATTCCTTAATACATTATACCACATCACAGCTTTCCTTTCTGCATCAAATGGCTTTATCCTCTTTTACAAATACACAGTATAGGCTCACCAACCATATCTTGTCCCAAACATAGAATTCAAATTCCCTATTAGAGCTCCTTATTCCAAACATCTCAATCCAGGTTTATTTCCCTTGTTCCAAGCCTTTGGTACGCAAGAACACACAAACGGGCATGCTGAACAATGCTAACACAAATCACACACCGATCACACACATATCACAAGTGAGGCTCTTCAAGAGACCCCTGACCTACTTTGTCACTCAGAGGGGACGTGGCCAAGCAGTTTGGGCTGGACTGCTTCCATTAGTGGCAGGACCAAGACAGATTTCCATATGACTGGTCCTCTACTGCAATGGCGCGGATGAGCTAAAACAATGGTGTGGAAGGTTGCACAGAGCAGATCCGTCCCTGTGGTTCAGATTCATTCATAACCTTCCACCCATTAAACTTTGTGGTTCTATTTTGTCACACGACCAACAAATCATGTTGTAATGTAATGTTAAGTGGTCCTACATAGCACCATTCTGACAGACATGTTGGCCTCGCTGTGCAGCTCTGTAGGGCAGGGTTAATTAGTCATATAGCGGGATGGCATTGCAGAAACCTTTGGTGTGGATTCATGCGGGTCGGAAGTACCTTTCACCTGTGCGTTGATATGAAAATTTCTAGGTTGTTTGTAGTTGGTACTAACCAGGTAGTTTAGCCATATGGGCAGCCCGCGGATTGTGTGGTACAAAAATGAACAGCATGGTTGTTGATAGAAGGTGGTTAGGGTCTGAATCTGTTAAGTGCACTAGGCCAAGGAGGTCGTCTGAAGGTGTGTGGGAGGTGTAAGGATACACGATTTTAGCATTGAGGAGTTAGTTGAGGGATGAGAGTGGTGGGGTGGGGATTAGGAGGTTGTCACTTCCTAGCTCTTTGTGGTAGATTTCACTGAGATTAAGGTGCAGGCCAGCGTCACGCAGCAGATTGTTCACGAGTCAAATGTTTTTCCCACATACAATATTGCCTAGAGCTTATAAAAGTGATTTTTGTAAATTAGTCTAAAGTTTTAGTCGGTTGCTATTATTTTCATTTGTTTCAAATTGGTAGGTTGTAAAGCCAAGTCATGAACTGTCAGGAGGTTCACCTCCAGGCAGGGAGGACTGGGTGGGGAGTTTCACAGTTTCGTGGCCAGAACTAAAAAAGAGGATCCTCCTTGGTGTTTCCTGTTGAAGTTGGGGACTAGTACTAGAGCAGCATTGCTGGACCGAAGTGTTCTGGAAGGAGTGTAGTGTTGAAACTTACTTGTGGAAGAGGAAGGGCCCCCCAATCAAGGTATGAACAATGGGGGATGCATAAAGTTTTGAAAGGAACCTCTTTTATGATGGGTAGGCAGTGGAGAATACGTAATGCTTGCGTGAAATGTTCAAATGGCTCTAAGACATAGGGCCTCATTACACGGTAGGCGGTAAGGGTTTACCGGTACTGGTATTTTACCGGTACCGGTAAATCCTTACCGCCTTACTACGAGGTCCCTTTGCGGGTTGGGGAATTTAACACCTGCCTTTTGCAGGCGTTAAAAACCAACCCGCAAAGGGACCCAGGGAGCTAATTACGGTACCGCAATTTGCGGTGCCGTAATTAGCGCCTTCCCCATTCCCATTATGCCCTATGGGGCAAAAATGGGAATGGGGAAGGGCAATGGTGGAAGGGGGAATTACCGCCCCGCCAACCTTGGAATGGGGCGGTAATTCCCCTTTCCACCAAGGCGGTGCCGGTATTTTACCGGCATGAACCATGGCGCTATTAGCGCCATGGTTCTCCGCCTACCGTGTAATGAGGCCCATAGTCTTGCTGCTGCCTTTTGAAATCTTTTACGTTTCCTCATTAAGACTACTGAGTGCAGCCTATCTTAGCTTATTGCAGTACACTGAATGACATTTACAGAAAATTCAGAACACTGTGGCCTGTCTGGTATTCAGACTTCCTCGACAGGCCCATATTTTAATAGTCGACAGCCAGTTTTACTGGCTAACTGTGGCAAATTGACATCAGGAAGTCAATATGTAATTTCAGGTAGGGAGGCAGAGGGTTCCAAAGCTTGATCTGTGAACATGTAGGGGTCTGTGCATGTGGCAGGAAGGTTGAAGGAAGCAGACCACCACCATCATAAGATTAGAAGAGGAGAAGATAGCTCCTACCTTGCATCCAGAACCCGTCTTAATAAACTGGACCCGGCCTACGCCAATTTTTGAATTGCTGACAACATCATCAATGCGTCCAGGAAAGTCAAGAAACTAGGGGTCATTCTTGATGCTGAACTGACTGAGACCTCACGTCTCCTACATTCGATCTTCTCGTGGCCTTATCTCCAAGTTACTAAATTACATCCGCCCATTCCTCACCATCAAGAACTGTGCGTTACTAGCTTCCACATTAATAAACTCCAGACTTGACTATTGTAACTGCCTGCTGGCTGGAACTGCACTCTCAAACATGCAATTGCTGCAAGTTGCACAGAATGGTGCAATTCGGGCCATCTACGGCATGTTCAAATGTGCCCATGTATCTGATGCTCGGAGGACATAACACTGGTTGCCAGTACATCACAGGATCACCCACAAGATTCTCACACTGTCATTTAAATGCCAGTCCAATTCCTGTCCTAAATATCTAAAGAATTGTGCGAAGGCCCACACACCAGGGAGACAGCTCCGGTCCTCTGCCTACCCTACCATTGCACAGCCCAGATACAAGCTGGCGAGCTTTGGGGTGGCCATTGTTTGATATCCAGGCTCCCTTACATTGGAACGCACTTCCCGGGCTTATACACCTGGCTAGCAATCTTGCACTTTTCAAAAAGCAAATCAAAACCTACCTGTTCAATCTTAACCCAGGTTAAGTACGGCTCTGTCCCACCTACTCTTCCTGATTACTGACCCATCCCGCCATGTCTGTCTTTTTATGTGCGCTTTGAGGTCCATGGGCATGTGGCGCATTATGAATGTTAAAATAAATAAATAAAATAGTAGGCCGGTGTGCAATTTAGCAGTGCCTTGCGTGATATGTACAGAGTTCTGTTATGTAAACTCTGCTGATTGGAAACCAGAGTAATTGCTGCATTCTTGATCTTGCATGTGTTAAATACCGTCTGTGGCCAAGCGTGTATGCATGGGGTCCCCACTGTTCTCACTGGGGATATCACTGTGGATGCCCTTAATTAGGGCTTTCACACAGTTTGATCACATTGGTATATGGAGAAACTATTGTAGAGATGTAAGGGTTTGTGTGACCTATTCACACCCAGATACCTTTCAGATTGTTTTGCCTGTTCAGAATCACCTCGCGGCCATGGCACACTATAGGAGTAAAGTCAAGAGGCCACATTCCCCTGCATAATGGGCTGAGTGCCTTCATGTAACGCTTTAGGAAGACATTAGTGCTTCTTAGCAGTGGGTTCCTATGTTGCAGACATCGCCTTGCAAGGTCCTTCACTGTCATAGAGTCTCCTCGGTTCTTATTCGCCTGATGGTCTTCGACATTTTGAATGTAAAGAATACTTGCGTGTTTCCTGGTTTTCCTCATGCATCTTCGTGCTGGTGGATCTCCCTCTATGTAGAGCGTTTCATGGGCCTTGCCCATGGTGTTTCATGCCTTTCGGTATCTTTATCCTCGTGGCTAGGGATCTATATTGGTGTGGTGGGAATGTTCCTACAGGTAGATTCCTCAGTGCATCTGGTGTTCATTTGCAGTGGTTGTCTGCATGTAGCTTGCTGCTGGTCCGTACTCCTCTCTGCATTGGGTTTGTGGGCATCTTCTTTTTAGTTTAATGTTAGTTTTGGTCTGTTTTCTGCATGTCGAAAACATGTTTACTCAGACTTTTCACTAGTACCTTTATTCTGTAGAATTGCCCTCTCCTTGCATGTATTTCTGGATGTTTTCTCTTCTCTTGCATCTACTTTTCAGTCTATTTTGCATTTTAAAAAGTACCTGTTTCCTGGCAGCCATTGATTTATATAGCTGTGTAGTCGGTTGCCATCTTTTAATCCAGAATAGGTTTGACTATAGAGAGCTTGTCCGCCCACAATGGGCCTCTTAGTGCTAGAGAAGCAATTGTGTGCAGTGTGCAAAAAGTAACAGGCAAAGACAGAAACTGTAATATTACAAAAAAGGCCGAAATGAAGCAGACTAGAAAAGAAGCCAGTCGAGGTGAACGACACCAATTACTGTCGATGATCTGCTGTACAGCAGGGAGCTCACCCAACCGCAGTTTGCAAAGCTAAGACAAGAGGGGCAACAACCGCATGTTTTCCATTACAGGGATGGTTCCTACCAGTCTGCTACAAACATCACCGCCGAAGTCCAACTGCATATGGCTCTAGAGGAGAAGATCTGTGGGGAAGACCACTGGTCATCAGGCAGCCGCGTTAACAGATAAACACCTTTGCCAGAGGAAGGAAGCCCATGGGAGCCTCCAAGACAGAAAGGGGCAGGCAGAATACCTTGGTAGCCATTCCATTGGATAGAATCCCAGACCAGTGATGTCCTGAAGAGGCACCCCCAAATAATGCTGCCATCCCTGCAAAGCAGCATGATGGGGGATAAGGGGCAGCAGACTCGGAGAAGAGGTCAGGCCCACACTAATAGCAGGACGCGCTGACATCCAGGCATGACATCAATAGACAGATCCCATGTGTCCATTGCCATCCACAGCATTCTCACCTGATGAACTCATCAGACGGTGACCCAGGAGCGGTCGCCTTCAGTCCATTAGACCCATGATGAAGACTGGGTAACCCAGGCATGCGAGATGCCGCAATCACAGGAACTGTCGTTCAGGACAGCCCCTGCAGCTGCATACACTCCCATGAAAAGACTACACAAGGCCATAACAAAATGCCATAATTCAGAAATTATAACTTTAAAAATGTCCTTTTAACACAAACGTAGTTCCAATGAAATATCAAATAGTTCCAGCATTACCAAACTGTATTAATGTTGTTAATATTTATTATTGTGACTATTATTATTACGGTTACTATAATTACTTTTATTAATAAAATATCAGTACATTACACTGGGCCTGAATAAATAAATAATGAAGTGGGGCGAGGCATCCTTACTGCCACACCTATTGTGAAAGTCACAAGTTAAAAAAAACAATACGAACAAAATATGTTTTAAAAGCCAATGCATTGACACACAAATGAACAAATTCTATTTTTACAACAAATGAACACATTTTATTTGTATGCCGAATAAAGTGTTAAAAAATGTTTTTCTCCATTGTGGATTTTCTCATTATTGGTCATTTATAATTACCCTGGCATGATTAAATAACATTTTTGTCATAATGGGTACTCCCTCCTCGGGACTTCAGAAAAGTAATTGATAAATGTAAAATGATAAATGTATTCTTCATATAATTTCATAGAATTAAAGATGGGTAGCTATCAACTATAGGCATATATACCACCAAGGATTCCATGTGTTAAAATCGCGGTAAAAATGGCAATTTCCACAAAATATCGCGGCCCCCAGACCCAGTATACCATTTAAGGGGAGCGAAGGACACCCCCGCAAACCCTGATCCCCTTAAATGATATAATGGGGTACACCTTTACCGGCCCAAACCACAGTTTATTTGTCATGATTTATTGTAAAGGCGATATTTTTGCTGCGATTTTATGAATGCATACCCCACCAAGGAGTGCTGAGCGGCATCTGACAGGCAACGAGAGTGAAGCACAAGTTGTCTATGATGTCGTTCGGATCCCAGAGGTGGCATATACCTTGCAGTTAAAAGCCACCTATTTGTAATTATATTTTGTGTAGCAGCCTCACCCAGTGTCTCCTTTCCACCCCTTGTGTTGTCCCCAGGAAGCAGCATTGCAGGGCTTAGAGAGGGGAGGAATGGGGGACCTATAGAGAACATGCAAAATGCCAAGTCCCTCCTCCCAACCACATCTCAAAAGGAAATAGAATACCTTGATGCCCTGCCTCCAGCCTCCACCTCCCCATGCAGCCTTTTCTCCCTCCCTCTGCCCCCCAAAAATAATACATTTACCTGGATAATACCATTCTGTATTGGAAGGAGGGCAAATTTGGCCTTGGTGCAAAAATGCATAGAAAGTATACGTTTTTTGCACTATTATTATTATTATTGTCATTATCATAAGGGTATTTATTGAACGCGGACCTAGCTTTGGGGAGCTTTGCAATGAAGCACTTTACAATCATAGGGGGAAGAGCACAGGGAGGGAAGCAGAGCTAAAAGGAGTGGGGAGCTAGCAGGGCGGGCACTAGGGGAATCTTTGTCCTAAACCCATGCAAAGTGTGGTTGGTGGTTTGGAGTCCCTCTGCTTTCTATTTGCTGTGCATTCAAGCCAGGAGGCGTGCAACTTTCTTACAAGCAACCCGGGCGCGAATCGGCAGAGTGTGTCGAGTGTTTGGTGTTTGGCGCGCTGCGTCAGGCGTTTGGTGCCGCCTCTGTACAAGTCACGGCGAGAAACATAGATTGATTTACAATGGATCGCTTGAATAAGGAATGGAACGGGGCAGCAGCGCAATAAACATTGGTGAGATCCGACTGACTTGTTGTAGTGACACTGCATTCGCACGAGGGGGCTGCATAATAACTTTATCCTTATTTGACTTCCCATTGCACATGAGTTTAGCAGCAACAAAGAAAGCGAGTGGTAATTTTAATTACTTTTTAAACAACATGTGTAATCACTGCTAAGTCGACACACGTAGGAATACAAATGTGGCTGTTCAAATTGTGTGGAGGACATTGAGACCTGCCTTGAGTAAACATGAATAGTTTTTGACAGATTCAGTTTCTATAGTAAGTGATTGCCCGATGACTGCAGGGTAGAACACTTGAAACTTTTTGAGCCGACCATCGATTAAACAGCAATTAAAGAAGCAAAGCAGTTGCTGTTGTTTCTGATTGCCGGTGACTGCGGGGGTGGAACACTTGACACCCTTTGAGCCTACCATGGATTAAAACGGTAATCCAACAAGGAAGCTGCCAGCAAAGTGTGTCGGTGACTGTGAGGTGTGGCCCTTGGAGCCGACTAGTGATTACAAGTCCAGTGCTTGGTCAACGGAAGAAATATTTAAATTGCAATAAACCATTTTTAGGAAGCTTTGCCTGTGACACAAGGGGAATTGCAGTAATACATGTAAAGGAGGGTTGCGGTTTGTTGAAAGAACCACACAGACAGCCAGCTGTTGCAATATACTTTCAAGCGGAAACAAAATACATTTATGTGAAATGAGAATAGTTGTCCTTGCACTCATTTAATAAGTACTGTGAAGAGCACATATAGGCTTTGTGAGTTCCTTTGCATGAGGTATTATGCGCAGCAAAACTAAGAGGCATAATCTAAGGAGTGGGGAACCTACCCCCTTAGATAAGGAAATGGCAGCAAATTTGGGATTACAAGAGGTAAATGTTAAAAATTACTACTTTTTTTCCTGTGCAGGCAAAGCCCTACAGCAAAGTAGCTCAATCGCCTTCAGATACTGCAGTATTGGAAATGGCAAATGACATGGCAGAAGATATTGACATTTCGTGTCCTGTTTTGTGTGATTTGGAAAGGAGAACTACGACCCATATTACAAGAAATTAAGCAACTATACAGGATCATATACAAGTTGAAGACCGCTCTTCCTTACCTTTCCATGGTAACGATACTATCTCTCATGAATCTACTCAACCGCACTGAATGTGGTTTTGCAATCATTCATACGATTATATGATACTTTGGTTGTAGAACAAACACGTCCATCTTAACAGAATTACTACGAGTTCATAGAAAAATGAGGTTGAAGATGATCCATCAGTTATGATGCAGAATAAAGTTGAAAAAAAGGAAATCTGCCATCTGTGCTCCTTTAAAGAAATTGAAAAATATAAAAGGAACCACGAAAAATACTAATAAAGGATCTAGGAAATTCCTCAGAACACTTCTGGGTGCAACACCCTCTCCTGAACAAATGATATGGGATCGGTTAAATGCTGGTATGCAACATCCAGAAAAAATACAAATCCAGGATACTCAATAGTTAAAGTAGAACGTTTTTTCCAACAATGAGGGAGAGAACTCCCAGATAAATAGATCAAACAGAGAAGTACAAAAGAAATAGAAGAGAAGAATAAAATGTAATGGAATTCGAAAATTCTTCTCTGCAATACACACAGTGGCTGGGTCTGTGTGGAAAGAAGGTGAACTAGAACAGAATATGATTGACTCTTCTACTAGCTCTAATGAAGAAGAACAAGAGGTGATGAGTGTAATTGATCCTGCTTCACCAGCCTTACTTCAAAATAATGAGCTGATCAACACACAGAGATTGGTGATTGATAAAGATGACGGTTCTAAGACTGTAACAGTTTAAACCAGAAGGAATCGCACACATAAACATAAGTGTATTATGCCAAATATTAACTCTTTGACACAAATGTTTGAATCTGTGTCTGAAGAAACCATAAAACACCTCTAGATAGATCCAGAATAATGTCTCTTTTTAGTAAGATCATCAATTAGAGTCAATATTGTCAACAAATTTAAAATGTGTGGACCTGTGCATTTGGTTTATGCTAATTATGAACATATTTTAAAAAGGGGGTTAGCCACTTACATATTGAAAACCGATCAAAATGATGAAAGCGGTATGTTAGAGGATTGTAAGATGTCAGATCTTAAATTAAATATTAAAAGTAATGTTGATGGGCAGGGACGGAGGCAGGTCACATTCAATCAAGAACCTGCAAGTTGGACTTGGCTTGCCTCCTCCCTTACAATCAATATTGGAAATTGTCCCGGGTTCAAGTAAACATGAGGTTAAAATCATGAGTTGGAACTCTCGCGGCCACAATAGCTTTCTGAATACCAATATGAGAAAAAAGATTCCTGGCATTTGGCATTGTGTTAAAACAAGAAACCTGGTTAAATGTTATCCCAACTATTGATGGTTTCCTTTTGGACGTCAAGTTAGCTAGAAAGGGAAGTAATGGGCATACATTTGGAGGAATGTTAACAGCAGTAAAGAATGGTCAAGGGATAATTAGTGAACATATGCGTATAGATCAGGAGCAATTTTGGCAACAAGTGTTTGTGCATGGAAAGGGGAACTTATTGAGGGTGTGCATAGTTAATGTTCATTTTAATCCAATTACAGATTAAATGGATGTTGTTATTAATGAGTTGGAAAATATATTAGTGGATTTTGCTATGAATTGCACTAATAGTCCTGTATTAATTGCAGGCAGTTTTAATAGTATTTGTCTTGATATAGGACAGCAAGGAAGAAAGATGCCAGACACAGGCATTTGGGCCAGTTTCCTGGCCAAATGGGAGTTAATTCAGTTAAACTCCCTTTTTTGTCCAGGTTAAATTTCAGACCCTACTTGGTTTGGTATTGCCTCCTCATCAGCAATTGACTACATTTTTCTTTCAAAAGTTGAAATAACTGATATGATCTCCTTTGTGATAAAAACACATAGGCTGAGTGTTCATGCTATCTTAACAGTAGGGTTTTCAAGATTCAGTGATGATATTCATAGTGTCAACTTTTCATGTACAAATAGTATCACGAATGACTCAGATAATAGGCTAATTCAATTCAGTAAGAATTGCCCGAAAGTGAATCGAGACTTAGAAGCATGGTGGAATGTGTTAACACAGTTTGAGAAAGATCACTGCTGTTCCCCTAAAGAGTTTAATAGTACTATTTCTCTCAGCAAAGGGAGGTTAAACACAGTAAGGAAGTGGAAAGAAACTATGTTTGCAGAAAATAAGGAGAAGCATTGTAATGTTACCAAAAGAATGTATCAGAAAAATGTAAGGAGAGATCTTAAGAAAGTAAACAAAGCTTTGGAGATGGACTGGGATGAAAAGAAAAGTCAAATATGATTGCTTAAACAAAAACACAAACATTGGCTGAAGAACTATAAAATATTAAATCATATCAAGGAAAAGCAAGAGTTTCTGATAAGTATAGCTCAGAATGACGCATGTGCAATCTGGTGGAAGTTAAACAAAAGAGGTAAAACCCAATCTAAGATGCAATCAGCATGCATTGCAGAAGTGGATTGGGTTAATCACTTTTCTGCTGTCTTTATGAAGAATAGTGGTGATTAGGCACCTGATAATTTAAGTATAACCAGGGACGAGATATGGAAGTATACATTTGATATAGAGGACATAAAATTAATCATCGAAAGGTCAACAAATTCACGTTCCTGCGGCCCGGATGCGTCATCAATTTATCTTTTTAAGAACAACGCAGATTTATGAGCCGAGATTATCTTTAGGCAGATAGTGGAGACAATGGTGATTTCAGATTCCTGTCACAATGCAATAATAATACCAATTTTTAAAAAAGGAAGACTTTACTCACCTATAAATTACCGTCCCATTTCCTCATAGATTGTTCCTCAAAGATCCTTGCTAATCTGATATTGAATGATCTTAATAAATGGGCCTAGAGAGTGCAAAGATATAATCCCTGTCAAAAAGGATACAGGAAAGGTACTGGAACAGTAATGAGTGGGGTGGACCCATATTCATGCATGGCTCTGGCAGTTAGAGAGATTGGGCATACATTATATGTGGCAAGCATGGATCTATCCTCTGCCTTTGATAACGTGAATAGATCAGTTTTATGAAATAGATTGCAGAGATGGGGGATCGATCCAGGCTTGCTACATATGTTGGAATTGTATTCTAAAAATGAGGTTAGGGTAAGATTAATTGTAGAGTAACATAGCAATTAATAGAGGAGTCCACCAGATATGCTTGATAGCTCCATCTTTGTTTAATGTATACATTTTGGATTTATGGGAACATACCCTAAATTGGGAAGCCTATCCACCCAAATTAAATGGCAACAGAATGAATTGCATAGCATAAGCAGATGACCTGCTCCTCCTAAACCTTACACCAGCTGGCCTGCAACATTCACTCAATGGGGTGGCAGATTACCTTGGGTGGAAGATAATCTTGGAAAGAATAAATTGGTGATAAATCCGGTAAAATCAGTAGTAATGACAGTAACCTATAAAAAGCGGAAAAGGCACTTTGTTTGGTCCATTAATGAAATTCCGATAAAAGAAGTACATTCTTTTTGTTATTTGGGCTTTATTTTTACTAATAAAACTATTTTAAACATGCAGAAAGATAAGATGCGAGATAAAGCCAGAGTGTATATTTCTTTAATGAAGTCTATTACATTTTGATTATGTGCTTTTTCGCTTAAACCACTTTTCGAATTTTACCGCATGAAAGTTACTGCAATGATTATTTACGGAACTGACATTGTTTATTTTCCTAATAAGATATATTTGGTGAGAAGTACTTAGGCTCGCTCGTTTTGGGCCTCATATACAAACAAGTGTGTCTGTCTGTATAGAAAGATCACTGATGCTGAAGTGCATAGTTTAGTCAGTATACTGGGAGAGACTCTAAAAGGCTATTTTAATAAATATCTCTTACATTAATAAATATCTTTTACATTTTAGAAGATGTCTTGAGTCGTCTATGCAATTGTTGAGTTTCAATAATGATGATTAATTTAGTGTCACAAAGCAAAGGTTGCAAAACTGGGACAGAATAACAGACTTAGACGATCTACAAAGACTGAAACTGTATAAATGAAAATCTGTTTGGTTTGTAATGAAATGAACTAAGGTCATGCCTACAAAGATTTCCTTCGTCTGAGTTCCGATCCCTGTATATGAAATTTTGTTTTAATTGTTTGCCTATTTTAGAAGTGGTTGGATCTAAACTAAAAATTCCCATAGAATTAAGATCTTGTAGAGCATGTTAAAGTCTGTGTATGGAAACTCTTTAGCATGTAACTATTAAGTGCCCGGCTTTAACATTACAGAGGATAAAATATCTTGGTCCGTTTGTATATTCCACTTCAAAGGTCGTATCACAAATACTATGGGAAAAACTCATAAATGATGCAAAAGTATCCTTAATATTGGCATTAATTAGGTTTTTAAAGACCAGGTTTGAATGAGCTTTCAGTATTTGCAGTAACTATGTAGAGGTTCTCTTTTTCTCTTTTTATATGAAGACGAATTAATGTATCAAAAATGTGTTTGTATTGTTTAATGTTATGAATATGGTGTTTAGTGAATTCATTGTTTTAAGATAATCATGGAATTGAATTTGATGTTTTTGATAAAATGTTCTTTGTGAATGGTATGTTTTATACCAAAAAATAAAACATGCAAAATTGCACTTGTCATGGTGCAAAGGTTTTTGCAACTTGTCTCCAATGTGTTCGGCACTAGAACAAACGTTACCATAGTTCTAATACCGTGCAACTTTTCTGTAATCTGGCCCCTGCATCTATTTTGGGTGACTTTTTGTTCGCAGCTTGGAAAATGGTTTTGTGAATAGGACCCAGAGTGCGTTGCAACATAAATAGTTCTAAAAGGCTGCAGATTTGGGTAGTCATTCTACAGCAATGGTTCACATCTGTATGGACCACGAGTTCCTCTTGTGAACCCCAAACACACCAGAAAACCTATTTGTAAATAACTCACACAGTTTTCAAATATATTTTTGGTGTGTTTACTAAAGGATGGCGCAGATTGAGCTGTTTAGGTTCGAAGTTGGAAATTGCTGGGGACTCTCTCACGGTTTGACCTGGCAGGATAATTCCTTGGGCTTTCTCATTTGTAGAGAACCCATTGATGAGGGAGGGAATGCGCTGCGAAGATCAGGTTTATAAAAGTCAAATATAGTTGGCTTCTGTTCTTTTGCTTTCCATTGTTAAAATATTTGTGGTTTTGTGTTTGCAAATGGAACACTTGATAGCAGTCTAAGATCAAAACTGGCCAGTCTTTTGAAAAATGAACATGCCTTGTTTTAGTATTGAAGCACTCTGTGTATGTTTACTGACACGCCGCTCTGGTGCATTTGGATACTATTTCAAAAAAGGTAGCAGGTGCTCCTCTCCAGAAAGAACATGGCACTTCTTTCTGGAGAGGAGTGCCTGCTACCTTTTTTGAAATATTTGCAAGGAACTTGGGGTTGGTCACCCTAAGGTACCTGGGGGCAACCAGACGTGGACTCCCTGCTCACTGTGCTCAGAGAGGCACAGCTTCACCTCAATGATGATGCCCAACAAGGCAGAAACACGTGTATGGGGTTGCTGTTGGTACTCTTGTTCAGAACGGAATTGCCATAGCATTTCATTGCTGGACTGCCCATGTGGGTGGGACAAAGACGGATATGCAAATGGGTATTTCCCATCTGTGAAAGGTACAGTGAGCAAAAAGCATGTGCTGCAAACTCTCATCTCAGAATAGGTTATCATGCCATGTTCTTTCTGGAGAGGAGCACCTGCTACCTTTTTTGAAGCATTTGGATGCTATGTAGGCACTTGACAATACATTTTAATAAAATAAAAATGGCCAAACTCTAAGAGGAACCAGAGAAAGTGACATAGCAATGATTTGCCTTAAGCATGCAAGGGGTGTAATCAAATTCCAGGTAATTGCAGACAGGTGAAAGGTAGAGAAGCTCTAGTAATTACGCGGTGCCTTTGACAACAATGCCTGTATGCAGTGCATCACAAAGTAGAGAAGAAAATCAAGAGAACGCGCTGCAGTTCTTTCAAGAAATGTTCATTAAGGAGGTGTAGACATGAGACTTTAGAAAGACTCAGAAGTATGTCATGAAAGCCCCGGAGGTTTCAGAGCAGATCTAGGTCAAGGACTAACTCAACCGGTCCGGCTAGATTAGGGTTGCGTCATCAGTGCTAAGAAACAAGATAATATTGAGTCAAATGAAACACAAGCACCTACATGCATCTGTCGAATTGCCGGGCTCCACAAACAATGGCAGTGGAAATCAGATATCGTCTGCAGGGCCGAAAAATGTGTGGTGTGGTACGCAGTGTGCACGTGCACAGCGGACCCACTTTGGAGGGAGTGCCAGTGGGAAAGACATGAAAGCACACAACAATCACTTTGAAAGAAATAGTCAACAGTGGAAGATAATGATAATGATTTATTTATATAGCGCCTTCACGCTAGAACATATTTACATACAATCATCACACATTTATCTACCTCAGAAGGATGAAAGGCAGAGCTGGCCTTGCCCAAATTGAACCTGCATCCTGATCTGTGTGCAATGGCACACAGATCGCAGCAGCGAGCGTTCAACCCGCTGAGCAATCTCAGCAGCGGATAATTTGAAATCACATGTACCATGCCTGCAGCATCGACCCAAACCAACCCACTCTGCTCTCACCTCTCCATTCACCTTGCCAATTTGTGGTCAGGGGTGATCTTGAATGGACGCCTGGACTGAGTGGGAATTACAGGATGCCTTATAGATGAATTTGCTCAGTATTTGTGGAGCAACAGTATGGGGCCTGTGTGTGCAGAGAGCAAGTGAGTTTCCTGTTTAGGGTTTGCTGCTGTTTGTAGCAGTTCACTTTTATCTGCTGGGAAGTATGCATACATAAGTATGTTTTAGGTTTTATATAGAGCAAACATGTCTGGAAAGCAACAGAGTGCTTTATAACAAGATGATACTGTGAAGGATTGCCATCTGACAAGGGTGTACAAGCCCTGACTTTTGGAGTTTTAGTAATAATAAAATGATGCGGGTAATTATGTCTCAGAAAGGGAGGCCTGCTAACCAGACTCCCCTTTTTAGCAAACTCCATGCCAAAAGCTTTGTGTATACCTGTGCCCTGCTGCATCAGTATCTGATCTGTAGCGCCTGCTCTCCAGTGGCACAGAGCAAGATCACAGGTCCCCTCATGACCGCTTCAGTGACAGCCACATTGCTTTCAGAGAAGGGGCTGCATTTAAAATATTCACCCTTGTTCCCACACTACGTAAACATAAGAAATCACCACCCCGGTGACAGTTATATTCTTTAAACATAAGCCATATCTGAGTTTGAAATATGGTGACTGGTATGTCATATCATTATTAAAGCTTGCCTGAATCTGTATCACACATTAGTCAACACTGTGAATCCAGCTCAACTGTGGACAGACTGTATTCTCCTCAGATTGGCTGCCTCTGCTGCACCCAGCAGGACTGTAACCATGGCGGCTGCCTCTACGATCCTTTGTGAGGTCAGGTAATGCCTTGCTCCAGCAAGGCAGCCCCTTAGCAGGAGCTGTCCTGTGGAACAGGAATCAAAGGACACACCATACACAAAAAGACTAGCCTTACACCAGGTTGTTGCGTACCAAAGGGCCTTGATACTATGAGTCTGAAAAGGGGTTGGGGTTAGTGTAGCCAGGGGGAGCTCAGCACAAATGGGGAAGGATTCCACAATCTTGTTTCTGAAAGTACTTTTCTGTCCTCCCTACCTCCTCCTCTTTCGTTTAGCACAAAGCACACTGGGTATGATGAAAGCAGGCTAAGCCCACTTGTCACAAGTACAGGGATAGGACCCCTTAAAGAATGCTTGCTTTTGTCCAATCACCTGTGGACCTTTCCCTATAAAAGAGTGTAGTCTCCCACTCCTCATTTGATTCACTTTGGGACCATCCAGGACTTAAGGAAGAATTTGTTTGGACCTCTTTTTGGAGAGCTGACCTTTACAGAGCCCTCAGCCATTGAAGTGAAGGAGGAGGATTCCAAGGAAGAGGCAAGATCTGCTCCCTATCCATTTTCAGGGCGCATTGGTGGTGGCACTTGCTGATGACCAGAACATGCACCCAATCTCCCTAGCCTGGGAGAGCAGAACCTCTGAGGACGCACTGTATCCTAGAGCCCCTTCTGTGAGCCTCACAGCATCCTCAAAGCCAGAACAGCCAAGATCCCTGTTTTCACTGCATCAAACTGATCAAGCCGCATTTGGGCTGTGTTCTCCTAATTCGAAAAAGAAGGATACGTCGGTACTGGCTTTCTCACTCATTCGCTTTTCGAACCACTGAGCTTGCATCATCGACCTGGCTCAGTTCTGCGTCGCCTCAGCAGAGCTCGGTCACCTCTCTGGCTTGAGCGCCAGTGCCCCGTACAGACAACTTTGAACCATTGCATCAAATCAAGCATTGAACTGCCAAAACTTCTCATTGCTGCTCAGCTCCAACCACTGGACCAACGCATCACACATTAACCCCCACCATCAGTACTTATCCTCTTGAACCGCGCTTGATCATCTAACTGCTCCTGGTGACCCATTTAACCCGCATTAGTCGCCACTGCCTTGCATCTCAAGGAGCACCTGCTCGAACCTGACTCAATGCCGACTCGCCACCTGTGATCAACGCAACTCGCCACCTCCGAACCCAGTTTGACCCACAAGCACAAAAGCTTGAAGCCTGGATTGATGCTGTCGAACCACCTAAGAACAGCAGGAAGATACTATTGATTCACACCTGCACCTCTGGTACATCCTTAAACCCTAGAGACTGGTTAGGTATTTTTGATCCCTTTTCTCACTCAAGACATATCCTTTTAAATTCATTGTGGTTGCTGATTGTTACTTAATTGCATTTGGTTAAAAGGCATACCTGATTCAATACTCCTGTCTTGTGCACTGATAATTAGAATATGGGTCATTGGGAGCCTGGAGTGGTGTTTTGCATTTAAGAATGTATGTATTGCTAAATGAAGACAAAACAAATTCCAACAATTCCCAGAATGCGCTCAAAGGATTCTATTGAAAACCAAAATGATTTGTCCCTCATATATTTTTTGTGCAGATCAATCATTTGTTTAGTTCATTGAAGACACTTACAGGGTTAGTGCTTGACATACCCGGTGCAGCCTATCGGGCACAAAATATCCTCCTAGTTCCTAGAATTAGAATGTACAGCAATAGCCATTGACTTAAACGTAAGCGCAAACAAGGATTTTAAAGGCACCTATAGTGAGTGAGTGTGAAAAATTAAGACAAAGGGACTAATTCCAAGTATGGCGTTACTTAAACACTGTGCCAGTAACACCAATTAATGGCATGATTCCAGACCGTCTCAGTACGAGTCGCGATACCGGTAACAATGTGTCAGGCCAACACCGTCCACTGTGCAACCGTAGCAGACAGCACCATCACCTGTAACAGCGGGGACCCTGAAGATCATGCACAACGGTACCAAAGCAGCATTATGACTGCTGTCTGCATGGAAACACCAGCACCAAAATGCTGGTGCCACAGTGAAATCTGCACCAGAAACATCAGCACTGCAGAGCAGGCGTTAAGCAGGCTCAGGTTTGCAATAATAGACCACAGTTGGCTGTAATCAGCCCAGCTGAACACCATGAGCACTGTGAACGTTGAAAAGGACCACACCCACACCTCACGCACCTTTCAACACAACCATGCTGCCACTTGTAGCAGCAGCCATGGAGCTGGAGGCTCTGCATGCAGGGATGTACATCAATGAGCAGGATTTGAAACTGTGGCAACAGGCTGACAGGCGGGGGAGTAGGAGTCGAGAGATGTTGATGCAGAGAAACAATGGGCAGCAGGCCCCCCACAGGCATCCGCCCAAAACCCACACAAGGGCCACACCCTGGACCCTGACTGACGGGCAGATACATACACTGTATCGCCTGGACGGGGAGACCCTACGCAGCATAATGGACCTCATCCTCAATGACATCTGTAGTGTAATTGGCATCTGGACCACCATACCCCACTTGCTGAAGGTGGTGTCCGTGCTGCATTTCCTGGCCACTGGCACATACCTGCACACTGTCAGTGAGCTGCATGGGATTTGCCAGCCAGGTTTTTGAAAGGTTCTTGTCCAGGTCCTGGATGCCCTCCAGCATCATGTGTCCCAGCACATCAGCCTCCCCACAACACCGGCCCAGGTGAATGCCACCAAGGTACATTTCCATACCCTGGTAGGCATGCCGAATGTATTCGGAGCACTCGACTGCACACACATCGAGTTAGTGGCTAGACATGCCATTGAGGAGGTATATCGCAACCGGAAACACAGAGTTTGTTTGTGATACGCAACTCATCAACACACACCGCTGCACACGTTTCCCTGGATCCACGCATGACTCCATGGTCCTGCCCAACAGAACGCTGCCAGGGTACATGGGCCGTTATGGCTGAGAGCGAACCTGGCGGTTGGATGAGTGAAAGTTCCAAAACACACACCACATAGCATGTGCAGTGTGGAATGGGGGGGTATCCACTGTCACCATTTCACGTGCAGCTGGCAACAGGTGCATGCATGAGCCCGCATAGCATGCAAGAGCGCAACCCCATGGTTTGCATGTTGCACATGTGTAGACGGAAGGACACACCCTCACAATATGGGCACAGATGGACAAGCACATGACATGCACCACAAGTACCAGAATGCATCACACCCATGTCACCTACTTCTGCATGCACACACTGTGCCCATTCCCCACCGCCAGCAATACAGGCACGCAAGTTCAATCGCACAAACCTCCCAACCAGCAGTGATTGTCACATTGTGCACCAAGTTGAATGTCCTGACACAAACGCACGTGAAATGGTGACGTGAAATGTGCATGTGCCACAGACCCACAACCAGACATGGCTGCTTTGTCCCAACCACCCCTTGCACCCCTTGTCTCCCTCCCATGCAGGTGATTCCATATTCCCGTTACTGCCATGGCTTATGACACCTGTCAGGCATCCACAGACGCACCGGAAGAATATGTACAATCGTGCGCACATCAGGATGAGGTGCACCACTGATCAGACCTTCGGACTCCTGAAGTCAAGGTTCTGCTGCCTAAGCCAATCGGGGGGGGCGCACTGATGTACAGTCCTGTGAAGGTGGGCAAGATCGTCCTGGCCTGTGGCATGTTACACAACACGTGCGTCAGGCATAACATTCCCCTGCCCCCGGACATGGACATGCCTCCAGCAGAGGGTGATGACGACAGTGATTCAGATGCAGACACATTGCCCCATCTCAGGGATGACAGGATGGGCATGAATCCCGCTATCAACTTATTCACGATTACTTCTAAGCACAGAGCACGAGCACACAGCCTAGGTCATCCACTGCACGTGCAAAATGCACAAATAATAAAGCACACTGCCACAAAAACAAATCAATGTCCAGACATGTTTTTCAATGCAATACCCGGTGTATTAACAGCTCCATATGGAACAGAGAACTGGTGTCCCAACAGCCCCTCCGCAGCTACCCATCCCCACACCCTCTCCCCAAGTACCCATCCCAACACCCCCTCCCTAACTACCCATACCCACACCCCAACTCGTGAAACTGTGTAAACACCCTAGTGCAAAATTGTCCCAAACCACAGGTGTGGCAAAGGTTCATTTACGTGGCTTCTTGCCACATGAGCTGCCCTTCTCTTGCAGGGCAGCCAGGCGCAAGGACCAGCGCCTTGGGCTGCTTTGCTGGTAGCCTGCAGGTGTTGTGCTGGAGGATGGTGTGTCTCAACTGACTGCCTGCCTGTTCTCAAATGCCACATGCAGGGCCAGTGCAAGATTCTCAGCAATGGCTGAGATGGCCTCATTGCCCTCCCAGACCTTCCCTGACAGGAGGACGACTGTACAGACAGTCCGGCACTGGGTACGGCAACTCCACCGGGCACTGGCCTGCACAGTCTCACGTATGAGCTGCATCTCCTCCTGCATGAGTGAGAGACTCCTGGAGGTGCTGGAGCACAAGCCCCGCCATCTCTGCATGTCGCTCCTCCATGCGGCGGAAGCCTGGAATACATATCCTTGATGCTGGGGAAGGTGGGTGGTGTCGGGCTGTACAAGCGATGGGGGTTGAAGGTAGGATGTTCATAGCCCATAGCGCCAGACATGCCATCAGTGGTGTCACTGGTGTCCATAGGTGCCTGGTGTGGAGGTGAGGATTTCCTCCCTGGAGGAGCTGCTGTTGTGCTCGCCTGAGATGGAGCAGCTTCTGTGCTTGCCTAGGATGGGGCAGCTGCTGTGCTTGCCTAGGATGGGGCAGCTGCTGTGCTTGCCTAGGATGGGGCAACTTCTGTGCTTGCCTAGGATGGGGCAGCTTCTGTGCTTGCCTAGGATGGGGCAGCTTCTGTGCTTGCCTAGGATGGGGAAGCTGCTGTGCTTGCCTAGGATGGGGCAGCTTCTGTGTTTGCCTAGGATGGGGCAGCTGCTGTGGTTGCCTGGATTGGGGCAGCTGCTGTGCTTGCCTGGGTTGGGGCAGCTGCTGCGGTTGCCTGGGTTGGGACGGCTGCCCTTTTGGTATCCACGGCAGTGGTGGGGCATGGCACCTGTCTACTCCTCCTCAGGGGGACCGAGCTGCATGTGCTGGGGCCAGCTACTTCACTATCCGAGGACGTGCCTGTATGGGAGAGAAGGGCATGCGGTCAGTGGAATATGTGTCGCCATAGGTCCTTGCATCATGCTGTGCACTTGGTGGTACATTCAATGGCTGTGCTTGAGGCATACATTTATTTCATACATATGTGGTATAGGGGCATATACGCTGGTGTGACGGATCACCACAAACTGGATGTCGTTGGGCATGGGCAGTGCTTGCCACCGAGGCAGCCATACTGAGCCTTGTGTGCTGGGCACACTTCCACGCTCCTAAGGGCAGGCTGTGGATACAGGTATGGGAGTGGCCGTAGTGCAGGGGTCGGCAACACAAGGGGATGTTCACATATTAATGGCAACAACGGGGGCAGGTGCAAGGGGTAGGGGGTATGGGTGTCCTCTTTGGGAGATGGGGTGGGCCAGTCCCTACCCAGTACAGGGCAGTGTGTCCATGGCCAGGTGCTTGTGTGGTGCGCTGGTGTGGATGGGCCTCCATGTCCCCATCCCAGTGTGACTCATGGGGGTCAGGGCCACGGACGTCCTGGTCTGTGCGTCCAGTGATCAAGTTGTGGGTCTGTGTCATCACAGTGGGATGGTGTAGGATTCCCAGTCCAGGAGGGGAGCAGTCATGGGACAGGGATTCCAATTTGAATGACCGGATGAACGATCAGGACGTGCATGATGGGGGGGAAAGGTGAGCGTGAGGTTACATGTTGCTGTCAGCAGGCCCAGTGCTAACCAGAGCTCCACGGCCATTGGCGTTAGGGTCGCCGATGGGGTGGGGGGTGCCACTGGGGTGGTAGCTCATGGAGGATCGGCAGGGAATTGTTTTATTTATTTATTTATTTTTTATTTATTTTCTATCTCTGCAGTTAAATGTTGGTTGACAGGACACTGCCATCAGGATGAGCGCCTTCCCCATCCTGCATGAATCAGGGCAGGGGATGGTCAGCAGTCCATGTCGCGTGATGTGCAGTCAGGCGGTCATGCATGGAGGGGATGGGTTGGCTGGGCGGGTGTGGGGCTGAGGGCAGGCAGTGTGTGATCAGCTGTGGTGCACATGCAATGCCTGGGGGTGGAGGGCATGGTACATGTGTTGGTCCTCCTGTGTCCATTCTCAGCCCAGGGCCATGGCGCATGTGATAAGTGGTGTGTTTATGTGTGTGTGGGGTATTTGTCTGTGCACACTTGGGCGCCAATTATGGATGGTGGGATTGGATTGGCAGTGGCCTGTTCACGGGCAGTTGGACATGTCTCTATGTGGTGTGTGCTACATTAGCATGAACTCGGTTACATTCCTGTTCTTGCACATTTTACTCACCTCCCGCTGCTTCGGCACCAGCCCCAGCCTCCGCCGATCCGACTCCCTCTATTCCTTCAAGGTGAAGCACGGTGCTACATCGGTCCTCCCAGGGCATCAGTTTGATGGGTGACGCTGTTCCACCGCCTGTCGCCGTGCATTCCCCCCTGTGCGCTGCCAGTAGGTTTCTTACTTGGAGGCCGAGGTTGTCCCACTGCTTGTGGCAGTCACTGTGACTGCGAAGGCTGGGGCCCACAGCCAAAACTTTGTTTGCCACCTCCTGCCATATTGAAGTCTTGTGTTGCCGGCTGGTGCGCCTGCAGTCAACAGAAAAGAGCGCCCCGGCCCTGTCCACTACTATGTCCGTGAGCACGGTGAGTTCAGCCTCAGTGAATCGGTGTTTCTGCATGCAGACTTGGGGCACCCGTGATTTTCCTCTTCCAGACATGTTGTCAGTGTTTCAGGATCCAGATGGCAACAGGAAGTAATAGATTTTATATGTATTGTGTTTTCCAAAATGGCCCCGCCTTATTTCCAGTGCCGGTAATGATGTTGTTTCCGGTTACAATGTTTCCGTCACTGGTGTTTCCGGTGTGGACATGCCGGTAGTGGTGCGACCGGCACTGTGAGTCACAGTTACTATGTCAAGAGCGTTTTTCACAGCGATTCTGTGATCCCAGTGTGACTGTTTCCAACATGGCGGCATGCGTATGCTTGTGCACTGGGAATATGCCAATGATTCCGTGATTGCGGATGATGGAAATGGTGCAACCATCATCACGGAATCACCAGGATTTTACCATCAAACTTGTAACTAGGCCTAAGTCTTTGATTGGCAAACGTTTCAGAAAGCAGAGAAAGACATTACTTGCTTGTGATGTCATGCAAAAAGTCTGTTTTTTAAAAAAGTATTTGTCTTTTAATAATACCTCATATATCCAGGAATACAAAGACTTAAGAAAATGATACCCCTGATACTTTTTATAATCTCTTCTTCATTTAGCACCAAATATTCCTTCCATATTTGTTTGTAAACTCTATGAAGCACATCGCTTGCTTGGATTAGCAGAAGGAGTATACCAAAACAAAAAAAGGTATGATTCAGTGACCTTGTAAAATACCTGGGGGACACGGTGGTGCAAGGCTATGATTCAGAGACCTTATACATACATGGGAGGATAGGCATTGGTTGAGGTTTGATTTGAGTCCAAATGGGACACAGTGGTGCACAGTTATGATTCAGTGACCTTGAAAACACGTGGGGACACGATGGCGCAGGTCTATGATTCAGTGACCTTGTAAGCGTGTTCAGTGACCTTGTAAATACCTGGGGGACACGGTGGTGCAAGATTATGATTCAGTGACCTTGTACATGCTTGGGAGGATAGGCATTGGTTGAGGTTTGATTTGAGTCCAAATGAGACACGGGCCCTCATTACGACCCTGGCGGAATTCGGAAAACGATGGCGGAAATGCAATACCGCCATCGAATAGCGCTCGGTGCGACTATGACCCGTCACCGCAAAGTACGAAGCCATTAGCGACACCGTAGTGAACGCCAACGCTAACTGCACCAAGCACGCGCGCGCGCCATGCCAAACCGTAAACACCACCATGGCGCAAGGGTACGCTAATTCCGACCCTAGCGGACATGTACCTAACGCCATCAAGCATGGCGGAATGTACCATTCCGCCATGGTGAGAAGTACGGCATCGCGAATCAACCGTAAACGGCCCCACTGAGTGCCTGTACACCGCTCCCTGCCCACAAAGTACAACTCCCCGTAGGTGCAATGAAGTCACAATGCAACCAGTGAAATGTACAAGTCACCCATGCATGCCAACGAACAAAAGAAACACAAGAGGGGCCAATGGGAGCTGCAGGGCACAGATGGCACGAATACAGAAGCCAATCCAATGGACATGACCACAGTCCCCCCCCCCCCGAAACGCACGCAAACACACCAGCAATATTCCGAAAATCACATCATGCCACCAGTCCACCTGGCTGACCGGCATCTGTTACACAAAACCCAATCCCCCGCCCCTGAGCATGACAACATTCAAACAGTCATATTGGCAGCCCCCATCCCTGACCTCACTGGGCTACGTAGGCAAACGCGCCCAGTACAGTACCACGCAACTAAACTCCGAAGCTGGAACCCAATGCAGATCTCCTCACAATACATCGCTCCCCAAATAGGAATATGCCACATCACTTGCAAAGAAGAACGCTACACGGGCCAAATCAGAATAGAAATTTAATGCACAACAAAATCACCAAGCCCATACAGCCATTAGGCCATGAACTCCAAAACACATTTCACCATTGTGGGCTGCATCCGCAAGAAATGACCAGCCACTACTTGTGTGACGCCCTGTTCCATCATGGTACACAGAGCCACATTCACGTACGAAAAGGCAACATGGAAGCGCACAGAACCACAGGGCCGTCCCAATGGGGAGGCACTAGTCCAGCTGAAAGGCCGAAATGTTGCTCCGAGCCACCAGCACTGCGTAAGGGCATGTGGCCCATTGGCGATCGTCCCATAAGATCGTAATGCTGCTCCACTGATTAACACGAAGCAGCAGGTGTCGGGAGTAAAAGCCATCTGCAGGAGTGGCATACAGATGGCAGTGGCAAAAGGGGAGGAGATACCTGTCAACCAAAAGAAAAGAAAAAGAATAGAATGGCCATCAGAACTACATTCGAACAACTCACTTCAACAATCACACTAAATCCACAGCCATAAGCATGCTAGCCCACTCCAAAGGATCATCACCACCCAAAAACCACTTGCGACTCATAACTATCTATATCGAGGTGTAAACACCATCACAAACGAGTGTACCTGTGCATGCGTCTGTGAAAACAGAATCCATCTGATGGGATTGGTAACGTGCATGGACACAAGTGTCTGAGGGCGCGTCGAGACAGGGAGGGCTCAACAAGGCCAGATAGACGATGGTCCCACTATGGCAGCCCTGCATCACATAGCGCAGGGGAGGCGGATAGATTCCAAGAAGCCCTGTACATGGCAAACTCTGTATCAAATCACCTGCCCATGCATCCATTCATCATTCCCTCATCCCGGGATTAAAACGCCTGAATATTTACTCACATAACATTAGAAATATCCATTGAGTCTGTGCGTTATGCAGCCTGCAAAATCCACAGTGCCCCAGCCCGTAATTCCAGTGTAGTGAAGTAACATGTATTTGGGAACGTCCGGCCTCATCGCCCACGTCGCTATTGCGCATCCCAAACCATACATATCAATCATTGCATCCTCGCCATGGCCCCTGTCTCAAGGACATTGAACAATAGAACGTTATATTTGCAGTCAGACCTGTGGGCATTTCCTCGCCGCTAGCTGAAAACCGAAAGCGCCGCCCTTCGAATTCCTCATTTGCAACATCATGTCGAAGAGGCATCTGTGGCCGTTTGAAATCACAAATTAATCCATCTAGTGCGGCTGTGTGTGAAAATGGCAACTGCCTTCACCCACAAATGGGACGCCCCGCCCGTCGTTGCAACTCGGTACAGTGATGCATGAGGGCCCACCGTTACTCGAGTACTACGTTCCACTGACCCTTCACAAGTCTGTTCGCGACTGCACAGATAGTATGTGAAACAATGGGACCACAGCAGAATGAACATATCAACCAATGTTACACGGCCATCGGGTACAAATACATGATTGCAATAGCAAGATGCCATTCCTCGAATTGCAGCGTTGTGTGCGGGATGTGCTCGGCCAAAGGGGAGAGCAGTTTGCACAGGTGGAATGAATCACCACAGGTGGAGGCCATACAGCCTGAAAACACATAAATTGCACACCCAGTCTCCTCCCACAACCACACCCACTCCGAAATGCTACCGGCAGGACTCGCGATGTTGGCCCTGGGGGACCTGATAGCACTGCAAGTACTCCAACTCCAAGAAGAAGACGAACACCAACTACAACCGGCCGCACGGAGGAGACGCAGGAGGAGGAGGAGGCCAAGGCAGGGCCAGCAAGGGCCGCCAGCACAGCCACTACCACCACGCAGGCAGCCCGCAATCCCACGCCTCCGAGCACATCCGTTCAACCTCACTGATGAGCAGATCCACACCCTCTACCGTCTGGACCGGGACACCATAACCGCCATTGTGGACATGACACAGGCTGACCTTGTCAGCATGATAGATGGCCCAACCGCCATCCCACCCCTACTGAAGGTGGTGTCTGTACTACACTTCCTGGCCACAGGCACCTACCAGCACACAGTCGGACAGTTGCATGGCATTTCTCAGCCACTGTTCTCACGGACACTATTGCAAGTGCTCGATGCCCTCCTGCAGCACGCAGACGACTACATCTCTCTACCACGCTCGGAGCAGGAAATTACCAACACAAAAGTGGGATTCCATGCACTTGCCGGCATACCGGGTTGCATTGGTGCCATCGACTGCACCCATGTGGAATTGGTCGTCCCACATGCCATGGAGGCCCAGTACCGCAACCGAAAACAATTTCATTCCCTGAATGTACAAATGGTGTGTGACTCCAACAGGATCATTACACATTGTTGTGCCAGATTCTCTGGATCAACCCATGATTCTATGGTCTTGAGGAACTCTACAATACCACGCTACATGGAGCGACACGCAGGGAACAGATCCTGGCTACTCGGTGAGTCTCATTACATGCATGATAATGTGGGGTATGTGATTCGGCAATGACCTGGCAGGAAGGGGGGGGGTGTGCGTACGTAGCAATGGCATTCCACATCATACGTTTATCGTCCACATACAGGTGATGCTGGATATCCACTGAAGAGATGGCTCCTCACACCAGTCCGGAACCCACGGGACCAGCATGAGGAGGACTACAACCATGCCCACTCACGTACCCGTGTAGTCATTGAACAGGCATTCGGCCTACTGAAGGGTCGTTTCCGCTGCCTCAGCAGGTCTGGCGGGGCACTCCTGTACCGCCATGTGAAGGTTGCAAAGATGGTCATGGCATGTGTCATGCTCCACAACATGTGCGTACGTAGAAATGTGCCCATGCCCCCTGACGCAGAACTGCAAGCACCTGATGATGGTCATGATGAGGGTGGGGATGTGGCAGCACCTCAAGGAGTCTGCGAGGCACCGGAGGGCCGTGACATTCGTCAGCATCTCATAGATGCATGCTTCTAGCACTCACGCCTGGTGGCTGATACATGGACACGGGACTCGTGGCACTGTGTGTGTCTGGGACATGCACAATATGGACTGTACGCCTATGATGGCCTAGTACACAAAGATCAATGTCCACACATCTCATTGGTTGATCGTGCACTGTTTATGGCATATGTGATATCATGTTGAACACCCTATCGACCCGCCACCCAAGTGAGCCCAACACACCCCCTCCACCCTCCTACCTCCCCCCCGAACACCTGTGTCCAAAGATGCTCATTGTCAGTGGGCAGTCGCTATTGCAAGCCCCCTCTGCGGGTGTCAGGGGCACCCCTGCCTGTGGAGCGCAGGTTCCTCCCAGATCTACGTTGGGGGCTGCCCTGGACGGAACTTGCAACGGATGATGTCTCTGCCTGCTCACGTCCATGCATGTCCCTGAGGGTTTGCGAGAGCTCAGTGAGCACACGGCGCACTGCGGCAAGTTCGGCACATACGTCTTTGGACGTCGCATGCAGTTCCCCCCTCAGGCTCTCGGTGCTTCTCTCCATTTGTGCCCTTAGTGTCTCTGTACCTCTCTCCATTTCTGCCCTAAGTGTCTCAGTTGATGTTTCTATGTCTGCCTTAGTGCCCCCACATTCATCGGCATGGTCCTTGAGGAGCGTGGCCAGTTGCTGCTGTTGCACGATTAACTGGTCGAGGGACTGTTGCCTCTGCTGGGCCATGGCCATTTGCGGGGGTGTCACAGAGGGGCTCTGGACCTCATGTTGCCTTGCCACAGGGCTTGTGGGGGATGGCCAGTCGTCGTCTTGTGGGTGCCCCTGCGTGGCATCCTCATGTTGTACGGGATGGGACAGACAGGGGGATTGGGACAGGTCATGGATGGATCTGACTTCGACATCCCCGTCTTCTGTGTCGGAGCATGCTGCCATCAATGGGGTGTCACCTATGGTGCTGCTGCCACCAGAGGCAGTGCCTTCTGTGGCATCCGTTGGGGGGACCTGTGGTGGTGGTGTTGTGGGCATGCTGGCTGCTGGGGTGCCTGTTGATGTTCCCTCCTCTGTGCTGCCACCTGATTTGTGCTGCTGCCCTGTCTTGATGCGTACAGCTGAGGTGGAGGGTCTTTGGCCGTTGGTCTTGGCCCTCTTTGCAGGTGTGCTGGTAGGGGTGTCCTGATGCTCGTCGTTTGGATCGGACCCTGTGGTGGAGTAAAGGAGGGCGAGGGTTATTGATGGGTCTGTGGGAATTGGAATGGCATTGTATCACATGCATTGGGGTGGTACCTGAGGGTGATTTGGGTCGGGGCCTTGGAGGTGCTTTCATTTGTGTGTGGAGTGAGGGTGCAGTTGTTTTGCAGCCTGCAGTTAGGGTGTGCCTGCTGCACGTGTAGTGCGTGTTTTAGGGGTTTTTAATTAATTATGTATTTATTGTGGGTTTTAACGTGCGCTATCAGGCCGATGTGTGTGGACGTTCTCCTGGACATGTGTTTCTGTTGCACTATGGGGACACATGGTACTTCACATGAATGGACTTTGTGGATTTGGCATTGTTTTATCTGGCCCACCTACCTGAATCTTCGGATGTCTGCACTCCTTTCTCCATCCCTCCGACTCCCTCTATGCTCTCCATTCCGATGGTGGAGGCACAGATTTCTTCCCAGGGGGTCAACTTGATGGGTGATTCAGGACCTCCCCCGGTGGCTGTGGCAATGTTGCGGTTGGCAGAGAGTATGCTGCGGACGCGTATCCGCAGGTCGTCCCATCGCTTTCGGCATTGCTGTGGGTTGCGGGGTGCGGTCCCCACCGCACTTACCCGCTGTGCCACCAGAGCCCATATGGCCTTCTTGTTTGCAAGTGCCGTCCTGGTCATTTGCGTGGAGAAGACGACGGCTGCATTCTCCTGGAGGGTCTCTGTTAGCACGGTGAGTTCCTCACGGGAGAAGTGGACCTGCCGCTTGCGGTCGCACGCTTTCTTCGCTACTTTTCCCATTTTTCGTGGTTTCGCTAGGGTGGATGACGGGTTGGGGTGTGTCTCAGGGTAGTGTTTTTGGTGGTTGTGTGGTTTTAGTGGTTTTATAGGTGTACGGCGGGATGTTTCCCGTTCCGGGACCATGTTTTTACTTCCGTTTCCGTATATTTCCGGTCACCGTACTTTCCGGTGGGCGCACACTGCGGTGTCCGCTGTGATGGGTGGCGGTATTGCACCTAGGGCGCCGTACGGCGGCGGTGTGGGCCGTTTTGGGGTCATTTCCGCCATCGCGGACTTTGCACTTCCGCCATGCCGTGGTGCTCGTGCCCGATGGGTCGGAATGGGCCGCACTTTGCTCCTTCGTGCAATGGCGGAAACGCTATTTACGCTGTGGCGGTCCGGTCAGTCACTTTCCGCCAGGGTCGTAATGAGGGCCACAGTGTTGCAGGGTTATGATCAAGTGACCGTGTAAACGTGTGGGGGACACAGCAGTGCAAGGTTATGATTCAGTGACCTTGTACATGCCTGGGTGGATAGGCATTGGATGAGGCAATATTGATTTGAGTCCAAATGAGGTGGGCCATTGGTGTTGGACAGGCGGAGAGGGACTTGCTAGAGTCTCAGGGGCAGAGACGGTGCAAGCACATGGTTCCTGGTTGCACAGGACAGTTAAGGGTCACTTCCACCCCATCAGCCTCGCCCTCCCGGTTACATCGCCCAAACATAAATATGTACAATGAATTTGTGCCTTATTGACCGTGTTATTTCTGTCTATTGCATAGTCTCTGTCCTTGGTCTATGTGTTTTATTATACTACCCCTCATCAACAGGTTCACCAACATCCCAACAATCGCCATCCCTAAGGGCTGCGTCTGTCACCTGTACTACTTCTTATGAGCAACATCCTGGTGCTAAACGACATACCTTTATATATATATATATATAATAAATACAAAATCGGTTTCCTTAAAGGGGTGGGGGAGGTGGTGGGGAGAGAGCAAGAGAGAGGTGTTGACACTCCCACCTGGGTTAAGTGATGGTTGTGCTTAATAATCAACGAAAACATCTTTGACTATCTGTCAAAAGGTTACATTTTGAATTCTCGATTTCTGGATCGATTTAGTCATTAATCAACTTCCATTAAGATTCCCCAGCAGAAACGTAATACCATGTGAAGCCCGTAGTTTAAGGTGTGGATGGGCAATTTTTCTATAGTTGCAAACAAAAGAGTGGAAAACACCAACCAACAGCAACACAGCAGGTCCTTTCCTTGTGAGTAGCAGCTAATTATGCAAGTGTAAGCTTCTGCTATGTTTTACAAAGCTACACATAGCAATTCTAGCTCCTCAAAATAAGGTCACTGTCAGTCCCAATGAGTTATGTGAAGTTCGGGTTCCTACTTTTTGACTCTTTTTAATGACTCCTAGCTCCTACTCAGAAGCAGAGATGGGTTTTGGGGCAGAACCTTTTAGGGACATTGAACTTTAAAGTGTCTGATTACCAGGGTCGAACTGGGGCATACAATTGTCTCAGGCACCAATGAAAAAGTGGCCCACAATTGCAAATGGCAATTCACTCCTTTTATGACAGACTGTCTGAATAGTACACAAGGGGGGGGGGTGTTTTGATAAAATGTGATGCAAATTGTGCAATTTTAAAGAATATTTATTCAGCAACACTGGTCCAAACTACTATCCTATGGAGAGAGGCATGGTATCACAAGTAGACACTGACAAAAGAGCTGCAAGATTCAAACCTTTATTGATGGTTTAAAAGGGGTTGGAAAACTCCTATCTTGCCCTATAACTAAGATGGGAGTATTCTCGACCATCACACAAAAAGAAAATACAGTCCTAGTCAGTCCTTAGTCAAAATTAAATGGCCTATACTAATAAACATAATGCCTGTCCTCTTTCTAATACATACATGTGTAATGCAAAAAGGAAAAATCAGTGTTCAAAAGAAATGTCAGTATGGCTGAGTAAACTCCCTTCCCCACGTTTTGTAGCACAGGGTACGGTGGCACACTTGGATCTTGCGACACACTCTGGCTTCGGAAACAAGGATGCAGTTTGTTTCGTGAACCAGGGCCCACTTGTCCTTCCACGAAAAATCACTAGTTCATCTGCTGGATCGGCTTTCTCTCACTCCAGTCCAGGTCAACTTTTAGGTTATAATACAGTTCAACAAAAGTTTGTTTCATTCTGGTTACCACAGTTCAGTGCAAATCTTGCTCCGCTGGGCTCAAAACTTCAATCACAATTTGCGCGGGTTCCCTTCCCCAAGCTTCAATCAGCACACGCACAACCTTCATACGTCGGATACTATTGCTGTCAAGTTTCATTGAACACAGACCGGACTTTCATTGCTTTCATCAATTTACCGGCTGTGTTAATTCATGTTCGTCTTTCGCAGCTTTGATCCTGAAGTCGACTGATAAAACTCAACTGCTGCTGCACGGCCCCAACTCTGCCGTTCACCCGGGAGGGTGGTTGGTATCCTTTAAACACAAATGAGGTTTGTCTCTTCTCTCTTGCTGGCCTTTCTTGTGCAACCTTCAAGGCCCTTTCGGAGATACGATCTCTCGCTGGGGTGTCCAAGGTTTCTCCGTACCTCTGTTCCGTCCCTCGGCCTGTCGCTCCGCTCCGCCTGGTTCGCCATCGCTCTGGAAGAATTGCTCCTGCTCATGCAGAGCCTTGCTCTGAGTGTGTCTCAGTGTCCCACCTTTTAACCATATGGGGAGAGCTAATCGTACCAGCTGCATGTAATTAAGATCAAGTGCCTGGCCCTGCCTGATCTTATTAGTGGGACATGTCCAATGTATTGCATGGGTGGTACTCCTTTCAGCCTGAGCTCAGTGTTTGTGTAGGAAAGGGCGAGGGGATTTGGGAAGTTGGAATATCCTATAAAATAGGATGGGACAGGGGTATTTGGAAAGGAGGGATTCCTCCCCCACTCTCCTGGGACCCCTAACCATGTGATCCTCCTGCACTTGTCCACCCCCAAAGTCTGGATCCAAAAGCAATGGCTGTGCACTGGCCACCTGAGTAAGGGATCTCTGGGGTTTAGGCGGTGAAACACCCTTTGGTTTTTCACACCACATAGTGAAGTAACTCATCAAACTAGCCCACATTGGCCAGTAATGTGTCCCACTTTGACCAAAAAAACTGGCCCACGTGGCATTTAGCATTTTTGGTTTGGGTTTGCATTTTTGGTTTGGGTATTGTCCTATAGGTCAGTCTGAGCCTGTCGATTACAGTTAAATAGGCCACAAAGGTAATAGGAGGTCAAATCTCTCTTTCACATTGGTTTACAGTGTCCTCTTCTGGCTACTGTGCATGCAGGCTTTATAGGGTGTATTTGCGTGGTCTTCAGCCAATGCCTCATCAGACCCGGGCATCACTGGATTCCTTGGTGGTAAAACTAGTGCTTGGGCAGGACGGTGCTTGACCGTAATACAGCAAAATAGCAAAATAGAGGCCAGGCTTTCACCCAGTCAGTTATGAACTCCCTAAATATTGACCTGTCCTGTTCTGGATCGTTAGGCTTAGAGCGGGTTAATCCCTAGTGAGGGCTTCCCCCTTCTGAAAAGTCACCTAGCTGTTGTTGTTTGTTTGGCTTTATAAATGCGTAAACAGTGTGAGACAACGGTGTACAGTTAATGGCTGTGTAGCTGTTGCAGCAAGTGCATTATACAGTTCAGTTGTGTTCTGCCAAATGTGTTGCCTTACTGCTAATTGGTTTTGCAGACTGGAATACTAGCGTAGGCCTGGGGTAGAGTGCTCAAGGTCACACATATACTGCTCAAGTCCTGGCTCCCTATTTCCTGGTCAAAGAATTTTATTGAGCATATTAAAGAAATCGTACGTCAAGTAGGATCAATCCCGCGCAAGAGACATAATAAGCCTCAAGCCTAGACAAATTAGACAAACTATCACCAAAAAATCAGATTGACGTCAAGTGATCTTAACCTAATGTTACTAACCAATAACGATGAAAAAGAAGTCAAGTGTGGATTTAAAGCGTATACATCTTTTTAATACTCCCCACTTGGTTGTATTATGCAAGGCAATTCAAGGAAACACAAAACAGCATATAGCCGTCCGTGTGGCAACCAAATAACTAGGATTATGAGCAGGAAGGACCTGGGCCCTAAATATGAACCATCCAAGGTACCATTGGAGATACCCAATATATGTGAGTGTGCATTATTCAAGCAATATATCAGGGCAGACTGAGCACCAGTCTGAACTCTGGTGTGCTACTGGGTCACTCAATTCATGACTGTCATCAACCAATCTGGACCTCTGCTTAGCATTGGTTCAAGCAAGTGCATGGTGGGCAACTGCTGCTTTCAGAACAGCCTGGTTTTTGCTTTCTCTGTGACAACTGTGCAATTGTGTAGAGTAGACCTGCAGAGGAGAGAAAAGCTTAGGTCGCCCGACCAAGGCTGCAGGTGCGGGGCGCTTACCGTTACTATTGACACTGATTCAGCCACTCGCATTGCCTCGCGGCCCCGTCCCACGGACCTGCGGCGGCGGCCTGCAGTGCCTGCTGAGGTTGCCCCGCAGGCCCCATAAGGCAGGATTTGGCCCGAGCAGGCCTCCGGAGCGGCCCTGGCACTGGCAGTCCCTCACCTTCAGGGAGCAGGAGCACCCAAGCCTGGAAGAAGCTTGTGCAGAAAACGAATTGGGGAAGTTTCCCTCAGGACGTGGCAGCCCCGGCTCAATCATTACTATGAAAAATATAGGGTGGTTTGCTCGTAATTGCTATCTGAATTTACTTTTATGCGAGAGACCAATAGTGGAAAGAAGTGAGTGACATAAAGCAGTTCTTTATTTTAGCAAGATGTGTGTTCTTTCTGTCCCATCCCATGTGATTAAACCCCCATGAGCCTTCTGTGTTTAATGGGCTGCGACTTCTCTGTAGCTGAAATTATTTTTTTGTAGTCGGTCTTATTTATTTGAGAGGTGCCCAAATGGCACTCTACAAAAGCACAGTTTGTTAAGACCACTGGGAAAGGGAACTAAATGTAAAGCAAGTGATGTTTTAAGCATTTTATGGTATTAAGAGGTGGGGTTATAGATGAATGTGAACATGGCAATTACTATTTTATGATGAGATGCTATTAGCAAAATGTTGCCCTATTCGGAACCCAATAACATTTGTTTTGTAGAACGGTAAATTGTATTATGAACCACCAGTTATTTTAGCGAGATGTGTGCTCTGCCCCCGGTGATTAAACCCCCGTGAGCCATCTGTGTTTAATGGCCTGCAACTTCTCTGTAGCTGAAGTAATTTTTATGTAGTCAGACAGGCGTATTTAGTTGAGAGGTGCGGTGCCCAAATGCCACTCACAGGAAGAAGGAAGGAAGGAAGGAAGGAAGGAAGGAAGGAAGGAAGGAAGGAAGGAAGGAAGGAAGGAAGGAAGGAAGGAAGGAAGGAAGGAAGGAAGGAAGGAAGGAAGGAAGGAAGGAAGGAAGGAAGGAAGGAAGGAAGGAAGGAAGGAAGGAAGGAAGGAAGGAAGGAAGGAAGGAAGGAAGGAAGGAAGGAAGGAAGGAAGGAAGGAAGGAAGACGGACGGACTAGAGGCATGTCTCTGAGGTGTCCAGTGGCTGTCCTTCGTCTTGGGGGTGGGCAATTGTACTGGGCTTCTTCCTTGATAGCGGGATGGCTGGGGGACTCTGGTGAGAGCCGGGGGTGGGGTCCAGACAGTTCTGTAGGTCCAAACTGCTGAGGGGTAGTTTGCAAGGAGTGGGGAAGCACATCTCGGAGTCCGAGGGTGTCTATTCTCGCTACCAGGAGATGACAAAAAAGTGCAGTCAAGAATCTAATATTCCTCATCGGGGACCGCGACGCAATGCGAGCGGCAGCGAACACTGTGTTCGTGAATGCTGCTGGCTGCAGTGCGCAGCCTCCAGCCCCCAGAATGAGTGTGAAGCCGTCACTGAGAGGGGGAGGGGGCTAGGGGGGAGTCGATCATGTCGAGGAAACAAAATGGATTGAATCTGGTTGAATCTGGTGCCCGCATTGTCCAGCTGACACTGCGCCACTGTCTGATTGCCACACGTGGATGGTCTGTAAATGCCAACGATATATATAAAGTCTATCTTGCTCTGTCCCCATTTACTGTCTGAGCACATTCCCCACCACTGGACAGTTACATGTGAGAACGTATTATATGATTATTATTATTGGGTACAGAGCTTCTCAGTGCGGTGCTACTTTTGATTTTGAATAAAAAAGCAAAATAAAATACTAAGGTACCCCAGAGGTACGGACTGCACAAGTGTGTACTGAAAGGTCGAGGTTCATCTTATTCTTCACGGCTGTCGCTAAACAGTGGGGTCAAGATACTTTAGGACTTGTAGGTACTACTTACCTGTATCCTTTGCCAGTTCAGCCAGGATCTCGGTTCCAGAGGTGGATTAGACTACAATGCATTCTTTATAGGGATGATGGAATTGGGTACATTTCAGTTTCTTAGGAAACTATCATAGTGCTCCTGCAGTGGCAGGGAGGGGTTTGATTTATTTCACACTTCCCGTCTCTTGATGCCCGTATGTGCCCTTCCCCATCCATCCCACTACTAGCCTGTGCCAGAAGTTGCTGCAGCGCCAAACATGTGACATGGAGCAGCAGCAGTGTGATGGGCTGCTGGTGGGCCGATCTAGGCACTGAACTGGCGTCTGGTGCGGGGCACGTGTCCGCACTGCGGGGCAGCGCAGGGCACGCATCCGCACTGCGGGGCGGCACCGCGCCTGGCATTATGGTGCCAATATTTTTTGGGCACTGGCACTTATTTTTTTACAAATTAAGCACTGTTTGAGTCAGATGCTTAGTGAGTTTGGACAAATAAAATGGGACAAAAGATGGGTAAATACTGTACCATTAAGGCTTAAAACACACATATCTGAGGCCCTCCCAAAAGGCGACCAGGCATATTAATGTCACCAATTTCGTTGATAACAATTTCAATGATAAGAACTGCTTACAAAGCTAATTTTGAAATTCGAGACAGGACCAAGTTCACATCCCACATGGAAGAGTACCTAGGCTGAGTGTTAGAGGCAATCCAAATGCCCATCTGCAACCCACATCCCAATGGGTGCTCTTCAACTGGAAAGGCCCGACAGTAGGTTATAGTGAGTTGAAATGGCAGACCTATACACATGTGCACAGTAAAATGCCTTGGCTGCCAATTCTGCCATTGACCACATGGACGACATAGGTTTGTATGGAATTTCTACCCCCCCCCCTGTCCAAAACTATACTGGCTCAGGTTTTCCAAATAGAGCAGTAGGAAAGGGTAGTCCTGAGAGCCCATGATTGTTTTTAGAAATGTGTCAGCTTTCTGTGAAATTCCACACAGTGTCCATCTAGCCCCAAAATTCTTCAAGCGATGGGACCAGTGTCTTGGCATCGACCATTGGATTCCTTTCTCTCTGAGGACCGTTCAATAGATTGGGTAGAGATGGCAACAAAATCTGAACAGCAGTGAACCTTTCTAGGAAGAGAGTACACCAGGGCTGGGCCTGCCAAAATGGCGTCACAAGATCCACATCAGTCTTACCTCTTGGTACCCAATCCCGAAAAAAGGCATCTATTGCTACTGGCTGTGGGGCTGGCCTCCAAGTGAAATACCAGGGAAGTTGAGAATTCAAACTGAATGCGAAGGTTGAAAAGGACCTCATTCCCTCAGAATTTCTAGAAATAGCTGCCGGTGCAGGCACCAATCTTCTGGAACTACTCAAAGTCTGTAGGATTTTACTAACCTGCCACTCAATGAATGCCTGGTGGAACCTCTGCTTGGACGTTCAACTGCCTGGGTAGATAAAGCTCCCAATAGGTGATTGTCAGGTCTGCCAGAGACTTGGATCTCAGCCCTCCTAGCTAGTTTATATATATAACAGCTGATAGAGATTTCATTCTCAGCTAAATCATGCAACAATACCTATCTTTGCAAAAACACTGAACTGCAAAAGAGCTAGCAAGACTCTCCAAACAGTTAATTGGCAAGCAGGACTCCTGAATTGGCAATTTCCTTCCAGTAGATTGTTCAGAGCACCTTTGTCCCCAACATTTGAGGCTGGCATCGGATTCTAAGAGACGATCTGTGGAAGAACCAAAAGTGATCCTTCTGTGCTATGCCGCCAGGTGTTTTATTTACCAGTAGCACCCTGGCCAGCACCGTAAACCAATGAAAATGCCAGAATGCGGGCTGTATTAACCAAGGAAAGCCCACGCTCCAAGCATTTTCATTGGTTTTGGGTGCTTCCCTTCCCTTTGATGCTCCCCCTTCACCAGTAAAAAAGGAACTTAACTTTGTTTCCCGGCGCTGTGCCGGGCAGTGCTTCTGTCAGCAGAAGTCCGTTCTCATGCGGAAGATGGCACAGTCAGCAAGATGGAACCCACTCTTCTGCTGGCCACAGCATTGTGCGACGCCGGGCCTTGAAACAAAGGTATGTGTATTATAATTTGTTTGTTAAAAAAAAAAAAAAACATTTGTACCCATCTAGAGAACTACACGTCTGCTAATGGCGGTATGCCACTGGGTGGTGTGCCGACCCTTTCAATAACTTAACTTGGGCAGTGCGCCATTACCTACAGGGGCGGCCCGCCACCTCGGGGCATACCGCCTCATTCTAATTATGTTTTTTCTATTAAAGAAACTAGGACCCAGGCTGAATAATCAGCGCATGCACATGTATTCCACACTTGTAACCGTTGTAGATCTCTGTATTGTACAGGGCCCTGGAAAATAGCCTTACTTGAGGCTGAAAGGAGACCTATTACTCTTGCTAAATGTCTCCAATTTACCACAGGATCGCTGAGTAACAGATGCATCTCATTCTTTATGGTTAGGATTTTGAACTTGGGAAGTTGTAATGTAGCTGATTGAAAATCTATCACAAAACTAAGGGCCGCGTTTTTTCTGTGCTGAACACAATTCTGATTTTTCCAAATTGACAAAGGCCCAGGGATAGTAAACAGTTTACCACTGTCTGTGCATAAACAGTCCCTATTCTGTGCCATTGTCAACTAGTTAAACGAACAATTTGATTCCTTTTGCCCTAAATAGTCCCATCACCAGACGTAACAGTTTTGTGAAACGCCATCAGGCAGGGCACAACCCAAATAGCAAAGAACAAAACTGAAAAATCTTGCTTTGCCATCCAAACCCCAAGAAGTACCTGTGCTCTGTGGTGGTTGGGATAGTTTGATAGATGTCTTTGAGGTCCAACCGAATTAGCTAACCATCTGGCCTCACCCTCTCTCTAAACGACACAATTGTCTCCTTTTTGAAATGTCATTATGTTACACCCGAGTTAAGACTTCCTGGGTTGAAAACTGGGTAGAAACCCTGGTCTTTTTTCTTCGTTAAGAATATGTTGCTGAAAAACCTCTGGTCTAAACCTTTGATCACTTCTATGAAGCTGGTGTAATTCTAGATGCATTGGAGGGGTTGTCTTGGGATGGTTTAAGTCCTACCTCTCTGACTGGCCACTGTCTCAGTAGGCTCCACCATTCCCTCCCTGTGCCTGTGCAATGTGGAGTGCCTTGGGGGTCTATCGTGCCCCCTGCTCCTTTTCAATCTGTCTATGGAGCTGCTGGAAGACGAGGGGGCCAGATATGATGTCTCTGTTAATTGGTACGCTGATGACAAACAATTATATATCTTGTTGTTGTCACCCGAGGATGTCCACTGCCTGAGAAACTGCCTCATGAATATTGAGGCCTGGTTGGCTTGCCATTGTTAAATTCAATAATATGAAAGCAGAATTTCTTCTGTTTGATCCAGACATCTCTCGCCTGATTCAATCATGGATCATGATACTACACCATGACAACATTTCATCTAAATTCTCAAAGTCAACTCAAATGCTTTACTTTTTATTAGGTACAAAACTCACAATATCAGCTATGCTTATTATGGAAAATTAAATCTTGTGTGCCTTATGACCTGTTTCCTTCTGCTGTACATGCATGAGTACTCTCCGACATTGATGGTGGGAATGCATTGTAGACTGGAGTTGCTAAAGGAGCATCACACCCTCATAAATCTGCAGTGAATTCAGGGGTTCGAATGTATGATCATAATTTCACTATGTCTGCCTCCTTTCATTGGCAACCAATTGATTTGTGGATTTGGTTTAAATTTGAGTGCCTAACCAATGTCTATTGTGACTAATCACAGGTACCTGTCACTTCTCCACAAGGAGGAGAAGTTCCCTATGATTCTGGGGAGGTGAGCCCACTCCGCAACACCCTTCCTAGCGGTAGAGGCAAGTAGGACCTCACCAGGAGAGGCTCCCCCTTTCGGGACAAGGACTTCCGTTTTAACGAGGAACTCCCTAAGAAACATACCAATAATACACCTCATAACACATCCAGTGAAGAAAGGTATGAAGAACATACCGAAATGTGTTATTGTCATCAAGAAACTCTGATTATCCCGTTGAAAAAAAATCTACCTTGTACTGAGATGAGTAAAAGGTCTTTGGAGGGATACAGAGGGAAAAACAAACAAACAGAGAGGAAGGACTGTGAGAGTGCACCGTGGAAGACTCATGGCAACATAATAAAAGAAAGCAGCGGAGACTGGAAAGAGAGAGAGAGAACCCGTGAGATCTGAATTCACTTGCTTGCGTATGCTGAAGAAAAACTGGGATGCGGCATCCTGTACTGGAGAGGAAACCGAGTGAAACATCTAACATCCGGCGTCGAAAAGGTGAAGAGAGGACAGAAGCAGTGGCGTCCTTTTCCCAGGTGAAAGCTAAGTGGTGGCGTGACCAAAACAGGGCAGTGGTGGGCTAGTGGGTCCCTGAACAACGCAGACACCACTTCTGTGGATGCAAGATGAAACATATCGGCAAACAACATACCAGGGAGATTGTGTACAAAACAACAGAGAGAAGAAAACTGGGAGAGTTCCTAGAGCCCCACTTGACAAGAAGAATAGAAAGTCCCAACTATTCGATAAACCCAGTGACGTTATCCCTGAGCACGAAAGGTAATCGGAAAAGCAGGAGACCCGGGTGTGCGGGGAGGGACTGACGATTATTACTGGAGCACTCATACTCATCCCAGTCGAAATAAGAGATTGACATTGAATGAAGAGAAAGAAAATCATTACTGTAACGCTAATACTCATCTCAGTAAAAATAAGAGATTGACACTGAATCAAGAGAAAGAGTCATTACTGTAACGCTGATACTTGTCCCAGTCGGAGTAAGATAACAGTGAAGAAAGAGAATCATTTCTGGAACGCTCACACTCATCTCAGTAAAAATAAGGTTTTAACAGTGAAAGAAGAGAAAGAGAATCATTACTGGATCGCTCACACTCATCCCATTCAACAAATGATATTGACATTGAATGAAGAGAAAGAGAATCATTACGGGAATGCTCATCCCAGTAAAAATAAGATATTGCATTCAATGAAGAGAGAGAGAATCCTAGTTGAGATAAAGTATTAACATGGAATGATAATCCTTACTCGAAGATTTATAAACTAAGTAGTCAAGGCGAAAAACTTGAGATATCACAAAATAAGAAACTTTGCGAAACCGAAAAACCTGAAGAGCAGATTGAAACCGAGAATAAGGGCCAAGCCCAAAGTGGGAACATAGATGGTGAAATAAGTGTTGACATTCCAGGAAGAAAAGGGCAAAGTCCTAAGTGTTGGATAAAGTTACTTTGTGAAAGGTGAAGAATAAATACAAGTAAAATAAAACAAGAAGAGAACAAGAGGAAACAAAAGAGTAAACATATGAAAGAGAAGGTAGTAAACTTGAAGAACCCAGTGTCAGAAATGTATGAATTAGTAAAATAGTTACCAAGAACTTCTTGAGAATAGTCTACTGAGCTGAACTTGGTGAAGATCCAGTTCACAGGAGGAGGGAGTCATTCCCCTGGTTTTTGTCGTTATAATAGGGCTAGGGTTACAGTGTGTTAGTTGGGACAGTGGACTCTCACTGACGACTGACAGGCATCTTAATTAGTTTTGTTATGTAAGGAAAACCCTTAGCATAGGGAAAGATACGGCATGTATTCCTTTTATTTAATACAAATCATCAGTGAGATGGAAAGTCAGAGTCTGTTTCCTTCTTCTGACCAACACTACCCTGTTATTTAACATCAAAACCTAAATTGCTGGGTGGGATACGCTTTTTAATTGGTTCAGGCCGACTGATTCTGACATTTCCTAAAGTGAGAAAAATTAAATGTAAAAAAAACGTCTTTATAATTGCTGTCCACAGATTTTGAACTCTCATTCTTGTACATTCTACGTTAAGACATGCCCCTCAGTTTTAGCTATCCTTCGAGATCTTCAGACTTTTCTTTTTCAAAAATGAATTTTAGTTTATTTTTGTTTGCTTTTTTATGAGGCTCTTTTTTAGTTGTTATTTCAGATTAGGAATTATATGAAACTGTACATTTTTATGCATGTCGTATTATTGTGAAGTACTCCATGGGGTTGCATGTGATGGTAACAAATTAAAAAATAACCAAAAAATGTTTAACGAAGCATTTTTAATAACATTTTATTTGTTTTTTTTTATTTGGGGGTACCCCCCAAAATTTCCATTTCCCTTTGTTTATGACCCCACCCAAAGCCCCTACCCACCCATTTTAACCCCTTGCACTACCCCGATCTATAAATAAATAAAAAATCCATATTTATTTCGCTACATTTTATTTCCATTATTTTGGATTCAGTAACATCACTAGATATACCCTCCAAGGCCCTTTGGGCAAGGTTTGCGCTTTTTGTACCATTAATAAATGAATAGATAAAATAAACATATCCGATGTTATGGGTCCAGCATCAGATGATAGGTACCGTTTTTATTATTTGCCTGGGCATTGTCATAAACTAAACTTGGAATGTCTCCAGAACCCTTGTACTTTTGAAACATAAAGCCACTTAAACAATTATGAACATGATCCCCTACTGGAATTGATTTTAGCGGAATTGAAAAAGTAGTTAGGTCCAAATAAGGTGTTCCATCCCCTCTCCTAGGAACCCTACCCCTCTGTCACTGCTCCATACATGGAAAAAACAATGGATTGGCCTTGTGCAGGAATAGTGGGTTTGAGGGGCCGTTGTTGTTAACCTGATAATGGGGTCGATGCCCCTGGCTGGACGAACAGCCCTTCTAGCATCCTCCCCTGAAAGAAACCTGAGTTTGAAAAACATGTTGCAATGAAGCTTGAGCCTTGACCAGTGCTGTTGATGTATAAACACATGTGCCTATTTTATTGATTGTAGTATCTCCACATGGTAAAAGAGATATTCGGAGACCCTTAAGGTACCCTTTCAATAAGGTTGACCCAGTCAGAGAGCCACACAGCCAGACCCAAGCAGCCAGCATAGGACATGAAAGATTTCCCTTTAAGAAAACAAAGTTGTTTACATAACAAAGTCAGTTGTAAGCAAATAAATACATGTCTCCCTTTGGCCCCCAATACATATGGAAACATGTTCTGTTATGAACAATACTTGCACAGTGCAGGGATGCCCCGGGATGCAAAGCCGCACACAGAAAAAGTGAAACTAACACACGCTATATGAGATAGAAGGAAAGTAAAGAAGGCTCATTCTCCTGCTCTGGGGGGGAACATGGTGGGACGTGCAAAATGGCAACTTTCCCATGCCAAAGGAGCTCCAAATATATCAGAGAGCTTCACACGCTTACCAGAGGATTGTCTGAAAGGCAGAGGTACACGGGGTAAAGTGGACGATGGAAACAGAGGTTCAGGGTGGAGGGGAAGAGACTTCACACACATCCAGGGCAGTTCTAAAATTCAAGATGGTGGAAGGCCTCAATGTAATATTAGGCCAAATCCCTTGCTGCCCGTCTGATCCGATGAGTGTTACCCAACCACAATAGCTGTACCCACACAGCCGAAGTGAAATCAATTTCACTAAGCACATCCAGTGGCGAGAGGAGACCATAGTAGAAAAGGTAGCCAGCTCAGTCAGGCGGTTTGGGAAGCTTGAGGAGCTGGAACAGGGTGTTTGCAGGAAGTTGGCAAGCAAGAGGATTTGTTGAGAGAAAAGGTACAGGGGAGAGCTTGAGGTTAGACAAAGAGCATAGATGAGATTGGAGGAGGAGGCGGTCATACCATCTGGGAGAGAGAGAGCTGGAGGTAGAGTATTGAGAAGACTGTAGGAGGTGACATCCACTGGAGGAGAGATTTGTAGGTTAGAGGGCAAGTATTGGGAGGTTAGATGACTTGATAACATATGGAAAAAGAGACATGAGTGGGTTGAAGGAGAAGAGTCACCGCGTTAGAGAGGGAGACGCATGGAGGTAGGAGGAATATAGACCAACGACCCTCTGGAGAGGAGGTCAGGAGGAACCTAGACAGGAAGATGGACCCATTTATCCTGAGACAGCAGGAGCACAGGTGAGCACTAGAAAAAGACAGAGCAGACGTCAGAGGCGGGAGGAGGTGCAAGATGGTTTCAACCTTGCAAAGGCTCAGGGAGTTTATGATAGGGACATTAGGAGAGGAGTGTCCCGGGGACCAATATTCTAAAGCTGGCATGTTGCCTGGTGGGTGCTGAACCCCTCAGCCTCTATCCCAGACCTTGGCAGAGTGAGGTACCGGTGGAACTTCCTCTAAATGGCATCAAACTGCTGGAGGAGACCTTGGCCTCGCAAATCTCTGCCATGGTAAGTAGCTGTAACTTCACATGGAGCAGATCACTTTGGAAACGGACACTAACTCTGACCATGAATGAAAAAGGACAATGAGTCTAGTAATTGGTGAAGTCCAAGGTGGATTACTGTAATAAATAGGCTTCTTCTGGTGCTAGCAAAACCAAAAGGTGATGGTTGTAAGGTTTAGAATTAATCTTAGCCACAGGCACAGCTCTGGGTAACCCTCCTGACCATCGTTTTTTAGCCTGCCAAGCCACTACAGAAGGGGAAAGACTATTCAAGAAAGGGGATGCCTTCCTCCAGACTACACAAAACAGAGCAACGCCTAATCAAGGGTCTTTTAGAACACAATGTAGTAGTCTTGCTCTGGGGATGCAAGTACCATGCATGGGAAATGTAGTGAGGTACACTGTAATGTGTTGAGGTCATTGTAGAATGTGGTGTGTGTGTGATTGCTAGGGGGTTCTAAATATGCAGTTACACCTAGGAGCTGGAAGGTGTGGCTGTGCTAGTGTTTTACTGTCTGTATACGTACTTATGTCACTTACCTGATGTGTAACTGAGGACCAATAAACTTACCTTAAGTAGCCTGGGTCACTGTGTCTTCATAGCTAACGAACCTAAAACACACGACCATATACTGTGTTCTTTCACTGTCTTCATTTTCACCAACGCATTGACTTTAAGGGAATGTGTATTCTAGAAGAGCAACCACTGTGCGTCAAAGTACCGCAAAGGGTGCTTGACCCAAGAGAAATCTGAGGTCCATCAGGTCAATCAGCTGCGCACCTGGAACCCACAAACTCAAGAGATTTGGAAAAAGGGCCCGGAAGTATTAGGCTCCACATTCTGGAATGAATTTAGGGTTGTTTTACCGCAGCTGAAATGGACGCAACGGAAATGACTGCATGAGAAATGTACGTTATACAGAATTGTCGTACATTTCCCATTTGGACATCCACGGTAAAACAACCCCAAATCTATAGAAACCCTAACCCTATAATACACCCCCATCCCTGTCCACACCCCCAACACACCCCAACCCCCTACTTACCTTTCATTTCGAGTCCCTGTGTCCCTGCGATGCTGGTTCCCTTTCTCTTTCGTGATCGGGAACCGGCGCCACAGGGTCCTTTTTGCTGCTGCTTTTCTTCTTTTTTGGTCGGGTCAGCTGCGGGGGTGTCCCCCGCAACCTCAGCTGACTATAGGGTATAGTATAGTGAGGGGGTGTACGGGGGACACCCCCGCAGCCCTTGCAGCCTTTTCTTTTTTTTTTACCTACACCACCAAATAGATACTACAAAATGTCCCACGAACATTTAGTCAGTAGGACATTTAGTAGTATGTATTTCAGAACTTTTGGTGGTGTGGGTCATTTACATTCGGTCATTTTGGCCGAAACCTCTGGAATGCCTACCCTTGCATCTTACAATGCCACTGGATCCTCTCAAATGCAGGGACGCACTAAAAGAAGTTATTGCTACTGAATCCTTTACTGTCCAATCACACTTCACATGTATTAACCAAGCCGGGAGCATGCTGTCTTGCACATCAGTGTTTCTAATGCCAGGATATTTAGCTTGTTCTGTAATGTCAAGGTATTTCTCGCTCTTATCTTTCTCAGCCCTTGTCCCCCTTTGCTTTTTTTCTTTATGCCCTCTGAGGTGCTGTGCTGTATCTTGTACACATGTGAAACAACAACTAAATAGGCAAAAACATTACTGCATCTGTCACTTGTAAATGCAATAATGCACAAACTGAAGGCCGGTGGGTGTGGCATTTTGCAGTCCCACAAAAGTTGAGAGGGCAGCCCCCTGCCCATCTCCCTGCCCCCCGCATCCCCCCATTGCCCCCCCCCCCCCCGCCCCTGAGTTACAACCCTGGCCAGATCTGCTGGTTTATTATTGCGATATCCCGCGCAGCCTTGCATAGCTCAGCTTCTGAGAGCATGTTGCCAGTGAGCACTGCTCTCTCCTGCCACCTGCTGGCAGTACCTAGCCAAACACTTCACCAGAACAGTCAACTGCTTCCTAAAATGCCAGAAACGGTTGGTCATCAATAACGGCCTCAGCTCCCGCAGCATCTGGGGCGAGTCACCAAAATGTGCCCCCTCCAACCCCCCCCCCTCCCCCGGTGCCACCACCTGTGACCCTGCGGGGGGGGGGGGGGGGGGAGATGGGGGCACATTTTGCTGAATCGTCCTGGATGCTGCCAAAGCGAAATAGAGCGCCACCGCAAAACCAGCAGCGACGCTCTGTTTAATTGTTTAACTCCCCTCTCCCATGCAGGAGCGGGAAGTTAATCACTTCAACGCAGCGTGGCTGCCAAACCAGCCAGGGGCAAGCTGCCCCATGCTGATTTGACAGGTGTGCTCTATTGTAATAAAAAGCACTCTGCTCCAGCAGGAGAGCGCAGCGCATTTCATTATAGTAGGGCAGTTGCCGTGCCTTCACCCACCACCCCAGCCTGGGGGAGCCCAAAGACTCCCCCAAGCTGACCTGGCATGCAGGCCATAGTGACGCCTTAGCCGGTCAGGGGGGTGGGGGGGGGGCGGGCCTAGTGCCATCCCTGATGATAGTAAAGCCTTGTACTGTTTTGTGTGTGTGCTTTCTGCAGTCGGCTGTTTCCCTCTTCTAGCACAACACGGCAAACACAGCAGTCTCTTCAAGATTAACTATTTCATGCGTTAATCCCTGTACCTATTCTTCTAATCATTAGGAGCAGGGCCGGCTGAAGATGTGTCGGGGCTCGTCGGGCCGATTTCAATTTGATGTTGGGGGCCCCTTCCACCGGCTGCGACAAAAAGTCTGAGACGCCCAGTGGTGCTTAAATAATGGAGACAGCGGAAAGTAACACGATGTTAAAAGCCGCTGATTCTATGGCATGACAGGAGGCTTCATATTATGCATTTCCATCTTTACTCTGAAACCACAGCAGCAAAGAAAAAACTTTACAAACAAAAAGTGTCAACAACAGAACTAGATAAGAGTTCAATGTCCATGCATGGGGAACTCCCCAAACCATCATGGAGGACAGGTCATGCCCTGCAGGGAACCAATGAGCAGGGATTCTCCTCTATATATATCCATTACTCTAACCCCAACCCCTCTTTCTTTCTTTGACACCACAGAGCTATGTCACCCCTTTCAGTTGTGTCTTACATATTAGTCAGTGTTTGCCATATTAATTGGTGTTGCATATATATGTGTGCCTTGCGGCTTTCACTTTGGAAAATTGTGTTTCCTTATTTTAAATTTATTTGCTGTGTTATTTGAACAGCCACTTACTTTGTGGGGTCTAACAGAATTAATGGGCCACGAGCGCCCGTGCTTCTTCCTGCAGTATGGTTCCTTTTATGGGTTTGGGGCGCCTGGCAGCACCGAGCTGTGTGTTTATTTTACTTTCTTTCTGAGATAATGCGGGCAGTCGCGCGGGCCCTTGTGGAAGTTAAAGCTTTAGCTTCAGGCCTGTCCAGCGTGATTTATGTACAGAATGTCAGCTGTGCTGGGTCTTTGAAGCCTGGGCTTCAGACCTCCCGTGCACACCCTTTGCTTGTTATTTTCCGCGTGAGGCCCATTTAGAAGCTGTTGCTTACAGGCCTGTCACGCGTGGGTTGGTGTGCATAGTGCGCCCAGTTATGTTTTCTTTTATTTTGAGAGTATTTGTCAGCGCGGGTCTTTGAAGCCTTTGCTTCGGACCTCGCACGCACAGCCAAGGGGTAGGGCTGAGTAGCGCTTTTTTCTCCTGCAGCTAGTACAGCCACCAGTGGCTCAAATGGTAAGTGCTTGGTCTTGGAATGCTGGAGACCTGAGTTCTAATCCAAGGTCTGGAACATCCTTGGCATGATTTAAAAACAAATTTAAATCTTTTTATGCTGAATTATGAATGTCAAATTTTTGAATTTATCCATAAGGGAATTTTCCTTTCTTATACGCTGCCCTGACCCAGGGGTAGGGTTGAGCAGCGCTTGGATACCTGTGGGTTTGTAGCGCTATATATATAATTGCTGACTTATGAATGCTAAATTGTTCACTTTATACCAAATGAGATAAAAGGGGTTTTTCCCTTTAAAGTAATCCTTATGGGAAAGGTGCAGGCTTCCACATATGGGTCTCCCATTTCAATCCCCGTGCGTGCCCTGGCAACAGCTTTGCTTACTGAAGCGCAGATGAGGGGAGCGCCATGCATCACCTTTACATTTTAGAAATGAAATACAAAATACTACAAGGTGTCTCACTATTTTTGGGTATCTTGCGTCAGAATTTCAGCACATTTATTTTGAGTGCCGTTGCCTGCTCGGCTTCAGGTTTCACCTGAGTTCGGATGCGAGGGTTGTTCCCTGGCGTGCTGCTGACTTCCATACCCTGCTCGGGTAAGCAGCTTGTGGTGCGCTTGCTTGGCGTATTCCTTTGACACAGCAATGGTTAAGCTGTGTGTGAAGCATTGCCGCTTCTCTTTGTTCAAACAACTATTTTGTTTGTTTTATTTGTTTTCTCACTTTATCCTTCAAAGAAAAGACAAGGGTTGGTGGAGGAGGTTGTTAAATGACCTATAGGGGGGTTGGGCCTTCCTATCCAGCCATCATTCAGGCACAATCCTGTACTAGAATGATATTTCATGTCCCTTTACGGGGGAAAAGAAATGTCTGCTTAATTACCCCTCTCTCTCTCTTTTTCCGTTAGGTAAGTTCAGGACAACTCAGTCCGTTTTCCTTTAGGTTTCTCCTCCCCTGAAGGGGTTAAGTTCGCAGGTTAGGGGGTGTACCCACAGTTCTGGTCTGTTCCTCATATCCTGTTTTCTTAATATATATCTCCCCTAATGCATGGTCCTTGGTTTCTGTGTCAGTTAATTTGGCGGACCCTACTTGCCTTCATGAGGCGTTAAGAACCTTAGCCTTCTTCCCTCATCAGTTTGCTCACTGGCTAAAGAGAGATGTAACCTCTATGTTCACTATTTGATGTGCAAGTACTGGGCTACATGATCGAGATCTGTTTGCCTGCTCGGCAACGACGGCGCCTCTGCTCTTAAGGAGCGGCGTAGTTACCCCTCTTGTGAGAAGGGATGGCTCAAGGGCAACGCATTCCTCTGAGAGGTTGAACTATACAATCCAGGTTCGGATTATAATACTAGCATTTGAGAATGTGCGGATCATGAAGGACTGGATTATAAGAGCAATTGCCTGCTCGGCTTTGATGGGAAACCTTCACGGCCACAGGATGACCTAAGCCCTTACCTGTGCGATTTCATCTCAAATTATTATTGAACAGGTGGCTTTATTAAGATCTTGCCCCTCAGGAGAAGGGAGCAGCTCCTTTGGATGTTTTCCTGAGTCTACCTATCCGGTAGAAGGTGCATCAAGAAGTGCACACAGTTACTCCTCTGCTCGAGGGGCTTGAGCATGGTGTTTTTTGTTCCTTTGGAAGGATTGTGCCGACAGCAGTCCTGCTAGTCATAGGATATCTCCTGTAATGCCTTTGGTGTTCCCTAGGTTTTTCGTAGATGATGTTCATCTCAAACCCCTGGGGGTTGCTGTGGGTTAACAAGGATCCTATTAGTGCTCTTCCTCTGTCAGTTTTTCCCTTGCCCTCATTTTAGAAGGGGCGGTGATAACAAACTCCCTCACGGTTTCTCAATTATGAATGAGATAAATATGCTCTCACTAATTGGGAGTGGACATATAGGATACTTCTAATAATAAGTATTTTACAAGTCTTAACATATATTTGTGGCACTCTTTAAATGGAAGTATTGGTATGCTCATTGTTTCCTGTCTCCTGGCAGATGGTATGGTCGTATTAGACCTCGAGGGTTAGTGTTGGGGGGTTTCCTCCATTATTCCTCCCCTCAGGAGTTTCCGCGTCAGTTCTACTGATGGGTTCACTCTTATCATTGTCCCTCCCTTTCGGTTTGGCCTTTCCCTTCAGCCCCTGGTGTCACCAAGTTAATGAAGAAGGTGATAACTCACCGAGGTTCCAAAGGTTCTGGCGTGTGTATATATATATATATATATATATATTTGTTTCTTGGATACAGTTAGAGATGTCCCTTCCGCAATCACAGAGTTTGTTCTTGGTTTTAGGCACGTCATTATAACTCTGCATCTTATCCTTTGGGATGATAGACTGTACTTAAGTAAGGAGTTAGCAGTTTTCTCCCCTGGAAAGGGTGATTTTTTCCCTTAGCTAGTTAACCTAGATGGGCAGAGGGCCAGCTCCTTCCGTGTCATTGTTCCAAGCACCCCGCGAGTATCTATTGCTCTCGCATTTAGATCAGCCTTTGGAACAGTTACCTAACCCTGTTACACACAAGAGCCTTTCTCTAAGATCAATTCCAGTTAGCTTATGTCTGGAGCAACATATTGTCAATCAGGATGTCGGTCCGATAACTCAGCAAGTGCATCACTCGCTTTAACATCTGTGCAAAGCCGGCTGATGCAGGATCCAATGGGCAGAGCCACACTCAGCCTTTCATACTTGCGAGATCGATAAATGAGCTCCACACACCGTGTGTTATAACAAGCAGGGCTCAGATGCCTGATGGTTTGTAAAGCTTTATGAAAGCTACATTATTAGCTCTCTCTTGGCCTCAATCTGGTACGGTTGGAGTTCCGATTGGGTGATCTCTTTTTCTTGTAAGAAGGTGGATGCCTGTCCACTGTCTTCGGACGGTTCCTCCGGGATTGCTCCGTTCCTTTTGGGGCCTTCTCGGGAGGGGCTGGTTCCCATCCCTATAGGATTTTACGGTGCATGTTGTCTAGTGTCATCCCTATCCACCTTTCTCTATCTCTGCCCTTCACTTCTCTCTTATGGTTCCTCTGTTATTCATTAGAATATATTTGCATCTTTTCCTGGGGCTTCAGAAGTTCTTTGCGCAGTGCACTATCTGGGTCATCAAGGACTTTTGGAAAGCCTTTAATAAGCCTGTTTTCTTTTAGATGGCGGCTATTCAGTGAATGGGTATGTGATAAGATTTTGCTTCTGTTTCTCCCTTAACGGAAATAGGTGGTTCTGGTAGAATGGTCTACGAAGGCTACTTTACATGCCAATGATTACATTTTACTGCCATTATCGCAGCGAAACATGGTCGCTAAGGGTGAAAACGGTGGTTGGCAGTACTTGGTGCGCGGGACCTTCAGGTCCATTGGTTTTGGGGTTCCACCTTGACTAGGTGTTTCTTATCGGCTTCGATTATATCATATGGTATTACCACATCTTTGTTTTTTCAAGTAAGGATTGTCTGTGCTACAACTGTTTTCAAAGTTATCCATGTGGAGTTTCTTTCCTGTTAAAGTACATCTCCTGTTTCAGCCCTTTAGATATGGACAGTGGAATGTTCTCCCGGGGGTCAGGATTTATTGCCAGATTGGGTACCCATAGGGTTTCCTCCATTTATTATCCAGGTCTGGGTCAGTTTCTAATGTGTAAGTTTTTAAGTGTTTTTAAATGCTTAAATTGGACTTAACCCCTAAATACCTCTCAGCTGCTTTCCTGTGGGAACATTATTGCGGGGTCTCTTACCCTTGGGCCATATGGATTAAGTAGATTTGCAGAGAAAGGGAGTTAATTGCTCCTTGGTCCTTCAATGGAAGATGCTATAGTGTTTAAGATGCTCTCCTGGGGGAGGGAATTGTCAAAGCAGCTGTTTGGTCATGGGAATAATATATGGAATAATAATTTTATTTTATCACTAGTGTATTGCTCAGGTTGGGATTTGGATTGGGATGCAAGGGCTTTGAACTTGCATAATATGAAGCCTCCTGTCATGCCACAGAATGGGAAATCCCCCTCACTAACGTGACAGGGGGTTTAGATTCTATTAAAGACAGGAGGCGAGTATTATCCCACCCACCCTCCCTTTGTATTGGCTGTTCTGCTTACACCCACCCACCCACCCTGTTATATTTCATATTGTTTCAGATTTGGGTGAGAAGTCCTATCCAGAAGAACTTCGTCATAGATTCAGGCTGTGGGAAGGTTGAGATCTCCAGTTTCGCTGGATCCTTTCTCCGCGCTACGCAGTTCAACCGTTTCATTGGACGTCTGGTGCAAGACAGCTGCAGAAAGAGGGGTTGGGGTTAGAGTAATGGATATATATAGAGGAGGGTCCCTGCTCATTGGTTCCCTGCAGGGCATGACCTGTCCTCCATGATGGTTTGGGGAGTTCCCCATGCATGGACATTGAATTCTTATCTAGTTCTGTTGTTGAAACTTTTTGTTTGTAAAGTTTTTTCTTTGCTGCTGTGGTTTCAGAGTAAAGATGGAAATGCATAATACTCGCCTCCTGTCTTTAATAGAATCTAAACCCCCTGTCACGTTAGTGAGGGGGATTTCCCATTCTCCTGGGACAGACAGCAGGGAGTTGAAACACTGAGGGCCCGATTCTGAGCTTGTGCTAAAAGTAGTGTGGAAAGCCGACATTCACCCCTCCAGTATCCAGCACCTCCATTCTGCTTTGGGGGGAAGTGTTGGAGGGAAGATGCTGTGCTTTCCTGCAGAAAAAGCTGCTAAAATCTCTCGTTGTGGGAGAAACGTGTGCATCAGTGGCAGTACGAACATTGACACGGACATTGACACTGCCACTTTTCTATTTTGTGAAAGTGACCTCAAGGTTTCAGCAATTTAGAAAAGTGGTGCTGCAGTCTGGGAAACGCTATTTTTAGACCGGGCAAAGGGTGTACCAGAGGATAATGACACCACGGATGTGTTGTAGTTTATATCCTTTTTTTACATGCAAAACCAGTGTTTTGGAAAAGGAGAATACCCGTGCAGATCCTGCCCTGCATTCCTTATGGTTGCTAACAAGCAATAAATCAGGCACATGCAAAATTGGTGGCTTTAATGCCAGGCCGCCACCTTATCACTTTAACAGAATATGGGGCTTTTAAGGAATGTGTTCCTCCTTCATGGAAGAACACTTTTCCTATGTTTGCATGCACCTCAGAATTAGTGCCTCGTTGTCCGCTGACAAGCTGTTTAGCGCCTTGCTGCCAAAGAGCAATTATGCAGATGAAAATTGAGTAAAATAAAACGAGGTATAAGAAAGTTGCTGGATACTGATAGAGGCGGAGGTCACAGCCTGAGGGTTCCAGCAACTGCAGCTTGTAGCGTGTGCACAGCAAAGGGCACATTTAATGTCCCATTTAAACAAAATGTTGCAATGTTATAGCAATGCCTATATGGGGGCAGCTGCTAGGGTCCCCCTGAAGACCCGGGCCCATTTCAACTGAAAGAGTGGAAAGGCCCTGACGCTGTACTGGTTTAGGAGTGAGTCTTTTCTATGGTATTGTCATTTTCATAAGTAACTTTTCATTTAAGACGATGCATCAGCCTTGGAAAGCTTCCTGGGGGAGGTGTTGTGGAAGGCGCAGTAAGAGTGGGCGCTGGCTTCATAATGGTTCCGATGGGAACTCGGCCTTAAGGCCACATGTTCCAAACAAGTGGAAGGCTGCAAAATGGTCCCTTTTAATCCTGGACGAAAGTTCTCTCCTACCCAGCGCAAATAATCCAGTATTCTGGAGAAGGGCAGGAAAATGACTGCCCTACTGTTCATTCTCCAATTTCACAAATGTATGCAAATTAAGTGGAAACGTTTTCCAAGAATTTGAGCTCAAGCCTTTCCGCATTCTTGTTCAATACTTGTAGTTTTAAGTTTCCCCATCATAAACAAGGCTACCTCTCCCCCCCCCCCCCCCAATACGGAAATGCATATCAATCTGTTACCGATCTTTTGTATTTGTAAAAATGGGGGAAAGGTCAACCAATTTTCTCTGATTGGTTCCTCGTGCTGTGGGACAGGCCTCGCTGGCCAATGGCCGTGCGCAGTGGCCGCATGGAGAGTGTGATAGCAAAATGATGATTCGCATTTGAAACTTCTTACATTTCTGGCAATATGTACCTCACGTCAGCGGCTATAAGAGACGTGAGTTTGAGGTGGACGGGGGGAGGGGCGATTGTCGTGCGCGCGTGCGTGTGTTTTTTTTTTAATAAATAGTGTTTTTTATTTTAAAAAAATGAGGAAACATACTCGTTGCAAATTACTGTTTCACAAACTAAATAAATATGGTTAAATGCTGCTAAAATGCCAACAAAACACATGGATAAATGCAAATGGAAAGTTCCAAAAAATTACTGAAATGCAAACTGGAGCTTTCACTAAAAATGAAGATCTGTGAGTGCCAGAATGCAAAGTGCTGGGGGCCTGAAATGGGCGCTGGCTGAGCTTCCCGCGCCGGACTTCAGAAACCTTGAGATCGCTAAACACTCTCTGCTGGTGTATACAGATGTGACAATATCACCTGCGTGTAGTCATTCTTTGGCACACGCATGTAGCTTGTCGTGTATGATAAGAGCAACATTTCAGAGTGACGCATACGAATAAACACACACAATTATAAACTGACGTGTTTCCAGGTGCTCCTCGTTGGCTGGATTGGCCAGACCGGTGATCGGTGATAGATGCGGCTGTGCTGAAGGCCTGGGGTGCTCCCACTCAGCAGGCTCCATTGCAGGGGTTCTTGCACTGAGAAGTGCGTCCTCTCTTTGAGCTTCGCTGTGTTTGGAGACCTGCTGAAGAGATGGATGAACGAAGTTAGCGTCCAGACATACAATTTTGTATTTTGTCAGCGACCTATTGTCGTTATTCCTGTGAATGAATTTGTGTGTGGGGGGAGGGTACAGATTCTTATAGAGTAATTGTGTATCATGGAGACGGCAGTGTAGGCTTCCACTCCTCCCTGTCTGCTCAGTACCCTCTGCTGCATGCTCCCTGAGACTTCCACTCCTCCCTGTCTGCTCAGTACCCACTGCTGCATGCTCCCTGAGACTTCCACTCCTTCCTGTCCGCTCAGTACCCACTGCTGCATGCTCCCTGCGGCTTCCGCTCCTCCCTGTCCACTCGGTACCCACTGCTGCATGCTGCCTGTGGCTTCCACTCCTCCCTCTCTGCTTGGTACCCACTGCTGCATGCTCCCTGAGACTTCCGCTCCTCCCTGTCCACTTGGTACCCACTGCTGCATGCTCCCTGTGGCTTCCGCTCCTCCCTGTCCACTCGGTACCCACTGCTGCATGCTGCCTGTGGCTTCCACTCCTCCCGGTCTACTTGGTACCCACTGCTGCATGCTCCCTGTGGCTTCCGCTCCTCCCTGTCCACTCGGTACCCACTGCTGCATGCTGCCTGTGGCTTCCACTCCTCCCTGTCTACTTGATACCCACTGCTGGATGCTCCCTGCGACTTCCGCTCCTCCCTGTCCACTCGGTACCCACTGCTGCATGCTCCCTGTGGCTTCCGCTCCTCCCTGTCCGCTTGGTACCCACTGCTGCATGCTCCCTGTGGCTTCCACTCCTCCCTCTCTGCTTGGTACCCACTGCTGCATGCTCCCTGAGACTTCCGCTCCTCCCTGTCCACTTGGTACCCACTGGTGCTTGCTCCCTGAGACTTCCACTCCTCCCTGTCCACTTGGTACCCACTGCTGCATGCTCCCTGAGACTTCCACTCCAACCTGTCTGCTCGGTACCCACTGCTGCATGCTCCCTGTGCCTTCCACTCCTCCCAGTCTACTTGGTACCCACTGCTGCATGCTCCCTGAGACTTCCACTCCTCCCTGTCTGCTCGGTACCCACTGCTGCATGCTCCCTGAGACTTCCACTCCTCCCTGTCTGCTCGGTACCCACTGCTGCATGCTCTCTGTGCCTTCCACTCCTCCCAGTCTACTTGGTACCCACTGCTGCATGCTCCCAGTGGCTTCCACTCCCCCTTGTCTGCTTGGTACCCACCGCTGCATGCTCCCTGTGGCTTCCACTCCTCCCAGTCTACTTGGTACCCACTGGTGCTTGCTCTGGGTGGCTTCCGCTCCTCCCGGTCTAATCCAAAGGGCACCACTACAGAGATGCCCCCTCAAGAGGCGCCCCTACAGAGACATGGTATGGTCGCACTGGATGGGTTCTCTGGGATATTCACTGAGTCCTGTAGAAACATTCACAAACTCTACACGCAAACACACTACATGAATAAGCCACGCACACAATGCAGTTGAATACAATATATGTGTTTATAGAACACTCATAAGACGCATCCTGAGAATCACAATCAATCAAAGGCGCTGGGCTGAGCCTCCCAACAGACTTCAAGCAACAGAATGCTGCACCTCCACAATCAATGTACAAATCGCAGCCCCAGCCAATCCAGTGAAGCACCATGGGCATGCAAGGCTCTTCCCTGGACACACATTTCTCTGTGCTCTTGTCACATGATCCTTAGCAACAGACCTGCACACAGATCTCAGGGTACTTCCGGTCTGCAGACATCAACAAAATGGCAAGGCTTCAGATTCACCAGAGATCCTCAAGGCCATGCGAATGGAAACAGTGTGTTCTTTAACACAAAAGTCCTGCTAGAACATCTATATCCACCAGGTGGCAGTGCAATGCTGTCAATAACGTCTTGCTTTCTTGTCTGTTGCTCTTTAGTTCTTGCCAATCTTTGAAGTTGATGGTTCACAAACCAGTTGTACTGGAAGGGGCTTTAAGGTGTTAATGGGGAAATAATTATTAGCTAACCGTTTATTTATTTATTTGGGTTCTGTATTGTGCTTCAGAGCATCAATACTAATATCCATGTTCTGCATGTTTAGCTTTCGCGGGATTCCGCCTCTATTAAAAACGATTTCAAAAGTTCAAAAAAGAACATACAGTTCTGAATGCCTGGATGTCAGCTCTTCAAAGATAATTGTGTTGTTTGGGTTTGCTGTAGATACAATCGTTGGTTCGTGCTAAAGTGTGCCAATCTCGCAGTGTGTCACTGACTATGACTACAGCTTCCCATCCATGGCATTCTGAGAGATCTCGTAGAACTTGACATTTCCTTTGGGAGCACCAGTGGCGGCTGGTGAATTCTTGAACTGGCGGGATGTCAATGTATGTGCCCAATATGAATGGGCAACCATGCACACGGAGGGAGCCCGAATCAAACCAGGGTGGTTGTGGGGGGTGTCCACCCTCGAGCTATTTTTTCAATAATGGGTGAAAATGATGCATTTTATGGCACTTTCTGCAAAGAATTTGATTTAGAAAAAGCCAGTTTGCAATCAACTTTGTATAGTAGCACATGAACAACACAAAAGTTGGAGGTTACCAGCAATACATGTCCATGCATGCTGCATCAATATCTTAGTATTACGGTATAAGGACTCCCAACCAGCAAAGAAATGCCATGCCACAGAAAGAAAGTATATCCAGCTGGCTAGACTGGTTTACATTTGATGTAGGCCAGTGACAGCACTTGTCATGTTTGCTTTACCCTTGATGCACAGTTAAGATGCACAGTAACAGTGCATCAGGTGTAAAGCAAAGTCAAGTGTTATGTAGGTAGACTGCCCTACATTCAATGAAGGACAAGTCTGGTCAACTAACAACCAGAGCTGTCAACTGACACCCCACTTGTGGTTTTGACACGCAAAAAAACAACAAACCCTCGACCCTGCACACATGTCAGAAACCCCATGAGTAGGACAGGCTGAGAAAAACAGTCATCATTTACTAAAGTGATGAGTTTTTGTATGCAAGCTGAGCCTTTCGTCCCCGTACAATAGCTTTACTGAGGTCTGCTTCTGCCAGTGATAGAACGTTGGCCTCCTGTGATCTCCTAAAGTTGGCAGATTTCACAGCCCAGAAGTAGATAGCCTAGCTGTCACAGCTCCCAAAAAAAGATTTAAGCGCTTTGGAGTCAGGCACACAAGTTATTGGTGGGAGTGGGTTAAAGAAAAAGCTAAATACTGAAAGTAAACCATGCATTGATATACAAGTGTTTATAATTGGGTTAATTGTAAATCCAGATAATTGTGTTTGCCCCATCACGATATATCTTCATTACTGATGTTTCAATTGTCCGTTTGTCAAGAAAGTCACTGCTAGTAAATACACATTCCCAGAAGAGTTTTGCCCAAGATAACAAGGCTCTCCAGTGCAATACAAAGCAGTGCACATTTTAGCTGAGTACAGTGCGATTGGCACCTAGTTTCACTAAAACAAATGCGCGGTTAACCGTGTCAAATCTCTCTTTCTCAACAAAGAGGCTGCCAGTAACTGAGACACAACACAAACAACAGATAAACAAAAAACAACACCAGAGGAAGCAATCAGAAGAAATTAACGAAGTGAAACAAATAGGTGAAAAATCAGTACATGTCTTGCTAGAACTGAGCCACAGCATTTCCTCAAACAAAACAGCAACGATGGACGAAGCCCCTAACGGGACAAGCATTCCAACGAAAGTTCCTCCTAAACACGGGCGGTCACCCAGAACAATAGAACAATTCCAGTCCACCAGTGAATTGATGTACTTGTCACAACACTGGGACCCATCGGAGGCCCTTCCAGATCCACCGAAAAAAATTAATGCACAATGATAAGGCACACGACTCCCCCTCGACCGTGCAATCTCCAGCTCGGCAAGACTCAAACTCAAACCAAATCGATGAATCTGGAATGCCAGTCCAACAAAGGCTCTTTTTGAGCTCGGCCAGAGGTGACAAGTCTGAGAAAAAGATGAATAACCAACCGGCCTTGCCGAACCAAACGAGGGACCGGGCTAAAACAACATACCATGGTAAAGACCAACAATTACCAAAATACCAAGCCACGACCACAATAACCGACAACAAAGGAAAGTCAGGTGGAAAAATGAGAGAGATAGATAAAAGTAGACAGAAAGAATAGAGGCGAAGCAGATGAGAAAGGTCGAGGAAGAGACAACAAGACAGTTGCAAGTGAAGAGAGAGAAGAAGAAAACAGAAATTGAAAGACTTGTTAAGGAATATCGACGCAGGGAGGAAGAGGAAAGGGGCACAAGACGGGAACGGGAAAGAGAGAGGAGTAGAGAGAGATGACCTAAGGAGGTAGATGACAGGGAAGAAGAGGGAATATGGAGAAGAATCGGGACACTGTATAGGAGCAGGAGGGCTAGTGCTTCTGCCCCTAAGGAAAGCAACGGTATAGTGGGATCCCAAGTGAGGGGGTAGAACAATTTATTGGACAGAATATTGGGGAAACAACAGGGGAAACTCAGGTTGGGGAGACATAATTCTGAAGATGAGGAGGTTCAGGACAGTGATGACAGCATGGGAACCATGGGGTCAGATGAGGACCTAGGGGAAAGTGATGACAACAAAGGGAGGAGGCCATGTCACCCCTTTAGGAAAGTAAGCCCAGAGCGGAAGACACTATGGGACGGAGAAAAGGACATTGAGAGGGGAAAGCTAGAACCAGAGGAATGCCTTGAGCGCTCCAAGGGCAGACCGCATAGCGCAGATGAAGTTACTCGATAAACGTAGAGGTTGAGAGCATTACCAGGATGAAAGTGAACCAGCATGACTGGAGCTTTTACGACCACAAAAGATGCATGGAAATATGACAGAGGTGTAGGACTGACACAGTTTCTGCTGCTAGAAAAGGGCAGAGGATGACCACAATATATGCTGTGGCAACTGATGGACAAAGACAATATGAGGTGTAAATTAACCTCGCTGACTGCAGGAGTGGCAAATGGATTTATGAGTTAGAAAGACTGACGGCAGTGGGTGACATGAAGAGCTTACTCGCAGACATTCTTGGGGAGCCAGTGGAACACCCAGACTTCTGGCCCAAGCTGTCCAGCATACAGCCTAGATTGTTATTGCTCGCTTGCATAGGAGATGTTTAGAAGTTCTCTCCTTTCTCTTTCTCCCTCTATTTTCCTGTTCCTTTCTTGCATTTCCATTTACTCCTCTTCTATCTTTTCAAGACAAACCTCTGCCCTATGTCCCCACTCTCCACAAAATAAGCATTGTTCTGCTTGAGAGGCTTCCAATTCGTCTACAGATCTGGTAGATGTTGATCCTCTCCTATTCTTATTCAGGGGGCTAAAACATAATTCCAGGGTATTATTTTTCTGTAGAGTTTTCTGGGGCTGGGGCCTGGGTCCAAAATACCTTCAACTATCCCTCTGTAAATACCTCCCCTCTCGAGCCTTTTGCTCCTCTACCTTTAACTGACTGAGGGTCAAAGAAATTAGCTGGGGGTAGATCTCTGCCTCCGGCTGGGGCCTCCCTTTGTAACTGCCTCCCTGCCACCTTGAAACTTGAGGAGAACCATCTACGGTTCTGGAAACTCCTCAAGACCTTCCTCTTCGCCTCTGCCTTTGCTCCTCTTCTCCCCTGCTGATCTGCTTTCTCTCTCGGCACTGTTGCACTTGGCCACCCTCTGTCCTTCGGGTCCAGGTACCTGGTCACCCTGCCACCCTCCTGCACTGCCTCCTGGCCACCCCTTGCACTGGGACCTGTATCTGTACCCATACAGTCCCCCCACTCTTCTTCTGCACTTATCAGATACCCCCTATCTGACTAACCTTGCACTTTGCCACTCACAGGCTGCACTACCACTGTTTTTTTTGTAAAAATGTTTTTATGACCTTTATTTATTTAGTTATTATTAATCTTGTTCTTTCCTATGCTCTGCACTTTCCAATTTCTCCCCCCTCCCATGCACTTTCCAGCTTTTCCCTTCCCCATGCACTTGCGCGTTCTCAATGTCACTGGGCCTAGTAAGATCGTTGTTTTTGTTTTCTCCCCTCGCGCTCTGAAACACCTGTGTACGAGCACGATATAAATAAAATATCATGTCATATCATACTCTTGTTTGTTCTCCCTCTATTTTCCCCTCTAAGGAGTAAGGATGGGGTTCCTGAATTTCATTCTCGATAGAAGGGGTTTTAAGTCTTCTTCCTGTTGTCTCACGAGATGGTATTTACCCCGAGATTTCATACATTGGGTTTTCTTTGCGTATTTTCCCCAGGGTTTCATCTCCCAATTTTCTGTCTTCTTCTATCCTACAAAACTGGGAATTTGTTGTATTCGGCACTCCTTTTCTTCTCCCCCAAAATGAGTTTGTGAGTAAATTCTCTAGCGACATATTTTTATACATCTGCTGCCAAGGGAGGTGATGATCTATTAGGGCTTCCAATTCCTTTGTTACAGAATTTGGGCCTTCAGGTGAGAGGAAGTCATGATCTATCATAGTCTTATCAAACCCACCTGAGTTTTTAGGAGATTTTTCAATAGGTAGTGTCCCAAAGATGTTTGTATATAAAGGTCCCCAGTATTTCCCCTCAATGAATATCTCTGGAAGTATGAGAGAAATTGAGGATAACGAATGTAAACTCATCTCCACTAGATAGAATTGGAAATATCACAACACCCAGTTTCCTGTGAAGTACCACATAGATGGCTGAAGTGGTAGAGTGACTCATCCGTAAATCTAGAGAGTCCATCATTTTATCTCTCGCTGGTATCAGATAGGGTTGTGGGCATCAAAAGGTAATAATCATTTCCCTCTATTGTTTTTCGATCAGGGAAAATAGTTTGGGAGGTTAAAGGGAACAATTGCACTATCATTTTCTGTTCTAAGGACTGAAAGGAAGGTGTCATTCTCTCCATCGATTTTTCACCACTGAGGAAAAAAGGGGTTTTATAGGCGTTGTCTTTTGATTTTAAGATTTCTGAGGATAGGGCATGGAGGGCTCTATTTGGATTTTCTATTCGTAACCGAGTTCTCCAACTATCATCAATTGGATCAAATCCCACTCTTGACACCGTATGTAAGGAATTCATGGTGACAACAGTAAAGACAGACACAAGTGATCTGTAAGTGCAGGGTGGAAAGAACGCCTAACCTAAACTTAAATCTAAGATGGGAGCAAGCGTCAATCATCAAATGAAAAATAAAGCAGTCCTTGTGGCGTCTTGTCAAAGTAAAAGGCCTATACTAAAAAAACGATTGCCAATTCCTTACAACTAATTACAGAAAGAGTGCAGGATAGGATTTTCAATAAAGAAAGAAGTGTTCATAAATAATAAGTCAGGATGTGATTGCCAGGGGTCTCCCTTCCCCATGTTTTGAGCACAGGACAAGGTGGGTGTCCTGAGCAAAGCACACACTCAAGCTTTCCCACAATGAGCCGACAGTTCCAGTCAAGCTATCAGGTTCTTCGATGGTTAAGTCTCATTCCAATAAAAAGTGTCTTGCCTTCGAAGGCCTGATATTTTCAACAAACAAACACAAAGTTGTGTTCCATGATTACTTTAGGTGATGGCTTCACCCCTGGCTCCCCCTCTTCTGGGCGCACACCCTTCACAAGTTGTATTCAACAAATTAACCAAACAGTTCCTTTCTTAGTGAACTTTGGGTGATGACTTTACATCCCTGCATCTCCCTCTGCCGGGCTCGGACCCCAATTGACAAGGGAGACACTTCACTTCCCCTTGTCTTGCAATACTTCTTGTTTCACAAATCTTACTGTCTTCTTTTTAAACAGTTCCTCAAGATTCACCCGTTTGTCGGCCTCCCTCTGCCGGGTTCACTCTGGCACCGTTTGCAGAACAGTTCACTGTGGACATTCTTCGGTAAGGTTCACTCCTTTCAACACTCTATTCATAGGGACTTTAGTCTTCGCCCGTTTCCGTTAGCATCCCTCTGCCGGGTTCACTCTTGCTAACCTTTGCGAAACAGTTCACTGTTCATAGCATTAATTTCACCAAGCGGGATTCATTTCCCTTAGTTCCCCCATCATCTATCGGTCAAAGACTTTCAATGGTACAGAGGTTTTTACAAGACCCCTGTATGACCACTTTGACCTCTTCTCTCCTTTTCCCAAGACTTTCTGGTTACAGTAGTTTGTATCATCGGGTAATCGCCCAGAGTTTCCTGCTTGAGCACCTACATGGTGCCAGACTCCCCTGTTGCTGGTTTTCCCCCCTCTTTCCTTATTAGTTCTTTCACGGTTCAAATCAGCAGTTTGCTTCTTTTCGTTCAAAACAGTTTGGTTTCTTATCGATTCTCCCCTCGACTCACCAGATGTGATGAAGCGCCTGGCTTTCTTTCTCCTTGGAGTCAAAGTTGGTCCCTCAGAGACATGCGTCCCTCCCCAGGTTGGTAATCAGCGGAGGAGGGTCTTGCGTACCGCTAACACCTGATGCAACACACGCTGGCTATTGTTTGCAGTCTTATGTTTCCATCTGCTGAGGTTTCACAGGCCGTGATCGGAAAGGGCAAGGTTGCTTCTCTTCTTGTCTCCCTCTTGGTATGTACCATCTTTCACCTCTTCTTGAAATGTCATGCTAATTTAGCTCTCACGCTGTGCGGTCTGCCTTGCTCGTCCTGTGCTCTTGTGCGCCACCTTTTATCCCGGTAGGGAAAGGAAAGGGCTGTCAGGTTTGTGTGATTTCGGTCACTTGCCTGACTTTGCCTGACCCTTAGGTTAGGACATGTCAGGTGAACAGCTCTGGAATTAGTCAGTTGTTTTCTTTGGTGCAGAAAAGTGTTTGTGTCAGAAGGGGGAGTTAGAGTGTTAGAGTATCCTACGCGAAATAGAGAGGACAAGGTGTTGCATGGGATTATACTTCTTGTCCTAGTGGTTTGGGTACATTTGTAAGAGTGAGATTGGTAAGGTTTGTGGAATTAGTAAAAGGGTTTCAGTCAGTGGGACGGGATTGGTAGGGTTTACGGGAGGAATGAAAATGACCAGAGTTTTTATCATGACCTGAACAGGGGGGGGGGGCTTTGGGAATGTTAATGTGATGTCAGTGCAGTATACTGTGGTTTCGGGAAAGAATAATCAGAGGGATGTGAAAAGGAATAACCGGAAGTATTCGGATAGGCAACAGAAAACCAAGGATTCTGAAAGAGGTTGTTTCCTACTGTAACAGGATTTGGGTTCCTAGGGGATTTGTCATATTGAGAGAGGTTGTTGGATTTGGGCAAGAGAGATTGAGTGGGATGAAGGGAGGTAGATATGGTACAGCCTACAAAGGTCTCAGGGATCTTGTCCTCCTCTCCTTCGTCCCGGGTATAGTAGCGCGTCTCTCTTGGGGTAATCCCAGAGCACAACCTCGGGCTCCCCTACCCAGGTGATCCTCCCTCGCTCGTCCATCCCCAGGGTTGGGTTCTGAGAGCCCCAGCACTTCCCTGGCCACCTGAATAAGGGATTCCCAAGGGATTGGGAGAATACCCTCAGGTTTCTCACACCCTTCACAGGGACGGATGACTTTTCATCCGCAATAGGCCAGCCCACAGACTGACTTGATGTGTTCAATCCTATATGTTATACCCGACCAGAACCAGGATCCACGTGAAGGGGTAACCATTGCTAACAAGACCTTGGTCTCATTCTGAGTTGGGCGGAGCAGTAAAATGTGGCAGTAACACTGTTACCACCGCATTTATCACTCTGCCCAATCTCGAGTTGGGCGGAAAGCAGCAGTTTTACCTCCAGCTTTTTTCTGGGGGTATAAATCTGCCCTTTCTGCCCGATTTTGGTGCTATTAGCGTGGCGCTAATTACAGCGGCTCTAATAACACCAAGAAACCCCTATTGGGTCCAATGCATCCAATGGAAATTGGGATTTACCTCACCAGCACAACTCAGGATCCAGCGCAAATTGCGCTGCATCGAGTTGCGGTAACGCTAATGGTGTTGGACGTTATTCCAGTGCAATTACCGCCGGGATACCGCCCAACTCAGGGCAAGGCCCTTTCTATTTTCTCATGGATACGGGGTTGACCAGGTCCTGCATTAGGGAGGGGAGAGTCCCAATGTCAGGCATTGCCATGAAAGTGCAATTATTCTTTTGGGATTTGGTTCCTTTTACTGATGAACCTCCGATTTCTATAGGGGAACACAACTTTACCATTCCACTGCTGTATTCCTGACAGACACCAGTTAACATGATGGGAAGGGATATGATGAGCAGACTTAACATGACCATTTCATTCACTGAGCATTCTACCCGAGGAATTCACTACATGAACGCATGAGAATGTATTCATGCATTTTGCAATTTTGCATTTTGCGGCCAGACCGTGGCCAGACCATACAGGGGGCTGGGGGGGCGAAGAGGGGGCATGTAGACCCCGAGCTATTTCAATGTAGAGTGGAAGTGCTATTAGCATGGCTTCCAGGGACACAGGGCAAACTACTTTGTTTGCCCAACAAGTTTTTGTTCAGACCAGAGATTCCCTTAGATGATGGAATCGGAGACGGTTATAGTGAGAGACGAAAGGATAATGCTACATGGGACTGACGACACAGGACGAGCATGGAGAGTAGTGATTGTGGTAGGAGAGGGGCATAGATTGACTGACTTGACAGGTGAAAACAACTATTCAGACCTTGAGACAGTGTTCTTTATGAGCATTATCTACTGGGTGAGAATGAATTATAGGGAAGTACTACAAAGAATGGCCCTAATGAAAAAGGCACCAGCGTCATTTCTCAAGGAAGACTTAGCACAGGTACCAAGCATATTATGGACCAACCGCCCATATGACATTGGCCTGTTGAAACCGGTGGGAGCTGTCAAAATCAAGCTCAAGCCAGGGTTGATTTTACCAAGAGCATGTCAATATCCTTTATCTAGGGAAGAAGACAAAGGCATTTTCAAGACAATTTCTGCGTTAGTGCAGGAAGGGATTTTGGGGTCATCAGAATCACAGTGCAACACTGCAGTGTACCCGGTTAAGAAGGGGACAGGGAGATCATGCCATTTTATTCAGGATTTGCACCCTCTGAACAACATTGTTGAAGCAGAGATTCTGTTAGTACCCAACCCAGCGACAATATTGTTTAGCGTTCTGCCGGAAGCTACTCATTTCACATTGACGGATCTGAAGAAGGCTTTCTTCTCTATCCCACTTCACGAAGAATCACATGATCTGACGTTATTTCTATATAGAAATAAAAAGTGGAAACATACAGGACTTCCTCCAGAGTACTGTGAATCACCTTGTATATTTAATAGGGTACATTTGGACATCACAGTCAGTCAGTACATGGATGACATCTTGATAGGTTTTATATATTGGACAGTTGATATTGCAGGAAGGCCGCAAGGTAACACCTGAAAGAGCAGAGGCGATCTTCAGAATGCCACCACCAAGGACTGTAAGGGAAATGCAGCAATTCCTGGGCCTCTGTAATTATTGCAGGGCCTGGGTGTTTGACTACAGCACGCACAGTAGACCTCTTCTAATTGGGCTCAGGGGGGCGTAAGCAGACATGGAAAAGGGAGATGACTGAGGCATTTGAGGAGCTGAAAAGGGCAATATCACAGCCCCAGTGTTAGGGATTCCAGACTACAAGGCAGAGTTGTACTTGTTCTCACACTCCAACAGAGTGGTGATGACAGTGGTGCTCACTCAGAAGACGACCTTACAGCATAAACCAATAGCTTAAAACAGTGGACATTGAGATCCAGTAATGTGGGGTCACTATCCTTGCGAATAAGAACTGGCTGCTGCTGCATTTGCAGTAGAGAAGTCAGCAAATGTCACAATGGGCTGTAGAACCGCCCTTTACGTGAAGCATGGTCTTTATGCCATCCTCGAAAAATAAAACAAGAGCACATTGACCACACAGAGGGCATCTGGATATGAGGTAATAATCTCGAATCTGGCAATAAAGGTAGTACGGTGCAGAACTGTAAATCCGGCGACATTCATAGCAGAACCAGGAGAAGAGGGAAATTACTTACATGACTGCACCACGTACACAGAACATTATGATGACATTCCCAGAGCAAGGCAGGGGTGGAGAGGTACTCTTTATGGATGGGTCCTCGACTTTTGACCAGACAACAGGAGAAAGACATACTGGAACAACAGTAGTAAAACTACAACCAAGCAGGATGATTCAAGTAGTTGCGAGCGCAAGATTTCCCCTGCATTTTTCAGCACAAGCAGCAGAATTAGTAGCTCTTATAATACCATTAAAAGTGCATGAGAATGAGGAGATCACAGTGTACTCCGACTCTGCCTACAATATATCAACAGTACACGCAGGACTGTCACATAGGAAAAGGAGGGGCTATCGATGTGCGCCTCCCGCTTGCTCCTCCTACAAGAGCATTGACAGATGCCCAAAATGTAGCTAGTGTTCTCGGTGATGAAATGCATGAATATCATTTTGATGCTAGCTAGTGCCTCTGTTATCTCTCAACAGTTGCGGTCCCGGCTGGGGAGGTCGAAGCAGAGTGATGAAGACAGCAGACCAGTAGGACAATCTGAACTGCTTAAACAACTGCCTCTTTATCCAGGGGATAGGGTACTCCTGCGAAGCTTCATAAGGTCATTGCACAAGCCGAGATTTGAGGACCACTACACAGTAGAGCAAGCAACAGACAGAGCCATTTAGTGAGTAAAAAAGCTAGCTTGGAACTACCTTGCAGATGTCAAGCCCTGCAGAGGTGAGACCCTCTGGCCCAAGGCGTAGACGAGCCAACACAAGAAGAAGACAAAGAAGAAATAAAGTGGCAAATCAAGACATGGTCAAGAACTAGAGCTAGACAGGGGCAAAATGAAAAACTAGATTAGGCACACTGTCTTTTCTTCACACTAGGTGGCTACTGCACATATCTGAACGGTCTTTCAACTGTTAATTCCACACATGCACGTGCACGAACATTAAAAATGCACTTTATTAAACTCATAGCAGCTTTGGAGCAGATGATAACAGCAAAGATCTTTTTCTATGCTTTTCTTCTTTATGTTGCACACACATATCCAATATTAACTAGAAGTAGTGTACTAATTATTACTTTGGATGTTTGTGTGCTCAAGCAGTTTGTTTTCGAACAACTGTTTATTGCTGCATTATCTCGATATTACAATAGAAGGGTTTAATTATTCTAGCAAATGACAATGTTGAACAGTAAGTTCTGGTATGTTTTTATGACGAATTTGTGGACAGAACCGGCACCACACAGCTCTGCACAATGTGGAATCTGCAATTGTATTGACATGTTTTGCATTCTGCTGTCTCTATCTCTATCTCTTTACCCTCTTTGCATTATAAAAGGTTGCATTGTCTCACGCACACACTGAATTATATGTCAACAGAACCCCAATTCCTGCCATCACTGAAGCCATATCAGAACAGGCCACTAGCACTGCCGAGAGGTAAAAAGACTCAGGCTAAGCGCAGACATGGATTTTGAGCATGTAAATGCAAATCTAGCTGATTCAGCCCATGTGTCTAACAACAAGTGGTATCAGCACATGATCAAGGTGGGGAAGAGAAACAAACAAGGAGAACTACTATGTGTGCTCTCGCATCCCCTATGCCATGAGTGCTACAGAAGTTCCAGCAGCCAGAGCACAATGCCTTATGCATCTAGCTCTCTGCACCACGAGATTCCAAAGAAGATGGACCACATTGCGATGGCTGTCACAGAAGACATTCCGATATGAAGATAGCTACATCAAGACTTAAGTTATGATAGATGACTACTGGAGTGTAGACAAAACAATAGAATACATTTTGGGTGACCCAAACAAAGGAGAAGTCAGAATAGTGAGACAAAAGGAGTTGCAATGCCCAAAGACAGAACAAATAGGAGACAGGCGGACTGCCACAATGCTGGGAGAGACCTCAGCTGCTGGTATATGGACAAGTAATCACAGGAGAAGGATGGATGGAAGGGATGGTAGGGTGCAAAGCACACACAGGGCCTCATTATGAGGTTGGCGGAATGGGTTTACCGGCACCGGTAATGGTGCCGGCAAACCCATTCCGCCCTATTACGAGGTCCCCTGCGGGACCCGCTCAGAACGTCTGGTCAGACCAGACGTCCTTTGCGGGTCCCGCAAGGGGACCAGGGAGCTAATAACGGGCTTGTTATTAACGGGCCCGTTATTAGCTCCATCCCCCATGGGGCTCAATGGGAATGGGGATTGGTTTTTTGAATGAGGAATTACCGGGTCCTCCAAGGGGCGAATGACCCGGTAATTCCTCATTCAAGGAACCCGGACCCGGACACGATTTTGGAGGCAGCCATGGCGCTAATAGCACCATGGCTACCTCCAAACTTGTAATGAGGCCCACACACTCTCGACAGGTCCGGTAGAAGTGATGCAGAAGCAAAATGACAATTGCCTCAAGGAATGCGTGGCAAGCGTGAAGCTGCTCGCATGGGTGTAGAATGAAGTAGGTACTATGCCAACCATACCACTCGAGAATGCTTCCCTGTGTTTTGTGAGACAGGCATGGTATCAGGAGAGACACAGGGCCTCATTACAAGGTTGGAGGTAGCCTTGTCGGTAAAACCGTCAGGCTACCTCCAAACTTACAAGAAAGTCCGGCACCCATGAATGGGCAATTACCGGGGTATTCCAGCTCCACCGGACCCGGTAATTGCACTTTCGCGGGTGCTGGAATCGGGTGGTCCCCATTCCCATTTGAACCCCATAGGGCTCAATGGGAATGGGGATGCCTGTAGCACCGGCACCATTCATAATGGTGCCTGTGCTACAGGCATGCTGTGCTTGCGAGTGCCTTTCATTCCAACGGTCAGACCTGGTGGAATGAAAGGCACCCGCAAGCACAACTCAGAGTTTGCCGGTCCGGATACAACGGTACCAGCAAGCTTACCGGTACCGTTGTATTTGGACCGGCAAGCTCATAATGAGGCCCTAGTTTGAAAACCTTTATTATCAAACTTGGTGGGGTTGGTGTAATGCCTACCTGCCCCTAACTCTAAGGGGATTGTTCCCTCAATGGATGTGTCTAAGGGCCATCGATCTCCGTAACTTAGAAACAAAGTTTGTCTGTGTCCAAACCTATGCCTGCCCTCACTCTTCAACCAAATGTGACAGGGGGTTTTCTTAAAGGAAAAGTGGGGATTCAAAATGGAAATGTAAACCACAGCTGGTTTTAGGTAGTCTTACCAATAGGTGTAGTTCTGCCACTTCAAAATAGTTCAGCTCAAAAGGGTTGCCCATGGAACGTTCAAAGTAGGGCTCTTGCAGTAAATCAATAGAGTTTACAATGCCTCCGGGTCTCTTGGGGTTCCCTTCCCCAAGCTTCGATATTTCCAGTTCCAAACAAATAGACAAAGTTCCTGTTAGGCTTCTCAGGGTTCCCTTCCCCAAATCTAGGCCTCTCTTCAAAAAGTTCAACAATGTCTTTAGTGGGTCTCTAAGGGATCCTTTCCCCATGCCTAGGCCCCTCTTTACGCAGTTCAACAAACAAACACAAAGTTCATTTTATTAGGATGCACCTTTCACTGTACAGTTTTTTCACAGGGGTAGTATCAGAGACTTTGGAGAATGCGGGCTCTTTGCTCGTCCCAGGTGTGACCACTAACCCCTCTCCTTATTCTCTGGTACCTCTTCCTCTTCTGTGCCTCTTTCACACTGTCCTTTTTCACTTTACTCTGCTTCCTGCGTACCTTCTTTTGCTGTTGTGCACACCTGCATCTTCTTTCCACCTTTCTGTGCCTCTTGCACATTTCTCTTTGCTTTTCACCATACTCTCTTGCACTTCATTTTCTCTTTAACGTGCCTCTTGCACACTCTGTATTATCTTGTGGGTGGCTTGCACCTTCTTTCTTACTTTCGGGTTTCTCGCAGCCCCTCTTGGCTGTTTCCACGCTGCCAGTGCACTTGCTCTGTCTTTATTAACTTCTGTGCTTCTAGCGCACCTTCTCTGTCATTCCGCTTTTCTTTCTTTCACCGCTTTCCAGCTTTTGCTTGCTTTGCATTGAAGATTGGCTGATGTATATCTTTTCCTGGAGTCCATTGTGGACGGCCAGTGGACTGTAGGTACTCGTAGCCGCCTTAATACTAGTACTATTAGCCTTCTGTGTTATTAGAGTAGCCATAGCACAGTGCAAGAAGATTACTGAGAAGGCGATAGGGATGACAATGTTACTGGACGTAGAGACGCAGACATTCAACATAGTACAGTCGCGCCTGAAGCGATGGCCTCTGTTTCCTCCAGGCACACCATTCTCATTTCCCCCAGATCCACGCAGTTACATGAGGAAATTGGTGTGGTGCAAACCCGATGGAGACTGCTGCTATATGACCTGGAACTTAGACGAACAAGTGAAGTATCATGGTCACTTGAGGGGAGTGGCGAAAGTATGGATCCCAAAGACGCACTTGAACAGGAAGAACAGTCAAGGAAGTATGGTCGATCTCTCGACCAGAGGGGGGATTGAAGAGGGAGACCTAAATGGGGCCCTTGTTGCACCTATCCCACTCTCATCCCGGTGGTAGTGAAATGAAAGATGTAAATCGTTCCTGGGTCCCTCCTGCCCATTGTTGATGTATCGCAGGTGTGATAAATGCTATTCACTCAGACAGCCCTTCAGATCTCATCCTGATGATGTCGTAGAAGAGACAAGCATGCAAACGATGGAGCAAGTCCACAGACTGTAACCTCGAAGAAAGCCGATGACATCATGACATAGAAGGGTTAGACATGAAGCACATAGTCATCCCTGCACGAAGCTACGCAGAAATTTATATCAATTGCTGATAGACATGAAGAACATGATTATGACTCACTTAGAGGGCTGACACTCTTGCTATGCAGAAACCGCAAGTTGCCCACGGATACATATGAACTGCTTGCTGATGCTGGGTGGCCATTTAAATCAAGATGGAAACCACTATTACATTGGACTGAATGGAAGGAGCTGAAAGGACTTGAAGATACAACGAGGAGCTGCCAGGCTGATCCTGCAGAGATGCACACAACAGGCATACAGTGTAGCCACTGTGCACAGCCTTGCCAAAGACACAGAGAGAGAGAGAGAGACAGTTTCAGGTTAACAGAAGAGATAGGGCACCTGCAAGTATGCAAGCTGAAAATCTGCATAAATGCAAGCAGGAGAAATCAGGTTTGTGGTCCCTGCACACATGATCTGAGCCTGGGAGACAGAGCCTATTAATTTGAGCCAGGCTAAGTTAGGTGTTCCCATCCAACTGAAGACAGGATGATACTGAACTAATACCAGGTTCAAAGCAGAATGTTATGTCTCAAGGCCCAGGAGATCAGAGATAGTAACTTGTTGAGGACATGCAGCAACTTTGGAGCCATTCTCACCAACTTGCATAGTTGCACTTGGCTTGGTAACTTTCCTAAGTTGCAAGGCTGAGAAGACCCGCTGACCAATCCCTATCCCCCTTCCATGTAAGTTCACACTTTGTTGCATTAACCAATTACAACACACTAACCTGAAATGTTTAGTTGCAATATTTAGAAGGTGGTTGCAGGAGGAGCCACCAGATATGTCTCACCCAATTGATGTACTAACCCCTTATATAATATATATGTAGACTACCTCACCAACCAATCCCGATCCCTGTTAGGTTTTTTGGGTGTATCTTTATTGTGTGATGTCACGCAGCATCAAAACTGGATGACAGACCTGTGATTGATGAGAGAGCGCACTGTAGAATGTTGCATTGTTCATGTCTCAATCCCTGTTGATTAGTTAGGTAATATGACTTGAGGAAGAGGGCAATTACTGGTCAGGTAATGCAGCCGGGGCCATAGTTAGAAGCCCCGGGGGCATTACCGACCAGTAATGGCCCACCTCCTCGGGTCATATTGCAATTTTTCTCGAGTCGAGAAACGGCACTGCAACCTTATCTTGACTCGAGAATAAAAACCAAAAGAAATGGCCGCCTTGATCGGGGAGAAGGTACTACATGTAGTCCCTTTTCCCTTTCAATGGGGGCCATTAAAACCCATGTTAAAAAAAAGTTTACAAAAAATATGGCCACCATGGAAGGGGCGAAGGGACTCCACCTAGTCCCTTCTCCCTTTTCATGGTGACCACTCGTGGAAAGAACTCCGTGACGCAGCGGCGCACCAAGCCTTGTTAGTCAAGTAAGGCCCAGGTGCGGGCCAATGAGCTTGCTCTTTACAAGCTCATAGACCCTTGCCGGGTGCTAATTTTGAATAAAGACAGTAAAACTTGTGTTGCATGGCTGGACTTTTCCTTGTTTGGTGCAGGGAATTTCTTCGGCAAGTTCCTCTTGCTAGTAATTAGGGAGATTACCAATTCCCCTGCCTTAATTCACTGCTGTAAAGCGCTCTGTTATGTATCTGTATTGTTGCATACCTCTGTAAAGTGCTCTGTTGCTTCTCGAAGCTACGTCCATGCTCAATAAATACAATAATAATAATAATAATAATAATAAAATGCCTGTGTGGCCTGACCCCAACTAATCTATATGCACTAATCTCCCTCTGTGCTCCCTCCCGCTCTCTTCGTTCCCAAGATCAGTTTTTACTTGTAGTCCCCAAACCTCTGTGTGCCCAATCCTGCTCCTGATCCTTCTAGCTGCATAATATTGGAACTCCTTACCCCTACACATTAGCAGGGTAATTCATAGAATTTCGCAGAAAAGTGTCGCAAGCGGCTGGCGCAGAGTGTCCGCGTGCGATTGTCTGCACCAGGCGCGTGCGCCAAAACCGATTTCCGCGCACAGCATATTCATGGATTTCAGGCTCCCAAACCAGCCGTGGCGCAGAGTATCGCAGCGACCCTGCAGCAGCGCCAGTAACGCCCCCAAGAAAGGAAGGGGAAGAGAAACAAACAAGGAGAACTACTATGTGTGCTCTCACATCCCATCAAAGAAAAGCCATCAAAATCGCTAAATCATCGCAAAGGGCTGCGCCAACCCTGGACCAGTTTACAGGGCTGCCAAACAAGGAACGCAAAGCGGGTAACGTTCATATCAGGGGTACGCGGGAAGTATTACATGCGATTAGCCAGGGTACGTGTATGACAGGGGTACGCGTAAAGTTTTACACGCGATTAGCCAGGGTACGTGTATTACAGGGGTACGCGGGAATTATCACACGCGATTTGGCTGGGTACGTGTATGACAGGGGTACGCGTATGACAGGGGTACGCGTGAAGTTCTACACGCGATTAGCCAGAGTACGTGTATTAAAGGGGTACGCGGGAATTGTCACACGCGATTTGGCTGGGTACTTGTATTACAGGGATGCGCGGGAATTATCACACGCGATTTGGCTGGGTACGTGTATTACAGGGGTGCGCGGGAAGTTACACACGCGATTAGGCTGGGTGGGTCCTCACAGGTGTTTCCTGTACACCCTCCACGGCCCCTGCAGGCAGCCCACAAAACAGGGGACTACCCTGCACACCTGCTCATGTCTCCCACCCCCCACCCCCCCAGCAGTGTGGGGCACCCTCCACCAGGCCCCCACTCATGTCCCCTATCACCCCCACCCCCCAGCCACCATGGGCAGCCCCAACCAGGCTCCCACCCATGTCTACCACCACCCCCCCCCACCCACCATGGGCAGCCTCCGCCAGGCCCCCACTCATGTCTCCCACCACCCCCACACCCCCAGCAGTGTGGGGCACCCTCCACCAGGCCCCCACCCATGTCTCCCACCACCCCCATCCCCCACCCACCATGGGCAGCCTCCGCCAGGCCCCCACTCATGACTCCCACCCACCCCCACCCCCCAGCAGTGTGGGGCACCCTCCACCAGGCTCCCACCCATGTCTACCACCACCCCACCCCCAGCCACCATGGGCAGCCCCCACCAGCCCCCCACTCATGTCTCCCACCCACCCCCACCCCCCAGCAGTGCAGGGGCAGCCCCCACCAGGCTCCCACCCATGTCTACCACCCCCCCACCCCCCAGCCACCATGGGCAGCCCCTGCCAGGCCCCCACTCATGTCTCCCACCACCCCCACCCCCCAGCAGTGTGGGGCACCCTCCACCAGGCCCCCACCCATGTCTCCCACCACCCCCACCCCCCACCCACCATGGGCAGCCTCTGCCAGGCCCCCACTCATGTCTCCCACCACCCCACCCCCCCAGCAGTGTGGGGCACCCTCCACCAGGCCCCCACTCATGTCTCCCACCACCCCCACCCACCACCCACCATGGGCAGCCTCCGCCAGGCCCCCACTCATGTCTCCCACCCACCCCACCCCCCCCCAGCAGTGTGGGGCACCCTTCACCAGGCTCCCACCCATGTCTACCACCACCCCCACCCCCAGCAGTGTGGGGCAGCCTCCACCAGGCCCCCACCCATGTCTCCCACCACCCCCACCCCCCAGCCACCATGGGCAGCCCCCACCAGGCCCCCACACATGTCTCCCACCCACCCCCACCCCCCAGCAGTGCAGGGGCAGCCTCCGCCAGGCCCCCACTCATGTCTCCCACCCACCGCCACCCCCCCAGCAGTGTGGGGCACCCTCCACCAGGCTCCCACCCATGTCTACCACCACCCCACCCCCCAGCACTGTGGGGCAGCCTCCACCAGGCCCCCACCCATGTCTCCCACCACCCCCCCCAGCAGTGTGGGGCACCCTCCACCAGGCCCCCACCCATGTCTGCCACCACCCCCACCCCCCACCCACCATGGGCAGCCTCCGCCAGGCCCCCACTCATGTCTCCCACCCACCCCCACCCCTCAGCACTGTGGGGCAGCCTCCACCAGGCCCCCACTCATGTCTCCCACCACCCCCACACCCAGCCACCATGGGCAGCCCCCACCAGGCCCCCACTCATGTCTCCCACCCACCCCCACCCCCCAGCAGTGCAGGGGCACCCTCCACCAGGCTCCCACCCGTGTCTACCACCCCCCCACCCCCCAGCCACCATGGGCAGCCCCCACCAGGCCCCCACTCATGTCTCCCACCACCCCCACCCCCCCAGCAGTGTGGGGCACCCTCCACCAGGCCCCCACCCATGTCTCCCACCACCCCCACCCCCCACCCACCATGGGCAGCCCCCGCCAGGCCCCCACTCATGTCTCCCACCACCCCCACCCCCCCAGCAGTGTGGGGCACCCTCCACCAGGCCCCCACCCATGTCTCCCACCACCCCCACCCCCCAGCCACCATGGGCAGCCTCCGCCAGGCCCCCACTCATGTCTCCCACCCACTCCCCCAGCAGTGTGGGGCACCCTCCACCAGGCTCCCACCCATGTCTACCACCACCCCCACCCCCCAGCCACCATGGGCTGCCCCCGCCAGGCCCCCACTCATGTCTCCCACCACCCCCACCCCCCCAACAGTGTGGGGCACCCTCCACCAGGCCCCCACTCATGTCTCCCACCCACCCCCCAGCAGTGCAGGGGCACCCTCCACCAGGCTCCCACCCGTGTCTACCCCCCCACCCCCCAGCCACCATGGGCAGCCCCCGCCAGGCAACCACTCATGTCTCCCACCACCCCCACCCCCCCAGCAGTGCAGGGGCACCCTCCACAAGGCCCCCACTCATGTCTCCCACCACCCCCACCCCCCAGCATCCAGGGGCACCCTCCGCCAGGCCCCCACTCATGTCTCCCACCACCCCCACCCCCCAGCAGTGCAGGGGCACCCTCCACCAGGCCCCCACCCATGTCTCCCACCATCCCCACCCCCCAGCCACCATGGGCAGCCTCCGCCAGGCCCCCACTCATGTCTCCCACCACCCCCACCCCCCAGCAGTGTGGGGCACCCTCCACCAGGCCCCCACCCATGTCTCCCACCACCCCCACCGCCCACCCACCATGGGCAGCCTCCACCAGGCCCCCACTCATGTCTCCCACCAACCCCACCCCCCCAGCAGTGTGGGGCACCCTCCACCAGGCCCCCACCCATGTCTCCCACCACCCCCACCCCCCCAGCAGTGTGGGGCACCCTCCACCAGGTCCCCACTCATGTCTCCCACCCACCCCCACCCCCAGCAGTGCAGGGGCACCCTCAACCAGGCTCCCACCCGTGTCTACCCCCCCACCCCCCAGCCACCATGGGCAGCCCCCGCCAGGCCCCCACTCATGTCTCCCACCACCCCCACCCCCCAGCATCCAGGGGCACCCTCCGCCAGGCCCCCACTCATGTCTCCCACCACCCCCACCACCCCAGAAGTGTGGGGCACCCTCCACCAGGCCCCCACCCATGTCACCCACCACCCCCACCCCCCACCCACCATGGGCAGCCTCCGCCAGGCCCCCACTCATGTCCCCCTGGCCACAGGCCCTGACAATCCTCAAGCATGTGCCTCATGGCCAGCCACCACAGCCCAAAGACACAACCAAGTATTACATGTGCCCATGATACTACTCCAATGGAAACAATGTAAATCAACACGTGTCTCACACACACACAATGGTTGCAAGTGAACCTGAAAACCCATATCATGACATGCATGAAAACAATGAGATGAAACCACACATTGAAGAATGAAAAAATCCAAATAATGTATTAAAAACAACAGCAATGGCAATCAAAATTAACCAAAATACACAAGTAAAAAAATAACAAAATTAAGCTGGCTGTCCCTTTTCAAATTAAAATCAATAAATGATAATCCAAAAAAATATCTTCCAAAGTTCAAGTCCATGAAAAGGAAATGAAGGGAAAAAAGAAATAGAAAACCATTGCTCCATGGGAAAAAATATTCATAGTAAAAAAAATATCCAAATCCAAAGTCCAACTATGTACAAAGTATTCAGGGTCCATCATCCCAAGAGAAGAAATGAAACCTACTAAAATGGAACTATATACAAAAGGTGGAGCAGTGTCCGTCGACTCCAAATAAAAATAAACTATAAAGGAAACCTATCACTAAATAACTATATACAATGGCGGCGGCCCAGTCCAGCGGCTCACTTAGTGGTGTTCCGGGCCAGGGCATCATCGAACTCCTCGTCTATGTCCCGGAGGCGGTCCTGTTCCATGGCCCCGAGGGTCCGCAGGGACGCCGACATGTTCACCTCCAACTCCCTGCGGATTGCCTCGAGGCACTCGGCCCGCCTCAGGGCCCTCCGCATGGAGTTCTCCGCCCCGACCATCGTGAGCCGCGCCTCTTCCGCCCGCCACCGCTCCACATCTATGGCGTGGCCCAACCGCTGCCACACGGAAGACACTTCCCGTCCAGGGTCCTCCTGCCCTCCGGCCGATGCCTGCCCCTCCGATGTTGAAGGCCCCGAGCTATCGTGGCTCCCACCTACAGCCTCCTGCTGCTGCAGCTGCTGCTGTCCATGTGCCCTGTCCGATGGTGCCTGCACATCCTCCTCCAGCTGGGGTGCAGTCGTTGATGTGGCCACCCCTGCTGGACGTCCGACTCCCGACTGTGGCAGGGATCTGTTGTCCACCAGCCTGGCCGCACGGTCGGAGGCAGCTCCACAGGGCACCCAGGTGACACATGGGTGGGAAGATGGCATGGAGGATGACTGGGGCATAGGGAGTTCTGTGGAGAAGGGGGTCGGAACAAGGTCCGGCAGGACAACGGAGGAATCCAGCCCTGGTGAGCTGTCCCAGTGGGTCAAACGCGGTCAACGAGCCATGCGAGAAGATGTGCAGACTCATCATGAAAAGACTGCAGGTCAGCTCGCATGGCCCGTTGACGCAACGCCACCCCATCCTGGACAGGCTCAACCCGGTGCAGGATAGCCACATCCGCAGGGAGAGGAAGGCCAGGTGTTGTAAGCCAATCCTCTCCCTGAGAACGGGTCTGGAGGTAGGCATCCCCGCTGGTGCAAGATGATGCAGTGACAGGAGCAGGGACAGGATTGCACACAGGCACCTCCGCGGCGGCCTCGACTGCCTCCTGTCCCTGATCCTGCACTGCACCACTAGCACCAGTGGAATCCCCACCTCCAGATCCTGCCACTGTCGCTTGCATGGCCTCCTCCTCCACCAAACCCCCCACCAACCTGGGTGACTCCGTGCCATCTTCCTCCGTTGGGCCCTGTGGGGTCCCAGCTGCCCCTTCTCCTGCCGAGGAGTCCAACTCCAACCTCCGCCTCTTGGAACTCCCCTCGGCAGCTGCGGCCTGGGACGCGGCACCGGACTCCTCACTCCCCGACGAGATCACAACCTGGGAGGGGATCCGGGCCTTGCGTCTCCGGCTGGTGGTGCGACCCCTGCCGCTGTGCTCCACAGCACCTTCTCCGCCCTCTTCATCAGTTGACGCTGCAGACAGGGAGAAAGAAAACACAGGCATCAGGGCACTGTAAAATGGACTCATACACACATGACAGTTATACATGAGTGGCATTGGTAAACCTCAGACATGGCATCACAATCCCCAACACACATGTCATTTCAACTTGCACACATGAGCCATACCACAGCCATATTGCAACAGCCAGCACCATCCATTCACATACAACAGCATGAGCAGCCAAAGGTCATCCACACATCACATGCAACATAGGGAGTACACTACACATGCACACACAACACCAAACTTGCATGCATGTGTACACCTCTGCCAACTGTCGCAGTGTTTTGATCGACATCCATGTCACACCTGACAATCATTCCTCCACATCCTGTGCCATGCAAGCCCACACACACAAGCACCATCCATGTGTCACATATGAGACCCCTCGCATGTGTCACCCTCACGGCCCTGTACACCCCCCTACTTGGCCACATAAAATACATGTTCAACCTGCACACTCCTGGCACACCACCACACGCACAGCTTACAATCAGTATGCATGTACACTTACCGCTCGACTCCAGACGGGTCTGCTTCTCAAGGACCTGGATGTGGAGCGCTGGGGATATGCGTTCCAGGACCCTCATCTGATCTTCCGACAAGTGGCCCCGGCGCCCCTTAGCATCCGCTGCCTTCAGGAGGCGCCGGGCCTTGTTGAGGGTCCTGGACCTGAAGTCCTCCCAGCGCTTCCTGACACGTTCGTAGTCGCTGACTGCCACCTCCTCCGCGTTGATGGCAGTCACAATGTCCATCCAGATCCGAGTCCGTCCTTCCTTGTCGGCGCGCAACCTTCCGAAGAGTGCATCATACTGCCCCAGGACATGCTCCACCAGGACACCAACTTCGGCGGCAGTGAAGCTGGTGCCCCTCTGCCTCCTTGGCCGGGGGTTGCCACTGGTGCCAGATGTTGCAGTGCCCGACATGGCAACCCCAGAGGCAGGAGTGGGTGGCCAACTGGGTCCTGGGGCTGGGCTGTGGGGCGATGGAAAAGCAGTCGGGAGTCTTCGGTTCCAGCAGGGGTGGTCACAGCAACAGCACCCCTGGCTGATGTGCAGGCAGCAAATGGCAGGGCACGTGGGCAGCAGGCAGTCAGGCAGCAGAAGATGGCAGGTGGGAGCGTGCTCAGGGCTCTGGGGGGCAGTAATTCGGCCTTCTGGGCAGGAGCGTGGTCTTCCGTGTGTGAACGTGTGGCCAGCTTGATACAGAGTGATTTTGCACGTGAAAATCCAACACGTCTGCGTGTAATTCGAGGAAAGGCCCTTAGCGCGTAAACGCGTCAGCACACTGTACATTCATTGGCCCAAAGCCCACCAGCGTATGCGCGTCTATGAAGTCACGTGCACGTTGAATAGGGCACACGTTGGAAATGTTGCGTGTTAAAAAAATGAAAGACACGTCCGAGTGTCAAAGCGTGTAATTGGTGGAAATGGCCTTAGCGCGTACACGCGGAAGTGACAAAGCGTGTAATTGGTGGAAATGGCCCTAGCGCGTACACGCCGCGTAAGTGACACTGGACGTGTGGGCCTGCATAAAAGGTACGTGTAGAACACCATTTCCTTGTATGTGCTTTTCGTGGAGAGCGAGTGGGTGAATTCTGTACTTCTTGTCGTTTCACACGCGATTTACTTCACGGCGTTTCAAGTTCGTACTCCCTGTTACCTCTGACAGCTTTTTCTCTTTTTTCTCTTTTACTGGTTTACCTGAGCCTGTTCCCTCAAACAGAGTTCCCTTCTACTGTTGTCCTGTCTCCTCAGACAGCGTACAAATCTTCTTTTGGCGGGGGTGTTGCCAACCAAACGTGCTTCTTTTTCACGCTCTTTTTCCTGGCAGACGGTGAGTCACGCACGTATCTAACATCTGTGCTTGCCCCGTGTGTAGCCTACCCCTTCAGAGGTCATTCTAGGCTGCGTGTGACACGCATACGTTCATTCTTGTGTTACTGGGTGCCACAGCGTAGTGCAGGTTTTTTTTTCTGCACACGTGGTCTAGGAGGGGTTGCGTGCACGTCATCTCCCTTTTTTGGGCTTCCTGTGCGTTGCGTGACCCGTCATCTTTCCCCAGGGGTCACATTCAGCCTTGCTAGAGCACTAGGGTACAATTACCATCTGGTACCCAACCCCTTTGACCCCCAATTGCCCAGGACAATAGTTTACAGCCACTCCCATACGCACATTAACATCAGTGCCATGGTTGGGAGGCGAGGATTCCGTAAGGGTGGCAAAGGTGGACGAGCCACAAGTGGTGGCCGTGGTGGATCCGGTAGGGGACGTGGTCGTTACTTGCAGGGTGACCCCTGTCCCCCCATGTGTGGAGGACCAGTAAAGGGCACCCATAATCCCTCCCCCACCCCCCCTGGTTGAGGCTGATGTGGCTGACACCATCCATGCTCAGCCCTTGTTGGACCAGCCCATTGTGGCACCAGACCTGGCTGACTTCCAGGTCCGCAGGCCTATGACACGTGCGCTGGTGCACGTTGATGTCATCAGGCCACGTGGATCAGGGGCAGCAAGGTCATCTGCTGCCCCAAGTAGGCAGGGTGGAGAGGCTGCAGGGGCAGCTGCGGCTCCATCCACCCCAGCTCTCACACACCCAGCCAGGACAGTGTCGGTCCTAGTCCATCCTGCTGACATTCCCCCTGACACCATTACACTTGAGCCAATGCCTGCACCAACTCCCATGCTGAGTGTGCAATCCCACACTCCTGATACAGAGTCCACCAGGGCTCCTGCCCCTAGTGTCCAGAGCGGCGCAGGACACTCAGGATCACCACCACCTTCCAAGTGGAAGAGGAAGAGTGCTCGTCCGGCACAGGCTGATGCCCCAGACACGGCTACACAGTCCGGCCCGTCGAGGAAGCCCAGCTTCACGGATGCCGAACTGAATGCACTTGTCGAGTATGTGTCTGCACATGATAACGAGATGGTCATTGTTGCAGGATTCAAGACCACACCTGCACAACGCCAGGCACACTGGCAGACCGTTGCGGACATCGTAAGTGCCCTTGGAATCGTGAGGCACACAGCCAATGATTGCTATAAGCGCTGGAATGACCTAAAGCGCAGGGCAAAGAATAAGCTGGCCTCAAGTCATGCCGCAACTCTAGTGACTGGAGGTGGGTCTCCAGTAGAAAACATGGAACTCACTCCACATGAGTCAGTCGCTGGGACCTACGTCACGGAGGAACAGATCCAAGGCGTGGGAGATCTGCCTGATTATGAGGCATTGTCTGCCAACAGTAGACATCTAGGCCAACAGCACTCCAGTTGCCCTTGAAGTGTCACCTTGCCACAACATTGTTGCTTATTTTTCTCTGTTCATTCAGGCAGATTGTTTGCATTCCACCACTTTTACTAGGCATTTCTCAGTCCTGTAGTCACATGTCTGACATGGCTATGGTAAAGTGGAGTGACTTTGTTACCTGGATATCATTTGTTCACACATGTCCCTGTGGAATCGGACCATTTTGGACTGGCAGCTACAGGTGAAAAATCAGACCTGTTTGAATTAGAAAAGCTATTACATGCGGGAACTGGACTGAATGAATAAGTGCTGCCCTCCTCTCCATCTTCACTCAATAGCAATGGTACATGCCATCTGTGTGATGGCATGTGTATTTCACCTGGCAATCACAGGCCAATGTGTGATGTCACTGCCAGGCAGCATGCAGAAAATGTGTTCATCTTCCATCTTGGTGTCATCAGTGTGTGCCATTTGCCTGCCCTTCATACGCAGTGAGGGTGCATGCATGGGAGGGTTTTAGTCATGTGGGACATGTGTCAATCAAGTACTGGTTCTCTTGCTTCTCAGCCCTCATTGTGTGCCATGGTGCTAATGCCTGTTTCCATTTGTTTTCTTTTATGTCTTTGCAGGGGAAGACGCACCTGATACTGCTGGGATTGTGGAGATGGTGCAGACCCAGGAGGGGTCCGAGGGACGACCGACCACCAGTGAGGGACGTGGTGTGGTGGTGGGTGAGAACCCACAACTGCTGCAGGTCGTGCTCTCAAGGGGTGTCTCTGGCTGCACCTCCCCCGAGCTGTACTCAGGTGTTGATTCGGATGATGAGACCTACGTGCCGTCGCAGGCGAGTGTTCCTGGGAGGGATTCTGTTCTGTCCCACCCACCTGCACCAGGGTCAGAACCCTCAATGGGGATGTCAGTGTTGGCAGCTACGCCTTTGGTGGTTACGGATGCAGGGTCACACTCCGCGACATCTGATCCTGTTCCTGGGCCAGCAGATCAGAGGGGGAATGCAGTCCTGCAGCCTCAGGCAGTGCCGGCACAGCAAGGCGCAGTTCGCCTTGCCCCAGACAGGTGTGGTGCCCGCCGACGTGGTGGCCGTACGCCACCTGGCAATACCGCATGGGAGCAATCCATTTACGGTATGGCAACCCAACAGGCAGCATCATCAGAGATGATGGCTCATGCCATGGATAGGGTGGCCACTTCCATTGTCCCCCCCGAAAGGCTGATGGAGCGACTACAGCAGGCAACCGACTCCATCTGCCAGTCATTCAGGGAGGACATGTTGGTGTCCATCAGGGACAGGCGGGCGGCACTGGCGGCTCTACAGGAAGCCATCTCCATAGAGTCCCAGGGCCACAGGGAAGCCCTGAGGCAGGAGCTCCTTCACCTCAGGACGACTCTTGTTGAGCTTGAGGCTTCAACAAACCAAAGGACAGAACAGCAGCTGGAGCGTCTCACCCATACGCTCTCAGCTGAGATGCAGGCAACTAGGGCGGAGGTCCGGGCATCCCGTGAGTTGTTGCATGGGGACCTCCGCACACTCATCCTCCAGAACGAGACCTACCACACCCGCATGCTTGCAGCCATGGAGGAACAGACTAGGGCCTTGCGTGGGCTGCCTTCCATAGTGCACCCACCTCCGGATGCAGCTGCACAGGGTGATAATAGCGACAGCAGCGATACTCCCACAATAGGGTAGCCGTGTGGGCCATGAGCCCATGGAGGTGTTTTTTTTTCCCAAGATCCACAAAGGTGGGTTTTGGTGTGCACCCTGTCCTCAGACCTCCTAGGTGGCCTCCCCAACCCACCCGGGCCCATTAATGGCCATTTTTGATTTTTCTTTTTTCTTTTTTTTTTTTTTCTTTCTTTTTTTTTGGGACAATGTGTTGCCTTCCGTGGCTCCTGTGGGCATACGCTGCATTGTGGCTGGGCACATGCAGGCTTGTCATGTATTTGGTTCAGATGCTTGGGTTTTTGTCACACACACCCCTCCTGCTTGCCGTTTCCATGGGCTTGCAAAGGGTGTGCCCAAGTGACATTGACGTACATGGTGACATTGGACTCCCACTATATGTGTGGGTAGTCTAGTCAATACTGTGTATACATTCCTAGTGCATATTGCTGTTGTGTTGTACACTGCATGTTGCATTGATGTGTAACTCATCATCCGTGTCTACCTCCTAATTTGCAGGTCCTTTCCTCATGTCTCCACAAGGCCCTCTACTTTGGAGATGGGGTCCATGTTGGCAGCAGTGCACCTACAACTCTACATGGCGGCAACACTGTACAGTTGGAAGTGGTGGGAGTGCAGGCATTTCCAGGTGGTGAGACTACTAATTCCTTACATTCGTAATGTCATGTTAATGGTAGTTTTGAGGGTCAGTGGCTGATAAGTGTTATTGCTAAATACCTGCTCAAGTGTGTTGTTGGTCCTGCATTACTGTGAGCATTTCAGGTGTCGCGAGTTTCAATTAGGGACACTGTACATTGTGACACTTGTGTCATGTTGTGGGGATTACTTTGTTTACCTGCACATAGCATGACATGGCACGGTGTGTCGTGTGGCGGTGCTGGGGATGGGTTGGGTGACATGGCACTGTCCTCATGTTGCATTTTGCAAGTGGGTATTCATTTTAGCTGCTTGAATGTGTTTTTTCACAAAACTGCATTGGTGGTGTCTGTGTAGGTAGGGATGCACACATTGTAACACTTCCAGGTGAACAATCTCAGGCTGATATGGTTTTGACGGTTGATTCTCCAGACATTCAGGATCAGTGTCAGGTTGAGTCATCATTGATTGTCAGATGGTATGTGCCAGGGCAGTGTGCACTCCACAGTGGTGTGATTTCTAGGTGAAGTAATTAGCCACTAGCTGTGTACGGGCTGCCTCCCCCCGTGCCCTTTCCCCTCCCATGCGCAGCGGCCGTGCATGTGGTTGGGGATGTGGGGTCACCACCATGTCCACGGCCAGGCCCCGGCGTGTTGCAACGTTGTGCAGGACACATGCTGCCACTATGATCCTGCACACTACTGGGGGAGCGTATAACAGCTGCCCGCCAGAACGGTCAAGGGAGCGAAAGCGTGACTTAAGCACTCCGAATGTGCGCTCCACTATGCCCCGGGTTGCAATGTGGGCTGTGTTATATCTTACCTCGGGTGGCGTGGTGGGGTTCCGAATTGGCGTCATCATGTGGGGGCTGAGAGGGTAGGCACTGTCCCCTGTGGAGGTAGTGATTGGTATCATTGGTGGGGTTGTGACCTTGCTCAGTATCTGACATGCATGCATGTGCAGTGGCATTCATACTCACCAATCAGCCATGTATCGCCATGCTGCCCAGCTTCTAGGTCCCGGCTTAGGGTGGACTTTCGGTAAATGAAGCTGTCGTGGGTGGACCCAGGATAGTTGGCATATACTGAGGTGATGATTCCCTTGGCATTACATACTACCTGCACGTTGATGGAATGCCAGTGCTTGCGGTTCCTATAGATGTGCTGAGATGCCCTGGGGGGACGTAGAGCCACATGGGTGCAGTCGATGGCACCTAGCACTTTGGGGAATTGTGCCACACCGTAAAAATCCAGGGCGGCAGCATGCCTTTCTGCAGGTGTTCTGGGCAGGTATATGTGCCTGCGGACTGATGGGCGTGCAGTGATGATGTTCAAGACCTGGTGTAGGCAGCGTGACTGCGTGGCCTGTGACACCCCACCCACTATGGCACTTGTCAGCTGAAATGATCCAGTGGCTAAGAAGTGCAGTACATTGAGGACCTTCTCCAGGGGGCTGAGTGCTTGGGAGCACAGGGTGGGTGATGTGAGGTCATCCTCCCACTCACTCACCAGGTCCAGTATTATGTGTGGTGGAAACCTGTACCTCCCATACACCTGGTCATCAGGCATCCCGAAAAGGCTGGTTCTGGGTGTGAATATTCTGGCCCTGACTATCCTCCTCCTCCTCCTTTGGTAGCCCACGGCCACTGCTGCTAGGAACGGTATATTCATCCTGGCGTCTGAGCTTGTTATTTTGTTTGCGCGCAAATTTATGCGTCGCGGGTCGACGTATGCCTGCTTCCTACTGGCGTACGTGTTTCTTTGCGCGTGTTGTAGGCGAGCGTGTGAAACTTCCCGTGCACCCCTGAAATCCAGTACCCAGGCCAATAGCGTGTGGAAATTCCCGCGCACCCCGGTATACACGTGGGCTGATGTACTCGCGTGTGTAAGTGCCTGCGCACCCCTGAAATACACGTACATAGGCCAATCGCGTGTACGCGCACTTTTGTCCAATTACACGCGATGACACTCTGACGTGCAGTCTTTCCACGTGTGCTCCGTCATCACGTGCTATGAGGGAAACACCCGTGCGGGTCACGTCACAGACGTGCTTACGCGCTGAGGGCCTTTGGTCCAATAGAATCGCGTATGTGTGCTGACGCGCTTACGCGCTAAGGGCCTTTCCTCGAATTTCACCCTGACGTGCAGGATTTTCACGTGCCAAATCACTCCGTATCAAGCTGGCCACGTGAAAACACACGGAAGACCACGCTCCTGCCGAGAAGGCCGAATTACTGCCCCCCAGTGCCCCGAGCAGCCTCCCACGTGCCATCTGCTGCTGCTGCCTGCCTGCTGCCACCGTGCCCTGCCATTTGGTGCCTGCACACCAGCCATCTGCAGGGGTCCAGTTGCTGTGTCCACCCCTGCTGGAACTGAAGACCCCCGACTGGGATAACATCGCTCCACAGCCCAGCCCCAGGACCCAGTTGCCCACCCACTCCTGCCTCTGGGGTTGCCATGTCGGGCACTTCCACATCTGGCACCAGTGGCAATCCCAGGGCAGAGGGGCACCAGCTTCACTGCCACCGAAGTTGGTGTCCTGGTGGAGCATGTCCTGGGGCAGTATGATGCCCTCTTTGGATCGTCCCGCGCCAGCAAGGAAGGACGGGAGAGGATCTGGGCCGACTGTGTGGTTGCCATCAACACGGAGGGGGTGGCAACCCGCGACGTCCAGAAGATCAAGAAGCGCTGGGAGGACTTGAGGTCCAGGACCCTCGTGAAGGCCCGGCGCCTCGTGGAGGGGGGCCGGGGCCGCATGAGTTCCATCCAGATGAGGGTCCTAGAACGCGTACGCCCGGCGTTCCACGCCCAGATCCTTGAGAGGGAGACCCGTCTGGAGTTGAGCGGTAAGTGTCCAAGCATTGCTGTGTGAGACAGGGCATGTTGCGGTTTGCTGGTTGTCTGATACTTGCCTGTATGTGTGACATAGGCCATGTATGCATGTATGTGTGCAGGGACATCGTGGTAATGCATGTGTGACCAGTGATGTGTGAACCATATGGTTGTTGCATGTGTTTAAATGCCACATGGGGAGCCCTATGCAGATTTTACACATGAGAGCATGCCAGTCTCTGTTACTGGACATGGGTGGGGGTGAGGGATGGGTGCTGATGCCAGGTACATATATGGTAGCCATGTCTGTGTGCCTGACCTGCGTGTCTGTGACTTGTGAATGCCATGGATGCATGACACATGTGTGTGACAATGCACAGATTCACTGATGCAGCCTAGTTACCCTTGTATCCGCTGTGTTTGGGGTGTATGAGGCCAGATGGATGTGACTGAGGTGAAGTGTGTGCATGTGATAGGCATGACCCATGATGCATGTGAGTTCCATATCATTGTATGTTTCAAGAGTCCATTGGACATGTATGGAAATGTCCATGGCATGCACCATGCCTGTTACTGTGTGTGTTTTGCCTGGACTGACCCATGTGTTGTGGAGGGACATGATGGAAGTGTACTTTGACAGTGGTACTCATCTGCTATTGCTTCCTGTCTAGGGGACCATTGAACAGTACCCTGATGCTTGTGTTCTATGTCTCCCTCTACGCAGCGGCTAGTGAAGAAGAGGGCGGAGACAGCGCTCTGGAGCAAGGCGGCGGGGATGCCACCACGGCTGCAGCGGAAGGGGTGGGTGAGCCCCCACAGGGGCCTGCTACGGCGGAAGACGGTGAGGAGCCATCCAGGTTGGTGGTTTCCACAGAGGAGGAGGAGGCCGCCACTGAGGCACACATGGGGCCTGGTGGGGGCATCCCTGCTGGTGCAAGTGGTGCAGTCCAGGGGCAGGGGCAGGAGGCAGCACAGGTCACCGTGGAGGGGCCTGTGCATGTCGCTGTCCCTGACCCTGTGAGTGCACCACCATGCACCAGCAGGGATGCCCCGTCCCAGGCCCGTCCGCAGGTAGAGGGGATGTCCATGTCACCTGACTCCCCTCCACCTGCGGACGAGGGGACCCGTGTCTGTATGGAGAAGGTCCCGATTGGGGTCGCGATGCACGTGGGTGCAATTCGTGATGACGTGCGTGCTTCCCGGGAGGAGCACGTACATCATCACGAAGAGCACCGTGCCGACGTGGCCCAATTGGGATCTTCCATGTTCGGGGGTTTCCTGCATGTGTCGGCCAATCTGGCGGCCCTCTCCTCCTCTGTGGAGGCTATACGCCGGTCGTTCTCCTTGCTGTCTTCTGGCCCAGATGCCACCAGGGCCCCCTGTGGACCTGCCCTGACCAATGCAGCCAGCTCGGTGGGGATCCCATCCCTGCCACAGTCGGGAGTCGGAGGTCCAGCAGGGGTGGACACCACAGCAACTGTACCCCAGCAGATGGAGGATGTGCCGGCATCATCAGGCAGGGCACGTGCACGACGGCGTTGGTGGATTCCATCAGCCTGGATGCCGTCGTGCTGGCAGAGGCAGTTGCGTCGGAGGCAGCAGCAGAGTCAACGTGGGAGGCATCATGGCTCGGGGCCATCAACATCGGAGGGGCAGGCATCGGCCGGAGGGCAGGAGGACCCAGGACAGGAAGTGTCTTCCGTGTGGCTGCGGTTGGGCCAGCAGATAGGTGCGGAGTGGCGGCGGGCGGAAGAGGCGCGGCTCACGATGGTCAGGGCGGAGAACTCCATGCGAAGGGCCCTGAGGCGGGCCGAGTGCCTCGAGGCAATCCGCAGGGGGTTGGAGGAGCAGATGGCATCGTCCCTGCGGACCCTCGGGGCCATGGAACAGGACCGCCCCCGGGACATAGACGAGGAGTTTGATGATGCCCTGGCCCGGAACACCACGGAGTGAGCCGCTGGACTTGCCCGCCGCCTTTGTATATAGTTCTTTAGTTTTAGGTTTCATTTGTTTCTTCTTATGATTTGGAGTCGACGGACACTGCTCCACTTTTTGTATATAGTTGCATTTTAGTTAGGGTTTTTTGTAGGTTTCCTTTGTTCAGTTGGGCTCATGGACCCTTGGATGTTTTGTACATAGTTCTTCATTGGATTTTTTTTTTATTTTATTTTTGATTTATTCTCCATGGAGCAATGGTCTTTGCATTTATTTTCATCTCTCGGATTGATTTTATTTTTAATGTGACTTTGAACAACATTTTTTTGGATTTGGATTTGTAGTTTTGATTTTTTTGGATGGACATGCAGCTTATCTTTTTTTCATTGCCATTGTAGTTTGTTTCATTACATTTGCATTCAATTTTTTTTAATACAATTTTGTTTTCATACTTCACTGTGTGGCATCATCTCATTGGTTTCATGCATGTCATGTTGGGTGTTTTCCCATTCATTTGCAACCATTGTGTGTGATGGACATGGTTTCATTTGCTTTATGAACATTGGGGGTGTAACATGTAATCTCCATTTCCATGTGGGTGAATGGGTTACTTGGTAGGGCCTTTTGGCTGTGGAGGCTGACCATAACGCACATGATTGGGGATTGTGAGGACCTGGGTGCAGGGGGACATGAGTGGGGGCCTGGTGGAGGGTGCCCCTGGATGCTGGGGGATGGGGGTGCAGGGGGACATGAGTGGGGGCCTGGTGGAGGGTGCCCCTGCACTGCTGGGGGGTGGGGGGGGGTGGGAGACATGAGTTGGACATGAGTGGGGGCCTGGTGGGGGCTGCCCATGGTGGCTGGGGGGTGGGGGTGGTGGTAGACATGGGTGGGAGCCTGGTGGAGGGTGCCCCACACTGCTGGGGGGGTGGGGGTGGGAGACATGAGTGGGGGCCTGGCGGAGGCTGCCCATGGTGGGTGGGGGTGGTGGGAGACATGGGTGGGGGCCTGGTGGAGGGTGCCCCTGCACTGCTGGGGGGTGGGGGTGGTGGGAGACATGAGTGGGGGCCTGGTGGAGGGTGCCCCTGGATGCTGGGGGGTGGAGGTGGGGGTGGTGGGAGACATGAGTGGGGGCCTGGTGGAGGGTGCCCCTGGATGCTGGGGGGTGGGGGTGGTGGGAGACATGAGTGGTGGCCTGGTGGAGGGTGCCCCTGCACTGCTGGGGGGTGGGGGTGCAGGGGGACATGAGTGGGGGCCTGGTGGAGGGTGCCCCTGCACTGCTCGGGGGTGGGGGTGGTGGGAGACATGAGTGGGGGCCTGGTGGACGCTGCCCCTGGTGGCTGGGGGTGGTGTGAGACATGAGTGGGGGCCTGGTGGAGGGTGCCCCTGCACTGCTGGGGAGTGGGGGTGCAGGGGGACATGTGTGGGGACCTGGTGGAGGGTGCCCCTGGATGCTGGGGGGTGGGGGTGCAGGGGGACATGAGTGGGGCCTGGTGGAGGGTGCCCCTGCACTGCTGGGGGTGGTGGGAGACATGAGTTGGACATGAGTGGGGGCCTGGTGGGGGCTGCCCATGGTGGCTGGGGGGTGGGGGTGCAAGGGGACATGAGTGGGGGCCTGGTGGAGGCTGCCCCATGACTGCTGGGGGGTGGGGGTGGTGGTAGACATGAGTGGGGGCCTGGTGGAGGTTGCCCCATGACTGCTGGGGGTGGGGTGCAAGGGGACATGAGTGGGGGCCTGGTGCAGGCTGCCCCATGACTGCTGGGGGGTGGGGGTGCAAGGGGACATGAGTGGGGGCCTGGTGGAGGGTGCCCCTGCACTGCTGGGGGGTGGGGGTGGTGGGAGACATGAGTTGGACATGAGTGGGGGCCTGGTGGGGGCTGCCCATGGTGGCTGGGGGGTGTGGGAGACATGGGTGGGGGCCTGATGGAGGGTGCCCCTGCACTGCTGGGGGGTGGGGGTGGTGGGAGACATGAGTGGGGGCCTGGTGGAGGGTGCCCCTGCACTGCTGGGGGGTGGGGTTGCAGGGGGACATGAGTGTGTGCCTGGTGGAGGGTGCCCCTGGATGCTGGGGGGTGGGGGTGGTGGGAGACATGAGTGGGGGCCTGGTGGAGGGTGCCCCTGGTTGCTGGGGGGTGGGGGTGCAGGGGGAAATGAGTGGGGGCCTGGTGGAGGGTGCCCCTGCACTGCTGGGGGTGGTGGGAGACATGAGTTGGACATGAGTGGGGGCCTAGTGGGGGCTGCCCATGGTGGCTGCACTGCTGGGGGTGGGGGTGGTGGGAGACATGAGTTGGTCATGAGTGGGGGCCTGGTGGGGGCTGCCCATGGTGGCTGGGGGGTGGGGGTGGTGGGAGACATGAGTGGGGGCCTGGTGGAGGGTGCCCCTGCACTGCTGGGGGGTGGGGGTGGTGGGAGACATGGGTGGGGGCCTGGTGGAGGGTGCCCCACACTGCTGGGGGGGTGGGGGTGGTGGGAGACATGAGTGGGGGCCTGGCGGAGGCTGCCCATGGTGGGTGGGGGGGTGGGGGTGGTGGGAGACATGGGTGGGGGCCTGGTGGAGGGTGCCCCTGCACTGCTGGGGGGTGGGGGCGCAGGTAGACATGAGTGGGGGCCTGGTGGAGGGTGCCCCTGCACTGCTGGGGGGTGGAGGTGGTGGGAGACATGAGTTGGACATGAGTGGGGGCCTAGTGGGGGCTGCCCATGGTGGCTGGAGGGTGGGGGTGGTGGTAGACATGAGTGGGGGCCTGGTGGAGGGTGCCCCATGACTGCTGGGGTGTGGGGGTGCAAGGGGACATGAGTGGGGGCCTGGTGGAGGCTGCCCCTTGACTGCTGGGGGGTGGGGGTGCAAGGGGACATGAGTGTGGGCCTGGTGGAGGCTGCCCCTGGTGGCTGGGGGGTGGGGTGGTGGGAGACATGAGTGGGGGTCTGGTGGAGGGTGCACTGCACTGCTGGGGGTGGGAGTGCAGGGGGACATGAGTGGGGTGGGGGCCTGGTGGAGGGTGCCCCTGGATGCTGGTGGGTGTGGGTGCAGGGGGACATAAGTGGGGGCCTGGTGGAGGGTGCCCTGCACTGCTGGGGGGTGGGATTGCAGGGAGACATGAGTGGGGCCCTGGTGGAGGGTGCCCCTGGTGGCTGGGGGTGGTGGGAGACATGAGTGGGGGCCTGGTGGAGGGTGCCCCTGCACTGCTGGGGGGTGGGAGTGCAGGGGGACATGAGTGGGGGCCTGGTGGAGGGTGCCTCTGGATGCTGGTGGGTGTGGGTGCAGGGGGACATAAGTGGGGGCCTGGTGGAGGGTGCCCTGCACTGCTGGGGGGTGGGATTTCAGGGAGACATGAGTGGGGGCCTGGTGGAGGCTGCCCCTGGTGGCTGGGGGGTGGGGGTGGTGGGAGACATGAGTGGGGGCCTGGTGGAGGGTGCCCCTGCACTGCTGGGGGGTGGGAGTGCAGGGGGACATGAGTGGGGGCCTGGTGGAGGCTGCCCCTGGATGCTGGGGTGTGGGGGTGGTGGGAGACATGAGTGGGGGCCTGGTGGAGGCTGCCCCTGGATGCTGGGGGGTGGGGGTGGTGGGAGACATGAGTGGGGGCCTGGTGGAGGCTGCCCCTGCACTGCTGGGGGGTGGGGCTGCTGGGTGACATGAGCAGGTGTGCAGGGTAGTCCCCTGTGGTGTCGGCTGCCTGCAGGGGCCGTGGAGGGTGTACAGGGAATACCTGGGAGCACACAGCCAAATCGCGTGTAGAATTTCCCGCGTACCCCTGTCATACACATACCCAGCCAAATTGCGTGTGGAAATTCACGCGCACGTACCCTGCCAAATCGCGTGTGGGACTTCCCGCGCACCCCTGAGATCCACGTACCCAGCCAAGTCGCGTGTGGAAATTCCCGCGCACGTACCCGGCCAAATCGCGTGTTGAACTTCCCGCGCACCCCTGAAATCCACGTACCCTGCCAAATCGCGTGTGTGACTTCCCGCGGACCCCTGAGATCCACGTATCCAGACAAATCGCGTGTGGAAATTCCCGCGCACGTACCCAGCCAAATCGCGTGTGGAACTTCCCGCGCACCCCTGAAATCCATGTATCCTGCCAAATCGCGTGTGAGACTTCCCGTGCACCCCTGGAATACACGCACACGTTATTTTTCAGTCAGCTGGTGTCCGTGTTTGTGGGTACCCCTTTGCACGTCATTTGTCCTGGAGGGCCACAGTATAGGACATTCATCATGGCTGAATATAGGTGCTATTTGTTGGCGCACCTTTTGGCGCACATTTATTACAGGCGCAGAGACGCTACCGCCTGCTTTCTTGTGGCGGTCGTGTTTGTGCCTGTGCGCTGGTTTGACCGTGCGCTTTTTTGCCCTATTCGATTCCATGAATACGGGTTGTAGGCGAGCATGTGGGCGTTCCGCGCACTTGCACCCTGTACTTCCCCCGTGACGCCCACATTTTGGCAAGTTGTTCCCCATTCCGAGTGTTCCGCCCCGTGTTCCGCCTACTTTTGTTGTGTGCGCTGCGCTATGTGCGATTTTCGCTGTGGCCTGGCGCACGCCGTTAGATGGCCTGTGCGCCAACGTGCGCCGCGCACTTTTTTAGCGCACATCCGATGGTTTTCTCGTGCACGGCCTTCCATGAATCGATGTGCGCTGCTTTTCGTGCGATTTTCGCACTTGCACTGCGATTTTCGCTATTCCACTGCGAATCGCACGTTTTTGGCCACTTGCGCCGCGCTAATTATTCCATGAATCGGCCTATGGATCTTCTTCCAGCCGTTAAGGAAGGAACCCGCAAAGGGACTTTCGAGTTAATTACGGTACCGCAATTTGTGGTACCGTAATTACCACCTTCCCCATTCCCATTGAGCCCTATGGGGGCAAAAATGGGAATGGTGAAGGGCCAATGGTGAATGGGGAATTACCGCCCCGCCAACCTTGGAATGGGGCGGTAATACTGCCATTCACCATGGCGGAGTTGGTAAAATACTGGCGGAAACCATGGCGCTACTAGCGCCATGGTTACCGCCTGGGTCGTAATGAGGCCCATAGTCATTCTACATAAATAGGCGCACAATATCCATGAATACGTGTATTTGTCATGTACTTGCTCCCCATGCAGTTTGTTCACTGTAGCAGAATGGTGCGTGAACTCCTGTGTAAGATGCTCGCATCCCAGAGCGATGCAGTAAAGTAGCATGAAACCGAGCGAGCAGTAGTTCCAGTTCAACCTACTGGGTGTATAACGCCGAAGCGAAGCCTTATTCACTATACTACCCTGACTCAAACGCGACAGACCAATCCCCCAAAATTCAAAGGTTAAGCAGGAATTCCAGCTCTAGCAATTCCCCCCAGACGTTATCTCCAATCTCGTGCGGTGACCAGTGGTCAAAGTGTACGAAAAGAAGGAGTGGAACATGTTCCGACTGGCCTTCACACACTCCTCACAAACCCCACCACCATGCCCCCTCCCATGCACAATACAAACCCTCACACACATGCACCTGCTGTTTAAGGGAATGTTCAGTGTAGTGCACTGAAAGTGCACGTTTCAACTGCTTCCTACACTTTTATTTTAAAACAAAACCATTCTGGAGCGGTTTCTTTTTAAAATAAAAGTATAGGAACAGTAAAACTTAATTTAAAAAAGTAGAGGAGCACCACTCCCAACCGCTCCCGCTCACTTCGACCACTGGCGGTGACGTGACGTATATGTAATGTTTCCCAGACATGTGAAAATCCTAGATAAAGGGGTTTACAGACCACGAGGAGGTGTCCAGGGCCGCCCCATTAGCACGCTGCGCTCGGGAAATTACTACTGCGTCTGAGCGTCGCTCTCACTTTATCCTGCTCTGCCCTAATTACAGCCTGCCTGAAACATGTCTCCAGGAGAGCAGCCTCCCGTGTCTGCCTGCCATGGTCACCTAGCGTGAAACATGCCTCTTTTAATGGAAAGTGCTCGCATCCTACGGCTCTTGCCATAAGTGCCTGTAAGGCCGCCATTAGCCGCCCAGCCAGCGTCGGTAAGCACAGAGCTAATCCAACCTACCCCCGCCAGCAACATTACGCCAAAACAAATGGCTAGGAAAGCAGCACTAAAACGACACTAAAAACATGCAGTCAGCTGAGCAAAGCTTATTATTAGATGTATAGCCACGTGCTAATGGTGTACAGTTCACCACAAACAGCTGCTGTATCTTAATGCAATACCAAGTGTATCATAAACGTATTCAGATAATGCCCTTCTAATACATGGCACTCTGCAATACATGTATACAATGCTGGAGATAATGCCCTTATCATGCATGGCACTCTGCAATACATGTATACAATGCTGTAGATAATGCCCTTATCATACATGGCACTCTGCAATACATGTATACAATGCTGTGGACAATGCCCTCATCATACATGACACTCTGCAATACATGTATAAAATGTGGTAGATAATAGCCTTATCATACATGGCACTCTGCAATCAATACATGTATGCAATGCTGTGGATAATGCCCTTGCCATAGGTGGCACTCTGCAATACATGCATAAAATGCTGTAGATAATGCCCTTATCATACATGGCACTCTGCAATACATGTTTAAAATGCTGTAGATAATGCCCTTATCATACATGGCACTCTGCAATACATGTATACAATGCTGTAGATAATGCCCTTATCATACATGGCACTCTGCAATACATGTATACAATGCTGTAGATAATGCCCTTCTCATACATGTCACTCTGCAGTAGCTTTATAAAATGCTGTAGATAATGCCCTTCTCATACATGTCACTCTACAACACATGTCTAAAATGCTGTAGATAATGCCCTTATCATACATGGCACTCTGCAATACATGTATAAAATGCTGTAGATAATGCCCTTATCATACATGACACTTTGGCATACATGTATAAAATGCTGTAAATAATGCCAAAACCATACATGGCACTCTGCTATACATTTATAGAATGCTGTAGATAATGCTCTTATCATACATGTCACTCTGCAAAACATGTATAAAATGCTGTAGATAATGCCCTTATAATACATGGCACTCTGCAATAACTGTATGAAATGTAGATAATTCCCTTACCATAAATGTTACTCTGCAATACATGTATAAACTGCTGTAGATAATGGCCTTATAATACATGGCACTCTGCAATAACTGTATGAAATGTAGATAATTCCCTTACCATAAATGTCACTCAGCAATACATGTATAAAATCCTGTAGATAATGCCCTTATCATACATGACACTCTGCAGTAGCTGTATAAAATGCTGTAGATAATGCCCTTATCATACATGACACTCTGCAATAACTGTATGAAATGTAGATAATGCCCTTCTCATACATGACACTCTGCAATACATGTATAAAATGCTGTGGATAAAGCCCTTCTCATACATGTCACTCTGCAACACATGTATACAATGCGGTAGATAATGCCCTTCTCATACATGTCACTCTGCAGTAGCTTTATAAAATGCTGTAGATAATGCCCTTCTCATACATGTCACTCTACAACACATGTCTAAAATGCTGTAGATAATGCCCTTATCATACATGGCACTCTGCAATACATGTATAAAATGCTGTAGATAATGCCCTTATCATACATGGCACTCTGCAATACATGTATAAAATGCGGTAGATAATGCCTTTATCATATATGACACTCTGCAGTAGCTGGATTAACATGCTGCAGATAATGCCCTTATCATACATGGCACTCTGCCATGCATGTATAAAATGGTGCAGATAATACCCTCATCATACATGGCACTCTGCAATACATGTATAAAATGCTGCAGGTAAGGCCCTTATAATACATGGCACTCTGCAATAGCTGTATACAATGCTGTAGATAACGCCCTTATCATACATGACACTTTGGCATACATGTATAAAATGCTGTAAATAATGCCAAAACCATACATGTCACTCTGCAAAACATGTATAAAATGCTGTAGATAATGCCCTTATAATACATGGCACTCTGCAATAGCTGTATGAAATGTAGATAATTCCCTTACCATAAATGTCACTCTGCAATACATGTATAAACTGCTGTAGATAATGGCCTTATAATACATGGCACTCTGCAATAACTGTATGAAATGTAGATAATTCCCTTACCATAAATGTCACTCTGCAATACATGTATAAACTGCTGTAGATAATGCCCTTATAATACATGGCACTCTGCAATAACTGTATGAAATGTAGATAATTCCCTTACCATAAATGTCACTCTGCAATACATGTATAAACTGCTGTAGATAATGGCCTTATAATACATGGCACTCTGCAATAACTGTATGAAATGTAGATAATTCCCTTACCATAAATGTCACTCTGCAATACATGTATAAACTGCTGTAGATAATGCCCTTATAATACATGGCACTCTGCAATAACTGTATGAAATGTAGATAATGCCCTTCTCATACATGACACTCTGCAATACATGTATAAAATGCGGTAGATAATGCCCTTCTCATACATGTCACTCTACAACACATGTCTAAAATGCTGTAGATAATGCCCTTATCATACATGACACTCTGCAACACATGTCTAAAATGCTGTAGATAATGCCCTTATCATACATGGCACTCTGCAATACATGTATAAAATACGGTAGATAATGCCCTTATCATACATGATACTCTGCAGTAGCTGCATAAAATGCTGTAGATAATGCCCTTATCATACATGACACTCTGCAACACATGTCTAAAATGCTGTAGATAATGCCCTTATCATGCATGGCACTCTGCAATACATGTATAAAATACGGTAGATAATGCCCTTATCATACATGATACTCTGCAGTAGCTGCATAAAATGCTGTAGATAATGCCCTTATCATACATGACACTCTGCAACACATGTCTAAAATGCTGTAGATAATGCCCTTATCATACATGGCACTCTGCAATACATGTATAAAATACGGTAGATAATGCCCTTATCATACATGATACTCTGCAGTAGCTGCATAAAATGCTGTAGATAATGCCCTTATCATACATGACACTCTGCAATACATGTATACAATGCGGTAGATAATGCCTTTATCATACATGGCACTCTGCAATAACTTCATGAAAGGCTGTAGTTAATGACCTTATAATACATGACACTCCTCAATAGTTGTATAACACGCTGTAGATAATGCCTTTATCTTTTCTTTTAAAAAAAACAATGTTATTTGTTAAAAAGATTCAACCTTTAACATACATACATTTTCTCCCGACATACATAACAAACCATCAATAACAAACTAAACAATAAATAAAACTTTCACATCAATTCAAGACTCCAAGTTCAGTACTCTAAGAAAGGCAACCACAGAGTTTACCACAGCAGTGGGTGTCCCAGACAGGTAATAGTTCCATACAGTGTCAGACCCGGAGTTGTTTAGATTCTTTAAGACCTTTCCAAAAGCCTTCCCTCTCAGGAAATACACGGACTTACAGTGCATAAACAAATGTTTCCATCTGTCTGCCTTCATCACAGAACCTACATGCAAGTGATTCTTCCTGAAGACCATATCTAAACAGTACAGCCTTAATATGAATTGAATTCAAAGTAAATCTCATAAATAGGGTACGAGAGACCATGCCTGCGTATATCGAAAGGTAAGGTGCCAAGGTTTCCTTTTCTTGTGATCCTCCCTCAGATGTGACAGGGATGAATATTGATAAACCTCCTCCAATGTTGTCACCCAATCAAAGTCATACACTATTCTCTTAACACTAAAGGGGTTTCAATTAGTTCCCCAACACTGACGCCAATCTTTTCGACAAGGTTGCCCGCAAGTGCCTTGAGTTCAGTAATAAATTGACAGCCCCTTGTCTCCGCAACCAACTTAAGATCATGATACAGAGAGTGTTCGAGGGAGACCAACATGTTCCTGTATAGAGTCAGATAGCACCAGTGTGCTCAGGCTTTTAACGAAATTCAGCCAAGTTCATAGCGTAGGGCCAAGTGAGGAATAGAATTCGGAAGACGAAGAACTCTTCTCCATATCATTGCCTCCAAAACTGATAAGTATTCCAATAGTGATGTAATGTATACTTCAATGCCATATAGCAACTTATGGACAATCTTTGACTCGTAATAGCGAATTGCTGTTAATAAGGAGAATTTTCCATAAAGTGAGTCAACTCTGCATCGTTGACTCGCCAATTTTATAGCCTTCTCCCTCAGCCAAGTACGAGTGTTACTCCTATTATTTTTAGATGTTATCAGGATGCCAACATATACAGAAGATTCAACCCTATTCACGTTCTTCCCTGCTACGAACCACTAAAATGGTACCTTTTTTGTCTGATGCGTTAGTACCATGACAATCGTCTTAGTCACGTTAATACTCTAGGAATGTTACTTAGCCAAACGAGCAAATCAGTCTAAAAGGTGTTGCAACCCCATGGGCGTGTTGTCAAATATTAGATAATCGTCGGCATATGCCAACCACATGGGGCGCAAATGCTGTATTTTAAAGGCCACCTATGCTTTCGGGCTCAAGTTGGCTCCTATGTCCGCCATATATTGATTGTAGAGGCAGGGAACAAGCACGCACCCCTGCCTCACGCCTCTATCTGTGGAAATCTCTCGAGAAATTAGACCTTGTTGGTTCAGACAACCAAGAACCATGGAATTTTCATGCAGTCCCATAATGAGTCGCAGAAGTCCTCCTAGGAACCCCAACGTTGCAGCTTGCACCAAAGCAATCAGTGATTCACGGCATCAAAAGCTGCCGATAGGTCCATGGATTATAAACCGGTTTCCCACCCTTAGCCCATGCCAGATGTTGAATGCATTTAAGTACCGTCCCATTTAGTGTCGTGCCCATATTTATTGTAAAGCCCGTTTGCCATTTGGATATAAGGCCCATTCTGGACGCCCAAGACTTGAGATGTTCCAACATCATACTAGCAAATACCTTCAAGTTGGCGTCCATGATTGATATGGGTCTGTAGTGACACTGTGCAGATCTAACACCCTTCTTAAAAATAGCTCTGATGTTAGCTAGGGTCTATGATGGAGGAAACAAGCCAGATCCAATGATATCGGAGTATACTCGTCCGTTTTGCATAGACTTGCAAAATAGCCTGTCACTTAAGGGGCCGAGTAGATAGTACCACTGACCACTTATTTGGATCAGACTTGAATAAATAGTTTGGGAACTTATTTTGGCCCGGGGCCCGTGATCTACTGATTCGCTTGATAATGCTCTCGATTATCGCCGGGCTTGCATCTATGACCGACCAGCCTACTCCTGGGTTAACCACAAGTGGTTCACCTGCCTCAGAAGAAGCTGAAGGCGCATACAAGCTTTCGCAATGTCTAATCCAGTCCTCTTCGGACACCGCATGAACTAATCTTGCCACATTTAGCAGATCTATGTTGTTAATGAGCGCCCAGAGAGCCTTCAAGATTTTACTCGTAAGGGTAGTCAGCATAACCTATGCATCACGCTGATATCTACCCGCTAGTGATGTGCATATCCAGTTCTTATGCGAGAACTGGCCTGTCGCACCAAATGCTGTTTTTCTATATATGACAATGACAGGTTGTATTAAGTCCGTCTAATCAGACCTCTCAGTTCTCATCTTCGTAGCACCAATTACCTGTCATAGGCATGAGGTTTACCCATATAGGAAGGTGCTTCTGAGCAAGACCCTTAGTGATTATAATACATGACACTCTGCAATAGCTGGATTAACATGCTGCAGATAATGCCCTTATCCTACAAGGCACTCTGCCATGCATGCATAAAAGGGTGCAGATAATGCCCTTATCATACATGGCACTCTGCAATACATGTATAAAATGCTGTAGGTAAGGCCCTTATAATACATGGCACTCTGCAATAGCTGTATACAATGCTGTAGTCAACGCCCTTATCATACATGACACTTTGGCATACATGTATAAAATGCTGTAAATAATGCCAAACCCATACATGGTACTCTGCTATACATGTATAGAATGCTGTAGATAATGCTCTTATCATACATGTCACTCTGCAAAAAATGTATAAACTGCTGTAGATGATGCCCTTATCATACACGGCACTCTGCCATACATGTGAGCAATGCTGTGGGTAATGCCCTTATCATAAACGCACTCTTCAATAAATGTATACAATGCTGTAATTAATGCCTTTATCATACATGGCACTCATCAATACATGCATAGAAAGCTCTAGATAATGCCCTTTTCATACATGACACTTTGCCATACATGTATGCAATTCTGTAGATAACGCCCTTATGCTACATGACACTTTGCCATACATGTATACAATTCTGTAGATAATGCCCGTATCATACATTGAGGAAGAGATGTTTTGTTGCATCCATATTTGAATGTGGGAAAGCCAGTTGCCTTCTGGATTGTGGTCCTTCAAGTTGGTTTGCGAGCGAGCTGAATTGACAACTGTGTCTCACGGGTGCACAAATGGAATTCTATGTTGTAATATAGAGGACGTTTACAAGCAAAGCCACACATTTCTTGGGAAGACGAGGCTAGAGCGACGCTTGGGATAGGTGCGTGTTTGTGAGATTAGTGGCTAAAAGTGAATTGGGGACCACAAGTGATCATTTTTATGAGTTTAGGGACCACAGTTTGATCATTGTGGCCCATTGTGCTTCTCCTGGAGGATGTTGTAGCCCTTGTGTTATTTGGGTCAGGGCTCCACTTGACCCTAATTACTTAACAGAATAGTTCACACCACACAGGGGAAGCATGTTAACCCTTGCATGCAAATATATTGGATACAACTGATTATCGCAGACCCTGCACTCTACAATATCCCTAATCTGCCACAATCTCTATCTGGCTCCCCCTCCAACTCGCTTGGTGGGCCATGAGCAGGCTCCAAAACCACTCTTCCCTGGGCTTCCAACATTTCAATAGTTAACACTTTCTGCAATATTTAAAAAACACACTACACTCTAAATATTACTAGCAGCTGCCCTAATCATCTTGTGTCCTTAAGGGCCCCCCTAAGGGTAGCAATCATTGTCCCTGGCAGTGCTGGTGACCATGTAAAGGGCCGGATCGGCCCTTTTACTCTGTGGCAGTGCTGGTGATAATGCACAGGGCTAGATCAGCCCTTTTCATCTGTGGCAGTGCTGGTGATAATGCACAGGGCTATATCAGCCCTTTTCATCTGTGGCAGTCCTGGTGGCCATGTACAGGGCCAGATCAGCCCTTTTCCTCTGTGGCAGTCCTGGTGATAATGCACATGGCTAGAACAGCCCTTTTTCTCTGTGGCAGTCCTGGTGATAATACATATGACTAGATCAGCCATTTTCCTCTGTGGCAGTCGTGGTGATAATGCACAGGGCTAGATCAGATCTTTTCCTCTGTTGCAGTGCTGGTGACCATGAACAGGGCCAGATCAGCCATTTTCCTCTGTGGCAGTCCTGTTGATAATGCACAGGGCTAGATCAGCCCTTTTCATCTGTGGCAGTCCTGGTGATAATGCACAGGGCTAGATCAGCCCTTTTCCTCCGTGGCTGTGCTGGTGATAATGCACAGGGCTAGATCAGATCTTTTCCTCTGTTGCAGTGCTGGTGACCATGAACAGGGCCAGATCAGCCATTTTCCTGTGTGGCAGTCCTGTTGATAATGCACAGGGCCAGATCAGCCCTTTTCCTCTAGTGCTGGTGACCATGTGCAGGGCCAGATCGACCCTTTTCCTCTGTGGCAATGCTGGTGATAATGCACAGGGCTAGATCAGCCCTTTTCATCTGTGGCAGTCCTGGTGATAATGCACAGGGCTAGATCAGCCCTTTTCCTCCGTGGCTGTGCTGGTGGTAATGCACAGGGCTAGATTAGCCCTTTCCCTCTGTGGCAGTCCTGGTGATAATGCACAGGGCTCGATCAGCCCTTTTCCTCTGTGGCAGTGCTGGTGACCATGTACAGGGCCAGATCAGCCCTTTTCCTCTGTGGCAGTCCTGGTGCTAATGCTCAGGGCTAGATCAGCCCTTTTCCTCAGCGGCAGTCCTGGTGATAATGCACATGGCTAGATCAGCCCTTTTCCTCCATGGCAGTGCTGGTGATAATGCACAGGGCTAGATTAGCCCTTTCCCTCTGTGGCAGTCCTGGTGATAATGCACAGGGCTCGATCAGCCCTTTTCCTCTGTGGCAGTGCTGGTGACCATGTACAGGGCCAGATCAGCCCTTTTCCTCTGTGGCAGTCCTGGTGCTAATGCACAGGGCTAGATCAGCCCTTTTCCTCAGCGGCAGTCCTGGTGCTAATGCACAGGGCTAGATCAGCCCTTTTCCTCAGCGGCAGTCCTGGTGATAATGCATAGGGCTAGATTAGCCCTTTTCCTCTGTGGCAGTGATGGTGACCATGTACATGGCCAGATCAGGCATTTCCTCTGTGGCAGTCCTGGTGATAATGCACAGGGCCAGATCAGCCCTTTTCCTCTGTGGCAGTCCTGGTGATAATACACAGGGCTAGATCAGTCCTTTTCCCCTGTGGCAGTGCTGGTGACCATGTACAGGGCCAGATCAGCCCTTTTCCTCTGTGGCAGTCCTGGTGATAATGCACATGGCTAGAACAGCCCTTTTTCTCTGTGGCAGTCCTGGTGATAATACATAGGACTAGATCAGCCATTTTCCTCTGTGGCAGTCGTGGTGATAATGCACAGGGCTAGATCAGATCTTTTCCTCTGTTGCAGTGCTGGTGACCATGAACAGGGCCAGATCAGCCATTTTCCTCTGTGGCAGTCCTGTTGATAATGCACAGGGCTAGATCAGCCCTTTTCATCTGTGGCAGTCCTGGTGATAATGCACAGGGCTAGATCAGCCCTTTTCCTCCGTGGCTGTGCTGGTGATAATGCACAGGGCTAGATCAGATCTTTTCCTCTGTTGCAGTGCTGGTGACCATGAACAGGGCCAGATCAGCCATTTTCCTCTGTGGCAGTCCTGTTGATAATGCACAGGGCCAGATCAGCCCTTTTCCTCTAGTGCTGGTGACCATGTGCAGGGCCAGATCGACCCTTTTCCTCTGTGGCAATGCTGGTGATAATGCACAGGGCTAGATCAGCCCTTTTCATCTGTGGCAGTCCTGGTGATAATGCACAGGGCTAGATCAGCCCTTTTCCTCCGTGGCTGTGCTGGTGGTAATGCACAGGGCTAGATTAGCCCTTTCCCTCTGTGGCAGTCCTGGTGATAATGCACAGGGCTCGATCAGCCCTTTTCCTCTGTGGCAGTGCTGGTGACCATGTACAGGGCCAGATCAGCCCTTTTCCTCTGTGGCAGTCCTGGTGCTAATGCACAGGGCTAGATCAGCCCTTTTCCTCAGCGGCAGTCCTGGTGATAATGCACATGGCTAGATCAGCCCTTTTCCTCCATGGCAGTGCTGGTGATAATGCACAGGGCTAGATTAGCCCTTTCCCTCTGTGGCAGTCCTGGTGATAATGCACAGGGCTAGATCAGCCCTTTTCCTCCGTGGCTGTGCTGGTGATAATGCACAGGGCTAGATCAGATCTTTTCCTCTGTTGCAGTGCTGGTGACCATGAACAGGGCCAGATCAGCCATTTTCCTCTGTGGCAGTCCTGTTGATAATGCACAGGGCCAGATCAGCCCTTTTCCTCTAGTGCTGGTGACCATGTGCAGGGCCAGATCGACCCTTTTCCTCTGTGGCAATGCTGGTGATAATGCACAGGGCTAGATCAGCCCTTTTCATCTGTGGCAGTCCTGGTGATAATGCACAGGGCTAGATCAGCCCTTTTCCTCCGTGGCTGTGCTGGTGGTAATGCACGGGGCTAGATTAGCCCTTTCCCTCTGTGGCAGTCCTGGTGATAATGCACAGGGCTCGATCAGCCCTTTTCCTCTGTGGCAGTGCTGGTGACCATGTACAGGGCCAGATCAGCCCTTTTCCTCTATGGCAGTCCTGGTGCTAATGCACAGGGCTAGATCAGCCCTTTTCCTCAGCGGCAGTCCTGGTGATAATGCACATGGCTAGATCAGCCCTTTTCCTCCATGGCAGTGCTGGTGATAATGCACAGGGCTAGATTAGCCCTTTCCCTCTGTGGCAGTCCTTGTGATAATGCACAGGGCTCGATCAGCCCTTTTCCTCTGTGGCAGTGCTGGTGACCATGTACAGGGCCAGATCAGCCCTTTTCCTCTGTGGCAGTCCTGGTGCTAATGCACAGGGCTAGATCAGCCCTTTTCCTCAGCGGCAGTCCTGGTGCTAATGCACAGGGCTAGATCAGCCCTTTTCCTCAGCGGCAGTCCTGGTGATAATGCATAGGGCTAGATCAGCCCTTTTCCTCTGTGGCAGTGATGGTGACCATGTACAGGGCCAGATCAGGCGTTTCCTCTGTGGCAGTCCTGGTGATAATGCACAGGGCCATATCAGCCCTTTTCCTCTGTGGCAGTCCTGGTGATAATGCACAGGGCTAGATCAGTCCTTTTCCTCTGTGGCAGTGCTGGTGACCATGTACAGGGCCAGATCAGCCATTTTCCTCTGTGGCAGTCATGGTGATAATGCACAGGGCTAGATCAGCCTTTTTTCCTTTATGGCAGTGCTGGTAAGAATGCACAGGGCTAGATCAGCTCTTTTCCTCTGTGCAGTGCTGGTGACCATGAACAGGGCCAGATCAGCCATTTTCCTCTGTGGCAGTCCTGTTGATAATGCACAGGGCCAGATCAGCCCTTTTCCTCTAGTGCTGGTGACCATGTACAGGGCCAGATCGGCCCTTTTCCTCTGTGGCAATTCTGGTGATAATGCACAGGGCTAGATCAGCCCTTTTCATCTGTGGCTGTCCTGGTGATAGTGCACAGGGCTAGATCAGCCATTTTCCTCCGTGGCTGTGCTGGTGGTAATGCACAGGGCTAGATCAGCCCTTTTCTTAGGTAACTGTGCTGGTGGTAATGCACAGGGCTAGATCAGCCCTTTTCCTCAGCGGCTGTCCTGGTGATAATGCATAGGGCTAGATCAGCCCTTTTCTTAGGTAACTGTGCTGGTGCTAATGCATAGGGCTAGATCAGCCCTTTTCCTCAGCGGCAGTCCTGGTGATAATGCATAGGGCTAGATCAGCCCTTTTCCTCTGTGGCAGTGCTGGTGATAACACACAGGGCTAGATCAGCCGTTTCCTCTGTGGCAGTCCTGGTGATAATGCACAGGGCCAGATCAGCCCTTTTCCTCTGTGGCAGTCCTGGTGATAATGCACAGGGCTAGATCAGTCCCTTTCCTCTGTGGCAGTGCTGGTGATAATGCACAGGGCTAGATCAGCCCTTTTCATCTGTGGCAGTCCTGCTGATAATGCACAGGGCTAGATCAGCCCTTTTCTTAGGTAACTGTGCTGGTGGTAATGCACAGGGCTAGATCAGCCCTTTTCATCTGTGGCAGTGCTGGTGATAATGCACAGGGCTAGATCAGCCTTGTTCCTCTGTGGCGTTCTTGGTGATAATGCACAAGGCTAGATCAGCCCTTTTCCTCTGTGGCAGTGCTGGTGACCATGTACAGGGCCAGATCATCCCCGTTCCTCTGCGGCAGTGCTGGTGATAATGGACAGGGCTAGATCAGACCTTTTCCTCTGTGGCAGTCCTGGTGATAATGCACAGGGCTAGATCAGTCCTTTTCCTCTAGTGCTGGTGACCATGTACAGGGCCGGATCGGCCCTTTTCATCTGTGGCAGTGCTAGTGATAATGCACAGGGCTAGATCGACCTTTCTCCTCTGTGGCAGTCCTGGTGATAATGCACAGGGCTATATCAGCCCTTTTCCTCCGTGGCAGTGCTGATGGTAATGCACAGGGCTAGATCAGCCCTTTTCCTCTGTGGCAGTCCTGGTGATAATGCACAGGGCTAGATCAGCCCTTTTCCTCTGTGGCAGTGCTGGTGACCATGTACAGGGCCAGATCAGCCTTTTCCTCTGTGGCAGTGCTAGTGGTAATGCAGAGGGCTAGATCAGCCCTTTTCCTCTGTGGCAGTGCTGGTGATAATGCACAGAGCTAGATCAGCCCTTTTCCTCTTTGGCAGTCCTGGTGATAGTGCACAGGGCTAGACCAGCCATTTTCCTCCGTGGCAGTGCTGGTGACCATGCACAGGGCTAGATCAGCCCTTTTCCTCTGTGGCAGTCCTGGTGATAATGTGCAAAGCTAGATCAGTGCTTTTCCTCTGTAGCACTCCCGGAGGCAGCATTTTGATGACCGGCAAGGTCAAAACTCTTGTTATTTTCATGGAGGCATCGCTGAATGCAGATGTCCACGTGAGTTATGTAATCAAAAACTCCAAATACAATCTAAGTGTCCTGGGACAGATCTGTTCTCTGGTCACTAAGAAAAACCATGAAAAGTTGGTTCGAGCTATCAGTCTACCTTGGCTTGATTACTGCAACTCACTGCTTGGTGGAGGAAGTAAGGAATGTCTGAGCAAGCTTGAAAAGCTTCAAAATGAGGCTGTACGCATAGTGCACAATATTGCACGTAGAGACCCGGTATCTACGGCCTTCAGGGAGCTTCACTGGGCCCCTGTGGTAGCTAGAGTGCAGTTTAAGACACTCACGCTGGGCCAGAAGTGTCTGTTCGGAAGAGCACTGTGTTACTTGAAGGAGAAACTAGAACTGTAGATGCCAGTTAGAAACCCGAGGTCCTCTGGCGTACACAGTCTACATGTCCACTGTTTCAAGAGAACCCAGGGGATTGGGTGGTCTTTCCCCACTCTGATCGCACAGGCCTGGAATGAGCTCCCAGAGCATTTGCGGAAAGAAAATAACCATCTAATCTTTAGGAAACTTCTGAAAGCTAGGTAGGCCTTTCCCATTGTCTCTCTTTGTTACGTTTCTTTCTGTGTTGTTTTGTTTAGTGTAGCGCCTGGATGCCCACAGGCTTTGGTGCTCTAGAAATACACAGAAATCGAAATAGAAATAATGTACAGGGCAAGATCTGGCCTTTTCCTCCATGTCAGTCCTAGTGCTTGTGTAAGGCTGGATAAGCTCTTTACCTCCATGGCAGTGCTGCTGATAATGAACAGGGCTAGATCATCCCTTTGCCTCCGTGGCAGTGCTGGTGATAATGTGCAGAACTAGATCAGCTCTTTTCCCCCGTGGCAGGGCTGGTGATAATGTGCAGGGCTAGATCTGCCTATTTCCTGTGTAGCAGTGCTGGTGATGTACAGGGCATGATCAGACCATTTACTTTGTGGCAATGCCAGTGGTAATGAGCAAGGCAGATATGCCCTTTTCCTCTGTGTCAATACTGCTAAGAATGAACAGGGCTGGATCAGCCCTATTCCTCTGTGCCAGCCCTGGTTATAATTCACTGGGCTAGATCAGCTCTTTTCCTCTGTGGCATTCCTGTGAGAATGCACAGGGCTAGATCGGCCCCTTTCCTACATGGTAGTGCTAGCGATAATGTGCAGGACTAGATCAGGCCTTTTCCTCTGTGGCAGTGCTTCTCATAATGAACAGGGCTAGACCAGCCCTATTCCTCCGTGCAGTGATAGTGATCATTTGAAGGGCTAGACCAGCCCTTTTCCTCTGTGGCAGTGCTGGTTAGAATGTGAAGAACTAGATCATCCCTTTTCCTTTGTGCCAAAGCTGATGATGATGTACAGGGCAAGATCAGGCCATTTTCTCTGTGGCAATCCTAGTTATAATGTGCAGGGCAAGCTCAGCCCTTTTCCTTTGTGGCAGTGCTGGTGATAATGTACAGGGCTAGATCTGTCCTTTTCCTGTGTGGCAGTGCAAGCGATAATGTGCTGGGCTAAATCAGCGCATGTTCCCAGTTGCAGTGTTGGTGATAATGTTCAGGGCTAGATCTGTCCTTTTCCTGCATGTCAGTGCTAGTGATGATGTGCCCGGCTAAATCAACCGCTTTCCTCCATGGCAGTGCTGGTGATAATGTGATAATATGCAGGGCTAGATCAGCCCTTCTCCTCTGTAGCAGTGGTGGTGATAATGTGATCATGTGCAGGGCTAGATCAGCCCTTTTCCTCCGTAGCAGTGTTGGTGATATAGTGCCGGCTAGATCAAGCATTTTCCTCTGTGGCAATGCTGGTGATAATGTGCAGGTCTAGATCAGCCCTTCTCCTCTGTAGCAGTGTTGGTGATAATGTGTTAATGTGCAGGGCTTTGTGGCAGTGTTGGTGAAAATGTACAGGGCTAGATCAGTCCTTATCCTCAATGGTAGTGCTATTTATAATTTGCAGGGCTAGATCCGCCCTTTTCCGCTGTGGCAGTGCTGGTGATAATGTGCAGTGCTAGATCTGCCCTTTTCCTTTGTGGCAGTGCTGGTGGTAATGTACAGGGCTAGATCAGGCCATTTCCTCCATGGCAATCCTAGTTACAATGTGCAGGGCTAGCTCATCCCTTTTCCTTTGTGGCAGTGCTGGTGGTAATGTACAGGGCTAGATCCGTCCTTTCCTCAATGGTAGTGCTAGTTATACTTTGCAGGGCCAGATCAGCCCTTTTCTTCCGTCACAGTGCTGGTGATAGTGTGCGGGGCTAGATCAGGCAATTACCTCCATTGCAATCCTAGTTGCAATGTGTAGGACTAGCTCAGCCGTTTTCCTTTGTGGTAGTGCTAGTGATAATGTGCAGTGCTAGATCTTCCCTTTTCTTTTGTGGCAGTGTTGGAGATAATGTACAGGGCTACATCAGGCAATTACCTCCATTGCAATCCTAGTTGCAATGTGTAGGACTAGCTCAGCCGTTTTCCTTTGTGGTAGTGCTGGTGGTAATGTACAGGGCTAGATCAGTCCTTTTCCTCAATGGTAGTGCTAGTTATAATTTGCAGGGCTAGATCAGCTATTTTTCTCTGTGGCAGTGCTGGTGATAATGTACAGAGCTAGATCAGGCCTTTTCCTCCATGGCAGTGTTGGTGATAATGTACAGGGCTAGATCAGTCCTTTTCCTGTGTGGCATTGCTAGCGATAATGTGCTGGGCTAGATCAGCCCATGTTCCCAGTGGCAGTGTTGGTGATAATGTTCAGGGCTAGATCAGTCCTTTTCCTGCATGTCAGTGCTAGTGATAATGTGCCGGGCTAGATCAACCGCTTTCCTCCATGGCAGTGCTGGTGATAATATGCAGGGCTAGATCAGCCCTTTTCCTCCGTAGCAGTGTTGGTGATATAGTGCCGGCTAGATCAAGCATTTTCCTCTGTGGCAATGCTGGTGATAATGTGCAGGTCTAGATCAGCCCTTCTCCTCTGTAGCAGTGTTGGTGATAATGTGATAACGTGCAGGGCTTTGTGGCAGTGCTGGTGATAATGTATAGGGCTATATTAGGCAATTATCTCCATTGCAATCCTAGTTGTAATGTGTAGGACTAGCTCAGCCTTTTTCATTTGTGGTCGTGCTGGTGGTAATGTACAGGGCTAGATCAGTCCTTTTCCTCAATGGTAGTGCTAGTTATAATTTGCAGGGCTAGATCAGCCCTTTTCCTCCGTAACAGTGTTGGTGATAATGTGCCGGCCAGATTAACCATTTTCTTCTGTGGTAATGCTGGTGATAATGTGCGGGGCTAGGTCAGCCCTTTTCCTAGAACTAATGTAACCAAAACAAGAGACGTACTAATGCATCAGAGATCCATGGCCAACCACGTACAAAATGTGATCCTGGGCAATCCAAATGCACGAGCAAAACCCGTCTGCTACCACCCAAGCTTGATGAGTCCTGGGTCTTAAAAAGTGCATATATGTGTATTAGTGTGTACTCTTTTGAATAATATGAATGTAGAAACCATTACATAACATGCACACATACGCAATTATGTGTGTCTTAGTGCTAAAGCACACTTTACCAGAACCTGCTTTGTCCCAGCAATGCTTTGTAAAAGTCTAAACACAGTGTGAGGCGCTTAATAAAATCCTAAAATAAATAAAATATTTGGTATTATTATTATTGTACAAGTGTCCCCTAAGGTAAGATAAGATAGTTCAGTGGGTTCATGCATCTGCTGGTTAGGTCTGTGTACATTTTACAAGCCATGGGTTCCTATCCCTGCAAAACAGTCTCACATTTCATTCTTTCAAAGGTTTATAAAAATAAGTTCAAACTTGGGGCATGCTTGGTCACTCTGTGCTAATAATTCACACTGGTGGCCTTTCACTCTCTCTCTCTCTCTCTGTACTATAAGGTATACCCAAGCCTTAATCCAAGTTAAGTGGCTAGTGCCTTCATGAAGTAGTGAGGCTGGTAACCAAAATGTCAGAGGTAGCAGAAGTGACATCACACGACCCTTGACCTCTGGTGACATCACAGGAACTGATGTTATTTGACCCCACCCCAAAGCAACATCACGGGAAGCAATAGAACACAATCTTTCACCCCTTGACAAAACAGGAAATGGCATCACATAGCATTGTTCCTAAGTACCCTACGAAAAATATGGTTACGATATCACTCTGATGTGAGATGCATTTCATACAAGAATGGGTCACCATATAGGCCCATATTACCAAATTACTGTGAATGCAAGCAGACGTGCAAGGCCAAATGATTAGCGCTTTATATAGAACAAACATACATACAATATCACCTAACCTGTGTTGGTACTCTTATCAATTTCAGAAGGATTAAAGGATGAGTTGGCCTTCCCGGGATTCGAACCAGCAACCTAAAATTAGCAATTACATGTCTGAATGTTTTCGAAGTAAGAAAGAAAGCAAATTACACTCTGTAGTAGATACCATTAAACTGCTAGCTGAGATTTAACAGCAGGCCAGTTCATCTGCAGGTCTGGTGCAAATTTGCCCACGTGTCAAGCCTGTGTGGATATTTTCAGGCTTCAGAGGTTGGCAAAATACATACCATTGGGAGGGTTCATAACTGTGTATTAAAGAATTTAGAGTAGTGCAGGGAAAGCAGCGCACTCACATGGCTTCCCGTACTCTGGGCACTCGTTACCGCATACATGCAAACAAACATCCTGAACAGCATGCCATGGAAATAGGAAAGATAGACACATTACAATAAAGCATTAATTGTTGCACAATAAAACCAGGGCCACTTTATGAGCTAAGGTCAAACATTTCTACACTGTACACAAGGTTTTATGCACAAGGATGTTATCAGGTGACCGAGGACACCGAGATGGAATGTCTTGTGATGATCGTAAAAGAGACAACGGCAGAAAAAACATGCTATAACTGCAACTTGCGAAAAGCAAAATACATAGTCTGAAATGGCTGCTTATTCATCTCTAAATGCTTTTTGAAAGTTTTTGTCTGCATTGTGAATTGCTGCTGTTAAGAACAGACTAAATCAGTGACTCCCCCCCTGAAGTGCGCCTGAAATAAACCTTTAATGAGTCTAGCAATTATTGTACAGATCTCCAGAAAGACACATTATTTGTTATTCCTATTCTTTCTTATTTAGGGTCACTGATCAAAGTGTTACACTTGTGGAACCCCTTGTTCTTTTAAAGAGGCCTGAAAAAGAAAACCAGCCACTGCAGAAACAAAGAGCCACATGGCGCTGGCCACAGCCCAGGAGCTTCCATTTAATAAAAATATATATAAATGCATATATTTGTTTCAATTTTATTTTTAGGGGTAGCAAGGGAGACCACAAAGGTAGCAAGGGCGACCTTAGGGGTCGCCGCTGCGACCCCTGGTGAACTCCAAGTGACGTCCCCGTTGAAATGTCAGTGACGCATCTAAGAAATATGTGCATCATTTTCTTTGTTATATGTGTTGTCCTTAAGTTGATACATGTTTCGCCCGTGCTTAGGTCTTTTTCAAAACAGGGCACTAGTTCACTTATTGACCTTCCAATTACTACGAGTGTTCTCCTGGTATGAACATTTATAAAGGGTTAAAAATCCCAGGATCCTCATTAATGATGACCGGGGAGTCATGAGCCCCATGGTGCTCCGCATGCTGGTAAAATTAGTATGGTGGAGGTGGTTAATAGAAATAACTGTTTTTACAGTTGTACAAAGGCTCGAAAATATGACGAGTGTTTTATGTAACCTCACAGAATTATTATTATGGTGGGTTTAAAATGTAACGCATACCCCTCAACTCACATGCTTTTGACAAGTATCAACCACCATAGACTCAGTTCTCGCACCCGCCAAGCTCTTTCCACGTCAGTTCACTTCAATGGGCTCTCACCCGCCCAAATGAAATCTGCTGTTTTCACCCCGCCAGGGGACTAAAAAGGTTGTGAGGGTATGTGCAAGGCAGGAAACCCTCCTACCATATAAGGGGAGTAGAGTAGGCCATTTCAATTAACAAGCCACACATGTCACAGGACCACCTAGCAGCCAAACCATGACATTCTCCTAAGGGTAAGAGCCACAGAGCAATGGCCTTTGGTTAAGCAAGCTTTCAATATACCATAATGTCCTATGCCACCACCTTACTACTACGGCCAAATTCTCCCTCAATGCTACTGCCTGGATCACCTCCTTCTTACAAGGAAGGACCATGCAAGTATTTTCTGACTTAGCCTCCACCTCACCAACCATCCTGCTATGTGGGGTGCCCCAAGGATCCTGCCTCTCGCCCACACTCTACAACACATTCACATGTCCCCTCTCCTCATCCTCGACGTCCTGGGTATCTCCTACACCAACTACGCGGATGATACTCAAATCCTTCTCACACTGACAGACGACTATGACACAGGCTCGAGAACCCTTAATAACAGGTACAACACCATCCATACCTGGATAGCAGCCAATGGACTGTGCTTGAACTCAGACAACACTGAACTTCTCCTGGTAGGTTCCACCGACACACTCAAGGATCTCGACACTCAATTCAGCCACTTCACCATCGACTCCATCAGAATCCCAGTATCGGAATCAGTGACAACTCTGGGAGTATACTTGGACTCCAATTTATCCACGACTAGGCAAGTCAATGCAATCTCCTCCTCAGCAGCGTACCATGCCAAGCTCCTGAATGCAGTCAGACCATTCCTCTCTAAAGAGAACAGCACCAACATAGGAAGAGCCATTACCGGCTCGAGGCTAGACTATTGCAACATTCTCTTCTTATGAACATCGGCAAACAACCTAGACAAGCTGCAAGTCATCCAGAACAGTGCACTACATGGAGCTATGGGCATCCCCAAAAGGGAACATATCACAGCCGCCAGGAAACAAGCCCACTGGCTCCCTATAAAAGAATGTGTAATATTCAAAACCCTGACACTGACCCACAAGTGCATCCACCTCACTGCACCTGCCTATCCGTCACAAAGGATTCACCCATCCACTTCTGTAAGACCCACCAGAACGCCCTACTCTAACATGCTCACTGTGCCCTTGGTCAAAAGAGTTGGAGCAGGTGGCGCTAGCTTCCCGTACCTAGCATCCCTACAATGGAATGCCCTCCCTCGACCATTACGTGTGGAGGAATCACATATGGCATTCCGAAAGGTGCTGAAAACTATGCTCTGCGTCTGACCAACCTCTGTACTAACCACACATGTCTGCATATTTAAAAACATATAAACTGCAAATGTATATATAACCTGTGCCTAAACTGTATAAATGTAAATCTTGTAAATGTATATTCAAGCTGTACCCTCTCCTGTAACTAAGTGCCCCTCAAGTAACAGCGCCACGATGCCCAATGGCTGTTTGTGTGCTATACAAATGTAAAAAATAAATAAATAAATATAAAGCTTGCATTTGTCTCATAGGACAGTGCTACTTAACACATAGTTTTATCAGCCCACGGCTCTCAAGGATGTAGTTATTGCTGCCAGCCCTTTGAGATAAAAGCCCAGTGTTCTTTTCTGCCAAACCCAGAGAGATTAAGTCCCTCGGGGAAGGACATTTGGCTGGCACAGGTTACACAAGCAGCGTGCTCTGCATGTGATCCGGCGACGCCATCTCAAGCTGCAAAGTCAACTCGCACTTTCCGTGACAAGGAAAAGTCGCCACGCCTGGGCTTAAAGATAACAGACACTTCAATAGCCTGCTTGCCAGCAACTCCTTCCTACCTGCCTGCGAGGTGACTACAGGCACCTCCTTGTGCAAATTCCAGTGCGGATGGACTGCGTAGACGGAAGGGCTAAGAGGAATTGCCACTGAATACCACCATGAAGGGCTCTCGCTCGTGCCCTGGAGCTCCTGCTGGGCACCGCTATTACCCGTCATCTTGGGTAGCTCTCTTTCCTGCCTTTTATTCTCGATTCAATTCCGATACCTGTAGCCTCGCTTGTATAACAAGGGAAGCAAAACGACGAGTAAATACAAAGGGAAAATAGAACTGCAAGAACGACTTGGCAATTTGTGAACTGACACATTGTGCTGTGGGTTTACTCTGCATCGGGTGGGCAGTGTGTTGTCACTATAAAATCACGCCAGTGGTTTTGCATGGCTCCAAGGAAGTGCAGTAATTTAGCTGAAAATGTTGAGGGGGACATGACTTCTAAAGGAAAGGAGGCCCTGTCAAATGAGGGGGACAAAATGGTGTGCCTCGAAAGTTGGCGGGGACACCCACGTGTAGCATTGTCCATGAGGATTATGCTGCTGCAGCAGTGGTCGAAGTGCACGAAAAGAAGTAGTAGAACTATGTTCCCTGCTGGTCTGCCCGTTCCCCACAAACCCCATATCTGTGCCCCCTCCCACACACAATCCAAACCCCCAAATAAACACACCTGCTATTTATGGGAATGTGCAGTGCAGTGCACTGAAGTGCAACCTTCAACTTCTTCCTACAGTTTTATTTTAAAACTAAACCATTCCAGAACGGTTTCTTTTTAAAATAAAAGTATAGGAACAGTGAAACTTAAAAATAAAAGTATGGGAGATCCACTCCCGACCGCTCCCGCCCACTTCGACCTCTGCGCTGCAGGGCCATGCACAACTCCAAGTGAAAGAAGTAAATGTGTTTTTTAATCAAAACTTAAATGTTATCACCTGGCGTAGAAGGAAGGGGGGGTGGCCGGTCCCCAAATATACCAGCCACCAGTGGTGGCTGCTGAGTTTTATTGGAGGGTGTAAATATTTGCCACAAGTATGAGGTTGCAACCTCATACTTGTTTGGGGGTTGGGAGGATTCTTACCGCTCTCCTGAGAAAATGTTTTGAATAATGGGTTAAAATGGTGCAATACACAGCAGACTTTCTGTGAAAATGTGGGCAAAAGGCCAGACAGTTTGCAATCCATTTTGTAGGGTGTAGGGTAACACATGAAAAAAGTACAATAGATGCAAGTCACCAAAAGTGCACAGGCGCATTTCTCAATGCATAGTCATGCCGGTCCCTGCAGTGCATGCCAGTATAAAAAACATTTTTATGCTGGCTGTGTCCATACATGTCCATGCTGGCTCCACCAACATATGCTAGTATTTCCATATAAGAACATGCTTATGCTCGCTTTGAGATGTTTTTTTATAGTATCATTACTGCCACTAGGCACAAAGCTGGCTCTGCCAATACATGCCAGTACTCCGATGTAAGAACACACTGCCGCTGTTTTGGCGATTAAAAGTGACATGTCGCAATAAGAAAACATGTCCAAACTGGTTCCAATGTAAGCCAGTCCAGACCCATAAGTACACTTATCATGCTTGCTTCATCCTAGAGGCTCAGTTAATAAAAAGTCATGCTACAGTAAGAAATATACAAGCGCTACACCAAAACGTCAGTCTAGTGAGGTAATACTACTTATTATGCTTGCTTTATCAAAGATGCAGAGTAATAGAAATGGTAGTATAGCCAGGTAATGACACACATGAACTTTGCTTTGCCCAAAAATACTGGTAAAACATGCAACGTCAATATAGGATGTGTCAAAAATGCTCTAGTGATCCCTGTCTCCCAGGGCACCCCCCACACCCACACACACACGCATCCCCTTTCACCCACTGGTCACTCACCCATACATCTCCTCGCACATTCATTCACACTGCATTCACCACACATGCATGCACCCGTCCACCGACCCAGAACATTTACAAACACACACACAATTGCATTCATACCCATTTACCCTCCAGTCACTCACCCATATACCTTCTCTCACATACACTCAAACTGGTACCCAGCCACTCAGAATGTTCACATTCACACACACACACACACAAACACACCCATTCCTACTCACTCACCACCATTCACTAGCCCATAAACCTCTCACGTCCACTTGCACTGCATTCTCCACACAGGAACAAACCCACCCAGAACATTCAAACACACATTTTCACATTTCTACTCATTCACCCATCACTCATTGCCCAATACACCTTCTCTCGCATCCACTCACACTGAATTCTCCACACAGGCACACACCCACCCAGAATATTCAAACACAAAATATTAGATTCCTACTCATTCACCCACCAGCAACTCACACATAAACCTTCTCTTACAGCCACACTCACTGCATTCGCTACACAGGCGCACACATACCCAGAACATTCAAAAACACACTATCACATTCCAACTAATTTACCCACCAGTCACTCACTCATACACCTTCTCTTACATCCAATCTCACTGCATTCTCCACACAGGCACACACCCACCCTGAAGATGATTCAAACACACACTAACACATTTCTTCCCATTCACCCACCACTCACTGACCCATAGCGCATACATACATCTGACACAGGCAAAATACACATCACATTACAAAATCAAAAAGGCCTTCTTACCAGTTTTTTCCAGGTTCGGTCCGTCACTCCAGGGCACCCTCGGCTCCTCGGTGCTGCTCACAAACAGGGACCATGAAGCTGGTAGAGCTTCCTGGTTCCTGTATATGACCTGTATATGAGCCGCGAGGAAGCCCGAGGAGAAGGGGTTGGAGCTGAACATGGCATTTGACACATGTCACGGTCAGCTCCAACCCCTACCGAGCGCCTCCTTCTCTAGCTTCATTGTGCATCTATATGCTTTCCAACTGGGCCTGTCTCATTGGTTCGAACTGAATCTTCTGCTGGAATAATGGCGGCAGCAGGCCCGGTGTCTATGCCTTCCAACAGTCTCAATTGAAACCGGCCACAACACCTTGGGGAGGGTTTGGGGGATGTGACTTTGATTAGCTTTTTAAGTGGTCATTTACAGTTTCATCTCCCCAGAGCCTTTCTTTGCTCTGATGTGTAGAGGCCAATAAACCCGTCATGTGATAACCTGCAGCTGATCATCTCCTCCCCCCATTTCTTTATCAGGGATTTTGCCACAGAGTGACCCCTCAAGGAGGGCAAAAGGTATGCACATATTCCCTAAGGCAGCCTTAGTCTTCACAAATTAAAGGCTGTGTCACTTTAAATGTGTACTTTTTGGCCAAAGACAGACCTCTTCAGAGGGAGTTATCTTATCACAAACATCTTCTAGCCTGCTTCCAGCTCTCTGGTGTGGCACAATGACTACGCTTGGAGATGAATGAAGATTAAGGTGGGTCTTATGTTTTACACCCTTAATAATAAAACCAGGGAAATCACCCATTTGAATTTGCATTAGGGAAAACAAATTTGAGGTTTTGTATCATGGTTTATGCCTGAGACCAGCCTCTAAGTGCAGTACCAGGATTTGAACCTGTAACGCTCTGCGTTGTCATGCTTCCAAGATCAACATGTGGCCCCTGAGCTATCTTCCTGGAAATGTCTCTACTAATCTATGCAACACACAGCTGCCTCAAACAGGTTTTCCCAGGAGTAGGCAAGGGGTGTTTTTTTATTGTATTTGGCTGCAACTTACAACCTTTACGAACAACAAATAAAACACAGTTTGCAAATTTACCAAATCACATAGTTAATAAGAACATTAAAAATATAGTAATAAAAAGATATACCACATACGAGCTACATAAAAGACATAAATAATCATGATTACAACGCTCATTCATAGTCCGGGATTAAACCTATCCTTCTATTTTTTCATTAATCTCTAAAAGCTACACATTTTTTTAAAACCCTATAACTGCTAGTGCAACATAGGTAGAAAATCAACTTAAAAGACGCATCAAAAGGCTTTCACAATCTCAATACTGAACATTTTGAATCAGTTTTCCAAAGTTCAGAGTGTGTTGCGTAATTAGAGCAGGAAATATAATATTACATGTTCTAAAGTTTCCTCAATAGACACATCACCACAATAGTGATAAAAGACAACAATGGGGGATATCAGTGTCCTCCTTCGTAAAATTGCACGTGTTAAAAGAAGATCCATTCTGAAGCGCATAAAATTACATCTGCCCACGGGTCCGGAAAAATGCGCAAATGCGAGAGCAATTGCCCTACTTTCTTATATTCAAATATTCGATGAGAAAGAGAGCGAGATGAATGCGAAGAATCTACTGTTGACATCCAATCTTGTCCGTAAAGTAAATTTTTTACACAAAGAGGGTTGTCAACAAGATCATTGACTCCCAAAGCAGCCTCAGCAAGAATGCCGGTGCACTTCTCTACAAAAGAGCAGGTAGAGGGCTTTCTTAGCGAGGCCACAGCTGTAGCAAGTTTAGTATATAGAGAAGGCACAGGGGGGATCCAAGAATTTACAGAATAGCAAAAGATAATGCCATTTGGCCCTGGCGAGAAGGGATTTTAGTTCCATCTCATGACGAATAGCTGCCACAGGGATACAGTTAGGTAGTGTAAGAATCCTCCTCCACATTAAGGCCTCACACTTCTCTAAATATTCCAATGCCCAGAAATGCATCACCTCTATTCCATAAATATTTTTAAGCACAACTTTCCCGTCGTAGAATTTGGCCAATGGAATAGCTGAAAACCCACTACACCTACCATAGACCCTAACCATCTGTCCAACCAAGGCCATAGATTTATTCTTCAAATATTCAGTCATCTCTGCTTTGTTGTGTTTATTAAAATCAGGAAAGCCCAAATAAACCAAACCATCAACATTCAACAAAGAGGTTTTGTTTAAAATCCAATTTAAAGTCAACAATTCTTTTGATCAGGTGAATCAAAGTATCATGGTGTCAAGATTGATACAGACCTGGCCTTCGGAAACTTTGCAGGTAGTACGCAAGGAGCGGGAAAGAAAAGAGGTTATGGTCTTGGATAACCAAAGCCCTCCTTGCAAATCGCGCCCTAGTGCGTGTGGAATCTTTAGAAGTGCAGAGGGGCAGATCTTCAATACAGAAGAACTGTAAGGAGGAGAGACAAAAAGGACTATGTTACCAAGGTTACGTGATCTCTTCCTCCTCCACTTCTTCTCTGTTTCCCTTTCTATAGATATTTTACCTGAAGGGGAGGTCAACACACTGTAAAGGAGACCGCACCACTGCGTAGCCACAGAGGGGTGCAAAAGGCCTTATCTGAGAGTAGATAGAGCTGGAGTCCAAAGGAAGTAGTTAACGGGGCACCAACGCCAGGAGGAGTGTTTGCTGATTGGTGGTGGGAGGAATACAGGAAAGAAAAGTCAATGCTGCCAGAGCGCTGGCAAGCAGAAGAAAAATAGAAACGTGAAACTAATTACCTACGTCTAGATGGATCGAACTGGCTCATCGCGATGAGTTCCTGGAATACCTCGTAGGCTGGGGGTGTGGTACAGTCTTGAAGGGAGCAGCGGTCCTCCGCTGCAACTGGAATACAAGATGCGTCTGATTGAACCCTGCAGACAAAAATAGACGATTTCCAATCCGTTTCTGCTGTTCGCAGAAGCAAATCGGAAATAGCGTATCCGCCATTACTAAATGGTGTAGTTCCTGAGAAAACACATTACTTGGGCCCGTATCTGCGGGTCCATAAAGGCTGCCACAGCCGTCCTCGTAGCAAACAGTGTATAGGGAATTGGGAATTGGTGTGAGGTTGCCCAAACCTTACACCTGGTTTTGGCCGGGTTAATGATTAGTGAATTATCAGCTGTAACCCCACAGGGGTAAAATCAAGGAAAAGAACATCATCAACATAGGCCAGGCAGGGAAATCTAAAATGTGCCAATTTTGGAGCAATGAAGACATCTTTAACCAAGTACTGGTCAAGGTCTGATACATACAGCTTAAACAGACAAGGTGCCAGAATGCAACCTTGTCCGAGTCCTGTTCATGCATACATTTTCTCAGATAAATGACCTTCTGCATTTAACCATACCTGAATGTTGGAATTCATATTAAGCCCAATAATCCGCCTTCATAAGCCGGACCCCAGCTGTCCAGCTTTTTCCAGAAGCGCCCTTGATTAACCAGGTCGAAACCTGAAGTAAGCTCAATGAGCGACAAAGCGACAAAGATAGAGGTGTACTTTTTATCCCATGTCTGATCTTGACAATACTTAAGAAGGAAGCCACTTAGAGTCATGCCATTAGATTTCCTGAAACCTGTTTGGAAGGATCTAGACTGACCCATGCTGTCTGTCCATTTTATCCAATGTTCTATTAATATAGAGGCAAAGATCTTATTGTGTCCATAATGGTGCTCGGGTGATAATTCTTGGGTTCAGTTCTTAAGCCTTTCTTGAAAATAGGAATTACATAAGACATTTGCTAGGACATCGGAAAGGAGCTTCTCTCTAGAAGATTCTTAAAATAGATAGTCACCCAGAAATGAGGGTCAGTCTTAAAAAGGCAGTTGGACAAGTTCTTATGCTGCGCGGCACCACGAGGCATTCGATTTTTAAATAATATTCAATGCATCTTCCCAGGAGATCAAAAGAGACCAAGTCTCACCTCCCCAGTTTAGAGCACCAACACACAACTGAGGAGACGAATCCTGCTTGAAAGAGTTGTACTGCGATTCAAAATGTCCCACCCAAGTTAAAGCAGAAGTCAGATATAACTGAGCGACTGCTTGAACACAGGCCATGGTATTAATTGCATTCCAAAATTTCGAATCACCGCAGGAGTACAGCATCCCCAACATAACTTCCTGGTCCCCATTTAACATAGACACTCGGTACATGCAGCTTATCGCCAGTCCATTCCATCTGATATGATTCTTTGTCGGGTTTACCTTTAAATTGATCATAGAAGAAGAAACAGGTTTCTTTCAGAGAATATTAAAATGGGCAGTGACCATACTGTGATCACTCATAAGAGTGTTTAAGACACAAACACTTAAGCAACTATAATTTAAAAAATCATCAACGAAAATATCTAGAATTGCCCAAGAGTTCCCCCTGCGCCAAGTAGGTTGGTCAACAGGGTACCGGGAATAACACACGTTTATTTTGAAAAGACCCAGCGAATTGAGTGCTGCAACCCATGGGTGACCCTGCAGCTCCTTACTCAGCACTTGTTGATATGAAAATAGAGGTAACCATAACTCATCCATCTGTAGCTTCGCAAACGAACCAAGAGAACCCAAATCACCCACCAACACCACATGACCATCAACTGCATTAATATCCACTCATGCATGAATTAAACCAAATTCTCTAAAATCAACTTTGGCAGTGAAATCCCCTCATGCCAATATATATTTAGAATTAGTTAGTCAAGATTTGTATCACATGAGAAGACCTTAATAACCGTGGCAAGGGCCCATATCTTAATATTCTGATTTTATACAATATGAATACCCACCTCTAGTTTAATAAGTGACAAAAGGCAGCCGGACGAGCGACCCACTCCCGATTTACTAGCAGCCTGGAAGGAGCTAACGTGCCCGTCCACCACCGGGCATTCCATCAATCAGGCTTCTTGTAACATTATCACTTCATATTGTTTGAAATATCGTACCAAGTCTGGACAATAGAACAATTTGCTGTGCCCGCTGGTGTGCCGGAACACTAATTTGAGAGTATCGTTACCACTAAACACCACTCGTCTCCCTACTATTTTTAAGATCAGAGGAGTTTATGGCGCTTGACAGCCAGGACCAATCACGGACCTCCACGGGGACATTATGTTCTTGCTGTGCTATTGGCACTTCTCACAACCCTGTACCAGTACATGAAAACGCGATAGGTAACCCCTGGGATCCAGAGCCAAAGTCGAGACCCCGCTGGGCCAACCCCCAAACTCAGGTCATCCCTAAAGGGTGTATGATCATGATCCATACGCCCTAGTGCTGCTGATTCATTTAAAATAACATCATACACTACTTTAGATATAATGTGAAGTATAACCTTATCAGTAGTATAACCATCCGGAAACTCTACGTAATCAATATCTCTGGATGAAATCACCCTCAAATTAGGTACCTCATCCAAACGTGCAAGAACATTTGAGCGATTTAACAAATATGGAACGCCCTCCTTAAATAACCATTCCAATAAGAGCTGATGTGTGTACTTGCTCTGTGCCGACGAAGAAAGGGCAATTGACCAAGGAATATTGGAACTAGCAGAGTGCACTAATTGTGACACCGGAACACCACATTGCTGCCGAGCGTGGGTTCCCCTCAGGGGTGTTGCTACATCTGGAAAAGATCTGGGGCTACACTAATTTTGGGACTGTCGGGACCCGGGGCTAGCAGGCCTTTTGATTGTACCCCTTGAGCTTTTATCCGGGGCTACAACCAAGAGACCCAGGGCTATAGCCCCTTTACTCCCCCACCACTATCAACACCTCTGGACATGCCTGTGCCTCGCCAGTTCCCCTATCAGACGAGCCAGGTTTAGTAATGGGTATCGAGGGTACTAGAATCATATTATCCACTGGGGCCGCTAAAGAGATGCCCGAGCGGATGTCTTTGTTAGTACATGGGGCAGCGCGCCTGCTGAGGAATTGGAATCGGGATCTTTGGGCAAAGAGTCCACCCGCCCAGCACTTCCCACCTGTGTCGCTGGCATGGGGTACAAACTTTGTTCCACTCGAGTTGCCCAGGCATATCCTCCACTTCCTCACAGAGATGTTCGGTCAGTACACTTAAGTTCCAATCCGTGTACGCCAACCCCGGTGCCCCCTCTACATGCCTTCCTTCATCTAGCTTGCTGTTCGGCCTCACCGGTGTCTGGCCCTTGTTATTCCTACGAGCTGCTCCATTTATTTGTAAGTCCCTTTCCATTGTTGATGAAAGGTCTCCACCCACCTTTGGTGAAGTAGTCACTTCAGAAACACACGGGTCCTCATTCATGCAAGCAAGACGCATCCTTAGTCATCGCAAACTTTTCCTTGAACCCCTGTTTTTTAATCTGGTATTTTCCTTTACGTTTTTAGACTTCTTCAATGGATCACCAGCTTGCTTGGGCTTTACGCCCTCCTTTTCCGGAGCTGTATCTCTCCTACTTGTCGATAGAAAGGGCTGCTGACACCCTCTCACGTGAGACAGGTTTTCCTCAGCTGTCTCGGTGGGAGAGAGGAACACCCGTGGATGACTTCAGATAGGATCACCACTGTTGCCTGATTTCATAATGAGGTTTGAAGGATCCAGGCCATCTCGCTGTTATCCCGCCCGTTTGAACCCATCCCTTAAAAGGCAGCTCTAGGAACCCTGAGCAACAGCCACAGTCTCTAAGGATTTGGCAGATATGTAGCCCTCCAAAAAATGGAATTTAGACAAAACCATTGACAGTGAGAATCCCTGCGATTTAATATTGTCTTTTATAATTTCGTATAACTTGACTAAAGATGTAAGCACAAAATTCAGCACCATAGTCTTGAGAACCTACATTCAAAGAATTTGCAGGAATCGATGGAGTGCTCTTTCGGGGACGAAGGTTGATGTGGGTAGGCAGATGGCTCAAGTAACTTAGATTTTTCCAAAGCTTAAAGTGAAGGTGAACATGTGAATCTTGGCGGTCCCAGACCATTACCCTCAGGGGACTTCAAGGCGAAGTCGAATACCCGCTCCATCTCCAATTCCGGGACCGACGAACCGTCCGCCCCATAAACCAACTCTACGAATTCACTAGCTGCCTCCAGCCTGGACACATCCCCTAGCGGCCGAGAAGGTAAACATAACCCAACCTTACTAGTCGCTAACACAGTTCGTTCATTTCCCATATCTCTCCCGACTTCCATCATGGGAGTACATTTTCAATATGCAATTAGTTTCCGCAGGCCGCAAGTCGGAATCTTGTAGAGCGGGCACCTGCACCTACGATGCGGCTTGACTCCTCAATAAATGAGAATTAATTTGCCAAGCTAATCAAATGAGCTTACACAAAGAGTCAATTCCTTTACCTAGTGACCAATGTCCTCCCATTCCTCCTGCGCACAACTGCAACTATCTATTCTGCAGTACACTCACTGAGCAGCACTTAATAGCTCAGCTTAAACTGCAGGCAAAGTTAAATGACCACACTCAACTCATGCACAGCTCAATGGGCGTAGAGTAACCCCGCAGTCACTGCATTTGCCTCTATATTGGGGGGCAGGTCGCAATATTCGGGTTGCAGCTCGGTCAGGGATGCTGTTAAAGGCACAACCACGGCAAATACTTCCACCCCAGGGCCTGCTATCTTTCCCCTTATTATCACCGTCCGCCATCACCAACTGCAGCGAAAAATCAAGGATGACTCTGGCCACTGAGCTGCCAAAGTGCCGGCCCGACTCCTGTTGAAGAGCAGGCTAGCTGCACACCACCTGTAGCACTCTGGAGATGCTGTAAGCCTGTAAGCCAGGAGCTCCCGCCCTCACTCACGGCGCCTCCCTGTCAAGGGGGTTCTCCCCCCTCAGCCGCCCTGCATGCCTCTTCTGTTCCCTCCCATGTCTGTATCTGTGGCCCTAACTCTCCTTCACAACCTATGTGGTGGTTGGTCTCTGCCAGCAGCAGCTCCGTTCTCAGTCTCTGCTTCCACCTCCTGCATGCTGCCCAGACAGGCCTCCTGCATGTGACCAGCATTTGCTTCCAGGCCAGAGAGAGAGTTCGACACTGCCCTAGGCATAGAGCATGAGAGTAGGTCATGTTTTCTTACTGGTGTGACTACGCCAGACTGTCAGAATGTTCAGAATTCTGGCATAGTCCCTCACCATTTTCACCGTAGGTGGTCTGCTGGCTAGTGTTAACTTTAAAGAGCCCTGCTTTTCGAATCAGCCTTGCTTGGCGTATTAGAAAACGTAAAAGGGCAAATTCTAACATAAATGAAGTTCTAGAAATCCCTGCATGCAAGAAACATTGTCTAAAAAAACAAGGAGTGGCTAAAAGTGACCCCGATGACATGGGGCCAGTTGTGAGCTACGCAACTAGCCCCATCTATCATCAAGGTGACCCTGGTGTCCTTGATGACATGGGGCTAGTTGTGACTTATGCATCTGTCATCAAGGTGACCCTGATGACATGGGGCAAGTTGTGAGTTATGCATCTGTCATCAAGGTGACCCTGATGACATGGGGCTAGTTGTGAGTTATGCATCCATCATCAAGGTGACCCTGAAGACCCTGATGACATGGGGCTAGTTGTGAGTTATGCATCTATCATCAAGGTGACCCTGATGTCCTTGATGCCATGGGGCTAGTTGTGAGTTATGCATCTGTTGTCAAGGTGACCCTGATGACATGGGGCTAGTTGTGAGTTATGCATCCATCATCAAGGTGACCCTGATGACCCTGATGACATGGGCCTAGTTGTGAGTTATGCATCTATCATCAAGGTGACCCTGATGTCCTTGATGCCATGGGGCTAGTTGTGAGTTATGCATCTGTCATCAAGGTGACCCTGATGTCCTTGATGCCATGGGGCTAGTTGTGAGTTATGCATCTATCATCAAGGTGACCCTGATGACATTGGGCTGTGAGTTATGCATCTATCATCAAGGTGACCCTGATGACCCTGATGACATGGGCCTAGTTGCGAGTTATGCATCTATCATCAAGGTGAGCCTGATGCCCTTGATGCCATGGGGCTAGTTGTGAGTTATGCATCTGTCATCAAGGTGACCCGGATGTCCTTGATGCCATGGGGCTAGTTATGAGTTCTGCATCTATCATCAAGGTGACCCTGATGTCATTGATGCCATGGGGCTAGTTGTGAGTTATGCATGAGTTATGCATCTATCATCAAGGTGACCCTGATGTCCTTGATGCCATGGGGCTAGTTGTGAGTTATGCATCTATCATCAAGGTGACCCTGATGTCCTTGATGCCATGGGGCTAGTTGTGAGTTATGCATCTGTCATCAAGGTGACCCTGACGACATGGGGCTAGTTGTGAGTTATGCATCTATCATCACGGTGACCCTGAAGACCCTGATGCCATGGGGCTAGTTGTGAGTTATGCATCTGTCATCAAGGTGACCCTGATGACATGGGGCTAGTTGTGAGTTATGCATCTATCATCAAGGTGACCCTGATGGCCCTGATGACATGGGGCTAGTTGTGAGTTATGCATCTATCATCAAGGTGACCCTGATGTCCTTGATGCCATGGCGCTAGTTGTGAGTTATGCATCTATCATCAAGGTGACCCTGATGTCCTCGATGCCATGGGGCTAGTTGTGAGTTATGCATCTATCATCAAGGTGACCCAGATGACATGGGGCTAGTTGCGAGTTATGCATCTGTCATCAAGGTGACCCTGATGTCCTTGATGCCATGGGGCTAGTTGTGAGTTATGCATGAGTTATGCATCTATCATCAAGGTGACCCCGATGTCCTTGATGCCATGGGGCTAGTTGTGAGTTATGTATCTATCAAGGTGACCCTGATGTCCTTGATGCCATGGGGCTAGTTGTGAGTTATGCATCTATCACCAAGGTGACCCTGATGTCCTTGATGCCATGGGGCTAGTTGTGAGTTATGCATGAGTTATGCATCTATCATCAAGGTGACCCTGATGTCCTTGATGCCATGGGGCTAGTTGTGAGTTATGCATGAGTTATGCATCTATCATCAAGGTGACCCTGATGTTCTTGATGCCATGGGGCTAGTTGTGAGTTATGCATCTATAATCAAGGTGACCCTGATGTCCTTGATGCCATGGGGCTAGTTGCGAGTTATGCATGAGTTATGCATCTATCATCAAGGTGACCCTGATGACATTGGGCTAGTTGTGAGTTGTGCATTTATCAAGGTCAAGGGATTTGTACAGAGCTAGGCACAATAGCAAGAAAAAGTGGCAACTTAAGGTGCGCCAAGGCCACTTAATGTACACATTTTTTTAAAGGTATAAATAAAACACAATGTTGCAGTGTTCATGCCTTTGACAGACTCACTCATCTTTATCTAGACTTGGATGTCCAGATCCTACCTCACACTGAACCCCAACAAGAGAACATTCTTACTCCTGACCAAACTCAGCACACATCCCCAAATCCAGACGTGGCTGTATGCCGCGAACCTCAACTCCTTCACCCGGAAGGGGGCACCTCTACATGAAGACTCTTGGATTCCACTTAGACAGCCACGTCGCCTTCAAAACACACATACCGAGAAAAGTCACAAAGCATCTACCCCACCTGCAGAATATCAAGCCCCTCCTACCCTGTAGTACGAGATCTACTATAGGGGCCTTGTTCCTAGCTCACCAACCTACCCAAAACAATCCTAGCGCTTTTGAGAATGGTCCCCCACACTGCTACCCCCTCATCAAAGTTCTCCACATATATGATCACGTAACGCCCACACTCATCGAACTTCGCTGGCTACTCCTAGAAGCATACACCACCTTCAAAGCCAGCTGTATCGCAAACAAAGCTGCCGCCATGCACGCACCCTCCAACATGGCAGTCAAAATCACCATTTCTGGCGGTTAGCGCCTCATCAGAAGTTAGGAGTTGGCCAGACTAGAGAGCAGAAACGCTGCAGAGTAGGAGCCAGGAACTGAGCATTCTCGATGCACACCCTGAGATTCTGGAACCTCATACCATCAACTTCAGACTCGTTGACATCCTTCGGCAATTCAGAAAATTAATCAAGACCCTCCTCTTCAAGGATCACCGTCTTCACCCAGCATTACTTGTGACAACCACCCTTTAGAGCCTTAAATTCCCCACTCTCAGCACTGTTAAATGTTCCCCACTAACTGTAAGTGTTAACTATTATCTGCTACCCTAAATGGATACCCGCAATAAAAGCTATGCTGTGAGGACCATTCCGCCCCGTAACCATCCAATGTTTGCTGTAACGCCTACCGATGCACAGGACTCTGTTACTTCCCAAGCCCGGATTGCGCTTAACAAATACAAAAAAATAAAATAAACTCCTATTTTGGCTGCTAGCCTTCAATGACTCCCTGAAATTAACACCTGTTATTACAGCACTTAGAAGTGTGAGGGATCCTGCACTAAGCGCTATAGCTGAATCTGCCTTTAATCTCATGGTCACGGCTATGAATTCTGGGATGTCCACTCAGTCTTTCATCCTTCCGATCTTGTTAAGATGAGTACCATTGAGTTGAATGACAATAAACATCTGTTATCTGCCCACAGATACAGGACACCTCTGTGGGGGTGAACGTGCCCTCTACACATACATGTTAGGTGATGTTGTCATTGGTTGCATGACTCGTTTGCAGCAAACAAAGCTTGCACCAAATGGTAGAGCTTTACACAAGTACAGAGCTCTCATTTTGCCCCATGAACGGCGGGGGTAGGCCATCCGGTGCTGGTCTTACTCGTTGCATTCTGGTATTTGTAGTAAGTGTCAAGAGAGCAATGATTGTCAGGAGCTCCTTGCGGGTCACCTGAGGACTAGAATGCAGAGGAATATTTATTCCAGTGGTGTAACAACGTTTTGTTATGATATGATAGGTTGTTTATAAAGCGCTTAATACTCTGAGGTTTCTAAGGGCGGACCCGGGGATCGAACCTATCTTGCTCTGTGTCGTCTTGCTTCCAAGGCGAGCACGCTGCCCCTGAGCTATTCTCCCGAGACACCGTTGAGCGGATCGGGCTCTAACCAACTCCCCCCCCATAATTATGGGCTATGTTAACTTGACCTGGCTGACCTACAGAGCCGTGGCCAGACAGAGCAGGACACAGACCTTAAATGGTGCCTGGGCTTCGTTGTCAGCAAAGCAAAATTACCAACATAAAGCATTTCATTGTTTGCACTTGCATTCATTTTTAGGCAATTGAACTTGTGATTTGGGGTTAGTACTGGCCTGCCAGGGGAGCGATTGGAACGGTAGGGGGAGCTCATTCTGACAGCAGTCCTTAAGTGTGTGGTTTCAGACGTGAAGGGGAGAGCTAACTGCTTGTAACATTGAAGCGGCACCGGAAGAGTCTCATTAGAATGTGTAAAGACGTTAGATGCCCCCACAAAGTAAGCTTGCCCCTCCCGCACAGTCTATGAAGTTAGCGCCTCTCCCAACATTTGCAGAGTTAGCCTGCCCCACCTCCCATTTCCCCATACCGGTGCACCCCTGATATATTGCAGTGGAAGATGTGTTCTGGAAGCAGCGTCTATATTATGTGTTTCGCGTCCCCGGGTGCTTGCTCTGGGCTTGCAGTGGTTTTGGATCCGTTTCTCGAAAGATCAGCTGAACCTGCTTTGCTGTGGGCAAGTTGAGGGCTCTCGAGTAATGGACAGTTTGCCGCCTTCAGTCTTGGAAATAAAGTCCCCCTCGAGTGGTCAAGTTGCCCCCATGACAGGTGCGAGTCTTCAGCGCACTTCTGCTGCTTTTTCTTGCCATGACTCTGCCTGTAGTTTGTGTGATATGAACCTAGGACTACAGGTCCCAGAAGGCAGAGAGGGGTGTGAGCTACAGTGCCTAGACTGGCTGAACAGCTCATGCCTGACAGAGGACACGTTGCGGGCTCACTCCGGATGGCTATGTGCTTTTTCAGCGACCTCTTTCGATAGATACATGCAAAATGAAATATTAAAAAATATGGCTGTAGTCAGTTCTGGTGTTTCAATGGGTTAAAGCGCATCTTCTACTCTCAAGCTTTGGGGCACCGTAGAGCTCTCTCCCTTCACTGCCGCTATAAAAAGACCATCTTTGATGTCTTTCCCTTTGGAAATAGTTACAAATCAAAGTTCTATGTTTAATTGTTTACTGTTCATTTTATATTTTCATTTCCTGTTACAGAATATTGTATAGTTTGTTTGTATGGGTGTCCACTGTGTTTAATGGCGTCCTGCTTTTCCTTTTTGTTATGCTGTTTATACTTTTCTGAGTGCCTCGAAGCGCTCACGACGCGCCAGATTTGCGCTATAGACACTTTAAATAAAGGCATGCAATTGTACTTCGTCCAGTGCTTTTAGACATTCGGGCCACATAAGCAAGAGTCCCCACGACGCTTCGAGCAAATGTGCGGCTGTGCGTGTGTCCTGCTGCTGGCAAAGTCAAGCCTCCACTTTCCATCCAAAGCATCGCAGCGGAGCCTGCCCCATAACGGATGCTACTGGCCGCTGCTCGGCCCTCCGCCTCTGCGATTGGCTCCGCGGGACGCCAGTCATGGGAGTGTAGTCAAAACAAACCCCTTAGGTGTGGGCAGCTCCGTGCACTGTATAATTTCACAATTGCAGCTGAGGCGAGGTGCCATTGGTTGTGGGTCCGCGCCGGGCTGCCTGCTGACACGTTTTTCATCCCTCTGCCATGCCAGCCTAATTGCGCCAAGCCCAGGGAGCTCGCGCTCTACCCTGCTCGGGGAAAATGACTAAAGACACGAGCAGGCTCGACTTGAGCTTCCTGAACGAGGAGGAGGCGAGCGCCATCCTGGGGGTGCTGGAGAGAGACCAGCAGCTCCGGAGGAAGGACAGGGACCGAGTCAGGTACAGGGCAGGCGGGCGGCGCGCGCAGGTGCTGGGGGTGTGTGTGTGTGTGTGTGGGTGTGTGTGTGTGTGTGGGTGTGTGTGTAGCGTGCGTGTGTGTGTGTGTGTGTGTGTGTGTGGCGTGCGTGTTGGGTGGGTTTGTGTGCGCAGAGGCTGAGTCTGTGCGTGAGAAGTGCAGGGGGTGTCTATTGAGGGCAGCTTCGCGTGCTGTGCCTGCTGAGCACAGGGTGCGTTTTGTTGTGGGTGTTTGCACATGCTCTGAAAGACAGAGCACGTGCAGAGGGGGCCTGCAGCCCCCTCTCTCCCGGGCAGCAGTCCAGTTCCACTTTGTGGCAGCCTCTGGGAAGTTGCGAGTGTCACCGCCACGCTTCCTCGGTATTAGCAGTGATTTCAGTGCCATGCTGGAATTGTAAGTGGGTGGGAGGGGATGAGGGTACCTGCGCCAGGCCTGAGGATTCGCATAAGGTGTTCTTCAGTATGATGTGCCGTGTCAGTAGATTGTGCTATGTCTCACTGTTGCTATTACTGTGTTATACTGCAGCGCCATGTGCCTTATCCGTTGGGATTTTTTTTTTGCCTGCTTCAGTTGTGACTTTGAGCCTAGGTGACTTTCTCTACATGTGTGTGTGTGTATGTTATGCCGCACTGTGCGCACGCGCGTTTCTGCCGGCAGGCATGGACTCGGGTGAATTGTTTTGTGTCTTACTCTTGCTATACTATGGATGGATGTGATGTGGGCAAAGGGGACGTCTGTCAGGCGCGGAGAGCAGCTGTGCTGACAGGTTGTGAAGTGCGGAAGGGGGCGGGGACGGCAGTCCTGTCAGCGGGCTGTTGTGAGGAGACCGTGGACAGCATCTATGTTGACAGGTTGTGAGGTGGAACAGCAGTCCACTTGACGGGATGTTCTGTGGGGACAGCAGCCCTGTTGATAGTGTGTGAGGTGGCTGGTGGGCTGTTAGGGACAGCATGTTGACAGTTTGTGAGGTGGGGGCCAGGCTTGGACTGGCCTACAGGACGGTAGGCCCGTAGCCGAACCAAAAAAGCAAAATGCTAGTGTGGGACAGTTTTTTTCGGGTCAAAGTGGGCCACTTTTTTGCCCAATGTGGGCTAGTTGATCTGCTTTATGATGAACCACTATGCGGTTCATAGTTTTGACCAGTGTTGCTGAATAAATACTCTTTAAAATGCACAATTTACGTCACATTTTATTTAAAAACTCCCCCTTGGGTGCTATTTAAACAGTGTCACAAAAGGAATGAATTGCCATTCGCAAATGTGGGCCACTTTTTCATTGGTGCCCGAGACCATTTTATGCCCCAGCCCGACCCTGGTGGGGGCAGCAGCCCTGTTGATATGCTAGTGTGTGAGGTGGAGGCCGCAGGCCAGCAGCCCTGCTGAATGGCTGTTGGGTGGGAGGAGTGACGCCTCTTTTGAAGCAACAATCCTTGTGAAATTAGTCTGGGGAGAAAAAATGGGCATGTATAGTCTGAGTAGTGTGGGTTCACTTTGCTTCTCTTACCAGATCCCTACCTAAGTAATACATTACAGACAACTTATGTGTATGGAAAAGTTGTAGGCTGTAGGCATTTTATTTTCTTACAGAAAATACAACACAACAAAATAATTACACTGCCATGTGCTTTTGGGCACATTGTGTCCAGTTCCGAAGTTGCCCAAGGCTCCTCCTGAGTCCTTGTTACCCCTGAGCCTTCGTTCCTGGGCACATGCCGCCTACGACGTGTCTTGGACCGTGTACCGAAAGAGTACTCGGCGTTCTTGCTTCTGCCCGCTCCTTCTTTTTTGGACCGTGTACCGAAAGAGTACTCGGCGTTCCTTTCTTCTGCCTGCTCCTTCTTTTCTTGGACCGTGTACCGAAAGAGTACTCGGCGTTCTTACTTCTGCCCGCTCCTTCTTTTTTGGACCGTGTACCGAGAGAGTACTCAGCGTACTGGCTCCTGCCTGCACCCCTTCTTCTTCCGTTATTCTTGTAGGGTGGGTTGGGTGGCAAACGTTTTTCCTTCCCCTTCTCCAGGTACTAAGAGCCTACCCGAGAGAGGTGAGCTCTTACCTGGTTTGTGCCGCCTCTCCTTTTCCAGGCTTACTTATACCGCCCCCCGGCCTTTTGTTCCTTCCTGGGGGCGGCCGGGTTACCCCCCTGACCGCTTGCTGTTACAATTCGCACCTTCCCAGGTGCTGTTTCCTGCCCTTTCTGGGCTTTTGTTTCTTGTGGCGCCATTCGGACGCCCCTCCCTACGCTTTCGCGCTGTTTTCCCCCACCCCGCGCCTAAACTCCCAGACCCTCTATCGTCCCGCATTTCATGTGGCCCGGGCCTGGGTCATTGGCATGCCAGGGCTTCTTGGAAGCCAGTAGGGCTGGGGAAGCTGAATTACATGTAACCGAAGTGGAGCAGGGACGGGATAGGGGGCATATGCCTCCAATTTCCTGACTGGATAGGGGGCAGTTACACTACCCGTCCGGCGCCCCCCCTTTTAGTCTATCTCAAAGGGGGGCCCAGTGTCCGGCAGCACAGGGCAGCGGGGTTCGTGGGGGTTTCTTTTCACAAGTGCTTGTAATAAAGGAACTTAAACCGGTTTAGAAACGTAAGGCCACCATGCGTGGAACAGCACGCGTCACCCGCGAGAAGGGGTCAGTCAATCACTGTGCATTCGCTCCACACCAGGCCCCTCTGCCAATAAAATCATCATACATTGAACCAGACAGGATAGCATGCCATGAGATGTGGGCCTCACGCCAGAACAATGCCCAGTCAATGCCCCTCATTCCAGGGAACTCGCACACGCCCACCCAAGGATTCTTTGGCAAAGGATAAAAATGTCAAACATTGCAACTTGAGCTGTCGAGTGCAGTAGCCTCCGCACAAGTTCCAACATTATTCTTTAAGAAGGGCGACCTCTGCCATCTTCTTCTTAGAATAATGTTAGATTCAAATATAAATAAGAAATGTGTAAGGTTTCCATCCATCCACATCCCACATGGACATTTCCGGTCTAGTCCCATGCCATTTCCGGTCTAGTCCCATGCCATTTCCGGTCTAGTCCCATGCCATTTCCGGCCTAGTCCCATCCATGGAATTCTGTTACGCACCGGGAACACGTTTAGCCAGGTCATTAATATGATTCTCCCACACTCCTGAGGTCTTAACTTTGTAATTAAGTTTCGGGGGACCATCTCGGTACATGACTGCCTATGCATTTCAGAGACGGGAGCATGACGGGCGCTTCTGGGTGTTTGCCCACTCTTCTTTTTCAGCGCACTTTATCATCAGCCTTTTGCGTTGCCCCTGTGGCACTGCTCTTAGAGGCTCTGACTTGCCCAGCCCCCATTTTTCCACGAGAACCGCCGAGATTTGCCCTGGATCATGGTGCTGCAGGACGTGCTTTCAGGGCATTCTCTATATCGGGGTTCTTTGATGAGTCCAAGTGTGCTTTCATACAACACAGAGCCAAACGAGAGCGTAGGAGAAGTAGGGGCTCATTCCAGTGAAAAGCGGTGACCCCAACCCTGATCAATCGAGAGGTCCCCAGGCTTTCTCTATTCTCCCACGGAATGGCTGCTTCTCCTACCCCTAGGCCTGACAGCCTACACTGGGAACCCCCAGCGCGCGTCTTCATGCATCACCAGCGGTAGCTGAGGGCAGCCTCTCTAGTTTCCGTAAGAACGCATTTTGCAGAGTTTCTATATAGGAAGAGAAGCCCCACAGCTTGCTTCCATACAATGCTGCTATGCAGTGGTCGAAGTGAGCGGGAACGATCGGCAGTGACGTTCCACAACTTTTTTTTTTTTTACTGTTAACAGTTCCACAACTTTTTTCACACTTCTCCACTTTAACACCCAATAGGAGTTCCAGTTAAAATTAGATACATTTCAACTCAATTGGCTGCCAGCCAGCATTGCAACCCTTGACAAATGTGGTGCACGTTGATTCCTTCCTGCCTACTCCCTACCTTGCCAGGGTCACAGCACCACGACTTTTTTTGCTACACTTCTACCGCTGCGGCTATGCCAGTCTTGAGTTTCAACGCGTCGAGGCCCCTATCCAGCCTTTTCCCCACCGTTGGAGACCCTTGAAACTTGCATCCGACTGCTTAGCCAACACCTCCCCTCCTTCCTTCGAAAATACTAGCCCCAGGTGTCTGTATGTTGCAACCACCTGATTAATACACCACATGCCCCCAGGCCTACCTTTCCCAAAACCCACAATCTTTGTTTTAGATAAGTTTAATGAGCGGCTGGTGTCCCTGAAGAAGGCGTCTGTGTATATCAGCCTCTGCTGTAGCCCCCCGCTGTGCTGAGATCTATCGGAGCTGTATCCTCGGCATATAACGGGGCCCTATATTCAACCCTGTTTGGATTTGCCGGGTTAGAGTCAGATAAAAACAATGAGAATAAAAGTGGAGTTAACGGGCATCCCGGCCTGACTCCTCTGCTTGTGCTGATATCTTCGGAGTATTTGTTTGCTTTGCCCCCTCGCGGTGGATCGCCATGGAGGTGTCCTAATAGAGCAGTCGAACCATCTGTAGTAATGCTACAGGTGCACCGCTCTGGGCTAGCTTCCGCCATAAGAGATTCCTGTAGATGGGATGAAATGCTTTAGCTCGACAGAGGTAGGCTACATATACTCGGCTACCTCTGACCTTCCTCTATTTCTCCACAATAGTTTGCAATATGAGGCATTGATCCACTGCAGAGAAACCTTTCCTAATGGCTGTCGGGTAACTTATTATTATTATTATCCAAGGCCCAGATCCGCAGCCTAGAGGCCAGACAACTGGTGAATAGGGGGGGGGGGTCAGGTGCGGTGGAGCAGTGCGGGTAGGGCCTGTCCCCCACCCACCTTTCAAATCATTGAGGCATTATTCGTGTTTTCAGGCTTACTGAGGCGAGGTCCTCTTCCCAGTCCCTTGCAGGCCCTCATTTCTCTGCATGCATGAGAATGCGGCTGATAGCCCTGGTGGGATGGGGGCCGGGGGGAGATGGGTAGTGGGGGGGGGCCAACACCAATCTGTCAAAGACTCCCACGGAGGGAACACTCCCCAGGTGCAGTGAAAACATAAACATCTGTTTGAAAATCGATGGGTGGGTGTGCAAACCTTGTTTGTTAGTGCTGCTGGAGCGTGGTTGGAACCATTTGCTTCCCTGATTGTAGGTTGAAGGAAGTTTGCAACACTTGGTTTGTGTTCACATATAAGGTGTTATTGCTGGTTAGAGAAGAGATTCAGTTGGCCTAGCATGATGCGCTAGGTGCATGTGAGAAAAAAGCCAACGCGTGTTTTGACCAAAGTCTTTGTCAAGGCAGAGGGCAAGTGGTAGGTGGTCCTTGTAGGGATGTTGCGGGCTTTGTAGTGCGAGCAGTGGCGGTTCCTGATAGCCGACTGAGTAGCCAATCTGTGTAAACGCTGGATGGCAGTCCGTTGTTCGGCGATGTGTTATCCGACCGAATCGCTGAACAGAGGACCGTCGAAACACGTCTTGGCTTTTTTCTCACATGCACCTAGCGCATCATGCTAGGCCAACTGAATCTCTTCTCTAACCAGTAAAAAAAACCTTATATGTGAACACAAACCAAGTGTTGCAAAGTTCTTTCAACCTACAATCAGGGAAGCAAATGGTTCCAACCACGCTCCCGCGTCACTAAGAAACAAGGTTTGCACACCCACGCATACGTCATACCATTGGGATCTTTGTGAGTTTCGGTCCGCAGGCAAACCATGTTATAGGCTGCAGGACATATCAGACTAACCAATTAAACCAATTGATAGCACAGGGGTCCACTTTTTCTCTAAACTCCAGACAACCCTACCTGTTTGAAATTGACTTTAAGGGTTGTGTTGCCCATTAACCACATAAAACGGAAATCGGTGGGGTTGAACAGTCTTTCTAAAACGGACACACTGTATTTTAAACATTACGTCGAACTCTGTCCGTGCTGACGGCTGCACACAGATGTGCAGCAATAGGGAGATGGGGTGCAGTGGCTGAAGATGCGCAAGGCCCATGTCATGATTATGTCTGGGGGACCCTTGTCTCCAGCTGGGAACCCCCTATCCGCCAATGTAAGCAACTAAAAGTCTTTGATGTGGGGGTAGCTTAAGGTGTTCAAAAGCAAAATTGCAGTGGTAAAATACTATGGATTTGTTTGGGGGTGGTGGTCGACGAGCAGTTTCAATTGGCGCAATGTTGTATCACCGATGCGTGCATCTGATTGGGCAATCAATATATACTGAGAGATGGGACGACTCCTTGGAAAGGATCTGTTCTCGAACATTTCAGGACATGTGTATCTTTCTGGCTCCATCACGGGTCTCCGTCATCAACATAATGCACACAGTGCCGCTTCCTGAGTGGATAAGGGCATTGCCCATGTCCCCAGATTGTGCCCGGATTCTGGGGCAACACCCTAGACAACACAGATCAGTAGATATTGATCAAGGGCATGTGTATGGTCCACTGCACAGCAGAACAATGAAAGGCAAATAGCAATGGCACTGAATGCCTAAGTGACCATTTACGAACCGCTATTAAGCGCCCAGTGTTAGTCATTGGGCAAGTGTGGGGCCCATTCCAATGAAAAGCAGTGACCCCCCAACCCTGATCAATCGAGAGGTCCCCAGGCCGCCTCTATTCACCCATGGAATGTCTGCTTCTCCTAGTCCTCTGATTGCTTGCACCAGCATTACCCGCACTCCAGAGACACGCACCTATGAGAAGTTCTAAATATAGTAAATGACTCCATATCTTTTGGGACTATGTCCGAGTCCTGGCATTTCCTTTCTTCATCAATTGCATCATGGAACTTGTAGTCTTGAGTCAGTTCAATTGAATCAAATGGTTTAAAGTAAAAGCAAAGCCCAAAACTGCAGCACAATGATATGATAGTTTATTTATATAGCGCCTATAAACAATGTGTTTCAAAGCGCTTCAAGGCAAGGGAGGGAACAAGGGAAATACAATGAAATTCTTACAGGCCATGAATAGTAAGGATGTGAAATTAACTCTTTTACTTGGCCTGGCTGACATTTCAGAAAGTGCAAAAGGAAGGGAGGGGGAGATTGGGAAGGAATGGAAGCCCTTGGTGACGTCATACGCTAACCTTATCCTTTCCCTTAGTAACCGCGGATTAAGGACGGTTTACACCTAAATCCAACTTGTCCCATTAGGCCGAGAAAAAATTGAGGCGCCTCCCTGGCAAGCCCAGGGCGGAGGGTGACTCAGCTGCATCCGAGGTTGTGGGCGATGTCAGGCGGACCATCCCCAGGCGTGACCTTTACCTCTCCCAAGAAGTTCACCCGTCCAGAAGCGCCAGCTCTGCGGCGGTGCCAAGTCCCCAGGCGGGGCGTGTGCAGGCCGCCGTGACAACACCTGGTCCCGGCGGACCCGTCACACAGCTGCTGCCGCCGGTCCGCAGCCTTCATCCCAGCAGGTGCCGAGGCTTCACGCGCAGTGGTGGTTTGCACACGAGTTGCTTGCGCGTGTTCAGTGCAATTTGGGGCGCCACCCCAGTGTGCCCGACCCTTGCATCGCCTTGATGTGAGTCACAGCAGGGCCCTGCAGCACGATCACAGCCATGCAGGGTTCTTTCCTACACCGCGCGCAAGTCTGTGCAGATGGCACATGCTCTGGAAAGATGAGCCGTGCTCCGTTTCTGGCGCACCCAGCCTGTAAGGATGTTTACAACAACCTGCTACCATATGTTTGCAGGGAAGGGACTTTCTGCTGGCGCACGTGGCTTCATTTCGTGATAACCCTAGGGTGGCGCGAGGAATGTCACCCGACCCCTGACCTCTTACGGACGCCCGGAAGTGATGGCACAGGCAGCCATAGAAACGCCAGACATACTTACTTTCAAACGAGCACTGAATGGATTGATCCATTGGGGATGTATCCTGGTCTTAAATCATTGAAACTTCATTTCCATTTAACTTGAGGCGCTCAGAGACTCTCTGGGCAGGGCCGGCCCTGTTTAAAGTTTCAATACATCTATAAATATGAGGTGTGCTGCATGGCCTCCTCCTTAGAGGCTGAGATGGGAGATCGGGGGAGTTGAGGCAACAAGGGAGGTAATCCCCACTTTGCTCGATTTACAAACGGGTTGAACCCCACTTTGTCGTATGATTTACTACAAAACAGATAGATGGTGGGTTGGGGTTCAGTACATAGAAGTGGGGGTAAGGGCCGAAGAGAGCGGGGGTTTCGAAGAGCCTCCCCACACATTTTGCTTTAAAAAAGTAGCCAAGAAAATACTGCAACATGGATGCTGAAGGGAAGCCAAGACTGAAGAGGCAGAAAACAGCCAAGTGTTTTAGTCAACTAATCGAAATGCTGCTTCATTAAATAAGTGATGTTTAATGCCTGTTAGGATATTTACTTGTGATTTGCTTGTGATGTTATGTATGACTTGTAAATAATGTTATGGAATTTTATGACATTTGATATCTTTTGAATTTCTTTTTTATATATTTCTGATATTTTGTGTAAAGTTTTATACTGCAACACAAAATAAATAAATGAAATGCTGCTTCTGGTTCTCAAGAAAAGGGAGGGGATAGAGGCCTCCCCTAGGAAGCAGGCCGTGGTGAAAGGAGGATTAGATCTTGGGGTCAGGTGAGTCGTTGAGTCAGGTGGCCCATCCAGTCCCAAGAGGCCGGTGAGGATGTTCGTGGCCAGGCATGCCACTCAAAGTGGCACGACTCAGAGAAAAAAAGGATGGTCGAGTTCTTTGAGAACTTTCAAGTTGTCTTCTTGCTGCTTCAGTGCAGTACGCGCCTGTTGCAGCCAAGCCCAGTGCCAACCCGCCCTAGTGGGTCCAATTCAGTGCAGACTGGCCTATTTTGCCTTCAGGGGCAGACCTTGGAGTCTGCTGATGGGTCCAGTACTGGGTCAGTTTCCTCAAGTAAAGTAGCCCTCAGGAGCGGTGTACTCTGGGTCCTGAGCAAAGTTTCGAGGGCCCGCGTGTTGCTATACAGATTTAATGAATGGGAAAATGGGTGGATTGGTTTCTTTAGGCCCTGACCTAGTCTTGTAGCCCAGTTCTGGACCAAGGCCAATTCACATGCTCTAACAATAGTCCTGGCGTAACGGGTCCTAGACCCGCTCGCATGTGTAGCCGCAGATGAGAAGTGGTAGGAGTTTGGGTACCATAACCAGATGGAAGTGTGCACTTTAGTGATTTTAAGGCCTCATCATGATCGAACACAACACTCCCATTTCGTGACTTAGTAACGGGTTCTGGTGGGTTACCCGTGGGTTACCCGTTGTCGTGGCTGGAAGAAGGTGAGGACACTGAGTTAGTTTTCCTTCAGATAGTACCTCAGGTGTGGGGCCGTTGAGCAAAATCTGTGCAGCTACACCCACTCGTGGATCTGGGTGATGCATACCATGATGCCTACATTATTACATGATCTGGGAAGGCGTCTGGATGGTCAGTGAGGCCAGAGGATGCCTCTGCATCTTAAACAGCAGAGGTGACCTTGCGGATCCCAGGGAAACGCGCATAGCTGGGTAGAAGAGATGGAAGGGGCAGCATGGTGACCTTGCGGATCCCAGGGAAGCGCACATAGTTGGGTAGCAGAGATGGAAGGGGCAGCATGGTGACCTTGCGGATCCCAGGGAAGCGCACATAGTTGGGTAGCAGAGCAGAGATGGAAGGGGCAGCATGGTGACTTTGCGGATCCCAGGGAAACACACATAGTTGGGTAGCAGAGATGTAAGGGGCAGCATGGTGACCTTGCAGATCCCAGGGAAATGCACATAGCTGGGTAGCAGAGATGTAAGGGGCAGCATGGTAACCTTGCAGATCCCAGGGAAGCACACATAGCTGGGTAGCAGAGATGGAAGGGGGAGCACGGTGACCTTGCGGATCCCAGGGAAGCGCACATAGTTGGGTAGCAGAGATATAAGGGGTAGCATGGTGATCTTGCGGATCCTAGGGAAACACACATAGTTGGGTAGCAGAGATGTAAGGGGCAGCACGGTGACCTTGCGGATCCCAGGGAAACACACATAGTTGGGTAGCAGAGATGTAAGGGGCAGCATGGTGACCTTGCAGATCCCAGGGAAATGCATAGTTGGGTAGCAGAGATGGAAGGGGCAGCATGGTGACCTTGCAGATCCCAGGGAAACATATAGTTGGGTAGCAGAGATGGAAGGGCCAGCAAAGGTGACTTTGCGGATCCCAGGGAAATACACATAGTTGGGTAGCAGAGATGTAAGGGGCAGCATTTCATTGATGTGGAAGGCTCTGGTTGCTCATGCATCCCAAGCAATATAGACCACATCACTCCGGCCCCCATCGACCGTCACTGGATCCCACTGCACCTTCAGGTCTTGCTGCATCATCTATAAGGCAGTCGCCCTCATGTCACCCAGCTACCTCGCTGAGAAACTCAGCATCTCTGGCAGACAGCGCACCACCAGAAGCCAGGACACGTGCGGTCTTCAAATCCGCTGCTGCAAAAAGGAAAGAACCAGAAAACAAGCCTTCTCTGCCTAAGCCCCAAGACTATGGAACCTCCTCCCTGTCAGCATCAGACTCGCCCCCCACGCTCCTACAATTCAGAAAAGAACTCAAGCCCCACCTCTTCAAGGAGCCTCTCCTCCTCAACACCTAGACCATCACGTCGCCCAACGCGCCTCCTGATTCCTACTCATTAGACGCTGCCTGCCCCTCTGCTGCTCACCACCCGGTACAGCTGTACCCCTCCTCTGTGCCTCTCTGTATTCTACCCCCGCTGTATACTAGTTCTGTTACCTCCGTAAAGCGCTCCGTTATGCATCTGTACAGTTGCATACCTCCGTAAAGCGCTCCGTTATGCATCTGTACAGTTGCATACCTCTGTAAAGCGCTCCGTTATGTATCTGTATTGTTGTATACCTCCATAAAGCGCTCTGTTGCTTCTTGAGGCTAGGTCCACACTCAACAAACACCATAATAATGATAATGATAAATGAAAGAGCGTTGGCCCTCAGCCCCATCTTGCCTTGAAGTTCCTGTCGGAAGATCGCCTGATCTAGCGTGCAGCCTGAAGCTTGAAACAGTGCATGGACGAGGGATCCGTTTTCACTGTAGGTTTGTAGTCGCTAGGTTAATACCCTCCCCAAGATGTATGCTTCCAACGGGAGCTTGGACAAGGGGCTGTGATTGAACGGGTCATTTATATCCAGAGTTGCAAATCAGTCTACTCAGCTTTGAAGCAGAAATTTGGAGATTGCTAGCCGCCCCGCATCCCCACCCAACCCTCCTAAGGCAGGCTTTTAAAAAAAATGCATACATCTGCATGGAATCATGAGGGGGGGGGGAACCTAAAGGCCTTCCCTGCTGGCAGGGCTGCAGGGAGGGATGGAGGCTTATTGAGGACATACGAACCCCATTGTTGCAGTTGATCACCCTGTATTCTTACACGTAGACAGGAGCAGGTGAATGCCCGGCTGCTAAATATTCATGAGGAAGCGTGCCGTGGCACACATGCACTGGCGAGCCTGCCCCCTGCAAATGCCCACGCACAGGCAGTGAAAGCACAATGTGCACATTTTCCACAAATTAAGCCGATATGCTCACATGTTTTATCGCATGTTTCTAATTGCATTGATCTTGAGCCGACATTTCCAAATATTTCAGGACTATCTAAATGTAGTTATTGTTTTTTTTTGTTGTTAAAATACTCCATGCCTACCCCACCAATTAATTGTAACAAGCAATGGCAATGGCAAAAGTTTGGGGTTTTTTTGGGCATGGGAAAGGCATTTTCCAGGCACTGCCATAGTGGTTTTTACTGGCCATCGGTGGTAGCTGCTGCAAAAGGTTGTGAGTACTGGGCATGTAATAGCGGTGCTTGACACATGCCTAATACTTATACACAAGTTAAAACGGTTGGCTTTGCCAATGCCTGTTTATAACAGGACATGTGAAGGACATGAGCAGTGCATATCAGTTGAGTGGCTGAGGCTGACCTGGTTAAGCCATGTTTATTTCATCCGATGAGGAACTGGTTGACGCCACAGATACAACGCTTAGTAGGCACATGTTTTATTACTGTAAGGAAGCCTTGCAGAATAATGTCCAGTTATATCAGGGGTCTGCAATCCTTGGATCTCCAGGTGTTTTGGACTACAACTCTGAGCAGCCCATCCAACATAGTGAATGGTGAGGTATCATGGGAACTGTTTGCCAAAACATCTGGAGAGCCGCAGGTTGCGACCGGGATATCATGCTGTAGCAATGGGGCTGCAACCACCACATGTCTCAACTACTGTAAATCATTACAAGACAGTCTACTATAAAAGCTCATCAACAACCACCGGAAATGACACCATACTGCCCAGTCAGTTGGCCACGGGACACGGTGGTAAGAGGAGAGCCTACCACACTCGGTAGAAGATGTCTCCGCTGGCGGCAAGCATAGCAAAGAACGCCATGTAAGGGCTTGAGTCGGGTATGCAGGCGCCGCACCCACGCAAAACCTGTACATCTCATTCAAGCATTTGAAGGACACACGGCAGTTAAGGAGCTACTGTTCAAATGTGACCGTGATCTCCTGGTCCCCAATATGCATTTTATGAAAACGAGGCCAGAGATTTTTTTGTGTGAGCACCCAAGCAATGGAATAAGCTATCAAGGCTGGCATTGGCTCTGGCAGCGCCGGGGCGAGAAAAGAAAGTGTGGTGCCTCTCCCTGTCCCTCCCCCTCATGGTGGGGGGAGGGTGGACACCTATCAACGGCGCTCTGTTTAGGTGATTAAATTCCAGCTCCTGTGATGGAGCGGGGAGTTAATCACTTCAATAGAGCACCAATCCTAAACCAGCAAGCAAGAGCCTTTCAAAGGCTGCCAATGCTAGTTTAGCACCGGCGGCTCTATTGTAATGAAATGAACCCCGCTCCCGTGCTGGAGCAGGGAGCTAATCACTTCAATAGAGCACTGATGCTAAACCAGCCTTTCAAAGGCTGCCCCATGCTAGTTTAGCATCAGCGCCCTATTGTAATGAAAAGAACCCCACTCCCGTACTGGAGCAGGGAGCTAATCACTTCAATAGAGCACTGATGCTAAACCAGCCTTCCAAAGGCTGCCCCATGCTAGTTTAGCATCAGCGCCCTATTGTAATGAAAAGAACCCCACTCCCGTAATGGAGCAGGGAGCTAATCACTTCAATAGAGCACTGATGCTAAACCAGCCTTTCAAAGGCTGCCCCATGCTAGTTTAGCATCTGCGCTCTATTGTAATGAAAAGAGCCCCACTCCCGAGCACAAAAGCGGGGCGCATTTCCTTTTAATAGAGTGCCTTCCTCCGTCACGCCAGCTCGGTGGAGCCCTTGATGACTCCCCAACCTAGCATGGCAGGAGGGCTAATGTGGTGCCCCGGTTAGCTGCCCAGGTTGCCCGGGCCTAAAGCCGGCCCTGTAAGCTATCCTCTACTTTGCCAAAAGCTGCTATTCAATCTAGAACCTAGAAGTAATGTATCTGGAAAAGCTGCCTGATGCTGCTGTCCCTCCAGAGATCTTGGGTAATGTAAGACTTGGAGGTTCTCTGGGCCAACACTTCCCTGATTGAAGGCTGTTGTTTTTAGGCGGCAATACTTATTAGGGTTCAATTTCACCCCTAAAAGTCTTGCGGTCTTAGTGGATCAACCAAAAGTGGCCCCCATTGATATTCTACCACATTTGGTTTATGGGGGTCAGCCTTGCATACTCCCCGTTTCCACCTTACACGCTCCACTCCCCAAACCCTTTTTTAACACCCCGGCCTCTGCCCAGCCCACATCTACCGCAATAAAATTCAGTGAAACGTCCCAAACCCAAGGGCGGTGAAGCTTCCGCCTGGAACAGGGGGGAAGCTGTTCTGTGTAGCACTCGCTGGGTTTTATCCTGCCCTGAGCAGGACTTTTTCTAAATGTCTGGAGCGCATGGCTATAATTATTGTTATCATGTGGGAAGGCCTGCAACTTGTAAAAGTAATAATTATTATACTTATATGACTGTGCCTACAAATCAGACATGTCATTGACGCTGTCGTGGAAGGCACTTAAACGCTAAGAAAACATTACAAAACAAATAAGACGGAAACGAGTTCTGTATTGCGATTTTGCCTGGTTTCTGGTTTATCTGGTGGCAATGCATTTTCATTGAAGCGGTTTAAACATAGACAGTGGGAACAGAAAGCGACTCCGCCTATCTCTGCTGGTCCTTTCGCTGGTTTCTTGGCGCTTCTTCTTAGCCTCGGGTAGCTTAAATCTGGCACTGCTCAGTAAATATAGACATTTGTATGGTGCACTGGTGCGGAGCTAACCTCCCCGAGGCACTGATTATTCTCAGTTGCCTAAATGCCAGCTGCTTACACCCCTTAGCATGCCATTCAAAAAATGTACAATTTCTCTCTTCCTTCTGGTGTAGGAGTCTGCGACCCTTGGCTCTCCCGAGGCTTTGAACTACAACTCCCATCAGCCCAATCCGCTATTGTCATTGGTGAGGGATCATGGGGTATTCACACACAAGTGGATGAGGAACCGACACATATAAAAAACTCCAATTGTTCACATATCTTCTACCACTTGTAGTCTTCATCTCACCTAAAGTACACAAGGGAAGAGCTAACTCTCCCTGAAGAGAGTGCTTCTCCCTAGAGGACGGTGATGTGCCGCCTATCTACAAAAGGGGATAGAAAAAGAAAAAAACCCATGAGTGCTTATATACACCCTACATACACAGCCTGCATTTCATATGTAACATTTAGCAGACTAATAGCCTGGAGGGTGTCCCTTTGAGAGCAAACTTTATGATATGGCATTTATAATGCGCTAATACAAGTGTTTCAAGGCGCGACCAGGCAAGGGAGGGTGAAAAGAGTGAAGACAGACAGCGATCCTAGTAGGCCAGGTGTCATTCAGATCGTTCAAGTGCATGGCAAAGGGGAAGGGGGAAACTACAGGGGGAAGAGGGAGGGGACAATGCAGTACATGTTATAATAGAATAAATAACAATAAGTAAAGTAAGGCCAATAAGTGGCAAGTGCAAGGGTAAGTGCAGGCATCAGGTGTCAAGTGCTGGTAGTGGGACTGCAGGGATACAGAAAACAGTCCTCAAGTGCGGAGGTTGCCAGGAAGGCAGTGCAGCTGCGCGACTGGTGGGGGAGGGGACCTGGGCCTGAGATCAGAGGGTGGCCAGGTAACCAGTGCAGTTTCAGTGTCAGCCAGGAAGTCAGCAGGGGAGAGGAGGAGAAAAAGCAGAAGCAAAGAGAAAGGTTTTGAGGTGTTTCTGGAATCTATGCTAGATTTCAAAGTAAGATAGAGAAATGGGAAAGTATGAGACCACCAACAAGTTCATAAAGTGCTTGGAACACAGAACGTATTACATTTATTTTAAAAAAAGGAACCAGAATGAGGCATTTTACTTTATTCATCCTCAGTTCTAGTCTCTTATGGGGTGAACAGACCCCAATGAAAAAAGGAAAAACCACCAGTCTCCCAAACTCAACTGTGAGGGTATCTCACTAGCCACTGCTACTGAGATTCTCCACTCGGGGATCATGGGGGCCATGGTAACATCTGGAGAGCTTGGAAGCGAGATTGGAGCCGTGCCTGTGCGCCCACGTGTGGTTCATGGGCAGTGAGAGATTAGGTCACGCCTTAAGTGGAGGGTGGATACAGGCAGGGTGGCCAGAGAACTTCATGTCACCAGGACACCAATTTCCCAATTCTGGCAACTGCTTTCTTAAATCGCATGAGCAAACTGTTCTCCAGTACCTGATACAGATCAGTCGTGCCCTTGCCTTGAAAGCACCCGGTGGCATGCGGTCACCTGGGTGTGACCGGGAATAGGGGTTCCCACTAAATGGTTGAGTGTGCCCCACTCAGGCAGGAAGATGCCTCTCCGGTTTGAGGCATTCCCCTAATGGACAGGGCTGGGAAGAGCACAGTATGGGAGACACATGCCTACCTGGCACCAGGGCCCTCCACTACGTATAAAAGCATTTTGACAAAGTTAAGTGCTCCGTTGCTTCTCAAAGCTAGGTCCGCGCTCAATAAATACCACATCAATAATACTAATAATAAAAAGCAACAAGCACGTGCTCGTCTACCAAAGCAACAAGTCGGGATTAATTTATTAACACAGAGGCAAAGGAACACCTTTTCCACATACGTCACACCTGGTTTTTGGGTAAAACCCTGCACGGGGTTTGTGTGCTGTCTGCTCTCGTAGAGGGTGCCCTGCCACACTTTAGGAAGCTGGTCCGATAGCACAGCGAGTTGAGCGCTCGCTTTGACATCTATGCAGATCCTGCTGACGCAGGTTCGAATCCCGGCAGGGCCAAACTCAGCCTTTCATCCTTCCGAGGATGATAAATGAGCGCCACACACCGTGGGTAATAATAAGCAGCGCTCAGATACCTGAGGGTTTGTAGCGCTATATAAATTATTATTATTAGGCCACCTTGCGCCTCAGCTTGAATTTGTCAATTTCACTACACTATTTTCGACTCCGCGACCTCCCACTTTGCCAGCTAGTTATTTCACGTATCTTTCCGTTTGATTCCGATCGGCTCATTTGCTGGTGGTTTGTTGTGGGCCCTTGCGACCGGCAGGTCACATCACTGAACAGTGCGCGTTTTAAGGCTGGTGGTGGCCAAAGCCAGTGTGAACCTTTAGGCAGTTAGAAGTACTCACAATTAGATGTCAAGGGGGGCAGTGAGAGTGATCCCTGAGAGCAAACAGTTACATTGGATAGGACTGGTGCAGTAGTTTTCTGTCCACCAAAGTTGCATGGGCAAAGCGTTGTAGAGGGTACAGCCTTGAGCTGAGGACCATGGACCACGCAGGAGTTGTTGCGCAGTGTCTGGATGTAGCTCAAAGAGACATCAGATGATCTTGGGGACGGCTGCAAGCGAGACATCTTGATGTCATTTCGGGGATAATGCGGACCTCTAATGTTTCATAGGAAAAGTAAAGGGCCTCGAATTTTATCCAAGAGGAGACCAGAAGATTGTGAAGTTATGACTCTCTTTGCCCCATAACAGAAAAGGTTCGCTATTGGCTACCATCCTGGTACAATAATCCTGTGTTAAGTAGGTTATCACTTTTATTGGACCAACATACATGCCAACCCTCCCGATTTAGGAGGGAGACTCTTGAAAAATACTGCAATATTTCCTGTTTTCCTAACTAAAATAATTCGATCCCCAAAGCAGCCTATGGGACAATTCATTTCTGCTTCTTTCTGTGACAAAATGTCCCCCCCAGGTGCTTCAGAATGTTGGTATACATGGACCAACAAAGTGCCAATATGGGGTGACAAATGGTCACCTAGGTTGAAGTTACATAAATTGCACTAGCTAGAACATTTTATTACCATTAAAAAAAAAAAAACCTTTTCTGCTCCCGATTGTTTAACTCACAGCTCACGTTTCTGTCACCCTGACTAGAGGAAACCGTTTTTTTTCAGTATCTGTTGAAGCAAAGTAAGTTGAGCGCACAACTTCATAAAGATAACACCCAGAAGAAATAGATGGAGAAATTGAAGACATAGTTGTATTGGTGAAGAGCACACAGAGAAGATGAGAGTAGATGCATCTGTGTGAAGAGGTTGGCGCGTATGAAAAGGAAGATGGGGGAATTACTTTAGGAGACGACGCAGTGCAAGAAGCACACCACAAAAGTTCATCCAATCAGAGAAGCTGCAAAAATGCCACCCGGGACGGGGAAGGTTCTAGACTCTTAAGTGAGATGCCACCTGGGTTCCTCTCTCCATCCTGGCAGTTGAACCAGTCTGGTACTTGCCCCCTGCTGTTGGCGCACTAGGCAGCTGTGTAGAGTTACTCTGCAGTAGAGCAAGGCGGACCAGCATGGTTCAGTCGAAGACAACTGTTGAGAGAGTTGGCATTCGGTGTATGGTGGCATTGTGGATTGGGTATGTTGCCACAGGATATGTGTGCATGTCATCAAGAGAAAAGCCTGCGATTAGAACTGAGTACCAGTGATGTTACCGAATAGAAAATAGATAAGTTTGGATTTTTCTTTAAAATGAGGGCCTGAAGAACAAGAGTTGTGGGAGGAAATAACAGAGGTTTGAATCCCGGATCTGCACTTAGAAACCAAACTCAAGTATGGTATTAGGTGGGTTCTCAAAAAAAACAATTAAATAAATAAATTGAAATGATAAAGTTCTCAAGAGAAAAATACCTTTACAATGCTGTATTTACGATCAAAAGAAAATCGGTCAATGTAAATCAGTCCTTTTCTCTTGAGACCTTTAAAATTAGGTCTTCTCACATAGAACCCTGGATAGGCCTGCAAGTGTTATTACTAAGCATTTGTGTTAGATTTACTGGCTTAATTACAGTTGCATGTGCGCTACTGGTGTAATAAAAATGTCTTAATCAAGTAAGCCTGCAGCCACTAAATGTATAAGCACCAAAGTCCTTTAAAATGAAGCACTGGCAAAGCCAAACACTTTGGCTTGTATCTAGGTAGTAGATAGGCACACGCTCCACTATCACATGCCCAGGTAATCACACAATGTTTCATCTGTTGCCATCTCGTGGCCACGTAGTACCATTATGACAGTTCCGGGCAAATGCCTATCCCATGTGTACACAAATGCCCAAACTATTGACTTTGTCAATGCGTGTTTAATCTAGTGGCAGAGTAGAAACATTTGACGGACCTATACCATAGAAGGCTGCACACACCGAGGTTTCTCCGAGTCAATCCATACCTGCTACACCTTATTTGCAATCTGTATCATACAGAAGCGTGGCCAATTGCATCAACGTAGGAGCCAGACAATGGGTTAATGCAAATTCAGAAGGCTTGCATCCACCAGACAAAGAAATGTTGACATATACACAGGATGTGTTATGCTTTGCACTCTCCACTGATGCTACTGTTCCAGTTAATGGCCCCTATGGCCCCTATAAAAAATGTGCTCCCAATGTTTATGACTATGCTCCCAAACATTGACATCCAACAATGTCCAAAGCTAGTTACCATTATTACCAAAAATCAGGGGCAGCACAGACATTGGGATTAGAAACTGCCTGGGGCAGAACTTTCAGCCCTTTCTCCATGCCTTGTCCGGGGGTTATAATGTTGGACCCATCACCATTGACTATGCTGGTTAGAGCCGATGGGAGTTGTAGCCCAAAACATCTGGCGAGCCAAAGGTTGCAGACCCCTGAAAGAACCTTTCTCACAGCATCTTGACAAGCACTTTAATGAATGCCACTTTGCGTTCGGCAACATTGGCACAAAGAGGTTTGCATCTAGTGTATGATCAGTTAGGTCCATGCCAATGAACATAACTGTGGATAAAACTACACATGCAATGCTTAGCACCCCCACCCAAAGTCTAAACCAATATCATACACTGACATCGACAAAGATCGGAAGACCCTCCAAGTGCCTTTACAAAATATTAATTTTGATACTTGCTATAATCCCACGCCCATCAATTTGAATTGATAGTATTTCTTAAAAAACCTTTCAAGTGAGGTCTGTCTCAAGCAAGCGTGAAATAACTTGGTCAAGTTCCCATTGAATAATCCCTATGATTAGTGCTTGGCAGGCGTGGTGCGCGCGACACAGCGGACCGGCCCAAGTCCAGCGGGAAATGATTCATGCTGTTGAAACACCCTGATCCAAGCAACATGTATCCAGTGCATCTGTTCAATTGATGTACATAGCGCTCTACGCCAAAGTGTTTTGTACAAAATGATAGGCCAAAAACAAATCCCTACTGAGCAAGGAAAAGGAGAAAGAGCAAGGACAGAAGTTGAACAAAAGAGGGGAAAGTAAATACGAGTGAAAACACACAGGGAGGAGGCAACATCTCCATATTGTGAGCTGAGGGAGCTAACAAGACACAGAGGGCAAGGAGGGATCAGGCATTATTCAGCTGGAGTCTATTTGAATGAATTTTCCTGAAACCGATATCTTTTCAGTCTGTGAATGCATCATAAATGGGGTAGGTACGTCCTAGGCTGGGTGAAGGGAGGTGTTAGGACACCCACCCAAAACTATGGTCCTAGGCAACCAAATATTCACATTTTACAAAGCATATGAGGCAGTCACACATTGAGTAATCAGAAATCCCCCCTCAAACATTTTGTGAAAGTTGCAAAGCACACATTCCACAAGAACAGAGAAATGTTCCGCCACATTACCAGAACATTAGGATGACTGTGAGAAAATTAACCTAGATCCAAGACCCTGAGAGGGCACTCAAAACTGGAGACTCGGAAACAAGCACCCAGACTTCCCAGACAAAGACACAAAACATCAGCAGTGTGTCCGATCCAGGGTCGAGAGCCATGTTCAAGTGAACGCAGTGAAAATAACAGCATACAGGCTGCCATTGTAAAGACGCAATAAGGGGGGTGGAGCAAGACTTGGGTAACTGATTAGAGAAGTAGCAGAGGGGCGGTGCTAGAGAAAAGAGGCAACGCCATGAATTTTTTAGGTTTGCTTCTCACCAGCGGTTTGCATGGAGACTTGGTCTCGTGTAAATGGGGTCGGTCCTTCCTGGCTTCTTGTCCTCCCCTGGAAGAACACAGGGTAGACTGACCGCCAGAAAGGCCAAGTCCAAGGAAAAATAAAAACGTAGGGGTCAAAAGCCTTGCGTTGACCTGTGCAGGTCCTGGTAATGTGGGCCAGTGTTCAGAACAGAGATAGAATTGTATGGTTGAGACATCGTCGCAGCATCTGCAAAATGAAGTGAAGAGTTCCTGGGAAGCGATCCAGGCTGAGGCAAAGCGAGGCGAGATCCGCTGCGAGCAGAACAGAGTGATAGCAGTTGAACAAGGAGGCGGAATTGAGGAAGCTCCAAGGAAGGCAAGATGAAGGACACAGAAGGAAGAAACAAGTAGCGAAGACTCAAAAGTCACAAGCGCTGTAGCAACAAAGTTGCAACGCGAGGAGCTGCGCTTACCTTCTGTATTTGTTGGTGTTAGCCAGCACTCCTCCCCTTGGTGCGTCCGACCTCAGGAACACATGGTGGCCATCTTGCAGTTGGCGTTTAGTTTCTTCATTATTGACAAAGGAGCCAGCCATTAGATGGTTGGCGGTTACAGTGTATCGTCGTATGGTTGGCTGGCGAGAAGCTGTTTTCCACTTGTCCCAAAACTACCAAGACCGCGGGCGAAGTGCAACAGAATTGGGGAGAACATTGATATTTAGAAATGACTAAAGCGTAGCACCTAGAAGTAAAGTGAAATGCGACACATTAGGAATAACCAAGAGAAAAAATAGTGATATGACAGAAATCGTGAAATGTGAAATGTGCTCCTAGAATGTGCGATGGAGTCAAAGGCACATGTAGGAGGGGAAAGACGGACAGGAGGCGTGGTGGCCTGACGGGCACAATTTCTGCCTTGAACGGGCTTTGATGGCAATACTGAAGGGCCATTCTAGGCATTAGAGGGAAAGGTATGATTTTGGAATGTAGGGTTTGGACAACAGAGTAAGGGAGCACCATTTATGCATGTGCATAACGTGGAAACACCACAACTTCATGCCCAGGGAATGCAGTACAGTACCCGAGAATTTTGACAACTGTGGCTCATTTCCATTAGACTTATCAAATAATCCACCTAAAATATGACATAGTCCTGAACCTGACCTTTAACCAGGGTACCCTGATTATCACGGGCGTCTCTAAGAACTATTCAAGCTTCGCCTTATCAAAATGGGGGGAATATTGTGACCCGACCAGCGTGCCACCAGACCTTATTCTGTGTAAAGGAAGGAGAGGGTTGAGGAGGAGGGGATAGGAAAGAGACAGACAATAGAAAGACCAAAATCAGAAAGGGAAAACAATTGGTGTGAGTGGGTGGGGATATGGTTGTCGAAGTAAGGATGCGTGTTTCTCAAATGTGATAAATTACTAGTAAGCATGAGTGGAAGACTCGCATTACAGCCGAGTTTAATTGGGCTGGCAACATCTAGACCTGATGAAGCATGGTGCATTGTGTAGTTAGTTGGTGAGTGGTTGTGTGATGGACTTGAGAGGTGCTCAAGTGGGCCCTAGCAGGTTGCAGGCTTTCACCACCTTAGTTTCTAAGAAACAATCCCTGTTTCAAGGGAGAGCACTGGGTTTGCCAAGTCAGGTCACGGAAGTGTCGGCACCTAGGTTTGGACGTGCATAGAAGTAGGTCTGGAGGGAACCTGGGGTAAGTGGTAGGGATGGGGAAGAGAAGATATAATAGACTTGTGTCCAGTAATATTAGGTTCTGCGAGCTACGAGGTAGGTATAATTCACTGAAACGTAATAAAATAACATTTGTAACACAAAAGCTTAGGCGACCAGTTACTCAAGCTGGTAAGACAATTGCAGTCCTAAGCAGAACCTTTACAACCTCTTGCAGGATGAACGCCAACACACAATAGCTGCGCAACAGCATCATCCCCCAGATCAAACAGAAAGAAACTGCAGGGCCAGTTGCCTCTCATTAATGCTCATTCCGTGTCCAAATGACAAACACGTCTATTGGCTACTCCCTTAGGGCAGCACATGCTTACTCGGTTCTACCCAATTCATTTAATCAACCTCTCCAGAAAGAGGAGAGGAAGAATCGCCCACCCTCAAAACAAGAACTTGACAATGACCTCACCCACCACCAGCATTCCCATTATGAATCCCGCATGCATTTTATGCCATGGTTGCCACAAGGATTTTATTTTTGACCAAGCCCTAGGGTTATGCTTCTGGGCAAAGTGCTTAAGGACACAGTCTGTTTTTGGATCAGCAGTGGCCAGGCATTTGTGCATTCCAGAGTTTGAGGGTGACCTTGAGCATATTGAAACCATGCCCAAGAATACACAGGGGGCAGAGCACTTCCACTAACTTCCCTAGGCCCCCAACATTTGGGAGGGATTGTATGTCAGAAATGCGAATTTGCCATGTTTGCAAATCCATCCCTGAAAAGTGAGCAAAACAACTCGTTTTGTTTCCTTATTTATATCAGTGGGGTCTTATATGCCGGGTATGAAAGAATATCCACCAAGATCCCTCTTGATCTACCTTCTTTATTTTGCTTTTTAATGTTGCCCAGTGTACCAGCTCCACAATCAGGCCTTCTACTCAGTTACCATGCCAGTCGAGGACAATATTTCACATTTGGCCTAAACCCTTCTCCCCCATTGTCCTTTCTTCTTCATCCCCACACTACGGTCTTGGTCACCCTAGGCAGAGGCACAGTACGCCATTTTCTCGGACAAGATGCGAGCACCTCGACATCACTATGGTTCGGATTGGCACAGTATACATGGTCTTAGGGTGACCACATTTTCAAGACAAAAAATTGGGACAGCCAACAACATAGGACTAGACCCCTCACCCCCTACTTATTTACGGCAGTATCTGCATACAAATTGTATGCGTCTTTGAGTGTTGATAAAAACATGTAGATAACAAGCATGATATATTTTAAGTAATACTGATTGAATTATGAATTTTTTTCACGTCCATTTTTATTAACATTTGCAACATACAGAAGTATCCCCCAGCTCCCCCACCCCCATTGTCCCATCCGAAATCCAATACAGTCGTTCCTTTTCCCTTGTTGGAGTATAGTTAGGATACCCATCCCTAAAACCAATGCCCCTTCTGGGACTTCATCGACCTCTTTTGCCGTGACGCCCTCCCTTTAAATGTGTACAATGAACTTGATTGTTATTGGTATTGATGTGAAATGTTGAACATCTCGACTATAACACACTTTAGAAAAAAGCAAGTAAATGACAGAGCTGCTTTTGCTCGGTTTGACATTCCATGGCTCGCTATGTACTTGCGTCTCAGCGGACTCTGTGGCGCAAACCGTTAATGCGTACAGCTGCTACCTGGCAGGTGGGGGGTTCAAGCTCACCCCAAGATAACTAAGTTCAGACCATCTCAATGTTTATTTAGCTGATAAATGTTGGTGACGTAAAAAAAACCAGGACTGTCACTTTTCCTTTCACCAAAACAAAACAACTCTCAGGACAGTACTCCCGGCAAAACCAGGACGTTTGGTCACCCTTTATGCTTAATAACGTAACACATGAAATCGAGGGGAGAGCCACCTGAAGGATTCAGACTGGTTATGTAAGCAGTGTATATCTCATGAGCGAAGGACTCCTCAACGGCGTCTGGGGAACGAGATGAAGAAGTGACGCAATGCTGGGAGGGAACATGAAGTGGGAAGGGAACCAGTTAGCACTGGCAGCGATCTGCAAGGAGGTAGATATCTGCGATATCATGTTCTGTGATGTCAATAATAATAATAATTTAGCATTTATATAGCTCTACGAACCCTCGGGCATCTGACCGACCTCAGAAGGATGAAAGGCTGAGTTTGGCCCTGCCAGGATTTGAACCTGTGTCGGCAGGCTCTGCACAGATGTCAAAGCAAGCGCTCTACTCGCTGTGCTATCTGACCAGCTTTGATGTCCCTACATATGCAAATGTGGGAGGCCGCCCCATGCATTGCCACAGAGGACTCCACGAATCTTAAATGCTGTCCTGCACACATTGGGGCCGTTTGTTCCCCTCCCCTTTCTTATAGGTTATTTATTCAAGCAATATGTTGAATTGCTTGTATGCATAGACAGTGATTTATTTACAAACCACACCAGGGAGAGATGCGTTTACAATGTGCAGAATGGCTGTAAATAGAAGCACCTCATACTAAGCTGAGTGAGTGACCCCAGAAAATATGTTGCCTACGTTACCTACCACCCCTGCCCCCTAGGCCATGCCCATCAATCTCGAGGGCACTCCCAGGACTTCGGCAATGCCCCATTGTTGGAGCAGCCCCCGAGTTCTATTCCTGCTTAAAGCACTAGGCCTACTGTGTGAACAGTCAGAGCAGCGCTTGCACATCCTCTTTTTATAACTCAAAGTACAAATAAGCCATGGGCCGATTGCCACATTCTGTTACTTCTAGAAGCTTCCCCGATGGCGGTGGGAAACTCACCATGGTGATGTTTCTTATGCAGCGCGTGCCGGCAGGAATGCATTGCATAACCAGCACCCCACAGGCATCTCCCAGGGAATGCTTATCCTACCCCATACCAGGGGTGCAGAGTACGGGGGTGCTCTGCTGCCCGGCGTCCCCCCTCCCCACAGAACACCTGTGTGAAAGTCCCTATACTTACAATGGATTGGTTTGCCCCCCACTCCCCCCCTTCGAGTACCACATTCTCCGCCCTTACCCCCACAATGGCTAGTGGCGAGTGCACATTTTGCGCCCTGACATAACTGTGGGTGAGTTTGTTTACAAACCTTGATGGCTTGTGTGGTCCTAGACACATTCTTACTACATCTGGAAAGTCTCTGTCCATGACATGACTAATAACCTGCGCATGTGAACAGTGGCGTAACACAAAATGTGGGGGCCCCCCTGCGAGCCATGCTGAGGGGGCCCCCCAACTCGGCAACAAATCACGGGTTGCGCCACACTCTGGGCCGGCCTAGACTGTCACGCTTGCACAATACGCATGAACGTGCTGCTGAAGGGGTATGCCGCACACTGCACTAGGAAAAAGATATAAATATGTGTTTTAATGCAATATACAGCACACTTTCTGAGATAAATTGGCTATAAAGCCAGAGTGTTTGCAATTGTTTTGTAGGGTAACACAATCCAATACATGCAAGTCACCAACAGTGCACAGGAACATTAATGCTTCCAACTGGCTGCACAATGTAGACCAGTGTAAACACGTAATAACATTATAGTACAGAATGCCAGGCCACATTTAGACATACCTAGACTGTTTTCAGCAAAATGCCAGTCAAAGCAATAACACTCATCAAGAAGAGAGCACACAATAAAGCATGTGTCTCCATGGCCTCGAACAACACGGCCAAACTCTTTAAAATCTGCAAGGAACTGGTCAATCCTGTTGTGGTCTATACCTCTTCTGTTCCCTCCCATGCCCTCTGTACAGCTCTGGCCTCTCATTTCTCTGCTAAATCTCAGGACATCCTGTCCTCTATGTCCTCTTCCTCTCTCGGCCCATTTTGGCCATCTCTTCTCTCTTCCTCCTTTTTCCTCTTTCTCTCTGACAACACCTGAAGAGGTTTCTAGACAAGTCCGATCTATGAAAGTGTTGTCCAAACAGGTGCTCTGCTGCTCCTCCAGAACCATCAAAGCCCATATTGACACCCTCGCTCCAGCCTTGGCCGATTTCTGTAATCACTCTTTCGCCACTGCAATGTTCCCCTCTCCCTTTGAGCACTCCCTTGTGCACCCACTCCTCAAGAAGCAGTCTGCTGATCCTACCTGCTGGAAAACTATCGCTCAATCTCCACCTTTCCTGAGCAAACTCTTGGAAAAGCTTGCCATCTCCCAGCTTACTCTCCACACTGAATCTGTTGGTTGTCTCCATGACCATCAGTCTGGCTTCAAAGCTGCCAGAGGCATGGAAACTGCTCTCCTTAACACCTGTGCTGCTCTCTAACCTTGATTCCAGCATTCCTTCTATTCTCATCCTTCATCTTTCCTCTGCTTTCGACAGGGTCAACATCGCCATCCTGATCAATCGACTCTGTGAGAACCTGGGCATCACAGATCAGACCCTAGAGTGACTGACCTACTTCCACTTGGACCGCCACTCTGCTCCCAGGTCGATCGTGGTCCCATTATCTCCGCGACCTCTCTCTACCTGTGGCATTCCCCAGGGCTCTATCCTCTCACGCTGGTTTTTCAACCTCTACTTGGCCACTTTGGCCTCCCTGATCTCTACCTTATCCTCTAACTTTCAGTGTTGTGCGGATGACTCAGCTTTCCTTCAGGCTCCCCTCATCCTCCTCTCCTCTCTTGCTCATTCCTGACTGTCTATCCGCGATTCAGGATTGGTGCGCCTCCAACAATCTCTGCCTTAATGCCAGTAAGACAGAGATCCTTCTCATTGGGACCTTTGCCACTGTGTTTCCTCTCTCACTATAGCAGACCACCTTGGGCCCTCTTCCTTTGCCTTCCTGCGAGGCAAAAAACCTTGGTGTCATCTTCAACGCCACACTCTCTTTCTCTCCTAACATCTAGGACATCACCAAGAAGTCCCACTACCAGCTGCTCCTCCTCAAAGGGACTCTTCCCTTTCTCACTCTCCACCAGAAGCTCACTGTCTCTAAGCTGGACTACTGCAACAGCCACTTTCTCAATCTGTCTTCCTCTAGTCTCCTTCATCTGCAAATAATCCAGAACAGGACTGCAAGACTTAGCCTTGGCCTCAAGCCCTGGGATTGTATTTCTCCAGCCCTGAAATCTCTCCACTGGCTTCAAGGATCAAGTTCAAGAACCTTTGCATTGCCCACAAGGCTTTCTGGGGCCAGTGCCAACACTAAATCCAATGCTCTCTTCCAAAATACCTTCTTTCTCTAACCCTTCACTCAGCTACCTCCAACTCTCTAAGGCTTAGACATTTCTCCAGGCAGAGAGTGGGGGTAGACCTCTCTCCTCTGCTGCTGCCTCCAACTGGAATGGCCTCCCTGCCCCTCTCAAACTTGAGGCGGACAACCTGAAGTTTCGGAAGCAGCTAAAAGCTTTCCTCTTCTCTGCTGCTTTCGCTCTCTCTCCCCCCTGCTGACCTACCTGACCTACTTGTCTGCTGTACTGACTGGCTGCTTGGCTACCCTCAGAGTCTCTCTGAGTCCAGGCTCTTTCTTGATTGGTCACCCTTGCACTGCCTCCGGGCCTACCATGCACTTAGGGGCTGTAACTGTAACCCTGCAGTCCATTGTTCTCCTTGCACAACCAATAGCTGCTCTGCCCTGGCTGCACTTACTGAGAGCATTGCTGCCCTGTTTTCCCCTCCCCTCTCACTTGCACTTCCCTGCTCCCTTTTCCCTTGCACTTCTCGTTCTCACAATGACACAAGGCCTAGTGAGATCGTTTGTCTTGTCCTCCCTCTATCATCCCTCCCTTGTGTACACTTGTGTACAGGCGCATTATACATGACTTGAATCACATCATATCATTTTATCACAGATGCCCAGAAAGATATACAATGCCGCAGTAAGAAATGGCTAGACTGGCAGCACCCAAATGCCAATCTAGCCAGGTAATTAAAGTTAGCAGGACTACTTTATCAGAAATTTCCAGTTAAAAGAAAGTCATACCAAACTGAGGAATGACTAGACTGGCTAAATCAAAATGCCTCTCTAGCCACTAATACCACATATCATGCCTGCTTAGCCTGGACATGGACAACCATTATGATTTATCACACAATCCTGCCCCCCCACACATCCACTCTCCCTCCCACCCACCACCCCAACCTCCACAATCAGCTCCTTGGCCCAGAATTACCTCTGCGTCCCTCTTCCTTGTCCCAGAGCTTTCGTATGAGGCTCCTTGCCTCATAGGTAAGTACTGGGATGAGGAACAATGGGACTAGGAGTGATGAAGATTACAGGTAGCTAAATCAGGCATTACCTCCATGTACCTCTACCTCTTCCCAGTACTTTTGTATGAGGCAGAGTGCCTCAAACACACGTACTGCCTCGTATATAAGTACTGGGACGAGGAAGAATAGGGCTAGGAGTAAGCAAGGCATTAAACACAAGTAGTAGCGCAACACCATTGAGTTGACTGGGCTTCAGCACTACCCCCCCTGACATTTTGGGCTATATTGACTCAACTTGGCTAACCTTTAGAGCAGTTGCCAGACCGAACAGGACACAGATTTTAAACGGCACCTGGTTTTTGCTGTTAACAAGAACCCAGCAATTACCAACGTAAAGCATTTCACTGTTAGTACCTGCATTCAAATTCCACATTGTTTAGGCGATTGAAATCGTGATGTGGGTTTAGTACTTGCATGCCAGGGGAGTGATTGGAAGGGTAGAGAGGGAACAGGAGACTTATAGGAGAGAGTTAACTGCTTGTAACATTGAATCTGCACTAGAATAGTCTCATTAAAATGCGTAAATAATTTGGATGCGCCCACACAAATAAGTTTCCCCCTCCCCACCGCATGTGAAGTTAGCGCCTCTCCCAACATTTGAAGGGTTAGCCCCCCCGAAATGAAGGTTTTCTTGTGCCCCTGTGCATAAGCACACACACCATTCACCTTATACACACCCAGTCATCCACACATTTAAGTGTGCACCCTTTCACCATACACTCACACAGGTAGCCACCTATACATTTATGTGTGCACCCTTTCACCATGCAGGCACACCCCCACAGCCACCCATACATTTAAGTGTGCACCCTTTCACCATACACACACAGGCAGCCGGCTATACATTTGAGTGTGCACCCTTTCACCATAGACTCATACATGCACACCTCATGGAGTTGAGGGGGGCCCTATTACTTAAAAAAGAAATTGGGGCTCATTACGGGTCCAGCGGTAACCGTGCCGGTGCTACCGGCGGGTTGCCGCCAGACCCATAAAAAATTACTATGGCCTGACTTCCAGGTGCCACCGTGCTATTTCAAGTCCGGCGGCTGGGAAATCAGGTGCCGGTAATTTCGTTAAACCCCAGACTCCACGGGAATGGGGACACAGAAGCACCTGCACCATTGTTAACGGTGCCGGTGCTTCCGTGACAGGTCTGCCTACCGTGGCTGCTGTGCCTGGCAGGGTCAGACCTTTCGGGCACGGCAGCCCCACCAGGCAGACCTGTAATATGCCGGTCCGGAAACAACAGTGCCTGTAAGCTTACCAGCACCGTTGTTTCCGGACCGGCATGGTCAGAATGAGCCCCATTGTTTCTTTTTTAAGTCACTATAACTTCATTAAGAAATGATTTCAGTTAAGGACCGAACCATAATCAAAATAATTTCTTTATGATGGCTGAGTGGCTTCAAAAACAAACAATTTCTTTTTGAAGGCATAGGGTTCCCCACCCCCCCCCCCCCACCCCATGACATGGAGGCCTCCAGCCTAGGGTCTTCCATGTCATGGGGTACGGGGGCCCTCAGACTTCAAAAAGAAAGTTTCTTTTTGTAGTCACTCTGCCTTCATAAAGAAATTATTTCTGTTACAGAAATGTTCTTTATGAATGCAGAGTGAATTTCAAAAGAAACTTTTTTTTTTTTTAGAATTTTTTTTTTTTTTTTTTTTTTTTACTGGGGCCCCCTCCCAGCCATGTGCTGGTGGGGCCCCCCACACCGCGGCCCCCCCGCACCGCGGGGGCTGCGGGGGCCCCTGTTACGCCAGTGCATGTGAACAGTCACCGGGCAGTCGCCTGCTACACCGAGGCGGAGAGCGCGAGAGCCCTTCCAGGGACCTACGCAGTGTTTCTGTGGTAGTTACGGTTCTGGGAATCCCTTTCCCGCCAGCGAGAAGCATGGCTTGTGAAGAGGAGTGTCCTACGCAGTGTTTCTGTGGTAGTTACGGTTCTGGGAATCCCTTTCCCGCCAGCGAGAAGCATGGCTTGTGAAGAGGAGTGTCCGGCCTGCCGCAGAGCCTGTTCCCAGGCATGGAGGAGCACACAGGGGAAAACAGCCCCGGGCCAGAAGCGAGCATTGCTGCTGCTGCTGCCAGAATGAGAAGGAACATGCTGGAATGCTGGAAGGCGCCTCCCAGTAGAACACGAGCGCTCGCAGATCCAGGGAGCCGTTAGTGTTGATTTTAAAGAGGATTTCATAAACAAGAATAGGAAGGGGATCTCTTAGATATCCCCACTCTCCCACCCCCTTCAACTCACCGAAAGTAACAGTGCTCCACTTTTTTATGCTCCATGTGTAGTCCCTGTTTTCTGTTAGATATTGCTCATGGTTGCTGCGGCGCATATGTACAGTCGCTGCATAATGTAATCCCCATGTTGCTTCCGAATGCTTCAAAGCCCAGCACTTGCTGTGCTCATCTTCCTTTGGGAATCGGTACTTAAGCATTATTAGCACCCGACAGTAAGGTGCCCGGGGAGTGTCAAAGACCCTCCCAGCCAACCAGGAAGCTCAGTCTGCGCCCGATGCTTCGTGGTATTGCCCGCATTTCGGGCTATGCTTCGTGGTATTGCCCGCTTTCCGGGCTATGCTTCGTGGTATTGCCCGCATTCCGGGCTATGCTTCGTGGTATTGCCCGCATTCCGGGCTATGCTTCGTGGTATTGCCCGCTTTCCGAGCCTCCCCAGAAGCGCCCTGCAACTGTGCACTCTGACCAGTACCTGACCAGTACTGCTCTAGCAGACGGGGTATGGATCATAGGCGTCCATTGTTTTTCCATCAGCCAATCGAAACCATAGAAGGCCCGTCGATAATTAAAAAGTAAATGATGGCATTACATGAACCTTTCAGGGAACCTGACTATTCTTCACTTTCCTTTTCCTCTTTCTGAGGGACGTCTTAACTTCCTGAATGCAGACCTACAGTACTTTTACTAAACCCAACACCTGAACACTGGACCTGATTCGCAGAACGTTTTTCAGTGGGATTGCACGATTATAAAAACGCTTTTGTAAATCGCCCCTATATCTTTTCAAACATAGACATTTGATTTTCCTATAGTATGCAATTGTTTTCTCCACTTCCCATATGTTGCTACGTTTGCATCCAAACCCACGCGGCACAATGTATAATCTGATAATGTGTACAATCTATCTTAAAATCTTTTTGGGGAACTATTCTTGGCTGCAGTTTTGTTTGGGTAGGAAACGTCGCAGCGGGTGGGAACGTGGAGTCTCCCCACATTACAACCCTTCAGGCATTTGCTGTGTGCCGCCAGTGTAATTGATGGGGTTTAATAAGGCCTTTATTTGCATTTTTTCTTCGTTATTCACCCCAAACATTACGATGGGCACAGTCACTCCTCAAAACGGAGTTTATGTAGAATGCCACTGAAATCCCAGAAAGCCTGCACATGTGTGCACAGCCCTTGTACAACGCCAACAAGCATAGACAATGCCAAGAGTTTTGGCTTTTGCGTAGACATGGAATAGGCATTTGGAAGGCACTGCCATAATGGTACTACCTGGCCATGCGATGTCGACAGGTGGAAAGTTGTATGATAACCTCTGCCTGCAAATGCCTAATACCTATATTCAAGCCCAAACTGTTGGCTTTGTCTATGCATGTTTTAACAGGACGTGAGTGCAAGAGACAGAAATAAACCAAGTGACTTATGGCACACTTGGTGAAGGCATTTTTATCACACAATTGGCACATTTACAGCTGCCTTTAACTCAACAGACAGCTAAAAAAAACTGGGAGGCCAAAGTTGGATGTTACTGCTTGATAGAACTAGCCAAAGAGATCCAAAGAGGATGTGTTTCAGGTGAAGAGGGGTAGGTAGTGAGTGGAAATGACCAAAGTCAGTAGCATGGCAATCAGCACACGTGGGGTGTGTAAATAGCCACACAACTCCCACAAGCTTTAAGTCCTTCCTCGCAGAACCAAATAGACAAAAATAGAGTCGGGAGTGGGGCCATGAGGGTTCACCCAATGCCCCTCTAAGTGCCTGCATGCCCATTTCAGCTGTGCTGTTGCTTTGTACACTCTGGCTGCTGTAACCCGCCGTGTACTTAAGGCGTTTCTCTGCTCTGCTCCCAGTTATCCTGAGAAAAATGGAGGCAAAAAAAGTGAAGAAAATGTGTCAGTGTTGATGAGTTACTCGTGTTGGGAAACAAACAGGGCACCTTCTCAAGGTCATGTCAGAAAACTACAGGTCCCAGCATTCCAAACAAACATGTGTAGTATCTCACCGAGAACCCTTAGATCCATCTGCCACCCCAATCTCGATGATATTTAGTTTCACAAAGAGGTGCTAATCATGGGGGGCGGTGGGGTTAGCAGGAGAGCAATCTAAAAGCTGGGCAGTGAAGTCTTTGGCTTCATCGAGGTGGGTATAGTGTCATGGGCAGGCACGGCATCTGACCTCTGCCACTGTACGTTTGTTGCTGCTGCCTGTAAAGGATTGAAACACTGCCTGCTCTCACAGGTGAGAGATTGTACAGGCTCTTTCTGTACCGTATTTATCCCATCTTCATCCTGCTGAGTGTCATCGCAGAGTGAAGCATTCTGCCCGCAAGTTGCTCACTTTTCCAGCACGTTACCCCTGTAAGCCGGGGGATGGCCTAAATAATCCAGGCCAGATTCATGCGTGTAAATGCAACAGCCACACAACCTCCTATCTGCCACCACCTTCCCCCAACACTTCCTCCCCTCCATTTTACATTGGGACTACCAAGGTGGGGGATGACGGACGACTAAGGGCAGGGCCTATTCAACAGGGCTTGCAGCCCCAGGACTCTGTTGCAAGAATTTTTGGTTTTGGTGAATTTGTGTGGCACCTGCGGCAAAAAATTGCCAAAACTATTGTTACACAAGGGAGAGGGAAGGGCGAGGTGGGACTTCTGAGAATATCTGGTTGGCATACCAACCTGCAATGCTACAGCATGAAACTGCCAAATCACTAACATCTTTTTCCAAACTCTTCCGAGTTCCCTAACAATATCTGCTCCAATCAGCAGCTTTGTAAGAAGCAAGTCGGGTGACAGGTTGTCCATTTCCCAGCTGAGCAGTGATTTTACATTGGGCTATTTTGTGGTCAGTTGCGCTGTTTTTGAGCTACTTTTGACGGCAGATTTTCTTGTCCTCCTGAGATTGCCTCTCTACCCCCAACCATCCATCCCACACTGGTCGCTCTACCCTCTCCACCCCCACCCACCCAATTCACATTCTTTCTAACCCCATCCACCAAGCCCACCATCACGTTTGCTGGTTAGGTTTAGTTTGGGCTATTTTGGGCTATTTTTGCAAGTCCTTGCTACGCTGCTTTGTTCTTCATGTTATTTGCCCCAACCAATTACCATCACCCACCCCCCTCTCAGCACCTCCACCCACTCTACCCCACGAACCCACCATACACCACCCCCGTACCCTATCCCCACTCTACCATACCCCACCACCCTCCCCACATGCTCTCTAAATCCACCTGCTCTCGCTCTACCCCCACCTACTCTCTCTACCCCAAACCTCCACCCCACCATACGCCCACTCTCTCTATTTCCACCTGCCCACCCTACTCCCACATTTTTAAACACCCACCATTCTCCATGCCCACCGCCCTTTCCACCCTTTCTCTCCTTCCCCCACCCACCCCAATCCCACTCTCTTTAACCCTCGCTGACCCTACCCATGCTCAATACCCCCGCCCACCCCACCCTCAGGATCTTTACCCCGTCCATCCCTACCCCCACTCTCTATAGCTCTGACCCACCCACCCTCCCTACCCTACGCTACGCTCTCTACCCCACCCACCTTACCACCCCACTCTACACCTGAACACCCACCAACTGCCACTCCCTCTACCATAACCTACACGACCCCCACTCTCTCTACCCCACCTCCCCTACACTATACCCCACCCAATCACTACTCTGTCCACCCCCCACCAGGTTACCTTAACCCCACTCTCTCTACCCCACCCTACCTCAACTCTCTCTTCCTACATTCACTCTCTCTACCCCCACTGACCCACCCAAACCCCCACTCTCTCCACACCCACCCACACTCTCTCCCACAGACTCTACTCCCACTCTCTCCCACCCACTCACCTTACCCCGACTCTCTCTACACCCACCCACACCCCACTCTATCTGCCCCTACTCAGCCCCCACTCTAACCCCTGAGCCACTCACCCTACCTCCACTCTCTCTTCCCAACCCTAGCCCCACTCTCTACCCCCACCCACCCCACCCTACCCCTCTGGCTGGCACCCTCTCTCAGTCGCGTCCTCCCTTGCTCTATTCCCCTTCTCATTCTCTTGAATACCTGCACCCCTTATCACAAAACCTTGCACTCTCCTCCTGGCACCCCAGTGCCTATATATGCAAAATGCAAAGCACAGGGGTAAACGCCCAAACTGTTGACTTTGCCAAAGCTTGCTTCCATGGTGGCTGCCGCTACCTTTAAGCTCCTGTTTACGTTTTCTCCAGGTGTGCGCTTGCATAAGTGCAACGAAACAAAAACGCCTCCGCTTGGTGATCTCCACGTGGCCCTTCCCCCGAAGCGCCTGGGGGTCTCATTTTCTTCCTCGGAACACTGAGGGCAAAGCCGCGCAGCCTATTGGAATGACAGGCATGTTTGGACTGTTGGGCTTACAGGGAAGCCTGCACCCCCCTGCAGTCGCGAGCGCGCGCGCAGCGGTTGACCGGGCCCGGCTCCCTGCACACGTGGGGCCCATTAGTTCCGCAGGAATGCACTTCCTCTCCATCCACGAAGGTCAGTGTGTTGCCGCCGTTGCCCCGGGTTATTGGCCCTGCTGTTAGACAAAGGTTATCAGGGAATTTCTATGTAGCATTTTCCCCATTTAATGAGGCGAAGAGTTTCCATCATTAGTCAGAGGGAAGCAGTGGACTTTGCTAAAACTTTTTATGCCAAGGTCAGTTTGAATGGCGCTGTGTTGGGCAGCATGGCTTCACGTGCTCCAGGATGAAGCCGAGTCTGCCTTCGGTGTAAAGACAATGCTGGCCATGCTGTGCTCACTTATGGGTGTATTCCTGGGGCGGGAAGCAGGGGAGTCATGCAACCCTCTGCCAATGCCCTAGAGCAAAGGTCTGCAACCTTTGGCTCTCCAGATGTTTTGGACTGCAATTCCCACTATATTGACTATGCTGTTTAGGGATGATGGGAGTTGTAGTCCAAAACAGACTGGAGAGCCAAAGATTGCAGACCCCTGCACTAGAGTATGCATTCATTTTGGATGTATCTGTGGTAAACTGCAGCACTAATGATTGTTTCCAATGCTGTCGTCTGTATATTGGGTTTTGGCAGAGTGAGATCAGCTGTGATTGGGTGCTCCTAGAGGTGGGGAGTTGAGTTCAATGGATGTGTGTCACTATACAGTTTAGCGGTGCAGAGAGCTATGGGAGACAATTGGTCCTGAGTGACACCTCGATCACTGCTCTGATCAAGGCCCAGGAAATTAGTGCTTTAAATAATTTCTTTTTAAATAAAAGATTTTTTAAAGATTTTCAATATTATGCGCACAATTCCAATGCTAGATAACCACCTTTCAAGTTTGTCAACACAAAAAATGCAACTAAACAACATTGTAAAGAGCTGGTCTGTCCCCCCAATTGGCCCATTTGTACCTGAATAGGGGGATCATATCAGCCGTGTTGTTAGAAGCTCCAGTGATGCAGGCGTGGATGTGGGCCATCTTCTTGGGGCCAATGGTGAGACGATATTGACTTTGGAGAAGGCGACAGGCCAGTTTATCAGAGGATGACCTTGAGGTCTGCCACTTCCGTTGAGCAGCTCTACACTTGCGTTTCAGGACTGCTGGATCAGGGTCATACCAAGTGTTACACTTAGCCACAGGTTTCAGGCGGATTCTCATGACAGGGGCAAGAATAACAAGAGTGTGAGTGATAGTGAGAGATAAATTGTTGAGAGCCGAGTCAGTAGTTGAGTCAGAAGTTCGTGGGGGTGGGGGATGAAGATGGAAGCGAAACCAGCAACTGATACTCGCTTCATTAGACAGATGTCCACAAACAAGGCTGGGAGAGCTGGGGGAGGTTCAGTCAGAGGGTCGAGAGGACCCAGGTGGGAGGAAAGGAGAGTGTGGTCAGACCAGGATAGCGGGGTTGAGAGTGGGGCGGAGAGCAAGAGATCAGAATGGATGAAGGGAATGAGAATGTGTCCAGCCGAGTGGGTAGGGCCGGAGGGGAGAATAGAGAGGGAGAGAGTGGTGCAGAGGTCACCGAAGAGAGTGGAGGCTGTGATAGAAGAGTCTAATTGGATGTTGAAGTCACCCAGAAGGAGGATGTTGGAGGTGGAGGTCAGGAGAGAGCAGGAGAAATCGGCCCATTCTGAATGAAAAGAGGAGATGGGGCCCAGGGCCTGTAAATAGTAGCAATGGTCAAAGAGGAAGTGGAAGAGGTGCCAAGCTTGCAGACCAGGCTTTCAAAGGAGGAGTAGGGCTGGGTTGGTATGAGGCAAGAAGGGACCCACTCAGGGAAGATCAAGCCTACACTATCATAGTAAATACATTTTTAACAGTCTGCAGTGGTTGGATTTTTAAATATGATCGACCTGTCCAAATGATCGACCATTTACTGACAACCAGGGACCCAGATATGTAAGGAGTCCAAGGGGTGAGGGAATGCATGCAAAGAGAGGTGGAGGCTGGGGTGGCAGGGGTAGTGGCACACTTGGAGAGTCCATGGTGTGGAAAGGAGTGGAGGAAAGAGGGGTCCCATGTCTAGAAGAGAACAGAGAAGGTGGGCGGGACAGAGGGACATAGTAGGGCGTAATGGGCATGGGAAGTTATAGGGGTTTGAAAATAACAGGGTGAAGTAGGGGCAGGGAAGAGAAGGGGTGGAGAAATACAGGAGCAATTGCTGGGTAGTCTGTGGTAAGAAGGGGATAGGAAAAGAGAGGTTCAGGGGGAGACTCCCCTGAAAATAAAAGAAGAAAGAGGGGAGAGGTGGTAGGGAGGAGGTGGAGGGAGAGGTTTTGGACTTGTAGGGGGCAAGCTGTTGTATATGTCGACCACTAGGTGTCGACCAATATGCAACTGCTCATTGAAAAGAGCAGGTGGCAACCACTTTTTGTTGGGAGCAGAATGGGCCGATAAAAAGGCCTGTCATCCACCTGTGGATGAAGAAGGTGCACACAATCCTACAAAGCTCAATAGGCAGGCCGCTGGCACCAAGAGTCATACCAGATTGCAAATTGGATATGACCTGTTTGTTTTTTGTCACAGAGATTGCTTGCTCCGATTCCTGCGGGTGTGCCTGCATAAATTACGCATCTGGATGGCCTGAATACATGCATGGAAATGCGCTGCCAATGCTTGATTCCTAGCCTTCTACAATGTCTGTTGAAAGTCCTCAAAAGCCTCGCCTGCATCTTCATCACCCATTAGTCTGTCCCTCATGGCTATTACCAATTACCTAACGTGTCAGGACCCCATCTCCTAGTACCTCCATCTTTGGCACGTTTGTATTTAGACGGTAGGATGCAGTGGGCATAGGATGCTCTGGTAGGTCGAGTAAATGTCGTATTAGTGATTTCTTGAGATAGGTAGAGCGGGGCAACCTTGGACAGACATCTGTGAGAGATGGAAAGAATTTTGAAGATAATCCTCACCCGTATTGGGGGCCAGTGGGCTTGTTTTCTTGCTGCAGTGATTGTTCACTTTTAGGGGTATTCGGAGATGCTCTGAGGGCATTGTTTTGGATTATCTGCATTTTCCAAATGTTGGCGTCAGTGGTGCCTGCAAAGAGTGCGTCGCAATAGTGAAGCCTGGACCCTACAGTGGCTCGGGCGATGGTGAGGCATCTGACCGGGGATAGGAAAAGTCTGGAAGCATTTATTAACTTAGTTGTGTAGGCAGCGGATGATGCTATGCACTGATGTGCCGAGAGAGGGACAATGTGGCTTCAAGGTAAACATCTAGAGTTTTGATGACCGGTGAGACCGGGATTGGGATACCATCAATGTTGAAGAATGTATGTTGCGGGTCAAGCTTCTTGATTACTGAGGGGGGTCCCTACAAGGAGTTGCTTGGTATTCTCGTCTTTCAGGCAAAGGCGGTGAGTAGCCATCCAGGCCTGGATGGTCAGGTAGACCATACTGAGAGTAGTGGCGTCATCATGGTAGTTGCCTGAAAGGGGCAGTAGGATCAGTGTGTCATCAGTGTAGTTTGTATATGAGATGCCCTTGGAGTCAAGGGGGGTAAAGTGGTCTTGTGAAAATGTACAAGGTTGGTGATGCACATGAATCTTGGGGCACACCACATGTGATCGCGACTGAAGGGGCGCTGGCATTCCTGGTGAATTCTTTGAGGGATCTGTCTCCAAGGAATGAGTAGATCCAAGAAGTGGCCTCAGGAGATAAGTTGACTGAAGAAGATAGATGCTGCCCTAGAATGTAGGGGTCCACGAAGTCGAACGCCGCAGAAAGGTCGAAGAGGAGCTACTGGGCAGGTTTGCCTTCATCCCTGAATTCATTGATTTGGATCTTTTGGTCGAGTAGTGCTGATTCGGTCCTGTGACCTGGACGGAATCCTGACTGACGTATGCCCAGAATTTGATTGACTTCAAGGAATTGCTGGATTTGCAGGTAGTCTGCTCTATCCAGAATTATTAACAGGAAGGGGACAGTAGTGATGGGATGGTAGTTGGTGGGGATGGGAGGGTCTAGCACAGGTTCTACCCAGGCTTCCTTGAGTGATGTAGGGACTTTACCGACAGAGAAGGAGGCATTGATGAACGCGGTCATAAGGGGAATTAGTGTGTCAGAGCAGTCTTTGATGAGGCTTGCAGGGCAGATGTCTCCTTTGCAACGGGATGATTTGAGCCCTTTTAGGATAGATTTGACTGTGTCTTTTGAGACATTACAAAAGTGAAACATGGGTAGATTTTGGGAGCAAGGAGTGGAAGAGGCCGCTATTCGAGATGCTTGTAGTGGGTCAATGAGGTATTGTTTAGAGTCGATTTTACTGTGTCCGGGATGTCTACTTTGGCATGCATGGCATTCTGAATCCTAGTACACAATTGAGTGTCTTTAGTGAGGGTGGCTCCAGGGGTGGTAGGGTTTTCCAGTTCCCTGAGGATAGTGAATATTTCATGGGAGTTGATTTGGTATTAGCAATGCGTGTATTGTCGGTGAGGGATTTGGCAGAGACAATGGCTTTTTTTATAGTGTTTGGAAGCTGTTGTGAATAGCAACTTACTGTCATCTGAGGGTGAGCTTTTCCAGTTTGCCTCTGCTAGTCGCTTATTTGTGCAAAGTATTAGGAGTTCTGGTGTGTGCCACGAGTTCTTATGATTTGAAGATTTAGATTTCCGGGGCTCAAGCGGGGCAATGATATCAATGGCTGCTGTGAGGGTTATTGAATACAGGTTTGCGAGTGTGCAAGGGGCATTATGAAATGGAGGTTCAAGTAGGACTGAGTTAAGCACGGGTGAGGTGCTCAATTGTGAGGTTTTTAGCACTGCTGGCAAGAGAGGGGGCCAGGGCGATAGAGATGGGCACCAAGTGTCCTGTTGGTGTGTTGGAAAACTGTATAATGTTGTGGTCTGTCCATGGGCAGGGACTGTAGGAAGATGAGTTGCATTTGAGAACAGATATCCAATCTAACGTTCAGCCTTTGTTGTGCACGCGGGTACTGATGCAATGTTGGAAGCCAAGGCTTTAAAGGAATGGTTCGCCCAAATTTTTTTATTTCAAAAATAGATAGGCAACATAAAAAAAAACGATTGGTGTTTTTTTTTTTCGAAGTCCCTATGTAAAATTTTGAGCAATTCAAGCTCAAAGATAGCATGGATGTGAAATGGATGCCTGCCGCTGTGCTCGCTTTGGCTTTTGCGGCACTAATGAAGGAAAAGCCAGCCAGCCAGAGAAACTTAGAAAGAAAAACCGCAGCGTTTTCAAACACAATAACTTTGTATTTATGTTTGCGGTCGCTTCAAAAGCGACCGCAAACATAAATACAACGTTTTTAAAGCTGCGGTTTTATTTCTAAGTTTTCTGGGCTCCTACAGCCCGGAAAACTTAGAAAAAAAACGCAGCTAGTGCTTATTTTTTAAAAAAAATAAATAGCACTTACCAAGATGCAGCTGCAGCTTTTCTGCCTGTAGTCTCCGGTCCGCGTCCTCCAAGTCCCGGCACCAATGAAGGAAAAGCCACCCAGTGGTAGCTTTTGTTTACTACAGCTGGCTGGCTTTTCCTTCATTAGTGCCGCAAAAGCCAGCACAGGCGGGCAGCCATTTCACAAAATGGATGCGCCCTTGTGCTTGCTTTTTCAATTTTTGAGCTTGAATTGCTCAAAATTTTACATAGGGTCTTCGAAAAAAAATAAACGCCAATCGTTTTTTTTTATGTTGCCTATCTATTTTTTAAATAACATTTTTTTGGGCGAACCACTCCTTTAAGAGAGTTGAAGAGCTAGGTGGCTGCTTGGACATAAGGGTCATTGAGACCGAGGTTGAAATCACTTAGGAGGATGAATTTAGAGGTAGGTTTTATGAGGGAGCTCAGGGTGTAGATGAGGTACTCTTCGAAGGATGTAGGTGGGCCTGGAGGACGGTAGATGGTGTAAAGTGTGATAGGTTCTGAGTTGGAGAGGTACAGTCTGGCAGTGAGAATGTCGCTGTCGTCATGCAGGGTGGAGTCCAGTACCCCGATAGACAGTAAGTACTTTGCTATGAGTGCTACTCCACCACCTCTGGAATTAGATCTGTCTGAACGATAGATAGTGTATGCAGGGGGAGGGCAATGGAGAGGGCAGGGCCAGATGCGGTGTGCAGCCAGGTCTCAAATTGTCAAGGGTAGAGAAAAGGCTCTTAATGTCTAGTGAATGTGCCTGAATGGATCTTGCATTGATAAGAGCGCATTTTAGGGGAGTGGTGGTGGAATGCCTAGGCTGTTGAATAGCTTGGGATTTGGGTGGATTCCTATGTTGGGAGGTAGGTCTAGCTGGATTATGGCTGCAGCTGGATAAGGTAGTCTTGGTTCTAGGATGAGCCGGTGTGAACAGCCGGTCTCCTAGGCGAGAGTTTCCATTTACAGTAGATTGCGGGAGTGATGTGTGTTGAGGGGGAAGTGACTCATGCTGGTTAGTGCAACTGAGCCATGGCCTGGTATGGTCCTCTGGCAGGTGGCTGTGGGGGAGCTATACAATTGTCTTCATGTGAAGTGATCATTGTGTTTAATGCTCGCGATATCGAGTGAAGGCAGCTTGTTAGGATTTGAGCAGATGGGTGCATAGGGGTTGATGATCCTGGGTGCAGCTACTCTGTTCTGTCTTGAGGTGAGATGGGGTGGCTAGTGGGAGGTGTATAGGATACGTGGCCTGAAGGTGCGTGCCTGTAAGTGTAGGAATCTAGCCAGGCCAGTACAGGGGGGGGGGGGGGGGGAGTGTGGGCTTGGTTGGTGGGGGGGAACTGTGAGTAGGCTTTTGGGTGCTGGGGCAGTGTGCCTTGAGGGCGCTATTCACTCACCTGTCATTTGCTGTGAGCAATGGGTTGCTGTTTTGTCTGAGTGAGGGGGGTCCCGGGACATGACGCAAGGTTCTGCTTTCCGGAATGGGGGTGAGTCATGGAGTGTGGGGATCTGAGTACCAGAGGGGCTTGCAGGGTGGCAGTCCTATTGCGGATTCAGGCTTAGTGATCGAAGACGTTGAGACGGTTCTTGCAGGGAGCTGGGGGTGTCCGGATCGGGCAGAATCATAATGTGCAGGTGTGTGGTTCTGAACTCATGCAGTGGACAGGAGGGGGAGATGGAGTGCAGCATATGGGTCGGTGTTCCATTGCTACCGACAGGAGGCATAGTTCTTCACATGATGTGCTCTTTCAGGCATGGGGGAGTAGCGAGAGCTTTGAGGAAAGGCATCGGGGGAGGGATGGGGATTTCTCGTGAGCAGCACAGTTTAACAATAATGCCTATAGACCTTTGCTTACCCGATAGACAGCTCGGTGCTGGAGGAGGAAATCGGAGATGGTTCAACTGCTTGATGTAGGAGTTGGACGCCTCATGACCCTCCATGCCCTGACAGGATGAGTCCTTCGGTGTGGTCCTTTGGAGTGGGCCGGCTGAGTCTGCCGGCTTGCTTCCAGTGCACATAACCGGGCAGGACTCCTCGGATTGGCCTGGATGGCAGCCATAGATGCTGCACGGGCAAGTGTGGCTCCTACTGCTGGCCCAAGCTGCAAAGGGCATACAGCTGGTAGGCGAGCGAGGGACAGTCGCCATTTTTGAGCAATCTCCAACCTTGTGTTTCATCAATGGGGGAAGATGATCAGCCCTCATTCTGTATTTAGAAGCGGCAGGGTCCCAGGGCAGGGAACCTCGCTGGATGCTTCCTTCTTCGTTGTGGGCCCGGACAGAGTGGGTACTCATGTGTGGTCCTTCGAAGTGGGCCAGCTGAGCCTGCTGGCTGGCTTCTGGTTCACATGACCATGAAGGGCTCCTCGGATTGGCCTGGGTGGCAGCCATAGATGCTGCAGGGGCAAGAGTGACTGACTGCTGGCCCAAACTGCAAAGGGCATACAGCTGGTAGGTGAGGGACGGCGGCCATTTTTGAGCGATCTCCACGCTCGTGTTGCCTCAATGGGGGAAGATGGTCAGCCCTCAGCGGCAGGGTCCCAGGGTAGGGCACACAATAATCTAGTCTGGTGGAGGAATCCAATGCATGAGAACGGTACTTGCCCCTGGCATCCAGTAGCTCCCTGCCCCAGAGTGAAGGGATTGCCATTCGTGAGAAACGTTATGTCTGCACAGTCTTGTTGGCCTATTCTCTAGGTTGGTCATCTTCTCCTCTTGTCCCGTGCCCTGGCCCATGAGGTCCTACTCTGAGAACCGCTTTGTAGGCTTCCAACAGCACCCTATCGTCTGTAACCAAACCTGTATTATGTGCAAATGGTTCCATGCCATTTCATCAACAGTAATCGTTACGTGGTAATTTACTACTAAGTAATTACTTTGAAAAGTAACTTTAAAAGTTTTATATTTATTTAGGGGGATCCCCCATGCCCCAACTTACCCTTTATTACTACCCCTACCCAAAACTCTCCCCGCCCCCTTTTTTACAACATAACCCATTAATAGCCATCATTTTCTAATTCATTTCAAAATAATTACTCCATAGTAAATTACGAAAAAGTAATTACTGTGTAGAAAGCAACAGGATCCCGTGAAGAGGGGTCCTCTGTCTCCTCATCTGCAGCATCCATCACTTCAGGTGGACTCAAGTGGTATCCGTTCAGACGCCACATCCCCCGCTACTCCTATGTTGGATCATCTACACTAAGAGAGAACTACCTTCCCTAGAGAGAAACCTTGCCTCGGTAATCCTGTGCTCGTCTCCGTGTCCGACAGAAAACGCGTCCAACACCGATGTTGTGGTGTGCAGCCTTACATGAAAAGAGAAACCCCTGAGCTCCGCTAACGATGTTCTCCAACCATTAGTAAGTCCCATTGCGTGGGTCCACCCGTTTTCCCCACGGTTCCTTTCAACGTGTTCAAATCTGGGAGCAGGATGTGCAGGGAACGGGAGTGTCCGCCGCCTAAGGACACTATACCTGTCCATAGGGAAATCGGGCAATGTCCAAAGTACCGGCCCATCATGCTAGCGTGAACTGGCTCTTTTTGGTGCAGGTGAGCCAATTGTTGGGCCAAAGTGGGTCAGTTTGAGTTTCATTCACTATGCCGCTGGTAGTTTTACCCAGTGTTACTGATCTATAATAATCATAATAACTTTTCTTTAAAATGCACTATTTGCAGGACATTTTACCCAAAAACTATTTTGCCTTTTGTATGTGTGGGGCACTTTTTCAGTGGTGCCAAAGCCTATTTTATGCCCCCATCCTGCCTTGGTAAGATCTATCAAGTGTTTACAATCGCAATCCACGAGATGCATTTCTACAGGTGATGCTGCCCAAGAAACTCAAGGCTGTAGAGAACCCCAACTGTGTTTGCAGTTGTGATCCGCAAACCATCTGCACAGCAGCACGGGAAGACACTTGCACAGCAAGCATGCGAGGAGGGAGCAGGGCGGGTCAGTATTTCTGGAAGCGAGTACTTCGGGTCTGGTAGGAAGGAAGGCTGAAATGGCAACTGTGGGTAATGGCCCTTTGTGCTCATGGGTGGACAGGGTGGTCCCTGTCCCTGGATGTTGGCCGGGTGCCCCCAACAAGTCCTCGGTCTGGCCTGTGAGCCCGTGGGACAGCCCATAATTGTTCAGGCCAACGTGTGTGCTGGGTGCCCCCAGCGACGCTCAGACTGGCCTGCGTGACTGCAGGTCCAGTCATAGCCGTGCACAAAAAAGTCCCATTGAAAGTATAGGGACTCTTACGCAGATGGCATTTCCCGGACGCAGGTGGCCTTTCTAGGGGGTTGGGGGATTGTGGAGAGGGGGTGGTAGTCGGGGGAGGGGGTGTCAGGCCTCAGAGCATCCGTGTACTCAGTGCCCTTGCTCTTTACTAAACCACGCGAAAACAAGCAGAGCAGGATGACAGGGGAACGGTTCTTCGGGTTGTGTCGCCGGGTCACGTGACTGTGGTGTTTCTCTTGGGGAGCTTCCAGGGTGTCGCTGGGATCCGAGTTAGTCCCCCCCTATTGTTTTTTGGTTTATTTAGAAAGCAGGTTTTTAGGAAGGTGTGCATTCGTAAGTGTACATCTTGTGAAAGTGTGAGGTAATGCATTTCTGTGGTCCAAATAATAGAACCGCGCATGCTAATGCCTGCACATCATGCCACCGCCATTGTTTTCTTGTTTACTGCTGACACTCAGTAACTGTGAGGAGGTTCTGGACACCTCTTTCCACAGTCTGACCAACATCCATGTCTAGCAGCCGCCACAACTGCTTTGGGGTAGTCCTGTTTTGAGATCACCCCCCCCCGCCCCTCCAAGTGGATCAGCACAGGGTAGCTCAGCTGGTGCACACCACATCTTTCTGAATCAGGCCCTGTGTGTCCATTAACACACCAGTGAATAAGGCTGACATGTTTACTAAAGGGATTTGGACTCCCTGTTGATCCTCTGCAACTCACCTCGAGCGCCACCTTCCATCTGGACGCATCGAGGTGAGTGCAGCACACCCAAGACCCTTCTGGGCCCTGATCCTGACTCCATCCAGCCCCTGTAGAGGCCCCCTGCACCTGCGTACACCGTAGCTTGTCCCGGCCCTCGCTCTCCCTCTTCCCCTACCGACCCACCTCCCAGCCCGCCTTCCAGCCCGCCCCCTCCCCTGATAGGCTACCCGAATTCCTTGTAGGAACTAGGCCTCTGCAACTCACCTCGAGCGCCACTTTCCATCTGGACGCATCGAGGTGAGTGCAGCACACCCAAGACCCTTCTGGGCCCTGATCCTGACTCCATCCAGCCCCTGTAGAGGCCCCCTGCACCTGCGTGCACCGTAGCTTGTCCCGGCCCTCGCTCTCTCTCTTCCCCTCCCGACCCACCTCCCAGCCCGCCTCCCAGCCCGCCCCCTCCCCTGATAGGCTACCCGAATTCCTTGTAGGAACTAGGCCTCTGCAACTCACCTCGAGTGCCACTTTCCATCTGGACGCATCGAGGTGAGTGCAGCACACCCAAGACCCTTCTGGCCCTGATCCTGACTCCATCCGGCCCCTTTAGAGGCCCCCTGCACCTGCGTGCACCGTAGCTTGTCCCGGCCCTCGCGCTCTCTCTTCCCCTCCCGACCCGCCTCCCAGCCCGCCCCCTCCCCTGATAGGCCCTGACAAGAAGATCTGCAGTCATTACCAGTCCCCCCAGGGCAGCCCATCGGCTAAGGACCTCAGGCAAAGGACGGCTCCTACAGAGACGGCTCCAGGTTGTATCTGCAGGTATCAGCAGGAGAAGCAAGAAGCCAACATCAAGTAAGTGTGGAAAGGGCGGGGCCAGAAGCAATTACTTCACGCCATACTACCCTACCACTCAACTAACAAAGCATCACCACTGTAAATTCATTATATTTGCATTCAGAAACTCTGCCCTCTGCATGTGAAAGTTGCATTTAGAAGTTGCGCACAATAGCCTTGCAGAGAAAGTTGCATTTAGAAGTGTACCCTATAGCCTCTCTGAGGAAAAGGTGCATTTAGAAGTTGTGCCCAATAGCCTCTCCGGAAAGTTGCATTTAGACGTGTACCCAACATCCTATGTGTGTATTTAGAAGTTGTGCCCAACAGCCTCTCTGAGAAAAGTTACATTAGAAGTGTACCCTATAGCCTTTCTGAGCCAAACAGCACTTAGAAGCTGTGCCCAATAACCTATAAGTGTATTTAGGAGTTGTACCCAATAGCCTCTGAGAAAAGTTGCATTTAGAAGTTTACCCTATAGCATTTCGAAGTGTGCTCAATAGCCTATGTGTGCATTTAGACGTTGTGCCAATAGCCTCTCTGAGAAAAGTTGCATTTTAGAAGTGTACCCTTTAGCCTAGGTGTGTATTTAGAAATTGTGCCCAATAGCCTCTCTGAGAAAGTTGCATTTGAAATGTGCCCAATAGCCTCTCTCTGAATTTAGAAACGTGCCTGTGAAACGGTAACTAATAATCTAATACAAAGTTGATTTAGATCCATGCCTAATACTCCCCCCAGTATAAAGGTGAATTGAAAGAAGTCCACCAACTAGCGTGCTCTATTCAATCCTATTAGTATAACTAACAGTATAGCGGTGTAATGTAGAATTCAAAACAGTGGCTAATAATATAATACCCACTCTAAGCAAAGTGAATCTAGAGGCTGACTGAATATCCCCTCCGTGGACAGGCGAACTTAGAAGTGCTCCTAATAAACTAATATCATCTCTGTCTACAACCGTATCTAGAAAGCACTAAATAGTCTAGTATCATCTTTAAGCAGTTGAACCTGGAACTGTGCCTAAAAGCGTGTCACCTCCGATCTTAGAACTACAATCAGAAAGCCCTCCTAAATCAACCTAAAACTCACACCAATCATGAGTGCACCCACTCCACCAGAGTGTCAGAAACGACCCCCGTGGACCACCCCCACTCTCCGATCTGCCTTCACTCCCATCCCCCCCACTCCCAAATCACCCGACCCTCCTTCGCACTCCCTGCCATTCCCCTCTCCAAACACCAAGCAAGGGGGGCATGATGGCGAGCCACTCACCCTAAGACCACTCATCCCCCGAACCCCTCGCCCGACCCACCAGCATTACCCATACCCGCTCCCCCCACTATCATACCTGGCACACCCCTCTCTGCAATCACCCAATCCCCGCCTTGCCCTCATACGCCTGCCACCTTCCCCCCCGACCGCACCCTTTCCCCTCCCTAAAAACTGCACGCCTAGCCCTAGCAAGAACCGAAGCTGCTTCCTTCTCCCCCTCTGACCCTCTACCCTCTCTCACACACCAGTCGCAGCAAAGAAACTAAAGAGGAAACGTTCCTGGTCCCCCTCAATCTCTCAGCACTCCTTGCCTTCCCTGTCTCGACCCACCACCTCTCTCCCGCAATCTCCTCCTTCCCCCTGTGGCTTCTCCCTTCCTGAAACCCCTCTCCCTTGACTTCTCATCAACTACAGCTGAAACTCCTAACTGCCCACACCCCACCTTCAAATCCCCCAACCCAAACCCGAACATCCTATCACACGCAGCCACCCAACCCCGCCCGAAGCCTGCCAAGTTTTCTGCTCGCCCGCTATTTCCATCCAGCATCACCCACCCTACCCCCTCTTCCTCCACCATCTCCCCTGCTCCAGCACCGAGACCACCCATGGCCGCCGATGTGAACTGTATCCTATTTAACGCCCGATCTGTAGCAAAAAACAGACATTGCATCTTTGACCTCCTCGCCTCTGTCAAACCAGACCTAGCTTTCATCACCAAAACCTGGTTCTCTGACGACTTCGGCCCAATCGCTAATGAAGCCTTTCCACCTGACTACTCCCTCATCCCACTGAACCGTCCGTCCAGAGGAGGGGGGGGTAGCATTCGTCTTCAAATCTCTATTCCGCGCCTCAATCATCGACAACCAACCCTCCATTCCATCCTGCAAATCTCTCCTTGTTCAACTATCCCTCTCCCCGTCGCTCTCACATAGCTTCCTAATAATCTACAGGCCCCCTGGCTACGATAGACATTTCGCGAACAACCTTTGCGATTCTATTGCCACCCTCCAACTAAACCATCCCAACCTCACCCTTCTTGGAGACTTCAACATATGGCTCGTCATCCCCACCAACCCCATGACACACTCCCTGGTTGACGGTTTAGATGCAATGAATCTCCAACCCCACATAAACGGCCCGACTCACTATAAAGGACAAAAACTCTTGATGCCATCTTTAGCTTCAACACCTTGATTCATCTAAAGCCCCCCACCCCTATCATCTGGTCCGATCACTTAATTCTCTCGTTCGCCATCCACGCACCCGACCCCCTTCCGGTACCCGTATCTGAACCTCCAAATCTACACAAATGCTGGAAAAAACTAATAATCACCCCGGACCTAGCCGGTGCACTCCTCCAGTCTCCACCACCTACCTGCCGCCTCAACAACCAACTAACCCCTGAAGCCTTTGATACATGGCTCAACGCATCTCTAACACAGCTCACCCCCTCATGCAAACCAACAACCCGCTGTGGCCTTTTCCCCAGATGGTTCACTCCTGAGTTAAAGACCACTAAACGACAATACAAATACCTAGAACGCAAATGGCAAAAAGAGAAGACCCACGAGAGCAGGACCACCTTGGCCCGACACATGTATCGGTACAAGGCCGAAATCCGGAAAGAAAAAAAAGCCCACTACAACACCCAAATCCTAAATTGCAATAACCCAAGCAAAGAACTTCACAAAATCATCTCCGAATTCACCAATCCGGCTTGTAACACGACCATCCCGACCCCGTCACAATCACTGTGTGACTCACTCTCCCTCCATTTTTACACCACGGCTATCGAAAGGACAAAAACTCTAACCACCAAACTGGCTCTCCTACAGCCACCAGGCAATCCTCTGCCCCTACCGGCCAGCCCATCAGCTGCGACCTCCACGCAAGCAACGTTTGAATCCTTTAGTCCAATATCACCAGAACAATTTCTCAAACTTCTATCTGCCCGCAAACCATCTGGATCACCACTGGACCCTTGCCCAGCCACAACCCTTAAAGAAATGTTTGCTTCCACCTGCGCAGGAGAACATGCAAGATCTATCATAAATGCCTCCCTTTCCTCCGGTATCTTTCCAGACACATTCAAAATGGTGCACGTCAAACCTCTAATTAAAAAACCCTCGCTCGACCCTCTCGAGCCCAAAAACTACCGCCCCATCTCAAACACCAGGTTCCTTGCCAAACTCATTGACCGAACCGCCTATTCTCAACTAAATGCCTTTGTCGAAGCCAACAATCTCCTAGACCCCTTCCAATCAGGTTTCAGAACACGTCACGGAACTGAAACTACCCTAACCTCGATCTGGGATGACCTTAAAATGACAGACTCCGCGGGATGCGTCACACTAATCCTTCTCGACCTATCGGCCGCCTTTGACACGATCAATCACTCAATCCTCCTTGACCGACTCCACTCCCTAGGAATTCGTGGAACCGCTCTTAAATGGATAGCTTCATTCCTCAAAGACAGGCACCAAACAACGACACTTTCCAGCTTTACCTCCCAAGCCCGACCAGTCGACACGGGAGTCCCACAAGGAGCATGTCTATCCGCCCTCCTGTTCAATCTCTACCTGATCACCCTACCACCAATAATTAGTTCTCACAACATCCTGTGTTACACTACGCTGACGACACAACTAATTCTAAAATTCCTGAAGTCAAAACCCAACTCCCGACCTGACCTGGCATCCTGCCTCCTTAACATAGAACGCTGGATGACCCAAAGCCACCTCTTGTTAAACCCCTCCAAAACAGAAATCATGGTTTGCGGCAACTCCAATCTTCTTCCATACCAACTACCCTGGCCACCCGCCTTGGGCAACTCACCAACACCCTCCGACACAGTGAAAAATCTTGGATGCAACCTGGACTCTGACCTCACACTATCGCACCAAGTCAACAATGTCTCAAAGTCCTGCCACTACCACCTTAAAAACCTTAGGCACATCTTTCCATATCTGTCATTTCCCAACAGACGCTCTGCGGTCCAATCAATCGTTATATCAAGACTGGACTACGCAAACCGCCTATACCTCGGAATCCATGCCTACCAACTGAATAAACTCCAAAGGGCACAAAACGCAGCGGCCAAAATGCTACTTGGTCCTAGAGACCACGTATCCCCAGCCCATAAGACACTGCACTGGCTTCCAGTAGCCCGTAGGGTGGCCTTCAAAACCTTATGCCTCTCCCATCGAGCACTGCATAAAACTGTACCTCAATATCTTCAAGACAAGCTAATACCTTATCATCCCACTCGCACCCTAAGATCAAGCTCAGCCGGCCTCATAGTAATTCCTAAGACAAACTCAGTCAGGTTAGGCGGTTCATCATTCTCAGCCCTAGCCCCAACCCTGTGGAACTCGCTCCCACCCCACATCCTCCTAACTGAGGATTTAACGTCCTTCCGCAAACTACTGAAAACCTGGCTCTTCCCCTAAAACCAACCGGTTTTCCAAACTAGAATCATCACAATAACACCGACCCAACAAACTACCTGAAGCTAGAAATTGACAGCTGATAAACCCGAATGTAAACTAGAAAACAAACAGAACTAAACGAGTGATGTAGATCAAAACAGTGAAGTGGATAATAGGAATACATCATTATGAAAGTAAGGAGATCTAAACTGATGAAATGGACGTAATGAATGAGGAGGGAAAGTAGTGAATGACATAGATGAAATAGTTAGAATGGATAAAGAGTATAGAACAGATGAATCGAATAAGTGTATGAGTGCATGAATGGAAGGACAGATGACTAGATAGATCAAATGGGAATGGAGATTGGATGGAATAGATGAACATACTAAAGCCAATGAGTGTGTAGAGTGGTTGGGTGTGTAGAGCGGACGAGCGTGTAGAGTTGATGAGTACGTGTAGAGTGGATGAGTACGAAAATACAGAGAAAAACGAATAGAACGCTGAAGGGCGCTAGAACTGTTGACTATACCGAACGGACGAACGTATAGACTGGATAAACGTTTTGACCAGACGAACGTGTATGAGCAAACAAGTGTGTGGGGAGCGGCTGAGTGTGTGGGGAGCGGCTGAGTATATTGGACCAGTTAAAAATGTGGAACGATTGAGTGTGTGGAACGGACGTGTACGTAGAGCAGAGCGGACGAGTACGTAGAGCGGAAAAGTGTGTGGAATGGACGAGCACGTAGAACAGAGCCGACGAATACGTAGAACGGATGAATGAGTGGAACGGACGAGTACGCAGAGCAGAGGGAAGTACATAGAGCGGACGAGTACGTAGAGTGGACAAATGTGTGGAGCGAATGAGTAGGTGGAGCGGATGAGTGTATGGAATGGATGAGTCTGTGGTGCCGATAAATATGTGGAGTGGGTGAATGTGGTGCCGACAAGTGTGTGGAGCGGGTGAGTACGTGGAGCGGATAAATTCATAGAACAGATGTGTGTGTGTGTGGAGCGGACGAATGGGTGGAGCGGATGAGTACGTGGAGCGGATGAATTCATAGAACGGATGAGTGGGGGGAGCGGATGAATGTGTGGAGCAGATGTGTGTATGGAACGGACGAATACGTAGAGCGGTGGAGTAATATATCAAGCGGACGAGTAGTATGTTGTGCTGAGGAGTGGATTGACCAGATGAATGTGTGGACCGGATGAGCGTGCGGATTGGACGAGTGTGTGGAGCGGACGGGTGTGGGGAGTGAACGAGTGTGTGGAGCGGACGAGCATATGTGGAGCGGACGACTATGTAGCGGATGAATGTATGTAGAGCGGACGAGAATATGTGGTGTGGAAGGGGGTGTAGAGCAGACGAAGGTGTGGAGCAGACAAGTGTGTGGAGCGGATGCCTGTGTGAGCGGATGCCTGTGTGAGCGGATGCGTGTGCGGAGCGGATGCCTGTGCGGAGCGGATGCCTGTGCGGAGCGGATGCCTGTGCGGAGCGGATGCGTGTGCGGAGCGGATGCGTGTGTGGAGCGGATGAGTGTATGTTGAGCGGTTGAGTGTGTGGACCGGATGAGTGTGTAGACCGGATTTGTATGTGGACCGGATGAGAGTGCGGACCGGATGAGCGTACAGAGCAGATGAGCGAACAGAACGGATGAGTATACAAAGTGGAAGAGTATACAGAGCGGATGAGTGCATAGGCAGACAGGAGTGCATGCGCGGGGTAGAAGGAGTGCCTGCGAGGGGGGGGGCAGGAGTGCATGCGTATGGAATACATGAGAGCATGCGTGAAGCACACTGGAAAATGAGGGATAGACTAGAGCACGCAAGGTGAACTAGAATGCGTGAGTGTGTCGAGCAGGCAGGAGTGTGTAGGACAATCTTGAATGCCTGAAATGAATAAAATGCATAGAACGGACCTGATCAGATAAATTGCGTGACGTACATAATATGCATTGGTATGTGGGAACATTTGAAAGAACGTATATCATACCACACCCCACGCCTACTCTCTCCTTTACACCACCACTCAAATAGAACACAGGGATACTATGACACCATTCGGTATAACTGTTCTCATATCAACATCTCCCGCTCACTCCCTATCACCCTAAGTAAACACTGCTGGTTTAACACCCCCAGCCAGGCGTTTCTCCTCAGGCCTAACACAGCCACACTCGAGCTGGATAAATTCTGCCAGAGCGAACACATTCTCCTGACCTCTCAACCACCACACCTACCGCTAAGAAGCAGCTACCACATGAACTCCTCACCAGCTGCACACATACCTGGTGCGCACACCCACCTTTTGACTCTCTTCACTCTCTCTACTGACCCGAACTTCGGTTCCCAAGGGCGTTCAACCTACCAGCGCCTTCAGACCATACCAATGGTATACAAGGCGCTATATAAATGCAAAATAACAATAACAATAACATTCAGAGCCTGGTGTGAAAGGAGCGCTTGGGAGACTTGCCTTATGTCACTGTCTGAAAAGCAGTCTAATAAAGCCTGTGACCCCAAACAAAGTCTACAGCAACACTCAACATGATCAATGGAAAATTAAAAGTGGTGGAACCACCATCCGTTCTCTTTTCCCAGACTGGCTCCTGCTCTTTCAAACCCACAACGCACGATGCTCACTTTTTAACAAATTTTCTTAAATTTCCCTCACTGCTCCAACTTAAAAAATCACAATGCGCATTAATGAGTCGGTCGCCAGCCAGTCCCCTAGATACTTTCCTTGACTTCATCTTTCTAAATGTCCATAGTTGTTAATCGGGGTGAATGCAGCTGGTCGCTTAATAGCCCATAGAGGACCTTTTCCTTTGCTCGCTCTCACCAGTTCCCCCGCTTAGGCACCACTCAGATCCTCTTCTCCATCAAGCTTGCCCACCTCCTCCTTCATTCTCTTAAGTTGGTCTGAGCGCACACGCAACCACTCGTCATCAACATTAACTTACTCTTCACCTGACTCATATGTGAAACCTCACGAAAAGTAGCTTCGAAAACATTGACGTTGAACCTGGCTCTTGCATGGAAGCCAAAGCCCTCAACAACTCCCCAACTATCCTGATCAACAGGATGGCCGGGTCGCAGCTGAACTGAATTCATTTAACACAAACACCGAAAATGTTGTGAAGCCGGGAATCGAATACAAACCCCAGAAAATGATTCCCGAAGCAGATCCAAAGACTAAAATAAACATAAACCAGCAAAAGCCCTGAACCCCAAAGTCTCGAGATTCCCCATCACTCTCGAGGCCTGCTCCAGCTGAACTTGTCGCCCACTACAAGTGATCCACAACATCCAGTGGAGGAAGCACCACGGCTGCCGCTAGTTCCCACACAAAGGTCCTGCAGGTGCCCAACACAATCTCGAAAATGTGATTCGGCTTCAAAATGAGAGTTCGACCCGCCCCCTCCCCCTTAGACCTCGATTCCTACACTTCTCCAAATAAAGCCACACACTGTGATAGATGTTCAAAAATCACAGTCCCCCTTGCTCCCCAAGGTGGCAGTAGTTCAATGCTACTCTCCCAAGCAGCCCTACCTTTATCAGCCCCCCCCACTTTCACCCCAAGGTGGCAGTAGTTCAATGCTACTCTCCCAAGCAGTCCTTATTTTATCACAGTCCTCCACCTTTGCATCCCAAGATGATAGCAGTTCAACCCAACTGTCCAAGCGCGCCTAACTTAATCACAGTCCCCACCCCTTTGCACCCAAGGATGGCAGTAGTTCAGTGCTACTGCCCCAAGCGGTCCTTACTTAATCACAGTCCCCCCCACCCTTGCACCCAAGGATGGCAGTAGTTCAGTGCTACTGCCCCAAGCGGTCCTTGCTTAATCACAGTCCCCCCCACCCTTGCACCCAAGGATGGCAGTAGTTCATTGCTACTCTCCCAAGCGGTCCTTATTTTATCACCGTCCTCCGCCTTTGCATCCCAAGATGATAGCAGTTCAACACAACTGTCCAAGCGCGCCTAACATAATCACTGCCCCCCCTCCCCCCTTGCACCCAAGGATGGCAGTAGTTCAGTGCTACTGCCCCAAGCGGTCCTTACTTAATCACAGGCCTCTCCTCACCCCAAGATGGCAGCATTTCAGCGCTACTGTCCCGAACGGTCTTACCTTAATCACAGTCCCTCCGACCCGCTACCCAAGACAGTACAAGATCAGTGTGACTATCCCAAGCAGACCTAACTAAATCACTGTCCTAAACCCTTGCATCCAAGATGGCAGTATTTCAGTGCCACTGTCCCAAGCGGTTCTTGATTAATCATGGTCTTGATTGCAGTAGTTCAGCGCTACAGTCCAAAGCAGTGCAAATCACAGTGCCCACTTGCAAACCAAAATGGCAGTAGTTCAGTGCTAGTGTCCTAAGCAATCCTACCTTAATCACAGTTCTAAACCCTTGCACCCCAAGATGGCAGTAGACCAGCGCTACTGTCCTACGTGATCTAATCGAATCAGTCCTCCCCCTTGCACTCTGAGAAGGATATAGTTCAGCACTGCTGTCCCAAGCAGTCCTAACGTCATCACAGTGCTCCCCTTGGTCCCCGCTTGGCAGTAGCTCAGCACTATTGTCGAAAGTGATTCGGGCTTGCTTTATGACATTCACAGGGACATAGGAAGGCAACCTCTGCTGACACAGTCAGTGGTCAGCCTCCCTAATCAAAACCTGGACACCATGCAGTCAGCTCAAAAACCCATCCCCAAACCCTTGCTGACCATGTGTGTATTGGGAGGCCTCCAATGATCCCCAACCTTCTGCCGCCCTCGTCCTCTCCATTCCTGCGTGCCACAGTGGCCTCTCCGGAGGAAACGCTTCCTCTGCTGCGTCCTCTCAGCTATGGAACTCATATGAATAAAGCACCTTTTTTAAAGGGGACGTCCCCAACCAATCTATAGCACAGTGTCAGATTCTCCCCAGCATGATTCCACCCTCCTGCCCCAGACCGTAAATGCACACATTCATCCTGACTTGTGCATTTAGATCATCGACACCACGCGCTAAACAGAGTGTGAGCTCTAAACATAGGTGTTCCTATTACCCAACTCAATAGTACTGATTGTATGGACCATGGAAGGAGGAGCACATGAGCGCTGCTTTCTGGGTCTCAAACCGGTGCCTCAAGCGGGCACACACATCCGGATAGTGGGCAGTTAACAAACAGAGCTATCTTACTGAACGTCACTCTGTACACAGAGGTCTTCCACTCGTGGCTCTCCAGGTGTTTTGGATGTAACTCCCATGAACCCCCCCCCCACCATTGACTAGGTAGGGCAGTGCAGATGGAAGTCATAGTCTAAAACATCTGGAGACCAAAAGGTTGTAGACCGCTTCTCCTTTGTAGGTTTCATTAAGTTGTTCATCGTCATAACAACGTGTATATATTTTCATTCACCCATAAATCATTGAAGCCATGTAGTACAGGCAAAATCAATGAATACATCCATTTAGCACGTGGTGCATTCAATTTATGGTGATAGCTCCAAAATAATACTCGATAGCAAAACCATCACTGATAATGTGTACAATAATAAACGCAAACCACGTCCAATTATTTTTATTTATAAAGTAAGTACAAAGGTAACATTTGCAGAACTGTATTTACACAACCAAGGCAATGCATAATAGCTTTGAAAAAGTGACTCACTCTATATAAACTGCTTACAATACCATGACATAAAGAGTATACAACGTGCTTTATGAAACGTATGACTCGACCTTCGTGGAATGCAATGCCCGACAACCCAGACTTAGCCCATATTGCCCAGGGTGCCAAGAAAATCCACTCGATTAAGTTACTGAACCTATGTACACCAATGATATTCCCATTAATACTCAGCATGCACTGTTAATCAATTGTTATGGGATACTTGGAATAGATATCAGCTAACAGCCCAAAGACCGTTTCTTAAACTAGGCAGTAAGCAACTACTGATTTGAGTTCTGTGTCAGTTCGACGACTCACAAAGTCAGCGCTACCAACAGACACAGCCAAAAAAACACAGTTCAGCCCAATCTGCACAGAGTAAGTGTAATAAAGTTACTATTGATGGTTCAATTGTCTCAGCCGATGCAACGGCATTCCATTTTGTAATGTTCTGTTATGTTTATTTATGCTGCGCACCGCCACCACCCTGGGGCAGTCTCCAGGTGCACAATGCAGAAGAAGCCAGGCCCTGGCCATATTAGAGCTGGAAAAATGGGAAAATACTGGAAATACGCATTCTTGGCCTATACCCCCAGGCTGCGGAACCTCAAACCAGTCAACATTAGACTCATATGGTCGCACCCACGTGCTATGCATTTGTGGGAAAACAGCATAATGGCTCAATGTACCCATGAGACTTCTAGAATGGAAAGGGGGAAGATTCTATTGGAAGATGGTTGAGAGTGTCACGGTGCAGGGGCTTTGAACCCTTGTCTTAAATAAAGTTGACATGTATACTCGCCATGTCCCAGAAGTGAATGTGACAGAAATCCACAGGAACGTGTGCCACCAGGTACGCTGGTTTTAAACTCACAACTGCTTTGCAAGTCCCATAGAAGCAGAGTGTGAAGAAGAAGCATGGGCGGAACAGATACATGTGACGCACACTGGGGTAATAAGACAAGATTAATGGGTGAGTGAGTGCCAACACGATACAACTCTTGAGAAGGGCATGGAATTAGTAGAGAACGATTAGCCAAGGAAGCGGTCTCTGGGAGATACGGAAGGGAACTATTGGGAAGTATGAGATGAATTGGGTGTGGAGAATGGGATTCTGTATCAAGCAGGGAGAGTAGCTGTGCCTGGTGGGGTGAGGGAGTACACATAGGGATGACAAGAACAAGGCAAAAAAAGAACTGATTTCACAACTGAAGCCTCCTGTGAGGACAGAGGAGCTGCATCCAGCCAAACATCCAAGTTCCTGACCTTGTCCTCAGAAAGGAAGGTAGGTGGAAGGAAGCTAGGACAGGACGCTCTCCATCCAGAGAAGCAAAAGCTCCTGGAGCACCCCAGTATGTCAGACCAGTCTGAGCAGCATTAAGCTGGAACCAGTTGTCACTCATCCAGTCTCAGAACTGCACCCCAACAATAAGTTATCAAATGGGGCCAAGACCCCATCCAGGTACAAATAAATCTGGGTTTCATTTGTGTAAAAATGGTAGTCGAGAACAAATGAGGAGATGACAGCGAGAAGAGGGCAGATGTAAAGATTAAGCAAGATGGCTGAGAGAGGGGAGCCCTTCAGGACCCCACAATCAATAGGTCTCCAATCAGCAGAAAGAAACAAGGGAAATGAGAAATGATTTGCAGCAAGTCCCACCCGACCCACTCGTGTAACCTTCAACAGATGGGAAATCAGGACTTTAAACACAACCATGAAGAAGACCATAGAGTTGTGCAATACATCAGGCGTCGCCCCCTTATCCGCAGCCGACAGTAAATTATCCAGAACCTCCATCAGTGCAGATTCAGTCCAATGCCGTGGTCTGAAGCCGGATTGGACGTGGTTCAGTGATGAGTGCTTGTCAACATGCTCCTGCAACTACCTACATGCCCCTTGAATAAAGCAGGGGAGTAAAAATAGTGATGGACAGCATGTCCAAGGTATGGGCAGTAGTGACTGATCTAATGTCAGATGATATGATATGATCGGTTATTTATAACGCGCTTAATACCCAGAGGTTTCTAAGCACGACCGGGAATCGAACATGTGGTCCTCAGTGTCGTCTTGCTTCCAAGGCTAGCACGTTGCCCCTGAGCTATCCTCCTGATGCATGTTTTAGTGCAGATCTGTTATTAATAAAACCTGGGCAGCCGATTAGTCCCTCTCCACCCCTCACAGGAGGCTCTTCTCTAACGTCCTAGCCCTGGATCTGGGCCCGGGCCGCGTTGTGCATACCAAAGGGACCGCAACGCCTTTCGCTAGCATCAGGAGAGTAGTTCAAAATACTGGGTGGTATACGGCACATCCGTAATGGCAAACGGAAAGGCAAACATATAGGAAAATGGAAACAAACAAAATGCACTTCCATGCACGAATGGGTGAAAAAGGCCACCGAGGAGGAGCAGCTGCTTTCCCCGCGAGCCCATCGGGGAGAAGGAGCTTGCTCTCACAGCGCTCACCCCCGGCCTCGCCCTGTGTTGAGAACACCCGGATGCTCTGGTCCTCGTCCAGGTAGTCCTGCGTATTGCCTAACTGGCCACCCGGGCCCCCCCCCACTGTGGCTCCTGCCAAAAGGCCTCTGGAGAAGTCACGGTAGAGCGTGCTGCGCGTGAGGCTCTCTGGTATGTGATGTACCCCTCAGCCTGATGCAGGGGAGCCGACTTATGAATTTCCCGGGGGTGAGGTTGGTCCCAAATACAGGAAGTGACATCACTGGCAGTTATATGACCGCAAATTTGCATGTAGTGGCCAACTTGGTGCAACGGCGCGCGGGGGGGGGGGCAGGTGTTGGCGCGCGCAGCGCAGAACAGTGGAAACATTGGCTAGCATGCACTGCATATACTAAAGTCAAGAAAGAAGGAGATTTAAGCCTTCGAGTTGCATTCCAGTAAGACATCACTGCCCCTACTCCACCGCTCTATAATCATCCAGCAACACAATTAGGATGGGAGAAGGAAATGCTTGCTAAACAGAAGGTACAGCTGCAAGGTGGAGTACCACCACCAAAAAAAAAATTCCCAATTCAAGGGAAACGAGAAGTAAAGATGTTTCCGATTAAAAAGTACCAAGCAAGACGTGTGTGGTGCCATAGTTCAGTAAAACATCAACAATTCAAACTTACAATAGTGCTGCTGTAGATTGGCCAGCCACAAGTGACATTTGCTAAAATGTTACCTCTGGGTACCCCGATAGAGTTAGGGATGTAGCTTAATCTTAAACCTTTCAGTGGACACATCAGATGTGCTGCTGAAGTATAATGCAATCCTGGCTGAAGTATAATGCAATCAAGTGTGGTTTTAGACTTGGGGGGGGGGGGGGAGGGGGAAGAGTGTTAACTGCTTTTAACATTGTAGTTTACCAGAAATTCTGGTAATGTAGTGTACAATGTTAAAAAGCAGTTACTGAGGCTCACCCTGCACCCAGGTGATGTTTGGGACTGATGGAAGCACTCGCGTCTAAATGTTGTAGCCATGGTTGTCTCCATGTTTTAAAAACTCCCACTTTCCGGGTTTTCAACGTTCATTTGAAACACACATCATTCAAAAAATGAAGGCGCCAGTAAAAAAGCCAATGCTAAAAAGCCTATTTCGCACAAGTAGTAAGACCCAAAGGGTAAGAGCGACTGTATAGCAGACCATGCCAATGTAGGATACTCCAGGATTACCTTCAGTCAAAATTCACCCAATGCAATGTTCCTAAATTCAGATTGCAAAGTAGTGTCCGACTGAACCTCAATCGGCTCTTCCTGGGTATCAAATGGATGATGCACCACCTCCTCTGCCAGAAAAGTCTGCATCACCCAGTCATTAATGCCAGTATTTACTTCAGGGAAGTGTTCATCAAAGCTGGAACTTAATGTTGCTAGGTGGCTTGCCCAGCTCCAACTGTTCTTTTGCAAAGGTCTAGCTTCCTCTTGAAGGCAAATACTTTTTTATTCATTCTTTCCTCTGTGTTCCCATGTCCACAGGAATGCCCCCAAAGGTGGGATTGGGAGTTTCTGGGGTGGTGAGTTCTAGTAGTCTTAGTTTCCTTTATAAAATACACACATCACATAGTATGTCAACCAGACAATGTATCATTGTGTACAGCTTAAAGGGGGCCACCTGACCCAAAGCAGCACACTAGGAGATGTATTTTGGAACAATCAACATTGTAAACACACCTCTAGTTTAGATTGTAAAGAGTGCTTGTGCTGCAATTACAAGCACCCAGTTAATAAAGTCCAGACTTAAAACACTTGAGCATTCAGTGAGTAAAATAACCTTATAAAAATAAAATGCAGCTTTGCATAAAATTACAGAGAATTTTGGGATTATCAGGCACTGGCAAGCGGGCTCTGCTGTTGCTGTGAGAGAAGTGAGACTTGCAATGGCGACAAATTTAAGGTTAATAGCTGCCGTTTATCACAAGATGGCAGGCCAGCATAGATCTTAACCACTGAACGCCCACTGAACAGCTATAAACCCTTTTATGTCGGCAAGAGGCTGATGTAGAGGAACCAGTGTTACAAAGCAATGAGGTAATTATACTGTACCATATCCCGTGGGAGGTAATGACCCCCCAAGACTCAGTGAAGGCCCCTTGTGTCAAAAGGTTGAAAAGTCCTGCCGTCTCAGTCCCCACAGTCCTAACTTCTCCCCCGCTTAGAGTGGAAGCAGTCTGCGGCACACAGCTTGTAATGCAAATCGCACATTTTAAGCGTCAGGACAAAAAACAGAGAACTGAATACATTGCTGAGGTAAATGAGTTCTGACTGGCAACACTGGTAATACCGTATCGAGACACATTATCGCACCGCCCAACTAAGAGTTTGAGGGCAAAGGTGGAGGAAAATCCTCCAGCAAGAAGCTGGAGGTATTTCCTCCACCATACCGCCCAAAATAGAACAATTTGGTATATTACCACCAGCAAAATTACTACCAGCAGTAATACTGCTGAAATCCACCATGGAGTCCCATGGACTCCAATTAATGGGGTCTAACACTGCCTACCACCACTTGTAATCCGGCAATAATACTGCCAGACCAAGTGGCAGTAATGGTAGTACAGTTGGTGGTATCTCGGCAGATTTACAGGCCACAGAGAGACATCACCTCTCTCCATGTTGTCTTTTATTGTAAAGTGGATTACTAGGTGTCAGACCTGTAAAATACCCCCGTCTCCTCAGGTGACTCAGAACCCCACCATTCCATCCTACATAAACTTGATGCCCCCAGGCTGTTGATCTTCTAGTCTACTTTTATTCTACCCATGTAGATCCAGGAACGTCATACTCCTGTTACTTTCATGGATTATTTTACTTCCTGTTCCTTAAAGCCAGGGGTCTTAAACATGTGGCTCTCCAGATGTTTTGGACTACGACTCCTATGATCCATCACCATTGACTATTCTGGCTGGGGCTGATGAGCATTGTAGTCCAACACATCTGCAGAGCAGAAGGTTGCAGAACCCGGCGTCCAAGCAGAGGCCTGGAACTCCATACTGCCACAAGCACCTTATCATTTGACTCTGGCTCTGAAATAGAGACTTTATGCCGGCCCTTTACCCACAAACACTGGCTGTTAATATTATACCTTGGAGCTGCACGCGTTAATAGCACTAGTGCAAGAAACAGACGCTCAGGACGGGCGGTAAAAAGACTTCTGTGGGTCGTATGCGGCCTAGGAGTTCACAGGGTTTGGTTGACCAGGGAATAGCACACAAGGCATGGAGTTGGGACACGATGGCAGGTTAGCTGCTGGCAACCTTTCAGGTGGCAACCGTAAACCCATGAAGAGGGAGCGGAGATGTGCAGTGTTTCTTTGCCCCCCTGATTCTCTGATTTGTCAGAGCTACATTTTCAAAGCCTCTCTCTGAATGGAGCATGATTTATTGTTCTGTCTGCATGTTTCATTTGTTATAAAACAGCACCCAAGGTGGTGGCTCTCAGGGGGTAGGGAGCCTGGGACACTCCAAGGACAATGAACTGGCAGCCAGGGGGTTTTAGCAATGCGCTACTTTTGTAAACAAAATGAACCCCCCAAAAAATATTTTTTTTGTGACTGCACCAGTAAATCATCAAGAATCGATGACTGGGAGAGGCGCTGCAGGAGAGCGATTCACCCTATTTGTATGGTACAGTAGCACCGATAGGAGAAAGAGGTTGGTTGGCTCTCGACTTCCATCTACCTGTTCAGTAGCACACCTGGGAGTGGGTAGTTGAACTGGCTTTGGGGTCCCCGTTTCTCTGTGCTAGCATACTCTTGAGGGCATACTTTTTTAATGAACATTTAATTGCAACTGCATGTGTATACCAAGTGCTTAATTTGTAAAACAGTAGGTGCCTGTGCCCAAATATGTTCTAGCACTTCTGTGACACTTGGGCAGTTCCACACCACTGCTGCCACCCAGGGTTGGACTGGGACAAGAAATTGGCCCGGTCACCCAAAAAAAAGTGGGCCACCCCTCGTCTCACGACACTTGACCTCTGATGATATCACCGAAAGTGATGTCATTTGACCCCGCACCAAAGTGACATCCCGGGAAGCGATGAAACGCAACCTTTCACACCTTGACAAAGTAGGAAGTGGCATCAAATAGTATTGTTCCTAAGTAAACTACACTACGAAAAATATGGTTATGATTTCACTAAGGTGATATACATTTCACACAAGAATGGATCACCATACGTATCATTAATATCTGTGTGTATAGATCCATATTGTCAAATTACTGTGACTCCAAGCAGACGACCAAGGCCACATGATAATATGGTATTATATAGCACTTACCCTTAAGCTCTTTTTTTTATAGAACAAATATGCATACAATATCACCCATGGGTCGGGCTGCTGCTTGCAACAGCCCGACCCTTTGGTCATTTAACCTCTTTTTTTTATTTTTCAAACTGTGGATGCGCCCCCCCTGGGCATGAGGCTGCGGCCCACCAGAGGGGCGCGCCCCACAGTTTGAATACCGCTGCGCCTAAACCCTCCCCTCCAGGAGCATACACCAATCAGTCCTAGATGGGAGGGCTTAATCACACATTTTCGCGATTATACCTGGCCGGAGAGAAGTGATGCAGTATCGAGGGAAAGGGCCATCGATGCTGCATCACTTCTCTCCGGCGGGGGGGTGCGTTGGGGGGGGCTCAGCCCCGACTTGATTTTGCCGGTGGGGGGTTCGGGCCCCGGAGCACCCCGTACTCGGTGCCCCTGGCCTGATGATTGCAGCGACGCTACTTGGGACCCCCTGCAATACCTTCTGGCCCGCCTCCAGCAGATTTGGAATGTGGCGGCCCCCAGAGTGATCTGTTATGGCACAGTCCGCCGGCTCCCAGTTAATAAAAGAGTGTGTTTTGTGTCCCTCATTCTCAACCATCGGCTGTCTATCAGACCGGGCCGTCTTTCCTGTCCACACTCATCCAGCGCTGCATTTCTTCACGTGGACGTAGGCCCTCTGAATTCTCGAGGTTTAAGAGAACGAGTCCTGGAGGCCAGGAGTTTTCTTTGCAGGCTTCTAGCCTTTGGAAAGCTGGTCGACAGCTCACGCATACAATTTAAATAGATTGCTTTTAGGAAAAAAAATGACACACTTGGGTGCAACCTGGGACATCTACCTTGCTCGTCTGCCAGGGCCGTAAAACTTTATATGACGCACGCAGCCCCCATAAATCTATTGAACATCACGTTTTTGTTTGTGCTTCTATCATGCGTATTATTGACGCCAACATACCTTTTAGAATTTCCATTTTGCTGAATTATTATGTACAGCTCGTTGTTGCCATTTTCTGGCAGAATGGTCACGCTATAAATAATGCAAATAAAATAAATATATTAATGTGGGGGCCTCATGAGTTCACGTAATAGATCCCAGGGGAGAAAACGTCAAAGGGTGAAACCAGAAACCGAGCAGAAAGAGGCAAGGGCAAAAAAAAAAAAAAAATCACATTGCTCCAAAAACAGCCATCGGTTTGGTCTCCACAGCAGCAAAACAGGTTGTACTCTGAAGTAATCGAGTGTTAATGGGGAGACTGGTTGGGCCGGGATTTTTTGTATGTCATTTTCTGTGGCAGTATTTCTCTATGAAAATGGTCCTCTCGGACACAAAAGTTGAGGGGTACATGCAGGTGTGGACTGGCCTATAGGGGACTCTGGAGATTTCCCGGTAGACCTTTGCACCCTGGACCTCTTTTGTGGTAACCTATTTTATTTTCACCTTTTCTCATAGGAAATGTGTTGGGCTTAGTGAAAATGTGTGCTATGGGGCCATTTTGAACATTATTAGCAGTGCCTGTTTTGGGTCCCAGTTCACCCCTGCATACATGGTCCATACGTTGTTCATAGATACCTAACGAACCGAAACCTACAAGTCAGTTTTCAATAAAGATCATTTAAGAACATTCTAGCTTGACTCACAATCGGGGTGCAAGATCATCCGGGGTCACATTTCGGGATATCATTGCGGGGTCAATGGCCGTGCGGTGCTGCTTACCATACCCCAATGATTAGGTGAATTGATGCCACTGAGAGAAGCGCTGGAGATCAGAATCCTTCAGCGTGTGGCAATGCCAGGGGCAGAGGTGTAGCCAGGATTAACTAACAAGTGGGGCCTGAAATTAATGTAGTTGGGCCCACCTCAATGACATGAACACCTATAAATGCTCACACAGCCCTGCTGAGTGGTCATTTCCAGATTTTGGGTGGGCCTTGCCAGCTCAGGCCCTACCCTGTCTATGCCTCTGGCCAAGGGTTGCCATTGAGAACTATGTGCGGGCAAAGACCCGCTTGTAATGATCAAGCACATAACACAGAACAAATGAAAGTGCCACTTACAAATTAAATAGACTTTCCTTTTATTTCCAACTGACTGCTACTCATTGAGTCAACAGCACAGGGATGGACGCCTTTAGGCGCAGATCACTGCAGCGAGCGTGCAACACGCTAGGATGTCTTTCTGAATACAGGCGCTTCACTGGCCTGGAGGCACCCAGTCCATCGCAGCCGGTGTTTCCCAGCAGGGGCACCGTCCTGGTGCAGGGCCATGCAGGTAGGCCATCTACATGCTGCAATGTGCCAGCATGGCACTGGAAAGAACAACACAGCAGGCAGGAGGCCATTGGTCAGCACTGATGAGCGGTTGGCCGCTCATTTCTTTTATTGATTCCGTCACATGGTAACTGACACGTAACATGAGCACCAGCACTGGGAGATACCATGGTCCCAGGAGGGGTGACACCACATGAACTGTCCCCCCTCCCTCGAGAAAACCAGAAGTCGGTGCCCTGGTAAAGAGTTACTAGCCCAAAGTTCCACTGTGTGTTTGGTGACGTTTTAGCATTTCGCCGTGGGAGTTGAAAATGACAATTTTCTTGGTATAGTGTCATCCATAAATCTAATTTGGGAAGTGCACGGCCTGGGCTCCCGTTCATGGTCCACAATGACCTTCGAGGTAACTTCCTAATGTTGGCAGGCAGGCAGGCAGGCGTGCACCATATCGGAGCAGCGCATTGCCGCGCCACCTGATTGGTTATTATAAACTGAGTGCAAGTGGAGGCGTCTTAAAACCGTCTGACAGGGAGAGAAAAGATTAAGCAGCGAGAGCTGTATTTCGGTTACCACTTCTCTGCTTCCACGTGGAGGACGTCTGCTGAGGGCTGTGACGCACATTGTAAGCACTGCGTGGTCTTTCGGCAACAGGGCACCTCACCTCCTCACCGCACAGAGGGTTGATCAATTATTAAAAGAAATGGAGACAGTGACGCACGAGAGACCCTATTACCAGCGCCTGTAGGGTCATGGCCTCTCAATCTGTCCTTATCTGCAGGGAGGCCATTACGGGTGCATTTATGGGGTATGTTGGTAGGGAGTTCACTGCGGGTCCCCCACCTGCTGGTCCAATTGGCAGGGGAGAGTGGCCCCCAGAAGGGCACTTTGCCTAGGCACAGACGGTGGCAGGGTGGTGGGCTGCATATGCAGCCTCCCAGGGCCTCGCTGCCCTGGGGGCTTGGCAGACCCCAGTCGCCTCCAAACCGTTGATTAGGAGGATAGTGTGCCTCTAGCACCCCTCTGCAGATCTGCCATCAGTCCCATGCAAGTGCCTGAAGAGGTTTGCGCATTTGAAAGGGCAGCTTTTTGTCAGCTGTGAATGGCAGAAAGTCCCCTAACGTGGAGTTAGTGCTTGGGTGAGGAGGGATTTTGGATCTGAGAGCGCCCACCCCCGCCGCGCCCCACACAGCTCCACCAGTTGTCTACCAAATGACCTCTTAAGTGCTGATTTATCCCAAAGCACCAAGAAACTGTGCAGGTGGCAACAGTGTGCGCTATAAGAACCTTATCACATAACATGATGCCATTTAACATTTTTTTTTTTGTATCTATCTCTTTACGACTTGAAAGCCAGCTGCAGAACCAAGAGGAGAATGATTAGTGTTACATTAGCTAGCATTCCGTTACTTGTAGACTTCATTCTAAATTGGCTATCCAAAACTACTGCCATGCGCCTTTTGTTTAATGTATTTATGAGGATTTATATTTTTATCATTTTGGTTAATAATATATTTTTACCACGTGGTCAGTTAAGGATCTAAACTGCAGACTGGGCTTACACCTCGGCTTCTCCACTTTACTAAAGTGTTTAACTTGGAGCAAATCGTTTTGCGCAACTGTACCTTATCTGGCAAAATTGTGAGTTCATAGAGGTGATTTAGTTTATAGAACATGCTTTTCTGAAAAAGGCTCAATCATAGTTTAACAGACTCCATTGGTTTCTATAAATATATAATACCAATATTAGTGACCATTCCTACGCACACCCCAACGTTATCTGGCTGCTGTTATTACATGCTTGCCGTGAGGCGCCAGCCTATGGAAGATTCATGTCACGCCTTGTGATGTCATTTCCTGCACTGTTCCTTCCAGCAATGTCCATCCATATTCAGATTACTGGGCTACGGTGGTCTCCTATCACACAGGGCCTCACGCATCCTAGAAAGTTCCCCGTGTCTAGAATTGCACACGTCCTCGCACCGGTTGGAGTGATGGCGAAGTTTGGAGGCCGTCTCTGCCGCTCCGTGGCCGCAAAGACTTGGTGTCGAGTCAATGTGTCCTTTTCTGAATCTGAAACTGACACATTCTCTATTTCCAGTTCCTAGAACACTGGGTGTGTGTTGTTTGGTTGTAAGTATCAGATGTGTTGCTGCTTCCCTTCCGGGACAGCCCTCGGAGGCAGCTCTTGTCCGGCTTCCGGGGTCCCCTCGCCGCATCCATAGTGGGAGGATTCAGGCAGCTGCTGGACCAGCCCTTCACACTGGACTTCGCTGGCAACCTAAGGTGCAGTGTCACTCCCGTGTGTCTATGCTCTTTATGAAGGGTCGCAGGGGCAATAGAATCTCAGGCGAGGGCCCCCAGAAAAGCCCAATCTTGTCTACTTCTCACTTGTAATTCGTGTCAGAGTGAGTTTAGAAGATCAGCATGTGAGTTGCCCCTGGCATTATTCCTGATTCTCTCAAGGTTTCACTCGCAGGAGGGGTGAAGGGTGGTAGCAAAGCGCAGGCCATACTCACTTAAGCCCATGCCCGGGCCCCTGCTGTGAACTGTCTGCTTTTATGCATGTATGTATTTCAGATCATATGGTGATGTGTGTGTCATACATGAAATTCACTGTTAAGCGCAGAATATAGGAATGTCCACACAGTACAGCACTTAAAAAAAGATAGTCTTTATAGCAAGTTATGCATAAAAGAAAGAATTACATTGAAGGTACGCCTCACAATTACAAATCGAGCTTTCAAAACAGAAAATTGACCTCTAAAGTACACAGAACAACAATCTAAGGGGTAGATTACTTAGCAGTGCTTTTTAATACTTTTGAACAGTTTAGAAAAGTTTAAAAGTTTGCAAATAAAGGAATAATGAGGCATAGTCGATGGGCAGATCACAGTTACAAGCTGGGAACGGTCGAACGCCGCCACTATGGGAGGGTGTTGCAAAGAAGGCAATCATTAGCCAGATGGCAAGGAGGGATCCCACCAGAGGAGATCCACCCCAAAAGTCCTCATAATAGAGGCCCTGGAAGGAAGAGTGCAGAGGTGAAGCCAAGATTCAGATGCAGACAGTTGCGGTTGCAGAGTCGAAGGAAATGGGTTGGGACGCATTGAAAAGTCAGCAAAAACACTAGGGGACTTGCAAAGTTAGTCCAAACAAGTCCCAACCCACCGGCCGTTCTCTTTAGTGGCATCCTTGAACACACCGGTACTGGCGAGAGGCGTGGCTAGGGGGCGATGAGGGGGCTATAGCCCCAGGTCTTTTGGTTGTAGCCCCAGTTAGAAGCTCAGGAACTACAACCAAAATGCTACCTAGCCCCGAGTCCCGACAGTCCCGACAGTCCCGACATTAGCGTAGCCCCGGATCTTTTCCAGACCTAGCCACACCTCTGGCACTGGTAGAATCCAATGTTTCCTTCACATGCATTGTACATCAAGGCCAGCCATGGAGGATCATTGCCAAGAAGTGGACTATTGCAACGGGAAATGAGCATGAGGTTAATGCGCGCGCCACCATAGATTGCTCTCTGTGATACCTCTTCTCTAATTCTCTCCCTTACTCTCTCTCTCTCCTTCTCTCCCTTACTCTCTCTCTCTCTCTTGCTCACATGCTTTTCCCTGCCTGGCTCCTGCCCAAAGCTTTTTATCTTTTCTTACTAATCCCAGCGTCTCCACCTCATTGTTTCTTGACCCACCCAGTGCTGTTGGATGACCCTTTCCCCGGAGCAAGAGGGCAAAGGTCATGCTAGATAGTATCCAGCACTCCCTGCAATGTTCCTAACCACAGGTTGCCAAGTTTGTCAGATCCACAGCATATCGATTGCATTTCTTTTTTGAATGTATGGTCTGCTCTGCTGCCCACATCCCTCCAGTCAATGAATGGGTCAATTTTAGACAGATCACTACCCAGATACGTTTTGCGGGCGTTATTCTCTTTACTTTACTTTATTACATTTGTAGAGCGCAACCATAGACCCATAGGTGTGAGGGCACAGACAAGACACAAAAAAGAATGAGAGAGTCGGCTGGGAAATCGAAGGAAAGGAACCGCAGACTGAGTGCGACTATTTGAAGAGGAAAGTTTTAAGGCCCTTCTTAAAGGAGCCCAGAGCTGCTGAGTTTCTCAGTTGGTCTGGCAAAGTGTTCCAGAGCGCCGGTGCTGCAAAGGCGAAGGCACCACATTGTGCTTTTTTACTTTTAACTTTGGGCTGGTGCAGCAAGTTCTGGTTGTTAGACCGAAGATTTCTAATCAATGATTTTATTCCAATATACCTTTGAAGATAGGCAGGCATCTTGCCCTTAAGGCAATTTAATGTGATGACCATGAGTCTAAAAGAGATTCTTGAGTCTACAGGCAGCCAGTGTAGTGCTCTGCGTGCCTCAGACACATGTGCCCTGAGTGTAAGACCCGATACCACTCTGACTGCTCCGTTTTGGACCACCTGAAGACGATTTATGTTTTTTTTTTACTGGAGCCTGCTAATAAGCTACAACAGTAATCCAATTTAAAGCCAATAATGGCTCTAGCGATGGTCTCTGCGTTGGATTGAGAGATGAAAGGTCGCAGGTGGGACAGTAGTTTAATATAATAGGTGGCAGAAGATACAGTACTGGCCACATAAGATTTCATATTGAGTGATTGATCCAAAACCACACCCAGGATTTTAACCTTAGGAAGAGTAGCGATTAGGGTGTCTCCCAGCTGGAAGTGTTTATAAGCTGGGTCTAGTTTGGCCACAATGCTGTCAGATCCCACGACCATCATCCATTGTTCTATCATTGCAAAGATGCGATTAAGTTCTTTTTCATCCTCCTCATGTTGGCCTGTAAGAGGGATGACGCATTGAGTGTCATCGGCATAGTTGGAAAAGAGAAAGCCCTCCTGGGCAAGATGGGCAAAAAAGGGAGACATGAAGATGTTATAGATGCACGGCGACAAACTGGCGCCTTGTGGTACTACGAATAGTGTCTGGATTGCTGGTGCTTTGGCATTGTTACCAACTGTATATATTGTACATACTCTGAAATGTTTCCTACTACCTGCCTGTACATACTATATATGGCATAGTAACGCCACAATTGTATAACTGCTTATATACTGTAACTATGTAACCTGTCCTTAAGCGCCCATTTACCCCTGGGTCTGGAGCGCTATACTAAATAAAACAAACAAACAAACCCTGCTGGATCTGTTGGATAAGAAAGAAAGTAGCCAGTGGTGGCGGCCTACGAACAGTTGGCTACGGACATGAGCCTATCTGCTAGTATGGCAGGGTCGACAAGATCAAACGCTGCCGATTGGTCCAGGGAGATCAGAAGGGAGATCTTTTGGGTGTCCATTCTTTGGAGTAGTTGTGACTTGAGATCCAGAAGCGAGGTCTCTGTACCAAAACCTTGTCTAAACCCTGGCTGAAAAGGATTAAGGATCGGGTAGGAGTTGAGATGTTGCGCTATTTGGATATAGGCTACCCGGTCCAGTATCTTAAGTAAGAAAGCAGTATTAGTTATGGGTCTATAATTGGTGGGGATGTTTTGATCCAAGCTGTTTTTTTTTAATAGAGTGGTAACCCATGCTTGTCTCCACAGGTTTCGGAGTGCTATGTTAAATTCAAAACATTGCCTGCATCATTATTTTATTTGAGATTTCTTCGGATTATTTTTCTTTCATAATGTAAACATGCATCAACTGTGTCCCCAAAAGGTGGCAGAGTTATGTTAATGTCAAATGTTAATGTTAAAAGGTATCTTTACTGTGCACCTTCACCACCGGAGTGGTCCCCAGGTGTAGTATCATGTGCACCTTGCATAGAACCGAAAGCCCCAAATACTCAAAGAGGCCACCACTCTCTCCCTCCTGCCCCCGGGCCCTCAGCACATCCCCAGCAGTCATCTGAGATCTCTGATGTGCTTCCTCTATTCTCAGAGGAAGGAGATCAACAACAATAAATGAGAAATGCTTAATTGCCAAACCACCTATTTTATAAACCGTAGGTAAGAAAACAAAAACTTGTGTTAGTGCCAAGTCTTTATCTCCTGGTGATCTCTGACCACCTGGGCGCAACAGAGAAACACAGGCACATAGGCCCGTGACGTTCTTCCAAAAGAGACAATTCTTGAAGCAGTGCCTGAATAAAAACAAATATGGGAATTTTAAAATTTGGGGGAAATACCCATATCCCCACCCATCCCAGTGCAGACACAACATGATCTCCTCTCAACGAGATCACTCTGAAGTTCAGAACAACAAGCAAACCAGAAATTCCTCCTTCTACAACTGAGTATTTCTGCACAGCTGAATATGGTCACACTGAGATTCTGGGGCTGAGGCTGAGTTAGCATTTAGGGCTCAGGAAATGTCACTGGGTTTAGTTTGCTAAAAACGCTAGGAGGATATGGTTTTGCTGCTTGACCTGAGATGTTCATCCATGGGCGAGCTGAAGCCATAAGATCAAACCAAGCCCAATCTAATAGCTGACCCTAGAGGACATCCGACTCTACTTTTTGATACAGTACTTTGGGTGATACCTTGATATCTTGATGTTGCATATTTTATTTGATCCCCTGGCAAACTGTTTAGTTCGCTATGCCCACCTGTCAAATTTCCTCATCTCTGAGTTGTCTGTAACTCTGAAGCTACTCTTATGCCGTAAAGAAAAGGTTCCTGCGACTCCATGAGAAACAAATAGCAGAGGGTGCTCCTTAAGCTCTCCAAACCAAAATGTACGCTCCATTACCAAAACTCTAAGAGTGTACCCCATCCTCCAATTCAAATGCCCTACTGTGGAGTGCCACCAACCCATCTAGAACATGCCACCAAAGCAGACCAGCTCACTATCGAAGAAACAGAATATCCAACACTGCTACAAGTTCTGGCAATGACGTGGTAATGTTGTGCTCCACAAATCTCCACACGCACGTATGCATTAATTCATAACGCATTGCTTGAACGATTGAGGCGCCCAAGGCAAAGGACAGAAAGCAGGTGTGTTGGTATGTTCTGTGCTGCTGCTTACTGTTCTGCCATTTTGTTATTTAATAAGATAACTCCCAAGTTAGCTATTTCAATACCTCACATCAATACACTGTTCATACCCATCACACTCTGTGCACACCACTATATGAAAAAAATAAAATGTTCGAGTTAGTTGTATACATTATTAACCCATCATTCTGTAACCATGCGTACATATGAATAGAAAGGTACAGCTGGGGCCCACATCTCCTTATTCATCCAGCAGATATGATATATCTGTTAGAATGCATTTCTGATATGTAACAGTAAATGTTTTCTGTAACTATCACACTGCAGGGACCAACATTGCCAGGAGAGGGCAGCAATGCAGCTCATGCATGCAGCGTAGAAGAGTCTCCTTGGCTGGACATGAGCTACCAGGGCCATCTGATGCCTTACAAGCATACCTATGTTAGAGTTACTCTGTGTGTTTGGGAATGTTTACAAGCGAGCATTAGGACATATTGAGAAGACCTCGCAGTTAGATGTGTGCCTCGCGATGTGCTAGCCTCTCATTCTCTGGAGCACGCTCCCGCGTATGGGCTGCCTGCTCATGAAATCTTTAGGATGATCCATGCAATGGTGCATTGAAAAAGAATGTGACATCCCTCTCTCTTCGCAAACTCTTCTCGCGTGCCGTCAACATTCATCCAAATCCCATTCAACAACACTAGCTCTCCCCGTAGTCAACAAATAGGTAAACGAGGACTACTAGTCGGAATGTGAAGGGATATCTGTCTTTGATTGTACCACCTTCCCCTAGACAAAAAGCAATGCTCTGCAAATTTCCAAACCTCCTCATGCACTGTTGCGGATGCACAACTGCAGATCCTTGTCGATCTGCCGCAATAAACACACTGGTGATAGTTTTTGCCAGCGATTTCACGGCAGTCGCATAGGCTGGCTTATTTTTTCAGCGTCCGACAAAGTAGGAAATCACTGGCTGCTAAAACGGTATTAGCATATTTGACCTAAAAACATTTCACCTAAAACATTTCATCGAATTCCTTTGACCTTTTTTCTCTCAAATCTAATTAAATATACATGTGGGAGTGGGTAAGGATATAGATTAGGTTAAGGGGAAGTGTGTAGGGTTTGCAAGGGTCTCCCCCCACAATTCAGACCGAAAAAAGGTCATATAAATTCGATCAAATGTGATTAGGTGAAATGTTTTAGGCCAAATAGACCAAAACCGCTAAACCGCTATTACTTGATTCCACCTGTCAGAGGTTTCATGCTTTTCCCAGATGAAAAAGCAAATTACAGTACAATTACAGTCAACTTGAAGTTTTCTCTTTCTTTTTTGGGGGAGACACCCTGAATCTCCTAAGCATTTTGGCAACAACAGTTTCCTCCCCAACCCCCACTAGAACCCTGTACCCCACCACGAACAACCACTGGTTTCCCACATTGTACAGTGGTAACTTGAAGCCGATGAAACGTGCCTCACAATTGACTCCCACCATCCCAGGCCAAATCCCTCATCCCACGCTAAAACCCCAGCGCCATCCACAGCTTCAACCGAGGAGGTGTTTATAATGAGGTGCACACCTCCAATGTGTCCATCATGCATTGCACCGCAGCGCTAGGTTGTAAGCAGTCTGAAAATGCAATGGCATGAAAGGAAACCTACACACAACTACCAATATAAGACCACCATGGCAAATCTTCTGGCTTCCTCACCCAGAACAAAAACCAGAACAAAAACCGCTCTTCCAATAGCCCTGCATCAGGATGATTTAGTGACATTTGCACTGGAAAGCAGCAAATACCATGCAATCAAACGCATTTAACATACCTGTGATAAAAATTGTGATTTGTCCAGTTGCAAACGTGGTTGACTGAATTGAGGATTTGGAAAAGTGCTGTGGATACTGCAGTATGCTTATAATCACTTTGTCTTTCTTGTAGACAGGTAGCAAGATGGACCTGCAAGAACTCTCAATGGTTGCGGGTTGCAAACATGCTTGAAGGCATTGTGTTACTTGGTTGGTCCTGCCAGCACTGGGGCAGCACCTCATTTACTTCCTTCAGCTGGTCCAAGGTTGCCTCATGTGTATTTGTGGACAGTCCAACCACTGCACTGATCCAATCTCAATTGGATGGCGGCATCAGCCAACTCCCATGTTCCCCTCTGCCCGCATGGGACCTTCCAAAATGTATCCAATATCCTAAAGTTCAAATCATCAAGAGACTTAAGAGATACAACCTCAGGAGCTACACACTTTCCACTCTTCAAACTTTGCCATTACAAGCTTGCTTTTTGTTAGATGGCCTGCGCCATCAACAAGGCTATATCACGCAGTGCCCCCAACTCTTACTTGCTGACACAATCTCAACAAGTCTGCTGTGCAGCAGAGCTCCAATACAGGATCCGAAGTCAGTCTGTCTGCACCAGTCATGCACTCTGGGAAGGAATGGGAGACCTGGCATACGAAGCACACTTCATTGCGAATGATAACTGTGCGCTACTCCCACCTCCCTTCTCCTTGCGCCAGCCTGCCTCTGGCCCTCTGTATTCAACCCCCCCCTACTCCTCTAATGTAAAATCCTGCAGCCAGTTTTGTACCCCATGCTTTTGATAAATAAATCTTATACCTAAATGCAAAACTACATCTATAAGTACCAGCAGCGAGGAGCATCTTATCTTTCATGTACATGTAGGATTACATTAACATTTTGTGAGTTGTAGAAGACTGGTGTCATCCCTGTTTATGAAACCCTTTTAGATCGGCTTCCGCTCTCTGCCGGGATTCTTACAGCAATATGTAGAGGGTTCCTAGTTTCAATCATCTGCTCTTGCTCAGCAAGACTGCATCATGCTGAGCGCTCTGCTGTTGCGATGGCTAATGTGTAGGAGTTGCTGCAACTGTGTTGGTTGGGGATAGAGCTTCTTTTATTTCCTTGCTGTGTGTCTTAATGATGTTTTTTCCCACTTTAGTGTTGTATTCATTTTTTGGTTATTGTTGTTTTTGTGTTTATACAAGTATAATATGACTACAGACAAAGCCTTTCATACTAAAGTAGGCATGGAAGCTAAAATAACATGTATCACAGTGTAAACAAAAAGCATTAAAAAAAAGATTTAAGTGTGGTACATATCTAGTATTCTTGTAAACACCAGCATAAAATAATGTTTGTGTTGTCTAGGCTCTCCTTCCTAATTTATCAATTATTTTAAGTAATACTCATACATTTTATAATAACGTAAGTGTTCCCTCCATTCATAATCCGAGTCTACATTTCTTCCCAGTCTCTCGATTCATTGTGATTTGGCATACGATATGGATAGTGTTCTAGTTTGAATTGAGGACAGCTAATCAATAAATTTTGAGTCGTTCCACAACATGTTTTGTTAAAACAAAATCGGCAGTTACGGGAGGAACATGGGCCCCCTTTCAAGCACCTGCTATTTACAGTGAAGAAAATGGGTTCAATCCCATTCAAATCTAATTTCCTCTTAGTTTTGGGCAAGGAAAATTGTCCAAATATTGCATTGGTGCTCCTAATTTCAGAAAGTATGTCAAGTATTCTATAGCATTAATATGCTTACAAAGTGTTTCAAAACGCTAGCAATAGTCTAATGCAGTTTAGATTTGATTTTTATATTTAGTTTTTTTTAATCAGTGTCATAAGATTTGCTCTGGACTACGTTATTTAAAAACGGACTACATCTCTGGCCAAAAGTGATGCCTACAAGTGTGTCTCTTATGTGGGTGATAAATACATAGTGTTCTGATTTCATTGTTTTAATATGAAGTCATATTGCATGGTCTTCGGCTAACCATTCAATAGACCATAGCCCAGAAAAGTGTGCCATCTTTTACCCCTTATTGTGCCGATACAGCAACAGGCTTGAAAAGCTGTGGTTTTCTGCCATATAATAAGGCGGGGACAATCTGTGAGTGGTCTTAGCTTCCAAGGTTTCATTATTGATGTACTTTCCTAAACATTTGTGTTGGTATATTCAAAATGGTCCAAGCATTGATGGCCTTTATTAAGAATACCTCTATGGTACTTGTTCAAAAGCCTGAGTCATTATTGTTACTATGATATACCTTGTTGTCTAGGGCATCCACTGTTAGTGAGATTAACAATGTAATAACAAGGCTCACATCCAGTACAATCAGCGGATTTACAATACAGAGAATGCCTTCATTTGCCCACTGCATTGTAACTAAAAATAGAATTTCTACGAGTGCAATACAATTGTCCTATTGCCTGCGCTTGTCAGCTGTGTTAATGATTCCATTTACTGTGGGTTTTCCTTGTGTGTGACAGCTTTGAGCTGTGACATATATACATTATGATGAATACATCACTGCATTACAATATTGGGTCAGTTTTCTTTCCATATGTGTTATGCCTTTGAGCTGTATGGTGTATTAATACTTTACAGTGACTGAAACACTGAATTATGTTACTGGAGCAAATATATGCTGTGTGTACTTTCCTTCTGTGTTACAAATTTAATCTGCAACAAGTAGTATAATGATACACTATTGTGAGCTAATGTCTACATCATATTATAGGAGAATATTGTCACTTGTGGATCAGCTTTTTTGCATGGTAGAGTCATTGAGTCCATGTGGTTTCACAAGGCTTCTGGATGGGGGAGGGGTTGCATACACCCCTGTTCTTAAAGTAGTGTATGGTATTTGTTCTCATTGTATTGTCTTGTACAGGGTTTTTCCAGGTGGAATGAATTCGTATGTATTATGCTAATAATTCTAAGATTGTCACGGTCCAGTCTTCCAAAGAAATGAACAATTAAGAATGGTTGGGTTTATCCAACAATAATGTATTGTTTTAGTAATTAACTTTTCATTTTACTCTAAGGTCTTATCATATTTGAAGGGGCAATATGTGTCTCTCATATTTTGATTCACTTATTCTTCATTTTCTTCAATCATTTGTATGATTCTTGAACTTTTATTGTTATGTTGCTGACCTCTCATAAACCTTAACATGCGTTTGCCTGCTCAAGTGGTGCTTCTTCAAGGGGATTTTCTGTTGGAGGTATATATCTGTTACGCATACAAGATGGAAAATAAACCAGTATCTAATAGGGCTGCTGATCTGCAAAGTCAAAAGACTGTTTTTCTTGATGCTCTTGAACATTCACATTTGGAGACCGTGTATACTGCAGGTGCTAGTGAAGAGAGGGCATCGTTTCGGTGAACTTTGGGCTGATAAGATACAGTATGTTAGAACTGTGTTAAACAAAGTGAAATTGAAAATTATTCCAATTTAGGGATCATTTAAAAATTTCCCTTAGTTGTCCTAATGTGTTCTTCTCAACATATGAGTTTTCTCAAAACATTCCAGCTGTCATGTAACACATGTTTTCTTTGGAATTTTGAAACGAGGAAAACACTTGCCAGTCTAAAGTCTTTGTTGGATTTTGGCATAAAACATATCTTGCTATCAGAACGAAAGAGTTAACTGTTATTACAATACACTGTTTGCAGGAGAGGGGTATATTCGCCACAATTGAAGTATTATTTGCAATGCCTTTGTGTAAACACTGAACAGATTTTTAAAAGCATTGTTTTGGCATCTATTACCTATTAGAAAAGTTATGCAGGAATTGGCAATGAATTGAAGATTTTAATCCTGTAAATTATATTGCTGGAGAAAATCCTTTTGTTGTAGGTCCCTAAACAAATGAAAGTGCAGTTATCGCTAATTCTTTCTTAAAAGAAATACAATATATATACACATTCTGAAAATGATACTGGGTTATTAAGTTGCATAAATGCAAAGGAATTATGGTCTGGTCTCTTAGTTGGCAAAGGCATCTTTTCTAAGGAAACCCCATATTTTTGTATTTACCTTAGTGAAAAGTTGGGAGCTGGTCCGACTCCACAGGCGGGCTTGTTCAAGATGGTTGGAAACTCTTTGCTGTCATTCCGTGCCTACGCGTCAGTCTTTTATACTACAGCCTCGTTATTGAAAGTATAGCAAAACTGTGTCCAGATAAAGTCATTACTCTTTCATATCCTATGTGAAGCTTCCATTTTGTTGTGGGTTCTCATTTTTGCACACTTATATGGAAACTGGAGGAAGAAATTGTGTTCATGTGCACATTATCTGTGCGCATCATATCTTTGCGTAAATAAACGAATGACCAAATAAGAGGTGGGCAATCATTGAGTGACCTCAAACGGCACATGCGACAAACGCTCTAAAACTGCCATTTTACAGTGGCTTCCCATTTTGCACATGTCCCTATAGTGAAACTGGGGGGGGGGCAATGTGTTTGTGTACATATTAACTGCCTATTTATCTGTATAAATTAGCTAGTGGCTAGTCATTCAGTAAACCCAAAAGGCAGAGATGTCAGTTAATTGGACGTTTCTATCTGATGTGCAGACAATCAGATTGCAAAACCTGGGGGCTTTGCAAGTATATTTTAATTTATTTGTATTAGTTCAAAGAACTTTTACAAAATTCATTATATTTTTTTTAAAAGACAAGCAACTCGCAAAATATAGCTGAATAATTATGTACAAGACAAAACCGTCAAGCTGTTAAAGGAGAACATGATGCATAAAATTTAGTTATAACATAAAAATAGCATACGTTACTGAAAACACCCGCTAATAACAATACACGTCATATACTGCAACAGCATACATGATCATATAATTGTATCCAAATGTATCCTCGGTTCACAAAGTATTTCAGAAGTGGTTTCCACAGGCAGAAAAGTGCAATGTGCAAGGTGTCAGTGTTGGTATTGAGGCAATAATCACAGAACTCAATTGATTTAATGGAGTCTTAGTGACTGACAAAGCGACCCAGCGTGCACATATACATGGTACCCAGCTTGCGACACTCCGTAAACACATGCCGGGCCGTCTCCAATTTATCTTGTAGGCCCCATATACGGCAGCAACACTTTTCAATTGGCAAGTTTGTGTAGGCGCCCACCGTGGCCATAAGAGGTAGAATTATGTACAGTCGGAGGATTCGATCATATATATATATATATATATATATATATATATATGGCTTTGCATGTTTGGACCCATGCTGATTATAGAACTAAAAGAGTTACTATTAATAGGATCTTGTTCTTCCACACATCCCTAAAAAAATCTGGAGAAAAAAATAGTTAATGTATCTGTAAGCATAATTTCTTTGTGCAAATAGGACCATTGTTAAAGTAGTGATGGGTAACCGCAGAAGGTATATTTATTTATTTTGTTGTATACAGAAAGGGACAGACGCTCTTTTGATCACAAAAGAAAGTAAAATATATAAGAAGCCAGGTTTAAAGGGAAGCAGTGAGCTTCTTATAATGGGATGAGTTTGAGTGACATTCTGATCAGGCTGTGTAGACGAGTAAATGGAACAGTCACCACGCACAATAGATGGGAGACTTACATAGATCAAGGACAATCAAGACATAGACATTTTTAAGTGCAGGTAGATGGTACAGCCAGCTTTGTTAGGGATGTGACCAGGATGCAGTGCTGGATTGGAGGCAGAGAAAGTGAGGGACGGGGCATAATAGAAGCACAGGAAAAACATTAGCAGATGAGAGGTAGTTTAAGGGGGTAATTTAGAGGCAAGGAAGTATGCTTTTAGTTTGGTTTTGAACAAATCGGTGTGGATTGTTTCTCGGATATCCGGGGGGAAAAGAATTCAAGCAAGTGGAGCAAGAAGAGAGAAAGAGTGGAAGCGAGAGGAAGCACAGGGAGGGGATAAGCCACAACGGTAGTCAAGGAGGCAGAGCAGAGATTATGAGAAGGATTGTAGAGTTGGGTAGAGGAGGGTAGACACCGTCGTGCATCAATGTGGTTAGATATGTGAATCAGGAGAAGACATTTAAATCTGGCCCTGTTTTTCATTGTCAGCCATCCAGCCTGGTGACCTGGTGACAGGTTCAGATGGCAGTTCACTGGCCATTTGTATCTCATGTCTACACAGTTTAACTTTTAGGATGGGTTCACATACTGTGACACAGCCTGACACTAGAACTAAGAGTTACTACGATTATGTGCATTGTACATGTATGGACACATGTTCTGCATACAAAAGCAAGATGCTCATTGGTAGCTAGGCATGTTCTACTTGTTCATGTGGCTCTAATATGATAAAAATGGTATATGACAATAAAGAAATAAGAGCATTCCGCGTTTGGTGTTCCCTTGGAAAGATGACTCTGGAATTGGTTAATTATTTAAATCGCGTGAAAGCAAAACAAGGACAGAACTTGTAATGTTGGGCTCCTATTTGCGTATTTAGCTACCACATACAAATGGCAATCTTGCTGTGAAAAGGACTGGAACTACATAGTTATTCGTTTTAATCAGGGTTTCAAAAAGACTTAAGATCTTGCGTTTTTATACAAGATGTAGTGATGCACTGGAGGACGGATTGTGTGAAATGGGTTGTGCCCCTGGCAGATGTGTATGTACACGCTCTGATGTGCATCCGCGTAGTTGATCATGAAACTCTTACACGTGATATCCTCCTGATGAATCTGCTTCTGTCAGCGTGTAGCAGGCACCAATCAGTGTGTATAACTAAGCAATACTTGTATGATTTGAGAAACAAGTAGCATGGAAAACTCATTTAAATCATAAATCACAATTTCCTTCAAGAAGGAATGTTTTCAGAAAAATCAATTGAACACAATTAGGTCACCAGGGACGACATAAATGTCTAAGGAGGTGAAGTCTTGAGCCCTCCTCCATTGCGATCTGAGGCCCTGTGTGAGCCAGGGCATGGCGTGGACTCGGCAGCAGAGCAGCCATGCGCGTGCAGCGGGAGCGTGCTAGGGCTTTGTTGGCCGCCCGCCTTGCCTTCGATGGTGGTGATAAGTAAGTAGTAGTACGTACTATATGTTGCGGGGGGGGGCACATACTAGTCTACAATAGTCATGTAGACTAACTGGTATGTGCCGGCGGACCCCCCAGCCCCCACCCAGCCTCTACCGCTGCTGGAGTGGGCAGAGTCCGACTACCGCAGCCCATCCGTCTTTCTCCATGGTGTCCTTCTTTCAGGAGTTGTGATTGTGTCGTGTATCTGGGCAGGGACCCTGGTCTGCATGTGGATGAGGGATGCAGGGCCAGGTACTGGCAGCTGCTGCACTGATGAGGTCTGGAGGAGATACCCCACTTGGATAGTAGGTTATCTCCCCAGACACCCATCTTTCTGTGACCCGCATATTGGGCAGTCTCACGATGTATTTTCTCTCAGGAAGTATACTCAGCACTTTGCCCCTGCCCTCCACGGGTTTCGCCCCATCAACACCTCCTATCGTTGGTAATGTTATGCAGCTACTCTGTGAATGGGGATGGGGATGGGGTGGGGCCGGATGGGGGTGTGCACAACATAAGAGGCAAAGCAGAACAATCAATACTGTTGAGGGTGACTGGCGCCCCCCGCGCACATCGCCGCAAGCCCCGGCCCCAAGAACTCAGACCCACACGTCCGTCTTGGTTCGGGCTTCCCGGTCGCTCTCCGGCGGCCGGGAAATGCCCCGTTTATTTATACTGCACGCGACGGCATGCAACGTCACGCCGCCGCGTGCGCGCCCGTCATCGGGCAGCGCCAGACTCCTCCTTTTTCGGGGAGAACCAACAACTATCATTTAACTATTCACTGCAAACTATACAACACTGCAATTGAAACAAGTCATGAAACAATGGGACAACAAAAACAAATCACAAAACCCCTGTTCCATGAACACCCCTTTATTGGCATCCACCCGGGTCCCCTTAGCTAGCCTTTCTCACCCTCCGGATCCTCAGCCAATTGTCCCAGCACGTAATCGGTGAGGCGAGCTGGTTTCCCTCGGCCAGCCCTCTGGGGGTACCTCCGGCTCGCCTCCGGCACGGGTGATCTGTCCGCCGACAGACCCCGAACTGGGGACTCCGGCATGCAGGGTGGGTCTCCCTCGTTCTCCAGGACTCCTCCCAGATCCGGATCAGGAGGTGGGTCAGTTCTAGGGTCTCTGATCTTTTTGAAGAAACTCATGTTGCGAGTCACTTCCGACCGTCCATCCGACGCAGTCACCATGGAGCCCCGGACGGCCACGACATCCAGTGGCTCAGGCTCGTACGGCAAAGAGAGTTTTCCATGCGGGTGTCGATTGCGAATGAGAACCTCATCGCCCGGCTCCAGCTGTTGTGGGCGAAGCCCCCTCCGCACGTTTTCTTGCTCAATTCTTGCTTGCCGGTCCATTTCGACTCGTTGGTCGTCAATCACTGCAGGTTCTCGCTCTCCGACCTCCGGCAACAGCCCTCGCGGACACCTTCTGAACATTGCCTCCGCCGGGGCCACCCCCGTGGACGCATGTGGCGTGGTGCGGTACACCCTCAAGAATTGGTACAGGGCTCTCTGTAGGGACTGCCCCTGTCCTTGGGCAATTCTAAATGTCTTATTGAGGGTCCTCATCAGGCGTTCCGCCTCCCCATTCGCTCAAGGCCACAGAGGCATGATCTTCCGGTGCACCACCCCGCAGCTCACCATCAGCTCAGCAAATCGTTCACCCTGAAATGGCGCACCATTGTCCGAGCACAGCGTGTGAGGGAATCCATGAGCCGCGAACAACTTTTCCACCGCCACTACCACGTGTTCAAACGCCACGGACTCCACGAACTCCACCTCGGGGTACCGGGAGTACTCGTCCACCAGGACCAGGAAGTGGGTGCCCATGGTGGTGGACCCAAAATCGGCATGAACCACCTCCCACGGATGGGTCCCTCTCGGCATCGCCTCGATGACCGGCTCCCGCTGTAAGGGCGAGGCTGCCTGACACCAGACACAAGCCGCCACAAATTCGTCCACCTTGCGGTCCAGCTCGGGGAACCACACCTTCATCCGGAGGCGGGCCTTGGTCTTGGCGGCCCCTTGGTGGCCCCGGTGTGCCAGTGCGATCACCTCACCCACCTTTGACTGGGGAACTACAATCCGGTCACCCCGAAGTAGCAGGCCCGACGCAGAGAAAGACAGTTCCTCACGAACCTTCCATAGTTGTTCTAAGCCAGTCCGGGCCTCCTGAGTGCGTCCAGCCAGGTCCTCGAGCGCTGACTTCCAGGAGCCTTGCTGCATGGACTGCCTCAATACTTTGAAGCACTCATCCTGTGCCGCCGCAGCCTCTAGCTCCTGGAGAGGCATGGCGTGGCTGCTTCTACCACGACTTGGACGTGCTCCTCAGCTTCTTGCTCACAGATGTCACGGTCTCCTTCTCCAGGCGCTCCGGGGTGTCTGGATAGGTAGTCAGCTGCATTGTTTACCCCTGGCCGGTAAACCAGGGTCACCCCATACTCCAAAAGAGCCAGCATCCACCTCTCAATGCGTGCCGGCGGTTTGGATGACGACCCTGCTAGGATGGGCAGCAGTGGTTTATGGTCAGTAACCACCGTCACCGGGCGCCCGAGTACATAGAGCCGGAAGTGGCGACATCCCCACAGCACCGCTAGTGCCTCGCGCTCAATCTGCGAGTAGCGTTGTTCGGCGTCTGACAGCGCTTTGCTGGCATATGCGACTGGCCAGACGCCGCCGTCACGATCAATCTGTGTCAACACCGCACCCAGGCCAAATGGGCTAGCGTCAACGATGATCTCCGATGATAGGGCGGGATCAAAGAACGACATCGTGTCCTCGGCCGTGAGGGCACCCCTAATGTCATCAAAAGCCGCCTGTTCCAGCGGACCCCAATTCCAGATGGTGTCCTTTCTTGTCAGGGCCCGGAGGGGCTCCGACCTGGATGCCAGGTTCTTGATGAACTGGCCACAGTACGTGACCATGCCCAAGAAGCTTCGCACCTCCGACACAGATTCCGGTGGTTGGGCCTTCTGTATGTCCAGTACCTTTTTTGGGTCAGGAGACACCCCCCTCCTTGAACACAAACCCGAAGAACTCCAGGGAGGGGCGCAGAAATTCGCAGTTCTCCTTATGTAGTGTGAGTCCTAGCGACTGCAGCCTCTCGAATGTTTTCGCCAGACGCCTCAGGTGGTCCACCTCCATCCTTGCGAAGACCAGAATGTCGTCGCTTATGTTTAGGACGCCCTCGAAGTCGGCTAGGGCACCCCGAATGATGTTCTGGAATACTTCTGCGGCCGAGGACACCCCAAAACTCAAACTCTTGTAGCGATATAGTCCCTGGTGTATGGTGAAGGTGGTAATGTACCTTGAATCGGGGTGGAGGACGACCTGATGATATCCGGCCCTGAGGTCGAGCTTCGAGAAGAACCGAGCGCCCTGCACTTCCGCAATGATGTCATCCAGCGTTGGTGTGAGGTGCCTCTCCCTCTTGATGGCCTTGTTGGAGATTCTCATGTCTACGCAGATCCTGACTGCGCCCGGTTGTTTGAGTTTCCTTGCCACCACTATGGGGGGGACACCCAAGGAGTCGGTCCCTCCACCTTCTCGATAATGTCTAGATCGACGAGGCTGTCCAGTTCTTTGTCTACCTGCTCACGGAGGTGGAAAGGTACCCTCCGATGTTTGAGGGCCACCGGCTGTACCGAATCATCAATGTGCAGCCGCACCGGCTCCCCGGCCATCTGCCCAATCCCCTTGAATAGGGCATGATGCTTCTCCAGCAAGTCATCAATGTCCTCCAGGTAGACGGAGCACGCAAATCTTACGATGCCGAGAGCCTCTGCCGCTGCACAACTCAACAAAGTGTTCTTACTCACTGGGGTCACATAGAAGCGGGCTGTGATGTGGGAGCCATCGTGTTCTACTTTTGCTACAAAGGCCCCGTCCAGAGGGATGGGCTCCACACCACGAATGCAAAGATGCGGGCCTTTGGCATGACCAGCCTGGGCGGCTGATCCATGGCGTTGTAATGTTCTCGGGCCATGACGTTCACCGATGCCCCTGTGTCCACGAGTACAGGGACTGGAGACTGGTTCACTTCGACCACACACCTTGGTTGTCGTCGGTTCCTGCCTCTTAGAAGCTCCACACTTGAGACAAAGAATATGTTCTCTTCATCTTCTTCTTCTGCTTCTTCCACCTGAGCCTCCTCCTCGCCCTGGTCCACCTGGGCGACATTGGACGGCCGACCTTGGCGGGTGGAGACAGCTCGGCCTTGGCCCCTTGGCACCAGTACGGGCAAGGCCGCCCTACACACCCTTGAGAAGTGGTCTGGCAACCCGCGCCGTCCACAGGTCTTTCCAGCTGCAGGGCACTCCGCTGGGTGAGGCAGGTCGTAACCGCATTTTTGGCAAATCTCGCTTGCCCTCCCAGCTCTGTCCCGTGTGCCGCCGCCATATCTCCTAACACCTCTCGCCACATCGCGCAGATCTCTTCAGTTTTAATGGGGCGCGACCCGGCCTCCATTCTTGCAGCTCTCGCCTCTGACACCTCATGGCACCTTCCTAGCTCAAGGATGCGCTGGAGCGTTATCCCAGGCTCCCTCAGCACTTGGCGCCTGAGCTTGCCTGATGAGCACGCCTGGATAAGCATGGTCCCGATCATGTCCTCTGCATCGCCCCAGGCGCAGGCGAGCGACAGACGCCTTAGGCGCCCATAGAACGTGTCCAAGGTCTCGTCATCTTTTTGTTTGGCAGAGAGCATCACGAATCGCTCATAGTCCGCGTTGGCTAAGGGCAGAAAATATGCCTGGAGGGCGGCCTTCGCTTGATCGTAGGTTCCATTCCCTTGTGGCAAAGATTCAAAAGTCTCCTGGACAGAGGGTCCTGCCGAGTACAACATCGTGGCCAGTCTGGTGTCATCATCGACCACTTGCGCAGCCCTGAAATACATGTCCAGGCGGTCCACCCACCTTCTCCATCTGGGCCCCAAGCTGGATGGCGGGCCCAACACATCGAATTCGGGGATGGGCTGCAGGGCAGCATGCGCACGTACCTGTGCCATGGCAGGCGCTGCCTGCTGAACACCAGGAGCAGCAGCAGGTTGAACTGGGGGTTGAAGGGCGGGAACCGCTGCCTGACCATCTGCTGGAGCTGCTGGTTGCTGCATTGGAGGTAGTAGACCCTGCGGGGCCACTGGTGCACGAGGATGAAACTGCGCCGCCACACCGTGTGCTCCGTCCTGGTCCTCGGTGTCACTCACTCATGAGTTTGAGCGCACAGGCACCCCCATAGTGCTGATTGGGGCCGCAACTCAAACATTCAGCCCAAAGTGATCCTCAGCATGGACCACCTCTGGATGCAGTGACTCCTGCCACCTCTGTGAAGATGAAGAGGATGAAGATAGGTGGAGTCACCAGGATGATGAAGGGGATGAAAAAGCAGAATGCCTTTGGGTGTTCCAAAAATTGGTAGCCAAAATAATAACTGGATTCAGCAGGCCCAGCCAAGATAGGCCTTCTCCTAGCTTCCACTCGACGTAGGAAACCCAAAATTGAGTCGATGCACTAATTGGGCATACCTACGTGTAGATGTAGCTGTCAGCTACTGAAGAGTCCAAAAATTAGGCCTGGGGTCGTTTCAGGGCCCAAACCGGAGCTCCTTGAAATCCCACAGCCCGTTGCACAAAATGGCCGCCAGCCGTGTGGGCAACGCACTACCCGTGGCATGAAACGAAGTCTGTCCTTTGACCTCGTTTCAGTGAAAAATTATTCTGATGATCACCGCCGGGCCCGGGCATCGTTTCCCCCACTCGTCGCCACTGTTGAGGGTGACTGGCGCCCCCCGCGCGCATCGCCGCAAGCCCCGGCCCCAAGAACTCAGACCCACAGGTCCGTCTTGGTTCGGGCTTCCCGGCCTCTCTCCCGCGGCCGGGAAACGCCCCATTTATTTATACTGCACGCGACGGCGTGCAACGTCACGCCGCCGCGTGCGCGCCCGTCATCGGGCAGCGCCACAAATACCACAAACCAGGCACAAGACATCATTCCCACTACATTATCATACGGAGTGGTTGGTTTTGGCCGCAGTTATCTTTGTCTCGCGTGACTGCCTTTGAATAAAATGGCGCAGGGTGACCTTGCCCGAAAGACACTTTCCAGGCGTGTGCTCCACTGCCATGGACACCGAATCCACACAGCAGTGTCATAGCTTCGGCGAGACCATGGCAATAAAGGCCACTTACACGGTTTCACTTGGCTGCTGCCAGCTTTCCGAGCTGGACACAGATAGCAGGGGGTCGTGTTGCTCAGTGCCAGCCTGCTCACCACCACCCGACCTGCTGGAGGCCCTTGCCGTGGCCCTGTACCCGCTAAGCGGGAGGCAAGTACCAGTCAACTGACACAAACATGGCCTTTCAGCGTGGGACGATCATTGCAAAAACAGCCATAAAATTAATAATCACAATAGTGAATACTACTGGGTAACACTGACCCGCTGATTACTAGCTAGTAATATTATCAATACTAGGAAGAATGATTCGGAATTGCTACAGTGAGGGGGATCCCTGGCCTGCCCGCGTCTTTGGGTAACAGTCTGTGTCTGCTGCCCCGTTTAACTCTTCGGTTGCAGCGCTTTGCTTTCTCGGGTAAGCTTTGTGGGTCATGCTAAATGTATTTTCCTGCCGGTAGTGGACATATGAGGGCACGCCCTCTGCCCCACAGGTTTGGCTGGTCTGTTCCTTGGGTCTTGGCATTTTGGGGACCATGCAGTGCTGGCTTCTGTGGTTACCATAGCCCTGTGCTTCTGGGGTTCAGGTATGCTGCATTCCTGCCATTCCTCTGATTGGTGGAATCCGTGGAACCGGGTGGAGCCATTACAACTGGGTTGAAAATGTTGACCAAGCTGCCGCCACTAGGGACAGCGATGCACTAATCTGCTTGTGTGCAGCCGTTCCTGCACAGGAGGAGGGCCAGATTTGAAAGTGCGATTGCGTCGGCTAGGCGGAGCAGGTGGGCCAAACATTTGGGGCAGTCTTTTTACTCTATTTGTGCATTAACAACATATCACGTTTTGCATGTATTTTAGAACGCACTTAACTGGAATGGAACTATTTATATTTGCTGCTGCATGGCCTTGTATGTTTTAATGCCCTTTTAGGCTGCAGAGAACCGCAAAGTAGCTTGCTTCTGGACAGGCCGGGAGGGGTGTCAGGGGGGCGGGAGAGGATCAATGAAGTGAGCGCTGGTTCCTGCGTTTGCTTGATGCTCGTTGTTGTGATTATATTCCATATTTGTTCTAACTGTACAGCTACAAAAATAGTATAGAATTGAATACTCTGCAGACAGGCCTGGAAAATAGCTAAGGGCAACACATGCACCTTGGGAACTGGACAATGCTATGCCATGCAACATGGCTTTGATTCCTCGTTGACCGCTTAGAAGCTGGCCGTGTCCATCATGAAGCGCTATAGAAATCACAATAATGATAAGCAGTAGGATGCTCAATATTCCTGTTCCAGTCATAAGTAGGGTGACCAGATATAAAAAAAAAATAAAGGAAAAGAAAAAGAATGGGGCAGGCAATAGACATAGAAGTAGGACTACAGTAAAGACAAACATGACTCGATACAATCGGTAGTCCTATTTTGCTGGCCCGTGGCAGGGGTGTGTTCCAGGCACACTCCTCTCATTGGAGGAGAGTGATCAGAGAGGGGAAGGAGGAGCACATTGGGGCAGGAAAAGCCTTCATGAGCAGGAAGAGTCGTGCTGGACACCGATTTCAGAATTTCTGAATCGGTTCCCAGCAAAAACTGGGAGCGCAGCCACCAGCCCATCCAATCCCGGGACGGGGTTCGTTAATTTAAAAAACTCTAGGGACCCCGGGACGGATGGCGATTTCCCCAGCCTGTCGTGGGAAAACCGGGGCGTCTTGTCACCCTAGTTATAAGATATTCTCAGCGTGTCTCACTGGTATGTCATGTTCTCTGCTCCTGTTGCATCCAGGGATGTTTTCTGTTCCATCCACAGGTGTGATATGTTAACACTAGCATCTCTACCATTTGTCACACGTTGTCTGCGCCTGCTCTACTTGGGAAATGCTCTTTACTCCTGTTCGAAGCTTGGGGTGTTCACGCCCCTTGTTCCTGGCATGGGATGATCATGCTCTCTAGTTTTAACCAGATGTGAGATGCTCTCTAGTTTTGCCCAGATGCGAGATGCTCTCTACTCCTGCCCCTGTCTGATGTAAGACATCTGCTCCTGTCCCAGCTTTCAGAAGTGAGACCCTCTGGGCTGCAAGTGCACTTTATACGTATCACTGCCAGCCATCGATGGCTGGAAGGTGTGTTTCAGTAACATTGCGCGCCCCATTGGCCGGGCTCCCCTGCTCAACTTCATGACCATTACCATGATAAAGACTAGGGCCTTCAAACGCTTGCAGCAATGCAACAAAGCAAACGCTTATGTTGTGTAGAAAGAGTCATGCTGTGCATGCAAACACAATGCAGGCAGGACAAACAAGAGTTGCATGCAGATTCAAAAAAACATCAACGCTCTAAAAGCATGGTTGCACTATGACTTATGTGAAATACATGTCTCTTCTCATTGAAGCAAAAGCCGTATGCGATACGGTGGCACGAGAAATTGTAGTGGATCTCGTGAGAAGAGAAGAAGGGGCGGGACTAAGAAGTATGCAGTACGGGGATTGACGGAAGAATACTGTCTGACCAGTTAGTGGACACAACCATGGGGTGTGGGGAAGGCATCACTCTGCACTCTGGAGGATTAGAGTAGGGTACATGTGATGGGACGAAATGGATCTGTGAGGAATGGAGAAGGTGGCATAATGAGGAAAAACGCAAACTATGGCAAGAGTAGGGAAGGTGAATTAGTTAATGACTTAATTGGAGGTGTAATCAAAATGTCTTACCAGGCCTGCCTTCAGCCACTCGATGTATAAGCACTCTGAGTGTCCTTCACTGAAGCCCTGTTATAAACAAGCATTTTCGGCTTGTGCATACGTTTTAAGCTTTTGCCAGGCACTGCTATTAAATGCCCAAGTACTCGCACTATTTTGCACCTGCTGCCAACAGTGGGTTGTTAATACCACTATGGCTGTGCCTGGCAAGTGCCTTTCCTATGCCTACACCAAAGACCAAACTGTTGGCCAATGCTTGTTTTATAAGTGGCATGTACAGCCATCATGGTCCCGCCACCTATGTCATGCTGTGTGACTGACTGCTGGCACACCATCACTGCTGCTGGCCTGGTGCATGAATTCATTGAAAGAATAATGTACCATCAATAGTACCAAAACGATAATGCTTTTTATGTCATATTTGTGTGGTTTTGGACAGTAAATTGCATTTTGGAAGCCATTTTTCCAAAATGTTCACAGGGGAAATCTCACCCGCACCCCCCTACTTGATGTGGGGCGAGCCTGCTTGCTGCGCTCGCTTCCAAATTCACCCTGCTAGATTTACACCCCACCACCTTTTAAAGTCACCAGCCGCCAGTGTGTGCGAAGGAAGCTGGAACGCGGAGTGATGAAGATTACCTGTTAGTAAACGGGGTCATTTCTTGACGCTAGCCAGGGCAGCACGTTATTTGGGTTGTTTGCAAGCAGCAATTGCTGACCAATCCTGTTTGGTTGTAGCGCAGGCGTAGCTCAATGCTGCAGACTCTTCTGTTTGGGAAACTATAACCTGATTTATAAGCAGCAGCACTGGGAATTCTATTCAAACGCAAATCTACCAAATAGTCACTGACAAACCTAATGGGTCAGGATTGTGAACTGTAGGGGCTAAGCCTTTTCGTACTGTGGTGTCTTAACAAAAGCGTCTACATTTAGAAAGGCCGACCTCTATTTTCTCATGCGTGTTTATTTAGTGCTACATACCCATGTCTCCCACTTCTAAGCCCTTTAAGATTAACTGATAGTATTACCCAATCTATCGACCTCAGAAGGAAAAGGGGCACAGTCATCCCGGCCAGGAACCGAACTTGCAAAGTGCCGCCTCTTGTCGATGGAAGCGCTCAACCCATGAGCAATCCAGCCCTTGTCCGTGTTCTGAGGCCGAATGTGGCCTTGGCCCCGGAGCCGGTTTCCCTCAGTCAAGCCAGATCTCTAGAAAGTAGGCCTGTTTTGAACGCTAAACATTTAATAATAATACAAATATGTTGCATTACAGAAATAAAAAAAAAATGGTGCTATGTAATTTTGAAAAGCCAACAAAAAGAGCACGCATCACGAATGGCAGACTTTCAACAACAAAAAAATCACGCTACACTGTCTCTTGATTTCATAAAAACGCTGCCCCCTCCCCCCCGCCGGCCTCTAAGTGTTTGTTTTGGTGTGCCCCCCCCCCCCACACAGTGACCTCATCAGGACACCCCTATGAATAATGTCTTGGGCGCCACTGCGTTGTCCCCTGGGCTCTTCTTAGCGTCTGTGTCCCTCGACAGCACACTGTCCTCCATCTCTCCTGCGAGCCCAGCAGCGTATGAAATGGATACGTGGTCTCCAAGAACGCACCAGCATTGCCAGTGATGTGCCCAGCACGGCTGCGATTGTTCCGTGTTGAAATCGATACAGTGTGAGCGACAAACGCAGTCCTACTTTGCTGTTTGCTTTTATCCCACGGGAATACGCTTGCAAGCATGAGTCAAAGGTAACAAGGGGTCGCTTCCTTCTGTGTTACGTTTCCGCTCGTGTCAACAGATAGCAAATCAAGGGCAGGCACTCGATGTCAAGTCATCAATGAGAACCCAGGACAGGGCGGAAGAAACGCGACAAAAAGAGTAGCATATGGGCGCGGAGAGTATGGGATTCAATTGCCATTCCAGTAGATGGCAACTTTTCACAGTGGTCTCGGGGTCACTTCTGCATTCCGCCCTTGTCCCGCCCTCATACATGGGTTATTTGCATAGCCCCACAACCACTCTAAAAGAACACACTGCACTGAGCACCCACCACATTGAGGACACTGGCATTAGGGCCAGAAACAACACACTATCATTTACCCTGTGTTAATAGTTTTTTTTTTTAACAGTGTAGCTATGTATTTGCCCACTAGAATGACAGATCCTAAATTGGATTTGGGTTGGAAGACAGTTGCTGAAATGTTCGAGGGAGAAAAGTCTGAAAGTTATTTGACCAAAACAGTCTACTCTCCCCTGAACATTTCAGTCTTTGCCCTTGCTCCCACGCCCTTACTTACCTGTGGGCGGCACGCCTCCTTGTGTGCCGCCGTCTCCAACAACCCTCTGCAACGTTGGTTCCCTTCACTTACATGCTTGGGAACCGGCGCGGCAGGGCCCTTTCCTTTTTTTTTAAAACTTTTTTTTATTGGGACCCCTGAATCTTTAAATGCCGAAGATGGGCGCGGGGGACACTCCTGCAACCACCGCTCCTCATGTTCGGTATTTTCCCATTCGTACGTACAGGCCTTTTTTGCTCTTTTTCCCATTCGTACAAATGGATACAGACTTTTTGGACGTTTCCCCTTAGTTGACTGTGATCTGCAGTTAGTTTGACAGGAAGCACTTCATCTTATTTGCATCACTCAGTGGAACCCCATTGCACTTTTGAAGTACCTTTTAATCAGGGTTGGGGCATGGTGGAATTGTATTGTAGTGCCTTGTGATCTTGGGCAAAACTGTCCGAAGATCTTGTGTTTACTATCAACGACTTTCTTGATGTATATAAACATTGTTAATCTATATTTTCAATAATCGAGCAAAACGCAATTGTCTCTACTTACAAATAACCAAATTGTAAGTGCTTGTACCCCTGGTTCACCAGTCCATGCTTATTTATTTTATTTGTAAAGCGCTTAAACCCTGGGGCATCGGGACGCTGTTGCAAAACCACTTATACACATGAATACAATCTTAAACAATGCCTTTCGGTGTCCACAGGCATACAGCCTGAGAGACATGAAGTGAGAAACTTAAATATTTCGAGTCTCTTATATTCTGAGAGACGTGTGTTCCGTAGACTTTAAGTTAATAGCCAAGTTTTAGGGTCTTTTTCGAAATGGCCAGTGAGAAGCTTCCACTCTTAGGGCAGGTGCAGTTGGGAGGGCATTTCAATTGTTTGTTGCCACGGTCAGGAAGCTGGAGCCTCCTCCTCTGACTCTTTACTTTTGGTAGGGTCAGCCGATGCTCGTCGATGGACCTTACCGGTCTGGTCGTTTTGGTTCTCACAATTCTCTGTGACAGGTATTGTAGGGCAGTGTTGGATAGACGTTTGTGAGTGATTGAAAGCGTTTTTGAAGATAATCTTTTTGCAAACAGGGAGCCAGTGAACTTTTTTTCTCACCGCTGAAATGTGGTCTCTTTTCGGGATGTTGAGCGCAGTCTGAAGGGCGTTGTTTTGGATTATCTCCAATTTGTTTATGTTCTGTTTTGACGTCCCTGCAAAGAGCATTGCAAAAATCCAATCTGACCCCAGTGATTGCTCAGGCGATCGTTAAACAGCTGGTCGGTGTCAAGAATTGTCTGGCTGCATTAATGAGTTTGGGTGTGTAAGCAGCTGAAGAGACGGGCACGTTCACTTGTTTAGTTAGGAAGAGGGATGCATCTAGGTGGACGCCCAGTGTTTATACCGTGGCTGAGACAGGCATCTGTATTCCGTCGATAGTGAAGGAGGTGAACTGTGGGTCGAGTTTCTTCAGCATGGCGGGGGACCCCCATCAAAAGGATCTCCATCTTGTCGTCATTTAGGCATAGATAGTTCGCCACCATCCAACCTTGTATCATTGAATACATTTTGTTAATGGTGAGGGAGTCACCCTCGTATATGCTTGACAGTGGGAGGAGTATTTGGGTGTAATCGGCATATTTTGTGCAGGATATGCCGATGTCATTCATGAGGTCAAAAAGGGGCTTGATGAAGGGAGGGGGAGATGCATGAGCCTTGTGGGACGCCGCAGGGTGTGGGTATTGGAGGTTCACAAGCATAGTCTGAGAACACTTGCATGGACCTTCCTTCCAGGAAGGAGGCTATCCATGACGTCTCTTCGCACGAGAAATTTGCAGTCTGTGAGGTTGTTGTATAGGTTTTTGTGATCCACCAGGTCAAAGGCGGCTAAGAGGTCGAGTAAGAGAAGGAGTGCAGGTTTGCCCTCATCTCTAAAGGAGTCTAACTTATTTTTCAGATCAAGGAGTGCTGATTCCGTGCTGTGGGCTAGCTGGAATCCAGATTGGTGCATCCCTAGGATGTGGTTGGTTTGTAGGTATGCTTGCATTTGGTTGTATGCTGCCCTGTCCTGGATCTTTAGCACAAATGGTACTGTTGTGATGGGTGGTAATTGTTCGAGCTGCTGGGTCGAGTGATTTTATTTAAGCAGCGGGAGGTCCCATGATTCGTTGAAGCTGGCCGGGACCAGGCTGGAAGTGAATGAGGCATTGATACATTTGGTAATGAAAGGTACAAAGTCTTGTGACCAGTCTTTGGTGATGTTAGCCTGGCAGTTTTCCCCTTTACATATCTAAGGTTTTAGATTTTTGAGTATGTTGGCCGTTTCTATTTCTGAGATTTCTCTGAAGTGGAATTGGGGTGAGGTTGGCTGTTTGGTCACCGGAGTGAGAAGAGAGTGTGAATTTTCTGTTTAAGGGTGTTTAATTTCAATCGCATGGTGTTCTGAATATTGATAGACCAGCTCTCATCTTTTGGGATAGTGGAGGATGGCGACTCGAACTCTGAGGATTTTGAAGATTTCCTGTGAGTTGGAGTTTGCATTAGATATTCTTTTGTTATAGGTATAAGCTTTTGCTGTGATAATGGCCTGCCTATATTCTTTGGCTATCAGGTTAAATGCGGTTTTCAAGATGTCTGAGGGAGCTTTTCTCCAGATGGCTTGCGCCTGGCTTTTTTTTGCGCGTATGTGTTGATGTGGCTCGCTGGTTTAGCTTTCCTAGAGAGTAGTGGGGCCACCAGCTTTACTGCTTTGGTTGGGGTGCTGGTGTAGCTATATACTAGGATGTTCAGGTCTCTGGAGTTAAGGTGCTCTGGGCCAAGTGGGGCGATGAGGGGGAGCTGGATTCTTTGGATATCTTCCGGGACCTGGTAGGGGGCCTGGCTAGGGCAGGGGGTCTGTAGTTTCCGATGGGGGGGAAAGTGAATCTTAGGGTATGGCGGTCTGACCATGGACATGGGGCACTAGCGGTGGTGGTGATCTGGCTATTCAGGTCGGCTATCCAATCCAGTGTTCCACCTTTGGAATGGGTAGTGACCGAGACACAGTGCTTGAAGCCCAGGTCAGATAGTGCATTTGCAACCGCTGTTGCAGTGGTGTCTGAGGGGTCATTCAGGCCTAGGTTAACGTCCCCAGGAGTATGATTCTCGACGTAGGCTTGATGTTATTGCCTACCATATGGATGAGGTCTTCCTCAAAGGCGGAAGTTGGGCCTAGGGGTCGATCGATAAATGATGTGAATGGTCGTGCAGTCTGAAGGGGAAGATGTGAGCTTCACAGAGAGGAGCTCACAGTTCCCATCCATAGGGCTATCAATCGGTCTGATTTGTAAGGAGTCTCTAAAAATGAGTGCTACGCCTCCACCCCTCGTATCTATTGCATCTAAGTGTGGTAAAGCCTTCCGGGATGGCTAGGGATAGGGCAAGGGCCTGAGGCTTGGTGGAGCCAAGTTTCTGTGATGGCTAGCAGATCTAGTTCTTGAGCGGTGATTAGATCGTTAATGTCTAGGGCGTGGGCAGAGAGGGATCTTGCATTGATGAGGGCTCCTTTGAGGAATGGGAAGGGTAAGTCTCCCTGTGGTGCAGGTGAGTGAGGCAAGGGCATCATAGATTTCGTAACGTTGGTGCTTCTAGGTGGCCTTAGTATTATTGTGTGTGGGCGGTGTTGATGTTTCTGGTGGGGTTGTGTCTGCTGTGGTGCCTTCTCCTTTCATGTGTGTGGCTGCTAACCCTAGATTGCTATAGTCTGAGGTGCTTATTGTTGGTTGAGTCCATATAGGGAATACCTTTTGCGTTTGAAGTGTACGGATGGTGGCGGGACTTGTTCTGAGGCTTAGGTGGTGGTTCCTTCTTGCAGTAGTTCGTGGAAGGTGGGAGGGACTCTGTTTCATTGATCTGTAGCAAGCCTACTGTTCTGACATGGAATGGTGGCCGGGTTAGGGGTGATAGATTCTGTGAGCTCATGCGCCATTATCAGGGGCAGCTGCGTCGGGATTAGGTTTTCCTTAGCTGTAATACATTTGGGGCTATAGGAGGGCAGATAGTTGGAGCCAGTTCAGGCATTGGGTGATGTGATGGTGTAACGTCCTGTGGCAGCGGAGCGGTTATCAGAGGAGTTTTGTTTTGTCGGGAGAATCAGAGGGCGGGGTGGATGTTGTTCATATCTTTACCTTCTGCAAATCTGCTATGGGTTGGTGTAAGCCAGAGGCTAAATGTCTCACTGAAGCGCTTCTCAGATCCGGTGCGCCTGAAAGCTCACAGAGGGTGTACGGTTCAGGAGCGAGCTGGAGCGGAGTCCGCTGGGGCGGTCTTCCGGTCAGTGCACTGGTCGTGATGAGTGTGCGCCGGTCAGCAGCCTCTAGGCGGCTGAGCGTTTTCAAGGCTATGGGGCTGGCGTTAGAGGTGCTGCGATCGTGGCCTGCTTGGTGGGCTCTAGTGCTAGAGGTGCTCATGGGCTCTTCCTGGCTCATCCACATGGGAGAATGGAGCGAGACTTCGGGGAAAGGAAGGGATTGGGGCAGGGGACTGGGCAGTGAGGCAGGCAATACAGTCATGCATACCCCCCTGGAACAGCCACATAGGAGCCAGCAGTACAATAGTACACGTTAGGCGTACCTTCTAGTTGGACCTGCTCTGGGCGTGCTGGGCATGGCCTGGTCAGCGTCCATTGCGGTGAGCAGCGGAGAGCTGCAGGGAGTGCTTAGTTTCATACTTTTCAGAAGTTGGCTTTATTTTTGAGTGGCGCCCTATCAATTACTTATGAACTTGACTGCATCAGCTTTGAGATACACCTTTGGGCTGCAGAAGTCTGCAAAGTCGACGAGGCCACAGCCCTGCCACTGTTCAAGAGAAGCGGACCTCAATAATGACATCATAGGCAGAAGAAAGGTTAAAGGCTCACGCTGCTTCTTAAAGGTTCATCACTTTAGTAACCTGATGGCCTTATTTTAAAGCCTGCCCTTCTGCCGGGTTTTGGGCTTTTTTTCTGGCATGTATGCATTCATGTACTGCATTAGGGCTCATTTCAAAATGGTGTTTGGGGGCTTGCTTGCCTGCACCTGGGAAAACCCACCCGAGGCAGCTGTGTGGTGCACAGATTATAGTGGAGATGCTTCCCAATGCAAACTCCATAGGGTGCTTTCCTGACTTTTGTCATTGTGGGTGCATAACACAAGGCCCACCTTGAACTTCATTAATCTCCAAGTATATTTACTACCCCGCACCAGAGAGCTGGAAGCAGAGAATAAAGCATGTCTGTGATAAGTTAACAACGTTTAAAGAAGTCTGTCTTTGGCCGGTGTCACGAAATAAACCTTCCCCCGTAATAAAGTCACCCCCATGGAGACTATGACCGCCTACATATGGGAAGAAAAGGAGCCAAATTTGGCCGAGATTTCTCATGTAACAAAAAGTTTCAAGAGATTGGATGGGATCCTGCAGCACGCGCCTTTGCAGCACGTAAAGAGAGGGAGAATTAATTTAGCAGGGGGGTGGGAAAGTATTCCCTCCCCAAACACAGAGATTCTATTTCAGAATTAAGTCTCCAAGGGAGACTTAATTCTGAAATAAAATCTCTGAGGAGAGTTTATATGGGGGAGGGTTTATTTCGTGACACAGGCAAGTACACATTGAAAGTAACACAGTGTAGTAATGCAGGATCACTGAAGCTGCAGGTAAGTACATGAGGTAGGTCCTTTATTAGTTACATCTTTCAGTAAGAGCAGTTGCTGGTGCCCATCACCCGGGTAACCTCAGAGCGGTCCTTGGTGGCGTGCCAGTGGCAGGCACATCCCACATTAACCCACATTCTCTGCATGCCCTCACACACTCAGACATGGCACTCGCAGGCATCCACACATGCACACAGGAACAAGGGAAGCCAGATACCACACACCTCCCTTCTTAACTCTTCAGAGTATTCTGCCAACAGCGAACCAAAAACACAAAATGCTGCTGTGGGCCAGTTTTCTTTGTCAAAGTGTTTGTGGGCCAGGTTGATGAGTTACTTCACTCTGTAGCTAGTAGTTTTGACCAGTGTTGCCGATTACATATTCTTTAAAATGCACAATTTCCATCGCTTTATCAAAAATCTCTCCCTTGGTTACTATTCAAACAGTATCACAAAAGGAATGAATAGCCATTTGCAATTGCGGGCCACTTTTTCATTGGGGCACGAGACAGTTGTATGGCCCAGCCCGACCATGGCCAACATGCAGACACCCTTCATGAGCCCTCTTCTGCAGAAGGAGAGTCAAGGTAAAGAAAAGGAGCACAAAGCAAGCAACACCTCTCCCCTTCCCCCACAAGCGCAACACTCTCAGTGTGGGAATCCAAACACACACTCGGATGTACACCGTGTGCAACCATCACATACATACAACGCTCCTTTTTGCAGAAATCCTATGTCTTAATATGTGTTCCGTGTGGCCACCAGCACATGAAATCCTGCTTGTTGCTGGAACGCCAATCCATTTGTTTCCCTTTCAGACCTAGCCTTGATAAAGACCCCGCGAGGTTGAAACACGTGTCAGCTGACCACCACAAAGACTATTTTGTCTAGACCTTAATAAAATCTCACTGTATCAACTGCACTCATCGTGAGAATCTATATTTTCCAAACCAAACCATTGCGAGGTAGCCAGGACTATTGTTCTAAACCTACCAAGAGGTGTGGGCTTCACCTCCACCAACCTATGACCTTACACACATACCTTAGGACAACTACGACTAAAGCACACTTCCTATCACTCAACAGCAGTTCCAGCTAATCTGAAATCTGTTTCAGCTCAATTGGCTGTCACGCAGCATGGCTGCAACCCTTAAAAAATGTGCTGCACGTTGCTCCCTTCCTGCCTACTCTATCCCCCACTGGGGTCACCGCTGTGAGAATGAGCTGGTCACGTGACAAGCTTATGAGTGGCAGAGGCGAAAAGTGGAAACCATTCATTACTAATAGGGGGGGGGGGACTCAGGAGAGAGGAGGGCAGACGGCACTCCGCACTAACTCATGTGCTGGGAACCTCTCGCTAAGCCTTTCTTCGGCAATACACTTCCCATTCAAGACAGGCCAGCAAAGAAGCCAACTTCATCTTGTGCGCAAGACACTAACTTGAGCAACGTTTACTATGTAAAGCTGCAACCAGGACGTGAAGGACTGCAAAGTGGGGGTTAGATTTCAAAATTCCAAAATGTTTTGAAGCTAAAAGAGACTTCACGTATAGTAATCTATTGCAGGGTATTGTTTATATGGCCGTAACATTTCCAGATTCAAAAGGCACAATGCTGTGCTCATTGTACAGGAGGGGTGCGTACTGTAGTACAAATAAACAGCGTTCTAGAGAGTGGACTCACCTGCCTCGAGGCTCAGCCTCCGACAGGTCTGGCTGGACTCGTGCGGCAGGGCTTCCCTTTTCCTCAACTGCGCATGCATGTGCCATGCAGCACACGCATGCGCAGCAATGTGCAAGGCAGGCAGCAACCCTGCCTGGCCATGCTGCTGCTGTGTCTGCAGCCCGCCTGCCATTGTGACCCTCCACCACAATAGTGAGTTTGCTGCGGAAGCAGTGCGGGTGTGGACCCGGCACAGCTGCACCACACAGAGGCACGCGGCAGAGGCACCCGGCACCTTGGCTTGGTGGCCCACCGCACCACAGGGCTGCAGGGGCACCCACTACGCCAGTGTTCTTGATCCTTTATAGAAGCACGTTCAGCAGAAAGAGTATGACTGTAGCTTTATTGTTCACATCCTGAAGGGAAGCCAACAACTATCAGAATACAAATAATGTGAGCCTATACAAACTCATTGCAAATGCTCTTTCATTGCTTAAAAAGACACAATAAGAAAAACAGTGCAAAGGTTGCCGGCTAGTCCTCATTTTTTGACACAGACATACAACTTGCTATTATGCATGCTATAGAAAAAATGTGGATTTCGTAAAAAACAATTTGTGTATCTTAAGCAAGAACACAGCATGGGTGGGGCTATTTCTGTCAGGCTTTTCAGATTCAAATGCACCTATTCATTTGTATCATCTGTGAAGAAGTATCGTCCATAATGTGCTATGCTGCACAGAGACTTGTTTTCCTTGTTCACGGTTTGGCGAGTTGTTCCATGGCACCGTGGTCAGAAGAAAAGGCACAAAAAGTCAAGAGTAAGTGGTCAATAAGCTGGACATCTCCAGCATCTTTGTATCGGAGTGGTGAGGAAGTTTGAGGTATGCTTTTGTGCAGGCGTAAGCAGAAGCACCACAGTAAATTCAAGAGGACCTTCCAAGAAGGTGAGAGTCAGCAGATATCAAGCACAGAGCAGCAGCAAGGATGAGGTAAGAACCCCTGCCAGGTACCAGGCGGCTAGACGATGTAAAGAGGAGAAGAGAAGCAGAGGAAAGACACCAGGCACCGTAGCCCAGTGGAGCAGCCGCAGGGTGTGCTGATGATGATGATGAGGTGCATAATGGAAGGCAGATCAAGAGGTGATGGACAGAACCAAGACAGGAACAAGGGATTGCAGACAGATGCCAGAAGCAAGCAAGAGGCGCGATGGTGGAGACAATGAGATAGCAGGAAATTGTCCGAGGCCAACGCCCACCATAATAAACCATTCACAAAGCAAATCCAAGGAGTAATGTTGGCAGCTGGGAGTAGGAGTTAGAGTTCTTAGAGCACCATGAGAACATGAAATTAAATGGAAATGTTGGCTGCTGGAACCTGGTCAGTGGCATAACACAAAATGTGGGGGGCCCCCTGCGAGCCATGCTGAGGGGGCCCCCCAACTTGGCAACAAATCACGGGTCGCGCCACACTCCGGGCCGGCCTAAATTGTCACGCTTGCGCAATACGCATGAACGTGCTGCTGAAGGGGTATGCCGCACACTGCACTAGGAGAAAGATATAAATATGTGTTTTAATGCGATATACAGCGCACGTTCTGAGAAAAATTGGCTATAAAGCCAGAGTGTTTGCAATTGTTTTGTAGGGTAACACAATCCAATACATGCAAGTCACCAACAGTGCACAGGAACATTAATGCTTCCAACTGGCTGCACAATGTAGACCAGTGTAAACACGTAATAACATTATAGTACAGAATGTCAGGCCACATTTAGACATACCTACACTGATTGCAGCAAAATGCCAGTCGAAGCAATAACACTCATCAAGAAGAGAGCACACATTAAAGTGTGTGTCTCCGCGGCCTCTAACAACACGGCCAAACTCTTTACAATCTGCAAGGAACTGGTCAATCCTGTTGTGATCTATACCTCTCCTGTTCCCTCCCAGCCCCTCTGTACAGCCCTGGCCTCTCACTTCTCTGCTAAATCTCAGGACATCCTGTCCTCTATCTCCTCTTCCTCTCTCGGCCCCTTTTGGCCATCTCTACCTCTCCTCCTCCTTTTTCCTCTTTCTCTCTGACAACACCTGACGAGGTTTCTAGAGAAGTCCGATCTATGAAAGTGTCGTCCAAACAGGTGCTCCGCTGCTCCTCCAGAACCATCAAAGCCCATATTGCAAGTAGTAGCGAACACCATTGAGTTGACTGGGCTTCAGCACTACACCCCTGAAATTTTGGGCTATATTGACTCAACCTGGTTAACCTTTAGAGCAGTTGCCGGACCGAACAGGACACAGATGTTAAACGGCACCTGGTTTTTGTTGTTAACAAGAACCCAGCAATTACCAACGTAAAGCATTTCACTGTTAGTACCTGCATTCAAATGACACATTGTTTAGGCAATTGAAATCTTGATGTGGGTTTAGTACTTGCATGCCAGGGGAGTGATTGGAAGGGTAGAGAGGGAACAGGAGACTTATAAGAGAGAGTTAACTGCTTGTAACATTGAATCTGCACTAGAATAGTTTCATTAAAATGCGTAAATAAGTTGGATGCCCCTACACAAATAAGTTTCCCCCTCCCCACCGCCTGTGAAGTTAGCGCCTCTCCAAACATTTGAAGGGTTAGCCCCCCGGAAATGAAGGTTTTGTTGTGCCCCTGTACACAAGCACACACACCATTCAACATAAACACACCCATCCATCCATACATTTAAGTGTGCACCCTTTCACCATGCAGGCACACCCAGACAGCCACCCATACATTTAAGTGTGCACCCTTTCACGGTACACACACAGGCAGCCACCTATACATTTGAGTGTGCACCCTTTCACCATAGACACGCACACGTCATGGAGTTGAGGGGAGCCCTATTACATCAAAAAGAAATTGGGGCTCATTACGGGTCCAGCGGTAACCGTGCCGGTGCTACCGGCGGGTTGCCGCCGGACCCATAAGAAATTACTAGCGCCTGAATTGCCGGTGCCACCGTGCTATTTCAAGTCCGGTGGCTGGAAAATCAGGTGCCGGTAATTTCGATAATCCCTAGACTCCATGGGAATGGGGACACGGAAGCACCTGCACCGTTGTTAACGGTGCCAGTGCTTCAGTGACGGGTCTGCCTACTGCGGCTGCTGTGCCTGGCAGGGTCAGACCTGTCGGGCACGGCAACCCCAGCAGGCAGACCTGTAATATGCCGGTTCAGAAACAGTGCCTGTAAGTTTACCAGCACCGTTGTTTCCGGTCCGGCATGGTCCGAATGAGCCCCAGTGTTTCTTTTTTAAGTCACTATAACTTCATTAAGAAATTATTTCAGTTAAGGACCGAACCATAACCAAAATAATTTCTTTATGATGGCTGAGTGACTTCAAAAATAAACTTTCTTTTTGAAGTCATAGGGCCCCCCCCCCAAGCCATGACATGGAGGCCTCCAGCCTAGGGTCTTCCATGTCATGGGGTAGGATGCCCCTCAGACTTCAAAAAGAACGTTTCTTTTTGTAGTCACTCTGCCTTCATAAAGAAATGATTTCCGTTATCTGTTACAGAAATGTTCTTTATGAATGCAGAGTGAATTTCAAAAGAAACCTTTTTTTTTGTAGAAAAAAAATATATATATATTTTTTTTAAGTGGAGGCCCCCTCCCAGGACATGTGCAGGCGGGGCCCCCCACACTGATGAATGCAGAGTGAATTTCAAAAGAAACCTTTTTTTGTAGAAAAAATAAATATATATATTTTTTTTAAGTGGGGGCCCCCTCCCAGGACATGTGCAGGCGGGGCCCCCCACACTGCAGGGGCTGCGGGGGCCCCTGCTACGCCAGTGAACCTGGTGTTCCCAGAGCTCTTTGAGAGGGTGAAGCTAAAGAGAAACCTTGCATGCTGGAAGGTGGAGTAAGAGTTCCTAGAATCGATTGCTAAAGTGATTATATGTTGCAACTGTCTTGAGAGAGTGAACCTAAATGATGGTGTGGAAAACAAATGGGGGACTCAAATCTCAGGTGAGGTTGGTTCGCCAAATCTTTAATAGCAGCACTGCATGGTGAACACAGACAAAGGAGAACATGCAGTCGCCATGCAATCAAAGGCTGTTAGCCCACCACTTTAGTGATTGGTCTTTATCCCCTTTTAACACATTGACATGAATGGAAGTCGGTCAAGTGGCACAGCGAGTAGAGCGCTCTCTTCCCGGCGGGGCCAAACTCAGCCTTTCATCCTTCCGAGATCGATAAATGAGCACCACACACCGTGGTTAATAATAAGCAGCACTCAGATACCTGAGGGTTCGTAGCGCTATATAAATGGCAAATGATTTATTATTATTATTATTATTAAGAGTTCATGACCTCACTTGGGGAAAATGTCAGCTTTCCCCAGTTAACACAATGGCTGGCTTTACAGAGCCAGACAAACTCACAGAGCCAAGATCCTTTTCCAGTCTTCAGGATATAACCAAAACATATGTGTACCTCTGATGCAATAAAGCCTATAACTCCTCTAACAACATTTGTTTGAACTAACTTTATCTATATGACTTAATATATTTTTGGCAGTGTAAGCACATTTCTAAATAATTTTCTAGGACAGCAGGACACAAACATCTGAGTAAAAACATTATTAGTTGCCACGTTTTCTTTCTCCATTCCGCCTACAGACACACATTTCAAAATGGATTCCTTTCCTCAGCTATTTTAGGCCTAATTTTAAATATGAAGGTTTAGTCATTCTTGGACCAGCATGCACTTTATAATTATTTATTTGTTTCTCCTTTGCTCCGCACTTTCCACCTCTCCCCCCTTTCATGTACTTTTCCCCTCCCCCTATCCCATGCACTTGCACATTCTCAATGTCAGTGGGCCTAGTAAAATCGCTGTTTTGTTCTCCCCTGTTCCCCTCCCCTTCCTTGCCTTGTCGCGCTCTGTAACACTTGCTTAAGTCATTTCCCATCAACATTATTTTAGCATGTATCTGTATATATTTGCATTTTATCTCCATAATGGAAGCACTGCATGCATAGATATATTTACAACAAGGCTGACTATGCTGGCAGATTGCCAGAGGATCTGTCTTTTGTTGCTGCTTATTTTTAATGTACTGGTTGTTATTTTTTAAATATAAAGCCGACTTTATTTCTACGAGTCTGGGTGATTTACAACACTGAGTAACTATAAGCTGTTAGCAGTCATTCCACTCTGAGAGCTAAAGTTTTTGGTGGACAAACTTGTATATATGAATGATATTTACAAAAGCTTTATTGTTAGGGTGACATTTGTTTTAAACATAATTTAAAAAGGGGAAACATGTGCCAAACGCAGTGTGATTTAAGTTTTTAGTGATTCAGTCATAGATCTCTCACAAACATATATGACAGCTATAAAGCTCTTTGGTCATTCTTATCTTCACAAACTGCTTTTTAATATGAAAAACAGTCAAACCCTCATTGGTTTTATTGGTGCCACTTCACATTATCTTTGGAGTTCTTTCTAATCAATACACCTCCCTTCCCTTTTTAGCACTGGTCAAGGCGGTTCACTAGAGCGTAGCACAATCTCCAGCTTCTTTAGCATGAAGATACATGTAGGAAAGTCTCTTCATTCAGAGGGCCTTATGCAACCAAACAAAAAAAAAAAAAAACTGTTCTTTTCCTCTTGGGATTTTCACACGTACTCACTTGAGGGGGGGAGAGGGGGGGGAGAGGGGGGGAGAGAGAAGGGAGAGAGGGGAGAGGGAGAGAGAGACCATTATATTGGGACAAGTGCGACAAGTGACATGAGTTGAATCGATAATGGATGAAGTGAGTAGACCAGATAGAAGTCGCTGGTGCGGGTGAAAATTTCGGTGGAGAGGAGGAAGTGCGTGGAGCGGATGCGGGGGGGGGGGGGTTGAGCAGGGTCTGGAGCGGGTGTGGAGCGAACAGGTGATGTATGTGACGGAACGGGTGATGCAGGTGGAAGGAACGGGTCAAGTATGTTGAATGGAACGGATGTAGAGTGTGGAGCGTATGGGTGATGTACGTGGAAGGAACAGGTGAAGTATGTGGACAGAACGAATCAAGTATGTTGAATGGAACGGGTGAAGTATGTGGCTGAAATGGACGAAGTATAGGGGTGAAACGGGTGGAGTGGGTGGTACGGGCAAAGTGGACGAAACTGGTGAAGTGAGTAGAATGGATGAAGTGAGTAGAACGGATTAAGTAAGTGGGTGGAACCAGTGAAGTGGGTGGAGCCGGTGTAGTGTGTGAGGAGGGTGGAATCGGTCAAGTGGGCAGAACGTGTGAAGTGGGTGGAACGGATGAAGTAGGTGGATGAACGGATGACGTTATTGGATGACCGGTTGACGTATCTGAATGAACTGATGACGTATGTCGATGGAACGGGTGAAACTGGGTGTAGGGAACGGGTCAAGGAGGTAGATGGATGATGCATACAGAACAGATAACTTGGAAATGAGCAGACCGGATGATGAAGGGATAACATGTATAATATCAAATGAAGCGCATTGATTAGAATGAATCGATAGAACTGATTGATCTGATAGTGTGCTTAGAACTGAGCGAGTACATACAACGGATGGCATGGACAGAACAGATAGAGGGCACAGAGTGGACACTTACACAAATGACTCGAGAGCATGGAACGATCTGAAGTGCTTAAACCAACATAGAATGGCTGGAGTGCATGGAGCGGTTGGGAGTGCATGGAGCGGTTGGGAGTGCATGGAAATTTTGGAGTGTGCTCGATCTCAAGCACCTAAGGTAAACCACCATATCACATCTCCATGCTTACTTTCTTCTTTACAATACCACTCATCTAGAACACAGCGATACTATGACACCATTCGGTATAGCTGTTCTCATACCATCACTTGCCTCATACTCCCCATCATCCTAACTAAACACAGCTGGTTACACACCCTCCAGCCAAGGCGTTCTTCTCAGGCCTAATGCAGCCAGAATCGGTCTGGATAACAACCTGCCAGAACAAACACATACTCTTGATCTCCCAACCATCACACCTACCGCTAAGAAGCAGCTATGACAGGAACACCTGCTGCACACATATCCGGTGCTCACACGCACCTTATGACTCTCTCTCTCTCTCTCTCTCTCTCTCTACTGATCTGAACTTCGGTTCCCGAGGGCGTTCAACCTACCAGCGCCTTGAGATCATACCAATGGTACATAAGGCGCTAAATAAATGCAAAATAACATAACATAACACACATACACTGTTAACCAATCACTTTTATATTCAAATACACAACATGCATTTGTTTATCCATTGCAAAAATAAGGGTGTTCCCTGCAGAAAAGTAAAGGTTAAAAATGTTGCATCATTTTATAATATTAAACGCATGCCTATGCTTAAGTCAAGCACAGAGTTCCCACAGGTGGCACTAAAATGATGCTCAGAAGCAAGCACAAATGTCCCTTCCTGGCCCCACATTTTAGAGATCTCTGGCCTCCCTAAGGGTGCAAGCATGAAACAGATCAAAGAGAAGTTAAAATGGCGAAGAGTAAATTTGAATGTGCAAGTGCATCAAGAAACGGATGAAAGGATACCCAAAGTCATAGAAGGGTCAGAACAAAACTGTGTGCCAAAGGTACACACTGTTTCACAGCTGTAAAGGTGTACCGTAAAGATATCCATTCAGCCATCTTGACAGAAGCTGCTCAGTGCTAAGCAGGCAAATGGCATCCCTGCTGGATTTATCATGTGCCTTTGCTGACATTCAGCTGCACGCTCAGTACTACCAAGAGAACCAAATGCAAAGTATGTCACACAATGCATAACTGTGATGTTTAGAGGTAATCTTTACATTAATTATATTTTAAATACAAGGAAGACCTTCGACTGTGACACAGTACTTAAAACAACAGCAGGACATCTATTTCTGTACCCACACATCTCAAACTGTACCTATGTATTATACAGTCCAACCCTATGGAGTTAAAAACATTTTAAATTACCTTAAACGCAAGCTGGCAAGACTCCAAGCTTGAACCACACCCACAAAGGTAATATTGTGCTGGAACGCAGGATCGATTGCTCACTTTTACTTTTGGAGTGTTGGGTATTTTGAACAACTGCACAAACAGCAATGATGTCAACCGTGTGTACCTCTTCATTTGTTGTAAAAGGTGCCTGTATCGTGCAGCTACGAGGAATGCTTTTGCTTGCCACACATTAATGCTGAGGGTCGCCCGTATCCATTTCTCTACTGTGAGAATGCACAGCCAAAGATTCCAAGAACCTTCTGCAACTGTCTTTACTCTACTGATGTGTTCATGCCCAGGCTGCTTGCAATATTACCATATTCTAATGGCGTTCCAGCCCAAGGGATTGGAGGTACATCGGCTGTAGCAGGTAACTTGCCTTATTTCCATGTTGCCCCCCTGCTAACACCAGAGCTGTAACCATGAGAAGGGGTTGAGTTCTTTTTGTTCCACATGTTTAAAATATGTGCCTGTACCACTTGCATATATTTCATAAATAAACGTTACTATTTGACAAGACCGGATGTAGAAATGTAGTTATGTTGCATTAATATTATAGACCTGTCCAGGTGCTTCTCATAGAGTGACCACAGGCAATTTCTGAGAGAAACCAGATATTAGCATTAAAATCAAAATTCCTCGTTCGCACCTTCTTTCAAATGTGTCCAGTTGGCAGCCAGCTTATGTTCCTACTGCTTCCTCTAAAACATTTTTTTCGGACCTAACCGAAAATAGACAATTAGCCGTAACAATTACCTCTAGCGCACTAAACTGTTGAACACACTGCCTTCTCCACATCTTGGGCAGCAGAGCTCTGAAATCACTCTTTCAACTTACATAACATAGAAGATGACCGGCTTGAATTACTAGAGAGGAAGGAATAACTTTCTAATCTCTGCAACCTTAAAAACGTCCTTATAATGTTATGGAGCCAAAATGGGGGACACGATGGGGCTGAAGGGGTGTACCTTGGATAACGTGGACAAAGTTGTTTGAATGGGCAGACTCTTGTGAAGACGCAGAGGTGGAGTCATGTTGGGGAGGCACATGCACTTATTTGGGCATATGGCACCACAAAGCCGCAATACGGCACTGACTGCATGATAGATCTTGGAGTCAGAGATCCAAGTGTGCTCATTGCCTGCTGGCATTTTGGAACTGTTTTGAGAAGGTGGACTCAAAGAGAACTGCTTCACCCTGGAACTGAACACTGAGACTGGAAGACCAGGAGGTGTCACTACAAAATATCGAGTCCCATTACTGTAGAAAACCTTGCGTGCAAACACAATGATTTCCCCCCAAAAAATAGATGTGGTTTGGGTAAGGGTATTTAATAAAGTGGTGGGATGTGTGGAGGGGCAGGGTGCTGCGGGGGTCTCCCCATTTTAAAATACCGAAAATATGTTGTTTTACATTAAAGATTTTTTACGTCGCAGCAAAAACTTGGGCACCATCTCTCTGGGAAAAGATGAAGGACAGGTGTGACTGAAACCTGAACATCAGGGTCACAATCGGCATCACATATCACACCCCAAAAATGATATATATATGCTTTACTTAATCATTTAATTGAGTTTGCTTCACACACACACACCATTGCCTCTGGATAATGGGTTTCCCATTTGTATGTGCAGATGGCAGCACGGGGCCGCGTCAGAAAGGTCATTATGAGGCCAAAATGCAGGGTGCTGGGGGAAGCGGTGTCCAAGAGAATGCAGCACTGGCATCTTCCGGGGACGCCGAGTGTGCCGGGGCCTGGGTACCCCCTGGAATGTCCATCTGGGATGAAAGTCCCTATATTTGTAATGAGGCGTCTGTACATTTTGGCCAAAGCACCCCACCATCCTCCTCATCTGGGGGCAATGCCGGTGAGTGGGAGCTGCGAGACCCGCTGAGCACAAACACCTAGGGCTTTGCATCGTGCCAGGCTGCTGCGGCTGCTGCAGAGTAGTGTGCCGGGAGAGGGGGAGCATTTCTGCGCCACACAACATACTCGCGCATATGAAAAGTCTCTCTTCACAAAAAGTGCAAGAAAAAAGAACGAAAGAGCGATTCAGAAGGCCCGAGGAGACCGACATGGTGGGCAGGAGACGTCTACTAGTGAGAGAGCGTCGGTGAAGCTGGGGCACGCATCTGCGTGACAGGAGAAGGTGAGACCTGTGCAAGCCGCGTTGCATTGCTTTAAGCGGAAACAGAAAGGTGAAAGGCCCGTAATATTTCTAGAATAGAGAGGGGCGTGGCCTACTCGGAATGATTCCCTATTTGAACTTCCTGCTGTCCGGTATTGCAGCCTGCACAGGGCGGGAACCCTTGCCCATGCGCAATCGTTATCTCCAGGGATCAGATGAAACCATCTTGCTCCATAGACGTGAGTCAACGCGAACGGCACGTGCGCCTGGCTCAACACTGCCAGGTGAAACGCACCTAAACACTCCTTAGTTTTCATATGGAAATTAGTCCAGGCGAGCCAATTTTAGATTTACCGGGATTGAGCGGGTCTTCAGAAGCAACCGTTTAACCAGCTGATGTCACTTAAGTGCCATCGCAGGAAATGACATCCCAACAATTGACACGAGACACATCTCTGTGTGGGCAAACACAGTGGCAGGGCCTCCTACTTTATAAGCACGTTCCTTCCTCCAGAATTCCATTTCACATGTGCTAGCCAGTATGTGCCCTACCTATCCTTAAGAGGTCAACCTGAAAAAAAGACAGTTTGAAAATATGTTTAGCCTACGCTAGTGAATGAATCCGCCGTCTATAGAGATCCATGCGACAGTTGAAGGTCGCAGCTTGTGTCCTGGTGGAGCCCGGGGTGGACTGGCCCCTAGGGAACTCTGGAGATTTCCTGCTAGGCCTCTGCACCCGGGGCCTCTTTTCTGTGGTATTTCCAAATCTTCCCATAGGAAAAGGGTTGGGTTTGCTTAAAAATGTGTGATATGGGTCAATTTAGAACATTATTTCCATGGCCTCTTTTGGCTCCCAGTCCACCCCTGGGTGGAGCCGCAAAGCATTTCTTCTTCAGACGATGATGAAATGAGTAGCGTTGAGTTAGCCCATGCCCCTTTCCCTTAGGGTGAAGTGACTGTGGCAAACCAGAGATCTGAGAAGACTTCAGCACCGGGCGACTCTGTCCCACCCAACCTTCCCATGATATGATATGCATTTGTAACACGCTATACACAAGTGTTTCAAGGCGTGACGAGGCAAGGAAGGGGGAACAGAGGGAGGACAGAGGCAACGATCTTACTAGGCCAAGTGACATTCAGATCGCGCAAGGGCGGGGGGGGGGGGGGAGTTGAAAAGTGCCAGGGGAAAGGGGAGGGCAGGTACTGTACATGGGATCAAAACAATAACAAGAAGTGTGGCATCAAGGGGCGCAGCACACAAGCCCTCTGTCCTGAATGCAATATGTAACGGCGTGCAAGCACGCGGTCTGAGCTCTAGACAAGCATCCTCCCTTCTGAGACCATTGTGCCCGCGTTCCTGCCCCAGGGACATGCGTGTAATGGGGTTTCGGGTAAAAGTGATTGTGCAGCCGGGCTCTTCACCCCGATACGGCGGCGGTGCTAGCAAGCACCGCGGCTACCAGTGGCTCACAGGCTACGGAAGAATCCAGCTTCTGATGCATCCTTCCATATCATCATTTTAATATTATAGCACATGGGCAGTGCCGCAGTCCATGAAACGAGGTACTGGTGTGATATTTAGGGCTCACTTAACAGAGTCAATTCTAGGCAATCGCAATTTTATCAGCCAAGTAAAGTACGTACGTCCAGTTTCGGTAGAACGATGTGCCCAGCATCATGTAAGTTGCTCCAGTGGGGAACCAATGTTTTCACGCTGCACAGATGCCCGTGCATCACCCTTAAGATTACACCTCCTCCTGCGTTGCATCTTAAGATTTGCAACAAGGTACTGTATGTTCTGCATAGTTGCCTTTCAAGATTTAAACTAGTGCTCTCTGCATGGGCGCCAACTGCATGTGTTTTCAGTGGAGTCACCCAAAGGGTCGACCTGTCCCAAACCAGTCGGAGGGAGGGAGGTTGGACGTGTGCCTGGGCTTCAAAATTGACATGTTTTACATTTCACCAAAAATAATCCCTTCCCCTTCGTTATTTGCTCCCAAAAAGGCTCGTGGGCATGGAGCGGCGACTAAGGACAGAGTGCCAAGGACGAGTATGCTCGTTCTTTTTGCATAGACTTGCATAATAGCCTAGCACTTAAGTAGTTAAAATGACTGCTCGTTGACATTACTGGACACTGTTTGGACTTTAATGTCCCCTCTATGAATGCACTAAGTTAAGTACATCCAGCAGATGTCGGTCGCATATATAAGGGGTGCGGGTGATCTGGGCTCAAGTCTGCCTCCTCTTGCGCCTCTCTCCTGCAGGCGGCCCAGCTCGGATCACTCCTGCCTCAGGGATACAGAGCGCCTCATGTCAGTGCAATCACCTCAGTCCGGAGTCTGCTTTTGACCAACATGGTAGACGGCATGTACAAATCTGCAAACAAAATCTCCACGTTCACATTCCTTATAGGACATAAGGGGCCGCATTACAGAAACTTTGCCCTGGCGCAAGTGTAATTTTGTGTGGTATTTGTGGATTTGTGTGATAAAATCGTAGCTGAAATATTCGAGGGAGAAAAGACTGAAAGTTATTTTACTGAAAATAACTTTGTTTTCTCCCCACCGTACATTTCACACTATGCCCCCCCCCGACCCCTTTACTTACCTGTGGGCGACACACCTGCTTGTGTGCTGCCGTCTCCAGCATCCCACTGCGATGCCGTTCCCTTCAATTGCGTGTATGGGAACAAGCACCGCAAGGTCTGCTTTTCTTTTCTTTTCTTAATACTTTATTGAGTCGGGAGCGGGGGACTCCCCTGCATCCCCTGCTCACATTACAGTGAAGAAGGGTACGCGGAACACCCCCGCTGCCCTTCACCCTTCTTCACTGTAATGTTTTGTATGGCATATTTGTTCGAATTTTTAGGCTATAGGAGATTTTTGTATAACATACATTCGGTCTAATATGCCATTTTCAGCGTTTGTGGGTGTTACCGGTATTTACACCAGTGCAAAAGCAAAAAACATAGGGCCTGATTTACAAGGAGCTTTAAATTGAGATTCACCCATTGAAACACGCTTTGGGAATCGGGCCCCTTTCAGTGCATTCTTGCACCAGGGAAGATTTTGCATTGGCCCTAGCGCAATCATTGCCCTAGAGCAAAAATGCTTAATTTAGGGTGATCAGATTTAAAAAAGAAAAAAAACGGGACAAACAATAGACATAGAAGTAGGACTGCAGTAAACACAACAGGACTCAGATAAAACTGTAGTCCTACATCTATGTTGGTGGCCGGTTACGGGGAGGGGGCACAGGCACCCAACTCTCATTGGACGAGAGCAGCCTTGGAAGGGAAGTAGGAAGAAATCGAGATGTAAAAAGTATGCACGCGAGCAGGAAGAGCGGCGGCAGGCCCGATTTCAGGATTTCTTAATTGGATCCTGGCAAAAACCCAAACTGTAGCCACCCATCCCTCCAATCCCGGGATGGGGATTCGAAACTCCCAAAACTCTCAGGATGCAGGATGCCGAGACCAAGAGATAAATACCGGGACATCTGCTCACCGTAGCATAATTTCACTAAATACATGTTTCCTCTGCTGATAATTGCACCCGCACTGGTGCCAAGCTTCTGTAACACCACCCCTATCATTTTAATGTATTTTTACACCATGGCAAACCTTTTTGGGGTGCAAAAATGCATTAAAATAATTGGTTTGTTGCGCTAGGGCAATTTTAGCCCCACTGGTCACACCGCATCATGGGGTTGGCATTTCTCCTGCCCAGGTTGAGTGATTAGGGGTGTTTCAGGGCTGCAATTACAGTGCAACATGATTTGGGGTGTTGCAGAAAAGGAGCAGCGCAGGCTTCAATACACCTCAAAGCCAAAGAGCTTGTAGTACAATTTATTAATTTCAAAAAGCAATTACATGAATGCAGTGTTGTCTTTGAACTTGTTTGGGGAAGCATCGGGTTGCCTGGGAGGAGCCCTTTGTACCGACATGTTACAGCCCCGCCCATCGCTCCATCCCTGGCTGCCGGCACGACGTGGCCGAGACTGCAGCGACTTGCTCGCAGTCTCCATAGGAAACAAAGAGTTAATTGCCACTTGCCTCTGTTTTCTGAGTTCTTTTGAAGGCACACCCTTACTAACAATCCTCCCTGGCATGACAGAGCCACACCAACAGTACACATCACATGTAGACTCGGCCAGATTAGGCTGACACACAAGCACACGCAGCAAGAGAACTCTGGCGCCTCCCCTCTGAACCTCTTGCAGAGATCCACAGACATTTCGCCACATTCTCCAAGAGCAGAATCCTCGTGCTCAGCTAGAAATGCGTAGGGTGGCTGCTGAGCTTCCAAGCGGATGTGGCGTGGAGAGTAAAGATAGGATTCAGTAGTAGCAAGACAGATCTGTCACCCAGAGGGATTTGAGAATTCTTTTTAAAATGATGGAATGAAATGGAGTATTAAATATAAGGCTCCCTGCTATCCGTTTTTATTGAACTTTACACATAAATATAGACCAAAATCACTCTGTTTCCTTTCAGTATTTATTTGTTAAAAAATTGAAAAATAAACAAAAATGCATGCCTTTTGTTTCGGTCTTTAAGTCGCCGGTGATGCATTGCATGTCAATATGTCCAGGTATTGAAATGGCTGATTTCGCTACATTACACTCAAGCAGTTAGCCGCAAAGCTGGCTATCCATCCATCAGAGAATGATTGATTAAACCGTGCCAGATAACTCGTGCCACTACCAATGCCAATCGCACATCATATGCCAACAGAGACTACACCAGTAGTTAAATGTTCATATTGACAAGCCGGTTTCAAAAAGCATGAGAGTTTACACATAGTGCCAGGCCAGATTGACCAAGGGAAACCGTGTTATTCTGCAAGCCCCCAGACAATGACATGTACATATGTAAATTTCAATATTGCCATGCAGATGTAGTTCCACGTAACCACGTTGCCATGCTAGTTTCCACATTGCCCGAGAAAATGAGCACCTGACTTTTATACCACCACCCCCCTGCCCCCCCAGAAAATAGTCATGCGATTTTGTCATTGCTCCCAGCAAATTGTCCTGCTGGTTTCGAGCCTATCCGTGAGTGGTCAGCACATAGTCATGCTGGTGTGGACAGAACCTACACAGACTGAACAGGCCCTTTGCATAGTGCCTCCAGCAATGCGCCTGGGCAGCTTCCATTGCATCGTACCAGTGCTGTCCCTGGAAAGCACACGGCCGTCCCAATTTCCAAGGGTCATGCCAGGCTCACATTGCTTTAACCACAAAAGGGATACCCGCTACTCTGCCTAGGGCCGGGGAAATATACAGTCAAATAAATATTGTCCTGGCAGGGAAATTAATTCTCAAAAGGAGCTGAGTTCCTTAGTACTTACTCTGTCGGTTATACAAGAGTGCTCTGCGTGATACAATGACTCCCTATTAGTTGAAATCCAAATTTAGGGAAAATGTATTAATAAAGAAAAGACAAAAAAGAAGACCCACATCTGAAGACGTGGTTGTGTTTGTCAACTTTGTATGTTTGCCAAAATGATTTAATCTGCATGTATTATTGAAATGTTAATGCCTGTATTCATAAAAGTAAGGCATACATCAACGTATTGCTCCACATGCATAACAGGTTTGTTGGAATAATATTCAAAAGAACATTCTCACAAACATACATATAATAAAAAGCAGTCCTATAGACATCATAACCCTGCAATTGAATGTTAGAGAACATATGGAAAAAAATGTTGTGCATTAGCATGATCATTTCAGCCTGGGTTATGTACAAATAACCTCTCTGTCTAGCTACACACTAGATATATAGCACTTAACATACTGCCACAAGGACAGTGTCATGGGCTGAGGGGTCTATGTAAGGTTCAGTCCTCTTCACTGGGACTGTGCAGCCACTCTACTGTGTATTTTTACTAAAACACCTGGGTCTATACGTTTCGGTAATGATGAACAAATGGTGTCGCCTTCCTCAGGACCAGAACAGGATGTATAGGTGAACCCCGAGGACAAATAAAAGAATAAAAACCCCCTTGAGGGGGTGTATTGGTCTCACAATCACTAGACACCACCATGTGCTTTACCTAAGTCCATTTATCCCCCTGTGGGTGTACAGGGGCACCTATACATCCTTTTTTTTTCTCCATGTCCATTTCACACTGCCCACAGATCATTGCCCCTGTGCGTTTCGGCGGTGATTAACAAATAGTGCTGCCTTCCTCAGGACCCGAACAAGATGTATAGGCGACCCATGTACACCCACATTGCAATAATAAATACAGATTAAATAATGTTGGCAAATATACGAAGTTGACAAACACAACCACGTCTTGAGATGTGGTTCTTCTTTTTTGTCTTTTCCTTATTGATACATTTTCCCTAAATTTGGATTTAACCAATAGGGAGTCGTTGTATCACGCAGAGCACTCTTGTATAACCGACAGAGTAAGTACTAAGGAGCTCAGCTCCTTTTGAGAATTAATTTCCCTACAAGGACAATATTTCGTATTTGGAGGTTCACATTGCTTTCTGAAAATGCCTGTGCCAATTTCAGCAGTGCTATGCCAGTGCTGCTGTCGGTAACACATTGGCGCACTTGGCCCTAAATTCCCCCAGGCAAGGATACCATACTACTTTCCAATTTCCCCCAAAAATAGTCCCATGCCACTTTCAAATTTCCACAGAAGATTGTGCCATGTCACTTTCACAAGTACCAAGAAAATTGCCCCAGACACCTTTTATTACCAACACATTGCCCAATGCAGATGTCATGTTGCCCCCTCAGTATTGCCTATGTTGCTTTAGTATTGCCCTTAGAATATTGTTCCATAATCCTTTAACATTGCCCCAAGAACATTGCTCCAAGAAACTTTCATGTTTTCCCGCAAAAACGACCTCATGATATTTATACATTTCCCTCAGATTTCCTCTCGCTCCCTTCTCGTTGCCCAATAAGTTTTCTCCATGTCCATTTCACACTGCCCACAGATCATTGCCCAGGCCCATTTCATATTTCCTCCATAAATGATGATATGAGTAGCCTGTTTTTCTTTCTCCATCATATTTTAGATATTTGCAGTATTTTATTTGCAGATTTTATGTTTAGGCACCCAGGGGGGATCTTGGACAGGTCTACTTGGATGAAAGGTGGATTTTAGAAGGGCACAATATGGCAGACGGTTGGAAAGATGTGTTTCCATTTCTTTTTTTTTCTTCTTCTTTTTTTTTTATCTAAACCTTTTTTTTTATTAAAGGAAGTATAACATACAAACCTGAAAAGAAAATACCAGAAGCAACTAATGCCATATTTGGGGAGCATAATACAGATCAGGAGAATTAAATATTGGGGACACAAAAAGAAGACCAGGGCCACGGGAGAGCCCACAGCCAGCCGGATTCACTGCTTAAATTGCACTGCTGAAGGGAGTATAGCCCCAACTCCAAACACCCTGACAGGGAGAGAACACACGAAAACACCTGCACACTTCAGCTTCCCATACAAGGGACCCCGACTCCTGCCCCACGCCTTCCACCCTCCCCTCACCATCGACCCAATCATCCTCTCCACCTCCCCCACCCAACCCCCACAGCAACCGGTCTAAGATGGTCCCACAACAGTCATTCATATATATTGGTCGTATAACTCCCAGAGCCACCGTGTTTTCTCCATTCCACGTCGGTTGACCAAAGGCTGCCTCCCAAGCCTACAAAGGCTGGAAACCACCGAAACCACCACCCCGCCCCCCGCCCGACACTTATAGCGGGCCATCCAGGGACTTACACTAAACAGCATTATGTGCAGAAGCCAAGTCACATTGGAGTCGTCATGCCAATCTTCCACCCCAAACCCGAACAGCACAGGCCCAGCTCCAACCCAGCCACCACTCCTGGGATCCCACTCACAGCGGTCCATATCTGACCCCAGAAACTTTGAATCACTCAGCAAGACCAGACCAGATGACCCAGCTTCCCCCATTGCCCTCCAACAACCCAACAATCTGCCGAAGTCTGTAGCTTCATCGCCGCTAATTTAGATGGTGTATAGTAGTATATTTGGACAATCTTGTACTGGATTTCTCTGTTGCCCATGCTGAACGAGACCTCGGAGACTCCAATTCGCGAGCAGAGGGACTGCTCGAGAGCCCATGTGTCCATTTCTAAGAGGGATTTATGGCCCAAACTACAAACTATTTTGGCTATGCCCAAGGATTGAATGGATAGGGGCCACTGTCGCCCACACGGCCAATACCCTGGGGGGGGGAGGGAGTGGGGAAAAAGACCAAACGCGATGACGGGAATTACTTGAAAGTGCCAGCAAAGTGTTGCTGAGCTCATGCACTAGATTGACTCATTAGGCTCTTATCGTAGAAACTGACAGTGCACATCCCCAATTTTTCTGGCTCTAACCTGGCATTCACTGTGAAGTCTCCATTAATATTTATTATCGGGGATAAGGCCCAGAAGATGCTCAGTAGTGGGTTGATTGATGAGAGAACCGTAGTAGATCTGTTGTCTTGATATCTGATTTAGGGCATACAGACTGCGAAGAGTTGATCAGATTATGAATACAAAAAAACTCAGAACTGTTTACAGCAGTTTTTACTCCTCCTTAAGATTGAGTAAGCAAATTCCCAACAGTTGCTAGGTCCATAGGCCACCTGAAAGAAGACATAGTTATGGGGGTGGATTGACGGAAGGCAAATGTGGCAAAGTACTGTAAGACTTAACAGTCTAGGCCAAACTACTTCTGGAATTCAGAGGAGGGTAGTTTATGGATATCAGTGGATATCCTCCTAAAATATTGGCCCCAGGATATTTTATGTCAGGTTGCCTACTGTGCCCAGTGGTTACCTCTCGTTGGTCTGGTTAAGCTGAGCAACTCAGTGATTGTGATGACCCTGGGAGGAAACCATTAACCTCCATGTCACAGGGGACACTGACCGGTTGGAGTGAACCTTAGGTTGCCTCTTGAGTGTGGCAGAGCCCAGGGAGCTCCTGGGAGGCATGTGACTGGTGCGGGTAGGGAGGTTTGGCTGAATGGGTCCTTGAACCCTAGTGGCTCAATTTCAGACTGTGTGATGAAGTAACCACCTAGATATCATCAGGTGGACATGGATATAACACCCCAGGCTCTGCCAGCTGTTAAGTTATGAACATGGATTGTCCACACACGATGCTATGGTACTTTGAAGATTATTTATTAACACGGAGAGTTCCCCTACGACTCGCGATGTACGCCCGCCTTCTTCCCGTGTGATTCTGTTCCATGTTCCAGAATCACACGGGGAGAAGACTCTAAAAAGAACCTTGAACATGTAATGTTCTACTGTAACATCTACATTATAACACCAGCACGCCTGATTTCTCGAAAACCAACATTCAAGAAATAGACCTCACAGAATTCCCTTTGGTTCAAGAGGAAAATCGAGGACTGGATCCACAAGCGTCAACTATGGATCCAGAAGAAAGGGGACTACTAAGAAACCTTAGTCTGGACCCTAAGGTCAGGAGGGATGCAGGAGAACATAATCGCAGCCCAAGTTGGCCAGACCTGACTAACTAAATACTCTGAGAAAAGCTACCATATGCTCTCTTCCGCAAAGGGAAAACCTGAACCGGACCAGTAAAATAAATTGAGATTTGTGGGCAGGAAGGCTAAGGGGCAGACCAGAGAACCCCACATTAATGCTTTCAACCCACCCCCAGAAGGAACTTGCATGCCTCATCAATTTACTGCGTAAAAGGGCAGAAGGAAACGCAGCCTGCACCCAGTCAGCAACCGAACACCCAGTGAGAACTCCACTACTGGAAATGCTGGGTAACCTCATGTCACACTCACAGCTGCTAAGATTCAACTTCAGTGACTCTGATCATTGAAATGGAGTGGATAATACTAGTATCAAACCACTAGCAGGAAAAACGGTTTTACAATCTCCCCACCCTTTGAAAGAAGGGCTCAGTACCTAGACCACCTGTTATGTGCAGGAGACTGCCAAAATGAACTCTGGGGCACAGGCGTGCTCCATCAACAGTCAGTGAGAGAGCAGAAGCTCCAGTCCTGCCAGCAGGGAAAACATTTGAGAATGTAATCCAAGATTGTGGCTAGCCTATTAAAGACTTCCTCTAGGGAGGCAGAACTGCACAGCCTCCCTGCCATGGAACACGCCCAGCCCTGTCATGTGACCTCTCCAGCCAATCAGGACGATTCCTTTCACCCCAAGCTTGAAATAATGACCCGCTCCCAGTACAGCAAGGAGAGAAGAATCTGAAGTTCAGAGTTAGCAAGGTGGAGGAAAAGCTTTGGAAAGTGCGCGAGGCTAGAGAAGGAGTTGGAGCAGCAAGAAGGAGGCTGGTGAAAGATGGCAAGAGAGCAGGAAAGACAATTGGAGGTGGTCAGGAAGTGGGGAGTAGGAGCAACAGAATTAGCGAGGTGGTTGGAGGCAGAACTGGAGGAGGAGGGGAAGGTGTGCAAAGGAGATTGGAGGTGACATTGGCAGAGAGGTGGAGGATGGGGTGTTGCGCACCAGAGCCAAGACCTCACTTCAGAGAGGTGAACAAGGCCTGCTGTCCCAACCTTTAGCTCGTTGGGACAGCCTCCTTGTGGAATCTCTGGAGCTCATTTCCACATCTCCCAGCACTAGCTGTCGCTTCTGCCCAGGCCTATACACAGGGCCCTGAGACCCAGACAATTGCATCCCCCAGGAGTCTATGTCAAACAGACCAAGGAGCCAGCAGGGACAATCGCCACACCCCCAAAAATGAGTGATGGTGTAGGGAGTTTGTATCCCACGAAGGGATCTCTGGATTGAGGAGTACGAAACCCATTTACCTTCTGATTGCACCTAGAGCCTATTTGGTTGAATCCGACAAAACGCCATCATGTGCAGTTCTGGGGAGGACACTCAAAATCCCTCCCACCACCCACCCTGACAAAGAAAAAATCCAATCTTAAAGACACTTATGCTGTGTCAAGTTTGCTAACACTGTTTCCAAGCTATTCAGCATTTTGAAGCTTTGTGGAAGGTCTGCTCATCCGCTGCTCCTGACCACATTGAGCAGACTATGCCGGGCACCCACTGCCTACTGCACACTCCGTTCACTTGTCGGTGCCTGGAAGCGTTCCTATACCCTGATTTACCAATATGTTCCTAAATAGCAAACTATTTTGAGATATGCACACAGTGCAGCTAAATTAAAGAACATAGTTAAAAACAAAAGCAATCTATTTGTGACAATTTTGGAACTTTTTTTGAGGGCTTGATGCCTTTAGCTGTTTTTTTAGTAGACCTCAAAAACATAACTAGTATGTGAAAAATGCAACCTCATTTTGGCTGCAAAAAGGTGCAGGTTTCTCTGCGGTTTTCCCAGACTGACAGTCAGCACATCACAACCATGCACATCACAGCACATCATGCCCCCACTGCCGCGCCCTGGGCCTACATAAAAATTGAACATATCAAAATAAGTTGGAGGGTGCATGTGTTTATGGTACACCCTGACCTTTTTGATATGTAGAAATAGCTAGTTTCATATAGTCGAGCACCCTTAACAACTCTCACGAGGCCCCGCCATTGGAAACACCTGTGCCAATCTCGAGGAGAGACCCTAGTCACCACCAGCTCAGGAAAGGCTTGACAACCTCTCTCTCTTTAGGCAATCCTGGCTGGTGAGTACCTCTGTGTCGCAGGAAGTGGGGGTGTTGCAGCACCCCCTGGCTTCCTGAACTGTGCTCACCAATTAAATGCACTGATATAGGCTTTGAATTGATTCAGACTACATTTTCCGGGTATATGTTCTTCTGGAAACTACTTTTTCTCTCTTGCACATCTTTGTTTTTCTGGCTGTACATTGAGGACCTTAGGTGGAACTTTCCAGAGGCCTGGGAAAGGGAAAGGAGCATATCTATCATTTCTTAAAACACTCCACTCTTGCAGCCATTGGCAAAGCCAATGCTTTGTGAACTGCATTAAAGTGTTGAGTTTGAAGAGGAGACGAGAAGGGTTGCGTTAAATGCTAGATTTAAATCAATCTATTGGAAGTATCTACATCACTATACCCCCGCCCAACTTTATGATTACTTTCTAGGGACCCCTAGCAGCTGCAATAGATGTGTGACTGAGAAAGCCGATTTTTTTTTTACATATGGCATGGAAATGCCACTTAGTCTGTTTTTTGGCAGGCAGCGTTCCATACTGTAGGGGAGGTTATGGGAGAGAGAATGGATCCAAATCCGATGATAGCACTCCTAGGATACAACAAAAAGATTCCCCGGGGCAGACGGCGAATGATAGGGCTGCTTCTGCTTCTAGCCAAGGGGCGAGTGGCAATGGCGTGGAAAGGACCGACGCCCCCAAAGTAGAGAAGTGGCATTCAGATATTCTGTATTTCAACAATAGGGCGATGAGGTACAGGGAGCTGTCAATACACCGAGCCGGCACAGGGGATATTTGGGATCTGTATGTTCGCTATCTGATTAATCATTCACAGGACGGAGAAGAAAAACCTCTATGAACCTCTAGGGATTGATAGCGGATAATTTTTGTATTTGTATTTTTATTTGTATTTGTTTTATTTGTAACGCACACCGTCCGGCCCGGAGGCATCAGGGCGCAATTTAGGACATGGTTACATAACGAGCATACATATATTCAAATTTACATACAGTGCAAAGTATTCAGGGCATACAGAAATATACATCATTTACAGGGTAGAGATTAGAGCAGGCGTTTTACTGGGACAGGGCCCTCAGGTACAAAGAAATCCGAGTTTCAGGGCCGATTGAAGAGCCAGGATTTCGTTTTGGATTTGAAGGCACTAAAGCATTCTTCAGATCTGATGGTGAGGGGGAGGGCATTCCAAAGCTTGGAAGCTAGGACGGGGAAGCTTGATCCACCCGCTTTTTGTAATTTGAACCTAGGGATGGTTAAACAGTGGGTCTGGGTGGTTCTTTGAGGGCGGGTAGACGCGTGGCGGGATAGCCAGCTGCAGAGGTACGGGGGGGCTTGGTTGGCTAGGCATTTGTGGGTAAGGCCTAAGGCTTTCAGTGAAATTCTCTGTTTGACTGGTAGCCAGTGTAGATTGGATCTAGATTCTGAGATGTGGTGGTTTCGCTGGATATTTAGGGCCGCTCTAATGGCGTTGTTCTGGGAGATTTGCAATTTGTTAAGATTCTCTTGGCTGGTTCCTAGGTAGAGGGCACTACCATAGTCTATTTTAGCCATGAGGAGGGTTCTGGCCAGTGTGACCGAGTTAGGGGTGGTCAGAAATGGCCTGCAGGCTGCAATGAGTTTGCAGGTGTATGCTGAGGCAGATCTGACTGCATTAGTTTGACGGAAGAGGGATAGGGTGGCGTCAAGGTAGACACCTAAGGTTTTAGTGTCTTTCGAAACTTGGATGGTGGTGCCATCGATGATAAACGATTGGTAGGCTAGCTCAAGTTTACTAAGGCGTTGCGTGGTGCCCAAGATGAGGAGCTAAGTCTTGTCATCATTGAGGCATAACTGGTGTTGTGCCATCCAAGCTTGGATGATGAGGTAGACGTCATTCAGGGCCTTGGTGTCAGCCAAGTAGTCACCAGTGATGGGAATGAGTATCTGGGTGTCGTCAGCGTAATTCATATAAGAGACACCCAGATAGTCAAGTACATCAAAGAGTGGTTTTGTAAAAACATTATAGAGTGCTGGCGACACGCAAGAGCCCTGGGGGACAACGCCACAGTGAATAGGGGAAGGATCTGCAGCTGCAAATTGAGAAAATACCCGCATAGATCTATTACTCAAGAATGATTTGATCCAGGCCGTAGCTGATGTAGAGAAATGGGCAGCAGAGTGAAGATGCTTGCATAAGATTTGGTGGTTGACCAAATCGAATGCCGCAGAGAGGTCAAGTAGAAGTAACAGGGCAAGTTTGCCGTTGTCCTTTAAAACTTCAATTTGAGTCTTTAAGTCTATTAGAGCTGTCTGTTCCGTGTCTGGGGCGGAAGCCAGATTGTCAAGGACCTAGAAGATTATTGGCTTCCAAGTACTCTTGGATTTGCAGGTATGCTGCGCGGTCTAGGATTTTTAGCAGGAACGGGACAGTAGTAATAGGTCTGTGGTTGGTAGGTATGCTAGGGTCAAGGGAGGGTTTTTTGAGCAGGGGGATCACCCAAGCGTCCTTAAGGTTGTCAGGGACAGTTCCTGTTTTGAAGGAGGCATTGGTGAAGGAAGTTATAAATGGGGCCAAATTGTGGGCAGATTCCTTAATGATTGGGGCAGGGATCACCCTGGCAGTTGGAGGGTTTGATCCTCAGGATAATGTTTTCCACCTCCTCAGTGGTGAGCGGTGAGAAGGCAAACCATTTGAGATTGGGCAAGTCAGGGGAGAGGGCCCCAGCTGGGGTAGGAGGGTGATTGTCCAGTTTCAGGCTGTCTTGTTTAGCTATGATTTTATATTGAAGCGTGGTGATTTTATTCAGTAACGCTGCCTGAATGTTAGCACACCATTTGCTATCTTTAATGCAGGTGTTGGGAGAGGTAACAGGAGTTTCGAGCTCTTTTAGGATCTTAAAGAGTTCCTTAGAATTGGAGTCAGCTTGCAGGATGCGATTGTTAAGGGACTCTTTTTTTCGCCTCTATAATGGCTGCTTTGTAGGTGAGTGATGCCAAGAAAAAAAACGTCTTTGTGCGCGTCAGAGGGGTGACTTTTCCAACGATTTTCGGCACAGCGTTTGGTTTTGCGGAGTACTCTTAACTGTGGAGTGAACCAAGAGTTAAGGTGTGCCCGTGGTTTGGCCTTCCTCAGTTTAATGGGGGCAATAGACTTTATAGCTGTGAGCATGCTGCAGCTATAGATGTCAGCTAAGGTGGTAGGGTCATTGCAGGAGTCAGTGGCTGCTTTAAGCGAAGGGAGTAGCAGAGGGAGAAGTTTCTCCTTGGTTATGTCCTTTGTATTTCTGGTCGGGAGAGCAGGCGCTATCAAGGTCGGGGTACGGGGGGAAGCTTCAATATTAAAAGTGATGATGTGGTGGTCTGACCATAAGCAAGGGGTATTGGCCAGGACGGTGATATTACAGTTGGAGCTGGCTAGCCAGTCTAGGGTCCTGCCTTTAGAATGCGTGGGCTATTGGATGTGCAAGGTAAAGCCAGAATTAGAAAGTGCGTTTTACAAGTCTAGTGCAATGGGATCTTTGGGGTCGCCGAGTCCCAGGTTGTGGTCTCCGAGGATGATAATTTGTGAGTTGGTTTTTGCATTATCAAGGAGGAGGGTAGAGATTTCGCTGACAAAGGGGCCTGTAGATTAGGTGGACGGTGGCTGTTTGATTAGGTGTAAGTGCAAGTTTGACTGATAAAAGTTCAGCGGACTCGAGTTTAGTGTTGGTCGATACTCTTAAATCCAGAGTGGTTTTGTGGATGATGGCTAGGCCACCACCTCTGGTGTGGGAAGCAGAGGTGCGGTCGCATCTCATGATGCCGAAGCCGGGTGGTATGGCAAGGGACAAGGAGGGACTGGATGTGGCATGAAGCCAAGTTTCAGCTATGGCGATGAAGTCAAGATCTGAAGATGTTATAAGGTCTGCTATATCTAGAGCATGCGCTGGGAGGGATCTGGCGTTGATGAGGGTGCCCTTGATAATAGGCAGTTTCGCCTCTGTAGAGGGGGGTTTGCCATTGGTGGGTGCAGTGGGTGAGCACGGTGGTGTGTGTCGTGTTTGCTTGGGGAGGTTACTGCGGGTGGGGCGTATGCGGAACCTGGTGCCTAATCTTGTGTTTCTGAGAGATAAGGAACACAGTTGATTCGGAGTGGGTTTACTAGCAAAGTGTTGCAACCAAAGAGCTGGGTCATTGAGGTATGGGTTAATGTCAGTGTTAAGGTGCTGGAGGCCTAAGGTAGGTGTCATAGGGTCCATTGTGAGGGTCTCCATGCGCAGGGTCGGGGGGCCAAGGGTAGGGAGCGATGAGGTGTCTGATGGCTGAGGGTGTGTCGGCCGTGCCAGACGTGTGCATGGCTGGGTGATAGTTGCTGCTTCAAAGGGCAGAATGTGGTACAATATAAGGAGTGCCCTGAATATAAGGAGCGCCCTGAAGAGCATGGTGGATGTGCACCTGGGGGGAGATGCGTCGCAACAATAGGCAGGTTCGATAATGCTAGGGCAGTGCAAAATCAACAGTAGGCAAGTTCGATTTTAGCTAGGGCGATGCACAATCAACAGTAGGCAAGTTTACTTTGGCTAAGGCAGTACACAATCAGCAGTGGGCAGGTTGATTTTAACCAGAGCAATACATAATCAACAGTAGGGAAGTTTACTTTTAGCTAAGGTAGTGTGCAGACAAGTAGGTGCAAATAGGCAATAGAGGTCACATAGATTCAAAATCACAGAGGTAGGTGTAAAATACAGTGTGTAAAACAAGTATTATAGGGTATCAAAAAGCATTTGGTAGCCAAACCAAGAAATGGGAAGAATGCTATTGCTTTGTAGGAAACCTGGTTCAGTTACCTTAATGTAAACTAAGGCAATGCTTAGCACGGTACAGTAGGCAATTGGCAGGCAGAAGCCACATAGGTAATCAATCAAACTGGGGGCACGGTAATATCTAAGTTCAATGCATAAAATACCTAAATTCGATTTTAGCGGTGATGGCCAAAAAGGCGCTAAGTTCAAATGCTTAAACAGGAGATACCTAAATTCGATTTTTGCAGTGATGGTCAAAAGGCACTAAGTTCAAATGCATAAACAGGAGATACCTAAATTCAATTTTAGCAGTGATGGCCAAAAAGGCACTAAATTCAAATGCATAAACAGGAGATACCTAAATTCGATTTTTTGCAGTGATGGCCAAAAGGCACTAAGTTCAAATGCATACCAAGGGCACATAAATATAAATTGCCTGTGAAGACTGGGCATAGTATGGTTGTCCACCTGGATGCAAGGAACACAGGCCCATCTAGGGTTGGGCACTGTTGCAATTGATAAGCAGCATTCAAGTCCAATACAGTGAATAGAGCACTGTGGCAGGTGCAGGAGAGGTGATGGAAGGAGCTATTTGAGTGGATAGGTATATAGAGGGTGCAGGGGCAACATGGAGTACTCACAGCCTCATGGGGTACGAGCAGGGGGTATGGCCCTGGGCTCTGGTCAGATCAGGACAGTTGTTAGCCTTGCCCTCAGGGCCTTCCCAGGAAGGGCCGGCTTGCAGAGGGGTCTGCTTGCAGAGGGGTCTGCAATGCAGAGGGGTCTGCTTGCAGGAGCTTACTAAGAAACAGAGACCCCAAATGTGGGACAAATAGATCAAGAAGAACAAGGCCAACCTACTTAAAGTAACGTTAAGGAATGTGCCGCATACAAGTGAACTGCAAGAGTTGACTGTCAAAGAAAGAGTTGTTGTCGATCAATGGAAGAGTGGGGATAGTTAATGACAGCACATAGATGCCGTAGTGGGTTTCTATGTCTTGTTCTTGTTGTGAAATGCCAATAAAAAGAATATATATATATATTTTTTTTAAGTGTTGAGTTTGACGGTGTGATGCGTCTATATTTTTTTTAATATTGTGTGTATGGAAGGCTGCATGTGTTCACTTTTCCTGTCATCAGAGAAGCCAAGGATTGACTGCTCATCCATTAAAAAAATGTTTTATGGAGTGATAATGTTTTATACAATTGTATTGTTTTATGTCTTTTTTATTGCTGTTATTTTCTTTGTTTTTCTTTTCTTATCCCTCCATGTGTTTTTATTGTTATTATTAAGGTTCAATCTTTTTATATTTAACCAATAAAGAAAATAAACACTTTTTAACAAAAAGGACTGCTTGTCACTAGAGAAACATCTTTTATAGTAGAAATAGAAGGTTCTTCTATTTCTAAAGATACAGTACAAGCAATTGTCAGAGTGCACAGGTATACTTCAAATATGACAGCCAGTGGTCCAGATAAGATTTGGAAGCGGGAGAATGTGACTCCCTATTTTTTAAAGTTGCGAGTAAAGTGATTTTTTTAGGATTACCAATCTAAGTCCAATTCACAGTGGGAGTATTTTATAAGCAAATAAAGATGTTTTAACTGGAAAACGAAGTGTTTTTGTAATTCTTTTTTTTTTTGCACCTAGCTATTCATGGTTTACGTCTTACGATCAGGCAGTAATTATAGTAGTTTCTTCCTGCGGTACTATGTGCATTACATGGAGCTGTGTTGGTGAACTGGGGGCCACAAAGTTCTACATGTCAGTTTCCCATTTTTTGTTGGGAGTATTTTTACTCCCTGTTTTTATTTTTGGGAAATATTTGCCTATTTCTAGGGAGTAAAAGTGGCAGATACACCCCGTATCTGTAGGGATGAAGACAGCACTCACGCCTTGGAAAAATAACGTATTTTCATTGGTACAGAGTCTTCATGTCACCGAAAGGCTGCCATATTTTCTAATGGAGCAGTACTAATACTTCTCAGCAGAGCCACTAAGCTTGAAATGAGGCAACAGTAGAATTTCTCTGGAAGACTGGTATAAATGTAATGGCACAATTCCAGGATTTTTCTGCAGGATTGCAAACGTGTTTATTGGTACAGTAGTGGGAAGTCTCAAGACTACCGTTCTTCCAGTATCCCTGCTTCAGAGATCTATACTTAACATGCATGCCCCAGGATACACAACCTGGTGAAATAGCTCAGTGGGTTAATGTGCCAGGTGCACATATGCAAGTGTAACCTGCAAGTCACAGATCTGAATCCCATACGAACTGAGTGAGCCTTAGAGCTGAAATACTTTCAGCATACAGTTCTGGCAGTTTTCATCAGAGCTTCTGTGCTATATTGTGGAAAGTAATTTAGTTTAGGTCATTTGTTTATACATTTTAAAAATCTGCAGTATTTTAATGGGGCACCGCCAGTATTTCTCAGCAGGGATACTTTACACTATTAGCACGATTACTTTACAGTTAACAAGACAGTACAGTATTTTTCACTGCCTACTATTGTAGGCATGTCGATCATTCTCAGTATTTCTCAAAACGACCATTATACATTAATGAACAGTACCAGTAATTCCTAGTAGGATTACTGTACTTTTCCTTGAACAGTAAATGACTTCTCCATATGGCTGCTTTACTTTTCATTTGGGAAATACTAGGAACTGTTTTCAGACACGTTAGAGGTACAGGTGCATGCAATTTCGTCGGCATAGTGAAATTAGTGCGGATTTCACCTGTGCGAAACTCATAAATTTGCATTTTTTGCGGGCTACATTGTCCCTATTTTGCAATATGGTACTATTTGTTGTCCATGAAATTGTCTCAAAATTGCAAAATATACATATTTTTTTCGCATGGGCAACACACAAATTTTAGATAAAGCAACATTTATTTGTGAATTTCGCATGGATATCCGCAGAAATGTCTGTGAAATGGATTCACAGAAATGTCTCTTAGAGGCCCACAATTCAATGGCAATGCATTGGGAATTGTCCTCTATCCCATCTTTGCAGATATGATCGACTGTGTTATAACACACATACACATTTGTTCGAGAAATGTTATAAGGTGCCATAGTAGTGTAACAACATTTCCAGTGCTTCACATATGCGCAAGATGTCTTCTAGAAATCTATTGCAGTGTTACGCGTGTAGCTATCGTTACTATCTGGCTGCATAAAGAAGGAGAGATGCATTGCTCTCTGACTAAACAGGATAAACAATTCAAAATGGCTTCTGTTTAGGTATTACATGGTGTGACGAATCAAAGGTATTTGTCCTTTCTCCCCAGCAGGGAGCCTCCCCTTTGAGGCTAGATAGGTGAGCCTGCTCCGCAAGACCCTCACTAGGGGTCTGTGCAAGTGGGACCTGACTGGGAGAGACTCCCCCGTAGGGGAATAGGACTCCCGTTCCTGTGAAGAACTCCCTAGACCGTCCACCACCATAGCATATATGGGTCTATCAAATACGATGAACATTATGAGAAACAGAGATGTGGCAGAAGACAAAACTAAAATACCTCATTATGTACAAGGAGAAGGATCTGTCTCTTTAAGGAGAGATGTTCATATAACGGAGAGGAGTAGACTGAAGGCAGAGAGCACGCCAAGGAGAGGCGAAGCACATAGAGAGAGGAGAGTGTAAGCAGGGGAAGCCCCCTGGCAATGAGATGCCTGGAGGAGGCAATTATTTTAATAAACACAAGCAAAAATATCCCTGATGTGTCCATCACATTTGAGAATATTGTGGTGTTGTGGAGCAGGACCCGTGGTGCACTGGTGCATATCTTATTATTGACAGAATCCTGGAAAATTAAAAACAAAACACCCAGAATAAGGTGGTAGCACACTCCTATACAATAGCAGTTCTGATGGCATTTGGCACCTGAACTATGGCAGGCTATTAACTAGCACATACACATGATGTGCATTACAATTCCTGACATAATATCTCACACCAGCTCACTTTCTCCTGGCACGCCATCTGTTGCTGGCATTGTTTCTCAATGAGTAGAGGTGCAATGGATCTTGCAGTTGAGTGCTCTGGCACTCACGATTATTTCCTACTGAGAAACTCGTGTTTTTACTGGGAGTGGATGTGCTAAGCACATCCATGACGTGCTGCTGTGGAGCAGTGTTCTCGTGTATTGTCCTTGATCCCCTTTGCCCTAGGCCTGCTAAAAGGCAGCAGGAGAAGGAGAGTGGACGTTGGCGCCAAAATAGACCAGCATGGCCGCTCACCCTGCCTGCTAACTCCTTGCAAAGGGAGGTGAAATCCCACAGCACTAGCACCTCGCCAGAACAATGGTGTAGCAGGGAGCGCTCGGTTACTCGGGAAGCATCCTCCACGCTCTACAGCTCACTTGGGCCCCTGGACCTGGCTCTGTCAGGCAGGGAGGGAAGCCAGGAAAATGGAAGCATCCATAATAGTCGTTTTCAATCAGGCCACTCCTTACAAAGTACATTCCTTAGCTTAGTCAGCGTATTTCCTCTTCATAAAATATGTCCTTAGTTACATTTGAAACAATCATCTTCACAAAATTACATGTAACCCTGCATTTGCAGTCTCATGTTCTTGCTTCCCATGGTGCCTTAATGAGGTTTTTGGGTTTAGATTACTTGATAAGAGGCCAAGAGGCTCGTTTGGCAGAACAAGGATACAGACTGGCAGGGCAGCCTGTCAGTCATTGAATTGCACAACAGAAGGCGTGACAACAGGTAAAGTCCAGGGAGGCAAGTTAGGCTGGTTTAGCAAGTCTAGCTGACTTGGGGCATGGGATGCTGCAGCTGTTTGGTGCATTCGCCTGCCAGTAACTGGATCCTGCGCCGATTGAAATGAGGCTAGTGATGAACCCCGGTCCAGTGGGTATACATAGATATGGATTGTAGGTGTGGACTGCCAGGGCCGTCTCGTAGGTCATATCCACGGCTGCGCCAATACTGTCGCCTCAACCTAGTGCCCAGGGGGCCTTTGGATTCTGCTCTGGATTTTTCCCCATTACCCTTACTTTAAGGCAGCTCTATACCTTTACCACCATCTCTATCTAGTAGAACCTCTTCATGTGCTGTTAAACAAATAGATGTTCTGGAAAGTTTTCTGAAGGTGGAGTCCTGGGAACTAAATGCAGACTGCTATACACAGTCATCATAATATAGGATTTAAACTATTCTCTGCAATCCTTATAGTAGTGTTATGAAATGGATGCACTTTATAAAGCACCCCTTTTACACTTCTCCTTTCCAGTTCTGCTGTGATGTGTTCTTTTAGTGATGCCTTCCTCCAGGGAGAAGGCAAAGGTGCATAACATCCGACGAACTGAAGCCAAATTCAGACGACGGCCACGGAGTCCTTTAGGGACAGTTGAGACTCCTCGTCAACGAGATTCAGTGTTCCCGAAGAATTACTGTTTGACAGTTACAATCGGAGGCGAATGTCTGCTACTCTGCAAACCGGAAGTGACAGGTGTCCCCGGGAACTTATGACAATGCCCACCTAAAGGGCTACCTTAGAAGTTTAAGGATGTGAATTTACTTAGGGCAGGGACTGTCCCCCGTATTGCTGTATGACTCCAATAAATGTGATCTTGTGTTTCCATATATACACCAGTTCTCCTCATTATTCTCAGGTATGTGTATCTCTTGCATGATATCTTATGCCCCCAGAAAGGGGGTGGGCAATGGGGTATGGCCCGCTATGCACAAGAGAAGATCGAGGAGCAGGGGTGTAGCTAGGTTTGTAAAGGATCCGGGGCTGTACTAATGTCGGGACTGTTGGGACTCTGGCTAGCTAGCTAACCTTTTGGTTGTAGCCCCTGAGCTTCTATCCGGGGCTACAAACAAAAGACCCGGGGCTATAGCCCACTCCACCCTCACCCCCCAGCAACGCATCTGTCTAGGGGGCTTTGCTTCTGATAGAATGGCTGGGTGGCAGATGCTGAGAATTCTGGGCGATCAAAAATGGTGAAACCGAAACATTCTGCCGCTGAGTTCCCAGTGTTCTTTACTCTACTATCGCTCATGTCCTGCTTCTGCAAAAATAAAGGACCCCGCTGGCATCCACTAGTGCCTTGACTTCATCACCCTCTTCTGCAAAGGCTTTGAGAGTGTTTAGTGAGCTCATCACAGCCCTTAACACTTGCCTACACACCTAGACTGGCTGTAAAGGAGTCACTCAGTGTTACAAAGAGCCTTCAGGGTTGGGCCCAAGCCAAGTGGTTACAATTCTTAATGAGAGGGCTGTTTTCTCAGACTCTGGTCTCTGGCGCTGGGAAAATCAGAGAACAGCAAGTTTAGCACATGCAGTCAAAACTAGTAAATACCATAGCATATTCCTTTGGCAATATGCTGCCTAATGTTTAAAAAACCTGTGATCCAATTTGTGTTGCAAATATCCCCAACGCCCATGTTCAATAAGCCATGCCAGGCCGAGAGGCATTTTGCTTCCACAGCCTTGCATGGCCCGTTGGGGATGCAGGCTGGGGAACTGCACAATTGTTTGCGTGAGGGGGCACTCCTGTGCCTCCCTGCGCTTACAAACGCAACAGGGCACTGTGTCGCCAGCGCCCCGGCTCCTGCATGCAAGTGCAGGAACCAGGAAGCTCTCTGTGCTTTCTGGTTTCTGTTCTACTGCGCAGGAGCCAGAGAGCAGCAGCATCTGGACAGGGGCTGAGGTAAGTGGGCAGCAGGGTCCGGACCGGGACTGAGGTAAGTGGAACATTTAATTTTGTATGTGTACGTTCATGTATGTTTGTATGTATGCAGGTGAGAATGAGCGAGTATTTGATGTATGGGTAGTTGGCTGTGTGTGACTGGCCGTGTAAATGCTGTGTGAATGCAAGTAAAAGCTGTGTGAATGTGTGTGAATGCGAGTAAATGCTGTGTGAATGCGAGTAAATGCTGTGTGAATGCGAGTAAATGCTGTGTGAATGTGCAAATGTTGTGTGAATGTGAGGAAATTCTGTGAATGTGTGTGAATGCGAGTAAATGCTGTGTGAATGTGTGTGAATGTGTAAATGCTGTGTGAATGTGAGTAAATGCTGTGTGAATGTGTGTGAATGCGAGTAAATGCTGTGTGAATGTGAGTAAATGCTGTGTGAATGTGAGTAAATGCTGTGTGAATACTGTTTGAATGCGAGTCATCAGACAGCTGAAATGTGCATCTCATCAAATGCAAGATCCAACACACTCCTCAGTGAGTCTTGCATCATCTGTGACGGGACTGGGTTCAGTGAAAAGCTGGGGGCTTAAGTCTTCTGATTTAAGAAAACAGGTTACATTTCGAGAAAGAGGACACGCATTCTGGCTACGCGCAGACATTGTCTAAGCAACTGCGTTTGTATTTATTCAGCTCTTTCACTAAAGAGTCAATTTGTCTTTAACCGACCACTTTCCTGCGTCATTTACCATAATAGGCAGCATGACTTTGAACAGCTATATAGGGCTTGCCATAAATGTAGTTGTTCCTGGGCTCCTTCATAGTTGGCTTTAATGTTACCCAGCTCAACGGAATTGATGTTGAGATTCGAACCCGTGGCACCTGTAAAAGGCCGTTGGATGATCAGGACCAGGCTCACAGATTTCCTCCCTAAGAAATATCTTAGTCTAAAAAAGCCTCTAGTCCTTGAAGGTTAATTTGCTTTTTATGACCAAGTGTTGTCTACATCACTGTTTTGGTCAAAACGGAATATTGCATAAGTGCACTTTAATAGGAGTGATGCTTTTCTCAGTAACATACGCAAGCTACTTTGAGGCCTATTCAAATTAATGTTTCATGTCGCCTGCTTTTCTTCATGCAAAGGATCGCTAAATACTCTCCAGTGGTTGGGGTAATGGGTTGTGTTCTCCAGAGCGAGTAAGGAGCTTGCAGTCACTGTGCATTAAGCCTATCGACTTCCTGGTTGCACTACCCAACACTCAGCAGAGCCCAGGCTGCACAGCCATTATCTGTACACATGTACCTCAAGAGAATCCGTGTTAAATTACAGCCCCCTTCAGTGTCTAGACTGAACATTTGCAGGCTTCATCAGTACTATAATCAACCGATCCCTTCCCTTGACAGAAACACGTCAGTGTATGAGTGTCAGGCATTCACATATGTCAGCCGGAAGGAACCGTTGAGCAGAAAGGCTCAGGGCCTGTCCTAAAGGGACTAAGTCGAGCACAACCATTCATCAGCAAAATCATCAGAATTTGGGCACAACTCCAGAAAAGCTCAGGGCAAAGATTGGTTGTGTCAATTTCCACTTCATTTCATCACCAGTCAGTAAAGCACGGATTCCATCATGTGATCTCAGGCCAGTTATACAGGCTCTGGTTTTTAGCCAGACTTGATTTACTTCCCTTGCTTCTCCAAAGGAAGCACTCCATCCGGCAGGCAGGGTGATATCTGAGCCGGGAGGTCAGATGATCCCACCTTAGTTTTGCTTGGTCACCATTGACTCCCAGCACGGGCGTAGATCCAGCGCCAGGCAGTTAGTAGCCCCGTAAGACCCTGCTCCCGACAATGCCTTCTTCTTTGGTAGATGCAGACATGTTATCTAGGGTAGGAGGAAAGCTGGCTTTGCAGCATGGCACAACTACCACTCCATGTCCTTAAGTCTCAGAAAGAAGGGCCCGGCAGGTGACTGTTACAATCTGGATTAGGCTGCCAGCATTAGTGAGAACTCTACCAGAATTCTTGACTTTAGGGAAAGAGCCAAAGGTATGAGTTTTTGCACACGTTTGTTTAATTTGTTCTGGTGTGTAGTTCCCAGCTTTCAGGCCTCCTCTTTATTTAGGGGATATCTGTTGATGGAAGTAGTTTTGGTCACCGATATTAAAACCTTTAAGAAACAGTGTGCATGGTGTAATTGTGAGGAAGGGGAATCTTGTGCAGTGCTTCGCCTCTCTTGTTGTGGTGTTTGTGCAATAGAAAAAATGAAAACATACAATAAGTAGATGATGTTCATGTGTCCAATTGCGCAGATCTTAAATGCACAGTGTCCATGCCCACTGTGAGTGGAGAGGAGTGCAGGGGGTTGTGGAAGGCATTACCCTTTATCCTGCCCATTTCTAGGGCTATTGGCAAGTTTTCTGACACTGTGCAGTGCTGGTGCCTCATGAAAAATGTGCCAGAGGCCACTCTTTTAAGCCCATAAATGTAAGTTTGACTAATTTCTTTGTCCCCGTTTCCATATGTAGAAATGACTGTGACCACATGCAGAAATGTTATTATTATTATGAGGGTATTTATTGTGTGCTACCCTAGCTTCGGGAAGCAATGGAGCGCCTTACAATCATAGGGGGAAGAATAAGGTTAGGGAACATAGAAACAAGGGAGTGGAGATCTGACAACAGGGGAGGGAGGAGTGGGGATCAGATCACCCAGTCTCAGGTAAGGTGGGGAGTGGATGGTGTATGAACCTAAGTGTTAGGGAGGAGCCATTCCTTGAAGAGGAGGGTCTTGAGCTCCTTCGTGAACTGTAGAAGCGAGGAGGCGAGTCAGATGTTTATGGGGAGGAGTTTCCAGAGTCTTGAGGCATAGACCGAGAAGTCCTGTCTTCTGCTTCTTTCCTTCCTGCACCGGCAGAGTTCGACTCTGCATATGTCTTTACTTCCGGTGGATCGCCGGCCTCCGTAGATGCTGAGTTTCTCAGCGAGGTATCTTGAGGACTTCAGGGTGACAGCCTTGTATATGATGCAGCAGAGGAGTAGTCAGGATTGTCTAACAAGTTGGGCTTGAAGCTAATGTAGTTGGGCCCACCACAGGACTTTAACATCTGTAAATGTCCACACAGCGCTGTTGAGTGGGCATTTACAGATTTTGAATAGGCCTTGCCCGCTCAGGCCTACCCTGTCTATGCCTCTGTCAGATGCACCAGGATTTGAAAATGATACAGGCTTGCAGCAGGAGCCAGTACAGTTTGATGAGGGTCGGGTGATGTGGTCGAAATTGTGGCGTCCTGTGATGAGCCGTGCTGCAGCATGAAGGACACATGTCAGGGGAGCCTGGGTAGTTGCTGGAAAGGCCTCCCAAAATGGCAATGCCACCATCCAGGTGGGAGAAGACCAAGGCTTGGACAGCAGATCTGAAGTTGTTTTCTGAGATGAAGGGCTTGACTTATAGCAGGAGAGAAGGTCGTGTACGGTAGGCCCATAAAATAAAACTATCGGAAAACTCATTCCAAGGCAGTAATAATGGAGTTCACGATTTGCAAGGAATACCACTTTAATACATGCAAATTACAGGCGGCAGGTTAGATAGCTTTGAAAACTGAAAACGCTCACAATCCGCCCACATTGAGTTATTTAAAGACAAAATCCACAAACTTTGAATACATTACAAGTAACAAATACATGTTAATCCCATGTTCCCGATTGGCTCCCACTATATAGAAACCTAAACACAATATACACTAGCATACCCTAGTGGTTAGTACATTACCCGTGACCATCCTAAGTGCAGCACCCTACGAATGACTTAATTGTGCAGTCAGCAGAAAATACTTCATCCTGATTGGCTAAAGTTATACATGTCACGTTTACTAAAATGGGATACCCTACATGGTAAAAAGAAATTCATGTAACTTCTGGTATGCAGTCCCACTGAAACAACCCATCACAAAGTGGGTGTTAACAGTGAAGTCAGAAAATTAGACACAGTAAAATCCTCTCCCATGAGTTCAGCCAATCTGTCAATACAGAGTTCTCAGTCCTTGGAGTAGTTTACTCTGCGATTTATAGTGACTTTTTCGAATGCCATATTTTCGAAATGCCATTTTCTCGATGCAATTTTGCCGAAAAAAATGTTTTCCGAATGTTTTTTTTTTTAATTATATTTTTGAAATGGGGGGGGGGTTCCACCGCCAACCCCCTGTTTTTTTATTGATACTTTTTTTTCTTAGTAACCAAACAAAAATAAAACATATAAAATGAAAAACTAACCATTTGAAGAAAGAATGTCGGCACTTTGTTTTCTAAAAAATGGCATTTCAAAAATATGTTTTCGAAATATTGACTGGATACCTTACTCTGCAACACTTTTTGCAACTCTTGTTTTGAAACATGTTGTGATCCCTAGCACACATTCTTCTGACTATCTCTTCGGAACCAGGTAGCTTCATAAAAAACGTAACTGCTGCTCCACTCTTTGGAAATTAATTTCTCATATGTATTTGTGCTGCCAAGCCATTCTATTCCAGACCCAGTTGTCCGAACACTCCCTAGGGAGCAGTATAACAATCTAGTTTGACGCTTTGGCTATCCACTCCAGGCTTCGTTCACACCAAAATATGTCGTTCACAACTATTGTACTTATCTATTGTCTAGAAAAAAAAAACATTATTCTACATTTAATTCTGAGCCCCTGAGAACAACTAGGCCCTGCAACAATAACTAATATGTGTGCTGCCCCTCACCCTTCCTCCAAGGACCATGGCATGCTGAACACTTGCTGGGGGGTAGCAGGAATACCATTTAATTAAATGGAAGGAGAGAGGCTCAGATATGCAAGCTAGTTACCTGAATGGCAGAAATCTACAACTTTGGCTGGACCTAGTCCAAGATGGCAGGACTCTGGTTAATGTGGCGAGAGGCCCTTATGTTATTGGGGACCAGTAACCATTCTTTTGCTGCCCATAATTCCATTCGGTACTCAGTACCCTAGTGCTCTCTGGAACGTGGCAAAGTTCTATAAAACAATAAATACAATACAACTAAATCCAATTCGAAAATGGCTTGAAATGCCGCGACAAATGACAAACACTGAAATCAAAATTGACCAAATCTTCATGCTAATAGAATTTCTGCAGCTTGTACTTCCCTTCACATTTAGGGTGTTGCATCTGCATCCTTACAATTGGTTCCAAGCCGTTTGCGTCTTCCATGCTATGGGCTATTTGAAGGAGGGTGTCTGTCAATGTCGAACCCAAGGGACTTGGCACAGGTGGTCAGCTGGGGTGTGAAGCCCTCGAGGTGCATAGCAGAGAGCCTGGTCTGGATTTCCGGGTGTTCGGTGTTGTTGGTCAGCAGTAGGAATTCAGTCTTGGATGGATGGAGCTTCAGGTAAGGACTGACATCCACAGCTGGATCAATGAGAGGCAGGCCTCTTTGATGGAGGATATCTTGAGGTAGAGCTGTGTGTCATATGCGTATTGGTGGATGTGGATGTTTTATAGAGCAAGGAGGGTTGAGGATGTAAAGATTGAAGATCCCCATACAGTGATGTAGATTGTTGGGGAGTACCTGGTAGCTACTGTGTCAAATGCTGCTGAGAGGTCCAGGAGAACCAGGAGGCAAGGATGGCCATCATCAAGGATTTTAAGGGCATCATTGATCATCTTGATGATGGCTGTTTCTGTGATGCATTTCGGTCTAAAGCCTGATTGGTAGGACTGAAGGAGATTGTTGGCTTTGATGTGTTGGAGGCGTTGTATGGTTACTGCTTTCTCAAGTATCTTACCTAGGAAAGAGGAGATGGGTGATGGGGCAGTAGTTGCTGAGGTTGTCAGGGTTCAGTGTTGGTTTCTTGAGAAGTGGGAGACTTTGTCAGATTTTGAGGGTCAAAAAGAAGGTGCCTTGAGTTAAGGAGCTGTTGACACGATTCAGTCAGAAATGTTGAGTGCAGAGGCAGGGAGGATGTCTGCATATGATGTGGCCTTGAGGTATGCTAGAATGGCAGTAAGGTCTTCCATATTGAGTGTCTAAGAAAGTTGTCCAAGTGGTTGTGGTTTGGCGAGATGGGATGTGTAGTGTGCTGTCAGTTGTAGCATTGGTGTTGGCGGATCATGCTGCTCTTATTGATGAAGAAAGAGTTGATGGCGTTGGTTTTCTCGATGGAGTGCGGTATGGGTGGGTTGGGCAGAGCTTTCATTGTTGGTCCTGGCTATGGTGTTTTGGTAATAGTTGGCCTTGGCAGTGGTGATCAGTTTTTTCTGTGTAGCACGGAGTTCCTTGAACAGGGTGCGGTCAAATACTCTGCAGGATTTTCACCAAGTCTTATATTGTTTTCTAATGGTTCATTTGTTGAAGTTGAGTTCTTGAGTATACCAGGGTGCAGAAGGTTTAAGCTTTATGGTGCGTTGTTTCACTGGGGCATGGAAGTTGATGTTGGTTGTGAGGGTGGTATTGAGCTCTTGGAAGAGCAAGTCGTTGTCCTGGTTAGTCAGAGGTAAAGCAGCCCATGTGAAGTGGAGTTTGGGGAGGTCTTTGGTGAGAGCCTCCACTGGGAAGTTCTTGAATGATCGGAAGGCTTGTTTTCAGGATTTCCGATGGGAATGCTTGACTGGTGTGACTAATGTCAAGCGGGATTGCCAGATGGTCGGACCAGTCGAGCTGGATTAGAGAGCAGTGATGGAGGGTGGCAGGGCAGTGATTATGAGGCCAAGGATATTAGCTTTTCTTTAGGTTGGGTCTTTCGTGTGCTGCGTGAGGTTCAGAGTGTTGAGTAGGCAGTGGAGATCTTCTTTCATTGACTTGGTTGTAATGTCCGTTCCTCTGCCCAGTTATAACTTTACTGTTGTACCAATGGTAAACCATGTGGATTTCCTTAAATTCCAACATTCTGCATTTCTGAAAATCACATTTTCCCTTTTGATACGCAAACACAATCTATTACTTCCCTGTTTGGATGGTGTAAATGGATTAGGTAGGTTAGCCAATCATACGGCCACTGAACCATGTACCGTAAAGCACAGTAGTGTCAGTGGTGAACCTCCTGCAAAGGGAGCAAGAAGGTGGCCATATTTTCACACCCTCCAGAAGTCGCCCACATATGTTTTTCTGATGTTGCTTACAAAGAATAAATTACCTCCACCTTGTGGGTGGAAGTAGAAATTGGTGGATTCTTTAGGTGAAGGCCTACCCACCCGTTCATCATTTGCTGCCTGCGTTATTCATAGAAATACACCTTTTGGTTATAATTTGATGGGCAGTAAAAACTGGCGGTATTTGAAATACTGTCTGACTTCACCATTACTGCAAAACTCATAATACGTGAAAGACCAGTGGGCTTATCCATCTTGAATAGACTATCCCTGGTGTGCATAGACTTGTGGAGGATCATAGAGAGCATCAACGGCTTACAACAGAGCTCTATAGATAGATATTTATTGAGCGCAAGCTTATTAGCAGACAAAACTGTTTCAAGGCGCTGCACAAATACAATAACCTTTCACATACATAACAATTAAAACAGGAATTAAAACACATTAAAACAGTTCAGGCATCAAACAGTATCCAACTGATTTCCATCTAGAGGTGGCAGAAGCACTATATGTGCTCCACAGTACCCTACTTCTCTTTTTGGTAGAAACATAAACAATATTTGCCTTTACTTTCACCTAGATCCTGGATTGAATGTATGACCTTTGCATCCCTTCTGCCAATGTAGCAACCGTGTAACAGCATGGCTATATCACTAGATAGCTAGAAGGTGAAAGTGCCGGATATGATAAAGCCATTGGGCCCAAAAGATCTAGGCAGAAATGTGGGTTAGGCCAGGCAAAGAATATAATGTTATATCACAATAGGTTTAGACATAAGGATGTAACCCAGTAGCCTTTTTGTAGCATAGCTCAATCCTCACAGACTTGCCCCAGAAATGGAATTGGTTGTGGCCATCTTGGTTTGGGAGCCAATGGTTCCTAGCCTTTACAACAAATATCTTGGAGTCGGGATCTGCCATTATTTATTAATGTATGTATTATTTATTTGTTTATAGAGCACTTAGGCACGAAGGCGTCAAAGGGATTTTACATAAAAACAGGACATAACTAACAGAACACAGAGCCAAAAAGAAATAGTACTCCAATAACCAGGAAGTCAAGCCCAAAAAGGGACATAAAAATGAAGTATAAAATTCTCGAAAGAGAAATGTTTTCAGATTCTTCCTAAAAGACACAAAGATAGAGAGAGTCAAGCCGCAAACACAATGGTAACGTGTTCAGAAAACTGAAACGGAGGTCTGGAAAGCTCTGCAACCCGCGCGAATGCGCTTAAAGCGTTCGTTGGTTAAAAAATAGTTGTGAACTGTAACAGAGAGAACGAGATGGTTTATTCGTCTGCAGTCGAGCCTTAAGGTAAGCGGGAGGTTCACCATACATGGCTTTAAACTTGATCCTCTGAGCAACTGGCAGCCGGTGGAGGCTTTTCAATGTAGGGGAGATGTGAGATCTTCTGGCAACATTAGCCACAATCCGAGCAGCCATATTCTGCAACACCTGGAATCTGGCCACCTCACAAGCAGGTTCCCCCACATGCAGTGCATTGCCATAATCCAGCTTACTCACAATGATAGGCCTGGCTACAGCAGCAGCGTTGGAGTTAGATATGAATGTTTTTATTTAAACTTAGGTGGATGTAGTCGAGGATGGGTGCTAGGGTGACAAGCAGAAACCTGAGTCGTAGACCACAAGGGGAAGCTGACAGTCGTGTTTGGACAGTCTATTCCATCAGCATGATCCTGTCAGCATGATGCCAGAGAGCTCAAACGTGCTAGGTGACCTTGCTCTGATGCCGCCGGGTCATAGGAGCTATAACAAACGTTAAGAATAATGTACCCCTTACTAAGCTTCACTGCTACCCCTCAAAAGCCACCCTTACCACCTGTTCAGTTTTTCATCTGGGTACAAACTTTCTCTGCCATGTGCTGATTTTGCAACTTGCAAACCTTACTGCCCATCGGCTAGGAAAGCCATGGACCATCGAGCTAGTATTTTAATAAAGATGTGACATTATTCACTGTCCTGGCCTCCACTCAGCTTATATCTAGACTATCAGGAAACACTGCTTGAAGGCTCTGAGCTGTGGGGTGCCATAGCTTGTGTGTCGTTCCATGAGACCACTCCCCACCTCCACAAACTTTACCAATGCAGTCCCAAAGTTATTGACATCCAGAAGTCCCTCAACAATAGTTGTTAGTCTTTTTTGTCTCATTTGGCACTCTCCTATCAAGGCAGCGCCTTGCAGGACTCCCTAATCAGTCAGTGCATGCCTGTCTCACCTGCGTTCTTCCCACTAGCCTGCAGGAGGCATTCATCATGCACAGGCCACCCAGCCACTGTAGATGTTTGGCAGACCAGCTCACAACTTATTTGCATGCGTTGGCGTACCTCTCAATGTGGATGAACTACACAATGAACCTTGCCTGGCTCATATACCGTTCTGATAGTCTCTGCATATAGCCATGTTCGTGTTTGGTGCCTCCATAACCAGATGGTGCCAATCATCCCAAAGGCCACCTATGAGTACACTGTCTTTCTAGCATAAGAAACCCCATAGAGTTTTTGCAATCTTACTTTCATGGCACCCCTCCTCCTTGCCCCATTACGTACCATGGCTTCCTTGGGTACCTTCAGCAGTAAATAACATAGGGGGTGTTTTCCATCACCTCAGCAGGTAGTTTGCTAGGTCCTCTGGGTCAAGCAAGGATATTTTGAGTAGGGTTTGTATGAGACCTGTCTTCAACGTCTCCAGCCTCGGGAGGATAGCTCAGGGGCAACGCGCTCGCCTTGGAAGCAAGGCGACGCAGAGCAGCACAGGTTCGATCCCCGGGTCCGCGCTTAGAAACCTCTGGGTATTAAGCACGTTATAAATGCCCAATCATAATCATAATCATGTATGGGAATGCATCTTCACTGAGAGAGGCGTTCACAATACTGAGGCATGCATTAAGTGTTGGGCCCATGAGTTGATTAATGAAAGAGGCTGTGGGGAAGTCACTTGTGAAAGAAGTGGGCTTGAGTGAAGCAAGTGTGTCCGAGGGATCTTTGGGAGAGAGGAGCGTGAAGTGTCCTGGTGGTGGGTTGGAGTTGGAAGGTGTGGGGTGTGGGAGGGGGGTGGAAAGCAGTGCTCTGTCTGGTTTTGAGGCATCAATGTGACCTCTGATTCTATCCATTTTGTTAATGACAGTGTTTATTCCATTGCATTTTTCTTATGACACTGGCACCTCTGGGACTGGTGTGCACTTGGGGCAGTGCTTGACTACTTCAAATAAGGCTTTGCTCCTTTTAGAGGCTGCCTCAGTGCTGGACGTGTAGTAGCCCGACTTAGCCTCAGAGATCGTGTGTCCGCATTGGGTACGCAGGGATTTGAGGGATCTAATATAGCGCTTGTTTTCAGAAAGCTTGTGTGTGTACCATGGTGCAGCTGACTTGACTTTGGTGAGACTAGAATTAATAGGTGCGTGGGCATCCACGGGTTCTTTCAAGGTGGTTAAATGCATCCAGTAGGGCTGAGGCATTCCCTGTGGTGGGGAATGTTGTGAACATTGCCTCTAGTGTGTCTACTAGGACATTCTTGAAGGATTTTTGGTTGCCAACTGCTCCCTAAAATGTATCCCCTAACCAGATGCAGGTGTTTATAGGTTGGAGTGGAAAGACAGGCAAGTGCTGTAGAAGTAACACAGGCTAAACATGTCAGCTACTGCCAGCTGAGGGATGGAGGCAGCTTTTAAACACACTGCCACAGTTGTGTAATAAAATTCAGACACAATGTACAAATAACATTACATTTGAAAACAATGGCAGCCCTTAAAAGCAATTACTGTTTGTGTGGGGTTTTATGGTATGAAACAAACAGCTGTGTTGCACAGGGACAAGATGATTATTTCCCCTCTCGATTTCTGCAGGTGCATTGGGAGGACGTACACCGCATTTATTTTGTGGCAGGTGGTAGGGGAGGTTCCATGCAACAGTGGCCCAGTGAGTTGCCTCCTTCACAGGGAGGAATGTATCAAGAGCTCTGCATTGTACATTTTGAGGCACATGCAGTCCTGTCCATGATGTGATGGCAGGGCCTGACGACCACTTCTATGGTCCTGATGAAGAGGTAATGTGTGAAACTGAGGGGTCACTCCGTATAGACAGTGGGGCGCACTCGCCCACTGCTAGAGTGGAAGTCCACTAATGTAGGTACTGAAAAGGCCTCTCTAAATGTACATGCTGCATATGCCCACTAAATGAACACAGCTGGTTGGGGCAGAGTGAGCAGGCTGTGCACTCGCAAGGAAGCTTGCAGCGCCACTGCACTACAGAGTCAGACCCTCAGCTCGGGTAAAAAAAGGAAACAAGATTTCCAGTACTACAATGCGCTCTTGGAACAATTATGGGCCTGATTTACAAAGTGTTTTTCAATGGGCTACACTCAGGGCCTTTCAACCATTTTATTTGAAAGGGGTCCCTGCCTCAGGTCAGCCCCCAACACGTGCCCCCATGTTTGCAGTCAATTTTGTTATGACAGCATTATAAGCCTTTAAATCAGGGCTTCAAATCTACACTTTGCAGTGCACACATTACAAGGTGCATTTGCTGCAGCCATTCAGGGCGTCACCTTCCTTGGGCCTCTGCTGTTCTTTTTTACTTTAGTTTCTGTACATTAGCCCCTTGGTGGCAAAGGGTTATTAGTTTTTCAGTGGGCATTTAGTGTTTCAGCTTTCTGCTGGCTGGCTGTCTCGTGATAATCAGTGGCTATTAACCCTCTGACTGTATTTCATTGACTCAATTATAATGTGTGCACCCCACGGATACCTCATTCTGTTTTTCTCTGCTCTACGCAAGGGGGGGGGGGGAATACAACCATCATGTTGAAATGAGGCCCCATAAGCCAAGACACATCTTCAGCGGGTCCTGGGTACACCCATTGAAAAAGAAAACTTTGTAAATCAGGCCCTATTGGCCGAGCATGCATGTAAGCAATAGTTAGGGACACTACCGGATGTGCTCCTCCCTGTGCTTAAAGTGCCTTTGAGCGTCTGCCATTCCTAGTGTCCATATAATAGGGTGTAGAAATGCTTTAGAAAGCTGCCAAGACTGTGTATCTAATGCTTTTGACCCATTGTGCTTTCTATGCCGTTTGTACTGTCAGGGAGGCGACGGGGCAAGTGCAGATACGCTGTCATCGACTGTGGTCTAGAATAAACATGCAAATACCAAAGAGCTTCCATGAATAAGACATGTGCCGGAGCATAGAACCACGCCTGGGTGAACTAGTTCCACCTTCACCCACCCAGGGACTGTTTACACGATAATATGTGACACTGTTCTCTGTGAGAAGCCCAAAACAACGGATGCTTAATGATTTATTTTATGTTGTGTTAAAGGTTCTTATACTGCGCACTGTTGCCACCTGCGTGGTCTTTTGGCGCCCTGGCAGATCTGTAATGCAAGAAGGAGGCGGGGGTGGATAGTAGGATTGAGCGGGTAAAAGAGCAAGAGAGCTGTGATGTGCTTCTTCAGTTTGCATACAGCGTTCACTGAGTCTAGGTGTGATCTTCGGTTGGTGGGCACCATGTGGAGCTGGAGGAGATAATGTGTGGCTTGTTTCATTCTTGTGGTGTTGTGGAGTGAGTGTGGTTTGTGGTGCTGTAGAGGTATGGTTGTCTTTAGTTCAGAGTTTGAGAGGTGTGTGCAGAAAGGGTGAGTTTTTAGTACGGTTTGTTAGTGGCAGTACACTTCCTACCCCCGCTGTTATCATATCCCCTTCCCCTGCCGATCATTCTAGAGTGTAGCAATTACTGCCCCCACGAGTTCCTCCAGGGGTGGTGTGTTCCCTGACTGGTTTCTGCATCTAGCCCGATTCCTTTATATGTGACGTGTTCCACACCCTCGGTAGTCCTATTAAGTGGGACACATTTCCCTCCCCTGTATCCACCTTTGGCCCTCTATCAGTGGTCCGATTAAGTGGGACACCTCTCCCTCCGCTGTTTCCACTTTTGGTCCTCTAGCAAGGATGGGTACTGTGGTGAATCCTGCATAGTCATCACGAAATCCCAGCCTGAAGTCTCCTCCCATATGGCCAGGTAAAGACAGCCGCTGCCTGATTCTAACCCTGGGGGTGGCATCAGGAAGGAGGATCACATGGGAGGAGAAGGCTGTCGGGGTAACGTGGTGACTCCGTTAGGAGAAATGCAGTATTAATCTTCTTCTGAAGATGCGATTTCCCTATTGCTTAAATATCTAATTGCATGTTGTCACTCTAAGGCTGCCTTTCCCAGAATTATCCAAAGTGCCAAGTACGAAGACCCTTTTAACAAACATAAAAATGGTAACCAGGGGGATCAGGAAGTTAATATAACAACTTTCAGCAGTTATTTGTCTACCTTATGTTTAGAGCTCAGATCCAAGGGAAAAAACATCAACTCCTTTGAAACCCTCCCTTAAGTGTAAATCCTCTAAATCAGCCAAACAGATTGGATTAATTAATGGCAGAACAAACCAGAACATTATGGACTCCAAGTCTTAGAAATGAGACGAGAAAGAGTAGTCCAGAGCTAGTCGACTGTTGTTGACGGTCTACTTGTTGCAATGACCAACAACTGGGCGGGACCTGTAAACAAAGCAGAGGATGTGCAGCAGGACGCAGTATTGAAGTCAGCCACCCTGTGAGAGAGAGAGAGACGCTCTCTACACAATGTGAACTGCTCAGGTTTTGGATTTTCACCAGAGAGTGCACGGATCTGCAAAAGCTCCATTGAAGGTCAGTATGAGTGGCAGCAGACCGACAGGAGCTGTCCAATGCAGAGGAGGTCCTGAAGAGCGAAGCCGCAATACCAGCGAGTCAGAAAGAGACGCCAGGGCATTCCGGTGACTTGGCCTAAGCAGGTGACCCCCGGGCGCTCCGTAGGTGACCGCTAGGTAACGATAAATATTTTGAATACCGAACAATTGAATTAAGACAAACTGGGCGCAACTCTCCTACTGAGGGATTCCGAATAGAGGAATCTTGTAACCTGCATTGCCAAAGAAAAGTGATAAGTCAAATTGGGTTCCACTCTCCTACTAAAGAGATTCCAAATAGGGGAATATTGTAACCCGCATTGCCAAAGCCAAAGAAAAGTGATACTAAAGCGAAGTGGACACAACTCTCATAAAGAGTGATTTCAAATAGGGGGACATTGTAACCCACATTGCCAAAGCCAGACAAGACTTAGGGCCTCATTACACGTAGTGCGGTAAGGGTTCACCGGTACCGGTAAACCCTTACCGCCTTACTATGATGTCCCTTTGCGGGTTGGTACTTTAACGCCTGCTTTTTAGCAGGCGTCAAAAACCAACCCGCAAAGGGACCAGGGTGCTAATTACGGTACCGCAATTTGCGGCACCGTAATTAGCGCCTTCCCCATTCCCATTGAGCCCTATGGGGCAAAAATGGAAATGGGGAAGGGCAATGGAGGAAGGCGGAATTACAACCTGCCCAACCTTGGAATAGCACGGTAATTCCCCTTTCCTCCAAGGCGGTACTGGTAAATTACCGGCATGAACCATGGTACTAATAGCACCATGGTATACCGCACTACGTGTAATGAGGCCCTAAGAGTGATACTCAGGCAATTTGAAAATAATACTCGCAGAAAGAGATTTCCAGAAGGGGAAAGTTGTAACCCACATTGCCAGCAGCTAAAGGGTTGTACGGATAGAAATCAAAGACCGCATGAGCAAAGGCCTCTTTGGAAAAGGGATCAAGAGGGAGAAAACTTTAACCTGCACTGCCTAAGGTAAACAGACCAATAAGAGAATCATTATCCCTTTGTGAAAGATCCATTTGGAAGAAGATGTAAGTCAATTGTGTTAGAAGTCAAAATACTGACCAGAGAAGCAGTTGTTGGTTCAAATCTCCCCATTCATGATTCTAGTGTTTAGAGTATGGAACAAGCATTACCACAGAGTACACATTGTAGTAGTAGGAGTTTTATCCTGGCAGGTGCGTAAACCAGGAAAGGGACAAATTGTAGTTAGTTCTGGCAGGCAGTGTACCAGGGAGAAGATGATTTGAAGTGCCCTGGTTGTGGAAAAAGGTTGTGGTGGAAAAGAAGTGTCAATTCCATCATCTTGTTTTTGATGAACTGTTGCATAACCGAAAGTGATCGTTGAACCATCCTGACTAAAGTGTTTCTTTTGAATTAGCCATCCAGACTAAAGTGTTACTTATAAAGAAGAAGTATGATGTGCTAAAAAGTGATTGGTCTTTAGAGAAAAGAACATTTGCATTTGATTTCTGAATTTATATTTGGAGACAAAGACTATTGGTTTACCAAACAGAAGGTCGTGGAAGCATTAACTTTTGTTTTGAACTATGAACAAAGCTTTGAAAGTGAGAAAGTCACTTTGACAAGTGAGAGGATATAAAAATGGAAAAGACGTTGTATCCTACATTGAGTCGAACTTTGTTATTGAACAGAACTTAATTGAAACTGAACTTTGTTCTAGAAAATCATGAATTGATCCAGGGGAAGGGAATCCAAGGAAATGTTTATGACTTTAGAGTTTGAATTCATATTTTATTTTGTGGAGTTTGAAACAGCCAAACAATTCTTTCTAATTTTGTTGTGTATATTAGTGTGAGGGTCAGATCATTTTTGGACATTAGGTCATTTTTCTTTAGCCTTTGTTTTTTAGGCAGGGATATCCTTGTTAGGCTAGGGACAGATAGGAGTTTGTTTCATCCCTTTTTATTTAATAAAATGCCAACTTCTAAGAAAACTATACCTATGTGTCAGTCTAGCATTTCTGTTCCCTTACAGTACACTTTAGCTCTTAAAACCACAAGCCCCGGTCAGGCGCCTCTCTTCTCCTCTGCCCTCCACTCCGACCCGGCCTAGTCCCCACTCCTTTTCAGTCGTGTGTTCGTTTCATAATGCTTGGATGTTGTTCAGTCATTTTCATCCCATTCGGAGCTGAAGAGACAGGTTTTTAGAAGTTTCCTGAATTTTAGATGGTCCTTCATAGTTCGTATTTCTCTGGGTAGAGAATTCCAAAGTTTTACGGCTAAGCAAGAGAGTGTATTCGCCAAGTGTTTTCCTAGTGTATGGTTTAGGTTCTAAGCGGATGTCATCTCTGGATCTTAGTGTTCTAGTTGGCTTGTAGATGGTGATTTTCTTTTGGATGAATTCCGCTCCTTGGCCGTTGATGGTTGATGTGGCTCTATGTGTTATGCACATTGTTTTGAAGGTGATTCATTTTCTGACTGGGAGCCAATGTAGGATGCTTAGCACTGGTCTGATGTGGTCTCTTCGTGAGAGTTTGAGAAGTATGGCAGCTGCATTCTGTATATATATCTTGGGTCACCACTGGGATTTGTTTATCCATTTAATAAAATGTTTATAGCACAAAGACCCTGGCCAGCGGCAGCAGGTTGCGTCACAGGAAGATAAAATACAATTGCATACAATGTAACCTTAGCACAGTTAAAATAAATTAGAAATAGTACCAATAAAATAGGGATAAACTAACTGAAAACAGTGAGGCCCGTCCCAAACTCCAGTAGCGATGGGAGTCAATGCATTGAGAGGGGGTGTTCATTCCAAACCCGAGCGCCATCAAACGAGAAAGTGAGTATGTGTAAAACACAGAATTTTCAGTCATAAATAGCTCCTCGAAAGCAGTGATCCACCAGAAGAGAACTGAAGCCTGGAGCGAAGGTCTGTGGGAGGAACAGAGGGTTTAATCTTATGAAGTAGAACTGATTTAAAGACACCACAAGATGAAAGCGATGTGATGTGAAGTCAAGAATCAAGAGTGAAACCAGCAGATTTAACAGAGAACGTCAGCAAAGGAGTGTGACGAAGAGAAGAGAGTGTAGCAAGCCACTCTCGAAAAGAGAAGGGGAGTAGGTAGCAGAGTTTACCAAAAGAAATTTCCTTTTGGAAGTATTTAGTCTAAGTGATCAGACATCCAGTCTTCAATGGCACAGAGACAGTCCATGATATGGAGGATGTCCATCAGAGATGACACTTTAAGCCAGATCGGATTGTCACCATACTGGTTAACCTCGATGCCCATCCTGGACACCAGATCTCCAGTGGTTCCCTGGAGAGGTTAAACATGAGGGGAGATAAGATCGGACACTGAGGGAATCCACATCTCATAGGCAAGGGGTACGACCTGGCAAGAGCAAGCTGAACAAACTGCATATGATTATGCAGAATGGGGGAGAAACCAGCCACGACGGGACCATGTGAACCCAAGAAGGAGTACAGAATGTTAATCAAAAGCTACTGTTGACCGCTGCTGAGAAATCAAGGAGAATGAGTGGCCAGTCCCCACTGGAGTCCAGTATGGGCAGGGCAACATCCACCAGCTTAAGGTTTGCCAGATCGGGAGTACACCAGGGACAGAAGCCAGATTGACTACAAAACCCTGTTGAGGGACTTTTTGGTGTAATAAACGTCAGCTTCAAAACCAAAAGGAATAGGATATTTTTAAGAGTTTATGTATACTTCTGCTTCTCTTGAAATAAAAACATCCGTTTTGACTACGTTCAAGCAAGTATCCTTACCCTCTGTGAGTGCTGGAAGATAGAAGTGGCGTGAGGTCCATTCGGCCCTGCATTGCTGCGTGACTGCGCCTAACAAGTTCTCCATTGAACTGTAGTCTGGGATAGTATCCAGAATGGATTTGTTCCAAAACACTTCACTCGCTGCCTTGGGCAGAAAACATTATAATCTATGTCTGTTCAGTCCAACTAAACGTATAATTGCTTCCAGCACAGTCACGCCTACAAAGTTCAGGATTTGAACACGTGTGAACGATTCTGGAGTTTGTTATTACATTTGTGTATGTGTCCGCCCAATAAAAATGGCATTCTGAAACGTTTTCAGTGCACCTCACCTGACCTGCAACCGTACATGGAACAATGTATTCCTCTCCTGCGAAACAGGGTGTTGTAAACAGCTGTTCCACATGTTGCTAAAATGCGGGCAGTAGTGGTGTGGACCTCACCTTGTCCCGCGCCAGCAGGTGTGTGTGTTCCTTATTCAGTCCTAGGGTTTTCTATGCATTCTGTCTATCCCAGCACTGTGTATAAGATGGCAAAGAGAAAACTACACACAGCAGGATGCACAGGGTGAACCTGGATTGGAAGAACTGCTGGTACGTGAAGTATATCAGACTTCCTTCCATCCCTCTCCTTAAGCCATTATTTTGCTGGCTTCGCTTGTGTTAGACTCTCAGAGTCACGCCAGACCAGTGGCCTGATGCTGGCTCGGCTCTCTCTATGAATTCTCTGGCTCCCCTCACCTGTAGCAAACATTATGACAGAATCATTTCAACACTAAACGACCTGGATAGGCTGTCCATTCAAATGAGCAGCAGGCATGAGGGAGACGGTGCATTGGGGCACACATTTCTGCAATCAACGGATACGGTATTGTAGATTGGTTCAAATGCAGGTGGAATGCCCTCTAACATGTAAACATTGGCAATTAAATTAAAAGTTCCCTTCATTCTGGAGCGAAATGATAAAACGGTAAGGAATATTTAACAGGTACCTAGAGAACACGCAGCTGCTCTCGATGAGAGTTTACACTGCACGCACTTGGACTGGATGGATTACGCATTTGCTTCTAAAGTCTCGTTTATTGTAATACTGCACAAGATCTGCTACGGGGACCTGCTCACTTTTCCACGGCTGCTGCAATTTTGCGGATCGCTTTTCCGCATTTAACAAAAATAAAGTTCATGGGGTCACGGGGGTGGGCCCTGTAAATGGGCACGCCATTCTCTGTAAAATAAACAAAAGCGGGCACCACGAGGTGCCTCCCATCAAAGGCACCCCCGATGGAGCAGTGCTCTGTGGGAAAGCGTTCCCATGCACCACCAGGAACTTATAAAACAACAAAAAAAGCAAGGAGAGAGCGGAGGAACGGGGGAAGGAACAGGAAAGGACCATGGGGCCAGGTAGACGGAAGGTAAGAGGGAGACCCGAGTGTGGACCTCGTCATCCCCACTTGATTCTCAGCCAGGAGACAGAGTAACAAAAGATGCACATCGCTTCTGGGCCCTTCCTCACCATCGCTGATCTATCGCAGATGTGAAAAACTTTATTCACTCAGAACCATTTACACCATACCCGGCTGACAACATTGAAGAGATACAGCTGTCATCGATCGAACAAGTTGACTGACTACAACCTCAAAGAAGCTGATGTGTCATTACTGACATCATGACATAGATGCATTAGACATGAAGCATATAGGCATCCATTCACAAAGCTACACGAACACTTTAGTTTATTGCAGATAGACGCGAAGCAAATGCATATGACTCGCATAGTCGGAGGACTGACACACATACACAAGTATTTCTTTTACTATGCAGAAAGAGCAAGACGCATAAGACTACATACACCAAGCTTGCTCATGCTTAATTACAATTAACATGGACGGCCATGAGAACAAAGATAGAAGACATAGGTACATTGGAATGAATGGGGAAAGCAACACGAACGGCAGAATACATGGAAAGGCTGACAGACTGATCCAGCTGAAGCACACAAAGGCTTCCAGTGCAGACACTGTGCACAGCCTCGCCAAGGATGAACAGAGATGGAAAATGTCCAGTCAGCCAAGGCGATAAGTCACCTGCTAGGGATACAGCCTAAATCCTCTTAATTGCAAGCAGGAGAGCTCAATTTGTCCCCACACGCGACTTGAAAGTGCAGGACAGAACCTATAAGTTCAAGCAGATGGGGGGGGAAAGCTTTTCTCATCGAACCAAAGGTGAAAAGACGCAACTATTATACAGGTTCAAAGCTGAATGTTCTGTCTCAGGGTCTAGGAGATCTGGCAACTTGTTGGGAACATGCCACACCTTCGTGATCGTTCCCACTGCCTTGGGTAGCTGCACTCAGCCTGGTAGCTGTCCAAGGTCCCAAGGCTGAGAAGACCCTTTCTGTCCAATCCCTAACTACCTTTCACGCTAAGCACACTATGTTGCACGGGCCAATTATTTCTATGCTAACCTGCAACTTTGTATTTTTGACACTTGACTTTGATATTTACCCATATAGATTGTGTGTGTGTATATATATATATATACACTTTTCCTCAATTAACCAATCCCCTTCCATGTTAGGTTTTTGGGATGTAGCTTGTTTGTGTGATTTTGCTAGCAGGTAAAACCGAGTAACACAGGTTTGTGGAACGAGAGCTCTTGTCGACGTTATTCTGTTGAAGTGACAGTCCCAGTCGTTTTGATTGACAATAAAATAAAGACAGTAAACTTTGCCCTATGGTTGAGTCTACTGTTCTTGCTGCTGTTAAATTGTTGGGCCCAGGTATCCTCTTGCTGGTAATCAGGGGTGCTGCTAAGAGTGCACCTGCCGCTCCATGACAGAAGAGTGGGTGGGGGAGCAGAAAGGGTTTGCACAGGGTGATGATCCACAGAAATGTGTCCCGCAGAAGCATGACCTCGTACCCTGGTTTCTACTTTGAGCCTAAGAATGGACTGCTCTCTTTGTAGCTGCATTCTGGGTACTTCCAGATCTTCCTGTTGTAGGTGTGTTTTGTGTCAGCATGCTGCTACCAGTAGGGGATGGGTGAGCTTGTGAAGAGTGCCATGTACAGCATCCACTTCAAGACATCCTCCTTGCCTTTCTACACGTTCTCTCTCCTCAGCCTTCATTCTTATTCTTCGCTCTTCATTGTGAGCAGACGTTGTATGTTGGGAACTGATGATTGAGGAGGGTGACCGATATGTGAGGATAAGAAATGAGGATGTCCTAGGTTCTGCAGCACACCTCATCAAAGGACTAAGACAATAAGATTGCATTATCCTCTCCGTCAAAGACCCTCACTGGCTAGCACTTCAAGCACACTTCATATTCAAGACAGTCTTAATTACCTGCAAAGCAATCAAAACACCACTATTCCTGGCTGAGGGACACCACATGTCTGGAGGCCAACAAAGCACTAGGAGATGGCTAGACTCCAAATGAGGAAATGCAAGAGAGAAAAATAAAGTTGTTTTCATGCTATGCACTCTGTCACTGAAACAAGCTACCAATGCAGATCAGATTGCCCTCCTCCCACAACATCACAAAGGAACCAAATACCCTACTCTTCAAAGAACATTTTGCCAGTTGCTGATTGCGCCCATAAACCTACTTTTCCTCCTCGATCTCCTACTCACCACTAGGGCGATCCATATTACCCCCTCACCCTACCAGTACACCCTAAGGTGCATCCCTTATGTACAGCACTCTATGCTTCGCAGGTTTATGCTCTATCTATCTACGTTCTTGTATTGCGCCACTAACCCAAAGGCCTCAGGGTGCACACAGAAGAGAAAGAGAAGGTAGACAACAGATAACAATGACACAACAAGAAAAACAAGAAACAGAGAGCCACGAGAAACCAATCCTCACAGAGGCCAACATGATGGAGAGATATGGTAGGAAACAGGATTCAGTACCAAAGTGCTGTACCAGAAGAGCAGATAAGTCCTAACCTTTATCAAACAGGAAGGTCTTTAGTTTCTTCTTAAAGATAATCAAGGAGTCACTGTTAACAAGATATTTAGGAAGTAAATTCCATAGAGGCGGTGCCCAAGAGTCAAAGCTTGCACCCCCAAATTGTTTCAGGGTAAATGGTGGTTGAACCGAGGCAATATTACTGCTTGAGCGCAGAGGATGGGTAACTAGTTTCTTTTTAAGCCTAGCAGTGAGGTAGGATGGAGCTTGAACATATAGGCATTTAATCACAATGGTTAAACCTTCATGATGTAATCGCTGTTTCACTGGCAGCCAATGTAGGCTGCGCCTGGCATCGGAAACGTGCATATTGCGCTTGAGGCCCATTACAGCACGTACTGCACTATTTTGTATAATCTGCAAGGTTTTGAGGTTGACCTGCGAGGTACCAATCATCAGACTCTTGCAATAATCCAGCTTGCAGTTTACAATTGCAGCTGCAATCAAAGCAAGATTTTCTTTGGACAGATATGGGCGAATCTGCCATAAAAGCTGGATATAGTAGTGGCAGGAGGATTTAAGGTAATTGGCCTGACGGGGGAAATATAACTGAGTTTTTACAGATTTAGATACAGAAATAACATGTTGGCCAATCAAGAAGTTGTCATATTTTGTATCAAGTTTCTTTAGTCTCTGCTGGGTACCTAGGATCAACAGCTCCGTTTTGGCATTTTTGAGGGCTAAAGAGTTTAACGCCATCCACTTCTGAATTTCAGCAAAGATAGCATTGATATGCTCTGCGTCTTTTAAATACTCACCAGTGAGTTTGATGACTATCTGCATGTCGTCAGCATAGTTGGCGAAAAATAAATGCCCATAGCTGACAAAAGGGCACAGAGAAGATGTGAGTAAATGTTAAAAAGTAACGGCGAAAGACATGAGCCCTGTGGGACACAACATAATAGTAGGGATGCCATGGAATGAGCATTATCCTTTGTTACTCATGTTCTGTGGGCCCAAGATGATTTAAACCAGGCTGATGCTTCAGCGGAACATTGGCCAATTATGATTAGTCTATCCGCCAGAAGTTGGTGATCGACTAGATCGAACGCGGCGGATAGATCTAATAACAACAACAGGGCTGTATGACCTTTGTCAACAAGACCTGCAATGTAGGATTCTAAATCTAGCAGTGCAGTCTCAGTCCCATGATTGTGGCGAAACACAGATTGTTGTGAAGCTAGTATGTCGTGTTCCTCGATAAAGGTTTGATATTGGCAATACACGATTTTATCTAGGATTTTCAACATAAAGGGAACATTGGTAATTGGACGATAATTTCCCGCCTCTGCAAGATCCAGATTTTCCTTCTTAAGCAGAGGTGTAACCCATGCTTCCTTTATGTTCTCAGGGACATAGGATTCCTGGAAAGATCTATTAACAAAGGTGGTAATCCATGGCGCGAGAGTAAGGATATGATCTTTGAATAAGGAGGCTGGGAAGACATCTCCTTTACAGGAGGTGGGTTTGAGTTTAAAGACAGTATCAATAACTTCTTCTATAGATACAGATTTAAAAGTAAAACAGGAAAACCATTGGAAAAATCCATGTTATCTAAGATGGATGTAGTATTAGACAATAGTTTGACTTGAGTATTAATGTTATTTTGATGAGTTAAGGTTTTATTTATGAAGCTATTATGGATATTTTGACACCATACGCTGTCCGCCAGGAGGCAACGATGTGGTGGTACAACCCTTAAGCTCCTGGAGGATGACAAAAAGCTCTTTAGAGCTAGATTTAGCTTTAGAGATCCTGGAATTGAGGTGCAGTTCTTTAGTGGAACAAATAAGTGACTTATAATGTAGAAGAGCCTGCTTGTAAGAGGTAAGGCTAGACTCAGATGGCTGTTTATGCCATTGTCGTTCAAATTGGTGTTTTTTAGAGCAAGCTTCAGTTATTTCAACTGAGAATGGAGTATAGGGAGCATTTTTTCCCTTTTTCTTATTAGAGGGTTTAAGTAGAGCCAATATCTCCAATGCAGCATCAAGTTTGGATCTTATGTTTGCTACAAAATCACCAAGTGGCATGGACATCTCTAGAGATTTTGGTAGAAGTATAACCGTAGTACACAAAGTGTCTTGTGTGATTTTGCCTATATTCCTTGACAAGACAGACAAGATTGGCTGATTATTTGTACTCACAATAAAATTGTGGTCTGTCGGAAAACTTATAGAGAAATGATCTGACCAGATATATTGATCTACATTAATATTATTAATGAAAACATTTTTTGCTATTACCCAATCCAGTGTGTTACCACCTATGTGGGTGGGGACTTTAACATGCTGAATGAAAGATAATGAAGATAAAGAGCAAGCTAAGGAGATGGATGAGACATCCAAGGAATTATTAGCCCAGAGGTTAATATCTCCTAGTATGATGGTGGGTGAGTGAGGTTTACAAGAGTTACCAATAAAAGCCAACAATTGTTCTTCAAAGAGAGGAGTATCAGTAGGAGGTCTATAGAGCAGTAAGAAGTTAAGAGAGACTGGAGTGGTAAGACTCAATTTAAGAAAAAGGGTTTCACATTGTCAAAGACTAATTTTCTAGATTCATGTATATTAATGGTAGTTCTATAAATTGCTGCCACACCTCCGCCACGTTTTTCCTGTCTATCAGAATGGAAAAAGGAGTAACCAGAGGGAGTAGCCAATTGTAAAGAACGGACAGTGGTGTCATGCAACCATGTTTCAGTAAGTGCACATATATCCACTTTTTTTCTGAACAATGAGGTCTGCAACCTCATGGCAGTGCTTAACTAGGGAGTGTGTATTAAGCAACAAGTATTTCGTTACATTCCCTGTTGATGTAATATTACCAGGTGGATTTAAGGATGGCTGGACCATAGATTCCAATGGTAAAGTCTGATCACATTGACTATGAATATGGTCTGGGGTCACACGTCTTGATGCAGGAGCAGCACAGTGTTCGATATGGTCACGTGTGCTCTGAGAAAGCCTATTTCTTCGATTGCGTGCGATTAAAGAAACGAGGTTGCAGAGAGATGCCATGACTGATCGGCAAACAAAAGAATAAAGGGGAAAACAATAAGAGCAGACAGGAGGTGGCAGATACAGATACTCACGCCACGAACCACCACAAACCGTCTCAGATGCGCCGACGTGTCAAGAAATACAGGACAAAGAACTATAAAGCTGCTGGTATTTGGAGTTCTATATTTCTACTAATACAACGGCTGCACTTTCCACTAGGAGGAGCAAGATCTTACAAATTAAACACCACAGAGTACACAATGCAGTCTAAGAAGAATATATCATGCACCTACTGCTATAAGGTTCACGAAGATAATTATTATTAAAATACTAAAGTTAGGCTTCTTTGAAACACGGACAAAATATTATCTAGACCTAACTATGTAACAGGCTAAAACAACGTAATCGATTGCAATTCTAAAATCTTAAAACATGCTATGGCTGAGGTAGTAAATAAGCGTTTTATGCATCCCATACATACATATATGGACATATCCTAAAATGATCTCACGCTAGTGTACACCCAAAGCTAATGTACGGTGGTGTTACATCACTGGCTTATGATGTATTAGTGTACAGGTCGCAAGAGGTACAATGGGGAGCAACAGCTTTTATGCACTTTCCTCAAACATGTACAACAACTTGCCTCCGGTGTTCGTAATATAGAGGTGTACTCTCCAGTGAGGTGGGTCATCAAAGGAGCACCCAATCACTGCGCACAGTAAATACGAAACACATGGAATTTCCAAGCAAGTCTCTATATGAAAATGGCATTCTTTACCACAAATAAGCTCATTAACACTGGTAAAGCTAGCACCCCAACGCTGCAATGGGGAGAGAGTGAGCATCACACAGTGAACAGACTGGAAGCTGGGACTGATAATGCAGGGGGGGTGGCGACGTACACACTAGGCAACTAACTAAAGAAGGAAATGCATAAAGCATCTTTAAACATCTATTTTCTTTGGGGGACGGTAATGTTAGGGAGCTTAAACATTCTTTAGGGCACAAGGTAAAGGCTGGTGGTCAGGGTTCGGTGACGTTTCCCTTGCCAATAACCACGTGTTACTTGGTAATTATGAGTAAAACATTTACTTTAATGTGTACGCACTGGCAACTCATAATGATCACTTCCAATTAACTTGTTCTCAGGATCCCAGGGGTGTCTTTCTTCTCCCTCGGTCTCGTCTGGCTGTCACCCTGAGCACCTCAGGTGTGTCAGGGCTTTCTCCCTCTTTGTCTCAGTCTCTTTAGACTCAGCCTGTCTTTGACTCTTCCTTTACTTTCAGCCTGTGTATCTCTCTTGCTTAAGTAACCACCTTTCTTCCCATACTTTGGTAGGTTGTGACTGACTAATAGAGGGATGACTTACATTCAATAAGTCTTCCTGTTTCTTCAAGCACCATTCTGTGCTTAGCAGAGGTTGGAAGGGACTGCAACAACTTGTCAGAGTACGTAAACCTCTTCCACACAGCTGCACAACACGTTTGTTCTTTAGGAGCAGACTTTATCTCCCAACACGGATAGGGTTGGTTTCGACCTCGCTATTTCAATGCATGGATGAAGACTTCGATTCCCAAGAGGCGCCAGTCTTGTGGACAAGTTCAGACACTCCGTTTCTATTCAGGCATACTGCTAAGCACGACTGCTAAATGATGTGTGAGTTAACCTGAGGCATCTTTGCGTCTATCTGGATTATCAAAGTTTGCTGTGGTTGTCTAATACGAGTTGACTTCAGCAGCCTACCTTGGATTTTGATCAGAATTTTCTTTCAAGCATACGTTAATTGGGCACATCACACATGATTATGTGTGCTTGATGAAGATTGCTTTCAACACTGCTGCCTGCAAATAGGGATTCGTTTCCGAGCCTGCGTGGACCAGGGAGATCACAACTGGCTCTTAGGGACTTGTAAGGACTTGGTTTCAGTCTTTCAGTAGGACTTTGTATCGTCACGTACGTCAGTCGAGAATATCACGATTGAGTCTTGATGCATGACGGGAAGACTTGGTTGCAACAGCATCTACTTTGAGCAGGACTTCATTGCCCAGCATGCATGTTACTTGGCAAGAATTGGTTTCCCAGCATGCATTGAATTCTCTTAATTCCCACACACACTTGGCCTTGGAATTGCATTCCATTACGCGGCTATTATTAGTTATTCAAGTCTCTTAGTAAGCTTTCGATTAGTGTGGCCTCCCCCATGCTCTTGGCTAACATGTTGAATGTGAGTTAACTCTTCTTTTGCCAGTGTTACAAACGGGTTCAAGTTATTTGTGATACTCTCTTATTATGTCTTTGGAGCTTTCTAATGCATACCCCAGGCTTCACTTTGCCTTGTCAACTCCAACTAATCTAAAACTCTACAGCCAGACTCCTCCTTGCCCTGTCAACCAGAGAACACATCACCCACCCCTTAGAGTGCTACACTGGCTTCCGATCAGATGGAGGGTGTCCTTTAAGGCCATGTGCATCACTCACCGCGCCATCCAGATTCTGGCCTAGAATGAGGGGGCCAGGGAGGCCATTCCAGAGGGTGTCTCCTGCCAAAGAGAGAAATCGTACCCCGGCTCTCTGCTGATCTGCAGAGAGTTGGAGCTAGAAGACCAAAGGGCTCTAGCAGGGAGGTTTTTAGGGAGAGAGAGTTGGATGTAGTAGGGTCTCTGGCCCCAGGAAGCCTTGTCATAGCTTTCTGTATGCTCATACCACAACATAACCCTTTAGCAATCTGCTGATTTATATGTACAAGCACCGACCATGCAGTTGTGTATTGGAAGGACATACCCACCAAACATGACAAAGCTTCATGTTAAAACCCCATCTGGTGTTTCCAGTGCTCTATTATCTACTGCTGCAACGCATAGTTGTGGGCCTAGCAGTCTTTCCGTGTAATATGCTACCTGCTGCTACCAGCATGCCAAAGAAACCTTCATAATATTAAGTCTTCTTCCTAATATCAGTGGGCTCTTAAAGGAAGATGCCATGAACAGCTTTTGCAAATGAGCACATTTCACCCTGTGTTCAACTTTGCTTCTGGAAGGTTAACCTTTCACTTGCTGCATTGTCTTTGGACTTTGCGTAGCAGACCTTTACGTCTATGCCCACTGCATTGATGTCTGTGATGCATGTGTGCATGCCAACGGCCCAAGGGCCAGACAGAGTTTAAGCACTGGCATCCTTTTTTACTGCAGGGCATATGTGGAAGGTGGTTTGCTTTAGCCGAGCACCTTTCCCTACAGAATCCCCCTTAGACGTGTTCCCAGAAAGCGAACACCCTTGGCCCTTTTTAGACTACCTGAGATGGCCCAAAGGGGAAATATACAGACAACATAAAGAGTGCCCATTCCCTCTCCCCTCAGCTACCAAAGATAGGGAAAGGACACATACTTGGCACAGAAAAGGTCCCCCCCTGCAGTGATGCCACTGCAGCTGATGGTGAATTCCCCAATCCTCCACCATGGCCTTGTCGTGGGAGGACACGCCATTCAGAAAGGGGAACGGTCCTCCCTGGGAAACAAAACTTAAAAGCGCACATTTTTTCAAATCGCTTTCCAGAAAACAATGTATGAATTGTACCTGGGAGCACAGTGGTCTAATAAAATGGGCCTAAACTGCCAGCAGTAAAGTACTTTAAGTCGGTAAAATGGCCCTCCTTGCCCCACAAAGCAGCCAATGCTATGCATCCAACAGAGAGAGAGGTTGATGTGAAGGGTCTGAGAGCTGATTTCTGCAGCTTAAAATGGCTTCAGGAAAGGGGAGAATAGTGACCAAGTGCCGTGTTTTTAGACTTCTCAGTAAGCTTTTTACCGTCTGTTTTTAAATAAATCTGTAACACCACGGCAAGGTGCCACTATACAGCTACAGTGCCTAGAAATGAACGTGAGGAGGAATTGTGTTCTTGTGAAGAAGACTGTTGTGGTATGGAATCTGCAGTTGCTATCTGTGTCATTTTAAACTAAACTTCCCATAAAGGTTGTTAGTTGTGTTGTTTTATGTTAATACACATCCCATGCGCAGTGTATTGGTTAACTGCACCTGTGAAATCGTTCAACACTGCAGCCGAGCAGGAAGTGGGCTGCAATGTGAGTCCCCTTTTTGTATGGAAGTAGGACCAGGGGTGGACTGACCTATAGGGACGCTGGAGATTTCCCAGTAGGCCTCTGAACCCTGGGCCTCTTTTGTGTGGTGACCTGTTTTATTTCCACATTTGGGATTGCTGAAAAAGTGTAGTTTGGGGCCACTTTGAAAATTATTTCCAGGGCCTCTTTTGGTTCCCAGTCCACCTGACTAGGACTCACCTGCACATTTGGAATTTAAAAATGTATGAGTTCACCACACGCAATAGAGTTCGAAGTGGATAACTCGAACACGGTGCATGTCGAGGACTGTGTTTTGGAAAAAATGAATCGCCTATAATAGTTTCTACTATGGGACGATGAGGATATTAAACATAGGTTACACTGTCAGTAACTGTACCTAAAGGGTTGCAAGTGCCTTGACGAAGCCCTTGCAAGACGAAACTTGTGTCCATGTAGTCCAATATTTACTTAAGGATCAATATTAATGTGATGATGTCACTATACTAACACACATATATTCCTATGTGGGTGCACACAATCTGATGTAAAATGTATTAATCTGATGTAAGATTAATAAAGTCTTGAAACTGTTCTGTTGTAGTACTTGATACTTGGATTAGGAATGAGTGTGCTTGCATTGGGGGTCTGCCTTTTTGTATTGGTCTGTTTGGACTAGGCCTGGTTGTGTGCTAGATTCCCCAGCACAGCAGCTCTCTATTAATTTGGTGTCATTTTACTTTGAGAAAGTGGTGCAGCACTTTCTATTCATAGCTTGAAGAAACCTGTTCACTGTTAGTAACAGGGGGGGGAGGGCTTTTAATCTACCTGGGGTGTCAGGGGAGGCGGTGCGGAGGGAGGGGGGGGTTCAGTGCTGTCTGGTAGCTTAGGGACGCTGAATCTGACACAATGGTCTGTTGCAGACAGGTTTTTAATTATATGTTCACTTAGAGTGGAGGCCCGACATGTCCCCGTTCTATTATCCGGTGCAAGCTCTGCAGAAATCCGGCTCCCATCGTGTTCGCATTCCTCGCGCGCTGCTCCGGCAGGCGACGCCCAGGCAGTAACTCACCTGGTGTTCGTAATATGCCACCTGTGTTGACTTACGCCGTTTCCGTATGATAGCAGCAAGGGCCCGAGGAGGGAAAAGCGGCCCTGCAATGTGGCGAGTACTTCACGCCCCTGGAGCTAAAAATAGCGTGCACGTCATTTAGGCAGAGAGGTGTTGCGTTTACTGGGATAAAAAAATCCGGGGGCGACGGGGCGGGGCTAACGAGCCGTGAGACAAGATTCAGAGGCAGGGCCTAAGAAGTGTCTGGCAGTGCAAACTAAAACGGCCAGTAACTGAGGAAACTTCAAAGGGCGGATGCCTCTGTAAGTAAAGCGGTGACCTGATAGAAGTCGCCGAGTATTCGCACCTGGAATGAATCCATTTAAAAAATGTGTGCCAAATATAATTAACCAGATGTCAAAAAATCAAGTTATATACAAATATTGAAATATAAATGCAAAATCCAATCAAAATAGTCTGAAGCAGGTTATTACTGAGTACTTTTTGAAGGAAACCCTTGATTCTTCTGAATCAATCTTTTCTCTGTATTGTCCCTTACAAAATAAATAACTGAAGTCTAAAACTGATGATGTCATTCTAAAAATGGGCGATAGTGACTACTACTGGCGAAGAACGGTATTTTCACTGATCATTTAATTGACTTTTAAAACGGAGAAATCGGGTTGGAGGGCACTTTTTCGAAGCTTCCAGGACTTGGCTATTTCTAGCCGTTGCCAATTTAAAGCCCTGAGTAAAGGTGTGGGTTTACTACCCTGGAAAAAGCATTAAAACATTAAATAGAGTTCTGACCAGCAATGGCTTTCATCCTGTGAAATTCACACAGCAAACACACACCCCCCTCCCCTTATATCCCATGAACTACCTTGAACGTCCACTAGGTGGGGTAGTTGGTTGGCTCTGAGGATGCTTTGAAGTGAAGGCGGGTTTCAAGTTCCCAAATGAGTCCAGTGCCCTGTGCTCGCTCTGCCAGCAATCCCCGTTAACCTGCTAGTTCCCTCTTGGCGCGCCAGACTGAAGCTTTTCTATGGTATCATGCCCTATGCCTCTTATTGTTGGTTGGTTCTAAGGGTTATTCTTCTGAAGGTACACTCCTGTCAATGTAAGATATTATATGGAATTGTAAAAACCTGTGGAATGTGTCCCTTTTTGTGATTGGTCTATTCATGGTCACATACCGTAACATAGTGTCTTGCCATGTGCCATTTTCACATGTACCATGTCACAGTTTTATATTCCATAACCACCAATGCAATTCAGGTGTGAGGCACAAAGATGGCCCTTAGGCCACAGATGGCTTTTGGTGCAGGAATGCTCCGCAGGGAAGGTATGGGCCTCTGGGAAGGGGTGAGATTTGGTTCAAGTAAGGGCCTTGGCGCAGGGATGGGGCTCAGAACAAGGTTTGGCCTTGGGGCATGACTGGACCCAGAGGATGGGATTTATCTGGAGGCATGGGCGAGCTAGAAGGTATTCTAATGGTGTGACTACTTGTGCGTTGGGTGCTTGTGCAATTCATGGCGAAACCTGCGATATCATGTGAGTAACGGGGCTTATTATGTTGGCAAAACCTGGCAGTACCCTCTGTAGCAAATGGTGTGAGTACCTTGGCATTTGATGGTAAAGCCTGTCAGATGGTGTGAGAATGAGGCCGGGGCATTTGGCAAGATATGTGGTGTAATGTGTGAGTACCTGTGTATTTACTGCCAATAACTGGCACATTTTGTGAATCTCTGGACAATGTGAGGAGTCGCCGAATGAACAAAAGGGAAGTCAAAGAAATATTGTTCAACTACTATGAATGTGTGCAGAGGTTTGGCATCTCCCAATGATTAGAAATCAATCTCACTCTGATGTCTTCGCTGACTTACGACCTTCTCGAGACCACTCGGTGTCCAGGCATTTTCCAGGCTCAGGCTTTGTAGGGTGACTAAAAAGACTCAGGGCTTTTTCCAGCATTGTCACAGGTTCAGAGTTCATACTGAGGCTCGGCATTCTCCAATGCCATCCTGGTTGTAGTTAGTCACAGCAGTCGCCCTATCCTTTACAGCCGACTCCCAAAGTCCAGCTGCCTTTCCGTCCCCTCAGCCTGTCTTATGTAGGAGGCTAGGACCCGCTCCCCCTTCCGCATCCATGTCTTTCAGTGGTCTTCTGTTTTCTCACTCCCTTACATGCTCTCCTGTCCTTACGCTGGCCCTGTTGTTTCCTGGGGTCTTTGGGTGTGAGGTCACATCCAGAAGCGGAGACAGGAAAGTATACAGATCCTTCCAGCCATGCCATTCTGAATGCCATTGACCTGTTTGTGGCGTGATACAGGCTCATGGCGTTTCCCGGATGCAGCAGCGGATGTGGGAGGTTTTGCACTCATTGGTTGTCCTCATCTGCCATATCTTGATGCTTTGCCCGGTAGAAGGGTGAGTTGCTGTATCCGTGCTTCTGTGAGAGGTTAACCTGACCCATCCAGTCTTGCTCTAGCTCACTGCATCCATATGGTTTGTGATGGTGCGCATGGATACTTTGCGGTTTGTTTTGGAAGGCCGTTTGCCGCATACCCTACGCCCTAAGCCTTAGAATCTATGTTATGGCAAACGTTCCATGAGATTGGATGAACTATCTTCCCCTTGGACCTTTTGTTGCCTGAGTCGCTTGATGAACCCTTCCAAAGGGGTCCTAGCCAGGATTTATCATCTAGGATGGAATTGTTCCTCAAATTCAGCAGTTCAGAAAAATCCAGGAGGTCTACTTCCAAATAAACGGTTGTGTTAGAATAGCAAGTTTACATGAGAAATATTTACCAAGGACCTAAAAGTGAGATGCATTTGTTTACAGTATGTTTTTCTCTCACCATGTCCACATGTTATATTGACCTCATCAATCAGTAGTCTCTGATGATGTGTGAATACCGGGTCTCAGCAAAACGCACGGCAAATGGTGTGAGTGCACTAGTTTGCGCTGGCATTATCTTGCAAATGGTCGAAGTATCTGCACCAATTATGGTTATACTTGGTAAATTATGCAAATACATGGGTAAATGATTGGAATACTTGGCAAATGACGTGACCAGGGGGCGTCTGGTGGCAAGCCACGACATATGGTGTAAGCATCTGGGGGTATGTTTTGTTATGTGAATACACATTTATAGTGTTCTGAATCACCATTGCAGTCATTTTAGAGATGCCCCAAGCGAGTATGTGGTGTAGGTATTTCCTATACCAATTCTGTACATGGCACCTCATGCGACTGCCCGCGGGTTTGGGAGTAAGCCAAGCAAAGGCTCTGAGTAGATGGCCATGTGATGGCATGATATTGCATTTGATGCCAGTACTTGGCATGTGTGTACTAGGCACTTGATAGGAAAACCACTCCGGTGGAGTGAGTTCCTGGGCATTTGCTGGAAATGTCTGCCACATGCTTGGACTACCAAGAAAAATGATGGCAATGTGTGCATCCTCTGTATTTGACGGCAATGACTGATATTTGGTGTCTGTAGCTGGCTGTTAGGTAGAATGCTTATTCTATGGCTAATTTCCCTTACCTAGTGAGTCCCCCAGCAGCTTTGCTGGATTTCTGGAGTTTATTTTTTCCACTGGGTAAGAGTGTGAGCTTTTCCCCCACTCTTACCTGTGTTTTGCCATATTTTGCCATCTGTATTTCATCTGTTTTTGTGATTGTGGACTCTGGAGTACACCACTTCAGTAGCCCCACTCTTTTGTGTGTTACACAGCGCCTTCAGTGCAGTGACACAGGGCTGTCTTTTAGACTTCCCACCGACTAAATTTCTGGGGCTGACTACTGTCCCCCAGAAAAGGGTAAAGTTGCCATTAACTTTACCTAGTCATTTAACCACAGATCCACTACACCCCATCTTACATGGAGTATTGGAAAGGGTTAATTCTTACCCCTTTTTATCTGTACCTCTTGGAGCATTGTTTTGCTCCCTTAACATTAAGACTTGGCTGGTGGCAGTGGTACCTACCCTAATTTTCCTATCGTGATTATATTACATAGCGTGGTAGTGTTTAAGGCTATTTTAGTAGCCTCTAACTTTAAACCCGCTAGCCCAAATACTTTTTATTTCGGCTCCGGTTGGGTTTAATCGCCATTTCTTTTTGTTAACATCCTTCTTGGGTCTTTCTTTGTGCAGCAAACCAGGTTTGCCTCCTTTGTTCGCCGACCTTTGGCAGGCTTCTGACCAGAAGCCCTCCTTTGGCGTCTGGGTGTCTAGGTGGGCTGAATGTGAGGGAGGGGTGTAGTCGCCCCCTGCACAGGGTTTCCTTGGAGACCCAAGTCACACTTTGTGTTGATTGGCTGAGGTGGTTGTCTGGGCTAGGCAACCGCCCTGCAGAGTGATTGACAGCCAGGCTGTGGGAATGGGGGATTTTGGCATAAAAGGCAGGGCTCTTAGGCTAGAAGGCATAGTCGCCTCTGGAACTACAAGGAACAGAAGAGAAGCGGAGAAGAAGACGGCTGCTGCAAACCCCGAGTCCCGGTGAAGCCCTGCTGCAGTCCTGAGCTATCTACCCCTTCAACGACTAAGAGAAGATCCAGTCCAGAGTCCTCTTCCCTTGAGCCTGGTGGGATCAACCAGCTCGTCTTTTCTTCAGTCAGAGAATCCTCGCCTGGGTCGAAATCACTGCTGTGCTGTAGTGGTCCGGATAGCCATCAGAAGAGCTCTCTCCTGATTTAAAGGAGCGCACCTTTTATTTGTCTTTTTCACTGCTGCTGGCCTCCTCCCTGGGTAGTGAAGATCGCTCCAGATGTCCTCCTTCTTGTCCCCACGACTGAAGCCGCAGGAACCGTGAGTCTGCAGGAACTACCTGGAACAACTGCCGTGGCACCAGCTTTTCTCCAACGGAATAAGGTACTGTGCACACTTGGTCATTCTCTCCATCTGACCAGCCAGAATCAGGGTGAACCCTTTTCCTCCATGAAGATTTGTTCTTTCTTCCCTCCCTCATAACTTTTCCTTCCATTTGACAATCTTTACGAACTCTTAGCATCTCGAATCTCGAACTGTTGAACGTGTGATCCTCGGCAACTGAGCATCTGCTCCATTGACATTGGCCGCGGGCCTATTGACTTTAATCTGTATCTTTGAATAAGTCCTCGAGTCTCCTTGCCTTGAAAAGTATTGCCTATGATTTTTATTCACTTTTCCCCTTGTTTGAAATTCTAAAGTACAAAGTGTGTTTTAACTTCGTGAGCATTTCTATTCGCGGGTACGCGTTAGTATCGCAACACCGGTCTGTCAAATCCGAATGTACTTACCTTGAATTTACTGGAACAAGTGAAATTGGTTGTGTCTAGTGTATTTTACGTGTGGTTTCGAATTCATAGAAGTGTAGTGTTTTATAACAGATGGTTTAAAAATAAATGTACTTATATTTTTTTACCTGAAACCTTGAGTCAGTGTTTGCTTGAGTCACAGTAACTGTGGTCCATTGTGTAATCTCTACTACTGCTCATTTACCCTTGAGATAAGTCTGGCTGCTCCGCTACTGCTACCACTTTGACAGTGCAGTACAGGCGTCTACCAAAGGTGAACTTGTATTACCATGTGTAGTCTTAATTGTGTGTAGTGGACCCTAAGGGCACTGCACAGGATTCTGCCTAACACTGGGTTTTCACTGTAAAACCTCCTGTATGGGGAGTGCCTGGCACATGACCTCAGCACCTGGCATGCGGTGTGTATGAATTGGTCTTGGTCATCAACACCTGCTTTATGGCGCGAGTGTCCACCATAAGAGGAAAATACCTGCTTTCTACATGTTTGCATTTTCAACATGTCGTTTTTGCCGTGGTCGTTTCCACTGATTTTTGTTTTTAAAAACCATATAAGTATTGTGTGTTTGGGTTAGGACAAACCTGGCGCATAATAGCTGTACCTTTCATATTGTAGGCGTACTTGACCTATGATGGTAATACCTTGAAAATAGTATGAATACTTGCATATATTATGGCCATATCTGGCGGTGGTGTGAGAGCCTGTGTATAAGATGCCAATACCTGCTCTATGATGTCGATAGTTGGCCATATGATGTATAATCTCAGTTTCTGGCATATGGTAAAAGTATGTGGCATATCATGGCCGTACCTGGAAAGTTATTGTAGTACCCGGGTGTATGCTATGTATGCTAGCAAGAGCTGGCAAACATGATGTTGACCGGGGCATAGGGTGTACATATCTAGAAGATGGTATGAGCACACAGTCATATGATGCAATTAAATAAGCATGTTTTAAAATACTTAGTGAGCACTTTTTGTATTGCTACCTATGTATTAGGCAGTGGAGAAAGTCAGACTTAAGAGTAACTAAGTTTACCTTTCTGGTGACTCTAGTGTTCCTTTTCTTAGACATTCACAATGCATTTCATTTTGAGGTGAGTGTTTTGCTCCCTACGTTTCAGGGTGACCCGAATATATTCTTTTAGTGAGGCAAAACGTTGCCCTAATCTCTTACATTAGCATTTTTGTGAAATGTGTATCCATTTCAGCCATTTTGAGTTTGCTCACCACTCAGTTATGCTCCCTGGTACTCTTTCATCTTCTGTGCTTTCCGGTTTGTTCTTTCAGTAGCTCTGCTTGCGACTGGCCTGCCAGTGCCTGAGTGTGAATGCCTGTCTGCCAGCCTCTGTGTTCATTAGTCTTTGCATCTCTCTATGCTTCTTGTGTTCTTCGTAGTGTTGGTGTGCCTCTTATTTTAGACCTTCTGTGGCCATTTATGGCTCAGCAGGGCTGAACCTCTTAATCTGTCTGTCTGTATTTCACCTTTTTCCGAGCGATGTCAGCAATACAACTTCTGGACGTTTTTCTATTAAAAACTGTTTTGGGAATACACTTAAACAGTTTCCGGGGTTTTGTTGGTACCAACTTAAGTTTCAACCATGTGCCTAGTAGCTATTTCAATTCAAACTTGGGTCGCAGATGTGTGGGGCAAAAAAGAGGCACTGACCCTAACCCCTTGGACTAACACATAAGAAACTCGCCACACACTTGAAAAACTGTGCCACACTTGTGTAGGTGAACTTGTTGGGATTTATGCAATTTGATTCGTTTGAGGCAAATTACCATTCAATGACCTTTAGGATCAATGCCCTTTAGGATGGCACGTGTTTCGACACACCAGTGTCCTTTTCAAATCAGGGCTATTAAGAAGCTAACATTTTATGTTGCATGTTTCAATCCTAAACGGTTGTGAATCACACAAAAACAAGAGCAAGTAATCATACCATGCAAAATAAAATTAATTTTTCGAAATCAAAACAAGAATGTTGACCATGTTATTTAAAAAAAAACACACAGACATAAGGGGCGGGTGAAAGGGGTGGAGGTTTTGGGGTTGTTGAGAGGATACAAAAAAGAAAAGAGACAAAAGAACACAAATTAAGTTTTACGATTCCAAAACCTAAATCTTTCCATAATGGTGTATTGGTGTTTGTTGTCCAACATTACTGCCCCAGCGGGGCCTTACCTAAGTTCCATATCAATTTTTCCAATTTGAAGAGCCAATAATTCACGGGTTAAATCCCCCTATGAAAATTAATTGTGGAAAATCATGAGTCAATGGTTTTTCTACATGTCTGTTCTATCTGTTAGTTAGCGCTAATTGGATCCTGCTTGAATCCACATGTTGGATTTTGGGAGAGCAAAGGTGTGACCCTCTCAAATGCATGTTTAGATCTGGTTCCAATGGGTATCAGAGGTGCCGTCTGTATGTTAATGCCGAAAAATTGGAGTCAGATCATATATAAGTAATTAAATATGTTCCCAGTTAGGTTATACTGGCTAAAAGAGCTTCTCATGCATTTCAATTTGTAATTTAGCATGTGCAGCTCGTACACATTCTACAATACACTTAGTTGCAAATTTGGTCTTAGCGGGATCTAGGCACGAGGGTCCGCGGTGTACAAGGACCCTTGTTTGAAAGCCTGCTCGATCGGGCGATCCTAGTTCTAAGGGCTTACCTGTAAAGGTTTGCTGAATTTCCTTCCGTCGGCTGCGGTTTCTGACAGCGCTATCTCGTATATGCAAGTGTTGCCTAGGCAACACTCATCCTACTTCAGTTTCTATTACTTGCAGCCCATAGCTCGATATCCGGGTGCCATGTTTTGGGCTAGTTTGCCATATTCTTCATAGAAATGAAAGTGAATAACACCATGTGGGTTATGCTTCCATTTCGTTAAGAACTATGATATATTACATCGTAGTTTTTGAAATAAAGTAAATATTTTGCCGGTATTATTTCGTGGAACCCTAATTCCATATTAGTTATTAATCCGAAATGCGTGTTGTGGGGAGTAGCTTAACTAGTACTAATAGCATTTTTCAGAACAGTGTAGTTGAAATAAACTTACTTCATATAATGCCTCAGAAAAACTTAGAGTATGTTATTGAGGTCTGCTCTGAATCTGCACTAACTCCTCAAATGTACATTTTTAAAGTTAAATGATAACGTTTGTGTGGAGTGTGGCATCTAAACTCTGGTGCAAGTTGAATAGTGTTTTTAGCTTTACAGGAAATAAAGAACAAAACAAAAAATAAAAATAATAAAAAAGGTATAGTGAATGATGACATATTAGTGCTCCATCTCTGGAGTGACATGTACTGCATTAATTGCAAAGCTAGTTATAGCCTATCCAGATATAAATTCACATAGTGTATATATTGTTTGACAAAAATAGGTAGTTCCAATAACAGATTTGTTGAGTTAGCATTGACAGGAAATGTATCATCTCATGATCATGATTTAGGCCGAATTCTGTGGACCGAAATTTGCAGATAAGTCGAGCTTCAGCTTGGCGAAGGAGAACTTCTCTATTTCCTCCTCTATCACCCAGAGTTGCCTGTTTTAGTCCAATAAACCTCAAATTCATCTCATCTTCCAATTGGTGATTGGTTTGCCTGTGGTGTGTCAATGGAAATAATGTATCTTGTTTGCCCATGCCATAAAAATGTTCTTGTATTCTAAACCCTAGTTCTCTTGTAGTACTTCCAATGTATATTCGACCACATGTAAAGATGATAGCATATACTATATATTTACTGCAAACGTTAATAGTGTCAGTGATTTTGAAGGATGTTCCTCTTGAATCAAGAAAGGTTTGTGTGTTGGGGTGTGCTAGTTTACACATACCACATGATCCACACTTCCTGAATGATTTAGGTAACATTGGTAACCAAGATTCTGGTCCTGATGTTGGTATTTTCGGGAGAAGAGATGGGCTGAGCCATGTTCTCAAAGTTCTGGCCTTTTTGAAGATTAATCTTGGTTTTTCATCAATGAACGTATTAAGGTGTTGGTCTAGTTTTAAGAGATGCCAATTCTTGTCTAGGATTTTCCTAATTTCAAAATTGTTGTAACAGAAAGTCGTGCTATAACTCACTTTATCTTGTTCCCCCATTAGTTTTGGATGTTTGGGGGTGAGTGTAACATCCCTGTTCATCGTATTTACTTTCTCATAGGCCTGTTGTATGCCTTTCTTATTGTAGCCCCTTTTTCTAAATCTTTGTTTGAGCAGGTCACATTCCTGATTAAAGCCAAAATTGTATGTATAATTCCTCCTAGCTCTCGCAAATTCCCCTTTTGGTATGTTATTGATTACTGACTTTTGATGACAACTGGTTGCAAATAGTGCTCAGACATCCCAGGTAACCAGTTGATACATGGACTTCCAATATATGTTTTGCAGTTTTGTAATACCATCTGTAGAATCCTTGATATAAGCTTTTATCTTGGGCACTCTTGATCTCAATACATTGTCTATATATTCACTGATTTTCTCTGTCACCCAGCCTATGCCACTGATGATCGGTCTGCTTTCAGGGATTTTCTCGAATGTTTTGTGCACTTTTGGTAAAAAGTAAATAGTCAGGACCAAAGGGTGCTGAATGGACATATATGCTCTTTCATCTTCGGTAATTAGGCCTTTTCTTTCCCAATTTTTATTCTGCTCCAAGATTTGATTTTTAATTGGTAGGATTGGAAAGTAGTTCTTCATAGCATGAAGGAGTTGTTAAATGATTCTGAGTCATCTGAATGTAATCTGTCCGGTCCTTAATGATTATCTTGCCCCCTTTATCGGCTTCCTTGATAACTATGGAATGATCCATTTGTAGGTTTTTTAAAGAATTCAGTTCTTCTCCGAGAAGATATACGAGATAGCGCGGTCAGAAACCACAGCCGACGGAAGGAAATTCAGTGAAACTTTACAGGTAAGCCCTTAGAACTAGGATCGCCCGATCGAGCAGGCTTTCAAACAAGGGTCCTTGTACACCGCAGACCCTTGTGCCTAGATCCCACTAAGACCAAATTTGCAACTAAGTGTATTGTACAACGAGTACAAGCTGCACATGTTAAATTACACCTTGAAATTCATGAGAAGCTCTTTTAGCCCGTATAACCTAACTGGGAACATATTTAATTACTTATATATGAACCGACTGCGATTTTTCGGCATTCACATACAGACTGCACCTCTGATACATATTGGCACCCGATATAAACATGCATTTGAGAGGGTCACACCTTCGTGCTCCCAAAATCCAACATGTGGATTCAAGCAGGATCCAATTAGCGCTAACTAACAGATAAGACAGACATGTAGAAAAAACATTGACTCATGATTTTCCACAATTAATTTTCATAGGGGGATTTAACCCGTGAATTATTGGCTCTTCAAATTGGAAAAATTGATATGGAACTTAGGTAAGGCCCTGCTGGGGCAGTACTGTTGGACAACAAACACCAATACATCATTATGGAAAGATTTAGGTTTTGGAATCGTAAAACTTAATTTGTGTTCTTTTGTCTCTTTTCTTTTTTGTATCCTCTCAACAACCCCAAAACCTCCACCCCTTTCACCCGTCCCTTACATCTGTGTGTTTTTAAAAAATAACATGGTCAACATTTTTGTTTTGATTTAAAAAAAAATGTATTTTATTTTGCATTGTATGATTACTTGCTCTTGTTTTTGTATGATTCACAACTGTTTAGGATTGAAACATGCAATATGAAATGTTAGCTTTTTAATAGCCCTGATTTGAAAAGGACACTGGTGTGTCGACACACGTATTATGCTAAAGGGCATTGATCCTAAAGGGCATGGAGTGGTAACTTGCCTCAAACTAATCAAATTGCATAAATCCCAACAAGTTCACCTACACAAGTGTGGCGCAGTTTTTTGAAGTGTGTGGCGAGTTTCTTATCTGTTTTGGGAATAACTTTGTTTTTATTCCCACCACAGCAGTCTTCCCTCAGCAAATGCAGTTTTTTTTCTATTTAGTTTTACTTCCTTGGAAGCTGTAAGGTTCTAGGACCCTGCCACCAGACATGATTGAACATCAGCACCCGGGGAAGGTGGCGCAGCCAATCAGGTTTGCGCAGAACACGGGATGAAATCTCTGATCTCAGCCCACGTTCCACAGAACTGCAGGCTGCCTCCCCCACTGCAGGCCGCCATGTTGGATTCGTAGTGCAAGGCATCTTGAAAGCTACAGGCCTGCTCTTTGTCAACTCATGTGCTACTTATAAGCAGTAGTAGTGTGTTCATTTTAAGTGTGCCTCCATAACAGGATTACAATTCCTTGCTAGTGTCTCCTTGTACTGATGTTTAGAGGCTTTCATTTGCTACATTAGAGTTTATTTCCAACATATATGTACTCTCTGCACGCTGCATAATTGCATACCTGCTATATTTAATTGGTGTCTCATTGCATATGATTTCATATTCGATCCCTACCAATACCCTAAGTGGTCTGCCATCGTCTTCACTTTTTTGCCTAGGTGGCCGTTCCCCTCCTTGCCTCTCCACCTGACTGCATTCAACTGTATCTTGCGGCAGACCCAGGCACATAGTTCAAATAGTGCTTCAAATAAAAGTACTCCCGGCAAATACCCAGAGCCCATTTGGCTCCGAAACCATGTCTGTCTTTAACACGTGGTGAGCTGGATACACTACATAAGTGCAGGTATGCAAGCAACACTTTCCCACCTTGAACTATGTGCCTGGGTCTGCCGCACAAATGCGCACTCCTGTGTGCCTGGTCAGCCTCAGGGAAAGCATGAGCCCAGCTTCACATATCCAATATTTTTACACCTTTAAAGTGTGTTAAAATATTTTTCAAGCTCTAGCAGAAATTGGCATGATGGCTGCTTTCCCCAGATGCATCTGGGACTATTCCGATCTGAAATTCCACAATCCCTGAATCCCTTAGCGCAGGATGACTGAGTCTATGGAAAACTGCCTGTGAGTTGTTACCTGTGTGCTTGCTTGTCCACTCTCGTCCTTCTTCTTGTACGATTGTGCATTACTTATCTACTAATTATGATAGTTGCTGTGGTTTGTAGAAGCTCACTGGCTATCCCTAATTTAGGACTAGTCATCTCTGCAACCTGTCACGTTTCAAGTTTATCAGCATTCATGCAACAGAGTAACAAGAATGTAGAAGGCCTGAGGGTTCCTTCTAGGCTGCTAGTGGCAGGGCGGGCCCTAGGCATAGGCAGTCTGGGCCGCCGCCCAGGGCGCATGTTCATTGGCCCCACAGTCATAGCCGTCCCCAGCATACCAAGCAATACAGATTGTTTACAAGAGGAGCAACGCTGCTTTAGGCACTTTCTTTCTTCCTGTATGAGCAAGGCCGTGCTGTCCCCCACCCAAACCCCCCAACGCCGTGTGACGCTCTAGAGAAACATACCCAACCTCCCCAGGTCGATTTAAGTATCCCTTGTTTTGGACAAGACGGTCTAAAGATTTTGATGATAAGAACTGCTAAAGGGTCATTTTATTCTGAAAGCACCCACAATGACCAGTTAGCTTCCCATTAGTATGCTTTCTTCCAAGACCATTAAAATATGTCACAAAAAAATGTTTACACTACCTGCCTTAATTTGATGTGTTCCTATTTGACACACCAAAAAGCGTTTATTGTTTTGTAGGATGTCACGTTTTCGCCGAATCATATGTCAAGCATGCCATTGTCACAACAATGCAAAGCACACAGGTTGCAGTTTCACTCGTTATCTTTTGTTAATTCTTTACGTTTTTAAAGTATATTGACAAACCCACAGTCCATTTTGTTTAGCTTTCTGCTGAATTGCATTCTGGTGCTTGTAGTCTTCCATTCGAGAAGGGGGAAACTAACACCGTAGTCGTACTCTTTTGGCCTAACATGTTTCTATAAGGATTTAGCTGTTTGTGCGGGTACTTTATTATAATCTGTTTACTTTTCAAGTAATCTTTATGAAACAGAGGATTTTTTAAAGCCAAATATGGGGTTGAGGAGGTGATAGTGCCCAGACATCTTTAGAACCTGCGGCCACAGCAAGAGACATTCTTTAGGTATTTAGCTCATCATATGTTTTAAAAATAATAAAAGCATTGCTTGGGATTCATTTCTTTTGCCAAAGTAATCCATATTGGTGTCTTAGAATTTAAAGCATATTGCTAGTATGGACAATATGGCCAAAAATGCAGACCGTAAAATAAAAGCAATCATGAAACTGCTGCAAAAACAACACTTTACTGCAGGCAGCAAGACACAAGCACAATTTATTGTTGCACTGGATTCCACAGTCAGATGGTGTTTTTCAAACCAAAGTTGTAAAAAGACCTGTTGCAAGCAGTATGTATGGAAGTATCCGATTTGATCGAAAATAAATTACTGTATGGCCTAGTTGACCGAATTTAGGCTGTACGAAATGATCGTAAAACAAAAAATTCATATAGCTAGGCCATACGGTTCTGTTATAACGAACAAGGGGAACGGGGGTTCTGGGGGTGTCCCCCATTCCCCTTGCTCGCTATGATGAGAACAGCGGTTGTTGGGGTGGGAAACCTAGAGAAATAGACTCTCCGGCGTCAGTTCCGACCTGCGCTGCAGGAACAGAACTGACGCTGCAGAGGTGAATGAGAAGCGCCGGCGGACATCAATAAGGTAAGCAGGGGAGGGGGATAGATATAGGGCTGCTGGCGGGCCAGGGATTTGGATTGTTTGGGCAAAGATCATATAGATTTGTGGCGAAATCAACTACGGTCAATTTTGCCGTGAATGTATTGACCTCGGTCAAACAGCCCATATCCGTATTTATACCAACTGCAGCTGGGAAGTCACGGGTGCTTGAGTTGCAGACCAGTCTCAAATCTCAGCATTTTCCATGTACAGGGTGCAGCGGCTGCGGTGGGCAGCACACCATCCTGTTTCCAGATCTGCCCCTCTAGTCCTTCATTCAACTCATTTTGCTTTGCTCATGCCTTTAACTTGGCCTCCAGGCCGTTATTGGCCAGTAAAGCCCAGCACCACGGTGGTTAATGTTAAATACTGCAGGGCACCAAGAAGTTTTCTTGAGAAGAGGGCTAATCAAATCCTGCTAAAGGACATCCAGAAAGGAGGCATTATCAGTTGGTGTGAAGGGCAAGGATCTCCTGGGCAATCAGTGGGTTTCATACTTTTAATATTATCCAAAGCATCAGCCACAGAAAAGGCATTAAAGTCAAATACATTTGGTGCCAATGGTATAGTTCACCAGAAGCAAGGAGTTATGTGTTCGCAAGGAATGATTTGCTGCGAGCTAAATTAATAGACGTGATTACTGGATACGCCCAGGTTATGGAATGTTATATTAATTTACATTTTAAAGTTCCATTTGTATCTTAATGATAATTGACTTACAGACCATGTACATTTTAAACATGTGATTCTAACATTTCAGGTTTGCAGTTGACAAATTATCCTCTGTCCATTTTCAATGTACTTGTCCTGTAAAGCTCCCCAGGGCAGCCAACCACATAAACAACATTTTGAAGGTGCATGCTGAAATGGGATAGCACCCATTTATTCAGGAATGTGAGCGGGTAGGTGATCAGCATTGGGCTAAGGGGATATTGTGGGGTGAAATATAGCCCCTGAATGCCAGAAATAAAGAGGCCAGAATGATTTGGGAAGTCACATTGAAGTATAAACCCAGCACAGAAATGGCGATGTCAGACATGAGGCCTATTGAACCAAAAACAGGCCTAAATCTCAAAGGAAAGAAAGTGGGCGTAAATCTCAAAAGTGCGAAGATATGTGCAATTCATTTCAGCAAGAAAAAGAAAGACATGTGACTGTCAATGCTGTTTTACTGAATCCATGGAGAGCTGCACTTTCACTTAAAGAGACAGATAACAGTGTGTACATTATCTTCTATTTAATACCAGATTGGGCTCCAGTCATTGCAAGCGAAACCAAGCTCATTGCAATGATAAGAAATGGAAGAACTTCCCTTTTCCTCATCCAAAGGACCGTATGCTAAGAGAAGTGCTCACTAGACTTTCAGAGTTTGAATATGGTTTTCTCATATAACTGCCCTGTACACATGGACAATCCAGAAGTGATATTTATGTATTTTGCACCTGTGAGATTAAAGAAGTACATTAATTATGGAAATAAGGCCCAGCTGCCTTATAAAATGCCATGTAAAATTTGTTGTGTGTGAGTTTAAAAGCCATTGCTTGCAGAATTTTACATGCAGCCAGTCATTTCTCCTAAAGATGAAACTTAACCTCTAAGACCTTTCCTCTGCTGGTCTTGGAGAGGGAGGTCTGGTTGTCAACCATCAGGGCCATTGCTTAAAAATATAGAAAGAAATTGACTGCTTTGATTTAAACCAAACAGATAAGGCCATGCCTGTTCTTTCAGCAGAAGTGACCTTTAGGTCACAATTCCCATAAAATGTCCATTAGAGTTGCAGCCAGGGCCACTACAAGCCTTGAAGGGAGGGCCGTAAATAAACATGAGCCAGCCTCTGGCTGATCACTTTTTTAAGGGGAAATGCAACTAAAGAGAACAAAGGAAAAGGCTGGAGTTTAGTTAATAGGAAAATACATATTATTGCATAAAAAGGGCAGTGTATATGCCACAACTGTCATTCCAGAGTCTTAATGAAGGTGACAGTAACCCCCTTTGAACCATGTGATAAACATAACTAAAATTATTAATGAAAATTTGATTTGGGCCTTCCTTGATTCCGAGAGATTTGAAATTTGGTGTGAGGGTTAAGAATAAAATGAACATGGGAACTATGAAGTGGCATACACTGATACGGCTCCTGAGGAAGTGAAGAAAACACATATCTCTGCATAAGAAGGGCGTGCCGACTTCAGGTTAGCATCATCTGATTTCCCTTTACATGTATCAATGGGATTTTAAGAACTACATTTTAAGATTTGAAAAATTAGGGTACTTGTCATGTTGGTTGATTTTCATAGTTTTGAACATGCCAAGCCCACTTGTCAGTTTGGGATGATGAAGCTTTCGCCTCCCACAGCTCTCACTAATTCACACCCATCATCTCTTTGTCCTATTAGCATGCAGTTGGGAGGTGGGTAGAGAAAACCAACCAATCCCTTTCGCAGGAATCATGACAAGTCTGTGATGTAATTTGCCCTATAAGTAAACCAGTTTGCTTATTCTGGGAGGTAACCTGCTGCTGTACTCCTGCGAGACACATCCAAGCAGAGAGGCCCTAAATATTGCATAGGAGACGGGGACCAGGAGACATAGAAGCTGACTGAGACCCCTTGGAGGAGCCAGAGGGGACTATCCTTGAATGACACCCTTGCTGCCCCAGAGGTGCCCTGCTGTTCCCTGATGCTCATTACAAGGCCTCTCCTGTAAGTAAAACTATCGCCAAAGGCATAGATTGTGTAGGCCCTGCATTTTCTAAGTATTGTTCTAGTTATTTCCCCATAGCAAAATATCCTGTTTGTCTGTGTAGATCCTTATCTTATTTAATTAAAGTAAATCAATTATTGCCCCTATAGAACTCACATGATGTGTTTTGTTGGCATTCGAAACTAACAAGCTCTTCCCAGTGTGTTTTCAGCCGGTATAGATGTTAAGATTTGCCAAAAGAATTCATCCCAAAACCCTGTTTCCACGTGAGTGTGCAGGCTGCAAAATGAAATTCTTCATCAATCCCCTTCATTTCTTCATTTTAAATCAGAAGTGTGAAGCCTTGTATTTCCTTTGTATGTGTGGTAAAAAAAATAAATTGCCCCTTTGTTCTCATTGTGCTCTGACCAAAACCACAAAGCCCTGCCTATTCCTTGTAGGTGTGGCAAAACAAATGTCCCTATTGCATTTCTTTCCCTCATATTGCATGTGTGGTAATAAGTTTAAACAAAAATGTGCCCCTTGAATCCCTTTTTCCAAAAGGTGCATTTTATCAGAATCCCAAAATGATTTTCCTATTGTGTTCCCACTCTCTGCCACTGGCTTTCCATTCAGAGGGGCCAATCCTAATTGATGTTTGGAGGGTGGGGGTTGCTGGGAGACAAAGTATTACAACCAAATCAGCATTCACTGTGTGTCTTGTTGAATTGTTCTTTTTCTGTACTGGTGGGTTTGAAAAGAAAGTTGCGGGAAATTGTGACTGCATATCTTAGTATCATTTCTGTGTCGGTGCCATTACGGAAGTCATTTTTGTTCTTGTGTTGCCTCAGCATTGGTGGCTGATGTTGGTCTATTTGTAAAATGTGGGTTAAATAAATTAATTAATCCATATTGTTATTACACACCGGCCTGGTTCCTAGTCCATTGTGGCACCGGGTATTTGTTGGGGTTGGGTGCGAGACGGGTTGGAGGCCTTACCAACGTGAACCGTAACAAATAATAGTGAGTTATTGTGCGCAACATTCATTGGGGGGGAAATCAACTCCCTGAGTTGAGTGTGACCACGTAATAAACTGTGACAATCATCCATTGCGGGGCATTGTGCTTACTTGATCAAAGCATTGAATTTGTGTACAATGTTGAAACAGAAGACAAACACATGATGCTCAGGGTATTACCCCTAAAAAGAATTTTATTAAAGTGCCAAATCCGCGTTTTGTGTAATTTTCGCCATGGTTAAAAAAAAATAAACGAAGCCCATAATATCGAACAAGGGTTGGGGGGTGTGACCCGGTCCCCTAGGTCGGTATAATGGGCTGCGCGGGTTGCAGGGTTGTCACCTGCATACATTAAATTGACAAACAACCAAAATCCCAAAAGCTCGAGTTACAAAATACGAGCAAGTGGGCTTTGCAATTTTGTAATTCGAGCTTTTGGGATTCAGTGTTAATGCTCAGCAGTAGGTGCAATACTGTGCAGAGTAACATAAGGAGGGAGAAGAGCATTATCAGGTCATAGAAGAACAATAAATTAAAATAACCTTTTTGCTCTTGGCTGCCAACCTTTCTCCTGAAAGCCTCTTTCTCCTTCTTTACATTTATTGGCGGCCTCTTTTGCCATCAGGTTTTTTAAAAATTAGTGTTTCTTTTTTGTCTCTGGGTGTTACTTTCATGCATCCTGGGGATCTTTTCCCCATCTGTGCCTCTCACTTGGTGGGCCCGGGGTTCTAGAGGCTAACTAACCCCTTCCTCAAAACCTCCTTCTCCTCCTCTTTTGCTTTTTGCATCAATTCCTTTCCTGGTGTCTCTCTTCAAGGTTTTGTTCCCTGCCTCTGCCTTTCTCTTTGAAGCCTCTTTGACAATGGGTGCACTTCTGCATGGCCTTTGAAATGCACCCCTACGTGCATTGCATGGTCCTCTGGTATCTGCTTGTTTGTCCTCCTCCTCGTGGCCTTAGTCTCTTTCTCCCAGCCATTCTCCTGGCAGTCTCTCTTCCCAAATTGTATTTGGAGTTTTATATGATGCCAACCGCAAATGGTCGCTACATAGACCCTCCAAGGGAAGGGGAGAACGCTGATCTTTCACAGGCTTTGGTAACATTCAGATCGGTAAAGTGGCAGAGGTTAAGACCAAAACACAGATAAGTGCATTAGCAAAGGTAGCAAAACAGTGAGTGCAGCATAAGAGCAATAATACATGATGCCTGAAGAGCACAGTTCACATGCATGCAATCAGAGAGGCGAGCCACTAAAGGTGACAGAGACCAACAGTGCAAAGAGACAAGTGCAAAGAGACAAGTGCAAAGACCCAGCTTCCCCTTGAGTGGACAGATCGGATTGAGTGGGGCTTCAAGAAGTCCCGTTCAGTCGCTCAGGAGTCCATCATGGCTCAGTCAATACAGAGTCGGGGACAGCCCTGACGACGAGGTCTAGGCAGATTTATTTTTTAAGTGAAAAGTTTTGAGTGTTTTATTGAAATGAAGATGGTTCTTAACAGATTTCATGATTACAGGGCGATAATTCCAGAGAAAGGTGCCTGCAAAGGGCAGTGTCTTGCCACCAAGCTTCATTTCTTTGAAAACAACAGTGTTCATCTTCCCAGAATTTGCAGATATCCAGGATATAGTCGGAATGCAAATCTTGAGCTTGTCTCTTGCATAGTTGATGCCTTTTTCCCAAAAAGTCCTGTGCATGGAACAAAGAACATTAATGCCGAGGCAAGCCAATCGGGCGAGCGAAGAGCAGAAGTGGTGTAATCCCAAGGTTTGAGTCAATCTAGCTGCATTGTTCTGAATGACCTGGAGCTGGTGGGAAACTATTGAAATAGTCAAGGCAAGACAAAACCATTGCAGATCTGACTTGGAATTTCTAGGACATGTTTAGGAGCCAAATGATGCACCGCAGGATGTGCAGCTGGATATGGGACTTCTTGGTGCGATCATGGATGTGAGGGACAAAAGAAAAGATATTATCAATGATATCACCCAGGTTCTGAGCTGAAAGGGTTGGATGGGCACCAGGAGAGGGATGGTGGGATAGTATTGGCAAAGTAAATGATCTCTGTTTTCGTGGTATTCGGCAGAGGTGGTCATCCATCATCCAGTCCTGAACCTGAAGAAGGCAGTCTGAAATCTGTTTCCAATTGCCAAGGAGTCCTTGGAGTCTGAAGACCATTTGGGCCTCATCAGCATAGGTCTGAAAGTTGGCAGAGTGAGGGAGATGATAACAACAAGCGGCCTGAGATTGACAAGCCAAGTAGACAGGATGAGGCCTTGCGGGACTCCACAGAGCAGAGTGGTGGAATTGGAAAGAAAACAGGTAGATCTCACGTGCAATTGTTGGTTAGAGAGAAACAATGCGAATAACTTAAGGTGGGGCCAGATGATCTAAAAGAGCTCTCAAGTTGGCCAAGGAGAACGGCATGGTTGACGATGTCAATGGCCACCAAGATGTCCTTGAGGATGGAAGGGATGTTGCCATCCAGTGACCACAGGGTTTCCTCACCAATGTACAAGACAGCAGATTCTGTGTTTCTGGCTGGCCTAAAACCAGACTGATGGTCGTGTATAAGGTTGAGTCTCTCTAAGAGTTGCTGTGTGCCACCTTTTCGGTGATCTTTCCAATGAAGCAGTATGGCAAGAGAAGGTTGGGATAATTGTATTTCTTCCGGGGAGGCGGTTTAAGTGTTTTCTTTATAGAATTTGTGAAAAACCTGGATTTCAGCAGGGCAGGGAGGGCTGCAACAAGGGTGGCAGCGTTATCTTTAAGAAATGTGACAGGGCAGGTGTCAAGGCAGCGGCGTTCTTAGAATCTAGGACATTTTGGGTCTCTGACCTAGTAAGGCCAGACATAGTGCTCTTAAAAACTTCAATCTTCTTGACAAAGATACAAGACAAGGAGTGCATGCATGCCCGAGAGGCTCTGCAGGTGTGGTGAAGCATTCAGCAGGGGATCTGGGATCTTTATAAATTCTGAAGAGCTCAGCGTGACGGCTCGGAGGGCAAAGCAATGCATTCATGGAGGATTTGCCTTTTTCTTATGTAGAATGACTGCATGCTATCCTCACTGAAAGTCTAGGCAAGCTTTTCCTAATTTCAGTATTCTTGGTCTGAAGCCAATGCCATTCAAGAGCTCTTATTCGGTGTGATTACGGTGACCCTGTGCCTCTCCCTTTTCCTCCGGTGTCCCTGTGTTTCTCTAGGGCACCCCTTACACTCTCTGTCTGTCTGTTTCCAGGTTCTCTTTACCTATTTGACATCCTTTTTTATGGAGGTTACTCTCTCCTTGTTGCTGCCTTTCTGCCAGTGCCTTTGTATGAGGCCTATTCTACTTGGCTCTTTGGGATCTCTTTTCTACCCAACTCCCACCATTTCAGCAAGAAAACCTAAAATTCATTTATTTCAATAACAAAGATCAATGTTCTCAATTAAATATGTTTCTTGTTAAAAGAATTGTATTTTGCAACAGAAATGTAAAATAGGGTTTTTGAGGCTAATATGAGCTCTAGGCAATGAGACCCAAGGACAATAATGTTGTCTAAAGAATGGAGAAACCAGAGTTGCATTTAAAGAATGCACAGGAGCTCCCTTTGACCGAATGCAAAACAGAAAAAGGGGCCAATGGAGAAATCGGAACACGGGTGTGTGTTTTGGAATGCCTTGTGTAAAGTAAGGAAAACCTCGAATGGTCATGATGTCAAAAGATGAAGGTATTGTGGCACCGGTGCTTTCTCTTCACTTTAATCCCAGGGAGCCATCTTCCCCACACCTTCCTGTCTTTACAGGCGGGTTTGGGATGTAGATCCTCTTCTGTGTTTGCTTGGTCGCCCGCTCGCCTCGTAGTCATAGTTCTTCTCCCATTGCATTCCTCCTTGCGGTCCTGATCTGGATTGTGGGCTTGTCATGAGTGCCATTCTAGCCCTATGGCATCCTTAGAGTCCCTGATCATCCTAAGAAGAAGCTCCACTTTCAGAAGAGCCATCTTGCCGGTGCCTAGAAGCAGCAAGGCGCTGATAGGCAGGTACACTGTGGCAAGGTAGTATGTGGCGGAGACATTGTGCAAAGGTTACCAGGAGCTGCAACTGCAAACCCCACCACTTTGCTCCCTTTTACTACTCTTATTCCTATATTGTATCTGCTTGATATGATATGATAGGTTATTTATAACGCACTTAATACCCAGAGGTTTCTAAGCGCGGACCCGGGGATCGAACCTGTGCTGCTCCGTGTTGTCTTGCCTACAAGGCGAGCACCTTGCTGCTGAGCTATCCTCCCAAGACTGAGGTTTCTGTGAGATAGTAATGTTATTAGTTTACCGCTTATTGGAGGGTTTTTATCATCCACTCATTCTTATTTCTTCAAGGTCAATGAAGGTTTGATGTCACTTCCTGTGATGTAATGTAACTAGGTCTTGTAAAGTGCAGCTGCTGCTACTTATCGGCGTCTCTTGGCACTGTGAGGTTTGGATGAAAGTGGGAGAGGCGAGTTGCAGTTGTATTTGCTGATGTGTTGATGTGTGCAGATCTGAAGGACCCAGTCTCTGTGTGCTGCTCACGTTCGAGGCACTGTATTCGAGTTCTGACGTGGTTATGGTGCCAAAAGCCCACCAACCTTACCCAGTCTGTTACTTGGGATAAGTTCTACCCCACTGGCCCGGATGGAGTACAGAAGTGTGGAGTGGTGCGGCGCCGGGGGTGTATTGTTTATCAGGAGAATGATTGAGCGGTTGCGTTCCTGAGATGCGGTCTGATGGCTGGCCAGTGGTTGTTGTATAGGAGGTGAAAACTGAGAGTTAGGCTTCCTTGGATGGATGCAGAGTGAACTGCCGCCAGACCACCTACAAACAAAGTAATACGAAGAAGCTGTTTATGTGCAGCTAAATGTTGGCCAATACCGTCCTCCAAATATGGTAGAGCATACACAGGGGCAAATTGGGCACGGTTGGGGGGAGCAAGATATCTGGCCTGCTTCTAAGCGTGTAATCTGCGGGACTATCTAGGTGCAGGGAGAAGTGTGCACCCAGCTAAGTAAATGAGTTTGATTGGTCAGGAGTGCAATCTAGGATCAAAATGTGGTCAACACCATCAAAGATCACGAGATGTCAACAGGGGTGTCAAAGGGCAATTGTTGTCAAATGTCGCCAGTCTGTGCCTGTCAATGTCTCCCTTGCCCACTGCCTGCATTGATTATGAGTTCTGCATAAACAAGAGAGAGAGAATAAATGGCTGTGGTGGTCTCTCATTTCAGTAAACTTCAAAATGCAAAGCGAGACATAAAATGGCTTCAGGGAGCGACGGGCGAATGGTTTGAGGAGATACAGCGGAAGAAGTTTCGGAATGACACAGACGTGAGCAGCATGCTCAAACAACCCCTCACACACCGGCTGAAGAAAAAAGAAAGAAATGGTGAGTCAATAGGAGGGCCGAAAAAGCATCTCTAGTGTCAATTGGGCGGGTCTAGAACAAAAGAAAATGAAGGTATGGGGAGAGCTCGCATTTCCCCCCCCCACGCAGGTGCCTCGTGTTACAGGATGGAATGTACCTTCTTATTGTGACGCGCCACACAACAGTTGGCTCCATATTAACAATGATATTTTTGGCAGCGCCACAGGGTTGGTGCAACTAGTCTGCCACACTTCATGAATAGCAATTTTGCTTCTGCAAAGTTGTCAAGGCCACTCCAATCGACCGCAAGGTCTAAGTAATCTGGTCCTTGCAAAGGTCTGGATTCTACCCAAGTGATGATACATATGAGATAGACTGTACTCTGGGGGCACTTTCTAAGAATATTGCAAGCCGCCAAGGAGTTCTGTGACTATATACAGGCCACAGGCCATGTTCCTTTAAAGGTCGCGGAATGTCGCGCTCACTTGCAGTTTCCATCTTCAATACCAAGCGGGCATTTCATTCCTTATGATGCATGGCCACACCACCATCGCCTTTAATTTTTGATCTCTTGTTTGCTCTGATGTATGAGGTATTCCACTTGTTGGAATGTGAAATAAAAGTTGAATCTAGTTGAAAATAAAGATCATATCAATACCAGCTTGCAATGTGTTGCAAACACATATTTAAAGCAGTTTAATACTTTGTGATTTAGAATAAGTGGTAAGGTGCGCTCTCCTGCACTAAACTCATGCAGTGAGAATGTCGCCTTATTCATAAACTGCAAAAGGACAGGGAAACTGAGTTCCATCTGAAATGTTCGTCTGGGCTTTGAGTATTTCAGTGCCCGCTGGAATTCTTCCGAGCGAGCTGTCCTTGCCACTGGCACCAGAGACCGGGGGCTCACATGTGAACTGTAATCAGAATCACAGCATTGGACCGTAATTTGCGGACTACATGACCCCTTACAGTACATTATACGGATATCGTTATACGATCACAGATCAGATCGCAGACGTGACTTGCAATGTTTTAATAAGCAGCATTGTGCTTTAGAGTGATGGATGTGTGCTCCCCTCTGCAGGGTCCCTGCACTGCGCTTGATACGCACATTTCCATAAGCGTCTCCGTATTTCTCAGCTGCCGAGGAAAGGAATCTGAAAAGCCAGTCCTTGCTCCCATTGAGGGTTTCAGGGGCAGTCGGAATTCTGCAGCAAGACTTGCCCTTCCCACATGGTGCGGACTCTGGCAGCAGCCATTGACATCATAAATCAACCGTGATGTCATTGTCTGAACTTACAGTTGGCCGGTAATAAGAACATTACATAGTCATTTGTTGCAGGCTTCCATTTTTCAGAAGGAAATTACACACAGTCCTTTGTACAAATATTGAAGGCATATGCATATTCCAGCTTCCTCAATGGCACTGCAGCTGACCTGCAGGAAAGAGTAATGTGAACGCATAAAGCAGGCGGTTGCGCGCCCTTAATACCATGTGTGTCTCTTTGGTTCCTGTAGTTCATTGGAACTACCTGACAGTTTCCCGCAAATGTCCTCTCTTGACTTCTTTGTGCATATCTACCAAAAACGACGTGTTTGATTCCTAAGAGATGGCAGCCGGCTCCTGACGTCTTAGTGGTATCTTGGGCACCCAGCCATGGTGCCCAAACTGCTGGGCAGATGCCAGGTCCTCGGGAATGTAAGTGCTTCAATTGTAGTCCACAGTATAAAAAGCCATGCACTGGAGACCTCTCCAAACCATGACTAACTCTTATGGTTGCTTGAAACATTATTAAAAAGGGGTAGGGGCTCGACGTCTCCCTCCCTAGACCCACATTATCTTCACGTTCTCAATATGAATTATTTTGCCTGGTCTTTTCTTCACTCTACTTCTGCATTTCCCCTCCCCCTTCTATAGCCCTATGATTTGCCTTTGACTCTATGATCTCAGCTCAAGGGGCCTGCTGTGGTTTTGGCCCTGTGGTATGAATAACGCCCACTCTGCTATCCCCTTTGTGTCTGGGACCAATGGTGGCAGCTTGAAATGCAGTAGACTTGGCGCCAGATGTTCACAGCCAAGGCCATCCCTTGGGTCTTACCCTGCCTTCCTGACCCGTCGGCTCCATGCACACCCCTACTTCCAGCCTGTGTTCCCCTCCCCTTCTCCCTCTTCTCAGTCTCCTAAGAAGGCATGGTCTCCTCATTCCAATAGACGGCTCTGAAGATACATCTCCTTCCCAGGAGCACCAGGGTTGGCTGTAGACATTATCTCCACCCCATGATGGCCCATCCTGCCCTTGCAACTGCACATGGATGTAAATACTGCAAACTCTCATCTTGTAGCTGTCCCAAGGCCCCCCAACTAGACATAGTTATCGTATTTGTCATTACGCCTACACAGCGCAAGATTGACTGGCTCCTCCTCCCCTCCAGGATCATATTCCAGACTGAATGTATACCCTCAGAATTGGGTTGAGCAGAGATGGTTAGAACCCTAGTCACACAGGGGCTTGATCAGCGGTTCTGATTTTTGATAATATCTTGTTAACTGAATCTCAAACTGGTCAGAAAAGGTTGGCCGTACTGTGGGTTTAATAACAGAATTTAGCCAACACGTGTTTTGACCCTCCTGCGTCTTTTTCAAGGTGTGTGGTGGGTATGTGGCATATCGTGTGGGCACATCTGGTTAGTTGTGTACCATCGGCTCTTCTCACTTTAGCATACACATTCAGACACAGCTTTCCCCCCTCTTACTATTTCCCTTTACACTCCTTGACTGTCCTCTCATGGCTGGACTATTGTAATAGCCACAAATCAACTAAGTCAACTGCAATTAAGCCAAAATAAAGCTGTGACTCTTATTCTGTCATGCAAACCCTGGCACCACATCTCACCAGGTCTGAAAGCCCTCAATTTGCTCTCGGTCACAAAAAGAATCCTTGAAAACAATGCTCCCAAGTGCCTGATCCCAGACATAAACACATATGTACGAAGGAGAATGTTGAGATCATCACATGATAACAACGTGACAACAGCTAGACACAAAAGATTGAAACAGAGAGTGGGATTCCAGGCAGTACTAGGCCCAAACATCTGGAATCTCCCTCCACTCCTAAAAACCCAGAACAAGCTCAAAAGTTCCACAAGGACAAACACACACGAGTCTACCCATGCTCTTCCCCCTTGCCCATCACTTAGCTCAGCAGCACTTAAGTGTAATGACTAACACTCCCGCCATACGGCAGAACATAGCTATTATCTCTTCACCTCGAATCTGCCTTTCTTGGCGACACAAAGGTTTTCCTGGCCTTTTTCTTTGTCCACTTGTTTGTTTGCTGCATTACTAGCACCCCAAATGTCCTTAGTCTTCTTCAACAGTAGCAAAAGTGTTACCCCCATTGTGAAATCCACCAGACCAATGTCTATTTGCTACACATAGGAGCTGCCCTTTCCCAGAGAATCTTAAAGCGCCCTTTGAACGCCAGCTTGCCTGCTATTGGCCTACAGCGGATGCCAATGGCACCACCTTCATCTACCTCATTCCCCAAATCTAACGCATCATGCCCCTCATTATGAGTATAGGAGCACACTTTTACCTCTTGATATTGATATTCTATTTCTCTCGCGCCCGCATACAAGTGTTTCAGAGTGCGTAAAACAGGTATGGTATCAAGAGAGACACAGACTCAAAGGTAACAGTTTCCAAATCCTTTATTAAATAAAGTTCTGGGGTTGGTGTAATACCTAACTGGCCCTAACTCTAAAGGGATTATTCCCTCAACTGATATTTCTAAGGGACGTCGATGTCTGAAAGTCCAAAACCAAAATCCGCCTTTGCCTAAACCTATGCTTGCCCTGAGTCTTTGACAACATGTGATAGGAAGTCTCTTTAAAGGAAAAATAGTGGTTCAAAAAGAAATATAAACGTAGGCTGGTTTCAGTTAGTCTTACCAATAGGTGTAGTTCTGCCAGTTCAAAAATAGTTCCACTCAAAAGGGTTGCCCTCGGAACCATCCACGTAGGACTCTTGCAGCAAGTCACTAAGGATCACAATGTCTCATTGTCTTTTCGGGTTCCCTTCTCCAAGCTCTGACTCCTCTGGTTCCAAACAAAAATACACAGTTCATTTCAGGCCCCTCAGGGACCCCTTTCCCAACACTAGGCCTCTCTTTACAAAGTTCAACAATGCCTCTTGCACAGTTCTTGTTAGGCCTCTCAGGGTTCCCTTCCCCAAGTGTAAGCCCCTCTTGTCTTCAAACAAACAAAGTTCTCCTTGTCAGAATGTACCTTTCACTGTACAGTTCTTACAATGGGGTAGTATCAGAGACTTTCAAGAACGCTGGGCTCTTTGCTCCATGCGGCGCAACCACTCTGACCTCTAACCACTCTCCTTATTCTCTGTGCCTTTCACCTTTTTCATTCTGTGCCACTTTCACTCTGTTCTTTTCTCTTTCACTCTGTTCTTTTCCACTTCACTGTACCTCCTACCCGCCTCCTTTTCTGTTGTGCACAATTGCACCCTCTTTTCATCCTGCTGTGCCTCTTAAACACTCCTCTTGTCTTTATCGTTCCTCTGGCACACTCATGTTCCTTTGGTTGTGCACCTTTGCGCCTTACTTTCTCTTTGTTTTGCCTCTTGCATGTTTCCTTTTCAACCTTTGGGTCGATCGCACCCTCTTTTCCTGCTTTCGGGTTACTTGCACCCTCTCCTTGCTTTCTCTCACTTTTACTTTCACTTTTCCGTCTGGTGGGTCACTCGCACCCTTTTTCCTTTTTCTGGTTGCTTGCACCCTCTCTCCTGTTTAGGGTTGCCTGCACCACCACTTTTCGTTATTTTCTTTAAAGTTCATGTTCCTCTTATCTCTCTTTATCTCTTTGCCGCTAGCGCATCTTGCTCTCCGCTCTCTATCTTTGTGCCGCTTGTAAAATTTGTCTGGTTCCACTCCCGCTCCAGCCACCCGCACGCTCCTGAGTTTCTCTCTGCCCTTTCACGAAACTCACCAGGAAGCGCATTGCTGCCAAGCGGGCTCCTCGGGATACACTGCATCGAGGTCAGGGTCTCACCACCTGCCCCTCAGACAGCCTTTGGACTGTCACACATCCCAAGGAAACAAGCATCTCTCTGGACGTGGCCAGCTGTTAGCAGTCTGCCTCACTCCAGCTCTCTGGAGACACAGTTCCTTAGCCATGCTGCAGCCCCTCCAACACACTGGGCCAGCGTCTCGGCATGCTGCTCCCCTCCGGGCTCTCCAGGCTTCTCTTCCTGCCAGCTCCGCGCCTTGGCTCCTCTGTTCCAATCAGCATCCCCAGCTTGCTCAATGCTTCTGGCAGAGCCATACCTTTTATACTGGTGTAAAGAGTCAAGTGGAGTCAGGTGCGAATAGTCACAATAAAGTGTCTGACCCTGCCTGGCTCTATTAATGGGACAGCCTAGTGGTAGGTTGTAGTAGGCCCTGTTCTGCCTCCCAATGCTTTTCCTATGGGTAATCCTCATAGTTCTTGGGTGTATCTTCTTTGTATCAGTACTTGTTGAAAATGGGGATGGGGAGATGGGGTGAGAGTGGAAATACCCCATAAAGGCTGAGAGAGAGTCGGTTGGTGTACAATTAGGAAAGGAGGAATACCATGTCTCGCCCTTGGGTATTCTTCTCCCAATCCCCCATCATCCTCCACTCAGGTGGTCCTCCCTCGCTTGTACACCCCCAGGGTCTTGATTGAAAAGCGATGGCCCTTCCCTGGACACCTAAATGGAAGATCCTGGGGGAGTAGGTGGGCGGATGCCATCAGGTTTCTCACACTCTGCATTACCACACCACCTCACTATAGTTTAGCAGCAAGATGGAGGATGTTCCTCCAGCACTTTGTTGGAAGTATGTCCTCCAATTTAGCCCCAAAATTCAGCATATATTTCACATAGTATTACTGTTCGCAGTAAATCGGCCAAAAAAAACGAGACTCCAGAAATGGGGATTTACACTGCCATACCACTACATGTAATCTTGTGGTAATGCCACGGGACCGAGTTGCTGTAACAGTAAACTATTTTGATGGTAAATTAGTGGATTTACCTCCGATTGAGCACCAAATTCATAATGAGGACCCAATGTCTGCTACAATGGTAAGTGATTATAACCGTGAATAGATAATGTAATCATGATGACATATTGGTTATCGTCCGAGGTGATCTTGATATCAGGTCTTACTCATCCCGCAGTGAAAAGCTGTGGTTGCTGTAACCACCCAGTAAGTCTGAACCGCTCTGTTAGCTTAACTTCTGTAACGCTTTTTGCATTGGGATGCTAACAAAGTAAACATGTGAATAATACCGGTGTCATTTCATAGTCTTCTGCTTACGTAGTCTCTTTCCATCATCAGACATTATAATGCAAGATACGCAAAATTGGATAGTGAAGTTTGCAATATTTTAATAATGAAGAGTTCTGTGGCAAAATCTGTGTAGTACAACATTCTTATACTAGAAGTTAATGTCCTTTTTTGTAATGTTTTGGAATTGGCCAGCATGGTTTACTGCTATCATTCTCCCAGGCATCCCGATTGATGGCAGTGGCCACTGGCCACAGTGACTAGTCTGCACCGTTTCCAGAGCAGTGTAATGCAGTAGGCTCTGCCTGGTCTGAATGTCTGTGCTCACCTCTCACACTCATTTCAGTCCGTTATACCCGTCCAGGACTTTGTAAATCAGATTACCTAGCAATCATAGCTCCTCCTCTGACGCTGAGGAGGAAGGAGGCGGACCAGTGCCTGGGTTGAGACCACGTTTATCCTTCGAGAGAATTCAGGACACGCTTGGCACTTTGTACCAATTTGAAGTGTATTTTAAAGTCAGCATAAACCAGATCAAGATTAATGTGGTGGCCTTTTGGAAGGACAAGCTGTGGGTGGATTTGTGGATTACTGGCCAGGGAAAAGTGCAAAGGAGCTTCCCTGACTAGTCTTCCTATACTGCGGCCACTTGCCCCTCCAAAGTACTACTGCTGACACGGGGGCTAACGAGGCTCAAATGCTCAGAATCCACTCAGATATGATGGCGTTCATCTTCTATATAGGTTTGAGGCTTCTTAATTTTTTATTTGAGTTTGAGATTTTGATTTGTATCGCACTTTTCCGCCTTAAGAGGAGAGCCGGGCAGAAACTATATCTGTATAGTCGCATATTAAGAATTATACAAAGAGGTATGTTTTGAGCTTCTTCCAAAATAGAAAAAAGGAGTCGATTTTTCAGAGATCAAGAGGGAGTGAGTTTGCACAGAAATGTACCTATCACTTTTGTGTACAAAGTGCGATGTAGATGCTACGAGCAGAGGAACGTTGGGATTGTGCTGGACGATAAGGAGTGAGAAGGGTAACAAGATAGTGGGTGCCTGTCCATGGAGGCACGTAAAAATGAGACAAAGGATCTTGAAAGGAATCCTCTGTTGCACTGAAGGGATCTACAGTAAGCGGAAACAGGTGCAGATTTTGTCAGATGAAAAAGAAGTCGTATGGCTGCTTTTTGGGCAACTTGCATATGGGCAATGATAAGTCTCTTTGGATGCCTAATACGCAGTGAAAGAGAAATCATCCAAGGACCTTGGATTTCTTGATAGAGCACAAGTACTATTAGGAAACTGCCCCCGCTAAATTAAGTTAGTGATTAGCAAGGTGCACAGCCTGCACACAAATAAGCATTTTCCATAAATCCTGAAGAAGTGCTGGTTTGGCATGAAACATGTGTACACTGACATTGAACAAACAACTGGGTTACTAGTGCACCAGGAATTGGACTGCCTTGTCCATGTTACAACACTGAAAGAATATACGATTAAAATAACCAATAAGGAACGTGGTGTTTGTTCCCCATTTGAAAACTCTTCTAACGCCGACTGTGTAGCTAGATAATAAATCTCTTCAGCCTCAGTCCTTATCTCGTCAAAGTGAATGGTGATATGTGAGCTGTCGTAACACAAGGCCCCTCTTAGAGCTCCATTACCAGTAGGCAGAGGATGTGGGACTAGCAGTGTTGTGATTTCTGTAAACCATTAGCATGAACCCTTAGCGCTAATTGGGGACGCTTTGCAGTCAGTAAAGTGCTAGTCAGACCCAGAATGCTAATCATTTATTTATGCATTTAGTGTCTAGTAGCTTAAATAAATAAGGCGTAAAAACGTTCAATAACAAATTACACAATCAACATATAAAATCAATCCATTTACAAATCGAATTTTGGAATAAAAGAATATAAATCAATCCATAATGATTTTGAGCAATTATCGGAATGAGCCTCTCCCTGTTGCCTCCCCACCCATCCAGCCCACAAAATCACCCGAACGCCCTCCTCAACCCCCACTTACCCGCTGGGGACCCGCGCTCCTCAGGTTTGTCTGCAATGGAAATGGAAAACAGACTTAGTCCCTTTTGCATATAGTGGGGGCCATCTTTTTTACTTTTTTTCTTTAATTTTTCGTCAGGAGATCGGCTGCACAAGCAGTGCGGATCTCCCAGGGAAAAATAATGAAGGCCATATACACCCCGGATGAACCCCGGTATGCAAATAGCTTTCATGCCCTGCCAGTCGGGCGGTCATGGCTGGTATCGACCCACAGCCCAAGCTCAGGCCCGAGCGAAAGCTCGAACTGGCAGCCGTTACCAGCCCTGTCCGCCCAAATGGCAGGACATGATTGCCACAATCCTCTCTGGGTGCCCCCTGCTCCAACGCCCTTGTCCATGCACTTACCTGTCCTACTGTGCCAGCTCGCTTTTTGGCCTCCTCTTCCTCGCACCTTCTCCAACCTCCTTTACTTAGCAGATGCTTGTCAGCCCAGGCTCTTTTGGCATATCTATCATGTCTTCATGATCATAGTATGATGGCTTCACAGCTTGGGGGAGAAGGGCTGTAAGAGGTGTTACTGGCCCGTACCCTAATTTACACGGAAGTGGGGCGATGTCACCTGTTACAGCTGTTTCCCGTTGGCTGTAAAACCAAATTAGGCTTGGTTAAGTCTCCGTATAAATTAGGGATTTGGAACACACTCATCATATAACTACTCACCCCAGCGTCACTGAATCTGGCTATTTGGTACTGTGCGAAACTACATTGTCCTGTCAAGCGCAGTCTGCCTAGATGATTTTGGAACTCCAGAAATGCGTCTTGGTTTCAGAATGTCGGCAAGAACTTTTCTAGGCTTTGATGTAAACCATGTGTAACTCAGTTCAGCACAGTTCTACCCACACGGAAGATCATACTTAAAAGAATGCTTTGTCTGTGGTTAAAGTGTTAAATATTTGAAAAAGAAAAACCTGCTTCTTTTCTATGTACAGCCAGAAGGGCCCACTGGTTATTATGTAATTTCTTGAGAAAATTCCAGCTTTGAGGGCAAGGGCCATGTTACGTAAACTGCGCTGGCCGATTCTCATTAAGAATACTGTGCAAAATGTTTTGCATTTGTGCATTAATTCGCTCCTGTAGTGTGAAATTGCACAGGGCAATGTAGCACTGGTTGGTGGTAAATTGCACCCGTGTGTATGGGAGTTTTGTTTCGTAAATGGCTCTCTTCGACTGCACATTAGAAATGAAAGAAAAGAGCAAAAAATGCACCTGATAGTGGAACATGTCACCGGGCAAGTTCATCCTCAATCCTGTGCAATATTGCACTCTGTAATTTAGCAACACCAGGGCAAACCTTTGAAACAAATTACAAAAAGACACTGTAGGACACCCTTCTTTATTGGACCTTCCTAGTGCAGCTTACGAAATTCGGCGCCAGAATCCTGTTTATTGAATTCGGTTCCCTGACGGGGAAGGCCCCACTATGCACATTCACATGCTCTTGCCATACAGAAACACCAGTCGACCTTATATTAATGCTACGCTACTTGATATTTGTCTAGCACCTTAATGCCATTGCTAAGGCTCAGAGGCGTTTCTAGGGAGGGCTGAAGGGGCTATAGTCCCCGGATAAAAGCTCAGGGGCTACAACCAAAAGGGTAGATAGCCCCAAGTCCCGACAGTCCTGACATTAGCCTAGCCCCGGATCTTTTCCAGACCTAGCAACACCCCTGCTAAGGCTTCAAAATAAATTCTCTTAAATGTAAAAAATATATTGTTAATCAATAACTATTAGTATAAATCAATAAAGTATCCCTTCTCATACCTCATCCTCCAGACAGGTTGCAGTAGAAGAATGGTACATTGTTGAAGTTCCAGGTTCCGCCTATATAACAGTAATTGTAATAATAAAGATGTAACATCCACAACAAAAAATGTACATGTAAAAGATGGTTGATATTGACAAAGAAGCATACAAGCCAGTTTGTATCAATAATCAATATGTTTTAAGTTGAACTTTAACAAGTACATATTTTGAATAGTCGCATCTGAAGAAATATTCTAAAAATAATTACTTGAAAGTTGACTCCGGAATAGAAGTTGATATAGCATCACGGTCCTTTATTCAATGTATATATTCCCATTGTTCAATAGAAAATGGACATTAGTATTATAATTTAGACCACATCATAAATGATAATAAAAGGTTTGTGTGCAAGTTGCTTGCCCTCACCATTAGGATGTTGGACAAAACTCAGTACATCGTGTCACAAAGGAAACTTGTGTAATAAAATATCAATGGAAATATTCCCCAAAAACTGAAAACTGTTCATTATGTTACTTGTTCAAAGACTATTTCAATATATTGAGTGGTCATTTTAAAGACATATTATACAGGCACATTTAGAAAATGGTAAAATAAAAAATTCAGCGTCCACTATTCACCTGGATCAGCTAGTGCTGAAATTCTGTTGGAACTGCATTGGAAAGTAATTTGCGAAGGAATTTGGGGTGACGCTATTTAGCGTACTGTGATTGTTCGTACATATCTTCTGAGAAGTGCATGCTGCAGACTCAGAATTGATTGACCCTCACATTACCCAAGACATCCTTGGCTCTGCTTTCAATTCTGTACACTGGAAATCCGCAGCTCAAGTGCCATTTTCTTATTAAATGTAAATCCTTGGAAATACCTGCAGGACTGTACCCTGACTTTTAGCATGGCTGCTATTAGTGCAACCCAAAACGATGCAAAAAGGCATTGTTGGATTGTCCCTATGATCTGTCTAAGAAATATAAATAAATATTACTAATAAAAAAGCATTACAGTGAGTAAATAAAACATCATATTCCTTTCATAATAAAAGAAATATACTTAATAAAAAAATTGCACCTAAAGCAAACATGCATTGAAAACATGCACTACAAAAGATTACATTTGGAAACAATACTCTGTAATTTTATGTGCTAATTACAGAGATAAAAAAGTGTAGGAACTTTGATATTGGTGTAGACGTTTTGAATTGAAAACATTTGAATAGGGTGTACATTGAGTATAAAGCAATAGAAAGTGGCCTAGCAGAGAACGGTGACACTACAGAAAACAATAGTAAAAGTTGACTAACCATTTCTTAGAAGAACAGATGAGCCCACTCAGCAAACAAGGTAAAAAGTGGAGAGCTGGCGATATCCGTTGTCGATCACGCAGATGTTTTCTTGTTAACTCCCACAGTGTTTATGAAGGATTACAGAAGTGGGTGTGTATGTGAATATCTGACATGCTCGTTCACACCCACCAGGCCTCTATGACAATGTTTGACCTCCTCAGTAGCGAAAGTTAAGCCCACTTGTGAGCGCATGCCCACAGGTGCAAACTGTAATTGATGGCAGAGGGGGATGGATGTGGATGAGGCACGCACAATAGGCCCAGGACACAGACATATGTTGATTGCAGGGACAGGGTATTCAAGGGGTAGTCTGGAGACACCAGGTCTGGGATGGCCAGGTGGATATGGGTGCCCATGCTAAAGCACCCTTTGTGGTGTACATGCTATTCGGCACCTGAAGCTCACCCATCCTCCCAGCCCCCTTGCGAGCACACGCCAACAGGTGCAAATTGTCAGTGATAGCGAAGGGGGGATGAATGTGGATGAGGCAAGCACAATAGGCCCTGAACACAGTCAAAGGACACAGCCATATGTTGATTTCAGGGACGGGGTCTTCAAAGGGGAGTCTGGAGACACCAGGTCTCCGGTGGACATGTGGATAAGGGTCCCCATGAGAAAGAACCCTTTGTAGTGTCCATGTTATTCGGCACGTTGAACGTTCCCATCCTCCCAGCACCCTTGCGACCACACGCCCACAGGTGCGAGCAGCCATTAATAGCAGAGGGGGGATGGATGTGGATGAGGAGATCGCGATACGCCAGTAAATGTGTTAATGCACACCAATCTTTTACAATACTCTTAGATGTTTGGACGTGTTGTAGACTTACAAAAAATGTTGAACAACTGCTCAGATTAACTATTTCTTTTAATGTTTTGTTTAGTTTGGTAAAGTGGATGGCAATGACACTACAAATGATACTGCTGCGGTCTGTATAAATCGACAGTATTGTCCGTGGTCACTGGGGAATTCATCATGAATGGCTCGAACCACACAGGCAGGTGTTACTCATCGAACGCAAAATCCCAGTCTTCCTTGAATTCACCATGTAAAGGCACGATATGCCACAAGTGTCTACCACCTGTGTAAGAGATACAGAAATAGTTTATTTGAATGAACCAAATAATGGCATTTTTTTTGTTTGCACTACATTGTAAAATGTAAGGCATTGTTATGGTTTAAAATGTACCTTTTCATGCAAAGTACTGACCGTAATTGTGATTTCAAGTAGGGATCAATTAGAAATGTGAACGCACATTCCAGAAAAAACAGTTTGGGAGATACTTCCAAGTGAAAGAAACGTAATTGTTCGGACGATAAATCTAAAGAGGAACACTTTGGTTTAAGATTAGAATGAGTAATTTATTCAATTTTCAGAAAAATTCTTTCGTCAGTGATCCATCGGAGTTATATTGATGCAGGAGAACAACATATTATGTTAGCAGTCTCGTTCCTCAAACACATAACATATATACTTGTTACTTGGATTACAAGGGCGAACTGTAGCTCGAAGTTCGTGCATAAGGACCCACATCCTTTGCAAAACACAGATCTTGTAAGGCATTCGACCCTTAAGCCATGCAGCTCATTAACGCATAGCGGTGGTGTCTTCTTCGGCAATGTTGGCCAAGCAGCCAGAGTTTTCTCTGCAACAGCAGTTCTCCACCGGACAAGGCTTAAGCTCACAACGATGGCAGGCACACCAGGTGGAAACATGTTCCATGCGATTGGGTTCAGGCTCCGGTGATTGATCCTCATGACTTTCATCTGATTCCACATCGTTTCGACTTTTTTCTCTTTCAAGGATTTCCTCTTCTGAATATTCAGGCTCGTACAAGTAGGGCTGAATTGTTGCCAAAGTTACTGAATAGTGAAGACACGCAGAATCAACAGTGAGCTAAATAAAAATATTTTTTTGTTTATATACATTAAAGAAAAGAGGTTTCCCATTAACATTGAATGTTAAAGAAAGACAAGCGCAGAAACAGCCATGTTACAAAAACACATAGTGAAAAAACAAGATTAATAGGCTTAAACTATGATAGTTTGCAAGGACACATGTTTAAATATGATTTGGTAAAGACATTTGTCCAAAATATAAGAAATGAAAAGTGACCACTGAGTTAATTCATTTTGTGCAGTATAAGTACTAGTTCTCAATGTGTCATACTTAGCCGATAGCTGAACAGGGAAGCTCGAAATGAAATACACTGCCACGATGGAAAAAGAAACTCCAATGTTGTGTGATCAGAAAGGGTTTGTTTACACTTGTCAAGGAACGAGCCGCCTTGGCATTTCCATGAAGACATATAAATAGATTGCGCACAGAGTACGTTGACATAAGACATGCATTGGCATTGTGAAATGGGGCGTGAGCATCCAGTGATGTCAGAGTAAGTGATGGGTGACATGAATTAGTGCTGCGAGGGCACTTGAATTTAGGGTGATGGAACAACGGATAAGATTAGCACAAGATGGCGTTACCCGACCCGTCGGTTTATGCAAGTGTTAAAGTGACAAAAACTCGGGTAAGTTACATTGGAATTCTTTTTAAGACTGATTGATGTATAATCTAAAATAGATTGGGCTTAGGCTGCGATTCTGGAGAGCCATTTGGGGAGATAGAGCAGTGTCTTGGGCGTTTCCTCAATGGTGTTATGGTAGTATTCATCCCACCAATCTATGTCACAAACTGTAAGTCCTTGAGAATGTCAGAGGTGGCGGCATCACTCGGGTGCCGTGGGCTTGACGTTGGATAGGATAGGGCCTTTCCTCTAAGCTTTTTCGCGGAGCCGGCATGTGAGCTGGCTGTTGGAGCTCTGTGGCGGAATCATACGGGACCCGCCCACCCTTCGTGCCCGCTGGTTAGAAAGCTCCTTTCCAAGCCTCATGGCTTGGCCGGGGGGGGTTGGGTGGTCGTGGCCGTGGCTTGTGAGGTAAGGCCTAAACACATGTGAGTGGAAAGCTTGTGTCACTGCTTTGTGTCTGCTTTGCCCTGCACCCGCGAGTTCCCTCCTCCATCGGAGGACTGCAGTCTAAGCTATGTAGCTAGCCGAGAAGGGTGGGGCTGGGAGTAGCCCATCACTGAAGATTGGTGCAAGTGGTTCTCTACCCATGGATAATAAGGTTGAATCTGATATATTGAATTCAACAAATGTAACTTCTCTTTCAGCTATGTCCACACAGTGTGTGTCCCCTCTTCGCAATGGCCTATCCTTATGGCCAGTATTGCTAAAGAGCTTTTATTATGTACCAGCCCACTTGACTTGGGCTTACTGGTTGACTCACTGAATGATTGGGTAGCAGATCTACGTCAATCTAGTATGAATATTGTTTTACAGACTAAAGGGCATAGCAGTTCTGCTGTTTGGCCACAAGTGTTGAAGCTGGATAAATCTTGCCTTGTCAAGTCAGCATGAAAAAGGAACTGAGAGACCAAGCTTCACAAACTGTCCATCTTATTGAGGATTCTCCAGTTTCTTAGGGGTTAACATCGGCAGTCAAGGAGAGGGTGAAAACATCCAGGACTGAAACTAAAGGGTTAAGACGAGAAATTCCTCCCGCATAATCGACTATCCCTGCTGATGACAAAGCAGTTAAACCGCCTATAGAAGTGAATGTCAACTTTAAAAGGGTAGCTTGCGAAGCCTACATCCAAGGAAATCACAGATGCCAATAATTCAAGCCAATAGTTCCCGGGACTTCATTATGGATGACAGGAACTTGATCATTACTAACATTCCGAAGGCTGAGTCAAGACAAGCATTACGCTATAAGGTCCTTGCTTGGTTTTGACAGCAGACAGGACCTGGCGTAGTCAGACTGTCGGATTTGAAGATCACGCGTAGACTGGGCTTGGATGACTGGTGTACACAAACCAACAGTGACTGCATTTTAGTGGGTTGTGGGAGCAGTTCCTTACCTGCCTTTTTAAGGAAATGCAAATATCTTCCCAGAGGTTCTTCTGTGTGTAACTTGATAACTTGATGTGTATTCCGGTGTTGTGTTTTCATTCCTGTATACGCCATTTTCTCTAGGGGTGCTATATGACATATCATTCATATGTTGATAGTTGTCATTTTTACGTTTTATGTTGTATGTACTGTATGCGCCCTCACACCTCCGGGTTTATGGTGCGCTATATAAATGCAATAAAGTAAAGTAAAGATGCCTGATCAATTGGCCCAATACAATTTCTGACCAAACTACCCATTTAACACTGGCGTCCATTTGAATCATACGAAGCAACCCCCAAATGGTAAATATTTAAATATTCATTTTGACATGGTTGATTAGAAATGTACCTTGCAATTACATTTCAAACACTTGACACGTAATGTCCAATTTTTCACAGTGGGTACAACTCTAATATCAGCTGCAGAACAGTTCATATCTTTAATTCTTGGCATCCTGGTGGAGGCTTGGCTACAAATTAGACTGCCCATGTTGCAAAGCCGACTCAAGTGTACTTAAGATATTTTTCTAATAGTCTAGCAGTATAAGTTGGACTTTCATAAGAACATCTTTGATTTCTTTTCGTTTAATTACAGTATTGAGTCCACAAAACACATGGCCCAATTGACGCATTAGAAGACTTCTCCACAGAGGGGCACATTTATTCTTCTCCTTTTTGTAGTGTGAACAATTTCAAGAAATAGTCTCTTTTGTACTGTGAAATTAATGGTTTTGGTACTCTTTTTCTAAATGTCAATCACAAATGCATTGCTTCTTTTCATAAACATTTTTTGATATGTTTTCTTAAAAAAATACATATACATTGATCCTGTTTTTGCAAGGTATTCATTTTACTAGGTTTTTATTTTGATTACAACGCATCGTGTCTGCCTAGGAGACTTCTGGAGGGTGCAGCGCACTACGTATCAAAGAGCTGTTTCAAAAGCAAATCCAAGATGAGGCCAACATTGCATAGTGCTTTTAAAGCCACAGAAACAACATTTCCAATAACTGAATGAAGAGATGCTACTTACTACAAGGTTAAAGATCCATGTAGGGGCATGGCCAGCTGAGCGTCACATCAGATGTGCTCGATGGAGACTTTGTAAACGGCCCAGTGATGTCGTTTCTCTGCCACTCTGTTCCCGCTAGATCTCCCCAATATGGGCCCCCATGTTGCTGGAACTTTCCCCCGCTTATGCTCTGGCCCGGATCAAGGCCAATGAGCCCTACCACCGAACATCGGGCGGTCGAGTCGGACTCTTCTGGCAAAGCAAGATGGCGCCAGTGATGGCATTCGGAGCGAGAAGGAAGCTCTTTTGATTCGTGTTGCACTACTTTGCGCTCCCAACCCGCCAGCGCTGTTTTGCTGGTCCCCCCCATACATGGTGATGCCCAGGGGACAAGACTGAGGACTCGTTGGACTAATACCTGTGCCCTATGGCCTCACTCGCCCGTTGTGGGGCAGACGCAATGTTACCTCCTTGGCACTGTTCCACCGCCCAGCTGGGCCTCCTTAGCAACAGTCCAAGCATGGTCTCTCCCTCCTGTGACAGACCCCCCTACTTTGTTCCCTCTTTTCTACTCTGCCTGCCCGGGGTACACTCCTCTGTCTGAAAGGATGTCCATAAAAACGTCCAAATGTAGCAAGTAGGGTGTTGCCCTTGCACTGATTCACACCCAGGCCCAGGTCAAGGACAGGAAACTGGACCTTTCTATCATCGCCCATGTGCATGCAAAGGTGGCTACGGACCCTGTGCGCTCTATCCCGAACACCAGGGCTGATTTACAGTTGTTGCTAGTGGATGTCAAAATGGAGGTTAAGAAGGAGATTCTGGAAGCATTTGGGGAGCTGATTCCAAAGCTAGCTGATGTTTACAAGAAGGTGGTTGGCACTGATTCTCGTATTGACGACCTAGAGAACATGGACAGCAAATCGGCCCATGAACTCTCCCAGTTGACCAACAGAGTGGAGGAGCTTGAATCACGCTATGCTTCATTGCAGTTAAAACAGGGGGATTTGGTGAACAAGTCTAGGAGGAATAATATCCACATGAGAGGGGTCCTGGTGCACATTCTGGGCGCTGACTCGAAGCCCTACATTCTTGACCTATTTCGATACCTCCTACATTGGCTTGACGACCGTGGCTTGGAGCTTGTGCTACTAGGTGTTAAAGAAATGGGTGGGATGGATCTCACTTGATGACTTTATGCTTGCTTGTCATGGGGTGGATCTGCAGTTTTTTTGTCTCACTGGCTGGTTTGGCTGAACGATTTAAAATAGTGTCCCTCAATATGTAGGGGCTTAACTCTCCAGTCAAGGATGTCCATGTTGGGTAGGTTCCAGACATCCGAGGCCCATGTGTGTATTCTTCAGGAGACTCCTCTGCTGCGCCAGGATGAAAGTAGCCTACGTAGAAGGTAGTTTCCAATGCAGTACTTTGCTTCAGCCGCGGTTAAGAGGAGGGGTGTGGAGATTTTGCTCACTAAGGATACCCCATTTGTTGTTGGTAGGATCCTGTGGAATCCTAATGGTTGGTTCTTTCTCCAGAAGGGCACCCTATTTAGCCACCTTGTGACTATGGTTTCTCTGTACCTCCCCAATGAGAATCAGTTTTTGCATTCCCACTTCCCACACTTGTGTCCTTCGCTGAGGAGAAATTGTTAATCTGTGAGGATTTTAATCTGATTCCAGATTCTGCGCTGGATAGGACATTTGCCGCTCCATAGCAGACTATAGGAGCAGCCCGGCCTTGTTGATGGTCTTGCGTTAACTGGGCTTGGTGGATGCCTGGAGGCTCCACCATGGGCACAGGGAATATTAGTTCTATTCACATGTACACAAGCGCTGTTCTCACATTGACCTTGTACTGCTTTTGCCTTCTTTGTTACGTTATGTTTCAGACTCCAAGATCGGCGTAGGGCTGTTTTCAGATCACTCTATGATTTTGCTGGGATTGAGGGTTGATGGACAATGGCCGTTGCCCATCTGCGCCTGGAAGCTTTATGATCCACTTGCTTCAGGATGTGGTAATCTGTGCTGATATTACTGCTGCTATAGATCGGTACTTTGCTGAAAAAGACAGCTAAGGGTCATCCCCGGGTATCCTGTGGGATGTGATGATGGTAGTCCTGCGTGGGAAGTTTATCAGCCGCACCGTGGCCTGCTTTAAGGATCTTGGCTAGAATGGATCTCAAATCCCAAGTACGCAATTGTGAGAAGGCCCATGTGCAGACACGCTCGATGAAGGCCCTCAGGGAATTAAGTTTGGCAAGGGCTAATTTGAAGGCAGTGATGGCATCTGACCTGGCCAATTCTCTGTTGCGTACAAAGCAGTATTACTATACTCAAGACAAGGCTGATAGGCTGCTGGCCTGTAAGCTCATGAAACTGAAAACTCGTAATTATGTCACTGTCATCAGGAACAGGGATGATATTCTTCAGTTTACTGATGCCGCAAAACCTGAGGGATTTCCGACTTCCATGACGGTTGCATTGGCAACTCTTGCTAGCTTGTGTCATGGAGCCTAGCGTTATGCAAGCCTCCTATTATTATGATCTGAACCATTATATACTATCTGTCTTATTTTAAATTGGTGTTTTCAATATTTGTAGCTAAGCTTGTTTTGTCTTTGAGTTTAGACAGTCTGCATTTGTGATTTGTGTCAAACTTTTTGAGATGTTTTAGATCTATAAGAGCTTAATAGTATTGGAAATGGACTTTGCTTCGTGCATTTGAATACTGACAGACCGTGAGAGCGCACTGCATTCCGTTATACGGATTTGCCTACACATCATTTCGTGGCACATATTGTTGTGGCAACATCAGTAGAGCCTCGGGCCCTAATTTAGACCTATTTACGGCTGTGTCGGTGGTCGGCTGGGGTTGCCGTCTGGAGGTTGTGTGAAACCTCAAGTCCTTGGGTATGTTTTAGTTGGTAAGTGGCTAGACTATGTGGGGATAGTTTCTAACATCACAGATGGCCAGTAAGGAGTATGTATTCCAGGATGGCACTATTAGATATGAGGAAAAACCAGGTCTAATTACTCTTCGAACACTAAATCAAATGACCTGGGGATAGAGAAAAGCTATTGTAACACTCCCAGAGAACCTGAGCACCCACCCCGCGTGATGGTGAAAGCTGCATTGGTTAACGTAAGGTCTGTGGTTCTTCATGCAACGGAAATTCACGATTATATAGAGGAAAATCTGTTACACTAATGAGGCATTTCATGTGATGTATCATGTTGTGGTCCCAGAGGGGTTTTTAATTCAACATGTTAATTTGACCATGAAGAGGGGAAGGAGTTATAGCCCTGATATACTGATACAGTTTGAGGGTATTCCACTTGGATCCCTTTAATTGGGGTGGGACATTTGATAGTTTGGCTTTTGCCAACTCGGTCAGTTAGGATATTGTTGGGATATAAGCCCCCAGTACCTGGTAAGTCCTTTTTGGAAAAGCTGGACTTATTTCTCTCAACTATTGATATAAAACAGAACAAACTGATCTGTGTTGGTGACTTCAACATATAGCTGGATGACCTATCAGCCCCAGACTCCATGGAGTTTGGGGAAATATTGAATAGCCATAGTCTGAGGCCACTTGATGTGACTCCTCCCCACATCCAGGGCCATTGTCCTGCTTGAGACCATGCCTGACTCCTGGTCCGACCATTCTGTTCGATTGTATTCCCACACTTCTAGCAAGGCAAGGGAAAACACTTCCAATTCAAGAGGGGTGGTAGTAGGAACTATGTGTTCACTTGTAACAATCTTGATGCTCACGTATTAAGCTCCATCTGCACCTAGATGCAGTTCATTCTGCTTAGTATGCGTGCTATAAATCAATCAATCAATCAGTATTTGTTGCCTGCCGAGAGGCCTAAATATGGGGTGCAGGACACCTATCTGGATCTGCACAGGCTTCCTCGGCTCTCTCAGGTGTTTGGGACCGACTTGAGCTTCCGATCAAGGAGGACAAGACGGACTGCGATAGCCTCCCTTCTCAACCATAATGCTCTGGGTCCGGATGGTTTTACGCTGGCTTTTCATAAAACACTTAAAGCTAGTCTCTGGGGCACATTGACAACCCTTTTTAATTCTTTCTTTTATTCCGGCAGGGTTTTGGGGTCCATGGAGGAATCTCTACTGACACTCACTCTGAAGCCTGGGAAGGAGACCTCTCATTGAGGCTCCTACCATCAGATATCCCTTCTCAGTACAGATGCAATGATTTTCCCAAAGATCTTGGCCTCTAGATTGATGGAAGCACTCCCCTCTTTGAGCCACCTGGACAGACAGGTGTGATACTTGACTGTAGCACGCATGTCAATATCAGACGTGTTGTTATTAATGTACTGGAGATTGCTCGGCGGAGTGTGACCACAATATCCTTGCTGGCGCTGGATGCCAATAAGGTGTTTGATAAGGTGAACTTGGCGGTTCATCCACGCGTTCAGATTTGGCCCTAATTTTATGTGGCTGGTCATGGCCTACCACAATTCTTTGAAGATTAGGATCTGTCTTGGTGATAACTATTCACAACCCATACCGATCACTACGGACACGCAACAGGGCTGTCCTCTATCTCCTTTGATATGGACCTTGATCATCTAGCCCGTAGCATGCTGTGCTTGGTCCAATCCGAATATTGATGGCATCACTATAGATGGGACTGAACACAAGTTGGCTTTCTATGTTGATGATGTCTTACTTACTATGTCTCACTCTTCTTGCTCCTGGTCCTTATGCCCGAATTTGCTCTGTTTGAACAAGTTTCAGGCCACCTTATTAATTATGATACATCTATGGGACTGGCCATTTCGGAATCTGGTGAAACTCTGTCTGAGGTCTGGAAGTGATTCCCTATTCATTGGATTGATAGCTCTATGGATTATCTGTGAATCAAGTTGATGGCACACCATGATGACCTATGCCGGGTCAACTTTCCGCCCTTCTTTAAGCCCCTTTCCTCAGACTACTTTGAAAATTGATAACTGATAACTAAAGTCTTTTTTTTTTTTTAAAAAAGACCCATTAGGGGAACAGAACGAAGAGCCCAACCTAAGGCTCTAAGACAAAGCCGTATTGATCTCAGTCAATCTGAAAGTCTGGTGCATTTAAGGGGAACATTCAGGCCATATGAAAGACGATGGCAAAGCCCAGAAGGGGCAGCAGACCTGGAGTCACAGGATGTTTTCCTTGCTGCTTCCTGTCGGAGCACAGAGACCACTACTTTGTACAAAGTGGCAACTTTGCAACCCCGAACCTGATCCAAGGGTCCAGATCCTGTGAAAGGTCTAGAAATGACCTGAGTAAGGAACACTGAGAAATCCTGTCATGTGGTGACCTGACCAAGTGACTGATGAAAACCAGGTTGTGAGGAGATCTAACAAACTGAATGCTGAGAAATTAGGTTGTCGAGACACCAAATCGTGAGTATTGACGACCAGTTTATAACAGACCTGATTCAATGAACTCTCAAATCCTCTCAAAATCCTAGAGAGACCTAAAGCAGGTGAATGCTGAAAACATGGTCAAGGAGAGACGTAACTAAATGAATGCTGTGTAATAAAGGTTATGGTGAGACCCAACCAAGTGAATTCCTAATGGAAGGCTGCAGAGAAACCTAACCAAGTGAATGCCAAGGATCAGGTCATGGGGAGACTTGACCCAGGGTACCCTGAGAACCAGGTCATGGAGGGATCTAACCAAGTGAATGCTGGGGGCCAGACCATGGGGAGACCTGATCCAGTAAAATCTGAGCATCCAGGTCATGGAGAGACCTAAGCCAATGAATGTTGACCAAGGTTATGAATAGACCTGAACACCAAAACGATTGGTCCTGAATCCCAAAGTCTAGGAGAGACCTGTCTGGTAAAGTGAGGTACTGGAAATTGGCAATACACCCAACCATGCAGCAAAGAGTGTGACGCATACAAGGTGGAAGACAGAGAAGTTGAGGTGAAGACAAAATAAGTCTGGGAAGCTAATGTAAGGGTGCAGAAGGAGACTGGCACACAGGTGGTATGGCTATAGTTATAGACTTTTATTAGTCAAGAAAATAAAGAGAAAACCTAACTTTCCCTAACTCTAGGAGGGGGTTTTCCTGCCTCAACCAAAACAATAACGGTTCTGTCAGAATGTCATTGTAAATCAATAGTCCACTGTTCTGTGTCAAAAACCTTACGTCTGTCTCTTACACTTAAAGCTGAACTAGAGATAAAGTAGACCTTCTCAGATTTAGTTACCAGGAGAATGGCTCCCCTTCTCCTGGTGTCTTGATCTGCCAGTTCAGCTCAAACAGGGGGAATGACACCCTTGCCCTGGTCTTGGTTACAAGGAGAATGACTCCCTTCTCATGGTATCTTGTTTTTGAAGTTAGCTACAATCGGGGGTATTTACTTCCTTCCCCTGCTCTCTTTTCACTTGGTTGCACAATTCAATACCACCAGGGGGAATTACTCCCTTTCCCTGGCCTTTCTTTTACTTTGGTTTCACAGTTCAATGCTACAAGGGGCAATGACTCCCTTCCCCTAGCTTTTACTTTGCTTTCACTATTCAACACGTTTAGTCTTTGGTTTGGCCAAGATAATGCCTCCCTTCTCTTGGCCAGGTGCTTTATATAGCCTGGGAGAATAACTCCCTTCCCCAGGCTCTGGGGCCCTGACTCCTGGGTTAGGGCTACCAGGATAATGACTCGCTTCTCCTGGTATTTTGTTATGCGCTCCTCACAATGAGGGGGAATGACTCTATTCCCCTGTTCTTCCTCTGATTTGGTTGTATAATTGGATTTCACTGTACCAAATGTTAGGAAGGTCCACAACCCTGACTTCTCTTCTTTTATGATTTGCCTTACTTGGTATAACTCTCTACCAAGTACTGCAACAAGGGAGATGACTTTTCTCCCTCTCTACTTGTGGGTTCCAGACCCTGGTCTCTCTTCTTCTTTGGTTCAGCAGACTTGGTTCACTAACCTGCCAAGTACTGCCCCAAGAAAGAACATTTGTATCTTTCTGTCAATTTCAGTGCCGATTATTCGCTTCCCACACCTTCACGCCCGCACTGGTCTCCGCCACATTCTCGGTACCTTGTTAGCGTCAGGAAAGCTAGTCCGGTTCTTCCAAGGGTCTTCTCTTCTTCCACCAGATCGCTCTGGACTTCCTGGCATCACTGGTTTTTGCCCTGCGTTGACTTCTTCCGGTCTCAGGTTGGATGGTATGTGTGCCGTTATGTGACCACTCGATCTGTCTCCTCGAGGCTGCTGTTCTTCAGCTTCCAAACACTTCCCTGGTCTTCAAACCACCTGGGCAAGGAGTACCGCCGCCTCTCTTCAGGCTCGGGAAGCAGACTACCTTCTGCTGCTTTGCCTTCTCATTTCCTTCTTATCTCCCGGGCTCAACCGTCCTTGATGCTGGTTGGCTGTACCTCTTCATGTCTTCTTTTATGGAGTCCCTTGTCGGTTTTTAGCTGTTCCATAAAACTCCACTGAAAACTTCCCCAAGGAGTACTTGGTTGCTACAGTTCTAGTAAGCACTATTTTTTTTTTTTATTGGCATTTCCAAATTTTACACAATTTAACACAAAACAAATGAAAAGCAAACAGCAATGACCCCAACCTCACCATAGTGCCCCCTTGCCTCCCCTGACTTACTGACATACCATTCTTATGTTTCCAGGTATCCCCCACCTGATTGAGGAATGTCCCGTCCTCTACATTATGTCCAATAGTCTCAAGTTCTGAGGACACCATTGTAACATATAGTCACCTCTAAGGTATTCAATTACTGTCCTACAATCTGTCTGAAATGTACTGGCATTCCGTTGTATTCTACACGTAACCCATTCCATTGCCAGTGTTCCCCACAGTTTTTGTATCCATTCAACATTAGTGGGTGGAGATTTTTGCTTCCATTTTTTAGCAATTACTAACCAAGCTGAAACTAACAATATCACAAAAGCTTTACGTTGTGGTCTCAAAGGGATCTGTTTCTCAGGGTTGAACATACCACACATCCATTCCCGGACTGTATACGTTGCTAAACCATACACCATCAATTGTATCCGTCTAGTTACTTCTACCCAGAAAGGCTTCAATACAGGACAATCCCACCAAATATGACTCCAATCCCCCCTTCCTGAGCATCCCCTCCAACATTTTTGTGTAGTGGTAGGAAACATGTTATGTAATCTTTCTGGTGTGTAGTGCCATTGCACCATTACTTTGTACCACGATTCCCTGTTTTGGATAGATCTCGTAAACTTTTGAATATTTGTCCAGAGGTTTTACCAATATGATTCCAGGATTTTCTCCCTCAAGTTTCTTTCCCAATTCTGTATGTAAAACCAATTACGATCTGATTTTAGATCCACTAAAATTGTATAAAATGGGCACACTAATTGTTTGTCCCATCTATGTGTTGTAATAAAAACCTTGAAAGGTGTCAAGTCCCTCTGAGATGCTTTTTTAATTTCTGATTGTTTCAGCCAATGAAGTAGCTGATAATATTCCATTCTATCTAACCGATGTACTTTTTGCAGTCTTCAAAGGTTCTTACCTCTCCTTCTATTAGCATATCTTCCACTTTCCTGCAATCTACTTCCTTCCATTTCTTGGAGGAGCCCTGTACCATCCCGGATGTGAACTGTGGGTTCCTAAATAACAGGGTAAATGGGGACGGCCGTGTAGAACGATGTCCTTGCCTCAGCAGACGATCCCAGATATCACACATCACTGATAATACCCTACTCGTATTAGCACTCCGGGGTCTATCCTGTTTATTTAACCACAGTAATCCCTCGAGAGGGGTCCCTGCAACTGCCCTATCCATTTTAGCCCACGGTTTAGTCAGATCGCCAGACAGCCATTCCCTTATCACCCATAGATGGGTCGCCTCATAATATTTGGATGCATTGGGGGGTCCCAACCCCCCTTCTGCCTAGAAGCCATCAGTCTTTCTAAGGCTACACTCATCGTTTGTTCTGCCAAATAAAGCGAGATATAATCTTGTTAATATTCTCAAAGAATGACCTTGGTAACCAAACCGGGAGTGTCTGAAAATAATACAAAAGTCTGGGCAACGTAACCATTTTTACCGTGGCTATCCTACCCAGCCACAATATACGCAAAGGGTCCATTTGTTTAAATCCATTATCTTTTTCATTAATGCTGGGTAATTTGCTTCATATACATTTGATATTAAATTGGTTATTTGCACATTTCCAGATACCCAATAGCATTCTTGGCCATCTAAAAGGTGACTCCAACAACAAATCTTCACCGATTCTCCATCAGCCCTATGCTTAGTACCTCTGATTTAGCCATATTTATCTTCACCCCCGCTACTTTTTCCATCTTTAATAGTTCCTCACTTAATGCCCGAATAGAGGTTGCAGGCTCAGTCAGATTCAACATCATGTCATCAGCAAATGCAGTGATTTTATACTCTGTCGCACTGAGCCTTATGCCCCAATTCTGTCTTATTGTAGCTAACAAGGGTTCCAAGTATATAGCATAAAGAAGTGGGGACAGTGGGCATCCCTGTCCCATCCCTCTTGTAATCTGAATTGTTTCTGATAAATGTGAATTGATAAGCAGCCAAATGGAGGGGTTCGCATAATTGTCGAATCCCATATGTTCCATAGCCCCAAATAAAAACCGCCACTCAACAAGGTCAAAAACTTTTTCTGCGTCAAGCAAGACCATTATTGCTGGGACCTGCCGAATGGTGGACTTTTCTATTAAGTGCGTGAGCTTCCTAGTATTATCCCCTTTTTGCCTCCCTTTGATAAAGCCCGACTGGTCTGTATCTATAATATCCGGGAGAATGGGGGTGACTCTGGCCGCCAAGATTCCCGTATAGATTTTTGCATCCAGGTTCAGGAGAGCAATGGGCCGGTACGACCCGCAGACGTTCGGTCTTTATTGGGCTTGCCAAAAACTACCACTTTCGCCTCAGCCATGGTGTGGGTCACTTTCCCATTCTCTCTTATAGAATTAAAGACTTAAAGAGGCATGTAAGCTTGGGACTCAGCTGTCTACAATATTTCTTGTGAAAGCCAGCTGAAAAACAATCTGTCCCGGCACTTTATTTTTTGGCAGTTTTTTAATTACTGCCACAACTTCCTCCTCTGTAGTGTCTGCCTCTAGGCGATCCCTCTCCTGGTCTGTAATTTTCTGGAGCGAGAGTCAGCTAAAATATTGTTCGACAGCCTGTTGTTCAGGTTCATCAGTCTTATATAGAGTCCTATAAAATCCTACAAACAATTCACTATTGACTCAGAGTCTGTCGCTATTGTACCATCTTGTTGCCTAAAGCCCAAGATTTCTCTTTTCGCATTTGTCACTCTAATCTGTCTAGCCAAGAGCCTATCCGCTTTATTGGTGCTTATTTAATATCACGTCCTTGTATTCAGCAGTGCCCTCTCTGCGTTTTGTGTATGCAATAATTCCAGTTCTAACCTCTTTTATTTTTGTTATGAGTTGTTTCTTTCCCTCTGCTAAATCCAGCTGTAGACTCCTCAATTGGGTTTCTAGTTCCGTTTCCAATGCTACCCTTAATTCCCTTCTTTGAGCTTGGATCGCTATCATCTCGCCTCTAATAACCACTTTGAAAGTCTCTCAAAACCCTTCTTGTGTTTCCTCATTTTCATTATTCACAAAGTAATCATCTATTTTGCAGCCCACCTGTTCCGCTGACACTATGTCAAGCAATATTTCCTGGGGGCATGTCCATGTCCACATCCCCCTACGAGGTACCCACCCTTTTAATTCCACCATCAACAAAGCGTGATCTGACGTTTATATTGCATCTAAATTCACTTTCTCCACCTCCCCTGACAATGTGGCCGTCATCCATAAATAATCAATCCTTGACAGTGTTTGATCAACATGGGAGAAGCAAGTAAACCCTCTTTCTGTTCCCTTCTTAGAATGCCACATGTCCGTAAGGGCTAGGTGTTCAAAGTTCTCCTTCAAAAGCTTTTAGGGGGTACCTCCGCTATAACAATTGCTCATACTTCTATCTAAATTGGGGTCCCATGCCAAGTTAGTCTTCAGTCAACACTATCTCCCCAACTGACCATTTTTCCAGTTTCAACAGAGTCTCCCCCAGAAACACCTCTTGTCCAGTGTTGGGTGTGTAAATCATTCCCAAAGTCACATGTGTGTGTCCCAATAGAATCACGAGGAAGAGGAATCTACACTGTTTATCTATTAATGTTTGCTTTATCTTTGCTTGGAGTGCATCCTTCAACCCAATCAGCACCCCCTGCTGTTTTCCCGGTGCATTTGATTGATAAAGATGTGTAAACTGACAGAAGCGGGGAAGTGATCTATCTACTTTCCTAATATGGGTCTCTTGCAACATTATTATATGAACCTGGAACCGCCTTATGTGCACCTCCACCTTTCTGCATTTAACAGGGGAGTTTATTCCTCTAATGTTATGAGAATAAATTGTCAAAGATATCATTTGTCTCTGGTTTGCTATCATTATTTGTCATCGTTCCCAGGTGGTCAGTACCTCCTATCCCTAAATTTCCAGCGCTGTCTGTCTCCCCTCCCCTCACCCCTCTACCCCTCCCCGTAAGTCTCCCACCTCCAAACAGCCTTATCCCTTTCCTTGCTTATTTCGTTCCCCCAACCCCTCTCCCCACCCCCTCCCAGTCAGAACCAGAGATCCTACACAAAACTCCAGATACCATCCTGAAGCTCTGATCCTGATACAACCCTAGGAATTTCACCAAAGAGGGCAAACTACATCCCCCCCATTGATTCCACGATTACATCATCTCCACCCTACCTCTGGTAGGCCTGTATTCCTGCCGCAAACTCTATTCATGTTACCTAACCTCCCCCATGTCTTGTCTAGCTTTCCTGTAGTGCCAATGGCAAGGTGGCCCAAGTGCGTGAGAAATCTGGAACATCTCAAATCTCCACTAGCAATCCTGCACCACCTGGTTTGCCTGAGGGACCTCTTAGCTTGGTAGCGTTGCTGTTTTGCCAGCTCCGAGTCTCTGACCAGTCCCACTGGCGATTACGTTTTGGGGGAAAGAGCCTTGTGATTGCCCCATGGGCCGCCCTTCCTCTGCCATGTTCATGATAGATAGTGCCTCCTCGCATGTCATGGCCCTCTGCTGTCTGCCATCGCAGGTAAATAGCAATCCAAATGGAAATGTCCACTTGTAGGGGATGTGTTTTGCCATTAGTTCTCTGTTCACTGGGCTCATAGTCTTTCTTCTCAGCAAGGTGTGTAGTGGGGCAGTTGTTAGCTAGAAAGCAGGTGGCCCCCTGCCTTCCCCAGAAAACACGGAATTACAGAATCAGAAAGAACACATTTGAAACTGCACTTCAAATTCTCCTGGAAATGCAGCTGGCACAAAGAATAGTTAGCTTGGCTACACAAGTAGGGACAGAGGAGGCATTAGCTTGCACAATTAGTGTCTTTTTAAATAGAATAGACTGGGTGACAGGAAAGCGTTTACCAAGATAGGGACTCTCAACACTAGTAGGGCAGTATTTCTATAAGTAGGGTCATGTTGCAGCATACCCATACGGAGAAATTTCTTGTACTAGATATGCACAAGGCCGGTAGGCAGCAAATAAATGCAGCGCCAATGTATGTTGAAGAAGAAACATAAACGTGACGAAATGCCATTTTAAAAATGGCACCGGCAGAGAATTCAAACTTGCCACTTTAAGAAAAGCCCAGTTGAACACGCTTAAACAAATCAGGAAAAATGCTGTAGCCGGTTTGACGGCAGCTAAGCCAAATGAATGTCAATGCTGAGGCGTTGCTGGAAGTGCACATGGCGAAGTAAGATATTATTGTGTTCGGTCATTTGTCAGATATATTGAGTTACAAGGACACAGCAAACCACTTCAAGTTTATAACATCCCGGGAAATCAGAAGGAGGTGACAGATAAATATATTCTCTGCCTGACTGGGCGTGAAGGGAAGACACAAGAAGCGGCTAATGAAAGAACAATTAAATGCTATGATTAAATCTTGACATGGTAAGAGTAGGATGACTCACAGAAATAATTATTCATAAATATATCAAGAATAGGATGGCGATACGAAGGCCTTGAGCATGGCATGGGAGGTAACATGGGCTATTTGATTTAGTTAAAATAAAGCGACACGCTTGTCTCTCCCTCTCTCTTACCTAGATAAACATGTCATCATGCAGCCAGTTCATGGATAGTGTGACCTCATTGTACCCGATTAGCAAATGGCTTTTTTTTTACCACAGAAGTAATTTAGGGCCTACCAATTAATTTCCATATATGATGAGGTAGCCCTTTTTTAGGGGAAGGTACATGCATGGGACCTTAGATAATGGTTGTCCAATCCATAGTTGTGCACATTTAGGTTCCATATGTAGCTTAGTAGAGGGAGCCAATGAGCAGGAGCAATAGGTTTTCATAACTGTGACATCACAGGGACCCTTTTGTACTATATAAACTCCTGTTGTCTGTTCAAACATTGGAGAATTTTGGAGTGAGAGCTTGGCTTTTATCTTGATTGTTTCCCTAGTCTATTGCAATAGACTGGTTACCCTGCATTCAACATACCACACTCTGTGTTGTCTCTTTTTGACAAATGCCGGTTAGAGGGCAATTTGGCCTTTTCTGACCCTCTTATCAGTAGACAAGTCCAGGTCTTGGAAAAGAAGAATTTGAGACCTATTCATTGTTATATTAGGCTGTGATCTCACCACTCCGAGTATGTTCTCTTTCATTATATATGACGAGAGAGCCACCAGCACGTCCCTTGGCCTTGTACCTGGGCCTGATCTCCTGTGGCCCACTGTCATGATGCCTACCTCCAAGAAGCCAGGTCCAACCCAGCAACCCCAGAGGCAGGCATCATTTCCCCCAGGGGAGTGCCAGCGGGCCCAAGCTGGGGCCCTTTGGACTCAGTCCTGGCACCTTAGGCGCCAGGCTCATGTTGGACCTCTGTCCTGGCGCCTTAGGCGCCAGGCTCATAAAGCTAGACATGTGTTCAAGTGTTTTAATGTGCACTTACCTGATGCAGACCATGCTGCCACATCCAGGCCCTCTTGAGGCCTGAATAGGAACTACTTTATCTGTGGGACTACTTTCCACCCGGGTGTGGTCGGGGAAGGATACATACCTGATTGGAGGAAGGATACACACTTGGAACTTCTTCCAAAGCTATTTAAACCACACGCGATCAGCAACTCACGCTTCGCGTTGTTCTGCTCCTCGCAGCTGGACGCTCACCGTGTCAGCTCCTGCATCTGGACTTCAGCCACGCCTGTCAGCATCCTGGGTCACCTGCAAAGGGAGACAAGAGACCTACCAGCTAATCTGCACCACAGAGACATCACCGACGATCCTGAAAGGGAAGACATCATTTTTAAAAGCATTTCGTTACGATCGCTGCAGCGCTGCATTTCACTCACCTTTCCTGGGTTCCTCCATCTTCAGCAGCGATCATCCGGATACACAGCCACTTCCCAGAGCCTAGAGAAAAAGACAAGAACAAGAGGTGAGAGAAGGAAGGGAATAGGAAAAGCTCAGTTTCCTTCTAAGACTTACCTGTTGGGTCATTCCCATTTCATTTCGGGTCTTGCTGCTTCCAAGCAGGACCCCGGCCCCTATGGGGAAAAAGACAAAGACATTAGATGAGCGAATGCAAAAACATTACCTGAGCGCTCATCTAGGACTTACCAGATCTTTACTGGAACTGCACGTTTCACTTCTGGTCGGCGCCATATCTCCGGCATTCCGAACCCCGGCCCCTATGGGGAAAAGACATCAACATCAGCGCTTTGTTGCAAGAAGTCTCCAAAGGAATCTTCATTCATCACCTGAAAAAAGACAATGAACATTATTATTTAAAGCTTGAACTTTTGAACTTGCAACAGAACTTTTACAGCGCCTTACCAGTATAATCAAGCTTACCTGAACTCCCATCCAACCTCAATCCAGTGAAGTAACTGGGTTCAACGCGCCCCTGCGTCAGAAGCAGGATGGAGAGCTCATCCTTTCAGACCCTAAGGTGAGACTTCACGGGGAATCGTGGAAGGGTATCGTGGAGGGTTGGAAGAGAGTGGGAGGCTTGAGCATAACTCAGTCAGTAGGTAATACTCCCTTTTCACGCACAGGGGAATATTCCTGCGAGCCGGAGAAGGCCGAGTAGAGGGCCCTTCCTGTCCATCTTCAGAGTCCTGTGCTTCACCATTGAAGAAGCATCAGCACTTGAAGCCAGACCTGCGCCTCTGTGGGAATCAGGTGAGCGTTACAGAACGCGAAGCCTACCCACAATTTCCCACCCGGGCGCTATGGAGACTTCCGAGACTGACCAGCTGGCCCAGCTTTTGGGGGAATTACGGGCAGAGGTGCACTCAGCCCGCCAGGAGACTAACGCTCTCAAAAGAGAACTGATCTTATCTAAGGGAAGAACTGATGACCTAGCCAAAAGGTTATTACAGGCCCAGGCAGGGCACACCCCTTTACCTAATTCCGGAGATATTTCCACATCAATGGGTTTGAGTAACCCGGTACAAATGAATCTACCTGGACGCATGCCTTTGGCCCCGCCTGAACGTTTTGCGGGGGATCCCAAGAAATATGCCGTCTTTATGAACCAATGTCGTTTACACTTTCTATGCAGACCCGGAGCCTTCCCTAACGACCAGACCAAGGTAGCCTTTATACTATCTTACCTCAGTGGCAGTGCTGCCGATTGGTCTATTCCATTGGTAAATCAGGATGATCCCATTCTCCAGAATTTTCAGGGCTTCCAGGCCAGCATGGAAAGATTGTTCGCTCGACACTCTCAAGGACAGGCCCTTGATAACGAACTGCTATCCTTACGACAAGGTAATCAGGATCTTCTGTCCTACATAGCCACCTTTAACAGACTGGTTGTGGAAACTGGATGGCCAGAAAGCAAAAGGATCACATTGTTTCATCGAGGCCTGCGCGGAGAGCTTAAGGATGTTCTAGCTCAGATAGTAAACCCACCCCAGGTCTGCGCAGACTACATTGACTTGGTGGTTCAACTTGATCAGAGACTTCAAAACAGAAAAGCAGATCGGTTCAAGTATGAAAACCGAGCACCAATCAAAACCCACGCTACCTCCAAGAGTACCGACGTATCTGAACCTATGCAAATAGGTGGTGTTAAAGGACCATTAACACAGAAAGAACGAGAGAGAAGGCGGCAAATGCAACTTTGTCTGTATTGCGGGACTTCCGGTCACTTTCTTCGAAATTGTCCAGTTAAACCACTTAAGTAGATGGTTGGAGCTACTGATAATGAATTAGAGACACCTGATTCGGGAAACGACCTAGCCCGGCAAGCGTAGGGGTCCGCTTGCCGAGCTTGAAAACTAACTCTTTGACCTCGCATTTCGTCATGCCAATGGTGCTCGTGGACCCAAAACAGCCTCAGCAGTTGCCTGCTATAAAAGCATACATCGACAGTGGAGCTATTGGAAATTACATAGACCGTGAATTGGCTTCCAGGATTAAGCTTCCTCTCCGCCCGAAAGTAACCCAAGATGTCATTACTACAGTAGATGGAACCGAAATAGCCTCAGGGCCTGTAACGCATTCCACTGGTGAAGTGACACTGGTGGGTCAGGATGGACATCGGGAAGCAATCGTGTTTGATGTGATCAAGGCCCCACAATTTCAAGTAATTCTTGGAATTCCTTGGTTAGAAACACATAATCCCAGAATTGACTGGCGAGCAAAGAAGATAAGTTTTCCTGATTGTGAACCAACTTGTTATCCAAGAAATCCAGCTATGGGTCTAGCCACAGCAACTTCCACCCCTGTACAGCTGTCCGTCAGAATACCAAGAATTCCAAGACCTTTTTCAGAAAGAACAGGCTAACACGTTACCTCCCCATCGGTCTTATGATTGCCAGATCGATCTGGTACCCAATGCTCAACTACCTTGTAGTAGGATTTATGCTCTTACGGAACCTGAGAACCTGCATTTGCGTCAGTATTTAGATCAGTACCTAGCCAATGGTTTTATTCGCCCGTCCAAGTCTCCTGTCTCTTCAGCTCTGTTCTTCGTGCCAAAAAAAGAAGGCGACCTTAGAACATGTATAGACTATCGCGCCCTAAATCAAATAACGATTAAGAATCGTTATCCTCTGCCCTTGATCCCTGAGCTTATCGACCAGGTGAAAGACGCTTGTGTGTACACCAAGTTAGATCTCCGAGGAGCTTATCACCTGGTGCGCATAAAAGAAGGCGACGAATGGAAGACTGCATTCCGCACCAAATTTGGGCTCTTCGAATATCCGGTGATGCCCTTCGGTTTGTGCAATGCACCTGCCGCCTTTCAGTACTTTATGAATGATGTTCTTCGGGAACTTATCGATGTCTGCGTCATTGTTTACATTGATGACATCCTGGTGTACTCTTCTTCAGAATCTGATCACAGAAAACATGTTAGGGCAGTTCTTGAGAAACTGCGCCAGCACAGACTATTTGCAAAACTCGAAAAATGCGTTTTTCATACCACAGAAGTTGAGTTTCTCGGATTCATCCTGACACCTCAAGGAGTCCGAATGGACTCGCGAAAGGTGGACGCCATCCTCAAATGGCCATCTCCAAGCTCGGTGAAGGGAGTTCAGAGCATGCTCGGCTTTGCTAATTTCTATCAAAGATTCATCCCGGAATTTTCCCGAACAGTCCAACCCATCACCGCTCTCCTAAAGAAAAACAAACGCTTTGAATGGACTCTTGAGGCCGAACAAGCCTTCCAGGACCTGAAAACCAAATTCACCTCTGCACCTGTATTGAAGCACCCGCACCCAGATCTCCCGTACATAGTGGAAACCGATGCTTCCAGTTCGGCCATGGGAGCTGCCCTGTCGCAAAGAGACCCAAAAACTAACCAACTACACCCAGTGGCCTTTTGGTCCAGAAAATGTTCTCCTCCTGAAATCAACTACGCAATTACCGATAGAGTTACTGGCCATCAAATCTGCTTTCAAGGCTTGGCGTCACTACCTTCTCGGGGCAAGACACACCATCACCGTAATTACGGACCACAGAAACCTACAGTATTTAAAGACGGCCAAAGCTCAATCTTCACGACAACTCCGATGGGCTCTATTCTTTGCAGAATTTGATTTTGTAATTACCTATCGCCCTGGCTGCAAGAATGGAAAAGCAGACGCCTTATCCCGGATTGGCATGGAAGAACCTAATTTGAGCTTAGAACCTGTGCCCATCATACCTGAGCAAAGAATCTTAGGCTTAACTTCATTGCAATCGATTGAGGATATCCAAACGCAAGTAAAACAACTTCTAGACTCTTCAACCTTACTTGAATGGAGTCAAAAGGGTCCTCATTACACCGTTAAGGATGACTTACCATACTTCCAGGAAAGGTTGTTTCTGCCAAGTAAAGAATTGCAAGAACTTGTTATTGCCCATCATCATGAATCTTTAATGGAAGGACACCCTGGTATCGCTAAAACGGAGCAAAAAATCAAACACCACTTCTGGTGGCCTTCTTGGAGAAAAGACATAAAGTCTTTTGTACTGTCTTGTGGAATTTGCGCCCAAAACAAGGCTCAAAAGAAAAGGCCAGCCGGCCTACTTCAACCCTTGGATATTCCACCGGCACCATGGCACACCCTGTCAATGGACTTTATAACAGATCTGCCTCCTTGTGCTGGTTACAACACAATCCTTGTAATTGTGGACCTATTCTCCAAAATGGCCCACTTTATCCCTTTAAAGGGTTTGCCTTCAGCTTCCACCTTGGCCAAGGAATTCCTGGAGAATATAGTTCGCATACATGGTCTCCCGTCCATTTTAGTCTCGGATCGTGGAAGTCAATGTATCTCACATTTTTGGAAGAAGTGTTGCCAACTAGCACAAATAGATGTGCGGTTATCCACCAGCCACCACCCCCAGACCGACGGACAAACAGAGAGAACCAATCAGACTCTCGAGCAATATCTTCGGTGCATGTTACACCAATCCGAGTTAAATTGGAAAGACATCCTTTGGATCGCAGAATATGCATACAACAATTCAGTGCATTCTGGAACCGGACAAACCCCCTTTTATACTTTGTATGGTCACCATCCTCGGACCTCTGATCTAGATCCACCTCTGACCCTGGAAATGCCCGCAGTAAATCATCTGCATTCCACAATAACCCGAGCCTTCAAAGAAGCTGCAACTCATTTACAGCAAGCCAAGAAAAAGTATAAAGAAAACGCTGATTTGCACCGAAGTAAAACTCCTCCTTACCAAGTAGGAGACCAGGTATGGCTAGCAACTAAACATTTACCCCTCAAGGGCCCGCGAACCTTCAATCCCAGATTCATAGGACCTTATCCCATCAAAGCTATAATCAACCCAGTGGCCTTTAAACTGGATCTACCGTCCAACATGCGTATTCATCCAGTTTATCATGCATCACTTTTGAAGCCAGTACAACCAGGAACCCGATTGTCCAAGCCTCCAGATCCAGTTCAAATTGAAGGGGAATTGGAATTCGAAGTTAAAGACATTTTAGACTCCAAGGTGGTAAAGTCGAAACTCTTCTATCTTGTTGACTGGAAGGGATATGGACCTCAGGAGAGATCGTGGGAGCCTAGTAACCATGTCCACGCACCTCGATTAGTACAAAGGTTTCACCAGAGATTTCCGAACAAGCCCAAACCCCCGGAGGGAAGAACCTTGGGAGGGGCATTGATGGGGGGGTACTGTCATGATGCCTACCTCCAAGAAGCCAGGTCCGACCCAGCAACCCCAGAGGCAGGCATCATTTCCCCCAAGGGAGTGCCAGCGGGCCCAAGATGGGGCCCTTTGGACTCAGTCCTGGCACCTTAGGCGGCAGGCTCATGTTGGACCTCTGTCCTGGCGCCTTAGACATGTGTTCAAGTGTTTTAATGTGCACTTACCTGATGCAGACCATGCTGCCACATCCAGGCCCTCTTGAGGCCTGAATAGGAACTACTTTACCTGTGGTACTACTTTCCACTCGGGTGTGGTCGGGGAAGGATACATACCTGATTGGAGGAAGGATACACACTTGGAACTTCTTCCAAAGCTATTTAAACCACACCCGATCAGCAACTCACGCTTCGCGTTGTTCTGCTCCTTGCAGCTGGACGCTCACCGTGTCAGCTCCTGCATCTGGACTTCAGCCACGCCTGTCAGCATCCTGGGTCCACCTGCAAAGGGAGACAAGAGACCTACCAGCTAATCTGCACCACAGAGACATCACCGACGATCCTGAAAGGGAAGACATCATTTTTAAAAGCATTTCGTTACGATCGCTGCAGCGCTGCATTTCACTCACCTTTCCTGGGTTCCTCCATCTTCAGCAGCGATCATCCGGATACACAGCCACTTCCCAGAGCCTAGAGAAAAAGACAAGAACAAGAGGTGAGAGAAGGAAGGGAATAGGAAAAGCTCAGTTTCCTTCTAAGACTTACCTGTTGGGTCATTCCCATTTCATTTCGGGTCTTGCTGCTTCCAAGCAGGACCCCGGCCCCTATGGGGAAAAAGACAAAGACATTAGATGAGCGAATGCAAAAACATTACCTGAGCGCTCATCTAGGACTTACCAGATCTTTACTGGAACTGCACGTTTCACTTCGGGTCGGCGCCATATCTCCGGCATTCCGAACCCCGGCCCCTATGGGGAAAAGACATCAACATCAGCGCTTTGTTGCAAGAAGTCTCCAAAGGAATCTTCATTCATCACCTGAAAAAAGACAATGAACATTATTATTTAAAGCTTGAACTTGCAACAGAACTTTTACAGCGCCTTACCAGTATAATCAAGCTTACCTGAACTCCCATCCAACCTCAATCCAGTGAAGTAACTGGGTTCAACGCGCCCCTGCGTCAGAAGCAGGATAGAGAGCTCGTCCTTTCAGACCCTAAGGTGAGACTTCACGGGGAATCGTGGAAGGGTATCGTGGAGGGTTGGAAGAGAGTGGGAGGCTTGAGCATAACTCAGTCAGTAGGTAATACTCCCTTTTCATGCACAGGGGAATATTCCTGCGAGCCGGAGAAGGCCGAGTAAGGGCTCTTCCTGTCCATCTTCAGAGTCCTGCGCTTCACCATTGAAGAAGCATCAGCACTCGAAGCCAGACCTGCGCCTCCGTGGGAATCAGGTGAGCGTTACACCCACTCTATGTATCTGGTCAAACCTCCCATCTTCGGGTGCCTTTTCGGTGAGAAGACTCCCCTAGCACTGCTGAATCATGGTCTTCAGATCTGCAGCTCTTATGTCTTCCATAAGGCCTTTCACCCGAATGGTTGCTCTCCAGGACCGGTTTTCCAGATCGTTGGTCTGTACCCCCAGATTATGCATGGCCCCAGCTATTTTCTCCAGTATCTCGCTGTTCTTGATAACTTCTTCTGTTACCTCCGTTAAGCCATGTTCTGTGACGTCAACTCTGGTGCCAATTTTGTTAAATTCCTTCCTCACTTCTGTCAAAGAGGTCTGTATGTCTTCTTTCATCTTTTTGAGTTGAACCTGAAAGGTGTTCACCATCCTTTCTTCCATTTGCTTAAGGCATTCCTGGAGGTCTTCTTTAGGGCCATTTTAATTGTCTCTAATTCCTTTTCTCCCATTGTGTGCTGTATCCCTTCGTCCCCCGTGGAGGTTACTTTGGTACGAAGCCTCCAACAACGGTCCAGCTGGCCTCCCTGCATATTGGTGAGTATTTTAGACTTTGTGAGTGTGGTTTTCCCTTTAGCATCTGGCATCTGCAAGTGTATGCTTTCAACCCCTGTGGGGTATCACCATTTAACCATTGGGCCAGTTCTCAATCTCTTGGCATCTCCCTGTTACCTAACACCTGCTCACCCCTTTTATGATAGGGTGTCTTAGGCCTTCTCACCACCTAAAGTCAATTATTTCTCTCTTATGTTTGTCAGTTCATGCAGTGACCCTATCACAGGGCTGTTTTCCCTTAGGTGATTACATTTCACTGGACCCCGACATGGTCCCCACTTCGTAGCTCCAGCCTCCCTTGTCTTGCAATATACAAAGGTTGATTCCCTCAGCAAAAGAGTTGAATACATTCCTGATGAATCACCAATGCATTTATTATCGGAGGGAGGCACTTTGTATGTCTCCGCCACACGCCTTTGCCATTTTCAGTACAACCTCACAACAGCTTCCACACGTTAATCAAAGACTCCTCACCCCATTCATTATCTCCTCACTGGACCCCTTTTTCTCCAGATGGGCACCGCCACACGCCATGTCTGGCCACGGATCCTCTATCCTTTCTCTGACTGCATGGATGCGTCTGTCCAACCAACTTCAATTGACTATTACACCCACCACTCGCAGTGCTTGCTCAGTCACCCGATTCCCATCTTCAATCACCAGTCTACTTCGGGCATGGCCCGCTCACCATCCTTCTTCGTTCGCACACCTTCTCAAGGCACCATTCCGTTCCCTTCACTCCTCCTTCTCCAGACACTTCTCCAGCCTCGACAGATACCCGTCCCGCCTCTCCACTTCACTACTCAGTCCTATTAAACCAGATGAAGGGTCTTTCCTCACGCCGCCATGCACCAGCATGTGTTACCTGAGTCTTTCCCTCTCCTTATTCTGTGTCGGGGGGCTGCTCAAATTTCTTCCACCACATCTTCTATTGCTCGTCCACTATTCCGAGCCTGCAGCAGGGTGCTATCCCATTCTCTTGTTGGCCCGCAGGCCTGCTTTTTGTTGGCCTCACCGGAGCTCAAGGAACACATATTTATACCCCGGTGGCCATCTTGGAATCCCACTGCACACTCTTCATATTTCCACACCACCTCCTTGTCCTAGTACTCGACTTATAGATCTCCCTTGGTAGTTCACAATCTTCTTTGTCTCACTAGGTATCAGGCTTACAGACTTACTACTCCCAAAGATACATGGGAGTAGTAGGTAGGGTATTGGGGTCCCTAGATTATGGAGGTGTGTAGGGTGTGGAATGAGGTGTATTATACTGCGTTCTCCCGAGATGTTCTTGCTTGTCCTCAGAGGGGAAGCTTCTTCCCATGAGATCCTCCCACTGAGTGCCACCCCCAGGGGGACTATCGAGTAGCAGCCTCTGCTCCCTGGCCTCGTGGGACTAGTTCCCCCAGCGAAAGAAAGCTTGTGGGGGCTTCTGTCAGGGCTGCAAATGTTTTGGCCTGAAGTTTGATGTCCTGAAATTACATGGAAAAGCCTTGTTATGTGTCTGACCGGGGCAGGGAGCATCTACAGGTGCCCCTGCCTTAGTTAACATGGGCCCACATGTGTGGTGCAGAATGTCTGGAGGTATCGTGCCTCTGTGAATCTGCCCCTGGAAACAAACGCCCTTGTAGTTTCCATGGCAACATTTATGAGTGTGCTAGTTTACGTGGTGCGTGAGCATGAAGCTGGGCTCCTCAGGGAAGGTCTGACTTCTCAGGCGGGCCATTTGCAAAGGGTGTGGGCCCAGTTGGAGTGCCTAAAGGGGCACCCGGCATGTGTGATCCAATGTTAACTCTGGATAGTAAAGAGGGGCACAGCAGGGTACGGTGCTGCTGGCTGTGGCTGTAGTTTAGTTGGATGTAAATCAACAAATGTGTGGTTTTGTCATCCTGCGTACCATAAATGCAAATGGCTCCTTGATATCGAGATACAGGGGTTGCCCCTTTGCCATGGTTTGTCAAAATCCATGTAATAGGCTGCACGGGGTATGGTTTGGTACCTCATTGCTGCTAGTGCACGGACCTTGTGCATCTGGTGTTGGCATGCCAACGTTTTTGTCAGGGTTAGTGCGCACAGCACACCGATTGAACTGGCAATCATGTTAATGTGTGCCTGTAACGGGAGGCAGCAGCTAGGGTGGGGTACAATAGCGTGGCCTCTGCCTGGCCGGGGCTCTCCACTAGGCAGGGTCTTGGGGGGAGGGAGGGTCAGATTATTCATATATGTCAGGATCAGTGTGGCTATTGAGTGATCTGGGGACTGGTCGGCGATCCCCAATGGGTGTATGTTGAGCAATGTGCCCTCTAAGCTGTGCGAACATGTGCGCTAGCCCAGCTTCCATCTGGGTGCCACTCAGAAGTATTTTAGCAGCGCACACAGAAAATTCCCACCAATTCACAAAGATTTAAAAAGGCACAAGCCACAAGAGGTACCTAATATTTGCTTTCTCACAAAATAAAGCTAAATTGGACTAACTAGTCTTGATATTCTGGTCTAGTCTATTTTCATTGCACTACTATACAAATCAGACCTTAAAAACCTAAAAATCATAAAAACAGAACACACCCACAAGAGGTTCAAAACTAAAATGAAAAGGTGGCTCCACGAACAGAAGATATTGCTAAAATATGCCTGCACACATTAACCAAATAAGATACCCTCCCCACCCATGACTCCTATGCTTGACTCTACTACACTTAAACCATATGACTAACTTCTGCCCCGGGTCACATTCAGATATTACCAGAGAATGGCCACCATGCCTACCTTGGCTCTGCAAACATCTACCAGACTTGTACCTACATCCACTTGTTTTCTGTTTATTGTGATAGGAACAACGTGCAAGCACGAGAATTTCTGTTACTCATGGTGCCTTAGCAAAAGCGTCACCCAGACTATGTAACCCAACTGTCAGCACAAGTATTGAACACTGACTGTAAGTAAGCTAACATTACCCTATAAGTGGAGAACAACATTGCAACATCATTTAGTTGGCCTGCAAGGAATAATAGGTATGGGCTATGCCTGCAATTATTTGTATATAGTATTAGGGCAAAGGATAGTCAAATAACTAGCACGCTTTTTACACAAAATGCATCCTTTCCATGTTTTCAGAGTTCCATGGGGCATAGACCTTAACAATCAAGTAATTCGCTGCTTTACAAAAACAGTTTCACTGAGCACCTTTCCAACCCAACAATTGAAAGGTGAGGTATATTGCAAACAATCTTGTATTCACTGCATAGTAATTGTGCACATGCAGATTCATAACATCTTCTTAAACTGCACATAATGTCATGGTGAGGCTTTAAATAGATTTTGCTTGCATAGTATTGTGGATATGCAAATATCTGAGTTAGTGCTTTGCTACTACAATCCCTCACTTTTTACATAGCCCAGTCAACTAGTGTTGGAGGGGAGGGGTACGAGTGAAAAGGCACAGAGAATACTCCTTCAGAGTGAAGAACAAATTAGCAACTTTCCAAATCAAATCAGATGTTTTGGCAGTACAGTACAGTGAAGGAAATGAGTTGTTGGTTTGCTAGGAAACTGCACCTTCCGTTTCTTTCTATTCTCTGCTGCCGGGGGCTTTTCCATATAATCATGGGTTTGGGTTTATTGGCTCTAGCATCCCCATGCATCTTCTTTAAATTATATCTGGGATTTTCAGAAGAGGGGTCCCTAGTCAAAGAAAAAGGCACTCAATCTGTTGTACCCCTGAGGATTGCTGCTATTGAAAGGCAAATATATGTGATATTCTTCAATGGGGCTCCTGAAAAAAACCTCAGTAAGGCTCTTTTTTAATTTTTATCTCGCCTGTGGCAAGGAAGGGTAGGCAAAACTATAAAGCTGCCTTATGTGCCCTCTCATTTCACCTCCTATTTCAGGGTTAAAAGCAAGGCTCTGATACGATTTTACTCCCTACTTGGATTCAAATACTTTTTGAGGGAGTAAGAAAGTAATTAGCATTGATAGCAGGGATATTTCATGCTTAATAAAATATATTCTTCCCCCTTAAAATTCCTCTTGACATAGGGCAGTAATATCATTAGGGCTCCTACCTATGCCACTGCTCTGCTGGTCACCGATTCAAATAAATATCAGTGGTACCTTGTGGGTAGAAGCATGGGGAAGGCTCCTATGTGTTCTTGGTTTCCTGATTTTGTTGGAAACATTTTCCTGTTTTTAGAGAGTAAAGATTGATGTTTGTATGCCTTTTAGCCGTTAGGCTTGCTTTGAGTAAATGTTGTCAACTCAGAGGACAACATAACGTGGATAGTAAGCAGAGACCCAGGAATCTGGTCATGTTCTGTGGTGCAGTTATTCTGATGCAATTATCATCCTTATACAACTATAGGCATGTTCCCAAGGCCCTTGAATTACTTCATTAAAGTGGCACATGAACTCCTACTGCATGTATTCTTACACACTCCTTTTAGGTGCCATTGTACCTTTTGCAAAAATTCTATCCTATCTGAATTCTTTGACAACCACATCCATGATCAGCAATATTTGTTTTAGTAGCAAACTAATGTTTTATTTCAATGCCATTAAACACTTCCTGCATTGTCTCTGGGCATTGTCGACAAATGAATAGCCACAACAAAACCTATTCTTTACCCCGAGGATACAAAGCTTTCTGTGCATACACATGTTCTCTTCACTGGAGTACTTTTGGTAGGTACTGTGGCATATTTTGAAGTCTTGGACTGGTTGATAAGCTCTGCTTATAATCACATATAAAATATTGATTTTTTTTAGCCTATATATGTTTGGAAAATGTTTTGTTAGATGCACCTTTGACACTGATTTGTAAAGAATTGCAGTGGTTGGGAAGGGGGCATACCCTTCCAAACTCTTCAGAGATGGTAGCTCACTAAGTATGCATGCTCACAAAGTGGCTCACCTCGTTATTAAGTTGCGCACATGGTAAATAAAGTGTGCACAAAAGCTACCCATTCCCGCACTTAGGGAAAAATTATTAGAGTGAACATTGATGGTGAGTATAGGTTTACTACCCAAGGACCTAGATGGGGAGGTCTGGCGTAGGACATATGCACCACTAATGTGTATGCTGGCCTAGTTGTATACTCAGTACAGGTTCTGGATATAAATCTGAGCCTTTACTAAACCATGTCTGACATAGCTTAGTCTACCTGGAGTACATTCCTGCTTTTACAGGGCGTCCAGTGTAACGCACAATCCCCAAGGGTGGCCCCTATGTTAGCAGGAAGCTGCTGGGGCATATACTGTGAGCCACCCTTAGTCGTATGTGGCACGAGGCATGTGTGGATTGCCGCTTTGTACTTGAGAAACATATATGCACATATCTTGCACAATGTCCTTGGTCTCACATACCTTGTATTCTAGGTATATATACCCGTAACATGGGTTCAGCGTGGTACGGGTTACATGTGGATTGCCTTTTTATCCTTGTGAGCTACATTTGCATATACCCTCCAGAGTGTCCCTGATTACACATCTCTTGTATATCAAGCATGCGCTGGTATTAATTCATTGAGACCTTTAGTTTGGGTCTTGTGAGAAACCTGGAGGTATTCTCCCATGTAGACCCCGGGATTCCTCTATGCAGGTGGCCAGGGGAGGCCCATCGCTTTTGGATCCCAACCCTTGGGGTGGTCTAGCGAGGGAGAATCACCATGGTGGGGAAGTCTGGGGTACAACCATGGGAAAACCCCAGTAACGTGTGCTATCCTAAAGTGACAGTAGGGGATGCGGAAAATGTCTCTGAAGCCCTCATGGGATATACGGGTGCATTTATCCCTGATCCAAGAAGGGGGCCTAAATATAGTAAAGTAGCAAAGGTGGGAAATGATGAAGATCAGATGGAACAGAAGTTTTATTTAGCCTTGACACCGATTTATTTCCCCCCTTCCTCAGATCACAGGGTTTGTTGTCCACAACAGTCTTTCTAGTATATGTTACCAGCAGTAAGAAATAACCTAAGCAAAGCGGAATCACCCCGGTTACATGAAAACAAAACCAGTGGTTCCCCTTCTCCCCACTTTCAATCAACCTTATTGTTCCTTGACCTGTAAGAGCCAATATCAGTCATGTCCCATTTCCCCCTCCCCATTTCCAACATATACTGGCACGAGAAAGGGGCGACAGGGGGTTAAAAAGATTACCTATGGGAAAAGTACTGTGAGGAGGAACATGAATGGAGAGGTCTACTACACTACACCACTTGTATGTCCCTTTAAAGAGGTCAGGCAGAGTCAGGCACTTGACACTATCTATGCACACCTGACGTCTATTGAATACCAACCAAGGTATAAAAGGTGGAGTTCTGCCAGAGGAAATGAGCGACCTGTGGGTGCTGAATGGACCGGGGGAGCTGAATTACAGGAGGCTGCAGCTGGAGGACCACAAAGGATCTGGAGGAGAGCAGGATGCTGAGACGCTGACCCGGTGTGTCAGAGGGTTAGCAGCATGGTGAGGGAGCCGTGTCTCCAGGGAGCCAGATTGGGGCTTGCTGCACCCTATTGCCCGTGTCCAGGCAGTTCCTTGTTCCCGTGGGAGGTATACAGGTCCCAGAGGTAGCTGAGGGGCAGGTGGTGAAACCCGGACCTCGACACTGAAGCTGACGAGCCTTCCCAACAGAGCCGCGCAAACGGTGAGTTTCTATGGGATGAGAAAGCCGGTACATGTGTGTGAGGCTGGAGCAGGAGCGTTAACTAAAGGAAAGAGTGTGAAAAAAGCATGACAGCAAGATAGGGAAACAGAAGTACACGAGCGGCACGAAAGGATAGAAGGAAAAAGCATTACAAGTTATGAAGAAAAGGCAGAAACAAGAGGGTGTTACCGACCCGAAAAAAGAAATCTAGAAAGTATGTTTGAGCGTGCGAGCGGCACACAAGAAAAAGGGGAAAAAGGAAAGCGTGCAAGCAGCACGAGTGAAAAGAGAAAGTGACAAAGTGCAAACGGCATGGAAAGAAAGTAAGAGGCAAGAAAAGAAGAGTGCAAGTGGCACGAAACGGCAGAAGGTGCCAAAGACATGGGGGAAAAGACATGACCCATGCATTAGAGACACTGCACTAGTTAAAGCAAGATAAAGACCAGAGGGAAAGAAGTGGTGGTTGTGTATCCGAGTGGTTTTGCATGAGGAGGAGTAAAGCACTGCATTCTCGAAAGTCTCTAATATTGCCCCGGTGTTAAAAGGAGGAGATGAACGGCACCACTTAAGAGAAGGTGGAAAAGGAGGAGCTTCACTGAGGGTGAAGTGGGAGCGAAATCCCCAAAGTGATAGAAAGGCTGTTCTGAACTAAAGAAAAGGAACTGTGCTTTGAGAGGTGCATCCAACTTTTGTACTTAATGAACTTTGGTGTGAACCCTTTGAGACCAGAAGGACCTAGGCCTGGGGAAGGGAACCCTGAGAGGCCCAAAGCAAACTGTGATTGGGATTGTTGCCTCCACGACCATCAGTCTGGCTTCAGAGCAGCCAGAGGCACAGAAACTGCTCTCCTGAACACCTGTGAAGATCCGCTTGCTAATCTTGACTCCAGCCTTCCTTCTGTCCTCATCCTCCTTCACCTTTCCTCTGCTTTTGACAGTGTCAATCATGCCATCCTTATCAATCGACTCCCCAAGAAACTAGGCTTCACGGATCAGGCCCTGGAGTGTTGACCTCCTTCCTTCTGGACTGCCCCTCCCAGGTCCAACTTGGGTCCTTTCTCTCCACCACCTCTTTCTCCACATGTGGTGTTCCCTAGGGCTCTACCCTCTCACCCTGTGGCTCTTGAATGTCTACTTGGCCCCTTTGGCTGACCTGGTCTCTACCTTCTCCTCTAACTTTCAGTGTTATGCGCATGACACTCGGCTCTCTTTCAGGCTCCCTTCAGCCTCCTCTCCACTCTTGTTCATTCCTGACTGTCTCTCTACGATTCAAGATTGGTGCACCTCCAATGATCTCTGCCTTAATGCCAGTAAAACTGAGATCCTTCCTATTGGGAGCCCTGCTACCGCTTTTCCCGGGCCCTCTTCCTTTGCCTTCCTGTGAGGCAAAAACCTTGGTGTCATCTTCGACTCCACTCTCTCCTCCTCTCCTCACATCATGGACCTTGCCAAGAAGGCCCACTACCAGCTGCACCTCCTCAGAGGTATTCTTCCTTTTCTCACTTTCCCCCAGAAGCTCATTGTCTCCAGAGCCCTGGTTCTCTGTAGGCTGGACTACTCCAACAGCCTCTTTCTCAATCTTCCTTCCTCTACTCTCCACCTTCTTCAACTAATCCAGAACAGGACTGCAAGACTTATCCTTGGCCTCAAGCCCAGGGACTGTATCTCTCCTGCTCTGAAATCTCTCCACTGGCTTCCGGAGGCTACTAGGATCAAGTTCAAGACCCTCTGCATTGTCCACAAGGCTTTCTGATGCCGGAGCTTTCATTACATCCAACTCTCTCTCCCAAAATACCTTCCTTCCTGAGCCCTTCGCTCAGCTACCTCCAACTCTCCAAGTGTCAGGCGCTTCTCCAGGCAGAGAGTGGGGGTAGATCTCTCTCCTCTGCAGGTGCCTCCCTCTGGAATGGACTCCCTGCCCCTCTCAAACTTGATCCGGACCACCTGAAGTTTCGGAAGCAGCTCAAGACCTTCCTTTTCGCCTCTGCTTTCTCTCTCTCCCTCCTCTGCTGACATACCTATCTGCTGCGCCGTCTCGTTGCCTGGCTACCCTCTCAGCCTCACTGGGTACCAGGCTCCTCCATGATCAGTTTCCACTGCAGTGCCTCCGGGCCTACCACGCACTAAGGGTGTGTAACTGTAACCTCTTCTGTCCCCTGACTCCTTGCACTTACCCAGAGCCACGCTGCCCTGACTGCACTTATTCAGAGCAGTGCTGCCCTGATTGCACCTCCCACTTTCCTCTCCCTGGCCCTTACCCCTTTCACTCCCCCCTGCACGTTGCGCTGTTGCACTTGCACAATCTGAATGACACAAGGCCTAGTGAGATTGTTTGTCTTGTCGTCCCTCTGTCTTCCCTACCTTTTCTTGCTGCGCCTTGAAACACTTGTGTTTCAGCATGTTATAAATGACATATCATATCACATCACATCATATCAAAAAAGGCCTAGGCTTGGGGGAGGAAACCCTGAGAGGGCCAAACAAAACTGTGAGTTGAACTGGTAAAAAAACGAAAGGCCTAAGCTTGGGGAAGGGAGCCCTGAGAGGCCTGAAAGAAACTGTGAATCTTTTTGGAACCAGAGGGGTCTAAGCTTGGGGACGGGAACCCAGAGAGGCTCATAAGAATTGTGAACTTTAATTGAACTATTGAAACAAGAGAGGCCTAAGCTTGAGAAAAGGAACCCTGAGAGGCCTGAGTTAAATTGTTGGTTTTGAAAAGCTTGAGGAAGGGAACCCCAAGAGAACTTAAAAACATTTGCGAGTTGATTTATGTAAAAACTGAGGATAGTGTCTGGAAGAGCCTTGGGCACCTTTTTGGAGTTATCTTATTTTGACTTGGGAACTTTTTGTGAACTGTTTTTTTTTCAAAGTGGCAAGAGCATTGCCTGGAAGATTCCAAGGGCACCGTTTAAGTTGACCTGGTTTGAACTGGCAGAACTAAACCTGACAATAAGGCCACCTGACTCTACCCTTATTTTATCCTTCTTTTTTAACCAACATTTTTCTTTTATGAAGACCCAGCACAACATGTGTTTCAAGAGTGAGGGCAAGCATAGGTTTGACACAGACAGACTTTGCTTTGGGACTTACGTACCTCAACTCTCCTTAGAAAAATCAGTTGAGGGAACAGCCCCATTAGAGTTAGGGAAAGTTAGGCATTCCACCGGCCCTACTACTTTTTAATAATAAAGGTTTTCAAACTGTTATCCTTTGTGTCTGTGTCTCTCGTGATGCCATGCCTGCCTCACAGTCTGGAGTTTGTGAGTCCACCAAACCTCCTTATATAGTAGTGCATTGGTGGTGTTTGTGTTTGTATTTACCAGTTCCATCGCCCACCACAGAATGTCGCCTGATCCATGTTGCAACTCAATGAAATGTGATCCCAGTGGTGCTGTGCGTACCCTGCATCTGATCTCGGAGCGATGCGCTCCTATACGTTTCTTGACTTGGCGACCCATCTGGCCCACAAAGCGTAGTCCACAGCGGCATTGATTCACATAGATTTCTTTGCTAGTCTTGCAATTGGACAAGTTCCAGAGACACCAGTCTCTCTTACCTATTTGGAAGGACTTCATTTTTTGGTGAAGCGGCACCTCGTGCAGGTGTTGCAGGGATGGTGTCCTACGATTTCTCTGAGGTTCCATAATCAACTCCTGGCGTCCTGTTTTTTCAGATGTGCATGGGTAAGACACTCTTTTAGGTTTTTGGATCTCTTGAGAGCCATTTGAGGTATTGGTTCTTCTGGAATGCTTGTCTGGATGATGGGCCAGCATTGTGCAATTATTGATCTCAGTTTCCCTGTGTCCGAGCCGAAGGTCGTTGCACAGGTTAATCTGGTGTCCTCATTGTTCTTGGTTTTTGGGGTCCAAAGGATTTCTCTTGGTGTGCATTTGGCCCTCGTTTTCGAGTTCCTTAACAATTTCTTGGGATATCCCCGTGCACAAAGTTTCTTTTCTAATGCATGTAGTTGAAATTCTGCCATTTCAGAGCAATTTAAGAACTTGGAGCTCGTGCTGCCTCACATAAACTTGGGTGGTCAGCAATTGTTTTCTTTTCATCTGAGGGTTTTGCAAAAGATGTTGCCTTTCCTTGAACCTTAACTGTACACCTCTGTGTCATCGCCACCTTTATCTCCTGGCTAGACTCCTGCAATTCTATCTGGCAGTCCCCCTGACCTGATCAGACCATCTAAGGCTTTGCTCATCCTTTTTTGCAAGCTAAGTTACACCCTTTCTTGCCTAGTCATTCCCTGCACTCCTGTTCAGGGCACCCATCTTTACCAGGCTGTTTCCCCCCAAGATCCGAGTACCTCAACTCCGGGCTAGTGTTTAATGTTCCCTTTTGAAACCAAGAGCTTGAGAGGAACATGAGCACGTTTTTGGTACCTGGCATAATTCTGTTAGAGGCTTTCGCTTAAGGAGCAGGTGTCGGTTAGCTTTCCGTTTTACTGAGTCCTGCAATCATCATCTCACTTGGGGCCCTATTCACAGAGTGTTCTCTTATGGGATTGCAGCATCATAAAATGCTTCTGTGAATCAGGCCCTTAGTCTCACTCGTTGCTGCCCACATATATGTGTGTTTTTCTTCCTACCCCGCTCATCCCTCATTTGCAGGAGAGAAGGCCTCCTCTCCGTCTCCTATAAAGGATAATTGCTTTTCACAGGCACGTTGGCCTGCTGCAAGCCTTTCCAGGGAGCCAGAAAATGCTGGAACCTGGACAATTGTGCTTTTGTTTGCCAGCAGTTGTCATGGCAGAATGGGGCACCGTGGAATTCTCCCACGCACTTAACGTCGGCTCCCCTTACCACACCGGGGCGAATAAAGAGGTTACTCGAGAGCCTGTGTCTTTGAAGTGGTTGCATGAAAGCGGCGCAGTGATGGGTTGGGTCTGGGCCACGAAAGCGTCACTTCCAAAAGGTAAACCTGATGTGAGCAATACGTGAGTGCGACGTTTTTGTTTGTAGGCCGTTTCGCTGCAATGCATTCAGTGTGGATAAGTGTCAGGTCATCCGTTTCAGCACAGGCGGGTACGAGGTGGTGAACATTCCCGATTCATGTTGCTCTGGGAAGAAGCACCTGGCCCCTCCCCCTCATTGTTCTCCATCCCTCGCGTCCAACATATCTTGGCCCATCCTATACCATTTCCTCTGTTTAGGCGTCCTACTACGACCTCCAGTTTCTTCGTCTTACTCCTGCTACTGGTGTCTTATCTGCCGCCATTTTGCCTGACTCTCCTTCAGAGGCTCTGCTTCCACCGCAGAGTCTGTCTCACCTGTTAACCTCTCTGTGTCCTTCACCCCAGCAGTGACCAGGTGGCCTACGTCACCGGGACAGTATCCTTCCCATACTGGGCTTTTCTCTTACCAATCTTTGTTATCCGGTGGACCAGTTGAATTGGGTCTACTGAGGATGAGCGGGGTGGCACGGAAAGAGCTGAGGACTCGAGAAGACGTACAGGCTCCTCTTACACCCCAGAGAGATTCGGCAACTCTCCCAATAGGTTCGGGGCTTGAGACGCCTTCAGGTAGCCCCACCTCCAGGGGGCCCAGGCAGTATAACTAAAATGATCGTTGGACAATCTGCTCCCCTGCCCCCTGTACCATCACTCGCGGGTCAGACTGAAGCAGTGGTTTTATGCAGAGCTCCTTGCGTACAAATGCTGCTGGCCCCCAAATGGTAGGATTGCTTATATGTTCTGTTAAGAACAGTCACCATCACTTCCAATCCTCTGACATGAAAGAGCCTCAACGCCGGGGGAGGGGGGTGAAGGGGGGCGTGCGGTTTGAAGACTACTGAACGTAGGTGCTGGACCCGGTGAGATCCACACATAGGCTGGCGTGAGACCGACACTTGTGCGGTGTTATGCGGGAGGGTTTGGCAGTCACGGGACTCGGCACCTGTAGCACCTGCTCTCTCCAGGGAAGCAAGCAGCATATTGTTGCCAGGCACTCGAGAGTTAATGAGTGCAGCCCCCGCCGTTGGGGAGGCGGAGTTATTGTATTGGGGAGCGGGAAGGAGGAACGGGGAGTTCTGGGTAAGGCGCGAAGACGCCAGTTCCGATTAGAGAGTAGATGAATAAAGAAGTTGTTACATCCACTTCGTGTGCGCGTCCTCCTTACTGGCCCTTCTAAGAGGGTAACACTGGCGACGAGGTCTTCCAGTGCGCACCGCGGAGTCCTCCTCCTCCTTGGCAATCCGCCACACTCGTGCTCGGCAGGCCTACCGGCTCCTCCGCCGCAGACACCTCCTCCTGCTCCTTCGGTGGCCGCACACGTGCCACCACCTTCCTCTTTCCGCTACATCGGGGATTTTACCACGTGCCCTCCGGCAACTGAAGTACGCCACGGCCTGACTGATCTCCTCCCGACGAGCTACCATCGCACATCGCCATGAGCAGAAGGGGCTCCACCTCGGGGTCCGGGCCCAGTTCACCTCAACTGCCCCGTGCGACGCAACCGATTCAACTACGCCTACCCCCACCTTTCACCATGGCCCCGCAGTCCACAAAGGGGCCGCGATGGACTGACTGGATGGAGGATTTTCAACATTACGTACGGGGGTCCGGCGATGGCGAATCGCCCAACATCAGGGACATCTTCCTCAATCTGGTGGGGGGAGAGATTAAAACCGTTGTGAAAACGATTCCCGCTGCAGAACAAAACACTTTCAAGAACTTGATTAAGGCGCTAGACAAGCTCCTCATAATTGAAGTCAACCGTGACTATGAACGCTACCTATTCAACAAGTGCACCCAAATGCCGCAGGAGACGGTAGACGAGTTCATCACCCGCCTTCGGGTAAAAGGAGCGAACTGTCAATTTGACGCGTATTCACTGGAAGAAGCCATAAGACTGAGGGTCATCGAAGGGTGCCTGTCTCCGGCCCTCAAGAAACAGCTCCTGAAGAAACCTCTCACCATCCAAGAGGTGAGTGAACTAGCCCGCATTCACGAGAGGCTGGATGCCCAGGCCACATCCATGTGTAATCCGGCCCACCCCAAATTGGACACTGCTGAAACCGTTGCAGCGTTGCAGCCATCCCGCCCGGGAGATAGAGGCTCACACCCATACAGGACGCAGCCCACGCAAGCTCCTCGTCTACAGCGGCAGTGCTATCGATGTGGGATGTCGTTCCCCCATGCCGGAGCGTGTCCAGCGCTGTCACAACGATGCTCGAATTGCGGGAGAGAGGGCCACTTCCAGTCCGTATGCCGTGAGGGCATACCATTCCCGCCGGTGAGACCCCTCACACAGGCCAGGATGCCTTTCCGTCCGCCGTTCCCACAATACCACCAGCCCAGATTCGGCCAACCAGGAGGGGGACAGAGGAGTTACATCAGAGCCATCGACGAGTATCAAACCCAAGGTTACCCGATGCAGCCTGAACTACCGGATCAGCCACAGGCTCTCACCGACGAATATGACCACCCCCCGATAGACTTCAGATATGGGACTGCCTACCATGACGTGCAAGAGGCGGCATACGATCCGCCATACGACATGTATGACCAGGACGAATTCGTCAACCTGATACAGGACACTGAAGAGGCCAAAGAGGCTCCCAAAATCCCTGTCAGGATGGGCAATCAACAGTTCCTTTTCATGATCGACTCAGGCGCCACCGTCAACATCATGGGTGAACAGGACTACGCCAAAATGCTGAACCCACCAGCACTGGAGGCCCCCCGTTCCAGAATTTTCCAGTGGGGTGCCGCAACGCCCCTACAGGCTGTGGGATGTTTTACACAACGCTTCCTCCTGAACGGCCGGCAGATCGACACGACGATCCACGTCATCCGGTCGCTCACCAAAAGCCGATGCCTCCTCAGTTACCACACGGCATCTCGTCTGGGACTAATCGAAATCCATGTGAGAGCGGGAGACGTCATTGCCGCAACCTCGGACAGCCTAAACCCGAGAGACTCAGTCGGCACTGTCACGTGCCATCAACCGCAAAATGTGATCACACAGGCCGACGTTGCGAGTGGTTTCCCGAAGCTATGCAAAGGCCTGGGCAAGCTCAAGGCCCCCCCCATCCGGCTACACATCGACCCTTCGGTGACCCCCGTCCCACAACACCCTCGGAGAGTTGGATTTCACCTACAGACGGCAGTGTCGGAGGCACTTCACCAACTGCTCTCCGACGGCATCATCGAACCAGCCACTGGGCCGACGCCGTGGGTGTCACCACTTGTGATCGTGCCCAAGGAAGGGGGCAAGATACGTCTGTGCGTTGACATGAGGGTGGCAAACACCGCCATCCAACGGGAGAGACATCCAGGACCGTGCATCGAGGACATGATCGTCCAACTAAACAACGCCCAGATGTTCTCCAAGCTCGACCTCAATCAAGGTTACCATCAGCTGGAGCTGCATCCGGAGTCCAGACCCATCACCACATTCGCCACCCACGATGGCCTCTACAGATACCGGCGACTGAACTTTGGGATCTCGTCCGCCGCGGAAATTTTTCAGGAGGCCATCCGGCAGGTAATCAGACCCATCAAAGGAACCCTAAACTACAGCGACGATATCCTCGTGTTCGGATCGACGAAAGAGGCCCATGACCGAGCCCTCCTTGCCACGTGCACGGCACTCCAAGACGCGGGTCTCACCCTCAACATCTCCAAATGCAGATTCAGTAAATCGAAGCTGAAATTCTTCGGTCACATCTTCTCCCGCGAAGGGATGCTCCCGGACCCTGACAAGGTCGACACCATTACCAACCTGAGCGAGCCGCGGCAAGTAGCCGAAGTCCGTTCGTTCCTCGGCATGGCGGGGTATTGTGCCAGATACATACCCCACTACGCGTCCCTCACGGACCCACTACGCAAACTCCTGCAAAAGGAAGCAGCCTTCGAGTGGACCCCCGCGTGTCGTGCGGCATTCTCTGACATCAAGCGTGCCCTGGCGGAGGCACACCGATTGGCGTACTTCAACCCGTCATGGCACACCGAAATCGTCGTGGATGCTAGCCCGGTGGGCCTCGGCGCCATCCTGGCCCAGACCAGCGGGGAGGACATTCACCCACGACACGTGATCGCCTATGCGAGCAGGGCGCTGTCCGCCCCGGAACTTGCCTACTCCCAGGCGGAAAAGGAGAGTCTGGCAGCTGTCTGGGCCTGCGAACATTTCCACAATTTCGTCATTGGCAAAAAGTTTACGCTCATCACTGATCATCAGGCCCTGTTGTCCCTGTTTGGGAACCCTCACACCAAGATGCCCCCCAGGATCGAGAGGTGGGGCATCCGCCTGCAAGAATACAACTATGACATAATACACCGCCCCGGGGGCGACCTCAACCCCGCTGACTACTTATCACGACACCCCGTCGGGCGCCAGTGACCCGGGAGGGTGACGTCGCCTACGTACAGTTCATCTCCACCAACTCACTGCCACCCGCGATGTCCCTCGAGAGAGTTGCAGCCGCATCGGCGGCCGACCCGACCATGGCCCTCGCCATCAGCCTCACCTCCGCCAACAAGTGGCACGACCACCGCAGAGCGATGCTGGCGCACCCGGGGGTGTGCAAACAGGAAATTGAGCGGCTGGCCAGGATACACAGGGAGCTGGCTGTGAAGGACAACGACATCCTCCTCAGAGGGTGCAAGATCGTCATCCCCGCCACGCTACGGAACGAGGTCGTGCACATAGCACACGAGGGCCACAGGGGCGCGGACAACACAAAGAAACAGCTGAGGTGCCATGTCTGGTTCCCCTTCCTGGACACGGCAGTAGAAGAATGGGTGAGAAACTGCCATGCATGTCAGTGCACTGCCCCTCCAGAACACCCTCCTCCGCTACAATATACACAGATTCCAGAACGCCCGTGGGAGCGCGTGGCAATGGATTTTTACGGGCCGACGGAAGTTGGCGATTACCTCCTGCTTCTCATAGACGAGCACTCAAGGTTCCCGATAGTCAAATGCGTCACCACCACTGCATTCCCACAGGTAGCGGCGGTGATAGAAGAGGCATTCAGCGAGTGGGGGATCCCGAAGATGGTCAAATCTGACAATGGACCGCCATTCTGTGGCCACGAATTCAGGACACTAGCAGAACACCTAGGGTTTAAACACATGAAGGTGACCCCTCGCCACCCACAAGCAAATGGCATGGCCGAACGCTTCATGGCGTCCATCAAAAAAACACGACAAAGAGCCATGCTGGAGGCAGTCGATCCTCACCAGGCGTTGTGCCGACTCCTAAGGGATTATAGAAACACCCCACACGAAGCCACGAACAAGACGCCTGCTGAACTAATGCTTCGATACAAGGTGAGAACCCGCATACCCCACAATTTGTCACCTGAAGAACCGCCTGACATGGAGGTGCTCCAAAAGGATGCAGAGGCAAAAGAAAAAGCGAGATGGGACACTGACGCACGCCGCCATGCGACGTTGCCAGACTTCCACATAGGGGACGAAGTGCTCGTACAACAACCAACCCTCAGGAAGACAGATCCGCGGTTTGCCCCAAGCCCCATGAGGGTAACCGCAGTCAATGGCACTATGGTGACAGCGGAGGACCAACATCGAGCTGTCACCAGGAACTGTCAACATTTCAAACACTACAACAGACGAGAGGGATTAGGAGTGCCCCAAAGGTCTGTCTCTCCAGAACCTCGAGAGCAGCGGGATGATCCGTGGATTCCCCCGGGAAGAGACCCGGACGGGCTGAGTCAGGAAGAAGGTGCCCCGGAAACCCCGGGACCAAGCGCCCTTGACGAGAGGCCTCGGAGAGTCGTCAAGAAGCCGGTGAGACTAGTTGAAGAGTGTTGACTCTGATGTTTGGACATATTGTTCGGGGGTGGTGTTGCCAGGCACTCGAGAGTTAATGAGTGCAGCCCCCGCCGTTGGGGAGGCGGAGTTATTGTATTGGGGAGCGGGAAGGAGGAACGGGGAGTTCTGGGTAAGGCGCGAAGACGCCACTTCCGATTAGAGAGTAGATGAATAAAGAAGTTGTTACATCCACTTCGTGTGCGCGTCCTCCTTACTGGCCCTTCTAAGAGGGTAACACATATCCCTGTCAAATGCACCCCTCCCCCTCCTCATCCAACCAATCTCCCTACCCATCCAGCTGCCCCTGACTCACTCTATTTATCCACCTAGCACATCAGCGCAGGAAATGGGCCGGAACAAGACGGAGCGACGCTCTGCCCGAACCACACTCCATCCTCCAGATCCAGGGGGTCCTAGACGCGACTCTCGCAGATCCTGTACATTACACAGCAGACAAGCCTCACATGCTGTTCTGCAGATGTTAAAACTGGTATATATGTCCTGCATTTTACAGACATCTCTTTTTGAGGGTGAATATTGTGATCAATCAAAACAGAAGAGTCCATTATTCGCTTAAAAGGTTTTCTTAATGAATCACTACAAGACATGATTGACATTTATAATTGTGGACATTATGTAGCTCCCATAATGCTCTTTGCTGTTAGGCAAATCGCCAGCATTGGGTTCTATATAGAGATAGTGTTGCAACCTGGCCAGGGGTCACGCTCTTTGGCTCCGCCCCCTCCTTCACAAAGCCCAGCTCCTCCCAAGAAGTGACGGTTCCCCCAATAAATGTTTTCAATTTCCAGCACTGTATCACATCTATTTCGTTCCCACTCTGCGCGTCTCGCTAGTGGTCTTGCTCTCGCTGTATCTATCCATTCATCCATCTGTCACTATGTCCATCTACCCCTTTATCACTACATCTATCTGTCTATGTGTTTATCTACCGCTCACTCCGTCGCTCTATCTCTGTGCTTCTGTCTATCCCTTCAGTCTATCACTACATCTATCTAGCAATCGACCTAGCACATCTGTTTCTTTCTCGCTATGCACATCTGCCCATCTCGCTATGGATCTCGCTCCCACGGTGTCTATCCCTTCATCCATCTGTCACTATGTCCATCTACCCCTTAATCTATCGCTACGTGTATCTAGCCTGTCTCTTACACACACGTGTTCACCCTGTTACACAAGCATACACTTGCACAGTCTCTTGCACACGCACTCAAGTCAAAGTGGCCAAATCGCGTGGGTTAGTTTAATAACACGTTTAACAAAACCACACAAATGAAATTCCATTCACTTTACAGACACGGAAGCGCCGAAGAGAACATGTTACAGTCGCTACTGTTAAAACCACCCTATAAGAATCCAGCGGAATTGTTTCCCAGCTGATATTTTACATGAGATCCAATATGCTCCTGGAAGACATCACACTTGGGAAAATAACCTCACTCAATGTATTTGGCCCATTACCAAAGCTTTAAGTGGGCCGGGGCCAGCCGGGGCCGAGCCCTGGCAGTCTCCAAAAAGCGGGGCTGAGCCAGGGCCCTGCCGGCCCCCGGTCCCACACAACATTGGCGGGACGCATTATCCTGCCGTGGCCGTAGCCGCGACGGGAGATGCGCCCGCCAGTTTAACGTCAGGCATGCTGACAGAAGTGCCAGCCAGCCACAGCAACGCTGAGGGTGGTGGCACTTCTGTCAGTCAGTGTACCTTCTTCTGATGACCCCTCATCGGGGTCATCAGAGGAAGTTACTGTCCCTTTGTTTGCCCTCCCCTGGTCACTGACCCTTGCAGGCTCCATGATCTAATATGCAGATTAGATCACGGAGCCCGCGGGTTCACAGAGGGTGAAAGACGCCTCAGGCTTTGTGATCTATCTGCACTGAGCAGAGATCACTGAGCCCGAGGCGCCTTTCTCCGTTGGCAAAGCTTTATAAAAGAAACCTCGAATTGTGTACGTTTCAAGCCATCTTTTAGAAACGTAGAAATATTTCTATGTTTATAAAAGTTGGCTTGAAACGTACACAATTCAAGGCATCTTTTATAAAGCTTTGTCGACGGACAAAGTGGGTTTTGTCCGTCCTCAACGTTTTATAAAAGATGCCTTGAATTGTTTACGTTTCAAGCCAACTTTTATCAACAAAGAAATTTGTTACAAATGTCTATTTATAAAAGGTGGCTTGAAGTACACAAACCATAGTAAGGTAAGCACACAAGTGTGCGTAACTTACTATGGTTTGTGCACTTTTGAAGCCACCTTTTATAAACATAGAAATATGTAACATTGCTATGTCTATAAAACATGGCTTGAAAAGTACACAAACCATAGTAGTACGCAAACAAGCATATAAATGCTCAAATACATTTATATATTTGTTTGCGCACCTTACTATGATTTGTGCACTTTTTAGGCCACGCTCACAATGGAAGCCACGCCCCAACCTCAATTTCTTACCCCACTTAAAGCACTGCCCATTACTTTATGCCATCAAGGTTTGACACAGTCCCCTCATTCAAATGGAATGGTTTTGTATGGCGGACAGAGCGCAATTCCGCGAAACCACGCATTTTACAAGAAATTGTCATATCATTTGGGGAATTCTTTTTCCACTAGATGGCAATGTTGTGCCATTTTAGCGCTTTAGTAGAAGTTATGTCACCGCGCTAAAACCTTCCCGTGCCTAATAGTCCCGTGTCCTGTGGGCAGCGTCCAACCGGCCGCGACTCAACATCTCGCGCCAGAATAGCCGCACCAAAGCGTCCTGCTCCGGTCTGTCCTGCCCCTCCCACATTGAATGTGCTGCCCCCTCGTGTCCAACTTGTGCTGAAATGATCATGCCAATGTCCTGCTCTGAAGACAATGTGGTGGCTTTAACTTATTCTGTTGTGTATTGCACAGACTAGGGGGCTGGTCCCCTTAGGGGGGCCCAAAGGATGTCTATGGGGGTACAGACTGTTTAAAAAGGAATTAAGCTGACTGTGTTTAATATTTAAAAAAAGGATTAAAGTGACATCCTTTAATAGAGCCTCCGGCTCGATTGAGAGTGCAATTCATATATTGTAAGAGTAGGGGTGTGCAAATTAATGAGAGCGCAGTGTGAATGTGTAGGAATGTGTGTGCGTGCGGGCCTGGGAGGAGTGCCTCTGATTCGGGGTGGGCCTAGGGGGAGGATTACAAGATCACAAACGGTATGGGTTTGTTTTTTAGTGTTCCTATGTGAGGTCATTAGCCTACATTGGCTCAGCCAGCATGAAATTGTTATACTGACAGCATAATGGCATATATTGGGGGCAAAGGGTCATTGTGAAAATGTGTTGGAAAATGCTTCTTTACACTGTTGCTGACGTGGCATCTCTTGGATTTTTTCATGTGTCACCCTACAAAACCGATTGTAAACTGTGTGGAGTTTTACCCAGCTATTCATAGACAAGGCCTCATCACGACCCTTAAATGCGGCGGTAACGCTATTACCGCCGCATTTAAGGATCCACCCAAACATGAGCCTGGCAGCATTTGCCTCCAGCTCTAAGCTGGCTGTAAATGCGCTGAAAAAATGCCAATCTTTGGTGCAATTACTGCGTGGTAATACCATCAGCGGTAAATGCGCTGAAAAAATGCCAGTCTTTGGTGTAATTACTGCGTGGTAATACCATCAGCGGTAATTGTGCTGAAAATTCTCCATTGGGTCTAATGGACCCAATGGGGAGTACCGATTAGTGCCAAACCCGTGATCCGGCGGTAATACTGCTGGACGGGTGGGTGGGAACGTAAATACAGTTGGCTGGTATCCCAGTCAGGATACCGCCCAACTCAAGTGATGACGTCCACTATGTTAACCAATTATTTTTCTAAAAAATATTTGTGGGAGAACCCTCATGAGCCTCCCTTGGTTTATTGGGGCACCCTCACTAGTCTCTCACACATATTCATGGCAAATGTTTATGGCCTTCTTATTTAAAAAAAAAAAAACTTCAGCTATTGCTTACAGTATTAGATTTGATCAATAAATTACAATAACAATCTAAGAACACACAATCTAAAGCCATCCTGAGAAGAACATGTTTGTATCTGACCTTTTCCAGTAACTTCAGTGTCTTTGTTTTATGTTATGTTCTGGGGTATTTGTAAAGTGCTTATCTGGCATGGGTATGGCCGCGTGGTGCTGTGGGATATCTATGTCTGCACACTGCAAGGTTGTGGGTTTTCTATAGACTAGGAGCCTACAATCAGGGCTGTCCAGATATATTGATCTATAATTCCCATCGGCCCTAGCCAGCATAGTCAAAGATGAGGGATCATGGGAATTGTAGTCCAGTACATCTGGAGCACTGCATGTTGCAGACCCCTGCTATGTACCTTACTCTGTTCATAACAAATACTGTTGCAGAAATACATGTCAATGATACAGAAATAACATTTAGTTAACTTTCAAGTATTAACAATGTGCAGAGGCGACTTAAGTGCAATGTGTGGGGCTGTGAGGAAGAATTGTGGTATAGTGATTGTTTTTTTGGAGTATTGTTATTAAGTACTTTTTGGGGATGCTTAAAACATTTTTTGGGAAGAACTTTTGTTTTTCTGCGATTGCACTTTGTTTCTTTATCTTGCTAGTGGAGTATTGTAACTGCTTCTGAATGCATTTGAAAGTGTAGGGTTTGGTGTGGAACATGTCTGTTTCACACTCTGGTTGCAAGAGTTGTTCTTTAGAGTTGTATGATTTTGGATGTTGTTTTCCTGTGGTGAGCCAGTCGCATCTTATCCTGACTTGCATTTTTGTTTAACTTTCTTTGTTTTAACTTTGCTGGCCCAATATTGGGTTGACTGGGACTGGCTGGAATGTTGTGTTGTAAATATTCTCCTTGTTACTTGATTTACACCTTTACTGTGTTTTTGATCATCATTGCATTTCTTCTTTATGGTTTTTCTCTCTTTTCTATCCTCTAACATACATCTCATCGTTACTGTGTATTGTACCAACTCATAAATGTGAAGCACCTTGGCGACGGTGCTGCAGAAACAAAATAGAATACAAACAGAAATCACATTTATTGATGGTGTCCTTCAGTTTAACAGCCGACTCCTTGGCTTCGGCAATTCCGATGTGGAAGCAGGTCAGGAGGGTGGAGCTTGTGAATCCTAAATTTCACTGCATAAACATTGAAAGTAGCTCTGGCAACACCAGAATTCATTAACATAGTTTTGTACCACTCTGAATTGGGATCAATGATGAAAATTGGCAAACCAACACTACAAGCACCATAATGCATCAGTAAGGCCTTGCGAGCTGTCAGATGGGAAGCATTGCAGTTTGTAGTAAGTGGTCTAATAAGTCCATATATTCGTACCTGTGTAACAGCATTCCGCAGGGCAATAGCTTGGCTTATATCTTGTCCTTTCAGGCCTCCTAATATATCCCAAGGGATGCAGGATAACCCAATCCTATCCTGGATATACATGAGGTGACTCTCTATGCTCGGTTTGAGCTTGGGGTCCTTGGAACGTGCATCTGTTACCGGATGGGATTACACCAGAATAATTCTGAGTCCAAATAACCGGACAAACGTAAAGATGGCAAGTTGCTGTTTTATTAACAATTATCTAAAACAGGGAGTTCACAACAAACATCAACAGAAGAATGCTCATTTTCTCAGCGATTTCTACAAAAAATACAATCATATACTTCTTTATGTGTCAGAGTGACCTCCTACTACGTGACAATAGTGAAAAAACCTAACAAGGGTTGGGATTGGTTAAGGGACACATCTAGATATACAATCATATAGGAGCTAGGTGTGTTATTGGTTGTCCGATATCAGGTGGACAACTCATGACTACCTCTTTGAATGTGTCATTTTAAGTCAAACCATTTACACAGTATTTCATTGGTTTCTCAAGCTATAAGGTCCTTCGCTATACAGACTAATACAATTGGTTGGCACGCTTGTGCCATGTCTGGAACATTCTGTTCAAATAGCAGCATGTAAGCAAAGACCCAGGTGCAAGTGCATAGGACATGAGACTGCCCTAACACTTAATTACCCCAACATCTCTCATCACTCATGCCTTCTGCCATGAAATTCTTTGTAGTTGGCCTTGCAGATATTCTTGTCCTGGGAATGTACAGGAGTGAGGGCACTCGCTCTCGTGTCTGCAACTTCATGTTCAGGCCCTATTTCCATCATCGACTCGCGTGACAAGAGACCACGATTCTGTTCATTCTGCAAGCTTTTAAATGTTTTAATGAATTTAAACGTTGCATCTTCTGTGTTCTTTCTTGCACCTTAACATGAGAGGATCCATCCTCTGCACACACGTTCTTCTTCAAAGCAGATAGCTGACCTCGACTTCTCAGTTCTTGACTTCAGGCCAGACAGCCTCTCCGCGCAGCTCCAGTAACCTGCTATTCTACTGCGACACAGCCTTTCATTCTTTCTTAGTGATTTTCTGGCTTATAATTTCATGACACCAATGTCCAGTTTCTATATAATGGTGGCTCCGCCTGCATTCTATTCACTACTTATAGCCAGCCTATACGATGACTTGATCGATCTTGCATTTCAGCGTCAGTACATTCAGTAAACTTCTGTTTTCTGCAGCACTTTGTTAGCGTGTAATCTTCTTTTACACCTTAAGGTTCACTCGATTCTTTACTTCATCATTTGTCCTCTAGGGTCCATATATCGTCTTCATTCAGTGTTTCAGGACGTCGTGCACACTTTCTTATGACATCATTATTTTGTTTTATTAGCCCTTTCTCATATTCCTTCAAGGAATTCCTACTGTGGCTGTCAACTCGAGGATACATTCTATATAGTCGTCTCAATGGATACCGTCTTCCACTCACTGCGGCCTTGGTACAGTAGCTGGTGTTATACAGGGCACAATCTCAGGGGAAGCCGGGGGTAGGGTCTCCTACGGATACATACGTCTGCTCCTCTACAGGTTGTTGGTAAAGCGTCTTGATTTCCAGAACTTGAGTGAGAGAATACTATTTCCTCAGCGAACACATGAACATCAGCCTACATGTCAGCATATCTCATTTCTTTTGAGAACTGCTCATCCAGTTCCTTCTCATTTAGGGGCTTGTAGTCTTAAATCAAAACTACAAGTACCAGAATGCATAGAAAAATCCACAAGCATCTCCCATGTTGGCATGCATGTACCAGTTTTTAAAGAGTGGGAATAAACAAAATTACATTTGGAGACAGTATTCATTAACATCTCTTGCAGACGGGAGTCTATAATTCCTGATGGAAGCGAAACATTTGTCTTAGCATCTAAAGGGGTTATACACAGACACGCAATAACAAATAAGGCTCTTAACCTGATCCCAAAAGGAATAGATCCGGTACATGGCAAGCACTGTCCGTCCGGAGGATGACCCCACCTGCTAGAATGCGTTCATTATTACACCCAGGCAGGCGGGGTAGCAAATAACACCTGCTCAGACAGCTTTCATTTCTGCTCAAAGTGTTGACTCCGTGGAGATATTCCAGTGCTGGCCACACGGTGGCAGAATTGAACAACCGCTGCAGTACTCGCTGTACTGCACGTTCTGACGCTGCTGGAATCCCAGGAACGCCTCTCACGGCTCTAAATACTGCACTAGAAGGGGTCACACGCTCCAGGCGCATCCTGACAACTCTAAATATGGCGCCTTTTAGGATATGTTTACCCCTGGGGCAGAGTTATGCACGCTTTGCCCTGGTGCAAAAAAATGTAAGCCAATTAATTTAGCGCCTTTTTTTCTGATTTGATATAAAGGAATGAAATAAAGAGCCCCAGCCCACATTATCTAAAAGTGTTTTCACGAGCGCAAACATGAAGCAAACTGTTTTACTATGGTTGCTGTTTTATGTTACGCAGTAAACGTAGCATGAAACAAAAAAAAATGGCCTGTTCGTTTTAGACCTAGTGCACAGGTTTTTAGAAAAAAAGCATTGCATCCGCGCAGCTGTTCCTGGGACTGTTTATCCTTCTAAGGGGCATTCTCCTCTGCGCATCATTGGCTGCCATGCGGGTCCTGCCAGGCTGCCTGGCCCACACACCTGCCCCGTAGGCAGCACCTCTGCCCATGGCAGGCTTCAAGCATTGACTCCTCCCCTGTCCTGAAGGAACAGGCCATGAGGCGTCGACTCTGAGAGTATCTCTGCTGTAAGCTGCCATTCCGGGACTGCTTATTTGGGGAATGTGGGTTTTTGACGCAGTATATTTCGCCGTTGAAGAATTCATCAAGTTTTTTTTTTACCACAGATTTTGTTGCAAATATATGTGGGGGGTGGAGGGGGTGGCAAATAATTAATGTAGAAGGATTAAGGGGGGGGCTTGGCGGGCGGTCACCCACCTCATATATGTGTGCAAAAATCTTACTGTAAAAAAAAATCCCCGAATTCTTCTACGATTAAATAAATTCGACAAGATCACATAGAACCGTTATTTGTTAACCTCTCTCTCCATTTATGGATAAGAACTGGGATCCCAGCGATCGTTTTTTCAGGAAATTTGCTATTGTAATTTTTTTGTTAATATAGGTTAATACAGGGGTCAATTCCTAAAAAAAAAGTGGGAGGACTCACACGAGCAGTGGGGTGTGATGTCACCAGGGATTAGCATATCAATGTGACATGCGCATTTCATTTCATTGGCTTCCCATTACCATACACATTGCACAGGATGAATGGCTTGTGCCTTTCATGAACCCAACACCCACCAAAAAATAGAGAGGATATTTAGTTCTAATAGTGTTTAAAAATGTGCAGGTGTGTAGCTTTGAAACTCCAAGAATCAACACATACGTTTACCCTGGAACATGCAGTGCCGAAATATGTCATTTCAAGTTTAGTTGTATTTTTCACCATGTTATATGGTGCAGCTGTGAAGTGCCTGACCTTGAATCACCCGGTTGGCATAAATTCAAAGAAGACAGTCAAATGTTCTCATTTTACAAACAACCTCTAAAATACCCATGGGGACTGCGTCCACCCTCAGAAAAAAGTGGGCGGACTCTGTCCACCTGCGTGTACCCTCGACTTGAGCCCTGGGTTAGTATGGGTTATTTTTTGTATAAAAGAAAAAGATTTATATTGGCGTTAAATCACAACCAAGTTAAATCCAGACAGACTGTTTCTTGTGCAATAAATGATATTATGTAGACTCGGCATCATGAAAAAGGAAAAAGCAATACGAGTAGAGCTAAGTAAGGGCCAAGAAGGGCGGTTTAGAGAGTCAATCAACCCAAGGAGTTGGTGAACTCTCAGTAAAGCCTGATAAAAGAGCCTTCCCATTGGGCTCTCAGAAGTGCCATGGTCACTTCTGTGGCGCTAGAGGTCCAGGTACCCGCGATATACTTCGTCAAATGCAGCGTGGATTCCCCTCGCATGAAGTGGGCCTCTCTCGTAGTCGCAAGGTTGGCCACCACCTCCATCCAGCCCTCCACCTTATGTCTCCTGTTCACTTTCCAGTTTCTAGAGACCATCCCGCCAATCACCACAGCCTCTTTTCATCCCCAATCTGCCATACCTGCACAGAGCAGATTGGGCCATTGGCAGCAGGTTACAAGCAACCACCATTGGCAGCGGAGTAACTCTGGTGAAGATATCATGCCACCCCTCCCCTCTGCTACATAATGGTACATCCGATACATCTGCAGGTATGTGCCAGAGAATTCCCCACATTTCCAACAGTTAGGCGTGTCTGCAACGTTACGCCTTTACGCTTGGTGGGGCGTGCACAGGTACGTTTGCTGGGCCTGCCAAACACTTTTATTTTTAGGGTTTTTAATATATTAGGTTGTTTATTGAGCGCGGACCTAGCTTTGGGAATCAACGATCGCTTTACATTACGGGGGGACAACATGGTGAGGGAAGCAGAGAAACAAGGTAGTGGGGAGTTAACAGGGGAAAGGGAGGGTGGTCAGTTTGGTAGCAATGGATCTACAAGCAATATGGGGGAGAAACAGTAGGGAGCCGATCACCCAGTCTCAGGTAGGGTGGCGAGTCGTGAGTGTGTGGATCTAGGTGTTAGAAGAAGCCATTCATTGAAGAGGAGGATCTTGAGCTCCTTCCAGAATTGTGGAAGCGTGGGGGCGAGTCTGATGTCACCTAAACCTTTGACTTGGCTCCACCTGACCCAATTGGCTGTTATGGTATAATGTGACTGCCTAAATTGTATGTAATGTGTTTGTTTTTTCCTAAAATGTCTTACATTGTGTAACTGATTGCAACAGTACCTTGATGCCCCTGAGCTGAGGCGCTTCACAAATATGAAAATAAATACTGCATAACATGGGGAGGTGGTTCCTGTATCTTGGGGGCGTAGACGGAGAAGGCCTGTCTTTACTTAAAATAAGCATTGATTTTGGGATCGCTTGGCAAAATGTGCCTAGATATTCTTCTGAACAATTGCACCAAGGCCAATGCCCCAGTCAAGCCTGCATTTTTCAAACGAGGTCATGTCAGATAGGAATAGTAAGTCCTGAATTCAAGTGGGTTTCCAGCCTAGTGGAATGCCCTTTAAACAGATTTGCCCTGCACTTTGCCACACTACTCTCCATGGCCTTGGTGGGGCATGCCAGATACATGGAGCTGCCCTCAAGTGTAGCAGTTCCAGATTTCGCCCGTAGGAGGTGAAGCTGCACATCTAGGGAGCATAAGGTCTTTGATACCCCATTTGTCAATTCCTTTGTTTTGAAAAGTATCCCTCCACCTTCAACCAGGGTTTTCAAAGGAATGGTTTTCCTTCTATGAGCAAGCCAGATTTTCCCAGGTTACCCATGCCTTAAGAAGGTAGGGAAGGTTGTCCTGTCCTTTCACTAGGCCCTTCTTTGCTGCCTTAATACTATCCGGTTTACCCAAATTCTCCCTGATATTAGGGGAACCTTGCACCGCCTCTATTGGGGCTCTATCAGAGAGGGCCGAGGAGGATGACCATTGGAAGCACCAAATCCCCCTTGGCAGTGAGATGCAGAATACATACATTTCAGAGAAGGCCTCTTGGACCCCACAGAAACGATTTGAAAACCTGATTCCACTTGGTAAAGTTCCTTCCTGGGTTGTTTGAAGAAATGTTGTTACAAATACACACAATCAGCAGGACCATCTGAATGGTATTAGCCTTGCCCCACAAGCCCATGCTAATACATTTCCATCTTTCTGTTTCAGAAGAAATCTTCCATGAGGGTCTCCATATTTAAACTCACAAATCTAGCAACGTTTTGTAACTTGAAAGAGGTTTGATGTACTCAGGCCACGGATTAGTTGTGAGCCTCCTGACAAGAAAAACCCTGTGAGCTTTGTTACACATATATACAGTTCCTTTAAGGTTTCAGTTACTCGTGACTGTATCACAGGAGAGACCCCTCCTCTTGACCATGCCCGTCTACTCCAGCTCAGGACCAACGGACACCCTCAGGACATTCACCCGGCCATGCACCAGCAATCTCTTGAGACCGAGGGCCCTTCGGTTCACGAATTGACAGGAACAAACACAGCAACGGAACCCCCTGCTGTTCTTGTATTGTGTGTTTAAGGGCAGCACCGATAAGGGGCAGGAAGAAAAATTGTGCACAGGGCGCTGGCAGACCTGGGGCCGGCACTGGTTCATGTGTGAATATCTTGGCGTCTTACCTTAGCTACTCTTTGGACTTGATTGTTGTATTCAAGGACGTAGCCGTGTACAGTTCTCACCATACACATGAAAGCTAAACTGTTGATCGTGTTGAAACTACTGCTTTCCTTTATCCACCCATTAGCTCCTCCCTTCCCTCTTCCTATTAACCTCGTCTTATGTAACACACCCTCGTCATCATGTAATGAGTCAAACATAACTATGCTTTTGGCTGCCACCCCATGTTCTGGAGACCTGAAACATGGGCGACTGCTTCTGAAATATGTATTACGGCCATGCACTCCTCCGCAACGCCCCCAGTGTCACTTAAGGCACTAGAGGGGTATTGGGTCCTGTTTTCCAACCTTGAATTGTATTTTGTTTCCTTGTGTAACCTTCTTTGTTCCCTACATTTCCATTATATTACCCACCCGGGCCTCTGTGATGCTTCTGTAATGAATCGAGCACACCTTTGTCTTGTATTCTCCATTATTCATTTTCATCCCTTTTCAGCTATTCTTGACAACATTGCTTCTCCTAATCTGCATCTGCTCCCTTCTCTAGCAGCACATATTCAAGGGTTTACAATTGATTTCATGAGTCTATTTTCTGCTGTTTGTCTTTTGCCATAGATGACCTCCGAAATCCACACACATAGTACATTTAAGGCTTTTTATTAAAGTTCTGAAGAACTGGTCTGGGAAAACAGGGAAGGTGGAAACTAAAGGGGTCCCTACGAGTCTCTCGACATACGCGCGGGCTGCCTCCACCCTAGCCCAGGCGTCCCTGACCCCATAATCTCCCGGATTTTAACATCTCCCTTGACAATCCCTTCTCTAATTCGTTTGCCTGTTTTAACATACCCTTTGCAGACCCTTGTTGTAGTTTGTCGTTGTTTGGCTTCTTCACACACAGCTCCGTGGCCCACTGGTCTGGTCTGTTGAGAAGTTACCTCCAGCAAAAAGCTAGAGGTGAATCCGCCTCTATACCACCAAAAATCAATGAATTACCAATTCAGTAATTACGCCGGTGGTAAATCCACCAAAGATCTCCATGACGTCCTATGGATGCCAAAATGGGGAATTATCACCACTTGTAATCCAATGGTAAATCCATGAGACCAAGCGGTGGTAACGGTAATCGAGTTTGCCAGTAATTTGGTGGATTTACCACCAAATTATCACCAAACGCTAATAAGGCCCAATGATTTTAATCCAGGGAGCGTGCTCTGGGTGTACTGCGGGTAGTGCATATGAAGTGCAAATGTCACCCTTCTGGATTTGTCACATTCGACTGTGCATCCACACACATTTACAAAGTTGTGATTATATGGTGAACCGTAAGCTTCTAAAATATAAGAGCATCCCTGAGTTGGGGAGCTGTTAATCAACTACATTCAGCCTTTCCTTGCATATCTATCATACTTTTTAGTGCTTTTCTCTGAAAACGCTCATTCTATTTTGAGATTCATGCTATAATTCTGCATGTACATTGCAAACTTTGTGTCCCTCTCATCAGTAATCGGTACCAGGAATGGAGCTCCTGTGTTGTGCTGCTCTTCTAAATTAATGCTCATGATTTATCTGAGAGGTGTTGGTGTCAGGTTTTGTTCCTTTACAGATTTGCACGTTTTTCTTCCCTTCAAGAGAGGCGCAACAGCACTCCTTTCATGTCTCTCACGCAGTAAGGAATGCACCTTCCCTCACCCCAATCTACTGTGCAATAGTATAGAGCAAAGGACCTCAGCATATGGGGAAACGGCATAGGGAATCTGGTCATAACGCACCCCCCTTTTTTGGGGAATAGAAAATGCAATTAAAGCTCAGTCTTGATGCCTTCCTGCAGCCCTCTTCACTTTGCTGGGCCAAGTGCTGCAAGTAGCCGATTCTTCTGAGGTACTGTCACTTTTGGTGGAACTGCACAACTCTGGATCTACAGCTCTCCACGTTTCATTGTTTGCTGCATCATAGGTGTCTAAACTGTCTTCTTCTAGGCAAAGGGATCTGATACCTGATGTCTCCAATATCAGGAGAACCTTCTGAGTTGGTCTGCATCAATGCAGGACATAGTTCCGATTTGGGCTTGCAACTCATCAGCTCGAACATTCTCACATTTTTACACCATTGTGTGTCATCCGATGCATTGTGGTGGTCCTCAAGGAGAACTGCTTCCATCAGCCTTAGAGTTGGCAGCAAGTTGAAGGCTTTCTGTGATCATTTGATTAGCTCTCTCCACTTGACTGTTGGCTTGTGGGTGGCACAGTGCTGTACTCTTGTATTTTGTTCTTAGTGCTTCAAATAGTCAGCCATCTCCAAAAGATGTGAGCTGCATGACTGATATAGCAGTTGTGGTCGTTATGTTGGGAACGAAATGGAGTTCTTTCCTGTTGGTAAAATAATTGACTGTGGCTACTCCATACTTGTTCGGAAAAATAAGTTTAGTAAACTGATAGACACTCGCGTCACCTGCAAACATCATATACTGATTGAGTTATCGGTCAAGACTTATCTTGATTTGGGAATTATCATTCAGATTTTAAGAATAAACAAAGTTTATACATATATATTCAGTCAATCCATTTGTTATTCAATGTTTTCAAATATTTATTTTATACATCAGAAAAATTCGTATTCTCAATATGTACATTTGAACAATCAAATTAAAAATGAGCTTGACGCGTTTCGGGAAACAGTTCCCTTCATCAGGAGCAAAACTTTCATTGCATTCATGAACTCCATCAATTTTCTAGCTTCAATAGTGTTCTACGAAGTGAGATTAAAAATAATCTGTGGGTGTGTATCTATAAGGAAATATATAAGTAAATCAGGAGTGGCAATGTCACCTTATAGGAGGATACATCAGGCCGCAATAGAGGAGCTTGCTGCTATGGTGTCCGTGCCCGGGCCGAACGTCTGTATTAGTTACTCACTTCTTCAAGGGTAGCTAAGTAGGAAATATAACACTCGAGTAAGCGTGCGAAAATGAGGTCTATGGTAAGGAATAAGTGATATTTAAATGTGCATACCGGCCGTGTCGTATTATTACAGTGTTCGCTGGCCTAGAAGGCGTGTCGCTTTGGGTAATAGCTGAAGTCTCCTTATACTGTGAAATGTAATAGAGACAGGTATGGTCTTAAGACAAGTTGGGTTGTGGAACACTGCATTCAGAAAACTAAATTCAAAATACATGTACCTTCAATGGGAGTATCAGGGTGTATTTGTGAAATTCTAGTCGTTGGTGAATTCACAATACTGATCGGATGATCTAGTCTAAGAAAAAATGAGAAAACGTAACAAGAAAAGTAAACGGCTACACGGTTTAAAAATAGGGAGTTGTGTAGTTATCCAATGGAGTTCAAACTGAAAAATCCACTAGTTCAAAAAACGCATCATTTTACCGATGTTTGCTAAGACCGTCCATCATCCGTGTTCATCTAAGGTAAGGCACTGGAAGAGTGCACTAGCCTTGTGAACTGCCTTTAATGGTTCTTCAACGCGTTAGAGAACAGGAAGTGAAGTCATCATTTTAGTGCAGACCAGGGTAGTGCCTGTATGACAATATCGCAATGTAATACTAAGATATACCTCAGTGCATGCTCTTAAATATCGATAGGTGTCAGTCATCAGGGGAAAATATGCAAAAGTCCAGGGCAGGTGTCATGCCGCTGCACCAGCTGTTCATATTCATGTTCATAATTGACGTCATATGTAAACAGAACCACGAGGTCCCGATGTGTTTAAATCAATGCCTGTTAGAAATGTCTTGAAAGGATATGCGGATGCAGTGCTTTGTATGCAATTTGATAAAGGTAGGGAGGTGAAAACCACTGAGTGTTATGAATCTCAAGGATCCATTCATCAAGCTTAAAGGAATGGTTCGCCCAAACATTTTTATTTCAAAAATAGATAGGCAACATGAAAAAAAAATGATTGGCGTTTTTTTTTTCTTCGAAGTCCCTATGTAAAATTTTGAGCAATTCAAGCTCAAAAATTGAAAAAGCAAGCACATGGGCGCATCCATTTTGTGAAATGGCTGCCCGCCTGTGCTGGCTTTTGCGGCACTAATGAAGGAAAAGCCAGCCAGCTGTAGTAAAAAAAAGCTACCACTGGGTGGCTTTTCCTTCATTGGTGCCGGGACTTGGAGGACGCAGATCGGAGACTACAGGCAGAAAAGCTGCAGCTGCATCTCGGTAAGTGCTATTTATTTTTTAAAATAAGCACTAGCTGTAACTAACTGTAGGAGCCCAGAAAACTTAGAAATAAAACCGCAGCTTTAAAAACGTTGTATTTATGTTTGCGGTCACTTTTGAAGCGACCGCAAACATAAATACAAAGTTATTGTGTTTGAAAACGCTGAGTTTTTTCTTGCTAAGTTTCTCAGGCTCCTCCGAGCATGACAAACTTAGAAAGAAAAACCGCAGCGTTTTCAAACACAACCGCGTTGTGTTTCTGCCTAAATCTGCTTTCCCATTTGGGGCTTTGGGGCTTCCCACAGGGAGCCCTAGAGCCCCAAATGGGAAAGCAGATTTAGGCAGAAACACAGCGGCATGTAAACACAACCGTGTTGTGTTTCTGCCTGCCTTTGCTTTCACTTTGGGTCTCCGGTGCTCTCCTGGGGGAGCCCAAAGTGATAGCCACGGTATGATTTGTATGATCCGAGGTGCAGATGATTTTTCAGTTTTCATCATTATAGTTTTTAAACAACTTTGTTAACTATTCACATGGATTTTATATTGAATTTGTGTTATAATTGATTCATGGATATTTGAGATTCCATGTATAACGTACTCAGTGGTTTTCACCTTCTTACCTTTATCAAATTGCATACAAAGCACTGCATCCGTATATCCTTTCAAGACATTTCTATCAGATATTGATTTAAACACCTCAGGATCTCATTTACATATGACGTCAATTATGGACATGAATATGAACAGCCGGTGCAACAAAATGACACCTGCCCTGGAATTTCGCATGATTCCCCTGAGGACTGACACCTATTGATATTTAAGAGCATGCACTGTGTTGAACTGTGGCATGTCTTAGTATTATATCGCAATATCGTCATACAAGCACTACCCTGGTGTGCCCTAAAATGATGACTTCACTTCCTGTTCTCTAACGCGCTGAATAACCTTTAAAGCCAGTTCACAACGCCAGCGCACTCTTCCAGTGCCTTACCTGAGATGAACATGGACGACGGGCTGTTTTAGCAAACATCAGTAAGCTGGTGTGCTTTTCAAACTAGTGGATTCTTCAGTTAGGACTCCATTGGCTAACTACACAACTCCCTATTTTTAAACCTTTCCATTGTCTACCTTTTTAGCTACGTTTTCTTTTTTTTTCTTAGACTAGATCATCTGGTCAGTATTTTGAATTGACTAACGACTAGAATTTCATGAATACACCCTGATACTCCCATTGGAGGAACGTGTATTTTGAATTTAGTTTTCTGAATGCAGTGTTCCACAACCCAACTTGTCTTAAGACAATACCTGTCTCTATTACATTTCACAGTGTAAGGAGATTTCAGCTATTACCCAAAGCGGCACGCCTTCTAGACCAGTGAACACTAATGTTACGACACGACAGGTATGTGCATTCAAATATCACTTATTCCTTACCACAGACCTCATTTTTGCACGCTTACTCAAGCATTATATTTCCTACTTAGCTACCCTTGAAGAAGTGAGTAACTAATACAGACGTTCGGCCCGGGCACGGACACCATAGCAGCAAGCTCTTCTATTGAGGCCTGATGTGTCCTCCTTTAAGGTATAGAATGTCAAATGTATTGTGAATGTAAACAATACATGGAATATCTTGTCACTATTTTATGATTACTAACTCACTGATATGCAACCTGTAAATGTACTTCAAGTATGCATATACTATGTGCCACGGCACATAAAGAATTGCGTAAACATGTCTTCCTGTTAAAATAAACCTTCCTGTTTGTTATACTCTCGGTGATCCTTTTCTCCAGCTAGTATTCTCCTAGCTCCACTGCAAGGAATATTGTGACCCCCTGTCACGCCTTAGGCCTGGGTAGCCGTTGACTCTACTTCCTCTATATCTCTGTACCTTCCAACCCTCCAGAGTCAGGCCCCCAACAAAAAAGAGGGTTCCGCCCATTTTTTCTTTCTTTCCTCCTTTAAGGTGACATTGTAGTATAAGCCACTCCTGATTTACTTATATATTTCCTTATAGATACACACTCACAGATTCTTTTTCATCTCACTTTGTAGAACACTATTGAAGCTAGAAAATTGATGAACTTCATGAATGCAATGAAAGTCTTGCTCCTGATGAAGGGAACTGTTTCCTGAAACACGCCGAGCTCATTTTTTTATTGATTGATTGTTCAAGTGTACATATTGAGAATATACATTTTTCTGATGTATATAATAAATGTTTGATAAAATTGAATAACAAATGTATTAATTGAATATAGATGTATAAACTTTGTTTGTTCTTAAAATCTGAAAAATAATTCCTAAATCAAGATAAGTCTTGACTGAGAACTCAATCAGTATATTAGGTGTGCAGGGGACGCGAGTGTCCATCAGTATAGGACACTTATTTTCCGTACATATGAGCGACTACATTGTGCCAGAGTCGCATTCTCTCCCCTCCACCTTTTAATTGTTATAAAATATTTCGACTTGTTATTTCATATCTTCTTAAGAGGTGTGTGTTCCCAATTCCTCTTGAGACTCCATACTTGCTGCCATCTTCCATCCTGTCCAACAGACTGATAACATCCATCCCTACTCACTGCTTTTCCAGGCATAGCCGTGAAGGATCATTATTTACACTTCTGAGTATTTTCCTGGCTACCAAAAAGCTTGCCTCAAGCATCTCTTAGTAAAGCTAGATGCTAAATGGCCAGCGTGCGCTATGTTGACTATTGGCTACATGGAGTTCAAACATCCAATATGGTTGCACTGATAATGGTAACGATCTCTCTGAAGGCCACACTTGGCTAACGTATCATTCTATTATTTCCAGTGTCCAATTTTCGTTTTCATGTGCACTCCATTTGTCTTTACTCCCAGCAATCCATGTTTGGGCTCATTGTCATTGACTGTGGCTTCAATGCACTCATCGTCTAGGAAATCAACATCTCCTTTCCTCTGTAATGGAATTCTTGAAAGGCAGTTCGCCTGTCGGTTCTTCTACTACGTTACATGTGTCTCATTGAATAGGAATTCCTGGAGCGCCTAGGCGATGCTGGCTAACCTCAGTGTGAATATGTTTGTGACACTGGGGGTTAGCATGTGAATGGGTGATTTGTGGCCCGAATGATCTTCCTCAAAAGTACAACCAGAAATAGCCAGCCATCTCTTTTCAATGGTAGAGTAGTTTTCTTCTGATGTCATCAGTGCATTATAGGCATATGCCCCAAATCTCTGAGTGTACTTGACCATGTATCATTCTTGCACTTAGACCGTATGCACTGGCATCTGTCACTATGGTGGTGGTAAGTACTGGATCAAATGTGTGGAGGCATAGAGCTTCTACTATGGCTCATTGGATGTCCCTGAAAGCCGCCCAAGCTTCTGGTGTCCATTAGAACTATTTTTCTTTCATCTCTTCTCTCCTTGTGGGTTCTGTTCTGGAAGAGACATTTTGGTTGAACTTAGCTGGGATCTACAGTGATCACTTCTACAAGGTGCCTTTGTTCGACACAGTGTATTCTAGGTATTTCACCTCACTTGCATTGGCCTGGCATCGCTTACATCGAACTGGCACTTTTCATTCTTGATTTTTGAGGCCAGACCTCGAAATACGATTTGAGACCGAGTTAATAGCATCATTGTGCTGTTACAATTCCCTGTAGATCAAAGCGTTGTCTTGGAAGTAGACTGCTTTCTCTAGGTCTTCTAGCACGTGGTCCATCAGCCTTTAGAAAATGGCTGCGACCGGCAATGGAAGTGGACTGCCTTCTCTAGGTCTTCGAGCACGTGGTCCATCGGCCTTTACAAAAAACGGCTGCGGCTGGCAATGGAAGTAGACTGCCTTCTCTAGGTCTTCTAGCAGGTGGTCCATCAGCCTTTAGAAAATGGCTGCGGCTGGCAATGGAAGTAGACTGCCTTTTCTAGGTCTTCTAGCACGTGGTCCATCGGCCTTTAGAAAACAGCTGCGACCGGCAATGGAAGTGGACTGCCTTCTCTAGGTCTTCTAGCAGGTGGTCCATCGGCCTCTAGAAAAGGGCTCCGACCGGCAATGGAAGTAGACTGCCTTCTCTAGGTCTTCTAGCAGGTGGTCCATCGGCCTTTAGAAAAGGGCTCCGACCGGCAATGGAAGTAGACTGCCTTCTCTAGGTCTTCTAGCAGGTGGTCCATCGGCCTTTAGAAAAAGGCTGTGGCTGGCAAAGGAAGTAGACTGCCTTCTCTAGGTCTTCTAGCACATGGTCCATCGGCCTTTGGAAAACAGCTGCGACCGGCAATGGAAGTGGACTGTCTTCTCTAGGTCTTCTAGCAGGTGGTCCATCAGCCTTTAGAAAATGGCTGCGGCTGGCAATGGAAGTAGACTGCCTTCTCTAGGTCTTCTAGCAGGTGGTCCATCGGCCTTTAGAAAAAGGCTCCGGCCAGCAATGGAAGTAGACTGCCTTCTCTAGGTCTTCTAGCACGTGGTCCATCGGCCTTTAGAAAAAGGCTCGTACCAGCAATGGAAGTAGACTGCCTTCTCTAGGTCTTCTAGCAGGTGGTCCATCGGCCTTTAGAAAAAGGTTGTGGCCGGCAATAGCTCAGAGTGCATTCGGTGACATCGAAACATGCTCATAGGTGTGATGAACGCTGTTCAGTGCTTGGATGACTCATAAAGCTTGAATTTCTGGTAGGCGTTCTTCAAATGGTATTTCGAGAAGTGATTCACCTCCCACATCATCTACTCAAACCCACTGTACTGGGGAGTGGATAGCTGTCACTGATGGCTGCCGTGTTGAGATTGTGCATGTCGACTAACATGCAAAATCTGCAAATTTCCTTTTTCTGACTGAGGGATTTACCCTTTTGGTGGGTTCTGTTGTGCCGTTTTTTGCAACCTCTCAGAAGTCCTGTCAACTCTCATCTTGCTACCAAGGGTACATGGCATTCTTTGTACCAAACTGGCCTGGCATCCAGTTTTAACTTGATCTGGGGAGCGAGCCACAGTAGTAACCCAGCCGTTTGCCAAACAGTTTGTGGGGCTTGTCCACAATATGTCTGTACTCTTCAGTCACAAGCGAGCATACTTGCTCTGAATGGCACCTGTCACGTTTTATACAGAGACCACTTTGTGCTAGCCAAGAACTTGGGCTCCTTCATTTGGGGTGTACAATTTCCCTCTGGTTATTTGGTCTTTAAACTGCATTGGCAGGTATGTGTACCTTAGCAAGGATATATTTACATCCCCTTAAATGCCAAGTTCAACATCTGAAGGTCGGAGTCGCACCGATTCAGAGTTCAAGCAGCTCTGGAGTAATTTGATGGGAAGAAGGTCTGACCTTGAGTCTGCCAAGACTCTGACTTCTGCGACAGTGACTTCCACCTTGTAGTAGGGTTTGGACCTTTTTGGCTTGGAAACAGCCTTGAGAGTGAGTACATGTATTTATTTAATTCATTGTTTTTTTTTTATAACGCACCTAATACCTTACCGGAGTTCAGATTCTAAGCGCGGATCCGGAATTCGAACCTCTGTTGCTCTGCGTGGTCTTGCTTCCAAGACCAGCGTGTTGCCGTTCATTACATGTTCATTACCGCACGCTTCAGATTCTTCTGAATCACAGGAATCGTTTACTGTCTTTGTCCTCCTCCATTTGATGGATCTGCAGACTTTGGAGTGGTGGCCTACTTGTGTGCAAGCTGAGCAGGTGAGGTCCACGCCAGAGGCACTTAGAATATCTGTGTACGACTTGACATGGTTCTTTGTCTGAACATTGTCTGTTTTTTTCACAAGCTGTACTTTTGGACTGCTTCCAATCCATGGCATTGACCATGTTCATGGGATCTTTCGTTTCCCTTTGCTTCCTGCGTGCTGAAGCTTCTCCAGCAGTTCGGGCAATACTGAGCGCTTCCTGCAGGGTGGGGTTCTGCGCCACTAACATCTTCTCTTGGATGTCTAGATCCCAGCATTTGACTATGAGCATGTCACGTATCATAGTGTCTTTAGATTGGGCTAAATCACGCAACGATGCTGCTGTCTTTTTTAAAACGCAGGTCTCTGCATCATGACGTTATCGCAAGATCCCAGTCTCTTGCCCATCCTTCTTGTGACCTCATTGAATACGTTTCAGTCATCAGCATCCTCTTGAGCTGGGACCTGGAGCAGGCTCTTCAAAGTTCTGTGACTTTCTACTCCTAGGTAGTTGAGCATTATAGCCATTTTCCTGCCGCGAAATTGCTGTGCCATCCATGGCATCAATGTACATGTTAAGCATTGTTTCCTGCTGTTGCAACGGTGTAGGTGGCTTACCTGGACACTGCAGGAAAGGTGTTGGAGCGGTTGCACCCTGCATGGTTTTCTAAGCTAGTGACGAGTGTTGGGAACGTGATGCTCAGGACGTATACGGTGAGGATGTGCTGTGCCTGCATGAACATGCCCTTTGCTTGGAATCAATGTATGGTTCGTAGCGTGAGTGATGCCTTCCTTGTTGCCACTGTTGGGCTGCTCTTTTAAACAATTCTCTCAGAGGTGCTGGTGATACGATTTGTTCTTTTACAGATGTAATGCTTTTTCTTCTCATCTAGAGGCACAGCACCGCTCCTTTCCTGTCTCTTGCTCGGTAAGCAGTGCCCCTTTCCTTGCACCACGCCACTATGCAGTCACATTAGAGGAAAGGACCTCAAGACGTGGGGAAATAGCAGGGGCGGGTTAGGTCATACCATCCTGCTCATCTGCGTATCACTATAAGAGCTTGGCATAAAAACAAAATGTCTTCCAATATCTCTGCATTTCTGTCTTTACGGCCTCACCGTAGATGCACCCTTAGGTCACGTAAAGAACACTATTTCCAGAAACATGTCTAGCCTCGGTCATCTTGATTAATTCTCTGCTATCAGCAATCGCCAAACTCCCCCTGCACGTGATTATCTCTTCCTTTGTTGCTTTTGCCTTAGAAGGTTACTTTTTTGATTTTTAAAATCAACAACATCCATGTTTTATTGCTTCTAAACCCTCTTCATTGCCCCACATATTTTCCCTAGCCGCTATTGCTTCCTTTTCTACATTTGTTCCAAACCTGTAGTTATTGATCTCATTTTCCCGGCCTGTCCGATGGCCTCCACTTCTAATCCCATGCTGTCTTCTCTGATGAGGTCTTCCTTACCCCCATCCTGTTTCTTCATTTCACCTTCATTCTGGCCGTTTTTTACAGCCAGAGATGGCAATTATTGGAAGATTAAAACGTAAGCATGTAACACTACCTTTGTGCGGGACAGCTCCCATTCATCAAAGGACCAACCATTTCTTGTATGGTCAAAAGGGCAGATCAGAATGTCTAGAAACGCTCAACTTCCATCTAATACCCTGTAGCACTGCCTTAATTTCTTAGATGTCGGATTTTTTCACTTACATCTACCCCTTTTTCTCAAGGGTTTCCTCTAGCTCCTTCAATGTGACACAAATCTGACCCCCTCACCTAGGCTCACTGGTTCTGTGATTACCAGGGTGCTTGGCTCATTCCCCAACAAATTGTCAGAATGACCACAGTAAATGTAATCGAGAATAAGTTACATATAACGCATTTCAATAGAGGGAATTTCCATATGCCTATCATTCTGAAAACCACCTGGATTTTACCATTTGGTGAGCTGGCAAGCCCAGCTCTACTCGCCAGACTTGTCAATTTTGGATCTATTGACCACCTTTGATAATTTTAATCGCCCTACTGAATTTTTCCACATTCTCTGCAACTGTGATAAAAAATCTCATTTGGCTTGATTCTAATGACTAAATGATCTTTAACCTGCAAAGGCTCTCTAATTTCATCTTGGTCCCTCCGCTAAAGAGAATTTCAGAGCTCTGTACTCTGTCCCTTGTTGATTTCACAATTTACTACGCCTTTGGCTGTTATTATTTGGTTTGTGGGTCTGATAATGAGAATTCCAAATACAGTACAGATGTTCAGCAATAACAGGAGTGAGTTACTAGAACTGTGGCAAGCTGCATGGGATTGGGACGTACCGGGCGATACAAGGGATGCCTCCCAGAGGGTACCAGGAGAGAGATTCTACAGGCTTGCCACTCGCTGCATGGCACACTAGTTTCCCCACTGAGAGTTCCCAACACCATACTTCTAACCACGTAGAAATGATAGAATGATGGTAAAGACATGTGCCCCAACCTCAGATAAAGACTTACCAGGCTATTATGCCTTGTATGGCTTTTTTGGCTATATAGCACTCTGGAGTTCAATGTAAAATTTGCTCTGCATGTGACCTCTGCTAGAAACATCAGAGGAGTCGATAAGGACCCCACCAGCACAGCTTCTAATTCCTGAACTCACTGTCACCAGAGTTTCGGCAGATCGTGGATTCTGCAGTGACAGTGATGACACGGAATGCCACAGATTATCTCACCATGCAAGCAGAACCCTGCCTACATGAAAGCAGGAACAGGAGCAAATCCAAGATGATGCCGATGAAACACTGTTGTGTTTATAGATGCAGACAGAACAGGTGATTTAGTAATCAACCAATACCAACCAAACCTGACTCAAGGATTTGAATAATAGTTGGAAACAGCACAACAAAATAACCCATCAGAAAGGTAGAGGCACAACTACAAAGGCCCCAACCAATCCCCAGGGCTAAATGAAGTGCAAACCCCCCAGAAGCGCTATATATGAGAGAGAACAAAAGGGTGAAATGGAGAGTGATCCTGGGGGGAAAGAGGAAACATTTTCCAACCGCCCTGATATATGAGGACTGCGCTACCAGAGACTGGGTAACACTTACCTTGTTCAACCTGCCAGAGCTACTCCAGAGGTGCTAGCACAGAGTCCTACTACCCAGCGGACCGGCGGCCTAAACACAGGTGAACCTAGGAAAGGGTCCAGTTCCAGGAAGAGGGAAGCCTAAGGGAGGGTGTTTCCTGACTGACCCATGGCAAGTGGGTAACACCATATTGTCTGCCTGAAAAGTATCCTGAATGAGGAGGGAAGAGAAAACCTATTCAGTCCAAGGTCTGGGAGAAATCCATTGTAGTTAATGCTGAGAACTAAAGTTCTATGACAGACCTGCTGTGAGTGTTGAGAAACTCAGTGTCTGGGATGGACCTGTTCTGCATACAGAAGAAACCCTAAGTCTGGAGTAGGTCTCTTGTGAGCATTGAAGAAACCTGAGTCTGTGAGAGAGAGCCTATGACAAATAACCCTGATACAAAGAACTGCAGAACCCAAACCCTGGGGGAGGTCTTCAGAGCATGGAGAAAGCATGAAGACGACACCCTGGAAGAGCTTCCCAGAAGGAATGTATTTTTTCTTAGAGGTATACATTTAAGGTTCGGTTTTGATGACCACATGTTGTCCAAATTGTGGAACTTTTTTGTTTTGGTGCTTAGTGTAGCCCAGAGGCTATGGACTTATTAAGCTTAGGTTTTCAAGACTTTTGTTGGTCACATCCTTTGAACATTCTTTGTAGAATATGAGGCTCTACAGACAAGGACTTTTAAGGATATATTTTGGAAACGTTTGTGTTTGGGTTGGACACATGGATGAAGCCCACGAATGTGTTTTCTCATCCTGACACTGCTTTCTCTAGATAAACCCATTGTCACGTATAGGTACACGAGTGTCTCCCCACAACTGTGCCCTCAGTGTCAAAAAACGTTTCAGAAAAACACCAAACACTATAATTCACCAATTGGTTTTAATCTTGGTTAGTACGCTTTCAATATTTTGTCATATTCAAATAGTACATACATCTGATTTAACCAACAACAAACTTTAGACGCACTTGCCTACTGTTTTGGCAATCCTTTGGCTTCCTCTAGGCTACATACATGAAATATTTACAAAACAGCCACTTACAAACACATTTTTCTAATACAGTTAGAAGTTCCCTATGTGTTTGTATAGTTCAGGCAGGCACTGAAGACTTTGCTCGTCAGTCTATGCCTAGGTGCCACCTGGGAAACTTGGGTTTCCACATCTTATCACATCACCATGGCAGGAACATCCCATACCACATATTGCAAACCCCCTACTTACATCCTATGTTACCCTCAACTGCATGCACAGCGCTCAACTGCTTTCAGGCTATAGTTGCACTGTATGACACCCCACACACAAATGCAATACAAATAACATTTATGGTCTCATCGGTGAGGGAAAGCCCCATATGGCTGTTGCCATGATTATCCTTTTCAGACAGACCTTAACCCCATTGGAAATAAAAAAAACAGACTCTTTGTAATGAGAGAGTCCCTAAAAAACAATGGCTGCAGTCTGCATGCACGTGCCATCCCTATAAGTCCCTAAGTGCCATTTTAAAAATGTTAATAAATATTTTGCTTTAAGAATTGTACTGGTCCCATAGAAACAGTATTTCTTCTATTTCTCTGAGTCAGGTCACATTCCTTATAGAAATGTTCATCGACACATCGACACTTTGAAAATCTTCTTTTGGGTCCTGTAGTGGAGGGCAAGACCCTGCAAGATTGAAGGCATTTTGCTGGAGAGCTCCTAGAGGTATTTTCTGGATGGAGGAGGAGTGGTCTGCAGGATAGCGGGGATGGGGACAGACCGCATCACGAGCAGGATGCAGTGGACCGGTGAGAGGCACGATCCGTATCGCATAGCAGCTAATTGTCACCAAGTTCTGGATTTGCTGACTTCCCCAACTGAGGGAGAGTGGGGTGACTGTCCTCTGCCCACCAAGGCTGAATCAGGAAATGGGGCTGGGCAGCGAGCCTCACCTGAGGTAGCAGGAAAATCGCTGGGAGTGCAGTGGGGTGCACAGTCCAACTACTCTGTCTCAAGTGAGGTCTCCAGGGGGAGGGGAATGGCACTGGGGGTCCATTTTGTGGGCAACAAGCTTCACGTTTGGTGTAGCGGGAGCGACCGGGAGCACAGAGGAGGAAATATAAATAGGGAAGAAGGTTGGGGCTGGGTTCCAGTGAAAGGGTTGATAAAACGGTAGAGCTTAGCATTGCTCTTGCAGTCTGGTGGGCGGGCCCCTTCTGTACAGCAAGCCCATTACCATGAGTTCTTTAATCCCCCCCCCTAACGCACCCAAGACTCCACGGCTCGAGAGTGGCAGTAGAGCGAGGGGGCTCCCCACTCTACTGCCAGACCAACAAACATGGGGGACGCTTTATTGTGGCACAATGTGTTGTTAAAGCTAGGATGCAGGCCTTCCAAATACATCCCAACGGGTAAAGTCATCCACAGAATAAAGGTTACATGGACGTGGGTGGTCACTAGTTTATATCTTCAGCTCTGCATCACAGCATTCTCTGCATTTATCTGAATGATCAGAATTCGCTTTTTTTTAAATTTATGTCGCATATCTTTCATTGGTTGCTTTGTTTTGTTAACATCATGTGAAAGACTTGGTTGACACTTTCGCTTACTTATTTATCAGGTGGATTTTGTTGTGTGCTTTCTTGTTTTCTTCCCATCATGCATTGGGAGTTGGGTCTCTTTTACTGATTAATTTGTCCTGAATTACCCTTCACCTACTGATGCTTTTCGCCTGTTGACTTTTTTTAATGCATCAAGGACGTTGACTGAAATGTAACCGTTGCAGTTTAACTTGTCCCAGTACTCCGAACTAGTATCCATCCACTAATGTTTAATGATTTCTTCGTCTAAGCTTTGAGCTCTTAATCCCAGCGATTAAGGCTCCGGGGAATTGGGCAATGTTGTCAGGCAGTTCCATTTTCGAAGGTCACACTCCCCACCTTATGACTCGGTACATGTGTAATGTACTCAAGGAACGCCTTGCCCTTTTCCTCTTTGTTGGCAACATTGGAAAAGGACCTTCTAGTGCATTCTCTTCATCCACCTTTGCCCTCACGCAATTAGGTATTATTTGTTTATTTAATTACTTGTCATACACCGGGAGGCCAGATTGGAACATCTCGTACATCTAGTGTGCAAGGCTTTGACTGCCTACAGAACGCGGGCACGGACCCTACTCCCCCCTTCCAGCCTCAATGTTTCCATTCACATATCGCGAAACCACTTGCCCACTTTTGCCATCTGGGGTTTGTAGTCCCATTGTGACCATTCTCGCGCTTTTTCTGTCAGGAAATTAAATGCATTCCTTGACAAAAATCTCCACACTTCAAGAGGTTCACTCGAGCACATCTCAAGTCCATTTCTCAGCCACATACTTCAATCAAAAATATGTATGTTTCCTCCTTAAAACTGCCTTGAAGTGAATATTCTCTGCTCCGACAGACGCTTCTGGGGTTACCCTATGCATCTTTCTGCAGTCCGGATCCACAATCCATTTGGCTGGATTAATATGGGTCAACATGAGCCCCACGGTACATTCGGTCTTCATGCCAGTAGCCACATGCCTGCTAAGTTCAACAACTCATTTTCCTGCAGCTGGATGACCAAAGTTCAGTCTGCCAAATAGGCCTGCAATCTAATCTACTGTTCAACATGTATTGTTTCCCAAATGTGCATTAAATGTGAAGGTATCTGCATATGAAGTGTTGCAGAGCCCTTAACTGCAGTCAGTTGCTCTAAGAACATGTAAGCGCATATAGACATGCTGCTCTCTCCACCTTTCCGTGCAGCCTCTCCATATTACGTGCCTGAGTCCCGCGCCAGCAACCACATATTCACTGTCATAGCATATCACACATCCCCCATTAGCCAGCACAGCTAAATATAACATTACAGTCAGTCATCTCTGATGCACATTGTCTTTTGCCTGCAATCGTAAGTGTTTAGTATCTTGAAATGCAATGCACTATTTATCATGTATGTTCAGACTACTTTCTGATAAACTCCCAGACAGCCAAAGCACTTCAGACAATGACAATGGCCATTGGGTGCTATAAGAATGACACACACCATAACATTACTCGGACTGTTACTTCTAAAAGCTTTCAGAGAGAGCTATAACGTTCCCGGAATAGCCGAAAATGGGTTTCTGTACTGTAAAACTTCCCACTACCAAACACTAAAATGCATGAACTATCTAACCCATAACCAAATATACACTTTCCTGCCTCCTCCACCTGGTGCTCACATCCTTTTGATCAGAGCAGCCAACAGACATCTTGAAGCTAGCATCCTAATACTAGCAAGAAAGGTAGGAATAGCCCTTTTCAGAGGGACGGTTTCATGTCTGTATGGTGTTACTCCACGGGGAACCAGCATGGCTGCTGCTGCTCGAGAGTCCTTCCATGGATGACAATGTCTGCAAAAGACCAGGGCATCACGAGGGGCATCATTTCTGAATGTGTAAACCTCTATCCTCGCTGAATGCGCAGCCCTCATGCCCCAGGCCCACGGTCATCAACATATCTTGTTATCGTCTGGCCTTCTTCTCCAAGCCTTCAAGAATTCCACATTTATCCCCCAAGTCCTTTCCCACACCTCCCCTGCCCTCAGTGCCTGCTCAAAACACCAAGCCTAGAAACCACTGTCAGATTAACAGGCTTCAATTGATGGCAAAAATCCTGCAAAACAGTGAGTGCTGCACAGCTTTTTTTCATGTATCACACCTTCTCACCCCCTCACCCCCGCAAATCCTTGGCAAAAAAACAATCTGGTCTCCAGTCACGACATGCTACAGAGCATATGTGACTAATTTTACGGAACAGCTGCCTCTGCACGCTGGCCTTCCGAGATCAATCAGCAGCCTTCTCACCTGTCCCCCAGGAAGAAGTCCTACTTACAAGATGGCACTGGTTAACACTGACCTCTCCCTGGAATGAGTCAACGGACGCTATGCATATAAATACACTATTAATTTCTATGCCAGGAGACAAGGAAGAGCCTGTGCAGAGTGTGGCGTTTATAGGAAGCCCCATGACGCCAAAAGACTATTGCAAAGTACATTCTGTCCTTGTGTCCAGCAGACTGCAGTTAGGAGAAGGAACTACAACTCAAAATGGATGAGCAAAAAGCTGTGCCTGCATGTACAGACGGAGCATGGACAATGGGTGGGGAACCAAACAGGGACGCTTCTTTATGTTCATGAACATATTGGGCGACTCCTCAGACAGCATCACTGATTCCCAGGCCACCTGTTCAGGGCCCACTCACTGTGAACACAGACATTGACTGACTCCACCTCAGCAGGATATGAGACTCAACAGGGCAACAGCCAACAGAAACACCAGCATAATACATTATTCATCCCTACAAGAGTTGCACGTGGGAGACGAAGATTGCCTCAAATATACTCCCATTGCTAGATTGCTGACTTATCAAGCGAATTATTTAAATGACCTCCAGAATAATAAGCAACATTTTTGTTTACCAATTTACCCACATCCATCCTTTTTCAGTTTGTATAACCCAGTAAGACCTTTCTTTTTCGAGTGTTCTCTAATGTGTAACTTGCCATAATATCTTTTTCAACGTCTTCCTATAAGCTTTTTAGAACTCCATCAGTGAAATGCAAACACCCCATAGCCTCACAAGGTCTTTCAGAGTCATGCAATGGAGATGATGGAGAAAGTCCACCTGAGTGCGCGGGGAATGCTCAACGCCAAATATCCGTGACCCCTCCCCACGGCCAACCTAAGGAGAGCAGCAGCGTAGAACAATGTTCTACCACCTGCCAAGCCCTCACCTACATAATTTAAATGCAATAAAGGGAGAAATGAAGACATGTTTTTTATGCCCAGCATCTATCGCGATTGTCACCGATTTTGTGCGAGGGGCTATCATTGAGGATTCTGAAAAGTGGAGGTATCCACAAGCATATGTGGGTCCAACTAAAGGTTCTTTGTCTGTTTCCCAGGGAGCACTGGCCCCTTGGTGCAATCAGGATTCTATGCGCTTCTACAGTGCCAGGGAGACACAATGGCTGGTTCGGAGAATTGGAGCAATGGTGATGCAGAATTGATGGGTTCATTGTAAGGAATTATGAAATTTGAACACAAGATAATCCTAAAATGTTTGTTTCTTCCATCTTGAGCCTGTGACATCTCACATCCCGTTTAGTCGTAATTTTGCTGACCTATGGCCATGCTCTGAAGCCAAACTTGAAGGTAAACTAGCTCCTGTCCTAAGCACCCACCTCAGAGGTGTTCATGCTATCTGAAGTAACAGGTTTGAACCCTGGCGAGGCGTATTCCGCCCCTTTACCGTTCCAAGGTTCCTAAATTGAGTATGATTCAATTACACTTATTCTTAAGGTTACTTCACCCCTACTATCAAAGTACTTAAAATCAGGAGTCGTCCAGCTTGGGGCCCTATATGAAAATGTGACACTCTATTATTTGTCCTTTGAATGAAAAGACCCTCCCAACTCATGGATCTGTTTTTATTATTTTTCAAAAGTCTTCTTATACTAGAAGGTGGGCAGGAAAGACCATGAACATCGTGAGCACCAGGGCTCCGGCTCATCACGCACTCAATGTGGATATTCCGTGGAGGCCTGCTCGATGCCCCCCGCTCTTTGTACTGTGTTCCAGCCACATTGCAGGAGAGCCTTTCTCTCCCAGTCCCTTCCTGCCCTAGGTCGTGCGCACAACACTGTGATATCTCACTTCCCGGCACTACTGCAGTGGGGGTAGAGATCCATGACAGACACCCATACAGGCCCTTTCCACATGTGACAATTACATAGCAGCCATTGCCTGCCTCCATCCTGTGAGGAGTAGGAAAGATGGTACACAATAGCTCTGCAAAACATTGGTAGAAAGTCAAGGATTCTGCAGTTGGGCACCCTGGGGCATGGGCAACAGGATGCAATAGGTAGCACGGCCAGGGCAGCATCTGATTTACCCTGAGGAATACACACTGTATATGGATCACCCTGCACCCTCCCCTACACACGCCACTCCCTAGAGCACCCCGACTAGGTAAGTGTTTCAAGAGGCTAGGTTTCTAGTAATCAAAATCACCATTATGTACTCTGGATGAAGCGGGTGGATACCTAATATAAAGCACCGGGTTCCCGTAAGACCTGCTTACGATATTGCGTATCCCCACTACAAGTGGTTTGATTGCCGTCCAATCACTTGAGAGAGGGAAAAAACGGGGATTAGACATGGAGGGATGAAGATGTGTCTACACTCCAGATCCCTTTTGCTCTGGTTGCAGCTAAAAGGACAGAAATGAAACTCCTCTCTCAAGCTTTATGGCTAAGGACCCCAGGCCCACTCAACTCAGATGGACAAGAAGAGGAGCCTAACCGCAATGGTGATATAGCACCTGGGGATACTTTGGTTCAATGGGACTCTGGCCAACCCTAGAGCACAGGGAATGTGTAGAAAGCATGGGGGTTCTATCCAAGATTACCAAAACCTCTAGCCACAGCCCCCAGTGACGTCGATGGTGCTGTTGGGAATGTCGTTGCATGTCACGGAGCAGGTCAACCAGAGGATCAGTCGGGAAAGAATGTGTTGTAACTCGCTCTCCCCTTCTACGCATGCCCATATACCTGGACAGGAAGCCCACAGAAACCACGATTCACTTGGGAGCGAAGGTAGGTACCAAATGGGAGCTCTTGTGTTTACAAGGGACTGGAAACTCTCCACAAGACTACAGCAAATATGTTTGTGTGTGTGTGTGGGTGTGTCGGCATGCTCACTCTTGCCCAACTAAGCCGAGCAAATTTTTTCACCCTTCATTTACGCAAAAAAGTATACATTATCACAACGTTTGCTGTGAAAATAGTGTCCCACTTCTAAGCACTCCATCTCTTGTTTCGAAACATAACAAATGGTGCAGCATGTTTTTGTTCCCATGTCATTTAAGGATATATACCACGATGTGGCACATGTTAGGTTTGAGTATGGCTGTGTCCTTGGTAGCTGTTATTGTTGGCAGCGTTTATTTATAGAGCTCTAGAGATGAGCAAGAAATGGGGCAGAAAATATGAGTCAGGCATAAACAATGAAGGAGAAAGACAGCAGCACACCACACTGACGCGCACACTACACCCTGGCACAGCCAGCACAGCGGAGCTAGCAGACAAGTGGGTTAGTGGAGAGGCGACCGCAGGTGTGGGAACATGTCCTGCCACGGGGGGGATTACCATCTCGATGGGAGCAGAAGCGATAGCTGCCTGGAAAGCGCAGGCAGGCAGAGTTCTGAGTGAGCTGTAACCCTGTCTGGCTGGTTGCACAGCTAGTGAGGTAAAGGAGAGTGAGTGAGTGAAAGGCCGGGGAGGCGGAAGGAAGGACTAGTAGAGCTGTGGGTTGGGGTGCGAGGGCCACTGAGAGAGGTGAGGCAGAGGTGACTTGGGTGGGGACGTCATGGAGGCGTAAGAGAGGGAAGGCCACTGAGTTGGAACTAGGTTAAAGAGAGGTTGTGGGGGGCGTTGAAAGATTGTAAGCAGCAAGACACTGGGGGATAGAAAGGCATAAGGGGACCAGGGGCAGCTAGAGGAAGGAAGCACGTGAAGCAAGGTAGGAAAGGCCCCATTTGAAGGCGAGGTGGAGGAGGTAAGAGAAGGTTTGTGTGGTGCAGGCAGGTGTATCAGGGCCGCTCTGGTGAAGGGGCAGGGCAGGCGAGTGGGGCTGACAAAGGGGGAAAGGATGTGACGCAAGATACATAACTGTAAGGGAGGCAGTGGAACTGACTAGTCAAGGGGGAGGGATCTTTATAGAACATGAAAGTGCGTTAGAGCAGCACACACAATCCATCGCGGTGTCTTGGAACTCACCGAGCAGCAGTGAAAAGGGCTGCCAATAAACGGGTGGACTTTGACTCTGAACTGGCATGACCCACTACACTTTCTGCCGTTCTCTAGGTGAAAGCGAGCCTGCAAAGCCGCGGGAGGAACGGCGGCTCTCCTGAGGGAAAGGAAATGTTACGCACGTGTTGTTGACCACCCTGCCCTGCCTCAGGAATTGACCATCTTGCACCGTTCTCTGTTTTTAGAGCCGGCCGATTTAAAAATGTCGAGGTCCAATTCTCAGCCGAGCCAGGGCAGCTCCTCGTCCTCCCTGCTGGGACTGCGCTCTCCGCTGGCGTCGCTCTTCTCCTTCCGGAAGCTGAGGAAGCAGGCTCTGAAGCCGCCGCCCCAACAGAGGTCAGTGGCGCTTTCTGTGTGTGTGTGTGTGTGTGTGTGTTTGGGCGGGCTGGTGTTCTGTGACTACTGCACGTATGTACACAGAGTGCCATGCGGGTGTTTAGCATGTCTTAGGCAATTCCAAATATTGGCAGATTAGAATCAGGGTCACATTGGCCCAGAGTCCCATCATTTGATCAAAAACGCAATGCCAGGTCAGAATTCATTTTTGCTGGTTCTAGCGTTTACAATTTACCCAGGAGTGCACATCACCGTTACACACGCTTTTGCCCGTTCACAATGTACAGCTGATGATTTCAATTGATGATTAAAAAAGGAAAAAAATAGTTAATATTTGGAATAAGAAACTTTCCATCGGAGAAAATCCCTACCAAAAAAATCTGGATTGAAAGTGGATTGCTACTGGATTTTCCCAAACATTTAAATCCTCTTTAAATCCTCTTTAACTCCAGAAACTCCCATTGTACTCAGTGGATTGCTTTTGGATTCCTTTTGGCTTCATGCACCCTGAAATATGTTAATTAGCAATCCTCAGTGGAATGCAATCCCAAAACAATCCAAGCAATCCAATCCCCAAACAATCCACTAAAAATCCCAAAACAATCCAATCCCCAAACAATCCACTAAAAATCCAAAAACAATCCAATCCCCAAACAATCCACTAAAAATCCCAAAACAATCCAATCCCCAAACAATCCACTAAAAATCCAAAAACAATCCAATCCCCAAACAATCCACTAAAAATCCAATCCCCAAACAATCCACTAAAAATCCAAAAACAATCCAATCCCCAAACAATCCACTAAAAATCCCAAAACAATCCAATCCCCAAACAATCCACTAAAAATCCAAAAACAATCCAATCCCCAAACAATCCACTAAAAATCCAATCCCCAAACAATCCACTATAAATCCAAAAGCAATCCAATCCCCAAAAAATCCACCCCCCAAACTATAAAAATCCAAAAGCAATCCAATGCTCAATCCAGCAAAAATCCCAAAACAATGCAATCCCCAAACAATCCTATAAAAATCCAAAACCAGTGCCATCCCTAAATAAATCCAAAAGCAACAGATTACATCTGGCTTCCTTTTGGCTTAATGCACCCGAAATATGTTATTTATAAATCCTTCCTCGTAGAAATCCAAAAGCAATGCAATCCCCAAATAAACCTTTTGAAATTCAAAAGCAATTAATGTAGTCACCAAATAATACTTTACAAATAAAAAAAACAAAGCAATCCTCAAAATATCCTTTAACAATATAGGCATTGTTTCGGTTTATGAGCTGGACTTTTTTTTTTAGGAGTTTAACAAAAATAATGTTTACTATAATCCTGAAAAGAAATGCTTAAAAACACATTTGGTGCACCTTGTTGAATTGGGCTTTAAAAGCGTCACTGTGACTTAATTACTACCCATTTCACAGTGTTGCATTTTGAATTGCTTTAATAACAATAGTGATGACTTATTAGGTCACAGTCATTTAGGTAAAATGGCCATGAAAGTCAAGACCATGTAATGGCATATTAACTATATTTAAAAAGAAGCAACACATTTTTTTTCTTCCCACTATATTTATTAAAAAGAAGCAGAGGTTCAATCGGACACTGTGTACATAGCACAAAAACACGACTGTAACAATCCCAAAAACGGGTGCTTTACAATTTAAAAATAAAGGGTGAGAGGGGACCCAGAACCAGTCAGGTGGAATCCAGCCCAGGGAGCAAAGGTGAGAGGGGACACAGAACCAGTCCAGGGGGGGGTCACACAAGTATACAGGCCCAGCCCAGGGAGCAAGCAAGTCGGTGGGGTCCAGCCCAGGGAGCAAGGGTGAGGGGAACCAGAACCAGTCCAGGAAGTCACACGAGTATCCAGGCCCAGTCCAGGGAGCAAGCGAGTCCGGTGGGGCCCAGCCACGGGAGAAAGTGAGTCTGGTGGGGTCCAGCCCAGGGAGCAAGGTTGAGAGGGGACACAGAACCAGTCCAGGGAGTCACACAATTATCCAGGCCCAGCCCAGAAAGCAAGTGAGTCAGGTGGGGTCCAGCCCAGGGAGCAAGGGAATGCCCAACTACACTGGTGTAGAAAAGACCAGGTCTGGCTCCTTCTTCATCCGGTAGTTCCCAATTTTATTTTGAAGGGCTTTTCTGTACTCGGATGCAGAGAGTATTGGAAAGCCCATTTCCCTGGCTTTAACATGGATAAATTCTGAAATGCAAAAAAAGATTTGTGTAAAAAGTTTGATAAGAGCAAGCAAAGTACAACTAGTCGCTGCTATAAACTTTATGAAACATAGCAACTAGGATGCAGGCTATGTGAGCAAAGCGGTTCATGATACGATCGTATATTTATATATCGTCTATACACAATGTGTTTCAAAGCGCTTCAAGGCAAGGGAGGGAACAAGGGAAAATACAATGACATTCTTACAGGCCATGAACAGTAAGGATGCGAAATTAACTAGTGTACTCGGCCTGACGACAATTCAGATTGTGCTAAGACATAGATATGATATGGCATTTATAACGCGCCTATACACAAGTGTATCAAGGCATGACGAGGCAAGGGAGGGGAAACTGAGGGAAGACAGACTACTAGGCCAGGTGACATTGAGATTGCGCAGGGGCAGAGGGAAGGGGAAAAGTGCATGGAGGGGGGGGGGGGAGTGTGGAGCAGAGGAGAAATGGATAAATAGAAAATAAATAAATAATAAAGGCAACAAACAGTGGTAGTGCAGCCAACAAGTGGCAAGTGCTGGGATAAGACAGCAGACAGGGTGTGTCTGATAAATGCATAAAGATAAAGGGCGGGGGGGCTGTATGGGTACAGATACAGACCCCAGTGCAAGGGGTGGCCCAGAGGCAGTGCGAGTGGGTGGCAGGGTGAGCAGGTACCAGGACTGGTCTAGATACCTCATCAGGTGTGACAGGGGAGAGGAAGGAGAGAAGAGGGGGGGCCCAAGAGATCAATTGTGAAGCAATGTGTGCACCAGCAAAATCAATCTCTAGTGTTCCATGTGAGAAAACAGTCAGGAAATGGATATCTACACACATGACACATACGCGCCAAACTCACTTCCCACCTAAGTTACCTTGGAATTTAGGAGGGATTGCAATGTGTATCATTTACAACGGCAACTGCCATTTCAATTGTATTCATTGCAATCCAGCACTTTGCATTTGAATAGTAATGGTTTGGAAAGATCCTTTGGTATATTTGGTCCCTGCGTTTATGTTAATCTCTTCTATTGTGGCATAGTTGAGTTAAGGATGCTGTGTTTAAAATATTGCTTTACTCTAACACCTGATTAATATTATTATCAGATGTATATGTACATATTAACATTGGACTGATACAAGTCTGGGTTTGCCCTGAGCCCGAACCTGCGTTTGCAGATTATGCACAACTGTTTGAGAAAGTGCCCAACTCAATGAGCCATCTTATTAAATTGTCAATTGCCCCATCTAATTCATCAAGATGATGCATCCCTTGCATAAACTTTCTACCAAGAATGTTGTCCAGTGTTTTTTTCTGACTGTTGTGTTGTAGACTTATTTAAGAAACTCTGGGACAAACTTGGCATAGACAGTGAATATGTGCAGAAATTCTCTTTTTTTTTTTAGGAACCATTGCGACGATGCGCATACTGCATTAAAACTAGGAATTGCATTTTGTCGTGTTTCCATGCTGATAGTTTTCTTTAAAAGATGATGCTAATATAATATTTAATTATATTGACTAGAGATGGTTTGGATGTTATGCTTGTAACACAACACAACATCTGCCACTGCTGTGTCCAACAGTGTGATTCCACTGCAGTAGAAGAGTTGCCTATAGCCAGCATAAATAATGGTATCTCTATTTTTTTGTAGAGTAATAAATACCGCCCAAAAACAAGCACTGGCAATGCCAATAGTTTGGGCTTTTGTGTAGGCTTGGAAAGGCAGTTGCCAGGCAGGCACTGCCTTAGTGGCATTAACTGGCTATCAATGGTAGCAACTGCAAAATGGAGCGAGCATCTGGGCATATAACAGTAGTGCCTGGCAAATGCCTAATACTTATACACAAGCCAAAACTGTTGGCTTTGCCAATGCTTGTTTTCAACAGAACCACATATAGTGCTTATAAATTGAGTGGGTGGGGGCAGACCTGGTTAAGACATTTTTATTACACCAGTGGCCCATTTATAGCTTCAATTAAGGGGATCCAAGGAGTGTGTGTTTGGGGAGAGGTGGGTGGAAATGTTCCTTGTGGCTTTAATTTTCACATCCTGAATGGTAAACTATAAGTCCCAGAATGCAAAATAATGTCAACCTGAAAAATCTCTTTAACCCCACTGTATTTTCAGCGATTTAAGACATGCAAGAAGTTGTGTAATAAACAAAGGTAGATGTGCAGCTTCTTTGTCACAAACTTCCATTTGTGTTCTAATTGTCCTATCATGCACATGAAAGGCACTGCCACTGAAAAAGATACGTGTTTGCAACCTAAGCACCTCAATGACCTGCAGAGTGTGTGCGTGTGTGCCTAGGGAAACTGGCAGTGGGCACTATATAACTTGGTGACAGTTAGGTTCTATGGGACCTTCCATCACCTTTTCCCTTCTGGTATACAAAATATACAAAATAAATGTGTTTCCTTGCAAAGAGGTGCACCAAGCTTTTAACCTAAGAGGATTGGTTTTCCTTGTTTGGAGGTCTTGCCTTACAGGTTTAAGGATGTGTGGGTTAGGGAGGGGGGTTCATTACAAAACGAGAGAGAGTCTTAGGGCCTACCAAACCTTCAATAAAAAGCTTTAAACTGCCTGAGAGAGTTGGGGTGATTTTTGTGCCATTTGTGACGATCCCTAACCGGGCCAAACTTTTGTCACGCATTGCTGTTCCATCCCTTCCCATTCCCACTGTTGCTCGAGTATGCTTTACTCTTCTCTATGCACCTACTCCACCCCTCTACACCATACCCCTCTCTAACCCATCCAATGTCACCTCATCCCACTTAACCACACAATCTGCCTCTCTCACCTTCTGTTCCACACTACCATGCCCACCCCACCTCACCCATATCTACCAATACCAATCGAAGCTTAGGGGTCACATAGATAGGCTTTTGGTTATCAGCCCACACAAGAAGTCTGATTGTGCATGCTGCAACGCTATGCGGCAGTAACCAATCAAGATGGCTATTTCCGCAGCCCCCTCACCCCCAACCAAACACTATGCCCCACGGGCCCCTCACCCCCAACCAAACACTATGCCCCATGGCCCCCACCCCCAACCAAACACTATGCCCCCTGTCCCTCACCCCCCAAGCAAACACTATGCCCCCTGTCCCTCACCCCCAACCAAACACTATGCCCCATGGCCCCCTCACCCCCAACCAAACACTATGCCCCATGGCTCCCACCTCCAACCAAACACTATGCCCCCTATCCCTCACCCCCAACCAAACACTATGCCCCATGGCCCCCTCACCCAAACCAAACACTATGCCCCATGGCCCCCTCACCCCCCTAACCCCCAACCAAACACTATGCCCCATGGCTCTCACCTCCAACCAAACACTATGCCCCCTGTCCCTCACCCCCCAACCAAACACTATGCCCCCTGTCCCTCACCCCCAACCAAACACTATGCCCCCTGTCCCTCACCCCCCAACCAAACACTATGCCCCCTATCCCTCACCCCCAACCAAACACTATGCCCCATGGCCCCCTCACCCAAACCAAACACTATGCCCCTTGGCCCCCTCACCCCGCTAACCCCCAACCAAACACTATGCCCCATGGCTCCCACCTCCAACCAAACACTATGCCCCCTGTCCCTCACCCCCCAACCAAACACTATGCCCCCTATCCCTCACCCCCAACCAAACACTATGCCCCATGGCCCCCTCACCCAAACAAAACACTATGCCCCATGGCCCCCTCACCCCCTAACCCCCAACCAAACACTATGCCCCATGGCTCCCACCTCCAACCAAACACTATGCCCCCTGTCCCTCACCCCCCAAGCAAACACTATGCCCCATGGCCCCCTCACCCCCAAACACTATGCCCCATGGCTCCCAACCCCAAACAAACACTATGCCCCATGGCCCCCTCACCCCCAACCAAACACTATGCCCCATGGCCCCCTCACCCCCAACCAAACACTATACCCCAAACACACTCTCAAGCATGCACCCATACAGACCCGAACCCCCGCCCCCAACGCAGCACACACATTCTCAAGCATGAACCATACAGACCCGAACCCCCCGCCCCCAACGCAGCACACACATTCTCAAGCATGCACCCATACAGACCCGAACCCCCCACCCCCCCAACTCAGCACACACACATGCACCCTTACAGACCCGAACCCCCACCCCCCAACTCAGCACACACACATGAACCCATACAGACCCGAACCCCCCACCCCCCAACTCAGCACACACACATGCACCCATACAGACCCGCACCCCCCACCCCCCAACTCAGCACACACACATGCACCCATACAGACCCGAACCCCCCACCCCCCAACTCAGCACACACACATGCACCCATACAGACCCAAACCCCCCACCCCCAACTCAGCACACACACATGCACCCATACAGACCCGCACCCCCCACCCCCCAACTCAGCACACACACATGCACCCATACAGACCCGAACCCCCCAACCCCCAACTCAGCACACACACATGCACCCATACAGACCCGCACCCCCCAACTCAGCACACACACATGCACCCATACAGACCCAAACCCCCCACCCCCCAACTTAGCACACACACATGCACCCATACAGACCCGCACCCCCCACCCCCCAACTCAGCACACACACATGCACCCATACAGACCCGAACCCCCCACCCCCCAACTCAGCACACACACATGCACCCATAAAGACCCGAACCCCCCACCCCCAACTCAGCACACACACATGCACCCATACAGACCCGAACCCCCACCCCCCAAATCAGCACACACACATGCACCCATACAGACCTGAACCCCCACCCCCCAAATCAGCACACACAGACCCGAACCCCCCAACCCCAACTCAGCACACACACATGCACCCATAAAGACCCGAACCCCCACCCCCCAACTCAGCACACACACATGCACCCTTACAGACCCGAACCCCCACCCCCCAACTCAGCACACACACATGCACCCATAAAGACCCAAACCCCCCACCCCCCAACTCAGCACACACACATGCACCCATACAGACCCGCACCCCCCACCCCCCAACTCAGCACACACACATGCACCCATACAGACCCGCACCCCCCAACTCAGCACACACACATGCACCCATACAGACCCAAACCCCCCACCCCCAACTCAGCACACAAAATACATTAAAATTCCAACATTCATACACATCCGACACACCCCCCACCTCCGCATCTCAACATGCGCACAAAATACATTAAAATTCCAACATTCATACACATCCGACACACCCCCCTCCCCCCCGCATCTCAACATGCACACAAAATACATTAAAATTCCAACATACACATCCGACCCCCCCCCGCATCTCAACATGCACACAAAATACATTAAAATTCCAACATTCATACAGATCCGACACACCCCCCACCCCCGCATCTCAACATGCACACAAAATACATTAAAATTCCAACATTCATACACATCCGACACACCCCCCACCTCCGCATCTCAACATGCACACAAAATACATTAAAATTCCAACATTCATACACATCCGACACACCCCCCACCTCCGCATCTCAACATGCACACAAAATACATTAAAATTCCAACATTCATACACATCCGACACACCCCCCACCTCCGCATCTCAACATGCACACAAAATACATTAAAATTCCAACATTCATACACATCCGACACACCCCCCACCTCCGCATCTCAACATGCACACAAAATACATTAAAATTCCAACATTCATACACATCCGACACCCCCCCCGCATCTCAACATGCACACAAAATACATTAAAATTCCAACATTCATACACATACGATCCCCCCCCGCATCTCAACATGCACACAAAATACATTAAAATTCCAACATTCATACACATCCGACCCCCCCCCCCCGCATCTCAACATGCACACAAAATACATTAAAATTCCAACATTCATACACATCCGACACACCCCCCACCTCCGCATCTCAACATGCACACAAAATACATTAAAATTCCAACATTCATACACATCCGACACACCCCGCACCTCCGCATCTCAACATGCACACAAAATACATTAAAATTCCAACATTCATACACATCCGACCCCCCCCACCTCCGCATCTCAACATGCACACAAAATACATTAAAATTCCAACATTCATACACATACGATCCCCCCCCGCATCTCAACATGCACACAAAATACATTAAAATTCCAACATTCATACACATCCGACCCCCCCCCCGCATCTCAACATGCACACAAAATACATTAAAATTCCAACATTCATACACATCCGACACACCCCCCACCTCCGCATCTCAACATGCACACAAAATACATTAAAATTCCAACATTCATACACATCCGACACACCCCCCACCTCCGCATCTCAACATGCACACAAAATACATTAAAATTCCAACATTCATACACATCCGACCCCCCCCCACCTCCGCATCTCAACATGCACACAAAATACATTAAAATTCCAACATTCATACACATCCGACACCCCCCATCGCAACATACACACACAAACAAAGTAAAACAGACCCGACACACAAACACAAACAGACCACTTACCGGAGACGTGCTGGAACTGGAAGGCAGGTAAGCGGCAGGTAAGCAGGAACGCTGGAATCGTACTACGGCTGGCGTGGTCCAAGGCTGAAATGCCTTCCGGCATCAAGCCTTATGGACCACGCCAGCCGTAGTGCTGGCCCTCCATTGGGTCAGCACACACACACTACGTGGCTCGTAGGAGCTGCGTGGTGCATGTGTGCTGAGCCAATGACGGCCAGTGTTTTGTCCGGCCCGGAAGACAACAAAGACTCCATTAGGAAAGTCTTTGTGCTTCGCGGGCCGGACAAAAGAGCATGCCGGGCCGTATTGTGCACCCATGATGTAAACTGACACGTGTGTCTGTGTTACCTAACGACACGAACATAAATAAACGCGTGCTCACTTACCTTTTGTGTGGTATTTATCCTGTTTTTCGAGCCCACCAGCACCGCCGCCGTATCTTCTTCCGCCGCCATTGCTACCCACGTTGCCAGGGCCAACAAAAAAAAAAGCTCAATGCCCCTCCAAAACAAGCCGAAAACAGGCCGACTCCCATTGCAATGAGCAGAAAGTAACAGCGCTCACTCAAAACGAAGTGGTTAGGTCTCCAAAGTAAGAAATGCAACAGAATAGCATAACTATACATACACAGTGCTAAAATAAAATATTTTACAATAAGCTGCTGCTCACACAAGCAAATTTAACTCCACTCTCCTCAGAAACACTTTTTTTTAAAACACCCTCTGTAAGCAGCACAGTTAAATGATATTCTCTATTTATTTATTTAAATGATTTACTGTTCTTATATAGCGCCCAAAACTCTGAGGTGTCAAGGAGCTTTTACTTGATGATTACAGAGCAAAAGTACATACAATGCTTAAGGTTACATATATAAGTACATAAAGATTGGAAAATACATGGTGCCAGCCACATGTTGCATGGCAACCGGGAAGGGGGGGGCATATAGACACACAGGCGACCAGGGAGAGGTGGGGAGCAAACGGACACACAGGTGACCAAGGGAGGGGCGGGGAACATACGGACACACAGGCGACCAAGGGGGGGGTGGAGAGCATATGGACACACAGGTGACCAGGGAGGGGGGTGGGGAGCATACAGACACACAGGCGACCAAGGGGGGGGAGCATACGGACACACAGGCGACCAAGGTGGGGTGAGGAGCATACAAACATTCAAGCAACCAATGGGTAGTGTTGTGAGGAGCATACGGACACACAGGCGACCAAGGGGGGTGGGGTGGGGAGCATCTGGACACACAGGCAACCAAGGGGGGGTGGGGAGCGTACAGACACACAGGCGACCAAGGGGGGTTGAGGAGCATACGGATACACAGGCAACCAAGGGGGAAGGGGGGTTTGGGGAGCATACAGACAGGCGACCAAGGGGGGGGGGAGCAGACGGACACACAGGTGACCAAGGGGGTGTGGGGAGCATATGGACATACAGGCGACCAAGGGGGGGTTGGGGAGCATACGGACACACAGACGACCGTCATGGACAGGGGTAGACAGGGCCTTAGGAGTTGGCCTTGTTAGGAGGGCCGGCCAAGCCTGCCGGCCTTCCCATTGGGCCAGATGTAGACAGCCCCAGCCAATCCCATACACCCAGCAGCACCGTGCCCAGCATCCTGGTGCAGGCAGTGGAAACAACCATCTTAGAATGGCAAAAATCCATGGACGTAAGGCAGCTAAAATGCAATGCGGCAACAAACAGAGCGTTATCAAAGCTCAACAGTGTTTAAACATTCTCGCTGATAAGATGTCTATGCAGGCACAATTATTGCAATATTCAACAAAGTCAATGTGCCGATGCGCGCCTCGTGTGGGAGCCCAGTGGTGAGGGGCTTACCTTTGCACGTGCATGCAGGCATAATAGTAGAGAGCTGGGGAAGAAGAAAGCTGCAGTCGCTCTGGCAGCCGCATGAATGAAGAAAAAAAGATGACTAAAAGTAGGTGACCTTATTATTACAAAATACATTTTGTTGTGTGTCTTGAAAGCACATTTGCAAACCACATGGAGATTAGGCTCATATTACTTTTCCTTCTGGTAAATGTAGTTTTTCAGTGAAAATGGGGAGGAGGATGGGGTGGGGCAACTAAAATTGCACTTTCTTTTTAGTGTTACACATATTTCTATAAGGATATGTTTGTCAGCATGGTTTATCATGTGATTTGCACCTGTACCTCTTTTACTGCAATGGGCCTGTCAACTCCTGGAACTTGCTCTGGGTGGACGAGGTCTGGTATCTGTATGAGCAGTCTTCACAGCCTCCACCACACTTGGGTCAGGGTACAACACATGCCAAATACCTCCTGCAGAGGACAACCCGCCATTAATTTTCTGTGAATTGTTTAATTCATTTTTCCTTGTCTCCACTGGGGTCTTGATATCTCCCGTTCCAGTGCAGGGAACCACACAAGGGGACTTTCTGGGTTCATGTGTGGGTTTTTCAGTCCCGATGGTGGACAATTTGCTATCAGATAAGTGCAATGCTGCATATGCCCGTTGTAATACAATGGGAGGAAAGTGTTCTTAAATGAAGGCTTTATTCCGGCAGGGTGAAGTTTGATTTTGTTCCACCACTAACAAAGAATAGCCACACCCACCCTTGTGTGGCAGTCTCATCTTTTTTCTGTGTTCCCCCATGCAAAAACATAAATCTCTCCCAGTGAATGCTATGCATACATGTCAATATGCCCCATTACGTTTTTAAAGTGCAAGTTTATTCCTGTTTTATTCCTTGCATCCTGGAGCTTGTATTCCCCCATTATAAATCCAGACTCTACGTCCCAGAAAGCAGAATGAAAATATCAGCACTGGACTAAGGTCTCTTGAACGGATGTTTGCATGTATATGGGTGCATAATGGAGATTGCAAAATTGGACACTTTTTTAGACTCTCTGATTTAATAAAAGCGCTGCCCACCACAGCCTCTCTGAAGCTTTGTTAGACTTAATGGAAACCAATTTACTATCAAAAATAATAATCTGTAAACAAACATGTGTGTCTATAGCATGATTCAGAGATTTTTTGAAAATAATGATTTAATGAATGCTCCTGCCGTAGATCAAAGTTGTCACATACAACACACACAGCAAAAGTGTTTACCAATAATAATACAACACAGCATCACAAATAACAAAAGTGGATCAGAGACCGGACTCAGTCGGGTCAGTATCGGCCATGTGCTAAAAACAAGCATTGGCAAAGCCACTGAAGCCACGTGTAAAACAAGCATTGGCAAAGCCACTAAAGTCACTGAAGACAATGGATAGAGTGCTATTCCTATGGCGGCAAATCGGTATACCCTGAAGAAAAAGCTTAGCGACTGGGCATTATTTGATAAAGAAATAGTTAAGTGCAATGGAACTTTTAGTGCACAAATAAAAGTTCCAAAAGAAATAAACTCTGTGACATTTTTAACCACATTAAAATCCTAAATAACGGCAAACAACGTTTAAACTAGGTAAACATTCCAACATTTAAATGCAGTAAAAATGTGTGCCTAGAGTTACTGGATTGTTTTTTACCGAGAAACAAGTTGGAAAAAATCAAAAATAAATCTTCCAATGTAAGACCAAACAATCCTTGCTGGTAAAACAATACAAAATAAATGCAGTAAAAATGTGTAGTGTTGCTGGATTGGTTTTTATTGAGAAACAAATTGAAAATAATCCCAAAATAATCCTCACTTTAAAATCAAACAATCCTTGCTTGTCAAAAAATCCAAAATAAATCCAGTAAAAATGCGTGCCTGCCAATTAGTGTTAGTGGATTGTTTTAACTGAGAAACAAGTCAGTAAAAATCCAAAATAAATCCTGTAAAAATGCGTGCCTGCCAATTAGTGTTAGTGGATTGTTTTAACTGAGAAACAAGTCAGTAAAAATCCAAAATAAATCCTGTAAAAATGCCTGCCTGCCAGTTAGTGTTAGTGGATTGTTTTAACTGAGAAACAAGTCAGTAAAAATCCAAAATAAATCCTGTAGAAATGCCTGCCTGCCAGTTAGTGTTAGTGGATTGTTTTAACTGAGAAACAAGTCAGTAAAAATCCAAAATAAATCCTGTAAAAATGCGTGCCTGCCAATTAGTGTTAGTGGATTGTTTTAACTGAGAAACAAGTCAGTAAAAATCCAAAATAAATCCTGTAGAAATGCCTGCCTGCCAGTTAGTGTTAGTGGATTGTTTTAACTGAGAAACAAGTCAGTAAAAATCCAAAATAAATCCTCCAACCCAAGACAAATAAATCCTTGCTTGGAAAAATCCCCAAAAAATCCAAAATAAATCCCAAAAAAATCTGCAGCTTGAAAACAAGCCAGAAGCAATCCAAAAACAATCCAAAAAGTGGATTTCTTTTTTACTAGGGATGTTTGCATGCGTTGTACTGGTAGGCGGTCAGTAACACCCCCATCCATTCTATGTTTAGATCAGACGTAGACCACACTTCCTAATGTATATTTCTTGTGCATGACACCAGCTTCCCAGCGTGCAATGAAGGAGGGAGTTAAAAAGGAAAATCAAAACATGAAAAGACAAGAAAGTGTGCAGCAAGAACCAGGAAGGGTTGTCATGGCAGTGGCAGACTGCTCCCATCCCCCAGAGCACCAAGTGCCCGTTCAGAGTTGTCAATGGTGACGTAGCCCCACGCAGTCGAAAGATGGAGCTCCCTCTTTGATTTCAGCCTGTTTGGTGCTCCCGATAGGCTTTGTCTTGCAATCTTGGTTGTTGCTCAGTTGACACAGAACCTCAAAGATGCTCATGAAACATGAATGAATTCCTATTTTGGGATGGTTCCCAGAGCACTGGCTTTACCCGGGACAGTAGCTGGATCCCCACTGCAGGTACTGCACATTGATATTCCTGCGCTAGCCTTCATACCGTTCCAAGCCATCCCTTCGGGAAGCGCAGCCATTGGTAGGAACCTGAGCATGGCCAGTTCTGATATGTTGCTGTTCACTTTTTCACATACTGAATCATATTGCTCAATGGATTTTTATCATCAATTACAGATGCCCCCCTCTTTTGAGCCGTCAAATGTTTCGAGGTCTGATGTTGCTGAGTATTATTTGGCCCTAACCTCTAACAATTGTGATTGGATGCATGTGTGCATGTCAAAGTTGGGGCGACCAGTTCACTCCATGTTACTGGGACACCACTCTTCGATTCCTGGGATTTCCTGACTCCATGACACTGCAACACCACTCTTCGAGTCCTGGAGTTTCCTTTGACTCCATGACAAATGGGACACCTGTCTTCCAGTCCTGGGATTCCCTTTGACTCCATGACATTGGGACACCTCTCTTCCAGTCCTGGGATTTCCTTTGCATCCGTGACACTGGGACACCACTCTTCCAGTCCTTGGATTCCCGTTCACTCCATGACCATGGGACACTACTCTTCGAATCCTGGGAATTCCTTTCACTCCATGACACTGGGAACCAATCTTCGAATCCTGGGAATTCCTTTCACTCCATGACACTGGGAACCAATCTTCGAATCCTGGGATTTCCTTTGACTCCATGAAAATGGGACACCTTTCTTCCTGTACTGGGATTTCCGTTGATTGCATGACACTGGCAAGCTCCTCTTCGAGTCTTGGGATTTACTTTGACTCCATGACACTAGCACACTACTCTTCAATTCCTGGGATTTCCTTTGACTCCATGAAAATGGAACACCTTTCTTCCAGTCCTGGGAAATCCTTTGACTCCATGACCCTGGGGCGCTCCTCCTCAAGTCCTTGGATTTCCTTTGACTCCATGCCAGTGGGACACCTTCCAGTCCATAGATTTCCTCTTATGAATCCTTGGCATCATGTGCTTAGATCCAATTTAACAATTGAAGTTAACCAAGTCCACAACTCCCAGAATACCTATGTTTGTGAAATGAAAGCCTGAGAATGGAGAGTGGTAAGCATCCCATTGACATAAACCATCTGCTCATCCATACCAAAATGATACTAAGTGGTTTGCTATGAGGTAGTTGCCCTATGTGCTTTCTGCACTTGGGTTTAATGGTTAAGGAATACTGTTAAACCAGAATGGTTGCAAGCACCAATTATGGATTTATTTTGACTGTTTACTGAGCTAGCTCTGCTTCGCGGTATGGTTTACAGCAAAAATTAGATGGCTACAGTGGAGAACAGTCCTTGTAGCAAAGCTTTTATTTGCAGCATTAGAAATAGTTAACATTTTCAGTTAGTGAGCTTTGCTCAGGCCTACCAAAGCACGGGCTGGCGGGCCTTTAACCCCATGTCCTCCCCCCAGAAAGGGTGTAAAAGCTATAATCTGAATGCACACAAGGACAACATCACACTAGTGGCTGAACTTCCTTTATTTGTGCTCGACTCACTTGTTTTTCAGCACTGCTCAGCGATGGCCAGTTACTTTTTCATTGCAAGGATGTCAGAGTTTTTATTTCCATTGTGAATTTATTTATTTATTTAATTGTTTTTTTATAACACACCTGATACCATACCAGAGTTCGGTTTCTAAGCGCAGATCCGTGTTTCGAACCTCTGTAGCTCTGCATGATCTTACTTCCAAGACCAGCGCGCTGCCCCTGTGCTGTCCTCCTTTCACATTTGTAAAATAGTTTGACTAGAAGCCGGAGTGGAGAGATTGGCCTAGACAGCATTGGTGAAATGCCCAACGGGTTGACAGCAGTTCTCGAAGGGCCAGGTGGGTGGGCCAGTTTCACTCTTTGGATCAGTAGTTTTAACTATTGTTAACCTGCAAATGTGGGTTAACATGCCCAAATTCACAAACCGCAACTCTTAAGTGTGGGCCACTTTCGTTGGTATTCAGTCCAACATATTGTCCCAGTCTGAACCTGGGTATGGTTTATTTCTTCCTGGGCTAGAGGAGGAAAGACATTGGGCCACCACTGTGGTTTCCGGACTGGCTGATTCAGAGTCCTGCAGGCGGGAGGGGTCACTCCCGCCAGGTCTGACCTGGCGGGATTAACACCACCCGCCTGCAGGCGGACTTCGAAACACCGGCTCTGTCATGGACGGAACTAGTGTTTCCATGGTCCCCATCCCCATGGAATCCTATGGGACTCCATCGGAATGGGTATTTACAGAATTCTGCCTCCGGAATTATCGGGTCACCAGGGTTGTAATGCCCCGGTAATTCCAGCAATCATGGAGGCGGAATGGTATTACGGGTCTGGCGGCAGCCTGCCTGTTTTTCCGGCACAACTACTGCCGGACTCGTAATGAGGCCCAATGTATCAAGCATCACAACAAAGAATCCTTATTTCTCTTGAGAGGAAACTACAGGTTTTCTGTCAGGGGCCTCATTTAGTGTCCGTCAGAGGCAGCAGCTGCTACGCCTGCCTTTCTCTTTGGTACCCCTGGGACAGGGCTTGCGACCCCTGGGTCTGGGATCGCAAAGGACCCACAGCCCTGGGATTAACCCCTGATTCCAAATGCTCAGAAGGTGAACATCACTGGGACAGCTCCTTACACACTGAGGACATGTAAGTAATAAACTACACACTCCATGTCTCTTCATTCACTGGAAAGCCTCCCCCTCACCAGATCTGACCTGTGAACTCTGTTGTCACAATGCTGCTGAATACTCCTGGGTTGCATTTTGGAGATGAGGAGGCAGCATTTCAGTGCTTTCCATGGAGCATAGTGTCTTTTCTGTTTTACTAGACTGCAGTGCTGTGAGCATTGTAGCACATGATACAATGTTAGACAGTTTGCTTACTATTTGCTTGATTTGCAATGAGCACATATTGTCAAGCGTTCTTTCGGAATGTGAAACCAATTGTTCCATTGATTGGGGGTGTGAAGTTTCTCCAGGGCGCGTAGCATGTCAGGGGAGTAGGAAGGGGACATTCTCAGCAATACACATAAAGCGCAGCACTGTTCATGGGCCAAGCTCGAGATTATGGACAATATTTTAACAGTATTGCCTGAAGAATCCCCCGTTTTCCATGTAGGTACGAGAACGTGAACTTCACACAGTCCTGGGTATTTTTTAAAACATGTATTTGCATTCTAGTACACAATGCAGGTTTTGGCCACGCTTTCGTGGACTAACTGGAAGTGTTATGCAGGGGGGAAACAATGCATAAGCCTTTGAAGTCCCCTGGACGTTATCATCAGATGGTGCAGAGGGAAATGAGTAGCAAAGAAACACACACTGAACTTTTCATTTCCATAGCAGAGGATGCCATCCTTGGGTGCTTGGAGAATATGTGTGGAATGCAGGCCTGGGATCACTGTCTTATCTGCAGCACCATAAAACCTGTAGCTGGCAACACCAACACATAACAGTAGCCACGGAAACCGTTCACATTCCAAGCCATGCTGGATTATGCAATTTGTATTCACACATACTGTTAGATATAATAAGTTCTCGGTGGGCCCCAGTGGACCCAAGTAAGTTCAAATGACTATTCATGATCTTTTAGAAACCTATCGAAGTGATAGATGTAAGAACACACCGTTGCCAAGCAGAGTGTGTTTCCCACAAAGTCCAAACGTGGGTCCTGCTGCCCCTATGCAGTCTCAGGACATTGACTTCAATACAGTTGCTGAGGTTGTTCATGATTTTGATTGGAAGAGTTTGTAAAGCGCACCAAGCAGAAGTGTCTGCATCTAAGCACAAACATTTAGTAATGAGAATAAAATTCACAAGGACAAGCCATCCAACATACCTTAACCGAAGAGATTTGATTTTTAGCTGTCTTCGAAAGCGGCCTAAAACCTGTAACGAATGCAGCTGAAGAGGCAATGAATTCCAGAGGCAGGGCCCAACCACAGAGAACCTCTGATCACCTGTATATTTAAAGTTAGTAGAGGAAATGACAAATGGTTGCTTATTCTCAGAGTGAAGTGATCAGGGGGGGTACATATCGCAGGATCTTATTAGTATGGTACAGACAAGCGAAACAATGCGGGCATTTGAAAACCATGCACTGGACCTGAAATTATACCCTTTGCCTAGAAGCCAATGCAGGAATGCCGGGAGTCTGAAATTCTGGATATTTTGGGCAACTGAAAGACTAAACCTACTGCCGCATTTTGTACAGTCTATAAACAATGTGACTGTTCACCCGGTAAAACGAGCAACAGTGCATTGACATAATCCAGCTGAGAATTGCTCAGGGTGCCAACTATTTCTGCATGATCCTCCTTGGAGATAAACGGTAAGATCCGCTTTATCAGGCATAACCTAAAATAAGAGGTCTTCATAACAAAGGTCATTTGTAGATTTAGGCCCATTGCCAAATGACTCCAACTCTCTTGATGTTATTGGAATACATCAAAGGTAAGGCGAACATTACTGAGAATTGATTAGGTGTCCTCAGTGGGTCTTTAGCAGAATGTCTCAGACCCAAAAATATTATCTCAGTCTTAACTTGTTGGAGTCCATTTCTAAGTATCCATTTCTTAACTTCTCTCAGACAAACAGTAAGATCTTCTAAGCTCTTAATCGAGTTATTTACTCTAAGGTAACGAGAGTATCGTCAGCATCTGAGTGATAACTGAGATATAAGAGGGTGAATAAATATGTTAAACAGTAAAGGGGATATCAGGTATCCATATGGAACCCAGCGAGGAACAGACCACGAGTCAGAAAAGGACGCACCTAGCTTTACCTTTTGTCACCTGTCAGAGGAAAGGGACTTGAACCACTGAAGGCCGACCAATTTTCTAAGATGAAAAAGAAGTATCCCATGGTGAGACATATCAAAGGCCGCAGGGAGATCCAGAATGGCCAGCAGAGAAAGGCATCGCTCATCAGCATTGGCCAGAATGTCATCCCAAAAACTATCGTACCCAGTTCCATGATGTGGGCAAAAGCCAGACTGGAAGATATCCATATAATCAGATTGCAGAAAGTTGTGCAATTGGGTCTTAACTACCTTTTCCGATAATTTAGCATCCCCTGGTAGTCCCGCAAGAGAAGAATAACTTGACATGATGGATGGTTCCAGGGTAGGTTTCTACCCTGGAGTCGACTGTTTAAACAAAGATGGAATTGTGCCCTGCAAGAGTGACCAATTAATCACAAAGGAGATCTGCCAAGCTAAGAAACTGGCATGAAAACATGCTACAAGGGCAGGCTGGGAATCTTCCTCTTTACAAGTAGACTTTAATGTCTGAACAAGGGATAACTGATGGACAAAGTGACCAGTATAAAAAATGTAGTCAAGGTTTAAATGACGCAGAGTACAATGCATCCTCATCATCATGTCTCAAGCGTCATAAGGACTACCTGGCCTGCATAAAATGTGGTCATTACAAAATACATTACCATTTCTGAAGGATACAATATCTTAAGTTATCTCAGTGTGTCTCATGCTCGCCAATGGATGCCAACCATTTGAGCTTGGACACTCAAGATTTCTCTGCTCAGTGTCCTTGGTCTTCACCTATTAGGGTTTCTGAACAGTAACTAGTGTCAAACAGATTTTGTTGAGAGATGGTACTGAATAGTTGTCTTCTGGCTTTGCTGATGTGATTGCATTGCCAGACCTTAGTACAAGGTTGACCATAGTGTGTCAAAAAACCTATATCTATGTTCAGACACCTGGCTTTTAAGTTAATCATCTTCAAGTACTTGAATTCCCATGTTTTTCTGTGTGTGGTACTCGAGCGGTCCTTTCAAAACTCTTACAGACAAGGCCTGCAGTGTGTGCCTACCGTGTGTGAAGTGGAGTCCCACTGGTGTTTCTGTTTTGTGGTTTTAGATGCTGTATCTATGTAGGTTCATCCTTTCATGCAGCTCCTGCTTACCTGCATTATTTCCTAGCGTGCATTTCTTGCATTGGATGAGGTACACGCATTGGGGGACCTGCAGTTATGAGTCAGTTGTATCTGTATTATTTGGTTCCGTGGGGTTGTTATGGTAGGTTCACCACTGATGTGCTGGCATGTTTTGCACCTTCTAACATTGCATGAGTAAGTTCCAGGTCAACTTTATTCTGGAACTAGTCGGAATGCACTTCTTGCCAGACAGCATGCTAGGTTTCTCAGTTGCTTGTATGCAATTAAGGGGGGTTCTTTGAAAATATCTCTCTGCTCATTTTTGCTCAATATTGGTTGTAGGTCTTTAAATCATATTCAGTTGTGTTAGTGCTTTATGACAGGTGTCGGCCAATACTATTTGTGTTGTATTTTCACTGTCTGTGTATTGTAGCGGGTTGTCCCTGGGTATTTTCAGTGCATGATCAAATTCTCTGTCAGTCTGTCTGGCTGAGGGACCCTTTTGCAAGAAGGATGGCGTGTGTCACGTTGATTGTCCATTGTCTTCCTGTCAGAGCATATATATATTGGTACCTGTAGATTCCAGGCCTTTTTGTGAGGCTTGGATGGACATTTTCCCTGTGCAGGTTATTTGTTCCTGTCCATGGGTTTCTTGTATACAGCTGTTTCTAGGTGGCCGTTCCTTCTTACAGGGATCGTTGTTTACATGAAGCATATGCTCTTCTTGGAATGTTCCATGATAAATGTAATGCATTGGTATAAGTCATATAATGATTCATGGAATTGTTTACGGGAATCTTCACCTTCTCTCTGAATCAAGAAGGTTGTATGAGTGTATCACAGGTATATTAGTTGTTCCTGGGATTGCTGTTGTAAAACCTCTTCTTCGAAATCTGCCATGGAAAGGTTATGTCTTAGGTGACATGTTTGTGCCAACGGCTTTTCTGGAGTTTTGTAGAAAGTGTCTTCTATTGAAGTAAAAATTTAAATTGTTGTGTGTATGACTATCATGAGATCTGTGATGGCCATGGTGGAGGTGTCTATATTGATACCTCTGCATTATGCTTCCAGTTAGTCCAATAAAAGGTATCAAAGCCTGCATTTTGTTTGATTTTAATAATTGGGTAACACATCGTCAAGCTTTTCTGTGCATTGCAGTACTTGTATGACTGTATTTATGATGCAAAATACTAACAATGCCAGAATCCAAATAAAAGACAAGAACTGGGTGAACAATTCCCAACTTATAGGGGACCACTTGTCGTCCTTGACATAGACCAACTCTTAAATATTGAGAGTCTGTTTGGTTGTGTATATGTGTGTGCCTGCTGCCCTCTGAAACCATTTTGATGTCATGGCTCAACCCCTTACAGTAAGAGAGACTGTGGGGCGAGGGGCGAGTAAGATAAATCGCAATTCAGGCAAATGAATCTGCCCTTTTATAGCATCATGTCTGCATAGGAGCAAGCATCTAGGATATGATGGCTGTATCTGCAATATGAGGCTTGCCTGGCGTTAGAGGCGATAACTGGCCGTACGAGGCTTCATGACAGCACATGGTGAGATGAAGCTTCTCTTTGTGTAGGATGTTGTACATTGGTATATAATGATGTATTTAGCATATAATGGCAGAACATGAAATAATATGCTACTCCTGGCATAAGGAGGCAGTACCTGGCCATATGAGGCTGCATACAGCATATTACAATGTTACATGGGCACATGAGACTGCATGGTGGCTGGACGATGGTATGTAAGGTTGTGTCTAGCATATGATGCCTAAACCTGAAATATCGGGCTATACCTGGCATAAGGGAGCAGTAGTTCACCATATATAGTTAGCATATCAAAAAAGCTAGTTGTACAAATATGAGACAGTACTGTATATCTGTTTGTAAGGTTGGTATCTAGCATATATGATGGTTATACATGCCATGTACATATGTACATGTCTTGGGTGGCTGTATGTAGCATTTCATGGCCATATGGACTGCATATTTAGCAGCACCTGTGTATCTGAGAATGTATTTAGCATATGATGATCGTACTTGACATGAGAGCATAAAAGGTTGGCAGAAACGGCTATCAAAATCATTTATCTCAATGAAAGCTGTGCCCTTGGCCTATGATGGGTATCAGGACTGCACCCGTGGCATATCATGGCAGCATCCTGGTTAATCTATTGGTAGGTGCTAAAGTACTCGTTTGTCTGCTTTAGTATATATTTTGAGTTTATTGTAGGTTTGCAAGTACTTCCGTGTTATCTGGGTCAAAGGTCATGTGGTGTCACTTCCTGGAAGGTCACTTCTTCGACCCCTGAGAGTTTAGTACCCTATACCCGTGGTTCCTCGAGCATCTATTTCAACAAAATTGGAAGAGGAAGTAAAAAAGAGGAGCCTTAATATTGCAATTGCCGTTGTGCAATATTCCATAGGGCATCAAACCCAATTAGCTGCCTGTGCAGCCATCTCCACCTTTCAGGAAGCACAGATTACATGGTGTTATTTTCTGATATAAAATGTGTTCTGAGTTTGTTAATAGCTAACTCACCATGTCTCCTTTCCCCTAAGCTCCCCCACATTAGTCTCACATTTTCTTATTAAAATGTTTTTAAAAATGTGCGGGTTTACCTTCTCAATCTCAGTTCACTGTCCTCCTTCTGTAGCCCACACCTTGTCCGCTGCTCTGACAGACATGGAAAGTGAAAGGGGGCTCTGCTTAGAGCTTAATTTACTCTTTCCATTGTGGCCACTTTGTTTTGTATGTTTTCATATCGGCCATTACCACCTGGAAGTTTTGCTGGTGTGCTAAGGACAGAATGACCGCAGGCTGGCATGCCATTAACAGCTTTCCCACAAAATAATTGCTGCTTAATTATCCCCTTACCCGAGGTATTGGCTCAGCTAATCCGTAGTTTAAGCATGTCATTATTGAGCACTGTAGGCCTGCTTTAAAGGCCTTATTGAGTTGGGTGACAGTGTAAAGGGTGTACAGGAAGTAAACAGACAGGGTGGATATCTGTGTCTGCATGTGAGGAGTGGGATAATACAGGTAGGTGGTAATAACATTATTGCGCACATGCTGTTGGGCAGTAATGCCTGCTGGTTGCCCTGCCCCCAACAGCGGTTAACACCCATCCAGCATGATTCCTAAACCAAAGACAATTTCAAGTCACAGCAGAATTCTGAAAGCAAAAATCCGTATGTGACAAAAGTCCCCTTTGCTCTTCTGATACCTGACAGACGTGCCTTCCCCTCCTGTTATGCACGCTCACGCAGCGCTCACGCAGCAGTGGGAAGGCATTTTCCCATCCGAAGCTCCTTTCTTACCTGATCTGGGCCAAAATGGTGAGATTCACATATAGTTTCCAATTCTGCAATCCAGCCTCCATGCCATGCCCCATCTGAACAGTAGAGACTTTGGATGGGCGAGCCTCAAAATACTCGCCTCAAATGCCGGTTCAAACCTTTTAAGAAACGCTCGAGCGTTGGCTCGAGCCATTCGAGCCTCCACGCAGATGGCCCGTGAATCGGTGAATATGCACTTCGGCTCAAATCGCTTCGATCCAATTCGCTGCACTGGTCACTATGGCTCAATTTGGGTTAAACACATCAGTGCATGTGGACTTTTAGAAAGGGTGGAGCAGCCTTGAGATGCATTTCGATGAGATGCACTTCCATGCCCGAATGCCGCAAGGCCTAGTAGGACCATGACTGTATTTTACTGTTTTTGCCATTGTTCTTTTTTCGTGCTCCTCTCCCATTTAGCCCTGTGGCGCTTTGAAACACTATTCAGTTGTGTAAGGGCCTAACAAATGCTCAATAAAATAAAAATACAAATAAAAGAAGTGCACCCTATCCTCAAAGGACGTCTATGCGCACATTCAGACACCCTTCTGCACCAATAAGGTGGTGTTTATGCTCAGGTCAGAGCACACGCCGAAGCCACAAATGAAATGCTCTCTGAAATGCGCAGAAAATCGTCACATTCCCCTGAGCCTCTTTGCAATAGCAACAAGGTCATGCGCAATGCATGGCGGGGTCATTGCCAACCCTGCCATGCATTTTATTTTATAAGGAATAGCGGTGGTATGAACCGCTGCTGTACCACTTGCATTTCTAGCTCTCTAACCAGAATAGAAAAGTTTTTTTTTTCTTTTTAACATGAGGCTCTTTAAGGGCCCGCCACTGAAAAAGGCCCTCCCATCACCCACACAAGTGCTGGGAGCCTGTCATACATTAGTGTCAAGAGCGCACGATCAGCACAAATGCATGCAGGAGCTGTGCGGCCGCACAGCCTCTGTGCGGCCGCACAGCCGTGCCAGAAATGTGCAGGTCACTTCTGTGGATAAGGTGATCTGCCCGTTTCTAAAATGAACGCAAACGAACAACGCACGCACGTCCTCTGCACTTACTTACATTTGCTTTCGTGTTTATGCCGCTATTGTGTTCTTTCCTTAGCCACCAGTGTTACCAAAGAGCTGTATTCGAGTCCAACCATCCAACACTCGTACCTAAGCGAGCGGGTCAACGTCCCACTCAAATTGTCCAACCATTTTGAAACTCGGCTCCGATTGTACGAATCTTTCAAGGAGAGTAGGACTACCCCCCGCCCAACCCCCATTGCTGATAGGCTCACATTTCTTTCGAGCCAGTTCGCCCATCCGTAGTAGAAATCCCTGGGGCAGGGCTTGGTCAAGTTAGTCAATGTGTAGCGGTGTAGGGGAAAAAAGACCCACTTTCTCATAGGTGTGGAGGCAGGGATCAGTACCATGTGGGTGTGCTTTCTATGCACGTTTGGCCTTTCGAGTAAGCTCCAACTATGCAGCTCGGCTGGCACATTCCTTCCAGAAATAACCCAACATAAAGAGCTGGTTTTGTTTGTGCTTTTTGCACAAAAGGAACATTATCTTAAACAAAATATGCACTTCTTAAGTGGAACTGGTAACATCTGGATACATATTCTAATTTACCTAACCCTACAGGAGGAGGGAGGGAGGGTGTGGTAAGCATAACAGGGCTTGGGCAGCTGCTAAACAAATTATTTTAAGTGACGGATTACTGCTCCGGCTGCTGTCATACCCAGTTCCAGCACAATTATGCCATGTTGTTGCTCTTACACAACAATTGCTACATAAGCCAGTGCGTGCATTGTCATTGTCCACGTGGTTTTCTGATACTGTGTCATAGGTATGTCGCCGTCCACTTCTTGGAATGTTGAGGCTGACTCCACCAATCAGGAGGCTTGGAATCTGGACATTGGGCACTCGTGTCTGCTTCCATTGCAAGTCTTCCTGAGTTGGGTGTTGGCACAAGGTAAGGGAGGCATGAAGCAGACACAGGTGAAGTGGGTAGCTGCGTGTGGGGAGGAAGGTTGGGGCGCTAGAATGAATAGTCCTATGACCCAAATGTTAATGCACCTTCCCCCCTCGAGTCGCTATACAGCATTAACAGTAACATACATGCCATCATGGCCGAGTCCAGCAGGAAGATTGCAGTCCAGTCCCGATTTTAATTTTGCATTCTGGAACTTGTAGTCCTGGGATTATAATTGGGAAATCCAGGACTACACGCCCAGAAGGCAACATTATAACCAGCCCTGAACTAGCATCTCCTGCCTGGAATGAGGCAAATTGGCATCTATGTGGTAATGAGAGTGAGCAGAGACAATGATGGGAAATGCTGATAGATAAACAAAGATCATCCTGCCGGTACGTTTCCATTATAGAGCATCTTGAAGAAGCACCAGGAGAATTCGAAATAAGATTGGTGAAAGAGCAGAAGTTGCAGAGAAGGAGATCAGGGGGATATTGCCAGACCCGTGCAATGCTGCATAGCCAGGCCCCCATCAGATGCTGAAGTCCGGTACTTGGCTGTTCATCGAGCACTAGTTTTCACGTGGGAGTGGGGTGGTGAGTGCTTACAGATGGAAGCAGGTCCACGCCCTCCTGATTTTGCATTCACAGCACTAACCCTGTGAAACCAGCTCTACCGCGGCACAGATAACACAGTTCAAGAGGCAAACCAAACCATGACTCCATATTCCACAGGAGAAACTGGAGTATTCAGGGTCAGCCTCTGTACCCAAAGTGCACCATTTGGCTAATGGGGCAGCCAGTGTCACAGGATCTCTCTCCTTGCAGCGAGTTCAGATGGGACGCAGATTTCGGGTGATAACCTATCCGCGACACCCCTGCATCCAGCAGCTTAAGAACGGTCCTTCCAAAGGTCTGTCTGGTTAGGAGATTGAAACTGTGATGTGGCTTGTTTAACTGAGATCCCACACACGTATCTACATTTATAGACACAATATGCGGCTCCTTGAAAAGGTGCACAAACTAAAACTCCCCTTTTAAAGCTTAGTTTATAACCATGATGTATTCCAGTTTGACATGCAAAAAAGAAAGGGTTTGCATGTTTTGTGGCTATTCACATTTTCCTAAAACGAGCTGAAAGCTTGTGCTATACTTTAGGCATGTGGCCTATCACACAATGTCTTTTATTGTGTTTTTAAGTGCTGAAAGCATAGTGGTTTAAAACACAAGAGACATTTTTCAGGCTTGCACGACTACCCTAGTACTATTGTACTCTTCCAACCAGAATGTAGAAAATAAAGCTACAATGTTATTCGTTTGGCTTACCATATTTCTATAAGGATGTATGTATTGTCAGGAGGTTTACTGTGTGATTTGCATACATTTTGCAAATAAACTCTATTAGATTGTAGTTTTTAAAAGCCAAAATCTAAATTAGCTACAAATTAGCTATTAGAAAGTATGTGGTCAAGTGCTTAAATTACACAATGGGTTAAAATCCTAGCTGCACAAGGGATGTGGCTTAGCAGAGGACCAATGCAGCCTGGGCCGATGAAACCTTTCCCCCCAAAACCTGCCCCCCCCCCCCCGAAGTGACACCCTAATGCTCCAGAATGTGGTGGGGTGGAGTGTTCTGATCCTGTCAGTGCCATGATTAGCCCCATATAGTCGGCGGGAGAGTGAGCGAAAGAAGTTGTGGGCAAGATGGCAGCCGGTGGAAGGCCTCTGGGCTCCCATTCGGGTGGAGAAGACCTGCTGAGCCTCATAGGTAAAGCCAGAAAGCTACGGGGAACCTCCGACTCCATCCTTAGGTCATCGGCTGTGAACAGGGGTGTGGAGATCACAGCCAGTAGTCCACATGCTGCAAGGCCAAGACTCCTGCTGAACCCTCAGCCAAACCCCTTGGGGGAGCTGATGGTAGAAGCGAGGAGGAGTTCCGCCTCTACTGTTCTCCAGGTGCGGGAGAAGGAAGAGACAACATGGGAGACTAAATCAGGGTGCGGGGGGTTGATGGGGCCGTTGTTGACTTGGAAAGAAAGTTGTGTATGGGTGAGGGGAGCTTTCTTGCTTTGGTAGTACTTGGCGTGGGAGGAGAGCGGGGAGGGCCTGTTCTCTCTGGGAATGGGCTTACACAGGCTGATGGGGGGGGGGTTTGTTTTTTGACTGTACAGTTTACCTACAAGTTAATGGTTAAAGGGTCCCTGGGGCAACATGACTGACCTCAACAGGAAGATGACAGGGGCTGCACCAGAGCTGACTCTTCATTAGAGTATGGCTGATGGGCTATCATTTATATCCCTGGATGTTCAGGATTGAACTCACCAGCAAAAAGAAGATCAATAGGGAGGAGGTTGGATGAACAAAATGCAACTAGTGTCTTTCTACAAGAGACACATTTGCTTCAGAAAAATGTGAGGAGATTCTCGACTAGACACCATACCCGTGGTGCTTTGCTTCCTTTGGGGTGGGTGGAAGAGGGGTAGTGATACTGCTCAATATAAATGCTCAATTCATTAAGGTCGCCACCAGGAGGGATTCGAGGGACAGTATATTTTGGTAAAGGGGGGAAATTGAGGGCCCCCTATGCACTCTTATTTCACTTTATGTACCCAATGAAATGAGTCCCAAGACAAATTCTTTGACTCCCAGCTCTGAAAACTAGTTGAGTTTATGGACGGTAAAACAAACATTGGAGAGGGCTTTAATTGCTTGTTAGATCCAGCCCTGGATAAGACCTTCTCTAACACTTATTGGGACAAATGGGATATGATCGCCCTAGCAAAGGTTCTAATGGAAAATTCCTTAATTGAATTGTGGAGATGTTTCCACTCATCTGAGCGGGACTATACATTCTACCCTAATGCACACAGATCCTTCTTTAGGATCAATAGGATTCCTGTATCATTCCACAGATCGATAGCGTAGAGAGAGAGCAGAGATTTCTCTCGGACCATGGAAGGCTGCATAGCAAAACTGTTACCCCTGAAACTGGAAAGAAGACCCTGGCAACTAGACCAAATAATCCACAATCATTTAGAGGAAACACTGAACCAATACTTGAGATACACAAGGGTAAGAAATGAGATGGTGTATAATATGGGATGCCCACAATGCGGTGGTAAGGGGAGAGATCACTTTTATTTATTTAATTTGAATTTTTGTTTACCACTCTCCCTACCCAGGCATAGGAAGGTTAGGATAGACAAGAGATAGATGTGGAGGATGGCAGGGGTATGTGTGGGGAAATATGTATGTTTTGAAGGTCTTCCTGAAAGTGCTGACGAAGGATGCAGTCTGTATGTGAAGAGGCAGGGTGTTCAATGCCCTGGGTGTCCAGTGGGTAAATGCCTGTTTTTGTGTGCACGTGCGTTTGCAGAGTGGAATGTGTAGATGGTGCTGGCTGGCTTGTCTGGTGTTTGTGTGGGTGATGGGTTTGAGTTTGTCATGAAGGCAAGATAGAGCTTTGAGGTGGATAGCTTTGAATACAATGCAGAGTCATTTGAAGGCAATTCTCTGGGGTCTGTGGAGCCAGTGGAGCTGGGCAAGAGCATGGGTGGCATGTGAATGTATGGGTAGGTGTAGGATGATTCTGGCTGCTGCGTTTCGTATGGCTTGCAGGGGGGCAAGGGCTTTGTTGGGAAGTCCAGTGAGGAGAGCATTTACATAGGCCAGCTAAGAGAGAACCAGTGCTTCCACTGCAGTGCAGAAGTTGTCGGGAGGAAGGATATGTCTGATTTTGCATAGGTGGTGTAGTTGTAGATTGCATGTTTTGGTGATAGCGGAATGTGGTGTGTGAAGGGAAAGTGGAGGTTGATGGTGAAGCTAAGGGATTTAACAGCTGTGGAGAGGGATACGTGTGGGTTGTCTGTGGCAAGTTCTCTGATCCAGGGTTGAGGTTGGGTTTGTGCCTGGGTGGAGATGGGCGGCAGGGGCAGATGAGGAGGTATTCTGTTTTGGAGGGGTTGAGTTTGAGAAATGGGTGGCCATACAGTTGGTGATGTGGAGAGACAGGTTTTGAGGGTGTTGAGTTGTGAAAGGGATGACATTTTGAAGTATATTTGTGTGTCATCTGTGTATTGGTGGAAATGTATGTTGTGTTTGCTAAGGGATTCAACATATAGGTGTATGAGTACAGACAAACACGAAAGTACCAACTTCTGCCCCCAGTACTCACCAGTACCAAGTAGGTGAAAAATGATGCAAGCTTAGACAACCTTATTCCATTCCAGAAATATAAAAGTGAAGAGAACACATGTGCTAAAACAGAATCCATGACTTTCACTTAAATAGGCAGCACATGTAAACTGCCATAAAGAAATAGCTTAAATGACATTAAAGTAGAAACTAAAACTAGATTAAAATAGAGCATAGAGTTGACACCCGGATAGGGAGGTGCCAGGTTCCAGCAGGCAAAAGAGAGGGACTCACTACACTGCTAGGAGCAGATTAAAATGCATCCAGGGAAAGATGCTGCATACATTTACAGGGAAATCAACGTATGACAGTAAATGCATTAGATCCTGGTAAAATACAGCAGTAAAATGCCAGCATGAAGAGTACATGTGATACAGCCATTGCCATCTTAAAGAAATTGCAAATGTACAGCAAGACAGGCTTTACAAATTGAGCTAGGCTTCAAATGGGCCATGAAACAAATACATCTTAGAAGCCTACAAGAGCTGCACAGCTGCTCACTACACAGGAATGTCAAGGTTGCAGGTAGTATTTCACAGAGACTGCAAATACAGAAAACTGATCAGAGGCTGGCAAGTGTTCGACCATTAAAATGAATTAGCTGCAGTGCAAGGCCGACAGTCTTTTTTTATGTCCAGGTGCACACACCAGCAAGTAAAATAAACATCCTGCTGACACAATGATGGATGCCTCAAGTAGTCAGGCAGGTGAGTCGCGCATGTGTAGAGATAGCTATAATCCGAATACATGCAAAGGTTTGAAAATTGAAACACGGTCCAGTAGCAAGGGGCCAGAAATGATATAATGCACCTGCAAGAGGGTGCTTCACAGACACACTTCCAAAGACTACCTTGGATATTCCCAGACATGGCGCTCAGATAATGAGAGCTGTTGTTCCATTCGAAATAACAGGGGCACACTGATCCCTCTATCCCCATTATGATACTCCATATTCATCAAACCTTTCAAATGGCCAAGGCTGGCCACACTATCTGCCAACCAATGAGAGCTCATACTTACCCCAGTTTAATGCCAAACATTGAAGCTTATTAATGGTGATCTAGCACTTGTGTTATCCGAAGTGGGTACCCCCCCAGGGTGGAGCTATTAGATAGGGGCCCTCCAATCATCACTGGTATACCTATATGAAATATATGTAGCCTACATAGGATGATCCAATGAATGTTAGAGATAGGTTTTTGCAACTTCTTTGTCATCATGACATCAACAGTGACAAATCAGCACTTCATAAACTGTTGTAATCTATTGAAAACTTGGAAAACTTGAGTAAGAGCGTGTTTGTTTAATCATGTTTGCACCCAGATTTTTGTGTATTGTGAATAAGGCTGGGTTTACCTTACATCCAGCATACTCCATCTTCTGTCACCTCTTTTGTTGGCAAATACTAAATCACAGAATGTGTTGCTATTGGGACCTGGTGAACATAGGTTGAAGAGGAGTGGAGGATGGGAGGAGCTTTGTGGGACCCCATACTTGACAGGAGTGGGGTCTGATCGATAAGGGGCATAGAGAAAACATGTCTCCTGTCAATTTTTTTTTTTAATTGTGTTTAACCATTTAAGATTTTTACAACTTTTGACGTTCAGCTTTCCTGATTTATGTATGGTACTTAAGACACCACTTTCGTTGAACGTTTTCTTTTGCGTAGTCCTTGGACAAATTATGGGCTATCGTTCGCAGAGTTTGCCTTTTTCAGTGCTATGTCCAGGAGTTTCGCTGCGGCCCTAGACCATCTGGCTGAGTCACCTGCGATTAGTCGTCTCCATCCCGTTTCTTCATTTAGCACTGATGGGTGGGATATAAGTGGTGCCAAGTACGCCTGTCTTTCCTTGGTCATTTCAGGACAGGTCGTAAGGAGATGTCTTAATGTTTCTATTTGTTCGTGATTTTCACAGAGACGGCATGTAGCTATGGGAGATTGAGATCTACTAGCCAAGATTTCCCTGGTGTGGAGCATGTTTAGCCGGGCTCTCATGAGAAAACATGTGTCCTGTCAATGAGAAAGGAGGTGAACCAGTCGAGTACATGCCAGAGAGATTAATCCTGTGAGCTAGGATGTCTAGTAGAATGGTGTGGTGAATGGTGGCGAAGGCTGCAGAGAGGGCGAGGAGTATGAGTAGTGCTGTGTGTCCTTTATAATGCTGTGGAGGTAATTGGGGATGTGAAGAGTAGCGGTCTCATTGCTGTGTCCAGTTCGAGAGCCAGGTTGGAAGGGGGTTAAGTGGGTTATGTGTTGTGATATGTTGTTGCAGTTGGGTAGTTACAAATCGTTCCATGATTCTGGCAAGGTATGGTAGGATACTAATGGGGCTGTAATTTTTTAGGGAGTGTGGATCGAGAGATGGTTTTTTGAGGAGGGGTGAAATTTGGCCCGTTTTGAATGCAGTGGGGGTAGTACCATGTGAGAGACAGTAGATTATGATGTTGAGCCAGTGGGGAGCTAGTATGATGATGCAATTGAATTCAGCTTGACGAGGGCATGCATCATTCAGTAAGTGTGCAGGTTTTGTTTTGGCAGTTTGGGTGATGAGGGTATCCATGTCGATGGAATGGAAGGTGTCCCATGTGTTGGAATGTTTGGGAGTGGCGGGAATGAGTAGGAGAGTTGAGCGCAGGGCTGTCCCGATGTGTATTTTGGAGTTGAAGTAATTCATGAGGGAGTTCCTTTCTGCAGTGGATGGAGATACGAAATGTGTGGATGGTGATTTAGAGAGGGGATTGATGATTTTGAATCATGTCTGGGAATGATTGGTGGCAGATTGGAGTTCTTGCAAGTAATGGGTGGCTTTAGCATTGTGTATGGCTGTTTTATATTTGTTGTGACAGTGTCTGAGGGGTGTCCTGCTTGAGGGGCATGCGTTCTTTTGTCAGGTTCTTTCTAGGTGGCTGGTTTCCTGCTTGATAGAGAGGAGGGAACTGTTGAACCATGGTTTATGGTGATTGTTTTGGGTTTATTGTAATTTGAGGGGTGCAATTTTGTCGAGTGTCTATGAGATGATGATGTTGTATTGGTGGAGTAGGATGGAGGGATGTGCATGTGGAGAGGGGACGACTGGTATGAGTGGTGCTAAGGCTATGTCTGTAATGTATACCAACATTATGGGAGCCCGTCTCCCGAGATTGAACAACCTGTTCTCTGGTTAGGTTCCCACAAATGGAGGGTCTACAACCACTTTTTTGCTCACTGTACCTTTCACAGAGGCGAAATAACCATTTGCATATCAGTCTGGTCCCACCCACTCGGACAGTCCAGAACCGAAATGCTAGGCAAATCTCCTCAGAACAAGAGTACCAACAGCAACCCCAGACTCATGTTTCGGCCTAGTCGGGCCTCCCGAGTGAGGTGAAGCTGTGCCTTTCTAAGCACAGTGTGCAAGGGGTCCAAGTCTGGATTACCCTGGGTAATTTGGTGACAGCCAAGAATAACAATCCCCAATGGCAATTGGTTCCTGATTTTTTGATTCATTGAATTATGCAAATCATATACAGTTCATTGCCTTGTTTCAATTTCTGAAGCCTGTTTTGTATTTTGATATATGTGGAAAACTGCATATATAAAGTTGTTAAAAAAATCCCAGGATCACTGCTTAACCAAGGGGTGTGATCCTGGGAAAATAAGTTAAATACTATGGGCCTCATTACAAGTTGGATGGTGTCCCAGCGCTAATTCCGCCGAGCGGAATTACTGTTACTGCTGTAACATGTGGAAGAATTAGCGCCAGATCACAAAGTGTCATGAACGCGCAGACCACCCTGAAGGTAATGGTAATTCCTCCCGGTCGAATTAGTACTGAAACAAGGCACTCTGGCTGTAAATCTACCAAAATCCAGCAGAATTACTGTTACCACCGACAAGTCAGCCCAATTAGTGCCGGCAGAAATAGCATCATCGCCAAAACGGGAAGCATGGCAGCGGCTATTTTGAAAAACAGAATCCATCCTAAATCCGGTCAGATAGCACAGCGAGTAGAGCGCTCGCTTTGACATTCGTGCAGAGGCTGCTGATGCAGATTCGAATCCCAGCAGGGCCAAACCCAGCCTTTCATCTTTCAGAGGTCGATAAATGAGCACCACACACCGTGGGCAACAAGCAGCGCTCAGATACCCGAGGGTTTGTAGCGCTAAATAAATGCCAAAAACAAAAAACAAACAAACAAATCCCCCACTTTCTGCAGCCACCCGGAACCAAAAGTCACAGCAAACATGTTGCAAGAGAGGACCAGAGGGAAGGTGCACAAACACCCGCTTCGGATGTTAGAATTCAGTGAGGGGGAGCTCCAGGTCCTCACTGATGAGGTGGGTGGCCATAGCAAGGAATTGTATGGCAGCAGGCAGAGGAAAACACCTGGGCAGCAGAATACTGCAATCTGGCAAAACATTTGCCAGAAAGTGATTGCTATAGGCATGGTCCCCTGGGATGCAGAAGATTGCCGTAAATGGTGGAATGACCTTCGGGTCAGAGTGTGGGGCCTCCTAATGGAGTTGGCGGAGGTGAGTTTGCCCCCACCCACCCCTAATGCACAGTGAAAACGACCAACCAAAGAAAGTCTCCCTTAGCACCAATTGGCCCAATGGACAGGGGCAGATGCCAGCAGGGCCAGCATCATGTCAGCGTGACCGGCTGCACCCTATCAAAGTGTAATGCCGCCCACTCCCCTGCTAGCGCTGGCCGTGCCAGCAGAAGTGCAGTGTGCAAGTAATCACAACACAATGTGGCTGTCAAACTAGCATGTACCAGGCCACGTAAGGCAGCCACATGCCCGTATTGCAGCGGAGCTGTATGGCAGTGTAGGTATCCCTGCACCTGCATGGGAGCAGTGAGTCAATCACCAAACCAACCTGGGCACCGCTGCTAGCGCCACAGCAGCGTCCCATGGAGCCATGGTAGTGCCCTGGACGATGCAACAAAATCCACTCCACCCAGGTGTGTGGTGCCAGGGTGGGGGTGCATGATCACATACAATTGCAACATGCGCTGCATTAGCTAAGGATGGGCCTGGATGCCAGCACATTTCCATTAGAATCCACCACAAAACGCAGGTCCATGCACAGTCAGCTGCACTTGCATGGACAGGCCGCCTTGGCCACACAAGGGCCAAAGGGCACCTGGTCATGGGTCAGACACACTCAGCTGTGAACAGACCCACCCTGCTGTGGTCACATGCAATGGCCCATGTACATCCATACCCTTCTGGCCACATGGGTGGGGTGTACCTCTGATAAATAGCATGTGTGACTTGCAAGCCAATGCACACGAACGCACAATGCCTGACAGCATGTAATGTGTCCTCCTACAGGCTCTCATCCAGCTCAGGATGAGGCAGAAGATGACGAAGGGGAAGGCTCATCAACGACCGGGGCCTCCAGGGCATCACCATCTACTTCAACCCCTGAAGGGCCATCAAACGGCAATGGCAGGTACAATGGGCACTATGTCACAACAGGTCCCAGCAGAGCCAGCCAAAGTGCCTGTGATAGGTGACACAGATGCTGGCAGGCGTGCGGACGCCAGAATGGAACAACCCACCTGACGGGCACAGGTCCAAGACAGCATGCAATATTGCCAGCAGGACCAGTCAGAGGGAGACATGGACACCCCCTCCCATGGGTCGGCATGTTTCAGCCTGAGCTCTCCCCATAGCCCATGACTCATTCCCCAGCCCACACCTGACCACACCATCGGGTGGAGGCTGTGGAAAGGTGCCAGGTTCAAATGGAGGCAATCATGAATACACACTCCCACCATCTCCAGGCCATATGGGACTACATTCAGGGTACCACACGCCAGATTGTGTGGTGCATGTAGCGCAACTGGGCACAGGCAGCTGCTTCGAATCTCACACTGATGGTCTACGGGCAGCGCATCAGGGACCTAACGGAAGGCATCTCTGCCTTTCCTGAGACCTTGCAACAAAACATAGAGATAACAATGGAACACATCCGGGAGCCAGGGTCCGTGCCATCATATTCGGCAACACATACCAACGGTTCCTTGCCGAGCACCCCAAGGCACTGTTCAGAGCGCGTTCTGTACCCTAAGTTACTGGGGGAAACCTTGATGGGGAAGAGGCCACGTAAGTGACTCTGTTCAAGTAGTTAGGCATTGTGGGTGTGTTGGGGTGGTGGTGAGGGGTGAGAGAGGGTGGATATTGTGTTGGGATGGTGTTGAGGGGTTGGGGATGGGGGGTAGTGTGTTGGGGATGTGTTGAGGGGTTGAGAAGGGCATAGTGTTTTGGGGTGGTGTTAAGGGGTGGGGGAGGGAGGATAGTTTGTTGGGGTGGTGTTGAGGGGTCTGGAGAGGGGATATTGTGTCCACAACCACATTAAACCTTTGTTCATCTGAATCAATGCCAGGACATTCCTCATTGTGCCCATGTGTTTAATCATTAATGTGTGAATTCATACAGTGGTGCATGGTATGTGAAAAGTTAATTCATCAGAAAAATGTGTCCATCAGTTCCTGGTGAACCACTCGCCCAGCTCTGACATCATTGTGGCAAATGCGTACAGACACCTCTGCCACAGGCAGTGTGTCCTCATCCTCATGGGGTGGCATGTCCACATCAGGGGGTAGAGGGACTTTCCTCTGGAGGCATATATTGCGCAGCATGGCACACACCAGCACAATTTTCCCAGACTATACATTAGTGCCCCTCCAATACAGTCCAGGCAGTGGAAATGGGCCATCAGGAGGTCAGAGAGACCGCTCAATACAGACCCTGGTCCTGCTGTGTGCGTGATTGTAGGCCAACTCCTGTGGTGTCAGTGTATCCCGCACAGGTGTCATGAGCCAACACAGCTGCACGTATACAGAGTCTCCTGCAAGGAGAAAGGTCAGAGGTGTCTGTCACAGTGTATTGTCTAGGTTTTGTCATTCACTGTATCATAGCGATGGGCATCATGTGCATGCATATAGGGCTTCATTGCAAGGCATGTATTGGTTTCATTCAATGTGCATATTGTATCTAGTGGTTCGTGCCTTGTTGTGTTACCACATGCACCCTATTATCTTGCAGCAGATGTCATTTTCGGGGTCTATAGTTACCATGACAAGATGACATGGTGGCTGTTTTGTGACTGTATGTGGCTGTCGTGCATGTGCCCTGATGGATGACTTATTGGGCCTCCATAGGTTTCAGGTGGCTGCGGCTCGTCGTTGATGATGGAGTGTACCTGGGTGCTTGGCTGTGGAACTGTCAGGGTCATTGTTGTGGGATGTCATATTGCACGTAGTGTAACATTGATTATGGATCTATCATATTGCATTGTGGTACCTGTATTCATGTGGGTGTGTTGGTAGTCCTTATTGTTAATGTGCATGTGCGTATTGATACAGGTTAGTTCAGCATGCACTTGTTCTGTGGGGTGTTCTGTTTCATTATTGCGGGAAGGGGTCAGGTCCGACATGTACATTGCCTTGTGAGTGGCATGCATTCTGCTGTTGTGCGCATGCAACCCTCCGCCACCAATATGGGTGACTGCATTGCAGCTCCATGATGTATTGTGTGATGTCACTTTCACTCACCCACTATCCACATCTGTTGTCCTCTGTGCATCGCCATGTATCCAGGCACTGTACTGTTGCATAGGACCATGGCATTGTGAGTGAACCCAGGATAGTGGACGCAGCAGTGTGTGATGTACAGGTCGGGATCACAGGCCACCTCAACGTTCAGTGAGTGGTTGTGCTTCCTGATGCGGTACACTGCTTTGTGTGCCTGGGGGGCCACCAACACCACCTGGGTGCAGTCCAGTGCTGTGATGACATTTGGCATGTGTGCAATGGCATGGAATCATGCCTTCATGGCATTTACCTGTGCCGGGGTGGTGGGCAGTGAGATGTAAAGTGCAACGTGGCGCAGGAGGGCTTCCAGCACCTGGGCTAGCATGGCACAAAATGTTGGCTGTGACATGGCATGCAGCATGGCCACAGAGTGCTGAAAGGTGCCAGTTCCTAGACATTGCAGGACAGACAATAGCTTTAGCAAAGGGGGCACAGCTGTCCTGATGTTAATCCTGCTCTCTGTGGCACCATGGATTGTGGTGAGCAGCTCACTTATAGTCGCCTTGTTGAGGCGGTACAGGGTTACCAGCTGACTGTCCGTGAGGGTCCAGGGTGAAGGCCTGACCCTGGGTATGGGTGCTTGCCTTAATTGCTTTATCCTCCCCTCGGCCTCCTTCAGCTCCTGCACCCCCTCCTCTCTGCACCCTCTGCTGGTTTTCCTGTCTATGCAGTTCCAGGCGCAGCATGAGCAGCTGCATGTCCCATCTAGCAATGGCTAGTGGCAGCATGGTAGAAACTGTGTTTGGGGAAGGTGTGTGCCTATTGTAGCCTTCTTGAGTGGATTGGGTTAGCCTTCCGCTTCATTTGTAGCGTGCATGCATTTACCTCCACCTGGAGGCTGGAGGTAACTGCGCTGTGTTTTCGACAGTATTCGCATCGGATTTCGGTGATAATTTCACTTTCGTAGGACATGTGCTGCGACGGTAATTGCGCTTTGCTGTATCGGCAGAATTACAGCCGGTGCTGATTCTGCCGGCTATAACACAGTCAGCAGTATTTGCGCCGACTCGTGATTCGGTGGAGCTGTAATTGCAGCCGTAAAAAAGCAGTGGTAAATCCATTACAGCCAGTTTTAAGGGTTTACGCACAACTCGTGTTGAGGCCCACTGTGTTTTATCTGCAAAAACCTGTAAGTTCTCAAAGCCTGCCAAGTTTTATATATCCAGCCCATCAGGGGTGCTGAGTCAGCCATCTTTATGAGAGACAAACTCCTGTAACATAGTCTCTGACGGCGGGGACCCGTCTTTGCCTGCATGTATCCGTCCCTCTGTGAACCTCGCGACGTGATTGGGTTGAGATCAGGTCATCTTCCCAGGTCCCTAGTTGCCGAGAATGCTGCTATCGGCTCCTCCTTGTCATTCCTCTTCTTGGGTGCCTCCACAGTGATCGCCTGGATTTCAACTCTTTTGTCAACCCTCGCCATCTCTACGACATCGTCAATGGTTAGGGGCTTCTTTAGGATTTGCTTTCATAGTGCAGATGACATACAGCCCTCTATAACACGAAGCTGGACTGCCTCATCATCGGAAAAATCGGAAAACTGGCAGTGGACCAGTTTACGCCGAAGTCAGGTGATGAACTCTTCGACTGTCTTGTGCGGGGACTGTTGACATTGATTGAATACGTATCTCTCATAGTTCCTATTGGGTCATATCAGCAGCTTTTGGTTGAGTGCTGGCACAAGCTCATCGTAGGTGGTCCTTAGACCTGCCGGGATCGTCTTGATGATTCCCTTTATTTCCTTAACAGCAAGGTTCATGAAAATGTCTGATTTTCTCTTACCCTGCGGCACCAATAAAGTTGTCAAAGTCCTCGACCAATTCGGTCCACTGTGGCCCCTTGTCCTGGTGCGGTTGTAGGTTGAACGTGCACGATTTCCATTAAAAAGGCCACGTTTGCAGTGCCTTGCTACGGCATCCATTGGTCCTCAGCTTGGTCCACCATGATGGCGCCTCACTGATTACCCAGCTCTCCTGGCGTATCCTTTCAACTCTCCTCCGCAATGTAGTGGGATCAGCAGCTCAACGGGTGTCCCCTGCTGCCCCATGCCAGTGTGTAGGTGCTGGCGTTGGTTGGTGCTCTGCTGAGCGTATGAGTTAACAGTGGTGGGAGTCTGTTATGGGGCCACTCTGATGTAACACAGATCAGCAGTATGTAGTTATAACATCTTTAGATGTCCTTCCTTTTGGGTCTGATGCTTGGATCTAGGTGTGGGTTGGCAGAACCACATGCTTTTTCCTCATTTTTGCTTTGAATGCAGCCACACGATGATTATATGGAAGTCTCAGGCCCTGTGATGGCTCTCCAGGCAGCCTATTCTCGAGCAGCTCAGCTGCTTATTGCGGCTCACCGCCGTGACCGGAACGAGGCTCACAGGCCTCCCGACCAGCGCACTATGGTGCGCACACAGCCAGGCAGCAGCAGAGCCTCGGGGAAGCAGCCGGGTGTTGGGCCCGTTCTACCATCTTGCCTCACCCAATGGCAGCATTGTGGGCTGGATCTCAATGGGGACCCCAGCTGCTGCACGGACCGAGGCAGGAAACTGGGGATGCGTCATGGACGCGGGACGCCGGAGAAACTCCAACTGGATGCGGATGCGAGGGTGGATGGCTACCCACGTAGCTCCACCGGATGTCGCAGCGGACGTGGCTGCACTCGGAAACTGCCACATTTCCCTCATCACCAGTTGTTGGCCTGAATGTATAAAGCAGGGGTCTCCAACCTTTACGTTAGCTAGAGCTACTTGTAGTGGAGGCCAACAGTGGAGAGCTACTAGCGGGCGATATCGGGGTGGGGATATTTATAAACCTTGGAATTTTTACCAATATTTTTTTGGCTCGATTATTTCCCCTCTATAAACAGATGGAATAACATATGCCTTCACGAATATATTAAGAACTTCAAAAACCTCTTTGTTGCACTATTTATTTATTAGTAGCTGTCTCAAAAAGACAGATATTTGTTGGACTACCACACAAATATCCTGTAATTTTTGTGCCCCTTCCTTTGCGTTTTATGTAGGCTTTCTACATGCTAGGCACACTATTGTTTTCCAAATGTGCATTTCACACTTACATAAAAAAAAAACAAAAGTAATTTCCAAATTGAAAAATGTTGCTTGCGTTCACAAGTTTTCTTTGAAATGTTTTTTTTTGTCAGACACCACACATACTCTGTTATTTGCCAGTAAGATAGCTCAGCGGGTTGAGCGCTCGCTGCTGCGATCTGAGCGTGATCTGCAGGTCGCAGGTTAAAATCCCAGCAAGGCCAACTCAGCCTTTCATCCTTCTGGGGTCGATACATGAGTGCCAATTTCAGTTGGGTGATATTGCATGTAAATATGTGCTCTGTAAAGCGCTTTGGATTAAGGCGCTATATAAATAACACATCATTATCATTATTTGTGTGCCCCTCTGTGTTTTAGCACAAGTTATATTTATAAAGATGTTATATGCTTGTCAAACTGGTTAATCACAAATAAATGCTTCTGTTATGCTGACAGCAGTTTTTAGGAAATTAAACTGTGGGTTCATGGGTGCCAACTTTTGATTTTCACAGGGGCAGAAATATCCCCACCTCAGCCCTGAATATAAGCAAGCAACCAGCCCAACCCATACCCTGGCCAAACACATTGCATAGCACTTTTTTATAATGCATTGCAAAAAGTCATACGATTAACAACCTGTAGTTTTGAATATATAACATCTCAGCATCGGTCTTTCAACCTGCTGAACTACCCTGCTAGGCTTCTACTGTACAGCGTGTCTATGGATTGCTTAACCCTTTAAATGCCAGCGACGAGCCGGCTTGTCGGTAAAAACCACTCCAGGTTGCCACCGACGAGCCGGCTCGTCGGTGGCACATAAGGGGTTAATGAGGGGGGAAATGTTGGCGGGTTTGGGCGGTGAATACCGCGATTTTAAAAAAAAGCCATTGGCACTGGGGGGGGGAAACTCAATGGCACTTAAGAGGTTAATGTACTAAAAGTGGGTGTACCTGTGTCATGGAAGTGATTTAAAGTGGAAATGTACGGTGTGGAATTTGGAAAGAAACCACCTGAAAGAAATTGCACCATTTTTTAAATATTATTTTGAACATTTCCAGGCGAGCGGCAGTGCTACTGTGATATTTTCATTGCGTGGTCACAATGATCCTGCCCCAGCCACTCCAACATCTCTGGCAAACCAGAGCAGCTTGCTTAAGAAAGACTGTCGTGGTGGCGCAAAAGGCCAACTGTGGTACTGCAGGTGGCCTGCAGAAGCATAACGTGATACTGACATTTGTCAGCGGATTTACAAGCAGTTCCAAGTGGCACAGTAGCCAAGCTCTCTGCCTGCAATTGGGCTGACTAGGGTTCCGGAACATGGTTGAAAAAAGCACCATTTAATAATATAACTTAGGAGAAATGTTTATTTTTCGGTATCTTCAGCGCGGCGACTGAAAAGGCTCAGGCGAGCTACTAGTCGCCCGTGATCGACTGTTTGGCGACCTCTGGTATAAAGGGAATAGGAAAGGACACGTAGACTTGCTGTAGCTTCCTTAACTTTATTGCAACTGAAACTTCCTCTCCTCCTAACTCCTCCTCTTCCTCCTCGCATGACGTGTCCTTAAATGGTACGTACGAACATGCGGTCCCCTCATTACACGCCCTGGGACTTTTAGTCCTAGATTTATAAGGTGATGACAAAACTACAAGACGCGCAATGCAAAGAAAAAAACGACTCTAAACCGCATCAAAGTTTCCCCCAAAACTGTGAAAGTTTCCCCCAAAACGTAATTCACTGGAAAAGTAAAGGATGCATAGTGCTTAGACGAGTGTGTGATTACCAAGGCACTATGGTCCGTTCCTTTCTTGTAAAGGTGGCATTGCCCACTTCTGTCCAAAACCCTGATTGGCATTCTCAATGTAATTCTTTTCATTTTATTTTAACGATTCTATATAAAATGGCATTATGTTACCATATAATTTATACACACGTTATAAAGGGAAATGCATCTGTTAATTTGCTTTAAGGGGGTTTCTATATTGCATTGCACTTAGGTTTACCAAATGACTCCATGTCACTGGGACACCACCTTTGTAGTCATGGGGTTTCCTTTCATAAATCGTTGTTATTAGATGCGTTAGTCGAATAGTTTTAGGTAAAGTAAATGAAGGCTTTAGCTCCCAGAAGGTACTGGTTTGTTAAATCAAATCCTAAGGCGGGAGAATCTGCTTGGTGAGGTGGTGTTATTAGCTGTTAGATCTTCTGATATGATATGACATGATATAGCATTTATAACGCGCCTATACACAGGTGTTTCAAGGTGTGGCGAGGCAAGGGAGGGGGAACATAGTAAAGGCAGAGACAACGATCTTACTAGGCCAGGTGACATTGAGATCGCGCAAGTGCAGGGGAGGGCGGGTGGGAAAAGTGCAGGGGGAAATGGGGAGGGGCAGTGCAGAACATAGGATCAACAGTAAAATAATAAATAAAAAATAAATAAAAACAATAAGTAAAATGTGCGGCCAGCTGGTGGCAAGTGCACGGGTAAGTGCAGACATCAAGTCTCAAGTGCTGGTAGGGGACTGTAGGGATACAGAAACTGCCCCAGAGTGCAGTGTCCCCTGTCTCCCCTCCACGGCTTCTTTGCCTCCCCTTGCTGTCTCCTCCTTGGCTACCTTGCCCTCTCCTCCTTCCTCTTCTGCCCCCACTTGGGCTTCTTCTACACCTCTGCAGGGCGTACCTCTGATGTGTACCCTTCCCAGGAAGTCTTTCAAGGACGGCAACCTTCTCCATATTGCCACTCTAAACTCTCGCTCAGCTGTTAAACACTCCTCTAACATCTGCTGCCTCCTGCAGGAACTTGACCTCGATGTCCTCGGTCTCACCGAGACATGGTTCACGGCCAGCTCTGTCAAGAGCTTTGACACTCTCCTCCCTGATGGCTACAAGACCCTCTCCATGTCCAGATCCAACCGTTCCGGAGGGGGTGTAGCCCCGATCTTCCCCGAGTGGATTCCTGCCTCTCAATCCTACACAGGCCTACTCATTTTCCGAATGCCTCATCTGCAGACTCTCTCTCTCCTGGCCATTCCCTTACTGTGGCTACCATCTATCAGCCACATGGTCAGATCTCCTCCTTCATCTCTGAGTGGGCGGACCTCTCCTCTTCCCTCCTGGTATCGACCACTCAACTCCTCTTACCTGCTGCTCTCCACCACTCCACTCCTCCTTCTTGGAGACTTTAACATCCACCTGGATGCTTATTGTCCTTCCTCTGGACTCTTTTACGACCTCTGCGACTCTCCCTCACTCTCTATTCTCCCCTCTGGCCAGACTCACTCTGCGGGCACACTCTGGATGTTCTGATCTCTTCAGACCTTCCCCTTTCATTCCTTCTCCTCACTCCTCTCTTCTCGAGTGATCACATTCTTCTTTCCTCCCAGCTCACCCTCTCTATCCCTCAAGCCAAGCCTACTCCAGCACTGCCACCTACCTTCTCGGTTATCGGACCCATGAAGCGTATGTCACTTGAGGCTTTTGCCGCCTCCTTTTGACCCCCTACCCCTTTGGCTGATTCACACCCTGACACAGCCCTTTCCATACTCCACTCTGCTATATCTGATACTCTGTGCTCTTGCCCCTGTCATGAGGATCCACCTGAAGCCCAAAGCCAAGTGAAACTCGTGGTACGACTCAAACCTCATCACCCTTAAACGCAATTGCAGGGTGGCTGAGAGGAAATGAAGTGATTCCGGTACATCCTCTGACAAACAAGCCTAACGCCTTCTCCAAAGGCAATACCGGCTCTCTGTCCGCACCCATAGAAGAGAGCCCACATCCAAGCCCGCGTCTCTGCGGCATCTAACAACTCAGCCAAACTCTTTAAAATCTGCAAGGAGCTGGCCAATCCTGCTGCAGTCTCTACCTCTTCTGTCCCCTCCCAAGCCCTCTGCACGGCTCTCAATTCATCTCTAAAACTCAGGACATCATGTCCTCTCTTTTTTCTTCTCCCCCTCCTCCCTCTACTCCCTTCTCTCCCTCTGACCCTTCTTCAGCCACCTCTCCTTCCTTCTTCTCTGCCTTTCCCCTGTTCTCCCCAGACAAAACAAGGTTTCTAGACAAGTCAGATCTATGAAAGTCTAGTCAAAACAGGTTCACCCCTGTTCCTCCAAAACCACCAAGGACCATATTGACACCCTGACTCCTGCTCTGGCTGACTTCTGCAACCACCCCTTCGCCACTGCAGTTTTCCCTTCCCCTCTGAAGCACTCCCTTGTGCACCCTCTTCTTAAGAAACCCTCAGCTGACCCTTCCTGCCTGGCTAACTAACTACCAATCTCCATCACTCCTTTGCTGGGCAAACTCCTGGAAAAGCTGGCCATCTCCCAGCTTAATCTACACACTGAATCTGTTGGATGTCTCCATGATCATCTGTCTGTCTTCAGAGCTGCCAGAAGCACGGAAACTGCTCTCCTGAACATCAGTGAAGACATGCTCTCCAATCTTGATTCCAACACCCCCCGTGTCATTCTTTTATTATTGACAAACTCAGTACATTGAATGTGCTTTTATTTTATAGTGTTTAAATAACAAGGTTGTCTTCATAAGTTAATTATTTGAATTGCAAAGTTAGTTAAACTAGAGTGGGCTGTAAGGTTACAGAAGAAGGAGGCTGACACAAAGGTGGAATGTTCGGGGCTAAAGACGTATTAACCAATAAAGCAAGAGAAACCCTATCTTTCCCGATTGCTAAGAGGGGATTCCCTGCCCCAACTAAAGATCTAAGGTGACTGTCATGAAGTAAGTCAAAGTAAAAGTGTCCACCATCCTGTGTCAAGAAAACCTTACTTCTGGCCCTTATACTACAAACTAAATGATAAAGCAGGACTGCTCTGGTCCCAGGAGAATGCCTCCCTTCTCCGAAGTTATGGTCAAAGTTCCACTCAATGTTTCCTTGGTGGGCCAGGAGAATGCTTACTTTCTCCTGGCAGTCAGTTTCAAGTAGCCTGGGCGATGACTCCCTTCCCCAGGCATTCGGTCTCAGTCTCAGATAGCCCAGGGGAATGACTCCCTTCTGAAGGGCACAAAGTTCCAAACAAACAATCTGTACTTCCTTAGCCAGAACAAATGTCTCCCTTTTCTTGGAGTTTGGTCTCAGTCCCAAATAGCCCGGGGGAATGACTCCCTTCCCCAGGCCACAAAATTACAAACAATATTTGCTTCCTGGGCCAGGAGAGTGCCTCCCTTCTCCTGGCGTCCAGTCTCTGTCTTAAAAAGCCTGGGGGAATGACTCCCTTCCCCAAGCCACAAAGTTCCCAAAAATCCTTGCTCGTGTGCCAAGAGAATACATCCCTTCTCCTGGTATTCAGTCTCCATCTCAAATTAACCTGGGGAAAAGGACCCTCTTCCCCAGGCCCGTTGGATCTTCCTTCTGGTCCACGTTACCAGGAGAATGACTGCCTTCTCCTGGTAATCCTCAGTCTCTTACAACCAAGGGGAATGGCTCCCTTTCCCTGGTCTTCTCTTGACTAGGTTTCACACCTATAACATCCAATTCTTGTTTCACCTCTTCTTTGAACTGGCCCACTTGGTTCACTTCCGTGCCAAGTACTGACATGAGGAAGATGACTTATATCTCTTTATGGCTCTTTATATATATGCTTTGGGTCCCCAACCCTCATTTCTCTCCCCTTCCCTTTATGTCCCTGTTGCAGCCTTGCTTGCCAAGTACTGACATGAGGAGGATTGTCCTTCTAGTAACGTCCATACAAGGTTTTTACCTCCTGTACATTTCAGCCCCTACAGTGCCTGCGCCTCTCCTGTCACTTTGCCCGCTCCCGGAATGCACAGCCGGTTCTTCCTGGGGTCCTTATTCTCGGCATGCTCTGCAGGCATCTCCATGTCTTAGTGCCTTCATCTTGCACATCTCCTGCCCGGCCCTTGGAGGTGCAGAATGGACGCTGCCTCTTGCGTTCGCGTCACCATCTCCCAGCCTCAGTTTACTATTTGGACACCCTGGGTAAAGGAGTCCTGGTGTCCTCTAGACTCTGGGAGTGGACTGCTCTCGGCTCCATCACAACATCTCCTTCGGGCTTCCCTGCCTTCACAGCTTCTCATCCTGGTTGGCTGTGTCTCTCAACACTTGTAAACACTTGTAAACACTTGTGTATAGGCGCGTTACAAATGCCATATCGTATCATACCGTATCATATCTCCAACTAGCAGTCCTTTGTTTTTATGATGTAAAAGGAACCACACCTCCGCGTAAGTCTATACCGCTGTAGCTCCTTCTTGGTACTGTTGTTCATTACTCCTATGTCCCACCTCATCCATTGTGGTTGCCTGCTCGGTAATCTTCATGCTGTGGTTAAACTTCTTAATCTCAGTCAAAATAAGGGAGCTGTCACTACAGCAGATAGAAGTGCTAGGATGGGGTGGTTGATGGAATGGTGACGAAAGGTTTGGGAAGGCTGGGGTTGGGGCATTGTGTTTGATTCTACCCAGGTGTTCGTCCTTATGCCCAGAGGGGGATTCCCTCCCCATGAAATCCTCCCTCATTATACCACCCCCAGGGGGACTATCGGGTAGCGGCCTCACCTCCCTGGCCTCATGGGAAACGGCTCCCCACGGGGAGAAGCAATGACATCTATGGAATCATCACAGGGTTTAACATGAGCATGCATTAGGCATCATGTCAAATGAAACAGTTCATAAGAAATTGCAGCGACAAAAAAAGTCCTCACAGAAAGGAAGCATCTTGTTGAAATAAACCTTGCCTGGAAATTGCAGTGTGGTTTCCCTGTCTGCTTTTAAATTCAACATTTTCAGAATGCAGTCAATACCAATAGTTCATGACTGTGTACAAAATCTGAAAAATAACTTAACTCTATCTATGGCAATCTAGGTAATGGTACAATACCTCAGCTGACAATTCCAAACACAAAAACAAGTGTTGAAATAGGAATTTGCCAGGAACAAAGTCCTGTAAAGGTTGCCGACAGAGTGTTTAAAAGTTCATGACTGTGCTCTGAACATTCTGATTGGTTGTGAGGAGGGCAATAATGATATCCATGTGCTACAAAAAAAAATGTGGGAAAAAAATGTGGGAAAGAAATAGATATTTTTGAGAAAAAAAATACCTGCAACGGCATAATTCATCAAAGCAAGGTAACACATGTGACCTTGCTTTGATGATTTATTCGCATGCATGATGTGTGCATCATAAATTATGATGCATGCATCATTCACATGCTGCTGCAGCTTGCAAAGTTGAGGGACCGGGGCTGCCACCGGGCCGGCGGCTGTCACTGTGCTGCCACTCCAGGGGGCTTGGTGCTCCCTGGAGTTGCTGTGCTGTTGTATTAGTGATAAATATATATTAGTGATATTAGTGATAGACAACCAATTTTAGAGTAGAATAAGCATCCATTTTGGACTATGTATTTTGCTTTTCGCATGTTGCAGTAATAGCATGTTTTTTTTTTCTGCCGTTGTCTCTGTTATGATCATCACCAAGATATTCCATCTCAGTGTCCTCGGCCACTTGACAAAATCCTTGTGCCTAAAAGCTTCTGTACAGTGTACAAATATTTGACTATAGCACAGCAAGTGGCCATTGACTTCATTGTGCCACAATGAATGCTTTGTTGTAATGTGTCTATCTTTACCATCTAACTGGCATGCTGTTCAGGATGTTTGTTTGCATGTATGAGGTAACGAGTGTTCAGAGTATGGGATGTCCTGCGAGTGCGCTGCTTTCCCTATTTTGCCAACTTCTGAAGCTTGAAAGTAGATGCATGCAGGCTTAACATGCGGCCAACTTTGCACCAGACCTGCAGATGAACTTAACTGGTCTGCTGTTAAATCTCAGTATTTACCAGTTTAATGGTATCCACTACAGAACAATTGCTCAATTTACTATAGCCGATAGGATAGCTCAGTGGGTTGAGCGCTCGCTGCTACGATGTGTGCATGATCTGCAGATTCTAATCCCAGCAAGGCCATCTCATCCTTTCATCCTTCTTAGGTCAATAAATGAGTACCAACACAGGATGGATGATATTGTATGCATATTTGTTCTATTAAAAAGAGCTTACGCGTAAGTGCTATACAATAACATTATCATTTGCCCTTGGACGTCTGCTTGCATTCACAGTAATTTGACAAGATGGATATATACACACAGATATTAATGATACATATGGTGATCCATTCTTGTATCCATTCTTGTATGAAATGTATATTACGTTAGTGAAATCATAACCATATTTTTCGTAGCGTACTTAGGAACAATGCTATTTGATGCCACTTCCTGTTTTGTCACTTTGGGTTGGGGGGGATCAAATGACAACACTTCCGGTGATGTCATCACAGTTCAAGGGTTGTGAGGCGAGGGGTGGGCCACTTTTTTGAGGCGTGGGGTGGGCCACTTTTTTTGGGTGTCCGGGCCTATTTCTTGTCCCAGTCCGACCCTGCATGTGCTAATAATCGTTAGCCAACAAACAGACCCAGATTACTTTAAACAAAATTTAAAAAAAGGTATAGGTGTGCTTACTTTTAAAATGTCTGTATTTGTGTTAATTAAAGTTCAGGTGTTACACAGCAATACAAGGGGTTAGCAATCTGTAACATGGGGGCCCAGCCGCCTCCCTTTGCTCGTGATCAGGCTGAAAATGGCGGTTGATCCCTTAGTTTTCGTTCTGAAGATATCACCAACGCCCGGTCCTGCTGCGGGATCCTTGAGTGATCTGCATGGGTAGCCCAGGCTTTCATCACAATTTCAATTGGGGAGTAAGTGGCTTTGGAGAAGCAGTTCATAAGGAGCAGAACATGTATTATTCTCATAAGCACCTAGAGTGTCTCTGTCATTTAATAAGATCATTCCATCGCTCACAGTATGCAGTCACCACAGTATTCCTCTGCTTGTAAACTGAGAGCACGCGCGTTCCCCACTCCCTATCCTTCATGGAGGCCCTTTCATATGTAGAGAAGTATTCTAACACCCATGTCCCATTAAACCGAGGCCTGTTGATGCCTGGGGTAACTAAACACTTTGTTACTCAGCAGGGAGGCCCTTGTCGGCATGTGAAATGGACCGGGTGAACACTCCGCTGGCTGTCCAGACCACTTAGCCACTTTTCTGTAATCCTTTACACAATCTACAGGAACAGGCCCTGGTAGGAATCCTGGCTCGGGCACGTTCCGTCTACCTCCAGTCATGTGTACCCTAATCTACTGGTGTCTTCCTTGCGGCGAAGGATGCCCGCTCACAGGGCCTCACTCCAAGAAAGGGCAAGTAGGCTATCAAATAAAACGAGCATTGGCGAAGCCAATCGGGCTGGGTTGCTTTCGAGGTATGGGGTGAGTATACGTGGGTGTGTTTGTGGAGAACGGATGCATGCAGGGGAGGAATGGGGCCGGAAAAAGTCAGAGCGCAGCCCCAGCAAGTGGGTATTTCTGTGGAGGCCTGACCGTTTCCTTTTGGGGTGAATATTCTGACATATTAAATGAGCAGCCAGCACAGTTTGCATTGCTCGCTCAGACGGGGTTCATGCTTTAATCTCTATCGCAGAGATATTTCCAAAACAAAATTCAATTCAGTGGTTATTCATATGTTACCAAAATGCTTTTTGCGTTCATGCAAATCACCAGGACTCAGTCCCTCCTACAGGCTGCCCCCCTGCTGTATTTGATTTGATTCCTTGAGGAAAATGGCACTTCTGATCCTGAGCTCCGTCCCCCAGGTTCACCCACATCACTCAGGACCCTCCCCCTCGCCCCAGAGTACATTTTGCCATTTTCCAGCACTGGATGAATGTGTGGTTTGACACGCATTTTGGGTGCAGGTCTGAATTTCGTGCTGTTTTGATTAAGGGTCCGTCAGGTTATAAAAGTGGATGCATGCATGGTAGGAGTGTTGCAAGAAGGGGGTCTACCAGTGTTGGAGTGCATTCGTTACGCCATATGCCCAGTTAGTGCCATGATGGGGTCAGGTCACACACCTAGAAATCAGCAATTTGCATAACATGTCCATTTCGTCCATGTTCTTGTTTTTTGGTCGTTTGGCCAGGTATTCCCACCATATGCTAGTTTGGATCGCCGTTCACCTCTCACCTGGCGCCTGCTATTCACCATGTTTAGGCAATACGCATCCGGACACGAGGCTGCTATATTGGATACCGAGCTATGCAGAGACTGCACTTTCGGACACAGAAACAGTGTGACAAACCTAATGGCAGCTTTTTGCTATACACAACACCTTTTCACACTGATATTGAAATAGCAGATGTTGCCATCACATGGCCAGATTTGTCAATCATATACGAGGTGTTGGCACACATGCCCAAGAAGTGCCATAATGTGCGCTATAACTCAATATATCATATGGCCATTACTAGTGTGACAAGCTTTGGTACTCACACTATATTCTAACAATTTGATAAAGGCACCATATGCAAGCTACTGGCATCATATGACCAGGTACCCATCATATGTCTTTGCCCCTTCACGACATAGGTCTTCATGTGCCCTGGTGCTCCTCTCAAAAGCTAGGTACTACCATCATAAGGTCAAACCTTTGCACTCTATGCCAAGTTGGTCTCTTTATATGCCATATATTGCCATCGTATGCTCATGTGCTACCACCATGCACACAAATGCAGTCACACAGAGGAAGAAGGTATTCACATATATATATTTTTTTTAAATTATTTTTATTAAGTGTATTTGGTTTATTACAAACCTTTCACAAACAGCAATGAAAAAATGTGTTTAGCAAAGAAATCAAACATAACAAAAATCAAACATCAAACACAGGCAAGTAGGAGAAAAGAGATCAAGAGCAAAACAAATTCGTATTAAGCTAAATCTAACTTAAAAAGCCATTCGAATTAAAAATGGAATACTTAAAGAAAGTTTAAAAACCAAATTTGGATAAAATAAGCAGTAAGCAGTAAACAATAAAACAGTAAAACAACGCATCATCTTGGCTATACCAAATTCACTATTTACAATGCATTTTCTTTCGTCGATATGGTCAAGTCTTTTAAGAGTTTGTTCCAGAAATTTGACCGTTACAAAGTTTATTTTTGGAGTTTGGCAAGCGTATATTAAACTCCACCATTTCTCCGAGTCTAGGCCGCATAAATCAACAATGTTGCTGTTTAAATACAAATTTCGAAGATCTCTTAGTTTTGTGCAGAATAGCACTAAGTGACTGAGTGATTCTTCACTTCTTTTACACAGTCTGCACTTTGTACATATCTTTTCTTTGGTGTATCTTGCCTTTGTTGTTATGTTTTGAAGAACATTCAATCTGAAGCGTAGTAGCAGATCTCTTTGTTTACAATTTGGGAATTTTCTCAGATAGTCTGGTATAATGGACATCACACCACAGTTTGTTTTCAAGAGTGTGTGAGTTTTTGACAATGCTCTTTTTTTTCAGTGTTTGACCAGTCCTCTGCCCAAAGCATTCGTTTTATAGCTATTGGATTTTCTGCCAATGTTTGTATTTTCAGAGTAGATTCTCTCAAAATTCGTTCATTTTCTCTTTTCCAATCTTCTACTACTTTTTCTTCGAAGGTGTTATTTTTGCTAAATATTTCGAATTGGGGAGGCGTCAAGTTACTCAATGTTTTTCTGTACAACATCAGCTTATTATAGCGGATGTGTACATATAGAGCTGTCAAGCCAAGTTCATGGCGAATTACCGTCATTGGTGTTGCTTTCGGTATCGGTTAGATGTTTTTCCAGAAAAGTCCTTCCAAGGTATTCCAGAACTCCTCTGAAATGTTCATACAAGTCTCTGCCCCATATGTTAGTGTTGGTATTACTTTGAGCCTGTAGAATGTTATAACAGGTCGGAGAGAGAATTTTCCATATCTTTTATTGATGATGTTTGCTTGTGCTGTTAGATGTTTTATTTTCGTCTTTAGCATCCTTTTCCAGGACTCTTCATTTTTTATTCCACTTAATTGGATGCTCAAGTATCTCATTTCATCACATGGTTTTATCAGCGTTTTGTTCACTTTCCATTCCTCGTTCTTGCTTTTTTTCCATCTTTTGTCACCGAATATCAATATTTCGGTCTTATCTGCATTTATTTCTAGGTCATTTTTTTCTGTGTATTTTTCAACCTGATTTAAGGCTCTTTGTAGACCAATTTGTGTATGGTCTAATATTATCAGGTCATCAGCATATAGCAGATGGTTGATCGGTCTGTCATTTAGTCTAAGTGGAAAAGTTCTACTGTTTTCCAGGCAGTATTGCATGTCTTCAATATAAAAGCAGAACAAAGTGGCTGCTAGCGGACATCCTTGTTTAAGGCCTTTTGTTGTTTTTATGTCCTTTGATAAGTTGCCGTCTTGATCTAATTTAACTCTTATTGAAGTTTTGGCGTACAGTTCCTTAATTGCTTTCAGGAGATCTGTAGGACAACCTTTAGAGGCCAGTTTTTCCCAAAGAAGTCTTCTGTTCACGCTGTCAAAGGCTTGGCGCAAATCAATACTGGCTGTGGATAATTTTTGTTTATTTGTGTAGGCTCTTTTTTTCATCAATCCTAATATCAGGAGATTTAAATTGCACCCTACATTTTCAACAAACCCCGATTGCTGTTTATCATATGTGTTTGAGTCTTTGCTCCATGTTTTCAGTTGTTTTAGCAAAAGAGTGGCGAAAATTTTCCCAACACAATCTAGTAAGGCAATTGGCCGATAGTTTTTGGGATCTATCCTATTACCTTTTTTAAAAATCGGAACAACAATGGCCAACTTCCACGATTCTGGTATTTGTTCCTGTTTAACAATTCTCTTGAACAGTCTTTCACAAAAAATTGCCCATTTTCCTGGATCTTCTTTTAACACCGCGTTCGAAAGGCCATCAGGCCCTGGGGCTCTTGAAGAACTTGCTTTTAGAATTAACAACTTTATGTCCTCTTTGTCGAATGGAATATTCCAGGGTCTTGTTTCTTCTTCATTAGTGTTATTTTCGGAATCCAATTTTTCGATATCATTGAACAATTTTGTGAAGTGCTCTATCTAAACAATTTCTGATATTGGATTCATGAGCGCCGCTGTTGATGATTGTTTTTCGTTTAGCAGGTCCCATAATGTCCTGCTGTTTATATTATTCATGGCTCTTTGCATGGCTTCTGCATCCTGTTGTAACAATTGTGATTTATGGGATTTCTGCCAGTTTTTGTATTTCTGCTTTCTTTTTTGGATCAGTTCTTTTGTTCCTTTGTTCTTTTCAATTTTTAATGCATATAGATCCTTTCTCAGTTGTTTCTTTTGTGTCATCACTTCTGGATCATATACACGTAGTTTTTTGACTCTTGGTTTTGAGTATTTTCTAGTGCTTTGTCTAAATATTTGTAGCAATGTATCATATTCTACAGACAATTTTTCTTTGGTTTGCCACTTTTCCAGATTTTACAATACAGTGCTAAAATCACTTCTTTTCAACCTTAAGCGGTTTAGTCCGTGTTCTAGCTCTATTTTCGCATCCCATATCGGATTTGTTCTAGTCTCCCAATGGGAGATTACAGCGATAATTGGTTCATGATCGCTGTGAATTGATGGAGATATCCTAAAACTTTGAATTTTCGCTAGCAGTTGTTCACAGACAAACATATAGTCCAGTGTGTTGCTCACATTGCCATTTGTCCAAGTCTTAGCTGGTGGTATGTCTCCCTTTGTGTTTCCATTTAATCTATGCAATCTCCTTGCTTCCATTTCGTCATTCCACGTTTTCCCACGTTTACATTTTTGGCCATTTTTTTTATTTGTTTCATTTTGTGTTAATTTCTGTTCTTCAAAGCAGTTTGCATTAAGATCACCACAGATGATGATATTTAGATCTTGGTACGCTTCTCTTTTGTCATCCAAGCATTCCGTTATTTGGTCTAGGAAATGTTCGCTTTCATTTTTTAAGGGATTCCAATAAACGTTCAGTATTAGCACTGTTTGTGTGGCTTTTGAAGCTTCCAACTGAAATTGTACAACAGTTGCCTGTATATACGAATTGATATTTGTAGATTCAAGCACCATTATTCCAGACCCATTTTTAATTAGGGTTAAAAGACCTGCAGATGGTCTTCCAAGCAAGCCTCCTTTAGCTGGATTGCATAACACGGTATATCCTTCCTTGAGCGGAGCAATTTTTAGCCAAGATTCTTGTATGCATATTATTTCCAGCTCGTTTAAAGAGGGGTCGAAGTCATTAAAAAGATGGCGAAATCCTCTGGTATTCCAACTTCCTATTTTCCATTGGTAAGCTTGGATTTTTTTGGATGGCTACAGTTTTGGTTTAATAGCAAGAGTACCAGCTAGCCAATTCCAGTACTTCGGATCCTCTTTTGCTATTTGCATTGGGTTATTAGAATCTACCATTTTTTGGTTTCTTCTTATGGTTATTTTTATTTTATTTAAGTGTTCTTTTTCATGCTTTTGAATTTGTTCTTCGTTTTCATTTTCCTTCAATGTTCTGTTCATTGGTTCTGAAATCTGCCTTGTTGGATCTTTGCTGCCGCCCAAGTGGCTTTGATCATGTTGCAAGTTTTCTCTCTGTTTTGGCTTTTCGTTTTCATTTCTCGATTTGTTGTATTGCATTTCCTTATTTTTAGAGAGATCTCTGTTGGCATGCTCAGTTTTGTTTTTTCCGCGAGCCCCTAGCTCTTCATTGGGGTTTTGGTTATCTACCGGTTCTGTGATCTTAAAGCCCAGTAACCTGAAATTTCCGTGAGCCTCTAACATGATGGAAGCTAGTATCACCGAGTTTGTCACAATTTCAACAAGATCAACACGAGCTTCATCGGGGAAACTTACTGACATAATTCCTCTGATTTTATGATTTTTAATTGAGGAATGTACTGTAGAAGTTTCATGACCATTGATCTGTTTAGTATCAGCCCATCGAGTATTACAACCGTATTTTTCGGAGGTTTTGACTTTTGCTTCATCCATTTGTGGTTTTGACCAGTATTTCTCAAGTTTCCCTGTTTTTCGCTCAGTGTTCCTATCCCATTTCTTATGTCTTTGTGTTGAACATTGTTCGAGTTTTTAGATTGCAATTCTTTCTGTAAGGAATTTTCCTTCAATCCTTTTATTCCGGAATATTTGGCTGTACATTTTTTTAATTTGTCACTTAAGGTTAGGAGGTTTTCTTCATTTGGCACCCTAAGATCAATACATACTTCTTTGGCATCATATATATTGAAATCCATGATTACCTTTTCCTGTGTTTCATTTATTTGCGAATTTTCATCATCATAGACCGAGCAGTCTAAGAGTTCTTGTAGACTGCCATCATGTGAGCTGGAATCTTCGGAGTACACGGATACCGTCAAAATCTTACTCGGGTCCAACTGAGTTGGTGTCTCTACAGGTTTGCTGCTAAGATAAGTGCTAGGTGTCTCATCTTCCGCTGTGACTTTCAAATTTCGTAAGAAACTCCTTGATCCACAGATCTTTTTCTTTTCTTTATTATTTGCATTTCTTGTTTTACCTGTGCTTTTTTGGCCTTTCTTTTGTATATTAGTTACTTTTATTTCCTCTGACTTTTTATTTGCATTAGGATCGAATATTGGAAAGGCACTTTTACCTGCTTTATCTGTACTTTCCAACGATTTGTCTGAAGTCTCAGATAGAATTTTATGATCATTTTCATTTTCAATTTGTGTTGATTTATGAATCATTTTTGCACTTTGTGTCACGGTGGCAGAAACTCTTTGATCTTCATATACAATGGGCTGTGAGGTATCAGGTTTGCTCACAGGTGACACAGATTGGGCAGTTCTTTGTTCTTCGCATACAGCTGGCTGCATGGTATCCAATCCTGTTTCATCCCTTTTTATTTGGGGAGCTAAAGTCGTGATGATTTCTCGAATTCCTTCTAGGAAATGATGTTTATCGGATTTTGCATCTTGAAGTAAGTCAATCAATGTTTTTAGGATGACTCCATCCATTTCTTTCTCTCGGCTTCGCTTTTCTTTGATTTCCTCCATGACTGATTCTACATAGATAATTTTGCTGTTCATTAGTGCAATCATTGTTGATTGATCTTGTTGATTTTCATTTAGACTTTCATACAGTTTTAGAAAAGGAGCCATAGTTATTGATACAGAGAATATGATCGTTTCCTGTGCCTCTTTTAGCCACCTAATTTCATTTGTAGTCCTAAAGGGGAGACCGTTTTTGCGTCTTTGTAGATTGATTCCTTTATTTCTGTTGTTCTCGTTTGAGCTATACTCTTATGATGATGAAGAGTTATCATCTGATGGCATGGTTTCTTTTGGGCCGTTATTTGTGTGTGGTAGAACGTTTTTGATTTGGTCTTGTAATGCTTTTATTTCTAGAGCACGTTGTCTACTTATCTCTCCCTCTTCAAAAGACTTTGGCCTTTGACTTTCCAGCTCAGAAACGACTTTGTTTGTAATTTCGGTTGTCGAGGTTGCTTTACCATCAGGATCTGAGAAATCACCCGGTGTATTTATGAAAGAACTCTGCTCAGGTGAATGTATCCGGGGACGTTTAGGAGCCCATGACTCGTTTTGTGCCTCTTCCGCACTTTGCTTTGATATGCTTTCTTTTTGAGTTGTTTCATTTGAGATTTTCTCTAAATTAGCGTTCGTAGAACTGGCTTTTTCAGAGGTTAGATTTATTTTTTGTGTGTCTATGATCTCAGCTGTGTTTGTTAATAAGTCATCATCAGTTATTTCCAAAGTAACATTTCCTTTCAATGCAGTGCTTCTTTCATCTAGCACTATTTTTGAAGTTAAGCTTTCTTGGCTGTTTTTGCTTATTTGCATTTTGCCGTTGTTTGTGGCTTTATTCGCTTCAATTTGTACAGATTTTCCATTGAAATTCCATCGTAATGTTCCGATTTCGGAACTAGAATGACACCTTTTTTTTGTATGTTTCATCAGGTTTTGTATTCCACATAATTCTGATCCTTTTCCTTGTCCACCTTCTAAGCAAGTGTTCATGTTTTTTGTACTGGTGTTTTTTTTGTTCTGCTTTGTTGTTTATATTTCCTTTTTGTGTTTGTAGAGCTTTACTTTTGTGCATTTCATTTGGTGTTTTAAGTTTGTGGATAATATCCTGATTTTTCGCCTTTTCTATTTGGTAATTTGTGTTTGTCTCGCCACAGAGGCCTATCTACCTCAATTTCTCAGCGGTTTCGCACTCTCCAGCCTTGCCGGCCGCGTCTCCAGGCTGCAGGGGGCTAATCCCGCTCTCTGCGCCTGCCAGACGCCGAGCCAGCTGGACCTCGGAGCAAGCTCCGCCCACACCAGGAAGCGGATCGCTAGGCTGTCCGCTTCGAGGGAGCTCGGCGCCCGCACCCTCCAAGCCGCGCGTCCCCTCCCGCCAAGAGCCCACAGCGGCACATAGAGGACCGGCAGCCGCTCTCTCCTCAGAGCACACTCCCTCCCATCTGCAGCACGCCGCTAGGAGCGAGTCTCCAAGAATGCTCGCCGGCATCCGCGGGCGGCTCCGCTGCTCCGCTCACCGCAGCTCCCACACACCTCCCCTCTTGCTGGGCATGCAGGTCACCCTCCACCGCGGCTGCATGCGCCGCACCACACAGGCCGCCGGGGCCACAGAGGCAACCAGACACCTCCTCACAACGTGCCAACGGCCCTCCAGGAGCCCGGCATGCACCAAGGACCGGGGAGGAGCAATTTTTGGGTGAGATAGGTGAAAACGTTTCATTTGTATTTGGTGCACAGACTTTGTTAAAATGTGAATTTAGATTTAAGATTGTTTTTTTTAGTTTGTTTTTCAATACTTTTCATAGCAGTCTTTGTAGTAAGTGGGGTAGGTGTTGAGACTGATGATATAACAAAAGGCTGCTTTCCAGCCGGGGCATCTAGCGCACGTACCTTACTCCGAGTTCTTGAGTACATTTCTCCTGCTGTTTCAAGGTCCATTTGCTCACACATCGGCAAACACTCGGCAAACACTCCGCTACGCTCCGCGTCTGTGAGTGGTTTTTATGGTTTTCAATGGTAGAAACAAAAAACAGACTCCAACAGAGGGCTTTCTTCCTTCAGGGTATAAGTAACAGAGCTTCTCCTTCTCCTTATCCACTCACTGCCTAACACTCCGCATATATATATATATATATATATATATATATATATATATATATATATATATATATATATATATATATACATACCAGCATGCACTTTAATACAGTCGCCTGCACTCACACCCGTATACTCACATGCACTAGCAGGGACACTGACACACACACACACACTGGCACACATGCACTGACATGTACATAGTTGCATATTTTATTTTATTCTCTTGTTTAAAGCATGGGCCTAGCTTGAGAGCAGCGGAGCGCTGTACAGAGTATGGGTAGCTAGCATTTCGGCTGGCATCTTTTAACAGTAGCACAGTACTGTGAGGTCTGTGAGCCGTTATGTGCGTCCATTGGAATTAGTCCTTGGTTAGGTGTTGTTGAAAGGGACATGTTTTGAGAGATTTACGAAATTGGAGAACTGTGTGGGCATTCAGAGCTGACACAGGATCGAGTTCCAGAGGGTGGATGCATGACAAGAAAAGGATTGTTTGTGGGTACTTTCTTTACAGATGAATTGTGATTCAAGCCGATTAGTCGATTTGCTGGGCGAGGAGTGTGTGCCACCAGATATGTGAAGCTTAGCCGCCAGGTACGCTGGTGTGGTACTCGTGACTGCTTTGTAGATACACGCAGTCGTGAAGAGTATCCTGGCTTGTAGTGGAAGCCAATGTAATTTGCATAGGATGGGGGTAATTAGGGGACATTTCTGTGCTCCTGTAATAAGACCAGCTGCAGCATTGTGGACTACTTTTACAAGCAGCTGGGAGCCTTGTGAAGAGAGCATTTCCCCTATCAATAGGCAAGACCACAGGGGCCTCCACTATGGTCTGGAAGTCCTGCGGAGGGATGTAGGGTTTGATTTTTCAAAGGGTAGAGATTCTGAGCCAGGCTATTTGGGCCTTCTTGGCTATATGTTTCTGAAAGGACAGATTGCTCTCAATGGTGAAGCCAAAGGATGTTGCTGAGTCTGGGAGTTGTGGATCAAATCCTTCTAGGTGCATATCATCTAGCCATTGTTGGACAAGTTGACCAGTGAGGACAAATTCAGTCTTGGATGGGTTTGGTTTGAGGTAGACAGTCGACATCCAGGACTGGATGATAGCTAGGTAATCGTGTAGGCGAATGATGTCCTGCACGCTGTTTACTGTCATGTACAACTGAGTATCGTCTGTGTATTGGTGGATGTCTATATTGGGATCTTTGAGGAGAGTGCCCAGAGGCTCCATGTAAAGGTTATAAAGGATTGGTAAGAAGAAGAAGCCTTGGAAGAATCGAAAGTTGGAGGTGGGCGCGGAGCAACTGAGTGGCAGGGCCTGATCACGTGACCAGCAGCCTACTCCATGATGCCTGCCTGGAGCTGGCCTAGGGCCCATATGTAAAGGCTTGGAAGGTGTGAAAACCGAAGGTGGCGGAGCAACTGAGTGGCAGGGCCTGGTCACGTGACCAGCAGCCTACTCGATGCTGTCTCAAAACAAATATGTATAATGCCGGCTACTGCACACCACATTGTATTGGAATAAGAGTAAACAGAGCAATACAAAAATGTACTTAATATGTTACGCAATGTATGCCAGGCCCCAAATGGCTGAGAAAAGGAGACAACTGTATTGTGAACTGATTGGCAACAGCAATCCATACAAATTAAGTATGTGCCATAAAATGAACACTCAATAATTAATATCATGAAGAATACAATCAGGATCTTCTTTTCCAAGCATGTTGAAAATAGCATCCAAGTTTAAAAGCACTTGAGGCATCAGGAGGACACAATGGCATATATGCACGTTTCCAATGATTAAAATGTAAATGTCTAAGTAACGTTAGAAGGTATTGTTTTCCGCAGGTCGTTATACAGTGGACAGAATAAAACAAAGTGAGCCAGAGATTTGACCTGGCCACAGAAACAGCGATTGTCGTTTGCATGCTTTGTTCCTGACCAATAGCAACATATGGCTTTTACCTGTAGCGTATTTAGTCTGGCTCGTGTGAGGAGGGAGCTGAGGTAAAAGTTGGTCCTAAAATGAAAGTACACAGCCCTCCCTGTTGATGGCGAGAGGCGGAGGTACTCCCTTACAGTCGATTTTACAAAATGTGAATCCTCTCTCGTACTATTCCAAAAATGCAGGAGTCTGTATTAAAGGTACTTCTCAGGCATATCAACGAGACATGATGGATTAGAAAAGCGACATTCCAAGCCCGCAGAGCCAGAATTTGATATAAAATAACCAATCAATGTTATGAAAATTAACAATGGACAACACGAGTCTAATCAGAGTTTTGGTAAGGTTATCTTCCTTGCTCCTCCACAGAGAAAACCCAAAGAGCACAGGTGTAAGCATCAGGGTGCCAGTGATACATGGAAGACCTATTCAAGATGTGTATTAAAGGGTGCTGTAGTCAAAGGCACTTCCAAAAGACGGGAAAGAAAAGCGTTCTCCTCTGCTTGAAGTCCCCCACCATCACCCACACCCCGTAATTCTCTGTCATAGACACCTGTAGCCACACCTTTACCCCTGAAGACAGTTGCTAACAGAAAAATGTTGCAACGATTTGGCAAATCTGTTTCATTTTGCGCCTTCTGATTGTCAAATTGTCCTTCCAATTTAGCCGTTATGCCAAGGTATACCCAAAACAATGGCAAATATTAAGTCTGCGGCCATGAAGGATGATTTGCAGTGCCCAAGACAGTAGAAGCATAACACCCCGTGCTCTGCATGGACCCTTGGATACGCGCAAGCTGCGGTACTTATTGCAAAGGGAAACCAGCTGAGGAAGGGCTCACATGTCACTGGGTCTGGGTAATGGGGGGACAGGGCACTGCTCTGTCACCCATTATGGAGGAGCCGCCCCTGTTGCTACTCCCTTACTCAACGCACTAGACGCCTTTTTTGTGTGAGGTTTTTAGGCTTTAGAAGATGCAAATGTATTTTTTTTAAACTCATTGGACAGCTCTGTATTGTAAGGAGCAATGCCCTCTTTGACAATGAGGCGATGCTGTGACTAAAGAAAGCCCCAGCCTGACCCCCCAGCATGTGTATGCTAAGGGGGGAGGGCTGACCCTTGGATACAGAGACGACGACCAGTGCTGCAGTAGAGCATGGCAGCGCCCACATACGAGTTCTTGTTTTGTTTGAAACATTGTGTTAACCTCTAAAATCAGACAAGCACCGAGCAACAAAATTATGAAGAAATGCTGTGGATTTCTTTTTAAGCAGGAATCCAGCTTGACGTGTCTTTAATCACCTCCTTGCTTAACAAGCTCTGGCTGAAGGTGTCACAGTGCCTGTTGTTACACAATGCGTTCTTTGCCCGCCCGACACCTCTAGTATGCAAGGTATGCGATGGTGCCTGTTGTGTGTTTGCCCTCCCATCATGGAGCTATTTATACTTCCGGCAGTTTTGCTCAGAGAGCCAATGAAATGCATGGTTGGCACGCACCCATGTGCCAACGCATTGCCAAGAAACAGGACAGGACAAAATTAACACACGAAGGGTGAGGCCCACATTAAGTCTGACACAATGTCTCGTATTGTCTTCTTGCAACTTCTATAGAAACTAACCAGAAAGAAGGCGCGTATAGCAGTGAGATGTGCATATTGGTTTCAAGAGGGCAGGTTGGTGTTTAAAGCTGGTTGTAAAGCCAAACAGTGGAACTGAATTTCTTGTTAAGCAGTTCAGGTGTACTTCCTGGTCTGTAGTTCAGAACGGAAACACGTGTTGCCTCTGACGTGGGCTGACAATTGACAAACAAGTAATTGAAAATTATATTTTCCACACAGGGCGTGATCATTACATAATGAAAATGTCGTAAGCGTAAACAAAATTCATGTAGTCTTGGTAACTCTGGCCAAGTAGTCACTGCCATCCCTTTACACCATGAGTAAGTGAAATGCTCGGCAACCCATGAGAAAGCAGCTTGCTCTGTTCAGCGAGTTACTTGACCACCCAGAAGGTAATCTCATGGACTGCATTTATTTAGCGAAATTCACCTACTAGAAACCAAGGATGACCTCAAGACCGTTTCTGTGATCACGTCTCCACAAATTAAGAGCCCGCATTTTGCACAAGGAAGAGGTCCTACTTTAAGTTTGGTCCCAGGAGGAGGAGGATAGTGTACAGCAACTGATGGAGTTACTGACAGAGCAAAAGTTAAGTGTTCAACCTGCAATCGTGGGTCCTATGAGATGGGGGCAGAGAGGTTTGAATGTTCAACAAGCAATAGTGTCCCATGAGCCCTGCGCACAGAGGTTCAAGTGTTCGAGCTGCAATAGTGGGTTCCATGAGCCGTGCCCAGAGAGATTCAAGTTTTGGACCTACAATAGTGGTTCAGATGAGCCGTGTGGAGAGTGATTCAAGTGTTTGACCTGCAATAGTGGGTTCTATGAGCAGTGCACAGGGAGTTTCAAGTGTTGGACCAGCAACAGTTGGTCCCATGAACCTTGCATAGAGAGGTGCAAGTGTTCGACCTGTAATAGTGGGTCCCATGAGCCATGTGCAGAGAGGTTCAGGTGCTTGAGGTGCAATAGTGAGTCTCATGAGCCGTGCACAGAGAGATTTAGGTGTTCGCCCTGCAACAGTGAGTCCCAGAGCCATGTATGAGATGATATGGCATTTATAACACACCTATACACATGTGTTTCAAGGCGCGACGAGGCAAGGGATGGGGAACAAAGGGAAGACAGAGACAACAATCTTACTAGGCCAGGTGACATTGAGATCATGCAAGTGCAGCGGAGGGGGAGGGGAAAGTGTGTGGGGAAACTGGAGGGGGCAGTGCAGTACATGGGATCAAACAGTAAAACAATTTTTAAAAAGTGCGGCCAGCTGGCGGCAAGTGCAAGAGTAAGTGCAGACATCAAGTGTCCAAGTGCTAGTAGGGGGACTGTAGGGATACAAAAACAGACCCCAAGTGCAAGGATTGCCAGGCGGCCAGTGCATGTGGGCAACTGTCGGGGAGGCTACCTGGGCCAGAGATCAGAGGTTAGCCAGGTGATAGTTTCAGTTTCAGTCAGGAGTTCAGCAGGGGAGAGGAAGAAAGAAATCAGAAGCAAAGAGGAAGGTCTTGAGGTGCTTCCGGAACCGGAGATGGTTCTCCTCGAGTTTCAGAGAGGCAGGGAGGCTGTTCCAGAGGGAGGCCACAGCAGAAGAAAGAGATCTACCCCCAACTCATTGCTTGGAAAAGTGACTGACCCTGAGGGCGTTGGAGGCAGAGGAGCGAAGAGCTTGAGAAGGAAGATATTTACGAAGAGAGAGTTGAAGGTATTGAGGTCCAAGGCCCCAGAAGGCATTGTGGACAATGCAGAGGGTTTTGAACGTAATCCTCGCAGCCACTGGGACCCAGTGCAGAGATGTCAGTGCTGGAGGGATACGATCCCTGGGCTTGAGGCCAAGGACAAGTGTTGCAGTCCTGTTTTGGATGAGTTGTAGAGGGGAGAGAGTAGAAGCACACATATTTAGAAAGAGGCTGTTGCAGTAGTCCAGCCTAGAGAGAACCAGAGCTCTGGAGACCGTGAGCTTCTGGGGGAAAGAGAGGAAAGGAAGAATACCTCTTAGGAGGTGCAGTTGGTAGTGTGACTTCTTAGAGACGCCAGAGACGTGAGGAGAGAAGGAGAGTGTGGAGTCGAAGATGACCCCGAGGTTTTTAGCCTCACAGGTGGGAGCAGGAAGAGGGCCAAGGGAGGCCAGAGAGCGACAGGAAAGGAAGGAGCAGGTGTGCCAATGAGGAGAATCTCCATCTTACTGGCATTAAGGCGGAGATCGTTGGCGGCACACCACTCCTGGATAGCAGACAGACAGTCACAAATGAGAGGAGAAGAGGTGGCAGAAGGTAAACTGAAAACGAGCTGAGTGTCATCTGCATATTACTGAAAGTTGGGGCAGAGAGCGGCAATGCAGTGAGAAATAAGTGCCAGGTATTGGTTGAACAGCCGGAAGAGAGGTTACACCCCAGGGGAACACCACGGGTAGAGAGAGAGATAGAGGAGAGGAAGAGCCCTAGTTGGACCTGGGAGGGTCGCTCGGAGAGGAAAGAGGTCAGCCATGCCAGGGCCTGATCGGTGATACCCAGGTTATCATGGAGACAGTTGAGCAGGATGGCATGGTTGACCATGTCAAAGGTAGAAGAGGGATCAAGTAAGATGAGGACACGGGGGGTGTTAGAATCGAGGTTGGAGTGCAGGTCTTCACAGATTTTCAGGAGAGCAGTTTCCGTGCTTCTGACTGCTCTGAAGCCAGACTGACGGTCATGGAGACAACCAACAGATTCAGTGTGAAGATTAAGCTGTGAGGTGGCCAGCTTTTCCAGGAGTTTGCCCAGGAAAGGAGTGCTGGAGATTGGGCGAAGTGTACAGGCAGATTGAAGTGTTCAACCTGCAGTAGTGGGTCCCAGAGCCATGTGCAGGGAGATTCAAGCCTTCAACTAGCAATAGTGGGTGCCAGGATCCTTTCACAGAGAGGCTCAAATGTTCAACCTGAAATAGTCGGTCCCATGAGCCGTGCACAGAGAGGTTCAAGTGTCCAACCAGCAATAGTGGGTCCCATGACCTGTACGCAATGAGATTCAAGTGTTCAACCTGCAATAGTGGGTCCCGTGAGCCGTGTGCAAAGATTAAAGTGTTCGACCTACAATAGTGAGTCTCATGAGCCATGCGCAGAGTGGTTCAAGTGTTCAACCTGCAATAGTGGGTCCCATGAGCCGTGCATAGGGAGATTAAACCGTTCTGTATAATGTGGCCGGGACTCTCTAGCAGTCACCCCAATTACTAGCAGAAAGCACTTGGGCACCTCAATGACTCCCAGCCACAATAACGGGAGACTCAGCCATGGGGCATAGTTTGTTGTCTTTTATTAGCAAAACAAAAATGACAGGGATCACACCAGATATACAAGTATCTCCTGCAGTTCTCATCGTCTGAGCTTGTGTTAACCAGCTTTATCCCGGTGTGACATCACACATTCAGATTCCATCCCTGAAACCTATCAGCCCTTTGCATTGGTCAGTTTGGGTAGGCTACGTATAGAAACTCCATTGGTTAGCTCTACTATTGAATAGCCATAATGTCAGCGCTAGTTTGGGGAACACCTTCCTCACCTGAGTCTTCTTCACTCGATGTTCTAGGAGTGTCTTTTGGAGCTGGAGAGATTACCTTCTTCGGCATGGATCTCCTGTCTTTGAAGAGGTACGGCTGATCTTGGAAGGAAGCCTTTATGCCTGCAAAGTTATCAGCCCAGGCAATAGACTCCCACTCGAAATGGCCAAAAGAAGGGGAAAAGGCAGAACGGCACAAAAAACCCTTCTCTGATGTTCAAGTCCAATTGCAGCTGATTCCAGGTGAGTCCATGGTGAAAACAGTAAGGAAGTACCACTGAAACAAAGTGCAATGGCTCTGGCGTCTGTAATCCGGTGTTCACTAAATATGCAGATCGAGGTGGGATGCTATGCTCTCGCTGTAACAGAGAAAATCTTTGTCTGGAAGTACGAGTTAAAGAGAACCCAATGTCCAGAGAAGTGAATAAGCAACCTGGGGCTGGGTAGAGGAAGGAAAGGAAAGAAACAGAGTAGCGATCAGAAGCGGGGGAGAGCTTCTGAGGAAGCGAGAGCCCAAGCGAGAGAAAAGCATAGAGAAAGCACGGATGACAAGAGGGAGGAAAGAGCGAAGTTCACTCATTAGCAGAGCACAGCATCTTACCCAAAGCCAGGATTATGGGTTGCATCGCGCAGTGCGAATGCCGAGCGGTGTGATAAAGGAAGGTGCAGTCTGTCAAGATGAGAGCGACTAGACCTCAGACGACGCTCTGAGCAGAACTTGAGGGGCAATCAATGGCGTTGCATGCATCACCTCTTCCAGAAACCCCAGGACAAACAGTGACACATATCTAGTGGCTCCTCCTAAAACCACTTCAGCTAGTGTTGGTGTACAATGTTGCCCCCTTTATTTTTCCCAACCTCCAACCTCCACTTACCATCATTCTGGAAACATAAAGCTGCTTCCTTGAACAATACTATGGGCATGAGCCCTGCTTTGTTTTGTACCCACATGAGCAGTTTCGCACTTGCTTCCCACCTCTTGAGGCACTTGTCATTTTCTTGCTGTACTATTTCCACTGAAACTGTTAGAAGAACATGTGCTTTGCTCCCCACCACTCCTTCTTTCCATCCTTCTATTGTGTATACTTATCCATGCACCAGCATCTGCAGTCTTTCCCAGCAACATGGCATCCCTCCTATTTTGCTGGGTCCTGTCTTGGGACATTGTAACTCTTTCTGAGTCACTATCTGTATTTCTCCTTTCTTCAGACCGTCTGTGATATACTCTATACTTTTGTCTGTGTTCCAATAATCGGCTAACATTTCCTGAGTCCTTATGTAGTTAGCTTGATATGGGAAGGTCTTCTTGGACGTCCGCCTTAGTGTGGCTCGCTTCCCTTGAAATCGTCCTCTTGTGGTGCAGAGTGATAGATGCATGGGGCACTGTGCTCTTGCTGCTGGAATGTCAGTTGCCACAAACGTTCTGGATGCCCTCATGCCTTAGGGGATGAGAGAGCAGACCTAACAGCTCTCCTTTGTTGTTTGTTTCCCCACTTTGGCCATGTGGCTATACCACATTTTGTTTGATAAGCGCACCAAATCAGTTGCATAGGAATTTACCTGGTTAAAATGTACTCCTTTTACGTCTTTAGCAGTGCTTATTGCCTTCCCAGATATCTTTTTTTAATTTGATTTTTTTTGGATTTGTAGAGCGCACTACAGCCCAAAGGCATCGAGGCGCTATAACAGGAACGTAAGAAGGCTTAATTCAGAGTTACAGGAATGCCAGAATACAAAGGTAGATAAAGTACAGGTTACTTAGTTACATATAGAGAGGTAGATATAGGAGAAATACGTGCAGTGTCATACAAAGAGCCTAGTTTTGATGGCTTTCCGAAAAGCTGCATGAGAGTCAATTATCCTGATTTGCAAAGGGAGGGCGTTCCAGTAGGTGGCAGCCATAGTTGGGAAGCTGGTACCACCTGCACAAACTGTGGGTTCTGGGAACGGTGATCCTGTTAGAGTATGCCGTTCTTGCTGGCCTGGAAGGAATGGGTTTGGAAATCCTTTGGACCAGGTGGGGGGGGTGCCAGGTATGGCTTCCATAACAGCATGGATTGGGGTCACGTTAGTACGGGTCAAAGCTTATGCATTTGCAAACAATCTTTGTAGAACAAGCAGTGTAAAGAGGTAGAGACAGCAGAAGGCACAACACGTTATCAGAACAGTTTGTATCACAATTTTCATTTTATTATCCTTTAATATTTCTTTGCATTGATCCAGAAGAGATGTGCCTGAAAAGCCTGAGAAATTACTTATTATTATGTTAGTGGGTGTTAGGTTAAGCTCTAAGCCTACAGTATTCGGCGAGTGCTGCGAAAACCAATCGCTCCCCACTATAAAGATTCTCGAATCACTAAGCAACGTAATGATTGATGTACTCCCACTTGTCATTTGTGGGTATGTCTGGGCTGCATATAACAGAAATGCATGAAAGAATAGCCTTGGAGGTATAATTCGCTTGCTCTATCTTCGTATCACAAAGTGGTTGAAGCACTCCTTGAAAGAGTTGCATTGATTGAAAATCATGTAGCTTGCAAAGTTCTTACTTTCACGATAAATACCTATTGTAAGAAAAAGAATGTGTGGCTATTCTAGATGTGAGCATTGTCCCAACCTAATTCTCTGGTCCTGTAGGGTGTTATCCTCGGATGTTGTTCTTCTTCTTTGTCTTTGTCTTCTTCTTACGTCAAATTGTCTTCTTTTAGACGGGAACAGGTCTGGGCAATGCTGCAGTGCCTCACAAAGCGAGGCAGGGTAACTGCTGTTACCATCAGCAGGCCCAGAGAGGGGCAGCCCAATCTCTCCCCCTCTCTGCTCCTCTCCTCCCCCAAGTCGAAGAGACATGCAGTCTGTACAACACAATGCTGAGGAAGGGTGAGGTGTGAGCAATCACCTCACCCTTTCCTTCATGCAGCAAGGTGCTAAGCACCTAAGGAAACCAACAGGCAGGCAGGGATCAGGTTCAAAGACCTGCCCGCCCCGGGGGGCCAGATAGTCGGCTATCCGGCCGGGGGCTGAAACATAACAGCCCCCACTACTATACATATCAAAGACCCAGGGCTCCCCTGGGTCTTATAAATACAGAGCAGCATGCTCTGAGAAAACACAATCAGTTTGTGGACCCTGAACGGGGACCCAAACACACAGGAGGTGCACTGTTTACTCAGTGCCTTCAAAACCTTTGCTTCTTTAGCAAACTTTAAGTTCACTGTATTCGCAGCGTCTTTATTCCTGTGAGCATTGTACTGCTCATGAACTTTCCACGTCCGTGAGACGAGCGGCTGTTTCCGAAACAAACAAACACAGAAGCATAGCAGGGAGTTCCCACTTACCAGCGCGAACGAAGAAACCTGCAGCGAAGCCCGGCAGATGCGGCCTCTTGAAGAAAACGTGCAATCTCCAACGTAAGCCGCCTTGCCGGGCGCCGAACACGCAACAGGAACATGGTTCCAATTGCGTACAAATTAAATAAACATCCGCGAGACAACCGTTTTTTCTCCGGCAGATTTCGACCGCGCGCAGCGTGTCTTAGTTACTGTAAAGCAGCAAATTTGAATACACAGAGGCTGCGAGGAAACCCCGGGCCAGGCGACATTATTCTTAGGATAGAACAAAATCCTGAAACGGGCTCCTGCTTGATTAAAAAATATAGACTTGGTCACGTGTTATATATTTTGCTGCTGGCATACAACAATCGGGTGATTATAAAAAACCCAGGCCAAAAGCGGGCATGCACAAATTGTTGCGGACTGCTCCCAAAAATACAAGCATGACATTTTGATGCGAAATAAAACTGAATAAACCTTTGTGGACAACATTAAGCAGTTACCCAACATGGGTAACCCCATCGCTAAATTCGAATCGGTCACGTAGCACAGCAAGTAGAGCTCGTACTTTGACATCTGTGCAGAACCTACTGACCCAGGTTTGAATCCCGGTGGAGAAAAACTCAGCCTTTTTTGACTCATAGCATTCGTTAAATGCCAAATTATACACAAAACAAGCGCATGACAGCCAGTGCAATTGCGACAGCAATTAGAAGCTTATTTTGACATCTGTACAGAGACTACTGACAAGGGTGCAAATCACGACAGAGCCAAAAAACAGCCTTTTTAAAATATTTTTTGTTTTTAATCAAAACAGGCGTAAAGGAAAGCATGGGTCCCAAACGAAAAACACGGGGACCCAAAACACCAGCACAAAAGCCCAAATCGCCCCACCTGCTGGCAGCCTTCGAGGCAGCAGAACACTACGGTTGGGCCTGGGTAAGGGAACATATGTACAGCCTACCAAGGGATGGGACCCCCTCACCACCTAGTCAAGATGACGTCATACCTCCATCTAAGAGACAGAAACTGACAGATGGCCCTAGAAAAGGTACCAAAAAACTGGCAAAATTGTGTAATAATATGTCAAATGCAACAGTTATTGCGGAAATGAGGGAGAAGCAAGTTCCCCAAACAGGGGATCAGGGGCCCAGAAATCACAACAGGACCCTTGAACCTATGATATTGGTGACCCCCACTGCACCAGCAACAACACAAACAGCCCCAGACACACCAGTGACACAAGCGCCAACAATGCCAGCTGCAGCCACCACAACCGCTCCAGCAGCAGCCACGGCAGACCCAACAGGTGCTTTGAAAGCATGGGCAACCCCCAGTACAGAAACAGTGGGGCAAACTGGGCAAACTAATTGCAATCCAGACATAGCAAAGATCTGCAATGACCAATTAGAATTAAAATTGAAATTCTTTCAGACTGAAATACTGACTAGATCTAAAAGATGCCTAGCATGGAATATTGATACCACAATAAAAGAAGCCATATGGGCCAAATAATTCATAGACATTTTCTCAATGATAGAAGCCCAACGCAAAGGTAAGGATGCCTTCAGGGATCCCAAAAAGATAGAAGAGAAAGCCATAGCCAGGAACGCCCAGGTAGAACAGAATTGGGACAACTGGTTGCAGGCTTTTGCAATCCTGGCAACAATATATGAGGAGAAATTCCTCAATAATGGCAGAAAACTATGGGCTTACATGGATACAATAAGAGAAGTAAAAATCTCTCAGAAAGGGAAGACCTCTCTAGCTTACGATATCAGATTTAGGAGAAGCATGTCAGAGAGGCCAGCCATAGAATGGGACGAGGTCCAAAATGATTTATATATGCTAAACACCGAGCCTCCAGCAGAAGAAGAGGCACCACAGAACTCCTCCAAATATATTAAAAATACCCAAGGTCCCAGAAACAATGATAATGACAAGCACAAGAAGGGCGAACAGCCCTTTCAGAAAAACCAGCCAGGGGCGTCGAAGTCTAATTCCCACAGGCAGAACAAAAATCACTCTGCAAAAGCCAACATTCCATGCAGGAATTTTGGAAAGAACCAGTGCACTTGGGTTGAGGAATGCTGGTACAAACACGGTTGCACAAACTGCAACGGTGACCACGCAGCAAGCAACTGCACCAGACTGCCAGCCAAAAATTCAAAAGATTAGCAACAACCATTCCTCCATAAACCCAAGACTGGCACCAGGCAAAACTCCCATCAACCCAAATCATTTTAGAGAAGCACTCACCAACTACCCAGACAGGGAAACCAGCGAGGCAATCTGGCTGGGTTTTACCAAAGGCTTTAGCATCCCCTTTAAGGGTACAGGGTCACAGAGCATCCCATTGAACCTAAAGTTAGCCAGGGACAACACACAAATAGTGGAGAACAAAATCCAGAAAGAACTGCTGTTAGGCAGGATTGCAGGACCCCGGGACCACATGACCCTCAAGGATTATTTAATATCACCTCTAGGACTGGTCCCTAAAAAACAACCAGGAAAAATGAGGCTAATCCACCATCTATCCTACCCCAAAGGCCAATCACTAAACGACGGCATTCCACACACGGAATCCGCAGTATCCTACACACAATTCCAAGAGGCGGTAAGACTCATACAGGAATTTGGCAGGAAAGCCCTGATGGCCAAACTGAACATCGAATCCGATTTCAGACTCTTACCAGTCCATCCAGATTCCCAGCAATGGTTAGGTTTTACTTTTAACAACAAATTCTATGTAGACAGATGCCTCCCCATGGGGTGCGCAGTATCCTGCGCACTATTCGAGCAATTCAGCTCTTTTTTCCAATTGGCTTTTCAGAAAGAGACCAGGGGCCAAAGTGGTACACTACCTAGATGATTTGATGGTCATAGGTCCAGCAAATTCAGAAGAATGCCACAGGGTCCTGTTGAAACTAGAAAGCATGGCCGCACAGTGGGGCAAACCTCTAGCAATAGAAAAAACAACCAAACCAGCCACCAATATAATTTTCATAGGCATTGAGATTGACTCCGCACAAGGACTATGCAAGATCCCGAAATTAAAAATTGCAGAAATCCTGGAGAAAATACAAGCCCTGACAATAAAAGACAAGGGCACAGTTAAAGAAATTCAATCATTAGCAGGCAGTCTTAATTTCGCTGCCAGAATAATCCCTCAAGCGAGGGTATTTTCCAGAAGTCTGGAACTTAAAACCAAATCATTCACCAAAGCCCACTTACACATCCGACTAGGTGCAGAGGCGAAACAAGATCTGGAAATTTGGGGGAATTTCCTCAAAAATTTAAACGGGATCTCACTTTGGCGAACGCCTTTGAATACATGGACAAAAAGGGTCCTGTTCACCGATGCAGCCGGGAGAAAGGGGTTTGGAGCCATACTAGACTCAGAATGGGTGGCAGGACACTGGCCCAACTCATGGCAACAGTCAGAGTGGACAAAAAACATCACCCTCCTAGAAATATTTCCCATCTGCTTAACATTATACATCTGGGGCAGGCAGCTAGCTAACACGGAACTCTTGGTCTGGTGCGACAACATGGCAGTAGTAGGCTCCATAAACAGAAGGTCTACCAAGTGCCCTTTAGTACTAAAAGTCCTACGAGCTATCACAGCAATCATACGACAAGAAAACCTTGTAGTCAAAGCAAAGCAAATCGCCGGCACAGATAATAACATAGCAGATGCTTTATCTCACTTTCAGTGGCCAAGATTCCAGGAGCTAGCGCCGCACGCCTAGGAACAGATGACCCCGATACTGGCAGAAGCCTGGGAAATAATGGGAAATAAAAAAAAAACGGCATCAATGCCAGTGCCAGAGAGCCCAGGCCGGGATGCCCAACAAGAACCAGGCACCTCAAAAACGGGTGCCAATAAAATAACCGCATCAACCCCAGCGCCAGAGAGCCCAGGCCGGGATGCCCAACAAGCACTAGGCACCCCAAAAATGGGTGCCAATAAAATAACGGCATCAACGCCAGTGCCGGAGAGCCAAGGCTGGGATGTCCAACAAGAACCAGGCACTTCAAAGACGGGTGCCAACAACTCACTAGGCTTCCTCACAGAGATGGCAGGGAAATCAATGGAAAGCACCACCGCAGCTCAGTACAGTAAGTGCTTGCAAACAAACAGTTTTTAAAGCCACAGGCATAAAACACGTAGAGTTAATAACGATTAAAGACATAGAAATATTTTTAAAAAGGGCACACGAACAAGGCTTTAAGAGAGACTGGGCTAAAAGACACCTAGTTGCAGTCTCATATTTCTCAAAAATACGGGGTGATTCAGACCCCACCCAAAGCGCCCTAATTGCTTATGCATTAAAGGGTTGGGGCAGAATAGAGGGCCCTCAGGTAGACACCCGTCGCCCCCTTGATTTCAGCGAACTGTTACCAATTGCAAACCAGCTGGAAGCTGTATGCTGGCATCCATACGAGATCTTATTGTTTAGAACAGCTTTTTTCCTGGCATACTTCAGGGCTTTCCGTGTGGGAGAACTCATTGCGTCCAGCACCAAGGACAGCAACGGGCTGGGCGTCATGGAAGTCAGGGTCAGAAGGGAGAGCATCAGCATAGAAATCCAACAATCAAAAACTGGGGCAAAAAGAACCATCAACATTTGTTGTACCAATAAGGCAGTAAACTGCCCGGTATGTATTACCAACCTCTACTATGCACAAAGACCCAAGGTTGGGGGGAGGTTCTTGATCCATAAGGACGCCTCAGCACTAAGCCGCTACCAATTCAAAGGGGTGCTGATGAAAGCAATCCACAATGCGGGGTGGGACCCCAGGGGTTTTGGCACCCATTCCTTCAGAATAGGTGCCGCCACCTCAACATGGCAGGGAGGTTTAGCCCCCCAACAACTAAAAAACATAGGGGGCTGGAAATCAGATTGTTACAAAAGGTAAATCAGACCGCAATCAATTTAGCCAGCCACCCTCACCTTTCTTTCTCCCCCCCCACTTTATACAGAAACACCAGGCGAAGGGAGGACCACGCTTCAATCAGCATGGATAGTCGGCCACTCTTTTTTATCTTCAGGACGGGCCGATGGGCAGCGGAGAGCAAAGAAAGGCCACCTTTCAGGAACACCATTTCATCATGGTGGGGTTACAGAGGCCTACGATGGGCAGAAATCCTCGAAACACTAGCAGAAATGGTCGCATACAGAGACCCACCAGAATTTCTGATCATACACTTAGGTGGCAATGACCTAGTATCCTTGGGGAGGAGAAAGTTACTTGAGGACATGTGCTCATCCCTGGCATGTATCTCACATAAATGGAAAGGAACGGAAATATATTTCTCGCCATCCTACCCAGAAAGAAATGGCAAGGGGCCAACTGCTACAAATCTGTAGACATTTCCAGACGGAAAATCAACAGGGGGCTAGAAACGTTTTGTATAGCAAGAGGACTGGGCTTCATAAAGCACCCAGCCATTACACTGGGTGACCCGGACCTTTTTCACAAAGACGGCACCCACCTATCAATCAAGGGCATGGAACATTTTCGAGAAATTACAGCAACTCTAGCCTCCAGGGGGTGTCAATAGGAGATACTTTTTGGGGAACGCAGTCAGCCGTCAACCTTCCCACGTGTGGTGGCACAGGCCAGAGGGGGTAACCCCAAGGCCCGGTGCCCAAAAGTATTGTTATTATCTATGATATGTGATTATTGTTATTTGCATAACCATATCTGTACAATAAAACCTATGGCCTTTTATTGCCAACACTTGACAAACAATGTGTGAGACAAACTATTCTGGGTGAGGGTATGGGATCGGCAATTTATAAATATGCATGCATATGGGTTCAGCAGTTATCACCTCTGCAGGGCTTAACGTCTCCAATGTAGTTCCAAGCTTTCCGACCACTTAGTTTGACTACATGGTCTGTTGCCTTCTCAATGAAGTATTTCCCCTCAAAACTAGGTTTAAACCAGGGCCTAACAAAGCTCCTCAGCAGGACTGTGTAAAGTAACAGTCTTTTAAGGAGTTTTTCGGTCGCGTCTGTGATGTTATCTTCCTCGCTGTTCTTCGACCTCTCCCCCGGCGCCTGCAGTTGACGAGAAATAAAACGCACTCTAGCCATCAAAGAAGCCACATATTCATACATTTAATTTCCAAAGACGTTGGAGGTTGTATTTGCATCTGTCAATGCCCTAGTGGGAGGAGTCAGGGGAAGTCGCATACGTTGTTCTGTTACCACCTCATGGGGTGTTAAATGGTGGTCGGACCTGGGCTGATTGGGCAGTGCAAACAGTGCTAAGGGTAAACAATGAAGCAATCCCTTCTTTAAAGTTGCTTTTATCGTTGCTATCTTTTCTTTGAGTAGGCCATTGAGGCGCACACAAATCCTGTTTGCTCGTGGGTGATAGGCACAAGAGAATGTGTGATGTATCCCCAGTAGGTTGTCATGTGCTCAAAAGTCTCATTCAGAAAATGAGGCACATTGTCTGACCGCAAGACCTCACACACCCATCATGGGAATACTTCCCTAATGAGGAATTTTGCAGCCCTCAGGACATGTGGGTGTGAACAAGGACCAGCTTCGATCCATCGGGAAAACATACACACAACCACTATCGTGTAGCGGTAGCCCTGGCACACCTGGATCATATCAACATAGTCGATCTGGAGATGTTGGAAGGGTCCAGTCGGGTGTGGTATAGCTCCTCTCACTACACGTAAAGTATGTCCTGCAGTGTATTTCTGACAGGTGATACAATTCTCCATGAATGCGGTTATATGCTCTGCCAGATTCAGACAAAACCACTCTTCACCAATGTGAGGAGCAAGAACCTCTTTACCCATGTGAGTGGGATAGCATAGTTGTATGAGGGAAACCTGTAACAGTGCTGTTGAGAGTATTAGCTTGCCTGTGCTCTACTGTCACAACAAAGCATCTGTAGGGGTTATTGAACATCCCCTGCTCACCCATATTTGCTTCTCCTCAATCAGAGCCCTTCCATGGAACTCTATCTGTGTAGCTGGTAGTGTGTTATAGCCTTCCTTTAAAATCATGTTGCGCCCACAGATATGTGTGCTTGATGGGGTATCAAAGTCTGTGATTTCAGGGAAATATGCTGTGTGCTTCACTTTTCTTTGCCCCGGGAGACTGCATCCTCCCTCCTCGTGTGGGTCTGGCACTTTACAACCGCTAGGGCTGCACTGGTGTGCCATCAGCACATTGAAAGTCCCTCCTCTGCCATCGTGACAGCCCAGAGTGTACTGTAGACATCACGTAGGCCGAATCTGAATACGATGTCACTTCCTGGTCCCTACGCGCTTCTAATGCCAATATGAGAGCCACTAGTTCTACTGCTTGCGCTGAAAAATGTGGCGGCAATCTTGCGCTTGCTTTTACTTCTGCGGTACCATCTGCCCTCAGTCGCATCACTGCCGTCCCTGTATGTCTTTCCCAAGTCGTCTGGTCTATTGTTGATGATCTGTCAATGTAAAGCACTTCTCCCCCAACAAGTTGCTTCTCCTCCACTATGGGAAGGCTGTCATACTATTCCATATACGTGATAGAGTCATGTACATAGTCTCCCTCTTCCACTGGTTCTGCTAGGAAAGTCGCCAGGTTTACAGTCCTGCACCTGACTATCTTTATTGCTGGATTCAAAATGATTATCTCATACCCTGAAACTCTGTGTTGTTCACGTACTCTTCGGTCTCTCAAGAATCACAAAGAGAGCGAGCATCACGTAATGTGTGGTGCTACACCCCATAGTAATACTCGATGACTTCTCGACTGCAAATGCGGCAGCAGGCGGAGCTTGCTCACAAGGGTAATGTCCCTCCATTACTGGCTCTAAGCATCCACTATAATAAGCCACTGGCTTGTGTCCTAGGGTAGTCTTCTGTGTGAGTACCACCGTCATCACCACTCCATTGGAGTAGGAGAGCAAATGGAATTTGTCATGGTAGTCTGGGATCCCTAGTACTGGAGCGGTGCATTTTGCTTTCTTCAGCTCTTCAAATACGTCAGTCATCTCATGTGTCCATAGCAATTTGCCATTTCCTCTCTGTGTTTTCCTGAGCACGTTCAACAAGGGTCTTGTGTATGTGCTATAATCAAACACCCATACTCTGAAGTAATTGCAATATTGCCAAAAGGAAGTGCTTTATATAAGGCACCTAATATCACAGGAGGGGAAAAAAGTGACTCCAGAGACGGGCTGAGGCGATCCGTAGAACACTGATGCCAAAGTCAGTGAGAGAAAGGCACTGCCCAGAAACTGCAGCATTTCTCTCACTGTCTTTGGGATCTGCATTCTACGGATCACCTCAGCCCTCTCTGGAGTCACTTTTCTCCCCTCCTGTGATATTAGCTGCCTTATATATAGCACTTCCTTTTGGTAATATTGTAATTTGACCTTGTCCACTTTGTACGCATTTTCTGCCAAGACTGTCAGCAAATATACTGAGACTTTTTGGCACTGTCCCTCTGACCTGCTGCAAATTAAAATATTGTCTACATATTGTATAACTGTACTCTATATCTGTATGTATCCTAGATCCTTCTGAAGGACCCTATTAAAGATCAAAGGTGACTCACAATACCCCTATGGTAATCAGATATGTTTCCACTTCCGGTTTCTGTATAGAAACGATGTGAAGTCTTGTGATTCATAATGAAGTGGCATAGAAAAGAAAGCATTCTTCAAGTCTACTACCATGAAGTGGGTAGCTTCTGTCAGGGTACTACACATAATTGTTGCCGTATTCAGAACTAATGGAAATTCTGCTTCAACAATTTGGTTCAATGGACGCGAGTCCTAGATAAAACAGCATGATCCCCCTGTCGCCTTTTTCACCAGATACACTGCAGTGTTACACCGTGATTCTGAAGGCACTAAGATGCCTTGTTTCACCTGTGCAGTGATCGTCTCATAAATGCCCTCGTCTGCTTACCATGATAGGGGATATTGTCTTGCCTGTGGTAAGATGGCTCCTGGTTTAAGCTTTATCTTTACTGCCCCTAACCCTTTTAGCAATCTCACGTCATAGGACCTGTTGGTCCATAAAATGCTGGGCACCCCCCTAGGTCTTCCCCGAGACATGGTGGTGGAGGTCCTCACAACACAGCCATTCTATTTGGCACCTCCCTGTAGTGTATTCTCACCCAATATGTAATACTTGTGTCAAATATCACTTCATGGTCTGATTAGTTGTCTCAGAACAGTTCCTTGTCAGTCAAGTCAGTAAGTCTGTATCCTTCCCCTACTGAAATTACTGTCCTGTGTTGTCTGTCCCATTCAGTATTATTCTCTCATCTCTTACTATGACTGCCTCGACTTCTATCGGGATCACTTTCCCTTCTTTTTTATCCAAGGGAATGCCTTATCTGAATAAGAACTCATTACGTATGTGCAACAGTCTGCGCTGTATCCCTCGAAGCCATGCTATTAAAACTTCCATCCGATATTGAAATAACTCAATGTCTCCTGGCACCCCACTCTGTACAGTCTGTCCACAGTAAGCTGGAATGAGTTCCCTCAACTTCATGTAGTGAATTTCCGGTGTTGAGCACACTATCCCTTTGTCTGTGAAGGAGATTGTCCTGTTTAGTCGGCTCATCATGTCTCTACCCATTATATTCACTGGTGTCTGTTTGGAATATAACAGCAGCATGGTCAAGTCATGTTCTCCCACAGAGAGTGGTTATAAATCCGTAAAAGGAACCAAATCCGCCACCCCAGAAAAACCTGGCGCATTCATGACAATGCCTGACATCAGAAATCTCCCCTCCCTAATACAGGACCTAGTCGCCCCTGTATCCACGAGAAAGGAAAATGTCTGGTCACCTATGGTCACCCCTATATGTGGTTCCTCAGCCGGATTAGTTGTGACGGATAGGCTCAAACAAATCAGGTCTGTCTGTGGGTTGTCCTATTGCGGATGTAATGACATTCCTGTCCCTGTAAATGGATTGCCCCCTACAATTGTCGCCCCTCTCAGCTTTCACACAGGACTCGACATTGTTGGGCCTGCGTGTGTCATAGTCATAGGGTTTTGTTGAAACAGTGCCTGATGTGTTGGTTGTGATGGCTGCATGTGTCCTTGGCCCTGTGTCTGTGGTGCCTGTGCCATGGGCAGGAATTGCTGCATTTGCATGTCTTGGTTATGCACCTGTTGTGGTGTGTACATCTATGCCTGTGTGTGATCTTGGGCATAATAGTCCAGCTGCTCACTCTGGTATGTGGGCTGTTGCTGCATTCCCCCGTCCTGATGTATCCCGCTCCTGTATCTGCAAACCCGCGATCTGTGGCCAATCTGTCTGCACACCCAACATTGTGGGGGACCCCCAATGGTCCTTGTTGCCCCCGAAACCCTCCTGTGCTCTGCTGCATTGGGCGTCTGAACCCTCTCCCCCAAGGCACCCCTCCTCACCCCCTTGGCCATTGGTACATATTCCCTCATCCTGTGAAACCTCCCCTACCATCTGTGGTCTGCTCTGTGTATCCTGAGTAACTACTCCCTCTCTGCTTGTCAGCATCGCCCCTTCCATTGTATACTTAGATAACTTCTTCTGCACTAACTTCGCTTCTACCTGTTTCCTCTTCTCATGCTTCTTCGCATTCTCTTGCATTAATCTGCAATAATGTACTATGGTTAGCTGAATTTCCGACCATGGTTTTGCCTCCATCCCCACTAGCTCCTTGAGCTGTTTTTGCACTTGGTCCAGTAACCCTTGAAATAATAGGTGATAAAATAACACCACTGTTTTGTCCCATGTTTTTATCATCTCGAGGCGCCATCTTTCTTGGATTTGTTGAATATATTGAAGTGGGTCTTCTTCCTCAGGCCTTTTGTGTGCCATAATTGCACCTTTGTATGAGGTGTCTGGGTATTGCACTCTTAGAGCTTGCCATAAGGCCGCTTGGCAGTTATTAAATGGCACGCCATTGTGTGCCATGTTCTGTGCTGTCCCTCCATACATCGTCAGCTACCTCCCCAAGAATGGCTGACATTAGACTCTTCATGTCACCCACCGCCAATGTCGTCCCTGCTGTCAGTCTTTCAATTTCATAAATCCACTTGCCCACCCCCGAGGTTAACAAAGGTAGCATACATCTTAAATTGTCTTTGTCCAATTTCTGCCAGGGAATATACTGAGGTTGCACACCACCCTTTTCCAACAATGGGAACTGTGTCAGTGTCATCCCTCTGTCCTGTCTCCCCATGTCCTTAGTAGTGGTGAATGCCTGTGCCACCTCTGTGCATATGGAGTGATATTGTCCACGCTCCATGATCCATCCTTAGGACGCGACAGTCACCTTTCGATGTCCCCGTCTCCTCTAACCATATTCTCTTCACCTCCTCATATTGTCTCTCTGTCTGGGGCACAGCCTGTGGGTGCGATCTAGTAGCAGCTGGGGTTTGTCCAGCTGTGGCAACAGGGATTGAAAGAAGTCCCCCAAGTAGGCTGCTAGGTCTCCGTCCGGCACAGAGAATGGGATCCCCCGAAATCGCAGGTTGTTGAGCTGTGCCCTATTTTCGAGATGCTCTTGCTTGAATTCAAGGATCTCACACTTGTCCTGGAGAGTTCAGATCGAGCGTTGAATCTCCACCAAGGCCACCGAATGGTCCTGAGAATGGTCCTCCCCCAGTGTCTGTTCCGCTTCTGTGACCCGCTGATCAGTCTGTTCCAGTTTCGTATTGAGCTCTGACATACATGACCTGAACTCTGCCTTGATGTCCAGCATAAAGGCTTGGATATCTCCCTTGATAGCCAAGGAACCACTATCCTCCGGGGCCTTCTGTGGTGTGAGTTTGGGGGGGGCTCAAGCTTCTTTCCTTTCTCTGCCGACAGGAGCATCGTGGCGATGTCCGGGATTTTGGTGATTTTTGATTTGCTGGACATTGTTACCACTATCTGGTGGAGGAGGGGCCCAGTGGTCCTCAAGGCAGAGAGGGGTGCTCATGGAGGGGGACCTGACTTTGTCCACCGGAGTTTTGAGATCCACAGGGTAGTACCTCCAGCGGTGCACCGTTGCCAAGCCTCCCCCAATGCAGCGAGTATTTGTTGACTAGGTAGGAGGGCTGTCCTGTTTCATGTCCTTCATATGCTGTCGGGGTCCCCAGGAAGCTGCAGGAAGCCGGGTCCCCCCGGAGGCACAGGGGGTGAACTTGTCCTAAGGGGAGGCGGGGGCTCCCAGGCCATACCAAGATGGACAAATCGGCGCTGTAGCTGGCTGTGTGGGGCCTAGGGTGCCCCCACCCTATGGTCTCTGTGAGTTGAGTCCAATGATGTTGATGCCCCTACCAGCGGAGGCTGGCCAGACTGTGCCGGGGTGGGGGATGAGGGGGAGAAGTTGTGTTGTGGGCAGGGGCACCCCAGGAAAGATGTAGGTCCAGGCACAGCCCAGGGGCGAACTTATCGCAAGGAGAGGCGACGGCTCCCAGGCCACACCAAGGCGGACAAATTGGTGTTATTACTGGCTGTGTGGAGCCTCGGGTGGCCTCACCCTATGGACTCAGTGTGTCAAGGCTGACAATGTTGAAGCCCCCACCAGAGGAGACTGGCCAAACCGTGCTGGGAGTGGGGTATGGGGTTAAGTTGGGTTGTGGGCAACGGCACCCCAAGAAAAGATGTAGCTCTGGGCGCGAAACAGCGCCAAAAAGGAGGAGGACAGGCAGCACGCTGCCCCTATATCCCCACCAAGCGGGCCTCATTATCTCAGGCAGACCCCCCTGAGCCGCAGTGCGCTGACCTCCACCAAGGACTCACTCTGTGTCCAGGTGTACGCTGTCCTCCCATCCAACAGAGGGCTCTGGGGAGGCTGGGATGTCCACAAGCAGAGCCTGCAGCTAAGTAGGAGCCTCTGCCAGAAGTCAGGGGTTCGGGGGGGTTGGAAGAATCCACTGCGTTCATTCCAGGGCTCGGACATCCCGTTCCTCACTGCGACCCTGCCCGGGCCTCCCAGACACCCCCTCAAGCCTCCGGCTGCAGTCCACTGCATATGTCGTAGATCTTGCTGCTACGCGCTGGCACTGCGCATATCATTCCCCCGGCCGACCCAGCAGGCGCTCCTCCTGCTCCAGACGAGCGACCGGGAGGAAATCCAAAACGCCCTTCTGGAGGCCGTGGAAGCAGGCTATAGGGCAGGCGGGACGCTCCTGTGCCGCCGTCTGGGCTGGGCTCCCCCACTCCCAGCCCCCTCTAGATGTTGCCGGGGAGTGGGGGAGCCCGGCCTAGAGTGGGGGAGCCCGGCCCAGGGAGATTCAAGTGTTTGACCAGTAATAGTAGGTTCCATGACCCAATGCGCAGAGAGGTTCAAGTATCTATCCTGCAATAGTGGGTCCAATGAGCCGTGCACAGGGAGATTCAAGTGCTTGACCATTAGTAGTGGGTCCCATGAGCAGTGCACATAGAGGTTCAAGTGTTAGACCTGCAATAGTGGGTTCCATGAGCCATGTGCAAAGAGGTTCAAGTATTCAACCTGCAGTAGTGGGTCCTATGAGCTGTGCCCTGGGAGATTCAAGTGTTCAACCTACAATAGTGGGTCTCATAAGCAGTGTGCAGAGAGGTTTAAGTGTTCAACCTGCAATAGTGGGTTCCATGAGTCGTGGGTAGGGCGATTCAAGGAAGTTGCAATAGTGGGTCCCATGAGCGTTGCACAGAGAGGTTCAAGTGTTCGACCTGTAATAGTGGGTACCATGAGCTGCGCCAGGAAGATTCCAGTGTTCAACCTGCAAAAATTGGTCCCATGAGTCGTGCGCAGAGAGTTTCAAGTGTTCAACCTGCAATAGTGGGCCCCATAAGCAGTGTGCAGAGAGGTTTAAGTGTTCGACCTGCAATAGTGCGTCTCATGAGCCGTGCATAGGGAGATTCTAGTGTTTGATCTGCAATAGTGGGTCCCATGAGCCGTGTGCAAAGAGATTCAAGGGTTCAACCTGCAATAGTAGGTCCCATCAGCTGTGCACAGAGAGATTCAAGTGTTTCACCTGCAGTAGTGGGTCCTGTAAGACGTGTGTAAAGATTCAAGTGTTTGACCCACAATAGTGAGTCCCATAAGCTGCATGCAGAGCGGTACAAGTGTTCACCTGTAATAATAGGTCCCATAAACCGTGCATGGAAAGATTCAAGGGTTCGACCTGCAATAGTGGGCCCAATAAGCAGTGTGCAGAGAGGTTCAAGTGTCCGTGCAATAGTGGGTCCCATGAGCCGTGCATAGGGAGATTCAAGTGTTCGACCAGTAATAGTAGGTTCCATGAGCCGTGCTTAGAGAGATTCAAGTGTTTGACCTGCAATAGTGGGTCCCATGAGCCGTGCACAAAGAGATTCATGTGTTCAACCTGCAATAGTGGGTCCCATGAGCCATGCGCAGAGAGGTTCAAGTATCTATCCTGCATCGCGCTCTGAAACACTTGTGTACAAGCGCGAAAGAAATAAAAATATCAATAGTGGGTCCCATGAGCCACGCACAGAGAGGTTAAAGTGTTCGACCTGCAATAGTGGGTCCAATAAGCAGTGTGCAGAGATCACTAGGCGAGGCAGGCACTGGCGGAAAGCAAATCTATTCGAACCTCTCTCATGAATAGTGTGCTTCTACATGTTCATCACTTCGCATTTTTTAATATGTAAACAGTGCAAATACATTGAAAAGATCTTGTTTTTTTTATCCGCCTGTCTTTTTAAGACATGTTATGATCAACTAGGAAATGTAGCTCTCTGGAACAAATGATTTGGTCATATTTTAGATGCTTTCTGTGTATTTAGAGAGGGTTCCTTACTTCGGGTGGGGCGTCCCACTCTCCAAAAATCAGCATATTATGAATCATCAATTTAATATCTTTAAATAGTGTATTCATAAACGTACATTATATTCCTCAGACCGTTGGTCAATGTGCCGGCTGTACACGATGCATGGCTCAGAAATCGTGTATAACCCGCATATTGACCCATGCAGAATGCCACACACACACGCTGCCGGTAGCGCTCTCAGTGCGGTGTTCCGTCATCACGTACGAGCCACGCTGAGAGCCCGCCCAGCTGCCTGCAACACTACCCTCTATACCCGGCAACCCCTGACAGGAACGGCGCAGGGCTTCAATCACCACGGGGCGCTCTCCCTACAACACTCCTTAACTGTAACCTGAGTTGCTTCTGGCAGATGCAGAAAAGTCCCGACCCCCGCCGCTGCACTGATTCTTTGCTGGGTCATACCTGGTAGACCCTGTTCGGTATTGACTCTGCCACACTCCCGCTCCGATTGCTTGTCGGACCGGAACCGACAGGTGTAGGCAGCCTATTCGTCGCCCCATGTTTCCTAGGTCCTATATGCTTCGTGCTTCCTTACACAGCCAATTCCCTGCAACCACCAGTGAGAGATTCTTCTTGATTGGGTCTATGTTCCACCCCATGTTTTTTAAATCCCTAAAATGGAACATAATAGCTTTATAAACCCCAGCCTTTGGACTGGAACAGGAAATAGGAGAGTTCCGGGGGGAACGCGAAGCATTTCCCCCGGGTATTATTTTGGTGCTGCACGTGGCCAGCGAGTGGCGGTGGGGGGTAGAGCGCCTTCACAGGGTATTTAAAGGATAGTTCCGGGACTTTTTTTTTATTGTCCCTACGGGTCGGCCATGTGTTTGTAAGCATAAATCGGTAGATCGTAGGAAACTTTCCTATGGACCTTACCCGACTTTTCGCCCATTATCGCACTCGAAATCAGCCTCCATTTTGTGATAATCCTATCATTTCGCCGCATCGACCTGGCTCACCTGCCTTTGCGGCACTAAATCAAATCCCCCGCCCCTGAAACAGACTTTATCAAAACATTCATATTCCCCGCCTCTATCCGTGACGTGACTGAGTTGCGTAGGCAAACGCGCCCAGGCGTCTTCCACGCGACTCCACACAGACCCCGGAAATCAACACAGATCAGCTCACAATACAGCGCGCCACAATTCGGAATATGAAACTGTACTTTGAAATCAAACCGCAAGATTGTAAATGTGGTAAAGTACATTTATTTGACATCAAATGTTTAGAGAATATTCAGCGATTTGCATTTTTATTTGCTCACGTTCCAAAAAGTTCGTATTGAGGAACGCGATGGTCCTTTGCTGTACACAGGGTCTTAGAGCATCTCACAATACAGCGCCACAATTCGGAATGTGAAACCGTGGTTTAAAAGCAAACGGCAAGATTGTACATTTGGCAAAGTACGTTTATTGGACATCAAATGTTTAGAGAATATTCAGCGATTTGCATTTTTCTTTGCTCTCGATCCAAATTAGTTCGTCTTGAGGGAAGCGATGTTCGTGTGCAGTACACAGGGTGTTGGTTTACGATAAAAATAAGCTCTTCGGTCGCACTGATAATCGCATGGCTGTTCCAACAACGAGGCACTAGGCCACCACAACGGTAGGTATGTTGCATCTAACCGTTAGTACCGCGTAAGGGCATACTTGTACTTGGCGATCGTCCCATAAAATGGTCAGGGTGGTAACGTTGTTCACGCGGAGAAGCAACTGGCGGCTGTAGAAGCCGTCCGCCGGTGTCTGGTACTCGTGACACAGACAGTAGTGAATGATGTACCTAAAAACATAAAAAATGAAATTAGTCTCACCATCAGATCCTTATTAAAATTATTCATTTCATAGCGAGGACAGCGCTACTGGGTGTACACAAGTGTTTAAAGGCGTGGCGAGGCATGGAGGGGGGGGGGAGTGGAGTACAAGGTAAGTAGCATAAAATAATAAATAAATAGGGCCAGCTGGTGGCAAGTGCAAGGTAAGTGCAGAACAAGTGCTGGGAAGGGGGGGCTGTAGGATACTGAGACAGTCCCCCAGTGCAGGGGTTGACAGGGAGGCAGTGCAGGTGGAGAGTGGAAGGGCCCAGGACCGAGGTCGCAGACAGTGGACCAGTTGTAGCAGGGGAGAGGGAGAGAGAAAGCAGAAGCAAAGAGGAAGGTTTTGAGGTGCTTCAGTAAAAGCAGATGTTTCTCCTCAAGATAGTGCGCGGTAGAAAACAATATGCCACATAGAACGAACAAGTACAACTGAACCCGTCTTTAAAGCCACTGTATAGTAATGAAATTGCGGTATAAACTCATCAAAAGTTACTTACATTATATTTGCATTTTCCATTGTGTCTCTGTGTAGGGCAGACCCGAAACACCACTCCTTCTTTGCCGACGTTACTTCTTCTAATGAACGTGGCTCATCGTTTCGTTTCTGAAATTTTATTCATTATCTTTTCTTAGTCTTTCAGGATGGTCCCGGCCTGTCAAGGTCAAATCACAATAGAACCTTATATTGGGTCGTGGGCCGTTCCGCCACCCGAGCAAAACATCAAAGCAGCTGACCTTCACTTTGAGCGAGCACACATTTCTAGTTAGCTGCAGTTAGTTTTAGGGACATCTTGTCTGCGTGCCTTTTTTTTTATTGTCCCTATGGGTCGGCCATGTGTTTGTAATACGGAAACATTCTATAATTTTTGTAAAAATGATTTATATTACTGTTTGGTTTAATTGCAATGGGCCTGCAACATGAGGAGACTCGAGAGAACAGACAATCAAATTACAATCATTTAAACCGTGATGTGTATTTCTCAATGAGCTCTGCTTTAGGTGGACATGGAACAGAGGCAATGTTGGGTGGCAATGCAGTTGTCCCCTGCATAGGTTCGTTCACCACTCCATGTATGTGCCTATCGAGGACATCTACGATAAGTCTCTCAATAAACTCATATTGCATATCCTCAAACACTGGTTTGATCACCCATTGTTTACTTCTTTTAGTGAAGGCCTTATTGTAGCGAAGCGTCCCTAAAGTTCCGGTCGTCCTACTTTGTTGATGGCCAACATTATGGTTATGTGCCAAGACCGCTAAAAGAGTCCGATTTATCATGCCTTCCATGCCAAAATGCAATCTTTTGGGCCTGTACTTGAGGCACATATTGTGGAACACCTCCAAATCTCCTGTGTGGCAGAATTCCGTGAGTCCCCTCAAAGCTTTTGTTATAGTTTTATCAAATACAATCTTTTCAATGGCTTTGTGAGTGGGTGATGAAGGAATCAACCACTTCTTCTTCCGTGCCTCCTCTGTGGACAAATGGCCATGTTCACATTTGTGAAAATGTTCATTTGTCGACCATCGATGTACGTTGCTACAGTGCAACATTACTGACCGCCATTTTTCCAGTAGAATTTCCAACGACCCTTCACATGTTTTTGAGCTCCACCAAAGATGGTTGCTGATTGACTTGGACCACTGTGAAATACCTTGCAATTCTTTTTTTTTACCTGCAGCCGACAATTTTTTATTGATTGATTTTGCAAGATGCCAAACGTCAAATTGGTGATTTATATTTTTGTACTCTTCTCTCATTGTCTTGGCAATTGAAACGTGTCTGTCCGTGGCTATCAGGTCGATCACCATTCCCCGCGATTGTAGTTCTTGCAATGATGCTACAAAGCCAACTTTCTCCATGGCCACTGAGGATGTACTTTGTGACACCTGCACGACCACCGAACTCACAATTTTCTTACTTTCCATGTCCTGAAAGTGGTAGGTGCAGTACTTGGCTGAAAATCCTGGGCTGTCGCACTGTCCATCACCGGCTAGCCTGAAGCGTTTGCCCGCGAATGTACTTTCCATTGACATTTTTTCCATTCTCCAAGCTTCGCTGATGGCTGGAAATAGATAATCGGTTTGGTATTTGTAGAACTGACTTTTCGCAATGAAATGGATTCCCACAAACTGAAAGAAATACTGTAACTTTTTAAAACTTGAACCACTAAAAAGTGCGGCCGCTGCACAAAGTAGATTGCCTGCTGGCAGTTGCCCCAGCATGGGTTGTGCAGACCATGCGAACGGATGATATTGTGTACAGGTGGCATGTATTTTAAGGTTAGTGCCTCGAATTGCACGAGTTACATTAATCAATGGCTCCCCACATACTTCCCCACCAACCCAATGCCCACATTTCATCATCATAATAATATCCATCAAACAGCTATCGAATACAATGAATTTGGCCTCTTTCCTTATACTGTCACTCTGCATCCCAGCTGGTTCGGCCTGTAACGTTGAGGACATGTCACTCGCATGAAAGGTACAATCTCTGATATCGTCTTCCGCTATGCTGAGTGATATTGATGGTGTTTCATTGTCGTCCACTTCATTCTCTTCCATTGCAACATCTGTTCCTTGTCCGGAGATGGGAGAAAAAAACAATGTCTTCAACTTTCGCGCGCTCTTATTTTTTGCGGGTGTGGATTCTGTGAATTGATCTCCGACTGCATCCAAACTACCAGGAGGACATTCACTATCAATGGCTGGTGGTGGTATAGCTCCGTTGTCAATCACTTCATATTCTTCCCATTGGCACGATGCATCTCCAGTCTCAAGTCCCTGCCAAAAGGTTTGACAAGCAACATCTCTCGTTCGCTTCACTGTCTGTGTAGATCTAGTTCTTACACCCACTCGCAACTAGAGGACAGATTAGAAAAGGGATGTTCAGTTTAAACACAACTTACAGTATTGAACTATTGACAGTGAAAGACAACATAATATAGTGAACAGGACACTAACCTTCTTTTGCTTTCTTTTCTTTGAAACTTTCTTGCCTCGAACTTCAACATCTGGACGCTGTTGCTCCGACTCGTGTGTGCATGTCTCCACTTCCTCTCGCGCTGCAACGACTATATTTTCATGATAAGCACATCCATCACTCACTGAGGCTCCATCGACTCCCTGAAACATAGAACTTTCATTAGTATGTATAATAATATTGAAAACACAAAATGTACTTGGGGACCAATACCCATACGTACATCTCAATAGCAAAACACGAATGAACGCATTGTGTAGAACATTCAAACGACAATAGTTCACGCATTGTTGATCTAGTTAGATTGAACTGTCAAGATCCATACCTCGGGCTCCGCATAGACTTCCATAGATGATATTATTGAAGATGACGCTTCAGCAACTCCCTGAAACACAGTAATTGCATTAGTATGGTTTTCTATTTTGTTTAAAAGAACATAAACTTTCTGCAGGCGTCAACGGCTCATCTAAATAGACCTGCACAAATGATCAGTTGTCTAAAATAAATAATGGATATCTAAATATGATTCGATTTGCTCCATCGTTGGAAGTGTCACCACCCAGAGATCTGCATCAACTACTAGGGGTGATGTTCTTGTTGAAGAAGCTCCGTCAGCTCCCTGAAACATAGTACTTGCGTTAATAAAGAAGGAAGTATAGCGGATGTAATCACGTCATTTGATCTCGCATGATTGATCTGTCCGTATCCATACCTCGAAATGCATAAGAACATCAAGGGACGCTGTAACTGCGGTGCACACTTCTGCAAGCTGTTGCGCCGACCCGTAACTGCATGCTCCCCCTTCTTCTTGGACTAATGCTCCATCGACTCCCTGAAACATAGGACTTTCATTAGTAATGAACACAATATTGAAAAAAGAAGACACATAGGAGGGCGACGACAGAAGGACATACCAATGGCTAAAAACGAAAGAAACATTGTGTGTAACAATCACGCTACAAGAATGCAAGATCTGATGATCTCCATCGATGGAACTGTCCGGAAACGTACCTCGAGCATCTGAGTGACATCTACGGTTGTCGTCAATGCGTTGGACTCCTCAGCATCTCCCTGAAAGACAGTACTTGCATTATTTTGGATAACAATAATTATAACTGAAAACAAAGACTAGAGGACGAGTACTGTGGTGTACCATTAGGTAAAATAATTACACGATCAATTAAAACTATTGATTTACATGCCTAAAACAAGTCAGTGTCAGAATAGCTAAGTAAGATTACCCGATAGGCGCTTGAAGTGGCTGATGACTGCAATAACGACACGGATGGAGAATCTTCCGCCTTCATATTGAGTGGATACATAAATGGGGAAATTATTGTTAGCTAATGCTACACACTACCGCAATGCCGAGAGATAAATACGTAAACTTGACTCACCAGTGGAGGGATGTGGACGAATAGAGTGGGAATAGCGGTTGAGAGCAATTTTCGCCTCGCTCGCGGTGTTTTCTTCTTTATTAGCAATGATGTGGAGTACATGTCTGGGCTAAAGTGCCTGCTGCAGATGCGGTATCGATCACCCCTCTTGTCCGCAAAGACTTCTAGGACTCTACTTTCTAGCTCAGAGGCTGGATATCCGCAATATCGGACCCATTCTCTTATCTGATCTATTGTCTTAGGGAAAACATGCATTATAGTACCTTCAGATTTGTTATGGGTCTTCGAAGGGCAACCGCCAATGGAACAGGCAGGCATTATGGAAAGTTCTGAAAAGTAAAGATCAACAATTCTCTATGAATACCAATGTGTTAAAACATTAAATGACACATAAAAGGTTCAATGCAAGGTCCGTTTTGGTTCTTGGAACTATACACGTTATTCACATGCGGATAAGTATTTCAATAACTTTCAAAAAATAGAAAAAGTAATTTGACTAAACTCAGAACATGTGACTAGTTCCTTGCATGTACTGTCGAGAACGAAAAGAAAACATGGATGCAATTTGATGACTACTAGCAAATAGATATAAATTAAAAAATTGGGCGCAAAATGATTATGGTACATGGACTTACCTTGACGAACAAACAGTTGGATGCAGGGATCAGAGTAGTTTCTTGTCGTAGAACAGGGACCAGTTCACAGGTTGCAAACTGACGAGTTTGCTCAAAGTGGTCACGGAAGTTCACAGAGACGAAGAGCAGATAACCAGCACCTTCACGGGTTGACTAGCAAAGCGCAAAGAAGTTCTCATTAGAAATATGAAGTGGGTTATAAAGAATTCGAAACAGGGGTGTGTTTGTGAATGAATGACGTGTATATGTCGTGGCATTATGCGGTTTGCAGGGGGCCGTCCAGCGTGTGGGGGGATGCTTGGCAGGAGACACGGGGTCTGGAGGTAGACATGGGAACAACAACCCATGCTCTATAGACCACTTTGAAGTGTACATGTTCTTTGGCACCTCTTGGCCTTTATCGCTCCCTGACAGCTCCACTTGCCAGCAGCGCAAGTACCCTGGTGCGAACTGCCTTTGATAGGGCGGGGGGTGGATCGGGGCGGTGGTCGTGCAGACAAGACACAGGAAGACTTGTGAATGGAGACACACTTATGTGGATTGCAGGGGGGCGTCCATCGTGAGGGGGATGCTTGGCAGGAGACACGGGGTCTGGAGGTAGACATGGGAACAACAACCCATGCTCTATAGACCACTTTGAAGTGTACATGTTCTTTGGCACCTCTTGGCCTTTATCGCTCCCTGACAGCTCCACTTGCCAGCGCAAGTACCCCGGTGCGAACTGCCTTTGATAGGGCGGGGGGTGGATTGGGGCGGTGGTCGTGCAGACAAGACCCGTTTGCCGCAGGGCCTCACCAAGGAGAGGCCATCTAACTGAATGTAAGAGGATGGCTGCAGGATCTACTACATGGAAGGCAGGGGGGTGAGTTTATAAATACCTCACCCTCCCAGGAGAATATATGGCGGTCATCTCTGTACCCGGTGCCCAAAAAGAGGATTTATTATGATCAACCATATTTATTATTTACCTATAACCATGTTTTGTATCAATAAAATCCAACAGCTTTTTATTGCCAACGCTTGATGCCAACCCACAAAATAATATATGTATGACTGCTGCATATATGGGTTCAACGGTTATGTGGATTGAAGGTGTGCGGCCAGCGTGAGGGAGGATGCTGGCCGGAGACATGTGGTGTGACAAGACAAGGCACTGGAAGGCTATTCAACGGAGACACACTAGATTCATTTAAAAAATCAAAACAACCATTGTTAAAATATATGTTGGGCTTTATTTTAGATTTTAATTAAACATAAATAATAAACATTACACATTGTAAAGTTGAGGTTGCAGCACATCGAGGGAAAATCCGCGGTATTGTCCACTGTCACTGGGGAAATGTTGTCTAATGGCAAGTACCGCACAGGCAGGTATTACTCTCCGAACGCGGTGTCCGAGCCTCCCGTGAAGCCACCAAGTGAAGCAACGATAGGCCACCAGCCTGTACCACCTGTGAAAAAAAAAGATGCAAACTGTATTAAACTGACCAAACTTTCTTATCAATGTCGATTCAGGTAACACATGTCATTTTTCTTAGAAAAAAATTATATCTAGAAAATGCACTATATGGAACCAATTAACATGCGTTCGAATGATATGTAAATGTAATTTTATATGTGGGAGACGACCATGAAATAGTGGTGGCATCACTGACATCACAAACAGAGTATACTTACTCGTTACTCGGATTACGCGGACGAACAGTGCCACGAAGTTCGTGCATAAGCACCATCATCATCCTCAACACTGTCCGTGAGAGGCAGGCTTCCCTGAACTCTGGCAGCTCGGTGATGCATTGCAGACTTTGCTCGCCTTCCTGCAGACTTTGCTCGCTTTCCGAAATGTAGGCCAAGCACCCGGAATTTTCACGGCAGCAGCAGTTCTCCTCCTCAGTTGGCATTAGCTCGCACCGATTGCACGTGCACCAGGTGGAGACGCCGTCCATGCGACATGGTCCAGGCTCTTCATCCGTTGACTGGTCCTCCCAACTGCCGTCCGAATCCCCATCGTTTTCGCGTGCTTGCCTTTCCAGTAGTTCCTCCTCGGTGTACTCGGGCTCGTACATATACGGCATTATTGTGGCCATTGTGCGGTAAAGATAGTAAAATAATTTACAGAGATGGTACAGGTGTTCACACGGGCTACAAGCGGCGAAGGTAGCTGACCAGAGCACTGAAACGAGTCACAGAATACTCAAAGTAACACAGAGAGAGTAATGGAATCGAAAATCTGCTGCTGTATGTTGTGAAACGGTCTGTTTATACTTATTGGGGAAAGAGGCGTCCTGCCATTTCCATGGCAACACGTCAATAGCTGAGGCGCAGCGATTGTTGACACGAGACGTGCTTGAAATGGGCAGTACGCGTCTGCTGATGTCAGGCTCAGGGGCGGGGGATTTGATTTAGTGCCGCAAAGGCAGGTGAGCCAGGTCGATGCGGCGAAATGATAGGATTATCACAAAATGGAGGCTGATTTCGAGTGCGATAATGGGCGAAAAGTCGGGTAAGGTCCATAGGAAAGTTTCCTACGATCTACCGATTTATGCTTACAAACACATGGCCGACCCGTAGGGACAATAAAAAAAAAGTCCCGGAACTATCCTTTAAGGGTCCAGGGACGGTTGGACTTGGTGATTGCGCGTAGACCTAATTCCAAACATTCTAACAAGCAGCAGCCTGGGAAGAAATACCAAACAGAAATCACTGCCAACATCTCTGTTAAGACAGAGAGGAGCATGTACAGTTCAATTCCCCAAATCAGTGTGGGTGGGGAGGGAAGGAGGGTGTGCGTGTGTAGGCACATATATGTGTATTGGAGAGAAGGCGTGGCGAGGAGGTGAGCAGGGTGTGTGCTTTGGGAAGTGCCTATGGATAAACTATAAGAATTCATCATAGGTAGTGAAGACCTGGAGGGCTGAGGCAGTCAGTCAGAAATTAGTGACTGGCCAACAGGCAACTACCTTCTCAGACCTCGCAGGATTTGGGCAGGTTATCATGTCAGGCTTCCTGGTGCTTGATTACCTCTATTCCAACCCTATTGGCTTCTCTGGGATAGTCTTATCCCTCATTTGGCTTATGGGGCAGAGGAAAAAGTCAGGAAATGGAGTTCACATCCCTCACATGTACCCTCAACTTCCGTCCTAAATGAACAGACAGAAACCATGTATACATTGCTGTGTGAGCTTCAAGGAAGATTCGAAGTTCACGTTCCACCTAAGGCAACTTGTAGCACGCAAGGGATGGCAATAAGTGTAATTCACAATGGCAATTGCACATTGCAGCATCAATTTTGTTCTTTGCAAACTACTTTAAGCAGCACTGTTTTGGTATATGCATCATCATTCCATACGTTTCGAAACTGCTTTTTATTAAAGTGCTCTTTTGGGGCTTGTATGGCTTCAATAATGATGATATGTTCATTAAAATGGAGAGAAATAAATGAAACGTGAAAACATTGGAAATATTGCTTACATTTTTTTCTGTCGAATGAACAACTATTTAGCTTCGTATTCGGCTTCTGCCGAGTACTTGACAAACTATGATTTTTTACTATTGCTTTCCCATTTCTAAAGTATTTTCAAAGTTTGCAAATAATATACCACAAAGAAACACATTACATTCATATACAATTCTGTTTCATCACTTTTATCACAGTTGAGATTATGCCCCATCCACATGTTTCTGTCATTTTAGGAAGTTGTTGGACATGTGTCAGGATGTAAACTTAGATATTTTTAAAAACGTTCATTTAATTCATGGTCCGAATACATGAACTGAACCCTGACTAGGGCTCTTCAGAATAAACAGCTCAATCAGAAAGAATGTGCAATATAAAATCCTACCAGGTACAATCAAAGAACAATGAATTAATTGGATCTAGCTTGTTACTGTCCTCATAGTGAACTTTCCTCATATTCCCTTGGATTTTTTAAAAACAATGTGTCCATTATAGGCAACAAATGCCATTTGGGTCTTTCTTTTCTACTTGAATAAAAACATAAAACCGGCAAAGTAATTATTTTTTATTTCTGCAGTGTGGTGAGTATTTGCTATCATAATCCCTATGTTAATTAATGAAGTGAACTCAAATTAAGGGCCATGCGATGGGAACAGGCTAGATTTTTTTTTTTCTCATCGTATGCAAGGCAGGCGTCTTATTGGTTGGCATCCTAGACTACATACCAGTTGTGACGGACCAAAAGAACAGGAGACACAAAAGCATGGCAATGAGTGGGTGTATTGCTATCAGGATGAGGCTGGGGTAAAGACCTATGGCACACGTCTGCAAACTTTGGCTCACTAGATGTTTTGGTCTACACTTCCCATCATCCCTAAATAGCACGGTCAACGTGAGGGATAGTTGGAATCTTAGTCCAGAAACATCTTGAAGACTGCACATTTGAAAACCCTGCCCTATGGGGTTTAGGCTTTTACCTGCAACTTAAATGTGCTCCTGACCTGGCATGTTCCAAGCAAAAGGTGTTAAAATGGGTTAGGCTGTAGGGACCAACTATTGAGTTTACTAAGCTTGCAGATCTCTCACTTGATCAGTGATGTTCCCTTATTCATGAGGAATAACACCAAATAAATAGGACTCTCGACAGTTCTACTCTGATGACATGGGGAACGGGGATCAATGCGGATGGGGTGTAGAAGTTAATCTATAACAGAAAAGGGTGTGCCTACCTTAGAATGACCTAAGCCAAATGTGTCATGAGGAGTTATACATGTATAAGGCGTCAGTGTGCTCTCCCTAATAGTGATACTGGTCTCCCTCTGAATATCTTCCCTAAATACAGTCTCAACAATATAGCGCCTACCATGCTTCTTTGAACTAATGGCAATGATTGGGATATAGTGCCGTGTTTGCTTCTTGCTGTGATCACAGTCAACATGATATAGAGCCAAGCTCATTTCTTTGCCCCAATCAATCACAGGGATATAGTTCCCAGATGTCTATTTGTAATCCATCCAGGGGGATAGTGCCTGGCTCAAATCTTCCTGCTCAAAGGTGTATGGTGCATAGTTCATCCTCCAGGGATACAGTGAGCTGCTCATTCTCCAGTGATATAGTGCCTGACTCACTGTGCAGATGCACTGTGCCCAGCGTACATATTAGGGATGTAGTACCCAGCAGACTGCCTATGAATATAGTGTGCAGCTCATTGTGAATGGATATAGTGCCTAGATAACTCTGAGATATAGTGCCCAGGTATCTTTTCAGGGATATAGTGCCCAGCTATTGTCCAGCACTCTCATGCCTTTAAAGAGTTTAAGGAGTTCCAGCTTCATGTACCTTTCAATTCTCACAGAATCAAGTTTGTTTGTCAGACTTCCCTGCCTTTCCAGGATCCTCCGGCTCCGTAGCCGGGTAAAATTGAGCCTGAACTGTGTTCATTCTCCACTCCCCTGAGGTCTGGATGCTTTGTCCTCCATCCCGGGCACTCCTTGATTCCATACTGACTGCTTCTTTCCCGTCCTGGTCTGTTCACAGCCTACTATAGGCCTCCACCACCAGCCGGGACCACTTCCCCTGTGGCCCAGCATTGGTTAGCTTGCAGTCGCCTATGTGTGGAGCCTCTGGATAGGCCCTGTGCCCTAATACTTTACTTTGCCCCATCTGTTGCAAGTACACTGATTCCTTAGGCTTCTGAAGCCTTGGCAGCCACCTTTAGTCCCAGCGGAAGTGCCACCTTCCCCGCTTAGCTTGGGAGGATAGCTCAGGGGCAAAATGGTCGCCTTGGAAGCAAGACGATGCAGAGCAACACAGGTTCGATCCCCGGGTTCGCGCTTAGAAACCTCTGGGTATTAAGCGCGTTATAAATAACCAGTCTTAAAAACAAACATCATACTCCAGCTTTTCACAGACTCTGGCAGCACTGATGTAGTCTAAGCTGCAGATCTCCCCCTGCTGGCTGGTGTCAGCAGGGATGACTACTGACAGATGGGAACCCAGGGAGTACTTTTGGATGTCACACAGTTCTCTTTGCAAGTTCGCCGTGTGGGATATGTTCTGTATTTCTTCACTTGCTGCATTAAAGCATTTCCCACAGGGGTCTTCCCTGTACAGCTATGGGTTGGAGTTCTTCTGCCGAATGACATATGGGAACCCACGGGCAGGGTTGCTCATAATCTCAGTACTCATGCCCGGCCTAGGTGTCTGGATGATCTACCATTGGAGACATCCTCCGGGGAATGGGTCCCCCTTCGCTCATCTTCTGCTGGGGCATAGGTTCCGTGGGAGCAAATCCTCAGAGGACAGTTCACCCAGGTCGGAGAGGTTGCATAGATAAGAAGTGGGGCTCTGCTACTCCCACCCTGGAATGCCTCCATGTAGCTCATAGCTATGGCATCAATGCCCTGGCAGGCTATCTTTAGTGTGGCTCAAACCGCTCCATGCCTTGGAGCTGAGCCATCACACCAGGCCCAAAGTTGGCGTGTGTTCTATGGTTGTTAGAGGGTGTCTTCAGGCATGTGTACATAATGGATTTTTAGTTTAATATATACCCCTGTAGTCTTTGAGAAGCAAGTTCCAGATAACTTGCATGGATCAGCTTCCCAGGGACTTAGTGAGAGGCTTTGGGGGAATGCGGCATTGGAAGAAAGCACTGTGTTTCATAAGCAACTTAGAAACTGTTCAACACAACCTCCTGATGTGTCCATATTTAATCAACATTCCTCCGCATAAGTTATCAGAACTTCCTTTTTTGTTAACGGACCTCAGGACAGTGTTCGGGACCATTTAATAATGTTGAGCATGTGTCAGGACGTGTCAGCTATATTAGCACTACACAAATGTTTACAGAGAGAAATTGTAGCTGATATATTTATGTGTTGCTGATATCTGTGATGTTAAATTGTGATCTGCATTTGTAAACGACATTTTTTTAACTGATAATCTTAATTTATTGTAATTTCCTTTGGAATGGCGATGCGTCTATCTGTAATTTTGTATACTATCGAACAATAACGGTACAGAAGTTTAGGTCCTTTACTCTTAGAAATGAATTTCACAAATGCCTGCCCTCTACAAGAACGAAGCTTCACTAACCAGTCCTATTGAAAGGCAACATCTCCCAGCATGGGCTTGTAGCTTGTTTGGGCTTCCTTGATCGCCTAGTGTGAATTATATGGACACACAATAAATACCTGAACAGCGTTAGTCGGTACTTCTTTCTTTTCTAAATGGGGGATACCAGCACCTCTCAGAATCTCTAGGAATAGCGGCTCCAATCAATTCACAGGTCTGCAACCTTTGGCTCTCCACATGTTTTGGACTAAAGCTAACAATCAGACCAAACCTGCATGGTAAACAGTGCGGGATCATGGGAACTGTAGTCCAAAATCTCAGGAAATCCACAGATTGCACACCCCAAGCTTTTCCCTCAACAGCAGAAATCTAAAGCTGCCTAGAACATCTGTGCACCTAAGCACTGATCTATGCAGAATGAATGGAGCATGCGAGGCGCCCTACTGTCCATGTCCTCCTCTAACTGAACTGGCTAGTGGAATGAGACTTTGCTATTGAGGGTAATGTCTATGAATCCCTTAGCACCTGCTAAAATCCAGGATACACCCTGGGGTGAGAGGTGAAGGGCTACATGATGGTAAGTAGAATTCAGCACACTGCCTTAGAAGCACAAGTATAAGAACATGCAATGTCTTTTTTTCTTAATCTGCCTTTGAAACATGTTTACTTTCTGTGCATTAACACAATGACATTGCTTCTGTCCACAGACACACCTTCCCTATTCTGGGTCACACGCCCTCCCAAAGGATTGACGAGCATGGAAAGGTATGTGTGGTGCTTACATGGCAACGACAATGCTGATATCACGTCAAGGTAACCTAAATATCCCCCGATCACTCATAGGATGAAATGGAGTAGTTCAGTGCTTCATGCAGTAGAAGGGTGCAACGTTACGCCGAAGACTACGCTGTCTCGAACGCCATCTCCACGTCACCAGTATACGATTTTTACTTTATGAGCTTAAGCTTTACACCAAAGTCCAAAGTCTAACACCTTCCCTTTTAATAACAGTAAAAGACTAAAATAAAATGTGTCTGTGTTAAAAAGAGGAGTAGCCTGCATAGTACTGCCATATATCTCCACGAGCATTCATTTGTAAGTGGAGTAGAGTGCAGGGCTATCATGCATAATGCTCCATAGAGCCCCACGCTACCAGGGACAGTTGAAAGGCAACGCAATACTGGGTAACCACCGATAGGGGAACCAACAGGGAGCACCAAAGGGTCCCAACATTGACTCTTCTGGTAGCAAAGGTGGCCTACTCGCCATAGGGGATCCAAGATGCCATTTGGCCAATGGAGGCACTCATCCAAGCACTGCAGCTTCCCCCAGATTGCAGCTGGCACCTTTATTTGTACCCAGCCCGGTTCCCTCCATTTTGCCACCTCTCACTTGCTAACAGCCTGCACATCCAAGCACAGGTGATTGGGCTGCTCTCAGTCTGGGATTGCACAGCTGATCAGTTTACAAACTAGAGACTTAAGATCTCTTGGCACAGCAGCCCAGAGGTGCTCAGTCCACGATGCAAGCTGGCTAAATCATGTCGCTCACTCCCTTCCTGCTGCCCCAACTGATCTTACTTCCCGGGGGGCTGGGGGTCGGGAGTGTGGGGGAGGATTGACAATCCTCCCCCACCCTCCCCCCGTACGTTGCCTACCCCTTGATAAGTGGCATGATCACAGTGATTTAAACTTCATTCCACCAAAGGGGCTTTAGAGATTTGAAAATGAAGTAACCCCTGCAGAGAGGGCTGCTAAGGATTTCTGAAAACATTACTGGTGAAAAAGCCCAAAACGGAGATTTGTTTTCAAACACTCTGGGTGGTCATGACCGAGAAACCCTTTTCCTCATGCCAACCCTGGCTCTCTCTTTGATGCCCTGGAAGTGATTTTGAGACCTCCCCTCCAGCTCAGAGGGTCACAGGGACAGCACCAGGGAGAGAAAGCCAGCAAGTATTGCTTTCATTTCATCAATCTCCTGGTAAATGTAAGAAGGTAGCTGATCTCTAATCATGCAATGTGTTTCCTACTGAGCGAACATCTCTTGACTGAGTTGAATTGAGAGACTGTTGCCAATGTCCTCTCTCCTGGCACTGCATTTACTTTTGCGCCGTTGTCTGTAGAGACCAATATACGTTTTGAAACGCACTCTGTTTGTTTCACACTATAGTTGTATGTACTTTGTTTTGCAATCCTTTGATTATTCTTGATATCGATTTAATCCGCAATACTCCACGCCCTCTCTAGCAGGCGGAGGTGTACGGGCCGCCTCTGCAGAACCCACACTACGGCGGCCCCTTTGCAACCAAAGAAGAACGGACAGGGGTAGGACACGCCCCCCCTGCAGATTCTCCACTCGAAAGAGAGCTCTTCCTTGGTGAGCCCACTTTTCATTATCATTGCCAAAAAAAGCCACACTTGATTTCTTCCTGGATTCACAAGTTATGCAATAATATTAATAGCTGCGTGGCAAAGTCTTGACTAATTGGCAGTTGCATGCAGGTATACTTGATCATTTTTGGCAAATTGGTAGACAAATAAAAGTAAACTTGGGCAAAGTGTTACGAAGGTTCCATTACAAATTATTTCAAGCTAGGACTTGACGGTGAAAGACAAAGGACATCAAAATCCAGTGAAATGCATTTTCTGTGTACAATACATTCGATCAACCAGATGTGTATTAGCCAATATATGCTGCATTGGTGCGCTAGGAGGTACTCTGTTCACAATCTAGGTCAGCCCGCCTTTGCTACAACACTAAGTGGGGCATAATATCTATAAAACAAAGAGAATTTTGTCAAAAGATGCAATCAAAAAATTGAAATCTACCACATGCATAAGAAGCCCACAACCCCTGCATACACCTGTAGTTTGGTGGTACAGGAAAAACAGCAGTAACGAGGTGGTAATTCAGTTACCACAATTTAATTTAAATTTCTTTACAAATGTATATCACATCATCTAAATCTTATCAAAGTGACATTACACATTTACCTTTACAATCACAATTTCATCTGCATTTCATATATTCATTAACATTACCCATTATCCTTTCGTGTGTCTATTAATCTCAAGTCATACTTTCACCATGACATTACATAATTCCTATCTGGGCAGCAACATCCCCATTGTCCAGTACATATTTGCATCTCTGTATTATATATATATATATATATATCATGTAAACATAACACCTAATATTTACGGCGCATAAAATCAATAATATACTAAAACATACAGGGGGTCATTATGAGTTGGGCGGTAAGGGATACCGGGCACCGGTAAGGAGACCGATGCCGGTAATCCCTTACTGCCCAATTCTGAGGTCCCTTAGCAGGAACCGTAAAGGACGTGTGGTCTGACCATATGTCCTTTACGGGTCCCGCTAAGGGACCAGGGCGCTAATAACGGGCCGTTATTAACGCCTTCCCCATTCCCATTGAGCCCTCTGGGGGCTCAAATGGGAATGGGGAATGGTTGGTTGAATGGGGATTTACCAGGTCCTCCAGGGTCGGAATGACCGGTAAGTCCCCATTCAACCAGACTGTTGCCGGACACGGTATTGGAGGCAGCCATGGCGCAAATGGCGCCATGGCTACCTCCAATCTCGGAATGAGGGCCACAGTCTGATTAAAATCATTATTCACCTGTGTTAATCTCTCTTTACCATTATCTATATCAACTAAATGGGTGTTCATTTAGATATACAATTGTGGTGTTCAGTCTTTCATTGAACTTTTCTTTAATAAGGGACCACAGTTGGTTCAACGCAATGTGCACCCCCTGACACTGAATTCAAGCAGTATGCTCAGAATGTGTCCGTTTTAATCGTGTCATCATCATGTACCAATTGTCCCAATATCGTCATATATTCAGGTCCTAACGCTGAACACTCTGTGAATATATATCGGGGGTCTCTAACATGTTCGGATTCAGACATACGCTACAGAATCTTTCATTGTTTGGTAGCTTTACTCGTGCACCAGTCAGTGCTAATAATGGTAACTGGTTAGTCTTAAGCGAAGGTTTCTCACCGCTTGGTTTGGACATTTCCTTAGATAGAGCTATGTCTGCATATACTTGTGTGACACGCCGCTTACATATCTGTATGAAGGGAGTGTCTCAAGATGTACATAATTGCCAACCCAGCTCCACCTTTTAACTTTACTCATCAATATCCGTTTCAAGGTCACATATGATGTTTTCCTTGTAAAGTCAGGTGACCATCCCAACATTTTGTATGACGTCTCCATCAGTTGCTCAAAACCATCATTAGCGCTTGTTCTATTCTCCAATAGGCGCAAAAGTTGAAATTGTGGAGCAGAATGTGCTTTTATATGTAACAGCCCCCGCCTCTTCAACACTTCACCTTTTCAGGGACATTAACCCCAACTCGAGTCGTATGCATTGCACAGGCACAGATTGGCTAAACTTCAGAATATTTCTCCAAAAACGGCCTTCCAATGTATTTAACCATACCAGGTATCTCATTATAATATAATATATTATAATATAGTATAATATAGTTGTACAGAAACATTGCTTGTATAATATAATGATACCTTTCAACGTAAAAGCCGCACGCAATTTCTCTAGCGAATTTTACAATCAGTTGGGTAAGTCTTAATGCTTTACTTTTCATGGCTTCTATGATGTCTTTCTAGCTCGCACTACTACTTATATCTAGGCCAAGGTAATGGTAAGTTTCAACATATTCAAATTTACCCAATTCTGTGTTAAATTCAGGGCATTTCACCTTTTTTGCTGAAATAGACATTATTTTGGTTTGCCATATTTATTTTAAGCTTGTTCTCTGAGTATTTATGCAATTCAGAGAACATATTCTTAGCACCCAAATAAGTGTAATTCAGCAAAAAGAAGACATGGGGCCTCATTATAAGTTTGCCGGTCTGGTAACAACGATACCGGTAAGCTTGCCGGTACTGTTGTTACCGTACCGGCAAACTATGAGTTCTGCTCGCTGGTGCCTTCCCGCCCGCCTTGTCTGACCTGGTGGGCGTACTTGCACACACGAGCAGAGCATGTCGGATGCACCAGCAACATTTTTAATGGTGCCGGTGCATCCAACCTCCCCATTCCCATTGAGCCTTATGGGGCACAAATGGGAATGGGGAGCATTTTTTTCTGGCACCCGCGAATGGGCAATCACTGGGTCCGGCGGGCTGTAATGACCCGGTAATTGCCCATTCGCGGGTGCCAGAAAAAATGACAAGTTTGGCGGCAGCCTGCCGGTTTTACCAGCAAGGCTACCGTGAGGCCCATGGTACAGATAACCCTCCCTGTTTTTGGTTACCGTGAGGCCCATGGTACGGGTAACCCTCCCCGTTTAGGACAACATCCAATACTTGGTAATAACCAATCCGGCAGGTCAGCCACATACAGATTGTATAGCAACACTGCCATTGTACAGCCTTGTCGCACTCCTTTATTTATTCAAATAGGTATAGTCGTGTTCCCTTCATCAGTTAGACGGACCGGTGCTTGAGAACCCTCATGCATACACATTAGAATATTAATGAACCATGGGGGACACCCCCAATTCATAAGCTTTTCCCAGAGCCGCTGGCGATCTACTCCATCAAAAGTGGCTGACAAATCTATACAAATTAAATACAAAGTTAGTCCAGCCGTGTCTCGCCTTTCTTCTATGATTGAATCGAGTATTCTCAAATTGTGCGTGGTGCCAGCCCTAGCTCTAATCCCAGTTTGGGTGAATTGTAAAATGCTGTTATTGTCTACCCATGTTTGCAACCCATCACGAATAAAAGAAGAAAACATGTGCCCGTAACGTCTAAGAGGGAAAGTAATCTATCGTTCTCTGGAAGGCTATGTTCACCCCTTTTATACACCGACAATACAATCGCCTGATGCCATGAATCCGGTATTTTCTGGGTTTGACACACCCTATGGAATAATACACACAGTATCCTTTCCCAAAGGTCTGGCTTTTGTTTTAAAATAATGTTTGCCAGACCGTTGAGACCAGGAGCACGAGAGTTACCACTATGTTACTGCTGCATTACCGCACCGTCATACAACAACTTTGGTGTTAAGGTGGAGGATTTCCCTCAACCAGAATGCTTGAGATAAATCCTTCACCATACTGTGAAAAAACAGCAAAATCGACAGAATTACCACCGGCGGAATAAATTCCATGGACCAAATACCTATGGACTTAAAAAAAAATTGTGAATTACACCACTTGCAATACTGCAGTACATTTGCAGGACAAAGTGGCAGTAATGCCGTTTGGCAGCATTTCCACAGATTTTCTCATGAAGCCCCCTGTCCATTAACAGTTGTTTTTTCAACATAATGGACTTGGTGGAAGGAGAGCCTAACATAATGATCTTTTAAGAGTCCTGCTGCTGGGACAATCGGTGCACCTACCCTACTAGGGAGCTGCCTGCTGAGGATCCAGTGATTCGGGTCATTTGAAGGCTGGTGCGAGTAGAGCGTCTGCCACCTGAGGGAGGTTTAAGCGCTGCTGGATGGAGGTGTGTCTGAGCTCAGGTCTACAGTGCTTTAGAAGCGCCCTAAGGATACTGCAGGAATTGGCACTAGTGGGCCTCTGAAAAGCCATGTGAAATCCTGGAGCTATTCATCCGTGGGGGCCTCCCTGCACCTTTTCACATTTCTGCTGAGAATGGAAGGGGCTAAAACAAAATTCACATGTGTTCTGTTTCTCCTCACTCAGGGTTCAGACCCATTGGGAAAACCAGAATCAGTACCCGTGACATGACCACAACATGGTGTTGCTGAGATGGCTAACATTAGTCCTACGGACGTGGTTGATCCTGATTTTTTATTTTAATTTAATTTAATTTTTATTTGGTTAACAGATAACCTTTAACAAACACAATGAAAAAAGATACATACAATAATTAATTTAAAATAAAATAAAATCTACGTTAAAACAAGAGAAAGTTAACTTTACAGTCAAAAAACAGAAAATAGACTACACTAACAGCATAGTCCAAATTTCAATTATGTCAGAACATTTGTCCTTTCACATATTTCAATTATGTCAGAACATTTGTCCTTTCACATACGTCTAAAACGTCATTTAAAAAATGAATTGCACCAGTCATCCATTTTTATGGCCAAAGTTCATAATCAACTGCCATACTCTACCAGCATCAACCTGAGCATAAAGTTGGATTGAGTGGCCAAAGTGTGACATTTGTTTCACCTCTAATGATTTACATTGTGGCAATACATTGCATAGCGTCTCCACCCACTCGGAGTTCGAGAAGAATCTACATACTCTCAACTCTCTAGGAACTTTACTGCGTGCCCAAATTTAGTCTTACTCTCATCACCCTTGTCCACCACGATGCACTGGAAGATCTATGCAGATATTCTGGGCATATTCCAACTGGTCTGGCATCAATCAGCAAGTCAGCGTACAAATGGAGGGTTCCAACTTTGTTCATTGTGTCGATCCAGTCCCATCTCCTTTTCATTTCTGTTGAGTTGTGGGATAATATACTCTTTGAGATGTCATGCTTTTTGCAGAGCAAATCACACTCTGTTTCCCAGTTTTGTAAGGTAGTCCAGAATTTGTTGAGCTACAGTTGGTTTAGTAGCCACCAAAGTGACCCCTACTTAGCATAATTATAAGTAATATTTTTCATCAATGAGAGGTACTTCAGATATATTTTATGGAGGTCAGCCCTAACTCGTAACGGATTTCTGCCACCGGAACACCATTTGGTAAGTGCAAGACCTTCCTCCAGAAGAGTACCTCCAAAGCATCACAATCCATCAAAGGTGGGAGGCCCCAATTCTCGCCCTCATAGTTTATTGGAGAAGGAAAGCGAAAGAGTATTTTGCATTATATTTCATGTTGTAGTCCACGTAGTCTTACTGTACCTCATATCTCTCTCTGCAGAGCACAGGTTTTCCAAGAGGTGGTAACCAGACTGACAGATTGGGGCAATATAGCTTTCACTTCTAGCTTCTGCTGATGAGAGCCTGTCAGATCAATATTATGCAGTCCCTCACATGTTTCCTCTAGCTGGCTACTAACCTAGGTACATTCCTAAACGCTGTCCTTACAGGAAAAAGTGTGGCAATGTGCTAAAGGCCATCTGGGAAGCAAAAGACTAACTTGCATGTAAGGTTGATCCAATTGTTGGACGGATAAGCATGTAAGCATACCTTTTGCTGCATCGTTGTCATCTTTCTTATATTGAGATGCAACTTCTAGACAAATGCATAGACAGGCACTATGTATTTATCTGGAATTTGTCTTAAGAATACAGATAGTGGGGGCGTGGCCTGGAGCACCAGTGATGTGGCTGCTCCCTTAATGGCCTCCGTCTGAGTCCCGTGGCATCTACTGAAAAGCAGCCTTCGTAGCGAGCATCCGACAAAGATTTTCGGCTCACCATGCGCATAAGACTTTAAGGCACTCGTGGGAGCCCTCTGCGCCAGCTGATAACTGGGGAAGCCGTGGATACAGCCCGATCAATGTTCCCCCAGCGACCCGAGATCCCACACCTAAAATGGCCACTGGGAGTTACGATCCCGGCTCTACGGAGTAAATTGCGGGCGAAGCGCCTCTGCGACTGCGGGGCTCCCAGATGGTGAACGGAGTGAGAGGAAAGCCGAACAATCGACCTTTGATGAGCCGGAGGATATCTGTTGCTAGATCACGAGGATCGTTGCCCTCCCTCCCCCACCCCAAGCTCCGGGTGGTGCCATTACAGCGGTTCGGATGACGGCGCCCGCCTGCTGCTGGTGAGCTGACAGGTAGAGCAGGCGGAGAAGATCTGAAAGAGGCAATTTCGACGCAACCCCTGTGGGGAACCCGGCTCTTCATTGGAGAGGGGCTGCGGGGCGGCTCCGGTGCAGCGAAGACCCTACGAGACGCAGTGCTTATCCCATGTGGGAGACGGGTGGAGAATCTGCACCCACACCGGTCTCGCGACCCCAGCAGGAAGCCCGACCCCAGCAGGAAGCCCAGCGACACCGATCCCGCCGAAGAAGAGTCACGCCAGCAGCCAGGTAGGCGCCCCAGGGCGTAACATAGCCTGTGCCTGCTGCAGCCCCCCCTGTTCCTGTTGGTGGGGGAGCGCTGCCCTGTAGTGCCCCATCCTAAGCATTTCCCGGCCCGGATAGACCGGGGCCCGGGGAGTGGTTCCAGGAGGCCCCCTGAGGCTGGTCTCTTGATGGGCCCTGGCGATCTCTGAACCCGCTGCGGGCCCCTCCCCCTCCTGGAGCCCGCTGCTGAGGAAGCGACTGGATGAGGTCGCCCCAGTAATTTAAGCCCCAGAAGGCCCAGCGCAATCCATCAACACTGAATTGATTACCCTGAACTGCACCTTCAAACTTACCACTCATCGCTTGACCCGATCATCCGACCCAACGACTTCCTGAGGCGCCCCGGCCCACTTTTTCTTCCAGCAGGTTTCCACACGCCAGGAATCTCAGCCCTAGTAGCCCCCAAAGCTTCCCCATCCTTGCAGAATCCACCCTAACAACTTGAACAATCTTACCCGGTGAGCCCCTGCTCTTTACCATCGCACTTCTGCCCTACACGGAGTGTAGGATCGCCACCTAAAGGAGTACCCTCAGACTAACCTGGGGCGGCCCCCGGTCCGGTCTCCCTAGATTGGGCTCTGAGACTACCGCAATGATGAAAGCTGTGAAGGGTACCAAACACTCAGAAATTTCCACAATGCTCTTAGCAACAGACAAGACCAAGAAATCAGACCCCCCCCGAGGCTCACCCCTCAGAAGCCCTCGGAGGAATAGGGAACGCTGGCGACAAAGGGAGATATCCAGGCCTTTATGCTTGAGATTAAAGAAGAATTTAGGCCTTGCATCGCCAAATTTACCACAAAACTTGAACATACAGACCAACGGGTGACAGAGGCGGAGCAGAGACTTAGTGAGGTGGAAGATATGACTCAGAGCCATGATGCAACCATAATAGAGATGCAACAAGCGATTCGGACCCTCCAGAGCAGTAATGAGCTACTGGAATTTAAGCAAGAGGATTTGGAAAATAGTGCCCGAAGAATTAATCTACACATCCGCCCGGTCCCCTCGTCCATTCTGGACAAAGATCTCACAGAATACATTGGGAATTTTTTTCAATCCCTACTTCCACACTTAGACCAGACCCAACTGATCCTAGACTGGACCCATAGGCTCCACCCAAGACGGGGAGTCCCCTCGGATCCCCCTCCTGATGTGATAACTCGGGTCCACTTCTACTCTACTAAGGAAGCTCTGGCAGCGATCAGTCGCACCAAGGACGAATTATCCTTCATGAGCACCCCGCTGCAGATCTACCAGGATCTCTCCCTGGTGACTCTACAAAAGAGAAGAGCGCTTAAGCCCCTCACCCAATTTCTTCAGAATCAGAAGATCCGGTACAGGTGGCTGTTCCCGATGGCCCTTCAATTCACCTACCAAGGAACCCAGCGATCGATCAGTCACCTGGAAGATGCTGAGCCTATCCTCCACCCGGCTTCCCCGAGATCCTCGCCTTCCCGCAGCCCGACCTCTACTCCGGATAACCCGACTCAGCCTCTCCGGAAGCAAGCTCATCAGACCTGGTCGAAGGCACAGAAGCGCCGAAAATGAAACCGCCTTACTAGAACCTCGGTTCTGAGGTCTCTCCCCGCTACGATATGCAGTTAACAAAATTGTCGCGGGACCCTCGCGGTCCATACCCCCTCTCCAAGGCGTATTCCACATCTTTATCCTTGAAGACAAATCCAGTACTGGATGACTCCCCTGGCCCGGTTGGCCCCTGAGACTAAGTTGGCCAAGTTGGCCAGAAGACTCGCGGGAATGAAAACCCCGGCCTCCCCTAAAAAGTTAAGTTTGACCTCCCGTTGGAGGGAACATGAAAAACGATCACTGGAGAGCGATAGCAAAATCGAACTCATAGATGATGCCTAACTCCCTCCATTCCTCCCCCTTAAATCCGCCCCACCCACCTGACGAAGAACAGGATCCCCCTCAGCCACACCGGAAACTGAGATTTCTGTTGATCAACGTCAGTGGCCTGAACGCGCCACAGAAAAGAAAATCTATTCTACAACGTATCCAGAACGAGGAGGCCTCAGTGGTATTCCTCCAGGAAACCCACCTGATCCCAGCTGACTTTTCTAGGCTCCGGAGCAGGCAATTCCCAAAGCAGTTTCTGGCATCGAATGGTACCAAGAAAGGGGGAACAGCAATACTTTTCGCCAAAGACCTCCACCCTCAAATCTTAGACTCTTTATTGTGCCCGAACGGCCGATACGTAGCGATCAAATGCCAGATATTTGGCCAATTATACTCATTGATGTCGGTTTACGCTCCGAACGAACGGCAAGAGGATTTCTATTCTACTCTCAGAAGCCTTATTGCAATTTATAGAGGGCCAGGTAATAGTCGGCGGAGATTTCAACGGGGTCCCTGACCCAATTAGAGATAAATCTCACCCTCCGGCTCACAAAGACTATAGCATTGCGACGGCCTTGCTCAAATGCTTTCGGGCCCTGGACGTGGTGGATACATGGAGGGTCCTATACCCGGAGTCCCGTGACTACTCATTCTATTCCTATGTGCATAGAACCCACTCACGCATTGATCTCCTCATGGCTTCTCCCCAAGCGTTGGCCAATACAGACGATGTAATCATCGGCCCTAGAATCCTATCAGATCACGCCCCAATCATGCTATCAATGAGAGCCTACGACCCAGAGCCCCCTCCAAAGCGCAAATGGTCTCTCTACGACCCGATCCTGGGTGATATGGCTCTACGGGATGTGACGGCGAAAGCCATCAAAGATTTCTTTAACGAAAATAAGAATGAGGACACCTCGCCGGCCAATACTTGGGACGCAATGAAGGCGGTGATTAGAGAGGTCCTGATCTCACAAGAGGCTGCTTATCACAGGAGGAAGTGTCAAATCCGCCAGGCCCTACAGGCTGAAGTAGAAAAAGCTGAAGCAACATGCAAAGCAAAGAACTGGTCACCAAAGACTCACCGGGCCCTCAAGATAGCTCGGAAGAAGCTTGAAGCGCACTACACGGAGGGCACAGCCCAGATGCTAGCCTGGACCAAACAAAGCTACTATGCTAAGGGAAACAAAGTGAATACGTTTCTAGTGGAGAAGCTGGCGAGGATAAGGAAGAGGAACGCAATCTTAGGCCTCCAGGACTCCCAAGGGAGAATCCAATTTGCTGAGAGAGACAAGCAACAGATCGCAGTGGCCCACCTCATGGACACAATGACAGCGTCCCCTAAGTCCCGGCAAGACCAACAAGCTTACCTCCGAGACGCAGCCCTTACCCAGATCTCCCAAGCGGCCAGAGATGACCTACAATCCCCGATCTCAGCTGAGGAAGCGGACAAGGTCATTAAGAGTCTCAAACCGAGAGCCCCAGGCCCCGACGGGTTTTCAACCCGCTTTTATAAAATCTTCCGCCCCCAGCTGGTGACCCCCTTAATGACTCTGTTCAACTCTTTTGCAGTTATGGAAACAATCACCCCATCGATGCAGGAGTCGATAACAGTGCTGGCACTCAAACCGAGAAAAGACCCGAGAGAGGTCACGTCATATAGACCGATTTCCCTATTAAACCTGGATGCCAACATATACTCAAAGGTCTTAGCCAACCGATTGGCGAAGGTTCTCCCGGACATTATCGACCCAGACCAAACTGGCTTTATAATGAACAGATCTGCCCCAGAAAATGTCAACTAGATTTCTCAACTTGATTGATAATGCAACGAGAGTCTAGAAAATTTGCAGTCCTAGCTCTAGATGCGACTAAGGCTTTCGATAAAGATGACTGGTCTTTCCTCCTCTCTGATCGATCCCCCTATCATGCGGAACCAGACAGGGATGCCCTTTATCCACTTTGCTCTTCGCCTTAATTATGGAACCCCTCGCCCAATGAATCCGCCTGAACCTCAGAATTAAAGGCCTCCAGGTGGGCCCCACCCAACATAAAATAGCGCTATACACTGATGACGTGATGCTTACTATAACAGATACCGCCCAATCACTAAGGTCATCTCTGGCAGAAATTCACTCCTTCGGCAGGGCGTCAGGCTTTGCTATAAACTTCACAAAATCTGCCGCCCTAGGGGTGGGACTAAACTCAGAAGATAAAAGTTCCTTCAAAGCCCTCTGCTCAATTCCCTTATCGGATAAGGCAATATCTTACCTAGGAGTCCAGATCACGGCCCGCCCAGAAGACTCATATCGGGCAAACTTTCAACCATTATTTAAGTCCTTGGAAGAAGACCTCGAACGATGGCGCTCACAGGAGATCTCACTCCTGGGCCGCATTGCAGCGTGCAAGATGAACCTCCTTCCTCGTCTCCTCTATGCTTGCTCAGCCCTTCCGATTTTGATCCCTAGACCCCCACTTCTGCGTCTCCAAAGAAAGATGCTGCACTTCATTTGGAATGGCAAAACATCAATAATTCTGTTGAAAACGATGCTGACCAGTCGAAATTTAGGAGGCCTCGGAGTCCCAGATCTCCAGAAATACCAGATAGCGGCGCAACTGGCTCACACGCAAGCCTGGATCATCAGCTCGAATTGACCTAAATGGACAGAGTTGGAACAATCTCGCCTTCCCCTGCCACTCCGCTTCCTCTTGCATCTGCCTCCCGCCTTTAAAAGATCATGGCCAGCTATTCTATCATCCACCAAGCTCACCCTGAAAGCCTGGGAGTGGACGCGTAGACCTAGGGGCATTCCAAGAGACCTGAGCCCTTCTGCCCCAGTCTTCCATCATCCGGGGTTCTCACCAGGAGCCCACCCTGCGAATTTTCACAACTGGATCAGGGGCGGCCTCAGCTCCCTAGGCCAGCTCTTTGAAGGGAATCGCCCCCTCACCTTTGAACAATGCAAAAGCGCTTTCAGCCTACAGGAAACAGATAGATTTTCATACGCTCAGCTACGACACTGGTGCTCCCATCCACATATCCGCCTTTCAGCTGCCCGAGAGTTGAACCCCATGGAGCTGACACTCGCAGACCCCCCGCATCGAGGGCGAATCGCAACGATTTACAAATTATTGCAGCCTAACTCTCTCATCACCAGACCGACCTACATGGCACAATGGGAAGCGGACCTAGACCACCTGATTGAGGACCAGACGTGGATAAACATTTGGTCTCGCACCCAATCTACCTCACTCTGCATCACCAATCGAGAGTGCACCCATAAACTGCTCCTGAGATGGTACTATCCACCACTCCGACTGCACCGCAGCAATCAATCCTTAGACCCCCATTGTTGGCGTCAATGTGGCTCCCTGGGTTCGTTTATACATATGTGGTGGTCGTGCCCAGTGGTGACGGAATTCTGGTCCCAATGCATCCTAGCAATTGCAGATATAACAGGGATCACGCTGCCCCTGGAACCAGAATCAATCTTACTGGGAGCCCCGATCCAAGGCTTATACCCAAGATCTGGCAGTACGGCAACCCTACTGACTCAACTGCTATTGGCTGCCAAGATCACGGTGGCTCGAACATGGAAATCTCCGGGGGGTCCACTGATGATCTTGTGGTGGCTAAAACTGTGGGACATTTTTATCGCAGAGAAAATCACAGCAGCAAGTAGGGGCTTGCTTCACCGCTTCATGAACATTTGGTCATCACTGGTGGACTACGACGAGAGGTACCCAGCTCTAACATACAAGCCGCGGGCGATAGCAAACGCCCTGGCGGCCGAGCGCCTAGACCTAGTACCGAGAGACGAAGAGCGGGAATTGGGTCGAGACTGAGTGTCTGGGAGAGTGGGGCAGAGGGATGGCCGAGGGAATAGTGACTCATGAGCTTGATAAACAGCTAAGTATTGTTTGTTATAATGTACGTTCTCCAGTGTATCAACCAAAAATAAACATGTTTAAAAAAAAGAAAACAGATAGTATAGTCACATAGTTGGTCACATGCCTCACCAGATGTGTGCAGTATTGCTATCACTGTTGGCATATTGAGGTGTGGCTCATATTATAATAGAGACTTGTACACTCATCAAGAGTTGATTTGGGTAATCCAGAATTTTTCTAAGAAAACCCAGATCAATACTTATCGGGAATTTATGAGGTTGGCTCTGACACGTTCCGGTTTCCATTTAGGTAGATTTCTGTATCTTCTGCATGTTTTTAGAACCCAGCTACCTTGCAACCAATCAAAGCAACTTGGGTGTTCCGTGTACACATTTAAGAGAAGCATAGTATAGTTGAAACCCTAAAGGGATTTAAGATAGCATCGCCTTGGTGAAAACCGGGTGGTCCTGAACGATTTGGTAATAAAAGTAAATTAGTTTGGCAGCTTTGCATTCTTGGTGAGGATCAGGTCATTTGTGTGTAGGTTCTAAGTTATGTTGGATGAATTTGCTGTGTTTATGGAATTCTAAGAAGGGGGCAACAGGGGCAGGCTTCACATTTCTACATTGGAGGCCACTCGGGAGACACTGAAGAGTCGACGAGACTTAGTCACACACCAGCCTCATGGCCATAGTTCTGCCTCAGTGCTTCTTGTCTTCTGGCCTAAGTCCCATAGGCTCCCATTCAAAAACAAGTAAACCAGCCCTCACCATAGAGTCTACACAATCTATGAAAAATGCAGTGCTTAACCTTTCCTCTGAGTCACTCTTAATAAACGTCTTAACCAGATTCAGTAAAATAGAGAATATATCCAAAATTAGACAGAACAGAGTAGGACAGCCTGCCTATCAACATTCTCTATAAGGGGTTTTGAGATGTCAAGGCTGCAGTAAAAGAATGCATTGGATGAATCAAAATAAATAGTTCTAGGGACATCTGCCCTCCATGATGTACCTGCTGTAATGAGCACCTGAGTGTTATTTTCAGTGTGTTGGGGTGGTGAGATTGTTCTGTCTTGGCACCTTAGTGTGATTAGTTAGTGTGTGTTTTCTTCCCCTCCAGTGGTCCTATTTTACAGTCACTCCTGACAACTGAAAATCACTGCCAGAGTGTCTCTTTTCCCAAAGAAGTCGGGTTTTGTAGCTTGACATGATGCCTGGAAGTAAAACGGGTTTTTGGCGTGTACATGAGCTGCCTTAAGTGAGTTTATGAAGGAATTGTGAGAGTTGCAGGTAAGAACCTAATCCATAATTTGGGTGCGGGTAGGGTGCAGAGTTAAATCAGGTAGAGGACTTTGATAATGTGCATCAGAGATTCCATTTCTGTCTGTGCTTTGAAGGGGGCTATAGAGTTTGCTTTGGATCTAGGTAGTTAGATGTTTAAGTCTGTGCAAATTGTATCAGGAGATGTTTTGCATGGGTGAGCCGCTTGAGTAGGTGGGGTGATTAGATGGTTGTGGGTTTGTTTTTGGGATTTTGTATCTTATGTCATTACACTCTGTTTCATGTATGTGAAAGTGTGCCGGGTTTGTTTGCTGTTGCAAGGAAGTCTGTTAGGAATTTATTGTCCTTCACATGCATATGTGGTTGGCTATATCAGAGGTCTAGAGGGGCTGTTAGGTGTTGTAAACGGTATGCCTGAGAACCTCATAGTAGCATTTTGTGGGTTAGGGGATGGCAGAAGAGGTTGGGGAGGGGTGATAGTGATAGCTGAGCTCACAATGGGAGGTAATGGTGATTGAGGGTTGGTGAGAAGTTGTGTGATTGGGGTAGGGCTAAGTACTGCGCTGAGGTAGGGTTGAGGTGGAAGGCTTGGTGAGAGATATGTAGAATAAGGGGAAGAGATGTGGAGTAGATAGCCGTAGGAAGGCACAGGGATGGCAAGGGTTTTGGTAGATGAGGTTATAATGAGGGAGAGGAACATCTGTGGAATGGATAGTTGAGGTGGGAGGGTAAAGCTAGATGAGGAAGTGGGTGTGGTAGGGTTAGAGGTGCATGATTGTAATATGAGGGTTGAGGCTGGTGCTAGTGATAGGTGTAAACACCGACAGTCCCACCGAATAAGAGAATATTTGTATTACCGTTCCCCTCAGCAGTTGAGTTTGTGGTCAGGCTATTCAGTACACAGACTTGGTGTTTTGAAGGTATACAACCGGTCTGCGCATGGGGCCTGTCCGTTTCTGAGTAGGAAGGTGTGAGAATAGGGTGGCTTTTACAATAGCAACGTTAGGGTAGGCTCGCATGAGCAAGAGTTGGACCCATACCGTCTGAACATTTTGAGTTTATCTCTGCCATTGGAAAGTGATGAATACCTCAAAACAATCAGGCACATTCATGTGAGCCAATACATATGTAGCCAACTCTAAATAACTCTGTATTGGACCCAACCACTCACAATTTACCCTTTTGTGCAATGTCTCCCTGACTATATATATGAGATACCTGGTAAGTTCAAAAGATTTCTCTCAGCAAGGTAATAGCCATTGTACGAATATTTCAATAGTTCATGTTGGTCGGGAGTTAACCTAAAATAGTCAAATAACAGTCAAATACTACTTAACAATGGATATCTAATAGTGGCAGAACAATCAACAATTCAGATGGTAATCACATATCTCTCTAGTACCTTAAAAAGTAAGGATAGCTTCCTACCACAGTGTAAGAGCTTTTACGTTCATAAGTCAACCTTCCATGTAGGCGTGATCTATGTTAAATGACGACAAGTTAACCCGTCACTACCTTTATCCAATTTTTGTTCAGTAACAATATAATAAGAAAAATATTTAACCAGGATTATGTTGATACTTTACCAAATATATATGGGACAAATCCCCTCGATGCTGCTGACAAAATGTTGGCGTTCCTCATGTTGCTGCCATCTTGACTACGTGCGTATATATGTCCGATAATGTCATTATGTTCCTACGTGTTTCCTCTTTTACGTAATATTGTAAACAAAGCAAGTGTGCAACCGGCATAAGTGGCAATTCGGCGCACATTATTGGGTGTATCCCTCTATGTACTGCGTGAATATCCATTTTATTGTGTAATGCGGATATACCACAGTGCTCATCATACATGCTAGCTCCCGTCACAATCTTAAAGTGTGAACACTTCGCATTTTGGAATTTAATTAATAGATATCGTTATTACAAAGTGCCATGGGATTAATACATTATATGAGAATCACATATGATCCCTAAATGTATCCAAGGTCATTGAAATCTGGCCACCATGTTCCATATGTCCTATGATGGTCTCCAAGTTAAATTATGGACCACCAGTTGATGTTCTCTATCCTCTGAAAGACATATTTGATATATCCGCATTACCCAATACAATGGATATTCATGTCAAATGGACATAATTTAATAAATGTCAATAGCAATCATTCTGGCACCACTTGGCCAGTCTCTTCATTCCTTGTTGCCATAGTAGGTAGGTTATGGATAGAGTGGAGAGCATGATCACTAAGAAAAGACTGAAGTACAGATATCTGAGAAGTGGTTGGAGATGGAAGGTTAAAGTCACCTAGAGAATGAGGCATTCCAGAGTGCAATGTTCATTTGATGTGGTTAGGAAGAGTAGAGCATTGAGTGTCAGAGGAAGAGAGATCAGGTGGATAGGTGTTAGGGGAGGTATGGTTATCTCGTCGGCTCTGTTTGTTGGAAGTAGGAGGTGAAAGAGAGATGGGGTAGTGGTAGTTTCGAGATGTGAGTTTTATGATAGGGATAGGAAAGGAGGATGTTGTAGCATGATTGGAGAAAGCGTAGGGAGAGGTCATTAGGAGGTGCAGCAGGATTGAATTCATAATAGGTGAGTGCCGCAGAGTGGAGAGACAGCACACTAATTAGCATGCTAGGGGTGCTCATAGGTGCAGCAGGGAGAACGACGAAAGCAAAGGCTCATATTGAAGGCTGGTTAGTGGCTGGTCTTCACCCTTCCCTGTTCTGCCCTGAACTGGGACGCCCCTGGCTGGACTCCTCTATGGAGTTCAGAAGTGATGACACACGCTCTCGTCACCTGATCGCCCTGTCCATGAGTGTTTATAGGTGTCTAATGCGATCTACTGGATCCAGTTGGTATGCATTTCCCTTGTTTTTAATTCGCTGAGCATAAACAATCACAGTCCAAATCCCATTCACCAACACTGGATCCAGGACAAACCATTTGTAACTGGCAAATATTATGTTATGTTGAATTATACCACACACTGCTGCCTTTTGCATAGCCTTTAGACGCTCACGTAGCTCTTAAAGAAAGGTTGGTAGAGCGAGAAGTTGTTTTGGGTTTGGCGTTTCAAGGTCAACCTTACCAGTGGTCCTGCTGTCGACTAAGGGGTGTGTAGCTCGTAGTTTTGGGTGCTGCATAGCTAATGTCTTGGTGGTGGCGGCTAAACAGATTTTGAGCGTGGAAGACGAGGGAAAAGCCGATGGTGGAGAGCTGATTTACAGACTTTGCCCAAATATGAGAAATATATGCTTCAAAAACAGCATCGGGAGGATCTTTATTTAGAAATGTGGGGGCCTTTTAACAAACTACGGCTAGTGGTTACTTTTGTAATGGTTGGTACATGGGTATCAGTCAAAACATAGTTGGGGCATATTTGTGGGAGTGGTGGGTGTGTGTGTGTGTGTGCTTGAAGTATGTCTTGCTGTCTTTTTGTATGTGCATGTGTTCTTTTTCTTTTTCATTTTATAGGTCATCTTGCATAGGGTTGATTGTGAATATATATGTCCTGATTAATCATATCGCTGTAAGGTATTTATTTCTTGCACATGGTGTTTCTATCATGGATATTACTTTGATTTTTACTTCATTACTTGTTGCTTTTATTCCTATGTTTGGATTCTGTATTTGAAAATGTATAAAGGAAGAGGTGTGCTCATCTGTTGATACATGCAGAATCAGGAGAAACTAGCATCTGCGTGTGTGTGCTTTGTAGGTGTTCCTTGTTGTGTGCTCTGGAATTGTTGTGCACATAAGGGTGGTCTCCAGCTTCTGAGCTGTTTGTTGTCTGCAGGTGTTGGGTTTGTAGTATGATTAGAGACAGGTGTGCGGTTTGTGAGTTTTTGGTATGTTGTTTCACTAGCCCTCTGGGCGTCTATAGTACGTGAGAGGTATGAGGGTGTAGAAAAGGGAAAAGGGGTTGGTTAGTTGGTTTTGAGTGATCTCTGGCTGTTCAGTAGTACAATTCTAGTGAGGCTAAATTCAAAAGCTGCGGGGCACAGTCCTAGTGTGATTAAATTCAAAGCAGCAGACGTCAAGTCAGTACCGTTCTAGTGTGGCTATATTCAGAAGCAGCGGACTCCAAAACAGTACAGTTCTAGTGTGGCTGAATTCAAAAGCAGCGTTCACTAACTCAGTTCAATTTTAGTGTGGTTAAATTCAAAAAAGCGGGCGCCAAATCAGTATAGTTCAAGAGTGGCAAAATTCAAAAGCAACAGGGACCAAGTTAGCACAATTTTAGCATGGCTAAATTTAAAAGCAGCTTTAACTAAAGCAGTACAATACTGGTGTGGTTAAATTCAAAAGCAGCGGCCAAATCAGTATGATTCTTGTGTGGGTGAATTCAAAAGCAACCTTAACTAAATCAGTACAGTATATGGCCAAATAACAAGCGAAAATCTCATGACACAGCAATTTTATGGCATTTTATGGCACTAGACACATTTAGTAGCCATATGCGGTAAGCGCACATGTGCACAAGAAAAATAAAGCAAAAATTGTAAAAATGTAACTGCTTCCACCTTGTAACTGCTTCCACCAGCTTGTCTTTAGGCACATATAAAAGTAACCAAAAAATTAATCTTGGATTCCGGCAATTAGTAAATGCTGACAGAGCAAGCAATGCATAGGAATAGGAGGAAGGTAGCACCGGAAACTAACCTGATCGGTCATGATCAAGATCTTTCCGTATCATTATATTTTCAGTGATTTATTATCATCATACTTTTTTTGCACTGGAGACCAACAATCTTGATGATGTTGTTGATTTCTGCCTTTTCCATGATCTGTTTATGGGAAGCACACAATAGAAATAGCACCTTATAGATGTGTTAACAACATTTAAATGGTCGAATCATTTTTTGGGGCTGTACTTGAGGTAAATTCTTATATCAAAAGAAAGACACCTATGCAATAATTAATTGAGCAACTAATTGTTGTAAGATAGGATAGCTAGTGAGGGTCCTTTTACAATCTATTTGATAGTTTCTTCCAGAAATATATGGTCCTGGAGCATAGCCTCAACATGTGGATTAAACACCTAACAACAGCCTTGCAATCCCAACACCTCTCAGTCATTCAGTCGCATTGCATTCATTTTACACGGAGACTGCCCATGGAGCATGACTGAACAATTATCAAAACATTCCAAGCAATGGACTGTATGTGCTGTAGCATGCACAGATTATGAAATGTTTCTAAACTCGAAGTAAAATAGAAAGCCATCATTTAAAATGTGCATAGAGGATGCTCTACATCTTTCGAAACATGAAAAAGCATCCTAAAAAATTGGAAGGTCAATTTGCTATATGTAAAAATGTATTCTGTAACTGTATTGATCAGTTTGGTATAGGTATCCACTTAGACCCATTTCCTGTTTCCCTGTCTTACTGATCCTTCAATTAGTATCCTTTACAGTTCCCTTTCACCATAATTGCTGCCAGAGTTAGACTTAGGCATGACAATGTGATCTAGGTGCCAGCTTGAATTTACATGCGTGTCAATTTAGTTTTGTTTCTGTTTTTTTCATTAAAAAACACTAAAATAGATAGCGCATCTGACTAACACAAATGGGTCGTGGGTGAAAAGTAACCTCGTGAATTCAGACCCTGATTACACAAATGATATATATAAATGTGTTCACATGTGCAAAACCTGCAAAGAACTGTGGATAGAATTCTACTTTAAGTTTTTTTAAAGAAAAAATGAGTTAGAATGTTCATTAGCACCATGGGTGGGGCAGCCAGCTAATCAGTTGGCTAGGAACGCATGTTGATACTACCAGTGAATGCCTCCGTTCTATGCCGCATGACGGCCAGCTCCTGCACACCATTTCCCCCCCACCGACCCCGTTTTAAAAAAATCCCTCCCCCCAATTTCACTTACCCGTTAGCTGCGGCAGTGAGTCCCACAGCCATAGGTGCTACAGCTCCCGTCCCCGCTCTGGCCGCCATGGAAATGGAAGATGTGCTCCATATGGAGCCCCGCCAACCTATTCCATGGCAGCCATGTTGGTACAGTATTTTCTGTCCGTGAACTAGATGCCACGAGGCGTCCCATGCACAGAAAGAAAATACTTTCCATTAAAAAACAAAAAACATTAGCACCCACCTAGCATGATACACGGGTGCTAATGGTGATATGCCCCTAGGTGGGGGGACCACCCTTTGGGTGGGCCCTCCACGTCAGGGCATATTGCCTCAATATATCAGCCCACTGAAAACTTTCTAACTTTTTCCTGTAAGGTTTAAACATTCCTCACCATTCCCATCTAACATCTGTCAATTAAAGTTAAGCATAGAAAAGAAAGCACAACACAGACATGTGTCAAGGAATGGTGAGGGTGCATAAGAAATCCAAATGGCAAATGCATTAAACTTGTGTAGGTTGACCTTCAACAGGCATGGCACGGGATATTTGATTTACAGATTTGCTTAACTTCTATGTCAGCAGTAGCCATTATGTTACTCTCCAATGATCACTCCATGATCTCTGACCATTGGCAATGCCAGCCATGGATGATGAGAGTTGTAAGCCAAACCATCTGGAGGGTGACATGTTGCCTATGCCTGCTCTACTCAAGCCAGCAAGCATTCATTTAACTCTGTCAATGCTCAACTAATCCATGGGTCTGCAACCTGCAGCTCTCCAGATGTTTTGGACTGGAACTCCCATGATCCCTCACCATTGACCATTGGCTGGGGCTGATGGGCGATGTAGTCCAAAATATCTGGAAACCCAAAGTTTGCAGATCACTGTACAACTCAAAATGTACCATTTGTTGTCGAAGCTCCAGGTGTGTTCATTCGGCCTCATTCGCATAATGCGCAATGTTTAAGCATATAGTTGTTTCTGATTAATGTATGTGCAGATTACTTCCTAAGACCAGCACACGTGCAGTAGTGAATAAGAATGGACTAATATTGCAAACTACTCACAACTCTTATCTTTCCAGTTTTAGGTGAGCTGGAGAAGACACTTGGGCAGGAACACACAGAGAGTTGTATGTTTGATGGAACATCCTCCTACACATCCAAAGGACAATTCAGGAGTGGGTACTCGTATGAAAGAAGACACAACAGCGCGTCTGGGGGCAGAACAGGTTTCAGCGAAGGTTCTGCAACCTTTCTCCCTGATGGTACAAGGACACTCAAACCAAATGATGAATACAAAACACACTCCACTTATAGGCCCCACAGGTTTTATGACATGTACTCAAACCGGCACCGCACCGCCCCAAAGCATGGCTATTTCCAAAAGCAGACATCCAACGAAAGCCCTCCTATGTCCCCAGTTTCCGGGTGCAGATCTTTCAGCTCTGCAACTCCTTTTGGGAGCTTTTCAGTGAACAGTTTGAACTTTCCCTTCCTAAGACACAGCAGCTTTGGGTTTCTGCAAAGGGGGCAACACAAAGAGTCTAGGCGGACGCCGCTATCTGACATTGTATGGAGTCCACCATCGCCAATCAGCCCAGTAGACAATTCTGCCATTGTGTCCAGAGCCCAATCTTTAATGGACCTCAGTAACATAAATCATCACTCTTGCCCGAAACCACGGAAACAGAACAGGATGTATGAATTATACTGCTCACAACAAAATCTTTACGATGGAACTGCTCCAAAAGTGACTCACTTTGGTAAGGACTTTCCAAGAAAAGAAGAAACAAAGCAAGAATCTATTCACATTTCAGAGAGTGAACATTGTCATCACGCTGTTAGTGGCACCACTCCGCCCTCTGATGCAGAAACCTTTTGCCAAGACATTGTGCCAATGCAAACCGAGGACACTTGTGATGTAGAGAACAAAGAAAACTGCCCTGACTCTGATCAATATGATAGCGATGCCACAATCCATTCCTCTGATACCATGAGTGATCCTGACATGGAAGTATTGGAGGCTAGTTTAGATGAGCATCAGGCAATAGCATCCACCTTCACTGTACCTGAGGAGCCTCCATCAATAAAGAGATGTCCATCTCCTGCTGCTGAGCTGACTCCGAAACATGAGTATTCATCAGGTTCTGCCATACGCTCTGTAGAACATGGCTCACCACGGTCTTCTGAGTTCCCTTCACTTCACAGAGATTCATCATTTCCTGTTGCTAGACTCGCTTCGCAGCCCAGAGATTCAGCTGCTGAGGTTTCAGGGCTCTCTCACATGTATGGTTTTTCTTCATCAGTCCCTGCACTCCCTCCGGAGCATGTGTTTTCTTCTTCAGCAGTCCCTGAACTTCCTCCCGAGCATGGTTATTCATCTTCAGCTACAAATAAACTTTCTCCCCAGCATAATTTCCCCTCTGTAGTTGTATCTGAATTCACTCACCAGCAAGGATGTTCATCTTCCGATACATCTGGCCTCCCTCACCACCAGAAAGGGTGTTCTTCTTCAGCAGCCCCTGAACTCCCTTCCCAGCATGGATATTCATCTTCAGATACATCTGACCTCCCTCTCCAGAAAGGGTGTTCTACTTCAGCAGCCCCTGAACTCCCTTCCCAGCATGGATATTCATCTTCATATACATCTGACCTCCCTCACCAGAAAGGGTGTTCTACTTCAGCAGCCCCTGAACTCCCTTCCCAGCATGGATATTCATCTTCAGATACATCTGACCTCCCTCACCAGAAAGGGTGTTCTACTTCAGCAGCCCCTGAACTCCCTTCCCAGCATGGATATTCATCTTCAGATACATCTGACCTTCCTCACCAGAAAGGGTGTTCTACTTCAGCAGCCCCTGAACTCTCTTCCCAGCATGGATATTCATCTTCAGCACCTGCTGAACTTCCTCCCCGGTATGGATATTCATTTTCTTATGCATCTGAACTCCCTCACAAGAATGGATATTCATCTTCAACTACATATGGACAGCCTCCCCAACATGTGCATTCCTCATCAGCAGTCCCTGAACTCCCTCCCCATCAGGGCTATTCCTCATCAGCAGCCCATGAACTCCCTCCCCAGCATGGATATTCTTCATCAGAAGCACATGAACTCCCTCCTCAGCCTGGACATTTTTCTTCAGCAGCCCATGAACTCCCTCCCCTGCATGGATATGCTTCATCAGAAGCACATGAACTCCCTCCTCAGCCTGGACATTTTTCTTCAACAGCCCGTGAACTCCCTCCCCAGCATGGATATTTACCTTTTGCTGCATCTGAACTCCCACACCAGCAAGGGTTTCTCTCTTCACCGGCCCCGGAATTGCCTCCCCAAAATGTATATTCATCTGTACCTGACCTCTCTGCCCAGCCTGGACGTTCATTCCCATTTCCTGCTTCACTCAATGCTGACCACAAGCCTTCACTTGTTGCTCATGAATTCCCTTTGAAGCGTGTCTCCTTCTATTCTGCTGTGGCTGCAAGACTACATTCAAAATATGCCAATCACTCTCTTGCTTCTGACCTCCATTCACAGCAAGTCCATCCATCTCCTGCTAACCTCTCTTCACAACAGGTCCATCCTTCTCCTGCTGACCTCCCTTCTCAGCAGTGGAATTCACCACTCACTAACCATCCTTCACAGCATGGATATGCAGGCTCTGCTTCTCATGAACTCCTTTCACAGCATGAATATTCCCGTGAAGATAATGGGCTCCCTTCACAGCATAGCTTCTGCCCTCCTGTTGTTTCTGCCTCAGGAGCAATGGACATCACTTGTGATTTACGAACACCCACTCTAGAAAATACGGCTGCAGATCCCTCACAGGGGGATTCGCCAAGCATAAATTATTCTACCTACAACACTGGCCATGCTCTCTCCCACTCCTCTCCTTCAGCTTTGGTTGGCCATAAAGAGAACTTCTTTAATACATCGCACTCTGTTGACTATAGACATCAAGCAGAACCTACCGCACAGCCCAGGACAGCTGAGGGAACAGTTTGTCCAGAGGTTTTCCAGCACCAACCGCGACTTCCTTCTACAGACATGAACCATGAAAAAAATGTAAAAACCATCAATTTGATTCATAAATGCAACATTCCATCAACAACCAATACACACGATGCAGACAAGTTGCAAGCAATATCCAATATGCATCACAAATACAACAAACATTTAAGATCTGCAACACATCATGGTGAAATCAATCACTCAACATTCAACGCAAATTCAGCTGAGGTGTCAAGCCAAACTAGCGGCCCAGAGAATTCATTTTTCAGTAACTGCTCAGTGATTACACAGAGAGTTTCCACTTCATCTGGTTCCCTTATCCCAAGAAATCAAACTAAGCCCATTGCACTGCAAGAGCACCCTAATGGACTCACTTCTAGAACGGATGGCTTCAAGCATGAGGTCCTGCTTCCAAACCCACAAGAAACGATCAATGAAACGAAACTAAAAGATGAGATTTACCAAAAATGTGACTATGGAGGCATCAATCCCAGCAACTCGCAGCCAAATAGCCATGGAGTTTCACGCAAGACCATTCATTCCCAGAACTCCATTGACAAATCTAATGCAACCCTGCATGGCAGTTTGCCTGATATTTCTTATGCAAATTCTGGATTGGATCTGGCCCACTCTGAACTATTGGATATGAATGCAGATTGGCTAACCTCAAAAAGCAAAAGCATAGCTCCCAAGGCTGCTGGCAGGAGATCCAGGAGATATAGCTCCATTCTCCTGCATGCGTATTCGCTTCCTAATCTGGATCTATTGCAAAGTGTTCTGCAAAGGTCTCCTGAAAACCCAGACCTTACACTGGACAATTTGAGACAGACTATTTCTGATAGCCATGATAATCTCAAAGTTCAAATTCAGGGAAACCCCACACCAAGTCGAAGCCGACTGATTGATGATGTCACAGCCAATCTTTCCCAAGTAAGGGGACAAGATAATGAAGACAACCACAGTAAAGACCAGGTCTGTGAAACCCTGGAAACACATCGAGTGGTGTCTGTCCCCGATGACGAGCTTTCCAAAGGTTCTGTACTTAGCCCACAAGAAATATTTCCTGGTAGGAACTATTATTGTGCATCTCGAGAAACTCCAAATGCTTCTTCATTAAATGAAAGAAGTACTGACACACTAGAAGTAAACCAAAAAACGTATACATTTATAAGTGGTGCAACAAAAGGTTCCTCAGACGATTCGGCTAAACAAAGGGCTCTGAACCATGACTCAAGTGGTGATAGAAGTTGGGCACCAAATTATCAGAATGGTTACACCACAGCCAGTTCTCGAGTAATGCGTTGCTCTCCATTTCCTGTGTGCAGAGACAGTGACTCTTGGACAGACTCCGCCTTTACATCAGGGTTTTATGCAGAGACTAGTGAAGATCACACCACTGAAAAGCCTACATCCATCTCTGATTTGACACCCAGCTTTGGCCATTCAGACATCAGGGATCGGAGCGAAGGAACATTTATTTTATCAGATTTGGCAGCTGGAGTTTTTAATGGTGCTCAGAAACCAAACTACTCTGAGGACCAGTCTTCGTCTACATCACATAATTTAAGTTTCATTCTCAAGACCCAGCACACAGAGCTGGAAACTGACAGCGTCTCATCTAATTGCAATACGGAAAGGCAAATGGAAGAAGGGGAGAATTCTCAAAGAAAAGACTTGCACCCCATGTGCCTTGAGCCAGGTTATAGCAATGCCTCTGTCAACAGTGAATGGAAATCTGCTGTTGACAAAATCCTTAATTCATCTTTACCTGGTGGTTCTTGCAGGTTATTCTCTGATGTAACCTATCATACCTCCAATAATTCACTTGCCCCAGACAAAGAGTATTTGTGTGACCCTCCCATTGGAAATAACTTAGAAATTCCTCCAACAAACAATGGTAACTTTCCTGATTCATTTCTCTCTGAATATGAGTTGCCACAAAGGAAGTCTGAACGTGAAACCAGTGTAGGATCACAAAATACAAATATGCCTGTTCCTGCCACTAGTGACCAAACTTGGCATCCAGGGAAAAGAGTATTGAGTGACCATCTGCAAGCATATATTTCGGGTCAAAGAGCTGCTTCTCCTTCTTCAAATCACAAAACTAAGTCTAGAGTGTTTGTTGAAGAACAACCACCCACAATGCTTACATCATCATGTTTCTATGGAAACAAAGACCATACAGTGGGAAAAGGGGGCTCAGCTCAGCAAAGTGATGTAAACGTAAACAGTGCTCTCACCAAGACTGTAGAAAGTTATCAGGTTGACCCTCCAGATATCAGTGCGATGGCCACAACTGAAACACAGCCAGCAACAGATTTACCATTACATCTCAGCAAAGTGGATTTCTTCCCATCCTCAGATGGGCTGGAAGAGGCCAAGACTGTGCATGAGTATAAGACAAGCAGTACGCTTTCCTTGGTCACAGCTACAAAAAGAATTGAATACCATGAATTATTTTCAGTCTATTACAGCTTGCCCATCAAACACTCAAAGCCATTGTCCGAAATACCCATGTCCACTGATAAAAACATCCTATCTCCAAGTAGCATCCTCAACAAGAAGCAGGAATTCCATATTGATTTGGCTAATCCTACTTTTCCGATCTCTCGCTTGTTAAGTAGACGAATGTCCACTGACAGCTTGTTATCAAATATAAGCATTGAGGAAAATGCAAAAGGCACTAATAGTAATGCAAGGCATACCCCAGTTAGATCATCCTCTTGGGATGAGAGCGAACAAACTGTCCAATCACCTAATAGTATCTATTCTATTAAGAATGTTTTATCAAAGCTTCCATGGCATGCAGATCACAACATCCTTTCTGATGAAACCGCCTGTCAGCCGTCTTTTAATTACCAGAATTCAAATACTCTGAGGTCAAGTCCAGCTCAGGTTCCAGGTGGTGCTGCTGATATCAGAGATCATGAAAAATACCCTTTCATGCCCACAACCCGTGAAAAGAGGGACGTTTTCCATCCAAGTCCATCACTGATCTCTTCTTCATCACTGTCCTTTGAAAAACATAAAGATTTTCTTCAAAATTTCTCAGGGTCAATTAATAACACCAGTCAGCAACAAAAAGTAGACTTGGAAAATAGAAAAGAAATTAATCCAAAGAACGAGGACTACAATCAGAATATTTTGCAGGAGAATTCCAACAACATTATCGATAACACATGTCAAAGCAGAAAGAATGAGGACACTGCGAAGCATGGGCTAGGTCATTCACAGATGAATATTGATGAAAGAGTGTTTTCAAATTGGTCAGATCTCGAAGACAAGCACACTCCCGGTCTTGCAGGAGTACCCCATCATCCATTCAGCAGTTGGTTAGAAGAAAGTAAAGCTCAGAATGTCACACTTCCTGGATCTGAAAAAGTAAATTCCAGAAACCTGTCACTTGCAGATTTACAGGCCACCACTTTGCAACCACTATTTGACCCACAACATGGTACGATAGGTAACGATGCTACAGTAGATTCAAGGGGCCTGCAGAAGACAAAAAGAGGACAGCTCTCGCCCAGAAATCAGCCTTGCACAGAGTTCAGTGGTTTGCACAGCAATGCCATGCCCTTTGAGGACAGCCACAATCGCCACATTGAGGATCAAGTGCTTGATAACTCTTGTGAACAGCCAGTATCCCACAATCTAACAAACACAAACAGGCTTATCTTTGATTACACCACTGGCAAGAGTTGTGACGAGGTGAAAAGCAACAATGAACCCGTTAGCACAATTGATTGGCAGCAGATTTATAAACTGGCAAATCGAAGATATTCTGATCAAGGCACCAAACGGCAGTCACCTCCAAGTGGTATTTTGCGACGAGGCAGCAGTGACAGCACTGTTCAGCTTAACAAGCAAAAGATTCTGTCCCCTTCTATAAGTCCCCTACACTCCCTAGAAGAGACTTTGAATGATAACCAGGCATCAAGTTTTTCTTATAATAATGATTGGACATCTGTGCAAAAACTCAAAGAAAGGAACGTGCAAGTTGAAGCCAGCCGTAAGCCTGTGCCACCTTTTAGAAATGTCAAAGAGACGAGGCACACAAATGCATGCACCCAGAAAATTAATTCCTACAGGACTAAATGCCCTAGGAGTGATCCCACAAACACTCTCAATTATACAAAGTCCTCCTTTTTGTCAAAAAGCTTCCCAGAGGAGACTGCCAGACTTAGGAATACCCCTAGGCTCAGCGCAACCTTTGAAAGTCCTGAGGAAATAATTGACTCCAAACTGACTGCTTCTGATTGGCCAACTAATCACAGGAGGCAGGTTTATGGTCATGAGTCACCACTGCTGCCTTTTGCAATGGACAACTACCAATTTCCTAGTAGCAACAATTTACAAGACAATGCCTTGCCCGAGCAAAATATTTTTGAGTGGGAGAGGAGATCCTGGGAGGAAGACGATCATGTTCATCGATCAAAAAGTTTAAAAAATTTAAATCTGCATGGCGGACAATCTGGTTTCACAGGTACAAGGGGCAGGTTCGACCGTCGTTTTTCCGCCACCACAAATGTTGATAAGGCTTATGGAAGGCACCCTTCCTCGCCTACTTTCTCCAGTGCTATGAAGTATGCCAGGAAGTTTCACTCTCAGTCCGAACTGATGTCCTCTGATGAAAATGACAATTGGCACTCCCATTCTTTTGGCACAGCAGCATACCGGCCCACGAGAAGTTACTCTACCTCTCCCACTGTTGGTTTTGGGATATTTGGCAAGGAGCAGCAACTGGCTTTCTTGGAAAACATAAAGCGGTCCCTCACTGAGGGGCGCTTATGGCGGCCATGCTACCTGAAAAACCCAGGTTTCCTCACGAGAGAGGCAGAAAATCCATTAGAGAGTAGTGCCTTCCGAGGATCCAGTTTTGATGGTAGCACAATTACAGTGCAGGGGATGCCCCCAAGGCAAACACTCAATATCTATCGTGACGACCCTGTTCTGTATTCTGAGTCTGACACTGATACCACTACGGACGATGAGTATTACCTTGATGAGTTTGACAAAGAGTCAGAACTGTGAAAGCTGGCAGGACAGTGAGACGTCATGATGACATTTTTGTGCATGCCCTTGGAGTTCAGTGTGGAACTACAAGGTGCTCAGTCACAATCTCACGCCCATGGGTGGATAGGTGGCAATGAAGAGACCACTGAACACCCATTGAAGGCTGTGAGGCCTGCGGATAAATGATGTGGGTCCTTCACACACCATTGTATCCCAAGCTGTCTCTATCATCATTATGAACATGACTCTATTAGAGCCTCAAAAGACCCAAATCCATTAATTTTTGAGTGTCCCTTCACCCTTCAATTGTTCACTAAATATAAAAACTGCCAAAATCTCTGTGGCAAAATGGGTCTGGCAGTACAACAGTAACATCAAATGTGTATGAACACCCGGATCCAAGAAAATGTTGTGTAGAGATCACTGCTCTCGAGGGCTTCAAGTCTACAGGAACAATTGCAAACTTCCAGAGTCAACAAAACCTCTGGAGGTTGCGAGTTATTGGTAGAGATGGGCAGGTTGGGGAAGGGGTGGTTGATCAAAATCAGATGAAAGTTGAAATGAGGGAGAGAGAACACGTTAAGCATGAGGGATTTGAGTAGGAGATGGAGTTTGATAACGACGATAGCGGTGGAGCCTGTAGGAAAGACTACGACATGGGCTTTCAAGTAGTCGGAGCAGAGTGAATGACAGAAAGCAGGCAAGGGCCCTTCATAGAGTACACAGAAGAAGGGACGTAGTTGCAGATGAAAAGGAAATGGGCGTTGAAAATAGCCAAGAAAAGAAGAGACTTCATAGGGGAGGGATTAGCAGGAAAGTGCAAGAGAAGGAATTGCCTGTGGATGGTTTAGAGGATATTAAATGTAATAGAAACTAGAGAGTTTAGGCAGCCGAGAGCTGTATTGACTGAGAGAGATGAGTAGGTTAGTGAGAGGCTGGTGACTAAAGGACTCTGGAGATTAAAAGGAATGATGGCATCAATTCTGGAAACATTTGATCAGCCTGCAGGGCAGGAATATGCCTAAATTGTCAACTTTCCAAAAGAAGAATTGTTCAGCAGGCATGGGTTGATTTTGACATTCGAGGTGGGAGGTCGGGGGAGGGCGGGGAGTAACCATGGTTCCAAGGATGGGACCTTGCTGGAAAGAGATAGATGGATTAGGAAAGGATTGTGTTGGAAGATATTGACACATTCATCATGATGCAATATCATACAGGAAGAGATTTTGTAGCTGACATAAAGTCTCTAATTAAGACTTGAACTAAGTCAGAGAAGTTGGTGTGTTGTGGCGGAGCAAGATACTGATGTAAGCATTGCATCTAAACCCAAAATGGTGCATTAGATAAGTAATCAACAGCGTACTGTGTGGAAGACATTACCAAGTATTAGCCTTATTGCACTATCTCTCAGGGTGAGGGGACAATGTAGTGGTGTCCTTAAATTGTACAAATGCCTATCCAGTAACATAGGTTAGTGGGAATGCTATGCTATTTTTCTTGTATGTTACAGGTTCAAATCTTATGACAGTGAACAATGTGTGGTGTGTGCTAAATGTATAGCCATTGTCATATGTTGAGAAGGGAACATGAAACAATGATGACGCCTGTGTGGAGTAACTGGGTTACTGGGGCAGAAAACGTTGAAAGACACAGGCAGTTACCCTAGGATATGTACAACATGCAGCATTCCTTTTGGCAGCTTGGTGGCTTTCAACAATTTTAATGAGTGCTGTATTTGTAAGGCAATCAGTGTATCTACTGTTATAATAGAAGTCAGTCTTGGCCCCATCCCTAAAAGGAACTCTCAAAACCAAATTTCAAGGCAATTTCCTATCTTCATGGGACCCCCTAGCAATAGCAGATATGTTTCAGCTTCATCAGAGAGTTGCAGCTTGAATCTGTAAGCGCAGCAAGATACTACCCCACCTCTGGTCGTACCCCTTGTCAACGTAAGGGACTCAATGAGAAAGCCAAAAAGGGAAGGGGCGTGCTAGAGCCAACATCAGTTTTTAAAACATCAAATGTATCAAAGTTTAATAACTTAGGTCCCAAAAGAGAAAACCTTTTTGAACCAAGTCTGACTCTTTTCACACTGAAAACAAAAGGCGGTACTCACTGGTCCAGTATGCTTCACAGCTTTAGCTTTAAGGTCAAGTGTTGGGCAGTTTGGGGATTACATGGCTGGTTGTTTTGCAATTTGATCTATCCTGCCACTCAATATAGTGAAAGGAGTGAGCATGTATCTACTAAAACCAAAGTACCATGATAGGTGACAATGTACATGATCCAGACAGCCATCATGATGTTACGTACAAACATGCCAAATATTATGCCTCCTGCTCATTATGGATAAATATATGTTTATGGGAAGAGTAGCAGTAGGAATCAAGCCCAGAACTATTCCAAATGATTGTCCAGGAATACACTGCTTTGCCTTGTAGAACTATTCCAAATGCGTGTTCTTTGAACACTCTGCTTTGCCTTGTAGAAATATTCCAAACAATTGTTCCTGGAACACCCTGCTTTGTCTTGTAGAACTATTCCAAATGATTGTGTTTGGAAAACTCTGCTTTGTCTTGTAGAACTATTCCAAATGATTGTGTTTGGAACACTCTGCTTTGTCTTGTAGAACTATTCCAAATGAGTGTTCTTGGCACACTCTGCTTTGTCTTGTAGAACTATTCCAAATGATTGTGTTTGGAACACACTGCTTTGTCTTGTAGAACTATTCCAAATGAGTGTTCTTGGAACACGCTGCTTTGCCTTGTATCTATTCCAAATGAGTGTTCCTGTAAAACTCTGCTTTGTCTTGTAGAACTATTCCAAATTATTGTGTTTGGACCACTCTGCTTTGTCTTGTAGAACTATTCCAAATGAGTGTTCTTGGAACACTCTGCTTTGCCTTGTAGAACTATTCCAAATGAATGTTCCTGGAACACTCTGCTTTGCCTTGTAGAACTATTCCAAATGATTGTTCTTGGAACACTCTGCTTTGTCTTGTAGAAATATTCCAAATGATTGTGTTTGGAACACTCTGCTTTGTCTTGTAGAACTATTCCAAATGAGTGTACTTGGAACACTCTGCTTTGCCTTGTAGAACTATTCCAAATGAATGTTCCTGGAACACTCTGCTTTGCCTTGTAGAAATATTCCAAATGATTGTTCTTGGAACACTCTCCTTTGTCTTGTAGAACTATTCCAAATGATTGTGTTTGGAACACTCTGCTTTGTCTTGTAGAACTATTCCAAATGAGTGTTCTTGGCACACTCTGCTTTGTCTTGTAGAACTATTCCAAATGATTGTGTTTGGAACACTCTGCTTTGTCTTGTAGAACTATTCCAAATGAGTGTTCTTGGAACACTCTGCCTTGCCTTGTAGAACTATTCCAAATGATTGTTATTGGAACACTCTGCTTTGCCTTGTAGAACTATTCCAAATGAGTGTTCCTGGAACACTCTGCTTTGCCTTGTAGAAATATTCCAAACAATTGTTCTTGGAACACTCTGCTTTGTCTTGTAGAACTATTCCAAATGAGTGTTCCTGCAACACTCTGCTTTGCTTTGTAGAAATATTCCAAACAATTGTTCTTGGGACACTCTGCTTTGTCTTGTAGAACTATTCCAAATGATTGTGTTTGGAACACTCTGCTTTGCCTTGTAGAAATATTCCAAATGATTGTTCTTGGAACACTCTGCTTTGTCTTGTATAACTATTCCAAATGATTGTGTTTGGAACACTCTGCTTTGTCTTGTAGAACTATTCCAAATGAGTGTACTTGGAACACTCTGCTTTGCCTTGTAACTATTCCAAATGAGTGTTCCTGTAACACTCTGCTTTGTCTTGTAGAACTATTCCAAATTATTATGTTTGGAACACTCTGCTTTGTCTTGTAGAAATATTCCAAATGAGTGTTCTTGGCACACTCTGCTTTGTCATGTAGAACTATTCCAAATGATTGTGTTTGGAACACTCTGCTTTGTCATGTAGAACTATTCCAAATGATTGTTCTTGGAACACTCTGCCTTGCCTTGTAGAACTATTCCAAACGATGGTTCTTTGAACACTCTGTTTTGTCTTGTGTATGTTTCAACATAGCAAACTTCTCAGCAAAGATGCAGGAGGAGGACAGAAGGAAATCCATGGAGGTCTTCCTTGCCAAATGGTCTTCTCTTCATATCTCAGCTGTATAGAGCCTTTAGGCCAACATAGTACTGTTTAGTCAATGAAAAGACACATCGTTTTAGATTGCACACTTTTAAAAATTGGTTAAGCCATGCTAGCCTTAACAGCAATGGGGATTCCCCCAATATACTGGGTGGTGGGGGTGGTACACCATCTGTGCAGATAGAAAGATATCCCCAGGAATAGAAAATCCATTTTAAGCCAACTGGGTACAACAGGTACACCTGGGTTGTGCATCTGTTGACGGTACAAAAATGCACTTTAAAAAAAAATAATAATGATGCAAAGCACAACAAAAAAAGCACAAAATTGTGAAACTAGTAGTTTCAAATATTATGACTGAATGCAAAGAGTGTCAAGGGAATGAGAGCTTGTCAATGAACTCTTACGTGTACTTTTGTAACTTTAAGAACTGGGACTGTACAGTTTACAAAGTTAAAAGACTTCGTTGAAGAAGTTTAACATAAATGTTGTTTTGTGTATATTTTTTTAACGCTTTCCTCCATGTGAAAAACATTGTAAATACTTCATAATTTATATGGCAACTTTTTAAAACTGGAAAGTTTATGTTCAAGACAAAAAGCAGGTGGCATTTTAATGCTTGCTCTTTTAATGTTTTCTTGCGAAGAATGTACAATTTGTAATTGTTTTTGGGGGGGATATTTATGTTGACAATATGTCATTGAACGATAAACACGTTTTGCTTCATATTTTCTGATGTCCAGACTGGATTATTAATCCCCAAGTTCAACATCACAAGCATCAAAAGCAGTATGGAGTGTGAATAATGTTCTCATGCACAATAGTTGTTACTATCGTTAGTATATTTTGCAATTTTTGCCACAACTAAACCTTCTGGCTGAGCATTTGGGCTAAGAGCTCGGAATCCTCAACGTTTCGATTTACCCTTAAAGATGAGACTCGAAAAGACACGGTTCCATGTGATAATGTTGCTTGGAAAAAGTCACTAGGTAGGCAACTTTTTTTTCCTGACCCCTAAAATTCTTTCCCCAAATATTCTAGGAGGAGTATCATTTCATATTATAAGCCCCAAACCTAGAATATTTGGGGAAAGTGTTTGATTTTACTGATGGTGCATTTCTGGGGAAATATCGCCGACTGGTGGCCACTTCCCAGGTGACTTTATCACACCCATGAGACACTTCTACAGTCCGGTTCTGCAAAGAGAATGTCCTCAGGATGCTGATCATGACTCAAGGAACGGACATGCGCAGTGTAGGAAGAGGCCAGTGGGGTCCGAATATCCAGCTGTGAAGCATAAACTTTCTTTTGAGCAACATTGTGTTCCAAAGCTAGACAGTAGGTGTGGGTTGGATAAGCAAAGGGAGCATCCGGGTACTTTGTGCTTCATTGTATTGCTGAGGTATTGAGGGTGTCTCCAGTATTTCCGGAAGGCAGATGAGTTTGAAATTCACCCGTGCATTGACCTCCAGCCAGTGTGAAGTGCTCGGTATCTAGGGGGTGGAGTTCCAGAGGACTTTTTTCCCATAACCCATCTAGGTGCCCAAGTTAGACCACTAGAAGATCAGTCATTGGATGTTTTGACAGTCAGACATTGAGAACGTTGTCATTGTCGGGGCGGAAGATGAAGGTGTTTGCTATCACTTCTCGTCAGTGCGCAGAGGAAATGAGTGGGATAATGGATCGAGTATGCATAGTCAAAGTCAATGGCGAGATGATCTAACCACTGTTCCAAAATGGGCTTCAAGCATCGTTTTAGATTTGAAGAGGACTTCTAGACTTTTCCTTAGGAACTTCTTCAGGCTTGCGTAGGGGTTTGCCCAGTGCGGATGTTTCTTCATTTGATTGCAGATGCGCAGTTGGACTGGGTCTGGCGTGGGTTTTGTATGTTGAAGAGATACACATGTTTTTTCATGGCAGCAGACATTGGAGGTATCAATGTTCCTTATTTATATGTAGTTTTCATAAAGCATGAACAAGGCACGAGTGCATCAGAGGGCCGCGCATATTAAAAGCAGATGCAAGTAAAACATGTGTACGTTTAGGAGCAGACACGCATACATCTTGCAGAAGAGGAGTGATGTGGTGATCCTTGGGCGCATAACACAAGATAAGGTACAGTCAGACATTTGAGTCACAGCGGCTAGTGCAATATACAGGAAGCAAAACAGACGATAGAGAGAAGTGTTAACTACTGGCATTTCGGTGATCGCACAAACCAACATCTCTTGAAATAGCGTCGGGTGTGTGGTGAAATTGGAAGCGATAGAAGGCATCGCTTTTCCCCCATCAGTTGCCTTGACTTGGCCGTTCTTGATTTTGAGGAGAATACTTTCAGACACATTCTCAAGGTGGACTGTAGTAGGGCGAGGAGGTTTCTGTTGTGTAAATGAGCATCGAATTGGAATCAAATATTGGTCAAGGATTGTGCATATGTTGAGAAATTTGGTGATGCATGCTAGGTGTTGGTGATGGCTGGCTATATGGCGGTATTTCTGAGTTTGACATTGGCGTTTCTTCATGGTCACCAGACGGTTTCATGTGGGGCCTGGGGATGGAATTTAAAAAACCGGTCACTTTGCATGTACTGACGAGTTCCGCAGTGGGTGTCTGTTGGATATGACTAGGTTGTGCAAGGTCAAGGGGTGTCTAGCAATGGCTTGTTTGAATGTGACTGGGGTTGTTCATCTTTCATGCCCTCATTGTAATGAGTGTTTTTTTTCTTCTTTTGCTGTGAAGATCCATTTTATGGTTTTGAATGTTTGCCGGTTGTTGAGGTGAATGTCATTGCCAGGCTGATGCATCCTTTTACGGGCATGCCTTACAAGAAAGACCTTTGCTGATGTGGATGACAGTCCCAATCTCAATAAACTCTTGTTCCAAACCCCTAGACCTGGACAGGACGCCACCCTCTTTGAATTAGAATGTGACAACTGAGCCCATTTCTTTGGCAACCCAGATATTCACACTAAGTTAAAAAAAGATACATGAAATTGCCTTGAGAAAGCCTTTTGGGCTGGCACTCCCAAGTGAGCTCTTCTGTCCATATTCTATTAAATGTAAGAGTATATTTTACAAACTCCGGCTCATGGTACGAGCGAGGTTCTTCAGTTCCGGAATTACAGGGGGTGACGGGGTATGTATTTGAAAATCAGTCCTGAATGTTCAGTTCTAACCAATTTTAACCCTGAGTCACATCACTTGTTGCAGAGATCGGATATCATTCTTTCATAATCTCTCATTTATTTCACACTTGGTGGAACTACAGCTTTCATTCACAGGCAATCCTTAAATCTGGGAAGAACTCTGCTCCGCAATGAAATATGATTGGTGCACTTCAGACACATATATCTAGGCCTTCTTGCTTTCTGCTTGTTCCATAGTGACCCCGGCCATTCATTTGTTTGTACTTCACACCAGTTTCAAGATATGTTACCTTGTGCTGGCCAACTAAATGGATTAGGCCAGTGAGGAGGTACAACTATCTTCCTTAGAACTTGTGTACATTTCCAATGACTTGGTTGTATAATATTGCATATCTCTGGTATGTTTGCCTTTCTAGCCATATCGAAATCCACTCTTTGTTCTCCATCTTCCTGTTATCAGTAGTTGTGTTAGTGGCATAAGAACCGCAGTTGAGAAAACCACATTGTTTAAATACTGGAGTCAAAATATACGGAAAAAAGGATGTCCTTGTTGGCCTAAAATCATAACAATATATGTGTGGTATATGTGTGGTGGTTAAACAGTACACTTGCATCTATCGGAATGCCCTCTGACCCACAGAATGACCTATGCTTATCAAGGAAGGGTTGCGCTACAGCAGAAGGGAACAGGAGCACAAAAATGATGAAAAGGAGGAACACCCACTGGTATTGGGTAAATAGAACCATTGTACAATTAGGCAATAATACCCTGGTAGTGACCAGGCCCACGCACAGGGAAGGCTTTTAACAGGGCTCCCCAGGCCATTACCCCCCTGTACAGCCTACAGATTAGGGTCCCTTGGCAGTTATCACCCTGGGGGAAACCTCAGGTGTGCTACGAGCAATTATTTTGTGACAAGTAATGGCCTGAGGTGAATGTGTGACCCATTCTTTGGCACAAAAGAAATACGTCCAAGATGGCCACCATGGAACTAAAGGTCACAGCGCCATGAAGATCCCCTCATCCATTTCCATGGCTAGCCATCTCGAGGATCTGAGAGGAGAAGCAGAGCAGCAAAAGGGTTGCAGTAAGTGGGCCCAGGGGCTGTGTGGCAGGTGAGCAGGAGGCGTTGGGGCTCCAGCAATGGGGTTAGCGTATATGGAAGGAGGCGGTGGGTGGCATTGCAGGCTAGAAGAGGAGGGTTGGGGAGAGCAGCATTTTAAAATGTCATCTTGGATCACGAGATTCGGCCCACATTTTCATCAACCTGATTGGCTGCCTCACCCCACCCGCCCACAGTGCTGGTAGCGCAGTCTGTGGTTTCGAGTGGAAGCAAAGGACTGAAAGAAAAAGAAACCAAACCAGTACAGAATTATTCATACGGGATTAAACACAAAGCAATGCCAAATATTGGCATTAACATTTTTATAAAAGCAAAATGAGTTGAAATAAATGTTAATGTTAATGTTAAAGGACATTTGTACCGCGCACTATCACCACCATAGTGGTCCTTTGGCGCTCTGGCGGCTCTGAAAGAGGAGGGGAGGTTGAGTTAGTGGGAGGAAGCAGGAAAAGTGCAAGAGAGCAGTGATGTGCTGTTGGCGGCCTCAGCCCGGTGGGTCCGTTGGCTGGGCCTGGGGTGTTTGCAGCCGGTAGTCGTCGTGTACTGTTGTGCAAGGCTATGTGTGTTTTTGTTTTGTTGTTGCAATGTAGTGAAGTTGTGCAGTTTGTTGTGCTGTAGGTTTTGGTTGTGTTTGGTTTGGAGTTTGAGAGGTGTATGCAGAAAGGGAAATTGTTAGTAGGGTTGGTTAGTTTGCGTCTCTATCCTGAATTGAAGCGCTCAGCTTGCGTAGTCTCCCCTGTTGCGGCTCTGTCCTGATCTGGGTCTGACTGGCATACATGCTAACATTCAAAATCCCATCCAGATGCGACGCAAGCCAATGTTCACTATTCTATCTAGGTGTGGACATGCTAATATTCACAATTCTATCTAAGTGTGGACATGCTAATATTCACAATTCTATCTAAGTGTGGACATGCTAATGTTCACAATTCTATCTAAGTGTGGACATGCTAGTATTCACAATTCTATCTAGGTGTGGGCATGCTAATATTCACAATTCTATCTAAGCGTGGACATGCTAACATTCACAATTCAATCTCGGTGTGGACATGCTAATATTCACAATTCTATCTAAGCGTGGACATGCTAACATTCAGAATCCCATCCAGATACGACGCAAGCTAATGTTCACTATTCTATCTAGGTGTGGACGTGCTAATATTCACAATTCTATCTAATTGTGGACATGCTAATATTCACAATTCTATCTAAGTGTGGACATGCTAGTATTCACTATTCTATCTAGGTGTGGACATGCTAATATTCACAATTCTATCTAGGTGTGGGCATGCTATTATTCACAATTCTATCTAAGTGTGGACATGCTAGTATTCACTATTCTATCTAGGTGTGGACATGCTAATATTCACAATTCTATCTAGGTGTGGACATGCCAATATTCACAATTCTATCCAAGCGTGGACATGCCAACATTCAAAATCCCATCCAGATGCGACGCAAGCTAATGTTCACCATTCTATCTAGGTGGGAACATGCTAATATTCACAATTCTATCTAAGTGTGGGCATGCTAATATTCACAATTCTATCTAGGTGTGGACATGCTAATATTCACAATTCTATCTAAGTGTGGGCATGCTAATATTCACAATTATATCTAGGTGTGGACATGCTAATATTCACAATTCTATTTAAGTGTGGGCATGCTAATATTCACAATTATATCTAGGTGTGGACATGCTAATGTTCACAATTCTATCTAAGTGTGGACATGCTAATATTCACAATTCTATCTAGGTGTGGACATGCTAATGTTCACAATTCTAATTGTGGGCATGCTAATATTATTGCAGTCTATGTTATTTGGAGGTAAGATAGAGTGGCATGGGCTTTCTGGAGTGGAGTGATTGCTCTACTCCCCACCCATACCACACTCACGGTTTTGTTGGTGTCTGTTAGTTGCTGGCTTCATTGGCTTCCAAAAATAAACATGTACAAAATAAACATGTTGAAACATTGAGGCTCATTACGGGTACAAGGTGTGGTAGAAACAGCGGTAATGTGACCATTAGGGAGGTGGGGGAACTGTATTTCTGAGGTATGAAATGGTGGAAAATTAGCACTGATGTGGCATTTAGAAATGGTGGATGGTAAGGTTCTGGTTAGCATGTTGAGGGGTAGTACCGTTAAGAGGGAAACGCAAATATAGAGCACTTGAAGTCACTCGGGGTCTAGAAGTAGAATTACGCTACATCATTGTAGAGGTTGCTCTTAAACATGCTTGGACTTTTCTGGGAAGTTTCTTTTATGAGCAACATAACACATGAAGTGTCTGGCATCCATTGTCGATGAGCACAATGACATGATAATGATTCTACACTTAGATAAGCCTTACAAGGGCTGGCTACAAGTAGTGAGTGGAGCTCCTATGCATTGCAAAGCGAAGAGTAGATTGGGCATTCTGTTTGTTCACACCCACACCTTTGCCTCACTTAAACAAAATGATAAAGAATTTAAGATGTTTCAAAAACGATTACAACATTCTCGTAGTGCTGAAATCAAGGAAATGTATTCACCAGAAATAATGTGCATCCAAAAAAGGTCAGTGGTTAACAGAGATTCCTTGGTATAAATCTTCTACGATAGAATGTTCTCAGATTGTGTGAAGAAGTACATTCCGGGCACCAGTGTTTTTAAAGATTCAATATAATACAAATTCAAGCATAGTCTGCATGTTTATTTATTTATACATTTGTATAGCGCACTTAACCCGTGGGTGTCTAGGCGCCAGCCGCAGCTTATTATCTTACAGTTAGCAAGACAAGGGCTGCTAATGAAATAGGTGGGTTGTCATTTTCTTTCGGAACATGGTCTAGGGGGGCTTGGTTCGTAAGGCGGAGGGAAGGGCGTTCCAAAGCGTAGCTGTGGAGGCGGAGAAGCTGGAGCCTCCAGCTTTGGCACGCTTGAACCTAGGAGTACATAGGCGGTTAGCATAAGGAGACTGAGTAGGCCTGGCCCGTCTTGGTTTGGCAAGTCTCTCGGACAGGGAGCCCGGGGCGGTGTTGTCGAGGCAGCAGTGTGTGATGGTGAAGATCGTACATTTGATCCGTTCTCGGACTGGGTGCCAGTCTGCTGCTTTCCTGGCTGCAGTGATGTGGTCTTGCTTATCTAGCCCCAGTCCGGCTCTCAAGGTGTTATTCTAGAGAGTTTGTAATTTGTTAATGTTTCTCTCTGATGTGCCTCCCAGGAGAATTTGTTAAGGATCTTGGTACAATTTCACAAGCATAGTTAACTTCCCTTATCGGCAAGAGGTTTGTGATAGGGTCAGGCACCTGACCCTGCCAAGGAGGGATGGGGATCCCTCTGAATTTGGGAAATGAGGCCACAGTCTCTGTCCTTTCATCATGTCCCTGGATGAAACCCATACCTGCCGTGCCCCGTTCTGGCCAGCCTTTTCTTTCTTCTATTCCAGGACTACTGAGCCCAGAGGTCCTTGCAGTGAAGGACGGAATGCGCGATTCACCAGCAAGAGAGCCAGCGATCAAGAGCAAGCAAATTGAGCATTGTTTGCTGCTGACCTACAATTCAGGCACTCAGCCCATGCAGAACATGATTCCAAAACAGACTCTTGTGGCGTGGGTGCCTTTGCGAGTTACCAGCGGACCTGCATTCAAAAGGGGGATGGCTTACAGAGGTATGTTTGTGTTCCCAAGTCTGCAACCCAGCCCAGACGAAAGAACAAGGTAGTGATTGGCCTCGGAAAACAGGCTTGCACCAGAACCAGTGAAGGGGAAGAAGGAGAAGAAAAAGGAACTTAGGGAACCTGTCAGTGTGGGTGCTATGGGTGAGGTCAAGGGAGAACAAAGAGGATCGAGCTACCAGGCAGAGGAAGGATGTTGCAGCAGACATGGAGGCGAATCACAGAGAGCGTGTGCAATGTAAGGTATTGGTTGGTGGGAGAAAGTGGTCCTGGGGGGTGAGTGTGTGTGTGTGTATTGTGGGCTGAGGTTAGGTGTGCGAGTAGGGGGTGCAAGTGAGAATGAACCAGGTGAATGGGAGAGTGAAAGGAGGATGACTGTGAGAGAAGGAGGGGTGGGGTAGAAATGGATTGGAAAGTAGTGGGTGGAGAGTGTAGTAGAGAGTAGAGGGAGGAGAGCATAGTGGAGCGCAGTGGGAGGAGAGTGAAGTGGAGAGCATTGGGAGGAGTGTAGTAGACCGTAGTGCGAGGACAGTGTAGTAAAGAGTCGTAGGAGGAGAATAGGGGAGAGTAGTGGTAGAAAAGTGGAGTAGAGAGTAGTGGGAGTAGGGTATCAGAGAGAGTAGTGGAGTGGAAAGTACAGTAAAGGGAGAGTGGAGTGGAGAGTAGTACAGACAGAGGGTGTAGCAGTAGTCGGAAGAACATAAGATTGACAGAGAAAGGAAGAGGAGAGTAGGAGGAAGAGAAAGAAAGGAAAGAACATCAGTGTGAGGAGTACAAGGACATGGGAGGTAAAGACAGAGTGAGAAAAGTATGGTTGGAAAGCACCAATACTTAAGATCACATATCTTGTGGGACCGCAGGTTAGGATCCACCTAGCAGACCTTGGAGGAACTATGAGCGAGAAGATGTTTGCCGTTAGGCCCTCACCACCAGCTAACCAGATCTTACATAGCAGGGGATACCGATCTCTAGTGACCACCTTGGTGTTTCAGGACCCCTCGGCTAGGGAGGCCAAAACCCATGGTAGATGAGACAGAGAGGCCTTAGTGAGGTCCTACTCAAATATTTGTTAAAACTAGAACTGTCTTCAAGATATGGTGTGTTCTTGAGGCCATCAGTAAAATATGTATTCCTAGGTGCTAAATGTGAGTTGGGATATTTGAAAACAGAAATATGTGGGTAAAATTGGTTCTAAACAGTGTCCAGAGAGCAACATTTTGAAGAATTCATGAGGCCATCTCTGACAGGTTCAAATGAAATAACATGAAAAACTTACCACAAAATTGGGCTCATCACGAGTTTGGATTGAGCCCTTAAATGCGGTGTTAACAGTATTTGTCATACCCAGAACTTAGATTAAGGAAGATAGTTTCTAACCAACGGCTCAACAAATTGATGTTTATCCTTGGCCTACAGATATGCTTTTGGCATTTATTGGCCATAAGGGTGCCTGTAATTTGCTTTTGCTGTTTCATTGTTGTTGGGTTCTTAATTTAAAGAGTCAAAAAGGCATGATCACAATGTTTCTTGCATCTGTAAATGATGAGTACATTCAATTCATTTAGAAGATGCATAAAATTGAGATTCGATTTAGATGTTCCAATTCTCCAGGTTAATGCACCTAGAATCTCACTCTGTGTCCTGCCATTCAACATCAACATCAACAATCTTGAAAGCTGCAACACTTCCCAACCTTTTCAATTGGGGTTGGAATGATATCGAATTGGAACTGGCAGCTCAGAAACCATCGATTGCAAAGATATTGTCAGGGATCACGGGAGATGCTGTGTACTCTGGCAGAATCACATTATATTCCTTATCTGCCTCCAGCCATTGACCCAGAACTTTGCCTATGTGTAGCCTGAAAGTTTCAGATCAATATCTATAGATGGGCTGCTAACTTTCATTTCCAGCCATTTCTCATAGTTATAAGATAGTCATGATCAGTAAACAATGAAGTCATTTCTGTGCAAAAATAAAGCTATTTGTTTAGAAAAATCACTCACGTTAATCACCCATTTTTGGGCCTGCCATTACTCTTCTCACCGGGCCTCATTCCGAGTTGGCCGGTACACGATAAAAGTGCTGGTATTTCTTTTACCGGTACTCTTACTGGACCGGCCAACTACAACTTTGCCGGTAGGAGTTAAGAATTTACCTCCAGCTAAAAGATGGAGGTAAATCTGCACCCTACCTGCCAAAAAACGGCCTTTATTACCCTTACCGGCACTTGTAATCTGCCAATAATTCCAGAACACCAAGTGCAGGTAATTGCAATTCCGTTTGTCGGTATTCCGGCAAATTTACTGCTGGAATAACAGCAAACTTGTAATGAGGCCCACTGTCTTCTGAAACACCTCAGCCGCAGATGATACCCCAAAACTCAGATGTTTATAATGAATAAGCTGCCATGGAATGAGAATGTGGTGATTGCTCTCAAGTTGCTGTGCAGCAGTATCTGGTGGTACCAAAATTGAAGATCAATCGTGGAGAATACTTTGGCTCCTTGCAGATCAACCAGGATGGCGTCAACAGTGAGGGCCGGTGGCGTTCCCTTGTCCATGTTCTATTTAGTGTGCGCATGTAAATGCATAAGCGTACTGCATCCGGTTACTTTGGCTTTGCCGATAGTACGATAGGGGACACCCACAGGTTAGCCCTGTCAACTTCCTCGATAATGTCCGCTTGGATCAGCCAAAGTCTTAGTGCTACCGGTTGGATGGTCTTGTCGACATGCAGTTGAACCTCCTGCCATTTTAGGCATCCTAATCCCATGAACAAGTCTCAGAATTTAGCCTGAAAGCTCTCAATGCTGGTTGCATACACGTTAAATGCGAAGTGCACCAGCCCAAGGCCTTCCGCCATACTGCAGCTCAACAGTGTGTCAGTTGTCGGGTGCTTGTGCTGTTTCCCAACATGCATAGGCCAGTGTAGAGGATGCAAATGCACTTCTCTGTGGAGCTAGATGATCCACAGAGTAACGATGAAGAGTGCCATGTTCACACAGGCCCGCGCTGCGAGGCAACACGTCGTGACAGGCACAGCAATGGATGCCCGTTCAATAATCACCACAGGAACTGCTGCAACTCCCTTGTCGCCTATTTTTGAGGGCGCGGGAAGGCTGCAGTGTGAGCACCAAGTAATGGAGAGGCCGTGCCACAAAGACACACTTGCACGGATGTTCATGTTTTCACACTGGCCACGTCTCTGATGTGACGTGGCCTTTTATTCCTTCTCAAGGTCACATTTCCCATCACGTTACCTCACGTGGCGGGGTTACATCACAACATTGGATAACTCTCAGCCCTCCTTGGAGGTGGGTGGAGTAGCCTCATTCTATGTGGGGGATCGGTTGGGGAGGAAGAAGAAAGCGCACATCAAGGTGTTGACGCTGGGAATAGTTAGGGCACATAGGAATGTATTGGATGCGCTTGTATGATAGAAAAGCGGGCAGGAGTACATTGACCAACACCTTACACACATCTGGCGAGCAGGAGAAAAGTCTTAAACGTGGCAGCTTGCAGCAGAGGTTAAAGTTATAGATGAATAATTTATTTTGTTTCGTCGAAACCAATGAAATAATGTGGAAAGGATAGGTGCACATTCGTGATCGAAAATGTTGTCACTGTAAGACGAACCAAGTAGAGACTTTGAGGTGTTTATACATTCAATATAAAACATTGGCTGAACTACCACAGATGGTATTTGTAAAGTTTTTTTTATCTAAAACAACAGATGTGAAAACTGCAAAGTTTGGGGAATTGATAATAGCTGCCAGAATAATGGATCAAGTATGCCCGATAATGACATGCAGTAGGCACATGAATGTCACTGCAGGAGGGTGAAATGGGGAAGAGGACATGCATGAGGAGGAGGACGTGCATGAGGCATATGCATGTCAACGCAGGAGGATGACATACCAGAGGCAAATGCATGTCACTGCAAGAGGATGGTATGAATGAAGCAGAGGACATAGACGAGGATGACATGCAAGACAAGGTGGATGGCCTGCAGGAGGGTGACACGCAGGAGGAGTGTGCATGTCACTGCAGGAGAGTGATATGGGGCAGGAGGACATGCAGCAGGAGGAGGACATGCATGAGGCATATGCATGTCAGCGCAGGAGGGTGACACGGTGGAGGAAGATTACATACCGGAGGCAGATGCATGCCACTGCAGGAGGATGACATGAGGGAAGAAGAGGACATAAATGGAGGAAGAGAAGGAATAGACAAGGATGACGTGCAAGACAAGATGGATGGCCTGCAGGATGTTGACATGCAGAAGGCGTGTGCATGTCACTGCAGGAGGGTTTCACAATACAATATTATTTGGTTATTAGACGGTGCTCTAGTCAGACGTACATTTGTTACTGACAAAGGCAGGACATCAACCACCGAACCTGTGTCCGTGTTTTTTCAAATAACCAAGTTCATATGCCATTGAATGGACCAGTGTACAATCCGACACAAATTGAGACGGTTCGAAACAAGATATTTAAAGAAACGAACGCCTTTTTGAAAGGGAACACGGGATGTTAAATTGTTGCAACACCCAGTGTCCAATCAAGCTCAATAGTCCAAATCACAGTTTACGGACTGCAGATGTGCCGTTTTGTGAAATGGGGAACAAGATTGACCTTCTAGAAGTAACCGTTGTCCTGAAGATGGCCCAATACTAATCTGTGTAATCACTTTTGACATGAGTGGTATACTATTACGGGCCGAAACATATGTCGACTGATAAGGGAAAATCCAATTTCTTTTTCCTATGTCGTGTACTCATATTCATAATTACTGTTATGCTGAAACTTTTTTCAACTTTAGCACTCCCCTGTTAGAATAGAAATACGATGACTGAATGGTATGATTGAGGATCACTATTGACAGATGTTTGTAATGTTTTAATATGTTTTTATAAGAATAAAAAGAGATCGATTTTTTTGTAAAAGTTGTATTGTTCGAACAACTTCTTCCCATTAAGGCAGATACCTTGCGAATAGAATATTAAGGTGCACTTTTTCCCTTACCTGTGTCCCGTACAGGACTAAAAGAGAGGGGTAGTCAATCTGTACTTCCTATATTTCTCACTGCAGGAGGGTGACATACAAGACAGTGGCCCTCATTACGACCCTTGCGGAACTCGGAAAACGATGGCGGAAATGCAATACCGCCATCGAATAGCGCTCGGTGCGACTATGACCCGTCACCGCAAAGTACGAAGCCATTAGCGACACCGTAGTGAACGCCAACGCTAACTGCACCAAGCACGCGCGCGCGCGCCATGCCAAACCGTAAATACCACCATGGCGCAAGGGTACGCTAATTCCGACCCTAGCGGACATGTACCTAACGCCATCAAGCATGGCGGAATGTACCATTCCGCCATGGTGAGAAGTACGGCATCGCGAATCAACCGTAAACGGCCCCACTGAGTGCCTGTACACCGCTCCCTGCCCACAAAGTACAACTCCCCGTAGGTGCAATGAAGTCACAATGCAACCATTGAAATGTACAAGTCACCCATGCATGCCAACGAACAAAAGAATCACAAGAGGGGCCAATGGGAGCTGCAGGGCACAGATGGCACGAATACAGAAGCCATCCCAATGGACATGACCACAGTCCCCCACCAAGAAACGCACGCACACACAGGCACCTGTGACCAGCAATATTCCGAGAATCACATCATTCCACCAGTCCACCTGGCTGACCGGCATCTGTTACACAAAACCCAATCCCCCGCCCCTGAGCATGACAACATTCAAACTGTCATATTGGCAGCCCCCATCCCTGACCTCACGGGCTTCGTAGGCAAACGCGCCCAGTACAGTACCACGCAACTAAACTCCGAAGCTGGAACCCAATGCAGATCTCCTCACAATACATCGCCCCCCAAATAGGCATATGCCACATCACTTGCAAAGAAGAACGCTACACGGGCCAAATCAGAATAGAAATTTAATGCACATCAAAATCACCAAGCCCATACAGCCATCAGGCCATGAACTCCAAAACACTTTTCACCATTGTGGGCTGCATCCGCAAGAAATGACCAGCCACTACTTGTGTGACGCCCTGTTCCCTCATGGTACACAGAGCCACATTCACGTACGAAAAGGCAACATGGAAGCGCACAGAACCGCAGGGCCGTCCCAATGGGGAGGCACTAGTCCAGCTGAAAGGCCGAAATGTTGCTCCGAGCCACCAGTACTGCGTAAGGGCATGTGGCCCATTGGCGATCGTCCCATAAGATCGTAATGCTGCTCCACTGATTAACACGAAGCAGCAGGTGTCGGGAGTAAAATCCATCTGCAGGAGTGGCATACAGATGGCAGTGGCAAAAGGGGAGGAGATACCTGTCAACCAAAAGAAAAGAAAAATAACAGAATGGCCATCAGAACTACATCCGAACAACTCACTTCAATGATCACACTAAATCCACAGCCATATGCATGCTAGCCCACTCCAAAGGATCATCACCACCCCAAAACCACTTGCGACTCATAACCATCTATATCGAGGTGCAAACACCATCACAAACGAGTGTACCTGTGCATGCGTCTGTCAAAACAGAATCCATCAGATGGGAATGTTAACGTGCATGGACACAAGTGTCTGAGGGCGCGTCGAGACAGGGAGGGCTCAACAAGGCCAGATAGACGATGGTCCCACTATGGCAGCCCTGCATCACATAGCGTAGGGGAGGCGGATAGATCCCAAGAAGCCCTGTACATGGCAAACTCTGTATCAAATCACCTGCCCATGCATCCATTCATCATTCCCTCATCCCGGGATTAAAACGCCTGAATATTTACTCACATAACATTAGAAATATCCATTGAGTCTGTGCGTTATGCAGCCTGCAAAATCCACAGTGCCCCAGCCCGTAATTCCAGTGTAGTGAAGTAACATGTATTTGGGAACGTCCGGCCTCATCGCCCACGTCGCTATTGCGCATCCCAAACTATTCATATCAATCATTGCATCCTCGCCATGGCCCCTGTCTCAAGGACATTGAACAATAGTACGTTATATTTGCAGTCAGACCTGTGGGCATTTCCTCGCCGCTAGCTGAAAACCGAAAGCGCCGCCCTACGAATTCCTCATTTGCAACATCACGTCGAAGAGGCATCTGTGGCCGTTTGAAATCACTAATTATTCCATCGAGTGCGGCTGTGTGTGAAAATGGCAACTGCCTTCACCCACAAATGGGACGCCCCGCCCGTCGTTGCAACTCGGTACAGTGATGCATGAGGGCCCACCGTTACTCGAGTACTACGTTCCACTGACCCTTCACAAGTCTGTTCGCGACTGCACAGATAGTATGTGAAACAATGGGACCACAGCAGAATGAACATATCAACCAATCTTACACGGCCATCGGGTACAAATACATGATTGCAATAGCAAGATGCCATTCCCCGAATTGCAGCGTTGTGCGCGGGACGTGCTCGGCCAAAGGGGAGAGCAGTTTGCACAGGTGGAATTAATCAACACAGGTGGAGGCCATACAGCCTGAAAACACATAAATTGCACAGCCAGTCTCCTCCCACAACCACACCGAAATGCTACCGGCAGGACTCGCGATGTTGGCCCTGGGGGACCTGATAGCACTGCAAGTACTCCAACTCCAAGAAGAAGACGAACACCAACTACAACCGGCCGCACGGAGGAGACGCAGGAGGAGGAGGAGGAGGAGGCCAAGGCAGGGCCAGCAAGGGCCGCCAGCACAGCCACTACCACCACGCAGGCAGCCCGCAATCCCACGCCTCCGAGCACATCCGTTCAACCTCACTGATGAGCAGATCCACACCCTCTACCGCCTGGACCGGGACACCATAGCCGCCATTGTGGACATGACACAGGCTGACCTTGTCAGCATGATAGATAGCCCAACCGCCATCCCACCCCTACTGAAGGTGGTGTCTGTACTCCACTTCCTGGCCACAGGCACCTACCAGCACACAGTCGGACAGTTGCATGGCATTTCTCAGCCACTGTTCTCACGGACACTATTGCAAGTGCTCGATGCCCTCCTGCAGCACGCAGACGACTACATCTCTCTACCACGCTCGGAGCAGGAAATTACCAACACAAAAGTGGGATTCCATGCACTTGCCGGCATACCGGGTTGCATTGGTGCCATCGACTGCACCCATGTGGAATTGGTTGTCCCACATGCCATGGAGGCCCAGTACCGCAACCGAAAACAATTTCATTCTCTGAATGTACAAATGGTGTGTGACTCCAACAGGATCATTACACATTGTTGTGCCAGATTCCCTGGATCAACCCATGATTCTATGGTCTTGAGGAACTCTACAATACCACGCTACATGGAGCGACACGCAGGGAACAGATCCTGGCTACTCGGTGAGTCTCATTACATGCATGATAATGTGGGGAATGTGATTCGGCAATGACCTGGCAGGAAGGGGGGGGGGGGTGTGCGTACGTAGCAATGGCATTCCACATCATACGTTTCTCGTCCACATACAGGTGATGCTGGATATCCACTGAAGAGATGGCTCCTCACACCAGTCCGGAACCCACGGGACCAGCATGAGGAGGACTACAACCATGCCCACTCACGTACCCGTGTAGTCATTGAACAGGCATTCGGCCTACTGAAGGGTCGTTTCCGCTGCCTTAGCAGGTCTGGCGGGGCACTCCTGTACCGCCATGAGAAGGTTGCAAAGATGGTGATGGCATGTGTCATGCTCCACAACATGTGCGTACGTAGAAATGTGCCCATGCCCCCTGACGCAGAACTGCAAGCACCTGATGATGGTCATGATGAGGGTGGGGATGTGGCAGCACCTCATGGAGTCTGCGAGGCACCGGAGGGCCGTGACATTCGTCAGCATCTCATTGATGTATGCTTCTAGCACTCACGCCTGGTGGCTGATACATGGACACGGGACTCGTGGCACTGTGTGTGTCTGGGACATGCACAATATGGACTGTACGCCTATGATGGCCTAGTACACAAAGATCAATGTCCACACATCTCATTGGTTGATCGTGCACTGTTTATGGCATATGTGATATCATGTTGTACACCCTATCGACCCGCCACCCAAGTGAGCCCAACACACCCCCTCCACCCTCCTACCTCCCCCCCGAACACCAGTGTCCAAAGATGCTCATTGTCAGTGGGCAGTCGCTATTGCAAGCCCCCTCTGCGGGTATCAGGGGCACCCCTGCCTGTGGAGCGCAGGTTCCTCCCAGATCTACGTTGGGGGCTGCCCTGGACGGAACTTGCAACGGATGATGTCTCTGCCTGCTCACGTCCATGCATGTCCCTAAGGGTTTGCGAGAGCTCAGTGAGCACACGGCGCACTGCGGCAAGTTCGGCACATACGTCCTTGGACGTCGCATGCAGTTCCCCCCTCAGGCTCTCGGTGCATCTCTCCATTTGGACTCCCAGGCTCTCGGTGCTACTCTCCATTTGTGCCCTTAGTGTCTCTGTACCTCTCTCCATTTCTGCCCTAAGTGTCTCAGTTGATGTTTCTATGTCTGCCTTAGTGCCCCCACATTCATCGGCATGGTCCTTGAGGAGCGTGGCCAGTTGCTGCTGTTGCACGATTAACTGGTCGAGGGACTGTTGCCTCTGCTGGGCCATGGCCATTTGCGGGGGTGTCACAGAGGGGCTGTTGTCCTCATGTTGCCTTGCCACAGGGCTTGTGGGGGATGGCCAGTCGTCGTCTTGTGGGTGCCCCTGCGTGGTATCCTCATGTTGTACGGGATGGGACAGACAGGGGGATTGGGACAGGTCATGGATGGATCTGACTTCGACATCCCCGTCTTCTGTGTCGGAGCATGCTGCCATCAATGGGGTGTCACCTATGGTGCTGCTGCCACCAGAGGCAGTGCCTTCTGTGGCATCCGTTGGGGGGACCTGTGGTGGTGGTGGTGTGGGCATGCTGGCTGCTGGGGTGCCTGTTGATGTTCCCTCCTCTGTGCTGCCACCTGATTTGTGCTGCTGCCGTGTCTTGATGCGTGCAGCTGAGGTGGAGGGTCTTTGGCCGTTGGTCTTGGCCCTCTTTGCAGGTGTGCTGGTAGGGGTGTCCTGAAGCTCGTCGTTTGGATCGGACCCTGTGGTGGAGTAAAGGAGGGCGAGGGTTATTGATGGGTCTGTGGGAATTGGAATGGCATTGTATCACATGCATTGGGGTGGTACCTGAGGGTGATTTGGGTCGGGGCCTTGGAGGTGCTTTCATTTGTGTGTGGAGTGAGGGTGCAGTTGTTTGGCAGCCTGCAGTTAGGGTGTGCCTGCTGCACGTGTAGTGCGTGTTTTAGGGGTTTTTAATTATTTATGTATTTATTGTGGGTTTTAACGTGCGCTATCAGGCCGATGTGTGTGGACGTTCTCCTGGACATGTGTTTCTGTTGCACTATGTGGACGCATGGTACTTCACATGGATGGACTTTGTGGATTTGGCATTGTTTTATTTGGCCCACCTACCTGAATCTTCGGATGTCTGCACTCCTTTCTCCATCCCTCCGACTCCCTCTATGCTCTCCATTCCGATGGTGGAGGCACAGATTTCTTCCCAGGGGGTCAACTTGATGGGTGATTCAGGACCTCCCCCGGTGGCTGTGGCAATGTTGCGGTTGGCAGAGAGTATGCTGCGGACGCGTATCCGCAGGTCGTCCCATCGCTTGCGGCATTGCTGTGGGGTGCGGGGTGCGGTCCCCACCGCACTTACCCGCTGTGCCACCAGAGCCCATATGGCCTTCTTGTTTGCAAGTGCCGTCCTGGTCATTTGCGTGCAGAAGACGACGGCAGCATTCTCCTGGAGGGTCTCTGTTAGCACGGTGAGTTCCTCACGGGAGAAGTGGACCTGCCGCTTGCGGTCGCACGATTTCTTCGCTACTTTTCCCATTTTTCTTGGTTTCGCTAGGGTGGATGACGGGTTGGGGTGTGTTTCAGGGTAGTGATTTTAGTGGTTGTGTGGTTTTAGTGGTTTTATAGGTGTACGGCGGGATGTTTCCCGTTCCGGGCCCATGTTTTAACTTCCGTTTCCGTATATTTCCGGTCACCGTACTTTACGGTAGGCGGACACTGCGGTGTCCGCTGTGATGGGTGGCGGTATTGCACCTAGGGCGCCGTACGGCGGCGGTGTGGGCCGTTTTGGGGTCATTTCCGCCATCGCGGACTTTGCACTTCCGCCATGCCGTGGTGCTCGTGCCCGATGGGTCGGAATGGGCCGCACTTTGCTCCTTCGTGCAATGGCGGAAACGCTATTTACGCTGTGGCGGTCCGGTCAGTCACTTTCCGCCAGGGTCGTAATGAGGGCCAGTGACATGCATGAGGCATATGCATGTCAATGCAAGAGGGTGACATGGAGGAGGATGATAGCATGAAGGAGGGTGACATGTGGGAAGCATATGCACGTCACTGCAGAAGGTTGAGATGGAGGATGAGGAGGACATGTATGAGGCATACGCATGTCATCACTGGAGGATGACATGGAGGAAGAGGAGGACATGCATGAGGCACACATTCATCTCAGCACAGGAGGACTACATGGAGGAAGAGGAGGACATGCTGGTGGCATATGCATGTCACTGCAGGAGGATGACATCTAGGAAGAGGAGGGCATAGATGAGGATGACATGCATGAGGTATATGCATGTCACCCTTGGAGAATGACATGTAGGAAGAGGAGGACATGCAGCAGGCAGATGCATGTCATCACGGAAGGATGACAGGGAGGATGACGTGCAAGACAAGATGGATGGCCTGCAGGAGGATGACATGCAGGAGGCGTGTGCATGTCACTGCAGGAGGGTGACCGGCAAGACAGTGACATGCATGAGGCATATGCATGTCACCGCAAGAGGGTGACATGGAGGAGGATGATAGCATGAAGGAGGGTGACATGTGGGAGGCATAGGCACGTCACTGCAGGAGGATAAGATGGAGGATGAGGAGGACATGCATGAGGCATATGCATGTCATCACAGGAGGATGACATGTAGGAAGAGGAGGACATGCATGAGGCACACATTCATCTCACCACAGGAGGACTACATGGAGGAAGAGGAGGACGAGGAGGACATGCTGGTGGCATTTGCATGTCACTGCATGAGGATGACATGGAGGATGAGGAGCTGATGCAGGAGGCAAATGCATGTCACTTCAGGAGGATGACAGACAGGGAGGACGAGGTGGACATGCAAGAGGCATATTCATGTCACTGTAGGAGTCTGATAGCATGCAGGTGGTGACATGAAGGAGGCATATGCATGTCACCACAGAAGGACTACATGGATGAAGAGGAGGACATGCAGGAGGCAGATGCATGTCACTGCAGGAGGATGACAGGGAGGAAGAGGTGGACATTCATGAGGCATATGCATGTCACTGCAGGAGGATGACAGCGAGGACGAGGTGGACATGCATGAGGCATATGCATGTCAATGCAGGACGATGACATGGAGGAGGATGATAGCATGCAGGTGGGTGACATGAAGGAGACATATGCATGTCACCACATGAGGATGACATGGAGGAAGAGGAAGACCTGCAAGAAGCACATCCATGCCACTGCATGGGAGATAATGGAGGAAGAAGAGGACATGCATGAGGCACACATTCATGTCACCGCAGGAGGAGTACATATAGGAAGAGGAGGACATGCAGCAGGCATATGCATGTCACTGCAGGAGGATGATACGGAGGAAGAGGAGGACATGCAGGAGGCATATGCATGTCACTGCAGCAGTATGGCATGGAGGCAAAGAGGGACATGTATGATGCATATGCATGTCACTGCAGGAGGATGACAGGGAGGAAGAGGTGGACATGCAGGGGTCATATGCATGTCACCGAAGGAGAAAGAGGACATGCAGGAGGCATATGTATGCCCTTGCAGGAATATAGGATGGAGGAAGATGACATGAAGGAGGCATATGCATGTCAACACAAGAGGATTGCATGCAGGAAGAGGACATGCAGAAGGCATATGCAGCAGAGCAGAGTGGTGGCGAGTGGAGGCAGTCATTGCAGTCTGCCCTTGCTTTCTTGGATGTTGTTCATGTGCAAGCAGTCTTTCTACACTTTTGCCTGTGAGGCAGAGCTGCATCATTAAAAACCTTGTTTCCCCCCATGGAGCGGAGTGGAGGCGAGTGTAGGCAGTCACTAATCTTGACTACACATTAAGGACGACCGCGATGAAAAATGCTATTCTGACTCATTTTTCTTGGGTACAGCAACTGTTTCAGCCTGCTCTATAGTGCAATCCTTGAATCATGAGTCGAGAAATGGAGACCCACAAATGCCTGTAATCGTGATAGAACCACGAGATGAAGACCTGTTGGAGATAGAAATGTTAATACCTCCTAACTCATCATATGAGTTGAATAAAATACCATAAGAATAGAATCATGATTTGGGGATCCCAGGTGTCTCTCGAGGAGTCTGCGAAGTCAGCAGAATGTTCTCCATTTAAGCGGTCTCATTTACGAATAGAAACAAGTACAACGCTAAACCCTCCCACAATCACTGCTTTGAACAATGTATTAAGTTCATTAGTGAAGGTCTTTGAAACCCTTAAATTAGAGGTACAACAACACACAGGTATACTCTTAGATATAACGAAGGAGCTTGAGCTAAATGACATCATGATGACTGCAATTAAAACAGCAGTCAATGAAGGACTGGGAGAAATCCTAAAGGAATCCCGGAAAATCTCCAAAGAACAATCAGTAAAATTGGATTTGCTGACTGATCAGTGTGGGAAGTTGAAAACTGAACTAGGGGCCTTGGTGGAGAGACTGGACCCTCCATCTAATAGTAATGATGGAAGATGTGATCTGGGGATTTCAGCCTCCAATCCAGAGCCCTTCTTAGACGACTCCCCTCTTTCACTCTCAATGATGGAGGAATTCTTGCGGATGGCTCAAGTTATAGACTTGGATGCAACCCGTAATAGGACACTGATCAAAAGCAGATAGAAAATGTTCCCATAATTGCTGAGGATTTGGAAGGGGCTGTCAAAAAGAAACTGGCAGGCAAATCCAAAAAGAAAAAGAAAACAATGGCAAATGAAGGATCTAAAAGTTCACAAGTGCCAGCCAACAATCAGACCAAATGAAAGAGGAAACATCTGACAACTGATACCAATCGTTTTGTGAAAAATGTAAAGGAAAAGATGGGAGCAGAGGAAAGAGAGAATAAAGAAAAGGCCCTCAAAAAAGGAAAAGGGACAAAGGGAAAGAAGAACCATAAGGCAATTGAAATGAAGAAAACTAATGATATTATAGTGGTTGATACACAGAAAACTACAGTGGGGAATCAAACGGACATAATTGAACCACCAAAGACAATTGCCCCAATTTTCTTGTTAGCAAAGCAAAAAGCCAAACTCTGAAACCGGCAATGAAAATGGCCTCTATTTTCTTAAAAGCTAAACAAGATTCAGAGGTTGATTAAGGGGGGAAACGTCCCATGCCTGCTATTAGAGTGGGGTTACCAGTAGTAAGGGAGTCTACCCAGTTAGAAGGCTCGACTATATCATGCTCACAAACTTAGTTGATGTATTATCTCAGATTCCTTTGCATTAATTATTATTAGCGGGAGACTTGAACTCATAATGTGTCCTGACAAAAGATCAAGGCTCAGGAAAGATCCGACATCAAACATCTAATGGATCAGCATGGGTTAACTTCATGAAGGGCAGGGACTTATGGATGTTTAATGGAAATGTGGAGAGTGATATCGCGAGTCTCCCCACTTGGCGTAGAGGCTCATCCTTTTCAACAATTGACTATTTCTTTGCTTCCAGAAAAGTATTTGAAAGTTGTATAACATTTCAAGTGGTGGAAGGGAATGTGGATGATCATGCAATGATCAAACTATCATTGGGTGTTAGCCATGTTTAAAATGTTTCTCTCTACTCCTATAAATTAACTGTTAACCCTGCAGGTAACTGTATTAGGAAATTTGATAGGGGGCGAAGAATGCTGATGAGTAAACTTAATGACATGGTTGCCCAATTGTCAGTAAACCAAATCTCGGAATACAGTGACCCCTCTAGTTTCCATTTATTTTTGTTAGATCTGGATCCTCAAAGGACCAACACCCAGAAATCCCATATGTTGCATAAACATGTCTTCAATACCAACATTTTAGAACAAATGAAAAGCATTAGACAGCAAAAAGCAACTTTAAAAAAAGCAAAACTTGATATTAAAGCTTATAAAACAGCCCTTATACTTATTAAAAACCAGTACAGAAATTGGATTCAGTTATATAGGTCTTCCATCATGCAATATGATGGAGAATTAATGGTCTGGTCATTAAACCAGAGAAATTCTAGACATTTCTGGGCTATTGTGGGGGACAAACAAGACTCTGCTGCTGGCTACCAGGATATCATCATACAAGAACAGACCTGGGTTGACTATTTCTCTCAGGTCTATGGGTCCATAGGTTCCCTAGTTCCAGAGATAGAAATGAATGCTCAGTGGTCCCTAATTTATACAAGTCCTGACATAGAATCTTTAATAAATAATTCCTCTATCTCTAGAGCGGTGGGTCCTAATGACCTTAGTAAATCGACCCTTAAAATGAATCCAGCAATGTGGGCACAAATACTTAAAATGTTATTTGATAAAATAATTACGTCAAAAGAACTGCCAGAATCATGGAAAAACTCGATCACAATTCCAATTTATAAAAAAGGGATAGACTATTGGCCTCTAACTATCGACCGATCTCATTGCTAGATGCTGATAGCTAAATGCTTGTCGGACTAATATTGAGGGAGATGGAGGAATGGGATACATTAAAAGGAATCATACCAAAGCTGCAAACTGGTTTTAGGAAGGGCTATCCACCTCCCTCAATGGCTTAGTTCTCAGTTGTTTGAGTGCAGACTCTGGCCATAAGGGTGGCTCACCTCTTTTCGGGGCTTGGATTCACCTATCCCAAGCGTTCGATACAGTCAACAGGAGTCTCCTGTGGAAGAAATTGCATGCTTGGAGGGTTCCCTCTAATTTATTATCTATCCTGATTGAATTACATCAAAACACCAAGATGAGAGTTAGATTATTTAAGGTGGGCTTACTATCTGGATCGATAATGGTTGATAAAGGGGTTCGTCAGGGGTGCCTAATAGCGCCTCTGCTTTTCATTCTCTTTATGGCTGGCCTTGATCAACTTCTAAATGAGAAGGGTCTAATATCACCACGCATCGGCATATGCTGATGATGTGGTGATATTGGACCACTCTCAGGTCGGGCTTCAACATTTGTTGTCCGCCTTGGAGGCTTATACCCAAAATAATGATCTCACGATAAATCCTAAAAGTCCAAGATCTTGATATTTAAACATCCGAATAGAAGAATAAAGAATTATTCTTGGGAACTGGACCGCCACCCAATTGATATTGTCTCTGAGTTGATCTATTTGGGATCTACAATTAAGTCGTACCCAACCAAGATTAATTTACTAGAAACTATTACTTTAAATATTAAGTTGGGGGCTCAGATGAAAAGGATAAGATCTAGGTTTTGTACATTTTCAATACTATCATTGGTGAAATTCTATCTAGGAAAGGTGGTGCCAGTTATTCTGTTTGGAATGGATACAAATTCAATCTTTATGGACGTGAATTGGGATATAATAGACGCCAAGCTCTGGAAAAAAACATTGTCCCTCCCAAACTGTGTTCCCATTGTGTCTCTTAAATATGAATTGGGTCTCTCCTCTTTGAGATCTTGGATGGAGTGGAATTGGACCTCCTTATACAGGTAGCTCTTGGAACCTCCAAAGGTTCCCTGTTTGAGGATTTGTCCCTTCTAATGCACTGTAATGGTAATCGGTTACTTGAAATATTAAAGCTCAGATGTACTGAGTTATTGATTAACTCAGATTGTACACTAGAACTCCTCATACAAAACCCAGCAAAAGTAAAAGAGCGGTTGAAATGTTGGGTTTGGATAGAAACAGGAGAAAAGATGAGAAGGGCTAAGTTGTCAGTTTCATTCTCTGCTATGGAGAAAAAGAGGTCGGTTTTACCTTCTTATCTGAACAAATACCCGGATCCGAGCGCAAGGGAACTTTTCTTAAGATCTAGATTGAACCTACTCCCTACCTTGGAAATTCTAACTGCCAGGGATAAAGAACTCATTGATGATTGCTGTGATAAATGTGATTACAAAGAACGGCAAACGAGTACACATTTGTTATCTAGGTGTTCTGGTACCTGGGATTTGAGAGTTGTCAGATTCAAAAGATTTGTTCATGATGTTCGGTGGTTAGGCACGGATGAATTTTGGGTTAGGTTATCATCTCGAAATGAGACATTCTTTACCTCAGAAGTGGTCAGAATTTTAAAGAGACTTAAATCTAGATGGTAATTGAGAAATGTGAATTGTTAAAGGATATAATTAGTTTTTATGTTTTCATTTGTTTTCTTTCGTGTTTCAAAATGTGTGAAAAGTCAAAGATTGGCAAATGCACAAAATATAAAAACATTTTTTTAAAAGCATGTCAGTGCAGGAGGATGACATGAAGGAAGCAGAGGCCAGGCATGAGGCATATGCATGTCGCTGCAGGAGGATGGCATGGAGCACATGCAGGAGGCAGATGCATGTCTCCATAAGAGGGTGACACAAATAAGGTGGACGACCTGCAGGAGGGTGACAGGAGGCATATGAATATGCATTTGCATGCCCCCAAAGAAGATGCAGGCCATAAAGCCATAGGACATTTTAGAACATTTGGAAATCAAATTGATCACCAGAGAAATATAACATTTTATGTGCTTGAAGTATTTATTTTGGCAATATTGGTCTAACTTGCCATATCAATAAAGTACCTTGTGTTGTATTGAGGCCAGGAATTGTCATGTAAGGAGAGTTCTGGCAGAAGAACAGGGCCACCGCACACACACCCAGCAGGAATTAAAGCTGTGTTATCTTCTCCTGTTGTTAAACACCCACAAGGGCCCCTTTGCCTTACGCAATTGTGCTGCATCCCGGAAACGGAACGAAAGGAAAGGGAGGGAAGGGGCTGGGGCGACACAAAGATGCAATACGGCTTGGTTTAATCTGGTGCCCTTTCCGAGTAAGAAAACAAAGCAAGAACACCTGTTCCTATAGTGCTTTGAAGAGGGAGGATTATGGTACAAAGCACTATCGGAAAGCAACATGAGAGCCCGCAAGGATGGGTCACTACATCAAGTAACGCATTGTCAGGTAAGTTTAATATGTGAGTGATGCACATGTCAGCGTGTTTAATACTTGGGAATATGATTGTGCTTATTTATACCATGGGGCAAAGCACAGCAAGCTGTGACCAGTCCTTACACAAGAGCTAGGGATCCATGCCACAACAATGTATTCCTCCTCTATCCATTCCAAAGCAATCTTTCCACTATCTCCTAGATAGCCAGTCAACACCCACGCATCTCAGCCTTACGATAGAACTTTATAACATTCAATTTCGAAAAGAATATCTCCATTAATTGTTCAAACATGGGCTTCGAGACAATGCCACAAACCCAAGCACTTCTATCAAAAGCAAGGGGAGGAGAAAACCTGACTATGAGTGTGCAAAAGCCCAACATTCATGCACAGAATTAATATGGCCCCACAACTAATCATACAAATCCACAACATATCTTAGCAAAGCACCTCTAAGCTTATCCGGGCCTGGATACTGTGGACATGTTTCAATGGACTAAAAGATGGCTCTGCTGCTTCCCATGGCATCTTCATGAGGACGTTTTTTATTTTCTCTCCCCTATTTAGATAAACACATTGAAACTAGTTTCCACAACGCAATCTAAAAATAGTGTTCTACTTCCTAGATTTAAAGTATTGTACACTATGCTTCCGCATCAATAGTACGACTCTGAAGTGCCTATTCTTTTATAAAGTGTCTTTGTTTTCTAGGACCAGGCAATGAAAGTGGAAGAGTCTAGTTAGTAAACAGCAAGGGTTTGGGGGATTAACAGCTGTGGGGGATAGCACCATTCCCAAGTGCAAGATTCTAAAATTGGCAGGGGGGATTTAGCGGGGTGGTTTGGTCTTCCCTTATTGTGGGCAACCACTGGAGTACCATGAAATGGGGTAAATAGCTGTCATTACAGCACTTCGAATAGTGGGGATTAACGAACAAAGCACTATGCGACACATAGACATATTTATTCAGGGAAATCGTACAACCAAGGGTGGACTGGGAACCAAAAGAGGCCCTATATTACACATTTTCAGCCAGGCCACACCTTTTTCTATGGTAAAATGTGGAAATAAAACAGGTTATTCTTCATTTGTTACACCAATTTTACTCTAATACCTCCATTCAGGTAAAATCAAACCAAGATGGTCTGTTATCCGAACCTATCCTGACCCATCGAGGCCTAAAACAGGGATGCATTTTGGCTTCTACATTATTTAACTTTTATATTAAAGACATAAATACATCTTTGGAAGCCACAAGATCTTTCCCACCTAAAACTGGAGAATGCCCTGTCTCGTGGCTACTCTAAGCAGACGATTTGGTGGTTATGGATCAGGCCCCTAAAGGTCTGCAGCGCAAGGTAACTGCATTACAAAATTATGCAATAGCAAACTTCTTAACTATTAACATAAAGAAAACCAATATTCTAATGTTAATACCGGGGAATGGCAAGAACAAATGCAACTTTAAATGGTCAATAGGTAATCAGCTCATTGACATAATTCATCATTTTTGCTATCTAGGGCAAAATATTCATGATAAACCTCGTGACATTCCATATAAAAAAGAATGCAAAGACAAAATGGAAACCATGACATTGTAAGCTAAACTTATTCAAAGATAATATGGGAATTTTTCTTGTATGCATACCATAACCTTTTATATACCAAAGGTATTACCTGTAGTCCCTTATGGAGTCCTAGCTAAACCACCTGAAAATCATCCTAACTGGGACTACTTAGAAGGCATTTATTGGAAGAAAATTCTATCATTATCTAAAAGCTTTCCAATCCAGATAATACAATTTGAATTGGGATTAGTATCATTGAAAACCATAGTAGCCTGGCAAACTGTATCACTCTATAGAAAATGCCTAATTAATAAAACATATGCACTAAGCTTGATTCCAGCACTTGCGGGAGCATTTGACAGACATCATGAGAAATCCTTAGATAAATGGAAAGCATATTGTCTCAATACTATGAAGGAAGCTGACATAGATCAACATTTACTTCTACATAACCCTGGACGTGCAAAGAGAAAACTGTGGATCTATGATTGGAGGGTGTTATGGTACAAATTTAATCAATATAAGTCATTTAAAAGGGGGATTTTATAATAAAACCATTACATCAAATTCATAAATATCTTCTTAAATTTCCTGCCCAAAAATATTGAATGAATCTTATGAGAATGCTCTTTGACTTATGGCCTACTAAAGTCCTCCAGGCATCCAGATCCAAACACTTTAACCAAGACAACTCTTGTCGATTATGTGGCTCCACCAATAAGATTGAAACTTTGAAGCATCTTATGGTGGAATGTAAGAGCCTAGCCACACTGAGGAAAGAATATTTTCATACATTTTTCCATGAATACATACTATTATGTCCTGATCAAATGTGGCATGTGGTATTCAATTCAAACCATATATCAATTAATAAAGCCACAGTAAAGTATCTCTTAAAGTTAAATATTCAATAAATTCTAAGAATGTATTGACCAAAAAGAACACCTAGAATCAGTGGTGAATGAAGCTTCAACGTAGGTATTATAAATAAAAACAAAATGTTTTGTGATAATTCAAAGTTTAGTTAAATGTAATTGCATTCATCATAAATTGATTTTATGAAAGGTAGACACAATACAGTTAATATTAACCTAACAAGAAGTTAAGAACAAGATCTATGTTATATAAATATTATATAAGGCTGGTATCATTGCCAAGATATTATTGCGAAGAAGCTGAGGTGATCTAATGTGTTATTCTTTCTTTTTCACTTCGTTTTTAAATGTATTATAAGAATGTTCCTGTGTATATTTGTATACATTTTATATTCACAAATTGTATTTTATTACCCGGAATTGATTGATATAATAGAATACTTGAATAACTTGTGACTTTGCGCTCTTGGGAAGGAAAGATTTTAAATGTAAGAGGATTTTAATTTAATCATGAATGATATCAAATGTATACATTGTTATTATTAAGGTTGTAATTGTTGATATTGATATTTTGTATTTGAAAGGTTATTATTTACAACCAAAACATATAAAAGTAAAAGAAAAATTAGTTATCACACAAAAGAGGCCCTGGGTGCATAGGCCTACAGGGAAATCTCCAGAGTTCCCTCTAGGCCAGTCCACCCACGCGTATAACAGATCTGGGAAGTGGAAATCCTCGGGTAAGCATAAGTACAGAAAATACTTCAACCCTGGGCGAGGGGCTTGCTATAACTGGAATGATATTTTAAAAAAGTGAAAATAGCGCTAACACCAGAGGCCTCTGACCTATTGAAACCAGAGAGACAGGAAGCCGCAGTTCACAGCTGCAGAGTACACTTGAGAGGGTCACTGAACAAAGTAACATTGGCAAACATACTGAAGTGTGCCATGAAGCCTATTACCAAGCATCAGGGTAATTACGAACAAGGAATAACAGGAGAAAGGAGCTTACAAGTTGTTGATGGACAGAGCCAAATCACAGCAAAGTTGCCCGTGCGTTTATGAAGTGGCATTAGAAAATCTCTGTTGACTTTATTTTAATAAGTACAGTAAGTAGCTAGGGCTGTGTGGGAAGCATTCAGAGTAATTGCTAATGGCACAGATTCTGTTCAATGTAAAATTATGCAAAGTATTAAAATACATAAATGCACTAAAATTCCTGATGCCACTACACCAAGCTTTTCAAAGTCCTTCCTTGTAAATAGCTTTCTGTGACACCGTACACACATTAATCGATAAAGAAATGTTTATGGTAGTATGTACATTTTGTTTAGGCTGAAGTTTACCACATGAGAGCATGGTGTTACTTATTTCAAAGCACCGAACGAAAAATATGGTTTTAAAGATTAATTTTATTGAATTTAACTATTTGTCAGGTGAAAGTGTTTTTTTCAAACCTTTTTAAGCCTACCATAACTTTTTAGGTGTAGTGAAAACATGGCCAAGGGATCCAACCACAAGGCTGTCGGAACTATATTGCACTGAGGATCCATAATAAGGGAGAATCCAGGTATGTAGTTGTCCAGACAGCCTTGCAAAATGTCTGTCCTGGGTTGATTAAGCTGTGAATAAAGTAGCATTGCCTTCTTAGACAAAGACAACTTCCTGGAGTAAAAGTTTGCAATTGGGCTAATTTGCATACCCACAATGCCTTGCTGTTGTGACTCAGAGCTGGAGGTGCACTTCAAGTGATTGCTACTAGGTGGCATTGTGGAATGTGTGACTTGGCTCAAATGGACTTTCCTTTCCTACTGTATATATTACAGGGTCTGCGGTAGTGGCCCTGTAGTTGTGGATAAGTTGTTCAACTGATAGGAAGAGCACTGTTTGGGTGGCTTATAACTTCGCCCCCCTGGACGAATCTTCACCAAACTTTGCAAGAAAAGTATATGGCCCCCTCGGATTGATTTTGCAAAGTCTGGTGAGGTTTGGTCTGGGGGGGTCAAAGTTATAGGGAGGTCCCAAAATGCGTGGTTTTCCCCATAGATGCAATGGAAAATAATGTTTGCTCACGCCTACAGCTCAAACCGCTGGATGGATTTTCACCAAATGTACTCCAGGAGAGGCAGCTTGGACGCGAAAACATGCTTTTGTAAATTTGGTGCAACTCCGTCCATTTGCTTTTTTTAAAAACTGCCAAAAAATAGGTAAGAATAATTTGTGATATCTGGGTTTGGTATGCGGACTCACTTCCCTGTTCAGTCTGCGGACAGCAAACGGACCCGCTTATTGGTTAATAAAACACGTGCGGTGGGTCAAAACATTTGAAATGGTCGCCATGTTGGATTCGCGGAGAGCCACTGTAGTCCGCGGACATCGCAGTAAATACATATTAAAAAACACAACAGTGCACTTGTCAAACTAATTAATCAATCTCTGGGGAAGTGAGGGGTGATGAGGATGGGATATGGCCATAAAAAGCCAAAACACTAGTGTTTTTCATCTTCGAAGTGCACAAACAGTCCGGAGGCTCGGGGACAACCCTGTGATGTTTGCGAACATCTCACATGTTCGGGGGGCATCCATCCATATTTCTGCATTACAGAGTTGGTGAAAAGCCGTTTTTGGATGGCTTATAACTGTGGCGCCACTCAATGAACCTGCATGAAATCTTGCAGTATCATGTTGGACCTGACCCTCAATGTTTCTGCACAGTTTGGTGCTGTTTCGCCAAGAAAGAGCAAAATTAGAGAGGGGGGTACCAAAACATTTAAAAGGCTTATACATTTAGTGCCGTTTGACAAATCTGCACAAAGGTTTGCAAAAAGATTATGCATATAACTTTGTTGCCGTTAGACGAATGTGCACAAAAGACTTCAGAATGATTATAGACCCAACTCTGAATGTGTGAATTGGGGGCTAAGTTATATGATTATTTTATGTACGTACATTGTGACACTTTTCAAGAAATAAAACATGGACGGATTTGCAGCAAACTCGTTCAAGGAGCATTGGCAAGGACCTGAAAGCATGGTTTTGCAAATGTGTCAGTGTTTTATTTTTTGAAAAGTGTCATAATGTAGGTACAAAAAATAGAAATATACCTTTGGTGATTGAGGTATAGCCTGTGGCCATGGGCAGTGGGCAGATTATCCGGGTCATGGCCAAAGGCCAAAGGCCATGACCCAGACAATCTGACTACTGGTCATGACCACGAGGGACCAGCAGTGGGGTTAAAGTGGACATGGTCACCAGGGACCAGTAAAGTTTTTCGAAATTGGGATAGGTTTGAATGGGAAAACAAATTCTGCTCATGGCTACAGCCCATAGTGCTGGACTGGATTGCAGCAAACATTTGCGAGAAGTATCAGCGAGGACCTCAAAGCATGGTTTTTCAAATCTATCCTTTTTTTTCTTTTTTGGAAAAAGATATCAATATGTAAGTACAAACAATTGTGATATAATATTGGTGCCTGGGCAATGGGCCTGGCCTTGAGCAAGGACAAATGTGTATTCTTGATATGCTTATTGGAGCATGCGGCATGGCCGAAGCCCTAGAGGTTTGGATGAGAACAAATATTCTGCTTGCGGCTACAGCCTGAAGTGCTGGATTGTATTACAACAAACCTGCGCGAGGACCATCAGCAATTCCCTGAAAGCATGCTGTTGCAAATCTGTCTTGTTTTATTTTTCCAAAGTGCCCAAATGTAAATACAAAAAATAGTGATATAACTTTGGTGCATGGACCGTGGGCTTGGCCCTCAGCAAGGTCGAATGCCTACTCTGATTTACTTATTGGGGCATGCAGCACGGCCGAAGCTCTAGGTTTAAAGCGGAAAAATAATTATGTTTGCGGCCAAAGCCCATAGTGCTGGATGCAATTGCAGCAAACCTGCGTGAGGAGCATCAGCAAGGACCTGAAAGCATGCTTTTGCAAATCTATCCTGTGTTTTACTTTTTTGAAAGTGTCAAAAAGCAAATACAGAAAATTGCAATCTAACTTTGTTGCCTGGGCAGTGGGTCTGGCCATCGGCAAGGATAAAAGTGTACTCTGATTTCCCTATTGGGGAATGCGACATGGCTGAAGCCCATGCCCCATTGATTGTGGAGACTAGCCATAAGCACCGGACATTGGTCACATTATGAGGGTATAGTGGACACTGGATGCAGGGTGGGTGCAGTGGATAACAGGGGTGGTTTGGTGGGGCTGAGGTCAAGGTCAAGCCTCAGGGCCTAGGCAATTCAACCATGACTTGCATCCCCAGCATGTGCTGCTGATAACTATACACATCAGTATGTGTTGTTAAAGGAGGTTTACAGTTCTTTCATATATGTTAAGAGCAATTATTAATAACTTATATAAAGTGATGTAACATCATGAAATATTTTCACTCATAAAAACCTATGAAATTCACTGAACATTTTTTATTAAAGGGATGTTATGGTTAAGTGGCACTAATAAAAACCTATGAAATTCAGTGAAAAGACATTGTTAAAGGGACGTTATGCAGTGGAGTACCTTTGCTGAAAATTTTGGGGGGGGACATGACAACTGAAAGAAAGAGGCAGGTTGGAGGAAGGTCGGACGGGGGCTCTGAGGGATAACACTAAACTACTACACCAAAGGAGTCCATTGCCAACGCTCTGTTATAACTTTCATAAGACTGGTGGCATATCTTTAAAATTCAACTCTAAAGACACTCCAGGCTTCTGAAACGTATAACACCACAGTTGGTCTTTAGAATTCACTGCATTGACAAATGCCTGTGCCGCCCCCTATCTAGAGTGGGGTGAAGGGAGCTACCAGGGCAGTGACTCAAACAAGCATATAGACATAATACAAAATGGATGCGTGCAAGGTTTTAAAATGGCAAGGTTGCTTATTCTGATTTAATTAATTACTTGCAACATTCTGACTCATTAAAATTAAGGTATGTTTTCCTGTGTTCAAATGACCCCAAGCAGTAGCACGAGGTCAGACCGGGACATTTGTCAGTGGGATGGCACTCCCGTTCGGCACCGCAAAGAGGGTGCCCAACGGAAAAGGTGTTCCACTGGTAGGACAATGTGTGCAAAGCAATTCCTCCTCAGCACGCTTATTGTCCTGGCAACAGGGCACCTTATCCTTTCCGAATGGTAGATTTGTCCTGACTTTTGTCCCTTTAGAAATGTGAATGGGAGGGAGTGATCAGAAATGAGAAGGGTCCATAATGATGCATGCTTTATGAAATAATGACTAAGGGGATTTGTTAGGCTCACGTTAATCTGCATGATGCTATTGGGTCTTTGCATTCAGGATGGGGAGAATAAAACTAAAGCCATACACTCATTCCTCAACATATTACTATGACAATGTATATAGTGTACAGTTAGTTTACTATGAAAGGCTAGTGTATTATGTAATGTGGTTTGCTTCCAAGGCATTGCCAGAAATAATTATTTAAGCACATGAAATGTAAAGCAAAACCTTACTAAATATCTATATCAACTACACCTGGGAAGATGTGCACAGTTGCTTAAATTGTCCCCATCCCAGTTTCACCATTTAACCAAAGTGTGTGATCTTGGGCAATTCATTTAATCACATTGGGCCTCATTACAATTGTGCTGGTCTGGAAACAACAGTGCAGGTAACCCTGCCGGCACCGTTGTTTCCGGCTCGGCACACTACAACTCTGCGAGCGGGTGCCGTCCTGGCCGCCAGGGTCAGACCTGCCAGGCGCTATGGCACCCACCTGCAGAGTTTTCACAAGCGCACCAATACCGTTGTTAAAAGTGCCGGGACTCCCATGTCCCCATTCCCATGGAGTCCTATGTGACTCCATGGGAATGGGGACTTGAAAAATTACAGGCGCGTGACTTCCCGGCCACCGGACTTGGAATAGCCCGGTGGCACCGGGAAGTCAGGCGGCAGGGTTACCGACAGACCCGTAATGAGACCCATTGTGTCTTATCTGAAGCTCTGTACGTGATTCTGATTCACTTCAAAGCTTATGTTAATATATTATGCTATAATAAAAAAGCCTAATGACTATAGAGTTGCTCCATGGCTTACTTATGGCACCTTATTCTAAATTCACTTCTAAGGTGCCTTCATATATCAAAGACTAATGATGCTCCCTGCAATGTCCTTTTCTATGAAGTCACTTCTGTTGGTGCAATCCATATGCAGATTAGGAGGTTTCCATGTATTTTGCCCCAGAGGGCCTGGACAGAGCTCCAATAGGTGACTTTCCTGCATCTGCAAGGATCCTGCAGTTTTCTTTTTTTAGTGTGTAAAAATGTCATCTGCCACTAATGTTACCAAAAAGTAGATTGGGGTAGGGGTGGCCGGTTTGGGTGTGTGAATTAAACTATTACACGAACTGCATTTTGTGGTTCAAATCACCCCTCACTCTTGCAATGCTGGATTCTCCCCTGACCCAAATGTGATTGTCCAAATGTGCCCCCTTACTAGGGTGAGCTCGCAGCCCAGCCCTCCAACAAACATACACGCAGCTGAGCTCAGCCCAGCATTATGTAATGAGACAGCGAGAGCCTGGCTGGGCACGTCTGCCAGGCTCGAGCTGTCCTGTTACATGATCAAAGAATGTGGCAGCCACAATGCAGCCCCCATCCCTCCCACCAAAAGATGGGGGAACAAAAGGGCATGCCACAAAAGTTGGGGGGGACTTGTCCCCCCCCCATTTCTCCCTATAAGTACGCCCATGACGTTATGGTTAAGTTGCACTATTAAAAAAGCTATGAAATTCAGTTACAAAACTTGTTAAAGGGACGTTATGGTTACAAGTAAAACTGAAAAACCCCAGTAATGTGCCCATTATGGTAAGCTAAGCCACCGTAACTCGTGCCACCACCGTGCACTGCTAAGACTAACATGCAGGACATCAAAGATGACATCACAAATGTCATTGATAACATCACTGATGACATCGCAATTTTTATGAAAAGTCCCTACAAGGAGTTGTGTTTATAATGTTGGTAACAAGATGTCAGGAGTGATCGGGAGACCTATCATGTACTACTTAATGTATGAAAGAATGGACTCATCTAAACAAAACAATATATTGGAGTGTTGTTGTTAATATAAGAATCTAATCATATATACACATCGGCAATGGCTGCAGCATGCACCATAGAAGTACAATATTTTTAATCTGGTAATTTTGTAAAGTAAAATAATTAATTCTACCTTATCAGAGTTTTGAGTAATGCTAAACATGGAATAAATAGCTACTAATTCAAGATTTACTACATTCTTGTATTAGTAAAAACAACACATATGAAGACCCATAAGGCATACAAATCAGAGGCACATACAGGAAAACTAAAGTAAGGAAAAAAGAAACAACATCACCAGGAAATGTCAATAACATTAAAGTTCATCATCATGTATACAAAGGAATTGTGTGTTTGAGGCCTGCTTATTGCCCCATATATGTGCACTGTGAGCTGAGACCAAACCCTAAGTACTTTAAGCACATACAAGAAGGTTAATGTCTAGATATATAGCACCTTTTCAATGTTCATATTCTGACTGTCAGTGAACAGAACTGCCTGGCTTAGATATGTCAGTGAACAAAAACAAGTGGCACAGATATGTCATGTCATCAATGACATTTGGGATGTCATCTTTGATGTCCTCGTGTTAGTCTTAGCAGTGCATGGGGGTGGCGCAAGTTATGGTTGCTTACTTACCATAACTGGCAAATTTCTGGGGGGTTTCGGTTTTACTTGTAGCCTTAACCTCCCTTTAACAACATTTTTTCACTGAATTGCATAGCTTTTTATTAGTGCGGCTTAACCATAACGTCCCTTTAAGAAAACATTTTCACTGATATATATTCACTGAAGAAGAATACAGGGAGAGGCCTGACTCACTGATCCAGCAGGAAAAGCACAGACCAGATGGTTCGTGTAGCCAGCGTGCATGTTACAGCCAAGGACACCAAGGGAGAGAGAGTTTCACAGTTGCAGAAGAGATAGGGAACCTGCATGCGGGAAAGCTAAACATTCTCATAAATGTGAACAGGAGAATTAAGTTTATGGTCTCTACACACGTGACTTGAGACGTGGAGACAAAGCCTATTCATTCGAACCAGTCATTCCCACCCAGCTCCGGACACACGATACAAAAGTAATACTAGGTTGAAAGCTAAATGTTCTATCTCAAGGCCTAGAGTATCGGAGATGGTAACCTCATTGTTACAGACAGCACCTTTGGGGATGTTCCCATCACCTTGAATTGTTGCTCATGGCCTGGTAACCATCCAAAGCGCCAAGGCTGAGAAGACCCCTGCTGATCAATCCCTAGTCACCTTCCGGGCTAGTTCATACTTTGTTGCATGGTCCAATTGTAATGCGCAAACCTGAGAGGCTTGTGTTTGCAACATTTAGGAGGTGGTCACAGGTGGTGCCACCAGATAGCTTGTAGCCAATGGAAACACTAACCCTATATGGTTTCTATATGTAGCCTACCTCACTAACCAACCCCATTCCACCCTAGGTTTGTGCAATGTATCATTTGTTTGTGACATCACAGCTGAATAAAACTCCATGACAAGACTGCAACCAGTCTAGAGAGCATTGGAAATCCTGAGATGCCGATGTTTTATCCATGTTATGAGATCTCTTAATAAACAGTGTGTTTTGGCAAATTGTTTTACTTTTCTGTTTCTTGAGTGTGGGGATTTCCCCGAACCGGTTCCTCCTACCTGTAATTAGGAGGCGTTGATAAACCCCCTTCGCTTCAAAAACAAAAGGTTATTCTAGTTTGCCTCACACGTGCAAGCTGGATTTGCAATTCTCCATGTATTTGCAGCTCCCTAGCCAGGGATAGAAGCTCTTTTCATGTGGGCCTCATGACAGCTTGACCTTCAGAGGGCAATGATGCCCGCGGGCTTTCAGCGCTATATAAATAAATACATTTTAAAAATAAATAAATAATACTTTCAAGGACTAACAGTAGCACGGTTTTTAGAAAAAAAAGAATGCAGATGCCGTGTGTTGACATCTAGGACTGTGTATTTTCTCCCATCTGTGCTTTAACCGGGACTAACCCTGCTTAGCTTCAAAGCGAGGTAGGGGCCATGATGCTCCAAGTGGTCTTGTAACTTGTGCTTATTTATTAGGCAACATGGCCTGAGGGGGCTGGCTCCTTCCTCACTTTGAAGCTAAGCAGGGTTAGTCTCGATTTCTGCATGGATGTGAGTCCTGTATGCCTATCAGGTCACTGGAAATGGTCAGTGATTTTTCACCCCCAACATCACTTTTTTCCATGCACTTTTTTCCCTATAACCACAGCTATGAACTACAAATACCAGAGGCTATCTGTGGTCCATACTAAACTAGGCATCCAGGTCTCCCATCCGTGCAGTAACCAGGGCCAACTCCACTTAGCTTCAAAGCAAGGAAGGGGCTGCCCAACTCAGGCCACATAGCTGGTCAAGTAGTCTTGTAACTTGTGCTAATTTATTAGGCAACATGGCCTGAGTGGGCTGGCACCTTCCTCATTGAAGCTGAGCCGGGTTGGTCCCGGTTACTACATGGATGGGACTCCTGGATGCCTATTTCCAGTGTATGCACTACAGATAGCCATGGCTATGTGCAGTTTTACAGCCGTGAATATTTGAAAATGTCTGCGAAAAAAAGCTTTTTTTCCCCCCTGACCCTCACCAAGTGGCCCCCTTCTCTGTGCCAGCTCCCCCTACTCAGAGGATGGTCTCCTCACCTCCCCTGCCCTCTCCCATTCCGCCATCAACAAACAGTGTTTCTATGACACAGTCTGCTTTGAGATGTCGGCTATTTGTGGCTATAGCTGAGGTTACAGAAAAGCTTTCTGTTGAATCCTCAGTCCCTAGGCCCCCTCCAACTCTCAGATTTCACTTGGTGTCCTTTTACCTCATACCCCCTTCCCCCACCTCCAGCCTAGCCTGATGGCATTTGCATGTTTTTTGACCTGCAATTGGCTTTTTCTGTGTTACATTTTCTGATATCCTCGGCTATAGCCGCAGCTATCTGTTGCATTGAGAAAAAAAAGATGGCGGCTGTTTCATTTACTTGTCAATTTTCTATATTTTTGATTTTATTTGTGATTTATATAGCACCTACGCCAAGGCATTGTGCATATGCCAACTTAAAGTATAATATTAATGATTACAAAAGAAGAATACATAAAAATCAGTGACTAGGAATCATAGATCTTGAATAACAACAAAGTAAAGCAAGATACACAATTTAAGAATGAAGAACATAGTTCTTTAAACAAGAGTGAAATAGAGGGTAAGACAGAATAGATCAAAAAGAGAGAGAGATAGGGCATTCCAGTGAAGTGGAGCAAGCAAAGAAAAAGAATGAAAACACGACTGAGCACAAGGGGGATGGGGAACTGATACTAGAAATTCTGATTGTGATCAAAGGATGTGAGAGGGCAGATACAAAGAGATAAGAGAAGGCATAACTAGGGGCAGGACCATAAAGAGATTTAAAAACAATGCAAAGAAAATGTAATTCTAGTCAAAAATGAAAGGATAACCAACTAAGAGAAGATAGAGAAGTAGAAATAGAATCCTAAGGAGATGGCAAGAACAGAAGGCAAACTGAGGTGTTAAAAACAGACTTTAAAGGAGCAAGATTGGAAGACAGAAGACCAAAAAGTACAAAGGAACAATAGCATAAGTGTGAGAAAATAAAAGAAAAAATGTGAAGTTTAGTTGAAGTAAAAGTAAGAAACGGCTGAACATTGCGAATATTAGAAAGATCAAAGTGACAAGAGTGAGACAAAGATTACAGGCAGTAGAGGAAATAGGAACATGTGTAGGAGGAAACAGGACAACAGATGGGAGGAAGGAGGAGGAATGGTACAGGCAGGAAAGAAAATAACTGTGTTTTTTTAAGCATTAAGAACTAGAAAATGATTAGACATCCAGGTCCTAATAGAACAAAGTCAGGCTGAGAGATTGCTATGAATAGCAGGTGTAAAAGAGGAAAAGGAAAGAAAGAGCTGGGTATCATCAGCATAGAAGTGGTGGGATAACCCAAATGAAGAAATAATAACAGCAAGTGGGGGTGTGCATAAAGAAAAAAGAAAAGGGCCAAGAACAGATCCTTGTGGAACCACATGAGAGAGAGGAACAGATTCCGAAAGAATACCAGAGCATGAGACTTGAGTAGGTATGGTTAGACAAATAAGAGTGAAACCAAAATAGCACTGATACTGAAAACCCAAAGGAAGAAAAGAGACTGTATAAACAAAGCATGATCCATTCTGTCAAAAGCAGAAGAGAGATCCAGGGAGAAAAATAATAAACAAGTGGTTAGAGTAATGAGAAATAAGTAAAGAATCACAGATAGATGAAATAGCAGTTTCAGTAGAGTGAGAAGCACGAAACCCAGACTGGAAACAGAGAAGAATTGAATTTTCAGTGACAAAATAAATATACCCGAGTATAGAAAAGTCGTTCCAGAAGCTTAGAAAGAAAGGGAAGAAGAGAAATTGGGTGAAAACTAGAAGCAGATGGCATAGAGAGTTTTCAATGTAGGAAGAGTAGTAGCATGCTTAAAAGAAAGACGGAAGATAGACGTAAGAGAGATGTTAGGAAAACTAGTAAGATACGAATTAAGAGAAGGGTAGATTTTGAGTATAAGAGAAGAAGGAATATGATCATTAGGTGAACCTATAATATGAGCCTATGAAAGAAGCAAAGAAGTGTCAGAATTAGAAATTGGAGAAAAAGAGGTAATAGCCATAGATAATGAGGGAGACAAGAAGAAGAGGTTACACACGAAACAGCGGCAGCACGAAGAGTAGCCACTTTGGAAGAGAAGTAATTAGCAAAGTTGGCTGCAGTCAAGGTAGATATAAGAGAATAATCAGGAGAGGGAGGAGAAAGAAGCTGAGAGAGAGAGATTCCAAAAGGCCCTGAGGGAGGACCAATTGGGACTGGAGAAGATCAGAGTAGTAATACCGCTTGCATGAGAATAGCATTTTGTCATGCAAAGTATGAGAAGAGTAGAATATTAGATGATCAGAGTCAGAGTGGGACTTACACCATCGCCGCTCAAGGCCATGAAGGACTCTGCACATTGAACGGAGCTGTGGAGTAAGCCAAGTCTGGGAGGGTTTCTGGCATGGAACAAAGGAAGAAACCAGGTATAATGTATCGTGGGATGATGAGAAAGCAGTAGAAGGTCAGTGGCCGCCTCATCCACCAGAAAAGTAGCAAAAGTGGAATGAAGAGGAAGACTATAAATACAGGGAGATACAAATAGAAAAGTATTAAATGTACAAAGATCTCGACGAAAGTAGGCACGATCGACTGTGGAACAAGGTTTGTACAGAATAGAAGCAGGAAGAAACATTGAAAAGAATAAAAGATGATGATCAGAAGAATAAACTGAATGCACCGAGACTATAGATGTGGACAAAGAAGAAGTGAAAATGAAATCTAAACAAGATCCAGAAACATGAGAAGGGGGAGTAGAGAGAACTGAGAGACAGTATGAATTAAGAGTAGAAAGAAATGGAATCGAAGCATGAGTAGAAGAAAGGTGAAGATTAAAGTCATCCAGCAGTAAAAACAAACTAGAACACAGTAAAATGGCACTATGCAGTGCATCGATATCATCACAGAAATTGGTCACAGCACCAGGAGGACGATAAAGTAAAAGAGAGGTGGCAGCATAAGGTTTAGTAAAAGTAGTTAACGAGTACTCAAAAGAGGAAAAAGAGGGAAGAGTCAAAGAAATGGTAGTAGGTATAGATGATGAACGATAAAGAATACCAGTACCTCCCCCATGACCCAAAGGGTGAGGGGCATGCAGAAAGGTGGTATCAGATGTGAACAAAGATGCTGACAAAGCTGTGTTAGACACAGCGGGCCAAGTCTCTGTAATACATAAGAAATGTAAATTAAACCGCATAAACATGTCAAGAACAGAATGAGATGTTTTGGAAAGTTACCAAGCATTCATTAGAGCAACATTAACAGTGAAAGAATAAGAAGTATATGACAGAGAAATAAGATTAGAATAGTTAGAGTAGTTACATGAAGCTGGAGAAGTTGATTGACGATGCAGAGTCCATCGAGTGGGAATTGGACTTGGCATTGTAACAAAAGTAAAACAAAAACAAAAAGCAGCAAAGAAATGTAAAAATGGTGCAAGCACCAAAATTGAGCATAAGAAAGCATCAGCTAGTAGGCAAGCTTCGCATGCTGCTGGCAAAGAAGTAATAAAAATGGGCCATGAAGGACCTGGCAAAGTAAGATGGGACAAAGACATAATAGTAGTAGAAAGAGTAAGCATCGAGTACAGCAGACAACGTCCATCAGCAGACAGCCGCGCCCAGACTTTTACAAACTTCACCCTGGGCTTCACCCAGGAAATTATGATTGTAGTCTCCATGCAGAATGGGTGGGCCAGGAGGGTGAGTGTCCCAAAGTTGAATCTTGCGCCACAGCAGTAACAGAAGCATCGTGCCAGACCCATGAAGGAGCAGGCAAGCAAGTAGCATTCCCTCATGGGGGACTGTGCAGCTGATCAAACCTGCCCTCACAACCAGGGTCAAGGTTATTTATTTATTTAAATTTTTGTAACACGTCACATGCCCGCAGGCCTCAGAACGCACAAGAATGAGCAGGGTTAGCAGAATTAGCGGCAGGACCTGGGCAGGCACGGCAGGGCAGCACCATAGTCCTGGCAGCAGACAGCTGTGTCCAGACTTTTCTGGATTTTGCTAAATTTACCTGAGATATAGCTATCTATTTTGGAGAAGAGGTCACCACCATCTTCATCAAGTATTTAAAAAACGACTGGACGGAATAACCCCAAACCACACATGGATCGCGAGTCAACGCTTCATGCCCATGTTGTTTTGGACCTAGTCCAAATCCGTTCAGCGGTTTGGGCTGTGCGATGAAGCAAAAAGTTACTTTTTTTTGTCTATGGGAAAATGAGTGGGAACTAGGCCGCAACTTAATTTTTAAAATATTTTTCTTAATAACCTTTTTATTTTTTAACAGAATGTTCACACATTTTGCAATATGGCGGAAGGGTCCCGCACGTCCCGAATTCTCTTCAGAACTTCGGCCAAATCCATTGCACGAGTCAAAAGTTATTAGAATTTAATTTTTTCAGGTTTCCTATGGGCGTGCGACTCACCTTAATTATAGGGCAGCGGATTGCCCAAACACGCTATATCGCCCAGCCCTGATGCATGTTAGGCGGTGCATTATTCCATAAATAATACATGGGTGTATTCAATAGGTAAAGGATTACTTTAAACTGGTTAAAGGGGCAAATCAATACCAAGGAGTGGAAGGGTCACATTAGGATGCCAGATACAGCAACACAGGGATCAGTCATGGACATGACTGCAAGACCACCGCAAGCCATTTATAATATGTATGAAATTGATGCAGAATTTTCAAAAAGGGGAAATGGGGATTGGGTCGCACTCAGTAAACAACAGAGCGTTAAGGAGTCAAAGACTCCAAAACACCATCTGCAACAAAATGACCAGCAGTCTGCTGGAGTACAGGGATGAGTAGTGTATAAAACTCCTACTCAGCCCCACACTACCAATAAACCGGCAGTGATTCCGATAATAAAGGTCAAATAGGCACAGCACGACAGGTACACCTCCTTCGCCTCTTTAAGGAAACCTGGGCCCAGGGCTGGTTATGCTCTTCAGGATTGTTGTGAGATGATACAAAAACAGACCAAAGAACATTAGTACTGTGGTACCGAAATAAAAAAAAAAAACAACCAAAGTTCTATAAATAATAGGATACTTCAATTCAACTAAAAATACACACAACTAACATGCAGACTTTGGAATAACGGGTTGCTCTGGGTTTGAAGACAGGGGTAACCAGGCACACTGTTTCTGCAGCAGTCTCGAGAGGAGAGCTCAGGGGCAACGCGCTCATCTTGGAAGCAAGACGACGCGGAGCAAAACAGGCTCGATCTCCGGATCCGCGCTTAGAAACCTCTGGGTATTAAACTCATGATAAATAACCAATTACATTTACAATTACAGCAAATGTATAGTTCAAGTTATTGCCTTAAAAAGGTAAGGAGTGAAGTCTTAAATGTCCCTAGAGCCCTTTGAAGCAGGCGTGGGGGACAGAACCATTGTCAGTACCCTATTCATGATTTCCAGGCTTTTCAGCATCAAACAAGGAGACTGGGGACTTTTGGTGCCAAACCAGGGAAGAGTCACGGACTGACATCCACATGATCCATCAACATGGTACGGTTCAGCAGCAGCAGTGATCACTTGCATTTTGAAGGTGTTGTGGGGTCGGCGTTGCCAAAGACTTGACGTCCTCAGATGTGGAGAATCAAAAATGTGTCTTTGACGGTGAGAGGGTTCAACTAGTCCAGTACGTTGTCATGGTACTGCAGCAGCAATGGCTTGGGGCCCAGATAAGCTGGTAATCTGGCAGGCAGTGTCGGGTTGAGGACGTTAGAAGAGTCAGCAGGTCTCAAATGCATAGACAGCCGTTTCCGCAACTGTGTCGAGCAAAACCTCACAGATGAGTGATGTGGTTGAGGTCATAAGTGACTCTAGTGGATCCCTTGCCCCAGCTTCAATAGCATCAAAGATGTCGAAAACTGGCATCAAAGCAGTTGAGAGATGCAGTGAGAGCCAAGGGGTCACTTCCATGTTTCTTTGGTTGTTGGGGGACCAAGTCGGGTCTGTGGCTCAGTGGACTAATACATCCACTACAGGGGCCTGTGTTTGACCTCATAGGCACAGGTTAAAATCCTGGCAGGTCCACTCAGCACTTCATCCTTCTGAGGTCGATAAAATGAGTACCATTAAGTTGGGTAACAATAAACATTTGTTGTTAGTGCCAAGATGCCCCTTCGGGGGTGAACGTGCGCTTTACAAATACGCCTGTTATGTTATGTAAGTCCAAGGTCTCAAGGGACAAGGTCAGTCCTTGATCTGCACTTGCCAACCAGGAAGGGTTCCAGAGAGCACTTCCAGGGGCTGTCAACTCTAGTGAGGAGTTACTGGGCCAGTGGTCTCAGCTTGAAGTAGTCCTTGCCCAGCCAATAAATCACCCCAAATGTTCCTCTGGGATGGGTGGAATGACCGAGGGAAAAGTATTGTTCTCTTCAAGAAAGTCTTTGTCGGGGGGCGTGGCCAGCTTGCGACCGATGAAGATGTGAGCCCGTAGAGCTCCCGAAGCCGCCAGCCACATTCTGAAATATCCTGGGAATTTGGACAAATATATCCCTAAAAAGGTTCCTCAAAGGTGGCGGAAACCCAGTAGGAACACCATCTGCAACTGGAGCTGAATCCGAAGCGTCAATCCCAAGATATCTACATCTGGAGAGGGAAGCAGTCGGCGCCAAAACGATACCAAAATGGCCGACGGCGATACATGCTAGAGCTACAGGCGCTGCCTCCCACGGACGCCGAAGATAATCCGTATAAAACTGGGAGAGACCCAGCCCACAGATCCGACTGAAGCGGCGCCAACCTCCGCCTGGGAAAGTCAGCCAGTCCGACTCTGGCACCCGCTGCAGACCGAAAGGAACAAGCACTTCCCTTCCCCCCGTGGCCCTCGTTGGGCTAGCCATCCTGCGGGACGACATCCCGGCTTCCCCGAGGCTCACAGCACCAGCGTGACTCAAGAGACCTACCTCCATCCGGAGAACACGTACGCCTAACACGCGGCAGGCCGAGGTCCGCGCGGGCGCTCCGGTCCCCATAGAGCACCTGCTGCCAGCAGCGGCGACCGCCGCGGTGACGAGGAGAACCTGGAAAGCAGCGCAGGGAAGGACCGGTAAGGAGAAAAGGGAGGAGGGGAACGGCCGTCACGATCTCCTGAACCACCGAGGCACAGCAGACGGCACCCCGGACTGATTGTCCGCCTGCCCCCCTGACTTCCAAAGCCTGACCTACTGCCAAGAATATCCGGGGGAAAACCACGCACTGTGACCCCTCACGCGCCCAGAGCGAACAGGCGAGAACCACCCAGTTCGCCCAATAACCAAGGGGGAGAGGTGCAAGGGCAAAGTGAGCAGACATCCAAAGCTACAGGATCAATATGCTCCACAACGCAGGCAAGTGCCCAAGACCACAGTCCAGCTTGCAGAGGGCAAGGCAATAGAGGCGAAAGTGTCCCCTTGCAAGACAACATACTTACTCGTGAACAGAGGGCACCCCCAGAAAACTGGAATGAAAGGTGGAGGCGCCTAGTATCAGGCCCCACATACAGTGGGTCAACCCAACCATTACACTGCAAACTCTGGGCACCAGGGCACGCAAGATACAGGACTCCCCGAGACGAGACCAAGTGGAGAGGGATTGATACAAGGAAATATATCGCACAAACAGCACTTCCACTGTGTCACACTGAAACTGTACTAGAACGAGAGTGCAACGCTGCGCCACAGAAGAGTGACACATCTGTTTCACTGAGCTGCCCCTATACCACCAATATAGCAGGGCAACTAACCTGATAACCCGAGCTGCCTTGTAACAATCTACATACCAGAACCTCACAGGAGCCAAATATATCACGCCAGAAATGGGCAAAGAAAGGATCAAGAAAACTGGCACCCAGAACACAATGGAGCAATACACAATATCTACCCCGGCACCGCCTACGGATCAGAACAAAACGGATGAATCACCAGAGCCTGGGGACGACATATCCCTTAGAGACGTGATGAACGCCATCTCCAATTCCCGAACCGCCATGGAAGTCAAAATGGACAGCATCTGTACAGAGGTCTCCTTGCTGCATCATGATCTCCAGAAACTATCGTCTCGAACAGGGGAGGCAGAAAAGCGCATATCAGCGACGGAAGACGAGATAAGAAGCATGGGTCAACAAATGAATACTGCACTAGATCGCATCAAAGCACTGGAGGAGAGGGTGGAAGAAGGAGAAGGCCGATCGAGAAGGAATAATATTCGAATCCTCGGCCTGCCCGAAAAAACAGAGGGACCTAGCATGGAGCTGTTCCTCGAACAATGGCTCGCTGACCTATTCGTTCCCAAATCCCTCTCAAATTTCTTTTCAATTGAGCGGGCTCACCGGATACCAACTGGCAGACCAATCCCCGGATCACCACCACGAACAGTGATAGCCAAGATCCTAAACTACAGGGATCGAGATGCGATACTCCACATGGCAAGAACGAAAGGGACCATGACATATAACGGCTCCAAGATAGCCTTCTTCCCTGACTTTACTAGAGAAGTACAAAGAGCAAGGCAATCCTTTGACCCTCTTAAGAAGCGGCTACAACGGCTGAATGTGAAATACGGTTTGCTATTTCCGGCACAGATGAAAATATACCATAAGGGCACAACGGTGCACTTCACAAACCCTAAGGAGGCATGGAGCTAGGCGGAACGCAACCTAGAAGGGGACTGGGGCCCATGGAGACGGCAAGAAAACCAGAGAAACAGACCCCGGCCAAACAGACCGCCAAATGAGCCGCCACAGCAACAAATGGAAGAGATACCACAGAACGGAGATGATTAAATACAACCAACAGGCATCTGCATAGAAACACTTCTGCAAGTGGATAAACGGAGGCACAAGCTGGAAACCAAAACCGCACAGAACGGCTGGCGGCTACGATAAGCCACACCACACACCCCCTCCTCGATTGCAAACGGCAAAGAAGATAGCTTGCAATCACCCACCGTGGCATCTCCAATCCACAGCGGCGAATAAGAAAACCCAGAGTCTCCACCGCGGCACCTCCAACGCCACAGTGACAAGAGACACCCCAAGTTCAACAGTTTGATTAAGTTTGGTTGTGTGGGCGACAGATGCTTCAGTTGGGGAAGGAGTATGGGGAGGGAGGAGAGTTGGGACTTGATCACGTTAGTTGTTGGCAGCAGGAAAAGCACGGCATGGACATGCACTTTGAGTTGAAAGGACACCAGGGCAACCCAAACAGTCACAGTGCAGGACTCCTCTCGTCTAATCTCCGACCACTGACACAGACAAGCACACACGACAAGGAATGAGTGTGACTGGACCAAACACCAAAAAGCTTACTCTCATGATGTGGAATGTTAATGGCCTGGGAAACAGTATTAAGAGAAGACTGGTAACACAATACCTGAACCGTCATAATCCAGACATAGTACTACTTACCGAGACACACCTGGCCGGCACAAGATGCCAATTTTTCAAGAGAACCAAATACCGTACAGCAATACATGCAGGCTTTTCAATGGGCTCGAGAGGTGTGTTAATACTAATAAATAAGAGAATCCCTATCGAAATATTCAGTATAACCCAGGATACTGGAGGAAGATTTGTCCTCATACAAGGAACACTATGGAACCAAACCATTGCCATACTGGCGGTCTATGCTCCCCCTGCATTTATAACAACTCTACTCGACGACATCACACCGATCATAGCCAATAATACTGCAGATATACTAGTAATAGGTGGAGATTTCAACGAGGTAATGGATGTCAATAAGGACCGCTCACATATAAGGGGGAGAAACCCAGCGATACCAACCAAAATAGCCACCTTCGCAACGGCAATGGGGCTGAAGGACGCATGGAGAGACTTGCATCCGACAGAAAGACAATACTCTTTCCACTCAGGTGCACACGCATCGTTGTCTAGACTGGACTATTTCTTCCTCCCCGGCAAAGACATACACAAGGTAACAGAGGCAACTCTACAGCCCCGAGGGATATCAGACCACTCCCCGTTAATGATCCTACTTGAAACAGAAATACCCCTGCCCCCACCGACATGGCAGCTAAATACATATTATCTAGGATTCCCAGAGCTGGTAAAAAAGATCCAGGAAGCTACCGCTTCATATTTCGAGCTAAATCAAGACTCGATAAACGATGAAAGAACCATATCGGAAGCATATAAAGCAACTTTGAGAGGTGAAATACTGAGTTGGACAGCAGCACACAAAAAAGAGCACAGGAAAGAGATTGAAGACGCTGAAACAGAGGTGAGAAATGCCGAAATGCAATATATAAACACGGGTGCATCAGATGACAACAGAACCCTGCAAGTGGCACAAAAGAAACTGCATAACAACACACTCACCTGTGCGAAACAAGCACACAGAGCCATGCGCACTAGACTATATGAGACTAGAGGCAAACCCAGCAAGATGTTGGCGTGGCTGGAGAAGAGAGAGGAGGGGCAACGCCAGATAAGATGCATAACCACCATGAATGCAGAACGGATCTCGACTGATCCAGACATCGCGGAAACCTTCGCAGCGTACTATGAGGCGCTATACGCCCCCCCGACGACTCCGATAGATCCCAGCATTCTAGATAGACTCACCATTCCACATTTAAACGATACGCAAAGAATGAGTCACAGAAGAAGAACTATCAACAGCCCTATCCCAACTCCAAAATGGGAAAACCCCAGGACCTAACGGCTTCCCAGTAGAGACGTGGAAAAAGATCGGCAGTGGACAAGTATTATCACACATGCGTAAAATGTTTCTGTATGCCAAAGGAAGAGGAATCCTGCCCCCAGATTTAAGAAAGGCCACTATAGTAGTGATACACAAGGAAGGCAAACCGTCAGACGCATGCAGCTCCTACAGGCCGATTTCACTTATAAACATAGAAGCCAAAATACTAGCCAAGGCACTGGGTAACAGGCTCCAGACAGTAATAAACACTCTTATCCACCCAGTCCAATGTGGCTTCATGCCGCAGAGATCCACATGAATGAACATTCATAGGCTGCACGCCGCTATTGAAAACACACCAACATTGCAGGATTCACTAGCACTCCTCACAATTGACTTTGAGAAAGCCTTTGATTCAGTCCACTGGGAGGCCTTGTGGAACATCATGGGTAGAATGGGGTTTGGGTGAACAATTCATAGGTTGGGTCAAGCTGCTATATAATGCACCGACAGCTGAGATAAGGGTGAATGGATGGACCTCACGTAGCATTAACTTGGGTAAAGGGACCAGACAGGGTTGCCCCCTCTCTGCGATGCTATTCGCACTGGCAATTGAACCCCTTGCAATAATGCTGAGAGGATCACAGCTGTGGAAAGGGTTCCAATGGGCCCACGACTGGGAAGATAGAGTCTCCCTATATGCTGATGATCTACTGATCTACCTGAGTGCTCCATCAGTGTCATATCCCATCGTCACCCACATACTAAATAGATATGGAGCATTTAGTGGACTACGGGTAAACTATAGTAAATCCATTCTATTTCCAATTAAAGGAATTGATGCGACAGCTCTAAATAACTGCCCATACAGAATAGAAACTGGACAGTTCAAGTATCTTGGGGTACAGGTTACGACGGACCTCACGCAATATGTATCCCAAAACCTACACCCAATTAGAGATAGATTCGCAAACGATGTGAAACACTGGATGACCCTCCCTCTTACCCTACTAGGAAGGGCGGCAATTTTTAAGATGCTGGCTCTACCAAGATTTCTATACATCCTCCAGAAGGCTCCACTGTATATACGCAAAATAGAATTCCATAAAATGGACGAGATTCTCAGGAAGCTGCTGTGGGGAGCAGTGCACCCCCGAATTGCACTAAAAACCCTACAACGCTCCGTATGGGAAGGAGGTATAGGGCTTCCCCACCTGCGAACATACTACTGGGCAGCCCAGATGCCAATAATAAATGACATCCTTCACAACAACCCTGAATTACCACACATTAGAGCGGATAGCCAGATGAGAACAGGGCTCACCCCACTAGAGACCCTGTACCAAAGCAGGACACGCACGATCCCCAACACAACTACAGCACATAGAACGCAAATATGGATAGACGCACACAAGCATCTAGGCTGGGAAGGGAAGCTCACACTGGCACAGCCCCTATGGCGGAATAGGCACCTACCGGAGCTTGGTAAACTTCCGAAATGGGCAACCTGGGAGGTAGCTGGGATAACAAGGCTAGCAGATATAATGCAAGATGGTGTGATAATACCATTCCAGACCCTGAGAGACAAATTCAGGCTATCTTCCACAGAACACTTCCATTACAGACAGATGTGTCATGCTCTTAACACATGTGCGATAGACCCACTGAACATTCCAGACTGCACACCAAGTGAGAGGAACATTGTGGTAGAACGTATCGATGGTAAAATAACCTCCACAATGTACAATGCAATAGCCTCCTTCGCTACAACGGAACTTACAGACTTGAAAGCAAAATGGGAAAGAGATGTGGGACCAATACAACCGGAAGAATGGACCAAAGCACTCATGTATCCAAGGGAAATCGCCATATCGGCTAGAATCAGACTGATTCAACTTAAAATCCTACATAGGGTATACTACCCGAGAGAGGCCTTACATCAGTGGGGGAGAGCAACAGATCCCAACTGTCTAAGATGCCAACAGGCGAGAGGGACCTTTTTTCACATCTTATGGGAGTGTCCACAAATCCAGATTTTTTGGCAGAAATGTTGTGACAGATTATCATCGGTCATGAGCAAACGAATACCTATGGACCCCAAACTGCTATTACTCGGGATGGATGAAGACTTAGATATATCCAGATTTGAGAAACTCATGCTGGCAACGACCACAGGGCTCGTAAAGAGGAACCTGGCCCAGCTATGGGGCTCTCCCTCATCCCCACAATATGAACAATGGATAACGGACGTAGATATCTGTGTGCAAATGGAAACAAGAATATACACTATCAGAGGATGCCCAAGGAAGGCACGAAAGATCTGGCAAAAATGGGAGGACACATAAAATGTTGAGAACTCATGAATAGACTCGATAGACGTTTGGAGTTCCTCTGAGACCCACCTGAACTATGTATAAATTGGAAGCCCCAAAACCTACTATATGAAGAACTTTTGTTATTTGAAATGTGTATAGAGAGCCGTGCTTAGAGAATGCTTGTATGCCCGATTGGTGTGATCGTATTAATTGTCGTTAATTTGTATGTTTATAAAATCAATAAAATATGTTATCAAAAAAAAAAGAAAGTCTTTGCCTTCACCTCTATGGATGAGGCCTTTGGAGCGCACTATACACCCCAACATAGTTCCAGGTGTCACCCTTCTTCTTCAGTAGTCCAAAGTTATTACTACTGGGGGAGGGGGGGTCTCAACCACTTAAATAGGCAATCTTCTACAGCAGATTGGTTTCCTTCTAGCCTTCTGTAAAGAGTCCCATCCAGACTGCTGTTTCAGAATCATCTGCCTGGTGATGTCATACCCAGAGTGCTCTGGCTGAAGGAAGTGGGGATGGGGCACCACAGAGGGTTCGGAACCCTGGGAAAATCCAAGATGATGAGACCCTTTTGTGGACTGGTGCTTCTTTCGCTGCTACTCTAAGCCACCCACTCCCCTCGCCTGTCTGCCTACATCAAAGAGTCTCTTTTAAATACCACCATGGTGTGATTTTCTTTTGCCTGACAGTCTGTCTTTTGAAGCATTGGACCTCTCCATTGCCCCTTTGGGTGGTTCCCATCTTCCTGAAAGGCAGCAAACCTTTCCCAGGAAAGATGAAGCCATTTTCTCTAGCAGAGACCAAATGGTCTGTTTCCGGTGAAACTCAGTCCCGACAGTGATTATACAGGAGGTACTGATGGGAAGGTCACTTGAAACTAAGCTGTCAGTAAAATGACACCAAATGGGTTTGGCCAGTATTATTGTGGCAATAAGCCACGAGGTGGCGGGCCAATACCACCCCAGGTAATGCCCCCAGGGTGAGTTATAACGGTGCCTCGGGGGCATTACCTCGGGCGGTATTGGCCCGCCATCGAGTGGCTTATTGCCATTAGTACCCCGGCCCGTTAGACCGGGGTACTAATTGCTTTTTTTTTCTGTTCCGAAACATGTTTCGGAACAGAAAAAAATAAAAAATGCCCGCCGCCATGGAAAGGAGAAAACATAGTCCATTTTCCCTTTCCATGGCGGCCATCGGGAGCGGACCCGCTGGGAACAGAAGTGTTCCCAGCACGTTCGCTTCCAAGACCAGAAGAAAAAAGAAGGTAAGTGGGGTCGGGAGGGGATGGGGAGGAAGAAAAAAAAAAAAGAAATACGTACCGCTGTCTCCGGCGGGGGACGAAGGAAGCCTCCAGCCGTGTGGAGGCTTGGAGCGAGTCTCCACACGGCTGGAGGTTTCCATCGTCCCCCGCCGGAGACCGCGGGATAGAAGGTAAGTGGGGTGGGATGGGGAGGGAGGAGGGAGGAAAGGCTGGGGAAAAAAAATCTTACCTGAGTCCCCGGCGGGGGACGAAAGAAGCCTCCAGCCATGGGGAGGCTTGGAGCTGGGATGGCCCCGCTTTGAGCCTCCTCATTGGCTGAGGGGCTGCCACGCCCCCTGCCGAGGACAAGGCGGCTGGAATCCCGGCCGAGAATCAAAGGATTCTCGGCCGGGTAATGACCCGGCGAGAGCCAATCAGAATGCTTGTTGCATTCTGATTGTCTCTCGCCGGGTACTAATGTAGATTCTCAGAGACTACCATGTCATAACCGCTCATGGTTTATATTAAGTTATCAATCACCATTGATCAACTAGAACACAGAGATACTATGACACCATTCGGTATAACTGTTCTCATATCAACATCTGCCGCTCACCCCCCATCACTCTAAGTAAACACGGCTGGTCTCACACCCCCCAGCCAGGCGTTTCTCCTCAGGCCTAACGCCGCCACACTCGGTCTGGATAATTCCAGCCAGACCGAACACATATCCCTGATCTCTCAACCACCACACCTACCGCTAAGAAGCAGCTACCACATGAATTCTGCACCAGCTGCACACATACCGGTGCGCACACGCACCTTTGGACTCTCTCTAATCTTTCCACTGACCCGAACTTCGGTTCCCAAGGGCGTTCAACCTACCAGCGCCTTCAGACCATACCAATGGTATATAAGGCGCTATACAAATGCAAAATAACAATAACAATAACAATCAACTGCCACCAGCTTCTGGCAGTACACAAATACATAATTTAGAATCAGGACTTAACCATGGTTAAAAGCAGATCATGGCTGCTGGATCATTGGGCTCCACTAGTCTGTTGACAGGAATGTGCATGTCACTTTTTACTGCCATGTTGCCAAACTACAGGGCAGCTGTTTCAAGGTGTCAGTAGAAAGGCCCAGCAGAGTTACATGTTTGCACTTTTGAGCATGGAGCATTATGAAAAGGGGTCGGGGGGGTCTGATTAATAGACTTAACTTTCAGAGACCGATCTACCTGCATCATTTTATTGATTAAAATCGATTCAGCCCTCACAGGCGGCCTTCTCTCACCCATCAACCCTTGGGTGAAGGCCTGGGAATATATGGAAGGAGAATATAACAAATCTGTGGCAACACAATCATCCCCCTCAGGGTGAAAGGCTAAGTAATATCTGCAGCCTTTATAAAGTGATACGATAGCACAGCCATCACCCCTCTCTGATGGGCTGGGGATATTTGAAAGAATAACAAAATGCTACAAAGTTAATGAATGACATTACCCCCTGGTTAAAGGGCTGGGAATGACTGGCAGTTTAATATAACATGGCAATACCATAACCCCTGGGGAAAGGACTGTTAATATTAATAGTAAGGTTAAAGGTATATACAAATATGGGGCCTCTGGGATGGCAAAAAGTTCAATATGATTGCATACAAGAGACCAAATGGATCTAAGTGGCAAACTATGTCTCATGCAATACTAATTCAAGTATTTAAGTATAACGTTTGTGAGCTAAGCTGGAAAGTCAGGGAACTCCACGGCGGAAAAGGCTCCACATAGTCCTGCTGGCCTCCCCCTCGACGTCCTCCCACCATTACAAATAGAACATGGAACCAAGTTCAACCATATACAAGCAACGCTGCAGCAATGGGTTATCCCTGAAGGACTTGCAATTCAACCATATACAATAAATCCACCGAAAAAGTGCTCTTCCTATGAGTTTAGCAACTTAACCATAACTACACGCCCGCTACCGCGAGCCGTGTAATAAAAGTACAACATAACGCCTAGCATACCCAAGGAGCAACACGTCAGGCCCAAAACTGCCGAGCTGTCCCGGGGCGGGTGGTTAGACCATGGGGGAGTCTGGGGTGTATCAAAGGGAAACAAGAAAGGAGAGACAGAAATTAGAACGTCTCGCCGGTGCAGGAACAGTAACTTGCTGTTGCATGAAAACGGGGGACGGGAGATTGCAGTTGCAAGAAAGTCGATGGGGGGAAACGTGCTGTTGCTAGAAATGTTGGGGAGGCTGAGCCTGCCATTGCATGATGTACCGTGGCTGTCCATTGGCAGAAAATAAATACTCAATGGTTAGAAGGTAAAGGGGGCGAGGTCGGGATTCCTATCAGGGTAGCCATCATTGCAAAATGTCGTTAGTTTTTTCAAACGAGCGACAGTGGAATATTTTTCTCGCATGCTTCAGTTGAACTCTGTGAACGTGAAGGGGCACAGCAAGAAAGATAGGATCATTGCCGGTTGAGCTTTCTAATCTGGCTTCCGGTGCTGGTGCTGCGGGCTTCCCTCTGAGCGGAAGCAGTGCCCACAGACACCCTCAGCCCCCACCCCTGCAGCTGAAACGGCGCCGTCAAGAATGTTTCACACGCTTGGGAAATGCAGCCAGAATCACCGAAGATGCAATACAGCGCCGTGTAGGCAATGCATCCCGCACACATGTTGCCATGTATAAAAGGTTGCACACTGCAGGCTAGTGCGAAGACCCGTGAAACCAGCCCTACTGTGACAAATCCACACAGACCAAGAAGAACCCAAACCCATGACTACACTAAACCCGAGAAGAGGGAGTAATGAGGCTCAAGCCTCAGTATCCAAAAATCACAGCTGATACATAAAATCTATCAGCAAGAAGAAGAAGAAGCGCTAGTGCTCTTTCCACTGTCCAATCAGATCTACCACATGTAGCGCACCCATACTGTCCCGGGAGGATAGCTCAGTGGCAACGCGCTCGCCTTGGAACACAGGTTAGATCCCCGCGTCTGCGCTTTGAAACCTGTGGGTATTTAAGCGCGTTATAAATATGCAACTAAGACAAAAAAAAAATTACGCAACTAAAAAACAAGCAATTCCTGTAACAGTGCCTCGATGCCCGCAGGCTGTGTGAGCGCTTTAAAAATGCGAAAAATTAATAAATAAATACAAACTAAAAAAAAATGTATTGGCCCAACCATAGCCTTATTGGTGGCCCGCAAGGATGTATGTGTTCACACTGGAGACATATAGTATATTTCAAATGTGCCTTTTTTGTTCCCCACTGAAACGTATACATCTCAGAACAGCAACCAGAGTGGAATTGTGAAAGCCATAATCTAGCCTGATCAGATATGGTTAATATCGTGTTCTCATAGAGCGATTCATGCGAAACCCCTCCAGCTTCCAAACACTTTACAAACAGGTGCTATTCCCCCATTTTGAATGGTACTTGGTTGGTGGACCGAAATGCTTAGTCGGCCCTGCACAGGATTCGAACTTGCAATTTGATTTATAGCACGCACCGCTGCCATTTGCATGGTCTCCAGGCGCTCAAAGTTCAGGCTGCCCACCTCTCAGAGATCAAAGCTTTACTTGGGTAGCTCACTACCCTGGCATTTTCAGAGGGATTGTGGTCTGCAAACATGCTCATTTAGCAAATGTGAGCATAAGTAAATTATGAGATAAGCCATGCAAGGTACACCTTTGCTTCCCCCACCGACATCAGTGAACAAAAACTTACATATTTTCAAATTTCACAAACTTTCAGGAATCTCTTGATGGTGTCTCTGGGGTGTCTATAAACACTAAAACAGAAACGGTTGGTATGGGGGTGAGTTTAAGAACATAGTCTAGCACAGTAAACAGCATACTTTTGGGATTTTGCCCACCCCCAAAGGAATTATCATTGGATGTCAGTCTTCATTGCCCCTGATTGGCTGGCCAGGAAACCATACTGAGTAAGTGGTACTTTTCCTCTAAGCCTACCTCCTGCAGAAAACTGCGAAACGCTCCAAGGAAAGATGGCGGCGGCTGTCCTGCAAGAGTCAGAACACGGTCATGGGAGCTTTGGCTGAGGTAGATTTCATCGAGGGCGATTTGGGCGAATATGTTTTGCTACATTCTACCGCAAATGTATGTGTGGGGTGGGTTAGGAGAATAATAAAGGCAGGGGGTGATTGGGATGGGCTGCGGGGGGAATCCCCCCCCATACATATGCAGTAAAATGTGCTCGAAGAATAAAAATAAGTTTGACCAATGTTGAAGAAATCCCACAGAACCTCGGAACAGCGGTCACGAGTCCTGGCCTCCTACACACATCATGTATTCCTCCACCTTCTGCGGCTTTGCAAACGATGCCACGCAAGCACTATTTCTCTTTAGGAGGCAACCACAGAACTGTAAAACCATTCTGCGTACATAAGGGATGTCCTATCACCCACGTTTTGCCGAGTGGCAATTTCGCCAAATTTGTTTTCTGCATCCTTTCCCCCTTTTTTTAATCGCAAAACTATAGATGGCAAGTGTTGGGGGTCGCCTGCCATGTCCATCCGGCAGGCGCCCCCGGGGTGCTGCTTCCTCACAGCACTAAACAGGCCCAGCGCCTGTGGGAGTTTGGGGCCTGCCATGTCCATCCGGCAGGCCCCTCGGCGCTATGGGACACCAGCGCCATCGGGGTGGGGGCACAGCCTGCCAGGATCCTGACCATGCGGACCTAGGCCACCGTCCTGGCCAAGGGGTCCCATGGCAACAGGACCTGCAGGCCTGTGCCTCCACGGGTAGGCCTCCGGCCTACATCAGTAAAGGAGACACGGACTCAGACCAACCTCTCATGGAGTCTGCAGCCGTTCTGTCTCACGTGCCTGCAGGGGCTCCTTTTATTAGCTTGGGCCATGACACAGTCATGGCCCATCTTAAAGGGGCCATACACGTGAGGAAAACACATCCACTTAAAGGGGCAACGCAAACAGGAGGGTCCCACCCAACACTCCTCCTTTTTCATAATGAACAAACAAACAGTGCTGAGACATATAGGCACCCCACCTGTTACAAACAATAGAACGCTTGTCGGTTTCGAACTTGTGGGGTAGGCAAATAATAAGATATGCCACCGCCACATACTATCTTGCTCAAACAGTTACAGACCTAACACATACTAACTAATTCTAAGCATACTTCGCGGGTGACCATCATGATCAGTGAGCTGCCGGTGAAGTGTAGGTAGTCCCCCCCCCCACACTTTAAAACCTTTATTAACCTGGGGTTCGGAATTGCAACTCCCGACAAGACGCCAAAGGCGGCGACCGGCACTATGTGCACACCCTGCAACTGCAGGACCACAGCTTCACCTTACCGTTCTTTACTGAGACCACTTTAATCATGGGCCTACTAGGCAGGTTCACAGCATCAAAACACACAGGATTACAGAGTCCTCTTTGAGCAATTGCCTGACCGCAGGAGACCCGTTCGTCTTCCATCAGCGTCTGCTCAGGAGCCGCTTCCCCAAATCCAGGCCCATTGATAGTACAGTTCACAGCCGGCAAAGCCGCACCTGGGAGGTACCAGGGGCCACATCGGCACTGTCCTTTGATGTGCAGAGCATCGAGACACAAATTGCAAGGCGTCCACGCTGCTCCATGTGCTGTTAATGGGGGTGACAGGACACCACTCACCGCTTCTTCAGCAATGTTCCCCAGTCTGGAGTGTCTCTTTCCTCGATGACATGTCGTGCAGGGTGTCATTAGTGCCAGGCGGTCCGGGCCACCACCATGGCAGGCAGGGAGGCCTGTGTTCCGGTGGGGGCTGTGCCAGGAGACGCCCGATTCTGTGCTGGAAGGCCTTCCTTTTGTTATTGCTGTTACAGAACACCAGTCCTTGGCTGACTGGCAATACCGGGCTGGATTGGCGTCCCAGGTGCGTGGCGGGCATCACCCTTTCGGACCACCTGACAGCGCCTCCTCCTCGGAGTTGGGGCCACTCACTTTGTTCAGCCCTGCGCAGGCAGCACCACATGCTCATCCGTTTTGGTGGGGTGAGCGGTGCACTGAATGCAGAATTGCTCGTGGCTGTGAACCTTGAGAGGAATGAGGGTGAGGGTCCCACGTCGGCTACGGTGATCCCATTGTTGGTGCCGGGTCACTGCCATACCACAACTTCCCAGGGCAGTCTTTGGTGTACAGAGCCATTTGTCCATCACGTCCAGCCTCTTGGGCATTGTACTGGTGGTGAGGTATGCGATGCGTGGAGTGCAGTGCGCTCAGGCACCCTGGCCTTGGAGACATGATGCAGCGCTGGTGCACTAGCTCTGCACTGTGGCATGTGTTTACATGGCGTACATGACTACTCATGTCCCCTTGGACGGATCGGATCCATCCCGACCTGCCCACCATGCTGGCACCTGTAAGGCAAACTTGCCTCCTCATTTCTGCTCTGTTTCGGAGTGTCTTACAGTTGCTCCTTCCCTTCTGCACACCTTCTTGGAGTATGGGTGCATGTTTGCTCTCACTGTACTTCTCCAGACTGGACCACATCCCCGCTTTCCTGGCCAGTGGTTGGCAGTCACGTCCCCGGAGAGCAGACTAGGCGACTGCAATGGCTCGGTGGTAGGGCCACCTCACAGGGCAGGCAGTCAGGGTGGCCTCCATGGCATCGTGTCAGGGCACCTCTGCGATAAAGTTCTGAGACCACTGCTCCCTGCGGTATTGGATTGGCCAGGATACATATGGTAGTGGGGCCCCATTGACCCACCGATGAGGCCCTCTCGACATCTCCCCCACCCCCAGGCAGGGGAATGGCACCCTGCAGGGAGGGCACACCTCTGTCCTCCATGATTGTGTGGCCACCAGACCACAGGGCAGATTACCCCCGCAGGGGCAGCGCTTCATTCACAGCTCCAGGCCGGAGCAAGTCCTTATGTGGCCCGCCGCGTGAAATTAGCAGGCCAGCAGGGCCACCAGCTCCTTGATCCTCAGATGGTCCAATAGGGGACCCTAGTGGCAGGTGTCGAGGCCACTTGCAGGGCCGGCAAGGATTCTTCCTTGGTAGGGTGTCCTGCTTCCCGATGGCACCGTTATTGAGGTGTGCAGGGCGTGGGATGCCGAAAAGTCCTGGCTCGGGGTTCCGATGATCATGAGGGTGGAGATCCCGTTAAGCATAGTGTGTCCATTGCTGGTGCTGATGCACTGCCACCCTCGATCGACCAGTTGCTGCTTTTCTTTATTTCTTTTTTTTTTTTTTTTTTTATGCACCAAGGCCATTTCCTCTTCACGCAGGATCGCGCACCCCTGGTAGTGTGACGCGGTAGTATGACGCCAATGGTGGGGCTCTGCGAATGTTGTGAGCAGCCCCCTGCTTGTTCCCCAGGCAGGTGTCCACACTTTAGATGCACTTAGGGCACACCTGCACTGCCACTCAGTCACAACATTGCCTCCCCTTTCGTCCTTTTGGGCATCTTTGTCATCCGACCTGGAACGCCTCCGCATCGCTGGGGGGCTAGGATTGCTGCTGGGGCTGCATGTGCTGAGTGGTTGGAGCCTATCCCTTGCCATCAATCATTGCTAGCGGGGCCGGGATCACCGAAAGGCCCTCACTTCACTGCCCGCATGCTCCAGTGACAGGCGCTGCAGTATTCACCACCGGCGGCCCAAGGTCACACAGGGGCCCGCCGGCAACTGTGGGGGCACTACCCATCGCTCCAGACTGGAGCCTACATCAGTTTCCCCAGCCAGCAGCCCGGGGTCTCACGCGGTTGTTTGTCGTTTGTTTCCACGGGAGAGGGGCGGGGCCAGCACGGCCTTAACTTTGTGGGAGATGCCGCTCATCAGCTCACTACACGGCAGGGATGCCGTCGGAGACGGCAGCGTGACCCACCAGGGGCACACCGCTGCAGTCGCGGCTGCACCTCCGCTGCCTCCTCTTCCATGTTTGCTCCCAATCGGAGCAGTCTCCACCACAGCCGGGCCGGGATGACCACAGGGCCCCGGCACGGCACCTCTCTGCAGTGGCAGACGGCGGCCCCGCATAGCGGATGTCGCCAGGAATCACTGTCCGCCTCTCCCCATCACCGCGGATGCGGCAGGGGCGGGACGGCTCCCACCCCGGCCGCACGAGCACCCTCTTTTCCGAGGGCCGCGGCCAGGGGACAAAAGACGCCGGGACGGCCCGCACCCATCTTCTTCTCTCTCCGGGGCCCGGGCAGCACAACTCGCAGTCCTCCTCCTTCGCGGCAGCGGCCGCTCGCCTCTCCATCCCTGCAGCAGACATCGCAGGGGGGGCCACCATGCTCCGATCCCGGCCGCACGGGCACCCCCATTACTGAGGGCCGCGGCAAAGCACGTCAGTGTTCCCCCGCACTCCTCCACAAGGGCACTGAGCCGCCGCTCCTCCTTCGCCGAACATATCTTCTCTTTGCGGCGGACCGCTGCGGGGTGTGCACCTCACCGCGGGGCAGCCCGGCTCTACATCGCCCATGCCGCGGCGGTGTGGCGCAGGCCACGCTGGACCCGCAGTGGGGTCAAACACTCCTCTTCCCCCCCCACCTCTTACTGGCAGCAGGGGGGCCATGTGGACTCGTGATCCTCGTCGCCATTGTTGGGGGTCGCCTGCCATGTCCATCCGGCAGGCGCCCCCGGGGTGCTGCTTCCTCACAGCACTAAACAGGCCCAGCGCCTGTGGGAGTTTGGGGCCTGCCATGTCCATCCGGCAGGCCCCTCGGCGCTATGGGACACCAGCGCCATCGGGGTGGGGGCACAGCCTGCCAGGATCCTGACCATGCGGACCTAGGCCACCGTCCTGGCCAAGGGGTCCCATGGCAACAGGACCTGCAGGCCTGTGCCTCCACGGGTAGGCCTCCGGCCTACATCAGTAAAGGAGACACGGACTCAGACCAACCTCTCATGGAGTCTGCAGCCATTCTGTCTCACGTGCCTGCAGGGGCTCCTTTTATTAGCTTGGGCCATGACACAGTCATGGCCCATCTTAAAGGGGCCATACACGTGAGGAAAACACATCCCCTTAAAGGGGCAACGCAAACAGGAGGGTCCCACCCAACAGCAAGGGCAGGTTGTGGGCGTCTCCCCTGCTTTCTGTGGTAAAGAAAAGTAGTCAAATCGACCAAAATAATTCTACGAGATTCCCATTCGGCAAAAATGTTTCCAAAGAATGTTCATCGCCCCAGGGATGTAAGGTGGATAGCAGACCTCTGTCGTTCAGACGAGACGACCAATCGATTTGGAGGAAAAATCGCTTTCCTTATTCTATACGAAGGTTTTCAGTGGGCGACATCTCGTTTCCGATTCCCTCAGGCATGAGTGCGCAGATGAGTGAGGAACGCTGAGGCAGGCACATATTCACAGGAATGGGCCTCTGGAGACATCATGATTTGTGAACAGGAAAGAAACCCCAAGGCCCTAAAACAATATCAGTGCATCACAACTTATTAGGACTAATGGTAAAAATGATGTTTCTAAATTACTGTACCTGAACATAGCACAACACGTGTGGCTTGTGCTTCACTAAATGTGTCTCACCGTGTGCAGGTCAGGGTCCTTACCTTTGTCCCTGGGTTATCTGTGGCCGTGTGTATGTTTGCGGACCCCCTGGTATAAGGGATCGGTGGATATTTAAGCCTGTGGGCATTCCCAGATACGGAGGGCAATGTCAATCAGCCCGTGCTGCTTCATTTCAGAGTCATATCTCCATGAAAGCACTAATAACATCAGTTTATAATTCACTGTGCACAACGTCACAGAGATACAAAGGTAAAACACATCAGCCGTGAATATAATTAGATTGGTTGACAGTATACTGCCCCATAGAGAGAGTGTGCAGTGTTCATACAGCACCAACAGGGCTAAACCTTCACCTACAGAAGTAAATGAGGGATCCTCAGCAGCCTGTGTCTACATCTGGGCACCACAGTCACTAGATTCACAGGCGAGTCAAATTAGGAACTTAACATTAATGGTAAAGTATCTATTCCAAAACATTCCCGGAGAAGTATTTGCCACGGAACCTGCTAAAACTCGAGTCTACACATTCACAAAATATATTCCACTAAACACAGCATGCTGTTAGTATGCATAGATCATCGCTCTGGTCCGCGCCATTTGCCTCAGCCGTACACCAGCTCCCCAAACTCTCTTAAAGTGGAAAAGGTTGCTTTTTTGTGAATGCCCTAGCTTATACACATTTGCTAACCTGGCTCCACAGTCTTACAGACTAAACTAAAGAATTTAAACATAGATACCCATCCCTCAAGCAATCCCTCCCACTTTCCCTTTCCAACGTAATTCATTCATTAATCTTTTTTTTATTAGGCTGTTGCTCTGCGTTGTCTTGCTTCCAAGACAAACGCATTGCCACTGAGCTATCCTCCCGGCCCAACATACTTATAACGTTGCTGCTATGCTCACACCGTGCTGCCGCACGGTCCTCTTTCCACCAGCCCACCCTCCACCCTATGGGCTAGCCTGTCTGCCCGAACAGAACTAACAGCCCAACTTAACAATCTAATACCTCCAAAACTTAGCCCCACGAGTAACTTAAATGGCAGAGCACCCTGCTCCCCTGAGCCCCAACACCTCCTGTACCCTTCCCACTATAACATCAAACAATCCCTTCCACCCACCTGACGACCTCAATACATGGACCTGTCACATCAACCCAACCTTTGAACCCCCATTCCTATATTCCTCTCTTACCCCATAACAAAAATCTAAGCACTGCCGACCCTGGAAGCGAGGGAGAGAGGGGAGTGGGAATCTCACCAATGGACACAACCGCCGACTGTTCCCGAACCTTCGCCTCCTCCCAATAAATATCCCGGGGGTTCTCTGCCCCCAAAGTTCAACTCTATGGCTGCGTGTAACACGCCCAAACATGCCGTGGGTTGAAGGGGACTCATCCCTCGTTCCTCCCGGTCACCACCTTTTTGTGCCATCTTTATAAATGTTGTGCTTCCAAACAAATATGACTGGTCCTCTACATGCAATAAAGAATACAAGGTTTCACAAATTCTTTGGCATCTGGCAGCTTCCATCACAGGGACCAGACATTTTGACCTCATGTGTACGATGGGGCAAAAATGTTACAACTGTAGAGCACTTTCTGGGAACTCCACACCACTGTCACACAGACTACAAACATAGCTCTCAACCATTTGTCTCCCAAAGGCGGGTGAAATCACCCGATTTTGTTTTTGGCGGGTGAGACGCCCATTGGAATGAATGGGCGTGCAGGAGGCTTGGCGGGTGAGTCAGCCCTTTGCAAGGAGGGTGACACCCACCAAAAGCGGGTGAGCTGAGAGCTATGCATTTCTAGCAACCAAACCAAAAGTCATATTTGTCTTCAATGGCAACTCAACCAAGTCTTTAAATGACTGTGTGCGAATAAAAGCAAGCAGAAATGCCAGTGTGCAAATGAACGAACACGCTCTAGGTCTAATAATGCCCTTACTTTGGTGAATCGTTCCAGATATGACACAACATTGGCCATTGAAAGTCACCGCTCCTCCATCTAATGTCACACCTACCTGAGAGCACAGCAGAATTTAATATTGATTTTGCGGAACTCGGAAGGGGGCCACCACGGAGGTACGCAAAAGTGTTTCCCCCGGGGTTATTTTGGGCGCTGCACAGGCCTGCGAACTGGCCTGCGCATAGTGCATCTCTTTTCCTGGGTATAAATGGGTGCATGGAAGGTTTGGGATCAAGCAACGGTTGGCGCATAGAGTTCGTCAGGGTCACTGCTCCAGCTCCTTCCCTGCATTGGGGCCTTTCTGGTGGGTGTCGTCGTTGTTGGGATTTTTTTTGTGGGGGGGGGGCGAACGGGTGATATTTGCGGGGGTGATATAAAAAAAAAGGTGAAAGAAGTACGTTTATTTAGGCAGTGTTGTGAATGAAACACTCGCCATTGTTTTACCTGGCATAAGGGGTGTGTCGGTCTCCGGAGTAATGCCGAATTCTGCTCATCATCGAAAAATGCTTAGGCTGCTACTGCGCATGCGTGAATTTCAATGGCAAAGCAAAATCCGACGGTACTGTAACGTCGGATTTTGCTTACCCGTCAGAAAATGCTTTCTGCTCTACGGGGCAGGGAAGCGGGGCCAGGGGCAGGGGCACGGGCAGGGTCAGTGCTACATTAACCCTATGTTTCCACAGGGCATATTATTTATTTTAACCCTATGTTGTGCAGGGCAGTGCATTAACCCGTCAGAAAATGCTTTCTGGTCTACGGGGCAGGGGCTGCGGGGCCAGGGGCAGGGTCAGGGACAGTGCTACATTAACCCTATGTTTCCACAGGGCATATTATTTATTTACAGGGCATATTATTTATTTTAACCCTATGTTGTGCAGGGCAGTGCATTAACCTGTCAGAAAATGCTTTCTGGTCTACGGGGCAGGGGCAGGGACAGCGGGGCCAGGGGCACGGGCAGGGGCAGGGGCAGGGACAGTGCTACATTAACCCTATGTTTCCACAGGGCATATTATTTATTTACAGGGCATATTATTTATTTTAACCCTATGTTGTGCAGGGCAGTGCATTAACCTGTCAGAAAATGCTTTCTGGTCTACGGGGTAGGGGAAGGGACAGCGGGGGCAGGGGCACGGGCAGGGGCAGGGGCATTTTCAAGTTCCTTGAAGCCCTGATAGTGATGATATTGCTTGGGTTTTGTGTGATCAGGATAATAATCTCACAATGTAAAAAGACAGCAAAGACATCTATAGGAATGAAGATTATGATCAATGTCGAATCAGGATGGAAGCCCAAAGACCTGACAGATGAAGAGATCAGAGACTTTGTGAAGGCTAGTATCCATGCACCTGAAGGGACAAAGTTCCTGCATCTGAAGAATCTTCATAAATATGTGGGAAGATGGATCTACTGTAGTTCAAGTGGACAGTGCCAGCTTATTACATGGAATAAGGATGAGAATGTGAAAACAGCAGGATGCCTGAAGGGAGTCATAAAGATATGGGTCCCAACAAAGTTGTTCTTTAGGCCAAGCTGCCTGGATGTGAAGGGTGATGTGGGAGTGGTCGATGAGTCGCCCAGAGGGGGAAGTGTAGAGAAGGAGGCAAGTACCCCCACTTCAATCGACCCGCCCTTTTACCTCTATGTTGGAAACCAGAGTATGTGACGTATACAGAACAGCTGAATCGACAAAGAGCAGAATATGGACTCAGTCCAGTACCAGTGAAAGGGCCAGTACCTAAAAGAATCTGCGAGCTATGGTACCCATTGAGAAAACCTTATCTGCATACAAAGAAATATGATGGCCATCTGAATGAAATCCCCGAAGAAGCAGAACCAATAAATGGCAAGGATGAATGGTAATATCACTAGCCATTGCCAAGTATATGTTACATGGAGCTGAAGATGAAGTACATAGAAAAGGATGCAGTGACCAGAGAATGTGGATATTCTATAAGGCATCAAGAAAGCAATAAGGATAAGTGACATCTTGGGCTCAAGGTGAAGAAACTTATGCCACAGAAACAGATGAAGATGTCAAGTCATTTTACACGTGTACAGATGCAGAGGAAACGCAATCAGCAAAGTAATCATGAAGCTAGCTCTACGCTTATAGTAAATAGATTGCGGAAAGCGCCAACTCATACATACATAGGAATGAGAGAATTATGGATGTTTCCACTAAAACGTATTATAGCAGGTTGGACATTAGCAAAAAGTCCTCGGTTCAGTATGTTGCAGTTAAAAAACAGAAATTGAATTACAAGCAGAGTATCAGTGAAAGGCAAGGCTGCGCGAACCAAGAATCCAAGGTCTTATCAAAGCTGGAGTAAACTGACTTTGAATACAAAATTGTGTGAAAGAACAAACCTCCTGTTCAAAAGGAATTAACATAACAAGGAAGATGTCAGGGGTCTATTAGAACAGAACATTAAATACATGAAAAGGCTCGATTTTATGGTCTCTAGTCACATGGAAGCATGAAGTTGGATGAACGAGATGGTCACACCTACGCATAAAGGCAGACTGTGCTTCTCACTCGCTAATTTTCTCAGAGCTAAGAACACTCTGAAGGAAAAGTTCAAAGGCCTAATTGACAGTAGACCACTGAGGTGATAATGGATTGATTTGCTAATTGGTGGGAAGCTAAAGTTAAGGCAACCTCGCCAGCATCTGGATGGCCGGCCAGCAGGCAGCTAACGTAGGTGGAAAAGTACTGAAGATGGAAAGAGTGTGTAAGCCAATGGGACGTCGTGTATTTAGTGACATTCATAATAATTGTGAAGGGATGGCTTAGTTGCCCCACCTGATGTTAAGTAACCAATCACATAGTTACACTTTTTTAGACTAGTATGGATCATATACTTAGATGTTCACTCAGAACCAATAGCCCATGCGCATATGTTTTTAGTGTGCAACGTAGGATGACTTTAGTACATATGTGATTAAGACATCATTGATGGCACATATTGTTTAAAAAGGTGCATTTCTTTCTTAAAGTATTTTGAGTTTGAAGATCAAGCATTTGCATTGATGTTCGTTATGCTCCCTGTTTTAGATAATTGATATTAAAACGGTCTTCCTTTTGTCAACTTCCTGAGTCGGCTCTATTATTGATGTATGAGTAGGGTCTGCATCCCCATCCATCTCCAGGGTAATTGTTGCTCATGAAAGGGGCTGGACTATCCAGTTCAAAATGATAAACAAGGCCCTCTGTAATCCCTGACATGTTATTAGTCCTTGTTATCTGAGTTATGGTAACCATTACTGATCCCAAGCCAGAAGCAGCATTCTATTTCGATGTTTCCAGTTCATTGAACTTATAGGCGTGCATTCACCCACACAATTGTTTAAAGGTGTTGAACTACACTTCCTGCGTCCCAAGTGTTTTTTTGGTCTCACATCATCACAGTATATCAAAGTTTGAGACACACGGAAGCTAACGGGTCATCCTACAGGCCAGGCAGGCGCGTACACAAATCATATTTATCAGGTTTTGAAGACAAGATCTTTCGAGCAAGTTCCTCCAAAACAAAAGAACATGATGCTTCTAATGAGTGCCGGGGGGGCGTGGCTTGATAGCTATGGAATAGGTTGTGATCCCTGTGGGCTCCCGAACATCCTATAATGATCCTGCCGCACGCAATCTGCTAAACCCACGACAAGGAGAAATATTTAGTTTAACAAGGATCGGAATACTTGGAGCACGTTTTGAGCCCTTCGCAGCTTGAAACAAAGGCAATTCAAGTGAGATATCGCCTCGGAACGGAGAGGGATCCCGAGACGAATCACCAAGATGGTGGACCCGCGGAGACAAAGGGTTACGGCGATCGCGACGTACCCTATGGAAGATTAGGCTGAGTGCCTAAACGCTGCAGTGCCCGCTGATAATGAGAGCAGGCAGTCTGCCACGGACGACTGCACGAACGGTAACTCCAAGCGACACATTGTAAAAAGCTGGGTGTGCAAGGATATAAACATTGTTGAAGTGTACGGATTAGAGGAGCCGTGAGATACAAGAGGTGCCGACAATGAGCACAGCGAGGCTGTGAGCCCTGCAAACGGCACATCGTAGCCCAACTCAGCGGTGTGGCAGAAAGCACGGGTATGCTGAAGGCCCCCGGGAGGAGTGAAGAGCCAACGCACGTCTGGGACACGCGACTACAACCCCTAGAGGAACCAAATATAGGGCGACCTGACACAGAGTGTCACCGGCTAGCTCCGGGACCGGCAAGAAAGATGAATGCTAAGAGCCCATAACGGGCATAATACGGACAGCAGTACCCAGCAGCCACGTGCGCTAATGAGGCTATTAATACCAAAGGAAGGGAGAAGGCCAAAGTGAAGGGCTCCCACTCAGAACTCGATCTTGCGGGAGCCCAGGCACATATAGGATAAGGGAGGCCGGACCTAGGACCCGGTCATCAACGGTAACAGGCACAATCTCACCCAAGGGAGCCACGGCCAAAGGAAGATGAACTCGGCTGGTGCTTCCTACACTAGACAGGTGGATGCCAGACGGATGATCAGGCGTGGGAGCACCCAGGAGGCTTCAATGGGCAGCCATCCCTAAACAATCAACACTGCTGTAACACACTGAGAGGTTACCGAAAACGCACGGGAGAGACGCCTGATAGACATTGTAATAAACTGCAGAAACTGACCAAAAATCAGCAGAGAACTCCCGTTGGGGCCCATCACAAGAAAGCACAGGTCAGTGGACCAGCAGAATTGAGCAGCAGGTCATCACACACAGAAGGACCCCCTCTCTCTAAAAGGGTGATTTAATAAGCAACAAGGAATAGGACCACTGGAAGCTCTGAACACTTGCAGGGAGAGGCCTGTGGCCCAATGGCAGAATAGCACAGCTATACGGACATAAGGCTCTGCGTAACAAGAAGCCACCCGGCAGGCAACAGATACTATGGCGCAAAAGAGTGGCAAGACCAAGGTAAAGCAACCAACGATGGACATCTTCACTAAACCACTGCAGTACCCGAGCAGAATGGCACAAGCGAAAACTAGCCCGCAGGACATGTCGATCCCGCCACGAGAAGACCATCTGATCCTACAGGCTATTACGGATATGAAGTCCTCGTGGACCACTACGATAGCGGATCTTAAAGCGGCACTGGAATTCAAGATTGATGCGTTGGGAGTGGACGTCAACCTCCTGCGACAAGACGTCAGGGCGCTGGCGGAGTGCACGAGCACTCTCGAGAGCTCGCTGCAGAACAACACGAAGGTCAGCTCTACCAACGCCGAGGAGGTCCGAATACTGAAACAAGTGCGCAATTTGGAGAACCGGGCAGAGGAGGCGAAAGGTCAGACAAGACGCAACAACATCCGCGTGGTGGGTCTGCCAGAGGGAGACGAAGGAAGAGATCCCACAGACTACGTTCAAAATATGCTAATCCAAGAAATTGGGGCTGGCAAGCTGTCCCAAGGGTTTGCAATCGAACAAGCGCATAGGGCCCTAACGAGGAAACCGCAACCGGGAGCTCCCCCATGACCGATCATTGCAAAAATGTTAAACTACAGAGACAGAGAAAAGGTCCTGGAATTTTTTCGGAACGGCGGATCAATAACGCGAGCGACAGTCACAGTATATCCTGACTAAACCATGTTGGTTCAGAGACAACGCTTTAGCTATGTTGCATTGAAGAGGCGACTGAGGGCGACGGGATTTAAATATATGCTGTTGTATCCCGCGAAGCTGAAGATCTTGCACAAGGGCAAAGCACACTTTTTCAATGATCCAGAGGAGGCAACGAACTGGCTGAACATCCAAGGTTGCCCGGACGAAGCGGATGGGTGGGAGCGAGGCATACAGGATAAATGACCAACGCCATACTAGAAATTCCTGATTTAAGGGGGAAGGTAGCAGGGAGATGTAATGAAGCCGCGCAGGGCACGCCAATAAGGTGTAGACAATAGTGATTTAATATTTCAACATGAGGACTTATGTGGACTGGAGTATAGTGGTTTGTACCGTCAACTAAGTATAAATGGCAAGCAGCATATTATTGCTTAAAAGGGAGATCCACAATTGGAACATGACCTATCCCCAATAGTTAGATTAGTCGTATCGCCAATAGGGCGATATTCCCCCGCTGTGCACTAAGTACTGGCAGTAGCCAAGAACAGGGCTAGATGCAGGATAGCCTGAGATCCAGGGATGGAGCTGGGCATCAGTTGGGGATTTGGGGAGTTGGGGATGGGATGGGCAGGGGTTATGGGGGGAAGTTGGGGAGCTTGCGGTGGAAATGGGGGGGGGCGAGCTTACATCCAGGCGCTGCGGTGCCTTCTGCAGAGGACAAGGGAGGACAGAGGCAGGAAGGGATATGGATAAGGGATGGGGGACCTCAGGATACTAACCTGGAATGTCAGGGGACTCAATAGCTATTTGAAGAGAAACAAGATTATGTTGTACCTGAGGAAGCAGAAAATAGACACAGTTTTATTACAAGAAACTCACCTCACAAAAGAAAAACAAGGAATGATAGCGAAAAAATGGAAGGGGACCACTATAGGAGCAACGTATTCGGCATATGCCAGGGGAGTAATCACTTGGGTCGCGACACATGTACCCTTTCAGTTATTGCAGTCCACAGTAGAGTCGGATGGGAGAATGGTGGCGATACGTGGGATACGGGAAATGCTGGAAAATAGAGAATTGTGCATTATCAACATATACGCCCCAAATCAGGATACAGTGACCTATTTTAAGATCCAGTACGGCAAAGTCAGCCCGTACATAGGGGGCGCGGTCATATGTGGAGGGGATTTCAACTGCACGCTAGACCCCAGAGTGGACAGATCAGATAGGAAACTAGACAAGCCTACCCCTGCAGCCAAAACCCTGAAAACCCTGCTGGGCGATCTTCAACTAGAAGATATATGGAGGCAACACCCAAATGATAGGCATTACTCTCATTACTCTGCCCCACAAAACCTGTATACACGATTAGACTATATGTTCGTCAACCCGGAACTTACCGGGGAGATGGTGATCTCAGAATATAAAGCAAGAGTCTTGTCGGACCATTCACCTTTGATTGTAACGTGGCAGCATCAGCCCCCCAGAGCCAAGATTCCAACATGGCGGCTCAGGGCTGAGGCACTGAGAGATACAGGGTTCAGAGAGGACCTGGGGGAGGAGATAATAGAATATTTTAAAAAGAACACTGCTAGCGTAGCATCGGAAAGCACTCTGTGGGAGGCATTTAACGCAGTGGTGAGGGGGGCAGCAATATCAAAATCCAAAGGGCTCCAAGGGGACATAATAAAAGAGCTACAAAAAACAGAAAGGAAACTCAAAGAAATTATGAAAAAAGGGCATACCTCACGGGAAGATGCTGAAGCTATGGGTCAGTAGCAACAAGAATGTGGTGGACACTGGGAGAGACTATGCAACTTAAACTATAAGAAATATATAGAAAGACAACATGATGGGGGAGATAAACCGGGAAGGCTGCTGGCATGATTACACAAACAGGAGACGCCTAGACCAGTGATAAGGGAGATAAGGGGAGTGAGTGGATACCCAAGAGAGCGTAAATGGGGGATTCCTTCAATTTTACCAACACTTATACGAAGATGCAGGATGGGCGGGTGAGAATAAGATGAGGGAGATATTGGAGGACATTGGGTTATGTAAACTGAGTACGGAAGAGAAAGAGAGCCTAGACGCCCCCATCACATTAAAGGAGCTAGAAATGGTGGTCAGACAATTACCCACTGGCAAAGCCCCGGGAACGGATGGGCTCCCGAGTGAGTTTTATAAAGCATACAGGTCAGAGGTGCCCCCCCGCTATTGGCAATGCTAAACGAAGCCTTTGAGATAGGGAAACTACCGCAATCCCTGAGAGAGGCAATAATTATCCCTCTTGTCAAACCAAATAAAACTAGCATGGATTGCGGGTCGTACAGACCGCTGTCCATGCTAAACCAGGATAGTAAAATACCCACGGCAGTGCTAACAAACAGACTGAGATGGGTTATAAGCAAACTGATACATCATGATCAGACAGGATACGTCCCGTGTAGGAGTATAGCCGATAACCATAGATGGCTCCATCACGTCATGGAACAGACTGAAAGAGATGCAAACGAGGTCGCAATTGTCTCACTAGATGCGGTGAAAGCCTTTGATTCAGTAAGGTGGCCATGGCTGATGGCAGCCTTGAAGGAATACGGAATGGGGCCTGGGTACTTAAGGTGGGCGAAGCTATTGTATAGCTTGCCTCTTGGTAGAGTCAAAACTGGAGCGATCATCTTGGACAAATGGCAGCTCGGTAGGGGCACCAGACAAGGCTGCCCATAGTCTCCGATGTTGTATATCCTAGCACTTGAACCCCTAGCAATATATTTGAGGCAACAATATGAAGAGATAGGGCTCCACACTAGGGGGGGGGGGCTGCACCTAATATCACTATACACAGACGACAAGCTGCTATATCTGAGGTACCCAGAGAAAACCTGTAATACATCCTTGAAGTGATGGAGCGATTTGCGTCATTCTCCGGCATTGCGGTTAACCCCAGGAAGTCGTGCATATTTCCCTTAGGGAGATATAAAGGAATTGCGCTAGGCAACCTGCTGGTACTACAAATACCCTGGGAGACCAGCACGTTCAGATACTTAGGGATTAATATTTACCACAAGGTAGAAGAGGAACATAAACACAACACAGACAAAGCAGTGGCTAACATTGAAAACAGCATGAAGTTCTGGGCTAAACTCCCCCTGGCTATGATGGGAAGGGTGGCACTGTTGAAAATGGTTGTATTGCCTAGGCTGTTGCTCTTTTTGGTGAATATCCCATATATGTTGCCCAAATGCTTTTTTAGTAAACTACAGAGCTTATGTAGAGGTTTCATCTGGCACAATACCAGAAATAGGATTGCCTTATGGAAGTTACAAAATGCGTGTGAGAGAGGGGGCATAAAATTGCCTAACTTCAAGATATACCATCTGGCCGGGCAACTACAATATGTGACCAAGTGGCTAGCTGAAGACACAACAGCAGAGTCCAGAATGCTGAGGTCAGAATGCGCACCCTACTTTCTGAAAGAACTAAGATGGCTGCCCAAATCAGAGCTAAGAGGGCGATCGAAGCTGTTAGAATTGGGGTGGAAGACATGGCACAAGGCATGCCAGGTCATGGAGAACTTGACTCTGTGCTCCCCCCAAGTGGCGCTAGTGGCGCTGAGGGGAGTGGACGCACAACCAAGGAATATAATACATAGATTCTGGGAACCCATTATTGTTTTGTTAAGCGGGGGTTTCCACTGTGGGATAAATGTATTTTCCCAGCAGTGAATATGGCGGGGATGTTAGCCGCGCTACATTTCATTCTAGTCACCTAGTTAAAGTATGTTAAGTAGCAGATGTTTCACAAGGGTCAATGTGACAAACCTCTACCCACTGACCCAGGTATTGGGGTGGTGGCACGGGAATCCTCCTCATACCACCCCAGACACTGCACCATGGAGCAGGTTACAGCACCCTGCCCACAAGGCCACTGCCCAAAACACCCCGAGCGAGGCAGAGAGAGAGAGAGAGACAGAGAGAGAGAGTGTGTGTGGGTGTGTGTGTGTGTGTCTCAAAAAGCTTTCCCACTTCAATGTCTATGGGGTCTGAAGCAGACAGGCAAAATAAATGATACAAGAAGCAAGCTATTAAAATCGGTTATTAGTATTTGGGAGAGAGAAGGGAAGAATGCCTATATACATAAGGGGATTAGCCAGAAAAAAACAGGATGTTCCTCTCCAAGAACAATGAAGATTCCCCCTGCTAATAGCGCAGGGAGCTCTTGATTCTATTAAAGACAACCCTGGACATTACCAATTCATAAATCCGGGACACCTCATGCCCTCCTTCCGAGATATCATATATTGTATCTATGGCCGAATCTGGTTGGTCTTCTAGTGCTATTTCTGACCATGTAGCTCGTATCTGCTTTACGAGTCTGGTGTAGGTAATATACTGCCCAGGGTGTACTCCTGTTTCTTCCATTCGTGTTTTGAATTCCAGTGCCCTTCCATCCCGCCACACATCAACCAGTGTTGCTATGCCCACCGGTTCATAGTCCACTCTTACCTGATCAAGAACCAAGAATAGTAGAAAACGAACTATGACAGAAAGGCTTTAACTCGATCCTTCTCTGCTGGCCAAAAGGTCCTTGTGCAACTTCCCACTTCAGAGCATTTATTTTAAATTGTTTTTATTGACATTTATAAGCATACATTAATGCAGCAAACAAGCCTTTATGCATTAATTCCAAGCATGATTAGCGTAAAATCCAAGCAAAAAATCCAAGCAATCTGTTAGCATGAAAACAAATATAAATGTGGTCTAACAACAAAACAGAACTAAGATCCTCCACGCATGTAAACTAGGTTTTTAGCATTATTTGATACTGTACTCAGGCCAGGTGTGGGTGGACCCTCAGTGGGCCGCCTTTGCTTGTTGGGGCCATGGTGTTCATGATCTTACCTGGACTCGGGACAAAAGGGGTACTTAATCGGGGCAAGGAGTGCAAAGAGTCTGAATATCAGTGCAACATTTTAAGGAGTGGCGGTTTATCATCGGAGGGTTGAAACATATCCCAAATCAGTAGCCTCCAAGACTCCTAGGTCCCACCAGTGCTCGCATCGAGGTTTCATGCTGACCTAACCCAAACTCTGGACTCCGCCTCAGGCCAAGTCTCAAAGTCCCTGTACCAGCGTAAATACTGCAGGCCCCCAGTTGACTTCCAGGCCATGGGAATGCACCGCTTAGCAAGAATGTATGCCATGTCCATAAACCTAATGACAGTCTTATGTTTGCTGTTCCTCGGGTATGCTCCCAGCAGGCACTCCTTTGGGCTCCAGGTATACCTTGTAACCCCAGCAAACACAAAGAGGTGATGGCTGGAAGGTTTAGAATGAATCTTAACCTCTGCCATTGCTCTGGGCAACCCTCCAGACCATCGTTCTTCTCCTGCCAAGCCATTACAGAAGGGGAAAGACCATATCCAAATCAGGCTTGTTCCCACCCCAAAAGGGGCAGTCCAGCCCGAACTGCTAGGTCACATCCCTTCTGCACCAGACCACAAGCATCCCCAAACATGCTTCGGCCTTGTTGGGCCTCATCAGTGAGGAGTAGCTTGGGTCTCTAGGCCCAGCAGGCACAGGACCCACGTCTAGGCATACCCGTCCCACCCGTGGTGACAAAGCAAAAACAAAGAGGTGATGGCTGGAAGGTTTAGAATGAATCAATCTTAACCTCTGTTATTGCTCTGGGCAACCCTCCAGACCATCGTTCTTCGCCTGCCAAACAATTACAGAAGGGTAAAGACCATATGGAAATCAGGCTTGGTCCCACCCCAAAAGGGGCAGTCCAGCCCCAACTGCTAGGTCACATCCCTTCTGCACGAGTCCACAAGCATCCCCAAACATGTTTCGGCCTTGTTGGGCCTCATCAGTGAGGAGTAGCTTGGGTCTCTAGGCCGGCAGGCACAGGACCCACGTCTGGGCATACCCGTCCCACTCGGGGTGACAAAGCAAAAACAAAGAGGTGATGGCTGGAAGGTTTTGTTACGCTCACCTGGACCCCACAGGGGTGTCGATCGGACCCGGACAGCTGCGGTCTCCTTCAACGTGATGCGTAGTGCAGAAATGACTGTCTGGACCGGCCCGCCTAGTCTTGTCTGCTGGACCCGAAGAAGTATTTTCCTGCAAGTGGAGACAGGGATTAACCACCTGTGGGTTTTAGTGATGGCCTCCAAACTGTTCTCGCTCTCTCCCACTAATCACCTCCGATATCCCCTTAGTAACCTCACCTTATGTTCGTAAAAGAAGAGCTCTCCAACCTGCGTGTCTTGCAGGGGCGCATAGATACCAGTTACTTCACTGGTTTGAAGGCGTTGGGAGAGTTCCGGTAAGTATTGACTCTGAAGTCCCTGGCGGAATTGGTAAGTATCAAGTTCAAAGAGCTCAATGTGCCCGATGTTCACTCTTGTCCCCTTCCTTCCTTAAGTTGCAACTGAGTTCGTGAGAAGAAGGTCTCGTAGCTGCTGCTGGCATTCAGGTAAGAGTCTGTGTTACCCAACGCTGTCCGGTAACTATTGCATGCGTTAACGTGTTGTTTTTCGGCATATGAAAATGTGGAGAGTTATGGAATAATACCGCTGGTGGTAAGTCTATGGTGGTAAGAGGTTGTATTTGTTGATTCCCTTGGCTCACCTTGTTTTTTCTTGTGTCCCCTAGGTGCTGGATTACGGCGAAGAAATGATGGAGACAGTGCTGGATCGAAAGATGCTGTGAGAACTGGTGAGTATGGCGCCGTGCTGGAGCTGGCGAAGCGACGCGTGCAGGACTGATGTACTTTCCAGGTCCGGAGATGAAATGGTTCCGGAATTAGGTGAGGAATTTGAAATAAGTTCGTTTTCTAACCTTGTCCTTTTCTTCTTCTTTATTCTAGGAGCTCCGGATTCGAGGCGGGCGTGGCAGAAGACTGGATGCTGGCTGCAGGCATGCGGGCATAGCAGAAGACTGGATGCTGGCTGCAGGCACGGTGAGCGTCACGCTGCTGGATGCAGAATAACGCAAAGCATGTGCTGCTGTTCGGGTGTGGTTTAAATAGCCTCCAAAGTAGTTCCAGGTAAGAAGTTCCCTAGAGCCACGCCCGAGTAAAAAATAGTCCCTGTAACAAAATAGCCCCATCCAGGCCTCATGTAGGCTTGGACTCTTTTGCAGCATGGTCTGCATCAGGTAAGTAAAGTCTATGAGCCTATGAAGCCTAAAACCTAAAGCCTATGGCGCCAGGACTGATTTCTATGATGAGCCTGGCGCTTGAGGCGCCAGGACTGAACCCAGACAGCCCCTAGCCGGGGCTGCTGAGGTTTAAACAAATGTCTGGATGCCTGCTCCCGGAGATGAGGGCCTTGGTCCTGATGCCCGGGGGTAGGCATCATGACAGCACTCCCCCCCCCAAAGCCCCTCCTAAAGTTGTTCTTCCCCCTGGCCCCGGTTTATCTGGGAAGTTCCCATGGAATCTTTTCACCAACCGAGGTGCATGAACGTGGTCGCTAGGCTCCCATGATCTTTCTTGTGGTCCGTAGCCCTTCCAATCGATCAAATAAAAAAGTTTTGATTTAATCATCTTGGAGTCCAGGATATTTTTTACCTCGAATTCAGGTTCTCCATCTATCAAGATGGGGTCAGGTGGTTTGGTTAATCTTGTCCCTGGTTGAACTGGTTTTAGAAGTGAAACATGAAAGACAGGATGAATTCGCATATTAGAGGGTAATTCCAATTTCACGGCCACCGGGTTGATAATGGCCTTAATGGTGTAAGGTCCCAAATATCTAGGATTAAAAGTCTGAGTTCCCTTCAGAGGTATATGTTTTGTAGCCAGCCAAACTTGATCCCCAATCTGGTATTGTGGAGTTTCACTTCTATGTTGATCAGCATTTTTCTTGTATTTCACTTTTGCTTGTTTCAAATGTTCTGTGGCTTCCTTAAAGGCTTGTGTAATAGTAGAGTGCAAATGACTAACTGCGGGCATTTCTAAGTGCTGAGGCGAATCGAGTTCTGAGGTTCGAGGGTGATGTCCATATATGGTATAAAAAGGGCTTTGTCCGGTTCCTGAATGTACAGAGTTATTGTATGCGTACTCGGAAATCCATAAAATATCTTTCCAATTGCTTTCGGTCTGGTGTAGCATGCAGCGTAAATGCGAGATAAATTGACTACCTCGGTCAGGAAACAATACGGAAGGGAATCCGTGTAATCGAACAATGTTTTCGAGGAACTCCTTGGCCAGAATCGAAGCAGAAGGTAACCCCTTTAAAGGAATAAAGTGGGCCATCTTGGAAAAAAGATCCACAATAACTAGGATGGTTTTAAATCCATTAGATGGAGGTAGATCTGTAATAAAGTCTAAAGACAAGGTGTGCCATGGTGTAGGTGGAATATCCAAAGGTTGTAAAAGGCCAGCAGATTTTTTCTTCTGGCTTTTGTTTTGGGTGCAAATGCCACAAGACATCATAAATGACTTTACATCTTTTCGCCAAGTGGGCCACCAGAACTGTCTCTTAATTTTCGCTTCAGCTTTTGCGATACCTGGGTGCCCTTCCATCAGGGTGTCATGGTAATTGGAGATGACTAGTTCTTGTATTTCCTTGTGTGGTAGAAATAGTCGTCCTTGATAGTAAGGTAGGTCATTGACGACTGAGTAGTCCGGGCCTTTCTTTACCCAGTCCTGCAGGGTTACTGGATCGAAGAGTTGTTGGATTTTTGAATGAATATCTTCTAGTGTCTGTAGAGTAGTTATGCCAAGAATTCTTTGCTCTGGAATTATTGGCACAGGTTCCGGGTTTGCATATGCTTCTCCCATCCCTATTTGGGATAAGGCATCTGCTTTGCCATTTTTGCAGCCTGGTCGATAAGTGATCACGAAATCGAATTTGGCAAAGAACAATGCCCATCGAAGTTGTCGCGATGATTGGGCTTTGGCTGTTTTTAAATACTGCAGGTTCCGGTGATCGGTGATTACGGTAATAGTATACCTGGCACCAAGAAGATAGTGCCGCCAAGCCTTAAAGGCGGATTTGATGGGTAATAGCTCTGTATCGGTAGCCACATAGTTTAACTCAGGTGCTGAGAACTTTCTGGACCAAAACGCTACTGGGTGAAGTTGACCGGTTTCAGGATCCTTCTGGGACAGGACAGCTCCCATGGCTAAACTGGATGCATCCGTTTCTACTATGTATGGAAGCTCAGTGTGTAGATGCTTTAAAACAGGTGCTGATGTGAATTTCGCTTTCAGCTCTTGGAAGGCCTTTTCAGCCTCTTCGGTCCACAAGAAGCGTTTGTTTTTTCACAAAAGTGCTGTGATGGGGTGTACAACATGGGAGAAGTCCGGAATGAATCTGCGGTAGAAATGAGCAAATCCGAGCATGCTTTGTACCCCTTTGACTGAACTGGGTGATGGCCACTTGAGAATTGCGTCCACCTTTCGAGAGTCCATTCGAACTCCTTTTGGAGTCAGGATAAATCCAAGAAATTCAACTTCCGTAGCATGAAAAACACATTTTTCCAATTTTGCATATAACTTGTACTGGCGTAGTTTCTCAAGGACTGCACGCACGTGCTTAACATGATCTGATTCTGAGGAGGAGTACACTAGAATATCATCTTTGTATACGACGACACAGACGTCAATGAGTTCACAAAGGACATCGTTCATAAAATACTCGAAGGCTGCTGGTGCATTGCACAACCCGAAGGGCATCACCTGATATTCGAATAATCCGTACTTGGTGCGAAAGGCAGTCTTCCATTCGTCGCCTTTCTTGACACGTACCAGATGATATGCCCCTCGGAGATCTAACTTAGTGTAGATACAAGCAGCCTTTACTTGGTCTAGTAATTCGGGGATCAGAGGCAATGGGTATCTGTTTTTTACCGTAATCTGATTTAATGCGCGGTAATCTATGCACGTTCTAAGGTCACCTTCCTTTTTTGGCACGAAGAATAAAGCTGAGGATGCAGGAGACTTGGAAGGACGAATAAAGCCATTAGCAAGGTATTTGTCCAAGTATTGCCGTAGGTGACGATTTTCAGGTGCCGTGAGGGCGTAGATTCTACTGCATGGGGGTTGTGCACTGGGTAGGAGGTCGATTTGACAATCGTATGATCTGTGAGGAGGTAATGTATTGGCCTGTTCTTTTTGAAAAACATCCTGAAATTCTTGGTATTCCTGAGGTAACTGCACGATTGGGTTAACGACTGTAGCCAGGCCTTTGTTCAAAGTTTTCTCTGGGTAACAAGTGTGTGCACAATCCGGGAAGGTTATTCTCTTCTCTCGCCAATCTATACAAGGATTATGTGTTTCCAACCATGGCATCCCCAGTATTATCTGGAACTGTGGGGCTTTGATTAGATCAAACACAATAGTCTCTCGATGCCCATCTTGACTCAACAGTGTCATCTCTGTAGTGGAATGAGTTACAGGCCCCGAGGCAATCTCAGTTCCATCAACTGTGGTGATGACATCCCAAGTGGTCTTTTTGCAAAGAGGTAGATTCATCCTTGACATCAATTTGTGGTCCATATAGTTTCCTACGGCCCGCTATCTATGTATGCCCTTACTGCGTGCATACATGATGGCTGCCTGGGATCAAGCCAAGACATCTTTGAGTTCTCCCCGAAGTCCACGATGAAACAATGTAATTCGTTTTTCCTCCGGCCACCCGGTTTCCACCACCAACCTATTGAAGGTTGCAATATAGGTTAGCAGATCCTGGTTACCTTGTCGTAAGGATAAAAGTTTGTTGTCCAGGGCTTGACCCTGTGAAAGTGTCTGGCGAATAGTTTTTCCATGCTCCTTTGAAAACCCTGAAAATCCCGGAGAAGAGGATCATCCTGGTTGACTAATGGAATGGACCAATCCGCTGCGCTGCCACTAAGATATGACAATACAAAGGCTACTTTAGCTTGGTCATTTGGAAAGGCTCCCGGTCTGCATAAAAAGTGCAAGCGGCATTGGTTCATAAACACGGCAAACCTTTTGGGGTCCCCAAAGCGTTCGGGTGGAGCTAACGGAATATTTCCTGGTAAAACCACTTGCACTGGATTTCTTGATGAAACGGGGGTTGGGTTTCCCCCATATCCAGGTTGGGGCGTTTGCCCAGCTTGGCTTTTCAGTAGTTGCTTAGCCAGATCATCCGTGCGCTCCTTTGAGACAATCAGTTCTCTCCTGAGGGCATTAGTCTCTTGGCGAGCGGCATGTACTTCCGCCCTATGTTTCGCCAATAATTGGGCCAGTTGGTCGGTTTCCGAGGTTTCCATAACACCCGGGTGGGTATTTGTAGAGAGGCTTCGCGTTCTGTTACGCTCACCTGGACCCCACAGGGGTGTCAATCGGATCCGGACAGCTGTGGTCTCCTTCAACGTGATGCGTAGTGCAGAGATGACTGTCTGGACTGGCCCGCCTAGTCTTGTCTGCTGGACCCGAAGAAGTATTTTCCTGCAAGTGGAGACAGGGATTAAACACCTGTGGGTTTTAGTGATGGCCTCCCAACTGTTCTCGCTCTCCCCCACTAATCACCTCAGATATCCCCTTAGTAACCTCACCTTATGTTCATAAAAGAAGAGCTCTCCATCCTGCGTGTCTTGCAGGGGCACGTAGATACCAGTTACTTCACTCTTTTGAAGGCGTTGGGAGAGTTCCGGTAAGTATTGACTCTGAAGTCCCTGGCGGGATTGGTAAGAATCAAGTTCAAAGAGCTCAATGTGCCCGATGTTCACTCTTGTCCCCTTCCTTTCTTAAGTTGCAACTTAGTTTGTGAGAAGAAGGTCTCGTTGCTGCTGCTGGCATTCAGGTAAGAGTCTGTGTTACCCAACGCTGTCCGGTAACTATTGCATGCGTTAACGTGTTGTTTTTCGGCATATGAAAATGTGGAGAATTATGGAATAATACCGCCGGTGGTAAGTCTATGGTGGTAAGAGGTTGTATTTGTTGATTCCCTTGGCTCACCTTGTTTTTCTTGTGTCCCTTAGGTGCCGGATTACGGCGAAGAAATGATGGAGACAGTGCCGGATCGAAAGATGCTGTGAGAACTGGCGAGTATGGGGCCGTGCTGGAGCTGGCGAAGTGACGCGTGCAGGACTGATGTACTTTCCAGGTCCGGAGATGAAATGGTTCCGGAATTAGGTGAGGAATTTGAAATAAGTTCGTTTTCTAACCTTGTCCTTTTCTTCTTCTTTATTCTAGGAGCTCCGGATTCGAGGCGGGCGTGGCAGAAGACTGGATGCTGGCTGCAGGCACGCGGGCGTGGCAAAAGACTGCTGGATGCAGAATAACGCGAAGCTTGTGCTGCTGTTCGGGTGTGGTTTAAATAGCCTCCAAAGTAGTTCCAGGTAAGAAGTTCCCTAGAGCCACGCCTGAGTAAAAAATAGTCCCTGTAACAAAATATCCCCATCCAGGCCTCATGTAGGCTTGGACTCTTTTGCAGCATGGTCTGCATCAGGTAAGTAAAGTCTATGAGCCTGGCTCCTATGGCGCCAGGACTGATTTCTATGATGAGCCTGGCGCCTAAGGTGCCAGGACTGAACCGAGACAGCCTCAGGCTGCTGAGGTTTAAACAAATGTCTGGATGCCTGCTCCCGGAGCTGAGGGCCTTGGTCCTGATGCCCGGGGGTAGGCATCATGACAGGTTTAGAATAGATCTTAACCTCTGGCATTGCTCTGGGCAACCCTCCAGACCATCGTTCTTCACCTGCCAAGCCATTATAGAAGAGGAAAGACCATATGCAAATCAGGCTTGGTCCCACCCCAAGAGGGGCAGTCCAGCCCGAACTGCTAGGTCACATCCCTTCTGCACGAGACTACAAGCATCCCCAAACATGTTTCGGCCTTGTTGGGCCTCATCAATGAGGAGTAGCTTGGGTCTCTAGGCCCAGCAGGCACGGGACCCACGTCTGGGCATGCGCGTAGCCTTTCTACACGCTTGCTCAATGCGGGCCAGAAACCCTGTACCTTAGCGCAGCCCCAAAACATATGAACCAAATCGGCACCTGTACCGCCACACCAAGGACATGTCGGTTGCTTGCCACTGTTAAATGTAGCCACCCTGCTAGGTGTCAGATACGTGCAGTGGGACACATTCATTTGAATCAATTTAAAACGGGGGTTCCTAGACACCTCCTGTGGGAACCCAAGTATTGGTTCCCAATCCCGCTCCCCAGTGTCCACCCCAAGGTTGGCCTCCCAGCATGATTTTAACCTGAAGCTCCGTGGGTTAGGTCTATTGGCTAAACCGCTATATAATCTGGATAGCAGTCGCCAGCCATCTTCCAGGGAGTACATCAAAGTCAGTAGCAGTTTCACCTCCAGCTCTTCAGGCCACCCAGGCCATTTCCGTTTAGCCACCCCCACTATTCTCAAATATCACAGGAATTGACCACTGGGCAGCCCCGTCTGCTCAGTTATGGCAGCTAATTCTTTAAATTTACCATTTTCGTACATGTTGCCCCAAGTAGAGACACCCCAGCCCTCCCAGTGTCGTGCCACTGCAAGGTCTTCCCTGTTTTTGCGTACATCCGTGACTATTGGAATCTCAGGCGAATAGGGGCAGTCGATTTTCAGTAGTTTCAGCATTCTAAGCCACACCTTCCTGCCCAAGTTAATAAATAGGGGTGTAGCATCCAGGCAGCACAACGGTAGCCAGAGCACATCTTTAAGGTGGGCAGGGGCCACCAGCTGCTGTAGTAATACGGACTCAGATCTGACATCGTCTGACAGCCATTTTGCAATAAAACTAAATTGCGCCGCCAGGTGATACCATTCCAGATTCGGAAGTTGCACACCTGCCTCCTTGTAAGGTAGGCACAGTGTTGCAAGGGCAATCTTGTGACAAGACAAGCCCCATAGGAATTCCTTGACCAATGAGTCAAACAAGCAGAAGAAGGAGACATTAATGTAATGGTGGCTGTTAGTAAAGAAGTACAGAAATCTAGGCAAGACACTCATTTTTGTAATCACAACCCTACCGATCAGCGACAATGGAAGTCTAGACCTGAATGTCATTGACCTCCTCAGGCCTTTCACCACCCCTACTGTTTCGAGTGTGCATGCCTACAGGCGTATGCATGATGTGTACCCCTAAGTATTTCAAGAATTCCACATTCCACGAGAGCCACAATTCCGGTAGAGCATCAGCCCCAACCCCACGGAGACCTGCCAGTGGAAACAGACAGGACTTCTCCCCGCTGAAAAATATTCCAGACAATTTAGCAAAGGTGTCAAATACCTCCATAACCATTGTCAGATTATATTGCGACTCCCCAACATAGAGCAGAACGTTGTCGGCATGCAAAGTTATTAAATGCCTAGTGCCACCAACCCAGATACCCACCTCTAGGAATTCTTTATGTAGATAGACCGCTAAAGGCTCCAATGCCAATACGTATAACATGGGTGATAACGGACACCCCTGGTGTGTTCCCCTCTGTATGTCCCACGCCGCCGACATCTATCTCACAGATTTAACTCTTGCGATCGGTGTTGAGTATATGATCTTCACCCAATGTATGAACTGCTCGCCTAAACCAAATTCCTGAAGTACTGCAAACAGCCATTCCCAATACAGCGAATCAAAAGCTTTAATCACGTCTAACGACACTGCTGCACATTGCTCGGGGCGCTCATTGGTCTGTGCAATAATGTGTTGCAGTCGGCGCAAGTTCATGGCCGTGCTTCGGCCTGGGATAAAACCAGTCTGATCACTATGTATCAGACCCACAATCACTCAGACCCACAATCACTTTACAAAGCCGCCCACTAGTATAATTTAACATGGCCATGGGCCTATAGGATTCACATTTATTTGTGGGTTTCCCTCACTTAGGAATCAGGACCACCAGGGCTTCCCGCATATTTGCCGGGAGTACACCTTTTGAGTAGGCTTTTTCAAAAACCCAGCCCAACAACGGGGCCACAACTGTTGTACACGTTTTATAAAACTCAGGCGGGAGTCCATCGTTGCCCGGTGTTTTACTAGTAGCAAGTGAAGCAATCGCAACACGCACTTCTTCAACCGTGATGGGCTAGCCTAATGCGGCCTGATGTGCAACCCCGAGTCTGGGAAGACCCATTGATGAGAGAGCATCCATCACTTCCTCTTGAGGAAACTGTTCCTCATGGCAGTACAATTGGGAGTAATACTTCTTTTTTTATTGCATTTGGTTTCATCAAACCTCTACAATTTTAGACAGTAAAAAAATACAACAGAAAAAATAGATCAATTCATAATAAAACTTCAAAGAAAAAAACAGGGAAAAAAGAAAATCCAATTAACAAATAACAATTCTTAAAATTCTGAGACTTGATTTAGCAGAGTTTTTTTTTAAAGAGAAAAGAAAAAATGTAGTTATACCCAATAGTGAGAGAAAAAAAATAGATGCAAGCATAGCAAGGAATAAGTATAACCTTATGTATCCACAATCACGTCATCAAAGTTAGGACTCTTCTAAATCAGTCATAGGAAGATTCTATTAAAAAAAAACATTCATTAATAATTTAAATGCAGTTCTTAGAATACAGTTTGGAATGTATACCAATCGAATTTAGAAACATTAAACCACAGGTCCAATAGGATGGCCTATATAATCAAATATCATTGGAATATCCTACTCTAGCTTAATACTCTTCAAAAAGCCAGAGAGGTCCAATCCTTCCTGTACATTCTGGATAGATAAGCAGCGCTTCCATATAGTATCAGAAAAATAATAAGCGTAGTGATGCTCTAGATTCTCAATATAGGCTGTGAAGAGGAAGAACCTCTAGCTCACAACAGCCGGCAGCTGGTTGGCGAGAGCGGTCACAAGTCAATACCCGAATGCGGCCGCCGCCGCAAGTTGCTTGAACGAGACCGCCAGACAAGCAAACCTGGCCGCGACTCGGATAGGAAAGGAGACCGCGGTTCAGAAATTGACAGCGTGTCAAAACTTGGCAAGGAAACAAACGGCACCTGCGGTACGGAATTCGACTGCCGGTCGCACTTAGACAATGTGTCGGATGAAACCGATAAGAAACATAACACACCCAATACGGCCACACGGACTTGGGGTTGGTCGGATAGCACGGTCCCCGACCATGAGGCAGCAATAATACCCGCTCCCTGGGCCTGATACTTACTACACTCACCTGAAGTTCTCCCCAGCAACAGTCAGAACCAGACAGGAGGGACATGGGAGAATGTAGCGGAGCAACCCTCGACCAGAGAGAAATGGGGCGGGGCTTCGGGGAATATTTATAGACGTGACAACATAGATGCCTCTGATTGGTTGATTAGTGTTTTTTCCCTATATAAGAGTGAAACTGACAAAGGACGGGGTGTGTTTTTTCCACGCTCTTTCAGAACATTCGACCTGAGGGAGAGAGAGTCACACCAGAGAGGCTCTGGGCCTATGAAGATTGAAAGGAGGAATTTGAAGACCCATCCATACCGAAGAAAACTGAATTAGTTTTTAATTTTTTTTATTTTCTTCCACCTGAATAAAGGATTTTAATTTTCTTCATCCCTGCCTTCCTGCCTCATCATTACATAGGCATTCCTTAGATCCTTTAATTTTACACACTCAAGGACTAAATGTTTGGCAGTCTCATTACTAGCATTACCGAATCTGCAATTAGTATCACCCGGGCGTATTTGTTTCCTTCTCAGCATAATTTGCTTTGTTGGTAAGATGTTCCATCGGAACCTGAGCAACATCCCCCGATAATGCCGATTAGGAAATTGCTGTAGGATTTTGAAGAGGGTTCCTGCTTTTTTTTCATGGGCCAGAAGACTCATTGAGCTATAGGCATGGAATGACTCTGTTGTTCCAATCCAATCCTGCTCTAATAGGCGTTTCTTAGTTACATTTGGATTAACAAATAATGTTTCCAGATTCGAGTGAATATTTTGCAAAATAATTTCAGTTATTTTTAAATGATTGAAGAAATATGTTACATTCAATATTATTACCTATCAGTTTGTATAACGAATTTGGGAGGGGAGCCATAATCTTTGCGTATGGAGTTAGCATTCTCCATTGCACTCGTGCCCAAAGTGAGGTATAGCCCAATTGAAATCTAATGGCTGCTAAAGGTACAATCTTCGGAATGCCAAGTATCCCTCTCCAAATCTGACCCTCTATTTTATTCAAAGTATGTTCTACTATGGTCGGGGACAGCTCTAGCCCATATGTTAATTTCGGTACTATTTTGCCCTCATAGAACAATAATGCTGGTTTTAACGAGAATCTCCTGAATTTCTGGTCTGTTTTACGAATCTGAGATTCTAAAGCCTTAGATTTATACAACAGGTTTACCAGGGTAGTTTGTAGTCCCCTATTGGCACCAATATGAAAGCCCAAATATGTAAGGCTATTAGAGGTACTCACAGGGATCCCTTCAATATGCCACAGTGGGTGGTGGCTTTTACATACTCCTTTGGTAAATGAGACAATTTTTGTTTTATTTGGATTGATAACCACTCTTGGTGCTAGTAGCCCTTCATTCCTCAGACAGATAGCAGCATAAGATATTGATTAAAAATCCTGGGCGCGAGGACACAGCCCTGTCTGACCCCTCGATGGCATTGGAGTCTTTCTGTCAAAAGTCGCACATGGATACTACTATTCTCATAAACTCCTTCAATAAGATTCAGAAGACCCAGCGGCAAGCCCTAACTCACCAATTTACTCCATAGTTTGTTCCGATTGACTCAGTTGAATGCTGCTGAAAGGTCTACTGAAGCCATACATGTCTGACCTTTATCCTTCCTCTGTGCATCTTCCTGGAGGCATAAAAGGGTAAACCATTGATATTTGTTGAGTGGGCTCTGCGGAATCCTGTCTGAAATAAGCTAAGCGGACGATGCTGATCTTCCCATTCTACTAGATGTGTAAGTAAGAAAGCCGAAAAGATTTTACAGTCGGCATCTATCAGAGCAATATGCCTATAATTTCTTTCGGGTCTGACCTACTCCCACACTTATAAATTGGGATTACATGTGCGGTGCCCCATGTTAGTGGGGTATTTCCTGTTTTAAGAATGTCTCTAAACTCATGGAGCAATAGATTAGCCCAAAGGTTGTGGTTTGATTTAAGAGTGTTATTTGTAAGCACATTAGGGCCAGCCGCACGGCATCTTTTAGTTTTTTTTAATTAGACCCAGTACCGTATCTATATCAAGTGGGGTTCCCAGGTAGCTAATTCAAGTTTGGTCCTATGGGCTTCAGCCCAATCCACCCCATGTTTATTCCATGTCCAAATCTATTTTTAAAAAAATCCAGCAATTGTTGCTCTGAGATTGGATTTAATTGTGAGACCAAATAGTTATGATCCTGGTTATTAACCAGTGTCCAGAACGAGCTAAGTCGAGCCCTAATTAAGGACCTCAGTATAGCTTTGGCGTCTTGTTGTAGGAGTTTATTACTCATGAATTTACAGAAGTTTCTATATCCTTGTTTGACCAATCTGTTATTCTTAATCTGCAAGGTCTCATCAAGATTAGCTTTTGTAATACTTCGGACCTCTCTCCTCAGGTGGTTTTTGCCAGGGCTACCTCATGATTGAAACAATGAGTCGTTTGTGTCTCAATACCTCTACTCTCTGATGTAGAACCAACTTCAGATATTGCACACCCCACTAAATTCTGAATTTCATAAATATTGAAGTTGGTCATTTTCCAGTCCATACAGGTTTTATTCTGTAAAGCCCTGATATTAAACTGTAAAGCTTGAATATTTTTTTCAGTCCATCGTACCGCGTTTCCCAAAACAGAAGTCAGCAGCTTAGTCTGAGAGCTGTATTCCCTAGACATCATAACAATATCAAAGGACACAGCTAGTATAGAATTATCACTCCAATCATTCAGTGTGACCATAAAAGACGTGTGTTTATTCCTCAGGTAATCATCAAGAAAGATAAAGTCAAGTATCGTTGAGCTCTTTCCTCGCCGCCACGTATGCCAGACAGACGCTTCAGATATTGATTTAGAGGACCCTACCAGGGGCAGTAGTACCATATTGCCCAAACCCACATACCAGATTATACCAATCTTTTTTTTAACTGACAGCCCTCTTTGATTCATATCCTCTTCACATGTTTCCCACAGTGCATTTTCAAAACCACAATCTGCATTTAGAGCGGGAGTAATAGTTGGTGAAGATATTATTAATTTCAAGCTGTGACCTACATATGCACCCATTCCTGTCTCTTAACTCTGTGGTCAAGTGTCTGGGGCGTTCACTCTCTACAGAGCCACGATAAAAGCCTACCCGGTCTATCTCCCTTTGCATGCGCTCTAGTAGTTCTAGCAGTGTAATCATATTTAGAGAACCTTCCCCCCGATTCAAGGCAACGGTACCGGAATTTGGCCTACCTCCCTTCACTAGCCTGCTGACCCGCCTCCCGGGCCTCCATGTCCCGGATTTCATCCTCTAGCTTTTCCAGGTCAGCCGTCAGCGTTCTTCGGATACCCCCAGCACTGGCTATAACATCTCTCCTAACCACCACTTTCAAGGTTTCCCACACAGTGCCCCACTGCTTTACACTGCTCATGTTATGTTCTAGAAATTCCTCCAATATTTTCTGCAGCTTATCCCTAATAATTTGATCTGTCAAGGTGTCCGCTGGTATATGCCACATTGGGATGGGGGGCCTGAGGCCTCTTATGTTCCAAGTCATCATTAGTGACAAACAGGGCATGGGGTGAAGAGTAAAAAGAGTAACCCATGCTCTCAGCGTTCAGTTCCCTCCAGACATCCACCAAGTCCAAGGTTGATCAGCACCGTATTGAGAGCTGCAGACACGGATGCTAGACCTCCCTGAGGAGGATAGGATCTGTCCAACAAAGGATCTCTAGAACAATTAAAATCACCTCCCCATATGAAAAAACACTCCCGGTGATGCGCGACTCGAGCACATAGTGTGCGAACATATAATGGAATGCCATGATTCGTGAAATAAGAGTTAGCTATACACACCTCAATGTGCTCTATGTAACCCATCAGAATGAGGTACCTCCCATCCCTATCCGCTTCCACCTCCAGCAACTGGAACAGCACAGAGTCATTTATCCACATAAGCCCCCCTCTAGCATATTTAGAATATGCCACCCTGTACCCTCGAACCCCCCCAAGAGCGTTCCCGGACCCCCTCCAGTTCATCAGTTGTCAGATGGGTATCCTGTAACAGGGCAATGGACATCCTCTTTCGATTTAGGAAAGATTTCACTCGATTCCTATGCAAATATGTGCCCCGCCCCGCACATTCCAAGTTAGTACTTTAACAGGGGTCATATTGCAAATGTCTACGACCTAATCAGTGTGCCAAGTCCGCCAACGACCACCATCTTTCTATAGCCGACCCGGAATAATGTAACACCCTACACCGCCCAGTAGCTCTCCTCCATTCCAGCCAGAGAATCCTAATGTGTAACATGTGCACCCAAATGCACATGAACGTGAAACCAACAATCTAATAAACCAAACAAAAACAATATACATTTGCTCAGCAACTGCACAGTGTGTACAGTACTCGGACGTACCCGTACCACCACGGCCTATCCAGGCTATTGTGTGTCGAGAAGTGGATGTCAGCAACAGGCCACCACCAGCCTATGCGCGGGACAGACCAGTAAGACCAGTGGTAGGTGATCAAACGTTGCCCCCATCATTTGCTAAAGCAATGTGTTCGGACGGAAGAAGACCTCACAAGGCACATGCGATTCGGTATAAGGCCCACCATCAGGAGCCCTAATGGATGATCCCTTCAGTGAAGCCAACCAGCCTCAATGTTGACGCCCACAGCATCCTATGTTAGGATCCTCCCTGCTAGCCAGACTTGTGCTCCAACCACATGTTGACCGACATTGGGGTCTCGAGTAAGTCTGCTCTGCCCTTATAGATCATTTTGAGCCTGGCAGGATACATAAGCATATATTTGACATTTGGGTGCCCGAGTCCCGCCTTGATCGGTTCCTGGCCCTCTGGACCACCAGTGTTTAACCCGGATAAATGGCAATTTTGGAGTTGTCCCACTGGATCTCGACACCTTACCTGGAGTGTTTCAGAATCACCTCCCTATCTTGAAAGTTCAAAATCTTTGCGATAACAGGTTTGGGGTGTGACCCTGGTGGGGGCCTCTTCTGCAGCGAGCAGTGCGTATGCTCAACCACAAATCCTTGCCATATGTTCCCAGGGCCAATTTCTTGTAGCAATAAGTTCTCCACATATTGAGTGGGGTTCGAGCCCTAGAGGCCCTCTGTGAGACCGAGCAACCCCTGACATTGTTCTGTCAGGCCCTCCCCTCAGCGTCTTCAAACCGCAGTTCCAAAGTGCTGTTACTTCTCTCCAGATCTTTGACCCGGGTTTCCAGGTCCTTCGTAGACTCCCGCATTTCCTTCAGCTCCACCTCAGCCGACGAAACTCTTTCAGCCAAATTAACGACATCCTGTCGCAGCTGGACATTTACCTTAACCTCATCTATTCTTGTCTCTAACGAGGATCTTAGTGCAGCTATTGTGCCCAGCACCAAATAGTCCGGGGTGCCTGCACCATGAGAACCTGTCTCTGACTGTGATGCAGATGTACTCTGCACCGAATCCCGGGACTTGCCCGCAATGTTAAACAAATTCATAATCGTGGATTTGCCCTTGCCTTTGGTGGGGGACATATTCATATCAGGGCGAAGCAGCCAGTGGCCAAAGTCCCAGCGTGAGTATCTGCGTTTCGGTGCACTTATTCAGCTATCCATGCCCTACCCCAGATAACTTTGTGGAAACCCGGCAGAGGTAGCTCACAGCGCAGTGCCCATTTCCTGCAGGAGCCGTCAGGTGTACCCCCAGAACCACCAGAGCAAGTCCCATGATAGGGGAGACAAGCCCCCACAGCACTAGTGCACCTTTGCCAGAACAGGGAGCAGACCACCCCCTCAGTGTAAGAGACCCCAAACCGGGCTTGGGACTAGTCAGCGGCATACCATTGGGTGTCAGATTTACTCCCCGCAGCACCACCTACTCCCTTCTCCAGGTGCAATGCAAGGAAGCTTCAGCAGGGGAGGATTCAAACATCCAATGCTTATCGTACAACGTGCCACTAGGGGTAAGCAGCAGTGCGCCACCCCACCCAGCATCCAGGGGTGCCGTCAGCATTGAGTGCCCTAATCCTAGAGTCCCAAAGTTCCAGCATGTTTCAGCCCCTCAATAGTGCAGCCGTTCCCCCAGCCAGCCACACTTCCTGTGTCTTCTGTCCCAAGTATTGCCAGCGAAATACAAGCTGCTTCCACCACATGGACACCCTAACCTGCGCTCGTGAGCTCCAGCGTCAGTGCAAGCATCTGCCTTCACCCCACTGCAGTTGCCGCCACAGGTGTGTACCCGCCAAGTCACCACGTCCTGCAGAGTCCCTGCTCTTCGCAACTCACGCACTGCGTTAGTATGCCTCCAGGTGGGCCCAGTCTCAGCACCGGGGCAAAACAGCACATCCAGCTCTCACTGCTAGCTTTCATGGAATTTGCATGGCAGGAGTGCCCAAGAACAACACTACTGGCCAATAGCAAAGCGTGGTCTCCACCACCACCAAAATCCACTCTTGTGCCCCTGTCAATATCTATGCAAAGGAGATGTGTGCCCGCCTCATTTCCAGGTGTCAGGCTTCCACAACCAAGATACAACAACACTCCGGTACACAGTATGGGCCGCACCACCAGCCCAGACCCCACAGGGCGGCTCAGGATGAACGGGAACGTGCCCGCTCCAGGTGTGGACCAACTCCTTCTCCCCTTGGATTCACACCATAACAGTATCTCCTGGACCCTCTGTAAAGACTGGAGGTGGGGTTTCTGTACTCCTCCTCTCTGTATGGCAGAGTAGAAGCACAGAGCACCCCAGCCAAGATTCTCTCTGCGGTAGCAAAGGCGGAGCCATCAAGGCTTAAGCTCTCAGAAGGTGATGCGGGCTGGTTCTTACGTACAGTGTAGTCCCCAAGCACCCACAAATGAATGCACACACACTATGTTAGTGATAACACAACTCTTTATATAAATACGATCAAGTTATATATACATACAATAACACACTTTGTGCTCAGGCAATTCAGTAATGATAAATATATACAATATCTCTGTGGTACCACAATTCACTCTTGACTCATTTAAAATGCACGAACTGGCGTCAGTTTCAATAATATACAAGTCTAATAGTAATACTAACCCACACCAGACATAGGAGAGAAACAAGTAGTTAAACAATTAGCAGAATACTTTGTCCCGTTTACCAAAAACCTTGTTCTGTGTGAGGATCCCCCCACCTGGGCAACCTGTAAATAAGATATATCGATAAGCTCAGTCCATATATTCTTTAGCAGAGTCTTGTTCCCTTCTAAATCTTATACTACCCCAATGCACCTGGTTTAGCATATTTCTTCGATGAGTCGTCGATGGATCTTTCTTGAGTGAACTCCTTTTAAGGCAGGAGCCACAGATCATCGATTTCTTGAAGAAGAGGTGATCACTGGTGTCGAGGCAGCAGCTTTGGTCCTTGCGGTGCTCGTTGACGATCGGTCGCAAATGTCCTACAACGGTGAGGCGTGCAGTGCACCTCAATGACGAGTGTTCGTTGCCGCAAAGGGATGCAAATGAAGAACTGTATGCCCAGCAAGGGCGTTGGCGTCTGGCGTCGGTGAACGGGACTCGACCACGCTAGCTTCCGGATCTTCATTGGCGTCTTTGAGGTCTTTGGGGTGGGAAACCCACTGGCGGATTGTCCTCGGTTGTCGACGACCTTGACTTTCTCCGGCCGGACAAAAGCAGTCGACGGTGATGAGCAAGGGAGTCCTTGATTCCAAGTGTCTTAGGCAATGGAGTGTTGCGGCTCCGGTCGACAAGGTTACAGTGTTGCCTCCAAATCTCGGTCGACGGTGATGGACTTCAATGTCTGGGCGCTTCACTTCAGATTCCTCGGCAGACCCGTCTCCGGTCGGCAGCCTTTAAAGGACTGTCTTCAGGGAGCCTTGTTGAAGGTTAGCTGGTGCACAATGGTCCCTTGTAGCTTGGGAAGAGGTCTCCTAGCCAGGTCCTCTCTTGGATCAGTTTCCTGAAGGCACAGCAGCTTTCAGATTGCGTCGAAGGTAAACAGCAGTTAACCTTCTTCTTCCGGCTCGGCTTTGAGAGTAAGCATCAAGTTTCTACTTCAGCTTCTGAACGATTTCCATCAGTGAGAGGTCCCCAGATGTACTGTTCGGTCTCTCATTCACTCTGCTGGGTCACACTCAGGCAACCAATCATTCAGAAGGGCATTCATGTAGGCAGGCAGCCAATCAGGCTCACAGTGCATTCAGGCCATTCTTCTCCATCCAGACACTCACAACACGGAATGTGGATTCGGACAAGCACCCAGCCATTCAGCACTCCACACTGCATTCATACTAGTTTCGGGCAGGGCTGTCTCAGGCATTGTGTCACACACCAGATACTAGACACCCATAACATGAAATGCGTATTCGTCACACACTCCATTCACCCATGTCCCAGCCCAAGGGCGTACCCACAACATACAGTCATTGGGAAGGCTCCAGCCAGTCTGGCCAGGGCTTCTCCACGATACCAAATATGGAACTTCCACCCAACAGCCAGTTAGGGGAAGGGACAGAGTCAGGGCTTCCAGGGACTGCGGGAAAACAAGGTAACATGCGATAGAAAGCATGGGGCCACAGGGGCCATCTTGTCCCTATCAGGAATCCCCTGATTCCTATGGCACAGCCTGATGGAGGATACTCAGAGCAGCTGTCAAATTCAGCATGGAGCTGCCACCAGCCCATACCCTGCTATGTGGGTAACACAAAGGTACCCAAAAACATACACTAGGAGTACAGGGCTGTACCCCCACCCATAGGTGCCATAAGGGTATCCCAAGGGTCTGTTCACCAAACCAAAAAGAGGAAGAGCTGCACCGCCAGGAGTCCCACATGAACTCCCGCATGGAAAACAAGACAGAACACATGATAAAAAGGAATAAAGGACAAGGATACGGAGGCCCTGTCCCTCCGATGCATTTCCAGCATCACACCCTCAATCAAGCCCGCTCCAGGGCAGCAGGTCCAGCAGTCAGGGCGGGCCGTCCTTCTCCCGCTCCAAGTCCTTGTCACTCCTCACCCACCGGGCTGTTGGTTATCTTGCCCCAGATCTGCTCTTGGTTCCTTCACTTTTCCGTATGCATAAGCAAGCGCATAGTCAGGCGCGCTGCTTCAGTCCGCTCACCGCGCCTTAGGTGCAGTCCTTGATTGAACCGATCCTCCTGGATGGAGTGTGATTAGTGCTTAAGTAAGGGAACGGTGCGTGGTGCAGCCGGCATGCAATCCTCTTCAGTGGGCAGGCTGGAGACCCAGGCAATTCCCGATAGCGAACGAGCCAAATAGTGTTAGCGCAGCATGGTCGGGTCTCCGCTCTGCCTCCTCCTCTTTACTGCGACGCAGCTCCAGCCACCAACTTCTTTCGCCGGGGCCTAATTTCAATAAGCCCTTACTCTGGTGCAGCCGTCCAATTTGAACCAAAATAACTACTCGCAGCAGGGCATAGGTTTCCCTTTCAGTTTGCTGTGTTTGCATACGGTCAGAGTTGCCCACAGCCGCCCAACACAGGATCAATTCAGGATTGTGATGGGAGATCTGTAGTTTCACCGCTTCACCTCATGGGCTCAGGCCACGCCCACCTCGGAGCATAAGATGCTTTCTTGCTGGTACAGACCATATGAAATCATAGATCTGACTGACCTTTGTAATTACCACATTTCCCTGCCAGACAGGTGAGCCAAAAAACAAATTTACCACATCAATCTTTTGAAAGAGTGGAGGAAAGATCCTGCCGAATCCACATCTGTGGCAATGGCTAGTCTCTTGTCTGAAGAAATGGATGAGGTCAATTTAATACCCACTGGTCTTTCTCCATCCCAAAAACAGGACATCCAAGACCTTTCGACCCAGTTCCCAGATGTCTTCAGCTGAGAACCTGTAAGGGTGAAAGGAGTTTTACATCACATCCGCACCCCCAGATAAGGTAATCAATTAAAAACCATAAAGGATCCCAGAGGTGCGCAAAGAAATAGTTCTGCAGAAGGTTGAGAAGATGTTGGTTACGCATACAATAGAACCTTCCCAGATTCCTTGGTCCTCGCCAGTAGTCCTGGTGGCAAAGCCTGATCAATCATGGCGGTTTTGTAAATATTTTCAGAAATGGAACACAGTGTCCCAGTTTGACAATTATTCCATGCCTAGGATTGATGATATGACATGATATGATAGGTTATTCATAAAGCGCTTAATACCCAGAGGTTTCTAAGTGTGGACCCAGGGATCGAACCTGTGGTGCTCTTTGTCGTCTTGCTTCCAAGGCGAGCACGTTGCAGCTGAGCTATCCTCCCGAGACAAATTCATCCACTGGGCTCTGCTGTATACCTCTCCACGATTGATCTTACCTAGGGCTATTGGCAAGTCCTGTTAAACCCAGAGGACAAAGAGAAAACAGCCTTCTCCACCCGAATGGGACTATTTCATTTTAATGTGCTACCATTCGGACTGCATGATGCCCCTGCTATGTTCCAAAGACAAATGGATCAGGTCTTACATCCATATTCAAGTTTTTGGTGTGCTTACCTGGATGACAATCCACAGCAAAACATGTATTCCACTTTATGATGTCACACGGGCCCTGCGACTAGTGGGTTTTACAGCCAAACCTAAGAAATGCCATCTAGCACAATCAGCTGTTAAATATCTGGGTTTCTTTGTTGGGAATGGGCTCTTGTAGACTCAAAATGTTAGGGCTGTACATGGAACCCCCACTCTGAAAACGAAAAAAAGGATTTAAGAGCATTCCTAGGCCTAGTGGGATATTACAGGTGGTGAATCTTTAACTACTCCACCCTTACCTCCTGTCTAACAGACAAACTAAAGAATGTAGAGCCTCAAAAATTAAAATGGCACAAATAAAATCAGAAATGACTTGACAGCCTAAAATCAATCCTTTGTAGCAAACCTGTGTTAAAAGTGACCAATGATAACAAGGAGTTTATCCTCCGAAATGGTCGCTTTTCAAGTTGGGTTAGGGGCAGTGTTGTCAAAGGAATACGATGGTGTGGAACATCCCGTGCTTTACATCAGGCAGAAACTCTTTCCAAGATAGAGAAATTAAGCAAGCATTGAGTTGGAGGCATTAGCTAGAAAGTGGGCCATAGGTTACCTTGTACAGGTAGGAAATTCATGTTAGTCACGGACCATTCACCTCTCATGTGGCTAAGTCTCGGAAAGGATACAAAACCACAAATAATATGCTAGTTCCCCAATTTCTAACCCTATTGTTTCAGTGTAGAACATTGAAAGAGGAAGGAACAAGGGAACGTGTATTTCCTCTCCCGTTTTCCAGTAGGAAAGGAAGCCAGTGACATTAGGGGAAGAGTATGTGACGATTCCCCAGATGTCGTCACTTCTCCCCTAGGGGGAGGGCCCTTCCCATGAGGCCAGGGGGTGAGGCCTGCTAACCTATAGTCCCACTGGGGTTGGTACTCAGCGGGTTGATCTCATGCGGAGGGAAACCCCCTATGGGACTAGTGCCGGCCTGGGGAGAACATGGTTTTCCCAACACACACACACACACACCTCCTTCCTTGACTTGCTCTAATCAAATATCCTCTCCTATGTATGTTTGTAAGATCAGAGAACCCAATTACTGTGACGAGGAAAAGTAGGGTTGACTCCGGTGAATGCTCATTGCAATATACTGAGACAAGGAGGAGGCGTGGATCCAGCATGAATCATCATCCGAATCGGATTGAACGTTCTAGCTTTTAGTTATTGAGCATTTGTTAGGCGCCTACACAACAGATTGGTGCTTCCAGGCACCACAAGGCAAAAGTGGGGAGGGAACAAGGGGCATGAATAACAGTGGCAAAAAGAACACTAAATATACAATCGTGGTCCTACTAGGCATTGTGGCATTTGGACAGGCAAGTGCATTGAAGAAGTGCAGGAGATAGGAAAAGGAGGGGGGAATGGGCAAGTGCTGGTGGGGGCAGGGAGGGAAGTGCCAAGGGGAGCCAGAGAGGAGGTCACTGGCTAAGGGCTAGGGCAGATGAATCCCAAGGGTGGGATGCACACCCGCCGGGCAAGAGGCCCGCAAGGGCAGTGCTGGGGTGGCAGGGGGTGGGGTGGAAGGTGCTGGTGTTGGCTCGGCAGAGGACTTGGTAACCTGTGGGATTCATGAGGGAACCAGGCCGCGAGTCTCATCGGCAGTGGGGTAATAGGCAGGGAAGGGAAAGAGGGAAAGAGGTAGAGAAAAGCAATGTTTTGAGAAGTTTCCAAAACTTAAGGAGGTCCGGCTCAAGTCTGAGTCTTTCGAAGACCCAGTGGCTTAAAGATGAAGGAAGGAGTGACACAGTTGTCAGACCCTCCTTGGAGGCACTGTGAGCGAAGCACACCAAACACACCTCAAGCGTAGCTGAAGCTGCTCACGGTGACGCACTCAGAGGAATTACGGCGTCCCTCATGGATCTGCCGTGCACTGGCAAACCGAGAACAGAAGAAGAAAGTCCAGGCACGAGAACCCGCCAAACCACGACACGTGCAGCGCCGCTCCAGTGAAGTGCTGCAGAGTTGCGGTAGGCAGTGCGAGGAACGAAAAAACTACCAAACCTCAGAGTGGAGCAGAGATGCGCAGTCCAACTCCAGTGAAGTTCTGTGAGGCAGCGGGAAGCAGTGCAAGGACTGAAGAACCAGAGAGGGAGCCGTCAGAAAATTTGGGGGAGACCTAAGCTGACAAAGAGGACAAGGAGCTCCTACTGAAGGTACGGGGGCCGCCCAGTTCCACAGAGGGAACACAAGAAACCATTTTGAGAGGGTCTGGGACTCAGAACTAAAATATAAGAAAATTTGGGCAAAGAAGTATACTTGGCAGGATAGTGAACCGGAGATAGTAGAAGTCAAATAGAGTGAAAGAGACTCTGGAAAGGCTCACGGCAAATAGAGTGTCTAAGAAAGGCCAGGGAAAGGGAGACATTACCCCTGGTGTGTTGAACTGTCATATCAAGCTTACGAAAGGCCAGGGGAAGGGACGCATTTCCCCTGGTGTGTTGAAAGGCCATAAAAAGTCTGAAAAAGGCTGAGGGGGGAGACATCCCCCTGGTGTGTTGAAATGTGACATAAGGCCTAAGAAGGGCCGGGGGAAGGGAGACATTCCCACAGCATCCGTGAAGTGTGACAAAGCCTGAGAGGGGCCTGGGAGAAGGGAGTCATTCCCCCAAAGTCAGTGTGCTGTGAAACCAAGAGAGACCAGGGGAAAGACATCATGCCCCCTGGTATTGTGTATCGTAAAGCCAAGAGAGCTCAAGGGACGAAAGCCATACCCCCTGGTGTTGTGTGCCGGGAAATTAAGTAGAAAAAAGCCTGGGGAAAGGAGTCACTCTCTCTCCTAGCACGGCAAAAGTATTGATAGTAAGATACCTGGAGAAGGGAGGCATTCTCCAGGAACCCAATAGGGAGGACAATTATGGGCAAGAAGGAATGGTTTTTGAGTTGGAACTTTTGAGTTTGAACTAAGAACTTTACAATAGCTCAAGCTGGAAATGTGTGTTATAACCTGGAAAGGATCTGAGACCTGCACAAGGTAGTCATTCTCTCAGGCACAGTTCCCTCCTGCCAATTGCAAGGAAGGGTTCGGTCAGAAATATTATTGTCCCTATGGTTCGGCCATGTGCTTTTAACCATAATTCGATCGATCATACAAACATTTCATATGCACCTTACCCGAGTTTTTGTCTCATGAACACAAGCAAAATCAGGCAGCAGAGCGCGGCCATCTTGTCATAATCTTATCACTTGCCGCATCGCCCTGGCTGACCTGCGTTTGCGGCACTAAATCATATCCCCTGTCCCTGAGCCTGACATCACCAAATCATTTATATTCTCTGCCTCTCTCTGTGATGTTGCTGGGCAGCGTGGCCAAACACGCCCAGTCGTCACCTACGCGAATAGACGCGGAACCCGGAAAACAACACACATCGTCTCACAGCGCGGCGCATCACAATTAGGAATATGAAACTATACTTTAAAAGGAAACAGCAAGACTGTACAATTGGTAAAGTGCATTTATTTCACATTAAATGTTTCGATAACATGCAGCGTCTGACCTAATCAATTAAAATTTCTTTGCTTTCGTTTCCTAAATCTGCAAATGTTTACCGTGAGTCACGCGCTGTTCCTTTTGGGTACAGAGGGTGTTTGTTTTGTCTAAATGAAGCCCTTCGGTCGTTCGGTGAATAGCAAGGCTGGTGCATGAACTTGGCACTAGACCACTGTAAAGGTTGTTATGTTGCTCCTAATCGCCGGTACCGCGTACGGACATATTGGACCTTGTCTGTCGTCCCAAAAGTCGGTTAAGTAGATCCAGTGATTGACATGTAGCTGCAGCTGGCGGTTGAAGAAGCCATCGGTCGGGGTCTGGAATAGATGACAATCGCAGAACGGCACGATGTACCTGTTTGCAAAAGATAAAAATTGGAAAGTCTCAGTAGCCGATCTTTATTACAATTAATCATTTCCTTTATTAGCGCAGAGGTGACACAATGTGAACCAAGAGAATACAACGTGGAATATCAAAGTACTCTGCCATTTGCTTCCGAGGATAGTGCGATCGAGAATGTTGAGCTCTAAACGTAATTCGTAAACTGGGGCAAGAATTTGAGGTGCAAAAACAATGTAATGATTTATTAGCATAGAGCCAGGGAGAAACGAGTGGTGGTCTACATGTGTCTCGATGCTGGCCTGCCCATGTGCCCGGTAGATAGCCCAGCACACAAAGGTTGTACTAGCACTTCATTGCATTATGCCAAACAGAACGAACAAGTACAATGTCACCTAGCAGTAACGGTCAGCTATTCGTATTTCGATTAGTTTTGGTATGAAATCGTCTAAAGAGAAACTTACATTATATTCGGCATTTCCATTCTCTAGGGGTAATGCAGACTGTAATGCAGACTCCTCCGTTCGTGTCAATGATTTTTCATTAACTGAACTTATATGTAACTAGGTGCAGTTTCAAAATGGGCAACCTTATCATATCATACGTTATTACACCCCCCTTCAATTCAATCCCTTTCGGAATGGTCCCTGCCTCTCAAGGTCAAAAAACAATAGAACCTTATTCTGTGCGCGGGACGTGTGGGCCTCCCAGCTCCCAAGCAAAAATTCAAAGCTGGTGACCTTCACTCAAAATGAACATACATTCTTACTTTGCAACATCCCGTGTCAACGCATCCATGAGAACATGAATTTTGAAGCACGGGCACAGGAAATTGGGGGCTATCACTGCTCGTTGTTCGTGGCGCTGCTCAGCTGTAGGTGAAATTTGCCAAACAAAAACGGAGTCAAAATGTGTGTAATAATAGGGCCACCTCTGCTTATCTCATGGCCTCCTATCCCATGGCATGTTTTCACAGTCAGTACTTCTTGCGTGCCTAGAATGTTTTGTGGCCTAGGTCTAATCCCTTTTGTAGGACCAGCAGTTATTCAGCTTTTTGCGGAACTTTATTGCAAGTCAATTGCCAAAACCCAAATATTCTTACACACTGTTACCCATTGGTCATTAACACGAAAAATGAAGGTCCCACAGTATCTCAACTAAACTGTGAAATGTGAAAGCAATCGTATTAATTGTAATATATTTTTAAGAAAAGGACTGAGAGGATAGATTTCAAAAGACAAAATGCATACTTTATTTGTACAGTTAATAGAAACTTTTTTTGCAAAAACAAAAAACAGACGGTAATCATTTCAACCGGGATTTGAACAATTTAACAAGCTCTGCTTTGGGTGGACATGGCACGCTGGCAATGTTTTGTGGCAATGTATGTGTGCTCTGAACAGATTTGTGTGCGATTCCATGAGTATGCATCTCGACAACATTAACAATAAGATCTTTCACAAAATCGAATTCCATTTTCTCATATACTGGTTTGACAACCCATTTTTTGCTTCTTTTCGTAAAGTCCATAGTGTAGCGAAGCATCCCTAAGTTTCCTGCAGTCCTAGATTGTTCCCGGCCTACATTCTCGTTATGCGCTAATACCACAAGTAAAGTCCTACATTTCATCCCTTGGATGCCAAAATGCAATCTCTTTGGCCTGTACTTTAGGCACATATTGTGGAACACCTCCAAATCTCCTGTGTGACAGAATTCTGTGAGTCCCTTAAGATCTCTTGATAGAGTTTTATCAAACACAATCTTCTCAAGGGCTTTGTGTGGAGGTGAAGATGGGATCAACCACTTCTTCTTCCGTGCTTGCTCTGGGGACAAAGGGCCATGTTCACATTGGTGGAAATGTTGGTTTTCTGTCCAGTGGTGAACGTTGGGACAGTGGTGCATTGACCGCCATTTTTGATGTAGAATTTCCACAGACCCATTACATGTTTTGGAGCTCCACCAAAGATGGTTGCTGAAAGACTGGGACCATTGCGAAATACTTTCAAAACCTTTTTTTTCCCTGCAGCCGAGATTTTTTTATTAATTGATTTGGCAACATGCCATACATCAAATTGATGTTTAATATTTGGATACTGCTCTCTCATTGTCTTGGCTATTGAAACGTGTCTGTCCGTGGCTATGAGGTCGATTTGCATTCCCCTCGATTGTAGATCTTCCAGTGATTTTATAAAACCAAGTTTCTCCATGGCCACCGAGGACTTACATTGGGACACCTGCATGACCACCGAACTCACAATTTTCTTACTTTCCATGTCCTGAAGATGGTAGGTGCAGTACTTAGCAGAAAATCCGGGGCTGTCACACTGTCCATCACCGGCTAGCCTGAACCGTTTGTCGTACTTTAAATAGATAATTGCTCAATGTTCCAAGCTTCACTAATGGCAGGGAATAGATAATCACGTTGGTATTTGTAGTACTGCGTTTTAGAAATGAAATTGAGTCCCACAAACTGAAAGAAACTGGATAACTTTGTGAAACTAGAGCCACTGAAAAGTAAAGCTGCTGCACAGAGTAGATTGCCAGCTGAACCGTTGTGGACATCGCCAAACCGGACATACTATAGTCGATATCTTTGTCTGTTTCGTCGGTCAAAAGTGTTGATGCTTCAGTTTCTGTCATTTCAACATCTGTTACTTGACGATGGATAGGAGAAAACATCAATGTGGACTGTTTTTTGGGGGGCATTTTTTTGGCGGGTGTCGATTGTGTCAAGTGGTCATCTAGTAATGTTAAACTATCATCTATAAATTCAATTTCAACTTCCTCTGGCGGAGCAGGCGCATTGTAGCAATGGTCCAAGAACACTTTGCTGGAATCGCTGGTCTTATTAAATTCATTTTCTGGCCATTAGACATAGGCATCTCGAGTGTGAACACAACGCGCCTCAATGAATAGTTCCTCCATGGTGAAAACAGTTTGGCAAGCAGCATCTGTCATTTTTATCACTGTCTGTGTCTGCATAGTCCGTACTCCATCGGGCAACTACAGGACAGATAGGAAAAGGGATGTTCAGTGTAAATCCAACATACAGTGTTTAATTTACATTTAAAAAAGCATATAATGAAGGATTAAGCACAAAACTATTGCCAACAATAGAAAGTGTTTATAACTAACCTTATTTTTATTTCTTTTCTTTGAAACCTTCTTTACTCCAACATCAGCAAACTGGCGCACCGACTCAGATCCACGTTCCTCCGGTTCAATATACGGATCTTGTATACATCCCTACAAAAAATAGTATCAATTTAAAATAAGTAATTGGCATTACAGATATAATTAGACCGACTTTCTTTCATTAGATGGTACTGTCAATACGCATACCTCTGGCTCCGGATCAACTGTATGGTCTGGTTCCGGAACAACTACAAGGGACAATGTAATTGTAGAGGACACTTCAGCATCTCCCTGAAACACAGTACTTGCATTAGTAAGGACGAAAAGATTGGAAACGGAACACACAATTTGGAAAGACGACAAAGGTACATATCAATAGTAAAGTAGGAATGAAACATTGTGTAAAACAATTACACAATATGAAAATATTATCAGATTATCTCGTCCTATTGAGCTATGAAGACCCATACCACTGGCACCGGATCGACTAAGAGGGATGTTGTAATTGTAGTGGATGCTTCAGCATCTCCCTGAAACACAGTACTTGCATTAGTAAGGACGAAAAGATTGGAAACGGGACACACAATTTGGAAAGACGACAAAGGTACATACCAACAGTAAAGTAGGAATGAAACATTGTGTAAAGCAATATTACATTGCGAAAATATGATCACATTATCTAGAATTGCGTGCATAAAAACAGTCTGGAACAGAATAGCTAGGTAAGATTACCTGATACACGCTGGAAGTGGTTGATGACTCCTGGCAAGACATGGATGTTGAATCTTGTTCCTTCATATTCGGTGGATAGTCATGGAGTGGTAAAGGGAAAGTATTATTCGATTTAGAAATTCCAACATTACAAAATGGCATGTAAGGAGACTGAATACAAGAAAATTACACTTATCCTTCTCCATAAATCATTTTTCTATGTGGGTTCTACAAAACAAGGACTAATGTTTAGCAAAATAGTCATTATTTCAACAGCTATTCAATCACATAAATACGGAAAGTACTATAAGTGCTATAAGTGACATTTACAACAATAAAAGCTAAATTTCGAAAGCGTGACTCACCTGTGGCAGCATTTTCACGAATAAAGTCGGAATAGCGTTTGGGAGCAATTTTCGAGTTGTTCTCAGTTGATTCGTCTTTGTGTACAAGGATGTGTCGTACATAACTGGGTCGAAGTGCAGGCTGCAGATGCGGTATCGATGACCCCTCTTGTCCTCCAAGACTTGTTTGACTCTACTTTCAAGTTCTTCCGGTGGATATCCGCAATGTCTGACCCATTCTCTTATTCGATCAACAGTCTTAGGGAAAACGTGCATTGTAATGCCTTCGTATTTGTCATGGGTCTTCGAAGGGCAACCAAAAATAGAACATGCAGGCACTCTTGTACATTCTGCAAAATAAAGGTCAACATTATCAGAAAATTATTTTGCATAAACATGTGAGAAAGAATGAATTGGACCATACATTGTTCATTGCACGCTTTCTTTTGGGCACAACAGCAAAACCAGTGCAGCGTGTGCGGCTGTATTATGGGATAAATTGCAGAAACGATTCATTGTTGTGTTGAAAATCAGAACATGTTACTTGTCCCCAGAACATGTTACTTGTCCCTTGAATGTACTATTGTGCATGAAAAGGAAACATGCTTATATTATAGACACGGTCCGCAAAGGATGCAATACGATGCCAATTGACACTGATAAAAATTGATATATCGATAACATAACAAAAGAAACTCAAGTCAATACAATTATACAAATTAACATAGCACTGAGGAGTTCGATACTTCGGAATAGATATACATTTACAAATGAAGGAGATATGATTAGGATACATGCCCTTACCTTGACCAACAAACAGCTGGATTCAGCAAGCAGAGTAATTAGTGGCAGGAGAACAGGGAGATGTTCACAGGTAGCACACTGATGAGTTCACTCGAAGCGGTCACAGAGTAGCACGTTCACGAGTTGACTTGCAGTGCTCAAAGATGTTCTCATGGTAAATATCCAGTGGTTTATAAAAAATAACAAAAAGGGGTGTGTTTGTGAATGAATGACGTGTATATGTCGTGGTATTATGTACATTGCAGGGGGGGAGTTTGCTTCAGGGGAGGCCTGCCTGGAGACACGGGGTCCGAGTTGGCCATGTTGTTGGTCTAGAAAAATGGACACCTCCCACGATTGACGGCAAACGTATTTTGGTGGCCGAAAGCCAACCGTCTCATGTACATAACGATAGGAATACAGGTTTCCGAGTTTGACCAATGAGCGGCCATTTTGATGTAACAAGGATCGCCATTTTGTTTTCTAATGATTGCTCATTGCTTTCTGTTCAAACTGCTTCGCAGCACATTTCTGCTTACTCTGCTCGACTGTTAACATTGTTGTCTGAACGTGAAAGGACAAGGGCGCAAGGCCGCAAGGCTAATAAGAGTTTGTTGAAACACAACGTAGGCAGCTCCGGAGAGGAATGCCCGGCTCCCTCCCGAATGTAGCCTTGAAGCAGAGCCGCAGGGCATTTAATCATTTCACAGCTGCCAGCCAGTCTCGTTATATGGTAGAGAATGTTAGAATAAAGCAGCTAAGGCTTGAATTATGCTCTTCTTACGGCCCCCCTTTTCCGAGCCCTGTAGAGCGTGTCGGCTCCCAGGACACGAATAGCACCTCATAGAAAGCAAGGTCTGGAATGTGACTCTTCCCCCGTGTTAGGGAGAATTCTCTCTTTAGGCTGAATTTCCTAACCTAGTGAGTCCCCCAGCAGCTTTGCTGGATTTCTGGAGTTTGTTTTTTTCCTCCTGCCAAGAGTGAGACTCTTTTTCTCCCACTCTTGGACATGATTTATGGTATTCCTTTGACTGGTAATGTGTTTTATGGGCTATGGGGTCCTTTACTCCATAGGGTCTCATGTGTGTTTCCTATGTGTGTTACACAGCACCCTCCGTGCAGTAACACAGGGGTGTCATAGTGACACCCCACCCTAGACTCCATACCCTGGGACTGACTACTGTCTCCCAGGGCATGTAAAGTCACCATTGGTTTTACTAGTCCAAAATTATTAACAGAAACCAGTACAAACCATCATATTGTGGATGTACTGGTTGGGGCAATTCGATTGCCCCGGGGTCTGTTAGTCGAGGGGGCACGTCTCCATCCCCCCTGATCGAGTTTTGGCTGGTGGCAGTGGAAACTACTTTTTATATTCGACCGCAAATATTTTCCTATGGGATTTTCCCATTGTTCGAGGCTACCAACTTTAATTATTTAATTCTCATAGCCTCGAACATTCCACCGGTTTATTTAATTATTATTAATTCTCAGGTTGGTATTTTTTGCCAAGACTCGATTCTAAAATGGCGTGTGTGTTCTCTTCTGTGACTCCAACCCAAGTCGAGCCCTTTGTTCCACTTTTTGGCGGGCTTCTCCACAGAAGCCTCCAAAAGTGGTACCACTCTGTCTGGGTACCATAGGGGGTGTCGGAGGGGGTTTAGGCACCCTGGACTGAGTTACCTTGGTAACTCAAGTCGCACTCTTGTGTGATTGGCCCAAGTGGTGAGCCGGCCGGCTCACCACTTAGCATGTTTGAGTGACAGCTAGGCTGAGTGAATGGGGGTTTTCTGCATAAAAGCAGGGCTTTGGGGACTGGAACTTCAGATGTCGCCACAGGACCTGAGAATCTGACGAGGGAGAAGCTGAGCCGACCTACCACGATGACACCACCGGTGGAGCCCTGCAGAACCGACTCGCCACTTCCCGACGACAGAGAAGATCTCCCGGCTGGAGAGGCTTCTTCCCCTGACTGGTGGGCACAACCAGTTTACCTTTCTTTCTTCTCACCCCAGCCCGGTTTGTGGTCGAACTGCCCATGCCAAGCACCCCGGCAGCCGGATAGCCACTCATCACTGAACTGCGAATCACCGGACCGCTCCTTGTACCTGGGAATCTCCGCGGCTGGTTTCTTCCCTGTCAGTGCAACGGACTCCTGTCTTCCTCCACGACGAGATCCTCTCTTCCCCCGGACGAAGCACTGACTTGCATCCGCTGCCAGGAACAACTGCCCCCGCTGGAGCGTTCTCACCACTTTAAGGTACCGTGTCCGCCAGGCCTCCCTTTCTAAAGATTGCTACAAGGTAATAATAACCCCTTAACCTTCTGGACTGGGCTGGCCGCCTTGACCCTCTAACTGGTCTCTTTCTTTGGTCCAACTCCTTTTTGAACCTTTACAAGACTTTTGTGCACTGCAACCGTGTGACCTTGGACACATTTTGTTTGGATCCTCTGAAAGTGGATCTGGCCTCTTGAACTCGAACTTCACGGTTTTACTTTGCCTTCCTCTCTTGTGATGTTCTGATAAAAGTGTTGGGATCTGTTTCAACTTGTTCTCTGCTTTTCTCTCCCTTTTTTAAAACAAACTATTAGAGTGCCATCTACGTTAAGCGCTCACCGCTGTCTAAAAATAAGTGGGGCTTTACTTAAGACTTGGCTAATATTCTTTTAAGGGAGTGTATATCTTTTAGTGACCGTGTTGTTGAATTGCTTACTATTAGTGCCTGTGTGTTTTTCTAGATGTGGTTTTAAATAAATTATTATATCTCTTTTACACCAAGCCCTGGTCAGTGTTTAATTGTTCTACTGTGTTCTCTTGACCTATTGTGAATACTCTGTATACTCCCTAACTCTTCTTGAGGAAAGTCTGACTGCTCAGCCACAGCTACCAAGTGAATCTGTGTGGTACAGACTGCTACCAAGTGGGTTTACTGCCAAACACCTGTAGTCCTAAATCTTTTGCAGTGGTCCCAGAGGGAACTGCACAGGTTTCTGTCTAACACCCCGTATGTAGCTCGCTTACAAGAACAGAAGCACTGTGTTCTGTTCAACAAAGAAAAGATGTCTCCACACTTGCAAGGTTGCATATTGTTGCTAGAATAGATATTTGAAGGTGTCATATTCATCGAAATTGTCCATCAACAAACCGAGTTCAAAGAAACCCAATAAAGGGAGGTGTTAAACATGTCACAGCTGATTGTATGATATGCATTTTGGATATATGTAACTGATGTACGTAATTCGCTCTCTTGCGTCCCTCGAGGTCTAGAGATACACGTCGCGGGGCGTGAGACCGAGTTGGCCAACTGAGACTATTTGCTTTGCAATAAACCCTAGCTTTGGGAATACAACCTCGTGTCCAGCATCGTGTGTGGTGACTTGTCTTGTTTCCATAACGCGAGGGACCCCTACGGGCCACTTTCAAGATGACGCCCGAATAGGGACCCCCCCCCACTTGTTCCATCATGTACGTTGTAATAGAGTAAAGGCGGAGAACGACGAGGACGGGACGATCGAGCTGGGATCAAGAGGTGTTCGGGGCGCCCTGTAGAAGTGATGAGAGATTCGTTTGCAGATCTGCACACATCTGATCCCTGATCGACGTATCTGGCCAGAGAACAAGGAGGCAAGGGTTTCAAAACGAGGCAGAAGCCAAGAAACGCAGACACAACGTCATTGGTTGCGTCAGTATACAGACGAATTGTGTCCTGAAGGACAATTTGATTTATCAGGTGAGTCATACCCCGATTCAAAATAACCCTGATATTGGTTGAGAGTTGACTTTGCAAAATCAAACGCCCTAGGTAAGGTTGATTAACCAAGGGGAGGTTGAAACATGCCTGGGGTATTGTCCACTCTAGCAGGGTTTTTCCACTGCGGTAGACAATCTTTGGAAGATGGCCAAATTGCACCACCTGGGGGAACGCTGGCATATGAGATGTATGTGAAGTATGGTGTGGGAGTGATAATATTCTGTGAGACTTGGCATAGGCAAACCAGAAAGCAACAAGACCATCAGTGGCCGATAAATGGTAGTTTTGAGATAGCGAGAATAGATAACCTGGAAAGGGTGTTGATAAGAAAGAAAGCACGTCCCGCAGCATTTGATATCGTTATGGACTGGAGAAGGGAAGCAATGCTCCGATTTAGAAGTAGAGCAAAGCATGCGCGCAGGCATAAATCTAAAGGTGAAGTAGCGGAAGAAAAGGAGGAGGAGGAGTGGATGGAGAGTCTAAGGAGGTCAGGTAGACGTGACCAGTTGAATATAGAAAAAATATACCCACAACGGGAATTGCACATAGCAGATGAAGTGATGGAAAACATATTGATCCATACAAAACAAGGCCCAAGATCAGAAGCGAGGCCAAACACGCCAGTAACTATTGGTCAAGCCCCTCCCATAGCTCAAACTATCCCTCCTGTAGCTCAAGCCCTCCCACAGCCACAGACCGCGCACGTAACACTTCCTATTAGCCAATCAGGCCCACAGCAGACACTCCCCGTTCCTATTGTCCCATCCGCACCTCTCGCCCTAGATACAGACTAGGTACCGTCCGTCCCTCCAGGGGTTGAAGTTGAAACCACGGGGGCGAGAGGCGGGACTGAACAAAGTAGATGCACAAGGGTAACTGGCAGTGCGATCAGCAAAGAAAGGAAGGTGGAATTGCAGCAACAGGCAGAGATGTATATAGATAGGAATGGGACGGCAGCATTGGCTTCGATGTGTGACTTCCGAAGAAGCAACGAAGTAGTGTTGGAATGCATGGGGGAATATTTGGTGGAGAGATGGAAACAGTTAATTGGGAAATTACCACCGCAGCGATTGTTAGATTTGAATGCATTAGCACGCTGTAGAGAAAGAGATGAAGAAGTAAGGGAACATGTGTATGGACTTTTTGAGCTAAAAAATGAATTGGATAATGAATATGCTGAAATGTTTACTGCACCTGGGTGCAGGGGTAAGGATATCAGGAGAGATAGGAAGGAAGTGCTAGGGCCACATAATCGACGGCAACAGTTACCATCGCGGGGCGAAAGGCGATGGTGGACGAATTATTGTTGTTAAAACCGGTGGGGGAAGACTTGAAAGCATGCATACTGAAAACAAGGGTGTTACTGCAGCAAGTAGCAGGACATAATAGAGGAAGAGGGAACGCGCAAGGGAGGAGTAATTTGAATATGCATGGGGGGCCATTGGGACCAAATCAGTGTGCATACTGTAAGGAGGAAGGACACTGGCGAACGGAATGTCCACATTTACAGAATAGAAATGGATCTGGCCAGAGAAGACAGCAAAGAGGGCACCAAGGAGCGAATGGACCAAATAGGAATAGTATGCAGCAGCACCACAATAATGAAGGTAATCAAAACCAAGCCCAAAACCAAAGTGCTCCTAACCAGAATCAGGGTCAGCAAAACCAACAGTATGGGAATCAGAGTGGGGGAAATAGAGGAAAGAATGGGAACATTTTCAATATGCAGCCAAATACGTATTACAGTAATAGTAGTGACTACACATCGGATGATGTGTTATTTCCCCAATAGGACAGCCCAGGGCAGGGGTCGGAACCAGTGTCTATTCCCGTGAATCAGAGAGGACCCTACGTAGAAATGAGAGTCGGGAATGAGGAGCACCGCACAAAAAGTGTTCAATAGACCATCACTTGGTTCCGGATATACCACTGTCAGGGCAAAAGAATATTTAGGTAGGGTTCGCAGGTACACCAGTCATAAACCCAGTGTCCCAACCAGTCCCAGTTACCATAGGACCATTCACTGAACATTGTCCCTTTCTCCTAACAGAAAAGTGTGGAGAGAACCTGTTGGGATTAAGCTTGTTGAAAAAGCTAGGTGTGATTATACATTGCATGTCAGACGGGGTGTTTCTGACGATTTGGCCACAAGATGCCCCTGTGTCAGAATTCATGTCTGAAACTTTGCCAGGAGAGTTAAGAAAAGTGCCCACCTGTATATGGGCGATGCATGATAACGATGTAGGATGCTTGAAGATAGAGCCAGTGAGGATCATTTTGAAAGTAGGAGTTACACTGCCGCGAATTCCCCAGTATAAAATTTCGGCTAACGGAGAGAGAGGATTGAAAAGTATTGTTTCAGATTGGGTGAAATTAGGGGTAATTGAACAAATAACAGGCATTACATGTAACAGCCTGATTCTTCCAGTGTATAAGAAAGGAGGCAATGAAGTACCATATAGTTTCATAATTCATTTGCGCGCGCTAAACAAAGTAGTAGATCCACAATTTCCTTTGGTCCCAGACGTCACTACAATATTGACAATGATTCCTGCCTCAGCAGAATACTTTAGTGTAATAGATCTAAAAAATGCTTTCTTTAGCATTCCGGTGGACAAGGACAGTAGATATTTGTTCGCGTTTACATTAGGGGGACGATCATTTACATTCACGCGCATTCCACAAGGATATACGGAAAGTCAGAGTATTTACAGTAGAGCGTTACAAGAGCAGCTAGACATGCTAGAATTACCAGTGGGGTGTGTACTATTGCAATACATAGATGATCTGTTGATCGCTGCTGATACAGAAGAGATTTGTAAAAAGAGCACCTTATTACTACTGTCACACCTAGCAACACATGGCCATAAAGCTAGTTTGAAGAAGTTTCAATATAATCGAAAGGAGGTGGCTTATTTGGGCTACCTACTTTCGAAAGAAGGGAGAAGGCTAACGCCAGAACGCATAGAAAGTATTTCTTGTATGCCTATTCCAAAGACACAGAAAGGAGTCAGAGCCATAATAGGCATGGCTTCTTATTGCCGGCAGTGGATCGGTAATTTTGCGTTGATTGTGAAGCCAATGGTGCTATTAACTAAGAAGAATGTGGTGATACCTTTGCAGTGGAATGAAGAATGTCAGAGAGCGTTTGATCAATTGAAAACTGCATTATGTTCTGCTCCAGTTTTGGGCAGACCAAATTATGAAGAAGTTTTTAGATTGTTTTTATGCGAGAATGAAGGATGTGCATTGGCTGTTTTGACACAGGAACAAGGTGGAAGAAATAGGCCGTGCAGCTATTTTTCTTCTGCGCTGGACCCTATAGCGCAAGCACTACCATGAGGTTTGCGATCTGTCGCGGCGGCTGCTGCGTCGGTGAAACAAACGGAAGGGATGATATTGGGGCATACTTTAATTCTGATGGTGCCACATGCCATAGATGTCCTATTAAATAGGACACAGACGCAACACCTCACCTCTGCTAGACTGACAAGATATGAAATTATCTTATTCGCGCCCCATATCCAAATTATGAGGTGTAGCGCTTTGAATCCTGCAGAATTAATGCCACTGCCCACAGAAGAAATTGGTGACAACGAATCACCACCCCATTATTGCTTAATGGTCACTGAGGAAGAAATGAAGGGGAGAGTTGATTTAAGTGACACCCCACAAAAGGAGCCAGATGGAGAGGTATTTTGTGACGGCTCTTGTTTTAAACTACCTGATGGCACGTCAACTGCAGCTTATGCTATCACTACACTAGAGAGCATTGTAGAAAGCAAAAGAATCCCCTACAACTTGGCACAAGCCGCAGAAATAATAGCATTGACCAGAGTCTGTGAGATTTCTGAAAATTTGAACGTGAATATCTATACTGATAGTCAGTATGCTTTTGGGGTGGTTCATAACTTTGGTCGACTCTGGGCTGAGAGGGGTTTCTTGACATCACATGGGGCCAGAATTCAACATGGCCCTTTCATTGTACGATTGCTGTCTGCACTCACGTTTCCTAAGCGCCTAGCAATAGTGAAATGCGAGGCACATAAAAAGGTAACATGCAAAGTGGGAGAGGGAAATGCATTTGCAGACAGAATTGCGAAACAAACTGCCAGTGATTTGAATAAAAAAATGATGACAGTCCAGACTGAGGAAGTACCCTGTATGATAGAAGATGGAATTGCCACTGTCAAAGAAATTCAGGCCGAAGCCACGGCCGATGAGATACAAGGGTGGGCAGAGGGCTCTGCTGAGTTAGATTGAGAGGGTTGTTGGGTGGACAAGGGAACTAAAATCTGGATGTTGCCAAATTCCTATGTAACTGCAATGGTCACAATGGCTCACAGCCCTACCCACATCTGTGCCAAGAAAATAATACAGCACCTATCTACAGTATGAAAGAATGTAAACATAAAGAACAATGCAGAGAGGTTGGTGCAGAACTGCATTACGTGTTTACAACATAATGTAGAAAAGGGAACAGTGACTCCAATAGGCAGTTTTGGCCCGCCCTCTATGCCTTTTGAGGTAATCCATTTTGATTTCATAGAGATGGAGAGGTGCCAAAACTTGAAATATGTCTTAGTGGTGATCTGTGCATTCAGCAAGTGGGTGGAGGCATATCCCTTAAAATACTTCACAGCAATGAGTACGGCAAAAGTAATGCTTAAAGAATACTTTTCCGAAAACGGCCACCAGGGGGCGCGCGGATGAGTCGCCTCTCCGTGTGAGCGCTCTACACAGGGTCCGGAAAGTGGCAGTGAGCCCCCACTTCGAGACCCCCCCCAGAGCTGATTTTTGACCAAGAGACGTGGGAAGGTGTCCCCCCCACCTGAGAGAAAACCCGGAGAAAATCGGAAGCGGCATCGTGGTGAAATTAACGCCGGCGCTTTGAGGCCTTCGGCGCGGCGTGAGTTCCGCGGAACTCCCAACCCGGGCCTGCGTATACGCGGGAAGTGCCGCCCTCTGAGTCTGATCCGGCGCACTTCTCGGTCCTCCGCGTGGAACCGGCTGCGCACCTCTGCCAAGGGCGGTTGATACCCCCACCGCGACACGGTAGGCGGACCCCTCACCCCCCCTGCAAAGCTCAGGAGGCCCTGGTGGCTTGGTCCTTCACGTCCCCCGCGTTGGCGGGTGCTAACGTCGCTTCACGACCCGAATGCTGTTGGAGGCCTCCCTTTATGGACCCTAAAACCAGGCTAGCGAAATATACGTTTTCACCAATTGCCAGATCCCCAGGGCCCTCCTTGATTTCTATAATGTCGACTGCAGGATCCGAGGCCACCGCGACCAAGGCGGATGTTGCTGATTTGCTTGCCGAAATGAGGGGCATGCGAGCAGATATTGGCAATAGGATAGACAAGATCACGCAGAGGATCGACAAAATGGACGATAGGCTCGAACAGGTTGAGCACAACCAAACATCTCTGAATGTGCTGGAAGCACAGATGGATCACCGAATCGCAGATATATCGGACAGAGAGAATGAACTGCGCCTTAAGGTCGATGACCTCGAGAACAGGGAGCGCCGGAACAATATCCGAATATTTGGTCTTCCTGAGAAAGAGGGCGAAACCGAACTGGACCTGAAGCAATCGTTGCATGCCATCCTGAAGCTCCTATACAACGATGACTCAATTGACGCGCCTAAAATTGACCGCATCCATAGGGCCGGAGGTAGACCGGGGGCCCCGAGATCGGTCCTGGCCCGATTCCATAACTATGCGGACAGAGCGCGAATCTTGGACAAGGCCAGAAGCGCCCCACAGCTGTCCTTGGAGAACTCCGTCATTTCACTTTTTCAGGATTTGTCATCCCTCACGTTGGCGATGAGGAAAAAGTGCTCTCCGATCACGAAAATGTTGAAAGACAAGGGCGTCAGGTATCGCTGGGGGTATCCATTTTCCCTCACTTTCGAATGGGAAGGCTCGACAATGAGACTTGTCTCGGAGAAAGACATTGCTGACTGTACGACGGATCTGCTGGGTGCGCCGGAGGGTGCTCCCTCTCATGAGGATCAAGGATCATCTGGTGGTGAATGGAAAGTCAAGGCTTCGCGGCGAAGAAGGATTCCAGGCTCTAGAAAATACAGAAAAATGAACACCTCCCAAGATATGGAACATTGACAGGGTGCCTGAGGTACTTTGACATACTATTTGGTTAGAGGTAAACTGGGAAAATTACTCCACCACGGAGGTTACGAACTCTCAGGTGCGAGTCGACCTCCCTATATGTGACTGACTGTGAAAGGTCGCCTCCTCCAAGTGTGAGGTATTGTTAGCTCGATGTCTCGCAGATGTTAGAAATGTGATAAGGCATAATATCTCTGCTCCGCTAGCTCCTGGGGGAGGGTAAATGTCTCTGTTACTGAATTATTGTTATCGTTAAGTGCACACAAAAGTTGGGGGCTCACTGATATATATTATCCTATTATGATAGGACCGCCTGTTTTGCGGTCTTCACGGGTGGTCCGAGTTCGGCTGGGTGATGTCAACCTGGGCGAATCGGGCGCCGAATGTGTTGGGGACGGGGAGGGGGGTGGGGGAGGGGGTGGTTGGGGAACACACTTCTCACACTGATTTTGACACGACGTACACGCAGACACACCTTGCGCACACCGAGGCCCACGATATGCTCCAGACGAGTTGGTCGTCGGTCTCCATGGGATTCTCTGGGAACCAATCCCATCACGACGACCCATGCATAGCGATGGCCGACAGGAAATGTGCCGTGGCACAGAGGGAATGGCCGCCCACGATCAACAATTACACTCAAGATGGCACTCACACCCCGTAGGGACACATTACGCATTTGCACACTCAACGTCAAAGGCTTGAACTCTCCCACAAAACGGTCGATGGTGGCCAGGGAATTTAGAAGGTCGAATGTAGACATCTTGTTCCTTCAAGAAACGAGATATCGGAAGGGAGAGGAGAAAGCCATCCCATCACGTGATATCGGGCTCACCTACTGGAGCTCGGGTATACTCAAAAAGGCAGGGGTGGGAATTCTGGTTCGTAAATGCCTCCGAATGACAACCCTTGACATATGGACGGACAATGAGGGGAGGGCGATCACGGTTGTGGGCAATATAGGGGGCACGACGATTACTCTGGCCACACTCTATGCACCCAATCAAGGGCAAAATCGCTTTCTCCATAGAATCTCTGAAAAAGTCTTCAATATGGCTAAGGGATACACGGTCCTGGGCGGAGACTTTAACATATGGATGGATAGCTCTATTGACAGACAGACCAGGGCTGATGCTTTAGACCCTCCCAACACTCGAACTGAGGCTGAAATTAAGTCTACCCTTGATCTTTATGGCCTTGTAGACAGCTGGCGACATCTACACCCGTCGGAAAAAGGCTTTACCTTTCACTCCCTCCCCCACGACACACTCACACGCATCGATTATATCTTTCTCTCTAACGATCTTCTACGTGTACTGCAAGCTGCCACTATATACCCCTCCGCTTGGTCAGACCACGACATGGTCACAGTTGACATATCCTGGGGTGAGCTGTCGCCGCGCAACACCAAATGGAGGTGTAATGACTCCCTCTGGGCCGACCCGGTCTTTAGAGAGACCTTTGAGATAGAGATTGAGCAATTCTTTCCGACTAATGATACTGGGGAAGTAGGGAAGGTAGCTGTATGGGAAGCAGCCAAGGCTACTTGGAGGGGTATCCTTATAGGGGAGGGGGCCCGAAAGAAAAGGGAACGTACAATATTAGAAAGGGGCATCAGGGAGAAGCTTGCTGTGGCACAGAATCTGGCGCAGACCACCCCGGCTGATAGACCAAAGTACTTAGCTGAAACTAAGCAACTTAGAGAAGAATTGAGGATTCTTATTGCTGGCAAAACGGCCCAGACCTTGCAATACCTTAAACAGAAATACTATGAGAAGGGGGACAAGGCAGATGCTCTCTTGGCGGCCCGCCTCCGTGCGCAGAGAGCAGAGAGATGGGTCGACCAAATTGAGAGGAATGATGGCACCCTGATAGATACAACGGTCACATCCCCGAAGGACATACAGGAGGCATTTGCCTACTTCTATGAGGACCTATATATGTGTGACCCCCCTCCCCCTGTGGGGAGCGTGGATGCATATCTTGTGGGGGCGCGTCTCCCCGCCCTCACGGGCGCGGAGGCCGAATCTCTAGACGCTCCGGTCACTGGGGAAGAGGTGGAAAGTGCCATCAAGAGGCTGAAAATAGGGAAGGCCCCGGGGGAAGATGGATTTACACCGGGTTTCTATAAAGCATTCTCCACCCTCCTTGCACCCTTCCTAGCATCCTTGTTTAATCACATTCTTGACACTGGGCAGGCCCCTCCGTCCTTTTCTCGGGCCCTATTGGCTGTAATTCCCAAGGAAGGCCGAGACCCTAAACACTGTAGCTCTTATCGGCCCATCTCACTTCTTAACATCGACGCCAAGGTGTATGCTAGGGTCATCGCGGCTCGGCTCGAAACATATCTCCCTAGACTGGTGCACTCTGACCAGGTTGGCTTTGTTCTAGGCAGGCAGGGCGCAGATACCATGCGAAAAACACTCCACTTATTATACGAGGCACAGGGAATGGAGGGGGACCCATTGCTCTTATCACTTGATGCTGAGAAAGCTTTTGATAGGGTGTCCTGGGACTTTCTAGAAAGAGTATTGGTCTCATATGGGTTGGGATCCAGACTCTGCCGTGCCATTAGAGCATTGTATGCCTCCCCTACGACATCGGTGGCGGTGAATGGGGGATACTCACGTTGGTTCCCCCTTGAAAGAGGTACGAGACAAGGCTGTCCACTGTCGGCGATATTGTTCGTCATGTCCCTTGAACCGCTGGCGCAGAAACTAAGAAATGACGGTAGAGTCAAGGGCATCACGGTGGGAGAAAGAGAGTACAAACTGGGGCTATATGCGGATGACATCTTGCTTCATTTGACCGACCCCTTGGCCTCAATCCCAGCTGCGCTTGAAATAATTGAGGAATACGGCGCGCTGGCCGGCCTAAAAATCAATACGGAGAAATCAGTCCTCCTCCCGATTGATAAGAGTAGAGATTCTGAGATCGCACGCTTTGCCCCGTTGGGAGTCCAAGTCAGCCTCACTACCCTCCGTTACTTGGGCGTTAATGTTACCCGTGACTTCGATTCCCTATATGGTGCTAACTTCCCCCCACTGCTACTTGCCTTACAGAAAGATAGCCAACGGTGGTCTAAACTCACAATCTCCTGGATGGGTCGTTTAAATGCCATAAAGATGGTCTTTCTCCCCAAGATATTATATTTGTTCCAGATGCTCCCCGTTAGGTTGCCCCCGGAATATTTCGTAGATGTGCGAAAAATGTTTTTGTCCTTCTTGTGGCAGGGCCAAAGACCCAGAATCCCAAGACCCTTACTCCAGCTCCGCAAAGACAACGCGGGAGTAGGCCTCCCGGACATGGAAACATACTACAGGGCGGCGCAACTTAGAGTCCTTGTCCCACACTTTAGGCAACGCTCGGAACCCCAGTGGATAGCCTTAGATAATTACCACCTTCGTCCCTTTATTGTGCCTGAATGGTTATGGGTCCCCAGATCCCAGTTACGTGAAAGTGTTAGATCTCACCCTATCCTAGGTACATTATGGGCTATTTGGAGACCAGGCAAGAAAATGGTTGGAGTCACGACGTGGCCATCCCCCCTGGGTCACCTTTGGTCTCCAGGGATCCGTGACGCCATACCGGAACCGGGAAGCTACGAAACATGGTACCAGGCGGGGCTGGAAAGAGCAGGCCAATTATGGCGTGGGGGAACCTTCGTAAATATACAAGAGCTCCAGGAAGCGCTTGGCATAGGAGCACTCTCGGTCTTCCTCTATCTGAGACTCAAAGGGGTGATGACAAGGCCTGTATGGAAAGACCAGCTGCAGAGGGACCTTACCCCTTTTGAGGCGATCCTTGATCGATGTACAGGCTCCAGTGGTCTGATCAGTGCTATGTATTCGGCCATGATCGAGACTGACATCTCCCCTTCTTTGGTGCTCAAGGGCAGATGGGAGGCGGATATGGGCAGACAGATCTCCGAAAAGCTGTGGCTACACATCTGCAGACGCACTGCGAAGTCCTCAATATCCTGCCAATACAAATTGCATGCTATAAAACTTTTGTATAGATGGCAGTATGACCCGATCAGGCTCGCCAAAATGTACCAAGGTGTTAGTCCATACTGTTGGAGGGGTTGTGGGGAGCGGGCTGGCTACTGGCATATGTGGTGGGGGTGTACCATGGTCCAGACTTACTGGTCGGAGGTTCTTAGCTGGATCAGGGACCTGGATGATGAAGAGAGGGTGAAGCAACCAATGTTTGTCCTCTTCGGTCTGATCGAAACAGGAGACGACGTTGTAAAAGCGCCTAGGATGGTACAGGGCCTCCTGATGGCTGCGCGAGCTTGCCTCACCATGGTTTGGAAGCGGCCCAAGCTCCCTAGTAAAACCGAATGGCTTGGGGTGGCACAGAATCTCTACAGAATGGACTGCCTGACCGCCACGTTACGCGGAGATCGTACTAATGTTGAAAGTGCCTGGTCTGAGTTTAGAGCCAAGCATGCCCCGTAAAGACAAAGTGTGCAATACATTGTTGTGATTTGTGCCAATAATAGTAACAAATGAAGATTTTTGTTGTGGCGGCTCTCTGAGTTGCGTTATGTGTAATGGTCGGTCATCATACTCATATTCGAAGTTCTCTGGTGTTGTCTCGCTGTGCAAGGAGGTTTCCCAACCATTTATTTGGAGATATTAGAGAAGGGGGGGGAGGGGGGAGGGGGAGGGGTGCGACTGGGCGTTGTTGTTCTTGTTCACTATACTGTTCACTTTTCAGGAAATACTGTACAGGATTTATGTTGATGATACTTCTCTCTTGTGCTCTTTCTACTTATACACTGAAATTTCTTCATCTCAATGTAAGTGAATGTTCAACTTGTATAAACTCAATAAACTTTGAATTTAAAAAAAAAAAAAAGAATACTTTTCCCGTTTTGGCTTGCCCCGTGTCATATGGTCAGATAACGGTCCACATTTTGTGGGCGCAGTGGTATTACAGATATGTGCAGGTCTTCAGATTGATAAGAGATTTCATAGTTCGAGGCATCTGAGTTTGGCCGGTCTTGTTGAGAGGCACAACGGAATCCTCAAGTCAAAAATTAGCAAGATATGTGCAGGGAGCAAGTTGAGTTGGGTGGATGCATTACCGATAGCGCTATTGTGCATGCGCACGTCTGTACAGGCTAGAACTGGACTCTCCCCGTATGAGTTATTTTGTGACGGCTCTTGTTTTAAACTACCTGATGGCACGTCAACTGCAGCTTACGCTATCACTACACTAACAGGCTAGAACTGGGCTCTCCCCGTATGAGCATCCTGTACTTAGCACTTATTGTGGCCTTTTAATGCAGAAATTTGATTCATCAGCAGGTGCAGGAGGCTCTACCCGTAAGATATACTGGTCCAGGGCACGCGCTGGAGCCAGGAGACTGGGTGCTGATTAAGAACTTTGAGAGAAAATCATCGTTAGCACTCAGGTGGCGCGGCCCCTATCAAGTGCTTCTGGCAACGCAGACGGCGATACGGGTGGATGGAAGGAAGGTGTGGATCCATGCCACCCATGCCAAAAAGATCCCATCTTCACTGAAAGACTTGCCCAATCCGGACGACCGGAAAGAGACAGCGTTCCCAGAAACGAAAGAAACTGCTGCCAGTCCACTGCTGCTAAATCTGTCCGAGAAGTGAAACTCGAAACAAAGCCTGAAAAGATTGCCAAGAAGGGGGAAGGGCAAAGAGTGCCCCAACGTTGCCCAGCAGAACCTACATCACTGTTGGGCGACACAAAATCTGCATTGCAAATAATGGCAGACACTAAACGTGTACCCCTTTGGCGCCCACCTGCACTTGCCATTGCGCCAGAGCCAAAGACCGAATCCGCATCACTGTCGCAGCGCACACCAGTATCTGCCATTGCGCCGCAGGCTGACTCTGGAAGTGCACCGGCACTGTTCACGGATCACACAATACCAGGAGTGAGGCGATATGATTTGCGGCCTCGAAAGACAGAGTGATCCACAGTTCTTTGGTGTTTATGCTCACCTCTGGTTCCGCTCATGGACGGAGAAGGAACCAGAGGTGTAGAGGAGAGAAGCGTGAGAGTTGTGCAAGTCGGACAATTCAAGACTCGCGGCTCCTCGGTGCGATCATAAAAAGTACATGTGTCCTGAATCAGAGCGGACAAGCTGGGCGCACATGGTACAAAGGCAATAGAGAACTGTTCAGAAGTCCTCTGAGCAGTGTGAGAGAGGACAAGTGATCTTGCCTAGAACAAATAAGCAATCCAGGCTGCAAAAGGCTGGCAGACTAAACTGTTGACAATTCCTTTAAATGTATTGACATCCGGACAAGTGCGACGAAGAGAGATATCCACGACGAACTTTGTCAGGAAGAAGAAGGACAGTGAGAAAAATGCCGGTACTGGTTTCAGCCTCCTCCTGCACCACTGCTGAGAATGAGTTAGTTATAAAGACTGTAAACTTAGGGAAAACGCATGGTAAAAAAAATGGTGTGCTGGCTTTGACAATAATCATGTGCTTCATGAGTGTGGTAGCACCAATAACGACAGCCTTTGTGTTATGGTATGTGGAGTCTATACACCCATTGGGAATGTTCTTACCAATAGTTAATATGTCCACTACTGAAAGCCCGGTTCAGGTGATTACTTATACCTTGTCCCCAATGGAAGAGAGACACAGAGAAGGGTATGGGAACAATACGCTATTACTCATCATGAACATGACGCATGCAATTCTAAAGAAAAATAATTGCTGGGTATGTGCCCATTTACCGCAGCATGCGGGGAAAGGAATAGGCTGGTATGTACAACCATTACCATTAAGTTCTGCATGCAGTGCATCTTTAAGTGCAATGTTTTATGGAAAGTGGAATAAGAGTAGTACAGGTCAATTAGATAGAACAAACATGAATGAGTTTGAGGAAATAATTATGAGGCCTGTGGGTTGTTCCATATTCCATAAAGTGCAAGTGATGATCCCAGAACCTACGCCAAAAAGTACGCAAAAAATAACACGGCCAAATAGATTGTCCCCACCGGTTAAAACATCTGTGATGACGTTTCGTGTAAGGACAGACGGGAACAAAGATGCAATCCCCCCTTCTTACACAGTGAATTACAACCCGAGAACTGTCCCTTTTTGTCTAAAAAAGAAAGGCTCCTATTCAGTAGGAACATTTACTGGATGCATGAATACAGCGGTACTAAAATGGGAAATAGAACCAGTATATGTGGGAGATCCTGTCTATTTTATATGTGGAGAAAAAGTATATCCATTGGTTGCCCAGAAACTGGGGAGGTACATGTTACCTAGGTCTACTGTTCCCGTGAGTGTTCCTCTTAGAAACAGCAGACATGGCCAGGCTATCCAGATCTAGAAACCGAAGGAGTAGCGAAAGTGTTTTGATAGCGAAGGACGTAGCAAAATCATTCACACCATTCTTGTCCCAGATAGTGAACTCCTATAACATAAGCCAGCTGTCCAGAATACTAAAAGATACGATAAACACAACAACAGATATACTATTTAACATGACGTTGGAAGAAAAGGGAATCAGGTTAATGACGCTGCAAAATAGAATGGCTCTCGATGTAATCCTGGTTGATTGTGGGGGAATTTGCAAAATTGTGGGATTAGCCTGCTGCGTATTCATAGATGACTACTCCCCTACGATTTTTGACACAATAAAAAAAATGCATGTCCTAAGCACCAAACTCCCTAATGGAGAAGGGGGCTGGGGAATAGGGTCCTGGTTTTGGGGAATACTGCGTTCTTGGGGATGGAAGTTGATTGCGATATTAGTAGTAGTGTTTGGAATATTCATAACGTGCTGTTGTTGCATACACTGCCTACCGATAGTTTGCACTGAGATAACTGAGGGATGTACTAAGGGATGTATGTATATGATAACAAAAAGAAAACAAACTTATGGCCGGGATGACAGAGACACGAATAAAATGAAAACAGTGAAAGAATTAATGGCTATAGATATTAATGACGATGATGATGCTTATAATAGCATGCAAAATTCAGACATAGGTACTTCAGACTTATCGTCATCAGAGGAGGATACAATGAATGAATGAGACGTTTGGCATACGGCCAAAAGGAGGGTTTGTCGGTCTAGAAAAATGGACACCTCTCACGATTGACGGCAAACGTATTTTGGTGGCCAAAGGCCAACCGTCTCATGTACATAACGATAGAAATACATGTTTCTGAGTTTGACCAATGAGCGGCCATTTTGATGTAACAAGGATCACCATTTTGTTTTCTAACGATTGCTCATTGCTTTCTGTTCAAACTGCTTCGCAGGACATTTCTGCTTACTCTGCTCGACTGTTAACATTGTTGTCTGAACTTGAAAGGACAAGGCCGTAAGGCGCGAGGCTAATAAGAGTTCGTTGAAACACAACGTAGGCAGCTCCGGAGAGGAATGCCCAGCTCCCTCCCGAATGTAGCCTTGAAGCAGAGCCGCAGGGCATTTAATCATTTCACAGCTGCCAGCCAGTCTTGTTATATGGTAGAGAATGTTAGAATAAATCAGCTAAAGGCTTGAAATATGCTCTTGTTATGGCCTCCCTTTTCCGAGCCCTGTAGAGAGTGTCGGCTCCCAGGACACGAATAGCACCCATAGATAGCATGGTCTGGAATGTGACTCTTCCCCCGTATGTAGCTCGCTTACAAGAACAGAAGCACTGTGTTCTGTTCAACAAAGAAAAGATGTCTCCACGCTTGCAAGGTTGCATATTGTTGCTAGAATAGATATTTGAAGGCGTCATATTCGTCGAAATTGTCCATCATCAAACCGAGTTCAAAGAAACCCAATAAAGGGGGGTGTTAAACATGTCACAGCTGATTGTATGATATGCGTTTTGTATATATGTAACTGATGTACGTAATCGCTCTCTTGCATCCCTAGAGGTCTAGAGATACACGTCGCGGGGCGTGAGACCGAGTTGGCCAACTGAGATTATTTGCTTTGCAATAAACCCTAGCTTTGGGAATACAACCTCGTGTCTGGCATATCTATCGTGTGTGGTGACTTGCCTTGTTTCCATAATGCGAGGGACCCCTACGGGCCCCTTTCAATGAGAACAATGGCCCCTGGCCGTGGGATATCTTTTGAAGTGTACATGTTGTTTGGCACCTTGGCCGTTCGCGCACCTGACAGCACCCCATGGCAGCGCACATCTACTGGTGCGAACTGCCTTTGATAGTGGGGGGTGGGATGGATGGGCCGGGAGGCGTGCAGACAAGGCACCGGAACACTGCTAGACATTGTAAAGGTCTGGTTGCAGCTCAGCAAGGGAAAATCCCCTGTACTGACCACTGTCGCTGGGGAAAGTTTGTCTAATGGCACCAACGACACAGGCGGGTATTACTTGTCGAACGCGGTGTCTAAGCCTCCCATGAAGCCCCCATGTGTACGAACGATAGGCCACCAGCCGGTACCACCTATGAAAGAGAAAGATACAATCTGTTTTTAAATGACCAAGATAAGTGTATTAAACCTTAGTTGTCAATGACAGTTCTTGTATGCAATGGCATTTTTGCCAGGACAAATGCTAACTAGATATTGCACAATATTGAACGATTTTTATGCGACTACTACTAGAGAACTAAGAGAGACTAAACGGATATGACAATGATATCTTGAAGTTACGAGAATATAGATGGCCTAACTGAAATCAGAACCAGACTACTTGGATTACGAGGGCGAACTGTTGCGCGAAGTTCGTGAATAAGCACCATCAAAATCCTCAACACGTACCGTGTGAGACAGACTGCCGTGAAGTCTAGCAGCTCGGTAACGCATTGCGGCTGTCGATCGCCTTGCGATATGTAGGACAAGCATCCAGAGTTTTCTCAGCAGCAGCAGTTCTCCACCTTGGTTGGCATTAGCGCGCACCGATTGCAGGTACACCAGGTGGAAACACTGTCCATGCGACTAGGCCCAGGCTCTTCATCTGTGATGCACGTCGGCCCAACTGTTGTCCAAATCCCCATCGTTTACAGAGCTTGCTCTTTCCAGTAATTCCTCCTCGGAATACTCAGGCTCGTACTGGTAGGGCATTATTGTTGCCATTGTGTGGTAAAGAAACGAAAATAATTTATAGCGGTCGTACTGGTATCTGTTCTCAAGGGCTACAAGCAACGAAGGTAGCTGACCGGAGCATAGAAACGAATCACAGAATACTCAAAGAAATACAGCGAGGGGAATGGAAAAGAAAATCTGCTGTTGTGTGTTGTGAAACGCTCTCTTTATACTTGTCGAGGAAGGAGGCTTCCTGCCCTTTCCATGGCGACACGTCATTAGCTGAGGCGCAGAGAATGTTGACATGAGACGTGCTTTGGCGTTGTGAAATGGGCGGTACGCGTCTAGTGATGTCAGGCTCAGGGGCGGGGATATGATTTAGTGCCGCAAACGCAGGTCACCCAGGGTGATGCGGCAATTGATAAGATTATGACAAAATGGCCACGCCCTGCTGCCTGATTTTGCTTGTGTTCAAGAGACGAAAACTCGGGTAAGGTGCATAGGAAATGTTTGTGCGATCGATCGAATTATGGTTAAAAGCACATGGCCGAACCATAGGGACAATAATATTTTCTGACCGAACCATTCCTTTAATAGTACAAGAGAAAGAAAAAGAGAAAGTGCAAGAGAAAGAAGAAGAAAGAGAAAGAAGAAGGTATTTTGACACACGGCAGTGGACCCTTTTACATTTACTTGGACATTGGACATTCTGACAGATTCCTTGGTTCCTTTTTTGAGATAGAGAACCCCCTCTTAGAGTTAGGCAGAGATAGATTTCTTCTTTATTTCTGAACAAAATAAAAGTCTGTGCCAACAATCATGTCACCTGTGTGTCAGTCACCTCCTTCTACCCCCTTACAGTGGAAAAATATCAGAAGAGTTAGAATCACTCTGAAACCTTGCATAGTCATCTCAGTGAGGGGCAAAGATTTAAAGCGAGTGAAGAACACTCCAGGACCCTGCATACTCGTCCCAGTAAGGGGTAAAGATATCAGAAGAGTAAATGTTAATCGAAAATACTGCATACTCTTCCCAGTGAGGGGCAAAGATATAAGAAGAGCGAAGATCACTCCGGGACCCTGCATACTCGTCCCAGTGATCGGAAAGAGAACCAGAAGTGTGTGAGTCATGCTTGGCATATTTGTCCTAGAGAAGTTAAAGAGTGCGGAATATGCAAGAGTCAAACAGAGACTTTATGTACATTTTTGAAGGTGAAGAGAAATAGTCTGAAGAGTGAAGAGAACAGGCCTGGGAGGATCCCTTGAAGGAACTGAAAAAGCTATTAGCCAGAGACTATTTGAGGATTTCTTATTAAAAAGAACTGTGCTAAATAGCATCCCAGGAGAAGGGAGTAATTCTCCTGGTCATTTGTTGTTTTTGTATTAGTCGTAGGGCTAGAGAAACTTAGCTTTTTGGATGGAGGACAGACTTTTTACTTTGGACTTTACGATTTAGGACTAGCACTCTAGTTTGGTTACGTAAGGTAAGGAAACACTTAGCATAAGGAAAGTTCGGCATTTTCTTATTATTTAAATAAAATCATTGTGAACATGGCACACAAGTGTCTGTGGATGCAGTGTATGGCCAGAAGTGGGCAAAAGAGGAAGTACAATATACCGATGAGTCGGTGGAACTATTTCTCCCCAAGCATTGCATCTAATTGTTCCGCGAGCCCTTCTCCCGTTGTGATAGAAACTGCATGGTGCACTGCTGAAATGTAAACTTTTCACCACTGTCCTGTCAATTGTGGGATAGGTTGTCGCTTTTTTTATTTCTAAAAAAAGTAATAAATACCCATTTCTTTTAAACGGTTTGTAATGATTTGGACCTGGGAGTGGGAGACAGCCATGGCTAAAGCATGTTTCTGAGAGGAAGCCTCTCCAATGTTTTATTTCCATGAATGTATACTATAAAAAAAGTTTGGGGTAAAAAATGTAAAAAAAAATAAAGTTTCAAGCTACTTGCTAGTTACAAAAAGTCACTTGCCACCTCAATTCTCCACATACCAATAGCACACCATGTGTTACTCGCCATGAGGCAATTATCACTAGCCGATGGCAAGTGGCAAGTGCAAATGTTCAGGTCTGCAATAAGTTGATCAATTATAGACTACAGTATTTCTTATTAGCTATTGCCACTATGGTACTCCATTTCCAATGTACTTACAATGCATCATTAAACGTTGATAACCACAGAGTCAGTGATTATCGCCACTTGTGCTCTCAGACAAGCAGTGCCTGCTGCGTCGAAAGATAGGATGAGCACAGTCGCTCCCATTGGCATATCTACCACCACTGCATAGCAGAATATGTAATGAAGCCGCAGCACTCGCAGACTGCTACAGCATATGTGAGATCATCAACACATAGCCTCGCATTAGGGGATTTCATACAACCAGTGGTAAAAATGTCAAGTTGCAAGTTACTAGCCAGCCATAAAAATGCAATGTCTGCCTCATTTCTACACATATACACAGCATACAAGTTCTTGCTCACCAAGAGTCAATCATTACTAGCCAATGTCAAGTGGCGAGTGCAAATTGTGCACCCTGCCACAACTCCCATCAACACTAGCCAAGAAATTAAACGGTCAAGGATCATGGGATCAGGAGGGTCACATCTTATAATACTAAGGCGTGTGCGTACTATACAGTAGGTACATCAGGTACAGGCTTGCATTCCAAATCTCCATTAAGTGTGGGACCCCTGAGTGTCATCATTCCAAACTCAAAACCAAAATTCAAACGGGGACATGAAGAACATACTTTTCTGTTTGCAAAATAAGTGTGGACCCATATTGCCTTGTGTCGCAAAAGCCAGAGAAGCTACAAAATAAATCTTAATAATATCAGATTAACACAGATCAGTAGCCCTATTGAAAATAATGATACTGTACACATACCACAGAATAGATCAAAAGTGTGATTTCAAATAATATTGTTTGCAGGTTAAGCTTGGACCCCCACCTTGCCTTTTGTTACAAACGCAACAAAGTAAAACAACATTAAATACAAAAGGCAACAACATTGGCAATCAGAGGCTAATTAGCAGTATTCTGAGAAGAAAGAAAATGGGTATTGGATGTGGAGAGGTGTAGAGACAGGGCTGACAGTGCACACACCTATCCCAAGCTCTGACATTCACTACAGCTCCAATCACACATAAGATTCACTGCATACTGTCTACCTGTGTTTTTGTGCTGTACACTCTCACTGCTTCGCAACCCACATCATGAAGGTGAAGCCAGGACGGACAGCTGGACATCTTCCAAAGCATCATTGTCAAGCTAGAAAGTACTGCCTGCCATGGGCAATGTGCTAATGGAGAGACACATTTTCTACACTGGACACCAACAAGGCCAGATGACTGATGACAAGATGACTGACACATACGTTGCTGCACTTAGAACGACAGCTGCAACATGCAACTTCAGCAGCTTCCAAGAGAGAGCAATATGGGACTAGATCATGGCCCACATGAGTGACCAGATAAGGGACCGAGTGGGGCAAGCTGTGGACACAACTCTGGAACAGGAAGTGACCATGGTGAAAAATGTAGACCCATCCGTGGCCTGGAGGTCTGTCACTGCACGAGAGAAGAGTATGGCGGCAAGTCAATGGGCAATCTTGTAAGTCCATGCAGAGGAGAACCAACTATGGCATTGCACCCATGCAACCACAGATGCGAGCGAAACACATGAAAGACAACAAAATAATGTGCTACTGCTGTAGCAGCAAGTCGCCCACGTCTCCTATGCAGGGAATTGCCTGGCAAGGGGGGAATGATGTTCCACTTGTGGAAGAAACAAGAATTTTGCTTAAGCCTGCTAACAAAACACAGAGCGCCATGTTAAGGCAACACCGTCGCCCTTAACGACGACGTATGTGAACATGACATCTACGAGCTCAAGGATGACCTCTGTGATACCATATTCATGGTTGAAGAGTTGGAAGGGAAAGACCTCTGCAGTCCACAGTGCAAGTCGGAATCGCAGAAATCCAGGTTTTCCAATGGTAGACTGCCCCATCAGTTGCAGAGCGAAGTCTAGAGGACATCTGATCCAAATTCCCATCAGATATACAGATTACCTCTAGAACAGTTATTTCCCACCGTTTTACCCTCTCAGACTTAAACATTGAACATTAGCCTTCAGAATTACCTTTCCCAGTTACAGAGTTTATCCTTAATCATTTGCTGTATTCTTATAGTTATTGTGTATGGTGGATGGGGGGATGTGATGTGAGCCCATTTCTTGCTTTTGTCTCACCGTCTTTACTCTGCACCCCCACAGCCTGGTCCTTCCTCTCCCCAGCCCTGTTAAATTCTGGAGCTGGTGAGGCGTGCAGGTTCTGAGCAAGTCTGTTTCTACAGGTGGAGCTGGTAGAGCGTCGACTTTTGTGCTTTGCTCATAAACCCTTCTTACTTTGCCAGCTTGCACTCCTGTGTGGTTCTTCGCTGAATGCCACCGCCGCTCTAGAGCCACTGAATTCTTCTGTGCCGCTCTGCTCTTTGGCTTCGCTCACAGCTCTTGGGCTTTTCAGCTGTTTTGGTCCTGTTCATCTGCTTCTTCCTTCAGCCATCATGTTCTTCCGCTGCCGATTCATCTGCTACACATGCTCTCATTTCCCCAAGCCTTTTATCTGTGTGGTCATTGTTTTGTAACTCGCTTTGCAATAGTTAAGTTAGTTTGAGCTTTGATTGATTCCTCCCCTTTAGTTTGCCATCTCTCAGCTGTATACTGTGCGGGGACCACCAAGGCCTCAAATGGCCCGGCAACCATTTTTAGGCCAGGCAATATACCTGCCTGCCATATGCAACTCTGCATTTGCTTGGGGTCAGGTCACCGCTCCCTAGCCATGCTGACCTGTTTAACCTTTCAGCTCTTTGAAGTGGTCAGGTAATATGCTTGGGGTATAAAGAAGGTGGAGCTCATGTTTTGCACCTTCGCTGATAAACCCAGGGAAATCGCCCATTGGGGTTTGCATTAGGAAACGAAACATCTCCATCATATTGTATGCATTAAAGCTGCTCCGGAAAGAAGGGCAGTGGTTTAGGGACCCCACAAACATAATTTTGAAAGAGGTCCCCACTGAGCCCCCATGTATCTTCTACAGTGAAGCCACCATTCAGAAAGTAAGGGGTGTGGGGCGTGAAATAGAACCAATGTGAGATGGTTTACATAAAATGAAAAAACATTTTGTGAACATTAGAATTGGCGTCCATTTGTTTACATGACATATCTGTGACAATGATTCAAGCGTGCAACCCTTCCGAGGCATAATGTACACTATCCTGTCTATCACTTTAATGTATGACAACAGCCTAACAGTAAAATGGCTGCAAACCATGAGTCATACATATGCTTTTGGACAGCTTCACCATTTGGGAGGTGGGTGTTGGCTGTCCAAAGACAGCATCCCTGCACATATTCCATCACAGCTGTTTTAGTCACTTGATCATAATTAACGCAACAGGCTCTTAAAGTGTGCAGTTATTGTGCCGAGACGGTGCTTTTGGAGATTGCTGGGACTCCTCCCCGGCTAGCCCTGGTCCCCTCTCTATGGTTAGGCCTCCCACTTAGGCAAAAGCCTTGCTCCCAGCTATCCATGACCTCCTTCCAGTTCTTCTTGGTTCCTCGGGTCTCTCGGATCCTCCCATTTTCTTGTCCCCCTCAGCTGTCTTGGAACACTCGGCTCTCTTAGCTTTTCTAGAGAAAATGTGCAGTGCTAGTATGTGTGTTCCAATAGAGTGTGTGGTATTCTCGCCGATCGACTGCAGGACTGTCACGCATCACCAGCCTCTCAGGGTTTGCAGGACTGTCAAGCTTCACCAGCCTCCCAGGATTTGCAGGCTTGCCAAGCTTCACCAGCCTCTCAGGGTTTGCAGGACTGTCAAGCTTCACCAGCCTCCCAGGATTTGCAGGCTTGCCAAGCTTCATCACCCTCTCAGGGTTTGCAGGACTGTCAAGCTTCACCAACCTCCTAGGATTTGCAGGCTTGCCAAGCTTCAACAGCCTCTCCGGTTTTGCAGGACTGTCACGCATCACCAGCCTCTCAGGGTTTGCAGGACCGTCAAGCTTCACCAGCCCCCAGGATTTGCAGGCTTGCCAAGCTTCAACAGCCTCTCAGGGTTTGCAAGACTGTCAAGATTCACCAGCTTCCCAGGATTTGCAGGCTTGCCAAACTTCATCATCCTCTCAGGGTTTGCAGGACTGTTAGGCTTCACCAGCAGCCTCTCATGATGTGCAGGCCTGTCAGGCTTAACCAGCTACTGTGGGTATGCAGGATTCTCATGTTTCAGCAGCCTCTCAGGGTTTTTCAGGACTGTCAGGCTTCACCAGCCTCTCAGGATGTGCAGGATCATCAGGCTTAAAGGAATAGTGCGCTCAGAAATATTATTGTCTCGAGGGTCCGGGCATGTGTTTTTAAGCATACGTTGATCGATCGTACAAACATCTCCTATGTACCATACCATAGTTTTTCACTTTTGAACACATGCAAAATCAGGCAGCAGGGCGTGGCCATTTTGTGATATTGTTATCCGTTGCCGCATCGCCCAAGCAGGACTGCCCTTGTGGCACAAAATCATATCCCCCGCCCCTGAGCCTGACATCACTAGAGGCGTACCACCCATTTCACAATGCCAAAGCACATCTCGTGTCAACGTTCTCTGCGCTTCAGCGAATGACATGTCGCCATGGAAACGGCAGGTCGCCTCTTTCCTCAATAAGTATAAACAGACCGCTCCACAACAGACATCAGATTTTCTTTTCCATTCCTCTCAATGTCTTTCTTTGAGTATTCTGTGCCTCGTTTCTGTACTGTGGTCAGCTACCTTTGTTGCTTATAGTCCGTGCGAACAGATAACAGTACCATTACTATACATTATTTTCGTTTCCCCCACAATGGCAACAATACAGCCCTACCAGTACGAGCCGAAGTATTCCGAGGCGGAATTACTCGAAAGAGAAAGATGTGGAAATGATGGGGCTTCGGACGACAGTTGGGAGGACGATTCAACAGATCAAGAGCCTGAGCCTAGTCGCATGGACGGCATTTCCACCTAGTGCACCTGCACTCGGTGCGCGCTAATGCCAACCGAGGTGGAGAACTGCTGCTGCCGAGAAAACTCTGGATGCTTGTCCTACATATCTCAACTCAAGAAACGGCCGCTATGCGTTACCGAGCTGCCAGACTTCAGGGCAGCCTGCCTCACATGGTCCGTGTTGAGGATTATGATGGTGCTTATGCACGAACTTCGTGCAACAGTTCACCCTCAGAATCCAAGTAACGAGTAAGTGTACTCTAGATTTGATGTCACTCTGACCACTGAGGCCACTAACACTTCTTGTTTGTCTCCTATATTGTCGTAACTTCAATATATCATTGTCAAGCCAATTTAGTCTTGCAATTCTCTAGTAATAGTTGTATAATAGTCGTTCAATATTGCACAGTGTCTAGGTAGCATTTGTACTGGCAACAATGCCATTGGATACAAGAATTGTCATTGGAAACTAAGGTTTAATACACTCATCTTGGTCATTTAAAAACAGTTTGTATCTTTCTCTTTCACAGGTGGTACAGGCTGGTGGCCTATCGTTCTTTTACATGGTGGCTTCATGAGGGGCTTGGACACCGCGTTCGATGAGTAATACCCGCCTGTGTCGTTGGTGCCATTGGAGACACATTCTCCAGTGACAGAGGTCAATACAGAGGATTTTCCCTCACTGTGCTGCAACCTGAACTTTACAATGTGTAGTACATTTGTGCCATAAAATTAAGAACCAAAATAAAGTACAACAGAACTTTTATCAATGGTTGTTTCAGTTTTTCAGTTTTTCAAGTGTGTCTCCATTCAGCAGTGTCCCGGGCCTTGTCTTCCCAGCTCAGGCCCATCCATCCCCCCTCCATTATCAAAGACAGTTGGCACCATTGGATGTGCGCTGCCAAGGGGTGCTGTCAGGAGCGGGAACGGCCAAGGTGCCAAACACCATGTACACTTCAAAGGTATATTCCGCACATGGGACATTGTGCACATGGCCTACCCAGACCCAGTGTCTCCAGGCAGGCTCCCTGAAGCAGGCCGCGCCCCTGCAATCCACATAAGTGTGTCTCCATTCAGCAGTGTTCCGGGCCTTGTCTGCACGCCTCAGGCCCATCCATCCTCCCCTCCATTATCAAAGCCAGTTAGCACCAGTGGATGTGCGCTGCCAAGGGGTGCTGTCAGGGGCGGGAACGGCCAAGGTGCCAAACACCATGTAAACTTCAAAGGTATCTTACGCCCAGGGGCCATTGTACACATGCCCTCCACAGACCCCATGTCTCCAGGCAGGATCCCCTGAAGCAGGCCGCGCCGCTGCAATTCACATAAGACCATGACATATACACGTCACTCATTCAGATACACACCCTCTTTTCTAATTCTTTATAAACCACTTGATATTCATCATGAGAAAATCTTTGAGCACTGCAAGTCAACTCGTGAGTGTGCTACCTGAGAACGTCTGTGACCACTGCGAGTCAGCTCATCGTCGTGCTACCTCTGAACATCTCCCTGTTCTCCTGCCACTAACTACCCTGCTTGCTGAATCTAACTGTTTGTTGGTCAAGGTAAGGGCATGTCACCTAATCATATCGCTTTGATCTCTAAATTTCGATATATTTCGAACTAACGTACCCAGTAGTGTTATGTTCATTCGTCTCATTGCCATTGACTTGAGTTTAATTTGTTATCGATATAACAATTGTCATCAGTGTCATTTGTCATCGAATTGCATCCTTCGCGGACCGTGTCTATAATATAAGCATGTTTCCTTTTGATGCACGATAGTACATTCAAGGGACGAGTAACATGTTCTGATTTTCGTCACATCAATGAATTGTTAACGAAAGTTATCCTATAACACAGCTAGACTGCTTTTGCGGTGGTGACCAAAACATACTTGGCTTAGAAGAATGTATGGTATAATTCCTTCTTTCTCACGATTTAATGCAAAGTAATTTTTGAATAATGTTGACCTTTTTTTTGAAGAATTTGCAACAATGCCTGCATGTGCAGTTTTTGGTTGCCCTTCTAAGACCCATGAGAAATCTGAAGGCATTACAAAGCATGTATTCCCAAAGACTATAGATCGAACAAGAGAATGGGTCAGAAATTTGGGATATGTGCCGGAAGAGCTTGAAAGTAGAGTCAAACAAGTCTTGCAGGACAAGAGGGGTGATCGATACTGCATCTGCAGCCTGTACCTTACCCCGAATATGTACGATCCATCCATGTACACAAAGAAGAATCAACTCAGAACGACTCGTAAATTGCTCCCAAATGCAATTCCGACTCTATTCGTTCACATGCCGCCTAAGGTGAGTCACGGTTCCGGAATAAGCTGTAGCCCTTGGGGTAGTGAACAGGTAACTAAATGGATGTATTGGTGTTTTAGGTGTAAATGTCCCTTATAATACTTTTCATATTTACAAGATTGTATTGCTTTTTAAATAAAGACCATTTTGCTAAACATCTGTCTTTGGTTTTAGAAGCCTCATAGAAAATTGATTTATGGGCACAGATAACTATGCTATAGTGTCCTTTGAAATAAGCGTAATGTTTTCGTAATCTGTCTCCTTACATGCCAATTTTTAAGATTAGCATTTCTAAATCAACTAATATTTTCCCTTTACAACTCCATGAATATGCACTGAATATGAAGGAGCAAGATTCAGCATCCATGTCTTGCCTGGAGTCAACAACCACTTCGAGCGCGTATCAGGTAGTCTTACTTAGCTATTCAGTTCCGGAATTGTTTTATGCATGGAATTTGAAATAATCTGATCATATTTAAGTATCATGTCATTCGTTTACACAATGTTTAATTCGTGGTTTGCTATTCATATGTACCAATGTCTCCGTCACAATGTGTGTGTTCAATTTCAATGTTTTCATCCATACTAATTCAAGTACTGTGTTTCAGGGAGATGCTGAAGCTTCAACTACAATTACATCATCCCTTGTAGTTGATCCAGACGTATGCGTACTGGCAGTTCCCTCGAATGAAAGAAAGTCGGTCCTAGATCTGATACTATTAGACATTGACAATATTAGAAACCAGCAGTTTTTGCAAATTGCTTGCGTGCAACATTTCGAACAATTTGAGATAATCTGATCATATTTACATATCGTGTCATTCGTTTAACAATGTTTCATTCCTGGTTTGCTATTGATATGCACCAATGTCTGCGTCACAATGTGTGTGTTCAATTTCTATGTTTTCATCCATACTAATACAAGTACTGTGTTTCAGGGAGACGCTGAAGCTTCGACTACAATTACATCATCACTTTTAGTTGATCCAGAGCCAGATGTATGCGTACTGACAGTTCACTCGAATGAGATAATCTCATCATATTTACACATTGTGTCATTCCTTTACACAATGTTTCATTTGTTATTTTTATAGATATGTACCATTGTCTCTGTTACATTGTGTGTGTTAAATTTCAAATTGTTTCATCCATACTAATACAAGTACTGTGTTACAGGTAGATGCTGAAGCTTTGACTACAATTACATCATCCCTTGTAGTTGATCCAGAGCCAGAGGTATGCGTACTGACAGTTCCCTCACATGAAAGAAAGTCGGTCCTAGGTCTGATACAATATCCGGATATAGAAGAGAAGGCACGTGGATCCGAGTCGGTGGACCAGCTTGCTGTTGCTTACGTTACAGTAAAGAAGTTTTCAAAGAAAAGGAATTAAGATAAGGTAATTTATAAACAATTTCAATTTTTAAAGTGTTTTTTGCTGGGGTCTTCATAATATGTTTTTTTTTAATGTAAATTGTCCAATACTGTATGTTGGATTTACATTGAACATCTTTTTCCAACCTGTCTTCTAGTTGCCCTGTGGTGTACGGACTATGCAGACACAGACAGCGACACAAATGAGAGATGCTGCTTGCCAAACTGATTACACCATGGAGCAACTATTAATTGAGGCGCAGAATGTTCAGACCCGAGATGCATTTGCCCAATGGCCAGAAAATTAATTTAATGTGACCGGCGAAGCCAGCAAAGTTGTTTTGGGCCATTGCTACAATGTGACTGGTGAAGATGAAACTGAATGTATTGAAGATGCTTTTGAATTAGTCGCAGACCACTTGAAACGATCGAGCCCCGCCAAAAAAGTGCCACCCAAAAATCAATCAACATTGATGATTTCTCTGATTCACGTTCAAGTAACAGACGCTGCAATAACAGAGACTGAAGCATCAATACAATTGACCGAGGAACTAGAGAAAGATCTCGACTACAGTATGTCCAGTTTGGCTAATATGTCAATCACAGTTCAGTCAGAAAGAACATTAATGCAGGATGACAGTCTACTAAAGGAGGCCAAATACATAGTATTCGACAGCAGCTTGATGGAGATTATAAAGATGCTGAAATGTGTGCATTCAGTGAGAGGGGAAATATGTGGGAAGCCATTGGTGAATGTGACTCGTGTATCACAAGGCAGTAACCTCAAAATACATGCCACCTGTGAAATGTTTCATGAAAAATTGGCATGGTCCGCTCAACCAATGCTGGGGAAAGTGCCAACTGGCAATCTACTGTGTGCAGCAACTTTACTTTTCAGTGGCTCTAGTTTCATTAAGTTGTCCACTTTCTGTCAATTTGTGGGACTCCATTTCATTTCTAAAACGCAGTACTACAAATATCAACGTCAATATCTATTCTCTGCCATTAGTGAAGCTTGGAAAATTGAACAATTGTCTATTCAAAGTACATTCTCCGAAAAACGGTTCATGCTAGCTGGCGATGGACAGTGTGACAGCCCTGGATATTCAGCAAAGTACTGCACATACCACTTTCAGGACATGGAAAGTAAAACAATTGTGAGTTTGGTGGTCGTGCAGGTGTCCGAATGTAAATCCTCAGTGGCCATGGAGAAAATTGTTTTTTATAAAATCACTGGAAGATCTACAATCGAGGGGAATGCAAATCGACCTCATAGCCACGGATAGATACGTCTCAATAGCCAAGACAATGAGAGAGCAGTTTCCAAATATTCGCCATCATTTGATGGATGGCACGTTGCCAAATCCATAAATAAAATAATCTCAGCTGCAGAAGAAAAAAAAAAGTTCTGAAAGTTTTTCACAGTGGTCCCAGTCTTTCAGCAACCATCTTTGGTGTAGCTCCAAAACTTGTAATGGGTCTGTGGAAATTCTACTAGAAAAATGGCGGCCACTGATGCACCACTGTTCCAACGTTCACTCTTGGACAGAAAACCAACATTTTCACCAATGTGAACATGGCCCTTTGTCGCCGGTGCAGGAACGGAAGAAGTAGTGGTTGATTCCATCTTCACCTCCACACAAAGCCCTTGAGAAGATTGTGTTTGATAAAACGATATCAAGAGATCTGAAGGGACTCGCAGCATTCTGTCACACAGGAGATTTGGAGGTATTCCACAATATGTGCCTAAAGTAAAGGCCAATGAGATTGCATTTCGGCATTCAAGGGATGAAATATAGGACATTACTAGCTGTATTAGCGCATGACGAGAATGTAGGCCGTGAACAATCGAGGACTGCGGGAAACCTTGGGATGCTTTGCTACATTATGGCCTTTACAAAAAGAAGCAAAAAATGGGTGGTCAAGCCAGTATATGAGGAAATGGAATTTAATTTTGTGAAATAGCTTATAATTAATGTTTTGGAGATGAATATTCATGGAATTGAGTGCGATTTTGATCCGAGTACACATACATTGCCACAAAACATTGCCAACGTGCCCTGTCCACCTAAAGCAGAGCTCGTGGAACAGTTCAAATCCAGGTACAAATTATTACCATCTGTTTATTTGACCAACAATGTTTTTATGAAGTGTCCAAATAAAGCATCCAATTCGTCTTTCCAAATGTATCCTCTTTGTTAATTTATTTTTTCAACTAGTGCAGTTTTTACGATTGCCTTACAATGTAACGCTGTGCTTTCACAGTTTACAGTTTCGTTGAGCTACTGTGGGACCTTCACTGATCGTGGGAGGGCCAGATGGATAATAGTGTGAAGGAAACTTTTGGGTTCGGCAGTTGCCTTACCATGCAGTTGCCCAAATATCTGAATAACTGTTCGTCCCACAAAAAGGATGAGACCTAGGCTACATAAGATACTCGGCATGCAAGAAGTACTGACTGTGAACAAAACAGCACATCAAAGTGCGTTGTTGTTGAGAAATAGAAGCACTCTGACCAATATATTCATGGGGGCACGTGTTGGGGGTTGTTTCTAATGTAAGGAAGGGGTGGGTCGGTTGAGCCCCCGGCCAACATACATTATACATGAAAGTGACATCCTGATCTTGCACTCTTGGTGGGCGCCTCCTTTGCCAATCTACTGCCATGGGGAAGGAGGCCGTGACATAAGTAGAGGTGGGGCTATTGCTAGACACACTTTGACCCTATTTTGTGTATCCTCGACTCAAATTTTGGAGTAGGGCGCATTCTGTCATTGCGAAGTTTCCCCTACCCCTCAACAGCGCCACGAACAACGAGCTATGACAGCCTGCACATTTTTCCTCCTGTGCCCGTGCTTCACAATTCTAGTGCTCATGGATGCGGTGAGACAAGATGTTGCAAACTAAGAATGTATCTTCATTAGGAGTGAAGGTCAATGTTTGCTTGCGAGCCGAGGAACCCACTCATCGCACACCACAGTATAAGGTTCAATTGTTTTTTGACCTTGAGAGAAAGGGACCATTCCGAAAGGAATTGAATTAAAGGAGGGGTGTAATAACGTAAGATATGGTAAGGTTCTCCATTACAAAACTGGACTAAGGAACATGTAAGTTCAGTTCATAAAAAATCGTTGATCCGAACAGAGTCTGCGTTACGGTCTGCGTTACGCCAAGAGAATGGAAGTGCCGAATATAATGTAAGTTTGACTTTCGACGATTTTATGCCCGAACGAGTGAACTTATCATTAGCTGACCATTATTGCTGGGTTACATTGTACTTGTTTGTTCTGTGTGGTATATTGCAATGAAACGCAAGTACAACCTTTGTGTGTACTGGTCTTTCTAACGTGCACATGGGCAGTCCAGCATCGAGATACATGTAGACCACCACTCGGTTCCCCCAGGTTTAAGGCTAATATTTCATTAAAATGCCATCTATGTGCACCTCGAATTGTAGCATCAGCTTCCGCATCCCGTTTAGAGCTGAAGCTACTCCATAGCACTATCCTCTGAAGCAAATTGTGGATTACTTTCCACGTTGTTTTCTCTCTGTTCACATTGTTTCACGTCTGTGCTAATCGTTAGTTTTAACATGATGGCGAATTAATAAGTAAAATTAAATTGTAATAAAGATCAGCTACTGAGACACATTTCTATTATGTTTTCCCAACAGCTACATCCTGCCATTCTGCAATTGTCATCGATTCCAGATACCAACTGATGGGTTTTTCAACCGTCAGCTGCAGATTCAGCTGCAGATACATGTCAATAACTGGATATATTTGACTCTTCTTTGGGACGATCGCCAAGGGCCGATATGCCCTTACGTGGTACCAGCCATTAGGAGCAACATAACATCCTTTACAGTGGTCTAGCGCCAAGTTGATGCACAAGCCTTGCAATTCACTGTGCAACCAAAGCGCTTCTTTTACCCAAAACGAACACCTTTTGTACCCAAAAGGAACACCGCGTGACTCACGATAAACATTTGCGGATCGAGAACAAAGAAAAAAAAATTCCAATTTGATTGAATATGGCAATCGCCGGATGTTCTCGCAGCGTTTATTGTGAAATAAAAGTACTTTACAAATTGTACAGTCTTGCTGTTTCCTTTTAAAATACAGTTTAATATTCCAAATTGTGACGCGCACTGTTGTGAGATGATGTGTGTTGATTTCCGGGTTCTGCGTCACGTCACGTAGGTGATGACTGGGTGCGTTTGGCTACGCTGCCCAGTAATGTCAAGAAGAAAGGCTGTGAATACCACTAGGTTTGGTGATGTCAGGCTCGGGGGCGGGGGATATGATTTAGTGCCGCCAGTGCAGTCCTGCTTGGGCGATGCGGCAACGGATAAGAATATCACAAAATGGCCACGCCCTGCTGCCTGATTTCGCATGTGTTCAAAAGTCAAAAACTATGGTAAGGTACATAGGAAATGTTTGTACGATCGATCAACGGATGCTTAAAAACACATGCCTGAACCCTCGGGACAATAATATTTCTGAGCGCACTATTCCTTTAAGCAGCCACTGTGGGTATGCAAGATTCTCATGCTTCACCAGTCTCTCAGGGTTTGCAGGTCTGTCAGGCTTCACCAGCCTCTCAGGGTTTGCAGGACTGTCAGGCTTCACCAGCCTGGGGTGTACTGGGAACCAAAAGAGGCCATGGAAATGATTTTCAAAGTGACCCCATATTACGCATTTTCAGCAAGCCCAAGCCTTTTCCTAAGGAAATAAAATAGGTTACCACACAAAAGAGGCCCAGGGTACAGAGGCCTACCAGGAAATCTTCAGAGTTCTTGATAGGCCAGTCCACCCCTGCACAGCCTCTCATGGTTTGCAGGATTCTCAAGCATTACCAGCCTCTCAGGGTTTGCAGGACTGTCAGGCTTCACCAGCCTCTCGGGGTTTGCAGGACTGACCAGCCTCTCATGGTTTGCAGGATTCTTATGCTTCACCAGCCTCTCAGGGTTCGAAGGATTGTCAAGCTTCACCAGCCTCTCAGTGTTTGTAGGCTTCAACAGCCTCTCCCAAGCACATCACATCTCCTGCTTCTCCCTGCATCTCACAGGCAGATGCTTTCATTCCTCCTTTGTTTCCTCTCAGGAGGGTCTCTCCTGCCTCATTGGCTCCTGGTATTGTCTTTCGTCTTTGTGTTGTTAAGGAAGTTTCCTTTCCTCCCCTGTTCCCCTGAGCTTTCAGTCTTGGATGCAGATTACTTAAACCTCAGCCCCCTTTTTGGAACCTCACATTGTTTGTTAGACCATGAGGCTTTCTGTGCCTGTTGTTCTCTGCTCCCAGATACAACTGTGGAAGGTATCCGCTGGCTGTGAGGACACTCTGGTGTAAGTTTGACTAGCCCAAAAGGGTCTGGGAACTGTGTGATCAGTTGGGTTTAGGGGATACAAGTTAGCTGTCTAAGTAACGTGTGGCAGAATTGCAGCTGTGTAGTCTGAGAAAGTGGGTGGGGATAATACCATTTGGTAGTCTGGTCTGAGTAATGGGAAGGGGTGGGGGCTTTTCAGCCGAGTCGTCTGTTTTGTGAGGACAAATGCAGCTTGGGAGGCTAGTCTGAGAAAAAGGAGGGGGATACTGTTTGTTAGCCTGGTCTGAGTGATGGGAGCCAGGCTGCAGCTTGGAAGTCTGCTCAAAATATCCGGGTTAGTGGGGGGAGATGTCGTTGGTTGTCTGGTCTGAAAAATGGGGATGGGCGAAACTAGCCACTTAGTCTGAGCAATGAAATACAGAATTGTTGATTGGCAGTCTTGTCTGGAAAAAAATGGGGGGTGTTGGGGATGTCCTTTTATAGACTGGCCCGAGCAATGGGGGCCAACGTAGCAGTGTGACAGTCGGGTCTGAGCTGTTTGTGGGGCAGGGGTGGAATTGTATCTGCAGTTTGTTCTGGATAAAGGTGGGGGAATGCTGCTTTATAGTCTTGTCTGCGTGGAGGGTTGAAAAATATGGCAGTTGGAAAGTCATAAAAGGGTGGTTTAGCAGTTTGTTGTGGACTGTTTAGTATGGGCAAGCTAAACTTGGCTTGCCCAGGCAATTTGCCACAGCACTCACTACATCGTGACCTTATCCTGAAATGTGTTGTTTGGGCTGCTTTGCGCTCATTGTTTCTACCTGCAATTCTTACATTTTCCTTCTCACCATCTTTGAAATAGACAAGCTCTACCATCAGTGCCGTGTTTGCAGTACAGATGACCCCGGCAGGGGTTTCTGTGGTCCGTTATGAATCACACTTTTTGGACGAACATAAAGACCTGGAACCGTACCCCAGTGTTGGCCCTTTTATAATTCGTATGGTTCTCTCGCCCTCTCGCCTTTGGCAATTCACGAGACTCTCGGCCTCTAGCCACATAACTGACTCCAGAGTCATTATTTGTTGTTATTTTTCTGTGACTGTAAACCAAGTGTAAGAATATGTGCATCTTTTACATATTTTACTTATAAAAACTGTGAATACCATAATTATGTATAAGTCTCCTCTCCATCTTTACTATTTGTGTTGACTTGGTCATGCTACGCCAGTGACGATGGGACGTAACGCCATTGCGGGGAATAAATGGGGCAGTCCTGTGAATGCGATACAGTGCACAGGCAGAGCTCAGACGGAATACACATGTACGGTACCCGGGGGCTACCGTAGCGCAAGGCTACGAGGCTTCATAACAACGGATCCGCTTGTTGAATCAGCTGTGCTAACGCTAGAAAGTGGAATGCTCACTTCCCTCGACAACTGAGCAGGCATACGAGGGGAGGTGAGACAGGCCCTGTAATGCCGTGTGGAAGGAGGTTGCAGCTTCGCAGTAAGGGAAGTGCACGTGCGCCTCCAGGGCAATTTTTGGAGCACCTGTGGATGCGTTTTCTTCAAAAAAGAAAAAAAAGACAATGTTATTTTCTATTTTCTCCTAGAGCAAGAGGAGATTTGAGAGTTTTATTTTCCTCATCCTTAATTTTTCACTGGAGCTGTTCCTGTGCACGTCTTGTTCGACGGTGTTGCAATCTCCGGTGAGAGAGGGTGCCTGTGCGCACAGCGTGATGCTACCGTGGGCAGTGCTGCGTCAGAATGCAGGAAGGCCAGGCGGCAGCCGCACCTCGGCAGTGGCCCATGTGCGTTGCCATCAAGGGGCACTGGCTCCTATGCCAGAATTTGACATTTTAGAGGCGCCGACGGCGCTATGCCCCAGATGGAACATGTGGCTTAAGTGCCTGGAGATTTACTTCTCGGCGGTTGGGGAGGTGAACGACCAGGCAAATAAGTGAACACTTCTGTACGCGGCAGGGCCAGCTGTGGTGAAGCTGTTTGAGACCTTGACACTGGTGGTTGGCTCATATGATGCAAGGAACTCTCTGAGGAACAATTTCATCCTGTTGGTGAATCTAGATTACAAGAGTTTTGTTATGTGTGCGGCAAAGCAGAGGGACGACGAGTCGCTATTCATTCCATGGCAGGCTGAGGCAGCTAGCAACCATGTGGGCCAGTGAGGAGGAGATGGTGTGTAACCAACTGATCCAGGGATGTACCTCAAGGAAGCGGAGGAGACAAATCCTGAGGGAGCCGTGACTCACTGTGGTGAGAATCCTTGAAATGGGACGGTCCTATGAGCTAGCAAACACAAGAGCCTCCAGGATGGACGAAGCCATGAAGATGGTTAAGCTGGAAGATGTCTCTTCGATAGGGCGCCAGCAAGGTGCCAGGGGTGGTGCGCGAGGCATGGGCCCCACGAGGGACAGAAGGCCAGAAACACTGGCTCAGTGCACGCTGTGCAGTTACGACATCCTGCTCGCGACCGAGTGCCCTCCCAAAGGGTGTGAGGGTGTGAGTGTGTGGGTCAGTGGACCACTTAGCGCGCAGGTATAAGGCCCTGGGGCTGGTCTTCACACCACGAGGCCCTGCCAAAGTGGGCACGCATGCTCAGAGAAGATTCCTGAGGCTTGCTCAGGTGGATCAGGATGAGGCAGCCGAGACGTGTGGTGTCAGTGGATGGGTGTGAGATCCCCGTTTTGATAGACACCAGTGCCTCTATGAGCGTAATGGCTGTGGAACACTACGAGGGGCTGCCAGGCCCTCTGCCCCTAGCACGGTCGAAGGTGAGGATTTTCCCTTTTGGTGGCAAACAACTGCTCCCGCTCAAGAGGGCCTTCATCTCGTGAGTGGGGCATGGACAGAACACCATCAAAGTGAGATTCTTTGTCACCGATGTCAGCAAGGACACCCTGTTTAGCTGTGGAGCAGCGGAAGCCCTAAAGTTTGTCAGCTTCACATAAAGGGTCTATGTGGAGGACATCCACGAGATACTGCAGAAGTTTGAAGAGGTGTTTGTCTGTGTGGGTAAACTGAACGGCGATCCTGTTAAGCTACATATTGATGAATCCATCCACCCATGGCACTCAATCACAGGAGGGTCCCATTTCATCTTAAGGATCAGGTGGATAAGGAGATAGAATGCCTAGTGGAAATTGATTTCATCGAGACTGTGGCGGGGCCAGCCCTGTGGATGTCACCAATTGTGGTGGCCCGGAAGCCGAAGCAGGCGGATGTTAAGATGTATTTCTGAACTCTGACCTGGTGGGCAGAGGTTCAGAAGGCCATCCTAGTTTCTTGGAACAGGGTAACCTTCTGGACAAGCCAGACCAATCAAGGTAGCTTGGCGGCGGTCAAGACTAGGTCTCAGGAGGGGTGAGGGTGACTGCAAGACCTCAATGAGCACACAGAGTAAAGGACACTTACAAATCACTCCCAGTCAGGTGTAGATATATTAAAAAAGCAAATACATTTATTTCAAGGCCTTTGAATTTCAACACACAAATCAAATAACAGTAATACTAGTAAGCCAACACAATATACAAGACCAATGGGGTCTAAAGGGCGAATGCATGAAATGAGTTCACAACCAAAAAGAGGGAGGAAACAGGCAGTGTAAATAGTCTTTAGTCCCTTCTGCATCCAACAGACTCCTAACTAAGAGGCAGTCGAATCCCTAAGAAGAGTGGAGCCTATTGCTCAAATGTACTTGCACTGCTGGCGCACATGGTAGTTCAAATGGGCAAAACGGGGTCTCTTCAGGGGTCTGTAGCAGCTCCGGAAGGTGGGTGAGGTGATGAAGAATCGGTTCCCACTATTCGAGGAGGGCCTCCACTTGAGGGCAGAGTCAATTCCAAGAGTTGGGAATAGTTTGCTAGTTCGCACTTGCAGTGGAAAGGAGAGGGGCCCTCAGGCCACTTGTGTGTAAAAATGGATGGAGGCGCTAGGGGCCACCGGTTAGGGTTGCAATTACTCACTGACCCCCGGCGCACTCCGGACCAAACTTCAGCAGTCGAGTCCACTTCGGGTTGCAGGTTCGAGTGCAGCAAATTTGGCGGCTCTGCAGCTTTCAGCAACGAAGATACAGCGATGATACCCAAATGGGACAGTGGCGATTTCTCCGCTACTGGTGGATGGATCAGGCCAGTTTCACTGCAGCAGGCTTCATGGACTAGAGGTTCACAAATGCAGAGCACCTGCAAAGTTCGTCACCACGGCTGGGCGACACGGTAACCGCGTATACTTTGGTTCGGGTGCACTCACTTCACTTCATACCTAGGAATGCCAAGTGTACGAAATTCAGTGTGAGAGTGCCGTGAACACAGAGCTAGCGACGTACCAAGTTTCGAAAGTCCTCCTTGAAACGGTGGAAGTATCAGGGCAAAGAGTCTGCGTAAGCTGGTCAGCCGACTCGTTGGCCCAGAGACACTTCCGAGAGAGCTTACTTGCAGGGTTGGATGAAGGTGCCGAGAAAAGTTGGTCCCACTATTCCAATGGGTCGAAGCATCTTTGCAGACCTTCTTGGACGACCAGATGCAGAGGGGTCCCAAGGGACAACAGCGGGCTCAGGGTGCCAAACCTTCCAGCGGGTCACCAGTGCTTCCTCGACTCAGCTTCTTAGTTTCAGGATACTTTGATCCTATCCTTCGTTCACTTAGAACTCCAGAGATCTAGATGGTATGGGTGTTTGGGGCCTTCTCTTATCCAGAATCTCCTTCGCACCAAAATGAAGAGGACCCAATGGGAGATCTGCTCACTTACAGGCATCCCATACGTGGACCAATCACGGACCACGGTGGTCCCAGGAATTCACAGCACTCCAGACTCTCTGACACCCAGGATGTGTATTGGAAGCAGACATTCCAGCCCACATCCTGGAGGCACACACGCAAGGCATGCAGAAGCCCGCGAAAGCTTGGCGCTTTGCGGGGAAATGCATGCCCAAATAAGGACTGACCCGGGTCGGCTCGACCTGGGGAAGGTGAAAGGGCAAAATGGCCAAAGGACAGGACAAAGAACCTTGTGGCAAGGCCATTTTGGAGCCAGCCCACCTAACTGTGCCAAACGCGGTAATCACGGTTTACCTGGCAAGAAAGGGTTAAAAATATGCAAAATGATAAACTGCCACCAGCCCTGTCCAAGGCACATCTGCACTTCTCCTAAAAAATCCTTTGAGAGTATCTAGGGCCTTTGGAAATGACTAACAGACCCAAGTGCACTGTACTGGAAGGTACATTGTGCACTTGTTACATGTTTCAGAAAGGTAGCAACATTGGAAAAGACAAAGGGAAACAAAGTCTCCCAGTACTGACTGTTTTAAGGGCATGTCAGTTTCCCCATAAAAAGTGAGCGAAAAGCCCACCGGAGTGCAGCAGAAGGCTGGGTTCCTCTGGTAAAGCCAGACTACAGTGTTTAACATCACAAAACGTTGGGGGGTCCACAACTGGAGCGAGAATTACACATAAATGGGAATCTTTCCTAACACTCGCCCCTCTCAGACCAAGGACAGGGGGAATTAATCCACCCCTGGATGAGTCTCATGTTCAGGTCGGTTAAACATTCTGGACAACCCATCAGCATTGCTATGTTGGACACCTGGCCTATGCTCAATAGTGAAGTCGAAGCCTTGCAGACTTATGGACCACCTGAGCAACTTTGGATTCTCTCCCTTCATGTTCATTAGCCACTTTAAGGGCTTATGGTCAGTCTTCACAGTGAAGTGGGTCCCATAGAGGTAGGGCCTCAGCTTCCTTAGGGCCCACACAACAGAGAAACATTCTTTCTCTACTGTGGACCTACTGAGCTCTCTGTCCTTAAGCTGGTGACTAATGCAGCCAATAGGATGTTCCTTACCTTCTCATCTACTCGTGATAGTACAGCTCCTATGCCAGTGTCAGAGGCATCTGTCTGCACAATACAATATCTTTGCTAATCAGGGGCCCTGAAAACAGGGGCCTGGCACAAGGAGTCTTAAGCCATTGAAGGCCTTCCCACACTCTTCAGACCAAGTTAACTTCTTGGGTTTTTTAGGAGTTGTGGGAGCAGCCAGAGGGGCAGTTATGGTGCCATAGTCTACCATGAAATTCCTGTAGTACCCAGTGAGTCCTAAAAAGGCTCTCACTTTGGTTTGAGTAGTGGGGGTAGGCCAGTATTGTACTGCTTGTACTTTACTGGGTAGAGACTGTATCCTCCCTTCACCTACTTCATGTCCAAGGTAGACCCCTGATCCTTGTCCAATCTGGCACTTACTGGCCTTGATGGTCAAGTGGGCCTTCTGAAGAGCCTGAAACACAATCTTGAGGTGCTTCACATGCTCCTCCCAGGTGGCACTGAAAACTGTTATATCATTCAGATATGCTAGACAGAATTCATTCAACCCATTAAGGACATGATTTGCAAGCCTCTGGAAAGTGGCAGGGGCATTCTTCACCCCAAAAGGCATTACCCTGAAATGGTAAAGACCCTCTGGTGTTGAGAAAGCTGTCTTCTCCTTTGCATGTTCTGCGAGAGCTATTTGCTATTAGCCTGCAGTGAGGTCAAATGTGCTGAGGTATTTGGAGGCACCCAAAGTATCCACCAGCTCATCTGTTCTATGCAAGGGGTGTGCATCTGTCTTGGTGACAACATTCAGAGCCCTGTAATCCACACAGAACCTCAACTCAGATGTACCTGCATTTGGAACCAAAACCACAGGGCTGGACCAAGGACTACTAGAGGGTTCAATCACCCCAAGATCAAACATTTTGTTGACCTCTTTCTTAATGTAAGACCTTAATTTGTCTGACATCCTGTATCCCCTTCCTTTGGTAGGCACACTGTCTCCTTTGTCAATGTCATGTTTGCACCAAGGTGTCAAACCAGGAGAGTGTGAAAACAAGGGGGAAAATTGCCTCAGCAAACTTTTCACCTCTGCTTGTTGATCAGCAGTCAGGTGAGGAGCCACTTGGACACCCTCAATGGAGCTGTCTGAAGGACTTCCCTGGAACAGGTCAGGGAGAGGTTCTGACTTATCTTCCTCAACAGGTGTGAAATTGATGAGGGAAGCCTTCTGGTCATACCAATGTTTCACCAGTGCTTGCCCTGCCTTCAGTGTCTCACTAGCTAGACCCATCAGGTGTACCATCCTTTTTCTGAGCCCTAGCACATAGTCTCCTACATTGGTAGTTATGGGAGGAGTGGACATCTCCCATCCCTCCTTGACTATGGCTAAGGGTCCCCTCACAGGGTGACCAAACAGAAGCTCGAAGGGGCTGAAGCCAACACCCTCCTGTGGCACCTTTAGTGAGCATGGTAACAGAAGATCCCATTTTCTTCTGCGAGGTTCTTCCAAAGCCCCAATCATGCTTTAAGATACTGGTAAAACTTTCAACTAGATCATTGGTTTGTGGGTGATATGCAGATGAAAACGTATAGGTGACACCACATTGCTTACACATGGCCTGCATATACTTTGACATAAAGTTGCTGCCCCCATCAGACACAACTTCTTTAGGGAAGCCAACCCTAGTAAATATGGCAAGTAAAGCTTTTGCAACTGACTTGGCAGCCACCGTCTTTAATGGGATGGCCTCAGGATACCTGTTAGCATGGTCGACCAGTACCAGGATAAACCTATTACCTGAGGATGTTTGGGGGTCAAGGGGACCAACAATGTCAATCCCTTCCCTTTCAAATGGTACCCCAACTGGGAGTGGCACCAATGGAGCTTGGATTGTTGTGCCACTCTTACCAGATAACTGGCAGGTGGCACAACTCCTGCAGTGACTTTCTACTTGCACCCCCATCTTGGGCCAGTAAAAATGCATGGATAACCGTTGCTTGGTTCTCTTGATACCAAGGTGACCAGCAAGGGGCACTTCATGCGCCAGCTGCAGGAGGAAGGGTCTTACAGCAAAGGGAACCACCAACCTCCTATGGTCTCCTTCTGTAGACTCTGCAGGCTCGCTGTAGAGGAGCCCACCTTCCCAATAAATTCTATGCTTCCCATGAGGTTCACCCTCAAGCTGGGAGCAGGCCTGTCTCCTTAGGCCTTCCAGAGATGGGCACTCACGTTGGCCCTTACTGAATTCATCCTGTTAGGACCCCCTTCTACTAATAAGTCTTTTAGTTCAGGATGGTCATTTGGATCAAATACTTCAGGTAACACCTCTACCTCGTCAGGTCCTGGTGTGTGGCCAACTACCTCCACCTCAGTGGTAGCTAAGTTAGGGGGAATGTTTTCTTCCCCTCTTTTGTCTTTCTTGACACCTTTAGCCTTGGGTTTCCGCTTTGGCTTGGGCATGGCAGTGGTCTTGGCCAGTGCTGCCCTTGTTTGTGACCTTGTGTAGGGTCTTTCTGCTGTATCTCCCACAAGCCCTAAAGCTCTGAGATCATTTCCCAGCAAGACCTTTCCTGGGATATCTCTCTGAATGCTCACTGGAACCCTTACTACTGTACCATTTATAGTAAGATTTACAGGTATAACTGGGAACTTGAAAGGTGGGCCATCAGCCAACTTAGCGGGCATCTGAGGAGCTCTGGCAACTTCCTCCACTGCAGTTCTGCTGCACCCACTATCCCTAAGAACAGGAGTATCTACTCCATTGATCAGCACACTGTCCTTAAAGTAGTGCTTAGTATTATCCAGAATCCTAGCATAAGCCTCCGAGACGTTAGGCTCCCAGGAACCCAGGGAAACTAAAACTACCTCACAATCTATCCCACCGGGGAAGGAATCTAAGGAGAAGGATGCCCCTGTAATCTCTTCTTCCTCATAGGAGGAGAAGGCCAGATTAGCAGAGTGGACCCCCAGAGTTTTGACCTTACATTTGGGGTCCCCCTTCACATATGACAAGACATATCATACCCTCAAAGGTGAAGACCTTATATCCTTCAACTCAACCAGTCAAGTTTTTTAAAGAATGTCACAAAGGACACCCAAGTACTTCCTTCTTTTTCTAGGAGTGTAACTGGCGAGGTGGGGCACCTGGGCCCGAGGACAGAGGGTGGCCAGGTAACCAGTGCAGTTGCAGCCAGGAGTTCAGGAAGGGAGATGAGGAGAGAAAGCCGAAGCAAAGAGGAAGGTTTTGAAATGCTTATGAAACGGAGATGGTTCTCCTCAAGTTTCAAGGAGGCAGGGAGGCTGTTCCAGAGGGAGGCCCCCTTGAAGAAAGATCTACCACCAACTCGTTGCTTAGAGAAGCGACTGACCCTGAAGGAGTTGGAGGCGGATGAGTGAAGAGCTTGAGAAGAAAGATATTTACGAAGAGAGAGTTGAAGGTATTGAGGCCTTAGGCCCCAGAAGGCCTTGTGGACAATGCAGAGGGTTTTGAACGTTTTCCTCGCAGCCACTGGGAGCCAGTGCAGAGATTTCAGTCCTGGAGAGATACAATCTCTGGGCTTGAGGCCAAGGACAAGTCTCGCAGTCCTGTTCTGGATGAGTTGCAGAGGGCGGAGAGTATAAGCAGGCAGATTTAGAAAGAGGCTGTTGCAATAGTCCAGCCTAGAGAGAACCAGAGCTCTGGAGACAGTGAGCTTCTGGGGGAAGGAGAGAAAAGGAAAGGAAGAATACCTTCGAGGAGGTGCAGCTGGTAGTGTGACTTCTTAGAGATGTCAGAGATGTGAGGAGAGAAGGAGAGAGTGGAGTCAATGAATACCCCAAGGTTTTTAGCCTCGCAGGTGGGAGCAGAAGGAGGGCCAAGAGAGGCCGGCCAGAGAGCGACAGGAAAGGAGGAAGTTGGTGTGCCGACGAGGAGAATCTTGGTCTTACTGGCTTTAAGGCAGGGGTCATTGGCGGCACACCACTCCTGGATAGCAGACAGACAGTCAGAGATGAGAGAAGGAGAAGAGGTGGCTGAAGGTAGCCTGAAAATGAGCTGAGTGTCATCCGCATGGCACTGAAAGTTGGGGCAGAGAGCGGCAATGCGGTGGGCAAGAAGTGCCAGCTATTGGTTGAACAACCAGGGAGAGAAGTTAGACCCCTGGGGGACACCACAGGTAGAGATAAAGATAGAGGAGAGGAAGGACCCAAGTTGGACCTGTGAGGGTCAATGAGAGAGGAAAGAGGTTTGCCACGCCAGGACCTGACCAGTGATACCCAGATTATCACGGAGACGGTTCAGCAGGATGGCATGGTTGACCGTGTCAAAAGTCAGGTGAGAGATCAAGTAAGATGAGGACACGGGGGTGTTGGAATCAAGGTTGGAGAGCAGGTCTTTACAGATGTTCGGGAGAGCAGTTTCCATGCTTCTGGCAGCTCTGAAGCCAGACTGGTGGTCATGAAGACAACCAACAGATTCCATGTGAAGATTAAGCTGGGAGATGGCCAGCTTTTTCAGGAGTTTGCCCAGGAAAGGAGTGATGGAGAAAGGGCGATAGTTAGCCGGGCAGGACGGGTCGGCTGAGGGTTTCTTAAGAAGAGGGTGCACAAGGGAGTGCTTCAGGGGGAAGGGGAATAACACGGTGAGTATGCCCGTAATGTTTTCATTGTTATGAAAAGAGAGAGATGTGGAGATGTGGTCATGCTACGCCCGCGACAGAGTGACGCAACTCCGTCGGGGAGAACAAATCAGGAGACAGTGTGCAGGCGGAGCCCAGACAGAATACACATGTGCGTATCACTCTGTTGGGGGCGGGGGCTACCGTAGCACAAGGCCGTGAGGCTTCATAACACTATGTACTAAGTAACATTCAACCCACTGGGCCCCGTCAGTCCTTGCAAGGCTAAGGAACCAAGCATGGCGTGATCGTGGAGAACTTATGCGTGGCCAGAGCAACTCTGCTTTGTTTCCGTGCTAAGCGGAAACTGTGCAGTGTCTCATCACAGCAGGATGGCATATGTTGGTTTTAAACATTTTTCTTGTGAATAAATCGCTTTTTTATATCTGTAAACAATTTAACTCCCTTGTGCTCCTTGTAAGAGCAAAACTGATACATGCTATCTTAGCTCCACTGCTTATTAAAGAAAACTACCAGAGCGTTAATGACAAGAGTAGCCTTTGACTCCATCTTCTTTTTACAATTTTGCCCTAAACCTCTGGAGTCAGGCCCCCTTCAAAAAAAGAGGGTTTCCTGCCCTTATCTCATACATGGAACCCCTTTGGCAATGGTATGCGGTTTCTGGGGCATTTTTTAATCCAAGGGATGATTACAGTTCCATTTGCAGAGCATTGCTTTTACCATACAGGACGTGTGATGAATATTTACCGATTACAGGACGTGTGATGAATATTTACCGATGTATCGCGCATGTTCCCATTGTTTAGACTGCTAACTCCATAGGCACCCTACTGGAGGGTGAGACAGGGCAATCACGCAACGACAGAGGGTTCGGCCAGATAGCCCACCGTGGCCGAGATTGAGTTTTAGTGCATATTGGCAAATGTTACTGGCCCAATGTGCTTTCAAAAACATCATCTTTCGTACATTCAAACAAAATACGTACCCAGAAAGTAATCTTTTTGTCACAAAAAAATCGACACTATTGTGAATGTCGGTCCCTTATATTTCGTTGTTTGGGTCCATGACATTCAAACTTTACAATCATTCCGCTTAGGGGGTGTTAGGCCGTTTGCGCAGCAACTGTAGCTTCGTTTTTTTAGCTGAGGTGATTTGTCATGCTGCCGTGGTTTCGTGGATTGGGTGGTGCATTTGGAGGTGGTCACTGGTCACTATATCATGTTATTGATTGACAGTGCAAAGGCAGTGTGCTGTTGCAGTGCTAGCTGTTTTTGAGGTGATTGGATGCTGGCCAGAGATGCTGCACCCCGTCACTCTTCCGCGAGGAGTTATCAGTAGCGCATCGCGTGTGAACACTCTGTCAGTCCTCTTCTCCTCCCTCACCGAAAGGAGGAGCGGGGGGGGGGGGGAGCTAACCCGTCCCCCGATAGGCCGACCCTGCTCCAATCACGGACACACAGATCCCTTTTACCAAAAACGACTTCCTCCTCCATAAACGCAAAGTGTAAGTGTGCGCCTGTGTTCGCGTGGCGCGCAGCGGCTCCCTCCACCTGAGTGCAGCATGGCCCTCTGCCTGCTCTGGCTCAGCCTGCTGGCCGCCCACCCCCGGGCCTCGGCGGAGCAGGTCAGCCCGCAGAGGAGCCTGGTGTGGGGCCCCGGGCTGCGCTCAGACGTCGTCATGCCAGTCCGCTACTTCTTCATCCAGGCAGTGAGCCCCGAGGGGCAGAACTTGACGCGCGCCCCTTCAGGTACCGTGTGCTCTGCGACACCGTCACAGCTCCGTGTGTAGCGGGGTCTGTCTGCCTGTCTCTGCCCGCCGCCTCAGTCTGGAGCGCACCCCGCTCTCCCGAAGCATCAACGCGCGCAGGCAGTTGCAGCCACTGGGAGGACCTTTCACCAGCTCCGCCCATCACATTCTCCAGCAGGCCAGGCGTGAGCTACTCCCGCGGAGAAAGGAATGCCCCCCTTTCTCTGGCATGCGGTTTAGAAACGCAGCATTCCAACATGTTGTTTCCTGTCTGAATTCCACCAGCAGGGGGGGTCTGCAACCCTTGGCTTACCAGGTGTTTTGCACTACAGGTCCCCTCAGCGCCGGCCAGCACAGTCCACGAGGGATCATGGGAGTTGTGGTCCAACACATCTGGAGAGCCACAGGTTGCAGGCACGAGCCTCAGCCACTATTTTGCTGCTTCCAGACTTGCATGCTTGTACTTTGGGGAATGCAGTTGTTTCTCTCAAGTAAAGATTTAAAACTATGAGTGGCTTTTGATTTATGTTTCAGGTGCCTACAATAAAAATGGTGGTGAGGCTTCTGAATTTAAAACTTATTGGGTTGTTGGTTTGAAGAATCATGTTGAGCTCATCGCCAGCGCAAAATTCTACTCTATTATGTGCTAGATAAATGCCCTTTAAACATTAAATGTTGGTATTATTAATAATGTAATAATTGATCGTTGCAGGAATTTTAAAGGACGGTCACTACCTAGGTTTTGGCAAGTACAATCCCTTAGTGACTTTTGAATCCTAGTCGAGTTCACATCTAATTCCATGCAGCCTGACTCTTCTATTTTAGAATGGCCCAAACATGACTCTCAACGTTGCATTTACACATGCGTATCCCTTGGACATCCTATGTACAGAGATTATTTTCTATCTGGCTAGATGGTTTTAGAAGTCTGCAACTCTCTGCAGCATAGCGTGCCTTTTTATTGCATCTTGTCTTCCCAATTGGAGCGGGTGCGCGTGGCTCAGTGTGTACCTTCCTCCAGCAGACACTATGTTTTGTTAGATCTGCTTATTCATAGCTATTGTGTCTCTGTGCTGCAATCCTTCTACTGTCACTGCTGCCCAGTAAAGCACAGCGTTTGGTCTAATTGTCCATTGTATTGTGGCTTTCTGATTGGAGTAGGCGGATCTTCTGTAGTGTGGCTAATGCTGAGAAGCATCCTGTGGGGCATCACAAAATGTCATCTTAAGAGAATAGGAAACAGTTGAACTGATGGATTTTATGTTGTGCCGTTTATTTATTTATTTATTTATTGCATTTGGTTGTACGCCCAAACCCTGTGGTATTACAGCGTAATCTACATATGTACATGGGTTGCATAAAACAATGGTGTCATAAACTGTTTTGTGTGTCTTAGTCAATTACATGGGTTACATACAACAATGGTGTCATGTGTCTTGTTCAATTACATGCATCATATGTGTTTTGGCATAATCACCTGTCTAAGTAGGTTACACCCAGAATGAGTGACTAAGTAGTTACTGTGGTGGGGAAAGGATAAGTCAGTTCTACATCAGAGCCCATTACAAAGCCACTCCAACGTGTTTCATTCCCTCGGATATTACAGGAACTTCATCAAAGGGCAGGTGTTGTAATTCGAATCAGACTGCAGGGGATACATGATGGAAACATTCTATAATTTATGTAGGAATATCTAAATATTAAAAACCAAGTAGGAAACCTGTATCCTACTGGTCAGGAGTGAATCCCGTATCAAATGATAACGAGCGGGGGTACAAATCCTGTATTATGCAGAAATAATTTTATGCTCCTGGATTGCCACAGCGTCTAAATTGCTAGGGCATTGTCTGAAGACACCACAACAAGACATAATGGCATTTCCTCTCAAAAGATGGATAGTGTGAAGAAGTGGTACACGCTTTGGTTTCACGCTGACCTTTAAAGGTCCCAAGCAGGTAAAGATGTCAATCCAATTCTTAAATAAGATAGGAAACAATTGGTAGAAAAAAAGGGTGTGATAGAGAATATCATTATAGCGGTGGAGATATGTGTATACATTATAAGAAATGTGTATTTGACCACATTTATTTAAAGGTACTGGTCAGAACGAGAAAGGGAAAGCCTGTAGTGGTTACATACCTTTTTTTTTTTATTTTTTATTTTTTTATAGCATTTCAGAGTAACCATTCACTTCGTTCTGATGGGAGCTAAACAAACTGTCTGTTGCAGGTTTAAATAGACCGTCTGAGCACAAAATAATTCAGGGTAATGCATAATGCACAATGGCCTATGTGGGTGATGTATGCAAGTAATTAGTTGAGGAAGTGAGCCATTCTGTTTACCGAATGGCCAAGGGCAGACCTCTACTTAAATTGGTTCTGTTGTTAGTCAGTACTTTCATTCAGGCCTGTGATGCGGCTACGTTAGCAAGATAATCCTCTTCTTAAAATCCAAGAGGTTTTTTCAGCTCTAGTCCTGTCCCGATGGAAAATGTTCTTAAGAATTGTCCATTTCATGTCTTCTTCCGTATAGATTTTCTCTTTGTAATGGAAGACCATGGCTTGTAACCACAGAATTTCTAACGTAACGTCTATGTTTGCATATTCGTGTTTTAGCTTTTCTGATGGTCTTGCCTATATATAAGTAAGTACAGGGAAACATATGGCATACACAATCATAGTTGTGTTGCAGTTAGTGAATGTCGGTTGTTTTCTGGGGTATCTCATCTCAAACCCAGGTCTATCTGGTTACTTCTCTCAGTGAATTTGCATACAGCGCAATTTCGCGTGGTGCATGACTGGTCATTGGGAGAAGATTGACTGCTAATCTCGTGCTTTGAATGGGGGTTCTGCCCATCTCGTCATGTCACTTTTACCCAATTTGTCTCAAATGGACTTACTCTTTTTAAATGCAGAGGTGGTGTCAGACTAATACATAAAAATAAACCATATCTGGTTTGATATGGCAGTCTATGGGTAGGTTGAGTTACAGTTACACTAGCCCACAGAGGTTGTTGCAGCCAAGAGAGGAGTAAACCATCTTGGGATTTCTTAGGCCAATCAAATTCATGTGGCCCTCCACACTTCCTGCAGACAATGCAGTCTGGGACTGACATCATGAAAAGACTCTTGTCACAACAGCCAGGATTGTACCCTTACAGAAGGCTTGAAATTGAAAAATCCACTATGGCAAATTGACTCTATAAGGGGTTATTTATTTAATTAATTATGTATTCATTTTTCCTCTTATAATGTGTAGGAGCCCACAGGCATCAGGGCACAAAAAGACTGATGGGAGTGAGAATGATCAGATATCAGGGTTAGTCATCTCATTTAAACAGAAGCGTCTTCAGGCGTATTTTAAAACGATGCAAATCTGAAATCGGCCTCAGCTCAAAATAGGCAGCTTAATCCATGCTATGGGAGCTTGCACTGGAAAGGAGAGACCATCACCCTTTACTCTCTTAATGCGGGGGCAACAAAGAAGCACAGAGTCACTAGGCCTAGCGGTCCTGGCAGATTGTTGCAGCTGGAGACCATCCCGAAGATATGCCAGGGCTGAACCACATAAGCACTTATGAGTAATTGTGCTAATTTTAAAACTAATCCTCTCCTCAATAGCCAGCCAATGCAAATCTCTTCTATGTTCAGAGATTGGGCCACCTCATGGGATACTTTTTACAATATGGACTGCATCATTCTGCAGTACCTGCATCCTGTGGATGCATCTCTTATTTACTCCCACCAAAATAGCATTACAATAATCCAACCTCGGCATAAGCACTGCTCTAGTCAAGGTAATACAGTTTGCCTGAGAGAGGAACGATTTAATTAACCAGAGACATCTTAGATGGTATTGCGCTTTATTCACAACATTACTGGTATGAACAGCTGAATTCAGAGAAGGCTCGAGCGTAATGCCAAGAGTTTTAACTTCTGTGACAGTGTGGATCAATTGTTGTTTGATCTGGAAGCCTACATATTCTGCATTCAATTTCACTCGTGATTGTGTCGACCCAAATATGGGTAAAGCCCCCCACTCGTCTTCATGAAATCCTCTTTGGACATTGGAAGACCAAGGTATCACCTGAACTTTATTAGGGTATAGTTTGCCAAATTCATCTGCCGTAGGGGTGAAGATGAAGACTGCAAGGAGGGAGCAAGACCCTCCCCTCGCCCATCCCAGAGAACCATTTGTGGTGAACTGGTGTTTGGACAAGGCCTGCTGCTTCTCATCTTTGGAATCCATGATCCTGCTCCCTGGAGGTGGCAACCCCTGTGAAACCGCATACAATTTTGAAAAATAAACAGCATAAGAGGAATTGCCGAATTCGTCCGTGTTAGAAAGAAAATCCAAAATGTCAAAGAAAGGGATCCAGGGATTGCAGGGGTGTCCCCCGCTCCCTTTCTTTGACATTTAGGGGAATTCAGGGGTGGCAGGTGTGTCCACCACTTCCATAACAAGGAAAGCGGGGGATGAAGAAAGATTTTCAACAACAACAAAAAAGAACGGACCCTGCATCAGAAGTTACGCCCCTCAATGGGGAGGCAGAGGTCGCGTCTCAGGGAAGCGGCAGTGGCCATGCAGAGGAAACGCGGGTAAGTGAGGACCAGAAGGTATGTTTTATGGGTAGGCGGGTGGCGGGATAGCGGGCAGGGGTCATGTACGAGATTATTTCATTACGGGCATTTCAAATTCGTGATTTTGGAATTCGAAATTTTCCTTACCAAAATAACCACGTACATCTGCCCCTGCAACTGTTCTCTGGCAAACTCCTTGGTTTGAAAGAGCGGCAAAATCACTCGCGCTGTCCTTGGCGACCCTGAAAACGGTCCCCTAGCAACCAAGAAGCCAACAAACATCTATTTTCTGTTTCCTGCCTTGAACTGCTTTAGAGCTTACTCAACCACTTTTTCTTTCATTTTCAAGCTGCCATAGGACCCTCCCCAAAGGTACCTTTGACACTCACTGTTTCTTCGATCGACTTGAGCCACTGACGCGACCATCACCTGTCTGTGCTCCAGCCATTTTTGAACCAAGCCCCAATGCAAATCAACATGGTCTGGACCCCATTGAACCGACTCAACCATCCCGACGAGACTCAATCAATTGGGAGCAACAAAATCAACTGTGTTGATGCCTTTTCAGTCCATTGGGAAGCACCAAGAAGCCCAGCTCTGCACTGTCAAGTCACCCTGGGAGCATATAAAGGTACTGGTAGAGGTTCTGTCCACATTACCTGGTTTATAGGACCCTAGTGTCTTGTGTCCCGTTCGCGTCTATTACCCAATGTCTTCCTTATTTCTGCACACGCTGATAAAACATGACATGAATTTTGCAGAATATTAGCATTATCCTGCTGCTTTTAGGAATAACATGGGGGTTAAGGTTATGTCTACTCTGCAAATTACAATGGCTCTTGTCCACGTTGCAAATATAAGTGAGAGAACCAGTTGGGAATCCCCGGCATGTTTAGAAATGCATACACTTGGTGAAAGAAATACTTCGGGGATATCCCACTGGAATGTTGAAGGTCCTGAAGAAGACGGACATCATTTCACGTCTAGATGACCGTTCCGCTAAAACTAGAAAAAGGGAAGTGTTATTATAGGGAACCATTAAGGAGTATTATTGAATTGTGTGTTCCCTTGACCACCCTCTAGTAGACCAGATTGTCACTGTGACCATTGTCATAGTAATAATTTGTTTTTACATAAATTTACACACTTGGTAAGGTTTGTGCTTAGGTCATAAACCTGAAAAACAAGAGTGCCAAGCATACACAAAGGCATTTTCATAGGTAAAAAGGTCTTGGACCAAGGTTGAAATACATTGTCACAGAACACACTAGTTGGTGGCACAACAAGCAACCTCCCACTGGGTGTTTTTGTGCCATATTAAAGACAACACAGCATCAACAGGGAACGTAGGTGGAATGGTCAAAAGGAACAGACCACCACCCAAGGGAAAATTCACCCCAAACCCTTGAAGCCCCATTTGCAAAGCAAAATGACAAAACAGAATGCAAAGAATCACTGGTGGAGATCCTAGGACAAGGAGGACCAGAAGAAAACACAGGATAGGGACTGTTGTGTGGAGCAAGGGGGGCCTACTTGTGCACGCTCGGCACAGCACAGGTAAGGAATAGTCGGGAGGCAAGTGTTCTGATTACTGCCTGTTTCTGGATCACCCACTCCAATGTGGGATGAGGCCATTAATTCATTGAGCGTTGACATGGATGTATCACCGGTCATGCGTGCGTACGGTTAGTGCCCCGGCTGATCCTACATGAGCTAGCTAGGGCCACAATTATGATCAGTACATAACCTTCCTGACTCTTCCTTACAGCACCTCACATCTCCACATCTCTGGAATTTCAATGAGGGGGACCACATCTATACCCACGTCTCACACCCTGACACCCACATTCAATGGGGATCCTGCCACCCATACCTTTACCTATTTGCAGGCTGCTTCGATGCCCCCCCCCCACTGCACATGTTGCTGGGCCGCATTTGCCGGCACAGTGAGCCAGCATGCAGCAGGCCAGGGTAGGGGGCAGCGTTCTAGCATTACAAACACAAATATTACCGAGTTCAGAGATCTGTTCATGTAAGAGGCATTCTTGGTCATGGTCTTTTGGTTTTGCAGGTGACAATCCTTCATTCTTGTGGAGGTTGTATGGAAGTTCATTGGTCATGATGTTTTGTTCTAAATGGCTTCTTGGTTCAGCTAGCTTTAACAACGGTGGGGAAGACTCTTCTGTTTATCAAGAGCATTAGGGTTATAACTCATCATGGAAGTTGCCTGCCTGTGACCTGGTTGGGACTTCTATGGGGTTGTGGTTGGCATTGAATGCTTCTGGTATCTTTTCATCCCAATGGTTGTCATTCTTATCTTTTAAAATATGCTGCGTTCCGAGTGACAGAATCTTGATCATTGTTGGCAGTGACAAGGGTCCAATGACGATCAGTGATTGACAGGGGACTTGCATCAAAGGGCTAGCTTTACCTCTGGTATGGCGGGTAATTATAAGGACAATCTCTGACCTCTAAATCCGTTTCCTAGACATATTTTATTTATTTTAATTTCTGAGTAGGGCACTACACGCCCAAAGGCTTCAGAGCGCAGCAAGAAAGAAGAAGAGCAGAGCAACGAGGTTGCTGAAAGGTCAAACCAATGAAAGAGGCTGTTAGTCCACTGAATTAAAGAGCACCATTTTTATACTTCTCTTAAATGTTGCTAGGGACTGAGATGCTTTAGTGGCAGGAGGTAGAGCATTCCATTCACGCGGAGCATGGAAGTCAAAAGTTGCTTCTCCACATCTTTTCAAACGAAAGTGGGGTTGAGTCAACGGAGAATTATCAGAGGAACGCAACTGTCGACGGGGGGGTTTTGATGACAATCTCCTAGATAGATAAAGGGGAGTGCACCTCTTCTGACATTTAAAAGCGAGAGAAAATATCTTGTGTCTTATTCTCTGCTTAACTGGAAGCCAATACAGTTCTTTTTTAAAGGCTGTTACATGATTGCGTCTAGATAATCTGAAGACTGCTCTCACAGCCCCATTTTGAGTAGTCTGGAGGTGGTGGAGGTGCCTAACAGTATACTATTACAGTAGTCTAACCGTGAGTTCACATGTGAGGATGACAGGTGCACTCTCTTTACAGTAGAGAGACATGGTCTGATCTGGTGAAGCAACTACATGACCACAGGATGAGCGTAACTGTGATATTTGTTTCTTCATGGATAGCTCAGCATCAAGACACACCCAATGTTTTCACTGACGGCAATAGTAGTACCAGAAATTTCAATGTGTGAATATTGGGAATGGAGCTTCTTCAGGCGAGGACCAGATGCCATAATAAGAAGCTTAGTTTCCAAATTCTGTATTTTATTGTAAACTAGGTCTACTGTGTTGGTATCCTTAGAATGATCACCAGATAGTTCAAATAGGATCTGGGTGTCATCCGCATAATTCGAAAATTGGACACCCAGATCGTCAAGAAGATCAATAAATGGTCTTATGTAAATATTGAACAGCAAAGGCAACATGCAGGATCCTTGCAGCACGCCACGTGTCAGGGCTATGGGATTCGCTGGAGCACCAGGTACGGCCACACTAGAGGTCCTACGACCAAGATAGAAGGAGGCCAACCAGTTGGCGGCAGTTTCAGAGCAAATAGCTCCAGTTAACAATTTGTTATGTAAGAGTTTGTGATCAATTATGTCAAATGCTGCCGATAGAACTAATAATAACAGAAGAGCTGGATTAATTATTTAGATGATTTCCATGATGTTAAATTGAAGATCCAGAAACGCGGTTTCCGTTCCATGCTGGGATCTGAAGCCGGACTGATGGATATTTAATAGATTATTTTCCTATATGAAATTCTGAAACTGTAGATAAGCAACTCTGTCCAGAATTTTCAACAGATAAGGAGCATTGGTGATGGGCCTATAATTCTTTGGAATTGCAGGGTCCAGTGTGTCCTTTTTCAACAGGGGAGTAACCCAAACATCCTTAAGGATGGCCGGTACTGTACCTGATTCGAAGGACAGGTTAATCATTTCTGTGATCCAAGGGATCAGAACATCTAGGAAGGCTTTCAGAATGTCGCAAGGGCAGGAGTCCCCCAGACATGAGGTGGATTTCATGTTTTTGACAATCTCCAAACCCTCATTTTCAGAGCAGCTATGAAAAGTAAACTTAGAAGTCGTTTTGGACAAGTATAAATGTGCATTGTTTGATATGGTAGACTCATTATTAAGAACTAAGCTGGACAATTGCTTGGAAATAGACGGTGACTGCCAATTTATTTTGCAAACTCGTCCTAAATGGATTGACACAGAGGGAGTCTTAAGAGATAAGTGGTAAAGTTGATGAATGACTTTCACATTCTTTGAGAATTAAAAAAAGTTCTTTGATTTTGTGTTATCGGTGCGTACGTTGTAAGTTTTCTTTTTTGCTTCAATAATGGTATGTTTATATAACTGTACACTTTTTTTTTTTTTTTTTAATAGTTCTCGAGGGTGATAGGTGAGGGGTTCTTCCTCCATGTATGTTCTAAAGCTCTTTTTTTCCCTTCTTGCTTCGACAATCTCATCTTTCAACCATGTCCGATGGCGTCGATATGGTAATTGTGCTGGTGTTGTTGGGCTTCAACTTTTTCATTGTTAATGTTAGGGGGTCGCCAAGACAAATGTGCAGGACTTGTCATGTTTGCGGGATGCCTGTTCATTTGTGTTGCTAGGGAGCACCTGCTGGTTGGGTGTTAAGTGGTAAAATGGTACACTTCGTATTCGATGTCTGCTTGTTTCTCAAAGGCAATCTAAATTATTTGATATAAAATGTTCAGCATCACCAATGGATTGAGACCAGCAGGTGATCACTCGTTTACTTGGAAGGGCGGTCCACTGTCTGTTTTCAGTAGTCATGGGATTCCGTATAATGCCGTGATCTTTTCTAATTTGGGTAGGACCACTTCGGCAGCCATCAACTGCTCTAGCTTGACTTCTTGGTAGTGCCGGAAGGCATCAAGGATTAGCGAACAGCAGCCCATTAAACGGGAGCAAAAAGCAGTTCTCACATTTTCCCACAGGGATCCTCCTCTTTCTGAAGAGAAAATGACAGGCAGTGGTTTGTTGGACCCTGCAGCTGGGCACGTAACACACATGGCCACCAGTTCCCTGACTTTGACGGCTACGTATGCAAACTACACTTTTTCTCATAGCTTTGTTTTTGTTTTTTTAAATGCCTTGTCATTCGTGTAACTAACCAATCAGTCAGGGCATCCGGGATCACTATGTTGGGTGTTCTGCAAGAGCACCCCCTCTGTAGACTTTGACAATTTATTTAAAAAAAACTTTTATTTACTGGTGAACAGTTACAGCAATTACACACAGTAAAGCATTACTATTCAATTACATAGATACAGTCCTTTTCACAGTAGTGGATATTGCATACAAGTATGTTAGCTTAGCACAGATTTGCTTGATGACACCGTAGTTCAGATTAGTCCTGCAAGGCCGCCAATACAGGGGACTTGGGTTCTTCATCAGCCTGTCTGTTAAGATAACTAAAGAATGCAGTCCAAATTTTTTAGGGCGAGAATGCATGGGGAGGGATATGATGTATTGCTCTTCACAGGACTGCGTCCAGGTGAGTGCATTCAGCCACATTTTAAAGGTATGGGGAGAGGGGCGTTTCCAACACTAATATGCATTTCTTGGCCACCATACCGCTTACATTCAAAAACTAGACATTTACTTGGCATCATCACTGCTCCATACCCCGAACAGCACACCAATCGGGTCTGGGTCAACTGTTGCCCCCACGACATCAGAGAGAGCCCTGAGGAGCTCACACCAGAATGCATTAAGTGCGTTACATGACCAAAACCTGTGCATGTCGTCGGCGCTTTCCAAGCGGCATCTTGGGCTGGTGTGTATCTGGCTCTGGGCGAACTTGGCCAGTTTATGTGGAGTTAATATAATCTTTTCAGCAGTTTGTATTGCATGCAGCGAAGTATAAAATTAAGTGAAACTCTGCGTGTATGAGAGCATAGTTTTCTCTACAAGCCGTCCGTAATCTCTAGGTCAAGTTCGCCAGCCCATTCATTACGTGCCTTGGGGGGGTTGGTCTGGAGATTTCACAATCAGTATTTTATACAAAGAGGAGACTTACACCTCGGCTATTACTGGTATTGGCTATGTACTGTATTTCGGGTGTATCGGGGGGCTAGTCCGGGTAGGATGACCACATGGCACGGACTGCAGCTCGGAGTCTGTAGTATTGCAGCATCTCCAGTGCTGAACCAGTGTGACCGGGACGCCAAGTCTGTGGAGTGATAAACTTCCCCTCAGGGAATAGATCAATCAGTGCATGGTGCCCCAATTCTAGCCAGCGCTGAGACAGACGTTTGTCATGTGTGGGTTCGAGCCTGGGAAACTCCCAAATAGAGAGCCATTTGTAATGAGGGCGCAATTCCGACACCGGACTCAGTAGTCGGTTACATGCCATCAGTGTGGTCGCGATGGGGTCAGATGTGGCGTCCACTTCATACTTACGATGGAGGACAAGAGAGATGATGTTTACCTCGGCCGCTGCAAGCCTTTCCAGTTGACATGGGGTGAAGCAGTAGGGTTCTTGTACCAGTATGTGGCGTATTGGGCTTGTGCTGCAACCCAGTACAGAGTCAGATCGGGGGCAGTGAAGCCCCCGACTTTGGCAATTCTTGCTTAATTTCTGTGAGGGCGCTAGGCATGGTTGCAATACGCTTCATCTGCAGCTAGGAATCGGAGCAGGAATTGAATCCCTTGTCGTTGTTTCAGCTGCGTCTTTGGTCTTCAAAGTGTCAGTCCACTGATTCTGCACGTATGAACTATATGCCAACAGAGTACGTTTATGCTCACAATAGATCCAGGACACTAACGATTCGACATTTCAAGAATTGAAGCATACAGCTACGTGTCATGCAGGTTTACCCTACCCATAGTGACCCTTGGAACATACTGCTAAAGACCTGTTGGCTCCAGAAGGAATATTGCCAGTAGTCCTACAGGATTAATCCTACAAGTGTATTACTAATGAATACAGGACACCACCTCTTTGCAGCAGTGCCAGGAGGCGTTTTCCCTACAGAGATCCCCAATCCGGAGGCCCAGACGAAGGCGTTCCAACAACAAGCCGTAACGCCACAGGAGTAAGCACATATTGTGCTTATTTTTCCTTTTCCAACTAGATAGGGGGCTTCTCCCCCTGGCGTAGACCGATGGTTTTGGTCCTCTGTTTATAGAATTCAAAAGCTACCCAGGCTTCATCCCCACGGCCCTCCGAGCATAGCTAGGCAGAGTGTGCCTTGCTGTACCTGAGACCAGACGAGCCAATTTTTCCCTTTTAACTCTTACTCCACATAAGTCAACAACGAGAAGTTGCACTAAAGGATCCATTTATTTGGCCAGCCTAGATCTAACACAGTTTAGGATGCCAAAATAATTCTAAAAACATGCAGAGGTAAACCAGGTCATTAAACAACCTGAGCTAACATTCAGGGACCGAATTTTCTGTACCTCTCTAATCATGATGTGCAAGCGTTAAACAATCACTTCCATATAGTGCTAAAAAAAGTTTTTGCAACTATCTGCTCTTGTACATGTTTACTTTGATGTTATACAATGTAATCCATATCACACAAATGATACTAACCCACCAAACATGTGATTTTTAGACAATTGCTTCTCTCTTTGTGATTTTGCTTTGACTTTTTGGGATTCCTTCCTTTTTTGGATAAATACAGACCAAGAATAAATTGACCTAAATTATTTCTACACGAATAGGGGATTTGTGCCTTATTTGCTAGATTAGGGGATACAATTGTGTATTCATAAAGATACTAGGTTTACTATTTGAAGCCTTACTTTGTAAATAACTTGAACATAATCATTAAGACACCAAAAGATAGTGTCTAGTAATCTATCTGTGGTTGGAGCTCTTCCTTTGTTCCCTATTTGTACAACAACCCTCCCACCCTTCCACAGTAGGGGCTATCCCTTCCGTTACCAAGCATTGCAGCTTATCGACAGGCCAAGCCCACTTTTACAAGAAATACCCTCTTCGATATACTGTTTGTCATGAGTTATGGACGGTACAAACACTTCTTTAAGTGGGATACGATTCTTGTTTTGAGAAGTTAAGATGTTCATGCTGTTGCACTGAAGGCGAGGACGCAGTAAGATGTGACTACATTTGGAGGCTGGAAGCGCATTTACTAAGGCGCCCGTGTCAGTGATGGCCAACATTCGTAGGCCATTGTCATGGATCTTGCATCTCAGTCTTTTCACTTTACTTTCATAAGGTTTGTTTCAGTGCCTTAAGGCCACAATGATGACAATTTAGTGAACTCTATAAATATTATAGATAAAGACTAAACTATCTCTGCTGAAGTCTTAGGATTTAGGAGGGGTCTCTTGGTCAATAGAAGGATCCATCTATGGAACAGCTGTCTCAATGCCACTGACTTGGTGACATTGGTTTGGAATGTCACACTGTTGCGGCAGGTGTAGCCTCGTGCAGGGCAGGTTCCGCGGCCATGTCCATCCCCGTCACAATGCGCTCATGCTTGTTTGGCACATCAGAAAGTTCCATCTCTTGATGTCGCCGAGTCACGCCGATGTAGTTGGCAGGATTTGGGGCTTGCAGAGCTTTTATGTCTTCTCATTGCGTGAGCTTTCTTAATGGCTTGTTTTCTCTCAGAATGTGATTTGTCCATGGCTAAGGCACGTTAGTCAGCAAGGCCATGATTTTTCACCAGTCCTGGATTTTTTCTGATGAGAGAGCAGAGTTTGGTCTGGTACGCACTGATTTTAACGAATTGAAATCGAAGAATGACATTTTAACAAATCAAAAAACAGCGAAAAAATTACGAATTTTATTAAAATAATATATGTGGGGGTTAAATCATGTGGGATGGGGTTTTAAACAAGGGGAAACAGGGGGCTTAGAGGGGGTACCCCCTAAAAAAAGAAACAAAAAATGGATATTTGTTCATTGTTTTGGATTTGTTAAAAAGGCATTCTTAATTTTTTTAGTTCGTTAAAATCACATGTAACCCGTTTGTCTGGGTATGTTGCAGCATAGTTAGACAGATGTGCAGACTTGAATTATTTGGGTGGGCCTTTGCATGATTTCGGCTGGTGGCGGAAACGCATGTGGGATGCGTCAAGTGATTCTCCAAGCATCTACAGGGATTGCCACACATTAAATCATAATCCGGGTTGACCTGTGGCTGAAGGTAGGTTGATAACACTGTTGTGACTGCCGTGCAATCTTCATAATCGCCTGCTCAGGAAGCGTGTTGAAATGTTCATGAAAATCTTCTCCCACCAGGTGTATCAGTGTGGTGCGTATGATGTCGGGGTCACTCACCATAAAGGACTTTTTTCAACGAACTAGACACAGCACCCAACTTGAGCCTTGTATTAAAAATGTCAAAGGGCAGACGGGGGGGGGGGGAGCAGTACTTGGTTGGCTGTGCAGTGGATGTGCTTTGTCAAGGATTTTGACATGGATGCAGCTCTTCCGAATCACAGGGATGTTTGAGTGGGCGTGAAGATTTGCTTGGAGCCAGCAGCCAAGGCAGCAAGGCCATGTGTAGACTAGTGACCAGTTTTCCCTGCTGTCTTGGCAGTAGGAGAGGCTGCTGTGGGAATGACCACCTCATCGTCAATTGTTGTGTGGGGGCCACCTGAATATGCAAGGCACAGTATGGGAAAGAATAGCTGGAAGGCACGTATTCTGATTGTCCGTTACTGGTTCCCCTGCTTGAGGGAGGGCTAGGCCCTTTTTTGTTCATTGGCCTGTGATGGTCATGTGTCATTGTGAATTCTGAAGTGCGTGTGCGAGGTTAGCGTCTCCTACAAGAGCCAGCTTGGTCCACAATTCCGATGAGGACATAGCATGGACGATCAGGAAGGAGCGGTACAAAGGACAATTGTTATTAGGGTATTTCTTGAGCATGAACCTAGCTTCAGGAAGCAATGGGGCGCTTTACAATCCTAAGGGGAAGAACACAGTAAGGGAAGCGGAGAAAGGGAGCAGGGGGCTAACAGGGGAAGGGTGGGCAATTGGCAGCAAGTGATCTACAAGCAACAAGGGGAGCAGACAGTTGGGAGCACCCTACCTGAGTCTCAGGTAGGGTGGGGATGGGGAGTGCAGGGTATGTGAGTCAAGGTGTTACGGTGTTAGGGAGGAGCCATTCCTTGAAGAGGGAGGCCTTGAGCTCTTTCTTGAACTGTAGAAGCGACGTGGAAAGTATGATGTTGTTTGGGAGGAGGTTCTAGAGTTTTGGAGCGTAGACAGAGCAGGCCTATCTTCTGGTTCTTGCCTTCCCCTGCACCATCAGAGTTCAAGTCTGCATATTTCCTTACTTCTGGTGGACTGCCGGCCTCCAGGGATGCTGAGTGTCTCAGCGAGGTTGTTTGGGTACTTCAGGGTGACTGCTTTGTAGATGATGCAACAGGATTTGAAGATGATACTGCTTGCAGTGGGAGCCAGTGCAGTTAGATGAGGTTCAGGGGCGGGGGATGTGGTGTTATGTGGTCGAATTTGCGCAGCCCTTTAATGAGTCTTGCTGCAGCATGCAGGAAGCATCTCAGGGGAGGGGTGACGGGGTAGTCCCTGGAAGGCCTTCCAAAAGAGCACTGCCACCAAGCAGGTGGGAGAGAACCAAGGCTTGGCCAGCAGAGCTGAAGTTGTTTTCTGGGAGGAAGGGCTTGATTTTCTGCAGGAGAGAACATTGTTACCGAGCTGTCCGTGTCTTCATTGCTATGTGCTGTTCGAACGTGGGGTGTCTGTCGATGTTAAGCCAAGGGATTTGGCACAGGTGGCCAGCTGCAGTGCAAAGCCCTCGAATTTCATGGCAAAAAACCGGCAGCAAACACAGATACAAGAACAGAAGCTGCATTAGCAACAAAGGCAACACAGCTCTCCTACTGCTACATGCAGGGGTGTTGCTAGGTCTGGAAAAGACCCGGGGCTATGCTAATGTCGGAGCTGTCAGGACTGGGGGCTAGCTAGCCTTTTGGTTGTAGCTCCTTAGATTCTATCCGGGGCTACAACCAAAAGACCAGGGGCTATAGCTCCCTTAAACCCTCGACCCCCCTAACAATGCCTCTGGCTACATGTCCAGGAATATCAGAATTTCCAGAATCTGTCTTGTGCCGGTCCTGCGCTTACTGTTCGCATGTGCAAGTAGTCAGTCACCAGATAGCTGAATACCCTGCTACGGGTGCTGCCATTGTTTTTCTCAAGTTTGTAGCGTTCTATTTTCAGTCCAGCTGTGCCTACTACATCTTCATTATTACCACCAGGGCCACATCAGCACCAGCGCTCTGTGTAAGGAATCTGGGCAGCCTAGATAGCCTTACGTGATCATTATTTTTTCTTCTTTTCAGGACCGAAAACGTTCAAAGTATCCATCAAAGCACTCTCCTCAAAAGAATACATCCGCATCCACGTGCCCAACCCTCTAGACAGAAACGATGGCTCGTTCCTCATGCGCTACCGGATGTACGGAAGCATCAACGAGGGGCTCCTGATCGACGTACTCTATGGCGAGGAGCACGTCGCCCAGTCTCCGTATCTCTTGAAAGGTATGCCAATAGTCCAGCCTGTGTAAAATTCCATGTATTTGCAAAGGCATGGTCCTCCCGTGTTTCATAGAATTGTCTGAGGTTTTCATGTCTGCTTTTTAACCTTCACTTAAGGCACACGGCATAAAGTGGTATGTGACTAAGTGCAGTAGGGTGAGCAGAGGGTAAGTTAGAAGTTAAGTAGGGTGATCAGTCAACACATTTAGTGGCTGTCGGCTTAGACTTTGATATGAAAAGAAGCCTGCAGCGTTGCACACAGTGGAACTGCACTGAGTTTGAAAAGCGTGCTTGTGAATCCAGCAGAGCCTGCATGCGTATCACATGTTCCTACTAGAGCACAGTTCTCATGTGAAATATTTTGCTGGCATGAACGTTGTTTCTCCCTCGAGGTATATTCTTGCAACATTTTAAAAATAGTAATTTTTTTCAGTTGGTACATGGCAGACCTATTGAAAATGCATTTGCCGAAATTGTGAGAACAATTAACAGGGCCAAATAACCTGTTCTGTGGGATGGTGGATTAGGAAGGTTTAGGATCACGCTTTAGCTGCCTGTGAAGAACAACAGCTGAAATATCTGTGGGTCTTAGTCTGGTCCCGCCCACAATGACCGTCCAACACTGAAATGCTAGGCAAATCTCCTCTGAACCAGAGTACTAACGGCACCGCAGACACGGGGTTCAGCCCTGGTGGGCATGCCACGGGGTTCTGCTCTGACCTAAGTGAGGTGCGGCTCAGGTATGTCATCTCTAGCACACATATTTAAGTGGTCAAAGGGCCTCATTACGAGTTTGGTATTTCAGAGGTAACCCCTCTGAGATAACACCAAACGGATTTACAGTTACCCCCACTTGATCCTGTGAAATTACCGCAGGATTACAAGTGGTGGTAGGCGGTATAAATCCACATTTTCTGGAGTCCATAGGACTTCATTGGGGATTTTTGGTGGAATTAATTCCACCAATTCGTGGAGGATTCAGCTCCAGCATCATGCTTGAGGTACATACTCCACTTTTCCACCCAAAATCGGCGGAATTACCACTCTATGAAAACGTGTAATTTGGCAGTGCAGAAAAAATGGAGGTAACTGAATTACCTCAATTTTTCCCACACCACCAAATTCGTAATGAGGCCTAAAGTCTGGATTAGCAAGGCTACATTAGGGTACACCATTCTCACTTTAAATACTAGGTAGCTTGCATCAACAGTATAGTGAGCCTTTTGAAGGAGTGGTGAACTTCGAGTTAAGGTTTGATTAGTAGTGGGGTAGGCTTTGCTTATATGCAGGAAATACTTAATGTGAGCAGTCCTACAAAGTGGGGGAATGTTCACCACGCATTGAGGCACTGGAGGCGAAATGCAAAAAGCTGGGAGGTGCTCAGAATCTGTCCCAGCGAAGCAACATTTGGATCCAGGGCGTGCCAGCTCACGTATCAGATGGGGAGCTCCCTGAATTTGTTTGCTCCATCCTGTAGGTCGGTGACAACGCGAATATGGAACTGGCCAGGATGTACCGCACTCGCCCAAGAGCACAGTTATGGCCCAACGAAGCTCAGGATGTGCTTATGAGAGTGCACTTTTACCTCGCCAAAGTGTGATTAATGGAAGCTGCGAGAAACCTGCCAGAAAATCTCTTCAGCAATGCCAAAATCCTATTGTACCAAGATCTCTCCTGTGAGAAGGGCCCAAAATCTCTCCTGTGTCATGGGCCCTCAGGCCCATGACAGAATGGCTCTGGGAAAAACAAATCCCATACAGATGGGCTTTCCCCACAGCTCTAGCCTTCAGCATCAATGGAGAAAAGTGTCTGATAAAATCACTTAAGGAAGGGGAACGCCTGCTCTCACCTGCTACACCCGGAGACTCAACATCTTCTGCACCTGACGAACATTCAAGTATGGGATTTGATACGTCGAGAAATATCTGCACTAAGTCCAGAGGTCATGCAAGCTTGGAGGTTCGGATGTGGAATCTGAACAGACACTGAAACCTAATGGTCTTATACCAGCCCTTAATGGCTTGACCATTATAAGACCCTGTTCCACATGCAGACGGTGTATCCTTAACCTCAGGCCGTGCCCGGGTCCCCCCCGTCCCCAACGAGCCCCAGTGCTTTGCTCAGTTACACATCAACCAATGTTGTTTTGTTTATGCAAGGAGGGGATATGAGGGGAGTTATGTTTGGAAAAAGCCCCGATATCTTGCCATATGAGTTGAGAAGTCTTTGCATCAGACACATATTATGAACACTAGCATGTTTTTACCTCGATGCACCCACACTCTTAATGCTAGGCCCTGACGATTCCATAAGCGAGCTACTTCACTGCACCACTTGGAACGTATATGGGTTAAACTCCCCAATGAAAAGTAAAGGGGTGTCACTACAGCTCCAGGACTTGGGCACCTCCCTGGTCTTCCTTAAGGAAACCCATCTCCTCCCGAAGGACGAACACAGACTTGGGAATAGATGTTTCCCCATTCAATTCTTACCATCAACAGGGGAGAAAAAGAAAAAGGTTGCAATTTTAATAGCAAGAGGAGTCCCCTTCATCAGGACCCACACACTGAGGGACCCCACAGCGAGGTATGTCTACGTTAAGGGGAATCTCCTCAGGCAGAAATGTACCTTGATTCCGCTATACACGCCCAACAATGAACAGGACCACTACTTAGCCACTATACTCCCCCACATAGAAGCATTGACAGACGGACAAGCATTTATAGAGGGTGACTTCAATCTCGTCTCTAACCCATGGTTGGATAAAACCCTTCCTACCACATTATCTGACTAAAGGAACTGTGGCGGGTCGGAAGTATGAGTCGGACACTTTAGTGGTTTTTAATAAAATTATGTAGATGAGGCCTAACTTTGCCTATCACTAAATGGTTCAACCTGACTATCTAAAAGAACTAAGGGTGCTCATCAGTCATCGGAAAATCCTAAAATAAAAATGTCCTTGGTCCAAACCTAACTCTACCTGACCCTACCACTAAGATAAACAAGTTGGAGTCATCCAAGAGAAGATCCTTATTCTCTTGGGTTGCTGATTTCTTCAATAGTCTCTGTATGAAATGTCTGTTTCACCTGTTTCATCCTTTTATAATCTTCTTCAATAAGTCTCGACTTTGCCCCCTTTTAGGGCGATCAAGTCAGAGGGCTTCCCCTGCATCCAATATTCTCTCATCTCCTCTCCTCTACTTGACTAAGATAAGTGCCAGACTCTTAAAGGGACATTTCTTTTACATTCGCTGATGGTTTTGCTTCAGCATTACCTACAGTCACATGGAAGGATGTTGCATTCTTCTTCCCATTAGGCAGTCCATTACATGCTGATAGTGTGGCTGATCCAGCGAGTTCCTCACATGAACAGTAGTTTTGGCCCCTAAAGGGAGTCACTCCCAGTGAGGTCCCACTTGCCCAGATGCCTAGGGTTGGTCTTGCAGAGCGGGCTCACCTCCCTAGCCTCAAAGTGGGTGGCTCCCCCATGGGACAAAGGGACGAATACCATTGATTTGTCACAGAACGCAAACGCATATATTATTATGCTTCTGTGCAAGCTGTGAGTGGTAGATACATGGAGGGTCCTGAATAGCAAATCGATACACTTCACACACTTTTTTTCCATGTCCATCGAGGACACTCGAGGATGGACCGGTTACTGGTCTCTGACCGTGGTGGCACATATCTGAAGTGCCCATAAGAATGCGAGTACTGGCGGACCATGCCCCAGTGATGAAGACTATGAAAATAACCTGAGCAACCATCCCGTTCAAGGCACCCCTGGAGGTTGTATGACCCTGTATTATTGGACCTAGTCCCACTGCAGCATATTAATAGCACAATGAATGGCTACTTGATGAGCACTCCCATGTGCCAATCTGGGACTTGATGAAGGCATTAGTGCATGGGGTATTTCTAAGCCATTTAGCGGCCCATGCACAAACACTGGAAAGAGATTTCTTCTAAAAAAAAGCCAAATTTAAGCAGTGGGGTTCCCAGAAAGCATGGCAAGCGTTAAAAGAAGCTAGAGCTAAAGTCAAAGCCCATGTGGCAGGGAGAACCGCTAGAGCCATTCTCAAAGCTAAACAGTTTTATTACGCTAAAGGGAATAGATCCAACCAGATCCTAGCATACAAACTAGCAACACTAAATACCCTAAATAACATCCCTGGGGTAACATTATCACTTAGGAAAAGAGAGAAAGGTTGAACTTCTCCAAGGATGCTTTACTGCCCTCTTGTCCGAGGCTCACCTTGATCTACACTTCCAAAAGCAATAAATTGTGGGGACTAACGTCCCAAAGCTCCCCAACAAACTTCAGCTGGACCTGGAAGCTCCTATACAGCTGAGTGAAATTCATGCGGTTACCTAAACATTAAAAAATAAAGCTCACGGCCCTGACGTCTTCATAGCCTTACTTTACAAGACATATATGGCCAACCGTCTCCTCACCTAATGAGCATATATAACTGATTTCCTAAAACTGGTACAATCTCCCCTTCCATGAAAGAAACGATAACCACCCCAATCCTAAAACCTGGAAAAGATCCCACTATCTGCGAGACTTACGGGCCTATCTCTATAATGAATCTAGATGCCAAAATATACTCTTAAGATATTGCCCAACTCACTCTCCAGTATATTCCCCTCTATGTGACCAAACTGGGCTCATCATCGACAAATCCTCCCATGATAATATCAGGCAAGTCTTAGATTTAATCATCATCGGAACCAGAGAAAGACTCGAAATGGGCATACTCTCATTAGACGCCAATAAAGCATTTTACAACTGGCAGTATATCAAACTGCTTGTTGAGTCCCTCAACTTTGGCCCCGTGTTTACGACCTTCATCCTTGCCAAGCACCAATCACTCTACACTAGAATTAGGATCAATGGACAGCTTACCCCAATAATTCCAATCGCAGCAGGCACCAGACAAGGCTGCCTCCTTTCGCCGCTAATCTTCACCCTGTCTATCGAATCCTTGGCTGCAAGAATCAGGGGTAATAGACAGATCTAACAAATAAAGCGCGTGAAGACAGAATACAAGGTGTCCGTTATGCAGACGACCTGATGTTGACCCTGACTGATGCTCCCGCCTCACTTAGCACTTTATTAGTCGAGCTTTGTAATTACAATTCAGCATCGGTATTCACCATTTAACTACGCCAAATCCAAGGGGCTTAGTATCTCCCTACTTCCTGAAGTTATACACCAATTGACCAACATCTCCCCAATTTAGTGCGTGGGTTGGGCCATCGATTATCTTGGGGTCCACCTCCCAACCAAGCTGGTGGACCAATGCCAACTTTGGCCCGCTATTCAAGCAGCTAGCGGATGATATGGCCAGATAGAGGAATTGGGAGAAAATACAGCAGTGAAGATTAACTTGATCCCTCAGGCTCCTGTATGGCTGTCTGTCCTTGCCGTTGAGAATACCAGAGTCCCTCCTTCAAGGGCTGCAGAATAAAATCTATTCTTTTATTTGGGAAGGAAAAAAAGCTCAAATGTACTTCTCCGAAGTGCGAAGACATAGGCATGGGCATCCTGACATAAATAGATACAACCTGGCAGTGCAAATTTCATCTGCACTGGTCTGGGGGCAGACTGATGGGATTGGAGACAGAACATGCAACTTCTCAAGCTCCCCCTCTCATGACTCCTGTTCACCAGTCCCATGGTCCTGCGAGAGTTACCCTCCCTCTTAACTATGACACGCAACCCACTTTATTATAAGAATGAGGCAATATCGAGGTGGGGAACTCCCGTAGGCATGGCCAGGGAGATTTCGGCTTGGAGGGCCGGAGGACTGCAAACTGTACAACAGCTATCCCTTGACGGTGCGCCCTTACGTTCATGGAAACGAAAGCTACGTTTCAGCTGAGTGAAGCGGACAGGTGTTAGTACGTGAAGCTCAGGCATTGGATTGTGAATCCCAGGGCCAAAATTTGAGGCACTACAAATATCGTCTTGACTTATAATCTCACCTTTAGAAATGTCTTGACCTGCTGAAGGCTTTGTTTGTCTTCCTTTCCCGGTCTTGATAGAGGAGTGCTCCTTGAAGAGATAAGGTTGGTCCTGTCCTGTCGCCACAATATTTGGCTAATTGAAACAGGCAGAACAAAGGGACAGCCAAAGGGATGTGACCCTTGGGGGTAAGGGGAGCCCATAAGGCATAAAAACCCCAATAACGTTGTATCCAAAACAAAACAGATGAGTAGAATGTGATATGATAATATTATTATTTGCAGACTAGGTTGGTGGAAAGGAGGCAGGAGGAGCTAACCTTCTTAATGGAGCAATCAACAGGGTAAGTCAGGAAGGCAAGGAGCAAGGATTCAAGTTGAGACACAATGACAGCAAGGAAGGAGCCACAAAGGAAAATAACCGCAGGGAGCCGTTAGGGAGCAGGAAAAAGGAGAAAGCAAGAATGCAACAGCAATAGTGGTGAGGCAAGAAAAAGTCCAGAAGGTTAAAGGAAATGACCCAGCAGGAATCTGGGTTGCAAGGCAGCAGCGGCACTGAAGGAAGGAAAAGAAGAGATGCTGATTGCGTGACACCGTCTTGAAAAAGACTGGACCGCTACCCGGAGTTGCCAGGATAGCGTAACGGCACACAGGAGTGTGCTTGTTTCCAATGTTGCAACAGCAGCCAATGCGTCCCTGTGACACTAGGCCCCAGAATGCCCTCAAACTCACTCTGCAAGCAGTGTTGGCTAAGGCCAGGGTTGCCACTCTATACAGACTAGTAGACAATCAGAACCCACTGTTAAACTCTCCTACATGTCTAGATGGGAGGAGGGTCTAGGCACCCGGCCCCACACGAAGACTCCTGAGGCTGTATATCGTTTGGCATACACACATTCTCCAAATCCATCCCAAATCCATCCCAAACCAGGAGTGTGTTTTATAATTTGCGTTATAGGTGGTATATAGTCCCAACCAGAATACACGAAATCAAGTCTACCTGCCCTTCCTCTTGCTGGAGGGGTTGCTCTGACGCGGGTCCCCTAATCCACATGTAATGGCCATGCCCTAAATCAGCAGTCTTTTGGAAAGAGGTCTTGGCGCATATTAAAGCTATCACAGGGGCGCAATTATCCTTGGACCCAGCGGTAGTGCTCCTCGAGGATGCTCAGGCAGAGGTCTACCCTGACTCGGGGTACACCACAACCCTCATCACTCATCTCCTTGTTGCAGCCAAGATTACAATTGATTGGAGCTGGGAGGAGGCAGAGGGCCCACTCCTGCAGATGTGGTGGGGCAAAATCTGGGACATTTCAGTGGCCGAAAAAATCTCAGCACTGACTCGAAACCAATAATCGAAATTGTTAACAAGTGGCTGCCTTTCATCGAATACTCACAAACATACCCACAACTGACAATGAAGCCGTGACTTGTGGTGCATTTTGACCTACTATGACCCCTCCCCGATTAGGAGCCTTTTCTGAGACCCTCACCAAAAACCCTTAAGTGGAAGCGGCCATGACCCTTTCTCAAATTATCTGGGCCTATCAACTCCTGGGCAGCTGTTCAATGGATTCTTATACTCGCGTCTGGCTGTTGATGTTTTCTGCTCTTTCTGGCTTTCCTTTGTAACATTTGATACTATGACCAAGGCTGTTCTTCAAATAAAATTGTTTAAAAAAAAAAACAAGACTAATTATGCCTGTGAGTTAAATTCTTTTTGGAACCTCTCCAAGTCCGGTGGGCCAAATATCTTTAGCCAGTAATCCAAACTCCTATACGCACCAACAGCATTTAGCTATTAAGCCTCTATTTGAGAGACTAAACTACCTACCAAAGTCAAGAGACTAAACTACCTACCAAAGTCAATTTGCTCTGAAGGATGCGACTCCATCCTTCAGAGCAAATAATTGTAGCTCCAACCTAATAGAAGCAGCCGTGATAGTTTTTGGGAAGCCCACAATCAAGAACCAACATTACCTCTCTGATATCTATTAAGAGTGCGGACCTGAGCTAACCAAATGTCGGCGCCATAGAAAACAGAGGAGCATAGCTTAGCACTGGAAACTGTTAACAGGGCCTCAATAATATGTGCCTATTTTTCTATAGAAGGCATCCAGGTCCCTTAATGTACTTTTGTCTTTAAATATAGCAATGTCTAAATATCACTTTCTTTACATCTTCTTTGCAAATCTCAGTCGAAGATTTTATATTGCACAACTGTCTGAATAATGGACCCTCTGAGCTTGACAGACTCGGTGTGCTGCTTCCCAAGGTAGAGAATGATGCTCTTTACCTTATTTATAATGTATTTTGGTATTGCCTTTCCAATTTACATAGCTGCCTTCATACCCCCACACCCATTAGATCCCCAACAACCAAGTTGTCAATGCAGTAAGCAGTTTACAGAGGTTACCTGCGGTCTGGAAAGAAAGCATCTGGAATCCAGCGAAATTTACTGAGCTGGCCTACAGTCTGGGCGGAAAGCATTTGGTCTCTAGCACAGTTTACTGAGGGGGCCTGCGGTCTCGGATGGAAGCATCTGGAATCCAGCAAAGTTACTGAGCAGGCCTGCAGTCTGGGGGGAATGCATTTGGTCTCCCGCAAAGTTTATTGAGCGGGCTTGCATTCTGGGAGGAATACATCTGGAAACCCGCCAAGTTTCCCGAGCAGGCCTGCAGTCTGGGAGGAATGCATCTGGTCTCTGGTAAAGTTACTGAGCAGGCCTTCAGTCTGGGAGCAATGCATCCGGTATCCAGCAAAGTTTTGGGAAGATCACTAAGCTCCAAATTATAAAATAGAGGAGCAAGTATGCAGCCTTGAGCACCTAACCCACCATCTTACCCTATAATGTGTGTTCTTATGAAATAATGTAATTAGTGCTGGTAGTACAAGAGGAAATACCAGTTGCTTTGATTTTCTCCATAAAGTGGGTCTGTCCATGCAATGAAACACTGCTTTGAAATCTATGAAGCAGCAATATGCTTTGATCCGTTCTAATGTTCAAATAGAACACCTAGCAAGATATGCCAAGTGAGACCCCTTGTGTACTTGCCATCACAGTAGAGTGCCTGATGTCCCTGAAATGTATTTTCCCAATCTACCCATTTCTGAGGTAGTCCAAAGTACTTTAGCTCTGATCATGGGCATAGAAATCAGCAGAGAGATAAATCTTTGTGAAGCTGCGTTATCCTTTGGCCCTTTCTCATGAATGGGCATTGACGGTGCCCGTGTTCAGAAGTCTGGCAGTTGTCCCGCTGGCAATGCCTCAGACAATATATTTTTCATGGCCAACGACATACCTACTGACCGACTTGGCTTGAAGGATGCAATTGGTTTCTTTAGCGCATCCTCCTTTACATTCAGCCATTGACCATTTCTGTCGCCCTGTAAATCCTCAAAATTGCTATCGTTAGATATGCACATGAGTAAATGTGATGCACAAACATTTGCTCGAAGGCATCTCAGAAATGCTCCCATTAGCTGCGAATGTGCTCTAGTTTTAGGCACGTGCATCCAGTACATGGTAGCAGGAGCACATCTGGGATGCTCAGGGCATCTTCTGATTTGTCCTAGTGCGAATCTTTGAGAATTTGGCCTTTTGAATCTGAAACAATTGGCTTGTACAAGAACGGCCAATTAAATTATAAATACTGTTTTGTTACATGCTGTTTTTATTTTTTGTATTTATTTATTTGAAATTAACTTGAGGGAAAACAGTTTACGCATGCTGTTCGGTGATGGAGTAAAGGACAGAATATTAAACAAACAGCTTAAATAAAAGTACTAAACTAAAGGCTAAACTCTGCTTAAGGTACTACCCCAACGTGAGGTCTAGTACTGCTCCAACGTGAGGTTTTGGCACAGAAGGCCCGCTAAAGGCAAGCCCGTCTGTGCTCATCTTGGCTGAGGATGGGGCATGGCATTTTGCCAAAATACAGCAGATGCTACTGGACCACTGGTGCCCTCCACGTGTGATTTGCATGTGGTCAACCGAAGATACTGGTACTGCAGATACATTTGGCCCCTCCCGAGACTGTTTGCTTTAGGGCTCAATATTGTTGACCCATATAAGGCGCGGATGGGGGCTGCAGGGGCTGGTGCGATTCCCCTGATTGGATCTCGGCAAGCTGCTGAATTACTGGCAAAGCCCAGAGCCCCACCGCTAGGACTAAAGGGCTTATTGATTAATGCTAGATCGGTTTTATAAACAAGGGATCCTGGGAAAACCCTATTCTGCCCAGGAGGGTTTCATGATAGACAAAGATGCAGGTGAAAGTGTCAGTGTAACAAGCATGCCCCCTTACTGTTCAATCACCGTTAGCACATACAAAACAAGTACCAAGCCTAAACGTTTCGAATACTGGTTTTTATATTTTATAGCATCTAAATTTATATTGTTTTAGCTATAGTGCTGGACATCATGGGTTACAGGGTGAAGCAATACAGATTTGCATAATACAACAGATAACAAGTAGAAATTCTTGCACATATATCTATACAGTTAACAGAGTGCAGATGTCTGCATAACGACAGGGGTCAAATCACATAATAAATGAAATAATTATATAAAATGTATTTCGGTTCAGTACAGTTACAGAACATTGGTGACACCGTGGTTGGAAGAAAGGGGTTGTCTACACCAGGGTGTTTCGGCCGTCTATAAGGGCTAGATAGGCCACATATTTCTCACAGCCTTCATCAGGAGGGGAAGGACAGTGTTGTCAGGATGTTCAGAAGGTGCTGATAAAAGTGGATGAAATTCAGTAAGGGGAGTGCCCGGGAGAGGGTCGAGATGTATATAGCCGTTCGTAATACTCCCTGAATGCAGTATTGATTCCCTTCAAGTCTTTAATCAGAGACCCATTCAAGCCGTCGATTTCTATTATATTGGTGGCCGGGCGTTCCTTACGGATGGCTCAGGCCAGCGTTTTGCAAGGCCGAACCCCCTCTCCATGCCTCACTGCCATTATTGGGCCCCCTATATACTTCTCCTCATTATTAGCCAATTGTAGGAGTTCTTCCCTTTGTGGCTGCAGCTCACGCCGTAATTCTGGTGTGTCTATTAAACCCTGCCTATTCTCCCCCTCACGAATTTTGATTTCCAGCCCTCGCATGGTTCGGCGCATAGCCTTCAAGATTCCTCCCTCTTTCGAGATTCAACATCCCCTTATGTAAACCTTGAAGGCTTCCCAAACTGTTCCTGGGTCTGGAACGGATCCTTCGTTAGCCTGAAAAAAAAGTCTCAATGTCTTGCTCAATCTCAGAGCAGAATGCCACATCCTCAAGGGCTGTAGCCTTGAAACGCCAACAGAGCGGACCAGAGGGATTTATTTATTTATTTATTTATTAAATTTATATAGCGCGCAGGCAGCCCAGGGGCATTGTGGCACTGTTACTTGCAAGGAAGACTTAGTTACAATGTGTGCAGGTTGTGCCTTGGGATACAGTGAGGCAGTGACCTGTGATCAGATATACCACATAATACATCATACAATACAATTATGAGGGCTAGGCCATGTAATTGTTAGATGAACAGGGTCGTTTTCAGGGTTTTCCGAAAGGCGGTCAGTGAGGGTTCAGAGCGCAGGGAGCTAGGGAGGGTGTTCCAGTGTACGGCAGCGAGGTACGGGAAACTGGAGCCCCCTGCTCTGGTCCTTTTTACCCTAGGTACTGAGAGCATGCTGGCATAGGGTGATCTAGTGGGTCTTGTGGAGGAGACCAGGTGGATCCTCTGGGAAAGGTACATTGGGGCGGCAAGATGGACACATTTGTGGGTGATGCTTAGAGCCTTGAATAGGATCCTCTCCTTTATGGGGAGCCAGTGGGATGCTTTTCTGGCAGCGGTGATGTGTTCTCTCTTGGCAATGCCTTGTGCAGCGCGTAGGGCATTATTCTGTATTACTTGGAGCTTCTCAAGATTTTTGTTGGAGGTCCCAAGGAAAAGAATATTGCAGTAATCAAGTCGCGAGCCGGTTATGGCCCTGGCTATGTTAGTGCAAGTGTCTTTTGACAGATAAGGTCTGATTGCGTTAAGGAGTTTTGCATGGTAAGCGGCCGAGGAGGCAATGACGTTTACTTGTCTGGTCATGGATAGATTGGAGTCTAAGTAGACGCCTAATGTTTTTACCGTGTCAAGTACTGGTATCGTGATTGAGTCAATGGTGAAATGACTGAACTGAGCGTCAAGTTTCTTGGTGGTGTCAGGGGAGCCTACGAGTAGGAGCTCAGTTTTGTCAGAGTTAAGGCAGAGGCCGTTGATAGCCATCCACATTTGAATTGAATTGGATTCAAGGCTATTTCAAACCGGGCCAATACCGGTGAATGGTCGGACAGCGTCCGGGGCAGTATGGATGCCTCAATGACCGTCCGTAGCATGGGGGTAGTGGCCATTATATAATCTATTCTAGAAGCGGTGCAGTGCATGTTCGAGAAAAAAGTGTATTCCCTGGTGCTAGTGTGTTTGCTGCGCCACACATCGATCAGGTTGTGATATTGAGATATTGTAGTCCAGGCTTTAACCACCTGCGGTAGGGATGTTTGAGTTGTAGCCGATCTATCTAGCTCCAATGTAGGGACGAGATTAAAGTCGTCAGCCCACACAATCCCATAATCTGGGAATCTATGTATATGCCTGGCGCACTGGTAGAAGAACTCTGGAGAGTCAGTGTTTGGTGCATAAATATTCACCAAGAGGAGTTTAACGCCTAACAACTCTCCGCCGGCATGAGAAATCGCCCATCCTCGTCCTTAACCTGTTTGTGTAGTTTATATTGCAATGAGGGGTGGATATAAATGGCTACCCCTCGGGAATATGTAGTGAAGGATGAGTCATACCTGTGTATTCCCCACCCGGAGAGCCTGTGGAGGGGGCACCTCTGGCCAAGTGGGTCTCATGAAGGCACAGCATGTTCGCCCTGTGGTTTCTACTATAGTTCGCGATTAGTCGCGATTTCTTAGGGTTGGTGAACCCCTGTATGTTCCAAGAGAGAATTGTCAGTGCTGGTCCAGGTATCCTGTCCAGTATTAGATTGGGCATGTCCCCAATAGGATCGCATCTGCTAGCCCCCGGTAGCATTTAAGAAGTCTATGCATAATGATATCTCGTGCAATTGTTCGTGCTGTTCTAATGCAGTTTGTGAGAGTCGCCAAATGCATGTTCAAAACATTAACACTGAAAACCAGTATACAACCAGCCCAGAACAATAGCTTCCCTCCCTCTCTCTCCCTCCCATTCCAGAAACAGTAACTTACCGGCACCCATCCCACCCCCCTCTCAGTAACTAATCTCATGCTTCAAACCAAACTGACTGCAGTGACTGCGGGATGTGGAGGGCCGAGGGTGGCCAATGTGCTGCTAGTGGCTTCGGCCGTCGGGCTGCCTCGACTGGTTCATGCTCAACCAACTCAGCGGCATTATACAACTCGTTGCTGAATGAACACATTTGATTTCCTTCCAGCACTAAAAGTGTTTAGGATCTGCTGCCTCAGGCGAAGTGAAAAAAAACAGTGGACCCGTTGTGTATAACTGGGAGTTTGGCAGGGAATAGCATTGAAAATTGAACTCCTTTCTTGCGTAGAGATGATTTAGCTGCCTGGAATGATTTACGTTGATCTTGCACCCCGGGGCTAAAGTCTGGGAAAAGTAGGATAATGGAGGAGCCTCAGCGTAGCTCACCTTTCTCCCTGGCCACGCGAAGGATGATGTTGCGGTCTCTGTAGTTGGATATTCTTGCTATTATCGGGCACACAGGGGCGCCTGGAGGAGGCCGGGAGGCCAGGGAGCAGTGGGCTCTTTCGACCATGAACATTGCAGTCAGCGGTGGTTTATCCAGGATTTCCACCAGCAGTGTTTCAATAAACTTCTCCATGTTTCCTATAGCAGTCGATTCAGGGACCCCTAGTATCCAAATGTTATTTCTTCTGGAGCGCCCTTCCAAATCATTGTTCTTTGCCAGCACCTTCTTCACAGTTTGTTGCATTTCTGCCATTTCGTGCTGGAGAGTGGCAACCTTGTCCTCGCTGTCCCCAATCCGCTGCTCAGCTTCGGACATGCGACCACACAACTTATCTATTTGTATAGCGGATACATCCACTTTGCAAGTTAAAGCATCAATGTTTGCCCCTAAGTTGTCCGCGCTGTTCTTCAGGGCTAGCAGTGTTTGATTCAGGGCAGCCACATCCAGATGGGATTGGGATTGGTTTGAGGGGAAGGGCGATGGCGTACGAGATTGATCGGTGCAGGCGAACTGGTCTATTTTAGCATGTTTCTTAGTATTCACCATATTTGTGCCAGCCCCCACAAGATTTCCGAGGAGTAGTCCTGTGTCTTTTCAAGGCATGGGTGGGCTCAACAGGGAGATGAAAAACCTCGTAGGAGTTTATTGCAACTAATCAGCAGGCCTTTTGCAGATTATGGGCCTTATTACGAGGAAGGTGGTTAGGGATTACCGGCACCGGAAGGACACCAGTGCCGGTAATCCCTTACCACCCTATTCCGAGGTCCCTTAGCGGGTCCCTTCCTTAACACATTAAGGGACTTCAGAGCTAATAACGGTACCACAAATTGCGATACCGTTATTAGCTCCATCCCCATTCCCATTTGGCCCTATGGGGGCTCTAATGGGAATGGGGAATAGTTCCCGGAATGGGGCCTTACCAGGTCCTCCAAGGTTGGAATGGCCGGTAAGTGGCTATTTTGGGAACCCGGACCTGGAATGCGGTAAGGGGGTAGCCATGGTGCTAATAACACCATGGCTACCTCCAACCTCGTAATGAGGCCCTATATCTGGTATCCGGTAATTGTGAGGGCCAGTGCGGAGCTCTTGAACTAGGATGTCTTGGCTGGGGGTCTAGAGAACATCCACCCCTCGCTGCTTGCTCATGGTCCACTAACTGCTGTCCGCACTGGAAACCAGACAATTTGACCCGTTCAGGTGCTCGGGAGGGGCCAGAGCTAGCCGTAGCAGACCGCCCTGGCCAATCGATGTTGCTGCAGGCTCTTTTGCCGTTTACGTAGAATGCTAGTCCGGGGCCTAGGATATCTGTCTATCGCGTCCCTTACCGGTGCAGGGGCGATAGGGCAGGCGAGTCAGCGGCAGTTCAGAGGGACTCTTAGATGTTCCTGCAAATTCTGTGCCCCCCCTAGCTGAGAGGCCACACACTGTATGGGCACCCTGATTCCAAGGGTGCGAGATCGCCCAGTGCCATGCACCCAAGTCCAGCACAGAACAGAGCGGCGGCAACAAAGTAGTCTGAGGGACTAGAGATTGCGCCCGCGTTGGGGACACCCAGGGCGACTGATCCCCCTATATACCAGGGAGGTATCCCTGGGCTCTCCTCACGTCAACCAGCAGGCAGGAGCGAGGGCTACCAGGAACCTTGTACTCCCTCCCAACCCCCCCCGCTGTGTATTGAAGATTCTACAATGCCCTCCGGGGCCAAGGAAAGAGAGCCCCCGCAATCGGCTGCATACGCACCCAGGCCACCAGCCAGCTCGCCAGGGAGACGCGTGCCACCAGCGCCTCAGTGGCCGTCCAGCGCTGCCCTGGGCATTGGGCGGCTGGACCGCAGGGCCCCCCAGCACAGGCCAGAACAGGCGGAGATGCCATGCGCCGCCGCGTAAGCCACAATCCAACACTCACCGCGGCACTGCTACTGCGCTGGTATGTAAATGCAGGAGACAGGGACTGCCACAGCCCGCACCTCCTCCGGGCGCAATCCTCTGTCCAGCGGGGTAAGGCACATCCCGCACAAGCAACAGCTCGGCACTCGAGGTCCCACCAACAGCCGCAAGCTCCAGGAGCGGGGCAGAACCACCCCGCCTCAAATGCTGGCAAGCTGGCAGCGAGCCCAAATCCTCTCCTTCCAATCCGCGATTTTGAGATGGCAGCCCGGGTGTCCAGGCAGGCACCAGCATATATGTCACCCACAGGCGGCCCAGCCAAAATCTTTTATGTGGGCGCCATTCCCCCTCTATGCACTGCAGGGCAGCTAGGCGGCGGTCAGTCACTCCCTGTTTATCCTCATCTGGCATACTGGTGCTGCTCTGGGTGGATTCGACAGGAGCGCCATGCATTCATAATGCTGAAAAATGGTTCCAGAGGTTGAGCTGAGTCCCATTGTGAAGGATATTTCTCAGGATATTACGGACGAAGCCAGAGCCTCTCAGGCAGCGGCCATTTCCTTAGCCACGCAACAGCGCCCCCCAGGAACCTTTCAGTTCTTGCAAGGTGGGTGCTATCTTGTGGCCGGCTGGGAGTCCATATCCTGCTGGATGGACGGTGGGGCGTCAGACTGGCTGGCCGTGGCTGATTTAGGTGTTTTGAAGCAAGTTTTTAATGGAGGTGCCAGCCTTCTGCTTGGTCGCCTTCGTGGTGACACCGGACCTCATTTTTGGGATTGAGTGCACTTGAAGTGTAGCCAGAGTAGGTACCTAGATGACCCTCTTGCAATGGGGGATTCCAAATATTAGCCAGTCCAAAAAAAGAGTAGGCTATGCTCCCAGCCTCCAGATGCTCAGAGAGGCACCTTGCCCCAGTTCAGATATGAAGGATGGGCTTGGAGGGGGGAGAGAGCTGCCAAAAAGGAAAAGACATGCCTCAACACTTAAAGGGGCACACAGCCTAGATCACCCGATGGTACACAAACCACATCCTGGTCCAGCTGCAGAAGAGGCCTGTTGCCTGTGCTGGGGAGGAGGCACTCCTCTGAGCTCCAATCTGGGCTTCATGCCCAGCGCAGACAGCCCAGCGCTGCTCCAATCGTTCACGTTACAAAGTGTAGGAAATGAAAGGGGCCGCCCAAGAGGATGTTTCCTAAAGTGGTGCTGAGTGAGCCCAGCCGCTTCCCCCCACCTATAGCCTGTAAATGGGGCTCAACTCTGCAGAGAGCCGTCGCCACGGGATGAACTGTTGTCTCCATGGGGGGTCCCACTCTCCAGTGGTAGCTTGCAGGATTGTGAGGGGGTGTCCGCTCGACTCACACTTTACAGCAGCACAATCCGAGCTGCAGAGTCGAGTTGTCAGGAGTCCGCTCAGTAGAGGCTTGAGGAATCAGCGGCCATCTTGGAGCTGTCACAGAGCGGTGTCGAACCAAATGGAATTGTGTTGAAATTACATTGGGGTCATCACAGCCACGGGAGAAACACTGCATTCAAAGTCCCCACAAAGTCGATTGCTAGCTGGCAGGGCTGCGGAGCTCATGAATCTCATGACTTCATGAGCCTACTGCCAGGCTATACCCCGTGGCAGTCACAGTTTTAACTTGAAAGTCCCTAGAGTGGTGCGATTTCCAGATGCTAATCACGGACACGTCATTACGCTGCATAGGCACAGTCGCATGATGATGCCTGCGGCGTCCGGGTTGTCGTACGAGACAGCGGACATCCAACATGAAGAAAATTTGTAAGTGGTACGTGTTCAAAAGTCTCTGATTAGTCCAGAGCATTAAGAAAGTAGCACAAAATAGATTGCTATGAATAAGAGACTGAAAGTTGTGAATGAGCAGCCAAGGGGAGCCAGTAAAGTGCGAGACAAAATGCTGAATGGGCAAAACTACGTTGAACAAGCATAGTGAAGGCTTTGCAGGAAAGCCACCAAAATATATTAGGGAGAAGAAAACCTGAGATGTGTCAAGAAAGACTTAATTTATGAACTTGTGAGTCTTTGTGAACCGCCAAGGTGGAAAACTGGGTAAGGGCTACTGGTTACGTGAACTGTAATGGGTGGGCCGTGCAGCCTGTTAACTGCGCCTAGACCATGAAGACCCAACATATCCAGGAGCCGGGTGAGAGCAATCCTGAAACAAGATAAAGTTGAACATTATAAGACTGTTGTGCAATCCAGTGCTTGAAGTTTGGGGAAGGGAAACCCAAGCTCCTTTGTAACATTGTGTTGTGAACCAGTGCTTGAAGCTTTGGGAAGGGAATCCTGAGCTTCTTGGGAACATTGTTTTAGAACTATATCTTATGTTGGCAGTGTTGTAGTTAGTGTGGGTCTTAAACATCCAATGAATATTGTTTTGAGAAACTTCAGTGCTGGAAATCCAATACAGCAATTGCAATGCATGTCAGTTTTGCAAGTGACCAGCTACCAGGTCGAGGGGTATGTTCGACAAATTACTGATGGTATTTAATCGCAGTTTGCGTGGTGGTAGAATGTACAACATGCTGTTTAGAGCGAGAAACCCTATTAGCTTCCAATACTTGCACAGACAGTACTAGGAATCTGGTCTGTGTGACGCCTTTTCCAACAAAACTACACAAGTCAAGAAACCTGTGAAAAAACACTGGAACATTGTGGTGAGCACAGAATGCACTTCACAAATGCCTCTGTTTGCATTCAAACAAGTGAAGAACAACAAAGAACATTGTAGTACATTGTAGATTACCACTGAACCAACCCCACCACTAGGGATTAAAGCACCAGCAACCTCTTGTTCAGTCGGTAACAAATGTGGATATTTCACCTTAAAACCCACCTTACAGGGATGAACGTTGATCTACACTGGGCATCTTTGCTGTATGACCTGTGGGTTTTTGTGTCCTTTAGATTTTCATGCGAGTACTGTGCACAGTGTTTGTACAATTCAGTTGAGTGCACAGAGGGAGGGTTTTTTCTCATGTTATGGTTATATGTAGTATCACCACAGCAATATGCATTCATTTGTTTGTGCAGTGTCATGCGTATTCACGTGATATTTGGCTGTTTTGTTAATACTTGCAACAATATTTATTTAAAAATTCTCTTTTTTGTTATCTACAGTTCTTGTTTTCTCTGTATTCCATAGACACAGTTTGACTCCTTAACTCATTCAAATTTTTAGTATTGAGTATCTTCACATCAAATTAGCAGCCACCCGTCTCCCTTTGTTTTTTGCAATTGACTCCTCTTCCAGTTGCTGCCCTATGAATACATCTGGTGGGTGACGCTTTCTGTTTGTAGTTAGTTTTAGCAGTGCATGGCGGTGGCGCAAGTTCTGGTTGAATAGCTGGTGAATTTGTTGAATTTTTAGATTTTTACCTTGTAACCATAACATCCCCTTAGCAAGGTTTTCTCACTGATTATATATTTAAATATATATCACTTTAATTATTATTCTAAAGTTTGAAATGTATGCTGTATGTTTTTAAGCCTCTTGTGGACACTTATATTTGTGTTGCTGTGTTCCTAAAATGATCTTTTTGCCTAATATTGGGGATGCTGTTTTAACACATGACATGAACAATGTTTGCATTCTGAAATGTGTATCAAGTTTCTGTGAGAGCATCTATTAAAGAGGAGCTTTGTTTTACGCAGGGGCTGTGCTCCATGAGTACTGCGACTGCCCAGAGGAGGACCCCGAGACCTGGCGGAGAACTCTTTCTTGTCCAACTGAAGAGCCTCAAGCCACAGCAGACTTTGTGCCTTTCCCCAGCATAGACCTGCAGCGGATGCTGACGGAAGTCCCAAAGAGGTTTGCGGAAAAGAGAGGTGCAATTGTGCACTACACTGTCCTGAACAACAAAATATACCGGCGAGCTCTGGGGAAGTACACCGATTTTAAAATGTTCTCCGATGAGATCTTGCTGTCATTGTCCCGAAAGGTACCAGTATTTTTTTTTGCTCACTGAAGAGTACTTTTGTAGAATATTGAACTCCTTTTTGTATGTCTAACATTAGTGACCAGTTGGATATTTTTTGCAAAACAGTGCTCCCAGCCAGTCTGACGCATGAAATATGTTGGTGGGTTGGAATTTATTTAGTCATACAAGCTTTCTAATTTTATTGGTTAGGAAAGAATTGAGTGTTCCATTTCATGCTAAACATGTGCCATATTGTGAAGTGGAGGCTGATGAGGGCAGTAGGCAGCTTCTTCAGACTGGTGTCTTTATTGGTAGAAACTCTGGTACACTAGGTAAGTATAGTAACACAGAAGGACGGATATAAGCAAAGATTGAACAGAGGCACTGGGCTTCCTACTTCCGGTGATGGCAGATATAACTCGCCCAAATCTAAGACTTGGAACACAGAGACGGAACACTGACATGAGCACTCCAGAGCATGTACACCTGTCACTCAACTAAGGTCCCATACACCACAGCAATTGAGCAAAGCAACCTGATTCTTATTGATACATTTGTAGAAGGAACCTAAGAGCAACACTGGGGGCATACCCCCAAACCACATTCAACACAAGGAGTTAAACCAACAGCCATCGCCAAGTTATGTTACCATCCGTGGGTTGCATGTTGTTTTTAGGACATGTAATTACAATTATCTCGGCAGTGGACTCTTTTCAGAAGGTCCCCTTTAAGCACTGTGAATGTGACCTATTTCTCACCACTCGTTCTTTTTGTACATGTTTAACTTACATCCAGAAATGTTCTGAAGAGGCAGTCCCACATCCATGCATTTCTGACCAAAGATTTTTACACTTTACCACACATGGAATTTAAATGTATGTTTTTATTTTTTAGAGGTTGAATAGAACAGTGTGCCTGGTTTTGATGGTATGCTTACCTGTCACTTGGGCTCAACGTCTTCTTTGATTCCACACTTGTCAATGCCTTACATTTATTCTTATGTCATATCTTATTATAGTGCCACATTTTCTATGCCGGGAGTTGTATATAATTATACCAGTCCTGGGCTGTGTTGGAAAAGGCTGTTCAGTGGGAGAAAAAAATCATTGCCAGCCTGTATTTGATGGCAGCTATGCAGTGTGTAGTGCTAGCATTGCGTAGCACAAGGTGTATTGTTTGCACTGTTCAGAGATTCCACAAGCATGTGCTTTTCACACTCCTTCTCAAGTCTGCCACCGCTTCCGGGATTTGGCTCCAGGATTCTGTTGCCTGTTTAGTACCTTTAACCCCGTTTAAAACATTGTCCGGCATTGTAGCCCAAAAGTCAACCTCTTTTCCCCATTGTAATCCTTAATGTGCTTTTAATACAGATGTCTTATTAGAATGTAATATGGTCCCACTCCACTACCCTACTCTATCTTATTAAGCGATATCCTGTGCACCTACTTAAAGAAGAATGTTATTCCTTCTTGTGACCAGCCTGTGTGTCATTGCCCATCTAGGTTCGCCTGCCTGATTTTGAATTCTACATTAATGTTGGGGATTGGCCAATTGAACATCGAAAAGCAAACGAGACGCCAGGCCCTCTGCCAATCATTTCATGGTGTGGATCCATGGACTCAAGAGACATCATTCTTCCAACGTACGATATCATACATTCAACATATGAAACCCTGCGAGGTGTCACGAATGACCTGCTCTCTATTCAAGGCAATACAGGTAATTTATTTACATGACTTGGGAAACCATTTCTAACCATATTTTTATTTATTTATTTTTTACATTTATAGAGCGTGCTAAAACCCTGAGGCACCTAGGTGCTGGTTGCAGAGTGCGAGAAAAAAAATCTAGTGAATGGCTTTTATGACACGGTCTATCTGGATGGATTCCCACTGTGGGAAATATAAGTTGGCATATCAGATGATTATAGGAAATGTGTGGCTATTTAAAGCCTCCACAGGGTTTTGTCACGACTCCATGCGAGCTAGGTCTCCCAAACAAATTCACTACAGGGGACATCTAGAACACCCAAGAACAATTTGATCACTGCAAGGCTGTGGGTATGGAGAGGGGTAATTGTGTCTAGGTTGGTAGGGCAGGCCCATGCTGGAGACCGCCTTGTGGGCAGCGGTCTGGCTTCTACAGATTGATTGTGAGAGGAAAGTTATACATCCTGTCTGAGATGTGGCTAAAGAAGTACAATCCTGTAAAGAAATATAACATGAGCTGGTTGGATGGGATATGCACAAGTACCTATGGTTGAGACATGTTCTACCACCCACCTGGAATGGTACTGAACTGCCCGACTGTTTGCATCATATTTAAACCCCAAACCTAGGTCTACAGTTTATAAAGTAATTGCCGGGGTCTCCACGAAGAGCCCTGACAAACTCAAGGAGTTATATAGGTCAGACCCAACCCAGTTAAACTTTATGGGGCTAAACCGTCGATATGGGAACAAGGTAAGTCCATGAGAATACTCAAAATAAGCACATTCAGAAAATGTTGGGAGTCCCCAGACTCAACATCTTCATTAACCACATCAAGAAGTGGGTATGCCGCATATGAAGGTTTGGTTTGGAAAAACAACTATAATAATTAGGATGTTGGATGTATAAAAAGGCCCTAGTAACATACAAAGTTCAGATTTCGTCAAGCGAGTGACCATGCAGATATGGATCTTGCATGTGAAAGAACTGGGCAAAAAAAGAGGAACCGATTTGGTTTAATTCCTCGCACTGGATAATAAAGAAAACTGAAATGGAAGTAAACAAGGTACTGGCAGCTAGGTGCTGCAAATCAATGGAAGAAGTAGAAATTGATTTTTGTTTTACAGCTGGGCCCATATGTCATAGGTTTGTTCATGCAAATGGAAGGCTATCTGGAAATTGGGATACACATATTGGACACGGAAAAGTACCGACTCCAAATGAGATTTGATGCCTTCCGTTTAGGGCTCATGCTTAGTCAGTGGCTTATGAGGATGTCTGTTACTGTCCGTTTTTCCCCAGAGTCAAATGAGACCCAAATGAATGTAATCTTTTTCCTGCCTAACTAATTTACGACAAATCAGTTTCATGGGCTATATAATTGTACCTAATGAAGGCTCTAAAATTAAGGGAGTCCCAATTCAGATAGCATAGTGAATTGTATGACATTGACCATTTTTATGATTATATTCTTTTTAGTGTATCTTGTTGAGGAATGTGCACCGTATGAATTGTTGACATATGTATGTGTTTTCAAGGAAATATCTTTAGTTGCAGGGACGTTAAGGAGAGAACTTAACGCAACAAAACCCCTGAAATTCAGCTAAAGCCACCTTAACTTCGTGCCCCCTGCTGTGCAGCCTATGACCACAATGATGACATCACAGATGATATCCCTAATGATATAACTAATGGAATCACTGGTGACATCACTGTTTACATGATATATAACACCACTGATTACATCTGTGATGACATCAGGCATAATATAATGTATGACTTGGCTAATAAAAGCTTCGATTAACTGAATAACAATTTAGGCCATGGCCAACCCTGTGGACACAGTGCTTAGCCTAATGCCATGGCTAGTGAGTGTTTTACAATATACAGTGGGCACGGCTGAAGGCCGGAACTGTCTCCCATCTGCAGTATCTGGGATGTCCCTTCTTAGCTTCAAAGCGAGGAAGGGGCCGCCCCCCTCAGGCCATGTTGCTCCAAGTGGTCATGTAACTTGTGCTCATTTATTAGGCAGCATGGCCTGAGGGTGCCGGGCCCTTCATCGCTTTGAAGCTAAGCAGGGTCGGTCCCGGTTACTGCATGGATGGTTATCCCAGATGCCTGGGCCAGTGATTTTTCACCACAATGTCACTGTAGCTATATAAATCTATATATATATTCCTTTTTTTATAACCGCGGTTATGAACTTTGTGCCCCCTCATGTGTGCCTAATCCCACCACTCCCCTGACCGCCTCCTCACCTCATCTGCCCTCACCTATTCCCCCACAGTACTCGCTGTTTCTGTGATGCAGTTTGCTATGAAATGTCAGCTATTTGCAGCTATTCTGTCTGATAGCCGAGGTTTTAGAAAAACTTTGAGTTACCATCCCTACTCCTCCTCCAAATGTAACTCGGTGTGCCATTATCTCTCACACACACGCACGCACGCACACACACACACACACACACACACACACACACACGTTTTCGGCTAACCCAGGTTATAGACATGGCTATCTCTTGCATTGAGAAAAAAAAAGATGATGGCTGTTCCATTTATAAACACCCGTTTTCTTGCCAATTTACCTGAGGCATAGCTATCTCTTTTGGAGAAGGGGGCAACCCTTCTCTGTCAAATACTAAAAAAAAGTACAGGATGGAATAACCCCAAACCACGAAAGGATTGTGAGTCAACAGTTCATGGCAAGTTGTTTCGAATCTGATCCAATGATGACCCAGCCTACCTCAGGGTTTGTGCCTGCGAAAAGATAGCTCGCTATTGGAGGAATCTTTTGAAGGACTAGATTAGATTTAGTGCCACCAGAGCCCAAATTAATTTTATGGGAGACATGGGGTTATCAGGATCCTTTAATACATGAAGGGCTGTTTGTAGACATCACAAAGCTGATGGCTTAAAAGCATATGTCTCCGCCTCGGGTACAGAATGTGTACCAACAATTGCAAAGTGGCGTGAATGCATGAACAGCTATTTGACCCTTTACAAAAGGGTATATAATAACAGGGGATGCCCACAGAAATTTGAAAAAGACTGGGTTACGTGACAATATATATTGTAACTGGCGGAGAATAGGCACAGCGGGAAAATGTCTATTTATTCAAAAGAAAAATGAATAAGGTGTCTGAAGGAAGTCACTGCATACAGATGGTCACTTGATTTATTTATTCTGTATCTTGCAATTCACCCCATTGGCTCCTGTTACAACCTTATTCTCCAAGTGAAGCAGAATGTTTCACACCTCCCTTCCTTGTAACCCAAACAAACGGCATGGCATAAACTATGTACAGAGCTTTATACGAAAACGAACAACTAACAACAAATCCCTACGAACAGAACACAACTCTTGTATTCTACTCATATACTGGTATTCTCACTCCTGCAACAGTCCCTCTTGAGATGGACATCCTTTCTTATACCACTTTCTATCTCCTCTCGCAATACCCTCCTACCCAAATCACTCACTTCAGATTTCTTGCACAGTCTATTCACATTCCATACTCTGCCATCTTAAGTTTGTACTGCTCCATGCATACTCTCCACCACTTTGACAGGGTCAGACCACATTCGTCCTGCATCCCTCCTTCCAGGGGGAAGCTTTATTCACACCCAATCTCCTAGACAAATGCCTTTCTTTGGAAGCCTTTCTCATTTCAAAGCACACCTTATTATTCTCGTGTTTATCCTTGAACCTCTCCCTGACCGCATGAAAATCAATCTTAATTAACTTGGCCCTACCCAACCACAGCTGGCATACCCTGGTGTTGGGCTTTATTCCTCTGAGCATCTCAAAGGGAGATACCCCTGTGGTCGATTCGAGGTGTAAACCTATACGCCACAACTGTATCATCAGCAGCCTTCCTCCAATCTTTCCCTTCTGAAATGTCACAATGGATGCTGTCTTTAATAACTCCATTCGTCTTAGGATGATAAACGGCACTGGTACAAGCTTTATGCCATTCCCTTTCAAATATTTCTCCATTGCCTCAGATACCAACTGCACTCCATTGTACATCAATAGTATAGAGGGATATCCATCCCTCTTAAAATTGGTGTCTAGAGAACAAATAATATCACCAGTGCATATATTCTGTACCCAAGATGTCTCTACCCATCGATACGATATTCTGACTTCTCACAGGACCCACAATATCCAGTCCTACACATTCCCACAGTATGGATGGGACAGTCATAATTGCCAAAGGCTTTGTTCTGCTGGTACAACCTATAGCAGAATTCTAACACATATTACAATATGATCTCTTATTAATTTTTCCACTTAGACATCTATTCCCGGCTATCTTGCCTATTAACTGTTTCATCTTAGACATTACCTGATGTCCTTCATGAGCCACTTTAGGAATTCTGTCCCTCAAACCCACAGGGGGAAAAAGCTTATCACCTCTCAAAATCATGTGTCTTTAAATGCAGTTCATCAAAAACCATTCTCAGAATCTGGTATCCCCCATTTCCGTGTCTGCTCACTCCTCAAACCACTTTCGATCCTCTCCTTCACATTCATCATCACAGCATTCTTCTTCTGATACCAAGTGTTGATCAACACCCAGTTTCTGATCCTCACTCTCCCCATTCAAATGCTGCTTCTTCACCACATTGGTCCAGCGCAACAGACAATCGGGTGCCTTGTTCCTATTTCCTGAAACATACTCCACCTCCCGGGTATAATCCTGTAAACCTGCGACCCATTTCCTTATTTTGAAGGACACTCTGACCAAACCTTTTGTAGTCATTACCTCCTTCAACTGCTTGTGATCAGATTTAACAGTGAAGCTGGCACCCCACAAAAAGGTCTGAACTTCTCAACTTCCCATTTCACAGCCACAACTCCTTCTCTATAGTTGAATAGTTTCTTTCTGCATCCTTAAGCACTCTGGAGGCCAATGCTATGGTGCACTCTCTCCCATCACACCTCTGAGACAGAACAGCTACTAACCCTTGATTTCTGTCATCAGTGGTCAATGTGCTCCCTCTCGTAGGATCGAAATTATTACGTAGGAGCTCTGTTCAAAGCTACCTTGATCACCTGAAGCTCCGATTCACATCCTGTATCCCACTGAAACTTCACCCCCTTCTTCACCAATTTCCTCACATTTGGAAGTTTTGGCAGCAAGATTAAGAATTAATTTAAAGTAATATTCCACCATCCCAAGGAATGAAACAATCTGCTCCTTACTGCTCAGACTGGGAAAACCCCAAATAGTATTAACTAGTTCTTTCTTTGGGCTGATGCCACTTTCTGAAATGTCATGACCTAAATACTTGATCACTCCTTTGTGGAACATGCATTTTTCTTTACTGCGTGTCAAACCTGCATTCTTCAAAATGTCCAGCACTCTATTCAACCGCCCTTCGTGCTCTTCCACACTCTTACAATATACTAGCACATCATCCTGAAAGCACAACAAACCCATCTGATTATATAGTTGGTACATCAGACGTTGGAACACCGCAACCGATGACACCAAACCAAACGGCATGCGCTTCTACTGAAATAGCCCTTCCGGGGTAATGAACGTAGTGATGTTCCTAGATGAAGGATTCAAAACAATCTGGTGATACACTGATTTCAAGTCCAGCGTAATTCGCTCTTCAGCTCTACTTATGGTAACCAACATCTCAGTAATGTTCGGTAAGGGATGCCTATCCGGCACACTACACTTATTCACAGAACGCAAGTCAATACACACAGTCTCAATTGGGCTTATGGACAACTACTAAAGGAGAGACCCACTCCGACGAGCCCATCCTTTCAGCACCTCTTGTTTTTCCATCAGTTCCAACTTCATGCCTCAAATTGATGGGCACATTCCTCACTTAATGCACTGCAGGAATTAAACCTCTTTCACTCTGATCTCATGCATGTAGCTCCTCATACATCCCAGTTCATCCCTAAACACAGGGTAAATATTGTAGCCTTCAAACGTATTCTCCCTCTCTTACACTGGATACACTGCTTCATCAGCATTGGGATCTTTTCTGCTGTGCTCAACTCAATAATGAAGTCCCTTTACTGTAAGCATACACTTTCCCTTTTGCATGCTTATCCTTGAATTCCATTGTGGCCCAGAACAATCCTACTAGATTGATGTCTGCCCCCACAAGCTGTGGTTTTAATGTGTACTTCGTTCAACATAACTTTTCCATCCATGTATCTTTCAAACATTTTATTTGGCACGAGCGTGTACTTGACCCCAGAGTTTATCACCATATCTATGTCCTTTCCTTCAATTTTGATCACAGGCATGGGTTTCTCTTCATTAGCATCTCCGTCTTTAATGGCTCCTATGATGTCTAACATGTCCTCCACAACATACATGCACTCTTCAAACTCGGGGATGACGTTTTGGGGTCGCAACCACAACCCCTGTGTTTTCTCTTCCTTGCTACCTCTGAAAACTCCCTTGCTACCCCTGTAAAAAAAAATGTAATCAAGAAAACTTTCAATTAAGGTCATGGAGTAGCAAGGGCCCCGCAGCCCCTGTGGTGCAGGGGCCCAACCACACCAGGTTCGGGGGTGTCCCGGCACAGTTTTCACCCATTAGAGTGAAGGCTGGGCCGGGGCTTGCAGAACGAGAATGAATCGCTCAGTAGGGGTTGGAGCTGACGGTAACATGTGGCACGTGTCACATACCATGTTCAGCTCCAACCTCTTCTCCTATGGCTTCCTCGCGGCTCATATACAGGAACCAGGAAGCTGTCCGAGCTTCCTGGTTCCTGTTTGTGAGCAGCACGGAAGACCCGAGGGTGTCATGGAGTGATGGACCGAAGCTGGAAAAACAGGTAAGAAGGCTTTTAAAAACAGAAATGTGATGTGTATTTTGCATGTGTGAAGTGCGTGTCAGGTGTATGTATGCGCTATAGGTCAGTGAGTGGTGGGTGAATGAGATTAAATGTGATAGTGTGTCTGTTTGATAGTTCTGGGTGGGTGTGTGTCTATGTAGATAATGCAGTGGGAGTGGATGTAAGAGAAGGTGTATGAGCGGTAGGTGAATGAGTATGAATATTATAGTGTGTGCCAATGTTCTCGATTGGTACGTGTCTAGGTGGAGAATGCTGTGAGTGGACGCGAGAGAAGGTGTATGGGTCAGTTAGTGGTGGGTGAATGAGTAGGAATGTGATAGCATGTGTTTGAATGTTCTAGGTGGGTGCGTTCCTGTGTGGAGAATGCAGTGCAAGTAGATGTGAGAGGTTTACGCATGAGTGAATAGTGGGAGAGTGAGAAGGAATCTGAGTGATTGTGTGTGAATGTTCTGGGAAGGTGGGTGCATGCCTGTGTGGTGATTGCAGTGTGAATGAATGTGGGAGGAGGTGTGCGTGTGTGTTGACTTTGCATGTTTTACTAGTATTTTCGGGCAAAGCCAAGTTCATGTGTGTCATTGCCTGGCTAGACTGGCATTTTGATACAGCCAGTCTAGCCATTGCTTACTTTGGCATGACCTTTATTACTCGGCATCTTTGATAAAGCAAACACGATAAACAGTATTACCTCACTAGACTGAAAATGTGGTCTAGCGGCCTGTATATTTCTTAATGTAGCATGTTTTTTTTATTAACTGAGCATCTATGATGAAGCAAGGATAAGTGGTTTTATGGGTTTAACAGGCTTACACTGGAACCAGTTTGGACTTTTTTTTCGTATTGTGACATGCCACTTTTAATGGCCAAACCAATAGGACCATTTTTTTACATAGGAGTATTGGCAAATATTGGCTGAGCCAGCTGTTTGCCTAGCACCAGTAATAATACTATAAAAAACATCTCAAAGCGAACATGAGTATGTTCTTATATGGGAATACTAGCATATGTTGGTAGAGCTAGCATGGAAATGTATGGACAAAGCCAGCATGAAAATGTTCAATATACTGGTATATATTGAAGGGATAATACATTGGGAAATGCGTTTGTACACTTTTGGTGACTTGCATCTATTGTACTTTTTTCCATGACTTATCCTAAACCCTAACAAAACGATTGCAATCTGTCCGTCCTTCTATCCAAATGTTCTCAGAAAGTGTGCTGTGTAGTGCACCATTTTAATCCATTATTCAAAACATTTTCTCATGGGAGGCAGAAGAATCCCCCTGATGCCCACCAAACCCGTTTTTCTTAGTTCGGGCCTACTCGCTATTCTCGATCGCAATTTATGGCAAATACTTTACGATGCCGATAATAGCGGTCTGGTTGGTCGGAATATGACGTAGCAGTAATCGATGCTGGTATTCCTTTACCGGCATCGTTTTTCCTGGCATCGTTTTTTCCTTTGCATCAACCTCGGAATGAGGGCCTCTCTCTTCTTCACTTCCGGTTCAATCCGCTTCTGTAGTTCCTTGACGCACCTTTGTGTATGTTCAGCTTCCTTTGCAACCCTAATGACTTCTTCTAAAGAGGAATTGTTCTTGGACCATACACGCTCTCTCACTTTACTGTCACCGCATTCAAGCGTGAATTGGTCTCACAATATTTCCTGTAGTGTGTTTCCAAAATAACATGACGATGCCAAACCCATCAAGCATTTTGTTCTACCGACCCATTTGGTTCTTGCTTCTTCTTCCCAAAATGATAAGGCTCCAAAACAATGCTCCGCGCCTTCTCATAGTGTATATCTAGCATTTTATAAATTTCTCATACCGTGTCAAATTAGCAGATTCTTCTTCTGATAATGCTGTATCAGTAAACACTTCTACCTCTCTCCCGAGAAATTAGGATTATGTATAACCTGCACATAGTGCCAAAGCATTTCTTCCATTGCTTACATGTTATAACAGGCTCTGCGTATTTCAAAAAAATAATTAGGGGGGTGGTGCCATCTGCATAGTTGTATTACCAGTTTTCTATGAAAGAACTGACACGAGGAACAATGATAACGATCGCTGCTTACAGTCTGTGCACCACCACCTTCCTTCCAAGCACTGACGGGAAGAAGACTGATAATGATCCCTGCATACAGCCTTCTTTTTTTTCTTTTTCTTCCCCAGGAATCGAGACGAGGAAGAGGTGCCCAATAATTATTTGCGTACCTAATAGATGTAGTACAGTAGCTAATATGGCAGCAAGTTGCTCATGTCGCTTTCCCTAATTTCCTTGTCAGTCTCCCGGTAGACGCAGAGATACATTCAGAAGACTCTTCCTCTAATGTTGCATCCCGGGCAAACCGCCAATACTAGGTTTGAGAATCCCAGCAGTCACATCCCGCCGAGACAGAGTGGACCCTCAAATTAGCCTCCCTGGTCCCCCACTCACTTGTGGTAGTGGCAGAGTGGCAATCACAGGGCACTTAGCAAATCCCACGAAGGATCAGACATCTCCCGGTGGCCGGGAATTAAACGATGAGGCACGAAGACACTCCTCTGCACAAGAAGGGCCCAGATGTGGCTAGAGCTACTCGGTTGGGCTGCTGGCAGACCGCCGCTCGTCGCCAGTGCAGGAAATCAATGTGCACCAATGGTCATTTGATGTCTTTATTCAGTATCTTGCAATCCGCCCAACTGGCTCCTGTTACAACCTTATTTTCCAACCATCTCTTTCTACCTTAGCCTCCCATTCCATGTTCCAACTTCCATATTCCGGTTCTAAGTGAAGCAGAAAGTTAGTGTGGCTTTTTTGCGCTGCTTCGTACTGAGAGAAGATGATGCCGTTTACTTGTATAGATGGTTGTAAACCTGAGCAATGATATAGAATTCATTTACAATCAATGGAGTTATGTTCCTTGTTTTAGGGGGAATGGAAGGACTCCAACCTTAACTTTATGTAACCAACCACATTTGTTTCACTCTTTATGGATTTAAGCATGTTATTAATGAAATTGCAATAAACCCTTTTTAAAGAAAAATAATTGAACTATGTAACTCCAAATGCAGTTTCTTAGTGAAGGCAATGCATTATTTGAAAAAGATAGCTAATAACGGAGTTATCAATGCGTCCAGACAGTGGAGTAACTTGGCTGAAAATATTGGGTGGGACATGACACATGGCATCAAAATGATAGGGCCCCTGCCAAATGAGTGGGACAAAATGGTGTCCCACACAAGTTGGGGGAGAAGGGGTAAGCACCTACAATTACACCCATGCGTCCAGATACACTATTTAATTCATGTATGTAGGTGAAGAGTTTGTTGTGCAGGAATTGGAACTAAAGAGCTTCTGTTAGGACCCTTATGTATCTATAGAATAAAGATCACACTGTTTCGATACATCTTTTCCCCAATTCAGCTGTGTGGCTCATACACAGCAACCTGTTTCATGCTAAGAGTAACTTCAAGATCGCATTCAGGCAAAACATCAGTGATGAGCAGTGGATCAGGATCCTATCAAAGATTGACTTTTAACATATATTGGACTCTAGGTGCTCCCATACCACCCTAGATTAGATTTTTTCGGGAGCTCTTTGGTAACTTGTCCATTATCTTTTTGCAACGTCTTTTGATGGACATGCTGGGTCTTTCCATGAGTGGCCATAGCATATCAACAGGAATTTTTACAAATAGTTTGCTTTAAATTCCTTCACTGAGCCCTGATGCTAATCAGTGTAACCTCAGGGGTATATCTGCTGTCTGACCAAGTAAGATCTGTATAATATGAGGAAAAGATTTGCTGTCCACGCCTATAAGTACAACCTAAAACCGAGGGATAACTCTGCAGTCAATGGCCTGCAATTGTGAGTGGACCAGGTTTTCATGAAATGGTTAGACATGTTCCACTGGGATTGTCTGCATCAACAGAAAACATGTGGTAAGATAATGAGTCTCATTTCATAACAGCAAAGAGGAGAGGATGCATACACACAGCTGCCTCTTAATATTCTCTACTGTACCCCTGCCCTTTTGTAACTATACCGGCTTGTGCCTTTAATGGAGTATATGATAGATATCCAAACCCATCTTTGCTACGCGATACATGGAAGGGGATAGACCAGGCAGATTTCTAGCCAGAATAGCCAGGGCTAAGAGTGATAGGCCACCCATTACTGGGAGACGAGGGCATGATGGCAGAATTTTGACAACAGAGACTGATTTAAATGCTGTATTTCAAACATACTATTCGAGCCTCTATTTTAATTCTGATGTGAGATTGGATGCGGGTCTTGAACAATATTTGAGGGATGTCGAGCTACCGGCATTGTCGAAAGAGGCACATTTGGCTTTGGAACATCCTGTGACGCTCGAGAAAGTAACTGCAGCCATGAGGTCACTGGCATTGGGAAAGGCACTATGATCTGATGGGTTGGGGATAGAACTATATAAAGAATATCAATGAACTCTCGCCCCTAGATTGTTGCAGGTGTGGGAAGACTCACTTGAATGTGGTAGGCTTCCTGCTTCCCTTCAAGAGGCAATAATTGCAGTAATATTGAAACCAAATTGACTGCCCCATGATGTGGCCTCATACCAACCACTGTCCTTAATTAACACAAATGCAAAGGTGTTTGCCAAGATATTGGCTTTGCATCTTCCCCGACACATGTCACTATTTGTACATATGGACCAATCTGGATTTATTCCCAACAGATCCACAACATTAAATCTACGGAGGCTATTTTGTGTTATATTGCAAATCAACCCACATGCCAAGGCGGTTGCAGCCTCATTAGACCCCGAAAAGGCTTTTCATTCAGTTTCATGGTGATACTTATTCCAGGTACTTCGTCGCTTTGGATTGGGCCCTTACTTTGCTCAGTGTGTTCAGTTACTGTATACTGGCCCAATAGCCAGAGTGTGCACTTATAATATGATATGTACATCGGTTCGGCTGGAGAGGGGTATGCGGCAGGGGTGCCCGATCTCTCCTCTGTTTGCACTCATGATCAAGCCACTGGCATCCCTAATAAGAAACATAGACACAGGGGGATCAGGATGACTGGACCGCCTCAAGTGATCTCTTTATACGCTGATGATGTGTTACTATACCTTCAAGACCCAGAGAAAAACCTACGTCCTGTTATGAACCAGGTACATAAGTTTATTCAATACTCTGGCTATAAAATAAATACTACTAAATCAGAATTATTCCCTCTCATGACTTCCACAATGCAATTTACTGACCTCATAGGATTCCGATGGGTTCCTCTCCACTTTAGATATTTGAGGGTAATCATTTCTTATATTCAGCAACCTCTGTATGCCAATAACCTTGAAGTTTACTTACAACATTTGGCCACCAAGTTGAAAATATGGGCTGGGCTACCAATATCGCTATATGGAGGACTTTCACAATTGAAGATGGGGGCAGTTCCTAAACTGTTCTATCAATTTTGCAATATTCTGATTTGGCTAGGTCGGGTCTTCTTTAATAAAGTTAAATCAACGGTGGTAACGTTCCCTGTATCCACAGCGGTACACTTACCGCTGGAAAAATATGGAGCGACTCCTACAGACCTGAGGTCTGTCTTCTTTAGTGAGCTATATATTGACTCTTTCTCCTTTGACCCGGTCAGAACCACGGTCAATGTCTGGTGAGGCTATTCCGCAGACTAGACTTAAAGACACCTTACAGTGGTACGGTTTCTCTGTCGAACTTCCCTGGCATCCCTCCTTCGTTTGATAGGGAGATCAGAAGGTCCTGGGACATATTGGGGCAGCTGACAGTGGGGAAATGTTTCCTGAAAGGCGATTTGTGACCCTGCAGGACTTGACCAATAAGTTAGGAGGTAGTCAGCGTTTCATAGCCTTTGGCCCTCCATGCTGAATGAACCAGAAACCCACGAATGCATAACAGCGATAGTAACGGGGGATAGGGCTTGGCGTATGGTGTCCAAACTATACAGATTATTTCAATCTCACTTGAGATCCCAAAACACAATTCAAGAAAAATGGGAAAGGGATTTGGGATTAAGATTGGATGACGGCAAATGAAATAGATGTCGTCTACTGACTAAGGCAGTTTCTATGAATGCTAGGCTCCGATTATTACAGTCCTGAACCAGCTGCATTATACCCCGTCCAAACTGGCTAAATTCTCCCCTGGATTTAGGGGCGACAGTGGTACATGTGTGCACCAGCAGACTCCTTTCATATGTACTGGGAATGCCCACTAATTTTAGCATTTTGGCAAATTATTGCTGCTATATTGGGTGACATATTAAATATCCTGCCATCGATGATGCCACTTAAATACTTATTGGGGGATATTGGAAAATTATCCATAGTAACCGGCTGATCTTTTAACATTGCTTGCATTATTGCAAAGAAAAGTATCCTAAGACACTGGAAATCCAGATCTGCCCCTAACAAGGAGGAATGGCTGAGAGACCTGATATATACCAATGAACCGAAGGAATGTTGTGTCCAGAATCTTCTCCGAATATATTTGGCTCGTATTGACCTCAATGGAGGGTAAGCATGGGGGCTACAGGAGTGGGGTTATGGAGTGAGCAAGCTTATGGTATGTGACTCATGCAACGCTGATGTTTAAAATATGTGTATCCCAATGTCAAATGCACTCCTTTCATATATGTCAAGGTGCTTTGTAATGTCATTTGTACAATTTAGGTCAACAACATTAGATATGTATGTTTCAGAAATAAAGTTTTAAGAAAAAATATATATAATATGTAAGCATAATTCCTCCCCAAAAAATGCAATAAAAAAATAGAATATTTAAACAAATAAATGTACAAGAACAAAATACACATAAGCATCCAAGTGTCCTACTTCACATATAGAACAATATCAATTAACAAGGTACAAGTCATCATTGTAAATACATATATTTTACTGAACAATAAACATTACATTATAAAACGAAAACATACAGTAAACAATTAATGTATTAACATATATAACGTAAATGCTTAGAAACATTTACTTCTACACATAACAATATATGCACAATTATTTTAGTCCTTACACTCTGCATAGCATAAAAAAGGCAAACATGTAACATCTGCTAAATTAAATTTAGCAAATAATGTAAACTATAAATACTAAAAAAGCAGGACAAATGTAATACAAATTAAAAAAAAGTTAAACATTTGTAATAAATATTCACACAACACATTACATTAGTTTCACTATAAAGGATTTTAGAGCAAAAACTAAATATTTCAAAACCATAACAGGGTGACTCAAGGGTAGCATATTTGATTTTAATATATTTTTTAATGTATTAATACGTTTATTATATTGTTACCTTAACATTATTATTTCTGATGTTTGTAGACTACGTTTTTGTTTGTTTAACCTTATTTCTTTTGAACAAAAGAAATAACATTTTCAAATACCATGCATTCCTTTAGACTAGAGTCTCATGATTGACAAAATCAATTTACACAAATGCTCGATTTGTGTATATTTTATCCATATAATTGGTGGAAATATACTGTAATTAAAGTTATTTCATCCCAATAAATGGAAAGGCACATCATGAGATTTTATATAATCTCCATCCCATGATCTAATCACCAAAATGAAGGACAGATGGTCCTGATCTTGCTGCTATTTATCCTGAGACAGGGTGCATAATAGGAAAAGTACTTTTTCCCCTCCTGCTGATCTTTGTTTCTAGTCTAGTGATGTTATGGCTTCTGGTGGTGAGTTGGCCTCTGGAGATTGTGAGTTTCTCGGCCCGGTTAAGTGGCGTTTTAGTTGACTGCTTTCTAGGGGATACATGCTTTCTTGAAAGTTATGCATGCTTGAAGGGGTAGGCAGTGCAGTTTCTTGAGGATTGGGTGATGTAGTCAACATTTCTTAATCATGCCGTGTGGCATGCTGAAGCATGTTAGACTGCTTTCAGAAGGGCCAATTTGGCATCTAGGACTCCAGCGAGTAGGCATTGCCTCTGTCCACATGGAAGATTACCATGGCTTGGACACATGTTTGGAAATGTATTTCAGAATGAAAGGCTTGACTTTGGGGAGGAGCACAAGCTTGGACCATGCTGTTTGGGTCTTCTTGGTGATGTATGTTTTGAATGAGAGGTCACAGTCAATGGTAAAAACAATAAATGTTGCCCTGGGGGCGGGCTGAAGCTTGAGCCATGTCAGTCAGTGAATTCTGGACTTGGGCACGCTTGGTGGAGGTTCCTAGGTGAATTAATACAGTCAATGGGCCTCATCACGATCTCGGCGGTAACGCCGGCGGAATTAGCATGGGGGCTATTAGCATGACCGCCATAGCCCCCGGCGCTAATAGCGCGGGATCACGAGTTGGGCAGACTTGGAAGTCCCCATTCCCCATTGAGCCCATTCGGGAATGCCCCATTACCCATTGGGCTCAATGGGGAAATTTTGCGCTCATACCGCCGGCGGATTTCCCGCCGGCGGAATGAGCGCAAATTCTCGGCGGATTTCACACCAGCTCAGAGCTGGGTTGAAATCCGCCGAGGCCCTGATTCGGCGGACCCTTAAATCCAGCGTTAATAGCGCTACCGCCGGATTTAAGGGTTACCGCCGAGGTCGAGATGAGGCCCTTTGTCTAGTTGAGCATATGGTAAACCCTTCTCATCCAGGCTTGGACGAGGAGTGCCAGAGTCGATGGATGTCTTTTTAAAATCTGCAAGGAACTCACCAACACCTCTGCAGTCTCCACTTCCCCCCCTGCCATCCTTGACCCTCTGTACTTCACTGGCCTAACACGTAGTAAACAAAACTCAAAACATCCTGTCCTCAGTCTCTTCTACTCCACTCCCTCTGCCCTCTCGAGCTCTTAGGCCTCCCTTCGCCTCCCTCTACCCATCCCTCCCACTCTCTTCTTTCTCTTCCATAGCACAGGATGAGGTCTCTAGACAAGTCCTCTCAAAGAAAGTCTCCTCCAAACAGGTGCTCCCCTGCTCCTCCAGAACTATCAAGGACAACATTGCCTCCCTTGCGCCTGCCTTGGCTGATTTCTGTAACCACTCTTTTGCCACTCACTCTTTTGCCACTAGTTCCTTCCCTCTACCCCTCAAGCACTCCCGTGTGCATTCTCTCCTCAGAAATGCCTTGCAATTATTCCTTAAAATAGCATCCTTACTTCTATGCCGACATAGCCTTCCTGGTGTTCTGAATACAGTGCTTTCCAGTCTCCCCTGATACTGCAACCTTGGTCTGTCTCTGAGGTTGCTTGGTCGAATTCGACATGAGCAAGCATCCATTTTCCTATCATGGCTGTCCTTTCCACATATATATATATACATATATATATACATTCTATATATTCCTCTATAGTAAGGGTATTACCAAATTAGATTTTTTCAAATTGATCGTATGGTACATCTGGCCGAAGTCGGCCAGTACCATTAAATTGAAACAATCAAATTGGGTAATACTACCAAACATGGGGAGCGGGAGTTGCAGGGGTGTCCCCCGCTCCCCACATTTGGCAGTGATGGCCTTTGGGGGCAGCAGCGGTGTCCCCCCGCTTCTGGAGGTTTGGAGGCGGGGGATAGCGGAAAAAAAATAAAAGAAAAACGGGCCCGCCGGGTCGGATACGACCCGCGTAGGAGGGACGGAATTGATGCTGCAGAGTCAGAAGAAAAGCAGCCATCAAAAAGGTAAGTAGGGGGTGACTGGGGGATGCACTGGGTGCCGTGGGGGGTTAAAGATTTGCCAGATTTGGCCACAGCAAAATTGTCTGGGTGGCAAAATTGACAACGGCCGCCAAATCGTATACATCCATAGCAAGCTTCTATATGTTTCCTTCCCCCTTGCGTTACTGCGTATTTACAATTATTGACCAGTAAATTACTTCATCTTTGTATTCCAGATTACATTCCAGATTACTTTAGCCTTAGGTACATATTTCTGTTGGTGCTTCAGTTACATTGTCACTCTTAAGTATTTTCATATCTCATATCGTTACAGCATAGTTTTATATATCCTCCTCATGACTTCACTCTGCCCTTGTCAGGTGTTTTCTTTAACGTCCCATGATGTCCATAGGTGTGTGCTGACATCCTTCCACACTTTGTGCGAGGGTACATTCTGTATGTCTGTCTGAGTGCACAACGTCTCTCATACACTCAATGCAGTATAGCCACAATACAGGGTATCCCATTTACTGCTCTTCTTCTACTGTTCCAATATGACAGTGGTGAGGGGGCGGGAGCTAGGATAAATGCATCCACCTGTTCCTCTACACTGATGCACTGTTCATTCCCACTTTGAAAGAGCACTATTTTTGTACACAGTGTCTATCTTGTAAGTATGTAAGTATTGTATTCATGCTTATGTTGTAACTTTGTAAGCTTTGCATTTCCATAATGCTTCGCCCTTTTACTTACGAGTCTGGTGCGCTTAACAAATGAATAAAAAAACAAACAAACAAACTTGATGTAGCCCCAGGAATGCAAACCTCAGTCAAGTTCTGAATGTGTTTACTTTCTCCTCCTCAACCCACCACCACCTCCACTTCTCATGTCCCCTACCATTTGTCACCTTTTACTTTCTGTCTATTTTCCAAATCTGTTACCCGTCCATATCTATAAATAAACACATTTTTCCAACCTGCCTGAATCAGTGAAGAAATAGAATTATCATACCCTACGATTACATTTATCCAAAACAAAAGGGCATATCAAATGTTGATTTCTGTGACCTTTTCAAATTGTGTGTGCCATTAGTGCACTTTCTTGGCCTAGTCGGGATCAAAATAAATTCTGGTTGGGTTCTGTGGAATGGGCCCCTTCCCAGGTATTGAACCTCTGCTTTGGTAACACAGTGGTGTATTATTTTATGTATTATTAATGTGCTTAGTTAATTACAAACTTTACACATATAAAGAAAAATATTATTTTTGTACACTTTAAGTTCTAAAAATCATTAGCTGTATGTCATAATTACTATTGATTTACACATATAAATACATTTGTTTTCACTTTCTGAATATAACTTATATCTATTATAAAATCGTAATAAAATGTCATAAAATCCATCATAATATCAACCATAAATTTTATAATCAATTTTATTCAATAAAAATCGTTCTTTAAGTCATCACATTACTTCAAAAAGTTCATAACTTCTAACCATACATTTTAAAGTATGATATTAAAAGCGTTGTTCTCACCATTAAGGCAGTAATCCCACAATCCTTCTTCGTTTATAGTGTCCTAATGAGTCCCATATTTAACTGATTGAATCATGTAAATTTCTCCCAATTTTCTAAATGTCTTGAATGTTCTAATTGTGAGATATGTTCACAAATTCTACATTACATTTTCTAAATTGGGAGATTAATTTCAGGGCCCAGAGACGAGAGTAATGGTAGTCTATTTATACGAAGTAACAGTAAAATTCTTCACACACCAAGCGATAGGCACAGTAACTAAGGGGCCAATTCATAGAATTCGGCGCACAAGTGGCGCACGCGGCTGGCGCACAGTGTGCGCGTGCGGTAGTCTGCGCCAGACGCGTGCGCCGAAACACATTCAGGCGCACAGCGTATTCATGGATTCCAACATCCACAACCAGCCGTGGCGCAGAGTGGCGCAGCGACCCTGCAGCAGCGTCAGTTACGCCCCCAAGAACGCCCCTTGCGCAGGGAAAAGCCATCAAAATCCCCAATCCAGCGCAAAGGGCAGCAGCAAACGCAGAGCGGGGAGCGTGTATTTCAGGGGTGTGCGGGTGTCCCCACACGCGATAGGCCTGGTACGTGTATTACAGGGGTGCGCGAGAAAATCTACACGCGATTGGCCTGGGTACGTGGATTTCAGGGTTGCGCGAGAAATTCTACACGCGATTGGCCTGGGTACGTGGATTTCAGGGGTGCGCGAGAAATTCTACACGCGATTGGGCTGGGTACGTGGATTTCAGGGGTGCGCGAGACATTCTACACGCGATTGGCCTGGGTACGTGGATTTCAGGGGTGCGCGAGAAAATCTACACGCGATTGGCCTGGGTACGTGGATTTCAGGGGTGCGCGAGAAAATCTACACGCGATTGGCCTGGGTACGTGGATTTCAGGGGTGCGCGAGAAATTCTACACGCGATTGGGCTGGGTACGTGGATTTCAGGGGTGCGCGAGAAATTCTCCACGCGATTTGGCCTGGGTACGTGGATTTCAGGGGTGCGCGAGAAAATCTACACGCGATTGGCCTGGGTACGTGGATTTCAGGGGTGCGCGAGAAATTCTACACGCGATTGGCCTGGGTACGTGGATTTCAGGGGTGCGCGAGAAATTCTACACGCGATTGGGCCTGTGCGAGTGGGGCAGTGTATTACGTAGGTGTGCGGGAAGTTGAAGAGGTGAATTGCCAGTGTGGGTCCTCCCAGGTCTCCCCTCTACCCCCTCCACGACCTCTGCAGGCAGCCCACACCACAGGGGACTACCCTGCACCCCTGGTCATGTCCCGCAGGCAGCCCATCCACCATGGGCATGCCCCCCAGCCAAGCCACATGTCCCCTTGCACCCCCACCCCCCAGCAGGCCCCCACTCATGTCCCTCTGCACCCCCACCCCCCAGCAGTGCAGGGGCAGCCTCCACCAGGCCCCCACCCATGTCTCCCACCACCCCCACCCCCCCAGTCACCAGGGGCAGCCTCCACCAGGCCCCCACCCATGTCTCCCAGCACCCCCACCCCCCAGCAGTGCAGGGGCAGCCTCCACCAGGCCCCCACCCATGTCTCCCACCACCCCCACCCCCCCAGTCACCAGGGGCAGCCTCCACCAGGCCCCCAACCATGTCCCCTTGCACCCCCACCCCCCAGCAGGCCCCCACTCATGTCCCCCTGCACCCCCACCCCCCAGCACTGTGGGGCACCTGCCAGCAGGCCCCCAACCAAGTCCCACCCATGTCCCCTTGCACCCCCACCCCCCAGTAGTGCAGGGGCAGCCTCCACCAGGCCCCCACCCATGTCCAACTCATGTTCCCCACCCAACATGTCATCACAATCCAGAACCCTGGTCTCTATGGGCAGCCTCCAAATGCAAAACACCCACCCGAGTATTGCATCCACCCACTCATAATTTGCAATCACATCACAGAACACCAATTGCAAGTTCCGAAACAAACACATGTCCCTCACATACACCCAATGGGTGTCAGTGAATCTCAAAACACATAACATGAAATGCATGAAAACAATGAGATACCACACATTGAAGTTCAACAAAAAAATAATGTATTAAAGGAAACATGAATAGAATCAAAAATGAAGAAACTGAAATGTGAATGTAAAAAAATGAAAAGAAGCATGTCCGTTCAAAATAAAAAAAATAAAAATATATTGAAATCCAAAGTAATGTTGTACAAAGTCAATGTCCACAAAACAAAATCCAATGGGAAATAAAAATAAAAGCCATTGATCCATGGAGAATGTCAAAAAAGAAAGTATGTACAAGTCTACAACAATGTACAATGCAAGAAGCCAGGGTCCATTATCCCAACAAAATAAAGGAAACCTATCTAACTACACTAACTAATAAAAAAATATATACAAAAATGTGGCCAATGTCCAAAAGGTCCAAATGAAACAAAAACAAAAATGAAACCTAACACTACCTACATAACTATGTACAAGGGCAGCGGGCTAGTTCCACGGCTCACTTCTGGATGTGCCGGGCCAGGGCATCCTCGAACTCCTCCTCAATGTCCCGGAGGCGGTCCTCCTCCATGGCCCCGAGGGTCCGCAGGGCCGTCGACGTGTCCACCTCCAAACCCCTGCGGATTGCCTCGAGGCACTCGGCCCGCCTCCGGGACATCGACATGGAGTTCGAGGATGCCCTGGCCGGCAACATCAGAGTGAGCCGCAGGACTTGCCCGCTGCCATTGTATATAGTTCTTTAGTTAGTTAGTGTTAGGTTTCCTTTATTTTTTAAGTTTTTTTGGACCGCTCGGACAATGGCCACTTTTCTGTATATATTTTTATTATTAGTTAGTAGTAGTAGGTTTCATTTATGGTGTTGGGCTCATGGACCCTGGGATATTCTTGTACATAGTTTGATGTTTGGAAAACATTTGTTGGATTTATATTTGTGTTCACCATGAGGCAATGGTTTTTCCTTATTTTTCCCCCCATTATTTTGCTTTAGACTACATTAGTTTTTGGATTCCTTTGTTTTTTGATTTTTTCTATTTGTTCTCGGACATGGACCATTTGTTTTGTCATCCCCATTGTTGTGTGTTTTATTTCTTTACTTCATTTTCATCTTTAATACATATATTTATTACTTACATTTGTGGTATTTTCTCATTGGTTTCATGCATGTCATGATATGGGTTTTGACATTCACTTGCACCCATTGTGTATGTGTGTGTGAGGGACATGTGTTCATTTACATACTTGCCATTGGGGTTGTATCATGTAATTGCATCTACTATGTGGGTGGATGCAATCCTTGCCTGGGTGTTTGTGCTGGGTATGCTGCCCATTACTGCCATGATTGCGTTTCGTCAGGACCTGGGGGCAGGGGGACATGAGTGGGGGCCTGCTGGGGGGTGGGGGTGCAAGGGGACATGAGTGGGGGCCTGCTGGGGGGTGGGGGTGCAAGGGGACATGAGTGGGACATGGTTGGGGGCCTGCTGGCAGGTGCCCCACAGTGCTGGGGGGTGGGGGTGCAAGGGGACATGAGTGGGGGCCTGCTGGGGGGTGGGGGTGCAAGGGGACATGAGTGGGACATGGGTGGGGGCCTGCTGGGGGGTGGGGGTGCAAGGGGACATGGTTGGGGGCCTGCTGGCAGGTGCCCCACAGTGCTGGGGGGTGGGGGCGCAGGGGGACATGAGTGGGGGCCTGGTGGAGGCTGCCCCTGGTGACTGGAGGGGTGGGGGTGGTGGGAGACATGGGTGGGGGCCTGGTGGAGGCTGCCCCTGGTGACTGGGGGGGGCAAGGGGACATGAGTGGGACATGGTTGGGTGCCTGCTGGCAGGTGCCCCACGGTGCTGGGGGGTGGGGGTGCAAGGGGACATGTGGCTTGGCTGGGGGGCATGCCCATGGTGGATGGGCTGCCTGCGGGACATGACCAGTGGTGCAGGGTAGTCCCCTGTGGTGTGGGCTGCCTGCAGAGGTCGTGGAGGGGGTAGAGGGGAGACCTGGGAGGACCCACACTGGCAATTCACCTCTTCAACTTCCCGCACACCCACGTAATACACTGCCCCACTCGCACAGGCCCAATCGCGTGTAGATTTTCTCGCGCACCCCTGAAATCCACGTACCCAGGCCAATCGCGTGTAGATTTTCTTGCGCACCCCTGTAATACACGTACCCAGGCCAATCGCGTGTAGCATTTCTCGCGCACCCCTGAAATCCACGTACCTAGGCCAATCGCGTGTAGATTTTCTCGCGCACCCCTGTAATACACGTACCCAGGCCAATCGCGTGTAGCATTTCTCGTGCACCCCTGAAATCCACGTACCCAGGCCAATCGCGTGTAGATTTTCTAGCGCACCCCTGAAATCCACGTACCCAGGCCAATCGCGTGTAGATTTTCTCGCGCACCCCTGTAATACACGTACCCACGCCAATCGCGTGTAGAATTTCTCGCGCACCCCTGAAATCCACGTACCCGCTCAATCGCGTATTTAACTTCCCGCGCGCCACTTTTTTGATGCGCTGGGACTCTACCGCCTGCCTTCGTGTGGCGGCCGTGTTTCAGCTTGTGCGTGTCTTTGGCTGTGCGTGGCTTTGCCCTATTCGATTCCATGAATACGTGTGGTTCGAGTGCGTATGGGCGTTCCGTCTGCTTCCCTGCAGTACATCCCCAGTTACGCCCTTATTTTCGCGTGTTGTTCCCCATTCCGCGTGTTACGCCCCATGTCCCGCCCACTTTCTGGTGTGTGCGCTGCGGTTGTGCGCTTTCACTGTGCGCATCGCGCACGCCTTTCGCGATGTTGCAGTGACGTGTGCGCCATGCACGGGTTTGGCGCACATCCCGAGGAAGACACGCGCAGGGACTTCCATGAATCGCACGCGTGCGCGTGCGCCTCTTTTTTTCCGCTTGCGCCTGCTTGCGCCTGCTTGCGCCTGCTTGCGCGTAGATTTTCGGCGCACGTTTGTTCCATGAATCGGCCCCTAATAGTTTTTGGGTGTATTTCTGTTTTAAGTTACAGGCTTGATGTCAATGCAGTTTTTCAATTTATTAATGTATTTGTAATTCCTTAGCCCGTCTGAGATTTCAATTAGTTTATCTATCGTTGTTTTAGGGTGCAATATTCAATTTCCCAATCTGAACACCATTCTATTGATTCTAATGTTTGTCCATCCAATTTACCATATACACCACCCCGGTTATTCCTGGGACATTCACCCAAAGTTTTCAATAACATACATCTGTGTCCCATTTTAGATTTGATGTGCAATTGACATCTCCTTTTCAAAGCAAGTGCCGGGAGAGAGGCCAACCCCAATTTCAATCGCAGCAATTCTATTGACACTGCAGGGCCAACACCTAATACCTTTCTCCAGCAGTTCCGTTCTATTACTTTGAGCCAAGGATAATCACTCATAGCCAGGGCATCAATTCCTTACAGAATGGTGACACTAAAATATTGTTTGTACAACAATAAAACACCAGCCAGGTTGTAGCCTGACATTTCCCTGTCAAATCTGGCATCAAGAGCAGTTATGGTTAGCGCGTTCCTGCGTTAAGTGATAATAAAATCCTCATAGCAGTTAAGACATCTGCAAGATATTTGTAAGAGTCAACATATTCGATCTTGTTTCTTGATATCACTAATTCAGGTCTCAGCAACTTTTGATTCAATGCCTGCATCAACATAGTTTTATCATAGTTAATAATGAGTGCATGATCTCAGGAGAGGGCGCTACAGAGCCATCCAAGATGGCGGCCTCGCTGTGAGCTCCGTGTAGCTCCCCAAAGATCCAGAAAATAGTATTTTCCGTGGCGACCTGTTGACACTCAGCGAGAGCTAAGGCGTTTCTGTGGACAACCCTGGAATTATTTCATCTGCCGCATGAGGCTTCCTCCATCTGGGTGGCGGCGCAGTCTCGGTGGAGCTGTGGTGGGGTGGCCGTGCGGGAGGTAGCCGAGCCCGACGGTAACATCAAAAGGCGCCGGCCGTGCAGCGCCGGAGCTCCCGAGGTGCTTGGCGGAGCGGGGAAGCTGTGCGGCAGTGTTGTACAGCGGCGACCCCCCAGAGCGACAGCCGCCCTTCGCCGGTGCTCCTGGGAAGCGAGGAGGAGCCGGTTGCTGAGAAGCCGTAGAGTCCAGAGTGGGCCCAGAGGACCGGTGTGATCAAACAAGAATGCGGGAGACGGCGCCGAGGCCGTGGACCATACGCCAGCGGGAAGCCAGGTACGAGCGCGTTGTGCGTCCCCTTGACCGCCAGCACCCGCGATAGGTCGGATTGGTCCCCCGGCTCTCCCGCGTGACAACATAACCTACAACCACCGCGGATCTGTGGGGCCCGGCGGCCACATACACAAAACGAACATAGATCAGTCCTGCATTGCCATCAACAGTGAGGGAGGCCAACTGCGGGGCGCCGGATCCACCCCGGGGTTGGCACTCCGGTCAATTGACTGGGGGGTCCGGGGCACGTATCAGGAGCCTCGCAAGTGAAAAGGTTTCTACAGGCCCGCGCATGCGGATATAAGCGCCACTCCACAGTGGGGCAACTAGTCAACTAAAAAGTATTCTGAATCCCAGCAGAAGCACCCCACCTTCAACGGCTGACAGAGAAATCGCCCCAGAGCCCCTGCGAGGCCATAGCATTAGTTCTTGGCCATAAACTGCGCCGATCACTGCGGCTATGCCCGTGAATTGCACAGGTGCTCAACAAGAGGTGTGTACCCAAGTGGCGACGTCGATACATCCATAGACGTAACACGGAATTCCTCTCCAACTCCTCTCAGATACAATAGGGGAGGCAGAGGCGAAACCAAAACTTGCAGTGTGTGCGCCTAACCGTGCGGCAAGGAATCCTCGGCATGCCTGCCACAAACACACCCAGCAGACTCTTGGCTGGTTCTCCTGAGCCCGCCCTGTGTCGCATTCTTGGTGCTTAAACGCTCACTTTCATCGCGATCATGGGGAAAACGGATAGATCACAGAGAAAACTGAACTTTGAGGGCTGCTCCTCCGTCAAAGCGTCCTCTTCCAATATTGGATCACAATCACCTAACCCAAGACCGCCCCACGAAGAAGAGGAGACGCAAGACTTCGACATCAGAGAAATTCTGTTAGACCTCAAAGCAGGAATAGGGAGCCTGGGGAGCAAACTAGACTCGCTTTCCTCCAAAGTAGACCAGCTCCAACATCAGTTGGATAAACATGCTGACAGGCTAGACACTGTCGAACAGAGGGTTTCTGACCTTGATGATGGGACAACGGCCTTAACCTCCAGGGTATCCCTACTGGAGGCGCAAATGAAGGCCGTGAGTGCCAAAAGGCCGCTCACGGCGTAATAACATAAGGATCGTCGGAATCAGAGAGCACCAACCCACCCTAAAAATGGAGGAATATGTGGAGAAAATTTGCATAGACCTGTTCAGCTCAGAGATCCTCTCAAAGTGCTTTGCTGTCGAAAGAGCCCATAGGGTTCCTAATGCGAAACCCATTCCCGGAGCAAACCCCCCCGACCCATCATTGCGAAGCTACTTAATTACAAGGACCGGGATGCCATTCTCAGAGCAGCCAGAGTCAAAGGAGAGCTCCAATACGAGGGTGATAAGATTCAATTTTTTCCAGATTTCTCCCAAGCCGTCCAAGCGCAAAGGTGAACTTTCACGGCCGTGAAACGAAGATTGCAAGAAAACCAAATTCAATACTCCATGCTTTTCCCGGCGAACTTCGCCTCCAACACGAAGGTAAAACGCAGTTCTTCAACACACCAGAAGAGACCAGTGATTATTTGGACCGCGCCGGCTGCAGGCCCGCCCCAAACAATGGAAACCCTCAGAGGGGAAATAGACTGAGGAGAGATCCGCCATAAATATCCACTTCGTAATTGTCGCAAAATGAAAGACGCCTCAGCAACACTCACACAACAGTTTTATCACAACGGACCGAAATTCTTAACGAAGGTTGGGAGCCAGCTCCGTCTTGGAGGGCCACCGGCGCCCCTAGCACTGCAATGTTGAATGTTCTGTTTATAAGGGACTGTTCTTTGTGGGCCAGTTGGGGGTTGCCCACACAAGGGTGGGAATCCGGTTCTGCCGAGCCACTACATACCCCTCACCCTCATTCCACAACAATCACCTGGTTCATTCTCACTCCAACACAAGCCGGGCCCTCCGGCCACCTCCAGATTACAAGAATCCAGTCACTTCCTCTGGTCCTGACGGATTGAAACTTAATTAACCTTCCAGGTGGCAGGAATAACACTTAAAATCGCCACCTGGAACATCCGAGGTGGTAACCATCCAGCGAAGACTAGGAGAATCCTCCATTATCTCCGACGTCACAAGATCAACATTGCTATTTTACAAGAAACTCATCTCCTGCCTTCATCAGAACAACTTTGGGCCAAATCATGGGGTTGTCACAGGTACTTTTCATCATATTCGTCGTATGCTTAGAGGTGTTGCAATTTTAATCGACAGGAAAACGAACTTTAGTCTCATTACCTCAGTAAAGGACTGAGGGAAGAGCCCTGCTGGTGAGAGGGTTGATCTCAGGGAAAGAGGTAGCAGTAGTAAACTCATACGCACCAAATACCGATGGACCCAAGAACTTTAACTGGGTCATGACCCAGCTGGGGAAGATCACCGCAGCAACCATTATATGGGGAGCGGACCTTAACACGCCAATTGACCCCAATCTCGACAAGTCCCATAATACAACGGGACATCCCTCCAAAGCCAGCGCCCAAGTCTGGGAGATTTGCCATACTTTTGAGTTGTCCGACACATGGAGGCGTCACAATCGAGACGCAAGAGAGTACACCTTTCATTCTGCTGTTCACAATACTAGTTCCCGGATTGATTACATTCTGGCATCCACTCACTGCCCTTTTAACTGGGGGGAAAACCAGATGTTACCACGTTCCTTCTCTGATCATTCAATGGTCACACTGGAAGTCACCCTTTCAGGCACCACAAACCCTGGGTTCCGATGGAGATTCAAGCCCGGATCACTCAACGACACCGTCTTTGCGGATGAACTTCGCAAAGAAATAATATCCTTTATAGAAATAAACCAAGACTCTGTCGCCTCGGCCAGCACCATGTGGGAAACACTAAAATGTTACGTGCGAGGAGTATGTCTGGCCAAAGAAAATGGCATACTGAAACTGATCCGGAGAGACTTGGCCAGCAGTGAACAGCGCTTGAAAGAACTAGAGCTGAGAGCCTCCACTACCCAAGACTCACATGTTCAAGCCGAATTAAAGGAAGAACTGCTGAAGTTCAAGGAAATGGCTGAACGTGAAATAAAGTTCCTGAGCCGCAAACACCAGGTCCGCCAACATGGGGAAGGACAGAAACCAGGCGCTTTGTTAGCCCGTCTTCTATCAATAGACAAATCTCCGACCCAAGCGGAGTGTATCAAAGATGACCAAGGTCAACTAGTATATTCAGAGGAAAAAATTCCCAACGTATTTCGGGACCTCTATCAAGTTCTTTACAGTTCCAAAGGGGATTCAGATGCTGAATCTATACAAAAGTTCCTTGACGACACGGAGTTGTACTGGGTTGAAGCGGAGCTGCGTGAACCCCTGAATGCTCCGATAACAGTAGAGGAAATTCTTGAGGCAATAAAATCCCTCCCAAATGCCAAGGCGCCTGGGCCTGATGGGCTCATCGGAGAGTTCTACAAGGCCCATGCAACCATCCTAGCCCCTCTTTTGCTCCGAGTTTTTGAAGAATCTTCACAGTGTGGATACCCCCCCCCCCCACATTGCGTGAAGCTAATGTAATGGTGCTGCACAAAGCCGGTAAACCCCCAGATGAGTGTGCATCCTACAGGCCAATCTCCTTGATTAATCTGGACAATAACATTCTAGCTAAAATCCTCGCAGCACAGTTGCTTCCTCTTATGCCTGCACTTGTAATCGGTGATCAAGCTGGGTTTATCCCGGGGCGAAGCACAACCTACGGGATCAGAAGACTGTTTGGCGTCATAGAGGCCATAAATCCAACACAACAGGCAATAGCAGCCCTTCTCGACGCCGAGAAGGTGTTTGATTCTGTTGAATGGCCATTTATGTTCGCAACACTTACACAAATGGGCCTAGGCAAATTCTTTATCAAATTAGTGTCCTTGCTATACAGTGCCCCCCGCTCGTATATCACACTTGGAAACTCCAGGTCCTTAGGAATAACACTAGAACGCAGAACAAGACAGGCTTGCCCGCTTTCTGCCCTGATTTTTACCCTCATTATGGAACCCTTGGCGTCGAGGCTTCGCGCCAACCATCTGACCCGAGGTCTTAAACTGGGTCCCCATAGATGAATTGTCTCCCTCTACGCTGACGACGTCATGTTATTTGTCAGTGATCCCCAGGCCAATCTTAACCCGGTAATGCGCGAAGTCATAAAATTTGGGCAAATGTCAGGTCTCATCTTTCCCCTGACCTCGACCACAACTGAATTCGCAGATGATTACGGTCTTAAATGGGAAACCTCAAAGGTTCGCTATCTGGGTATTTGTATGTCACGTAATCATCATGAGATGTATATAGAGATAACTGTCTGTGCACTACATTCCTTGCAGGAACGAATTCACAGGTGGAAAGCTCTGCCACTAACGATATGAGGAAGAACCTCTTTAACGAAAATGGTTGTCTTACCTAAACTTCTCTATTTATTCACGAACATTCCGCTGCTTCCCCCAAATCCTTCTTCCAAAAAGTCTAGTCCTAGAGTTGTTGTGGGCTGGGAAACCGACACGCGTAGCGTACAGCACATTAACGTTGCCAGTGTCGAATAACAGATTAGCGCACCCCGATATCGAGAAGTACTACTGGGCAGCCCAGGCTCAATTTCTCAGTCATTGGTATACGGTCCACTTTGTTCGTCCTCACGTGCTGTGGAGCGAGCCTTAGCTTCCCCCAACCTCTTGAGGGCCGTCATTATCAGCCATATCCCGGTCCCATACAACACGCTAAACACGGTCCTATCCACGTACGCAATTTGGAAAAAAATAGCCAATAAATAAGGGGTGACAATAAGATTTTCACCATTATTGCCAATTAAATTCGTTCCTGGAATCCCCCTCACGAATGAGAAAGTGATCCTTATATGGACAGACAAGGTTAACATTCACTCCTTTGGAGACCTCTTCCCCGGGGGTACAGTTTTGACTCCACAAATGGCCAAAGATAGAGGCGGTAACTCCTCTTTGGATGTGTTCATTTACTTTAGAATACGTCACACCCTTCAAAAGTTGTTTCCGTCGTTTCCCAATCAACCTCCTACATGGGACTTATTACACAATACGATTCAACCGCAGGGGGAAGGAAGATTAGTGTCGCTACCATATAAGTCCCTCATAGTAGGCAGTGTGACACCCAAACCCAAGGCGCAGCAAAAATGGGAATCAGCCATTCATGAATCGATATCAGGCGGAGACTGGTCCTATATCCTCCGCCAAAAGCAAAAAGTTGCAATAAACACACGGTATAAATTAATTCACTTTAACTTCGTGCATCAGACGTACTACACCCCTGTTAAGAGGAACAATCCTCACCCAGAATTGTCGGCCCAATGCGACAGATGTGCGGCAGCCAACGCTGACTTCCTCCACCTAGCTTGGAACTGCCCGGGAATTCACAATTTCTGGTCCTCTGTTCGACAAATAACCGAAGACATCATAGGCGACAAAGTGACCCCAACGCCCCTTGGAGCCTTGCTCAGTCTTACGAAATACTTGCAGCCAGCATCTCGAACACTGAGTGCGGATTTATAAGACTCCTACCATTGCATGCTCGCCCCTCGGACATCTGGGATCCGTACATAACTTATCTGCTAAAAAACGCAGATCCCTCAGATTCCGATAACTCGGCGAGCTAGAAGATGTGTTGTGGGGCTGAGATTCGTAAGGAGGCTCTGGATAATGGCGAACTGAACATGCGGAAAGAACCCACGGAATCCTTCAACGGTGAACTTGGGAGGGCGGGGGCATGGGGGTTGTCTCGGCAGGGTTGGTTAAAGTTGGGTTTTGTTTTTCTTTCTAATTTTTCTGTTTGTTTTACTCTCTTTGCGCACCCAGGTGGTGCCTATGTATGTCGATCATATTGAAAAACCAAAAATAAAGTTTTTTAAAAAAAAAGTGCATGATCTCTAGCATAGTTATTTTATTTCAGGGCAGATCTTTTAATTCCTGCAAAGCTATGATCCATGATAACCAGATCATCAGCGTAAGTCATGCAAGGGATCTTAATTCCATCAATCTTTGGAGTACAGTTGTGGGTTTTACTCAATACTCCAGGTAAATCGGAAAGATAGACGTTAAACAATAGGGGGGCCATTACACAGCCTTGTTTTACACCCCTGCTAATTTGTATTGGTGCAGTAAACCCCTCCCCCCCACGGTCCAATCTCACCTGCACGGTGGTGTCTTTGTGTAGGCTACTAACCACAACAAAAAAACACCAGCCAGGCTATTGCCTGACATTTCCCTGGCAAATCTGGTATCAATAGCAGTAAGGGCTATCGTGTTCCTGCATTTAGTGATGATAAAATCCTCATAGCCCTTTTTAGAGGTTAAGATAACTGCAAGATATTTGTAAGAGTCGACATATTCAATCTTGTTTCTTGATATCACTAATTCAGATCGCAGCAACTTTCGATTCGATACCTGCATCAACATAGTTTTGTTGTAGTTAATGAGTGCATGATCTCTGGCATAGTTATTTAATTTCCTGGCAGATCTTTTAATTCCTGCAAAGGTATGATCCATGATAACCAGATCATCAGCGCAAGGGATCTTAATTCCAGCAATCTTTGGAGTACAGTTTAGGGTTTTACTCAATATTCCAGGTAAATCAGAAAGATAGACGTTAAACAGCAGGGGGGCCAATACAAAATCTTGTTTTACACCCCTACTCATTGTCAGGGCATCCAAATTGTACCATTTTGGCCCATAGTCTGTTTTGATTAACTGTATCGAAGGCGGATTGGAAGTCAACAAACACTACATACAAGGTTGTTTTACCACTCATACCTGCTTCAGAAATGAGCTTATCCATCAGTCTCAGGTTATGTGCTATCTCTAATCCTAGCCTGGATCCTGTGTGGAATCTGTCAAGTAATTTCACAGATTCTATCAATTTCTGTAACTCCTCCAGCATTAGGGTAGCAAAAATGTTTCCTGTGGTGTCAACCATAGATAGTAAACTGTAGTTTACAGGTTCAGTCCTAGGTCCTTTTTGGTATATAGGAACTAGAAGTGATCTCTTCCAGGAGTGATGAATCTTACCTAACAGGGTAACTTTAGAATCTAGTATGTATAGGATCGTTGCCCACAGTTCTGGTTCATTTTTCATTGCAATATTTGACAGGCCATTTGGGCCTGGAGTGCGGGAAGCCTCTTATTTCCTTATCTTTATCAGAAGATTATCTCTGTCGGTTTCTTTCCGAAGGTTTTTCTTTCACTTTACTTACTAGTAAAGTTAGCCACAATATACTGGAACCATTGTGTAGCAAACATAAAAAAACAAAGCAGTTTAGAAACACCGTATGACGTTTGCGTAGGGTGAAATGGTTTGTTCGCTGTACAGACTAATTCCTTGAGTCACCCTACGGTAAGGTTTACTTTACTTAGCCAGTTATCACATTTAAATACAGTGAGGTGACTGGCTGCTGACGAAAAAAAACAGAACGTTACCAGTGTCCTAGGAAATGTAGCACCTGAAGACTAAAAGCTTTGCCACCCACATTGTTGTGCTAGCTTGCACCTTTCTGTGGAGATAAAGGGGTGGTACAATTTATTGACAAATGATAACAATGAATTTCTCTTGCTTCAAAGAATAATGAGACGGGAGATATTGAGCGTTAATCCCTAAGCTAACTGCCAAGCTCCAGGATTGTGCATCAATTTGGCTTGATGTGAGGCCTTTCCCTTTTACCCACCCTTTCTCCGTATAGATGGGTATTTTTGTGCGATTACAGCTCAAGAAATCAACAATTACCGATGGTGCTACTAAATAATGGTCTTAGATGTATGCTAGCAGTTTCTTTAATGAATTTAAAGGTGTATTCTGCATCAAAATTCTCAATTTTAAGTTCAGTTCTTTCCTGACCAGTTTAGTTAGCAATGGTTGATCACACCATTTGCACAAAGCAGTAACTTGTTTGGATGCATTTACTATAATAATTACAACATAATGTTTAAGCCGACGTTCACTATCCTCTTGGCTGCAAAATGGAGGTAATTTGTTTTAACAAAACACGTTAAATTGGCTAATGGAATAACAGTTGTAGCAGCCTTCATGACATTGGGTTTGTGAAATTGTAACTGTTTTGCCCAACACCTTTCAGGTCCTTCCTGGAGCAATAAAACTGAGCAAGCCTTTTTCAGAGGTAGAGACAGCCGAGAGGAACGTCTACAACTAGTCCGACTTTCCAAAAAGCACCCAGACTTACTAGATGCTGGCATAACTGGGTATTTCTTTTTTCGAGAGATTGAGGAGAAGCTGGGAAAGGCACCACTGATTGGATTCTTTGACTTCTTTAAGGTAATCACTTTGCATCTCATGATACATTTGGTTAATGATATAGTATGTTTCTTGTAGTCATGTGTTCAGTGTGATATGCCATGTGATAGATTTCATGAGACTAGTCAACTTTTAGGTGGCCTTGACAGTTGATTTTGTTTTGACTGTGTGACTTGGAAATTCAGTAAAGGAACAGTGGGGATGCAATTTGCTTGGATTTCAGCAATATATTTGGCAGTAAAACAAAGACGATTGTTGAACTAGCTACATGACCTTTGGGTGGTGTACTAGACTGGCTCAAGTGCTGCGGCTTTTCAATAGACAACACAATATAGGTTATTGTTATTGTTATTGTTATTTTGCATTTATATAGCGCCTTATATACCATTGGTATGGTCTGAAGGCGCTGGTAGGTTGAACGCCCTTGGGAACCGAAGTTCATATCAGTAGAGAGAGTAGAGAGAGTCAAAAGGTGCGTGTGAGCACCAGGTATGTGTACAGCTCGTGCAGTATCAGTGTAATAGCTGCTTTCTAGTGGTAGGTGTGGTGGTTGAGAGGTCAGGAGTATGTGTTCGTTCTGGCAGGATTAATCCAGATCGGATGTGGCTGCGTTGGGCCTGAGGAGAACGCCTCGCTGGGGGGTGTGTAGCCAGCAGTGATTATTTAGAATGATGTGGAGTGAGCAGCGAATGTTGATATGAGAACAGTTATACCGAATGGTGTCATAGTATCTCTGTGTTCTAGTTGAGTGGTGATGTAAGGAGAGAGTAAGCGTGTTGGTGAGATATGATGGGTTTCATGCCCTTTCAGAGACTTCTAATTCACAGGGAGGCTATTGGGGACACTTCTAAATTTGACTTTTCACAGAGAGGCTATTGAGCACAATTCTGAATGCAACATTTCACAGCTATTGGGTGCACTTCTGAATTCAACTTTCTAAATGTACTTCTAAATTCAACTTTTCACAGAGAAGCTATTGGCTACACTTCTAAATGCAACTTTCTAAGTGTACTTCTAAATTCTACTTTTCACAGAGAGGCTATTGGGCACTCTTCTAAATTCTACTTTTCACAGAGAGGCTATTGGGTACACTTCTGAATTCCACTTTTCACAGAGAGGCTATTGGGCACACTTCTAAATTCAACTTTCCACAGAGAAGCTATTGGGTACACTTCTAAATGCAACTTTCTAAATGTACTTCTAAATTCAACTTTTCACAGAGGGGCTATTGGCACACTTCTAAATTCTACTTTTCACCGAGAGGCTATTGGGTACACTTCTGAATTCAACTTTTCCCGGAGAGGCTATTGGGTACACTTCTATATTCTACTTTCCACAGAGAGGCTATTGGGCACACTTCTAAATTCAACTTTTCACAGAGAGGCTATTGAGCACAATTCTAAATGCAACATTTCACAGCTATTGGGTGCACTTCTGAATTCAACTTTCTAAATGTACTTCTAAATTCTACTTTTCACAGAGAGGCTATTGGGCACACTTCTATATTCTACTTTTCACAGAGAGGCTATTGGGCACACTTCTAAATTCAACTTTCCATAGAGAAGCTATTGGGTACATTTCTAAATGCAACTTTCTAAATGTACTTCTAAATTCCACTTTTCACAGAGAGGCTATTGGGCACACTTCTAAATTCCACTTTTCACAGAGAGGCTATTGGGCACACTTCTGAATTCCACTTTTCACAGAGAGGCTATTGGGCACACTTCTATATTCTACTTTTCACAGAGAGGCTATTGGGCACACTTCTAAATTCAACTTTCCATAGAGAAGCTATTGGGTACACTTCTAAATGCAACTTTCTAAATGTACTTCTAAATTCAACTTTTCACAGAGAGGCTATTGGGCACACTTCTAAATTCTACTTTTCAGAGAGGCTATTGGGCACACTTCTAAAATCAACTTTTCCCGGAGAGGCTGTTGGGCACACTTCTATATTCTACTTTCCACAGAGAGGCTATTGGGCACACTTGTGAATTCCACTTTTCACAGAGAGGCTATTGGGCATTCTTCTAAATTCCACTTTTCACAGAGAGGCTATTGGGCATTCTTCTAAATTCAACTTTCCACAGAGAAGCTATTGGGTACACTTCTAAATGCAACTTTCTAAATGTACTTCTAAATTCTACTTTTCACAGAGATGCTATTGGGTACACTTGTGAATTCCACTTTTCACAGAGAGGCTATTGGGCATTCTTCTAAATTCTACTTTTCACAGAGAGGCTATTGGGTACACTTGTGAATTCCACTTTTCACAGAGAGGCTATTGGGCATTCTTCTAAATTCTACTTTTCACAGAGAGGCTATTAGGCACACTTCTAAATTCCACTTTTCACAGAGAGGCTATTGGGCATTCTTCTAAATTCTACTTTTCACAGAGAGGCTATTGGGCACATTTCTAAATTCAACTTTCCACAGAGAAGCTATTGGGTACACTTCTAAATGCAACTTTCTAAATGTACTTCTAAATTCTACTTTTCACAGAGATGCTATTGGGTACACTTGTGAATTCCACTTTTCACAGAGAGGCTATTGGGCATTCTTCTAAATTCTACTTTTCACAGAGAGGCTATTGGGTACACTTGTGAATTCCACTTTTCACAGAGAGGCTATTGGGCATTCTTCTAAATTCTACTTTTCACAGAGAGGCTATTAGGCACACTTCTAAATTCAACTTTTCACAGAGAGGCTATTGGGCACACTTCTAAATTCAACTTTTCACAGAGAGGCTATTGGGCATTCTTCTAAATTCTACTTTTCACAGAGAGGCTATTGGGCACACTTCTAAATTCAACTTTTCACAGAGAGGCTATTGGGCATACTTCTAAATTCAACTTTTCACAGAGAGGCTATTGGGCACATTTCTAAATTCAACTTTCCACAGAGAAGCTATTGGGTACACTTCTAAATGCAACTTTCTAAATGTACTTCTAAATTCTACTTTTCACAGAGAGGCTATTGGCCGCATTTCTAGATGCAACTTTTCATAGAGAGGCTATTAGAGATGCCATCTAAGTGGGGCATATGCTAACAATCACATTTCTGCCTAGATGTGGCGCAGGCTAATCAGTGTGGTTCATCAGTGTGGTTCTCTAGGGCAATGGTGCTGGTTAACATTAGACTGCAGGCCATTGAAAGGTAAGTGAGAGTGGCAGGAGCTTTCTGGAGTAGAGTAATTGCTCTACTCCCCACCCAAGCCAGCACTTACAGTTTTGTCGGTGTCTGGTGACTTCCTTGGCTTCCTCTGCGGACACCTGCTGACACTTCCTGGAGCCGCCCTTGGCCTTGGGGCCCTTAGCCGCTGGGGCTGCCGGGCAGAGGGCTGCCATGGGAGGACCAGTGATGAAGGGCTCACGGCCCAATCAGAGCGGGGATGGGCGGGTTGGGAGGCAGGAGGGGAGCGAGAAACAGGAAGAGGGTGCGGGGTGGGAGAGGGACGCTCGGAGGGCCTGGGGGCCCAGTTGGCTCCCAGAAATCGGCGGCATGCCCAGATGGGCTTCCTTACCTCGCGTCGGCTGCCTGCAGTGAATGCAGGGGCCGGTGCGAGGAGGGACGCTAGACCCTTTCAGCTGGGGCTCACGGCCCAATCAGAGTGGGGATGGGCGGGTTGGGAGGCGGGAGGGGAGCGGAAAACAGGAAGAGGGTGCGGGGTGGGAGAGGGACGCTCGGTGGGCCTGGGGGCCCAGTTGGCTCCCAGAAATCGGCGGCATGCCCGGATGGGCTTCCTTACCTCGCGTCGGCTGCCTGCAGGGACGCTAGACCCTTTCAGCTGGGGCTCACGGCCCAATCAGAGCGGGGATGGGTGGGTTGGGAGGCGGGAGGGGAGCGGGAAACAGGAAGAGGGTGCGGGTTGGGAGAGGGACGCTCGGTAAGGACATCACCAGTAGGGTGCCACAGGATCATTACCAGCCCTACAGATAAGGGGTGTAGCGTCCACCTTTACTGCCTAATAAGTAGCAAATACCCACAAAAAATTTAAATCGGGATTAAAAATGCAACGAAAAATAGGAAAAAGACATTTAGAATTTTGCGCCCCTGCTTTCACCATCACAGCTCTATGGCTATGTTTGGACCAGCAGTACTGGTAGTACCACAGGAAGAAACTACTATTTTAACTAACTGATTGGAAGAAGAAAATATGTATCTTTTAATGTGCATAATTAACTGGGTGCAAAGTAATACATATTACAAAAGCATTTCTGTTTTTCAGCTAAAACGTTTCTACTTGCTTATAAAATATTGGGATTTAGACTTATCAATTTGAGTCTTTAATTCAACAGTTAATGGCCCTTAGTGTAGCTCTAATCGGTACAGCAGGTGGCTGGTGTACAGCGAAGCGAGGAGAGGTGAACTCCGTTTGGCATTTGTACTAATTAGAGCTACACTATAGGCTGTTAGCCATTGAATTGAAGACTCAAATTGATCTACCTTTACGTACTCCACGCAGTATTAACGTGTAGAATATATTTGCATCAAGGTACGTGAATACTTTGACGAGACATTGGAATTAATTGACTTAGCAGTTTTGCTAGTGCTCCTGCCAAAATCTACATTAACAATTTCCAAATATGTATTGTGAGTGCACCAATGTGAGCACCAGTTATGCTAATAACAACACTATGAAATGATCAGATTAATCTGTTTTGTGCACACAAGCGACGCGTTGTACATCCACACTTTAAAAGTTGTAGTGCCACAAGTGAAAGGTTTTATCAAGATCTTTTGAAATATTGCACATACCATTGTTCCCGCTGAGGAAGTCTTGGTTACTTGTATCAATAATTAAGAAGGGATGAAACATGTCTGGCAATTTGTTTGACACGCACCCGATATAATTTATTTATACAGTGAAGTGTTACACTCAGACAATTAAGCTGAGGGACAAGAGGCCTATTAAAAGACTTCATATTACTATGCAGTGTTTGGTGGTGTGTTGATACAATTATTTGTCACTATTTGGTGATGTCTCTTTTTTATATATTTTTGAAATTAACATTTTTAGACGGTTGTTATTTAATTAAAGATGTATACTTTTTTTTATAATTGAGTATTTTTTCCAGTGAGACATTCCTACAGAACTACACGAGAGCGTCTATATTTGTATTACTTTTTCAGTTCTAGGGGTTACCTTCCTTGTATTTATCCCTATAGTGTCTCTCTCAGTCGTACTATGCATGTTTTGTTAAGTAAACTGTTAGATTATTTCAACAATAAACAATAAATCAACATTTTTTGTTGTATATTTTAAAACCTATTGATCCTGTCTAAATTCTGAAACTAGCAATGGAATGGTCTCTCGTCTGTCATTCCAAATATTGTCATTCTGATATTTATTCATTTAGCATGCTCTTCTTGTTAGTCTTGGAAACTTAATTTAGGCAGAATTTGACCACGTTTATCATCCTACTTATCGTCTTATAAGACAGCCACATTTTAGTAACCTAGTTTTGCAGGACATAAGGAAAATACCATTGCCACAATCTATTTCTGGCAATAATTATTGATGGTATTCACGCTGCTGCTAGATCGGTTCTGGCCTTAATAGTTATGATTGATCAAAAGATGAATCATTCTAAGTGTGTGTGTGGTGTTGTTTTATTGGTTCTATCATCAAATCTTGCCTAGGATAGCCTGTGAGCAGCCTGGTCATAGCGCCAAGCACTTCAAGGCTTTCGTGCTCGATTCAGACCTTAATAACACACATCCCATGGCTTGTGGTGGTGATCTCCACAGTCACATGACCTGTGAAAGCTACAGAACCTCTAATAGGTAGCCTACACAAAGGTGTGGTTGACAAAGTTTTGTAAAGTTGAAAAATTCAGCATCCGCAAATCCTGTACAGTGGGTATGGACTTGTAGAGTTAAAATGCTGATGGGAATAGCTCTCTGGACACAACAGACCATATAGAGATGCTTTTAAAATATTATATGAAGGGATGTGGTTAAAACCTGGGAACATTGGGTGGCGCTTTAACCAAGACAAATTGTCGACCTAGACGTCTTCTTCTCTTGCTGGAAGTTATGGTTGAGAGTAGGGTGAGGTATCCAAAATATTAAACACTCCTCTGGGGGTTGTACATTTCAACCATAGTAAATTAGGTGTTGACAGCGTTCCAGATAATACTTTGAAGTGGGAGTATAGAACTCCCTTTTTTTTAAATTGGTAGTAAAATAATTTTTTGTTAAAGAGTAAAACAGTAATTCACATTGCAATGTAGTTATTATATTAGGCATGTAAAATATATATTTAACCCTTTGTTTTCCATATTGCATTGCACCTATTAATTCATGCGCATTAAAAGATGCATTTTTACCTTAACGGTCTTGGGCAGTATTAATTGTAGAGCTTCTTTCTTTTTAACTACTCTGCTTGTACGACAGATCTGACGGAAAGAAGGTGGGCAGGCTCCTATGTGTCACGTTAGTGTCTTATTTTGTGTGGCCTATTTGCCTGGTTTTTAGGGTGTAAAGGTGGCTAGTATGGTACTTAAGCAATAATTCAATAATCCCTGAGCCAAGGGGAGGGGGCATTACTGAGTCAGGTAATGCCCCAGGGCCCATAGTTATAGTTAACTAAGGCCCGTGGCATTACCTGACTCAGTAATTCCCCCCAGTGAGGGTATTATTGCTATTAGTACCCTGGCCTGTTGGACCGGGGTACTAAAAGCTTGGTTTCTTCCTTTCCGAAAAGCTCCAGCGTTTCAGAAAGGAAGAAAAATAAAGCAAATTAAATGGCCAACAGGGAAGGAAAAACAAAGTCTGTTTTCCCTTTGCATGGCGGCCATTGACAAAAATAAAAAAGTAAACGAACAAAATGGCCGCCATGGAAAAGGACAAGAGACCACACATTGTCCCTTCTCCCTTTCCATGGCAGCCATTCAAAAAATAGGAAAAAAGTAAACAAAAAAAATGGGTGGCATGGAAAGGGAAGAAGGGACTATCTGTAATCCCTTCTTCCTTTCCATGGCGGCCTGTCGCAGATGGGGAGTGGATGCGCTGGAAACAGAAGTATTTCCATCATGTCTGCTCCCGATTAGGAGCAAAAGGTAGGTAAGTGGAGGGAAGGGGGGGAAATCTGGGGAGGTTGGAGGGGGGGGGAAGGGGAGCACTTACCTGAATCCACGGTGGGGGAAGATGGCGGCCTTCAGCCGTGAGAATGCTCGGATCGGGGAGATTACCATGTGCTAATTCCCCCGTTGCGAGCCTCCTCATTGGCTGGGAGGCTGCCAGCCCCCCATGCCGGGTACTAATTACCTGTAGAGCTGAGCATCAGATGTGATGCATCTGTGTTTAAAATGGCTGTTGCATCATACATTAGCACCAATATGTGCTGTCACCTTCTAGTCCTTCGTTTCAAGAGCATGTATGAACATTCATTATCTCACTAGTGACACTGGATTTTACAACCTTGTAATGCATTGTTCATGTATGACTACTGAAATGTGCCCCTCTCGAGGCCTACAGGAACAGAAGAGTCGGTAGTTGATTCAGAGATTTATTCAAGTAAGTGAAAACCTGCGGCCACAGTCTGCGACCATATTTTCCCCCAACCGTTGCTCCAATCCACTGTGTTCCCGCATTCCCCATTCCAAGCTCGGCTTTAGAATGTAGACCACGTGATCACTGCATATCACACATACCCCTCCCTCTAGAATTGATTGCCAATTACAACTTCGACCTTTAACATAACTAGTAATAATTCAAACAAAAACAAATCTAATTACTCCACTTAAGACAGAGCTACATTTCAAGACATTAGAAATTCTTAGAACACAGAATTTGAAGGATGGAATTCCTTGAACCCTAAGGTTTAAGGCATAATTTAATCCTTGGACCACATTGGTGCTCTTCTCATCCTCCTTGTAAAGCACTCTCTCAAACTCTGGACACTCTCCACCACCACCACTGCCAAGAAAACTCCCTTTCAGGCTGCTTGCGTCTCTTCCTTCTTCCCTTGTACATTCACTCAGTTCTTCACTATGCACTGCCCATTGACTCAACGAGCCTAATCTAGGTAACTATTTACTACTGCTTTCCACATCTATGACATCAACATCCCATTTGCTCACTCTGTTGAAATTCCATGTAGAACCATTAGCTATCATGACAGCATTTCTAAATACTTTTTTCACTTCAACAGGGTCTGACAACTTGGATAAACCCTTCTGCATATGCCTTCCCTTCTTTATTCTCACCCAATCCCCAGGCTTGAATTTCTCCCAGTTTACAGACCAGACATCTCTTCCCTACCACAACACTTATGTCACTGCATAATATGCTCTGTGACCTGTTCGGGGGGTAACTTCTCTCTAACAGCTTTCATAATTTATTCAACTTGGAGCCATCTTAGTGTTAGGCTCTCTGCCTCTCGTAAGTCTAAATGAGGATTTTCCTGTCATACTGTTCATGTGCATGCTCATACTCCAGACTCGTCCAACTACTGACTACAACTCATCAATGGTGTTCCCTACGGCTTGCTCAACCTCTTTCACTAATACTCGATTGTAGCTCTCAACCAACCAATTGGATTCTGGATGATAACGCGCTGTGATCTTCCACTGTATCCCTACTTCCTTTGCCTACTCAGTCAATTCATGTCCTCTAAATTGCTTGTCATTGCCGCTTATGGCTACTTCAGTATAGCCTTCTCTCCTACTAACCTGTAAGAAATTTGACCCATTCTCCTGACGTTGCTTCACTTGACTTAGACCCACTTGGACTAATGGTCTACCACTAATAACATGAACTTGATATTAGTTCTAAGTACATAGTATAGGCCTAACACATCAACCCCTATTTGTTTCCACGCTCCCCTCAGAGGCTCGCTGGTCTTGATCTCTGGTGTAACTACTCTACAACCTTTGTCTGAATTATGACATTCCCAACACACTCTCACTGCTCTTTCTATCTTGGCATCCATACCAGGCCACCAATATTTCGAATGGAATGTGTCCTCCCACGTATTCCTCATCTTTAATATACTCCAATATCCTACTTGCAGCTTGGAAACCTATCTCAGCAGAAGGTGCTGTGTGTCGTCGTGGACCTTGTGTCATTCATGGGCCTCCATCCTCCTCAAGCATGACGTTGACGCTGGTATATAAGGCTGGTATATAAGGCACGCACTGCGCCCATTGCTGTGGTTCCGTTCTTTGCCTCGGTTTGTTTGATAACTGCGTAGTTTGTGAGTTTTATCTGAAAAGGTCGACCCATACCCTGAAAACTGGCTTCAAGAGATGTGCCGGTGGTTCGGCTAAAATGTTTATAACCGATCCTCATTGGGTATGTCTCTGGTTCCTGTGGTCGTGTGACATCGTCAATGATTGTGGCTTGTGCCAGTCTATGACTGGAAAAGCTTTAAAAGAGAGTAAGTGGGGAAACGTGCTTTGGGCAAACTCTCCCCGAACCCGTCTTCGGTAACGCCCACAGATAAATAATCCGAAGATAAGAACCCAAGAGAGAGATCTCCAAACCAGGCCAAGCGTTCGAGATCTCGTCATTCCTCTTCATCGTCTTCAAGGAGATCTAAGAAAACGCGTCATTGCTCCAGATCGTCCTCTACAGATTCCGCCCCTGAAGGGAAAGGGGTACGTTTTCCAAAGAAGAGGGCTAGTAGGGCAGAACTGGAGAAAGTCTGCCTGCAGATGGAGGTGTTTGATAAGGCTGCAACATCAGCCCCTTCGATTAAGTCGTTAGAGACTCCCCACCCCATCACGCCAAAGGACGACAGGGAGTCGATGAAACCTGCTGACCACGCGCCCAAGAGCCCGGACAGCAGGTCATCGAAGACTTCCAAGGATTCAAAGTCCTCAAAGGCATCTCGTGTGCCACTCATGGCCTCGAAGGGATGCTCCTCCTCTGAGCCACTCGACACTGTCGAAGACATCGAGGTATAGTTCATCGCCGCCAACGCTGTTGGATTCGAGGCCCATCATTTCCTTTTCGGAACCATCAAAGGTTTACAAACCGCAAGACAAGAGACTTTTAAGTCTATGGCCTCTATTTATGAGGAGGAGGTGGAGAAGGAAAGCTCTAATTATGGTTTTGCCCCAGAGTACGGCACGTCTGATGTTCCAGAGGAGCTAATATCTCAGGAATCAAGAATGAAGGACCTTGTGGACACCCTAAATGATGCCAGTGGTCTGGATACTTCTCCGGAAGTTGACTCTGGTGCTCCTGAAAGCACAGGACACACTGATGCTTCTTATAGATCAGTGATGGCAAAGGTGATAGAATACCTGGGCTGGGGCAGGTCATCTGTTGAGTATAAACAGGATGACATGACTGATATTTTGGAAAAGGAGCGATCTAAGGACCCAATCCTTCTTTTTCATAACGCAGTCAAGAATAGGGTCGTGGAGAATTGAAAAAGACCAGATACCACTCCTGCAGTCTAAGGACTTAATAAAGAAATATAGACCTTCATCAATTGATCCAGAGTTTCTTTCGGAAAGTCCAACTCCACAAATCCTTGTTGTTAAAGCAGCCACTTCTGCTTCTAAGGGAGCAGCCTATCCCACGGTTCCTTTGGACAGGGAGGATGAAAGGCTGGGTGCTATGGGGGAAAAAAGTGTTTTCTGCCGGGAGTATGGTGCCGAAGGCTGCCAATGCAACCTGTGCACTAGCAAAGTTCACCTACACTGTGTGGTAGGTGATTGCCATGGCATGTCAATCCTTAGACAGGTCTGGACACTGCAGAATGTATTAACTGCTCTATGGCAGCTGGCACAGTCCTGAGACAATTTGACTGGCTACAGAAATCGGGGTTTGCTTCTGACGTGCAATCCAGGCTGTTGGATATGCCATTTGAAGGTTCTTATTTGTTTGGAACAAAAGCGGACGAAAGCCTTGAGAAATATCTGTCGTCTAAGGCAGCAGCAAAATCTGGCCATTAGGAAGCCCTAACCTACTCAATCAACTCTGTCTTCTAACCAGGGATGGAGAAAATGTTCATTTCGGAACTATTCTTCTGTTGGGAAACTAAGAGGTCAGTTTATGCAAAGGGGACAGAGAAGGCAACCAAGGCAGCCAAGGTCGTATGGGCAGAGGAGCTGCTACAGCATCTGCTTCCTTGCCTTGCGCACTGACCAGTGCCCCAAAATCGCTTTGAAGACTTAAAGCATTTATCTGTGGTGGGAGGCAGGTTAACCCAGAATCTGAAGGAATGGTGAAGCATTACAACAGATGCCTGGGCTCTGCAAACTGTTGCCCATGGTAACTGCCTCCCCTTTCTGAAAAAGCCACCAAACTGTCCCCCACTTAGCCAGTCCTTGAAAGTGGCAGATCCTTTCCTCCTACAAGAAGTTCAGACACTATTGGAGAAGGGTGAAATCGAACAGGTACCTGTACTGGAAAGAAATCGAGGTTGGTACTCTCCTTATTTTCTGATCCTGATTGCTACCCATCTTGGACTTCAGATGCTTGAACAAGTTCCCCAGGAAGGACAAGTTCAGGATGGTCACTGTTTTGCAGATCCACCAGGCCTTTTAGCTCCAGGATTGGATGGTGTCATTGAATCTTCAGGATGCTTATTTTCATGTGCCAAGTCATCTCAAATACAGAAAATACCTGAGATTCACTGTTGGCAGTTCTTGCTATCAGTTTCGGGTACTGCCTTTCAGGCTTACCTCTGCCCGAGGGTTTTCACCAAGTTTATGGCAGCAGTGGCAACAAATCTACGGAGGTGGGAATCGCATCTACCCCTACCTGGATGATTGGATGATCAGAGCTCGATCACACGCACAGTCTCTGAAACATCTGGACAGCACCTGCCGCGCTCTCCACAGGCTGGGCTTCTCCCTCAACTTCAGGAAGCCCCACATGACATCTTCCCAAAAGCTGCAATTTATTGGAGCAGTCCTGGACTCTTCCTCTGGGAAAGCTTTGCCACCCGAGGTAAGGGCTATCCACATATTTCAGATGGTAAACAAATATCAGAGTGCCCCAAATCTTCCGGCCTTTGGTTTTCTGAAGTTGCTTGGTCTCGTGGCATCCTGCATTTATCTGGTGCCAGATGCCCGTCTCAGAATGAGGTCCCTTCAGTGGGCTCTCAGGACTTGGTGGTCACAGTTCTCCAGAAGGATGAACTATCTGGTACGGACCCGAGCAGGGTCGCGCATGATCTCCTGTGGTGGGCCACCATCAAGGAGAATGTGTTAAAGGTGGAACCGTTTTGGCAGCCATGGCCAGAGATTACAGTGGTTTTAGACGCCTCCCTCTCAGGTTGGGGGGGTCACACCAACAGTTTGACAAAGAGCAGACGCTGGTCTCTGTCGAAGTCCAAACTACATATCAACCTTTTAGAGCAGAGGGCGGTCAGACTAGTGCTGATGGCCTTTCTGCCCTCTGTACGTGTAAAGAGTGTCATGATAATAACGGACAACACAGTGGTCATGCATTACCTCAACAAGAGAGGGAGTGTATGGTCACTACACTGAGCAAAGAGACGATGCAACTCTGGTTTTGGGAACTGCAAGAAGGAATATCTCTTGTTGGCAGTAACATGTGGCCGGAAAGGAAAACACAGCGGCGGACGATCTGAGCACGCAGAGCACCGTCTCCCATGAGTGGGAGCTAGATCAGGAAGTCCTTCAAAAGATCTTCACCCTTTGGGGAGCCCCTCAAGTGGATCTCAAGTGGATCTGTTTGTGTCCAGTATCAACTGAACTTCTACCTGTTCTGCTCCATGGAATTCCCTCAGAGAGGAGCTCTAGGGGACACGTTTGTAGTGGACTGGGAATTTCCACTTCTGTATGCGTTTCCACCGATCCCCGTCGTTCCTCATTTTCTCAGGAGGTTTTGGAAATACATGATACTGATTGCCCGGACTGGACCAGCAGGACGCGAAACCCGGAACTTCTGGAAATGTCCATCTGCCCTCCAATTCGTCTTCTCCAAAGGGAGGATCTGCTCTCGCAAGAGGGGGGTCCCATTCTTCAACCAGAGATCAGGACCCTCAACCTCCATGCATGGTTTCTGAGAGTTTGAGCTATAAAAATTGGGACCTTCCGGAAGACGTCATGGAGGTGTTGCTTTCGGCCAGCAACTAAATCTCTATACCGCTGCCACTGGAACAGATTTTTCAGCTGGTGTACAGATAAAGGAATTGACTCATTTTCTTGTGACACACCATCGGTTTTGTCTTTTCTACTACGCCTAACCCATCAGGGGCTACAGTTGGCTACGGCCAAGGGCAATCTGGCTGCGCTGTCCATTTACAAGTGCTCTCCAGAACAAGGTTCCTACTTCAAGGTTCCAATTGTCATCCAGTTTTTAAAATGGTTGACCAATATCTTCACACTGGTTCCATTCATTTTTCCGGCTTGGGATCTCAACCTGGTTTTAAGCTTCCTGATGGGTTCTCCTTTTGTACCATTACATTCTTGTCTACTTCGGATTTTGTCTTTGAAAACAGTATTGACGGCTATTGCCTCTGCTCGCAGAGTGAGTGAGCTTCAGGCCTTATCTTCTAAATCACCATTAACAGTCTTTCATAAAGACATGGGGCCTCATTCCAAGGTTGGCGGTAAGGGGTTAACGGCCGCTAAAGGACCAGGGAGCTAACAACGGGCCCGTTAGTAACGGGCCCGTTGTTAGCTCCCTCCCCATTCCCATTGAGCCCTAGGGGGGCTCGAATGGGAATGGGTTCCCTGAATGGGGAAATACCGGGCCCTCCAAGGTTGGAATGGCCCGGTAATTCCCCATTCAGGGAACCCGGACCCGGTATGCGGTAAGGGGGTAGCCCTAATAGCACCATGGCTACCTCCAACCTCGGAATGAGGCCCTTGGTAGTTTTGAGGGTTTGCCCTTCTTTTCTACCACAAATTGTGTCTGAATGTCATTTTACGCAAAAAATGTTTTACTGGCTTTCTACCCTCCTCCTGATCCATCTAAGGAGGAGGAGAGGTTACACAGCCTTGACCCTATTAACAGGGTTTCTAAGATGAGACTGGACAACCAACATGTTGTTAGTTACAGAGGCCACAAAATGGGACAAACGGTTACTAAGCAAATTGTGTCTCAGTGGGTTATACTGTGTATATCCGAAAGAGGTTTACATAGGTCCAAGGGCCCACTCAACTAGAGGTGTAGCCACTTATTCAGCCCGCCAGAGAGGCATACCGCTGCAGGACATCTGCAATGCTGCCACCTGGTTTTCTGTGCCTACACTTGCAAAGCATTACTGTTTAGATTCCCTTTCGGGCCGGGAATCCAGATTTGGAAAGGCTGTTTTAGACAGCGTAAATCAAAATGTAACTCTTCTTACCCACCTCGTGCAAAGCACTGCTATAGGAGAATATCAAAGATGAGGCATACATGGAATGACACAGTCCATTCGAAGAACTCGGGTGAATTGTATTTGTCATTTATATAGCTCAATTTCTCCATTTGTATGGCCTCCATGCGCTTTGTGGTCGGAGCGCCCCCGGGGACCGCAGTCCATGTGTAGAAGGTTATAAGAGTTTAAATTTAAAAGATGCATGTGTGCATGTTTGCCAGGTTAGGACCTGGGTGGGCTGCCGAGGCTCCAGTAAGCAGCCCGGAGGTCAGGCACATGGGTGGGTGCTGTTGAAGGTGTAGGATAGAGTGCTAGTGCTGAAGATTCGATCTGTGCCCAGCTAGACCGAATATTTTTTCCTTGAGTGTCGCTTTTTACTAATGGCAGAGGTACGTCAGGGGTTCCAGTGTGGACGGCTATGTGTGCTGCTAGACCGGAATAGCTGCATTCTAGGGTGCCTGGGACCCGTGTCCACAGACATGGTGTAAGGTATACGTACCGTACGCTTGGATTGCAGTGCAGTGTTCTTTTTCTTGGTGCAAAGCGATTGGTCGGTCTCGCTATTCGTGGTCTCTCTGGAATGAAAGTCTGAGCAGTGGGAGACGAGCCCGGAGGGACATGGGTAGCAGGGGTGAGGGGAGGACAGTAGTTTGTTACGGTGTGCCTCTGCGAACGCTGCCGGCATCCTTGGGGTATTGGCGGGTAGGAGTGTTGCTGTGTTTGAGCAGGACGATAGTTTGTCACAGTGTGCCACTGAGACCGCTGCCTGCATCCGTGGGGTACTAGTGTATAGGGGTGTAATGTTTGGGTCAGCGTTTCTGTGCGCCTGCAAGAGGGTTTCAAGAGGAGTGTGGGAATAATCAGGTTTTGAGGGCCTTTCTGAATGTCAGGTGATTATCCATATTGCAAATGTGCTGGGGTAGAGAGTTCCAGATGATCGCCGGTTGGACACAGAAAGAGGATCCGGCCAGTCTGGAGGAGTTGTAATGTGGGACAACTAGGAGAGATGCTGTGTGAGATCTGAGAGTCCTTAAGGGGTGGTAGCAAGTGACTTTGTCTTGAAGGAATTCTTGGCCAGTGTTGTAGAGGGCCTGGTGTGTGATGCACATGGCTTTAAAGGTAGTGCGTCAACCAGTAGGGAGCCAATGGATATTTCTCAGTGTAGGGCTGATGTATTCTGTGGGAGGTAAGCTAATGAGCAGACGGCTGCAGCATTTTGAATTCTTTGCAGTTTCATTAGCTGAAACGCTGGTGCGCATACGTAAAGGCAGTTTGCGTAGTCTAAGCGGGAAAGGATGATGGAGATGATGGCAGAGAAACAGTGAGTATAGGTTAGGTAAGAGAAGATACGCCTGAGGATGCTTAGATGGAAAAACAGGTTCTGCATATGGAGTTGATGTGTTAGGAGAGGGATACATCCGTGTTCACTGTGCATCCAAGGTTTTTCACCGAGGTGGAGGTTGCCGCTGGACGGGCCTAGGGATTGCGGCCATGGTATAGGTTGGGGGAGGAGCGCTGTTATCCAGCAGACTAGGATTTCAGTTTTCCCAGGATTGAGGATGAGGTGGTTGCTCATCATCCAGTAGTCAATATCTGAGAGGCATGATGACAGATCTGGATGGTTGGAGCCTGGCGCTTTTGGAATTGTAATGATGATCTGGGTGTTGTCTGCGTAGTTGTAGCAGGTAAGATTTTGGGAGCGGATGTGTAGCCTGTCTAGGAGGGTGGTGTGATCGATGGTATCGAAGGCTGCAGAAAGGTCAAGAAGGATGAGTACAGAGCAGCCTTCTGCATCAGCTGTTCCTTTTAGCTCGTCCCAGACTAACTCTAGGGAGAATTTTGTTCCTCGACTTGGTCTTAAGCCAGATTGCGCAGGGTCCAGGAGGTTGTTGGCTTCAGTGAAAAGGCCAAGCTGCTTGTATGCTGTGTGTTCCATGAGTTTGGCCGTAAAGCGGGTGGTGGTGATTGGCCAGTATTTCTGGGGGAGGAGTGGGTCGAGTGTAAGTTTTTCGAGGAGCGGTTTGATGTAGGAGGTTTTTAGGGCTTCCGGGAAGGTTCCCGATGTTGGGGAGTGGTAAGGATTGATCGTGGGATACTGGCTGCACAGGTTGAGGATAGGATGTTTTTGAGGAAAGTGGGCTGACAGGGGTCCGCAGGGGAGCTTGATGGGTGGCTTTGTGCTAGGAGCAAGAGGAACTTCTGGTGTGATATTGGAGAGAAAGAGGTGACGGTCTGTATCGAAGGGGGTTTCGACAGGGGCTGTGGGTGGGTAGGTAGGGGGTGGGGGCATGTGTTCCATTTTAGAGATGATGGCAAAGTGTCAGTCGATAGCGACATTGTGGAAGTGTTCTGATAAGGTTTTGCATAGTTATTGGGGGATTGGTGGGGCGGTGTTAGAGCAGGCTGGGGATTTGAATTCAGAAATTATTCTATGCAGATCCTTGCTCAGGTTGCGAGAGTTTAAGATTCTGTTGCCATAGAATGGCTTCTTGGTTTTCTGATTTCCAAACTGTATGCTCTGGTTAGTCTAGCTAGGGTGGTTTTGTTCTTCTCCTTCCTGTGAGGCTAAGAACCTTGGTGTCATCTTCGACTCGACCCTCTCCTTCTCTCCTCACATCTCTGACGGCTCTAAGAAGACAAACTATCATCTGCACCTCCTCAAAGGTATTCTTTCTTTTCTCACTTTCCCCCAGAAGCTCACTGTCTCCAGAGCTCTGGTCCTCCCTAGGCTGGACTACTGGATCAGCCTCTTTATAAATCTGCCTACCTCTACTCTTCGACCTTTACAACTTATCCAGAACAAGACTGCAAGACTTGTCCTTGGCCTCAAGCCCAGGGATCATATCGCTCCATCCCTGAAATCTCTTCACTGGCTCCCCAAGGCTGCAAGGATCAAGTTGAAGACCCTCTGCATCGTCCACAAGGCTTTCTGGGGGCCTGGGACCACCCTACCTCCAACGTTTTCTTCCTAAACATCTTCCTTCTCGAGCCATCTGCTCAACCACTTGAGCTCTCTGAGGGTTAGACGCTTCTCCAAGCAGAGAGTTAGGGCAGATCTTTCTCCTTGGCTGGGGCCTCCCTCTGGAAGAGCCTCCCTGCCTCTCTCAAACTTGAGCAGAACCACCTCCTGTTCCAGAAGCAACTCAGGACCTTCCTTTTAGCTCCCAATTCTCTCTTCCTCTCCCCTGCTGACATACCTGACTGCTCCACGTACTGGTCACCTGGATACACTCTGAACTCGGGGCCCAGGCTCCTGCATGTCCTGTTGCCCTCGCACTGTCTCTGAACTACCCCAGTACTTAAGGGTCTGTACCTGCAAACCTACAGTCCCTTCTCTCTGTACTTATGAGCCACCTGCTGGTTGCACTTATTGAGTCACCTGCACTTCTCCCTTCCCCTCCCCCCGGCACTTCTCCCCTTCCCTCTTCCCCACACGTGCACAATAAGAATGACACAAGGCTTAGTAAGATTGTTGTTTTGTCCTCCCTTTGTTTCCCTCTCCTTGTCTTGTTGCACCTAAAAACGCTTGTGTTCATGCGTGTTATAAATACCATATCATATCATAGGGATGGTTCTCCAGGTCCATTCCAGACAGTGCTCGAGGGTTTTTAGTGATTTGAGGTTGGTGGCGGGTCATGATTTCTGAGAGGTCCGTTTTGTTGGGATGACGGGTGTGAGGGCACTCGAGAGCCAGAGGTCGAAGAGTTTAATGGGGGTGCAGGCTTTACCCTTCCTGATTGGAGAGTGTTTGGAGAGAGGTGGGGAGGGAGGGAGCTGGGGTGATAATGACTTTATTCCATGGCGGAGTGAGAAGTGTGGGCATTGGTGGTGGTTGGGAGTGGCCTTGGGCTCGGGCTGTGGGGGTCAGTGGTACGGAAAAGAAGATTGCTGAGTGATCTGCCTATGATAAGAGGTTTGGGGGAATGTGGATATGTTTGTGGTGCTGAAGATCGCATCAAGAGTGTGACCTCCATTGTGGGTGTGTGTGGAGATACGTTGTGTCAGGCTGATGTTGAAATCCTGCTAGGATGTTAAGTGTTGGATGGAGGTTGTGGTTGGTTGTCAGAGCATTGCAGAGTGTGTCTGCAAAGTTTCTGTTGTAGCCAGGGGGTCTGTAGATGAGTAGGAAGCTGTGCAAGGGTGAGAGTTGGAGTTTTACCAGAAGGGATTCGTAGTCTGTGGTGTTGCCTGAGGTGTCCTTGATTATTAGTGGGAATTGGTGTTTGTGTAGTATCGCAAGTCCTCCAACCCTTTGCAATCTGTTTGTAAGGTTGTACCCGGGTGGGAAGGCCTTATGCACAATGGGCTCGTAATCGTTAGCAAACCAGGTCTCTGTGATGAAAAGGCGTCTGGATTTTCTTCTGTGATACAGTCAAAGATGTGGAATTTGTTTTTTGAGACTGACCTAGCATTGGTGAGGGTACAAGAGAGTTGGTGGGGTATGCTTGCAAGTGATGGAAGGGTTGGGAATGGTAGGAGGTGTGGGAGTGGTGGTGGCGAGGGGGGCGGTTTGGGGATGGGGATGGTGTTAGGGGAAGGGGGTTGATCGGGGCAAAGGGGTGGGCGGTGGAGGGTGGGGGGGGAATAGGCGTGGGGGGATGGAGGTGGACCAGGGGAATGGGCGAAGAGGGGAAAAGGCCTAGGAACGGGTTGGGTGCCGGCAGGGAAGTAAGTTTGGGCTCAATAGTGAAGTGGCAGAGTTTGGGATCTGGGTTGGAGAACGGGTGATGCTAGGAGGGGCCGGAGGTGGCCTTGGTCTGGGCCTTTCCTTGACTTTCGGCAAGCCGCTGGGGTGTGGGTGAGAGTGGAGGTGGCTGTGGAGGTTAGGGTTTTGGACAGGGCTTCTCTTGCTGCGCTAAGAGAAGGGAAGCGCGAGTTGGGAGTGGGGGTGCTATGTTGTTAGGGAGAGGTCCGAGCAGAGGGTGCAGTTGAGTGGCTAGCAGGGATGGGGTAAGAAGGTTGTTTTACCTGGGTCGCTGGGTGGTCCGGTATGTTCCAGGGGTCAACGTTTTCAGCTCCCACTTGCCGGCCCTCTTGCCGCTCTTGATTGAGCAGAGCAAGATCTACGTGCAGGGTGTAGCAGGTGGGGAAGGGGGGGGTGAACATGCCAGGAGGAGGGACGTGTACCTTGGGGTTTTGGAGGGTGGGCAGTGGGCTGCAAGACGAGGTGGAGGGTTCGGCTGATGGGCTGTGCCTTGGGGATGGTAGGGTTAGGGTGTGGCAGGTCTCGTCAGGCCTATTGGTGCACCAGCATGAGGCTTGGATTTGGCCAGTGTGTGGCATGGTGTCTAACCTGTGGGAAGGGTACATCGGATTATGTGACTCAGTAGAGGGGGGCACGTCCAACTGGGGTTCAACACTAGAGGTGTACTCACCTGGCCTTGGGGCACCTGGTCCGGGAAGGAGTGTTTAAGGTGGGGGCAGTAAGAGTGAGATCTGGGATACTTGGATGGGGGGGCACCTAAAAGGGGTGTACCACAGTAGACAGTAAAACACAGTAGCACATAGATTTGCGAGACCTGGATAGCGGGAGAAACGCCTAGATGAGAGTTGCAACAGTAGACATTAAATTACAGTAGCACCTAGATTTGGGACCCTGGGATAGAGGGAGGGAGCCTAAATGGGGATACAACAGTAGACAGTAAAATGCAGTAGCACCTACATTTGGGACACCTGGATAGAGGGAGGGACGCCTAAATGGGGATACAACAGTAGAGAGTAAAATCAGTAGCACCTAGAATTGGGACACCTGGATAGAGGGAGGGACGCCTAAATCGGGATACAACAGTAGACAGTAAAATGCAGTAGCACCTAGATTGTATCCTCCTCGGGGCCACAGAAAAATGGCGTTCTCCTTGTGAATAAGTGTGTGATTATGAGTGGTTATGAAATGGTGTGGGGTAATGTAATTAATAGTGGGTAAAAGAAAAATGGAACAAACAATGGGTACATAACAGTCCAAACAGGTGCCGATAGCCCCTAAATGTGTTCATGGGCATACTATATGTAGGGTGCAAAATTTGGACTCGCCACTGGCCAGTGATATTTGACACTTGGTGAGTAAGAAATGCTGTACTGTTTGTATAGAATTGAGGTGGCAAGTGACTTTTTTATGCTGCCTAGTAGCTTGCATTTTTGCTATGTGTACAAAATATAATCAAACAACATGCAAATATTTACAAGAATGGCATGGTTTAAAGTGGGACAATCGGCATAACCAATTCCTGTTGGAAGTTGCTTTTCATAAAGACCGACTAGCCAATCTGAAGCTTGCATTAGAATCTAAAAAAGGAAAACCCTGTAAAAACAATGGTAGCCATAGTCTGATTGGTATGAGAAGGCTTCAAAGAAATAAAACACTTCTAAAATTAGGGGATGTAACAATTTCAACGAGAAATTAAAGAATCATATAAAAGCCTTTAGAAATAAGTGTCAACTGGGGGGGAAAAATGCTGCTGGAATCAGAGCCGCTATGTCCTCAATTGGTAAAAAAAATAAGCAGGACCACTCCTTGATAGCGAACATGTGGACATGTGGACAGCACAGCACCCCCAACTTCGACCATTGCTACACCCACTAGGACAGCTCAGACCATGGCGCTGCAAGAGCCCCAAGGGCCAGTTACTTACCAGCAGGCCCAAGAACTGACCGCTCACCACTTTCCACCCACGGGTTATCTCAAATATCATATGGCAGGACCCAACGCTGTACAGCCAACATATTTCCCCACTGTCGTCTGGGGAGCTGGCTGCCCCCTAGTCTTTGTAGATCCCCGTTTCATCCCAGTTTGTGGCTTCACTTACATGGGAAGGTACTACATCTAGGGGAGACTCAATTCAGTCATGCCCCACTGAGTCAACTGCTGGGAAACTCGACTGATGGAGAGAAGGCCACTTAGTGATTTTACAGGTGTCATGGACTTCAGGAGTTCTCAGGAATCTGGTTGAGTTTCCAAATATTAGAAAGGAGCTCCAACCTTTTGTTGAGGAACCATGCAGACCATTGTCCAGTGGTACAGCCTCTTGGGCTGACAATGAACCAGCTTACAAGAGTCATAATACCAGCATAAGTCAGGTAAAGACTTCTACAGCAAGAACAATGGCCGAACGATCATCAGGGGATAGTTACGTGTGACAAGTTGCTCAATAAACCTCTCACCAACAACTGATATGTTCCAGATTTTTATAGAAAATATATATATGTGAGGTCCCCAGACTAGGAGTAGTCCCTGCACCTTTCCTCAACCTTTAAGTGGGTTCCCACCTCCATACTCTGTCACAACATTACTGTAAGATTGGCTAACTATTACCAGGGTACCCCTACTATCTGGTTCTATCCCTCAAACTTGAAATGTCTAAAGACTGTAGTCTTATTGTCTGTTAATGCCCTCCTGAGGGCTGATCCTCAGTGTCCCCTCACTCACCTCTCTCCTCTGGTCTCCCACAACACTGCTCTTTATCTTTATTCCTCTCTCTCTCTCGCTCCCTCCCACCTACACTATGTCTGCTGGTTTTACTGCTCTCTCCTGCTTATCCCATCGCTGCCCTTCAACTGTTCTCTCCCTTTTCCCTCTGCTCTCCAACTCCCTTTTGCTCTTCCCCTCCCAACACTACACATGCCAAGCTATCCCCCTGCCTCACATCCCTTGCTTGCTCACACACCGCCTTTTCTCCCAACTATCAAAACGTCCTCCTTTTCTACTCTCAGCCTTCAGGTCAGATTCAGACTAGATCAGTCTCTCACTCAGCTCAATTGGTACCACCCTCATAGAGCCAGCACCTTGGCATCACTTTATCCCAAAACTCCAAAAGTCTCCAACTCCTGCTCCACCAGGTACCCTACTGGAACTGCTGGTTAGCGCTGCCCTTCCTGTTCAGGAATTCTCCTTGGCTCCCCTTGACCAATCCCTAGCTGTAGTACTCGCATGGGGCCGTGATCTCATGGGAGGTCCTTAAGAAGCCTTCTATTCTGCCACCTTATCAGACTCAATTCTCCTGCGGCCAGCCGCATGTTCGGGCGGATCATTTTGTCTTCTGTTCAGGGTGAGTCTCTGTGAAAATAGGGGATGGGAAGTTGTTCCTCCGCAGTCTCTTGCCAGTTCTTTGATTACTGCCCCACAGCTCCTTAGATATTTGTCTGGAGTGTCTGGGGTGGGTGTTGTCTCTTTTAGTTTTGGGGGGTGAAACGCCAGTCCATTTCTATTTTGGTGCTGGATCCATTCCTCCGCCTCGAGGCCTGATTGTAATGGCTGCACCCTGGTGTATTCTGGTTGTGGTAGTTATGGTTTCCTTTCCGCTGGTATTTCTTCCCTGGATCCATGATTCTGGTCAGGCTTCCAAGGGCTCAGCCGCTTGCTGCAGTTTATTTGCTCTGAAACTGAAGAAAAAAAGGCTTGGCCGGGACAGAGGCTGAACGGTATTGAGACAGGGGCAGTGCCACCAGTAGCCCTGCATATATTCAGGCATGACGGGGAGCTATCTGCTCGGGTCCCTTCCATCTCCATTCTCTTGACCGGGTCACATGACCCTGTCACATGCGACATTGGAAAAAGCAAGAAATGGACTGCTAGCAGCAGTTAACTGGATGTGCCCAGAAAGACTAATTGGGGCAAGATCCATAAGCAGAATAAAGAGGAATCACCTGCAGATTCTGTGCAGACTCAAAATAGTGTTTAGACAATGTTTAGGTATCACCAAAACAGGAGACCCCACTGAGGCGGTAGCCAATGCCTTCATTTTAGGATTGCAACCCAAACTCCAGCAACAACTCCCAGAAATCTGTCTTGGATGGCAGACCAACCCGCTCTCAGAACTAGTGAGTCTGGCAAATCACTGGGGCACTTATTAGGAACAGAAAACGCAGAAAATTGGGAATAAGCTCATGGCTTCCGGGTCAAACCGCACAGGGGCAGGAGAGCATACAAAGAAGGACCTAGAGGAGGGGTGGTGATGACGTAGAGGTGCCCCTCAGGATTTCCAACAGGACAGGCCCCCCCAGTGCTACGCAATGTAATTACTGCAAGCAGGAGGGCAACTGGAAACATACATGCCAGAGTCGACCCAAGCAGGATTTTCTGCCTCACCCCTGATCAAGAATCTTTTCTAACCCCAATAAGCCCAACAAATAGGCACCAAGTGTCCCAGATGAAGACCAGTACTGAGACAGTTTGAGAGAAAGTCATTAATCTGCTGATTCCAGTAGACCAAGATGGCTCACATGTGCAGTGTGAGGTGGGAGGACAGGCCATCTCTTTTTCAGTAGACATGGGGGTGAGTAGATCTGCAGTCTGCTCCGATGGTTTCCTTACAGTCCTTTCTCTTCCACAACTGTGAATACAGTGTGCATATCAAATACACCTGTTCCACATAGAGTTACTGCACTAGTGTCTGCCAATCTACGACCCATTACTGACAAACCTGCATTCTGAGTGAGTCCGTCAACTGCTATAAATCTATTAGGGAGTAGAGACCTCTTATCTAAATTGAATTGCACAATTTACGGTATGGCAGACAAAGTATTTTTAGACATGTTGGCGTTGCTACACAACATACCTTTGCCCTGTTCGGATCCCAAGGATATTCACATCTCCCCAGCTCTCAATGATTTGTTGGCCCCCATCCCAAACTTCCTGTGGTTAAAACATGATAACCGTGTGATCTGTACACAATGCAGATCCAGCGCGAGTTAAGGTAGACCAGTCAATGTCATTCCCTTTCTCCCAGAAACATACGGATATAGCTCCAGGTGTACTCTTCCCCTGAAACAGGGTATAATCGTACCTACCAGTAGCCCATGCAAGACCCCAATATTGCCTGTGAGGAAGCCTGGGAAAGAAAATGATAGGTACATCCAAGACCTTAGTGTTGTCAATGTTGCAGTGTTATCATCCTTTCCAGTTGTTTTCAACCCAGCCACCATAATCTCATGTATTTCCCTGACAGCGACACATTTGACAGGATATCCAATCTTTTTACCACACAAATACACAGATTTTTTTTACTTCAAATATTTTGCCGAATTTATGCTGTAAAGTGCAGGGGTCGGGTTTGGGGGAGGCATTACCGGTTGGGAAGAGGTACGGGATGGATGAGGGTGTAGTGAGGTGTGCAAGGGGTTCCCCTCATTTGGCAGCAAAATACCTGCAGCGACAAATTGTGTTGCAAAAACATAATGAGCCATTTTGCAGTTGTAAACTATTGCTCTGCCTTCTTTTCTTTCCTAAACATCCGGACAGTAGGTGGTTATTTGTCTTTTCATGCAGAGGAATTCCGTGTATGCAGACACACCTTCCACAAGGGTACAACCCCTCCCACACTCGTCTCCCAAGACTTGAAAAAGGACCTGGATGACGCTGAGTTCCCTAGACAGCACATAGATGATTTACTGTTAGTATCGCCTTTACATGATGCCCACGAACAAGACACTCGGATACTCCTAAATGCATAAGCTCCCAAGGGACACAAAACCTAGGAACAGAACTTAAAACTATGTAGGGGAAAGGTCCACTGGCTAACGGTTCATAGAAAACAAATGCACAGAGGCCATTTCAAAGGTACCCAAACAGCAGACAATAAATTAGAAGAAGGTGTTTTGGGGGTGACAGGATAATGCAGACAATAGCTAGAACTTGTTGAAACACTACAACAATTGACTAAAATGAATACCCCAGAACTATTGCAGTGGACTGAAGAAACTGAAAAAGCGTTTGAAACAATTAAACGAGCATTCTACTTTTTATTATCATTTTCTTAATTATACAACAGAACGCATCACAAGAGAATCCATCAATTACACATCAGGCAAACAATCCAAAGCAGTACATTCCTGCAGCGTATGGGCTATCGTCATCCACCTGGTTCCCTTCCCTGCTCTGCTAAATTGTCCATGATCCAAGTCGTTTGCTGGTGGAGAGGGCGGGTAGCGGCGCCTCTGGGGCGAGTTAGAGGTCGCCAAAACCATCAGGGTTGAACTCTGAATCTCAATTTCCAGATTCACTCTGGTCACCAAATAGTTGTTGTACTGTATCCATACCTCCTCTGGTCGGCTCCAATTTCATATGAAGGTCTTCAGTATGATAGGATAACGTGATGTTCTTAAGCCATTCGCTTCTCTTTGCCAAGACTAACAGCCCCGCCAGTCAGGGCCCATAAGCCAGCATTTCTTTGGTGTAGTTCAAGAGTGCTACCATAGGTGTCGTGATTACACATTCTCCTATTTGGCTGATTTATTTCACTGCAAGCTCAGGCTAGATGAAATACATCTGTCCAATCAGCATAACACCGGTAGCACTTCCATTTGATCTAGGGGTAATATATGTGAAGTTGGGTTGGGGAGTAGTACATCCGATGGACATACTCTAGATGCATCCGTTTGTATGTAGCATTGCATGACACTTTTCTGGCAAATGTAACCCCACTGTTCATCTGTCAGTTCGACTTGTAAATCCCACATCATTCGGAATGAGATGGTAGCTTGCCCTTCATTAGCCGCTATTCTGCAATATATTATGGATACTAGCTTTACTTTGCCCTGTAGGGATATCATTTATTTATTTTTACATTTATAGCAGAGCACCAAACCCTCAGGGATCAGGGGCTAGTTAAAAGAAGTGCGATGTATAATACTTCATAATGAAAGATTACTTAAACAAATTACATCCGACATGTGGATCATGCATAGCAAAGTCTGGCAAAGCCCACCTCATGGTGTGGGGGTGGTGAGGGGGGCTACATCAGGCAGGCAGATACATAGGTGTCAAGATATGGTAAATGCAGAGTCTGGAGAAGCCGCGCCTCATGATATGGGGGGCTGAATCAGATATGCAGGTACACGGGTGAGGTATGGTAATAGCAGCAATTACAGTGGGGTGAACTTGGCCAATCCCAAGACATTGCAGGGTGTAGCCTTAGGGGCGCATGAAGTCACCGTAGGCGAGACCAATAAAATAGATGCAGAGATATTCCACTGTCTTTGTGCGTACAGTCAGGTTAGATTGGATGGCGGAGCATTTGGGTCCGGCGAGATAGTGTAGGGAAGCTCAGGTGTGATGTGAGCCTGGACGTTGCAAGCTGTGACTATATGGCGTGAAGCACAACATTTAACATAGTATATAGATGTTAGATGCTGTGCGCCGCCATCGCCATGTGGTGATCATCACACCCGAGGGGTGGGTCATTCGGGTAAGGCCAGTTGGAGGGATCCGATAGCGGAGAGCTTTTGGATATAAGTGCAGCGAGAAGCACTAAAGCACCGTTGCACTGCAGGACAAGGAGGAATGGGGTCAGAAGTGGGAGGTTGGAATCGGAGGGTTTGCTGCAGGATGTGGCGTGCATAGAATGTCTTGCAGAGTCAAAGGTGAGGGGTGTGGGAGTGCAGAATAGGCACGGAACAAAATGGCCATCAGTGCGTGCCAGGGGAATGCTTTCTTACCTGCAGGAAGGATCGCGTAGTGCTGGTGTTTGGGTGGCAGTCTAGTACATACAGGAGTAGTCGAGGAATGGTATGCTGCATTTGCACCCAGTGGCCCGGCCTGCTGGAACTTCATGTAACAGTCGGAATTTGGCCGGAAGCTGGGAATGTCGGAAAGACAACACTACAACTGCATGCCGCCATGGGCAATATGTGAATATGTCAAGCGCGGACCTCCCCCCCGCCCCCCTAGCTTGTATACGCTTCCAAAAAGATGTATGTCCCCTCCAGGAAAATGCCCCCTCCACCATGTGATGCCAGCAATATCGGAGTAAATGGAAATAGGATTGATTTGGGGGCACTGACGTTTCATGGCTTGTATTATAGGGCGAAGGTTTAAACTAGATTGCTCTACAAAAAGCTTCATATCGTCAGCATACATGGAGAAGAGTAGCCTGTGTGTGTAGAATTGAAGACCCCTTTACAGGTGGTGCTCCCTGAGATAGGCCACAAGCGGTTCAAACACCAGTTTAAACAATAGTGGAGACAGCGGGCATCCGGCCAGGTGCCTCTGCAGAGAGGGATCAGTGAGGATAAATGCCCATTAATCAGAATTCGGGTTAGGGGCTGAGTGTAGAGTAGCTGCACCATTTTAACCAGGGTGGGGTGCATCCCCATGTTGTATAGCACTGTAAAGAGGCATGGCCATTCAACCAAGTCAAAAGCTTTCTCCGCGTCTAGCAGGACCGTCGTTGCTGGATTATTTGGGTCCACTTAATGTATGCGCCCGAATACCCTCCTTAAGTTATACGAACTGACCTTCCCGGCATGAACCCCGCCTTGTTCATCTCTATACAGTGAGGTATCATAGGTAGCAGACGATTGGTCAGGACTCTAGCAAGAATCTTACTATCTCTATTTATAAGGGATATTGATCGATGCAAGGAGCAGGCATGGGGGTACTAGTCAAGTCTAAGGAGGAGGACAATGGTTGCCTCCTTAGCAGTGTCAGGGTGTACCCCGCACTCGCTATACATATGCAGTAATCTGGGTCGCCAGAAGGTCTATAAAGGTCTTATAAAAGCCTGAGGTGAGGCCATCAGGGCCTGTCTTTTTATCCCGAGCTAATTGCGTTATGGTCTGGTGTATTTCCTGCTCCATGAGCAAGGAGCCCAGCACATCATGTCATCAATTTCGACAAGTAAAGCGCGGAGTAGAATTCAGTAAAGACGTTAACAATATGAAGGTATTAGTACTGGGCTTTCCTTTTAACATCACGTATCATCTGCATGAAGGTGGGTTTGCGATCTGATTGCAACAACCAAGCAAGGGTTCTGCCTGGTCTCTTCCCCTGCCCATACTGCCTGACCTGATGCCACTGGCCTATGAATTCGACCTGGAATTTTTTGTAATTAATCCCTTGAGTAGTACCAGGTTTTTACTTTGATATTCTCGTTCCAGCGGCCTTAAAACTGACTCCCCTTTATTGAGTTAAGCCCTTATTGCTGTTAGAATCCCTGCCTCTTTAGCTATGCACCCACCCCCCTTGAAAAAGCACTTGAGGGCCTCTAATGGAGTGGCCCGTTTAGACTGCTTGCCTGTATTTACCTCAAAATACTGTATTATTTCATCCCGTAGTTCTTTACAGAGTGTGTTCTCTTTGAGGGCCTCTGATTTGAAGCACCAGGAGCGTGTGTAGGGAGTCGGGAGTTGGATAGTGTGCCGAACAATCACAGGACGAATGATCCGACAGCGTGCGTTTTCGTGTCAGACGGTCAATGCGAGTGATTCTCAAAAGTAAATTCCCTATCCAATGGATGCCTTACTCTCCGCACATCTACTAATGTATGCAGCACACAGACTTGATTAATTGGGACAGATCCCTGACAGGTGTGTGGGATTGATCAGCATAGGTATCCCTCACTGCATTGAAGTCCCCGCCCCATACTATGACTGCCTCGGTAAGATTTGTTAATTGGGATTTCATCCAGTCGTAATATTCAGGGCTGTTTATATTTGGTGTGTATGTGTTGACTATTGCTATGCAGTGACCTTTTACAATTAGCATCCTTCCCGCCCCGTCCGCAGTGGTCTCCTCGAGCTTGAATCCTACCGGATTAAGGTTACAATGCCTCGGATATATGTACTGTCAGAACCGAAATATCTGTGGCAGCCCCACTTCCTTGCATATCTGAATGCATGTTGCATACTAAGGTGCATTTTCTGTATAAGGGCTAGATTAATCCCATGGTGTTCCATATACAGTAAGGTCTTCCTCGCCTTTATGGGGTGATTCAGCCCCCTGACAATCCACGTCAATATGTTTAGGTTGAATTGAAACACACCAAGCACTCAAGTCAACATCTTAAGCCATGGTCTCGTATTTCCAGGGTCCTGCTATAACGGTCGATACCCAGGTGGATGTACCCTCAGGACCCTCAGCCGCCTTAGGTAAACCCCTTCTGCAGGCTGCGGACAGAAGCCTGCTTGCTATAAGTTGTTGCTCCTTGTGTAGAATCCCTAGTGTGTCGCCCCCAAACCAGAACAATAAACATCCATCCTCCATCCCTTCCTCCCACTAATGATCAATGATTAGTGACATCACAGGATTTCCCCAAACAGGTACTCCAACATACCCACCTTTCCCCCGCCTCCCTCTCTCACTGATAACAAAAACCTTCAGTGCAATCCCCATCCCAAAAAAAGAGGAACTAAAACTTCAAATGTGTCTTGAACCTGGTCGGCAATCAGAAGCCCAACCTCCCGTCCCTCCACCCCGTGCAAGATTTATGTATCCACAGGTCTATAAAGGTCTTATAAAAGCTAGAGGTGAGGCCATCAGGGCCCAGTGTTTTATCCTGCTCCATGAGTGGTGATCCCAGTGCTTCTGCCTACTCTCTCATGAGATCAAAATGACTAATTACGTCCAGAAATTGATGGTTTTGCTTCCTAGATGTCATCAATTAAGTGCAGAGTAGAATTCAGTAAAGACATGAACAATATCAAGGTATGAGTACTGGGCTTCCCCTTAACCATCACGTATCGTCTTTATGGAGGGAGGTTTGCGATCTGATTGTAACAGTTAAGCAAGGGCTGTGTCCGACCTCTGCCCTTCCCCATACTGCCTAACCTGATGCTGCTACCCCATGAATTTGACCTCCCTGGATTCTGCTTCCTGGAATTGTTGTAGTGTACCTCTAGTCTCTAAGTAATACCAGGTTTTTACTTCTTTGATATTCTCGTTCCAGTTACTTGAGCAGCATCTTGAATAACACTTAAAAGAAACCTATGTGACCACCCGTAGATATTTTACCCACACCAGCTTTAAGGTCCCTCTACCCTTGCCATCCTGTGAGGGCAAAAACCTTGGGGTCATCTTCAACTCCTTCTATCTCCTTCACCCTTGACATCTTGGACCTTGCCAAGAAGGCCCACTTCCAGCTTCACCTCCTTAGAGGCATTCTCCCTTTCCTCACCTTTCCCCTGAAGCTCAACGTCTCCAGCGCTCTGGTCCTCTCTAGGCTGGACTACTGCAACAGCCTCTTCCTCAATCTTCCCCTTTTCCTCCCGACACTCCCCCCACCCCCCCCTCCTCAGCTAATCCACAGTAACGCTGCAAGACATATCCTTGGCCTCAAGCCCAGGGACTGTATCTCTCGAGCCCTAAAATCTCTTCACTGGCTCCCAGTGGCCACAGGGATCAAATTCAAGACCCTCTGCATCATCCAAAAGGCGTCCTGGGTCCTGGGACCACACCACCTCCAACTTTCTCTCCCTAAATACGTTCCTACTAGAACCCTCTGATCCTCTAATTCCAGCTGTCTGCATGTTAAACGCTTCTCCAAGCAGAGAGTGGGAGGCAGCTGGTGCATCTCTTTGGAACAACCTCCCCGCCGCTCTCAGACTTGAGCCAGACCTCTTTAAGTTTCAGAATCTTCTCAAAACTCTGCTTTTCTCTACATCTTTCTCTCTTTCCATCCCTGCTAATGACCTCACTGCCGCTGAAACTGGTGGCCTGGCCCTTCATGATTCACACAGGTTACCAGGCCCTCTACCCTGTCAACACCAGCACTCCCCCCTCCCCCACCCCCAGCACTGCTCTTGCAGGCTCCCCGCCTTGCAGATGTGCATCCACCCTAGGGGTTCCTCCGCCCTAGCACTTAGCCAATGGCCTCGTCTCTGGCCCCCCTTCTTCCTTCCCAGGTTCCCACCAGCACTTATCCATACCTGCACCCCTTCCCTACCCCCTGAACCTCTCTTCGCTGCACTTGCACGCCCTAATGTCATAAAGCCTAGGAGGACCACAATTGTATATTTACTGTTTTGCCAATGCTATTTACTCCCCTGTTCCCTCCCCACGTTGTCCTGTGTCGCCTGGAAAGGAAGTACCCGAAAATAGCGAATAAAAATAGTTGAACTGCCCATTATTGCGAATATGGCTTGCCCGAAAATGTCGGAAATTCAAAAAAGCTAAGTACTACGTCTGTCGATGCTGAATGACATCGGGGGATGCTGAATGACCGGGGGTTGCGGCGGTGTCTCCCGCTCCACATGTTCAGTATCACATTCCCAAACAGAGGTTGCAAGGGTGACCCCCGATTCCCATATTCAGAAAATTGTCAGTACGTTTACAGTAAGGACAGGAAGCCTTACTTTTCGGGCACCATTTCTGTTTCGCAGACAAGGCAAGGAGAATTAGAGGAAAGGGGCTTGGTGTGTGATAACGCACAAGGACGCAGTTGAAGTACCAGGAAGTGGAGGAACAGGGAATGGAAGTAACAGTGTACACATGTTGTAAAGCCGAAGCCGAAAGGCGGTAAACAACATATTCAATATGCAAACTCTGTCTTTTAATCTTCAAACGTTTAACATAGATCCGCCTGGCAACACTATTCTATTGTATAGGCGCCTAACAAATGCTCAATAAATAAATAAATAAGGTCTGAAACATATGCATGCCTATAGAACCTGCTGCTTGCAGGAGTTACAGCGTGCCCTGTTTTGTCCCTCTGTGCTTCTTCTGGCACTGTCTTTGGCACATGTCGTGCCGGTGCACTCAGCTCCCGTCCTGTGATTTATGCACCATGAGAATTCCGAAACTGGGTGTCCCGTGCAGACTCCATTCCCATGAGGGAACTCCGTGCACATGTTAAGAGCTGCCATTTACATCTGTTCTGGACAAGTTTTTATTGCTATTATTGTCCATCCGCATTTTTTGGGAGAGAGCGCAGCCTCCAGAGTGCTGAAGAAGTCTCTTTTCCCCTTATAGGCTATGGGCAGTTTCTCATGGAAAATCATGGAGTAGGGAATAGTGTGGGCCCTCAGTGCCTTTTTCACATGAAAATACGATCTTCTGGCTGTTTGCACCAAGAGCAAAATGTCTGGATAAACATAGATTTCATCTCCCTTGTATTGCAGTTGTCCTTTCTCCCTCGCCATTGGCACTACTGTGTTGCAATCTCTGTAGTTTAACAGCTTTGCTATTATGGGATGCAGCACTCCCGGCAGAGGCCTTTGCCCCTGCATTCTGTGGGCCATCTCAACCACAAATAGTGTGAAGAATGATTAGCCCCAAACGGGTCAGCAACGATTCTACAAAGTTCTCCATGAGGAAAAGGGCGGCAGAGCTCACAGAGGAGCTGCCATCTTAGTCGGGCTCTCGAGTGCCACCAAACGAGTATCCTCATATGCACCAGCATTAGGGACGTTTAATTGTAAGAAGAAATTCACTCTATATTGTTATGACAAAAATTGGTTTTCCTTACCAGTCCTTACAGAAAAAAACGATGAAAAGCAGAGACAAATTGATTATTATAGTACAGCACTGGACTTGGGTGCAGCAGGTCTGCCCTATTGTCTCAGGTCAGTTGTCGCAGCTGCTCTTGCAGTACAACAACCTGAGTTAATGGTGTTAGGGTCACCACTAGAGGTAGCGGTTTCACATGCCATATCGACATTACTGTAAAAGAAAACAAAAACAGCATCTGGGGGCGCTGTTGCGCACGCACTTTATGGCTGCCTAGCTGTGGAGCTATGATCCGGGCCAGATCCTTTATACAAATATATCTGTTCCGGAGCCACTCAGCGACCAGATTTGCTGCTACATACGTTCACAAACAGTCATGGAACGTCCAACTTAATTTGTGAAGCAAACTGACGGAAAACACTCAAGATATCCATCCTAAAAGGCAGGAGGACCGTGGGCGACGAGTACAGAAGGCCGGCGGCGAGAACCACGCAGTACACACTTAAATCCGCTGGGGAGGCTGGACGATGCAAGCCGTGAAGGAAGAAAAGCCTATTGGGATCCTGCCACGCCGCCTAACACAATATGCGATATCTCTCTGAACTGCAAAACCCCACTGCGCTTGAACACTCTGAGATAACCCTTGTACGGGGGGACGAGCTTATCAATCCCCACCATATGATTTACAGCGGACGTTCCGCGCCACAGCTGATTGAGCTGCAGGCTGCGGCTGGCCCCATCGACTCCCTGCAGGGAGGACCCATACCGGGGACCCTCACGCACACCACCCTCAGCCGCTGAAGGTATCACTAGCTCTGATCCGTGCGGGATTGAGCTCCATAAACATTGGTGATTGGCTCCAGGCTTGGGCCAAAACAATATGGTAACCACCTCAACTACACGCACCAGGAGCGTACTGAGCCCAATGCAGGTTCTACGAAGGAGGCCCTTCATGAGTGGCTTCCGTCACACCGCTCTGGAGACGTGGTGGGCAGAGGGTGATTCCCCTCTTCGAACCGAGCCCCAAACGCCGTACTTGGTTTTGGCGGTGTGACCCGCTCGACCCAGTTCGGCGGTAGGCCCCAGCAGAGATCCTGCTGTGTTCCTGCGACGCAGACTCCCCAGCCACAACACCAACCCTGTTCTACAAGATCCTTCGAGGTCCCCAAAGATGGGAAGAAATAACAGAAGCCTTGCTACGCATCTCTCCCAGGCCGCGCAATATGGCTGCCAGTGTAGTTGGTAGGCCGCTTGGGGACCGTAACATCACTACATGCTACATTTACGCCGGTGAGCGGCGCAATAAGGCAAATACAAATTTGGAGACGTGGGAGATCACAACCCACCGATACATCCTTGGGAAGATGTTTGTGCATTTACATTTACGTTGAGGAACCGACATTCGTACTGTCCATCCTGGGTGGAGCGTTAAATGTGATTATTGTGCACTGTACTCTGCTTTGCCACTTAACGCCAGGAACTAATGGCAGACCCTCGCGCGATCAAGCTGCTGAACGTTATCGGTTGGAGAGGCCATAAAACGGGTCTCACTGCCGAAGCTATCAGGCCCATGAGAGCGACACAGTGATTAAGGAGGGATACCGCTCGCGGCGGGCATCTGGATATGAGCACACATTAGGCAAGGCAGCTTGTGCACTGCGACAAGCTCTGATAGGCTGGGACAACACTCGCTACGCCAGCACACATCCTATCCCACGGTGGCCACAGATGACTGGTATCTGGATAAATAAACTGCCCTATACAAGTGACCTGTGGAACACTCTGCAACAACTCGCTCTCAAGACTGGGATGAAACACTTGGCAGGTGCCTTGCCGACCACGGAAATATAGAGGGCATAACTCCTAAGGACGTGGGAGAAAACGGTCCATCCTAACCCGGAGTGTGGGCCAGGAGGTACATATACGGACATTGCAAAGAGATTTTTTTTTTGTGTGACAAACTACACGCACGGACGGCTCGCTACGTTGCGGTCTAACACTGGTGCACCATTGGCGATATCTAGACCGAGTAAGAGTCGTATACAGTAAGTTGGGAGCTACCCTCCTTAGTGTACGCCAGGGGAGCACTATCATCTGGCAAACAACCTTGGCGGACCCGATAGGAATTGCGGGGTGAACAATCCATAAAGAGTGATTCGAACAACGAGGCGCTAGTGCACTGTTGGGGCAGGCTACCGCCACAACTTGCCTGTTGATCCTCTATATACCGAACAAAACCGAAATAACTTGAATTATAAACAATACCCTCAGGTCGTGCTACGCTCCAGATACATGAAGGACACAATATCCTCGACCATGCTGCTCAGAAGACTGACACCGCTGTGAGGGAAATACGCCCCTGATACCAAACGACCAACATACTTTACTTTTGACCTCAACGGGGAAGTCGCGCATCAACAGCTCTCCTTTTACGACACAGTCTGCCTTTCTGACACTTTTCCGCTGATAGAAAGTGCAATGTCCTAGACCACAAGATCCATAAGGCGATGGATATAAGACAACGTGTCGATAACGACAAAGGGCTCCGGCACTAGGAAGAAGGGACCAATGGATTAATTCACGAGCTCCCAGGCCCTTGCGACAACGATGACCACACCAACAACTTAAGCCACTCCAACTACAACCTCAACTAGTCCTAGAGATGATTATCTCCTAGCCACAATGCAAAACAGATTTTTATCCGTCAACGTTAAATTGGACGATATTGTGGCCACCATCAGTTCACTCAAGGCAAGATTAGATAAAGAAAGCGCAGGAGTAACGGAAACCAAGGCCAGGATAAGCACGAACGAAGATACCATCGGCCAACATAGCCGCAAAATTGCCCAAATGAAAGGGGAAATCCCGAAAATGCGAGATAAATGTGAGAATGTTGAGTTCAGATCCAGGAGAAATAATATCAGAATAGTCGGAGTTGCTGAATCCTTTGGTAAGGGACCCATGGAGGCGCAAACCAAACCTCTCCTAAAATCCCTGTTTGGCACAACCGCATTTTCAGAACACTTCCTAGTGGAGAGGGCACACCGCACGCTTGCACCGATGCCTAAACCCAGGGCTCCGCCTCGTACCATCTTCGCCAGGCTGCTAAATTATCGTGACAAAGATCTGATCCTCAAGATGGCCAGGGAGATGTGGATGGTACGATATGATGGTAACAACATACACATCTACCCAGACTTCACTGCAGGAGTACAAGCTCAAAGAAGGTCCTACAAGCCAGTTAAAAGACAATTTAGACTGTGTCAAGTCCCCTATGCCTTAATTTTTCCGGGGAAAATGTGAATCCTTAATGGAGGCAGGGTGCACTTCTTCGAGAACTCCATGGCAGCAATGGACTACATACGGAATTGATCAGAACTTAGCCCCATGACTCAACGATGAAAGGAGAGATCCAGCGGATTGATTGAATGTAGCCGACTGCGATATTCTTTTGATGTGTTTTGAGTGCTGTCAATGGGTCGCACCGACTCATATTATTAGTTAGACCGGATTGGATACGTCCAGCTGGGGCTGACATTAAGCTGCAGAATACGCACCTCCGGAAGGTTCCACGAAGGTTCCACGAGTTTCAGGGGAAACATCATCATGTTGGGGTTGATGGTGTGGGAGGGAGGTACGTGGGGGGAAGCGCAATGGTCATTCCCTGGTACACCTGATGATGAGCAGATATGGGTGAGCGGTGTTGGCCGAGTTGGGGGGGTTAAACGTTTTAAAATGTATGCTTATGTCGCCATGAACAGCACTAGACTTAGAAGGGCACGCACAGATGATAAGAGGGATGAATACCAATGGCACGCAATACATATACGGGCAGAGGACTGAAAAGTAAATTGTTGTCTTGGAATGTAAGGGGCCTCAACAACCCGAGCAAAGCTAGGAAAGTGGGAACATATGAGACAAGGCACCACCCGCACATTTTGATGCTCCAAGAAACCCATGCGCTACAGAAAGTGAACAATGACTTTATCACAAGCTGTGGCCCGTTCCGATACCGCACTGAATATTCCACACAGGCCAGGGGTCTCCTCACCCTTGTCCACCCATCGCTGAGCTTCCGATATGTAGATAGTAAAACAGACCCACAGGGACGATACGTACTGGTTTGGGGTGAAATAGCAGGACAGTCAGTAATCCTGGTAAACACTTACGGACCCAATACAGACGATCCAGTTGCTACCTCACTGTGTTAAATATGCTATACCCACTGGATGAAGCTTGGGTGCCATGGGGAGGGGACATTAATACGATCCTCGACACTACCCAGGACAGGTCATCCGATACTCCGCGGACACCCATTAAAGCAGCTACCACCCTCCATCAGATATTATTACAATTACCTTTGATAGACGCCTGGAGAACGCTCCACCCATTAGACAGACAATACACATATTACTCTTTGGTACATGACTCTGAATCGCGCATCGATTACTGGCTTTTAACTGCCTCCCTCTCAAATGCACTGATGAGTTGTGATATCCATCCACGCACACTTTCGGATCATTCCCCGGTTTCTTTGTTGCTCAAACTGTGTGATGTCTCTCCCCCACCCCCAGCCGCTAAACACACGAGGATGCCTTCGGCTATCCTTAGGGACCCCAACGTGACCGAATCCCTGCACACAGAAATTGAAGAATTTTTTGCTATCAACAAGGACTCTGTCACAAGTCACGCAACACTCTGGGAGACCTTCAAGTTCTGGGTTCGGGGTATCTTTATGTCCAAAACCACAGGGTTACTTAAATCTGTTAGGCGAGAATTGTGCCAGTTAGAATCCCGGCTACGAGAACAAGAGAAAAATTACAGTAGCACACACAGCAGAGATACACTTGCAGATATTAACAAACTACTGAATGAATTTCATAAACTAGCCGACCGGGAAGTACAATACATGGCCGCCCCTGTGAAGGCACGTAGATACGGGGAAGGTAATAAAGCTGTACGGTCTCTGGACAACATGCTAAAGGCTGAGCACTATCGCAATCCTATCGCCAGTATCCAAACAATAAATGGCACTGTTACACAAGAAGAGGAAATAAATCAATAATTTGTGCGATTTTATACAGAGTTATACTCTACTCACGAGGAAAAATCGACACAGGAAACGGCTGCTTATCTACACACACTAGATCTCCCAGAGCTCTCCCTCGAAGCCAAATCTGTGTTGGATCAACCGAGAGGAAATAGCTGAGGCAATTAAAGCCCTAACATCGGGGAAGGCCTAGGCATTGAATTGTACAAGGAATACCATGCTGAGCTAACCGCTGTCTTGTTAAACATGTGGGTGGAAGCGATGAAGCATGGCACACTCCCGGAGTCCATGCGTGAAGCCAAGACGTCCACGCCACGGTATGTCCTGATATGGACCTCTCACCATAATCAACTCAGATGCGAAGATCTTCGCCAAGGTCCTCGGGACCAGACTTCTCCCGAACATACCCATGCTTGTACATCCAGACCAATGTGGTTTTGTTCCGACTCGGTCCACGGCCCTCAACCTCCGGAGACTATTCGGAGTCATGACACAGATAAACCCTAAGGCCAAAGCAGCTGTAGCTGCGTCAGACGATGAAAAGGCATTTGACTCAGTATCCTGGGAATATTTGTTTACAGTGCTTAAATGCTTTGGACTAGGCCCCTACTTCATCAAATGTGTTCGGCTCCTCTATACCAATCCAGGGGCCAGAGTCCTCACTAACCACACCTTATCCACAGTATTCCTGCTAGGCAGGGCCCCCAGACAAGGCTGCCCCTTCTCCCCTATACTGTTTGCCCTAACAATCGAACCGATGGCTGCGTTTGTGCAGAAAAACCATGGGCACAGGGGCGTAAGAATGACTGGCCCACCTCAAAGCATATAACTATACGCGGACGACACTTCTTTATATCCGAGACCCTGAAGTGAACCTAGAACCTATCATGAAAGACATACATGAGTTCGCGAGATAGTCTGGCTACAAAATGAACAATTCCAAATTAGAATTGTTCCCACTTACATCAGCTACTGAATGCCCATTAAACATTATTGGATTTAAATGGTCGCCTATCCGTGTTCGCTACCTAGGCATCATCGTGTCTAAAGAGAGACAAACGCTTTATGCATGCAACCATGAAAATGTCCTACGGCTGTTAAATACGATACTACAGATATGGGCCAAACTTCCCATCTCCTTATACGGTCGGATAGCGCTCCTAAAGATGGTGGTCCTCCCCAAACTTCTTAACTTCTTCGACAATATTCCCCTCTGGCCGGGTAAGATATTCTTCAATCCATGGCCACCTCGTTCATATGGAACGGGGGAGCGGATAGGATGAAATGGGAGCTAACCGCCATGCAGAGCGGACGTGTCTCCTGAGAGCTCTGCGCTGATGTGCCATGATAAGCTGTCTTTAAGTGACTTTAAAGTGCTCCGGGAACCCTACAAGTTGCACCATCTGCCGCAGAACCTCCTCGGCAACTTTTGCACTGTCTCCCAAGCGAAGCAGAGATGGCTAACACCTTTATCCGGCGAGTGAAGAGGGTCCCTGAGCGGATTCAAAATGGCGGCTCCTGCGCCCTGATCCCTTGAAAGGCCGGAGCGCACTACCATCGCTGGCGCCGGCGGGAGGAGAGGATCCTGAGCTGCCGCTGGACCCGGAGGAGGGGGCTGAACAGCTACACTCATCGATTGAGAGGACCGATCTGGACGCCCTGACCGGTTCGCGCCCTGCCCGCGGCACGTGACCGCCCTAGGTGTGCCCCGGACAGTCGAGAAGGTCCCTGGCACGAGCGGTGGCCGACCGGTACCGCAGAGGTAAGCAGGGGTGGCGGAGGACCACCCCAGACACCTACATCGTAGGCAGGGTGAGGGGGCCCTATTCTAGCCCCTGCGCCTGACTTTGCCGCCAGTAGCAACGCAAGAACTCGGGCATTGTGACCCCCCCGCTGTCTTCCTCCCCCCGCCTGCTGATCCTTCACCGGGGGGAGGTGTGGGCGAAAACACCGGACCCCCGCCTGCAGACTGACGCTCCGGCAGACCGCAAGGCCCCCATCACTTCACAGCCGACGGCGGAGCGGGCCGACCGCGCCTGCCTGATCCGAGATTCCTTTTGTTTCCCAAAAATCGGCCTGCTATCCCGCTGCTTCTTAACATCGCCCTGCGACGAGAGCGAGACCTAGTTGCCTCTCGATTGCGCCCCCGGCATTTTTGGTGCGGGGAGGCCCTGTGTTGACGACATGTCCGGCAGGAACAACTGGCCCAAGCAGCAGCGCCAGACCACGATGGACACCTTTGCAGCCTGTAAATCCCAGAATCCTGAGGGCACAAACAAAGCGGCCCCGGATGCTCAATCTAACCCCATGGCGCCCACAGCTTTAGAGCCTAGCAACACCCAGATACTCGAAGCCATCAAGCTTTTCCAGGCAACAATGGAAAACAAAATAGATGCCGTTACCACAGACCTGGGCCTCCTGCGTCAAGATGTCCGCTCTCTGGCTGGCAGGACTGAGGCGCTTGAAACACAAGTCCGGGAAAACACTGAATCCAAAACTCACCTTCTTCGAGACGTCGACGAGCTTCAGCAAAGGGTCAAAAACTTGGAGGACAGAGCCAAGGAGGCAGAAGGAAGGGCTCGCCGGAACAATATACGCCTTCTCGGTTTGCCAGAGGGTTCCGAAGGCTCCGACCCCACTAACTTCATAGAGAACCTCCTGCTTCAAGAGGTAGGAGCCGGCAAACTCTCCCAGGGCTTCACCATTGAGAGGGCCCACAGATCCCTGGCCAAGAGACCACCGCCGGGGGCCCCACCCAGGCCGGTGATAGTGAAAGTTCTCAACTACAGGGACCGTGAGGTCATTCTGGCCTTTTCCCGAGCTGGCGGCCAAATCAACGGGACTCTGCAAAAATCACCATATACCCTGATTATACCTTTCAGGCTTAAATGAACAGAGCGCAGTTCATACACACCAAGGCCAGATTGAAAGTGGCCGGGCTGCGTTATATGCTCCTGTATCCTTCCAGACTTAAAGTACTGCATAACGGCAAGGCGCACTTATTCGACACCCCGGCCCAGGCCAGGGACTGGATGGACGGATTACAGATCCCTGATATTGAGGAAAGGAAACAGAGACCGAGATAACGATCCTCCTGTCATTCAGGGGGGAACTATATTTGCTTGAACCGTTACACAGCTGAATGGATCCTCCCCGCGGAGACCCGGAGTCCTTGTTCACTCCACCCCCAGATTGTTTTTACCTTTTTTGGGTACATGTACCGGCCCGTACGCACCTGGAGACCGATGTACGGTCCAACGGAGCAGAAACGGGACAGTCATAACGAGGGTAACCTCGCTGGGCCAGTTTTATGTTTGGAGTTTTTTTTACAGTTCAGTAGGGAGGGTGGGAATACGGGAGTTTTTGTGCACGTTTTTGCACAAGTTGGGGACATGCACTGGGACACATCAAGACCACGGGAAAAATTCACAAGCAACGCAGCACCTCCTAGATCCCGGGCTCCACCTGCCACACAGAATAAACCACACCACGCCTATGGCTGACACAATAAGGGTCGTTACCTGGAACGTCAGGGGCCTAGACAGCTTTGTTAAACAACGACAGGTCCATACTTACCTGAAAAGGTGCAAGGTCGGAATCGCCATGCTGCAGGAAACTCACTTAATACCCAAGAAACTGGAAGCCCTGGCAAAAACCTGGCGGGGTACCCTAATAGGTTCGACTTACTCCTCCTATGCCAGGGGGGTTCTGATTTGGATTGCCCCCACTGTTCCTTTCAAACTCAGTAGCACTAAAACAGACAACGAGGGTAGGATGGTAGTGGTGTGCGGCTCCATAGAGGGCAAAGAGGTTTGCTTGGTCAGCACTTACGCACCCAACCATGACGCGACTGCCTTCTTCCATTCCCTTCATGCGCCACTCAGCCCATATGCGGACAGAATTATGATATGGGGGGGTAACCACAACTGCACCCTTGATCCTCGACTTGACAGATCTGATGACAAACATGACTGTCCCTCCCCCCCCAGGCAAAATACTTTCCAAACTAATCCAACAGTTGTAACTCAGTGATCTATGGAGGGCCCAGCAACCTGAGCGGCAGGAGTACTCCTTTTACTCCCCACCCCACGCTGTACACACCAGGCTGGATTACATCTTCCTTAGCTTAACGCAACAGTCCATATTTGTTGATGCGCGCTACCTGCCTAGGGTGCTGTCGTATCACTCTCCCCTTCTGGTAACCTGGGAGGTGTTTCCGCCCACACCCCCCATACCCACATGGAAGCTTAGGTCTGAGGCCCTACTTGACTCTGCATTCAAGGAACGCATTAAAGATAGCACTGAAGAATATTGGCAAAATAACCTGCATAGCGTTAGACACTTGAGCACAACTTGGGAAGCATATAAGGTGGTCATGAGGGGCGAGATGATTGTAGCAGTAGGGGGAGCCCAGAGATCTCTTACATCCTCGCTTGAGCGCGCAGAAAGGGACCCGAGTACGCTCGAAGGTAAAGCTGACCCATCCCCTGACCACTTAAAAAAAAATGGCCGAACTCAGACAAACCTGCCTAACTCATTGGGAATCCCTTGGTAAACTGAGTTACGCCAAACATGCAGAAAGAATTCATGCCCTGGGAGACAAGCCCGGGAAACTCTTGGCTTGGCTCTATAAAAGGGAGACCCCCAGGCCACCCATCTGCCATATGCTTACCCCCGACGGCACGGCCGTACATAACCAACAAGAAATCAATTTGGTCTTTACTGACTTCTATCGGAACCTGTACTCCGAAGCCCTGCCCCCCTCTGATACCGGGATCGAGGACGCCCTTGATGCCATCGGCCTACCTAAACTAGACTTGCAATTGGCTGAGACTCTTGATGAGTCCGTCGCCCCCGACGAGATCAGGGTGGTAATCAGATCGCTACCAGCTGGGAAAACCCCGGGTTCGGATGGGCTCCCGGGGGAATTCTACAAGACCTATGAGGAAGCTCTTGCCCCAATATTGGCCCAGGTCTTTAATGAGGCCTTTGAGCGTGGCATCCTCCCGGACTCCATGAACGAGGCCGTGATTATACCCTTGCTTAAACCGGGGAGGGACGGGCGGATTGTGGTTCCCACAGGCCCCTCTCTATGCTTAATGTTGACTGTTAGATCCTCACCGCCCTGCTGGCGAATAGACTGCGCAGAGTTATCCCTCTGCTGATCCATCAGGACCAAACGGGATACGTCCCAGGGCGCTCCATCACTGAGAACCTGCGCAGGCTGCATCATGTTATCTATAGCACTGAGGGAAGGCCACAGAAACTTGCAGTGGCATCACTTGACACCACCAAAGCCTTTGATTCAGTGAGGTGGGACTGGCTGAATGCCACCATGGCCAGAATGGGGATAGGCCCTGTGTTCCTTAAGTGGACCCGGCTGGTTTACGCCAGCCCCACTGCGAGGGTACGTACCAACAAAACCTATTCCACTAAATGGTCCCTACACAGGGGCACCCGCCAGGGGTGCCCTCTGTCCCCAATGCTATACATCCTTGGAGCTGAACCAGTGGCGGCCTACCTGAGACAGGAATATGGAGAGGGTGTCATTAAGATAGACGGGGTGACCCACCTCATCTCTATGTACGCTGACGACACCCTATTGTTCCTACGGGACCCTGAGCACATCCTTCCCTACATCTTGGAAACCCTGGACTGTTTCCACAAGCTCACCGGTATCCAGATCAATAGGAGCAAGTCTTGCCTTTATCCCCTCGCAGCTCTCTACACCGACGAATACGGGTCTCTCCACCCTCTGGATCTCGAATGGCAGGCTACTTCCTTCAAATACTTGGGTATAACTATACACCGCAACCCAGCCACCGAACACATCCTTAACACCGTAAGGGCCAAAGACTCTCTCACGAAATCTATGGAGTTCTGGGGCCGGCTCCCGCTTTCAATGGCCGGGAGGGCGGGACTCCTCAAAATGGTCGCCCTTCCCGCCTATTACAGAACTTCACTAACGTCCCCTTCAACACCCCCCCCCCTCCTTTTTCAAAGATCTCAACAAACTCTGTAGGGGCTTCCTTTGGCAGGGAGGCAGGCACAGGGTGGCACTGGAGACTCTCCAAAGACCGTACGAGAGGGGTGGGCTTAAGATCCCCAACTTTGAGCTGTACTTCCTCGCCAGCCAGCTGAGACATGTCACGCAGTGGACTGCGGACGAAAGCACGACACACTCACCTTCTTCAGCCCGCCCTCCGCCGGTTGTTACTCAGAGACATACTGTGGGCCGGGGAGGGTGCTACGAGTCATTGCCCTTAGCTCGCCAAGCTCGGGATCCGGCTTTGGAAAAGAGCCTGCAAACTGGTCGGGTCGGATGACCCGTTTTCCCCACAGATCCCCATCGCTGCACTTATGGTCAATCACTCTTGGGGGCATGTAGAAACACGTACTCAATGGGAGCCCCTTGGGGTGGCCACACTGGGGGACTTGATTCAAGAACAGGAAATACTAACTTTTTTGGAACTCTGTGAGACCACAGGCCTCCCGGCAGGACAGTTCCTGTTGCACAGGGTGGTTGTACAGGCCTTGGGCAGAAGATGGCAGGGCGCAGCTGACCTGACTGAGGAGAACTAATGCATTGAAATGATATTGAACTCCGCTGAGGGGGGCCACGAATCTACGAAGCCCTGTTATGGGGTACGACCAGGGGAGACCTCAAATGTAGGAGTAGGTGGGAAACTGAACTGGGCCTTGTTTTTGAAGTCCAAGATTGGGGTGACATAACCCACTATCATAAGAAGGTCTCTAGGAACGCCCGTTTACAGCTCATTCAATTGTATATCACCAATAGAGCGTACCTCACACCGGAAGCCATATCGAGATTCACGGGAGCTGGAACCCAGTCATGCCTCAAATGTAGTGAACCCAGGGCGGGAATGACCCACATGTTCTGGGGCTGCCCAGTAATCAGGGAGTTCTGGTCACAAGTGAGGGACAGAGTGACTGGCGCAGACATCGTAGTTGAGGTGGACGAGCCTACGGCCTGCATCCTTGGCAAATACAGGCGAAACAGGAAGCACAAACCCCTATCCAAGCTCACTGACCTTATTTACATTACAGCCAAAAGACATATTGCCATGGGGTGGAAAAGCCTCAGGGGGCCACATATGTCCCTATGGTGGGGTGACCTCACGAAGTGGATCATGGCTGAAACCGCGGCATGGGAAACAGCTATTCATGTGCAAAGACTGGATTACAGCGAGGAACTACACCGCTGGGTGGCCCTGATGGTGCCCTTGCTCCACCCTGAGGCGGATGATACGGAGCGGAGTGGAGGGAGTTGCCCGAACTAGAGAGGAACAGTGAACTGACCGTGGTCTTGGGGGGAAGGGGAGGGGAGAGGGTGGGGTGGGTGTCATGATCTCTGCTTCCAAAAGGTCAGGGTTTTCCCAACTCCCTTGGAAGCAGATCCATAACCCAGGTTCCGAGTGCCAACCAGTCCCAATTGGGACCTTTTGGACCCAGTCCTGGCACCAGTGGCACCAGGCTCATAAATATGCCCAGTCCCAGCGCTGGAAGCGCCGGGCTCATAATGCTTGGGTGGACTTACCTGCAGCAGACCATGCTGCTTACTTGCCTGCCAGTTGAGCCTCTGATCCTCTTCTGTTTGGAACTACTTTTCCTGTTGGGTGGGGCAGGAGCCACTCCCTAGATTCAGAACACTGGAACTCTTCTGGAAAGCAGGAACTCTTTTCTTACCTAGGCGTGGCTGTGGAAGGAGACACCTAAGCACTACAGGAGGCTATTTAAACCACACCCAATGGATGAATCTTGCTTTGCGTTATTCTGCATCCTCTGCAGCAGAACGCTCATCGTGTCTTCTGCATCTGATCCTGGGCCTAAGGAAAAAGGCTTACCATCCTGAATCCAGTCTTCAGCAACACCTATAAAGACAAGAAAGAACAGGTTAGCATTACGGTCTTCAGTGACAGCTCTTCACTTACCTGGTCCATCGGCTGTCACCAACGCCTCGCGGTGCATTCCGGCATCTGAAAGACAAAGGCTTACCTACTCTTCGTGCGCTCTGGAGGTCTTCACACTGCATTCCGGCATCTGAAAGACAAAAGCTTACCAACTCTTCGCACGCTCCGGAGGCCTTCGGCGCTGCATCCCGCATCTGAAAGACAAAACAAGGTGCGTTTAAAGACATTAGGGAACTTTAATACTCACGTGCCATTACTCCTTTCCACATCTAACCCAGTGGGTATTCCGGCACCCTGCAGCCGCTCCGAACTTGTACCTGCAAAATAAAAAGACAGTTAGAGCGCATCGTGAAGCAGGCAGCAAGCGCTTACTTACGTGCTTCCAGGCGCTTCTATTCATCACACGGGCTCCATCTTCAACTCACTTCAGCCCGTCATCCGCCATCGCCGGAACCCTGGAAAACAAGAAACATCATTGCTAAAGACTTTAAAGACATTAGAATTACTCGAAAACTTACCGTTCGTGCAGTAAACGACGGACAGCAGTCCTCTGAAGTCAAGAGGCCTGCTCCCCTTATCCAGTGAAGAAACTGGTTACAGCACCCTGCCCCGAGGCAGATGGAGAGCACGGCGTTCACTTACCTAAGACATCTTACCCTTCAAGTCAGACATACAGTGCACAGAGGTCCAGCCCAAAGAGCCAGCCGTGTGTTGCACATCACCTTTGAAGATACGGTATACGCCCAGTCAAGACCGGCGCCTCTACGGGAATCAGGTGAGCGTTACAGAACGCAAAGCCTACCACAAAACTCCCGTCCAGGCGCTATGGAAACCTCGGATACCGACCAGCTAGCCCAGTTACTTGGGGAACTAAGGGCAGAAGTGCATGCAGCCCGTCAGGAAACGAACGCTCTAAGAAGGGAACTGATTATTTCCAAGGAGCGAACAGATGATCTCGCTAGACAATTGCTACAGTCACAAGCCGGACAGACCCTGTTACCCGCATCTGGGGGAAATCTTCCTTCTACATCCTCTATGAATCCAGTGCAAATCAACTTACCTGGGAATGTACCTCTGGCTCCGCCCGAACGATTTTCTGGTGACCCAAAGAGGTTTGCAGTATTTATCAATCAGTGCCGGTTGCATTTCTTATGCCGGCCAGCAGCCTTTCCAACTGATCAAGCTAAAGTAGCTTTCGTGCTTTCGTACCTTAGTGGCAATGCGGCAGACTGGTCGATCCCTCTAGTAAATCAAGATGATCCGGTCCTCCATGATTTTCAAGCTTTTCAGCTCAGTATGGAAAAACTGTTCGCAAGACATTCACAGGGGCAGGCCTTGGACAATGAGCTTCTTTCGTTGCGCCAAGGTAATCAAGACCTTTTGGCTTATATTGCGTCTTTCAACAGACTGATAGTGGAAACTCAATGGCCTGAGGACAAAAGGATTACGCTGTTTTATAGAGGCCTACGTGGAGAGCTCAAAGATGTGTTAGCCCAAGTAGTGAATCCCCCACAAGATTGTTCGGACTATATAGACTTAGTTGTTCAAATAGATCACAGACTGCAGAACAGGAAGGCCGATCGTTCCAAGTTTGATGCTCGAGTATTTTCCAAACCGCCAACTCCTTCCAAAGGAGTAGACTCCGGGGAACCCATGCAAATAGGGGGTCTGAAAGGTCCTCTAACACAAAAGGAGCGGGAAAGGAGAAAACAGTTGCAATTATGCCTCTATTGCGGAAACTCAGGGCACTTTCTTCGAGACTGTCCGGTGAAACCTGCCAATAAGGCAGTCGGAGCTGCAGTTACCAAAGTTACAAACTCTGAGTAGGGAAACGACCTCGCCCGACAAGAATAGAGGTCTTCTTGCCGAGCGTGAAAACCAGTTCCGTGACCTTGCATTTCGTGATACCTATGGTCCTCATTAGCCCTGATAATCCGGATCGATTACATGCAATTGAAGCTTACGTCGACAGCGGTGCCATCGGCAATTATGTGGATCATGAAATGGTTTTGAGGATGAATCTAACTCTTTGTCCCAAGGCTGTAAAGGACGTCATTACTACGGTGGATGGTACGGAGATAGCCTCCGGGCCAGTAACGCATACCACTCAAAAGGTGACGCTAGTAAGTCAAGATGGACACCATGAGAAGATTGTGTTCGATGTGATGAAGGCCCCTCAGTTTCAGATTATTCTAGGAATACCTTGGTTAGAGAAACACAATCCTCTGATCGATTGGCAAGCAAGAACGGTCCAGTTTCCAGAATGTGTCTCTACTTGTCACCCTCCACCTGGTGTTGCACTGGCAGCAATTTCTTCAGAGACTCCCCAGTTACCTCCCGAATACCTAGAATACCAAGATGTTTTCCGGAAGGATCAGGCTAACTCTCTACCTCCTCATAGGTCTTATGACTGCCAGATAGACCTGATACCTGGATCTACTCCTCCTTGTAGTAGAATTTATGCCCTCACCGAGCCTGAGAACCTTCACCTTCGACAATACCTGGATCAATACCTGGCAAATGGGTTTATTCGTCCTTCCAAGTCCCCTGCTTCTTCAGCTTTGTTCTTCGTTCCAAAAAAGGAAGGAGACCTTAGAACTTGTATAGATTATCGCTCCCTGAACCAGATCACCGTTAACAATAGATATCCGTTACCTTTGATCCCTGAACTCCTAGACCAAGTCAGAAAAGCATGCATATATACAAAGCTGGATCTTAGAGGAGCTTACCACTTGGTACAAGTAAAAGAGGGCGATGAATGGAAGACGGCCTTCCGCACCAAGTATGGGCTATTTGAATATCAGGTCATGCCCTTCGGACTTTGCAATGCCCCGGCCGCCTTTCAATATTTTATGAACGATGTCCTCAGAGAGCTCATAGATGTGTGTGTTGTTGTTTACATTGACGACATCCTCGTTTATTCTTCATCGGAATCTGAACATCGGAAACACGTGAAAATGGTCCTCGAAAGATTGCGTCAACACAAACTTTTCGCTAAGTTGGAAAAATGTGTTTTCAACGTGACTGAAGTTGAATTCTTGGGATTCATATTATCACCTGGCGGAGTGCGTATGGATTCAAAGAAGGTCGATGCAGTTCTCAAATGGCCATCACCATCCTCCGTAAAAGGTGTGCAAAGCATGTTAGGCTTCGCTAACTTTTACCGCAGGTTTATCCCCGAATTCTCTCGAATAGTCCAGCCCATCACTGCCTTGTTAAAGAAAAACAAACGTTTTGAATGGTCTACCGAGGCGGAACAAACTTTCCAGGATTTGAAGACTAAATTTATCTCTGCACCAATCTTAAAACACCCTCGCCCCGAACTCCCCTACATCGTGGAAACTGATGCTTCAAGCCTTGCCATGGGGGCAGTTCTATCACAAAAGGACCCGGTAACCAATCAGTTGCATCCCGTGGCATTTTGGTCCCGCAAATTCTCGCCTCCTGAAATCAATTACACGATTACTGACAAGGAACTTCTGGCTATCAAGTCTGCCTTTAAGGCTTGGCGGCATTATCTGCTGGGGGCCCGACACACCGTTACTGTGATTACGGATCACCGAAACCTGCAATATTTGAAAACCGCAAAAGCCCAATCCTCTAGACAACTCCGTTGGGCATTATTCTTTGCCGAGTTTGACTTCATAATTACCTATCGACCTGGTACAAAGAACGGTAAAGCTGATGCCCTTTCTCGGATGGGAGTGGAAGAACACTTGATCAACCCTAAACCTGTACCAATCATTCCCGAACAAAGAATTCTGGGTGTAATCGCCACAGAATCCATAGAGGAAGTTAAGGATAAAGCCAGGCAACTTGTAACTCCAGCAGAAATACAGAATTGGCATCTGCAGGGAAAGGACTTTGCAGTAAAGGACAACTTATTGTATTTCCAAGAACGATTATACCTACCCAGCACAGATTTACAGAAAAAAGTAATCGCTTGTTATCACGATTCTTTAATGGAAGGACATCCCGGTATGGCCAAGACCTCAGAAAAGATCAAGCGCTACTTCTGGTGGCCGTCTTGGAAAAAAGATATCAGAGACTTTATAATGTCCTGTGGAGTATGCGCCCAAAACAAGAGTCAAAAGGAAAGACCAGCAGGCCTCTTACGCCCTATTGACATCCCACCTCGCCCTTGGCATACGCTTTCTATGGACTTCATCACAGATCTACCTCCATGCTCCGGATACAATACGATTCTAGTAATCGTGGACTTATTCTCCAAGATGGCGCATTTCATTCCGCTCAAAGGCTTGCCAACAGCAGCAACTCTGGCCCGAGAATTTCACGAAAACATCGTCCGACTGCACGGTTTTCCTTCGGTTCTAATTTCGGATCAAGGTAGTCAATTTATTTCTCATTTTTGGCGAAGTTGCTGTCGGTCGGCTCAAATTGATGTGAGACTATCGACCAGTCACCACCCTCAGACCGACGGACAAACCGAGAGGACCAATCAAACTCTGGAACAGTATTCACGCTGCATGCTGCAACAAACTGAAAAAACTTGGAAAGACATCCTTTGGATAGCCGAATATGCCTACAATAACTCTGTCCATTCGGGAACTGGGAAAACCCCGTTTTTTCTTTTGTACGGCAGTCACCCTCGAACCTCGGAGTTGGATCCCCTCCAAGATCTTGAAACACCAGCAGTAGACTACCTGCATTCTACAATCACCCAAGCCTTTAAGGAAGCTGTTTCTCACCTTCAAAGGGCTAAGGAACAATACAAGAAAGGAGCAGATCAACATCGGAAGGAAGCCCCTCAATATCAAGTAGGGGATCAAGTCTGGTTACCCACCAAATATCTACCTCTAAAAGGGCCACGCACATTCAACCCAAGATACCTTGGTCCCTATTCCATCACTACCATAGTAAACCCAATAGCGGTCAAGTTGGACTTGCCCCCGCACATGAAGATACATCCGGTCTTCCACGTCTCTCTATTAAAACCCGTGCAACCTCAAACCCGACTAACTAAATCTCCAAAACCTATCCTAGTTGATGGGGAACTCGAGTTTGAAGTCAAAAGCATTCTGGACTCCAAGATCTCCAAATCTAAACTATTTTACCTAATTGACTGGAAAGGCTACGGCCCCCAAGAGAGATCCTGGGAACCTGCTGAATATGTCCACGCTCCTCGCCTAATCAAAAGATTTCACCGAACATTTCCTGACAAGCCAAAACCCCCGGAGGAGCCCGGTTTGGGAGGGGCCTTGAGGGGGGGTACTGTCATGATCTCTGCTTCCAAAAGGTCAGGGTTTTCCCAACTCCCTTGGAAGCAGATCCATAACCCAGGTTCCGAGTGCCAACCAGTCCCAATTGGGACCTTTTGGACCCAGTCCTGGCGCCAGTGGCACCAGGCTCATAAATATGCCCAGTCCCAGCGCTGGAAGCGCCGGGCTCATAATCCTTGGGTGGACTTACCTGCAGCAGACCATGCTGCTTACTTGCCTGCCAGTTGAGCCTCTGATCCTCTTCTGTTTGGAACTACTTTTCCTGTTGGGTGGGGCAGGAGCCACTCCCTAGATTCAGAACACTGGAACTCTTCTCGAAAGCAGGAACTCTTTTCTTACCTAGGCGTGGCTGTGGAAGGAGACACCTAAGCACTACAGGAGGCTATTTAAACCACACCCAATGGATGAATCTTGCTTTGCGTTATTCTGCATCCTCTGCAGCAGAACGCTCATCGTGTCTTTCTGCATCTGATCCTGGGCCTAAGGAAAAAGGCTTACCATCCTGAATCCAGTCTTCAGCAACACCTATAAAGACAAGAAAGAACAGATTAGCATTACGGTCTTCAGTGACAGCTCTTCACTTAGCTGGTCCATCGGCTGTCACCAACGCCTCGCGGTGCATTCCGGCATCTGAAAGACAAAGACTTACCTACTCTTTGTGCGCTCCGGAGGTCTTCACACTGCATTCCGGCATCTGAAAGACAAAAGCTTACCAACTCTTCGCACGCTCCGGAGGCCTTCGGCGCTGCATCCCGCATCTGAAAGACAAAACAAGGTGCGTTTAAAGACATTAGGGAACTTTAATACTCACGTGCCATTACTCCTTTCCACATCTAACCCAGTGGGTATTCCGGCACCCTGCAGCCGCTCCGAACTTGTACCTGCAAAATAAAAAGACAGTTAGAGCGTATCGTGAAGCAGGCAGCAAGCGCTTACTTACGTGCTTCCAGGTGCTTCTATTCATCACACGGGCTCCATCTTCAACTCACTTCAGCCCGTCATCCGCCATCGCCGGAACCCTGGAAAACAAGAAACATCATTACTAAAGACTTTTAAAGACATTAGAATTACTCGAAACTTACCGTTCGTGCAGTAAACGACGGACAGCAGTCCTCTGAAGTCAAGAGGCCTGCTCCCCTTATCCAGTGAAGAAACTGGTTACAGCACCCTGCCCCGAGGCAGATGGAGAGCACGGCGTTCACTTACCTAAGACATCTTACCCTTCAAGTCAGACATACAGTGCACAGAGGCCCAGCCCAAAGAGCCAGCCGTGTGTTGCACATCACCTTTGAAGATACGGTATACGCCCAGTCAAGACTGGCGCCTCTACGGGAATCAGGTGAGCGTTACAGTGGGGTTTGGGGTTGTTTTCTTGATACGCTTGACCAATCGCCAATGATGCCTTTTTGTACTTGTTGTTTATTTCTTGTTACGAAACCAATAAAAATATTTTTTAAAAAAAAATTTTAAAAATAGGATGAAATGGGATAAATTGGTTGAGCCATACCATACTGCTGGCATTGCTGCACCAGACTTTGAACTTTTATTATTTAGTGGCGCAGGCCCAATTCGCCAAACACTGGTATGACCCACAGGATACCACCACACATATCCCGATAGAGAGATATGCTGCATCCCCCACTGATCTCTGCTCTGTCCTGTTCAGTGTCCGCCACAGAGACCCTTGTAGATATGACCCCGTTAGCGTTACTGTTCACGCCTGGTCCATGATATTTAAAAGACTTAAGATAGACGTACCCTATGATCCAGAATCCCCGCTCTGGCATTTGCCCGACATTTATGAGGCCCTAAAGAGATCGTGCGACCCGGACAAACAATTAAAGATGCAAGACATGTACCTTGCAGGCAAATATGTAACTCTTGTAACTTTCTCAATACTATGGGTGGAGGTCAGCTGAAATCACTTCAATATTCCCTCATGAGGGCCGCTTTTGGTGCCAGATGGCCAATGTTCCTTGATGAGCCGGCCTCACATTAATGTGTACGGGCTGGAACATCCGGGGCTGGAACAGGGACGGTGGTCTCTAAACTTTATGCTCTGATACAAACACACTCTCCATCCCTGAATCTGACCAAATCTGTGGGGGTCATTCTGAGGTTGGAGGTAATGGACAAACGATGCCGGTAAAGGATTACCGGCATCACTGACCGCTACGGGCTATTCTGACCAACCAGACCAATATTTACGGTACCGTAAAGAACGATGCCATAAATATCGGTCTAGGATCGCGCGCGCGACACACCATGCTGATATTACCGGCATGCCGTAAACCGGAGCTGATCCCAATTAATGCGGACATGCAAATAATGGCCTCCTGAAGCCCGAAAAGTACCTTACTGGCATGGAGTAAATACCGGCATCTCCGAGAAGGTGTTAAGAACCCTGAGCAGTGTTTCCAAGAGCCACAGTTGCACACAATCAGCACAGGTGGAGGCAATGGAGTCTGGAACAGCAGAAAAGGAGCACACCCACACACCACACCCCCTCTCACACCAAGATGATACCAATAGTAGTAGCATTACTGGAGCTGAAGGCCTTGCTTGCAAGGCAGCAACAGCAGCAACAACAACAACAACAGCCCCCACCACAGAGGATACATAGGAGGAGAAGGAGGGTGAGACAGACCCAGCATGCCCCACCAGTGCAGCCACCGTTACCACGCCGGCAGCCCCCAATCCCTCGCATCACAGCCACCCCCTTCAACCTAACACCAGAGCAAATCCACACCCTGTACCGGCATGACCGTGACACCACCATCACCACCATAGTGGACTTGATACATGATGACATAGTGAGCCTCATAGAAATACGCACCGCCATCCCCCCTCCACTGAAGGTTGTGTCTGTGCTCCACTTCTTTGCCACAGGCACCTACCAGCACAGAGTGGGGCACATGCATGGCATATCACAACCCTTATTTTCCCGGATACTGAACCAAGTGCTGGATGCCCTCCTCAAGCACACAAGGGACTACATATCCCTACCACGGACTCCCCAGGAGATATTCGATACAAAAGTTGCCTGCCATGCACTGGCAGGCATGCCAAATTGTATCGGTGCCCCCGACTGCACTCACGTGGAGATGGTGGTCCCTCATGCCATGGAGGTGGCGTATCGCAACCGCAAGCAATACCACTCCATCAACGTGCAGATGGTATGCAACGCAAGCAAGATCATCACACATTGCTGTGCCCGTTATCCAGGATCAACTCATGACTCTTTGGTCCTGCGGAACACCACGCTACCACACTACATGGAGCGACATGCTGGACAACGTGCCTGGCTGCTTGGTGAGTTGCATGACTGGCCCATGGCAGTGCATCGGCGTTATGAGTTGGGTGCCTGCATACTCCAGCTGAGTGGGAAGGGGGGGGAGATGCATAGTCCACCTGGGTGGAAATGATGACGCCAGTGCACAATGAGCACCTCACCGAACACCGTGCCCCAGAGCCAGTGAAACGGCACATGACTACCAAATCCCACAGTGATGAAGTAAGGCTGACACCCAACACTACATGACCAACAGGTGACCAGGCCACATCCCACAACACATGCACCACTCATCGGCGGCCCTCACACACCGTAAAGGCATCTTGCAATATGCACTATGTCGCTGCCTCCAGCATATCACCACACCGGAGAGTCATCCCTGGGAGTGCATTGAAGTGAGCCTAACAGGGATACCACAGCGTGGTACGAATGTGCTACTAACAACAGCCAACACTCTCTAATACCAAATCTCACAGAACACAACACAGCAATGATCACACTCCAACACTGCTGCATGCATATACGATGCACGTGCAACAAGATGTGGGTGCACACCATAAACCATCCTGAGGATGCTACCCACTCCATCATCCCATTGCACAGGACACATAGCGGGGTCAGATATGGGGCCAATGCATCCAGGGACATGTGCGTATGGGCAGAAATGACCTGCTGCCATGTAAGACTAGTACAGTTGTCCGCCATGAATATACAAACACTTACCTTCATTCCTCTCTCATGCAGGTGATGGTGGCTATCCCTTGAAGACGTGGCTCATGACCCCTGTTCGAAACCCACAGAACAGGCACGAGGAGAACTACAATCGTTCCCATACCCGTACACGTGTGGTGATTGAGCAGACCTTTGGCCTGTTGAAGGCACGATTTCGTTGCCTCAGCCGGTCGGGTGGGGCACTTATCTACAGCCATGAGAAGGTGGTCAAGATCACCATGGCATGTGTAATGTTGCACAATGGGGGTCATTCCAAATGTGCATCAGTCGGAACGTACACCTGCCCCCTGACATGGAGCTGCAACCACCTGATGATGATGAAGGGGAGGAGGAGGAGGAGGAAGAAGTGACAGGACAGCATCACGGTGCCGATGCACAGAAGGGACGTGCCGTGTGGCAATCATTGATGGACAATATTTCTGACACACAAGTCAGCAGAGGGTGTGAGGATGTCAGGACATCGGGCACTGGGTGTGGGGATACATGTACACCATGCACTGTGAAACATTAAATGACACATGCGCAATGATGAATGTTCACTCTGTTGATTTTTTTGATGAACAACCGGTGTATTGAATTAGTAGGTTCAAATGTGAAAAACAAACCCTCCACCTCCCTCCCCCTCCCTCCACAACACCCAAACACACCCTCAAACACCACTCCCCTCCCCCCACAACGACCCCACATTAGTCCCATAAGGACAACATAGGCCACACGTGTATGCCAGCATTTTCAATGTGCGCTCCCAGAGCCAGGGGGATCCATGTCATGGCGGCGCAATGTACGCTGTGAGAGCGGGCTGGTCTGGGCGGAGGAGCTTTGAGAATGTGTGCCCTGCTGCTGGGGCTGTCGTGCAGGAGGTGCAGGCTCCAGGGCGTCTGCAATCCGGCCAAGGACCTCGCAGAGCCGGTTCGTGCTGACTGTGATGACCTCTCCCAGTGCCCTGAGTTCATTACGCCACTCCTCCCTGGACTCCCGATTGTCTCGGATGAACTCATTAATGAGGCCTGTGAGCTGCTCAGAGTGCTCTGCATCCATGGCTAATGTGGCAGATGTGGTTGGCCCGCTGGGAATTAGGCTTGCATGGATTGCCGTTGCTTCAGTAAGGGAAGTGGCTATAGGACTGGCATGTTCCAGTGTGGCTCCTTGCCCTGTATCGCCTGGTGTATCGCTCTCACCGGAGTCGCTGTATGACACCTGGGGATTGGATTGGGCGTCAGGGGTGTGGACATTCACATCAGTGTCCTCCTCAGTAGCTACTCATACAGATGAGGGGCTGTCGGGGACATCGAGGGGGCCCGTGGCTGCATCCTCCCCAGCCACACTGGTCTCCTCAGTGTGCGGCGTGGGGCATGTGTCCTGTGCCAGTGCAGGGTGGGGTAGGGGTGAGGGTGGGGTTTGTGCACCCTCCATGGGCCCTGCAGGAGCCGGTGGTGTGACTTGCGGTGTCTTCCTGCTTGCAGGTAGACTGCAGGCTCTGGCTTGGCCCCTGGAGGTACTGGGCCGGTTGGCTGCCTGGTCCTCGCTGTCATGCTCGCTGCCTGTGGGGGTGGAAGAGTGAGACGGCATGAGCAATGATTTTAGATTCTGCATTTGGACATACGTACAATGTCACAATGGGATTCTAGTAGGTTGTCACCATTTGGGTGATGAGCGGCACATTGATCCATGCTTGGATGATAAATGCATGCATATGTCTGGGTCACTCATGTTGGCGGGGTACTGTGCTGGCTCACATGCACAATGTTTACATCACCTGCCCTGTGTGCCTCACGGAATAGGCCTCTTCATGTGGTATGTGCCATATGGGTTACAGCCCTGCACCCGGCATTTGCCTGGGTCTCACTTGTTTCGGCATTATTGATAGAGGGACGGGGGGGTGGTTTGGCCAACCATGACGTGACACCTTGGCCAGCCCTTGGCAATACAGACTTTCATTACAAATGCATTGTCAGTATTGACTTTGGACACTCACCTCCATCGACGGATGACGTTGCCCCGCACTCCGTGGCCAAACCCTTCAATGGCTTCTGGCCCAATCATGGCCGCACACGTCTCCTCCCACGGCATCAATTTGATGGGGGAACCTGGCCCTCCTCCTGTCTCCAGGGCCTGGCTTCTGTTGGCGGAGAGAATGCTCCGCACCCTCAGCCGTAGGTCGTCCCACCGTTTTCGGCAGTCCTTGGTGGTGTGGGGGGTGTTGACCACGGCGCTCACCTTCTGTGCTACCATGGCCCAGATCTCCTTTTTTACAATCGTCACCCTCCGCATGTCACCGCTAAAAACGGTGTCTGAATGCTCGTGGAGAGTGTCCACCATGATCTGGAGCTCATCCGGGGTAAAGCGCTCCTTCCTGATGCGGGCAGCTCCCTTTTTTGTTGCTTTCGGCATGATGGTGGTGTTGATGGTAGATGTCTGTATTCACTGGATGGCTCCGGGTCCTGTGCGGTGAGGATGGCAATGGATTGTATTTTTAAAGATGGCTGCCGTGCTCCTTCCAATTCCTGTTCGATGACGCTGTTTCCGGTTCTGCTATTTAACGGTGACCGTAAATAGCGGTGACCGTAATCAGCGGTCATCGCTGTTTACGGTCACCGCTATTGCTGCTTTGCTCTATGGCGGTAGTGTTATGTATGGTGCGTTTGATGCCGGTAAGGGCTTTTTGGGGCCCTTTTGCAGCATGGCGCTAGGTATGTTACCGGCATGGTGCAAGCTCGTGCCCGCAAAGTCGTAATAGGCCGCTTTTAGCGGTTTATTGCCAGCTTGGATACGCTATTTGCACCATGCCGGTAATAACCGGTACTTAGCTCCAAACTCGGAATGAGGCCCTGTATCTTTAAACGCAGGCCTCCGTTTGATTCAATTCAAGATCCTCAATCAACTACATTACACCCCTGTTAAAATGGCAAAGTTTACTGAAAATTGTTCGGGGGAATGCCTGAAATGTGAGGATCCACATGCAAACTCTTTTCATATGTATTGAGCATTCCCTTTGATTGCTGGGTTTTGGAACAATGTGGCTGAGATCATTGGAAAAATGACACAAATCCTGGTCCCTCTTCCTCCTCAGAAATATTTGTTCGCAGACATTGGTAAAGTGGCTGAAACCACTAGAAGACTGTTCAATGCATCATGCGCTGTTGCCAAAAGATGTATATTGCAATGTCGGAAAGCCAGACATGCACCCTGCACAGACAATTTCCTCTGAGAACTGACATTTGTGAATTAATGTGAGGAACAATTTGGGTTCACGATGCTTACAACAAACCGCCCCAAAGACATATGGGCCCCCTTCAGAAACCTTTTATGCAAAATGATATCCGATAATAACTTCTCTCCTGCTTCTTCGCCATGATTGTATAAAACCTAAATGTGCTTGCATCGCTGGAATTACATTCTGCTGTATAAGATGTTATTGTGCTTGTTGATATCGACGTGACCACCAATAAATAACATTTCTTTTTTAAAACAGCATCTGTCCCTATCACAACTGACCACGTATGAAATGTTACTATTAAACTCATCAGATATAAAACTGACATGTTGCCCCATTTTGAATCCAGCATCCGTTACCCACATCCCCTTGACGGTGAACCCATTGACTGTGAGCCACATGACTGCCTTGGTATAACTGATTAACCTAGGCAATACCTGTTTGACACTCCATTACGAAAGGCAGACTTAACATAATTTGACATTTCTTGCACTAGAGCTGAGATAGGTGAACATGGAAACGGATATGTAGTTTGTTCACCCCAAGAAATAACAAAGATCTGTAAACGACCCAATGTGTATTCAGCACAGGTGGCATAACTGGCTGCAGTGGCACGTGCATGTGAGCTGTGTTAACAATTACACCTACTCAGCTATGTGTTTGGTGTTGCACATGATTATTGCCAGCTATGGAAGCAAAGTGACTTCCTTACATCATTCGGCTCACCAATTTAAAATAATTGCAATGTAGCAGCCCTTTTAGATGCCTTTATGGTACCCAGTCATATAGCAATCATGAACTGTGCTGCACACCATCCTGTTAATGACAAGATTACGCATGAGAAAGTGTTAGCAGGTGCCTCTGTTAAACAAGTAGCAGTTTCTGACTTTCAGGAATAATATATTCTAAGAATAAAGAGTAAGTCACAAAAATCCTCCATTCACAACACTAGAGGAATTGGCAGGAGAGCTGGTCTTCTGCACTCCAGTACCCTTTGGTGAGACACCTTGTCACACCAAAGGTAGTGTTATCCTACTTGGCTCATATTTGTAGGAAAGGTGTGTACGGTTGCCTCACTGGGACAAGACTGATATATGCCCCAGATTTTGCTGCTGCAGCATAGGCTTATTGACTCGGGTATGGAGCTCAGTCATAAAACACATAACACCAATTGCGGTAAAAGTCAGTAGCAGGTTTTTACAGCTTCAGAAGAAAAAAAACGAATAATATACCCAGAACACTGTTTAAACAATAACCACCAAATGAATTAAAAAAAATATGAAAGAATTTTTTATTACATTTATTTCAACCCAGCAACATGTGCCTTTTCAACCTAAACAACTTACCAGAAATACTATTCAAGTCCATCAGCAACTGACTGTTACCGCAATTGGTGTTGTGTTTTATGTGTAAGTGGGCCAGTATCTAAATGTGTTTTTTTTCTGGCTGTCCATTTGTAGATTTTCCCTTATATTCAAGTCTCCAAATAATTTGGTGGCAGAGACCCGTTTACACAAAAAAGTAAACTTAACAGGTCTTTGCTGCCAAACCTTCCTCATTTGCACAGCGGAGTGCAAAGGGGAAGGCTAAAAAGGTGGCGTACAAGCATCTACGCCACCCTTTTGCACTCAGTGGTGCAAATGAAGTGAACACTGCTTGCATGGCAAGAAGTGTGTTTACAATGGATTCCTGTGGCGTTCTCTTGCTTATTGCTAGTATGAAAAGTAGGCGGACTACATAGGAATCCACAGCATTTTCACAGGCATGAAAATCCATGCCCATGTAAATGCTGTAGTATTTGTATAGCGCAGAGGAAGGGAGCAGTGGAATCTTAAGTAACGATCCACCCCTCCTCTCCACCATAAAAATGTATGAAAAGGAGCTGTGACATGAATGAAAGGCATAAAAGCTTTATGCAAGGCTTTTATGTATATATGTATGTATGTGTATTTCTTAAGCACAAACCAAGGCCCAGAGGCATCTGGGCACTGACGGCAGATCAGTTAAGCAGTACAGTATCAAACCTTAGAACAGGAAGGTTTTAAGAGTATTTCGAAAGATCCCTCAAAAGTGTTGACAGAGAGAATTCCACCATACTGGACCGAGTACAGAGAAGGAACATCCTCTGGACCTTGAATTGCAAAAGCGTGGAACTACCAGTACATTTTGGGTGGCAGATCGCAGGCGTCATGAAGGGACAAAGCAAGTAAGCTTTGCTTGAAGAAAAACAGCACCAACAGAGTGAACAGCACAGTGCCCAATACACAGAACCTTAAACTTGATACGGCTTCTCACCGGAAGCCAGTGAAGGTCAGTCAGCAGCGTAGTAGAATGGGACAGCCTAGGAGCATTCAGGGCTAAACGTGTTGCAGAATTTTGTAAAATCTGGAGCCTCGGGACTAAGACTTCAGGCTGCCCATGGTAAATGCCATTACAATAATCCAAAGAGCCCATAATAGAAGCAGTAACTACCAAGGAATGACAATGAAATGGCAAGAATGTAACGAGTTTCAGCCTAAGAGAACCGGCTTTACAGATGAAAGCAATCTGCGCCTCACACGAACCTGTAGGGAGAAGCTTTATCACTAGGCTCTTGACACAGGCACTGGGGACCGGGCAAGGGCCCACAGTCTGGCCAAAAACAGGGATTTGGAGAGCCAACCACCAAAACCTCAGTTTTCTCCATGTTAATGTTTCAGCCAGTTCCTGAACATCCAGCACCCAATCTCAGTTAAAACCTCCTTATGTTTGGAAGGAGGATCTGAGACTGGGGCCAGAGGCGAAAAACCAGATGAGTATCATTAGCATACATGTAGAAGCAAATACTATAGGAGGAGATAAGGTCAGCAAGTGGCCATAGATATAGATTAAAAAGAACAGGCGACAAGGAAGACCCTTGAGGTACCCCGCAAGAGACTGGGGACGATGCAGAGCATAAAGGAAATAGAGAGACAGTCGGTCTGCGTTTTGAAAGGAAGGATTCAAACCAAGCTAAAAGGGGACCAGACATCCCAGTTTTCTCCAAACATTGGAGAAATGTATGGCTGATGGTATCAAATGCTGCAGAGAGGTCAAGGAGAATCAAAACTCTGAACTCTCCGTGATCCTGCAGCAGTGTCAGATCGTCAAGAATTGAAATCATGACCGACTCTGTTCCCATTAGTGGCCTAAAACTTGCTTGAAATGGATGTAAATGGTCTTCCGTATCAAGAAACATAGATAACTGGGGAGTGACAATGTCTTCCATAGGTTTAATGAGAACGGGCAACAGTGAAATGGGACGATAACTCATGTGCTGCTGGATTGAGTTGGGGCTTTTTTTAAAGAGTCGATACAATGGTATGTATTAAAGAGGAAGGAATAACCATTTGAAAAGGAGAAATGGAGAGCTGCCTTGGGGAGTGCTTGAATCAGATGCAAAGGAATGGGGTCGGAAGGGGATGTCGATTTTAAGTTTACACATGGCTTTCGAAACAGTCTCATCAGTGACAAGGTCAAAAAGAAATGCGGAAGGTGCGCTGGTGGAATGTACTCCTAAAATAGGAGTAGTAACAGAGATGCTGACCCAGTAGATACAATCGAACTCCTAATCCTGTAATCTTTTCCTCCTTTCATTTACATGATGTGCTTCTTGAAAATGAGCTCTGAAATCATTTGTCAACAAAACAGTGTTGTGAAAGCTGTACAAGCGATTCCAGGAGCTCATCCTTGACCTTACGGTCCCTTTGTCAACCCCTTCAAATCGATTTCATCAGCTTGTGAAATACAACCCCGTTCATCATTTCCTTGGGATCGTAGATACTTTAGGCTGGATCTCACCGATGTCACTCACTATACAGAGTTGGCCTTGACACAAGAGGAGTTGTTATGACCTGCCAATAAGGGACATGCAATCTTGAAGGAACATGGCAGTTCGGCATAGACATGTTGGGGTTTATTCCATCACCTGCAAAGTGTTAACAGGGTCCCTGACCTGCCTTATTCAATTGGTTATCGGATGAGGACTATGCAAAGGCTTTGGCATCAGCGCAAATCGCATTAACTGCAGAACAGATCTTTCAATCTCCCGTCCTTGCAACAGTTATTAGTAAGCCAACTGTCGCAGTTGAAATAAGATGGCCTAAACCTTCTCATGTCACTCACGTACGCTCCTAGAGTCTTGTAAACCTGGATTTTAAAGAGAATGAAAGATGTAAGATCAGTACTTGGTTTAGCAATGGAACTGTACAGGTCATGGTGTGGGAAATTACTCCGCAATCAGAGACCCGGCACAGGGTGAAGCAGAGAACATGGTGGCTATATCAATTTATAGTGACAGGGTGTGGGACATTGACTATTTCAATAGATCCATATTTAAAAACCTATTTAACCATGAGGAATGAGACCGGCACAGAAAGTTTGTACTGATAGACCTCGTTTATGGGGTTCCCAAACAAGTGGGCTGGATGATTTCTCTTGCTCACACATACAGGCTTCTCTCTCTCATGTTATGAATCCACTGTAATTTAGAAATGTGACCAGTGTAGCTAGTCAGGAGCTGTGGCATGATACAGCAACCACATTAGGAGTCCGATTATAGGTATACCTTTATGAAATCCTCACTAGGAACGATCACATTTTCATTGCCTTTGTCTGCCTTCAAGTTATGTCGCAATTTACCAACTGTTCCAAAGGTGCAGCAACTAGTCTAGCAAAGCAGAAGGAAAGAATGAGGCCTCTGAGAAGTAAGAAGGATTTGGAGGATAGGTTGTGGGATGCAACAAATACCGCTCTTGCAATTACTGGTGAATCTCATCTAGAAAGTCACCCCTGTCGTAAAAGCCCTAGAATGGGACCTTGGCTGTGTAGAAGTTCAAGAATTCCTAAATAGGCAGCTGCACAGATCTGTAGCATCAGGCCTGGCCAGGCAAGTTCACCAAAAGATCTGGATTTCCAGCAGAGCTGTGGTCAGGGGTGCAATTAGGATAGGCCGTCAAATGGCGGGAGAGGCGCCAACTTCAGAAACGGTGGGGGAGGGGCAAACTTACCTGCGTGGGGGCATCTAACTTCTTTACGCATTCTAATGAGACAATTCTAGTGACGCTTCAATGCTACAAGCAGTTAACGCGTCTGAAATCACACACTTAAGGACTGCTGTGAAAATGTGCTGTCTCCTTTCCCACTATCCTTCCAACCACTCCCCTTGGCATGCAAGTACTAACCCCACATCACAATTTCAATTGCCTAAAAATGCATGTATACGAATGCAGGTGCTAACAATGAAATGCTTTACGTTGTTAACCGCGAAACCCAGACACCGTTTAACGTCTGTGTCCTGCTCTGTCCGGCCACAGCTCTGTAGGTCAGCCAGATCGAGTCAACCTAGCCCAAAATTTCAGTAGTTGTATTTTTTTATTTTTAATTGTGCATTTGGTTAAATCTTTATAACCTTAAGCACAGTTACACACATATACATACATGTAGAAAAAGTTCAGTATCATACATCCATCAAATGACATGATAAAATCCATCAATGATCAGAGTGAAATTCATTTACAGCTATCATGATGACAAAGTATTTTGGTTGGATCCAATCTGGGTACTCCCAGTCACAATCGCAGGGCTTGGCTGGTGTCATTAAACTTCTTCTATCCCCAAGATTGGGAGAAGGCAGCAACGGTATCGAGGGTTATGAGCCGTGCCCACCTAAATAGGCCCATGGGCCCATGTCGGATCCCGCCCCAAGTGGCTCAATTCCCATATGGTGTGGGTCACAGTGAGAGGGGGGTGACTGGCTGGCCTGGTTGGCAGATTACCTGATTCAGTACGGTCTCTGAACCAATTTGCCTGTCTCACTAGTATGGATGATATCGAATGATGTCCGTCCCCTGGGATGGCCAATGGGCGGCCGCAAGAGGTGGTATTGAATGCCGCTCGGGGCCTCCCCAGTGTGGAGTCTATGGATGGTGGAGATACCCTGTCATTATTATCATGGAATGTGGCGGGAATAAGAACTAAACTAGCGTGCACAGAGTCACTGAGGTTACTCAGTGAGATAGATATTGTGTTACTCCAAGAAACATGGTCCTGGGTCAAAAACAATGTGGATGGCTTTGTCTCATACCAGTGGGTGGCATAGAGAAAGAAGGGAGGAAGAAGTTATGGTGGGCTGTGTATTTTGGTTAAAACACATTTGGAGAGTGTGGAGGTGGTTTTGGCAAATCCGGTGCCATTTATATTGGTGGTCAGCATTTGCAGATCGGGCCAGGTGTACCTTTTTAGTAGTGAATCTTTATAACAGTCCCCACAAACAACACGAGAATTCTTTTCGGGTGTTTGTTTTTTTATTTCTAATGCGCACCAAACCCGTAGGTAGCAGGGCGCAGCAATAAGAAGATGCAAAGCTTACAAAGTTTCCAATAGTTCAGTGTCACAACATCATGGTACAGGTAGGGTACAAGTATGGTTACACACAGGCAGGAAATGGGCATCAATGCTCAAGTTACAGATTATATGCAATTCACAACTGTAAAATACAATTCTACAAGAATATTTACAATCAGATACAGCGTCAGCTAAGTATATCAATATTGTATAGGCCGTAGTGATAATCTGTCTAGCTTTCAGTCAGGTTAAGGTGGTGATGTACTTCTTTATAAAATGTAGGTAAGGTTGGTCTATTCTCAGCTCGTGGGGCAGGGCGTTTAAGAGTTTGGCAGCCTTCACCGGGAGACTATTGCCACCAATCTTGGTGAGCCTGAATCTCGGTACTACAAGGCAGTTGGTATTGTTGGCTCTTGTGGGCCTACTAGAAGTTCTTCTCATCAATTTGTCTATTAAGTAGGTGGGGGCAGCGTTGTTTACAGCTTTATGTGTCAGGGAGGCCATTTTTAACTGTATTTTATTGTGGGTGGGGAGCCACTTGTGTTGACGTCTAGTCGAAGCAATGTGTACTCTTTTGTTTATACCCAGTGCAGCTCTTAGAGCGTTATTTTTGCAGAATTTGTAACCTCTGGATGATTACTTTGTTTGCACCACTGTAGAGAGCATTGCAATAGTCTAATCTAGAGAGGATTATGGCTCTAGCCAGGATAATGCAGCTGTCATTTGAGAGAAATGGCCCACCGGCTCTAATAAGCTTACATGTGTAAACTGTGGTAGAGGCCAGCGACTTCGCCTGTTTATCAAGGGACAAGGTAGTCGAGGTAAAAGCCAAGGGGTTTTACCTCCTTAGAGACCTTGATGATGTTTCCATCAATGGTAAATGAGGAGTATTTGTGACCTAATGTATTGATATTAGCGGGAGTACCTAGGATTAACAACTCTGTCTTGTCGTCATTCAGGCATAGACCGTGGGTGGCCATCCATGCCTGGATGATGAGATACACCCTATTTACCAACGCCAAGTCCTTGAAATGATCCCCAGAAAGCGGGAGGAGAATCTGTGCATCATCTGCATAATTAGTGTAGGTGATACCCAGAAGGTCCAGATCATCGAACAAGCTGCCGATGGGGAGAACACCCTCATGGTTCTCTCACTCAGGAAGGATTCTATCCATTTGATGGCTTCTGTGGAAAAGTGGGCTGCTGAGTCCAGGTGCCTGCAGAGGACCTTGTGATCCACCAGGTCAAATGCAGCTGAGAGATCAAGTAGCAGGTGCAATGCTGTTTTCCCTTTATCTCTCAGCTCATCAATCTGTGTTTTCAGGTTGATCAAGGCAGTTTCTGTCCCGTGTAACGGGCGGAAGCCAGACTGTCTGACCCCTAGAAGTTTATGTAGCTCAAGGTGCTTCTGGATCTGCGTATAGGCGACTTTATCTAGAATTTTAAGTATAAATGGTACCGTCGTGATAGGACGATAGTAGCAATAAGTGGATCCAAGGTTTGCTTCTTTAAAAGTGGTAGGACCCAGGATTGTTTTAAATTAGCTGGGATAGAGCCGGAGGAGAATGAGGCATTGATCAGTTTAGAAATAAATGGGGAAAGGTCTCTTGCAGCATCTTTTATAATCTGTGCTGGGCAGATATCGCCTTTACATTTGGAAGGTTTAAGGGATAGGATAGTTTTTTCTACCTCTAACAGATGTTTTAGTAAAGCGGAATCTATTAATCTGGGGGGTAGGTGAATCAATATGTGGAGGGGTATTAGGGGAATGAGGTAAGTTTAAAGAGTCTTTCTTTAGTTTTATTTTATTTTAGAGGGTGTTTATTTTGTTAGCTAAAGCATGTTGGATATCTGAGCACCAGATCTTATTTTTTTGCATATGTCACGTCTAGAGGTTGGGGACTCAAGTTCTTTTAAAATGGAAAATAATTCCTTCATACTTTATTTATTTATTTATGTATTTATTTATTTGGTATTTGTAGAGCGCACTACAGCCCACAGGCAACGAGGCGCTATAAGGAAATTTTAAGAAGGCTTGCTTGCGAGTTACAATACACGGCCCAAGAAGGTATGCTTAAATACATTAACTTAGATACATTTGCTTGGTTCCAGGTGATACACAATGAGCGTTACAGTTGATTACTCATACTCTTGTCTAGGTAACAGATGGCAGAACAGATAATATCATATACATGGTGATACAACAATAGTGCAGACCTAATGAGAAGTGCTCTTTTAGACGAAGAGCTGGGTTTTTAAGGCCTTGCGGAAGGCAGTGTGGGAGTCGATTGATCTAATCTGAGCTGGGAGGTTGTTCCATAAGGTTTCCGCCATAGTGCGGAAGCTGGTGCCTCCTGCACGCACTCTGTGCGGGACAGTGATGTGGTTAGCATAGGCTGCCCTTGAAGGTCTGGCGACTGTTTGGTGATCCTTTGTGTCAGATAGGGAGGGGCCTGATCATGAAGACACTTATGTGTAAGGGCCAAAGTTTTGAAGACCACGCTTTCCTTGATGGGGAGCCAATGTACATGCCTCCTGTTCACCACGATGTGTTCCTTGCGCGAGGTGCCTGTAACAGCCCTTAAGGCATTATTTTGGGCAATCTGGAGTTTGGCGAGGTTTTTTTGTGAGGTTCCAATGAACAGGGCATTGCAATAGTCCAGTCTGGAACCGATGATGGCTCTGGCTATTGAGATGCAGTTTTGCCGTGAAAGGAAGGGCCTGATGGCATTGATGAGTTTGGAGTGATATGCTGTGGAGGAGGCGATGGCATTGACCGGTCTGTCCATGGTGAGGCTGGGTTCGAGATCCACACCCAGTGTTTTGATCGTTTGCGAGACTCTGATGGGAATATTATCCACGGTGAATGATTGGTACTTTTTATCAAGTTTGCCCAATGTTGATGGGGAGCCGACAATCAGGAGTTCCGTCTTATCACTATTTAGGCAGAGCCAATTCTCAGCCATCCATGATTGAATGGTGGCGTAGATGCTGTTGAGTGTGTCCAGGTCTGTAGTGTAATCACCTGACAGGGGGATGAGCACTTTTGTATCATCTGCATAATTTGTATATGAGATGCCCAGAGAGTCAAGTATCCTGAAAAGAGGTCTCGTAAAGAGGTTGTATAGTGTGGGGGCTATGCAGGAGCCCTGTGGGACTCCACATTTGATAGGGCTGGGTGTAGCGTTAGGTGAGTCTGAGAAGACCTTCATTGCCCTCTCCTGAAGGAATGAGATCCAGTCACAAGCTTTGGTTGAGAAGTGAGCTGAGCCTGTGAGATGGTGGCATAGCGTTTTATGCTCAACCAAATCGAAGGCTGCCGAGAGGTCTAGAATCAGGAGGAGAGCTGGTTTGCCTGTGTCTCTTAGGTCATCTATTATATTTTTTAGGTCAAGTAGTGTCGTCTTGGTACCATGTTGAGGGCAGAAGCCAGACTGGCATAGCCCAAGGAGGTGGTTGTCTTCAATACATTTTTGGACCTGCAGGTAGGCTGCTTTGTCCAGAATCTTTAACAGAAAGGGGACAGTTGTGATGGGACGGTAGTACCCTGGGATAGATCGGTCGAAAGACGTTTTATTTTAGGAGAGGTTTGACCCAAGCTTCTTTTAGGGACGTCGGTACATGCGACGATTGAAATGATGAACTGATGAAGGCCATAATGATGGGAGCCAAGGCAGGTGTGCAGTCTCAGAGTTAGATTTGGCAATGCAATCGTTATAGGAATTGCGTTTTGCCAGGCAGACTTCATTTTTGTAGTGTGCCGCAGTCGTTGTGAGTTGTTTTTGTTCTCAGTGGAGGGACATAATCTCCAGACAGTTTTGCATTTTCTCTTCAGTAGACGTTGGTCCTTTAATTGAGGGGTGAACCAGTTGTTAAGGTGGGCTTTAGTTTTACTTTTTCTTAATTTAAGTCGAGCAATCTTATCCAATGTGGTGAGCATGATTTTGTTATATTCATGCACCATGGTAGTCGGGTCAAGATTATTGGGCAGTGCGTTTAGGGTGGGGAGGATGGCAGGGATCACATTATCCACAGTAATGTTCTTTTTATTTCTAGTAGGGCAGGGTGGAGCTGTATGTATGGTCATTTTTTGGGGTCTGGTAGTTAGTAAGGTGAAGGACACAAGAGAATGGTCAGTCCAGAGTTGAGGCGTAATGGAGGTGATAATGCTTGTACAATTGTGGTCAGCAATACAGTCTAGGGTTCTACACTTTATATGAGTTAGTCCATTCACTTTTTGCGACAGGCCAAGTGCATTAAGGGTATTAGCTATTACTAAGGCATGCTTGTCCGCTGGATCGTTAAATCCTAAGTTAAAGTCGCCTAACACCAGTAGTTGGGATGTAGGTTCGAGATTGTTGGCAATTGTGCTATGCAGGTCTTTCTCAAATGTCCCAAGGGGCCCAGGGGCTCTGTAGATTAGGTGCATGGTAAGTGTTTCAGAGTTGTTTAACGGGAGTTTTACAGTGAGTATTTCACATGATTGCAGAGTTTGGTTGGGGACTAGTCTTAAAGCTAAGTTCTCTCTAGATATGATGGCAATTCCACCGCCTCGGGATCCATCTCTGTCTTGCCTAGAGATAGTGTATCCATCTGGAATGGCTAACGGAAGCGCCGGTCCTGCGGCATTGTGTAGCCAGGACTCTGTTATGGCAAGGAAATCCAAATTACCTTCTGTAATCAGATCACCAATGTCTATGGCATGGGCCACAAGGGATCTCGCATTTAGAAGTGCTCCCTTAAGGGAGTGCGCCTCTATTTTAGCTGAAGTCTGAGGGGAGTAGAAGTATTAGGGATCCTAGGCTTAAGGTTGGTTATCCGGGTCAGATTCATAGTGGTGCCGAGATTAGATGAGGGGGTAGACCGGTTAGTAGTCTTGAAGTTCATACTATTGTGACAACTTGTTCTCTTATTCGTTGGTGCTTGAGATCTTGTAAGTGGTTCATGCAATTTAGGTGTCCTGGCCCTTGTGCTGGAGGAACTCTCTGCAAGGTTTCCTATGGGTAAGATGTGTTGGATACTTGGTGGAGATTTAAATGTGAAATTGGGGGGTGGGCCGGTAGATAACCTATAACACAACACAGAAGATGTTGTGGCAGGGATACCTTCCCCACTATGACAGAGTTACTTTTTCTTCAGCAATAGGTAGCTCCACAATAGATTATTTCTCGGTCCCGGTAGTGCACTTGGGACTTATAAAGGGGTTTGAGGTATTGGCTTATATTTGTAGTGATCATTTTCCCATTAAACTCCGAGTTAAGTCAGCTCTAGGGGTGGACATGCTGGGTCAAGTATATGCGCTGGAAGTATCTTTTGATACCTCCCGGCGCAGGCTCAAATAGAAGGAGGACAGGAAGGATGAACTAATAAAAAAGGCAGTAGTGTCAAGCTCACGCGAACTGGACAACTTGCTGTCATGGAACCTGGAGAGCTATGGCATACTGGAGGAGTTTGGAAGCATGCAGACCTAGCTCTCTCAGGTATTTTCTGTGCTCCCGGCAAACAAGGAGGAAAGAGAAGGGGTGGCTGGTTCGAATCTGATTGTACCAGAGCCAGCAAGAACTTACTACATGCGTTTGGTAGTACCGGTACCCCCAAAACCACTATCGTAGGTGCCAGATCAAACTATAATAAAGCCTTGGCTACTAGAAAAGGGAAATAGAAGAAGCATGAGAAGCGTGGGTGGTAGCTGCAAGGAACAACGATTCTAAATTATTTTGGGAGATAGCCCAGAAGGGCCCCTATTATACATTTTATATGGACACCTCGATTAATAATGTCACAGACGAGGCCTGTTGGACGATTTCTCCTCACTCTACAGTGTGGGGAGCAGCGCTGTGGGAGATGGACAAGCAGGGGGGCGGGTAGCCCGGAACATAGTGATGAGGTGGCACTGAGGATAGCATCATGTTCTCAGTGGATGAAATAAAGAAGGTCATTGGTTGTCAGCGATGCAATCGAGCTCCAGACCCGGATAACATCCGGGCAGATCTATTTGGTATGGAGCCAGATCTTTGGGCACCAGTGCTCACCCAAGGGTTCAACGTCATATGTGTGGGGGGGCTATTCCACCTTCATGGTCCATGGTGGTAATCCAGCCCTTTTATAAGAAGGGATCCTGGGCTTCCCCTGCTTCATATAGACCCATTTCACTCCTAGACTCCATTTTTAAAATATTGGGTCGTGCCATACTGGCCTGACTGAAGGACTGGGTTGTGAGTAGTGGAGTTCTCTCTCAGGTTCAGTTATGCTTTAGGCCTGGGCTGTGTACAGCAGAACAGGCTCTTAATCTCCATTTGGTAGTGGCACACTCACTTTACCTGAAAGAGGAGCCCATCTATCTGGCATTCATGGAACTGAGCACAGCATTTGACAAAGTCAATCGTGCCAAGTTGTGGGACATGCTCAGGTCCATGAATTTGGCCGGGCGCATTGGTGAACCTTCTGGCGAGGCTGCATGGCACCACACAAGCTTGTGTGAGAAGTGGTGTCAACGGGCCTTGTACATGTTCCTTTAAAGTCGAATTGGAGGTGCGCCGGAGATGTGTGTTGGTGCACCAATTAATCTGCTTATATATAAATGGTCTCCACAAGCATCTGTTCAAGTCCTCTCTTGACGTCCCAAAGCTGGGCGGCCAGCCCCTACCAGTCCTGGTGTATGCAGACGACTCTGTATTGATGGCTTGTACTCCAAGGGCCTTGCAGGCCCTCATATCAGAATATGCTGTCTTCATGGAGGGCCTAGATCTGGTGGTAAACACAGTAAAGTCGGCAATGATGTCCTGCTGGAATGGGAGACGAAGGATCCATTTTAGGGCCATGTACTGTGGGAACACTGTTATTCCCAGGGTTGACCATTTTGATTATCTTGGTGTCAGATCCTCTGCCAAAATGGGCTCCTCAGTTGATAGATTTGGGATGGAGCTGTGGGGCCACCAGAACCTGGAGAACCAATTCTTGAAAAACTTGTTGGGGCTCCCAACTTCGGCTCTGAATTTTGGTGCATTAAAGGAACTCGGTTGTACACCAATTAGTGACACGATTTCCCTGCAACTGGTTTTGCACTGGCTTAGGTTATGGGGTAATGTCAGGGTGTCACTTACGCATGAATTGATCACCTTTCTGATAGATAAGGACCCGGGAGATAAGATCCTGTGGTTGTCCTACATCAGGAAACAGTTGAGGGGTATCAACTACACACATCTGTATACACCCAGTAGTATGCTCTCCACGGGATGGATCAATTGATGGACTGCTTGTCTTTATGAGTCTGTATACCTGGACAAAGAAAGCAGAGAAATCATGAAACCAAAAAATCGGGTGCTGATGACAATTATGTCCCTGGGTGTTCAGCGTTATTTACTATGGGCGGAATCCCCCAAAGGTTGCGTCCTTGTATCTAGGGCAAGGTTTAACTGCATCCGCCTAAAGGCTGTGGTGGCAGCATGAACCGGGGCGGCGATGCAGATCGATCCTGTCCAGTTTGCAAAGCTCCATACGAGGACCTGGCACACTTGATTCTATTTTGTCCTGCGTATGCACAGGCAAGAAAAATGCTCATAGGATCCTTATTAAGGGAAATGGGCTTTGCACAATACAGGCCAGCCCTAACTTACCTGTTATGGGCAAGTTCACAAGTGGGCTGGTCATTATTATCGTACCTAAAAATAGCACTTTGCCATAGGAAACTATTGCTTGACATACTGCCCTGATAATGAGTTCCTATACATTAAGTAATTGAACTTGAAATTCTTCCTGTTTGCTGTCCTCATTGTGGTTTTATGACTTTGTTTTTATTGTGATATAATTGTTATATATTTTTTGTACTTTGCAATGGCTTCATGGATTGTTTTTACATGCAATTCTGAATAAACCTGGTGATGATGTAATTATTTTGGCATTCAGTTGTTCTTCCCGCATAATGTCCATGCATTGTATAAATTGCTTTTCATCTGTGTTCATTGTGTGAACATAAAAATAGAAAGCAGAGCCCAGTATTTTCATTAAAGTCCATTAGGCTATGCTTTGGTGGCCCTTGATATCATTCTCAGTGCCTCCTGCCAGATATCATATGCTGCACGAATAACCACCAATGAGGTTGCCCCATTCAAAGTGCTCCAGAATTTAACGGTCTGTATATGCGATATATTTGCAGTGATGCAGTTAACGCAATAGATGCTGTGGATCTGGCCAGCTTTGTTTATTTTGATCGAAAGAACAATAGTGCTCTATATCCTGGTTATCGCTCAATAATTGGAATCTATTGTAACATCACTAAGATCTGTGACTGAATCTCTCATATGAGAGATTTGTATGATTTGCGATGTCCTCAATATTACTTCTAGGTAATTGTGTGCTGTGCAGAAAGGCTAGATTGTGCTTTTGTAAGGAATGTGAAAGAGGGCTAAAAAATCGGTTTTGGTTTTGGTTTTCGCTGCAGTACAAATACCAAGTAAATGTGGATGGCACCGTAGCTGCTTACAGATTTCCATACCTCATGCTGGGTGACAGCCTGGTGTTGAAGCAGGACTCTCCGTACTACGAGCACTTTTATGTAGCACTGCAACCATGGAAGCACTACGTGCCATTTAAAAGAAACCTAGGAGACCTACTTGAAAAGATTAAGTGGGCTAAGGTAAGTGACATCAAATGGATAATGCATTTTGAATAAATGAATGTGGTCATATATATTGAAGCATGTTGCCAGGGAAGTTTCAATAAATGAACTAGCAATGCATGCGACCCTCTCCTTCCCCACCCCCAGTTCTGTATTCATTTTCAAATTGCAGAAGGCGCTAATTAATTTGATCCTACAAGCAACTGAACAGATGTTTCTCCTCTGCATCTCCTAGAATTGTGAATCATTACACTCACCTAAAATATCAGCTGATGCCTCCAGATCTGCTTAACGTTCTTGGTGAAATTCTGACAAGGATCCAGTTCTGTAGTGCCCCAACTGTTGACTTTATTGCCCTCATTATGAGGTTCTACCGGCTGCCTACCGGCAACCTCGGTTTACCGTTTCCGCTGCCCAATATATCCAGGTAATACCGGGATATTTCAGGCAGCGGAGCGGTAAGTTCCCATTCCTGTCGAGTCCCATAAGACTCCAAGTCAGGCCTGCCGGTAGTTCGCAGCTCCTGCCGGCAGACTCAGAGTGAGCCGGTCCAGAAAAGGTGCCGGTAACACTGTTACAGCACCTTATTTCCGGCCCGGCTCACTTGTAATGAGGGCCAATATCTCAATAAAGGAACCCTTTTTTTAAATTTAAATAGGGTGGCTCTGCTGAAAAATGAAAGCAGAGTTTGATCTGACTAAGAGAGGGTTCATGTGAAATAATACTCAATAAGCAGTTTGAAGAATCATGTCAAAGACGAGCCTCTGCAAGGAGCAGAGGTGGAAATTAGAGATGGACAATTAATTATGTTTTACTGGGCAAACAGTTACTTTGTAATAATTTATTTGGGATAGTATCTCAAACATATATGCTGCACAGAGGGTACACAAAAACTGCGTAATACTATTTACAAGCATTGCTTGAAGAATGTATGATGTGGGGAGGCGCTGTGCAATAGAAAATATCCGTTTCAGGATGGTCCAAGAAGGCATCATTAATATCCAGCCCATGTGGCCCGACCAGGGGAAGTGAAGAAGTTTGCTATGGGTGTAACAGTTGTTAAAATCTGTGATGTAATGTTGAAGGTTTAAGTCTGTTGGTTGGGGTAGGCAATGGGAGCACAGCTTTAGGGCCCTATGCTGCTGATCCTGTGTACTGGGTCTTGCTTAGAATCGTTTTGGATGAAGCTTCTACTTGTACCAATCTGCATTGTTGAGGACGATACCCCTATGTAGCAATGTTGTTCTCCCATGGCTTTCTCCCACTAAAGCTACGAAATGCACTTTGGTCATGTCCTTCCATTGTTTCACAGAATACATGGATCACTTGGTGGGGGTGACAAAAAGGCAAAGTCCAGCCTCCTTTTTGTTTCTAATTGATCAAGGTCAGAATTAACAAACATCAAGTGCAATCCGTGTCGACTTCCTTTTTATATTATCTGTGTATGCTTTATATGCCTACCGTTCTTACCATGTCCACAGAAGCCACAGTTCTTCGCTCACGGTCTTCTGATATCCATCTTGCCACCATTGACCTCATGCTTAGAAGTACAGCACGAGAAGCGCACGCTTGCAGCATCACCTGGCCATCACAAGAACATCTCTGCATACAGGCATTCAACAGAATCTGCATGGCAAATTTAACCCTGCAGTACACAATCTGTCACCAAATTCAATCCAGCATTTCACAGGTGACTCAGTCACAGTTTCAGTCAGATGCAGACTCTGTAGCTTCTGTAAGGCAAGCCACAACTGCCTTGCATGCTCATATGATGGCTCTGGCTACTTGTTTTGACCAGCTGCAGATTAATAAACACCCTCTGCCCAGAAATGCACTCCAACTATGTGCCGCAGCACTCCTATGGTTCCCCCGCCCGCTCCAGTCCAGGTTCAACTGACTCAGCCACACGTTCCGCTTCCCTTAGTTCCACGCCAGTGGTTCCCTGAGTTCACCAAATCTGACGTTGCTGTACTTGAGTTCAAAGCAGCTTGGGCACCCAGCAGGCGTAGCAGGTGTAGCAGCTGTAGAGTGTGAAGTGCTGCCCAGGTCGAAAAGTCAGAGATGCCCAGTCCAGGCCACGTGTGGGGGGAGGGGTGAAGTCCAAACTGGGCAACCTGGCCATCCACATGTCGGCCCACCTCGTGGCCGGAGAGGCAGGCCCTGCAGTAAAGTCCTCCCTGTCCTTGTCTGTGAGATAGGTGAAGAAGCGGTAAACCCTCCTCCACCAAGGCAGAGCAGTAAAGGAAAGTCCTGGGCTTGGGTGAAATCCCAGGCTGCCATGGCTGAGCAGCTCGGGTGAAGCTGACGAGAGCTCCCAGAAGAAAAGCGACCTGCCCCCTGCATCCCTTTGATGCAGAGAAGAGAGCGGACGGGGAAGCGAGTTTGCCACATGAAGAGAGGCAAATTAACGTGTCCATCATCGCTTCAGCTCTCCCGTTTCAACGGTATAGACACGAACATTGCACTTCGCTCATAACATCTACCCCCTCACCACCATTATATTGCCGAAGTGAGAGGCTGAGACAACCGTACAGGCCCTACCCAGATCACGTCACTGAAGACATAAACCTGCAGGCGATGGACGCCTGGATAACCTGCAATTACAAAAGAGACAAATGATGTCACGGCTAGGGCCAACACACGTAGGTGCATTAGGCACGAAGCACATATGCATCCAAGCCCAAAGATGCATAAACACTAGTCCAAACGGCACATAGAAACGAAGCGCACGCTTAAAATCAATAGGGTAGAAAACATATAATCTCTTTCCTATGCTGGAACGCAAGTTGCACAAGGATACATATAAATTCTTGCTTAACTTTATTTAAATCAACAAGGAAACAAATGTTGTTGGAAGGTCAGTTTCTCATCAGCTCACAGCTGACACTGAGAAGAAAGTAGCTCAAACAAGTCTCCAGAGGCTAGAAAAATAATAACACCCATGGTAAAACCAGCTAAAATTAATATAAATTACTGAGCAGGATAATCTGAAATACGGTATCCACACACGTGACTTGCACCTGGCAGAGAAGGCCTAATCATTAGAGCCAGACAAGAGCAGACAGACTTTCGTTCCCATTCATCTCTTTGGACGAAAGATAAAATATAGTACTAAGTTGAAAGCTAAATGTCCTGGCTTGAGGCCTAGTGAATCAGGGAATTGTATTGTTGGTGGGACATGCAGCACCTTGGGGCTGTTTTATTTTATATATTTCATTACATACTGGTAACTCTGCAAGCATCATGGCGTGCTCTCATCACCTTCAATTGTTGCTCATGTGCTGGTAACTGACCAACCAGCCAAGGCTGAGAAGCTACCCCTGACCAATCCCTGTCCACTTTCACTTTTGACCTTCACCTTAAGTGTTGCAACAGCCACTCGTAGCTCGCCCCGATGTCATGTCCCCCATGTATCCTTTTCGTAGGTGGTCCTAGGCAGGGTTATTGTTATTTGGCATTCATATAGCACCCTATATATCATTAGTATGATCTCAAAGCGCTTGTAGGTTGAACGCCTTTGGGGATCGCAGCCCAGGTCAGTCAAGAGAGTAGTGTAGAATACAGTGCTTGGCTCCACTCAGTATGTGTGCAGCCAGTGCAATTTGCGTGATGGTGGCGGCATCCTAACACTCGGTGAGGAGGTAGTGAGAGATCAGACAAATTTGTGCAGTCAGGCAGTTGATCTCAGACTGCATTCTGGCGTCATTAGGCCTGTGTAGGAGGTTTGTGTGCAGCTAAGCCGATTTTATTCGTGGGGTATAGCTGCGTTATAGCAGGTTGTTGAGGTGTTTGTGGAGAATTGTTCGTATGTGTGAAGTTAGGCCGAAATTGATTGAGGGGTATAGCTGCATTCTATTGTTTGTTGGTGTAAAGTGGAGAGTGAGCATAGTGGTAGGAGTGGTGAGTGTCAGGAGTGGATGGTGTATTCTTTGGAGCCCACTGGTCCTGGTTACTTTGTGGTTCAGGATGAGCTGGCCGTGATCATTCTCATGTTTCGTGTTAGAGGTACTCATGATTTGCACGATCAGAGGGGCATTATTGCGGTGAGTTCCGGCGGGCATAAGTCATGGTTTACGGAAAAGGTCTGGTTTTTAGAGCTTTACGGAAGGCCATGTAGTCTTGGGTGTGTCAGATGTGAGGAGGGAGTGGGTTCCACAGAGTTGGAGCCAGGGATGAGTAGGCGGACCCTCCAATTCTGATTGATTCTGGTTACCTAATATCGCCGGACCAATTCAAAGACTAATCCTATCGAAAATATACGCTACCATGCTACTCACCCAATCATATCCCCCCCTAGGTTTGATCAATATATCAATTGTTTGTGACGTCATATCAAGGTAAAACTCGGTGGTAAGCCTGTATTCTGGCTTACCACGAGAAGGAACTGGACATCACCCGATGTCCATGACTATCCCAGTTTTGTATGAGTATTGTTAATAAAAACAGTATTTTTGCCACACTATTGGTTTCTTCTGTGTTTTGGGCTTGGGACCCTCCCTTCCTGTATGCTGCATACCCTGAGAGCGGGGGCGTCTTCACCAAACTCGACAAATGGTAGCAGAGGATGGTCGCCAATGCCCTCTGTGACTAGACCACCCTTTTCCCGCTGCAAGCCTGAAGGATTGCATCAGTCTGGTTTCTTTAGCACAAGGTCTCTTATTTCAGAGGGCCTGATACAACACAACTAACATCAAAGTTCCTTTAGAATTTCACATGGAGCAATTCTCAGGTGATTTTCTGTTCACCCTGGTTGCCCCTCCGCCGGGCACAGACCCACTTTAACACAAACCTTCACTTGGTCTCCCTCTGCTGGGATTGGACCAAATTCATGTACGTTTCTAAACTTTCTCTATTTCATCAAAATCGAAGGCTTTCGACTTTGGGCAGGATTTAGCTTGACCTGTCGCAGGACCACTTCGATTCACATTTATTCTTTCTCTTTCAATTGGGCTTCCTCCATCCGGCTCGGACCAAATTCTTCTACTGTTAATACTTGTCTACTGGATACCTTACAGAGACCTTGGATTGAGCACCCACGTGGTCCAGACCACTCCGTCAAAGGTATTCTAGCCTGCTTTAAAATTCAATCACTCAAAAGCAGTTTAACTTAATTTGTGTCTCTTATCACACGCGTTTGTTCCAGGGGCGCTATTGCGTGTTTTTCTCGAATGGCTGCCTTTACGTGAGCTCCGAAAGTGGGCAGGGTCTTCCAGCATAATACTGGCACTAAATTAGAAGAGCTTTCCACAAGACCAGCAGAGGTATAAAGGAGGCTAGCATAGCCTGACCAAGTACGGGACCGATTGCTCCAGTGGTTCCCGAGATATTCGGCAGTGATCGCCAGGTCCGGGAGGGACGTGTGGACTTGGCCGAACTGTGACTGCAAAGAGGGCATACCTCGGGGGGCGGGCCCAGCGGCTGTCTGTGAGCAGTCAAGGTGCGAAGTTACAGAGGCTTGCTGCAGGGATCGAGTTTACGGGGAGAGGGCGGCCCTTGAACACGCCGTCTTGCAGATAGACACCGGCGTGTACGGTCCCTGCTGTCTCTGCCACATCCTGTGCCACGGAGAAGGAGAGGAAGGCTCCGGCTGTCGACTGTGGTTCTCTCCCGCGCTGCCACAGCGAGTGGTGAGGGAGGCGGAGAGGGCCTGCCTCACTTCCCTGCTCTGATAACATATGGTGAGCGCGGGTACTTTGAGGCTCGGAGTGCAATCCCTGCCCAACGGACTGGAGATCAATCCGAACTTCGGCAATTCTTGGACTTAGCGATCGATACCCTGCGCCATGTGTCCGGGAGAACTTATGGGCAACTCGGCCCTTATCGGAACCTGGGACCGTGCCGACTTAGCTTGAGCGGTGTGGGTCTGTCATTACATGCAACCATGAATCACTTTGTAAGCAGGCTGCCAACGGGCACAATGGATTCCTGGGGTGAAGGCACCCCCTCATGTTTGTAGGAGTCTGGACGAAGATTACCATCATACACACTACTGATCCAACAATAGTGGCCTGCTGGGGCCGCTGTGTTACGTCGGACTACACAGTGTGTTGGATGATCCAACGGTGTGGGGCGGCCACTTGCTTTAAGCCGCTGTGGAATGGCTGGATAAAATATGGAGTGACGGTGGAGGCCTGGTGCTGTTATGTCCCCGTCGGCAGGTAGGCTTTGGAGTGTATGCCCAGCACATATTCCCCCTGGAACTGATTTGCGCATACTTTTACCCACAAGTACAACTAAAGAACTTCTTTCTGTGTCCCCCTCTCCTGTGCAGCTGCGAGGCAGCTTAACATCTCACTCTGCGGCCTGGGAGCTGGCCTGTGGACACTAGCGGATGGGAGGGGGAACACACGGGGGCCATGCCGGGCTCAGGTGGAGAGGGTGGGATACAGTTGATGTGCTAGCAGGGTTTGAGACCCCGTGGTGCTGACGTTTTGGGTGCTGTGCCCCCATGGGGCCTCAAAGACTGTCAGCCGCAGTCTGTGGCACTCAACTCTCCCCTGATCAAGGTGGGAGTTATGCCCCTAGGATTGGGGACCAGGTCCTGACAAGGAGACCTACAATGGGCGCACAGTACATCTGATGGTCCCACTCTAGCCTGCCGGCCCCCACAGCTTGAAAGAGAAGGCATGGACTGATTTGCTATCCCAAAGTGTGAAATGCATCAGTTGACTGCAACTTAGTGGCCAGGGGAAGACTGGGGCGCAGAGTGTGAAGGAAGGAATGCGGGGATCATTAAGCACCCGCACCGGTAGATCTGGGAATGCATTTGAGTGAGAGACTAACGAACGGAACAGTAGGCTTCGGGTAATCAGTGAAAGGTCTTCTAAGCCCACCATATTATAGGGCGCATAGAATTGAATACTGTGAAATCGCTCTGTAGCACAGTATAGTGGCTAAGGGGGCACCATCCAAAAAGAGTGGCACAATGGACAAATTCACTAAGCCAGCCGCTAAGCTAATGGACGCTGGAAGTCACGGGACAAGCGGTCAGGACTTGGCGACGGCAGCCCCGCTATCGACACCCACCGATCTACAGGGAGTCATGACCATTATGCAGCAACTAGATGGCATCACTATCAGCATTTCCATGATCCGCGCTGAGCTGGAAAAAGCCATGCAGCGCATCACAGAAACCGAAACGTGGATTGGCACAGTGGAGGACGCCATAGAGGAATTGCAGAGCACGGTGACAACTATGGTGAGTGTGAGAACTTGGAGGTGAGATCACGACGGAACAATGTCCGCATTGTAGGATTGCCAGAGGACGCCCTGAAGGGCCCTATGGAGCTGGCTGTAGAGGGTCTATTAAAAGATCTGCTGGCTGTCCCGCGTTGGTCTCCAATATTTGTGGTGGAGCGGGTGCATAGAACATTGGCGGCAAGACCTAAACCTGGTGCTTTCCCCCACCCAATAATTGCACGGCTAATGAACTACAGGGACATGGTATTGAAGGCCGAAAGTGAGAAACAAGATCTGAAGTTAGGCTCCAGTGTGATTTGTATTTTCCCTGACTATACGCAGGCAGTGCAGCAGGAGGGATGCACATTCATCGGGGTCAAGAAGCTGTTAAGAGAACGCAAAATACCCTACGCTATGCTATACCCAGCGAGGCTGCACATGCAGTTAAAAAGTAAAACTAATTTGTTCACGTTCCCAGAAGAGGCGGCATCATTTGTGGCGGCCACCATTCTACTACCGATGGAGCAACAACCCAAAGAAGGGTAGTGGCTAAAAAGATGCAACATTGCATACCTGTGTAGACACCGACCTTGCTGTTTGCTATGGACATCGCTGAAAATATGACGACTATACTATTGCTCTTGGTAATGCTTGTCTGAAATTTACATTGAGGTCCGAGTCCTGATTGGTGGGTATATAATGTATATGGTGGGTTGTGTGGCATATTCGGGACAATACTCAATATGTGGGGTGTACTATACCTCGTAATGTTTAGGTAAATTCATATTGTGTTTTTGTAACTTTGGTTTACGGTGTTCATAGTGGTTTTACCCCAGATATGGCTCTAATAATGCGCAAGCCGGGTACTCTTGTCACCACGGAAGTAGTCGCCCCCTATTCTGTTAAACGGGGGATGTGGAGGGGGGGATATGGGAAGGGGGCGGAGCATAGTCAAAGTTCGGGTTACTATGAGGGGAAAGGGGGATGTTGGGGGAAGGTGGGGTGGAAATGTTCTGAAAATGGGTTTATAGTGATTTTTTTGAAACCCATATTTTCGGATGCCATTTTTTTTTTTACACCAAATTTGCCGATTTTTTTTTTTTTTTTTCTAATGTTTTTATTTACGTTTTATTTTTTAAATGGTGGGGTTCCCCCCAAACCCCTGTTTTTTTTAAATTTACACCTATTTTTACTAACAAAACCCAAAAAAAAAAAATGTTTTCGACATAATGGTCATTCGAAAATATGACCGGATACCCTGAAAATGCACGGGTTGAGTACAACATGTTATTGCCGATATGGTGGATGGCATGGGATTGTGAAGACTGTCCGAAAATATGTGAAAGATGATGGCTAAAAGCGGGCCTACTGGGATAAAGTTACTCAGCTGGAATGTGAGGGGCCTAGGCATACCCATGAAGATGCGCAAGGTGATGACATATGTAAACAGACAGGGAGCTCAGATACTGGTTCTGCAGCAAAACGCATCTATTAGAACATCAGGCACGCAAGGTCGCCCCGGGATGGGGGGAGCGACGCTACCACACTTCTTATTCGACCAGGATACAAGGGGTTATGATCCTGGTCCATAGGTCACTCCCATTCACACATTATGCATCAGAAAGTGATCCTTGCGGCAGATATGTGAAGCTGGGAAACGTGGAAGTACTATTGATGAACATATATGGTCCCAACATAGATGATCAGAGTTCTATGAAGAGGTGTTTCTAAAATGTGCCAAATCCCCCACTGCACTAGTGATATGCGGCAGTGATTTTCACTCTATACTCGACACAGATCTGGATCGTACATCTATCACGCCCAGACCCCCAACAGGTGCAGCACGCACAATACACACACATATTGCAGATCTGGGCTTGAGGGACGCCTGGTGCTCACTGAATGGGACCCAGAGGGCCTACACTTTCTACTCGTCAGTGCATGATATACACTCCCGGATTGATCATTGGTTAACATCGCAGAGGGTGCTGGGCTGGGTTTCAGAGACCAAGATACTACCTAGAACACTGTCTGATCATTCCCCTGTATCTCTCTTGCTGGAAATCCCTGAGGGAGCTCCCCAGAGAACACCATGGCGGTTTAAGGCCACATCCCTGCTAGATCCGGTGTTCAGGTCGAGCATGGCGCACATTTCACTGATTATTTTTCAAAACAACGAGGGATCAGTGAGTACGCAGGCTGTTCTGTGGCAGGCGTTTAAAGTTTAAATGCGAGGAATTGCGATGGCCACAGAATTTGGGGTGCTCCGCGATATTAGGAGAGAAGTTAAGAGGAGGGAGGACTCCCTAGCGAAATTACAGAAGGAGTATGTGAGAAGCCAGTCACCACATATCAGTGGGGAAATTAAAAAGCAGCTGGATGAATATCGAGAAGCCGCTGACAGGGAGCTGCTCTATTTTGATAGGCCGGCAGCTGCACGCAGGTATGGGGAACACGAGAGGCCAGGTAAGCTTTTAGCACATATGGTACGCAGTGAGAGGGGCAACACGACCATTCTGTGTATTGCCAGGCAGGATGGGGTGGTGGTTACTAAAGTAGAGGAGGTCTGCGAGGTATTTTATGGCTTCTATGAAAACTTCTATTCCCCCCAAGTGTAGCCACGAACAGCAAGATCAACGAGTACCTAACTAAGATACCCACGATGCTGCTATCGGCAGACGCTCGCAATGCGCTGGAAACACCTATAACGCTGAGTGAGATAAAAGAGGTGATTAACAGGGTAATTCATAGAATTTCGCAGAAAAGTGTCGCAATCGGCTGGCGCAGAGTGTCCGCGTGCGATTGACTGCGCCAGGCACGTGCGATAAAACCGATTTCCGCGCACAGCGTATTCATGGATTACATGCTCCCAAACCAGCCGTGGCGCAGAGTATCGCAGCGACCCTGCAGCAGCGCCAGTAACGCCCCCAAGAACGCCCTCTCGCAAGGAAAAGCCAGCAAAATCGCTAAATCATCGCAAAGGGCTGCGCTAACTCTGGACCAGTTTACAGGGCAGCCAAACAAGGAACGCAAAGCGGGTAACGTGCATATCAGGGGTACACGTGAAGTCATACACGCGATTAGCCAGGGTACGTGTATTACAGGGGTACGCGGGAAGTTTAACACGCGATTGGCCAGGGTACGGTACGTGTATTACAGGGGTACGCGGGAAGTTCAACACGCGATTAGCCAGGGTAAGTGTATTACAGGGGTACGCGTGAAGTCATACACGCGATTAGCCAGGGTACGTGTATTACATGGGTACGCGGGAAGTTTAACACGCGATTGGCCAGGGTACGTGTATTACAGGGGTACGCGGGAAGTTTAACAGGCGATTAGCCAGGGTACGTGTATTACAGGGGTACGCGGGAAGTTTAAAACGCGATTGGCCAGGGTACGTGTATTACAGGGGTACGCGGGAAGTTCAACACGCGATTGGCCAGGGTACGTGTATTACAGGGGTACGCGGGAAGTTTAACACGCGATTAGCCAGGGTACGTGTATTACAGGGGTACGCGGGAACTTTAACACGCGATTAGCCAGGGTAAGTGTATTACAGGGGTACGCGGGAAGTTCAACACGCAATTAGCCAGGGTACGTGTATTACAGGGGTACGCGTGAAGTCATACACGCGATTAGCCAGGGTACGTGTATTACATGGGTACGCGGGAAGTTCAACACGCGATTGGCCAGGGTACGTGTATTACAGGGGTACGCGGGAAGTTTAACAGGCGATTAGCCAGGGTACGTGTATTACAGGGGTACGCGGGAAGTTTAAAACGCGATTGGCCAGGGTACGTGTATTACAGGGGTACGCGGGAAGTTCAACACGCGATTGGCCAGGGTACGTGTATTACAGGGGTACGCGGGAAGTTTAACACGCGATTAGCCAGGGTACGTGTATTACAGGGGTACGCGGGAACTTTAACACGCGATTAGCCAGGGTAAGTGTATTACAGGGGTACGCGGGAAGTTCAACACGCAATTAGCCAGGGTACGTGTATTACAGGGGTACGCGTGAAGTCATACACGCGATTAGCCAGGGTACGTGTATTACAGGGGTGCGTGGGAATCATCACACGCGATTAGGCTGGGTGGGTCCTCACAGGTGTTCCCTGTACACCCTCCACGGCCCCTGCAGGCAGTCTACAAAACAGGGGACTACCCTGCACACCTGCTCATGTCCCCCTGCACCCCCACCCCCCCAGCAGTGCAGGGGCAGCCTCCACCAGGCCCCCACTCATGTCTCCCACCACCCCCACCCTCCCGCCACCAGGGGCAGCCTCCACCAGGCCCCCACCCATGTCTCCCACCACCCCCCGCCACCAGGGGCACTCTCCACCAAGCCCCCACCCATGTCTCCCACCACCCCCACCAGTGCAGGGGCACCCTCCACCAGGCCCCCACCCATGTCTCCCAACACCCCCACCCACCAGCACTGTGGGGCACGTGGCCAGCAGGCAGTCAAGCAGCAGCAGATGGCAGGTGGGAGCGTGCTCAGGGCTCTGGGGGGCAGTAATTTCGCCTCCTGGCCAGGAGCGTGGTCTCTCGTGTGTGAACGCGTGGACAGCCTGATAGGTAGTGAAATCCCACACGTCAGCAAAGGCCCTTAGCGCGTAAACCCGTCAACAGCATATGCGCGCCTATAGTCACCTGCACGTGCAGGAAATTGTTACGTGACACGTCCCAGTGTCAAAGCGTGTGATTGGTGAAAATGGATGTACACGTAGAAGTGACAAAGCGTGTGATTGGTGAAAATGGATCTACACGCAGGAGTGACAAAGCGTGTGATTGGTGAACGTACACGCCGCGTAAGTGACGCTGTACGTGTGGGCCTGTATATAAGGTACATGTAGAACACCATTTCCTTGTACGTGCTTTTCGTGGAGAGCGAGTGGGTGAAATCTGTACTTCTTGTCGTTTCACACGCGATTTACTTCACGGCGTTTCCAGTTCGTATTCCCTGTTACCTCTGACAGCTTTTTCTCTTTTTTCTCTTTTACTGGTTTACCTGGGCCTGTTCCCTCAAACAGTGTCCCCTTCTACTGTTGTCCTGTCTTCTCAGACAGCGTACACATCTTCTTTTGGCGGGGGTTTAGCCAGCCAAACGCGCTCATTCTTCACGCTCTTTTACCTGGCAGACGGTGAGTCACGCACGTATCCAACTTCTGTGCTTGCCCCGTGTGTTGCCTACCCCTTCAGAGGTCATTCTAGGCTGCGTGTGACACGCATACGTTCATTCTTGTGTTACTGGGTGCCACAGCGTAGTGCAGGTTTTTCTTTCTGCACACGTGGTCTAGGAGGGGTTGCGTGCACGTCATCTCCCTTTTTTGGGCCTCCTGTGCGTTGCGTGACCCGTCATCTTTCCCCAGGGGTTACAATCAGCCGTGCTAGAGCACTAGGGTACAATTACCATCTGGTACCCAACCCCTTTGACCCCCAATTGCCCAGGACAATTGTCTACAGCCACTCCCATACGCACATTACTATCAGTGCCATGGCTGGGAGGCGAGGATTCCGTAAGGGTGGCAAAGGTGGAAGAGCCACAAGTGGTGGCCGTGGTGGATCCGGTAGGGGACGTGGTCGTAACTTGCAGGGTGAGCCTGTCCCCCCATGTGTGGAGGACCAGTCAAGGGCACCCATCATCCCCCCCCCTCCCCCCCCTCCCCCCCTCCCGTTGAGGCTGAAGTGGCTGACACCATCCATGCTCAGCCCTTGTTGGACCAGCCCATTGTGGCACCAGACCTGGCTGACTCCATGGCTGACTTCCAGGTCAGCAGGGCTACGACACGTGCGCTGGTGCACGTTGATGCCATCATGCCACGTGGATCTGGGGCAGCAAGGTCATCTACTGCACCAAGGAGGCAGGGCGGAGTGGCTGCAGGGGCAGCTGCGGCTCCATCCACCCCAGCCCTCACACACCCAGCCAGGACAGTGTCGGTCCTAGTCCATGCTGCTGAGATTCCCCCTGACACCATCACACTCGAGCCAATGCCTGCACCAACTCCCATGCTGAGTGTGCAATCCCACACTCCTGATACAGAGTCCACCAGGGCTCCTGCCCCTAGTGTCCAGAGCGGCGCAAGACACTCAGGATCACCACCACCTTCCAAGCGGAAGAGGAAGAGTGCTCGTCCGGCACAGGCTGATGCCCCAGACACGGCTACACAGTCCGGCCCGTCCAGGAAGCCCAGCTTCACGGATGACGAACTGAATGCACTTGTCGAGTATGTGTCCGGACATGACAACGAGATGGTCATTGTTGCAGGATCCAAGACCACACCTGCACAACGCCAGGCACACTGGCAGACCGTTGCGGACATCGTAAGTGCCCTTGGAATCGTGAGGCGCACAGCCAATGATTGCTATAAGCGCTGGAATGACCTAAAGCGCAGGGCAAAGAGTAAGCTGGCCTCAAGTCATGCCGCAACTCTAGTGACTGGAGGTGGGTCTCCAGTAGTAGACATGGAACTCACTCCACATGAGTCAGTCGCTGGGACCTACGTCACGGAGGAACAGATCCAAGGCGTGGGAGATCTGGCTGATTACGAGGCATTGTCCGGTGAGTGCACATGCATGTGTGTGTCATACATGTGCATGGTGTGTGTGTGAGGGCTTCTGTTTGGGTGCCAGGAGAGAGTGTGTGCGCCTCAGTCGTATGGGTCAGCCATGTGCTTCATGCAATACTTCCTGCGCAGCTGCATTTGGCCATAGCAGTATCCCTTCTGCCAACAGTAGACATCTAGCACAACTGCACGCCAGTTGCCCTTGAAGTGTCACCTTGACACAACAGATTTGCTTATTTTTCACTGTTCATTCAGTCAGTTTGTTTGCATTCCACCACTTTCACTAGGCATGTCGCTGTCCACTAGTCACATGTCTGACATGGGTATGGTAAAGGGGAGTGACTTTGTTACCTGGATATCATTTGCACACACATGTCCCTGTGCAATTTGACCATTACAGACTGGCAGCTCCAGGTGAAAAATCTGACCTGTTAGAATCAGAAAAGCTATTACATGCGGGAACTGGACTGAATGAATAGGTGCTGCCCTCCTCTCCATCTTCACTCAATAGCAATGGTACATGCCATCTGTGTGATGGCATGTGTGTTTCACCTGCCAATCACAGGCCAATGTGTGATGCCACTGCCAGGCAGCATGCAGAAAATTTGTTCATCTTCCATCTTGGTGTCATCAGTGTGTGCCGTTTGCCTGCACTTCATACGCAGTGAGGGTGCATGCATGGGAGGGTTCTAGTCATGTGGGACATGTCAATCAAGTACTGGTTCTCTTGCTTCTCAGCCCTCAATGTGTGCCATGGTGCTAATGCCTGTTTCCAATACTTTGTTTTCATGTCTTTGCAGGGGAAGACGCACCTGATACTGCTGGGGTTGTGGAGATGGTGCAGACCCAGGAGGTGTCCCAGGGCCGACCAACCACCAGTGAGGGACGTGGTGTGGTGGTGGGGGAGAACCCACAAGTGCTGCAGGTCGTGCTCTCAAGGGGTGTCTCTGGCTGCACCTCCCCCGAGCTGTACTCAGGTGTTGATTCGGATGAGACCTACGTGCCGTCGCTGGTGAGTGTTCCAGGGAGGGATTCTGTTCTGTCTCACCCACCTGCACCAGGGTCAGTACCCTCCATGGGGATGTCAGTGTTGGCAGCTACGCCTTTGGTGGTTACGGATGCAGGGTCACACTCCGCGACATCTGATCCTGTTCCTGGGCCAGCAGATCAGAGGGGGAATGCAGTCCTGCAGCCTCAGGCAGTGCCGGCACAGCAAGGCGCAGTTCGCCTTGCCCCAGACAGGTGTGGTGCCCGCCGACGTGGTGGCCGTACGCCACCTGGCAATACCGCATGGGAGCAATCCATTTACGGTATGGCTACCCAACAGGCTGCATCATCCGAGATGATGGCTCAGGCCATGGATAGGGTGGCCACTTCCATTGTCCCCCCAGAAAGGCTGATGGAGCGACTAGAGCAGGCAACTGACTCCATCTGCCAGTCACACAGGGAGGACATGTTGGGGTCCAACAGGGACAGGCGGGCGGCACTGGCGACTCTGCAGGAGGCCATCTCCATTGAGTCCCAGGGCCACAGGGAAGCCCTGAGGCAGGAGCTCCTACACCTCAGGACGACTCTTGTTGAGCTTGAGGCTTCAACACACCAAAGGACAGAACAGCAGCTGGAGCGTCTCACCCGTACGCTCTCAGCTGAGATGCAGGCAACGAGGGCGGAGGTCCGGGCATCCCGTGAGTTGTTGCATGGGGACCTCCGCACACTCATCCTCCAGAACCAGACCTACCTGAGGCACTGGAATCTGGCATCCTGCTGGACACAATGCAGGAGGTGGTCATCACCCTATTATTGAAGCCCGGGAAGCCACAAGAAGACTGCGGGTCGTATCGACCGCTGTTCCTTATCAACATGTATGTGAAGATATTTTCGCAAAGATACTGGCCTCCCAGCTTAATTCGCTAATGCCCTGTATGGTGCATGAGGACCAGGCGGGATTTGTGCAGGGGAAATCGACGGCATCAAATATAAAGGTTTTATACTATATTAGCGAGGATATCACAAGATACTGAGGGGGTCGCAATATCCTTAGACATGCAGAAGGCATTTGACACTGTATATTGGCCATTCCTGTTCAGGGTGCTACATAACTACGGGTTTGGCCCAAACTTTATTTGCTGGGTGCAAATCCTATATACACAACCATACGCTAGGGTGGATGTGAATGGGGTTCTCTCCTCAGTACTGAAACTTGCTGGAGGCACCAGGCAGGGCTGCACGCTTTCGCCCTTACTATTCGCATTGGTGATAGAAACCCTTGAAGACCTTATGAGAGCGTGTCACAATCGGGCCGGTATTCCCATAGCTGGACGGGTGGAATTGATAACACTGTATGCAGACGACATCATGCTGTGTGTGAGGAACCCCGCAAAATAGCTGCAGACGGCGCTAATAGCGGTTCACGTGTTCGGCAAATACTCTGGTCTCCGTTTGAATACCAATAAGTCTGAAATATTCCCATTGACGGACAAGACAAGTGAACCTAGCAATCTGTTTGGACTGCGGTGGACACCCCAGCAGGTGAAATGTTTAGGGGTAGAGATAGTGCGCTGAGCGAATCTGGTACGCTCCCTTAACTACGACACATTGGCCAATACAATATGTACTAAATGTGAACGCTGGAGCCAGCTCCCTATCTCAGTCATGGGACGAGTGGCACTGGTGAACATTTTTATACTGCCCAAGTTGTTTTATCTCCTTTTACTACGTTACCATTGTGGTCGGGTAGAGCCTTTTTCACGAGGATGACTGGTGCATGCTCGACGTTCGTGTGGAGGGGCCGGGTGAGGGCCAGCTGAAAACACCTTACATTGCCATACGAGCTGGGGGGACTGGCAACCCCAGATTATGAATTGTACTACTTGGCGTTACAAGCATTCTATGCAGTGTATTGGATGGAGGGTGGGCCGCACACATCATATGAGGAATTAGAGAGACAGGGTAAGGCTTCTCTTCTGCATGGGGTGGCTATGGGATGGCAGCGAAATGGTAACCAGCTGGACCCTGTTTTGGTCACACAGCAGGCATGGACGAGATTAGTTCAACACCCCAAGAATAATGCGATGTACAGCCGGGATATACCTATCTGGGATGCACGATATCTGGACCCTTCAAGGGATACAGTACTGGCAGCACACTGGCAGGGAGTGGGCATAATACACTTTGGGGATTTTTATTGTGAGAGTCTGTTTGTGACCTGGGATGAGGTTAAGAAACAAGTAGGGGACACCCCACTACAGAAATTACAATACTTTAGACTCTGCTCAGCGGTGTCATCTGTGTGGGATGGATTCCCACAAGAGCCGTCCTCACATCAGAGTTTAAACTACGCACTATCCTCTGGCACGATGAAGAAAACTGCCTCAGCGTTATACAAACTGGCGTTGTCAAAGGAGGATGCAGGTGCCGGATGTTAAGGGAGAGTGGGAAAGGGACCTGGGTATCACTTTCACAGAGATGCAATGGATGCAATTCTGTAGGCTAATGAAGCAGATATCATTCAACTCCAGATACAGGCTAATCCATTTCAAAATACTGAATATAGTATACCTCACCCTGGCTCGCCTTAAGAGAATGTATGTAACGGCGGAGGGGAGATGCCCGAGATACGGACATGAAGAGGCAGATTTATTGCATATGCTATGGTCCTGTCAGGCACTCTCTGCATAATGGGGTAGGGTGATGCGCTGGAAGAAATGGTGGACCAGCGTGTTAGATGGTATCAAGTGCCATGCATATTGGGCTGTGTGTTTAAAATGGACAAACTGAAGTGTAAACCTATAAATATAGGTATGTTGCTGGCTGAACATGCTATACTGATGCAGTGGATGAGTAGCGCCCCCCACGGTTGAAGAATGGGCGAGTGATATGACCTGGGCAAATGATCAGGAAGAATTGCACTCCACCTTGTTGCCTTTACTAGCGGACCAAGAGACATATGGGGTGGATTCCGTCAATACCTGGGCAATAAAGGAGATTGGAGAGAGGACGGAAGTGTGGCGCCATAGACTAACTGAAAACTTGGTCATCCTAATATGTGTTGTTGAAGTAACTCCTGTGCAATGTACTACTTGACTGTATTTGTATTTTGTTTATTTATATAGCGCAGACCAGGCCCGAAGGCTACCGGGCGCCCATCTTAAAGCACAGGTTACATCATCAATGTTACATCAATCATAGAAGACAATTACAAACATTGGGGCAAGCACAGAGTAGAGTCGTAATACATAGTAGTCAGACAGGACATGTGGTGAGGGAGTTTTAAGGCTGTGAGTTAGTTATCTGGGGTGACTAGCCACAGCTTGGCTTTCTGTTTGTATATGTTCAAAGATGGAAGATTTCTGATGGTAAGAGGCACAGAGTTCCAAAGTTTGGCTGCCAGGACTGGGAAACTGGCCCCACCGGCAGTTTGGAGTTTGTATCAAAGGACCAGTAGGCTTTGGCTATGGGCAGACCTTAGTGACCTAGGTGGGGTATACTGAGTAAACCGCGAGGCTGGGTAGATAGGGGCTTGGTTATTCATGCATTTGTAAGTCAAGGCAAGAGCTTTTAGGGAGATCCTTTGGGCGATTGAAAGCCAGTGAAGGTTTTTCCTCGTTTCTGAGATGTGTGCTGATCTCGGGATGTTAAGAGCTGCTCTGATGGCGTTGTTTTGAATGATTTGGAGTTTATTGAGGGTACATTGATTAGTGCCTTGGTACAGTACATTACAATAGTCCAATTTAGCCATAACCAGAGTCGAGAGGAAAGGGCGACATGCTGTATCAGCTTGCACGTGTAAGGGGAAGCGGCCGCGACTGCATTATTTTGTCTGTGGAGGGAGAGGGTGGAATCTAAGTATATTCCAAGGGTTTTTGTATCTTTGGACCCTTATAGAGTTGCCATCTATGTTGAAGGAGCTGAACAAAGGATTCAGTTTGTTGAGTCTTTGTTGTGTGCCTAGGATGAGGGGCTCTGTCTTGTCATCATTGAGACAGAGCTCATGTTGTGCCATTCAAGCTTGGATGACTTGGTAGATGTCATTTAAGGATTTAGAGTCTACAGTCTAATCACCAGTGATAGGGATGAGTATCTGGGTGTCATCGGCATAATTGGTATAAGTGACACCCAGATAATTAAGCACATCAAACAGTGGTTTGGTGAACACATTGGGGATACACAGGACCCTTGTCAGGTGTCATGACAGGAAGGAAAGGGAGTGGAACTAAAATAATCCATAGGTTGATTACCTGAAGAAAAGGTTCAGACGCACCTACCAATCCAAACAATACTGACTACGATACAGCTGGATCAGCGCAGTCGGCCCACGAGGAACCAGCAACAACCCAACCCACAGGTATACAACTCTAACCGAACCAGAACTACCTGAATCCGGATACAGACCCCACTAACCCAACCCTCAATCTTCTGCATACTTAACCCACACAAAGCCACACAACCATCTCTCTCCCAGCAATCCGCACGCACTTTACCACACCGCATCAACAACACATAAACATCACCCACAGCACTCGAGGCCTTGCCGATCCGATACTAGCACCAAAGCCCAGCACTCAGTGTATACCGAGCTGAAGCTGCCAAAGGCACACCACTTCTCCCACTCTCCTTATCCCCTCCTCCCGACTAACCCTGCCCATCCTTCCTGTTTACAGATCCGCCAGAGCGCCTAGGGACCAATTCAGTTGGTGACGGTGCGCTATACACCTTTAACATAACAATATAATGTATCGTAGGAACTACGTAACTTCAATAATTAATCCATATATTTTTATTTATACAGTTATTCTACTTTGGCAATATTTCCCTGATACTTTATTTGATTTGCTAATTGTATTTTGCTATCTCTTCTTTGGGACATATATTTTTTATTAGCTCACAAGGATAATTGGGCTTGGGTTAAGTAAAGAAACGGTGAAATCGTAAAGATTGTGTGCGAGATAGTAGATAATTAGTAGAATCTGGAATGATTATGATGTTTGTAAATAATTTTGTAATTACATTTTGTATAAACTAAATGTTACAATAAATTTTTTTTTTTTTTAAAGACTTTCATAGTTTGCTATTTGCCAGAAGAAGGAAACCGGGTCCTTTAACTACTGACTTTGTAGAAGAAAAAAATAGCCTTTGAACTTTTTCGGTATGAAGTGCATAAGTGCAGGTTTTGAATAAGCGACCGATGCCTTTGTGATAGGAATATTAGACAAGTCATGGAGAGAAAATATGGGCATTTTCTGCAGCAGTTTCCAAATCCTGAAGCCAAAATGTAACGAGGCGTGAGAGAACCTCGTGGTCGCTGTATGCATCGTTCTGTACTCTTGGGAGCTTAATTCGAAACCCATTATTAGAAATGAAAATAATGTTCAGTGTAGCTCTGCGGCCTGGCATGATGACCACTTTGTGATTTTGAGAAAACCTGCAATGTTAGAAATCATCTTTCAATCGAGAGTCAAGCAGCATGTTCTTGAAATGTAATCCTATCTTTACCGGGTTGCCAGTATTTCACTATTTGAACAATGCTGTAATGGGCCCATCTACATGCAAGTGGCCACCAGTTGGCAGACTGTGTTTGCTAGAATATGTTGAAGATGTGGAAACAAGCTAATTGAGCCAGGAGGCTCATCCATGACAGTTGGATGGGCAGTAATCTGAAATGGCGCATCTAAGGGGTGGTTACAGCAGCTTCGTGCCAAGCTATAACTTGTTTCATGCCTGTCCTCTGCTGTTGTACAATGCTTCCTTGTTTACGGTGCTAGGTGCCCGTCTGCCGACGCCCACTTCTAATTGCTTGTCTTTATTTGTGAAAGAAGATTGGTGTTTTGAAGAGATACACTGTGCATAAAGTCACATGGTTGACGAAGAAACCCCCCCAGTGAATCATCACTGCATGTAAAACTCCTATACAGGTTTAAATCATAACATACAGTTTGCATATGCCATATTGGGAGACACTGCTCGGGGTCTATTGGATGATTTGCTGATGATGAACAATATTACCCTGCAGTCTTGCGATGGATAATATGGCAATCTTGTTAGGGTAGTCTTTCAGAGCTTGTTCTCGAACCGTAAATCAGCCCAAACGTACAGACCTCTTTTGTGACCTACTGGCAGCTATCTCCCTCACAGCACCACTCCACTCTTTTCTTTTGTGGTTATATGGGCTGAGGATGCCTGGGAACGGGACGAGATGCCAATAAAATAGCAGTGCAAATTCATCCCTGGAGGAGATTTTGCTGGCTGAAGGATCTGGAGCAAAATTAGAAGACTCAAAGTGCACCCAAGGTGGATGAGAGGTTCTGGTCCCTAGAGCCGGCGAGTGGAACTTCTGTGCCATTCCCTATGTGACACAGGAGGTCCAAGGGATGGACAGAAAATGGGACCCTGGGGGACATCGCACAAAATCTACTTGCTGCATAGAGTGAAGTGCTACTTCTACAGAGTGTGGAGCTGTGGCATGCCTCAGAGTGCATATGCCTGGACCTCTGGTCATGCGATAGGCAGCAGAGAGATTGACTCCCTGTGGCTGTATCTAGAAACAAACATGCCTTCATTGGCTGTAGGGACGGACTGCAAACTCTCACATGATGCATGATCTGGCAAGTAGGATAAAGGGGCACTTGGGCTTCACATGGGGATTAGGTGAAATGATTAGGAGAATGCTGATCATGAACGAGCACGCTAATGGGGAAAGAGACCCACCAATTGCAGCACTCACTGAATCAATAACTGTCCTTTGTTCACTATAAAAAGGTAAGGTAGGAGACACCTGTCTCAGAGGCTGTTAGGATGGTGTTCAACTGCTTTTAAAGAGTTCAGCTTATTACGAGATAGTGCTTCTGGGAGGTTTAACCAAAGAGAATTCTCTAATTTGAGAATAAGCTCCAATTGCAACCACCTTATCCCGCCGTAGGTCTTGCGCCAAGTACTCCTTTTCAGTCATAAGCTGTCAGGGGAGTTGCTAGGTCTGGAAAAGACCCGGGGCTATGCTGATGTCGGAACTGTTGGGACTAGGGGCTAGCTAGTTTTTTGGCTGTAGCTCCTGAGATTCTATCCGGGGCTACAACCAAAAGATCAGGGGCTATAGCCCCCTTAGCCCCCCCCCCCTAGCAACGCCCCTGAGCTGTGTGTCTTGGTTCAGAAACTTATCGCGAATCCCTCTGGCAAGAAGGGCAACTGCTGGTCTTGCATCAGTGAAGACACTTGGGGCCCCCCTAAAGCAAGCGGGGTGATGGACATGACAGGTCTTACTCAAGTAGGTGGTCATCAAGGCAACAGTATCTCAGAAGGGATATTGTCTTCTAAGGCCAAGGACAAAGACATGCACTGGGGCATTCAAAACCTCCCTGAGAGTGGGAGTGCTGTGAAGGACACCTTCCTGGATGCAAATTCCCTGGGAGCTTTTAAAGTAGACCACGGTCTGACGTGGGGCTCCAAACGATAGGTACTTTAGTTTCAAAACCTTTCTCCCCTGACTTTGTTACTTCTCTTTTATACTCTTAAATATAAGGTAGTTAACATGTGGTCTAAACCATAGTTAAAGTGATTGCTGTAAGGTATTGGTGTGTTGTGAGTTTAAGGTTTTCTTTTTAGTGTGAGTTTGTTTATGAATATTTAATTTACAATGAATGTTTTTAGTGACTGTAACTTCATTTGTTCCCACATTTGTAGACTTTACTTTTCATAGATCGATAGTAACCCTATGTTTTCATTCATATATAATGTTACTGTGTTCCAGCTTCTATGCCATAGCACCTATACATTTCTCCAAACCCCCACAACTCGTGTCGAGGGGTATCGGAAATCACTAGCCAAGAGAGAAGACTATCCATTCCAGTATTAGAGGCATGTTTAGATGGAGCAATGCTACAGAAAGTTAATATCCCTGTATGTTGATTGCTACACAATAATAAATGGTATTGTGCTTTACTACATTTCAGTGTCTAGTTCTTTGCTCCTCACTACACAGGGAAGTTGTGAAGCCCTTCCTCCTCTCATACACTTCTTTTATAGACGCTAGGAGGACGTTAATGAGAACCACCCTGTTCGCAAATGGAATCCATCATATGAAGGAAAGCTAAGACACTTCGGAGGTCTGATAGTGAAGAAAAAATGTGGCTAGTAAACTAGATTGTTAAATGCGGTGGTACCTAATGGGATTTTTCCTGTATTTGTGTTTAGATTCTTTCCTCTTGCTCCTGTACGACAATTATTAAGCACTACTTTTTTTTCCTTCACATCTGGGGTTGGTAGATCGCGATTATTAAAAGGAACCCTGTATGATTGTGTTTACTATTGTATGTTTAACAGTGTGATATTGATTCATGAAGATCTGTAATGCGAAAGCTAAGAAATAAACAATTTAGTTGTGTAATAAGTGTGTGGAGGGAGATGCATCAATGTATGAGACTACCTCTTCTCATGTAAATAAAGTCTACTTAGTATTGATTTGCTATGTTTTAATGAACATTGTTCAGACAAATTGAAGATATAACTGAAGAGAGTATTTGGTGCAAAACCTACTGAGCGACAAGATGGTTGCAATTGAGGCTTCTTCTCAAATTAGAGAACTCTTTGGTAGAACCTTCCAAAACACTTCCCATATTTAGTGAAATTCTTTAAAAGCAAAGATCAAAGATAAGGGCATTGCCCAGACTGTTAACTTGAAAAACACAGGGAATATAAAAACTAATTCAGAATTTAGATCTGGAGAAAAATATAAACTACCTCTGAAAAGCTGCACCGTGATTTCATAGCAATGTCAGGCAAGTGAAATTCACACCTTACACATTATTTGGAAATAAGCCCAACAGGCCACTGGCTCACTATATCAAAGTTTAAGAGAAATCGAGCATTTTTCCCAAATTAAAGCACTGGTGGTGGTGGGAGAGGTCAGCGCCATGATACAATCTTCAAGATACAGTCCTCTGCACTCCTGTAATAGTAGTGCCACAAAAGCATCAGCAGTATCTTACAAGATCAGTCCTATCTAAACCCTCTGTCATCCAGAAGACTATTCCAACGACCCCAAACCTAAAGAACAAATGCTTACTGAGATTAGCACTCTATAAAAATTGTATTAAGGCTCCAGTCCCAGACAGTCTTTCCTGCATTTGGTATTTTAGTTTGAGCCCCCAGCCCCGTTCCGTACCCTCGATCCCTCCGACCCTATCCCCACTTCCATTTCCCATTCCATCCCATCCCATCTCCCAGCCCGCCCTCCTCCCATGATTGGTCAGCAAGACATAGCCTTGCCTGGGGCCTACAACCCGGCACTGCTCCCTTCTCGCTTTTTTTCATCATGGCAAAGCAGGTGAATGCAGCACATACAAGACCCTCGTGGGCCTTGTTTTTCCTGCATTTGGTATTTTTGTTGAAGCCCCCAGCCCTGTTCCGCACCCTCAATCCCCCGACCCTATCCCCACTTCCATTTCCTGTTCCACCCCTCCTCCCGTCACCCAGCCCACCCCCTCCCCTGATTGATCAGCAAGACCTAGCCTTGCCTGGCGCCTACAGCCCGGCACTGCTTGCCTCTTTTCATTGCGGCAAAGCAGGTCAGTGCAGCACATACAAGACCCTCCTGGGCCTTGTTTTTCCTGCATTTGGTATTTTTGTTTGAGCCCCCAGCCCCATTCTGCGGCCTCGATTCCCCCCCGACCCTATCCCCACTTCCATTTCCCGTTCCATCCCTCCTCCCACCTCCCAGCCAATCCCCTCTCCCCTGATTGGCACAATCGATGGTCTGAACTGACCTTTACAGGGCAGCCATCTGCCATGCAGACCCTGCGGCTAAGGGCCCCAAGGCAAAGGGCAGCTCCTGCAAAGACGGCTCCAGATTGTTTCTGCAGGCGTCAGCCGGGGAAGGCAGTGATTCACACATAAAAAGTGCCCTCTGAGATAGTACTGTGAATTATTAACCTGCGTCGCACACTTAGGAAATTGTTCATCTTACATTGATTCACACATGTAAAGTGCCACACTGAGATAGTACTGTGAATTATTGGCCTGCGTCGCATACTTAGGAAAATTTAATTGTTCATATTACATTGATTCACACCTAGAAAGTGCTGTGATTTATTTGCCTACGTCACACCCTTGAAGAATTGTTAGTATTGCATTGATTCACACCTAGAAGGTACCACACTGAGATAGGACTGTGAATTATTAGCCTGAGTCACATACTTGGAAAATTGTAAGTCCCACTTTGAGATAGTATTGCGAATACTAGCCTGCAACGCCCTCTTAGTGAACTGTGAATACTGACCTGTGTCGCATGCCCTTTCTCCCTCTATCCAGGTGTCCCAAGTCTAGGCACAGCTATTACATCTAGGGTGATTGTATATTACTTGCTACTGCATTTGCTGTTGTCACCGTATTGGCTCTCTCCTTCGATCCAGGTAGCCTAGTCTAGGTGCTGCTGTTATATCTAGGGTTATTACGTTCTCTGTTAGTACATTTACTAGTTTCCTCCTGCCTTTCTCCCCTATCCAGGTGTCCAGAGTCTAGGCACGGCTATTGCATCTAAGGTTACTACGTCTTCTGTTACTGCAATTGATGTTGTCCCCATATTAGACCTGCTCCCTCTATCCAGGTTTACGAAGCCAAGGCGCTGCCGCTTACTAGTGGGTTATTACATTGTCTGTTACATTTACTGTTGTCCCCCGTTAGGACTTTCTCTCTCTGTACAGGTATCCCGAGTCTAGGCGCTGCTACTACATCTAGGGTTTTTGCGTTCTCCATTGCTGCATTTGGTGGTGTCCTGTGTTAGGCCTTTTTCCCTCTATCATGGTGTCCCAAATCTAGGCATTGCTATTGCACCTAGAGTTGCTGCATTCTAAAGTTGCCCCCGGTTTGATCCTCTTCCCACTGTCCTGGTGTCCAGAAACTAGAGGCTGCCTCTAAATCTAGGGTCACTGCATCTACTGTTACAAATACACCAATCTCTAGGTGCTGCCCTTTAACCTCACCCAGGATAGCGATCCCACTTCAACAAAGAATACCTCTCCAACCTGTCCCCATTCCTAGCCTCCCTGCACCATACCCCCCCATAACTCACCCCTCCCGGCACAATACCCACACTCTAGCACCCAACTTCATGAACCCCCACTTTATCCTGCATCTGGTCGAACAATACACCCGGATGCTGCCAGGCCACCCTCCTACCATCATCCCTCCTCCAACTCCAAGATCAGAGGAGCACTCTGGCGCCCAAACACCTGTCTCCTCAAACGCTCATCTCCCACTCCTCAACCCACCCGAACACATCAACATCCACCTTCCCTCTAGCATCTATTGAGAACAAGCTCACACTCCCCGTCCATACACCCCGCCCAATATCAAACTCACAAGCCAGAGGAGCTCTCTGGCGCTCCAAACATTGCGAGTCCCCCTCCACTACCACGCCATCCTTGTGCCCACTGAGGATCTCCCCACCCTCTCAACCTACCTCCCATGCCACCCTCCCCCTCCCCGTAAGCCCCTACTCTAAAAGTAGCTTGTCTCGCCCTTGCTACAATGGTAGCTTAATCCTCTTCCCCCTCTGACCCTCCCAACCTCTCTCACACTCCTATGGTACCAAAACCCACAAAATGCTGAAAGTGACTGGTCCTCTCCCTCGACCCTCCATACCTCACCACTTCTCCATTGATCCAACCTCCCAGCCTTTCCCACCCCTACCCTCAGACCTTCCCATCCCCCTGTCTCCTCCCCCTTGCTCTTGACTTCTCACCCAGTACACCTAAACCCCCAGCGCCCTCCAGACTCGAACCAAAAACAGCCCACCTAAACCTCCACACCTCAAGTGATCCACTCACCACCCTCCCAATCCCCCCTGATCCCCTTCCTCATCTCTCACATACCTACCACTGCCGCCTACTCTTCACGCCCCCCATTGATGTAACCCTCTCCCCCGACACTCAAAGTCCACAGGCATCCAGTCCCCCCTCTATTCCCCTCAACCAGTCTCAACCACCAAGAATGATCCTACCACATCCGCCACCTCATTGGGCTCCCATGTCCACCTAGCACTCCCTGTGATGAGTCATGAAAACCACCTCCCCTCACAAAGTCGCATGCATCCTTTTTAATGCCCGCTACGTAGCAAGAAACAGTCACAGCATCTTTGATCTCTTATCCTCTGACAATTCTGACCTCATTTCTATCACCGAAACCTGGTTATCTGGTGATTTTGCCCCAGTCCTGCACAAGGACTTCCCCCCCCCTGGCTACCCGCTTATCGCCCACAATAGACCCTCCAGAAGTGGCGAAGTGGCAATCCTCTACAAACTCCATTTCTCTATCTCACTCGTCGAATCCAGGACATGCAACGCCTCCTGTGGATCCCTTCTGGCAAAACTCTCGCTACCATCGACATTTACCCACAGCTTCCTACTCATCCACAGACCCCCCTGGATACAACAGACATTTCGTCAGAAATCTCTGTGACTCAATAGCTACCATTCAGGTAAATCGCCCATCTCTTTCACTCCTGGGAGACTTCAATATCTGGTTTGATATGCCCAACAACCCCATGAACCATGCACTGGTTGACAGTCTTGATGCACTCAACCTCTCTCAACATACCACTGGTCCAACCCACTCAGGTGGGCACACCCTTGATGCGATTTTCAGCTCCTATGACCTGGTTTATATATCCAATCCCAAACCGCTGATCTGGACAGACCACTTTGCCATCCCTTTCTCTATCCACACACCTGCCTCTCCTCCTACAGCTCCCCCTTCCCCCTCCCTTGATCACAAATGCTGGAACAAAGTCAGGGTACTGCCCGACCTAGCTGAAGCCCTGCTACTCCATCCCCCTGCAATGCTGCCCAGTGGTAGACCCTTAACCATAGATTCCTTCGACTCCTGGCTTAAAGAATCACTAATTCCTCTCACACCCTCACGCCCCGCAACCTCACGCAAAAGACCGTCACCCAAATGGTTCACGTCCCACCTGAGGACAGTCAAAAAACAAAATAACTCTTGAATGCAAATGGCAAGCATCTCAAACCGATCTAAGTAGATCCATGTTCGCCCTCCACCACCGTAATTACAAATCTGAGATCCGAAAGGCCAAAAAAGCCTATTACAATAAACAAATTCTAAACTGTGGTAGCAGCAGCAAAGAACTCCACAAGATCATCTCTGAATTTGTGAAACCTACTTACACCTCTGCCCAATCCACTCCCACACAATCTTTCTGCGACTCCCTCTCACTACATTTCTACAACACAACACTTTACAGGATGGCAACACTAACACCAAATTGTCCTCGCTCAACCCCTACCCTCACCGACCCCTCCTGATCCCATTGGCCCGACGCCCACTTTACCAACCTTCGACTCTTTCAAACCCATCTCGTAAAACGAGTTTCTTGACCTACTATCAGCCAGCAGACCCTCTGGGACGCCTCTCAACCCCTGCCCCGTATCTGTTCTGAAAGAAATATTCTCTTCTACCTGCGCAGGAGAACATGCAAGAGCCATACTAAATGACTCCCTCATCTCTGGCATCTTACCTGAAGCCTTTAAAATAGTGCATGTCAAGCCACCTCTAAAAAAAGGCATCCCTTGGCCCCTTTGACCCTAAGAATTATAGGCCGATCTCCAACACAAGATTCCTCGCAAAACTCATTGACCGGACTGCATACTCCCATCTCAACTGCTGTAGAATCCTCAACTCCTCAACCCTGCACAATCAGGCTTCAGAAATGAACAGAAACCACTCTGATCTCGATCTGGGATGATCTCAAGGTCCCAGCAGACTCCAAGGGCTGTGCAGCCCTGATTCTCCTCAATCTCTCTGCAGCCTTTGACACAGTTAACCATTCAATCTTCCTTGGCTGCCTCCACTCCCTATGAATCCGTGGCTCAGCACTCAAATGGATTGCCTCTTTCCTCAGGAACAGGAAACAAATCGCCTTCCTCACCCCTTTTATCTCAACTGCTCACCCGGCGAACACTGGGGTACCCCAAGGCGCATGCCTCTCCGCTCTCGTTTTGACCACTTTACCAAGAATCATTTGCGCGTGCATCCTATGTTACAACTACGCCGACGATACCCAAATTATCCTAAGAATCCCCAAGACAAGCACCAACCCACGTCCTGACCTTGAAGCTTGTCTTCATGATATTGACCGATGGATGATAAGTAACTACCTCCTTTTGAACCCTGATAAAACTGAAATCATGATGTGCAGCAATATTGCCCTTCTCCCACGTCCGCTCCCATGGCCCCCCCTCCCTCAGCCTACCACCCCCTCCTTCCGATATAGTCAAACACCTAGGCTGCACTATGGACTCCGGCATAACCCTGTTCCGTCAGATCAATAACGTTTGAAAATGCTGTCATCAACACCTCAAACTTCTTAGACACATTTTCCTTACCTCTCCTACCCCAACAGACTCCTGGCTGTTATGTCTATTGTTATGTCGAAACTGGACTATGCCAACTCCCTATACCTGGGAGCACCGGCATAACAACTCAACAAAAAAGAGCCCAAAACGTTGCTGCCAAACTCCTCCTTGCCCTGGGACACAGAGACCACATCTAACCCACTCTCCGAACCCTTCACTGGCTCCCAGTCGGACGAATGGCCACCTTCATGACCCTATGCATTACCCACAGAGCAGTGCACAATACCGGCCTAACGTACCTACAAGAGAAGATAAAACCCTACCTCCCACCTCACACTCTAAAATCAAGCACTGCCCTCTTTCTAGTGACTCCAACCTCCAATTCTGACAAGATCGGAGGATCCGCCTTTTCAACCTTGGCCCCAACTCAGTGGAACTCACTCCCCCCACATATTCGACACACCCAAGACTACATGACCTTCCGCAAAGCTCTAAAAACCTGTCTCTTTCCATAATGCCGACTAAGACCACCTAAGGCGGCTGAGACCTCGCAACCCAATGACAAATGTTCAAAGAGATCCTGAGCAATGACGCCACTGAATGTGCCTATTAAGCCACTAGTAGGTTTACTCTGAACACAGCAATCGCAAACGTGCACTTGAAATCTGGAATAGTGAGCTTGTTGGATCAAAAACTCCACCCACTCACCTCCCCTATCACTATGCTCACTCTCTACTCTACGCCAACACTCAATTAGAGCGCTGCTACACCCCTCGATCAATTTCTGCCTAGCTGCTCACATACGAACAATACTCCATGAACACCTCAACATTCTGATAGAGTGCAGCTATACCCCACGAAAAACGGCCTAGCTGCACAGATAAGCGTCCTACACAGGCCTAACGCAGCCAGAACCCAGTCTGGGTGACCATCCTCCAGACTGCACACTTTCAACTGATATCAAATACCACCACACCTAATGCTATGATGCAGCTACCATCAGGCAATTGCATCAGCTGCGCACATAATAGGTCCACCCAAGCACCCTATGACACCCTACTCTCTCGACTGACCTGGACTATGGTCCCTGAGGATGGTCAACCTACCAGCGTTTTGAGGTCATACCAATGATATATAGAGCGCTATATAACATAACATAACTAAGCTCTTACCTCTGTTCGTTAGATTTGTTGAATTTCTTCATCCAGGAATGGATTTGAAATCAATAAAGCAACACACCAAGCTTGGGAAAGACTGTGGGTCCTATAGGCTCATTGCATTGCTTAAAAATGTCACCAAGGTTCTGGCTAGGAGTTTCTGATCAAGCCATGTTCATCCCAGGTTGTTCAACATTCGACAACAAATGCAAGGTGTTGCATATTTGATAATCGCTCTCTCATGTTGCTTTCCCAGAGTACTGATGCTTTTAGATTTGGTCAAACGGTATTTCCCTGCCAGAACCCTTGAATGTATAAATGTCGGCCCGATGTTCCTGAAATGACCACTTTCTAGTTGCGTCTACCCATCTTCCAGAATCATAATGACAGAGGTTTATTCTGGTGGAGGGACCTGGGAAGCGTACCCGCCAAGGATTCTCACTCTCCTCTCTCAGTTTGAAGCTATTATCCAGTGCATCAGATCCAGTAACGTTATTCCAGACAGTAACTGATGCAAGAGTAAATGTAAATTGCTAATAGTTGTCTGACATTTTAGCAACTCTAAGTAATTGTTACACCTTATGTAGATACATGTTTAAGAAAGCCTGAGATCTCCGTTATGTATTTAAATAGCAATGCAAGGGAAGAAGTAGAAGGGAAATTACCCTGCAGATCAGCTTGAATTAAAGAAAATATTTAGGGGTTTTCATTTATCGTAACATTAAAGATGCATAATATCATATTGCCCACTCTATTGCAATCACTTTTACTTGATCTAGCTGGCAGGAAGACAATGCGCCTCTCATGCCTGGATAGAATCAGTCTAATTAAAGTTAATGTATTGTCACACCATTTTCTATTATTCCAGGTGCTCCCTACAGAATCTGCCAAATTGGATCTGGTGCTCTTCCAGTTATGTATCTGAAATAAGACCCTCTTAAAAGTGTTTAGGCTACCCAGATTTATAAAGATTCAAAGCAATTTAAAGGGCCTCATTAGGAGTTGGGCGATAGTCCGGTAAATCAGCCGGAATACTGGCCAACAGAATTACTGTTACCGCCACCTGGTTCAGTAGAATTACCACTGGATTACAAGTGGTAGTGGCAGAGTTAATCCCCCTTTTTTGAGAGCCCGTTGAACTCTATGGGGCATTTATGGCAGAATTACCGCCATGCTACATCTGACGATTTTCAGCAAAAATTGGGAGGATTTAGCTCCAGCATGACACTGGAGGTAAATCCCCCACTCCAGGGCCATGCTCGTAGTATGGCGGTGCAGGAAAAGTGGCAGTAATTCCAGTACTGCCAATATTTCTCTGCAGCGCAATATTTGTAATGAGCCTGTTAGACTCTTATGGAAATGTTGTATCAGAAACATCCAGAAAGACATCTGTGGGCATTGATTGCACTGTGGGAGGGGACCACAATTTAAAAATTGTTTGGTTGCCTAAATCCTTTAGGTCACCATCAATTTATATTAATCCAGTAACAAGCTCCATCCTGGATTTGTGGGATACTTTGAACTGCCCTTATCTTTTGCCTACTATCACTCTCTCTGGACCTTGACCAAAAGGCTTTCAAATGTGGGAGGTTGGAAACTGCCTCAAAATATCAGCTATGTCTTTAGAGGATGGAATGAAATCCTTCCCTGAGGACAACATCGATTTATGATTGTTAGAGACAGAAAGGCCCCAATATCTACAGCAATGGCATTGGACACGTCATGGGCCTCATTAGGACCCTGGTGGTATGTGGTTAACGGCGCCGGTAGAGCTGCCGGCGCTGTTAACCCCATACCGCCTCATTACGAGGTCTGCTTGTGGGACCCGCTCTGGACGCCTGGTTTTACCAGACGTCCTTTGCGGGTCCCGCGAGCAGCCCAGCATGCTAACTAAGGGCCCGTCATTAACGGGCCCGTTGTTAGCATGCTCCCCATTCCCATTGAGCCCTATGGGGGTTCGAGATCTAGTCTGTACTCTTATGGAAAAGGCAGAGAGCCAACAAAAATCCACTTACGACAAAAAAGTGAGCTTCAGATAATTCGCTATAGGACAGAAAATACTGGTCTTTCTACCCACCTCAGAAAGCAAACTTGTTTCTAAGTGGCATGGGCCCTATGAGATATTAGAACGAACAGGAACCTGCACTTGTAAAGAAGCTCAACCGGTTAGGAAACAGAAGGTCCATTTTTATCACGTAAATCTCTTGAAAGAGTGGAAAGAGAACCCGTTAGCCACCCATTCCAAAGTATTAGCCTGTCTGGTTCCAGAAGAAGTAGAGAACTTTGAAGTAATTCCTCCAGAGCTGTCTATCCAACAAGAAGAAGATCTAAAAGATGTAGTGACCTAATTTCCTGATGTATTCTCAGAAAACCAGGAAGAGTAAAAGGCACATACTACTATATTAGAACCCCTAAAGATAAAGTGGTTCATTTAAAACCGTATAGACTCCCTGAAGCCCGTAAACAGATGAGGAAGTCAACAAGATGTTGAAAGCCAATATTAACGTGTCTTTGTCAAGTCCATGGTCCTCTCCTATTGTGTTGGTTACTAAACCTGACTGTTCCTGGACATTCTGCATAGATTTCTGTCAATTTAATTCCATTTCTGACTTTGATACCCTATCCCATGCCACGCATCAATGACCTAATTGATAAACTCGGGGCAGCCATCTTTCTATCCACCCGAGACTTAACCAAAGGGTACTGGCAAGTTCCAGTACATGGGCCAGATAAGGAAAAGATGGCGTTTTCAACACCCCTAGGACTGTTACAATTCAAAGTCTTCCCTTTTGGCTTACACAGCATCCCAGCCACTTTCCAGCGCCTCATGGATAAAATCATGCAACCTTATTCTGATTTCTGTGGCGCTTATATTGACAATATTGTCATTTATACTAAGACCTGAGAGGACCATCTCTTCCATCTTTATACCATCATGAAAGTTCTCAGATAGGCCAGCCTAACTTCTAATCCAGCTAAATGCAGACTGGCCCAGTCAGCCGTAAAATACCTTGGCTTCTTTGTAGGGAATGGGAATGCACAGCCTCAAGATGAGAAGGTTTAAGCCGTACTAGATACACCAACACCCAAGACCAAAAGTGATCTTGGAGCCTTTCTCCGGTGAATAGGATAATACCAAAGGTTTATCCCTAACTTTTCAGACAAAACAGCTAGGCTGACAGATAAACTTAAGAATGCCGAACCCCAGAAACTTAATTGGAATGACAAGAATAATATATCTTATGACACCCTAAAACAAACTCTGTGCCTGAACCCAATCCTGAAGGTAGTAGACTTCTCTAAAGAGGTTATATTACAGATAGATGCCTCCCTTATAGGGTTAGGAGCAGTACTGTCCCAAGTTTGCGACAGATTAGAACACCCCATCTTATTTGCAAGGCGCAAGCTCTTCCCATGTGAAATAAATTACTCTGTTTTTGAACAAGAGGCCTGGCCATCAAGTGGGCCATTATCCATCTTAGATAATACCTATTAGGAAGAAAGTTCACACTTGTTACAGACCACTCACCCCTAGTTTTGATTAGCCAACGCAATGATTCCAACCCTCTGGTCATGCAGTGGTTTCTAGACCTAAAACCCTACTGCTTCACGGTGGAACACCAAAAAGGAAAATGCCAGGGGAATTTAGACTTCCTTTCCCATTTCCCCTGTGAAACAGCTGCGGCTCCATCACACGGAGGAAGGGTATGTGAGAAACCTGAAGGTGTCTCACCCGCTAGTCCCCAGAGATCTGTCATCCAGGTGGCCAGGACACAGCTATCGTTATTGGTTCCAGTTCCTGATGGTGGACCAGTGGGGGAGGATCACCTGGATGGGGGTCTTCGGGGAGTGGAAGTGGGACACTGACGGGTGATACGCGGTACCCCCTTCCTTATAATACCTTTTCCCCATCATACCCCGTAGGATACTTAGACGCTCTACCCTCGAGCCCCCTTTTCCGACACGAACACTTTCCTTATCTGACTTGTCCCAACACAAGGGTCAGGGAGAGTCAGGCAATTGACAATTACTACACACACCTGACGGTCCTTACCCTTCCCTAGGGATAAAAGGTGCAGCATGAGAGCACACTTTGAGCAAGGAAAACGCATGAGGAGGCAGCTATTCTACGACGGCAGTTCAAACGGAGAAGAAAGGTGGCGAGACCGGAAAGGACAAGGAGGGAAGTGCCCTTGCCCTTTTCGACCCAAGCCCGCGAAGCCTCTGTGAAAGGAATCATAAGAACGGGAACTACAGCCGACATGTGGCGATAAAAGGTGGAGCACAACAGCACAGTACGAGCAAGGCAGACGGCACGACATAAGTGCTAACTCCGCACGGCAGTGCAAGTGGAGGAGAAAGACGGCGCATACCGAAACAGTGGCAAGGGGAGAGTCGACCTTGTCATTTCCGATCCGGACCTGTGAAGCCTCCGCAGAGCGAATGATAAGTCTGCTAACAATAGCCAACGTGTGTTGCAGCAGATGTTTACAGTACACAGCAACTTATTATGAACAAAGAACTTGAGTGCTCCTGAACTTTTAAAACCCAGGGAAAGACCAGCTGCAGAGTGGTCTGGCGCCACATGGGCGTCCATTCGAAAGACTCTGGCTGGTCCCCTTTTCTTGTGAATATTATAATACCCAGAGGCCGTAGGAAAAGGGCAGCATACAGAGTTAAGGTGGTCATACAATTCCTTGTACACTCGAAAGTCCTTAACCCATTAACAAAGTTGTGACATTGTAAAACAGGCGTGTGCGCCCGGCTGAGGGAAAACGCTGTATGAACGATAAATGTGGAAGCCTGACTGGGGGCTAGAAAAAGCTAAGGAAGTGATTTTGCAAATAAAATGGGCTCTTTCAAAATGCATTTTAGACCCATCCCAGCACATTGCCACTCAAGATAACACACCCTTGCAAACCATGAGGCGGGTGTTTTTGCAAGTCACCCTGCCTAGGTTGCATCATAGAATCATCCTGCCAGCTGTTTCAAATATTTCTAATACTTTACAGATCACAGCTGATGGGGTGAGTCATCAAATTGCAGACGCTGAAGACACATAGCCGACTTCTGTCAGCTGTGAGAATTATAGATAAGAGCCTGTCTCTGTCGGCCTATATAACACAATCAGCTAAATGGCAGGGTAAAGCATAGCAAAACATTTTCAGAGCACATTTGTTTTATGTATTGAATTTATTTAGACTGCAGCAAGCACTGTAGAGAGCCATTCTTTCACTCTTTGTTTTTAAATGTGAAAAATGCAGTGCTGGCGTTTATTACTAGCTGTGTTTTGCAGTCAGCAGACATTATACATAGGACATTATTTCAAATATAGACCCATTGTACTCTAAATAACAAAAATGCCATTGTTTAAAAAATCCCCCACACATTTTACAGTCCCATTTTAACTATAGCAATCATTCTACAAAGTTTTACTATTAATTTGTTTTAAATGACAAAACGCACAAAGGACCCACTCGGTCCCCATGCATTCATGTTTTCCATTGGGCATGTCTGCCACATGGGGCTGTGTTTTTGTGAACACTGTTTTTTTTAAATGGCAAAATCCAATGCCATAGCATTTTGCATGTAAATGAGTCTGTTTTTCAGACCAGAAATTAGATCTTCACTTCATCTTAAAAAACACTTATTTTCATTCTATGAAGAATAATGTTAGTAAATATATATTCCAAGGTCATGCAACTTAGCTGTTTTTTTAAACCCGTAGTTCCACTTTGGCAGTGTATATTTTCAATGGTTTGATGCCCCTTATAAAGAAACATGCCCACACAATTTTATTCAACTTTTATTCACATTAAAATGCCAAAACCCTTCCAAGCCTCTGCTCAACATTATAAAATGATAAGTGTGCCCTACAAAACACAGCCTCCTTTTTATATTAAATCTATATACGATCATGCCATCTGGCCTTAAAAGGCCAAATACAGCTTTATATTACATCGCTTTTAAATCTATATAAAATCATTTACAAAGCCAAACCCACTCCTGCATCATCAACACGTCACCACCACCTAACACTCGCAGTTTACCTCTTCACAACTCACTTCAACCTCAACCAGACAACAGCGCACACGCACTATCTCCCAGTCACATTTTTTAAAATCATTTTAATATAAACTTTAGATTCACTTTATATCAAATCATCTCAACATCCAATTCAAGTACAAAAACACTTTATATCAGAAAATATACATTTGATATAAAATTGACATCCGCTTATCATTTTCATATTAAATTTAGATCAAACCCATATCAAACCATATCAAAAGGGCACGATTAATACCGGAAGCAGGGGGCATTCCCACCGGTCAAAACCTCATTGCTTTAAAAAGGGCCCCCCACCCCCATGTACTCTACTTGTGTGCAAGGAAATGCCTTTCCAAACCCTATGCTAAGCACAAAACCGTTGACAAAGCTAATGCTTGCTTTAATATGGCTTAATGCCTGTGAGAGAGGCGGATGAGGTAGAGCCAGCAATCTGTTCTCTCATCTGGTCTGTGCTGATGAGATCTCTGATCCATCGGGATATCCAATGCAAACGTTTTAACAAATTGTATTTTTCTTATGTGTTATGGTTACCTGCTGGATGCCCAGTTTATTCTTTTTGTCTTTGTACCACACATTATAATATTCACTGCGGCACATAAAATATATACAGTATTTTAGTTCTGCTAGTTTCCTTGTAAACACTGTGGCCAGGCTAGTAATCTGTGATGACTTGACTAGGTTTACTAAGTGTTCCTTTCACAATTTCCAGGAAAATGATGAAGAAGCTCGGAGTATTGCTAAGGAGGGACAGTTGCTCGCTAGAGAACTGCTCCAGCCACACAGACTGTACTGCTATTATTTTACCGTGTTTCAGGTGAGTGTAACAATTTAAAAATAGCTATAGTGACCCAACTTGATTCAAGTAATATCTAATAGGGTTACATGTGTAATCTTTCCTTCATGATACACGAGTGATTCAAAGTCTTGTCTAGAGCACTTGCTTTCAAATCACAAAAGAAAGAGGGACATTGAGCTGGCACTCACATTTGCTAAAGGATGTGTCCTCTGAAATCACATTTGTTATTTCCTAGGGGACAGTCTGAGGCAGCACTTCCTTCCCTTACTGAGAGAGAACGGGCATGTTACCCTGTGGGAAACGTTATTTTAAGTATGCTCTATAATGAACTAGCAGTACCACCCGGCGTTGCACATGTCTGTAGCTGGGGGATCTGTTATAGCCATGTGTATGTTTTATTGTGTATTATTTTATTTATAAGCTAGGCCTTCTGTATTTGAATATTGGTAGCAAAAGTTAACTATTACTAGAGACCATTCTCATTATCTGTGTAAGGGAACCACCACGGAGTAGAACTTTAAAATGAATAAAAACACATATAAACACCATTGATTGAACAATCATATAACTACGACCAGGCACTAGTCACAAATTGTTAAAATCTTGAGTAAGATGTAATAAAAGCATCATACCACCAAGCCTTGCTTTCTAAAGTTCTTGTAGATATACAAACTGACAGTTAAAAAATGAACTGAAATGAATATGCACTAGTGACCCAGATTATTTCCACAAGGCAATAAGAACAATTAAAACCGATCATTAGTTCTTGATAGACCATTTTCTCAGGTTCCTAGGTATGTGTATAACTCTTCATCAAGGTTATGGCCTTTAGGTTTTTTCGATACAAGGTCCAAAATAAATCTAGTCTCCATTTGGCATAGTGCTAGTTCTCTGTTGCCCCCACAAGGGTTAGCTTGAACATGATGTAATCCAAAGAATCTCAGGCTGTCCAACTTGCTCTCATGTATGTCTTTGAAGTGGACTGCCATTGGGTAAGAAGGGTCACAGTTTTTTATCGCTCTCATATGCTGTAGAATTCTAAGTTTCAATTTACCGATGGTACTGCCAATGAACCAGCGGTTACAAGAGCATAGGAGGGCATAAACCACAAACTCAGTATTGCATGTAATGTGACTAACCAATTCTACAAGATGCTTTGTTATTGGATGTATATAGTTTGTTTTGTTCTGAGCAAATTTACATGCCTTACATTTCGAGCATTTAAAGAAGCCATTGGTGTTTTTGTGTAACCACGTGGTGGTATTTTGACTTTATTTATGGGCAACAGAAAACTGCTAACCAGCGAGTCTTTAATGGATGTGGATTTTCTGAAAGTTATGGTAACTAATCGGTGCTAGAGCTTCATCAGACTGTAAAACATGCCAATGTCGAAGTAGTATCTTTCTTATGACATTGGCATGTGTTACAAATGTAAGGATAAGTCTTATTACATCATCTTGTTCTTTGTCTTCTATTGATTTATTAGTTGAGAGTAAAGTCCTTCGGTTTAAGTTACAGGTTTTAGTGTATGCTCTCTCTAAGACTGCTTTCGGGTATCTTTGTTTTAAGAATTTCGCCACTGTGAATTTGCATTCTTTATCAAAGCTTTCAATTGTACTGCAATTATGTCTTATTCTTACAAATTCGCCGTATGGAATACTCCACTTTAGAGATGTCGGGTGGTTACTTGTGGCGAACAGAGCATATTTGAGCTTGTTGGCTTCCGATATAGTTCAGTGATGATTTCTTGTTGGTTGGTCTTCACCAAGACATCCAGAAAAATTATTTCTTGCCGACTAGGAGTTTCAGTAAATTGTAGATTTAGATTGTTCACATTTAGCATACTTACAAACTCAAGCCAATCTTTTTCTTCACCTTTCCAAAGGATAAAGAGGTCATTGATAAACCTAAGCCATAAAACCACTTGGTCAGTGTACCGATGGTTACCTTCTGTCCATACATGGAACTTCTCTCATCACCCCATTGTCAAGTTGGCATAAAATGGGGCAAAGCTTGTGCCCATAGCAGTCCCTCTAAGTTGATTATAGAATACGTTATCGAATAGAAAGACATTGTTGGTGAGACACATTTCTATCATTGCTATTATCATTTCTCCATGTGCGAGATAGTTAAGAGACCTGCTGTCAAGAAAATACTTTCACGCTTTTTTGCCATCATTGTGTTGAATAGAGGTGTACAATGAAACAACATCCAATGTGGCAAACATAATCTTCCTCCCACAATATACCTTCGATCTTGCTGAGGAAATCTTTAGTGTCCCGCAAGTATGATGGTAGCGTGAATACAAGCGGTAATAAGGTCTGATCCACATATTTAGAGATATTTTCGAGGGAAGCTCCATTGAAAGTGACGATGGGTCGGCCTGGTGGGCGGGTTGGATGTTTATGGACTTTTGGGAGAAAGTATATGGTAGGTATACTTGGGAATTTATTAAAAAGGAACCTGCAGTCTTCTTCATCAAACAGGCAAAAGCACTTCAGTTTGCCATTAACACCATCATCTAACCCACATAATGATTAAGCAATTGATGTGTTGGTACGCCCACCTTTCCATTGCTTATGGAACTCTTTGCTACTGAAATGTAAACTCTTCTGATGTCCTTTCTGTCACTCTTGTGTCCCATAACTATGGTGGGTAAACTTCTTGCCACGTGATTTGTATGGTACCTATGATTCTCAGGGGCTGTTCTGGATAAACTGCTGGGACTCACAAGCTAAACCGAACACTTAGATTCAGACCCAGTTTCAAAACTCTGCAGTCCAATCTGTGTAGGGGAGTTAGGCAAGATAATGAACTGGCAAACCATTCAGTGGGTGGTTTGGGCAACCCAATCAAAATTCTAAATTGCAATAGAGATTCTGGAACAGATAATACTTTAGAGAGAGAAAGCACATTTTAGTTTTCACTGGACCAATTAGTTGTTTGTTGGGTTGAATTTTAATTGGGGATGTTTTCATTTTATTATCTCACATCCATTTCCTTACTTTTGATTCATTGTTTTAGTTGTGAGGTTCCCATTAGCAGTTGCTATATATTTCAAGGTTTCTATACATTAAAATAGAGCAAGCGGATGCACATACAATGTCTGACCCAAGTTTTGTGCTGGTTATCATTCTCTGCTTGTCAAGAATTAGGGGGTGGGGGTCAGTGCAAGCTGGAACATTCATAAACTTTTCTGTACAGTTGCTTGAGGATCTTCAGAGGTCCAATTGAAGTGTCCAATACACCCCATTATCCACAATTTGTTTGAAAATGTGGGACTGTTGGAGAGTTTTACAAAAGCTTACCCATGGTAGGACTAATGAAGACTCGCTCTTTGATGTACAGGTTTCCAATTCTTAGATTTGGCCTGAACTAACCGAAATGTTTGGTAGTAATGGCTGAGCAGCCAGGCTTAGTCTAGGAGGGAAGAGGGCTGTAGGTAGGCACACAGGACTGGAAGCATGCAAGGTAGTTCAAAGATACACTGGCTCACTTGTAGTTTATATACAAATAACATTGATTATATACACACTAAGGTTAAGGCTGTTAAGCAAGGTAAGTACTATTCACAGAATAAATCACATTCAAATAACAGTAGAATAAAAGGTTGTATCCTTATTATACATTATTTAAAGGTTGTCTCATTTAAATAAAAATGCAATAAAAGAAGGCACACTTTATATCAAAGTGGGATAAAAGCAATGTTAAACTCTTGCAACAGGTAAGCAAACTTTTAGAAAACTCTGGTAACTTAAACTAGCCCCTGTTTAACCAGCCTTCAGAAGTCCAACCCTATAATAGGTGCTATGCACCGAGTCCAGGGGACATTGGGGTCCAGTGGCCAAGGTTGAGGAGGAGGAATCAGGCGAGTAGTTGGTAGAGCAAAATTCTATGAAGAAGTGTTCTTGTTTGCAGGTAATTACAATAGTTTTAGTAAAACTAGGCCAAGGGGACCTAGGGTGCCCTAGAGAGGGGTGCAAGTAACAGCTTAACAGCAGCCCTCATGGTGCACCAAGTGACACAACTAGACCAAGGTAAGTACCAAGGCTTGAGACAGTACCTTTTCAGTGCAGAATTTGGTGACAGACGTCCCCGGTTCGGGTTCCTTGGCTTAGAAGGCTGAAGAAGGTCCTTTGTAGGGAGCAGCCGGATGCTCTTGACCAGTGTGACGCCCAACAGTGGATTTCCATGGAACAGGTGTGTTGGAGCCTTTTGTTTTTTTGTGCAGTGGAGCTTTCACCTATTCTCAGTCCTCGTCTCGGTTGAGGGGACTTTCAGGAGCGGAATCCAGTCACTGGATGTCCAGAAAGATGCCTACCAAGTTACAGACGAAACTGGCCTTTGGCTGACATTGCACTGCTAAAGGGCACAGGCCCCCGAGTATTCGTGAATTGCAGGCTGTGGATGTCGTAGCTCTTCCAGGGATGGCTCAAATTGAAGCTCGTCTTGGGACTAGTTGGTCCCACCAGTCCAGTAGATGAAGTCGTCCTTTTTGTATCTTTTCAGCCATCCAGAAGTTGATGTCGGGATACAGCAGGTACTCAGCTGCCACTGGTGGTCGCTGGAAGTGGCTGCATGCGTCCTCTTTTTTTTCTGCTTCGGATCTTCGGTCCAGTGGTTCTGAGGTTTAATTCCAAGACCCTTGTCGTTTAAGAACTGGCTAGCCCACCAATCATACCACAAGCCTCTCATGCAATTCTTGTGTGTGGGCTGTCCAAAAGGACAGCCAGCCCCCTAGTTGGAACTGGTTCCAAGCAGGCACACTGGAGAACAAAGACCAGAGGCATTTTGGACTCCTCCCCCCCCTTCCTGTGTCTTCAGGTACTCATAGAGCCTTGGTGGGATTTCCAAGGGAATCCCGCCAAAGACAAAAGACTCATCAAAACCACCCCAGCCCAGCTAGGTAGAAGAAGGCCTCACAAAGGACAAGTCATCAAGACAAAAAAGTACAACCACCATTATACAGGAATGGTGTACCTTGTGTTCCCTGTTGCAGCTGCGAAGACAGTCTGCAACAAAAGTTGGTAGAAAAATATCCACTGACACCAGCCACTCAGATAACCTGCCACTGAAACTAGAAAGGTACTGGATAAGTGGAAAAAGGGCTACATTGTGTCCCTTCAGCACTCCACATAAGGTGGGGGGATGCTGATTCCACAAAATAGAAGTCCTGGTGGATAAAATGAATCATCTGCATTGATAACAGAATGTTATCACTTAAAAGTCAAAAGGAAAGCTCAAGGAGCTTCCCAGCCCTTCTGAACAGAAAGTGCTGTTTGATGCAATAAGACATTACAGATGCTGTAAAGTTGGAGGAAAACATAACTCCACAGGAGAGTATCAAAAAGATACAAAAGGTTCCTAAACACAGAATAAAGCCTGAGTGAGTGTGGAAAAAGGGTCACACTCACTCAGCAGCGTCACATTAAAAATTGAGTACCGCAAAAAGTGCTAGGGAACTCACAGGTTGTCATGAAATCGCACTGTCGCCCCCTCTGGACCTCCTGGTCCGTTCAACAACATGCCAGAATGCTCCCCAGACCCTCTCAACATAGCGGACACTGCTCCTGGATCAGCGGTGTAGTCTCCAACGCACCTAGATAAGCGCCACGCCCCTGCGGTTCTGCGCGTGTCAATGCGCTCACAATTCCTTGCTCGAGTGTAGTCCCTCGCGCTCGCTCTTAGGAATTTCCTTCTTCCATTGTGCTTTCCAGGTTGTCAGCGACCACGTTCCGCGGCTCTCCATCCCGGATTGCTTTGCGGTTGCCCTCGGACCGCCTTCGACTCACTGCGTTCCGCGGCCTCTCCATCCAGGACTAAGTTTGCGGTTGCCTGCGGCCACCTACAACTCACCGTGTTCCGCGGCCTCTCCATCCCGGATTGCTTCGCGGTTGCCTTCGGACCGCCTTCGACTCGCCGTGTGCCGCGGCGCTCCATCCAGGACTGCATTCGCAGCTGCCCTTGGACCGCCTAAGACTTACCACGTTCCACGGCTCTCCATCCAGAACTGCTTGGTGGTTGCCCTCGGACCGCCTTACCGTACCCAGGACTTCCGGAACCTGCGGACCTAACTGCGGCTGCGACTCACCTCCATCCGCGGCCTCTCCATCCAGGACTACTGCAGTTGCCTTCGGGCCGCCACAACTCAACGCTGAATCTAGGATTCGTGCCAAAGACAGTGTGGTGTCTGAAGAAGCCCTTCCTTACCTCCACGAGACCCGCACCTCCAGGAAACGTGGGGAGCCAGATCCAACAAGAAAGAAGCTCACCAAGCCTAAACAGGTGAGTCCTCCAACCAGTCGTGACACAGGTGAAGAGAATTTCACATAAAAAGGAAGTCTACTCTAACAGGGATCATTTTAAACTAAACTCTAGAGAGTTCCAAATTGCAGATTGTGTGACCGGTGGAAGGCAAACCAAGTCCAGTGTTAGTCAAAATGGCAAGACTGGAGATTTATTAGGCATACTGACCTTGATTAACCACTACACTGGCACATGGAGGCGTGTGACCCATAGTAGCACGGTTCATTGTCTTCATTTCATATCTACAACAGGAGCAGTGAGAAGACGTCCAAGGCCTCCAATGTGCTTGTTGCAGCAGGTCATTGGGTGGCTCGTTCCAGGTCTCTTGGAGAACAACATTGAGAACAACATTGTTATGTGTAATGACTGGTGTCTACGGGGTACAGACACAAAGCAGCAACATAAACGACCCTCACCAATTCTGTGTGTGTCAGGAATGCTGTTCCTCAAAATGAGTGATAATCGTGATAGCATTATCTAGCATACATGTACAGTGTGCCCGGTGTGTGGGCGGGAAATAGTCATCAACTAGAAGGGTGCATCAGCAGAGCAGGCATGGCTAGCCAGCGTTAGCATTGTTTACTATGCATTTTAAAAGATTTTTAACACATACTAGCAATAGGTCTTACACAATGACACCCCAAACCATACTATAAACTGTGCCCCTGTCGCATGCAATCTTGCCGGTAATACATTTGGCAATGTATCATAAAAAAATAGTCTTATTGGGATCTTGGTCTTTTCCCTGAAGTAAGACTGCCATGGCGATAGATAGATCACAGAAATGCAGAGGCCAATATGCAAAGGATGTCAGGACTCACCAATACCTCTGTGTGCTTCATAGGAAGGTTGTTAAGAAGCTGTTCTTCAACTAGCCTCGTCGAGGGTCTAAATATACCCTCCAACAGGATGATTGGGCCAAAGGCCAGAAAATGCACATGCACCCAGGCTCAGGAGCTGTAAAGAAACGCAGGGAAAGGATTACTATGTGAATAGAGACAGAACCCAATATCCATACCTGTTGTATGGTTGGAGAAAAAACTAAAAGGAGGAGGATACAAAGGTCAACCGAGGAAGGAGTAAAACTGGCCCTAAGCAAAAAAATGTGGGAGAGCTAGCGGAGGAGCTATCCCAGGCGGCACACCTAAATGAATGAAGGCGAAGAAGGAAAGGAAAAGGTCCAAAGCAGGTCCAGAACCAGTTCTGATGAACCAATCCACAGATTCCCAAAGGAACCAGCTGTCCACAACAGAAGCACAATCCAAAGAATAGTCAGAAAGGAAGTCCAAGGTCGAATAGCTAAGTAATCCAAAAAGCCAAAGTAGACAAAGCCAAATCACAATCCACAAGGGTCAAAGCCAGGAGAAAAGGAGGGTCGCACGTATCAGGAAAGCAATCAAGGTGTAGTGCCACGGCAGGAAGAAACACAGCTGTGAGGCATGGGGTCAGGTCTTAGCTGTTTTATAAGGTTCAACATGGCACTATGTCCCATTGCGTTTCCAGGAGGCGACGAGTCCGATGATGGAGCATACGCGATGACGCAGGCGGGGACGCTTCATGCACTGGGCTGGTGACCCCGAGAAGCGTGGTTTCCTACGCGCCTGTTGATGAGCCAGTCACCAGAGCAACATCCAGTTGTCTTGTGCTGCTCACCGCATGACAGAGGCAAAACGCACTAGACCTTTAAATCATAAGTGGACCCGATACGAGCTTTCAGCAGCCTGGCTATAGAGATGAAAAAGCAAACAATAAAGTGGCAAGAATGAACAGAACCAGGCTGCAGCCCTGTCTGCTCAGGGCCATGGTTTGAGGACAGGAATGTCCTCAAAGGATGTGTCAGCAACCAACCATGCAGGCGAGGACAGTTAGACGTCCATCCTGTCTCGATCTTCCTTTGTACTCTCTGGCAAGTTGGAAGAAGGACACAGACTCTGTGAGGACATTGTGAATTCTTATTTATTAAAACAACATTGAAAGGCCTAACCCTCCCTAATCTTTGGGGGATGCCTACCTACTTTACTAAGGTGCCCATGTGTCAGTCATGAATGTCCAAAGAAACAAGTCTGCTGTCCAAAACTTCCCTCACTAACCCTACCACTAAGGGAAACTAACAAAGCAGGATAATGACTCCCTTCTCCTGGGGTACTCCTAGTACCAGTCTGTAATATATTATCAGTAAATAGTCTTTTGTGACTTCTCTTATCAACCTCTTAAATTCCACAAGGGGTATTCTGAAGGTTCCCTCTTTGCTTTGGATTCCCTTTGGCTCTCCTTCCAACTTAATGTTTGATATCTGACTTCCGTCTGTAAATTCAAGATTGTATCCTTTTTTCTCTTTATCACTATAATGTTCTTGTACAGGATGACACTTTGGGCCTGATTCACAGATCGTTTTTCAATGGGATTGCACTATTATAAAATGCTTCTGTGAATAAGGCCCTTTATCTTTCCCCTTTCCTAGAGTATTCCTTGGCATTGATTCTCTTTCTTAATGCCTAACCTCTCTTTGTACTTTTCTCTTCGTATCTATTTGGTTTACAAGTTAACTGTCTGTTACTTCTTTCACCATGACCAGTTAACTGTGCCTGACCAGGCCTCTGTTTTACTCCACAATCTTAGCATCGTCTCAGGTTTCAAAGTTGCCTCTATTTCTTACTCTGAGCTGACACAACAGAGAGCAGGGCCTTGGAACATGCCTGCAAGAGACCCTCTGAGAGACTGCAGTGTCCACTTCCAAGATGAAGTACAACATACAGCTGCAACCCTCGGACGAGACAGACACGGAATACTTCCCTAGAATCATGATGAACGGGGCAGGGACTGATACAATCAGATGTACTAGTCATGAATCTCTCAGCGCACATCTTCACCGAGATTGAGACACGAGTGCTACAAAGGGGCCTTTGAATTGTACCCACCTCCCTACACGATCCATTCCAAACACGCATCAAGATTTCCCAACTCATGAGGAAAATTCTCTCGATGAGTCCCAACAAGACGCCACAGGCCTACATCCAAAATGTACCTTCCTTCCACCTGCTTCAAGTATTACCACTGAATCCATCACTTTTGAGAAAGCCTTGCTTAAGAAGCTGAGTGAACTAGAAGCAAAAGATGACAATTCTGTAATTTCTCTAGATCAGGCCCTGAAACAACTGAATAACAACAAAGTTTGAGAAACCTAAAGGTGTCTTACCCGCTAGTCACCGGAGATCTGTTATCCAGGTGGCCAGGACACGGCCATCGCTATTGGGTCCAGTTCCTGGGGGTGGACCAGTGCGGGAGGATAACCTGGATTGAGGGTCTTCAGGGAGTCTAAGTGGGGCACTGATGGGCAAGACGCCATACCGCCTTGCTTTATAATACCTTCTACCTTCCTACCCTTTCTAAGTATACTTAGAAGCTCTATCCCCCCCCTTTCCGATCGAAACACTTTTTTACACAGTGAAAGAAAACGGACTAACACCAGAGCCGTTTACCTGACTTGTCCAAACACGAGAGTCAGGCAATTGACAATAACTACACACACCTGACAACGCTTTCCCTTCACCACAGGGATAAAATGCAGAGCACGAGAGCACACTTTGAGAAAGGAAAAACGCACAAGAGGCAGCTATTTCAGGGCGGCAGTTCAAATGGAGAAGAAAGGCAGCGAGACCGGAAAGGACAACAAGGAGGGAAGTGCCCTTGCCCTTTCCAAGCCTATGAAGCCTCTGTGAAAGGAATCATAAAACGAAGAACTACAGCTGACGTGTGGTGTGATAGATGTCAACGGTGCACAGGACCCTCCCGCACTGATAACCGAGGCGGGGAGGAGCGCTTGCTCTTGTGGTACCGGTTTTGACTCCAGAGATAAGAAACGACAAGCAGGTCAGCACAGACGGTGAGTAGGACGGAGAACCGATAGTAAACCGGACGGTGTTGAGAGAAGGTTGCAAATGGCAACTTGTTATGAAGGAAGAACTTGTAGTACTACTGAACTTTTAAAACCCAGGGAAAGACCAGCTGCATAGTGGTCCAGCGCCACTTGGGCGTCCATTCGAAAGACTCTGGCTGGCCCCTTTTCTTGTGAATAATGTAGCAGCAAGAGGCCATAGGAAAGGCCGGCATACAGAGTTAAGGTGATCATACAAGGGTCAAGCTAAAATCCATTGTACAATCAAAGGTCCTTAACCCATTACCAAAGCTGTGACATTGTGAAACAGGCGTGTGCGCCCGGATGAGGGAAAACGATGTGTGAACAATAAATGTGGAAAGCCTGACTGGGGGCTTGAGAGAAAGCCTAACTGGGGGCTATAAAAAGCTAATGGAAGTGAATCCCTGCAACTGAGTGAACTGTGTTAAACTGGCAAATGTGAACCCGGCTGAGGGATGCTCATGAATGAGAGCAAAATGTAGCACCCCTTAAACATTGTGTCGACAAGCGTGAACCCGGCTGAGGGATGTCCACAATGAACGGTTGTTTAAAGTGACATTGGGACTCTTGAATGTAAGTTGCTGAGATCTTGAATGAAAGGCTGTAGTGAACCCGACTGAGGGAGGCCAATGTTGCAAAAGGATCAGAGCTTGGTTGAAGGGGATCCACGGGTGAAGGGAAATCACCCGACGGGAAGGTAACTGAAAGGAAATATTTGTTTGTTGTTTATAGTAGACCAGGCCCTCTGAGGCAAGAGACTTGGTGTATGAGAGACTTGGCCACAGAAGGCCCTGATCATTTGGAAACAAACTGTAAGCTCGTGCTGGAGAAGCCCAGGACTGTGCTGTGCTCCAGAGTCCCGCTTTGTCCCGTGCTAAAAAGGCGGGGAAGTGAGACTCCAGCTATACCATCCTGATTTATCATTTTGTGAACACTTATTTCTTTTCTTGTGATCATTATCCCACACTACTTTGTAAGGATTGGCAATAGGTTTTTTAGTATAAGCCCTTTTTATTTGACAAGACGCCACTAGGACTGCCTTATTATTATTTGATAGTCGTAGCTTGCTCCCATCTTAGATTTAGGTTTAGATTAGGCATTTTTCTCACCCATTTATACAGTTTAATAAACACCCTTGAACTGTGATCACTTGTGTCTATCTTGACTGTTGCTACCATGAGTTTCTTACAAAACCGATTACTGTCAAGCCAGCAGATAAAGGTGGTGCCATCGTCATCATGGATACCAATGCTTACGATGCCATGGTGACCCGATCATTAGATGTTGGAGAAAACTATCTCAGACTGGCCCGGGACCCCCACAAAGGCATTTACTGGTCTTATTGTGCCTATTGTGGAGGAAGCGTTATGCAAAGGACATATAAGTTCCAAGGAAGCTGCATTCCTTTGTCCCGTATATCCAAGGATTCCGGCCTTCTACGCTCTCCCTAAGGTCAATAAGGGGGTTTCACCCATCCCCGGATGTCCAATCGTGTCTGGTATGGGGTCTATCCTGGAACCATTATCGCAATTGGTCAATGCCTTTCTCCAATTTGAGGTCCCGAAAATGAGGTTGTATCTCAAAGACACCACTGCAGTGCTAGATGTATTAATAGACAAACACGTTGATGCCTCAAAACAGCTACTTGTTATGATGCATATTTAGTCCTTCTACACTCAGATTCCCCAAATGGAAACCTTAAGAGTGATGGAGAAGATATTACAAGACAAAGAACAACCAACAGAGGGCCCTGTAACGTTCATTGTGAAACTTGCGGAAACTGGCCCGCAATTAGAATTTCTTTAATTGCCTTGATCAATTTTATGAACAGGTATCACCGGAATTGCTTTGAAAGAGACACATTTGATGAAAAAGCCTTACTGCTTAAATACCTACAAAATCAGTAGTGAATTGTTGAAATTGCTCTATATACCAAGACATTGCATAGAATCTGCGGATTGTCCACATATTTGTATCAGGTCGACAATGTCTTGTTCTGTCTCTTCATAGATATGCGTCCCACCACCAGATCCTAGGTTTAGGGGTTGGTGTGATTCGGGACAGCTATAGGTGTGTGCTGTCTGTTTTTGGTGTGGTTTCTCCACCAGACTGCAGTGTCTTGGTACAGTGAGCAAGACTTGAATAAATGTTGTCTGTTATGTGTGAATGGTATGTAGGTTGTTCTGTCCCTCTGGATGAAAGCATTGCTGAGCCATTTGGGTTGCTGATGGACCACTGCGATGGGGAATAAAATGACTTGTTTTTCCTGAAACAGTCAATGACTACTTGTATACATGTGAAACCCATAAAGGGAGGTAGTTCCACAATAAAATCTGTGGGAAATGGAGTGCCGCGGATTTGGTGGAGGTTCAGTGGCATGCAGAAGACCTGGAGCCTCCTTATGAGTACTTTTGGCCTGTGCACACATACCAGACACGATACAACATAATCATGGACTTGAGTTGAGAAAGATGGCCAACTAAAATTGTGAAGTCAAGAGGTCCTTAGTAGCTTTAACGCCTCTGTGTCCAGCAATGAGAGAATCATGAAATGTACGTAGCAACTGCTTCCGCATTGCAGTCATTGGAATATACAGGTGGTGTTGATGGTACAACAAAGCATCTTTCTCGATTATGTTTTCATCCAGACTAAGGGAAATGTAAGCTGGATCAGCTAGGGTTCAAGTCTGAAGATGAGCAATGGAACACAAAAAATGAGTAGGGGAAGTACTGGAGACCAGTCAGATACTTGTTAGTTAGGAGGGTACATGGACCAGGACAAAGTATCTGCCCCTACATTCAGAGTTCCCGTAATGAAAGTAATGACAAACTCGTACTGAGTAAACAAAAAAAGCCTATCTGGCTTGTCTGCTGTTCTTACAGGTCATGGTGAGTAGATATTGTAGATTATAATGTTCTGTTCTTATTTCCACTGGGAATTGGGCCCCTTGTTTGTGATGCCTCCATTCTTCTAGGACCTCTTTGATTGTCAATTGCTCCTTCTCGATTGCGGAATAGTTGTGCTCACATGGTGTACGTTGACGTGAGTAGAATGCAATGGAATATTCAATCTTGGAGTTCTCCCCTCTTTACAGTAAAACTGACCCGATAGCAAAAGCTGAAGCGCCGGCTTCCACAATAAAGGGTAGTAAATTATTTGCATTTTGCAAAATAGGCACCCTTAGAAGGTCTGTTTCAATGATACAAAGGCATTTTCAGCATTTTCATCCCACCGGAAATCATTCTTAGTGCTTAACAGACACATCAAATCAGCTCAGATATTGGCAACGCCAGGTATAAACGGCCTGTAATAATTGACAAAGCCCATTAATTGTTGTAATCTTTTTAGATCAGTAGGACTTTTCCATTAATTGATTGCCTTCTGTTTTTTTGGGTCCATTTGTATACCTTCTTTATGGATCATGTAGCCAAGAAATTCAATTTGGTCTTGGTGAAAAGGCACTTCTCTTCCTTGGTGTATAGCTGGTTATCCGATAGACGGTGTAGGACCTCAGTGACATCCCTGACATGACCCTCCTTGGTCTGGGACTATATCAAGGTGTCCCCAGATGGGCCTAAACACTGTGCACCAACAAATCTGAGAATGGAGTCCATAAATCGTTGGAAAACAGCTGGTGCATTGCACAGGCCAAAAGGCATCACACGATTCTCAAAATTACCTGGTTGGGTTTTAACAGATGTTTTCCACTTATTTCCAGCCTTGATCTGTACAGGATGATATTCGCTTCTGAGGTCAAACTTAGTATAAACAGAGGCTGCGTGCAAGGACTTTATAATGTCCTTAATGAGAGGAGAGGATATTTAACTTTTTCAGTGATGTCACTCAACAAGCGAAAGTCCACACAACGCCACAGGTAGTAGCTCTTGCTTGGGAGTTTGAGGGAGCAATGCATCCTTATTCTAGGCATTCATTCAAGTATTTCTGTAGTTTGTGTTTTTCTGATACCGTCAATGAGTAGATTCTGCCATGTGGTATCAGACGGTTGAGCAATAAAGCGCGTACAGATGATGAAGCAGAAGAGAGATTTCTTTGGGTTCCCTGAATACATGCTGATACTGTATGTACTCCCATGGTACGTTGAACAGTTGTTGATCAGCTGGAGCAACGAATGTTGATTATGAGTCGATAAGGAAGCGTTTACTTCTGATTCTTGGCCGCAGTGCATGGTGCAAAAATCGGAACTAAATACCATAGAGCGGCTAATCCAATTTATGTGAGGATTATGTCATATCAACGAAGGAGGACCCAAGAACACTGGAAAAGAAGGCATTTGTATAACGTCAAAAGGCAATGATTTGCAGTGTTTGTTGATAGATATTTATAGAGGTATAGTAAATTAGGTTATGGGTCCAAATACCAGTGGTGTACCATCATTGGCAATGTCCCTGAAGAGGCTCATGATGATGTAAGGGAATACTTTGTTTCTTGGCAACCTCCATGTCAATATACTTTCCAGAAGTCCCACAATCTACGAGGACCATCGAAGAAAGAACGGTCTTCCTCTGAGGCCACTTAAGAGGGACCTGTAGCACAAACGACAGCTGGCGGTATGAGTATCTTTTTTCGTCTGGAAGGGTTGAACATGAGGTTGGGCCTGTGGTTTCCTTCCACTGCAGCAAGCCCTTTAGTTTCCCGCCGGTCCTAGTGGTATCTGAGGACAAAAGGGCAGTTATTACCACAATATAGGCACAAGTGATTGGTTCGACATCTCTTCTTCTCGGCTTCGATTAATGGTCCACGGATGGCTTGCAGATGCATAGGCTCAGGGGAAACTCTCTCCAGTGCTGGTTGGTGCTAGAGGACATCCTGGTGGACATAAGAAGCGATATCTCTCATGGCGGCATCTTCCTCAATGCCATTCCAAAATCCTATGTTCAATTCGTGTGATCTGGTCAATCAGTCCTTGTAAAACTTCGGGTTCAGGAATGCTCTCCAACTCATCTTTGATGTCCTCTCTCAGTCCCCTTCGAAAGATGGTGTGTTGGGCTATTTCTGGCAACATCAAATCCGCAGCTAATTGTCGGAACTTACTGATGTATGAATTCAGATCCATGTTTCCTTGTCTTAAATCAAGAGTTGACTCTGCCGAGTTGCGGTCTGATTGGATGATTTGAGCACAATGTTCCACTGTAGGACTTTGGGCAGAGAAATGGGGCACAGCCCAAGTCAAAGCATTCACGGTTAGATTACTGATAATGTATCCGATCTTCACTTTGTCCTGTAGAAAATATGTTGGACAGAGCAAAAACTGAATTGTGCAATGGTTTCAGAATTTGATTAGTTTTTCTCGCCATCGAATTTCATAGGATTAGTGGGTCCAGGTAGTGTTTCTGTCAAAGTAGCAACACCATTGTGCTATATGGCTTCTTTTAGGGTTGCATTCACCTCCAACCGTAAGGCCAGTAAATCGTTTGGCACCTCTGGGGCTGATGGGCATCTTAATATGTTGAGAAGCTCACCTCGCTTACGATGCATACCTGTATTGTTTCGGATCTCCATAATGTCCTCTTGATGGCAGTATGGTAGTGTGATACAGAAGTGCTCGCCCACAATGGTTGGGGTGCAAGGCAACACCACTCCGAAGGGGAGGCAGTCTCCCTGTACCACAGAGTTTTTGATGCCCCTCTATTTACATGGTACAACGACAGTGCAAGCACTGAAGAGGGCTACCTGATGTTCCGGTCTGCTTGATAGCAGGAGTAGTAGCAGGATCCAAGGTAGATGATATGAAGGGAAACTGATCCAAGGACAATCGGCTACTGTGAGCATTAGAAGAAAGAACCAAGGTGGAGAGGTCCCCAGAGAGACATGGCAAGTAGCCAAAAAAAGGCCAGAAGAAAGGAGGGGAATAAGGAATGCCCAGTAAAACAGAGGCAGGTACTGGGATGAGGAAGAACACAGGGGGGTGGAATGATGATCAGCAAAGGAAAACCACTGGCGAATTGAGGGCAAGGAACAGGCAGCACATACCATACAGGTCAGAGAACAAGGCTCTAGGTACAAGGTTGAGGAAGGCAAAAGGACAGAGCAGAGTGACCAACTCGACCAGGGGGGTTAAGATGCTCCGAACTGTAAGGTTCGTCTGCTTTTATAACAGACGAACGTGGAAGACACAGATGTCGGCTTCCAGTGTGTGTTCCCTGTTGCTAGGGGAATGCAGAGGGCCTGCGAACCCGTGAATGCACAGAGGGCAAGTGCCGGTCCTTTCCTGACTGTTCCTTGAAACACTTGTGTATATAGGCGCGTTACAAATGTCATATCATATCAAAGGAGTCTAAACATGGCGTTCAGCCGCCACAGCGGGCGCAGAGTAGTGCGTCCACACCGTATGGAGGCCCAGGGACGCAGAATTAGACATTGCCAGGTAAGCAAACACTTGTGTAAGCACAATGCATGTGTCGGGGTGACACCTTTACAGTAGCTGCATAACTTGGTTTCAATTGTGGTTTGTGCAACAAACAAAAAATATTGAGCAAATTGTGTACCAGAGGAGAATATTAGCATATTTGTCTTTATATGTAGTACATGGTTTTACATCTGTGCAAGAGTTCTTTTGGTAGCTTGGGCTCTTTTAAATCCACGACTCGTGGCAGTGATACGAGTAATTATGGTTTATGTATGAATGCTAAAATCTTGACAGTCCACCTTTTCTACACAGCTAACATTACACTATTCGACAACACAGTTGATAAACAATTATAACAAGTTTGTATCACCCTTTGTTAAGCTGCTTTCCCTGGATGGTGCTGTGGTTGAGATATTACTCCTCGGCCTCAAATAGGTCAAGCACGCAAATGAAACTTGAAAATTCCACCATCCGATAGGTTCAGAGGGCACTTGACAGTGGTTCCTGGACTAAATCAGATATCAAGGTTTGGTATTTTAGTGCCCTGTAATCCCTATAGCACAAAGTAGTCCATTCTGCATTAGTGCAGGTCTAAAGTCTTACACTGCTACTGCTGAAAGCATTACTGTGCCATTATTTGTGATGGCTCATGAAACACATTGCTGAGAAAGCGGTACCGCTTGCTTTTTTGGCTTATATAGGTTCAAGCTTTTAGGTACCTTGAAACCCCTCAAATGGGCTTCAAGTACTTGCAATTCTAGAATGTAAAAACCAGACTCAGGTTTATAAGGGAGTATATGAGGAAGCTAAAAATAGCATCAACCCTCCAGCACAGTCTAGCTTCCTCTTATATATAAATCCCTACAGACCTCATGTACTATGACAAAGTCCCCTATCTAACCTTGAGGACTGACAATGGGGTGGTCCAAGGGGCTGTGTGCCGCCCCAAGCTAGTGGATGCTGGACCTGAACGAGGTATACAGGGGATCCCAAGACCAGCTTGACTGTGTCAAAATGACTAAGGATGAGGCATTCACAGAAGCACCACCACACATATAACATCATGACAATCAAGGTAAGGAGGGTGGGGAGTGCGGGGGGGAGCAGCGTCAGCTACAAATCTCTTGAGGATGCCACTAACTGTAGTATTGGTATTTCCAGAGGGCCTTTCCTGGCCCCTAGCCAGACCCAAACACCCAGCATAGGAATTGATACTTCACCCTTCAAAAGAAACATGAATTGCAGCATGGAGGGCTTACGGAGGAGTGGGGAAATACATGTTTCCTCCGCACTGCTGCTGGGAGAAACAATCAGGAGACTAAACCAGACCAGCACAGTCCAGGGGTATCACAAGGACACAAAGTTGTACTTCATTAACAAAGAAATTAAATGAACGCATGAAAGATTAAAAAATGCTCTCCCATTGCCGCTAGCATCAGGGGAACTAAAAGTTGCAGTTCCCATGAGACAAACGCTTCAGATTATAAATATGGGCACTGTTTGGTAAGAAGAGGAAGCTGTTTTATATTCGAACACTGGAAAAGCAGAGTGACCAAATTCAAAGGCCAATTTCAGCAAGGGTTTATAATCTCTACATGGTCTTTCCCCTCCGTCCATCTCTTTCTACACCCCGCTCTGCTAACAATCTCTTGTTTTATTTCTGTCCCTAGCCCTCCGTGTGTCTCCTCCAGTTTCCGTTCTTTCTCTCTTCTAGCTCCTAAATATTGGAACTCTCTCCCTCTCTCACTTTTCCTTCCCTCTTTTTAAGGCTCACTTTCTTCCTTCTCGTTAATCTTCATTTACCCTGTTTTACCACATTATATTTTACCGTCATTGTTGTTTGTACAGCATTTAGGCGTTATGTGCTAAATAAATCAAAATAAAATATGGAAATACAAAACTACAAAGGGGATTGGGATCTCAAACATGGTTAAGACAGTTGTAGAATCCGAGATGGCGGTCAGCCTTAATGTAAGTTTAGGTCAGCCTTCTTTCAGCTCACCTAACCTCACACACAAGGCTCAGTCAGACAACAGGCCTGCCTACACTACACAGGTACATCCAGTGTCATAAAGCACCACCCAATGGGAAGAGAATTATAACTGTTTGTTTTATAACAGGCTTAATACCAAAGAGATTTCTAAGCGCGGACCCGGGTTTCAAAACCTGTGTTGCTCTGTGTCGTCTTGCTTCCAAGCCAAGCATGTTGTCACTGAGCTATACTACTGATGCCAACTACAGAAACCAAACTATAAGTCACTGTTCTCAGCCAGAAGGCATAGGCTATTTGAGAAGAAGCTGGAGAAAGGTGTTTGGAGGAGATTGGCGAGCAAAAGTCTTTTGGGAGGAGATTGTTGGAGGCCAGTGGAGGAGGTCCTAGTGGAGGAGGAAAGTTACCATTGGAGGGAGCTATTTTGAGGAGGTGGGGGGGCACCCTCTGAAGAGAGTTACACTGGGGACGTTGGAGAGCAAACCATTCCCCTCTTGGTAGGAAGCTATCGGTGGGGATAAAGCTGCCAGACCTAAGGAGGAGAGAGGATAACGGTCACCCTACCTAGCCAGCAAGATCAGGTCAGTCCAGGGCAGACTTTAGCAGAAGGAGGAACAAGTTGGGACATTATCAACAGGGTCAAGGAAGCTATTGCTATGTCTGGGGGTATGGAGGAGGGCAACATCCCAGTCTGCAGGACCCTAGAAAAGGGTGGTAGTCAGGAAATGGAAATCCCCCCCAAACCCATGGCTAAAACCCTGGAAGAGCAAACCATTGTTGGAAAGATCAACTGGTGTCTGCAACTACTTTAGGGGAACCTAAGACTTTTCCAGGCTGACTGCCTTTTGGTTTTGGAGGGCCCTGGCTATGGCCGCAGTGGAAGAGGGTTCGGCGTGGCCAATCTATTGGACACTGGAGTAGGAAAGGGATAAGCCCAAAGCAAGGATTTTGTAAAATATACGTTTGCTGACATTTTGCCATTGAAGAAACCAAATTAAATTTTTTCAAAACAAACTGTTTTCTTGAACTACATCCTCATGCCAGTCTCTTTGTGCTTCCCACTCATGCTGGCCATGACACTAACGGAGCGCAATGTTGGGGAACATTCCTTGCTTTAAGGTACCAGGCCTTTTTTAACAGATTAAACCTGTTACAGGCATTTGTGGAAAACATTTGAGTTGTCCATGGGGCTTGCAGACCTGGCATTTCCCCAAAATCATCACAGTAGGGCCCTTAATCTGCACCTGTTTAGGAGTAGCATGCAACACGTGTTATTGTTTGTACACAACACTGAGATAATTCTGCACATTTTGAATAAAAAAACGCAACTATTGGCATGCAGATATAATTGTATTTAAATGTATACAAATTGGCTCTTTCTGTACAAAGCAGCGTATCCTAATGTTGAAAATGTTGCTCTCACTTTCAGAAATATGCCGAGCGTCAAGCAACTCCCCCAGAGATACGGGATGGTATGGAGCTTGTGCCTCAGCCAGACGACAGCAACTCCATCTGCGATTGCAAGAAGAAAACTAACCTGAAAGAGGAACTTTAGCTATTGATCTGGGAGACGTTAACGTCTCTGCCAAAAACTCGGAATAGTAGAACATCTGTGAAACGGAACTAGGATGCGGCATAGAGAACAGGAAGATGCCGAATCCATGAAGTGCAGGGATTGGCAAACCTTTTCTGCTCGGCAAACCATGGTCGTGGTCTGCTTGAAGAAAGATTGAATGCAACATACAAATGCATTATATCCTGCTCGAAAGGACAGAGTGCTTTACTTGGTACTTTACAAAGATTTGATTGGACACTCCACTGACAGTGTCTGGGCCACACTTTCAGAAATCCTGATTCATTGCATCCAATTGTGTCTTAAGAATTGTGCTTTTGTTTTGCAAATCATGGCAATCTTGAGAATTCATGCACCTGTGTGCCTTGTATTCCCAACATGTGAGAACCCTGCACCCATGGCGTAGCTTGTGGTAGTGCTAAAAGCTATGCTTTGGAAGACAGAACAGGGGAAATGACAGGTCCCTTGTGTTCTCTAAATACCTCAACACCTAGTTCCATCAGCAATGAGGACTGATGCCGGTCTCATTTGTTTAAATGAAGGCTAGTTTCAGCCTCAAATTCAGGCTTATGAACAGCAAAGCCTGTTGGGCCTTACGCAGGGCAGATGTTTTAGCTATGTTTATTGTTCCTCCTATAAGAACGTTGTGCTGGTGGATTAAAAGATACCTCTTGCAATGTGTGCAAAAGAGGTTCATCACTTTATTTTTAATGGTGTAGACCCAAACAAGGTACAAAAGACATGATAGCAGGAGTTATACTAAAGCCATTGTGGGCAAGCAGTACCGCTACTGTTAGCTCTGCAGGGGTGGAAATCCTCACTCTAAGTTGTCAGACCATTTCTGTGTTACAGGATGAGGTAGTCACTCCTTGCTTGCACTGGGAGAGAGGTACCACGAAAAACAGATTAAGGATGGCAACCCTTCCAGAACATGATGCCTTAGGAAACAATCTCCAAACACAATTATCCCTTAAGAAGAATGATGCAGCAAACATTACAAGCCACTCCCCCTCACTGGTCAGCTCCATGAGTGTCCTTATAGCGCCTTACTTCTCGCAGTATTGAATTTGGGAAACATCACATTTTTATTTTATTTTTCGCGCTTAATACCAGCGAGTGGTTTCTAAGCGCGGGATCGGGATTAAACCTGTGTTGCGCCGCGTTGTCTTGCTTCCAAGACAAACGCGTTGCCCCTGAGCTATCCTTCCTCCCCACTTCACGCCTCGTCTATTACTACATATGTGGCTCCTACAATGAAATCTTGCAAAATGGGGCCTTCTCAAGGTGGTTTTAGATCCAGACGAGTTGTGAGAGAGTCAACAATTGCCCCAAGTCCATCAATATACCTTCTTCAATCCCTACCTTTTTTCCCTTACGTGGCACTTCCAGTTTGGCTAAGCCCCATCTCTTCACATCTGTCACCAATTGCGGGATAAGCGGGCCCCTGGAACACTTCCACGATATTGCAATCCTTCATGCCCCCCAATATCAATAGGAAGTGGGCAATTTTTCTCCTATGTTTCTCCCTGTTGGTGCCTGGGAATTTTCCCAGCAGGCACATGTATCGGACACATTCGTAGGACCTATGAAGCAAGGCATTTGTTTTGTCAATTACTTCCTTCCAATAGCATTGAATCACCCTACACTTCCAAACATGCCAAAATGGTGCAGAGTCTTGACTACACCTGGGGCACTTTTGTGCTATCTACGGGGCAATGAAATGCATCCTAGCTTAGGTCAAATATACCCTGCGGAGAAAATTAAACTGAATCAATTTAAACCTGGCATTCCTGGACACCTTTTTAATATGTTTGCATATCGCGAGCCATTCCAGACAGACATTATATAGCCTAAATCATTTTCCCACTTCCCCTTTATCGCGAGAACTGGTGTGGGCTGCATTTTAATAATACCTTGTAAATCTGTGAGAGCATGCCTCTCCCGTCGCCTGTTGAAACTCCTGCAGCATTGGGGTGCTCTCCGGCTCCTCCGGGATGGCGTTCCAAAGTACAGCCATTCTCCCAACATCCTGGCATAGTTTAGAAAACGTCCACGCGGCATAATACACTACTCTCCCCATTACACAGAGGTACGCGAAGAGCCTTCCCTGAAAAAATCCCCCAACGATCTACAATTTTTAGACTGCATTTTTGAAAAGCCCTTATCCCTAAATATTCCAATTAGTTCCTTATCAAATCCATTAGGTAACTCTAGGTGATAAAATCCTTTTATACGGAACATGGTCAGAAGTCTCTTGCATGCCATTTGCACTATACGTACCATCCACTGGTTACACCATCTTCTGGAGTGATAGGCCTACCTCCAGAGGAGGCGGTATTGCCCTGATAGCTAGAGACTCCCTCCCTTTCCGACAGTTCAACACCTCCATCGATGACAACATACACCTATTATCTCTCACGTGCACATCACCTTCCACCTCATCTACCGCCCTCACAAAACTTTGAGGAAAACCTCCTCCACATCCTGCAGGATAACATTAAAGCCTCCTCTAAAATGATCCTATTAGGAGACCTGAATTTGGGCCTTCACGACCCCAAAGACACTCAGGCCACCTTGCTGGCTAACGCCCTTGAAACCCTAGGCTTCAGCCAATGTATCACCAACCCCATCCACGTGAAGGGTTGCATATTAGACTGGATTGCCGACCACAACTGTGAGATTTCAACCAGTGCCAACACCACCACATAATCAACTCCTCCAGCCCACAGCCCGCAAAACCTAAACCTGTGCCGATTCCTTTACCACCAGCAGTCACACGCACTTCTCGGAAGCTCACCAAAGAAAACATTATGCCCCTGCTGGACACCCCAGGCCTTAAGACCCCATTCACCACCGACCCCAAATCATTAGTAGACATATACACCTCAGCACTATCAAAAGCAGTGAACACCCTTGACCCCTAGTTCCTCGTAAAGCCAAAGCTGTTAGACAATCCAACTCATGGTTCACCCCTGACCTTCTAGAACTATGCAATAAGAAACGGCAGGCACAACTAACCTGGCAAAAGAATCCCTCTGACACCCTGAAAGACGACTTCACCGAAATCTCCAAACTCTATAAACCTGCGATAAGTACTGCAAAATCCAACTCTTTCAATGCCAGAATTGGCAATGCCAAATCAGACTCTAGAGAGATTTTTACCATCTTTAGGGAACTGGAATCTGCAGCCTCACCCCCTCTACCCTCACCAAAGATTAAACCTGGTGCTCGAAAATCCAAATGACATTGTTAAATAAAATTGACACCCTGAACAAGAAAATTCTTCATCACCAAGCACAAGGACCCCAAAGCCCTAGGCATCATCATCGCACCCCCGCTCCAACTCCTCCACCCTACCCCCCCCCCGTTTCTCTTCGGAGACCTATCAGAAACAGAAGCCTGGGCCCTCCCTCTCCTAAAGAAAACATTGTTAGACCCTGCTATTGCCTCTAACTACAGGCCAATCACAACCATCCCCTTCCTATTAGAAATCCTCAATCGAGCAGCCTACCTGCAGGTTCAGCAGTTCCTTGAGGCAAACCAAATCCTAGGAATGCAGCAATCTGGTTTCTGCCCGAGCACGGCACCAAATCTGCCCTGATCGACCTAAGAAAATCAGCTAGACGAGATCAGGGTTTAGGGAAAGTCAGCACTTCTCCTCCTCCTAGCTTTATCTGCCGCATTTGACCTGGTCGACCACCAAATCCTTTGCCTCCACCTTACCACCTCTGCCAACTTCTCCACAACGGTCACTGCGTGGATTGCATCCTTCCTGGAAGGAAGAAACATGAGGGTATTCTCCGAGAACGCCAATGCCTCACCGTCCCCCATCCCATGTAGGGTACCGCAAGGGTCATGTATTTCCCTGACTCTATACAACATCTTCACCAGGCCCCTCTTCAAGATTCTGGACTCACTCGGCATGGTATACAGTGTTTATAACTAAATAAAAATAACAACAAGCTTTTTCAGTGAAACCTAAATAAGGAAAAAAAATTAATAATTGAATTATTTTGTAAAGGTATATTTGGGCGGGTGGGGTAAGGGATTATAAAGGGTGGGGGGGGAGCTTGGGGGTGGACCCAAATTAAAAAGAGAAAAAAAAGAATCATCATTTATTCTTTATTTTTATTTCACTGAACAGGTTTTCGTTATTTGTGTTGTCGTTATAAAGACATGGAACCACTCGGCATAGCCTACACCAACTATGCTGATAACATCAAAATCCTGATCCCAATAACAGGTAATTATGCAGATGACAACACCCTCAACAACATCTACTCCACAATACAGGCCTGGATGGCAGCTAACCACCTGTGCCTTAACAGCGAGAAAACTGAAATCTTACTTGTCGGACCTCCAAGAGCCCTAAAAAATCTCAACAATCAATACACTGCCTTCCAGATCAACAACTGCTCTAGCCCCGTCTCAGCTTCTGTAAAACCCTAGGGGTATACCTTGACGCCTGACTCACCATGCCCCGACAAGTAAGTGCCATTGCCTCATCAGCAGCCTACGCCACCAAGGTCCTAAATGGGGCCAGACCCTTCCTCTCTAAAAATAGTTGCCCGAGCAATCATTGGATCAAGGATTGATTACTACAATGTCCTATTTGTGGGCGCTTCTTCTGGTTACATCCACAAAAAGTCATCCAAAAGGACGCCCTGTGAGCAGCCCTTAACATCCAAAAAAGAGATCATATCTCCAAAGCAAGAAGAGAAGCACATTGGCTACCCATCCACAAGCATATTGCATTCAAAACCCTGTCCATCGCCCATAAGTGCCTGTCCAACAAAGCCCCGCATACCTCTCTAAGAGTTGACAAAGCTTATTCTTTAAGACCCACTAGGAAACCCAACACTGACTGCCTAATCTGATCCAGAATAAAAAGATCCAAAGTCAGCGGCTTAAGATTCCCCTACCTAGCAGCCAAACAATGGAATTCCCACCGCCGCCCTCATTGAGGGCTGAAAAATCATATTGGGTGTTCCGTAAAGCGTTCAAAACACAGCTCTTCTCCTAATCTGTAACACCACCAGTGCCTGCTTTCTTTGACCCAATTGTACTTTATTGCAAATCCTGATCTTCTTACCCTAATGTATTGTATGACAAAGCCACTGTAATAACATGTACCTGTAAGAGCGCATCAATACCTCTGGGTTGTATGCACGCTCTACAAATGAAATAAAATAAATATATATTGTAATTGGGCGGCAATAAAAGATAAATTGTAATCCGGAAGGGAGAGAACATCTTCCAGAGATGGTCTTCGTAGCCTTGATAGAGGCGCCACCATCCTCCTGTCACCACCCCAGAGCAATTCAGTCATTTTAATGTCCAGCATCTGAAAGAATACCTTTATTATCATCTATGGGATATTGTTAAAAAAATACAGCAGCCTAGGGAGGACTACCAAATGATATAGCGCTATTTTACCCATTAAAGAGCGAGGTAGTTTCTGCTAAAGGTTATTGCATCTCCAATTTCTGTTAGTGTCCTACCTGTATTGTACACAAATGTATCTTCAATCTCGTAAAAAATCTGGACTGATATTTGAACGATTCACGCTCTCATTGCACCCGACAATCCAGAAATGTGTGCTGTGGCCTCTGTCTCATACCAGCTAGGGGAAAAAGGTATGGATTAATTAGTGTGCCAAAATTATCCAGTACCTCTAATATAATTGGAATATTCTTTTTTTTATTAACGTGGCATACAGCTGAACAAATGTCAGCTTTTTAACACAACATATAAGAATTGAGGCATGCTAAAAAAAAAGAAAAATGAATCTTTCAGCACCACAAATTACATCATAACCATGAGCATAGGCGCAGCAATTCCCACCGACCTCCACCTCTGCCCCACTCATTCCCTCCCCCCACACCCGGTCGTTTCTAGCCTCCTAGCCCTTTCAAGAGCACTGCTATTTTCCTCCCCATAACTAAAGAATACAATGCAAGGCTCGTCGTTCCCATTCATCAGACATACCCATAACTCCCCCTCTCTCAGTCCATCACAGTTACCAGCAGATCTCGCAGCACTCTTTCTCATAACTCAGCTTTGCACTCCGTCAATAAGTGCTTCAACATTTTCAGCTCCTGATTTCCACAAAGGCGGCAGTTTTTTTCACTACGCAGGATGTTGGTCCATGACCCAGTTCTTCAAGTGTCTTAGCTGCATTTTTTTTTAGTTTTAGGTAATCCCAGGCCAGCTGGTTTCCCACAAACTGCTGGATATAAGCTGGTGCTCCCGGTCTGTTCGCAATATATTCAGCAAAATTAAGGCTGTTACTCCTAGTTTGCTTTAATGAAGCTCTTGGTGAAAGGCAACAACCTTAGATCTTATTTCCTGCTTACAGCGCAAATGGCTACATGTTAACGGGGCCTCTGGAAATCCAGAGTGCCAACAAAAAAGGGATTCAGAGAAGATATTAATCAGGCTACTGTTCGTAATAAATGCACCTTCAATTCGAGCTGCCTCAAAGTTGGATTGATTGAGGCTTCCGATTGGGTCCTTAGCGAGTTTCCAATGCGTGTATGTCTTGGACACCTGTACTCGCGCCGTGCACGTAACCAGCCCTAACTCAGATAAACCATGTCAACCCGGGTACGGGCTGGAAGGCAAAACAGTTTCTTGAGAAAGATTTCCTCTAACCTGGCCAGGTCATTCATGTTTTTATTTGGCCAACACTCGGCCTCATACACAAGAATAGGAAGGGGTTTTGCATAGAACAGTTGTGCTAGTATGCCCAGCAAATAGCCTCCACCCTTGGATGCTAGTTTTTTTTAAGCGTCCTATGACTTGGGCACTCTTCAGCTTCAGGTCCTCCATATGTTTGTGACCGGATAATTGGTGGTCGAAGAGAATACCAAGGTATTTGTATTCTTCTACCACCTCCAGTTCTCTCCCCCCCAAGGCACCAGCTCATCTGCTTAGTTTTGTGAAAGCAGGGGCTAAAGACCATCACCTTTGTTTTACTAATATTGGTGGTTAGGGAATTCAATTCAGAATAAGACCTCAGGTGATCCACGGACGCCTGGAGGCCCGCTGAAGTAAGATCCATCAATACTATGTTGTCGGCATAGCCTAGCCACTGAATGGGAGTAATCGCTAGTTTTGGTGGAATCGAAGTCGGATTGGTCAGTGCTCTGCCCATGTCTGCAAGGTACAGGTTAAAAAGAAGTGGGGCAAGATTACATCCCTGCTTTAGCACCTGGTGGGTGGAAATCCATGTAGAAGTCCTCCCGGGTTTGGTACAACCTGACCTTAACTTGTTTGCTCTCATGCAGGGCAATGATCATGGAGAGAAAGCCAGTTGGAATATTCCAGTCCGACAGTTTCTGCTAAAGCCGGCAGCTGTTCATGGACTCGAAGGGTGCGCTGTAGTCAATTAAGGCCACACACACAGGCTCTTGAGTTACTACCGTGATCAACTTCATAAGATCAGTGGGCTCCTTTTTATATTGCCATTTTAGTCATTGGATAAATGGTAAGGCAGTAGCATTCCCGCCATTTACCAAGGTTTTAGTAAGGAAGTCAGTCCAGGCAGGTTCGGCAACACCAATGATGTCCCCAGGTGGCTCCTGGTGTGCACCCTCTACAGCCTTCCAGAACTTAGGGGGATCTTTTTCTAGAGCTAGGCCAAGAGGGCCAGCGTCCACATTCAAGGTGGTAGCGATGCTTTTATAACCAATTGAGGTAATTTCCCTTTTCTAAGTTGGATTGAAAGGCGTACGCTGGGCCATCCAAGGAAGATTTTGATGGGGCGGGCAGAGTGACCCACAAGGACCTTAATTTGCTAACCAAAAGTTGATCGAACAGGTGGCTATGAGTTAGAATTTCCCTTAAAGAAGATCTTAGTGATCACCTTTGCTACAATAGCTCTGTATTATTTGATGGCTTCCAGTGCAGAATCTGCCAATTTGTTGGTCGCAGTTGCTTTGCTATACTTAATGTAGGAGACTAAAGCAACCTGCATATTATGCACAGATTTCTCTAGGCGACAGTTGTTCCAAGAGATGCGACTCAACACACAGGGTCCCTGACATGATAGTTTTCGGGGGAGGGGTAACGAGACATTCAAGCTGATGATCAGGGACAGGTGATTGTTCTCGAGCCTATGCGTTATGGTCAGGTCATTGATAATAAGGGAAATTATGACCCACATGTGTGAGCTCGGGTGGAGAATCATGTGGCATAGTGCCATTGATCATCCTAAAGCCAGAAGAATATATCACACTCGCCCACTCCAGTCCCTGCCTGCAGTATTTGGTTAATCGGATGTCTGCCTTAGGTATTGGGGATGATTTATGTTCGTGACACTGATACCAGTTCCTTGGGGATCTTAGAATTGTAAGTCACCACAGATAATACATGGGGAGCTACCCAGGTGGGTGTCAAGCAATATTTCTACATCAGCTATTACAAGGCTGTGGTCTAGTCTATAAAGAGGGTCATAAACATTGATAACGATGAGGCCACTGATTTCTCTGTTATTTAGTGAATGACCAGACACTTTGCCCACCAAGATGTTCGGAGAGGTAGATTCTAGTTCTTCTAGAAGCAATGGTTTTTTAATGCCCAGGAGTAGCCCTCCCTTTGGCCGACCCTGATCGCCCTGTGATGCCTTTTTACAAAGAAACTGCCCTCCATCGACATAGACTAGATTTGTGAGCCATGTCTCCTGCAGGGACACCAGTAAGTATTGGTCGATGTGGTCCATCAAGCCCTCACCCTCGTAGAGGTGGGAGTTGCCCCTTGTGTTCCAACAAATCATCTGAGGTCACCCGCCCTGGGCTAGGAAGTCCCTTTCCCATGTTGGGCAACAAGGCTCGCTAGCCAGGATCAGTGTGCCTCTTCCCCCCCGCAGGGCAATATCAGACTCTGTGCGTGGTGACAAGCTAGGGTCACAGTTCTGATTGCAACTTGAGTGATGGGTGATTTCACCATGGAGTGAAAATTTGGGGTGGTTGCTCAAGTGTGTATCTATTGGATGGAATCTCTTTCCATGTTTGACATCAAGAGCAAGACATTGATAGCCCAGATGATTCAAATATTCAGCATGGTCTAGAATGTATAACAAAGTACTGTTGGAGAAATAAACTATTATCAATGTAGGCCTAAGGGCATTCTCACAAATATCCACGACTTTGATGTCATTGCTCTCAATATGTCTTAGTGGGATGGTGCTGAAAGGGGCCCCTAGGGGTCCCTCGCGTTATGGAAACAAGGCAAGTCACCACACCCAATAGATACGCCAGACACAAGGTTGTATTCCCAAAGCTAGGGTTTATTGCAAAGCAAATAGTCTCAGTTGGCCAACTCAGTCTCACGCCCCGCGATGTGTATCTCTAGACCTCGAGGGACGCAAGAGAGCGAATTACGTACATCAGTTGCATATATACAAAATGCATATCATACAATCAGCTGTGACATGTTTGACACCCCCCTTTATTGGGTTTCTTTGAACTCGGTTTTATGATGGACACTTTTGACGAATATGACACCTTCAAATATCTATTCTAGTAACAATATGCAACCTTGCAAGTGCAGAGACATCTTTTCTTCATTGAACAGAACACAGTGCTTCTGTTCTTGTAAGCAAGCTACATAAGGGGGAAGAGTCACATTCCAGACCTTGCTATCTATGAGGTGCTATTCGTGTCCTGGGAGCCGACACGCTCTACAGGGCTCGGAAAAGGGGGGCCGTAAGAAGAGCATAATTCAAGCCTTTAGCTGCTTTATTCTAACATATTCTACCATATAATGAGACTGGCTGGCAGCTGTGAAATGATTAAATGCTCTGCGGCTCTGCTTCAAGGCTACATTCGGGAGGGAGCCGGGCATTCCTCCCCGGAGCAGCCTACGTTGTGTTTCAATGAACTCTTATTAGCCTTGCGGCCCTGCGGCCTTATCCTTTCACGTTCAGACAACAATGTTAACAGTCAAACACTTTAAGTAGAAAATATGCTGCTCAGCAGTTTGAACAGAAAGCAATGAGCAATTGTTAGAAAACAAAATGGCGATCCTTGTTACATCAAAATGGCCGTTCATTGGTAAAACTCGGAAACCTGTATTTCTATCGTTTCGTACATGAGACGGTTGGCCTTCGGCCACCAAAATACGTTTGCCGTCAATCATGAGAGGTATCCATTTTTCTAGACTGACAAACCCTCCTTTGGCCATATGCCAAACGTCTCATTCATTTATTGTATCCGCCTCTGATGACAATAAGTCTGAAGCACTTATGTCTGAGTTTTGCATGCTACTATAAGCATCATCATCTTCATTAATATCTATAGCCATTAATTCTTTCACTGTTTTCATTTAATTTGTGTCTCTGTCACCCCGGCCATAAGTTTGTTTTCTTTTTGTTATCATATGCATACATCCCTTAGTACATCCCTCAGTTTCCTCAGTGCAAACTAATGGTAGGCAGTGTATGCAACAACAGCACGTTATGAATATCACAAACACCACTACTAATATCGCAATCAACTTCCATCCCCAAGAACGCAGTATCCCCCAAAACCAGGACTCTATTCTGCAGCCCCCTTCTCCAGTAGGGAGTTCGGAGCAAAGGACATGCATTTTCTTTATTGCTTCAAAAATCGTAGGGGAATAGTCATCTACGAATACGCAGCACGCTGATCCCACAATCTTGCAAATTCCGCCATGATCAACCAGGATTACATCGAGAGCCATTCTATTTTGCAGCGTCATTAACCTAATTCCTTTTTCTTCCAATGTCATGTTAAATAGTATATCTGCCGTTGTGTTTATGGTATCTTTTAGTATTTTGGACAGCTGCCTTATGTTGTAGGAGTTCACTATCTGGGACAAGAATGGAATGAATGATTTTGCTGCGTCCGTCGCTATCAAAACACCTTTTGGTTCTAGATCTGGATAGCCTGGCCATGCCTGCTGTTTCTAAGAGGAACACTCCTGGGAACAGTAGACCTAGGTAACATGTACCTCCCCAGTTTCTGGGCAACCAAGGATATGCTTTCTCTCCACATATAAAATAGACTGGCTCTCCCACATATACTGGTTCTATTTCCCATTTTAGTACCGCTGTATTCATGCATCCAGTAAATGTTCTACTAAATAGGAGCCTTTCTTCTTTAAACAAGGGACAGTTCTGGGATTATATTTCACCCTGTAAGAAGGGGGAATTGCATCTTTATTCCCATCGGTTCTTACACGAAACGTCATCGCAGATGTTTTAACTGGTGGGGACAATCTATCTTGTCTATTTTGTTGTGTTATTTTTCGCTTACTTTTTGGCGTAGGTTCTGAGATCATCACTTGTGCTTTGTGGAATATGGAACAACCCACAGGCCTCATAATTATTTCCTCAAACTCATTCATGTTTGTTCTGTCTAATTGACCCGTAATACTCTTGTTCCATTTCCCATAAAACTTTGCACTTAAAGATGCACTGCATGCAGAACTCAATGTTAATGGCTGTACATACCACCCTATTCCTTTCCCCGCATGCTGTGGTAAATGGGCGCATATCCACCAATTATTTTTCTTTAGAATTGCATGCGTCATATTCATGATGAGTAATCGCGTATTGTTCCCATACCCTTCTCTGTGTCTCTCTTCCATTGGGAACAAGGTAGAAGTAATCACCTGAATCAGGCTTTCAGTAGTGGATATATTAACTATTGGTAAAAACATTCCCACATACCATACCACAAAGGCTGTCATTATTGGTGCTACCTCACTCATGAAGCACATGATTATTGTCAAAGCCAGCATACAATTTTTTTTTACCATGCGTTTTCCCTAGGTTTACAGTCTTTATAATTAACTCATTCTCAGCAGTGGTGCAGGAGGAGGCTGAAACCGGTCCCAACATTTTTCTCACCGTCCTTCTTCTTTCTGACAAAGTTTGTCGTGGATATTTCTCTTCGTCGCACTTGTCTGGATGTCAATAAGTTCAAAGGAATTGTCAACAGTTTAGTCTGCCAGCCCTTTGCAGCCTGGTTTGCTTATTCGTTCTAGGCAAGATCACTTATTCTCTCTCATACTGCTCAGAGGACTTCTGAACATTTCTCTATTGCCTTTGTACCATGTGCGCCCAGCTTGTCCGCTCTGGTTCAGAACACATGTACTTTTTATGATCGCACCGAGGAGCCGCGAGTCTTGAATTGTCCGATTTGCACAATTCTCACGCTTCTCTCCTCTACACCTCTAGTTCCTTCTCCGTCCATGAGCGGAACCAGAGGTTAGCATAAACACCAAAGAACTGTGAATCACTCTGTCTTTTGAGGCCACAAATCATATTGCCTCACTCCTGGTATTGTGTGATCCGTGAACAGTGCCGGTGCACTTCCAGGTTCAGCGTCAGCCTGTGGCGCAATGACAGATGCTGGTGTGCGCCGTGACAGTGATGCGGATTCGGTCTTTGGCTCTGGCGCAATGGCAAGTGCTGGTGGGCGCCAAAGGGGTAAACGTTTAGTATCTGACATTATTTGCAATGCAGATTTCGTGTCGGCCAGCAGTGATGTAGGTTATGCTGGGCAGCGTTGGGGCACTCTTTGCCCTTCCCTCTTTTTGGCAATCTTTTCAGGCTTTGTTTCGAGTTTCACTTCCCGCTCGGACAGATTTAGCGGCAGTGAACTGACAGCAGTTTCTTTCGTTTCTGGGACCGCTGTCTCTTTCTGGTTGTCCGGATTGGGCAAGTCTTTCAGTGAAGATGGGATCTTTTTGGCATGGGCGGCATGGATCCACGACTTCCTCCCATCCACCCATATTGCCGTCTGCGTTGCCAGAAGCACTTGATAGGGGCTGTGCCACCTGGGTGCTAACGACGATTTTCTCTCAAAGTTCTTATCCATTACCCAGTCGCCTGGCTCCAGCGCGTGCCCCGGACCAGTATATCTTATGGGTAGAGCCTCCTGCACCTGCTGATGAATCAAACGCAATTTCTGCATTAAAAGGCCAAAATAAGTGCTAAGTACAGGATGTTCCACTTCACTCAGTCGCTTTGGCTGAGGTGCGCACCAAACATTCGCCGGCCTCCCCATCACAATCTCATACGTGGAGAGCCCAGTTCTAGCCTGTACAGGCGTACGCATGCACAATAGCGCTATCGGTAATGCATCCACCCAACTCAACTTGCTCCCTGCACATATCCTGCTAATTTTTGACTTGAGGATTCCGTTGTGCCTCTCAACAAGACCGGCCGAACTCGGATGTCTCGAACTATGAAATCTCTTATCAATCTGAAGACCTGCACATATCTGTAACACCACTGCGCCCACAAAATGTGGACCATTATCTGACCATATGACATGGGGCAAGCCAAAACGGGAAAAGTATTCTTTAAGCATTACTTTTGCCGTACTCATTGCTGTGCAGTCTTTTAAGGGATATGCCTCCACCCACTTGCTAATGCACAGATCACCACTAAGACATATTTCAAGTTTTGGCACCTCTCCATCTCTATGAAATCAAAATGAATGACCTCAAAAGGCATAGAGGGCGGGCCAAAACTGCCTATTGGAGTCACTGTTCCCTTTCTTACATTGTGTTGTAAACACGTGATACAGTTCTGCACCAACCTCTCTGCATTCTTCTTTATGTTTGCATTCTGCCATACCGTAGATAGGTGCTGTATTATTTTTTTCGCACAGATGTGAGTAGGGCTGTGAGCCATGGTGACCATTGGAGTCACATAAGAATTTGGCAACATCCAGTTTTTAGTTCCCTTGTCCACCCAACAACCCTCTAAATTTAACTCAGCAGAGCCCTCTGCCCACTCTTGTATCTCATCGGCCGTGGCTTCGGCCTGCATCTCTTTCACAGTGGCAATTTTCATCTTCTATCATACCGGGTACTTCCTCAGTCTGGACTGTCATTTTATTATTCAAATCAGTGGCAGTTTGTTTCGCAATTCTGTCTGCAAATGCATTTTCCTCTCCCACTTTGCATGTTACCTTTTTCTGTGCCTCGCATTTCACTATTGCTAGGCGCTTTGGAAACATGAGTGCAGACTGTAATCGTACAATCAAGGGCCACGTTGAATTCTGCCACCATGTGATGCCAAGAAACCCCTCTCAGCCCAGAGTCCACCAAAGTTATGAACCACCCCAAAAGCATACTGACTATCAGTATAGATATTCACATACAAATTTTCAGAAATCTCACAGGCTCTGGTCAATGCTATTATTTCTGCGGCTTGTGCTGAGTTGTAGGGAATTCTTTTGCTTTCTACAACGCTCTCTAGGGTAGTGAAAGCGTAAGCGTCTGTTGTCGTGCCATCAGGTAGTTTAAAACAAGAGCCGTCACAAAATAACTCTCCATCTGGCTCCTTTTGTGGGATGTCACTGAAATCAACTCTCCCCTTGGTTTCTTCCTCAGTGACCATTAAGCAATCATGAGGTGGTGATTCGTGGTCACCAATTTCTTTTATGGGCAGTGGCATTAATTCTACAGGATTCAAAGCGCTACACCTCATAATTTGGATATTGGGCGTGAACAAGATAATCTCATATCTTGTCAGTCTAGCGGAGGTGAGGTCCTATTTGTCTGTCTGTGTCCTATTTAATACGACATCTATGGCATGTGGCACCATCAGGATTAAGGTATGCCCCAATACCACCCCTTCTGTTTGTTTCACCAATGCAGCAGCCGCCGTGACAGATCGCAAACATCGTGGTAGTGCGCGCACTACAGGGTCCAGCGCAGAAGAAATATAGCCGCACAGCCTATTTCTTCCACCTTGTTCCTGTGTCAAAACAGCTAATGCACATCCTTCATTCTCGCATACAAATAATCTAAAAACTTTTTCATAATTCGGCGTGCCCAAAACTGGAGCAGAACATAATGCAGTTTTCAATTGATCAAACGCTCTCTGACATTCTTCATTCCACTGCAAAGGCATCACTGCATCCTTCTTAGTTAATAGCACCATTGGCTTCACAATTAACGCAAAATTACCGATCTACTGCCGGCAATAAGAAGCCATGCCTATTATGGCTCTGACTCCTTTCTGTGTCTTTGGAATAGGCATACAAGAAATACTTTCTATGCGTTCTGGCGTTAGCCTTCTCCCTTCTTTCGAAAGTAGGTAGCCCAAATAAGCTACCTCCTTTCGATTATATTGAAACTTCTTCAAACTAGCTTTATGGCCATGTGCCAGTACGTATGTCAGTAGTAATACGGTGCTCTTTTTACAAATCTCTTCGGTATCAGCAGCGATCAACAGATCTATATACTGCAATAGTACACACCCCACTGGTAATTCTAGCATGTCTAGCTGCTCTTTTAACGCTCTACTGTAAATACTCGGACTTTCCGTATAACCTTGTGGAATGCGCGTGAATGTAAATGATCGTCCCCCTAATGTGAACGCGAACAAATATCTACTGCCCTTGTCCACCGGAATGCTAAAGAAAGCATTTTTTAGATCAATTACGCTAAAGTATTCTGCTGAGGCAGGTATCATTGGCAATATTGTAGTGACGTCTGGGACCAAAGGAAATTGTGGATCTACTACTTTGTTTAGTGCGCGCAAATCAATTATGAAACAATATGGTACTTCATTGCCTCCTTTCTTAAACACTGGAAGAATCTAGCTGTTACATGTACTGCCGGTAATTTCTTCAATTACCCCTAATTTCACCAAATCTGAAACAATACTTTTCAATCCTTTCTCTCCGTTAGCCGAAATTTTATACTGGGGAATTCTTGGCAGTGTAACTCCTTCTTTCAAAATGATCCTCACTTGCTCTATCTTCAAGCATCCTACATCTTGTCATGCATCGCCCATATACAGGTTGGCACTTCTCTTAACTCTCCTGGCAAGGTTTCTGACATGAATTCTGACACAGGGGCATCTTGTGGCCATATCGTCCGAAACACCCCGTCTGACGTACAATGTATAGTCGCACCAAGCTTTTTCAACAAGTTCAATCCCAACAAGTTCTCCCCAAAATTTTCTGTTAGGAGAAAGGGACAATGTTCAGTGAATGGTCCTATAGTAACTGGGACTGGTTGGGACACTGGGTTTATGACTGGTGTACCTGCGAACCCTACGGAAACATTCTTTTGCCCTGACAGTGGTATATCCGGAATCAAGTGATGGTCTTTTGAACACTTTTGCGCTCCTGTATCTACAAGGAAGCGGTGCTCCTTATTCCCGACTCCCATTTCTACGTAGGGTCCTCTCTGGTTCACGGGAATAGACACTGGTTCCGACCCCTGCCCTGGGCTGTCCTTTTGGGGAAATAACACATCATCCGATGTGTAGTCACTACTATTACTGTAATACGTATTTGGCTGCGTATTGAAAATGTCCCCACTCTTTCCTCTATTTCCCCAACTCTGATTCCCATACTGGTGGTTTTGCTGACCCTGACTCTGGTTAGGAGCACTTTGGTTTTGGGCTTGGTTTTGATTACCTTCATTATTGTGGTGCTGCTGCATACTATTCCTATTTGGTCCATTCGTTCCTTGGTGCCCTCTGTGCTGTCTTCTCTGACCGGGTCCATTTCTATTCTGTAAATGTGGACATTGCGCTTGCCAGTGTCCTTCCTCCTTACAGTATGCACACTGATTTGGTCCCAATGGCCCCCCATGCATATTCAAATTACTCCTCCCTTGTGCGTTCCCTCTTCCTCTATTATGTCCTGTTACTTGCTGCAGTAACACCCTTGTTTTCAAAATGCATTCTTTGAAGTCTTCCCCCACCTGTTTTAATAACAATAATTCGTCCACCATCGTCTTTCGCCCCGGCGATGGTAACTGTTGCCATCGATTGTGTGGCCCTAGCACTTCTTTCCTATCCCTCCCGATATCCTTACCCCTGTACCCAGGTGCAGTAAACATTTCAGCATATTCATTATCCAATTCATTTTTTAAGCTCAAAAAGTCCATACACATATTCTTCATCTCTTTGTCTACAGCGTGCTAATGCTTTTAAGTCTAACAATCGCGGTGGTAATTTCCCAATTAACTGTTTCCACCTCTCCACCAAATATTCACCCATGCATTCCAACACTACCTGTCTTTCGTTGCTTCTTCGGAAGTCATACATTGAAGCCAATGCTGCCATCCCATCATTCCCTTCTATATACATTTCTGCCTGTTGCTGCAATTGCACCTTCCTTTCTTTGCTGATCGTACTGCGAGTTACCCTCATGCATCCACTTTGTTCAGTCCCGCCTCTCGCCCCGCGGTTTGAACTTCAACCCCTGGAGGAATGGACGGTACCAAGTCTGTATCTAAGGCAGCAGGTGCGGATGGGACAATGGGACCGGGGAGTGTCTGCTGTGGGCCTGATTGGCTAATAGGAAGTGTTACGTGTGCGGTCTGTGGCTGTGGGAGGGCTTGAGCTGCAGGAGGGGCTTGAGCAATAGTTACTGACATGTTTGGCCTCGCTTCTGATCTTGGGCCTTGTTTTGTATGGATCAATATGTTTTCCATCACTTCATCTGCTATGTTCAATTCTCGTTGTGGGTATATAGTTTCTATATTTAACTGGTCACGTCTACCTGACCTTCTTAGACACTCAGTCCACTCCTCCTCCTCCTTTTCTTCCGCTACTTCACCTTTTGATTTATGCCTGCGCGCATGCTTCACTCTACTTCTAAATCGGAGCATTGCTTCCCTTCTCCAGTCCTTAACAATATCAAATGCTGCGGGACGCGCTTTCTTTCTTATCAACACTCTTTCCAAATTATCTATTCTCGCTATCTCAAAACTACCATTTATCGGCCACTGATGGTCTTGTTGCTTTCTGGTTTGCCTATGCCAAGTCTCACAGAATATTATCGCTCCCACACCATACTTCACATACATCTCATACTCCGGCGTTCCCCCAGGTGGTGCAATTTGGCCATCTTCCAAAGATTGTCTACCACAGCGGAAAAACCCTGCTAGGGTGGAAAATACCCGAGGCATGTTTCAACCTTCCCCCTGGTTAATCAACCTTACATAGGGCGTTTGATTTTGAAAAGTCAACTCTCAACCAATATCAGGATTACTTTGAATCGGGGTATGACTCACCTGATAAATCAATTTGTCCTCCAGGACACCATTCGTCTGTATACTGACACAACCAATGACGTTGTGTCTGCGTTTCTTGGCTTCTGCCTTGTTTCGGGACCCTCACCTCCTTGTTCTCTATCCAGATACGTCGTTCAGGGATCAGATGTGTGCAGATCTGCAAAGGAATCTCTCATCACTTCTACAGGGCGCCCCGAACACCTCTTGATCCCGGCTCGATCGTCCCGTCCTCGTCGTTCTCCGCCTTTACTCAATTACAACGTACACTATGGCACAAGTGGGGGAGGGTCCCTGTTCGGGCGCCATCTTGAAAGGGGCCCCTAGGGGTCCCTCGTGTTATGGAAACAAGGCAAGTCACCACACACGATAGATACGCCAGACATGAGGTTGTATTCCCAAAGCTAGGGTTTATTGAAAAGCAAATAGTCTCAGTTGGCCAACTCGGTCTCACACCCCGCGATGTGTATCTCTAGACCTCGAGGGACGCAAGAGAGCGAATTACGTACATCAGTTAAATGTATACAAAATGCATATCATACAATCAGCTGTGACATGTTTGACACCCCCCTTTATTGGGCTTCTTTGAACTCGGTTTGATGATGGACACTTTCGACGAATATGACACCTTCAAATATCTATTCTAGTAACAATATGCAACCTTGCAAGTGCGGAGACATCTTTTCTTTGTTGAACAGAACACAGTGCTTCTGTTCTTGTAAGCAAGCTACATACGGGGGAAGAGTCACATTCCAGACCTTGCTATCTATGAGGTGCTATTCGTGTCCTGGGAGCCGACACACTCTACAGGGCTCGGAAAAGGGGGGCCGTAAGAAGAGCATAATTCAAGCCTTTAGCTGCTTTATTCTAACATATTCTACCATATAACGAGACTGGCTGGCAGCTATGAAATGATTAAATGCCCTGTGGCTCTGCTTCAAGGCTACATTCGGGAGGGAGCCGGGCATTCCTCCCCAGAGCTGCCTACGTTGTGTTTCAACAAACTCTTATTAGCCTCGCGGCCCTGCGACCTTGTCCTTTCACGTTCAGACAACAATGTTAACAGCCGAGCAGTGTAAGCAGAAAATATGCTGCAAAGCAGTTTGAACAGAAAGCAATGAGCAATTGTTAGAAAACAAAATGGCGATCATTGTTATATCAAAATGGCCGTTCATTGGTAAAACTCAGAAACCTGTATTTCTATTGTTTCGTACATGAGATGGTTGGCCTTTGGGCACCAAAATACGTTTGCCGTCAATCATGAGAGGTATCCATTTTTCTAGACTGACAGTGCCATGGAATAGTTCTAGTAAGCAAGAGCGGTTTAGAGATGTCACTATTGCCGCCAAATAAGCTCTGTATTTTTAGGGCCCGAGTGCTATTAGTACACTTCCCCATGGGTGATCCCAAGGCCTGGAATTGGGACAATGGAGCATAGGCAAATTGACGTCACCTTGGTCAGTAGACTTCTTGTGGACCCGTCTGGGTTGATAATGGCATGAAGCAAGCTGACCCACCCCATTCATGCCATTATTTGCCAAGCAAGGGGTACCAGTGCAGGCCTGCAATGGCGACCCTTGTGGCAAGGAATGGTCCCCGTATCTTGCAGGTTGTACATTAGGCCCTGACCTTATATGCATCCTTCTTACTACCTGCCTCATATAGTCCTCTGGTTGAGCCAGCAACCTGGGGTGTGAGAAGCGCAGCAATATTTGTAGGCTCAGAGGGTTCCGACCATTCTCCCTCAATTTCCTTATCAATTATCGCACAGTTGGTTAATGGCAACTGGGTTAGTATGGTTGGAAGCTTAAGGCCAAAAAAGGATGATAAGGTATGGGTAGAGCCAAAGGACAGGGCTTTGAGTGCAGCTGGATTAGTGAACCCCAGTGCCTTCCTTGTTCTTTTCTTCTTTGTGGCTAAAGGTTCACACATTAGGGCTTGGCCTTGGGTGTTCCGCCTTCTTCCAATAGCAATGTGGCGTATCCCAATTGCTGTGTCGGTGTTAACGAGATGACAAGCTTCCGCACAGCAGAAGGGAAATTGGCCAACGTGGGGCATTTGGTGCAGGAGGGATCCATTAATAAACTGGAATTCTGGACTAAAGAGCAAACATCTTCCAGGTTTGCTGTCTGAGCAACAAACTGTGTGTTGAAAGATGCAAATAAAACGCTATTCTTGGACAGTTGGTCACCAAAAGTGCACAGCTTGTTCTCCATAGACTCGCACTTAGCCAAGAGAACAGTAAATATATTTTCGAGAATGTTGAACATAGTTTCAGATGAGGCACTTGCGGTGCTCGTGTCCAGATCCAAATCGACAAGTCTGTCATTGGATGCCAGTGGTGGAAGATCGTTTAGTCGAAAGAGAGTCACTGGATGGGGTCAAATACAGTTAGACAGATCTGCTGTACTGTGTGATGTTATCCGGGGAGGAGTCTTTTGGTTCAATACAGGTAAGGGCCTGTCAAACTGCACAGTTCATTGTTGTTGCGCCACCAGGTCTGCTGCATGATTGTCCGATGCTGAGGTATGTGTCAGAGCATGCACTACTGTGGCTATGGTTTTAGAGCCGAGACAGGAAAGTGACGAAGAAAGTTCTGCTGAAAGCTCTTCGTTTAGAGGGTCCATAGCGTCCTTTTCATGGGCGGTAGCTGGGTTGGTAGTAACCACCTCAGACGTGGCTGGGTTGCTGGTCGGGAGGAAGAAACCAGTCAAAGGTTTAGTGGGTAATGTATTTACAGCCCCTCATTGTTTTGTAGCAGTTTTTGCCAATTTGACAGTGCGTTGGGGGAAATTTCTCTCCTGATGTTGGTTGTGGGGTAATCCTTGGATGATGTACCCTCCATGGAGTTGCAGGCTTCCAAGGTGTGTTCAAGGATAGGTTCTTGACATCCCTCGTCCAAAGGGCTCGAAGCACACAGCACACAGTCATAAGGGCAGAGGGCTGTGAGGCAAGGCGACGTGGAGAGACCAGTGCATTCGCTGATTCGAGTAACTCCGATGGCTCAGGTGGAGCATGTATGACTGTGGTCATACTCGCACTGTGATCGGTGACCGCCATCACACTCGTCACAGGCATAATCGCCCGCTTCAATTCTGTTTCGGGTCCAATCTGTGTTCTTCAATGGACTTCGGGATCACTCTCTGAGTTGCGTGGAAAATAACGGAAAGGCAGGTGCCAGGTGATGGAGTGGGAGAGGAGGAACGAGAGCCACGATTCTGGTAAATGGTGGCAGCCCGTAGGTAGTCACTATCACAGGAAACACGTGGTTAGTAGGGTTCACTGCGAGTAAGTGAGGCAGCAATGCAAGCAGCGTGGGACTTACTTCGTGCTGGTTAATTAGGCAGTTGTAAACAGACAGTCGGGTGCTCGAGCAGTGTAGCAGTGGAAGCTGTTGAACTGCACACAGCCACACATTGCGCCGGGTGCTGGTTGTATGCTGGACACGCCTCCACGTTCAATGAAACAGCAAACAGACTCCGTTCAGGACTCCAGGCACCACCAGCCTCTGTAACTGCACACAGCCACACACTGCGCTGGGCGCTGGTTTTATGCTGGACCCACCTCCACATTCATTAACACAGCAAACCTACTGTTCAGAACTCCAGGCACCTCCAGGCTCCTCTCAGGATCTGTGTAACTGCACACAGCTGTACCGCGCCAGGTGCTGGTATTATGCTGGACCCTCCTCCACGTTCAATGAAACGGCAAACAGACACTGTTCAGAACTCGGGGCACCTCCAGGCTCCGTGTCACTGCAGAGTGTACAGAGAGTTACACACGTACAATAATACATCATCAGCATACAAAGAAATAGTATGCGTGCACCCCTCTACTCTTAAACCTGCCTCAGACATATATTTCCTAGACAGCTAGCCATGGGGGAAACCAGACATGCTTCGCTGGTCCCCCTTTCCAGGGTCCATCTGACAAAAATCGATCTTCCCATTTTAACTCTTGCCAGTGGTTTAAGATACAATAGACAGATCGACTGCAGTATAGATGTACTTAGTCCATAGTTTTGTAACATTTTAAATAGCAAAGGCCATTTAGGAGAATCAAAGGCCTTAACTGCACCCAGAGACATTATTGCCAATTCCTCCATAATGTGATGCCGTCTCCTTTGATTCATGGAAGTATTTCTCCCTCACCCCCCCCCCCCCAACGAAAACAGACTGATCCGGGTGGACTATGCTAGGAACTACTTTAAGTAACCGCAGAGCTATGATCTTATACTAGTATTCTTGCATCTATATTAATCAATGAAATGGGACGCTACGAATCAGTGTTATTTTTGCCACCCCATTTCATAGTCCCGGGTCCTTCTGGGGCTTGAGTAACACAATGATCACAGCCTCCCGCATTGATTCTGGAAGAGCACCAATACATAGGGCATGGTCATATACCTTCTTCAGTTGACGATCCAGCTCATCCATATAAGTGGAATAAAATTCGCCCGGAGGCCATCGGTTCCAGGCGGCCATCCCCTACTCAGGGATTGAATGGCGTGTCAAATTTCTCCCTCCTCTACAGGCGTATCCAATGCTTCCCTGGTCTCAACTGGCAATTGAGGTAAATGCACCTGCTCCAATAACTCAGAGGCCTATGTAGAGAAGCCCGTCAATGCTCACACCAGAAAAAATGCAACCCACTAGGGAAAAAGGCCCAGCACACCTCTTGCAAGGAGAACAAGGTTTATTTCCACAAAAATAAAGATGTGCCAGCAAAGAAATGCGCTACTATGGAACGTTCTGCCAAAATCAGCACAACCAACACATTAAAAAGGCACACTGAGTCAATATGATGTAGTTATATAAGTTACAAAGTCAAATTACTGGTTGGTGCAACCCTCTACATAGGCTACCTGCTCCATAGGGGATGCCAGGCCATTAGTCACAGCCCCTTGTGTCCATCTTCTTCCACGTGGGCTCCTCGCACGTCATCAGGCACGAAGCTACAGTTAATTGTTCATTTTACAAAGAAAAACAATGCATTCTCTAACCTAATGTGCATCTGGTACTACAGACAAGGGCTAGGAAGATACTTCGAGGTCACTGTAACTTACAAACCCTAGCTCGATTCCAGATACGTTGGCGTCCTTCGAAATCACCCCACCCTAGTTTTAGGTTTGTTGTCTTGCCCCTCCCTGCACCTCGCAGCACAAATCACGTGACCTAATGGTGAAGGCAGCCTGGCCCTGCTTTCTGATCTTTCTCTGATTGATTGGGGGGTCTAACAGCTTTATGCTCGGTGGTCTGGGACTGGCTGGTACCTTGGAAATTTGGGTCTTGAGACGGGGGCATTTGGGCACTATAACTTAGAGCTGGGACTGGTGGAGGTCAGAGGCTTGTGCCCTCCTTCTTTTGGGATTGTTCTTCAGAGGGAGCTCTCAGCCACCTAATGGCCTTGCAGGGTGCAGTCCTCCTAGGCTACGAAATGCTGGCAACATAAGACAATGAAAGGTTTATGAATCTGCGGCTCTGGCCTTTCTCATCGGTGCCCTTGATAAAACCTTTTGCCGCAGGCATACGCATATTTCTATGTTCGTGGCCCGGGCCCACGATGCTGGCTGCAGCGCAGAGTTAAGCCTCAATTTCAATATGGCGGTTATTTGTCTGAAATGGTGTATTCTAAACCGAAGCATGCACTAACCTCCCCACACTGTGGCTCCTATCGACAACCCCCTGTATCCTTCCTGAGCCCCTACAGTACACTCCCAGGCTTCTGCCTCATCCAAAACTGCTTGGGGGTCTGGGACTATCGTACCCCGTTCCCATCATTCCCCCCATCGTTAATGCCACATTAAACTTCCATGCTACCCTTCCCTTTTCCTCATGATCTATTCTTTCGCTTTCCAATCTCTGTGCTTCCAAATATGGTTGTGACCCTTCCTTTGGTACCCATGCTCTACACATGGACCCTAAACCTTTCCCCTGCTTGTGCATATTGCTCGGGTACATGTTATATATCTATATCTATCTATATATATATATCTATATATATATATATATAATGTGTGTGTATACACCCTCCATCCCCTGCTAAGTCTACCCAGTGTTCTATGTAATTTTTGGGGTCTGGTAGGGGAATTGTGGTGGTGCCTGGGGGGTGAAGGCATTGCTCTGTTGCAACCATGCGTGGCTTGTTAGGGTCATCTTTTTGGACCGCACTATCTTTTGAACCGCGAGGTGCACCCTGTACCCCGATTGAGACCATCATCATTGCACTGCTAGGCACTGCTTAGGCACAGCATCAGAGCCTCAGTTGGCAGGTACAGAAGATCACAAACCCTATCACAGGAACCAGTATCTTCACGATGATGCTCAAGAAAAAAAATTGTCAAAACAGTCTTCTGTATGCCAGCTTCTGTTTGCATGCAGATGCCAAGAGTGTGCAGGGCCCCTATTATTTGCATAAGGAAGCCGTACTCTGCATCGTTTGGAGGTATAAAATGTGCAGCAAGAATCGCTAATTTTGTGGCACACGCCTCCCTCCATTGCCGTTAGTAAGTCCAATATATAACGGTTCTGCAGTGTCATTAGTCTGATAGCAAGAATCTCAACTTTTGTAGCATTGAGGCCCTGCTCAGTGTCATTTGCCAGCTGTACCACCTCCCAACATACACTCTGGAGCCATTTGGCATTGGCAGCTTCTTGTATCCCAGACACCAAAAGCAACGCAAAGAACGTCTCTTCCTTGCTATAAAGTCTATATTGATCTGGTATTTCCTTGAGCAACTGTGATGAGTCTTGGGGTGGGTTATTGGACCTCCACCTTCTGCGCAACGTATCTCTTTTTCTGCTCTGGTAGGAAAGCGGAATATGGGGGTGGCACTGGAATCATTGTGGGGGCATCTGTCACTGGTGCTGTGTTTGGGGCGAGCAAGCGCTGGGATCCCACTATTAGATGCTCTTCAGGGATCACGAGAGATCTGAGTGCAATGTGATAAGCGAGCAAGTACGGTCCATGATGTCAGGAGTTGCAAGAATGCCTGCTGACCACAGATCCAATAACTGTCCATCACTGCTGCTGTGCCTTTCTTGAGGTCTGGAGTGTACAGCATTGTGTTGTCCTTGCTATTGGCGCCCACAAAAACACTCCCCTCGTTATAAAAACAGAGTTTGTATTCTTCTTGCTTCTACACTTTCACTGGTTTTTCCATTGCCTTGATCCATCTGAGTTTTCCCACATGCTCATTCCAGTACTGACTGCATATGTCATTTACCTTTGCAAGAGCTTCATCCCCACATCCCACCAGTCCGCAGGCCATGCAGCTCATTGGAGTTTCCTGCAACCTTTTTGCCACGAACTTCACTCCTACCAGCTTCAGGTAGGATCTTTGCAATCACTGCACGCTTTTGGGGTTCTGGGCACATTGCAGTTCATCAGGGTCCATTATCTCGAGTCGCACTCTTTGTTGTTGGAAAATACTTTGCAATCTGCACAACGTCAGATGAACTAAACATTGAGCCTCTAAAATCAGAGGTTCTTGCGTGATTAGTACCTAGAGGGCTCCCAATGCACGTGGTGTCAAGGAAATACACAACAGCTCCCATTGACCTACTTTTTCCATACTCCGATCATGTCTGCGTACCAACTATTACTTAATTCTGGAAGGTGCACATCTTCTATTGTATCTAAACCGAGACCTCGGTACTCATCGTACTTGGCTCTTTTAACAGTATCATGTGAAACACTAGAAGAGGAAGTAAAATTTGTAATTATGTAGGAAAACACATTAGGAAGTATGATAACATAAGTAAATTAGCAAGCTTCCCTATATGTTGCTGGGTGATAGAGGTATCATTAGCAGTTGCAGTAGACTTTGTATCAAGGACCGTGGCTACAGTATTGTTCACTTCAGTTACTTTGCTTAATAGGGATACATTTGTCGCATTGGCATGTGTTAAAGAACTATTAGTAATGTTTAAAGAACTATTAGTAATGTTTGTATTTCTATTCCCCCCCTTTATATGCCCACCCCATATAAAACTACATCCTAAGCATATACCTAGTCCAAACATAGATCTAGCAAATAAACAAGCAACAGCGTGCATAACACAGGTATATGTGGAAGAAAATACTGTTATTGTTAAGAGAGTATTCCCGAAAACGAGAATGTTGCTTTTTATAAATGGAATGGTCGGAACCTTGAACATCCCTGGCAAAACGGGGGTGAGAGATGGAGAGTGCCTTTTGTGCAAATAATGCATAGCAGCATTTGTTTATCGTGGAGGTAGATCAGTTGCAGGATACTCAATGAATAAAACTGAAAACGCAACGAGAAAGAATCGCTATTCAAGGTGCAACTGCACATGCTTCATCAGAAATATGAGGTCAAGGGGTCAGGGTACGCGGTGGGTGGGGGGTGCAGCCTGAGGTGCTTTGCGACCATCAGACAGATGCAAGCAATACCACAACTCTTGAACTTTCATCATAGGGGCAGTGGCATAAACTACCTCAAAAAGGCTGTTCTATCTAGGCTCACTCCACCGGCAGACAAAGTTCTTTATGTGCACAGGGTTGCCGGGGAATAACTGGAGAGGAGGTGACATTGCTGGTGTGTCAGATGCAGCGCTGGTCAAGTCTTTAGTCCTTGGTGGCGCTATCTGTTGAGAGATAAATTGTATTGTTTTGTTAGGGCAAATAGCTTCTGAATTCGTCTCCTAACATGGACACAGTCCTGTGAGCATTCGATGCTCTCCCTATTGGAGATCGGGCATGTGCATTGACTGCCCCATTAATGCCTCGAGGGACAAGCAGTGCACCCAGTTCTTCTCTAACGTTGTGCAGAGCTTGGACAATTTAATTTTCAAGAGACTGTTGATCCCCTCCACAACCCCTTGGCCAAGGTGTGGTAAATTGTGCACATTCAATGCTTGGTGCACAGTAATGCTGTGATCTCTTTAAAGAGCTCATTGAAAAAGTGTGTACCGTTATTGGACCTTGATACGTCACATACGCCCCAATGAGGGAAAACCTCTCTGACCAAAAACCTGGCTGCACACTTAGCATCTGGATGTGCACAAGGACCTGCCTCCAACCAACAGAAGAATGGACATACAACCACGATCAAATAACACGATCCATTACACCTTCTGCCCATGTCCGCGTAGTCTATGTGTAATTCGCGGAATGGCCCAGTAGGACTGGTCAGGGTACCTCGGATAGTTCTTAAGGTGAGACCAGTGCTGTAACTCTGACACGTGGTGCAATGAATAACCATTTTAGTCGATGTTTCTTGCAGATTGGGGACATATCAGTCCTCCTGTATATCTGCAACAATATGCTGTTTGGACACATCAGATGGTGTATCTGGTCAAATGCGACCAGCATCAATTCATGCGGCATAACCGCCTCACCTGATGTTTCCTGTTGCCACAATAGATCTGTAGGGGACTGCTTACATTCCCTCTTCAACCATAGATCCTGCAACTCAATCAATTGTTCAATTTGTATGGAATTATAGGAGGCTGGCAACTGCTCTATGTTCTGTGCTACCACTGGGTACTCAGAAACATTTGACACAAGGAGATACACTGCTTGCTTGGCCACCGCGTGCGCAACAGCGTTACAGAGTGAGACCTTGTCTGTGTCGTTAGTATGGGCAGTGCATTTCACCACCGCCGCCGGGGAGGGCTGTGATAGTGCTTCAATCAGTTTAACAGTGCTGCATGCTGTACCAGGGATCCATCCGCCCTCCTAAATCCTTTCCTTTTCCAATGTGAAAGTCCTGCATGCACTGTAGTAGTGATTTAGGGAGAATAGTATATGGCACCTCAATAAGCACTATAAGTTCTGCTGCTTGGGCTGAATAGTGCATGGGTAATCTTTTTTGCACCAATACCTCAGACCCCATTCACTAAGCGAATAACTGCTGCCCCAGTATGCCTCAGACCAGTCCCCTGGTAGATAGTTGCTGAACCTCCTCCCTCTTGGGTGGGCTGTCCCTTGCTTTTGGGATGTTGTCTTCCTCCCCCTCAAATGTCACACAGTCATGTCTTGCAAGGTCTTTGTCTGTGCACAATTCTGTCAAAAACGTGGCAGGATTTACTGTTTTGCACCACACTATATGGATGTTTGGGCTGGACAAGATGACCTCCAATGTGGATGCCAGTTGCATGGTCAGCGTAGATTTGGATCTTTCAAGGATGGCAAATACGGTGTGCTTCACATGCAATATGTGAGGATTTGTCGGTTTTGGGGGCGTTGTGTGCAATGACCGAGAGCAACAATGCAGGAAGGACTCTCTCCCCCTTTTGCAGCTGCTAATACTGCCTCCAAGAAGTATCTGGGGCAATTGATATCTGTCCACGGGACGAAAATCATACCTGACAGTGACACGTCTGTGTGCAGTGCTACTCAGCCTAAGACTGTTAAGGAAATGTAAAAATTCCTGGGGCTATGCAATTATTGCAGAGCATGGATCTTAGACTACACGGCTTACACCAAGCCCTGTTACAGCACCTTAAAGAGGCTCAAAAGAATGACCACAAGATTACATGGACGGAGGACATGCTCACAGGCTTTAACGACCTAAAAGAGATCATTTCCACTACCCCAGTGCTAGCCACACCTGACTACACACAAGAGTTGTATCTCTTTTCTCATTCCAATAGCCAACTGAAGACTGCAGTGCTTATGCAGAAGAGCACAATGGGTCACAAGCCACTGGCCTACTACTGTGGAGTGTTAGACTCCGTGATGCAGGGCCAGCTCCCATGTGAGCAGGCGCTGGCTGCTGCTTCATTTGCAATTGAAACAAGTTCCACAAATGTAATAGGGTGTTCCGTGACATTGTGTCACACTTGAAGGGGTATCCGCAACCCCTCCCTAACCACGGAAGTTGAAGGGAGTACAACCATCCCAACTTGGAGGAGCGTGGGTCCCTGATGCAGATAAAACGGGCCACCACGATACAACCAAATGGGGGTTGAGGGGAGGTGGTTAGGGAGAGGTTGTGGATAGGAGGAGTTTAGGATCACCAGAACAACAGTTAGGAATGCATAAATGGATAGGTATGGGGGAGTTTAAGGAACAGAACCATAGAGCTAAACAGCTTAAGTACTCTCTTATTTGAGTCAGATGCCTAACACTAACAGTGTCATGATGCCCGCTCCAGGGGAGCCGGTTCAAGCCCGGCGTCCCCGAAAGCGGACATCCAGTCCCCAAGGAAGGACCCAGCTACCCCATATAGGGGCCCTTTGGACAGTGTCCTGGCGCCTATGGCGCCAGGCTCATAAAAGACATCAGTCCTGGCGCCATAGGCGCCAGGCTCATTATGGGAATGCTTGGGTGCACTTACCTGATGCAGACCATGCTGCAGGATCCCGGCCTCCTTGAGGCCTGAAAGGAACTACTTTACCTGTGGGACTAATTTACCATCCGGGCGTGGTCGGGGAAGGATACATACCTGATTGGAGGAAGGATACATACCTGGAACTTCTTCCAAGGCTATTTAAACCCCACCCGAACAGCCACACGTGCTTCGCGTTGTTCTGCATCTAGCAGCTGGACGCTCACCGTATCTGCTCCTGCATCCTGACTTCTGCCACGCCTGCCAGCATCCTGGATCACCTGCAAAGGAAGAGAAGAAGAGAACAGAAGAAGGAAAAGTCCTTACCTGCTAAATCCGCATCCCGGAGACATCTCGCCGACAATCCTGAAAAGGAAGACTTTAATTTAAAAGCTCATCGCGTCGATCGCTGCAGCGCCGCATTCCACTTATCTTTACAGGACGCCTCCATGTTCAGCAGCGATCATCCGGATTCGCAGTCACGCCCCAGCGCCTAGGGAGAAAAAGACCAGAACAAAAGGTGAGAGAGAGAAGGGAATAAGGAAAGCTAAATCTCCATGTTAAGACTTACCTGTTGATTCATTCCCTCTTCATTTCGGGTCCGCGCCGCATCCTGGCATTTCCGGACCCTGGCCCCTAAGGGGAAAAAGAGACATCAGCGTTAGTGAGCAAATGAAAAGACATTACCAAAAAACGCTCATTAAAGACTTACCTGAGTTCTACAAGGATTTCACCTCTCATCTCGGGTCGGTGCCTGTTCCCCGGCATTCCGTACCCCAGCCCCTATGGGGAAAAAGACACTAGCATTAGTACATTAATGCATGGACACAAGGGGAACCTCTTATCAAAAAACTTACCTGGAAGCCAAGCAAGTTTGGTTCTCACCAATCCGAAAATCCAGTGAAGTAACTGGATACCAACGCGCCCCTGCATCAGAAGCAGGATGGAGAGCTCGTCCTTCCAGACCCTAAGGTGAGACGCTATGAGAAATGACTGAAGGGTTTCAAGGAGGGTGAGAGGGGAAAGTGGGAGGCCGATTGCATTACCCCGCAGACAGTTAATCCCCTATTTTCGCCTACAGAAGGATACTTCTGCAAGCCAGACAAGCCAGATTTGGGGGCCCGGTCCAGTCCGTCTTCCGAACCCTGCGCATCACCTTAGAAGAGGTCACAGCAGCGCGAACCAGGCCAGCACCTCCGTGGGAGTCAGGTGAGCGTAACAAACAGTCCTGTCCTGCTCCGTGCCTTCCAAAAACATGTAAATGCATACAGATGAATGTGATGTAGCGACACAAAAATACATGGAGAGCCAGCCCTCCTACAGTAAGCCATGCATGATGAACACACAATTCACGTGAGACATATGAAACATTAATATTCAGAGTCTACTTTGCTTTCCAGTCCCATGTTATCCTGTTGAATGTAAAACCATTGTCTTAGAAAGCTACCTGTATGTGAAACCCCCAGCATTGGCCAGTTCACTATTATACTAATGTTGTCCCATTCCTTCACAGGACAAACACATGCCTATTCATAAACTGTTCCCAGTCTCCCCCACGTCTAAACCAGAGTCAGGAGAAAAAGTTACCATGCCATATTGGGCCGAAGCGTAGATGCTGGAATGCGGTTTACCCATCTTGTATTCCCAAAAGCATCAACACACACATTGAATCGTTTCACTAGTTTTACAGCTTTACTTATCTTTTGCTCAGGAGCACCATGCAGCAACCCCAGGAGCGAGTTGCATAAGTCAGACAAAATCAATGCGCTCCTCCAGCAGGCAGCGAGTATTTCACTGTCACTGCCCGGGTAAGCGAGCGCTTCACAGAATCACTGACGATCACGGGTAAGCAGGAAGCTTTCCTGCGATGTCTCTGTCGCTGCCTTGGCCCTCCTTCAGCTGCTCCCAACCTTGCCGCCATCCACAGCACCCTGCCCGTGCTCGCAGAAGGTTAAAGCAATCAGCACTGAGCAGGTGCAGACCTTTTTAAGCCCCGGCGGCACGTGCTGTATGCACGCTTCTGCCGAGACCGATGGGAAATATAGTTCCCAGGTCTTCCAATGCTCCACAGCCCACAGAACTTCACAGTACCTCCTCTCCTAGGGGCCTCCCTGTCAGGTTCTCTGTTCCTTTTCCTAGATCAGGTTCCCTGGTCCTTTTCCTAGATCAGGTTCCCTGTTTCATGCTGCTTCTTTCATGCTGCTTCTTGTTTTCTGTGTTATGTGATCCTTAACTATCTTTTAATCAGAGGGAAATATTCCCAATCCAGCATAAAGGGAAGTAAGGAGGGAAAGAAGCAGGGAAATGATTGGCTATCAAGATACTGCAAGTTGATTGGAAGACAAGGTGACATGGAGGCAGTTACAAGGTTCTAAACTGCCTTTCATTGTCCAACCTTCATCAGGAAGGTCCTGTGTATTACAGTTCTGAGTTATGGCGTATGTTTTATTTTATAATGGTGATCAGGTGATGCTGAAGGAGCAGGATTGAAGACGGATCTTCGTGGGACAGGTCATGCAGATGATTGGTGGGAGCGCAGCGCTCTAGTTTTACTAAAGGAGAGCGACTGTCATTTTTTCATTACAACCTTAGTCAAGCCAAGGAACTGTTCATTTTTTGAGCCTTTAAAATCTTTACTAGTAGTTTAGGTATTTAGCAAGGTTAATATGAAACATATAAGTTTTTAACTCGGCGCAGCTTTAAAATTCTAATTTCTACAGCAACTGTATTTTTTTGCGTAAATGCTAAATGTGTTCTGTAAGAGTTCTGAAAATAATTATAATTATCAAGTAATTATATAAGCAGAGTTTTGTTTTGTTTAACCGCTACTCGTTCGCGCATGCCCAGTTGAGAGTTTCCCAATGAGCATGCGCATTGCGGTAGTGAACGCAGTAAACTCATCGCAATCGCGCATGAAATTGATTAAGAGGATTAGTTTCCTCACGATTTGAAAGGATCACATTGCTTGCCGTCGAGCGAGTTAAAGTACTTGCCGCACCATGTGTTATTGAGTAGTGATTCCACTGCGTGCCGTCAAGTGAGTTCAAGTACTCGCCGCACGCATGTGTTATTGAATAGTGTTTCTTACGCATGCACAGAAACATCAAAAACTACCAAAGAGACTAGTGTGTTCTTATATCAGAAAAGGAGTCACTAACTGTTGAGCATTATTTTAGTTGATAATCAACTTTTCTGATATTTTAAGGATGAACAATATTCTGAAAGCTTTATTGGAAGCAGAACAATTTGAATTCTAGTGTACATAGTGAATTGAGAATCCAGTCAGATGTCCAGGGAGCATATTTTTCTCTTGACCATACAAACACATGTTTGGCGACATTCCTAAGGGTGCATGTTCTGTGCTATTGTATTGTATTTAAATTCAGCTACCCGAAGGGCATGCACCCACAAGCTTAGCCCATCAGTTAATAAGCACCTCAAATACTGCTCCATGGTTTCATTCACCCGTTCGGTTTGTCCATCTGTCTGTGGGTGATAACTAGTGGATAGCGCACAGTTGATTCCTAGCAATTGACAAAAGGCTCACCAAAACCGTGAGGTAAATTGTGCACCTCAATCGGAGACAATGGTGTAAGGTAACTCATGTAATCGCACTATGTTGTGCAAAAATAACTCTGCTAATTTACCAGCACTCGGAATACCAATACAGGGAATGACATGTGCCTGCTTAGTGAAACAGTTAACTACCACCAGAAAAGTGTCATACTTATAATCCTTGGGTAACTGCGTAATGAAGTCCATACAATATGTGACCAAGGCCCCTCCAGGGTAGGTAACGGTTGCAACAACCCTTGTTTTTTCCCTTGATCCGCCTTGTTTCTCACACAGATATCACACTGCTGCATATAATCATGCACCTGTGTGTTCATACCTAGCTACCAAAAGTATTTACCCAACATCTGTAGAGCCTTGCGTTCCACTGCATGCCCTGCTAAGGGGGACATATGGCACCATAGTAATGCTCTGTCTCTCAAGCTTGCTGTTGGCAAGAACAGTCTGCCTGCATGATAAGGTAGCCCATTGTGTATAGACCTATGAGAGTCCTTAGTCATCCATTCTTGTAACTCTTTCTTCCTGAAACGACTTTGTATCTCATCTAAAGGTCCTTGCATGACTGCTCCTACAATAACAACTACTACCTTTTCTCCTTCCCCCACCCAAAATTCATTGGGCACAGGAATACGAGCTCTCTACTTATATGAGGCTCCTACTTTTAAATCCCCTTATCACAATAAAAATATGGTACCACCTTCTCCCCTAACTCAGAAATGATCCCACACTCCTGTTTTCCTCCTCTTACCAATAATAACAAAACCGTGATGAGGTCTCTTCCACTCTCCTCTCACTCCTGCATACTACATTTCCCCATTCACCCTTGCCCTCGTTGTTGTCACTCACAAGAGGTGTACTTGCATCTGCATGTTCAAGCAAGCTCCTCTGTCACGGGGTCCCAATAATGGACTGCACCCTCGTAGGAGCCGCGCCTGCTCCAAAGAGCAGAAAGGAATTCTGTCATAACAGCTCCTGTACACCACTGCGGGTTGTGCACATGGGACTGGTCACTGCAGGTGGACGTGGCCCCTCCAGTGATGCAGCTTGGAATCTTCTGTCTTCGTGAGGGTCATGTTCCCATGCTTGAATAGAGCATTTTAATTTATTTATTTAAACATTTATACGAGCGTGCAAAGCCCATGGGCAGCTAGGCGTTTATTACAAGGGTGCGGAAGTTGCAGAAAACGGGGAACAGGTAAAAAGGGGCACATTAGTTGAATAGGTGGGTTTTAAGATTTTTTTCTAAAGATGTAGGATGACTCCTTATGCAACAGGGGTAGAACGTTCCAAAGGAGGGCATCCCGGATGCGGAAGCAGGCACACCCGGCTCTTTTGCACTTGAATTTCGGGGTGAGGAGTTGGTGCTTGTGGCCAGTTCTCATGGGTCTTGCTGGCGAGTGTTTCTTGATTTTCTGAGTGAGGTAGGCCGGGGCCTCATTAGACAGGCACTGGTGGGCAATGACAGGGTCTTGAACGTGATTCGGTCCTTAACCGGGAGCCAGTGGGCAGATTTCCTGGCTTCTGAGGCGTGGGCACATTTTCCCATGTTGAGCGCAGCCCGAAGGGCGTTGTTCTGTATTACTTGTAACTTTTAGGATGTGCCACAAAGTAGAGAGTTACAGTAGTCAAGTTTTGATCCGATAAGGGCACGGGCTACCTTGAGCCGGTTCTTGGTTGATAAAAATGGCTTGCTGGCATTAAGGAGCTTGGTGGCGCAGCCAGAAGACGAAGCAATTTGATTGACCTGTCATGACATATTTAGAGAGTAATCTAGGTACACAGCCAGAGTTTTTACGGAAGTGGCAAGTGCAATGGTTTTGCCGTCGATGGTGAAGGCTTTGTAGGCATGGCCGAGTTTAGACAGTCGGGCAGGTGGGCCAACGATGAGCAGCTCTGTTATTTCATCATTGAGACAGAGGCTGTGAGCAGCCATCCAGGATTGGATAGTTCTTTAGGTTATGTTCACTTTAAGAGTGTCCTGGTGGTGGTCGCCAGAAAGGGTATGAGAATTTGCATGTTGTCAGCATAATTGGTGTACAAAATGCCTAGAGAGTCGAGGTGGTCAAATAGCGGCTTGGTGTACACATTGTACAGTGTGGGGGGACACACAAACCTTGGGGTACTCCACAGGATATCAGCATGGGATGAGCAGCATCATCACCTGTCAAGATACGCAAAGTTCTACTCGCCAGAAAAGAGGCCCCCCATTTAGCAGTGTTAGATGAGAAGTAGGCTGACAACATCAGGTGGTGGCAGAGTGTTGGGTGGTCGACGAGGTCGAAGGCTGCTGAGAGGTCGAGCAACTGGAGGAGGGAGCGATTGCCGTGATCAATAGCATTGTCTAGCTGATTCTTGTAATAGTTCCTAAATACTACCCTTTCTATGATGACACCAGTGCTCCAACCGCATCATGTATCTGGGTTATGGTGGACCTGGGTGTTTCCCATTTGAACAACCAAGCCAAAAGTCTACCCGCTTTGTCACCCTCGCCATGAATACACACCTCCTGCTGATTATCTTCAATCTTTATTTAGAGATTCATGGAGTTCCAAATATTTGTGAAGTTCCCTGGATTAGTCATCCTAACATTGACGCCCCATCACTATTTCCCCTTCCAGTATCTGAATTTTCTGTTTGACTTCCAGTATGGACCTATGAAGAGTCTTGCACACTCCCAAATTGCTAGCCATACACATCCCCTACATGTGACCTTAAAGACATCCCACACCACCCCAAAGTCCTCGACTGAGTCTTCAATCCTCTCAAAAAAGAAATATATTTCCTCCTTAATATGAGTCTAAAATGCCCCATCCCCCAGAGCATCTGCCCTCAATCTCCAGGTTGATATGGCAGGCATCTTCCGTGCCCAGGAAAGCTTAGTAGCAAGAGGGGAGTGATCGGAAAGTATCCTCCCCAAATATTCAGTATTAAAAAATAGATCAAATTTTTGTGGCAAGGGAATATTTTGAGGTAAGCATGAGTAAGAACCATGGGATGGAAGAAGAATGAATATCCCTTCTCCCCCCTATCTTTCCCGCCATAATTCTATCAATTCAAGTTCCTGTACTTTGCGATTCAGAGTTGTAGATGCTAATTTTATGCAGAGATCCAACAACATCTGATATATCCAGTACTGGGTCCAGGAGGCAATTGAAATCTCCACCCCAGAGAAAAATATCACATCTATACCTCACAGCCCGTTCCAATAGCCCTCAGAAATACTCAGTTTCATTACAATTTGGTGCATAGGAGTTAATAAGACACATCTCACTCCAATTTAAGCAAACTTTCAGTATCAATGTTCTACCTTCAGAATCCCCATGGTTTCCTCAATACTTATGGGAACTCCTCCCGCCACCCATATCATAACCCCTCTTGCATAAGGGGACTATCCAGATCCGAATACCAATTCTCTCCATCTGCACTTCACATGCTCCAAATCTGAATCCATAAGATGTGTTTCCTCCAATAATGCTTTTTGGATCCCATGTCTTTTCAGATAGGCACTAATTCTAGCGTGTTTACCCCTGTTGTCTCTGTCTTCACTTTGCCACCCCTCCCTTTCCTCATCACGCTTTGAAACACTTGTGTACAGGCACGTTATAAATGCCATATCATATTACCAAGGCCTTGTACATTCCACGTAACCAATCTCAATGTCGTAGGGGCCATGTTGAAACAAAACTGAAAACAATGCCACTACCCGGCCCCCACCAGTGTACAAATCTCTTGCAATCCTGTAAATCGGTTCCCTTTATGAAAAACAAAACCTCTGACTCTTCCTCGCCCTCATTACTGTTTATTCCACCCCAACATAATAACCACATACCTAAAAAACCAAACCAAACGAACATAGTCCAGACCATAAGAGAAACACCCCTTAAATACCTTCAATGAATACCCACAGAGTCCCGCAGCCCGCTCAATTGAACCTTCCCCATTCTGCGAACAATGGAACTGTGAGCTGGGATGAGGGGGGTGGGATGTGGCTCTGAACCTTAATCGTCAAACACCATATCCACATATAGTGTAAACATATCTGGAATGGCATGTGATAACCCTCTCATAAAACACCAACCCAACTGATGCATCAAAGAAGACAACCCACAAACTAATCAGCCATTTATAACTAACATTCAAAATGCTCCCCTTAGAACCTGACCTATCAGATAAAATCCTGCTTAGGTTTCCCAAAGCCAAAGGGACCATCAGGATTCCAATATCGATCTCACCACTCCAATATCCTTTCAGGCAAATAGTAAAAAAATCAAACAAAACAAATTCCCAGGGTCAGAACTATTCCCCACCTCGGGGTGAACCCAGTCAGAGTTGAGCCACGGTCTTCCATCATGTTCAATTATACATACTCAGTGCATTACCACATATGTTGTCCTAAAACAGGGTCCCTGAGATTCATGATCCTCAACCTGGTGGGTTGAGGCCTCCAGCCAAGCATCCCTTGGTTTCATAAATACCTGAGAGGTACCATCCACAATGACCTTCAATTTGTCTGGTAAGAACATTATATGTTTTATATTCTCTGCTCTCAATTTCTTCCTCACCATATCAAAGGAACATCACTGTTTTTGAACCTCCTGGGTAAAGTGGGGAAATATAGGATAGAAGCAGACCCCACTTTGAAGCAACCATTCCTCTGCACCACCTGCAATAAAGCATTGAAGTCCCTGAAGTTTAGGAATTTGGCCACCATCGCCCTGGGTGGGGTACCCGAAGGAGGCTGTTGTTCCAGCACCCTATGTGCCCTTTTAACAGTGAAAAATTTGGAAAGGTCCTTGATTTGCAGGTGTCCAATAACTTCTTCAAGAATAATTCTGCACACAACCTTCCTCCCCTTCAGGTAAACAAATAATCCGAATGTTGCATCTTTGGGATTACCCTTCTGCATCATCCGCCCTTCGTTCGAAAGTCCTCTTCGCCAGCACTAGGCCATCCATCCATTTTTGTAGCACAGATGGGGAGTCTTCTACATCACTAATCCGTTGTTTGGCTCTTGACACCCTCCCGATCTTATGCAAATCCACCCTGGTTAGCGAGAAATCCACACCAGCTGCTTGAATTTTATTTTCCAGAGCCACTTTTGAATCTTTAATGGCTTCCAGAAGACCATCCATGGTCACTCCTTCCCCAAGTCGTGGGGATTTCTGGGTTATGCCTTGCTCCACACTTCTACCTTGTTTGCTCCTGGCACCGACATATTGGTCAATTTTTTGCTGGCCTTTAACCATGTTGGAGACTCCACAACCAGTCGATCACTGTTAGGGGCCGGTGATCTCAATCCAAACGCAGCCCCCAGGTCACTCCCATACCGGGGTTAGGTCAGTGAAGCTCCTCTGCCCTTCTAGGGTGCCCATGCGAACAATAATCCAAAATCTGCCTCTGCCTCCTTCGTCCCAAGAAGCAATTCCATATTGAGGACATCAGCAGTACAGTTCAAGGAGCACGGTCTCCACGCCAAAAATGGTTAGGGCCACAATCCCTTGTACAACTCTGGTACTCTGTGCCGAGGATCAACCCTCTGACCGGATAAACCGAGGCGGCTATTGTCTGACCCTGCGTACAACAGCAAGCCAAACCCACCTGATGATCTAACTGGAGCCTTTCTGCCGATCACAATTAGGAGGGAGACTGCAGTCGACCCTCTGCAAGGCTGGCCAGAGCTTTAAGATCACGCTCTGCCACCGAGTGTGCTCTGCGACCTACTTGAGGATACCCCAAGATGGCGACCACCTTTGTTGTGGGGGAAAAACAAGTCTCCAGAGAAGTATAACCGTACCGCCTCAGGATGGGATACTCACCCCTGGGGTCACCAATCTCCGTCATCAGATCACTTCAATAAAGGATATCAGGATTTTGGATGGGTTGAACAAAGGGCTCAAACAGTTAACATCCTCACCGAACGGCTCCATGCGACACCTACCGCACCCAATCTCTTTTAAAAAGTCCAAGTGACTCAATACTGGAAGACCAAAAGCTAAAAAAAGACCATGCACTTTATCAAAGGTATATTTATCCTTCTGACTCCAAAAAGCATGAGAATAGTAAGAAAAAGGGGAGTGGCTGTTACTCTATGCAGTTTAGACCTTCCCATTCTGAAACAATCAAGACATAGTCACAGGAACGTAGTTCCATTGTTGTCATCCATACAAGGGCAACGTGCTTGGCTTGGAAGCAAGACTACACGGAACAACACAGGTTCGATCCCCAGGTCTGCGCTTAGAAACATCTGAGTATTAAGCACGTTATAAATAACCAATCATATCATATCATGCAGAGGTCTCACTGGACTGAATCAATTATGATGCCTCTGCGCACAGGCCTCACACAGAACTAGCTTGCATACCTCATCTAATCCTTGTGGTTTACTAGTTGTACTTCATCTCCGGTTGGGTTCTCAAATTTTAAAAAGCATCATCTAGACCCATTATCCCCAAAATTGCACACTCCTAGAAAGCTTCTAGGTCAATCACATAGCTTATGTGACTTTGGTACAAGTTCTACATCCAGACCTTCCTCTAGTGCTGGCATGAGATCCCATCTTGATTTCTTTGCAATGTTGCTGTATTTGGATCTTGGTTATGTATCGGATTCATGCATTAATTTCCTGCAGGTAGATACAGCATGCCATTCATCTGTGGCCTTTTCAATATTGGATTAAATCCATGACTGGTAACAATGGTAAATAAGTATTTCTACTCAACAGATCTTCTCTCCAGTGCATTTCATTTAAGGGCCCCAACAAATGATAGCATGCCTGATCTTCGTGCAAATGGTGGTTCCTTGTGCAACTCTATGGCCAAAACAATTGCTACTGAGAGGTGAGAGAAGGGAAGGGTCCAGGGAGCAGGATATCTGGTTTGCATGACATTGTGAATGTCCACAAGTCTTACAAGTAGTCCTTGTTGCTGTCAAAGATCAGCTGGTGCTGGGATGCTACATTACTGCCTGGGGGGTGCTGTGTGAGTGTCGCCACCTCAATGATCCTTATGGGGAGTTGGATGATGATTGCTCCTGCCAGTGATTGCTAGTCGCCTTATATGGGGGGCTGGAGCCACCAATAATGGATGCCACCAACATACTCAGTGTGCTGGAGCTCTGTCTTATTGCTCTCATTCTAGAAATACAACTGTGCCCCTGGTGGAGTGACTGTGGAATCCCTTTTGTCCTACAAAACACTGGAGGGTTGCTCATAGGAACAATTCCAAGAACCACACTACCCACTGAAATAGTAACTGTGGCCATTCAAAGCATTTCAAGCACCTGGTCTGAAAAAGATGAGTCTGCCATTCGTATTTAGGCATCACTAATTTCTGTACAACACAAGGACCCTCGTGAGAAGAGCACTGCCCACCCATCTAGCATTGTACTCCAGTTGAGTGCTGTGTTCCGCATGGATACAAAAATGGTAAGCTCTCTCCGGGCAGGCCAATTTTAACATCTTTTTTTAACAATTCCTTGCATGCTACTACGTCAGTGTAACAGGGTGAAACTGACAAGAACAAACTAGAAGAAAACTACACCTAGGCAACAGAGCAGTGGAAGGGGGCTCTGCAGAGCACCACAGCACTCGCTAGTACTGAGACAAGGCGATATATCTGAACATACACACTAAAATGGTGGTAAAGCCTTTTTATTATTAATATATTTCATATATTCCACAACCTCAATGTGAAGCTTGGATTGATAAAGTAAAGTAGAACCAAAGGGCCACCTAGCAAACTTGGAGGGAATTAGCACCAACAGAAGTTTGCACCATCCACCATCAGAAAATTATAAGTAAACAGGCTTGCTTAGCACAGCAAGTTACAGCCTGTGTCAAGAGGGGATGGAAACACCTCTCAGTCTGGTTTAGGAGGCCTATCCGGGAGAAATCCAGAGCCAGTCCTACCCCAGAGTGGATGGTGGTCGTTGAGAGGACTCCAATTCCTGCCCCTGCCACGTGAACCAGTCTGTTTTTCACCGCTCCACCTTTATCTCATGCCACACACCCTTGAGAAAATGCTTGCCAGTCTTTTTGTATTTCCTAAATCAGAACAAAAAAACAAAGACCAGCAAAGTGAGAGCCTGTGTCAAGTACAGACAGCTGCCACATCCTGAATCCGCGACCCGACCACCAGCAGACAGCCCTCCAGTCTTCTGGGATATACTGCCATCAGATTGGAGAGAGAACAGTAAAGCAACATCATCCGTGTGTGGCGGTCAGAGACGCTGTGCAGCGCTGCTGGATGATGGTGGAACACACCACCAACAATCCTCCTACACCACCAGAGACTGACTCAAGGGACACTGCAAGAAACCAGAAGGTGTCTCACATACCAGTCCTCAGGGATCTGTCATCCAGGTGGCTGGGGCACGCCATCACCATTGGATCCAGATATGGGAGGTGGACCAGTGCGGGAGGATCACCTGGATGGGGGATCCTTGGGAGTGGGTGTGGGACACCTAATGGTGAGACACCACAGGCTCCCTTTAAAATGGTTCTCTCTCTTTCCCGATCAATACATGAGTTTTGTAACCCCTTATCCCTTCCCTACACTAACACATATACATTCCCTTTACACACTGGAGAAAGACAGGCTTGAACATGTCCCGGTGCCGTGGTCCATCAGAGTTAGGCAATTGCCTGGAGTAACTCACACCTGAATCCCCTTTGCCTTCCCCACCTGGATAAAAGGCAGAGCACGGGAACACACTTCGAGCAAGGCAAGGAATGAGACAGAGCACATGAAGGAGCAGCCTATTCCAGACCGCAGCTGAATCAAAGAGGCAGGATGGAAAGTTATGGAACGAAACCAAGGAGGGTGATGGCCTTGGTTCATTTGACAAGTAATCGCAGGGCTGCTTAAAACTCAAAAGCAGCACATGTAACGCTGAGAAGTGAGGCCAGAGAATCCTGTAATGCATGTCTGAGATACCAAGGGCCCTCCTGCCTGACTAGACAAGTCGGGGGAGAAGTTCAGCCGCTGTGGTATCGCCCTTGACTCCATGATCAAAGCTGCAAGCCGAACATTGTATACAGCCGTGAGTTGAATGCAACTGTGTGAAACCAGGCTGCGTATGAACAAAGGTTACGGGCAGCAACTAAGTGTCCTGTGAAGTCAAATGGTGTTTGATGAAAGACACAAATGAAAAGGGAAAGCCGATAATTGTTTTCTGAACTTTGGAGACATGAACACACAATACTAAGTAGCAGAGTGGTCTGCGACCACGTGTGTGCCCAATCGAAAGGTCTCTGCCTGAATGTATGTTGCTAACATAACTTATGAAATGTGAATATGATTTATTAGGAACAGAATTGAAGTGGTCCTGCGAGGGTTTAAGTCAAATCCTTTGCACAATCCAAGGTCTTTGGTGTGCAGTGAACTGTGAAAGAAATAAGAGTCTGAGCCCGACAGAGGGGTTCTCAAAGTGAAAGGTGAAAGTGGTGTACCATACAGAGGGCAGAGTCAGACAGAGAGAGGTCTGTGGTAAATTGTAAAGTGAATAAAGAGTCTGAGCCCGGTCGAGGGGGACTCAAGGCGGAAGTAAAAGACTTTTATCGTTTAAAAAGTAAACTCCTGAGGAAAGGAACTTTGAACAATCTTTGTTGAACTTTTGTCTTGCAAGGGAGAAGCCTTCCATGATTGAGCAAGAGCCTTTTGGTTGCAGAGAGTCTGAACTGGAACCGTGCCCTTGTGCTTAGCCGGACTGAAGTGTGTTCCAAGCCCAAGTGTACCGCCTGGGGAGGGGGAACCAACTATCCAGTCATCCTGACATATTGTTTCATGACACACATTTTGTTATCTACATAATTTCCCACAGTGTTTATTGTTTAGAAGTAGGGATTGGCAATCGTTATTCTTTTAGTATAGGCCCTTTTATTTTGATGAAGACACTAATAGGACTGCGTTATCTTTATTTTGATGGCCGTAGCTTGCTCCCATCCATAGATTTAGGTTACGACAGGCGTTTTTGCATCCCCCCTGAAGTTCAACAAACACCCTTGAACTGTGATCACTTGTGTCTGCATTACTGGTTGATACCATGCCTTCCTTAAAGGCACCAACCCTCACAACACAGGGACCTAACACAGAGGTTCCAGGAATCAGGCCCCCTAACATGAACAATGTCTTTCAGCTTCATGGACCACTGTCGTTCCACGGCAGGGCAGCACGATGGAAGCAGTTGGGGCTTAGCATGATACTTGTAAATTTAATGATCATCACAACGCCATGGTTGGGAAGCTAAGGCTAGATTGGCCAGGGACAGAGTACCAATCCAGTGAGCAGGAGGGGAACACAAAGGGACTGCGGGAAGTGTTTAGTTTAGTCTATTATTTGTAATGCGCACCAGACCCAGGGGCATCAGGGCGCAGGATACAAGGATATGTTCAGCTTGGTTACATGGGCACATGAAATGCATGGGCAACAATAGGTACATTGGCATATATACAATGTGGTTACATGAAATACATAGGCAGCAATAGGTACATGAGATACATCAGCATATATACAATGTAAATTACATGAGCAAATAGAATTAAAGTGATTAAAGTACATCAGAGAGGGTGTCCCAGGGGACTAACACGTCAAGAGAATGATTATCAGACGATTATTTATTGTTTTCTTTTAGCCAGTTAGTTAGATTTTGTCTGAATTTAGAGAAGGACTGAGGTTCTCTAATACCAGGGGGTAGGAAGTTCCACAATTGCGCAGCCTTAACTGGGAAGCTGTGTCCTCCGATAGTGGAGAGTTTGAATCGTGGTACTTGGAGGGAGTTGGAGTTAGCTGTTCTGGTCGGTCTGAAAGAGGTTTTTCTACAGATTCTGTTAGTAAGGTATGGCAGTGCTCTATTACTAAGGCACTTGTATGTGAGGGAGGCAATTTTAAGTTGGATTTTATCAAAGGTGGGTAGCCATTTGTATTTTCTTCTAGTGGAGGAAATATGTTCATTTCTGTTGATCTTAAGTGCTGCTCTCAGGGCATTGTTCTGGAGAACCTGTATTTTATGGATAATCTGTTTGTCTGCACTAATGTAAAGCGTGTTACAGTAATCCAATTTGGAAAGTATGAGAGCTCTAGTGAGAGTAATGCAACGGTCAGTGGAGAGGAATTGTTTACTAGCTCTGATTAGTTTGCATGTATATGCGGTAGCAGAGGCTAGGGAGTTGACTTGCTTGCTGAGGTTCAGGGTGGCATCTAGATAGAAGCCTAAGGTCTTCACTTCCTTTGCTACTTTTATGTTATTTCCATCAATAGTGAAATTGGCATAATCTGGGCTATCTTTGGATAGGTGGGTCGAGGTAGCTAAGATAATAAGCTCAGTTTTGTCATCGTTCAGGCATAGTCCATGGGAGGCCATCCATGCCTGAACAATGCTATAAATTCTATTTGCCAAAGCCAAATGCATGGCGTAATCTCCGGTAAGAGGAAGGAGGATTTGGGTATCACATGCATAGTTCGTGTAGGAAATACCCAAATGGTCCATTTCGTCAAAGAGGGGCTTAGTGAATACATTGTAGAGTGTTGGTGACACACAAGATCCCTGTGGTACACCGCAGGTTATAGGGATAGGGTCTGCTGAGGCCGATGGTGAGAAGACTCTGATGGTCCTGTTGCTCAAGAATGACTCGATCCATGTTATAGCTTCCTTGGAGAAATGAGCTGCGGAGTCTAGGTAGCTGTATAAGACTTTGTGGTCATCAAGTCAAATGCAGCCGAGAGGTCTAGAAGGAGGATAATGGCTGATTGGCCTTTATCTCTAAGCTCATCTATTTGGCCCTTAAGATCAATTAAAGCCGTCTCCGTACTATGTTGGGGGCAGAATCCGGATCGTCGAGAGCCTAGTAGGAAGTTAGATTCCAGGAAGTTCTGTATTTGAATGTAGGCCCCTTTAGCACATTTTTTTAAAAGGAACAGCACAGTCGTGATGGGCCTGAAGTTTGTGGGAATGGCAGGGTCAAGGGTTTGCTTTTTGAGTAATGGCAGTACCCAAGATTCTTTCACATTGCTGAGGACATTACCAGTTGTGAATGAGGAGTTGATAAGTTTAGTTATGAAAGGGACAAGTTCTCTCGCAGCATCCTTAATAAGTTGCACCGGGCATTGGTCGCCCTTGCAGTTGGACGGAATAAGTCCCAGTATGACCTTCACCACCTCAATGATAGAATCTTTGGAGAAGCTGAAGCGTGTTTGTTTGTGGTGTGGTGGTGGGGCTATGCTCTGAGTGGGTCGAGGTGTTAGAGAGGCTTGCTTATGGGCAATTTTGGTTTGTAGGTTGGCGACTTTGTTGGTTAAGGCATATTGGATACTAGAGCACCACTTTTTATCTTTGATGCAGTTCTCTTGTGGTACAATAGGTGTTTCCAGTTCTTTTAGAATACTGAACAATTCTTTGATGCTAGATTTGGATTGAGATATTCTATTATCATAGGTCTCCTGTTTGGCTAAGAGGATGTCTTTCTTATATTGGGTTGAGACATTGGTAAGGTTAGGTTTGTTTTCTGATGATGGAGAGAGTCTCCAGGCAGTTTCAAGCTTTCTTTTGAGTAGTCTAAGGTTTTTTTAAGTGAGGGGTGAACCAAGAGTTAAGGTGTTTTTTAGGTTTGCTCTTCCTTAATTTGAGAGGTGCGATATTGTCAAGGGCTGAGTTCATGATATCATTATACTGTTCAACTAGGGAATTAGGGTCCTTGTTGTCCGGTATGGAATTAAGCTTGGGTATTATGTGGGGCAGCAGTTTGTCAACTGTCATATGTTTTTTGTTCCTCGTGAGTGTAGGTGTATGCTACTTCGGTGATGTTAAAGGAGGTGGAAGACCAAGAGACCAGAGGAAGGGAGGAAGGAGCAGCAGAGCATGGAGGCGATTTCTTGAGAAGTTGAGGTTTTGGCTAGTGAGTGAAAGGGTACTGCCTGGTGAGCATGTGTAGAAGTGTGGATAGGAGGAGCGTGAGTGTTTAGTGAAGGTGTGAGTGAACAGGGTTGTCTGAGTTAGAGGTCGGTGGAGTGTTAGTTGTAGTGTGGAGGAGGGGGTATTATTTAGGAGAGAGGAGGTTGAATGGAGGAGGCAAGTAGTATGGTGAGAGGCGTAGTAGTGTGAGTTAGTGGAGTGGAGGAGAGAGTAGTAGTGTAGATGATGGAGGAGTAACATCAAAAGGTGGAGGCAAGACCTTGAAGGTACGAGGGTACGAGAGACATCCAAGGGATGGCGGTGGAATACAACAGATGCAGGTGGACTGGCAGAAGGAGTTTAGTAAGAAGACAAGGCGAGCGAGAGAAACACCTGAGCATGAAAGTAGAAGAGTGAATGAAGCATGGTGCCTACAAGGCACACATCCCATATCTCATTAGAATACTAATATTGGCTAGAGTAGGGAGAGTTAGGTAGTCCCAGTGGGGCTTTATTGGTCAAATCTGAGTTCATTTAGTGATTAGTATACTGAGGGTGATACTATCGCTATATACTATATACTAGTGCTAAGAAACCTTGGGCTAGGGAGGAGATGCATTGAGAATAGAGAGAGAGGGGGGAGGCAATAGAGCCCATTGACATTTCAACACATCTGCATGGAGCGCATCTGCGATTTGTAGTGATTCTTGTGACATCTGTGAGAAACCCCACCAATTATTTTTCAGACAGCTGGTACAGCAAACATACCATGGCAGAGGCTGAAAGCCAGCTTTGAGTGTACCTTAAAGGTTTAGACCTACAACATAGTTCACACATCTGAGGGCAGCTCTTCTGGTCAATGTTCTGGAGATAGGTCGGGGTGTTCAGAAATCTACCAGAAGAAAAACAATGCACTAAATAGCATTGACTGTGACTCTACAATTGCCAACAAAACTGAGGTGGATGACATTGTTGCAGCAGTGCTGAGCAAACTGGCTAGACCCTGCAAGATTCAGGGTATGGAAGTAACAGATTTGCACAGAAAGAAAGACCAGGCAGGACCAACAGAAACACTGCATGAAAGTCAAGGAAAAGAGGAGGAACCTAAAAGAAAAAGGACACAGAACAAATGAATATGCCAAAGAAATAAGATACAAAAAGAGGTGTTGCTGCTGAAAAAGATAAACACACATCACAAACATCAGAGAATGGCCAGGCAGAGCCAAAACAGGTGCCAACTTCCAGTCAATTGGACATTTTATCCAAGGTGTGCAAAAGCACTGAAGAAAATGGAAAAGGAAAGTGGCAGCAGCAACAAACAAACTTAAGACTGTGACAGATTAACACAATACTGGGTGCTGGCCTTAACAAATGCAAATGCACCATCTGCTTTGTAGAAATAAACAGTGAAGACCTTAAAATGATGGTCGAGTCCGGCTCAGACCTTACCATTTCTACCAAAGAACTATTCAAAGAGAAGTAGGGTAACAAAAAAAGATAAGAGACACACTCCAAACCTTGTATAGAGATATGAATAACACTGCTACATGAAGAGCACTTTGAGCTTAAAGTCAATACAACCACTTCAAATGTGTTTGCCACAATAAAAAGTCAAATGAAAGAGGACTGTCAGTAAGGTTGGCAACTCCCATGGAAACCTGGACATTAAATTAGCCCACAGTGACAGTGGGCACGTGATGTCAATCACTTGCTGAGACAAAGATGACATAGTCAAACACAGCAAAGTGTTCAAACCAACTTTAAGGAGTTTAGTTTAAAAGGATTCATGCACAAAATCAAACTGAAAAAGATGTGATACTCTTAAAACTAAAATGTGACACTGGGAAGAGAAACAAAAAAACTACCTTGTGCAACTGCTCTCTCAGATAACAAAGGACAGCATCATTGACACAGTGCAGGTTACTGAATGGCTGAGTCCAGTGAAATTCTTGAGGAAACAGTCTTGCAAGAAATGAAGACTGCACAGGCTTACGCAGGCTCACCCATAAGGTCATTTATAACAACGTTTTGCTGCCAAAAATAAGTGAGCTTTATTCTTTCATTACACAGGCCATCATTCGTCAACAAATGAGACATTGCAAGTATGTACATTAACTAAACATTCTTGATTCTAAGCACATAACAGCGTTCCTTACATTGGTAGCCAGTGTTAGGAGAGAACTCCCAGGCAATCAGGGTGCTTGATAGGAGTTCACAAACTCAGAACTCATGGAAGGCTTAACTCCTTCCCTTTCCCAAAAGGAACATAAATCCAGACAGGCAGCAAGTTCAACTGTGGTTTATTACAGCCAACAAACCATCAGCGATTAGTACATGGAGAGAAATCCAGACACAGCTCAGAGAACACTGGCTCGCAGGCCATTTTTGTATTACAGTTGCATCATGACGACGACATAGTCTGTGCCCTTCTCCAGGAAACCTATTGCCTTCTGTGATTGGGTGTGGAGTGGTAGTTCCCTTACAGCGGTCCTTATAGTGGTTAGTTCACTGGTCCTCCCATGTTAGGTGTGAGGTCTGGGCCAAACCCCCGAAAAATGCTACTTCTAAATGTTACAGTATGCAGACCTGATGATTGGTAGCCCTGGCTACCCACCTCTAGTGTGCAGGGGACGCAAGTTCCCTAATTGAGAACTTTTTTTCTTGTTCATATTTGCAGTACATCCTAGATGCCAAGGCTGTCATTTTCTCCTCTGCACCTCAAATCACACTCAGACTTCTTTAAATATACTAATTTATACTTATACATAACACATCTAACTAAATAGGGAGTGGTTAGGGTTCATACCATTTCTATTTACCCAACCCTAGGGTCATGAATTGTGATTGGTCGAGCTGCTAACCCACAGGCCTGGGACTGGAGTTGGTTCCCAGCTTAGAGTGTACCTGTTCAAGGTGATATGTGCAACTATGTGTCTGCATTATACCCACATGTGAACCACCATAATTATGAGAGTGCTCCTTTCCCATCATACAACTTCAGCTCTGGTTGTAACAACCTTGTTGCCAGCCACTGCCTGGCTCATGAGACCGCTGCTCTCCCCAGCCATCATATATTGGCTCACCGTCAGCTCTGCTGGACCACATGTTCAGAGACCATGGTTGTGAGCTTCTGGAGCTCAGAATTAGTCTGAATTTAGGGATAATTAGTTGTTTCTGTCGTTTTGGTGCTACTTCAGTTCGGGGCAAAGAATGTCGCTTGCAACAATGCAACCTTGGCAGTGGTCCCGTTCCACACACGACAGCTCTCTGGTTCATGCTGCATTTAGCTTAGCTTCAGCTTTCTGAGATCGTTGTGGCCTACTGTGATTTCCTAAGCCATAGCCTGGCTCCTACCGTGTGTGCTCTTCCATAGTATCCATAGGTTAGTGGGTTCTGGCTTTGTTGAGTCCCTCGAGTGTGCCTGTGTTTCCGTAGGGTTATCTGCATGTGAGCATCTGCAAGTATTTACACAAGGTATACTTGCAGTTTCTATGTTGCTGCGACAAGCTAATGACAAAATAATTAACGTGTAGGCAGTATGTACATGTTACTGTCCTCTAACTTATAGAACTGTACGTATGTGTTCTTTGTGTGTTTGGGTGGGTGATTGTGTCCCGATGTGTGGATGGCAGTGTGCTTCATGTCTAACGCTGCTATGTTGTGTTGTCTCTAACAACTGGAAGCATGGCTTCCTGGCGCTTTTAGTCGAGTCTGTCAATGGAGTTGTCTTTGGTTCCATCCTGTCGATTTTTGTCCACCTTGGGTAATGTTCATACTGCTCTTGAGTTGTAAGGTTGACTAAGAGGTTATCTTTCACTGTATTTGTCCAACGTAGGCGCAGTGGGGGTTGGTGCGAGCTCGTACGATCGGCGGCCATATCGTCTTTGGTTCTTATTCTGGTTCGAGTATTTTGCGGGTGGGGGAACATGGTCGGATTTTGACCTTCCCTCTTCAGTCCTCCCTGTGGTCGACTTGTCAACCACATCACGATAAAACCGTGGATCGTCTATCAGTAGCCATATCTTTGGGATCCCTGGGGCATTCATGACCAGAGATATGCTAGCCAGATTTTATCCTTCCCTGTTCCACGCGCTTCATCCGCCATCTTCGCGTGCATCTGGGACAATTGTGCAACTGCGTCTGAGAGTGTTCCGTTATCTTCATCATTGGCATGTATGAACGTGCAACATGAACTCCCTATCTTTGCGCAGACTCCTCCTTCCATTGCTGTGAGGAGATCCAGTACTATCTATTCTAGAGAGCCACCAATCATATTGCTTTGAGTTCTTCTTTTATGGCGTTGAACCCAGTCACAGTTGAGTTTATGGTTACCATCAACTCCCAGCGAATCATATGTAGCCAAGTAATCCCCCCCTCTTTTTACTCTGCTCAGTCCCTTCTGCGTGTCTGTGTTGTCTGTTTGGGCCGATGGTACTGCATTCAGTGACTTCTTCCTTCTTTTGTTTTCCATTTTCGGGAAGTCATCAAGCTTCACGTCTTTCTTGGGTAACACTAGTGAGGGCATGTTGATGTGTCCTAGGGAGCATATTCCTCCCCTGTCAAGTGGCAATTTCTCATATGCTTTAGATCCTCAAGCCCAATAGTGATCCAACAGCACTACCATGCCTGCTCCCATTGCCGGGATTGGTTCAATCTTCTGGCATCCTTCGTTTTCACTGACCTCTTCATTGCTGTTGTGTTGATAACACAGGGCAGGCGTCTTCAGGGTGATTATTGGCATTGGTCCAGCTCCGTTCTCCACCCATGTCACCAGCTTTGCACTCCTGTCCCATTCCTTCAGGCACTTTTCATTGTCTTCTTGAACCTTGTTTACTGCCATCTTTGCTACGGTCAGTGCCTTGCTTCCCACCACTCTGTCTTCCCAACCATCATTAGTATATACTTGTCCATACACCAAGATCTGCGGTCTCTCACAGCAGCCGGGATCTCCTCCTATTTCCTTCACTCTTGTCCATGGACATGGCAAGTCTTTCAATGTGATCGTTTTGGTGTCTTCCTTTTCTGGTCCATCCGTTATGTATTGCAGCCCTTCATCAATCTGCCAGTAATTGTTCATCATGTCTAGTGTCTTGATGTAATTATCTTCATAAGGGAAGGTCCCCTTTGACAATGTTGCTGTTTTCCTTTGGAACCTGCCTCGCTTTTGGAACATCGCAAGGTACATCAAACATTGTGCTCTTGCTGTGGGTATTTCTGTTGCAACGAAGGTTCTGGAGGCACTCATGGCATAGGGGATTATAGAGCAGACATAACAGCTCTCCCCGGTGGTATCCCTACCAACTTTGGACATGTGCGTGTACCACATGTTGTTTGTTTGTTGTGTCTGAGATACGTGTCAACTCCCTTCATGTCTGCATAAACACTGCGCTTACCTCTCCTTACCTTATCAGCAGGGTCTTCTCTTCCACGTGACATGGTAGTTCCTGTTTCTTGCGTCAGTGGAACATTAGTATGGGTCACAGCGGTAGCATGCATTGCAAAATACAACTGCCATAGGACAGTACCCATTATTCCAGTGGGAACCAGAAAACACACAAGAGTCAATCTAAAGTTTATTTTATCCATTGTGACCACTTACACTGCTTAGTTCGAGCAGGTGATGGTGTGATAAAGTTGCCCACCTGAAAATCGCAAGAAAGGTGTTATTGTTTTAGTAGCCGTCAGTACCTTAAGCTCTGCAAACTAAATAATCACTTATAGCAAAGGCAAATACGTCCTCTCAGATGAGTCTCTTAATGGGGGTGGAACGGGGTATGTGCTGTGTGCAAGCTGTGGATAAGCTTGGGTCAAGTACTATTTGAATACCAGGAAATATACTTCGGGAGTTCGGAGTCTAAAAATTCTGGGTCTCCTTATAGAGTGTACGAATTGGTTGGACAATGCTTCTGGGTGGTCAACGGGAGGCAACATCAAGCTATTTCCTTAACAATTTCTACCAACATTCGCTTCAATCATGCGTGTGGAAGAAAGGAAAAGGTTAAATTGTGCTTCAGCTGTCAAGGGTGTGAGAATGTTCAAGTAGCAACCTTATAACTTGCAGGTGCTGGAGAACAAACAATGAACAATGTTTTTCACTGGTCAATTTACACAAGTGTGGTTGTGGCTGATTCAGCCACTTGAGAGCGCCTGATGATGGGGTGGCCATTAGTCTCCAATTCTTGGACATTTGCACCTTCTTGTAGATCGTTGGTAGTCACAGCGTTGGCCCTATTGATCTCTGCAGTTGTACTTCTGGGCGAGGGCGATGCTTTGTAGGGCTTGGTGTCCTGAAGGTGGTTCCAGACATGTTTTTCTTCTAAGCAAACACCTCAATCAGTCACAGCCTTCACTACATGAGGTCTGTGAGGTTCCTTGGTTGTCTCTTGTCTTGTGTCATTAGAGTTCTCTTGCTCGTCGTCTTCAGGTCTGCCCTTTGTCTGTTGTATCCGGTGAGAGATAAAGAAGCGCTAGAAATCAGTGAAGTGACATAGTCATACATTTCTTTACCCAAAATTTCAGCAGTATTTTCACAGTCCTTTAGTGCTGTAGTGGGAGGAGCCAGTGGAAGATGCATGCGCGTTCCGTCACCACCTCATGGGGCGTTAAATGGTGGTCGGACTTTGACTTTTTGCGCAATTTGAAATGTGCCAATGGCAAACAGTGAAGCCAGTTTTTCTTGGTGCTCTGCTGGGTTTTGGCAATGCTCTCCTTCAGGAGGCCATTGATGCATTTACACACCCCATTTGCTTGTGGGTGTTACGCACATGCAAATTTGTGTTTTATTCCTAGCAGGGTAGTGATGTGTTGGAAAATTTAGTTGGCGAAGTGAGGGCCATTGTCAGACCGCAGGACCTCACAAACGCCCCATCTTGGGAATACTTACCGGCCAGGAACTTGGCTGCCCGCAGTGCGTCAGCATGTGAACAGGGTCCAGCCTCTATCCACCTTGAGAATAGGAACACAACCACTATCATGTAGCGGTATCCTTGACATACTTGGATCACGTCCACGTAGTCAACATGGAGATGCAAAAATTGACCTTCGGGTCTGGGTATGGCTCCTCTCACAACTCTCAGTGTGTGCCCAGCCGTGAATTGCTGGCAGATTAAGCAGGTGCTAATGAAATTTGCCACATGTTCATTCAAATCTGGACAAAACCATGATTCTCCAATGCATCCAGCAATTATCTCTTTCCCTGTGTGCGTTGGATGGTGCAACTGCGCTAATGGTTTTTCAGTAGTGCAAGTGGCATGACCGCTTTCCCTGTGTTGTTCTGTCACCATAGGGCATCTGTGGGAGACATGGAGTACCCTCTTTTTACCTATACTTCATTTTCCTCCTTGGGTGCTGCTCCCTGTAGTTCCATAATTTGAGTTGATAATTGTACCCTTCTCTCAACACCATGTTTCACACATTGGGCCTCTCCTTCAGTTCCTACAAGGTTCCAAAATATGGTGCACACTTTGCCTCATAATCAGCTGCTTTGTTTCCCCTTGAGATAGCATCTTACCATTTGGTGTGCAACTGGCACTTCACCAATGCTAACTCCTGTGGGTATGTTATTACCTCAATCAGGACACCAAATAGCAGCGCATGCTGTACTGAGGACCCATCAGCTCTTCTGTACCCTCTCCTGAGCCATCGTGCCAATCCTGAATGAACTGTTTATGTGACATATGCACGATCACATTAAATTGTCAGCCTCTTACCTATGCAGTGTTGTAGGGCCAAAATGAAGGCCACTAGTTCTGCTGCTTGCGCTGAATAATGAGATGGTAACCGGTTACTTGCAACTGCCGCACTTGTCCCGTCCTCCTTCAACCTCACTATAGCAGCCCCAGTTCTCCTGATCCCATCAGTTTGATCAATCATTGAAGAACCATCATTGTAGAGCATTCGCCCCCCTTAAGTGCATCTTCCTCCACCTTGCATGTCTCACTGAATTGCTTGATTTTCTTGGTGCAGTCATGAGCCCAATCCCCTGGTTGATAGACATCTGCCATGAATAGTGCTAGGTTTACAGTCTTGCATCTTACTATCCTTAATTCTGCCTTGTATAGTATTATCTCATATCCTGATGCTCTCTGTGTGGTCAATGTGCTCTTTGGCTTATGCAGTATGGCAAACAGGGCGCGCTCCACGTAAAGGGTGGTGGTGCACCCCATTGTTATTGCAGATGCTCTTTCTACGGCGAAGGCTGCAGCTGCCAGAGATTGCTCGCATGCGTTGTGTCCTCTCATTACTGGGTCAAGTTGCCCACTATAGTAAGCAATTGGCTTATGGCCCATGCTTGTCTTCTGTGTCAGAACTGCCTTCATTACTACGCCGTCAGCGTGAGAGAATAAGAATTCCCTTTTATAGTCTGGGGTCCCTAGCACAGGAGCTGTACATATCGCTTCCTTTACTTCATTGAATGCTTCATTCATGTCTTGTGTCCAGGTTAGTAACTTGGCTCCTCTGTGTGCTTCTCTCAGTGCTGTTAAGAGTGGTCTGGTGTATGTGCTGTAATCGAAAACCCATGCTCTGCAATAGTTGCACAACCCCAGGAATTGCTGCATCTCCCTCACTATTTTACGCTGTGGTGTGTTGTGTATTGTCTGTGCTCTCTTTGGGGTAGTATGCCTGCTGTATTTGGACATCAGCTGTCCAATGTACAGTACTTCCTCTTGACAGTACTGGAGTTTTCTTCTTCTGTCTCACTACAAATCAGGATGTCATCTATGTATTGTAGCACTGTGCCCTCTGTTTCAATGTTTTCTAAATCCATCTGAATCACCCTGTTAAACATGGATGGTGACTCGCAGTACCCCTGTGGCAGCCTGATATGTTTCCCATTCTGGTTGCGATACATAAAGCTGGTCAAATCTCGTGAGTCTGGGTGTAATGGTACTGAGAAGAAGGCGTTTTTCAAATCAATCAATCAGAGTGAAGTAGGTGGCTTCTGCTGGAATGCCACACAGGATTGTTGCTGGGTTTGCTGTTACTGGGTACTCTGCTTCTACAATATGGTTAAGAAGGTGTAAAACCTGAATAAAACGTACGGGGGTACACTGATGTGTTGCATGAAGATTCTGATGGCACCAAGATGCCTCTTTCAATGAGGGTGCTGATTGTTTCATAAATGCTCTCCTCTGTTTCCTTTGTTAGGGGATACTGCTTTACTCGTGGTAAGATTGCTCGAGGTTTTAACTTTATCTTCACCCCCTATGCTCTTTATGTATCCTACATCATAGGGATTTGTGGTCCATAAGCTGTAGGCTAACTTGGCCATGTCCTCCTCCCAGAATGTGGGTGGTGCCTTTAGCGCCATTGCCATTTTTTGTGCGACCTCTCTGTAATGAATCTGTAACCAAAACCCGTCACTGTTAGCCTGCACCCTTCTGCCACTGCAATTATTGCGTGTACTGCAATCCAATCCTCCCTTGCCAAAACTACCTTGATGTCTATGGGCACTATTGTTCCTTCTGGCTTATTCAGTGTTGTCTCTGGTCTGAATAGGTACTCCCCTGGCACCCTCCATACCTTCCCTGCAATGCCTGGCATCCATGCAATTGCCATATCTATCCCATACTGAAACATTTCTGGGTCCAATGGCACCTCGCTCGGCACTGTGCTCCCACAATATGCTCGAATGATTTGTCTTAAATTCAACATGTGTATTCCTGGTATGGAGCATATTATGCATTTGTCCGTGAATGAGATGGTCATGTTTAGTCTGCTCATGATGTCACATCCCAACAGGTTTACAGGTGCTTGTTTAGAGTAGAGCAAAGGTAAAGATAAGTCGTGATCTCCTATAGATAGAGAGATGTTATCAGTGAAAGGAACCACTTCTCGAGCCCCGGAGAATCCTTGAGTGTTCATGGCATTGCTTGACAACGCAAATGTCCCTTCCCGAATGCATGGCTTATTCGGCGCCGGGTGTGAACAAGATAGGAAATGTGAAAGGGTTGTTCCCCACAATGGTGAACCCACCCATCTGTCTAACTGGCACTGACGCCACTGTGTCCATGAGGTCCTTGGTGTCATAGTCCTGTATTTGTGCTAACTGTTGTTTGCTTCCCCGAACTTGTGCTGCCTGGAAATATTGATGTAGTGGTGCTGCCATTTGTGGAGCCCGTGACTGTACCTGTGATGAAGCCGGTACCTGTACTTGTGCTTGCGGCATCTGTTGGTGTGTGTTCTGTACCTGTCCTTGTTGTTGTGTACCTTGGGCATAAGAGTATTGTTTGGGCTAGAGAAGTATGATGATGTCTATGTGAGGGCAGCAGGACTAATCACCCCCATTACTTTTAGCCGCTCGAGTATGTATACTCATAAAATGGAAAGCAGAGGTGATCCCGAGTAAGAAGCAATGGATAAATGTGGCTACTAACATATGTGTGATGGAAAAAATCACGGCAGCCCTACATGGGAAGTCCACACAATGTGAAACTCTATGGCAAGACTTCATAGCCAAATATGTACCAAGCCAATAGATTACAAAGCGTGGTTGATTAAAGCAGTGAAACGCCACGATAAGAGTAAATGTGGAAGCATGTCGGATCCAAGATGAGACCATGACCCTAACCACTAAATGAGGCTGAGTACTTTAGGAAATATCGGAGAGCTCCCTCCAGCCGCTGCACTTGGATATGTTGTAAGGACACAAATCTGACCGTAGGTGGTATTATGTGAATAAAGATCTATAGAGGAACTCAATGTAACAAACACTGTATTGGTGGGTGGGGAAGGGTGAGGGAGGCATTAATATTGGGAAACAGTTATATAACTAAGATATAGTAAAGTACGTTGAATGTTATTTCTTCACTGATACGTTTTCTTTATATGTTATGTCAAAACTTAATAAAATCAAATAATTTAAAAAAGAATAATCATTCTGTGCTCCTTGATAGCTTGGCTGTCCCTGATCTCCCCAACCTTGCTGTGCCCCTCTAAATCACCAAGCTCTTGAAATATGTCCTAGCCCCCCGCAGGTCCAGCACTGGGATGGTTCTCTCCCTTGGCCTGGGAAACCCCCCGAAAAGTCTCCCGGTCCCTGTGGCATTTGCTGATTGTATCCCCGAAAACCTCCTTGATAGTGATGCATTTGTCGTCGGAAGCCACGCCCCCTCGGGAAACTTACCTCCCTCGGAACTACTGTTGGAATCCGCTCCATCCCATGTACCCTCCTCCCATGTGCAGTGCGTATTGTTGCTGTTGTTGACACTGTTGCTGTGGTGCTGGTGCTGTGTGGGGCGAGTTGTGACTGCCCCATCCATGGCATATTTTGACAATTTCTTTTGAACTAACTTAGCCTCATCTGCCTTTCTCTTTTCTGCCTCTTGTTTGACCTTCTCCTGCCACAGCCTGGAATGGTGTACTATTGTGAGTTTTATTTCTGGTCAACCCTTTGCTTCCATCCCTACCAATTTCTTCAAATTCTTCTGTACAGGTTCTGATAACCCCTGCACTATCGTTTTGTCCCACAGCTCTCGAGTTTCAAGACGCCAAAGCTCTTGAATCCCTTGAATGTATTGAACAGGATCTTCGTTGTCACGCATTTTGCGTGACGTAATAGTCCCTATGTCTGATGTGTCTGGGTATTGTGTCTGTAATGCTTGCCACACTGCTGCTCTGCAATTTGCGAATGGTGACCCATCATGTGCTGTGTTTTGTATGGTCACCCCTGGGAAACCCGCTCTCTTCCATATTTCATCAGCCGCGTCACCCAATATTGATACCAACAGCCCCTTGATGTCACCCATTGCCAGCCTGTGGCACGCTGTCAACTTTTCCATTTCATATATCCATTTCCCAGCTCCCACACTCAATGAGGGTAATCTGCATTTAACATGTTCCTTGTCTGTGTGTTTTCAGGTTACATACTGAGGCCTTGTCCCTCCCCTTTCTAATAGGGGCATCTGTGAGTATGCTGCCCTCTCCTCTGGTGTTCTTCCATACTGTCTGATCTGAATGAGCCCTCTCTAATCCTTAATGTTTGTGCATATGTCTACAGGTTCTAGTGCAGGCACTCGTTTGGCCCCTTCATGAGTTCTAGACAACCGTCCTCTAGAATGCGCCAGTGCTGTCTCTTCTCTCCTGCGCCCTGGAAGATCCCTTAGTCTGTTAATGTATGTGTTTTGTGCGGTGACCTGACGGTCATGTGTTGTTTTGTTTGTCTAGATCGGACCCCCCTTCCATCTGTTCATGACACCTGCATTCACATGATGTCCCATCACCTTCCCTTGTGAGGTACGGTCTGCTATACCCCCCTCTCGTCTCCGCCGTCTCTGTTGTCATTGTCAGACCCTACGTCCATATTACTACAAAAGTAATTGGAAAAATCCAATTTCCATGATGCAGTTGGCATTATGCTCTAAATCAAGATCAATGTCCCCTAAATTATATTTTCTCTCCCCTTTCCGTAATCCTAAGTGTGCTGCGCCACACCCTACCGAGCTGTTCACATGTATATCTGTGCTATCCGGTTCTATTCGCCGCTCTCCCTCCTGTCTTTTCCTCTCCCATTCTAGTGCAGCCTGCTCACCAGCCGCCCTTATTGCTCGCTCATCCTGCTCCTTCCGCGCTCATTCCCTCGCCAGCCTGTCTAACTGCAACTTCCTTTGTTTTCTCTCGTTGAACTTGTGTGTTTCTTGCTCCATTATCTGCCTTCTCCAATCTGCCATGTGTGCCTCCTTCTACTCTCTCCCTCCTCTCCTTATCTTCCCTCTCTTTCGCTTTCAGTTCCCTTCCTATTCTCGCTCTTTATCCATAAACTCCTTCTCCCTTCTTGTCCCCTTTATTCCCATTCCAATTTCTCTCTTCTTTCCCTGGCTCTCTCTTCACGTTCTAGCCTTGCTCCCTTGTCCCTCTCTCGTTGCTCCTCTTCCTCTAATTGTGCTGCCCAGTCAAGTCTTCCCTGCTTCCTTTCTATGTGCGCCTTCTGCTACCCCTGTTGTCTTCCCTTTAAGTTTCAAGAGTATTTGTGCTGCTATCCACTCCTCCATACCTATGCCTTCAACTTCTGCCTTTGCATGCTGCAGCCCCTCCTCGTTTGTCTCTGTGCTGCTGGCAGCCTGCCCTGCACCTCACGGTTTCTTCTCTTGTGTATATGGTGGTGGTTTATATGTTGGGTTTCAGTACCCTTTTGCCGCCTTATGGTTCCCTTAATGGATATATTCCCTGGTTATCATCTGTGTCATCGGATATTACACTAGATGGGGCAGTGGGAGGTGCGGAAGTGCCACACCCCTCTTCCTTTACCTCCTGCTGGTTCATCATCCATACACGGTCTCCCGCCCCCTACTGGAACATGCGCCATAGTTCGGATATGCCATGCGATTTGCCAATTTCTTCCCCTTGTAGGTGTTCTATAAGTGTGTCAGTAGATATTGCTGCACGCCCTTGAAAAACTGCCGTTAGGCGGCCATGGCTTCATTATCTTTCCTTCAGTGTTCTTGGACCACTGTATACTATATTTAACAATTTTATCTTTATATGGTGGCAACGTTTTACAAAGGTGTTGAATGGGGGTTACTCCCCCAACCATTCCATGATACATTGGATACATTATGGGTTTACCTGGCCTCTAATAGAGGTTTTCGATACTCCGCTGTCAGGGTAAAAAGGTTACACTGCAATAAAGATATATTTCAATTGTTACGAGCCTTGCTTCCTCTGCGCCTTACACGGTGTACTGCGCGTACAGCCTCTCCTTCACAGTTGCTGCCTTTCTCCGACACACCACCACAATCCTGCGCATGCACCTTCCGCGCACCGGCACTCGTTCACCTCTCTACCAATCCCAAATCCACAACACTAGCTCCTCACCGTCACAACTCTCCGTCCTATGCAGCGACCTTAGGATGATGTCACCAAGATAAACTTTGAATCAAATAGACATAGAAAAGGGTCTTCTACCTCCGCTCAGGTCCCTACTTACCTAACACTACTAATAATACTAAAACACACTATTAACGCTACCAACAATACTTCCCACCTCCCAACAATTACTCAACACCCTCCCATACACCCTTGGTTGCTAATTGTCTGGACCAATACTTACGTTCCGTACTCGCTGACGCTACTCGGCTCCTGGCACAAAGTCAACCGCTCGCCTCCCCCTTCTGGTCTGCTTTGGGCCCTACACGGATTGTGGGTGGGATGGTTTCCAAACGGCTCCCAACAACCTTTCTCCAGTTTGTGCTTTCCCAGTTGTCTTGCAATGCCCACGAGGGTCCCACAGCCTTTCAGGTCCGGCGGCGGAGGAGGCAGCTTCTTGCCTGGCTGACGTCACAAACCATCACCTCTGCTATCAACCTGTTAGGGGAGAACTTTCAGGCAAGCAGGGTGGTTGTTAGGTGTTCGCGAACTCCAAACCCATGGAAGACCCAACTCCTTCCCTTTGCCAAAAGGAACGTCATTTCAGGCAGGCACAAGTTCAACTGTGGTTTATTACAGCAACAAACCATCAGGGATTAGTACATGGAGAGAAATCCAGGCACAACTCAGAGAACACTGGCTCGCTGGTCAGTTTTGTATTACAGTTGCATCATGACGATGTCATAGTCTGGGCCCTTCTCCAGGAAACCTATCAGCTTCTGTGATTGGGTGTCGATTGGTAGTTCCCTTATAGCGGTCCCATTGGGGGTTAGTTCACTGGTCCTCCCAGGTCAGGTGTCAGGCCTGGGCCATCCCCGAAAAATGCTACTTCTAATGTTACATAATGCAGACCTGATGATTGGTTGGTGGCCCAGGCTACCCACCCATAGGGCAATAAATTGTAATTGGTTGAGCTGCTTGCCCCCAGGCCTGGAACTCAAGTTGGTTCCCAGCTTGGAGTGTACCTATTCAAGGTGATATGTGCAACTATGTGTCTGCTTTATACCCGCCTGTGAACACCCATAATTATGAGAGTGCTCCTTTCCTATCGTACAACTTCGGCTCTGGTTGTAACAACTTTTTTGCCAGCCACTGTCGGGCTCTTCGCAACCATCAGTTTGTGGCTCACCATCAGCTCTGCTGGACCACGTGTTCAGAGACCACGGTTGTGAGCTTCTGGAGATCTGAATTAGTCTGAACTTAAGGAAAATTATTCATGTCTGTCGTGTTGGTGTTACATCAGTTCAGGGGAAAGAATGTCGCTTGCAACAATGCGACCTTGGCAGTGGTCCTGTTCCACACACAACATCTCTCTGGTTCATGCTGTATTCAGCTTAGCTTCAGCATTCTAAGATCATTGTGGCCTACTGTATTTTCCTAAGCCATAGCCTGGCTCCTACTGTATGTGCTTTTCCATAGTATCCATAGGTTAGTGGGTTCCGGCTTTGCCGAGTCCCTAGAGTGTTCCTGTATTTCTGTAGTGTTATTTGAATGTGAGTATCTGCAAGGGTTTACACAAGATCTTCTTCTTCTGGTTTCTATGTTGCTGCGACAAGCTAATGATAAAATAATAAACGCAAAGACAGTAAGTACATGTTACGGTCCTCTAACTTATAGAACTGGAGGCATGTGTTCTTCGTGTGTTTGGGTGCGTGATTGTGTCCCGGTGTGTAGATGGCACGTGTGCTTCATGTTTAACGCTGCTATGTCGTGTTGTCTGTAACAACTGGATGCATGGCTTCTTGGCGCTTTTAGTCAAGACTGTCAATGAAGTTGTCTTTGGTTCCATCCTGTGGGTAATGTTCATACTGCTCTTGGGTTTTAAGGTTGACTAAGAGGGTATCTTTCACTGTATTTGTCCATTATAGGCACAGTGAGGGTTGGTGCAAGCTCGTATGATCGGCGGCCATATCGTCTTTGGTTCTTATTACGGCTTTGAGTATTTTGGAGATGGGGGAACAGGGCTGGATTTCGACCTTCCCTCTTCGGTAGACATAATATCTGGAGAACAATATTTATTTTCAGCGCATTGTACACATTTTCCAGGACTGAAGTTCATGTAAACAAAATCCAGCCATAGAATATGATGGGATTGCAGTTTACTAGGAGAAAAATATATATATATATGGTTGATCCTAACAACCCTGACTGGAACACATTACCTCATGTGGCATCTTCTAATACACTAAAATGTCATTTGGACTCTGATCAACGATCTCTGTGTTCCAACTCATAATACCAGACATGCTGAAAAGTCAAGTACTTTCATGACAGCATAATCCTCTGGCGCCAAATAACAAGAACTCAATCGAGTGGTTAGCAAGGTGCCCAGTAGTCTAAGGAAAAGCGGATTTCACTTAAAGAAGGGGCAATGTGCATTTCAGAAGTAGAAACCTGACTTTTGAAGATACTTTGTCTCAATAGGGGACATAGAACTCAAAGAAAGCTTAGTCAAAGGTAATCAAGACGCACCAGAACTAGGAGACAAGGCCATCTGAAATCATTCTTGGGCATGGTGGAATATAAGGTCAAATGTGTCAACAACCTCTCAACGAAAACTGAAGGCTTAAGATACTTGACTGTGCTGATGTTAGAGTAGGACTTTGCATTAAATTCACTTAATTGTGTAAAAACGGACAGTGTGATTGCTAGACAGCCACATGAAAAGTGCTCTGCTTCCTAAACTCCTTACATTGGCATCTTGTCTTGCAGAACAACTGAGAACATTTTCATGTCATGCTCACTCACTGGCCAGTTGCTTGATAAGGTGGCAACCATCTATCGAAATATTATCACATCTCAAAATACTGATAGGTGTAGCTGTCGGGTGTAGCTCCATAACAGTTAGCATTCGCATTCATGATTATGTTGCGTGCATTTCGCATTATCTGCACATGCAAGGAATGCCAGTGTCTCCTATTCCTGTACAAGTGTTCTATGGCCGCAGGGCCACATGGGTACAATCGATGACAAGACAAACCACATAGTACCCAGCTATGTCATAATATGCCCTCAATTCCTGCCATAGTACATGTATAATGAAGCATGCCATGTGTAAGGATCAGATTGAAGACCTTGCTTGGGGCCTGTGACTGAGTATTATATCACCATTGTGACACCACTGCTCACCCGGACGGAGCTTGGGCAAAGAAATGCTGGGCTGACCGTACCTTGACTAGTGATGTATGGCATGGGCTTGCATTGTGGTTGTGCAACTCACCATCTCCAGTATGTGGGTGGGAAGAGGTTCCTCTTGTGACCTCTTCAGCTAGTTGAAATAAGGTGAACCGACTTCTATATATAATTTTCAACCTCATCACTCGGTGCAGCAGCTTGATGCTTACTGGATTGGCCATTTTGAGAACATGCATCTGTCTCACTGTGCTGGGCTTTTATACTGTGTTGTTGGTTGTGATTGGGGTGCATTGTCTGCTTCTTTTGGCAAATCAATTGCTCTCTTTTCTGGGCCACCTGCTCCACATTATGAAAGGTGCACATGTTGAAGGGCAGATTTTGGAGGAAATCCAGTCAGGTTTTGTGAATCAGAATTTTGGTGCATATTTGCTTACTTTCTGTGGTCACTCCCCCTTTGCATTCTTAATTGTATCCATTTGCATGCTTTACATCCACTTTGAGCATTTTCTGTGCAGATTATACACTCCTTTTTATCAACTGGCACACCTCTGTGTGAATGTGAGGCATGTATTTCTGGCGCATTTGTGGTACATCGCACATTAACGGACATTTTTATCTTTGAGAAACTGCCACAGTAGCATTTGCCTTCAAAGCGATCACTACATTTGAAAAACAGTATTCAGTTATTGAACAGGAAATGCTAGCATGCACGCACGTGGGCAGTGACTTACTACCAATAATATTTGTGGGGAAGGAAAGGTAGGGCATGGATGGACTATATTCCAACTATAAACATCCAGACATTTGGGAGACTGGCATGAAGAATGCAAGAGTTTAATTAGCTCAGATATAAGAATAACATCAACATCTGCATCAAGAAAATGTTGTGTAGATTGACCTGCAACTAGGAGCATATCTATGCGGGAATAAACATTAGGACAGCCGGTGTGGTTATGTATAGCAGTTATCTGAAGGATGGGCACGTCTCCATACATCCACAAACCAGAACCCAACTATTATTGCATGCACTGATGTGTGATTCATCCCACCCACAGAGGTGACAGAACCACCATAGTCTCATTAAAGTCATTGTTCACCAGAATATGGTCTTGTCCCATCTTTTGGAGGAACTGGGCAAGCGATCTAAAAAATTAACCATCCCCATCATTCGGGGCAGAAATATTGCAAATCCCAGCAACAGAATCCTGAATCTTAAGGGTCACATAGATGATCTGGTCCTCATTGTCCTTGTTTGAGGAGAAAACAGTGAAAGGTAGAACTTTCCTCAGCAAGGAGGCTATCTGATCAAGCATATGTCTGGATTGAAGTTTTCTTGTCGTTTTTGATACCTAAATCTAACTATTGGAAAATGAACACTGCACTGTTGAACAATGGTGACACCGTAGATAAAATAGTGAAAGAGGAAGAATTTCTTGTGGCCACAAAATGGTCCCCAGAGGTGTGCATTGAATCTACTTGGGAAGATTTTAATTGCTGCATGCAAGGCCTACCAATTGGTCTCTCCAACAAGAGAAATAAAGTGATGGAGGATGAACTTAGGTCATTAAAAACTGAGATTCAGTTGTCAGAAAGAGAATATATGTCAAATCCGACCGCAGATGTGCGAGCCGCCTTGGTTCACAAAAAGCATCAACTGAATATATTGCTCTCTGACAGGTCGGATAGACTCCTTTTCAGGACTAAATGTAACTATTATGTAGGGGGAAAGATATGATAGGCTACTGGCCCACCGCTTGAGGATTCAGGAGAGTGAAAGTACTATAAGTGCCATCACATGTGCATCTGGAGCCTTGACATACGACCCCATTGAGATTAATAGAGAGTTAGGATAGGATATGATATGTTAATTATAACGCGCTTAATACCCAGAGGTATCTAAGCGCGGACCCGGGCATCGAACCTTTGTTGCTCCGTGTCTTCTTGCTTCCAAAGCGAGCATGTTGCCCCTTAGCTATCCTCCAGAGACTACTTCTCTGGATTCTATTCGTCCGAGGTGAAGCCCAATATCGCAGATCTGAGAAGATACTTGGATGGCTCTGGGTTGCAGAGCCTGCCAGACTCGACAAGAGCTGATTTGGCACGCTCTGTGGATGAGTTGACAAGGACGCAGAATACTCTGAATGGTGGGAAATGCACTGGCCCACATGGTCTCCCAGCAGAGTTCAATAAGGTCATGCTGATGGTGGCATTTGCGTTGTTGTTGGAAGTGTTGCATGCACCAAAGCAGAAAGGTACTCTCCCTCTGGCAATGATACATGCATCTATCTCTCTGTTGTTGACAAACTGGAAGCCCTATACCTCTGTGGCAAGTTACATGCTCATCAGTCTAATGAACACATAAGATATTGGCCAAGGCATTTTCGATGCGAGTGGAGAACACTTTATTGCAACTCATGGATCCAAATCAGTCCGGATTTGTTAAGGGGAGGAACCCCTCAACCAACATGCGAAAGCCAATCCTCACGTTGCTGGAGAGCCATAAACAGGAATCTTGTGTGGCTGTATTTTCTCTTCATGCCGAAAAGGCATTTGATTGTATAGAACGGGGCTTCCTTCTTGCATTACTGGACAGTTATGGATTTGGGGCAGAGATAAGGCAATAGATATAATTGCTGTATTCAAAACAAACAGCGGCAGTTCATACATATGGCTTGTCCTCCAATAGTTTTGAGCTGGAACGAGGTCTGAGGCAGGGCTACCCACTCTTGCCTCTTTTCTTTGTGATGTCAATGGAGCTGCTGGCTATGAAAATGTGTTCCAACATGGAGATACGTGGAATTCAATATGGGGACGCAGTACAGAAGGTGTGGCTCTATGCTGATATGTTGCTTATGCTACAGGACCTGGATTCTTCACTGCTGGCTTTTATGAGGTAGATAGAGGCCTTTAAGTCTTTATCTGTAAAAATAAACTGGTCCAAGTCAGAGGCCATGCCCGCTTCCCCCTCATGCAACAGTACGTGTATCACCAAGTTCAAGGTTCTGCTGGTGCCCAGACCGGATAGGATGAGATATATGGGAGTGTGACTGACAAGTCAGGTCAGACTTATGGTGGATGTGAACATAAAGTACCCAACGCCAAACCTGAAGTTACAGCCTGCAAGATGGTCTGATCCAAAATGGTCTCTTTGGGGGAAGGTCAATGCCATCAAGATGTCTTCTGCTCCACGCATTAACTACGTGTGGAGTATGCTACCGCTGCATATAAAGAAGAAATGTTTCAAGGATATTGACAGCATGTTGCAAAGTTTTCTGTGGGAGAACAAATAGCCACACCTAAAGCTATGGAAATGTTAGCTCCCTTGTGAGAGCGGAGGTCTGAGGGTTCCAGACTTCGCAATGTACCATCTGGCTTTTTCTGCAATCCATTTGTTTCCATTCCTTGAAGGGTATTTTTTTTAATTTTATTAGCATATCTATAGTTTACATTTAAACTTTTTAATGCTATTTACTAAAAAAGAAAACAAATTTCCATTAAATTACAGCCAGAAAAAAAAGTTATATAAAATCAAGAAATCAGAAAAAGGAAGAGGAAAAAAAAAAATAAATAATAAAAATAATCAAAAATAAAAAACAAAAAAGTAACCCTTCCCAACGTTCCAACAAAAGCTCTACATTTCCATCAATTTTTCATCTCATTGCAGTGAGTCTCTTCCTTTCATCTTCTTCCACCGTCAGTCTCTCAAAGATTTTTTTGACGAAAGCCAGCAAGGCTAAAATCTCTGTGTTTATCCTCCCCTGACAGAAGTTAGCCCAGAGTGAGTTGGGGGATGTTATTGTTGAAATTTGAAACAGAGGTCCGAGGTACATTGTTCTTAGGTCTTTCAGTGACTCACATTCTGTAGTTAGATGTTCAAGGGTTTCGGGCATGCCCTTACAGAGCAGACACGTGTAGTTTTGTATTGTGGCTGTTTTACGCCTCTCAAGAACTTCTTTTGTTGGATACAGGTTAAAATGGAACCTCATGAAGTCTTGTCTCAGGGTGGGAGGGGGAAACTTTGTCAAGTATCTTGGAACCTGGCCTCGTTTCCTAGTGTCTTTCGTTATCCCTCCACCACTTTTCATGATTCGAATCCGTTCACCTGTGTCTATCCAATCCTGATCATAAAGTTTCTTCTTGACGTGATCTGGGTTTTTCCAATAGGAGCTCTTCGCTCAGTGTTAAGCTTTTTAGTATTGCCAGACATGTAGATCTCCATTCGGTTGGGGACTTCTCATTGTTCATACCAACCTTCACCTGGGGGTTGTAAACATTTCCTCAACAATGACAGAGATCGCCACACCATGATAGAGAACAATGACACCATTCCCATTTCTCTCCTAATCACTTCAACCGGGAGAGAAGTTGGCATGTTCAGGACACGTCTCCAAAATGCTCCCTCAACCTGACGCCACAGAGAGCCTGCAAGTTGTAGTTGAATGGGAGTCACCTACAGTTTATAGAAGTTGATGACGGGTAATAGAGTAAATTTGCCATAATTGCGATTAATTATTCTAGCCTGGGTTGCTAGGTTCTTAATTTTTGACCTCACAGCCATTACTGTTAAGAAGGATTTCTGAACTCTGTTCTGGAGGAGCAGAGGTTCAGAAGGCCAGCCTAGTTTCTTGGAAGAGGGTAACCTCTGGACAAGCCAGACCAATCAGGGTAGCTATGGCAGGCGGTCAAGACAGTCTCAAGAGGGGTGAGGGTGACTGAAAGACCTCAATGAGCATACAAAGCAAGGGCACTTACAAATTATTCCAGACAGGTGTTATATTAAAAATATAGACATTTATTACAAGGCCTTTGTAACATAGACCATAGCAAAGAATCACAATAACACTAAGTAAACCAATACATCAGACCAATGGGGTCTAAAGGATAAAACGCACCAAATATATTGACAACCTAGAGGGGAGGAAAACAGGCAGTGCAGGTAATCTTTAGACCCAGTTCCACATCAATAATACACCTAACTAAGAGGCAGTCCAAGCCCTACGAAGAGAGGAGCCTTGTGCTCAATAGTGCATGCACGCGCTTGTGCCAATGGGCAGGATAGGGTCTCTTCAAGCGTCTCTAGCAGCTCAGGAAGGTGGTTCCCACTATTCAAGAAGGACCTCCATTTGAGGGCAGAGGCAGTTTGAGGGTACGGGATAGAGTTGCTATTTTTGCAATAGCTGTGGAAAAGAAAGGGACCCTCAGGGGCCACTCGTGCATAAAAATGGGCTCCTGCACTAGGGGCCACCGGTTGGGGTAAGGACTACTCACCGGTCCCCGATGCAGGCAGACCCAAACTTCGCCAGTACAGCCCACTTCGCTGGCAGGTTCGAATGCGGCAAAAAGGACATCTCGGCACCTTGTAGTTCCCAAGATACAGTGATGATTCCCAAATGGGACAGTGGCGATTTCTCTGCTCCGGGTGGAGGAATCGGCCCAGTTTCACTGCAACAGCCTTCAGGGGCAAGAGGCTCACAGATGCAGCAAACTTGCACAGGTTGTTGCTGCGACAGGGCAACACGGTAACCACATTTACTCCGGTCCTGGCGCACTCGTCTCACTTCATACCTGGGAATGCCAAGTGTACGAAATTCGGTGTGAGGGTGCCGTGGACACAGAGCCAGCAGTATGCCAAGTTTCGAGGGCCTCCTCGAAACAATGGTGGAGACAAAGCAAAGGACCTGCGTGAGCTGGTCAGCCCACTGGTTGGCCCAGGGACACTTCAGAGAAGGCTTACTTGCAGGGTTTGATGAAGATGCCGATAATAGTTGGTCCCACTATTCCAATGGGTTGAAGCGTCTTCGCAGACCTTCTAGGACGATCATATGCAGCAGGGTCCCACGGGACGACAGCGGGCTCAGGGTGCCAAACCTTCCAGCGGGTCACCAGCGGTTCCTCGACTCAGCTTTGTGTTGTAGGATACTTGGCTCCTATCCTTTGTTCGGTGTGAACTCAGAAGATTGACATGGTAGTGGTGTTTTCAGCCTCCTCTTATCCAAAGTTCCCTTTGCGCCAAAACGGAGAGGACCTAATGGGAGATCTGCTTACAAACACACACTCCATACATGGACTAATCACGGACCACGGTGGTCCCAGGCATTCAGGGCATTCCAGACTCTCTGGCACCCAGGATGTGTATTGGGATCAGACATCCCCGCCCACATCCTGGAGGCACACACATAAGGCATGCAGAAGCCTGCAAAAGCATTTGGATTTGCGGGAAAGTGCATGACCAAATAAGGACTGACCCGGGTCGACTCGACCTGGGGGAAGGTGAAGGGGCAAGATGGCCAAAGGACAGGACAAAGAACCTTGTGGCATGGCCATTTTGGAGCCAGGCCACCTATTCGTGCCAAACGTGGTTAACATGGCAGGAAAGGGTTAAAAATAATGCAAAAAAGATAGCTGCCACCAGTCCTGTCCATGACACATCTGCACAGTTCATAAAAAGTCCAGCGAGAGTTTCTAGGGCCTTTGGAAATGACTAGAGAACCAAGCGTGCTGTATGGTAAAATACATTGCACACTTGTTACATGTTGCACAAAAGCTGCAACATGAGGAAAGGAATAAGGGAAACAAAGTCTCCCAGTACTGACTGTCTTAAGGGCATGTCAGTTTCCCCATAAAAAGTGAGCGAAAGCCCAGAGGAGTGCAGCTGAAGGCTGTGCTTGTCTGGCAAAGGCAGTCAGTTTGGGGGTTGACAGATGGAGGGAAAATTACATACAATTATGAAATCTTTCCTAAGAATTACCCCATGAGAGTCCACCATACTGTTGTTCACGGTTAGCCCCAAATACTGCATTGATGAAACCTCTGGTATTTCTACCCCTTGGAGACTCCAGCTTCTCTTCATTCTGCGAGTTCTATTGGCGTCTCCTATGACCATGATTTTAGACTTCTTCGGATTGATAATTAATGAATTGGCGTCCACATATTTGGTCAAGGCATTCAACTGTCTCTGCAGATCCACTTCAGTTTGTTCGATGATTAGAAGGTTGTCAGCATAAAGTAGTCTTCCTACTGGGATACCTGCAATCCGTGGGCAGAAGCATCTCACATCTTCAAATGCCTCCTCAATGTCGGATATGTAAAGGTTGACTATGGCTGGTGCTAATCTACAGCCTTGTTTTATCCCCGATGATGTTCCAATTTCTCTCGACAGAGTTCCTGCCCTATCCAACCGTATTCTTAATGTTGTTCCAGAATGCAGGAGTTCCAGGGCTTCTCTCAGATCTGTCGGACAGCCCCATTTTAACAGCTTTTCCCATAGAGTTTTCCTGTTTATTGAGTCAAATGCATGGGCCAGGTCTATTGACGCTATGTAAGTCTTGCTTTGATTAGTTACTTTCGCCCTACATTTCGACAAGTTTATCAGAAAAAGGTTTAAGGTGGTTCCAGTCCCTTTTTTAAAGCCGGACTGCCTGCGATCTTGGTGATGTGATTGTTGGGACCATGCATTCAAATGTTTCAGGAGTATGGCTGAACAACTTTCCTACCACGTCCAAAAGAGCGATATGTCTGTAGTTGGCAGGATCAGACCTATCGCCCTTTTTATAGATCGGGACCGCAATTGACTTGGTCCAGGAAGTGGGTATTTTCTTTGTCATTTTAATTTCCTGAAACAGAGACAGCAGGAAGTCGGCCCAGTGCTCCGGATGTTGCTTTAGAATAGCATTTGTTAGGCCGTCAGTGCCCGCCGCCCTTGATGAGCTTGCTTTTTTAAATTAGGTTAAGTATCTCCTCCCTATCAAATTCGAAGGTCCAAGGTAAATTGGAGAGTGTAACCTTTTCATGTCTTTCCCCTGGCTTGTTGGAAAATAAACCTGCAAAATGTTTCTCCCATGTAGGCGACGATATTGAGTTTTCAAGAATCGTGTCTTGTGGAAACGTTGAAGAGATCAGCAACTTCCAGATCTCGACCGTGTTTTTATTGCCCATCAGACCTAGCATTGTCTCCCAGTCAGCCTGCAAGAGCTGATGCATTTTCAACCAATTTTTAAGTGACTGTTTCTCTTTTCTTATCTTTTCTCTTACGTCAGGGAGCGTTCCTTTTCTAAGTTGCACAGTTAGTTTTTTGATGGACTTTTTCTTTTCATTGAATTCCTTGTTGAGGACGTGTTTCCTTGTAAACACACTTTTCAAACCTTTTACGGGTTTGGCCTGAAAGATTTTCAAAGCCAGTGGATATTGAAGTGGTAATATAATTTTGACAGAAGCGTCCCTGCTTTTGCCATTAAACAGGGACGTGGTTAGATTACTAAGGGCAGTAGAAGAGATTCTTAACCGGTTCAGACACAGTGTTACCTCAATATTATCAGTATTGTACGAGTGAGAAAACTGCCCAACAATATCTTTGACGTGACTACCCACCATCTTCAACAAATTGTGGTCACTATTGTTGCACGGTATCACTTCCAAGTGACTCATCTAGCCCAAAAGGGTCTCTGATGCAAAAATGTAGTGAAGGGTCTTTGTGTAAGGTCCTCTTTTCCTAGTTGCTTTCGGTGGGATGTCACCCCTTGTATTGCCATTCAACAGGTTTATATATTTTTTTTGTAGGCCTTCTCTCCAACTAATGCCCCGTAAGATCTTCGAGATGGCAGCTCTTGGTGGATTAGTTATCAGTTCATTCCTGGAATTAAAGCATTCAATGTTCAAGTCCCCACATACCAGAACATCAATGTTGTTGTAGGTAGTTCTGACTTCATCGATATAATTCATGACTGTCTCTGAAACATTTACTGCAAATGGAGACGCATGGTTCCAGTAGATGTTACATATCAGTAGGTGCCAATTGTATTCGATATACCTTTTTACCAGCAACACAAATTGAATCAATGGCGAAGGGTTCTGTACAGAGAGCTTGGTCCAACCATTCGTTCTTTTACACGCTGTAATCAGGCCTGCCATAGGTCGACCTAAGTTCCCTTTAACAGCGGGGTTCAGGAATACTTCATAGCCTTCCAGGGATGGTTCCTCATTCAGCTAAGTCTCCTGGAGGCACAATATGTAATATTTCTCAATTACAAGATCCCCTTCCCCAAATAAGTGTGCAAATCCCCTGGTGTTCCAAGAACAGATGGTCAGGTTCTGGAAGAGAACGGATTCTGTGCGCTTTGGACATTATGACTTCCTGGCCAGTGTACCCACTAGCCAGCTCCAATCTTCTCTTGGGCTATCCGGGCGTGTCCCTCCAGGCTGTTTAAACAGCGGTAGGTCATTTCCCAGGTAATCTGTTCCTACGCAGCGTGACGCTTGTCTTTCTCCTACTGCTTGCTTCTCGCTTAATAATTCCTCCGGACGGACCTCCCTGCCTCTCAGGCTTGTAGACTTCCCATGTACCGGTTTGACAGAGCTACGACGATCCTCTTCGAATACAAATGTTGATGTGGGAGATGGTATTTCTCTTTCTTTTAGCCAAAAGTCCATGTTGAGGAGCCTATGACCTTCTTTGATGAAAGTGTCTTTAATTCTGTGGTTCATTATATAGATCAGAGCTCTATCTTGGGGCTTGTCCTCTGGAAATTCAATTAACAGTATATCCCTTGATTGAATTTCTTTAATTGCTCGACAGACCCAATGAGCCTCATAATATTGGTTCTGTTGAGGATCAAGTTGTCTTTGAGGTTTAAGACCCTTCCTAGCAGAAAACAAGAGGGAGATCTGTTGTCACAATTCACAACCACCCTCATTATTCTAATGCTGTCTTTCTCTTTTATTACGTGTCTTCCGCTCGATCTTTGAGCCGCCTCCTTCCTTTCCAGCTTACCATGTCTATTCTGATTTCAGATTGTGTACTCTTGTATTACCAGTTGAATTACGAGATCGTCCTTTTTGGTTTCATCATGGTTCTCATTTGTCTGGCCACTAGTGCTTGAAATCTTTTCTTTAGATGAGTCGGTTGATTCAACAGTTCTGCAGTCTTTAGAGAATCTAACCTTTAGAGTCTTTTTGGAGAAGACCCCTGTTTATTACATTGCTCCTGTTCCTCTTCCGATTCTTCAGCCTGGTCTCCGTCCTCGTCGTCGGAGAGTTTAGAGTCAGGTTCTCCACTCTGTGATTGATTTTCAGACCCAATTGAACATATTGAATCTGAATCGTCAGAATAGGTAGATAGATTTAGTAGGGCAACCTCAATATCATTGTGCTGCCCTTGAACTTCAGGTAGTTGTATCGCTGTTTTTTGTACGTTGACATCTTGGATCTCTTTCACACTTACGTTGGCAGTAGGCTTCTTTGATCCTCTGCCAAACATCTCTGGAGTTTCTGGTCTCTGAATATTTTGAATAGTAGTACTTAAATTTGATTTTGTCCCCTTCTTAATAGGCGCCACCATTCCCCCGATTTTCCTCACTTCAACTTGTGGTTTGGCTGGCTGTGTCTTGGCCGGTGTATTTTTCGCCAGTACTTTTTTTGCTTGCTCAAGTTTTTTCCGAAAGGCTAGTCTCTTCGATTGTGGGGAGTCTGTCTTTTTTACGAACCCTTGGTCGCCCTCACCTAGTTTATCAAAGATGTTAAAGATCTTCAGAGGCAAGTGGGATTCACTTGTTGGTTTTTTATTCTTTTCAACCGGTGGTGCTAGCACAGTGTTTTGGGTCCCTACAGGCGCAAGTTGGCTTAGAGTTTGCCTTGTTCCTTCGGCCTGTGTGTCTACAATGACTTTAGTTACAGGGGGCATTGGTTCTATGAGTGTCGATTCAGATGTATATATTTTCCCTGATTTGTTAGTGATCACACTGTCCCCCACCCGAGGCCCTTTCTCATTAAATACATCCGTATTCAGTGGCTCTCCTCCCAACAGATGTTGTGAGTGTGTGACTGAAAATAATCTTTCTGATCCTCTCTCTTCGCCTCGAATTATGGGCTCTAATATACTCTTCAAGATGTTGGTAGTTTGTTCCTCGTTTTTATCCATTTTTGTTTGGATAGCCATAATAAACCCTTATACAAAGATCATTTTGCTGTGCAACATTGCAATCACTGTAGTTTGGTCTCTTATCTGTTTGGGTTTCAATCAACTTCATAAAAAGGTGCCGTGGTTAGAGAAAAAGCTGTTATTAGTTTGGGATCAATTGTGCTGCGACTACTCGATTCATCCTTGCTTTGCTCCACCTGGGAGGCTATTAAATCCATCAATGGATCCTCATCAAGGTAGTAAGATGTTGCTTTTTCCAAGTCAATCCTTTGTCGTTTATTTGCGGGGGTTGTCTTCGTTAGTTTTGAGCAGAATGTTGTCTGCTGTCTGTTGCCTGTTTTTGAGCCTGCTAAAGCACATTGTTTTGCACTAAGTCCCATGGTCGCAGGTTCCAGCCGCTTCGAGTCAACTGCCGGCGAGCCTCTGCAATGTCCTGTGGCGAGCTGTACCCTTGAGTCTGGTTCATTGTCCAGAAGACTCCCCCTCTGTTATGGTGTCTACACCTGGGAGTGTATCTAACAGACTGCCTTGGCTCCCGGCAGCCAAGCCGGGTAAAAGGTCTGTGCCCTTTCCACCTCTTTCTGTGGGCATTAGACTGTTGTCCTTAGTGTTCAAATTGCTTTTAGTGTTACCCCAGTCCCATCCTTGTTTATCGTCTTTCCTGTAGTAGTGAAAGCGCTGATTCCCTTTCAACAGAACAGGCGTGAAACCCCAGGGTCTCCAGGTAATTTCCAAAGTGCCTTGAGCCAAATAATTACGTGATTGATATTTGGCAGTTGTACCAAATGTATATGAGGAGGTTGGTGTGACTCCCCTATGTGCCTCCTGGGCACCGTGTCATGGTTTTACAGACTCTACTACTTTGGGATTTTCTATCACTCCTGAAGATAGAAGAGGTATAGATTTGCTCTTGCTGATGTTAGGACTTGGGGGGTATATAGGGCTTGTGGCCTCCCCCAAGTTGAGTCCATTGGCTTCTGCCATGGGTTTATGTATGTTATCGCTCTTTTCCTCACTTAGAGGTACACTAAAGTCGATGTCGTTTTGGAGCACCATTGCTGCCTCTGGTATTTGTTCCACCAGTGCCATCCCTTTCCTTTTCAGGGTATTTTCGTGCATCAATGTTTTCTTAGTTATTTCCACTGTGGGGAACAAGTGCACTCCAGACTGGGGGTCACTTGAAGGCTGCAGGTGGAGGGTTGGGGGCAAGCTACCTTCATTGTCCATATTAGATGTAATGCCCCCCCAACCGTTCCCCAGTACAGTTCGACTATCCTCAAGAGTGGATTCAACCGTAGCTGACACAAAGTCAGAGTCGTCCTCCATACAAAATTGAGGCTTGGTGTCACAATGGGAAACAGGGAAGTATGAGTTTCGGATACAGTTACAATAAAGTTTGAAAGTGGCCCCCAAGGCGCTCCGCAGATGAAACGGTCAAAGCCCTGCAGTCTCTGCGGTGCAATAATTGTCTAGTTGTCACAGGCAAGTGTCAGGAAGGTGAGTGGCTGCTTACTTCTGCTGCTAACTTCCAGTGGTACTTTGTGAGCGCAATAAGCAAGCAGAGAGTCTCCTGCTCCAGCCCCCACAGAGCCCCCAAGCCACATGCTCCTTACTTGCAAGTTAGCTGATCCAAGACTTTTTTTCCCTTTATTATCCTTTTCTGCTCTTGGGTTACCACTCCAAAGAAATGAATGGAATTTTCCAGTCTTCAGCCCAAAGGTGCGGAGAACAATGGAGCACAACACAACCGCGTTACCCTGTGGAACACCATAGAACACTTCCTCTCTGTTCCTCTCCGCCTCCGCCATGGGCTGGGCTGATATGCACAGCAAAGCCGCATGGGTAAACTGCTTAAAGCTGTAGCAGCACCCTGCAGCACACGGTCAGTTTACAGCCTCTCCGCCTCTCGGACCGTATAACACTTCCTCTCTGCTCCTCTTCGCTCCGCCTCTGCTGTGGGCTGGGCTGATATGCAAGAGTTATCTAACGAGTGGGTGCGGGCAGAGTCTGGATTGAACACACCGCTTGTTCCAGAGGCACTCTTGACGTCTGGAAATATGAGAGTTTATGCAACTTCAACAGTGACAGATTTTTTGCAGAAATCATGAAGTAAGCTAGAGGATTTGACTGAAGGGCAAAATTCTGTTTCGGCTAGATCATGCATCTGGTTGAGCGCAAGGGTGCGAATTGACGGGAAGCCTTTATTTTGGCCGCACCGGTTTTAGAATGGGGTGCAATGGAGTGGGGATCTGTTCGTGAACAAGAAATGTATCCCTTTTCATACATTGTCTGGGTTGAAGAACCTTTAGGACTGCACCTATGGTGAATATCGAAAATTAAGGACGCTCCTTGGACGAGTTGAAATGGTGGAGGATGATGTTCTCAAAACACAGTTGTTGAGTCTGAAAGAGAAAGGTCATTGTGTATTGAATGTGTATAGATTTATGATGGGCTATAGGCAATCTAATGAGAAACTCCTCAGTGCCTGGTCAGAGTCACTTGGCACAGAAATGGCAATGGGGAGATGAGAGAAACTATGCAGGAATGTGGCTTTAACCTCTCTGAATCTTGGACAGTGAGTGCGTCTTAATAAATTCTAAACAATGTTTACTGGACCCCTACTAAGATGTGTGCGAGAGGATTGGTTGACTCGCCTGCCTTTTGAGGTTGTGGGCACAGGCTGGGCTCCTTTGAGCACATGATATGGGAGTGCTCCAAAGTGAGGTAATTCTGCCTGGAAGTCATTGAGATTATGAACAGAGTCGTACTGTCAGACCTAGATTTTGAAACTTATTTTGGGGAAGGATTATCTTTTGGAGGATCAGACCTACCCGCAAAGATGACGTGAAAGTGTCTATGGGTCCAGACCCTTGAGAGTGCGCTTTGATCACCATCAGTATTAACAGCAGCAAGCTGTGTCTCCAATCCCACAAAGTCAGCCCATAAGGACCTTGAATGAGTAATACAGAAAATAAATTGGTATCGGAGAGTTGCGCTTTCCCTTCTTGAAGTTAATTTTACAGAATAAATGCAGAAAGGTTCATAGTGATAATGTCGAAAAAAAAATGTCGACTTACAAAAATATCGAAAAAAAATGTCGAAAACAATAATGTCGAAAACCTATACATATAATGAAAAGTCAATTTTTAGAAAAAAAAATTCATTTAGCACTATCAATAAATACATAAACAAGAAGAGTCCGCCCCAACCCCCCTCACCCAACACCCCCCTGCCACCCCTCCCACCCCCCACCACCCTCTCAACCCTTATACTCAACGCATTTTAAATATATATTTATTTATGTATTCAATAAATAAACAAGAAGAATATCATTTACTAGGGGGGGTCCCCCCCAACCCCCCTCACCAAACACCCCCCTGACACCCCCACCACCCCCCCACCACCCTCTCACCCCTCATACTCAACACATTTTAATTATATATATTTATTTTTTTCTAAAAATTCGAAAAAATGTAGAAAAAACATTATTGGTTTTCGACATTATTTTTTTTGACATTTTTTTCTCGACATTTTGACTGTCGACATTATTGCATTCGACATTATCACTGACCACCATGCAGAAACAATATAGTCAGATTTGTGTCCGTTCATGATTTAATTCCCAAAGAGTCAGCCTCTTTGGAAATTAAAGGCATGGTCTAGTAAACATTTTTATTGTCCCTACGGGTTGTCCATGTTTTTTTAAGCCTAAGTGGCTCGATTTTAAAAAACTTTCCTATGGACCTTACCCGAGTTTTCATCCATTAAACGCACGCGAAAACAAGCACCAGGGAGCCGCCATTTTCTGATAATCCTATCTTTTCCCCCATCGCCCTGGCTGACCTGCTTTTGCGGCACTAAATCAATTCCCCTGCCCCTGAGCCTGACATTATCAAAACATTTATATTCCCCGCCTCTCTCTGTGACGTTACTGTGCTGCGTAGGCAAACGCGCCCAGTCGTCTTCAACGCGACTCCACACAGAACCCGGAAACCAACACAGACCATCTCACAACACAGTGCGCCACAATTCGGAATATGAAACTGTACTTTAAAATCAAACAGCAACACGGTACATTTGGTAAAGTACATTTATTTTACATTAAATGTTTAGAGAATATTCAGCAATTGCCATATGAACTCCGAAAGCCATTTATTTTATCTGTATCCGCCATTGTACACAGGGTGTTGCTTTTCATTAAAAGAAGCACTTTGGAAGCACGGTGAACCGCAAGGCTGTTCCATCAACTAGGCACTAGTCCATCGTAAAGGTTGATATGTTGCTTCTAGTACAGCGTAAGGGCATGTGGGCCCTTGGCGATCGTCCCATAAAATTGTTAGTGTGCTCCAGTTGTTCACACGAAGCTGCAGGTGTCTACTGTAAAAGCCATCTGCTGGTGTCTCAAACCGATGGCAGTAGCAGAAGGGGAGCAAATAGCAAATACCTGTTATGAAAACAAAAAAATTATAATTAGTCTCGCCAGCCGATCTTCATTAATATTACTTATTTTATTTATTACAGCCGATCAGAAACTATTTGCTTGCAAGGATAGTTCAATGGAGTATGTTCAGTTCTAAAATCAATGCAAAAAGTAACGAAATAAATCGAGGCCAACACACAATGATAAACGACAGTTAGTCTACATGCGTGAGGAATGTTATGATATATGATATGGCATTTGTAACGCGCCTTTACTCAAGTGTTTCTAGGCGTGACGAGGCAGGTGGGGAACAAGGGCAGACAGACAACGATCCTACTAGGCCAGGTGTCTTTCTGATCGCGCATGGGGAAGGGCTGTACATGGTTAGTTGAATACAAATTAAATAATAGGGCCAGCTGGTGCCAAGTGCAAGGTAAATGCCGGGAGAAGGGGCTGAAGGATACAGAGACAGTCCCGTAGTGCAGGTAGGCAGTGCAGGGAAAAGTGGCTGGGCCAAGGACCGAGATCGGTGAGACCAGTGGACCTGCATGCCCATGTGCCCACTACGAACATGTTTTACTTGCTTTTCCTAGCTCTTCATTCATTCATTTATTCATGCATCCATTCATTAAATCTTCATTCCGGTATAAAAGCGTGTAAAGATTTACTTACATTATATTTGGAATTTCCATTGTGTCTCTTCGTAATGCAGTCTGTAAAACGGACCGTGCTCTTGACAACGATTTTTCGTATACTGAACTAAAATGAAACTCGGTCTAGTTTCTGAATTTTCTGCCTTATCGTCTCTTACGTTATTGCGCACCCCCTTCAAATGTAGTTCTTTCGGCATGGTCCCTGTCTCAAGGTCAAAAAACAATAGACCGTTATACTTCCAGTGTGACTTAGGGGCCTCATCTGGGCGCTGTCCTTCGCAATCTTTATTTGCAACATCACGTAGTATAGGCATCTGTGAGAACTTGAAGTTTAGAATCCGTCTATGTAGTGCGCCTCAATGTGCAAATGCGAACTGGCTTCTCTCCCAAATGCCACGGCCCGCTTGGCTGGCGCGTTCTAAGTGCCCCAATTTTGTCCCCGTTGTCTGCGAGCTTTCCAGCCCAAATTTAGACATTTAATTTATGGCGGAAGGTCAGGGAAAGTATAAAGTACCACAGGAGTTGAGTTAAAAGTGAGATTTATTGTTTGTTTGTTTTATTATTTGCAATACGCAAGCCTCCCCTCCGTTAAACAGTGCGCAGCATTTACATGAGATGAGACAAGAGAAAAATATATACATACACATATGTGAGGTGAATAGAGAGAATTCAAAGATGACACCCAGCTTGTTCGCCACCCATGATGGTGAAGGTAGGGGTTAGGTTTACAGGTACACTGTACAATAACATTTATTTACAAAAAGACAATCGTATTCCAATTATTTAAACCGGGATTTGTACTTCACAATCAGCTGTGCTTCAGCTGATAATAAGGCCTTTCACAAAGTCGAACTGCATTTCATCATAGACTGGTTTGATCACCCATTGCTTACTTCGTTTTGAAAACACCTTAGTGTAGCGAGGCATCCTTACTTTACCCCTAATCCTAGATTGTTCACGTCCGACATTGCTGTTATGGGCCAAGACCGCTAGTAGAGTGTGATGTTTCATGCCACGAAAGCTAAAATGCAAGCGCTTTGGCCTGTACTTTAGGCACATATTGTGGAACACCTCCAAATCTCCTGTGTGACAGAATTCTGTCAGTCCTCTCAAATCTCTTGATAAGAGTTTTGTCGAAAACAATCTTCTCAATAGCCTTGTGTGTCGGTGAAGATGGAATCAACCACTTCTTCTTCCGTGCCTCCTCTGGGGACAAAGGGCCATGTTCACATTGGTGGAAATGTTGATTTGCTGTCCAGCGGTGAACGTTGATACAGTGGTGCATCAGTGACTGCCATTTTTCAAGTAGTATTTCCACTGACCCCTCACAAGTTTTTGAGCTCCACCAAAGATGGTTGGTGATAGAATGTGACCACTGCAAAATACTTTCAAAACCTTTTTTTTTTCCCTGCAGCCGAGATTTTCTTATTGATTGATTTAGCAAGATGCCATACGTCAAATTGATGTTTAATATGTGGGAACTGCTCTCTCATTGTCTTGGCAATTGAAACGTGTCTATCCGTGGCTATGAGGTCGATGTGCATTCCCCTTGATTGTAGATATTCCACTGATTTTATAAATCCTAGTTTCTCCATGGCCACTGACGATGTACATTGTGTTACCTGCACGACCACCAAACTCACAATTTTCTTACTATCCATGTCCTGAAAGTGGTAGGTGCAGTACTTGGCAGAAAATCCAGGGCTGTCGCACTGTCCATCGCCGGCTAGTCTGAATCGTTTGCCTTCGAATGTACTTGCTAGAGACAATTGTTCAATTTTCCAAGCATCACTAATGGCCGGAAACAGATAATCACGTTGGTATATGTAGTACAGCGCTTTAGAAATGAAATGGAGTCCCACAAACTGAAAGAAAGCCTCTAACTTTCTAAAACTGGAGCCACTAAAAAGTGATGCAGCTGCACACAGTAGATTGCCTGCTGGCAGTTTCCCAGCATCGGTTGTGCAGACCATGAGAACCTATGATTTAATCTACAGGTGGCATTTATTTTGACGTTACTGCCTTTTATTTGACGAGTCACATTAATCAATGGCTTCCCACATACTTTCCCTCTAATGGAATGCACACATTTCAGCATACTTATAATTTCCATAAAACAACTGTTGAATACAATGTATTTGCTCTCTTTCATTAGACTGTCATCCTGCGTCAACGTTGTTTCGGCCTGTGACGTTGTGGAGATTTCAACACATTGGAAAGTAATATCGCTGATATCAAGTTCTGATGCGTCTATGGATGCTGCGGCTGGTTCATTCTCTGTCATTTCAACATCTATTACTTCAACATTGATGGGAGAACACAACAATGTCGACAGGTATTTTGGTGGCAAATTTTTGGCGGGTGTACATTGAGTGAATTGATCTGCAACTACTTCAGAGCTTTCTTCAATACATTCAATAACATCTTCTTGTGGTGGTGCGGTCGCACTGTAGCTATGGTCCAATGCATCTTTGCTGTAGTCTCCAAACACAGTTAATTCATGTTTTGGCCATTGGACATGAGCATCTCGAGCCTGAACACGCCTCGCCTCAATTAATAGTTCCTCCATAGTGTACACGGTCTGGCAAGACACATCTCTCATTCGCTTCACTGTCTGTGTGTGTATAGTTCTGACACCCACGGGTAACTGGAGGAGAGATTGGAAAAGGGATGTTCAGTTTAAACACAAGATGGAGTGTAGTAGAATTGACTGGAAAAATACATAAAATAGTCCCCAGCACAAACATTTTTTTAAAGTTATGAACTGTTTGTAACTAACCTTTTTTTGTTTTTTTTTTCTATGCAACTTTTTTGACTCGACCTTCAACATCTGCACGCTGTAGCTCTGATTCGTTTCCGCATGTCCTCCCGTCCTCTTGCGCTGCAACGACTATATTTTCTGTATCCGCATAGACAGCACGGAATGAGGCTCCATCGTCTCCCTGAAACATAGTACTTTCATTACCATGTATCAAAATATTGTTAGCATAAAACATACGTGAGGACGAACACACAGGTACATCTCAATAGCCAAACACGATTTAAACATTGTGTGCAACAATCAAACGACAAGTATTCGACCAGTGATGATCTATTTCGATGGAACTGTCAGTATCCATACCTCTGGCTCTGCATGGACTGCCATGAATGGTTGTATTGGAGAGGAGGCATCCGCATCTCCCTGAAACTACTACTTGCATTAGTATGCTTTTCAATATTGGAAACACGCCACACACTTGGGGTCGACGGCACAGGTATATATAAAGAGATAACCACAAATGATGCATTGTCCAAAAGAATCAAGGAAAATCCAAATATGATCACATTTCATCGACTTATTTCAATGATTCCTTTACATCTGCATCATCTAAATGAGATGTTGTGATTGTGGTGGAAGCTCCGTCGTCTCCCTGAAACACAGTACTTGGATTAGTATGGTTTTCAATATTGGAAACATAACACACACTTGGGGGTCGAACGCACAGGTACATATAAAGAGATAACCGCAAATGATGCATTGTCCAAAAGAATCAAGGAAAATCTAAATATGATCACATTTCATCGACTTATTTCTCCGATTTATTTACATCTGCATCATCTAAATTGGATGTTGTGATTGTAGTGGAAGCTTCGTCGTCTCCCTGAAACACAGCACTTGCGTTAATAGGGAAGAAAGTATAGCAAATGGAATCACGTTATATGATCACGCATGATGGAGCTGTCATTATCCATACCTCATGCTGCTGAAGAATATCTATGGATGTTGCAAATGTAGTGCGCACTTCCGAAAGCTGTTGCGCCTATTTGTATACGCATGGTCCCGCTTCCACTTCCCCTGGAATTACTTGAATGTCGGGCTCTGCATCAAGTGCAGGGGTTGACGCTCCATCAACTGCCTGAAACATAGTACTTGCATTAGTGAGGATTACAATAGTGAAAACATAGCACACACCTGGGGTCGACAGCACAGGTACATATCAACGGCTAACCACGAATGAAACATTGTGTAGAACAATCAAACAACAAGAATTCCAGCTCTGATGATGACGCTCGATGGAGCCGTCAGTATCCATACCTCCTGTTGGTGAAGAACATCTAGAAAGGTTGTAGATGTGGCGGACACTTCAGCATCTCCCTGAAAGACAGTACTTGCATCAGTATGGATAACACTAATTATAACTGAAAACAAACACCATTGGACGATAACTAAGGCGTATATCAATTGGAAAGCACTAACCAAACATTCGGTAAAATAATTACACGATAAAATAAAACTATTACTGGACATGCATAAAACAAGTCTGTAGCAGATTAGCCTAGTAAGATTACCTGATACGCGCTAGAAGTGGTTGATAACTGCGACCACGTCAAGGATGTAGAATGTTCTTGCTTCAGATTCAAGGGATAGTCAAGAAGTTGTAAAGGTAAATTAATGATTGATAATGAAATGCCAATATTAAAAATAGCCATGTAAGGCGACAGAATACTTGAAAAATGCTCAATACAGCACATTTCCCTGTTCCCATATATATACATTGCGTTTGTGGGTTATGAAATCGAAAAAGAATATATTGGTAAATGTCATTATTCAAAAAACTATACACTCATATCAATATCAAAATTATTACAAGGGATAGAACACCTACAATATCAATTAATCCGTTTGGATACCTACACACTACCGCAAGGCCTAAAGCTAAATCCGGACACTTGACTCACCGGTGGCGGAATGTGGACGAATAGAGTGGGAATAGCGTTTGAGCAATTTCCGTGTTGTTCGCCGTTTATTCTTCTTTGTTACCCAAGATGTTGTGTACATGTCCAAGGAAAAATGCCGGCTGCAGATGCGGTATCGATCACCCCTCTTGTCCTGTAAGACTTGTTGGACTCTACTTTCCAGCTCATCCATTGGATATCCGCAATGTCTGACCCATTCCCTTATTCGATCAACAGTTTTCGGGAATACATGCATTTTAGTGCCTTCAGATTTCGCATGGGTCTTCGAAGGGCAACCGCTAATCGAACAGGCAGGCATTGTTGATAAATCTGAAAAGTAAATATCGACATTATTATACAATCTTCAAGAATAAAGATTTGATACAAAAGTAAATGAATCATACAATGATCAATGCAAGGTTTGTTTTGGTTGTAGGACCTATACCAGTTCATTATGTGCGGCTTAGTATTTGCATAAGTTGCAGAAATGTATAAATGATGTGACTAAAAACTGAAAATGTGACTCATCCCTTGGATGTTCTGTATTGCACGAGAAGGAAACATGCTTACATTATAGACTGGACCCCCGAAGGGTGCAATTCGATGACAATAGACACAAATGAAAATAAATAGATCTATTGATAGCATAGCAATGGAAACTCAAGTCAATAGCAATGAGACCAATGAACCTAGCGCTATTGTGTACTCAACTCGCAAATAGATAGAAATTTAAAAATCTGCGAAATATGACTAGGATACATGGCATTACCTTGACCAACAAACAGTTGGATTCAGCAAGCAGAGCAGTATGTTGCAGGAGAATAGGTGGGTGGCCACAGGTAGCACACTGATGGGTTTGCTCTAAGCGGTCACAGAAGTTCACGGATAGCACGACGACGAGCAGATTAGTGTAGATCTCAGTGGTTGCCAGGTAACACGTTCAGGAGTTGACTTGCAAAGCACAAAGATGTTCTCATGAGACATATCAAGTGGTTTATAAAGTATTAGAAACAGGGGTGTGTTTGTGAATGAATGACGTATGTATGTCGTGGTCTTAGGGGGGCGGCCTGCTTCAAGGGGAGGCCTGGCTGGAGACACGGGGTCTGAGGAGGCCATGTGACCGATGGCCCCTTGGCGTGGGATACCTTTTGAAGTGTACATGTAGTTTGGCACCTTGGCCTTTCGCGCCCCTGACAGCCCCCCATGCCAGCGTGCATCCACTGGCGCGAACCGCCTTTGATAGAGGGGGGTGGGATGGATGGGCCTGGGGCGTGCAGATAAGGCACAGGAAGACTGCTGAATGGAGACACACTTATGTGGATTGCAGGGGGGCGGCCTGCTTCAAGGGGAGGCCTGGCTGGAGACACGGGGTCCGAGGAGGCCATGTGACCGATGGCCCCTTGGCGTGGGATACCTTTTGAAGTGTACATGTAGTTTGGCACCTTGGCCTTTCGCGCCCCTGACAGCCCCCCATGCCAGCGCGCATCCACTGGCGCGAACCGCCTTTATATCAATATATAGTATATCGTCTTTAAATCAATGATAGTATATCGTTGCTTATCAATAACAAATGCCACATACCAGAGATTCTTGTGAGCACAGACCCACACTTCAACCGGTGTATTGTAGTGGTCAAGACCCTAAGGCCTGTATAATCCAATGGTAATTGTTAGTATAGACATATGTGTGACTTTTATAGAGACATAACCCACTGAAAGACTTTGAACAAGTGTTATTTAGTGCATGCATTATCGAGAATATGTTATGTTAGCTTAGATAGTGACCACCCTGCTTCACAGCGACCAGACCTTCACCCATTCGGAGCACAGATGTCTGAAGTCCATCCTTGAATGGAGACACACTTGATTCATTTAAAAAATCGAAACAACCGTTGTTAAAATATATGTGGTGTTTTATTTTGTATCTTATTTTGATGACACAAAAATACAAGACTTTAAAGATTATACAGGTCAGGTTGCAGCACAGCGAGAGAAAATCCCCTGTACTGACCGCTGTCACTCGGGAACGGCACAGGCGGGTATCACTCTTCGAACGCGGTGTCCAAGCCTCCCGTGGAGCCACCATGTAAAGGAATGATAGGCCACCAGTCTGTACCACCTATGAAAAGGAATGTATCAAACTGTTTTTAAATGACCAAGATAAGTTTAATAAACATTTGTTGTCAATGACAATTCTTGTACCTAATGGCATTCTGCACGGACAAATGCTATCTAGACAATGCACACTATTGAACGACTTACATGCGTTACAATGATATGTAGATGTAATTTTGGATATAGTAGAAGAACATGAAATAGGAGTGGCATGACAAGCAGAGTATACTTACTCGTTACTCGGATTACGAGGACGAACAGTTGTGCGAAGTTCGTGCATAAGCACCATCATTATTCTCAACACGGCCCGTGTGAGGCAGGCTGCCCTGAAGTCTGGCAGCTCGGTGATGCATTGCGGTCGTGGCTCGCCTTCCGAAATGTAGGCCAGGCATCCCGAGTTTTCTCGGCAGCAGCAGTTCTCGTCCTCAGTTGGCATTAGCTCGCACCGATTGCATGTGCACCAGGTGGAGACGCCGTCCATTCGACTAGGCCCAGGCTCTTCATCTGTTGATTCGTCCTGCCAACTGCCGTCCGAATCCCCATCGTTTTCACGTGCTTCCCTTTCCAGTAGTTCCTCCTCGGTATACTCGGGCTCGTACATGTAGGGCATTATTGTAGCCATTTTGTGTTAAACTAAAATAATTTATAGCAGTGGTACTGGTATCTGTTCACACGGGCTACAAGCGGTGAAGGTAGCTGACCAGAGCACTGAAACGAGTCACAGAATATTCAAAGTAACACAGAGAGAGGAATGGAATCGAAAATCTGCTGCTGTGTGTTGTGAAACGGTCTGTTTATACTTATTGAGGAAAGAGGCGTCCTGCCATTTCCATGGCGACACGTCATTAGCTGAAGCGCAGCGAATGTTGACACAAGACGTGCTTTGGCGTTGGGAAATGGGCGGTACGAGTCTGCTGATGACAGGCTGAGGTGCGGGGGATTTGATTTAGTGCCGCAAAAGCAGGTCAGCCAGGGCGATGGGGGAAAAGATAGGATTATCAGAAAATGGCGGCTCCCTGGTGCTTGTTTTCGCGTGCGTTTAATGGACGAAAACTCGGGTAAGGTCCATAGGAAAGTTTTCTAAAATCGAGTTACTAAGCTTAAAAAAAACATGGCCGACCCGTAGGGACAATAAAATTTTTTACTAGACCATGCCTTTAAATCATGAACGTTAACAAGTTTGACTAAATTGACTCTGCATTTATTCTGTAAAATTAACTTCAAGAAGGGAAAGCGCAACTCTTTGAAACCAATTTATTTTCTCTAGCCGCAAAGATGTTTTTTTTTTTAGAGCTGCTCTGTCTGCTAAGAAAATCATGCAAACACTGAAAAGAGCAGGGTAACTCTAGCCTCTGGACCAGAGTATTATAATAACATCAAGAAACAGAAAAGATATGTCCAGAGCAAAATATGTTTAGAAAAAATGTATCCAAATTTATTAAAGGTGATACAAAAATTGAAAACTAGTGAATAAATCGTGTGTTTATATTTAAACATAGCACCGTTTATCTTAGACAGCTGCCATTTGCCCTTAAGTTTACCTTCTCATTTCAATTGTGCTCGTAGCTCCATTTGATTTATTGGGCTTTTCGTGCATTTACATTTAAACACCTTTTGGATCCCCCAGAACTAGTTTTAAACAAGGAGATTACCATCTGTTCTCCCTCGTTGCTGGACAATTCCATTATACAGCAACCGTTTTGCAGGTAAGCGTGTGGCCAGCCTTCCTGCAATGTTAATAGCTTTTCAGCTTCAGTCCTCTGCATAATTAACTTTGCAGCGTCGCCCTTTAGACTACTGTTTGTTGCCTTTGAGCTCACTATTACATTTCAATTGTGCGAGCTGCTCCAATTGATTTATTTGGCACTTCGTGTGTTTATATTTAAACATAGCACCGTTTATCTTAGACAGCTGCCATTTGCCCTTAAGTTTACCTTCTCATTTCAATTGTGCTCGTAGCTCCATTTGATTTATTGGGCTTTTCGTGCATTTACATTTAAACACCTTTTGGATCCCCCAGAACGGTGTGGTTGTCTGTAGGCTTCCTCCCATTTTATTGGAGATCTTTTAGAGGCATTTCATGCAGTGCCCTTGTACTCTGGTAAGCCGTGGGTCACTGCTTGCCATTTAACATTGTAATGAAGCTCTTTTGCCACTTTTGTAGTCATTTACAGACGGCGTTGAAGGCTCAGGCTAAGTTGCGCTGCCTCTTCACTTTTCAAATACATGCAGCGCTGGATCATCTTAAACTGCATGGGGCGCCCTCCAGGTGAGCTATTATTATTATTTTTGCCTTAGTCATAGGCACTCCACTTTGAACCTAGGTTTTTTATTTATTTATTTATTTATTTTATTTTTTTATTTATCTGACCTAGTGCATTCTGGTCTTGTTTCTGGTTTCAGGTTATGTTTTAGTCCTGAATTGTCTCGCGTGACTGGCCACACTACACTGCATAGATTTTTGCAGCAGCTAGGTTTTCATCAGGTTAGTCCACTACTAGTTCTTTTTAGATACAGACATTGCCATTGGTCAGGCTTTTTTGGTATTTAGATATATATTATTATATATATACATTCTTGTTGCCGATCCACCATGGTCTTGAAGGTTCCCTTTCATCTTGCACGGTTCTCTTTTGGGAGTCACTTACCCTCTTGTTCTGGTTTACACAGCTGTTGTAGCGGGGGCCGTATATGCTTATTTTCACTATGGTATACACGGTTCTTAATTGTTTTTAATAACTTAGGCTGCTAGCAGCAGTCCTTTTTCTCCTTCTTTAATTGTATGTTACAGGCAGTCGGCAAAGACTTTTTCATGTAGTAGCTTATAGTCGCTTTTGCGTACTTGTTTTTCAGAATGGTAACACCCACCTCCTGAGGAAGACGTTCAGTTAACCACCACTACACGTCGAAACCGGTCGAGAGAAAAATTCTACAGGGATGTGATCTTTGCATTTGTTCTTCCTATCCACCCTGACAATAGATTGTTTGTGAATTATTTCTATTGTTTGTAAACACCGCAATAATGAGTGTTATTATGGGGACTAGTTATAAATTCCTCTTCCCCATTGGTTCTTAGCATGTTTTCTGTGTTTTTAGTACTTTGGATGTATGCCACGGTATGATGAGTTGTGTGTGTATGTATGTACTATGTATGTTGAGTATGAGTGATGAAGTTTTAGCCGATTTTCGGCATATTGTTGCTGCTGTTCTGTTATGTTAAAATGATCAGTGTATAATAATTTTGAGTGATTTATTCACTAGTTTTCAATTTTTGTATCACCTTTAATAAATTTGGATACATTTTTTCTAAACATATTTTGTCTGGACATATCTTTTCTGTTTCTTGATGCTAAGAAAATCATACTGAGGGATTGGAATATGTTGCTTTCCCTTCCAGGTAGGTTTGGGTTGAAGACCTTCGCAAAATGGCACTACTGGAGAGAGTTATTTTATGTAAGCAGAAGAAAATGAATCTGTACGAGGGAATCTGGGGGAGGTTTTTGGAACTGGCGTGACTTGCTTTGATCTGTGCTCTGTTTTCCTGGCTTACACTTCATGAGAAATGGTTGTTGGGTTATACACATTGAAATGAAACAATGGCAATTAATGGAATTTGGAGCCTGATTTCCTGTGGTACAGGAATGAGTCTACTGAGATATTCCTCCAAAGCATGTTATTGATGAGGAACTCTGTATTCATTCCCCCCTTCTCGACCCTGAATCTTAAGACAAACAACAGTGATAGAACTAGGCCACATCAGAATGACACTGCCAAAGAAACGGATCAGAGAATGAAACAGGTGGCCACAAAATGGACGTTGGCATAGTCTGATCGATAGACAGCTCCTCTGCACGCAATAGAATGGAACCCTGAAACCTGGGACAAAGTGGGTGTCCACTTCATCTGCCAAATATGCAGCCAGGGGAAACATGTGCAACAGTGCTAGTACACATACAAATGGATGGAAATGTTATTCCTAGATGACTTAACTTCCAAATCCACCATTCCGTTTTTTAAAAGGTTTTCAGGAGGGAAGGTACTTCTGCCTGTGCAATTGCAGACAGTGAGGTGCAATTCACATTAGCCGACATAAAAATGCACTTGCAACAAGCAGGAATCAAACATTAAAGTTCAGCTTTGTAGCACACCGAAGGGAATGGATACGTTGAGAGGGCCAACGGGAACATAAAAAAGCAGAAGGAGAAAACCTCAACACCACTGATCTTCAAATGTGAGGAATCCCTTTTCCTAAAAACACAAGCCCGTAACATTGACAATGTGGAAATTCCCATGCAAACTCAAGGAATATTTCTTGGAGCAATTGTCATGTCTTAGAGTGGAAGAAAATGTAGCATCCTCTTTAACAGTTCTCCACTCATTAGGGGGTGGAGCGGACGCAGACAAAGTGGTTGTTAAATTTACCTTCCATGGTTGGTGGTCATATCTCATAAGTTTTAACTTTGTGGGGTTTTGCAAAAGCAACACACTGTTGCCCACTTTGTGTCTGGCTTACCTGGCATTTCTCTTGTGGCTCATGTACTTATTTGCCGCAACTCTTTTTGCGTGAGTCCGTCTGCTGTCAATGTCGTCCACTCCCTTGCTCGGGTGATGGGGACTGGACGAGGTTACCATTGTTCTGTACAGGAGGTCTGCCGGGGGGATATTAAAATTCAATATATTTTAAATTCATAAATTCAACAAACGGATTATCAACGAATGCAAATTGCTCCTCGAAGTGGTGCATGAAAATGTTGGCAAGTGCTGGGGCATAGCTGGCCCCCATTGCTACACCGGTTCTCTGCTTGTAATAACAATTGTTGAACAAAAATACATTGTTGCTTAGAGCACAAAACAGCATTTATTTGACCATGACAATGTGTTCAAAATAGGATGCAGAATGTTTACGATAGATTAAGTCTACAGATGCGGCTGCTTTTTCATGATTAATCGAAGTATATAAGGCTTTGACATCAAGCGTTACCAACAGCATCCCAGAAATGACTTGTAGTTCAAACAAAATTTGGAGTATATGCATTGTATCACGTAAAAAAGTGGGAACATGGCAACATTTTCATGCGCCACTTCGAGGAGCAATTTGCATTCGTTGACAATCCGTTTGTTGAATTTATTCATGTTTGGAAACGCTACATAGACGATGTGTTTTTGGTATAGAAAGATACAGTGGACGGTCTTAATGGATTTGTTAATTATTTGAGCAACAATGATTGGGGAATCTCATTCACACATGAACACAGTAGTACCAGTATTAACTTTTTAGATCTTTCGATTAATCTGGTCGACAATATCATTGTTACAAAAACATTCCGTAAGGAAACTTCGGTTAATGCAATCCTACATGCTTCTAGTTGCCATAAAAAGTCGGTTATTACTAATATACCCAAAGGGGAATTTATTAGAGCATGTAGGAATTGCTCAAATGACAGGGACTTTTCAAATGAATGCAAGTTTTTACGTGAGAAATTTAAAGTAAGAGGGTATGAGCAAAGCACGGTGACTAAAGCAGAACATGCTGCACAAAATATGAAGAGAGTGGACTTACTCACTCCCAAAATCAGATCCAACTCTATTCCCAATAAATTGAAATGTATTACACGGTATAACACAGATTGCTCTAACCTGTACAAAACTGTTCGACGCCATTGGCACTTACTACAATTAGATCAAGAGATCTTACCATGGTTGGATAATTCTCCTAATTTCATTTATAGTAAAGCAAGTAATTTGAAAAATATGCTATCCCCTTCCTTTATGGACAACCGGCAACTCACTACAACTTGGCTCAGTCAGAGATGCAACCAAGGCTTCCATAAATGTGGAAGATGCTCAATGTGTTGTCACGCATTTGAGACCTCTCAAATTGTTGTGGTAAACTTGGCATCTTTAAAGTGAACTCTTTCATTAATTGCAACACAAAATTCTATTTTTACTGCATCTTGTGCATATGTGGTAAGCACTACATTGGTAGCACCATTAGGCCTCTCAAGAAGCGAATAAGGGAGCACTTATCTAACATTTCCAACCATGATTCCAAATACCCACTTGCCATGCACTGGCAAAAAACCTCACCAGCTAGATAACAAGACACAGATCAAATTTGTCGGCATGGCAAAAGTATCTTTACCACAACGTGGAGGGAACCTCACTCTGAAATTAAGACAATTGAAACACGGCTAATTTGTCAATATCGAACTGTATCCAATGGCCTCAACAGCGATCATGAATAACTGTGTTTCTTCAAATTCATTGTTAAATTATTGTATTAGATCAGTATGGGGTTCCATACCCTTCAGCATATATTTTGGATGGGAACTGTCTTGTGTAACCAACACTGGTAGCCACTAATGTCCCATGCGCATAAGTAACGACTACACATTTATATTTGAATTAGACAGTATGGACGTGACACTGAGTACCGGGGGACATAGGTTGCACCCTAATAGGCTTTTATTATCCTGTTCACATTGCCAATTGCTGTATATGTTCACAGCTGTAGCCCCTTTGTCCTTTATGCCAATTGGGTAATGGTGCGGTACCTTTAATGCGGTGTACCATTGCCAATTGATCGTCAATAAATAGTAAACTAATTAGTTGGCACTATTATTTGATGGCCAAGACTCTAATTAAATTTTGCAATTGTTTTTTGCAGCCTAACCTAATTTATACACATTACCTACTTGTCAGTATAGCTCTCAGCACTTGCTTTAACTCGAATTAAATCAATAGTTAATGCGCGCCAACTGCTTATTCAAGTGTACAGAATGAGTCTTTCACACCCAACATGGCCGCCGCAAGATAACGCGTGCTTCAGCAGTTCTAGTCAGTCACATGGCGTTTGTATCTATGTAAATAGGAGCTTAGCCATTACGTGCGAGGCTCCAGTGTTCTCAGTCCAGGTCTTTCGCGTAGACCCCTACAATTATTGTGTCCTGGGGGCATACGCACGTGACCGTCTCGCACTCGCGTGTGTTAATTACTTTCTCTAATTAGATCTTTTCTTTTCTCCTTTCCCCCCCCCTTACACGGCGTCTGGTGCATGACGTCTACCTTGGTCAACCCCAACTTTTCATGCCCAATTCCAGTCTCAACACGCAATAGCATATATGTGTTTTTCTTTAATTCATTTTTGTTGTATGGCATCAATTAAAATGTAATTATCTCCTTGTGGCTAAACTAGCACTTTTCCGCTTGCAGCGGAGCCGCAACGTCTGTTCGATACATCATTTACAACTACATAGGTAATTATTGGCAATTGCCGTAATTTTTGAGGTGTATACGATAAACACCATATTTTCTCTGTTTCCTTTTGCAGCACCAGAGTTAGTATAAAGTTTGCTCAGGTAAAATTGGTTCCCTATTTTTCGAGATCTCATGGACATTGTTGTGATCAGTTTTGTGTTCACGAGACAGTTCCGATCACTGATTCGTTTCATTTCTCTTACTTTTCCTTTCATACATGGCACTTGATTCGATCATCTCATGAACTTTAATGAACAATTTTCTGTATATCCTTTCATGATAATTATTTTACTGCCATGCTATGGCATATGCGGTTTTGTCTTTTGACTTTGACAATTTATTTGGCAAACCTTGTTGGGCTGTTTTGTGACTAAATGCCACTCCTATGCACGTCCTATACTTTTTGGTCTGGATGGTTTACAATCATTGAAAATCAACATGTATGATTGTCATGTCACATATGTGTATATATTCAAACAACCTTGCAGCCTAGGAAGAAGAGCAGTGTTGCTCGAAACACGTGTCGGCTGTTCTTGATGTGCATTAAATAATGCAGAAACTTGAAATCTCAAAATCTGGATTGAGATGTGGCATGAAGTGTGCGGTTAGAGCCTCTCTGGCTAGTTGGTATGCGTCTGTGCCATCGCTTATCACCAGCGAGTTGAAGATGTGCAAGACATCATCAGCAACATTGAGCAGCATGTGTGATTTTAGTTTCCTTGCTGTGGTGATGTCCTTACAGTCCATGGTAATTTCAAAATTCTGGATCCAGCTTGTCCAGCGAGGCCCCACAGATAATGGGTCCATGTAGGGGTTGAATGGTCCAAGTGCTGCCGTTATGCCCCTTTGGTGACAGGGAGGTGGTGACAGTGTTGCTGCCAGCCTTACCGGCGTATTGGCCCTGGGTGTGGAAAAACCCATAGCCATGTTGCTGCAGGTGGGCGGTTGTTCACTTCTGTGTTAATGGGGAGGGCCAGGACCGTCTACCTCCTCACCTGTGGTGTGTGTCGTGTGTGATGATCCACCCTTGCTTGGGGTTAATTTCTCTTTTCTTTTTCCTATTTTTCAAGAAGAAACGTTGCACGTGTTGTCTTAGTTGTGTGTGAACACGTGGTTCTGCAGTGACTGCGTGCCGAGGAGGGCACTTCCTCAGCGGTTCCAAAAATGTGTCGGCGGGATCGATGGTGGTCGATCTCCCGCATTGTCAGCTCAGATGCGTGAGCCGTAATGACTCCTCGTCACCAGTGTTCCATCTCTGCCCCGGGGATACAATGCTGGTAGGCCGCACAAGGATGTCAGCGTGAATCGGGAGCGCAATAAAGCATGTCATGCTGGGGATTCATTCTGCTCCGCTCTGCCGGCTACCCTCTGCGAGGTTTACCTCTTGCATGAGCAGTTCAGTTCTCCCTGGCAGGCCTGTGCCAGTGTCATACTGCCACATTCCTTTTGTTCCCTTGCGCCGGCACAGCCACCTTGTACATCATGAGTGCCTGCAGGGCTCGGGTTCGTGGAGCACTGAATTATTATTCCATTGCCCCGACATGGAGCGCTCTGTACTTTACTGTCGGGCCGGGGTCCTGTAGAGGGCCATGTGCACATAGTCATTATGCTCCAACATGGAGCACATCAAAAGAACTCACCGCCTCATGGCCCGCAATCTTGATGGGGCTTTTGTGCTCACAGCCATCTGATCTTCTGGCCTATATAAATGACTTATCATATCTAGTTCGACGCCCACCGGCCAAGGTTATTCTTGGGGCTTTCCTGTGGCCAACTCCAACACCACAGCCTCACAGGGAACTCACTGCCTTCATGGCCCGGGGTCTGCAAAGGCCTTATACTTTATTATTGGTGTGCCACCCTGGAGCGTTTCCTTTGTCACTGCAGGTGGCATGTGGAGCGGATCGCACTACACCACTGTGCGGCCTGGGATATTGGCGAGGGCTAAACCATTGCTACCCGGTAGGGCGGACAGACAGCCATCTATTTCTCTTCCTCTTTTTCTTTCTTTGCCTGGCTCCGAATGGAGCTCTTCAGTTGTTCACCGCCAGCCGGCCCAGGATCACACACGGGCTGCCGGCACAGCACAGCGCTGGTAGTCACTGTCCCGTGTTGGGGGGGGGGGGGGCCGCAGGCAGAATTCTCCTTCCGCTCCGGATTGGAGCTTCCATTGATCACCACCCGGAACCCCGTTGTTTGGATGGGGGGATGCCGGCGCAGTGAACACATCCGCTGTCAGCACCGCCCATGGGAGGGCGGCGAGCACTCACCTCCGGGCGGCGGGCACTCAGCTCCAGGCAGGAGGTGTTTGGCAGCAGCGGTCCTGCTGCGTTCTTCACCCCTTCCTCAGCAGGGGACAGCTCTCCTCCCTCACCGGGCAGGGAAACAGTTGCGGACAGGGGTGGGGGCAGGCTGTACTCTTGCCTCCCTCTTCTCTCGGGGGACAGTTTGACTCTCTGCCCCAGCTGGGTTCAATTTCTTCTCCTGAGGCTGCTCCACTGCTTTCTCCTTCTGGCGGCGGAAGTCACAGCGGGCCACAGGCGGACCCACTACCTGGCTGCAAAAGCACTCTCTTCTCAGAGGCAGCGTGCCTGCATGGCATCTACTCCCCTTTCTAGGGTGGTGGATGCCGCCTCCTCCTTTCTTCGCAAACAAAATGAGGGACAGCGGGACAGGGCACATCACAGGGTTCTTCCTCCTCTTCATCATCCAGGGAACAATGCAACAGCAGCCGGGCCCCAATTCACCTTCCCCCCCCCCAAAACTATATTTTCAAGCAAAAAGGGAGAACATGGGATGGGTGCATAGCAGGGTTCTTCGCCTCATCACCGTTGTTGTGGGGGCCGGGTATGACACCAGCACCTGGGAGGCCCAGTCCCTCAGGGGGTTGCCAGGGAACACACAATCTTAGTTGGGGGGCAGGGCTGACCCTACCCAGCACATGAAGACCCCGGCCACCTTGCTGACAAGAGGGCCCCACAGAAACATGGCTTGCAGGCCTGTGCTCTCACAGGGTGGGCCTGCAGGCCTAAATGAGAGAGGGACTCAGTCGTTCCTCTTTGGGAGTCTGCAGCCTTTCTGTTGCACATGCCTGCAGGGGCTCCTTTTATTAGCTTGTCATGGCACATCTTAAAAGGGCAATACACATGGGAGGGACACATCACGTTAAAAGGGAAACAGACGTGGGAGGGTTACTTCCCTCTGAAATGTCCGGTTTTAACCAGAGCACAATGACACCTTTATTGATGCTGTGGCTGAAATACAGAGGATGTGTTTGTTCAGGCACTCCCCGTTCATTTTTCCCCCAGTCCCCTGGCTGGCTGACAAAAATCGTCGAGAATGGAGAGAAATTGACCCTCTACCAGGTGCTCTGTGTAAGATCAGCATGAACCTCTTAAAGTTCAGGATTCTTGGGCATTACCAGAACATAGGACTGCCTGGCTAAAGTAATTCCAGAACCGATTTCATGCATCACTCCCTCGTCGCCAGGCCTCTCAATTTTATTAAGATTTGTGGGACTGCAATGCACCCATCTGCTGCTTTTGACCGGAACACCAACCATCCCCTGTAAGGGGACATCGGTCTTGGGAGGATAGCTCAGCAGAAACGTGCTCGCCTTGGAAGCAAGATGACACAGAGGAACACAGGTTCGATCCCCGGGTCCGCACTTAGAAACTTCTGGGAATTAAGCACGTTATAAATAACCTATCCTATCATATCATATCTTAGACCCTTTTAAAGAGGGGTAAACCAGCAGCCCTTCTGAAAGGTGGTTTCTAAATCCGTTTTCAATTTTCCTCTAAGGGCGAGGAGGGTCTCCCTCCTACTAAGCGAAACGCCTCCTTGCTAGATCTTTGAGACTACTTTACAGGTTGTGAGACCCTTGGAATCTGCCAAGGTGATACAGTGTGCTGGTTTAGTCTGTCCTGCCACCAGTGCAATTACATTATGGATAAAGTGACAACTTTTGAGGTATTTAGAAAATGATTTTAGGGATGTGGAAATCCCAATGCAATTCTTCAAAATATCTTACCCCACTCTACCCTATGAATTGAGATGTCCTGTATATCCTGGGAGTACCAGATGCTGAATGCCATGCCTTGCCGTTTTTCCTTCAGATCAGCGTTCCCTTTAGCTGGGAGTGGGGCATCTAGGCCTCCTGCTCCTATCATTTTCCGTCAGTTCCTCAGGGTGTCATGCATACTGTTTTATGGTTTCTCTCTAACTATACAGTGCTCTTTTGCGAAAAAAAGAGAATAGGTTTGCAAGAAGCATAGACACTGTCTTCCCTTTTTAACCAGGCCTTGCACCTGGGGCAGTATAACCACCAAACAAAATGGTGACGCCTCATAGTTTAGACAGATGTCTGTTAAACTGAAACAGCCGATCACCTGTTTGTGTGGAAGATTCTGCGCGTTTCCCCTCACCCTAGGTTTATTGCCGCGCCATGTGAATTTTGAGATGGATTTATTTAGCCTGTGAAAATGCAGGTGAGATATTGGTAAGAGAATGCATTGAAACTGGTATAGGATCTTTGGAAGGATTTTCATTTGAACTATTTCATGGTGCCCCAGAGTTGTGTGTGGAAGGAGGCTCAATCGGTTTGTCTTCTCTGAGCTTGGAAAGGAAAAGGGGACTGTTTTACATATATAGGTTCTGCCTTTGTGCCTTGATCTTGAGCCAAAATGATTTCAAACACTTACTAGAGGATGACCAGTATGATGTGAATTTGTCAGTTGGTTTGCTGGCTTTTAGGAACACTTTGACAGTGGCATTAACCCAAACAGTAAGGGGTGGTGTGCTGAAGGTCCAGAGACATTGAGGCATCACTATACATATACAAGGGAGGGTAGTTAGAGATTCAACTGAGAAGTGGGCTTTTAAGGGGTATCACCATTCAGGGTCTACTGTCGCTAGAGTGAGTGTCAGGAAAGCCGGTGTCCCTTGAATATATAGAATTCTCTCCATCATCAAAAAGAGACAAGTGAAACCTCCACGAAACGGGGCGCAATTCCCCTGGAGTCACTAACCCGGCTGCCCGAGCCTCTACCCTCTGGACTTGGATCCTTGCTTCCCTTTTCCAGACCTGCTGAGCTAGTAGCATGCCTGCAATATTTCCCTGTTGTACTATTGCTGACACAGGAATCGCAGTGCTCCATCTTATCTTATGTCAGAAGGATAGCTCAGGGAAGCAAGACAAAGCATAGCAACAAAGGTATGAATCCTGGTCTCGCGCTTAGAAACCGTTCTCAGGTATTAAGCGTGTTATAAAAAGAACAATTATAATTATAATCTTTCAGAAGCCTGTAAATGTTCTGCTTAGTTTCAGCAATTGCGTGCTTAAGCCCTCTGTTTTCTCCCTCCGGAACTTGGTGTTTATCCTCAAGAGATTTAAGAGGTTGCAGGAGCCTATGTATCATGTATTGTGTGTGCTGCATGTGATATAAAATGCCCTCTAGTAACTCCCTTTCGCAGAGTAGGACGGGAAAGGTACCATCCAAGTCATTCTCAGTTACAAAGTGTTCTTGCACTTGCTGGAGTAGGTCACTACAAGTTGGACGTTAAGTCTCAACACGGTGTCTCTCCCTGCATGGCCCCAGTCGAGAATCATGGTCACCACAGCATGATTTGATAGATGCCTACACAGGGTGTATGGATACAGGTTTAGACCTCAAATATTCTTTCACATAGGAGCATGTTGATTCTACTATACGATTGGTGGGATCCCAAGTAGAATATGTAGTTTCTGGTATTCCTATGTCTCATGAATCATTCAGAGCTAGTTCATTTAAAACTAAAAGAGGACTAAGGGAGTAAAGTGTAAGGTACTGGGGGCCTTTCGAGGGGTGAGCATGGTCCCATTATCCTTTCTTTGTGTTGAAGTTGCTGCTCAGTCTACCACACAGTTGCTGAAATAGTCCTTAGCTAGGATGTGGAAGAAGGTCGCCACACTGCGACTTGTGGCATAGGTGTTGGCCACAATCACAATCTCCCATTGAAGAGTCCCCTGGATAATCCTGTATTTGCACTTGAAGTCAGTCTAAGTGTCTTTGACAATGAAGCTGACCCTCCTCTTTATTAGTGTGGTACACTTTTTTTTTTTTTTTAATTTTATTGGTTTTTACAAACCTTTAAAATCTGACACAAGTTAACCACACATCTTTGTCAAAGTTCCTTAGACCCATCCACGTAACATCCATTACTATAACTTTGTCAACTTTTTCCATCTAGGGTTATTCAACCAAGTTCACCGTTTACCAGAGAACTTTCAAATATTGGTAACAGACGTGCTTCTATAATTTCCAGCAATCTTGTTAAGGGCAGGATTAGTTTTAAGTCGGTTCCCTGGAACATTGAGCTCCACCACTCGTCCGCACACAATGATGGATGAGCTAAGCTCCAGGGCCCCAAGTGTATTTGACAATGAAGCTGATCCTCCTCTTTATTAGTGTGGTACACTTTGCGAGGTGCTGCTCTACCTGGGAGGCTAAAAAGACCTGATCTACCCTGTCTCTATATGCACATTAGATGAACACTGCTACAGGGAATTTCCTATTGTTTATTAACCAACATTGCAGTGTGTTATCAACACATATGTACTGGGTACTTGTGGGTATTTAAAAAGGTCCTGCAAGTGCATGGTCTACGGAGGTTGAGAGACCTGTTAGCGAGAACAGGTATTTGTCATTTAACAGTATAGTCATTTAACAGTATATGTATCCTGTCAGCCTTTGGTGGATATCAGACAAAATGAAAAAAGGTCGACCTGTTTCGATGACTGGCAGCTGTGGCCATTATTTTCAGGACCAGGTCAGTAGAACTATGGTATTACTCCCTTAAATCTGTATCTTCGGATATGGCCATCATCCCGTTTCCTAGGGAAAAACAAAGAAAGCCCAGTGAGCTATAGCTTCGGTAGAGAATAGGTTTTTGTGACTAGCAGACAGTTAATGTGGTGTCAGCCTTTTGTGACGGAACGTGTGTCATAAGTGTAGACACTGAAAACATTTCAAAGGGGGGGATACGACTCCCATCAGGTAGGTGGGGGAACCTTCAAGGTAACCCACTCCCGTTCACCGTGAATGAGCTTGCATATATGTCGTGATTACATTCTCTCCATGCATTAAAGCAGAGGCAAGGTAGTATCGTACACGTACCTCCATTCCATGCATTTATGAAGTTATCAGGAGGGAGAGGCGTGAGGACTGGCTTCTTGTGTCCTCACCCGGGTCACAGGTACAGGGCTTGTATATCTTGCCTGCAGAGAATGGAGGCAGGCAAAGGGGTGAGTAGTGCGCTGTTCGTGTGCAGTATGGTGCTGCACTAGCAACAAAACATAGGGGCGCGGAAGAGCGCCACGCTTCTGGCATCAGAAACAATTACACAATCTTACCCGTGGCGGGGCAAGGTGTCTCTTCAGTATGGGTCCGGCACAGCGAAGTGGAAGTAGAACCCTGTGTGCGTTCAGCACAAGCCGATCCCTATGACAGTGTGATTAGGGGCAGAGCAATCAGTGTGGGGTGTACCTCCAAATGGGCGGCCATCTTGGACTGGTGCAGTGCGTGTTGTTAGTGCTGCGTATCCAAGGCATCTATTATCTCATTCAGGGAGGAAACGCAAGATGTGCTTAAATCCACATGAACTTAAACGTCTTACAGGGATACTCCAACCACTTGTAGATAAGTGGTGGAGGGTTAAAGGGAGGCAAACCCACATGTGGATTGGTCTATTGTTGTAAAACTGCCAGTTCATGTCACTGGATGGCTTCATTGAGGCCAATGGTGCATGTTTTCAGGCGAAGTTTGATGATTACTCCAAGAAATCTAGAGAGAGCACTCCTAATACATCTACGGGTAGCTCCGACATAGACTCAGATGAGGATGGTACTAATAATACTGAACCAACTATAGAAGACCCCTCAGATAAAACCCTGGGCAGGTTTTTTTTTTAGAACAAATCAGAAGATACAGAAAAGGGACCCAACAGGGCCCAAAACAAGTCAGGTTTCAGGTACCATCTAACTCAAATACTTCAACTTGGAACAACGTCCCAGGGGAGGAGGAAGTACAGATGGAAACAGAACACTAAAAGGGATCCTAACCAGTTCAGGGTCGACAAAACAGTTTGTGATCTGACTACCTTGAAACACTTGTGTATAGGCGCGTTATAAATGCCATATCGTATCATATCATATCATACCACAACCCTAATAGTAAATCTATCAGATAGAAGATTGAGTGCTCAGGAAGAACAGGTTTTGAATAAAGGATTATCCTTTGCACCTACAGTTGGTTCAGACTTACAGATTTCCAGTTTGATCTGTTTAAATGCACTCGTAAACTTAAATGGAAATAAAATGTTAGCAACTCAAATGCAGAAATTTGTGCCTAGACAAATTCAAGTCCCACCAAGCACACTCACTATATGTGATATTGAGAGTACTCAGTTAATTATGTCTTTGAATTCTGATACTAACACACCAATAACTGATACTTATCAAGACTTGGGGGTGCAGGCACAGCTTTTACCAATACAGGAACTGAAAAGTAAATCGAAATTTTCACCTCAGCTTGCCAACGAAAATGTGATAAAAACATTCCATCAAGCAGTTGTTAATGACTTAACATATTGTCATGAACACATTGATACAATCAAAGGGCACAAACCTTTCGAGGGGAGAGCGTAAAGCACTAGAGAACTTACTACAATGTGATGAGAACCTGGTTATTAAGGAAGTCGATAAAGGCAGTAACATGGTTCTAATGAACAGAAAGGACTATCTCAGTATGGGCAAAGCACATTTGGAAACTCTGGGCTGCTATAAGAAATTGTTGGGCAACCCGACTAAATCAATTGTTCAGAAACTACCATCGCTTATTGATGGGTGGCATAGCAAGGGATCACTAACTGATGAAGAGAGATTTCTTCTTAAGAGAAAGAACCTTGTTATGCCCACCATATGTATTGCCAAAGATCCACAAAACCTTCGAGAAAAACCAGAGGTCCGATCTATAATGAGTGGTATTGATTGGGTGGGCCACAGAAGGGCTATCTCAGTATATAGACAAAGTAATTAGGAAATATGTACTGCTAATACCTTCCTACATAAGAGACAGTACTCAGGTTCTACAAATGCTATCAGCGATTGATTGGAAAGAACATTATGCACTTGCAACTATGGATGTGACGGCTTTGTACATGTCAATTAATCATGACCTAGCAATTCAGGCTATAGATCGAACCTTTCAAGATCACTCAGCCTCATATTGCACACATGTGAAATGCTGAAGGAGTTCTTAAAATTCGCTTTGGAGGACAAGGTTTTCTTATTTGATGACACATACTACACTCAGGTTAAAGGAGTGGCGATGGGGGCAAAGTATGCGCCAGTATTAGCCAACCTTTTCATGGCTGATTTTGAGCGGACACATGCTAGATGTAATGAGGAATTTAAGAACAATGTAATACTGTGGAAACACTATATTGATGATGTTTTGATGGTATGGCAGGGCACTGATAATGAATTAGACAGATATATTGAATTTTTGAATGCTAACAATTTTGGAATTAAACTAACCGGGAAGTACAACAGATCCACAACTGATTTCCTTAACTTGCATATTTATGTTGGACGAGGTAAGATTGAGACCTGAACCTTCTGTAAACAAACTGAGATGAACTCCACCCTACATGCGGGGAGTTGCCACAGGAAATCAACAATTGAGAATATCCCAGTAGGGAAATTCTAAAGAGCCCGCCGCAATTGCAGCGAGGATCACATATATTCTCAGGAATGTGTGCTATTAGCAGACAGATTTGGGGAAAGGGGATATCAACCTTCCACTATTACTAATGCATGTAACAAAATTGAGCACAAGTTAAGGGTAAATATGCAGAACCCTATTCCGAAAAAGAAAACAAGAAATAGTGTGGATATTATTACAAAGTATTCATGAGAAGCTAGTATACATTACAAAATGGTGTTAAAACATTGGGAGATACTACGTATGGATTCGGACATATTGCCGTATTTGTATGAGAAACCTTCATTTATCTACACAAGAGCACCCACACTTAAAAACCGGCTATGTTCGTCTTTTCTAACAACCAAAAAAACTATTTGCAGTGACTGGTTAAGACCCATGAAGGTTTTATTTTAAGTGCAGCACCAGAAGCATGTGCAGGTACGTGCATTTGGATTGTCAGGAATATATAACCAAAGAAGGATTTAAAATCCTGATCAGAGACTTTATTAATTGCCGGACAGATCATGAAGTCTATGCAACCATTTGTGTAGGTCAGAAAATATACGTGGGCAGCACCATCAGACAGCTCAGGACAAGGATCAGGGAGCACATGACAAGCCTCAACAAACAAGATCACGACTACCCCTAGCCATGCACTGGCAATAATGGAACCAAATGTATGATATGAGGAACCTCAAATTTATTGGACTATTGAGAGCACATTTGGGAAAACAGGGAGGGGATCTCAAACTGAAATTGAGGCAGATGGAGGCGAGATGTATTTGCAATTCGTGGTGTACCAAAATGGGGCTCAACTTTGAGCACAAAATGAATGTGTTTTTATGAACTGCAATGCATGCACTTAAATATTTGGTGCCAAATAGGTATCATGAGGGACCTGCCAGTTTCATATGGTATTATGACACCTCGAAATTGGGGCATGTACCAATATGGTTATATTGCACACACTTAACATCCAAGTCCAGTATTGTGAGGACATATTACTAAACTTCATAAGTCTTTAATTAAATCCTACTTAGGGAACCACATGGCTATTAGCGCACATAACCAGATGGGACTCATTAGTTATCAACCCCTGCGGGGTCCCTAATTCCTAATTAGGAAACTATGCAATATTTTGTGACAATTACCTTATTACACGGGCATACAGCTATAAGAAATACAAATCACCAAATAATGAGCCTTTTACTTTATTGGGATACTATATTTTCCAGCAAACGAAAGTGATCTGAATTATGTCCCTATCAGATATAATGACCAAGTATCTCTCTATATAGGTTAGCTAATGATAAGTTCTTACACCAGGTCAGTGTGATTGTCAGTTAAGAACTAGCAACTGAATTACAGGTCTAAGTTTTCCTTGTGCCTATTACCCTACCAGGAAAATATATATGACATCCATTTGTAATTAAGCATTCTCAAACATTACCCTTCCATATGGTTTCTTATGATGAGGGACCCACCATACTAGGTTAACATGATTGCTGGTCAGGATTAGCAACTGTCTAAAAAATGACTGTGATGGTAAAAATGTCTATATGACGCAGGAGGTCTGTATGTACAGCCATGCAGAGCCCATTATTCCTAATATGTAAAATATAATTATTATAGGATTACTTAGTGACCAGCTGCTGGCACATGAGATTTGTTATGGCATACTTATTTGCTCAATCAATTATCAGCAGTAAAAATGAATAATAGACAGTTTTTAAATGTAATTAAATCAAACATTGTGTTCAAATTGCAGTCACACACAGCAAATTGTAATAAGGGATCACAGATAGATGGATTGATTTAAGACACTAACGGCATGGGATGACGTCACACACACAGCGAATGACGTCATACACAAGATATGACATCACATGCATTGTTTACATTATTTATAACATTTAAAAAATGCTGCTTATGCGCGATCGAAACAGTAGCCATGCGGGATAGAGCCCGTTCACATAACTTCTTTCAGGTAAATTTAGAATTGCAACAGCATTTCTTTAGAGTCCTAGATTATTAATCCTTGGATTAACTGTATGGATAATGACTCAAAATGGTTGGGTTTGGATGCTATTTACGGCCGTACATACAAATATAGCACTACATTTCCATGTGTCTCCATAGGTATTGGGACTTTTAAAACTTTCAATGAATAAATTAACTTGCCAATAATACTTTTAAGGAGATCAAATATGGAGCCAGACTATCTGGTAAGGAACTATATTTACTGACTATATTTACTGACTTTGACAAGGAATACTAAATAATAGTATTTAATATTGCACAAAAATTAGTCAACGCAAGAGTGTCAATATATATATTATTTCTCCAACAGATACATTCAGAAATAAGAAATATGAATTAAGCGGGGAACCACATATTCATGCAAAGACAATAGGTAGGAACCTTTGAGTGAAATTCACCTAATATATAAACAAATAGGAATTAAATCCAGCACCATGGAAGGTGAGCAACATGTTATTTAATTGTATAGATTTAAGTTGATGTGGTGACCCTAGACGATTGTCATGGAGTTTTTGGTAGAAACAGATGACCAAATCGACAGATGTTACTGTCAGAGTGTCATGATGCCTACCCCCGGGCATCCGGATCAAGCCCATCAGCCCTGGGAGCAGGCATCCAGATAGTTAATAAAACCCCAGCAGCCCCGGCTGGGGGCTGTCTGGGTTCAGTCCTGGTGCCTTAGGCACCAGGCTCATGGCGCCAGGCTCATAATCTTTACTTACCTCATGCAGACCATGCTGCAAATGAATCCAAGCCAACGTGAGGCCTGGATGGGACTATTTTACTACAGGGACTATTTTTTTACTCTGGTGTGGTTCTAGGGACTTCTTACCTGGAACTACTTTGGAGGCTATTTAAACCACGCCCGAACAGCAGCACATGCTTCGCGTTATTCTGCATCCAGCAGCGTAACGCTCACCGTGCCTGCAGTCAGCATCCAGTCTTCAGCCACGCCCATCTCGAATCCAGAGCTCCTAGCAATAGAAGAAAGAAGAAGGAAAGGTTAGAAAACAGATATTATTTCAATCCTTACCTGAATTACGGATCCATCACGTCTTCGAACTTGAAAAGGACATTATTCAACACGCGTCGCATCGCCAGCTGCAGCGCCGCGGCATACTCACCAGTCCTCACAGCATTTTTCGATCCGGCGCAGCCTCCATCATTTTCTCCACCAAATTCCACCATCTAGGGGACAAAAGAAACATAAGGTGAGCCGAAAAAGCCAACAAATACAACTTCTCCACCATAGACTTACCTGATTAACAACCGGAGGCATTATTCTGTAACAAACCGCAACTTCTTACGCTACACCTGTAAGGAGAGAGAAACCAGCAATTTAAACACACGCATCTTTTGCCGGACAGTGTTGGGTAATACAGACTCTTACCTGAACACCATCAACTGCCACAAGACAATCTTCCCTTGGACCCAGCTGCAACACAAGAAAGGAATGTACAAGAGTGAACATCGGACATATTGAACTCTTTGAACTTTATACTTACGGGTTCTCGGCTGGAACCTCGGAGTCAATATTCATCCGGAACTCTTCCAACGCCTTCAAACCAGTGAAGTAACTGGTATCTACGCGCCCCTGCATTCCACGCAGGATGGAGAGCTCATCATTTACAAACATGAGGTGAGCTTACTGAAAGTGAATCGGTGGTGATTAGTGGGGAGAACAGTGGGGTGCCATTACTAGAATCCATGGGTGGCTAAATCCCTTTCTCCACTTGCAGGAGAATACTTCTACGGGTCAAGCAGACGAGGTTAGGCGGTCCAGTCCAGTCTGTCATCTCTGCACTACGCTTCACGTTGGAGGAGGTCGCAGCTGTCCGGGTGACGCCCCTGTGGGAGCCAGGTGAGCGTAACACAGAGGTAAGTGAGCCCCAATTTCCTGTCCTATCCGTGTAAGATATTTTGATTTATTAGTGGAAGCACTCACTTTGAAATGTGATTAACCACAGAAACTATTTGCTGGAATAAGTTGGTGAGTTGATTTTAATCAACCCACGTCTACTAAATCACATACCTTAACCACCAGGGAGCTAATCACATATAGTTCTACTGGTGATATGGAGGGTGCTAAGATTTTGGAGCACATTGTAATCCCTATTGAACACATTACTAAGCCTAGGATCACTAATATACACAAGGGAACAGGTGTACAATTGAACTGGCAGATCACACATGGTACAGAGAGTAATGAGGCCAATGACTAACAGCACCGTCGCATTTTCATTTTAAATTGTATATGGAACAATCATATATTGGAACTCAAGCATGTGACATTAATGACTGAAATAAGGCTTAAGTACTTAACCCGGGTTTTGTTCAGTCCATTGTAATGTGATATAGTACATCATTGGAGCATAATTGATGGAAGTTTCCTGTTCTGTTTTTCCCTTTTTTGCCCTCCTCATCTGTTACCATTCTATTATGAGTATTTATTAAAAACTACTGTAATCACAATGAATTGTGTTTTGATAATAATACTCTGTTTTGTGCATATAACATTGGAAGTCATGTGCATTGATGTATTACTCATATTGTACATTGTGAAATGAACATCTAACAGCCTTGAGGACAACCATAGGTCGAAACACGTGTCAGCTGCGTTAGATCTTATTTTTTTTGTTTTATTTTTTTTTTGTTCAGAGAGAGTTACATCAAGACTAAACTGGCCGGCAGTCGGCGTATCACATCAAAGCACAACATTATTAATGAACATTTACATTATAGGTTACATATTTTCATATTGTTTGACAGTACTTAGAAGAGTGTTGACATACTATCCTCTTCATTGGGTATCATATCGCATAAATACAGTCTGAACAGTGCCCATATGTCCTTGGGGCGGCATCTCGATGGCAATGTTATAATACATTGTTCCTCAAGCTCATTGACCATTGATAGGTCTTTCAGAAAGTCCAGCCACCTAGAAGGATCTACAGATTTCCAACATTTTAGTATATTTCGTTTCGCAACCACAAATGCCAAGTTAAACAATCGTCTAGTGGTAACTGCAGCCTTGCCGATATCCCCAAAAAGGTATTTCCGTGGGGAAGGTGTAGCAGGTATTGCCGTAATGTCTTCTAGAAACTCTGCCACTTCCCCCCCAGAATCTAGATATCGATGGGCAAGCCCAGTACATATGGTAAGAGTCTGTATTAGAGGCATCGCATTTGTGGCATTTCCGCGTGTGGCCTTGTACAAACTTAGCTAGCTTGGCCGGGGTATAATGTAGCTGGTTTAGAACTTTAAACTGAATGAGACGCAGCCCGGAGTTCATGGAAACATGTAAAAACATTTTTAAGTGCACACTTGAAACCATTTTGGACAACATATCATTGAGAAAGCTGTTACTTTAATGTAGTAATTTATGGTCACAGCGCCGTTAATCAGCAATTAATTTCTCTTTGCCTTGTACAATAACACTGTAAAACCTGGAAGAAAGTAAAGATAAGACTCACAACACAAGAAAATCAGAATAGAGACCATTAGAGCAGATAACAGGACACAGATTCAGAGAATGCTCAGGTACCAATAAGCATATATAGTTCTTCATCAATGTTGTGACCCCTGGGAGCATTTGTTTCAAAGTCCAGAATAATCCTGGTTTCCAGTTGGCATAACGTAAGAGCTCTGTTTCCACCTCAGGGATGCAAATGTAAGTCTTCAAACACCCACCATTATGTTCATGAAAACACTTGGCAACAGAATACTGTTTTTTATGGCTCATACATGTTGTAAAATCCGAATCTTCAGTTTGCAAGTAGTGCTACCCACATACCACTTTTTGCAGCGACATCTCAAAACATAGAGCACAAATTCAGTATTACAAGTGATGACCTCCTGAATTGCAAGTGTAATACCATTCACAGGATGTAAATAAGTGGTAAGTGGTGCACAGTTTGAACAGAACCCAGTGACTGGGTCTGCACAGACCTTCGGGATCCCAAAAACCATGTCAGCACAAGAATCAGTGCAGACATGGGACAAGAATCCTTTAGCCCAAGGAACAGTTATGTGCTACACTGGAGCAAGTTTTTTTCGGGGGAAATCTTTATTCTCTCTCCAGTGCTAATATGTACCAGGAGTATGACAGCCCACAGGGGTCTCTGATGTACCCAGTACTGTCCGTTACCACTGTGAGAAACCTGAAGGTGTCTCACCTGCTACCCCCTGGGGATCTGTCATCCAGGTGGGCAAGACATGACCATTGCTTTTGGACCTTGTTCCTGGGGGTGGACCAGTGAGGGAAGAACACCTGAGTGAGGTGTCTTCGAGTAGTGGGAGTAGGACACTGGATGGGGAGATGCTGTATCCCCCTACCCTATAACACCTTTACCCAATCCTACCAAGTAGGATACTTACTAACTCAACCCCCCCTTTACAACACAAACACTTTCTCACAGAGAGCTTGCTATGAGAGAAAACGGACTAACACCCGAGCTGTATACCTGACATGCCCCAATACAATGGTCAGGTAGGGTCAGGCAATTACTGACCATCACACACACCTCTATTCCATTACAGTTCCCCACACAGATAAAAGGCAGAGCACAAGAGCACCCTCTGAGCAAGGCAAAGCACACGAGGAAGCAGCAGTTGCAAGATGGCAGTTTAACACGAGGAGAAAGACAGCAAAACAGAAGGGGATTGCAAGGAGGGACGTGCCCTTGACCTTTTCGACGAGGAACCGTTACTTTCAAGAACCCTCGAGAATAGAAAGTGTAAGACCAGGAAACCAGGCTGAAGAATCCTGCATGGTGTGTCGGAGGTACATCGATAATCATGGCAGGGAGAATCTCTTGCCACTGTGGTACTTTCCTTGGCTCCTACAGAAAAGCAGTGCCAGTGAAATCAACACAGCTGGTGAGTTGGGGAGACTGATACCAGACCGGTCTGTGGTGAAGCCAAGGTTGCAAGATGCAACATTGTATGGTGAACGCTGAAGCAAACAGTGTATGAAACGCAGTGATAACCAACGCAAGTAAAAATGCAACAGATGAGTGACTGAACTTTGAAACCAAGATACAATACCCTTGACAGAGTGGTCCGGCACCGCGTGCGTGCTCATTCGAAGGTCTCTGCAAGGTATCCAACTGAGAGTTGAGCGAGGTGAAACAGAGGCAAAGAACTATACATCAAAGTGGGCCTGCGCCGGGTCAAGCAAAATCCGGTGCACAATCGAAAGTCTTCGATGTTGATTTGCCTAACAAGTTATGACGAGATAAAAGTTGGCCCGAGCCCGAACAAGGGACATCCATTGAAAGCTTTTTGGGATAAAGCAAGTTTGTGTTAAAGTGAATTAAATTGGTCCGAGGGAGACCGATTGAACATTGTGTTAAAACGGATCTGAACCTGGCTGAGGGGGATCCGGGGTGAATAGTGAATCTTCTGAGAAATTGAGTGCATGTGAGATTCCGAGAGGAAAGGAATTGTTTGTTCGTTGCATCAGGCCCTCTGCAAGAAGAGACTTTGCAAGGCAAAGAGACTTGGGGACAGAAGGCCTTGATGCTAAATGTTTGAACTGCACCCTCGTGCCAGACAAGCCAGACTGTGCTAAGCTTGAGTATCGCCTTGTCCTGTGCTGAAAACATGGGGCAGGGAGGCCAATGGCCTGAACATCCCAACATATCATTTCTTTAACACTTCTTTCGTACATATATAACATTGTTTTGCACACTATTTGTATTTAGAGGTAAGGATTGGCAATAGATTTATTAGTATAGGCCCTTTTATTTTGACAAGACACCACTAGGACTGCGTTATTATTTGATGGTCGTAGCTTACTCCCATCTTTAGATTCAGGATTAGACAGGCCCTTTTCAAACCCTTTATGAAGTTCAATAAACACCCTTGAACTGTGGTCCCTTTTGTCTGTCTTACTGTTGATACCATGCCTTCCTTACACCACCGATCCCGAAGAGGAACCCCGGATAGGTGTGCAGGTAGGTAACCAATATTAGCGTATGCCAGTGATACAGTGCTTATGGCCAGAACCCACAGGGCTCTACAAGTTTTGGTTGATGCTTATGCTTCCTTCATGACTGGATTGGGCCTCAAAATTGACACTGTTAAATCGGCAGAGATGGGCTGCAATGGGGGAAGGAAGCTTATCAAGATGCGTCCCACAGTTTGCTGCAGGGAAGTTATTCCTATGGTAGCTGAATATGATTATTTGGGTTTAGGGAGTACCTCAGGGCATTAACGAAAAGTGTTAAGATTATATCTTCACAGGTTGTGTCTTCTCACCAAAAGACAACAGGAGAAAACAACAAGACTACCAACGATCGGCACAACACACAGCTTCTCCCCGGGGACCACATCTACATCTGAACCTTCGTTGGAACGAGCAGTGATTCCATGGGCCGCACAGAGTAATCTATGCGACTCCGACAGCGGTGAAGGTGGAGGGCAACAAGAATTGGATCTACCTGAGTGATACTGGAAGGGATACTGGCAGCCCTCCACCGGCACAGGAGCAGGCATAGAAGTTAAGTACGTCCTAAGGATTCACTGTTCGTTTCAGTGCAACGGGGGGTGCGAATAGAGATCTGGAATTTAAATAATTTGGTTTAGTAAAAGAAATGTCTAAACTTGTAAATTGCATGAACATTGATGTTTTAATGGTTTTTGTGGTCCTTGTATCATCATGTGTAAGGATGGCCATCAGTGTATATATAGAATATTCAAAATTGCAGTAACTGACGCGGCTCAAAGAGCCAGAAAAACCTGTATTTCAATGAAGAAGCATACAATCAACAAACAACAAACCCGACTGCTATAGTTCATAATGGAAGAGGCTATGAAATAGTAGGAGACACCTTTATGGCAAAGAAATCATAATTGAAAAATCTTCCCCAACAAATTTTCAACCAAATGTTCATGTCCACAAAGGTCATCCAGTGTACACATGGACGTGAAGCTCAATATGCAGTGCGCGCCAGCAGTCGTTCAAATGTTTATGACACTTCCTCAATCAATATGTTCAAAGCACCTTCCATCACATAAAAATGCTAGCAATACACCGTTCTACAATGTGACAACTTGTCCATATAATGTCATTATGTTTTTGTAGTTCTACAGCGGGACCTTTAGCATTGTACAATCTCCTAAATGGCACAGCCCAAGAAGTCCTGAGAGAAACAGAATTGGAAACACAGTTAGCTTACAAAATATTAAACAACAACTTTCAAACAATAACCTTCTTTCAAACACATACAAAAAAGAATTAAGGTTTGAAAACATCTGCTGAAATTCCAGACAAAGTATGTGTCTGTTGTCGCAGAACTTTCTATAAGAAAAGTAAACAAATTGTAGATATATGCTACAATATAGAAGACAATGAGGTATCACAATGGTTCCAATTGGCATTCTAATACAACATAACTCATCCCTTAATAGTTTGCATTTGCTGTAATAGTAAACTTGATGATAACCAAATGCCATCTCGAGCTATCAATAAAAACGTACAAATATTTCCACTTCCGTGCAACCCTATGGGAGACGTTTAAGGTCTGGATGAGGGGGATACTGATCTCCAAGTCCACGGGACTATTGAGGGCGGTCAAGGTGGAACTGGCAGAAATAGAACAACGGCTGGGTGAGCTGGAAATGCGATATACGGCCGCACATGAAGATAGTGTTTTGGCAGACATTAATAATAACCTACAAGAATTCAACAGACTGGCCACTAGAGAGCTGCTGTACATGGCAACCCCAGTTAAAGCGCGCCGATACGGCGAGGGGAACAGAGCGGGTCACACTCTAGCCAACTTGTTGAAGGCCGAAAGACACTACACCAAAATTTCTAGCATAATGGCGGGGGATGGCACGGTAACCACAAGTGAGGAAGGTATAAATAAAGAATTCACCCAATTCTACACAGACCTATATGCCAACCATGATCTGAAAACACCACATGAGGTTGGAGAATACTTAAACATCACGCTCCCGAGATTGTCAATAGAACATAAACTGTTGCTTGATCAGGCCATAACGGTCGATGAGATAAAGGAAGTGATAAAATCACTAGCTAACGGGAAAGCATCTGGCTCAGACGGACTGGGGGCTGAACTATACAAGGAACTCAGTGAAGAGCTGGCCCCGGTGCTCCTGTCCGTGTGGGAGGAGGCCTTGGAATCAGGGACACTCCCATCATCCATGAGAGAGGCTATAATAACGGTGCTCCTCAAACCCAGGCGTCTTGTCAAATGAGATGTCCTCATAAAGGCCTGTATGCCTCATAAATTGTGACGCAAAGATCTTTGCTAAGATCTTGGCTACGAGACTCCTACCCTACATGCCTGAGCTGGTGCATCCGGACCAGTGCGGGTTTATCCCTACCAGGTCCACGGCTCTGAATCTCCACAGGTTGTTTGGTATCATGGCTCAGATTTAGCCGGAGGCCCAGGCGGTGGCCGTGTCGCTGGATGCCAAAAAGGCATTTGATTCGGTGTCATGGAGCTAACTGTTCCTGGTGCTTGAGAAATTTGGACTAGGTCCATACTCCCTACAAAGCGTTAAGCTATTATATACTAACCCCGGGGCTAGGGTGTTGACCAATCGCACCATGTCTGAATGGTTCGAGCTGGGAAGGGGCACGAGACAGGGCTGCCCATTTTCCCCAATATTGTTCGCCCTCACTGTGGAACCGGTTGCAGCATCAATTAGAGAACACCAAATTAAGAGGGGCATATGGATGTCGGGCATGACCCAAACCATTTCCTTATATGCAGATGATGCTCTGTTATAAATCCGGGAACCAGACACACACCTGGGGCCTGTGTTGGAAATGGTGCATGAATTTGCAGAATACTGAGGATACAAAACCAACCACCCAAAGTTGGAGATCTTCCACTCAACCCCGGCCACTAGATGTCCGATAAATACACACGGTTTAAGATGGTCCCCGGTTAAGATGAGATACCTGGGTGTGATCGTGTCGAGAGATAAAGCCTCCCTACTCTTGAATAATCATGACTCCCTTTTAGACACGATGGCCGCTAAACTTCGTTTTTGGGCCAAACTTCCCATCTCTCTTATTGGCAGGGTTGCTGTACTGAAAATGGTCGTTCTCCCCAAGTTATTATATATATTTACTAATGTCCCGATTTGGCCTGGTAGGCAATTCTTTGATAAACTCAGGTCCATGGCGGTGGAGTTTGTCTGGTGCGGAGGGGCGGTCAGGATGAAGTGGGAAAAAATGGTCGAACCCTAGAACAAAGGTGGTATAGCAGCACCAGATTTTTAATTATATTACCTGGTGGCACAGGCTCAGTTTGTTAAACACTGGTATGATGAGCAAGACACCTCGCCCCATATTTGCTTAGAACAACACGCAGCACGCCCAACCGATCTGAGGTCCGTTATCTTTAAAAACAAACATAAGGACGAATGCCCATTCGACCCAGTCAGCACAACAGTGCATGCATGGTCCAACATTTTTCGCAGGATTGGGCTGGAGACACCATACCACTCAGATGCCCCGTTCTGGAATTTCCCAGGTATAGCACCCATGTATGATACAAATGTGCAAAAAACATGGGATCCGGAGAGGCAATTCAAAATCAAGGATATATACCCCAGTGGTAAATTTATAACAGTGGAGGAATTCAGAACGGGGATGGGTAGGGATCAATTGATGGTTTTGCAAAACTATAGAATGAGAATGGCATTTAAGGCGGCATGGCCCCTGTTCCCTGATGAGCCCCCACCGCACCCATGCCTGGTGGCCCTGTCTACCCGATCGGGAACCAGTGTTTCGGGACTGTACAAGACTATTCAAGCCAATACTCCAACGGTGAACATAAGGGTTTCCTGGGAATCAGATCTGGGTGCCACCATCACTGATGGGTCATGGGAGAGGTACTGTGAACTCACTAAGAGAGTATCCATGAATCCAGGTCTCCGGCTGATCCAATTTAAGGTGCTGAACAGGCTACACTACACGCCCCAAAAAAATTCTGGGGGGAAGTGGCAAAAATTCTGGAAGAGGTTACGCAGATACCGGCAGATCTCGTGCCATTAAAATATCTATTTGGGGACATAGGAAAGAGATCTGAGGTGACCAGACGGCTCTTTAACATCGCATGTGCGGTGGTTAAAAAGTGCATTCTGCAAAAATTGAAAAGTGCACAGGCACCACAAGTAAATCACTTTCTCCAGGAACTGATGTACGTAAATGAATGTGAGGAGTATTATGTAATGACGCTGCCAAGTTCATGTAAACCGAAGGACATCTGGGCCCCGTTCAGGGTATACTTAAGTGAAATGGACTGAGCCACCAGTAGCCCGGCAAGGCCTAATAATACCTCTGCTCAATACTACATATTATGTTGAAAAGCTGTTTCGAATAGCCATGATGTACACAGGCTCGAATTGTCGTGTTGCTGCACTGTTATGTACCACAACTGTTAAATAAAGTCTTTTTTTAAAAAAACAAATATTTCCACTTCCAAATGCTCTCCAACAACTTAATCTATATAAGAGTATTGTTAATTCAAACAGTAAACCCATTCCAAGCTATAATGCATCTGCAGCCTAAATTGCCTCCGTCAGAATTACTCTACAGCATTTGTGGCAAGGTAGTATACTTACCATTAGACATTAATGAAAACGTAGAACCACTAGGAGTAGGACGACCAGTACACCAATCTTTGAGTGTACTAGTTAATGGTGTTCCAAAAAAAGACAACAGAAATTGGCAAAAACTTGTTGGCTGGAACAAAGTTAAAGAAGCCCTAGAGTATCCTAAACAAAACAATGAATACAATAAAGATATAAGTATAGAAGAAAACTTTAAACCAAAAACACAAATATATGAAGATGCACCACAAACTGGTCAAGTTGAACGTGTCGATCCTATCACTACGGACAACATTCTTGACCAGTATACAATTCACCCACTACATTCTAGAGACACCATGGAAGATGCATTAGAAACATATCAAATGCATCAGGCTGAAGAGTCTCCAATGAGCATATGAGAAAAAGGTTTACAAGCACGTTGTTTAGCACTACTCTTCCCTACTTGAAAAGGAGGAAGACCTGATGAAAGACCCATAATAATCAGTGCATCAGAATATCGTTCTCTACAAATTCGTTCTGAAGATCCAAGGTACCGGCAAAATGTTGAATACATTTTCTATCTCTTGTTTGAAAGCGGACTAGCAACTCTATGTTACAGAGTTGCACACACACTAAAACCAGGCACCCACTTTATAAGCACGTCAACTACTGAACTCCTAACATTATACATCTTCGGTATCTAAATGCTGTCACACAGAGTGCGGGTCCTACGAAGCTGCTGATCATTTAACAGGTACAGCCTTGTACGGCAAATCTGAAAACATTTCTGGCTCAACCTTGGCCCAGTTTGATCGGGAAAGAGTACTAAAATCCTACCAAGAAATCGAATCTATAGCTACAGAGAATCCAAACAGCCAAGACACCGTAAAAAATAATCTCATTGATCCATACTATCCAAACAGAAGTACTGGTATGGAAAAATGTGCTTGTACGATATAGCCCGAACGATATATACAACAGTGTTATGCCAAATGAGACAACTGGCAAATACTCAGTATTAAATTGTAAAGGAAGTCTAGTAAGAATTTCAAAACCCAGTCTACTATTCAAACCTTTGAGAAAAGAGCAACAATCGTTAGGTCTGATATGATATTTTATTTATATTGCGCTCATACACCAGTGTTTTAAAGCGCGACGAGGCAAGGGAGAGGAACAAGGGAAGACAAAAAATATGATTTTACTAGGTCCAGTGACATTGAGAATGCGCAAGTGCAGGGGAGAGGGAAGGGGGGAAGTGCAAGGGGAGGGATGGAAAGTGCTGAACGCATGATCAAAACAACAACAGGAAGTGCAGAATAAGGCACAGACAATGGGTGTCTAATAAGTGCAGGAGGGGGGACTGTAGGGTTGCAGATACAGTCCCAAGTGCAAGGGTTGCCAGGAGGCATTGCGGGTATGTGGCTGAGTGGGTAAGGATCTGGGCCCGATGGTAGCCAGGTGCCTAATGCCGAAGCAGACCGAGATCAGAAGGGGAGAGGAAAAGCAAAGGCAGAAGCAAAGGTCTTGAGGTACTTCAGGAACCGAAGGTGGTTCTCCTCAAGTTTCAGAGGCAGGAAGGCTGTTCCACATGGACGCCCCAGTCAAAGAAAGAGATCTACCCCCAACTCGTTGCTTGGAGAAGCAGCTGACCCAGAGGGAGGTGGAGGAGCGAAGAGCTCGAGCCGGAAGGTATTTACATGACACATTTGAACATTAGGCTATAAAGAATGCCATAATACACTCAGCAGCATAGGCAATGTCAATCTGTGGTGTCATTTTCGCTACAGAGAACTTGCACAAAACATGCGTCAGTCTGCAGATCTGACATATGCTCTATGCTTTTTGTGATGTCATCGTTGATGTCCTGGGTGTTAGTCTTAGCAGTGCACGGTCGTGGCGCGAGTTATGGTTGCTTAGCTTACCATAACTGGTGAATTTCTGACGTTTTTCGGTTTTACTTGTAACCATAGCATCCCTTTAACTAAGTTTTTTCAGTGAATTTCATAGGTTTCTATTAGTGCAACTTAACCAATGTCTCTTTAACAAAGTTGTTTCAGTTTCAATTTCATGGGTTACCAGTGCATGCGATTTTCCTACAACTTACTAATATCATACTTACCCCAATATAGCAATATGTATGTCCAATTTGCAAGGTTTCACATTAAATCTCTGCCATTTCCCACCTTCTAGCATCATTTTTAACACTCACACACTTTTTGCAACTTCTCCTGTTTTTGCATCCGTCGACATCTTTCAACATCTGACGTCATTGCGGACTGTGGGCTACATTGACCCACTGAACAGAATTTCTCCAAAACCAAGCTGCGCTTCAACAGAAACAGCAAAATGGTTGCGCTGGTTCCAGTGAGCACCATGGCCTCAAAACTGCGTTTTGCAGCGACAAAAAGATGGCTGCACCATCTTGCCAAGCCTATATTGGGCAGGATGGAACAAGGGGGCACATTGAGGAAGCTTGCCAGTGTGTTCTTACATATACATAAGAAATGGAGTGAAAAGGCAGCACTGCTTTGCTGAAAGCCCAAAGTCCCCATTGAAAAAGGAAGCATGTCACCTTTAAAAATGATGCTGCTCGGACGCGATTTTCATCTGTTCTACCTCAAGCAACTGTTAATAATAAGGCCCTGTCATGCCCATTCATATCCCCATTTCGCTTCAGCAAAACCAAGCTGACCCCTGAATGACAGGCTCTGTCAAACCAAATCTGAGAAAAATCAACAAAGAAACTCCACTTTTACCCGCACGGGAAGCGTGTTCATTTTTTTTTTACAAAGTATCAAAGATCAGTAGTTCAAAGAAACTCCAGCTATCTGGGCTATGTAAATTTCAGTGCATCTGTACTTCAAATAAACTACTGCCCACAAGAAAATAACTATGGTTGAAAAACAGTGTGAGAATCCAGATGGAAAGTCAAAACCGAATTTAAGAAGCAAAGTGCTAGCTGCTTGCACCACATGTGTAAAATGGGCTTTGCAAACTAAAGGAAAAAGAAAATGCTTGTTTAAAAAAAAAAAGTAACATTTTGAATGAAAGCTTGTCTGTGCCTAGCAATGAGAAGGGGTTGGCTGCTGGGAAACACATATTGGCTGTCTATTCAAAAGGCTTTTTTTTTATTATTCAGGACCAAATAAAAGAAAATAAAGGTTTTAAAGTGCCTTGGCTAGATTCTGCAAGCTTCCAAAAACAGGTTATTCCAGTTGGCAGAGCTAAGGCTTCCCCCAAGGAAGGGAATCACCATAAACTCTCAGTAGATACTAAGACCTCCGTGATAATTACTAGGTTGGACAGAATCTGGTCTGGGCTGAACCCTCTGACAATGGAACTCCCAGGACAAGGAAGTGTGAAGTGGGGAAGGGGCAATAAACCTTCAATCAGGCTGAGAAACCACCACCTTGCTCTGGAGGAAATGACAGTTGGTGGCAGCTGAAAATGGTCTAGACAATGGACTGCCATTTTCTTCTAAAGACTATTTATTAATACAAATGTAAAGACTTTTATCTCTGCAGCATGACTTTGTAAACATTTCGCAGATTAAAAGTGATTTTGTGGTTTATAATTTGAGACATTGTAGAATTCACTGACACCTTGGGAACAGAAATGGCAAAGAATGGGGGATTATGAGGAAAGTATTCATGATGCCATTCCGAATTTTAATACTTACCTCCCTTATGATAATCCACACATGTGTATAAAGTTACAGAATTTTAGGCTGCATCTTTCATACTCAAAATGACCAAAAAGTATTAGAAGGGCGAAACAATGGCTCACATATTTCAGAGTTGGAGAGCAATGGTCTGCAAAAAATATGTTACCTGTTTATGTAAGTTGCTAAGAGACTTCAACTGTGTAAATGTACCATTTGTGGCAAAATAGGATTTTAGCTAAAGTAACTGTGGGAGGTTTTTGGACATTGGAAAACTCGCATCATAAATCTGACATCATTCTATTGAAATCCAACCAGCTGAGAGCGAGGCGGGGACTATCACCCCTGACCAATCCAGTGGTTTAGAGGTGTGTTTAGGTAAACCTGCCCAGCCATATACTTTGATGATGTCACTATGGATTATAAATAAGAGTCCCCGACAAGACTCTAGACAGACACTCTTCCTGAAGTTCCTGATCTCCATTCATCTTGCAGACTCCAACTATAAGGCCAAAGCATTGCTGGCCCTACTCCAGAAACCACTGCAAAACCCAAGCATAGCCGATTCCTACTCCAGCAAGGCCATTAATCCAGAATAAACCCACAAATCTCCCATTAACATAAAGGGGAAAGCTGTAGTACCTTTTGCATCCTGAAATCAGGCTGGTCCACTGCCCACTACCTGCATGCCCACTGCAATCCTGCCATTCAGCTGTCCTTTGCCAGGAGAATTACCACACAGTGACCCGAATTGCCCAGCTGTTCACTACCTGGTGACCAGACCTTGCCCAGCTGTCTTCTGCCAGGCGCGCCAGCCGTGTGGTGACCAGAACCTGTTGACTGTCCAAAAATCCCAAAACTAGAAAGTGGACTGTGAGTATGTTCCCTGCCCTTAGAAATACATAGCCTATCTTGTCTTGCCTGTGTCCTTATCCCACTCTCTAAGCAATACCATCTTACCCTGATAACTTGTTGAAACTGTTAGAATTAGCCTTGCATCCTGTCCTTAATTTTTAGGTGCTGGCGCAATCTCTTTTCAATTTTGTCTTGTGTAATCCTAAACCATTAGTCAGATATCGAGTGATCGGACTGGTTCCCGCCAGGGTTGGGCGCTGGGGTGACAGGGTTGAACTCGCGAATCAACCTTGGATCTTACTGTGTCCATCTTTGGTGGTCTTGTCTGAATACTCTAGTTTAAAGTAAAATTGCTCTTGTCACACTGATTTCCTTTACTATTTCACGGCTTCATTTTACTCAAAACGCACCTTTTTATATCTTGCATAACTCATCCAGTTTCATAGCTAGAGACCTATTTTCAACTCTATAGTGTCCCTGTGATATATCTATTCCCGCACTCCAAATCAGAGTATTTCACCCGTTTCTATTAAAAACAGTTTGGGTAATTTAAAGCGGGAATTGATAAAATTGCAAGTTTTCTCACGTGTCATTTGGCTGCATCATGCTCTAAACTGTCCACTAATTTTCGAATTGTATGCCTTTTGCTGAGCAATTGCCTTGTGATTGCCAGTGATACAACATACATGCTATTGTGATAAAACATATATATATATATTATAATTTAACCACACATTAATTCATTATTTGCCATTTCCGATTGTTATTTTAGGCCTTTGTTAAGGGTTTAAAGTCATTTTTTGCCTCTTATTATGAGGGAAGGTTGGATTTTTATTCTGTCTTCTGCCTTTTATTCCTGATTACCTGCTGCTTATTTTTATTCACTCAGAATTTGATTATTTGTGGGTTGAGGGAACATTGCAGGGGGAAACCTTAACTTGGGTGCTATCTTTCCTAAAATCAAAAAGTGCTCCTATTCAATTGTTCTGTGTATATGTTCTAGGAGAAGGGTAACCAAGTGTCTTGATTCCATTTTCATTGTGATTATCACCCCATTGGTGATTGCTGCCCCAAATTAAAAATGGCATAATTTCTTTTGAATTTTAAAATAAATAAATAAATATTGCATTTCCCAAACCAGCGTGGTTCATGGTCCATTGTGACCCCGGGTATTTTAAAAAGGGGGTGTGATACGAGTTGTGTACCATCTCAAATTGAATCTGCATAAAATAAGGAGAAAGGCATTTCATGGTGTGCTACATCCTAGGCCGAGACCAAGGTGTGTGTCGCCAGATTTAAATCCTTAACAGGACCTTCCAGCAGAGCCACGTGACTATGCGTGCAACATGATGACGTGTCCGCACATCGCGATCGGGTCCGTGCGTCGAGGACAGTTCGGGACTGCATTTTCTACTGATCTAGGAACTTTCAAGCTCAAAATGTACCCTTGCACAGCTCTACACCTATTCCTACCCATTATTCATTAACAATCTAGTACAAAGCACATACTTGGAAAAATATTAGCAACACTGCTATTTATCTTAAAAATGGCATCAGCTATTGCCATCCCTCCTCCCCAAGAGCCACCACAACTACCAGCTGGAGGACCTACACAATAAAAAAAGCACAGTACGTCCTAAGACAATGAAGAGGACCAAGAAGATGAGGCAGAAGAAGTGCCTACCTCAGGCACCCAGAGAGAATCATGGGTGTAGCAGTACTTTAGCACTGTTGGGAATGTACCAAAGGCTAAAGCTACCAAAGTGAAATCAGTTGCAGACTACTTGGGACAGTACTTCTATGGGACCACCTCTATGCGCCGCCACACCAAATCCAACCACTGCAATGCTGTCAAAAAGGATATTCCTTTCTTAGCAAGTAGTAGGCTGTGTTCCTCCACCTCGTCTTCCTCAACCAATACTGTAAACACACAGCCTACTTCTGTGGGGCACAAAATCCCACCAGCTACCTTGCAAGCAATAAAAGAAGCTGTTGATCCATATCTTTCAAAGACAACAGTCCTCTGTATATACTGCAACACACCACTCTGCAGGGGGAAGCAATTTCTAAGTGCTTTTGAAGCTGTAATCCAGGAGCATGAGAAACACTGCTCCCTACCTTAGAAGGAACACACGCGCCAACATCTTCCCCTGTCCACCTGCCCCTCGATATTAGTGCTTGGAGCCTCTTCCCTCATTTCCCTCCCCACCTTATGTTCTAACCTCTCCTGCAAAGAAAAAAATCAACAAAAGAAAGGTTCCTTTAGGAACCACCTTTCACAGTTAAAAAACAGAACTAAAAAAAAATCTTGAAGACTCCATCTACTTTACATTTCTCAGTAAAGTAAATAGACTAAGATTTTCCAACATTTCCATTAGCATTTTGTGTTATGCTAATGGGAATAATGTGGCGTTCATCCCCCGTTCCAGGGACTGTAACTGAGAATAACGGCCCGGCAGCCCAAGTTTTCGGCCCAAGCGAAGCCTGCCACGTCCCGCTTTAGGAAGGAAAATCTTTTTCCAAGATGGCCACCATGGAAAGGGAAGGCAGGGCTCCCTTTGCATGGCAACCTGCAGAAGGCGAAGAGAAAACCCTATGACCATATTGTCATGAGCACATATTTTCCTTTTCAAACCTATCCCACTTTCGAATAACTTTACCAGATAGTCAGTCCCAGGTGGACATGGCCACTTTAACCCCATTTGTTGTCCCTAGTGGTCATGGCCAGTAGCCAGATTGTCCGGGTCATGACCTTATGACATGACCCGGACAATATGGCCACTGCCCATGGTCACAGTCACCAAAGGTATATGGCTATTTGTTGTACCTACATTATGACACTTGTCCAAAAATAAAACACGGGCACATTTGCAAAACCATGCTTTAAAGTCCTTGCTGGAAATCCGCCCACATTTTATTTTTTCAAACGTGTCAAAATCTATGTACATACAATAGTATTATAACTCAGCCCCCACTTGACAGAATCCATTCAGACTTTACCCAAACATTCAAGGTTGGGTCTATAATCTTTCTGAAAACATTTGTCCACATTCGTCAAACGCCAACAAAGTTATAAGCCATCTAGAAATGTTGAGCACCCCTCTTATTTAGCCCCTCTTGACAAAATCCCACAAACCTTTGCAAAAACATTTATATCTAGATCTAAAATCTTTTTGCAAACCTTTGTGTAGATTCATCAAATGGCACAACATTTATAAGCCTTTACAATATTTTGGGGCCCCCAACAACTCTAATTTTGTTCTCTCTTGACAAAACAGCTCCACACTTAACAAAACCATTCAGAATCAGGTCTAAAAATTCCAAAATTTCATGCAGTTTCATTGAACGGCGCCAAAGTTATAAGCCATCCAAAAACTGCTTTTCTCCAACCCTGTAATGCAGAAATAGGCACAGATGTCCTCGAACATCTGAAGTGTTCGCAAACATCACAGGACTGTACCTAAACATTGGGACTGTTCGCGGACCTCGGGATGAAAACCACCCGTGTTTTTGCTTCTTACGGCCATATCCCATCCCATCCTCATCACCCCTCACATCCCCAGAGATTGTTTGATAAGTATGACAAGTGCAATGTTGTGTTTTTTAATATGTTTTTAACGCAATGTTCACGAACAACAGTGGCTGTTCACGAATCCAACATGGCGGGCATTTAAAAGAATCGGACACACTTCATGCTTTTCACCATCCAATCAGTGGGTGCATCCGATGTCCACGGACATCACGTCGCCCTCTAGGCCAATTGGATGCACGTCGGCGGACCAAACAGGGAAGTGAGTCCGCAGACTTAACTGAGATATCACAAAAAATGTTTGACCTACTTTTGGACTTTTTTTTTTTAAAATACTGGACAGATTTACACCAAATTTACAAAAGCACGCTTTCGGGACCAAGCCGCTGTTCCTCCCGTAAATTTGGTGAAAATCCATCCAGCTGTTTGGGCTGTAGACGTGAGCAATTTTTTTTCCCATTGCGTCTATGGAAAAAAAATGAAATTTTGGGACCACTCCTCTAACTTTGCTCCCCCCCCTTGATGAAACCTCTCCAAACTTCACAGAATCAATCTTACAGGGCCATGTACTTTTTTGCAATGTTTGGTAAGGATTCATCCAGGGGGGGGAAGTTATAAACCGCCCAAAAAGTGCTCTTCCTATGGGTTGAGCAATTTAACCATAACTACAACACCGCTACCGCAGGCCCTGTGATAATAAAAAAAAATATATATATATAAAAACAAAAAACGTTGTTAAAGAGATGTTATGTTTAAGTTGCACTAGCAAAAACCTATGAAATCATGAATGCATTCGTTTTAGAGTTTCGGGTACTGTGAAACATGTAAGAAGTAGCTACCATTACCTTAATAACTACATAATTGCACTAGTGCACAGAAAACATAGACACCACAATCCATTCAAATATGAGTATACAGGGGAATTAAAGTAAGCAAAAAAATTAGCAGTATTACCAGAAACTGTTCATAACATAACTGATTATCTTCATGCACAGAAATGATGGCTGTGTTTTACGCTTTCTTTTTCCCCTATATGTATATGTATCATGTGATGCGAGTGACCCTAAGGAAAGCAGTCTAAGAACATATGAGAAGGGTGCCTTACACGAAGATAGAACCTTTTGAATTGTTAATTCCTGACTGTTAGTGGAGAAAAGCACCTGGCCTATTTATGTCAGTGAACAAAAAAGAGAGAGCCACACATGTGATGTCATCAGTAATATCATCAATGAAATTTGTGATGGCATCTTTGATGTCATGGGTTTTAGTCCTTGCAGTGCACACTGGTGACGCGAGTTATGGTTGCTTAGCTTACCATAACTGGCGAATTTCTGAGGTTTTTCGGTTTTACCTGTAACGATAACGTCCCTTTAACAATGTTTTTTGTTAGTGATTTTCATGTTTTTAGTAGGGCACTGTAACCGGAACGTTGCTTTAGCATAGTGTTTTCTGTAAAGGCGATATGTTTTTGGTACCGCAACTGAACCATAACGTCCCGTTAAGAACGTTTTGTCACTGATAGCTTGTCTGCATTCCTCACAAATTTTTGGAAAGCCCAAATTCCCCTGTGTATCTATCCATTTGTGCTACCCCTTCCCTTCCATAATAGTGTCGGTGTATCTTACAAATGAAAGGTGTGCATGTTAAGTGTTGGTGAGACTGAGAGTGGCGTTTCTTTTTGTGTTAACATAGCATGGTGAATCTAATGCCGCACATTACTAGGCGAGATAGCTGCAGGTAAGCAATATGGAGGTTTCCTATGCAGACTGCACGTGGCCGTCGTATGTGCAATCACAATGCAGGTATTCATAGGACTGCAGTACTGGCCGCATGGCTGCATGTTCTAAAGCACTTTGATTACTTGTGTGAGTGCACGTCTATCCGTTGTACAACTATGTCCATGCTTAGGGCATCGTCTGGGTGCTAGTAAGAGCTCCCCTGTCGCCAGCCCTAAGAATTGATATGGTAGGCTACTGAATTTCAAGTACTGCTCACGACTACGTGGGTTGCTCTGCAAATCTACCAATTTGTCGCTGCACCATGCCTGCCTGTATGAGGCCCACTGGAAAACAAGGAACAGCAACCTCGAGTGTACGGTGGGCATGCTAAATGACACAATAGTATGATGGATATGCTGCTGGCCTTTCCATGACCCATGAAACAGACACACGTCTCTGCACTGAGCACTGTGCCAGAAAGCGTAAAGGGTTTGCCTGCGGGTGCTAGAGTTGTAGATAACATTTAACTGCAGGTGTGACAGTTTGTAGTGAGTCAGCAAAATTGAAAAGCTGGTGCGGCTTGGTCACTAACATAGTAGTGCATGTTAAGAGAAGTAAGCAAACAGCAGATTCTTTGGAGAGCAAAGAATATCACTGGTGGTTAGAAAAGTACTGTAGCTGCATGGGTCACACTTAATAAATATCTTCCTCCTGCACGTATTGAAGCTGCATTTCTCCTTGTTGTAAGCATTGTTGTACTTCACAATTCATTAATCTCTGTGCATGCAAGTCCTACGGCTAATGGCGTATCATGAACTGTCCGTACCGCATGTGACAGGAACAGCAATGCAAGCATAAGGGACCAGTGGGCAGGGCACGACCATGCCAAAAATGCAGAAGGGTAATTTCATGTACAGCATTCTCCACATAGGCTGCGGCCTACAACAGGGGCCCTCCTGTAAGTCACCAGAGCTTAAAAACACCCTTGTAGACCATATGCTTCTTTAATGACCCTTACCTGCCAAAGGGCATTGTAGTGTGCATGTACTCCAATGCAGTACTCTACAGAAGGAAGTTACTTTGAAGTGCTTGGGAAGAGTCCGTCCGGGATTATGACAATGAGTGGCAGTTATTTAAATGAGGGCCACCCAACATTACCCTCTCTCTGCATGTCCCCTATGGTATCCCTGTAGGTGCTGGCCCTTCTGTACCGGCCCTTGCCTTTCGTTCCTTCGGTGGCATGTTGTTACAAGACCAAAAAAAATAGAAATTACATGGAAAAGGAAAAAAGAAAGCTCCTTTCAGAGTTCAACAATGTAAGTGGCAATGAAGGGAGGCAGGGCGCCACGTATCGTATACCCTCCACAGATTGTGCGCTAAATAAAAGGAGCCGTGGCACTGTGGAAAACACTGCAGTCGAATCTGGTAGAAATGGGTCGCTGTTGAAAGAGATTGTTTTACGTGTTGCAGTGCGTTTAAGAGCGCAAGTGGGCAACACCTAGCACAAACATTATTCCTATGCTTCCAAAAAGAGCAGCAAGGCAATTTGTGTAGGGTGTGTAGTAATATTAAGAGGAACGCTATTTGGGGGGGAAAACTCTTCGTGCTGTGAAAAGTCAGATTCCCATTTGTAAAGTACGACATTGGCACAAGTTGTAAAAAGGCAGAAATAGATTTCATCACAATGTGCTGTGCTTTCTCCATTTCCAGACAAAATGAAAAATAACGCAGCGACATGGGTGGCTCCATAATGGGATAAAAAATTATGCAGGAGATCGGAAACAGACGCATGACCTGGCCACGTGCCTCCTTCAGCGCAAACGGCACTGAAAATCGTGTTACATGTTGTGCAATTTTCCCTCCACAATGAACAATAATATTGTTGCGATCGCGCGTCACCAAAGTCTCACACAGACAAACCAAAATCAATCACTTCATTGTAGGTACTCCAGAGGAGTACAAATCCACATGATACAATCCACAATGAGCTTCCACTGGACTCTGTTTTCCATTCACTGTCAATCAATGTATTTAGAACTCCCCCACAAAGCATAAGTTGTGGCTCGTGCAACACACATCCATAAGCGCACCCTCCACATTTTGGTCGACAAATATACTGTGTACCACAGTCTTTGCGTGCAAGCCACACCCAGAATTGACCTTATTGACCAATCCCCAATCCAGTGTCCTCCACAGGCCCAATTCTATGGCTGCCATCTGCAAAAGGGGCGTATGTCACATGCGCAACCCTGCAACTCTTGCAATCTCTGTAGACTTTTCCAGGTGTGGGGCACAGGAGTGGGGGAATACATTTCAACCAGGGTAGGGGACCTCGTCAGTAGTGGCGGCTCTGAAAAGAGACGTTTTTGTTTTTAAAGTTGCTTCCTTAGAAACATCATTTTCTGTGATTTTTATAAGTATTTTTGTGTTTTGTAGTTGAGCTCACATGCTTAAAGTAGGCTCTTCAGTGCAGCCTGTATATTGGAAAACAAAATATCATTGCCACTGGTCAACAAAGAAATTCCGTTAGCTTTGAAAAGGTGTATATATATATCGAGAACCAATGTTGTCGTTCTCACAGAAGAACATCCCAGCAGTACTCAAGAAGTCACACATGCTTCCGTTGATTAGACCCCTTCCGACCTGGCGACAACAATCAATTGAATAGTGCCACACTATCCGTGGTGGTATACATGAGAAAAACACCTTGGCAGTGGGAAAAATGCACTTCAGTGCTTTCATCAACTTCTTGAGTTGACGGTACACACAGAAACAAGCCATGGAACCCAAATACAATGTTCCATAGTGCACGACCACAGCATACACAGTTGCGAAAGTGGCCCCTTGTCAACATTCAGCAAATAGACCACCAAAATTGCGCACATCGCCACAGCACCACAAAGCGTCCACTCCCTCCAAATCGAAATCACAATGAAAGCCTTTGTCGACGGCGTACCGGAACAGATCTTCCACAAACTCATCACAGACTACCAGAACAGTGTGTCTGTCCATCTCTGCCTGCCACCCTGACTGCACAGAGTAATGGAAAAAAATGTTGCCGCCCTTTCCTGTGATGCACACCCCAAGCACCTGATTGGACAATTCCCACAGTCCCATCTCCAGCATGTTGAGAAGAGCAGAATGTGGCACGTGCGCTTTCCAAAATACTGCGAGGGCCGCGCCCCAGCAAAGCAGGAGTAGTCCTTCTTCTCTTTCCACTACTGTTGCTCCACCACTACCTCAATGGCTACAATTGAATAGTGACACACGCATCCACCAATCGCATCCAAGAAGCTATCATCAAACACTGTCACTCCTGTAGAACACATCAAATGTACCGTTAAACATTCACACAACGAGTGTTGTGCCATTCCAAAGCACGTCCATTACAAAGTTCAGTAAAAGTATGCACGATTTCTCCATTTACATACATTTAGAAAATATAGGGGTTACCTGTACTAAAACTCTGGTCCTTCAGGTAAGTAAACAAGGAAAATAACACAATTAACCAGTAGATTGAGGATGACACAATGCTCTAATTCTGTTCTTTTTCACTCAGTTTTATTTCATCAATACAAAAAAATATATATATATTAATTACATGGCCTGCGGTAGCGGCCATGTAGTTATGGTTAAGTTGCTAAACCCATAGGAAGAGCACTTTTTGGGCGGTTTATAACTTTGCTCCCCCTGGACGAATCCTCACCTAACTTTGCAGAAAAAAAGTATATGCCCCACTCTGAATTATCTGGTTTGGTCAAGGGGGGGGCAAAGTTATAGGGGGGTCCCAAAATGTCTTTTTTTCGGATCAACATAATGGGGAAAAAAATGTGCTCACGCCTACAGCCCAAACCGCTGGACAGATTTTCACCAAAGAAGCGGCGGCTTGGTCCCGAAAGCGTGCTTTTGTTAATTTGCTGTAAAGCCATCCAGTAGGTTTTTTTTAAACGACCAAAACAGAAGGCAAAAAAAATTAGTGATATCTATGTCCACACCGCGGACACACTTCCCTGTTCGCTGCGCGGACAGGACACTGATTGGCTAATAGACTTGCGTCATGTCCGCAGACACACAACGTGTTCGCTGATTAGTTGGAGTGAAGCGCGAGGTGCGTCAGATTTTTGGAAACGCCCGTCATCTTGGACATCGCGGTAAAAACATATTAAAAAAGACAACATTGCACTTGTCAAACTTATCAAATAATCTCTGAAGATGTGAGGGGTGATGAGGATGGGATATGGCTGCAAGAAGTAAAAAAAAACGGGTGTTTTTGCCGTGAAAGTCCGCAAACAGTTCGGATATTCGCAAACAGTCCTGAGAAGTTCAGGGACACTTCAGGTGTTTGTATGGCATATAACTTTGGCACCACTCAATGAAACTGCATGACATTTTGCAATGATATTCCTTCCCTGATTCTGAATGAATGAGTGCAAAGTTTGGTGGGATTCTGTCAAGAGGGGGCAAAATTAGAGGGAAGGTCCCAAAATATTGTAAAGGCTTATTATAAATGTGGTGCATTTGACAAATCTACACAAAGGTTTGCAAAAAGATTATAGATCTAGATATAACTGTTTTCGTAAAGTCTGAATGGATTTTGTCAAGTGGGGGCTAGGTTATATGATGATTGTATGTGCATACATTTGACACTTTTGAAAAAATAAAACCTGGGTGGATTTCCAGCAAACTTGTGTAAGGAGCATTGGCAAGGACCTGAAAGCATGGTTTTGCAAATGTGCCTGTGTTTTATTTTTTGACAAGTGTCATAATGTAGGTACAAAAAAATAGTGATATATCTTTGGTGACTGAGGTGGAGCCTGCGGTCATGGGCAGTGGCCAGATTGTCCAGGTCATGGAATAAGGTCATGACCTGGACAATCTTGCTACTGGCCATGACCACGAGGGACAACGCCTGGGGTTAAAGTGGCCATGTCCACCTGGGACTGGCTTTGTGGTAAAGTTATTCGAAATTGGGATAGATTTGAAAGGGAAGAAAAATGTGCTCGTAGTAATAAGGTCATAGGGTTCTCTTTTCGCCTTCTACAGGCTTCCATGGAAAGCGAAGAGGGGCCCTGTATGGAACCCCGCCTTTCCTTTCCATGGTGGCCATCTTGGAAAAGGATTTTCCTTCCTACACCAGCTTCCCGCTTTGGGATCCTAGGGTGTTAATGGCCTTCATCCCCCATTACAAGGGCTGGAATGGTGGGATAATGGTCCAGAGACCTCTTTATCCACCCTTGCTTCGCTTGGGCTGATAACTTGGGCTGCCGGGCCGGTATCCACCGTTCCAGTCCCTGGAACGGAGGATGAACGCCACAATATTACCATTAGCATAACACAAAATGTAAATGGAAATGTTGGAAAATCTTACTGAGTCTATGTACTTTACTGAGAAATATAAAGTAGATGGAGTCTACACGTTTTTATTTTAGTTCTATTTTTTACCTGTGAAAAGTGGTTCTTAAAGGAACATTTGTTTTGTTGTTTTTGGATGTATTTTTTTTGGGCAGGAGAGCCAAGAATGAAAGGTGGGGAAGAAATGAGGGAAGAGGCACCAAACACTAATATGGAGGGGTAGGTGGACAGGGGAAAATGTTGCGCGTGTGTTATTTCTAAGGTAGGGGGCAGTGTTTCTCATGCTCCTTGATTACAGCAGTGGTGGTGGCTCTTGGGGAGGAGGGATGGCATTAGCTGATGCGATTTTAAGATAAATAGCAGTTTTGCTAACATTATGTACTGTGTACTAGATTGTTCTTGGATAATGAGTAGGAATAGGTGTTGGAGCTGTGCAAGGGAAATCTTGAAGTTGAAAGTTCCTAGATCAGCAGAAAATACAGTTCTGAACTGTCCGCAAAGCACAGATCTTATCGTGACGGGTTCTCGGACACGTCATCATGCCGCGCGCCAGCGTATGGTCATGTGGCACTGTCCAGAAGGTCCGCAATGAAGTCAGATGGTCGTAGACGTCTACGGATGCAGAACTAGTTGAAATAGTTGCAAAAAGTGTATAGAAGTGTTAATAATGATTCTAGAAGGTGGGAAATGGCAGCGTTTTAAGGTGACACTTTGTAAATTGGACACAAATATTGCTATATTGTGTAAGTATGATATTAGTAAGTTGTAGGAAAATAGCACGCACTGGTAAAAATGCATGAACTTCACTGAAAAAACTTTGTTAAAAGGGACGTTATGGTTAAGTTGCAGTAATAAAAACCTATGAAGTTCAATGAAAAACCTTTGTTAAAGGGGCGTTATGGTTAGAAGTAAAACTGAAAAACCCCAGAAATTCACCAGTTATGGTAAGCTAAGCAACCATAACTCGCGCCACCACCATGCACTACTAAGACTAACACCCAGGATATCAAAGATGACATCACAAATTGGTCAGAAAATCCGTCCAGCCATTCGGCCTGTAGCTGTGCGCAAAGTTTTTCCCCATTCAGTCTATGGAAAAAGATTTTTTTGGGACCCCCCTATAACTTTACCGCCTCTGCACGAAAACCTCACCCAACTTGGTGAAAAAATTCAGAATCGGCCATATACTTTTTGAAGGACGGATCTTATCCTGAAGTGCAGACGGGTTCTGGGACACGTCATCATGCCGCGCGCCAGCGTATGGTCATGTGGCACTGTCCGGCAGGTCCGCAATGAAGTCATATGTTCGTAGATATCTACGGATGCAAAACTAGTTGAAATAGTTGCAAGTAGTGTATAGAAGTGTTAACAATGATTCTAGAAGGTGGGAAATGGCAGAGTTTTAACGTGACACTTTGTAAATTGGACACAAATATTGTTATATTTGGTAAGTATGATATTAGTAAGTTGTAGAAAAATAGCATGCACTGGTAAAAACCCATGAAATTCACTGAAAAAACGATGTTAAAAGGGACGTTATGGTTAAGTTGGACTAATAAAAACCTACGAAATTCAATGAAAAAACATTGTTAAAAGGACGTTATGGTTACAAGTAAAATCAAAAAACCCCAGAAATTCGGCAGTTATGGTAAGCTAAGCAACCATAACTCGCGCCACCACCGTGCACTGCTAAGACTAACACCCGGACATCAAAGATGACATCACAAATATCATTGATGACATCAATGAGGACATCACATGTCTAGCCCCTAGGTGAAGTTTGGGATTCTTGATAAGAATAAGGTTATCATCATGGTACGCCGCTATTTTGGTACATGAGGCGCCTGCAGGAATGCCCGGGATATTTTTATTGGATCTTATTAAAGAATATATAGTATAGGTGAAAAGGGATGTTTGGCCATTTAGATAGATAGAGGTATTGGGGGATGAATAAAGAAGTTTGATGAGGGAAATAAATGTATCACCACAACCGTGCCAGTGTAGAGCTTCAAACATAAAGTTCCAATTTACACAGTTAAATGCTTTTTCCGCGTCCATTGCAATGGCCTTGTTTATCTTTTTTGTTTTTAGCTGCCAAGTTAATGCCATTAAGTAACAGTCTAGCGTCCTTTGACATAGCCAGTTTGATCTGATTGAACAAGATCTGGGAGTGAGGATTCAATTTTGTTAGCTAGCATTTTTGCAAAAATGTTGCTTTCAATGTTGATGAGGGAAATGGGTCGATAATTACTGGGGATTGTAGGGTCTTTGTCTGGTTTAGGAAATATAAGTAATGCTTCTGAGAATGAGCCATATGATGATTTTTAGGATATAAAATATGAGAATAGTGTTTTAAGTTTTGGGGTTAGAACTTTAGATATGTTGATATAGAATTCAGTGGATAGTCCATCAGGACCAGGTGCTTTCCTTTTGCCCAAGCCATTAATAGCTTTGGTAATCTCTGAGGATGTAATGTCATTGCATAGATGGGAAAGGTCTGTTTGAGGGTATGATGTTCGGCTGATATTATTAAGAAAGGATTCAACATTTTCATTAGGAATAGGACATTCGGGGGTATAAAGATCTGCAAAGAACTTCTTAAAGCAATCAAGTATATCTTCTGATCGATGGTGAGATATGCCATGGGTATCCTTAATACGGGAAATTTGCAACTTTTCTTTTTTAGTTCGTAAGAGGTAAGCATTTTGCCAGCTTTCTTTCATGTTTGATTTATTTTTGTTTTATATTTAAGTATTGTCCCAGCAGCAAGTTCTGTGATTTCTTTATTGATTTTGAAACAAAGCGCTATGACCTGACGAAGGTTAATCAAGCTAGAGTCTAGATAGTAGAATTGTTCAGCTTGGGTAAATTGGGAATAAAGGTCATCTAGGTGTTTCTTTTCTTAGTTTCTTTTTTTTACCTGAGAAGGCCATAATGTAACCTCTTAAAGCTGCTTTAAACGCATCCCAATTATTTACAACTAAAGTGTCACAGTCTTGATTATTTATGAAATATTGTTGGATAAATTATTGAACGGATTGAGTAAACTGTGGATCCTGTAGGAGGAAATTATGAAGTTTCCATCAGCTAGCAGTTTTGTTCACATCTGCAAGACAGAAGGATGTAATTACAGGAGCATATCTGATATAATAATATTAGAGATTTTAGAATCTACAATGGAGACAGAGAGGGTTTTGATTGCAAAAATATAATCCAGGCGTGATAGTGTATTGTGCGCAGGTGAATGGAAGGTATAATCTAATTGTGTAGGATGGGATAGTCTCCAAGTGTCAATTAGTTCTGTTTCGGCTAGACAATTCACAAAGGATTTGTGGGTTTTGTTTGTTTTAAACATACAGCTGGATTTTCGATCCAAAAATGGAACAAGGACCTGATTAACATCCCCACACATAATCAACTTGGTAAAGTTGTTTTTGAGTATCATTTGTTTGATTGAGATCCAAAAGGTGGGATCTGGTAAAGTTGGATCATAAATGTTTAAGATAGAGACTTGTGTTGAATCAATTAAAAGTTTTACCCAAACCCATCTTCCATTGGTGTCAGCATCTTGGTTTAGAATTTTAAAGGGTTGTTTTTTTACTTATTAATATGGCCACTCCATTCTTTTTGGATATTTCTGGACTGGAAATAACCTCCTTTACCCAAAGGGATATAAGCTTCATTGTCTCTTTGTTGGATAGATGAGTTTCTTGTAAACAAGCAACCAAAGGCTTACATTTATTTAGGTGAGATATAATTTTACATCTCGTGATGGGATTTTTACATCCTTTAATGTTCTATGTAATTCACTTAAAGATCATTTAATCATATAGGTTATGATAAGCATGCATCATATAGCTGTAGTACAATATCAGAGTCCGAATCATAGTAATGTGGTTTGAAACATATATGCCCAAACAGTGACATAAAAGGATAGTACATTGGGGATCAGGGAAGGGAGAAGGGGGTTAGATCATATACTGAGAATATGTAGGCAATGAGACAAGAATGACTTCAGTGATCAAACAGGACATAGGAGAAAGAACAGGGAAGAAGGATGTAACAGGGATAGGTAACAGTAACTGGGTCGCCAGAAGCAGAAAGAACGACCACAGTGGAAGAAGGTCACTGCTAGAGTGCCCGCCTCAACTTGCTAAAGTAATTGGGTAATGATTGCATTAAGTAAGTAGTAAAAACGAAAAGAACCTGAACATTTTATGAGGTCAAGTTCTCAAGTAATAGATGAGGTAGAGGCACTTGTGGGTAAGGAAGTGTCCATACCATCACTTTTGATGGATTGAATAAAGGCCCTGCGATCAGCTGAATCATCAAACACAGCTGTACAACCTTCATGTGTTACATTAAAGGAACATGGGTGATATAATCCATATCGGATATTGAGCTGCTTCAGGGCAGGACGAAAGGATAGGAAAGCTTTTCTGCATTGGGCTGTGCTTCTGGCCACATCTTGAGAAATGAATAGTTTCTTTCTGTGCCAAATGAGGGATTTGTGTTCTTTGGCTGTAGATATAATAAATTGAAGCTGAGAGTATTCCAAGAGGTAAAATATGAGTGTTCTGGGTAACGGACGAGAGGTGGTTGAGACTATAGGTTGACCAATTCTATGAGCACGCTGTATGTTTGATGGTTTTTCCGAGGACAGATGTAGAATGGCTGGTAAGAATTTTTGTAGAAAAACATTGGGGTTAGTGCCTTCAGAGCCTTCTGGTAGGCCTGAGATACGCAGGTTGTTGCGCCTGCTGGGTGTCACGATTCCTGCCCCTCATGTCCCAAGCCCTCCAAGATGTCAGGCTGGAGCCAGGTCACGATCACCTACATGGCCCTCAAGGGCCTCTCCATCCCTCCAAAGACCCACTTGGAGTCAGACTTAGCGCGTGTGGCACCAGACTCACTCACTCACTCCCATAGGATAACATTGGGGATTGGACTTGTAGTGCATTGATGGGGACAAGATGGATGCCCCCACATATTTCGGTTCCCAGAACTGCATGTGCGGTCTAGTCTTTTGGGTGTGGTTCAGCCCAGAGGCACCTGGGATACCCAGAGACTATTTAAGCCACACCCAGGCTGAGAAACATGCTTTGCGTTTTCTGCACCTGCAGCGTGACACTCACCGTGTTCGGATCGGTCTCCAGTAGGCCTGCATCTTTCTTCTGCGCTCAGCTCCTGCAAGAACAAGAACACCTTTAGGAACAGCCTTAACTTGCGGCGCTTCTGCCCATCAGTCATCGCTCCTTCTGTTCTGCGGGCATCTTCGGCGGTGTCATTCCCATCCTGGCACGCCGCTTCCTAAGGAAAAGGGAAAAGAACAGAAAAAAGGCATTAGTAAGCATTCTGCAAATCTTCGCTTATTTTTAAATACTGTACGAGCTTCAAACGCTTACCTGAATCCCAGCCGCTCTGGGGAACTCTGTCTCCGGAACTTCTCATCCATCTGCAAGAGGGAAAAGACACTCCAGGTTAGCGTGGAAACATCTAGAGGCACCGCATACCGCACTTACTCACCGCATTTGTTCTTCATAACCGGCATCCACACTGAAAATTTCGCGGCACCTAAAAGACACAGAAAAAGGACTCAGTTCAATGCAAATACGAAAGGGGTGCATCGCGCTCTCACTCACCTTCAGCGCTACTCATCTCAGCAGCACGCCACCATCCCCGGACGCCGGCCATCATCTAAGGAAGGAAAGGAACGAAGTTAGAGAACTGTTCAAAAGACTCATAATTACCTGTCGGACTCTTGCCAGTGAAGTAACTAGGCGGCAACGAGCCTGCATCAATCAACGCGCCCCTCCGCTGAAGGCAGGACGGAGAGCACACTATCCAAGAAAACAAGGTGAGCTGTGGATCAAAGGGAAGGGTTGGACCCCGGGGAAGAAGGGGTTCAAGCACACAGAGACAATAGGGAGTTAAACTCTACCAATCCTATGTTTCAGGCCCAGTCTCCAGTCGAATAGCCTCCAGGGAAGGGTTCAAGGTCGTAAGAGGTCAGAACAGGCTGAGTGACGTCCCCGTGGATACTAGGTGAGCGTTACACTGGGATTTTCTAAGTCTTCATTGTGTCTTTGGAGGTCGTTAATGGATTTTACTAACTGTACAACTCTAGGGGATAAATCTTCACTAACCCCTAAGATTTGTTGAAGAGGAGGTGGATTCTTTTGCAGTGGATGCATTTTTTAATTTTGCTTTATTAGCGGCCATTCAGACAGTAATTACAAAGATTTGAGTGTGGGGCAGTTCGCCGAGGCAAATAGTTGAAAATAGGTGTATGTCCATACAATATTTGACTTGCAGACAGTTGTTTGAACACCTTTTTGTAGTAAGATGGAGTGACTTCTTAACTTGAAGGTTTAGTAGAACCCCCTTTTTTTATTTAATTTCTATTACATCTCATAGTATGCAATTATTACATCCATATTATATATACTGTCTTACTCTTACATTAAGAGGCCAAAATGAACAGACAGAAAATAATAAGGCACAGACTATGGATACTTAAGAGTATAATGAAGACCAAGCAGGTATTAATAATAGAGTGATGGAATCCCGATGATTCAAGTGCTGTATATTAGGAGGAGAGAAGCAAGCAGACAAAGCAATGAAGCTATGGTGTTGAGATGAAAGCTGCTAATGTTATCTGTGAATAGGTGAAGAGATTAGGAGCTAATAGTCAATGCTGTGTAGTTAGTGCATGCACACTTTAACAGAGAGCAAGAGGGAAATTGGAATAATTAACGTGGCATTCAGTTATAATTCTTGGAGGAGAGAAGTATTTAGCGAGGAGACCTTTGATTACTTTGAACTATACTGAAGGGAGGTAATATTCATGCAGCTTAGTAACATAAGTCTTTGTGAATGTGTCCCTCTTTTATTATCTCTAGTCCTTCCTCGTCTTCATTTAACTTTCTACCCCTTCTTTCTCATTTGCTTATTCTCCTTATATATTTCTCCTCTTCCTTCCCCTCTTATTTATTTTATTATTTTTGTTTTGTTTTTCCTTTTTAAATTTCTTTTTCTCCTTTGCTTTCCTCCCCCTCCTCCTCTCACCTTTTTCTCTGTTTTCCTCACTTACGTCTGCTCTCGTTGCTCTCCTTTCCTTTGTAATATATATCCTTATTTAATTGCTCTTCTCTAATTATTGCAGTTGGCTTATTTCACCACAGTTGGCGTTGTCTGGTAAATGTTGTCCGTGATGTAAGGCTCGAAGTCGGCGCGTCACTTAAAACGCGACAACGCAACTCTCCACATGAGGGGCGGCGCGCTTCAGATCAGTTCTCGGAGCGCCGCGTCGGAACTCCGTGCGGGTTCCAACGATGGTCTCAGCGATGCCGAACAGCATCAAAACCGCTGCAATACTACGCGGACCAGCCAGGCAGCAAGAACCATTTATAAAAAAGTTAGTGATATAAGAAAATAAAGACTTAATGGAAATGTATATATTTATGAGGCGGAGCGGCTTATTTAGGCGGCCATCTTCTCTGGCGTTCGGCCACACCCATGATATGGCATTTATAACGCGCATATACACAAGTGTTTCAAGGCGCGACGAGGCAAGTGAGGGGGAACAGAGGGACGACAGACAATGATCTTACTAGGCCATATGTCATTCAGATCGCGCAAGTGCATGGGAAGGGGGAAAGGGAAAAGTGTGGGGGGGCAAGGGGAAGGGGAATGTGCAGTACATGGGATAATAGAATAAATAAGAAATAAAAAAATACGGGCAGCTGGTGGCAAGTGCAAGGTAAGTAACTGTCTTTCTGTCTACTCTGCCTCATTACTACTGTACTATTGTTCCCTACTGATGCCTGTAACTTGATGCTCTAAGCGCACATATACCCCTGGGTCAAGAGCGCTATACAAATAAATAAACAAACAAACAAGTACAGACATAAGTGCTGGTAGGGGACTGTAGGGATACAGAAAGACACTCCCCAGGTGCGGTGGTTGCCACGGAGGCAGTGCAGGTGTGCAACTGGCAGGGCCTGGGCCAGGGCCTGAGATCAGAAGGGTTGCCAGGTAACCAGTGCAGTTTCAGTTACAGCCAGGAATTCAGCAGGGGAAAGGGGGAGAGAAAGCAGAAGCAAAAGGGAATGTTTTAAGGTGCTTCCAGAACCAGAGATGGTTCTCCTCAAGTTTCAGGGAGGCAAGGAGGCTGTTCCAGAGGGAGGCCCCAGCCGAGGAAAGAGATCTACCACCAACTCGTTAGGGAGAATTCTCATAAATGGCCGATTTCCCTTACCTAATGAGTCCCTCAGCAGCTTTGCTGGATTTCTAGGGTTTATTTTTTTCACCTGGTAAGAGTGTGAGCCTTTTTCCCCACTCTTACATGTTTTTTTTCTGTGTGTATTTCTACTTTTTGTGTGATCTTGGGCAATGGAGCCTCACCTACTCCATAGCATCATTTTTTCATGTGTGTTACACAGCACCTTCAGTGCAGTGACACAGGGTTGTCTTTGAGACTTCCCACTGACTCCATTTTCTGGGGATGATTACTGTCCAAGAAAAGATAAAGTTGCCATTAACTTTATATTAGTCAGACCCAGCACACCCCATCTTACATGGCATATTGGAAAGGGTTAATTCTTATCCCTTTATGCCTGTGTCTCTTGGAGCATTGTTTCGCTCCCTTCACATCAAGACTTGGCTGGTGGCAGTGGTAACTACCCTATTTTTTATACTGCGGTTATCTTAAATAACCATGGTATTGTTTTAGGCTATTATATTAGTCTCCAACATAAACCCGCTTGACCATATATGTCTTATTAGAGTTCCGGCTGGGTTTATTTGCCATTTCTTTTTGTAAATGTCTTTCTCGTGTTTTACTCTGCGCGCCAAACCAGGTTTGGTCCCTTTGTTCGCAGTCTTTTCGCTGCTTCTGCACAGAAGCCCTCCTTAAGGCACCTGAAAGTCTAGGTAGGCAGGATGTGAGGGAGGGGTCTTAGGACCCCTGCCATGGGTCCCCTTAGAAACCCAAGTCACACTCCTGTTTGATTGGCTGGGTGACTGTCCTTGCCAAGACAGCCACCCTGCTGTGTGATTGACAGCCAGGCTGTATGAACGGAGGAAAACTGCATAAAAAGCAGGTCTCTGGGACTGGAAGAGCAGAGTCGCCACTGGAACGAAAGGACCAATGAGAAGCTTATGGAAGAGGACCCCTACAACAACTGACCCGCCCGGTGAAGTCCTGCTGCAGGTCCGAATCTTCAGAATCCGACGACAGAGAAGATCCTCCAGGAAACTTCTTCCCTTGAGCTGGTGGGACCAACCAGTTCGCCCAAACTTCAAGCCAGGACCCCTCCTCTGGTCGAATTTGCTGTACAGAGCTACAGTGGGCCGGATAGCCAGGAAGGTCGGACCCTGCTTGGGTTTTAAGGAGCGCACCTTTTATTTGTTGCTTTGCTCTGCTGCCGGTTTCTTCCCTGGGTAGTGCAGGACCCTCCAGTCGTCCTACTTCTTGTCAGTCTGACAGTTGCTTCAGGAACCGTGAGCCTGCAGGAACTACCAGGAACGTCCGCCTCAGCTACAGCTTCCTCTCCGTTTTAAGCTACTGTGCAAATCCGGTTGTTCATTCCGTTCAACTGCGGTGAAAGTGTTTGAAATCTTTCTTCAATCCGAGGGCTTGTCCTGCTCTTCTCTTTGTACTAACTTTTCTGCCAACCAACCTCGTCCAGAATCCATGGCACAAACATTACCGCAAACTACCCTGAACCGTGTGATCTTGAGCAAAAGACTTTTGACCTAGTGACTTTGGCCCTAAGCCTTTTTAACCTAATTCTAGCATTGTAGTTCCTCTTGTTAAATTGCCCTGAGTACCTACCTGTTGGGGTGGTTACATTTTTATTAACTTTGTCTTTCCCTCCCTTTTAAATTGCTGGAGTGCCATTTTGCTCCCACTTAATTTTGTGAGCTTAACTTGTATGGGACTTATTGGGAGTTGTGTGGTGTATTAAGAGTGTGATTTTTAAACTGCTTAGAATAGTGAAATGTTATACAACTGAAGAGTAAAATAAATGTATATTCTTTTACTTGAAAACCTTGAGTCAGTGTTTGCCTGAATCATAGTAATTGCTGTCCTTTGTGTAACTATTTGATACTGCTCAATTACTCTTGATATAAATCTGGCTGCTCAGCCACTGCTACGACTTTAACTGTGTAGTACAGGCTTGTACCAAAGGTGAAATTGTACTGTCACTTGTAGTCTTAATTGTGTCTGGTGTTCCCAAAGGGTACTGCATATAATTCTGCCTAACACTCGTTGCTTGGAGAAGCGATGGACCCTGGGGGAGTTGGAGGCGGATGAGCGAAGAGCTCGAGAAGGAAGTTATTTAGTGCTTATTTCTAACTTCGAGTCCGTCTCTTGGCTTTATCTTTTGCTGGCCCTTGTTCGTGGCAAGCGCAATCTTAAAATAAAAATGTTGGTGTTGAGCTGCAATGCAAGGCCAGCACAGTTCAGCACCAATATTGTTAATGTATTGGTTTTTGCTGCAACAATTCACTAAATAACAAGTGGCCTGCATAATTCGGCAGTACACTGTGATGGTATCAGTGCTACTTTTGCGAAGTATGGAATGTGCTGAATACAGTGCTCTATGCTCATAATATGCTCAGGCTGATGCAGGTGTAATGTGTTCCAGTTGGCACATGAATCACTCCTAATCACTCTTCTAATTTTGCAGTTTGTGGGCCACAGGGTCGTCCCTCTCATCTCCCTTGGTATTTTCCTCCCTAACACAGGCATCTGTAACCCCTGGTTAGCGCTACCAAATGGTAACCCCTATTGTCTAAGCACTTGTCTTATGCTAAAGATGTCGCCCTAAACGCCAGCTTTCTAAACTCCCTCAGGGACTTACTCTGTTGGATTCTGGCTGTTTCACTCACACACACTCTTACCTCTTCCTATCTGCTCTCACTACTACACCCTTCCTCCACCCAACACACTGCAATCCATCAAATGTTCAATTCCTCCTCGCTCTCAGCTCCACCCTTTGGTGTTACTGCTCAACTTAACTATTCCTCCACTGGACTATCTCGCCTACCTCCACACTACTACTACTAATCTACCTCCCTCTACTTTTTCTGCTCCTCCCACTACTACTCTCCTCCCAAATCGGGAACTCAAACACTCCACTTTCACCCAGTACCGTTCAATTCATAGCCACTCCCCTAAACTAACTTCTATCTACTCGCCACACAAACCTGCCCACTCAGATTGCAAATCTGCCACAAGCCACCACTCCCTCCTCCTTCCTGCTGGTTTCTTGGTCCACCTCCACTGCTGAACTCATCTGAATAGCCCACACCTTCCCGTTTGCTGTCCCCTTCTTTTTACTTCCCGTCAACCTGCCATTGGCCATCTTTCCCTTTCCAACCTGGGTGATGGTTTCCAGACTCTGTGGTTTTAGAAGGCAAGAATGGCATAAAAGGTCTGTTAAGCCCCGCCCCCTTTCTCCACGTGGAACAGCTGTGTGGCAGCAATGGCGGCCTGCTCTACAAATTGTTACATTATATTAGGGGTGAGATTCTGTTTCCCTTCCCACGTGAGTCCCGTCTCTCTCTGAAAGTTTACTGTCCGTTTAAGTCGCATGTGGTCTATTGAGCTCCCTATAGCCGAGGATGGCTGTTTGTTGCAGCACAGGAGCAGAGCACAATGTGTTTCACTGCCGCTGCATAGCTACAGCTGTGAACTTCTGTCTCCCCTTTCTGCATGCTCCTCCTATTGTGTCGTGCGTGGGAAGGGTTGTCCTCTGCCCAATGGGTCCCGGTCTCTTTCTGGCTCGCGTGAGGCGTTGGTTGTATATCTTTAAAGAAAGCAGAAAAACTCTGGTGAACATCTATTTTAGGAGGTAAGTATGGAGATAAAAGGTCTGCACACAAGCATGCTGGCACCGTCTATTTCAGAAGTAGGACTGGTTCTCAACCCACCCTTTAGGCCTCCCACCCTACTCAGAGGGGTTCCTGACCCACTTGACAATGCCAGAGTACTGGCTTTGTCATGCACCTCCACTCTTTCTGCCAGGTCCTCCTCACCATCACCCTCATCTCCCTGAATACTATCTGTTTTAGGATATCTGCATAAAAGAATCAATGTTCACTTATTTTGTTCCTGTGCGATGTTTGACTGAAAATGAAAATGGTTGTCAGGCCAAGAACCATCTCAGGACATAGGAATTGGTGTTCTAGTTCCGAGCCATCTTGACGAGAAGTGCGTGGTGGTCCATCACTAGTTTACATTTCCACCCGATTAAATAATAGCGCAGACTGTATATGTGTTCCACTATCAGATAGTTAATGTCTCTCGGGTGGAGTTTCCGACTCGTGTAAATTCTTGAAAGTGAAGCTTTTTAGACTTGGTTGTCACGTTGCATCACATCAGGGTGTTCCTTTTTTTTTTTTTTAAACCCGTCTGTTAAGGGTCTGGGTTTCTCTGAGAACCAGGTTATGAACCGGCAGTAGTAACCCACCAGTCCTTGAAAGGGGGAAATGTCCTTTTTTCTTGATTGGTCTCTGCATGAGACTGACCAATTTAACACTTTTGGAAAATACTTTCCCATTTCCCACCTGGATTCCCAAATATTTCACTGTGGACTGCGTGAGATGCCACTTCAAGGGCTCGCTGCCAGATGGGATTTCTGGGGCCGATTGCAGACAATTGTGAGGTGTTGTAGGTGTTCAGTCCAGCTGGCACTATAGACTACGATGCAGTCTAAATAGGCAGAAGTAAAGGATAGGCCGGAAGCCAGCAGCCAACAATTTTTGGAACGTGACTGGGTGACCAATGTAGCTTGAATGGAAGTACCATAAATTGGTATAAGCCCTCTGAAGTGGAACAGACTGTATTTGGTTTGTCTTCCTCCACGAGAACACTTGTCAGTATCCACCGATAAGCTCCAGGGTAGATATGTACTTTTCTGGACTCAACTTCTCTACCAGCTCATCAATTCAGGGCATAGGGTAAGCATCGAATTGGGAGATCGCTTTCTGAAATCAATACACAACCTCCAGCTCTAGTATAGCTTGGGATCCAATAAAACCGATGAGAACCATTCACAGTGGGACTTTTCCATCACCCCCAACTAGTCAGTACGGTTTCAGGCAAATTACATTTTACTGTGGGGTGGTGATTCCTTCAACTATTCCCTGGACTCATCCCCGTTTTGTGGAAAACATGTCTGCATATAAGTTGACCCATTGGGCTAGTTATTGATGTTCTCTGATGCTTAACCTTTGGGGTATGGCCATCCCGCATACTTCGAGGGGTAATGGGCTCTCTCAATTATGGTTTGCAAACAGAACCAATAGTTGGGGATTACCATAGTAATAAACTCAAGGACTGGAGAGAAAATAGTAAAGTTGCAATGAGGTAATGGGCTCTCTCGATTATGGTTTGCAAAAAGAACCAATAGTTGGAGATTACCATAATTATAAACTCAAGGCCTGGAGAGAAAATAGTAAAAGTTGCAATGGATTTCTCTGGTCTGCCTGATGCATTTTATAGGGTATTAAGTGAAAATGGTATTAAGTCGAACTGTCATGCCCCTGTTGCACACAAGTGCGCACAGCGGCTGACAGGCACTGCCGAGATGGGCATGGGAAGATGGAGGTGCGGTATGTGTACATCTGTTTGCATGTCTTTGTTTAAGTTGTGGGGTACGGGCTGGGGAGAAGGCGCGTGTGTATTTGTGTGTGTGTTACTGTGTATTTATATGTGGGGGTAGCATAGGGACAGTTATGGGGGGAGGGTGCAGGATTAATGGGGAGGTGTTTGGGGGGGTGAAACCACCAGATTTCATAGAGGAGGGGGGTGGTTGAAAAGAGATATTTGGCAAATATTAAAGGCTGCACCAAATCGACTTAAGAACCAATCAGTCCTTTTTGTGTGCGTCCTATAATATTTAACAATATCACACAGAACCCATTATACATCAGTTTGGAAACCTTTCCAGTGATGGTATAAGGCCCATACCACCTGGCCAAAAGTTTATTTTGAGTTGTAGGCAACAGGACCATTACCTGGTCTCCTACTTGGAAGGTTTGCAGCATAGTGTCTTTGTTGTAATTCCGCTCATCAGCTTTGAGCCTCCTCCATGTACATTCTTAGCAACCCACGGATCATGTCCATATACTCTCTTGTGTCTTGAATTAGGGTGTGAACACTTTTTTTTTGGCTACGGAGGGCTACACCTTTTTCTCTCAGGATGTCGAGTATGTTCTAGGATTCTGCCCATATACCAGTTCAAAAGGGAAAACTCTGTGGAGGCACAAAGGGTGTTTCGTATGGCAAAAAGAGCACAAGGAATTGGGTCTTCCCAATTCCGACTGTCCTCTGCCACCATTTTCCTGAGAATCTGCTTCAGGATTTTGTTAAACCTTTCTACCAGGCTGTCTGTTTATGAATGATAAATGGATGTTCTCAGCATACGGATTTTCATCACTTCTTTCATTTCCGCCATAAGCCAGGACTTACTGCTCCCCTGGTCTGTCAAGATATCAGTGGGGAAATCCACTTTGGTAATAAATGGTAAGCGTACTTTTAATATGGCCGTAGTTGTGTTGCTTCGTGTGGAGAAGACCTCCGGATAGCAGGTCGTGTAGTCGACCAGAACCATGATGCATTTGTTGCCAGATGTTCAGGGTTATAGTGGTCCATGCCGATCTGCTGGAAGGGCACCTCTATCATTGGTAGTGGCTCTAATATAGCCCTTGGTACATCATCTGGTGACGTGTTTTGACTGACAGAGAAGCAGGAACAAAATTGTTCAATATCTGCATAAACACCTGGCCAGTAAGATTGGCTTAGCAGGGTCTTCCGTTTCTTTGTTAGTTCCAAATGGCCTGTGGTAAGGTTAGAATGGGCAAACCCAAGCACAGCTTTTCAGAATGGTTTCGGGACAAGCAGTTAATGCCAGGTTCCACCTTCTCCACTGGGATCCACACTTACTCGATGAAGAAGGCCCTCATTTTCGAATAAAAATTTGGTGTTTTCAAGGTTTGGCACACAGCGTCCAAAACCAAATTCTTACTTTCTTAATCCAAAAATAGGGTCCACCTTCTGTACTTCAGCGAATTCGACCAATGCGGACTGTGGGGAACTTTGGAAATATCTGTCTGCTCCTTGAGCCTTGTTAATCTCTCCAAATTGGGCTTTGGTCAGGTTAGAAGTTTATAGGGTTTTCACTGCCTCTATGGTTGAGATGAGCACCTGTTCACACACAAGTTGGGCCATGGGCTTTCCTTGTTTCAGACTGAAGGGGGTAGTGGTAGGTTTAATAGAAGTACGTTGACTTCTTCCCTGTAATCCCGGTCGATTACTCCTGCTCCTACCTCCAGCAAGGAATGCAGTGTTAATAACAAAAACGTTTCAGTAAAAGTATATATGGTGGTGGGGTAAGGAATTAAAAGGGGTGGGAGTAGTGGCTGTGTGTACAAAAGCTGTAGAAACAGGGGTGGGGGACACCCACAAAGAAATAAAAAATAAATCGTTATTAAAGTGTCACTGAAAAGGTATGTTATTTGTATTGTCGTTATAAACACATGGAACCCTCCAGCGACTGCCTCAGGGTCAATGCTGACTTCTGGGCCCCCTCTCTCGTAGGTCCCTTGTGATATTTTCACTTTTTGACCTTTCCGTACTAATATATGGCCCTTTGGTGGGATAGTTACTTCTTCAGCAGTATACAGATCACACTCGGGGTCACTCTGGTGGGCAGGTGGGCCGTGGTTGTCAATCTCACCACTCTCAACATCTTGGACGGCAATGGGTGACCTCTGTATCGAAGTCATACGGATTTCACTTCTGACAATGTGTCACAGATGGCATAAGAATGACTCCAAGTCATAAGGACGGTTGAAGGGTTTTTGTGGGCCCTAGAGCTGACCCCTTCTCTCACATCTCCCTTGGTATCCCACTCCCTAACCCAGGCATCTGTAGCTCCTGGTTAGTGCTACCGAATGGTAACCCCCTACTGTCTAAGCACGTGTCTTATGCTAGAGCTGTCTCCCATAACACTGGCTGTCTAAACTACTTGAGGGACCTACTAGCAGTACCTGCTCTAGCCAGTTATTATTCTAATGAGGATTTGAGATTGCCTCTTGTACCTACTCTGTTGAATTTCAGATAGTCCACCGACGCCCACGCTTACCTCTTTTCTGATCTCATTACTACACCCATCCTCTTGTTTCTCCCACTACCCTGCAGTTCCTCTGATGTTCTACTCCTAGCTCACCTCCATGTTTACATCACTATTACTTCACCCCACTGCTATGCCTACCTTCACACTACTACTCTCCTCATCCCACTACTACTCTTTTCCTCCCACTACTACGCTCCTCCTCACACTACTACTCATTCACATCCACTCCCTACACTTACTTCTACTTACTCCCCAAATATGCACACTCACACTACAGAACCACTTCCAATCCTAAGCCAATACCTCACCTTCACGAATCTCCTCCATAAGCCGCCGCTCCCTGCTTCCTCCTGCTTGTCTCTTGGTCCGTCTCCACTGTTGAGCTCATTCGAAATAACCCACACCTTCCCGTTTGCTGTCCCCTTCATTATACTCCCTTTCTCCAAGACATTGGCAAACTTTCCCTATCCAACATGGCTGCACTCCTCCCGTCCAGGTGGTGTTAGAAGGCAAAAATGGCATAAAATGTGTTAGGCCCTGCCCCCTTTCTCCGTGCGGGCTGCCGTGGAGCAGCACTGGAGGCCTGCATTTTGTACTAGTTTGTATTACGGGAATATTTAGTTCCCATTCCCACGAGTCCTGTCCCTCTCCAGACGTTCAGTGGCTGTTTAAATTCACTGGTGGATAAGTGGGGTTCCTGGAGCTCCGGACGTCTGTTTCTTGCAGCCCGAGAGCAGAGCAAAATGTGCTTCTCCACCGATGCGTCGTTGCAGCAAAGTACTTCTGTGTCTCCCATTCTGCGTGCTCCTTGTTGTTGGCATTATTACTCTGCTTATTGTATCGTGGGAAAGGTTCTTGTCTCATTTGGCTCGCATGGGTTGTTGGTTGCTCTTGTTCTGTTGTGCTGGCTGTAGATCTCTAAAGGAAGCAGAAACACTCTGACAAGAATCTATTTTAGGAGGTAAGGCTGGAGCTAAAAGGTCTGCACACATGAATGCTGTCACTGGGGTTGTGGGGCGGGAGTTTCGGTCCCCTCAGCTTTCACACTCCATTTCAAGAGTAGGACTGGTTCTGAATCCCCTTTGTGGGCCTCCCACCCCCAGCTGAGAGGGGTTCCTATCCCTCATTGACAGGGCCTGGTTACTGGCATTGTCAAATATGAACCTTTCTAAGAATGGCTATTGAAACTTGACACCACTTATTGCCTAAAATAACTATTGCATACTCAAAAACAGTCAATACTAGGATGAAGGGTAGCTGCATGGTGGTGATGAACAACAGCTAGTGCTTCAAATTTGGAAAGCGGTGTACAGCAACAGATGCCAATATACCCAAATGCATACATTTACCCTATTTGTATCCTAGGACAATAGATGAAAGCCACTCGGTCATTGCAGTGGACTTGGCCACTCCACCGGTGCATTAAGGATTTACCTTCACTGTGCCATAGCAGTGGCATGTGCTTGATTAACTGGATGCACAACATGTGCCTCTTCCCCATTAAGCACAATTATATTAAGACAAGATTATACAATTAATTGCAACAAACCCAATGAAATTAGGCAGATGTGGGAAATGACAAGTATCTTAATTCAAGTCACCACCGTTGTTCAGCCCATGCGCACATACATGAGATCACAGCAGAGATCAACAATGAGATCAAAATGGGTAAAAGGGTGACAACTATGGAGGCTGCTCAGAGTTAAGATTGTTCTCCCAGTCTCATCCACAATGCGAATAAAAAGAACTCTGGCAACCCCCAAGCGCTAATGGAAGCATTATGACAAGCTCCTCCAAGACCCTGTCATTTGTGGAGAAATAACTATGGCTATCGTAAACTATTTTGTTGTCAATGACAAAGAGGGGACCACTGTTGCGATGCTGTGGGATGCCATGAAGGCTGTCATAAGGGGTGAATTTATCTGTGGCTCAGCTGCCTTCTTTGAATCGGGAAAGCAGACCAGCGAGCGCCTTGACACCCAAGTGCATGAGTGAGAGATGACTCATGCACAAACAAAATCCATGAAGGCCTATAGGGAGTCAAGACTAGCTAGGTCAAATTTGGAAGCGCTAATGGCAACAGCTATAGAAACCAACGTACATCGTATAAAACAGTATTATTACATGCAAAATAATGCAGTATTATTACATGCAAAATAATAAAGCTAACAGGATGTTTGCATAGAAGTTAAACAAACAGAAGACCAAAAACCACATTACAGGCATCAGGGACAAATGTGACACTCTATGGTCCAATGGAGACTGGGAAGCGTGTGATTTTCTCACATTTGTACGAACAATTGATGGCTTCTGATAGCCTAGATCTTGAAGAATAGGGCACTTACCTTAATTCTACTACAATCCCTACATTTTCCTTAGCACTCCCCAACCTATTGGTGCCTCCTATAACTAGGGAGGAAACAGAAATGGCAATCAACTTGCTCCTCAATCAGAAGGCACCAGGTCCGGAAGGGTTCACACTGATCTTTTATAAAACATTTAAGGCCCAATTAGTTACCCCTCTCACTGCATTATTTAATCTTTGAGATAGAAAAGGTGACAGATCTGTGGGACAAGCTCTACTATCCTCCAACACGGAATGGATGCCATGCCATGCTATTCTGGTCACCCAATCTCGCTCCTTAACACAGATGCCAAAATGTGTTCAAACATCCTTCTCTCCCTTGTACACCCAGATCAGACAGGATTCATTGTCAACCTAAGCATGTTTGACAATATTAGCCGAGCCATATTGTGGAGATGGGGTGCAGGTGTAAAATCCCAATTACTTTCCTGTCGCTTGATGCCAACAAAGCCTTCGATAGAGTTGACTGCAGATTAATCTCTGTGATTCTTTGGATATTTGGGTTTGGACCCAAAATGTATTGCCCGAATTATGGTTTTTATAAATTCCCAAAACAAGGATTTGCACTAAGGGTCACGATTCATGCTAAATCACAATCGCCAGGGGGACACAGCAGGTTTGCCCGTTATCCTCCCCTAATCTTTCTCTCCAATAATCAAACCTTTGGCTAACCAACTTCAACCCAGGAATCAGGGGTATTGCCAATGAGCATGTTGAGCACACGTCAGCCTTGTATGCTCATGTCATCTTAATGATGATGTTATACACCCACCCATTGCTTTCAGTCTTTATACTAAAACTTGGGGAGTTCGAGCAAGCTTTGGGTTTTCTGGTGAATCACAGACCTCCATGGGGCTACACGTCCTTGGATGAAATGGCTAGAATCAAACACGAGATCCCGTTTAGCTGGTGCGATAGTTTGGATAACTTGCGAGTAAAGTTGACACCGACCTTTGCAAAGTTAAATTAGGTCAACATTCCCACCTTATTTAAGAACCTAGGTGATCTCAAGGTGGGAGAAACAGGCGATGTATTTGATAGGCTATATTATTGATATTAAAATGAATGTCATCCCCAGACTTCTTTGCCATACGTTCGCCCTCATAGTCACAGTCCCGCGCTCCTCTATCCAGGTCCTTCAGATCCCTCAGCTAGATGCCCAGAGGGATGATCTAAAATGTGAAGTCATGGATTCACTTGAAAGCTTGGTATGAATACACTTTTCTGTACTGAAGACTCATCTGCCTGCAGCTGAAGAATGTGCTTCTCTCTCAAGGAAGGAAGTCTCTTAACTAAACTATTGCCCAACTTAAATCTTATCTAGCTTCCATCTTACATTTCTAGCCTCTTTTGTAAACTTTACTAATTAATGGTTCCTTTCAAAATCTAGCTTAAACACAGTACTTCTTGTCTTAATCCTTTTAACATTTAGCTATAATGGGCCTCATTACGAGTCTGGCGGTAACCTGCCGGTTTTTCCAGCTCGATTACCGCCGGACTCGTATTACCATTCCGCCTCCGTGACTCCCGAAATTACCGGGGCATTATAACCCCCGGTGACCCGGGAATTCCGGAGGTGGAATTCGGTAAATCCCCATTCCCATTGAGTCCCATAGGGCTCAATGGGAATGGGGACCATGGAAAGACCAGCACTATCTCGTGATGGTGCCGGGGTTTCCACGTCCGCCTGCAGGCGGGTGGTGTTAAACCCGCCAGGTCAGTCCTGGCGGGAATGACACCTCCGCCTGCAGGACTCGAGATCACCTGGTATGGAAACAACGGTGGCGGCGGGTTAACCGCCACTGTTATTTCCATACCGGTTGACTCGTAATGAGGCCTATCCACCTCCATGGACTTCCTGGTTTCGTTTGCTAATTATTTATATTTCCTGCCGTTTTGTTGCTAAATCATATTATTATTATTGTATTATTTGTTATGTGCGGCCAAGTGAGCCCGGAGGCATACAGGCGCAAGTCCTGTCCCTAGCACTTCCAATGCAAAGATAGGTGACCCAATCCTCATATAAAAAGGTGAGTCTTGAGTTTATTTTTAAACTCCTAGATCGTCTTACAGTCTCTTATGGCTGGTGGTAAAGCATTCCTTTTCATGGGGGAACTCGACCAGAATGCACCCCTTCGCAACAATTCCAGAGAGGTTTTTGGAACTTGTAAATTCCCATCTCCTTTAGAATGAAGTGTGCGTGCCACCTGTTTGATTTTTAGTCTGTTAGCAATGTAAGGTGGAGCATCACCAGAGAGTGCTTTGTAGGTAATAGTGAGCAACCTAAATAGCCAGTGTAGCTTCCTTCTTACTTCCGACACATGTGCAACTTTACATAGGCTCATAATGGCTCTTATTGCGCTATTCTGCACCACTTGAAGTTTTTTTAGTTTAGCCTTATTCACTCCAATAAGGAGTGATCCGCAATAGTCAATTTTAGCAGAAACAATGGCTCTGGCAATAGTTTCACAGTGTGTGCAAGAAGTCTAATGTAAAAGGCTGATGCCGCCACCAAATTATTAACATGAGCTGACATACTCATGGAATGATCATATGTTATTCCAAGAATTTTGATTTTTTCCTTAACAGGAATATCAAGATCTGCAATGTAAAATGATTGGTATTCTGATGCCAATTTGTTGAGTCTATGTTTAGAGCCAACCAACATGAGCTTGGTTTTCCCATGTTTAAGGGCCATTAGCATCCATCCATTCGCGAATGAAGTCATATATTTCTGCCACCATAATGGCATCCTGCTCATAGTTCCCTGTGTAATAAGGCACTGAGAATCATCAGCATAGTTTGAGAAACAAATATTTTTTTCTAGTGCATCGAAAAAAAGGAACCGTAAATAGATTATATAAAATTGGGGACGGTGCTGCTCCCTGCGGTATGCCGTAACTCACTGCTACTTGCTCTGCCTCAGCGTGTCTGCTACATACATGCATTGTCCTTGAACCTATAAATGACTGCATCCAGTTTCTTGCAGCGTCACTAAAGTTGACTATATTCTCCAACCTATCCAGGAGGAGTGGGTGTTCCGCCAAATCGAATGCTGCTGAAAGGTCCAGGGACAACAATAACATGGTGGATCCTTCGTTGATATTTGACATTATATTTGATTTAAGTTCCAAAAGGGCTGACTCCGTACTACAGCCCGGACGGAAACCCGATTGGCCATTATTCAAAATTGGATGTTTCTTGATATGGCCCGCCAATTGTTCGTATGCCACTATGTCCATAATTTTTAAAATGAATGGTTAGTTACTGATTGGCCAATCATTTTTAGCCTCTTAAGGGTCTAAGTCAGAATTTGTTTAGAAGGGGGGTATTCCAAGAGCCCTTCAGCCTAGTTTGGACATTACCTTCTTTAAATAATGTAATAATGGAATTGGTCGCCTTTACAAGTAGACTACTTCAGTTTAACTAAAATAGCCCGAAGTTCATTGCGCGCACCCAAGTGGGAACAAGTGGCTGTTTGGCTGGGATTGACTTGCTATTACTTCCTGAGTTTGGAGACTTTGCTCTGCTGTGCTTTGCTTCTCTGCAGCGTCGTCCTCAAGAGGAAGCTTGTGCTTGCTGAAACTCGTTGTGCAGATTTCTGCTGCCCAACCAGTAATTATTATCTTTCTACTTTGCTTGGAAGTCACAGACTTTGTTTGTGGACTTCTGTTTATGGACTCTGTTGTGGTCCGTTGACTGTCTTACCCATTCATTCTTTTCCCCCACTGCAGCGCACGCATTTCGGCATTTGGCCCCACCCCCTCCTGACCCCGACAAGCCTATTTTATGGCACAGCATCACGCACCCAAGTGGGAACAAGTGGCTATTTGGCTGTTCGGCGTCAGAGGCGGGGAGGCATGGGCACCTCAGTATACGTACAAAGGACTCCATCTGCTGTACATTATAAAGGTAACCGCTATTTTTTACATTGGCAACTACCTATTCACGTACCCCGTGGAAGAGGGCAAAGATCCACCTACCTAAAATAAGACTAAGTTACCAGTTCCAAGATCCCATGATCGTATTTGAATGTACCTGAGATCATATTGCTTACAATCATTTGGTTTATACAACTGCTGCTGATTGAGCACATGCGCATTTCACTATGTTATTCCGCTCACCTATACATACTGAGTACTCCGCATTTCTTCCTTGTACGTAATTAAGTTTGTTGATAAGGTAATCAGAATTGACATATAGCGCATGCTATTAGAAAACAAAGGCAAAAATGGCTACTCAGTTAAGAAGTGGAAAAATATGCAAATCCCTTGATATGGCTCTGACTCCAGCACCCAATATGCAGTTTTCTACAAATACTTCTTTAGTAACTAACTCTAATACAAACAGCACACTGGATCCTGTGTCTGAGCATAATTCGGCTGCCCAAGGATACTTACCCATAAGCTTACCCGACTCTGGTGCTATTAAACACAAACTTCTCCAAGAAGTTGAATTTGCCTACATGCGCTCAACTTCATGGACAATTTAAACTTCCTAGCAAAAAAGATGAGTAAGGAAATTCCATCCTCGATAAGGCTGACCAAGAAAGCCGGACACTTCCTCATATCAGCTTTCTTAGTGTCCGTCAAGAAGTCCCTGTCCCCACTTTGAATGGGATAAACTCGTAGTCACCACAGGGTGACATAGCGTACTTCTCTATGATGGCCCCTGCCGTAAAGATAGAGCTTGGCAAACACACTAGACTCTCCTTAGGCCCTTCAACGCCAGTAAATGCCAATAGAAATGGAGTCGATAATGTACATCTTTCATATAGATCATGAGTTGTCTATTCACGTCGTGCTAGGAATAATATTCCCTTGCCATCTGCACCTCTCTTTGATTGTCCCCAATTAGACTTGACATCCAATCAGATATGTGATGATGGCATATCTCAACCACAAGAACCCTTATTGAGCTCTTCTTTGGAGGAACGGCCTCCTTTTTCAACACAGGAATCCTCTCCCATTAATCCTTCAACAAACTCCTTATCTGTGATTAACTGAGAATTTTGAACATTCTTTACCTGTTCTCTCAAGAATTTACTAGACAAAGGACATGAGTTTACTGATAATGAAATCAGGGATCTGAAGCGAATTTCCTCTGACACTTTGAATAAAGTAAATCAAATCAAAGGCTTCCTGTTAGGAAGATTGGCGATTCTGAAAAATATGAGCCTCGAGGACTCTCTGCTGAGTCTCCTCTGACTCGATCACAAGGCTCTCAAACTTTTGATACAAACAAAAATTGGGAACATCAGCCCCCCTAATGGGGGACTAGATCTCCATGTGCCTAAATATACTTATGCAGAGGTCCTAATGTCTAATTCCACCCTGACACAGTCTACAAAACAGACAGAATTCAGAAATATCTTAGACCACATGGTCTCGTTTTCGGATAAAGTGATGTATTTAGAACAGGGCCTTTCTAAGCTCACAACTTCCATTTCCCTATTATCAAGTATCAGGGACATTGGACCACTCCCCGATACAGAATGCTCATCTAATACCTCTACAGACAGTCCGACAGTCCTAACTAACATCATAGAACTAGAAGAGGCTAAAATGGCAGGGGAGGATTTTATTATACTGGCAAGTACCCATGAAGTAACAATGCAATCTTATGGGGGCTTCTTATCCCGGCGGCAGAAACGCCTGCATCAAAAGGCCAGAAAAGGACATGATTTTAGGAACCCTAAATCTAACTGTTCACGCCTCCGAGACTTAAACAATATATCAGCAGAAGTGGTTTTCTCAGGTCTGGACCAGTTGGATAACGAAAGTTGTAGGGCTCTCCAGCTCCAAGAGACAAATGACTGTCTAAGAACTGTGCTGATAATCCTAAACTTTCGAAGAAAAAAATGAAAAAAAGAAATAAATCTGTGATCAAGTTCCTTCCAAAGATAATCCAGTCTTGGACAATTTACCCCAAGGTGTGGTGAAAACCGATGAACCTAAAGAAAGTAAACAAGCTCAGCTTAGAACATTTTACAAAGTCACAGAAAAGACTACTACAAGACAGCCACTGCCGGGATTTATCACAAACCCTTTAGATACGGTTACTGCTCCTATGCTTTTGCAACCAACTAATCTAGCGTCTGGGAGTCTCAAGAATCTTTAAACTCACACTTGATTAATCCTACCATTTCAAGACAATTGCTGCCGGGACCTTCTGTAAACCCGGCATTAGGTATTGCTCCCATCTGACTTCTCCTCTTAACACAAAAGCAGAAACTTCCCAAATTTTGTGTTAATCTTCTACTTTATCTTCTTCCATGACAACATTAGAGTTGGCTCCGATAACGGAATCGTCTATCCCCGATCCAGTAATTGAACTAAACACTAAGACACTTACAAATCAGAAAAAAATCAACAATGCGGGATGTGTTGTCAGGCCTTCAAATACCTACTGACTTTGCGAATGGCACACACTCCACGCAAAGCACCCTGTCCTTTCCCCCCGAGAATTCAAGGAGAGAGGGATTGGAACGGCGCAGGTAATAGGTTAGTGCTAACTAACGGTCTACCTGGTGTCAGGATCAAGGAAGATGCAACAGGAAAATGATCAGGGCCACTATGCAAGGGAGGCAGCACCAAGGAAGTTGATAAAGGAAGAGGAAACAGGAAACTGGGATCAAAGCCACTATACAAGGGAGGCAGCACAGGGTGGAGGGGAAAATCCAATTGCTGATGGCTTTATGCCACCCAAACATATAAAAGACAGTGACCTGTGCAATATAGAATGGCGCAAAATCACCTATCCAGACTTTCCCAGCATTCTCCTATACAACCTTTGTGACATTGGAAGGCCCCACTCCCTAAATCGAGCCCGTATCTTGTCCCTGTTGAATGAAATCCCCTCCTTGAGACTAATATCCTTGTTGGACCTCAAATTGGTGGATTACCCTACCAGATTTGACCATGTGAGATTAGTTCTCAATTCTAAAAAGATATTTGATGCTATACTTGGTGAAACCCAACAATTTCTGCGCATGGGGTATGACATATTGATCTTTGCCCCCGGGGAACCTCGCTCATGGAGGAATAATGAGACGTATAATAAACCCCAAAAAGAAGACCAAGAGACCAAGGAAAAGAACATTGCTAGCTCTAAGCTTCGGGAAGAGGACGAGCATGGCTGGAGATGGCTGGCCATTTCTCTTAGAAAATCTATAGCCGAAATAAAGGCATTACAACACAAACCAAACTTTAACCCCACACTCCTAAAATCTCCTTGGAACATTCTTTCGTGGAACTCTAGAGGCCACTCCAACTTCCAGGTCTCAAGGGAACTGTGTGGGAAACTCTCCTCCTTTGACATTTTATGCGTCCAGGAATCCTGGATGATTTCACCTATGCATTTGAATGGCTTTGAGTGCAAATCCCAACTGGATAAAAAAGGAGCTAGAGGGAGACAATCGGGTGGCCTTTTGATTGCAATTAAAAGTAAGGTAAGTTCCATAATATGTGAATCCTTTGACATAATACCAGAAGCCATGTTGGTGGTGTTGGAAATAGTTATTGAGAATGTTCTCTCATACTTCCTTATTATGAACATTTATTGGAATCCTGTTGCAGACCTTGGAAACCTGGTTTACCAGATAAATATCTCTTTGACAGCAATGATGATAAAATACAAGGGTGTACATGTAATAGTGTCAGGAGATTTCAATGCAGAAATTAAGCCTGTATTGGGTCTGACTAAAGATTTGGGGCCCATTACTCCTCGAAATTTAGACTCAGCACTCACTTTTAATGGAATACTGTACTGCAAAAAATGAAAAGTTACCCACAGCCTAATTCAGTATAATCTCATTAAGAACTGGGGTCTTTCATGTAAACTGCTTGTTTAATTCATCGTCTGAAGTCTGCACATGGACTAATGGATCTAATATGTCGTGCATAGATCACGTATTTATGTCAAAGAAAATGCTGGGCGCATATGTGAAATTTGAAGTAGTTGACTCACAATTTAGCGATCAGACATTTTTGGAAACCACTATTATGTGGAATTGCAAGCACTCCGAATCAGGGAAAATGGTTAGAGATACTGTAGTAAATCCTAGAGGAAATTGAATTCTATGGAACAAAGGCAACGTGAACAAGCTAACTGCAACTTTTGTAAATGGACATCATGCTAACCCATGGAACAAGAGACAGCGCTTGTATCGCGTTGAAATATTCCCTAAATACTTGAAATCACTGCTTGACCTTTCTATTAAAGACTCATGTAACTCCCCTCCCTATGTGTCGCGTACTCATGTTTATGATCCATTAGTTTGGTCACTGAAATCTAGGACAAACCACATTATCAGAAGGGTTCAGAATACTAACATAGATTGGTCAATGAAATGAGAAACAATTGCATTGATAAAACAGAAAAAGAAAAACTGGCTAAAGAATCAAAGTAAATATGCTTCAAGCGGACAATGAAGCAATGTTGAAAGCCTTAAAAGAGAGCTCTAGACATCAATTCTGGTCCTTAATCAATCATCTGGAAACCCCTCAGATTGTAACTCCGTCAAATTGCATTCTAGAAAACACATGGGATGGCCATTTTCCTTCCTTATATGATGCCAGAACTAGAATGCCTGAACCCCTAAATTTTGTAAAAACGTATACATGCGACTGTCATTTTGATATTCTGGATATCGAAAATCAGATAAAATCTTTCAGTTCATCAAGAGCTCCCGGCCCCAATGGGCTCGCCAGCATGGTCTTAAAGGCCAATCCAGAGACATGGGCGAAAGGGCTCTTTTTTCTATTTTTAGAAATAAAAATTACTCAAACTATTCCTGCATCTTGGAATATATTGTATATTGTTCCAATCTATGAAAAGGGAGATGGGAGGCTTCCTGACCGCCCGATAGCCATGATGGACACGGAATCAAAGATATTTGCGGGTACGATTATTAAACATAGTACAATGGCCAGACTCCACTCACATTCTTACCAGTAGGCAATTTGGTTTTCGAAAAGGAATGGGCACTGAAATTGGTGGCCTATTAGTCACACTTCTGCTGGAAAAGGCATGTAAAGCCTGTGCTTCGTATATATATATATATATATATATATATATCACACAGCCACGGTAGTGGCTGTGTAGTTATGGTTAAGTTGCTAATCCCATAGAAAGAGCACTTTTTGGGCGGCATATCACACCCATAGATCACACCCATAGAATCAAACATTTTAACTTTCTATATGGGCCCACCCATATCACACTTTTTACAAAGTTTAGTGACACCCATGGTGTCTTATAATTTCGGTGCATATAACTTTGGTCTTGAGTGCATGGCCAAAGGCCATGCACCCAAGTCTGAGGTTGTAAGCATTGAAGTTATAAGCCACCATGGGTGTGATATGCTGCAGTGGTTGTGGCCAGGGCCTAGAGTCTTGGGTGCATGGCCGATGGCCATGCACTCAAGACCAAAGTTATATGCACCGAAATTATAAGACACCATGGGTGGCTTATAACTTTGCTCTCCCTGGATGAATCCTCACTAAACTTTGTAAAAAGTGTGATATGGGTGGGCCCATGTAGACAGTTAAAATGTTTGATTCTATGGGTGTGATCTATGGGTGTGATATGCTGCGGTGGTTGTGGTCAGGCCGTAGGCCGTACAGCCAAGACTCTAGGCCCTGGCCACAACCACCGCAGCATATCACACTCATAGAATCAAATATTTATCAAATATTTGCAAATCTACAGTTTGTGTACTGTTTGATTTGTATAGTTTGTATGTGATGTTTTGGCTACGTCATGTCATTAAGATTGTAGAGTTTGGTAAAAAGCACTGCAGTATAACATATCCATGGAAGTAAACATTTTGTATTGTGGTGTATGGTTAGATGTTTGCGTGAATAGTTCTGTTATGCAGTATTTATGTGTTCTATTAGAATATACTTACTGTTTGATTTTTTTGAGATTGGATACATTCTTTTCATGAGTTGGGTAACTGGAGCACATTCTTTTTCAATTCCTGTGATAAAAGAAAAGAGCATGTTAGTGTATGTATTTTATAAAGACTTATTACATTGCATAATAGACATTTCAGCTTTTTTTCAACCCTCATATTTAGTAGTTTGAAAACCAGTGTACTGTGCACAATTTGCTCAGTTTCTGTGTTTGTTTTTCAAATCATTGGATCTGTGGGAAAAAAAATCCATGTCGGATTAAAAAAAACCTTTTTTTGTTATTCTAGAGTCTATTTGTTTGTTTGTTTTCAGTGTTCACTTGTTGTTTCTGGCTAATGTTCTATCTGTTGGCTTGTTGCAGATTTTTGGAGCAATTAGATACCTGTTGGCGTATTCTAACAGTTTATAGTTTTTTTAATGGAAGTTTTGTTAATGTTTAAGTACAGATTAGTTATTAAATTTTAGTTTTAAGAAGATTAAATAAGCGTTTATAAGATTTGCTGGTAATCTCTGCTTTAGAGTAATGGGTACTATCATTACATTCGAACCATCCACATTTCTTTTTTATATATGCAGTGTAGTGACCTGCATTGGTTGTGGCTCCTGCATGGTAGATTATACCTATTGTTGTGAAGGTTTTCTTACCAAGTGATACTTGACCATGTGTGAATCCAGTCAGCTTGCAGTTGTTTTTGGTAGCATCTGCATTGTAACGTAGAAGCATTAGTATTACGTATTTACTATGTGTTTGTATTAGTAAGGTGGAGCGATTATCTGGATTGCAGGTAGTACATAATCTACCATGGTTTGCATTTTGTACAAGTTGCTGAAATGGAACGGATTCACAATTAGGTATGGATACATACACGAAACGCTCATTAGGGATTTGTTCCTGTGCCACATTGTTGCAGAGAGTGCATGTATGTTTCCACATGTATGAAATCTGGAAGATTTCATTTATAGGTATGTTTTTGTTTTGCAGTACTTGTAGTAAGTACATTAGAAATTCTTGTGGATCTTCTTGTGAGTTTATAGTGAATTTTACCATTCCAGCACAGTAGTCCAATTCTTGTCTTATTCCATGAACACTATACGTGTTGTCAGGATTGTTTGTTGTTTAGAAGGACTAACATTTGCAAACACAATTGTTCTTTACTGTGTAAGTAAATGTCAACAATTGGTGCCAATTGAAATAGAATATTCATTGCTACATAATACACCAGTTATATTTGAAAATTTGAATGGACCAGATAGTTCTGTGTCCAAGTCATTTTTGCGGAGTGTATGTTGCTTCTTTGAAGAAGTACCTGAGTTACTTTGAGCAATAGGTTCTTCTTTGGTTGTGGTAATTGATGAAGTATTAGCTTCTTTTACTCTCTTTGGAGGATTTGCAGTGAGATCCTGTTGCATTTCTGTTTGAATTAGTTTTCTTTTACAACATTTTTCTTTTTGTGGAATAGGATATGTTTTTAGATGGGGGGTGTATAGTGAACGTAGTCTATTGTATTCTGAAATGCAAGGAATATCAGCATTTACTTTACTTGCATCAAAGTTGATTAGAAATAGACCGTCAAGTGTACGTAAGCGTGATAGTGCTACATAGCTCATGCCTTCTTTAAAGACTCTGTTACCAATATCTATCAATGCTTTGTCTAGGGTAAGACCTTGTGATTTGTGAATGGTGACTGCGTATGCTAGAGTTAGAGAACATTGTTCTCTACGTACATACCTGTGTTTGGAGAAGGAATTGAGCTGTTGAGCGCCCTATCCTTTTTACTTCTGAAAGTTTGTCAAAGAGAATATTGACAAACTGAATGTTGTTGTCACGTGGGTATGTTTGAAAGCCAACAACTGTGCCCAGTGCTCCATTAACTAGTCCTTGCTCCACGTCAAGGTTACGTTTAAGCATTACTCTACAGTTTAAGGATCATTTTAATATTTTCTCCAAACCAGCTGTGTTGGGGATAGAATTTAAGATATTTAGTCTTGTTGTGGCTTGTTGACACATGGGTAGTGTCATACCATGTACGTCCAGTAGGTCCGTGGAGTACATTTCAATTATTGGTTGCATTTCATTTTCCAACATTGTTTCATTGAATTTGGAACAGCTTGCAAGAGTTGGCATTAAAGACATACAATTGACATTTTTGTGTGCTAATTGTTCCATAACATCAGTAGCACATGAGTTATGGCCATAAAGTGCATGGATGTGCCAGGTTTTTAATATTGCTTGTGCTTCTTGAGATAGTACACCAAGTGAGGTCTGCAGATTGACGCATGTTTTCTGTTAATTCTCTGTATTGGAAATGTTGCCAAAGGTTGATATTTCCTATGCTGGCAACAGTTTTACGGCAGAGTTTGTGTCCTAAGGTTTTAAAAATAGGTTCACTTTTCACTGGTGTCAATTATAGAAGATCTCCGAAAACAATAATGTGTTTTCCTCCAAAGAGCTCTTTGTAGTTTGTTTTAAGTACTTCTTGGAATCTGAGGTGAATCAAAGCCAACATTAGGTTGGAGACCATGCTCACTTCATCTATTAGTAGCATTTTCATTTGTTTTAACACTCTGCGTAGTTCCATTGCAGCTTCTGTAGAAAGTTTGTAATATTCTAATTTGTTTTGGTGTTCTACTGGAAGGAGTAGTAATTGGTGTAAAGTGGCACCGCCTATGTTGTATGGCAGTTAAACCTGTGGGGGCAGTTACAACAGCTGACAGTTTGTTGTTTGTCAATTGTTGAAGGAACTTGCTGATGATTTTGATTAAGAATGTTTTGCCTCAACCAGCTTCACAACTGACATATAGTAGTATAGGTTTGTAATTTTGGCAGGTACATTCTTTATTTTCATGTTGTACACATGTGCAATTTCTTTTGTTACTTCTTGAAAAATGGTACGCTGCTCTTTGCTCAGTTTTGGTTGTAGTACAGTTAAGTCTTCTGTATCTTCTTCATAGTGACACATGGTGTTCTCTACTTCTGTCATAGCTAATTGTGCCTCATTTGCTATTAGTGGCTGTCCCAGTGGTTCTTGACTTCCTGTTACAGAAGGTTGACCACTGTCGGGAGTGTCCTTATCTAGTTGGGCTTAGAGTTCTTCTTCGTGTTGCTGTTCATTGTGCAATATTGTTTTGTACTGCGTAAAGTTTATATCGGTGATAGTGCTTTCATTTGCTTTGAAAGCGTCTTCATAGGAGTCATAGTTTTCTAGTATCTCTTCGTCTTTTCTCCATGTTTTAAAAAGTTGTAGCAGGGACATGTAATATAGTTCTTTATTTTGAGGAGTTTTTAATGACAATTTGATATGATTAAGCTTTGTTTAGTAAGTTTCACTAAGCTGCCTTCACAATCTGTCACTCTATATCTACCTTTTTTTTCATCGGGTTTTATATTATTTTTGTATGTGAAGTTTTGGGCTATGTGGTATAGACACATAGTTTCCAAAGTGGTACTCCTGTTCGGGTAGTATGTGTCTAGTAAATTGTTTTTCAAAAAATCTTGGCTGTTGAGATCATTTTTGGCTATTGTTTCTATGTCGTCGTATGATTTGAGAACTCTTTTTCTAGATTTAGCAGGACCAAAACTTAGCCATACTATATTTTCAGATTTTCCATACAAAGCAGTACCGGTTAAACGATCTGCAGCTTCATAGGAGCCACATTCTCTATGAGAGAGCATTTTTATGCCTAAACTGTACAATTTCTGAGATAGTGTTTTATCCAATGATAGGTCATTCCAGAGGTCTTGAAGCTCTGTTTTTTCTGCTTTTGTTAAGTAGGCTGTAACATATCGTGCAACTGCAGTGGAATTGTCTGCAATGTACTGCACATCTATGTTTGCATTCCATAAGAGGGCAATGATTGCATTGTAATCATTGATATATTTTGATTCTACTGTTCTTTTTATGTAATACGTGTTCTTAGGTGATTTACCTTTAACACTATGTCCAACTGAAGACATGAAGTTGTTCACTTGACCTCTGGTCTAGGGAAACCAAAGCGGCATTTGGTGTAGTATTTCCCTTTGTTTTTGTATTTGCGGTGACAATATTTGCCACATTTGTGTCTTTGAAATTGTACAATTTGTGCATGAAGATGACTATTTGTTGCTTCCGATGGAATTTCACAAGGGACATTTTTCGATAAACTGTAAAACAGTGGTATCACTGTCTTCACCAAATTCAGGAGCATCTTTAATCCATAAAAGTATGTGGATAGGTGGTGCTCCTCTGGCTTGGTATTCTTTTCTCCAAAAGAAGTGTTGCACTTCTCCGTGGGGAGGAACAGTTTTATTACAGATAAAGTGTAGCATAGCAATGAAACGATGATGGAAATACCTTGAAACATTAACAGGATCTAGAGAGCAAAGTTCTCCAGGTGTTAGTATATCTGTTTGTTTTGTTTTTGTTAGATATGCGTATGAAATCATGTAAATCTTCCCATGCATATTCTGCACAACTTAATGTAACAAACCAAGTGAGTGGGCCAAGGTTTATCATACAACGTATATCTCTGTGACGTCGGAACCAGTACCACGCATGTTTGCTAACAGATTGGTAATGCTTGATTGTAAAACCTCATCTTTTTCTTGCACTTTTTGTATTAATTTGCGTAGCTGACATATTTTGAAAGTGGGTTCCTGATTTCAATATGTGTGCAAGCCGTAATATAGAGTTGCTAGTTCACTTTCAAAGAGTAGGTGGAATATGTATTCCACATTTTGTCTAAATCTGGGATCTTCAGAATACATTCGTAACGAGCGGTATTCTGATGCTGTTATCTGAGTGGGTCTATCATCGTACCTTCCTCCTTTGCCAGTAGGAAAGAGTAGAGGAAAAGCACGTGCTTCTATACTTTTTTCCCATATGCTGATTGGTGATCTTTGGTTTGTCGCATTTGGTACGTTTCTAGTGCATCATCTATGGTGTCAGAGTATAATGGATGAATTGTATAATGGTCTAAAATATTGGACACTGTAGCAGGATCTAGAAGTTCAAATTGACCAGTTTCAGTTGTTTCACTTAAGTTTTCTTCAATATTTATTTCTTTGTAATATTCATTATTGTCTTCTAGATATTGCAAGGCTTGTCTAACTTTATGTAAGTTTACGAGTTGTTGCCAAATGTTTTTGTCTTTTGTTGGTACACCATTTACTAAGACAATTAAAGATTGCTCTATTGGACGTTGCATTCCGAGTGTGTGCACATTTTCTTTCAGATCTAATGGTAAATAGGCATTTGTGGCAACGTAGTTTTTCACCAATTCAGAGGGAGGTAATGTTGCTGTTTTTGGTTGAAGGCGTATTATTGCTTGAAATGGGTGCGCTGTTTGAATTATGATGCTCTCATATAAATTGAGTTGTTGCAGGGATTTTGTAGTGGGAATAATTACAAGTTATTTGTGATAGCACGTGAAGGAGTTTGGTTGTTAAGTTTTGTAGTGCAGTAACTGCAAAGTATTAAGGGGTCAGTTATTTTATATTTGTTTTCTGCTATAAGGTAGAGAGCTAATTCAAACCATTTGGAATCTTCATTGTCTTCTATTTTGTATGTTACGTCTACAGTTTTTGTGTTACTTTTATAAAAAAGTTCTGCGGCAACACACATGGTTTGGTACTTCAGCGGATGTACTTTTAAATTTTAGTATTTCTTTTTTGTATGTGTGGTAGAAGGTTGTCATCTGTACAATTGTTGCTAGTCTGTTGTAAAGCTATTGCATTTTGTAAGTGGCTTTCACTTCCAAAATATTTTCTCTGGATATGCTCTATTTCTTCGAGTAGGTCTTTGGCAGTGCCATGTAGAAGATTGTTATTTAAATTGGCTAGTGCTAAAGCAGGACTTTTGGCATAGTACAGTTTATAGACTAGATTTCCTATAGTTGAATGATGTGTTGATATCATTTTGATATGATGGAAGGTGCTTTTGCAAATAGGTCCTGAAATTCAGGCTAATGAATGTCCTTGTAGTCCTGGGTATTTGCGCTTTGGACTGGTATCCATATTTTGCAGCACTTCATTTTGATTTTGTCTTTGCCTTTCACATACTGATTGAGGAACTGGCGTAAAGATTTTGAAAGATTTTTTGGGAATGTTACATGGCCATTTGTATACTGGACATTCTGGTTCAGTTGAATGGAGAGGTAATTCTGAGTTTTCTGTGGATATTTTTGTAAGCAGTATTTCTTGTTACATTATGGTATCATACATTTTTTCATAACCTCGTCCACTGCTATGTATGGCATTTGTGTTTGTTTAGTTTTGCTTGTATGCTTCTTCATTAAAATACGGTTCTGTGCTTGTGGTGTGACTCCATTTACCTCCACAGATATTTAAGAAGTTATTTTTGTTGACATTCCATTTATTGAGAAGTTTTTTTTGTAATTTAGTAGTTAGTTTTGTTAGTGCTTTCATTCTGTTTAACACTAAAATAAATAACTTTCTTTTGAGACGGATTGCACCGTCTATCAAAGCTTCTAAGATTAATTTTCTACGGTAGGTTTGAAGGGTTGTGCATGATTTGTCTCCTGTTTTTATAAGATTGTGAAGGACTCTGTGGCAGAACATTTTTGCTAAAATACTTTTTTTGGTATGGTTACTTGCTAGTATATCAAGATTTATAGGAGCAGTTTTAGCAGTAGGTGTAGCTAAATTCTTGTTAATCATTTTCTGTTTGGTTTTACATTTTAATAGAGGAGGCAAAGTTTCTGTACTGGAAGCGTGTTTTGTTTCAGTAAATTAGTGTATTAGCCGTTTTGTTTGAACTTTTTGTACAAACTCTGGTAGAGATGGATGCTTATTTTGGACACTTATTTTAATTTGCTCTATTTCTGCGTTGCTTTATATGGACTTGCTTTTTGGTAGGCATTCTTTGGGGTCTGTTGAAAAAAAAAGAAGAAGGTATAGGTTGGGCCGTTCTGCAATGTATGTGTGGTGTCTGCATGAGTGTCTGAGTATGATGGGAAAGATGTATGTGGTGGTGTGTGATTGTGCATTGGGCAGCTACAATTAGTTGGGAAGGCTATTCTTCTATTTGTGTGTTACTAAACTGCAGTGCAGATGAGAGTAGAAAGTGAGCTAGTGGTGAGGAGAAGCATTAATAGTAAACCTAAATGGTATAAAATTAAAACAGTTCTTTGTTTTGTAATAATAACATTCTAGGCGTTGAGTATGTTGTGTTCCAAAAAAAACTGGGATTTGTGTGCCATTCTGCCTGCTAATCCCCCTAATAAATGGGGATTTGTGGGCAGGATGGTTCAGAAATCGCTGTTTTTTTTGGTGCGCAAATTACATGAATGAACCACACAGTGTGTTTGGAGGAACAGTAAGAATATTAAGGTAGTATTGTACTTACTCTTTTTGTGGAATGAGCAGGTTTCTTCGGATATGTTGTTTGTAGTTCAGATGCTGCTGATTTTCAGGAGAGTGGTCTTCACTGCAGTTGTAAAAGAAAGAAGTTAGTAATTTTGTGTGTTTATAGCACTGATATTAATGTAGACGTTGATTTTTATGTTTTTGTAGTATTATTCTTGTTTGATATCTGAACATAGTGTATGCATGCATTTCATTTGACTATGTGCAGCCTTTATATTTTATTTACAATATGTTAGTTCATCATGCTTTGCAAATTAGTAGAATTTTAAGTGTATGAAATTCACTTGGTTTTTTAAAGCTGTGTTGTAGATAGCAGACAGGTTTGGAAGTGACAGTTGATTATGATTATAGTAGATGGGAAACATTTCAATAAGTTCATTTTATAGGCAGACATGCCAACAATCGGGAGCCCCTGAGAGGGAGATTTCACCTCAGCAATCGGGAACATTTATTTTTACCATACGATTGCATTGGGATAAGCCTTAATTTAGGCCGCAGACAGTAAAAAAAATAGTGCGATTTTTCAATAAAAAATCAGGAGTCTCGTTCCTAAATCGGGAGGGCTGGCATGTATGTATAGGTTATGTAGGTTTAGTGGCATTACTCTGTTTATATGGATTCATAAGAGTTGTACATATACTGTGAATAAAATATGCATACCTGTAGTTTGTATTCATGCATGTGGATATGAATGCAGCTGTAAGTAGAAATCTTGGAGACTTGTAAGTAGTTTTTTTTTGTAGCAATGATATGAGATTTGTACTCAGAGTGATCAAAAGTACATTTGAAGTGCAGAACTCTGATGATGGAGTTAGATATAGCGGTCTTGGATGTGATTTGTGGATGGTTGTGTGACTGCTTAGCTGTATCCAATGAGGGAATGGCACCGAGAGTGATGTGGAAAGGGTAGAAGGGCTGGCTAAGAGTTACACGCTGCGCAGACACAACGGCTGTCCGGGGATAGGGCGTGCCACATCCGGGGTTTTCCAGCAAATCCAGTATGGAAAGGGGAATGTAGGGATCAGCCAATCAGATGTTGACGTTGTGGATTTGTGTAGAAAGCGACTGTGTGTAGTGAAGATGGCATAGGTGGAGAAAGTCAGGGTGTTGGTGCTCAGAGATGTTGTGCATGCTTTACAGCAGTATGCTCAATGCAGGCATGTTGCAAACAATTTTGATGTTAAAGGAGTGGAGGTGGTGTGGAGCGCTGTGCCTGATTGCAATGTAGAGCGAATTCTACAAGTTTGTGAAGATATGTGCAGGATGAACAGTCCCCATCTGGTAGTTTTGCACTATGGTGCTTTCCATTTGGGCTACGTCAGTGCCCCTACTTTGTTGGCAGATTTGGAACAGTTGATTCAAGCAGTAATGAACATCCTTCCATATGCGAAAGTATTTTTTTCTGGATTACTACCTAGGACAATATGGGACAATAGTTATGTTTTTTTCCTCAGCAAAACATTGCTAGGTGTGCAATCAACAGAGGCATGTGTGCTTTCATGCTTAGAGCTGGTATGTTTTTCTGTAATAATGAGAATATTGATTCGAGTAATGCTGTTTATTTTGAAGAAGATGGCATTTCCTTATCTTTTTTGGGAAATGCCATGCTGTTTTGGAATGTAAGGGTTGCTTTGGAGAAGGTTATGTGAAGATTTTAGTAGTAAATTAAGAAGAAAAAAACCCCAAAAAATACAAAATAACAGGTGTCTGTCAGGCATCTGCAAAAAAAACCCCAAAAAACAGCTCTTTTCAGAGCCAACCTCAAAGGGGAAATAGGGCACACTATTTAAATTTACATTCACCGCGCTCAGATTTTTGATATGTCTGCAGACGTGGCGGTTGTCCGCGGACAGCGCGTATTACATACAGGGATTTTGGGATGGAGAGGCATGCAAATGAGAATGAGCGGAGTTAAGGATTGGTCAGTAAAGGTTACTGGGTGTGTTGTGTAAGGAGAGATTTTGTCAGAGCGTCTTTTTCCTGAGAGAAGAACAGATAGCTATGGCTGTGTGTTTCCGAAAACAGATTATCTGGATTTTGGGAGACTCATGGATACATTGGTTAGAGGTGCATGCAGAACGTTCTGGAGTAGCTGCAGATCTTGGATTCCCTCATGTGGAAGTGCACTGGCATGGAGTGCGTGGAATGAAGTGACTGGACTTGGTACCTCTCTGTGCTACTTTAGAGACAGAGCATCATCCAGACATAATTATAGTTCATTGTGGAGGGAACAGTTTAGGACATGTGTCTGGAATTTCTTTGCAATTTGCAATGAAAGAAGGACTTGGGAAGGTCATGGACCTGTTTCCAAATTCCCAAGTAATTTTTTCTCGTATTGCGCAAAGACAAATGTGGCTGCGTTCTTCTTCATTTGGTCCACAAATAGAGAAAGCGAGGCGCAATGTGATGTGAGAGATGTTGGCATGTCCTCTTTTCACAATGAAAATATTATGTTTCGTAGCACATACGTTTTTCACAGAGATGGAGTCCATCTTACTTATGCTGGCAATCAGATTTTTCTGAGAAATGTACAAAATGCATTGCAACCTTTTTTGGAATTACAGTCATCTATTTTGCAGTAGATGTTGACGATTTCAAGTTTTTCAAACACACAAAAACACCACCAAAAGGCTCTTTTCAGAGCCACCACTTCCTCCCAGAGAAAATTGCACTGGTTTTGATAGGGCAGCACCCTAAAATTGCATATGTCCTAGGACTGTCCGCCGACTTCCAAAAAATGCACAGGGCCCTGCACTGTTTATTTGCCACTTCTATTTTTAAACTGTGAAAGCCAGCTCTAAAAAGAGCCTTTTTTTTTAGGATTTGTTGTTTTATATTTCTTTTTGTTTTTTTACACACGACACACTAGGAGAGGAGGGGAAAGGAGGGTAAGAAAGGGACACCAACCAAGGGGATAAGAAAGGGCAGTTGGAGAGAGGAAGATGTAGGGTGGGCCTTACATACGTAGCAGGTCTTCTGGTGCTCCGTGACCGTAGTCTCAAAACCACTTCGAAGACTCTCCCCCCTGCAGAGTACTGCATCGCAGTACATACACAATATTGTGACCCTCGAAAGGTAAGGGTCAACAGCATCGTGAATGACCTGTGAAGCAGCTGGAGGGATGCGCTAACCCACAGGAGTGTCTCTTGTGGTGAGAGGAGCGGAAACGGAGGATGCTGTAGAGGAACTCAACCTACTACGTTGATCACAAGGTATAACCTTGCACATGTCCCCACTGTGGAACGACGTTAGGTGTCGCTTCATGGATGTCATACCAAAGCTGTACGAACCACGTCTCCCATGACTCAGCACCATTTTGCACTGTTTGCAGGTGACCTTGTTTGCACATGCTTTTGGTATGTTACCTTGAATGGTAAACAACCGCCACACCCAAGACTCCCGGCGAGTGCTGGTAGTAGGGAGTCCCTCAACCTCATTCTCTTCATCATCATTCTCTACATTCTCACACATGTTCCCCTCTGCAGGCCCTTGGGGAGGCGGTGGTGGTGGAGGGTCTGGGGATGGTGCTGAGGCAGATGTAGCAACAGCAGCCATGGATGCCATCGGGGTTGATGAGATAATCTCAGCAAGATCAGCAAAGGCAGCAAAAGTCAATCTGCAATAGCCAGAAGTACAATGAAGATCAGCTCTGGGGTGTGGCCTTTTAAAGGGGTGGAGGGGTGCCCTTCGTGAACAGATCGAACACATAAAAAGGTTAAATAAATTCCAAAAAGTATGAGGAAAGCCAGGGTCATTGTCTGGGACATGTGCAATGGTGAATTTTTACTGTAAAATAATTTGGATTGTCTGAAAAAGTTATTTTAAAATGTTGGGGAACCGGACAGTGTCCGCAAATTAGGACACACGCTAAGCATGGGTGCGGTCACATGACGACGTCGGGAACACGTCCGCGAAGGGAACGGGTGTCCGCAGGACACCAAATGCACGGGAACGGTTGTGCGCATGCGAGCGGGTGTTCTACGGACAGTGTTCGGGTCCTCAAACAAATTAAAAGTGCGACACAAGTGAGACGGACAGTTACGGACAGGCGCGATGTTCGCAGGATTTACGGGTGTGGTGCACATGTGCGTGGATGTTCTGCAGACTGTACGGACAGGTATAGTGTCCTTAGGACACCTCTATTTAGTTTGACTACAGACATCCCGGACACTGTGCGTGTTCTTAGGACAGTTTCAACTTGGCTGCGGACGGTACGGACAGGTATAGTGTCCTTAGGATTCCTCCATTTTGTTCAGTTACGGACATCCCGGACACCGGGTGTGTTCTAAGAACAGTTCCATCTTGGTTGCGAACGGTACGGACAGGTATAGTGTCCTTAGGACACCCTCAACTTGTTCATTTACTGACATCCCGGACACCAGGTGTGTTCTAAGAACAGTTCCATCTTGGTTGCGAACGGTACTGACAGGTATAGTGTCCTTAGGACACCCCCCATTTTGTTAATTCCGGACATTCCGGACAGGCGTGCTGTCCAGCGTAAGTTGATAGCTTTCGAAAACGACATCAAGGAGAATGGCCTACTAATTAATAATAAAAAAAAGTCATAATGTGCCTAACCAATAATAAAAAAAAGGATCTCATTTAGACGGGCACTTAATCTAAATTTATTTAGAACTGACTGAATCCTTCATTTGGGATTCCCACTATTTGACTCAAATAAAAGATCTCTGTATTGGCACGGCATTCTGGACAGGCTACCTAACCTCATTTCGCAGATGCAAAAAATTGCCCACAAATACTGCAAATACTCTTCGATTCCTCTATCAAGATTTTACAAGCTGAAAGTTGTGCCAAAACGTATCTACAGACTTGAAATCCTGCCGCACCACTCACCTATTTTCTTTGAGGACGTTGCAAAGTAAAATCTGGCGTAAGGTTATATACCATCTCCCTAAATGTGTGCCATTAAATGCGCTGCAATTTGAGTTGGGACTTCTGTCTTTAGAGTGTTTGACTCAATGGAGAAGACTGGTATTGTATCGAAAGCTGACGACGGCTGCCAATAACTAATAATCTCTATGCTGACCTTGGGGTAAAACTAAAAAGGGGATGCTCGGAATTCCACTGGCTTCTAACCTTACAATTTGACTCCCTGAAGGTTCTTGAAGAAATTAGGTTAACCCAAAACTCGCTGTTCGTAAACCCGATCAGAACCAAACGATAATTACAACTCCATGACTGGTCACAAATCATGGAAAGCTTAAGTGCCTCTCAAATTTACCATCACATTGTCCCCTATGGGAAACTCATGGGAACTCCAGAACTATATTTACGTATGTTTCCTGATCACATCTTGTGCATTGTCTACCTACGATTTTGATTTAACGTACTACTAACTGGTGAGATACAGGAAATTAGACAAGGTGAAAAAAGAAAGCATATCCCCTGCTGCCTCTGTAAAAACATCTTAGTAAAAGAAACTTTGAAACATCTATTACTGGAATGTGAAACTATCAAACCTGAACGAGTGAGTGCTTTTTCTAAACGTGTCTCCAATCTGGACTATGTGAATCTGGATAAACTTTGGTGGGAAATGTTACATGGGACATCAATTTCTCTGAAATTGCAACAGTGAAATTTCTTTTGGAAATGTGTGGCCTTGGTGTGGATCTCAGGCTAAAAGAACTGGACAACTAAAGTATAATAAAAAAAAATAATCATTACTGTAAAGTATACCTATGAATTTCTCAAGCATTCTGGGGTAATCCTTAAATGCTTTTGCCATCCTTCTTGTGTAGAAATCTGAAATTGAACTGAATGACTGACTGCATCTATGCAATGAATTACAAATTCCTTAAGTAACATGGGATACACCGTAAATGCACTTATGTCTTTTGAAGAAGTCTGTAATTGAATTGACTGACTGAATTTATGTAACTAAATTATTCTTTTTTTTAATTCTCATGGTACTTCAGAATATGTGAGTATTCTCAATGCTCTGACCAATTCTTTAGTGTAGAAGGGTAGAACGGAAATTATTCTTTGTATCCTCATAATAGTTGATTTTCTTAACTCTCACAGTAATTTAGTTTAATCATTGCTGGGATGATGTTATCGTCATGTTGGAATTGCTTTTTCTCTTTTAATTGTCTTGTCTTTAAACCTTTGATGTTTGAATTCTTGTCTATTGAATTGTCCGTTTTCTTAGTTTGATTATTGTCGTGAAGGAAATGTTGATGTTTTCTTTTCTTTAAAACAAAACAAATTTTAAAAAAATATATTTTTTTTAAACTGAACCTAGGTACAACTTGTGGCCTATTGATTGGTTGATCGTGTACAGATTCAGGAGGATCTACAGGACCCATCTTCCTGTTTTCTTCAATGCCTGTTTTTATTTTTGTGGGCTTCTCAATCATAGCTTGTTGAATTTGTGTGCACCATTCCTGATTTTTGTCAGGTTCCACTTGGTGGACAACATCTGGTTTGTCCGATTCCCTTAAGATTGTAAACATTTCTTTGGTATCATATTGAGCTTCCTGAATTTGCGCCTCATAAGATTGCTTCTTCGCATTTATAACTGCCCTTTTGAAGGTATTAGCAGCTCTCGTATAGACTAGTCTGTCCTCTTCCTCTTTAGTGTTTTTCCATTTAATATTCTCAGTTGTTTGTGGTCCTCCGTGAACCAAATGTTTTTTGTGTGGTTCAAAACCATCCGATTATTTAAAGGAGCTATTGCGTCGATAGCATTGGCAAAGGAGTTCAAAAGAGCATCAGTCCATTCTTCCACATTCGCTGTGGGTGGTACCTCTTCTTGCAATGTAGGAGTTATCCATTCCCTCATAGCTTCCTGTGTCCCCCACTTCATGTTTCTTGAAGAGATCCACTATTGTTTAATGGCCTTGGGTTTTATTTGGGCTATAATGTTAGCCCTGAATTCAATAAAGGTGTGGTCCGACCAAGGGCAAGCCGATATATTGCGGGTACTAATTTTCACATTAATTGAAAAAAAAATCCAGTATGGTGTCCTTGGCATACGTGGGTGCTTGTATATGTTGTATAAAGCTCATAGCCTTTCTGAACCTGTCTAATTGCCTAGCAATTGAGTCTTTTGGATCGTTCCTCCGGAGATTCAGGTCTCCCATTATGATCCATTTGCCATGTACCTTCACTTGAGAGAGAATCAGACTATTGAGCTGTACTATAAAGTCTGGCATAGTATCAGGTGGACGATACAACAGTAGGACGATCAGTGTGGTATTGGGTCTGTCCCGATTCTGACACACAAAGTTTCACATCCTTCAATACCTTGTATGTCATGTTTCCATACCTCTACAGAGTTCCTATATATGATTGCTACCCCGCCTCCACTCATATTAACCCAATTAATGCATAGGGCAGTGTAACAAGCGCCACCGATGGCCCAGAGGCCTCATGTAACCAAGTTTCTGTCAGTGCGCAAATATCCAAGTTCTTCTCCTGTATATAGTTGGCCATTTCAACTGAATGTCTCACCAAGTATCTGGTGCTTACGTGCCTTGGACCCAGCCCGGCTACACCTGCCGGCTCGTCGGGGGCAGAGCAGGACGTTCAACATTCATCTAAAATGCATTGCATCTCTGTTATGCAGGATCACTGAGTCAATTGATGCTGGATGCAGGGGTCAGCATGATTGTTGCACAGATAGCAGGTGCCATTTTAAAGTGGAGCAAGTGCTCATTGGTAGAAATGGCCTTTGGAGTCCATTGCGGGGGTCGTCGGTGGAGAGGGGCTCCACTAGGCAAGATGTGGAAGTTCCTGGGAGCACGCCTTCTATGGTACAGCAGGCGCAGACAGGCTCGGTTATAGTTTCATGCATGAGGCATTAAACCAACGGATTCCAATCGCAGGGGTCAAAAATTCAAGTTGCAAGCTTCTAGCCAGCCATAAAAAAGTCACTTGCCGCCTCAATTCTATAAATACACAAAGTGCACCATTTATACTTGCCAAGAGTCAAAGTGCAATATTTGCACCCTGCCTATGGAGTCTGACTCTTTAGCATCTGATAAAAGCATGAGGATTCCATACAAATACCCTGTAAATGCAGTCTGCAAAGCATAATTTGAAGGTGGATTTTACATTTTTTCCAAAGCAGAGTACAGATGAAGAGGAAGGGCAATTTCGCCTGGCTTTACGCTTCACTTTTAAACACTGTTTGGAAAAGGTTTACAATTTTAAACAGTGCACCCAAAAGCACTAGAGTACCAACGTTGGAGGTCCCCTGCATTCAACTAACAATTTTTGTAAAATGACCTACTTTGGGTTTTACAGACACATTTGGAATGAGTTTTAGGGGACCACCCACCCCTGTTATTGTGCACATTTACCACAAGAACAGCCCACGTTGACAGGACAAAGGTTGATTGTTTTTCATTTCTGAAAAGGTTTAGTTGCTACAATGGACCATTGCAGATACAGTATTTGGGTCTAGGAGCACCCCGTTCCTCATCACATTTTTAGACAAATACAGCACGGAATTACACAAAACCAAAAAAAGGAATATCTGCACTGCTCTGTCCCCTTGTTTCTTATTTGGTGTAAAACGCCAAACAGCTTTTGCTGTGCGCGTGTTAAAGAAAGCACATTTTTGCCTGTGGGAAAATTAATTGGAGTAGGCCAAAAATAACTTTTATTCAATGCTTGATAACTTCTGAACCGTTGTACAAATTTGCCCAATATTGTTCTGTTTTTAGAGCCCCATGCTTGACATTTTACATGTAAAGTTTCATGCATCCAACGCACCAAATGTTATTAGCAACAGAATTTTGCGAAAAGTCAATGCAAATTGTTTTTACTTAATCTATGGGCCAGTGGTTGCCACCCTAAAATACAGATTTGAGGTAGTCTGGAAGTAAGAGGATGCTCTAGGGTGATGTTACTTACCTGGATGACAAGCAGTCTGTGTCAAGTGCCAGGAGTAGTGGCAGAGCAGAGTGTGGGCAATATGGCAAGGAGATATCGCCATTAGTATGTGCCCTTCACAGGCTCCTCTGGCAAAGCTTCCCTGAGGGATTTCGGTAAGGTGAGACTCAGCCATGTGAACGTCCAGTGGCCAATCAGCAGAGAGTATGAAAGGATCCTGGGAGTAGGTTTGGGAGGTGGATAAAGGTGCAAAACCACCAAAAGAAGGAACAAACAATGCTGAGTGGAAGCAGAGCAAGCCTCAGGCACACAAGGAATGAAATGTGATCCAACCCACATATGGTCTTAGGTGCAAGAGCAAAGCGGAGAGTAGTCATGGGACTTGGTTCTGGTCACATTATCTTCCATTGGCAAATCTGTGAGTAAGGGGGCACGTGACTATTGGGAGAGGGTGACGAAAAGAGGCAGGGAAGGTGTGTAAAAGAACCAGAAGAGTTTCCAAACAATGCAGATGGGAAGCAGAGAAAACCCCAGGGACTCAACAATAAGTAAAATCCAGGCCGACCCGCCTGCATTCCTTGACAGAGTCAACTAAGACAAAACAGTAGGGGGTCGGTGGGAGCACTGTGTGCCAGGTGAAGTCACCAGCTGTGTGTTGCAACCCCTGGATATAGCATGTCAGTGATCCCCAGAGTAGCCTTATCTCAGGTGCTCAATTACATGCCCCATATTCACCAATATGCAGGTAGACCCATGGTATACCCCACCAGTGCACATGTTTCATGAGCGAGGGAAGGTGTCATTACTCTCAAAATGTGTAAGGGGTAGTGGTGCAGGAAAGGTTCCCCAAGAAAATCAGCTTCAGGAAGGCTTTGATATCAATTAAACTAGACAGACCACAACAAATGAGACCTACTGAGAAAAAGGGCCCTGCACAACCTATGATTGATTGATATTTTATTTCTATCGCGCTCGTACACAAGTGTTTCAGAGCGCGACAAGGCAAGGGAGGGGAACAGGGGAGGACAAGACAGCGATCTTACTTGGCCCAGTGACATTGAGAACGCACAAGTGCATGGGAGAGGGGGAGGGTAAAAGTGCATGGAAGGGGGGAGAAGTGGAAAGGGCGAAGCAGAGGAGAAACAGATAAATAACAATAAAATAATAAAGGCAACAAACAGTGGTAATGCAGCCAGCAATTACCAAGTGCTAGATTTAAGGCAGCAGACAGGGTAGGTCTGATAAGGGCAGGAAGAAAAAGGGAGGGGTGCTGTATGGGTACAGATACAGACCCCAGTGCAAGGGGTGGCCCGGAGGCAGTGCGGGAGGGAGGCAGGGTGAGCAGGTACCTGGCCCGAAGGACAGAGGGTGGCCAGGTGCACGGTGCCCAGAGAACAGATCAGCAGGCGAGAGGGGGGGGGGCGGAGGCAGAAGAAAAGAGGAAGGTCTTGAGGTGCTTCCAGAACCGGAGATGGTTCTCCTCAAGTTTTAGAGTGGCAGGGAGGCTGTTCCAGAGGGAGGCCCCAGCCGAAGACAGATCTACCCCCAGCTCGTTTCTTTGAAAAACAACAGACCCTGAGGGAGTTGGATGTAGAGGAGCAAAGAGCTCGAGAGGGCAGGTAACAAGGAAATGGACCCACCAATCTCAACACTCATTGGAACAATTAGGTCTGACAGGGAAATGGATCCACCAATCCCAACACTTACTGGAACAGTTCGTACCCAATTGAACGTATGAAAAGAGGCAGCAGTGTGGAAGTTAAGACAGAGTTGCAGAGTGTTGGTGTGGTAGTAGTGAGAGTAGGAGAGACAGAGAGTTAGAACCTGAGGTTGCCTCGCTGGAAGGATAGATCAAACCTAACATGCTTGCTTTGGGTACAGGACAATGCCTTTTGTCATGGGTTCGATCCTTCTTCATGGGTTCGATACACCAATCGATCGAACGCAGCCCTTTAGCCTCCCAATCCCCCACGTGAGAAACAAAGTACTACTTTGTGAGTAATAATGATGGTAATAAAGAACAGCAGTAACCAAGCATTCTGAAATTTGATTTCTGGCGATAGTGGCACTACATAAAACCACAAATAAAAAGGCTATATTATATTACAATTGAAGAACAGGCCGTGGCTAAGCCAGAGGTGGGAGAGTCCAGAGCAAGAGGCATGCTGTAGACCTTGACCTAGAGCAGAAGCCAGAGAGTTGGGAGGGCTGGTGCGTGTGCAAGGATACAAGCAGGGAAGAGAGGATGCAGAGTAAAGCACTGGCCTTCACCAGTGTAAATGTAAAATCTTTATGCAGGATTTTAGTATCTTTTTCTATTTTGATTGTATCAGTTGCTGTCACCATTTACAACTCATACCTCCTTTAAAGATGGCTCCTTGTTTGTGAGTGATAGTTGTGCCCTCTAATGGATCATTAGCCAATGTGAGTCACCCTAACCCATCATCTTATTTTAGCTTTCCTTCGGTCCTCCCCCCAAAGCCTCTGATCACGAAGGTCTCTCAGACCTAGTTCTCAAGTAGGCTTCAGCTTCCTTGTCTACAGCCTTTCAGATGAGTTTATTTGCCAACGGACTAGAAAACCTTCATAATCATCCACGGTATCTGCCCGGACTGCGGTCTACCAGTAATGTGCCCATCATTCACAAAGGTGGGTTGTGTTCACTATTGTACTACATTCTAGGCTGTGACTTATTTTCCTGTCGTTGGTCACCAGCAACGATATGTTCAATCTCTGTCCCCAACACAGTCTCGACTAAGGAAATGGCTCTCTTTACTACACACCCAGTCAGTCACAATATTAACTCATCTGTCTCACAGGGCCCCCTGATCCCCATTACACAGCACTACACAGCACATTCAAACAAGGCAGAGGCACTGCACAAAGCTCTTTCCCGTACTTGCAGACTTAGACATTCGTAACATTGGGAGGTGTGGATCTGCATGCTTATTAGCATCTCTGTGTGCTTATGGGCAGACTTTAAGGAAATTCCATTGCAGCAAAAAGGAAAGCACCAATTTTTGCTGTGGCTCACCATTCAACATCACAACAAGGAAGGGACAGTTATATAGCAACCACAACAATCTAGACTTCTAGGTGCATGTGCTGTGATGTGCATGCATTACAGTATAAAGCATGACCTGCACCACAATGCAGCCTGAAACTCTATTGCATTGTTAGACTTTCACTTGACTTACTAATTGGTTATCTTTAGAAAATGCAGGTTTAACCCTGACATTTTGACAGTGGAACAGTGTGATTAAAGTATGTCTTGATGGTGGTGGTGGTCATTTTGCACCGGGTGATGTGGAAAATCGAGGAGTAAAAATAAAGCATATTGATTTTTTCCCCTGCATTTACTGCTCTGTACCATTTTCGTGCTGACACAAGGCAGAGGAGCACAGAGCACAGTTGACATCTTTGCTGTTCTTTCCTCTGCTGTCCACCGTCACGTTGTTTTATGCCTGCACGAAATGTTCATGCAGGTGTGATAGAAAATGTATTCCTATGGAATCCGCCTCGCATTAGCACCTGCTAATGAGCAAGTGCATCCACAGGAATCCATCAGCATTTACTTTCTTACAAGATGGAACGCAGAAGTAAAGGATAAAGGCCATTCCACCTTTTGCTCTTTGCTTTTTCACTCCGTCTTGCGAAAGATAAAAATTGCATGCTGGGCAGCTAACAGCATGTAAGTGCTAGCATAGGCGGTTCCCTGCATTCAATTTGCATTAAAATGACTGGCAATGTGTTCTCAGGAATGTAGGTTATCATTAGAACAGATTCAGTGTATTCTTTTTATTTACGAGCCTCAATGTGTTCTTCGTTGTTTTTGTTTGTACACAAAAAATATAGGAATTTTATAGGATGAGATTAACATGTTTTTATTCATCTGACTAAAGGCCTTCGCAGGCCAAAACATTAAAAGCAATATTTTAATCGCAACGATCAGGGTCACTCACCATTCTTTGAATTCCCCAACATGTTGTGAGTTAAGTCCATTTGTCCAGCAGCTACAACCCGGATTGCTCACCCTTCAGCACCCCATGCCCGCCCCCAGACATTCTGCAATTTAAAACCTTAAATCTTCATTCCATGGATCTGTTCAGATGGAATTTGGTTACTTAGATTACTTCTACAAATGTACAGAAGCTGTGCTGATACAGACACTTCTCACCTTGCGTCCTCGAGTTGGTTTTTCGGGATGAAGATGGTGGCCAAGTACAGAGTGCCAGTACATTTCTGACCAGCTCATCAGTGTTGCCAGGTTGGAAGAAAAAAATAATCTGAATATCCCTTCAAAACAAGCCAAAAACAAGCAGACTCCCATACAAATACGCTGAAAAGAACAAGCACACACCTAAAATGCAGCTGATAAAGTCACAAAAGTCAGAAACATCACACTACATTATAAACATACACAGGGGACAACAAAACAATACTTTATTGAATCCTGATGATTTTGGCACCTTCTTGTTTCCTCTGTTCTTGCAATCTGCGACTACTTGTCCATTTTATTGTCAATTAGTGTCCAGGTTCAGTTGTGATCCACATCCCACTGGACATTTTATTGAAAATTAGGATCTCAAGTTCAGTTCTGTCATCCGCTTTTCCTTTGGTAGTCGTTTCTTTTGTCCCTCTGGTCTGCCATGCCCCCCATCATCTGGTCTGCCACATCTCTGGTCTGTTGTCCCTGTAGTTACTGGTGGGTATGTCAGGGGAAGCGAAACAAACCATCTGGTTCCTTCTCCGCATTGGTTTCCTCTCCAGTTGTGTACATTTGCCGATTAAATCTCTGTGCTTGGCTCAAAGTCCAAGCAGCAAATTGCTAGTCTTCGTAACCTAAAACGAATGTTCAGAATGCAGCGCAGTTTTTGCAGCCTCATTCGGTTCAGTGTTTTTGGCTTGACAATGTTCATCTGTGAGAACACCCTCTCAACATCTGCATTACTTAGTGGCATTGCTAGTAATGATAGTGCAAACAATGCCAGTTCTTTGAAGCACTGCTCTCGACTGGCATTTGTGAAATTGAAAACGTCCACCCAGATCTCTGTTGCCTGCCTGTCTTCTTTGATTTTCCAGTCCTGGAAAGAAACCACTTAATACTGGTTGTCCAGCAACCCCACATCTCCTCTGAACAGCTCCTGCATGGATATATCAGAGAGGGCTTTTTTGCCTGCGACAGTTATTACAGATGGTGAGAATGCAGTCATGGACTTTAACACAGCAACATGTCCGGGGAGTATTTGCTGCACCGGTTTCTCAGCCTCAAAAAGAAAGTCTCTGCATCTTCCTTTCAGACTCGGCTCATAAATGGAATTGCAGATGTCGACAAGTGATTAATGTTGTCTCCCAAATCAATATCAATCCGGCCTGCATCAGATGGAGGATACATTTGGGGATACAAATTCTCACAATGATGGCCCTGTAGAAACTTTGCAGAGTTCAACATGTATAATGCGTTGCCACATTCCAGTTGGAAGAGCTTGTTTAAACGTACAAACTCTTGAAGTATTGATGTGAGAAATGGCACATATAAATTACCAGGTCACAGTACATTCGATACAGAACTTTTGCCTCATAGCACCGTTCTTTGTCCTTGCTCAACTGAAAATGAAGTTTCAGTGCATCCCACTGCTGTAAAACACGCACACAGCAGTCGTAGATGGAAATCCAGTGGGTGCCCGACAGCTGCATGAGCTTTAATGGCTTGTCCCCCATTGTCAATGAGAGCATAGACCTTTGCATACTCCCTTTGAAGCTGTGCACTGCGCGAAAACCAGTTGTAGGTACTACCCACAAGAAACTCCAAGTTGCGTGGTAGCATTTCAACTACTTTGCTTGCACGCAGCTAAATAGAATGACACACATACTTTATGAGGATGAGGTGCTCATTCCGTTGTCAAAGTCTTGTGTAGCCTGGGTTGTGACTCCCAACCATGACACTGCAGACATCTGTTTCAATCCACAGGCAGTTGCTGAACAGAGGGCCTTTTTTTCCCGTTCCAATCCCAAGGCAGTTGCTGAACTTCAGGCCTATGTTTCCAAGAAACTGTCGAGGTGAGTTGCCAATGGCTTCTGCTGTTTCCCTTCCAAGGGGACCAGCCGCAGAAAGGTTGAAATTATCTTGTTGAGATACTGAAGTACTGTACAACACCACACAGCTGCTTCAACGTGGTTATGTTGGTGCTTTCATCAATCACCAGAGAGTATGACGAGTTACCAACGTCCTTTATGAGTTCCTCAAACATGCATGGTGAGATGACGGTTTATTAATGCTGTACACCTTGTGCGGTGCAGTTTGATGTCTTTTTTCCCCCAAATGATCTATCAAGCTGATTGCGGTGTGGCATGCAACAAAACAGGCCATTTGAAGCTCGTCCTTCAGCAGGGACGTGTCATTTAGTTTGGGGGGCAGCAGAAATGCCTATATTCGTTGAGTCGACCTGAACAAAAAGGCATGCAATTTCTCCTGTGCTTCTCTGTATTTATGTGCTGTATCAGGTCAGCATGGTGTGCACAGATTTCTGATTTGCAGAATCGGCATTCTCCTTTTGTTTGGCCTCCCTGGATAGGCCAGATCCAGCCTTTAACTCTGCACTCTTCTCCCAGTCCTTGCAGTACCGCTTTCCATATTTGCCCCACCGACTCCGAGACACTCCAGCCATTCTATTGAAAGAGCATGTGTTTAGAAGGAGTACAGCCAAGAGAATATGCAGGCAAAATGTACTGAAAATGCAGAGGCGCAGCCAGGATTGTCTAAGAAGTGGGGCTTGAAGTTAATGTAGTTGGGCCCACCACAGACATTGACCTCTGTAAATACCCACACAGCTCTGCTGAGTGGGCATCAAAAGATTCTGGGTGGGCTTTGCCTGCTCAGACCCTCCCCTATCTACACCTCTGCTGAATCGTTTCCGTCACACCACCCAATCTCTAACAAACCAAGGCACGGGGATATATTGCACACAAGAAATTATGCACGTCATCACTACTGTCCAACTCCATCCCTTCAAAACAAAGCAAAAAAGAACTCAAATAAAATCAGGGATGCTTGTTCTTACCTTGCATAGAGTAGGCTGTGATGTGGGAGACCAGGCTGGGTTTGGAAGGAGGAACGCTGGCATGCCTGGAAGAAGGCAGCCAAAATGATTAGCATCATGTTAGATATGCAGCGATATGGTGCAGAGAGAAAATACTATGCATGCCATCACTACTGTCCACCCCATCCCTTCAAAACAATGAAAAATAAATTAAAATAAAATCTGCAGAGAGTAGGCTGTGATGTGGGAGACAAAGGCTGGAAGGCAGCCACAATAATTATACCGTGCACGGAGGACCTTCCTTTCCAGAACCGCTCCCCTAACAGTAACCAGGGCCGTCGGGGCTTGGTTCAAATTGACAGAATAGAGTACTCAAGTCCCTCGTTTCCCCCCCCAACAGGGGCACCACCAGGCAGAAAAGGCTGCCGGTCCAACCCAGGGCTCAAGTCGAGGTTACGCCCAATTATTCAGAGGGTGGACGCCACCCACCCACCCCCCCCCCCAACCCAGGTATTTTAGATGCTTTTGTGTAAAACGAGAAACCTTGACCATAATTTTCTGATTTTTACACCGACCTCAGGACTCGAACCGCGGGTGCCAGATTTGCGGGCCAGACCCTCCTCCAGTACACCATATATGACATGACACAGCTAAACGTAAAATGTCACATTTCGGGACTGCATGTTGCAGGGAAAACATTGGTATTACTTCTTGAAGTTTAAAACATGCGCACCTTTGAGTAGTTATTCTGCCTGCTCTTTCCCTGTAGGTTTGGTAAAGCGTTTCTTATCAGCGTAACTAAAAAGTAATGTAAACCCGCTCTGCTGATTCTGAGATTAGATCACTGGAGATGTTCTGATGTCAATATCTACCTGAAGTATTTGCATTTCCTATGTCTCTTCTAAGAGTTATGCTTGAGTTAAGTATACAGTGTTGAAGATTGAGTTTCATGCGAGAACGCAGTAATCCACGGTTTCTTAAACCAGTGTTCAGGATTCATAAATTACATGGCAGGGTGGGATGGTGTGCATTGCAGTCCTAATGAATAAAATGGCAGTGACATCCAGAGTTTCAATAATTTCAGGATAATGACTGAAAGGGCAATGAACGTGCTGAGGTCCATTTGGCCTTTTTTGTATTCCAGGATATCTTTCACAAATAAAAGTGGAGGTGCCCTCCGTTGTGTGTGGGATTTGGCTTTTGAAGTGAAGTAAAACTGAGCTGGGCATGTGTTGGAGATACGGACTGTAGTGGATGGGGTGCTAAAATCTGTATGCATGAAAGTTATTTGTTTAGAGGGTTGCCGGGATGGCTCAAGTCAAGGGTACTGTGAAGGCATCATGAAGCAAGACACAGACAACAGCCTTAAAGTTGAAACAAAAGATATGTATTAACTTAAATGTCAGGATGGTATACCGAAAGTCTGAGTCAAAGAGTTCAACTGAAAGGTGTGATTGTATCCAAAACCTACACTTGCCCTCACAACTAAAGCTAAACACTCTGTAGGGATATTAATAATAAAAAAATGGTGTTTCACACAAAGTTCTGAGCGTCTTCCATCACTCAGCTTATTCCTCAGCTCCCCTTACCCAAGTTCAAGAAAGCTCCACAAACTCCTCATGGCTCCCTTCCCCAAGGTCAAAGTAAGACAGTTCACACAAAAAGCATCTTGAAGCGTCTTGTCGCTCCTTGAAGCACTTGTGTATAGGCGCTTTATAAATGCCATATCCTATCCTCAACAAAGAAGCAGAGGATTCAGTCTAGGAACCCTCCCGTCCCCTGCACACTTTCAAATGTGTGGACTAAGTCCACTACTCAATTTAAAAAATGGTATCGGAAAATAATGTAGACCAGATAATTCAATTCTGTACAACAGAATAAAGATTTATAAAGTATATAGTCAATGTTCATTCACAAAAACACAAGAAAACAATATCAGGTAAGGAGGCAAACATTCTTTTGTTGCATCAACAGGTCACAATCAATTTTGAAACAGTGGTAGAATCCAATTCAAGTGGCGACGCGTTTCGAGGAAATATTCCCCTTCTTCAAAAGGCCAAAATCGAATTCTTAAAGCAAAAGGAAAAAAAAGAACATTTGTATATAATTGTAAATGATGTCTTAACATTAAAATGTCGTCCAGAAGCTGTATATTTCTGTGTCATTAGTTGAACAATCTATGTCATTTTATTAATGTATCACATAATTTAAAGACAAGGACGAAAGAAAATCCATTTAATGTGCCCTATGCCGAATGGGCATATTTAATCATTCACAAGGAAATGGTTCCAGATTATTTTTATACCGTTACATTATGTGTATCTATGCAAGGGATTCACTCTGGACCGTGATTTGACAGTCAAATGACATGGACACCCCGTGACTGGAGAAGATTAAAAGGTATAAGTGTTGGTTCTAGAGACCCGTATAGCCCACAGTAGGGACAAAAAATAGGCAAAAAATAACAGATTCTGTTTACCAATCGAAACGGTGTCTTCCAAAAACCAAAGTACCAAAAAATGGAGATGGCGATTCCTGGGAAAAGATGGGCTTCCGCGGTAAAAATGCTTCAACTTGGAGAGCAATAGATTACTGTGGTAACAGAAAACTTACAATCGATGGTGTAAAAATAGTAGACTAAAGAGCAATAAAAAGCAACTAAAACGTGTCCATAGATTATACCTACATCTATCATAATGTAAATGATGGCTGAGGATCGATCCTTAGTAACGGGAGTAATTAGAGACGAACAGCCATCGGTACAGGCAAACGTAAGGCAGCTGTATTCCCAGTGGAAGATTAGATGTGCGTAAATTGGTCTGCAGGTACCTAAAGGTAACAAAAGCGTACCTCAAGTACCTTATATATACATTTAGGTTAGACAATAACTTCTAGCAGACGATCTATAAATTACCTTGTAATTATGTCCTAAAGAAGAACTTAGTAGGTTAGACGAGCGGGGAGTCACGCTCCGAGCGCTGGGAGTCAGGGTGCTCAGACAGGTTGGCCGGCGGCTGTCAACACGCCGATTAGATTATATGCACTTTCAGGTGTGGAATAACCTAGTGAGCAAACTCACGATCTGTCTGTATATATATATCTGGATCCCTGCAAGGAGGAAACAATAGGACTGACGGGTTGAATCTGTAATCCATGTGTTGTCCCGGGGTGGGGATAATAGAATATCACTCGTTCTTACCTGCAACCAGGGAGACTGTTCTAAACAGCAACTGCTGTGAGGCAAGGCTTCTTTCCTATGCAGCTATGGAAACGGCGTGTGTTCACGGGTATCTAGAAATAGGTGTAACGGAAAAAGACGGACTTAGTGAATAACGTCGGGGTGCAGCCATCTTGGGCTCATGTAATAACATTAGAAGGCGGCAATATTGGAGTTTGAGTAGCGATCTGAACTAAACAAATAACGGGAGAGGTAGCTATTCTTAGAGGGTCCGAAAAAATATTAAGTCCATAAAAAGCAAAAGCAAATATAATAAGGAAGAACAAGTAAAAAAGGTATAGAGTGGTAGGTGCCATATTAAAGATAAATTGATATATGAGGTACTCCAAAGGATGGAGCATGTGACCCTATTTAAAAATGGGGTAAGCCCAAAATATGTCAATGCTGTCAAATCGTCGGGCCGAGGAACTACCCAATCTATATGGGGCTGATATAAATTTCTTCCAGAGAACTCAAATGGATATCTTTTACAAAATGCAGAGAATGTTCTAGATGGACTAATGTCCAGTACATCCAATTTAAGACAAAATGTTCAAGTGTACTTACACCATTTGACCATATGTGAGACGTATCATAAAATGATAGCTGATGGAACAAAAATTACAGTACAAAGCTGCTTCTTGACACAGGATTCACAATCGGATAATATAAGCATGGTTTAATCATCTCCCAAAACCCATAGGTCTAACACTGGTAGTCTAGTGTTTCCTATTTATAGGAAGCAATTTAAAGTAAAGTCTTCATTGAGGCCCCATGGTTGTAAAGAGTACATTCTGTCGATCCAATACGCCTCCATTTGAAGTATGAAGGGTTGGTAATCTCAAGTATCTGGAATTTGATTTGTGCAACTGAGTGTTTCTCAGCATTAAAGTGGTGTGCTACTGGCGAGTATTGATTATTACAACGTATGTTTGATTTATGTTCAGTTAGTCTTGATTTTATGGGTCTTTTCGTCTGACCAATGTAGACTTTCCCACATCAACATTTCAGCAAATATATCACTCCTGATGACAAACCCAAGGGTTTTGGGAGATGATTAAACCATGCCACATAGTCCACCCATCACAGATCATGCAACCAGGGCCCCTGTGTACAAAGTCATGTTCCCTTAGTTTCTCCTCTTTGGCCTCTTGGCTTTCTTTCTGTGCAGTATTTACACTCCTGTGGCTTGGGAACTAATTATTATATTAAGAGTTTTGACTGCCATGCCAGTTTCCCATCTGCCCAGAACCATGTGATTGATGTCGGTTTAATGGCTTAACCTCTTCCGCGCTCATGCACAATTTTGCTTCACATGTAATCAGATGTTCGGTCTCACATAATAATTCAATTAGGCTCAGCTGCCTGCTGCCCGAAGTATCAAATAAGGTATCCGGAATCTTGAAGTTATGCTCAGTCATCATGACAGCCTCTGATTTTTGCTTCCAGTGCCTTCAAGGATTGTAATCGTTCATTGAAATCAGGTTTGCTTTGCATGCATATGCCATGTCTGGATCCCTTTACTTGCAGGTGCTCGTCCTGCCCCCAGGATCTCCATGATCCACTCGAGGGCTTGCATGCACAACAAATTAACATGCTCTGCAAATGGACTCGCAGATTGAGTTTATGGCGAGTGTCTGAACTTCCATGTATACTATATTCTGGACAAATATTTTCTGAGGCAGGGTTCAACATAGCTAGGAGCTTTTTGTTCATTACCAAACAGAGTCTGGTGATCTTGATACCAAAAGGCTACCAGAAGCTACTTATTACTCCTCATGATATCACATAGGCATGTTTGTATGCCAGAAGTTATCAACTTGTATGTTTGGGAATGTGTAGGAAGGACACAAGTCATGACCGGGACCTCCATCCAATCTTCAAATGGTGACGGGAAAAGAAGGCCACCCGGAGGAGTTGGGAGCCATCACCGCCACAAATACACAGTAGTTACTCCAAAGTAGGCAAGCAGGTTTCTCGTCAATCAATGCAAACCTGAATGACATAACAGGCAGGATAAATGAATTAAAGTCACAGATCTACAAAGCACTCAGATTACAGAAACTAAACCTAATAATGGCTTTAAGATTTTCTTTTTGATACAGTGTGAACTAGACAAACAAAAGGTAATCAGAGAGCAACAAGGTCTGGGGGACGGCACAGAGGGCAGTGATCTGAGAGCATGGGTCCTACGATTCTCCAGTGAAACTTTTCCTGACATTGCCAAGGGTTGCATCCTGCTGAACTAGGTCCACAGGGTAGGACGACTGAGGAGAGGGCTACAGGACAAGCCCCAGGACATAATAATGCAGTTTCACTCATACACTGTGAGGGAAGGGATCCTGCAGGCCTCAAAAGAGATCAGGTCAATTATCCATGGCAACCAAAAGCTTTTTTATTCACTAGGACCTTGTGGCACTTAACATTCAGAAGAGGCAGTCGTTCCGCCCTATCACAAGAAACTGTCAGAAGAAGGAGCAGATTAAATATATGTTACGCTCACCTGGTCTCTGCGGGGGCATTTGGGCACGGTTGGAGCCCTCCCTGGACTGGACTCCTCTAGTTCAGGCTTCACCCCCAGCTGCGATAGTGTGGACTGCTCTGGTTGCTGGCAATACCCTTGGTATTGGTAAGAGGCAATGAAAATGCTGCGGTTGAATTGCAATCCCCCTCGAGTCCTTCGTTCTAGAGGGAGATGAGCATGCGTTTTCCCATATGATCTCACCTGTTGTTTTTTTAAGGATGAGCTCTCCGTCCTCCTTTCTCTCAGCAGGGGCGCCATTGCTGAACCAAGTTGCGTCACTGGTCCGGGTGCGTGGTGGCCCAGGCCGGCTGTGACCAATCCACCTTGAAGGTATGTTTTTGTAGCAGTGATTATTGTCGTTTCCTTTTTTATTGACTTTTCCCCAATGATTATTGTTCGTCATGTTGCAATGTACTTTATCTCCCCTATAGATGTGAAGATGGCCGCGCGGAGTCGCAGTGATGGAAGCGAGTTCAAACGGTGCCACAGGGGATTTTGGGAGACCCCACTAGAAGGTAAGTTGGGTTTCCGGATGGTGAGCAAGGTTTGCGTATTGCGCAGCAAAGCGTTAAAAATGTATGCAGTTGCTAACCTTGTGCATTCTGTCTCCCTTGCAGGTTCGGCCTGACGGCGCTTAATGGTGAGCGGTTATCCGAGGACCTGTCGGCTGCCAGGTGGATGGATCCGCGAGGATGATGAGTCGGAAGGTGTTTCCCATGCTGTTGGGCGTTCGGAACAGGTAAGGATGCAAGGCGCTGCAGGCATTGGATTTGCAGAGACAGTTAAGATGCACGTGGAAGCTGCAGAGTTGGAATCAGGTAAGCGGCGCTACGAGGGATGGCGTGGCTGAACTCAGGTAAAATGTGCACTGTAGCTGCAGAGTGGAGATCAGGTTAGCTGCGCTTCGAGCAATGGTGTAGCTGAGTCAGGTAAGTGCGCACTGAAGATGGAGTTCCAGAGACTGAAGAGAAGCGTGTAGAGCTGAAAACAGGTAAGAAGCTGGAGATGGCGGTAAGCATTACGCTCTCCCCTATAGATGTGAAAATGGCCATGCAGAGTCGCTGTGATGGAAGCGAGTTCAAACGGTGCCAGAGGGGATTTTGGGAGACCCCACTAGAAGGTAAGTTGGGTTTCGGATGGTGCGCAAGGTTTGCATATTGCGCGGCCAAGCGTTAAAAATGTATGCAGTTGCTAACCTTGTGCGTTCTGTTTCCCTTGCAGGTTCGGCCTTACGGCGCTTAATGGTGAGCGGTTATCCGAGGACCTTGCGGCTGCCAGGTGGATGGATCCGTGAGGATGATGAGTCGGAAGGTGTTTCCCGTGCTGTTGGGTGTTCAGAACAGGTAAGGATGCAAGGCGCTGCAGGCATTGGATTTGCAGAGACAGTTAAGATGCACGTGGAAGCTGCAGAGTTGGAATCAGGTAAGCGGCGCTACGAGCGATGGCGTGGCTGAACTCAGGTAAAATGCGCACTGTAGCTGCAGAGTGGAGATCAGGTTAGCTGCGCTTCAAGCAATGGTGTATCTGAGTCAGGTAAGTGCGCACTGAAGATGGAGTTCCAGAGACTGAAGAGAAGCGTGCAGAGCTGAAAACAGGTAAGAAGCTGTAGATGGCGGTAAGCATTACGCTGCACACAGCAGACTAACACGAAGCGCCAGCATGCAGCTGGCTTATATAGCTTGGCCCCAGCCACTCCCCTTAAGCCACGCCTTATGTCCCCACCTTACCACTCCCTCAGACTTCTGCATGTGCTTCCAATGCTTTTGTATGGCAACACCCGGCCTGGACGCGGAGCACACTTTCAAATGAGCCTGGTGCCAAAGGTGCCAGGACTGGGTCCATTTGGACTCTGTAGGGCATAAAGGTAATGGCCCTTGACCAGTGGCCATGACAATATAGGTGGGCATTCCCATTCATACTGTTGTTCTCATGGAAATACAAAAAATGTAGATGTACCACTCTGGAGGACACTGGCAAGATGCAGGGCATTCCGTCGATCACCGAGCATGAAGGAATGGCAGGTAGAAGCTGGAGGAAAATTCCAGGAGGCGGCCAGGGAAAAGGAGTTGGGTGTCGCATCTGGAGTCCCTTGAAATAGGACTGCTGTGAAGGCACAGCTAAGCGCATGCTTCAAACTATTCTGCTTGCTATAGAATACTTCTACTCAAGAGTTGAGTGTTTGGGCGTGGATGGGCCTAGAGAATTGTTGGGTAGGTACAGGCGTGGAAATGATGGTTGTCGACGTACTCCAGTTGGTGAGACAGATGATGTGGGCTAGCCCGACACACCCTGGGTGGGTTAGTTGTGAGCAGGGCACATGGTTCAGTTATTAATATGCGTTACATGTATTTTTCAGGTCCAGATCTATATATGCAAATTTTGCTTTGAGCAAGGAATGCAGTGGGGGAGTAGTGGGAGTCTTGGGGTGGGACAATGGTGCCCATGTACAGGGGGAGACTAATGGGTTAGCTTTCTCCTCTATGCAAATCTATGAAAGTCCCATCAAAGCAGGGTCTCCCCTGCTCATCCAGAACTATCAAGGACCACATCCACACCCTTGCTCCAGCTTTGCCCGATTTCTGCAATCACTCCTTTGCCACTGGAACTTTCCCCTCCCCCTTAAATGTGCACACCCTTCTAAAGCAGCCCTCGGCCGTTCCTTCCTCTCCGCCTAACTGTTGTCCGATCTCAATCACTACTTTCCTGGGCAAACTCTTGGAAAAGCTGGCCATCTCTCAGCTTAATCTATGTACCGAATCTGTTGGTTGCCTCTGTGACCACCAGTCTGGCTTCAGAGCTGCCAGAAGCACGGACCTGCTCTCCTGAACACATGTGAAGACTTGCTCTCCAATCTTAACTCTAATCTCCCTTCTGTCCTCATTCTCCTTGATCTATCCTCTGCTTTTCACACTGTCAACCATGCATCCTGCTCAATCGTCTCCGGGACAACCTTAGCATTGCTGGTCAGGCCCTGGCCTGGTTGACCTCCTTGCTCACCGACCGGCCCTCTCAAGTCCAACGGCGGGGGGTCTTTTCTCTCTCTCTACTTGTGGTGTTCCTCTCTCCCTGTCTCTTCAACCACTACCTGGCACCTCTTGCCCACCACTGCTACTTTCTGCTTCAATTTTCATTGTTATGCGCATTGATATCTCTACCTCTGCCCCTCTCTGCCTCTGGCTCTGGCTCTCCCTCTGGCTCTCCCTCTCCCTCTCATCCTCTCCTTCCACCTATGGGCCCTCTTCCTGTGAGGCTAAGAACCTTGGTGTCATCTTCGACACCATCCTCTCCTTCTCCCCTCACATCTCTAACGAGAGACTTGAACTTGGCCTCACGTCTCCCTGGGAGATTTCTGCACCGCTCCCTGGGAAATAATACCCCTAATTGCCTCATCCTTCCTTATTCTTGCTGTCAGGGGCTCCACTGCCCAGGCAAACAATGGTGGCGATAGGCGGCGGCCTTGTCTAGTCCCCCTAGAGAGGTGAACACTCAGACAAAAAGCCACCCATGGATACCTTTGCCAAAGACGCAGAGTGAAGTGCAAACAATCCATCTCCCTCCAAATTGAACCTATTCAAGACATCCTGGGGAAAGGGCCAATTGACCCGATCAACCGCTTTTTCTGCGTCGAGGCCCAAAAGCATGGCTTGGGTATTAGTCTTGCGGGCGATGTCAATCAACCCCAAGATCCTTCGAACGTTATCCACTCCCTGCCTACCCGTTACGAACCCTTCTTGGTCTCGCCCGATTAGCATTGGAAGCACCCTGTCTAATCTATCTGCCATTATTTTTGCGTACATCTTAGTCTGTGTTGAACACAGCTATGGGCCGATATGTGGCACATACGGTTGGGTGCATATAGTTGGGCAGCCTTGTTGCCTTTTGCAAAACCGCTGTTTTAGCTTCGGCCATCGTGCGAGGTTCCCTGGGCTACCATCTTATTAAACAGGCTCTGGAGTGGGTACACCAGGCTGCATGCAAATTGCCTATAGAAGGGAGCCGACAGACCATTCAGTCCTGGCACCTTACGGCACTTCAAGGAGGAAATTACTTTAATGGTCTCTTCCTTGGTCATTTCTGCATTGAAGGTAAGCTGCTCTATTGTGAGCCACAGGATGGGGCAAGCATTGAGAAACTCATGGATGCCAGCAGAGTCGGGATGTTTAGTTCTGTATAGCTCCTTATAATATTGATCAAATTCTACTAGGATATCTCTTTCCGAATGGGCTGACATATCGCGATGCCTACGTATCTCAGCTATTTGGGCTGCCTAACCCTCTTTTTTTTTCAAAGCAAGAATTTCCCCAGCCTTGTTGCCACTCTCAAAGTATTTTTGTTTCACCTTGATAAGGATGAATTCGGCCCTTGATGTTTCAATAGCATTAAGTTGCCTCCGCCTTGTGGGATCTGGACTCCCTATATTTCCCCTTCCTCTCCTTTCCGGAACGTGAGGACCTGCTCCCTTCTTAATTTATTGCCTGCTGCTGCCTTGGAAATGAATACACCCCGCCCGTATGCTTTGAAGGCGTCCCCTCTCGTAGTTACCAAGACCGTACCCAGGGGGTTATTTATGACAAAGTTTTCTATTCCGTCCTCAATCTCTATGCATATTACTGCATCCCGCAATAGGGATGGGTTGAGGTTACAATGCTAGGGTCTAGGCTCTTGTGGATGCAGTTGTACCAGCCTTGTTACCAGGGCATGGTCAGAGAAATCAATGTTTCCAATTTCAGCCATCCCAAGAACAGGATCAATCCCTTATCAATCCAAAAGTAGTTAATTCTGGAGTACATGTGGTGCAAGTGTGAGAAGAATGTGTAGTCCCTAGTGGCAGGGTGGGTGTGTCTCCGGGCTTCTACAGAAAGCTCCTTTAGACATGTCTGTTATTTTCCATGGGGAGGTTGAAATCACCCACCAAAACTACATGCCCTGAGAAAAACAAAGCAGTTCCCCAAGTGTGGCGCATAGGAATATGCTCTGACCCGGGTTCGGTCCATAGACGGAGACTAGGGTAGCCCGTGCTCTACCCAAGCACCCTGTTAGGAATATATGCCTCCCTACCTGGTCTATTCTAATACAATCCATTCTGAATTGGACATTCCCACTAATCAGGATTGCCACTTACCTCTTCTTTTGACTGTAGGTTAAGAAAAACTGGTGTGGGATGAGACCAGCTCTGAGCCTCTTGGTGTCGCATCTCAGCAGATGGGTCTCCTGCAAGAAAGTCACATCGACCATCCCATCCTTCAGTTTCTAAATAAGCTGTGTTCTTTTCTTTGGAAGTTGAGGCCCCTTACATTATGTAAAACACTGTACCATAATCCTGCATGATATGATATGGCATTTATAACACACCAGTACACAAGGGGGGAGTTCAGTTAATTTGCAAGGTGGTTCTGCTCAAGTCAGAGAGGTAGGCCCCAGCCGAGGAGGTAGATCTGCCCCCATCTCTCTGCTTGGAGAAGTGTCTGACCCTCAGAGAGTTGGAGGTGGATGAGCGTAGAGCTCCAGCAGGAAGATGTTTTGGAAGAGAAAGTTGGAGGTAGTGCTGTCCCAGGCCCTAGAAAGCCTTGTGGACAATGCAGATGGTCTTGGACTTGATCTTTGCAGCCACAGGGAGCCAGTGAAGAGATTTCAGAGCTGGATAGAACTGCCCTGTTCACTGATATTTTGACACTCACGGAGGCAGAAACCTCAATCCCCCCACTTATGCAACTCTTGGAGGAGTATCTGGAGGGCTCAGGATTTAAGGTGAATTGAGAGAAAAGTGAAGACCTAAATATTACCGTGAGTTCTTCTGCATTAGAGTGTATAAAACTGTTGTCCCCTTTCGCTGGGCTGGGAAATCACTGTAGAATCTAGGCATTCAGTTGACTGGGCACACCTATGGTTTGTATCAGGCCAATTATCCTGATTGGCTCCTGGAAAATACAGGAGATACCACCGTTTGGGAGAATTGCGTCAATTAAGAGGAACATTCTCCGTAGACTGCTGTATAATTTCCAGGCTCCTCGTGCAAGTTCCCCAAAAGACAAGCAGCAAACCATTATGTCCTTCATCTGGCGAAACTGTAGACCCAGGGTTGCAGAGGCAACCCTTTTTAGAAGTAGGGACAGTGGTGGGTTGGCACTCCCCTGTGTTAAGAAATACTGCCAGGTGTACAAGAAAGAGATTCCATTACTGGTAGCTGAGGCATTGGACTTTACAGGCGCCCAATAAACAGGTGGTGCTCCGGCCACTCATTAAGTGTGAGACAGTGATATTTAGCCCCAATGCTCCTGATCTGGTATCTCGTCTGTATGCATGCCAGAGTGTCAGACAAAGGGAGGGCCTACCCTCCTTCGTGCAGGGTTAGCATAAAGAATTGGGCACAAATCTGGCAGTGGAGACCTGGCGTGAGGCTATGAGGACGACGCGGAAAGCCACCACAAGCATACAGTTATAAATTCATTTCAAGGGGTTACTTGATGCCCAACAGAATGAAGCATGTTGTGTCGAACAAGGGAGATGGGCTATGTTGGCATGGTTGTGGGGGAGCGGGTACATACATTCACATCTGGTCGCACTGCTCCAGGCACTGCTTCAAGCTTGTTACTGGAAGGAGGTCGTAAGCTTGTTAAATTTAAAGGCTGGCTTGTCGATTCCAATAGAACCAATGGACTGCCTTTGGGCACATTTAAAGGAAATAGGGCTCACATACCGCACACAAGGGTAACCATAGTGCGACTCACGCTTTTCCAATAGGTTTCCCACGAGTGTAGACTGGTGGTCACATATGTGGTCCTTACTTAACAATGAGAAGGTCTCCTATTCATTACAGGATAATTGTGCTATTTTCTATGCATAATGGGGGTGCGTCTTGGACCATGTCAGAGAAACACTTTACCTGCCCAGTGAGGTTAAGGACAATGGGTCTACTTGATGGTCTTAGAGACATTGTGGTGCAGACCGTCATTGGACTCCTTTGAGTTTTGTTACCCTTCTCCCCAATCAGCCACAAAAGAGATAGACCGATTCGATGTGATATTGCTGATTGTGCATGAAAGATATACGTGGGTGCCCTAGCCGCTGCTGTTGATAATGCACGACTATTCTGGATTTGTATCCTCTGTTTAGGTTCTGTTCATTTCTTTTTATCTTTTGTTGGTAATGGGTTTATATGTTCAAAGTGAATTTGCTTATGCAGCTGAAAAGTGTGCATTGGTATACTAGCTACTTTGTTACAAAGAAAACTCAATCCAAAAATTTTAATAAAAATAGATCATTTTTAAACGACTGGAAAATACAGAAATCAGCCATTCTGTGTTTAAAACCTAATTAACAACTTTTTTCCAAAACCATGCTTTTGGTAATTTTCAAAATCTTTAGTTAGATGTTATTCTTAAATGACTATGCAGTGCATTCCATCATCTAGCTGCTGCCCCAGAGAATGACTGATTCAGAGTGCTCGACCGCTGAAACTTAGGCACTTCTAGCTGTAAAGATTCACGAATACTGAGATCTCCCAGCCCTCCAGAAATATTCATTTTTCTGATAAACATAAAGGGGTCTTGGAGTAAAGTGCTATATGCATAATACAAAGAAATTAAAACTCAATCCTGTGTTTATTATGTCGGCCAATGTAATGTTTGAAAATGGGTGATCTATGATCATATTTTCTTGCCGCCACAGTTAGCCATGCCGCTGCATTAAAGATTGCTTTTTGAGAGGTTAATGAAGTTCTAGGAACATCCATTAGCAATGAGTTCCTGAAATCTATACAGAACATAACCAGAGATTGCACAAGGGGAAATGCAAATCACAGACCTTAGTTTAAATAAATGAAATTTAGCAGCCTTAACCATAGCATTTATAGAGATAATTTAGAATCTGATATAAAACCTAAAGATGTTTGCCAAATTTGTTAACTCAATAGCCTGAGCTCCTAAAACCCTCAAATTCTAAAAACAATACAAAATGTGATGTTTCAGTAATTTATGGGAAAAAATTAAACACTCTGTTTTTGAAGGTTGATGCATCAGAAAGTGCACAGCCGTCCAATCAACAATCTCCTTTATGCAGTCTCTCAATTGTATAACTGCCGACTGAGGACATTTTTATTTATTCTGTGCAACGTCCTCATACTGATGCATATACAAAGGTTTGTTTGCAATTTTCTCCAGTGGTTCCATAAACATGTTGAACAGATTTGGTGACATAGTCGACCCACAAGGTACACCATAAGGTACCAGACGAGTGCCAGAACGTTGTTCACCAATACCAACTGTTTGAAGACAATTGGTAAGGCGGGACCAAAACCAGTCCAATATCTTCCCACTGATCCCCATTCGGTACTAAAGGATGCTAGTAGTATTGCATCATCAAATTGAGAAATTCTGTGGATAAATCTAGGAGTACAAGCACGCATTCGCCGCCATCATCTTCAATACATCATCTATTATATGCAGTCTTATCATTTCTACAGCCTACTCTAAATCCAGATTGGAAAGTCACCAGAAGGTTATGCTTTCTTTTATATACAATCAGTCAATTGTAAGACAACAACTTTCTCTAGGAATTTTCCCATTAAAGGGAGTCAACGGATTGGATGATAGTTCGATAACGGATTCATGTCTAAATTTTGTTTTTTCTGCATGCCCTGTTTTTAAACAAATCAAGGAAGCACCCCTGCACTAATGATGAATAAAAGTCCATAATGAAAAGGCGCAAAGATTGAAAAACACTCCTTTGTTTTAGAAGCTAGGCAGGGATCTTGTGCAAAATAAGTTTGTTTTGTGCATGTTATAACCAAACATAGTGAAGGGCAATCTGGTAAAACAAATTCCTCTGTGTGTTCTACCGTATCTCTATATGGCACAGTCACAGGATTTCATCATGTACAAATAAAATGTTCTGAGCAAACCCTAGGATTGTCCAGGCAGAGGATGACCTTGTGGGTACTTGTTCTGAGCTTTTCAGGTGTGCAAAATACCTCAAAGCGGTACATACTAAACGTGAGGACCTAGAATTACCCTCCAGATGAAACACCATCAGAATCGTATGGGGGCCTGCGAGTGAGTGGGCAAAAGAGTTCAGGGTGGTCCAGCCTTATCCCCATACTTCACCGTGGAGAAGGCGCACAGGGCTCTGACTTTCAAAGAGATGCACGGATGGGGTCTGAATGGGGATCAGTTGCAACTGCTGTGATGGGGATCCGATTCTGTGATACGCCAGAGAAAAAGGTGAACTTACATACGAAAACAGCACAGTGTTCTTATACTCTGATTTTTCCAGTACAAAAGGAACGCTGATTGTTCTCTGGCGTTAAACTGCTTGGTGACAGACACATTAAGTACACAATGCTGTTTCAGGCCAAACTACACTTTCAGTTGAAGGACAGAGTATACTTTTTCACGGTGCTAGATGCTGCTGTCCAGAAAGCAATATACTGATACCGACAGTATAAATGGTGCTGGTAGTTCCTATAGTCAAATTAGTATGCTGTATTTACATGAGGTTGATCTAAGCTCTTTTGACTTTTATATATGTCTGCCCCCCCACCCCCTAGGAAGCTGTGTTAAATAGGTATAAGATGATATATCCAAGTTAGATAAGTGATTGCTATGAAAAGCGCCAACGACTTCCCCCAGAAAGCAAAACTGAATAGGTATTAGTTGCATATTCTTTAGGATGTTGAGGCGGTACACCACATTAGTTAGGGTTGTGGTGGGAGGGGGGGTTGTTGTTGGGGAATAATTATTATTTAAACAACACTCGACAACGATACATATGTTGAAACACATGGCAAGCACAGTAGATATGAGATGCATAGAAAGCAGAAAACTCACAATTCACAGCATAGATGCAAATGGAAAGAGGAATAGGGATTAGATATATAAGGTGGAATGTAGGGGCCTCAACAACCATGTTAAGGCACGTAAAATACTGCCATACACTGAACGACATAATTTATAAATCTTGTTGCTCCAAGAGACCCATGCGATGAGTGATGTACGTGAGTTGTTTGCTAGGCAATCAGGTCCATATAGATACTACACCTCTTACTCAATACTTTCAAGGGGAGGTCTTTACAGGCATTCACAAATCAGTGTACTTGAGTGTATAGACACCATTAGCGCCGTTCCAGACAGATATGTGATGGTGCCATATGCGGACAGGAAATATTAACTAATATATTTATTTATTCACATTTATAAAGTGCACAAACAGCCCTTAGGCATTGTGGCGCTGTTGCAGAAGGCTTAACTTAGTTACATAAGTGCTTATAGAAACATACATGGTGCCTAACCCTCGAATGCAGGGTGTCGGCAGCATACAAGTGCAGAAAGCCAATTCAGTGGGCATAAACATGGACCCTAACCCCATGTTGCAAGGCGGCAGCACACATAGATACAAGAGCCAAATTCAGTGGGCATACACATGGAGCCTAACCACATGTTGCAGAGCGGCAGCACACAGTCGCAAGAGTCAAATTCAGTGGGCATTCACATGGAGCCTAACCCCATGTTGCAGTGCGGCAGCACACACAGATGCAAGAGTCAAATTCAGTGGGCAACGGAGTCTAACCCCATGTTGCAGGGCGGCAGCACACACAGATACAAGAGTCAAATTCAGTGGGCATATACATGGAGCCTAACCCCATGTTGCAGGGCAGCAGCATACACAGATGCAAGAGTCAAATTCAGTGGGCATAGCCACAGAGCCTAACCCCATGTTGCAGGGCGGCAGCACACACAGATGCAAGAGTCAAATTCAATGGGCATACACATGGAGCCTAACCCCATGTTGCAGTGCAGCAGCACACACAGATGCAAGAGTCAAATTCAGTGAGCATAAGCATGCAGCCTAACCCCATGTTGCAGGGCGGCAGCACAAACAGATGCACGAGTCAAATTCAGTGGGCATACACATGGAGCCTAACCCCATGTTTCAGGGCGGCAGCACACACAGATGAAAGTCAGAATCAGCGGGCAAAAGTCAGTATTGTATCGCAGTACTCGCCCTGGATTGGCCTGGTAGTGGACAGGGAGTAAACAGGGGCCTTTGTTGCAGGCCTTCGTGGTCAGGTGCCGGCTCCCGCCTCCCGGCTGCACCGATTGGCCTATCTATGCCAGGCAACCAATGAAAGAGGGACCCGGGGCCAGGCCACAGAGAAGGCACACAATGCAAGCCAGCCCAGCCATCTTGGACTGGCCGAAATGCACGAGGAAGTCAGTGCATATGTAGCAGAAGAGGTGAAAAAACCCTGGAAATCTGATTTAATCCTTGAAGCGAGATCGCACTTGTGCAATCATCGTGCCTCCCACACGACATGCCGATGATTTTTGCAAGAAAATGCTCAGAAATGCGCATAAGACGCCATGGGTCCCACAATAGCCAGGCTTACCTTGGCTGTGAGTGCAAGGGGCCAGAGAGGCTTGTAGGCAGGACATCGGTTGCAGAAGCAGCAGGACAGGATCAGGAATGAAGGCCAGAATTTCATCTGGACACTTTGTCACTGTGTGATAAATATCCAGATGCTCAAGTAAATCGCTTGACAAAGATGGATTTGATATTTGGAGACGTTTACATCACAACTCAAGAGAAAATACATACTATTCAACAGTACATGATGCATAAAGCAGAATTGACTATCGGCTTAAATCTTGGTTACTGAACCTGCAGGTGATTGGCTGCGATATATATTACCACACACATTTTCTGACCATTCCACTATTATGCTCACATTAAGGCAACAGCTAACACATTTTTGTGGAGATGCAAGTCCTCCGCACTGCCAGTATTCGAAATGACCATCCTGAATAATATACAAAAATACTTTGAAAAGAATGCTGGATCACTTCAATCAATGAGCACACCGTGGAAGGCATTCAAGGCTTACATAAGAGGCATAGTAATGTCTACAGAATGTGTGGCGCTCCGAAATATATACACAGGAAAAGCTGAACGGTCTACAGATAAGGCTTAGAGGTACAATACAAGGACAGGAGTGCACAAACACTGTTGATATTAAAAATGAACTGAACAACTTTTGCACACTATCGGACAAAGAAACTATGTATTTCTCAATTCCGATAATGACAAGAAGCTATGGAGAGGCTGATAGGCCAGGCAGAGCATTGGCTAAACCAATTAGCGGCACAGCAATAATTGCAGGAACACATCCATTCAAAAATAATGAGGGCAAAATGTGTGAAAAAAAACATACTTGAAGCGTTCCTCCGATACTATAAGAGACTATACGCAGCAAAGGAAACTAACTTAAGCGCTAAGAACAAACCACTCCTATACACACTACAATTATCGGTGCATTCTGCAAAGAAGCACACAATCAGATGGATATGCCGATGCTGCTTGAGGAAGTACTGACAGCAAATGACCTTCCTCCCAATAATAAGGCCCTGGGGTCAGATGGCCTCACAGTCAAATTCAACAAGAAATACAAACCAACTTTAGTCCCATACTTGCTAGAGATCCCAAAGGCCATGCAAGAAGCGGTCATTGGAATGCTGTTAAAAATCAAATAATCCCCCTGAAGATCATGGATGTATCAACCTCTTTCTCTACTCAATGTAGATATGAACATATTTGCCCGGGGGGGCGTGGTTAACGAGCCATGGACTAGGACGTGCTTTCGTGCTGAGCTCCTGACGATCCGACTTCATCCGAGCAATTATGCTTTGAAAAACGATGCACACGCCTGGAAACTGAGAGGATGGGTGTTGGAACATATGTACTGTGAGAATCCTGTGCAACAACTCATTCGTGCTGACGGATTGGAAGATTTATAGACTTTGTGCTAAGAGGCCGCATGGATATATTGTTCCCAAGATGGCGGACAACAAAGGGAGTGTTGTCACAGCCTAGATGCTTAAGGAACTCCTTTGCACTGAACGAAGAGTGAAGAGGACAGCTACCAGAGGCAATGTAATGCGCTCCTGCTTTCTACTGGAAGAAAACAAGGCAGCACTCCCGGGCCCGAACGAAGATATCAGCTGGAGATTGCCACAATTGTAACAACCGAGCTCGATGTGCTAGCGCGGCTCTTAGCCACGCACAAAGCCAGCTGAACCCTTCTGCATCGCAGGGAGGGGGCGGACGTCGGCTACCAGCAGCCGGCACCGAGTGTGGCTCCAAGCTGCTGGATGGATGAGGCGGCGCTCCCGGACACTAACAGAATTCATGATAAATGGCTACAGTAGCAGCGAAGGAACGCTGCATGTAGGCGCGGCTCCCTGCCGTTTACACAAACATCAGCTGAATACTGTAGACAGGCGCGGCTCCCTGCCGCCGATAAAGACAGCCAAGCTTGACATTCGTTAGGATCTGCGGCAGGCAGAGTGGGAAGAGGCGGAGAGAGGTGGAAGACACCGACATGGAGCTGCAGGGGTTTGTAGGCAGCAAGCCCTGCACGCTGAGGATGGAAGAGGCTCATTAATACACGGCACATGCACCAGTGACCCGGTGCTGGGTCAAACAAAGCAGGAGGCCAGATTGAGTTCCCCTGAATGAAGGAAATGTACTGTGGGTGCGGAATGGCGCGCTGCCTGAATTGAGTGGCAGCTGAAGTCAGTGCCACTTAAGTGCTTATTACAACCACAAAAGGACACCCAACCCGGGTTGCACCATATGCCTAGGCAACCTGACCATAGGGGGAGGTGTCAGTGGACACGTGCGCCAACAAGAAGTATGTGGGGAAAGTAATACATGGGAGGCTACAACCCACCTGAATAACAATTTCACGTGCCATAGTAATTGTAAGTTGGAAGAGAGAGACCACATTGACTGAAAGAACTGGAGGTGCCACAACAATGGCACTGAGCCAGAGCCAGACACGTGTGAAGGGTGGCGCTATGTCGGTGAAAGGACTGAGAGCCAAGACCAAACAACCCACAATGGAGGTCTTTGCGAAAGCGCAGAAGACCCCTACAACATCGGTGCAGAGCACGGTCGCGACTCCTGCGGAAGAAGCCCCAGAAGGAGACAAGTATCAGATCCTGGAGGCTATAACGGAGTTGAGCACTAAATGGGGCTCAGCAATGGCGGACCTACGAACAGCCCTAGAGAACAAAATTGATGTGGTAGGAACTGAATTTACCCTGCTACGACAAGATGTTAGGGCGCTGGCGGAGAGAACAAGTGGTCTGGAAAGCGCAGTGAAGACCAATACGGATGTCTGCACGAATAATGCAAAGAAGTTCATGTGCTGAAACAGCAGGTTGCCAATCTTGAAAATCGGGTGGAAGAAGCAGAAGGAAGGGCAAGAAGAAATAACATACGGGTGGTCGGCCTGCCGGAGGGTGAGGAGGGCCAGGACCCCACAAACTACATGCAGAACATGATCCTCCAGGAGATAGGAGCAGACAAGCTTTTGCAGGGGTTCACGGTGGAGCGGGCGCATCGCGCCTTAATGAGGAAACCACGGCCTGGAGCTCCGCCGAGACCTATCATCGCGGGGATCTTGAACTATAGGGACAGAGAGAAGATCCTGGAATATTTTCGTAAAGGCGGAACAATAGAGAGCGCATCCACCAACATCACGGCATACCCGGACTACACTATGCTGGTGCAGAGGCAGAGATATAGCTACATGGCCATCAAAAGGAGGCTGCGGGCAGCAGGCATCAAGTACATGCTTCTGTATCCGGCGAGGCTGAAAGTGTTACATAAGAGCAGAGCGCTTTTCTTTGATACTCCGGAGGAGGTGGGGACATGGCTGGACCTGCAGGGTTGCCCGGAACAAGAAGCGGACCGCGACCGGCAGGAGCAGGCCAACTGAAGAATTTGTGCCACGGACATTGAGGGGGTAAGTGGGAGGGTGACCCTGGCATACTGGGAAAGTGAGACCGGTTGAACAAGGAGTAGTTTTCGGGCCTTGTGCTCGGCATGGACTGGAATATAGTGGGTAAAATGCAAGTGGGAGCTGCATAGCATTAACATAAAGCGTAATAAATTTGGAAATAGGAGCAACAGGATGGAAGCAACCCACCCCGAAATACTAGTAGTTAAGTGGCCATAAGGGGGCGACTTCAACCTACTGAGCCCGGAGTATAGGCTTGTGCCAGAAAGGGCTAGATGTGGGGGTGCCTGAGATCCAGGAATGGAGCTGGGCAACAGTTGGGGAGGGTGTTGTTGGGGAAGGGTCGGGAGGGGAAGGGGAGGAAGGCGGGGAGTTTGGGGTGTACATAGTTACGGGGAGTTTAAGTTCAAACATGAGCCTATATGGAAGAGACAGTGGGTTGTATCTGTATTGCGTGGGCAGGAGGGATCTGATGGAGGTAAGCGAGGAGAGCAGTAACGAGCTATGGGAGATCTTAAGATAATAACGTGGAATGTCAGGGGACTTAAAGCTATTTGAAGAGGAATAAGGTCATGTTGTATCTGAGACGGCAAAAGATAGATATTGCACTGTTGCAGGAGACGCATCTGACATGGGAGCTGGTGGGGAAAAAATTGAAAGGGACTGTGGTGGGTTCGTCATACTGTACCTAAGATAGAGGAGTGCTTGTCTGGGTGGCGCCGCATGTCCCGTTCCAGCTACTGCAGGAAGTGGTGGAGACGGACAGGAGGATGGTCATATTGAGGGGGCTGGTGGAGAATAGAGAGGTATGCATTGTAAATACATATGTCCCGAATCAAAACACGGCGGCATACTTCAGAACTCTGTGCACCAAACTTAGTATGTGTGTGGGTAGTGCAGTGATCTGGGGCAGAGATTTCAATTGTGTAATGAACCCCAAGGTAGACAGATCTGATGGCAGGATTGATAGGCCCACCCAAGCGGGTAAAGCATTGCAGACGCTGCTAGATGGTTTTGGCTTGGCAGATGTGTGGAGAACAAAACATCCTAAAGAGAAGCAATATTCAGCCCCGCAGCAGCTGCATACAAGACTTGATTATGTCTTTGCCACGCCGGATGTAATGACAGAGATTATTCATATAGAATATAAGACAAGGGTCCTCTCGGATCACTCGCCCCTGGTCCTCGGGTGGCAATATTGCCCCCCGAGGGCACGGATTCCGACATTGGCGCCTCCAAGCAGAGGCGCTCAAAGATCCAGTCTTTAGAGAGGATATAAGAGATGAGATGAGTAACTATTTCGAGGTGAATACTGGTAGTGGTGATTCGGCGGGTACACTGTGGGAAGCCTTTAAGGTGTTGATGCGGGGGGTTGCCATAGCTAAATCAAAGGGCCTGCAGGGTGGGGTCCTGGCTGACCTACAAAGAGCAGAAGATGAACTAGAAAGAGTATTGAAAAGTGGAAGTGTGGATGCAGAGCTAGTACTCAAACTCCAGCAGCAGTGTGCAGAACACTGGGAAAGGCTCTGCAACCTTAATTATAAAAAGTATATAGAGAGACAGCATGCGGGAGGGGATAAAACGGGCTGGCTCTTAGCGTGGCTATACAAGAGCGAAACCCCTAGGCCCCCGATTAGACCAATAACCAGAGAATATGGTGAGGTAGCAGACACCCAAGAAGGAGTTAACAAGGAGTTTGCAGATTATTACAGGGTGCTATACGGAGACAAGGAGGGAGGCAGCCAAGAGGAGAACACTGAAATACTAAGATATAGGACTGCCCAAGATAAGTGAAGAGGAAAGAGAAGAGCTTGATGCACCAATTACCTTGGAGGAGTTAGAAGAAGTGGTGAGGCAGTTGCCTACCAGTAAGACCCCAGGAGCAGATGGGTTCCCTAGTGAATTTTATAAAGTATATAGAGAGGAAGTGCTCCCCCCCAATGCTAGAAATGCTTAATGAAGCGTTTCAGGTGGGACGGTTGCCAGAGTCGCTCAGAGAAGCGATCATAATACCGCTCCCCAAGCCCAACAAACCAGGGCATAGCTGTGGCTCCTACAGACCTTTGTCGATGCTGAACCAGGACAGCAAGATATTGATGGCTGTCCTGGCAAACAGATTGCGAAGGGTAATTAGCAAATGAATACATCCAGACCAAACAGGCTATGTCCCGAATAGAAATATAACTCACAACCACAGGCGACTCCACGGGGTGGTTGAATGGGGTGGTAGGAATGAAGGCGAAATGGCGATTGTGTCTTTAGACGCAATAAAAGCTTTCGACTCTGTTAAGTGGCCATGGCTGTTGGCGGCCCTGAGTGGGTACGGAGTGGGGCCTGGTTATATCAGATGGGCGAAGATGCTATACAGTGAGCCGCTAGCCAGAGTTCGAACAGGATCAGTGATATCTGAGAGATGGCAACTTATTAGAGGCACCAGGCAGGGGTGCCCCTGGTCCCCGATGCTTTACATTCTAGCCCTGGAGCCCCTGGCAATATACCTCAGGCAACAATATGATACGATAGGTATTGAGGTAGGGGGGGGACGACACCTAATATCCTTATATGCGGACGATTTGTTATTATACTTGAAACACCCGGAAGAAAATCTCCAATATATCCTGGAAGTTATGGAGAGGTATGCGGGGCTGTCCGGCATAGCGGTGAATCCTCAAAAATCTAGCATATTCCCGCTAGGTAGCTATAAGGGAACCCCTGTGGAAAGGTTACCGGTGCTACAAATACCATGGGCGGTTAGTTCTTTCCGTTACCTTGGAATAGATGTGTACCACACGGCAGAAGATGAACATAGGTACAACACTGAGATAGCCATTGAGAAAATCGGGAAATGCATGAAGTTTTGGGAGAAGTTGCCCCTAGCAATGATGGGACGAGGGGCAATGCTTAAAATGGTGGTCCTACCTAGGCTTCTACATTATTTTAGTAATATTCCATATATGATACCCAAGACGTTTTTTGCTAAACTGGACAGTATGTGTAGGGACTTCCTGTGGCATGGTACCCGGAACAGAGTGGCGCTATGGAAGTTGCAGAACCTCTATGAAAAAGGGGGCATCAAGCTGCCAAATTTTGAGGTTTATTATATAGCGAGTCAACTACAATATGTGGCCAAGGGGCTCTCCGATGAAGCGACCCCTGAACTTAGGTTGTTTGGGCAGGACTGTACCCAGTTTTACTTGAGGGAAATGATCTGGTTGCCCGATCAGAAATGAAGGATCGCCCTGGGATGATGATGCTTGGGTGGAAAATGTGGCACCGAGCATGCCGGATGATGGAGGGCCCATTCCCATGCACCCCACAGGTACCGTTGGTTGCTTTGGCAGGGGGAGATAAGCAGCTGAGGGCGATTATCAGGACCTACTGGAAATCGGTGGGGCTGGTAACGTTAGGAGACATTTGGCAAGAGGGGACCATTAGGGATTTTGAAGGACTTGGGGAAGAGGCGGGATTACATACGGGCCAATATGTTACGTATCATAGGATGGTGCAGAAAATTCAGAAAACGTGGCCTGAAACAGTATTGGCAGGGGAACCAGATGCTATTATGGGGGCAATATATGACATATCGGAAGGGGGGCATGAGATTTCTAGGTTGTATGAGATGGTGATGACTAAGGTTAGAAAGGAATTGACACAATTGAGACTGGATTGGGAAGCAGAGGTAGGAGCCCCGATAGAGGATGGGATGTGGGAATGTGCCCTGGGATACCACAAGAAGGTGTCAAGAAATGCTAGACTAAAACAAATACAGCTGTATATAACGCATAGAGCATATATGACTCCTTTGAGGATATCTAAGTTCGGAAACACTGGGTGACAGGCGTGTCCTAAATGCGACAAGGAAAACGCTGACATGACACACATGTTTTGGTCATGCTCAGTAATTGAGCGTTTCTGGGGTGAGGTGGCACAAAAACTAGCAGAGAAGTGGGTCTGGCTCGTCATAGACACGTCCTGGGCCTGCTTGCTGGGAGGGTTCCCCAGATCACGGAAACTTAAACATGTTGGGAAACTAAAATATTTAGCATATGTGCTTGTAAAACGGAGGATTGCCATGGGATGGAAGACCTGTCACAAGCCAAGGGTGGAGGTATGGTGGAAGGAGTTGCAGAAATGGGCGTAGGCTGAAACAATGGTATGGCAAGATGCAAGCAGCATGAGGGGTGAGGAAGAAGTGGGTACCATGATGGCATGGAAATTATTAATAGCAGAACTGTTTGGAGCAATATCGGATCCAACAGAATCCGAAGGAAGTGAGACCCTGCCACATGAAGCAGATACGGAATGCGAAGAACAAATAGGCTCCTTAATGGGGGTGGGATTGGGGGAGCAGTGACCAAAGACTAAATGGTGATTAATGGAACTGTTGTAAATTGCACTGCGTGTTTGGTTTGTATTGTTGTTTGGTCTGAAATAAACTAATAAAAATCTTTATAAAAAAAATATATATATATTTGCCCGGATACTAGCCGCTAGGCTGCTTCCACTGATGCCATCACTAGTACACTCTAATCAGTCAAGCTTCATCCCGGGGTGCTCCACGACTTTGAACCAGAAGTGACTATTTAATATACTTTCCAAGTCTTAAGCAGAGACGCAGGCAATTGCAGTTTCACTTGATGCTGAGAAAGCATTTATTCTGTGTCCTGGAGATTTTTACAGAATGAACTGGAAAAGTCCATGTTTGGGCCATACTTTATTGCCAACATAAAATTAGGATATACTCCGCCAATTCCAATGATTAAAACTGGAAGCAGGCTTTTGTTTAAATTTGAGCTGGACAGAACCCCACCGTCATCTATATTATTCACCATAATTATAGAGCCTTTGGCAGACATGTTTAGGCAGACATTTACATTGTGGCATCCGACTGTGTACTAAATGAGAGATAGTGTCCTCAAATGCTGACAACATATTATACATTAGAAACCATGTGGGTAACTTTGCTCCAATAATGACACATATGTCTTCATATGGAATGGACCTGGGATGGTCCATTAATTGGTCCAAATCTGAAATAGTTGATGACCAAATATTCCCTTTGGTTAGTATGTGTAATTTATAATGGGCCCGGCACTCTATAAAATACCTGGGAATCAAAATCTCTAGAGAACAAAAAATGATATAACATAACATTGGAAAGTATTTAAGTACACTAAAGACTGAATTACAAAGATGGGCTACCCTACCCATATTGTTAATGGAAGGGTAGCGTTGCTCAAGATGGTTGGACTCACTAAGTTGCTGTGCTTCATTCTTAATGTACCGATAATAATGAGTCTTTCATTGTTTGAGAATTTGAGGAAAGCCATAACGCAATTTGTTTGGCAACCCGGCACAGCGCACATTGAGCTAGGTAACATGACCTAAATTGTATGTCATAAGGGAGGATGGGGGTTGTTGAGTGCTGCTTTAAGAACACACACGACAGAGTTAAGCTACTTGCGTGCAATAAAGGGAGTGCTCCCACAATGTGCTTCAGTGCACGTGCAGAGCCCTGACGGTGAACATGTCCTGTGCCCTGTGTTGTCTTTAGGGCCGGGGGCTTACCAAGCACAAGACCCACTGGGGGCCAGGTAACACTGGCGACGAGGATGCGATCTTCGGTATAAGGGAACCGATGGTTGGGCTATGCAGCCGTGATCCCAGGCACAACCATAGAGGGCAGTGCTCAAGGGAGAGACGTTCACTGACGCAGAGCCAACTCAGGCATCATTGTGAGAGGTCTCATGTTCAGTCAACACACAGAGGGTGCGGCTTCCTAGTGGAGTGCACATGCGCCTCCACAAACAAATCTTGAAGCATCCACGGATGCGCTACAATATTCCACAAAATAAATGTCTTCTCTCCTTTTGTCCTTCGTCGCTCTTAATTGAAACAGGAATAGAAGGATTATTTTTGTCCTTTCTGCTGTTAGAAGGAGGAGAATTGTATCATCTGGCTGTGCCCCAGGTTGAGGATCTGCGTCCAGCCTTCAAGCAGTGAGAGCTGGTGTGGGCATGTGTTCTCTGGGTGGTGGCCTGTTACAAAAGGGGTGCCTGTGCCCGCAGTCGCCCACTTGGACTGTAGAAATGGAAGATAATCAAGGAAATTCAGTTACAGCCGATTGTGCCGCTCAGATCAGAGTATGAATGCCACGCCAACAAGGGTCATTGGCCCCGATGCCGGAGTTTGATGTTGCAGGGGCACCTTCTAGTCTGGGACCGAGGTGGAAGTTGTGGATCAACCGACTTGAGATGTATTTCAGGGCCACTGGAGAAACAGACGATGAGGCCAAGGTTCAACTCTCGTCTATGCAGCTGGCCCCGCATTCCATCACACTTTCAAGAAGCTTCCACCAGTCAATGGGTCTCACCCAGCTGTGAAAGCCGGTCTAAGCAGGACCGGCCACCTTTGGGTGGGGGGCTCGTTCCTACCCCTGAAAGATTTAGAGGAAGCTCTGGGAATAGGCACCCTGTCCCGATTCCGGTACCTGCAGCTCAAGGGGGTCCTTACCGAACCATCATGGGGGGGATATCGTCAGGAGAGACCTAACAGATTTTGGGAAACTCCTCATTTCCACCCGGGGCTCCAAGGGGGTGATATCTCGCCTCTACAAACTCTTCTTGCTCTCCGCCCCAAGGGATCCACCACCAGCACGCACACAATGGGGGAGGGACCTAGGGGAAGAGATTGATGATGAAAAGTGGTCTGAAATGTGCAGCCGGGCCAATCGCTCCATGGCCTCGCTGCTATTCCGACACCAGGCCCTTAAGGTATTACATAGATGGCACTACCCCCGCAGAGGATTGCCTGAATGAGGCCGGGATACGACCCACATTGCTGGAAATGTAGGACGGTAAGAGGGGACTATATCCATATGTGGTGGAGATGCCCGGTGGTCCAAACGTATTGGAGAGAGGTACTATCCTGGATCAAAGGGGTGGACGGAGTCGAAAGGTCCCCTTGCCCCTGGCTCCTCCTCTTTGGAATCGATACGGGGGATGGTCGGGAGGGAATCCAGAGCCACATGTTACAGGTTATGCTGGTAGCAGCCAGGTGTTGTCTTGCACAGAAATGGAAAAGTTCCGGCATGCCGGGAGAAAAAGGTATGGGTCACTAAAGTATGGGCCATCTACGACATGGAGTTTCCCACGCATCTGATAGACAAGTCCAAATCAAACATTGAAGAAGTATGGCTCCCCTTCTTTGGAAAATATGGACGCCCCCTGCCTAGCGGGAGAGGCTCACACTGGGGGCTCCCCCACCAGACGGGAAAGGCCACTTCCCTAATGTTTGGCCCGAAACTTTGGCATGCAAAGTGACATTCTGTATAAACACTGTTACACTCTCCAAGAACTCGCTAGACTCAAAATGGGTGTGGGTGGGGGGACGTGTTATAATTGGTTTCATGGTGATTCATGGTTAAATATGCCATGTAATGTTATAACGCTAAATTAATAAAATATGATTTAAAAAAAGAAAAACATGCTAAGAGAACATTTCATGCACCTTGTGAATATGGATTACGAAAGATGTGTCATGTGCAATGCCAAGCAGAAGGAGGATGAACCCCTGGATGGACACGTTCTATGGCAGACTACGGTGTCTTTCTGCCATGTGTGCGTGATACAATAAAGAGAGGATGATACGTAAGCAATTGATTTAAGGGTGTGCATCCGGGAAGCTACAACATCAAGTACTGAGTGAGCCTGGCCTGACATTAGCACGGATTCTCGAGCTGGGCAGGTCATATGAAGTGGCGGAGACACATGGCTCTAAAATTGATGCAGATGCTAAAGATTGATGATTTTTGTGCTGTGGGGCACATCCAATGAACAAGAAGGATCCGGAGGAACATGACACCGGCAAGAGAGAAGGGTGCAAATTCACCCATGTCGTCCCCAAAGTGTGGATACGACCTACCACACCCATCAGAGTGTCTCACAAAGGGGAAGGCATGTGGAAGGTGTAACGACCCTGACCACTGCGCTCGAATGTGTCATGCACCGTTCCTGCTTATGGTACAGAAAGGACCAGTCAGGGTGGGGTCTTTTAAATAAAAGCACTCCCAGAGTGTGGACCTCATGGATCAGGAGGAGGATGCAACTGGACAAGAGGAAGAGGATGAAGAGAACATTTTCTTTATATCCAATGTGTGTGATATAAAGGCAAGAAGACAGCCGAAGTGTGTGGTACGAGTCAATGGTTCTGAAATTCCGGTACTAGTGGACACAGGAGCCTCTGTAAATGTTATTGGAAAAAAGACATTATGAAGCGATGGCAGATCCTCCAGCACTAAAACACCCAAGCGTGCATATTCACATTCAGGGGACACCGACCCATCCCGCTGATGGGTGCGTTGGTCTCAAAGGTGGAACACTGATCCAGCTTGATCAGGGCCAGATTTATTGTCAAGGACACAAGTACATTGTGGACATGCAAGCAGTGCTGTAGAGGTTTGCTGATGTGTTTGTTGGAATTGCACAGCTGGTGGGGGAACCCATCCAACTGCACATAGAAGACTCTATATGCCCAGTTGCCCTGAATCATAGGAGAGTCCAGGTTCATCTACGGGAACTTATGGACAAGGAACTAGAGAATCTGACGCAACTCGACATCATTGAGAAGGTGGAAGGATCAACTCCCTGGGCATCACCCATCGTCATAGCGAGAAAACCTAAACAACCCGACTCAGTGAGAATCTGTGTGGACATGAGGTTACCGAAAAAAGCTATAAAGCGGGTGAGGCACCAAACACCCACGATTGATGACAACATCGCAGAGTTGCAAGGTGCCAGGTTTTTCTCAAAGCTTGACCTTAGGGCTGGATATCATCAGGTTGTACTCCACCCATAGTGCAAGTCAATAACCACATTTATGACTCACAAGTGGCTGTACAGTTACAAGAGCCAGAGCTTCAGAGTGTCATTGGCTGCTGAAGTATTTAAGAATATAATACGTGGAGCCCTGGCTGACCCGGAGGGCGTCCTGAACATAAGTGATCACATTCTGGTATTTGCGGGGTCGGAAAACGAAAACGCATGGTGAAGCTGATCGGATGCAGTCATCCGGGCTCACTTTGCATAAGGAAAAATGCGAGAGTTCCTCAAGACCAACATCGAGTTCTTTGGTTTTGTTTTCAAGGAAGGGTGTGCATCTCCTCCTGACCGAGGAAAAGTGAAGGACATCAAGGACGCAAGACCCCTGGAGACAGAGTGCACAACTTCCTGGGTATGGTGACATACTGTGGGCAGTTTATCTGTAATCTGGCCACACGGTCGGAGCCATTGAGAAACATAGCAAAGAAAGACACCGTCTGGCAGTGGAGACCACTAGAACAGGCTGCATTCGATGATGTGAAGACGGCCCTCACGGCTAATGACAATATGGCATTCTTCAACCCATCACTTCCCTCTGAAATCGTGGTGAACGCAAGTCCGTTTGGTCTTTTGGCAGTATTGACACAACTGGATACCAATGGTGAGTTGAGACCAGTAGCATTCATCAGCCGCGCCCTCTTAGAAATGGAACAACGATACTCACAGATCGAGCAGGAGGCACTGGCGGTGCGTTGGGCGAGCCGGCATTTCCACCTTTACGTGCTAGGAAGACTCATAACCATGGTGACAGATCAGAAGCCCCTGGTGCCGATCATGGCAGGATCATCTTCCAACCCTCGGCCAGAATAGAGGTGGATGTTAGCCCTCCTAGAATATGGACTCTGTATGGTGTACAGGCCAGGTGCCAACAATGCAGCTGACTACCTGTCAAGGCATCCACACAGTTACAAGGCGGACAGTAAAAACACAGCCAAGGAAGCCGTGGACCATGTACAGGTAATCATTGAGTCAACCACTCCTATCTCCATGCCTATTCAGGAACTTGCGAAGGCCTCGGATGAAGACAAGTGTTTCAGCATACTCTGAGGGGCACTGCAGAGGGGTGAATGGAAGGCGATTCTCGAAAGCCTCAATAAAAAGAACCCAGGAGGTATGTGTCACCTTGGAACAATTGTGGAAGGTGAGAGAAGAGCTGGCATTCTGCGAATCTGGGCTACTGCTGAGGGGCTAAAATGGTGGTCCAGGCAAGCAAAATCCAGCAAGTCATATTGCTGGCTGGCCAGGGACATCAGGATAAGGCACATCGGAAGTTGAAGGTGTGGTTTCCAGACCTGGAGAGGAGGTTGGACGAGTCTGTAGCAAGCTACGTATGGCCCAACGAGAGCCAGCCACTGAGTCCATGCCCCGGAGTGTACGACCATGGAAAGCTCAACACATGGATTTTGGCTTGGCTGGGAGACGCGCATTTTCTGGTGGTTGTGGGCCAGAGGACAAGGTATCCCAAAGTAGAGTTCCTGGAATCAGTGGCATTTGACGACGTGGCGGCAGCGCTGGAAAAAGCGTTTGCAACTCATGGACTGCTGCAAGTGGTGTGTTCCGACAACGGGCCGCCATTTCAGGGAGAGAGTTTCAGACGGTTCACGAGAGAGTATTGAATTCACCACCGCAAGGCAACCCCAGTATGGCCTAGGGTGAACAGTGAGGCAGAACGCTTCAGGAGGACCCTTAACAAGGTATTCCCCATTGCCCACGGCCAAAGACCGTGTCTCAAGAGGGCACTATCAGTTCCTGAGGGAGTATCAGTGACTACCCACTGCTCAACAGGAGTCGCACCGGCGGAAGCCTTGGTCAAAAGATGCCCCAGAGGGCTGTTGCCACACACCGGGGAACGAGAGCATGCAAAGATTGATGACGACATGGTGGCCGAGGAGAGACTAGCAAGAAATGAGAGCGAAAACAGTCGAAGAGGACGCCGACCCCATCAGCTGGCGCCAGGAGATGAAGTATTGGTGAGAAAGAGATGCCCACAGGGGAAGTTGTACTACGTCCATGGGGTTGGGTTCATACGGGAGTGACAAGTGAAAGGCTCAATGGTGGCAGCATCCGATGGAAATGCCAGTTTCTTCAAGAGAATCAGGGAGAATGGTCAGTGTTATAATGCACGCACGGAGCCCGGACGATGAACAACGGGTCCTTTGTTGTCTGTTGGGCCGGGGGCTTACAGCACACAAGGCCCACTGGGGGCCAGGTAAAAGGGTTGGGAGAGACTACAAATTGCAGATTTCAAACTATACTACTGACAGCAGAGATCAGCTTTGTTACCAATAGGGGTACAGTGCACCCCGTCCCAGTATAGTCAAATTGGGAAGCTGGCAGAAGGCAAAATGAACCTTCGCGTTGCGGTGCTGAGCAAGGGGTTTCAGGATCTATGCCCATCTATCCCTTGAAACTTATGGTTAATGCAAATGCATGGCAGGGAATATTGAAAAGGCTATGCAACACTGACCCTTCCCATCGTGACTCTCCAATGTGGGGTATCCCCAATATTAAACCTTCATTGGACAAATCAATTTGTGCCTGCTGTGAAAAGGTGGGTTTTAAGATGATTGAAGATACATTTCCAAAATGCGTACACGAGGCGTAGAGCCATGCGCGGGGGCTTGGGGAGGGGTTTGCCTTGTTGTAATATACAAGATCTGCCTTCTGAGTTTAATGGTCAACATTCACAGCACAGAGAGAAGTACAACCGTGTATAGACTATACTGACAATTTACAAAGCCTGGTGCACTTTGTGTCGACATTCTATAGCATGGTCTAGCATAAAGAAAAGACAGAGCCACCCTGTGCCTGCATACAATGTTCGCAGGATTTGGGTAGAGAAACAGATGGCAACATGTGGCGCAATCCCGGCACACTAATCAAATAAGTATTCTTCAATTCTAATTTCAGGCTCATGGTCTTACACAGGGTAAACTACACCCCCAAGCAATTGTGCAAATTCAACATTGAAGAGGCATTCTGTAATAGGTGTAAGCAGTCAGGGGCAGGATACTTCCATATTATTTGGGCATGTTCTAAATTAGTGGATTACTGCCAAGGTATATGTACGACACTTTCCACAATGCTAGAAATGGGTGTACCTATGGACCCACTGTGGGGTCCTATGGTAAAATGCTTAAGGCCAAAAGAAAATTCTTATATCTCAGTTTCATGTTGGCTAAGGGAACAATTTTAAGAAAGTGAAACCAGCAAATGCCACTTCTGGTCCACAAATGGCTACAACTTACTTGGGGTAATAGTACTGAAGATGTACATGTATAATTGTATAATTGCTACCGGTATCGCTTCGAACCAGGGATGTACAGGTCCACTATCGTGCGTATATGCTAGCTCACCATGATTCAGCTGCTAGTGTGGGTCGCTAGTGCATCACCCTATGTCTCCAATTCGCTTGTACAATATTTAGAATAGTTGAAGTTGTTCATGTACTAAGAAAAAAGTATTAACTGTTCTGGAATATGTGATTACAACTGTACTAAAAACTGAGAAAGTGTTAACTTAAATAAATATATATTTTTTAAAAATACATTTAAACAGTAATGTTTCATTTTAGACCTTACACCTGTTGATCACTTCAAACAGATGAAGCTTCCATTTGTTTTTGTTGCATCGGAGGTCTAAGTATGGTCTAGGGCAGGCTAGTATTTTCAGAAGCTTACATTTCCATAAACGGTTTATTAACTGCTGACTGCCGATACTGGAGTGGAATGAAAGATTTAAAGGCAAGGTGGTGGCGCCAAACCAGGGACTAAATGCTTGATTCGATAAATATATCCAGCTAATTAAGAACGCCAATAGTCTTAAATGCTTGCATTAGGTTTCCTAAATGAATTTAAAGCTGGGAAGTCAAATGAATGCGGAGGATGAAGATCAGTTTGGTGGAGAAAGTAATCCTCCGATTGCGAATTTTAAAAGCCCAATTCTAGAAAAACACATTGGGCCTCATTCTGACATAGCCGGTATCCTGGTGGCAGACCCGCCAAGATACCAGCAAATTTAGTTACTGTTTCCGGCACCTGGTCTGGCAGCATTGCACAGGACTCCACGAGGGGATTTGCCATCATTACCAACACCGGCAATGAGTTTTTTTTGCTTGTAGGATGCCTGGCTTACCTCCAGCATTAGGCTGGAGGTAACCGAAGTGCAGGTAACCATGGTGCCCCACTGGCAAACACGTAGTCGGCTGGTGTGGTAAAGTGCCGGTATCCATAAATACCGGCACTTTTTTCTGCAGTGGCTGACTTCCAATGAGGTCCTTTGTAGGTTAACTGCCCTCAGAAATTACAGGGTCCTGTTCATTCTAAAATGAAAATTAGATTTTTTTATGGGGGACCTTAACAGATACTAGCACTAACGACATGCTTAACTTGACAACACACTCAACTGTTTAAAAATAACAAGGCCAATGGGGATGGACATGGAATCATGGGGCATAACAATGGCATAAATTACGATGCTAATCTGGAGAGTTTTTTTACAAGAATTGAACAACTATCCAGATATGACTCGCTCTAAAATTCCAATAACGGAAAGACTTAAACCAAATACCGCCCTCACTTCTTCCCCCCCAATATATCCTCCTCCCAGGTGGCCAAGGGAAGGCCATCGCTCTTGGATCCTGACACTGGGGGTGGATATGCGAGGGAGGATCAGATGGGGGAGTGGGGATGAGACGCCTTTAGGTGAGACATGGTATCCCACCCATTTCCCTTTCATAATGAGCCTTGTGTCCCTCAAGCCTTTATATGCTATTGTCAATCATTTCCGAGGTTTTCCCCAACAGTGAGCTGTCTAGTCCTTTTTGGATGAATCATGCTAGCAGGGACTTTAAAAGCTGGAAGTATTGTGCAAATGGAGTCGGCTGTGGAAGCAGGGCTGCGGATTGCTTGGTGAAAGCAGACCCCTCCTCCGGGAAAGAGCAGTGGCAAGTGGAGTGCTTGAGACTCTTTGAAAGAGGCAGAGTGTATGCAGCGCAAAGCTTAAGGACGCTAGTAGCAGACCGCGAGAGGAGAACCGGCGTGCCCAGGCAAAGTGGTCGCATGAGGCCTGAGCTGCAGGAGAATCATCGCTGGGTGAGCAAAGCCACGGAGAGCCGCTGGGAGGCTGAACAAGGCGCCGCAAGAGCAAGAGAAGGCTTGCGGCAGCAGGAGTCGTCGTTAAGACGTTGTAAGCTCTGACCGGCGAGACAACCAAGCAGGAGGGACACGGGGTTGGCAGGCGAGCAAGCAATGAACACAGAGTTGAATGAAAGCAAGTATTTAGTTTAATACCGATTTAAATGAAAATGAGAATAAGCACTTTTGAATACCTATCTGGGTGAAAGCAAGTTTGTGAAACCTATTGATGAAAGGAACTGTATGATATGAGAACAGAAGTATTGACTAGAGCAACGGGAAAACATTGATCAACAATTATTGGCAAGAGCCAAGACAAGTTAAGGAATTGTACGATATGAGAAAACAAGCACTGGCAAGAGCCACGAAAACATTGGTGAATAGTCATTGATAAGAGCCAATTAAGGAACTGTATGATATGAGAAACAAGCATTGGCAGGAGCCAAGAAAAAGTGCAACAAGTGCATAGTGGCACATCAAGCCAGGATACAACATCAAGAGGATGTAATGTGCGAGTGAAGCAAGCTCCATTGTCAAACTTAGACAGTATTGTATTGTATTGTGGTATTTATATTGCGCACCTGACAAACTAAATCGTAACTGGGCGCAGGTGTTTCAATTGACATTTGTCTACGAATGGTCCACTGGATCTTATGAGAGTTACTTAGCACAATTACTCTATCAGAGGCCTAACAAAACAAATAAGTCTTTACAGTCCTCCGGAAGACCGAGAGGCTTTTAATGTAGCGGATTTCTCAGGTAGTTTGTTCCACGCTCTGGGCCCATAGACAGAGAATCTGCGATCCCCGTTCTACACACATTTGGTGCCTGGTATACGGAGTATATTTTGGTCTGCCGAGCGCAGTTGTCGGGTAGGAATGTACCTTCTGATTTTATCTGATAGGTATGTTGGTCCTATCTTATTCACGCCCTTATAGACCAGACAGAGGATCTTAAATTCTATTCTCTCTTTTACAGGCAACCAGTGCAGGGCTTTTCTCAGGGTAGAAATTGAGCCTGATTTTTTTGCCTTGTGCACCAGTCTAACTGCTGGATTTTGGGCCAGCTGCAGTCTCCGCAACTGGTAGGCTGGAATACCCGACAACAGTGCATTGCCATAGTCTAGCTTCGACAGTGGCAACGGAATGGTGAAAAGAAAGCAAGCATGTTTGGGTCACCTGGAATGGGTGGTCTGTGTGATCTGACAAATGCACCTAGACTGGGTACACCCCTCTGTGAAAAAGCCAATGAAAGCACCCACAAAGAAGCTTGTGTGACCTGAAATTAAGGAACTGAATATTTAAACTGGTGAAAGGTAACCATATCAGAAGAGCTGGGAGGTGTCCCAAGATTTGTGTTTTGGAAAACTGAAAGACAAACTCTTGGGGAAGCGAAGCCCTGTATCTTGTGAACTGTCTGTGACCTAGGGGAAGGGAAACCTGGTTATAATCGAAGACCTGGAAGAGGCTATGAGATCTTATTTGAACACTAATTCTGATGCTGACATCCCTACACATTATATACATTTAGTTGGGAGGGCAAGTATAGGTTTTGGACACAGACAGAAATTTGCTTTGGACTTCCTGACACAGACTATCCTTACTTTCCTTTAGGTAAGGAAATCCCACCTTAGCATAGGACAAGTTAGGCTTTTTTCCAATCCTACATTTTTAGCTAATACAAGTTTAAAGAGAAATCTTTCATCTGTCGTTTGTGTCTGCTTCGTGATGCCTTAACACGTCCTCATTAAGAACTCTCCACTTACTGCTAAAATCCTTAGTCAAACTCTACGAGCAATTGGCAAAAGAAAAAAAACACACACCAAGGCATGGCACTAACGTTGGTCAAACATGTGTAATCAAATGTTGACCGACAAATATGATTAGCAATAATTACACAATGAGCAACGGTTGGACCTGGAGACGTTGGGCTCATTTTCATTAGAACATAGCTTACAAACAGACCAAGACGCACTTAAGGAGAAGTCTCGGATGGAGTCTCGAATACCAGAGACCCTGAGATACCACATCAGGAAACTCCCAAAGGTAGAGATTTGGATGTGGAGAATGCTGAGAAAGGTGTATTATTCTAAGGAGTTTATGAAACTAGCTAAATAAAAATAAATGAAAAGACTGTAAACAAACATCTAAAAAAGCTATATATATATATATATATATATATATATATATATATATATATATATATATATATTTGAAGAGGAGATTAGAAGGAAATCGTAGAGAAGAATGTTAAAATTAAGAATAAGACACAGAGAAGCAGTAAAAGACAAAACTAAAAAATTATTCGAAAACTAATTACCCAACACAAAAGATTGGGAACTTAATCTTCCTCTGGTCCAACCAGACATGATAAAAGAAACAACCCGACCCAAAATAATGGGAAATGATACCCAAGAAAAGGAGTTGGAAAATATGGCATCAACGATTAAAGACAACAGCGTTCAATTGTCCTTGTCTCTACTTGAACTGAGCGACTACAATTTAAACCCAGATTAAAGTTACCCCACTGAAGGCAATCATAAGAACAGTACAATTTTATTGCCTGCTAGAAACCTCAGTGAATAACAATACAGCTCAGAACAAAGAACCAGGACTAAAACCGAATTTAAAGAAGTGGAGAACTTCACTGTTGCACTTTATAAACACAAAGTTTAAATCTTTGTAGACGTAATATGCCCTAAATAGATTAAGAATTATAACTGTTCTACACACTATTCCCATGCTAAACTTGAGTACTTCAGCTGATATCGAAATGGTTGAATGTCCAAACTTCAATGATTTGAGACGAGCTAGACTACATCTAAACTCAAATATTGTGGTACTGATGCTAAAGGAGAACATAAAACAACCTGAGAGTAAACGGTTTTGATCTGTATAGTGAAAATTAAAGCAACACAAATTCCTATGGGTCAGATAAAAGGAAATATGGTAACATCCTTAATTCCAAAACCATAATTTGAAAATAACTTATTCCAGGGAGTCAGGACTGCGACAGGTGATAAAACCAGCCACTCCATCAAATCATATCCAGACATTACAAGTTGTATATTGGTCTTGGCCTTGGCTAGCAGGGGCATGTGCAAAAAACAGAGCAAACCCACATTGACCGAGATGAAATGCAGGAAATACAAGCCTTAACCTGGAACTTAAGAGGCTATAAGAATATAGTTAATGGTAGGAAAGCCTTAGATACATTATTAAAATTAGATGTATTTTTGCTAGAAGAAACATAGTTAATCACAGAGCTCCAGGTTCAACGGTAGACTACACATGGCAAATTGGCTTTAAATGGGCCTAGCAGTGACCCGAAAGCTGGTCTAGTAGTAAGAGTCTGCAACATTTGCTACTCACAGAAATTCATGCAGAATCAAGCAAGTTATTATACAAGCAATACAATTCAATGTGCGAAGGATATAGTGATCATCCTTATTTTTTATGCACCCCAACAAGAAATAAAAGTACAATATCTCTTTGTCATACTAAATTTAGTTCTGGAAAAACGGTCAGAGCAATATCCGGATGTGCCTATACTTTGTGGGGTCGACTTAAATGGTAAATGCCCAGCAGAATTACAACACTCAGGGATAGACAATGTTGATCTTGATCAATTCACAGCAGCAATATTACCACAGAAAGATAGCAACCCCAGTGGACATACTTGGTCTAAATTCTTTGACTGGGGATTAATAATGGTAAATGGCTGTACAAAAGAATGACATAACAGGGCTATATAATTGAAAAGACTCGCAACCCAAATCAACACTTGACTACTTTTTTTATTGCTGCTCTGCTTGATGCACATACAATCTTTGCTGGTCTCACCAACTTCACACAGTGGTCATGCCTTTGTAGCACTGCAATGGTTAATAAAAGAGCACATTAACAAAGTAACACAAAATGTTGGTCCAGTCACAATGAACATCCAGGTAACTAGACTACATTGGAATAAAAAAATCCTTGATGCTTTTAAACAGCTTACGAGGGAGAAGGAAATTATGGACAGAGTTTAAATCCTAAACAAATACAGATAATATCAGAGGATAACACAGCGACTTGCTCAGTTCAAAGAAAGTGAAGGAAAAAAGGGTATTATTATTGGTGGAAACATTTTATTTTTGGGACGCTGACATTAATGGGGAGGGAAAAGATCCCGAGAAATTAAATGAGGAAGAAAAAAATCCTCCAGCAATCTGGAAGTTACAAAAAGCACCAATCCAGTATCTGAAACAAACATATAAACACTTGATGTTCCAATATAAAAGAATGTGAGAGAAGAATTTTGTGAACATATGCTAGATTGTTTGGTGAAACGAACTTGCATATATTTTCTGAAAAATAATAAACAGAATTTGAATACTACTGCACTACAATGAATGCCTATTAATGAGGATGATTGGTGCAAATATATATTAGAAACAGAGTGCAAAATTTCAAGTTGTACGCATGCAAAAGTCACTCACCCCCATTTGTGAAAAAAGTGTGGTGGATGATGCGTCACAACCCCATGTGCGTCAAAGCTTCAGCAATACAATACAGATTAAATTGTGCTAGTTTACTGTTAGAAAGTAAGGAACCCTCTCTCACCAGCTACTGGTTAAGTATAAACATCACTCACCTTCTAGCATGCCAGTTCCCCACATGCACACAGCACACGTTTCCTTACTTGCTAGAAGTAAACTAGCACACCCCAATGTTGAGTGCATAATTTGTGGACTTCCTCCTAATTAACATCTAATGCCGCTTATTCCCCTTCCATGGACATTTTTAAAAAGCATTGTGCATTCCCAATTATCCACTATTTAGTCCAGACAACCCTTTCCACCAAAATAGCATTCAGATTTCAAATCATTGACACCAGGTGTGGTATGCTTAACTTTCGGCTATTCCGATATATCTGCAGCCACTTAGAATATTGACCACTGTAGACTTCTGCAGTCACGGTCTCCCATCAGTGGTTTTGTTAGTTTTCTTATCTGGTTTCCAGGTAATCCACCTTGGTACCCTTATTTGGTCTGTTGAAAAACAGGATTTTCTTGCACAAACTAAACTATTGATGGCGTTCTCTTGCACTATCCCACTTTTTATGGTTATTGCCTTCTTTGGCTTTCATCCATTTCCTGTTGATAACAGTAACTGCTTCACCGGCTCCCTTTATTTTCTGATGGTAGTCAATGTTTGACTGAAACAGATGATTTAATTCAAAACACCTCCAGGAGTCTCTTCCTTCCTGCTTTCAGCCATATAGCAAACAAACTCGTGCTTTCACTTGATCTACTTTCTCCTTCACCTGTGATTAAATATTCTGCTCAATTTAAATGACAAAACAGGGTTTCCATCAACACTACAATCAAACTTCTCCCATTAGATGGCAATGTTGGGCCATAAACATACTGCTCTACAAAGCAGGAGCTTGCCTTAGTCCAATTTTCACACAACATTTGTGAGCGACGAGTGGACATTTTGCGCCCTGTTAGAAACATAAGATTACAAACATAAGATAAAAAAGGCAAATATAAGCATAAGTGTTAATAAAAAAGCACCAACTATTAAGAAGATATTGACAGTGCAATTGCCAAATTTAAATCTTCGAGGGCTCCTGACCCTGATGGCCTACCACCTATGGCAATGAAAGAACATCCAGATCTTTGGGTACACAAACTATGTCCTTTATCTAACTATATGTTTAGGAATGGTGCAATCCCCCACCCGACTTTGGAAAGAAGCCCTCCTCATATAGATTGTTCGCCCACAACCGGCAAAGCCTTTGCAATTCTAATATCAAATTATCTGACAGAATGGGTCATAGAGCAAAAAAATCCTAACCTCTGAAGAAACCGGATTCAGGGAACAATGCTCAACAAATCATAGTATTATGGTACTTCTTTGAAAAGTGGGCAGGAATTAAAGGAAATTCCCCCTTTTCATAGCTTGTGTAGACTTTAAGTCTGCTTTTGATTTGTTTTGTCGACCATGCTTATGGGAGAAGTTGTTAAAACATAACAGACAAGAGATGTCTGACATGTATAATAGGTTTACGTAGGAATACCACAGTTAATAGAGTGGACTCTACAGTGAATTTTACAAAAGGTTGCATATTGGCCCCTTTTCTTTTTAATGTGTATTTGGTCATTTTGTATTCATACCTAACTAAGGTTAATTTAGTTCCTCAAACTAGGAACCACACGTCGCCGCTGTCGTATGCAGACGACTTGCTACTATTGGACCATACTGAAAAAGGTCTACAGGCATCACAGAATGCGCTGCAAAATTTTGGGATGGAAAACCAGCTACAAATAAATTATGGTAAAACAAGTTTGGAATTTCGCAATAGCAAAGATAAAATAAGATTTAAATGGAATTGCGGCCCAGACAAAGCATTATGGAATATAAATATTTGGGAGTTGTGATATATTACAGAAATACAGAAAAGTAGATAGAAAATAGATATCATAGTGGCCATATACTTGTATCTTGTTTAAATCTTGGCTGGGTTTAAATCTTGTGTCTTTATATTGTCAATAAACAAAATGTCTCTACTTCAGAAATATGTTGCTTATGCTCATCTTCTCCGACACCCTCTTGGAGTTGCCTTCATGAGCTCTTGTAGCTCATCCTAGGTGTTCATCGTCTTTTACTCTCTTTAGGGCTATGCTTATAACCATTCTCCTGAAGATATGTCTCAGTCTTTACTTTGCATTCAGGTTCCATAAAATAAGTGCAAAAATAATGAACTAGCGTTCCGATAGACGGACCAAAAGATGAGTGGGGAAAAAGGCTCCCACTCATTAGGAGAACAGACCACAAAATCCACAATCCGGCAAAAAGTGCTGGGGGTCTCATGGGTGAAGGAAATTTGCCATAGAAATGGAAAATCTACCCAATATCTGGCACATTGTGGTCTGGGTGGGGAGTACAGCAATTAATGATTCCACTAAAGCCCTACCACTCTTATTACCTTACCAAAACATAGCACACCCATTTTAGTTAGCCAATAAATTAGTTTTCAATCACTGCTGTGTCGCATTGACTGAAATTTAGGCATTTTCTCCCATTATCAAGGTATCTCAAATTTAGGTGTTTGTGAATCTGCTGCTATGTCTTATGTCTAGGTGTTGCTTCAATTACTTTTGAATCTAAATACAGGAGTTTTCTCCCATTATCAAATGTAGGCATTTCCTCATCTACTGTTGTGTCTCAGGTTTGGTTGTTACTTCATTTACCGTTGCATCCCTTGGTTAGGCATTATCTCCCATTATCCACTAATCTTAAATTTTAGTTGTTTCCTCATCTGCTGCTGTGTCTCATGTTTAGGTTTTACTTAATTTACTGTGGAGTCTCAGGTGTTTTCTCCCGCTGCACAAGCATCTCACATGTGGGGGCTTCTTCATTTTTTGCTGTGCCTCAGGTGCAGGCGCCTCTCCATTTGCTGCTTGGTCTCAAATGAAGGTGTTCTCCTTGCTCCCTTTCACTGCCATAGTTAAATCCAGGTGCTACTTCTACAGTGTCAGGTGGATTGATAAGGGTGTCCATTTATGTGCCAAAATGTACTCTAGGAGCTGTCAGTTACTGTTGCCACAATGCAGTACCAAAGTTCCATTTGTGGTGACTCTACCTTCCTTCTGCACCCAGCCATGCCGACCAAGGACATATATCAGACCCTGGGCCTTTCCACACCAGAATCCGGCCATAGCTCTGCAGCTAACCCCTCCACCCCCCAGCAGCCGATACTTCTTTATCCTAAAGGCAACTCAGGCAGCCCACTGCCGCGCCACTCACCACATCAACACCCTCCAGGCCCTTCCCACATCGCTTCTTGCTCATCCAAAGCCACCACCAACCATCCCTGCCCAAACCCCCCTTCCACACAGAAATAAGGCCGTTTGGGCAGCTCGCTGGCGCGCAAACACCCTTATCCCCATCTCCACAGCCCACTGTGCATCTTGAGCTCTTAACCTCGCACCAACACTGAACCCCTGCCACCTCCTCACATGGTAATGCTGCACCACCCCACCCCTGAAGCCACCCAACTCACACTTCACCTCCCCAAGTACAGCATGCACAGCACAGGCCAACACAATCCTGTCTGCAAACCCTCCTGCATAACCATGTGCCCATTAAGCGCCTTGCAAACCGCTCTGACCGTACTGCTGGCAAACTATCAGCCTCACATTGCTCCCCCTTCTCCTCCCCAGGTGTGCTCCAGCACAATGCCCCTACTCTCTACAGCCCTCCCCACCCACTCGCAACCCTGTCCTAGCCCTTTTCTCATACCCTCCAAAACATCCTTACCTAACCATTATCCCCTTAGCCCCCCCCCGAACCACCGACTACACACTCAGAATACCATGCCCCCCCAAACGCCCACGCACAACCTGTGGATGTTGCGTCCCTCCCTCTCCCGATGCCTTCCACACAATAAAACCCTCTTCTTCTATCCTGAATACTCATCAACACCAGATCGGTCACCAAAAATAAACACAACATTTTTGACCTATCAACTGAAAACCCAGACTTCCCATTCATCACTGAAACCTGGTTTTCCAATAATTTCATCCCTATCGCACACAAAGCCTTCCCTCTCGGCTACTCCCTGCATGCACATAACAGGCCCAGCAGAGCGGGGAGCCTAGCCATACTGCACAAACTTCACCCGTCAGTAGTTTCACATAGAGACTTCCTGGCAACACCAAATTTGAATCCTTCCTCACCAAGTTCCGTCTCAGCTCTTCAGTCACCCAGAGTTTCCTTCTCCTATATAGGCCACCCGGCTATGACCGACACTTTGCACCCTCACCAAAAATGCTACACCTGCTCCCTCAAAGCGCTCAAAACCATCAAGCATCACCTAGAGCAAGCCTGGAGGGCCATCCCCTTAATACAACGACCCTTGCAAGACTGAACAGGGCATACTTGTATGAAATCAAGAAAGTTAAAAAAAAAAGAAGTAACATATAGTGGGAACAGAATCTCCAACTCCAAAAACCCATGCAGGGAATTTCACAAAATCATAGGGGAATTCCATGCCTGTGATGAGCTTTCGTACCACTTTCATAACGGTGCGCTTGAAAGACACCACACCATAACCACTAAACTAGCTCTGATCCCACCACCAACATCTGGACCCTCACAAACTTAACACGTCCCCAACCCACCCAACCCACCCAACCTACTTTCTCTTCTATCACCCTCCCGTTCCAAAAGCCGATTTCAGCAACATTCACCCGGCTCACCTGGAGACCCTTGCCCACCCTCTTCTAAAAAAGATCCTTTCGTCCACCTGTGCTGGCAGCGTAGCATGAGCCATTGTAAATAACCGAATCTCATCAGGCACTTTCCCAGAGGCCTTCAAAACTATGTAAAACCGCTTCTCAAAAAACCCGGCCTCAACCATCCTTCTCCATCAAACTACTGCCCAATCTCCAATACCCGCTTCATTGCTAAACTTATTGACTGTGCGGCATATAAGCAACTTGGCCTTTTTACAGAAGGCAACCGCCTCCTCGACCCATCCCAATCGGGGTTCCGACCCCTCCGTGGAACAGAATCTTCTCTGGTCTCTGTCTGGGACGATCTAAAAAGAACTGACGACTCAGGGTTTGCTGCGTTCATCCTCCTGGATCTATCCGCAGCCTTTGATGCAATCGACCACACAATACTGAGGAACAGACTCCTCACCCTAGGCATCAAAGATTCCACCTGTAATTGCATCACCTCCTTCATCTCCAATCACTCACAAATCGTTCTCCTTCCCCCTTTCTCCTACACCCCCCACCCAGTCACAAAAGGGGTGCTGCAGGGATCCTCCGTATCACCACTCCTTTTCAACCTTTACCTAAGCCCACTGCCAGCCCTCATCCGCTCCCGCAACCTTAACTGCTACAACTACACAGATCATTTTTAAAATCCCAGCCTCCCCTCCCCCGCCCTCGCCTCGGCCATTGGATGACTAACAACCACCTAATCCTCAACCCAGGCAAATCAGAGATCCTAATAAGCAGAAAAACTGCTCTGATCCCACCAACCTTTACCATGGTCGACTGCCCTTCGAGCTCCACCTGCCGCCTACACCTCGGTCAAAAATCTTGGATGCACTATGGATGCAGACCTATCACTCTCCAAGCAGATCAACTCTCAAGGCATAAATTAGTTTTCAAAAATTGATTAGCAGAGTTTGCTAATTAAATTTGTTTTTATTAGCAAACAGACCCATTTGATTAGCAATTTTGTACTAATATTGTTCATGTCATCAGAAGTTATTAGTACCCAAGACATGAAATGATCAACAATACTGCAGTTTTGCATCCCGCTGAAATAAGACATGAGCTAGAGGAGTCAGGCCTTGCAAATTCTTTAAAATTCAGCTGGACCTGCAGGTCGGGTAACGTAGTTTACCTATTCAACCGAAGAGAAATACACTCGACCCATAGCAATGGAGGACAACACATTTAAAATGTGATTAGTGTACAATGGTGCATGTCACTACAAACCGACTTCGTTTGGCTCAGTGATGCCACCCAGAGGCCAGCCATGCACAGTGAAAATGTTGTTTGACATTTACTGCAAACAAAGTGAATGTTAAATAAAAGTTACAAACATCTCTTGCAAATGCTACTGGCCTGTCATATAAATGTGCTCTACTATGCGAGTGGGCGAAAAGACTTTGTGAGCCACAGCTAAGTGTCTATAAAAGGTTAGCTGCATGAATGGACACAAATAAATGGGTATGATAAAAAGGCTCTGAAACCAATTTGGCCAGCTGTCTCCTGCAGGTGGTAATATATAATGCAGTCATAATCATAAAACAAAGCGAGCTCTGGAGGCTAACTACAGTGTTTGGTATTGCAATAGATCTGTAGATGTACAGATTGGATGGGACTATTGATCACTGCTTTGCGTAAGCATTTAGTTTGCTTTGTTTATTTATGTACGAGGAAAGAAAGACAGAGTGGATTGCGTAGCAGGCAGAGTATGTAAAGGGGCATGGGTTCACGCATGGGTTGAGCACCAGTTGCAAGATGTATGCAACCTGCAGGTTACAGAACTAGGTTTGCCCTCAAAAGCATTCGATCATGTGATCATGTGCATTTTCAAAAGTGTTCACTTGTCAATCTGATGCATCTTCCCCAACAAAATGAATTATAGTTGACAATGAAATTTAGATACACTAACCTAAACTTTACTGTAAAGCATGGACGCAATGTTTTACAGTATCAATACATTAATCATGCATTATGTAACAACCTACATTTTAGGAATGGAGTTGCAGGACTGTCTTTTACATAGAATATAAAGTTGACACATGCTGGTCTTTGCCAGACTGCATATACAGAAAGCTTAATAAAAGTTGCATCCCGATTATTTCTGGTTTGCAATTATTTGAAAAAGAAATTCTTGCCTAGCACTCCCACACATGCCTTTGGCACTAAGAGGGTAGGAGATTATTACTGCTGCACTTTCTCTCCATTAGGACTTGAAGTGAACAGAGAAAGAAAGGGGAAGAGAGCACAGAAGGCAAGAGAGGAACGCAGGGCGAGCTGTGCTTTCATTGAAGAGGGCAACTTAAATAGCTATCTTTGCTACACATGTGTCCATTTGATTAGCAAACTGACAGAATTGCATAGAAAATTGCTATGCGACACCACTGATTTTATGCCTTGACTCTGTATCCAAATCCTGCGCATCCTAAAATGAATCTTTCCTTACCTCTCTTACCCTGAAAAGAGTTTCTGCAATGCTGGCCATTATCATCTCCTGCCAACTCTCTCTATCTCGACGTCCCTGCAGCAACCAGACTGCTCCTTGCCCTCCCGCCCAGAGAACACAACACTCCAGCACTCAAAATTTTGCACTGGCTCCCAGTTAGCCTAAAAGGAAGCTTCAAAACCACGTGGATCACACATCAAGCCCTCCATATACGGGACCAGAGTTCCTTCAGCACAAAATCATCAACTACCAGCCTCCTTCGGAACCTCTGACCAGGCTCTGCTCTCCTCCTGGCTATACCACTGCACCACTCCACCAGAGTTGGCAGCTCTACATTCTCTATCCTAGCGCCCACCCACCTGGAACACTCTCGCTCTACACATCCGCTACACTGAAAATGACCTCTCCTTCAAAAAAGTCCTAAAAACCTGCCTATTTACAACTTTATCATGAAAACCGTCTAAAAGACTTCTAATCAAGAGTGTATGAGCACCCTCCCCGGGTGGTGCCAGCTGCCTTTGTGCCATCATCGGCCTCCAAACTCCTAACAGTGCCGGCTGTGTTCACGGTGCCCCGGATCTCACACACCTATCATGGCCCTACCATCCCTCAAGCGCCACCAGCTGAGGTCAAAGAACACATGTAATGTCACATGGCTAACAAATAACTGCACAAGGCATGTACAGAAAACAGGCAACTCACAACAATTGTGGTAGCCATCACCATCGCAATCGTACAGATTGATATGCACTGCTCGGAATTCATGGGAAGCCGGGCCACCACAGCCATATCCCGACCCAGCAGGCCTGGTGGGAGTCCCCTGTGTTACACCATCACAAGGGGGCAATCAAGAACAAGCTCAGCTTCTAACTGAAAGGAACAGGGGTTTGGGGGGTGGAAATGTACTAAGAAAATAAAAACCATAGGAAGGGCAGCTTTTGGTAAAGGTACCTCCTTAAAATGATCAGTAAGCGTTCCATATCAGGGTAGACTCACCACCCAACCGGCATAGACGAATCAGGAAGCACAACCCATGCACCAGAGGGCAAATTGTCGGAGTATAGACTGTTGCTGCTGCTAACTATTTGTATCACAGCCGCAAGAACCGACAGAAGAAGCCAAGTACTTGAGTGGGCACCCGAACACGAAAACTGCATCAATGGCGGCAAGCTATGTAGAATACACCACTCTGCTGGCTGCAGGCCCGGCTATCCACACACATCAGTATAGAGCAAGGACTATGAAATAAATGTGGTCGTGCTATTCACATAATTCTCTGCTTACTTACACCAGACTACACCTCAACACCTCCGATAGCATAATGCAGCGCAAACCTATGATAAATTTGGGCACGCTGAACACATAGCGAGTCTCTAGCACTGACAACATCCCTACTCCTCTCAGCACTCATCACATGTCTGACCGCATGGGTTGCTTCTCTACCAGAGCCTGGCCAGCCCATCTAAGAGTTTTTTGGCCAAATGCGCACACATGCATCTTATATGCACTCCATGATCGCCAACACTCTGGACTTCGGTCCTCTGGGGGCATTCCCACCAACAGTGCATTGAGACTATAACAATGATAAAAGGGCACAATACAAATGAGAAATACAATACAAATTCTACAAACAAGAGATACAGCAACATTTCACTGAAACCAGAACTCATCCTGTTTAAACAAAAATGTATACCAATAGTTCTTTATGGCTTGGAATGTTTTACAATAGACCTCGGAGGATGGTTTAATAAATTGGAGGGATATTATTAAGTACCACCCTGGGGCTTCTGAAAGGAACTCTTATCACTAATCAGGTGTGAATTGGCGGTATCTTTGCTATATACTGAAGCAAAAACAAGGCACAGATAATTTTTCCTTAAATATATGATATCAAATACTACCAACATTTCGAGGATATTGAAAGAGGCAACACGTCGATCAGGTTTTGTATGATTTTAAGAAAGTCAATATTTAAGAAAATTGAATTTGTACGGAATTATGAAGAACTGCTAATGACTCAAATGAATGATGTAATGTAATGGTCATTTGTATAGCGCCTTTTCCCATTTGTATGGTCTGAAAGCACTGTAGGTGAATGCCCTCGGAGGCCAGAAGTCCAGATATGGTAAATTCGTCAGAGGAGTTTAGAATGCATGTGTGCATTTTAGCCAATAGGAAGTTAGATGGGGTGGCCAAGTCAAGCTAGTCATGTCAAGCTGGCATGTGGATGGGTGCTGTGAGATTGTCTGAAGAGTATGCGAAAGCAGAGGACTCATGTGTGCAGCTAGACCAAATATTTGTTGTGGGGAATAGCTGCATTCTTATGGGAGAGGTGTTGTGCCATGTGTTTTAAGAGTAGTTTTTGAAAGCAGATGAGTGTGGCGTGTCTTCGGCTATCGTCAATAAGCATGGAGTGTGTTACGTACCTGTGTGTCCTGGCTGGTTTCTTGGTTTCATAACTGCAGCTGACTTTAGAAGGGTGTGAATTCAAAGTGTGGCGAAATTATAAACAGTGGCTATATTCAAACTGTGGCTGAAATAAACTCTGTGGCTATACCCATAAATGCAGCTAAATATAACCCAGTAGCCATACTTGAAAAACCTGTTAAGTACAACAGTGGCTAAACCTAAAACGCAGCTATTTGTAACACAGTGGACGTACTCTAAAAATGCAGCTGAATAAAACATGAAGAGGAAAGCCAGGATATGGGATTGTAATAACAGCTCAACCCAAGTTGCTAACCTCTCTCTGGCTAAGGAATACTATAAATTTATTCCATCAGATTGTTCAACCTTATCTACGCATGTTTCCAGACAAAGAGGCAAGACAGATCATCTTGAAATTAAAATGTAATTTGGCATAGCCAAAAGAGGTATTGGGTCTACGGCTAATATGCGGCATGTGTAAAAAGAAGGATGAACTGAAAACATTGAAACATTTATACACAAAATGTTATAAATTTACAGGACTATATTTGGTAGATTTGTACACAATGTTAGAAGTCCTTCAACAGCAGACTTAGTGAATCGTTGAATGAGTGGAAGGGAATTGGGATTCATTTCAGCAATAACAAGATTTTGGAATGCATAAATTAATATAGTGATGAAATAGTATGGCTGATGAAAGATAAAATTAAGTTTCGATAAAATTATTGTAACATTTTTAATGTAATTTTAATAGGTCAAATAATATGTAAAGTCATATTTTGTATTCATTTATTTATTTGTAGAGCACTGACGACACAGCCCGCAAGGCACAGGAGCGCTAACAAGACAAACAAAAACAAATAACATAGAAATAGCCTTAAATTCTGTATAGAATGCCTGGAGCAATGCAGAATCCATAAAACAACTAGTCAGGAGTACTCATTACAAGTGTGCCAGTTCAGATAAAAATGCTGGTAATTTTTCCGGATTGGCACACTTCTAGTTTGCCAGTGGCGTGCACAGATGTCCCAGCAGGCCTGAGCTACCGGTAGGCCAGTCCCCTACCAGCAAAGAAATGTTGCAATTAACGGCACCGGTAAGAAGGGTGTGGGTAATTGCAGCAATCCCATCCCATGGAGCCCTATGGGACTCCATGTGAATGGGGCAGTAAACACTCCGCCGCCTGTGATATCCTGGTAATACCGTACGGTAAGGGCAGTTTTCCGACGGAATCACCGGCAGGATACCGGAAAAAATGAGGCCCTGGAATTTAGTCAAAAAGGAGAGTTTTCAATCTTTTCTTGAAGCAGTCAAAGAAGACAAACCCTAAGGGCAGGGGGTAAGGCATTCTAGCCTTTGGGGGCTGCATAGTGAAATGCCCCCTGGCTAACCAAGGTCAGCTTTGATCTAGGTACCTGCAACAGGTGGGTATTATTAGACCTCAGTGCTCCTCGATTAGTCAACCAGGCCAGTCTCCCAGAAAGATAGCTTGGGCTGAGCTCAAAAAGACATTTGTGTGTCCAGCAGAGCACACAAAACGTAATCCTAGCAGCAATCAGCAGCCAATGTAAGTCTCGTCTGGTTCCATGCCCCTTTGCAAAACCCTTTTTTTTCATAATAATTTTCTACAAAGAAATTACTTTGGGGGGAACAAATAAGCAATTTTTATTTTGGGGGATCCCACTCCTAATCCCCCCCTTCCCTATAATATTATCCCTACCCCAACACCCTCCATACCCCTTTTAACCCCCATATATCTCGATTCGTTTTTCAAAGTAATTATTTTGTTGAAAATTACGTTGAAAAAGCAGGTGATGTGTTCTCTCTTTCCTAGCCCATCAACAGCACGCAAAGCAGAGTTTTGAATGATCTGAAGTTTGAAAAATCACACCTTTTCCAGCTCCCTGCAACAAACAAGAGCAACAATCTAGTTTAGCCCCAATAATAGTTCTGGCAATGGTCTCACAGTTGCTTGGCGTAAAAAAATGCCTTAGTTGGCCAAGCAACTTGATTTAATAAGCAGACGCAGAAACTATGCTGCAAGCACAGGCCTTCATATTAATTTCTTGGTCGAGCACTACGCCCAGGGCTTGGGCCGAGTTGCAATAAGGCATCCCGCTATAATAAATTAAGCATATCTAGAATCAAGCCTCGTCAGCCGATGGGCAGTAACGGCAATCATCCACTCTTGTTTTTGAGTCATTGGGTGCTAACTTGTTATCAGCCATCCATTGCTGGATCACGGAGTAGATGGGATGAACAGTATTCAGGTCTTGAGTGTAGTTCCCAGTCAGGGGTATTAAGCACTGGTTATCGTCAGCATAATTGGTGCGACGCCTTTGGTGTACATTTTATAGAGAGCGTGGGAGATATACACAAACCCGCGGGGACTCCACATATAACTTCACAATCATTGTAGATGGAATCACTACAAAAAAACGCTGGCTAGTCAAACAGCCAAAAAGGACCTAATCCAGTTGGCAGCTGTAGATGTAAAGAAAGCTGAGTGTATTAGTCTTTCAACAAGCAGTTCATTATCCACGAGATCAAAAGCTGCGGACAGGTCCACAAGCATGAGCAGTGCCAAACGGCCGTTTTCGAATACCTAAAAGAGGTTTGCTTTAAAGGTCGAAAAGTGTGGTCTTAGCGCTATGGGCAATGCGAAACTAAGGTTCAGAAAGTCCTGAACTGCAATGTACGAAGCCCGCTCGAAGATTTTGAGTAAAAATTGCACATTTATGATGGGTTTGTAGTTTGTTGGTGTATTAGGGTCTAGGGTAGGATTCTTTAATAACAGGGAGATCCAAGCTTGCTTGATGCAGCATGGTACCACGCACTCCATGAAGGATTTATGAATGAATTTTGTAATAATGAGTCAGCAGCAGCGCACAATTTTCACAGCATTAGCGGGACAAACATCCCTTCTGAAAAAAGTGGTTTTGGGGTGAGCTATATTGTTATTTAACTTCTGGCTAAGTTACCATTCTAAACTCAAAGTGTGTTTCAGGGCTCATAACCTTAGAGGTAATTTTCTCTGAACTAACTCTCTCCATATTGGCTAGTTTGCTGAGGATATTCCTTTGTATGGTCTTAACTTTATTGACATGATAATCCAATCATTGTCCTTAGTAATTTTGGATGTAGCTGGGCACGGGTCCTCAAGATCTTTCTGAACTTTGAAAAGTTCCTTTGTGTAGGAGTTGATATGCTTCTGCTATTTCTTTGGCTGTGTTAAATGTCAAGATTATGCAAGAGAACTTCAAAGTGCTGAGACATAGCCTCTGAAGTGTCCCCATACAAATCTCAAATGAACAGGGTCAATGAACCTGGTGAATACACTTCTACTAATTTTTACACAATGGACTAGATTATTTTCCTTTTTTCAATGATTTAATAACCAACATGAATTATATTTAATTTAAAACATATTTACAGGGCATTCATCAATTCACAAAGAATAGTATCACACATAATATATTGGTGTTCATCCAAGATACTTAACTTGGATCACAGTACTAAACATATCAAATACCCTTCATTCAGTGAATAAAAACATAGGGACAAATATGCCAAATTTGGCGAGTTGTAGTTAATTACACAGCTTTGACAGTGGGAGTGTTGGACACTGGGACAAAAAGTCGACACTACTGTGTTTGGGCCGTTTCTAGCTACACTGTGTAGCTGCCGATTTGTAGGCATTCATTCATGAATGTCCTGTAAATAATGTATGTTCATTTGCTTTGTTCATTTATAAACCCACCTGGTTAGAGCAGGGTTGCAACCAGGAGCCCTCTTTTTTTGACACCCATACAAACCTCATACACAGCCTATCCAGACCCCAGACCATAATACCCCATACACATATTTCTTTAAATGACCATTCCCTTCCCTCTGAAAAAACCCAAATCAGATCCCTGTGCAAAGTTGCTCCTAAACACCTGTCCAAAGCACCCATCCTGTCGCATATACAAAGACGCACTTTCTCCCCCAGACGCGTTTGTTACAGCACCATACAGACAATCCACACCAAGACCCCACTCTGCACAACCCAGTCAATATCGAATCTAAACTGTAATCTTTATATCAAACAAATTGTTAAAGCTGTTTTCTTTCAATTGAAACTTTTGAAGCCTTTGTTGGCTCTAATCGCAATTGATGATCGTCCCATGGTAGTCAGTGCACTTGTTAATTCGAGGCTAGACTACTGTAATGCTTTACTTCTGGGCATCCGTAAATATCAATTGCAGCAACTACAGGTTGTCCAGAACTCGGCAGTTAGACGCATTTTTTCCTTACCTACAAAGTCTTCCATCTCTCATTATCGGCAGAGCCTTCATTGGCCGGTACATCAGAGGATACTGCTTAAGGTTCTCTGTCTGGTGTTTAAGTGCATCCATGATTTGCCACAGGCTACCTTACTGTTAAAATCAGGCAGTTTTGCTTCACCCGATCTCTTCGCTCATAGGGACAAGGCCTGCTGTCAGTTCCTTCGTCCAGATCAACTTTATCGGGCAACAGATGGTTTTCCTCCATGGGTCCTCTGCTTTGGAACTCGCTTCCTCCCGGCTTACATAACTCTGTCTCACTAACTATTTTCAGGAAAAAGTTGAAAACATACCTGTAATAAAGTGCAGATGGGCATAGATCACTCCAGACACAAGATGGTTTGAACTGTGTTTAATTCAATAAATCAAAACTTCAGGAACAAGGTTTTCATAACCTAAGTATTTTTCGGCATTCTTTCCTTTAAGTAGCAGTCTTTCACTTCCTCACCCTTCATATGGGTAACTGGAATTAGGTCAGGTAATTATGTCTTTGGGCCTAGCGGTATCTCTGATATAGCAGAATGGTTTCTGGTTCTTTTTAGAAGTGGCTCCTCAGGTATACTAAAATTGACTTTCATGTAATGTCTCTTTTTTCTCCTTTGCTCCCACAGTTCCAGATATATTGCCTTTAATGTCTTAAAGGGGACAGCCTTTTGTTTTCCCTCCCAAAGTCACTTTGGTACAAGGTTAATACGCTGTCCAGTCATTTGGTCGAAAGACATTTGGTCGAAAGCCAAATGGTCGAATTTTTTTTTTTCATTTATATATATATATTTTTTAGGTTTTCGTTTAGGGGAAAAAAGGTTTTTTTAGAAAAAAAGGGGGTTGGGGGGACCCCCCCCCCAAAAAAAAAAAAAAAAGTGAAAATACGAAAAAAAAAAATTCGACCATTTGTCTTTCGACCAAATGGTGTCGACCATTTGTCCTGTCGACCTTTTTTTTTCGACCAAATGACTGGTAACCGGTTAATACCCCTTCCAGCTGACCTCCAGCTTTACTCCTGATCTTTATTTACCTTTGGCTCTTGTTACGAATTGTCAACCTCTCACCTTCAGTAAGCCACGGCTTACATGCAGCTTTATTGGCGTTTCAATTTCACCTCCTCGTCGGTCACCGCTTCCATCAGCTGCTCCCCTCTCAGCCGATCGCAATAGCGTTGAAGCCAAAGGGATCCCGGCTGTCAGTACGTAGCTTCCAGTGCTGCCGACTCCTCCCTAGCAAGGGTGGGGGCCGCAGCAACGCGGCAGAGCCTCTCCCTCTGTCTCTTCAGCCGCTCCGCGTCGCTCACACGGCCGGCTCCTCTGTCAGGACGGTGGGGGTTGGAACAGGGAAGCGACTTCTTCCCCAGCTGTTCTCGCCATCCTCTCACTACCTCGGCCCCACAGTGGACCACAGGCGCTCGAGCGGACCTCCGCTAATCGCTTGCACAGACTATGACTTGCCGGACTCCGGTAACTTAACTAACCATTAAAGTCTTTATAAGACGCTCAACGCGAGCGTAACTTAACGCAGCCTGGGATCACTCCAATCAGTATGCCCATTCATAAACGGCATTCTCTTCCAGGTCTGGCTTGTCCTCCTCATTTCTTTCAAAACCCTACAGCAACAACCCACAGAAGACCAGTATTAAAGTAAGGCACCCATCTAGAACAACCTCTTTATCTCTCATTGGTCCACTCAAACGCCTTTCATCCCTAGAGCCCTCCTCTCATGACTTTCTGTGACATCATCACCTCTGGCTTACTAGTAAAAGAGAGGGTTATAGAAGAATATTTATTTATTAATTGGCTCTGAACCCAACATCTCTCCCTCCACCTTATCACAATACCTCTTTGCCTAGACATCTAATGTCTTCTGAACTGATGGCTTCACCTGCACCCATATGCAGTTTCTGCTTGGCTCCCTCGGGATTTGCGCATTACAAATATATGTACCAAGCTCCTCTGCTCAACCCAAATCTTTCTCTAAATCCCCATCCACACGCCCATCCATCTACAAATTAACAACCAAACCCCCCAACAAAATAAGGCCTACCTGTACTGTCTGAGCAAAGGTCCTGATGCACCCCTGTAACTTTATTTTTCATCTTTTATATTGCAACTGTACCTTCTGTAACCTCTGTGTAGGAAAATGTCGGCCAGATGCCCTTGGGCTTGGAGCACTATACAAATACACAAACCAAACCCTTTCTTTGAACCGAATCCAGAACCCCTCCCAAAAAATCCCCCCTGACCCTCAACTCTACCAGGGCACATCCAGATTCCTTAAGCTACAAAGCACAATATAGTTGCTTTGGAAGGTCCCATTCAGAGTCCCCTCCAAAGCCTCATCCAAAACCGCTCTATAAGGTACAATCCTGTCCTCCTCTACAAAGTCCCATTCCAAGCCCTCTATGGCATAGTTCAAGCCTGAGGCCCGGCTAGAAAACTCCCTCTAAAATGTCTCTGAAAAGGTCCATTCCAGGGGTCCTCTTCAAAGGACCAGCAAGAACACCCGATATTGTCCAATCCTGATGTCCCTCAATCCTCTACAGTCACCCATCCAAAAGCACTTTGACAAGGTAAATCCTGGTGACCTCCCAACTAAGCACCACCAGAAATGGAATTATTCAAGATCTTCAGGAAACAAGAGACTTTTCCAGCCCTAAGGTAAGACTGAAAAGACAGCTAACTGGTGCAATCAAGTTCAATCATTGTTTAGAAATAAGATTTGGGATATTTTAGAGAAAATATCACGAAAAGCATTTTTTCGAAAAACCTCCACTTGCTGGCCCCTGCTCCCCCAACTATCTTTCCTGAACCTATTCATGTTGTTGGGGCCAAAGATACTGTGAAACCTTTTCAATTTACACATCTCACATTATCAAAAAGATGAAACTGAATTTTAGCTGCCCAGGAGACCCATGTCCTTCCACATTAGTGAAGGACAGTGTTGATAAGTTAGGCCCTATTATCTAGCACAAAGTTCTTCAGTACCACCTTCAGACTCCTGCGTCCCAGATGATATAAAGCAAGCGTGGGTCAAGCCGACTATTAAGAAGCCTACTCTAGATTAGGAGACACCAGCGAATTACAGACCTGGCAGAGGCACCGTTTGGTGCCAGGGGAGCGAGTGACTTCCGAGAGGAGGGTGTGGCATTGTGGAATGCTCTGCCCCAACTTTCAGTGCTATGCGGATGACAACTCATTTTCAGGCTCCCTTCTGCCACCTCTTCTCCTTCTCTCATCTCTGACTGTCCGCAATCCAGGAGTTGTGTGCCACCAATAATCTCTGCCTTAATTGCAGTAAGACTGAGATTCTCCTCATCAGCAACCTACTCCCTCCTTTCCTGTCACTCTCTGGCCAGCCTCTCTTGGCCCTCTTCCTGCTCCCACCTGTGAGGCTAAAAACCTCGGTGTCCTCTTCGACTCTACACTTTCCTTCTCTCCTCACACCTCTGATGTCTCTAAGAAGTCACACTACCAGCTGCACCTCCTCAGAGGTATTCTTCCCTTCCTCTACTTCCCCCAGAAGCTCACTATCTCCAGAGCTCTGGTTTTCTCTAGGCTGGACTACTGCAACAGCCTCTTTCTAAATATACCTGCCTCTACTCTCCTCAACTTTCCCAAAACATGACTGCAAGACTTGTCCTTGGCCTCAAGCCCAGGGATCGTATCTCTCCAGGACTGAAATCTCTCCACTGGATCCCAGTGGCGGCAAGTATTATGTTCAAAACCTTCTGCATTGTCCACAAGGCCTTCTGGGGCCTGAGACCTCAATACCTTCAACTCTCTCTTCCTAAATATCTTCCTTCTCAACCTCTTCGCTCATCCGCCTCCAACTCCCTCATGGTTAGTCGCTTCTCCAAGCAGCGAGTTGGTTGTAGATCCTTTTCTTCTGCCGGGCCTCCCTCTGATCTCCTGGCTGAATCTGAACTTGCACTGGTTACCCTCTGATCTCAGGCCCAGGGCCCCTCCCCACCAGTTGCACACCTGCACTGCCCCCTGGCATCCCTTGCACTCAGGGACTGGTTCTGTATCCCTACAGCCCCTACTAGCACTGGCACCTAATGTCTGCACTTCGTAGGGCCATCCTGCTAATTTTTGCAAATCCCTCATCTGCACTAGATCACAAAAAATCCACCCCTCTACACGGGAAAGTCCACCATTCGGCGCATGACCACAAGAAACCCCACACTCTGCATGGGACAAATCGAATTTGCGTTGCAGAAGTGAAATCCCTGGGGGAAAAACACCCGGGGCAGGGCAAACAGCCCTTCTATATAAAACAAGTATTCTGCACAGGATCGCAAGTCCTAACAAAATGTAAATTGGGTTACTGCATATTTGCCAGGGGGCTGCTTCCAACTGCATGCTTTTCCTCTTGCTTTAGTTCCCGCCCTTGAAACAATCACAAAACACGTGGTCTTCAGCTCGAGGATTAGCGAAGTAGAGCAAAGACATACATCGCTGAGCGTAACGTGTAACTCACGTGATGGGCAGGAGGCGGAGCGTTGCTAGGGTCCATTTCTCATACAGGAACTAGACAATATCGTTGCTATGCTCCGATTCTGAGATGGGAACTAGACGCTACCGTCTCAAGACGGGCCAGGGTCGCAACTCTGTTGATCAATACATCCGCAAAGCCTGAACGATTGCTTACCTGCAACTGACATCTAAGTACAGGCTCGTTACTTCATCCAGTTATTTACGCCTTCTTGTGGACAAGTAAAACAAACGTCCAGGTGCGTTACTGTAACAGTGATTGGAGTGTGTCCAAGGATTTTTGTTGTGAACGTCCGATTTCTGTGGACCGCAGAGGGTTTGTGTGCGTGTTGGATCCTTTCTCAAAGTGATGTACACTTCTTTTGACCGGCTTACCGGAGTGTTTTAGGGAGGGCAGGGCCTTTCGCCTTTACAAATGAAAGGGGTCGCGACCCTTTGAGGGGGGAGGGGTCTGCAGCAACTGTTCCCATACTGCCCGCCGGTAGTGTTGTAACACGGTTATATTTCTTTCTCTATTTTCGTTCTGCGCCTTAACGTGCGCTTTTTTAGCGCTCGCATTACAAACTGCGTTTCCTGGAGTCCTACAGTCAGTCACTTCACATGGGATATACAGAAGTGTTATCACCTCGTTGCCTTCTAACACCAGTCACTTGATGACAAAGAAGGGGTTATAGTTTTTCAGTGGCCTTTAGTGTTTAAGCTCCCTTCTCGCCACCTCCTGATAATCGGCAGCTATTCACCTTATCTTTGTTGCCATTGTAATGTATTCACTCCACATGCGACTCGGGTTGTTTTCGCTCTAAGCAGGGGGCCCCTAAACATCATGTTGAAATGGGCTCCACACATCTTCCATAGTTGCCAACATGGCCCATTCCAATCTGTAGGTGCTTAGCCAGCCCTGTTTTTTTTCTTTGCATTGTGGGACTTGGAGTCGGTTTTATAATGGGAAAAGGTGAACTACAAGTCCCAGAATGCAAAGAAAAAAACAGCACTGGATAAACACCTACAGAATGGATCATGTTTGCAGCTATGACTTCAGCCAGGCCTCTCTTTAGCCTCCCAACTACTCACACCTCTGTTGTACAACTTCTCTATCAGATGATGAGGGCACATCTCGGTAAACCTTCAGTTGAAGTCATCCAAGACTATAAGGCCCCACATGCATTAATGTTCATAAAGTCCCACTGCTGGATATTTATGGTCCAGGTGACATTGAAATCATATTCAACAATGCTACTGTCCAGGCAGAATCGTGCCTGGACACATGCAATATGTGAAAAGGTACTTCTTTGGTGTATGACCCTCGTTTTACCTCTAAATTTCATTTGAGTTTTGTTTTTTGGCTATTCAAAACCTTGCTGTCCTCCCGACCATTTCAAATAAAAACATTGGTTTGATCTGCATTCAAATGTAAAACTACTTGTTACAAATGGAGCTGGCCGTTATAGGAGGTGCTTTATTGGGGCAAGTAGAACAAATAACTCGGAAGAAAACTGCTCGCAAGGGGTTGTGGTAATCCATTACTCTGCTCTGTCTCCACCATGCTCGGGTTCACCAGCTTTCAGGTGCAGAATGCAAGTCGTGTCTCGCACCCGGACATTGGCACGCCAGCACTCCAGCCAGTGGTGTAGTTCACAGAGACAACTCGCCACACTCCTCCCCCTTTACGCAAACCAGCCCAATACAAAGTCTTTGAACTTGGTCGATGCTTGGTGTAGGCGATGTGAAACTCTGGCTGTGGTCTCTGTTGACACTCTTGTGCTCTGTCCAGCCATGGTCTGCTGACTTTGCTCTTTTGTTACCATTTTATTATTATTAGCATATTTATTGAACGCAGACCTAGCTTCGGGAAGCAAAAGAGCGCTTTACAATCATATGGGGAAGAACAAGGTTTGGGAGCAGAGAAACAAGGGAGTGTGGATCTAACAGGGGATGGGGGGCAGCTATTGTCAGCAGTGGATCTACAAGTAACCGGGGGAAGACACAATGGGGATCAGACCCCACATTCTCAGGTATGCTGCTGAGAGGATGGTATATGGACCTATGTGTTAGCGAGGAGCAATTCCTTGAATGGGAGAGTCTTGAGCTCCTTCCTGAACTGTAGAAGCAAGGGGGTGAGTCGGATGTTGATGGGGAGGAGGTTCCTGAGTCTTGGGGCATAGACAGAGATGGCGTGTCTTCTGTTTTTTTTCCTTCCTGCATCGGCAGAGTTCAAGTCTGCACATGTCCTTTCTTCTGGTGGATCAAATGCCTCTGAACATGCTGAGTTTCTGAGTGAGGTAGCTTGGGGACTTCAGATCTTATAGATGATGCAGGAGGATTTTAAGGTGGCAGGCTTCCAGCGGGAGCAAGTGCAGTTCAGTGAGGATCGGGGTGATGCAGGGTTTGATATTGAAGGAGCTGCAAGCTCTTTAGCTCCTGCTTGTAGCATAGAAAAGCTTGATTAGCTTGAAACCAACAACTACATCCGGCTTCCCAGTCCAGTTTGCATCTTATGTAGAAGTTCGATTTATGAAATGCAATGTACTAGTTCCCCAGTGGTAGCTCCTTCTAACTGGTTAATGCTGGATACTCAGGGGCTGCTTTTTGTTCCTGCTTATCCAACCTTAATTTTCGATCCCTATGATGTGGAATTTGCAGAATCCTTTGATGAGTTGTGCTGCAGCATACAGGGCACCTCTCGGGACCCAGAGTAGTCACTGGAAGCCCTTCTAAATGGCCATTGCCACCACCCAGGAGGGAGAGGACCAATGCTTGGACAGTATATCTGAAGTTGTTTTCTGGGATGAAGGGCTTGATTTTCCATAGGAGGGAAAGTTGCTACCAGGCCGTTTGTCATCATTGAAATGTTCTGTTTGAATGAGAGGTGTCTGTTCCTTTCCAACCCAACTGACTTGGTGCAGGTGGCCAGCTGTGGTTTGAAGCCCTGAAGGTGCATAGCAGAGATCCATGTCTAGATGTCTGGTTGTTGGTCAGCTGTAGGAATTCAATCTAGGAGGGGTGAGCTCCGGGTAATCGCTGAACATCCTTGACTGGATCAATGAGAGAAGGATATCTTGAGCTAGAGCTCTGTGTCATCTACACATTGGTGGATGTGGATATCGTGTGGAGCAAGGATGGTTCCAAGCAGTTCCATGTAAAGATTGAAGATCACTGGGGAGAGGATGGATCCTTGCGGGACTCCACAGCAGATGGGTAGAGTTGGTCATCTGAAGGGATCCATTTGTAAAAACAGGTGGCAATTACCAAGGTATGATTTGAACCCGCTAAGGATGATCTCACTGATCCTTATGCAGCTATGTAGATTGTCAGTGAGTGTCTGGTGGTCTACTGTGTTAAATGCTGCTGCGAGGTCAAGGAGAAGGAGAACAAATCTAGTACAGCGCACCTTATTATTAGCTAAGAATGACAAAAATTCAAGAATATTCAACAAAGTGAACAATGAAGGTGCAGGGGAGAAATGAGCAACTGTGGCACCAAAGTCGCAACTGAACCAAACCAGTACAAAAGGGCCCTAAAGTAGAGGACACTCCCGTCCCCATGCACACTATACAATGTTGGAATAGACAACCAATAGTTTGGAGTTAAGGAATAATGTAGACAGGTCAAAAATACAGTTTAAAAAAATCTTCAAAGCAAACCATTTAATAGATTGTAAGCAAAACAAAGCTTAAACATTTCACTCAATGCGTTTTGGAATAGTGTCTCTTCTTCAGGAGCAAAATCTGGGCAGTATCTCCATTAGTTCATGTTGTATTCTATAGTTAAGAAACAAAGGACATTTGATTAGGAACTATAATCTTATATAACATTTCAGTGTTTTCATATGTGAAATTCTCATGTGGTTATTTAGATTAATTTACCTTCTAAGTAGGGGGAAACTCTTTTTCACTCAGATCAAAGTAACTGATTAGTAGGAAATCAAATCCTTCAAGAAATCAGGAGTCTAAAAACTGAAAAAAATAATAAATGAAAAAAGAGAAGCTAACAACAAACTAAAGAAGGTAAATATTGCAAGTAAAGAACTAAAAGCTATGCTTACCACTATGGGACAACAATCTAGGGTACACCTTTTCAGATGAACAACTGACACAAAAAGTCTGAAAAAATATGATCAATGGAATTGCTAATGAAGTAACAGAGTGTTATACCTGTGACCAAACATATAAGATTAAAGAGGTCCACTGTGAATACAGCAGAAACCCATGCTTACCTTTAGGGAACTAAATATTTCAACTCAAAGCACAAAGTAGACCAAAGTAGCCTAAAATACAAAATTTACAAGGTGTCCGGTATAACTAGTGGTCAAAGGATTTAAGAGATCATAAAAGAGTGAAGTATCATCTGCAATAGCAGCTTACCGAAAACGTAGGTAAAGTGTGTGCTGAATCCTGTGAAATCATCACCAAACCCCAGACTAAAGTGTCCTACCATGTGACCAGGGAAAGGCAGCTGCTTCCTGATCCTAACCCTGGGGGTGTTATCAGAGGGAATTATCACATGGGACGAGACGGCTATTCAGGGGATGTGCTGACTCCACGAGGAGGGACGCTCTATTCATCTTTTGAAGATTTAGAGGAAATAATTTGCAGATATTTAGTGGCATACTATCAATGCTCCAATCCTTCTAACATCAAGGTTCCAGAAACATGTTATAAAGAACTAGTTAAACAGAGTCTAGTTGCTAACTTGGTGTGATGCTGGAAATGCATCGGAGGGACATGGCGTCCGTATCCTTGTCCTTTAGTGCTTTTTATCGTGTGTTCTGCCGTGTTTTCCGCGCAGGAGTTCAGGTGGGACTCCTGGTGGTGCAGCTCTCTCTCTTTTGGTTTTGGTGAACAGACCCATGGGATACCCTTATGGCACCCATGGGTAGGGGTGCAACCCTGTCCCCCTAGTGTATGTTTTTGGGCACCTGTGTGTGACCCACAGAGCAGGGTACGGGCTGGTGGCAGCTCCGTGCTAAAATGACTGGTGCCCTGAGCGTCCTCCATTTTGGGATGCCCAGGCCCAGTCATTGGAATCGGTAGATTCTGGATGGAGACAAAATGGCCCCCATGGCCTCTTGCCTTCCATCACCTGTTACCTTAATCTTCCCGAAGTCCCTGCCTATGTCCCTTACCCCTGACTGGCTGTTGGGTGGAAGTTCCGTATATGGTAGTGTGGGGAAGTGTCGACCAGACTGGCTGGAGCCTTCTCAACGACCGTATGTTGTGGGTAAGCCTGTGGGTGGGACCTGGGTGAATGGAGTGTGTGACGAATATACATTCTATGTTGTGGCTGTCTAGTATCTGGTGGTTGACACAATGATTGAGACAGCCCTGCCCGAAACCGGTATGAATGCAGCTTGGAGTGGTGAATGGCTCGGTACTTGTCCCAATACACATAACTTGTTGTGAGTGTCTGGAGAGAAGTGAATGGTCTGAATGCCCTGTGTGCCTGATTGGCTGCCTGCCTGCATGAATGCCCGTAGTCGTGATTGGATGCTTGAGTGTGACCCAGCGGAATGAATGGGAGATCAACAGTGTATCTGGGGACCTCTCACTGCTAGGAATAGTGTTCAGAAGCTGAAGTGCACTACGATGAGTAACTGGAGTAACTGAAGCTTGATCCTGAAGCCCTGCTGGATGAGAAGAATTGCTGTTGCTCTCCTTCGCAATCTGAAAGCGGCTGTGCTTCAAGAACTGACCCACAGAGGACCTAGTAAGTCGCCCTCTTCCCGAGCTACAAGGGACCATCGTGCACAGCTGATCTTTGCCTAAGCTCCCTGGTAGACAGACCTTAGACAGGCTGCCGACTCGATACAGGGATTGCTCTGGAACTCCAAGGAGAAGCGCCCGGACTGTTGTCCGCCACTGTCGACGACCGCCGTCGCCGGCTGGAGCCGCCGTGCTCCCGTTGCCTAAGAACTTCATTGATCCAAGGACGCTCTCGTCCGCATCGTCGCTGCTGTATCCTGCTGGAGAAGGCCTGACCGTCGACGCGCCGAGGAGCATCCACCGGTGGGTTTCCTGCCACCCAAGGACCACAGAGACACGGACGACTCGACACCCTTGCTGGGCCACAGTTCTTCAACTCTTTGCGGTCCAGAACTATCGACACCGAGGTGCCCCTCACGCTTCTTCCTGGCAGGACGTTTATGCTTCCCCCTCAACGAGCACCGCTAGGAACGACGCGTCCACTTCACCGTCGTAGCTCGACCTGTTCTCCGTCAGACGTTCGACGACCCGTGACTCCTGCCTGAAAGGGAAGATACTCAAGAAGGGCCGTCGATTCCCCGACGTGGAACGCTACAAGGCCAAGGTACTTTGGGGTTGCAGAACTATTGGAAAGTCTAGTGTGAACAATATATGGACTGGGCTTGTATCTTTCTTCTACAGGTTGCCCAGGTGGGGGGATCTCCACACAGAACTGTGTCTAGTGGTACAGGGCCAGTATTCTGCCAATTGCTCAGCCATCTTGCTTTCCTTCCTCTCTCTACTGCTGGTTTCCTCTTTATTCTGATCTGTGTGTCATTCTGACCTTATGCACTTTAATGAGATCTAATAACGTTAGTGGTACCACTTTAGAAACTGTATATAGTTACCATTGCTGATTTTCGGAGTACAAAGTGAGTTATTGTGATATTGTATATCAAATAAGGCTAGAACATCACAACCGGCAACTAATAAACACAAACTTTTCTACATATATATAACAATCCAATTCATTGTTAACCTAAAGGGACTTGTGCTGTGCAACATGTACACAATGGACACGCCTCAATACACACACCACTCATTCTCTCATACCAATCTTGCTGTTTCTGTTGTGTCAACTACACCTTCAATATAAAATGAAACAAACAAATGTACACTGTGCCCAACATGTTTCTTTCCAACTCCAAACAATTGAATTACTGCTTGGAAATTCTTCAGGGGCTGAGAAAAAATTTTGGTCATATCTGCCAGGGCTTCATTGCATGGACAAACAAGACAAAATGCGGTTTACAAGTTGTTTTTCCTTTGGTCGTGCCTGAGTCCTTGTTCAATAGACTCAAGTTGCCCTGCGTTATGTGCAGGGAAAAAGTGTCTGCCTCTTTATCAATTGCCGGAGGGGATCCACGCGGTGTTGGAGAATTCGATTCCTTTACTGGGGCTTAAACGTTCTGCGGAGCAATTGCTACCAGAGTGGCTCTGCTTGTTTGGCTGTCACCATGGGTGTCATAAACTATGGTGCTCCCGTTTTTGCAAAATTAATCAAGTAGCGAGTCCTGCTCTGGGAAATCCTACAGGTATTACAGGCTATGTTTCACTCGTAGTGCCCTCTGCCGGGTTTCTGTTTCTCAGTATGGTCCATTTGAGTGTACATGCTACATGCACAGCCTGTGGTTGCGGATCAGCTTCACAGGCTAACGCCCTCGTGTGGAGTCCGAAACGAGACAAATGCTTTCACACTATCCTTAAGGGAGCCTCTCCCTCTAATGTGAAATTGCAGTCTCTTAATCACGAAACCCCTTTCTCTGATAACTCTGTCTATAGAACAATCTAATGTAATTGAAAATGAAAGAGAACCACTTAATATCACTCATTCTCTTAAGAACTCCAATTCCCGTAATGGCAAAAGTACTGGGACGAAGAAGAGGAACTCGGAGGTCATGGGGACTCAGAAGCATGAGTATCCAAAGGTGCAGTGTAGTCCTTGCCAATTAGAGCACCTGAGCGGGATATTTTAATCCCAGGATAAGAGCCAGCTGGTGAGATCATGGTCATGTGGTAATGAAGTTGAAGCAGAGGAAGAAGCAGTTTGTAACCATGCGTAAGGCGTATCTGAGAAAGCTCAAGCCGTTCTTGGTACAGTTGCAGCCAAGGAAAGAAGCCCGCCAGCAGAAGTCATCCCAACGGGTGAGAATCCGAAGAACTGCAGAGTACGCGCAGCGGAAGACGGCGTACTAAAGAAAAACCCAGTTGCAAGGAAGACGTGTTACCGAAGCAAACGTGAAGCAGACTGGAGAATCCACAGAAGATCAACAGAGATTCTATTGCACCCGAAGACTGCTGCGCCATTTACCTGAGGATCGGAGAGGCAGGATAAGGGACAGAGTTACTACTGAAGCACCACCGCGAGACTATGACAAGTGAAGTCAGCCGCCAGGGATGTCATTTTGGGGTCGCTAGGGGTTGGAGCCGCGACCCGTGTGGTCTCCCTTGTACCCCTGTGGTCTCCCTTGCTACCCCTGTATTAAAAAAATATGTTTTTGTTAAAGAAAATTAAGGTCTGGGGGGAGGGGGGGCGGCCCTGTCCTCACCCATTAGGGTGAAGGCTGGGTCAGGGCTTGCAGCATGAGAAGGAGGCATAAGTGGTTTGAGCTGACCGTGACATGTTCTACATGTCATATATCACATTCAGCTCCAACCCCTTCTCCTCTGGCTTCCTTGCGGCTCATATACAGGAAGCTCGCCCAGCTTCCTGGTTCCTGTTCGTGAGCAGCACAGAGGAGCCAAGGGTGGCCTGGATTGACAGACCGAAGCTGGAAAAACAGTTAAGAAGGCTTTAAAAAAAAATAGATGTGTATGTTGCATGCGTGAAGTACGTGTCAGATTCTGCTATGGGTCAGTAAGTGGTGGGTGAATGAAAGAAAATGTGATAGTGTGTGTGTTTGAATGTTCTGGGTGGGTGTGTTCCTGTGTAGATAATGCAGTGAGAGTGGATGTAAGAGAAGGTGTATGAGTGAGTGACTGGTGGGTGAATGATTATGAATGTGATGGTGTGTTTCAATGTTCTGGATGGGTATGTGTATGTGTGGAGAATCCAGTGTGAGTGGACACAAGTGAAGGTGTATGGGTCTGTGAGTGGTAGGTGAATGAGTAGGAATGTGCTAGTTTGTGTTTGAATGTTATGGGTGGGTGGGTGCGTTCCTGTGTGGAGAATGTGGTGCAATTGGACGTAAGAGGTTTATGGGTGAGTGAATGGTGGGTGAGTGAGTAGGAATGTGACTGTGTGTGTAATAGTTCTGGGTGGGTGCCAGTGTGAGTGTATGTGAGGGAAGGTATATGGGTGAGTGAATGGTGGGTGAATGGGTGTGAATGGCCGGGTGGGTGCATGCATGTGTGATGAATGCATTGTCAATAAATGTGAGAGGAGATGGATGGATGGGTGAAAGAGGGTGTGTGTGTGTGTGTGTGTGTGTGCGCGTGTGTGGCGCCCTGGGAGACTGGGGCTCACTATAACATTTATTACACATCCTTCATTGACTTTGCATGTTTTACTGGTATTTTCAGGCACAGCCAAGTCCATGTGTGTCATTGCCTGGCTAGACCGGCATTTTGGTATAGCCAGTCTAGCCATTGCTTACTGTGGCATGACATGTATTACTCTGCATCTTTGATAAAGCAAGCATATGTAGTATTACCTCACTAGACTGACGTTTCTGGCCTGTATATTTCTTACTGTAGCATGACTTGTTATTAACTGATCATCTATGATGAAGCAAGGATAAGTGTTCATATGGGCCTAGACTGGCATACATTGGAACCAGTTTGGACATGTTTTCTTATTGTGGCATGTCACTTTTAATGGTGAAGGCACACCCCTGAACGCTCACACCAGAGAAAATACAACCCGCTAGGGAAGAAAGGCTCAAGTCAATCTTGTAAGGATAACAAGTTTTAATCTCACACAAAGATGAGAGCAACAACAAAGGACTCTGCTGCCAAGAACGTTCTGCCAAAAAAGGGTACAAACAGAGGCTTAAGAGGAGACACATCCTCATTGTAACGCAATACATAGAGTAAACACCCACCCAGCTGGTTGGTGTGCACATATACAGGATCCTCCTGCCCCATAAGGGATGCCAGGTCATTGGTTCCAGCCCAGTCCATCCATCTTCCTTCACGTAGGTGCTGTGGAGATCATCTTCTTCTCACTGATGAAGGTCAAAGAACAAATTAACTACACTCCTAACACAATGCTACGTTATCATTATACTGTCCACCTGGCAGGCTTTAAGACTGGAACAAAGGAGGTTCTGGAGCACTCTGACCTTCACACACACATTTCACTCACTCCCCTTTGCGCCATCTGGCTCCAAGGTATCCACCCTCGTTTTGAACTATCATTTATCCCTCCCAGCACCTCGCAATACAAATTGTATGATTGTAGCTCAAAGACGTGCAATGTTTGTTCTCTTTTAACATTCAAGACGTGTTACTTTAGGGTTGGTGATCGAAGGTCAACTGGTGCCATGGAATTCAGGGATCTTGGGGCTTTGTCAGTTATATGGGCTAACACTTGTGGTCACCTGGGGATGGGCCAGGTCATGCTTTGGCCAGTGTGAGACAACATGCACACCAGGCACCGGTCTCTGATCGCGGCCTTGTAGGGCATATTCCTCTTGAGTAGGAAATCATCTTTGCAACACTGTTGGAACAATGAATGAGCTTTATGGCCGTTGGGGGTATAGGTTGTCTTTAATGGGAGCTCAGACATGGCTGGAGATTTTTCTCACCTTTGCTATTAGGGCCTAGTGCATTAATTGCTGCATTTGCTGCGTAGGCCTTGTCCCCTAACGATAGTTACTAACATCTATGCAAAATACACTAACAGCTACACAAAGTGGCAGTCTTGTGTGTGTCCTAGGCTACACTATGTGAGCTGATTATATTGGGGTGGGGTCCTACCACTGTCCCCACTTCCCCCTGGCCCATCATAGTGCTTTGAATGCTGCTTGCCGTACTCTAAAGTGCTTGGGGGGGGTGGGACAGAGTGGCCTCCTTCCCAACAATGGCTAAACCAGCGCAATTATTTTGTTACATAGGAATCCTGGCATATATTGGAAGAGCCAGCTTTGTGCCTAGTGCCAGTAATGATACTATAAAAAAAACACCCCAAACCGAGCATGAGTATGATCTTATATGGGAATACTAGCATATGTTGGTGGTGCCAGCATGGAAATGTAAGGACACAGCCATACTGGAGTATATTGAAGGGACCGGCATGACGATGCATTGGGAAATGCGCTTGTGCACTTTTGGTGACTTGCATCTATTATACTTATTTTCATGAGTTACCGTACAAAACCGATTGCAAACTGTCTGGCCTTTTACTCAGATTTTCACAGAAAGTGTGCTGTGTAATGCACCATTTTAACTCATTATTCAAAGAAATTTCTCATGGCAGAGGGAAGAATCCCCCTGAACCTCCCAAACCTGTTTCCGTTAGTTTGAGCCCCGTTGCTAGGCTCAGTTGCAATCGCATACTTGTGGAAAATATTTACACCCTCCAATAAAACAACTCACCAGCCACCACTGGTGGCTGGTATATTTGGGGACCAGGCATCGCCCCCTTCTTTCTACACTAGATGAAAAATGTAAGCTTTGATTAAAAAACATATTTACTTCTTTCACTTGGAGTGGTGCATGCCCCTGCTGCGGCATAATCATCATGGACATTGTGCACACGTGGTTGTCCGGCCCGACCCGGGGTGTTGCGTGCCCTGTGCATTGTGAAGGAGCTTGGGCGGGCGCCCTCAGCATGGCTCACGGGGGGCCACCCCATTTTTTTCTACACCACTGATTGTGCTCTGCTCACCTTGAACGCATTCAAGTGTGAGGTAATCGACCAGGACCCTGCTCTGGTGCAACAATGTTTAAGAAAATAAGCGCTGGACAGAGGGTCTCGGAAGTGAGAGCCATGGAGTGACCCACCCCTCCCCACTCAACCTACATCTCGGAAAGGGCTTTGTGGAAGCTTCATTCACGGGACAGTCCTGTGGGGGATGGGGAGTGGGGGGGGGGGAGGGTCATTGAATAACACACCTTGCAAATAGAGCTCTGAAAACCACAGATGCATTGAGCCCCACTCTTGAGGGAAGTGTAGCCCCTCTCCCCCCACCTCACGCCGTTAAAAAAGATTGAAGAAGAGTCATTTATCAAAGCCTAGGACATTAAGGTGTTAGATTCGGCTCTGGGTTGTGGGGGACAACATGTGGTTGCTTGTCATAACTTAAAGATAAATGCACACAGAGACAGATGGCCTCAACTTGCACCCGCACAATAGGTTTCTTCTATCGTAGTGGTAGCTGACTCATAGATACATTTATAACCAGGGAATTCTGTTGATACTGAATCCTGGTCAATTATTCAATTTTCAGGCTTTGCTTGTGCAGCATTTTGCTCCCGGGGAAACGGACAGCGCACGCTTCCCCAGACCAGTACTTTGTTTGCTTGTTTAACACATCAATGCCACAGATAACGAGTACTTTTGTGTCCATTGATCTATATATGTTTCATACACTAGCTGTAGCCTGCGTTAGAGATTTCAGTTACCCTGTTGCAAGTACTGCATTATGTATATTCTTCATATATAGGCCCTACGTCGAATCTGGGAAATTCCCCAAATGTGTGATCGTGGACGAATCAGGCCTCCCTCTGTAACTCGGTTCTTATATCTGGTTGAAATGAGAGCGCATGGAAACATAGGTGTTAGACGCATCTGAAGCTTGTGTGCCTTCACTTCCTGTGATGTCACGTGCGGGTGGGGTCACATGACATCACTTCCTGTGATGTCATCAGAGGTCAAGAGTCGTGTGATGCCACTTCTGCTACCCTGGCATTTTGGTGAAATGATGTCGCTGGGAGCTGCTGCGAAGAGCCAGTGAGTGGTCAGAGAGTGAATACTGACACCGGAGTGCTCCCTGAAAGAAAATTGTCACAATGTAAGGTTTTTTAATACCAAACATTTAATGAATAAAGGCAGAATATATTTAATGAATATCAATGTATGAAAACAAATGAGAATAAGTGGCAAACTTGAAAGTCTTTGGGCAAAACCCCAGAGAGGAAACACTGAGCCCAGTATTGCCTACAGCCAAAAGTAAGACTTTGTGCAAACACCAAGAAGGGAAAGGTTGAAACCAATATTGCCTACAGCCAAAAGGCAATATCAATCCAGTACGATACACTTTAGTCATAATGGTAATGGAAGTAGGACTTCCTCATGGAATTCAGTGTATTTTGACCAGAAGGTCATCTTACATTAAATTGATATTCAACAATTATTCAAGTAAGACCATATTTAGTTGGTGAAATCTCAATGAATAGAGTCGAGACAGAGCAGACTTTTAAATTCTGGAGCAATATTTTAACATTGTTTTACATACGTTCATACATGCAAAAACCTATAAGGAAGCACTCCAAACAATCAAAAGTGAACAGATGATGGTATAGTAAGATTAGAGAAATGATGATAAATTGTAATCCTTGTTCATACCGGATGGGTCCCAAGAGTCTAGTGTATGAATACACTATGTTTCCATCTGGGATCATTTCTGCAATAGGTTACACCTCTTGGAAGTGAGTGTATGACCTCGAATCTTAATTGAACCATACATATTTACATTCCTCAACATGTCTATAAACCAGTGATCTTTCATTGTTGGTACTTATGTTAGATTTGTTCTCAATAAGACGTTCTTTAACTTTTCTCATGGTTTGTCCCACATAGAATTTTTCACGTAGGCAGCAGAGACCATACATTAAATTTTTGTAGTTACAATAGCAAAATGATTGAGTTTAATTTTATATCTTGTGATAGGGTGTCTGATGTGTCCCCCTTGATTATGTTGGACAATTGCAGATCCAGTTAGAAGGGTGATGATGCAGAGAAAAGCAAAACAGGCCTTTAGAAATTATTGTAGGCTGCGCCGAGTGAATATGATGCAGAAAGATGCCGGAAAAGATGCTTAATATTTATGTTAAAAGAAAAGTTTCTGCTTTCTTGGGTCTGGTAAACAGCTGGGAGGAGTCCAAAGTATTGTTGCAGGTAAACCCTGTTCCAGAGTGCGTCTGGGTGGAACACTTCAGGAAGTTATATTCAATAAATGAAAACATTGGTCTTTTACCAAAACTCCTAGGACCAATAAACAGAGCTGATTCCTGGAGAATGAATGTAAAAGTGGAAGATGTTTGTGAGATAATTTTGATATGCAATCCTTCAAGACCAGCCGGCCCTAATGGCCTCATTAATAGCACACTAAAGAATGGCTCCAAGAATTGGGCCTCAGCTTTAACAATTTTATTTAACAGCATTGCAATTAAACTTGAATATCCGCCCTGCTGGTGGACTGACTGTGTGGTCCCAATCTACAAAAAGCATCTAGAAATGAGGCGTATAGCTACTGACCTATCTCGCTAATATACGCAGACAGCAAGGTGTTTTGCTTTCTTGCTACTGAGACACTTAGCAGCCTGGGCAAATGAAGCAGGCAGATTATCTCAATTGCAAACAGGCTTTAGACGTGGGCACTAAATGGCCCTGTGATCCTGCTACTACAAGAATTTGCCTGGTTTGACTCTTCTAAGTCCACTTATATGGGTTCGGTAGATCTCACTACCGCTTTTGACTTGGTCGACTTAAATCGCCTCTGGTCGAAATTGGATTCATGGGGCATCCCATTAGGTCTACTGAGGCTAATTAAGGGCCTGCACAATGAATCCGGTTAAGGGACTGCACAATGAATCGGAGTTAGAATAAAGCTTAATAGGGCAGTGGACATGTCTGGTCGAATACAAGACACGGCTGTGTACTGGCTCCTGCTTTGTACAATATTTATGTTTCTGCTGCATTTGAATTCTTAGCCTCCCGATCATTTGTTCCTCCCAAGATTGGGCCAGCTGGCTGTCCCAATGTTGGGGTATGCTGATGATTTTCTTCTCCTAGACAACACAAATATTGTATTGCAGAGATTTGTGTGGTTTCTCTGGGCTTCCAGGTTTCGGCTTGCCCCTCGCTTACTATCATTAAAAAAAGTATTATGGCAGAAGGCAAAAATACTCGGAAATCAGCTATGAAAAATGGACGGGAATTATGGAAGATTCTCGTTAAAGCCGGCGCTAGATTTCTAGGAGGGTAACATGGTCCCTAAAATCACATACAGGATTGAGCTATGGTTTGACTCTGTACTTCACTATACTTAAGGTAAATCCAATACCCCAAAAAGAACCTAACTCCACGGTTCGGGGTTTACTATCATTATTTATACAAAAAGGAGAAAGGGTGCATAACAATTAATCTAATAAATCTCTCATCTGTCTAACGAAGGATGTTAATTATGATCTATAACCATTGGTCCTGAAAAAATTGACTTGGTACACAAAGCATTCTTATAAACTTGACCATTTTAATTCTCCAAAATCAGTAAAACACTACTAAAAAACTTGCTAAAAACACATACAATATGACCCAAGATTTAGGCCCACATGGTGGGTATAACAGCAACCTAATGGGATAATTTACATCACAATTAACACCATGTAAAATTCAACAAACCCATAACAATTACAAAGCACTATGTATTTAAACAAAGTGTAAATTCACAAACAACCATATCCCGACATGTTTCAGTTCTTTATATCTTCAATGCTTGAACTTTCTTCAGGGGAAAAGATTTTTTCACATAAATTCTTCACCACCATGTAATCCCGGGTAGAGAGCGCGGCGATCCCAAATGAGGCCACCTGCACAGAACAAAACCAACACCTCCATATAAGACAGTGGGCTACATTCTCAATTATGGGAGCGGAGCTGTGAGCCTGAGGTGTGAGCCAGTCTACTGCAGCTATCCACATCGTTGTGCTAAACCAGCAGGAAGTGCCTATTTCTGCCGAGAAACACAGCGGAGCGGTGAGCGGAGCTGTGAGCCTGAGGTGTGAGCCAGTCTACTGCAGCCATCCACATCGTTGTGCTAAACCAGCAGGAAGTGCCTATTTCTGCCGAGAAACACAGCGGAGCGGTGAGCGGAGCTGTGAGCCTGAGGTGTGAGCCAGTCTACTGCAGTCCGCTGCGGACGCGAAGCCAAAGCAGAATGGAGCCAGAGGTACGTCCAGAAGCATGTCCTTTGAAAGCCTCTAAAGCATCCAAAAGCTCCAAAAGCCCAAAAACACTCCTGAAAGAGTCGCATCCGAAAAAATCTGCGTACCCGGAGGGGAAATCTAACCCTGATAAGAGGCGGAGGAGGAGCAAGTCCGACTCGGCCCCTGGACTGGGGGCCTCCCAAACGGTGTTCCCATCGATCTTAGAATTGCTACATACGGCTCACCAAACCTCGAAGCCTGCCTTAATCACGGCACTGAGGAATCCTCAAGACGCAGCCATGGCGCTCGGGACGCCAAAGAATACCAGAGCGGAATGGCGACCTTACCTGACCCGCGAGGACAAGCGGGGGAGCTCGTCGTGGCGGCGGTTCCTCTGCTGGTGCTGCTGCCGCCGCCGACGAGAACAGAAAAACAGCTCTCGAGTATACTGGCGTCGCGGACGGCGGCCGCATCGATCCAGGTGGCCGTCCTTGTCTCGCGGGATGTTGAACTGAGTCCGATGTGTGGGCTCGGAGAGGAGCCCGGTGCGGCGGAAGAGACAGACCAGCAGGACCCATACAGCCGTTTGAGTCGCGGTGGAGAGAAAGACCTAAAAGACGCGCAACCTGATGAAAAAAGTGAGTGCCCTGGAACGCCTCCCCCCTCCAATCCAGTCTCATCTAAAGAGGTGAGATGGACTGGAGCGAGAAATGCTATTACTGCCAACAGTGCCAATAGTGACTCAGATGGGGCAAGGGGGGTAGCGCACCAAGACAAAATATTGGACAAACCAGAAAAAAGGGAAACAGCAGGACACAGAAAACCCATTGAGGAGGGGGAAAGAAGTCATGCAGTGGAAGGAATAAGGGTGACCAAATTACCCTTAGTTCCACCAAAGGAAAACTCCATGCCTAATGGGATAGCCATTCGAGCTCAGCTCCACGCACTGGAGCAGGACACCGAAAAAACGGCGCAAGGCCTGGGGGAAAACCAGGTAAAGATTGTAAAGCTTTCGAGGGAAGCCAGTGACTGTGTGAGAACTCCCGATCATGATAAGGACACGGATTCGGACAATGAAGCCTCTGAGAGTGAAAACTGAGAGTGAAAACTCTTTTGAAGGTGAGCCGGATGACTCCAATAAAGAAACAGACGGTGAACAACTAAAAATGGGCTCTTGTCCTAAAAGAAAAAAAAGAGGCAAACCAAACACACTAGTAAAATCTGGGCCTCAAGGCGCAAAAAAATACCATACTGGGGGATCAAAAAGCGAGAAAATTAAACAAAAAAGGGCTGCCAAACCCGCTACTTTCACGCCCGCTAAAAGCCTTTTTCACACTGCAACAGAAAAGAAAACAGAGCGTCGATACCGAAGTATCTGACGCAGAGATGTTGGCAATAGCAAGCCTAACTCAGCCGGCACAAAAACAGAGAAGAACTGAGCCGCCCGCAGCGGCAACAGATAAACAAGTCCGGCCAAATGGCTGCGTGCAGGATAAAATCATGGCTATCTCAAAGGACTTAAATAGTGGCATCGAAAAAGTTAAAGGACCAGAAACCACTGAAACGAGCCATGCGGGCGTAAAGGACCTCCCAAGAGGTAGGACCGAGATTCCTTAGGCTGTACCCACGCCTAAAGGGGTTCCTCAAATTATAGAGGAGATCCTCGTGTCTGACAATGATCAGGAAGAAGAGCGCTCTGAGGGGGCGTATCTCGACTGGGAAGCCAACCGAACGAATCGGATACAGCAGGATAGAGAAGAGCGTTTGGCTTGGACAAAACCCCATCTCTCCAGGAGGGTTGATGCTGCGTCTCCGCCTCTATCGACGAATTCTGGATTTCAAAGAAACCCCTCAAACAACGACAGAAATGTAAGATCAATAGGGGAACGCCCGGATCTTAATTCTTCAACACCTTCAAGAAGATCAGACAAAATTCAATTGTCACCGAAAAAGAGACGACTCAGCGAAATCGCTGTGGCCCTACAAAACGAATCGCCAAATAAAAAAACAGAAATGATTGCCATCATGTCGGCAATGAAAATCGTACTGGCCCCTTTCTGCAAGCTGTACGAAAAAATTAAAGACAACGTACAAGACAATTCAGCAATCCTCTCCAACCTAATGGCAAAATTGGCCAAGATGGAGTCCAATTTACCAGGAAACGCTGACCTTATGCTCAATCAGAAACTTCCGTATGAAAGGATACTAGAAGCATTGGAAAAAAAGATCGAGAACATGAAAAATGCGACGGGGACCCAAGGTGAAAGAGCGATAGACAGATCGCAAATTTTGCCAAATCAGAAAACAACGTGGGAAACCAAAATTTAAGCATTGGAAAAAAAGATTGAAAGGTTAGAAACTTTGAATAAAGGTTTCTCAACCATCCCTACGATCTCAGACGAAGGAGCAGATGAGCCAGTGACCCACCCTAATGGAAAAAAGAAAACTGTGCTGATTCTGGCACAAGATAAACCAGATGGTAGGCCGCAGGCTAAAGCACAAAAGACGCATCCCGTAAAAATTGATCTGAGTAAGAAAATAACAAATGAACAAAAGGAAGCCATAATATCGGCTAAAGAAGACAGCATGGGGCAGAGGCCCAGCGAACCGCTGGCGAGCAAAAAACGACAAGAGTCAAGCACTAAACCAGAGGCGAGTGGCCTGGTGCGATCACCACGAACAACAGAGGAATTCCTACAATGCACCGACTTAATGAAAATCTCTAGTTATTCAGATAACGGGTCAGTTAAACTAAAGGATGACGACAAAGAAGTGGGGGCGAAAAAGTTCATAGATCTTGCGGAAATACACACAGCAAAGCATAAAAGTGACAGTGAGAGACCTAGCCAGATGGAAAAGACTGCACCAAGTCTTTCTGGCGGACAGGGAGCTGTTTTTCAATCAACGCCGGAAAGTGAAAAAATTCAAACGGAGGGGGAGAAAACAAGAAAAACCCCTCCCAAACAGCGACCAAGGCATGAAGGAGAAGACTGTCAAAGAACCCCACGTAAGCATCGAGTGGAAAGAAGAGATGTGGGTAACAGAAAGGTTCCCAAAGAAGCGATACGAATTTTCAAGCTGGAGCAAAGGGAATTGGAGAAAAATGTCCATATTCTAAACAGACCAACAATACTCCAGATAACAAAAAAAATGAAAACCCTAAAAAAGCTTAGGACAGAGGACCTGGTGCTCGTCGAACCCTATCATAGGGAAAAGAAGGCGAAAGCATTTATACACTTGAAATCAGCCGCCATCGAACATATTGACGAGGCAGTCTATGAAGAATTCCAGTAACTAGGCCTTTCCTTGATGGAACATAATAGAATTACGGAGTGCCAAGAACCTGAAGAGGAAAGGACAGAGAAATCTAAACGACAAATTCACTACAGATCGAAAACGGAAGATCCATACCAACAAACCCGAAGGTATAACACTCGAGAAAGACAGGAGATGCACAGACGCCCACTCTACCAAGGCCGGGGTAAAAGACGTCCCTCAGATAGGAGGGGGAGAGAATATATAAACCAAAGTCACGGCCAATACACCAAAATACATTCCGATTGGACAGAGAACACCGCAAGAAGTAACAAAAATGATCAGAGATCTACTGAATATTCCTCCAGATCGGACTGTCTATCGCCCGAGGTGTTCTCAAACAGTTCTGACAAGCATCGGAAAAATACGGAAGATGAAAGAAAACCGAAAGGCCCATAGAAGTGGCTCATGTCAAATTGGTCGAAAAAGAATGACAAATAGCAACGACCAGGGTTAGCTTGTCGCAGTGACTTTAACAAAACCTGCAACGATAAATGCAACGAGCAACCCGCAATGGCAGCCTTAAAGTTGGGCTCATGGAATACGAGAGGCCATATGCACCTCACGTCACCGGGAGATGTCGATATGGGTTCCTATGATATTCTCTGCCTCCAAGAAACCTGGCTCGTCCACCAACCAGTTCTGGACGGGTTCTCTGTGCGGATCTCTCCTGCAGTTAAAGGCCTCTTAGGTAGACCGTCATCGGGGTTACTTCCAGCTATAAAAACAGGTACGGGACTGAGTGAACCTAAAAACTGGAAACAGTCCTACGAAATGCTTGTCATCTTGACATCTTTATCCCAGGGAAAGATCAAAATGAAAAATGGCCACCAAAAGATGGTAGCTATTATAAACTGCTATTGGAATCCCCAGCGAATGTCTACCAAAATATTCTGCAACAACATCGCCGAAACAATTGACCAGCTGTATGCAGAATTCGATAAAATCGAGCTCATCATTTGCGGTGACATGAACGCCAAATGTACCGAGGTATGGGATTCCATGCAGAGGGTGCATTGGGGAGACCTGGATTCTGCCATCGAAAGAGGCAAAGCTTTGAACGAAGTTATGAGTAAAAGAAATGTCCAAAATGTGGCGATGTTATTCCCCAATCAAATTAACTGTCCGACATGGGAACGCAATGAATCCAAAGCAACTTTGGATTACATCTTTATCTCCAATGGCTTCATCCAGGAGCTGTCAGGTTTTGAGGTAAAAAAAACCATCCATAGTGATCACAACCTTCTTTGCTGTTCATGGAGTAACACTACTAGGATATCCAAAACTTACGATTGGACGATAGAGGTAAACCAGCAACAGACTCGCCTACAGTTAACCGAACGAGACATTGAGAAAATTAGAAATACCTGGGAGATGAGAGTAAAAGATCAGGCTTGGACCGACAAGAAAGAAAGACCAAACTACCTACCGTTATTGCTAGCTTTCCAGGTCAAAGGAGCAGGGAAAGCGAAGAACACGCCCCAGAACAACCATATGTATGACAAGACGGTGGTAGAAAAAAGAAAAATTGTCAGTCGTTTGCGAAGAAAAGCTAAGAAATCCAACGATGAGCTTGATTGGGAAAATTGGCGCAAGGAAAATACAGGCTACAAAAATTGGCATAAACATCACAAAGCCACTCTATACCAAAATGATGCCGAGGCGATGATGCAAAAACTTCACACAAAAAAATCAAGTGACTTTTGGGGTTTGATAAAAGAGATGAACAGGCCCCAGTCCGCCTCCATGGGAAATGCTGTAGCGGAAGAAAACTGGATCCAATATTTCACTGCTGAATTTGACGGCCCCTCCAGTGATATCCAAGGGGTAAAGCAAAATCAAGTGATAACGTGGGTCGATCTGTCTAATACTATGGATATTGAAACAGCCATACAGAACCTGAAAACATCCAGAGCACCGGGCCCTGATGGACTCACCAACACAGACCTGAAAATGTTCCCAAAAAAATGGGCTGAAATGATCAGTACTATCTATTCGGAATGTGGCAGAACCAACATGGTGCCGGAATCATGGCAGAAAGCAGTAATCGTCCCGATTTATAAAAAGGGACCGAGACAAGAACCGGCGAGCTATAGACCTATCGCCCTTTTGGACATTCTGGGTAAAATCTATGCTACCCTCCTCCTCAACCATTTTCGAGTATGGGAAAAAGCCAGCCAGGCCAAAGATCAGCTTCAAACTGGCTTCCAGAAAAATGGGTGTACATCAATCAACCTCCTCATACTTAACATCATGAAAGCTAAAGTCAAAGAGGGGGTGCCTAAAGTATATTTGGCATTCGTGGACCTCTCAAAGGCGTTTGATAAGATCGACAGAAAAAGCCTGTGGACGAAGCTACAAGATTGGAACTGGCCGGCAAAAATATTGGAGCTAATAAAAGCACTCCACTCGAACACCAAAATAAGAGTTAAACTCAATAATCAGGGCATGCTCTCAGAGGAGATAAATGTTAAACGAGGAGTAAAGCAGGGGTGCCCGTTGGCACCGGTACTGTTTACAGCTTTCTTGGGCGACTATCAACTCTCCGAAGAAAGAATTTGATCTTTTCCCCCAAAATCGGGAAAACTGAGATCCCACGGTTACTCTACGCAGATGACATCATTGTGATCGACCAGACGAAGGTGGGCCTGCAAAGAAAACTCTGTAATTCGGAGGCCTATATCCTGGAAAATAAGCTGGAACTCAACAAATCGAAGACTAAGGTCATGGTGCTAGAGAAAGTCCCCTGCAAAAAGACGAAAAATCTCTTCTTGGGCGAGTCAAAAAGTGAAATCGTAACCAGCTTTAAATATCTGGGGATTCAATTAGACAGTTCAGGTGTGGAAAAGAGTCTTGTTGACCAACTCTGGGGAAAAAGTGAAAACACTGACTACTCAAACCAGAGCAGTGGATCGCAAATATGGCAAATTCTCCCTGATCCCGGCAATAACTTTCTATAACGCTAAAGTTGTTCCGGCCCTGACCTATGGAACGGAGTGTGCGCTATATCTCCAGCGCAACATCTGGAGCAAAATCGAAGGCCACCTCTGGAAAACGGTCTTAGGCCTACCCAAATTTACCGCTATGCCAGCGATAAGGAGAGAGTTGGGGCTCATATCATTAGCATCGACACTGGATCAAAGTGCCATGCGCCTCTACAGACGAATCATCATGTCAGACACCCTACCCATTTATAATACCATACGGGAAGAAATTGATTTAGGCAAATGTATGGCTTTGAATAAATGGGTGGAAGCGAGAAAAAATGATCTGAGCAAAGTTAAATGTACCGAGAAAGAGCTAAAAGAAAATCCAGAAAGAATTTAAAAAAAGACGGAAGACATGGACTGGATTTTGACAACAGAAAAAGCGGTGGAGAATAAACTCCTGAAACATCTCCCACCCACTTTCAACAAGGGGAAAAAACCTCTCCAGTACTGCGTAAAGTTTCCAAATAAGAAGCTGAGAATTTCTGTCATGAGAGCAAGACTCAACCTCCTCCCTACGAGAGAGATCATAACTATAAGAAGAACTGGAGCCGAAAGCCGCTGCCGTTTATGTAAAAACGAGTTTGCTACTGAGACTTTAAAGCACCTCATGGTCGAGTGTCCCAACACAACGGAAAACAGACAGCTATACCTCCCCTCCCTGGCCGAAAATATGTGGATTTTCCAAGCAGAGGAACTCGGGAATAGACTAATATCGGGCGAGAAGACAAGATGGACCCTGGCTCTGGCCAAACTCATCGACTTAGTATTTGAACAAATCAACAGTCTTCGGACTGAAAGTCCTTCGGTGACGGTCTTTGATCCTGTTGAATGAGGCTTTTTATCTTCTCGGACAGGGCTTAGGAGTCGGACCGTGGCCTGGTCAGCCCCTCATAGGGGAGGTATTTTGCTGTGCGACCTTTCGTTGGTCGCCTTCTTTTATGGTGTGCAAGATCGAGAAGGTGTTTGACAAAACTCAGTCTTTACTGAGTAAAGTTCAAATAAAAAAAAAATTAAAAAAAATTATGGGATTTTACTTGTTAATTGTGATGTAAATTATCCCATTAGGTTGCTGTTATACCCACCATGTGGGTCTAAATCTTGGGTCATATTGTATGTGTTTTTAGCAAGTTTTTTAGTAGTGTTTTACCGATTTAGGAGAATTAAAATGGTCAAGTTTATAAGAATGCTTTATGTACCAAGTCCATTTTTTCAGGACCAATGGTTATAAATCATAATTAACATCCTTCGTTAGACAGATGAGAGATTTATTAGATTAATTGTTGTGCACCCTTTCTCCTTTTTGTATAAATAATGATGGTAAACCCCGAACCGTGGAGTTAGGTTCTTTTTGGGGTATTGGATTTACCTTAACTATAGTGAATTGTTGAGAGGCTCCTGTTAGTCTCGAAGGTTTTGAGTTACTAGTTCCATAGGCATTATAGGTTGTCGTGTTGTTGTTTAAAATTGTATGTAATACTGATGTTGGTGGTTTCAGTCACCATTGTAGAAACATCAGAGAAATGTCTTGCATATAGCGAGGAACATGTCAAAAAATTATTGGACTCACTATCCATTTTGTCTGAAACTAATGATGGTGTGCTGGGCAAGAGCAATGATCAATGGGACGAGCTGTCACAACTTAGAAAACGCCTTATCCGCACAGAATTACATGGTGCCATTATGTTGGAGTACTTAAAAAATCAGGCTCTACCTCAAGGACTCATTGTTAGGAACGAGCCCCGATTGTTTCTTGACAATCAGGAATTCAAAGTGAAATGGAGCTATATCTCCAACAAATGTGGACGTGACTGGTTGGTCTTAATTATAGATACTGCCACTGAAGTGAGTTAGTTGATTTCAAAAATGACACCACATTGGAACGTGTCAAACGAATGAAGAAAGACTTGCTAAATTACAGTCATGAAAAGATATTTCCATATACCTTAGATGGGTATAAATTTGGTAATACCTACCAAGGTCCTACAAATCCCAATAAAAAAGGGTACACTTCCGGAATACATCCTACAGCTCTAGTGACGATGGGAGTACAGGTTCAGGTGGTCCTGTTAATCCACAAGGACCCGGCAGACGCAGAGAACAACGGTATCCCAATCGCCAAAGACAAGGCCGTCCTTTTTTAGGAGAAGGGCCCAGCCGTGGAGACTGGGGAAACCAAATACAGACACGCAGCAGAGCAAGGAGTCAGTGGTGATCAACCTCTCTGATCATGCTCTTAGTCAAGATGAAGAAAATGTACTTAACAAAGGATTGAACTTCGTTACTACGAAGTTTCATGATCCGTTTGAATTTAGATTGGAGTTCCAAGCCTTCATGCGAAAATTGCATCTAAATGAATTTTTTGAGTCAGAGAATGACTATGTAAATCTCAACCGTACTGGGTTGAGGAATAAATCGACTTTTAATGCTCCTTCCAATAGTTTTTCAGCAGAATCGCTAGTCTTTGAGAGGCAAGTTCTGTTGGAACTACAAAAGCTTGAACAGTGTGGTATTCCGAATCTTTCCAACTTCAGTACCGCACAACGTACAGTGGTCTCCAAGTTGGTTTAAGATCATGACATTATTGTGAGACAGGCAGACAAGGGAGGAGCTATAGTGCTCCTAAATCGCTTAGATTATGTAAAAGAGTGTTTGAGACTTCTGAGCGATGAGAGAAGCTACTTCGTATTCCTAATGATCCATCTAAGGACCTCATGGAAGTTATAAGATCTAAGGTCTCCAGAGCTTTTGAGTTAGAGATGATCAGTAAACAAGAACATGATTATCTCATTCGAGATCAGGGCAGAGTGCCTGCCTGTGTTTTATATTTTGCCAAAAGTCCATAAAGGTCTAATTAATACTCCTGGAAGACCGATAGTATCTGGAGTGAGTTCTATTTTGGAACCACTATCCAAGTTTGTGGATTTTTACTTAAGAACTTTTGTCTTAAAAATGGAGAGTTACTTAAGAGACACTATGGACGCTATTAACAAGATAGAGAACCTCCCTTTTGTCTCCAGTGAAACATTTTTGATCAGACTGGATATTCAATCTCTGTACACTGTCATTCCGCAGAGAGCTACCCTGGAGGTTATTGAAGACATTTTGAACGGAAGAGAAGATGGCCATCCAGTCAGTAATGGTTTCATTCTGTGGTGTGCAGAATTTGCGCTCACCAAGAACATTTTTCAATTTCAGGGCGTGTTCTATAAACAAACAGAGGGCACTGCAATCGGGGCGGCTATGGCACCAAATCTGGCAAACTTGTATGTCGAGTATTTTGAGAAGGTATCTGTTTACACTGACTCTAATCCTTTTAAATAAGTGGCTACGCTACATAGACGCTATTTTTGTGCTATGGCATGGCACGAAAGAGGAGGCTGTTTCTTTTGTGGATTGGCTGAATACATGTAATCCTTTCTTAAAATTTACGCAAGAAATTAGTGAACAGGAAATGAATTTCTTGGACATTACGATCTTTCACTTCAATGGCGTGTTGAAAGTAAAACCTTCTAGGAAGACAACAGATAAGAATGCATTACTGCATTATAACAGTCACCATGCCAATCACATCAAAAACAGCCTCCCTTTTGCCCAATTTCTGAGGCTGAAGAGGAATAGCAGTCGTAAGGAGGATTACAGTGAGAGTGCAGCTAAGCTTTCGGACAAATTGTTGAGTAAGGGGTATCCAGCCAGTCTAGTAAAACAATCATCCAAAAGAACTTTCAATAATAATCGGGAATCCTTGTTGGAAAAGAAGGAGGGAGAAAAAAAAAACTGGTATTGTGTTCAATACCTTTTCCAATCTGTCCTGCAAGATAAAGGGTATCATCAAGAAAGCTTGGAAAAATGTGTACAGAAATGGAGCCACTCCAGCTCCTCTTATAGCATTCAAAAAGAGCGAAAACATAAACATGCTCATCAGGAATGACATTAGAGTTAAACAGACATCAGCACCCAGACAGACCACTCTGTGGGGCTTACCCAGTGTCAAAGGTCATTTTCCGTGCGGTTATTGTTTGATGTGTGGATATACGGAAGAGATCAAACAAATTAAGTTGAATCAATCATGCATTTGGGTGTTGAACGAAATGACTAATTGCAATTCTGAAAATGTGGTGTACCTGATAACTTGTCCCTGCGAGTTGAAATATATTGGAAAAACGAATAGGAAATGTAAAACACGAATGATAGAACATAGGAGCTACATTAAAAATAAGGTGATTGCTGCTCCTATGGTGAAACATTTTTTAGAAATGAAACGCACACATGAAGACTTTAGATGGGTCATCCTCAAAAAAATTCATGGCTCTACTAAACAGGAGATAGATCGCAGACTTTTGAACTTCGAACAGAAAATGATTTTTAAGTGCCAGAGTCATATTAGAGGATTGAACGAGGAGGTGGAGTGGCACCATGTCAATTTATGAATTGTTATGGGACTTTACTCTGCCGTTTTTGACTTATTTAACCACTGGAATGACGGATCTATTTTTTGAATTGTAATTTCGTAAATGAACTTGTAAATGAAATTGCATTTCTGTACATGAACTTGTAAATGTTTTTTAGGTATATGACATCTATGTATAAGCCTGCTTTTGAAGTTTTCTGTGTAAGACTTGGTTCTATATACATGCCTTTTCAAATTTCAATTTCTGATTCTTTGTCTATGTTCTTGTATAACGTTTTATTTTATTACGTTAGAATTTTGCAAGTGTTTTGACATGTAACTTAGTAAATTAACTGAGCGAGGAGTCCATTCAATGCTTACCTGGACACATGTGACATTTATCTTTTGTTTTTTCACCACTTTGTAATCTGCTTTCTATTTGGTTGGGCCTTGGTACTCCTCTCCATTTGTTTGGATGGGACACTTAGATTAGGGTTTGTTCCCTCGCTATCCTCCGTTGTGGTGGGTGAGTCTTTTCTCGAGTTTTATTATTGTGTCCTGGCTTCAGAAGTCCATTGTTTGTTTCTGTGCCGGGTTAAATCTGCAGCATGGCTGCGTTACGTTGTTGCCCGTACATGCCGCGGCCACAAGAGAACGTTTGCAGTACTGTTTGATCAGGTATTTAATGCTTGGTACCTTTGGTTAAAGTAGTTATGGCAATTAAATGCGTTGATACGCCGACAATGCTTATCGTTTGTTTTAAACACGTTTTTGATACGCTGTCTCGTGTTCATAATGCCGTACTTAAAGCCATAGCGGTTGAATGTAATGGCTATTGCTCCTTTGAAACTTGTTTATATGCGTGTTTTCATTCAAGTTATAGAGTGTAATGTTGTGTCATGTTTTTAACATGTATAGACACAGTAACTTACTGGCGTATCAACGTGCTGGTTTTCCAGCCGCTCTGTTTATAACCCGTATTGACACGCAGATGTATTTGTTGTTGCAGAGTTGAGTGTACTTCATAGACTACTCACACGTGGTGTTGTATTGCCAGCTCCAAAGCTGTTCCCAAGTGAATGTCTGTAAAATCTGGGTGCTGCAGGTATTGTAGGTCAGATACGATTGTTTTCTTTTGTCACAGTGTATCTAGTTGGCACACTAGGTGGTGTGTGTGTGACATTTGGACATTTAAGCCACCAGGTGGTAGTTATTTGGTGCACTTAGGTTTTTGGGGTAATCTTTAGACACTTAGGCAAATGTGTGGGTTATAAGGTGTAGACGTCTCGTTTTCCGACACGACTTGTTGGTATTTAGTATTTTGTTTTATGTCTCCTGTTTATTATTTTTTGTCACCTATACAGACCTTGGAATTGGAACGGGTACTTTGAGAACCCAATTATTAAAATAGACTTGATTGAAGAAGTCTGAAGCTATTAACATCGACAGTAGCACTACTAAAGCCACACTTATAGTAGTTATAACTTGTTTAGGGCAGGCCTATTTAGGACCTGGTCCTAGTCTTCTAGCCACCGCATTGGTGTAGTCTAGAAGTGTTGTGTGTTACATTGAGAACGTAGCCCACTGTCTTATATGGAGGTGTTGGTTTTGTTCTGTGCAGGTGGCCTCATTTGGGATCGCCGCGCTCTCTACCCGGAATTACATGGTGGTGAAGAATTTATGTCAAAAAATCTTTTCCCTTGAAGAAAGTTCAAGCATTGAAGCTATAAAGAACTGAAACATGTCGGGATATGGTTGTTTGTGAATTTGCACTTTGTTTAAATACATAGTGCTTTGTAATTGTTATGTGTTTGTTGAATTTTACATGTTGTTAATTGTGATGTAAATTATCCCATTAGGTTGCTGTTATACCCACCATGTGGGTCTAAATCTTGGGTCATATTGTATGCATTTTTAGCAAGTTTTTTAGTAGTGTTTTACCGATTTTGGAGAATTAAAATGGTCAAGTTTATAAGAATGCTTTGTGTACCAAGTCCATTTTTTCAGGACCAATGGTTCTAGATCATAATTAACATCCTTCGTTAGACAGATGAGAGATTTATTAGATTGACTCTGTACTTGCCACTCTCAACCAAATCGAAGCATGGGTCTGGAGAAATATCCTGAAGGTCCCGTTGGCGGCCATATGATTTGAGTTCGGTATGCTGTCAACACGGGTACGAATACTCTGGAAATTGCTCTCCCACTATAGGAGTAATTGCTCTCCCACTATAGGAGTAGCTTCTTTTCCTTTGCAGATGGGGAGCAGGTGCAAGTGGATCTAGGTCACCAGGCCTAAGCCCCACCCACCTGGTACCTTCCTTCCTGCTGCTCTTTTTCACCACTTAGCAAGCCCCGCCGACCTGGTGCCTTCCTTCACCATCACTGTCTTGTGGCCAATGCTGGATTTCACTTTTATGGACTTCATTCATTCATGGTGTGTCACTCTTTCTCAACTCTCATGCTGGACTTCCTTTCCATCTTGTACTCATGGTGGCCCTGAATCATGCTGTTCCCATCTTCATCTTGTATCCTGGCTTGCAACATTATGTGTTACTACTGACTTCTGCAATTGTATTCGCTCTCCACTCTTGCTTCTCCACTCTTTTTGACTGCTTACTCTTTTCTCTCCTTTCCCTTCTCCCTTTTCCTATCTCCTCCCCTTACTTTCTTCTATGCACTTACTCTATCAGAATTGTCCCTGGACCTAATATGATAGCAACCTCGTCTGTTTCCTCCACCCTCCCATTACTGTTTTTTTCCTCCCCACCATCCCTCCAGCACTATCTGAAATGTCGTCAGGCCTAGTATGATAGTCGCTTGTTTTGTTCCTCCCCTCCCTTTCTGCACCCCTCTCCCTCACCTTTTGTTTTTCTCCGGCTCTACCAGAAATGTCGTCAGGCCTAGTACGGTAGTCGCCTGTCTGTTTCCATTTCCTTCCCACTCTCCCCCTCCCTCCCTTCCTTATCTATGTCTTAGCTCTTGCACTGAAATGTCTTCAGGCCTAGTATGATAGTTAATTTCACATCCTTACTGTTCATGGCCTGTAAGAATGTGGTTGTATTTTCCCTTGTTCCCTCCCTTGCCTTGAAGCGCTTTGAAACACATTGTGTATAGGCGCTATATAAGTAAACGATCATATCATATATCATATCAATTCAACAAAGCCCACACTATACTCCGAACTGTTAAAAAACATGTACGCGCACGATTGTATAGGCCCTGGTACATTCTTTAACTCTCTTAAGGTGAAATGCATTTCTATACCGAATGAACTTAACTTTACCAATGAGGACTTGATTACGAGACCAAATCAGGAAAAATTAGCATTGTACGATGATGACTGGATTATAAATATGGATAGTGTACACAATTCAGCCTCTCTACGTCACTTGGGCTATGAGCATAAAAAAGAGGCGTAACGGCTCCCTTCTTGATTGTATTTCCAAATAGGTATTACTGTACAATATACTTACGGTTCCGTTGGAACCTGATTTCAACGAGAAGTCTACAACATAGAAGGGGGTTAATAAAGAAGGAGTGGGCCACATGTCGCTTCTGGAATAACATGGTATCCATTGATACCGCAAAACATTTATTTGTGTACTGCACAGCAATTGACCCACTAAGAAAGAAATACTTGGTCTCCAGGTTTAAAAAGATGGAGTGAGCAAATGAGAGCAATTTATAGAAATTCTGCCACACAGGCGCTGTGAACTCGGATAAATTGGTGATAGCAACCTTTCTGAACTCTATCAAATTATAAAAGATGATGAATTATTTTAGAAACAATAAGGGCACACACAAAGAATTTTAGGACTGATTTGATTGTAATGCTGGTTCTATATTGTAATATGATGTGCAGATTTTTAGAGCAATTGGTTTTAAAACATTGTTTTAATTTGCATCTTATTAGCTTGATACATTTATTGTGGATGAATTGTTTGTGTTTTAATATGTGTAAAGGTTTATTGTTTTGTAAACCAAAGACATTAATACAAATTTAATTTTGTTGTTACAGCTACCACAGTTTAGACAAGGAAAAGTCAATTTTGTAGGTTTCGGGAGGAAAATCTGGGTATTAGGTGAGGTCTTCTCTGCTTTAACAAGTTTATATCACAAATGTTTCCCCCGTTTCAATGCCATCATTGGTGTTGTTGGGAAAAGTCTAGATAACTGAGGGTCAAGTACAAAATTCCAATATTCTTGAAGTCAAACGTTCCTTGAGATTAGTAGACCCTGTTATGTAGGTTAGAAATAATTCTCTTCAGTCCTAAACATTGAGTAAAAGGTAAGCAGTCTTTTAAATGTTGAGGTTGAAACTTGAATAATATAGGGTGTTAACAATATTGGTAGGTTTTCTAAAGACATTGTTAAACCTGAAGCAGTTATTATAGAGAATGATCTTGGTAAATTCCAAAGTGAAGACTTTGATAGCTTGAAAGGTATCATGTTGAAGGGGAATCTATTCAAGGGCATCAATGCCTTCACTATGTGCAATCGAGGTGTAAAAGACTCTGCACATCTAAAGAGAATAGAATTGATGTGGGACTAAGGTTGGTTAAGTCATAAAGGGAACTCAGAAAATGTGAGGTGTCTCTTAGGTAGATCGATGTCTATTGCACCAGTGGTTGCAGTAGTTGGTCCAAATATTTTGCCAACAGATCAAAAATACTGTCCGTCCGCACTACTGTAAGTCTAAATGGGGGGTTGATGGGATTCTTATGAATCCTGGGCAGAGCGTAAAATACCAGCATTATGGGGAACTCCTTAGTATTATATCCCATTATTTAAAGCCTTATTTAGTGTAGAGTCAATCAGAACTCTGATAGATTCAGTAGGGTCTTTGTCTAATCGTGCATGTGGTCTCGTCACTAAGAAAATCCAGACAGTTTTGCGTGTAGTAAACAGTATTCATTATAACAATGGCATCACCCTTATCTGGAGAACCAGGAGGCAAGGATGGCCATCATCAAGGGTTTCAAGAGTGTCGGCGATCACCTTGATGGTAGTCATTTCTGTGCTGCATCTGAGGCTGAAGCCGGATTGGTAGGACTGAAGAAGTTTGATGGCTTCGTTGTGTTAGAGGAGTTGCGTGGCTACTGCTTTCTCAAGAATCTTACCTAAGGAGGGAATGGTCTGGTTGAAGCAAGCGATATGGTTCGCTCCTTGGATTATCTGCTGGGACCGTGGCTCTGGTCTCCTCCACATCTTGCAGCACTACTTCACACTGTGTTGTCCATTCTGTATGTCACCTCCCAAGGGCATTCCTACTTATTATGGTCCTTCTTGCTCCCCATCACCTTGCAACATCTGCACTCCTTCACATAGAATGAACAAACAGAGGCCAGTTTTTCAATCGTCGACTTTGCATGTCACTGTAATTGGGAAGTCATCTTCACTCACACCACCACCACCAGTTAAGGCAGGTGCAGTTCTTTTCAACTCTGCCTCATGACACTACACTCCCATTTCATATCATCCTGTAGTCCAATTTCACTGCTATGGGTGTAGCTAGATCTTTGACTGTGGTACAGATGAAGACTCCCTCTCCCCCCCCCCCCCCCAAGTGTGGTATTCCTAACTCACTCAGTCTTCCATCTGTATATTTGCAGTGCAATGCAGTGCAAAGAATTCCATTCAAGCATACAGTATGTATACCTCAGTGGACACAGGCACGGCCACCCATCCATAGACCATAGAATACAGCTATGGCTACACCATTTCGACCTAGCTGCACACATAGCGATCCACACTGAAGCACCTGACGTACTTCAACACCTCTGCCACTAGCATGCAGCAACAACCCACAAAATAATATTTAGTCTAGCTGGGCACGCATCAACTTTTCTTCATCAATAGCTCTCTATCCCACTACCATCAGCACCCAACCACGAGCCTGACCTGGCCTGCTTAATGGAGCATAGTGTAGAGGAGGAATTAAGTACCCCCACCTCAACCGTCCCGCCACTTTTACCTGTATGTTGGAAACCAGAGTATGTGACATACACAGAACAGTTGAACCGACAAAGGGCAGAGTATGGACTCTGTGCAGTACCAGTGAAAATACCAACAGCAAAGCGACTCCTGGAGGCAAGGTTCCCATTGAGAAAACCATAGCTTCATACAAGAAAATATGATGGCCATTTGAATGAAATCCCTGAAGAAGTAGAGCCAATAAACGATAAAGAATGGTAACGTCACCAACCATCACCAGAATATGTCAAACGGAGCTGAGATGACCTAAAAGAGATGCAGAGATCAGAGAATGCAGATATTCTATAAGGCATCAAGAAAGTGTCAAGGATAAGGATAAATGACATCTTGGGATAAAGGTGAAGAAACATATGACACAGAAACAGATGAAGACATTGGGCCTCATTACAAGTCCGGCGGTAACCGAGCCGAAAAAACTGGCAAGTTACCACTGGACTCGTATTACCATTCCGCCTCTGTGATTCCTGGAATCACTGGGGCATTACAACCCCGGTGGCCCGGTAATTTCGGAGGCGGAATTCGGTAAATCCCCATTCCCATGGAGTCCCATAGGACTCCATGGGAATGGGGAAGTGGAAACACCGGCACCATGCTGTAATGGTGCCGGTGTTTCCACGTCCGCCTGAAGGCGGGTGGTGTTAAACCCGCCAGATCAGACCTGGCGGGAGTGACACCTCCCGCCTGCAGAACTCGAGATCAGCCGGTCCGGAAACAATGGTGGCGGCGGGTTTACCGCCACCGTTATTTCCGGACCGGCTGACTCGTAATGAGGCCCATTGAGTTTTGTTACAGGTGTACAGATGCAAAAGAAACGCAAGCAGATAAAGTAATCGTGAGGCTAGCTTATAGTGAATAGATTGCGGCAAGCGCAAACATATATACATATATAACTATGGACTAGTAAAGGATGGATGTTTCCACTGCACATTATAGCAGTGCCGGACAGTGACAAGAAGGCCTCATTTCTAGTGTGTTGCAGTTAAAAAGCAAATTGAATTACAAAGTGAATCTGAGCAGACGAGGCTGAGTGAGCCGAAGAAGCCAAGGTCTTATCAAACTGGAGTAAAATGACATTGGATACAAATCGTGTAAAAGAACGAATCTCCTGTTCAGAAGGCATGTACATAACAAGCAAGACGTCCGTATTAAAAAATAGTATTAAATACACCAAAAGGCTCGGTTGCATGGTCTCTAGTCAGATTTAAGTATGAAGTTGGACGAATGAGATGATCACACCAACGCACGAGGGCCGAATGTGCTTTTCACTCCCTAAATTTCTCAGAGCTAAGAACACTCTCAAGACCGAGCTTCAAAGCCTAATTGACAGTAGACCACTGAGGTGATGATGGATTGATATGCTCATTGGCGGGAAGCAATGGTTAAGACGAGCTCACCAGCACCTGGATGGCCAGCCTGCATGCTGCTAGACGTAGATGGAAAAGTACTGATGGAGGTTAGAGTGCCAACCAATTGTAGAGGACTGCGTATTTAGGGGTCTTATAGTTGTGTAAACAAATGGCACGTTGTGTATTTAGTGACGTTCATAGTGGTCATTTTCAAGGGAGGGCTTAGTTGCCCCACTTGATGTTAAGTAGCCAATCACATATTCACACTTTTTTAGACTAGTATGGATTGTATACTTAGATGCTCACACAGAACTAATCACCCATACGCATAGGTTTTGTAGTTTGCCATGGATGATGTTCGTACATACGTAGGTTAACGTCATTGATGACAAGTTTTTCTTACAAAATCTCAGTTTTTACTAAGGATGTTTGAGTAAGAGGATCGAGCGAGTTCGTTGATGTTCCTTATGCTCCCTGTTTTAGAAAATTGATATTAAAACAGTCTTCCTTTTGCCAACTACCTGAGTCATTTTGATTATTGATGTATGAATAAAAATCTACATCCCCATCCATCTCCAGGGTAATTGCTACTCATCAAAGGGGCTGGGATATCCAGTTTACTTGGTAGCAGAGAGGATGGTTCAGAGCCATTGACCTGAGTAAACTTTAGAGTCCCGTAAATATCGGACGTCCTTTGCCATTCGGCTGTAAGGACGTGAAGCACCCCGTAGATAGTGGTAAATGTAATTTGAAAAAAGCTTGCAATTTGGGTGTGACGGGTCCCCTAGTTTCCGTAGAATCTCCTCCCACGTCTACGAGAAGCTGATAGGACGGAAGTTTGAAGTGGCGTTAAAAAAGGTGGACTATCCCGAGATTCGGAAGACGAAAATGAGAGTGCTGAGTAAAAACTGAGCGAGTTGGCAAAAGTATGGGTGATGAGTGAAGGAAAGAAGTAAGTAACGGAGGATGGCGGGATAAACCTAGCTTGAGGATAATAGAGTTATATATATATATATGGGGAATGAGATATTGACTTGAGGGTGACATGCCACGATAAGAGAATATGCCCTGGCGTGCATTTTTTACAAATGTATCAGAAGAAATTTGAACATAGAGTCCCGTAGCGGATGACGTAGAAAACGGATTTGATTAAAGGCGAATCTAAAGAGGTAAATTTACACTCTGTATGGAGTATTTTAGAGGGCAAGACAATTCTTAAAGAGAAGATCATAAGAGATATATGTGACCGGTCGAGTCGGTCTGTTTGTTTTATGTGGTTTTGAAAATGACATCATAAATTGAACAATTCATTGATTGTTTTTTAATTGAACGTGGTGGTTGTTTTTTTAGCAAGATTAAAGTAAAAATTGTGATTAACGGGATTGGAGCTTGCGACGATTGGTGCTCGCTCATTTTATTTTTCTGAAACTTATTTTTTTTAATCTGTAATTAAAGCAAGCGAGTGTCAAACAGGTTAAGAGTAGACGAATCGCGAATGGAGGATATTACTCCACTTGTGCATCTCTGCAAGCAGTTGCCGAAACATGCACCTAAGCTTAGAGAGTACAGTGCAGAATGGGTTAAAGGAACCACTTGTGTACAGGCGCGTTACAAATGCCATATCATATCATATCATATATCATATCACTGATAAAATGTTTATGCCATGGCCGCAAGGAAGGTGGCTATCAAAGGCAGTCCTGCAGCATATGATGACATATTTGCATGCAGCGTACACAGGAAGAAAGCTAGACAAGCACCTAGCGAGCCTAGAGCTCTGAAAGATGTATCAATAGGAGGGAGATGAAGCGCCTCCTGTAGATTGGATACTTAATGTATGCAAAGAGGGAGCTAAGGAGCCCTCTGCTCCCCCCGCCCCAGCTGAAATAGAAAATGAGAACAAGAAAGATGATGGGTTATACCCACTGAGGGAGCTTAAGGCAGCAACAGGGTATAGCAACCCGGCATATGAGTCACCTACGCAAAGTAGTGACGAGGGCCAGGAGAAAAATACTGAAAGAGATATAATCTCTAAGGTCCCGAGGGAAAAGGAGAGACGCGATAAGGAGAGAAGTGATTGAGCAAGCACATCTCTAGATATAGGAAGAGAAATAAAGAGAAGGAAAGGAGAAGGAGACAAAGCTGATGAGATAGCGCTCTTACAGAACGAATGGATGGGTAGCCAGATTTTGCTCAAACTCGATGGTAAAGGCATCGAGGATGTAAGACAAAGGGAAGATCAGTGCGAGCAAGATAAAAAAGATAAAGAAAGAGAGGAACGATCGAAATACGAAGGAGTGAAAAGGAAGGATAGGCAAAGACGAGAGCAGTTATATCAAGAGGAACAGTCAAGAAAACGGGAGAGAGGAGAAGAACAAAGAAAACGAGGTAACAGAGAGCGATCGATGAGCAGGAAAGGCTAGAATGAAAAAGAATAGAAGAGGAGGAACAGAAGTTAAGGGATAAGAGAATAAAGAGACGAAAGGATGAGGAGATATGCAGAGCAAATGAGAGAAAGGATATGAAGAAAAAAAGAGGACGACAGAGTCAGAGAGGAAGCAAGGAAACAAAGAGAATTTGATGATGATCTGGAAAGTAAAAGAGACCAGAGAGCACGCAATCTCGATCGCCTGGAAAAGGAGATAAGGGATCCAGAGCCAGAAGTAGCATGGGAGGACATAGAGGAATTCTTCCCAGAAAATAAGTCCTTACCAGGCCCGTCTAGAGTAAATCTAGAGGACGAGTTTGACTCTAGGAGCATTGGTCAAGCGATAAAGTATATCATGCCATGAAAGCTCAGAAAGAGTCAAAGGGGAAGGGAAAAAAAGATCGACTTGAGAGCACTCAGTTGTATGACACATAAGGAACCTCATGTAGCATGAGGCATAAGGAGCTGTCTCTGGATAGACTGACTCTGAATAGAGATGAGGAAGAGAGGAGTTGTACGAGTTGGGCACAAGAAATGTCAGACGAAGACAGAGAGACTTTCCATGGGGAAAAAAAGAGGGGACGTATGTGGTCCTGAGGGATGTTTTTCAAAGGATAAAGAAGTCAGATGGTCAGATTTAAATGCACTTATATCTATGGCGTCTGAACCTTTGACACAATCAGACCGACCTAAAGGGCAACTCCATGGTGAGAGGGGGGAGTTGCCGCCTTATGTGAGCAGATTAAGATCACTGCCAGGAAGAAGGCGATGTGGGAATATTGTCCCTACGGTGGATAGACAAATGATGAGAGATGAGAAAGAGTTTGGGGCTTCACAATTTCCCTTGGTAGAGAAAGGGGAGGCCAGACCACAGTATATACTGTGGCCCCAGATGGACAAGGATAATTTAAGGTGTATACTCCCGAGTTTAACTTTTTGCACTGGGAAGTGAATACATGAGTTAGAAAAAATGACGGGAGGAAACACATTAGCTAAAGGGGACATTAAGGGTCTCCTGATCACCATACTTGGTGAGAGAGCTGATGACGTGTTCACAAGGGCAGGATATGCTGGTATTACTACAGTTAACACTGCTCACAATGGAGCACCATTCAATAATTGCAGGGCGGCAGTCTGAAAAGCACTTAGAGTACTGTATCCAGACACGTCTGATATGGGAGGTATAATGACAAAAAAGATGTAGGACGGAGACGATCCGCTCGTTTACATTCAGAATTTTCAAGAGCAGTGGAGCTTGGAGACGCGTGAATCTTGGAGAAAATCTATACCTGTGTTCTATCATATATTGTGCCAAGGGCTGCCAGACCATGTACAGAAGCAGCTCAAGAAGTTAGTGGGTGTAGAAGCCAATCTGTGGTCAGAGATTCATCTGACCATTACACATTATTGTAGACTCTTGCAGGAGAAAAATCGCAAAAAAGATGATGCTAGAAAAAGCGAAGAGGCAAAATGAGTACAAAAGAAACTGTCTAAATATGCCATTGAAGGAGCAATGTTGGCTAGTGTAGACGGATCGAATTCACAACAGATGAAAAATATGCTGCAGGTGAATAACCAAAGGCAGTTTGATCAGAGTAATAATGGGTTTGCTGCGCGAGGAAGGGGAGGATTTCGAGGTAGGTTTTCAGAATAATCAAGGGAATTGGCAGAATAATCAGGGAATCTTCCAGAACAATCAAGGTGGGTTTCAAAATATGCAGAATGACAGTCAAAACATGCAGGATGGGCAGATTAGGAGGCCACCTACATGTTGGCCATGCGGGATGATGGGGCACTTTGCTCGCATGTGTAGAAATCAAGGGTTTGTGCAAAACCGACAGTTTTTAAGAGGGGGACTTCAAACCCGCCTCCATATTCGTAGCATAGTGGTGATGGGGTTGCTCAGAATCAAACGATGCAGCAGCAGCAAGCGCCGAGAATGCAGCAAGGCTTGCAAACACAGCAGATATCAGTCAATCCGCCACAAGGGAAGTCGCAGCACTCGCCCAGGCAGATTCAGCAGAGTACAAGTACAGGACAACTAATGACTCTTAGAATAGGGGGTGTCACTGTCGATGGAGGGAATCCTTTTACAGGTAACAGAATGAGGCTGTACCCACAATAGGACAGCTCACTGGGAGACTTGATGTGTTCAGTACTATCTGTGACGCCGAATCCTCATGAGGAACCGAGGGTGGACGTCAATATAGGAGGCAAACGTTTTTCATTTTTAGTAGACACAAGTGTAACACGCTCATGTATAAAAGAGGGAAAGTTTTCAATGTCTGGCAATGCCATGAATACTCAGGGTTTTTCAGGAGCTACAAGTGTAGTTCCTTTTACTGATGAATTACCATTCTCTATAGGAGAATGTGACATGAAGGTGCCTTTGCTGTATTCAAGGCAGACACCTGTCAATATATTGGGTCGAGATCTAATGACAAAGTTGAACATGACAATCTCGTTTACCGATGAAGGCATAGTGTTTTCAACACCAGGAATGCATTATTTAAACGTGAGCGGATTTATTATGGCATTTTCAGGACAGATAGCCATAAGAGCAATACCCTTAGAACCAGAGGTTTTTCATTATGGAGTACACATTTTATTGACATGGCTACCAGGCCTAGTAGGCAGAACGATGAGAATAACTGATGAATTTCTGTTTAGACCGAAAATACCCATGCGTGAGGAGGAGGGACACATTTTTCCTTTAGAGCTGCAAGCAGCCATAGTGCGAGGTGAAATGGCTTTGCTTGATGGAAATGATGACAAAGGCAGACGATGGTGTGCAGTAATTGCCATCGGAGAAGGTTACAGATTAACTGACGTGATCTATTTGGAGATCATCCATCTGGTGACGAAGTGATATTTGATATGATTATTACTTATTGGGTGAGAGCAATCAAACGAGAGGTTCCTCCGAAAATGATGCTAGCACAAAACCGTCCAGAGTATTTTGACGAGACATGGCAAAAGTGGCAACCTCATTATGGACCACAGGTCCCTATGATGGAGGCCTGTTAAAGGGGGTTGGAGAATTGAAACCAGGAGCAATTTTACCTCAAGCACGACAGTATGCCATGTCCTGAGAGGCAGATGAAGGTATTTCTAAGACCATTTCCGCCACGATGGATCAGGGTATTTTAGTGACGTCAGAGGCACAGTGTAATACTGCAGTGTACCCTATCAAAAAATCCAAGAGGGTGTCTTGGAGACTAAGTTAAGATTTAAGGCTCAGTAACCAGATTGTAGAGGCCGAGTTCCCTCTAGTTCCTAATCCTGCTGCAATCTTATGCAATATACCTGTTGAAGCACGATATTTCACTGTGATTGATTTGAAAAATGCATTTTTCTCAATCCCATTGCACAAAGACTTGCAGTATCTGACGTCATTCACGTTCAGACAGACTAAGTTAAAAAGCACAAAATTGCCTCAAGGGTATTGTGAGTCTCCATCGATTTTCAATAGAGTCCTCCAGATGGACTTAAGCACTATTGATTTAGAAAGTGTTGTGTTGCAATACGTAGATGACATTTTAGTATGCAGCACTTCAGAGGAAGAGTGTAGGCGCGATTCTGTTCAGCTGATGATTACACTTGCTAACAAAGGATATAAGGATGACAAAGAAAGAGAAGTTACAGTATTGTCAACAAGGGGTGTTGTACGTAGGCCAACTGATTTCACATGAAGGAAAGAAGGTTACTCCTGAGAGAGCTGAGGCTATTTTGAAAACTGCAAAACCACACACAATAAAACACATGCAGAGATTTCTGGGATTATGTTACTATGTGAGAGCATGGGTCTTTGACTACAGCACATATATAAGGCCTTTTTTGCAGGCCTTAAAGAAAGCACAGGCAACGCAGGAAAAAATAGTGTGGACTGAGAAAATGGAGGAAGGATTTGACGAGCTGAAGTAGGCAATTTTCACAGCTCCAGTTTTAGGGATTCCTAATTATGCTGAGGAATTCTTGTTCTCACATACATATGGCACTGTTATGATAGCAGTCCTTACACAGAGAACCACATTGGGGTACAAGCCCCTTGCATATTACAGCAGAATTTTAGACCCAGTAATGAGGGGTCACGTTCCGTGCTTACAATCGCTGGCAGCCGCTGCGTTCGCTATAGAGAAAGCTGCAAGCATAGTGATAGAATGCTCTTATGATGTTATTTGTTGAGCATGCGCTATTTGCCATTTTGAAGAAACCAAAAGGCACATTGATTTCTCATAGGGCTTATGCCTACGAGGTACTCATATCAAATCCGGCGATTAAAATAGTTTGATGCAGAATAGTGAACCCTGCCATGTTTGTAGCTGAACCACTGGCAGGGGATGAGCATGTGCATGATTGTTCGAACTATGAAGAGTTCATTGACGAAATTCCTAGGATGAAAGAAATTTCCTTGACAGGTGGAGAAATTGTTTTTATTGACGGTTCCTCAAGAATCAATCAAAATGATGGACAGAGATACACAGGTGCCACGGTTGTAAAACACACAGCCAATGGGGAGTTTCAGACATTGGTAAGTAAACTCATTATTCAGTACAGGCTGCAGAGCTAGTGGTGCTGATTGTCGCACTCGAGAATCATGCAAACCAGGAAGTAACGGTGTACAGCGTTTCCGCCTATGTGATATCAACGGTGCACGCAGGGTTAGCACATTGGAAAAGGAGGGGATACCTCGGAGCAGATGGCATGCCAGTGCAGCACACCGCCTTATTGAACAGGCTTATTAAGGCACTGCAACTCCCAGTAGCCATTGCACTCATTAAATGCGCAGCACATACTAAAAGGGCAGATTTGATCTCACGTGGAAACCAAGCAGCAGATGAAGCGAAACTCACTGCATGTTCAGAAAATGTAATGACATTTGATACGCCTGATGTAAATGAGAAAATGGTTGCAATGATGAACGTGTCTGAAAGATATAGTAATTTGTCAAAAAGGCAGCTAATGGAAATTCAGGGGGAAGCACCTCAAAATGAGAAGGATTTGTGGATGCGAAAAGGGTGTTCTTTAAACCCCTCTGAAGCATTGTGGCGACAAGACAGCACTGGTAAATCGGTGATGCCTGTAGCCTTATTAAGGGTGGCGTTGGAACAGCTACACTACCCTGCGCACACAACTAGAGAGAACCTCGCTGCAACTATTGCAGAGGATTGATTCGTACCAAATTTGTTAGAACATTTTGCGTTCTATGTAGTTAACTGCATCGTGTGTCAAAAATATACGGCTGGGCACACACTGTGCACAGTTAGGGGAGTTATTCCGAGACCTACTGGCCCCTTTCAGCATTTGCATATCGACTATGTCGACATGCTGCAAGTATGTAATGGATATAGATACATCATTGTTGTGGTTTGTCCCTTTTCACAGTGGATTGAGGCTGGTCCTTGTACACACCCAGACTGTATCTGTGCAGCCACATTTTTAGTGCGGGAAGTGTTTCCCAGATGGGGAGTATGTGAAGTAATGAGGTCAGACAATGGCCCACATTTTGTGAATCAAACATTTGAGCAGATCAGTTTGTTGCTTGGTATAAAGCACAAGTTCTCTTCGGCCTATCATCCCCAAGGAAATGGGATCTGTGAACGGCTCAACGGCTTGCTTAAAGAAAGGATAGCCAAACTGAAGCTTACCTTGAAGAAAGGGTGGTTGCATTGCCTACCACTGGCATCATATGCATTGAGGAACCAACCAGGTTCTGACCACCATCTCACCCTCCATGAGATAGTGACAGGGAGACGGATGAGGACATCCTTCACGCCTCCATCCAGAGTTAGAAGTGATGCTCAGCCTACCGCAGAAATGTTAGGAATGGAGCTACGTGAGTATTTTATGTGTATGACTTCAAGTATCCCTGTCATTTCAGGTCAGCTACGGTGAAAAGGGTTTGGGGCAGTACAGAAGACAGAAGGAGATGCTTCAACAAGTAATGTTCAAGAACTTTGTATTCCCAAATTATTCGCTGGAGATGCAGTCCTAATCAGTAATTTCATAAGGAAGCGGCATGAGCCAAGATTTAACGGCCCTTTCATTGTGGAAGACGTCACGCCGTCTGCAGTCAGAGTGCAAGGCAGATGCGGTTGGACTTTCTTAGGCAACGTCAAAGTTTATACTGGAGATACCCCTCTGCCCCCACCCCCTACAGAAGCAAGCATCGGGGAAGAACCTCAGCAAGTGCAGACAAGGTCTATGACGAGGAAAAAGGACGCAGAGGCTGTTGAGTAAAAGAAAAGATTTCATTGGACTGTGGCTTGGTTCGAGACACTCTTTTAGCCATCTCTGAAAGGGTTAAGGGAAGCTGATGCGAACACTCTGTGCAGTCATTTCAGGGTGAAATTAACAGATTGTGTTCTTAAAGCCACAGGAGCATTATTAACTTTGGACTCGGGCATGCTTAAGCCTTGATATGAAGAGAAATATGACAAATTCTGCGTTCATCTTCGACAATTGGAAGAGGGTGCAGTACCCTGATTCATTTCTCACTGAGTTCCTGTTTGGATTTGCCCATGGTGATTCCCAATGACAATGTCTCAAGGATCATATTTGAAGTTTTTCTCTTCATTCTGCGCACGTATCCAGCTATTGTGGGGAGAACTATTAGTGTTTGTTTTTCTGCAAGATCCTAAGAATGGTCCAATAGTAAGAAGGTTGCTCACAGCAATAATCGAACAAATTCTGCAGTTTCCAGAGTATACTGAGGAAAGGACAAATGCCCGTATCCGCTGATGATACTCACAGACTAGTAGGTGTGGTTTTTGTAAAGACCGGTAGGGGGTGTCTGTACTTCCCCTCTCTATATGGTAGAGGAGAGGCACAGAGGACCCCAGCCAAGATTCTCTATTGTGGTAGCAATGGACGAGCAATCAAGCCTAGCTTCTCAGGAGGTGATGCGGGCTGGTTCTTAAGTACAGTGTGGTCCCGAACCCCCACAAAGGAATGTCCACACACTGTATTACTGAAAACACAGTCTTTATATAATTAATATTCAAAGGTATGTACACGATCACAATAACGCACTTTGTACTTGGAAGTCAATAATGATAAATATATACAAATCTCATTAAAGTGCATCAACTGTACGGTTAAAATGGCACACAGATCAATAACGAGTAAACCAGCAATAGAGATAGGAAGGAACGCAAGATGGTTGAATCAATAGGCAGAATGCTGGCCCCGTTACCTAGACACAGTTCTGTGTGGAGATCCCCCCCCACCTGGGCAACCTGTAAATAAAGATATATAGCACAAGCCCAGTCCAAATGTTCAATAGTCTTACTTCTTCCTGTTAAGGTTTTACCCCCCGAATGTACCTGGTGGAGTAGAGTTCTCCGACGATGCACTGACCGATCCTTCTTGAGTGCCTCCCTTTCAGGCGGGAGCCACGGATCATCGAGAGGTGTCGGGGAACTTGGCGTTCGGTGTCGGGGAATCGACAGCCCTTCTTGAGTGCCCTCCCTTTAAGGCGGGAGTCACGGGTCCTCGAACGTCCGACGGTGAACAGGGTGAACTATGGTAAGGAAGTGACAGCTTCGTTCCTAGCGGTGCTCGTCGACGACAGAGCGTTGGCGTCCTGCAAGGAAGAGGCGTGCGGGGTACCTCGGTGACAATAGTTCTGGACCGCAAAGAGATGATGAAGAACTGAGGCCCAGCAAGGGCGTCGAGTCGTCGGCGTCTCTACGGTCTGTAGGTGGCAGGAAACCCACCGGTGGATACTCGTCGACGGTCGGGCCTTCTCCAGCGGGAGACAAGCAGATGGCGATGCAGAAGAGAGCGTCCGATGATCAATGAAAGTTCTTAGGCAAACGGGAGCACGGCGGCTCCGGTCGGCGACGGCGGTCGTCGACAGTGGCGGACAACAGTCCGAGTGCTTCTCCTTGGAGTTCCGCAGCAGTCCCCGTATCGGGTCGGCAGCCTGTTGAAGGTCTGTCTACCAGGGAGCGTTGGCAAAGATCAGCTGTGCACGATGGTCCCTCGTAGCTCGGGAAGAGGGCGCCTTACCAGGTCCTCTCTGGGTCAGTCCTTGGAGGCACAGCAGCTTTCAGATTGTGAAGAAGAGCAACAGCAAGTCTTCTCGTCCAGCAGGGCTTCAAGGTCAAGCGTCAGTTAATCCAGTTACTCGTCGTAGTGGAGACTTCAGCTTCTGAACACGATTCCTAGCAGTGAGAGGTCCCAGATATACTGTTGATCTCCCATTCATTCCGCTGGGTCACACTCAAGCATCCAATCACGACTACGGGCATTCATGCAGGCAGGCAGCCAATCAGGCACACGAGGTGTTCAGGCCATTCACTTCTCTCCAGACACTCACAACAAGTTATGTGTTTTGGGACAAGTACCGAACCATTCAACACTCCAAGCTTCATTCATACCGGTTTCGGGCAGGGTTGTCTCAGTCATTGTGTCAACCACCAGATACTAGACACCCACAACACGGAATGCATATTCGTCACACACTCTATTCACCCAGGTCCCACCCACAGGAGGTACCCACAACATACATCAGCGGGAAGGCTCCAGCTAGTCTGACTGGGCCTTCACAACAACACCATATATGGCACTTCCATCCAACAGCCAGTCAGGGGGAAGGGACAGAGTCAGGGCTTCCCAGGACTTTGGGAAAACAAGGTAATGGGTAATAGAAAGCAAGAGGCCACCGGGGCCATCTTGTTTTCCATCAGGAATCAACTGATCCCAATGGTAGGGCCGGGGTATCCCAAAATGGAGGATACTCTGCGCACCTGTCAAATTCAGCATGGAGCTGCCACCAGCCCATACCCTGCTCTGTGGGCCACCCACAGGTGCCCAAAAACATACACTAGGGGCACATGGTTGTACCCCCACCCATGGGTGCCATAAGGGTATCCCACGGGTCCGTTCACCAAACCAAAAGAAAGAGAGCTGCACCGCCAGGAGTTCCACATGAACTCCTGTGCGGAAAACACAACAGAACACACGATAAAAAGCAGTAAAGGACAAGGATACGGAGGCCCTGTCCATCCGATGCATTTCCAGCATCACAGTTTTCCATCGTCTGATTGAAGAATACCCGCATCTTGTTGGAAGAGACACTGATGTGCACCTATTCCTAAGGGACCCAAAAAACAGTGCAGCCCCAAATGAAATCTTGAGAGGTGTCATACTCCAAGTGAATGCCTATTCTGTGAGAAATCTTAGAGCAGAGTAAAACTTTTCCTTCGAGGATACAAAGACAAGAAACAGAGCCCATAATAAGAATCATGTGATCAGATATGAAAAGCCTGGAGTAAAAGGAGCTGGAATCAGATGGGAGGTAAACAAAAAATTGATTGGAGAGTTCAGGAAAATCTGCAGAGGACATTCGAAGATGGAAAAACAAAGGACAGATGCAGATCTGGGGATCGGTGTTATCACCAGACGGATGGGAAGAAGTGTGGTGATCTGCAGAGCCTGGGTGGTCATTGGTTGTTAGAAACCTGCCATTGACATAGTGCAGAATGGCTGCAGTCCATTATGGCCAGGAATTTCTAAACTACTGACTTGGGTCGAAGACAGAGGAGGGCCCTTGCAGATAGTGCCATTGGAAAGTTCAAAGCTGTTCTTCAGAAATAATGGAACAAAAAAAGTTGGAGGGAATCAGAACTGTGTTCGAATCTTTGACGTTCCAAGAATGGTACATAGAACAGCAGTTATCATGGATCATTATTGGGCTTGTGGATCCTGGGCATACATGAAGCTACCCAGGGTTTGGGGAGGACAATGCTCATTAGTAAATGTCCATGTTCCAGCATTGGTGATTCCAAAAAGTGATCTAGATCTTGACAGTTTTCCAAAAGCAGATGCCCACCTGAGGAAGAAGAGATCTGTGGATCTTATACAGAGGATGAAGAGAGAGAACTATTTCTCAGCTAAGTCAATAGAAGCTTTTGACTCTATTCCGTATGAGCACAGGCTGTTCAGCCAGAACTCATCAATGTTCAGCTTCATTTTTTAATGCAGAGAATCCAGGTTGGAGCAAATACCAAGTGGCTACAGATCACCAGATGGGAATTGCTACAGACAATCAACACAACCATAAAGGGATTCAATGCTATCAGAGAAGAGATGAGCGCTATACGACTGATGACTCTTCAGAATAGATACGTCTTGGATATGATTACAGCAATGGATGGAGGTGTTTGTGCAAAAATCGGAGAATCATGTTGCACATTTATACCTTCTCATGATGTCGAGAATGGCACCCTGACGGAGGCCCTAGACATGCTGACAAAGCTCCATGGTCAGATGATAGACGAAGTAGAAAACATTGCTGTTGCACATTTATACCTTCTCATGATGTCGAGAATGGCACCCTGACGGAGGCCCTAGACATGCTGACAAAGCTCCATGGTCAGATGATAGACGAAGTAGAAAACATTGCTGATGACAGCTGGGTTGGGTCACTCTTCTCTTGGATTCCACAATGGATGGCGGACATGTTCAATTTTCCTGGAGCCCTGATCGTGTTGGTGTTGCTTGGATTTTGTGTGATCAAGATAATCTCACAATGTAAGAAGACAGCCAAGAAAGCCATAGGGATGAAGATCATGATCGATGTCGGATCCGGATGGAAAGCCAGAGACCTGACAGATGAAGAAATCAGAGACTTTGTGAAGGCCATTATCCATGCACCTGAGGGGACGAAGTTCTTGTATCCAAAGAATCATAAGAAGTATGTAGGAAGATGGATCTATTGCAGTCCAAGTGGACAATGTAGTCTAATGACATGGCACAAAGATGAGCATGTTAAATCTGCTGGATGCCTAAAGGAAGTCATAAAGATATGGATCCGAAAGAAGCTTTCTTCTAACCAAAATGCCTGCATGTGAAGGATGATGAGAGAGTGGTCGATAAATCGCCCAGAGGGGGGAGTGTAGAGGAGGAGCTAAGTACCTCCACCTCAACTGTCCCGCCCCTTTACCTGCATGTTGGAAACCAGAGTATGTGACTGGTACATAGAACATTTGAACCAACAAAGGGCAGAGTATGGACTCTGTGCACTACCTGTGAAAATACCGACAGCAAAGAGACTCCTGGAGACAAGGTTCCCATTGAGAAAACCATACCTGCATACAAGAAAATATGATGGCCATTTGAATGAAATCCCTATAGAAGCAGAGCCAATAAACGGTAAAGAAGAATGGTAACATCACCAACCATCGCCAGTATACGTCAAATAGAGCTGAGATGACGTACATAGAAGAGATGCAGAGATCAGGGAATGCAAATATTCTATAAGGCATCAAGAAAGTATCAAGGATAAGTCACATCTTGGGATCAAGGTGAAGAAACCTATGCCACAGAAACAGATGAAGACATTGAGTCATTTTACACATGTACAGATGCAAAAGACAAAGTCATCGTGAGGCTAGCTTATAGTGAATATATTGCGGCAAGCGCTGTATACCTATGGACAAGTAAAGGATGGATGTTTCCACTACGCATTATAGCAGTGCTGGACAGCAACAAGAAGGCCTCATTTCTAGTGTGTCGCAGTTAAAAAGCAAATTGAATTACAAAGTGAATCTCAGCAGACGAGGCTGGGTCAGCCAAAGAAGCCAAGGTCTTCTCAAACTGGAGTGAACTGACATTGGATACAAAATCGTGTGAAAGAACAAAACTCCTGTTCAGAAGGCATGAACATAACGAGGAAGACGTCAGAGGTTTATTAAAAAATAGTGTTAAATGCACCAAAAGGATCGCTTCCATGGTCTCTAGTCACATGGAAGCATGAAGTTGGATGAACGAGATGGTCACACCTACGCACGAGGGCAGACCGTGCTTTTCATTCCCTAAATTTCTCAGCGCTAAGAACACTCTCAAGGCCGAGCTTCAAAGTCTAATTGGCAGTAGACCACTGAGGTGATGATGGATTGATATGCTAATTGGTGGGAAGCAATGGTTAAGACGAGCTCACCAGCACCTGGATGCCCAGCCTGCATGCTGCTAGACGTAGGTGGCAAAGTACTGACAGAGGTTAGAGTGCCAACCAATTGTAGAGGACTGCATATTTAGGGGTCCTATAGTAGTGTAAACCAATGGGATGTCGTGTATTTAGTGACATTAATAGTGGTAATTTTTAAGGGAGGGCTTAGTTGCCCCACCTGATGTTAAGTAGCCAATCACATATTGACACTTTTTTATACTAGTATAGATCATTTACTTAGATGCTCACCCAGAACCCATCACCCATACGCATAGGTTTTTGTAGTTTGCCACATAGGATGACGTTGGTACATACGTAGGTTAACATCATCGATGACTAGTTTTTCTTATAAAATCTCAGTTTTTACTAAGAATGTTTGAGTAAGAGGATCAAGCGAGTTTGTTGATATTCGTTATGCTCCCTGTTTTAGATAATTGATATTAAACTGCTGCGCCCTGATACCCTTGGGTCTGGTGCGCATTATAAATGATTAAACAAACAAACAAAACAGTCTTCCTTTTGCCAACTACCTGAGTCGTTTTGATTATTGATGTATGAATAGAAATCTGCATCCCCATCCATCTCCAGGGTAATTGCTTCTCATCAAAAGGACTGTGATATCCAGTTCAATAGCCAGCCATCTAAATCCTAACCGGCAAAAATGAGCACAAGCATCTCTTAAATTATACTCTTAGAACCTCCTACACACGGACTGTGGCATTGAGGCCATACAAATGGGGAAAGAGCGCTATATAAACAATAAATTACAATACAATACAATACGTGTACGCCTCTCAAACAAACCATATCTTGTATATAGCCTGGCACTGATCTGACCTTTGGATTAGTCCTTCCCTCTCTACTCTGGTGGGACTTGAGGTGTCCAACCACCCACGTGCCATCTGGCACACAGGTGTCCTGCCTCTTGAGGTTACAAAGCGTTGTAGTGTGGTAGGCCTATACCATGTTTTTAAGAAGCAATTCCACATCTAAGTTTGGCATCCTGGCTAATTGGAGTGTTCCCTTCAGGACACGGTTGACTCTTCCTACCATGCCATTCTGTCTTGGGCAATATATTGCTGACTCGCTAGATGCCGCCCACCCCTCTCCCCCCTGCCACCGGGTACAGCTGTACCCCTCCTCTGTGCCCCTCTGTATCCTACCACCTGCAGAATATCTATTCTGTTGTTACCTCTGAAAAGCTCTCTGTTATAGTTTATAGTGATTCGATCGGGAAAAAAAACGACGACCGACAAACCAAAGCATCTAATAAAAAGGATTGAATGCCTAAGCATCGACAGGCTATCTTTTACATGTAAAAGTGCCTTTCCATCTTAACCAGTCAATCGAAAATATAAATGGACTGGTTTAAATGGAAATGCACTTTTACATGTAAAAGATAGCATTTCAATCCTTTTGTTTTGTAACTTTTAAAACGTTACATGGAGCTGTCCAGTGCTGGAATTTCGTTACTGGCCAGCTCCTTGTAACGTTTTAATGTTTTTTTGTATATTGGGGGGGGTGGGAGTGCCCACCCCCCAACCCTAACCCTAACGTAACCCTTAATCTAACCCTAGCCCCAGCCCTAACCCTAATGTAACCCTTAATCTAACCCTAGCCCCAACCCTAACCCTAATGTAACCCTTAATCTAACCCTAGCCCCAACCCTAACCCTAATGTAACCCTTAATCTAACCCTAACCCCAACACTAACCCTAATGTAACCCTTAATCTAACCCACCCTAGCCCCAACCCTAACCCTAATCTAACCCTAGCCCCAACCCTAACCCCACTAATTTCGATGGATCCATCGAATTATATACAACTAAATGCCTATTCGATGGAATGGAATTTCGTTGCATATAATTCGATGGTATGTCTGTTGATGCTTTGGTTGTCAATGGATTGACCAGATATCCTCTGTTATGCATCTGTATTGTTTTATACTTCTGCAAAGCGCTCCGTTGCATATCAAAGCTAGGTCCACGCTCAGTAAATACCATAATAATAATGATTGCTGTGGTTTCATGCTGCACACCAGCTGTACTTAATAAATAAATAAATAAATAAAAAGTTGCAACAATGACTGACCTGAATTAAACCCCGTTATCTGTTAATAGTGTATACAGGAACCGATCATTTCTAATGTTTTTTTTTTAGAAAACCCATCACTGATGCTGCACTGGCATCATTATACCATTCTACCCACAGCCATTTATTATCCATCAATACAAAAATACATCTCCCTCCTTGTTCCGTCACCGTTAGTAGCCCAATAATATCCAGCACTCGTTTTTCCCAGGGATGAGGTGGCACTGCACCGGGTGTACGCGAGATTCCATAGGTACATGAGACTTGTGCAACCATTTGCTTCAAATTAGTGTTTGTTGTGGGTCTGCAATACCATTCCCTTGCTCTATGCTTTGTCACAATTCACCCTAAGTGACCCTTGTGAGCCGATTTGAAAATTAGAGGACATACTCCTTTGGCGGAACAATTTTATCACCCCTCAACAGAAATGTCCCAGCTAACCATAACTTTCTGTGAACCTGGTGAAATTGAGCACTTACCCCTACAGGTTGTTGTGGCCATCCCTGAACTAGTATTCGACATACTGCGCCCATCTCAGTGTCGCATTTGTTTACTTGCTGCTATGGTGACAGTCCATGGTTGCTTTGAAGGGCGCTTGAGCTACTCCTGCCCAAGCATCCTATTCCTGGGGTGATGCCTCCTCCTTCTCCAGTGGCAGACGCGACAGTCAGTCGTCCACAATGTTTTTTAGACCCAGTGTCTACACCACTGTAAACTTGAGTTCTTGGAGTGCCAATGACCTTTTTCCTTGTAGCTTTCCGTAAGTGCTGATGTTTAGTTGCCAATTCGGTTTGCCTCCCCTGCTTTCTCTTCTCACCCCTAGTTCATTTTCTGTTGCCCCAGCATCCACCTGGGATCCCTCTGGCGTTGGCAGATCGGGTGTTTGGTGTCTCATTTCTGTTTGGCACAACAATTCCCAGTCCATTCCCTGGCGGTGCTTGATTCCGTTCTTGCTCCGGTCTGGGTTTTTTGTTGTTGCTCCCAGTCCTTCAACAAAAACATGTTGTAGTACTTTCATTGCGTGCAAGCGGGATGTATAGACACATCTTTATGTGAATATCCCAAATTTGGGCAGCTAATTTTCATACTTTTTTGCAAAATCGGTTTTCAAGATTTTTGAAATGAAGGGTGCAATTTTGAGATGTTTGGGGCGAAAAAAATCACTTTTCTGTATGAGGAAAACCTAATGTGAAAATCTGTTCATAACGCGATTAAAACACATTTTTAAAAAATATGAAGCCATCTATTTCATATTTTGAAATTTTCCTTATTTCAGAATTCGTAATGGAAGGGTTCAAAAGTTAAGACAAGTTAGTTACTGAAACTTATGGACAACCTCACTTAATCATAACTATGCCTTATTCCATATGCCAACGTTGCAAAATATAGAGTTCTTTCATTAATTAAAACATGTTTTCTTTCTTCACCTCTTCATTTCCCTATTTACCACACTTTCCTTCTTTTAAGGAAATATTTAAATTAATGTTAGTTAGCATTTCTTACTCTTGCATCTTTCCAAAAAGGCAATCAGTTGTTTCTAAACATTTTCCAAAAACGAACTTTATTTTGTCAAAGTTTCTCTCTAGTGCATTGTCTACCTTTGCACTAGAAATAATATGCCAACACAATCTCTTTTCCCACACGACCTTTAAAGGTCAGACTTTTTAAAGGTTCACCTCTAAAAAATAAGAAATGGACAGGGTACCACGACAAGCATTACGCGTATATAGGACATCTGGCTTATTTTATAGGAGTGTATGTTTGTATTTTGTTGCTGAAATATTGAAAAGGTTGGGGGCATTAACTCTCAAGGATGTATGTTCCTGACGTATAAAGAGGTATCTTTGATTAGGTCACGTGACAGAACTTTAATCAGTGTCTGATGAAAGTAGTCCCATATTTGGTACGTTTACATTGGATAGCAGGTGTTACCAGAATTTTGGAGGGATAGATTACTTAACCTTCAACATTTCAGGTGTCACACTATTTATTTCAGTTTTGTTTCAAAACATGGACACATTGCCTCCAAAAGTGGAAGAATAACATGGCATTTAGTGTAGTTTTGTTTCCTTGTCTTGATCTTCCTTAATTCTAGTATATTATTCTCTTTTTCACGAGATAGTTCCGAAGGTACTTGTTCTCACCATAACTCTTACACCCCTACTCATTCACTCGGCTTTACGTTTTTGTCTATCTGCATGTGCTGGTACTTTGGCTTGGAGTCTTTGGAGCATCGGGGTCTAGGCTCAGATCTGGTCATGGTGTATACTTCGGCTCTTTGCAATCAGCCTGCAACCACCCATCTTGATGCAGTGGCCCACAGGTTTATACAACGGGAACCTATTGACAGAACTCATCAAATAAAATATATGCTTTGTCATCACCACACACGCCTTCAAAAAGACCCATGATGGGTCGAAACACGTGCCGGCTGAGTGTATTAATAAATCACCGACAAATATAAGCAACAAGACTGCTCCAATTCTCTGTAAAAATCTGTATACAATCATACAAAGAGTCATTAGTTCAATGAACCAGCGCTAGGGTGATAACGGTTCTTCAACCCAAAATCACTTGATCCTGCAGTGCTTTTCTTTTTGCAGCATTTTCTATGGGGGGGGGGCAGCTTCAAATTCCCCCTGCTACCACACCCCCATACTCTAAAGCCCCAAATTCGCCTTTCCCCTACTCCCTGGACTTGCAGCACTCGCCCTTGTAAATGGTGCAGAATGTGCAGTAAAATGGCTTTTTACCAAGTGCAGTGAGTTGGGTGGATACCCCCAGAAAATGTCTGAAGGTGGGGAGAACATGCATCCTTACCACCTCTACTCCTACCTCCTCACCTCTAAGGTGCTATCAAAGTGTGCTCTAAAATGGGCATTAACATTCCAAAGATGCAGTCTCTTGAGGGACCTGCTATGCCATGAGTTGGTAGCTGGAGGGGAGTCGTGCCCCAGCCTCCAGAATCCAATGTAGGTGCAGAAACACAGGCAGGTAATGGGTGAGACACCTGATGTAGCAGCCTTGGTGCTAGTTTGCACTCAGTTTGGTGGCCCAAACCAAAATGGAGCGCTCCGCATAGAAACACATAGGATAGTACACAACATCTGACTGCGCTTTGGATGGTTCCCATTGGCAAACATATGTTTGATCTCAAGACCCTGGAACATTCATTGTCGATTTGAAAGTATATCTATATAATCTAAGGGCAATTTCGAAATCCCTTAGGCACAACAGAGTAGTGGACTCTGTGAATAATTAGTCTGCACCTGAGCCGAAAAATATTTAGAATTGTGTCTCATTTAATAAGCACTTCTTTCTCTTCCTTTGAATTTATGTGTTAAAATGTTGTCAATGCAGTATAATTGACACTGACACACCACTATGCACATCATGCACTGTTTTGTTGTTCTTTTAAAAAAAATGATTGTAATTTGTCATAATTGTTGGTTCAGATACTATTCATGTCACAACTGTCTATAGAAACATTTGTTTATGATTTTTGTTGAATGTAATAAATACATGTTTACCAACACTGAGTATATTGATACAGTGGGTGGATATTATTATGTTCTGATTGATTCTCAGGATCTCTAACTCAGGACACCGAACTTGTAGAACTGCTAGACGGACTTTACCTTTAGGATCTGTCGACTAAATATACCTCCCTTTTGATGAGAGGTAGCAAGGATACACTCATTTGTTCTTACTTGGATAGTTCCCATGACAGCTACCCCAAGCGGAATGAGTTTGCCTGTCAAGTGCTGGCTGTCATGAGACAGGGACGGCATTTCGAGGTCCTGTCAACAAATGGGCAATGAGCCTCATCTGAGCTATGACTCACCAGTCACTAAATGGGGTAATAACCCTCTGCATTGTCCACAAGGCCTTCTGGGGCCTGGGTCCTCAATACCTCCAACTCTCTCTTCGTAAATACCTTCCTACTCAAGCTCTTCACTCCTCCACCTCCAATTCCCTCTGGGTCAGTCGCTTCTCCAAGCAAGGAGTTGATGGTAAATCTCTTTCTTCAGCTAGGGCCTTCCTCTGGAGCAGCCTCCCTGCCTCTCTGAAACTTGAGGAGAACCATCTCCGGTTCCAGAAGTACCTCAAGACCTGGTAGATCTCCTTCTTCAGCTAGGGCCTTCCTCTGGAGCAGCCTCCCTGCCTCTCTGAAACTCGAGGAGAACCATCTCCGGTTCCAGAAGTACCTCAAGACCTTCCTCTTTGCTTCTGCCTTCTCTCTTCCTCTCCCCTGTCTGATACTGCACTGGACACCGAGCTACCCTCTCATTTCGGGCCCAGGACCCTACCCACCCAGTTGCACACCCGCACTGCCTCCCGGCAACCCTTGCACTTGGGTCTGTATCTGTAACCCTAGAGTCCCCCTACCTGCACCTTTGGACACCTGCTGTCTGCACTTACCCTTGCACCTGCCACCTGCTGGCCACACTTCTTGTTGTTTTGATCCCATGTACAGCACTGCCCCTTCCACTTTCCCCTGGAACTTTTACCCTCCCCTCCCCTGCACTTGCGTGATCTCAATGTCACTTGGCCTAGTAAGACCGTTGTCTCTGTCCTCCCTCTGTTCCCTCTTCCTTGCCTCGTTGCGCCTTGAAACACTTGTGTATAGGCGGGTTACAAATGCCATATCATATCATAAGACATCGAACAGGGTGCTTGTTTAAGTCCTATTACATCACACTGGGCATCAGCATCCCGAGGCCTCAGTCGGAATAGCTCTGCAGTCATCGTGTCTCTGTGTTCCACTGATCAAGAGGCATAGGAATATAAAATCTTCACTCAACTTCTAACGCATATCAGTAATCCACTGGCTATTTTGTTCAGCACAAGACGTTTGTCATAAAGCCTCTTACAAGAGCATAATCTTGGATAGTATTGAGACACATTAAAATGGAACCCATTTATTTCCCCCCCTATTTGCTTCTAATGAATGGAACAAACAGATAAGGGATGGGTTCTTCACTGAATGAACAGTAAAATCCAATTATGTTTTACTTATGCCCATGATGAACAGCAGTGCGAAAATGTACATATCAAATTACCACTGGGTTTATTTGCATGTTATGAATGTTAGCATCTTTGGGCCTGACAAGCCCAGCACTAAAACAAACACTATGAAGGGTTAAAGAATTAGGCCGCGCTTAAACTGGAGTAAAACACGTTCAGTCAATTAATTATTGGTAAGAAACTAATAATTGCCTCTTTTTCTACCAATGTAATTCTAGGACAGTTGATTCTATTGTGGTTGTTCCAGAGGTTTGCTTAGTGATCTGGGTTAATTTCAATTATCTATTGTTGCATGCAACCTTAGTGTTTATGGCACTGAGATGGTAATTGTGTTCATTATACATTAATGCTCTGATGATAATGTTTTGATGGTGTTTGTTGGCAGCAATATTCTATGTGAATAAACTATTGCTTTGTCACAGAACATTGGTAACAGTACGGAGATAGAAAATGGATGCTTCAAAAATCAGTGATGAAATAATGGCAAATCGAGCGAAGGCAGCAAAAATAATTCAGAGGGCATGGAGAAAGCATATTGTAAGTATCCTTCTCACGCAAACAAATGAGCAATATATTTAGAAGGGAATCACATTATGGTGCATTTAGTTCAGTTAATGTTCTCTTTGTTGTGCCCCAATAACCTATACCCCTTAGTGTATTCTTCAACCGAAAATGTTGACCTTCAGATGTAGGGGTAAAATATGATTGTGTGTTATTAATGACTGCATTGCAAACATAAGTCTTCAAGATGTCATATCTGTGAGCACTCAGATTTTTTATTTATTGACCCTCAAAAGAGCCCATGGCTAAGGGAAGGCTTGAGCATGTAGAAGTTGTACATTAGAATTGCTTTCAAGGTAGAACATATTAGTCTTTCATGAACTGGTTAGGATAAAATGTGTCTTGAAATGTAGTCAGAGAAGGTTATTAATGATTTTGATATTTCCTCTGGCTACTTATTTATGTTGCACCTGTGAATTCAAATGTTGTCTGTCATTGATTGCTTCCAGCAGTGTAACTTACCATGTCGGTTTAACATGTTTCGGTGTAAATGAGGAGGATATCTATATCCTACTCGAGAGAGATTATTGATTGAAAACCGTTTAATCTCCTACTTTTATAATACAGGGATTGAAATTAGAATTTGTTGACCAGGAGTAAAAAGCAGCTCCTGAGTATTGGGCATAACCTGTTAGGCACGAGCTACTACCTGTGCAGTGCCAGGAGCTAGTGCATAATGCGCAGCAAATTAACTTTGTACAAAAGATTCACTTTTCACATTTATCCATTCCATATTATCCAAAATGCCTTAATTGTCATTTAGGTGTGCCTTTCATTCACCTTTTATACACATTCACAAACGTACACAGTTGATATCACATAGCTATGTTTGTATGACACCACTTGCATGGGGAGTCAAAAGTAGCTCCTGGCAGCCGTTGGTTTCAAGCTAACCAGGCTCCCCCTGGCTATCACCAGGAGCTCAATATCTCCCAGCTCCTGGCAATTTCGGACCCTGATAATATTGAAGCATTTTAATTAAATAAACAGTTTATCTCTGCAATACATGAGCTATGTGTGATGAATCCGATGGTGTCATCACTCCTTTCCCGGCGGTGACCTATCCTCATCTGGTCAGGGGATGGCAGCCGCTACCTAATCCTGACCAGGGGGGCGGCTATATGAGGGAGGATCACGTGGGCGGGAAGTGACCCTGGGGGTGGGGAGTGTTATGGCATCATCAGACGAGACATGATATTCCCCTTTCTCGTTTGAGGATACCCTCGCCATTCCCCATGCCCTAATGCATACTGTCACCCCTCGCCTCATCGACCCCAAAAAAGGCACTGAAAACATCTTTCCAGGTTCTGCACACAAGACATCAAAACTGAGTTGTCCTTCAAAACCACTAAGAACACTGTACCAAATTTCACATATAAATCATCAGAAACAGACTTTTATTTCCCTAAATAAAGCCTCCACTGAACGGAAGCCCAGAGAGACGTAGAGCACAGAAGCAGGAGCCGTGAGAGGATGTGAATCTGAGAAGCAGAAGCGGCATGAGAAGGCAGAATGCCGGAAGGCTGCCACTGGTTTACAGTGGGAGAACCGACATATGCCAGCCAAAGCCAGTGAATACACCCAAGGGAAGCGGGGACACCGGAGCGTGTCAGCAAGCCTGCCAAACCCAAATAAATGCAAATAAAACAAATAAGAAAGAATGAGCAAGTACAATTCTCTTAAAGACGTACTATACGGAAGAGACTGTCAAGTTTGTGAATGTGTGCCATACACCTATGAGAGAAACCCTGGCAGGATAGTATGTATGTATTCCAGGGAGATTTGAGACAGGACAGTACAGATACAAGAGACTATCTGGTCTACAACTGTGTACAATACTCACATCCCAAAGCACTGGCAGGGGAGTAAACCAGCAAAATTAAAGGTGCAAGAATATACACATGAGAAAAGCCCTGGCAGAAAAATATACCAGGGGAGTGTACCAGGCAAACCCAAGTCATAAGAATATATACAGATAAGAGAAGCCCTGGCAGGAGAGTATACCAGGCAGATATAAGTTGCAAGTATATTTAAGTGCAAAAGCACTGGCAGTAAAAGTATACCAGTCAAGTTGAAACAGTGTGTTTTATACAGTACCTGAGAAAGTTCTGATCAGGATATAACAAGACTAGTGAAAAGGTTGAGAACAATTATCAAAAAGAAGTGGAATCCTGGCAGGAGAGTACACCAGGATTTCGAGTAAGATATGGACTAACAGCCAAGTTGTTCTCTATGGTTGATCAAAAGAAACTTTAAGAACAGACATTCTTGAAATACAAGGAAGAGTGAAGAGAATTCCAGGGGAAGGGAACCACCCTCTGGAACAAGGAACTTTGTCCTTCAGTACCATTTTTGTGTTGGAGTTACACATTTCCTTTTTAAACATTTGTGCACTACTAAAGGCCAAAGACGTTTTCCCTTTTCACCTTAGAGTTATTTTTCTTACATGTGAGGGCCAGAATAGTACTTTGGACACAGGACGGTTTGCTTTAGACGTCCTAACCTTGGACAGAACCGTAGGTTTTGTTTAAGGTAGCAAAACACCTTTTAGAGTAGGAACAGAGAGGCATTTCCCAACCCCCTTTTATTTTAATGAAAGTCTTTGACCAAAACCATGAATCCACTATGTTCATGTCTCATTTACATATGCCTATCACATGTTGTTCATCTTGATCACATTTACTGCTCTGTTTTACTTTGCTTGTTGTATCTGAGCTCCTCTATGGAGCATACTTGTTATGAGTGTGACAGAATCCCACCTGTGAGGGCAGAACAGCCTGAGCTTTTTTAGTAACATGTTTATTCTTCATTGTTTGTTTATTCGTGTGCACTTTGTCTTTTTCACCAAATGATTTATTTTAAAGTGGGGTTGTCTCCCCAAACCCTCCCTATAGCCCATATCCTCACTCCCTATACCCACACAAACATGGCATATATTTAAAAACCAAAATTTGGTAAAATTAATTGAGGAAACATGCACAAAGTGCACACAAATAAACTAACAAAAAACGAATTACGTTGCTAACCGGACGCCCTATTCATAATGGTCCCTGCTGAAAAGCATAGTGCAATCATGTAACTCTGCTGGGCCTGTTATTGACGCCTCTCAGCAGCTGCCTTGTAGTTTGGAAACGTGGCAGAACAAAGTGACATGTGCATTCTCCAACAGCCATGATCTGCATTTTACTGTAGACCATTCTAAATCTAAATTAAATGATGTAATTGTGTGCTCCCAGAATCTGGTTCCAGATGAAAAACAAATGTACGTCTTGACGGGTTATGGTAATCCACAATTATACTGGCCAAAGAATTTTGTGGCATTTTAGTGTTGGCTGTGCTTCTAGTGACCTTCCTGTCCAGGGTGTCAATTAACCAAAACTCTTTTATGTAAGCCGACATGCGCAGGGGATGGGCTTCAAAACCTCCTGTAAACGTCCCCATTTCCTGCAGACAAAGCACACTGCTTATGGCACCACCAGGCAGAAGATTCTAAAACAGCAGCCAAGATTGGACCCCCTTTCAGAAGACTAGAAGGCAAACAATCCACTGTAGAAGATTGCCCATTTAAGGGGGTGAGACCATCACCATTTTGAATCATCTTTGGATATCCGAAGAAGTATTAGACCTGGAACTTTGTTGGGAGTACAGTGTGCTCCAAATTCCTTTTCAATGGAGGTGATGACAAAGACCTCCAAAAAAAGAGCAAGCCTTTTCCCTCAGCTATTCCAGAGGAACATTTGGGAGGATTTGCTGACAAGGCCTACTGCAGCTGAGACCACTGGTACGTAAGACACTACTCACTTGAGGTGACAGAACCCTGCAAGTGTTCTCTACAAACGTTCCTGGTTGGGAAGCGCCATACAAAGGACCTAGCTTGCCCCTGAAGACCCTGTATGGGGTAACCCTTCCCACAGAAGGCTATAAACAACAGCTCTGTACCGTGTTTTCCAGATTTGGTAAATGTACGAACCAGTTTGACTGCTTTGAGACACTTTTGGGGCCACTGCAAGCATCTCGAGATGCCATTGACACTTACCGCTTTTCAAACTGCTGTCAAGCCGCTAACCCAATCTGTCACCTGCTTTTGCCCCAGTCATTTTCGAGCCAGTCGCCTCTGAAGAATCACATTGCATTGTACAACCTCTTTGAGCCAATTCAAACAATTCAAGATGCCAGCTTGACGCATCTCTTGCCTGTTCTTCACCTGATTAAAACCAATCACTGCTATAGGACCACACTGCATCACTGGACTGCCTTTAGCCAACTCAACTGTCTCAACACCTGCAAGCCATTGGGAACAACTGACTCGATGTCTCCACCCCAAACATCCCAATGCAAAGTACTAGAAGCCTGGCCTGATGCCGTTGAGCCCCAAGACCAAGCATTAAAAGCATTTCAAGTGGTATTTCCCCCTGGCTTGCATTACAGGGCCCTAGTGACCAGCAAGGCCCCATACTGTAACTTTTTAAAAGACACCTTCGGTGAACTTGACATTGCTGCTAAAATGATTGCCTGTGCAGCCCTGTCTTCAGACCCAGAGTGGCCACTTTCATTACAAAATCTGCTTATTATGTGTCTTCTTTCATAGGGGAGGGCTTGAGTGTTTTTGATTAGTGTGTTTGTATTTTTAGTTTAATTAAAGTATCCTATTTTTATAGAATCTTAGTGGGATGTTCTCTTATTTGGTGCCACGGTAATATTGTTGTTTGTTCTGCTTCTGTTCTAGCTCCCAACCCTCCGAAGAGTATAGCCTGCCATTGGCCATGCTACCTTAAAGAGACTAAGAAGGTATACCTGTCGGATGTGCCTGTTTCATCTTTAGGATTGGGGTCACTGCAGATTTGGTAGTTGGTAGTATTATGTGGCTGAGTAGGAGATTTATCCACTACTCATCCCTGCACTCCTGCAGAACAGTAGTATTTTGGTCAAAGCGAGTGACAAAAAAAAGGAGCCAAATGGATGAGAGTAATACAAAAAAAAACGAATGCAATCTCAGTTGTTTAAAGGCAGAAACTAGTTTTGAGGTCAGCAATATTTAAACAGGAACTAACATAATTTGATACTGGCTTTATTTTAATTTAAATCTGTTGATGTTTCATAATCAGTCACCCCCCATTATACAGACCAGAGATAATTCACACTACATATTCACTGAATAACTGGAGATTTGTATTTTAGGCAAAGTGTGCCCCGGAATATAGAGCTTGAACTTGGATGACAAAAACGAGGGCTCCGTGTGTGACAAGCAACAACACATAAGCCAAATAAGTCAAGCAAGAAAAGGAGATATGTGTGTGGCATGTCTGCGATCAAAGATAAGATGGGCTGCTTAGTAACTTTGAGCTGTCCAAGATTGTATAAAGCCCCACTTAAAGTGAGCTTGAGTAATCTAAAAAGGGATGTATTGAAGCAGAAGCAGGCGAGATTCAAGCTGACAACTTAAAGAACTGGAAAATCTGCCACAGAAGATGAAGCTGGAAAAAGGCAGAAGACACCTGGCTGATCTGAGGTGTAAACATTAAGAGATAGCAGATTTGAACCACCGATTCTTGAAAGTCCAGGTGTTGGTGGGCAAGGTGCCCTAAAGATGCTTGTTATCAACATTGAGGCGCGGGGAGTTTATTTCTCACCCAATCAGCAATTTCTGACTTAAACGTTGAAAACCAGGAAGCTTTGGTCATCAGGTTCCCCCTCTGGCCAGATGGGGATCTGAGTGTCCTTAGCCTAGTTGAAAAATTAGAAACCAAAAGACAACACCAGCGAGGCCAGAGGTTGCATTTATAGAATGAAAAGGGTAGGGGAAAGAGCGGTCTCCTTGTGGATCACCACATACCAAAGTGTGTGGCCTAGAAAAGAAAAGAAAATAGACAAATTGAGTTGAACAAGTTAAAAAAAGAAGGGAACCAAGACAACGGCTTGCTCTACATATTGGACTTTTTTGTAGCGGATGAATCAACTACAAGCAAATCTGTGATATTCAGAATGTTTCTCTTTTCCTTTTCATACCCGTGAAGGCGGGCACCCTAAAAACATGTGACTTCCAATAGACAAAATAGTGGATGCACCCCATCAGGGAATGAGACTATGAGATGAATTGCAAGGAGAAACAAAACTTTAAATAAAGTAAAAATGCAAGCAAAGAACTCTGCTGCCCGAGAGCGCTCTGCCAAACAGTACACGGGCATCACATTAAAAGGGCACACAGCATCATTGATGATGTGTACATATACAGTACAAAGTCTGGCATCCTGTTGGTGAGGGGCTTATGGGACAGTTAATACTATAAGGGATGCCGGGTGCTAATTGGGCGTTGCTTTTCCACTTGCTCCTGGCACACGTGGTTCGGCTGGGCTCATCTCTGTCGTGTGAGGGTCAGATCGGGCATGCAGTATAACTCTATAACTAAACTAAACAACAGGAACTGATAATATGAAAATAATGATCCACATAAAATCTTTGCATGAATAGAGGTGGTTAGGTCAAGTGAGCTAATATATTGGCATTTCAACCTTTTCACTCAGGGTTATATTTGATACCTTTTATCCCAGCAACCAGGTGCCCACCCCAGGGGATTGATCTGCCAACTGTTTGGTTTGAATTGTCCTGATAAAGGTAGACGTGTGTTGCGGTTAGGAGAATATACCACAGTTTTAGGATTAGGCCTTTGGTGGGTGCTCTGGAATGCCCAATGTGAGGTGGTCTGTTGGGTCTCAACATGAAAGAGGGTGTGGGGTCGAGGGCTGGTAGGACTTAGCTTGTCGGGGTGGGGGTTGAAAGGTCCTGGGCAGTTTAGTGGAGATGGATGGGTACTTGGGGCTGGCTATGATCCCACATTCGGCAGAGAGCATAAACTGGGGAAGTGATGCTGGACAATTGCAACAATAAGTGATTGAACTTCCGTGGGAACAAGATTTGCGTGGAGCAGGCTGGGAAGTGATGGGGGCTTGGGTTCTCTGTGCTGTGTGCGGCACTGGGGATGGAGAGAGCAGTGTTTCACAGAGAGATGATTTCTGGGCCTAGTAAAAAAAGATGGTGTCTGCTCTAATACAAAAATGGCACTCATTAGTCGGGTGTGGTCTAGGTGTTACGGGTACATTTCTATGTTATGTCATGTGATCAGGTATCGTGGTGGTGGGGACTTAGCTTACATGTGGTTTAGATACAGAGAGAATGGTGAGGGGGTGGGATTGGACCACCTCGTCCCCAACATTCCCCCTTTCTTTGCTCCTAAAATAAACAAATACCCCCCCGTGCGTCTACGTTCTTCAGCCTTTTTTACTGCTTCGTCCCAGGCGAGGGTACCTTTTATGGCCATCCATGCTCTACACACACTTCTTAGACTTTCCCCACGCTGTGCATATTCTTCAGGAGCGCATGTCATATAAATACATTCCCCGTCCAGGTCCACCCACATTTCCTTATAGTTTTCAAGATCTTGAGGTTGTTTAATAGTGGTGTGGTAATAATTATCTACTACGTCCCCAGTGTGTATATTGCCACCATGCGGTATTTGGGCTCATTTGTTTCACCTGTCTGCACTTGGGCCTCTTTGGTGTCGTGCAGCACTTTGTTTATATTTCTATTATATTTTATATTTCTATTGCTGATTGTCACCATCATCATCGCACTGCTCGGCACTCCTAACTGGCAAGCACAGAAAATCAGTAAGAACACAATGATAAGCACCAACATCTTCATGATAGTTCAAAGCCACGAGGGTACCCAGCTTCCTCCTCATTTTCACTCCCAGATCATGTACAGCGGCAATTATATGTTACAGTGTCCAATTTTCAGCATCTGATGAAGGTATGAATGTGCAACATGAACTCCCGATTCTCTTGCAAACACCACCTTCCATAGCGGTTAGAAGGTCGAGCACATATCTGTTCTGCATGGTCATGAGTCGGAGTGCTTGGAGTTCTACCCTGATGACGTTAAAACCTTCTTCAGTGTCATTTGCCAATTGGATGAGCTCCCAGCGCACAATTTGGAGCCATTTGGTGTTTTTTCTTGTCTGGATGCTGGGGATCAGTGATGCAAATAAAGTTTGCTGAGCTGAAGAATTTGTATTCGTCCAGTATCTGCACCAGGAGATCAGAGGAGTCTTTGGATATGTAGTTGGAGGCGCGCTTTTTTCGAGATATTTGATGATGTAGCTCTTGCTCAGGAAATATTTGGTAGATGGGGGGGGGGGGGGGTTGCCATTCAGTTGGTCGAGGTGCCTGTTATTGCTCTAATGGCCCTTCTCCCCCTGATGTGTTCTTCAGGTATCACCAGCGGGGTGAAATGGAGTGTTGCAAGCGAACAATAACCCCTCCATGATGGCGGGAGGTATAAGTACGCCTGTTTGCCTCACACCCAGTAATTGTCCATGAGGGCAATTTCGGAGATCAGGAATGACAAGGGTTCTGTTACAATTTGTGTTAGAACCCATAGGCACCCTTCCTTCGCCATCGAAACATAGTTCATAGCCTTTCTCTTGTCGGAACTTTATTGGTTTCTCGAGGGCGGTGACCCATGTTAGCATGGTGATGTGGTTCGCCCATGTTGGTGCACTTGTTTTGTCCATCCACTCTAGTCTTTCATCCGACAAGCCACGTAGCACCTCTGCTTTGCACATGTAGTTCGACTCTACCCGCTTGTTCTCTGCAAAGTTTGTGCCTACAATTTCCAGAAACGGCTCCTTAAAACAGTTTGTGCTATGTGACCCTTCTTTGCAAAGTTTTTCATCTGACGGAAGGAGTTTCAGTTTCACTGTGCATGCCTGGAAGCAGTTTTTTTATTCTACAAAGTGTGAGATGAAGGAGACATTGGGCTTCTACCAGGGGAGCTTCTTGCAGGACTAAAATCTTTGGCGTCCCAGAAGCATGGGGTATCAATGAACACACATATCAACTGCTGTTGGTTCTTCTCTTCCCAGTTGCACTCATGACAGAATACCAGCTATTAGACTGCCCAGGGTGACGTAGGTCTTCAACTGTATCTAACCCCAACCCATGGTATGCATCATATCGGTTTTGGCGTGCCTGCCTCTTTCGTCTTCTAATAGGTAAAAAAGATTGTGGTGGTTTCGTAAACTTTCTACACATTTCATCATTAGTACATATTAATCCTTGAGCTGTTACAGTCTGTTCATTATACATTGAAAAAATATAATCATTTACATTTTCATTAACACTAGCTGCAATGGTTTGTCTTGTTAAGAATTTCAATCCGGCGATACACACCTTGGTCTCGGCCTAGTATGCAGCGCACAACTGTAAGGCTTATCTTTTGAGATGATATAGATTCAATATTGAGATGGTACACCACTCATATCACACCCCCTTTTCAAATACACCGGGTCACAATGGACCATGAACCAGGCTGGTTGGTAAAATACAATATTTATTTTAAAATTCAAAAGAAATCACACACTTTTTAATATGGCGCAGCAATCCCCAATGGGGAGATAATTACAATGAGAATGTGAGCAATGCACTGGGTTTAACCTGCTAGTGGAACATATACACAGCACAGTGCAATAGGAGTACTTCTTGATTTACAAAGATGGCACCCAAGTTAGGATTTCCCCCTGCAAGGTTCCCTCAACCCAAAAATAATCAATTCTGAGAAGCAGTATGTAATGAGGAATAAGAAACAGAAAACGGAATTCAAATCTGACCTTCCCTCCCCAAATAAGAGAGAAAAACCCCTTGCAATGTTATGAAATGACACTCGGAGATGGATAAATAAATAATGAATGTGTGTTAAAAATCTTGAAGCAAATATAATTCCTCACTAAAGCAACAATGCAAAGACACCAACAATCACAAAGAATGGATTACCAAGAGCATACAGTTCGAAGATGAGTGGAAAGTTTAAAACAGATTGTAGTAAAATGATACGTTGGAAACTGCAATTTTTCAATTCCTGCCTGAAATTACCCAAACGGTACGGGTGATATACACTGATTTCGATTTTTTTGGTTGGGGTGTAGAGGTGTATCACAGGAACAATTAAGTCTCTAGCTGGTAAATTGGATGAGTTATACAAGATATTAAAAGGTGCGCTTCGAGTAAAATGGAGCTTTGAAATAGGAAAGGAAATCGGTTGTGAGAAGTACAGTTTTACTTTACACTAGAGTATTCAGGCTAGGCCACCAAAGATGGACACAGTAAGCGCCAGGGTTGATTCGCGACTTCAACCCTGTCACCCCAGCGCTCAACCCTGGCGGAAACCAGTCCGATCACTCGAAATAGGACTAATGGCTTAGGATTAGACAAGACAAAATTATTAAAGAGATGGCGCTAGCACTAGAAATCAAGGGTAAGGTTACAGGGATAATTCTGACACTTTTAACAAATCACCAGGATAAGGATAGGATGACTTAGAAAGTGGGATAAGGACGGAGACAAGATAGGCTATGGGTTTCTATGGGGTGGCGATTATACTCGCAGTCCACTTTTTAGTTTTGGGATTTTTGTACCGTCAACGCTTTGGTCACTACACGGCAGCACGCCTGGCTAACAGCTGGGCACCAGATGGCACTGGACTGGAATGGCAATTCTGGTCACTGGATACTGAGGGTCAGCTGGATAGCAGGATGGCATGTAGTTAGGGGGCAGCAAGCCAGGCTGGTTCAGCATGCTTCCCAAAAGAATACCACAGCATTCTCCTTTTTAATGGGAGATTAGTTGGGTTTCAGAATTGAGGCCTTGCTGGGAACAGGATCCGCACTGCTTAAGTTTTGCAGTGGGCCCTGGAGTAGGGTCAGCAATGCTTTGGCCTTGTAGTTGAGATCTGGATTCTGGATGGATGGAACAGGAATGCAGCGCAGGAACGTCAGGAAGAGTGTGTGTCTAGAGTCTTGTCAGGGACTCTTATTTATAATGCATAGTGACATCATAGACTATATTGCTGGGCCGGCTTAGCTAAGCTCGCCTCTAAATAACTTGATTGGACAATCAATGTTGGTTCCCTCCCCTGGGATGTGACTCAGTTGAGGAGCTTGCATTTTATGATGTAAAAAGACTTCCCACAGACCCTTTTGGCCAAAAATCTGTCATACCAGAATTTACACATTTGTACAGTTGTGGCACTTTAATAAATGACATAATCAGGTTACATATTTTATGTAGAGCAGAGCCGGCCAATCTTGCAATCTCTGAGACATTGTTTTGTCCTTTTTTAATCATTTTTGGGTATTTTCAGTATGAAATATTCGGCCTAAAATTCTATAACTTTAGACACATGTGTGGATTATCATCAGGTATCTCAGTATGCATTTGGAACATGGATACTTTTCTTGTAATCCGCAATACTTTGTAACTTGTGTTCCCCCTGCGGCAATGAAGTCCTTGAGGTCTTGAATGAAAGCCCATAAAAATAACCTTTAAACTGCAAACTTTTTAAATGTTTCCAAAGTCCTACTGCAGAGATAAAACGTCTTTAAAGTTTATTTATAAAATAGTCTTTGGAAGCAAATGTCAGTCCTTTGTCTTGCACTGGACCATTTTTTTCTATTTCAGCTGCCACCATCTGTCACTTCAGCCCTGTGTGGGGTGGGGGTTCCCAGTTTGATTGAAAGTTTTATGGCCCCCTTCACTTCACAGGTTGGTGTCCCAAGACTTCTATTGTCCCAGCCTGGAGCACAGACGAATGTCTGACGAGCGTGTGATCTTTCTTTGTCCTGGCCCATTTAAAGTTTTTCAAGCTAGCAATTATCACTTTCGTGTCCTGGAAGTTTATGGTATGGCTTCATTCCTAGGGGGAAGCTTTAACTCTGGCAACCGGAATAACCTCTTTTTTGACAGCTTGCAAATCTGATATTTGGTCCTGAATTAAAACAAACCTGTGGAATAAAATAGCCCATGTATGTATTTTCACCAGCCACAAACCCCTTCACATTGCTAGGTAATGGCAGGCTTTCCTTCAACAGTTTATATTTCAAACAGGCATTTTTCTCCTTTTAGTTTTGCAAAAGCCCACTTTTCCACATGTGTTGAAAACTGCTAGCATTTCCTTTCAAATTCGATTTTGCCATCTGACTTCCCAATATTGCCTCGCAGCCATAGTTATTTTCTTCTACACAGTAGTTTATTTGAAGCACAGATGCATTGAAACTGACATGGCTCAGATAGCTGGAGTCTCTTTTGAACTACTGAGCTTTGATACATTTGTAAAGAAATGAACCTGTTTTCCCGTGCAAGTAAAAGTGGAGTTCCTTGTTGATTTCTCTCAGAGTTGGTTTGACAGGGCCTGTCATTCAGAAATCATGCCTGGTTTTTCTGAGGCACAATGAGATACTGGGCATGGCAGGGCCTTATTAATCACAGTGATTTAAGGGAGAACAGATGGAAATAGCATCAGCAGCATTATTTTAAAGGTGAAATGTTTCCTTTATAATGGAGATCTTGGGCTTTCAGCAAAGCAGTGCTGCCTTTTCACTCCATTTCTTTTGTACAGGTAAGAACACACTGGCACACTCCCTTAGTGTGTCCCCTTGTTCCATCCTGCCCTGCGTGCTTGGCAAGAAGGTGCAGCCTTCTTTTATTGTTGCTGCAAAAACGCAGTTTTGAGGTCCTGGTGCGCAAAGGAGCCAGTGCAGCCATTTGCTGTTTTCTGCAGACAGGCAGCTTGGTGATGTGGTGAAGTACTGTTGAGTGGGCCAATATATCCCACAGTCTGTACATGATAGGGGAAGGGGACACATTTTTCGTAACAGTGGTGGAGGTCTGAGGCCCATTGTTTGTTCTCCTGAACGATGAGGTAGGTTTTATAGTCGGTTGTGGGGTAACTTGTTTCTCCATAAACATAATTGGGGTTGGGTGCAATACCTTTTTTACCTTAAATACACTTGAATTATTTCCAACTACCCGGGGATCTGTGATCACTTTTGCTGTGTTCTTGTGCAAACTAGTGAGGTTTGGAAATGTTTTGTCATCCCATGTCAGTTTTACCCCCTGACCCCCTTCTTTTAGATGGGCATCTCAGATAAAAGATGCGCTGCAGTATGCCCCCAGACCCAACATTGTTATAGTAAATATGATGGCTACGAAATGTATGCCACAGTTCAGTAATATCTGTAGGCTCTAGTGGCACTTATTATATTCCTACTGCTATCTAGCTCAGTATTTTCTGTTGCCATTGGCGTTCTCTCCACCATTGTTTTTAGTTTAGTTTACTTTCTTTATTTGTACCGCGCACCACACCCTCAGGGAACTGGGCGCTTAAGCTTATGCAGAGGTTACAGAATTGTCAGACAGGAAAAATAACAGTTCAGAAACAGAACAGCATTAAGTGCATTAAGTGCAAATTTAAAATTCATATTGTGATTTTAAATTTTAAATAAATAAACAAATAATTACCTTTACAGCTAGCCTGATTCCGGGTTCAGTGTAACTTGGGGGGTATTTTGAGGAGGGTGTGATATGAGTGGTATATCATTCAGAATATTGAACTTACAGATACAAATAAATAAGGGTTTCATTTGCGCACTACATGCTGGGCGAGACCTGGGTGTGTGCCTGATTGAAATCACTTATAGCTCCCCCCCAATCACTCTCTCTGGACTCCTTCTTTCTGGCCCTCTGCGCTTGGTGAATTTGCTGTTCCAGTGAAGGCGGTAAGAAACGTAGGGGTAATTTTATCTCCATGGCTGCCCAAGTTGGTGTAATCTGCAAGGCTGGTCACTTCCATTTGAGGATATTGCGTAAGACTGCTCGGGTGGGGACTAACTCACCCTATGGAATTCATATCTCTCCAGTCTTAGGATCTCTTCACTGGCTTCCGGTGGAGAGACGTGTGGAGTTTTAAGGCCCTATGCCTTGTTCACCGGGCCTACTACCAACAGGGGGCAGACTATCTGTGTGGTAGGTTTGCCCCCTACAGTCCTAATCGGGCCCTTCGTTCTGGAGATGCATGCCTAGTTTTAGTTCTGATGCTTTGCCTCGCAAGAGTGGGAGGCCCTGCTTTCTCGATTTCAGCTCCCAAGCTGTGGAATGGGTTGCCACCTGCTTTGAGACGCACCCAGAATCATTTGGAATTTAGACAGCTGTTAAACACTCTTCTTTTTTAACACAATAGCCTTCTGTGTATTGCCAGCGCAAAGATGCCTTTGGGCCTACCTGCGCTTGATAAGTTGTACTAAGATAACATTGTGGTATCTTCCCTCTTTCACCCATAGAGAATGGTGGAAAACGTTGGTCACATCCCAAAAGCCAACTCTCACTTAACCAGCCTTGTAAAATTATGAAAGACACTTTTCCCAGCTCCACATACTCTTCTTCCAAACATAGTTTGACTTTAAAACCCATGGCAAACAATTATACAATAATCTTAAAAAGGGACTACATTCCCACAATCCCACCAACACTAGGACGAAGAAGAGGAGAGGAGTAATGATGATCAATTACCACGGTCAGCAGTCTAGCCCTTCTTCAAATCCTATTGGCCAAAGCCAATATAAAAAGGTAGAAAGACTCAGGAAGTGTGTCAGAGACCCTTCCGGGAGGACCTGGCTGCAGAACTCGTGTGACAGAAGGGACTGTGGACTGCCGTTTGGTCCAGAGGAGAGGGCATCCCTTGCTCCCCAACTGCCTATGGGCAGTATAAGACAGACAGCTGTGGTGGAACGGAGCAGGCCGATGGGACAGGAGGAGAGAGACCGCATGCAAGCAAGGAAAGCCGCGGGGACGTTGGGAGCTGCAGAGGAGCTGCACAGGAGCTCCTGGATGTTGGGCCGCCCGAAGAGGCAGCATTCTCCTTTCCAGTCCGGGCCAAAAAGAAAAACTGGCATGTGACCGCGAAGCTGTGTAGGAGTCTGGAAGAACTTCTGCACACTCCAAAGTGGAGAGCAGGTGAAGGAACCACACCGCAGAAGTGCAAGCAGGATTGGAGACGCTGGAAGGAACCAGCGAGTCGGCCCAAAGCAGCTGGGGACCCAAGGGCATTCTGACAAGCGCACCAACAAATGTTTGAATGATACAAAATTGCTAATGCAGAAAATACCCAAAGTTAGTTTGCATGCAGGCAAGGTAAAATACAAAGGCAAACCCCAATCAAGTACAGATGCATGAGATGCCAATGTGGAGGAAACGTTTGAGCAAATGTTACCACAGACTGATATACCAAGCACCTCACAGTATATGCTATGGTGGTAAAGCCAAAGAACTGTGAAATACATAAGAAGTCGTGGCAGGCGAGTATACCAGGCAGCTGAAATTGTTTGAAGATTCCTGGCAGGGGAGTGTACCAGGTGATCTGCAAAGCTACAAGGAATACTACAGAAAGAATGTGTTACAGAATGTATTGCTTAAACAAGAACTTTGTGAGTCGAGTGAAGACACAAAGGAACTGCTAGCTAAAGAGACATTTTTGCCATCCTATTTAAGAATCCAGGGAAGCGGACCGTACTCTGGATCCAAGGGGCTTTACCTTGGAGAACATTTTCGTTGGAGTCATTCTTTACTTTTGCCAACATTAAGTTAAATACATTTTCCTTGCACCCTTTTGTTGTTTTATTTGTAGCGTGAGGGTCAGGATGGGACGTTGTGGACAAGAGAATGGCTTTTCAGTTACTGACATCCTGACACAGACAGACCCTTAGTTTTGATTTCTAGGTAGGGAAATTGCTCTTTAGAATAGAGACAGAGAGTTTCCCAACCTATTTTTATTTAATAAATGTCTTTAAATCAAAGCATGACAACTTTGTATCTAGCTTTCATTTTTGACCCCTCACATTACCCATTAACCCCTCTACTACTGAGAATGTCGATGTTCCGTTCTTTGCACTTCACAGTGACATATTCATTCTGAATGCAATTACTGATCATTATTCTTGGCACTTCAGAAAAATGCATAGAGCAGTGAAGGGGTTAATGAATTTAGAGCCATCCAAACCAACATCTCCTTCCAAGCCACATTGAAAAATGTTAGTGTGCCACAATCTCAGTTTAAAAAAAAATCTAAAACTGGTTCCCTGCTGAGTCTGGCAGTTCTTTCAAGATTTCCGCTACGCTCCATTAAAAGGGTTCAGAAAGCTGCAAGTGAGGAGCTAGTGGCAAATGGCGCAGGGTAAATTGGTGCCTCTGCAATACTCCAGAGCATGCATTCTCCTATGTGGGGGGGGGAGTTGAAAAAGGACTGAGATCCCATGTTAAGGCTGACATTGTGGGCAACAGTGATGATATTGTTCTAGAGAACTATCAAATTTCTATTAAACATAATACATTTTCATAAATCCCCTCTCCTTTTCTTGATTGTAGATATTTTGAAGCAACAGATTGATCGTAATTGGTAATGGAATATTTCTGATCAACGCTAACAATTTAGGAAACCTTGATACATTAACCCGTGAATAGCAAGAGTGATACCGTTGGTGAGTCAATTAGAGCAATTCTTAGGATAATTATCACACTGACTAATATGATGGTATAGGCTGATATTACTGGCCACTCAACCACTTATTTGATGTTTCAGATTTAACTAGGTGTAATTAAGCCAGTACTTAAGGCATAGTGTTTTTTAGGGAAATACCTTGGTGAGTGATACTTTGAAAAAAAAAAGGTATTTTTGGTAAACATTGGCACGTTAGCTTATCTGAGTGCGGTTGGTTTGTTTTGTGGGAGAATGTATTTTGATGGCTATTAACTGATATAAGATTGAGCCCAAAAGGGAGCCCAAAAGGTGTTTTTTTTTAAATGTATGTTATGGTTAAGTAAAACTCAACCTTTAATAGTTACATAAGAAATATAAAACAAACAATCAACATTAGTTACTATACATATAAACAATAGCATATTAAAAGAATCAACATTGTAGAATGTTAAAACAAAGCAGGAAAGGAACAATCATTACATTTGTTAAAAGTTCATTCAGTTAAAAAAAAGACTCCTCTAAATTCAGTGATTCGAGAAAAGATGTAATTCCAATTACAAGTGACATTGTTCTACCCACCAGGCATCTATTCCAAAATTCACCCAAATCCAAATCGATCAGTTTGGTAGCCCATTTTCCCAGATAAAGTTTACATAAAGGGTATAGAGCAGAGCAATTCATCACCCAATGTTTGGAGGTTTCAATATGGTTTAAAGACCCACAGAACCTGCAAGCTTCCATATCTCCAGAAATGTTTTGCATTTCAACATGATTTCTTTGGAGTTAAGCAGATTCCAACGAAAGCGTGTAAAAGTATTTTGGGTCAATTTATCTGGGTATATACTAAGGAAAGGAGCCAAGGTGCCCCTTCTCTTATGATCAAATGAACCAATGAACGATAATGTATATATGTATCGATTGTCGGCATCCAATCGTGTTGATATAATAGTGATTTCATCCTACCAGGATAATCTAACGAATCCTGAGAGGAACAACCGAGTTTATCAAGAATAGAAAGGGTGTTCAGATAACTCCAAGGGAAGGGGGTGAGAAGGGTGGGGGAGGGTGGAAGTACTCAAGGGGAAAGTTGGAAGACAATAATAGTCTCTATGCCAAAGTTCTAGTAGGATAATTAATTTGTTTATACAGTTGATAATGGTTGTAATTCTGCTGTAACCGAAGGCTAACTGTGATCTCGCGTTTTAAAAAATGAAAATAAAGTTGGTTAAAAAAAAAAAATTAAAAAAAATAATAGAAAGGGTCAAAGCATTCAAAGTCTCCAATCTAGGACAAGACCTAGCCTCAAAAAAAGGTCTTGAAGTCTACATATAGACTATCGTCCACTAGGATTACGATTTTCCTCACTAGAGACAGAATTTTCCAATAGGCATGTGCTGCAAGAGGGACCAGGCCCAGATCATAACGAATAGCCACTACTGGGAAACTCATGGGTAGGTTTAAGATACGTTTCCAGATCCTTCCCTCTAATACCATAAGATGTTCTAAAATGGCAAATGGATGAGTCTCAATTCCGTAGAGAAGTTTGGGAATGTTTTGCTTCATTGTATCTAAAACCGGGCTTTAGGGAAAATCCACTAAATTTTGTATCTATCATTTTATTCTGGTTGATCTGTTTCCCTACAATTTCCTTTAACCATTAGATACCGCTCTGCAATGAAGAATTTCCAAATGCAGGGAAGCCCAAGTAGATCAATGAGTCAACACATGTAATTGAAGAGTCACCCATACTCCATTTGAAAGGGTATTTTATTGTACTATTCGAAAATCGAATTACTTTCGATTTGGCCGGGTTGACTGTGATGGAATGTTTTCCCATATAATCAACAAAAGAATTAATTAATCGTTGCATGCCAACTTTACTGGCTTTAAATAAAAAAAAGTAATCCGCATATGCGAGCCATTGGAAATGGAGATGAGGCATCAGATAGGGCATCCATTATGTCAGCCAGATAAAGGTAAAAAATACAAGGGGCGGTGAGACCGCTAGGGTGAGCAGGCAACATGGACACCTGACCGCCAGTCTCCTAGTAAGCCCTTGACCGCAGTGCGAAATCCACGGTGTTGCCCAGCCTGCTACCGTGAAATATTGGCAAGACTGATGAGAGGAAGATCAGAGGAGCAGATCGTTTGTTTCCAAAAGAAATCTGAACAGGGACCGTGCTGTAGCAGCTGTCGAAGGGAGACCCCCCTCCGCGGCTGTGAGAGTCGGAGACCACAGGCCGCTTCTACCTCCCTACAGCAAACCGGAGGCACAGAATAGATCCGCATGGGAGGTGCCTGTGACTCCCCGTTCTACCAGACAGTGGGGGGTGCCAAAACGGAGTGCTCCGGTGCGGGTCTCTGGGGCCCGCTGGATCCATGGGAACTAGGCCATAACATGGTGTGCTACGTGTGGAGGTGCCGGACCAGAACAAGGCAGCGGTGAAGGAGTGCACCCCCGGATAGAGCCCCGTAGCTGGTTTCCCGGCATCAGCTGAAGCTCCCCCCTCCGGAGAGGCGGCGGCAAATTTGGTTTTTGTGATTGAGGAGGGCCGCGTGGTGGCATAGTGAGACCGGATCACGCGAGCGTGAACGGAGCCCAACGGCAAGGCAAGAGAGAAGGTGGATGGTTGCTCTTCACGGGCGCCTTCCGGCAACGGGTCCCCGACCAACATGGAGCTGGGATTGCGCCCTGGGCCCCACCAGCGCCCGGATTCTGCAATCACAGGAAGCACCTCCGAGTGCTGAGAGACACAGCCCGGCAGGTATCCAGCACAAGTAGGAGGGCGCTGGGAGAGGGCGGGTGTCCCTCGGCCCGAACTGCTTTGCAAACCCCTCACCCTCCTCCCTCACCTATTGCTCTCGGGCAGGCGTCCCGCGCCGGGCACTGAAGGCCCCCCCCCCGCCAGCACAGCACGGCAGGGTTAAAGAGAGGTGGGTGTGGGGCCCACGAGGTAGTTGGTGCGCCCCCGCCACTTTGGCAGTAGGGCAGGACTGACCGGAGGAACCGAAGAACGTTGCCCCCGGTAGCCCCGCAACGAGGGCGGCCCTGGCACCTGCACTTTCCCAGAGGGGGTCCAAGCTGACAAGATAAGCACGAGGCTGGAGAGATAGGAGGAAGGGAGAAGAAGAGAGGAAAGAGGACAGAGCTGCCCTGGGTTGAGCTGTGCTAGACCCAGGGGCCCAGTGGAACCCCAACCTAGGCACAGGGACACGGCCTGACATGGCGGTTCAATCTGTAACTCCTCGACCGATCTCCCGACGCAGCCCCCAGGAACACAGACGTGGTTATTTCATCGCTGGAATGGCCTTGTCGCCCTGGGGGGAAGCCAGATCCGCATTATTAACACAAATTAACTTCTCCCCCTCCACAGCCCTAAAGCTTCGTGAATTCCGAAGAGATAGTGCAACAAAGGCCTCCTTGCCGCCTCCGGATGAACCCTCAATACCGGGGAGGGGGATCAAGAGACCTCGACGAAGGCAGACATCCGTCTCCTGCTAGATGAGATTCTAGCCTTCCGAACCACCATGACATCCACAGTCAGTGTGCTGCAGGAGAAGGTCCACAGGATTAAAGACAAAGTTGAAGCCCTTGAGAACTATCAACAGTCAGCCGACATAACTGAAATGACGACAGAGGGCAGATTGCAGGAGCTGGAACAGAAGAATCAAGATCTAGAGGTGAAACTGGACGACTTAGAAAATAGGGAAAGAAGATCGAACATACGAATCCATGGCCTTGCAGAATTCCCTGGCGAGACATCAGCCTCCTTAGAAAGAAAGATCAAAGATTTGATTGCAATGATGCTCCCCGTGCCCACGTCGCCGCAGCTGGAGTTCGAAAGGGTCCCCAGGGCGGGGGAGCCCCCGGGAGGACCCAGATCAATCCTGGCCAGGTGCCATCATTACAAGCATAAAGTGGACATTCTTCAACGAGCAAGGGAGATGGACGTGATAGATTTTGAAGGCTCGAAGGTTACAATCTATCAGGATCTGTCAGCGTTCACACAGGCCCAAAGGAGACCTTGTCGCCTCCTTAGCCAATGGTTGCGAGACAACGGGACGAGACACAGGTGGAACCACCCCTTCGCATTAGCCTTCACCCAGGGACGGGGAAGATTACAGGGTCACTTCGAGTGAGGAAGCAGCAGGGGTTCTGAGGAGCATGCAGGGGCTGGAGAAAATGAAGAGATGCCATCCTCATCGGAATCCGCCTGGCAGCCGTCCGGTCCTCGTAGGCAGAAGAGCAAATCTAAGGGAGGTAAAATTCCAGCGACTGAACACACCCTGAAAGCGGCCAGAGACAGGGAGCTTAAATGAGAATCAATTAAGAAAGGACATCACTATAGAAAAGTTTAGTCCATGGACAGTGAGTTTAGGTAGTAAGAGAAACGCAATCCGCATGACCACGACAATAGCTACCGGGCGGGACACTATCTTTTCAGCTGACATCGCTTCTTCGTCTATTTTGATGGTTGAATCTTGCTTATCCAATAGCGGGTTTTCTGGGCGACACCCGTTGTGTGGCCGTGAGTGAGAACCCAGGGTGTCTCCAGTGACTCAAAAGTTTGTTATAACGTGTTTTTACTATCTCTAATTTTTTTCTATTCTTCTTCCTTGGGGGTCGGGTGTGGGGGGGTGGACTGCCAGGCGTCCAGTTGCATCCTGGGGATAGGGATAGTGGTCTACGTGAAGGCACGCTGCAGGGGTACAACAGTGTCCCACCATGCCATCCGGCCAAGACTATAGGTGCTCAGCATATGAGGGACGATGGGTGAAAACATTCGGATAGGGTTGCTTAATGTGAAGGGCCTAAACCCGCCACAAAAAAGGTCCATGCTGTCCCGATTGTTCGCCAACTCGAATCTTGATGTCTTGTTAGTCCAGGAAATGAAGTTCAGGCACGGTAGCGAGTTCAACCTGAGGGGCAGGCATATAGGAGGGTTCATATGGGCATCAGGACCGGAGAAACAAGGTGGGGTGGGCATGCTATACCGGGGTTCTTTGGGTTTGCATATTTCGCATGTCACAAGAGATCCAGCAGGCAGATACCTTATTGTCCAAGGCACCGTAAGATCAGCTGCAGTCACAATATGCTCAGCTTACTCCCCCAATGTACAGCAGCTCCCCTTCAGCAGGGACCTCTTTAACAAGCTGGATAGCACTGGTTCGGGCGATGTGATTTGTGGGGGGGATCGCACCACCTGATAGACTCATGGAGAGCCAAGCACCCACAGAGTAGAGCCTACACCTTCTATTCCCCTCCACACCAAACATACTCCTGCATCGACTATATCTTCTTAGAGGGGTGGTTAGAGCACCTCCTCCAGGGAGCGGCCATAGAGGTCGTGGGGTGGGCCGACCATGACAAGGTCACAATAGACATAGGACCTCATTACACGGATGGCGGTAAGGCATTACCGGTACCGGTAAGGGTACCGGTACCGGTAATCCCTTACCGCCTTACTACGAGGTCCCTTTGCGGGTCCCCCTACCTTAACGGCTGGTTTTACCAGCCGTTAGAACGGGACCCGCAAAGGGACCTTGGAGGTAATTACGGTACCGCAATTTGCGGTACCGTAATTACCGCCTTCCCCATTCCCATTGAGCCCTATGGGGGCTCAAATGGGAATGGGGAAGGGCCAATGGTGAATGGGGAATTACCGCCCCGCCAACCTTGGAATGGGGCGGTAATTCCGCCATCCGCGGGATCGGTAAATTACCGGCGGCAACCATGGCGCTAATAGCGCCATGGTTACCGCCTTACGTGTAATGAGGCCCACAGCCTTGGGTCAAAATAACCCTGTAAGTAGACACTGGATCTGTAACACCTTATTATACAAAGACAGGCTCTTTAAAGATGTTAGGCAGAAACCTGTGCAGTTCCCTTAGGGACCACTGCAAAAGATTTAAGACTACAGGTGTTTGGCAGTAAACCCACTTGGTAGCAGTCTGTACCACACAGATTCACTGGTAGCTGTGGCTGAACAGTCAGACTTCCCTCAGGAAGAGTTAGGCAGTATGCAGAGTATACACAATAGGTACAGAGACACAGTAGTACAAACAAACACTGACCAGAGCTTTGGTGTAAAAGTCTATAATTATTTATTTAAAAACACACTTGTGATTTACACTAGCAAAAACGAGGTAAGTAAATTCAGCACACAGTCACTATCATATATATATATACAACCCTATTCACTTATTTGACAAGTTTTAGTGAGAAACACCACTTATTTTTAGACAGAGGTGAGCGCTTAACATAAGATGACACTCTAATAATTTGTAAAGAAAGGGAGGGAAAAAGGCAGAGTTAAGGAAGCACACAAGTTTTAATACTTTTACAAAGAACCACAGTAAGGCAGGATAGGCAGAATTCTACTGGAGAGCAAGGAAGTCAATTGCAAGGCCCACTCTTGGAGAGAGCAAGCAGAAGGGGTCCAAGTTCACACAGTGGGGTTATGCCCAAAGAGTCTTGTAGATAGTTTGCACAAAAAGGATGAAATTAAAGTCAGGAAAAGTTAGCTAGGTTGTCCCAGGCTAGCCCAGGTTAGAAAGTCGAGCCTTTACTGTCATCCCGAACGATCTGTCGCAAGGGAAGCCAGGCGGGACACAGTACCTTAAGTGTGAAGGAAGCTCCAGCGGGGGCAGTTGTTCCTGGCAGCAGGTGCAAGTCAGTGTTTCATCCAGAGGAAGAAGAGTTCTCACCGTGGAGGAAAGATGAAGGTCGTTGCACTGCCAGGGAAGAAACCAGCCTTGGAGTTCTCCGGTTAAAAGGCACTACCCTTCTGTTCGCGGTAGTGGTAAACCGTGGTATTCCGGTTGCCGGGGTGCTTGGCACGGGCAAGGCGGCCACGAGATGCTCCAGGAAGGTGAAAAGAAGGCAAAACTGGTTATCCCCACCAGTCAAAGGAAGAAGACTCTCCGGACTGGAGATCTCCTCTGTCGTCGGGAAAAGTGGTGAGCCGGTTCAGGAGGGCTCCATCGGTGGTGTCGTTGTTGCAGGTCAGCTCAACTTCTCCCTCCTCGGATTCTTAGGTCCTGTGGCGACTTCTGAAGTTCCAGTCCCCAAAGCCCTGCTTTTATGCAGCACACCCCCATTCACTCAGCCTAGCTGTCAATCAAACATGCTAAGTGGTGAGCCGGCCGGCTCACCACTTGGGCCAATCACACAAGAGTGGGACCTGAGTTACCAAGGTAACTCAGTCCAGGGTGCCTAAACCCCCTCCCACACCACCTGTGGTACCCAGACAGAGTGGCACTACTTTTTGGAGGCTTCTGTGGGGAAGCCCGCCAAAAAGTGGAACAAAGGGCTCGACTTGAGTTGGAGTCACAGAAGAGAACACAAGCGCCATTTTAGAATCGAGTTCTGGCAAAAAATACCAACCGGTGAATTAATATTAATTAAATAAACCGGCGGTATGTTCGAGGCTATAGGAATTAAATAATTAAAGTTGGTAGCCTCGAACAATGGGAAAATCCCATAGAGATATATTTGCGGTCGAATATAAAAAGTAGTATCCACTGCCACCAGCCAAAACTCGATCAGGGGGGACGGAGATGTGCCCCCTTGAACAACAGACCCCGGGGCAATCGAATTGCCCCGACCAGTATGTCCACAATATGATGGTTTGTACTGGTTTCTGTTCATAATTTGGGACTAGTAAAGCCAATGGTGACTTTACATGCCCTGGGAGACAGTAGTCAGTCCAAGGGTATGGAGTCTATGTTGGGGGGGTCGCTATGACACACCCTGGGTTACGGCACGGAGGGTGCTGTGTAACCCACATCAAAAACACATGAAACCCTATGGAGTAAAAGACCCCATAGCCCATAAAACACATGGAAAGATAAAGGAGCACCTCAAATCATGTCTAAGAGTGGGAGTAAAAGAGTCTCACTCTTAACAGGAGAGAAAAAATAAACCCCAAAAATCCAGCAAAGCTGCTGGGGGACTCACTAGGTTTGGGAAATTAGCCTTACAGAGAATTCTCCCTAACAAAAGATACGCTAGAGGAAGAGATTCGCAAGTTTTTTGTTAGGAGCAACACAGGAGACCTCCCCCTCAGCAGTTAAGAGAGTGAAACTCTTTCGCCATAATGTTTTCGACTTTTTCACTGCACACCGCCCAATATTACAAGCAGCTATATGCGTCCGACTCAAACCCCCCTCCAGAGAGTACAGAGCAGTATATGGCTAACGTGTCGTTCCTTCCTCTGTCTATATAAGACTGGGACTCAATGGATGCCCCGATTGATGTTCCCATCTGAAAGCAGGCTCGGCCCCTGGGTCGGATGGGTTCACGCCCAACTTCTACAAGCGGTTTAGCAGCACGCTGATTCCATTCCTAGCAGCGCTCTTCAATAGCATAATGGTCTCGGGCACCACGCCGCCCAGCTTCACAGAGGCACGAATCATTGTTATTCCCAAAGCGGGGGGAAAACAAGTTAGCGTGTGGGTCATACAGGCCCATGTCGCTATTGAATGTGGATGCTAAAATATAGGCGAGCATATTAGCCAGGAGGCTGAGCGGGGTCCTCCCCCCGACTTGTCCACAATGGTCAAACGGGGTATGTTTCGGAACGACAGGGGGCTGATAACGTCCGCAAAACTCTGGACTTAATAGCCTCTCTCGGCGCCACAGAGGTGGAACCAACCTTGGTCTCTGTGGACGCCGAGAAGGCGTTCAACAGAGTCGAATGGAGCTTCATGTTGCGTGTCCTTCACAAGGCTGGCCTGGGTCCAACGTGGATAAGGGGGGCTCAGGCCCTTTATAGAAACACCAGTGCCAAAGTAGTCGTGAATGGTGTTGCTTCCTCCCAGTTCACTCTCACAAGAAGGACAAGGCAGGGGTGCCCCCTTTCCCCACTTCTCTATGTACTGGTCATGGAGCCAGTGGCACAGAATATCAGGAGTAATAGTGGAAATCAAGGGATGGCCAGGTATGGCGTGGAGTACAAGCTCGCCCTTTTCGCGGATGACATACTAGCTTATGTCACCAACCCCGCGCAGTCCATTCCTGCACTACTGCAGGAAATAGAAGAGTACGGGTCACATTCAGGCTTCCGGATTAATCGAGGCAAGACAGTAGGCCTAGCTCTTAAAGACGTGGGTGCTCAGCAGCAATTACCCGTGCAAACCTGGGGTTTACAGGTGGCACAGTCTAGTATAAAATACTTGGGGATCACGAGCACCAAAACCTTGAGTGAGTTATACCAGGCCAATTACAAGCCGCTCTGGGCAGCCATACAGAGTGACCTGACCAGCTGGAGTAAATTAGGTCTCACATGGGCAGGTAGGTTTACTGCTATCAAAATGAATGTCCTTCCTCGTCTCCTCTTTATGTTTCAGTCCCTTCCTATTGTACTCCCAAACATGTACTTAAAAATGGCGAAGGAAAAACTACTCGCTTTCCTCTGGCAGGGTAAAAGGCCTCGAATTAAGTACAGCACCCTTGTTCTCCCAAAGGAAAAAAAGGGGGCGTCTTTATAACTAAAGACGAGCTAGAAAGCGCCCACCAAGGACTTAAAATTAACCCACTACCATTCCTCAAGCTAAAAGGGGTCCTTCTAGATAAAAAGTGGAAAGGTAATTTACAGCACCCGCTGATCCCATTTGAGGACATTTTAAATATGCATAGAGGCACCAAAGGTCTCATAGCCAAGTTATATGGTGCCCTCACAAACAGGACACCTCCCGCCCCCCAGTGTGAAAGCCAAATGGGACGCTCAGCTAGGACTTCAGGATGACCAGAAAAGCTGGGAGGCTATCTACAGGGCAGTATGGAAATCCTCTATTGCCACATAATACAAAATGCACAACTGTTGCATCCTCATGCAGTGGCATCTCACTCCTCTAAGATTAGCAAAAATGTACAAGAGGATCTCTCCCTATTGCTGGAGTAGTTGCACGTACTGGCACCAATGGTGGGCTTGTCCATACATACACACCTTTTTTAAATAAATCCTGGGATGGATTTATCAAGTGGAAGGAATACATAGACACTCAACCCTCCTACTAGTCCTTTTTGGGTTGGAGAAGATCGTAGATAGGTATTGCCTTCTCCAGCACATGCCCAGAAATCTCCTCCTCGTGGCCCTTGTGTGTGTCACAATGAGATGGAAGGCCCCAACCCTGCCCAGCAGGGACGAATAGCTGCGAAAGGCAAAATAAATATGACATGGAGAGCCTCACTGCCCTAGTGATGGAACCACACTCCCTCATTGACCAGCAGGGGCTCCCCTTTCTGAGCTTCTTTGATGGGACACAGGACAATATGGGGGGGATGTCAGAAGGGTCAACACAGCTAGTAACACCCAAGCATGAGACCCACACAACGGAGGCGCCCACATGGTGAGCGACGGCACAGATAGCCCGCAGCCAACTAGGTTTAAGCACCCTGTAAGTGTATCAGCCCATGAATGCAACCCACATAACCCTCTGCTTGGTTGGCAAGCAAAGAGAAAGACGGTCGGGACTGGCAGCCTGTGCGAATACTCACAAATCCTGGACACCTGGGATGGGGGGGTGGGAGGTGGGTTAGGGGGGTGTTCTTCCTTTAGGGTTCTTTGTTTCTCTTTTGGTGTGCCTGTCTTTGTTTCCTTTTCCCCTATGTTTGGGCTGACAAGTCTCTTTCAACTATCCTACTCAGTCTGCCCCTCCCTCTTCTCCTTCGATGCGGTCGGGGGGGGGGTGTCTCTGTCCTGAGTTTCAGTTAAAAACAAAAAACTATTAATGGTGATCTGTATGGTTGCTTGGTTTGTTGCATTTCTCTGTATTGTTGTTTCATTTGCGGATCACAGTAAAGAGAGATTAAAAAAAAAATACTAAGGGCTACAACGCAACCCTGTCTGATCCACCTCACGGATGTAACTTCTCTTGATAGGTCTCCATTATTATTCAATCGCACTCTCGTGCGAGTGTGAGTGCAGCTGTATAAGTAGACTAAGCAGACTAGCGGGTATTCCTAAGCTGCCAAGTTTCTTCCACATTAGCCCGCTATCCAAAGCCTCAAAGGCCGCTGTAAGATCAATCGAGGCACCATAAACAGCCTTGTATTTACCATGCCATGCAAACTGCTGAATTGTATTAATTACAAGACCATTGAGGGTTGTCCCCGTTTGTTTCATAAAAACGATTTGCCACTTAGAGATTCTCCCTGTATCCGAAGCCCATACTTCTAAATGGTGTAAGACAATTGAGGCAAAAAGTTTACTATCAGCGTCCAAAAGGGCGATGGGACAATAGCTAGATGGATCAGATCTATCGCCTCTTTTAAACATTGCAATTATATGGGCGCTGGACCACGAAGAAGGACAAACTTCTGAAGCAAGAATATTCGCAAACCGTATAGACAGCATGGCAGCCCATGTGTCCTTATCTGACTTCAGGACCAGGTTAGTCAGGCCATTAGGATCTGGAGCCCTAGAAAAACCAATGCAACTCAGTATTCTAAAATGAATTATTTACCGAAGTCCATCAGCGAGATCAACTCTTGGTCTCACTCGAGAATCGCTACCGCCACACAACTTTGCCCTCTGGGGTTTGCAAACGTTTGTTCGAAATGCATAACCCATTCCGATTCCGAGACTCCATTGATTTGGAGTATCAATAGCCTCAGTGCTGTTAATTAATTGCCAGAAGGCAGAGGAGTTCTTATTTCTTAAGCATAGGAGCATTGCTTCTCCATCCCATTGTAGTCTATTTGCCTTTGTTTGTCTGAGCCAATTCTGATGCGTCTGATGCAATATTCTGATTAACTCATATATTTGGGACTGAGAGCCCTTTCCATATTTATTTAAGTGGACTATCTTGCAGCGGAGTACCCTTGTCCTATTTACCACCTCCAATATTGTACACATGTTTCTGGTTCACCTTGCATGCAGTCCCACCCCAAGAAGAGAAAACACCATTTGTTTTAAAAATATGGCTGGGGAAATTGCCAAATTCATTAGGAGTGAGGGTATTGTTTTTCCAGCACAGGTGTGCCGAATGCAGGTAGGAGGCAAGAATGCAATTCACCATATTCACTTTCCCAGGATTCCAGCGCACTTTAGCACCAGAGTCCCTAACTAACCGATCTAGGGCACACGCTGTTCAAGGAATACTCACAGCAGAATTCGCCGATGTAGTATACGAAACATAAAAATCAGCTTCCAAAATGGCGTGATCACTAAATGCAGTAAAAGTAGCATTGAGTGTTGTGCAAAGGGCACCTAAACAATGGTCCACAAAAATCTAGTCAAGTGTTGATGCAGTCCTGTTCATCCATGTGGGAACAGGATCAGCTTTATGACAAAGAGCTTTGTTCAATGACCAAAGCCCCAAATCACCCAAGGCTGAAAGCCACCCTGCACCATCTTTCATCTTGGGGGTGATCGAGACAGAAATACCTCTATTCCCTAAACTATCTTTTGAATAAATCAAATTTTAGTTAATATCCCCCAACAATACTATGTGACCATTATTTTAGTAAGAAATGTAGCCAAGGTGCCAATCCCTCTGTGCCAGTAAATGTTCACCACTAGCAAGTCCAGAGGAGCAGCTTGTCCTAAACTAATATGGGTGGTCAGCGCTCCTCTGGTAATGCCAAATGAATCCTTCATTATAACATCTACCGAGGATCGAACAAGTGTTAAAGTCCTCCAGACGGACGACCTAAGGGGCTTTGTGTGGCCGGTTGACATGTAACTGCAAATCCATCAAATGCTGGAGGATATGTAAGCCAGGTTTCCTGGAGATTTATCATGAGCTAACTGAAGGGAGGGTTCTGAAAACAGCTGCTAATGACTGCGGGTGTTCCAAGTATTGAGAGTGCATTGTGTACCCCTAATACTATCAGTTACCTGTGAAGCTTATTTATGGACTGGGGGATGGAAATAGCCATGCCCAATTGTTAGTTGAATTTTGTGTTTAAGATATTCAATCTCTACGGCTACTATAGGCCTATCGCCTTTCTTAACTTCAGGCTTGAAGGCTGTGCCATCAAACCCCAGAATTCTTATATTGTCACTCTCCTTTAAGATTGAATCATATAGAAATCTAGAGTTAAATTCCACAATTGCTCTATCCGTACGGCCATGTACTACAAAGTTGACTCTTATTATATCAGCAGAAGAGAAGCCACTCAAATTAGGGACTTCAGCAAATAGTTGCAAGACCATAGGTAGTGCATCTCAATATAATTTCCTTATTCTCTGGGAGAATACGCTCCAGCAGGAAGGACCTGGGAAGATCTCGGCTCTCAGAAGAGAGCTTCTTAGACGTTTAGAACTGACTAGATGGTTTTGCCCCCTCATAATAATACGGACCCTTTGGAAACCTATCTAGTTGTTCTATAGGTAACGTGTCCCTATGGTCCTTTGATTGTAGGGGGATCCGGGTGGTCTGCATTGGGTCTCTCTCCTCAGTTAAACTAGGGTCATTAATTTGCTCTTTATTGAGCTCCTTTATTTGCGAGGGGGGAGGAGGGGACTGCAAAGGGACTCTCCACTGACAGACGTCAGGACCATTCAAACCGCCAGTATTCAACCCCTCTAAGGGACAAGTGCCCCAAGTTCTCTCTGAGCAGTTCCATTAAAAAGCAAGCTGTTATTCACTAAGGCTTGATTGGAATCGCAAGTAGAAATGGTAGACCTTTGGTCCAACTGGGGGGGGGGGGTTCAACAATTTTACCAGGCCCAGTTTGCATCACACAATTAGCTGAGGAATAGATATTAGTCGGTGTGTCCGGCTCCCAGAGGTAGATAACGATGGTCTGCACAAAGCTTAAAAAGTAGTGGGGATGCTAAAAAAAACCGAACAGTCTACATTTTGATTTCTAGATTAATTGTAATCGGAAGAGACATCGTGGGTCGTAAAATTGAACAAATTAGTGGACTCACACAAAGATATTTGGGCATATTGTTCAGAAGAAGGTAGAGGATTCAACTGTTCATTATGCTGTACCGCCTTAGGCGTTTCCGGCACTGTGGATTGAGCTTTTAATTGTTCATTTGATTTAACATTTTAATCTTTAGGAAAAAATGTAGGAATTAAAGTGCCTCCAGAGTCTTTGGTTTTGTTGGGACCTTTAGGGGTGCTTTGTGGAAATGTTCGCAATTTCGAGAATTTTGTACTGTGAGTCATAGGTCTTTTAGGAGATGGATGGAGGGGGAGATTGCCTTCAGCAGTTCCTGGTCAGTAATGTCCGGGACAGGATGAATCCCGAACACCGCCGGTTTCCCACTACGCAAATGCATTCGGAAGAGGAGGGGCAAAGGTAATCACATGGCTACAAGGCACCAGGCCCGCAGTCGCCGTACAAGGAAGTTGCGTTTGACGCTCAAATTGTAGTTAAAGGAAACATGAATTCCAAGAAGGATAGATATGGGAAAGGGAGACCTGCAAGAACCAAGGTGTGTTCAAACTCCCGGACTCCGAGATCATTGACAGAAACCCGTCCCCAAGTTGTAAATAACAAGACCGCTCACAAATAATGGATAGCACCACATTTTCACCCAACTCCAGACAGTAGGCCTGCAGTCGCCGTTCAGGAAGAAGCAGTCACTATTAGCAATCATGAGGACGTAATAAAAGACTGAGAACCATGCTGTGTCTGATAAGCGGAGAAGCAGTCACCAGCAACAGCACTTTTACAGTCAATAGATCCTGGATCAGAGGGACGAGCCCCTGCAGTTTCCAGGCGCTTACTTGGGTCCGTCCGTCAGCAAATGACTTTATAAGCACATTATTAACTTCCAAAGTAAGAGTAGGTGTTCCTCCACTCACCTGCTCTCCTGCGGACTGCAGACTGGAACACCTAGGACCACACTTCGCGGCCCGCTTCGCTGGACAGGAAGAGCATAACAACCATTGTAGAACTAATCCAGGATGACATCCTGAGCCTAATTGGCATTTGGACTGCCAAACCCCCTGCTCAAGGTAGTATCGGGGCTGCATTTCCTGGCCACCAGCACCCATCAACATACTGTGGTAGAGCTGCATGGTATATCCCAGTCCTATTTTTCAAAGGTGCTAGACCAGGTCCTGGAGGCCATCCTGCATCACGTGTCTGACCACATTGCCCTCCCCAGAACACTGGCCCAGGTTAATGCCACAAAAGTAGGCTTTCATGCCCTGGCAGGCATGCCGAATGTGATAGGTGTGCTGGACTGCACGCACGTTGAGCTGGTGGTTAAACATGCCAATGAGGAAGTCTACCGCAACCGGAAAATGAACCACTCATTGAACGTCCATGTTGTGTGTGATGCAGACCTCCTAACAACCCACTGCAGTGCATGTTTCCCTAGATCCATGCACAACTCCATGGTGCTGTGTAACTCCATGCTCTCAGGGTACATGGCATGATACAGCGGAGATGGAACTGGCTGTTGGGTGAGTGAATGTACCTACACATAGCATATGCACTGTGGATGGGGGGGTGTCCACTGTCACCAGTACATGTGTGGTATGCAACAGTATGTACACAGATTGCATGCATGAGCAGGAGTGCATGTTTTGCACGCGGGGCATGGGCAAATGGAAGGACACACCATCCCAATTTGTGCACAGATGGACAGCCACATCACATGCACTACAGGCACCAGAATTAATTTCCCCCATGCCACCTACCCCAGCATGTACACGCTGTACACATCCCCCACCGCCTGCATCACAGCCATGTCAGACAAATTTGACCTACCTCCCCACCAGCAGTGTATCCTACAGCATGAAGCAAGGTGACTTGCCTGTCACAAGTGCACATACCCATATGCATGTAACATGAATCTGAACAATGAAGGAACCCAGAATAGTGAATGGGAGAGATGGCAGATGTACAACATGCAAACGCAAATAAACATGGCACACATCACAGACAATGTAGACGCCTGTGCTGGCATAAGGGTAATAGGCAAGGTGGGTGTCATATGGTGCGGGGAATGTGGGTGCAACCCACTCCCCTGCAATGCAATACACCAAAAACTAAGGTCATCTGCACCATTCGCTACGTCTTGCGGCAATCCAATGTGATGCAGACCCACATCCAAACATGGCTGCATTGTCACTACCACCACAATGACTGTGCCCCCCTTGTGTCTTTCCCATGCAGGTGATTCCGGATACCCCTTCCTTCCATGGCTCATGATTCCTGTCAGGCACCCACAGTTTCCGCTGCCTAAGTTGATCTGGGGGTGCCCTGATGTACAGTCCCATGAAAGTTGGCAACATCATCCTGATGTTACACAACATGTGCGTCAGGGCACAACATTCCCCTACATTCAGGTCCCCTACCCCCAAACATGGACATGCTTCCAGCAGAGGGGGAAGATGGCAGTAATTGTGAGGCTCAGATGCCATTGCCCCATCGCAGGGATGACCTGGGCGGACGTGAGTGTCAAAGTCCCATTTTTTCTCCTCACCTGAGTCTTCAGAAGAGGTGTGCTGAGAAGAGTCTGTCTGGATTGGCTTTATGTTCTTCTTCTTCTTAGAAGTTTTGCGTTCTTTGTAGAGGTAGGGCCTGCCATGAGCAGTAGCCACTATGCCTGCCTGACAATAGTCCGAGCAAGAGGTTGACTCCCCCGAACACCCAAACAAGGGGAAAAAGTAAAAGGTGAAAAAAAGAAAACCTGAAGAAAACTCCTCTGATGGTATAGCAGGGAGCTTGGGAGTTCTGGCAGATCCAAAGGATGGTATGACAGGTAGCACTATTAATATATTCCGGAAATGGACTGTAACTAAGCATAGGCAGGAGGAAACCGCCTAAGAGGAACGAATGGCAGCAAGCGGTATGCAGGTAGATGGGCACAGCAAATGGAAGCAGCAAGGCAGGTAAGGAGTAGACCGAGACCAAGAGGAAGCGGACTCTGTTGGTTGCCTTCATAACCATCAGTCTGGCTTCAGAGCTGCCAGAAGAATGGAAACTGCTCTCCTGAACATCCGTGAAGATCTGCACTCCAATCTTGACTCTAACACCCCTTGTGTCCTCATCCTGCTTAATCTCTCATCTGCCTTTGACACTGTCAACCGTGCCATCCTGCTCAACCGTCTCCATGATAACCTTGGTATCACTGGTCAGGCTCTGCAGTGGCTGACTTCTTTCCTCTCTGACCGACCCTCCCAGGTCCAACTTCGGTCCTTCCTCTCCTCTATCTTTTTCTCTACCTGTGGTGTCGCCCAGGGGTCTAACCTCTCTCCCTGGCTGTTCAACCAATACCTGGCACTCCTTGCCCACCTCATTGCCGCTCTCTGCCCCAACTTTCAGTGTTATGCGGATGACACCCAGCTCATTTTCAAGCTACCGTCTACCTCTCCTCCTCTCCTTCCCTCATCTCTGACTGTCTGTCTGCTATCCAGGAGTGGTGTGCCACCAATGACCTCTGCCTTAATGCCAGTAAGACTGAGACTCTCCTCATCGGCACACCCCTCCCTCCTTTCCTGTTGCTCTCTGGCCGGCCTCTCTTGGTCCTCTTCCCGTTCCCACCTGCAAAGCCAAAAACCTCAGGGTCATCTTCGACTCCACACTCCCCTTCTCTCCTCACATCTCTGACGTCTCCAAGAAGTCACACTACCAGCTGCACCTCCTCAGAGGTATTCTGCCTTTCCTTTCCTTCCCCCAGAAGCTCACTGTCTCCAGAGTTCTGGTTCTCTCTAGGCTGGACTATTGCAACATATCTAAATCTACCTGCTTCTACTCTCCGCCCTCTGCAACTCATCCAGAACAGGACTGCGAGACTTGTCCTTGGCCTCAACCCCAGGGATCGTATCTCTCCAGGACTGAAATCTCTGCATTGACTCCCAGTAGCTGCGAGGATTAAGTTCAAAACCCTCTGCATTGTCCACAAGGCCTTCTGGGGTCTGGGGCCTCAATACCTCCAACTCGCTCTTCCTAAATATCTTCCTTCTCGAGCTCTTTGCTCATCTGCCTCCAACTCCCTCAGGGTCAGTCACTTCTCCAAGCAACGAGTTGGTGGTAGATCTCTCTCCTTGGCTGATGCCTCCCTCTGGAACAGCCTCCCTGCCTCCCTTAAACTTGAGGAGAACCATCTCCGGTTACGGAAGCACCTCAAAACCTTTCTCTTTGCTTCTGCTTTCTCTCCTCCTCTCCTCTGCTGACCTCCTGGCTGACACCCGCACTGCACTGGCATCCTGTGCACCCTGCTGATCCCGGGCCGAGGTCCCTCTCCTGCCAGCGTCACACACCTGCACTGCCCACCTGACAACCCCCGCACTCGGGAACTGTTCTGTATCCCTACAGTCCCCCCACCAGACCTCGATAGCTGATGTCCGCACTTAACCCTTGCACTTGCCACATGCTAGCCGCTATTTTATTTATTGTTATTATCTATTCCCATGTACTGCACTTTTCCTTCCTTCTCACGCACTTGCGCGATCTGAATGACACCTGGCCTAGTAGGATCGTTGTATGTCCCCTTGTTCCCCTCCCTTGCCTCGTCGCGCTTTGAAACACTTGCATATAGGCGCGTTATAAATGCCATATCATATCATATCAAGCGGAAAGAAAATAAGTAGGCAGTCCAGCAAGCTAGCAAGCTAGCGGTAAGCGGCAAGGCAAGAAAATTCAGTTAAAGGGTTGAGAGGGCCAGCAGGAATGAGAAAGTAGGAAGCAAGCAATAAAAAGGTAATAACGGGGGAGCATCTTACCCAAAGGGGGAAGAATACAGGTTGCAACGCACTGCCATTGCGGTCCGACAACTAACTTTTACCTTTGGCAGTGGACATATTGAAGGAAGACTAGAGCGGTGCATATGTTTGTGGAACGAACGTGGTGCCGCAACAATGGCATCTAGTTCTGCTCTGCCACAAATGCCAGAATGGCAAACCCGCTACAGTATACCCTCTTCTAAACTTGATCAACCCCAGTTTCCCGGATGCAGTCTGTAGAATCGACAGATGAGTCTGGGTGTATTGACATTTGTACTTGGCTCCCAAGAATTCTCGGACTGTGGGGTACCCCTTCCAGCTCACAAGGTACTGCAGGACCCCTCTGCGATACCGAGAATTGCAAATGTGGGAAACTTCGTAATCTTTGGCATATGGAAAAATAGTTGTGTCATGTCTCTCCTATCTGGAGAAGGGATCAGGAATCCATGTACATAGTAGGGAGGAATGAAACACTAGATGGACTCTAAGCAGTCTCTCAAGTAAGTGTAACCAAAACGCCACTGGATTGATCTTAGCCAAGATCTTGAAGGATCCGATGTATTGTGTAGAGAGTTTGGAGCGATGACCCGATCTGGGTAGATACTTGGTGGATAACCACACTCTGGTTCCGACAGTCCAATCAGGCGTTTGGCTGCGATATTTGTCCACCTGGGTCTTGTTCCTTTGCTATCTTCCAGACCTTGTTTGGCTGTTCTGTGCACCTAAGACGTGCTAGATAATATATGATCTAAGGAAGGCATCTTGGTGGAAGGGTATAAACGTGTGGGTAATGAGCGAGGATGAAATCCATATGTGCAAAAAAAAGGACTCCTCTTGATGGAGGTATGAACAGCATTATTGTAAGAAAATTCTGCAACTGGGAGGAGGTCCAACCAGTCATTCTGTTGGGCATTGGTGAAGCAACAAAGGTACTGCTCCATGGTAATGTTCTATCTTTCAGTTTGGACATTAGTTTGAGGGTGATAACTAGAGGACAATGCCTAAGAGCTTGCAGAGGTTGCCCCAGATGCTGTAGAAAGATCAAATAAGGGAACAAAATGGGCCAATTCGGAAAAAGAGTCAACAGTGACCATAATAGCGGTATTCCGTTGTGATGGAGGTTAATCTACCACGAAATCCGTAGACAGGTGACTCCAAGGTCGGGACGGTACAGGTGCTTGTTCAAGAAGCCTATATGTCTTCCGGTGCTATGTTTACAAATGGAACAAGAAGCAACAAATAACTAAACATCTCCAGAAACTCCAGGCCACCAGAAATGTCTAAGTACCAGTTGCAGATTGGCAGCAACTCCTCAATTACTTGCAGACTTGTTTTCATGGCACCACGTGAGCACTTTTGTTTGCAGTGATGGTTCTGGAACCACCAAACGTTCCCGATAGAATAGCATGCCCTCTTTCATTGTCAAAGGTTCTCCCTTATGTCCTTCCAATGACAGCATGCCTCTTTGACATCATGAAGAAAAGAGGAAATCAAATAGTAAAAATGATTCAGATGAAACATAGACTCTCTGGGCGTGGTAACCGAGGAGTCTAAGTCTTGGTAGTGTGACAAGGCGTCAGCACTGGTGTTATGGGCTCCAGGAATGTAAGACATGTTGAAATGGAATTGAGTGAAGTAACGTGCCCATCTTGCCTGTCTAGAGTTAATGTATTCCATTTGTTTTAAGATCGGAGGTTGCAGTGATTGTTCCGTACTTCAAATGGGTATTTGGCTCCTTGCAAAAGATGACCACACTTCACAGGATAGCTTGATTGCCAATAGTTCACTCTTGATGACCAAGTAATTGCACTCACTGGAGGAAAGCGTCGTGGACAAGTATGCTATAGGGTGCTCTTGTTGGTCCCTTCTTGCTTGAGTATGGCTCCTATTGGCCCTGCTGAGGCATCGACTTCAATGATGAAAGGTAGGTCTTGATTGGGTTGAAGCAAGACAGGAGCTGTACAGAATAATTTGTTGAGGCACCGAAAGGCCTCTTCGGTTAACGTACTCCACTGACAAGGAACGTTCTTCTTGAGAAGAGCAGTGATGGGGAGTACCAGCTCAGAGAATCTTGCTATAAACTTGCAATAAAAATTTGGAAGATCAAGAAACCGCTGACTATCCTTCACAGACTTAGGGGCCGGCCATTCAAGAATAGCTGACTCTTTCCATTGATTCATCTCAATCCCCTGGTCAGAAAGAATGAAGCCCAAATAAGGGACAGGGGATACACCAAATAGACACATTTCCGGTTTCACCAGAAGATGATGGTTACGCAGTCTGGATAGCCCTTTTCTGAGCTGTTCAAAGTGTGGTTGACGAGAAGGTGAAAACATCAGGATATCATCAAGATCGATCACGACCGAATGAAACAGATCAGAGAACAGTCTGTCCATTAAACTTTCAAACACAGAAGGGGCATTAACTAGTCCAAAGGGCATAACCTGGTACTCGAAGAAGCCAAAAGGCATTCAGAAGGCTGTCTTTCATTCGTCTCCAGATCTTATGCGTAAAAGATGGTAGGCCCTGCGTAGATCCAATTTTAAAAAAAATACCCCCAATCCTTGTACTGCCTCCAGGATGTCTTTTTATGAGAGACATAGGATACCTGTCTCTAATGGTATAATAGTAACCTTGTTGAGACCCCGGTAGTCTATGCATGGCCTCAATTCTCAGGTATCTTTCTTTGGTATAAAAAAAGGATGCCCCTGTGGAGGAATGAGAGGGTCGGATAAGGCAGTTTTTTAGAATTTAATCGATATTCCCGAAGGGCTGACTTTTCCGAGACAGACAGTGGATACATACATCTAAATGGTACCAGAGCTTCCGGAACAAGATCGATGGAACAGTCCTCTGGGCGATGAGGTGGTAGGTCCTTGGGTATCTTATCTTGAAATCCGTCTGTAAATTCACTCAGATATGTAAGGCACTCATGGTGACAACAGTAAAGACAGACACAAGTGATCACAGTTCACCCTGTAAGTGCAGGGTGGAAAAACGCCAAACCTAAATCTAAGATGGGAGGAAGCGTCGGACATCAAATGAAAAATAAGGCAGTCCTTGTGGTGTCATGTCAAAATAAAAGGGCCTATACTAAGAAAAACCTATTGCCAATTCCTTAGAACTAATTACACAAATAGTGTGGGATGAGGGTTCAATAAAGAAAGAAGTGTTCATAAATAATAAGTCAGGATATGATTGCCTTGAGGTCTCCCTTCGCTACATTTTTTAGCACAGGACAAGGTGGGACTTTGGATCACAGCACACGCTCAAGCCTTACCAGCATGAGCTAACAGTTCTGTATCAGCTATCAGGTTCTTTGATGGTTAATTCTCTTTGTAATGAAAAAGTCTCTTGCCTTCAAGACCTGATGGTCTAAATACAAAGTTCTGTTCTATTAACACTTTGGGTGATGGCTTCACACCTGGGCCCCCCTCTTCTGGGTGCAGACCCCTCAGAAGTCGTATTCAACAAATTAACAAGACAGTTCCTTCCTCAGTGAACCTTTGGGTGATAACTTTCCACCCCTGGATCTTCCTAAGCTGGGTTTGGACCCCAGATGACAACTTTCCCTTGTCTTGCAATGCTTCTTGCTTTTACAAATCTTAACGTCTTTTTAAACAGGCTTTCGGTCTTTCCATTGGTTGTCTGTTTTGCTCTGCCGGGTTCACTCTCTTCGACTTTTATAACAGATCATTCACATACCATGTCTCGCCCGTCTGTGTCCCACTCCCCAAGGACCTCCCATCCAGGTGATCCTCCCTCAGTGGTCCACCCCCAGGAACTGGATCCAATAGCAATGGCTGTATTCTGGCCACCTGGATGGCAGATCCCCAGGGAGCAGCCAGGGAGACACTGTCAGGTTTCTCACAGATAGTGAGGTAAGCAATGCACCCCTATTGTGGAGTGGACTGGTCGGGGCTTGCCAAAACAGTCTTCTCCTGGATCTCTTCAAGACAACGCATGGCACAATAGGCAGACTCAAACAACAAAGTATTCTTGGTTCAATGAATGCTGGGATTGTGTTGTTTCAACCCGGATATTCCCAGGATCAACGCAAAGTGTGCAGCACGGATGATGTCAAATCTCATGGTCTCTTGGTGGTTAGATAACTTAATTCCCAAAGGTTCTTTGGTATGTGTAATGGAACCAGAACTTAAAGGAGTTCCATCGACTCCTTCCACCGACTGGTTTTCTTTCATCTGAAGTAACGGAATACCTTCTTTCTCTGCCCACACTATGTCTATAAAATTTCCGGCCGCACCGCTGTCAATGATGCCAAGGGTGTCTCTACGACCTTTTGTTTGAGGGTAACTTGGACCCGTACCACTATGAGTCTGGTTTTGGTCTGTGCGGAACATGATTTAAGAATATTTGAAGGACCTGCTTCGGAGCCCCTTGAGGTGCCTGGTCGGCTTCATCACTGTTAGATGATGTGCCTGAGGGTGGAAGAAAGGCATGATGTTAGGGACCAGTGTGGCTTCCAAATGCCCTGATACATGCCATATGACGATCGTGGGGCGTTCTTCTGAGGGGACATGCCGTGGTACATGGCATGGTGCACTCATGCATGTGTTGTGTGGCCTCAGCTGCAAGGTCTGGGCTGTTGGCACATGCAACACAGCTCTACTGAGACTACTGGGGTGGTGACCGAACATTTGCTTGGGATGGTGGCATGCAGGTCTGTCCGGGAGGCGCGTGTTAGGATGTGAAGGGGGAGTATCAAGGGCGGCGGGGGGGGGCGTTCGGAAGGTGGGAGGGTGGCCATGTGTGTCTGCAGGTGAGGGCTGGCATTGTTGTGTTGTGGTGGCAGTTGTGGCACGACAGACACACATGTAGTACGTGGTGACAGGGTGCCTTGTGTCTGTGTCTGGGGGGGCATGCATTTTCACTTAACAGTACAGGGTGCCTGTGCAGTGTTCATCATTGATTCCAGGCAGAGATCATTGTCAGGGGGCCTGGGTGTATGCCCACAACAGTGCCCTAGGTGTTTATCCTGGTGTGTGTGAGTGTACCTGTAGGGTGTGAGTGTGACAATGTGTGCAGGTGACACAGTGAGGTGGCCTGTCATGTGGTTGGCAATGTGTCTGGCATGGGACTTGGTTGTCACCATTTGGACATGTTGCAGAGATGAGGCAGGGCTACTGCTGGGTGTGATTTGGGGTATGGGGACTGTGCAATTGCCATTTTAGTGCTGTAGCGCTACAGTGGTGGGCAGGGGTGGTGGTTACTGTTGGGGTGACACGTCCATTGTGTTGGCCCATGTGTTCCAGCAAAGATGGGGGTGGGGGAGCTTTTGTGCACTGGGTGGGGTCGCAATGCACTTGGCCATGTCTCTATGGCAGGTGTGCGTCCCGACTTGGCGTTGCATGGTACATCAGGCCACCTTTGGGGCGGCCATGGCAATGGTGGCTGCTCAGTGCACATTAGATGTGGCCCGATATGGTGGGATGATACTTGTAATGAGGCCCTATGTTTTTTTTCTTTGTCCCTTTCCCTTCTCTTTTTGTGTGTCCACAGTACTCTGTTATAAATTATTTCTGGCAATTTTGATTTTACTTGTATATTAGTTTTGAGAAGCAACCGCCTGAAAATTGAGCAATAGGTTTTTGCCAAAATCTGGTCTTGATAAGGACTTGGGTCGAAACACGTGACAGCATTTGTTAATTTCGCATTTGTTAATTTAGTTTTATTTAATGTGTGATAAGATTAAACATTTTGTCATCTTCTGTATTATCTAGAAGGAGCATTTGTTAGATTGTGAATAACAACATTTTAATTAATGTTTGTATTTCTACAATTAAAAAAGGTACACATTTGAGTTTTGGATGAGCGCAATTACTTGGATTAACGTGTATTTGTGAATACATTTGCACAAGCCTCCAACTTCCTTCAGCCTCCCATCTCCCAGGGCTTTTCACTCTCATTCTAGAACTCCCCTCTGCAGTATTTCAAGTCCTATTCACAAGTGCAAAGTCCATAACCAAAACCATCTCCCTGTCGCAATTTTAACATATAACTATATACAATATGCATTTACATGATAGAAACATTTTATGCAAAATTACGCACTTTATTACACACAAAATCCTTTACCCATTCAGGTTGTTTGATTTCGCTGGAACTACTACGCCTCTCCTCACCAAGCCTCCCTTTGGTACTTGTAGTGAGACCAACAATGGCCTCCCAATTGGTACTTCCAGCTTTGGACTTCACATTGACACTACACTCAAGGGACCAATGCAGTCGAATATCCCAAAGGAGGAGACGAGACTAGAACTGCACTACAATATGTGCCCAACAATAATAAGAGCTTTGAGATGGTTCAACCACTGAGGGATTTGGTGTAGATTTGTCTATTTAAACAAGACTGTCAATCTAATGATATAAAACATGTAATTTCACTTATATTTGACCTCTGCAGGGTGGTGGGTGAGAGGCAAATATGGGCAAATAAAGGGGTGGAAAGGGTTCAAAGAATGAAATGCCCAACACTTGTTATTTGAATTGTTGTACAAATAGGGAAAAAAGATAAATGATGGAGGACCCACCCAACCTCATAGGATCTCTAGATGTTATACTGTTGAAGTTAAGCGGGTTTTCAGTTGGTTAGACATTTCTGTTGTGCAATCTAATGATGTGTTCTTGTTGATTTCCTGAGTTTGGTCTAAACATGGGTCTGCACCATGGCATCTTCATTAATATTCATAAGTAGTTAATATCTCGACATATTTCATGGAACCAGCATTAAACAAATTAGGAAAAAGAAAAACGCAAGGAAATAAGAATGCATGTGATACATGTAAAAGACTCTTTCATGCCGCTCTGGATCCAGTCGTGCACCACACTGACAGCTAGTTTATTTTTTCTCTTCTCAGTGAGAAGCAAACCAGGTTTCCTTGTTTCATGGTGCTACCTGTGATGGTTAACAAGAGATGGGCTGCGGGATTAAGTGCCTATGCTTTCCAGTGCCCTCTCTGCACTCCAGTGCCTTTCCGGTGCAGCTCTTTATCTCCCTGGACCTTTCATGATCTTTATTAATGCGCTTTTGTGCCTCCATCTGTCCTGTTGCAACTATAGGGACTCTATATTGGACGGGTTCTGTGCATCTAGCAGCGATATATACATATTCACATCCCCTTGTCTACACCTTAATAATATGTTCACTGACTACTCGATGATAACCCTCTAGACAGATTGTTACTTGTCTTTATTTTCTGAAGTCTCAATCATAGTTGTCCAATCTCCTTTAACCTTACATTTAACATGGATCTAAGTGAGAGATCTGTTTTTTCTTCATACTTTACACAAAGTAGTCTTTTTAAAAATAATTCATTTAATGTGGATCTGTATCTAAGCTATATTGAAATGTCTCTTTAAACTTCTAAAAGGCTATATGTTACCTGGGGAACTTTGTGGGAGCTCTTAACAAGGTCACAAAGATTGGGAAAGGGCAGTTTCCAAGAGTTTTTCCAAACCAGCCACATTAAGGACCTTTATGGGAGGAATATTGCTCTACCGACATTTACATTCTCGGACTGGCGCTGCTGCACTCGGACCCTGTTTCAGTTTGTGGAACTGGGCAGTACAGTCCAGTGACAATAATTAGGAGGTAAGGACCCCACGATGTTTGGATATCTGACAAAGCTTCATAGCAAGCTGCCTGTATGAGTTAATGGGAAAATGCAGCCCTGCCGTTTCTGGACTTGATTTAGGAATCAGTAGGTACTCAATCAAGTAATAGTCCAGTCACCTGTTGGTATGCACGTTCAGATCCCAGCTCCGTCTAAACGTTTTAGATAGTGGAAAGTACACAAACATGCAGGGAATGTGTAGAGGGCGGTGTATGGGCGAGGGGGGGGAATCCTATGGTTGGAGGTGGCTGGTGGGAAACACATGTATTGTGAGAGTTTGTACATATCCTCAAGGTGAGCTAACGACTTGCTTTGTGGCAGTGTTGTGTAGAACCTAATGCATGCGCATAATATTCATAACCTGAAGTAACACTAGTTGAGAGTAGGCCTGAATCCTCGTAGGCTGTGTTGGCAACACAGAACAACAAGGCCTTTTGTCTGGCTTGATCATTACATTCCAATCGCCAGGCACGGCAGGGAAAAAACACACACACGCACACGTGCGCTCTCCCGCTCTCTCGCTCTCTCTCTGAAAATACTCTTACATCCTTCATGAACTGAATGGATTAGTGGGACATGTGTGGATCCCAGGCCAACCTATTGGGAGGGGTAGCTCCGTGATTTGTAGAAGGGTGATGCCAACATTCATAAGACTGCAGCAGGGAGGTGATGCCAACATTCATAAGACTGCAGTGGGGAGGCATGCTGGGGTGCCTGCGTTTCTGTGATGAGAAAAGAGTTGCTTTGTTTGCAAGGACCAGGCTGACCTCAAAGTTATCTTTCAAACTCATATTGACGACCAAGTGCACAACACGTGGTGCACAACACGTGGTTAGGTCTGAGGATAGCATGGTGTACTTTACAGTATAACCAATCACTTTTCATTAACTTGAGGTGAAGAGGCCATTGCCTACGTGTGAAGAATATGGAAGAGAAAATGATAACGGCCAGTGGGAGAAGGGTCTACATGTGACTATTAGCATGTAAATATGCAGCAGCCAATGAGGGTAGGGGATGAATACTGTATAGCGAATCAGTCATGGATGACAATGTTTGTACTTGTAATGAAATGTTCGCTTTGATGAAGACAGAGAGCCCCATGGCAGTGGACCTGTAATACCCTGCCACCATTTCCATTTTGTATACAAAAGAATGCTCTTGTTCTTCTTGAAAAAGGGTGCACCAAGCCTTTTCCCTAGTGGGTTGCCCTTTCTATATCTGGTTGTCGTGGGGTTTCCCTACACACCTAATCATCCGAGAATAGCTTAAAGACGTTCAGATGTGTGTTAGAGATGGCCTTCCACCATCTCTCTCTTGGGAGCTGTTAGCAGACCCAGAGTCATGCTCTTTTTGCAAAGAAAGCATGTTTCATGTCTGCTTTCTGCGCTGTCTGAGAGTGAGGCCACAGTGCAGGCTAATCATGGGTCTCTTACCTGCTTTGGATGGTCAGGACCTCAGCCTTCTTCCCTGCTCACCTTCTCTCCTACTCTCCTCCTCTACTCCTAATTGGTTTCTCCTTCCATCTGCAGACCTAACTCAAGGGGGGTTGAGCCACACCACTCAGTTTATCTACAATCCAGGCTTAGCACGTTTTAATCTGCCTGGCTGATTCTTGGGAAAATATATCAAGTACTGAAACTGAAAGCGGCAACACATGCTATGTGGAACACATGTGACACAGGAGATATGCTCACATGGAACATATGCTACATGTTTCTGGGTTTCATCTGATGATCATTTCTGCTTTCAGACCTTGTAAGAAAACGGAATGTTGACTCTCACTAAACGGTTTTCAAATAACATATTCTTTAACCCCCTTTTTGTGATATATTCTGTCAACTCTCAAGGGGGGGATACAGAAAGAGCCTAGAATAGTAGCGTAGGTTTAACATTCTTTGTTCACTATATTTTTGGATTGTATTCCCTTATTTTTGACATCACACGATGCCTTTCATTGGTGGCTGACCCATGGAGCCGTGTTTTTATGAAGGCAAGGTTCTTTAATCCTTTTTCCTACTTTCCCTTCTGCCTTCGCAGACACCAGGCTGGCTTTTTTTTCTTAAACAGGTTTCCTTTTTAGGAGGGAAATGCCAGGGAAAGAAAACAATGTTGCATTCATTGGCTCTTTCTTTGAATTCAGATCTATTCAGCAAAGCCCTGCTTTTCACAAGGTGTCAAATTGAAAGAAGGGAGGGAAGTCTACCTAGGAAATGCTAGTCCTTTACCATTTCCGAATCAATAACTTGGTGGTTGCAGCGTTTAGAGAAAAGGCCGGTATGGTTGAATTTGTTACCCGTACTGACCTCTACCCGCCCCCCAAAGAGCATTGATGCCATAATTGCCTTGTCCATGTTCAATATTTGGAGAACCTTCTATGTTGCGATTTCTTAAATATCAAGAATTATTTGATGTCGAAAGTTCCTTGAGATTGAGAGGCTTTGACCCTGAGAGATCCTCGACAATGTGAAGGCTTTAATGATCATCGATTCTGGTATTGGAGAGTGTCTGGATGCTTAAAGATTTTGATGTTCATTGTTGCCATATCATCTTCAGTGATTTGTATTTGGAGAGATCTTTACCTCCCAGGGAATGTTTAAGACATTTGTGCAATCCCTTGCAAGCTTGCACATTGACGGAGGCAATGCTCTTTTGTTTGGCTTTTTTAAATGTAATTTGGTCTCTGGAAAGCAGCTCTGCATTCCACTGCCTACCTGTTTAGTGGCACCAGGAAGTTTCATAATTTCCCTATTGTGCTCCCTGGTTCCCCCTAGAAGCAGATACCCAGGTGGGTTGCCCTGACTTCAAGGCTCTCTTCCTAAACCAACCAACCTATTTGGCAGGAAAGTTCTAGCTCCTTGTTCGTGCTCAACGTACACATAGTCAGTGGCTTATTTAGAAATGTCATCAGTTGAAAAAGGATTGTTCTCCAACTAGGCATTTTCAGTGGCTGATTTTGCTTCCCTGAAATCTGCCAGCCTCTCTTAGTCTTCCCCCGCTCTTCTTAAGTTTCAGTTGTATCAAATTGAGGTATCTACTCATTTTACATACCGTATATTATATAGTGTATGCACTGTATTGTATTTTTTAATGTTTGGTACTTTATATTATACCTGTTTGTGCATCACTCCTTTTCCCACTTGTATCCAGGTTCAGGCTATCCAAAATATTGTAAATAAAATAAAGATGTACCCTTACCTATTCATTCTATGTGGAGAAGTAGATAAATGATGAATGATGAAAGGAGAGGCATACGTTTATTATTTATTTTACAAGACCCAAAGTGCTCAACAACCATACAGGTCTCCTATATGATCCCTCTTGAAGATGAATGGACCAACACGTTGGGGGGTGAGGAAGCCATAACCCCTTTCTCTGGTATCTTTCTTTGACACATTAAGATACACCCAGGAACTATCAGGAGCATCATTGTCATCAGTGCCAACAAGACCATCTCTCCTGAAGAGGAGGTGAGGCAAGAAATCCTGAACATCATATAAGAGCTCTTTTGATGTTTATGAAGTGCATTGTTGACTTTATTATGTAGTGTGACAGGACCAGCAATGTGGCCCAGTCAGGGGAGGACCCCACACTTACTCCCCTCAGGTGCCTGGGAGTAGGCAGACCACCTCTTCACCCCTCTTTATTGGCAATGGCAGTGGCCCCCAGGCCGCAAAGGAAACAGGAATGCAACAAGGCAGCTTCCCCAGGAGACACAGGAGACATGCGACCAAGGCGGCATCTCTGCCACGGGGCTGCCAAAACAGCACAACACTGGTGGAGGACATGAAAAGGGATGCCCGCCACCAAGGGGGTGCCACTCAGTCCACAATATTGGCAATATTGTCTGCTGGAGACTGTCCTTTGCAGGACCACCACTAACCCCCCCAGTGATTTTCAATTAATGACAAATAGGCCCCATGGAGGCCTTATCCACTACGCCACCAGGGATGTTATTATTTTTATTTTTTTGAAAGTCCTAGAGGCCTTCACTGTTCCAGCGTCCCAGCACCCCAGCACGGCCCATGTTGGTAAAAGGTCAGGGCTTACTAGCCGTTTAAAGCCCTCCCATGACCTTCCCCTGTCACACCCCTTTTAGGCTGGTAAATGATTGGACATGGTAAGTAGCCCATCCTGGGGAGTTAAATATAAGGAGGTGTGGGTGAGTGTGTAGGTGTGGGTTAGTTTGGTGAGGACAGGAGGCGGGGCGGACGTCCGAGAGACCACGGGAGGTGAGAGCATTTGGAGTGCAGAGGCTATTGTTAAGGAGGGTGTCTGTGGAGTGTTTGTGTGAGAGGGGAGAGTGCGAGTGCGAGTGTTAGAGGTAGAGTAGGAGTAGTGATAGAGTGGAGTAGTGGAAGGGGCGGCGGGAGTAGTAGTATTATTTGGGAGTAACGGTAGGATGCGGCGGGAGTAGCAAGGGAAGTATGAGTGGTAGTCAGTAGTAGAAGGGCATCCAGGGCACCATATCCCTGGGTTCCGTAACAGTGAGAGCAGTATGCAGTGCACCATATCCCTGAGTTTTTTGGAGAATTAAGGGTAGTAGAGAGGTAGTGGTAGTAGCGGAATAGGAACAGTAGCAGAGGGAAAGGAGGAAGAGCAACAGTGAGTGGGAAAATAAGAGTAGCTATTGGCATTGACTGAGATAGAAATTATAACGATAGGAATAACCAGAGGCAGGAGAGTAGAGAGGGAGGACGGAGGGGAAAGGAAACAACCGAGGTAGAGGGAGTACAAGCGGTAGTAAAGAATAGGAAGTAAAGTAATAGGAGTGGGACAGGAAGTACGATCGAAGGGTGGCGGTGGAAAAGCAGAGTGAGAGATTGGATGGACAGTGACGTAGTGAGAGGAGAACAGTTGTTGGGGTCAGTACAGCAAATGGTCAGGTGTGAGAGGTTGTGAAAGGAGTGTGCATGCCGCAGGGCGAAATAAGGCACCATTCCTTATTCCTGGAGACTAACCCACAGTAGGAGAGGGAAAGCTAGAGGTTCCCTAGGGAGTCAGGTAGCCATCTACTTAGGGAACACACCTGTAGCAGTAATCAGAAGAACAGATCAGTGTTACGTATTAGTATTTTACTACCAACCCAGTAGCAACGTCTGGGGCTGGGAGGTGGGACCCTGGCCCGGGGCAAGTCGAGAGAGGAAAGGGCCCGCCCTAGCGTCAATATTCATCTCCCATTCAGCCCTGAAAAACAGCCATTCTGACAATTGATAAACACCCTTGGACTTTTCCAAAGAGTCAGCGTTGTTATTCAGGGGAAGACCGCCCGTCACAGTAGGAGCACTGTTTTGACATTAAAAAGCGTTTAGATAGGCGGCAATGGCCTCTAGAGAAAGGAAGATTGGGCAAATAAACATTCAGATTTTGGAGGATCTTTTTTTGATGAGAGTACATTCTACTTATACAGAAAGCGCTTGGTCATAAGTGAGGATTTTGTCAACAACGGTTTAATATTAGTGTAAAAATTAAAGATCATATTTGCGTGATCCATCCAAGAGATCAGAATAGTGTCAATAATTGAGATGCAGATATCTCATGACCAGGCCCAAACAGTGAGATGTGTTGTGAGGCAGGGCAGTAATTAGCAGAGAGATATCATGAGATGAGAGCAAATCTAGAAAATGAGTGCACTTGGGCCTTGAACGGTAGTCACGCTACAAATTAAGGTGTTCCAGGAGAAGAATAGCAGAGGGAAATAAACCCCAAGAGCAAAAAGGCTTGCTTGGACCAGGCGAGTGGTAACAAAGAAGGATAGGCAAGCGTTTCTGGGGATTAATGGTACATTTAAGCATAAGAACTTTGACTGAGGACAGGGAAGTGGTAAGGGCACTGAAGGAAATCTGCAGAGTTTTATAGAAAATCACAGCTAAACCATGTCATTCATCTGGATCTCCAAGAAGTACCTTTTACAAGACTGACAATGACAACGTAAACAACATGACCACTACGCTAGAAGTTGCGAGAAAAACCTTACTTCAAATGATGAAATAGAAGCATCAATAAAAGGCTGGGTAGAGTTCAAGGATCACTTTATTATCTAACATACCTCGCCTAATTAGGAAAACAAAATAGGAACATGCTGGAGTTGCCAGTGGTCTTCCTGGCTCTAAAGACTTTAAGGGCTTCATTACAATTTTGGCGATGATAGAAAAAACTGTTGGTAATTTCACTTACTTTTTTGGGCGGCATTGGAATTATTGCAATTTCTTCTGCACCGTCGAACTACAAGCTTGACCTTAAAGTGAAGGATTTACCATCAGCATTATGGAGGTAAATCTGCTACTTCAAGGCCACATTTCCGTGGCGTTACAGCAGTGGAATTACCACTTGCAGTAATTCTGCTGAAATCCCCATGGAGTCCTGTGGCGATTAACACTGCCCTACCACCCCTTGTAATTCTGTGCTTAACCCACAGGACCAAGTGGCGGCCGGTAATAATAAACAAGGTTGGCTGTAATTTGGCAGATTTAGTGCTGATTTACTGCCAAACTCGAAATAAGGCCCGTTATATTCTGTCCATACCATAGTATTTCATTGTGATGTATTTCATTCTGAGGATCCTCTCATCTTAGTTTGTCGGTATTAGCTTTGGGCAAAAATCATCATAGTGAGTACAATCCAGACCTAGAAAATGTTCTATTAAATGCAAACACTGATAGTTTTATTCGGTTCTGAATGGAAAAGTGTCACATAAGTAAAGAAAGCCAAACACCCAACCTTCATGTCAGAGTATTCTTAGAAGAACCTCAAAAGCAGTGTGCCCGTTTGATCATTTTGATAATATGGCTAGTTGTTTCTTCTCTATCCATTTGCAACTGTGTTCTCTCTTCTTACACCGGTTTCAGTTCTGTGTGGGCAGAATGCCATCACAGCAATGCCTTCATACTGAAATAAATGTACTTGACATGTTGTTGTATTAAATGTCAAGTAGCGCTCAATTTGGATCTATGGTGATTTCCCTCCCTATTAAAAAAAAAAGAACATTCTGATTCCAAGATGGCCGCGGCGGAGTGAAGGTGCACTCCTGAGAGCTCACGGCTGGGCCCTAGAACAGACGACTATTAAGCAGGAAAGGAACCCTGAAGATACCTGACAAATCAGGGTGGGAAGGAGAACGGCAAGCAGAAGAAGCCTAGTGTGCGTCCACAGCGTATGTGTAGAGTGCAGAGGTCCAAAACGAGGGGTACCTGGTGATTAACAGAACCACGTCAAATTGGGAAAAGAACAGACAGGAGATGCGACAGGCTGGCGGGCGCTTTGGAGGAGGGTGGAGGACCAGAGGAAGCTAGCTAGGAGAGCGGACCCCTTCAGAGAGGCAGACTACGAAGCCATCGGTCCCCGCGATTAAGGTGCAGGGAGGAAAGCTGTCCTGGTACATGACGTGGTGGTGAGCGGGAGAGGAGGAGCTCCGTCCACGGTGGAGCCCTGACGGAAAGCCTAAAAGGTGTCGAGGACCCCTGAGGGTGACACGGATTCCCCTGGTGGACGGAACAAAGGTGGAAGAGAGCAGACGCCGCGGGAGCCGACAAGGCATTGACATCAGCATTCAGCCGGGTGACTCTATCAAGGCGTGCAGAGTCGGAAAGGAGGACTGGGCAAGCCACATCCATAACACACGGAACAGCAGCCCCGCAGCCGGTGAGATTTCTAACAAGTCCCCAGGCAGAGGAAGGGCAGGATAAGTCTCTGTTACTGCAGACAATGCAACAGTAAGAGAACCAGATCTTACTTCCCCCACTTACTGGTTCCAACTGAGGACGAAGAAACAAATAAAATAAATAGGGGGATAATATAGTGGCAGACATCGCAAGGGTTGAACTAGCAAGGAACCTGAGAACAGCAACGCCAATTAGAGGCGACGTGAGAAGGGAAGCTCTACTTGTCGGATTGAGGTAACAAGACTTAACAAAGGGAGCAAGAAAAGGACAGGAACGGAAGGCAGACAAAAGGCCTGTTAGACCCCCCGAGAGACAGACCAAAAGGCTGGGGAAGCAGGGTCTGGAAGAGATTGTACCCTGGTGGCAGCAGCAGAAGATACAGAGGGCAAATAAATACAAGAAACAGTGAGCGGCTGACCAGTGAGAGAGGTGGTGAAATACCTCAAATAAACAGTGAAGGACGCACCAGGTGTGCCAGAAGGGAGCACAGATATTGGGGTACGCACCCACTTGCAGATGCCAGGTCCAAAGGGGAAACAGACCCCTGGTCTGCAGCCTTCTAAGAAAAGCCAAAAGAAAAAAGCCAACTGGAAAGATACTGGCATAAGGCGTCAGCAGGGACAGGGCAAGAAGATCCTCGCCAGGCAGATTGGGACGAGGAAGATACACAGGGGACTGGGGCAAATGCCCAAAACAAAGAAGACCTACAAAAGTGCTAGCTGGGCATGGAGGAGAGAATCACAGCTTCCTTTCAGCAACAGATCGGAAGGTAGAAAGAGAATCTGAAGTGCTCACTAAAAGAAATTAGAGACGACATTAACTCCTTGAGGAGTAGGGTGGATTTAGCAGAACAAGGGCTGTCCAAAATAGAAAAAGAGGTGCACCAGAACTCTGAACTACAAGAACAGATTGCCTCTGCCACAAAAAATCTTGAAATATAAGCGGAGGATTTGGAAAATCGTTTGAGATGTTCGAATATTAGGATTAAAGGCTTGGCGGAGGCAATCCCAGACGTGGAGTTGACAACTACCATTCAACATTGCTTTGCCACCCTTCTGACGGATAGCATCCCGGCGGAGATCCGGATTGACCGGGTACACAGAGTGGGCCTGAAGAGGAGTGGAGAAGGAAACAGGCCTAGGGACATCCTGAGGGCCCTAGAATCGTCCGAGGAGAAGGAGAAAATACTAAGGGCCGCAAGAGGATAAGAGTCGATAACAATAAATGGCTTGGGGGTAAGCCTATTTCAGGACTTGCCGACATCTACCCTGCAGAAAAGGAGAGCAATGGGTCCAGTGACAAGGAAACCGCAGGAAAAAAAATCCCCTATAAATGGACATTTCCTTTTGGTTTACTCTTCCCTTCGGAAGGGAGACAGCAGAGAGTGACAACATGTGACGAGGGAATGGCCGTCCTTGGCATGGAAGCAGAGGAAGCAGCTTCAGAGGAGAGATTTAGCAACACACGTTGGCGTGGACCTAAGCCCTGGGAATGGTCTACGGCGCATTGGAAAAGGGGACAGAAATTGAAAAGCCCAAGACCCAAGAAATGAAGAAGAGATGACCCTATACAACCAGGGGTCTACGAGTGGCAAAACGGACAGGCAGTGTTGAAGCACGTGGAGGAATTGAAGGGTGCACAAAAGGGCCGCCCCACGTTCAACAGAGCTGATCCTTTCAAATGGAGGCCCGGTTGGGAGGAGGTGAGGCACCACTTGGAATCGAAAAGGTTAGATTAATCTAGGGGTCTGGGTGAAACATGGGTCGGTGCCCACGTTGTGGGAACTATCTTCGGATACCGAGTCAGACCTTGAGGGGGAGAGGGAGGGGAGGGGTAAGAGGAAGGGCGGGAAGCGGAGTAAGAGGAACTGCATTTGTGGAGGCACACTAACAAAATGGAAAGCACAGACACCAGGAACACAAGGATCAGGAGAGGAGTAGGCTGAAAGACTAATGGCAAAACTGTTGCAGATTTTCTCACATAATGTACTGGGCCTGAACACTCCGGTAAAACGGAAGAAGGTGTTAACTAAGATAAAGAGATATAATGTGGATATATTCCTACTGCAGGAGACACATATTCGGAAAGGCACAAGATACTGATACAGAACTACACACACTGGTACCAGGCAAATGCCCATAACAAGACAGCAGGAGTAATGGTGGGTCTTAAGAATACACTGGGCGCACAAATAATTAACACACTGGTAGACCGGCATGGGAGGTACTTATTTGTGCAGGCACAGATAGGAAAAAGAGCTATTACCATTGGCACTATATACGCCCCTAAAACAGGACAAGTTCCCTTCCTGAATCAGGTCTTGAGGAAACTGGAACAGTTCGCTGTAGGGGAACTTATAATTACAGAAGACTTCAATATGACATGGGACCCAGAGGTCGATATGAGCGGACAGAACACACATAAGGGCACGCACCCCTTGGCTGCGGTGCGAGATAGAATGGAAGGTATGGCGTTAAAAGAGCTATGGAAGGCAAAAAAAGGGACAGGAGACAGGGTACACATGTTTCTCACATGTGCATCCCACATACTCTAGAATAGATTCTGCATGGAGCCCCCCCCCGAAATACTCGGTTCATTAATAGACATAGAACTCTATATCGGATCATCCATCATTGTGGAGCTAAAGTTAAGCTATCCCTTATGGCCATGGGGGTTCCGAGGGGATCTCCTGAGAGATCCACTAATACGTGAAACGGTGAGGGGCAAAATAATAGAATACTTTGAATTGAACATTACAAATGGGGACCCGCAGAGGAGTGTATGGGACGCCTTTAAGGCAGTATTGAGAGGGGAGCTGATTTCATTAAAAGCCCAAAGGCGGAAAGAAAGAGACAGATTAGAGAAAGAGCTAGAGGGTGTGCTGACACAGGCACAACGTCTATTAGCTGGCTGAAACAATAAGGAGAACTATAATAAAGTTAAGGAGGCACAGAGGCAGCTGCGGTTATTACCTCGAAGGCGGAGTGCGCCCTGTTAAGCCTTAAAAAGCGATATTATGTGGACGCCAATAAGGCGGACAAAATTCTAGCCAGGCTCCTGAAGCAACAGAAGGGTCAACGACATGTAGAGGGAATAAAACTAGCATACAGCGCATTAATAACGTAATCGGGTGGGATAGTACAGGCGTTCACAGCATACTATAAGGAGCTTTACTCTACAGGGAACCCAGAATTACAAAAGATGCAGCTATACCTGGAAGGGATAGAATTGACCAAGATTACTGTAGAAGAGAGGGACAGTTTAGACATGGAAATTACGTAGGAAGATGTGGAAAGAGCGATTTAAAAACAAGCCAAGCAATAAAGCACCAGGGCCGGATGGTTTTACCGGGAAGTTTTATTAGGTCTTTTGTAAAGAGGTTAAAGGGTTCCATGCAAAATTGTTTACCACATTCAGGGATGGGGAGGGGGTGACGAGCTCCATGACAGAAGGGAAAGTAGTCCTATTCGGAAAACCAAACAAAGGCCCCGCAAATTGCGGGTCATACAGGCCTATCGTATTATTGAATACAAATGCTAAAATCTACACTGGGATATTAGCCGATAGAGTAAAGGAGGTTCTCCCGGGGGTCATCGGGCAGAATCAATCAGGGTTCATAAAGGGGAGGCAAACCTGGGACAACACCAGAAGGGTGATCCATCTATTGGAAACATTAGAAATTAAGCAGATACCGGCCACTCTAGTCTCGTTGGATGCTGATAAAGCTTTTGATAGGGTGGAGTGGCCATTCCTGTTTCAGACAATGGACCTAATGGGTTTTGGGCCAAAATACATGCAAATGGTTAGGGCAAGCTACAGCAATCCTCTGATTTGCTTGGTAGTGAACAATCAAATCTCTGAAGCAATACATGTAGAACGAGGGACGAGATAGAGATGCCCATTATCTCCACATCGTATGCTATTTATTTAGAACCCCTCCTAGCAGCAATAAGACAGAACCAGTCCATCAAGGGTGTCCCATTCGGAGGGGAAACGCACAAAACGGCTGCATACGCAGACGGCATGTTACTAACGCTGGTAGAGGTCTATCCCTGCTTTAGTATCCACCCTTAAAGAACAGGAAGGGTTGCCAGGCTTGAAAATAAATATGGGGATATTTCGAGATGTTAGAGGTGGGACTCTCGAAGGAAGCGGCCAGTCAAATACGGAATGGTTCCCATTTTGCTCAGCAGAGGGAAGCCTAGCATAATTAGGTTTAAAATTGACAAACAGGGTGCTGCGCTTTATAAAGTAAACTTTCCAGAGCTAATCAAACAAACGCAGATAGATTTTGCAAGGTGGTCCCTGTTGCATATTTCCTGGTGCGTATGTCCTAGTTGGGATGTATAAACACAGTGAAGATGGTGACCCTTCCGAGGGTTCTCTATAGGTTTCACACACTTCCAATAGCGATTCCGAATGCTTTCTTTAAAGCACTGAATACATTACTCTCTAGATTCATCTAGCAGAATAAACATCAGAGAGTAGCTATGGATTTACTGAGGTGCCCCAGACACAGGGGTGGAATAGGGCTCCCTATTCGAAGGGATTGTGTCCTCCGACGTATTCCTTATCTTAGATATAAATCCTTCAGCTTTGCTGGCCTCGGAAAATTTTTTCGCCAGAGGGCGCTGCGCGTCGATGATCGCCGAGTCGATGACCCTCGACGGCCTCCGTGCCGACGTCGACGTCATCCTGCCTATAAAGGCCGCGCGCAGCGTCCGTTGCTCAGTTCCGTTTTTCCGCGCTTCGTTGTGCCTCGGAACACCGTTGCTCAGTTCTCGTCAAGATAACGTATATAATAACTACTATTTACCTCGATATCGATGGCATCCTCCTCCGACCCGACGACCCCTCGGTCCGGTTTCAAAAAGTGCCGAGACTGCGGGAAGAAAATGTCGTTGACGGACCCTCACAGGGTCTGTTTGTGGTGTCTGGGAATCACGCACCAGAGTTCGGAGTGTGAGGAATGCCTTTCCATGACGGCGAAAGCCTTGAAGGAGCGTAGGGGGAAGCTCGAGAGAGGTAGGTCAACTTTAACTTCCTCGAAAGCTTCTTCGGTAGAGTCGAGACGTTCGTCTCCTCACCATAAAAAACACTCTCGATCTAGATCACGAAGTGGCTCCCACCACTCGTCGACATCGAGACACTCGAAGAAGAGACGTAGGAGATCCCCTTCGTCATCTTCGTCGAGTTCTCCTGAGAGAGTTCATTGCCCCACAAAACGCAGCTCGCAAGCTGAGTGGGAGGAATTCAGGAAAAAGATGCTAAGCGTCTTCGAGAAAGCGGCCTCGTCCCCCTCGAAGACAGCTGAGGGTGATACCCCGGGTAAAAAACCCAAAAAATCTAAACGCCGCGAGTCGCAGTACCCGGCGGAAAAGTCAACCCGAAAGCGCCTCGAGCCATCGGGAGATAAAGCATCATCGACGCCATCGTCGAAAACTCCTTCGAAACAGAGGTCGGCGCCATCGACGCCGTTGTCGAAGGATTCATCGGCGCATCAGTCGATCGAGTCGACGCCGACGTCGACGCCGATATCGACGCCGGTGAAGGAAAGAACCACGGCTACTCCACAGCCAACGGTTAGACAAAAGACCTCCGACTCGACGCCGAGAACGTCGACGTCGTTCTCGAGCAGGACTCCGATCCTTTCGAGTTCTTCGAGGCCTAGTACACATTTCTCGACGCTTTTCACGGCGCCTTCGAGTACTTTCACGTCGGTGTCGACGACATCGACGTTTTCAAGGCCTGTGATGATGGCTCCTTCTGCATTGGAAATGGGGTTTATACCATTCCAAAAACCAATGTATCCCCCTTTAACCTCGATTTTTGAGGAAAGGGAGGATTCAGACCAAGATATTGATTTACAGAGGACCACATCACCAGAGCCAGAGACTTTCGCCTCTGAGGAAGGAAGATTAAAAAATCTTCAGGATGCACTTCAGGAAGCTAGTGGCTTGGACACTTCTCCTGAAGCAGAATTTATCAAACCAGACCCAGGAGAACATGCGGAGACTCCATATAGAGCTCTGATGTCTAGAATCATAGAATTTATGGGTTGGTCTGCACCTTCTCCTGCCTTTCAGCAGGATGACCTCACTGACATACTGGACAAGGGCCCACAGGAGGATCCTGTGGTTCCATTTCACTCTGCTCTACAGAGAAGGATTTTGACAAACTGGGAAACGCCAGAAATTATCCCGGCAGTAAATAAAAAACTGTCAACAAAATACAGGGTGGCTAGTTCTGACCCTGAATATTTGTCAAAACACCCTACTCCTGAGAGCTTGGTTGTACAGGCTGCAACCTCATCAGGCAGCACATCTGCATACCCCACTGCTCCGCAGGATAGGGATGACAAAAAGTATGATGCCATGGCTAAGAAGGTTTTTTCTGCCTGTAGCATGGCGTTAAAGTCTATTAACGCGACCTGTACGCTCGCTAGGTTCAGCCACACCCTTTGGGAGTGCGCTTCATCAGCGGCTGACTGCCTCCAAGAAGGAGAGGAAAGGGACGCATTTTTAAACATCATCAGGGATGGTAAAGATGCGATGTGCGAGACCCTACAAACTGGCCTAGATTCTGCTGACAGTATCAGCAGGGCCATGGCGGCAAGTACCACAATCCGCAGGCATGCGTGGTTGAGGAAGTCTGGTTTTGCCTCTGACGTGCAGACCAGGCTTTTGAATATGCCCTTTGACGGTTCTACCCTCTTTGGAAAGAAGGCGGATGACAGTTTGGAGAAACTGCAAACGTCCAAGGCAGCAGCCAAGTCATTGGGAGCTGCTATCCGTCAGAATACCTTTCGTCCTTCGGGATCATCGTGGAGAGGACGGTCCTTTCGTTACTATTCCTCATATGGAAGGGGCAGGGGACGACCGGCTCAAAGAGGCCAAGGAAGATTTACCCGTGGTGGACGGGGTAGGGGAAAGAAAGCCGCACCCGCAGGAGCAGGAGCCACTTTACCTTCGGCAACTGCATCAGCCGCTTCAAAACCACTCTGAGGTCTCCCCTCACAGAACACCAGTAGGGGGCAGGTTAACTCACCATCTGACGGAATGGCAGGCTATTACGTCAGATGCTTGGGCTCTGGAGACAGTGGCCCAAGGTTACTGCCTGCCCTTCCTACATATCCCTCAGAGTCATCCACCGGGGAACAACCCTTTGAAGCTTCCAGATCCGCTCCTCTTGCAGGAGGTTTTAGACCTGCTAGAGAAAGGTGCCATAGAACTGGTACCTGTAGCGGAAAGGAACAAGGGTTGGTACTCCCCCTACTTCATAATACCGAAGAAGGACGGAGGACTGAGACCCATCTTAGACTTACGGGAATTGAACAAATTCCTCCGAAAGGACAAGTTCAAGATGGTGACTCTCTCTCAGATCCTTCAGGCCCTCCAGCTTCAGGACTGGTTGGTATCTCTAGACCTCCAGGACGCTTATTTCCATGTGCCGATCCATCCCAGGCACAGGAGATACCTGAGGTTCGCAATTGGCAGCTCTCATTATCAATTTCGAGTTCTGCCATTTGGGCTAACCTCCGCCCCGAGGGTCTTTACCAAGCTAATGTCGGTTGTGGCTGCAAGTCTAAGGAGGGAAGGGATTCATGTCTACCCTTACCTAGACGATTGGTTGATCAGAGCTGTATCTTCGGAACAGGCTCAGAGACAACTAGATTATGTTTGCCACTTCCTTCACAAGCTGGGCTTCTCCCTCAATTTAAAGAAGTCACAGATGATACCATCACAGAGACTCCAATTCATTGGAGCAGTCCTGGACACTTCCCTGGGAAAAGCCTTGCCACCAGAGGTGAGGGCTCGAGATATTCTGCAGATGGTCATCAGATTTCAGAATGCCCAATATCTCCCAGCCTACGACTTTCTGAGGTTGCTAGGCCTCATGGCATCCTGCATATTCCTCGTGCCGGAGGCTCGCCTGAGAATGAGATCCCTCCAGTGGGCACTGAGAACTCAGTGGTCACAGTTCTCAGGAAGGATGACAGATCTCCTTCGGATCCCGGTCAAAGTAGCCCGAGACCTTCAGTGGTGGGCCTGTCGGGAGAACATCCTGAAAGGAGAAATGTTTTGGCAACCATGGCCGGAGATAACAGTAGTCACGGATGCCTCACTCACGGGGTGGGGAGCTCACGCCAACGACTTGACCATCAGCGGTCGTTGGTCTCCATCGGAGTCCAGACTACATATCAACCTGTTGGAGCTGAGAGCCATCAGACTAGCGCTGAAGGCTTTTCTGCCGTCTGTACGGGGAAGAAACGTCCTAATAATGACGGACAATACAGTGGCCATGCACTACCTCAACAAAAGAGGAGGCGTAGGCTCACTACCACTGTGCAGAGAGGCGATGCAGCTCTGGTTTTGGGCAATTCAGGAAGGAATCTCTCTATCGGCAATTCACCTAGCCGGAGAGAAGAACTTGACAGCGGACGCTCTGAGCAGGCAGAGCACAGTCTCTCACGAGTGGGAGATAGCTCAGGAAGTCCTTCAAGAGATCTTCGCCCTTTGGGGAACCCCTCAAGTGGATCTGTTCGCCACCAGTATCAACAGGAAGTGCGACAGATTTTGCTCAAGGGAATTTCCCCCGAGAGGAGCTCTAGGAGATGCGTTCGTAGTGGACTGGGAGTTCCCACTTCTGTACGCGTTCCCTCCGGTCCCTGTCATTCCTCAAATGATCAGGAGGTTGAGAAGGTTTCGGAAGACCATGATCCTAATTGCCCCGGATTGGGCCAGGAGAACGTGGTACCCGGACCTTCTAGACATGTCCATCTGCCCTCCAATTCGACTGCCATACAGAGAGGATCTTCTCTCGCAGAAGGAAGGTCAGGTTCTCCATCCAGCCATCAAGACCCTCAACCTTCACGCTTGGTGTCTGAAAGGTTGAGGTACAAGGATTGGGACCTTCCGGATGATGTTATGGAGGTGTTGCTTTCGGCCAGAAGGCCGGCAACTAAAACTCTATACCGCTGCCGTTGGAACAAATTTTGCAGCTGGTGCAGAGAAAAGAATATTGAACCCTTTTCTTGTGGTACACCTATGGTGTTGTCATTCTTACTTTACCTGGCTAATTCAGGCCTACAGGTTGGCACAATTAAGGGCTATCTCGCAGCGCTATCAATCTTTAAGCGCACTGCAGAGGAGCCTTCATACTTCAAAATTCCATTGGTAATACAATACCTAAAAGGATTAACTAATGTTTATCCCCCGAAACCTTTTCAAGTTCCCTTATGGGATTTAAACCTAATTTTAAACTTCCTAAAGGGTGCCCCTTTTGAACCACTACACTCTTGTTCATTGAAGCTTCTCACCCTCAAAACTGTTTTGCTAATAGCATTGACATCTGCTAGAAGGGTTAGCGAGTTGCAAGCCTTATCGTGTAAACCTCCACATACAATCTTTTACAAGGACAAAGTTGCTCTTCAGGTGAAGCCTAACTTCCTCCCGAAGGTAGTCTCGGAGTTTCACATCACTCAGAAGATTATATTACCTTCTTTCTACCCTCCTCCTCATCCGGGGAAGGAGGAAGAGAGACTGCACAGGCTGGACCCTAAGCGAGCCTTGAGCTTCTATATCAGCAGATTGGCTAAGATCAGACAAGCAGACCAACTCTTTGTAGGTTATGCAGGACATAAGTTGGGCCTTCCAATAACAAAACAAACCATCTCCAGATGGATTATTTTAGCCATTCTGGAGTGCTACAAATTGGCAGGAAAGGAGCCTCCTCAAAATCTAAGGGCTCATTCTACCAGGGGTATCGCAACATCCTCAGCCCTTCAAAGAGGGGTGCCAATTCGAGATATATGTGCGGCTGCCACATGGTCGTCCGCACATACATTTACCAAATTCTATAGCCTGGATTCCTCCTCTAGTCAAGAAACTAGATTCGGCAAGGCTGTGTTACACTCTGTCCATTCTGGAAGGGTAACATAACTTTTATTACTCCCGCCTCCAGTCACAATACCACTGCTATGGGAGTCTATCTAAGATAAGGAATACGTCGGAGGACACAATCCCTTCGAAGAACTAGTTACTCTTACCTTGTAACGTTCTTTCGATGGGATGTTCCTCCGACGTATTCCTTATCGACCCTCCCATCCATCCCCGCAGTATGACTTCCTGTGGGTTTGCAGCCTATGCTCCTTCAAGGTGATTAGTCTAATCCAAAAACATTACTGGGGACTACAAAACGGAACTGAGCAACGGACGCTGCGCGCGGCCTTTATAGGCAGGATGACGTCGACGTCGGCACGGAGGCCGTCGAGGGTCATCGACTCGGCGATCATCGACGCGCAGCGCCCTCTGGCGAAAAAATTTTCCGAGGCCAGCAAAGCTGAAGGATTTATATCTAAGATAAGGAATACGTCGGAGGAACATCCCATCGAAAGAACGTTACAAGGTAAGAGTAACTAGTTCATCTATATCAATATTATGAACCAGCCCAACCTAGAGTGGTTAGGGAGTGTTTTTCGGGAAAAGTACAGACAAATTATTGGCTTGCATGGATAGAGCAGTGGCCGGAACACCCCTGACAGGTTTGCTTTGGCTGCGTGGAAATGAGAGACCTCCAACTGCCAGATGCAGTACGGTTCTACGTACGACGCATGACATTTGGGTCAGGAGGATTAAGAAAGGTCACTTACCTTCTATACCCTCTCCCTTCACTCCAACGTCCGACAATCCCGATTTCATTCCAGGTATGGCAAAAGGATAATTTAAAAGGTGGAAGCAAAAGGGATGTGCAAAGATCAGAGATATGGGGCCTCATTACGAGTTTGGAGGTAACCATGGTGCTATTAGCGCCATGGCGACCTCCAAACTCGGGTCCGGGTCCGGGTTCCTTGAATGAGGAATTACCGGGTCATTCCAACCTTGGAGGACCTGGTAATTCCTCATTCGAAAAACCCCATCTCTATTCCCATTTCGAGCCCCCATAGGGCTCAATGGGAATGGGGATGGAGCTAATAACGGGCCCGTTATTAGCTCCCTGATCCCCTTGCGGGACCCGCAAAGGACGTCTGGTCTGACCAGACGTTCTGAGCGGGTCCCACAAGGGAACCGCGTAATAAGGCGGAATGGGTTTACCGGCACCATTACCGGCGCCGTTAAACCCATTCCGCCCACGGGGGGCATGGCTAACCGCCATGTAGAGCGGACGTGTCTCCTGAGAGCTCTGTGCTGATGTGCCATGATAAGCTGTTTTAAGTGACTTTAAAGTGCTCCGGAACCCTACAAGTTGCACCATTCACCGCAGAACCTCTTCAGCAACTTTCATAGCGTCTCCCAGGCGGAGAAGAGACGGCTAACACCTCTACCCGGCGTGCGAAAAGTGTCGGTGAGCAGATTCAAAATGGCAGCTCCTGTGCCCTGATCCCTTGAAAGGCCGAGCGCACTATCACCACTGACGACGCTGCCCGCCGGTGGTGGAAGAACATCCTAGGCTGCCGACCTGTGCCAGGCCTGGAGGAGGGGGCTGCACAGCTGCACTCATCGATTGAGAGGACCGACTCTGATGCCCCTGCCGAACTGCACCCTGCCCGCGGCGCGCGACCGGGCTGAGGTGTGCCCTGGATGGTCGCGAGGGCCCCCGGCGTGAGCGGTGGTCGACCAGTGCCGCAGAGGTAGGCGGGCGCGGCGGAGGACCAGCCCGGACATCTACATTGGCGGCTGGGTGCGTGGGGCCCGTGGCCGCGCATTACTCTACCCCCCCTGCACCTGACTTCGCCGCTGGTAGCAACGCAAGAACTTGGGCTTGCCTCCCCGAGGCGCCGAGACCCCGGCTGTCTTTTTTTCCCCCGCCTGCATGAACCTTCATCAGGGGGAGGTGTGGGCGAAAACACCTGGCCCCTCCCTGCAGACTGATGCTCCGGCGGACCGTGAGGCCCACTCTTAGGGCCCCCACCACTCCACAGCCGACAACAGGGGGGGGCGTCGGTGCACAGTGCGCCCGCTGGAACTGAGACACCCTTTGCTACCCGAAATTGGCTTGCCGCGCTGCAGCTTCATATCATTGCCCTGTCGGCCCTGCGGCGGTAACGAGAGTCTCCCCTTCGCAGCTGCTGCTAGCGGCCTCCCGATTGCGCCCCCGGCATTCTCGGTGCGGTGAGGCCCTGCGTCGACGATATGTCCGGCAGAAGCGGCAGGCCCAGGCAGCAGCACCAGACCACGATGGACACCTTCGCAGCCTGCGAATCCCCAAATTCCGGAGGCACAAACAAGGCGGCCTCAGACGCTCAATCTAACCCCACGGCAGTTGCGGCTACAGAGCCTAGTAACACCCAGATACTCGAAGCCATCAAGCTTTTCCAGGCAACGATGGAAAACAAAATGGACGCCGTTGCCACAGACCTGGGCCTCCTGCGTCAAGATGTCCGTTCCCTGGCCGGCAGGACCGAGGCGCTTGAAACACAAGTCCGGGAAAACACTGAATCCAAAACTCACCTCCTTCGAGATGTCGAGGAGCTTCAGCAAAGGGTCAAGAACTTGGAGGACAGAGCCGAGGAGGCGGAAGGTAGGGCTCGCCAGAACAATATAGGTCTCCTCGGGCTGCCGGAGGGTTCCGAAGGCTCCGACCCCACTAACTACATAGAGAACCTCCTGCTACACGAGGTGGGAGCTGGCAAACTCTCCCAGGGCTTCACCATCAAGAGGGCCCACAGATCCCTGGCTAAGAAACCACCGCCGGGGGCCCCACTCAGGCCAGTGATAGCGAAAGTTCTCCACTACAGGGATCGTGAATTTATTCTGGCCTTTTCCCGAGCTGGCGGCCAAATCCAACGGGACTCTGCTAAAATCGCCATATACCCCGATTACACCTTGCAGGTCCAAATGAACAGAGCGCAGTTCATACACACGAAGGCCAGATTGAAAGCCGCCGGGCTGCGTTATATGCTCCTGTATCCTTCTAGGCTTAGTGCTGCATAACAATAAGGCGCACTTGTTCGACACTCCGGCTCAGGCCAGGGACTGGATGGACAGTTTACAGATCCCTGATATTGAGGAAAGGAATCGGAGACCGGGATAACGATCCTCCTGTCATCCTGGTGGGAACCATATTTTTGTTTGAACCTCTACACAGCTGAATGGATCCTCCTTGCAGAGACCCGGAATCCAAGTTCACTCCACTACCTGATTGTTTCTTCCTTTTGGGTATATATACCCGCCCGTAGGGCACCTGGAGACCAATGCACGGTCCGACGGAGCAGAAACGGGACAGTCATAACGAGGGCAACGCAGCACCATCAAGACCTCGAGCTCCACCTGTTACATACAATAAACCACACTACGCCCATGGCTGACACAATAAGGGTCGTTTCTTGGAACGTCAGAGGCCTGAACAGCTTTGTTAAACAACGGCGTGTCCAAACCTACCTGAAAAGATGCAAGGTCGGAATCGCCATGCTGTAAGAAACTCACTTAACTGCCAAGAAACTGGAAGCCCTGGCCAAAACTTGGTGTGGTACCCTAATAGGTTCGGCTTACTCCTCCTACGCCAGAGGGGTTCTGATTTTGGATTGCCCCCACTGTTCCTTTCAAACTCACTTGCACTAAAACAGACAACGAAGGTAGGATGGTGGTGGTGTGCGGCTCCATCGAGGGCAAAGAGGTATGCCTGGTCAGCACTTACGCACCTAACCATGACGCGACCGCCTTCTTCCATTCCCTTTATACGCGACTCAGCCCGTATGTGGACAGAATTATTATCTGGGGGGGTGACCACAACTGTACCCTTGACCCTCTACTAGACAGATCAGATAACAAACACGATCCAAACTAATCCAACAGCTGCAACTCAGTGACCTATGGAGGGTCCAGCACCCTGAGCAACGTGAGTATTCCTTCTACTCCCCACCTCACGCCGTACACACCAGGCTAGACTACATTTTTCTCAGCCTAACACAACAGTCCATATTTGTTGACGCGCGCTACCTGCCTAGGGTGCTGTCTGATCACTCTCCCCTACTGGTAACCTGGGAGGTGTTCCCGCCTAAACCCCCTATACCCACATGGAGGCTGAGGGCTGAGGCCCTACTTGACTCTGTATTCAAGGAACGCATAAAAGATGGTACTGAGGAATATTGGCAAAATAACTTGCATAGCGTTAGATACTTGAGCACAACTTGGGAAGCATACAAGGTGGTCACGAGGGGGCGAGATGATTGCAGCAGTTGGGGGAGCTCAGAGATCCATTACATCCTCGCTTGAGCGCGCAGAGAGGGACCTGAGTATGCTCGAAGGCAGGGCTGACCCATCCCCTGACCAATTACAAAAAATGGCCGAACTTAGACAAACCTGCCTAACTCATTGGGAATCCCTCGGGAAACTGAGTTACGCCAAGCACACAGAGAGAATCCATGCTCTGGGAGACAAGCCGGGGAAACTCTTAGCTTGGCTCTATAAAAGGGAGACCCCCAGGCCACCCATCTGCCACATACTCACACCTGACGGCACTGCCGTGCATACCCAACAAGAAATCAATTCGGTCTTTACCGACTTCTACCGTAGCCTGTACTCCGAAGCCCCGCCCCCTCTCACACCAGGATCGAAGACGCCCTTGACGTCATTGACCTACCTAAATTAGACTCGCAGTTGGCTGAGACCCTTGACGAGCCCGTCACCCCCGACGAGGTCAAGGTGGTAATTAGATCGCTACCAGCTGGGAAAACCCCGGGTTCGGATGGTCTCCCGGGGGAATTTTACAAGACCTATGAGGAAACACTCGCCCCAATATTGGCCCAGGTCTTTAACGAGGCCTTTGAGCGTGGTACCCTCCCGGACTCCATGAGTGAGGCCGTGATTATACCCTTACTTAAACCGGGGAGGGACGGGGCAGATTGTGGTTCATACAGGCCCCTATCTATGCTTAATGTAGACTGCAAGATCCTTACTGCCCTGCTTGCGAATAGACTGCGCAGAGTTATCCCTCTGTTGATCCATCAAGACCAAACTGGATACGTCCCGGGGCGCTCCATCACCAAGAACCTGCGCAGGTTACATCATGTCATTTATAGCACTGAGGGAAGGCCGCAGAAACTTGCAGTGGCGTCACTAGATGCCACCAAAGCTTTTGATTCCCTGAGGTGGGACTGGTTGTATGCCACCTGGCCAAAATGGGAATAGGCCCTGTATTCCTAAAGTGGACCCAGCTAGTTTATGCTAACCCCACTGCGAGAGTACGCACCAACAAAACCTATTCCGCTAAATGGTCCCTACACAGGGGCACCCGCCAGGGGTGCCATCTGTCCCCATGTTATACATTCTTGCCACGGAACCAGTGGCGGCCTACCTGAGACAGGAATATGGGGAGGGAGGCATTAAGATAGACGGGGTGACCCACCACATCTCTATGTACGCTGACAACACCCTTTTGTACCCTCAAGACCCTGAGCACCTCCTACCCTACATCTTGGAAATCCTGGACTGCTTCCACAAGCTCACTGGGATCCAGATTAATAGGAGCAAGTCTTGCCTTTACCCCCTTGCAGCACTTTACACTGATGAATACAGATTCCTCCCCCCTCTAGATCTCGAATGGCAGGCAGCTTCTTTCAAATACTTGGGGATAACCATACACCGCAACCTCGGCACAGAACACATCCTTAATACCGTAAGGGCCAAAGACTCTCTCCCGAAATCCATGGAATTCTGGGGTCGGCTCCCGCTTTCGATGGCCGGGAGGGCTGGTCTCCTTAAAATGGTCGCCCTTCCCCCACCTACTACAAAACCTCACTAACGTCCCCTTCAACATCCCCCCTTCGTTCTTCAAAGATCTCAACAAACTCTGTAGGGGCTTCCTCTGGCAGGGAGGTAGGCATAGGGTGGCGTTGGAGACTCTCCAAAGACCATACGAAAGGGGCGGACTTAACATCCCCAACTTTGAGCTGTACTTCCTTGTCAGCCAGCTGAGACATGTCACGCAATGGATGGCCGATGAGAGCACTACGGACACTCGCCTCCTCCATCCGGCCCTCCCCCGGTTGTTACTAAGAGACATTCTGTGGGCCGGGGAGGGTGCTACGAGACACTGCCCTTACCTCGCCAAGCTCGGGATCCGGCTTTGGAAAAGGGCCTACAAGCTGGTTGGGTCGGACGACCCGTTCTCCCCACAGATCCCCATTGCTGCACTTGTGGTTAATCACTCTTGGGGGCAACTTGAAACACGCACACAGTGGGAGCCCCTCGGGGTGGCCACGCTTGGGGACCTGATTCAAGAACAGGAAATCCTAACTTTCTCGGAACTCTGTGAGGCCACGGGCCTCCCGGCAGGACAGTTCCTGTTGCACAGGGTGGTCGTACAGGCCTTGCTCAAGAGATGGCCGGTCGCTGCCGACCTGACGGAGGAAAATGAATGCATCGAAACGATACTGAACTCCGCTGAGGGGGGCCATGAAACCTCACGAATCTACGAGGCCCTGTTGTGGGGCACGACCAGGGGAGACCTTAAATGCAGGAGTAAGTGGGAAACTGAACTGGGCTTTGTTTTTGAAGACAAAGATTAGGGTGACATAACCCACTACCATAAGAAAGTTTCCAGGAACGCCCGCTTGCAGCTTATCCAGCTGTACATCACCAATAGAGCGTCCCTCACACCTGAAGCCATATCAAGATTCACAGGTGCTGGAACCCAATTATGCTCCAAATGCAGTGAACCCAGGGCAGGAATGACTCACATGTTACGGGGCTGCCCAGTAATTAGGGAGTTCTGGTCACAAGTGAGGGACAGAGTGGCCGGAGCAGACATCGAAGTTGAGGTGGACGAGCCTACGGCCTGTATCCTGGGCAGATATAGGGGAAAAGGAAGAACAAACCCCTAACCAAGCTCACTGACCTTATATAAATAACAGCCAAAAGATGTATTGCCATGGGGTGGAAAAGACCCAGAGGTCCACATATGCCCCTATGGTGGCGAGACCTTACGATCATAGCTGAAACCGTGACGTGGGAAACGGCTATCCATGTGCAAAGACTAGATTCCAGCGAGGAACTACACCGTTGGGTGGCCCTGACGGTGCCCTTGCTCCACCCTGAGGTGGATAATACGGAGCGGAGTGGAGAGAGTTGCCCGGACGTGGGCACGGACTAGAGAGGAACAGTGAACTAACCGTGGTCTTGGGGGGTGGAGGCAAGGGGGGGAGGAGGGTGTAGTGGGGTTTTGGGCATTTCCTTGATATGCTTGACCAATCGCCAATGATATTTGTTTTCTTTCTTGTTTACCTCATGTTATTAAATCAATAAACAAATAAAAAAACATTAAAAAAAACATTCCGCCCACCTCGTAATGAGGCCCATTGTGTGGGAGGGGGAAGTAATGTAATTTGTAGATTGCAAGATACGGGTGGGGGTGAGGGAGGGGGATATATTTGAATATACCCAATTGAGACCCTAGCTGAGACAGAAGGAGACTCATCAAGCTGCAATTAGGCCACTAACAAAATTTGAGACATATATCACTTCACACTGTGGGGACAAACACTTAGTGGCGGATATATATATATATAGATTGTTACAAGAAGGCACAGCCCCAACACTATGGCCGTACCAATCGGCATGGGAAGGCTCGCTGGGTGAAGTAATGCCCCTGGGACACTGGGAATAACTGTGGAGGAACATAACAAATGTGACCTGGTCACTACAACTGCGAGAGGCATGGTATAAAATGATGCTCCGGTGACATTACACCCCCAGCAAATTGTACAAGATATTTGGATCATCATCTGAGGAATGCTGGAGGGGATGCAAGGGAGTCGGGGATTGGTTGCACATCTGGTGGGGCTGTCCTAAGATAAAAGGATTCTGGGAGGAGATTATGAGAAGTTTACAGGAAATAGTCCCAGAAGTCTTATCCCTTATCTTAGCTGAGACCCTGGGATGGGTGTTGAGACCGACGCTGCATATAATCTCGAAGTCTCAGAAAAGAGCCCTGACAATGGCACTAATAGCCGCATGGATGGTAATTGCTCAAAACTGGAAACAAAGATCCCCCCATCGACGATCAGTAGGTTTCACAAACTTTGGAACGTAGTGGCAATGGAGTGGATTACCTACAGGGCCCAAGGGGAAGCGGAAAAGTTCCAGAAGGAGTGGGGAGAAATGTTACATTTTTGCAACAGTGGTGCCCCCAAAACATTTGGGTGTTAGACATGGACTGGCCCACTGGTAAACGTTGGAGAGCAACGGACAAGGGTCTGTATGCTTTCAATAATGCAAAATTTTGGAAGTGGTTCCTAAAGGGAGGGTTTGAGGTGTACAGGGAGTTAAGGGGGTTCTCAAAATGTTTAACAAATGCCAATATAAATATCTTTTAAAATAAAGAACATTCTGTTCACCAACAAGGCAACTGTGTCCTCCATAGAAACTAGACATAGGCCCTCATTACAAGTCCGGTGGTAACCGTGCCGGTAAAACCGGCAAGTTGCCGCCGAACTTGTAAACAGTTACTGACTCCTAGCTTCCCGGTAACACCGGGACATTACAAGTCCCGGTGGACCGAGAGCTAGGTGCCGGTAATATGTTCTTCCCCATTCCCATAGAGTCCCACATGACTTTATGGGAATGGGGACCACGGAAACACTGGCACCAGTAATAACAGTGCCAGTGCTTCCGTTAAAGTCTGTGGGCGGGTGCCAGTCCGCCTGGCAAGTCAGAGCTGCCGGGTGGGAGGGCACCCGCCCACCAGACTTGTACTTTGCTGATCCAGAAACCACAGTGCCGGTAAGCTTACCGGCACTGTGGTTTCCAGACCGGCAAAGTAGTAATGAGAACCATAGTTTTAGAAAAGTAACTGGTCTACTAAATGAGCCAATATTAACATTGTTTTCCTACATCTATTTTTGAAAACTGCTGTTCTAGTGGGTGTGACATCTTGCATGAGGGCAAGCGAGGGTCGCGCATTGTCTCTCCGTGACACAGCAGTCCATGCCAATGTGGTTGTTCTGAGGACACATCACCATCTGTTTTGATGTTTGATTTAATTCTATCAATTGTATTTATTTTTGCATTGTTCTTTCTTAATACCATGTCTCCTGCAGACAGATTCCTTTATTCTTTAGAGGGGAAAAGGGTTGCTACCCAAAGAGGGCCAAGATCATTACAAAAGCAAAACAGTTTATAAGTGAGGAAAAAGTTGAGAATTTACCATTCTGCCTCAGTAGTGTCTTTTGTTCGTTTTTGTAGTTAACTCTTTTTTCAGTGTTTCTATATCCATGATCATAAGTAAAGATTCAACTAAAAGAAGTTTAATTTTCTAGATTCCTATGATCCATAATAGGAATCAGTCAATAATGTTACTGCAGATTCCTGTCTAGATTTAATTGCCATACAAGACATTTGAGTGAGATGAGCTTCTCTGGGGTATCTGGTTTCAAGTAAATGTTTATTATGTTGTTTTCTTGTTTCTTTTTCCTGTTTTTCTGGTCAGCCTACATTCCATTGATCAGGGTTGAGCTTGCCATTGCCAGTGTTTAGGAATGTTCAATTAGATACCATGATGGACAAGGAAACATTACTTAGCCTTAATTCTATTTATCTTCATTAAATTCACAAACAACACACATGCATCCCCAGTGAGTCCAGGAAAGGGATAGAGGAAAGGAAGCAAGATTCTTCCTCAACAGTATGCGAAAACATATTATGGTCAATGTGTCGCATGACGGAATGATAAAACAGGTTGGCTGCATTAGGGTGACTGTGCATGTTTAACAGTTGTGCGTGTCTGTCTGTTTGTTTGTTTTTACTTTGTCCGTGTTTGTTTAATGCTGGTTCCACAGCTGTGACAGAGTTCGAATGTTGTTTTACTGTCCATATTGATTCAAAATAAACAACACTGAAAGAAGATAGAAAATGTTGTATATCAATGTTATTCTGTTACCTCTTTGTCTCAGGTTCGTGCTGTTTAGTGTCTACAATTGTACCCGTATCACTCTCCCACTCCTCACCTGCGGTTTCTGAGTTGGCTTCCGAAGGCTCGTCTGAAGAAGTCTCCACAGGTTTCTCTCTCCAGGCTCTTGGGTTCTTCTTTTTCACCGTCTTGCCCTTTTGTTTGAAGAGATAGGGCCGAGCTCCCCTGGAGGCCACTTTGCCAGTAAGGCTATATGCCCGGCAGCGGGGACTCCGGGGAGCCCACCCCAAATCAGGGAAAAGCCGCAGCAGAAAAACCCTGGGTAGTTTCAGGTGAGTTGGTCTGTTCAAATAAGTATTCGCAATCCTTCTTGGAATACAGCTTAAGTTCAAATAAGTATTCACAATCCTTCTTGGAATACTGCTCAGCGAATGGGTAATTCGCAATCCTTCTTGGAATCCCACTTCTTTAGAGTACTACATTTACCAGAATGCACTTGGGTGCAATGTCTAAGCTTTGGAAAAGATTCCAAGAACTCCGTGAGCAAGGTTAAGTAAAATAAACAGAAGGAGAGGTTACACAGGTCAGAGGAAGCACACAACTCAGGGGGCACGAGTTGAAGTGACAGCTGCTTGGAAAAGCGTGTATTGAAAAGAACTGCAGATAGCAAGTCCACGCTCGCTGAGTAAAAAAGCCCCAGAGCGAACGCAGGTGTCTGCTGACTCCAGCAAAATAACAAACACACGCTGGGAAATTAACAAGAAAGTGCGGGCAGGGAAAGGTCCAAAATAAAGAAGATATATTTCCCACAGGAAGCGTGGTGTCAAAAATGTACGATAAAAGGCAGGCAGACAAACAATGAAAAGGCAAATGGGTAGAAAAACAATGAGTAGCACGAGACAGGAGCACTGTCAACTAGCGCTGGGAAAGAAATCGGTTGCAACGCACCGGTTGCCACACCTGACAATTAATTATAGCCTCTGTTCCAGCGAGGCTAGAACGTAAAGGAGGAGCTCAGTCCTTCTTCCATTGTTTCCATCTCTTCCACAGGCTCCATGGGTGTTTCATGACACTTTGTCACAAAGTGTTCTGTGACACAACACACTAGTGTAGGTAATCCGTGTTTATGCATTACCCATGATGGAGAACTAGAATTACACGTAACTCCTCCTCCTGCCTGCCTACGACATATGTTTAAGACCAACAAAAAGAAATAAGGCATATCATTATTGACAAACAACTATGGTATAATGTGTGAGCCTTTTGGCGCTCACCATGAATAAATGCCACTGTTTGCACATTGCAAGGATGGTGTTTATCTGCACTTTAAAATTATGTCTGGAAAAACATCAACTGGAACAAAACAAAGAAATGTATCCAGATTAGATAACTTCTTGAGCATTGGGATGGCCAATTACATCTAATGAGGAGACATAACACACCTCAGAATGTGATTGCCTTAATCTAAATGTATTTGACCACTTTGACGTTAAACCACTTTTGAATAATGTGGAGTTTAAGATTGATCATCAGTATGACCTTTCCTATTATTAGCACTACCATCAACGGTTCGTGTGCCTTGCGTTAACTGTGAATTTACTAAATACATCTATGTGGAGGAACATTCCAGGGTGGTTGATCCAAGAACTGCCATCCTCCCATGGCACCTCCCATATACGGAATCTTATTCTGGCAGAACATACATTGAAAACCTATTAATGTATAATGATTAATAGAACAAGATGTATGTAGAGAACTATGTCGAAGCTGTCCCAAAAAGTAGTTTTCGGGTTTGTACATTTTAATGCTGTTTACTGCAATATTATAGGAATGAAAAGTTGTGCAGCATAGGTCATGACTATTGGGGCCACTGTGCAGCTTTCCCCAGAAATAGTTCTGTTAGCAACAAATAGCAATCTGTTTTCTGTATAAACTATAGTGAGTCCACTACAGGGAAAATGTTTTAGTGGTTACTCAGATAATTCATCTCCTTTATTCTAGTCCTTCCTGTTTTTTTTACATACGGGCTTGCAACTTTGACAACATTAAGTCCATGTACCAATCTTGCATTTTCATCACAATGTTAACAAGCCAGATGGTACAATTTCTTTTGGAATAGTGGAGTACGTACCTTTGAATCTGGTGATATGTTGTGTTCTTTGTGCTGGACAGTCTAATTTCAACTGAAAACATGTCCATTTCTATTTGCATGAAATATTGCAATTTTTTGTATTCAATTTGAATTTGCTTTTAATATTTGTCTGAAATTAGCAAAATTAACAGATGAAAGATTGTGTGCGGTGGAAAAAAGCATATTTATTTATTCACATTTGTTAAGCGCACAGCAGCCCTTGGGCATAGAGGCGTGTTACAGTTTACGTAGCAGTCAGTTACACAAGGAAGATAAGTGCCCTTCAGGTTCTGTGCTACTGTACCAATCCGTTGATACTATTTTTTATCTTTACTGATTGTGCTTTCAGGATATGCATGTGTTTGGATACTACAAAAATATCATCAATTTTAAAGGAAAGGGAGATCCACGATCCTTACTGAAATGTGTTAACCCTAGAGAGGTAAGGATTATGTTTATTACAACTAGGCAACGTTAAATATTACATGTTCATTTAGCATGTCAATCCTTTCTAAATAGTGTTTTATCATACTGTCACAAAGTTTGTATGTCATGCTACAGTCAGGCTTTTAAATCAAGCACCAGAATATCTGGTTGCTTCTAAAGAAATGCTTCTTTACTCACATATAACAGTTTACAGTTTTATTTCATTTTCCTTTTAACTTTTTATTTGGCAACATTACAGTAAAAAGGTTTTGATCACCCCCTTTGATCACCCCCACAAAGCCATAAAAGGCCTGTGGTAATCTACACAAATGTCCTCCATCTAAATGATAAAAGCAAAGCAGAAATCATCTTTTTACACCTAATTCCCAAACAAAGATAAGCATGTGGTGGTAAAACAAGAAAAAAGTTGGGAAGAAGTGAGGAAAGAAAATGAGAAAAAGTGACAACAGAGAGGCGTGAGAAGGTGGAAGTATTGGGTTAAAAGGAAGCACTTGGAGGGAGCAGGTTGACTAATCAAGGGAGGTGGATGTTCAGAGAGAGACCATGTAAGTTTGACTATGTTGAAAAGCATCAAGGTGGGCCTGTTTCCTCCAAGAACCCCATCACCTCTCTGACTGTTGCCGGTTACTTCCAAGCAGTTTCAGGTTGGATAAACACATTGTAATGAGTCATACCCCTATGACTTATCATCTCTTATGCTGTCCGAAGAGAACCGATCAAATGTACCTGAATGTATTTTTTATGTTAATATATGAAGGGCCCCATCTCTGACTGTTGCCAGTTACTTCCAAGCAGTTTTAAGTTGGATAAACACATTGTAATGAGTCATACCTCTATTACTTATCATCTCCTATGCTGTCCGAAGAGAACCGATCAAATGTACCTAAATGTATTTTTTATGTTATGTTAATATATTCATCATCATTTGGTGACCTAATATAAGACCAACCTGGAGGCATGGCAGCCAGTCTGGCTGAACTCTGGGAGTGGGTGAATGGGGCCTCGTGAACTGCTGCCTTACCGCAATGCGAACCTGACAGATCGTTCAAGGGCAGCAGACCAGTGGCTGACGCTGGTTACCCGAAGTGGGCCCAAAGGTGGAAGAGAGTCAGCACACCAGCGCCTGCCTGTGAATTTGGGGTGGCCAAAGGCCCTCGCTGGTGCATCAGCTCATGATGGTACTGCATGAGGGAGGATAGCACAGGTAACGGCTCACTGTGAGGTGAAGGTGACTGTCTCAACTTGATACTCCCTGCTGACATAGCGTACCCACTGTCCAGCATTGCTTATTTCTGCCCGCGATTCATAGGTAGCCCACCCCATTGAGACTATAACCATGTCCAAGCCTCATCTTCACTTTAAGCAGTCCCAATTCTCTCCTTTACTCCAACCTCCACTCCCTTGTCCCAGGTTTGAGAGCAACACAGCATGCCCAGATAATTTACTCTCCACCTTAAGAGCACCTTATATTAAATCCAAACTGAGCATTGTAAACCAAGCATTTGCTGATTCACTTACTGAGACAAGTGGACCTCCTGTGAACAATCCTACAGATCCCTCACTAAAACCCTGCCTAAAGCCGTCTTCCAGGTGGCCAGGGAAAGGCAGACGCTTCCTGATCCTGCCGTTGGGGCTGGTGTACTGCGGGAGGACCACCTGGGAGTAGACCGGGTCGTGAGGAGATCCTGTGGGATGAGGGGCAGTATTTGTCCTCTCAAAGGAAGTATCTTACTGGGTTGCCAATGTTCCTAGCCCACATATAAGATATGTGACCCAGGGTACAAGTTATGTTAACTCTGAGCGAACCTTATTAAAAGAAAGATCTTTCAAAATGTCTCAGAATAAACAATCTCCTTACTCCCAAAGGTATAATGTAAAAGGATCTAATGAAAATGTCTTAAACCCAATGTCTTCCTCTGTAATGACCAATTCTCACAATCCATCTTTTAATGAGTTTAAAGGAAGTAAATCTACCCTTAAAATGAACTCCATTGTTAAAATAACTAACTTTACAAAAAGGGACTACAAGTCCGATAATCCCTGAAGTACTGAGATGAGGAAGAGGGCTGAAGAGGCATGCCGTCTCTGTAGTCAGGCAATTAAGCCTAATGGCCCACACGGGAAGGAACATGGGAGGCATAGCCAGCACCTCAGGTGCAAGCAATAGGAAGGAGCTGGAACTGTCACTGGCAATGCGAGATTTAGCAGCAGTAGTAGAAGGAAGAAGGCATAAGGCTGGCAAATCGAGCAGAAGGGGGAGAACAAGAAGAGGGTCATGTTTCCCCTAATTCTAAAGTTCAGAGGCTCATGCAGGAGAGCTGTCTTTCTCCATGTGAGCCTAATTGCTGCGGTTGCCAAGCTGCGATGTGCAAGAGACCGAGACAAGAAGCAGTTATCAAGCCGTGGGACGCAGGAGTGAGAGGAGCTCCCAAAACGTGTGGCTGGACCAGAGACACTTTTTAAGGAAAAGTGTGTGGGTATGCAGCATCCCAGAAGCAGTAGAAGTTGTGGCAGAAGTCGGGAAGACCGTACGACCCGCAGAGCAAGTGTCTAAGAAGCCGGTGAGTGAAGCATGGCACTCTAACAAATTGCCTGAGCATGGCCGACAACAGTATGCAGCTCCCTGTTTACTTGCGTAAGACTTTAACCGAGTAGAAGCTGTTTGTTTCACTTTATGAGCAATGGAAAGGTAGCACTTGCGTATAATGTGAACGGTTTGTTACTTGCGTAAGAAGCTAACGTTACTAAAATCCATTGTTCCATTATTCAAAGTCTGTTATTGCTTCAAGGAATGGTTGTGTATGTAAGGAAGGCATGGTATCAAACAGTAAGACACACACAAGTGATCACATTTCAAGGGTGTTTATTGAAGTTCAACTGGGTTTGAGAAATGCCCATCTCATCCTAAATCTAAAGATGGGAGCAAGCTACAAACCTTCAATTAATAATAACGCAGTCCTAGTGGTGTTGTGTCAAAATAAAATGGCCTATATTAATAAACCTATTGCCAATCCTTACTTCTAAATACAAATAGTGTGGGAAACAAAGTGTTCAAGAAATGATATTTCAGGATATTCAAGCCATTGTCTTCCCTTCCCCACGTTTTCAGCACGTGACAAGGCGGTACACTCAAGCATAGCACAGTCTCTAGCTTCTCTAGCATGAGGATGCAGTTCAAATCACAGTATCAGGGCCTTCTGTACCAACGTGTCTTTGCCATTCAAAGTCTCTTACTTCAGAGGGCCTGATACAACAAACAAACATTGAAACGTTCCTTTCTCCTCAGGATTCTCATGTACAACTTCTTGGGTGATTTTTTTCGAATCACCCCAGGTACCCACTTTAACACAAAATCTTCAATTGCACTCCTTCTGTTGGGCTTGGACCAGAGTCATGAATTTTTCCAAACGTTCTCTATTTCATCAAAACCGAAGACTTTCGACTGTGTGCTGGATTTTGCTGGACCCGTCGCAGGCCCACTTCGATTCACATTTATTTGTTCACTTTTAAATTATCTTCCTCTGCCGGGCTCGGATCAAATGTATCTACTTTCATTACTCCTCAGCTGGATACCTTACAGAGATCTTTGATTTAGCACCCACGAGGTGCCGGACCACTCTGTCAAAGGTATTGTAGCTTGTATTAAAGTTCAGTCACTCCTCAGCAGTTTAAAGTAATTTGCGTTTGTTTGTTTGTTTATTTGTAGTGCGCACCAGACCCAAAGGTATCAGGGTGCAGGAGATACATGATAATTTACGGCTTAGGTTACACAGTAATATACAAAGTACAAATGAAGGTATGCAGAGCAGAAAATACAAATAATGGAGGGGGCATAAATACTACGGTAAGACACTGTACAGCACAGAGTAATTTTACATAACGTAAGTGTACAGGGTACATTTGAAACAAAAACATATATCCATATAGTGTTAAGGGGCTATTTACACAGGGGGTATATTAGGGCATGGGGGTATATTAGATGTCATTCTCTTTGAGCCATTTGATAAGATTCAGTCTGAAATTCAGGTATGTTTGGTCAGCTCTCAGGGATGGAGGTAGGGAGTTCCAGAGCTGTGGAGCTTTAACTGGGAAGATGCAACCCCCGACTTTGACAAGTTTAAATCTTGGTACAATCAGACAATTTGTATTGGCTGTTCTAGTGGGCCTGCTGGATACTTTCCTCGAGAATCTCTCCGTAAGATAGTGAGGTGCAGTGTTGTTTAAACATTTGTAAGTAAGTAAAGCGGTTTTCAATCAGATTTTGTCGCTAGTAGATAGCCAATTGATCTGCTTCCTTATTTCTGAAATATGACCTTTCCCTGCTATACACAGGGCAGCTCTAAGGGCCTTATTCTGGAGTGTCTGTATTCTCTTGACAATGTACTTGTTGGCACCAATATAAAGGGAATTAAAGTAGTCCAATTTGGACAAGATTAGAGCTCTGGCCAGGATAATGCAACTATTCTTGGATAAGAATGGTTTTCCAGGCCTAATTAATTTGCATGTATACGCAGAGGCGGAGGCCATGGAGTTGACTTGTTTATTGAAAGTTAGAGTGGAATCAAGGTAAAAACCTAACGTTTTAACCTCTTTAGCGATGTTGATGGGGTTGCCGTCGATGTTGAAGGAGGTATATTTGGGATCGAGCTTATTGAGGTTAGCTGTGGTACTTAGGATAATAAGCTCGGTTTTGTCATCATTCAGGCATAGACCGTGGGTTGCCATCCATGCCTGGATGATGAGGTAGACTCTGTTTACCAAGGCCAAATCCATTTCATAATCACCAGTAAGCGGTAAGGGAATCTGGGTATCATCTGCGTAGTTCTTATCGTTGATACCAAGATGATACAGATCATCAAAAAGGGGCTTGGTAAATATATTGTATAAGGTAGGTGATACACACGAACCCTGCGGCACTCCACAGCTGATAGGGATGGGGTATGCTGCTGCTGTGGGTGAGCAGACTCTCATGGACCTGTTGCTCAAGAAGGATTGTATCCAAGCTATGGCCTCCTGGGAGATGTGCGCTGCTGAGTCTAGATGGTTACATAAGACCTTATGGTCCACCAAGTCAAACACAGCTGATAAGTCAAGAAGGAGAAGTAAGGCTGACTTCCCTTTATCCATCAGCTCATGGATAAGGGCCTTAAGACCAATTAGCGCAGTTTCCGTGACCTGTTTTGATGCCTAAATCCTGATTGGCGGACTCCTAGTAGCTGGTTGTGCTCTAGAAATCTCTGTATTTGGAGATAAGCCACCTTATCTAAGATTTTGAGTAGAAAAGGCACTGTTGTGATGGGTGTATAATTAGTCGGTATGGATGGATCAAGTGTCTATTTTTTAAGGAGGGGCAGTACCCAGGACTCTTTTAGGTAATTTGGGATGGTGCCCGATGAGAATGAGGCATTGATTAATTTGGCTATGAAGGGGGCTAGGTCTCTCACTGCGTCCTTCATAATTTGTGCTGGGCATTTGTCGCCCTGGCAGTTTGAAGGCTCGAGGGAAAGGATGACCTTTGCAACCTCAATGGGTGAACATGTCATCCGTAGAGCCCAAAAAAGAGCAAAAAATATTAGTAGAGAATCAGGTCTTACTCCCACACCAGGTGAAACTTGAAAAGATAAGATCACCTGTGTACCTACCTAGACTCCTCTAAGCAATTCAATCAAGAAAACCATCCTTCGCCACTGGAATGTTCTACATACAGAATCTTTCAAACCAGCCAAACCCCGTTTTGAGTTTAAACGCATCAGGAACCTGCAAGATCGCCTGGTAAACACTTACATCGAACCAAGCCCACCACCCAATCTGCACCTGACATTGTGGAACCTACCTCCAGTTATAGGCCACCATAAATGCGGATCCTGCTCCGTATGCTGCCTGACCAAAGACATGAAATCCATTGACTTGAACGGCAAAACATGGACTTTCACCACCTTTACAAACTGAAAAAGCAAATGGACAGTCTATGCAACTCAATCCCGTGCAAACTACTATACATAGGTAAAAGCAAACGAGAAGTAAGACAGCGAATCTGCGAACACAGATCATGCATTAAAAATGCTATACCGGATAAACCAATGGTGGCACATTGTCAAGAAAAAAACCATAGTCACAATGACATCTTTTGGTACATTCTTCAGAGAACTAAAAATCCATTCAGAGGAGGAAACAGAGACTTAACTCTTTGCAAATTAGAATAACAGTGGATCTTTCGTTTAAATTCAGTTAAACAAGTTTTAAATGTTTCTATCGAGTGGAATCTCTTTTTCAGATAACCTCTAAAAGCATTAAGGCCCTAAAAGATCACTACAGACATTGGAAAAGCCACTGTGAAAAAACCTTACGTGATAACTAGATTTTGCAAAAACACACACTCATTGCAGTGAATACATATTCTGATTCACACTGTATTTTCTGAATGTTGGCTAGTGTGTATTTACTTGCCCACCTTATATTATCCTGCTAACTGAGCTGTCTTTCCAAAGTGTCAAATAATCATCGCCTGTTGCCTTGTTTGAATTTGTTCTGTTCAGTTTTATTTTGTTCTCCTAGTTTGTTCAATGAGTTATTATTGAAATGTTGGCTACAAATATTAAATGAAGTTGAGGAGAAAAAAAAGCTCCACTTGTGCAAAAAGGAATGAAACTAATGAAGATCAGGCAGATAAGCCAGATAGTGAATGGCAGTCAGGAAATGTAGATCTCAAAGAAGAATCAAGACGGACACCATAGGCCTTGCACATTGCTGAAAACTAGCTGAGACAGAGTAGGCTCAGAGCACAGAGAGAGTAGGGATTCATAGATCTCAGAGGGGTAAAACGAAGGAATACTGAGAAGCCAGAGGATTTGAAAGTGTGACCCACAGGTGCATAAGAATTGTTCAGAAACAGACAAAGTACAAAAATGCTGCATTATGGTAATTAAGTCCAAGCAATCCTGAATAAGAAAGAGATCGGCTGTAAGAATATCACACTGCATACTGAGTATTGGAGACAAGGTTCCAGTATATTCTCTGATGGCGAGAATGATTGGATACAAGAATGCAGTGCTGTCTACTGGGAAATGGAGTCAAATTCCCAAGTAATTCATTAAGTAGAAAAAAACATGGAAACCACAAGTGTGTATTCTGGTGAATGATGTCAAATTCCCAGGATGTTTTATGAGTCCCGAGGACAATCATTTGGGCAAGAAAGCATACCAAAAAAAAAATATCGCTTCATGATAAATCAGATCCCAACCAAAGCGGAAAAAGAATATATTTTTTTTTTCGAACAACTTTTATTTAAGTAAACATGTGAATACAGAAACAAATTTAACTTCAAATACAGTGCAATATGAGCATTTTCGAGGGACAGTCCCTGGGTACATGAGCACACTGGATCACTAAACAGTACAGGCAAGAAGATAGCACCTTTTGACTGACTGGCTGCCCCCCTGGGGCTCTTGAGTTCTTCCATTCCCTACCCCTTTCCGGGGTGTGCCTGATCACAGAGGGGGGAATTGTTGCAACAATGGGGGTTTTACCACCAAAGCGGGATATTTCTCAGCAAAGTCAATAAATGGGGCCCACACTGAAACATACCTTGCGTATCACCCCTCACATGTAGCCATGATTTTGTCTGCAACCAATATGTCCCAGACCCTAACCCTCCACATCTGAGTTACCGGACCCTCGGTTGCCTTCCAGGTCTGGGCAATAACCAGCTTCGCTGCCAGTAGGAGTTGACCAACTAAGGTAGCCAATGGACCAGAAAGAGGGAACGCCCTGTCCCCTGTGTCCGCCAAGATCACCACTCATGGATCCATTGGAAGGACCATCCCTATGATCTCCTTTATCTTAACCAGCACCTTGGGGCACACCCATAGCATGTGGAACAGAGAGCCCACTGCTTCACAGCCCTGCCAATAAGCAGCAGGGTCATTTCTATCCATGTGATGTAGCCTCTCGGGGTGAGGTACCATCTATAGCAGAATTTATAAGCATATTCCCTGCCTGTAACGCTACGGGAGGACTTGAGCATCCGCCCCCAAATTCTCAACCACCCTCTTCTTCGATGGGGCCCCCCAGGTCTTCTTCCCATTTCGACATGTATGACAGGTGCGTGACTGGGACTCTCGTAGCTAGGAGCTTATAAAGCCTTGAGAGCCTACCCCCCTGCAGGGCCCTCCTGGAATGTCAGGGTCAAGGTCAGAAAGGGCCCCTGTGGCCCCCTCTCTCATGTGCAGGTGGGAAGCCCAATGCCTCAGCTGCATGCATCTGTATCGTTCAGATTCCTGTATATTTTTTATTTAATTGTATTTGGTTTACAGTCTACATACATTAGATTTAAAAAAAAACCTTTACAATTTGATGTTCAACCTTCTGAAATAAAATGTTTCAAGTCATTTCCTTTGGTCTTGCTAGTTTCTGATACTAAGTTGAGAAAGAAGAGACAGAAACAGAAAAAAAAGTCAAATGGATTAAAAACCTGAAAAGGAAGATAAGGAAGATGAGGAGAGGGACAAAAAAATAGTAGAGATAAAGCTTTCCTGGAGTCCAAACCTTCCTCCTTTCTCTTTCACAGTTCATTAGGGGCAAATGTTTGTTTTATGGTTTGTGAAGATCTCCATATTGAGACAGCTCTTCCACTCATTTCTATTTGAATGTCCCTCTCCTCCTCCAAGTAATACATATATCAAAATGTAATTAATTTGTTATTACACCAACCAGTTTTCTGGCTGATCATTAAGTTTCAGGCAATGCTGGTCTTTGTTTGATTCTTCAGTCCTTCTTTTTGGTTGAGATGTTGCGGTCCATCAGGTGTATTGATTGGAGAAATCTTACCACTGCTGCTGTGAGCTGCGTTTCATGTCCTGCTGTTATTCTTTGCCAAGTGTTCTCTGATAATAGCCAATCAGTTCTTTCTACGAATCTTCCTAGTATTCTTACTCTTTGATCCCATGTTCTTTTGCATTCAAGCAGTAGATGTCTCAGGGACTGGTTCCTTTGGATCGCACATCTCTCACAATATTGCACTGGCCGTTCGGATTGATTTCGCACTTCCAATATTTCCCCTGTGAGTAATAGGTTTAGTCTCGCTCTGAGAAAATTGTTCCTGATCTTTTCGTCCGGGAATTTTTCTTGGTACCTAGGGAGGGTTCCCGTTTTCTTATCGACGACCAGAAAGGTGTTCTTTGGGATTGATGATCTTATTTTCCCGATTGTCTCTATCCAATCTAATGTTTCCAGCTCTTTTTTTACCTTCAGAGGATTTTTCTCCAGTGTTTCCAGGCTTTGGCCCCCTCTGGATAGAGCTTTTTTTGTTTTCTGTTCTAGTCCCTGCAGGATCCCTGATTTCAGTTGATTATGATTTTTTTGATCTCCTCATACAGGGAGCCCTTTTCTGGATATGCGATTTCCCTGTAGAGGGATAACAGCTTCCATTCTGCTAGACAGTTCAGGGATTTTAATCCCAATTTAAATCTCAAATGTCCTCCTGGTGTACTCCATAGCAGATTTAGAGCTTTCTTCCAAATTCTGCCCTCCACTTTGGCCCAGTTCAAGCCCCACAATTGCGTTTGGCTTCTAGGCCATATAATAGAATTGGCACTATCTTAACCAGATAATATTTTATCATTGGGTCCACTGAGAATTTGCAGTATTTCCCTCTAATTTTGATTAAATGGGGAATTAGGGAGAGTGTTTTGGAGAGTAGGTCTCTTTCTGCTTTGTGGTTAGCCGGGCTTGCATAGATCTTATAGCCTAGGTACGTGAGATCTAATACTTGTGGGATTTTCTGCCCATCTAGGACCCATTGCTTAAAGTTGGTCTTTTTCCTTGGGTGTTTTAAATACCAGTATCCTGGACTTCTTGGTGTTTATAATCAACCAATTTGCATACTTGCTCAAGCTGTTTAGCAGTCGCTGTAATCCGATAGCAGTTCTGTCAAGCAGGACGATGTCATCCGTGTAGGCCAACCAGAATAGTTTTTCACCACCAATTCCTGGGCTGGCCAACGCAGCCCGGTTCAAGTGGTCCCCAGCATCGGCTAGGAATAGGTTGAAGAATGTAGGTGCCCCCAAGCAACCCTGTTTTACCCCTCTTTCTACTGAGAGTGAATCTGATAGATGGCCCTTGTTGTCCAAGCATACCCTTATACTGGTTCCCCTGTTGAGTTCCATTAACATTGACAGGAGTATCTCTGGGATCCCCTTTTTTCTCAGTTTGTGCCAAAGCCTTGGTCTATCAATTTGATCGAAAGCTTTGGACAAATCTATCCAGGCTCCGAAAAATGGTATTCCTCCCTTGACCATTGATTTTTCGCTCAGTAGGTTTAGCATAATTCCATTCAAGGCCGTTGATAGGCCTTTTCTAAACCCTCTTTGGCATCGGGACAATACCTCCTCCTTTTCTACCCATAACGAGGGTTCATTTAACAAAAGCCTCATGAATATTTTGCTCTCGATATCCAGGAGGGCAATAGGATGGTAGCTTGAGGGATTTAGTCTATCCCCCTCCTTGAAGAATGGTACTATCACTGCTGTCTTCCATTTCAATAGTTTTGCCCACAGTGGTGGTTTTTTTCTAAGTACCTGGTAGGTGAGGCCGTTGGGACCTGCGGCTCTTGATGTTGAGGCCTTGGATATTACCTCCATGATTTCATTCTCTTCTACTCGCAGTTTCCACCCCTTGTGTAATGGCTCGCATTCTGGTTCTTTTAGTTTTTTTCCCAAAGCTGTTCATCAGATGCTCTGTCCATCTTTTTTCAGACACCAGGTTGCCTAGCGTGCTATTAGATTAGGAGTCTAGCTCTTGCATCGCCGACCCGAAGCTTCTTGAGGTTGAGTCTGAGGCTAGTTTTAACATACGCTCCCCGTCTCTTTGGTGAAGGAGGGCTTTATGGTTCTTTATACAGGCCTTATAATTTCATCTGATTGTTTTTATTTGATGAGTGTAGGATTCTTGATCGATTTTTTTGGGTCTTTATTCTTCTAATACTTTTTCTTAGGTTTCTCTTTCTTTCTCTAACTTCTTCATCGAAGCTATGAAGGTAAGTCTTCTATTATTTTATTCGTTGGAGGTTTTGGGGGGCTAGTGACCATATTGTATTCGTAAACTTTCTTGGTTGGGATAGCTCTTGTGTTATCTGTTCTGAGATGTTTTGTGATCTTTTGTTTAGATCTTTCCCTTCTTGGTTATATTTCATCAGCCTTATTTTCCCTTTTGTCACTTCTAGCTCCCGTTTATAGCAGAGCTTGGACAGTTCAGGTCCGTCTATAAAGGATAGTTCTAATCTCGAATGGTTGCTGCCTCCTTCTTGTTTTATTTCTAGTTTCGATTTGTGGGAGAATAATCCCTCGCTGACATCGATATAGTCTAGCACTGAGGCAGATTTGCCTCTGTGCCATGTCATGCAGGGTTCTTCCACCTCTTGATTGATGTTGTTGAGCATTTTCAGGTTGCAAGTTTTTGTAAAATCAAGCCAAGCCTTCCCTTTATTAAATGGTGTACACTTCTCATCCCCCGTAGGCCCTCTTTTGTAATGTATACATTCTGCGTTGAAGTCTCCTGCCAGCAGAATATCTGCTCCTTGCCACTCTGTCTTGATCTTGCCCAGCAGTTCTGATAGTTTTCCCAGAAAAATCGGAATTGTAGCGGATGCTGGATTCCATTCGATATTTATCACAATAAAAGCAGTCTCTTTTGCTTCATTGGTGAACTGAATTTTGCATGCCAGGATTCCAATTTCATCTTTCCAAATTTGGATGGCTGTTTACTGCAATAATTCCTAATCTAAATGATTAATCCTCCCGCCGGCCTTCCTTTTGCTTTTTGACTGGCTGGTGAACAGAATGTTGTGAATCCTTCTATCTCTATTGGGTTAACCAGCCAGGTTTCTTGAAATGTCAAGATGTCCATCTTCCCAAATAGATAGTCTTTTGTTTCTTTCGCCCTGAATGTGCTGGAGCCTCTTGTGTTCCAGCTAACTATATTCAGTCCCTTCCGACTAAAGATTCTGAGAGCCCAAGCCCATGTTTCACAAAACTTGTGTCAGTATGCCCGTGTTAGGGAGAATTCTGTGTAAAGGCTAATTTCCCAAACCTAGTGAGTCCCCCAGCAGCTTTGCTGGATTTTTTGGGGTTTACTTTTTTCTCCTGCTAAGAGTGAGACTCTTTTACTCCCACTCTTAGACATGATTTGAGGTGTTCCTTTGTCTTTCCATGTGTTTTATGGGCTATGGGGTCTTTTACTCCATAGGGTCTCATGTGTTTTTGATGTGGGTTACACAGCACCCTCCGTGCCGTAACCCAGGGGGTGTCGTAGCGACCCCCCAACAAAGACACCATACCCTGGGACTGACTACTGTCTCCCATGGCATGTAAAGTCACCATTGGCTTTGCTAGTCCCAAATTATAAACAGAAACCAGTACAAACCATCATATTTTGGACGTACTGGTCGGGGCAATTCGATTGCCCCGGGGTCTGTTGTTCGAGGGGGCACGTCTCCGTCCCCCCTGATCGAGTTTTGGCTGGTGGCAGTGGATACTACTTTTTATATTTGACCGCGAATATATCTCTATGGGATTTTCCCATTGTTCGAGGCTACCAACTTCAATTATTTAATTCCTATAGCCTCGAACATACCGCCGGTTTATTTATTTAATATTAATTCACCGGTTGGTATTTTTTGCCAGAACTCGATTCTAGAATGGCGTTTGTGTTCTCTTCTGTTACTCCATCCCAAGTCGAGCCCTTTGTTCCACTTTTTGGCGGGCTTCTCCACAGAAGCCTCCAAAAGTGGTGCCACTCTGTCTGGGTACCACAGGGGGTGTGGGAGGGGGTTTAGGCACCCTGGACTGAGTTGCCTTGGCAACTCAAGTCGCACTCACCACTTAGCATGTTTGATTGACAGCTAGGCTGAATGAATGGGGGTTTGCTGCATAAAAGCAGGGCTTTGGGGACTGGAACTTCAGAAGTCGCCACAGGACCTAAGAATCCGAGGAGGGAGAAGCTGAACCGATCTGCAATGACGACACCACTGGTGGAGCCCTGCATAACCGTCTCACCACTTTTTCCGACAACAGAGGAGATCTCCAGTCCGGAGAGTCTTCTTCTTTTGACTGGTGGGGATAACCAGTTTTGCCTTCTTTTCACCTTCCTGGAGCATCTCGTGGCCGCCTTGCCCGTGCCAAGCACCCCGGCAACCGGAATACCACGGTTTACCACTACCGCGAAGAGAAGGGTAGTACCTTTTAACCGCAGAACTCTACGGCTGGTTTCTTCCCTGGCAGTGCAACGACCTTCATCTTTCCTCCACGGCGAGACCTCCTCTTCCTCTGGACGAAACACCGACTTGTACCCGCTTTCAGGAACAACTGCCCCCGCTGGAGCTTCCTTCACACTTAAGGTACTGTGCCCCGCCTGGCTTCCCTTTCGACAGATCTTTCGGGGTGACAGTAAAGCCTCGACTTTCTAACCTGGGCTGGCCTGGGACAACCTAGCTAACTTTTCCTGACTTTAATTTCACTCTGTGTGCGAACTATCTACAAGACTCTTTGGGCATAACCCCACTGTGTGAACCTGGACCCCTTCTGCTTGCTCTCCTCAAGAGTGGGCCTTGCAATTGACTTCCTTGCTCTCCAGCAGAACTCTGCCTATCCTGCCTTACTGTGGTTCTTTTAAAAGTATTGAAATTTGAGTGCTTCCATAACTCTGCCTTTTTGCCTCCCTTTTTAATAACTTATTAGAGTGCCATCTTATGTTAAGCGCTCACCTCTGTCTGAAAATAAATGGTGTTTATCATTAAGACTTGTCTAATATGTGTTTAGGGTTGTATATATATAATAGCGACTGTGTGCTGAATTTACTTACCTCTTTGCTGCTAGTGTAATTTACAAGTGTGTCTTTAAATAAATAATTATATACTTTTACACCAAAGCTCTGGTCAGTGTTTGCTTGTGCTACTGCATCTCTGTACCTATTGTGTATCCTCTACATACTGCCTAACTCTTCTTGAGGGAAGTCTAACTGCTCAGCCACAGCTACCAAGTGAATCTGTGTGGTGCAGACTGCTACCAAGTGGGTTTACTGCCAAACACCTGTAGTCTTAAATCTTCTGCAGTGGTCCCCAAGGGAACTGCACAGGTTTCTGCCTAACAGTCCGGTACAGCTGCCAATGTTTTTTCCTGCAATGATGTTTCCTGAGTGGCTGTTCTTTTCACTTCTGCTCCTAAACCCCAGGGGCCCCTTCCATCCCTTTTGGTTTTTCTCGTTGTTCCACTCCTGCTAGTTTGGTTGGGCTTGAGGGGGGCCAGGAGGAGAGATATACACTGTTAAGCCTTTTTGTTCAAGTTCTTTACTTGCTTTTAGGATTGCGGTTTGTGCTTTTTTTTTTTAGGTCAAACCAATTTCCACCATAAACGAGTTTTCCCGATCCGGATATTTCACTTATTCCATGCCTTCTGTGGAAAATAGGTAGAGGCATCTGCTTTTTTTTTTTAATATGGACTGTATCGCCATTCTGCTGAGGGATTTAGATTTTGGTGTTTTTGCGGACATCTTCATCCATAGTTTTGGGATTTCAAAGCCGGTGGAGGTTGCCTCATGGCTTGCTGGATCATTGTTCTGTCTCCCCAGTTCTGCACCAGTTTTTAGATCCTTATGACCCGTTTTTTATGGACTGACCTCTTTTATTTCCAATTCAGGGATGGTCTGGAATTTTCCATTACCTAGGTTCATAAGCACCTGGGTTGGGGGCTTGTGCTGTCCCATAGATTGCTGCGTCCACACACTTTTCTTCATCTTTTCAAATATTGGGGCAATTTTTAGTTTCCCCAATTTTTGAGGATTTATGCTCTTTTTGTTGAAGATCGGGGCCAGTTTCAGATGTTTACTGCTATTGGTTTCCTGTGCTTCGCCGGCCTTGGTTGATACTTCAGTTTGCAGGCCAATACTCACGCCCACTATTTTTGCTATGTTCGGTCGGTCTTCTTGGTTTGCCTTTTTCGCAACCTTCTGATTTCGGTTTAGAGTCTCTGGGCTTCCTTCTGTTGGTTCTTGCCCGTCTTCTACCTCTTTGTCTTTGATGTTACTTTCATTCTACTTTTTTCCTTTTTCTGAGGCCCTTTGTTTGTTTTCTTCACTTACAGTTCCTGTTTTCTGTTTTTTTTATTTCTTAGTTTTTTTTCCTGTTTCTTGGTTAGGTGAGGGATAGCTTCTTGCTCATCTTTTCTCCCTTTTCGTCTTTTCTTTGTCTTTCTTCTTCTTCTATAATTTTGATCGCTTGCTTCTGTCCAGCTTGCGTTTAAGCCATTTATGGTGTCTCTAGTTTCTTCCTCTATTATGCTGTTATCCTCTTTTTCCAAGGCCTCTTCCACTATTTGAGCTGTCTTCAGAAGTTCTTCTATGGTGGATTCTGATAGGGGTTTGTCTTCAGGCTCTTTTGATTTATGATCTCCATCCTGACACTCCACATCTTTTGTTGGCGGTTTTCCCCTCCAGTTTCGTAACATCTTCTGAATCTGTTCCCTTCCGGTATCCTCTACTTTCCCGTTCTCAATCAGGAGGGTTTGAAGGAGAGCTGCTTCTTTTCTGTTTATAGATTCTTTTTTAACTTCGTCTATTGATGGAATTACTGTGGTGTTAATCACATTACTAAGGCCGACCACAGAGGCTTTGCATTTCGCCACTTCAATTTGTTAATTCCAGAACTATTCCTGCTTGGGACTGGACCTCTCCCTTTAATAACTCGAAAACTGACACGAGTGAGTTCAAGACATAGTTGAGAGCACTTAATGTTGCTTTGCTCGGGGTTGGATTGTGTTCTTTTTTTCCATTCTTCCCTTCCTCTTGGTTTAGAAGAGGATTTCTGTGTCTCTTTCTCTGTCTGCAGTCATTTCTCACTCTCAGTTCTTTTTCTGTTGCTGCACCATTTACCCGGGGTCTGTCTGGGATTGGTAGGTTGGGTGTTTGGGGTCTCTCTGTTTGGCACAAAAAATCCCAGTCCATACCCTTTCTGTTCTTGATTCCATTCCCTTTCTGTTCTTGATTCCATTCCCCTGGTTCCGGTCTGTTTTTTTATGTACCCAGATGCATTCTGGTAGTTGCTCTCCTGAAAAGACGAAAAACTCTGAACAAGTACCAGAAGGCATCATGTGACAGAGAGGGATAACTACATTAACATTTAATGCCCTTGAGGTTATTTCATGGACTGGAGCCCCCAGATTCCCGCTTCCGGTCTCTTGGACATGGCTGGCTCTGTCATCCACCTGGGTAGGCCACATGCCCCTGGACTGGAGGGTTGCATTCCCCCCACCCCGAAAGGGATGAGTACCAGACCCTGTCACATACCTCTGTTTGAGAGATAAAATGCAAGCAGAACAGCAGTGGCTCATGCCGCTCCTCTTCCACCTAAATAAACAAAAAACATGGCATGATCAGAAATTAGCCTGTTTTGGAAATAACATCTGATTGCACCTGTCCAAGACAGGTGCAGACACATGTGTTTGTTTTCTGCGTATATTAAAGTGCATCCCATTTTAAATACGTTTTTATTAAGCATTTATAATGAATGAAAACCCAATTTTTTAATATGGGATTCTCTTAAAATGCACAAAAACACCCTCTGATTTGTGCAAATGCACAAAGATGGCCAAAGAAGTCATTTGAATGTGTACATCTATGATGCGCTAATTCAAATGCTCTTTTAGAAGAGGGTGTATCTTTTTTTTTGGTGCATGCGGTATCGCATCTCATTGATTGCACCAAACATGTTTTAAGAATTTGCCCCAAAGTGCATATGTTTTAAAACGTTTACTTCAACTGTCTAATTTTAGCACTCTTTTCTAATGTGTCACCATACACCTGTCTCCAACTCTCTTAATTTTCACAATATGAACGTCCTATACAGTCACAGCTAATTTCATTTTTTTTTTTTTAACAAGTAAGGACCCACATTTCCTGGTGGTTTTTTTGTTTTAAATGGGACAATTTTCATGGCTCTGTATACATTGGATGACTCTTTCATCAGATTCAAATGGCATAGACCGATCAGGGATTCACAGCATGCTTGCAGTCAATGGAACGGGACACAGGATCAACAGGGCTTTCTGTGTCTTTCATGCCATGCAGGCAGAAAATATGATGTGATTTTGTGCATTGCAGATATCAGAAGCGTAGGTAGCTTTAACACAGTCAGACATGGCACCATATATCAACATGCCCTTGACCAAAACATTGTGTATGGGCAGCGTAGTTTCCATCATGGTCAACACTGTGGAATGAGTGTGGTGGTGCCTTTACTTTCTCCTTAGGGTTTCGGCAATGGAGAAAATAGTACATTCCCCATAGGACAATTGCTGAGACCAAGGGTCTTATATCCAGGAAAAGGGTACATCTCGGTCCTACATGCAGGACTTCCGCCAGACTATGTTGAACATGGCAAGATGCATTTGCATCATATTTATTAGCAGGTTAGAGAATAATCAGACTTCAATCAAATTCCAACAAAGCAAGTTTTATAAACGGTCGGATGAAAAATGCATACCAACATTAATATCATATCAGTGCACATCTGAAGCTAAGTAAAATGAATGAAGAAAAGAATTAAGATCCAACAGGAGAGGCTTATTTGTCCTTGTTCCCTTACGAATCACAAAGACGCAAGCCTTGATAAAGCCCGCTTGGTGAAACTCTTTCCCATGAAGTCGGCCTTTTCAACTCACATATGTAATGCATTTCCACAGAACTTGTGTAGTGGAACCATATTAGAGAGTAATCAACATTTGGTTGTGGAACTTGCTGTAATCACATAATAATTGTTATTCAAGGTTCTTCTTATAAATTGCACATGAATTACATTGTAGACTCATCAACATGTGATGGGAACATTGTGAAGTAACAATGATGTCCATGATTAATTGATATGATATGATAAGGCATTTGTAACGCGCTTATACACAAAAAAAAATTAGGAATTTGCTTGTACTCGAGCCTTCACAATTTGTTGTACATCTCAAGGCAACCTATATTAAAAAGGTCAGTAATAAGCAAAGCTCTTTCACGCCTGACATTCACTCTACTCTATCAACCTGCCTGTCTGCCATCAAATCTTGGATGACCTCCCACTTTCTCACTTTGAATGCCAGTAAGACCGAGGTCTTATTCTTCTCCGTTAACACTCTCCCACGACAGTCTCCTTCCCCATCTGATTCCTTTTCCCCTTCCAACATATCCATCTCCCCGACAGCCGGTAATCTCGTCCTCTACTTTGACTCTGACCTTTCCTTTGCTCACCATATCTCTCTCGCATCCCGCGCCTGTCGATTTCACCTCTACAACATTTGCAAAGTCCACCCTTTCCTTACTTTCCACGCCTCAAAACTTCTCATCTCGTCGTTTATCTTCTCTTGACTTTTCTACTGTTCTGTCACATTCTTTGGTCTTCCCCACTCGCGCCTTGCTCCTCTTAAATCTATCTGTCATTCTGCCATTCACTCACTTTGTGTTCTCTCTTATCGCGACTCAATCTCTTCTTCTCTTGCCTCACTTGGTTGGTTATCTTTCCACTCTCAACTTAAATACAACTTTCTTTGCCTAGTGTTCAAATCTCTCCACGGACTGGTCCCTGACTATCTTGCATCTCTCCTCTCATTCTACTCTCCCTCTTGTTCTCTCCGCTCCTCAGATCTATTTAGACTTACCGTTCCCCGTCCTCCCTGCGCTCTATCCCGCTTTCGCTCCTTTCAGCTCCTTGCCCCTCTTCACTGGAACCTGTTCCCTCTGTCACTTTGCTCTATTACATCTTACTGTCTATTCTGTTCCTCCTTAAAAACTCACCTGCTTCAGTACCCTGATTAATTGTTACCACCTGTACCCTGCTTCAGTACCCTGCTTAATTGTTACCGCCTGTACCTGATCCATGTTTGCTTCACCGTTCTTATTTACTGTTGAACTCCTATGTAGTCCATGTTACCTGTACCTGATCCATTTTTGCTCCACTGTTCTAATATACTGTTGATCTTCTATGTAAAGCACTTTGGATAAAGGCGTTATATAAAGAACAATAAAAATAGAAAATACTAAAAATACAAATGAATGTCCATTGATGGAATTGCTGGGATGCACTTCCCAATACCAGGGCTGTGTGCTTGTCTATGCTCGACAGAACTGGTATTCCTTTTCAAAAGGTTTTTATTGAACACAAGAAAAGGAATTAAGCTAATGCCAAATGAAGAGATAATGGAATCAAAGGACAAAAATAGGGTACAATACGTAAAGCAGTGTTATAGGTAATATTACCGAAAACAAAGGACCGAACAACAAAAGTATCGAATCAAAAGGATCGAAAGTCAAAGGTCCGACATCAGGCAAAAATCATGTAAAAGGTGATTTGTTCGAAACAAAAGGCTCGAAGATTAAACAAACAACATCCAAGAAGGATAGCATAGCAAAATAAACAAAGAATTCAATATAAACAATACAAATTTATGGCACTTCATAAATCACCTTAAAACATAACAAACCACACAAGAAATAAAAACAGCAAAATCAATTTCAATGGAAAACACCCCTAAACAAAAAGAAAATACTGAGATTACAAGGAAAGAATAAACAGAATAGTAAACAGTTTTGAAACAATGGAAGCAATCCAATACTTAGAAGCCATTGCGTAGAACTTAAAATGCTAGAATAAATTAAGAGAAACTCACCCAAAAGCGCCATATCTGTAGTCCAAACGATGTCACCCAAAACAGGAAAACGATAAAACATACATCCGAAGGAGGTACAAAAGATAATCCAAGTGGAAATTCCATAAAAAAGTTAAAAAAAACACCAATCCATGGGAAAAAAACATAATCCAATTCCGAACTCCGTGGGAAAGTAAAAAAAAACCATATGAACATAAAATCCAGGAAGAAAGGTTCCGATCCAAAACAGCAATCCAAAGTAGAAATAATCCAAGCAGGAAAAAATAAAAATCCCCAAAAAGTTTCCATTGGGAAAAAAAGCAAATCCATTTAAAAAAGGGAGCGCGTACGAAAAGCGACCGGACGAGGAGAAAAGAACTCACAAAATGGCGACCACGTAACCTTACGTAACGTAAGACGTCATACGCTAAACGCTAAAGAATACATAAACAAAATGTTGAAATACAAAAAGTAATCCAACACCGCCATCTACTGTTGAAAAAGTAATACATGTTTTACACAGTTTAAGAACTTTCAATTTAATAAATGCAAGAATAACGTTTAAATGACATTAAATATTTGTAATATGTTAGAAAATATACAAAATATATTATACTGTATTTAAGAATGCATGCAACCTATATACACACCATAATAAACTCATTATTGAAAAACAAAATACAGAGTAATTCATTATTATTACTACATGTTGTGTTCGAAATTAATCGAAAATGATTCTCAAAAATGACTATTCGACCCTATTGTAGTTCGAACAAATGTATTCTCACCTTTTGCAGTCGATCTGTTTGATTTCGGTACTTTAACTGGACACCGTAAAGCAGCCTATATTGTATAGTAAAATGTCTTAAATGAATATTGTGATGGATCTGGATGTTTGGTCCCTTCTTCCTTGGGGGGAGCCACCCACTTTGAGGCTAGGAGGTGAGCCCGCTAAGCAAAACCCTCCCTACAGGATTGGGAAGCGGGATCTCACTGGGAGTGACTCCCCACCAGGCAATAGGGACTCCCCCCCCCCCCCACAGCCCCCCTCCGGTAAGGAACTCCCTACAACTGAGACATTGCCTGGATATATGGGGATACCAGGAGTGGATCTGACTATCAGCCGTGAACTCCAAATAATGTAGAAAATGCATTTGTACAGTTGGCTCAAGGCAAAGCTGGCCTCTCATTGGGCTTGACAGTTAAACACACCCCTCTTGTATCTGGTAACCAGAAAAAAAGGACTTGCCCCCTTGACTGGAGGAGGAGAAGTGATACGCTGAGGCGAGCCACCGATGTACCGACTTCATTTGTAGGCAGAGCTGTGCTGCAGAGCGGAGCCGGCTGTGGCACGGGGAAGGACCGGGAAGGAGGTCCAGAGAAAAGCCAGGGAGAACAGGAAGTGTGGCAGACAAAGCACGGGTTTATGCGCAGGTGGAGAGGCTGCTCCGAGCCAGCCCAGAGGGATGGCGAGACTGCACAAACGACATGGTGGGCCTGGAGCCAAGGAAACCATGCCGAACCGAGCTAGAGAGGAACGAGACCCTGATCGCACTATGCAAAACAAGAGAGAGAGCAACATAGCGGCGAGAAACTCTACCACTTGCGTTCAGGAGAGGATGTCCAGGAGCTGGGAAGAAAGTCTGCGACACAGTGTCAAAGCCACCTCGCTGCAGCAGGACCTGCTACGGAGAAGGTCTACAGGGTGCTCACAGCAGAGGGGAGCACAGAGACTAGACCGTTCGAACGCGAGAAGAAACAAAGGGGCTAGATCTCTACGAGGGACAACCAGGTCCAGAGAAGGAGGCAGACATACATAACCAGAGGAGTTGCGAGAGCCCTATGAACCCAATACTTTATCAGCCAAATGGCTCAGAGCTGCACACAAAAACCAAGAGAAAGATATAGTTTGAGGGGATATCCATACCCTTACGAATCAAGTGAGAAACTGGGAACAAGAGAGCCAAGGGAGCCAGCAGGGCCTTATAAAACAAATAAGGAATCATCCCAAGGGAAAACCAGAGCCAAACGAGTGAAATCACATGGGGAAAGACCCACGTAGTTGGTGGAGGAAGATTAAAGAAATATCCCCTCATCTATGACCACTGACAGAATTGACTATTTTGGAAACTTGAGAATTTATGATATATATTGGAAGAAAACCTTTTCTGTATTTGGAACTCTGACAAGATAGACACAAACTGATAAAGTCAAGAGACCTGTTTATAATTGTGGTGCTTGAAAGTAGGAGAGATTCCTGGAAATACTGGGAGATGGCAGAGTAAAGAACATTGAGGGCAACCCATATTGCCCTTTTTCCCCTTTTAAGTTGTTTATCTAAGTGGTAGGACCAGTTCAGAAGTTAGGATTTGGTTAGAGGACAAGATTTATTATTTTGACTAATTCTGACAAGCACACTTTAGTTTGTTAGGTAGGGGACTTCACTATTAGCAATAGGGTCAGTAAGGCGTTTTCTTTGATTTAAATACACTTCCTCTAGTAAAGTATGTCTTCTGGTCTGAGTCTTTCTTTCGGCACACCACAATATCCTCATAATGTAACCTTTTCAGTAACTTTACAAGACTAACCGTCTTGAGAAATGGGTAAAAGCGATAATACTAGAATATAGGTACAGAACTTGGATAATTTTAAAAAAACATAAGGACATCAACATAGAGGGGAAGAAGCCAAAAAAGACAAGACATGGAAAACAAACATTCCAAAGGGCCAAATTATAAGGTTTTTTCAAATGATATTATGCCCATACCTGGACAGCAGTCAAAAAGCCTTTTTAGATTCTTAAGAAGTATTAGTTTGAGCAGTAGCAGACTTGGCTCCCTGACTGTATCTACTCTTTCTGGTTACAAAATGCTTATGTTTGTTAGTGATTGCTGCTGGTTGAACGTTTTGTAAATTAGAACAAAGACAGCACTGTCTGTGGTGTTGTAGCAAACAGAAACTAATAATCCTCCAGTCATCACCTGCTTGCAGTTCCACCAGTCCAGTGCGCTACCAGAGCCTTTGTTTGCTGTAGCACTTTACCAATGGAGATGAACTCTGTGCAACTTCATCGTTTTGGTCAAATTTGTGAATAGTTTCCTGTTTTGCTAAGCAATTTTGTTCTCGCTAGGCTCTCTTTTATCAACCATTCTGATGTTTTCGTCCAGCTTAGGTGCAATTTAGTTTACAGTGTTGCAGGCTATACATTTGGAAAAAATCAAAATAAGATAAAAATCAAGCGTTTTGGTCTCTTGAAAGGCCAGCGAGACATCTGTTCAGATGAACCACAAATTCAATCCAGATCAACCACAAATATAGCAGATTTGCTTCTTGCCATTGTCATCAGTCTGAAGGAGATGCATTGCTGATTCATTTGGTCAAAAGTTGTCTTGATTCATTTCCTCTGATTCCTTAATTCAGAAGTTCTTTAAAAGTTCAACAGCTCAGAGCAATGCACAGTGGTGCCTATAATTCCTTACTGGTTGAGAAGGATCTGAATAAGTTGAGAAACCTCTTTTCTTAGCGGCCGGGTTGCTTAAGAGCTCGTTTTAAATTCTCTTAAGATATTTACAGAATACCCGAAGCTTATAATGATTGCCAGTACAATGTCTACTCATTCACAATACAAAAGCCAATGAAGGTGATTTGGTCGTTAGTCTTTGGAAACATAAATGAATCCTCTTCATGTCCCCTTAACTGATGTACTTTCCCTTATTTATTTCCTCTGGCCATGGAAGATGTTCACTTTTAGAAACTCCTTTAGAAACTCCACCCTGTGTGGGACTAAAATATAGTTTAGTTGTTGTATCTCTTAAACCTTGTGAACCAATGGCCTCTGTTAACATAAAGTTAATAACTTGGGAAAACAGCTTTTTTGGTAGACTTTGCTTCTCTGCGGTGGGTCAGCAACTTAACGGCCCATTCTTCATGCAATTTCTAGAATGTTTCATAGATATACTATGGCTGTGTGCACCCGTCCCTTCTTTTCTTCCAAAAGGTTTGGCTGACTGAACATAATAATCAAGAAAGTTGTCTTTCAAATGTTTTTCCAGATTCCCCTCCTGAATCTGAGAGAATGGTGCTTAATCAAAATTCTCTACATTTGTCTTTGAAATCACCAATCAATACACACAATACAACATTATCATTGCAATAACCAAATCAATAAGCATCCTCTAATGGATGGATTTGATCAACTTAAACATCAAGGCTAACTGTGACTAGTGTAAAAAGACCAACACGTATTTTGTGCTAGGGTCCTGTTTGGCCCTTACACACTTTTGCACGGTCTGAGTAATTTATCTATACTTATTAGTCAAAACTACATGTGTGATTTTCTGTCCAGAAAAAAAGACCAAGTACAAATGCAAAAGGAGAAAAAAGAAAAAAAAGGTAAACAAGTTTTAAAGCATCAGGAATGTATGCATCAAACTAAATTCCAAAATATACTATGATACAGTGTACAATTTCACAAACTAACATTTGATGGCAGTTATTGTTAAACTTTCTGATATTAGAATATCATCGTCTGTAATTCTCAATTTTCAATTGTAACCTATATGTGCATGGATTATTTTCTTATGTCTGGGAATGTTGAATTTTCTCAAATGAAAAAAATCTAGATATAATCTATAATGATTCATTATGTTTTTTGAAATGTACCGAAATGTAAGCGGTAGTGTTTCTCGCTGCTGTGTTGCTCTCTCTTGTTTTGCATAGTGCGGTCAGGGTCTCGTTCCTCTCTAAGCTAATAATGTGGTGCAATTAATTACCTCTCATTTATTATGCGGTACTTGAAATAAATTTAAATTCCATTTTCTTAGGTTGGGGCAGTTCTCACCTATTTAGGAAGCAATCCATTATGGTTCTGTCTGAAAGATATAAAGGAGGATGTGTTTCGCATGTGTTTCGCCATTCAAATTCAGAGTCTCTAGCTAGTTATATTAATTATTAAAGCTGCTGCCGTGGCACTAGAAAGTGCTAATCGCTACTAACCTTTAAATGTTTACCAATGGAGTGAAGGTTTGAGTTGGAAATGGGTTGTTTTTTTCATTTCTTGCAATTAAGACATTCCTTACGAACTGAGCGGAAGGGTGATTTTGAGTTGCTGTGGCCTCCCCTTAAATGGAGGTGTGCTGAGCTCATTGTTCGAGGTGAAACTAGTATCTGCTATACACAAATGGTCGTTAAGTTATTCTATGGCCCCCTGGGCAGCTGTTAGGTTTCAATGGGAGAATCATCTGAGAGGACTAAAAGTAACAGATTGGGTGGAGGCAGAGTGCACACACAGGTATGTAACCATAAATGTTACGTTTAGAATCGTCCAGTTCAAAATTGTAAACAGAATGTTTAACTCTCCTGTAAAACTGCTGAGGAAGGAAAGGGGAGAAGCTGATTGTGGCCTAAATGTAGGAGACTCCTGTAGCCCATTGTAATATCCTTTGGTCTTGTCATGTAACTCAACATTATTGGTCTCAATTTTGAAAAGCTTAATAAAAGTATTGGGTGGGGATTGGACCCTAATCCTCACCTGGATGCCTTGGTATGGGGAGAGTTTATATATTTAGTTCATGAAAAGAATGTGCTTTGCAGTGGCTTTGTTAATGGCTAAAAGTGACGTTGCCAGAAAGTAGGGGGCACCAGTCGGACCTCATCAGGAAGACTGGACGATAGGAATGGATGCACATATGAACTTTGAGAAACTGGTCTACAAACGAAGGGGATGTTCAATACAATTCAAAAACATTTGCTGTAGACTGTGAAATGCATTGGAGTGATGCACAGCAAAATCATTTCTTCCCATTGGAACGTGGGGTATGAACCTCCAATGATGAATTTGCGATGTACTGTTTAACAGGGAGAATCAGTGGCATAAACACATCTGATAGTGTGGGATGACTTTAATGTCCACAGTTTGAGTAATACATCGTCCTAATGAAGGCCGCATTTTAGAAACCACAACGGGAAGGAGTGTGTTCCTGTGCCCGTATCAGAGGCTGAAACATAATGTGTCGACGTGGAAGTTATGTTTAAGATGTGTGAGGGCGTCCTCACTTCTTTTCCCCCCCGAGATACTCCTCTCAGGTGGCCAGGGGAAAGCCATCACTTTTGGATCCTGACCTTGGGGGTGGATATGCGAGGGAGGATCACCTGGTTGGAGGGAACCTGGGCAGTTGGGAGAGGATGTCCTTAGGTGAGACATGGTATCCCCATTCCCTTGTCAGAATGACCCTTCTATCCCTCAAGCTTTTGTGGGCTACAGTTAGCCCTTTCCCTCGTCTTCCCCCCCAAAATGTTCCCCAGAAACACCACCTCAACACTGGGACGAGGAGGAGACAACACAGAGTTATTCACAATTCCTTTATTAAGGCAAACCTCCTCAAACACAATTTTCGTACTGGGATGAGGAAGAGGAGTCCGGAGTCAATGCAGACTACATGTGATTTGTTTCAAGGTGAGCGGACTAGCTCTAATGATCCCAAGCCTCAGCTCAGGATATTTAAAGAGCTTAATGGAGTTCAGCTGTGTAGCAGAAGAGGAAGACGGAGAGGGCAAAGCAACTTCTTGACCGTAGCAGATTGAGATCGACATGGCACGAGAATCGCTGGAGAACCAAGACTGGTTGCAAAGTCAAAGCAGCAGAAAGTGTGGCTGTTGAAAGGCAGAGGTCCGGTGTGAACTGCGAGGAAGAGACAGTCACCAGCTGAAGGACTTACACTGGGAAACCAAACCCTCTGACAGCACGCCGACTCTGGGAGCGAAGCTACAGAACACTGCAGCATTGCTACAGCGAGACGCCCAGAGGGATAGCAAGACTGTGGCTGCCTGGGACAGCGCAAAAGTGCCGTGAAAGACATCCAGTGAGTCCACCTGGGAAAGAGGGTCTGGACACGGAAAGAAGATGGTTTTGTCCATACGTGCACTATATTCATGAACATTTTGAGAGTGGAACGTTAGAAAGGCAAGTGTGAATGCCGAAACAAGTACTTTTGAATACCAAATGAACTGAATGTTATTGCAAGCAATTATGAATGTCGAAACAAGTACTTTTGAATACAGAACAAACTAAAAGACAATAAAAGCACTTTTGAATGATGCAGCCCACAGCAAAAGCAAGTTGTTAGTACTCGTGAGTGGAGTGAAAGAAAGGGTGTACATGTGGCAGATACCACAGAATCTACTGTTGGAGACATAAGCAGGGGCAAAAGCCAAGAGAATAGGAAGAAGGGTATGAGATGAGAAACCAAGTATTGGGCAAAGTTAAGAGTTCAAGGAACTGCAGGTTAAGGAGAAACCTGTATTGGCAAGAGCCAGAGCAATGCAGAAAAAGGGTAGCAAAGTGCACGGTGGCCAGCAAGCCACGGAACAGTGTTAGAAGAGTGTGACACTGCAGTCAAGAACAGGTTGCGTGACCTGTAATGGATGGTCTGTGTGGTCCGACAACTGCGCCTAGACTGGGTGCCCATGTATGGGAAGCCAAGGAAAGTATCCATAAAGAAGCTTGTGTTTTGTAACAGCCGCTTAAGTGATTTGGAAATTAAGAACCAGAACTATCTATGCAAGCCAGTGAGAAAGTACTGATGTCAAAAGATATTGAGAAAGGGAAAACACACATTTTTCGCAATGAGCATGGATTCACCTCTGTGGTGAGCACACATTGTGAGACAGGCATGGTATCAAGAGGTGACACAGACAACAGATGTAACAGTTTTCAAAAACCTTTATTAAAATATCAGGATGGGTGTAACGCCTAACTTTCCCTTTAGCTATGGTTGGAATTGCCATACCTAAAGAAACTAAGGAACACTTATGTTGAGAAGTCAAAAACAAAAGTCTGTCTGTGTCAAAACCTATGCTTGCCCTCACGTCTAATACCTAAATGTAGTGCAGGGATATTCAAACTCAGAATTAGTGTCCAAATTAAAGTCTGGAGCAATCTCTACCTCCCTTCCCGAAGTTCAGGATACAGTTCCAAAGGCAATGTTCTCAAAAGGGAGCTCAGGGTTCTATACCCAAGCTATAGATTCTGGCTCACCAAAATAAATTTCCAAAAGAGCTCGGGGTTCCCTTCACCAAGCTTGAAGCATGGATTCACAACACAATGTTCAAAGGATAATGTTCCCAAGAAACTCGGGATTCCCTTCCCCAAGTTTCCAGAATTAGTTTGCAACACAGGACTCAGGGTTCTTCCCCCAAGTCGCAGGTGCTGGTACACAACAAATAAAGTTCAAAGATAATGTTCCCAAGAAGCTTAGATCTTCCTTGCTCAGGCTTGCAGTCTGGTTTCACCAAATATTCTCACATTGTTCAGTAGGAGCTTCGGTTTCTCTTTCCCAAGCTTGTTGCACTGATTCACAGCCAATGTTGTGCTCTTCCTGGTTTCATTAGTTGGGGCTCCCTGGTCAAGGTGTAGTTGACAGACCGCACAGCCCACCCACTACAGGACGTGCAACCAGTAACTCACTCGCTTTGCTCTAGAATTGTTATTCACACTTAGAAGGTTCAAATGCAGCTTAAACTGTCAATTCAGTATTTTGCTCACACTTCGTTGCTCTCCTTGGCTGCTTATTACATGCCTGACCTTTAGTCCGTTAGCCTTCAGGCTCCCTCTTCTTTGTCTCAGTACTATAGTGGTGTTTGCTATAAGGTTTCTTCATTACTCTTGGGGTTAGTTTATTCTTCTCAATAATTGGTGTGACTTCAGGGGGAAAAGTGGGATATGGGCAGCAATATCCTACAAAGGCTGAGGGAAGGTAAGATAAGTCGCTGTTAGGAAATGGGGGTTACCATGTCTCACCCTCTGGCATCTTCTCCCCAATCCCCAAGGACCCTACGCCCAGGTGATACTCTCTGGCTAGTCCACCCCCAGGGTCGGGATCCAAAAGCAATGGCCCTTCCCTGGCCACCTGAAAAGAAGATCCCTGGGGAGTAGATGAGAGAGTACCTTCATTTTGAGGGGATTGGGTCCTCCGACATATTCCATATCTATGACAGCTAATCACCACAGCTGTGCTGCTTCTGAAAATTTTCAGCGTCTGCGTCCTGCGTCAATATGATATGATATGATATGATAGTTTATTTATATAGCGCCTACACACAATGTGTTTCAAAGCACTTCAAGGCAAGGGAGGGAACAAGGGAAAATACAATGACATCTTACAGGCCATGAACAGTAAGGATGTGAAATTAACTATCGTACTCGGACTGACGACATTTCAGATAGTGCAAGAGCGAAGACATAGATAAGGAAGGGAGGGGGAGAGTGGGAAGGAAATGGAAACAGACAAGGCGACTACCGTACTAGGCCTGACAACGTTTCTGGTAGAGCCAGAGAAAAACAAAAGGTGAGGGAGAGGGGTGCAGAAAGGGAGGGGAGGAACCAAACAAGCGACTATCGTACTATGCCTGACAACGTTTCAGATAGTGCTGGAGAGTGGGGGGGGAACAGTAAAGGGATGGGGGAGCGACAGACAAGGTTGCTATCATACTAGGTCCAGGGACAATTCTGATAGAGTAAGTGCGTAGAAGAAAGTTAAGGGAGGAGGGGAGGAGATGGGAAAAGGGAGAGGGGAGGAGAGAACAGAGAGTAATCGGTCATAAAGAGTGGAGAAGCAAGAGGGGAGAGCGAATACAACTGCAGAAGTCAGTAGTAACACATAATGTTGCAAGCCAGGATACAAGATGAAGATGGGAACAGCATGATTCAGGGTCACCATGAGTACAAGATGCAAAGGAAGTCCAGCATGAGAGTTCAGAAAGGGTAACGCACAGTGAATCAACGAAGTCCATAAAAGTAAAATCCAGCATTGACCACAAGACGGTGATGGTGAAACCAGAATGTAGCAGGACAGACTCCTGTGTGCGGGAAGGGGGGGGGCACAAGGGAACAACGTAGGGGGGCAGAGAGGGTGGGGATGACCTGTGGGGACAGAGGGTGTCAACAAATGTTGTTGCATGCTTACCTGCTGTCTTAGCAGGGGTTCGGGTCCTGGATCCTCCTGGTCCAAACGGGTCCAAACAGAAATTGCCATTTTCTTTGACTGCCCTTCGCTTTGGACACCCTGGCCAGAGACGCACTTGATCTAAGAGTTAAGAACAGGAAGGAAGAGGCAGGGCTAAGTAGGTGGGTGGTGCTTAGGCCAGGTGACCTAGATTGACTTACACCTGCTCCCCAGCTGCAAAGGAAAAAGAGGCCGGAGGGCTCCTTAAGTAGGGAAAAGAGCGGCAAGCAGTAAGGCACCAGGTGGACGGGGCTTTCTAAGTGGTGAAAAAGAGCGGCAACCAGGAAGGCACCAGGTGGCCGGGGCTTAGGCCAGGTGACCTAGACCCACTTACACCGGTTCCCCAGCTGCAAAGGAAAAGAGGCTTGAGGGCTCCTTAAGTAGGGAAAAGAGCGGCAAGCAGGAAGACACCAGGTGGGCGGGGCTTGCTAAGTGGTGAAAAAGAGCGGCAACCAGGAAGGCACCAGGTCGGCGGGGCTTAGGCCAGGTGACCTAGATCCACTTACACTGGCTCCCCAGCTGCCGGTGACGTCGATACGCTGTCCTCGAGGGCCTCCGTCGAGCCAACGTCACCGGATGTTATAAGTAGGACGCACGACGCCAGTAGCCTCAGTACCGTTTTTTCCGTGAACGAGGTTCGCTTCAGAGATCTCGGCACGCCACGGTTCTTTGATGTCTTCGTCTTCTTCTACCCCGCGGCCGGGTTTCAAGAAGTGTTGGGACTGCGGTTCCAAGATGTCGCTGACGGACCCGCACAACGCCTGCCTGTGGTGCCTCGGTGGGGACCACGCCACGGACGATTGTGACGAGTGCCAGTCGTTAACATCGAAGGCCTTGCGGGAGCGCAAGAAGAAGCTTTCTGTCGGTAAGGTGGCCAAGCCCTGGAAGTCCAAATCCACGGGGCTTTCGACTGACGATTCGAGGGGCGACTCTCCGCATCGTCGGCATAAGTCCAGGGGGTCTCGGTCCCAGAGTGGGTCCCGCCATTCCTCTGCCTCTTCGAGGCACTCGAGGAAGCGCCGTCACCGGCCGCCTTCCCCGTCCTCGTCCGAGGACTCTGCCCGTCAGCGGGTTGCTTGTCCCAGCAAGCATTCCACTCCTGCGGAATAGGATTCATTTTGTAAGTAGATGATGGCGATTTTTCAGTCGCAAGGCTCTGTTCCGTCTGTGCCGTCGAAAGACGTAGGCAGGGAACGTGCTAGAGACGCTGTTCGCACGCCTTCGAGCTCGAGCGGTCGTCGCGATCACCAGGCACCTTCGAGGTCCCGGTCGGACAAGGTGGATCGCTCTAGCCATGCCCGCTCTATTTCCCGGTCCTCGACGCCCTCGAGACTGTCGAAGCCTGTGAGGTCTTCGAAGAAGACATCGACGCCTTTGGCGCCGAGGCCGTCGAAGGACTCTCTCGAGGATCTGCCTCCGAGGAAGCCGTTGACGCCATCGGCGCCCAGGCTGTCGAAGGACACGCTCGGGGCTCTGCCCTCGAGGCCTGTGTCGATGCCTTCGGCGCCACGCTCGACGTCGATGCCGATTCTCTCGACGCCTTTTGAGGAGGCTTTGTCGGAGGTGCCCTGGAGACCAGTGGAAACTCAGAGAAAGGCCCTGCAGAAGTCAGTAAGGCCTGTATTTGAGACTTTTTCTGTGCCCTCATCCAGGGATTTATTCCAGTCTCTGGATTACATCTCTGAGGTGGATGAAGGGTCTGATGAAAGTATGGTTCCTGATGAGGTTCCTGACAAACTCATGTCTGGTCATAGCCAGCTGGAAGACCTGCGTCAGTCTTTGCACGACGCCAGTGGTCTGGACACCTCTCCGGAGGTTGAGTTCGGTAGGCCTGAGCCTGGCACGCACGCCGAGTCCTCATACCGGCGCCTTATGTCGAGGGTGACGGAATACTTGGGGTGGTCTGCGCCCCCAGTGGATTTTCTGCAGGATGACCTGATGGATATCCTTGACCAAGGTCCCCCAACTGACCCGGTACTGCCATTCCATATGGCTTTGCAAAGAAGGATGGCAGCGGCTTGGGCTGCTCCGGAGAGTCTTCTGGCAGTGAGCAAGTCTTTGCCGAAAAAATACCGTCCAGCCAGTAGCGACCCCAGCTACTTGACTACGCACCCCACTCCGGAGAGTTTGGTGGTGCAGGCGGCTACGGCCCCGGCAAAACAGGCATCGTACCCTACCATCCCTCCTGATAGGGACGACAAACATTTTGATGGCTGGGCAAAGAAAGTGTTTTCTTTAGGGGGTATGGTTTTACGGCAGCCAACTCCATGTGTGCCTTAGCACGTTTCACTCATACTCTGTGGAATTGTGTCTCTTTGGCGGCTGAACGTATTTCCGAAGGGGAGGAACGGGATGGCTTTCTTGCTCTTGTTCAGGATGGCAAGGATGCCATGTGTGAATCCGTTCAGTCGGGTCTGGACATGGCAGATTGCGTCAGCCGGTCCATGGCGGCGAGCGCCGTAATGCGCAGATTTGCGTACTTGCGGAAGTCGGGGTTTGCTCCTGATGTACAAGCCCGGCTTCTCAACATGCCCTTTGATGGTGAACATCTTTTTGCCAGCAAGGCTGACGAGAGCCTTGAGAGGTTGCAGACCTCAGCAGCGAAGTCGTTGAGCGCTGCAGTTCGCCAACCTCCACCTTTTCGTTCTAGGGGACAGCAATGGAGGGGAGGTTCCTTTCGATATTACTCATCCTTTGGTAGATCGAGAGGAGCTGCAAGTCAAAGGGGCCAACGTAGGAGTACCAGAGGTGGAAAACAAGGTACTCGAGGTGCCAGGTCCGCTCGGGCAGTTGCCTCTTTGCCTCAGGCAATGCTGCAGCCGCTTCAGCTCAGTCATGAGGCCATATCCCATGGTTCGCCGGTTGGGGGAAGGCTGGCACAGCATCTTGTAGAATGGTGTGCCATTACTTCAGATGTGTGGGTTCTGGAGATCATAGCCCACAGCTACTGTCTTCCTTTCCGGCAGAGGCCTCATGACAATCCACCAGGGAATCTCTCTTTGAAGAGTCCGGATCCGCTCCTTGCGCAGGAAATCAAAGCCCTGCTGGAGAAAGGCGCCATAGAACTGGTGCCTTTAGCAGAGAGGAACAAGGGATGGTATTCCCCTTCTTTTTTGATTTCAAAGACAGATGGAGGATTGAGACCCATCATGGATTTGCGTGGTTTGAACAAACTCCTCAGGAAGGACAAGTTAAAGATGGTTACTCTCTCTCAAGTCCTCCAGGCCCTTCAACTTCAGGACTGGTTGGTGTCTCTCGACCTCAAGGACGCTTACTTTCATGTGCCGATCCATCCCAAGCACAAGAAGTACCTGAGGTTCGCGGTTGGCGACTCACACTTTCAGTTTCGGGTCCTGCCGTTTGGATTGACCTCGTCCCGAGGGTTTTCACCAAGCTTATGGTAGTGGTGGCAGCGTATCTCAGGAAAGGGGGGATTCACGTCTACCCCTACCTGGAAGATTGGTTGATCAGGGCGCGCTCTCCTGAGCAAGTCCTGGATCATCTGTCAGTCACCTGTCACTCCCTTCACAAGCTGAGCTTCTCCCTCAACTTAAAGAAGTCCCACTTGACGCCAACACAGCGGCTCCAGTACATCGGAGCAGTGCTCGACACGTCCCTGGGGCAGTGTTTCCCTCCCCAGGTGAAGGCTCATTACATTCAGCAGATGGTGCACAAGTTTCAACATGCCCAGAGTCTCCTGGCGTTCGAGTTCTTGAGGTTGCTCAGCCTCATGGCATCCTGCATTCTTCTGGTGCCAGAGGCCAGGTTGCGGATGAGATCTCTGCAATGGGCTCTCAAGATGCAGTGGTCACAGTCCTCCGGCAGGATGTCAGACCCCGTTCAGGTGCCACCCTCGGTCGCCCAGGACCTTCTGTGGTGGGCCGTTGAAGGCAATCTGATGAGGCGTGTCCATTTTGGCTACCCTGGCCGGAGGTGACCATCGTGATGGACGCATCCCTCACGGGATGGGAAGCTCATGCCAACGAGTTAATAGTCAGCGGTCATTGGTCTCCGCGCCTCTGTGGTCTTTTAGGTGGCGGGAAACCCACCGGCGGATGCTCCTCGGCGCATCGACGGTCGGGCCTTCTCCAATGGGATAAAGCGGGCGACAATGCAGACGAGAGCGTCCGATGATCAAAGGAAGTTCTTAGGCAAACGGGAGCACGGCGGCTCAGGACGGCGGTCGTTGACAGTGGCGGACCACAGTCCGGGTGCTTCTCTTTGGGATTCCGTGGCAGTCCCCGTCTCCGGTCGGCAGCCTGTCATAGGTCTGTCTACCAGGGAGCTTTGGCAAAGATCAGCTGGTGCACGATGGTCCCTCGTAGCTCGGGAAGAGGGCGCCTTACCAGGTCCTCACTGGGTCAGTCCTTGGAGACACAGCAGCTTTCAGATTGTGAAGGAGAGCAACAGCAATTCTTCTCTTCCAGCGGGGCTTCAAGGTCAAGCTTCAGTTACTCCAGTTACTCGTCGTAGTGGACTTCAGCTTCTGAACAATTTCTAGTGGTGAGAGGTCCCCAGATATACTATTCTGTCTCTCATCCACATTGCTAGGTCACACTCAGCAGCCCATCATCCAGAAGGGCATTCATGCAGTCAGTCAGCCAATCAGGCAGGCAGTGCATTCAGGCCATCCTCCTCCCGCTCAGACACTCACAACAAGGAATGTGGATTGGGACAAGTACCCAGCCATTCAACACTACACACTGCATTCAGGCCAGTTTCGGGCAGGGCTGTCTCAGTCTTTGTCTCTCATGCCAGAAACCAGACAAGCACAACAAGAAGTGCATATTGGTCACACACTCCATTCACCCAGGTCCCACCCACAGGAGGTACCCACAACATCAATCACTGGGAAGGCTCCAGCTAGTCTGGCCGGGCCTTCACAACACCACCATATGGCACTTCCACCCAACAGCCAGTCAGGGGGAAGGGACAGAGTCAGGGCTTCCCAGGACTTTGGGAAAACAAAGTAATAGGTAATAGAAAGCAAGAGGCCATCTTGTTTTCCATCAGGAATCAACTGATTCCAATGGCAGGGCCGGGGTATCCCAAAATGGAGGATACTCCGCGCACCTGTCAAATTCAGCATGGAGCTGCCACCAGCCCATACCCTGCTCTGCGGGCCACCCACAGGTGCCCAAAAACATACACTAGGGACACAGGGTTGTACCCCCCACCCATGGGTGCCATAAGGGTATCCCACGGGTCCGTTCACCAAACCAAAAGAGAGAGAGCCGCACCACCAGGAGTCCCACATGAACTCCTGCACGGAAAACATGATAGAACACACGATAAAAAGCAGTAAAGGACAAGAATATGGAGGCCCTGTCCCTCCGATGCATTTCCAGCATCACAATCTGGCCAGAGACAAAAATGAGAGAGCGTGATCTCTCACGAGTGGGAGCTGGCTTAGGAGACCCTCCTGGAGATCTTTGCCCTTTGGGGGACCCCACAAGTGTATGTCTTCGCCTCCAGTGTCAACCGGAAGTGCGAAAGGTTCTGCTCGTGGGAATTTCCTCCAAGAGGAGCCTTAGGGGACGCGTTCGTGGTGGAGTGGTCCTTCCCACTGCTGTACGCGTTTCCTTCAGTCCCCATCATCCTGCAAGTGCTGCGGAGGTTACGGAGGTTCGGTTCCCATATGATCCTCATTGCTCCAGCATGGGCCCAGAGAACGTGGTACCCGGACCTTCTCGACTTGTCCATCTGCCCTCCACACCGTCTTCCCTACCAAGATGATCTGCTTTCACAGGAGGGGGGGGGTCAGGTTCTCCATCCAGAAGTCAGATCCCTCAACCTTCACGCTTGGCTTCTGAAAGGTTGAGGTATAAAGATTGGGACTTCCCTGAAGATGTGATAGAGGTGTTGCTTTCGGCCAGACGGCCTGCAACAAATTCCCTGTACCGCTGCCGTTGGAGAAAGTTCTGCGACTGGTGCAAGGTTAAGAATGTGGATCCTTTTTCTTTAAGCGCTCATCTGAGGAGCGTTCTTATTTCAAAATTCCTTTAATTTCTCAGTTTTTGAAAGGGTTCACTAATGTGTTTCAACCGTCACCTTTCCAGGTGCCTGGTTGGGATTTGAACCATGTTCTAAAATTCCTAATGGGTGCTCCATTTGAGCCTTTACATTCTTGTCCTTTGAGACTGTTAATCCTTAAAACTGTATTTTTAGTTGCGGTTACTTCCGCTCGCAGAGTGAGTGAGTTGCAGGCACTTTATGTTAGGCCACCCTTCATGGTGTTTCATAAGGACAGGGTTGTCCTTAGGGTTCATCCTTCCTTTCTTCCGAAAGTGGTATGAGAATTTCATTTAAGCCAGAAGGTCATTCTTCCGGCATTTTATCCTCCTCCGCATCCTGGTAAGGAAGAGGAGAAGCTCCATAGGTTGGATCCTAGGAGAGCTTTAAGTTTCTACATTTCACGCATGTCCCGGGTCAGAGTGGACGATCAGCTCTTTATAGGTTACGTTGGAAGGCGTTTGGAACAAGCTGTTACTAAGCAGACTTTGTCTGGATGGATTATCTTGGCAATTTCTGAATGTTACCGCTTGGCGGGTAAGGATCCTCCGGTAGTCTTACGGGCCCATTATACTAGGGGTATGGCTGCCTCTACTGCCCTGCAGAGGGGTGTTCCTATTCGTAACATCTGTGAAGCAGCCACTTAGGCTTTGGTCCATACTTTTGTAAGACACTACTCCCTAGATTCTATCCATGGGCGGGATCTGGCCTTTGGCAAGGCGGTCCTTTACTCTGCAATTTGATTGGGCATTCTAAATTTCTATATTCTAAATTCTTTTCCCTCCTCCATACGTTGGTGCTGCTTTGGAAGTCTGTCATAGATATGGAATACGTCGGAGGACCCAATCCCCTCGAAGAACAAGTTACTCTCTTACTTGGTAACGTTCTTTCGATGGGATGGTCAGACGACGTATTCCATATCTCTCCCTCCCTACCTGCCCCGCTACAGAATTTCTTATGCAAAACAGCTTACGTTTCCGCAAGGCTTTCTGTGGTCATACTAGCAGAAGATTGGTGCCACACGTTCTGGGGAAAAAACTACAACTGAGGCTACGGGTGTCGTGCGTCCTACTTATAACATCCGGTGACGTCGGCTCGACGGAGGCCCTCGAGGACAGCGTATTGACGCAGGACGCAGACACCGAAAATGTTCTGAAGCAGCACAGCTGTGGTGATTACCTGTCATAGATATGGAATACGTCGTCGGACCATCCCATCGAAAGAACGTTACCAGGTAAGAGAGTAACTTGTTCGTTTCTCACAACATGCAAATACATGTAGGGTAATACCAACAAGCAACGAGCTTGAGGGTTTCATTTCACATGAAAACTTGCAGCACTTCACATATCGAAAAGATGCAACTTAAAATATTAAGAAAGGCCAACATAAGAGTAAAATCAGAAATTGTTATTTTAAATGATATGCTAACCTCTATCCTCATTAATAACAAGACAGTACAATATATGAACACTTATTGCTGTGAAATGCAAATATTTCTACCCTGGCATCAAGAAACAAAAAATAAGGAACACTTCATTTGCCATCAAAAAGGACAGTGTATATTGTCTTCAGTTTTAAGAGCACTTTAAAATTCTCTGTGAAGAAATTGAGCAAGAAAATATAGTAGAGACTTAACAAATGACACTCAACAGCCTCGTACAAATTCTGTATGACATTAAGTGGCGCCGCTCTTCGGAACCATAATAGGAAATGAGGCCCAAAAGGCATGCACGAAGTAACTGATGCACTGATACAAGAACAAAGCAAGACACAACAATGAATGACATTTTCATCAGCTGGAGCAGTGACAGACACACCATTACTTGCTGCTATTAACACAGGTGGTATCACACCACAATGACTGTTAATGTTACTCATAAAGCATAATAAAAAAGTAACATACTAAAGTGCATATAGATGCAAATCCTGACATCTCAAATGTACTGTCGATTTGAGCGTCCTAATAACTTTTAAAGTCAGAACTGTGCCCAATCCTTCCCCAACTCCATGCTTGGTGTTATCATTCTATGAATTCAACAGATATTAAAAACAATGAGCTTGAAATATTTTGAGGTAAACCTATAATTTTGCATGGTGACCCACTGCAATTAACATAAGTTGATGGGCATCCGGTATTTCAAACACTCACCACAAAAGACAGTGCCAAGACAATGGGCAGCACCCTCACAGTGATGTATGTAGTTAATTATTTTACTCCTACAAAACATGTGTCAAACCAAATCAACAATATGGGATTAGACTCTTGGGATATCAGCACCGGGACCAGGGCGCGTACAGGTGTCCTTAGTGCCTGGGCAGACTTGTGTATAGTCTGTGTTATCAATAATGCTGCATTCTTTTGACCCTACATGCCACCTGCTGACATGGAAGAAAATGTAGACTAATGAACATTTGGAAAAAGACATGCTGCACTATGAAGTAAGTTTTATGTCCCATTTCTATTTAATAATTAAGCAAGACAATTGATAGTTGTTAAGTGAGACTCATACTTGTTTAACAAAAAAAAAAAACAATCAGTGCACATGAAATATACAATTATCATTGAAATCACCAACCAATAAGCACACTACAATGAATGTAACTTTTAAAACGTGATCAATCAACATTACGGCTCACTATGACACGTGTAAAATTACGGACATGTATTTCGTGCTAGGGTCTCATTCAGCCCATCATGTGCTTTATCATGGTCTGACCAATGTCTATAAACTAAGGACTACCAAATCTTTATATGTAAAGGGGCTACAAATTCACTCTTGGCATAATTGAGGCATCACATATTTCTGTATGGTTCAAATTCAATTCTTTGCTAACATCCATTAAAAAAACCACTTCACATGTCCCACATGTAAAATACGTAATCATTTTATTGATAAGCAGAACACCTTGCAGAACAGGGTATGTGACAAGATTGGACCTCAGTTCTCTCTCCCTTCTCAACCCCCTACCCTTGACCTTAATTTTATTGACAAATGCACCTTGCGCCGATCACACCTAATGTCATCTGTGAAGGCATCATGAGTTAGACGCAGACAACAGGTTCGAGTTTGGTAATAAAGCTTTTTTTTTAATTCAAAAGGCAGGGTGGAGTAATGCCTAACTTGCCCTATTCTGAGGTGGGATTTCCCTATCTAAAGAAAACTATGGATAGTCTGTGTCAGGAAGTCCAAATAAAATGCCTGTCAGTGTCCCAAACCTATACTTTCCCTCACAACTAACTGTATACAATGTGCAGCGATGTCAGCATCAAAATTAATAGTGTTCAAATAAAGTACCAAGCTTCTTCCAGCTGTTGGCTTGTAATCAGCTCCCCCTTCCCCAAGTTCAAAGTAGTTCATACAACGCAGGGGTTCCATTCCCCAAGAGTTCAAGTCTTCCAGCTTCCAACAAAACAACAAAGGGGTCCCCGCCCCAGGAGTTCAAAGGCTTCTAGCTTTTTTAAGAATGGAGATTTCATTTCCTAGTAGCAGGTTTATGAAATCACCTTTTTCACTACATATCTGTGCGTTGAATTTGCTGCTAATCACATGATTTTCAGCAGCCTCTGAATAGGTAAAACAGGTTCTGATGCCTTTAGTCATATATGTGAATTCCTTGGAAATCTTTGGCGGGATGTCAAACTCAGTATTTTGATGAAGGGTCCTTGGTGAGTTGTAGGAGAGATCTATATAGTCATTTTTTGTCAATAATTTGGCATCCCTGTAAGATGTTTATTTTGCAACTAATTTGTAGGCGAGTGTAGCCTCAGTGTCAGTTCGTGGGCTCAGAATGCTGTTTTCTATTTTACTGGCCAGTAAATAGACATACAAAACTGCCTTGGTCTGAAGGGGTTAAGCCCTGAGCTCAATACTTCCTGGTGTGAGGTCATTGTGAATGTTTATTGGTTGTGAGGTCCTGAAATGCAGTAAGAGGTGCTTGACTGTAGAGGGCAGTATGAGATCCCCTGGGAGCAGACCTGTCTACATTAGAAAAACAAAAACCAGGAGAATGACATCACCCTAGCCCCGCGCACATACACCCCCACTGCTACTACTTGAGTTCACTGAAATTGTGTAATTAGTTAACTTGTTTCCAAATTAAATGCAGACTCTGCGCTCTTCCCTTAAGAAGAGCATAAAAAACCCAGAGTCTCCGGGCTAAACCTGGAGACTAGGCAGGTCTGCCTGAGAGACTGTCTGGAAGTAGCTGTTCCTTATTGACTGTATAACTTACAGATGACTGAACCAACAACTGTGGGGACTGTTGACAAGCAAATGAAGCTGGGGCTTTCTGTGATGATAAGGTGAGCAGACTGATATCTTTGTAGACCTATTTCAAGTGAGTGGGCATGTAAACAGACTCCCTGACAGAGAATTAATTAATATTTTACAACACGCTAACTACCGAAAACCAGTCTCTAAGCACAGGACCAGGACTCGAACCTGTGTTGCTCTGCGTTGTGTTGCTCCGACAACAAAAACGATTTGCCCCAGAGCTATCCTCCTGGCGAATCGAATAGAAGTGTCCCAGTTAGGATTTCCTCAGATTCTGCCCTCCCCTGTTGGGGAAGGGAGACTACAGATTTTCCATACATTTGTTACAGAAAGTCATGATTCTATTAAAGACTTGGGGGCGAAAGATTATGCTCACTCTTCTCTTTACAGCAATTCAAACAACAAACATGAAAAAACAAATAACCAATAAAAACTACAAATCCCAACAAAATCATCGCATTTGTAGTCAGTTTTTTCATAGGTTGTCCCAATCACGTGACTTCCTCATCCAATACACTTCTCCTGTCCTGTATAACACTAACTGCCCCCATAGTCCTTCCTTGCTGAACGAAATCCCAACTTGCGCCCCAACCGGTAGACGACTTAACTTCCCCTTGTTTCCTTCCCAAGGCGTAATTTTCTGCTCCGTCCCTGAAACGAATATATAAACCATTACCAATCTCATCATGAACGGGTGGGCAATCGCATAACAAGAACATTCCCATGTCAAATACAACATCACATTATTTTCCAAATACCATATGTGCACATATCATTGTAGCGATTGAAATTGGGTGGAATATTCTTTCGCCTCTGAGTCTTTAATAAAATCATGACTTTCTCTAACGAATGTATGGAAAATCTGTATTCTATGTCAAGACTCGGAGGCTCAGATTATGCTCGTTTAAAGCTTACTTACCACCAATGATGCTACTTGTTCTACGGGTCTAAAATAAAATAATTCTCCTCATTAGACCAGTCTGCCGCCTTCAAGATATCTTCCAGGCGGGCTCCTGCCATAAAAGCAGACGATGTCATAGCTCCCCTTGTGCTCCAAACTGACTTACATCTATACCTGCCTCTGCCATGCACCACCTTACCCATCTAGACAAAATGGCTGCTGCTACCGCCTTAAAAGGCTTCCTAATAGCTATCAGCAATTGATATTCCCCATTAGGCCTCATCCTATTCGCTCTTTCCTCATACACTTTCAAGCATCTAACCAGACACAATTTAGGTTACCCTGGAAATGCCATGTACTCAATCGATTTAATGTTTGTCTTGGTTCTCTTCTCTACATGAAATACTACTCCTGAAGCTGAAAAGGATTTCCTATTTACCTCTAGAGCCTTCACATCAGACACCCTCTTACATGAAATCGGACATAATAGAGTAGTTAACTTAGCCCACAGCGCTTTCCTAGACAAATACTTAGTGTCCGGCCAAGCCTCAAACATCTTTAATACCACACTCACAGCCCACAAATGAGAATATTTAGGTGCAGGTGGTCTCATACATGTGATCCCTTTCATGAGCCTACATACCAGAGGGTGCTCACCTACCGGCTTACTCTGAATGTACACATGGCCTGCTGATATTGCCGATCTATAATTATTAATAGTCCTGTAAACCTTTGCTTGCGCCGCTTGTGCTGCTAAAAAATTCACTACGTGAACTACATCTGTTCGTACGGGATCAACCTCTCTCTCCATTCTCCATACACCAATCACTCCACTTACTCCATGCCGCTCTATAGGGCTTCCCTGTAGCTGGGGCCCATAACTCTCTAATAAACTCTTGAGCCGTCCCTGAAAGTCCTGGCTTAGACCAATTTTTCCTGAAATCGCCCAAGCTATCAGGTTCAGATTCCCCGACCTCACAAGAGGGTGAGTTTCTCCTACTGGATTTAACAATATATGTCCTCTCTGCTTGGTAACCGAATTGGGGCCTCGTAAGACAACTCCAGAAGGTCTGGAAACCAAGCCTGACCTCTCCAGTCTGGTGTTATTAGAACCACTGTGGCTTCTTGTCGCCTGACTTGCGCCACTGTACGCGCTATCATGGCGAATGGAGGAAAAGCATATTCTCTTGCTGATCCCCAGACCTGGAGAAATGCATCTGTTGCTGCTGCTTACGGATCTGGTCTCCAGCTGTAAAACCTGGAGATCTTTCTGTTCAGTTTGGACGTGAACAGATCTGTCTGACACAGACCCATGCAACGCATTATTTCCTGAAATACTGAGTTGCCCAGCAGCCAATCGGTGGAGTCCCTCAAGTATCTCAAATTCCAATCTGCTACCAGATTGAGATCACCTGGCAGATGCTCCGCTCTCACGCTTATTCCTTTCTGGAGGCATATCTGCCAAAACTCTTTGGCCATCTCCGTCAGCCTCTTTGACCTTGTTCCGCCCAGTCGATTTATATATCTGACTGCCGAAACATTGTCCATCTTCAACAGAATGGCACCTTTCACTCCTTCCCGGGTCCAACACCGGATGCGAAGGATCCCGCCAGAAGATCCAGGCAATTGATGTGCAGACCCAACCCCTCTCTCGACCATCTCCCCCCTGTCGATTGGTCTCCACATCTGGCTCTCCATCCCCAGCGACTGGCATCCGACTCTATCACAAGGTCCGGGGATGAGCCAAATATCGCCCTGCCATTCCATGCCTCCATGTGGTAGTACCACCATTCCAGTTCCAATTTCGCCTCCTGCGATATAACTACCTTCTGTTCGTAAGATAGACCTCTCCTGAGATGATCTATCTTCAGCCTCTGCAACGCTCTGTAGTGCAGAGGCCCTGGGAATATCCCCTGAATTGATGATGACAGATGGCCTACCAGTCTCGCTAATTCCCTTAATGAAATCTCCCGCCTTGTCATCATACTCCTGATCTCCCTCTTTATTGAATTCACCTTCTCTAATGGGAGCTTGAGGATACCCTGTGTTGTCTCTAAACTGAAGCCTAGGAATTCTATCTCCTGTATTGGCTCTAATTCCGACTTCTCCCAGTTTATCAAAAACCCCAGTTGTTGCAACAAAACAGTGGTTATTCTAACCTGTTCTACTAAAATCTCCCTGTCCTGACACATCAGGCAGATATCGTCCAGAAAAATGATCATCCTGATCCCTTGCTCTCTCAGATATCTTACCACAGGCTTCAATAGCTTGTTGAAACACCATGGCGCTGTCGCCAGTCCTAACGGAAGACATTTGAACTCCCACTTCTGTCCTTTCCATACGAACTGTAATAGCCTCCTCTGATCTTTCTGAATCGGAATCGTTAAATATGCATCTCTGAGATCTATCCTTGTAAACCAATCTCCCTTCTGGAGGACATCTCTTAAAAGATGAAACCCTTCCATCTTGAAGTGCCTGTACACTAGGAAGTAATTCAAACCCTTCAGGTTTATCACCGGTCTTAACTTGTTTTTCCTTTTCACCAAAAACAGATTGCTTACGAAACTTCCCAGACCTTCTGAGGCTGGGCCTATTGCGTTCTTTACCCTGAGTAACTCTACCTCTTTGTCTAGAAGCTCCTCATCTTCTTTGCTGAACCTTATTTGCCTCGGCAACACCACCTGATATGGTTCTCGCCAGAACTCAAAATGAAAACCTTGCAGTCTGTCTCACCCATGCATCTGAGGACAACTCCTCCCATTTTCCTACATGCAGCTTCACTCTCCCTCCTACTGGAGGAATACTCACATCCAACCTTTCTACTGATCTTACTTCTCTTACCTGAATTATTCTGGTGCTGTTGTTATTGCTCCTCCAACCTCTACCCCTGCCTCTTCCCCTAGAAGGGAAGAAGGGGTTGGATCTTCGATCTTCTTGTTTCCAATTAGCTCTGTCTCTATAGGAGCCTCTATTCTGGCCCCTTTCCTCCTCCAGCCCTGTCAAAAACATTTCGGGCAAATATTTTCTTCAAGGAAGATTGAGCTCTATCCATTGATACATATGTACTGGCGAACTTTGCCATGTCCTTAATAATAATAAACAGGTCCCCAAACAGCTTGCCTTTCGCTGCCATCGCCTGTTCTGATGTTGCCATCTCACCCAGCCTGGTGTCCAATTTCATGAGAATGGACCTTCTCCTCCTCAGTGCCTAACTCTGTATTAGCGTTACTCAACTGGCAGAGGGTCCTCTGTGCCCAACCAGCTACAATGTCCGGGTCCATGGGCTCCTTCTTAGCTTTTGCCTCTTCTGCGAACTGCCAGATTCTTGTAATCGGCCCCAACATGTCCAACAATTTATCTTGACAGGACCTCCAGGGCCTGTCGATGCCCCTCTTCATGTCCCTGCCATATCTGCCCAGGAACGTGAGGATCCTGTCATCGATCTCAGGGGTCTCAGCTACCCCGTCCGGAACCCTCCGTCTCAGGCACTCCGCTTTCAGTTTGCTTCTTGCTTGCTTACTCAGCGGTGCCCCCAACCGTCTCCTGATGTATTCCGCAATTGTTTCCGGAGGGTTCCACTCATTGGACTTTGGATGCACAAGGTCGTCGGGGTCAAACTCATCTTTGAGTGGGTCCTCCTCTTCCCTCCTGCCTCTTTTGCTTTTAGGCTGCCATTCATCCTCTTCTGGGGAGGTCTGAGGTTCCGATGAAGAGAATTCCTCAGATCTTGAACTGCTCCTGCAGTAATCGTCATCCGACTCGCTTGAGCTCGTGACTTGCCTCTCTCGAGACCTCGCCTTCCTTTTCCCTATTCTGGATCTGTGGGGTGAACCCGGGGGGGTCTGGGCACTACGGTCCCTGCGGGTTTTATGTTTACTTCCCCCTCTTTTCCTGTGTGCCTTGCCTTGCGACAAAGCAGCCAGGCCTTGTAAAATGCCCCTCTCTCCATGGGGCCTCTCGGCACTCTCCATTCTTTGGACTGCCTCGCTCATATGCAGGCCGCTTACGCGAGGACCTTCTGATCCTTCTGAGTAATCACTCATGTTATGTAGTACCTTATAAATGTATTTGCAGTTTACTTGGGCTGTCCCAGTCAAAATATATAACACAGTGTAGCCTGGCGAGTCTCGGTATATGTTAGCATTTTTACTTGGGACTACGCCCATCAATGAGATGGTAAACAATCTCCTTAATGCCTCCTCCCCAGCAGGCAGAACAATGAGGGGTCTATACCACATTACCTGGGCTGAGCCCGTCCTTTATGGCATCAGATTCAATTTCAGCCTGCGGTACCACTTTCCACCACCAGATTGCGCCCGCGTCTCTCTAAACAGAGCTACTGCTCTTCTCACCGGGATACAGCAGTAGAATGCTGTTATACAATAGATTCGTTCGGATCGGTAATCCGATCCCTGCTGGACTCGCACAGAAAGCTGCTGCACACAAGAGTCTAAATTCGCAATGGCGCCGGAACCCAAAGAGCCCCGTCGCGCCGTTGCGAACTTCCATTATTACAGTGCCTCCTAACGAGGCGAAATGACACTGGAACGAAAAGTCCTGTTGCGTCCTCTACTGCGGATATGCTCCGCCAATCAACTTTAACTTGCCGCGTGTCTCCTACACTTTAACCGCGCGCGCGCACGCTCCTCCTAATCTAAGTACAATCATATATAACACAATTAGCATTCACATTAGTAATTAGCATAAAGGTAAAAAATAAGGCACTTATCTCGGCTGCTCGAGCAGCAAAGAAAGAGGAAGGACTATGGGGCCGTTAGTGTTATACAGGACAGGACAGGAGAAGTGTATTGGATGAGGAAGTCACGTGATTGGGACAACCTATGAAAAAACGGACTACAAATGCAATGGTTTTGTTGGGATTTGGGATTTTATTGGTTATTTGTTTTTTCATGTTTGTTGTTTGAATTGCTGCTCGAGTAAGTAAAGAGAAGAGTGAGCATAATCTGAGCCTCCGTGTCTTGACATAGAATCTAACCATATAATGACAGGAAAACTGACATTATGTGTCAAGGAATAATGATCAAGGTCTCTTGAGAGTGGCTAACTCATGCAATGGGGCATGGGTGAGGCAACCAGGAAAACAATGGACACCATGGTGCATTGATGACCCCACTAAGCGGGGTGGGTAGGGCCGGGGGTGAAGAGACAGAGACAGAGGGAGGGATAGGGACAGAGCGGGAGGTGGAGGAACATGGTGGGGCAAGTGCAAGCAGCCTCCAGGTTGCTCGGAACACAGGCATGGAGTGTGGGATTCAGGCTGTGATCCTAGCAACCGATTGACTGTGGTACCCACCCTGGTGCTAATGCACAATAATTCCTAGGTATGGAGTTAAGTGTGGTATGGGTAGAAGGCCAAAACCTGCACCCAAGTTAATCCTTTAGCCACTAAACTAAACTCTGACTGAAAAATGTGGGGAAAATATCTATTTGTCTCGTGTCGTGGGCCACAGAGTTTAGCTAATACCTTAACAGGTGTTCTCATGTTAACCTCCAAGAGAGTTGCCCCACAGGCATCGGCCACCTAATAGTATACATACTCCATTGTCCGTCTTCTTAATATGAATGGAGTAGATGCAATCCTGTGGGCACATATCAGCACAGGACTGGGTTGCCATATGGGTAGCCAGCTTTGGTAGGTTAGCAGTTTGAATAATTAAGGAAAGATCTCTGGTGGCCTTTAAAGGTGCTAGGAGTCCAATAAGTGGGGAAGGTAGGAGCGGGATTGTACCCTCTTAATGTAGCGATGCTCTGCATCTAGTTGATGTGTTACAGGGGTATGCAGGGCTCTAATGTACACCAGCATGTCTCTCAGGCTCAGAAATGTATTTCTGTTCAAGGAGCATTAAAAAATCAATAGATGGAACCACCGTTTCACTCTGATGGTGCCCTGCATCCAAGAGTCATTTATACCAGGCAGCTGGGCGATGCCCATGAACTCCTACGCACCCTGTGGAATGCGCACACGTAACCTCGTTTTCCAACCTGTGGTTCAGCTGAGGGAGGAAGCTGACTTCGTGCACAGAATTCCAAAGGAACAATGGTGGTTAAAACTGAGGCCACTGATGAAAATTCTAGCCAAATACAAAACTAGATTTCATGTTTCCGATTCTGGCCAACTGGAACATGTGCGGAGAACAAAGAAAACCAGCATTACGCCGAGCTAGGCAGGCAGTCAGCTGTGTTCAGAATATTGACTGATATACTGTAGTACATGTACTATCATGCATTAAGAAAGAAGGTATTCAAGGTGCATCAGATGTATGCAAAACAAATAGGTGAGTTAAAGTGCTCACACTCAAATACATGAAAAGGAGGGCCACCTGACTCGGCGTACCTTACCCTAAGGAAGAACACCCTGACCCTGACGGGGTGCCTATCCCTGGGTTACGCGTGATGTATCGCTTACTAAAAAGATATAGAGGAGAGTACTGTCCCTCAACCTTCTATTCTGGTGGCGGTGTCTGAAGACAGACACGAGTAGTCCAACAGAGGCATCTAAAAAGTGCCTCTGTTGGACTACCGAATTACACGGTGCACTCATGACTGAATACTTGAGGGCCCATGCTGCACCCAATGGCCTCATTATACGTATCGAACCACACATCTTCTTAGATAATCTCAAATTCAGGAAAGATTGGTCTTTCATAGCTAATAAATGTACCAGAGACTGGCTTATACTCATCATCAACACTGCCAAAACAGTCGCAGATCAACTACTAACTGAACTGAATGAAAAAAGCGAGGCACTTAGAACCAAAATCGCTGCGGACACCTATTCGGCCAAACTCATTCTCCTAGAAACCACACTCAAAGAGTTTAAAGACAACAACCTGAATAGGAAGATTATTAAACTAAAGAAGGACCTTGCAGCCTTTACGCATGTAAAAGTCTACCCATATGTAGCAGAAGAGTATTTCACTGAGGAAGCTAAACAAGCTCGACGAGACGCTGCACAACTCCGGTTCCAAAATCTCCAAAAGTCTAATTCCAACAGATCCTGGAGTAGCTCGAGTAGCAACTCCAGCACTATCTCCAACAACAACAGATGGCAGAACAAGAGAGTACAGTTCAACAGCTCCAACCAGGGCACCCCCCCTGTGGTTCCTTTTTTAGGACAGCGCGGGAGAGGCCAGAACCGCACACGGTGGCAGAACCACCCCCCGCCAACAGTGGTCACACGGAGTCGGGGACAAGGAGCTATACCACCACTCCTCCCTCACTTATCGTGAACCTATCCGCCCATATCCTTACCAGACCCGAACAAGAGATTCTACAAAAAGGCTTAGCTTTCATCCCTACAGCCCGTTATGACCCGTTCCAGACCAGGGTAGAAGTTACTCAAATGATGTGTAAGATACGACTGAGTCAGTATTTTGCAAACCATACCTACGAATACAAAGATGTGACGGGCCTATGCCCTCCATCACAGTACTTCCCACCGCATTGTGCAAACACCGCAGAATCAGTTACTTTTGAACAGGCATTGCTCAAAAAGATCTCCGAATTTGAATCCAACATTCCATTTATCCATAATAACTGCACCAAACCCCAACTGCTTGCTCTAACAGACTTAGCCAACAATCCAGACATCGTGATGTATTTGAGTGTGAGCACTTTAACTCACCTATTTGTTTTGCATACATCTGATGCACCTTGAATACCTTCTTTCCTATAAAACCGTTGTTTTTGTGTTACCATATGTGATTTTGTTAACGGTTAAAAGGACAAACACGGTTGTACCGTACACTCTAGCTTTATAAGCTTTCCCTGTTGTTTCTGGACTATCATGCATTAAGGCATGTTGTTGACTGCTTTGTTTTGTAGAATTTAAATTATTGTACCAGCAAAAAAAAAAAATAATAACTCCTATGCACCCAATCACCTGCTGCCAGGTAGTGCCACTGCTCAGGTCTTGTATGAACTGAGTTTACCCTTTATAAAACACAAGGTCGACTTTGTGTTCCTCAATATGCAGAGAGAGCACTGAGCGCTTAGAGTCTCAGTCTCCAATAATCTGATTTCAGGACGAGTTATTTTAATACTGTGCGTAACAAAACCTTCACACAATCCTGGAAGTACTTAACTACTTACCTGAACAGGAGGGCATTACCGCGCCGGGTAATGCGCCAAGCCGGGTAGAAGACCTAGCAAAGCCAGGGCTTTACTGTTAGCCCAGGGCATTAACAGGTCCGATAATGCCCCCCCCTGAGGGTAACATTTCTATTAGTATTCGGCATGATGTACCGGATACTAATAGTTTGTATTAAAAAAATTTAAAACAAAAAATAGCCACCATGGATCTGAGAAGGAACTACGTAGTCCCTTCTCATGAATGTCATTGACAAGGCTGTGGGGACGCGCCGGGACTACTGAGGTTCTCGGCGACGGACCAGGCCATGGAAGTTAAGTGGGGGGTACAGGAGGGGGAACAATATGTGGGAAAGGTGGTGGGGGAAGAGGACACTGGGATGCGTGGTGCAGGGCAGCACTTACCTGAGATACCAGAGGCAGGAAGATGGCGCCCGCTATGAGGCGACTCAGATAGGATTACCATGTGGTAATGCCCCCATTTTGAGCCTCCTCTTTGGCTGTGAGGCCGACACCCCTCCTCCCCCCTCGCTGGGTACTAATATACAATCGACACAGCTCTGTTTTTTAGAAGAACTTTTCATCAGTGCAGCATTCGAGGGCAACACTTCTGGAATATATTCCAGCAATGTTCTTGTGAGACTTAATCACCATCGTTATAGACAGTCCTCCAAAATCGTTTTTTAGCTGTTGGTGGCAAATGTGTTCTGAGGCAAGGTAACAACCTCCTACGTATTTCATCCATCTAGGTGTAGTGACAAAGTATTATTAATGCTGTTTTCTCTGGGATATTAATGCATACTTTATTTTCGTGAACATTTATATTTTTTACTGTATTCTCTCTACCCCCATCTGTTTTGTGTGTTATTGCTGTATGTTCATCACACTGCTTATGATTCTTGTTTCATGATTTGTTCACCCTGTTGCCTTCTTTAGTAAGCATTTGAATCCTGATATGATTAGTAAAACAATATTTTCTTACACTTTTTTTTTCCTTCTTGCAGGCTGAACTTCTAGATGCTGCTTCTGGGGTGTATGTCAGATTTAGATTAGGTGGAGTAAGTACAATTGTTTAAATGTACATCTCTCAAAAGAACCAAAAAGCGTCATTTGGTACTTTACATTCTTCAATTTATTTGAATTTGTCCTTGAAAACAATTGGATTTCATCAAGAAGATACCTGCCAACACTGCACACCCTGTAAAACATTTTAAGTGCATTTGGTTTTTTATGCACTGTGTCGAGAGGCACTATGTAGTCGTATAATTCACTTGGTTATCTTTTTCTCCATAAAGGACAAACTATGCCCGAAAACTGCTGATCTAGTACTCTCACTAAGATCTGTGAGATCTGAACAAGACAAGAGAAAATATGTTAGGTTACCCTATGTTACAAGTGCTCGCTAAACTCTCATTCCTATTATCTCTAAGCTGCGGGGAGTTCAGTCATATTTGTGTTATTATTGTACAAGCTTTAGAAGCTACAGTCTACCTCTTTTAGTGCACAGATTACTCAAAATAAATAAATGCTTAATTGATCCGAGGAACATTGACCTCCCAGTCTCCTAATTTATCCCCAAAATATACTTACCATATGGCACTCTCGTAATTGTGGACCAACTAGTCGATAGAGAGCTGGACCAAGTATGTCCTCCTAAGCCTGCTGTAACTTGGCCGTGCAGCAGTTTGATATGGTGCTTTCACTTGACGTTGGCTCAAAAGGTCCATCCTAAAGTTTCCAACCCGAAGTTTCTTTCCAACTAGTTTTCCAAAGCTTACGATTATTTTTTTAACTTTGTGTGGCCTTCTCATTAGATGTTTCAGAGTATTTGCTGACCTGGCTGTCTTGTCCTCATAAAGGTCCTCATAAAAGTGTGAAGCACCTGCAACCTGCAACCCCCTAACGTAGCAGACTGCCACCTTTGGCTCTCTAGATGCTTTGGACTACAACTCCAATTAACCCGTGTCAGCATAGACAGGAACATTCTTGCTGTACACGTCTGTTTATTGCAAACTCTTTTGTTGCATTGCTAGTCTCACCATATGTCAGACCCGGGAGTAGTTGAGGTTTTCTGGCATGCCATGGGAAATCGGGCTAGTGGGCGATCACCATCGATGAACTTTGCCAAACTCTTCAAAAAAAGAATTTGACTTAAGATAGTCCAAGAATTGTAAACTGAAAAACTAAGTAGCACAACAGGTTTCTGTTAAATTAGGGCATTTAATAGGGTTCAGGTTTGCACTACCAATTAACTAGCACTTTACCAAAGCAACTTGCTGGGCATACATTTCTTTACCGTGTTCTTTCTTGTTATTGTTGTTCAAACTCATAGTCCAGTGTCCCCAGACTTGGTCTTATTACTGAATGATACAGTTACTTTAAAACAGCATTTCATATTTTTGATGGAACTGTTTGGAATCTGATCCATTTTATTTCTAAAATTGGAGTTTCAAGTTTATGTAATTTTTTGTATTTAGCTATTTAAAGATGTATTTCAGCATGGACTGCACTGCACCCACATAGGCATCAGAGTGCTCACATTTTTTCCAAAGCATGTTCCCTTAATTTGGCACTAAATACAGTTAACTTATTATATCACATTTCAAACATAACTAAATGCCCGGCGGAGGGAGACCAATTGAAAGAGAACAAATAAATGTGAATCAAAAAGGTCCTGCGGTGGGTCAAACAAAACCCTGCACACAGTTGAAAGTCTTCGATTTTGATGAAATAGAGAACGTTTGAAATAGTACGTGAATTTGGTCCGAGGCTGGCTGAGGGAGACCAGTTGAAGGTTTTGTGTTAAAGTGTGTTAAAGTGAGACTGAGCCCGGTGGAGCGGGACCTGGGGTGAACAGTAAATCACCCCAGAAGTTGTATATGTGAAATCCTAAGAAGAAAGGAACTTTAATCTTTGTCACGTTACATCATGCCCTCTGAAATAAGAGACTTTGAATGGCAGAGAGACTTTGGCCAGAATGCCCTGATGTTGGGGTTTCGAACTGCACCCTTGTGCAAGAGAAATCAGAGACTGTGCTAAGCTCGAGTGTGCCGCCTTGTCCCATGCTGAAAACGTGGCGAAGGGAGGCCAACGGCTTGAATATCCTGACATATCATTTCTTGAACACTTTTCTTTTGCATAAAGATTGTTTCCCACACTATTTGTATTTAGAAGTAAGGATTGGCAACAGGTTTATTAGTATAGGTTCTTTTATTTTGACAAGACACCACTATGTCTGCGTTATTATTATTTGATGGCCGTAGGTTGCTCCCATCTTTAGATTTAGGATTAGATAGGCGTTTTCTAAACCCAATTGAAGTTCAATAAACACCCTTGAACTGTGATCACTTGTGTCTGTCTTACTGTTTTATACCATGTCTTCCTTACAACACCCAGAGTCGATCTATCGACTAATCCTGTGACCCCTGACAAGCTTTCTGGAGAAACTCACTAAGGGGCGTCCTGCTCCAGAAAACCTCACTACTACTAATACTCTCCCCACACCACTCAATATACCCCTCTCTTCACCTTTCACTACACCGTTCTCCCCACACCTCTCTACACCACTCTTCTCTGCCCCCTACTCTGCGATATTGTCACCAGCTCACTCTCCCACTGAACTCGCTGTCACTATTCCCACACCCACCTCACTTCTTTCCTGCATCCTTCTGCACAACTCTCCTACACTCTTCTCTGCTATCCTTATTCTCTCCCAACACCCAGTTCCTCTCACTCCACCTACTACCCTCAGTTCCCTACTTCTATCTCCCACTCTTTCTGTACTACTACCCTTACCATTACCTTCACAAACGCTATCTCATTGATTGCTTCAGTCTCACACACTGGTACCACTCTCCCTCACAAATACCTCACATTCATACTGCCCGCAAACTTCTCTGCACCATCCTTCCTCCACCAGGTCTCTTGGTCTGCCTCTGCCTCCTCTGACCTCACCCGAACAACCCACACTCTGCCTTTTGTTCTGTCTCCTTTTATACTGGTTCTGTCTTCCCCCTACCCCTTCCATTGGCTACAGCACTCACCTGACTCATAGAAACAATTATTTCCTATCGTCTTTCCAGGGACAGATTTACACAGGTGAGGTGCTTTGAAAAACCCTCTACCTTCTTAGCTGAACCCCTGCTTCTAACACATTTTTTTGACAGTCTGTAATGGCTACTCTGCTGTTTCTCTGGCATTCTGTGGGTTTCAATGTTGTTTTTCTGCTTCCACAGTAAGGTATTTGCTTTTCTGGGGTGTCAGTCCACTGTGCATCTTTGCTGCAGAGTTTTGGGGTTTCTGCTCATTTCGTTATGCTCTGGTTTTTCCTGGTTGCTCCCAGGTGCCTTCTGGGAGTTGTGGTTCTGAAAAAGAGGAAGAACAACACTGGCAAGAATAAGTACTGGGAGGCATTTTTTCAACAGAGGGTGCCACTATTAATAACAGGCATGGCAAATGAGGGAGTGTCAGAGACTGGCATTCCCCAATCTCACCCCCCTGACAGGTTCGTGACCCTGATTCTGTCACTTAAGTCCACTCTTTCTCAACAGCAACCCTACTCTTTCTGCCAGCTAACTTCCTTTCTCCAAACGTTGTTTTGGACCGTATCTCTTCCCCAACTTTTCTGCTCCTAGCTATCATGTTGAACTTCTCCTGGACGTCTTTTGGGACAATGATAAGAGATATGCCTGCTGTCCCCACACACATGGCATATGTTCGCTCTGTTTACCCTGTGGGGTCTGAATGGCGTCCTTCTGCTTTTGTTTTTCTGGCATAAGGACTCCATCCACTTCTTTAATCCAAGAAATCTGCTCCCCAACAACAGATGTTATGTTATTTGATATTTGTATAGCGTCTACTGCCATTGGTATGACCTCGAAGTGCTGTGAGGTTGAACGCCCTATGGATGACCATAGTCAGCGGATTGAGAAGTGATAAAAGGAGTTGTAAAATGTGTGTGTGCATTTATAGCCATAACAAAGGTAGGTAAGAGTGGCTAGGTCCCTAACAACAGCCTGTGATTATCAGATGAGAGGACGGGTGCTGTGACAAATTGTCTAAGAGTCAGAGGGTTCATAAGAGTCAGGCTATGTGAACGGCTGGACCGAATTATGCGTGGAACTCAGCTGTATTCTATGGGAGGAGCCATTCAGACTGAGGGTGATATGAATTAAGTGTGGTAAAACACCACAGTGACGAGATCCAAACAGCAGACGCACCCCTGAAAATACTCTGGGAAGAGAAAATGCTGTTACTTGAAGAAGCTCGGCTTTACCAGGACTTTGTTCTTCCGAGTGGTCTCTCCGACATGAATATGAACCCTTGTTGTGAGGTAAATTATCAGATGGCCACCAGATTTCCTGCTTGCACGCTAGATGCTCATAGACATTCGGGCGGATGGTGTTGCAAGTGCTGCCAAAGTCTAGCAAGGCCCAAACCATCTTCCCTTGAACGTGAACCGGCACCCAGAAGCCTTCTTCCATTAGCTCCCCCTGGCCGTATAGATGGTGGTGGTAGGAGCATCCTTTGGTGGTCCTTCTCTCGTCCCTCCCCTGTGGTCTTGTTTTTTTTTTACAGGGGACACAGTTCACCGCCTGGCGCCTTGGAAGCAGGCAAATATCTTCCATGGGACCCTATTCCCATTGACCAGACCAACATTTTCCTCTGTTTTGGCTTCACTTTTGTCTCGGGGAGCTCCCAGTCCTCTTCTTCGGCCATTGCTGTAAGAAGACTGTCCTAAGTTGTTCTATGTCTTCCTCCTCCTCTCAGAGAAATACCCCTGTGGCAGAGAGATTCGTCTGTGTAGTATCTCTGTTTTTCACCTGTACTGCTCTTTCTCTGAGGTTATTGGATCATTTCAGCTCTTGGATGGACCTTCCACTGGGGAACTTTGGGTCGCCTGCTGGGTCCTTTCCCAGTGTTCTCTCTGGGGCTACTCCTCCAGCTTCATCTCCAACTCTATCAAGTCAACCATCCGTGCCTCCATTCCAGGATTCAGCAGCTGCAGAGTCATGTCTTTTCTTTGTTCTTTATCCTGGCCTGGGTGTTTTCTTTCCTGTGGAAACCAGGTTATATGTTCAAAACCGCTTTACCGATGGATCATGGGGTTGAAAGGCGAGTCCTCCTCTTCTTCATTCTCTGGCTCATTCCCGAGTTCTCCCCATTCTTGTAAGGCTTGCTGAGGTTGATCAGGGTTCTCTGGGTCACTCTGGGTACTGCCCCAGCCCCCTGATATTTTAATTTTTTTTGATCTTGCTCATGGCCCACCCTCCATCCAATCTTCTATAGAAGCGTCTAGGTCACCATGCCAGTATGATATTCAGCTATCCCGACCTGGGCTGGATTGTCCTGGTAGGTACCATCTGTCTTTGGAGGCTCTTTCCGTCTCTGGATTTGGCTTGATGATCATTATGGTATTTCACCAGAATTGGCCGAATATCTCCCCTCTCTGGAGCGGGATAGGGTGTGGGAAGGGGTTAACCACCAGGTCCTGGGCATTGAGATGTTTGGTGGGGTTGACAACAGCAAACAACTGATAGGATGACGATGTCTGGCTTCTGTGGTCTAGAGTAAAATATCTAAAACTGTTCTTAGGCAGGTCTAGCCTTAGATCGGTCTCTACCATGATCTTTTCATTTGTGGGGACCCAGTAGTTGGAGCCTCCAAGTACATCGTACACATTTTACTATGAGGCTCTTCAAGGAGGTGAGCATGCCTGGTCAGTCAGAGTATGGAAGACTCAGCGCGGTACTCTATTCTTCACGGATAGCTCCCTGTTTGGCTGACGGTCTAGGACTGGCTTCTGTACTTGCACCCACATCTGCTCAAATCTTTCTCTGGGCTGTGGGCGACCTCTGTATCAGGGCCTGTGAGATCCCACGATAACACCACGGGTCACAGGTGGTCTTCATAACTTGCAGAGATCCTCAGAAAACTCAATGGTTTTGTTGTTTTATTTTGGGTTTTCAACAGCAGCTTAAGGTGAGACTGTGGAAATCGTCTGATGTAACTATAGGCAGATTGCTCAATGCAATGAAAAGCATATTGTTCAATGTAAAGCAATGGCCTGGAAAAGGGGAGGCGCCTCACTAAGTGCTGTCCTCTCTTGTCTAGTGTGGGCCATTCCCTCCCTAGCCCAGGCGTCCCTCAACCCCAGGATGTCTATCTTTGTCATGGTGTTCTAAAGGCAAACCCCTTATCTAGCTAAACTCCCATTGGGAATTACCTAAGTCCTCCCGCTCTAAGTTCCCCAAAAGATGATACAATGTAAGGGTTTGTGACACACTTTCTTGGATGTTCATCTCCATAAATATCTCCATTGCTCTCCCTTATCTCCCCCTACTCTCCTCCCTCCTACTCCACCCACCGTCTTTCCTCACACTCCCTGACACTTTCTTCTCTATTCCTCCGTTGTTCCTCTCACTCACTCACTCTGCTGGTTACCTCGACACTCTGATCTTACTCACTACTACTTTCTCTACACTACCACTCCTCTCTCCTGCCTACACTGCCACTGCTCTCCCCACGCCACTCACTATGCCCTTCTTCTCTCTCCCTCCCTGCAGCCCGGTACTCACCTCCTCTACACCCCTCTTCTCACACACCCTACTCAGGGATATAGGGCCCTGCTCACCCTTCCAGGGATAAAATGCTCACTCTCCCACGACACTGCCTCATCCCCCTCACGTTTCTCCTGCACCCTTCTCCTCCTACATCACTCTCTACTACCCGTACTTTCTCCTAATACCCACTCCCTGTCACTCTACCTACACCCCTCATTTCCTTATGGCCCACTACCACCCTTACCTTCACAAGCACTCTCTCATTCATTGCTTCAATCACAAACTGACACCACGCTCCTCACAAATACCTCACCTTGCATACATCCGTAGCAATCTGTCTCCATGCTCTTCTGCATCGTCCTTCCTCCACCTGGTCTCTTTGTCTCTGTCAGCCTCCTCTGACCACACAAGTACATCCCACACCATGCCTTTCCTTTGGTCTTCTTTTACACTGTGGTTCTGTTGCCCTAAACCCTTTTAAAGCGCTCACCTGACTCTAAGAACTAATCGTGACTTTCTTCTCCCTAGGTACTGATTTCTACAGATCAGTCTTTAAAACCCTGTCTAAGCACCTCCCACTTTTCCAGCACAGTTTTTTCTGACAGACTGTAATTGCTGCGCTGCCATTCTCTTGCATGCTGTGGACTTGAAAGTTCATTTGTCTGCTGCCATGTTGAGTTATTTACTTTTCTAAGGTACTGGATGATGCCTGGTTATGGTGTCGGTACAAAGTCTGTATTAATTACAGCGTCTTGGGTTTTCTGCTTGTTTGGTTCCGTTCTGTGTTTTCCTTGTTACTCTCACGTGCCATCTCAGAGTTGTGGTCTAAAAAATGAGAAAGAACACTGGGCGGACAAATTAATGGGAGGCATTTCCCAACAGAGGGTGGCGCCATTAAGAACTGGCATGGCACATGATTGGGTCTAAGAGAATGGGGACTCCCCATCTCCTCATGTCCCCATGACAGCGTCATGACCGTAACCCTTTCACACAAATTACTATTAGTCCCCACTTTGGTAAAGGGCAAAGGGAACATTTTCAGCCCATTAAGATAAACTATAGAGTCCCAAGCTTCCAGCATAGTTTTCTTAATCAGATTACTTATAAATTAGGGGCTCTTTGATGCCTGGGCTTAGCTAAGGTTGAGCCCACTTATGTCTGCCAGATATTTGTGCTTTTTATCGGCTCCAATACAGATATATTTAATATCTCAGATTTAGTACAATTTCTTGTATTGACCGCCAACGATCCAAAGAGCCTCATTTTGTTCTCTATTTCCGTTAGAGTTGGTTTGGAGACATAGCATTATGTTGTTTGCAAATAGACTCATTGGTATTTCCACCCAACATCAGCTCCTTTATATTCTCATTTGATCTTTGCCGCAGGTGGCTCCATTGTAAGAGCATATACAATAGGTGATGGGGGTAGCTCCGCCTTGCATCCCCTAGTACGTTCGACTGCATTTGTCCTATGTCTATTAATCCCGTTCTTGCCCTTGTTCTTTTATATCCTGTCAGCATCCTAGCTATCATCTTAGCCCCAAAATTCAATTTCGCAAGGCATACCATTAAAAACAAAAAAACAGCCCACCCTCTCCAAAGCCTTTTTTGCATTTGGTTGCTAAAAGTAAAAATGATACCAAAAGTATTTCTATGAACTATAACACCAGCAGGGCATCAATCTCTCCATTCTATTGAACCTGATAAATCAGAATGCTATGTGCCTACGGGTTCCGAGATATTTTCATATCGGCCAAAAAAAACAGGGGAGCCGTCAGGAGAAGGGGCCGTAGAAAGTGCTGGTAGGGTGTTGGGTGACCCACCAGAAAATTGGCTGCTGCTTAAGGATAATATGCTGCGGGACCTTGCAGCATGTTCAAACAACGAGGATGTTCAGCCTTTAGTGGTTTCTGTAGGCCAAAATGCTTGCATCGCACCCGTTAAACCTGCAGAAGTCTAGCCAAGCGGAACTTAAAGGAGTTGAAAAGTCCTCTCAAACCCCCCTTTTCCAGAATGGGGTTCATCAGGGCTGCCAAACCAACCTCAAAGAGTCTCCACATAAAGGAATGTTTTTGCAGGTTAAGGTAGCCTGTCCTGCTCTTTGCCCAGTTGGTGAAGTCCCATCGGGGGGTCCTCCTCTCCTTTTAAGCTTCCTACCTCATCTGCTCCATTAATTTCCAAGGATATTTGCTGCAAAAATCAACGATTGCAAAGATTATGCATCCCAGTTTATGGAGTTTTGTTTTAGACTCCAGAAACATCATCATCACAAATGTTAAGACGCCGAGGGAATTTGAATCAAGGGAGGCACTTGAGAATAAAATCCTACCCTGGCTCAACCAAAAAGTGGGCTATAACTGTGTCAGAACCCAAGACTTGAAAGTCCTTCGTAGGATACAGATTAACATTTGGTGTTCCACTGATAAAACTGAATGTATTGTTATTGGATGTGGTTCAAGTAGTTTACTTTTGTTTTTGAACAAAATCACAAATCTGCAGAATACGCTCTCTTCTACTAAGTTAAGAATTCATTTATACTGACTTGTTTTATTCACCATGTATGATTTTGTGTAAAATATCGATCTTGTTTTTATTTTTTTCCTTTGATGTATTTTAATTTGCCTATGTATCTCAGACTTTGTGCTCAGTAGCTGGGCTATTTATTATTGTAAATGTTTGTCAGCGCCCTTAAGCCTCAGGGTCAGTGGTGCGCGGTACAAATAAAATCAAATCAAAATCAAATTGACCAGTATCCTAGTATGGATTTTAGCATCAATATTAATTAAATAGGTGTATAGGATGCACATTGTCTGGAATCCTCTCATGGCTTGGGATAACAGTAACTTTTTCTTCCAATATTTGATCTGGTTAATACCACCCCCCATAATGAATTATTTACACTAGCCAGTTGGACACTGAGGAATTCTGCTTGTTCTTTATTAGCAAAAGAGATTGTGAGGCCATCTAGGCACAGGCTTTTGATAACTTTAAACTGCTGTATGGCTGCCAATACCTATGTTAATGTATGAGTGCCTCAAAGCTAGATTTGTGTTCCTCTGTTAAAGCTGGATGGGACAGCCTTTCCATGTAAGATTTCTGAGTCTCTTCATCAAGATTCCTGTGATATAGAGGTAAAATGAATGAAAACATTGTCTTTTGTTTTATTCTTCACTACCTTCCACTACTTCTTTATCAATTATAGACCGAATAAATGCCCTACGCTCTTCTGCCTTCAGTCTGGATTCTAAAAGCCTCCCCACTCTACTACTGTGTTCATAAAACATTTGTTTAGTTTTCAAAAGCTTACGTTCTGCAGCATTAATCCTTTACTTTAATAATTTATACTGCGCAAACCATAAAGCCGTTGGCTTATGGGTGCCAAACAACAAACAAAGACTAACAAAAAATAAGGCGAATCAAATGCAGGCTAGACAAAGGACTTCAGAAGAGGGAGCAGGTTCATTGATTTTAATTTTTTCCTAAAAGGTTCAGTAGACTTTATGACCCTGAGTTCTGGAGGAAATCCATTCCAAGCTCTTGGAGCCACATTCTGAAAGGCTACATTTGTGTCTTTAATGGTGTTACATCTGGGCAAGGCTAGCTGATCGGTGTTATTGGACCTAAGGGATCTCACATGTGTTTTTTTCTATGAGCAGGTCCTGTAAGTAGGAGGGCATCTTGCCCAGTCGACATTTGTATGTGATTAGCAGCAGGTGATATAGTAATCTAGACTCAACTGGGAGCCAATGCAGACCTCGTCTCGCCTCAGAGATATGGTCTCTCCAAGCAGTATCAGTGACCACTCGTACTGCGTTATTCTGTATTACCTGTAATCGATTACAGTGCCTATTATTGATACCGTACAATAGACTGAAGCAGTAGTCAATTTTAGCACCCACTATAGACCTTGCAATGGTCTCATCATTGGATTGTGTAATAAAAGGACAGAGATGGGCCAAGAGCTTGATATAATAAGCTGAGGATGAGACAAGATTGTTAACATGGGTTTTCATATTAAGATGTTGTTCGAGGAAGACGCCCAACGTTTTAACCTTCTTTTGGACAGCAATTCTGGTGTCCTCTATACAGAAGCTCTCATACACAGGTCCCAGTTTCCTAACCATATAAGAAGTGCCCACGACCAAGAGCTCAGTTGTATCTCTGTTCAGAGCAAGGCATTCTGTTCCAACCAATTTTCAATGAGGTTATATACTTTATTAAGTTGGAATTCATCTTTATCATGAGTACTTGTAAGTGGGATGACACACTGAGTGTCATCAGCGTAGTTCATAAACACTATTCCATTTTGCTATACAAGCGAAAAGAACGGTATCGTAAGGATGTTGTATAGGCAAAGTGAAATACAGGCTGCCTGGGCTACACCAAATTCCAAGACTGTGGGAGAGCTTCCGCCTCACCACAATAAACCCTGCATTCCCGATTACTCAAGAACAAAGAAATCCATTGGGTTGCCTCGTTCGAGAAGTTGGCCACGTTCTTCAACCTGGTGGTCAGAATGGAATGAGCTACAAGGTTGAAGGCCGCCGACAAGTCCAAGAAGATCAGGAGAGATAACATTCCATTGTCCATACGATACACGAATCTGGACTTCAGATCTAACTGGGCGGTCTCTGTCCCAAATCCCTGCCTGAACCCTGATTGATGTTTGTTAAGGATGGGATGATCATTAAGATGAGCAGAGATTTGGACATACGCTACCCGATCCAAGATCTTAAATATATTTGTGATGGGTCTATACTTTATGGGGATATCATCCGGTAAGCCTGGTTTTTTTCAAGATGGGCATAATCCATGCCTTTTTTAGCCCCAAGTGCACAGAATTTTCTTGGAAAGAGGCATTCACAAATTTGCAAATAGTGTCTAACAAGATAGGAGAACAAGATTTAATGATGACTGCTGAACAGGGATCTCCTTTACAAATTCTAGTTTTTAGGTTTTCTATGATGTTAGCTAATTCAGATACCTTTACGGCCGTAAAACTGAAATGAGGAATCAGGTTTTTTTAAAAACGAAAATGACATTGTCACTAGCCCCCAGTAGTTTGGATTGATCCCCTCTTTTTTTGGCAATATCTGTCTTGATTTTGTTAAGTTTGCCCTGCATGGCTTCTTGAATTGAAGAACACCAAGCAGCATCCTTAGTTACAGAACCAGTGCCCTTAATGCACTGTGTTTCCTGCTTTTTAAGAATTTTAAATAATTCCTTTACTTCAGATTGTGCACTCTGAAATCTGGTATTAAGGGTGTTTTTTTGGCATTGAAAATAGCTAATTTATCTTCTTTGGCTGCCCCTTTATAGGCTGCCACAGTCAAAGGAGAATGGTTAGCTTCCCATGCATAAAAGCACTAGAGTGGAGGCTTTAGGTTTCTTAAGTTCTGGAGAAAACCAAGTATTAGTAGTACGTGCATCTATCTGAAATTTCTTTTTAAGAGTTGCAAGAGTGTTCGAGATATCAACAACAGAAGAGGAGAGAGCATTAGATAGCTCTACAGCTGAGTCTGAATTTGATAGATTTGCAATATCTGGTCTAAGCAGGGTTTCAATGCGCTCCTGAGTATGATTCCTCTGGTTTCTAGATAAGAACCCTTGCTTGAGCAAGCCTCTTATTTTGATTGGGAATTCAGATTGCACTGTAAAATGTACACTACATCCTGAATTCATTTGTTTGACCCTTTATGAGCATCATGTTTTTATTAGTCATTCTATTTGGACTACTTTTGTGTAGGCCCTGGCCTTTTTTGGCTGATCATCAAGTTGTCTCCAGTGAGTCCCTTTAATTCTTTCATTTCAATCTGTTTATTGAATTTCAAATAAAGAATAACAGGAACACCTTTTAGCAGAGAGTATCAGTACATAAACCTAGAAACAAACAGTACAGAAACATCCCAAAATACATTTGGTCTCAAACACATTCTCATCCTCTCCTTTTGTTGCATATTATGCTCAAAACTTAAAATAAAATCCAAATGATGACATTTGTGGAATAAGTTATATAAACCTAAATATGTCATTGCGATAGCAAAGTAAAATCTGTATTACTGTATCCTAACAATTCTAAGGCGGCAACTAAGACTTTTTCCTGTATTGTAAAAGAGGAGCCCAAACCTCTTTAGGGCGTGATTTAGGCGGGGCTAATTTCCCATATGTTCCTTCACAATTATTCCCTAATTCTTTTAAGAGTCGATGCTAGATACAACATCTCCCCCCTACCGCCGTTTTTAAAACATTCCAATGCAAACCAGGTGACGTATCTTCTATTCCGTAAAAAGTTTGATAATCTCTAAATGTGGTTTTTATTTCCTCAAGATACCCAAAATCCTTAAATATCGAGGAGCTCCCTCTCAGACCTCTGGTCTTCACATAATTAGTTGTAATGCACATGACAGTCATCATCATCCTGTGATCTGTAAACATCATTGGGTATATTTCCGCCCTGTGCAATCTGGGGACCGGTCCTACTGAGCACACGATATCATTGATTCTCAAGTAGAATCGATTGACATGTAAATATTGTGTGCAGCCCAATAAAATCTTATTCAAAACAAAAAAATAAAAATGCATTTTGGCCATCATTCCGTGCCCATTTAAACACAGGAACCAACTCTGCTCTTTGTCGAGTGGGCACGAAATGACAGTTATATTTTATAAAATTGGGTAATTTGGGATGATAAGTCTGATGCACAATTCACAAAAATATTAACTTTATACGTTTAGTGAAGAAGAATCAATATGTAGCCAAAGGACGTGCAGACATCTGTTACTCACTGCAGATTCTAAAAATCAGCTAGGCAGCCACGTTCCTAATTCTCTGAAGTGTGCGAATGTTCACAAAAAGGAATCTTGGTAAGAAAAAGATAAATGGATGTATGCGTTTATGATATTATTAATAAATAACACTATCACACAAAACGAACAAAGGATTACTTGAAAAACTGGCCAAAATTCTGCATGAATTTGTAACAAGACCCTCTGAACTACATTCTTGATGGGTAATTTGACAGCTTGAGGGAATTACATGCAACCAACCAACTGCCTACTATAGAGTTTCACTAGATCTGTTCCTAGTGACAGGATACAATTAAAAACCAGCAGTGGCAAAGACGATACTTTTGGCTGTCGTATGTTCAGTGCAGTCTCACACTGCTCAATAAACTTCATGCCATGCCTAAAGGACAGCAATAAAGCGCACCCCATTACAAGTAACAACAATAGTCAAAGTATTTAACGCAAAACAGTCACATATTTTAAGCAAAGTAGGGAGGGGCGTGGCCAACAGCCATGCAGTGAGGCTGTTCATCTGCATAGCTCCCTCATGATCCTTCAAATAAGATAGTTCAATACGTCCGATTCGCATGGAAACCATGATAGGAGGGGGTCGGACACCGCTGAGACCAATGCTGTGGAAGCTCAGGCGATAAAAGTTGGTGCCCGAACAGAAAACAGCGTGGAAAGATCAAGAAGATACATTTCAAAATGGCGGGCACTACGCTTCGTGGTACGGTGAGAGACCGGAGGTCGAGAGTGGTGAGGAGAAATGTCCAGGACACAGTGAAGGACCCATGAGCCCAGCAGCACCCAGACAGTACCAGTACAACGGGGAAAACCAGGTGGCGAAGTGCAGAGGAGCGGACCCCCGATGGTGGTGCAAGTGGTGCACTGTTGGGCACCCCGGAAGATAATGGGCCCTGAGAATTGGGCAGGGGAAGTCCTCTACCTGGGCACCTGTCCCCCAGCCAAAACATTACAGAGCAATGGGCACAACCTCCCAACAGGGCTGGGAGAGCACCGCAGCGGCACTCACCTGGCAAGGAGGGTGACTGCTAGCGTTTCTTTTACGAATGATGCCGGAGGCCGCACGGACCCAGCGAACCCGGGTCTTGCCCACTGTGTGGCTCCTCGGGAACGAAGCACACTCGTTCAGAGAGGGAGCGGCACAATTGCACGCCAGAGATACAGGGCGAGCAGAACGTTAAGCAGCTGGTGTGGGTACACTGAGGCAGCGCTGCTGTGCTATTAGGTCACATGACTGTTCTGAATATAGTCCTGGGAAGACACGATTGTGCAGGAGAAGCAGCTCTGTGACCACCCCTCCAGGTCCATGTAGCAGGGCTGGAATAAACCAGCAGACACAACGGACCAGCATTGGATTTTTGATCACCACAAGTGCTGCCTACTGCGCTGCCCAACAACCGAAAGGTCATAGCGACCAGCTGAGCACACTACTACATTTAATGTAACAGGACATCTCCCGCTTAGCACACGTTGAAATTGCAAAACTGTACGAGTAGTGGAAGATTGATTTGTTGTTTGGAAGTGACTGCAAAACTAAGTAACCAGATAAACCTGCTGACAGTGTGTCAGACACACTGGGATGATGTCAGATTGAGACACTAAGGGCTGCGTCCAAAGGGCCCCAGCTTGGGCCCGCTGGCACTCCCCTGGGGGAAATGATGCCTGCCTCTGGGGTTGCTGGGTCGGACCTGGCTCCTTGGAGGTAGGCATCATGACAGTACCCCCCCTCAAGACCCCTCCCAAGGTTCTTCCCTCCGGGGGTTTTGGCTTGTTCGGAAATCTCCGGTGAAACCTTTGTATTAATCAAGGTGCGTGAACATGGTTACTAGGCTCCCACGATCTCTCCTGAGGTCCATATCCCTTCCAGTCAACAAGATAGAAGAGTTTCGACTTCACCACCTTGGAGTCTAAAATGTCTTTAACTTCGAATTCCAATTCCCCTTCAATTTGAACTGGGTCTGGAGGCTTGGACAGTCGGGTTCCTGGTTGTACTGGCTTCAAAAGTGATGCATGAAAAACTGGATGAATACGCATATTGGACGGTAAATCCAGTTTAAAGGCCACTGGGTTGATTATAGCCTTGATGGGATAAGGTCCTATGAATCTGGGATTGAAGGTTCGCGGGCCCTTGAGGGGTAAATGTTTAGTTGCTAGCCATACCTGGTCTCCTACTTGGTAAGGAGGAGTTTTACTTCGGTGCAAATCAGCGTTTTCTTTATATTTTTTCTTGGCTTGCTGTAAATGAATTGCAGCTTCTTTGAAGGCTCGGGTTATTGTGGAATGCAGATGATTTACAGGGTCAGAGGTGGATCTAGGTCAGAGGTCCGAGGATGGTAACCATACAAAGTATAAAAAGGGGTTTGTCCGGTTCCAGAATGCACTGAATTGTTGTATGCATATTCTGCGATCCAAAGGATGTCTTTCCAATTCAACTCAGATTGGTGTAACATGCACCGAAGATATTGCTCGAGAGTCTGATTGGTTCTCTCGGTTAGCCCGTCGGTCTGGGGATGGTGGCTGGTGGATAACCGCACATCTATTTGTGCTAATTGGCAACACTTCTTCCAAAAATGGGAGATAAATTGACTTCCACGATCCGAGACTAATATGGAAGGGAAACCATGTGTGCGAACTATATTCTCCAGAAATTACTTGGCCAAGGTGGAAGCGGAAGGCAAATCTTTTAAAGGGATAAAGTGGGCCATTTTGGAGAATAGGTCCACAATTACAAGGATAGTGTTGTAACCAGCACAAGGAGGCAGGTCAGTTATAAAGTCCATTGACAGGGTGTGCCATGGTGCCGGTGGAATATCCAAGGGTTGAAGTAGGCCGGCTGGCCTTTTCTTTTGAGCCTTGTTTTGGGCGCAAATTCCGCAAGACAGTACAAAAGACTTTATGTCTTTTCTCCAAGAAGGCCACCAGAAGTGACGTTTGATTTTTTCCTCCGTTTTAGCGATACCAGGGTGTCCTTCCATTAATGATTCATGATGATGGGCAATAACAAGTTCTTGCAATTATTTACTTGGCAGAAACAACCGCTCCTGGAAGTAGGGTAAATCATCCTTAACGGTGTAATGAGGACCCTTTTGACTCCATTCCAGTAAGGTTGAAGAGTCTAGAAGTTGTTTTACTTGCGTTTGGATGTCCTCAATAGTTTGCAATGAAGTTAAGCCTAAGATTCTTTGCTCAGGTATGATGGGCACAGGTTCTAAACTCAAATTAGGTTCTTCCATGCCAATCCGGGATAAGGCGTCCACTTTACCATTCTTGCAGCCAGGGCGATAGGTAATTACAAAATCAAATTCCGCAAAGAATAGAGCCCATCGGAGTTATCGTGAAGATTGAGCTTTGGCCGTCTTTAAATACTGTACGTTTCTGTGGTCCGTAATTACGGTGATGGTGTGTCTTGCCCCGAGAAGGTAGTGACGCCAAGCCTTGAAAGCAGATTTAATAGCCAGTAACTCTTTATCAGTAATTGCGTAGTTGATTTCAGGAGGAGAAAATTTTCTGGACCAAAAGGCCACAGGGTGTAGTTGGTTAGTTTTTGGGTCTCTTTGCGACAGGACAGCTCCCATGGCCGAACTGGATGCGTCGGTTTCCACAATGTACGGGAGATCTGGGTGCGGGTGCTTCAATACAGGTGCAGAGGTGAATTTGGTTTTCAGGTCCTGAAAGGCTTGTTTGGCCTCAAGAGTCCATTCGAAGCATTTGTTTTTCTTTAGGAGAGCTGTGATGGGTTGGACTGTTCGGGAAAATTCCGGGATGAATCTTCGATAGAAATTGGCAAAGCCGAGCATGCTCTGAACTCCCTTCACCAAGCTAGGAGATGGCCATTTGAGGATGGCGTCCACCTTTCGCGAGTCCATTCGGACTCCTTGAGGTGTCAGGATGAATCCGAGAAACTCAACTTCTGTGGTATGAAAAACGCATTTTTTGAGTTTTGCAAATAGTCTGTGCTGGCGCAATTTCTCAAGAACTGCCCTAACATGTTTTCTGTGATCGGATTCTGAAGAAGAGTACACCAGGATGTCGTCAATATAAACAATGACACAGACATCGATAAGTTCCCGAAGAACATCATTCATAAAGTACTGAAAGGCGGCAGGTGCATTGCACAAACCGAAGGGCATCACCTGATATTCGAAGAGCCCAAATTTGGTGCGGAATGCAGTCTTCCATTCGTCGCCTTCTTTTATACGCACCAGGTGATAAGCTCCTCGGAGATCTAACTTGGTGTACACACAAGCGTCTTTCACCTGGTCGATAAGCTCAGGAATCAGGGGCAAAGGATAACGATTCGTAATCGTTATTTGATTCAGGGCGCGATAGTCTATACATGTTCTAAGGTCGCCCTCTTTTTTCGGCACGAAGAACAGAGCTGAAGAGACAGGAGACTTGGACGGGCGAATAAAACCATTGGCTAGGTACTGATCTAAATACTGACGCAAATGCAGGTTCTCAGGTTCCGTAAGAGCATAAATCCTACTACAAGGTAGTTGAGCATTGGGTACCAGATCGATTTGGCAATCATAAGATCGATGGGGAGGTAACGTGTTAGCCTGTTCTTTCTGAAAAACGTCTTGGAATTCTTGGTATTCTGACGGTATCTGTACAGGGGTAGAAAATGCTGAGGCTAGACCTATAGCTGGATTTCCTGGATAACAAGTTGGTTCACAATCAGGAAAACTTATCTTCTTTGCTCGCCAGTCAATTCTGGGATTATGTGTTTCTAACCAAGGAATTCCAAGAATTACTTGAAATTGTGGGGCCTTGATCACATCAAACACGATTGCTTCCCGATGTCCATCCTGACCCAACGGTGGAATGCGTTACAGGCCCTGAGGCTATTTCGGTTCCATCCACTGTAGTAATGACATCTTGGGTTACTTTCGGGCGGAGAGGGAGCTTAATCCTGGAAGCCAATTCACGGTCTATGTAATTTCCAATAGCTCCACTGTCGATGTATGCTTTTATAGCATGCAACTGCTGAGGCTGTTTTGGATTCACTAGCACCATTGGCATGACAAAATGCGAGGTCAAAGAGTTTGTTTTCAAGCTCGGCAAGCGGACCCCTACGCTTGTCGGGCTAGGACGTTTCCCGAATCAGGTGTCAATAAATCGTTATCAGTGGCTCCAACCACCTTCTTAGGTGGTTTAACCGGACAATTTCGAAGAAAGTGACCGGAAGTCCCGCAATACAGACAAAGTTGCATTTGCCGCCTTCTCTCTCGTTCCTTCTGCGTTAATGGCCCTTTAACTCCGCCGATTTGCATAGGTTCGGATACGTCGGTACTCTTGGAGTTAGCGTGGGTTTTGATCGGTACTCGGGTTTCGTACTTGAACCGATCTGCTTTTCTATTTTGAAGTCTGTGATCAAGTTGAACCACCAAGTCTATGTAGTCTGCGCAGACCTGGGGTGGATTTACTATCTGAGCTAGAACATCCTTAAGATCTCCGCGCAGGCCTCGATGAAACAATGTGATCCTTTTGTTTTCTGGCCATCCAGTTTCCAAAACCAGTCTATTAAAGGTGGCAATGTAGGGCAGGAGATCCTGATTACCTTGTCGTAAGGATAGCAGTTCGTTATCAAGGGCCTGTCCTTGAGAGTGTCGAGCGAACAATCTTTCCATGCTGGCCTGGAAGCCCTGAAAATTCTGGAGAATGGGATCATCCTGATTTACCAATGGAATAGACCAATCGGCAGCACTGCCACTGAGGTAAGATAGTATAAAGGCTACCTTGGTCTGGTCGTTAGGGAAGGCTCCGGGTCTGCATAGAAAGTGTAAACGACATTGGTTCATAAAGACGGCATATTTCTTGGGATCCCCCGCAAAACGTTCAGGCGGGGCCAAAGGCATGTGTCCAGGTAGATTGATTTGTACCGGGTTATTCAAACCCATTGAAGTGGAAGTACCTCCGGAATTAGGTAAAGGAGTGTGCCCTGCCTGGGCCTGCAATAACCTTTTGGCCAAGTCATCTGTTCTTTCCTTGGATAGGATCAGTTCTCTTTTGAGAGCGTTAGTCTCCTGGTGGGCTGAGTGCACCTCTGCCCGTAATTCCCCCAAAAGCTGGGCCAGCTGGTCAGTCTCGGAAGTCTCCATAGCGCCCGGGTGGGAAATTGTGGGTAGGCTTCGCGTTCTGTAACGCTCACCTGATTCCCACGGAGGCGCAGGTCTGGCTTCGAGTGCTGATGCTTCTTCAATGGTGAAGCGCAGGACTCTGAAGATGGACAGGAAGGGCCCCTCTACTCTGGCTTCTCTGGCTCGCAGGAATATTCCCCTGTGCATGAAAAGGGAGTATTACCTACTGACAGAATAATGCTTCCAACCCTCCACGATACCCTTCCACGATTCCCCGTGAAGTCTCACGTTAGGGTCTGGAAGGATGAGTTCTCAATCCTGCTTCTGATGCAGGGGCGCGTTGAAACCCAGTTACTTCACTGGATTGAGGTTTGATGGGAGTTCAAATAAGCTTCACTATTCAGGTAAGGCGCTGTAAAAGTTCTGTTGCAAGTTCAAAAGTTCAAGCTTAATAATAATGTTCATTGTCTTATTGCAGCAAGCGCTAATGCTTATGTCTTTTTCCCCTTAGGGGCCGGGGTTCGGAATGCCGGAGATATGGTGCCGACCCGAAGTGAAACGTGCAGTTCCAGTAAAGGACAGGTAAGTTCTGGATGAACGCTCGGGTAATGTCTTTGCATTCGCTCATTCAATGTCTTTGTCTTTTTTCCCCATAGGGGCCGGGGTCCGGAAAATGCCTGGAAGCGGCAAGACCCGAAATGAAATGGGAATGACCCAACAGGTAAGTCTTAGAAGGAAACTGAGCTTTTCCTATTCCCTTCCTTCTCTCACCTTTTGTTCTTGTCTTTTTCTCTCTAGGCTCTGGGAAGTGGCTGTGGATCCGGATGATGGCTGCTGAAGATGGAGGCGCCCAGGAAAGGTAGTGAAATGCAGCGCTGCAGCGATCGTAGCGAAATGCTTTTAAAAATGATGTCTTCCTTTTCAGGATCGTCGGTGTGATGTCTCCGTGGTGCAGATTTAGCAGGTAAGGTCTCTTGTCTCCCTTTGCAGGTGACCCAGGATGCTGACAGGCGTGGCTGAAGTCCAGATGCAGGAGCTGACACGGTGAGCGTCCAGCTGCGAGGAGCAGAACAACGCGAAGCGTGAGTTGCTGATCGGGCATGGTTTAAATAGCTTTGGAAGAAGTTCCAGGTATGTATCCTTCCACCGATCAGGTATGTATCCTTCCCCGACCACACCCGGGTGGAAAGTAGTCCCACAGGTAAAGTAGTTCCATTCAGGCCTCAAGAGGGCCTGGATGTAGCAGCATGGTCTGCATCAGGTAAGTGCACATTACAACACTTGAACACATGTCTAGCTTTATGAGCCTGGCGCCTAAGGCGCCAGGACAGGGGTCCAACATGAGCCTGGCGCCTAAGGCGCCAGGACTGCGTCCAAAGGGCCCCAGCTTGGGCCCGCTGGCACTCCCCTGGGGGAAATGATGCCTGCCTCTGGGGTTGCTGGGTCGGACCTGGCTCCTTGGAGGTAGGCATCATGACAGATACTGATAGATACCTGACACTGGGGTTGTGAAGCAAGGGCTGTGGCTTGACCTTTGATACACTGTGAGGAAGGTAGAGGAGAGGTTGCAAGCTCAGAGAACTAGACGACAAGGGGGAGCCTTCCACTGATCAGTGTTGGGTCACACCGGGATAGCGCTGGACACCCTGAGTAGTGGTTACCTACATGAGACAATAAACAAAAGAAGGGGTGGCGTGAGGATAGACTTGCACCGTGGGAAGGTGGGTGAGTCAGAGTGCACTTCCTTGCGGGCACTGGGTGGCAGTATACAATATTGCGCTATTATCGTAACTATACAGACCGGACATAGACATCGACCACAGATGGCAAGTATCGCAAAGGGAAAGCCAGACAGACAGTTATGGAGAAATACACGCAGAAAGAGGAAAGTAATACTACGCAACAAGCCGACCAGGAAAGGACTGCTGGACCATCCCAGGTAGCCGTGCAAGAGGAAGTCCCCATACTGGCAGCAATAGCAGCGATGAAAACTGTGCTGGAGCACAAAATTGATGCAATGATAGTGGACGTGTGGCTGCTACGTAAGGATGTACGCGCACTGGCGGACCGACTGGGCACAGCAGAACAGCAAGTTCAGGACAACACAGCAAATGTCACCAGTACCCAAACTAGAGTAGCGGACCTGCTTGACTAGGTGCAGTTATTGGAGCACCGGGTGGACGACACGGAGGGAAGAGCTCACAGGAACAACGTTTGAATACTCGGATTACCTGAGGGAGAGGAAAGCAGAGACCGTTCAGCTTATATTGAAAATATGTTATTGAAGGAGGTGGGCACAGGCACGTTAACAAAGGGTTTTACTGTCAAAAGAGCACACCAGTGATTGACGAAGAAACCTCCCCCGGGTGCTCCCAAAAGACCATTAATAGCAAAGATTATGAACTATAAGGACAGAGAGAGGATCCTGTTTTTTCGAGGGAAAGTGGAATTCTCACCAGAGGATCCTCGAAACTGGCAATTTATCCCGACTACACTGCTCTAGTCCAATGACGAAGAGAAATGTTCGGCCCAACCAAAGAACTATTGCAACGAGCTAACTTATGATACATGATGATTTACCCTGCTAAACTGAAGAGCTTACATAATGGTAGGTCACACTTAAATACTGTGGAGGCACAATTGTGGATGGATGCACAGGGGATACCGCAGCTTCCAAGCAGAAATAACAATGATACATGACATGATAGCACCTGGATGGAACAGGGACCCAGTTCCTGGTCCACCTACCCCCTCAAAATACCTAGAAGCAAAGGCGTGAGAAAATATTAACGGAGAATGCAAAGGCATGTAGACTGGGGACACCGGGACAGAGAATAGGTACTGCGTCGGCCAACGTGTGAGGCAATTGCTACATTCCCCATTAGTAACTTCAGATGTCAGTTTCAAGGCATCAAGTTGCTGCACACTATTGTATGGGAGGATTGGTCCAAGAGACCCCCCTCCCCTGCATCCTCTCCCCCCTGGTAAGTCCATGGCTCGTCCAGGGTTCCCCCTGCCACCAGGGCCCAGGTGGTGGGTAGGCCACTGGCTGAAGACATTGACCAAACAGGCTGAATTTAGCTAGGCCCTGGAAACCATTTTCGTGAAATAAAGATGGCTCGAGCCCTGTGCACTGCAGCGCGGCCCCCACCCTTGGAGAGTGTCACTTATCCCTGTGGCCGCAGCTCTCTGGCAGATCCGCTGAGAGCCCGTTCCCACGAACAGACGGACATGAGCTAGTGTCAGATACCAACACTGTAACATTTCACCTTCCGCAGTGTATCGCTGTTCCTAGTATGACCCGGTCAGCAGGGCCGGGGTGGAAAAGAACTGTAAAATGGTCCCCTGACAAAAGCAGAGTCCCCAAATACTAATGAGCAAACCACCTGTGATGAAACTTTTTCTCTCCATGGCCTTTCTGACTAAAAACCTGTAACCTCCATGAAGATGGCAGAATGTGTGCTTACATGACATTCGGGATGAAGTACCCACATCCCCGTAGCTATGCGTAAATAGTAAAGGTGTCCCGGGGTTTTTTCGTGTTATGTGTTTCACCGAGAAGACTGCACCCCACGGTCCCGCGCCATAACTGAACTAATGCTGCTAGAGTGCAAAGGAAGACAAATGCAACCATAGTGAGAGCTCATGTAAGGGGTGCACGAAAAGGCACCATATTTAGGTCCAAGCTCACTATGTGTCACTGCCGTCAGCCTTGTTGACGGCTTGTTCCTGTGTGCTCCACCAACCTTACTACTACCTCACTTACCGCACATGTATAGAAATGTAACAGAATGTTGTGGGTGTTAAATACTTAGCATATAGATAAGGTGTGTTAAATGGCCATGTAAAGGGCACTAACAATGTCAAAACATAAGCTTCGGAAAGACTCAATGGGTACTGTATATTATGTGAGTGTTTATGTCTCCTCCACTTAAATCTGCAACACACGAGGAAAATACCTTTGTGAGCACATGCAAGGCCATTCCCCCTTCCTCCCATTGAAGCCTGCTAGACGAAAAAGCAGAGGCCTGTGCCGCGCTGCTCCACCTCCCCCATTTCGGCTGGAGCCGCTTCAAGCATTCACATTCCCCCGCAGCACCCAAGTCCATGGCCTGCCACCTGAATTATTTACAACCCAGCCGTAAACCCCGGCCTTAAAACACAGATCCAAAGGCGCCCTTTCTTAGGCTCCACGACCCACCGGCTTACCTTAGGTTAATGGCCCCTGTAAAATTAGGACACCCAATATTGTAGCAACACTACAGGAACACATTCATAATGACTTCTAACGAGACATGATAACTCGGACAGCCGTCCCATGCCCTGAGACCCAACCTCGCGACCTATGATACCCGGTCAACAGGACGATGGTAACCATGTATTGATGTATCGCCAAAAGACCCCACTCTAGGTGCATTCCTCCTGTGTTGCATTAACCTGTAGAATAACCTATTGGAAGATTTACCGGGGAAGATAATATTGCAATGTTGAATGACTGCGGTGTGCATGACCTTAGGGCAGAAAGTCAGGAAAGACGTTCATCACTGGCACTGGTCGCGGCTGGCACAACAACACCGCCCGGATGAGCCCAGCTGACCTGCCCGGCCCAGCCCAACCCACGAGGGTAACCAGTGACGTCCACCAACCACGGCAAACCACATCGCAGCAGCACCTATAGTTAGTCGTCGCCACCCAATCCCCACAAACTTGTGCCCCCTATAGCATGTAGGTTCTTATGACGCTTTTTGTAAATATATACGCCTGTCTTTGCTATTGTCAGACAGAGCGCTCTCGGAGTTTGCAGAGTTCTTTGCATGCCCTATTCTGATTGATAAACTCCCATTTAAGCTCACCCGCACTTTGTCCTGGCCTTATTCCCATCCTGGGAGAGTCCATTATTGGCTCTCATTGTGGGGAGGATCGTGCTATCTGGGGGACGCTCGCCTTCACTATCCAGAGGAGGGGAGGAGGGTATGGGAGAAGCAGCTGAGCCTACACAGGAGAATCGCTGCCTGGGCCATTGTTTGAAGTTGGTGAAAGGTTTTTGGTTGTAACTATGTTAGTTGGCAGGTTGAACGCTGATAGGTGCGGAATAGGTAAGCAATATGTGCATTCAGGCTTTGTTTGGGTGCTTAAGCCCCTTTTCACGATGATAAACATCTCATTTTGGGGAAACAAGTGTGGGAAGGCGATATTGATCGTGCTGGGTAGAGGTTGGTTGGTTGAATTACGGACACAAAGTGAGCTAAAGGGGTGGTGGGAAATTGGAGACCCAGATTTAACCATTTACAACAAAGATTAATGGCTTGGGTATAGTCACCTGGAATGTAAGAGAGCTAAACAATTAAGTGAAGAGACTGCAAATGCATGCCTATTTGATTAGGCAAGGCATACAGGTGGCAATGATACAAGGAACGCACCTCACGACTGACAGACATGCTACGATAGCTAGAAAATGGGCAGGCAGACTATATGGCTCACCCTTTTTGGCATATGCCAGGGGAGTCCTTATTTGGATCGCTCCTGCTGTCCCCTTTCAGCTACTGGAGTTTAAGTAGGATGATGAGGGTAGAATGGTCATGGTACGCAGACTGGGGGAAAACAGGGAAGTTTGTTTTGTGAACACATATGCTCCAAACCACAACGCCACAACATTCTTTAAGTCATTATATTCAAAGTTGTCTACATACAGAAAGTCTCATGGGCATGGGGCAGGGATTTTAATTGCACCCTTAATCCTAGCTTGGATAGGTCGGATAATAAATATAGGAAACCCGCACCACCGGCTAGAGCCCTTGGCTCCCTCTTGCAAAATTTAAGATTGATAGATGTCTGGAGGGAGACACATGGTGAAACACGCAGCTAGTCACACTTTTCGGCCCCTCATGTGGTGCATACACAGATTATATTTTCACTGGGACAGAAACTCTAGGCGACTTTGCTTTTATAGAAGACAAGCCCAGAGTCCTTTCAGATCATGCTCCATTAATAGCGATAGTGCAGGGGACCACATATAGACTCCTGATACCTACTTGGACGTTAAGGGCGCAAGCTGTACTAGGTGACGACTTTAGCAACTATCTGGGAAAGCAGATAGGAAAGTACTTTGAAACCAATACGGGCATTGTAGTAAAGGCAGTCACCCTATGGGACACCTTTAAAGTGGTTGTGCAAAGGGTGGCGATGGGGAAAATGGGTGGCATCAGGAGAGCAATAATGTTGTCTCTAGAAGGCATAGAAAATAATATTGCACAGATAGAGGGCACTGAGGAAGAAGACCTGGAAAGGTCGGGAAGACTGCTCGGTCTGAGGCAAAAATGCATTGGAGAAGTGGAAAGACTGGGTAGGCTAGACTTTGTGAAATATACCCAAAAATTGCATGCAGAGGTAGGCAAACCTGAGTGACTGTTAGCATGGCTGTGCAAGCGGGAAGAAACAAGGGACATGATCAGTGCCATCGTTCATGAAAATTGAGATACTGTCAGTACTCAAATGGGTTTAACGAGGTATTCTCAATATTTTACAAATCCTTATATTCTGAAGAAGTAACAGTGGTGGATAGAAAGATTGACGAGGCCTTAGCCCAAATTGACCTACCTAGACTGGAGGAAGAACAGGTGGACATATTGGACGCCTTGCTGACATCAGATGAAATTAGAGTCCCTGTGATTCCCTGATGCCGTTCTTCACTTTTCACTCATCTGAGCGGTAAGCGCTTTTGATACCTCTTATTTGCCACCTAATTTGCTGCTTCATTGCGACAGCATGCTCTTGCCTGCACTGTACCTGTTGCGCTCTCCATTACTTGGAGGCTTTCTCTCTCATGCACGCTAGCCAGCACACTTCCAACACCAGAGTGCATGTCCTCCACTTCCCTTAGCCGCTCTGATTGGCCCACTTTCCCATCTTAGAGCCAATCAGGAGTGCCGGCAGGTGAGTGCCAGCCCCCAACAAAGATCCACACAAAAGGCCCCTGTCTGAGCCTGTCGCAGCGTGTAGGACTTCCTCCCAGAAACTTTACTGGACATCCTAAACTCATGACTCCACTTCATGCTTCGTTTTCACTGGTAACCAATACAAATGCACAAGGTTCCATCTTCTTTGACCATACGCTTTCTCTACTGCTTTTACTGTTGCTTGCATTCCCCCCTCAGTTATTTGCTTACAGTGCCCCATGTATGAAAATCGAACCCTCGCGTTCTGTGATCTTTGCAAGCATTCCCCTTTTTGCTTGCAGTGCCCCATGTATGAAAATCGGACCCGGGTGTTCTGTGATCTTTGCAAGCGTTTCCGTTTTTGCTTACAGTGCCCCATGTATGAAAATCGAACCCTGGTGTTCTGTGATCCTTGCAAGTGTTTCCGTTTTTGCTTACAGTGCCCCATGTATGAAAATCGTACCCGGGCGTTCTGTGATCTTTGCAAGCGTTTCCATTTTTGCTTACAGTGCCCCATGTATGAAAATCAAACCCTGGCGTTCTGTGATCTTTGCAAGTGTTTCCGTTTTTGCTTACAGTGCCCCATGTATGAAAATCAAACCCTGGCATTCTGTGATCTTAACAAGCATTTCCGTTATTTGCTTACAGTGCCCCATGTATGAAAATCGAACTCTGGCGTTCTGTGATCTTTGCAAGGGTTTCCGTTTTTGCTTACAGTGCCCCGTGTATGAGAATCGAATCTTGGCATTCTGTGATCTCTGTAAGCTTCTTCCTTTTGCTCAGAATGCCCATATGTGACATTCAGGGGGTTGAGACCCTCCACCCACATGACCTGTCCTAGCCCCCCATAACATGAGGTGAGACTTTGCCAGTCCGTCTAAACATATTTACCTTGACTCCCATTCTGCCTGATGAAACCCCCGTAACATGAGGTGAGGATGTGCCAGTCCATGTAACCATACTTTTATTTATTTATTTATTTATATTTATACAGCGCACTGCAGCCCTCGGGCATTGAGGCGCTGTGAAGGACATGTATCAAGGCATAATTCAGGGTTACAGTAATGTGGCCCCACAAAGATACTTGGTGCAGAATGATAAAATCCATCGTGAACAGTTACATTGGGCATTACAGGGAGGCATACAGTGAGTGCATCCGCTTATGGCTTTCCAGGCTTCTGTTAGACAAAGAGCCTAGTCTTGATGGCTTTCCTGAAGGCTGCGTGAGAGTCAATCTGATGCAGTTCTGGAGGGAGAGCTTTCCAGTGGGTGGCAGCCATGTTAGGGAAGCTCGAGCCACCAGCGTGCACTTTGTGTGTGATGGGCGCCATTATTCTGTTGGTGTAGGCCGTTCTTGATGGTCTGGAAGTGGTGTGGGGGATAATTCTGTGGGCTAGGTAGGGTGGTGCCAGCCCATGGAGGCATTTGTGCGTCAAGGCCAGTGTTTTGAAAACAATCCTCTCCTTGACGGGGAGCCAGTGAACCTTCCTCCTGATTTCCGAGATGTGGCTGTGTCTGGAAGTGCCTGTGGCGGCTCTCAAAGTGTTGTTTTGAGCTAATTGGAGTTTGGCCAGGTTTTTGCAAGAGTTCCCTACAAAGAGTGCATTGCAGTAGTCGATCCTGGAGCCGATAATCGCCCTGGCAATAGTGAGACAGTTTTCTTGGGAGAGAAAACTTACCTTGACTCCAATGCTGCCTGATGTAGCTCCCCGTAACATGAGGTGAGGCTTTGCCAGTTTGTGTAATCCTACCACTGTATGTCTGTAACCATATGCTTATATATCATGCACTTTATGTAAGTAGTCCATAGATGCCTGAGGGCTTTGTTCACTGAAATAAATGTAAAAATAAATAAATACAGAGTAATATCAGAACTCCTGACCACCAGGGCCCTGGGGCCTGATGGGCTCCCTGGGGAGTTCTATAAAAGATACACAGAAACACTAACACCCAGACTTTTGGAAGTCTTTACAGAGGCATATTAATCGGGAATGCTACCCAGTAGCCTAAGGGGAATCCACCATTGTGCCGATTTTCAAACCTGGTAAACCTTCATAAAGCGGTGGATCCTACAGGCCGCTATCAATGGTAAACCAGGATTGCAAAATCTTAACTATAGTATTGGCGAATAGGCTCAAAAAGGTGATAGGAGGCCTAACCCACACTGACTAAACTGGATATGTTCTGGGGCGTAATACCTCATGGAATTTGCGGAGGCTACACCATGTGATAGATAGCACTAACCAACTGACGGAGGACTGCATAGTGGCCTCCTTGGACGCAGTGAAGGCCTTTGACTCGGTCCGTTGGGGACTGGCTGTTGGCGACCCTTGCGTGTTTTGGATTGGCAAAGTCTTTTTACAATGGGTAAAACTGATTTACACTGCACCCAAGATGCGAGTGAAGGCGGGTAGACAAATCTCTGAGGCATGAGAGGTATATGGGGGTACTAAGCAGAGCTGTCCATTGTCCCTGATGTTGGTTATTTTAGCACTAGAACCCTTGGCTGCATTCCTTAGGAGAGAGTATGCAAAGGCTGGAATTGTAATAGACGGAGTGAGACATCTGCATTCTCCGTATGCAGACGACATGCTATTGTATGTAAATCGGCCTGAGGATAACCTATCGCACTTACTGGATGTTATTGATCAGTTTGCTATGTTTTCGGGTACCAGGGTAAACCGGGAGAAATCCTGTTTGTTTCCGCTTGCGGGTCTTAGAGGACTCGACGAGGAATGTCTACCACATTCAGGCCTGAAATGGGAGACTCACACCTTTCGATATCTAGGTATTAATGTGTGGTATGACCCTGAGCTTTCGCATAAGAACACGCTAAAGGCCCTAGACGGCGTGACTAATTCTATGAAGTTCTGGAAACAGCTGTCCCTTGGGGTGCCAGGTAGGGCGGCACTTTTGAAGATGGTTGTACTCCCTCGTATTTTATATTATTTTATTAATTTACCCTATGATATACTTTGAGAATTCTTTCAACAGTTGGATACGAATGCTAGAGAATTTCTATGGGATGGTGGGAGGAATAGAATTGTTCTACGCCCCTTGAAAAGAGATTACAGTGAGGGCCCCATTTTGAGTATTTCTACCTGGCAGGGCAACTGCAGTTTGTTGTAAATTGGCTGGGAGATGAGGCTTTGCATGATACCTTGCTATTGCAACCAATATTAGGACAATAATTTTTAAAAGAGGTGCTGTGAGCAAAAGGGGTTACATTGCCTAGACCCTCGGGATTATTGAAATTTAGCAAAGACATGTGGCACAGGGCTTGGAAGCTCCTGAAAACACCTGATCCTTGCTCCCTGCATGTCCCATTGGTGCGAGTCATTGGAGAGTATCAGAATGTCGTGATACAGTTTAGAAAACACTGGGAAAGTAAAGGGATAGCTGTGGTGGGTGATCTATTCTGGGACGGCAAAATAATGGACTTCCATGCAGAGCCTAGCTAGCGAGTATGGTATACTTAATGGCCAGTATTTACTATATCTGGGTATGGCAAGGAAGATTGATAAGATATGGTTGAGCCCTCAGATGGAGGTAGAGACCAGCGTAATATTAGATAATATGTACGATGTGTCAGAGGGGGGGCCATGTGGTCTCCAGACTGTATGATTTGTTTTTGAGTGGTGTTGCTGCAACAGAGCTGCCGGCACGTGTGAACTGGGAGACAGATATGGGAAGAGTGTTCACGGATGCAGAATGGTGGAGGGTGCTGCTGTACACCAAACAAGTCTCTAGTAATGCTAGATTTAAGCTTGCTCAATTATACATCACACACAGGGCATATATGACCCCACATAGACTGTCACACGTAAGAGGAAAGGATGGTCAAATCTGCCCGAGATGTGCTCAGGAGGCGGACATGTTGCACATGTTCTGGACATGCCCAGTGATCGGAAGGTTTTGAGGAAAAGTGGGAGCGAGAGCAGCGAGAGGATGAATCCAGATGCATTCATGGCCCCCTGAGTAGTGTTTCCTGGGATTGTTTCCAAGAGGCAGAAGATACAATGCACACTTTTCTAAGATGAAGGACCTGATTTGCATATTGGCAAAACGCAGAATTGCAATGGCCTGGATGTCAGTCGAGGGCCCCATAATCGAGGCCTGGTTGGTGGATTTGAAACAATGATCGTTGGCAGAAACCACACTGTGATACAGGGTGCAAAGGAGAGTTGCATGAAGAGAGCGTAGGAGTGGAAGCTTGGAATGCACTGACACAGACCATGTTTGCCTCAGACAGTGATGGACTTGATTCATGTATAGGTCTGTAGGGATAATCTGCAGGATAGGCTATCAAAGGGCTGAATGTAGAATACTGTAATACAATGGAAGCTGGAAGATGTTGCGTAAGGGAGTCCAGCTTAGTCAAGATGGCAAGGCAATGGGTAAAGAGACATTGGCCCAGGGGAATTCCGAGTTGATTCATACCTACAATATGACTGTAATGGTATAGTGAAGACCTGCCTATTGTGTTTGTATCTGTTTGTTGTTGTTTAAAATAAAACACATTTAAAAAAAATGAAAATAAATATATATATATATATTTTAAGCAAAGTAGCAGAGAAAGAAAAACCCTGCTTTGTCACGCCTCGGACATCTGGGATCTCTCGCTTTATTTATTTTTAATTTTGGGTATTTATTGAGCCCAAATGTAGCTTTGGGATGCAAATGAGATCATTGCATCAGTAAGGATTACAGCTTTGGTGGGGGTCTTGCCATTAAATTGACAGCCAAGGCAACCAATTTGCAGCTGCCACACACAGAAGGTTCACCTTTCAGTATATCACAGTGTATGAGAGATGGAAAAGGCGGGAATAATGACACATCACCAAGGAAGGAGGGAATAATGACGGATCACTAAGGAAGATTAATATCCATACCAGTAGGTTTTGCTGCCCTAGTCACACCTATGAGCTGAAACCTAATTAAAGGATGGTATGTGAAGAGCAATACTTATACACCATATGTTAATGGTAGAAAGTCCTTTACTTTGGTATCTGAAATGCAATTGTTTTGTTCATGTGATGTACTTGCATACATTTTCTTTTTAAACCCTTTGCCGCATTAATTTACCACATTGTATTTTCTATCTGCAGGTAACATTTCCTCCAAATATATATTACAAAATATTCACTCATCGACCTATTGTTGATATGTGTGCTAACAGTCCCAAAGATTATACAAGTCAAGCTGCCAAACAGATCCTACCTAAGCAAATCCACAACCAAGTACACATTCCAGAGAAGGAAGTAAGCGGCTGGTATAAACGTACAGAAAACAATGGCTGGAGAGCTCTTACAGAAAGGGTAAGAAGATCACACCTTTCCAGGCTAAAGCGCCAGGGAATCAGTCCTTGTAAACACGTAGGGCAACTGCTAATGTGTACACTGGGATCAATCGGTATTGGAAAATACACCGTGTATAGAATGTTTAGTGCAATCCTAACATACATACCAACATTATCCCTTCCATTCAGTTGACACTAGTCCAGCCCTGTTTTTAACTATGCATTCTTGGACTTGTAGTCCTGTACTTCTCCATTATATCCCCAGGACTACAAGTCCCAGAATACAAAGTTAAAACGGGGACTGCATTAGTGTCTCCACAATTGAATGGATAATGTTGGCATGTTTGTTCTAGCCTCTTGCTTTTTTAATGAAATACGTGCTTTTATATCTCAGTCGCAATAAAACAGTTGAATTGGAATACAACATTGGGTATTTGAGTTCATACTCTAGCAACAGTTACTGGATTGGATAATTCCAGCTGGACTAGAATCTGGCGATGGGTAAAAGCAGTCAGCATTTCCAATTTTGATTGCCACTATTGCGATACTCCTAACAAGGACCCTGATGTAAAAACTAGTGAAACTGAAGAGGCTATACAGAGAAGCATTGTTATGCCACATTGCACCATGTTTTTGGGCAAGTAGTTTCCGATTACACACAGCCTATATCCGAGATCCACCTGAGTAGTTGTGATAGAAAAGCAAGAACTAATATTTCAGTCACTAAACAATTTAAGAGTTGCCACGTACATTGCTTTGTGTGTGTATGAAGATGCTGGGAGAGCTGCCTGTGGAAGTAACATTCCTGCCTGTTGCTCTTTTCTAGGGGTGTTTCTAATCCTGTTCTCCTGTCCTCAGTACGGTATACGGTTTTTAGGCAGGCCCATGAACCTCCCAGAGTTCGTAAACAGGGGGTTTGCACAGCCATGGAGGGATGGGGGCATTGAGGTTCACCTCTTCAGATGGTTTAAGGCTGTGTGTGTAATTGGGGATTGGAATGTCTGGCTGTGGGGGAGGGTTCTCTGGTGGATTTAGGGTGACTGGCCTCTGCCAAGTGACCCGGATGATAGGAGAGTGACCAAGGGATACTTCCCATTCTGCCCCCCGACACATTGTCAACTGGGTGGTGTTCTGTATGCACTCTCCTAGGTCCACTCTCCTGGAGGACAGCAGAGCTGGGAACATGACTTTGATGCAACATCTAGAAACATTCATCAATCCTGTGAATTCTGGTTCAGTGCCTGTTTTAGAAGTATACAGTGGCTTCAGGTGGAATGCATGGAGTAATTGATGATGGATAGAATTAAATGTAAATAACAAATGGAATTCCTCACTAGCCCTGGAGTAAGCTGGATCTCATAACGTTTGCCGACACTGATAAGAAAATGGAATTTCACTACTCCAAGCTGAAGAGAAGACAAGAAGTTGAAAAAAGAAACAAACAAAGAAAAATCGAATGGATGAAGAAAATGTGGGTTACTTCAATTTCCAAAAGTATGGTTGTGAGTATGATTATACGCTATGTAGTCAGTTAGGCAAAACACACTAGAGTTTGTATTCTGCTTCTCTTTAAATTGCTTCCATTCCTCGCCACATTGTGGACAATAACTGTTACATATATGGGGCACGATGCATAGACTCTTAATTCAATTGCAAGTGTGATTTAGAGGTACATTGCTACCGGATCTGTTTATGTGGGCATTCCCTTAGGAGTGTCAGGCGAGGTTTGTGGAAGTGAAATGCAAATGTTGGTGAATGCCCACACTGTCATAGTCATAACTTTCATGGGCATCCACAAACATTTTCCAAAGCCTTTGCCACACTTATCTATACATAGATGATCTAGGTAAACGTGATTAGTTGTCAAACTGTACCAATTAGATTGACTCTTGCAAGTTTGTGGAAAGGGGCATGCGTTATAGGAAAATCTTTTGCAATCGAAATAAATAGATAATTGTAAAATGAATACTTAATTTATTGTTGCCATACCCATTCATCAGGTACTCACTCTGTACATTATGCGCATATACGGTCACAAATTAATGTTTAAGTGCACATTAAGTTTCCCTTTCTGGGCAAGCTCCTGGAAAAGCTGGCCATCTCTCAGCTTAACCTTCATTCAGATTCTGTTGGTTGTCTCCATGACCACCAGTCTGGCTTCAGAGCGGCCAGAAGCACGGAAACTGCTCTCCTCAATATCCGTGAAGATCTGCTCTCCAACCTTGATTCTAACATTCCTTCTGTCCTCATCCTTCTTGATCTCTCTCCTGCCTTCGACACGGTCAACCACACCATCCTGCTCAACCGTCTCCGTGATAATCTGGGTATCACTGATCAGGTTCTGGCCTGGCTGACCTCTTTCCTCTCTGATCGACCCTCCCAGGTCCAACTGGGGTCTTTCCTATCATCTATCTTCCTCCCCACCTGTGGGGTTCCCCAGGGGTCTAACCTCTCACCCTGGCTTTTCAACCAATACCTGGCAACTCTCGCTCACTGCATTGCCATTTTCTGCTGAAATTTCCAGTGCTACGCTGATGACACTCAACTCATTTTCCGGCTGCCCTCGGCCACCTCCTCTCCCTCTCTCATCTCTCACTGCCTAACTGCCATTCAAAATTGGTGTGCCGCCAATGATCTTTATCTGAATGCCAGCAAGACGGAGATCCTCCTCATCGGCACACCATCTCTATCCTTTTCCCTCACTCTCTGGCCGGCCTCCCTTGGCCCTCCTCCTACCCCTACCTGCGAGGCTAAGAACCTTGGCGTCATCTTTGACTCCACACTTTCCTTCTCGGCCCATATCTCTGATGTCTCTAAAAAGTCAAACTTCCAACTGAACCTCCTCAGAGGTATTCTGCCTTTCCTCTCCTTCCCCCAGAAGCTCATGGTATCCCAAGCTCTGGTTCTCTCTAGCTTGGACTATTGTAACATCCTCTTTCGAAATCTACCTGCCTCTACTCTCCGCCCTCTACAACTTATCCAGAACAGGACTGCAAGACTTGTCCTTGGCCTCAAGCCCTGGGATCGTATCTCTCCAGCTTTGAAATCTCTCCATTGGCTCCCAGTGGATGCAAGGATTAAATTCAAAACCCTCTGCATTGTCCACAAAGCTTTCTGGGGCATGGGTCCAAAATACCTTCAGCTATCCCTCCGCAAATACCTGCCATCTCGAGCTCTTCGCTCCTCTACCTCTAACTCCCTCAGGGTCAGTCGGTTTTCAAAGAAACGAGCTGGGGGTAGATCTCTATCTTCGGCTGGGGCCTCCCTCTGGAACAGCCTCCCTGCCACTCTAAAACTTGAGGAGAACCATCTCTGGTTCCGGAAGCACCTCAAAACCTTCCTCTTTGCTTCTGCCTTCGCTCCCCTTCTCCCCTGCTGATCTGCTCTCTTGGCACTGTGCACCTGGCCACCCTCTGTCGCCTGGGCCTAGGTAGCTTGTCACCCTGCTACCTTCCTGCACTGCCTCCTGGCCACCCCTTGCTCTGGGGACTGTATCTGTACCCATACAGCGCCCCCCCCCATTTTTCTTCTTTTTCTGCACTTATTCAGACTTACCCAGTCTGCTGCCTTAAACACAGCACTTGCCACTTGCTGGCTGCACTACCACAGTTTGCCTCAATTTTCTATTTATTTTATTTATCTGCGCTCCTCGGCTTCTGCACTTTCCACTCTACCTCTTCCATGCACTTTTCCCCTTTTCCCTTTCCCATGCACTTGCGTGTTCTCAATGTCACTGGGCCTAGTAAGATCGTTTTTATGTTGTGCTGTGTTCTCCCTTGTTCCCCTCCCTTGCCTAGTCGCGCTCTGAAACACTTGTGTACGAGCGCGATACAAATAAAATATCATATCATATCACATTTATTTTTTCAAAATCTGTTAAAGTGAAAACCACACCAGAAAAATACAAATGCAGGTACAATGTCGATTCAATCACCTTTCACATGCTAATGGGGATCAGTGAAACAAACACAGAAAACTTAAGTGGAAGGAAGTTTATTAGGCAATTGTAACAGATGCGGGGCAACTGAAATGTGTCATGATAGATCCGAAAATTCCAACTAAAATTCCAGCAAAACTCAATGTTCATAATGTTCCTCGGTCTCAGCAGGTCTGCAGATTCCTTTCCCTGGAGGCGAAAATGGTACACAAAGAAAAGTATTTTTCAAAAAGAAAAGTCTTTAGTCCGCCTGGTATCTGGGATTGAAATGACCACTTGTTTCACAAGAAGTTTGCTCTTTCGTTCTCCTCCTTCATCCTTTGTCCTTGGTGGTCCTCTGTGGATGAGGCTCAACAGTGATTCCCTTGGTGTGATCTTCATGGTAATCTCCCTCTGGCAGGTCCTCGTACTCCCGTACCAGGAGAACTACGATCTGGGCATCAGTTGTGGCACTTCTAAGAGGTTGGGTTGTGGGCCAAGGTATCTTGACAGGATATGGGGGTAGCAAACTGCTCTCTCTAGGGAGCATTGTCTTGTGTTTGTATTCTTATTTCATGTCTGTGATCCTGAATGCGGAGTGTGGGTGATGTCAGGAGTGGAATGTGTATGTGTAAATGTTAGAATGCCCTCCCCTAGGTGTTCTACTGCGAGTCAGTTGGGATGGTGAAGCCTAGGCGGTGGACACCAGTGGATCCTTTTCTTATCTAATGGACATACTGGATATAATGTAAATAAAAGATCTTATTGAACTTACCTACGGTCCCAAGAGTCTTTGATTACAACACATTTTCAGAATGTCTTTGCCCACAATTTGTGCCAGTGTAAACATATTTTCGGACTACCTATGCTCATAAATGGGCCGGTTTCTATGGTTAAGGTGTTAGGGGTGAAATTCAGTTTGTCCTTGTCGATGGAGCTACAGGAGAGTACAGTCTGTCAGCAGGGCTACTTTCAGCCTAAGCTCTTCCGACGGGGTATTCCTTATATCCCAGAGCATCTCTGTGCCTCAGTTATCTCTGCTTTGGTCACGTCCTCGCGGACTTCTTTAACTCTCTACTTAGGCCAGCCTGCCTGTGTTCTTCATCACCTGCAAGTTTTTCAGAACTCTGCGGCCCGACTGGCGACTTCTACCCTCTGCTACTGTCACTTCCCCCTGTTAACTTCATTGGCTGCCAGTGCCCAAACGCATTCATTTCAAGGCGCTCTGCCTGATTCACCAGGCGTTTTATGGACAGGGAGCTGGATACCTCGTGGCCAAATTCCATACCCTGAGCCGAGCCCTGCGGTCAGCTAACACCTGTTTACTGACTGTTCCTCTAGACAATTATAGCTGCATTGCCGTCCGCTCTTTCTCAATGGCAGCAGTGGTTCTTTGGAACTCCCTTCCACTGTCCCTCAGAGCAATGACTGCTCACCTGGAATTTCGCAAAGCTTTGAAAACGTTTCTTTCTCAGACTATTCTTTGTTCTCTGTCCTGCAAGGAGCGCCAAAATACCTTCAGGTGAATGTTGCGCTTAATAAGTACCCTACAATACAATATAATACAATATATGTCCATGGAGCCTGCTCCAATATATGCCAGTTTTGCCATATAATACTGTGTTGTCTTTTCTAGTACAAAATGCCGGTACGACTTCCTTTCGTCGCGGGATGATTTTTCGTGAGGTTTTTTACCACGATTTTTTTAGAAAATGGGGGGTTGAGGGGGACCACCCCCCCCCCCCCACACCAAAAAAATAATTCGATGGGTTTTTCCCCCAAAAAAATCGTGGTAAAAAACCCCACGAAAAAACATCCCACGATGAAATGACATGGAACCCAAAATGCCATGCCAGAGTAAGATATATGTTCATGTTGGCTGCACCAATGTCGGAAAGTCTTGGTAGGTAATAACACTGATCGTATGTTTGCTTTAGCCTTGATGTTTAGTAATAAATATACTGCTTTAGGTGTGCTTAGGGGCTGCGGAATGGAGGCCCCATAGTTAAGGTGGCGTAGCTTCCAACACCTGCTGAATTTCAGGGGGATTCGTTGCACTGAACGTAGTCTCTTTAGCTGTCCCTTAACTAAAGTTTTATCACTGAATATATATATATATTTCTGAGGCTTGTGGAATCTGCTTAGATCACATGCTGTGCATAGGCCGACATCTAATGGAAGCTGCGGAGTATTACAGTTTGTTTTTCGAAACTCGAAAATGGGCTTCGACACAGGGCGTGCCAGTAATACTATCCCTAGTGTGACGTCCACTGTACCCAAGATCCCTCACGCATCTAGGATCCTCAGATTGTTTTTTTCCGCCATACTGGTCGGAAGCATTTTGCGGAGTCCCCTGGCCTTAACCATACTTTTGCTAAAAATTTAAAAATAATAATCTATTGACATCCTTCCCCACCCCAACGTCGAACTTCGACACTCGACGCCGGCTGGAGAGGAAATCGACCGTCGGCTGCTGCGTGACGGATTGGGGCCTCGGAAGGCCGCTGGCCTCGGCCCGGGCCTTGGAAGGCCTCTGGCCTCGGCCCTGCAAGTAGGGAGAGTGGGGGGTGATACATACTCTACACTCTTGGTATATAGGTACACCTTATACATTTCCTACACTTAACAGCCCGCTGCCTCAAGGTGCGTATGGAGGGTACCCCTTTTCAATTCTGCCCCAAGTGCAATCGCAAATACCCTTGGGTCGACAGGCACGCCACGTGCAATCTCTGCTTGCCGAGGGACCACCCCGAAGCGAACTGCAGAGCGTGTAGTAGGTTTAAACCTAAGACACTTAAGGACCGTTCGACGAAGCGTTGGGCCCACCACGCCAGGCAGGCGGCCGTGGCAGCGGAGGGCGCCGTCAGCGACGGCAACAACGCCGTACTTTCGGACGGCGAGGGCATTGCGGCGTCGAAAGACAGCCGAGCGCAGGTCCCTGACCTCGGAAGGTCGTCCGGCAGGGCGGCTATGGGGAAGACCCCCGGCGACACAAGCGTTTCACATACTACACACACTAAACACACTAAGTCCAACCGAGACTCGACGACGTCGAGTTCTCGGAAAGAGGCACAAACAGAACGGTCCGATTCAGTGTCCTCTGGGCGCTCTCGATCAAGATCGCCACATGACTCCAGGCAATCATCCACTCTTGCCAAGAGTGCCTCGCTCCCTAGGCTAACAGAAGTTCGATCATCGGAAGACGAAGACGACTTCCACCCCCAGGCCGCGCTCCAAGAGTCGGAGCCCGCAATTAAAACCAGCGAGGCCCCACGCTCGAAGGACCGGGACACCACCCCCGATCCTCGACGCCAGGCGTCGAAAGACTCCGGAGCCACTAAAGGACAAGGAAAACATTTTTCCACTCACGGGGAGGGGGGAAAACAGCAGAAGAAACAACCTTTGCACTCTTCCACACCTGTGAAACACACCACTCCCCCTAAACAGACAGACAAAACCAGGTCTGTGATATGTCTAAAACCAGCAAAGCTACTCAAGATAAATCCCATAGACCTGCTGAGAGAGTCATTCCCAGTTCCAAAAAATGGTCCAGTGAAGACATAGATAGGGTCATGTCAAGAATGTCTTCTTTGGCAGATTTTTATGATAAAAATCCAGAACATTTCCTCTCGTATGATCCGCAGGGGGCAACATCCTCAGGCTTTACTGATCCTATCCCCCCGAGTAAAAAACCCCGGTTTGAAACTCCGATGAGGTCAGAATCCTTCGAGGTACAACCATAATCAAGACCATACTCACTGTATCAAGGAGAGGCTTTCTTTTGTGAGGACCAAGAATTTGTTATGATAGAAGAGCAAACCGGGACGGGCTACTATGGGGATGATGAGGACCAGGAAGAGGAAGAGGAGGACCCGGAAACATACAGAGTAGATTCCCTGGTAGAGAACGAAGCCCCGGTTACCGACTCCCCGGTCGATAACCAACCCCTCATAAACGAGGTTCTCGCACGCGCAGCAGAACATTTCCACATTGACACCCACGGTGTCCAGGAGGAAAGGGACTTCGCAGAAGAGTTATTGGGAGAAAGGAGTCCCTTCTTAATCCTTAAATCCATTCAGCGGAGAATAGATCCGTCCCTGGTGAACCCGAACCTCACCAGAGCAGTCAATCCCAGGGTTGAAAAACTTTTCAGGGCGGCCCAGTCTGACCCTCTCTATATAAGAGGACATCTGAAGCCAGACTCCCTAGTTGTCACCAACACTCATAAGAGGGCTGAAACACCCTTGTCATCGTCCGAAGCTCCTCCCGACAAGGAGAGCAAAAAGCTATACGGTTTCGGCAGGAAAGTAGCCTCAACGTCCGCCTATCAAGCAAGGATTGCAAACTCCACCACCCTGTTGGCCAGCTACAACTGCCATCAGTGGGAAGAAGTCGCGGCACTCATAACCTCTGCTCCTGAACCTTTAAAGGGCCAGTTAGCTCGGATTTCCGCAGAGGGTAGAGCAGTGTCTGGTTGCATTTTGAAAGCAACCTTCGACGCCGCGGACAACGCAGGCAGATTGATAGCGGAAGGCACTGTTATCAAAAGACATGCGTGGTTACGGCAGTCTGGTTTTAAGGCAGAAACCCAGGCATCATTGTTGGACAAACCGGTGGAAACCGATCTGTTGTTTGGTAAGGCGGTCGAAGACGCACTGAAGAATGCCAAGGACGAATACGAAACACTCAAGTCCCTTGGCCAGTTAACCAATAAACCCCCTAACCAGAGAGGGAATAGTAATTTTCGTCACCCACGCGGCCAAAATTCCCAGAGAGGATCTACCTATTCCCAAGGGCAGGGCACACAGGGGAACAACAACCAACAGTCTACCCCGGGTTACGGCAGGATTAATAGTAGAGGTCGTGGTAAAGGCAGAGGCAGCCCCAACAAGGGAGGCGGCACGCCTCCACCAAAGCAGTGACGCTCAGTTCAGGGTCCCTTCTCACGCAACCCCAGTAGGGGGACGCATTTCCAACTTCACCCAGGCTTGGAAAGGGATCACATCAGACAGATGGGTGCTGTCAACAGTATCCACAGGATATTGTATAGAACTACTGCAGCGTCCCCGGAACCATCCTCCACGACAAAGAGTACACTCTTTAGAACATCAGAAGATTCTCCTCGAGGCGATCGCCATTCTGCTAGAAAAGGACGCGATAGAACTCGTCCCGGGACACCAGGTAAACAAGGGTATTTATTCAACTTACTTCCTTGTGCCAAAGAAAGACTTGACAATGCGCCCAGTATTGGATTTACGGCCTGCCAACAAGTATGTCAAGCCCCAAAAATTTCGTATGAACACGCTACAAGAGGCAATCCCCCTCCTAAAAAAGGGGGATTACATGGCAACCTTGGATATGAAAGATGCTTATTTTCATATTTCCATGTTCCCAGCGCACAGAAAGTATTTGCGCTTCAAGGTGGACAGCCGACACTACCAATTCAAGGTACTGCCCTTCGGGATAGCTTCAGCACCAAGGGTATTCACCAAGGTACTGGCGGTGGCGGCTGCACATCTACGCAGTGAGGCAATCCCAGTGTACCCTTATCTGGACGACTGGCTCATAACGGGGGAAACCCCAGGAATTTGCAGGACAAACATTCAAAGGACTATCGACCTCCTTCACGAGTTAGGCTTCTCAATCAACGAGAAAAAGTCCAGCCTAGTGCCAAGCACCTCAAAACAATTCCTAGTAGCAATCCTAGATACCCAAGAGGGGTTTACCTTTCCTTCAGAAGAAAGAATTCGGAATATACTACTGCAAATTCCGCATTATCAGTCCGGTCAACAAATAACGGTACGCAAAGCAATGCGTTTACTGGGCATGATGGCGTCATGTATTTACCTGGTCCCCCACGCGCGCCTGCGCATGCGTCCCATGCAGGAATGGTTGGCGAAACAGTGGTCTCAGGCAAGTGGTCAGTGGGACGATCTAGTGGTCGTTTCACCAACACTGGTACAAAACCTTCACTGGTGGACAAGAGAGAATCTCGCACAGGGGAAACCCTTTTACGATCCCGAGGTACAGGCAATAGTCACTACAGACGCATGCCTGACGGGGTGGGGAGCTCACCATCTCCACCACACAGCTCAGGGTCTCTGGTCTCACTCAGTGGCTAAGAACCACATCAACCTGCTAGAGCTTCTGGCAGTATTCAGAGCGCTTCAGGCGTTCGAGCCCCACCTACTAAACCTGTCAGTGCAAATCCGGACGGACAGCACAACAGCCATGTTCTACCTGAACAAGCAAGGAGGGACTCGCTCGCCAAATCTGTCCAAGCTTGCCCAGAAAATCTGGATATGGGCACTCAGACGGAACATCTTCCTGTCATCACAACATGTTCCAGGGGAGCTCAATTCCCTAGCGGATGCTCTGAGCAGAGACTCCCTCCCAGAGGAACACGAATGGGTTCTACACAGAGAGGTCGTAGAAAATATCTTCTCTCAGTGGGGTTTCCCCACTATAGACTTATTCGCCACAAGCGAAAACAGACAATGCCCAGGATTTGCATCCAGGTTCCCCCAACCAGACTCCCAGGGGAACGCCCTGTGGATGAACTGGTCAGGGATGTTTGCGTACGCTTTTCCACCAACTCCTCTCATCAGGAAAGTGGTGAACAAGATGAACAGAGAGTCGATGACGCTCGTCCTAGTTGCTCCCATGTGGGCAAGACAACCGTGTTTTCCACACCTACGCAGGATGGCGGTGTGCGAGCCCATCAAACTTACAGCCTGGTACAACCTACTGTCCCAGCACCAAGGTCAAACAGTGCACCAGCAACCCAACTCAATGAACCTGGCAGCATGGCTCCTGAGGTCATAGAGTTTGGACATCTCAATTTGCCACAGAGGTGTATGGACATCCTAAAGGAATCTAGGAAACCAAACACAAGGCACTGTTACTTTGACAAGTGGAAGAGGTTAGTTATCTGGTGCCAGAGTAGATCAATCAACCCGGTTGATTGCACTCCTTCCACTATTGTTACATACATGCTCCACCTGCTGGATGCAGGATTGGTTTTTAACTCACTGAAGGTACACCTGGCAGCCCTGTCGGCTTACACCACTTCCCATAGCAAAGTTTTGTGGTGGAAAGTACCAGTAGTTAAAGCCTTCATGGAAGGAGTAAAGAGACTTCACCCTCCTATTTCAAACCCACCACCAGGGTGGGACCTTAATGTGGTGCTAGCCAAGCTCATGGGCCCCCCTTTCGAACCCATGCATAAAAGCAGTCTCAAACACCTGACTTATAAAACGGCCTTCTTAGTAGCTATTACTTCTATAAGAAGGGTCAGTGAAATTCAGGCTCTGTCAGTGCAGGATCCCTACTTTACTGTCCATAAAGACAAACTGGTTTTACGCACACACCCTAGGTTCTCACCTAAGTTTATATCTAAATTCCATGTAAACCAGTCCATCGAGCTTCTGGCTTTCTTCAAGGACCCACAAAGCTCGGCTGAGGTGAAACTACACACCCTAGATGTGCGTAGGGCGGTCCTCTACTATGTAAATAAAACCAGACCGCTAAGAAAAACAGATCAACTGTTTGTCTCCGTAGCTACAGGCAGAGAGGGGGATCGCGTCTCTAAAGGTGCCATCTCGAAGTGGATTATTAACTGTATCCAGGTGTGTTACTCACTCTCCGAAATAACTCTGCCTTTCACACCAAGAGCCCACTCTACCAGAGGCATTGGGGCCACTCTGGCTTTCATTGCAAATGTACCCCTTGACACCATTTGCAAAGCAGCTACTTGGAGCTCTATTCACACTTTTACTCAGCATTACTGCATTGACACCCATTCCAAGGCAGATACACAAGTGGGACAAGCGGTTCTAAGACACTTATTTGCTCATGACCCTTCTCACATCCCACCTCCTTCTTCAGGTACTGCTCGCTAATCTATGCACAGCATGTGATCTAAGCAGATTCCACAAGCCTCAGAAGGGATACATTACTCACTGTAATCGTATTTCTGATGCTTGTATCTGCTTAGATTCACATGCGACCCACCCTTCCTCCCCTCTGAGAGAAGGCGGATGATTGCTTGTAGTCTTACCTTTCTGTCTATCTGCTTGGATTATCTGTACTCTCGCTACTCCTCATGCTACCTCATGTCAGAAAAAATACAATCTGAGGATCCTAGACGCGTGAGGGATCTTGGGTACAGTGGACGTCACACTAGGGATAGTATTACTGGCACGCCCTGTGTCGACGCCCATTTTCGAGTTTCGAAAAACAAACTGTAATACTCTGCAGCCTCCACTAGATGTCGGCCTATGCACAGCATGTGAATCTAAGCAGATACAAGCATCAGAAATATGATTACGGTGAGTTATGTATCCCATATATGTATATATATATCTATATATCTATATCTATATATATATATATATATATATATATATATATATATATATATATATATATATATATCCTTCTTTATCATTGGAAGAAATGTAGTTAAGTGGAGCAGTTTTAACCAAACAAAACCCTTGAAATTCAGCGGATGTGGGAAGTCATGACCAGCTAACTTTGATGTACCCCAATAATGCCATTTGGTATGTCATTGTGAAGCCCTTCTTTTATATATGTGCTCATGGTCTTTCCAGCGGGACCATGCAGAGTTACGCTGGCCATGACTTCCCAGATTCGCTGAATTTCAAGGGTTTTGTTGCATTATATCTGCTCAACTTAATTACACCTTAACTCAAGTTTTTTCAGTGAATTACAAGGGTTTTGTTATACCATAGTTTTTTTTACGGGCCACTAGCCATGGCCTTAGGCCATGTCCTCTCCCCCTGTTTCCACTGTGAAGGTTCCTCAATATGTTTCTTTTTTACCCACTAGGTGGCCACCATGGGCTTCACCCTGGCCAGTGAGCACGCCTTTGGCCATGCCGACTGTATACTTTAAGACACTACCGGGCTACTAGGCATGGCCATAGTTTTTTTTGTTACGGGCTACCAGCCATGGCTTTCGGCTGCATCACTGTACATGTCTCTCAGGCCCACTAGCCAGGGCCTTTGGCCCTGGCCAATGAGCACGACCTTCGGCTGTGCCCACTGTATATTTTCAAACACTACTGGGCCACTAACCATGGCCTGCGGCCACGGCCATCAGCCATATCCGCTGTACATGTTCCCCCAACATGTTTCTTTTGGCCATGACCACTATACATGTCTTTCGGGCACACTGTATATTTTAAATACACACCCATTACCCCCCCAGCTCACGGTAGCTGCAAAATAAATGTTTTGTATTCATACATTTTTTGATAACTCTTTTTTAAAACTGTTTTCCCATAACCACAGTTATCTGGTAGCGCCTGCAAATAACCGCGGTTATCCGTAATAATCGTGCACAATCCAAAACTCTTCCCTGCCCTCCCAGGCCCTCATGATGTGCCCCCTCCTCTTGACATGATTCCCCCACTCCCACCAGACTGTCTTTCCCTCCCTAGCCCTCTCCATTCCCCAACACTCTGTTTTTGTGTGATGCACTCTCATTCCAGATCACGTTTTCTTTTATAATGGCAGTTATCCCACTGACTAACTGTGGTTATGAGAACACGTTTGGGCTCTGAACTTGGTCCCCAAGCACCCCCCCACCCGCACTTTCTGTGACAAATGTTTTGTTTGCAAAATTTCAGCCAAATCCATCATGCGAGTCAAAGTTATTAGCAATTCATTTTTTGGGTTTCCTATGCATCTCGATACTCTACTCAACTATAGTGAGCCGACCGCCGCATTATAATATAGATATAGTTATATATATATCTATATAGATATATATTTAAATTTTCCATTCTCTGACAAGCCCCAGTTTAATAATTTAGCCTGTAGCAATTCCCCCCTCAAACTTTGATGCAAGAAACAAGCTGGTTTGCAAAAACAATTTATTTTGGGGACTAAATGGCATCAAAATAATGTGACGGGTGATTCAACGCTTGGATTACAATGGAACTGCACCCGCATCTTAATGTAGACAGTGCAAGGTATGACTTCACTCTATGCGTAGGCGCGCAACTTGACATTGATGGGATCACAGAAAATGAAACCAAAGAATCTACAGCAGATAATCATGTTTGCTTTAAATCCATGTCCACCACGAAGCAGTGAAGCAGTATCAGAATAAAGTTTAAGACAAAACAATTTACTGTAGCTACAACTTAAATGTGATTATCAATACTTTAAAACAAAAATGTGGACACTATGACAAACTATTGTTTTCTACCTTGGTCACCGACACTTCTTGACTTCATCTTTTTATGTTGTTGGATTTGTTGTACATCATTCTAAAATCATGGGTTTCTTGGGATTTCTATTGCTTTTAGAATGCCGGGACAGCGGAGCTTAACTCACTCACTATTTTCAAGGAATAAAGTTCACCCTCGCAACACACAACTTCAATGTATACACTATGGAATAGAATTCAATAGAATTCAATCACTTTATTGTCTATGGCAGACACAAGCCTTAGGACTTATTTACCATTCAATGTAAGAGGCCTGAAACGTCCAACGATCCCAAATTGCAGAGGAAACTCCTAATATTAGGGTTTATTTATTTATTGTGCATTTGTAAGGCGCTTATACATCAGGAAATTGTGTTTCAAAGCGCCCATAGGGCAAAGGGGATGGGCATGGGAACAAAGGCAAGAATAAACTGATGAACAGGAAAAGGAGCGGTCCTACTAGGCCTTGTGAGCATTCAGGACGTGCAAGTGCAGGGAGAGAGAGAAGGGACAGGGAAGGGGTTGTAAGTGCTAGGAGTTCCACAGAGGGAAGTGCCCAGGAGTCAGTTGCGTGCAACAGTAAGTGCCTGGCAGAGATTGCTTGGTACAGAGTGATCACCTGCCATAATAAGTGCAGGCATGTGGGAACACAAGCCAGAGGGCGCCCGAAGGTTTTAATTATAAAATGCTAAGCACATACCACTTGCACTATATTCCCTTTGTCAGTGAAATAGCTTTTAAACAGGGCCCCTAAAATACTTTTAAAAGCTATGTGTGAATTAATCAATTTTCAAGAAAAGTTTCCAAATAATCGTGGGCCTTAGGTACACTTTTTTCTGTCTTTTGAAGGCGCAGGCCGGGTATGGACACTAGCTGGTATCTGGTAGCTCTGCCAAGTAAGCTCTCTGTTGAGTCTGTGCATCCACTCCAAATTCCCTTTTATGTAATCTGATCCTGCTTGAGGAAAGTCCTCTCCCTTCAATCCAATCTGGGACAGGGGTCACTCACAGTGCTTGCGGTTGTGGTTCCTGTGACCCCACACATCACTAATGAGTGTTGGCACTACTGGAACGTAGTTGCCCTCAGTTGCTATTAATAGTCTAACATAGGCTGAGCCCTCTTGCTCAGTAGACAAGTGATATTTTTCCTTAGTGGGCTTTCCAACCCTAGGATGTCAGGCTGTTGCTCCCAGATTGCAACGCCTCCCTCAGTTTTATTTGTATCTCAGTGTCCTTAGGCAGTGACCCTAGCGCTTTCTGGGCACAAGTGGATAAGGCTCTCAAACATCTGAACACTTGTATGTGGTTGTGGCCCGCCTGGGGCCCTATTGGTTCTGCCATCTGCATCTTCATTACCCCTGTAGCATTTGGTCATCCAATCTTGACAAATGCCTGATTTCTGGTGGGGGTCTCTCTGCCCCTCCTCCTCATCTCTGATCCTGATTTGCCTCTCACCTTCCTCTGCTTCCTGTGTTCGTCTCCCTCATTCTCCCTCAACCTCCTTTTGTGTTAATACCTCTTTCTCTCCTGCCATTCCAACCAAAGATCTACCTCCCTAATCCCTCTTGACCCTTCTGTCTCCGAGGGTCTCTTCCCCCTTCATCCTTTATGGGCAACATTTCCCTCTCTCCTGTGCATTTCTCCAATCTGTGGATCTTTCCTTCCTCCACCAAGAAATGTACCCTCACCAACATTCATTCTCTCTTCTTCCTCCAGCACAGGTTTCTCCAGCTTCCCTTCACCCGTACTGGAGAAGGTCCTGTTTTATACTGATTGTAGCAGGGTGATTGAGATGATGAGCTTTATGACTGGCTATCCTGATTTTGTCCAGGGTTCCCTGACCCTGACTCCCTGTGTCTTCTTGCTGAAGGAGTAACCTCCCCTATCCCCCTTAAATCCAGGTGATGGGAAGTTGTCTGCATGTGCTGATAGCTTTCCTACCATTCTAAGGCCAGGCAAGTTTCTTCTAGCCGGTACCTGACCTGTCCCTGTCTGTGTATATGCCCGGGAGCAGCCCCTTTTGATGTTCAGTGTTTAAGCCTGAGGAGTCTTTTCATGGTATGGGTTGGGGAGTAATTAGGGAGAGTTGCACAGGCTAACTTTCCCATCATCCCCTCTGTGGAAAGGGGCCACAATCAATGTTGTGGACTTCCCCCCCCCCCACTCCCAGAAATGTCAATTTATAAAAATGCCATTGGTCGCTGAAGTTGCATCACACACCCAATGAAATCACAGAAAGTGCTGCCACGTGGCCCTTGACCCCAATGACATTAGAATTAAGAGACATCAGCATCGTGGAGTAAATTGTTGATACCTTGAAATGCCATGCGTGGGGTTGGTATATGACCGGGGAAAAAACACCAAGTAGAAGCAACATAGGCAAAGGGCACTTCCTTCAAATGCCAGTAGATCTTTGAGTGGACAATTACTGCCCTCATATTCTAGTCAGAGTCGTGTGTACTGTGTGTAGTCGTTAAATGGTAAAAGCAGCCCTCCATGTGCCTGTGCTGCAAAGTGTTGATTCCGAGATAAAATTAAATTGGTTTCTTATATTGCACTAGCCTCTAAGTGTGGGCCAGGGTATCGAACTTGTGCTGCTCAGCGTATTCTTGTTTCCGATACAAGTACGTTGCCCCAAAGCTATTACTATGTTTAGATACTGCCATCCTCTGACCTTTATGGCAGGTATAGCCTAATATGTACATAACACATGTGGAATGAAAATGCCCCATCACTGCCGCTATATGCCAGGTGAATCGCATAGGTACAATATGCTAGATACTAAGTCCTGGGTGCAGATGTTGCCACCATATGCCAAGTGCAGCCTCCAATTCCTCAAAAATTCCCACTAATCCTGGTTAATGCCTTATATCCCAGCAGAGTCACCTTATGTAATGTGCACTCTAAAATGTCTAATTGATATCATCGTATTCTCGTAATGCTGATTTTCTTATTTAACTGGCCTGTAGATAGGAACATGCTGCCTGAGAACTAGACTGTAACGTTGAAGATCAGTAGTTCGTGGTGTGATACCATGTTCATCGATTGGGAGGCTCTGCACTGTTCTCACTGGCAGTGATCTGGCAGCATGGTATCCCCAGGGAAGCAGGAAGAGTATCTCTATCATATGATATGATCTGATATGATATGGCATTTATAACGCGCCTATACACAAGTGGTTCATAATGACTGCATGATTGACAGTGGACTGGACAAATGATTTTGAGGACTTGGCACACGACAGTTTAGCAGGAGCTGTCTGTGGTGAGACGATGTGAGGTAGAGTAGGGGAACAGACTGTTTTTAGATGAGTGATGCTATGAATGGAGTTTCTGACTGAGAGGGGTCCCATTTAGGATTTCTTCCGATTCTCCCATTCTCTAGTGGCACCCCCTATTGGAGGATGGAGAATCCTAACAAATAATGACCGGAAAACTGTCATTATGTAGCTCAAGCTATAATGACAGGGGTCCCTGGAGAGGGGCTAGTTCATGAGTGCGACACCCAGGAAAGTATTGGACATCAATATGGATTTATTACAGGTTAACTCGTACAGATGCAGAAGATACTGAAAACAAACAAGCATGGCATAAACCCTGTAACTAGTGGAGTTCGTGGCGAGGCTGCCGTGTTTCGCCAGCTCATCACTTGTGTTATCAGAAACAGACAAAAGATATGGTTTAAGTGTTTATTTACAATAGTGCGATGCAGAAAGCTAGATGAAAGACATCAAGCTAGTCAGTCGCTCACAACTGTACCCCTTAGGGTTACTGTATATTATTCCAAAAAGTCTTAAACTGCTGCTGTGTGAAAAGTAGAAAGTAGAAAAAGTGATTTCATTCCGATCGTTCACTTCGTGCTTGATAAATTCAATAGAAGACCAAAGTCATAATGGTGGTCAAAAAGTAGTTTAGCGACTCAATAAGGATTTCTTATTGGGACAGAGGGCAGCATTTGCTTGAATACATATAGGGCTCAATTGGCAATGCATTTCGGAGTTTTACTACTCCTTTATCAGGGCGAACCCTATTAGTCATTTTAAGTTACACCACAATTGTCAAAATCATTATTCAACCAGGTCAAAATTATGCATTCAAATCAGGAAGGAAATCCATATTTGCATTTATACACTTTTGCTTAAACCACATAGTGGTACTTACCTTAGATCATTTTCTACAAATTGATTGAAATATAGTGTGGTGCCCACCTATTTACATTGCCATATTTACAATAGTGCACCACAAAATATGAAGTCTCAGTAAGTTTGCCAAACAAAACAGTAATTGTGTCAGGATGATCAGGGTGGCCGAAAGTAAAGTGCTGGATAATACTCCCTAATGTGCCCACCGCTGACTTGAGGAAAGGGACAATGGATTTCCTAATCAGGACCGAGGACTCTGCACTTCCCCTCTTGTATCAAAAGGGTTTATTGACGCAGTGCTACTGTTCAAAGGGTCAAACACAGAAGTATGTAACAACAAAATCCTCCAGGGTGTAAGAGAGAGTCTTCTAATTGCCAAACAAAAGTATCTTACAAAGTCTTTTAAGGAGGCTGCCTCTTCTCCTCCTGCTGTACCCATACACAGGGTGTTTGTCACCTCTGGCACTCATCCTGTTTCGGTGATCGCCTCCTGCTGTGGTCCCACACCACTCGGCAGACTGATGCTTTAGTAGTCTGCCAGACATTTGCCTCCTTTATGCTCACCCAATTGTTCGTTCACGGTTTGATTTGCCGGGAGGCCTTGCTGGCTCTGTCGGGTTTGATGCTGAAATGTGGAGAAGATTTTAGAGGAAAGGTGAGCCGAGTCATTAGCACAAAGGGAGGAGACGATGGATATTGGTTTGAGAGGTGTGAAAAAAGGTTGGTGGATGGATGAAAGTTTGCAGGGTTCATTGCGAAGGGGGAGATTAACTTTGTGAAGTAGAAGGATTGTGCACAGTCCAGTGCAGCGGTAAGGGCAGGTAAGCACATTTTTGTTGGGTAGGGGCCATAATTTGATTCTGTGTCGTCAAGGTCTGAATCTCAGAGCTGTTGATGGGGATGAGAAGGTGTGAATGTGCGAGTAGGATGGTGTTGTCCAAATGGAACTATAAGGGCATAGTGAAAGTCAGAAAAATCACAGTCAATGAAAGAGGCATGAATAGAGGAAATAGACAGTATAAAGGACCTCACATCATCAAGGTAAGGGGCAAAGAGTCCTGCTTGAATTTCCTCTAAGTTATTACAGAGGGTGGAGGGACTGAGATGTTAAATTGAACAATGCTGTCATCAGAGAGAGAGGGGTCTATGGAGAGCTCAGAGAAGGAGAGTGAATTAGAGAGATAGGCAAGGGCAAGAGAGTTCCCACCAGAGTGGGTAGGATGGTCATGAAGGGAGTTTAAAGGAAGTCGTCGGAGAGGAGGGTGGCAAGTTCATGGTGGGTGGCTGCTCCATTCATGTAACTACACTGGGCGTTGCATTGCAAAGCACGATTGGACATTCATTTTTTAAGTGAGAGAGTGCTGTATTTGCTGTACCGTGTCAATTGTGGTGTATGGCCTAGGCTATGTGCATGTGCTCTGTGCTCAAAAGTAGTGGGTTATTAGTTCATAATTACCTCACACCCATCTATGGCATCCCTGCGATGGGGCAATGGAATCTCACTGTCGCTGCTGTCATCCCCCCCGCTGGAGGCATGTCCATGTCTGGGGGAAGGGGAATGTTGCGCCTGATGCACATGTTATGTTACATGGCACAGGCCAGGACAATCTTGCCCGCCTTCACAGGACTTTACATGAGGGCACCCCCAGATCTACTCAGGCAGCGGAACTTGCCTTCGACAGTCAAAATGTTTGTTCAATGGTGCACCTTGTCCTGATGTGTGCACGGTTGTAGGCATGCTCGTGCTGATTTTGTGGTTGCCTGACGGGGGTCATGAGCCAGGGCATAAAGGGGTATCCGGCATCACCTGCATGGGAGGGACACAAGGGGGAAAAAGTCATTGTGGTGGAGGTGTCAATGCAGCCATGTCTGGATGTTGGTCAGTGTCACATGGGATTGCCGCAAGACGTAGTGAATGGCTCAATGACCCTGGTTTCTTGTCTATTTTAAGGTGGGGGGTGGTTTGCACCCACATTCTCCACCTGATATGACTCCCACCTTGCCCATTACCCCAATGGTGACAGAGCCATCTACCTTTTCAATGTCATCTGCCATGTATTTTTTGGCATTTGCATATTGTACATTGGTCATCTCTCCCATTCGACATTCTGTGTTACACCATTGTTCAGGTTCTTGTCACATGCATATGAGTATGTGTGCTAGTGACGGGCAGGTCACCTGGCTTCATGCTGTGGGGTGCTGTCATAGGGGGGAGGTAGGTAACATTTGTCTGACATGGCTGTGACGCAGGCGGTGGGGGATGTGCACTGTGTGTACATGCTGGGGTAGGTGGCATTGTTGTGATTAATTCTGGTACCTGCAGTGTATGTGTTGTGCATGTCCTTCTGTGGACTAATTGCGATGGGGTGTGCTCTATTTGCCCATGCACCACATGCCAGACATGCTCTCCCGCTCATGCATGGAACTTGTAGACATGCTGTTGCATAACGCATGTGCACTGGTGAGAGTGGGCAACCGCCCCCTTCCACAGCGCACATGCTATGTGTCGGTACTTTCCCTCACCCAATAGCCAGGTCCGCTCTCCTCTGTATCGTGCCAGGAACCCTGGGAGTGTGGAGTTAAGCAGCACCATGGAATTCTGCGTAGATCCAGGGAAGAGTGCGCTGCAGTGGGTAATGAGGAGGTCTGCATCACACATGACCTGGGCATTCAAGAAGTGGTACAGTTTCCGGTTGCGGAAGACGGCCTTATTGGTGTGTCTGGCCTCCAGTTCCACTTGGGTGCAGTCCAGCGCTCCTATAACCATAGGCATGCCTGCAAGGGCATGGAACCCCACTTTTATCGCATTGACCTGGGCAGGTGTTCTGGGGAGGGCTATGTGGTCTGACACGTGCCGCAGGAGGGCATCCAGGACCTGGATGAGCACCATGGGAAAACAGGGTTGGGATAACCGTGCAGCTCTCCCACGGTTTGTTGGAAGGTGCCGTTGGCCATGAAATGCAGCACCGATACCACCTTGAGCAAGGGGGGTATGGCGGTCCTGATGTTGATTAGGCTCTGGATGTCTTCCTGGATTAGGTCCACTATGTAGGTTATGCCCTCCCTGTCCAGCCGATACAGGGTATGGAGCTGGGGTATGGAGCTGTGTGTCGGTGAGTCTCCAGGATGTGGCCCTTAAGCATGGTATGGGTGGCTTCCTGTGGGGTGCTACCTGCTGGCCATTGTTCATGTGCATGACCATCTTCCTCCTCCTTCTCCTCCTGTGCCTACGCTGCCTCCTCTGCCTGTCTGCCTCTTCCAATTGTTGCTCATATTGGATCCTGCATGCAGGGCCCCCAGTTCCATTACTGCTACTGCAGCTGCCAGCATGGTTGTGTTGGAAGGTGTGTGGGGTGTGGGTGTGGTCCTTTTGGGCATTCGCAGTGCTCATGGTGTGCAGCTGGGCTGATTATGGCCACCTGTGGCCTGTTGCCACACACCTTGGACTGCTTAAGGCCTGCTTTGCGGTGCCGATTTTTCCTGCGCTGTATTCACGGTGGGACCGGCATTTTCCGTGTTGACGGTGCTCGGAATGAAACCGCCCTACCGTTGTGCCCGTGTTTCCGGCACGGCCCCCGCTAGCAGCCACTGTTGGCGTTCATGGTGCAGGCGGCAATGGTATCACTGTGAGTCCCATTTGCGGGTATAGAGTTTCCGGCATCGTGACTCGTAGTGTGCCGTTCCGGTTAAGGGTGCCGGTACGGTGCGACCGGCGCCGGTATTTCCAGACCACCACACTCAGAATGAGGCTCTATATGTTGCGTTAATATCAGTGTATGTAGGCCCATATTACCCAATTACTGTGAATGTAAGCATATCTTAAAGTGAAATATAAACATTTTGTTCAATTGACCTTTCCCTTTAGAAGAAAGTGCTCAAGACAAATGAGCATTTGCCTTTAAAAAAAAAAGTAATCAACACTGGAAAAATAACCAGAGAGAGGAGAATTTCCAATAACTATGCTGTCAAATTATAAAAGGTGCCCACTTTTTAATTGCAAAAATGTATAATGAAATATTCCAAGGAAAACAAAATCCAAACGGGAGACATGTGCTTTGATGACACTTGCCCTCTCATCCTTACCTTTGTCACTCCCATGTTTGGCTGTCAACAATACTGTTTTATAAAGAGAACTTGAAACACAGATAGCAGTTTGTGGTCACATTTAACATGCCTGTGGGATGAAAACCTGCCTGGCTCAGACTCCGGCTAGCCTTTATGATTCCGGTAGGGGTTCGCTCACCGTGAGACCTTGAGGCTTCGCAGCATTTGCTTCCTGGGGGTGATCAATCGGTCAGTATTGTGCAAGCAGGATAACATGGAGTCCGTCGACGACCTCAGCGCCACCGGCGTCGACGTCTTCCTCAAAGACATCACAGGTTCACACGGTCTCGAGCGCGTCGAGGACCGGGACCTGGACCAGGCATGACGAGAACGATTCCCCTTGTCCGAGCAGGACTTCTCCCGCGAATTGTGCCAACCACCCGAGCCTGAAGGTGTGCGAGCGGTGTATCTCGACTGATCACGACCGACCACACTCGGAGGCGCGGACGGACCGGTCTCCTGCGATTCGAGAATCGCTAACATTTTCTTCCCGAAGGAAGCCCATTCCTCCGACGTCACCTGGTTGGTAGGGTAAGCGACCCGCCAACGGCGGAGTCCTCGGAAGAGGACGGGGAAGGCGACCTATGACGGCGCTTCCAGGAGTGACTCGAAGAGGCAGAGGAGTGGCGGGACTGACTCCGGGATCGAGACCCACTGGACTTCCGACAACGACGCGGAGAGTCGCCTCTCGAATCGTCCGTCGAAAGCCCCGCAGACCTAGACTTCCGTGGCTTAGACACCTTACCTACCGATAACTTCTTCTTGCGCTCCCGCAAGGCTTTAGACGTGAGCGACTGGCAGTCGACACAGTCATCCGTGTCATGGGCCTCCCCGAGGCACCAGAGGCAGGCGTCGTGCGAGTCCGTAACCGACACAGTCCCCGCACTTCTTAAATCCCAGACGCGGGGTGGAAGACGAGGTAGACATCCTTCATGAAGAAGAAACTTCACAAAACGAACAGGTTCGAAGAACCGAGAAACAACAGAAACTCCAAAGAGTCGAGGCGCGCAGAGATCCCCGAAGCGAACACATTCGCGGAAAAAACGGAACTGAGGCTACGGGCGTCGTGCGTCCTACTTATAACATCCAGTGACGTCGGCCGTCGGAGGAGGTCCTCGAGGGCGGCGTATCGACGTCATCGACGCAGGAGCCGAAAGATTTTCCAAAGCAGCACAGCTGTGGTGATTATTGTCATAGATATGGAATACGTCAGAAGACCAAATCCCCTCGAAACAGAGTACATTTGCTGCTGTTTGAGTTCAAAACTCCAAGTCTTGTGAAACATTCAATAACTGTAAAGCGAATGTATTGATGCCAGTAATGTTCCTTTCTCACCATAAACTGTTTGGAGCATACCATTAGAACAGATGGCGTATCTGTTTTCACTGCCAATGAACTTGTTGAGATAGCGCTCATTGATTGCTTTTGCTATTTGCTTAATTTCACTGTGCTGAGCTGCATCCCTTTGAATTTCAGGCTGTGACGTCGGGGCATTCACAATTCACTGCCTCACGCCCGGGAATACTGAGGAGGGACTGCCCACTGCCGCGGGCGAGGCAGAGCCGCCGCCGCTCACAGCAGGGGCTGTCTCCATCAGCCGAACGCGCTGCCTTCACACTTTTCCCCCAGAAAGCTCTGATCGCGGGGTGCAGATCGCAGCAGCCTCCGCATGATCTGATCAAGGTGCGAGCAAGGGTCCTCAGCCCTGCAGGGACAGTACACCTTTTCTGAGAGCCGCAGGCACATTTGGGGTGCTGTAGCAGGAGCGCAGTGAACCACGCAGCGTCGGCTGCTGTAGATCACTGGATTGCCAATGGCAGCACAGCACCATGCTGTGGTCACCCTTACTTATAGCAGTTGCAGGGCAGGGGCCTGTGAAGCTGTGGAGACACAGCATGGGTGCCGGAGCACCTCGTGGTGGGGGCCTGGGCTGGACCCAGGGCACAAAGCTGGTCTGGGGGCCCAGACCAGCAGGGCCATGATCACACAGAATGAGAGACGGAGACAACAGATGTTCCATGGTTGGAGTGTGCAGCCGTTCTGTTGCACGTGCCTGCAGTTGCTCCTTTTATTAGCTTGGGCCACGACACAGCCATGACCCATCCTAAAAGGGCATTACACATTGAGAGGGGCCCACAGCTTAAAGGGGCAATACACATAGGAGGCGTTGACGCCGATTCACTCGATGCCCTCAACGCCTTTTGAGGCTATGTCGACGGGGGTACCACGAGGCTCGGTGGAATCCCCTAGAAAGGCTCTGGCCGAGGTCAAGCATGGCTTTGGTTCACATTCTGTGCCTTCTTACCGCCATCTTGAGTTTATTTAAGAGGTGGATGAGAGCTCTAATGATGGCATGGTTCCTAATACGGTGCCAGACGAGATTCTCTCGGGCCATAGTCAATTTGAGGACCTGAGGCAGTCCCTGCACGATGCTAGTGGGCTGGACACCTCTCCGGAGGTGGAATTTTGTAGGCCTGAGCCTGGCACTCATGCCGACTCCTCGTACCAGCGCCTTATGTCGTGGGTCACCAAGTACTTGGGATGGTCTGCTCCCCCGTGGGAGTTTCTTCAGGATGACCTTACGGATATCCTCGACCTTGGTCCACCTACTGACCCGATACTGCGGTTTCATATGGCTCTACAGAGGAGGGTGGCGGCGGCTTGGACTGCTCTGGAGAGTCTCCCGGCAGTGGGCAAGTCTTTGCCGTGAAAATACCGCCCAGCCAGAAGCGACCCCTGCTACTTGTCCAAGCACCCCACTCTACAGAGTTTGGTGGTGGAGGCGACTACGGCCCTGGCAAAGCAGGCGTCGTATCCTACCATCCCTCCTGATAGGGACGACAAGCGTTTTGATGGCTGGACGAAGAAAGTGTTTTCTTCAGGGGGTATGGCGCTTCAGGCGGCCAACTCCGTATGTGCCCTGTCACGTTTCACGCACACTCTGTGGAACTGTGTTTCCTTAGCGGCTGAACATATTCCCGAAGAGTACAAACGGGATGGTTTCCTTGCCATGGTTCATGATGGCAAGGATGCCATGTGTGAGGCTGTTCAGTCGGGTTTGGACATGGCAGATTGCGTCAGCTGGTCCATGGCGGCGAGCACCGTGGTACGCAGGTTTGCGTGGTTGCGGAAGTCGGGGTTTGCTCCTGATGTGCAGGCCCGGCTCCTCAACTTGCCCTTTGACGGGGAACATCTTTTTGGCAGCAAGGCTGACGAGAGCCTTGAGAGGTTGCAGACCTCAAAAGCTGCAGCAAAGTCGTTGGGCGCTACAGTTCGACAACCTCTGCCTTTTCGTCCTAGGGGACAGCAATGGAGGGGAGGTTCCTTTCGTTATTACTCATCCTTTGGTAAAGCGAGAGGAGCTGATAGTCAAAGGGGCCCCCTTAGGAGTGCCAGAGGTGGAAAACAAGGTACTCGAGGTGTCAAGGCCGCTCAGGCTGTTGCCTCTTTGCCCTCAGGCAATGCCGCAGCCGCTTCAGCTCAGTCATGAGGCCATGTCCCATGGTTCGCCGGTTGGGGGAAGGCTGGCGAAGCATCTTGCAGAGTGGTGCGCCATTACTTCAGATGTGTGGGTTCTGGAGATCACAACCCACGGCTACTGTCATCCTTTCCGGCAAAGGCCTGAAGACAATCCACTGGGGAATCTCTCTTTGAAGAGTCCGGATCCGCTCCTTGCGCAGGAAATTCAATCCCTGCTGGAGAAAGGCGCTATAGAACTGGTGCCTGTAGCGGAGAGGAACAAGGGATGGTATTCCCCTTATTTTTTGATTTCCAAGAAAGACGGGGGATTGAGACCCATCAAGGTCTTGCGCGGTTTGAACAAACTCCTCAGGAAGGACAAGTTCAAGATGGTTACTCTCTCTCTCAAATCCTCCAGGCCCTTCAACTTCAGGACTGGTTGGTGTCTCTCGACCTCAAGGGCGCTTATTTTCATGTGCCAATACATCCAAAGCGCAAGAAGTACATGAGGTTTGCGGTTGGCGACTCGCACTTTCAGTTTCGGGTCCTGCCGTTCGAATTGACCTCCGCCCCGAGGGTTTTCACCAAGCTGATGGTAGTGGTGGTAGCACACCTCAGGAAAGGGGGGATTCACATCTACCCCTACCTGGACGATTGGTTGATCAGGGCGCGCTCTCCCGAGCAAGTCCTGGATCATTTGTCAGTCACCTGCCACTCCCTCCACAAGCTGGGCTTCTCCCTCAACTTAAAGAAGTCCCATTTGACACCAACTCAGAGGCTCCAGTACATCGGAGCAGTGCTCGACACGTCCCTGGGGCAGTGTTTTCCTCCCAAGTTGAGGGCTCATCACATTCAGCAGATGGTGCACAAGTTTCAGCTTGCCCAGAGTCTCCCAGCATTCGAGTTCTTGAGATTGCTCGGCCTCATGGCATCCTGCATTCTTCTGGTGCCGGAGGCCAGGTTGCGGATGAGATCTTTGCAATGGGCACTCAAGCTCCAGTGGTCTCAGTCCTCCGGCAGGATGTCGGACCCTATTCAGGTGCCATCCTCGGTCGCCCAGGACCTTCTGTGGTGGTCCGTCGAAGACAATCTGATGAAGGGGGCTCCATTTTGGCTAACCTGGCCGGAGGTGATGATCGTGACGGACGCATCCCTCACGGGATGGGGAGCTCATGCCAACGAGTTGACAGTCAGCAGTCGTTGGTCTCCGTCGGAGTCCAGACTCCATATCAATCTGTTGGAGCTGAGGGCCGTCAGGCTAGCCCTGAAGGCTTTTCTGCTGACTGTGCGAGGGAAGAATGTCCTGATCCTGACGGACAACACAGTGGCCATGCACTACCTCAACAAAAGGGGGGGGCAGGGTCTCTTCCTCTGTGCAGGGAGGCGATGCAGCTCTGGTTCTGGGCAATCCAGCAGGAAGTTTCGATCTCGGCAGTTCATCTGGCCGGAGACGAAAAGGAGACAGCGGATGCTCTGAGCAGGCAGAGCACGATCTCTCACCAGTGGGAGTTGGCTTAGGAGATTCTCCTGGAGATCTTCGCCCTTTGGGGGACCCCTCAAGTGGATCTCTTCGCCTCCAGTGTCAACCGGAAGTGCAAGAGGTTCTGCTTGCGGGACTTTCCTCCGAAAGGAGCCTTAGGAGACGCGTTCGTGGTGGAGTGGTCCTTCCCACTGCTGTACGCGTTTCCTCCAGTCCCCGTCATTCCGCAAGTGCTGCGGAGGTTACAGAGGTTCGGTTCCCGGATGATCCTCATTGCTCCGGCGTGGGCCCGGAGGACGTGGTACCCGGACCTTCTCGACTTGTCCATCTGCCCTCCACGTCGTCTTCCCTACCGAGACAATCTGCTCTCATGGGAGGGGGGGGTCAGGTTCTCCATCCAGAGGTCATAACCATCAACCTTCACGCTTGGTTTCTGAAAGGTTGAGGTATAAGGATTGGGACCTCCCTGAAGACGTGATGGAGGTGTTGCCCTCAGCTAAACGGCCAGCAACAAAGTCCCTGTACCGTTGCCGTTGGCGTACATTCTGCGACTGGTGCATGGTTAAGAATGTGGATCCTTTTTCATGTGACAGTCCTGTAGTTCTGTCTTTTTTGCTTTCTTTGGCCCACAGGGGCCTGCAAGTGGGTACCTTTAAAGGTTACCTGGCGGCGCTGTCCATATTTAAGCGCTCGTCTGAAGAGTGTTCCTATTTTAAAATTCCTTTAATTTCTCAGTTTCTGAAAGGGCTCACTAATGTGTTCCCTCTGTCACCTTTCCAGGTGCCCGGTTGGGATTTGAACCTTGTTCTCAAGTTTCTGATGGGTGCTCCGTTTGAGCCTTTGCATTCATGCCCTTTGAGACTGTTAACTCTTAAAACTGTATTTTTGATTGCGGTCACTTCCGCTCGCAGAGTGAGTGAGTTACAGGCACTTTCAGTTAAGCCACCCTTCACTGTGGTTCATAAGGACAGGGTTGTCCTTAGAGTTCGTGTTTCCTTTCTTCCGAAGGTGGTGTCGGAATTTCATTTAGGCCAGAAGGTTGTTCTTCTGGCGTTTTATCCTCCTCCACATCCTGGTAAGGAAGAGGAGAGGCTCCATAGGCTTCATCCTAGGAGAGCGTTAAGCTTTTATATTTCAGGCATGTCCCGGGTCAGAGCGGACGATGAACTCTTCATTGGTTACGCTGGAAAGCGTTTGGGACAAGCTGTGACGAAACAGACTTTGTCTCGCTGGATTATTTTGGCTATCTCTGAGTGTTACCGCTTGGCGGGTAAGGACCCACCGGTCGGCTTACGGGCCCATTCCACCAGGGGTATGGCTGCCTCTACTGCCCTACAGAGGGGTGTTCCTATTTGTAACATCTGTGATGTAGCCACCTGGGCTTCGGTACATACTTTTGTACGTCACTACTCCCTCAATTCCATCCGGGGGCAGGATCTGGCCTTTTGCAAGGCGGTCCTTTACTCCGCAATTTGATTGGGCATTCTAAATTTCTGTTTTCTAAATTCTTTTCCCACCTCCTTGCATTGGTACTGCTTTGCGAGTCTGTCATAGATATGGAATACGTCGGAGGACCCAATTCCCTCGAAGAACAAGTTACGGTCCGACAACGTATTCCATATCGCTCCCTCCGTGCCTTCCCCGCTACAGAATTTCTTCTGCGATTGCAGCTTACGTTTCCGCAAGGCTTTGTGTGGTCAGACTGGCAGAAGACTGGTGCCACACGTTCTGGGAAAAAACTACAACTGATGCTACGGGCGTCGTGCGTCCTACTTATAACATATAGTGACGTCGGCCATCGGAGGAGGTCCTCGAGGGCGGCGTATCGACATCATGGACGCAGGACAAAGACGCCGAAAGATTTTCCGAAGCAGCACAGCTGTGGTGATTACTGTCATAGATATGGAATACGTCATCGGACCATCCCATCGAAAGAATGTTACCAGGTAAGAGAGTAACTTGTTCTTCTATCGTATACACCTTGGTGTCATTTCTCAGCAGGTTTGGCTCCCCACTTTAAAAGTCTGCTAAGTGCGTTTCCCACGATACAATTCTTGGGGTTTGATGCCTCTCAACATAGCAGTTTCCCTACAGGATTGGACACAGTAGCTGTTCCCAACACTCTTCTGTTTCGTGGAGTGAGTCTGAGCAGTATCTTCCGCCGCTGCACTGAATCATCCAAAGCTCCTGACTGGTGGAGAGCTGCCAGCTTGGACCTTGAACCTGCCGCCACATTACTGCATTTGCCTCGTGCCTGTGGTGGGGAGAAAGGAAGTGTCTGCACACCCCCACCAGCATTCCTGGCCAAGGTGGCAGTGAGCTCTGTGTTGGTGTGAAGATGTGAAAACACCGGGGCCAGGAGGCAGTGAATAATAAAGTGCTGCATGTCGGAGCATGAACAATAAAATGCATATGGTCCCCAATAGATCCCGGGCCCATCAGCGGCTAAATTTATGTGCTCCTGTCATCGGAGCAAGGAAAGTAACATCCCGGGCCCAACGTAGCTAGGTGGGAGAGCAGTGAAAAGAAAAGGTGCCTGCTGTGCGCTCCGTCACCGGAGCTGGCATAGAGCCCCTGCTGTTCCCGGCAATGTGGTCATAGGAAATGGGTGATGGAACAGATTTGGGATGTTGCAGTGGTTTAGAACAGTTTTCTCAAAATGTTTCTTTCCCCCCCAGAAGATAAACTGCAGCATTATTTGGAATTTTAATAGTTGAAAAGAAAGAACTGAAATGGCACATACCAAGGCAAAATAACACAAGAGAGTTGCAGCTCAGTGCGAGTGATTGTGCGCCCTCTGCTACTAGCAGCGCCCTGCCCACATTCCTGTCACTAGTGTCGCTCTTCCTGGCCTGCAAGTGACTCCTGCCTGGGGGAGAGAATGGGTCCTCAAGGTCATGGCAACAATCCCTGCCTGAGAGGGGGTGATACAGTGAGCAGTGAGTGCCAGTGCAGTGGAGCAGTGATAACTGCACCAGTAAATGGATGTGGCTCCTGCCGGAAGGAGGGATTAGAGTGACTGTACCGCACCAACCAATGCGTTGCCACTGTTGTATGCCCTCTACTACGGGCAGCACCCTGCCCATGGCACTCTGTGAAGGGGTTAACAAGGAGAAGGTAAGCCCTGGGGGACAAGGTGGCAACACAGAGCATCACAGCAGGGAAGGGGTGTGAGGATAAATTCAGAGAAGGAGGGACAATGAAGGATGAAGGAGGGTTGCTTCAACCAATCAGAACGGGCACTTGTAAAGCTAAGGGACTTTTCCTCTAATGTTTTGTGATGTTCGTTGACAGGGATCGTGTGAGGAACAAGAAGGTTGCTTTGAATGGCCATACGGAGGCCCGTGACGACGAAGAAGACCGTGAGGCAAGTGTTATTGTAAAAAGCTAGCCACGCTGGGCTTTGTTAACTGAAGGGACAGCCTCCCACAACTGCGCCATCAGAACTGAAGTGGCCGATGAGTTTGGTATTCGCAGATTGGCACGGGAGACCAGATTAATTGACGAGGCTCGCGTTCAAGAGAGTTAAAAGATTTATGACCGCCGCCGCTGAGAGGTTCCGGCCGCGAAGCAGTCTTCACTTCATTGTTGTTACCAGTTTGAAGTTTGCGTGTAATTGACATGCTTGTGTTCCGTGCAGCGTATCATAGCAACAAAGAAGCTACGTCTTGATTCACTGCTGCAGGCCGGGGAAGCCGACCAGGAAGCTGAATGTAGCTGTTGCAGAGCCGCCGAGGCATAAATAGTCAAACTGACACATAAATAGTAAAACTGTGCCAGTTTAGTCCGGCAGTAGCACCAAAGAGTTACTATTACATGTAAACGTGGCAGGAGATTGCCGGCAGGGAAACACTTCTCCCTGAATATAGAAAAGTCCTCAGACTATTCCGGAAGGCCTAATTGTTTAACCTTCTGGGAACTGTTGAAGAGTGGAAAAGTGCTGTTCAGTCACTCTGACTGAAACATAAAGATGTGTTTGTAACACATTTCAGAAGAATACCAGAGGATGGACTGTAACACCAGTTATTCTAAAGAGAGTCAAGTAAAAACTATAAAGTTTTTCCTCAGCAGAACTTTACCATTTCCCATCTCTTTAATTACTGATCAGTCCAGTCGAATAAAAGTTTGTAGTGAGAAATCAATACCACGGAGTGTTGTACTTGTTTACCGTGCACAGTATAGTGACATTTGGTGGCAGCGGTGGGATTTAGATGAAGACTATGGAGGCACTGATCAAAACACTGAGTGAAGGACGACACCAAATACAGCAGGCACTGCAACTACAGAGCCAGCAAGCACAGGCCGACAGACAGGCATTTCAACAAGCAATTTCATGTACAACAAGCACAAATGATTGACGCACCAAATGTAAGGAGCCACACGCAGGTACCGGCTACAGTTCTGCAGAAGAATACTAAAGGGGGAGACCCTGAACATTTTTATGGTACATTTTGAAAGAGTGGCACGGAACGCGCAGTGGCCGGCAGATAGATGGTGTCACTATATTGCTCCATTGATGACTGGGGAAATGCAGAATGCATATCAGGCGGTGAACCCCACGGGTGATACGTCATATGTGGACATGAAAAGGGTTGTTTTGGAGAGACTAGGTCACAACGAAGAAGGATACCGAATAAAGTTCAGAGAGACTAAACTACAGCATGATGAAACGCCCAGACAGCTGTTCTATCGAGTTAAAGAGTTGGGAGACAAATGCTACAAACCATCACTACCACGACCCAGGAGATGGCCGATAGGATTGTTCTAGAGCAATTTGTAGAGGCCCTTCCACTACCAATAAAGCATTGGGTGAGACAACATCATCGGCCCAGTTTAATGCAGGCGGCAAACTTAGCTTCCGCCTATCTAAAGGCAGGTCAAGGGAGGTTAGTCACTTATCCTCAACCCGGCAAGAAAACCAGCGTGCTCACCTTCACCCCGGTCCGACACATCCTGACTCTGAGATGGTCTAACTCCATGAACAAACTACCGGAATGGGAAGGACTAAGAACACGTCCCGGCAGAGAGGGAAGTATGTTGAATCGACCACCAGGTATGGGATCAAGAGGACCTCAATGCTTTGAATGCAGAGAACGAGGCCATCTAGCCTGACTATGTCCAAAAGGAATAAGTCGTAACTCATGGATGTCGGAACCTTCAATGTACCTAAGGAAGGAGACTACTTTGAGCCAGAGCAACCCACAAAATCTCCCTATGTTTATGCCTGCGACGCAGAGGTGGAAGGACGCCCAACCCGAGCTATGATCGACTCCGGAAGTCTACAGACCGCAGTCAGCGCTGACCTGGTAGGTGATAACCCTAAGTCTGGCAGAAGCATTCCTATCAGATGTGTGGATGTTAAAAGATACCCTACCAAAGAAATTCAGGTTAAGTTGACGTGGTAACAGATAGATGTGAGAGCAGCAGTGAAGCCTGTGTTGCCTGAGCCCCTCGCTGTAGGCACGGATGTCCCCAACCTCCCCTGCATTATACAAAACATTGAAAAAAGCTGGCTGAAAAGCACCCCATTCCATGATCAGGAGATACTAAGGAGAAGAGGAGCATAGCTTAAAAGAGGAAAACACAAAGGGAATGGATTGAACAAAACATGCTGCCGATAACAGTGGATTGGAAACTGGACGAACAAGAAGACAGTTTTCGGATGGCTCAAGAACTGGAGCCTGTATTGAGTCATGCTCAGGCCAGCACGGAAGAAGAGCGGGAAAGAGAGGGCCCATATTTTCTGAAAGACAAGGGCTTGTACTACTGAGTAAAAAAGAAACCTGGGGGAGAGGCCATCCAACAACTATTGGTCCCAAGCAAATATCAACGAGCAGTGCTGGAAGTGGCATATCTACAAGTTGGAGAAGGCCACTTAGGTGCAGAAAAGATGACCCAAAAGATATTAGGAAGATTTGTTTGGCCTGGAGTTTATTGACAGGTGGCCAGGTTCTGCCAACAGTGTGGAGAATGTCAGAAGAAGAACAGACCAAACATCCTAAAGGCTCCCTTACAACCCATGCCACTGTTAATTGAACACTTCCACCGACTAGGAATGGACATTGTAGGACCTCTGGGCCCCACAACCCGGGGCCACAAGTATTTATTGGTGATAGTCGAATACGCCATCCATTACCCGGAAGCTTTGCCCTTGAGAAGCACCAATGCCCAACAAATCTGTGATGCGCTGGTACCCTTTATAGCCAGAGTGGGCATTCCACAAGAAGTTGTGACAGACTGCAGTACCAATTTCATGTCTTCGGTACTTAAGCAAGTTTGTGAGACCCTCCACATCGAACAATTAACAACATCCGTTTATCATCCACAGACGGATTGATTGATGGAGAGATACAATCACACCATTGAGCAAATGTTGAGGAAAACGGCTAGCCCTGAAGAAAGAATACCCTGAATACTGATGACCTTACAAAACACCCCCAGTCTTCGACAGGGTTTGCTCCCTTCAAACTTCTATTTGGAAGACCAGTACGGTCTCTGCTCGACATATTGAAGGAAGGTTGGGAGGCACAGCCCACCCAAGAGATTACTCTCACTGAATATGCGTCAAAGCTGAAAGAAAGAATAGAGAAACTTCAAGGAATTGCACGGGCCCACCTACAACAAGCCCAGGGGAGACTGGAACAGAAAAACAATCAAGGCACCCGGATGCGAACCTTTCAAGTGGGAGACCAGGTGTTGGTCCTACTACCAACAACTGAGAATAAGATGTTGGCAGCCTGGATGAGCCCTTATACCAAAGTTCAATACAGTTGAAGTTACAAGGGTTTTCAGACTCTGTCCCTACAACTACTTACAAGTCCCTATAAAGAGAATCTCTTTATCCCTTAGATTTACTATCCCTAGTTGGGCGCTGGTGTGTCGTCTGTCTAGGTGAGGGGATAGTAGAGAGAGCTTGCCCTATCCTGACTCACTACTTTCCTAATGCTCTATAAAATGAGGTGCGCACTGTTTGGCAGTCAACAATCGTATTTAATAGGGTTGCTACCCCTCAGTGTCACTTATCATAAAATTTCATAGGCGGTCCACCACCCAAAAAGTGGTCCTATTCCCGCTATGTGTCTAAAAGAGAAAAGGATGTCCTATAAGCAAGCTCACTTTTCTGTTTTTGTGAGACAAGTGGGTCAGGTCATCACCCTGAGCCAACCTATGTCAACCGATTTCAGCGGGGAAACACATTTGCCGCTTTCTTCAGGACTATAGATAGTGCCCACTTCGGACACTCCACATGAACATAAAAAGACAGTCACCTCATTAGACTATCTTCCATTTTCTTTATCTGGAGAGGGCATCTTCCACATTGTTGGGACGTCTCGTCAGTACATCCACTCCCTACAAGGGAAAACATACACATATCAGGAACCACAAGAACCCATGACTACTGTTATTTATATGGCTATCACCCCACACATCTCTTACCGAATTTGGTCGCCTGTTGAGATCAGGCGTTAGTCCGGTATCTTTGCTTCTGTTGATAGTAGTCTTGAATACCCATTGGGTAAGTGACAGAGGGTCAGTTTCTACCTACATCATTTGTCATTCTATTTCTCTAAATACAGTGACAGACTGGCTTTCTCAAGGTTTTCAAAACCTTGGGGAGCAGTCCCTTGGGGAGCAGTCCCGAGCAGCATCACCTATTACAACCAGTCACCACATAAGCGCAGAGAGCAAAGTCGGACCCGAGCGACCTCATCCCCGCGAGGGGTGCAACCGTGCCCCAACGCCTCCGCAGAGACCAGGTGAGCATAACGAGAACAAGTTCTTGGCCCGGTCACATTTAAAGTACGCCAGACAGACAAGTAGGCTACCCTACAAACCTACCACATCAACTTGTTAAAGAAATGGATAGAACCAGCAACCACGGTCGCTTTGATCAATACAGAAGAAGTGCCGACCTAATACCTTCCCCAGATGTGGGAACACGTTGGGAAGGAAGCCTTGAAGATAAATCCTGATTTAAGTTCCCAGCAAAGAATGGAACTACTTCATTTAATTGATCGGTTCTCAAGTGTGTTCCTCCTCTCCGGGTAGAACCACCAAGGCCTATCACCACATAGAGACTACCCCAGCGACCACTGTCAGGCTAAGCCCTTCCCAGATCCCGGAAGCCAGAATCCAGACCATAAACCAAGAGGTTCAATCTATGCTACAGATGGGAGTGATAGAACCATCCCACAGTCTATGGTGTTCCCCCATGATTCTGCTACCTAAACCCAATGGCAGTTCCAGGTTCTATATGGACTTTCGTAAGCTGAACGAGATATCTAAGTTCGATGCATACCCTATGCCCAGAATCGAGAATCTCCTAAACAAACTTGGGAAAGCCAGATTTTTGACCAACATTGACCTCTCAAAAGGCTATTGGCAAATTCCCCTCCACCCGGCTGATGAAAAGACCGCGTTTGCAACTCCCTCCGGGCTCTACCAATTCACAGTACTTCCTTTTGGCCTACACGGAGCCCCCGCCTCCTTCCAAAGACTAATGAACTCCATACTCAAAGGACATGAATCATATGTGGGGGCTTACCTCGACGACATCATCATATACAGCCAATCATGGAGGGAGCACCTGAAACACTTAGAGGCCATTTTAGACACTTTGCAACAGGCCGGCCTACATGTTAACCCGAAGAAAACGCATATGGCCATCTTCCACACAAAATATCTGGGATACTTTGTCGGACAGGGTATCATCAGGCCGCAGAAAGAGAAGATGGAGGCATTTTTCAACTATAGCTGCACCTCATTTGGACCTTCTAAGATCCTCAGCCCCCGCCAAACGGGAGTGGAGAATCGAGGCTACAGAGGCAGTCTTCAGTGCTCTAAAGAACGATCTCACAGATCAAGCATACTACGATGCCCTGATTATGAAGCCCCATTTTTCCTTCATACCGACGCCTCCAGAACCGGTCTGAGAGCAGTCTTATTCCAAAATCAATGCGAAGATGAGAGACCCATCCTCATCATCAGCCGCAAACTACTTCCCCACAAGATGGGATATGCTACCATAGACAAAGAGTGTCTGGCGGTCAAGTGGGCAGTGGAGGCCATCCAGTAATACCTCCTGGGACATCATTTCACCCTGGTGACTGACCACGCACCCCTGGTCTGGTTAGCAAAACACAAAGATACGAATCCCAGAATACTCAGATGGTTTCTGTCCCTGCAACCTTTTTCTTTCCAAACCATCCACCATTCAGTTAGACTAATGGCTCAAGCAGACTTTTTGTCCCGGGCTCATGCTCTTCCCGAACGTAAGGGCCTAGAAAGGTGGGGGGGCTGTTAATGTTTTGTGATGTTTGTTGACAGGGATCGTGTGAGGAACAAGAAGGTTGCTCTGAATGGGCATACTGAGGCCTGTGATGACGAAGAAGACCGTGAGGCGAGAGTTATTGTAAAAAGCTAGTCACGCTGGGCTATGTAAACTGAAGCGACAGCCTCCCAAGACGCTGCCGTTGGAAGTGAAGTGGCCAATTAAATTTGTATTTGCATGTTGTCACGGGAGACCAGAGTAATTGACGAGGCTCGCATTCAAAAATAGCGTGTGAAACAAGACTTTAAGAGTTAAATGATTTATGACTGCCTCCGCCGAGAGGTAACCGGTTGCTAATCAGAGTTTCACAAAATCTTGGCTATGTTGGTCTGGTCTAACATGGCAACATCTTTCTTCCAAATTTCGTTGAAATTCTGTTTGCTCACAAAGGTTTACCAAAGGTCGCGTCTCACTGGGTTAGTGGTTTAGCCAAGAGAAGACCACATATACATGTTTAAAGCAAGAAGTAAAACTCAGGATGAGACTGCGCCCAGTTTATCAAAACATGGTTTAATATGTAAATGCCCTTTCTGATGACACGTGTTTCGGTCCCCTTTAGGACCTTCTTCAAATCAGGGCTTGATTTCACCTAATGCCCCTTATTGGGTTAAGCAGACGGTATCCGCTCTTCAAATCACGGGTTAGATCCCTAGTAACAGTGGTCTCGCGTACAATCGCGTGCTGCCGAGTGTCCGGTTGCGAATCAGTCTTCACTTCATTGTTGTTACCAGTTTGAAGTTTGCTTGTAATTGACACGCTTGTGTTCGGAGCCGCGTATCCGAGCAAATAAGAAGCTACGTCTTCATTGACTGCTGCAGGCCGCAGAAGCCGACCAGGAAGCTGATTGCAGCTTTTGGGGTGCCGCCGAGGCATAAATAGTGAAACTGAGACGCTTGAGATAGCGGCCGCATTGGGGAAGCTGAGAAAGTGAAATGAGACAGTAAGTCAATGCCGCTGGATGGAGCAAAACCGGAAAACATGCCGCGTGTGCCAGTTTAGTCCAGCAATAGCACCAAAGAGTTACTATTACATATAAACGTGGCAGATCTATCAAAAAATGAGATTGCAGTGTGGGAGAAACAGTGCAGGCAGTGAAACACTTCTCTCTGAATATAGACATGTTTGTAACACATTTCAGAAGAATACCAGAGCACTGAGTGTAACACCAGTTTTCTAAAGAGAGTCAAATAAGAACTATAACGTTTTTACTCAGCAGAATTTTAACTTGACCATTTCCCATCTCTTTAATTACTGATCTGTCCACTGGAATAAATGTAGTGAGAAATCAATACCATGGAGTGTTGTCCTTGTTTACTGCACACAGTATAGTGACCCCCTACCACTGGTGTGCACCCTCTGCGACTGGCAGCTTCCTGCCCATACTCCTGCCTGGGGGAGAGAACTATGCAGCAAGTGTCCTCATCGCCATGCTGCTGGTGTCGCCCTGCATGCCCTGCAAGTGGCGCTGACACCACACCACTAGTGCTGCCCTGCTTGCACGCAAGTGGCCCTAACCCCCGTCACGAGTGTCGCCCTGCTTGCACAGCAGGTGGCCCGACACCCTGCCACCAGTAACACCCTGTCCCCAGTGACACCCTGCCACAATGGTTGCGGAAAAAAGGAAGAGAGTGCAGTACTCCCGCCTTTGATGAGAAGAGGTGGCGCAGACACCCTGTCACCTGTGTCCGGCCAACAAACACATGCGGCCTTGATACCCACCACCAAGAAGCAGTGCACAATGGGCAAGTGAGGGTTGCAGCTCTTCATGAGTGCTTGTGCGCCCTCGTGTGCCACTTCAATAAAGTGACACCCCTGCCTGGGGCAGCATAGCCAAAGAAAAGAAGAGTGAGTAAAATGCTGCCACTCCATGCCCTGTCAACATCATGTGGCGCAGCCCAGACACCCTGCTACCCACGTCTCGCTGCCTGCCCCAACATCAAGGGACTAAGCCAATGTGGCCCTTGGTGCCCCAGGTGCGGCTTTGCCAGCCTTTGAACTGTACCATCAACGGACCTGGACCCGTGGTAATGACTATCCTGAACAGACACTGATGCAAGGGGAACTGGTCTCCTGCGGTCCTGCAAGTGCTCAGAAAAGACTCTGAAAACATGTGTTTAGATGCTGTGAGTTAAAGTGGTCCGAGTTAAATGGATGTGAAGATGTGCTCCCGTCGTTTGTAGTCATGCTCTAAATCGTGCCAGTACCTAGCAATGGCGTCATTCATTGGTTGAAGTTCCACTTACCACAGGTTAAGAAAGGGTCTTGTAAAATGTGGTAGTACTGCCACCATTCCACCTGCGTTTCGCCAACCATGACTGTGACTCTCTGAGTATGTTTAGAGTGTGTTAATGTGTTTTATGTCTGCAACTAGTCCCTATGTATGTATCAGTGACATATCTTACCATCTGTCTACCCCATAATTCCCAAGTGATGCAAGTATTGTCGCTCTATAACACGGGGGAATCCTGTATTTCTCAGCAACGTTTGTTTTGTTCATTATGGGAAAGGAGGAGTGTGATGTGTGACCCTCCTATGTGTATTGCCCTTTTAAGCTATGGGCCCCTCCCAATGTGTAATGCCCTTTTAAGATGGGCCATGACTGTGTTATGGCCGAAGCTAATAAAAGGAGCAACTGCAGGCACGTGCAACAGAACGGCTACAGATTCCAACCATCTGTTATCTCCGTCTCTCATTCTGGGCCTGCAGGCCTACACTGTGTGATCACTGTCCTGCAGGCCCACGCTGTGAGATCATGGCCCTGCATGTTCCTGCTGGTCTGGTCCCCCAGACCAGCCTGGTGCCCTGGGTCCAGCCCAGGTACCCACCATCCAGGATGCTGCCCGGCATCCGAGGTACTACATGGTACTGGTCCCCCCAACAACAGTGAGGCCGGCCGTCTGACTGTCGCCTGCCCCACAGTAGTCTACAATTCTGTGCATCTTAAAAATCACTGCAATGTCATCGGATCTTATCCCTTAGCACTTGTTTCACACATTTCGGCGACTAGGCGCTGACATTTATTATAATAAAAGTGGTGCTTGTACCACATCTTACACCCGCATAATAATTGCACTGTGTCTAATAGGCAGTCTGTGACATTGGATAATCACTCAGCCCTCCACAGCCCCGTGACCATGTGTGGTAGTGGTAACCCCTCAACATGACCACTCCCTCTGGTGATTGTTAGCTCAGCACTATCGATGGAGCTCCTCCGTTGAACCATATCATTGCGATGCTTAATGCATGCAGTGAACTTCCAGGGATAATTGTTATCGTGACATGCAGGAGAAGAATCCGGTATAGTAACCATGTTACAGTGCTCTGAATTGCATGAGCAGGGCAGGGCACAAATGAGGTAAATACTGTGTAAAATAATGACTGTATCTTGCCAGATGTAGGCTCCATTGACGGAGCAGTGTGGAAAGCAAGTTTGACGTCCTCCTGTACTAACGCCTCCTTCCGTGACAGCCATCAGTGAAATGCAACTCTGGAACTGGGTATGAGAAATACCGATAAACAATAACTATATTGATATGTGATATTACAGATGTGAATGTGGTGTATTTAGATAACTGTGTGTAAAGTCTTAAGACTGGTGCATGCTGCAACATCAACTCACGAGTGATGCGATTTCAGGGCCCTTACCTTCTCTGGCTGGTGGGCTACCAGTCCAGGAAAGAAGCTGGCCCAGGAGCAGCAGCCGAAGCCCCAGCTAAGCCCAGCTAGGCATCAGCTGAAGCCTGCCTCTCTCTGCACGTGGGAAGGGCCTAGCCCAACCCCCTGGGCGGTTCCATTGTTCCAGACCCAGCGCTTCCTTCTTCTCAACACCTGGAAAGAAACTTTCCCAAGGTGTGTTTCTTCACAGGCACTTCTGCAAGGTGACATGCCCTCCCTCCGTGGAGGTTTCAGAGTGATATTACACCTCTCCCCCTTTGCTCCTCTGCACCAGGGATGTCGGCCAGACAATCTCTTGGTTGCTAAGCAACCAGAGCACCCAACCCGAGACACTGTGGCGCTGCGATGGAGCTTGTTTCTAATAGTTTGATGACAAGCACAAGCTCCATCTGGGGTCGCAAAGACAATTCCAGTGGTAGCAAGGTAGACGCTAGGGGTCGCTGATGCGACCCCCACATGACGTGACTGCCCTGGTACCTCAGAAAGGAGTTTAAGAGTGTTGTAAGTAATGTGTTTTTATATAGACAGACCTTATTTGGTCTACAATCATGGAAGGTAATCAGATCTCTTTGATATTATTTGTTCATGTATTTAATTAATTTTACGCTGTTTTATAATGCTTTATAATGTATTGTGAAAGTCTGTTGAATTGTTTTGAAAGTTTTAGAGGTTAAACCATTTCACTAAAATAAAATATAAATAAAAAGTCCATATTCCCTTCTAATCCTGTGGATATTCTCCACGACCGCTCCCATATGTGCTGTTTCCCTAATCAGATTGTTAAAAGGGACTTTGTGGTTTTAAAACAGTCCATTGGAAAACATGCAGTGGGCCATTGGTTGGACAGTTCATTCTGTCCCTCAGTGAGCCATGCTTATGTATCAAGGAACAAGCTGCCAGACAAAGATGAATAATCGGGGCCATAACAGCAGTGCAGGCTGGGGTCTCTACAGCTGGCTGCCTATGTGAGGTAGGTAGGTAGGGATAACTTGTAGATGCAATGGTCTGTCTCAAAGCAAAACCTTTTTTTCTCCAGACCCTAGTATGGAGCCCTGAGTCAAAAGTGGTTGAAAACAGCTCTGGTGCAGGCAGGGCTGTGCAGTGTGAGGGAGGGCTTTCTCTCCCTTTCTCAGACAGCTTGTGCATCAGTCCATGCCCAGCTGGCCATAATGAATTATTTGTTGAGAGCTTGGAATGCTCGAAAGAAAATATATTTTTGGGTAATGTATATGTAAAATAACTAGGGTTGTTTCCTTTTTTGGTATGTAGTTATGTGTGTTTTGATTTTGCAAATGCCATGTGCTCTATTGTGTTCTATCTGCTCCTTCGGTAAAAAGTTATATGTAAAGTTGTATAGGTTTTTATGATGAAACCGGCTTTGGTCTGCATCATTTCTTATTTATTGTTTATATTTGTAAAGCATACTGTTAAAACATTTAAGTTATATGATGTGTTAATAGTGCCATTGCATTGACTCTATAGTTAAGGCTGCATGATGCTTTACAAAGGGAACGGAGAAAGCCTTTTCCTGTCTAATTTTTTAACCATGCTTGTATATGTTCATCACATTTGGCAAAACAGTGTGGTCATATCCGAACACATTTAGCAATGTTTGACAAACCACGGCAAAGGGTGATATGATGTCAAGAAACTATGTCCAAAAAGTATCTTTGTATGCGTTGAGTTTTCCATAGACCCCCAAATGCCCATTATCGGGAAAGAAATTGTCCAGTTCCGTTTTTGGCACACTCCTATCCCTTACCGGTAAATCGTGCATGCCACATTTACAAAATTGGATCAGCCAAACTCGAGTCACTTTTGAAATCCAAACAATGTACCTGTTCAGTAGGTAGGGATACCCAAAATCAATAAACACCTGCAAATTAGGCATGTCCATTTGCACACAGACACACACAAGCCCCTACCAAGTATGCTTAAAATATACGTACACAATCGGTACCACATAAAATATGCTTGGACTATAAGCATACACAATATGCTCAGAATACATAAACGACTACAAACAATAAACTCTGAATATGTGCATGCACATACAATGCGCTCAGAAGATTCACACTCCAAACATTACGCTCTGTTCATGCATACACAACCTCTCATGCATTACACCACAAAAACACCAAAGATATACACACATCCCCCAGACAAACATTCTTTTACTTTGTCCAGATATTCCAAACATATACGCGTCTGCAGATTTATTTATTTGCACATGTAAGAGAGGATACATGTAATAAACGTGGAATATGTGTACTGTCAAAGCCCAGGCGTTGACAGACAACTCACAGCTATAATGTTTGGTCACAGTATCTTCACTACAAACCAACAAAAATGGTCCGGATTAGGTTTAACTAAACCCACAGGATGAGGGTCTAAACTAGGTGTAACTGAGTTAAACTTTTTTTTAGGACTGTGGTCCTCGATTCTTCTCTCTTCCCGCCAAATTGGTCAACCATCCTGGCGGGAATCAGTCACTCACAGTGCCCACACTTCTTTCATAGCTCTTTATTGGCTCACTTTCAACTATCAGCATGTTGCACTGGTCCTTCTGGACATGTTCATTCCCTGGCACCACCCCTCTGGTGCATTGGGCCTTCTAGATAGGAGTTTGTTGTCAGACTTTTTCACACGGTTGGACTCCAGGATTCTCGGTTGTAAACCCATCCAGTGTCAGTGGTAGGCTATTATACTATTAGTTGTCATTAACCCTGAGAGGTGCCTCCGGGACACTACACTACTGTATGATGTTATCCAGGATTGAGGGTCTTGGGACTCGCTCCCACGCCTCTTCACTCTTTCCCTCTTGTTCTTCTTCCCTCTTCCCCTCTCCTGTGTTTATAATTCCATTCTGCTCTCCTTTCTCTCTCCACCTCTTCTCTTTTCTCTCACCTTCGCTCCCACTCCTTCTTTCCTCATTGCTGCACCAACACACTCTTTCCGTCACCTTGCTTTCTGCACTCCTGGCTACCACACCTTCTGTTCATGCCGCTCCCCTGTAATCCCTGTTCGAAATTGGGTTGGTATGTTTATGTACTCATGGGTTCTCATGTGGCATTGTGGTGTGAGCATGTTTACTGATTGGTCACTGTTCCTGTGCACTACAAATCGATTAGGTGCTAGTAAACGATTAGTAGACTGCTTAGCGGCTCAGCTAGCCAATGTTATAATACTTCGTCTGCCCTCTTGAATTCACCTTCAGGTTGGCAGGTGTTATTGTGGAATGCAGGGCCCAGTGTCTCGGGCAGTGTATATTTGGGTAAAGTTAAGAGTTTCTGACCTGTTTAGGGTTGCGTGAGAAGGACATTTTGCCATGATAAACAGGATACCTGGGCACTGCACAGGCAGCACCAGTGTGTTGCAGGGAGGGAGGAATGAAATCCAAGAGGGTGATCAGGACAAATGAAGGCTCAATATCGCCTCCTAGGCCTAAAGTGAGGCCAAGCGTACCCAGACATGGCAACCAATAAAAGCTACGTGCCAAATACAGGAAGGACACTGGTGCAGTCACCTGCCAGAAACCCAGCACAGGGGGGAGGACAGAAAACACTATAAAAAGTAGAGAGCCCTGACACTGATTGTGGGTTGGTCGGGGACGGTTGTGGCAAGCAGTTGAAAAACATTGGAAAGTGATATGAGGAGCAGTGTAAAGGTGTTGGAGCTAATAGGGGAGAAGGCACAAGAGGGTGAGCAGGCGTTAACATCAGTAGGTGGAGGCATAAAATGTGCATAGGATAACATCTGGGTGGGAAGCTGGTGTAGAGGAGGTGGAAATAAGAACAGTATGTGTAGGTGGCATTACAGAGGAGGAGAAGATAATAACATCAGGAGGGGAAGGTGTTATAGTGGAAGGGGGGGTTGTAAGACCAGTAAGTGGAGGTGTAAGTACAGGGGAGGAGGAAGGTGCAACATTGAGAGGTGAAAGTGGTATGGTGAGGAAGAAGAGATAACTGGTGGCGAGAAGAGTGTTGCAGTGAAGAAGGGGAGCAGTCTCATAATCAAACAGAACAGGAAGGTTCCACCAGGCCAGGTTTGCCCTAGGAAGGACCAGAAGGCCGGAGGAAGACTACCAGGCAAGGAGGACAGAGCAGGAAAAGTCAGAGTGAGCCAGTCTGTGAGACCCTGTGCTTTGGGGTAGAAGGGTTATTGGCGTCTGGGTAAGCGGGGGTCTAAGAAGTGGAGGGGGCAATTCCTGGCTGCATCTCACCATGGACAAGTTACGCCTATTTCAGTTACCTGAAGGATCTTATTATAACCAGGACTGAACTCTGGGCCCGAGAATCGCTGGGAAACCAGCTATGGACTGAGAAACTTTCAAGTGTTGCGTAACCCCTGGGAATCCCAGAGTGCCCCTGTGAGGTGAGATGATATTATTCCCAGTGTGAAACAATTTGGTTTCATCATTCGCCTGATGGTATCGCCCCTTTCTGTTTAATTTCTGTGTAAATAAAGCCAGTGAACTATCTCTTCAATCCTGGATGTCTAACCACTAGCTCATTATCTACACCTCAGTCCCTTCAAGACTTAGGTTCTTTTCTTTCCTGCTTTACTATTCCCCCTCCACCCATATCCATTTATTTTCCCCCACCTGCCATTCCTACCTCTTGTTCAACTCACAACCTGGGTGTTATTTTTGATTCTGCTCTTTCCTTTTCTTCTCACATCTTGGCTACTTCCCGTTCCTGTTTTTAAAATTTTTAATATTGGCAAGTCCTGTTGGTTCCTTACTATAGAGGCTGCCCAACTTCTTATTTCTTTAGTTTTATCCCACCTTTTTTATTGCGCTTGCCTCCTTCTTGGCCTCCCTACTTATCAACCTGCTCCTCTCTGTGCCAGTTATCACTCTGTGTAGCCTAACCCCTTTGATTCAAATTCTGCCACCTTACATTCTTTGCATTGGCTATATTTTGAATATTGTTTGCTCTTTAACTTTCTTGGTCCTGTATTTAGATGTCTCCATGGTTTAGCTCCCCCGTATCTTTCTTCTTTGATCTCCTTTTATTCTCCTCTTCGAGCCCTCCATGCTCAATCTCTTTTCCTTTTGTGAGCACCTCGTCCTCCCTGTGCCTTCTGCCGATTCCACTCTTTTTCGCTGCTGGCTCATAAGCACTGGAATATCCTCCCTCTTTCGCTATGTGCTATATATCCTCTGCGTCTCTGTTTAAATCCACCTCAAACTCTATCTACTGTCCATTGGATTGATCTTGTCTCATTTTTTAACCTTTATTGTACCATGATTTTCTTGTAAAGTGCTTTGGCGTAAAATGCTATAAAAGTTAAATCAAATACAAATCCATCAGAAGTCCAGTCATTTGTACATCCGGTGTGGACCGCCTGACACTTCGCATACCACTGTCCATCAAATCATCTCCCTCCATTCAGTCCTTTTTAATCGGTCTTGTGTGAAAATATAACATGATGTAGAAGAAGAAAGCAGCAGTGTCTAATCCGAGCAATTTGCCTTACAGGGGTAGGCAAGTTAGACCTGACTGATGTTTGGAGCATAAATGATAGCTGCTGGTCAGCAGAATTAAAATGCAACTAAGGTTTCAGAGTAAAGAGGAGCTTGGTAATCTGATAGACATTAGTTAGTAGAAGGATTGGGAATGTCTTCAATGCCAAATGTTCAATAACAAGCATTGGCAAAGCCGATTGGTCTAGCTTAGCCAAATATAAGATTTTCTTTGTCCTCTGGGGAGTTATAAAAATAGTAACTTCTAAGGTTACAATTCTGAGATGGGAAACTTACATTTGCACTTCTTTTAAAGTTATGAAACAGATGGCTGAAATAAAAACATGGATATTGGCAGTAGTGGTCAGGAACCCAAACTTAAACACTGGCCCTCATTACGAGTCCGGCGATAGCCGTGCCGGTAAAACCGGCAGGCTGCCACTGGACCCGTAGTGAATTACCAGCGCCGGACTTGCCAGATTTACCAGGGCATTACAACCCGGGTAGTCCGGTAAATCCAGCACCGGCAATTCTGTTAATCCCCATTCCCGTGGAGTGCCATAGGACTCCACGGGAATGGGGACAGCGGAAGCACCGGCACCATGTCGTAATGGTGCCGGTGTTTCCGTGCATCTCTGCGGCCAGGTGTCGTTCCGCCTGCTAGGCCAGGCCTGGCGGGTGGTACAGTACCCGCCTGCAGAACTCGTAGTTTGCCGGTCCGGATAACAGTGCCGGTACGCTTTTACCAGCACCGTTAATTCCGGACCGGCAAACATGTAATGAGGGCCACTGTCAGCCTCATCACGAGTTTGGCGGTAACCGTTAGATGTGGCGGTAGCGCTATTACCGCTGCATTTAAGGGTCCACCAAATCAATGGTATGGCTGCATTTCCCCCCAGCTCCGAGGGGGTAAATGCGCTGGGAATTTGCCAATTTTTGGTGCAATTACCGTGCGGTAATACTGCTGACGGTAGTTGCACCAGAAATTCCCTATTGGGCCCAATGGGGAATTCCCGAATGGGCCCAATGAGGAATGGGGAATTACTGTTCCGCCAAACCTGTGATCCGGCACTAACAGCGCCAGTGGGGGTTTGGCGGTAACGCTATTAGCCCCGGCAGTATCCTGGCGGTAATACAGCTGGGATACCGCCCATCTCGTGATGAGGCCTTGTGTCTGGTAGAGGTGGATGAGCCTCAAATGACAGAACCCTACTCATACAAATGAAATTAAATGAATTTTATTACATCATTACAAAAAACATCAAGATCACAATGCATCTACCTAAAACACATGAAAACATCACATATCAAAATCAGTATGCATTACAAAAAGAGTGCTCTTGTGACTCCAAAAAAACCCTTTCGCGCAGCAATGTTCATACCCAGATCGTAGCGAGTGATGGGTGGGGTCCAAACTCGAACTGTGTATTCAGCCCTGTATTATACTCGCCATGTTTCTGTTCCAAACGACCTCTAAATGGAGAACATTCTTCGGGAGCTATTACTCAGTCACTCAAGACATTTGATAAAAAACACTTAGTAGTTGGCTTCCTCGTATGGTCCTCCCATCTACTGCAAATAAAAAGAATAACATCCAATTAGCTCGTTGTGCTAGGGAAACTACTTGTAGGTGGCAATAAATGTCACATATGGCTCCTCACACATCAGTGTATATTATTACCTGTGGGAGGGTCCTTGGTGGTCAATCGCCGAGCCCTTTGTCAATATCACCATAGATCAGCTTGCTTTTTGTTCCCCCTGAGAAATCGGGAGAGACGCAACACAATTTATGTGCGATTAACACTTGGGGCATATTATCTTAGTAACCAGCAACATGACAGATTATCATAGGCTCACTTGACTATGGCTTGGCATTCATTAGAAAAAATATCTGCTCACCTCTAGATAAGAAAATATCGTACTCTTAGTGGGGCTTTTCATCTCCTACCGCTGGAGTACCATCCAGTATGTTGATTCTGTAATAGGGAGCGCTATTTTAGTAATTCCCCAGCAGTACCCTATGAGACTCTGATTTTCATATCAGTCGCAGCAGTACCTCTCCAGGCTACTTACCCTTTATGAAAATCACTGTCTCATAGGGCACTGTTGGGGAATTACTAAAATAGCACTCCCCGTTACAGAATCAACATACTGGATGGTACCCCAGCGGTAGGAGATGAGAAGCCTCAGCTTCTCATCTCCTACAAGATTTACTTACCTAGAGGTGAGCAGAGAATTGTCTAATGAATGCCAAGCCATAGACAAGTGAGCCTATGGTAACCTGTCATGTTGCTGGTTACTCTTATTCAATATTGTGTTTTGTCATGTATTTCATTCCTGTGTTCCCTGCCCTCGCCCTGGGAACACTTGTTGTATAAGCCCCTAACAAGCAAACAATAAATAAATAAATACAAATAAATAACACAATATGCCCCAACTGTTAATGGCACAAAAATAGTTTTGCGCCCCTCCTGATTTCTCAGGGGGACTAAAAGTGAGCTGATCTATGGTGATACTGACACCAGGCTTGGCTATTGACCAGCAAGGACCTTCCTAAAGGTAATATTATACAGTGGTGTATGAGGGCCCATATGTGACAGTTCTTGCCAATGAAGAGGAATGGTCGAATCTCACCCCTGCTCCCTCTCCCATAAGACACCTGGCCCGGAAAAAGAACCGAAGGGACCATGATTGCTTGTACCATTTTGGACCGATTCCCAATGCTCCTATAATAGACAGGTATGTTGAAAGGTACCCACTCAGCCAACCCCACAGCCCAGGAGCAGTGCAAACACTACCCATAGTGGACGAGGAGCCTCAGGATGCAACTAAGGTCACTTCCATTGACAGTCTACTAAAGCGCCAAGAAGCCATGCATGACGTTGTTAGAGACACCACAAAGTAGCAGCGTTAGACATGAAGCCCACGTGTCATCCACACATCGGGACACAATCACACACCTGAATACATAAAGAGCACATGGGTACAGTTCTATAAGCCAAAGGACAGACACACCTACATACTATCTTGCTTTTATTAGTTTGCCATTAGCTTGACCGCAGAAACCGCAAGAAGCAAGAGATCGTGAACACGCTGGCAGATACCTATATGCACTTAACCGTATGGACCTGCAGGAGCACCTATGGGACCGGACAGAGCCACGTACGACTAACATATGGACAATATAGAATAGTACAATGTAGAAGCCATGTTATCTCAACAATTTGGTAGCAGAGGGATGGTTGCCTGCGCCAGCCCGGCACCAAGGTGACCCCTTCGCCGCTGAACCTGAGAGGCGGTGGAACCCTCGCGTGTATTTCGAGAAGAACGGGAAATGCGCACCCGTTTGAAAGGCCGTCGGGAGCCGTTTGAAAATCTTCCCGTCTGGAATCGGCGAGTGTCTGGCAGACTAGGACAGGGTGGCTAGCGCCTTGATTGGGGAGCCGGCAGCCGAGCAGCGCCCGTGCGGCACGGAACGTAAGTATTGATCCAGACCAACAGCAATTGTGGGTGTGAGGGAGGGTGTTGAGTGCTGGGAAGTACAGTGTATTGTTATTGTGTATTGTCAGAATATTGTCTAGCATTTTAGTAGGGACTGGAGCAGAGGTAGAAGTACCCTTTCCTATGTTTAGGTCTTATTCAGTCTTAAAGGGCTTCAATGACAAGAGTTTATGAATAAAGTATTCCTGTGGGTTGGGCGTTTTAGCTCAGATCATAGATGACAGTATTCCTGTGAGGGTTAGCTGGAGCTATCCTAGATTGCGGACGGTGAATTGACTGGTTAAGTCTCCTGGAGAGAGGCATTTCACACGTTAGGCAATGCAACGGGTGCAGTTCGATCACAAAAGAATATTGGTATACTCTGCTCTGGAAAGCGGGAAGACAGCAGTGGGGTTTGTGTGGGGTTGAGAGTAACAGGTTATTTGTGGTGTGCACGATATCCAATTTACCTATATTGCATTGTTAGGTTGGTGACATCATTCTTAGGGTTGCATATAGGACACACAGAATTTTGGGATGGTGAGAAGCTAATATTGAGAACTTGGGATTGGCAGACGAGGTGAACCACTGGCGGTGCACGGAAGGCGCATGCGCAGGATTGTGGCGGTGTGCCGGAGAAGGCAGCAATTGTGAGGGAGGGGCTGTGCACGGAGCACGCCAGATAAGGTGCAAAGCCAAAGAGGCTCGTAGACATTGAAACATATTATTATTGCATTGTGACTTTCATCCCTCTGAACAGCGGATTATTGAAAGCATCATGTCAGGTAAAAGGGTATGAACACGTATCAGGGAAATCGTGGGGGGCTACTCCACTTCAGCATTTGTATAAAACATTGCCTCCTTACAAGGAGAACATTTGTAAGTACAGTATAGAGTGGTCCAAAAATACCAAAGGTTAATTAACAAAGCCATGGCCGCCTTGCGGCAGTTTCTCCAAAGACGTGCAGCAATCACTATTGACACACATACAGGGTACTTATAAGGGGAAGAAATTGACTAAAGGCATTGCTATATTTGAGTTTTGATGCATGGGAGAGGGGGAAACATTGAAGCGTCAGTGGATGCTGAACCAGCACAAGATAATAGAAGAGGGGTCTCTCCCTCCCGCACCTCCCCCACCCCTCCAAGTGTTATATCTGACGACACAGATGATGAACAAGGAATGTACCCTGTGAGGGAACTTGGGGCAGCAGAGGGGTATTCAAATCCAATCTACAAGCCACCACCATATACTAGAGAGGACAAGCCAAAGGGTACAGGACAGCCACTCAGTGACGCAGGGGCAAGCAGCGAGTCACAACAGCACGCGAAGGCAGAGCTTAAGGGCATAGATATGGACAAATGGATAGCAGCACAGATACTCTTGAAACTCAAGGGGAAGACAACGGGGAAGGCAGAAGGAGCAAATCTGACTGGGCAGACATAATGTAGGAGGAGGATAGAAGGGAAAAGGAGAAGGAAGTAAGGTTAGAATGTGAGGACAGAGAGAGTAGGAGAGAGGAGAAACTGGAGTGGGAAGACAGGGAGCGAAGGAGGGAGGAGGAAAGAGAAGGAGCGCGAGGAAAGGATGGAGAGGGATTCTTAAGGAAAGGAACTCAGTGCAAAACCTAATGCTGACTCGAAATCAAGGAGATTAACTTTTTCTGATGGGTTCTGTAGCAACATGGACACTGGACCTGACAATGACGACAGACACTATTGGTTTCAATACTGGGTTACGCGGCTGATGACATATGGAAGAGATGGGGGTTATCAGGGGTGACTTTACAGAACACGGCGCATGATAGGTTGCCATTCGCAAATTGCAGAGCAGCAGTTTGGCAAGCACTACGAATACAATACTCAGACATGTCCGACATAGGAGCGATAACGTCACGCAAAATGCGTGAGGACAAAGACCCTGTTCAATACATACAGGAGATTCAAGAGCTTTGGTGCCTTGAAACTCGAGAGCCTTGGGACAAAACATATCTGTAGTCTACCATATTTTAGTGCAGGGCCTGCCAGAGCCAGTACAAGAGGTTATCAAAATACGCAATGGAGGGCATGGTCATAACCTGCCCCACAGCAACAGTGTCAACAAGCACAACAGTTTACACCGCCCATGGGAGGAGGGTACATGGGGCGGGCGGGTTTCAGTCGGTGTTCCGAGCGAGGGGAGTATTTCAAAGGGGTTGTGGCTTCAGACCCCAAATGCATCACAATCAAGGAGGGTTTCAGGGGTATGGCCAACAGATGCAGCCGGGACCAGGAGATTTTCCAGGCAGCTTCCCAGCACAAGGAAGGGAACCACCTCAGTGTTGGACCTGCGGGCAGCTAAGGCACATTTCAAGAGCGTGACAATTTAGAGGGGCACAACAGAATTGGGGAGATCAGGGACAGCAGAACTATCAAGGGAGGCAGGACGATTATTATGCTCAGGGCACACAACAAGGACAGATACAAAGCACATATCAACAGATGCCACAAGCACAAACACCAGCGGAGATACACACACAACAGCTAGCCCAAATACAGGACAGTGACACAATGGAGCCCATGGACACAGTGGCGACAGTACCAATTAGACGACTGGGGTGGGTTACCATGGTGGGGAACAACCCTTTCACAAGGAACAGACTATCGGTGTACCCCCAATAGGACAGCCCACAGACAAACTTGATGTGTCCCATCCTGTCGGTCACATCCAATCCTGCAGGGGAACCTCACATAGGGGTGGCGATAGGTGACAACAATTTTCCTTTCTTGTTGACACTGGGGCGACTAGTTCATGCATCCGGGAAGGGAAATTTCCATTGTCAGGCGATGCCATGAACACTCATGGATGCTCTGGGGCTCAGGAAGTGGTTCCCTTTACTGATAACATCTAACTATCTATAGGAGATCACGACTTATCATTACCTTTACTTTACTCTCGACAGACACCTGTAAACATACTGGGACGTGACATCATGAGTGGACTCAACATGACTATTTCATTCACAGACAAAGGCATAATATGCTCAACACCAGGCATACTCATGATGAATGCATGATGAATGTAAGACAGATTGTCCAGGCCTATTGTGGATGCACAGTACACCGGGGGGTGCCAGTGGACCCTGAGATGTTTCAATATGGGACAGACTTCGCCATTGCATGGATGGCAGGCATCGCAGGGAAGGTGTGGCGAGTGCCAAGTGAATATCTGTTCAGGCCAGAGACACCATTGGATGAGCCAGAGGGAACAATAGTGTCCATAGAAATCAAGGCAGTGTTGACAAGAGAGGATTGGATTGCAGTACATGCCAGCAGATGACATAGGAAGGGCGTGGAGAGCAATCATTGCAGTTGCAGAAGGGTGCAGGCTGACCACAGTGACAGATGAGGAACTCTTTGGGGAAGAGAGACTGAAGGTAGAAATGATGTTCAAAATGAGTGTAACATTCTGATTGCAGATTAATTACAGTGATGTACCACAGAGAAGGGCAATGGCGCTGGAGGCGCCGCCTTTATTCTCGGAGGAAGACATGGCCAAAGTACCAGACAGCTTATGGACCACAAGTCCATATGACGTGAGGTGCATAAAGAGCATAAGGGGACTAAATATCAAACTGAAACCAGGAGCAATTCTGCCAAGAGTAAAACAGTATCCCCTGATCAAGGAGGCAGATGAGGGCATGTATGAGACAATCAACGCCCTCATTGAAAGAGGCATTCTGGTACCATCAGGATCTCCATGCAACATGGCAGTGTACCCCGTGCGCAAGGCCAACGGGGGACCATGGCGTTTCATTCAGGACTTAAGATCTCTTAACCACATTGTAGAAGCATAGTATCCAATAGCAGCAAATCCACCGACCATCTTGTGTGGCATCCCAGCGGAAGCCCAGTGATTGATTTGAAGAACGCATTCTTCTCTGTACCATTACACCCAGATTCACAAGACTTGACCAGCTTTATGTACTGAAACCAGAAGTGGAAGCCACAAGGGTATTGCGAGTCACTATCTATCTTTAACAGAGTGATCCAGATGGATCTAAGCAACATAGAGAGAGAGAGCATGGTCCTACAGTACGTTGACGACATTCTGATTTGCAGTGAGACAGAAGATGAATGCAGGAGGGTCTCAGTACACATGTTGACAGTGTTAGCTGACAAAGGGTACAAGGTGGACAAGGCCAAATTACAGTACTGTCAGAAGGAGGTGCTCTACATTGGACAGATGATATCTAAAGACGGCAGACACATTGCCCCAAAGAGAGCAGGAACGATATTTGCCACACCACAGCCCAAAACAGTGAGGGAAATGCAACGATTTTTGAGGTTGTGCAATTATTGCAGAGCATGGGTCTTTGACACTACAGCACATACACCAGGCCATTCTTGACTGCACTGAAAGAGGCCCAGACGGGAACAAAGACAATAACATGGACCAAAAAGATGACTGACACCTTTGAGGAACTGAAACTGGCCATATGTACCGCACCAGCGTTAGGGACCCCTGACTACAAAAATAAAGTCTTCTGTTTTCCCACACTGACGGTGTAGTGATGAAGATGGTACTGACTCAGAAAACAAGCATGGGCCATAAGCCAATTGCTTACTACAGCAGACAGCTTGACCCAGTGATGAGGGGACACTATCCATGCGAACAATCATTGGCTGCTGCAGATTTTGCAGTGGAAAGGTCATCAGCAGTGACAAAAGGGTGCACCACCACGCTTTACGTGGAGCATGCCCTGTTTGCGATACTGCACAAGACAAAGAGCACACTGACAACACAAAGAGCATCAGGTCATTCTATCAAATGCTGGACTGAAGATAGTGCGCTGCAGAACAGTAAACCCAGCAGTATTTTTGGCAGACGTACTTCAACCAGCAGACTATGTTCATGACTGCACAAAGAACATAGAGCAATTCAGTGAGACACGCAAGGTGGAGGAAGATGCACCTGAGGGGGAGATGTGCTGTACACTGATGGGTCATCGACTATTGATCAGACTGATGGGATCAGATGAATTGGAACTGCTATAGTAAGACTGAAGGAGGACTGTTCAAGTGAGGTGGTAGTGAGTGCACGATTACCATCTCATTACTCAGCACAAACAGCAGAACTAGTGGCCCTTATATTTGCTCTAGAACACAGCGCAGACAAAAGTGTGACAATATATTCTGACAATGCTTACATCACATCAACAGTACATTCAGGATTGGCACGATGGCTGAGGAGGGGGTACAGGAGAGCAGATGGGACCCCAGTACAGCATGCACTTTTGGTAGGCAAATTGATTGAAGTAATTGCATATCCAAGAGAGTTGGCACTGGTGAAGTTCCAAGCCCACACAAAGGGGGAAGATGCTGTCTCAAGGGGAAATGCGCAGCATATTTTGGGGAGCTGTGGGAACTGAAGGTGAGACCCAAGACCCCGGGAGGGGTGAGGAATATAGTGATGAGGGAAGGTTACAACTGCCTACCAGAAACTCATATTATGGAGCTGCAGGGAGCGGCACCACCGGAAGAAAGGGAGCTCTGGGTGAAAAGAGGTGCACCATGTCTCCCACAGGCACCTTATGGCGACAGAACAACACTGGGAAGGTGGTCATGCCACTGGCCTTACTGAAAACTGCACTGGCACAGTTGCATTATCCAACACATACAGCGAAGGAGGTCATATCTACATGCATTGGAGAAACGTGGTTTTGCCCAAATTTAAATGAACATGTAGCCAATTTCATTAGTAACTGCTTGACTTGTCAGCAGTTCACAGAAGGAAATACTTGAGTTGTGAGAGGAGCCATACCAAGACTTGAAGGCCCATTCCTGCACCTCCATGTGGATTACATGGACATGACCCAAGCATGTCAAGGATACCGCTACATGATAGTGGTTGTCTGCCCATTCTCAAGATGGATAGAGGTTAGGCCCTGTTCACATGCTGATGCCCTTAGGGCAGCAACATTTCTGGTCCGGGAAGTTTTCCCAAGATGGGGCGTATGTGAGGTCCTGCAGTCTGACAACGGCCCTCACTTCACCAATGAACTGTTTCAGCACATCACAACCCTGCTAGGCATCAAACACAAATTTGCCTGTGCGTACCACCCGCAAGCAAATGGGATGTGTGAGCGCCTCAATGGACTCCTGAAGGAGTGCATTGCCTAAATTCAGAAGAGCACCAAGAAAAACTGGCTTCACTGTTTGCCTCTGGCCCTCTTTGAATTGCGCAACAAGCCAGGATCCGACCACCATTTAATGCCCCATGAGGTGGTGACAGGACAGTGGATGCATCTTCCCCTGGCTCCTCCCACTAGGGCATTGAAGGATTGGGGAAAACAGTGCGGATGTGTTAGTGCAAGAAATGTTTGAATATAACAATTCCTTGGTTTGTAGCCAGATACAGCAGACCCAGGGCAGGCCTGAAGACGACGAAGCAACAGACTCTAATGATACAGACCAAGATACTGGACAAACGCATTCAATGAAGGGGGGGACCTGAACCTCATAAAGAATTTCCTCTGCTGTTGGAACACACGCAGATTCTCATGTCCCCACGTGGTCGAATCCGTCACTGACAGAGCTGTGTGGCTTGAAGGGAACACAGTATGGAATCACATCCAGGACATAAATCCCTCCAAAGTGGTGGCCTCACCTGACAACAGAGTTACAGTAATTGGCAGTGCCAACATTGAGAACCTCGATGAACTACAAGTGCGTGCAGATCTCACCAAATTAGGGAAACCTGGCCATCCTATGGTCCGACGCTCCCATGCAGCTGAAGTAGCAACTGGAATACTTGTGCACATTGACACCTGAACCACTGTCTTTCTTTCTATTTTCCTCCGCACATGCCGGTTGATGCGAATGCTGTTAGAATTGCATAGGGATGTCCTGATGTTTCCTCCCATTGACCACCCGAAGTATTCTCTAACCAATTTGTCCACTATATAAGGAGACCCAGTTGATTTAGAGCCTGATCTCCTGAAGTGTACTTCTTTGTATTTATAGACTATCAGGCCCAAGAATATCCAAAACTCGAACAGAGTGCATACCCCGTTCTGCCCACACTGAGATCCCCCAGTAAGGAAGGTCTGGGAGGAGGTTTTTTCTTTCGCAATAAGTGACTATTTAGTTCGTGGAGCTTGAGGGCACTCACACATATTAACACACAAACGCATTTCTTCAGATTTTCAGGCGGCCCACTCTTATCATCTCATTAGGCTGCAAGGATCAACCAGCTTAAGTGGTCATGGTCGAGGCAATAAAGACTATTACTATTATGGTGTGTTTACTGATTCCAAGTGGGGTAATGGGGATTATTTTCTTGCAGGGGGGTCATTCCGAACATGGAGGTAAGGTAAAAACCATGCCGGTAATGATTTAACGGCATGGTTTTCCGCTCCATGCTATTCTGACCCCTCAGACTGTTAATTACGGCACCGTAAACTACAATGCCGTAATTATCGGTCTTGGGTCTTGCGCACGCACGACCATGCCGAAATTAGCGGCATGGCGTAAACGGGAGCTGATTGTCATGCACATCAAATCAGTTACACAACTACGCACCACACTGCCTGATACCCCGACACACACTGCTAGACTCCCCGGGTCACATACAGCGGATTCGGGCCGTGCGCAGAGGCCGGCCCGGTTTGTTGCCTCGTTTCCATTGGCAACTCCCGTGGAGACTGCGTTCGGGCTTGAGCACCCGATCGCGGTTACTTCCTGGTTCCGCGACGGCTTCCCGATCACGTGTTCAAAGTTCCGCTCACGTGACTGGGAGCCGGCGCACGTAAAAGCCGGGAAGTTCGAGTTGCTCACTGCTTCACAGCTGTTTCACAACTCTGTTTGGCGCTTTCAGGATTTACGTTGTTTGCTGCATCGGATTTTGGACTCAGGCTTACGAACCACGGATTGGCTTTCTTGCTCCACGGATACTGTCACTCGGAACTCTGTACGGATATTGGTACTCTGGACTCTTTTGCTACGCTCAACGGATTGCTTTCGGATTTTTCCCTTCTGGCTTTTGATCTTCCGACCATAGACTTCGTGATCAGTTTCAAGTTCCCTTCGGCTACGGAAGGGCTACAGGTATCAGCCGGTACCTACCATCTGGGACACGGCTGCCCGGATCTTTGACGCTCCCTCACATCTGACCCCAGGTACCCTAGCTCCATCCCGCTAGATTTAGGTAAGAAAGTTTTGCATACTCTTTCATATCAAAGTACTGTGTTTGCCTGTGCTAACCCTAACTTCCTTTTAACAGCCTCTGGGGTCCTTGGCGTCATCAGATCCGGCGAATCATCGAACCACCTGTGGCCTCAAAGCTCGCACAGGGAGTTCTTTTACTTTCTCCCTGTGGGTGATTTGTGGACAGAGGCTCATTTACTCTTCACTAAGCGGCAAGTCAAGACACTGATCGCAAGTGAGGAGCACACATAAATAATGGCCTCCCCAATGCCGCAAAGTACCTTACCTGCATGGAGTACATACAGGCATCTCAGAGAAGGAGTAAAAACCCTGAGCAGTGGTTCCCAGAGCCACAGGTGCACACATACATCACAGATGGAGGCTATGGAGTCTGCCACAGCAGAAAAAGAACACACCCACACACCACCCCCCTCCCACACCAAGATGACACCAATAGAACAAGCAAGGCCACAACCACACAAACCTCTGCAACAACACCACACCCCCCCACTGAGGAGACACAGGGGTAGAAGGAGGGGGAGACAGGCCCTGCATGCAGCACCAGTGCAGCCTCCGTTACCACCCCAGCAGCCCGCATGCACACGCAGCATGTCCGGCCACTCAAGGAAAAGTCCTACCAGATAGACACCCCTGACCACCTAGACTGTAACACCATCACCACCATATTGCGCCACAGACACAAAGAAAAGCGAGCACCATACAAATGTACAGTGCCAACCTGGCACAAGTGACGGTGTTGCCTGTGCCCCACACCCATGCCAATGCATGGCATGTCACAACCGTCCATTAGATGGCCACATATACAAATGCTGTTACACCTCCCCAAGCACACAAGGGCCTACCAATCCCCAACATGGACCACCCAGGAGATACACAACAGTAAAGCTGGACCCAATGCAAATGGAGGCATGCCAAATGACAATGGTGCCCCTGACAGCACCCACAGGTCGTATGTGGACCAGCATGGCATGCAGGCGGCGGACAGCAACTGCAAACAATACCACTCCCCCTATGTGCAGATGGAATCCAACGCAACCAAGAACCGCACACATGGGTGGGCCCGACACTAAACAACTACACATGACTCAAAGGGCCAGCAGTTCACCACGCTACCGTGCCACATGTCCAACATGCAGGATGACCTGCCTGGCTGGCTGTTGAGTCGTCTGACTGTGTCATGCAAGTGCACTGGTGCCATGTCGTGGGTGCCTGCATGAACCAACTGGGTTGAAATGATGAAGCCATCGTTCGGTGTTCACCCCAACAACAAACCTGCCACAGAACCAGTGCAATGGCACATACGAACAGCTTCCCGAACAGCTTCCCACTTTGATTGAATAAGGCACTCACAATACACTACATCTCCACCATCTGACAAGGGCTAATCACACGACACTAGCACCACTCATTGGCGGACACCACAACTGTAAGCGCATATCGGAAGACACACTGCACATGCACAATGTGGCAGCCCCCAGCATGGCACCACATTGGAGACCCATCCCTGGGAGTGGAATGAACGGAGGGCAGCAGGGATACCACATCACGTCACCGGCATGGCACACCCATAGGAGTGTTGGGAATCACCATAGAATGGATCAGAGCAGGATGATGAACATGATCCACAGACTACCGCCATCACACCCAAATACAATTCTACACAGTACACAGCACCACATGGATCTAATATCAGGACAGCAACATGCAACAAAGGGACATGTACCACAAGATGTCCATACCATCGTACACGGACCATCTTGTAGACGCAACCCCCCACTGCATTCCATTGTATTGGACACATATTTGTGTCCATGATTGTGCGCAATACATCCATGGACATGTGCAGATGGCCATCATTGAAACCCTGCCATGACAGCCAAGTACTGTTCTCCACCATGACAGTCCAGACACTCACCTTATTTGGCTACATATGCAGCTGTTGGTGGCTGTCCCTTGACAACAAGCCACATGACCCCTGTCATGAACCCCCTGAACAGGCCGATGGAGCACTCAAACAGTGGCCATACCCGTGCATGCGTGTAGATGAAGCAGTCACCTGGCTTGCGTGAAGCACATATGAGCCGGCGAAGCAGGACTGGTGGGTGACCCATCCACTGATATCTGGTGTCGAATGAGCCCATGTCATAAGTGTAGATGAACAAAAAGTGCATCCCTACATGAGCGGCTATGACCCCTGACATGGTACTGCTACAACCACATGACGATGCGGTGAAGGTGGAGAGTGAAGTGGCAACAAAGCTTCATGGAGGCAGTGCACTTGAGGGACATGTAATGCTCTAAACTTACAGTGGCCAAGATCTCCAGGACACAAGTCAGTAGAGGGTGGCATGACATGGGCACACAGGGCACTGAACTTGTGTATACTTGTACACCATGCACTGGCAGACGTCAATAAACAAATGCGCAATGATGAATGTCCACAACGGTTGAAGTTTGCGCCACCAATAGTGTATTGTGAGAAAAATAAAATAGTGAAAACATCACCATCACCCCCCTCCCCCCAACAAACCATCACCCCCCTCCCTCACAACACCACAACAAACCATCACCCACCTCCCCCCAACTCCAGAGCAGTCGTCCCATGTAGGATGTGGAGCCCACATGTGGCAGAAATGGCTATTGTTTCTTGCCCCTCCTTGTCTGGGGGAGGCATATCCCGGTGACGCATGGAACGCCGAGTGCGTCTCACCGGGCTGCCTAGTGTGGCCTCACTGTTTGCGGCCGTGTCCGCCTGCTGTGGCTCGGAACTGGAATGGCCTGCCTCAAGGGCATTTGCTATGCGTCCAAGGATGTGACATAGACGGGTCGTGCTGTCTGTCAAAGTGTCACACAATTGGGTGGTGCAGTCGGTGAGGGACTGCCGCATTTGTCTGAGTCCTTCATGCCATTCTGCCCTGGCCTGGCGGTTGTCCTCAATGAAATCTTGTATGAGGTCTGTCAGCTGATTCACTCGCTGCCGGCCAAAAGATGGGAAACCATTGGAGAATCCACTTGGTCCAGCATGCTCTGCAGAGGGCGGTACAGGTGGACTGGGGAGATCCGCGTAATACCCCTGCGGGTCGAGTTCCGGACTGTGCACAGGTGCAGGGACATCCCCAGAGTCACTGAATGAGGCCAGTGGTATAATGCATGGCTCCGGGCTGTGCACTGTGTCTTGGCTCTCCTCCGACAAGGCCCCACAGATGGGTGACGGGCTGTGCTCACACTCATCAGGCCCGGTAGCAGCAGCCTCCCCTGAGATGCTCGACTGTGCCGAGTTAGGGGTTGGCATAGTGGCTGCCGCCGATGCTGTGTGGGATGGTGGTTCGGCAGCATCCAGTGGCCTTTCCGAAGGCAGGCGGGTGGTTCTTTTTGGTGCTGGCTTTGGCCTGACCCTGCCACTACCCGTGGAGGTGCTTGGCCGGCTTGATTGGGGCTCTGTGCTGTCATGGTCAGTGCCTGTGGGGGTAGAAGAGAGGGACAACATGAGTGAATGTCCAATGTCCCATTTGCATACATGGCTGCATGGACATTTCGGTCATTTGACGTTTGTTTTGGGGGTAGCTATGGCAGTGGTACATGTGCATGGTAATGACATTTACGCATGTTTGGGAGTGACTCATTGTGGCCTGGTTATGTACATTTTGGCTAGTATAATACCAAACACGCTGGACAGTGTGCATGATGGGCTGTGCAAGTCAATGCACTATGGTTGATGTGCGTTTTGTGCTCGCACTTGGACCTTCGTTAGGCGGCACTTGCCTCAGCATTTGTTGGATGGGGGATGCGTTGGATGGGGGAGGGCAACACGAGAGGGTGCCTTTGATGGCCCTTGGGTCAGTTTTCATCATGCAATAGACATTGCCTGTGTACACTGTGGACACTCACCTCCTTCAGCAGAAGTCGTTCCCCCGCACTCCATGGTCCCCACACCCTCGATGGATTCTGTGCCAATGAGAGCCGCACAGGTCTCCTCCCACGGCTCAAGTTGGACTGCGGTGCTTGGTCCACCTCCCGTCTGCAGGGCCTGGCTGCGGTTGCTGGAGAGGAGGCCCTGCACCCGCACCCGCAGGTCATCCCACCGCTTGCGGCAGTCCCTGGGGGTGCGGGGGGTGTTGCCTACGGCACTCACCCTCTGTGCCAGTTCGGCCCAGATGTTCTTCTTGCGGAGGATTGACTCCCTCCGCATGTTGCTGCTGAATACAACATCGGCATGCTCAGCCAGGAAGTCGACCATGGCCTGGAGTTCCTCGGGGCAGAATCTCCTCTTGCGGATGCGATCCGCAGCCCTCTTTGGTGCCTTGGGCATGTTGTGGGTTGTCTAGTCCTGTTCCCGACGTTAGTTGACTCACAAGGGTGCTGGCGGGTGAGGATGGCAATGGATTGTGTTTTTAAAGATGGCCACCGCTCTCCTTCCCATTCCTTTGCGATGACGTAATTTCCGGTTCCTTTTTTTAGCGGTGTCCGTAATTTACGGTGTCCGTAAATTACGGTCACCGTTATGTACTGACGCAACAGCTTCAAAGGAGGTGTTGTTGTTTACGTGTCGCAGCATGCCGGTAGGGGTTTTTCGGGTCGTTTTGCGGCAGGACGCTCGATTCTTTTCCGGCATGGACCACAATTAGCGGTCTTGAGCTAGCCCGGTGTCGTACTTTCCGCCATTCCGGAAAGTACCGGTACTTACCGGCATAGCTCGGAATGAGGGCCATTACTATTTTGGTGTGTTTACTGATTCCAAGTGGGGTAATGGGGATTATTTTCTTGCAGATCTATTTTGCAACAAGCACTACCGCTATATCCTCCACTAAAATGACCCCAACCCAAGCAGGTGGAACTACCATGTCAGGTGGAGGAGGAGACACTGCTGATAAGATAAGGATAGGTAAGTGCAGTGTTGATACAGACATGACGGGAGTTGATATGTATCTCACAGACACAGAACAGGTCATGAACAACATGTGGTATAAACACATGTCCAAATTAGGTAGGGGAAACCACCGGGCAGAGCTGTTACATCTGCACTTTAATCTCCTACGCCATGAGTGTTACTAGAACGTTCATCGCAACTGAAATACCCGCAGCAAGAGCACAGTGCCTGATGTATCTCGCAATGGTCCAGACGCAACAAAGATTCCAAGGGAAAACAGCAATGTTGAGATGGATGTCCAAAGGGACCTTCCCATATGAAGATAACTACGTAAAGACATTAGACATGATTGAAAGGGAGAATTCTCATTCTATGGCTAATTTCCCTTACCTAGTGAGTCCCTCAGCAGCTTTGCTGGATTTCTGGAGTTTATTTTTTCCACTTGGTAAGAGTGTGAGCTTTCCCCCACTCTTACCTGTGTTTTGCCATGTGTATTTCATCTGTTTTTTTGTGATTGTGGACTCTGGAACACACCACTTCAGTAGCCCCACTCTTTTGTGTGTTACACAGCACCTTCAGTGCAGTGACACAGGGTTGTCTTTTAGACTTCCCACCGACTCCATTTCTGGGGCTGACTACTGTCCCCCAGAAAAGAGTAAAGTTGCCAATAACTTTACATAGTCATTTAACCATAGATCCAGTACACCCCATCTTAAATGGAGTATTGGAAAGGGTTAATCCTTAGACCTTTTTTAGCTGTACCTCCTGGAGCATTGTTTTGCTCTTTTAACATTTAGACTTGGCTGGTGGCAGTGGTATCTACCCTAACTTTTCTACCACGATTATACTATTTAAATGTGGTATTGTTTTAGGCTATTATATTAGCCTTGAACATAAACCCACTTGACCAAATACTCTTTCTTTTGGCTCCGGTCGGGTTTATTCGCCTTTTCTTTTTGTTAAAGTCTTTCTTGTGTTTTACTTTGCGCGACAAACCAGGTTTGCCTTCTTTGTTCACCGTCTTTTGGCGGGCTTCTGTCAAGAAGCCCTCCTCTGGGCGCCTGGGTGTCTAGGTGGGCTGAATGTGAGGGAGGGGTGTAGTCACCCCCTGCACAGGATATCCTAGGAAACCCAAGTCGCACTTTGCCATGATTGGCTAGGTGGTTGTCCGGGCCGGACAACCCTCCTGCTGCGTGATTGAGAGCCAGGCTGTGTGAATGGGGGATTTTTCGCATATAAGGCAGGACTCTTGGGCTGGAAGTCAGAGTCGCCACTGGAACTACAAGGAACCGAAGAGAAGCAGAGAAGACGGCTGCTGCAACTATCCCGTCCCGGTGAAGCCCTGCTGCAGTCCTGAGCTATCTACCCTTCGATGATCTGAGAAGATCCAGTCCGGAGTCTTCTTCCCTTGAGCCTGGTGGGGTCAACCAGCTCATCTTCCACAGCCAGAGGATCCTCTTCGTGGTCGAAATCGCTGCACACTGCTGTAGTGGTCCATATAGCCATCTGAAGAACCTCTCCTGTTTAAAGGAACGCACCTTTTATTCACCGTCGCCGCTGCTGGCTTCATCCCTGAGTAGTGCAGGCCCCTCCAGACGTCCGCCTTCTTGTCTCCAGGAACCGTGGGTCTGCAGAAAACTACCAGGAACAACTGCAGTGGCACCAGCTTCTTCATTGAATAAGGTACTGTGTCCAGCTTCGAGGAACTAGGGTGAATCCCTTCTGTCCTCATCCAAGGCTTGCCCTTGTCGTCCCTCCTTCTTATAACTTTTGCTTCCTCTGTTGATAATATCCAGGTACTCCTGACAACATTGAATCTTGAACTATCTGACTGTGTGATCCTTGACAACAGGAACCCGGTTCCACTTGACACTGGCTACGGCCTATTGACTTTTGTTTTCCTGTCAGCAAGTGTTCTCTGATTCTGTCTGCCTTGACAAAAGTATTGCCTATGATTTTTGCCCCCAACTCTCTTTGGTTAACTCAGGTGCTAAGTATGTTTTTGCCCCGGTAACATTTCTTTCCGCGGATACACGTATCTTTTGTAAGACCGAACTGTCATTACTGTCAAAAAGTGATCGCATATGTATTCCCGGTTACGTCTTTTGTTTCACAACACCGGTCCGTTAAAACATAGGGTACTTACCTTGAGTTGTTCAGTGCCAAGAGAATTGGTTGTGTGTAGTGTATTTTCGTGTGGTTTTAATTTAATAGAAGTGAAGTGTTTTACCAACAGATGGTTTAGAAATAAATGTACTTTTACTTTTCAACCAAAAACCTTGAGTCAGTGTTTGCTTGAGTCACAGTAATTGTGGTCCTTTGTGTAATCTCTACTACTCATTTGCTCTTGAGATAAGTCTGGCTGCTCCGCTACTGCTACCACTTTAACATAGTAGTACAGGCTTGTACCAAAGGTGAACTTGTATTACCACTTGTGGTCTTAATTGTGTGTAGTGGTCCCTAAGGGCACTGCACAGGATTCTGCCCAACAATGATGAACAACTATTGGCAGCGAGATGAAGGATTGCAGTACATAACTGACGGGCCCTAGAAAGGAGAAACAAAGCCAATCGCACTGAATCAGCTACCCTGGCCTTGGCCGAGAGTAAAGGAGATAGGAGGAGAGCCTGGATGCTGGGAAAGGCCACAGATATTGATCTATGGACAAGTGTACACCAACGATGGATGGGAAGATGTAATGGTGAGGAGCAAGGAACTGACCTTAGCCCAGTCAGCAGTGAACAAGGTGCAAGAAGAAAACGACAAGTGCCTGAAGAAATGGAGCACAAGTGCATATTAGTTGACATGGGTGGAGAACGAAGCTGGACCGATACCAATAATTCCCCTGAAGACACCAGCCCTGTGGTACGAGAACCATGGTGGTGTTGAAGTTGGTGAGAACGTAGGATGCAAGACAATTGAAAAACTTCCAGTCATGAACGTGCAAACGGCAGTACTGACACATCACTACTGGGCATGCGGATCAAAGGCGTATGAAAAACTGCTACCAGATCCCTGGTATATATCAACCTGCCTTCATTGGTAGTACCCAAGAAGGATGTGAAGCTCAATGAATTCCCGAAGATGGAGAGTAACAGATGGAAGAAGAGATCACTTCAGGTTACACCATATGCCGAGACGAAGAAAACAGAAGAGCCAGCTGGATTGAGAAGGGTGAAAAGAGGGGGGGAATTACTTTTCAGGCAGATCAGGAGCAGCATTGGACAAAATGCCAGCAGAGCACTGACTGTTTAGCAGAAGACAAATGTTCTTTGCATCACTAATTCCAGGAGTACAGACGCATGTGAACGCCAAATGGTTACAGATCACTCGCTGGGAGCTGATGGTAACGATTAACTCAACAGTGAATGAGTTCAAGGCCATAAAAGAAGAGCTCAGAGCAATAAGGTTGGTGGTGCTGAAGCCCTCATACTAGGATCAGCATTGGTATGTGGGATACAGATATGCATTGGAAGGTGCAAGAAAACGGCAGAAGAAGCTATCGGAATGCAGATCATGATGTACTTGAACATAGGGGGAAAACGGATGACTTTGTGAGAGAGACAGACTAAGGGAGAGAATTACACTGTGTTACTTATTTCCAGCAGGGACAATAAAGCTGGACAATCCTCGTGATGCAAGAATCCCAAAGGAGTATGCTGCTAGATGTACTGGTCCTTTGATGATCACACAAACTGTTATGGACACCTCGGAGGAATAACGAAGATATGGCGGCCCAAAGAAACAAATTGGACATTTCGAGATGTCGTCGACAAGTTAACCAGAGTGGGGACTGAAGAGGGATGGTGGAATCCCATTCCTGCTCCCCCCTCCCATAAGACACCCGGCCCGCAAGAAGAACCGAAGGTACCATGATCACTCGTACCATTTCGGACTGATTCCCAGTGCTCCTATAATAGACAAATACATTGAAAGGTACCCACTCAGCCAACCCTACAGCCCAGGAGCAGTGCAAACATTACCCAGAGTGGACGTGGAGCGTTAGGACTCAGCTAAGGACACTTCCATTGACAGTCTCGACTAAAGCGCCAAGAAGAGATGCCATGCATGACCTAGTTAGAGACACCAAGACGTAGCAGCATTAGACATGAAGCACTGTTAGGGAGAATTATCTGTAAAGGCTAATTTCCCAAACCTAGTGAGTCCCCCAGCAGCTTTGCTAGATTTTTGGGGTTTATTTTTTCTCCTGCTAAGCGTGAGACTCTTTTTTTTCTCCCACTCTTAGACATGATTTGAGGTGTCCCTTTGACTTTGTATGTGTTTTATGGGCTATGGGGTCCTTTACCCCATAGGGCTTCATGTGTTTTGATATATGGGTTACACAGCACCTTCCGTGCAGTAACCCAGGGGTGTCGTAGCGACCCCCAACCATAGACTCCATACCCTGGGACTGACTACTGTCTCCCAGGGCATGTAAAGTCACCATTGGCTTTACTAGTCTCAAATTGTGAACAGAACCAGTACAAACCATCATATTGTGGACGTACTGGTCGGGGCAATTCGATTGCCCCGGGGTCTGTTGTTGGAGGGGGCACTGTCCAGTTCCACCCGACAGAGTTTTGGCTGGTGGCAGTGGATACTACTTTTTATATTCGACCGCGAATATATCCCTATGGGATTTTCCCATTGTTCGAGGCTACCACTTTTTAAAATAGCCTCGAACATACCGCCGGTTTATTAAATTAAAATAAATTCACTGGTTGGTATTTTTCTCCGAAACTTGGTTCCAAAATGGCGTTTGTGTTTGCTTCTGTGACTCCAACCCAAGTCGAGCCCTTTGTTCCACTTTTTGGCGGGCTTCTCCACAGAAGCCTCCAAAAGTGGTGCCACTCTCTCTGGGTACCACATGGGGTGTGGGAGGGGGTTTAGGCACCCTGGACTGAGTTGCCTCGGCAACTCAAGTCGCACTCTTGTGTGATTGGCTCAAGTGGTGAGCCGCCCGGCTCACCACTTAGCATGTTTGAGTGACAGCTAGGCTGAATGAATGGTGGTTTTCTGCATAAAAGCAGGGCTTTGGGGACTGGAACTTCAGAGGAGGGAGAAGCCGAGCCGACCTGCAACAACGACACCACCGGTGGAGCCCTGCTGAACCACCTCACCATTTTTCCCGACGACAGAGGAGTATCTCCAGCCCGGAGAGTCTTCTTCCTTTGACTGGTGGGGATAACCAGTTTGCCCGTCTTTTTGCCTTCCTGGACCATCTCGTGGCTGCCTTGCCCGTGCCAAGCACCCTGGCAACCGGAATACCACGGTTTACCACTACCGCGAAGAAAAGGGTGGTGCCTTGTAACCGGGAAACTCTGCGGCTGGTTTCTTCTCTGGCAGCGCAATGACCTCCAGCTTTCCTCCACGTCGAGACCTCCTCTTCCTCTGGACGAAACACCGACTTGCACCCGTTGCCAGGAACAACTGCCCCCGCTGGAGCGTTCTTCCCATTTTCAGGTACTGTGTCCCGCCTGGCTTCCCTTGCGACAGATCGTTCGGGGTGACAGTAAATCCTCGACTTTCTAACCTGGGTTAGCCTGGGGCCTGTTAACTAACTTTTCCTGACTTGATCTCAATCTTTGGTGAACTATTTACAAAGACTCTTTGGGCATAACCCCACTGTGTGATCCTGGACACATTTCGCTTGCTCTCTCTAAGAGTGGGCCTGGCATTTGAACTTCCTTGCTCTCCAGTAGACTTTGCCTAACCTGCCTCACTGTGGTTCCTTGAAAAGTATTGAGATTTGTGTGCTTGCATAACTCTGCCTTTTTTTGTGCTAGTGTAATTTACAAGTGTGTCTTTAAATAAATAATGATATACTTTTACACCAAAGTTCTGGTCAGTGTTTGCTTGTGCTACTGTGTCTCTATACCTATTGTGTATACTCTATATACTGCTTAACTCATCTTGAGAGAAGTCTTGACTGCTCAGCCACAGCTACCAGGTAAATCTGGGTGGTACAGACTGCTACCAATTGGGTTTACTGCCAACCACCTGTAGTCCTAAATCTTTTGCAGTGGTCCCTAAGGGAACTGCACAGGTTTCTGCCTAACACTGGTGTACAGCAGTGGGATTTGTATTGAGTATACATTTTAGTGTGCTTATAGATACCTTAGTGCAACTAACCACAAAGCTTAGCACTAAAGAAGTTATTTTCTAAACCTGTCAACTATGGAAAGTTATAGTCAAGAGTCCCTTGCTACAAAAACTGCTGATTGTTTAAGAGTTCTCTGTAAGCATAAGAACCTCCTGACTAAGGGCAAGAAAATGGAGCTAATAGAAAGGTTGTTAGCAAACAAAAGTCTGGGTGGTGGTTCAGAGGAACCTACCACTCCAGCAACTGTAGATAACAGCAATGATATTGATATGAATGCTAGTATTGATAACTTTGAGGCATAAGCAGAAGAGGAGGGGGAAGATGTTAGAGTTGTCTCCCTTGGGCCTCTACCTGCCCTGCCAGCTGTCCCTACTGGACCTTTACCAGGTCCTACACTTAATCCTCAATATATGGAACTAGAAAAAATGAAGCTTGAATTAGAATTAAAAAGAATTAGTGCTCAAACAGAACAACGGCACCAAGAACTAAGGCTCAGAGAAATGGAGCTTGGATGTGTTGGATTGGTTGAGTTTGTTCGAATATAATCATGTGCTCCAGAACATTACAGGAAATTAGTTACTTTCCTGGTTGTTCTCTAGGCTCCCCCCTGTTGCAACTGATGTGGTAATGGAGTTGGGGGAGGAGGATAAGAAGGATTATGAATGTGTGAAGCTAACTTTGATAGCTAGATTTGGGAAGACCCCTTCCCAGTACCTTAAGAGGTTTAGGACCCTCAAAAAGCATGATGGTACCCCTTGGGCTACATGGGTGAGTGAAAGTTTGAAGAGCTTAGAGGGATGGATTAAGGGTTACAAAGTGAACACTTAAGAGGGAATGAAGAATCTTGTGATGTTGGAGTCAATTTATGATGCCTGCTCTCCTGAGCTCAGTCAGCACTTGGCTGATTCAAAGGAATTAGATTCCAGGAAACTAGCTAAGGCTGCTGACTTGTGGGTTGCCGACAGGGCTACTCACAAGACCTCTGGGTAACTCAGAAAAAGGTTGAGGGGAAACAGCGAAAAAAGGACTCCAAAGAGAATTCTTATAATTCCAATCCCAAAGAGGGCCCCAAACAGAACAATAAGGGTAAACCACAAGGGAAACCAGTAGTGTACCGTCTGGTGGTAAACCAGAAGGAGGTCAGAGCAAGCCACCATTCCAGAAAGCATTTGGTAAATGCTATGTTTGTGGCTCGCCTGACCATGTGAAAGGAGATCCCAGATGTAAGGGTAAACCTTCAGGGGTCCAGCTTGTCTCCTTAGCCTTCGCTCCAGAGGAGGAAGTACAAATGGCAAGTGGAAACTTTCTACTACTGGCTGATGAACCCATTGGAGTCTCAGTCAGTGTTTCTTTAGTGTCTCTGGGTCTGTGGGAACAACAGAATTTAGATGTCTATAACTCTATCCCAGATAATACTAAAGAGTATTATAAGGACAGTGTCCAGGTGAATGGTCAGGAGACTCCTGCCATTAAGGACACTGGGGCCAGCATAACTGTGGTGGATACATCTTTTTTCAGGCTGAGGATGTTGCTAAGGCACCCAAACGCCTCACCAAGTTAGCTGGAGGGCATGTGCAGATGCTTCCCCAATTACCAGTTCTCATCCAGTGTAATGACATGACTGTGAAGATACCTGTCAGCATACAAAGTGAGGAACCAGGAAGGGTTCTGTTGGGTAATGACCTGAAAACTCTTGGGGTAGTGTCACATACCCCCGGACCTCCTAGTAAAAGGTTACAGGAGCTCGCCAGACCTGCAAGGGAGAGAACCATGAGAGGTACTCCCAAGGAGATGATGAAGAAAGATATCACTCTTACTCCACGAGAGTTACAACTTGCTATCACTGAACAAAAAGAAGCAAAGGGGAAACCCAAGACTTCCAAGAAACAGCCAACAGCAAGCACTCCAGTGCTTCCAACAAGGACTTCCCCTAGGTTGTCCAAAGTTACACCTGTAACTCTACCTCCAGCTGAGGCTGAGAGGGAGGTACAGCCCTGTACGGTGGAGCTAGACTCTGAAGAAGAGCTAGTGGAAGGCCAAGAACTCATTGGACATCTGGATCCTGTTGACCATCCTGAGCTGCAGTCTTTACTGGCAGAAGGTGGACCCAACAGTGCAGACTTCAGTAAGGGTCAGAGAGAATGTCCAACTCTGGAAGGTCTTCGCCAACAGGCAGCTTCTCAGGCTGATGGGCAAGAGCCTGGAAAGTATAAGTTACACTGGAAAGATGGCCTCTTTTACAGTGAACCAACTGAGTCTGCACCTGGAGACTACACGCGGCTTGTAGTACCTCAAGAAAACAGACAACAGTTCTTGCAACTGGCCCATGAAATTCCTTTGGCTGGTCACTTGAGTTTAAAGAAGACCAAAGAAAGGCTCTCACTCTACTTTTATTGGCCAAAGATGGGGGCTGAGGTAGATAGGTTTTGCAAGAGCTGCCATACCTGCCAGACTTCCGGTAAGGTTGGGTCCAAGAATGTGGCACCTTTTAGTGCCTCTCCCAGTTGTCGGAGTCCCATTTGAGAGGGTAGGGATTGACATTGTTGGTCCCCTTGATCTCCAACATCCTCAGGCAACAGGTTTATCCTTGTTGTAGTAGACCATGCTACTAGGTACCCTGAGGCAATTCCTATGAGGACTGTTACAGCTCAGGCTGTGGCTAAAGCCCTCCTTGGTATTTTTACCAGGGTTGGGTTTCCTAATGAAGTAATCTCTGACAGGGGGTCACATTTTATGTCCCACTACATGAAAGCCATGTGGAAAACCTGTGGAGTTACTTACAAGTTCTCTACCGCCTACCACCCTCAGACAAATGGGTTGGTAGAGAGGTTCAACAGAACCATGAAGATCATGATAGGTGCTTTAGAGGATCCCCTTAAAAGAAAGTGGGACCTTCTATTGCCATGCCTTCTCTTTGCTTATAGAGAGATCCCTCAGGAGGGAGTAGGTTATTCTCCCTTTGAACTTCTCTATGGCCATCCAGTCAGAGGTCCATTGGCCCTGCTTAAGGAGGGGTTGGAGAGTGCTCCTTCCCCCAAGCCAGTCAGAGTGACTGAGTATGTGATAGGTCTCCGGAGGAGAATGTCACAAATGATGGCAGAAGCAAGTGATAACCTGAAAGCTGGACAAGCTTTGGTCAAACATTGGCATGACCAAAAGGCTAACATGGTTGAGTTCACTCAAGACCAGCTAGTTCTAGTTATGATCCCAACAAGGCAGAGGGCCTTGCAAGATAAATGGATGGGACCCTTAAAGGTTGTGGGTAAACTTAGAGAGGTAAACTATCTGGTGGACTTGGGCAATCCCAAGGAGGCTCCCAGAGTCTTCCACACCAACCGACTAAAGGCTTATGTCTCCAGGCCTGAAGTAGGAGCCTTGCTCCTAGCTTCAACAGAAGAGGAAGAAGAGAGTGAAGCTCTCCCTGATCTCCTCAGAGGCTTACACTTGGACGAAAAGATTGAAGGAGTAAATCTCTCTTCAAATCTGACACCTGAGCAACAAGAAGAGTGCAAAGCCATGTTAAATCAGTTTGCTTCTCTGTTCTCACTTTCACCAGGCTTGACCCCTTGGGGACAGCATGATATACTCACTGGTGACTGTCTGCCAGTCAAAAGCAGAGGATATAGAATGTCAGAAAATGTAAGGACCCACATCAAAGGGGAGGTCAAGAAGATGCTTCATCTCGGGGTAATAGAGCCCTCTACTAGTCCATGGTCTAGCCCAGTTGTGTTAGTACCAAAGGCAGGATCCAAAGAGTTGAGATTCTGTGTGGACTATAGAGCTCTTAATGCAGTCACCAAGACTGATGCCCACCCTTTGCCAAGGACAGATGAGTTGGTGGATAGACTTGGTTCAGCCAAGTTCCTCAGCACATTTGACCTTACGTCAGGCTATTGGCAAATAGCCCTGACAGACCATGCCAAGGAGAAGACTGCATTTTCTACCCCGGTTGGCTTATACCAATTTAAGGTTATGCCTTTTGGATTGAAAAATGCACCTGCGACATTCCAAAGGATGGTAAATCAGGTTCTGGCTGGGATGGAGGAATTCTGCATGGCATACTTGGATGACATTGCAGTATTCAGCCAATCATGGGAAGAGCATGTTAACCACCTAGGACATGTTTTGCAGGCTCTTGGACAGGCCAATGCCAAATTGGTCAGAGTAAGGTGGTCTACCTTGGGCATGAGGTAGGAGGTGGAGAAATAAGGCCTTTGCTCAGTAAGATTGAAGCTGTGCAGAATTGGACAACACCTACTACTCAAACCCAGATGAGAGCCTTTCTAGGCCTTACTGGGTATTACAGGAATTTCATAGAGAACTATGGGACCATAGCTTCTCCGCTGAATGTAATCTCCTCCCCAAAATTCCCTAAGAAGGTCAAATGGAATGAGGAATGCAATCAGGCCTTTGAAAACCTGAAGAAAGCTCTTTGCCAAGCACCAGTATTGAGAGCTCCTGACTACCACCAAACTTTCATTGTGCAGACAGATGCTTCTAATGTAGGCATAGGTGCAGTCCTTAGCCAACTGGATGAGAAAGGTAGGGAGCACCCCATTTGCTTCATCAGCAGAAAGCTGAAGGATCCTGAGACAAGGTGGGCAACTATCGAAAGAGAATGTTTGGCTATTGTGTGGGCACTGAAGAAGTTTAGGCCACACTTGTATGGTTCTACTTTTGTCATTCAGACTGACCACCAACCCTTGAGATGGTTGATGCATATAAAAGGGGAAAATCCAAAACTATTGAGATTGTCAATCTGCCTGCAAGGGTTTGATTTCACCATTGAGCACAGGTCAGGGTGTCACCACCAAAATGCTGATGGTCTCTCTAGGATGTATGTCATCGACTAGAGGTATGAGATTCATCCAGGAGTGGATTAAATCCTCTTGTCCCTTAGTCTGGGGGGGCGAGTGTTAGGGAGAATTCTCTGTAAAGGCTAATTCCCCAACTCTAGTCGCACTCTTGTGTGATTGGCCCAAGTGGTGAGCCGCCCGGCTCACCACTTAGCATGTTTGAGTGACAGCTAGGCTGAATGAATGGGCGTTTTCTGCATAAAAGCAGGGCTTTGGGGACTGGAACTTCAGAAGTCGCCACAGGACCTAAAGAATCCGAGGAGGGAGAAGCCGAGCCGACCTGCAACGACGACACCACCGGTGGAGCCCTGCTGAACCGTCTCACCACTTTTCCCGACGACAGAGGAGATCTCCAGCCTGGAGAGTCTTCTTCCTTTGACTGGTGGGGATAACCAGTTTGCCTGTCTTTTTGCCTTCCTGGACCATCTCGTGGCTGCCTTGCCCGTGCCAAGCACCCCGGCAATCGGAATACCACGGTTTACCACTACCGCGAAGAAAAGGGTGGTACCTTATAACCGGGAAACTCTGCGGCTGGTTTCTTCTCTGGCAGCGCAATGACCTCCAGCTTTCCTCCACGTCGAGACCTCCTCTTCCTCTGGACGAAACACCGACTTGCACCCGCTGCCAGGAACAACTGCCCCCGCTGGAGCGTTCTTCCCATTTTCAGGTACTGTGTCCCGCCTGGCTTCCCTTGCGACAGATCGTTCGGGGTGACAGTAAATCCTCGACTTTCTAACCTGGGTTAGCCTGGGGCCTGTTAACTAACTTTTCCTGACTTGATCTCAATCTTTGGTGAACTATTTACAAAGACTCTTTGGGCATAACCCCACTGTGTGATCCTGGACACATTTCGCTTGCTCTCTCTAAGAGTGGGCCTGGCATTTGAACTTCCTTGCTCTCCAGTAGACTTTGCCTAACCTGCCTCACTGTGGTTCCTTGAAAAGTATTGAGATTTGTGTGCTTGCATAACTCTGCCTTTTTCCCTCCCTTTTTAAATAACTTATTAGAGTGCCATCTTATGTTAAGCACTTACCTCTGTCTGAAAATAAGTGGTGTTTCTCACTAAGACTTGTCTAATAAGTAATTAGGGTTGTATATATATAATAGTGACTCTGTGTTGAATTTACTTACCTCTTTTTGTGCTAGTGTAATTTACAAGTGTGTCTTTTAATAAATAATTATATACTTTTACACCAAAGCTCTGGTCAGTGTTTGCTTGTGCTACTGTGTCTCTGTACCTATTGCGTATACTCTATATACTGCCTAACTCATCTTGCGAGAAGTCTGACTGCTCAGCCACAGCTACCAGATAAATCTGGGTGGTACAGACTACTACCAATTGGGTTTACTGCCAACCACCTGTAGTTTAAATCTTTTGCAGTGGTCCCTAAGGGAACTGCACAGGCTTCTGCCTAACAAGCACATGTGCCATCCGCACATCAGGACACAATCACACACCCGGATACATGAAGAACACATGTGTACAGTTCTAGAAGCTAGACACAACTACACACTGTCTTGCCTTTATTATTTTGCCATTAGCTTGACCACAGCAAACACAAGAAGCAAGAGATCCTGAACAAGCTTGCAGATGCTTATATGCACTTAACCCTATGGACCTGCAGGTGCATCTATGGGACCTGACAGAGCCAAGTACAACTAACATATGGACAATATAGAATAGCACAATGTAGAAGCCATGTTATGGTTTAGGAAAATTACAACAGGCCACCGACCCTTGGCAGGAGCTGAGCCGAGCAAATTCAGGCTGCACAGAGAAATAAAGGTGTGGGACAGGGCCTGCTGCCAAGGCCACTGAGATACTAGTGACATTCCTTTCCCTGAACTACAGGAACACCAGCTTCGGGAAAGTCTCTGGACACGTGACCCGGCCGAGCAGATGACAAACCGAAACTAGCAGCTGGGAAAGAGGAGCTATCTCATGCCGCCAGACAATGGTTTGCAAAAAAGTCGTTACAGGAGAAGCGAGTGTTGCATGATATGAGCGGGCACTCTCATGGTCTTTGGTGGTACACACACGTTACAATGCAGACACATAGTTTATTTAGTAATTACAAATTCTTGTATACCTCACCACTTGCCCGTGGACTTCAGAGCGCGCACAAAAAACAGACATAGCACAGCAAGAGGGCAGTAAATCTGAAGACCGGTAAAAAAGGACGAGAGAGCCAGAATGATTAGTCAGGCGTAAATTAAAAAGAAGAGTTTTCAGTTTTTTCTTAAATTCTGCCGTTGTTGGGGTGGCCCGGAGACAACATGGCAGCAGATTCCAAGCACTGGGACTCTGAACATTAAAGCTGCGCCCACCCACCAAAGCAAGTTTAAATCTGGGCTGTGCAAACTTAAGTTGGTTCTCTGAGTACGAACCAGAGAGTTTTACGACAACCTGGGTGTCATCAGCATAATTCACATACTGGACTCCGAGGCTGTCAAGAAGTCTTACAAAAGAGATAATATAAACATTGAACAGACAGGGGGAGAGGCACAACCCCTGCAGGACACCACATGTAATCAGGGTAGGCTTGGAGAAGGCCTCACCAACGCACACTCTGGCATTCCGAGGACTTAAAAAAGGAAGAGATCAACTGAGTTTCCTCAGGGCAGCATCCAACTATGGAGCAAAGTCTATCCTCTAACAGTACATGATCAACAAGATCAAAAGCAGAGGATAGGTCCAGCAGCATCAGGACTGCTGGTTGCCCAAGATCGATACTGTGTAGAAGGTTTGCCTTTAGGTCCAGCATGGTGGTTTCGGTGCCATGCCCCGTTCTAAATCCCGACTGGTGTGCCAGGAGAATTTAATTCCCTTCGACAAAGTTCTGGAATTGAATGTAGGCCACTTTATCCCAAAATGTTTTTAAAAAGGGAACATTTGTGATAGGGCGATAGTTATCCACAGCAAAGGGGTCGAGATTTTCCCTTTTTTAAAGAGGAATGGCCCAAGCCTCTTTCAAAAATAATGGGACACATCCCTCTGCAAAGGAGAGGTCAATGAATTTTGTAACCCAAGGGCATAACACATCCATGCATTTAATATAAAGGCTGGAAGGGCAAACATCACCCTGACAGAATGTGGGCTTCATACTAGAAATAATGTGAGAGATGGTAGTTTCATAACAGGGGGTGAAGGAGAATAGAGGAGTGGTAGGTATGGGGAGTTTCCCTACCGTGTTGCTTACATTAGGCATAGCACTACCAAGGCTGGCATTCCTAGTTAAATGAATGCTTGTTTGAGGCCTGTTAACCTTTTTAATAAAGGAGTCATATATAGTTTGACACCATTTGTTCTTATTACCTGGAGAACGTACACCTCAAGCCGAGAACCGATTCGAATCCCAGGCCCGGGGACGCCAGCTCTAGCCAATCACAGTTCAGGACCTTAGGGGTGGGTAGCAACGGGCAAGAACCAATGATCAGACCCTCACATTGAAACATTGTTTAGTAACAGCAATATTGGAATGGGCCAGGCTTGACGTCTGACATGAGAGAGCCAGTAAACTAAAATGTATATGGTCCACTATAGGTGGACTACCACTCAACGCCCAATCCAATTGTTGATAGGTTTTCTGGAGAGGGTCCGAGGTTGTGACATTCTCATGACGCCATGTCCCATCAAAACTGGCCTGCGAGCCAGGGCTCACTGTGAAGTTCCTGGATTTCTTCTATCCGTGTATGGATCCCTGTTGGTTTTGGCTGTTATAAACCACAATTTGAACTTGTTGTCTGTCTGGGCCTGCGTTCCTTTTGGGAAGGGAAGGGGTTGAGCTTTCCATGGGTTCTGTGTTCGCGAACTCCTAGTAGCCCCTAACCTACATGGGAATTTTTATCTCAACACCAAATACAAGCAGTTTCCTTAGCACAATGAGCTAATTGGGTATTATTCTTTTTATTTGCAGTAGATGGGAGGAAGACGACTATAGCTGAAGTGTTTTTTATCAAAAGTCTAGAACGACTGGGTGATAGCTCCTTAAGAATGTTGTCCATCTAGAGGTTGTTTGGAACACAAAATGTTGAGTATAAGATGGGGCTGAATACACAGCTCGAGTCTGGACCCCACCCATTACCCGCTACGATCTGGGTTTGAAAATTGGTTTGGGATAGGGGTTTGTTGGAGTCATGAGAGCACTTGAACTCTTTGTTTTAGTGCATACTGATTTTTGATATATGATGTTTTAATGGGTTGTATGTAGATATATTGTGATCTTGATGATTTTTGTAATGTTGTAATAAAATTAATTTAATTTCATTTGTATGAGAAGGTTCTGTCATTTGAGGCTCCTCACCTCTACTAGACACAGTGTTCAGGTTTGGGTTCCTGACCACTACCTCTAATATCGAATAACATTAGTCCTCCCTTAGCTTTTTTTAGTTGTTAACTCCGGACATATGATCGACTTAGAGGGACCTGGAACTAAAATACATTTTTTAGGGTGCCCGTCCGGATTTTCTTTATTTATAGTGAAATAAAAACAGACCTTAAAAAAGCCTGGAAACCAAAGTCTGTTTGCCATTAGCTAAAGTCCATGTTTCTTGTATTTAGGTATTATGAAGGTAGCTTGCATGCTGAAACATCGGAGCCCAATACAGCTGTCCTGATTCAGCGAGCTACACAAGGACTAATCAACTCTGCAGAACTACATGGACCGGAAAGTGTGATGGACTGGGAAGTTGATGAACTGCTAAAATGGACAAATGCACTAAACTTTGAAGAGTAAGTATATATTTTACTTGTTATTTTCATGGTTTTAGTTTAGGCCACACCTGAAGAATAATAATTGGAGTGTTTGAGAACCGGACAGTATAAAATAGCAGGGTGTTGTTTTTTTAAAATACCAATCCATTATACACAACTGTGTGTGTGTAGCAGTGGAATTTATTTTTTTGTTGTTGCATTTTTAAAGCACTCATACAGCCCGCGGGCATCGAGGCGCTGTTACAGGAATGGTTTGTTTTTTAGTTGCATAATTGTGTTTAATTGCGTATTTATAACACCCTTAAATACCCAGAGGTTTCTAAGCGTGGACCCGGGGATCGAACCTGTGTTGCTTCGTGTCGTCTTGCTTCCAAGGCGAGCACGTTGCTGCTGGGCTATCTTCCCGTAGCATGTAGTATTACAACATGTTACATGAGACACATTTTCTGTTACTGATTTGTTATTGATCTCCTACTCCCCTGGGAGCTGGGTGTCCAAGCCACTCATTGAGCCCATTTGGAATTTCTTCCTCACCAAGATCCCAAAGAGCAAGACTACACTATACGCTATACAGCATGTGCTTCCCTGTAGAGGACTGTCTTCAGAAGCAGCATTCCTTAAATGCTAGTCCATGTCAGACCTCTTTTAAGCATGCTTACTCCGAAGTCCCTTCCCCTTTTCCCCATACTTCTCGGGATGTTATCCCAGAGATGAGCACTTGTTGCCCAGCACTGACATAAGACGCTGGTACTTATGTGCATAAAATACCCCGGAACCACCTCCATTCTGTGCTCCTCCAGCCATTCTTTTTCTCTGCCACGATGAAACAGGTGCCCTCGGCTTCCATTGCACCATTCGCCACCCTTTTCATAATGATTTCTTCCCTACCAGCCTTAATTCCGATGCCCCATAAGCAGGATAGCAAAAAATACTTCTCAAGGTGCAAAATCATACTTCTCCAACAAGCAGCCTTTTTTAATGGCTGATCCTCACACACTCAAGAGGGTTAGATAACTCTTGGCCCCTTTGTAATTCATGTAATGCACTTTCTCTAAGGCACAAAGCGATTGTCTTTCAAAGTTGGAAGACATCTTCCAAGACCACATCCGGCAGACTTTTAAGTTATTATTTTTTTAAAATTATTTGATCAATTTGTAACCCCCCAACTCAAAAAGGAAGATAAAAAACCAAATGAATGGAACAATCATCCAAAGACCATATTCCCCTCTTGTCAACAATATTAATTCCGCCTACCCCATTTGTCATTAATGTGTGGTCTCAACATATAGCTTGTCATCATTGTACAAATAGAAGTGTCAGTTAATGTGCTGAGTGAAAATTAAACGGATTCAGATCTTGAAATCTTTTAGGGCCAGACAATTCCTACATTTCATCTGACATAAAAGCAATAGATGGTGCCCAAAGGCTCTGGAATGTTTCCTCTGAATCGTGTATTGTTGTGGTTAACTTCTCCATAGTACTTATAAGTCACACCTTGCCCATACACAGTTGCTCCGTTTGTACTATATTTTTTCTCCATAGTGCACAACTCACACATTTAGCTGCCAGAAATAATTTTATTTAGTGAATTGGATTTGTTATATAAACCTTTTAACTATTGCAGCAATAGTACTCGAGAAACTTAATGAGTGGGTGAAGGAGAATTGTACCCTATCGAAAGCCCAAATTGGCTTCCGGAAAGGAATGGGGACAACTCTCAATGGTTTAGTCCTATCGGTCCTAAAAGATAAAATTGCAAGGATCGAAGTGGAAGTCAGGCTAGGGTCTTTGTGGCCCTTATAGACTTCTCTAAAGCCTTTGATTTGGTTGCCAGGGACTATCTATGGAGCAAACGTAAGGCTTGGGGTATTCCTCCAGCACTATTAGCAATATTAGAGCATATCCACCAAGAACCTTGGATCAGAATAAGGCTATACTTAGAGGTAGCTCTAACTTCACCAATTAGGACTCATAGAGGTCTAAGGCAGGGTTGTTTATTTGCACCATGTCTAATTAATCTTTTTTTGGTGGATTTTCAGAGGACATTGGAGGGAGTTGGCTTGGTATAATCTACATTGGGAGGTGAAAAAATAAATTGGTTGGCATATACGCAGACGACCTTGCTCTTCTAGATCACACCCCGGTAGGGTTACAACGTCTGCTCACAAAAACTAGCGAATATGCCAAAATTAATGGACTGGTGATCAACCAGAAAAAGTGCCAGTTTATTCAGCTATTACACCCCAAGGCAGCTAAAGCAAAATATACCTGGCAGGTGGACAATATTAAGATCCTACCCGAAAAAGAAATAACTTATTTAGGATTCCAGGTAATGGATAAAACATCATGTGAAGATAGTGTAAATCGAATATTGTACAAAAGTGGTCAAATGATTTACCAATTGAAGAAGATACTGGGTAAAAACTAAGTTCACAATAAAGCCCCTGCTCACATATTATGTAGGGAACGTAGAGCCTAAAATAACATGGAAGTTAATGTAGTAAGTCTAACCATCCCATGGGTAAGAATAGAGGGCTATATATGGAAAAAGGTATTGAACCTGCCACGGGGGACACCAACGCCTTCAATCTGCTATGAATTTGGTTTGTCATCACTGGAATATTGGGCCCAATGGAAACTAATAAGTCTAGTCTATTGTCAAAGATTATGGGCCTCATCACGAGTTGGCCAGTAACGCCGGCGCTAATAGCCCTACCGCCAAACCCCCTGGCGCTATTAGCACCGGATCACGGGTTTGGCGGAAGGGTTATTGCCCATTCCCAATTGGGCCCATTCGGGAATTCCTCATTCCCCATTGGACTCAATGGGGAAAATTTGCGCTATTACCGCCAGCGGATTTCCCGCCGGCAGTAATCCCGCTGAAAATTGGCAATTGACTCTGAGCTGGGGGGAAATCTGCCAAAGCCATGATCTGGCGGACCCTTAAATGCGGCGGTAATAGCACTACCGCCGCATTTAAGGGTTACCGCCAGACTCGTGAAGAGGCCCTGTCTATCCTTACCCTAATGCACTCTTTGAAAATCTAGCAAAGGAATTGGGGACAAATAATTCACCATTCCGTACAGCAATGATCCAAAGAGCTGATGTCATTCTTGATGAATGTACCAAGGATTGAGGACAGGTGCATGAAAATCCAGATGCAATTAAAAAACGATTGAAGGAGATGGATTGGATCAAGACAATTGCAACGGTTAGGAATTATAAAACTCATACCATGTTTGCGAGGATTGATAGGCCTTTGGGAGTGCTGCCAACTTATTTGAAGCAGTTTCCATTCTGTAGAATATGGAGCCAATTCTTGCGATTTCGCTTGAATCTTCTCCCCATGGGGGAAATCCTAGCCATCAGAAGAATGGGTGTAAATACAGACTCGTGTCGCTATTGCAAAATATCAAAATAGAGTTTTAAACATTTAATGGTTGAATGCATAGTGCTAAAGGATGTGAGAACACTTTTCCTGAGTAGATTCTTTACATTAAGTTATGAAGATCTGGCACAACTAGTTTGGGACATGCTAAGTGCGGGCAATGAAGTCTTTTAGACTGCTGAGGTGATTAGAATGATGGATGAGTTGGGTTTTGCTAGAAAGTATTGAAATGCATTTGTAAATGCTATGATGAGTTTTATGAAGCATTGGATAATAACGGAATAGTATTCTGTTTAGTTGGTGTTTTGTACATCTCAGGAACAGAATAGGTTTTGATTTATTTTATTGTATAAGAGTGATACATTATATTGTAATGTGAACTAGTGATAATTGTTTAAATTGACTATTTGTATATGATATGGATATAATGTGATTGATGAATGCATTATTTTAAAACTGATACATTTTGTTTGTTCTATGAAATGAATATGTATTGTTGATGTGTAAAAGTTCTAATTTTGAACATAAACACAATCAAAAAAGAAAAAAGACAAACTTTACAATTACAAGAAAAACATCAACATTTCCAATCTATGAGAACTGAGAGAAGGGAAACTATTTGAAGTTTTACAGCTGTTATACAGTCCTTAAAGTTTCAATATTTTCTATTAGGTAGAACATTTCTTTGAAAAAAAATGTAGTAGGGCCAAGGTTAATGACAGTCGTTCCCCCTGGATCAGGAGATTTCACCACTGGTCAGCTGATAGCGATGGTTGGTCGTTGATTTGGGTGGCCAGCCATTTAGTTTAGTTCTGTTATGGCCAGACAGGTGAGGACCAGGTGCTCTAGTGATTTGATAGAGGCTTTGCAACAGCACAGTATGCAACTTAATTCAGCTTAATTTCTCGACCCCCTAACACTCAAGATCTCTCTGGTTGGCAATTGATTAAGCAGTAAACGCATGATATGATATGGCATTTCTAACGCGCCTATACACAAGTGTTTCAAGGCGCAACGAGGAAAGGGAGGGGGGGAACAGAGGGAAGATAGACAACGATCCTACTAGGCCAAATGTCATTCAGATCATGCAAGTGCATGGGAGGAGAAGTGGGAAAGTGCGGGGGACGGGACAGTGCAGTACATGGGATAAATAAATAACAATAAGTAAAAGTACGGCCAGCAGGTGGCAAGTGCAAGGTTAAGTGCAGACATCAGGTGTCAAGTGCTGGAAGTGGGACTTGTAGGGATACAGAAACAGTCAAAAAGTGCGGGGGTTGCCAGGAAGGCAGTGCAGGTGTGCAACTGGCAGGGGAGGGGACCAGGGCCATAGATCAAAAGGGGGCCAGGTAACCAGTGCAGTGTCAGATTCAGCCAGGATGTCAGCAGGGAAGAGAGAGAGAAAAAGCAGAAGCAAAGAGAAAGGTTTTGAGGTGTCTCCGGAACCGGAGATGATTTTCCTCGAGTTTCAAGGAGGCAGGGAGGCTGTTCCAGAGGGAGGTCCCAGCCGAGGAAAGAGATCTACCACCAACTCGTTGCTTGGAGAAGCGACTGACCCTGAGGGAGTTGGAGGCGGATGAGCGAAGGGCTCGAGAAGGAAGATATTTTGGAAGAGAGTGTTGAAGGTAATGAGGTCCCAGCCCCAAAAGGCCTTGTGGACAATGCAGAGGGTTTTAAACTTAATCCTTGCAGCCACTGGGAGCCAGTGCAGGGATTTCAGTCCTGGAAAGATACGATCCCTGGGCTTGAGGCCAAGGACAAGTCTCTCAGTCCTGTTTTGGATAAATTGCAGAGGGTGGAGAGTTGATGCAGGTAGATTTAGAAAGAGGCGGATGCAGTAGTCCAGCTTAGAGAGAACCAGAGCTCTGGAGACAGTGAGCTTCTAGGGGAAGGAGAGGAAGAGAAGAATACCTCTGAGGAGGTGCAGCCGGTAGTGTGACTTCTTAGAGACGTCAGAGATGTGAGGAGAGAAGGAGAGTGTGGAGTCAAAGATGACCCTGAGGTTTTTAGCCTCGCAGGTAGGAACAGGAGGAGGGCCAAGAGAAGTCGGCCAGAGAGTGACAGGAAAGGAGCATAAACTGAGTGCATTGGTAACTGCTTGGGAATTGTGACATATATTTGGGCAATGAGTTAAGTGAACAGGCTTCCGCGAGGGGTTTCCCATAATATTTCAGTCTCGATCTTTACTGCTGCGTTTGAATCCAATCAAGAGCCCCCAGTTTCCGTTTTATTTGGCATGGGTTGCTAGCTAACATTTCCTCCAAGGAATCGAGGCCCTTCAAAATTGCAGTACAAATGTCCCTCACTTAGCACACCTTCAGCCTCTTCCAAGAGGACATTTTACAAGAGTGCCTCTTGCAAGAGTTCAAAGCCCATAGTTGTGGCTGATATTCTGCACTTACGGAACAGGGCCAATGACTTCCAAACCACCATTGCGTAAAGGGAGTTTATACCTAACTCCATTCTTATTGCTTGGATAGGGGTTCGTTCCCCTTGGGAGGTTAAGAACCCTTTTCCAAAACTGGCCCCCAGGATAGGCCATGTAGTTGCCGGGAGGGCAAAGAATGCTTCTGCGCCAATGGTGAGACGATTGGCACGACCTTCATTCGATAGAATGATAGTAGACTCCATGTAAATTTACAATATTTTTTCAAGATTATCAAGGCCTGTGCAGCTAGGGTCTTTATTTTGCTTCGTAAGATGATTGCTCTCGGGGCATCGATTGAGCTGTTGTTTAAGCACATCACTAAATAAGTAATCGAATTTACTTGGGAGAGTTTCTTGCCATTCATATAACAGGAGCTTTTCTTCCCTCCTCTAATGCCTCCTGGTTCCAAGATTAATATGCAAGATTTTTTAGCATTGATCTTAAATCCGTTGTCTTAGACATAAACTTGTAAAGCGTCCAATTGTCTTTGTAGACCGACCAGGGTCTGGTCAATGAGGACAAGGTCTATTTCTGTAATTTCAGGGGGAAACTTCTTGCCCTCTTCAATGCGTTATGGATGTCCGATATGAACAAATTAAAAAGCGCTGGGGCTAAGGAGCATCCTTGCTTCAGACTCTTCATGGTCGTAATGGGATCTGAAAGCAGGCCCTTTCCATCCAATCCTACTCTTAAGAAGGTCTCAGAGTAGAGGTCTTTTATGGCTCCAGCCAGATCTTCCGAGCAATACAACTCTTCGACCACAATTTAGTCCGATCAATGGGCCAGGACTACAAAGGCCAGGTAGAATTTAGAGCCTTTCTTCTCCTTTATGTGACTTTTTAAAATGTTACTAAAAAAGACGCTGACGGCTATGCCCACTCACTTAATGAAGCCAGATTGCCTGATGTCCTAATGCCCAGTGGTCAGGCTCCATTTTGAGAGGCCCTGCAATGTTAATGCGGCGAAGATCTTCCCAGCAACGTCCAACAAGGCAATGGGCCTATATCTGGCGGGGATCGTCCGGTCCCCCTTTTTAAAGATGGGAACAATGATTGATGTTTTCCACGACAAAGGAACTCGCCTTACCTTTTTAATTTGATCGAATAGCAACCACAAAAAGGAGGCCCACTGCTCCTGAGCCCTTTTTAACATGGCATTTGATGTCCCATCCGGGCTCGGGGCCCTAGAGTTGCTGGCTTTATTGATAAGGGAAAGAATGTCATCTCTCGTGGTCGCAAAGGACCAAGCTCCGACCCTCGGAGTGCGTGTAGCCCACGTAGCAGGCACCACTGTCTGAAATGACAAACTGAAGTGTTCCTCCCAGACACTAGCTGAAACTGCATTGGACATTAATGCCTACTGAGGGGCATTTAAGCCATTGATCCACTCCCAAATCTCACTCTTATTTTTTGACTCAATGCTCCTTAACATATTTTCTGCGTCTCGCTATAGCAATTCATATTTGCGAGAGCAAACCCAGTTTCGATAGTTTTGCTTCAATTTCTTACAGATTGTTCTCGCTTCGTTAGTTTCAACCTTTTTTAGATCCCTCAATTTGGAGTTTAGTATCTGTTTCCTACTAGCCACCGCTTGGTTGAAGCTATGCAGTGGAGCAAATGATCGTCTAGGGTCTTGTTTTCTGAATTCAACAAGTCCATCATCAATTGCGGATAATCTAGGATTTCCAGTTAACATATGAATGTTCCTTAGTGACAACTCCTCAAGCCACCTGAGGCCTCTTGTTTCGGTTTCAGTTGCTGCCGAGCTGAAATCTTCAATAAGGCATTTACTTTTGTCGAAGCAATCAATATTTAGATCCCTGCAGATTATGAGGGGAGGATCCCACCATAATTCTAATGCTCCATCAATAAGGTCCATTATTGATTCCGAAAATTGAACGCACTCTAGGGCAGAAATGTCCCAATAAAGATTAAATATAATCAAGGTGTTCGAATGGATAGACTCTGACCTCTTGGCCCCGATCGTAAGGACCTGGGTATATGGGTTGGTGCTCCCCGAGGTCAGGACCTCCAGGTCTGGTTCATGTATCAATGCTATTAATAAACCAGCCATCGGCCTCCCCTTTTGTCCTTTCACAGCGGGGTTAAAGTGAATTGTGAAACCTGCTAGGATAGGAGCACTCCTTATCCATGTCTCCTGAAGGCAGATTATGCCATAGGCATGAAAGTCCAAATCATCAGGCCCAAATAGGTGTTTAAACCATATTGTGTTCCAACTTCCAATGACCAGGTTCTTAAATTCTGTTCTCTTGGGCTGTTATGCTCTGTTGGTTTTACTTGCCAATGCCCCAACCAACCAACGCCAGTTTTCTTCATCAGGAGTATCTCTCCTTTTATTACCCTGTGGGTAGGTACTATAGCTGACTTGGTTGTTCTCCAACGTAACCGTGACTGATAAGTCACTGGGCTTCATACGAGCCCCTGTTTGGTTATCGTTATGAGACAATGTCACTGGCCGTTCCACGTTATCTTTGTCTGTCTTGAACCTTCATTACACACTGTAAGAGCAGCAGTACTCTGCGGAAGACCTTTTGGCCTGTCTTCCTCCATAGAGGTTAGTTTCCTTAGGTCGAAACCTCTCCTTAACAAGCCTGGTGCCTCATCTAGAAGTAGATTTTTAACAAACTTAGAGCGCAGGTGAATAATCATCATGTCCAAACGATCTTCTTCAGGAAAGTCAATAGTTTTCAGGTTGTTTGTTGTGACCAGGCTTAAGTTAGGAAGATGGTACAGCAGCCTCAAGACGTTAGGGCTGTTCATTATCAGCCCGTCATTTATGTGGAGTATCTGTTCCAGCAGCAAGCAGATTTCCTCTCGGGATCTAGCATGAGACTTATCACTTTTCACTGGGTGTTGATCAGCCAAATGGTTTCTTTTGTCTAGTGGTGCTACTCAGGGTTGTTCGCCACTTTGTAGAAGCGCCAATCGCCTTTGCTCCATAGTTTTGAAATTTGCTACCGCATTATATAAAGGGGTTCGGGCTGCCGCACTTGGCCGTCCTCATTGAGAGACACATATCGACTAGTAACTATTCTGGCGAGTGGAGGCCCCACCAGAACCGTGCATGGACGAGACAAGATGTTTTGTTATGGGTTAGCATTATAGTCCGTTTTCTCATGCTCGGATGCAACTTGTAGGGTACCCATTTCCGGCGCTCTGGCTGCTGTCATCATTGGCTCATGAAAGGGTGTATTATGAAGCAGTTGGCATCTGTCTGTGGAAGTTGCTTTCTCTGATCTTCCCGGATAGGACAGTTTAGTCCAGATGTACTTGTACGATCACCCAGAGCTTTTGTTATTGGGGTTCTCAAGTAACAGTTATCCATCAGGGACGGGGGGTTCAATTTTCTCGATGGAAATGGCCAGAGGGTTGCCCAGGAGAGCACCCGGGGCCGCTAAGGCTGTGGTGGGCAGACTTGTTCTCTGCACTTCAAGACCTACTTCAGGTGATCGAATGCAGGCACTAAAGATTCTCTGTGTCTGATCAGGTTCCCCTAGAGTAGAGTTGCCAAAGTTAACCACTGGGTCTTTCTTTTCCGACAGTGAATAGGTGGATAAGTTCATTAGGTGTTCGGCAATATCTGAACTTTGTAGCAATATGCATCTGACTGGAGAGGTCTGATACCCCCGGCTGCCAGGCTTGGTTGTACCAGCCTCGAGAAGGGACCCTTTTGAGAAACAGATGGTCCAATCTTTACAGGTAAGGTAAAATTATTAATGAACGGGATTCCAAGATGGCCGCCTGCTGAAGTGGACGCACGTCCCCTGCGCTCCGCACCGGCGGATAAAACAAAAGCTTACAAAGGTGTATATTAACTGCAGCAACTATAAGTAACGGCGTCCGAGAACGCGTGAGACAGCGGGTGCAATCCGAAAATACATTGTGACCCGCAACGGAGCTGGATTGCTTGTAATCGCGGAGAGCGGCCGCCCCTCCTCCTTCCCGGCAGATCTCTGGCGGGCTCCGTCTGCTGCTGCGCAATCACACGGAGCTTCCCGCCCCCCACAGCAGAGACTAAGGTGCCGGACTGCGGGCCCCTCCACGCCCGATGCAACGCTGAAAAGTGCATCCTACGCCGGGCGCAACTCTGGTGAAGCCCGAGGAGTCGCGCGGCTTAAACAACAGCTGGCAACAAGTAAAGCGGTCCCAGCGGGGACCGAGTCTACGGAGCAGCTATTAGCAGCGTAAACGGGGACAGTGCCCATACACCGTCCCCCCCTAATACCCCTCGTTGCAGCCTGAAATTACCGAATCCCGCGACACCGATACGCGGGTCTCCTTCCGGCCTCGGATTGCGGTGGTTGGGGGCTTTAATGCCGGGGCTGGAGGAATACACGCACTTGACCTGAAGCTGGTCCCCCCTCGAGCCGCGATTGGCGGCAAAGGCCCTGCAGGATCTCAGAGTGTCTTGGAAAGAACACCGTAGCCGTGGAGCTGACTGTCACACAACACGCGAGCACAGGAGTCGAGGCTCGCTGTCACCGGAGGCCTGCAAACTGAATCCAACTCGACTGCCAAGGTGAGAGGTGCTTCCCCTGCCCCCTCCTCACCCACTTCACAGAGGTCTCCACCGGCTAGGCTGCAAACCCAGAGTAGTCTGCTTGTGCATATTTACCCCCATGAAGAGGAGAAACAGACAGCGCGGACACTAAACATAATAGAGCGGGGGGGGAGAGTTTAATCAACCCAACAAGCGTCACAGCCTGCTTGGCTGAGACACTAAGCCAGCCCCACTCACTCCTGTGAACTCCTTCGCTTCGGGGGATAACAATTGGTCCCAATCTATGCGCCCAACCGAAGTCTACACGAGCCAAGTGTCTGACGAAACAGATGCATTGAGACTACCCCCAGCGCACCCCCCCCATCCGACTCAGATAATAGGGGTCCGACATGAACACATGAACACAGAACTGGGACCACATTGACCCTACCTTCCACTGGCCTGGCACCTCAAAAATTTAAGTCATCGGGTTCCCTCCCAACAGGGCACACCCAGAATATAAAAGCGACTCACCCGGGACAGGTCCCCAATTCAGATGCCGGGCACCCGAACTAAAAGCGCCCCGCCTAGGTCGAAAGGTTCGCCAAGGAGACAAGAACACCAACTAGCCAAGTACTGGGGACAGACGAAGCAGCAAGATCAGTCTCCCCAGCAAGCACAACCGGAATCATCTGAGCTACCCCTGGAAACGCCTCATAGAACCATGGATGCAGACAAAGAAGAACTGTTGTCTTGTCTGAAAGGTATGGAAGCCAGTATAACCACAGCATTTCAGGCTCAAATAGGTCAACTGAGGGAAGACATAAAAACTTCTCTGCTGGAAATCCGGAACGAGGTAAATTAACTTGGTGACCGAGTTGACACAGTTGAAAGCGGCCTCTCCGCCTTATCTGAAGAGTCCAAACAGTCCAGCCCCCTGCTGGACCAAATAGCACTGCTACGAACAACCTGGAACTACAGGTGGAAGACCTTGAAAATAGGTCAAGACGTTCCAACATACGGGTTAAAGGGCTACCCGAAACATCCCTGATAGCGAACTCCGCGAGACACTCCAACTGGCCTTCAGTAACATATTACGAGATCCACCACCAGAATCCATCGGATTTAATAGAATACATCGGGTTGGACTCTGAAGGAGTGACCCTAGGGCCCGCCCACAGGATGTGCTAGTGGCTCTCACCTCATTCACAATGAAAGAATGCATCCTGAAAGCTGCCAGGTCCAGCACTGGCCTGATAGTTAATGGCCATGAGATTAAACTGTTCCAGGACCTCGCCCTTTCTACGCTTCACAAGCGCAGACTCATGCGCCCGGTGACAAAAACCTTACAGGGAAAACAAATCCCCTATTGATGGGCGTATCCTTTTGGCCTAATGTTCAATTGGGAGGGCAAACAGAGGCAAATAACTACATGTGAGGAGGGTCAGGCGTTATTAAATCTGGAGGAAGCCCTGAACTCTCTGGATAGAGACAAGATACGACAGCTACAAGATCCCGGTCCCAAACCGTGGGAATGGTCCATGGCGCGCAGAGGCAGACCGAGAAATGAATCAAAATTAGAACGCCCATGAATGTGCCAGGACCTCCAGAAACGCTAATGGTGCCATACGATAACTGAGTACACATTCCGACTGAGATCTGTCTGCTGATCTATATGCTGCAACATATACAAGCTCCTATAAGCAGTCGGTGCGGAGGCAGGCAATGCCGATCTATGGAATCCAACGCGAGACATTACAACTTTGAGTCTCGCGCCCCTTGTGAATTGCTGCCCGACCTGACACCCCAAATAGTTAGTGGGGAGGATTCTATGGAATCCCGGTTGCTGAAGACACAAGGAGGGGAGGGGGGAGGAGGGGAGGGAAGGAGGAGGGGAGGGAAGGGGGGGTGCGGGGGGAACAAGGAGGGGGTGGGGAAAGCTCTCAGAGATTAACATAAGGAGACGCAGCAAGAGGTACCGGAAAGGTCCTAATTGGGGAAAGAAAGGGGATAACAGTACAACTTTTTACAATGCTAAGGGTAAATATTCTCCTCTTAAATATACATGGCTGAATCAAATATAGTCTCCCTGAATGTGCAGGGTTTGAACTCTCCAGTTAAACGCCGGGTTATCCTCGATAGGCTGGTAAAAATGCAGACAGAGATAGGGATACTGCAAGAGACGCACCTCCTCTCGAAAGATGAAAAGCACATGGCTCATCGAGCATTTCCGCAACAATATTTTGCCTCCAGTGGGGAGAAAAAGAGGTGGGTGGCCATACTATTGGGGAGGGCTCTAGCTTTTCAAAAAACCCAACTTTGTAGAGATAAAGAGGGGCATTATCTGGGTTTGAAAGGGTTGATTAAAGGTAGAATGTACACAATCCTGGCCTTATATGCCCCCAATGAACGCCAAGATGCGTTTAATACAAACTTACTGGGTAAATTGGGCAGCTGGTGCTAGGGCCAATTTATAGTTGGAGGAGACTTCAACTGTGTCATGGACCCAGCCCTGGACAAAACACTCCCCTCCCCACAAACGCAGATCAAAGAAATAGACTGGCACTGGGTCGGTTTTTTAGGGAAATGGGAGTCATTGAGACCTTGCGATTTTTTCAAGGGGACAACAGGGAATATACCCAATACTCGGCGGTTCACCTGGGCTATTCAAGAATAGATATGATCCTTGTCTCTACTACGTTAATCTCACAAATAACTGGGGTGGAAATTGGGGTGGAATATCACTCAGACCATGCGCCAGTGATAGTGGGTGTAGCCTGGAGGGGGGGTGATCACAAAAGTAAACCTCCCTGGAAACTGAATAAAGTCCTATTGAGAGACATAGCACTCAGAGCACATATTGATACCTCTATAAATAACTACTTTAAAGAAAATGACAATGGGGAAACAAGCTGGGGGACAATATGGGATGCAGGGAAGGCGGTGATCAGGGGTGAACTCATGTCCCAAGCAGCAGCATACTACCGAGAAAAAGCAATAGTGACTCATCGGTTAGAAACAGAGGTGAAAAATGCGGAAATACAACATAAACCTTGTCGCTCAAGGAAATCCCTGCGTACACTCCGGAAGATCAGAACACAGCTCGAGCATCACACTGCGGACCAGATGGCCATGTCACTACTCCGCACGAAACAGTCCTACTACATTCATGGGGGCAAAGCAAACCGATTTCTAGCGGCGAAACTGAGGAAGCGTAAAGCCCGCAACTACATAGTACAATTGGACGATGAACATGGGAAACCGCACACAGCAGAGCCAGACAAAATTAAAATAATGAAACATTTCCATGAGACATTCCTGAGCACCAAAAAACTAGACCCCACACAGCAGTTTGCCTATATAAACTCTCTACCTCTTCCCCAAATAACAGAACAAGACAGAACTAGTCTTGGCAGTCCGATCTCAGCGCAAGAGGTCAGTGACGCCACCTCGGCCTTGCCAGCCAATAAAACTCCGGGCCCCGATGGTTTCAGCAACGCTTACTATAAAACCTTTCGTATCCAATTACTTGGCCCACTGACAAAGCTTTATAACACCATCAGAGAAGAAGGGAGAGCGACGCCAGACATGGAAAAGTCCACAACTATTCTGTCCTTGAAGCCTGGGAGGGATCCGCGCAACTGCGCAAGCTACCGCCCTATTACGCTATTGAACACTGATGCAAAGATGTACGCGAAGATATTAGCTACCCAACTGATGAAAGTACTCCCTGATATAATACATGATGATCAAGCGGGATTCATCACAGACCGTCACACACAGGACAATATCAGAAGGTCAATAGACGTTATAGACGCTGGGCGAAGGACGCAACAAGAGTTCGCAATAGCTGCCAAGATGGTTCTAGCCAACTATCACACCCCATCGACAACCCTCATGATCAACGGCCAGAAAACGGAACCGATAGAAGTCAGAAGAGGCACGAGACAGGGATGTCCCCTGTCCCCGCTGATATTCGCAATGGCAATGGAACCGTGTGCCATACGGTTCAGACTAGAAACCAACATCAAGGGCGTGACCCTAGGCTCCGAAGCCCATAAACTCTCATTATATGCGGATGACATTATCCTCTACATGGGTGACCCAGGTAACACAATGCCCTGGGCAATGGCTAAATTAGAAGAATTCAGGCAAGTCTCGGGATGCTCCGTAAATTTTCCCAAATCGAAAGCAATGAACATCACGGCGCAGAGGGAAACGATAACAAGGCTAGAGCAATCATACCCATTGACATGGGCGAAAGACTCCCTCGACTACCTGGGTATACGACTAACCACGGAACCAAGTAAGCTTTTCCAGGCGAACATCTCTCCCTTATGGAAGCAATTACAAGAAGACATGCTCAAATGGGAATCCCAAGAACTATTGTGGTTTGCCCGCATCACAGCAGTAAAAATGACCATAGTCCCACGCCTGCTTTATGCAGTAAGCTCAATCCCTGTGTCCATCCCATCAACCAAAATCAAAGAGCTGCAGAAAGCAATAGTTAAATTCATATGGCAAGGCAAGCGGCCAAGGATCCAGAAGGGTATCCTAATGCGACCTCCGCTCTTGGGAGGCCTCGAATACCAGACGTGGGCAGATATATATTGGCAGCACATTTAGCCCCTATGCAGCGATGGGCCAAGGTCGAACATCATAAAGGATGGTGTAGAATAGAACAATCAGTCACGACGATCCCTCTGATCTCACTCCTAGGTCTGAAAGCTAAACACAGAGAAGGTGGTGGTGCCCTCCTGGAATCTACAAAGGGGTCCTTGCAGAGCTGGGACATAGCTAGGAAACAGAAACGTATCCCAACGGGTCTGGGTCCATATTCACCTATACTACATAACCCGGACTTTACTCCGGGCCTTCGAGGCAAACTTTGGGAGGGTTGGAATGAAGCGGGGACCCTGACTTTGGCTGAGATGTATAGGGATGGCTCCCCACTGCAATTCACGGACTGCCAGCAGAAGTTTGGTATAGGAGAAAGGGAGCGATACAGGTATATGCAAATCAGACATTGGATAACTCAACCCATGGTGAAAAGAGCGGGCACACGATCACCGTCCGGCCTGGAACTAACCTTACAGGAGGGCCAGCCCAAAAAAGGGGTCTCCAGAGACTATAAACTCCTTTCAAACTCCCAAACGTCAGATCGCCTCCTATATCAAGTGAACTGGGAAAGAGACTTGCAAGAATCCATAACGGAAGAAGAGTGGTGCAAAATATGGTCTCGAGCTCATGGTGCCTCCAAATGCACCTCAATTAAAGAATCCGCCTATAAAATGTGCCTTAGGTGGTATGTGCCCCCGCACCATTTACATAAGATCACCAAGACCTACTCGCCGTTCTGCTGGAGAAACTGTGGAGAGAGATGGGACCTAATCCACATGTGGTGGACATGCCCCAAGGCAACGGTCTATTGGAAGGAGATTCTGGGCCACATTAAAGACATCACAGGTGTGGACCTTCCGATGTCCCCGAAAACTATCCTATGAGGTGTCCCGATTGAGGGCAAATATGCAATGTCCGGGGCGACCGCCTCTCTCATTACTCATCTGCTAACGGCTGCAAGGATGACCCTAGCGCAAAACTGTGAGGAGGGTCCCATAGTGGCATGGTGGTGGGTCAAGATCTGGGGAGTGATGGCCATGGAGAAAATCTGTGCACTTACGGCTGGAAAATATTAAAAATTTCTGGCGACCTGGTCCCCGTTCCATGAGTGTGTGAGCGATAGAGAGGTCTCTTTTTTAAACCCCGACTTCTCAGGAGTATACATGTCATATGAGGGATAACAGCACAGAGGAATGAACTCGGGATTCACCCTAAACGGAACCCTTTCATTTGTTGATCTCTGTAATGTATTATGATATTTTTATGAAGTGTTAGTTAAAGCAGGGTGGGGGGAGGGAAGGGGAAGACAGAAGGGGAAAGAAGTGGGGGAATTTCCAAATGGTAAATGACGAACTTTCAGAGGTTGAGACGTTTTGCCTATTTTTGGTTAACATCAGAAAGAGAGGGAGGTTGATTTACAATGTTAATTTACTGTATCTGAACTGCTTTGATATTCTTGTATTCCCCTGATCCAAAAATAAAGTGTTTAAAAAAAAATATATATATTAATGAACATTTTGCTCGCATTTGATCTTGGTTTTAGTGGCAGTTTTAGATTCTTTGTTTTCTTCCTTGTTTGGTCTTTCTCTTGTGTTTTTTCCCCTGCCACACCCTTCTTTCTGAAATTCTCATAACGGTTGACTGGTAATGTATCAGATGATCAAGGCATAAAATAAGCAGTGTCGCATAGCAATTTGCTATGCCATTCTGTAGTTTTGCTAATCAAATGAACACTTGTGTAGCAAAGTTAGCTATTTAAGTTGCCCTCTTCAATAAAAGCACAGCTCACCCTGCATTCCTCTCTTGCCGTCAGTGCTCTCTTCACCCTCTTTTCTCTTTTCACTTCAAGTGCTAATGGAGGGAAACTAAAGTAGTAAACCTATCCTCCATCCACTCTGAAGTGCCAAATGCATGTGTCGGAATGCAAGAATATTTTTTTCAAATTATTGCAAAGCTGAAGTAATTGGGATGATTTTTTTATTAAGCTTTTTATATCCTGTCTAGCAAAGACAAGTATCTGGCAACTTTATATTTTTTTAAAAGACAGTCATTCAATTCCATTCCTAAAATGTAACTTGTTAAGTAATCCATAATTACAGTATTAAGACTGTAAAACCTTGGAACGATCCATGCTTTACAGCAAAGTTTAGGTCAGTCTATCTGAATTTCATAGTGTCAACTATATTTCATTTTGTTGGGGAAGATGCATCAGGTTGATTAGTGAACGTTTGAAAATGTACATTATCACATGCTTTTGATGGCAAACCTAGTTCTGTAACCTGCAGGTTGCATACATCTTGCAACTGGTGCTCAACCCATACTCTTGACATTCTATATTATCACCCTGTTGCTTTAATCCAGAGACCCTGAAAGTGCGACAACCACTAACTACAATATTCCACCTAGTTTAGCCAGTTCTCTGACTGCCACGCAATCCACTCTGCTTAGTCTTTTTCTTTCCTCTTACATAATAAATACACAAAGCGAACAAAATGCTTGCGCAAAGTAGTGATAAATAGATCCATCCAGTCTGTAGATCTACTGCAATACCAAACACTGTAGTTAGCCTCTAGAGCTCGCTTTGCTTTATGATTGTAATATATATTACCACCTACAGGAGACAGCTGGGCAAACTGTTTTCAGAGCCTTTTTTTAATCAAATCTATTTATTTGTGTCCATTCATGCATCTTTGGCTCGCAAAGTAGTTTCGCCCACTCAGTCGAGTAGATTTTACGAAGGGCGAGTAGCATTTACAAGAGATGTTTGAAACTTGTATTTAACATATACTTTGCAGCAAATGTCAAATACAAGTTTCACTGTGCATGGCTGGGTGGCAGCAGTGTGCCAAACATAAAGTGGGTTTGTAGTGACATGCACCATTTTACAGAAATCACATTATACATTTGTGGTCCTCCGTTGCTATTGGTCGAGTGCATTTCTCTTAGGTTGAATAGGTAAACTAAGTTACCCGACCTGCAGGTCTAGCTGAAGATTAAAGAATTTGCAAGGCCTGACTCCTCACTAATGTCTTATTTCAAGCTGTAAGCAAAACTGCTGAATTGTTGCTCATTTCATGTCTTGGGTACAAATAACATCCAGTGACATTAACAATATTAGTACAAAATTGCTAATCAAATGGGTGTGTTTGCTAATCAAAAACATTTTAATTAGCAAACTCTGCTAATTCATTTTTGAAAACGAATGTATGCCTTGAATCACCTGAACATGGCTATGATGCTTCAGATTTCCTAGAAAATAAGTCGTACTCCTTTGTTTGTTTAAAGGCTGCTTTGGGAGCAGTTCCGGTGACAGTTGGGGTAGATTCACCCATGGTCGATATAATCCTAGCCTCCACCAGTTCTTCCATAGTAGATATGTTCCTAGCTTCCACCAGTTCACCGGGAACCTCTAAATCCACCTTGATAACAATGCTATTTGATAGACAGTCCAGCCCCACCTCGCTGGCAACATGGCATTTCGAGGTTTCAGAAGACTCTTGGTTTAGAGTCGACACTGGCTGGGCCACCGGACAATCACTAAGTTCTCCTTGGGCTGAGTTCTTGTTAGTTGAATCCGATGTGGAGGATTTAGATTTGCGTTGGTTAGATTTTAAGGAAGTTGGATGTTCCAAGTTGATGCTCACAGTTGGTTCCTGCTGAGGAACCATAGATAATGAGGATCTTTCCAATCTCCTTTTATCCTTTGCTAGGATAATTTGATCCAAGATACTATGTCCATATTCTTGTCCAATTTGTCTTGAATAGCTGTTATAAAGCCTTCAACAAAAATAACTTTAGAGTGTAACATTGCGAGAACCGTTGTGTTACCTTAAGTTGTTCACTCACGCTCTCATAAAGTTTCATGAAAGGGGCCAAGGTGATGGGTAAGGCGGCTATCATGTTACCATCCAGACCCCAAGCTGATTTACAATTAGATCTTGAGCAGGTACAGTCTAGACTGATTTGGAGACGGGGGCATGGACTCATTGGAGCGGGGAAATGCCTCCTCAATACAGGGGGCACTAACCTCGTCCCCGTAATTTGAATTTAGTTGAGGCCGCTTGCTGAAGGTCCTGTCACAAGTATTCTGTAGTGAGACAGGTGCGGAATTTAGGGCTTTTGCCGCACTTCTTTCTGTCAGTTGAAAAGAATTGCTTCCTTCCTGGTGTAAGGTACGTTTCTGATGCTCCTCTACAGGGCGGGGCCCCGATTGTTGGAAACTTCAGTCTGGGTTGGTTGATCCGCTGAGTGCACTAAAGCACCATCATTGGAAAGGCATAGTAAAGTGTTACATTGAGGAGCCTCAAGGGTTAGATTGGCAGCCGCCACGTTTGCGATGCTTTCCAATAGCACGCAATCCGATACCTCACTCAAGTCTTTTATGTGGTAGTTGGAGTAGGAGTGCGTTTTGGGTTGTTTACCCGGGGTAGATCTCCTGTAGAAGAAACGCTGGTTAGCTAACAAATTATTAGAGGTCAGCCCATGGGGCTACCAAATGGATTTAGTTACAGTGCAGTTCCCTCTGGTTAAATTGTCTTCAATCTTAGAGCCAAAGTTGGTGGATGGATTCTTTTTAGTTGTCAGGTGCCTGATTGTACCCCAAGAAAGGTTGTTCGAATTTGAGGTAAGTTTGTTTTTGTCAGGCGAAGTGGAGGACTGCTGTGCCTTCCTGGTGTTTAAAGAACCAAATGTGAATGTTTTCCTGGAACTTACTGGAGGGCTTGACATATTTGCCAAACAGGGGTTACATTCCTTATCACTGTCTCTGTTGGGCGCCTGCACTAATTTCCGGTACTGGCCCCCCTTCCCCTCCAGTGAGGGCAGCGCAGGTGCCGAGGTGCAAGCCGACCTGTGTGCCACAGTGATGTTAAAGGCTTCCTCAATTGTGATTGCTTTCCCACACTCCACTTATCAGCAGCACAGGATTGAGGCAGATGTAATTCAGCCATTGAAGGGTCACTCGATTAAGAGGCCAAATCGAGTGACATCCCTGGTAGGGGGAGGATTGGAGGATCGTGAGTTAGAACGGTATCAGAAGGAGATGGCATGGATCTTGGCCTCGGCTGCAGCGCTGTAGACCTCACTGGAGGGGTTGTGATCAGCGGTGGCGACGGTGGAGGGTCGTTGGAAAGGAACTTTTTCCTCACCCTCAGTGGCCCTGTCCTTTATAGAGAGGGATGACTCTGGTGTAATGTAATTGTGGTGTACTGTGCAAGAGGTGATCTCAACTTCAATATTAAACGGGCAGGGGGTAGTTGAGGGAATGGTAGAGGCTTCCCCCCCCCCTTGTTACACATGGGTCTGGCAATTAGTTGTCTACGAGTGCGGTTGGGCTCACCTTCACTGGGCATGGAAGAAACAAAGTCAGGGTCGTCCATTGCGTTGCTGCCACCACTGCCAGCACTCACCTTGCAGTCTTTGCTTTCACACAGGAGCGGTTCCAGATAAATCCTGGGCAGTTGGAGGGCTGCTGACAGTTCTCCAGGAGCGAGGGACAGGGAGGAGGTGTTGTCAGGCAGAGGAGACGACCACAGGGGCTGCATTGATTTCCTTATGGCCCCAGGCCCCAGCCTGCCACAGGCTGCCTCAACTCTGCAAAAACTCTGTGAACGCTCCCTGTTGCAAGATGGTTTTAGTAACAGGCACCTCCTTCAAAGTCAATAGAAACAGAAAATAGACTGGCCAGGGACTGCCAGACTGCTTCAAATCTGCAAAAACTCTGCGAACGCTCTGCGTTGCGGGATGGTTTTAATAACAGGCACATCCTTCAAAGTCAATAGAAACATTAAGGAGCCGATTCATGGAATTAATGTGCGCGGAAATTTTCAGCGCAAGCGTGCGAAAGCGTGCGAATCGCAGTGCCAGTGCGAAAATCGCAGCGAAACCCGCGCACAGCGATTCATGGAAGTCCGTGCGCGAGGAAATTCCAGGATGTGCGCCAAAATTCTGCGTGGCGCTCGCTGGCACACACGTCTCCAAACAGCGTGCGCTAAGCGCACAGCGAAATCGCACATAGCGCGGCGCACACAACAAAAGTAGGAGGAACAGGGGGTGTGACAGGCGGAATGGGGAACAACTCGTGAAAATGTGGGCGTCACGGGGGAAGTACAGGAGGCAAGTGCGCGGAATGCCCACACGCTCGCCTACAACACATATTCATGAAATCGAATAGGGCAAACCAGCGCACGGGCAAAGACGCGCACAGGCCTAAACACGTCCGCCACACGAAGGCAGGCAGTAGCGTCCCTGCGCATGAAAAAAATGTGCGCTAACAAAAATCACGTACATACAGCTATGATGAATGTCCCATACTGTGTCCCTCTAGGACAAATGACGTGCAAAGGGGTAGCGTGTATTTCGGGGGTGCACGGGACGTTTCACACGCGATAGGCCATGGGCGAGTGGGGTATGTGTATAACTGGGGTTCGCGTGGAGTTTCATACGTGATTGGATCCGGGTACGTGTATGTCTGGGGTGCGTGGGAAGTTTCACACGAAAGGGCCTGTGCGAGTGGGGTACGTGTATTTCTGGGGTGCGCGGGAAGTTTCACACGCGAAAGGGCCTGTGCGAGTGGGGTACGTGTATTTATGGGGTACGCGTGGAGTTACACACGCAATAGGCCCTGTGCGAGTGGGGTACGTGTATTCCTGGGGTTCGGGGAAGTCTCACACGCGATTTCAGCAGGGTACGTGTATTTCGGGGGTGCCGGGAGTCCTACACGTGAATTGGCAGTGTGGGTCCTCCCAGGTGTTCCCTCTACACCCTCCACGGCCCCTGCAGGCAGCCCACACCACAGGGGACTACCCTGCACCCCTGGTCATGTCCCGCAGGCAGCCCATCCACCATGGGCATGCCCCCCAGCCAAGCCACATGTCACCTTGCACTACTGATCACCAAGCATGACCCCCTGCACCCCCACCCCCCAGCAGTGCAGGGCACCTGCCAGCAGGCCCCCACACATGTCCCCCAGCACCCCACCCCCCAGCAGTCAGGGGCACCTGCCAGCAGGCCCCCACACATGTCCCCCAGCACCCCCACCCCCAGCAGTGCAGGGCACTTGCCAGCAGGCCCCCACACATGTCCCCCAGCACCCCCACCCCCCAGCAGTGCAGGGCATCTGCCAGCAGGCCCCCACTCATGTCCCCCAGCACCCTAACCCCCAGCAGTCAGGGGCACCTGCCAGCAGGCCCCCCACACATGTCCCCCAGCAGGCCCCCACACATGTCCCCCAGCACCCCCACCCCCCAGCAGTGCAGGGCACCTGCCAGCAGGCCCCCACACATGTCCCCCAGCACCCCCACCCCCCAGCAGTGCAGGGCACCTGCCAGCGGGCCCCCACTCATGTCCCACTCATGTCCCCCAGCACCCCCAGCAGTCAGGGGCACCTGCCAGCAGGCCACCGCACATGTCCCCCAGCACCCCCAACCCCCAGCAGTCAGGGGCACCTGCCAGCAGGCCCCCACACATGTCCCCCAGCACCCCCACCCCCAGCAGTGCAGGGCACCTGCCAGCAGGCCCCCACTCATGTCCCACTGATGCCCCCCAGCACCCCCACCCCTCAGCAGTCTTGGACACCTGCCTGCAGGCCCCCACTCATGTCCCACACATGTCCCCCTGCGCCCCCACCCCCCAGCAGTGCAGGAAACCTGCCAGCAGGCCCCCACACATGTCCCCCAGCACCCCCACCCCCCAGCAGTCAGGGGCACCTGCCAGCAGGCCCCCACACATGTACCACACATGTCCCCCGACAACCCCACCCCCCAGCAGTCAGGGGCACCTGCCAGCAGGCTCCCACACATGTCCCCCCCGACAGGTCATCACACTCCAGACCCATGCCCCTCATGGCCACCCAAATCCCACCCCAGTCCAAACACCCCACATTGAATTCCCAAAGTCATGATAGAAAATACATAACAAGCATGGCCGTGAATCAATGTCCCTCAGACCCACGCAATGGTGACACATGATTGTGAAAAGATCAACATTTTGACATGCACAAAACAAATGAGATAAGACCACATCAGTAAAGTATATAATAAATGTGTATTCAATAATTAACCAAATGAATAAAAAAAAATCCCACAATAATGGAAAAAAATGAAGAAAAAGCTGCATGTCCAAAATATTAAAAAAAAAATGTATGAAACCAGAATCCAAATAAATCCAAAAGCAAATGGGTCCAAAGAGTCTGTCCGTCCAACCAAATCCAAAGTGTAAAAATAAGACACATCCATTGATCCATGGTAAAAAAGAAACTTAAATGAAGTGAAATCCAGTGTAGAACTATATACAAAGTACAAATCCAGGGTCCATGAGCCCAACCATTGAAAGGAAACCTACAAAAACCCTACCTAATGAACAACTATATACAAAAAGGTGGGGCATTGTCCAAGCGCCCCAAATGAAATGAAAACCAAAAGGAAACCTAACACTAATTAACTATATACAATGGCAGCGGGCTAGTCCCACGGCTCACTTCCTGATTTCCCGGGCCATCTATAGCATGGCCTAACCGCTGCCACACGGAAGACACTTCCCGTCCTGGGTCCTCCTGCCCTCCAGCCGATGCCTGCCCCTCCGATGTCGAAGGCCCCGAGCCATCATGGCTCCCACCTTGTTGCTGCGGCTGCTGTGCCTGTGCCCGTGCCCTGGCTCCTGCTGCCTGCACATCCTCCTCCAGCTGGGATACCATCGCTCCACAGCCCAGCCCCAGGACCCAGTTGCCCACCCACGCCTGCCTCTGGGGTTGCCATGTCGGGCACACCACCATCTGAGACCACTGGCAACCCCCAGCCAGAGAGGCAGAGGGCCACCAGCTTCACTGCCACCGAAGTTGGTGTCCTGGTGGAGCAAGTCCTGGGGCAGTATGATGCCCTCTTCGGAGGTTTGCGCGCCGACAAGGAAGGACGGACCAGGATCTGGACAGACATTGTGACTGCCATCAACGCGGAGGGGGTGGCAGTCCGAAGATTCCAACATGTCAAGAAGCGCTGGGAGGACTTGAGGTCCAGGACCCTCAACAAGGCCCGGCGCCTCGTGGAGGGGGGCCGGGGCAGCATGAGTACCATCCAGATGAGGGTCCTGGAACGCGTTGGCCCAGCGCTCCGCGCCCAGATTCTTTGGAGGCAGACCCGTCCAGAGTTGAGCGGTAAGTGGCCAAGCATTGCTGTGTGAGACAGGGCATGTTGCAGGGTGCTGGTTGTCTGATACTTGCCTGTATGTGTGACATAGGCCATGTACGTATGTGTGTGTGCAGGGACATCATGGTCATGCATGTGAGACCAGTAATGTGTGAACCACATGGTTGGTGCATGTGTTACAATGCAACATGTGGAGCAGCATGGGGAATGCACACATTAATGCATGCCTGTCTCTGTTCTTGGGCATGGATGGGGTGTGAGAGATGGGTGCTGCTGTCATGGACATGTATGGTGTCCATGTCTGTGTGTCTGACTTGCGTGTCTGTGACTTGGAAATGCCATGGATGCATGACACATGTCTGTGACAATGTTCAGATTCACTGATGCAGCCTACTCATCCTTGTATCCACTGTGTCTGGGGTGTACGAGGCCAGATGGATGAAACTAGGGTGAAGTGTGTGCATGTGATAGGCATGACCCATGATGCATGTGAGTTTCAAACCAGCATTGTATGTTTTAAGAGTCCCTTGGACATGTATGCTAATGTTCATAGCATGCGCCATGCCTGTTACTGCATGTGTTTTGCCTGCACTGACCTATGTGTTGTGGAGGGACATGATGGAAGTGATGTTTGACAGTGCCACTCATCTGCCATTGCTTCCTGTCTAGGGGACCATTGTACAGTACCCTGATGCTTGTGTTCTATGTCTCCCTCTACACAGCGGCAAGTGATGAAGAGGGCGGAGACGGCGCTGTGGAGCAAAGCGGCGGGGATGCCCCCACCGGCCGGCGACGCAAGGCCCAGTCACCCTCCCAGAATTTACCATCGTCCGGGAGTGAGGGGACTGGTGCTGCATCTGCCACTACGGCTGCAGCGGAAGGGGTGGGTGAGCCCCCACAGGGGCTTGCAACGACAGAAGACGGTGTGGAGCCATCCAGGTTGGTGGTTTCCACAGAGGAGGAGGAGGCCGCTACTGAGCCGCACATGGGGCCTGGTGGGGGTGGTACCACTGGTGCAAGTGGTGCAGTCCAGGGCCAGGGGCAGGAGGCAGCACAGGTCACCGCGGAGGGGCCTGTGCATGTCGCTGTCCCTGTGACTGCACCACCATGCACCAGCAGGGATGCCCCATCCCATGCCCGTCCGCAGGTAGGGGGGATGTCCATGTCATCCGACACTCCTCTACCTGCGGACAAGGGGACCCCTGGCCGTATGGAGAAGGTCCTGATTGGTGTCGCGTTGCGCACGCGTGACATTCGTGATGACGTGTGTGCTTCTCGGGGGGAGCACGTACGTCATCACGAAGAGCAGCGTGCCAATGTGGCCCAGTTGGGAGTGTCCATGTTCGGGGGTTTTATACATGTGTCGGCCACTCTGGGGGCCCTCTCCTCCTCTGTGGAGACTATGCGCCAGTCGTTCTCCATGCCGTCTTCCGGCCCAGATGCCACCAGGGCCCCCTGTGGACCTGCCCTGACCAACGCAGCCAGCTCGGTGGGGATCCCATCCCTGCCACAGTCGGGAGTCGGAGGTCCAGCAGGGGTGGACACCACAGCAACTGGACCCCAGCCAATGGAGGATGTGCCGGCATCATCGGGCAGGGCACGTGCACGACAGCGTCGGTGGATTCCATCAGCCTGGATGTCGTCGTGCTGGCAGAGGCAGTTGCGTTGGAGGCAGCGGCAGGCTCAACGTGGGAGGCATCATGGCTCGGGGCAATCTACATCAGAGGGGCAGGCATCGGCCGGAGGGCAAGAGGACCCTGCAATGGGAGTGTCTTCCGTGTGGCAGCGGTTGGGCCAGCAGATAGGTGCGGAGCGGCGGCGGGCGGCGGCGGGCGGAGGAGGCACGGCTCACGATGGTCAGGGCGGAGAACTCCATGCGCAGGGCGCTGAGGCGGGCTGAGTGCCTCGAGGGAATTCGCAGGGAGTTGGAGGTGGACATGGCGTTATCCCTGCGAGACCTCTGGGCTAGAGAACAGGCCCGCCTCCAAGACATTGAACAGGAGTTCGATGATGCCCTGGCCCATGACATCAACAAGTGAGCCGTTGGACTTGCCCGCCGCCATTGTATATAGTTCATTAGTGTTAAGTTTCATTTCTTTTTTCTTTCATTTAGGGCGCATGGACTATGCCCCACATTTTTGTATATAGTTATTAATTAGGTAGGTTTCATTATAGGTTTCATTTATGTCGTTGGGCTCATGGACCCTGGATTTGCTATTTGTACATAGTTTTACAGTGGATTTTTCTCCTTCATCTTTATTTTTCTTCACCATGGAGCAATGGATATTATGCTTTTCTTTCCCTTTGGATTTGCTTTGTTGGACGCAGACTTTGGACACATTTTCATTTGGATTAATTTGGATTCTCATTTTTTTTATTTATCATTTTTTGGGACATGCTGCATTTTCATTATTATTGGCATTATTGTGTGTTTTTATTTCATTCACTTCATTTTGACTTGATTACATTTTTGTTTCTTACTTCAATGTGTGTTCTTCTCTCATTGGTTTCATGCATGTCACAATGTGGGTTTTCTCAGTCATGTGTTGCCATTGTGTGGGTCGGACAGACTTGTACTCATGCGCATACTGCTTATTTGTGATCTATCATGTAGTGGGGATTTCAATTTGGAGTGGATGTAAAGCTTGTTTGGGTGTTTGGACTGGGGTGCTGTGGGGTGGGATTTGTGTGGCCATAAGAGCCAGGGATCTGGATTGTGATGACGTGTTGGCTGGGGGACATGTGTCAAGGCCTGCTGGCAGGTGCCTGTCAATGATGGGGGCGTGGGGGTACTGGGGGACATGTGTGGGACATGTGTGGGGGCCTGCTGGCAGGTGCCCATGACTGCTGGGGGTTGGGGGTGCAGGGGGACATGTGTGGGACATGAGTGGGGGCCTGCTGGCAGGTGCCCCTGACGGCTGGGGGGTGGGGGGTGCTGGGGGACATGTGTGGGACATGAGTGGGGGCCTGCTGGCAGGTGCCCCTGACTGCTGGGGGTGGGGGTGCTGGGGGACATGCGTGGGGGCCTGCTGGCAGGTGCACTGCGCTGCTGGGGTGTGGGGGTGCAGGGGGACATGTGTGGGGGCCTGCTGGCAGGTGCCCCTGACTGCTGGGGGGTGGGGGTGCAGGGGGACATGTGTGGGACATGAGTGGGGGCCTGCTGGCAGGTGCCCCTGACTGCTGGGGGGTGGGGGTGCTGGGGGACATGTGTGGGGGCCTGCTGGCAGGTGCCCCTGACTGCTGGGGGGTGGAGGTGCAGGGGGACATGAGTGGGACATGTGTGGGGGCCTGCTGGCAGGTGCCCCTGACTGCTGGGGGTGCTGGGGGACATGTGTGGGGGCCTGCTGGCAGGTGCCCTGTACTGCTGGGGGGTGGGGGTGCAGGGGGACATGTGTGGGACATCTGTGGGGACCTGCTGGCAGGTGCCCCTGACTGCTGGGGGGTGGGGGTGCTGGGGGACATGTGTGGGACATGAGTGGGGGCCTGCTGGCAGGTGCCCCTGACTGCTGGGGGGTGGGGGTGCTGAGGGACATGTGTGGGGGCCTGCTGGCAGGTGCCCCTGACTGCTGGGGGGTGGGGGTGCTGGGGGACATGTGTGGGGGCCTGCTGGCAGGTGCCCCTGACTGCTGGGGAGTGGGGGTGCAGGGGGACATGAGTGGGACATGTGTGGGGGTCTGCTGGCAGGTGCCCCTGACTGCTGGGGGGTGGGGGTGCTTGGGGACATGTGTGGGGGCCTGCTGGCAGGTGCCCCTGACTGCTGGGGGGTGGGGATGCTGGGGGACATGTGTGGGGGCCTGCTGGCAGGTGCCCTGCACTGCTGGGGGTGGAGGTGCAGGGGGACATGTGTGGGACATCTGTGGGGGCCTGCTGGCAGGTGCCCCTGACTGCTGGGGGGTGGGGGTGCTGGGGGACGAGTGGGGGCCTGCTGGCAGGTGCCCCTGACTGCTGGGGGGTGGGGGTGCTGGGGGACATGTGTGGGGGCCTGCTGGCAGGTGCCCCTGACTGCTGGGGGGTGGGGGTGCAGGGGGACATGTGTGGGACATGAGTGGGGGCCTGCTGGCAGGTGCCCTGCACTGCTGGGGGTTGGGGGTGCTGGGAGACATGAGTTGGTGATCATATTGCAACGTGACATGTGGCTTGGGTGGGGGGCATGCCCATGGTGGATGGGCTGCCTGTGGGACATGACCAGGGGTGAAGGGTAGTCCCCTGTGGTGTGGGCTGCCTGCAGGGGCTGTGGAGGGGGTAGAGGGGACACCTGGGAGGACCCACACTGCTAATTCACGTGTAGGACTCCCCGCGCACCCCCGAAATACACGTACCCAGGCCAATCGCATGTGAAACTTCCCGCGCACCCCTGAAATGCACGTACCCAGCCCAATCGCGTGTGAAACTTCCCGCGCACCCCTGAAATACACGTACCCAGGCCAATCGCATGTGAAACTTCCCGCGCACCCCTGAAATACACGTACCCAGGCCAATTGCGTTTGAAACTTCCCGCGCACCCCTGAAATACACATACCCAGGCCAATCGCATGTGAAACTTCCCGGGCACCCCTGAAATACACGTACCCAGGCCAATTGCGTTTGAAACTTCCTGCGCACCCCTGAAATACACGTACCCAGGCCAATTGCGTGTGAAACTTCCCGCACACCCCTGAAATACACGTACCAAGCCCAATCACGTGTGAAACTTCCCGCGCACCGCTGAAATACACGTACCCAGCCCAATCGCGTGTGAAACTTCCCGCGCACCCCTGAAATACACGTACCCAGGCCAATCGCGTGTGAAACTTCCCGCGCACCCCTGAAATACACGTACCCAGCCCAATCGCGTGTGAAACTTCTTGCGCACCCCTAAAATACACTACCAAGCCCAATCGCGTGTGAAACTTCCCGCGCACCCCCGAAATACACATATCCCAGGCCAATCGCGTGTGAAACTTCCTGCGCACCCCTGAAATACACGTACCCAGGCCAATCGCGTGTGAAACTTCCCGCACACCCCTGAAATACACATACCCAGGCCAATCACGTGTGAAACTTCCCGCGCACCCCTGAAATACACGTACCCTGCTGAAATCGCGTGTGAAACTTCCCGCGAACCCCAGTAATACACGTACCCCACCCTCACAGGCCCTTTCGCGTGTGAAACTTCACGCGCACCCCAGTAATACACGTTCCCCGCTTGGCATTTGCTGTTTGGCAGCCCTGTAAACTGGTCCAGGGTTAGTGCAGCCCTTTGCGCTGAATTGGGAATTTTGATGGCTTTTCCTTGCGTGAGGGCGTTCTTGGGGGCGTAACTGGCGCTGCTGCAGGGTCGCTGTGCCACTCTATGCCATGGCTGGTTTTGGAGGCTACAATCCATGAATACGCTGTGCGCGGAAATTGATTTTAGCGCACGCGGCTGGCGAGACATTCGCACGCGCATACTGTGCGCCAGCCGCGTGCGCCACTTTTGTGCGAAATTCTATGAATTACCCTGCAAATAGACTGGCCAGGGACTGCCTCAACCCTGCAAAAACGCAGCTTCCCTCATTGTATCTGAACGTTTTCTGCCTTCCCTAATATAAAATATAAAAGTCCACTAATGGTTTAGCAAATATATTTATCAATTCTTTATTAAAACGTTGGTTTTAGACTATCAGGACCTGGACATTGACTGACTTAATTTTCGTACCGAACATTAAGATTTCTTCTAGCTTTAATTGTACCCTCCAGTAAGTCTTTTTGCTCCCATGTTTGAAGATGCTGCTTAATGAGTTGATCCTGGACATTCTTTAACAAGGGTACATTGTCATTATCCACCCAATCGAATGTAATTTGTTTCCATTTGTTTTTGTTATTTGTCTATTATGCTGATTTTAATACCCATACTTTGATGTATTACTGTTTTGTTTTGGAAATATCCGAAAATAAGTTTTTAAAAATCCTCTAACTCTTCTGTTAACTGAGGTAGAGGACAATTTTCTAAGTAGTCCCCTTATGCCTCATAAAGATCCTTATAAACTCACTAAAAGCTGCCATCATATGCACCTCATCTCCCTTTTCAACTCCCCTGTCCTCCAGTATTGTTTTTATAAAGGCTGTATCCTTGTGTGCCTTTAATCTATTTACAAGTAATTTCCCCGCTTGTTTTCCTTGTTCAGAAAATATTTGCTTAGCCTGGAGGCACATCCTTTCAGTTTTATAAACCCTTATAAAATGTAGTTGTCCTCTCTTCAGGTTTTATTTTGCTAGGGAATGTCCTGTGTTCCTTTTTGGCCATCTACACCTCTGACTGCAGGGTTTCCTCTGTATTTCTACTCTGTTTTTTTTCATGGCTGCAGGTAACAACAATAATTTCCCCCTAATTGAGGCCTTAAGTCTATCCAATCATTTTATGGTAGTATAAGTGATTCCTGAGCATTAAAATCAAAGTATTCCATAATGGTCTCTTCTGTTCTATTTCTGTCTTGCATGACAAGTTTTTAAGAAAATAAGTATCCATGATCCACCTTGCCGGTTTATCTTGTATCATTCCCAACGTAAATCTATTTTCAAATATACATTGATCAGGGTCATGCCGCCACCTTTACACTGTCGCGTCCCATGGAGACTTACCTGGCAGGGTGTACCCTCGCTGGTGTCTGTGGCCTCATGAGGCTGGTTTGCGAAGCAGTGCAGCTGTAGCTGGGCCAAGGGTCAACACGGAAGCTGAACGCAGCAGCTGCTTGTGCCATGGGTATCGCCATACCAACTGATGTGCATATGCGCAGGGGTGCACGGCAGCCCCTCACTCCTGCACATGTGCTGTCCGCTTGGAGTCTCGCTTGCCTGCTCTGGGGCACCGGCGCAGGGGCATTTAACCCCCACAGACACCGACTCGTCTGAGAACGTGAAGAGCATGGTATTAGTGTTTTTCTGGACTCCCTTAAAGGACCAGGATTTTCACATAATTTTCTGACCAGTGGTTATGTGTTGTGGGAAAGGTCTTGCTGCTGTAAGGTTTTGGCTTGGGGACTCCTGTTGGGGAATTGGGAGGGATGATGCATGTTCCTGTCCCCCTTCGCATGACAGGACCTAGTGCGGGTGGCCAGGGGATTCTCCCAATACCTTCCAGAGGCCCATCATCCACTAGCCTAGACAGGAAACCATGCTCCTTGATCACTTTACTAATGTCCCCAAGCTAGGCAGGGGACTTTGTTGCAAGCCTCAGAAATGTTTGTACTAACTGTGGGGGTTAATTCCGAGAGCCATACATCACAATAAACCAAAATTACTTTTGCCCATTAGTCAAAATTGCAAGTTGAAGGGATTCAGAATTTCTTCTTTTGTCAACCTTGCTTTTTCTGTTGACTACATTTTCATAAGCTTATCTTAGTTTGGGAATACGCAGATCAGACTGCATTTTTGTTTCCATAACTTTCAGTAAGTCCCCCTTGGCCCTCTTGAACTTTATCAAACCAGGATTTCCACCCCTTGATTCTCTTTTAATGATGAAACTAAACATGGTTACAGACTGGCCAAAAGGGGTATACCGGCCTATCATTAATGTCTCCCATAATGAGATCACAAAGTGGATCCAGCAAGACATCAAAGGGGAGAGGAGGATCAGAATTATAAAATTCAGGCAATATCTTACCTTATCAATGTCCACCCATTTAACCTTCCTCTTATTATAAGAAATATTCAAAACACCAAAGAGGGTGCATGGATGGCCCGACTTGTCAAGCAGTCAGCAAAACATGGAATGGCCAGGAGCAGGGCTTAAAAAATATAGGAGTACCCCAATAGCTACATTGGGCTTCTAATGTGGTAAAAAATGACTGCATCTCCCGTGAAGCTAAAATAAAATGACATCTGCCACCAGCCTACCCCACAAGACACAAGAATAGAATCAGCCTGAGACCCAAATGAGTGGTTAAAAAGCACGGCTACCCTGGTAGCCATATTGGCTATCAACCCAGTAAATCACAAAAAGGTTTGCTGTGGCAAGTGGAATTTGGTAGAAGTCCCTCTAGTCATTAAAATAAAATCAAGAAACTGTCATGATCTCTGCTTCCAAAAGGTCAGGGTTTTCCCAACTCCCTTGGAAGCAGATTCATAACCCAGGTTCCGAGTGCCAACCAGTCCCAATTGGGACCTTTTGGACCCAGTCCTGGCGCCAGTGGCACCAGGCTCATAAATATGCCCAGTCCCAGCGCTGGAAGTGCCGGGCTCATAATGCTTGGGTGGACTTACCTGCAGCAGACCATGCTGCTTACTTGCCTGCCAGTTGAGCCTCTGATCCTCTTCTGTTTGGAACTACTTTTCCTGTTGGGTGGGGCAGGAGCCACTCCCTAGGTTCAGAACACTGGAACTCTTCTGGAAAGCAGGAACTCTTTTCTTACCTAGGCGTGGCTGTGGAAGGAGACATCTAAGCACTACAGGAGGCTATTTAAACCACACCCGATGGATGAATCTTGCTTTGCGTTATTCTGCATCCTCTGCAGCAGAACGCTCATCGTGTCTTCTGCATCTGATCCTGGGCCTAAGGAAAAAGGCTTACCATCCTGAATCCAGTCTTCAGCAACACCTATAAAGACAAGAAAGAACAGGTTAGCATTACGGTCTTCAGTGACAGCTCTTCACTTACCAGGGCCATCGGCTGTCACCAACGCCTCGCGCTGCATTCTGAAAGACAAAGGCTTACCTACTCTTCGTGCGCTCCGGAGGTCTTCACACTGCATTCCGGCATCTGAAAGACAAAAGCTTACCAACTCTTCGCACGCTCCGGAGGCCTTCGGCGCTGCATCCCGCATCTGAAAGACAAAACAAGGTGCGTTTAAAGACATTGGGGAACTTTAATACTCACGTGCCATTACTCCTTTCCACATCTAACCCAGTGGGTATTCCGGCACCCTGCAGCCGCTCCGAACTTGTACCTGCAAAATAAAAAGACAGTTAGAGCGCATCGTGAAGCAGGCAACAAGCGCTTACTTACGTGCTTCCAGGCGCTTCTATTCATCACACGGGCTCCATCTTCAACTCACTTCAGCCCGTCATCCACCATCGCCGGAACCCTGCAAAACAAGAGACATCATTACTAAAGACTTTAAAGACATTAGAATTACTCGAAAATTACCGTTCATGCAGTAAACGACGGACAGCAGTCCTCTGAAGTCAAGAGGCCTGCTCCCCTTATCCAGTGAAGAAACTGGTTACAGCACCCTGCCCCGAGGCAGATGGAGAGCACGGCGTTCACTTACCTAAGGTGAGAGCGTTAACCTTCGGGGTTCTACAGGAGAAGAGAAAGGGAAGAAGAGAGAGACATTCAATAACCCAGTTCATTAATCCCATATTTTCTATCTGCAGACATCTTACCCTTCGAGTCAAACATACAGTGCACAGAGGTCCAGCCCAAAGAGCCAGCCGTGTGTTACACGTCACCTTTGAAGATACGGTATACGCCCAGTCAAGACCGGCGCCTCTACGGGAATCAGGTGAGCGTTACAGAAACCGGGGAAGTAAGCAAAAGGTATAGGGGCCCCGAAGTGGGTCCAGAGAATCCCACAAATGCAATTCTGACCTGCTGACTCAGCAGTGCAACCACTGTTGAATGACCTAGTTGCAAAGCAATAAATGTGTTGTACGGCTGTATGTTTTTTGGGCTACTGGCGAAATGCGTTATTGAAACTGCCCTTTCAGCTGATAAAAAGAGCTATATGGATTGTAAAAAAATAAATAAATAAATAAAAATTAAAAAAGAGCTATATGTCCAGGTGTCGCTCCCAAGGATGGTAAGATGGCAGTACTGTGGCATTTGAAGCTATACATGGCATGTGATAGCAAAGCCTGGACATATGAGGCTATACATAACATATTGTGTAGTGATCAGGCATATGAGGCACTGAGTTGCATAAGATGAGACTATATGGGCATTGAGGCTGTTCTTTCATATTATACAGCCTATGGACCTTTGAGGCTGTACCTTACACATGGTACCAGTACCTGTAAAATCAGGCATTTACTGGCAGGAGAGCACTAGAGATGGGCTGAAGTCATGGCGAGAGAGAAGGCTTTCCTCTCCTTCCATGTCTTTGGTTTGTAGCATTCATGGATTTACAGCAAGAACTGCGCATTCACTCCTGATATCACTTCAGCCTTTGCTAAACCCCGAGGCAAGGGCTGAGATTAAGCAAGGCTTAGGTAATGGCAAAGGAGTCACGACTCCTCCCCAGCCCCTCCTTCTGCCCATGGCTCCTTCTGTAACTAAATGACTGCTACAGGACGAGTCATTGGCTGGAGGGTGAGGAAGAGGAGGGAACAGGAGGAGGACCACACCCTCTACCTTGCTATCCTCTCATCCCTTCCACAGCACTTGCCTCATATTTTGATAGGTGCTTGCGTGGTGGCATAGGAAAAGCTTAGCCCTCACTCTACCCTCAGGCCCTGTTATAACAAAAATACTATTATTGCAGGTGCTCTGCCCTGGGGTGTGGATGCTGCTTCTTTATATGTTACTCAGTTAAATTAGGAGCTTTGAATGTGTTTTAGAAGCTGCTTTGAGCCACAGTGGCGTTTTGCACCAGCTGTTGCCCATGGGACAGGAATTCCTGTTCAAACCTTCTATAATGTGCTGGCAGAAGGTTGTTCTAGAGTTAAGGCCCATCTCGGTGAAGTTTACCTTTTGTATGTAGAATTTTCCCCTCATTAGACCCTCTGCCTTTGTCTCAGTTTCTTTAACCTTTGTGGTGGTCAACTATTCAGCGATAAAAGATACTGGAATGTTCATTAATGCTGCCTTCAAACCCAAGGATATGACCAAAGACCCTTGGAAGATAACCACACATGTTTATGGGCAGACGCCAATTGCAAGTGTTGGTAAATTGCGTGCAGGGGACCACCTATTTTTGCACTTTCATGCAAACAGGTCCTCTCTGTGCAATTTCCGCCATTTTGTAATGCTGAGTGCAAAAGGGAAGTGTAAACTCCAGGTGAAATTGCCTGTATGTTTCCATTTTGCACTACGCAGCACAAATTGAGATATAAGTCAGCCTTTATAGTGGATTCCTATGGGCTGCACGGCATTTACGCCAGCATGAAAATGTCATGCTGGCATAAATGCTGGTGTTTTTGTATGGTGGATACGAAGGGGGAGGCGGAATCATCAATTACGTTCCATGCTCCCCTCTCAATCATACAAATTAATGAAGATGTGGCGTGGCATGCAATACATTTGTATGCATGCATTTTACACTACGCCACCAGGAAAATATGCTCCATTATACTGCTTAATAGAAGTTGTTACGTAGGCAAACGAGAGGAAATAATGTATAGTTTACAGATCAAATTATTCAGAGCTGGGGTTAGAGAAGATTAATCTCATATACACATCGACCTTAGACTGGCCAAATCGGGGGTTGTTGCAAGCATATGTGGATTTTCTTGTTTACATGCTTTTTTTCTGCAATATAATTCATATTGGCGTTGTTATTTATTTGTGGACGCAAAGCAGTCAAACCTTTATAACATTGCATTTCTTTAGGTATATTGGCAGCTGGAAGAAAAATGGAACGAGCAAGTCATCGACTGCTTACATAGGTACAGTAGCATATCATTCATGTTTATTTGAGAATGCTGGTAACCACTCATACACATGCAGTTCACATCATGTGTATCCTCCACATTCCCTCGTCTACAAGGTGTAAAATGCATGTGTGGGTACCCATATCCAGCCTTACTGTAGACCCACTGTGGCATTGGAAAGATTGCAGCTTCCCTTGCCTTTTTTTAAACATACAGTAACCAAAGCCCTCCCCCCACCCCCCTCCGTACGTCCCCCTCCCGAAGCAGCAACAACAGTGGCCATCGTGGACATCCAAAACGCTGCTCCATTCTTTCGTAAATGTCTAATCAAACGAGATCCAACAGCTGCAGTCTCCGCAGACGGCCCTTAAGTCATTTTGAAGAAACTTCGTGACCAAGTCCCACTCTACCAGAAATATCTGATGGTCCCCCTGAACTGAGTAGGTCACCCATTCCAGGGTAACATAGTTCCAAACCTTGCCAATCCACTCGTGCTCTGTGGGGGCACTCTTCTGCTTCCTTTTTTTGTGCCACTAGCAACAATGCTGGTACCATCAGAAACACATATGCCTTCCTTTGCGCTCTCAAAGGCAAATTCCCCAGGACCCTGCCCTTCACCAGCATAGCCTCCCTGACCCTACCCTGGAAGCCAAATATTGTATTCATTGCTGTTAAATCTTTTTTTTTTTATTAGAACTTAAAATAATATATGCCATGACAAATGTATGAAAATATATATTGATAGTATCTTTTCATACTGTGTTTTCTACTAACACTTTTAATGTTGCATAGTACTGTAGAAAAAGTGTTTTTAGTTCTCAATTGAATGCCACTCAGTTTATCAGAATGACAAAAGGGCTGTGTGGCACTGGCTGGATTAAATCATGTGCCCAGCAGATTGAGCACATTCACAGCCATGAGCAGATAGCCTGGCTCGTTGGATAAGACACCCACTGTTAAGATCCATGTGTAACCTTCATTAGCGCCCAGGGCGGTGAGAGCAGCCAATCAGGTTCCTTGGATAGCGGGCTGAAACTTCTAATCTCAGCACACGTTTCATGGAACCTGAAGTCTGCTTAACCTGTCCTGCAATGCCATCTCCCCACACCCTCCCGTATCTTTTATTTTTCCCGTTCTGCCACCCCCCTCCCAAACGACCTTCACCCTCTGCTGCTGCTCCGTGGCCACCATGGAAATGGGAGACAGGGCTCCTTATGGAGCCCCGCCTTCCAGTTCCATGGTGGCCATCTCATGCCAGTATTTTCCCTCGGTGAATGGGACGCCGCGCACATCCCCTTCATTGAATGAAAATGCATTTTTCTTAACACACTGGGTTTCCAGATTGGAAACCTGGGGGGCTAATAGCCATAAGACCCACTCCTTTGTTTAATATTGGCACCTGGGGAAGAGCGGTGAGCCAATCATGTGGCTGCAACAGTGGCCGAGAATACACATTCTTCGCCCGCTGTTTCCAGCCACCCGAGGCCCTTCCCCGGGTGGCGCCATTTCATTTTTGAATTTTTTATGTGGGGAGCCTCTCCTTGTTGCTTCACCACCTCACTGTCCCCCAAAACAACCCATACCCCTTCCCCACCCGACCCGCCCTCCCGACTTACCGGCTGGATCGGAGCTTTGTGCTCCGTTCCTAGCGCTGCTCCCGTCTGCCGCCATGAACAGAGAAATGAGACTTTGTCCCTTTTCCCTAGGGTGGCAGCAATCTACTTTTTTTTCCTCTCCTCAGATTTTGGTGTTGCTTGCGGAGCCACTCTTGCGGGTGCTGGAGGAGGGACCATTCAGACCCTGGATAAACCATGTGGTGCGAATGGCTTTCATCACCGCTGTGGGAGGCAGAGATGGCCTTCAACGGCCCACAGCCTTTGCTGACGCCCTCCGTTCGCGCGTGCCCGCTTGGGCTGGCAGGCCATTAAAAGCCATATCCACTCCCCTCAGCAGGGGTGGAAGCCATATTCATCTGCAGTGTTCAATCTTTTTACCATGTACCTTTTTATCTTGAAATGTAAATAAGCAATACATGATTGTAGTCTTAACGCAAACGGAAAGCAGCCACGTTAGCTCTCAGTGAATGAACAGGCAAAAGTGTAGTAGCACTGCATTCATGCAAGAACACAAGGAGCACCCCTTCCTAGCCCTTCAGACCCAACTAACCTGCTCCACCCCACAACTCAGCTCCCCTTATTACCCTAGTGGACACTCAACCCCATATCTTCGAAGTGTCTTACTTAGGACTCCCGGCACGTTGCTCCAGCCTCCCACAAACAACATTTATTATATTGTTAAAATAGTCTGTCTTCTCTTTTCATTAATCTGACACATGGTTATTGACTTCTGGGATTTGATAACGGATTCTTACAAAGTCCGGTTCCATCCTCCTCAGGTGAGGGGTATACCTGTTTATTCAAAAAATGGCAGGCAGGTGTCCTTTGGCAACTAACCGGAGGCACACTGAGTGCAAGCTCAGCACTTTCCAAGGAAGCACATGTTTAATCTATAAAGCCACTCACTAGCATTGTCTCAAACCAGTAGAGCAAGGTGGAATCCCTCAACAATGTCTGCTAGGATTCAAGGAAAAATAATAAATGCTAGGGCAGGCAATATGTGGTCGTGGCAATGGCATCAAAGAGGAGAGAAAGGACCCCAATACATAAGAAATGTATTAACTATTCCAGACAGCTTAATTTCTTCCGACACTCAGTCACCTACCCGCAATGACATCACTATACTTCATTATAGTTTCCTATTAACAGACAGTTATACTGTGTTACTGTTCCTTTTTTTTCAACGTTATTTTCAAAAACCATATAGACAGACGCATGACATTGGCATAGGAAGGCAAAAATGAGCATTGACATGATAGGAAGGGGCCCAGCATGGACAACCAAACAAACATAAATGGACACATTACACCATCCCTACTGTTAAAACACTGGCATAGCAGCCATCTAGGAATCTTGCTGCTGAAAAATGTCCTTGCTTTCCTTTCAAGCCAAATATATGCATAGTGGAGCCCAGATGTCCTTAGGTTGGCAAGCCAGAATTATGGTGGCAATAAAGTTCTCTTCCCTCTCATTGGTGTAGACCACATCTTTTAACCACTCCCCATAGGTTGGGGCCGATATCGATTTCCAGTGTCGAAGGATACAATATTTTAGCAACAATGCAGGCAAGGTTAAAAAACCGTCTTGTGGATTTCAAGATGTTGGCCGGAGGAGGAGGACGTGTATGTGTGTGTGCGTCCCTCCCCACTGGGCCGCAACAAAAGGAGTATTAAAATGCAGGCAACATGACACGAAACAACACCCAGCTCCTCCAAAACAGAGAGCAGGAATAGCAGGAAGAACCCTTCCGAGGGACAAGAGAACACGCAGCAAAGAACCACGCAAGGGAATGCCCCTGCTTAGGAACATCCTGGTCCATGGCAACAGCAGCCTGCATAAGGTGGCAGGAGGAAGCAGGAGGCGCCAAACCCATGGCGCGACTGGTATACCCAGTGAGGGCGCGGGTACAGCAAAGGAGTGGAATGCACCAGCGGCAAGTGGTGGAAAGCAGCAGCCTCGCAGGTGTGAAAAACGCATAGGACGTGTGGCGGTGCCACAACATAAGGGGAACCCCGGTGTCGCACAGTAGGGAATCTGGAAGAGTGTCAGATAGGCTGTCTACCCCCCTACCCCGCCCGAGTGGTAAGAAACAAAGCACTGGTGAGTGAGGGGGAAAGCGAAGCTCAAGGGAACGCTCCGGTTGCGCGTAGGAGGAGAGGAGGAGCCAGCATCAGAGGGGGATAAAGGAAGAGATAAGCTGGATGGCTTAGGGACCAGGAAGCAAAGACGGGGGAGTAGGTGCTCCGAGACAAAAGAAGGCCAGACGTCCCAGCAGAAGGAGGAAGCGGGGCGTTGAAATCTTACCCCACTAAGAAACTCGACCCTAAAGGAGGTCTAAACCCACACTCTTAGGGCAACACGGGCTGGGCAACAAAGGGGGAAAAGAAACTCCAGGAGGGGACAACAAGGCAAAAACAACAGCGCAGGTGCCCCCATACCCGCCAACCAGCCCCCATGGGCCAAATAGGAAACAGAAAGCATTAGGTGTAGAGAGCTAGTGGGGGGGGGAGATCAAGAAAACCAAAAGAGACAGGGAATTCAGACCGCAACGGCAAGGAGATATCCCAGGAGTCAGGCAATAATCTGAGAAAAGAAGCACAGACAGAGGGAACTAAATACCCCTCCTGATCCAGGCGAGCAGTAGACAAACACGCTAGAAAAGAGAAGGGCTCCATGCAAGAACCCGGTACAGCTCTCACATGTCTAAAACAAGGGCAAAAGCGGCATCAACATCCCAACAAAGCCCTCAATCAAGACAAGAACCCAGTATCAAACAGCTTTGGGGCCAAGGGAATACAACAACCCCCAAGAGAAGGGACTCCATCCATAGCCCCCCCATGCCAATCGCAAGAGAAGAAGGCATTATGGCAATTGAAGAAGATATGCAGGGGTGGTTCAAAGAATTTCAAACCCAGTTTGTCGCACTTCCAAACGCAATTTGAATCACTAAAAGAAGAAATAACACATACATTACAAGAACTCTAAATGGATGTGGCCAAGCTATAAGAGAACGGACTCACTGGAAAAAGCTGTACAAAGCATAGAAGAAGATACACAAAGAAATTGATGAAACACCGGACCACCTAGCGCGCCTAACACACAACCAGAAATCCAAAGCCAACATTTGAAAAACCGGTCCAGGCGATCTAACATTCGGATAAAAAATCTCATCGGAAACGGTGGAGGACAAAGATTTAAAATGCACAGCCCAACAACTCTTCACTGAAATACTAGAAATTGACCAGGAAGACTCGGTCCAAATGGACAGAATACATCGAGTCGGACCAAGAAGGATAGAACCAGGAGCCAATCCAAGAGATGTCCTAGTGGCAGCAACATTTTATGCTCAGAACGAACAGATCCTGAGGAAAGCAAGGGAAGCAGGGCAGGTGCGAATAAACGGTAATGAGGTGCACTTGTACCAAGACCTAGCTCAGAGCACGCTCCTAAAAAGAAGACAAATGGGGCCAGTGGTGAGATTCATAACATCGAAGCAGATAAGATACAAAGGGACGTTTCCCTTTGGCTTATGACTCACATGGGAGGGGCGAACCCACAGGATAACAACGAGTGATGAGGGCGAACAGATCCTAAACATCCAAAGAGAAGGAGGGATTATGGAAGAGCGACGAAGGGGCGAAGCAACTCGCAGAAAACCCTGGGAATGGAATTTTTTTTCAAGGAAAGGCAGAAAAGGGAAAGAGAGGCAATGCAATGAGTGGAAAAGCCACTGGAAATTAGAGTAAGCTGAACAAAAGGCTACAAGTCGAGGAGGAGATGTGGACATAGAAATTACCGAGGAGGAAGAGGTAAGACAATATCACGTAACATAAGATGTGGCCCAGAGGGAAAGGAAAGAAGTGGCATACCTTGGAATCGCAAGTGGGGTTCAGTAGTCCTCACAAAGATCTCTCTGGGAAGATACGAGAACCAGGCGCAACAAACACTTCGCCCGAGAATAACCTGGGCCCTCCTCAGGAGAAGGGAAGGGGGGAGTTTGAGTTTGGGGATGAAGGTGTTAAGTTGGGGAGAGGGAAGGGGTGGGATGGCAGGGTCCAGAAGTGGAACTACTGAAAGTCATGGAGCGGTGGACAGTAGGAGGGGAGAAGAAAATTCCTGATGAAGGAGCTAAAAATACTAACGTACAATGTGAGGGGGCTTAATACTCCAGTCAAAAAGAAAAAGATGGAACACCTCATATGGGAGTAAAAGCAGATATATTGATATTCCAAGAAACACATATAAAAGAAGCAGAAAAAGGGAAATACAAAATCTGGGGATACACTCAAATATAGCAAGCTAACGCAGGGGGAAAAAGGTAGGCGTGCTGATTGCACTACTGTACCCAAGTACTGGACTCTGAAGCGGATGAGGGAAGATACATATTTCTGAATGTAGTCCTGGGGGTCCAGAGGGCTACCTTATCGTCAATTTATGCACCAAATACAGGACACAATGGGTACTTAAGGGAAGTCAGAGATTTTCTCAAAAGGGGATATCATACTGGCGGGGGACTTCAATATAGCTTGGGTCCCGGCCCAGGACAGGAGTGAGAACAGCTCACAGAAAACACCAGCCCCATCCAAAGCGTTAAAACAAAAGATGACTACACTAGCCTTCCATGATGTTTGGAGGTTAATTAGAGGCTAGGAGCAGGGATTCACGCACTATTCCCACGTACACTCCTCCAATTTAAGGATAGACTACATTTGGCCAGGTTTTCTGGGGAAAATAAGGGAAACTGAAGTGGGATCAATCTCTCTGTCAGACTGCCCCACTGCGGATGAAGATTTTGGAGTGTGGAAGAATGAAGGGGTGTTTATGGAATTGGAATTACCCCATAGACCTGTTGTATGGCCCAGTTCAGTGTCAAACAATAAGGGAATAGATTGAGCAATATTTCAGGTTGAATGACTCGTGAAAAGTGGCACCGGAAATATTATGAGATGCATTCAAAGCGGTTACGAGGGGGTACCTCATAGCACTTTAAGCAGGGAAAGAAAAACAGAGTAGACAATGGGAAAAAGACCTGGAAGGGAACCTAAGGGATATTCAAGAGGAAATGGCAAAAACCCCAAATAATATATTAAGGAAGGCGTTGAGACATATTCATGGACAGTTTGATACACTTAGAACGAAGAGGGCAGAGAAGGCATTATTATACCTGAAACAGTGGTACTATGTAAAAGTTAATAAAGCGGACAGGCACCTAGCCAGACAACTAAAAGAAAATAAGGGGTACCAAACTATAATAAAATGCTGGAACAGCCAGGGACAGGAGAAAACAACAAATGAAGATATGGGGGACATTTATCAGAGGCTGTGCGCATCAGAAAACCCCTTGGAAGTACAGCAGGAGAAATACCTATCAAATCTCCCTTTTCCGCAGTTAACTGAAGTAGAACGGGCATTACTAGATGAGGACATAAGAGAAAAAGAGGTAAAAAGGGCAATAAATGAGCTGCCAAAGAACAAAGCCCAAGGCCCAGATGGACACCCGGCCAGTTTCTACAAGAAATTCGGGGATATACTAACCCCAATTCTTACAAAATTATTGAATAGATTTTCAATTAAGGTAAATATATACCCCTCTTTGAACGAAGCAAAACTCGTAGTATTCCATAAGCAGGGGAAAGACCTGACAAGCCCAGGGTAATACCGACCAATAGCATTAATAAACCTAGATGCTAAAGTGTACACCAAGATACTCGCTAAGAGATTGATGCATCTCCTTCCGAAATTAATAGTTCAGGATCAATCGGGCTTCATACCATCCAGATGCACACTGGACAATATTCGAAGAGTTAGTCACTTAATAGAAAAAACAGGAATAACCAATTACCCAGCAATCTTGGTATCTCTAGACGCCAAAAAGGCTTTCAATAGGGTTGAATGGTCAATGCTGTTTAACACACTGAGGCATATGAGGTTTGGGACAAAGTATCTCAAACTGGTACAGGGTAATCATATGACGCCATCGATTTGCATAACACTGAACGGCTTATTATCGGACAAGGTAAAACTAAGACGTGGAACCAAACAAGGGTGTCCATTATGCCTGCTACACTGCTAAATATCCAGAACCCCTACTAATTAGGATACAGGAATCAGATCAGCTGACGGGGATAACAATGGCAGGGGAAATGCACAAAACGATAGCATTTGCAGACAATATGCTCGTAGCCCTGTCAAACCTGGAAAACTCACTACCGATATTAATGAGAGAATTGGAAGAATTTGGGACGTTCTCAGGATTAAAAAAAAACAGGCAAAAATCTGCGATGCTAAATTCTTTCAGTGGACCAACAGGTAATGAATAGAGTGGAATCGGCCACACAGTTGAAGCAAGCAGTAGAGGACATAGCGTACCTGGGCATAATCCTTACAAAAAAGATAGGAGATATGTATGGGGCAAACTACCCGCAACTACTGGAAAAAATTAAAACAGACCTGATGAAAAGGAACCCGCTTGCGATAACATGCTGGGGGAGAATGACGACAGTAAAGATGGTGATACTACCGAGAATATTGTACTGCTTCCCAGCATTACCCATCAGAATTCCGAAAACCTTTTTCCACTCCCTGAATAGGACCATTATTGCATACATATGGAAGAGGAAGCCACCAAGGGTAGCAATGGCCATACTCTCTGCCCCTAGGAATAAGTGGGGCATGGCATTTCCCACTTCGCTAGATACTATGATTCAGCACAATTACGGGTCATCAGGGAATGCTAAGGAAAGACCAACACAAAATATGGGCACGACAGGACAGGGTGGTTGCGGTACCCCCCTACAGAGGATCCTGTGGATCGAAAAAAGAAGACACCCAAATATGAGGATCAGTGATATCTTGGGTGGTAAGAGTTGAGACCTGGGACAGAGTAACGGAAAGGTGAGCACTTTCAGTAAAACTTTCCCCATTTGACCCACTGTTCAGAAATCCAGAATGTCTACCATGAATGCAAAAAGACACCTATTGCAAATGGGAAAGAGTAGGATGCCAGAAGATAAGGGATATGTTTCAGGGGCAGACACTTAAATGTTTGGGGAATGCATACAGGAAATAGGTCTGACAGAGGGGGACAGATTCAAATATACCCAATTGAAACACTGGCTAACCTACCCAAAAATCAAAGAGGCTGCCACAAGACAAATAACACCATTTGACCAATTTATTACAACAAACACAGGCTCGAAAAGCATAGTATCCAATATTTACAAATACCTGAATGAAGAAGAAGAATGGGTGCAGTGGAACTACATGAGGAAATGGGGGAAAACATTGGGAGGAACCATATCAAGAAGCCAGTCGGAATTCCTGTGGGGAACTATCCCCAAATTAATCCGCTCTATACAGTTAAGGGAGATGTGGTTTAAAGTATTGCTACAATGGCATTTTACGCCAGACAGGATCCAAGCAATGTTTCCTCAAGCATCCGAACAGTATTGGACGGGTTGCAAGGCAGTAAGTGACTGACGACATATATGGAAAACCTGCCCAGTAATCCAACAGTTCTGGGGGGAGGTCAAGAAACAGATGCAAGAAATATACCAGAGAATGTAATACATGAAGGATAATATATGGTTGTGTGCGCTATGTGGGAACCGGGATCGAAAACACCCACAAAGGCCCAGAAAAAGTGTGGATATGTTAACTGGAAATGTTCAAGTTGTATGTTGTACATCGGAAAATAATTTTTAAAATATTTATTTTAAAGTCTTGTGACAATGGATACCTTACCGATATCTCCTAGCAGATATTTTAATTGGGGCATATTGGAGTGAACCTTTACAATATCGTTTAGTATTTTGGCCACACCCTGCCAATACTGGTTAATAGGAGGACAGTTCCAGACCATATTAAGTGAGTTAGCAGGAGCTATACCACATTTCAAACATGCATCTTCTGCATTCAGGGAGAATTTAGCAATTTTGGCCAGAGTGTAATGCAATTGATTAAGTATTTTGAACTGTATCAACTGGTAGCTGGCATTCATAGATACTTTCTTGGCTAAGAGACAACACCTCCTTCACTGTATCTCTATATCTATAAATTCAATGTCTAAGTCTCATTCCCATTTCAGGGGCGCTCTGTTTTTGCAATACTGCCCAGTTTGGACTATGTTATAGGTTTTCAAAATCATGCGCCTATTTTCTCCCCCATCAGTTAGTTATTGCAGTGATACAGTCATGTGTTTCAGGTTCCTGCTGAAAGGATGGCCACAGCCGCAAGGCGGCTTCTCTTATACAATAATATTGCAATACTTTTATACAATTGTCACCCATTTTAGCCTTGAAGTCGTCCAGCGACACAAATCGCCCCTCAGGAAATAGGTTGCCAAATACCAATTACTCTTCCCCACCCCACGCTTTATGTATTTCAGCATCATATGTAGGAGGAAGACATGGGTAGTTCCACAGGATATGTAGAAGCTCTACAGACAACAGACTAACACTCAAGCCTTTTACCTGACCTGTCTCAACACCAGGGACAGGCAGAGTCAGGCAATTGATAATACCTACGCACACCTGACAGCCCTTTCCCTTCCCCACAGAGATAAAATGGTGGAGCACAAAAGCACACTTCAAGGCCAAACGCATGACGAACCAGTAATTTCCAAGCTGGCAGTTCAAATAGAGAAGAATGGTGGCGAGACTTGAGAGGACAACACAGAGTGAAGTGCCCTTGCCCTTTTCAACCCAGACCCGCGAAGCCTCTCTGACAAGAATCATAAGACCGGGAGTTACAGCTAGTGTGTGGTGTAACAAATGTCAATGGTGCACCGGGGCCTCCCGCATTGATAATCCAGGTGGGGAGGCACGCTTGCTATCGTGGTACCGTCCTTGACTCCAGAGGCAAGCCAAGCCAACGGGTTCAGCACAGCCGGTGAGTCGGAGAGAGCGGATAGCAAACCGGACTGTGTTGAGCTTGAGGTCGTGGACGGCAACATTGTATGTACTTGTGTATATTAAGATTGAAAGAAAGTCCACTGAAGGACCAGCAGCAGAGTGGTCAGGCACCACGTGGGCGCTCATTCGAAGCACTCTGGCTGGTCCCCTTTGTTGGAACTACAAGTACCAGGAGGCCCTTGGAAAGGCCGGCGTAAGGTGTCAGAGCGGTCATACAAGGGTCGAGTCAAGAATCTCTGACACATTGACAAGGAGGAGAGCAAAGGGAAGTGAATCCGCATTTGTGAGAAAGCAAAGTGAACTGTGTGTTTGGCAAACTTAAACCGAGCTGAGGGATGCCTGCGAATCAGGGTAATTAGGAATACACCCATGAACATTGTGTTGACAAGAGTGAACCCGGCTGAGGGGTGTCCACAATGAATGGTTGTTTAAAAAGACATTGAGACTCTTGAATTTTACATTGTGAATGGATGGCCGTAGTGAACCCGACAGAGGGAGGCCCGCATTGCACAAAGGATCACAGCCCGGCAGAGGGGGATCCTAAGGCGGAGAGTAATCACCCGATGAAGAGTCATTGAAGGAACTTTTTGTTTTTGTGGATTACAACACATCGGGTCCTCTGAGTCAAGAGACTGTGTGTGAAAGAGACTTGGCCACAGAAGGCCCCAATATTTGGGAAATGAACTGTAACCGCATGCTGGCGAGGCCCAAGAGTGTGCTCTGCTCAGGGGTCCCACATTGTCCCATGCTAAAAACGTGGGGAAGGGAGACCCCAACCATCCCATCCTGACTTATCATTTTGAGAATACTTCTTTCTTTTCTGATGAACATTACCCCACACTATTTTGTAACTTAGCTGTAAGGATTGGCAATAGTTTATTTTTTAGTATAGGCCCTTTCTAATTGACAAGACGCCACTAGGGCTGCCTTATTATTATTTATGGTTGTAGCTTGCTCCCATCTTGGATTTAGGTTTAGATTGTGTTTGTTTGCTTATTTAATTATGTAGCGCACCAAACCCTCAGGTATCTGGGCGCATTAGAGCATTGCATATATAATTACAGGATCAGAGATAAACATATACAGGAAGTTATTTACAAGTGCATTACAGATATGTACAAAATTAACAGGTTAACGCATTTGTCATGCTTTGTGAGACAGATTTTTGCATTTTTCCTAAAGCCGTAGAAGGATGGTTCAGATCTTAGGTCGATAGGCAAGGTATTCCATAGTTTAGCTGCTAGAACGGGGAAGCTACTAACCGCTGCTTTCTGTAGCTTGAATCTAGGAACTTGGAGGCAGTGTAAGTGTGGGGATCCTGTGGGTCGGTCTGATATGTTTCTGGAGAATTTGCATGCTAAGTATTTAGGAGCTGAGTCGGAAAGGCATTTGTAGGGAGTGTTAAAGTTTTACATGTGATTCTGTCTTTAACTGAGAGCCATTGGCCGTTGCGTTTTGCTGCTGATATGTGCTGCATTTTTGGGATATTGAGCGCGGTTCTTATCGCATTATTTTGTATTATTTGTAGTTTCTTTACATTATGCTTCCTAGTCCCTAGATACAAGGCGTTACAATAATCTAACTTAGATAAGGTAAGTGCTCTTGCAGCTTGCTGTCGACAGAAATGGGCTACACGCATTAATTAGTTTGCATGTGTATACCGTGGCATAAGCTGTAGCATTGACTTGTCTATTTAGGGTCAAAGCCGAATCAAGATAAATTTCCAGAGTTTTTACTTCCTTGGATACCTTTATGTTGATGCCGTCTATTTTAAAGGATCTGAACTGGTTACCTAATTTATTCAGTCTTGCCTGTGAGCCAGTGAGAAGTAACTATGTCTTTTCATTGTTAAGACAAAGACTGTGAGTGGCCATCCATGCTTGAATAGAGAGGTGGATTTTGTTGAGCAAAATCGAGTCAGTGTCATAGTCACCTGTGATAGGGATGAGAATGTGGGTGTCATCTGCATAGTTAGTATAGTTGACAACCAAATTGTCAATATCATTGAACAGGGGCTTGGTAAAAATAGTGTTGGAGAGACACAAGAACCCTGGGGTACTCCAAAGGTGACCGGTGCAGGCTTGGCTGACGCGGTCGGTGCCAATACCCTCATGGTTCTTTTGTCCAAGAAGGATTGTATCAATGCGGTGGCTTTGGAGGAGAAGTGGGCTGCTGTCATGAGGTGATTACAGAGTACATTATGATTGACTAAATCAAATGTGGGCGATGGGTCTAGTAGAAGAAGGAGCGCTAGGTTACCTTTATCTTTTAGATCGTCCATCTGAGTTTTTAGATCTATTAAGGCTGACTCTGTGCCATGTTCTGCTCTAAAGCCTGATTGTCGCAGGCCAAGGAGATTGTTGGATTCAAGATGAGCCTGAATTTTTAAGTATGATGTCCTATCTAGGATTTTCAGTAGGAAAGGTACTGTGGTTATTGGCCTATAATTGGTCACAATGTTGGGATCAAGGCCTGGTTTTGTTAATAGTGGAAGGACCCAAGCATCCTTTAGGTTGGTAGGAACGGTACTGGTTTGGAAAGATGCGTTTATTAGAGTAGCAATGAAAGGCGCTAGATCCCTAGCTGCCTTTTTGATGATTGATGCCGGGCAGGTGTCACCCTGGTATCTGGACGGTTTAAGGCTGGTTATTATGTCCTCTACTTCGTGGATACCGGGCTAATTTAAAAAAGGTTGCATAGTTTTGCCGAAGGTGCCTGAGACTCCTGTGGGGGCAGGTCCACTGTAAGACTACATTTTTTGTTTAAATTTTCACTTGTAGAAGCGAAGTTTTACCAAGCGGAGCATTTTGAATATTCTTGCACCAGGTCGCATCTTTTGTACAGTTTTCTAACAGTGGTATGGGGGATTCTAAATCTCTAAGGATGATTAATAGTTCTCTAGTATGTAAGTAGTCTTTATTGATTCTATCATTGTAGGTGTCACTTTTTGTTTGAAGGATGGCAGTTTTGTAGCTAGTAGACATTTTTGAGAGTTTTTCTTTGTTCAGTGCTGTAGGGTTATTTTTCCAGATAGATTCAGCGCTTCTTTTTTCATTGCGTACGGCTTTGAGATTAGGAGTGAACCAAGAGTTTTAAGTGCGCACAAGGCTTTGCTTTACGCATTTTTAATGGCCCTATTTTGTCAATAACTTGCTGTATAGTTTGGTTGTATAGTTCAACTAATGCTGAAGGGTCTGTATTAGTGTTAGTGTGATTGGTGATGGGTTGTAGTAGTGGGAGTAGTTTCTCCACAGTTATATTACGGTCGTTTCTGGTAGTGCTGGAGGGGGCGATGAATTAGGCAGATTAGATTGTAAGTTATCTTGTATGGTGAAGGATATATGATGGTCGGTCTAGGCACAGGGTTCGTTGGATAAGATATTGGTGTCACAGTTGAAGTGTGCTGTCCAGTCTAGGGTTCTCCCTTTGTTATGCGTGGGCATGTTACTGCGATGGGTGAAGCCTAATTCTATGATAGTTTTGGCGAGTGCTAGGGCGTTGTCATCCTTCGTGTCGTGGAGGCTTAGATTGAAGTCTCCCAAAAGCATAATTTGTGACCCTGGTTTGGTGTTTACAGTGAGTAGTGAAGTGAGATGTTCCTCAAAGGTTGAAATTGGGCCTGGTGGTCTATATATAAGGTGGATAGTTATTGTGCGTGAAGCCATGAGTGGTAGTTTGACTGACAAGAATTCTCCCGAAGGGAAAGGAAGATTAGGTAGGACCCCTAGTCCATGCTTGCTTTTGGCAATAAAGGCGATACCACCACCTCTGGCGGTTTCTCTGTCTAGCCTGAGTATGGTGTAGTTTTCCGGTATGGCTAATGATAGAGTTGGCCCTGCTACGGCGTGAAGACAAGTCTCTGTTGTAGCTAGGAAGTCAAGTTGATTTAAGACTGAGGTCTGCAATGTCTAATGCGTGAGCTGTCAAGGATCTTGCGTTCACGAGCACGCCCTTGATTAGTGAGGTGTTGCTGTCAGATGTGTTTGTAGGTAGAACCACAGTTGTGTGTGTAGTATGATTGTTTTTAGATATACCGTTGTCTGACTTGAATTTATTTCTCCTCCTAGGCAAGGTTGAAATTCTAGTTTTTGCTCTACTATTAGTTGCTAGTTGATGAGCATTTTTGAGTCTGGATCTGACCCTAAGGTTTCTAATGTTTATGGAGCAAGGTTGGTTAGGCGTAGGTCGGACGGCATATCATTGGATCCATTGGAGTGGCAAGAGCGGACAGTTAATGTTAGCTATTGTCCTGGCGGTCATGGTGGGTTTTGTTAAGTCTGGTTGTCAGGGTGGCAGGAAATTAGTCAGTATTATATGATCAGACAGTGGTAGCGTGGTGGACATAGTGAGAGAGATTCATGGTTTGCAAGGCCTAAAGGGAGTGGCATTGGCTGTCAGCTGAGTGATGTGTATCTCAGAGTTGGTCATGACACCTGTGGTGTATGGCAGTAGTGTTAGTATGAGGAGCGAACTGAACACAGGCAGTATGCATGAGGTTGTGGTAGTGTACAAGTACATGACTTATAGTTCTGTACTAGTATGAGTAAATAATAAGACGCTGAGTATGTTGGTTGAGGTCGGGCCAAAGGTCGGTTCGACTAGGTGTTACTAGTGTTAATAGATATATAGCCTAAGTGGAGGACTCTGGGCTTGTTGGGCCTTAGACTAGTAGTGGTTCAGGCTGAGACATAGCATGCATTTAACAATCTAGGCGCAGAGACACAGCTCAGGCCAGGCATAATTTGCAGGTTTTAGGACAGGGCTAAGCTACGGTATTATAGTTATATGAAGGATAGCTAACAGCAGGTAATGCAGCCTGGCGCATCCGCAGCTCCGGGGGCAATATTACAATCATAAATGGAGGCAAACAGTGAGTAAAGAGCAACAGGAGCTCAGAGGGCAGTATTGCAATCACAGATGGAGGCAAACAGCGAGTAATACGCAACAGGAGCTCAAAGGGCAGTATTGCAATCACAGATGGAAGCAAACAGCAAGTAATGCAGCCTGGCGCACCAGGAGCTCAGAGGGCAATATTACAATTAGAAATGGAGGCAAACAACGAGTAAAGTGCAACAGGAGCTCGCAGGGCAGGATTGCAATCACAGATGGAGGTAAACAGCAAGTAATGCGCAACAGGAGCTCAAGGGCATTATTGCATTCGCAAATGAGAGGCAAGCAGCGAGTAATGCGGCTAGGCGTGATCAAAGCAATATTGCAATTACAGAATGTTGGCGAGCAACAGGCAGAAACGTACGTCTAGTGCGCTCAGTACCAGGTTAAGCAGTATGGCATTAGCATGGAGGAAGAGGTGCTGGGTCAATTACAAATAGAACTTTCATACTGGTGCATTTGATAAGATGTTGGTTTGAATCTAGCGTTAGACAACAAGTATTTATTAGGCATTTATCTCACCCATTTCACAGTTTAATAAACACCCTTAAACTGTGATCACTTGTGTTTGTCTTTACTGTTGCCACCATGAGTTTCTTACAGTTGGAAAAATGCCTAATCTAAATCTAAGATGCGAGCAAGCTACGACCATCAAATAATAATAAGGCAGTCCTAGTGGCGTCTTATCAAATAAAAGTGCCTATACTAAAAAGAAAAACGATTGCCAATCCTTACAGCTAACTTCAAAGAGAGTGTGGGATAATGTACACAAGAAAAATAAATGTGTTCACAAATGATTAGTCTGGATGTTATTGCCAGGGGTCTGCCTTCCCTGCGTTTTTAGCACGGGACAAGGCAAGACTTTTGAGCACAGCACACTCCTGGGCCTGGCCGACACAAGGTTGTAGTTCTTTTCAACCGTGCCTGAACCTTCTGCGGCCAAGTCTCTTTCTGGCTAAGTCTCTTGCCTTAGAAGGCCTGCTGCATCATAAAACAATAAACAAAAACAAAAGTACCTTTTCAGTAATCTTCACGTCCGGTGACTTTTCTTCACCCTTAGATCCCCTCAGCCGGGCTCCGATCCGTGTTGCAACTTTGGCTTCCCACAGTCGGGTTAACTCCAGCCTTTTTACTCACAATCTTCAAGAATCTCAATGTTTGTTTAAACAACTCACAAACTCAGCAACTTGTAATCTTCAAGAATCTCAACGTCTGTTTAAACAATCATTCATTGTGGGTATCCCTCAGCTCGTTTGACTTTTGTTGTCACAATGTTCACAGGTGTATCATAGTTCACGCTGATCCATAGGCATCCCTCAACCGGGTTCACATAGCCTTTCTAACACAGATCATGATTCTAGCAACTGATCAGGAAGCAGAGTTCCCTTTCCCTAGCTTTCTTTCGGCATCCCTCTCTCCGGTTCACACTTGCCACAGTTTCACTAGACCCCTAAGGTTCTCTTCTTTCTCAAACTTAGGTGGCCTCTCCACTGGGTATCTAATACGTTTTTACTGTGTTCACTGTGCTCTGCAAATTGTGGTATTCTAGGGCTTTATTCTCCCCTCGCCGGATTCTCAAACTTAGGTGGCCTCTCCACTGGGTATCTAATACGTTTTTACTGTGTTCACTGTGCTCTGCAAATTGTGGTATTCGAGGGCTTTTTTCTCCCCTCAAAGGATTCTCAAACTTAGGTGGCCTCTCCACTGGGTATCTAATACACTTTTACTGTGTTTACTGCTGTTCTGAATTGTGTTAACTAGGGCTTGCAGCTCACTCCCTGTCCCCTGCTCTCGTCTGTCTCCCCCTCCCTCCTATTCCATGGTGCTCTCTATCTCGCCTATCTTCTCTAACTGCTTCTCCATTGACTATCCTGCTCTCCTCACTAAATCTGGTAGGAAAAAGTTTAAAAAGGACATCCTGGACTCCAACCCAGGCCTCCCTATCGCAGACACCTACACCAGTGCCTCCTCCAAGGAAACTCTCACTGACATCCTCTTTTTCGTGCCTTCTCTTGACCTATGGACCCTTCATATGGTCTCTGTGCTCTCTCCTTTCGCCTCTCCTCTTCTCCCATTAATGGTGGCACCCGCTGGGATGTCCTCTTGGCCTCCTTCCACTCCTCTAAGGCCATCATTAATGTCTACACTAATGGGACTGTCTTGGTCCAAGGCCCTCAGGCCAACCTCCACCTCTTTGATAGACGCTTCCCGTGCCTCATCAACTTCCTTTCCTCTCCTGCTGTCCCCCCACCTCTGTCCTCCGCTAACTTGCCTCCACCCTCCCTCCCTCCCTGCCCCCTCTTGTGCTCCTTCATCTGTACCCCTCCCCGGAAGTCCTTCAAGGATGGCAACCTTCTCCACATTGCCACTCTTAACTCTCGCTCTGCCGTCAAACATTCCTCTGACATCTGTCAGTCTCACTGAGACATGGTTCACGGCCAGCTCTGTCACCAGCTTTGACACACTCCTACCTGATGGTTACAAGATCCTCTCAGTGCCCAGGCCCAACCGTGCTGGGGGGTGTGGCCCTTATCTTCCCTGAGTGGATTCCTGCCACTGTCACTCCAACGCAGACTTACTCCTCTTTTGAATGCCTTGTCTGCCGACTCTCTCTCTCCCCTAGCCATTCCCTTACCGTGGCTACTATCTATCGGCCACCTGGTCAAATTTCCTCCTTCCTCTCTGAGTGGGCGGACCTCTCCTCCTCACTCCTGTCCTCAACCACTCAACTCCTCTTTCTTGGAGACTTCAACATCCACCTGGATGCCTCCTGTCCCCCCTCTGGACTCTTTTGCTACCTCTGCGACTCTCTCTCACTCTATATTCTCCCGTCTGGGCTGACTCATTCTGCAGGGCACACCCTTGATGCCCTGATCTCTTCTGACCTTCCCCTCTCTGTCCCTCTCTCCACTCCTCTTTCCTGGAGTGATCACTTTCTCCTATCCTCCCACCTCACCTTCCCTACCCCACAGGCAAACCCACTTCCATCATTGCCACCCACCTTCTCGGTCATCCGACCCATGAAGCGTGTGTCAGTTGAGGCTTTCGCTGCCACCTTCTCGCCCCCTCTCCCCCTTTGGCTGACTCCCACCCTGACACAGCCCTCTCCACGCTCCACTCTGCTATATCCGATACTCTTGATATCCTTGCCCCTTTCATGAGAATCCGCCTGAAGCCCAAAGCCAAATGTAACTCCTGGTATGACTCGGATCTCGTCACCCTAAAACGCAAGTGCAGGGTGGCAGAGAGGAAATGGCGTGCTTCATGTTCATCCTCTGACAAACTGGCCTGCCGCCTGCTCCAAAGGCAATACCGGCTCTCCGTTCTCACCAAGAAGAGAGCCCTTATCCAAGCCCGCATCTCTGCAGCATCTAACAATTCGGCCGAACTCTTTAAAATCTGCAAGGAGCTGGCCAACCCTGCTGCAGTCTCTACCTCTCCTGACCCCTCCCAGGCCCTCTGCACGGCACTGGCCTCTCACTTCATCTCTAAAACTCAGGACATCCTGTCCTCACTCTCCTCCTATCACCTCCCTCCCTCTATTCCCTGCACTTCCTCTGGCCCTTCTGCAGCCACCCCTCCTCCCTCCTTCTCTGCCTTTCCCCTTTTCTCTACTGACAAGGTTTCTAGACAAGTCCGATCTGTGAAAGTCTCGTCAAATAAGGTTCACCCCTGTTCCTCCAAAACTATCAAGGACCACATCGACTCCCTGGCTCCTGCCCTGGCTTACTTTTGCAACCACTCTTTCACCTCTGGAGTCTTCCCATCCCCCCTTAAGCACTCCCTTGTGCACCCTCTTCTTAAAAAACCCTCTTCCGACCCCTCCTGCCCGGCTAACTATCGCCCAATCTCCACCACTCCCTTCCTGGGCAAGCTCCTGGAGACACTGACCATCTCCCAGCTAAATCTCCATGCTGAATCTGTTGGTAGTCTTCATGACCATCAGTCTGGCTTCAGAGCTGCCAGAAGCACGTAAACTGCTCTCCTGAACATCCGTGAGGATCTGCTCTCGAACCTTGACTCCAACACTCCGTGTGTTCTCATTTTGCTCGATCTCTCTTCTGCCTTTGATACTGTCAACCATGCCATCCTGCTCAACCGTCTCCTTGATAACCTGGGTATCACTGGTCAGGCTCTGGCGTGGCTGACCTCCATCCTCTCCAATCGACCCTCCCAGGTCCAACTGGGGTCCTTCCTCTGACATCTTTTTCTCTACCTGTGGTGTCCCCCAGGGATCTAACCTCTCTCCCTGGCTGTTCAACCAGTATCTGGCACTCCTTGCCCACCGCATCGCCGCTCTCTGCCCCAACTTTCAGTGCTATGCGGATGATACCCAGCTCATTTTCAGGCTACCCTCGGCCGCCTCCTCTCCTTCCCTCATCTCTGACTGTCTGTCTCCTATCCAGGAATGGTGTGCTGCCAATGACCTCTGCCTTAATGCCAGTAAGACTGAGATTCTACTCATCGGCACACCCACTCCCTCCTTCCCTGCATCTCTATGGCCTGCCTCTCTTGGCCCTCTTCCTGCTCCTACCTGCAAGGCAAAAAACCTCGGGGTCATCTTCGACTCCTCACTCTCCTTCTCTCCTCACATCTCTGACGTCTCTAAGAAGTCACACTACCAGCTGCACCTCCTCAGAGGTATTCTTCCTTTCCTCTCCTTCCCCCAGAAGCTCACTGTCTCCCGAGCCCTGGTTCTCTCGAAGCTGGACTACTGTAACAGCCTTTATCTAAATCTGCCTGCCTCTACACTCCGCCCCCTGCAACTTATCCAGAACAGGACTGCAAGACTTGTCCTTGGCCTCAAGCCCAGGGACCGTATCTCTCCAGGACTGTAATCTCTACACTGGCTCCCAGTGGCTGCGAGGATTAAGTTCAAAACCCTCTGCATTGTCCACAAGGCCTTCTGGGGCCTGGGGCCTAAATACCTTCAACTCTCTCTTCCTAAATATCTTCCTTCTCGAGCTCTTCGCTCATCTGCCTCCAACTCCCTCTTGGTCAGCAGCTTCTCCAAGCAATGAGCTGGGGGTAGATCTCTCTCCGCGGCAGGGGCCTCCCTCTGGAACAGCCTTCCTGCCTCCCTGAAACTTGAGGAGAACCATCTCCGGTTCCGGAAGCACCTCAAAACCTTCCTCTTTGCTTCTGCTTTCTCTCCCCCTCTCCCTTGCTAATTCTTGACTGAAACTGCACTGAATCTGCAACTGGGCCACTCTCACCGATCTTGGTCCTTGGCCCAGCCACTCTCCACCTGCACTGCCTCCCTTGGCAACCCCTGCACTGCGGGACTGTCTCTGTATCCCTTCAGCCCCCTTCCCAGCACTTATCTGCACTTGCCACCAGCTGGCCATATTATTTGTTATTATTCTACTTACCCTGTACTGCACTTTCCCCCTCCCTTTCCCCTTGCACTTTTTCCCTTCCCTCTACCCTTGCACTTGCGCCATCTGAATGACACCTGGCCTAGTAGGATCGTTGTCTGTCTTTCCCTCTGTTCCCCCTCCCTGCCTCGTCGCGCCTTGAAACACGTGTGTATAGGTGCGTTACAAATGCCATATCATATCATATCATAAGTCTGGATCTCAGCCCCCTAGTCAGGCTTCACATCACACAATGTTCTTGGGGTTGTATTGGTCACCCTAATTCGTAGGTATCCCTCAGTTGGGTTCACGTTTGCCAATTTTCACAACTCATTTGGTGTTAACCATGTGTCAAAGACTTTCGACTGTACAAGGCATTTTACTTGACCCTTGTATGACCACTTTGACACTATACACAGCCTCCCTTAAGGCCCTTTGGTCTTTGTAGTTTCGTTAGCAAGGAATACCATATAGAGTCCTTCGAATGAGCACTCACGTGTCGCCGGACCACTCTGTCTGGTTCCAACTTCACTCACAAAAGACAACCTTGGCCAACACAGTCCGGTTCACTACCACTTTTTTCCGACTCACTGGCTGGGTTGAACTCGTTGGCGTTTCCTTTTGTCGCTGGAGTCAAGGACGGTACAACGATGAGAACCGTTTCTCCCCGCCCTGGCAATCAGAGCGGGAGGGTTCCACGTACCGTGGACATCCGATACGCCCCTCACCAGCTGCGATTCCCGGTCTAACGTTTGCTTTAGCAGAGGCTTCGTGGGTCTAGGTTGAAAAAGGCAAGGGCAATTCCCTCCTGGTCGCCCTTTTAGATCTCTCTGGCTTTCTCCTCCTCTTGAACTCCCGGCCCGGAATGGCTGCTTGCACGTGCGTTTGGCCTAGCTCAAAGTGTGCTTTTGTGCTCCGCCTTTTATCCCTGTTGGAAGGGAAAGGGCGGTCAAGTGTGCATAGTTGTGGTTGATTGCCTGACACTGCCTGACCCTTGTGTTGGGGCATGTCAGGTAAACGGTCCTGGTGTTGGTCTGTTGTCTGTCCCGGTGTAGGAAAGTGTTTGTGTTGGAAAAGGGGGGGAGTAGAACTTCTGAATATTCTATGCGGTAGGAAGGGGAAAAGATGTTATAGGGAAGGGGGTACTGCGTCTCACCCGTCAGTGTCCCATTTTCACTCCCCGAGGACCCCTCATTCAAATGATCCTCCCACACTCGTCCACCCCCAGGAACTGGATCCAATAGTGATGGCCGTGTTCTGGCCACCTGTGTGACAGAACCCCAGAGACTAGCAAGTGGAACACCTTCAGGTTTCTCCTAGTGGGAGACCAGTTAACTTCTTTGGGATCCCTTTCTTAACGACCTCCAACTTATCACACTTCAGATACTCCCAAGATTTGCTACCATACAATAAAGCAGTCCCTCGGTACAATTGGGAGGAGCAGGAGCCCCTCCACACACTGCTGGAGCAGTGCATTGCGCGGGGGTGAAGCTGGAGCTTCCCCCACTAATCCGAGGTAGGCCCGCTGGCCCCTAAGCTTTTTTGTTAAAAAAGTGCAAAATTCAAAAAAACGCTTATTTAATGCGCGTGCCTGCATGACTGCAGGGAAATCCCTTCCTCACCCCCTGAGCGACCGCCACACCGCGTGGCTCCACTGAGCCCCTCCACTTCGAGCTACATCGTGGACACCACTCCATCATGGCCGCCTATCTGGGCTAACTTGCCAGCCCTTCCTACTTGCAGACCTGCTGCCGTGAGCTTGCCCCATTGGCTACATCTACAGCCAATATCATAGCCGGCAGGCAGAGCCGGCCATTGCACGAAGGCCTGCACCAAGGCTACTCGCCTGTCCTTGCCTGTCTGAGCCTTTCCAGCCGTCGGCCGGATACCCTGCACTACGGTTTCCTGCAGGACTACCCATCTAAGGGAAAAGAAAAGCCCACATTTGCTCAGCATCGCCGGAAAAATGCATAGTGAGCATCTCGCCACCATCAAAGTACACAAGGTACCTAGTAGCTCCAATATGGCCGCCCGATCGATGCCCTCAGCCCCCTCTGCCTAACCAGGCCATGAGCAGCAACCTGATAGGCCACCGGCCCTATCTCCACCGCCAGCGGCCGCCGACAGGCGAAGCCAGCCCACTCCCTCCAAGGCCCACGAGAGGCAAGACCATCACCTGCTTTGTGCCTGTTGTGCCGTGTCTGCTGTCTGCCAGGCCCCCTGGCTCCCGCACCAAACTTTCTCTAAGGTAACACTCCACTTCCATGAACCCCGTGCCTCCAAGTGCTAGCAACCCTCACATGTTATAATCTACCGCTGCACATGCCAGCCCTCCCTATGAAGCCACTATACTTCAGGCCAGACTGTGAACACTGCATCTAGACAGACTTTGTCGCCGTACTGTTACTTACCTGCTGGCATAGTCTTCTTTTGGCCTAAATTGTGATTCTCGTAACCTAGTTAAACCTTTGCTACCATATTGATTGCTCCATGCACAGTGTCCTGAGCCTGAATCTCAAATGTTGACTTGGAAATGTCGCATCTTGCCAAACCTTGCTGCCATAATTACTTACCTGCTTGCACAGTGTCTTGGGCCTCAATTGTGACTCTTGCATCTAGATAGACCCTGCCGCCTCATTCATTCTTGCCTACACAGTGTCCTTAGCCTGAATCTCAAATGTTGATTTGTGAATGTCGCATCTTGCCAAACTTTGCTGCCACATTGGTACCTACCTGCTTGCACAGGGTTTACTTACCTGCTTGCATAGTGCCTCTGAGCCTCAACTGTGATTCTTGCATCTAGATAGACCTTGCTACCTTATTTTTTCTTGCCTGCACAGTGTCCTTAGCCTGAATCTCAAATGTTGATTTGTGAATGTCGCATCTTGCCAAACTTTGCTGCCACATACCTGCTTGCATAGGGCTCACTTACCTGCTTGTATAGTGTCTCTGCGCCCAAACTGTGATTCTTGCATCTAGATAGACCCTGCTGTACTGCTCCTCAGTTGTCTGTGCATATGTACACATTAACTTGCCTCACCACTACAACTAGGCTCGCTGTAATGTTTGTTTAACCTCAGCCCTACTTTAAGACCTCAAACTGCCACATACCGTGCAGTGCCGTGCTGCACCACTTTAGTCTGACCTGCCTTAGATTCACTCAAATTGAAGCGTAAGTGTGCTCCCACTTCCTCCTTCGTCGCCTGGTGTGACCCACCTTGCATATAGGTGTCGTACACTACCACCATGCTCTTTAAGGCGTTCCTTATACTGTACCACGTTCTGCCCTTTCAGGCAGCCATTGTTACTCAGATACTCACTCTTCCCCTACGGGTAAAACTCAATCAGCCACTTGAAAGCCTGACTCACCTGAGCCCCTACCACCTGACTCTGTCCAGTATGTTCCCTACAATGGGCCCCACGACCACCACCACAGGCTTACACCACACCAGCAACTACACCAACCTCTATCTCAATGACCCGGCCCTCTGGTTGGAAAACTTTGCTCGGAAACCTATTCCTAATCAACCTTGCTCCTTACCACTCAGAAACAAGAGATTAGGGTCTAGATTCCGCATACGACCTACCCACAGTAACATCTCCAAGCAAACTTCACACACACCACCGCGCTCACCCTCTCCCACTACTAATAGTAAATCCTTTACCACAGAGGCTAAACCGCCTCTCATCAAGGGCACCCTTATCAACGCCCGATCTCTTCCAGCGCACGCACTAGACATTGCAGACCTCATCACATCCTCAGATCTTGACTTTATTGCCATATCTGAAACTTGGCTACGTGCCACATCTGGCCCCTCACTGTCCCTGGCCTTACCACCTGACTAGGGTATCTCGCAATGTTACTGCACCACTGCACAAGCCAGAGGTGGTGGCGTGGCCTTCATCCACAAAAACACTCTTGATCTAAGAGTGACCACTAACTCCAAACTGGAGTCAGCTGAATCACTATCAGTTAAACTATCACTAACGCCTAATCAAACGACCACCCTCCACCTTATCTACAGGCCCCCAGGCCCTGCTCCTTCTTTTGTCGGTGAAATATCCACCCTCCTCCTCGACAAAACAAAACAAACTCCCAAATTCATCCTAGGCGACCTCAATCTGGGACTTGGTGACCCAAAAGATCCCATTGCATTAGACCTAGAGAACGTTCTAACCAACTTTGGTTTCACCTTGCACATTCAAGAGCCTACTCATACTAAAGGTAGGACCCTTGACTGGTTAGCCGGCTCGAATTGTAATATTTATATCCTTGCCAATACCCCCTGTTTATGGCCTGACCACCACATCATCACCTTTAATATTGAAGCCACCCCCCTTGTGAAAACTCTGATAGCTCCAGCTCTCCCCACCAGAAATAAAAGGGACATAACCAAGGAGAAACTCCTCCCTTTGCTACTCCCATTTCTTAATGCTGCCTCCGACTCCTGGAATGATCCCACCTCCCTAGCAGATATCTACAAACCCAGCATGCTCACGGCTATAGACTCTATCGCCCCCATCAAACTCATGAAGGCTAAACCACGTTCACATCTTAACTCCTGGTTCACACCACAGTTAAGAGTGCTCCGCAAAGCTAAACGCTGTGCCGAAAATCGTTGGAAAAGTCAACCTTCTGATGAGCATAAAGACGGCTTCTTCCTTGCATCGCTCACTTACAAAGAAGCCATTATCACTGCGAAAAAAGACTCCCTTAACAACCGTATCCTACAAGCTGATTCGAACACTAAAGAACTTTTCAAGATCTTAAAAGAGCTTGAAACTCCAGCCACCCCCCCGACACCTGCATTAAAGACAGTAAATGGTGTACCAACATTCAGTCAGCCTTACTGAATAAAATCTTAATGTTACAATCCAAAATTAAAGACAAAAAAGATAGTCTGGAGCTGGACAACCGTCCTCCTACCCCAGGATGGACACCCCCTCTAGTCTCATCCACTACCAAACCTTTTGCCTTCTCACCACTCACTATTGCTGAGGTAGAAAACATCATCTCGAGGATCAAACCATCTAACTGCCAAGGTGATCCGTGCCCTGTCCCATCGTCAAGGAATCTGCCCACGACTTGGCCCCATTTATCACGTCCTTTATCAACTCCTCCTTTAAAACTTGTATTATCCCTGACAACCTGAAGGACGCATGGGTGATCCCATTGCTTAAAAAACCATCTTTAGACCCAAGCATACCCACTAACTTCAGACCCATAACCACCGTCCCGTTCCTGCTCAAAATCTTAGACCGTGCAGCATACCTCCAGATCCAAGATTACCTGGAATCCAATAATCTTCTAGGTCTTAGACAATCTGGATGTCATGATGCCCGCTCCCGGGGAGCCGGTTCAAGCCCTGCATCCCCGAAAGCGGACATCCAGTCCCCAAGGAAGGACCCAGCAACCCCATATAGGGGCCCTTTGGACAGTGTCCTGGCGCCTATGGCGCCAGGCTCATAAAAGACACCAGTCCTGGTGCCATAGGCGCCAGGCTCATTATGGATGTGCTTGGGTGCACTTACCTGATGCAGACCATGCTGCAGGATCCCAGCCTCCTTGAGGCCTGAAAGGAACTACTTTAACTGTGGGACTAATTTACCATCCGGGCGTGGTCAGGGAAGGATACATACCTGATTGGAGGAAGGATACATACCTGGAACTTCTTCCAAGGCTATTTAAACCCCACCCGAACAGCCGCACGTGCTTCGCGTTGTTCTGCATCTAGCAGCTGGACGCTCACCGTGTCTGCTCCTGCATCCTGACTTCTGCCACGCCTGCCAGCATCCTGGATCACCTGCAAAGGAAGAGAAGAAGAGAACAGAAGAAGGAAAAGTCCTTACCTGCTAAATCCGCATCCCGGAGACATCTCGCCGACAATCCTGAAAAGGAAGACTTTTATTTAAAAGCTCATCGCGTCGATCGCTGCAGCGCCGCATTCCACTCACCTTTACTGGGCGCCTCCATGTTCAGCAGCGATCATCCGGATTCGCAGTCACGCCCCAGCTCCTAGGGAGAAAAAGACCAGAACAAAAGGTGAGAGAGAGAAGGGAATAAGGAAAGCTAAATCTCCATGTTAAGACTTACCTTTTGATTCATTCCCTCTTCATTTCGGGTCCGCGCCGCATCCTGGCATTTCCGGACCCCGGCCCCTAAGGGGAAAAAGAGACATCAGCGTTAATGAGCGAATGAAAAGACATTACCAAAAAACGCTCATTAAAGACTTACCTGATTTCTGCAAGGATTTCACCTCTCATCTCGGGTCGGTGCCTGTTCCGAGGCATTCCGTACCCCGGCCCCTATGGGGAAAAAGACACTAGCATTAGTACATTAATGCATGGACACAAGGGGAACCTCTTCTCAAAAAACTTACCTGGAAGCCAAGCAAGTTTGGTTCTCACCAATCCGAAAATCCAGTAAAGTAACTGGATACCAACGCGCCCCTGCATCAGAAGCAGGATGTAGAGCTCGTCCTTCCAGACCCTAAGGTGAGACGCTATGAGGAATCACAGAAGGGTTTCGAGGAGGGTGAGAGGGGAAAGTGGGAGGCTGATTGCATTACCCCGCAGACAGTTAATCCCCTATTTTCGCCTACAGAAGGATACTTCTGCGAGCCAGACAAGCCAGATTTGGGGGCCCGGTCCAGTCCGTCTTCCGAACCCTGCGCATCACCTTAGAAGAGGTCACAGCATCGCGAACCAGGCCAGCGCCTCCGTGGGAGTCAGGTGAGCGTTACAGAACGCGAAGCCTTCCTACAAATTCCCACCCAGGCGCTATGGAAAGTTCTGAGACTGATCAGTTGGCCCAATTACTGGGGGAATTACGGGCCGAAGTACATGCCGCTCATCAAGAGACTAATGCCCTCAGGAGGGAATTAATAATATCAAAGGAAAGAACTGATGACCTGGCCAGACAGCTTTTGCAAGGTCAAGCTGGGCAAACTCCTCTACCCGGTTCCGGAGGGAACCCCGCTCCTGTGGTTTCCAGTAACCCTGTGCAGATTAATCTACCTGGAAACATGCCGCTGGCCCCACCCGAACGCTTTGCCGGGGACCCCAAACGATTTGCTGTATTCATGAATCAGTGTCGTTTGCACTTCCTATGCAGACCTGGGGCCTTCCCTAATGTTCAGACCAAGGTAGCCGTTGTATTGTCATATCTCAGTGGCTGCGCTGCCGATTGGTCAGTTCCACTGGTTACTGAAGATGACCCGATTCTCCGTGATTTTCAAAGGTTTCAAGCAAGCATGGAAAGGTTATTTGCTCGACACTCTCAGGGGCAGGCTCTGGATGACAAACTTCTTTCCCTGCGACAGGGCAATCAGGACCTCCTATCCTATATTGCAACCTTTAATAGACTAATTGTGGAAACGGGATGGCCAGAGGATAAAAGAGTCACATTGTTTTATCGAGGCCTACGCGGAGAACTTAAAGATGTCTTGGCCCAAGTTGTAAATCCGTCCCAAGAATGCACAGAGTATATAGACTTAGTGGTCCAATTGGATCACAGACTTCAAAACAGAAAAGCAGATCGGTCCAGGTTTGAGACCCGGGTGTTGGTCAAGACCCATGCTAATCTCAAGGGAGTTGATGTCTCTGAGCCTATGCAAATTGGAGGGGTTAAAGGACCCTAACTCAAAAGGAACGTGAAAGGAGGCGGCAGTTAAAATTATGTCTTTACTGTGGGAATTCTGGACACTTTCTACGAGATTGCCCGGCAAAACCGCCCCGAAAGGCGGTAGGAGCCGCTGATAAAAACCATGAAGACTATGTTTCGGGAAACGACTCCGCCCGACAAGTGTAGGGGTCCGCTTGCCGAGCTTGAAAACTAACTCTCAGACCTCGCATTTCATTGTGCCAATGGTTCTCGTAGATCCAGAACAGCCTAAGCGGTTGCATGCAATAAAGGCATACATCGATAGTGGGGCTATTGGAAACTATGTGGATCGTGAATTGGTCTCTAGGATTAACCTCCCTCTCCGTCCTAAAACCAGCAAAGATGTCATCACCACAGTCGATGGAACTGAAATTGCCTCTGGACCGGTAACACATTCCACTACTGAGGTGACTCTTATTGGTCCCGACGGCCATCGGGAGGGTGTTGTGTTTGATGTAATCAAGGCTCCACAGTTTCAGGTTATTCTTGGAATCCCTTGGTTAGAGACACATAATCCTCGAATTGATTGGCGAGCTAAGAGAATAACCTTCCCGGATTGTACACAAACCTGCTACCCAGAAAACCTGAAGATTAATCTAGCATCTGTAACATCTGCCTCCATGCAACTACCTCTGGAATACCAAGACTTTCAGGACGTCTTCCAAAAGGAACAGGCCAACACGTTACCTCCTCACAGATCGTACGATTGCCAAATCGATCTGGTGCCCGGTGCACAACCCCCTTGTAGCAGGATTTATGCCCTTACCGAACCTGAGAATCTGCATTTGAGACAATATTTGGATCAATACCTAGCTAATGGTTTTATTCGCCCGTCAAAGTCCCCGGCATCCTCGGCTTTGTTCTTCATGCCCAAAAAAGAAGGCGACCTTAGAACTTGTATCGATTACCGCGCATTGAACCAGATAACGGTTAAAAACTGTTATCCTCTGCCTCTGATCCCTGAACTCCTTGACCGGGTGAAGGACGCTTGCAAATACACCAAGTTAGATCTCCGGGGGGCTTATCATCTGGTACGAGTTAAAGAAGGCGACGAATGGAAAACTGCCTTCCGTACTAAATACGGATTATTCGAGTACCAGGTGATGCCTTTCGGATTGTGTAACGCGCCGGCTGCCTTCCAATACTTCATGAATGATGTCCTTCGGGAACTCATCGATGTTTGTGTTGTCGTATATATCGATGACATTCTGGTGTACTCCTCTTCGGAATCTGATCACAGAAAACACGTCAGGGCAGTACTTGAAAAACTGCGCCAACACAAACTATTTGCCAAATTGGAGAAATGAGTTTTCCATACCACAGAAGTCGATTTTCTAGGTTTCATCCTGACACCCAAAGGAGTCCGAATGGACTCAAGAAAAGTGGATGCCATCCTCAAATGGCCATTACCTAGCTCTGTAAAAGGGGTTCAAAGCATGCTCGGCTTTGCCAATTTCTATCGCAGGTTTATCCCGGAATTTTCACGCGTGGTACAACCCATTACTGCACTCTTGAGGAAAAATAAACGTTTTGAATGGTCTGAAGAAGCCGAGCAGGCCTTTCAGGATTTAAAAGCTAAGTTTACCTCCGCACCTATATTGAAACACCCGCGTCCAGATCTCCCTTATGTCGTCGAGACTGACACATCCAGCCTAGCCATGGGAGCTGTCCTGTCCCAAAGAGATCCCGAAACCAACCAACTACATCCCGTAGCATTTTGGTCCAGAAAATTCTCGGCACCCGAGGTTAATTATGCAATCACGGACAAAGAACTGTTAGCCATTAAGTCTGCTTTTAAAGCCTGGCGGCATTATCTGCTTGGCGCTCGACATACCATAACAGTGATCACTGATCACCAGAATTTACAGTATTTGAAAACCGCCAAGGCTCAGTCATCACGGCAGCTCCGATGGGCTTTGTTTTTCGCTGAATTTGATTTCGTGATTACCTATCGACCTGGCTGCAAGAATGGCAAAGCAGACGCCTTATCCCGAATTGGAATGGGAGAATCTGATACAAACTCAGAACCAGTACCAATAATTCCCGAACAGAGGATTCTAGGCATGACTTCGTTACAGACGCTTGAAGACATTCAAGCCAGAGTGAAACAACTCCTGGACCCTACAACCTTACAGGATTGGATACAAAAGGGATCAGACTTTACCATAGATAATGGTTTACCTTATTTTCAAGGACGCTTATTCCTGCCACATAAGGAATTACACGAACTAGTTATTTCCGGTTATCATGATGCATTAATAGAGGGACACCCCGGTATTGCCAAGACAGAGGAAAAGGTGAAACGACAATTTTAGTGGCCCTCTTGGCGAAAAGATGTTAAATCTTTTGTGATGTCCTGTGGTGTTTGCGCCCAAAATAAAAGTCAAAAGAAAAGACCAGCCGGTCTCCTTCAACCTCTAGACATACCGCCAGCACCCTGGCACACCCTATCAATGGATTTTATTACGGACCTGCCTCCTTGTTCGGGGTACAATACTATTCCGGTAATTGTGGATTTGTTTTCCAAAATGGCCCACTTTATTCCTTTGAAAGGTTTACCTTCAGCTTCTGTCCTAGCCAAAGAATTCCTCGAAAATATTGTTCGGCTACATGGATTCCCATCTATACTAATCTCTGACCGGGGAAGCCAATTAATTTTCCACTTCTGGCGCAAATGTTGTCAAATAGCGCAGATCGACGTAAGATTATCGACCAGTCACCACCCTCAGACCGATGGTCAGACCGAGAGGACAAATCAGACCCTTGAGCAATACTTACGGTGTATGTTACAGCAATCTGAAAGCAACTGGAAAGACATTCTTTGGATAGCCGAATACGCATATAATAATTCGGTACACTCTGGAACTGGCCACAGTCCTTTTTATACTTTGTTTGGGCATCACCCTCGAACCTCAAACCTTGACTCACCTCAGAACCTCGGAATGCCTGCAGTAGAACATCTGCATTCTACAATTACCCAAGCCTTCAAAGAGGCAACTACGCATTTACAACAAGCCAAGAGAAAATACAAGGAGAATGCTGATCTACATCGGAGTGAAGCACCTCCGTATCAGATTGGGGATCAAGTGTGGTTAGCTACCAGACATTTACCACTCAAAGGGCCTCGAACTTTTAACCCAAAATATCTGGGACCTTATTCTATTACGGCAATAATTAACCCAGTGGCTGTTAAACTTGATTTACCAGCTGGTATGCGAATTCACCCTGTTTTTCATGTGTCACTTCTGAACCAGTGGTACCCGGAACCCGACTACTCAAACCTCCAGAACCTATTCTAATAGATGGGGAGCCCGAATTCGAAGTGAAGAACATTTTAGACTCAAAAATGTTTAGGTCAAAACTGTTCTACCTAATTGATTGGAAGGGGTACGGACCTCAGGTGAGGTCATGGGAACCCAGCGACCATGTGCATGCACCTCGATTAGTCAGGAAATTCCACCGACTCTTCCCAGACAACCCAAAACCCCCGGAGGGAACAACCTTGGGAGGGGCCTTGGGGGTGGGGGGGAGTGCTGTCATGATGCCCGCTCCCGGGGAGCCGGTTCAAGCCCTGCGTCCCCGAAAGCGGACATCCAGTCCCCAAGGAAGGACCCAGCAACCCCATATAGGGGCCCTTTGGACAGTGTCCTGGCGCCTATGGCGCCAGGCTCATGAAAGACATCAGTCCTGGCGCCATAGGCGCCAGGCTCATTATGGATGTGCTTGGGTGCACTTACCTGATGCAGACCATGCTGCAGGATCCCGGCCTCCTTGAGGCCTGGAAGGAGCTACTTTACCTATGAATGGAAGAGCATAACAGTTGAAGTGGTCGTGGAAGTGAAGAGGAAGGAACCAAACAAACTTGAAGACAGGACTGGAACTTTGCATTCTGGTCTCGGCTTCCCACTGTTCGCATTTCCTTTTTGCTCTCTTTTCTTATGATTTTGGAAACGGATTGGTGGATTTTCCCACAAAATAATAGTCTTTTAAAAATTGTAAACCAATTGAATCAAGTAATAAAAAAAGAATTTTTAAAAAAAGCTGTATCATATCACAAATGCCATATCAGAATGGTCAAAGGTACTCCCATTTTAGAGTTGGGGCAAGTTAGGAATTCTACCAACCCAAGCAAAACATTGAATAAACCCCCATCGGTCTGCAGAGATCGTTGGACATTTATTATACGTACTTAGCAGCAAGAGTCGAATTATGATGTTGGAACCTAATGCCAATAAATTAAAACCTTCTCCTGGTTCCTAGGCAAGAAAAACTAGAAGTAGCGTCTTCCCTGCAATACCTGGGAGTTACTATCAGACAACAGAGTTTTAGAGGATCCATAAAAGACTACCTTCCTATGATTATGGCCTGCTCGACCCAGCTCTGTACAATACATTTCAAAATCAGAAAATTCTCTTTGCTTTCCTGAATAAAGTATTACAAAGGTAGAATTGAACTATGTATAACTTATAGAGCTGAATCTAGTCTGTTTATACCCTGGCCCAAGATTGAGGGGAGCATTTGGAAATGTACATTAGCCTCACCTACGGGCGTGCCAATAGCCATAATGCGGTTACAATTAGGGTTACTTTCTTGGAATGCTACAACTATAACTAACATTCTCTATATTTGCCTCAATTGAAGTTGCTCTATTGTAGACTGAATGAATGCATGTTCAAGTCATCTTGCTAGACTGAATAAGTGGATTGCGGTTGTATGATAACTTTGGAAAAACGTAACTCTTCTCCAACAGAGCTGGCACAAAATCCGACCTTGGCGGAACAATAACTGTGGAGATTGGATTGCGACTATCAAGTTATGTAAAACATACAAACTCTTTAGTTATACCACCTATTTAGAGAAACTCTTTAATTCTTACCTTCCCTATCTTAAGAAATTCTCTTATCATAAGGATCGATGAAAATTCCTACGATTAAGACTGAATCTCTTGCCCACTATGGAGATTGAGGGAATTTGACAGAGGCTTTCAGAGAATCAAAGATTCTGCAGGGATGCTGATATTTACTAGATGTATTGTTTTAACCCTGGCATCATATGTTGTTTGATTCCTACACTATCCTACCCCAACTGCTTTTAAAAATATTTGTCACCGTATTTTGGGAGCTTCAATTACTCATCTATCAATTGTGGCTTTGAAATCCATTCAAATAATTTTTAAGAATGTGGAAACTGTTCTTTAACCTTTTTAGAAATGATAATATGCTTAAGCGATTGTGTTTATAACAGGTCATGTCTGGATATTAGTATGTTTTATGTATCGAATTATGTTATGGAATGGTAATTGTCAAAGGTTTAAGTATAAACCATAATACAACAATTAAAAGAAATAGATATTCTGCAGCATGGGGTGCAGCATGGATTCACATGCTCATGAATATTCCTTGTCGTCAGGTCGGAATACTTGGTAAAAGAAAAAACAGTTTCACTTTCACTTACAAAGTGTCTGTAACGCTCACCTTTGCTCTGCAGGGGCACCTGGAATCCTCTACTACTGCTCTGGTATTCATTGGAGCACTGGACTGTGAAACGTGTATCTGAAAGGGAATGTACATGAATGTCAACTGATGCTATGTGTGGGAAGGAGCCAACACCCAGTACCACCGAATACCCAACTTCTGGAGTCCTCTCTCACCTGTTTTTATGTTTTAGGAAGCTCTCCGTCCTGCTATATCTCAACAGGGGCGCTTGTAGATGCGATGCGGCCAGTTACTTCACTGGCTGTTGGGGTTCCGCCCAGACCTGCTGCAGCGTGAATGTTCTTTATTGAGGTATTCTACCAGGCGGGTTGGTGTAAAGGCTCACGTGAGAGTTCTCTTGCTTATGGTCCTTGTATCCGTGATGCTAGCGCCGTTGGTATAGTCTTGGCGCGTGTACCTGATCACTGGGTTCCCAGGACCTATCTTGTGGCCCATACCCGGCCCAATCTACCAAATAGTACAATTTGGATCGCATTAGTTTAGAGTCCACTATCTCTTTCACTTCATATTCAGGTTCTCCGTCTATGAGTATTGGGGCTTGAGGCGTTGTTAAGTGAGTCCCTGATTTCACAGGTTTCAGGAGGGAGACATGAAATATGGGATGGATATGCATGTTTGTGGGTAGATCCAGTTTCATGGCGACCGGATTAACTATAGCCTTAATGGTGTATGAGCCCAGGTATCGAGGACGAAATGCTCTTGGTCCTCTCGTGGATACATGTTTTGAAGCTAGCCATACGGAATTTCCAACCTTGTATACAGGGGCCTCCTGACGGCGTTGGCCCGCAAATTTCTTCTGTCTTTCCTTCGCAAGGGTAAGATGCTCGCATGCTTCCTTGAATGCTGTATGGATTCTAGTATGCAGGGTCTTGACAGCGGGCATTCCTAATTCCTTTGAAACATCAAAGTCGGAAGTTCGTGGGTGCTGGCCAAATAGAATGTAAAACGAAGTTTGCCCGGTTGATGTGTGATGTGAGTTGTTGTATGCGTATTCCGCAACCCACAAAAGTTCCTTCCATGTGCCTTCCAAGTGTCTGGTTGGTCCGCTCGGTCTGACCATCTGTTTGGGGGTGATGGCTAGTGGATAATCGTACATCCATTTGTAGTGCGGAACAGCATTCCTTCCAAAACTTGGAAATAAATTGGCTCCCACGGTCTGATACCAATATCGATGGCAGCCCATGTAGCCTCACGATTTGTTCCAGGAAAACCTTCGCCAAGGTGCTTGCCATAGGCAGTCCCTTCAGGGCGATGAAATGTGCCATATTTGAGAACATATCGACCACCACAAGAATGGTATTGTACCCGCCACAGGGAGGTAGGTCAGTGATAAAATCCAAACTCAGCGTGTGCCAGGGACCTGGAGGTACCGTTAAGGGGCGTAGAAGTCCTGCAGGTTTCTGCTTAGTACTCTTATTTTGTGCACAGACCCCACAACTCATTACATATTGAATGATGTCCTTCCGCCAAGTCGGCCACTAATAACCCTGTTTGATCTTGGCCATGGTCTTGGTTAACCCTGGATGCCCTTCCAGAGTAGATTCATGGTAATTAGCAATGATTAGTTCCTGTTGGGCTTTCTGTGGTAAATAGAGGCGACCCATATAGAATAGTAACCCATCCTCCACTGTATGACTGGCACTGGTCGAGACCCAATCCTGTAAGTCTTTAAGGCTTAACTGGTCTCTTATACGATTCCTCAACTCGTTTGATGGGGATGCGGTCACCACGCCCAGGATCTTATCGGTTGGTATAATGGGGATTGGTTCTGGTGCAACGTACGCATTGTCTCCTTCTCCTAGGCGAGACAGTGCATCCGCTTTGCCGTTCCGGACCCCTGGTCTGAAGGTAATTACGTAATCATATTCTGCGAAGAACAAGGCCCACCGTAACAGACGTGATGTCTGGGCTTTAGCAGAACCAAGGTATTGTAAATTACGATGGTCTGTGATTACTGTAACTGTGTGTCTGGCCCCTAGGAGGTAGTGTCTCCACTCTTTGAAAGCTGCCTTTATTGCCACTTTTTACGCGTACCAGGTGATAGGCTCCCCTAAGGTCCAGCTTGGTGTATATTTGGGCACTTTTCACTTGGTCCAACAATTCTGGGATCAGGGGCAAGGGATACCTGTTCTTAACCGTTACTTGGTTCAACAATCTATAATCGATACATGCTCTAAGGTCTCCCTCCTTCTTAGGGACGAAGAAGAGGGGTGAGACAGCCGGAGACTTGGATGGCCGAATGAACCCATTTGCCAAATACTGATCAAGGTACTTCTTTAGGTGCTGGTTTTCTTGTTCTGTTAGCGCATAGATACAACTGCAAGGCACTTGGGCATCTGTTATAAGGTCAATCTGGCAGTCAAATACCCTGTGCGGTGGTAAGATTTCTGCCATTTCCTTCTGAAACACATCCTGATAGGCAGAATAAACAGGGGGTAATACACCCATTAGTCCTAATGATGCTTCACTTCTTGGAACTGCGTGGACAGATTCTACTGGAGAGTGTGCTTGGTCCACATAGCAGGATTGTGCGCACTCTCTGGAGAAGGACAGCTCCCTGGCACGCCAGTCGATGCGCAGATTGTGAGCCTCCAACCAAGGAATCCCCAGAATCAGCTGAAACTGTGGAGTACTTATTAAATCGGAGGTGATGCCTTCTCTATGGCCATTATGGCAAAGGAGCGTTACCACGTCAGTGGTATGGGTTACTAATCTGGAAGACAATGGTGAACCATCGACGGTAGTGCTCTCCGTTGCGACCTTTGGACATATAGGTAGGCCAATCCGCGTTGCCAGATTCTGGTCTATGTAATTTCCTACCGCTCAGCTGTCTATGAAGGCCTATAGGGCGTGCATTTTAGACGGCTGTTGTTGGTTGGTTAAATCTACCAGCATGTCGAAATGGGAGGTCTGTGATTCCTTCTCAGTGCTCGGCGAGTGGACCCCTACGCTTGTCGAGCGTTAGAGTTTTCAGAGTCAGGGTTTGCTTCTTCTTTGTCCAAGGCACCTACCGTTTTCCGGGGCGGTTTTACTGGACATTTGCGTAAAAAGTGGCCTGCCTTGCCACAGTACAAACAGAGTTGCTGTTGCCTTCTCCTTTCTCTATCTGTTTTGGTAAGAGGCCCCCTAATTCCTCCGAGCTGCATGGGCTCAGGTTGGTTCTCAGGCAGACGGGATGGATTCTCCTTAGGTCGTAGGTAGGTTGTTCTCCCTTCGGCCCGTGCCCCATCAGCTCGCCTATCCTGTAATCTATGGTCTAGTTGTACCGCAAGATCTATGTACTCGGCACACCCGTCAGGCGGGTTCACCACCTGAGCTAGTACATCTTTTAGCTCCCCTCTCAGACCCCGATAGAACAAGGTAGTCCTTTTTTTCCTCTGGCCAGTTGGTCTCAGCAACCATTCGGTTGAATGTGACTATATACGTGAGCAAGTCTTGACTGCCTTGCCGGAGAGTCAAAAGTTTGTTATCCAAAGCGTGTCCCCTAGTATGGTGGGCAAACAGCTTCTCTAATTCCCTCTGGAATCCTGCAAAGTCTCGTAATATCGGATCATCCTGATTCGCTAAGGGAACGGACTTGTCGGCTGCGCTTCCCCCCAAATAAGACAAAACAAAAGCCACCTTGGATTGATCATTCGGGAACACCCCTGGCTTGCATAAGAAGTGTAGTCGGCATTGATTGACAAAGGTGGCAAACTTCTTGGGGTCCCCTAGGAACCGTTCTGGTGGAGCTGTAGGAACGGAACCAGGGAGCACGACCTGCACCGGGGCCTGAGGTTGACTCCGTGGTAATGGGGATTGACTGGCCTGACTAGCGAGGAGTTGTCTAGCCAACTCCTCGGTACGGTCCTTGTTGTTAACTACCACTTCCCTCCGTAGGGCATTAGATTCCTGGCAGGCTGCGTGTACCTCAGCTCAGAGTTTCCCTAGCAGAAGTGCTAATTGGTCTGTGTCTGAGGTTTCCATGATGCCCAGGCAGAGGTTCAGTAAGTGGCTTCGCGTCCTGTAACGCTCACCTTTGCTCTGCAGGGGCACCTGGAATCCTCCACTACTGCCTGGTATGCACTGGAGCACTGGACTGTGAAACGTGTATCTGAAAGGGAATGTACATGAATGTGAACTGATGCTATGTGCGGGAAGGAGCCACCACCCAGTACCGCCCAATACCCAACCTCTGGAGTCCTCTCTCACCTGTTTTTATGTTTTAAGAAGCTCTGCGTTCTGCTATATCTCAACAGGGGCGCTTGTAGATGCGGCCAGTTACTTCACTGCTGTTGGGGTTCCGCCCAGACCTGCTGCAGCCTGAATGTTCTTTATTGAGGTATTCTACCAGGCGGGTTGGTGTAAATGCTCATGTGACAGTTCTCTTGCTTATGGTCCTTGGATCCGTGATGCTAGCGCCTTTGGTATAGTCTTGGCTCTACTACGACGATGCAGTGTCTTTAGGAGCCTTGTGACCCCTTAAAATACCAATGCGTGCCTCACTCCTTCAGCTATGGCGCTTAATATTCCATTTGCTGGTTACAGCGCCTTTTGTCCATAATGTCCTCAAAGGCGCTTAATTGTCCTTCTTTTGTGCTTTTAGGGAACGCACGAGCGTTCCAAGTTGCTCACTGACCTTTCTTTATTTGTCTTTCTTGATGCCAGGAACGCTGTTAGATGACCGACCCCCCGTCGAGGAGAAGTCGTTCGTAGGAAGCAGAACGTGGCCTGTGGCTTCAATAACTGACGAGCAGAATGGTGTTTGAAGAGCCAGACGGATTCCTGAAGATTGCAGCTGGTCTCAAGAAGGCAGAGGTTCCTGGAAGGCGCCGCTGCGATGATCGAATACTGGTAACAGTTGTTGAGAACCGGGGGGCCGCGCACTTGCAGACTTTAATTGTTCTTTTTCTTTTTTCTTGCAGGAACAATACCGGGAGCGTCACGCTGCATAAGCAGAATGACGCGAAGCGAGGATCTGGGTTTGGGCGTGGCCTTTTATAGTAAGCCAGCCCAGACACGCCCAGAAGGCTGGCCTGCTGCTAAGGATGCCAGCAAAAGTAATGCTTCCATCTTGGAGGGGCTATCGGGCACAGCAGACACAGGATGTACCTAACATGATTGTATTAACCCCTGAAAGTGTCCCTGACTCCTGCATAAACCTGTGGATTAACCCATGAATGCCCATAAATGCCAGTGAATTAACCCATGAATGCCCATGAATGCCAGGTCACTCAAGTACTTCTGGTATACCCCCAATCCTGCCATGCCTTAACCCACCTTGCCCCTGCCTGTAATATGGCCCGAGGCCACCCACGTGTGACTGTGACAGTGTCTTCCTCCTATAAACCAATCACTGAGCTCTGGGTCTACTGCCCCCCAGCCAATGACTGTCCTCTCCCTAAGCCCCTCCTCTGGCAGCCATCTTCAGATTGTTACCACACGTTCAAGTGTTTGGAGTCCTCGTGTTTAGCTTTGAGAGCTCTTCTACGTTTTTCGATAAAAAGTTCATATTTTTGTTAAATAGAGCATGTGTGCTCTTTCGCTCCTTTGCCCGGCAAGCAGGGATCTGTTTGTCAGCGTCTTTCAACGCCTCTCAAGAGCAAGAATCATCGAAAGTTTCATCGAAGATTCCAGAAGGCCGCCGAGCCTACACCGCACCATGTCAGAAGAAAAGAAGGATGGAGGTTCCCTCTTCAAGCTCTGCTCCAGCTGCGGATTGAGGAATGTGTTTGTGGAGGACAAACACTCCCAGTGCTTGTACTGTCTCCATCCGACCCACAAGGAAGCGGATTGTGAAATCTGCCTTGGTTTCTCCAAGCACACTGTCAAGGATCATCACAGTAGGTTGCAGCGTGGCTCAGCGCCAATGCCTCTACCCCGTGTGGCAAGCAGGGGCATGCCTCACACAGGACCGGCCGGTTCGAGGAGTAGGCTTCTAAGTCCTTTGAGGGCGCTCCATTCGTGGGGGCCCAAGACAAGGCCAAGCACTGCAAGTCTGTTTCCGTCTGGGTTGCCGCACAAGCGGGTCCCGCAACGAGCAGGGTGTGCTCATCTTCACTGTCTGCCTTCATCTCCAGTCATCGCACCAGCTCGTCCTCGAAGAGGAAATCGGCTAACTAAAGAAAGCTACTGGAGAAGTTGGAGAAGAGCCAGGCACAGGGTATGGTGTCAGACCTGCCCCTGAAGGCCCAGGTGGTCCAGGCAAAGTCATCCTCGACGATTGAGTTGGTGGCGGCCGCCCTCTCGAAGGCGAAAGGGGCTGACCTGATCCAGGGGACCCCGACAAGTGCCCAGAGTGGCCATCCCCCCGAGGGTTTGGCCAAACTGGTAGAGAAAATGCTGGAAAAGAGGATGCCATCCTTGAGTCCAACACCAACCCCTCTGAATGCAAAAAAGGGGAGGAGTGGAGGCTTCTTTGCCTCTGTCTTTGCCCCCCTTCTCCCCTGTTGATCTGTTTCTTCTCATGGCATTGTGCACCTGGCCACCCTCTGTTCTTTCGGGCCCAGGTATCTGCTCACCCTGCCACCCTCCTGCACTGCCTCCAGGCCACCATCTGCACTAGGGTTCTGTATCTGTACCCATACAGTCCCCCTCCCACGTTTCATCGGCACTTATCAGATATACCTTTCTGACTAACTTTCAGCTGCCACTTGCTGGCTGCACTACAATGGTTTAAAGCCCTTATTTATTATTTATTCTATTTAATATTTATTTGTTTTTCTCTCCTCTACTTCGCACTTTCCCCCATTTTCCTTTCCCATGCACTTGTGTTTTCTTAAATGTCACTAGGCCTAGTAAGATCGCTGTTTTTTCTGTTTTTTCTCTTCCTTGTTCCACTCCTTTTTTGCATGGTCACGCTCTGAAACACTTGTGTACGAGCGCGATATAAATAAAATATTTTATTTCTAACGTGCTCCAGGGCACGGATATATCTTCTTCAGACGAGGAGGATCTGGTGTCCATTCACACGGTCCTGGAGGACCTGGGGAACGACAATGGCAGAAACGCTGAGGGGGATTACAATGACATTGGTGCTGGGCACAGCAAGCCTACCCCCCCCTCTCCCCAGACACCTCCCAGGGATGTATCACTGGATATCCTTTCAACTCTCCACACACTGGTGTCGGAGATCCAGAAGAGGATGCTGACGGCACCCCTGGCACATGGCACCGGGCCCCCTGCTGGTGAAGATGAGGAAACAGCACCCTATGCCACCCCATCAACCACCGCACATGCCCTCCCCCCTAGGGATATAGGGATGAATACAATGATTACAGACACAGACGACGACGGCAGTGTTCCTCCACCGCCAAAGGTTTCGCCCCGGACGAAGTGGGGTCGTGCCATGCCATTGTCACCCGCGCGTCTGAGCTCTTTCAGCTGATGCCAGAAGACACCAAAAAGGAAGGTTTCCTTTACCAACACCATGAGACCAAGAGGAAGACCATTCTGGTGCTGCTTCTCCTGGATGACGTTTGGGATGAGAGCCTGGTGCTGGTGAGAAATCCTGCCTCAGCCCCGGCAAAAAGAGACAGGCTTGAGAAGAAGTACCGGGTGCCGGAGTCACCACCCAAGGGCCTGCGGTCGCAGCCCTCCCCAGACTTGGTCTTGGCAGCTGCAAGATAGAAGTCGGACAACGAGGGGAAGAAGTTGGACTCTGTGGGTAGGAAAGTGATCTACTCAGCTGCAATGACGGTCAAGGCAGCGAATGCACTTGCGATCCTGGCCAGATACGACATGGAGCTGTGGTATAAGGTGGACCAGCTGCTGGAATCTCTCCCCGACGACAAATGGGTCGAGGCGCTGAAGATCCTCCAAGAGGATTAGGTGACATCGGACCATGCCATCACCGTGGCCCTGAACATTGCGGACACGGGGTTCCGACAGATGGGGAACGGTGTCTCCCCCTGTCGTTGTGGCTGGTTGAAAGCCACCAACTTTCGGCAGGAAGTCCAGACGAGGGCTCTGTACACCCTTTGACGTGGACAATCTCTTTGGAAAGGCCGTCGACAAATCGTTGCAAGACATTAAGACCGACACAGAGACGGCCCGTGCCCTTGGCACGCTTCAGCAACATTGTCCTTATTTTCGTGCCTCAGTAGGGAAATCCGCAAGGTCGTCGAAGGGTTTCAGCGGGGGATCATCCTCGTACCACCAGCCCTCCCGTTCAACAACCCAGGAGGCCTACGTGGGTCGTTCCAAGGCTTTTGGAGGCGGCACGCAGGCCCCAAAGCAAGATTGAACCATCCAGGACATCGGGCCTCCACCCATGCACCCCGATGAGAGGCCGGCTAGCGGGCTTCATCAGAGAGGATCTCCACAGAAGATCTCCACCGACCGATGGCTGCTGGACGCTCTCACCCACGGACACACTCTCGAATTCCAGCAGAAGTGTCCATGGATGCCACCGGTGGCCCGACAGGAGCAGCATATCCCTCAGCTCCTGCAGGAAGTACAGACCATGATAAGAAAAGGGGTCGATAGAGCTGGTTCCAAAGCAACTCGTGGGCTCCGGAATCTACTCCAGATACTTCTTGGTAAAGAAGAAGACCAGGGACTGGAGGCCCATTCTCGACTTGCGACGTCTCAACAAGTACCTCAAGCTCCAAAAATTCAGGATGGTCAAGTTGTAGCACATGTTCGTCCAACTGGAAGAAAGAGACTTATTGATGTCACTGGATCTAGAGGACGGATGCTTCCACGTCCCCATTCACAAGAAGCATCGGAAGTTCCTGCACTTCGTCGTACACAGAAAGCACTACCAATTCAAGGCCCTTCCCTTTGGACTTAAGTCGGCACCCAGGGTATTTACGAAGTTCCTAGCACCAGTGGCTGCCAATCTGCATCTACAAGGGATCCATGTGTAGCCGTACCTCGAGTACTGGCTCATCCGTGCCAAGTCAAGGGAAGTAGCAGTCGAATACACAAAAAGGACCATCCGGCTGCTGACAGATCTGGCGTTCTCTGTGAACTATCCAAAGTCCTGCTTGATACCAATCACAGAACATGCTGTTCTTGGGGGCCAGGCTCAACGCGGTCTCCTGTCCGATGGCCCTCTCGGAAGAAAGGATAGCGGCCATGCTGGGGAAGGTGCAAAGTCTGTTGGCACTGAAGACCGCCATGGTGCGGACCATCAAGTCGCTGCTCAGCAGAGCCTGTGCATCAAGCTCCTCTTAAGTTCCTTTCGTGGAAAACGGCTTTTGTCATGGCCATAACCTCTGCCAGGAGGGTAGGTGAAATCCAGGCCCTGTTCTGAAAGCAGCCTTATCTAACCTTTCATGACATGAGGGTGGTGCTGCGGACGCCTCCCTCCTTAATGCCGAAGGTTCAGTCGGAATTCCACCCTAATGAGCCTTTGGTGTTGCCTGTGTTCTTTCCGAAACCTTCATCACCGGCTGAAAGGACTTTGTACTCGCTGGATGTGGCACATGCTCTGAAGTTCTACGTGGCACGCACAAAGAGTTTCCGGATAACATCTCAACTATTCGTCAACTTTGGTCCTGTGAACCATGGGAAAGCTTTGTCCAAGGCTTCCATTACCAGGTGGCTCTCCGGCTGTATCATGCACTCTCACAGGTTTGCAAAACAACCTCTGCCCGACTGTCCGAGAGCCCATTCCACCAGAGAGATTGCTGTGACGACAGCGTTCTTGTCTGGTGTGCCCCTGCTGGACAGCTGCAGGGCTGCTGCGTGGAGGTCTACGCACACCTTCACAAGATTCTACTACATCAACCGGGATTCCAGAGAGGAGTCCAGGGTTGGCCAGGCAGTGCTACGCAACCTGTATGCTTGAAGGTGAGCCTGTTCCGCAGGTAAGAGTAATTGCTTCTGTTGAGCCTTTCCACCTCCTGTGGTTGTGTATTGATGTACTGCTATGTATTCTTTATTCATGAGCATGTAAATACATGCCAGACCCCATGCTGGAGAAGGAACAAATTACTTACCTGTAGCTCCTGTTCTCCAGCATGGGTCTGGCATGGATTCACATGCAAACCCTCCCTCCTGCCCCTCTGCTGCTTTTCTTGGTCATACTGCCTTTTTACGTGCTACCAAATCTGAAGATGGCTGCCAGAGGATGGGCCTAGGGAGAGGACAGTCATTGGCTGGTGGCAGCACAACCCAGAGCTCAGTGATCGGTTTATAGGAGAAAAACAATTTGTAAGTGACGGGGAATATTCATGAGCATGTGAACACATGCCAGACCCATGCTGGAGAACAATAGTTACTGGTAAGTAACTTGTTCCAAACCCATTATGGAACAACAAACTGGCATGGGGGAAATTGATTACATAGACCCTGCAAGAATTACAAGACCATGGAGATGGTGAAAAAGAGCCCTGCTCTGGGGTCCCCTTGAAGACCGCAATGGCAGCAAGTGTCATGACCCTTGCCCCTGGCCCTGACTGGCAAGTCAGCCTTCCAGTTAGGGCCAGGTCAAAGGCCTTAAAACCTCATCCAAGACTCTCTTGGAGTCAGTCCTGGTGCCTTTGGCGCCATGCTCATAACCATCATGAAGACCAACATTAGAATGGGACTATTTAACTTGGGGGCGGGGGTTCAGCCAACATGGAGGCACACACATAGCTCAGTTACAAGGAACTGAGCTATGCAGTCTAGTCTTTTGGGTGTGCAGGCCTGGGACTACTTTACCTGGACTACTTTGGGTGTAGCAGGCCTGGGACTATTTTACCTGGACTTCTTTACCTGAGACAATTTAAACCGCACCCAAACAGCAGAACATGCTTTGGGTTATTCTGCTGTGGGCAGCGTAACGCTCACCGTGTCCAGTTCTTTGATGCCAGTTTACCTGAAACCAAGGACCTGCAGAGAGAGAAAGAACACCACGAAACTTACCTGGAACAGTATCCTGTCTTCAATCCATCGCCAACTTCAGTTCCACTCACCTGAAGGTACGAACTCCATCATCCGGCACTGCATGCATCCTGGAATACCATAACCTGGAAAGAGGAGAAAGAAAGACAGCATTAGTAAGCGTTTACTCACGAATGAAGAAAGCCACACAATTTTCACCTGGGTAGTCATCTCTTGGTCAGTATCATTGCTGGAACATAACGGCGCTTGGCGAGGAACATCGCAACCTGCAAGGAGAGAAAAGACACAGGTTAGCAAAATAAAAGGCGAAACAGCGCCGCGCATCGCCCATTACTCACCGGACAGCATTGCGCACACCGCGCTTTCGCCTACAGGCCTATGCTCATCTTCAAATTGCATGACAACACCAACAACCTTTCCATAACTAAAAGGAAAGAAGCAAGACATTATTATTCAAACTAAGAGGACCATAAGAACTGCATATAAAGACTGCAAAGCAGCAAACCTACGGAGTCGCAGCAGGCCTGGATTCCCCCAGGGGGGCTTGCACCAGTGAAGTAACTTGGTCGCTGCTCGCCCCCCACATCTACGCACCCCTGCCACGAGGAGCAGGACGGAGAATCCACCTTTCACAATATTAAGGTGAGGAGAGGGCCCAAGGGGGAGGAAGGTGTTGAGGCCAAGGGAGGTGGGAAAACATAAAGACAATCTGGTATTGAATCCAGCTCTCCTATATTGCAGACCCATCTTTAACCAGAGGCCTTACCAAGGGACCGGTAGAGGGTTCGAGAGTGCAAATCATCCAACCAGGGCTGGGTGGCATCCCTGTGGATACCAGGTGAGCGTAACAGCAAGATACCCTGTCACAGTGCCAATCTGCAGGTCCATCTGTACCAAAGAAGGCAGAAAATCCAGAACGGTGGATGTTGAGCAGGTAAAATGATCCAGACCCCTCTCCCGGCACCAAGCCAAAGCCATACGCCACCTACAGGCATAAATGGATCTCGTGGCAGGTCTCCTAGCAGGCAGGAATACGTCCAGTAGACGCCCTCCGACAAATACCACTCCTTATACCTTAACCTTCAACAGCCTGAACCATCATGCTTGGCTGCTAAACGTTCAGATGCATGACACGTCCCTCCGATTGGGAGAGGAGGTCTGGTCTCTGCTAAAGGCATCAGGGAGGGCAGAGTGCCATGTCCAGCAACTCCAGGTACTGTTCTGCGGGCTCAGTACGGAGCGATCACGATCATTGTGGGCCAGAACAGGCTTAGCCTCCTGAGAACCAGCGGAATGACAGAGAACTGTGGGAACAGATAAAGCAGGTCCATGTTCCAATCAACTGTCAAAGCATCCCCCAGGACACCCTGCTGTGAAAATTCCCTGGAGTAGAACCATCTGCACTTCTTGTTCACACTCCCCAACAGGAGAACACCTTCTCCAGAAATTCCTGACAAAACTCCCAGTAGTGGGAGGCTGAATTCTGCCTGCTCAAGACATCCGCAATCATGTTCTCCCTGCCAGCCAGATAAGCTGCTGTCAGAGACATGCTGTTCTCCAGAACTACAATTGCATTGCTTCTCTTCACAGAGGCAAGCAGCCCACATGACCTTGTTTGTTGTGGTAATGAATGACCACTGTAGGGAGGAAGGGGGCCAGTCCCAGCCTGATCGTTCTCAACTCCAGGGACACCGATGGAGACAACAGGTCGCTCACCATCCGATCTTGTAGGCGAGCGCCGCACCCTTTGAGGATTGCGATCATGACTAGAGTCAGTTGAGCCCAGGGTTGTCGAAACCATTCCTCTTTGAGTAGGTTGTTCCTCTGACACCACCAAACAAGTCTCTGGCTATTTTCGCAGAGATTTGAATAAGATCTGAGGTGCGTCCCTGAAACAGAGACCACAGGCAACTGCAAGTCACTAGCACTCTCATGCGTAGCATGACTTTGGCACTACTATAATGGAAGAGGCAGGAGACACAGCAAGGACACAAAATCAGAGGGAGGAACTGTCCTGTCATTGGAAGACATGAACCATTTCGGAGCCGAGGGGGCGTGGCTTAAGAGCCATGGAGTAGGACGTGATTCCGGGCGCTCCTGCGGATCCTCAATGATCCTGTACAAATGCTGCGAATATAAGAAGAGAACACGTGTAATACCGGAGATGCAGGCAGGCAAAGTAATCCGGAACAAAAGGAGCTCATTTTTGTAAGGATTTACAGTTCAGCCCAGAAGATACGGACCGGTGAAGTAGCAAAGCCTCCCAGAGGCAATAATAAAAAGATGGCGGCACAGTCGTAACAAAGGATCTCTCAGACGAGTCCCCAGCAGCAAGCACAGAGAAGCGCTAGTGCCGTAGCACGGAAGAGAGAGGCTGGAAACCCTGCTGTATGGAAGGTGCGATCATTTGGGGGCGAAAAAGCAGACTGGCGAGATAGCACAACGACGACGCATGCCAATGCCCCCGCAGAGATGAGAGTGCGGATGACGAGATGGGCGCATGATGCAAGGGTCAGACACCGAAGAGCAGGAATGGTGTGACCGTGCTTTCAAGACTGAGGACTGACAGGTCGGGTGAAGAAATAGCATCAGGCAGCGAAAGGGAAGCCCAGAGGATATAATGAGTGGCACAGTTTGAAGGTTACATTTGTAGCAGCAGCAGGACTGCTGGTACGCTATAACTTCCCGGATGCGGTTACATTGTGACAGCAGGCTGGTTGGAAAGGCTAGGACCGACGGACACGAATACACAATAGAGCACTGCCACAGTGGAGGGTGAAGTGTTCAAGAAGGACAAGTTGCAGAAAAGGATAAAGCCAGCACAATAAGCCAAGCACAAGCTGAGTTCCCAAAAGACCGAACGAATTAAGGATACAGAGGACACCAGATTCATTAACTCCTCGGAGGCGCAAGGGTGTACAGCATCAAGGAAGACTGCAGAAGGGATTGAGACTGACACACGCAGGAGAAACCGTGTGAGTCAATGGGGGGGTAAAGCCCGTATACCATAACCCTTGCATGCACAGCAAGGGCGCCTCAGTAGATGGGAAGTGACTGTCCTGAGCAGAGGAGATGCAGAGCTGCCACTGACAGAAACTGGAAACAAGATCTTGTGCTTGCATCGTGGCCTGGTCTGAGAAGACTGAAAGGGCCAGAAGCCATAATAACAAAACAGTGCCATCCCTCAGCACCGGCCTCCTACGCCCACAAAAAGTGGCAAGCACAAGACACGGTGAGTGCGGGCCTGTTTACCGGGGTGAGGATACCCCCCCCCGCAGATGCGGTGACAGAGCGAAACGTAATGCTGACCCGAACACGGCGGTGCGCAAACCACACCGTGGCGCCCGTTCTGGGACATACTTGAGGTCTGTGAAAGCTCACCACGGCACATAAGTGGAGGGGAGCGAAGTAAAAAAAGCCTGGCTGAATGTACTCCCAAAGTAGTCGGAATAACCGTGATGCAGGAGGAGCGGTTGAACTGAGTCCATGAACGCCTCGCAAAATGCTGGCGGGAGGATAGAGATTGCAAGACATTTGAAAGGGAAACTCAAACAATCCACGAGTGCCTGCACACACGCGGAAAGTAGGCTGTGTATCTCCGGAACACAGAGCTCTGCGAAGATTACTTATTGCCCATGTGAGACATTGCTGAGTGAGGGAACTGAGGGCTGACATAGAGAGCGTGGAACTGCCAAGCGCACATTGAGGCATAACATATCGCGGAACAGGAAAGTGCTGGAGTGAGACGGTCACATACATTTGTGCACCACATACAAGGGGAAGCATTCCAGCCACGCAAAAGATATGTGGTGCGGGAGAAAGCAGCAATAATTGATCAGAAGATCCCCGCCGGTGCCCCAGTGGGCGACTAACCCAAAATATTAAACAACCCTCAGAGGCGGTTGCTTGCACTGAGGGGTGCCAGGATGGCCTCCAAATTGCCAAAATCGAAAGGGAAACAAGCGACGATCGAGGACTTTACTAAGACACCCCAAGCACCGGAAGGAGCCAGGAAGAAGGACAAAAATATGCAACTGGACACAGCGCCGGAGAGAAGTGACCAGCAAATCCTAGACGCAATTGCAGATCTGAAGGCGGCCTGGGAAACCAAGTTGGAGGCAGCCATGGCGGATCTCAACACATCATTGGACCTCAAAATTGGAGCAGTACAGGAGGATGTGAACATTCTGGGGCAGGATGTTAAGAAAGTGGCGGAACGCACTGGCGAGCTGGAGAAAGCAGTAGGAGTTAACACGGCCTGCAAAACGCACACCTCGGAAATCCACACATTGCGACTGCAAGTGTGCAACCTGGAGAGCAGAGCAGAGGAAGCCGAATGACGATCCCGCATGAATAACGTATGCATTGTTGGGCTCCTGGAAGGAGAAGGAGGACAAAATCCCACGGAATATATAGAGACAATGTTGCTGCAGGAGATACAGGGAGGCAAACCCACCCAGGGATTTTCGGTGGAGAGAGCGCATAGGGCCCTCACTAGAAGACCACCACCGGGCGCCCCTCCAAGACGGATAATCCCAAGATCCTGAATTATCGAGACAGGGAGAAAATCCTGGAATTTTTTCGGAAAGGAGGCACAATACACAGGGCAACAGCATTGATAACGGCATACCCCGACTATACGCTCCAGGTGCAGAGGCAACAGATGAACTTTGGAACTGTGAAGAGGAGGCTGCGAGATGCGGCTATAAGTACATGTTGATGTACCCAGCGAGGCTTAAAAGTGTTCCACAAGAACAAGGCCTTATTCTTTGCGACGCTGGAAGAAGCGATGGAGTGGCTGGACGGCCAGAGCTACCCGGATGAGACAGACCAGCAGAAGGCGGACGGACTGGAGAAGTAAAGCAGTGTCGCCAAGAATCGAGGTGCTGTATGATCTGAGACATTGGGACTAGATTATAAAACAATGACGTAAAAGAGTATTCTAGGCCCAATATAAAGTAATTAGCATGCGCAACAAACAGAGCATATTGCAGGAATGAAGGGATCCTGTTCTTACACCCCAATAGTATAGATTGGACAGGCTACTGATAGAGTGGTAGCCACCCTGCTGAGTTTCTTGTACCAGCTAGCCGGGACAGAACTAAATGCAGGATCGCCTGAGATCCAGGGATGGAGCTGGGGAAAAGTTGGGGATGGGTAGGGAGAGGGGGAGTTGAGGGCATTGTTGGGGGAGTTAAGGAGTTATGTGGGGAGTAGTAGTTAGGACAAAGGGGTGGGTGTGTTTGAAGTTGGGGACTGAGCCTATGCACAGGAGGGGCAGACTACAAATAAGATCTGGAGACCTGAAAAGGGAGGAGCGAGATGGGATTGGACCATGGGGGACCTGAAAATAATCACTTGGAATGTTAGAGCGCTCAATAGTTATCTGAAAAGGAATAAGGTGATGATGTACCTGCGCAGGCAGAAGATAGACATAAATTTAATACAAGAGACCCACCTCACAAAAGAAAAATTAGAGGTGATCCGGAAGAAATGGAAGGGAACGGTCGTGGGTGCGACTTATTCTGCCTACGCCAGAGGGGTGATTACCTGGGTAGCACCACATGTCCCTTTCCAGGTATTACAATCTACAGTGGAATCAGATGGGAGGATGGTGGTAATAAGGGGATTGGTGGAAAATAAAGAATTGTGTGTCATAAATACATATGCTCCAAAGCAGGACATGGTGACATATTTTAGAACTTTGTACAACAAAATAAGCATGTACCTAGGGGGAGCAGTGATTTGGGGCGGTGATTTCAACTGTACACTAAATCCGAAAGTAGACCGATCAGATGACAAAATAGATAGACCCACCCCGGCAGCTAGGGCGTTGCAGACACTGCTGGCAGAATTCAGGTTTATGGATGCGTGGAGACTGTGTCACCGGAAGGATAGACAGTATTCACATTATTCGGCCCCACAAAACCTGCATACTAGGTTACATTATATGTTTGCCACACAAGAGCTAATGGCAGACATTGTACAGACAGAATATCCTGGTGTGGCAATACCGACCCCCAAGAGCAAGGATACCAACATGGCGCCTCAGAGCCGAGGCACTCAAGGATACAATGTTTAGGGAGGACCTAAGAAAAGAAATAATACATTATTTTGAGACCAATACTGGAAGCGTTAAGTCAGCTGGAACGCTGTGGGAAGCCTTCAAAGTAGTAATGAGGGGGGTAGCTATAGCTAAGTCTAAGGGATTACAAGGTGGGATATTAACAGATTTGCAGGAAGCAGAAAAAGAGGTAGAAACAGCACTGGGTAAGTGGGGTAATACCATAGAGGAGGCTGAGACTGCACTAAGGCTGTAACAGAAATGTGCAGGACTCTGGGAGAGACTATGTAACCTAAATTATAAAAAGTATATGGAAAGACAACATGCAGGAGGCGATAAACCAGGAAGGGTGTTGGCATGGTTATACAAAAATGAAACCCCCAGACCTGCAATTAGAGCAGTGACGAGGGAGGATGGAAGTATAGTGGACACCCAAGAGGGGGTGAATCTCAAATTTCTGGAGTTCTATCAACAATTGTATGGGGATGAAGGGGGAAGCGATTACAGAGAAATAAGGGAAACACTGGAGGACATCGGTATGCCGCGTATAAGTGCGGAGGAGCAGGAGGATTTACACGCCCCGATAACCCTGGAAGAGCTAGAAGAGGTAGTTAAGCAGCTACCCACCTGCAAGATCCCGGGGGCTGATGGACTCCCTAGTGAATTTGATAAAATGTACAGAAGCAAGGTGCTCCCCCCCACTACTGGCAATGTTAAATGAGGCATACGAAATGGGTAGGTTGCCAGAGTCCCTGAGAGAGGCGATTATCATACCGCTCCATAAACCTAATAAGCCTGGCAAGGATTGTGGATCCTTTAGACTGCTGTTGATGCTTAATAAAGATAGCAAAATACTTACAGCGGTCCTGGCAAATAGAATGAAAAGGATAATTGATAAACTAATACACCCAGATCAAACTGGGTATGTCCCAAACAGGAATATATCCAACAACCATAGAGGACTACACCGAGTCATAGAACACACGGAAAGGGACGCGGGGGAAATTGCAATTGTATCATTGGATGCAATAAAAGCCTTCGACTCAGTCAAATGGCCTTGGCTGCTTACAGCCTTGACCAGCTACGGGATAGGGCCTGGCTATCTTAAATGGGCCAAACTGCTATACAGCGCACCGCTGGCCAGGGTTAAAACGGGAGCAATAATATCAGAGAGGTGGCAACTTAGCAGGGGCACTAGGCAGGGATGCCCATGGCCCCCTATGTTGTATATCATGGCACTGGAACCCCTGGCGATATACCTAAGGCAACAGTATGACATAATAGGAATTAACATAAAAGGGGAGCAGCACTTAATCTCCCTGTAAGCTGATGATATGCTGCTGTACTTGCGTTACCCAGAAGAAAACCTTCAATATATTCAGGAAGTGTTGGAGCGATTTGCGTCGCTATCTGGTATAGCAGTGAACCCCAAAAAATCATGCATGTTTCCGCTGGGCAGGTACCTGGGGGTTCCGCTGGACCAATTGCCAGTCCTACAAATACCATGGGAGGTCACCACGTTCATATATACCGGGACAGACATCTACCACACGGTGGAGGCAGAGCACCAACATAATGACCAACAACATGGTGACCATCTTCAACTTGTCCTTGCGCCAGTACAGGTTGAAGAGCCTCAGATCTAGGATGGGACGCAGGCTTCCCTCCTTCTTAGGCACCAGTTGAATACCAACCCTTGCCTTGTTCTGAGCAGGGAAACAGGTCTATGGCCCCTTTTGCCAGAAGCTGACAAACCTCCTCCTGCAGGAGGAGATCTGCAGGTCTACCTGGTAGTCCGCTGGGTGGTCTGGAGTGCGATTAACAAAAGAGAGGCAGTATCCCTGGTGAATGACTTGCAAGGCCCAGGCATCGGAAGTGGTAAGCATCCATTCCTTGCTGAACTTATTCACAAGGACCATGCACCGGGTACTGCTGAGTATACAGTGAGGTCAACAAACCTCCCTTGGGACACTCCTTCCCTGATGAATGTTGGGCCAGCACTGCATCTGCTTACACAAAGGAGCTTGACCTCTACCTCTATGGGAGTAAGAGGTGAAGGGGCAAAAACCCTGCTCCTGGCCATGGAGATCGCAGATTGTTGTTGCTGGACTGCCTGAGATTTAGCAGTTGCCTTAGAAGCCTAGAATATTTGGAGGGATTCATCCACATTCGTATCAAACAGATTGTTGCCACCTTGGTTATCAGATGCTAAAATGCTGCCTGAGGCTTACCTGCGGTAGCAGCAGGAAGTATGTTCTGTTTGGGAGAGATATCCAGGCCCCTTCAACCTGTAAATCAGTAGCAAGACCCACCAAGTTACCTTCCTCTCCATAGAATTCCTAACTTCTCTAGGGTGCAGGGGTTGCACTCCATAAGTTCCACTCCATAAGTAATGCCATCCCCTTCTTCATCACAAATGTCTGCCATACGAGATATGAATACACCCTGGGGAATGGAGCACACTCCTGAGGAACTCTGGCATCATTGGCGTCACAGAGGGAATTGTTGAGGCTGGATGTCTGAAGATGGAGTGGTGCAACCTCAAGATGGGTTCTAATCCATCCTCAGTATGTGGCGTCCCTGCGGCTCATCTGAGCGCAGTGGACTTGAACAGCACCATCAGTGGTCGAAGCACCCACTCCTGCCGCAAATTTAGTGTAAATCCGTCCAGCGGTTTGGGCTGTAGGCGTGCGCAAAGTTTTTTCCCATTATGTCTATGGGAAAAAAAAACGTTTTGGGACCCCCCCTATAACTTTGCCCCTCCTGGACCAAACCTCTCCAATCTTTGTAAATAAATTCAGAGTGGGCCATATACTTTTTTCGCAAAGTTTGGGGAGGATTCGTCCAGAGGGAGCGAAGTTATAAGCCACCCAAAAAATGCTCTTCCTATGGAAACACCAACTTAACCATAACTACATGGACACTACCGCCATGGGATGATGGGATGGTGGGAGAAATCTGCAGTGTGGGTCCCCTCTAACAGTCACCAAACGGACAAGGTGGTCTTGTGACTGCGTTATATAGATGACCTATTTGTAATATGGGACGGACCCGAAGAAGAATGGCTGGAGTTTGTGAAGTCACTCAACATAAATGAATACAATCTCCAGTTCACTGAGTGCCACAGTAAGACCACTATAGTCTATTTAGACATACTTGTAAATGTGGCCCATAACAGTTTGGTGACTGAATTGTACAGAAAACCAACAAGCTCCAACACACCACTGCATGCCAAGAGTAACCACCCTACGTCATTAAAATGGAGCATTCCATATGGTGAATTCATCCGCATTAGACGGAATTGCCGCAACTGGAAACTTATGACAAGGAATGCAGATCTATGGCACTAAGGTTCCAACAAAGAGGTTACCCAAAAAAAGTGTTGGAGAGAGCTTTTCATAAAGCACGACAAAAGGATTGTTCTATTTTGTTAATGCCCAAGGTCCATACTGAAAATGAAACAGGAGACCAAGACACGTCTCATCTTGACATTTAGTAAAGCCTCTAAGAACATTCGCCAAATAATACATAAACATTGGCATGTACTTAAGCAGGATGAACATTTGGGACACACCTTGGGGTCTAACATTAATATTACCTATAGACGTTCCACCTCTTTGAAAGATAACCTGGTGTCGAGCTATATGAGCCCTAGAACAGCATTTGTAGCTCCAGGCTGGCTAAGTATCAACCCTGAGGGTTTTCAGAAATGTACAAAGTGTAAAGCTTGCAAATTTGCAAAAAGCATTAAACAATACCAACATCCAGTTCTAAAAAATAATGTGATCATAAAATTCAGAATCACATGCGAAACAGAGTATGTTGTGTATGTCCTTACCTGCCCATGCAACAAGTGGTATGTAGGAAGTACGATCGGCAAGCTAAAACTCAGAATTTTGCAACATATCAGAGCGATTAAAAATATCGATCCAACATACCCTATGGCCCTACATTTCCAAGAGAAGCACGGAGGAAAACTCGATGGTTTTGGATATTTTGGAATACATACTATCCAAAAAACAGCAAGGGGTGGAAATAGAGAACTCCTTTTGCGACAAATGGAAACCAGATACATCTTGGACTATGAGACCAAGAAACCACAGGGCCACAACCTAGATGAAGAATTATATACATTCCTAGGTACTTGATAAGGCTCAACAGCACTTTAAATAACTCTATGGCCTGCTGAAGATGATCCCAACCCAAGACATGTCATGTTAAGTTCCTGTCTCCTCAAGCATTATGTGTATTTAAGACTCTTTTTTATAACAAATTGTATTTATATGATCGTGTCAACTCATATGTAAAATGCATTCTGTTGTTATTGGTTGCTTGCTTGCAGCTCCTTTGGGTGATATGTTTTCTCACAACTATTAAGATTAGAAGGTCCATTTAATCCACACTTTTCTCTCCATTTGGAAGATTATATGAATTTTAGACCTCTCTTCTTTCTCAGTTTTTATTGTTTATCACTTCTTTTTCTTGTATGGGCGACCAATGGAGATTTTTTTGTTGAAGTATCAATGTAACACAATGGAAAAACAGTTGGATGCACATTTCTTTCTTTTCTATTTGTCGCTTATTCTCACTGGTTAAAATAATCCTTGGGTTAACAACATTATTTGTGGTGTTCTGCAAGTGAGGTTTTATCATGTGTAGGCAATTGTTTTAATAATGATTTGGGTAAATTCTTTTAATCCATGCAGTAACAAATGATTCGAGTATAAAACATTTTTTAAGTATGGTACGTCTTTAATGCACTAAGCACTTTATCCTGTTCCAATATAGAATCATATCGTGAGGCTGCTAAATGCACAAGGCACTTTATAAACTGCGAATTGTATTTTTATGGTTACCAAATGCACATAGCACTTTAACAACATTTGTTGTATATTGCAAATTTTGCACAGTTTGTGAATACAGTTATTAGTATCCAAACAGGTAAACCCTAATACGCTTGAACCATAGAACTCAAAAGAATATGTGCTCTATGCACTTTATTTGAAATACTGCATGAATTTATTTATATCACAATTAACCTCACAAAAAGCGTTTTTTATTGCAATAACCGCCTGCTCCATGTTAGCAATGCCCGATTTAAAAAGCATGTTTTGTTCTGCTTTGCTATTCAGCCCAATGTTGTTTGACCCATTCCAAGATGGCAGATTAGAACACGAGACAAAAAGCAAACGTGCATGACTCTCTACACAGTAACCATAGAGTCAATTGGTTGAATAAATAGTCCTTCTATTGTGTTTGTCACCCTAAACGTGAACAAGCGGTTTGTTACCGCAAAACGTGTCGTTTTTCGTGTTTGTTTCTCCTGTCCTGGACAATGGATTAATTAAAGTATTAATTTTTGGCTGACATACTATGGTTTCCTGACTCAGTGTTTTGCTGTGACTACTGCATGCAAGACTGCTTCCCGGAGTGCCTTCCGCCTTCCCTGGACTTCTGGACAGGGTTCACTACATATATATATCTATATATATATAGATATATATATATATATATATATATACTGGATCTGATGTCATGTCTGGCGTGTAGATGCATCAGGCAGAGCCAATGTGCAGCCATGATGCACCCCCTGGTGGCAGCAACGTTTTCAAAGAGCAGCTGCACTGGGAGAATATCAAAGATGGGGAATCCGTGGAAGGAAGGAGTCCATTAGAAACTCCTATACAGCAGTGATGTTTGAGGCCCTGCCTTCTTTGAGACTCACACCAAAAGGAATACCACCCAACAGAAAACTTGCATCTGTAGTTCAGTAAAAAGGTGGTTTGGGTGCCTGGAATGCACCAAAACGGTGAATCAGTTATGCGAAGAATCCAGTGGAGTCATCACTGATTCTCTGGTAGTGACCTCCTCCCATGTGGCCAGGGGACAGCAGCTGCTACCTGATTCTGACCCTGGGGGCGGCTATATGAGGGAGGATCACGTAGGAGGGGACAACTGCCAGGAGCAGCGGATGACTCCATCAGATGAGATACAGTATTTCTCCCTCTTTCCTGATGAAGACCCTACAATACCCAAGTTCTTGATGGCTTGTTGTCACCCCACGATTCCCCCTATTAACAACCCCTTCCTCAGTGTCAAACTAGACAAAATTCCATTGGTACCTCAAACATTCATGACACACATATAGCATCTCCCGTTTCTAATGTTTCTCTATATGAAACTTTTGAAGAACATCATTTCAGAAATCCAATAACATCTATTGACTTCAGTTCCCATAAAGCCTCAGGTACTGAGATGAAGAAGAGGAGAGAGGAGCCGATGCAAGCTAAGAGAAACCCAAAACCTAACGTGCAAACTAGTTGTTTTGTTGAACCTATATTGTGCAGGATATTTCAAAATGGCGTCCGCACTACTCAGGCATAATGTGCCGGAGAAAGCCGACAGAGAGAGGACGTGCAGATTTAAGTGGCGGCTCGTGAACACAAGTCACATATACCAGCGTGGTGTGAAGGAAGGAGAGGTGCAGCAAGAACACCCGAAGGACGGTGAAAGCACTGGGAGCTGCAGTAGAGCTCCTGGAGGTACGGTTGTGCCAGGAAACAGCATTCTCCGGTCCAAGCCACAGAAGGAAGCCAGCAAGTAAATGGGGAGCTGCAGGAAACGCTGGGGGAATGTCAGCATCATGTAAGAAACCGACCCAGGGAAGAAGCTTCACTGCATAGGCCTGCCATAAATCGAAGATGCTGTGAATTACCAGTGAGTCTGCCCAGAGTTGATGGGGACCCCGGGGTGTACCGACAGGCATGCAATCCAAGTGAATGAACTGAGTGAGATTTCTAATACGGACAATGCTCAAAAGCGGTTTAACTACAGACCAAACTCAATGTCCAATAAGAAGAATATTTGAATACTGACAAGATAAAGTACAGCAACAAATCCTGAACAAATCCATATGCATGTGATGTCAATGTGGGGGAAAACTGAAGCATATGTTACCCTAAGTAAATATATTGGCAACCTTGAGTGATATATTGTGCGTCTTAGCAACCAAGGCCTACCTGGCCTTGGTTGCTAAGACGCACAATATATCACTCAATCTTCTACTCTGTTTCCTTTTGCTGCCTCGCTCTGCACTCGCCCGCTTACTCCGGTGGCAAGTGTTGGTCTTTCTATAGAGCCTAATACCTGCTTGGCTAATGAATACTAACTGACCCCACTGTCTGTGCTGTGCTTTATGGTCACTAGCAGACCACTTTTAGACTGTGTTGTGCCTTATGGTCAACAGCAGACCACATTCAGACCACCCCATCCCCTGCCCCACTCCGTTCCTACCCTCCACACCCCCTTTCCCCTCCACTTACCACCACCCCCTCACCTCCACATCCATCGCCATCCATGGCCTACCCACCAACAGCCACCACAGTCCCACTGCTAAGTCTAACAAAACCAAATCGACCACCAAACCTCTCACCCGCTTTAAGCCGCCCGGACCAACCCCCCCTCTCCCTTATTCCCAACATCACAACCCGCAACGAAAGATTAGGCTCCAGGCTCCCCACCACAAACTCTAAACTTTACTCCAGACCTTACACCAAAACTAACACAAAGCACATTGCAGCAAGCAAACCCACTCCTCCCCCACTAAAAGGCGCCCTTCTCAACGTCAGATCCCTGGCTGCCCACCCCACAGAAATTGCTGACATCATCCTTACCAATGACCTTGACTTCTTAGCCCTAACAGAAACTTGGCTTCATGAGGCGTCCGGACCTTATTTATCACTAGCCATCCTAGACAAATACACTATCCTCCGAGCGGACAGACCTAACGCCAGAGGTGGAGGCGTAGCAATCATTTCCAAATCCGCTCTAGGCCTCCGACTAACCGACACAGTCGCATTCACTTCCTGCGAGTTACTCACAACCAAACTACAAACCTCCCCCACAGCCACGATAACTATCCACCTCATATACAGACCCCCAGGTCCCCCTGGGACCTTCGAAGAAGACATCACATCCCTCATCACCAAAATTTCCAAACCAACAGCTCAATTCATGATCCTCGGAGACTTCAACCTCGGCTACCAAGACCCAAACGACGCACCTGCTGCATCCCTGGCCAATGCCCTAACCGATCACGGTCTCACTCAACTCATTGTACTCCCTACCCACCAAAAAGGCAGAACCCTTGATTGGGTAGCAACCCACAATTGCAACACAACCTACAAAGACCCCCAACCTCTAGCATGGACCGATCACCACATGATCCCCCTTGAGGTTAACACCAATCAGGTACTGCCCAATAAGCACCCCATGGCACCAGCATACCCCACCAGGAATAAACGCAACATCACTGCTGAAGCCCTACTACCACTGGTCTTACCTACCCTCAATGCCCTCCCAGCTAACGCTGACTTACACCTGCTGATTGACACCTTCAATGATTCCATGGCCAAAGCAATGGACACCGTTGCCCCCTTGAAAATACGCAAAGCTAAACCCAAAGCTCATCTGAACTCATGGTACACCCCTGAGCTCAAACTACTTAGAAAAAAGAAAGCTAAGGCTCACCTCACCTGGAAGACTAACCCCACTGCAGTAAACAAATCCAACCTCACTAACTTATCCTCACTTTACAAAAGCGAGATAATCCGGACCAAAAAAGATAATTACAACACCAGGATCACTCAGGCAGGATCCTCCACTAAAGAATTATTCAAAATTCTGAAGGAACTAGAAAACCCTACTTCGCCCCCGGAAACCTGCCCGAAAGACAAACCCTGGTGCACCAACATCCAGAGCGCCCTCATCAATAAAATTTTAGGACTCCAAACTAAAATCGAAAACAAACGGCAACAACTCAACAACAATGTCACCAACCTTAGCCTACCCACTCCTAACTACACTAGCGCAGGCTTCTCGTTCAAAAAAGTCACCATACCGGAAGTTCAAAAAATCATCACATCCCTGAAACCCTCTAACTGTTAAGGAGACAGCTGCCCGGCTCAAATCATAAAAGATGCAGCCAGAGAGCTCTCCCCCTTCATCACCAAACTCATCAACCTATCCTTCACCAGTAGCTCCATCCCCAGCAACTTAAAACAATCATGGGTTCTCCCCCTCCTGAAAAAACAATCCCTCGACCCGGCCACACCCACAAATTACAGGCCCATCACCACAGTCCCCTTCCTACTGAAAATCCTGGACAGAGTCGCCTACATTCAAATTCAGGAATACCTAGAATCCAACCAACTGCTAGGAATACGTCAATCTGGCTTCAGACCTCAACACGGAACTGAAACCGCCCTTGTTGATCTCAAAAGCCCAGATTGATGAAATTAAAGACAAAGGCAATGCCGCTATCCTACTCCTCCTAGACCTCTCAGCGGCCTTTGACCTGGTCAGCCATGAGGTCCGCTGTAATCACCTTGCCACCGCAGCCCACTTCTCCTCCCCTGCTATCACATGGATACAATCCTTCCTGGCTAACAGAACGATACGAGTCTTTTCCACCACAGCTGCAGCAGACCCCACCCCCATCACATGCGGGGTCCCACAAGGTTCCTGTGTATCCCCCACTTTGTATAACATATTTACAAAGCCTCTATTTGACCAACTGGATCATCTGGGTGTCACCTACACAAACTACGCAGATGACACCCAGATACTCCTCACTATCTCTGGTAATTATCAAGAAGACTCCGCCCGGATCAACAAAATATTCTCCATCATTCAGGCATGGATGGCCTCCCATGGTCTCTGCCTGAATGATGAGAAAACAGAGCTCCTAATTGTCGGCTCCCCCAACACTCTAACTAAACTTGACCCTTGCTATAATAACATCACCATCGATGGTCATCGCATTCCCATAGCCAAAAGCTTAAAAACCCTGGGTTTCTATCTAGATGCCAACTCCAACCTCAGCAAACACACCAATATGATCGCCTCAGCCGCTGCCTATACCGGCAAGTTCATTAGGGCCAGCAGACCCTTCCTAATACCCAACAACTGCGCGGGCCCTAATACAATCCAAACTGGATTACTGTAACAGCCTGTACCTAGGCGCTAATCAATCCGTACTCAATAAATTGCAGGTAATACAAAATAACGCCTTACGCGCAGCCCTCAACATTCCCAGACAAGAGCATATCTCTGCCACTAGGAAAGCCTGCAAATGGCTTTCCATACGCCAAAAAATTGATCTAAAAATCTTCTGCCTCACGTACAAAGCCCTCAATCACCTAGCACCACCTTATCTAGCTAATAAACTCACCCTGAAACCTGCCACCAGACTCACCAGATCCTCCAACACTCTTTGCCTACTAGTGCCCAGGTTCCACCTAAAAAAAGCGGGAGGGGTAAGCTTCACAGTGCTGGCCCCCCAACTCTGGAACTCCCTACCGCTTAACATCAAAACTGTCGAATCCTTCCAGATCTTTAGGAAGCAGGTCATCAGATGGCTGCTAAACAAAGAATAATACCACTAACTCTAGACCCGTGCGGATACTGGCTTAGACACTGTATTTATTCTGAAAATTGTATATTGTACGCACTGCATATGTTCTGTTTATTAACCACTGTATATATATATGTATATATTATAAACCTGTACGAAGTATGCACACTGTAACCACATCCTTAAGCGCCCTTCTACCTCCGGGTTTGGAGCGCCATACAAATAAAATAAACAAACAAACAGCACAGTAGATGCTGCTGTAACATATTGAAAAGGACAGTGAAACCAATAAGAAGTCCTAGCAAAAGGGATGCACCAGGCAGCTAACATTTTGGGACGATTCCTAGCAGGGGCGTATACCAGGCAGAGGTGTTGTAAGGGGGCTCTGAGGGGGCTATAGCCCTGGGTCTTTTGGTTGTGTTCCCGGATAAAAGCTCAGGGGCTACAACCAAAAGACTAGCTAGTCCCGAGTCCCAACATTAGCGTAGCACTGGTTCTTTTCCAGACCTAGCAACATCCCTAATACAAGGAGATCTAAAAATCCCATCAGAGGATTTCTGGTAAAGGAGTACACCAAATAATCCTTCAAGGTAACAATACCTTTGCGAATCCAGTACAAAGACTCAAAGGAACTGTTGGATAAAGAAGCATGTGTGTGATACAAAGAAATTGTTGTTCAAAGGAAACACCTTTGCCATCCTACCTAAAAATCCAGGGGAAGGGAACCACCCTCTGGATCCAAGGGTTTCTCCTTGGAAAACACTTTTGTTGAATTTATCTTTTTATTTCTATGAATACGTTTTGCTAAACATCAAGTCAGAAATATTTCCTTGCATCCTTAGTTGTTTGTTTCTGGTGTCAGGGTCAGATTCAAATGTTTTGGACATAAGGACGGTTTGTAAATTGCAACTACTTGACAAAGGCTGCTCTTTAGTTTTAGTTTCCTATGTAGAGAAACTCTTCTTTAGGATAGGGCTAGAGAGGCGTTTTCCCAACCCATCTCTGTTTAATAAAATGTCTCACAATGAGAGCATTCCAACTTTGTGTCCGCCTCTCATTTCTGACCCCTCACAGTTAGGGCTAGTGTGACAACCACTAATGCTCAATAGAGAAAAAACCCCACAGAATTCTAGATGCAGTAAGACGCAATTAACAATATATTGTTCCAGTTCACAGCACTACAATCCCTTCTGCACAAGGCATTAAAGCGCAGACCAGATGGGAAGATGCCTACATTGTAGAAACATAGAGAGCCACCTTCCAGGCCAACAGAAGAAAGACACTATCTAAATCAAATGGTTAATAAGGAAAAGATAAATTACATACCATTGCTACAGAGCACAAGCGAAAAGCGAATTCACCTTTTCATTCGGCCCCACGTTCGAGGCAACCAGGGAATACTGTGACAGAGCATTTGACTGCAGCATCACTAACTTCACCAAACCTGAAGGCTAACAAAAGATCTGTATTCTGCATGGAGAGCATCCAAATGTAACAGAAAAAGCAGCAGGACACATATCAATATGTGACATCAGACGGACAAGCATATATGCAAAGCTGCTGCAATACCTATGAACTTGCAAATACGGTGGAAACACTGTAACCTCTGAGGTCATGCTAATTGAGCATTATTGTATTGCACCACTCCTGAGCTCTTCTGGGTTGGGTGGAGCAGGTTGTCATTTCTTCCTACTAGCAATCGGGGTTAAGATATCCGTGACACAGACCATTTTTATTTGATTTGATTGCTTATTGCCCGAATCTAGCTAAAGAGGAGCAGAGTGCTTTACCGCAGGATTGGGCCAGAACTGAGCTTGGCATCATATACATTCACGCAGTACTGTTTGGTGGAGGGAGAGGGGTTTTTCTTCCTACAGCAGGTATTATTGTATGGTTGACAATGGCAACTACGTAGCACTGTTCGATGATTAGACTGACTGTTGGTGACTGTTGAGCTAACTCTCTGAGATCAGGGCTAAGAACAGCATTTTAATTCTAAAGCTCATCAAAGGAGCAGAACAGATTGTTGTTCCATTCGTTGTTTTCTTTCTGTAAATGTAATTATATATTTAAATCAGTGTGCCACTGCTGTAGTTCACAATCTTCCATTTTACAATCCTTTAGGGTCCACATTTGTCGTTTCGCAATATGATCCATATGAATTCTCGACAGTAGCTCAGAGCGACAGCCCCGAGACGCCACTTCATGATGGGGCGAAATGAACGGGCCTTGGAACCTGTTGGACTTGCAAATGTTTTGGCTAACCAGGCCTAGTCTTCCTCTTTAAATGTGTTAGACGTAATCTGCACACATTTTAAGTACACAATAGACCCTTAACAATGAACGCAATGTTACCATTCTGTATTTAACGAGATAACTATGTATGCAACATTTTACAGGTGATATTACATATTTTAAGAAACGGTACACTGTAACTGATCCAGATTCCTCATAATAATCGTTTAATATATCATCTGCTGCTCCATGCTACGAGGCACGTTGGTGATTACTTATACAGCGTTTGTTACATTCTTAAAAAAGTTTGGATACAAGATATTTGACAAGAAGAAGAACGAAAGATATTCTGTAAGGAGCTAGAAGTACAGCCTTAGTAAAGAGTTTTTCTGGTTCACAAAATACATACAAATGCCCTTTTTTAGATGTTTTTCAAAATCATGTTTATTAATCATGGGGCTGTGAAATTCTGTTTAAAAATGTAAGAATTGATGCAGCTTTTTATCAACAAAGTTTGAGCGATCAACCACAAGTATGTAATGACCAAAAACGTATGTTATATTTTTTAATAAATAAATGTAAACAAGGTTTTAATCGTGTTTAAATAAGTAGGTTTTTGTGGGTAAAGAGTAATTGTAGAAAAAAATGGTTTAGTTCCTCGTTAAGTGCAACAGCTTATAATGACTGGCATTGCAGTGCATATCCTGATTTGATCATTCATCTCGATACTTGATAATAAGTGTATTTAATTCATTGTAACCGTAAAATGTTTGTGGGGCACCACAGTAATGACCAAAATCAAGGTGTAAGGAATGCGTTACTAACCTGTAACTCCTGTTCTCTAACATTGGTATCTTTCATGCTTTTTGAATATTCCCTGGTCGGTAACATTAGAGCGGGTTTCATTTGGATTTGAAAAACTGCAGTCACTTTAGTGTTCTCTTATAATTGTTTTAGGTCATCGAACCCATTAGCCAATAGACAGTGCCTACCTTCGCTCAACCCTTAGAGGCCATCCTCAGATTAGCATAATGCACGTAAAACTGCCAAGAAGAGCCTAATGCAGGGTATGTGGGAGGGTCACATGTGAATCTATGAAAGATACCAATGCTGGAGAACAAAAGTTACAGGTAACTTATTTCACTGTCAGCATTGCATCTTTCATAGATTCACATGTTGTTTGATTGATTATGAAGCAGTATACATAAGCATACAATGCAAAACAGAAGGCGAGGTCTCACCTTCAGAAAAGCTAATCTTCAGGTGAACAGATTGTTGAGGCACTGCTTGTCCATCCCTGGACTTCTTTGTGGAGTCCGTGTTGATGTGGTAAAACCTTGTGATGGTGTGAACAGACCTCCATGTAGTTGCCCTGCAGATGTTCACTGGAGAGGAAGGCACCAGTGGATGAAATGGCCCTTGTGGAATGCGCTTTAGGCCGACCTGGAAATGGCATGTTGACAGAAGGAGATGCAAGGAGAGAGCCATTGGGAGATGGCTTCACTCTACTGAAACTGCTCTTCCTTCTATTTGAGGTTCATTGATCTCTGCTCGCTATTCTAAACACTCCTCTATTCTTATACTTTTGGATGTGTCTGCTGCTTTCTATATAGTGGTTTATGCATTACCCCTACAGTCTCTTTCTTCTTTTGGGTTCTCTGGATCTGTGCTATCTTGGTTTCATTCTTATTTATCTAACCACTCTTACTATCTCATGGGCTGTGACCTGTTGTGATGCTTCTCTTTTTCATGGTTTTACTCAAAGTTCTGCTCTTGGTCCCTTTCTTTTTTTACCTCCCCTCTTGCTGCCATTATTTCTTCTTTTGGGTTATCTCACAGTTTTTATGCTGACGATACCCAGCTCTTTTTGTCTTTTTGTTCCTTCGCATCTGTTATTCATAAGAATCTTTCATCCTATATCTGCCCTATTAATTAATGTATTTCTACAGTGCTTCGACAGAGGCCGTGAGGCATAAGAGCGCTAAGACTAACAAACAACAAAAAACAAAGAAACGAGGTGAATTCAGAATTCAAGTAAACAACAGGATCCTTTAATTCATTCGATTAGAATCATTTTCAATCTGTTTTTGAACTTTGAGAGCATAGGACACGTCCTTAGGTCAAGAGGTAGGGCATTACATATTCGTGGTGTGACGGCAGGAAAGCATCCGTTCTTTACCAGCGATAATCTTGATTTGGGGACTTGCAATAGACCCAAGTTATTGGATCTTAAGCTGTGTCTTTCGGGTAGCCATATTAACTGCTCCGGCAGATAAGAGGGACTTTTTCAGAACAAGCACGAATGGGCATTGCACAAAGTACAAAACATATCCCTTTTTACAGTAGGCAACCAATGTAAAGATCTTTGTGCCTCTGGTACACGGTCAGTCTTATGCAGCCCCACCAAAACCCTCACTGCATTGTTTTGCTGAACTTCAGGTGGTTCGTTTTCCTTTCTCTACTCCTTGTAGAATACTTGAACAATAATCCAGGTGGCCGCCAATGATTGCTCTAGCCAAAGTGGCATAAATGGCCTCATTTGCACCAGGAGCTTGATGTAATAGGATGAATTATAGACACTACGTTGCAAATATTTGCCCTCATGAAGAGTTCTTGATTGAAAATTACTCCAAGTGTTTTCACTTTCTTGAGGGTAGGTAGTAGGCATTCTGAGATTTGAAAGAAAGGATAGGCCTGATTGAGATTACTCAGTTTAGGGACAGTGCCCACGATCATGATCTCTGTTTTGGAGTTGTTCAATGCTAGCCCATTGTGCAGCATCCAGAGATGGATTTGATTGTAAGTAGTGTTGATGACCTCAGTGTCTGTGATGTAATTGCCCGTAAGTGGGAAGAGACACTGAGTGCCATCTGCATAATTAGCATAGTTTGTACATTCTGCGTCTAGTTGCTCAAACAAAGTGAAAATAAAGATATTAAAAAGAGTTGGGGATAACAAGATCCTTGTGTCACGCCACAGGTTAATGCATATCCCTCTGACATGGCATCCTCATAGAAAACCTTGGTGGTACGTTCCGACAGGAATGAGAGCACCCAGCTACCTGCTCCCTTCTTCAAGAAAGCACGAGCTAATAGTCTGCTGGCAAGGATGGAATGATCCACCAGATTGAAGGCATTGGTAAGATCCAGGAGCATCAGCAGCAAATCTTTACCCTTATCCATGTGTTGCAGTATGTTTGTCTTTAAATCCAGCAGACTAGATTCTGTGCTGTGCGCACTCTGGAAGCCAGATTGCTTGTGGCCCAGTATATTATACATTCTCAAAAGATCTGGCATTTGACCATGTGCAATCTTATCCAGAATATTAAGAGGAAGGGCAAGCTAGTTTTAAGACTTGTAATGTCTACCTGAATGGCACTGTCATGGTCCAGGGCTCTCAGCCCAACCTCCTCCTTCTTGATAGGTGTCTTCTGTATCTCATCAACTTCTTCCCTTCTCCTGCCACTCCTCCCTCTGCCACCACCGACAGGTGTACCACATTCCTGTACCCCCCTCGGAAGACCTTCAAAAGTGGCAACCAGCTCAATGTAGCTACTCTCAACTCTCGCTCTGCCACCTCCTTGAAGATCTCAACGTCCTTGCACTCACGCAAGACGTGGTTCATGCCCAGCTTTATCACGAGTTTTAATAGTCTCCTCCCGGAGGTGTACAAGATCCTCTCTAAGCCTATGCCTATCCGGTCTTGGAGCGGAGTGGCCCTGATCGTCCCTGAATGGGTCTCTGCTACTATCATACCCCCTCAGTCCTACTCCTCCTTCGAATGCCTCATCTGCAGACTTAATGTCTCTCCCTGTCATGGTCATGAAGTCAGGGGTACAGGCATGCAGGGGGCGCATGCATAGGAAACCTGGGTGGACACTGTCCTAGCACCTTTGGCACCAGGCTCATGAACAAAAGTAAACAAGAACATCCATTTAACACCAAAAAGCTTTTATTATGGACATAGTACTTCAGATGCATTAACTGTGAACATTCCATCCATTAAGCAGGATGCATTAACCTTGAACATTCCATCCATTAAGCAGCCCCAAGTGTATTCTTGGGTGTGGCTGCTAATGGATTGCCTTCGCACGTGCTCACGTTCTAGGAGTGGCAGGGTGTGGCTGGTAAGCCGGCCCTAATGGGCGTGCCCACGATCTCAGCTATATAAGCTGCCTTGATCCTCAAGACAGATGCTTCGCGTTATTCTGCACTTGCAAGCAGCATAACGCTCACTGTCACCTGAGGTCAGACTTGCCTTTGAAGATCCTGCTTCCTGGACATCCTGCTTCCAGCCAGCATACTTAACAACTGGGGGAAGCTGTTCTTACCTGTACATCTCTTCGGTGAACCAAGTATTCATCTTTACACTTTCCAGAACGCCGATATCTTCATCTTGGCACTGCAGCACGACACGCTACATCGTCGACAGAAGCGCCTGCAAGGAATAACAGGAGAGAAGGTTAGACATCGAAAAAACTGTCAGTTTAAGGTTGCATTCGCGCTTTCCTTAAACGATCACTTGCCTGCTGTCGAACATTGTGGTAGCATCCATCTTCCATCCGGCCGCGTCTCGCGTCTCACAACTGCATTGAAGCCGCATTTCCATCTAAGGGAAGAAAACAGGAGGGACGTTATTGCGGGCATGAATAGGAGCAACATATAAAGATATTAAACAGAACTAACAGCATCACAAGAGCTCAAGAAAGACCTACCAATCATAAAGAGAAGCATAGTCGCAGCTGGACTGGACTAATCCTTATCAGGGATCAGTGAAGGAACTAGATCCAATTCATCGTGCCCCTGCCAGAAGTAGGAAGACGGAGAGCTTATCTTCCATAATTCACAGGTGAGCTTTATGGGCCAGTGTATGCTCACAGAAACCGTACTTTGGGGTGAAGGGTTCGAGAGGTACAACAATCACAGATTGGCGCACTCACACACTCTTATCTTACACAGGAGCAGTATCACCAGGTACCACCGCTCACATCTTTTCTACTGAGGGAGAGGCCTGAAGGGGGTGGTTCAAGTTCAGGGAGGGCTGCAACTGTGCCCCAACTCCTCCGCAGAGACCAGGTGAGCGTAACACTCCCATCCTCTCGCTGACTCTGGCCACCATCTGCAGACCCCCTGTTCCGGTCTCCTTCCCCTCCAAGTGGTCTGACCTCACCTCTTTTCTCCTGGCCTCCACCTCCAAGCTTTTCCTCTGAGACTTCAATATTTACCTTGACTCCGCCTCTGGACTCTTCCGCAACCTCTGTGACTCTCTTTCCCTCTTCATTCTTATCTCCGGTCCGACAAACTCAGCGGGACACGCCTTGGGTGCTCTCATCTCAGCAGACATCCCCATCTCCAACCCTCGCACTACGCCTCTCTCCTGTTCTGATCATGCTCTCCTGTCCTGTCACCTGGACCTCCGGCATCCACCGGCTAAGTCCCTGCCCACACTGCCAGTCTCCGTTCTTATCATTCAACGAATGAAGCGAGTGTCAGTTACTGCTTTTGCCACCACCTTCACCCCTCCCCCACTCCTGCCACTGACTCTCACACTGGCACAGCCCTTACTAACTTTCAACTCTCCATCTCCAACACTCTGGACATCCTTGCCCCTGTCATGAGGATCCGCATGAAGCCCGCCTCCAAGTGCAGCACCTGGTATGACTCCAACTTGACCTCTCTGAAACACAAGTGCAGAGCTGCTGAGTGGAAGGGGTAGACTTCGAGCACATCCTCTGACAGACTGGCCTGCTTCCTGCTCCAAAGGCAATACAGACTATGAATCCGTTCGAAGAAGAGGGCCTATATACAAGCCTGCATCTCTGGGGCCACTAACAACATGGCTGAACTTTTCAAAATCTGCAAGGAAGTCGCCAATCCTACTGCAGTCTCCATTTCTCCTCTGCCTTCCCTGGCCCTATGCACTGCACTGGCCTCTCACTTCATTACTAAAGATCAGCATATCCTGTCCTCACTCTCTTCTACACCACTCCCTTGTCCCTCACACGCTCTCAGGCCTCCTTTGACCCCTCTCTCCTTCCCTCCTTCTCTCCTCTTTCTCTCCCATATCACCTGACGAGGTCTCTAGACAAGTCCGCTCTATGAAAGTGTCATCCAAACAGGTGCTCCCCTGCTCCTCCAGAACTATCAAGGACAACATTGCCTCCCTTGCTCCAGCCTTGGCTGATTTCTGCAAGCACTCCTTTGCCACTGGATCCTTACCACTACTCCTCAAGCACTCCCTTGTGCACCCTCTGCTCAAAAAGCCTTCTGCCAACCCCTCATGTCTGGCTAGCCACCACCCTATCTCCATTACCCCCTCCGTGGGCAAACTCTTGGAGAAGCTGGCCATTTCCTAGCTCATCCACCACACTAAATCTGTTAGTTGTCTCGACGACCACAAGTTTGGCTTCAGAGCAGCCAGAGGCACGAAAACTGCAGTCCAGAACACCCGTGAAGACTTGCTCTCTAATCTCGAATCCAACTCTCCTTTCGTTCTCATTCTTCTTGATCTTTCCTCTGCCTTTGATACGGTCAATCAGGCCGCCCTTCTAAATCAGCTCCGTAATACCTTGGCATCACAGACCTGGCTCTGGACAGGCTGACCTCCTTCCTCTCAGACTGCCCTTCCCATGTTGAACTGGGCCCTTTTCTCTCCTCCATCTTACTCTCCACCAGTGGTGTCCCTCAGGGCTCTATCCTCTCGCCATGGCTTTTCAACATCTACCTTGTCCCTCTAGCCCAGGGTTGTCCAACATACGGCCCGCGGGCCACAATGCGGCCCTCCAAGCCATTTTATGTGGCCCGCAAGGCTGTATGTTGAACATCTCTTGAGTTAAAAAAAAAAAAATACTAAATAAAAAAAAAATGTGCCTGTGCATAAAACTGTAACTTCCTCTGGTGACCCCATGGGGTCAACAGAGGTAGTTACAGTCCTCAGCCACGACGTGTTAATTTGTTTATTTATGCAATGTTTGTCGGATATCCGACAAACATTGCAGAAATAAATACATTTGTCAACCCCGCTGGCACATCAAAACGCTGGGCGCTTCTGCCAGCTGCGACCAGCGAGGCTGCAAAAGGAGCACCAGCATACTGGCACCTGCAGAAAAGGGAAATGGAATCTCATAAGGCCAGAGGGGGTGAGGAAACCACGGCAGTCTGGAGGGCCTGCGCAGATGACTGACTTTACCCAACCCCTTCGACACCTCTGCGTACCACTGCTGAAACGCTCCAGAGCCTTCCTAAAATCAACGTGGGCTTCATTTGGAAGCAGGAACACACGGGGCCACAACACATTGGGAGATAAGCGGCCGCAGGCAGAAACTGCAAAGAATTGATGCCGCCAGGAGCATTGTGTGTTGGAACAGCAGAGGGAAAGCAGGCGTGACCCCTCGACACGGCAGGTCGTAAATTATATGACAACCACATTTTAAAGCGCACAGCCATCTGAAAAGAAGAAAGGGGAATACCGTGTGTACACAGCAAGCTGAAACCTCACTGGAACACCAGTTGCACGGCGGGCATACCCCATCGAGTTCTCTGGCGCCTGAGCCAGCACAAAGGGTGACTGAAAGACCCTACCCTTTTGGACATACAACGGTTGAGCAGCAAACTACACTTAACTATGGCAGATGGGGGAAAAATGTATAAACACACGCATGCGGAACAAACACCATTTTCTGTATCAGCTCAGGCACAATTGGAAGCAGGACGACACAGAGCTGAAAACATTGGGCGCAGGTTGGTGCACAGATCATAACGGAGATCTGAATAAGAATAACAATGTGACCAACAAATTTTTTGAACAAAACGCGGAGGAAGAATGCTGCCCCGACTCAAAGCACAAGCTGCGGGGAAAAGGAACACCGAGGGCTAGGGCACAATATGTTACCCTAGTAGTGCCCCAAGAACACACTGCAACCTGCAAATGGGCCTCAGTGGACCACCTGCCAATGTTTCTGTAAATTGCTTATGAAAGTTACACATATTTTATTCAGATCCACATGGGGGGGGGCTTGACATAAGGCAGATGGGAGCCCCAGTCCCTTTGCCAATTCAGTCCTACACCTTGCTGTGATGTATGATATGATAGGTTATTTATAACATGCTTAATACCCATGCAGCAGTGATCCCAATCATAAAAGTAAAACAGGCAAGCCCAACAGGTATAACTTATTTTCACTCTTTTGGTAGCGCATTCTGAGGGCAGCCTATACCCCTTCAGGAGAGGTGTGAGCTGATACAGTTGCAACACAAAGAACAATAGTACTATTTTCCCAAAATACCTTAGTTCTTGTCTTTCGGATCTCAGCAGAGCCAGGCTTTTCAGCATCAGACCAGGAGCATGGGTGCCTTTGCGCTGGGCTGGGGTCAAGTCGGAGAGCAGCAGATATGGGCCCCAATGAATGGGCCCCAATGATGCAGTTCTGTTTGGCAGTGGTGCTGATTTGCGGGTAGAAAACGCTGGGAACAGTAGGCCATGCCAAGTGGATGGCACTGGAAGACTCAGTTACCTCTGGGCCCGGACAAGGGAATACTTGCCTTTGGCACTGTGCAGGCTCGGCTGACACAACACGGCATATGGTTACGGCAAAGATGTCAAAGCTTCAGCATTGTCATTGAGCAGAACTCTGAGATTCAGGGGTGGTGGAGCGTCGAGGTCCAGGATGATTATGATGGTGTCAATGGGCCCAGCGCTGAGCAGCGATATTGTATTACAGAGATAAACTGCCATATCTATTGGGCACACTGTACATGCTCAGGCAGCATCAATCATGCTTTGTACAGGACAATGCTGGCCTAAATTGGGAACAGCCAGCATAGACAAGTTGCTACAGAGGCATATTTTGGGTACAACCAGCATGACAATGTGTTACATCAGTGACAGTGCTGTCTTACACTGTGGACACATTGATCATTAAAATCTGTTGTGTTGTAAAATGTTCTTTTCTGCTGTTGGTGACATGGAATTTTCATGTTCCCCTTTAGAACTGATTGTAAACTTATGGCTTTTTGGTCACCTTTTCTGCTGTAAAATGCACCATTTCAACCCCATATTTGAAAAAAAATTCAATTCAAACCCTCCCTAGATCCTTGTAGCTCCCTCGCCCCCACCATTTCAGAAAAATATTAACACATAGACACTGAAAGAAATCACAAGCAACTAACCTTTGATCACTGGCCATGACACCAAAAGCTATCTTTGGGACTGCATGGCTATCACTGCCTGTGATGCTATTGTGTCAAAGGTCACACAATATCGCTTTTTAATATACTGCTTTGGGTGAGGTTGTTGACTTTTGGCTCGCCAGCCCACTGGGTGACAAAAAGTTAATACTTCGGCCCCACATTCAAAAAGGTTGGACAAGCCTGCTCTAGCCCATTTGATTGCCGCCTTCTCTCCTAACTTCCAGGGTTATGTGGACAACATGCAGCTCTCCTTCAAGCTTCCCCCCCGCTGCCTCCTCTTCTTCCTCTCTCATTCCTAACTGTCTGCTATTCACGCATGGTGCACTGCTTACAATATCTTCCTCAATGCCAGTAAGACTGGGATCCTTCTCATTGGGACACCAGCTCCCTCCTTTGCCTCTGCCGCCCTCCATGGGCCCCCTCCCCTCACCGTCGTGAGGCAAAAAACATTGGTGTCATCTTCAACTCGTCTCTCTCCTTCTCTCCTCACATCATGGACCTTGCCAAGTAGGCCCACTTTCAGATGCACCTCCTCAGAGACATTCTTCCTTTCCTCACCTTCCCCAGAAACTCAATGTCTCCAGAGCTCTGGTCCTCTCTAGGCTGGACTACTGCAACAGCCTCTTCCTCAATCTGCCTAACTCCTCCTGTTGCCCCGTTCAACTAATCCAGAATAGGACTTCAAACCCAGGGACCGCACCTCTTCAGCCCTAAAATCTCTCAGCTGGCTCCCGGTTGCGGCGAGGATCAAGTTCAAGACCCTCTGCATCATCGACAAGGCTTTCTGGAGCCTGGTACCCCCGCTACATCCAACTCTCTCTCCCTTAGTACCTCCCTTGTAGAGCCCTTTGGGCTTCTAGCTCCAACTCTCTGCAGATCAGACGCTTTTCTAAGCAGACAGTGGGGGGTAGATCTCTCTCCTCCGCAGGTGCCTCCTCTCTGGAATGGCATCCCTGCCCCTCTCAGACTTGATCTGGATCTCCTTAAGCTCCGGAAGCTTCTCAAGACCATTCTTTTCTCTTCCTCCTTCCAGCTCCCTGCTAATGTCCCCCCTGCCTCCTTTTGACTGGCTGCTTGGTTCCTTCAGATTCTTACAGAGCACCAGGCCCGCTTCGACCAGTCTACCCCTGCACTTGGTCTCCCTGACCTCTCCCCCACCCCCTAACCTGCACTTGCCCTTCCAGGCTTCCTCCCGTGCACTAGCTTGGCTGAGCCTGCTCCCCATTGAGCCCTTCCAGCCCAGTCCCTAGCACTCACGTGGAGAAAGCAAATACAAAAGGTGAATTGAAGCATTAAAACAGACTTTAAGGGAGCAAGATGATTACATACCATATTTCTATTATTTCTCGCTCCTGCCGATATCTTCTTTTTAACATTCGTAAAGTTAGGTCTTTTCTCACTTTTAGTGCCACCAAACGTCTGATCTCCTTGTTTATTTTTTCACAGTTATTTTATTGCTCTTTTACTTTTCGGCCTTCCTCTCTCTCCTCTTACTCCCTTAAAGTCTGTTTTTTTTAAAAAATGTTGTTTTATTAAGGTTTTCAAAAACATTACACTTATGAGGAAAACAGGACTTAAAGTACAATATGAATGTCAACTTTTCACCCCCCTTTCTCCGAACAAAACCTTGTTACCGTCATTGTAACACCCCTCCCTCGCCCCCTCCCCCTGTGAAACAGTCTTCTTCTGTGTTCATCAGTGTTCATTGGCCTCACAGCCGTGGTGTGTGGGCTGATGATGTCCGTCAGTGGTTTAGGCCGCTTCCATTGGGTAAAGTTATATATATGTTGTAGTTCTACTCAGATGGTAGTCTTCAAGAATGTGTTAGCATGCTCTGGGCGTCATCAACAAGCAACCTCGGATTGGGTCCTAGTTCCTTATACACTGAATTTCCCTAGGTGTTGGTCTTGTATTTATTCAGAAATTCCCCGCTAGGAGTTTGTGCGGACAGATTTCACGTGGAGAGCTACGGTTATGCTTTCCATTGTACCAATATTGGCAGCAACGTTAATCCATTGTTTCTTTCCCAGTACCTTATCTCCCTTCCATTACATCACAAGGCAGGCCCGTGCAGCTAGTAGGAGTGGTGCTGCCACCCCCGTCATTCTTGTTTGTTCCCCCTCAGATTCCTCCATCCCGACTAGTATGAGGAGTGGTTCATTAGTACGTTGGATCCGTCCAGTTCCCTGATCCAGCCCAAGACATCATCCCAGAATACCTTAATACGGGGGCATCCCCACCACATATGCCAGTAATCTGCCCTCTCACCACATTGGCGCCAGCACAGGCGACTAGTTGACTGAAACCTCTTGGATAATCTATGTGGGTCGTATTGCCACCTGTGCAGGAACTTGATAGCATGTAGTTCATACTGAGTTGCAATCGATATTTGTGAGACTCCTTTACAGATTTTCCCCCCACAGGTCGGGTCCTATTTCATATCCAAGATCCCTTTCCCATTTGAGCCTCAGAGTTTCAGTAGACCCCTTCCCTGCATCTATCAGATCCCTGTACATGGCAGAGATCAGGCCCTTCGAATCCCTCCATTTTTTTAGAATCTCTTCAAAGGGGGTAAGGTCCCTCTGGATCTTCTCCCTCCATTAGTCTCTCGTGAAGATTCCTTTAAGCTGAAGGAAGGGAAAGACTGGTAGAGGGCCCATCCCTAGCGCCTCCTCCAGGTCTGTGATCGTAACAAAAGTGCCTCCCTTCCAGAGTTGCCCCACTCTCTCCAGACCTGCTTCAAACCAGGATTGAAATCTTTGATGATTAGGAATATCTTCTTTGACCACGGGGGGCCAGATGTGACTTCAGTTAGAGGGCTGTGATGTGATCCCCCGCATGTCGACCCCTTCCCGCCAGATTTCCCATATCGTACCCAGTATTGGGTGGTCTGTAATACCTACGTGTGAGCTTGTTTCTAGGGTATACACGCATTTCACTGCAGTATTTTTCATTGCAGGTTTTTTCATCGCCGTTTTTTTGGGGGGAAAAACACGTTTTTTTTTGGGGGGGGTTAAAAAATTAAATATATAGTTGTGGGTGTAAGGGAATAAAAAAAAGGGGGGGTTTAGGGGTGATAACCCCCCCCCCCAAAAAAAACCAAAAAAAAAAGTTTTTCGGGAAAAAAACCGTGATGAAAAAACCTGCGATGAAAAATACCGCAGGAAATAACATAGAACCGTTTCTAAGGACCCATAGCCATTCTGCCACCATGGCTGGGGACAAGCTGACGTCTAGGTCTATCCATTGAAGCCCCCTCTGCCCTCTGAGGTGGGGAATAAGGACCCTCAACTGCGCTGCCTCATAATATTTCTGGAAATCTGGGAGGCCCACCCTCCCCTGTCTTTGGGTAGTGTTAAAACCTCAAATGATACTCTTGCCTTTTACCCCTGCCACAGAAATTTTAGGATAGCCCTGCTAACCTCACAAATGAAAGATTTTGGAAGACCAATCAGGAGCATTTGGAATGGGTACAAGAGTATGGGCAAGCACACCATCTTCACCGCATGAAGCCTCCCAAGCCAGGATATAGTCAGCTTCTCCCATTTTGCTAGGTCAACCCGGAGGTTCGAAAGAAGAAAAGGAAAGTTGGCTTCATATAGGGTGTCTAAGTCTCTTGTTAGGTTTATCCCCCAAGTAGCGAAGAGTGTCAACCCCAATCGTTAGACCCATCAGGGAAAATCTACCAGTGTCCACTGACCCCAGACTTTAAAATTCTTCGTATTGCAAAGCTCAAAGCTGAATCTTCATGGAGAAATAACCCTAACCAACTAAATAAAACCCAATTCACATCCACTCCTAAAGCATACAAACACGCTATCCTTCAAGCTAAAAGTACCACTTGCAACACCCGAATTTCAAATCTAACTCCAGCACCATAGAGCTCCTCTTTCCATTCTGCCTGATGATGATGATTGGTTATTTATAACGCGCTTAATACCCAGAGGTTTCTAAGCGCGGACCCGGGGATTGAACCTGTGTTGCTCCGTGTCGCCTTGCTTCCAAGGTGAACACGTTGCCCCTGAGCTATCCTGCCGAGACTGAACTGCAATCTCCAGCCCCACCTAGTACCAACTGCACCAAAGACGCCGCCTGGAGCACAAACATTCAACATGCCTTACTGAATAGGACATCCATGCTTCAAGATAAAATCCAGCAAAAGAAAAGCATATTGCCAGCTCCCAACAACCCTCCTGACCCAAACCCCCTAACCAACAAACACAACGTCCCACTATTTGAGTCAAAGTTAAAAAAACAAAAAAACAATCTCAGAGACAATGATGTCATAACAATAACAAAGGGTCTCAAACCATCTAGATGCTAAGGGGACATCTGCCCTGCTCCAGTCATCAAAGACTGTGCAGAAGCTCCAGCGCCCTTCATTTCATCCCTCATCAGTGTTCCTTCTCCTCAGGCAGCGTTCCAGCTAACCCAAAAGATGCCCGAGTTCTACTACTCCTAAAAAGCCCACACTGGACCCTGATATCCCTACCACTACCGGCCCCTCACTACGGTACCATTCCTTCTGAAAATACTGGATAGAGCAGCCTATCTGCAGATCCAACAACACTTGGATCAAACAATTTCCTAGGCCTGCGCCAATCTGGCTTCAGACCAGGCCATTGGAAGGAAACTGCCCTACTTGATCTAAAAAATCAGCTTGATGAATGGAAAAAGACTGGCCCTCCTTCTTTTGCTTGATCTCTCAGCCACCCTTCTATGTCAGCACCTTCACTCCTCTGCCCACAAAGCCACTACTTGGATCTCCTCCTTCTTATCAGACAGAACAATGAGAATCTTCTCCACTACTGCCTCAGCCACCCCAACCCCTGCGGTGTCTCCCAAGGCTCCTGTGTGTCACCCACACTGTATAATATTTTCACGAAGCCACTAATCAACCTACTCGACGCCCAGGGAATTTCCTACACTAACTACGTTGATGACACGCAGCTACTCCTAACTATCACCGGCAACCACGCCACTGATGCTGAATCACTGAAACAAGGATAACAAACTATCCAAGCATGGATGGCAACACACATGCTTTGCCTCAATAACGACAAAACAGACCTGCTCCTAATCAGCTCACTACCCTTCCTAAACAGACTTACACAGCATACAAAGCCTTTGATATTGACGGCATCACTATCCAAATAGCCAGCAGAGTTAAAACCTGGGGTATACCTAGACTCTACCCTGTCACTATCTAGGCAAGTCAATGCCATCGCCTCATCAGCAGCCTACATTACAAAACTCATCTGTGCCTGTCGTCCGTTCCTCTCCTCAGATAGTTGCCTCACCATTGCAAGGGCATTGATAGGATATAGGCTGGACTATTGCAATGCCCTCTTCACAGGCACCTCAGCAGATAACATCAACAAACTTCAAATAATACAAAATAATGCCCTAAGGGCTGCGATGAACATTGCCAAAAACAACCACATCTCGTCAGCCAGAAGAAACATACACTGGCTTCCCAAAGACCATATTAGAATCAAAACTTTGGCCACAACTCACAAATATGTATCAAACTCTGCCCCTAGATATCTCACTTCCAAATTCAACAAACTGCAAACTCCAGACTCACTCGCTCGACCTACAGGAATTATCTCAACACCCCAAGATTCCGCCTCCAAAGAGCTGGGGGAGCCAGCTTCCCACTCATCGCTGCCAAGAATTGGAACGATCTCCCATCATCCTTGAGACTTGAACACTCTTATTGGGCATTCCGCAAACATGTCAAAACCTTGCTCTTCTCTCAAGATCTCGGACATGATTGATGCTTCCCTCCTTCTCAAGCGCTCATACTATGCAAGTCTGTATCCTGCATTTTATGATCTGTTAATGTACTGCTCAATGCATAATTTAGCTCTGATTTTACAAGTGCCTTGATCCCCCCAGGCCTACCGCGCTATAGAAAAGCCTAAATAAATAAATAAATTAAATAGTTGTCCCAAAACAGTTTTTCTCCAGCATTGGATCTTTCATGGATTCACATGCTTAGAATATTCCCCGTCGTCAGGCTGGGAATCCTCGGTAAGTTATATAGACATTTTCCATAGGAAAACTTCCGACACTTTTGTGTCCTATCTACGTCGTTTTTGACCGCGTACGGCACCGCCACTAGGACATAGTGGTATAAATAGCCCTGCCCCCGTGGCTCCCTCAGATTTCAACCGTCTTCCAAAGTAGTGGGATTACCTCGAGTATCTACTATTCTATTAGGTTGTGCGTTCTTCTTCTTCGACTGTTTCTTTTCGAAGAATGTCTGGAAAGGCGTTATTTCGTCCATGTGCTACATGCGGTCTTAAGAAACTGTATGAAGGAGACGGGCATATGGACTGTATTTACTGTCTTCACCCTCATCATACGGCGGACACGTGTGAGATCTGTCAGGACTTCTCACAAAAGACCCTAAAAGACTGCAACAGACGCTTGGTTACTTGGCTCAATGACGGAGCGGGTGCGTACCCGGCATCGGAGGTATGCTCTACAGCCTCGAGATCTAAGTCTTCTGTGCACCCTCGTCGCTCGGTGTCGGTGGAGCCTCCAGCGAAGAAATCACATTCATCTGAAAAACGCCCCTCGGAGAAACATCCTGCGAGGTCCTCCTCTTCACATAAGGCTTCGTCTTCTTCCTCCTCATCTAAAAAGGAGGGAAAAGACTCATCGAAATCCTCCTCAGGAGACCGTCATAAGTCTACCTCGAGTCGAGAGTCCTCGTCCCACAAGTGGAGTTCAAAAACGGCGGGAACGCCTCAAGGCCCTGCGCCACAGACTTCATCGACGACGGTCCGATCGTCGACACCTGCTTTGTCTTCGGCAATGGCTCTTCCTACAGCTATTTCGTCAGGTCAAACAGCGCCTATGAAAAAGATGTCATCGTCAACGGTGGCCCCGTCGGTGGGATGGCAACCGGAGGTTTTTGATCCGATCCCGCCTGAGGCCTTGCTGCCACCAGAAGCGGCTTTCTCCATCTCATCAGCGGAGGATGACCGTGGTCCGGTCGCACATCCAACCGATCTGGGACTACAACCAACTGGTTCGGTGTCGCTCTTGAGTGGAAGTGCCATTCCAGTTACCTCTTCCTTACTGAATCCCCAGACAGTTCTGTCCCTGGAGGTGTTGAACACATTACAGAAGCTGTTGGAGCGGTTGGACACACGGTTACCTCAGCTTAGTGTCCCCGACAGTGTTACAGGCTTCGCCAGTCGTCGACGAGCCAGGTCCGGCTCCTCGACCTCCATCCAGAATTCCTACCGCTTACCTGGTTGAGGAAGATCGTTCTCGTCCACAGGAAGAAGGAGAACTGTCAGAGTCGGAACGTGAAGGGTCGGGTTCAGACATCTCGTTATCCCCCTCAAGGGACCCTACATGGGACTCTGAAGCGGAGATGGAAACTCCAAAGAGTCCGGCGCAGCCATCTGTCATGATGCCTACCTCTAAGGAGCCAGGCCGGGCCCAGCAACCCCAGAGGCAGACATCATTTTACCCAGGGAAGTCTCAGCGGGCCCAAGTTGGGGCCCTTTGGACTCAGTCCTGGCGCCTTAGGCGCCAGGCTCATAGCGGACCCCAGTCCTGGCGCCTCTGGCGCCAGGCTCATAGAAGAGGATATGTGTTTAAGTGCTTGGGTGCACACTTACCTGGTGCAGACCTTGCTGCTTCATCCAGGCCCTCTTGAGGCCTGAATGGGACTACTTTACCTGTAGGACTACTTCACCACCCGGGTGTGGTCGGGGAAGGATACATACCTGATTGGTGGAAGGATATATCCCAGGAACTTCTTCCAAGGCTATTTAAACCCCACCCGAACAGCCACACGTGCTTCGCGTTGTTCTGCACCTAGCAGCTGGACGCTCACCGTGTCAGCTCCTGCATCCTGACTTCAGCCACGCCTGCCAGCACCCTGGGACACCTGCAAGGGGAGAAAGGAAGAGAATAGGAGAAGAAAAGCCCTTACCTGCTAAATCTGCATCCCGGAGTCATTTCTCCAACGGCCCTGAAAAGGAAGACATCATTTTAAAGGCATTTTGTTTCGATCGCTGCAGCGCTGCATTTTACTCACCTTTGCAAGGCGCTTCCATCTTCAGCACCGATTTTCCGGATTCAGCTACGCCCCGGCACCTAGAGGAAAAAAGACAAGAACAAAGGTGAGAGGGAGAAAAGGAATAAGGAAAGCTCAGTTTCCTTTTAAGTCTTACCTGTTGGATTATTCCCACTGCATTTCGGGTCCTGCCGCTTCCTGGCATCTCCAGACCCCGGCCCCTATGGGGAAAAAAGACAAAGACATTGAATGAGCGAATGCAAAGACATTACCTGAGCGCTCATCCAGAACTGTTTCACTTCGGGTCGGCGCCATATCTCCGGCACTCCGAACCCCGGCCCCTAAGGGGAAAAAGACATAAGCATTAGCGCTTGCTGCAATTAGACAACAAACATTATTATTAAGCTTGAACTTTTGAACAGAACTTTTACAGCGCCTTGCCTGAACAGTCAAGCTTACCTGAACTCCCATCAATCCTCAATCCAGTGAAGTAACTGGGTTTCAACGCGCCCCTGCATCAGAAGCAGGATGGAGAGCTCATCCTTCCAAACCCTAAGGTGAGGCTTCACGGGGAATCGTGGAGGAGGTATCGTGGAGGGTTGGAAGGGAGTGGGAGGCTTGAGCATTGTTCCACAGTTGGTAATACTCCCTTTTCACGCACAGGAGGGTATCCAACGAGCCAGGGAAGCCAGAATAGAGGGGCCCTTCCTGTCCATATTCAGAGATCTGCGCCTTCGACGCCGCGCCTCCGTGGGAACCAGGTGAGCGTTACAGAACGCGAAGCCTTACCACAATTTCCCACCTGGGCGCTATGGAGACTTCCGAGACAGATCAGCTGGCCCATCTTTTAGGGGAATTACGGGCAGAAGTGCACTCAGCCCGCCAGGAGACTAATGCTTTCAGAAGGGAACTAATCCTATCCAAGGAAAGAACTGATGATCTGGCCAAAAGGTTATTGCAGGGCCAGGCAGAGCACACTCCTTTACCTGTTTCCGGAGATATTTCTACAACAATGGGTTCGAATAACCCGGTACAAATCAATCTACCTGGACACATGCCTTTGGCCCCGCCGGAACGTTTTGCGGGGGATCCCAAGAAATATGCCGTTTTTATGAACCAATGCCGTTTACACTTTTTATGCAGGCCCGGGGCCTTCCCCAACGACCGGACCAAAGTAGCCTTTGTACTATCTTACCTCAGTGGCTGTGCTGCCGATTGGTCTATTCCATTGGTAAATCAGGATGATCCCATTCTCCGGGATTTCCAGGGCTTCCAGGCCAGCATGGAAAGATTGTTCGCTCGACACTTGCAGGGACAGGCCCTTGACAACGAACTGTTATCCTTACGACAAGGTAATCAGGATCTTTTGTCCTATATCGCCACCTTTAATAGACTAGTTGTGGAAACCGGATGGCCTGAAAATAAAAGGATCACATTGTTTCATCGAGGCCTACGCGGAGAGCTTAAAGATGTTATAGCTCAGATAGTAGATCCACCCCAGGCCTGCGCAGACTACATAGACTTAGTGGTTCAACTTGATCACAGACTTCAAAATAGAAAAGCAGATCGGCTCAAGTATGAAACCAGAGTACCTATCAAGACCCACGTTAACTCCAAGAGTACTGACGTTTCCGAACCTATGCAAATTGGCAGTGTTAAAGGACCATTAACGCAGAAGGAACGAGAGAGAAGGCGACGAATGCAACTTTGTCTGTATTGCGGAACTTCCGGGCACTTTCTTCAAAGTTGTCCAGTTAAACCACCCAAGAAGGTGGTTGGAGCCACTGATAACGAGTTATTGACACCTGGTTCGGGAAACGACCTAGCCCGACAAGCGTAGGGGTCCGCTTGCCGAGCTTGAAAACAAACTCTTTGACCTCGCATTTTGTCATGCCAATGGTGCTTGTGAACCCAAAACAGCCTCAGCAGTTGCATGCTATAAAAGCATACATTGACAGTGGAGCTATTGGAAATTACATAGACCGTGAATTGGCTTCCAGGATTAAGCTTCCTCTCTGCCCGAAAGTAACCCAAGATGTAATTACTACAGTTGATGGAACCGAAATAGCCTCAGGGCCTGTAACGCATTCCACAGTTGAAATCACTCTGGTGGGTCAGGACGGACATCGGGAAGCAATCGTGTTTGATGTGATCAAGGCCCCACAATTTCAAGTACTTCTTGGAATCCCTTGGTTAGAAACACATAATCCGAGAATAGACTGGCGAGCAAAGAAGATAACTTTTCCTGATTGTGAACCAACCTGTTACCCAAGGAATCCAGTTATGGGTCTAGCCTCTGTAACTTCCACCCCTGTACAGCTACCATCTGAATACCAAGAATTCCAAGACGTTTTTCAGAAAGAGCAGGCTAATACCTTACCTCCCCATCGATCTTACGATTGCCAAATCGACTTGGTACCCAATGCACAACTACCCTGTAGTAGGATTTATGCTCTTACTGAACCTGAGAACCTGCATTTGCGCCAGTATTTGGATCAATACCTGGCCAATGGCTTCATTCGCCCATCAAAGTCACCAGTCTCTTCCGCTTTGTTCTTCGTACCAAAAAAGGAAGGAGACCTTAGGGCCTGTATTGACTACCGCGCCCTAAATCAGATAACGATTAAGAATCGTTACCCTTTGCCCCTGATACCTGAGCTTATCGACCAAGTAAAAGATGCTCGTGTGTACACCAAGCTAGATCTCAGAGGAGCTTACCACCTGGTACGTATAAAAGAGGGCGACGAGTGGAAGACTGCGTTCCGCACCAAATTTGGGCTCTTCGAATATCAAGTAATGCCCTTCGGTTTGTGCAACGCACCTGCCGCCTTTCAGTACTTCATGAATGATGTTCTTCGGCAACTTATCGATGTTTGTGTCATCGTTTATATTGACGACATCCTGGTGTATTCCTCCTCAGAATCTGATCACAGAAACCATGTTAGGTCAGTTCTTGAGAAATTGCGCCAGCACAAATTATTTGCCAAGCTCGAAAAATGCGTTTTTCATACCACAGAAGTGGAGTTTCTCGGATTCATCCTGACACCACAAGGAATCCGAATGGACTCGCGGAAAGTGGACGCCATTCTCAAATGGCCATCTCCTAGCTCTGTGAAGGGAGTGCAAAGCATGCTTGGCTTTGCCAATTTCTATCGAAGGTTCATCCCGGAATTTTCTCGAACTGTTCAACCCATCACAGCTCTCCTAAAGAAAAATAAACGCTTTGAATGGACTCTTGAGGCTGAACAAGCCTTTCAGGACCTGAAAACCAAATTCACCTCTGCACCTGTATTGAAGCACCCGCGCCCAGATCTCCCTTACATCGTGGAAACCGATGCATCCAGTTCGGCCATGGGAGCTGTCCTGTCGCAAAGAGACCCAGAAACTAACCAACTACACCCTGTAGCCTTTTGGTCCAGAAAATTCTCTCCACCTGAACTCAATTACGCAATTACCGACAAAGAACTACTGGCTATTAAATCAGCTTTCAAGGCTTGGCGTCACTATCATCTCGGTGCAAGACACACCATCACCGTAATTACGGACCACAGAAATTTGCAGTATTTAAAGACGGCCAAAGCTCAATCTTCGCGACAACTCCGATGGGCTTTATTCTTTGCGGAATTTGATTTTGTAATTACCTATCGCCCTGGCTGCAAGAATGGTAAGGCAGATGCCTTATCCCGGATAGGCATGGAAGAACCCAATTCGAGTTTAGAACCTGTGCCAATCATACCGGAACAAAGAATTCTGGGCTTGACTTCATTGCAAACCATTGAGGACATCCAAGCTCAAGTAAAACACCTTTTTGACTCTTCTGACTTACTGGAATGGAGTCAAAAGGGTCCTCACTACACCGTTAAGGATGATTTACCCTACTTCCAAGAGCGGTTATTTCTGCCAAGTAAAGAATTGCAGGAACTTGTCATTACCCGTCATCATGAATCATTAATGGAAGGACACCCCGGTATCGCGAAAACAGAAGATAAGATCAAACGCCACTTCTGGTGGCCTTCTTGGAGAAAAGACATAAAGTCATTTGTGTTGTCTTGCGGAATCTGTGCCCAAAATAAGAGTCAAAAGAAAAGGCCAGCCGGCCTACTTCAACCTTTGGACATTCCACCAGCACCTTGGCACACCTTGTCAATGGACTTTATAACTGACCTGCCTCCTTGTGGTGGTTACAACACGATTCTCGTAATAGTGGATCTATTCTCCAAAATGGATCATGTTATCCCTTTAAAAGGATTGCCGTCAGCTTCCACCTTGGCCAAGGAATTTATGGAAAATATAGTGCGGTTACATGGTTTCCCTTCCATATTAGTCTCAGACCGTGGAAGTCAATTTATCTCCCACTTTTGGAAGAAATGTTGCCAACTAGCACAAATAGACGTGCGGTTATCCACCAGCCACCACCCCCAGACCGACGGACAAACCGAGAGAACCAATCAGACTCTCGAGCAATATCTGCGGTGCATGTTACACCAATCCGAATTAAATTGGAAAGACATCCTTTGGATTGCAGAATATGCATACAACAATTCAGTGCATTCTGGAACCGGACAGACTCCTTTTTATACCCTGTATGGTCACCATCCTCGGACCTCTGACCTAGATCCACCTCTGACCCTGGAGATGCCTGCAGTAAATCACCTACATTCCACAATAACCCAAGCCTTCAAAGAAGCTACAACCCACTTACAGCAAGCCAAGAAAAAGTATAAAGAAAACGCTGATTTGCACCGAAGTAAAACTCCTCCTTACCAAGTAGGAGATCAGGTATGGCTAGCAACTAAACATCTACCCCTCAAGGGTCAGCAAACTTTTAATCCCAGATTCATTGGGCCTTACCCCATCAAAGCTATTATCAACCCAGTGGCCTTTAAACTCGATTTACCATCCAACATGCGGATTCATCCCGTTTTTCACGCATCTCTTCTAAAACCAGTACAACTTGGAACCAGACTGTCTGAGCCCCCAGGCCCTGTCCAAATTGATGGAGAATTAGAATTCGAAGTGAAAGACATTTTAGATTCCAAGATAGTTAAGTCGAAACTCTTCTATCTTGTTGATTGGAAAGGATATGGACCTCAGGAAAGATCTTGGGAACCCAGTAACTATGTTCACGCACCACGATTAATTCAAAGATTCCATCGAAGATTCCCGCACAAACCAAAACCCCCGGAGGAAAAGACCTTGGGAGGGGCCTTGAGGGGGGGGTACTGTCATGATGCCTACCTCTAAGGAGCCAGGCCGGGCCCAGCAACCCCAGAGGCAGACATCATTTTCCCCAGGGAAGTCTCAGCGGGCCCAAGTTGGGGCCCTTTGGACTCAGTCCTGGCGCCTTAGGCGCCAGGCTCATAGCGGGCGCCAGGCTCATAGAAGAGGATATGTGTTTAAGTGCTTGGGTGCACACTTACCTGATGCAGACCTTGCTGCTTCATCCAGGCCCTCTTGAGGCCTGAATGGGACTACTTTACCTGTAGGACTACTTCACCACCCGGGTGTGGTCGGGGAAGGATACATACCTGATTGGTGGAAGGATACATACCAGGAACTTCTTCCAAGGCTATTTAAACCCCACCCGAACAGCCACACGTGCTTCGCGTTGTTCTGCACCTAGCAGCTGGACGCTCACCGTGTCAGCTCCTGCATCCTGACTTCAGCCACGCCTGCCAGCACCCTGGGACACCTGCAAGGGGAGAAAGGAAGAGAATAGGAGAAGAAAAGCCCTTACCTGCTAAATCTGCATCCCAGAGTCATTTCTCCAACGGCCCTGAAAAGGAAGACATAATTTTAAAGGCATTTTGTTTCGATCGCTGCAGCGCTGCATTTTACTCACCTTGGCAAGGCGCTTCCATCTTCAGCAGCGATCTTCCGGATTCAGCTACGCCCCGGCGCCTAGAGGAAAAAAGACAAGAACAAAGGTGAGAGGGAGAAAAGGAATAAGGAAAGCTCAGTTTCCTTTTAAGTCTTACCTGTTGGATAATTCCCACTGCATTTCGGGTCCTGCCGCTTCCTGGCATCTCCGGACCCCGGCCCCTATGGGGAAAAAAGACAAAGACATTGAATGAGCGAATGCAAAGACATTACCTGAGCGCTCATCCAGAACTGTTTCACTTCGGGTCGGCGCCATATCTCCGGCACTCCGAACCCCGGCCCCAGTCAAGCTTACCTGAACTCCCATCAATCCTCAATCCAGTGAAGTAACTGGGTTTCAACGCGCCCCTGCATCAGAAGCAGGATGGAGAGCTCATCCTTCCAAACCCTAAGGAGGGTATCCAACGAGCCAGGGAAGCCAGAATAGAGGGGCCCTTCCTGTCCATCTTCAGAGTTCTGCGCCTTCGACGCCGCGCCTCCGTGGGAACCAGGTGAGCGTTACACCATCACCACCTGATGACGTGGGTGCTTTCCATGCCATGATGGGTAAGGCATGTGCAGAGTTTGGCCTAGTCCCAGAAGAAGAGAAAAAAGATTGTTTTCTTTTCGATCATATGGGCAAGAGAAGAAAGTCGATATTTGCTATCCCCATTTTAGACCATGTCTGGCAGGAGGGACTAAAAACCATGCGTCATCCTTTTTCGGAACTGGCAGTAAAAGGCCGATTGGAAAAGAAATTCAAGGCTCCAGAATCGACTCCCAAGTGCTTGACGTCTCAACCTTCGCCGGAATCAGTGGTATCTGCCGCCGCGGCCATAAAGGCAAGGTCGCAACACAAATGCACGACCCCGCCAGACAACGAAGCCAGGAGACAAGATGCTTTTGGGAAGAAAGTGCTATCGGTTGTAGCGACTACAGTTAAAGCAGCCAACTCCCTGGCTATTATGGCCAGGTATGATAGGGAGATGTGGCATCGGCTGGCTCCTATCTTGGACCATCACAGAACACAGGAAATCTGCCATGCTGCTCGTACGTGAGGGAGAAGAGGCTTCCAATCATTCCATTAACATTGCTGTCGACCTGGCGGAATCAGGCTTTAAGCAAATCAACAATGGCGTAGTGTTACGAAGGCAAGCCTGGCTCAAGTGCACGACGTTCAGACCAGAGGTACAATATAAGGTAATGGATATGCCGTGCGAAGGAGAACACCTGTTTGGGGAGAAAGTGGATGAGGCCTTGAAGGGCATGAAAGAAGATTCTGACACGGCTCGTTCTCTTGGAGCCCTCCAGAGTGGTAGGAATTTTTGTTCCTTTCGTCCTTTCAGAGGAGCATCAGGTAACTCCCGGTTTGGATCATCTAGAGACCGAGGTTTCAGCAGACCCTCCTACTCTTCCCAAGGCTACAGACGTGCAGCCCAAGCTACTCATAAAGGCAGAGATTACCAAACCTCCAGACGACGAGGCGCCTACTCCTCGTCGACGAAGGATAAACAGGCCAAAAGCCAGCAATGACAACTTACAGGACGTCCTGGGGGGCAGAGTGTCTCGTCACGTCGACGAGTTGGCGTGCATAACAACAGACCAATGGGTTTTGGACACGATACATCAGGGCCATTCTCTACAGTTCAAGGGCAAGCCACCACGCATTCCACTGGTGTTCTCGACACAGCCCCACCTTCAAATACTAATGCAAGAGGTGGCGCTTATGCTGCAGAAAGGGGCTATAGAACTGGTCCCGGTGGCAGAAAGAGGACAAGGAGTGTACTTCCGTTACTTTGTCGTCAAGAAATCCAATGGAAAATGGCGTCCCATTCTAGATCTACGAGCTCTCAACAAACTGCTCAAGAATCTAAAATTCAAGATGCTTACACTCCAAGAGGTGATCCGGTCGATACAACCGGGAGATTATTTGTTGTCGCTAGACCTTCAGGACGCATATTTCCATATCCCGATGCGTCGACGACACAAAAGATTTCTACGGTTCGTCATCGGACGAACCCACTATCAGTTCAAGGTCCTCCCGTTCGGACTGAAATCGTCTCCCAGGACGTTCACGAAATGTCTGGCTCCAGTAGCAGCCTGGTTAAGGAAAGAAGGCCATCATGTGTACCCTTATCTGGACGATTGGCTAGTGAGGGGATTGTCTCCGGAAAGGGCACAGGAAAGTCTGAATGCCACCATGTGCCTCCTACAACGTTTGGGCTTCGCAATAAACTTCGAAAAGTCCTCCTTGTCGCCATCAAGGTCCTTGGTCTTTCTGGGGGCGGAGTTCCAGATGCAGTCAGGACTGGTAAAGCCATCCGTCGAAAGGGTTCTGAAACTACAGCAAAAAGCATCGGATTGGAAAGTCGACACCAGAGTGTCAGTGCGAAGGTACATGTCCCTACTGGGGACCATGTCGTCCTGCATACCCTTAATCAACAATTGTCGTCTCTTCATGAGGCCGATTCAGGAATTCTTGGCAGATCGATGGGCACAGAGTCAAGGGCGTTGGTCGGACAAATTGACCATCAACAGCAAACTCGTGCAGGCGCTTCAATGGTGGAGAGTTTCCATAAATCTGACAAAGGGAATGCCCTTGCTGGAACCGGTGTTCCAGATGACAGTGGTGATGGATGCTTCTCTAACTGGATGGGGAGCTCATCTGGATTCCCTACAGGTTCAGGGTCATTGGTCATCGGAGGAGTCCGGCCTTCATATCAATGTGCTGGACTTAAGGGCGGTGCGTTGGGCCCTGAAATCCTTTCTTCCACGGATAAAGGGATCAGTTGTACGGATTATGACAGACAACACAACAACAATGTTTTATCTAAGGAAACAGGGAGGAACTCGCTCCAGAACTCTGTCGACTGAAGCCCAGGAGATCTGGCATTGGGCCCTTCAGCAGAAGATATATCTATTGGCGTTCCACTTGCCAGGAGTCAAAAACGTGCAAGAAGACTTTCTCAGCAGGGAGATGAATCGACTACACGAATGGGAACTGAACGACCAACAACTACACTGTGTCTTCGAGAAATGGGGTCATCCGGCCCTCGATCTCTTTGCGACGAGAGACAACAGGAAATGCCCACAATACGCGAGCAGGTGGCCACAGCAAGGCTCACTAGGGGAAGCGTTCTCTTTCCCGTGGACGGACAAGTTTCTGTATGCCTTTCCCCCGTTTCCGCTCATACGTCGGACGCTGCAATGGATCCACAGATATCCATGTCGGGTGATCCTGGTGGCCCCGTACTGGGCCAGACAAGTGTGGTTCTCCGATCTACTCCATCTTTCAGCGGCAGAACCAATGAGGTTCCAGAAAATCCCGAACCTTCTGTCTCAAGAGAAAGGGGTTGTTTGGCATCACGACCCGGACAGCCTGAGTCTGTCAGCCTGGCTCCTGATTTCTCCGAGTTTGGCACGTTAGAGATTCCAGCGGACTGTCATCGCATTTTGCAAGCGGCGAGGGCGCCGTCCATGAACGCTTCATATTCATACAAATGGAAGAGATTCTGCATATGATGCGCAGGTCAACTAGGTTTGGTCCCGCTTAATATCACACCGGAACAGCTTCTGCCATACTTGCTACTCCTAGCTCAAAAAGGCTTGTCTGTTTCATCCATAAAAGTGCATCTGGCTGCCATTTCGAGATTTACTCGGAAGAGACATTCAACTCTGTTACATTCAACTCTGTTATTTAGTGACCGGCTGATTAAACATTTCCTTAAAGGATTGTTCCGAACCTTTCCTCCCACAAAAAAGTTTCCTCCAATCTGGAGTCTTAACCTGGTTCTGGCAGCGCTGATGAAGGCCCCTTTTGAGCCGATGTCATCGCCATCATTGAAATTTTTGTCATGGAAATTGGCTTTTCTGGTGGCTATTACTTCGGCTCGACGACTGTCAGAAATACAAGCTTTAGTGATCGATCCACCGTACTTGAGGTTTTTCAATAATAAAGTCGTGTTGGCTACTAATCCTCATTTCATTCCTAAAGTGCCTACCATGTTCAATAAGCACTCTTCTATAGTGCTGCCGACATTTTTTTCAACACCTTCGTCGGTTGCGGAGAAGACTCTTTATACATTGGACGTGAAAAGAGCTTTAAAATTTTACCTCCATTGCACTCAAAGCTTCAGAAACACAAGACAACTATTTGTGGCTTATGGCCCTTCGGCTAAAGGTAAACCGATCTCAAAACAAGGACTAGCCCGATGGGTGTCGTCTGCTATTTCCTTTTGTCACTCAAAAGCCGGAAAACCGCTGGAGAAGCGTCCAACGGCCCATTCGACGAGATCCACTTCTTCGTCGACGGCATTGTGGTCCGGAATTCCGCTGGGAGATATCTGTCAGGCGGCTTCCTGATCGGTACCCCACACGGTTACCCGGCATTATTGCCGCAAACAGCAACATGCTGAGGATACACAGATGGGTCGTGCAGTCCTACGGCACCTGTTTCAATAAGGTAAGCCCCAATTAAGGGGTCACATCCTTCGGCTAATGTAATTTTAAGTGTGGTGTTTTCACTGTTAACATACTATAATGTGATGCTTTGCCATGATAAATATGCATTATGGTCATTGTGATATTGGTTTGCATACACACCTCCAACATTGGGGGATACTGCTATACAATCTATTCTAAGCATGTGAATCCATGAAAGATCCAATGCTGGAGTAGGGAATAGTTTCTTACCTGTAACTCCATTTCTCCAGCATTGGTATCTTTCATGGATTCACATGCGCCCGCCAGCCTCCCCTACGCATGCAAACCAGAGATCCCCCCATACTACTTTGGGGGCCGAAATCTGAGGGAGCCGCGGGGGCGGGGCTATTTATACCTCTACGTCCTAGTGGCGGTGCCGTACGCGGCCCAAAACGACGTAGATAGGACACAAAAGTGTCGGAAGTTTTCCTATGGAAAATGTCTATATAACTTACCGAGGATTCCCAGCCTTACGACGGGGAATATTCTAAGCATGTGAATCCATGAACGATACCAATGCTGGAGAGTTACAGGTAAGAAACTATTCCCTTCCCGGCTATGCAACACCTCTACCCCCAGATACTGAACGCCTGACGATTCCCACTTGAGCCCAAACTCCTCCTCAAATCTCCTCGTCTCCTCTGTGAGGGGAAAAAACACCGATTTACTGTGGTTAATCCTCAGACCAGAAAACTTATCAAATCTGAGCACCACCCGCATCGCTGGGACCAGGTTGCCCGCCGGGTCACTGATAAAGAGGATCACGTCATCCACATATAGGGAGATGATCAGCCTATGCAACCTCTGGCATAGCTCCATCTGGACGTGCCTCTCCCATAGAGACGCCACAAGTGTCTCCATCGCCAGAGCAAAGAGGTGGCGGTAGAGCCGACAGCCTTGCCGCATGCTTGTCCCCATAGCAAAGCTTTTGGATCTCCCCCACCCCACTACAATCCTCACTGAGGGGTTGACATATACGAGGGACACCAGCACTATAAAGTGAAGGCAGTATGTTGTGTTCCTCCCGGGAATAAACCTGGCCTAGCCCGCCAGTACCAGGCCCAGCATCAAGGAGAGCAGCCGATTAGCGAGCACTTTAGCGAAGATCTTGTTGTCTACGTTAATTAACAAGATTGGCCGGTACTATGCGCAGTCCTTGGCCGGCTTCCCTTTCTTATGTAGAAGCACAATATTTGCCTCACATAATGATGCAGTAAGCGTCCCGGAAACAAGTGACTCCGCATACACCCGTAGGAGAATGGCAGCATAGATAGGTGCGTACACCTTATAAAATTCCCTGGACAGGCCATCAGATCGCCTCCAGCGTGATCTCCCGGGTGGTGAGGGCCTCGCAGAGATGGGGCTCCACCGAGAACAGTTCCACCTCCTTTAGTGCTGTAGACTGTCAGAGTCGTGCGAGTACCTGGACCCATACATGCAATATCTTCCTCTGCATATAGAAGGTCGGCCTGGAGGCCCCTAATACACTCTACCTGTGGAGGTCTTCTGTCTGCCGCCAATAGCCGAGCCAACAGGGCTCCTTGTTTCTGCCCCTCCCCATACTGACGTATCAGATGGCTCCTGGCCAGAAATCGAACCTATCGATCGGCATTCGTCCTAAACACATCAAGCTCCTTCCGGAGCTCAGCCAGGGTCCTCTGCTGTGGATGCATAGTCACCCTCCAGTCATTTTAGCCATGCCTCGCCTTCCACAAGGTCATCCCTGATACATGGGAATATTCCATTCTTCTTAGCCATGCACACCCCTCTGACAGCACTTATTGCATTCCCAGAGTATACTTTGTGAGGAGACGGAACCCTCATTTTTTTCCAAAAATGTCTTGATCTCATCCTGTAATTCCTGGCAGAACACTGGGTCCTGCAGTGCATCTGGTTTAAACCGCCAAGAGTGGGCACCTCTACCCCCCACCCAACAAGCACTCCAGGGGCACAAACGAGGGGGTCGGTCAGGGTCTGGGGGAGAATCCAACAGTTACCCCACATGAACCCCCCAGCGCGTTACACTAAAAAGTAATCCAGCCTGGAGCTAGTCCTGTGAACCCAGGAATGGAAGGTTTAGTCACGTTTATCCCTGTGCTGCCACTGCCACCCATCCACAAGATTGTATGTCCTACATATCTCCTACACCTGTAATCTCACCTTGGAAACAGAGCTGCGGCCCATCCCTGATCTATACAATAGGGGGGTCCATTACTGTATTTAGATCTCCACCCCAGACAATAGTGGCATCCTGACACCCTGCCAGCTGGACCATTACCCAGTTGAAAGTGTTCCCGTTATCCACATTTGGCCCGTATGAATTTACTAATGTCACCATCACCCCCTCCAGGACGGCACAAACCAGCAGGGCCTGCCCCTCATCCCTTGCCACTGAGATCAGGCAAAACTTAACCCACCTGCCTATAAGGATGCCCCCCTCCTCGCGTAGCGTGAATATGTAGAAAAATACTGGTGGCAGCCCCAGAGAGCACCCCACCTGTGTTCGGAGGTGGGGGTAAAATGGGTATCCTGAAGAAAGGCCACCTCCACCCGGTGCCTACGGAGGTATTGTGCAACCTTCCTGACCTTGGAGTGGCGGTCCCCCCACCTAATATTCCAGGTGCCTACCCGAAAGGCCATTCTCATTCAGCGACTCCAGTTCAGCAGAGTCGGGCGCCCCAAAACCCCTTATGTAACTGCAGCATATGTTCACCAGCCAGCAGACCACTGGGCTGGAATTAATCTCCCAACAAACATAGGTACAAAACCCCTAATTGTACTCCCTTGCCTCATCCCTGCATCCCCCTTCCAGCCTCCCCCACCCCTTTTCCCACCACCCCCTCCCTAATGGGCAACCCCCAACCTGCCCGAACATCCCCCCACTTCCTCAACTTTTGAACATAAACTATGCTGTGCCCGGGGCGCTAGTGCCCATCCAGGCAGGTGTCAGCTCAGCCACCTGCTGGCAGTCACAACACATTTTCAAGGCAGACTGAACCATCAGATAAAGGTGCCAGTGCCACAGAGTCAGCTGTTAGGCATCTGATTAGTGCTTCCTCTGGTTCAGTATCGACAGCAGCCGGGCCTCAGGGGTTCCCCGGCCCTCCTTCAGACAATGCGGGACAATGCGGTCTGCCGATCACATCCAGGAAGGCACTTGCAGCCTCCAGGGACATGTTCCCATCGTGCCGGATACAAGGTTTCGCAGGGAACAACATAGAGTATGTTATATTGTTATCTCGAAGGCAGTGTTTAACCCCAGTGAAAGACCTACTTGATGCCTGCACCGCCGCTGAAAAATCTGGGAACACCTGGAATTTGTCTCCATCATATTGAAGTTCCCCCTTCTGCCTGGCCAGACGGAGTATAGAATCCCGGTCTCTGTAGTTCAAAAGTCGGGCTATGATGAGACGGGGGCCGACCTGGGTATTGGTTGTGGCGCCGGGATCTGATGGGCCTTCTCCAACACGAACAGAGGGGAGAGCTCTGCCTCTCCAAAGACTTCCCTGCAGAAAGCTTCAACAAACTCCTCCATCTTGATCTGACCCGGGCACTCCTGTATCCCAACCAGACAGATATTGTTCCTGCGGGCCCTGTCTTCCAAGTTTTCATTCATAGCGGACACCGATTTGATCTGCACCCTGGCCGCAAGCAATGTTGACCCATCCTCCAGACCAGAAACCCTGTGCTCCACCTTGTCCATGCCTTAAGATTCAGCAGAATCTCCCTGATATCCATCTCCGGCATAGGCCCAGCCCCCTCAGAGGCTGGTTCCATGGACTTCGACCCTACCGCCTGGGACTGCACCCGGGGGTGGGGGGGGTCCTAGAAGAAGAACCCCCTTCAAATGTGAGCTTCCTCTGCAGCTTGTCTGTTTTCCACATGGCAACACCAACTCACCCCAGCTGTCTTCTATCAAGGGGACCAGTGAAGGAGAGAACAGAGATACGAGCACAAGAAAGCCAACCGACAGGTGCAACTAGGGGAGGTGGCCGCAGGCCCAAACTATCTTCCTACTGTGTCCTTGTTGTAGGCTGCCCTTCCAATATTCAAACCGCCAGTCTCACAGGGTCATGCCATAGCTCACCCAAACTGCGGGACCGCCCCTCTCTGTGCCTCCAGTCGTGGCTGGAATGTTACTGCTACTCGTCCGCCGGGGGGGGGCACTGCAAAAGTCTGCAGGGCCAATTGCGGCCACCAAGCTCCCCAGAGTCTTGGGGTATTGCACAGACCCCCCCCCCCGCTCAGCAGCCCTTGCCTATCAGGTTGGGGGGCGCGCACTGCCACGCTGGTCACTGCCAATATTGCCGGAGGGGTCCCACTGATGAGTTACTGCAGCCCCACACCCGGGCGCCGTCTTTCTGGGTATTCTGCAACCTGCCTGCCCACAATTGGGCTCCTGCAGCATACCTCAGCCAGGGTGTGGGTGCGGGAGGGGCAGAGAGCTCGCGGCCAAACGGTCACTCAGCCTGGTGCTGGCAGATGTCCCGATGTCAGACGGGCCTGTCCAGGGACCCGCTCACCCACAGCAAGGCCTCATGCTGCAGAGGCCACCTGTCACCAGGAGCATCATCAGTCTGATCACAACACCCTGTCAGGTCGGAAACCCACACATGTTTAGGCGGCCGATTTCCAAATGCCAATTCCACCAGTTTCACACCCCGGCTGTCTGCTCAGCTGCTATTTAACAGGATTTCTCGAGCCAACACTCAGAGATCCAGGAGAGTCCGCCATTGCTGGACGAGCTCCCTAGCACCACCCACGTTCTAGTTGTGTGGGGGTTCTGTCTGGAGGTTTTCTTTCCACCTGACCAAGTGTTTGGAAATTCTCCCTCCAACTGGGGAAACATGAGAGGAGAACTCAAAGCGGCTTAGTGGGCACTGCTGCTGCCGCTGCCCCTAATGGCCCCTCTGCCCCATCCGGTACTGGAGAAACACCCCCGCCTTTGCCTGGATTGCGGGCGCTGTGCCCTCTTGCCAAATGGAATGTACCGACTGTAGCTTCTTCCCCTGGTGGAGAGGCCAAAAAACTGCTTTGCAGGTTGCTGCACAGCTAAGACCAGTGACTTGGCAGCCAATTTAGAGTCCTTGAATTTCTCCAAGGATTCCTCGGACCTCTTTAACACAGTAGATGTCCCAATTGCACCGCCTACACAATCTGCAGTGTCCAGGTCCGACTGCAGTGATTGGCATGCCACCTCCTTGCCATCATCAATGATCCACATTAAACCATCCCTCATTTCATCAGTCAGGATGTGCTCCGCAGCTTCTGCCATGAGTATCCACAGCCGGTGAGAGTACTTAGCGCAAGTGCATGATGTACTGATTGCCTTCAGGGCTATGCTACCTGAAGCGAAAATCTTCTTGGCCAGGGCATCCGTCTTCTTGGATTCCCTGTCTGTAGGCAGGTTAGAGGTGGACATGGTTGGCCTATAACTTACTGTAGCGGCTTGTACCACTAGGGTGTCTGGTGTGGGATGGAAAGACAGAAACAGTAAATCCCCTTTTAGCTGGCTTGTATTTCTTTGAAAGCTCTGTATCCACAAGCTGGTGTGGAGCAGGGCCTCAGTCACAATGTAGTAATGGGGAATAAATTAGCAGCATTAAAAAGGTTGGGAGGGGAGAGAGGGAAGAATCGAAGGGAGGGTGGGTAGGGAATTCTTTTTTCTTCAGGGTTACTAAGATAGATATTCAGCCACTTAGGACTTGTTAGGTAAATGTTCAGCACTTAGGAATGCATCCTTTAAAGAGATATTATTCTTGCTTTGTATAACCAGACAGTGTGCATGTTTCTTTCTTTTTTCTGGGCTGTATTCACATGTATTTTGTTTATTACATGTTGCTAACAAAATCAATACAATCCTGATTTTAGAAAAAAGCAATGCCCTTTCCATTTGCGCCCCCTTATCTAAAATGTCTGTCAGATCATAGGCTGACAGGGGTTTTGCTGGTGTGCCTAGACCCAAGGCCTCTACTACCCTCTCCACAGTCCTTCATTACTGTGCATTAGGGTGGCCATAAGGAGCGGCCTGTTGCAGATCTAGATCAGGAAACGTGTCAAACCCACTTGCATCATATAGCCCTGACGGCACGCCGCTGCACGCTCACACCAGAAAAAATACAACCTGCTAGGGAAAAAGGCCCAAGAAACTCTTGCAAGGATTACAAGTTCTTATTTGCATGCAAAAAGGAAAAGCGCCAACAAAGAACTCTACTGCCATGGTACGTTGTGCCTTCTCTCCACTTGTGTGGCATATTATAAGCACAAACAGCATCACGGATGACGCAATTACAGATAGGGCAATTCTCCAATGCCTAGTGGATGGTACATATACATGTGGGGCCTGGTCCATATGGGATACCAGGCTATTGCTCCATCTTCGTCTGTCCATCTTCGCCCATGTGGGCACTGCTGGGCTCGTCATCTGGTGTGAGGTTGGCCTAACAATCAATAATACCCTAGTGATAATAATGTTATTCTATCATGGCTACACTACATCTGGCAGATACATATATGGTTTTGGGGGAGGGCTGAGGTCATCGAAAAACTCATTCACTTCCCTCGTTTCCAGGCAGATCAGCAACTCCCAAAGACTTCCACCTTTGGTTTCTGCTATAATTTAGACGCCACACTGCACCTCGCGGCACAAATCATGTGACCCACTTGTGAATTTGCGATAGCCTTAGTGATCGATTGGGGGTGTAAAGGTTTTATGGTCGGTGGTCTAGGCTTGGATGGTCCTGTGGCATGCAGGGGTCTCAGGATGAAAGTGCTGCAAAGCTATATTTCTCATGTAGGGATCGTTGGGGGGCAGGAGGGCCTTGCTATCTGTTCTGTGAGATCGTACTACAAAGAGGCGTGCTATTCCCTTCTCATGACCTTGCTAGGTGCATTCCTCCCAGGGAGCGAGTCCATGTAACTTCTGCAGAAAAATTGAGAATTTTATGGACTCTGAGACCTGTTCAGGATGGGGGTGGTGTTTGCGCTCATGCAAGGGGTCTGCTGTTAGGGCCTGGAATACTGTTCGCCGCGCTTCGGCCTAAGTTCCAACATGGCTTCTAAGATGGCTTCTAAATTCGCATCTGTCTACAACACAGTCTGGCTCAGCTGTGCGTCTTTCTCTACATGGACCCCCCTCCCCTCTACATGGGCCCACTCGCATTTATTTCTCATACGGTATCGCCTAGGGGGGTGCGAAGACCCCATCTCCTTCCCAACATTCCCCCCTTTCATTACTTGTACAGTAACAAACTCTCCAGTACGTTCCCCAAGGGGCCCATGAGTCCTTCTATATTCTTCAGCATTCCTCTTGAATTTATCTTCCTCTAGGCTTTAAGCCTCTAAGTACGGCGGTGAGCCCTTAATTGGGACCCATGCCCTACACACATCTTGTAAGCTTTCCCCAGCCTGGACATATTCTCCTGGGGTACACGTCATGTAAATGCAACCCCCATCCCCAGCTAGATCGACCCAGTGTTCAGTGTACTTCGCGAGGTCAGGTGTGGGTTTGGCGACAGTGTCAGGGGTTGTAAAGGGTGATACATTTTTATCATGCAGGGTTTGTTTGGGTCATCAGTTTGGGTACCAATTTCTGTGGCCCCCGCAAAGTGCTTTGGGTGTTAGTCCAATTCAGACATCATCATTGCGCTATTATGCACTGCTTTGGCACAACATCGGAGACCCATCTGGCACATGCAGAAAATGGCCCAAACGAAGACGATGACAGGCACCAGCATCTTCACTGTCGCCCCCATCCAGAATGGTGCCCAGGAAAACATGATATTGAACCAATCATCATTCTCAATTCCAGCTTCTTTCTTCATGCGCACTCCTAGGTTGTGTACAGCCCCTATTATCTGCGATAGTGAGCCATTGTCTACATCTTCGGGAGGTGCAAATGTGCAACAGGAATCATCTATGTTTTTGCACACACCTCCTTCCATCGCCATTAACAGGTCTAGGACATACCTGTTCTGCATTTTCATTAGTCTCAGGGTGCGCTACTCCACCTTTATGACGTTGAACCCTTGCTCAGTGTCATTCGCTAGCTGGATCAGTTCCCACCTCACGATTTGTAACCACTTGGCATTGGTTGCAGCTTGCACCCCTGCTAGTAGCAACAAGATGAAAAATGTCTCTGCTTTGCTGAAGAGCCTGTATTCGTCTGGTATCTCGTCCAGCAAGTTTTATGAGTCTTTGGACAGATAGTTAGATCGTCTCTTCCTTTGCAGGTTCTTGCTTTTGTATTTCCCAGGGAGTATGCGAAATTCAGGTGGTGGCAATGGGTTTCTTGGTTGCTTTTTCCCCTTGCAAATGCTTTTCAGGGATTACTAGTAGGGCCAAGTGTAGCGTAGCCAGCGAACAGTAGCCCCTCCATGATGGCGGGAAGTGCAAGTTCACCTGTTGGCCACACACCCAATAGTAATCCGGCAATGGGTTTCTTGTTTTTTTCTTCAGTTATTGGGAGGGAGGTTGGGGCAAAGGAAGTTTATGGCCCCCCCTTGCAAATTCTCTTCAGGGATTACTAGTAGGGCTGAGTGTAGCATAGCCAGCGAACATTAGCCCCTCCATGATGGTGGGAAGTGCAAATACACCTGTTGGCCACACCCCCAGTAGTAATCCATTACTGCTGCGGTGCCTTTCTTTTTTTTAACTTTATTTATTTATTTATGCAAGCAGGCAGGCAGTCAGATTGGATGTAGGTAGCACTTCACACGTACGTATAACAATATATATCATGATGGTTCATAGCATATATAGGACCTCTACAGAAAGTTAAGCAAACAGGTTTTGGATTGCACTTTGCTCAGGTATTTTTTTTTTTTTTTTTTTTTAATTTGTTTTGGCTGAAATAAATCAACCTTTCAAAAGAAAGAATAAGAAAACAAATACATGTAAGACAAGATTCATAAACAGGTATCCTCAGGTATTAATACAGGGGGTCCCATATGTTTTTGGCTCTACTGGTTGCACTAACATACCCCTCCTCCCTCTCGTTCACATAAGTAAGCTCCTTAAGCCATTCTGTGTTTGATGGTGCCAGCTTGGATTTCTATTTCAACAAAATACATTTTTTCGCAACCATACAACTTCTATTAAACAGTCTATGCGTTTTGGTTGAAACTTTACCAATGTCTTCCAATAAGTGTTTGAGGGGGGAGTAGTACCAGTGGTATTCCAGTCATAAGGTGCAATATTTCTGCAATTTCCTGCCAGAATTGCAATATTTGCGGACAATACCAAAACATATGGATTGGGTCTGCACCCTTGTTCCCGCACTTCATGCATTTACTATCATTGTATGGGGAAAAGCGGGCTTCCCTGGCAGGAGTGTAATATAATTGGTTTAGGACCTTGAATTGAGTCAGTGGACAATTGTGCTGGCCTGCGGGCACAGGTACTCCAACCACCTGTGGGAACATGAAGATCAGTACTTAGGACATGCAATTTTTTTATTGCTTCGAATATCGTGGGGGAGGAGTCACATACGAATACACAGCATGCTTGCCCCACGATTTTGGACACTCCCCCGCAGTCAGCCAAAATTATATCAAGGACCTTTCTATTCTGAAGTGTCATTAACCTAACTGCATTCTCGTCTAGTGTCATATTATATAGTATATCTGTAGTTCCATTTATCGTTTTTTCTAACACACTGGACAATCTCCTTATATTCCATGAATTTATCACTTGTCCCCAAAATGGTATAAATGACTTTGCTATATCTTCTGCAATCAGTCCTGCAGTATCAGCTCGTCATGGCCTAGATCTAGATAGTTTTGATATTTCCGATGTTTTGGAAAGAAATACACCAGGAAAAAGTATTGCTAAATAACAGGTCCCTCCCCAGTTTCTAGGTAGCCATGGATATGCCTGATCTCCACATGTAAAATAAACAGGACCGCCTATGTATAATGATCTTTCTTCTTGTCCAAGTACGGCAGTATTCATACATCTAGTAAATGTTGGTACTGGATAGGAGCTCTTTTTTCATAAACAAAATGGGGCAGAACGTGGACTGTGATTAATAGTATAAGAGGGGGGCACAGCATCTTTGTTTCCTACTGGGTCCATATTAAAAATGATTGGAAATTCAGAGGGCATAGAGAGCCTTTCTACTGGATGTGTTGGTAACTTGTTTATTTTATTTACACTTGCTATTTCAAATATGGAACAACCCACCGGTCTTAATACTACCCTTTCGATCTCGTCTATGTTTGTATCTTCAAATTGACCAGTATCACTGTCGTTCCATCTTCCATAAAATAACGCTTTCAATGATGCATAACATGCAGTATTCAGTGGCAGCGGCTGTACATACCAACCCATTCCTTTTCCACCATGCTGGGGTAAATTGGAGCAGACCCAGCAATTTGATCTATTCAAGATAGCATGCGTCATATTCATAATCAGAAGTAAGGTGTTATTATCATATCCTTTTCTATGTCTCACTTCTTGTGAGATGAGAGTATAGGAAAGCACGTGTACTGGGCTATTTGTGGTAGGCACATTGGTAGCGGGCAAAAGAACATTCAAAGGATGCATAGTTGCCAGATACCACAATACAGGGACCAGTATGATCAGAATGCAAAGCAGTATTGTAATTATTAATGTCTTCTTTCCAAACAACAGAAAAAACATACATATACCACTAGCTACCCACCTCTTTCCAAAACAAGAATTTCCTAAAATATATTTCTACTATATCAACAGCGTTGGTGCACGAGGAGGAGGAAGCAGGGGCGAGTGTAGGCATTTTTTCTGTAATGTTCATTTCAGCAAGAGTTCTCAATGTTCGTTGCGGAAGTGCTCTCCTTAGCAACACACGTAAAACAGCAAAGCGTTCAAGTACCAGCAAAGTGTTCAGGCCAGTTCAGGTTAGCCTGCTTAATAAATGATAGCAAGCTTATGTGTTTTTACACAGTGCTCCAAAAAGGCAGGAGCAAGCATCAATTTTGTCGGTACCATCTGCCACCCGCTTCTCCCCACATGGTCACACTGATCTTTCACTTTTCAAAGGTAGTACCAGGAAACCGCGTTTCAGAACTTTCAATTTGATGCAGATTGATACAGCTCATACGTTCCATTTCCCTAGGCCTCCGTTTCCCATTTCATCCATGTTGGGAACAGAGGCAAAACAAACACGCAGATAATTTCCGACTTTGAGAATATAGGTTGTACCATATTGCTCCAGGCACTGTATGATCAATGAACAATGCACTTTCATTTCCAGATGCAGGATCAGTGTCAGCCTGCGATGCAATGAGTGATGATGCGGCAGCAGTTGGACAAGGCTGAGGCACATTTGGCCTTTCGATCCTTGTTGCAATCTCCCCAAGCCCTTTCTCAGCCTTAGGAAGCACTCTTGGCAGAGAACTGACAATGGCATCTTTGTGATCAAGTGCAGCTGTTTTTCTTTCGGCATTTGGATCAGGCAGCTCTTTCAAAGGAAACAGAATTCTTTTTGTATGCGTGGCATGTATCCATGACTTGCGGCCATCCACTCAGACTTCAGTCTTTGTTGCCAGGAGGACCTGATAAGGCCCCTTCCACCGCGGTGCAATTGAAGATTTTCTTTCAACGTTCTTAACGAGGATCCAGTCTCTAGGTTGCAGACAATGCCCTGGGCCGGTATATCTGACAGGAAGAGCCTCCTGCACCTGCTGATCAATTAAACACAAGTTCTGAGTTAACAGTTTACAGTATGTAATGAGCAAAGGGTATTCAATGTCTTTCAATCACTTAGGCTGTGGGGCACTCCAAACATTTTCTGGCCTCCCTATGACAATTTCATATGGGGAGAGTCCAGTCTTTGCCTGCACAGAGGTTCGCATGCACAACAGAGCTAGTGGCAATGCGTCAGGCCACCTCAACTTACTCCCTGCGCATATTTTACTGATCTTATTCTTTAAAATACAGTTTTGGCATTCCACAAGACCGGCACTCATCGGGTGCCTGGTCGAGTGGAATCTTTTATCACCCTGGAGGCCTGCACAAATCTGTAGTATCACGGCTGCAATAAAATGCAGACCGTTATCTGACCATATGACACGTGGCAAGCCGAAGCAGGAAAAGTATTCTTCTAGCATCACCTTAGCTGTGGACATTGCAGTACAGTCTTTTAGGGGATATGCCTCCACCCATTTTCTAAATGCACAGACCACCACAAAGACGTATTTGTAATTTTGACACTTTTTCATTTCTATAAAATCAAAGTGGATTACTTCAAATGGCATAGAGGTGGGTGGCAAAACTTCCTACTGGAGTCGCTGTTCCTTTTCCAATGTTATGTTGCAAACAAGTCATGCAGTTTTGAACTAGTCCATCAGCAGCTTTTCTAATGTGCGGATTCTGCCATACTGTGTCTAGATGTTCTCACCCAGCAACATTCTGCTGGACCCACAGACCAGGCTTTTATTTCATCTGCAGTTGCTTCTGTTTGCATCTCTTTAACTGTGGCAATTCAATTTTCTACCATGCAAGGTACATCTTTCAACTTCTCAATGTACATTTTTGTGTGTAAATCAGTGGCAGTTTGTTTCGCAATTCTGTCTGCAAATGCGTTTGCCTTTCCAACGTTACATGTTACCTTTTTATGCGCTTCGCATTTAATTATTGCTAATCGTTTGGCAAGTGCAAGTGCAGACGACAGTCTTACTTTCAAAGTGCCGTGTTGGATCTTAGTTCCGTGTGATGTCAGTAAACCCCTTTCAGCCCATAGTCGGGCAAAATTGTGTACCACCCCAAAAGCGTACTGACTGTCAGTGTATATGTTTACTTTTAGGTTTTCAGAATTTTCACATGCTCTGGTTAACGCTATTATCTCTGCAGCCTGTGCTGAGTTGTATGGTATTCTTTTGCTTTCTACAATACTCTTCAATGTAGTGATGGCATATGCAGCAGTTGATGTACCATCGGGTAATTTAAAACAAGAACCGTCACAAAACAGTTCTCCATCTAGCTCTTTCTCTGGGGTATCTGTTAGATCAATTCTTCCTTTTGTTTCTTGCTCAGTAACCAATAAACAATCATGGGGGAATTTTTTTTCAACCATTTTTTCATTGGGAGGAGGCATTAACTCAGCCGGATTCAAAGAGCAACACCTCATAATTTGAATATGCGGTGCAATAGAACTATTTCATACCTTGTCAGCCTGGCTGATGTAAGGTGTTGCATCTGCGTTCTATTTAAAAGAAGGTTTACTGCGTGGGCATCTGCGTTCTATTTAAAAGAATGTCTACTACGTGGGGCACCATGACGGTTAAAGTGTGTACTAAAACCATACTCTCGGGTTGTTTTATTGACGTGGCAGCTGCAGCAACAGCTCGCAAACAGCGCGGCAAAGCGCATGCAACAGGATCCAACGTAGAAGAACAATAACTGCATGGTCTATTTCTCCCTTCTTGTTCCTGCGTCAAAACAGCCAAAGCACAACCATTGTTTTCATGCACAAATAACTTGAAACTCTTGTCATAATTTGGTGTGCCCAAAACTGGAGCTGAGCATAATGCAGCTTTGAGCAGGTCAAATGCTTCTTGACATTCCATGCTCCATGGCAAAGGCAGCACAACATACTTCCTTGTCAATGCCACTATTGGTGTTACAATCATGGAGAAGTTTGCGATCCACTGCCTACAATATGAAGCCATGCCAATTAAAGCCCTGACTTCTTTCTGTGTTTTTGGAATAGGCATACCAGAGATGCTTTCTATCCTTTCTGGTGTCAATCTTCTTCCCTCCTTCGAAAGGAGGTAGCCCAAGTAGGCCACTTCCTTTGGCCAATACTGGAATTTTTTCAACGAGACTTTGTGTCCATGTGCTGCCAAATGTGTCAATAGTGCAACTGTACTTTCTTTACAAATGTCTTCTGTGTCTGCTGCTATCAATAAATCGTCTATGTATTGTAACAGAACACAACCTGTCGGTAGCTCTAGCATATCTAGTTGCTCCTTCAATGCTCTACTGTAAATACTTGGACTTTCAGTGTAACCCTGCGGAATTCGTGTGAATGTAAATGAACGTCCTCCTAGAGTAAAAGCAAATAAATATCTGCTGTCTGGATGTACTGGAATGCTGAAAAACGCATTCTTCAGATCTATAACACTAAACTGGCATCATAGTCAAAATTGTAGTCACATCCGGGACTTATGGAAATTGTGGTTCAACAACTTATTCAATCCGCGCAGATCAATTATGAAACGGTATGGTATGTCAGTCATTACCTCCTTTCTTGTAAATCGGAAGAATCGGACTATTGCAAGTACTACCACAAATGTCTTCAATTACGTTTCTTTTAATCAAATCTGACACAATGCATTTCAATGCTTTCTCCCCTTCCGCCGAAATGTTATATTGCGGAATACGCAGCAATGTAATTCCTTCTTTCAACATTTTTTTACTGGCTCAACCTTCAAACAACCAACATTGTTATCATTCACTGCCCATATACAAGTTGGTACTTCAAGGCAAAATTAGTTTTCAAAAATTGATTAGCAGAATTTTCTAATTAAAATATTTTTGATTAGCAAATAAACGTATTTGATTAGCAATTTTGTACTCCTATTTTAAATGTCACCCAAAGTTAGTTTTACCCCAAGACAAACAATTAGCAAGAATACAGCATTTCTATGTACCTCTCAAGTACAATGGGTGTCTGTAAAATGTAAAGGTTCACTGCATGAATGGACCACATAAATAGATCTGATTTTAAAAAAGCTCTGACTTTTTTTCAGTTCAAGGCTCTGTGCAGCTGGGTCATGCAGCAGTGAGTGGTGCATAGTGCAGTGCCCATCAAATTGTCAACAAGACATCAATACAGATGCAATTTTGAGTGTGTAATTTTTATTTTATTATCAAGTTTCATTTAGCTAGTGTTCTGGCATATAACAGTCACAAGTAACTCCCCAAGATGAAGACAGCAGCTGGGCACACATTAAAAGTCATGAGAGGAGTCATCCACAGGCCAAATGGGCCTTTTCAGCACTTGCATGTTGATTACTTCAACATGATTCAAGTATGTAACGGGTACAGATACTTAATTGTTGTGGTATGTCCATTTTCTAGATGGATAGAAGCAGGTCCATGTACACAACCAGACTCTACCTGAGTGGCCATATTTTTAGTGAGAGAAGTGTTCCCCAGGTGGGGGGTGTGCGAAGTCATGGGATCAGACAATGGAGCTCACTTTGTAAGTGAGACATTCAAACAGATTAGCTTGCTGCTTGGTATAAAGCACAAGTTTTCGTCGGCGTATCATCCGCAAGGTAACGGAAGCTGTGAGAAGCTCAACGGCTTATTAAAGGAGAGGAGAGCCAAGTTGAAGCTTACTCTAAGAAAGGGATGGTTGCACTGCCTTCCTTTGGCATTGTATGCACTTCGGAACCAACCTGGTTCTGACCATCATTTTACGCCAAATGAGATAGCCACAGGAAGAAGAATGCATACTCCCCTGACACCCTGAGATAGAGCTAGATGTGCTGCCCAGTCCACAGAAGAAATCATAGGGTCTGAAATGCACAATTACCTGAATTGCATAACATCTTGCCTTACTGTAATTTCAGACCAGCTGCAGCGATGATGAAAGGGGTGCAGGGCAGCACGGAACACAGAAGGAGATACTACTACAGACACAGCTCAAGGACTTTGTGTACCATCCGTTTTTCCTGGAGATACCGTCCATGTAAGGAACCATACGAGGAAAAGGTGGGACGAGCCAAGGTTTAACGGTCCCTTTACAGTAGAGGACTGCACTCCTTCCGCAGTGAAACTACAAGGGAGGAGAGCATGGATTTTTCTGGTTGATATCAAACCCTAAATCGTAGAATGCCCCCTACCTGCACCCCAAAGCGAAGAGACTACGAGCGACGGGAAAGAACCACAGCACGTGCAGACGAGATCCATGACGAAGAAAAAGGACGCATGACCAGCCAGACAAAGACAAATAACTTTTTTGCAAATTGTGGCTTAAAATTGGACACTTCCTCTGAGCAAAAAAAGGGGATAAGGACGTAAACGAAGGACACTCTGTGCATCCTAGTTGCAGGGTGAAGAAGAAAATTGCACGTATAAGCCACAACATAGTCTGTTGAACTTGAACTTTGGATCGAGACACATTAAAACTGTGACGAGAAAATAACATGCCAAAGTTTGATCAATGGCACATACATTGGAAGAAAATACAGTATCCAGACACATTCCACACCCAGACCCTATTCAGAATCACTTATGGTGTCCCACAGTAGTGACGTCACCAAAGACGTGGTAACCTATTTTAATCTAGTGCTTAGATCATACCCTTCATTGATGGGAAGGCTCACCAGTGTACCTGACTTTCTTCAAGATCCTGAAAACGAAAAGACAATAAAAAGATTGCTTACTGTAATTGCAGAACAACCTCTCTTACTTCCTGAATACAGTGAGGAAAAGCCAAATGTCCCAAGCAGAGAAGGAAATAAATGAGCTTGTCAATACATTGTTCTTTCGAATAATTGAAGACTGTCCAAATCTTGCTGGCAGAACGACAGACACACTCACGTTTCTTCGAGACCCAGCGAATAAAGAACATCTAAGCCAACTCCTAAATAAAATTGTGATCTTAGTTGCACTCCACGCAAACGGACAGTGCAGACATTGTTTACATTGAAGTGAAAGCATACAGTCCTGAATATCAGCAAAACGGGACAAATGTCCCTGTCACCAGAAAATAATAGATTGGCCCACAACATTCTCTTTCGTTTAGTCACTGATTTTCCAGAGCTAGTGCGGAGACCGATCGTTGTTGATGTCCTCACATTCATCAGAGACACAGCCAATATTGCACAAATGGGCATGCTCTTGCATGGAAAAATACTGCAAGTGGAACTTTCTAACCATCAGCAGAACTATCTGAGGAGATTCTAAAAGCTTTCCACCGAGGGACAGATCGAGAGAGCATTGCCAGAGATTTCCTTTCTTATTTCCCATTAACAAAAGCAACATGTCCTCGGCACTGAAGCAAATCAGGGGCACGGACTGGGAGCTGACATACTTTGAACATGCACAGTAAAGAGACTAACTGAATTATCACTTAATTTTGACACTTCCCATATTTTAGTAAAGGAACTGTATCCTGAGATAATAGACAATTAATTATTCACAAGAGAGGGGACAATTGTGTAACACCTGAAACTCACAACAAAGAATCCGAAAGACAATATTGCTTAAAGGAGTATAGTAAAAATTAACATTTGGCGAATGATCGATATGGGGATCCAGAGCAGCAACCTTGTCTTCCCGCAGGTGGAAAGAAGGACACGTTTTTCTGGAAGTAAATGCTACCGCCTGACATACAGAGGCATAATGGATTTGTGTATTATATTCATCATTGTTTTACTGTCATAAACGATCCAAACTGCCCTTTTCATTGGTGCACAAAATCGTTCCAATTCCAGTGCACCCACCTGATGATGTATGCATGAAACCCACAAAAATACCAAGACCTTATGTAGTCATTCCCGTCCCTAGAAGATCTGATGGTGGAATGAATGAACTTGAAATGGATGTGATTAGCAATGACACACACACACTTGTGGCAACAGATGAAATGAAAAGACGGAGACAGGTTCGGCAAAGCATAAATGTGACAAGATTTCAGACAACCACACACATGCAAACACAGATTTCACATGCAACAGGCCTAGTGTCAATGACTGCAGAACCACAATCCGAAGCATGGGTGAAGAAGAGACTACCTCCTAAGAAAAGTTCCACTACAAGTGAGGTGAAAAGACAATCGGAAAAAGCTGAACTCCTGAAGAGACAAGAGGAATTGTAAAGAAAGCAAACAGAGACAGCTGTATTAGAAACCCTTAATCCAACACCAGGAAAGGCAGAAGCAAACTCTGAGAATATCTCTGCACGGGCACAACTGATAATAGAGTCATTATGGCCATTCATAGCCAGAGAAAGGAAAAGATTAGAGGAGCTGACGAAGAAGCCCACAGAGACAACATTGCAGAGCATACATGATCCAGTGAAAGGGACAAGTACAATTTCTACAGCACAGCCATGTACCGGACCAATGTCAGGGTAGATGAGATGGGCATTTATAACCAGCAGGAAAAAGATGTATGAGGACAAGGAAAGAACTGCCAGACTTTTGTCTACTCAAATGGTGCAGATGAGGAGGCCTGCACCATGGACCAGGATACCTGAGAGTCCTCCAGCAAGAAAGAGCCATACAGATGCATTCAGGGATGTAGTTATAGCAAACTACATGAAAACCTTGAGAATCAAGAGGAGTATGCACAGAGATGACAACGAACTAAACGATTACCTGGACAGCACAGCACATTTGGGAAACATTTGGTACCAGCACATGAAAGAAGTTGGAAGATGAAATTCAGAAGGGAAATGCGTTGTTTGTGCACTCCTACCATACGGCATGGGCAAGTCCAAGATCTTCGTAGCTGTAGAAATTGATGTCCAGACAGCTCACTGTCTTTCACACGTAGCTATGTGCAAGACCAGAGGCCAGTCATGGGTGGTGATGCCTTACTAATATGGGCAACTGAAACAGCCTATCCCGATGAAGATGATTATTATGTTCAAGACATAAAGACAAGAAACAGAGCTCATACAAGGAACCATGTAATCCGGTACGAGAATCCTGGAGTTAAAGGAGCAGAAATCAGATGGGAAGTAAATACGAAGCTAAATGTCCAAGGAAAAACTCCAGAAAAGGCTCAAAGTTGGAAGAACAGAGGCCAAATGCAGATTTGGGGAACAGTGCTTTCACCAGATGGATGGGAAAAAGGAGTAGTGATTTGCAGAGCATGGACGGTCCTCGGAGCCTGCAAAGAAGCAATTGAAAATTCACAAAGGCTATGCAAGCCATTGTGGCCAAAGCTCGCAAAACTACTGAAATAGGTCGAAGACAGAGGAGGACCTTTGCAGCTAGCGCCACTAGAAAGCACATCATTGTGCTTTAGGAATAATGGCACAAGAAAAATGGGAGGGAATCAGAATTGTGGATGAATCGTTGACGCCTCAGGCATGGAGCACGGACAGCAGTAATTATGGATCATTATTGGGCATGTGGATCCAAAGCATACATCAGACTACAGAGAAACTGGGACGGTATATGCACAATAGTGAATGCCCATGTTCCAGCAATGGTGATCCCGAAAAGTGACCTGAATATTGACAGTTTCCCGAAAGCAGATGCTCACCTGAAGAAAAAGAGATCTGTGGAATTGATGACTCGATTGAAAAGAGAAAACTACTTCTCTGCCAAATCAAAAGAAGCCTTTCATGCAATCTCATGTGACCATAGGCTGTTCAGCCTCACCTCATCAGTGTTTGCGACAATTTTCATGCCAAGATTCCAAGTTGGAGCAAATACTAAATGGTTGCAGATAACCAGATGGGAGTTACTGCAAACCATCAACACAACAATAAAAGGATTCAATGCAATCAAGGAAGAGTTAAGAGCCATCCGACTGATGACTCTCCAGAACACATATGTGTTTGACATGTTCACAGCTATGGATGGAGGAGTTTGTGCAAAAATATGAGAATCATGTTGCACATTTATACCTTCTCACGATGAGGAAAATTGAACTTTAACAGAAGCAATAGGTATGCTAACAAAACTGCAGAACCAGATGATTGATGAAACTGACAAAGTTGATGATGACAGCTGGTTTGAGTCACTATTCTCATGGGTCCCACAATGGATGGCAGATGCATTCAAGTTCTTGGGAGCCCTGCTAATGATGATATTACTAGGCTTTTGTGTAATCAAGATAATAATCTCTCAATGCCAGAAGACTGCGAAAAAAGCCATAGGGATGAAGATTATGATTGATGTCCAGCCAGGATGGAAGCCCAAAGACCTGACTGATGAAGAAATAAGAGACTTTGTGAAGGCCAGCATTCACGCACCAGATGGAACAAAGTTCCTCTACCCCAGGAAACATCGAAACTATGTGGGAATATGGGTTTACTGCAGCCCAAATGGACAATGTCAACTGATGACATGGAACAAAGATGAACATGTAAGGACAGCAGGAAGCCTGAAAGGATTAATAAAGATATGGACTCCAAAGAGACACTTCTTCAAACCATCATGTATAGATCCAGAAGATGAAGGAATGAACCCAGGCGATGGAGTAAAGGTGAATACAGAAGAACTGAGTAAGATGAATCCAAAGACGGAAGTGAAAGTGGTTGATGAATCGCCCAGAGGGGGGAGTGTAGAGGAGGTCCCAAATAAAGCCTGCACTCCAATTGTCCATTTTGAAGTTCCAGGAACGTTCACACCGAGATATGTGATGTATGATGAGCAAATAAACCGGCAGAGAGCCGCAGTAGGGCTCTGCCCAGTGCCTATCCGAAGAACAGCACCTATTGAAGTACCAATACCAAGAAAACCATGGACAGTAAGGTATCCATTAAGAAAACCCTACCAACAAATGAAACGAAATGAAGATTGCCTAAGTACAGTCCCGGAAGAAAGCAAAAAGGTCTTAATGGAAGATGAATGGTGACGTCACAAGGACCCGGACTGACTTGTAGATAGAAGAAATGACAACCAGAGAATGACACACAGAGAAGAAACGCCATGAATGAGGATATCGTGAACCTAAAGTGAAAGGACGATGTCGAAATGCAAAGAAGTTCAAGCTATAAGCAAGATGAAAATATTCAACCAGTTAACACCTCTAAATATGCTTGGAACCGCAAGAAAACTAAGAAAACAGTGCAGCCTGCTATGCTTAGTAGAATAATAGTGTGGTAAGCGCCATCATACATAATCTACCTCAAACAAAGCACATTATTATAAGTATATTTCCACTTTGCACAAAAAGCAGAATCAACCCAGGTCAAGGTTACTAAAGGCCATACGAGAAAAGATTCATATTTAGCAAAACGAGAAGAGACGGCTGAAATGAAACTCAGCAGAGGCAACTCGTGCCAGGAGAGCCTAGGTCATACCAATAGAAGAGGCGAACAGTAGATACATTTAATTGAAACTAAGAACAGAATATCCTGCCTCTGAAAGGTCGAGATAAGAAGGCGAAGGCATGTGGCGGGTGAAACGAAAATCAAATACACAAAATTGAGGGAAAAGAAGCAAATTCACAGTGTCAGAATCACGTGACCGGCCGAGCAAGAAGAAGTAAGGGTTCACACCTACGCATGGCACCAGGCCAGATGAAGATATTAGAACCTTTTCCAGAAAGAAGATGCAGTTTCGAGGTCAACCACAGAGAACTAATTGACACATGGCTAATAAAGTTATGATTGATTGTAACAAGGACTGGATGAAGGCTGGATAACTAAGGGGCACCCTGCACCTGGCCGACCATTCTGCGAGCTGCTAAGCGAAGTGGAAAAGTATGCATTGGGTTGGTGCCAACCCAATCACAATGGACCAAATAATCTAGGGTCCTATAGTTAGTAGAACCAATGGGACGTTGTACTTTTAGTGATGTCTACTGTAGTCATTTTTGAAGGAAGGGTTTAGATGCCCACCTGACAGTGTTTACCCAATCCCCTCACTCCGTTACCATATACAGATATAGTACCTAGAGTAAAGTTCCCTTTTCCTAACTTTTGAGTGTTACACGTCAATGACAAGTTTTTAGTATAAATGTTTCAACTTGTATGAAGTTTGTTGGAGTTTCAAGTGAGAAGGATGATCACATCACTGCTGATATCCATGACTCCCCGTTTTCTGTACTTGTCATTAAACAGACTCCCTTTGCCAAACCATTGAGTTGTCCTTATTGAATGGTGTTGGCGTAATGAATCTGCACCCCCATCCATCTCAAGGGTGCAGCTATCTCGTCTTAAAGTACTTCTGAGCAAACCTCGGCTCTATGGGCTGGCCGGGGGTCTCAGAGTACAGTATTGTAAGAACCATTAAAGAATTACATACCCAATGATGGTAAGTTGGGGAGGTTGCCCAGCACAAGACAGGAGAGACGAGAACAAATCATAATGTTGCTGATTCACACTTAGTCATCAATTGGTAATCAAACAATCTTAGGAGTTGTGCCAGAACTAGCATCCCAGGTGCAAGTCAATAATCCCAGTTGTAAGTGATCATTTAAGGAAAGAAAGGTGCAGATATATAGGTCAATAAGCTTATTTTTATGGTGTGCCATGCTAAAGTGGTCCAATACCATACTGGAATACTCACAGAAAGAGATCAACCCAAAGGTGGTGTGCACACAAGGCCCACATGCCTACAGCATATTAAGTCTTACCACTGCAATAAGTAATTCTCTGAAATCATGCAAGAAAAGGGAAGAGAGTACCCATAAAATGATGGAAGAATTCATCAATGTAAAAATATAAACTAATTCCACTCATTAAGCTATTACCATACCCAATACGATCTGATTGGATTGTTGAAAAATAGTAGTAAACAACTCTGTTTGCATAGAACCTCAAGTCTTCTCATACGCCAACTAGCGTCAAGCGCAATCTAAAGTAACAGGACCTGAAATAATTCAAAAGAACACACTATTAGAGGCGTATAACCAGTTAATGTAAGCAAAAATACCTGTCTCCTTGCGTAGAATAAAATAAATACTCAGATTCTTACCCAATTCCCAGTTGCGGATATCAATCAGGGGTAATACGTCTAGTTGGTAAAGTACCACAAGGCTGCCAATAACGGGACCAATCCCTGCAAAAGATATATATATATATATATCAATAAGCTTCTATGGAACAAGATCTCATAATTAGCCAGTAGAATGATAATGGTTGAAAAGGAACACTGCATCATCAAAAATTACTCATTACCTGCTGAGGCAATTCCGTCATTCAAAAGGTGTCAATTTGCGAATTTGTGCAAATAAACACGAAATTAAATGCCCTCTGCCATTTCCCATAATGGCAGTGACATGCGACGCAGCATACACGTAGCGTGCCGCGTCACATGTCACATGCCATGTGATACAGACCGCTAAGTGTCTCTTAGCAAAGGGTGATACAATAACACGAGATAAGTGAGATGAGAACGCGTACAACACGAATCGTCCACCGCATTGATTGTATAAACCAAATAGGTAACTGCTTGCAATTCCGCACTCATTACAATGCATATAATCACTATGCAGAATGAAAAAAGTAAATTAATAAGTAAAAGAGCCAATTCTTTAAATTGAAATATCAGATAATACAAGCTGGATATGAATATTGAGGGCATAAAGGGAGCACCTGGTAGGTTGGTGGTGGCACAAGCCAAACCCTAAAATTAATAGTAAACATAACAAAAAAGAAAAAGAAAAAATATAAATAGTTCCATCTTCATAATGGCATATGCTCAGTGTACAGCATAAATCACTGTAGTGGTAACAGAACATTATTTCAAAAAGACATACATTTCATGGTCTGTGTTCAGACCTCTTTCTATACAACGGAAAAAAACAAATGGTTTTGCTCTCCATTTTCCTAAATTGTAACTGTAGGTCTCCACCTCTCTTGCCTAATTTGGCCTTCTTTAAACCAACAAATTGTATGTCTGCCTTATTTTCTAGCTGGTGCTTCATTTGCCAGTGTACTGCCAATGGAACCTGCTGGTCCTGGCTGTTAAGACTTGAAAGTTGTTCCCTGATCTAAATTCTAAGTTGCCTGATTGTACTGCCAACATATATCAAGCCACATACACACACTAATGCATAAACTACATGAGTAGATCTGCAATTGATAAAGTCGTTGATGGGCATTTTCAAACCAAAGGCATCTGTAAAAGCTGCGCAACCTGCTTCTGCAAATTTGCACATAGTGCAATTGCCACATTTGGGAAAGCCTTTTGGGAAAGCCTTTTGTGTGATGGGCATTCAACATTTTTAATTGTTATTGCCCTTGTGTGCACAAATTTATCCAAGAGAAAAATATGCCAATGCTTAAGTACTAGTTTGTAAAGAGTACTGGTATCCATGGAGTATTTAGTAATAATACTCAACTTTTGATCCTTGTCATTTTTGGATGATGTAGTAGTAAGCAAACTAGCTCTTTCAGTATTCCTATATTTGTGCATAGCTGCATGAATAACCTTACGTTGATAGCCTCGATTCAAAATCTCGTATTGAGCGTCAAACATTCCTGGTTGAAGTCCTGTACCAGACTACAATTACATCTCCCTCGATAAAATTCACCGCTAGGTATGTTGTCAATGGTTGATCTGAGGTGGCAGCTCCTAGTGTGTAAGATGGAGTTGACCTCCGTAGGTTTACGAAAGGTACTTGTCTCAATTCTTTTGTTCTTAATGAAAATATGCACATCAAGAAAATGAACGCTGAGAGGATCACAATGTCCTCAGAGTTGAATACCAAAGCTATTGTTATTAACATTGGAGACAAATTGTTCAAAAAAGTCTGAAGCCCCCTGCCAAATAATGAATACATTGTCTATGAAACATTTCCATGATACAACATTTTTGGAAAATATAGCATTACCCAAAACGTGTGTTTTTTCAAAAAATGACAAAAAGATTTGCCAAAGCCGGCGCAAACTTAGCCCCCATTGCTACCCTCTGGTTTGGAGATAATACGTGTTGTTGAAAATACAATCATTATTGGTCAAGGTGAATTTCAAAAACATTTTAAGCAATTTAACGTGTTTCATATAAGCTCAGCTATGTCTCAGTCGTGCCGTCCCACTGCATCCTCTGTCTTGCTAATTCTGGTTTCAGCCTCATTAATAGCGGCAGTCTCCTTCTTAGGCTTAGACTTCAGGGATCCAATCCTTGCCACAATGTCATCCAGTTTAACATTAATGGACATGAAGCTACTCTGCATTGCCAGCATCAGTTGGTCTTTGCATGCTTCCCAGGAATGTTGTTCAAGCTCTCTCCTGGCATCTGCCTTACAGGTTGCGGGCCACTGCCTAGGTACTGGTAAACGAGTCCATTGGGCCTTTATTTTTCCCAGCTCTTTTGTCATAATGCTTTATAGATCTCATAACCTCTCTGTTGCTTCATGGGTGGTAATACACTGACTTGCCAAGTTGCTGAGTCCAGCATGGATCGTTCTACTATGTTGCTGCTTTATGGCGGTGGGTGCAGTGGACTCGTACTGGGATTGCAGCTGGCGGGGGCCGGCAGTGTCCCTCTCGGTCTGTTCAGATGGGTCTAAGTACAAGGGCCGTTGTTGCCCCAAAGAAATACTGTGATCAGCCTCTGTATGCCCCTGGGAAAGCACTATTGCTAACGTCCCGCAGGGACTGGAGTTAGTGTCACCTTGTGAGAGCTATAATTGTCTAGTAACCAATATAAATGCTGTCACGTTTTGTATTGGATCACTCGATTGCCGGTATTATTAAAGCAAATCACGTGTCTCCCAGCAAGTGGCAGGAGGACGCGTGCCGCTTCGAGCACAGAAAGATGGCGGAGGTGGAGCACGTAATATGGGACCCGCTGTGTGGGTTGGGGTTTGTCTCCTTGTTGCAGCTCCAATAGGTGGTTAACAAGCCATCAGATAGGAGAGGAACTGCCGCAGAGACAACGCATCAAGGTGTTTATCGCTGCCGGGAACAAAGCAGCTGCGGTAGCGAGCGCTCCTCCCCCAGTGTCCCACTCGTTCTCATTCCCACTTCTACCCAGGGTGGTCAGGTTTCCACCGGGGTCTGTGGGTGTCCACGGTATGGCTGTGTTAGAAGTTGTTGTCTCCGCCTGCCGAGGTCCATTTGGATTTCGTGGTGCTACGGATCAAAGCAGAGCAGGTCGTCAGACTCTCAGCTTCCCCTCCTCTAGGCCGGCAGCGCCGCAGCATCAGGTATCTTCTCCACTAGTTCTCCCAGAAGACTTTGTCAGCGTCACTCTGCCAGTCGCACCGCAGGATATATGAGCGGTCAGCTTACACTCTCCAGCTTGCAGATCAGGACCAGACTGTTACGCTCACCTGGCTCCCACAGAGGCGTCGATCTGAACTGGACAGCTGAGGTCTCCACCAATGTGACACGTAGGACCGAGATGACGGACTGGACTGGCCCACCTAGCTTCGTTTGCTTGGCCCGTAGGAATATTCTTCTGCAAATGGAGAAAGGGAATTAACCACCCGTGGAGTTGAGTGTAAATCCCCCCACCCTCGCTGTTCTCCCCATGGATCACCTTTGATGTCCCCTCTTATAGTCTCACCTGATGGTTTGAAAAGATGAGCTCTCCATCCTGCATAGAGCGCAGGGGCGCGTTGATAACCAGTTGCTTCACTGGCTAGAAGGAATTGATGAGTTCCAGAACAATATTGACTCCGAAAGTATGTAGTTCGTAAGAGTTCAAATGCCTGACTTTTACTCTTGTCCGATTCCTTGCAGATTGCAGCTTGACCCTGGTGAAGAGTTCCTCCTGGCAACCGGTAATATTCTGGTAAGGATTTGTATTTCCAACACAGTTCGATAAATAATGTCAATATGTAACCCGTTGCTTTCTCCCTTATTCAGGCGCTGAGAGAAAGTATGAAGTCTCGGGGAATAATACCTCCGGCGGTAAAATCAGGTAAGTCTATTGTGGTGAGGAGGGTTCCCCTTGATAGTCCCTTTGTTTCACCTTGCTGTCCTTTTGTTTCCCCTTAGGGGCCGGGGTTCGGCAAAAATGCAGTGGAAGCTGCGCCGACCCGTGAAGAGGAATAGTACCCCCGGTGGTAAAATCAGGTAAGTCTATGGGGGGGTAACTAATATTCCTCTGTGTATTCCCTTGGCTCACCTTGCTGTTCTTGTCTACTCCTTAGGTGCCGGAATGCGGTGGGAACATGCAGAAGGATACGGTGGAATGTGAAGATGCTGCGAAGGCCGGTGAGTTCAGCGCGGCGCTGCAGCAGGCGAGGCGACGTGCATAAAATAACTTCTTTCTTCCAGCTCGAAGGCGCGATGGATCGGGAATTCAGGTAAGGATCAATGGTATGGCTCTTGTTCTAACATTTTCTCCTTCTTTCTCCCTTTTTCTAGGAGCTCCAAACTTGAGGCGGGCATGGCAGAAGACTGGATGCAGACTTGCAGGCACGGTGAGCGTTACGCTGCTGGATGCAGAATAATGCGAAGCGTGTACTGCTCTTCGGGCGTGGTTTAAATAGCCTCCAAAGTAGTCTCAGGTAAGTATTCCTCCCCAGCCCCACCCGAGTAAAAAAATAGTCTCGAGGTAAAATAGTCCCTTCCAAGCCTCATTTGGCTTGGAGCTCTTGCAGCATGGTCTGCATCAGGTAAGCTTGCAGCATGGTCTGCATCAGGTAAGTTCTACTCTATGAGCCTGGTGCCTATGATGCCAGGACTGACTCTCCATATGGACCACACCCAAACAGCCCCTAGCAGGGGTTTTTGGGTTTGCTCAAAATAACTTGATGCTTGCTTCCGAGGTTGCTGGACCTGGTCTGGGTCCCCGGGGGTAGGCATCATGGCATCATGACAACACTCCCCCCTAAGGCCCCTCCTAAAGTCATTCTTCCCCGTGATTTTGGTTTGTCTGGTAAATTTCGGTGGAATCTTTTCACCAATCGAGGTGCATGCACGTGGTCACTAGGTTCCCAAGACCTTTCCTGTGGTCCGTAACCTTTCCAGTCGATTAAATAAAAAAGTTTTGACTTCACCATCTTGGAGTCCAGGATGTTTTTAACCTCAAATTCAGGTTCTCTGTCTATGAGGATGGGGTCTGGTGGCTTGGTTAGTCTTGTCCCTGGTTGCACTGGTTTCAAAAGTGGCACATGGAAGACGGGGGGAATTTGCATATTAGCAGGTAAGTTCAACTTGACGGCCACCGGGTTGATAATGGCCTTAATAGAGTAAGGTCCTGAATATCTAGGGTTAAAGGTCCGCGTTCCCTTGAGAGGTATGTGTTTTGTGGCCAACCATACTTGATCCCCTATCTGCTACTGTGGAGTATCACTTCTATGCCAATCAGCATCTTTCTTATATTTCTCCTTCGCTTGTTTTAAATGTGCAGTTGCCTCTTTAAAGGCTTGTGTAATCGTAGCGTGTAGATGGTCCACTGCGGGCATTTCTAAGTGTTGGGGTGAGTCAAGGTCTGAGGTTCGAGGATGGTGCCCATATAGGGTATAAAAGGAGCTTTGTCCAGTTCCAGAATGTACTGAATTATTGTATGCATATTCGGCGATCCAAAGAATGTCCTTCCAATTACTCTCAGTCTGATGTAACATACAACGCAGGTATTGTTCAAGAGTCTGGTTGTTCCTCTCCGTTTGACCATCAGTCTGGGGGTGGTGACTGGTCGATAATCTCACGTCGATTTGCGCCAATTGACAACATTTCTTCAAAAAATGTGAAATGAATTGACTGCCCCGGTCAGAGACCAACACGGACGGAAATCCATGTATGCGAACAATGTTTTCGAGGAATTCTTTGTCCAGGATTGCGACTGAAGTAATCCATTTAAAGGAATAAAGTGGGCATCTTGGAAAAAAGATCCACAATAACTAGAATGGTGTTAAATCCATTACAAGGAGGTAGATCAGTAATAAAGTCTAACGATAAGGTGTGCCATGGTGTAGGCGGAATGTCTAAAGGTTGTAAGAGTCCAGCTGGTTTTTTCTTTTGACTTTTGTTTTGGGCGCAAATGCCACAAGACATCACAAATGATTTAATATCCTTTCGCCAGGTGGGCCACCAGAATTGTCTTTTAATTTTAGCTTCAGTTTTTGCAATACCTGGGTGCCCCTTCATTGGGGTATCATGATAACGGGAAATGACTAGCTCTTGTAGTTCCTTGTGTGGCAGAAATAGCCGCCCTTGGTAATAAGGCAGATCATTGGTGACAGAGTAGTCTGGGCCTTTCTTTACTCAGTCCTGCAGGGCTGTAGGATCAAAGAGTTGCTGGATCTTTACCTGAATGTCCTCTAGTGTCTGTAGAGTAGTCATGCCAAGAATCCTTTGTTCGGAAATTATAGGTACTGGTTCTGGGTTCACTTCTGCCTCTCCCATCCCTATTCGGGATAAGGCGTCTGCTTTACCATTCTTACAACCTGGTCGATAGGTTATCACGAAATCGAACTCGGCAAAGAACAATGCCCATCGGAGTTGACGTGACGATTGGGACTTGGCTGTTTTTAAATACTGTAAGTTCCGGTGATCGTTGATCACAGTAATGGTATGCCAGGCACCGAGAAGATAGTGCCGCCAAGCTTTGAAGGCGGATTTAATGGCTAATAACTCGTTGTCGGTAACCGCATAGTTTAACTCGGGTGCCGAGAACTTTCTGGACCAAAATGCTACTGGGTGAAGCTGGCCAGTTTCAGGGTCCTTTTGAGAAAGGACAGCTTCCATGGCTAGACTGGATGCATCAGTTTCCACTATGTATGGAAGGTCAGGGCGCGGGTGCTTTAATACAGGTGCAGACGTGAATTTCGCTTTCAGCTCTTGGAAGGCATTTTCAGCTTCTTTAGTCCACATAAAGCGTTTATTTTTTCGCAAGAGTGCTGTGATGGGATGTACGACATGTGAAAAATCTGGGATGAATCTGCGGTAGAAATTGGCAAAGCCGAGCATGCTTTGTACTCCGTTAACTGAACTTGGTGAGGGCCACTTAAGGATTGCGTCCACATTTGTGAGTCCATTCGAACTCCCTTTGGGGTCAGGATAAACCCAAGGAATTCAACTTCTGTGGCATGAAAAACGCATTTTTCTAGTTTTGCATATAGTTTGTGCTGGCGCAATTTCTCAAGGACTGCTCGGACGTGCTTCACATGGTCAGATTCTGAAGAGGAGTATACTAGAATATCATCGATATATACGACAACACAAACGTCAATGAGTTCACGAAGGACATTGTTCATGAAGTATTGGAAGGCTGCTGGTGCATTGCACAACCCGAAAGGCATCACCTGGTATTCGAATAACCAATACTTAGTGCGAAAAGCAGTCTTCCATTCGTCGCCCTCTTTTACACGTACCAGATGGTATGCCCCCCGGAGATCTAATTTAGTGTATATACAAGCGTCCTTCACTTGGTCTAGGAGTTCAGGGATCAGAGGCAATGGGTATCGGTTCTTGACAGTTATCTGGTTCAATGCGCGGTAGTCTATGCACGTTCTGAGGTCACCTTCCTTTTTGGGCACGAAGAACAAAGCTGAAGATGCAGGGGACTTGGATGGGCGAATAAAGCCATTGGCAAAGTACTGGTATAAGTATTGTCGTAGGTGAAGGTTCTCAGGTTCCGTGAGGGCATAGATCCTGCTACAAGGGGGTTGTGCACCGGGTATGAGATCGATTTGACAATCGTACGATCTGTGAGGAGGTAAGGTGTTTGCCTGTTCTTTTTGGAAGACATCCTGGAATTCTTGGTATTCTGGAGGTAGTTGCATGACTGCTGTGGTTACTGTGGCCAGGCCTGTGTTCTGATTTTTCTTTGGGTAACAGGTTTGTGCACAATCCGGAAAGGTTATTCTCTTCTCTCGCCAATCAATACAAGGATTATGCGTTTCCAACCAAGGTATCCCCAGTATTATTTGGAACTGTGGGGCTTTGATTAGATCAAACACAATAGTCTCTCGATGCCCATCCTGACCCAATAGTGTCATCTCTGCGGTGGAATGAGCTACAGGCCCAGAGGCAATTTCAGTTCCATCGACTGTGGTGATGACATCTGAGGTGGTTTTTCGGCAGAGAGGTAGATTCATCCTGGAAGCCAATTCATAGTCCCCATAGATTCCTATGGCCCCGCTATCAATGTATGCCCTTACTGCGTGCATACGCGATGGCTGCCATGGATCTACGAGGACCATTGGTATGATGAAATGCGAGGTCTGAGTATCCTTCTTCAAGCTCGGCAAGCGGAAGTCTACGCTTGTCGGGCGTGGTCGTTTCCCGAGTCTGACTCCATATAGCTTTTATTAGCAGCTCCTTCCACCTTCTTGGGTGGTTTTACAGGGCAATCCCGTAGAAAATGCCCAGAAGTTCCACAATATAGACACAACTGCATTTGACGTCTCCTTTCTCTTTCCTTCTGGGTTAAGGGTCCTTTAACCCCTCCGATTTGCATGGGTTCTGAAGCATCTGCTCCTTTCGGGTTAGCGTGGGTTTTGACCAACACCCGATTCTCAAACTTGGCTCGATCAGCCTTTCTGTTCTGAAGTATGTGATCTAACTGGACCACTAAGTCTATATATTCAGCGCAGTCTTGAGGTGGGTTCACGACTTGAGCCAAGACATCCTTGAGTTCTCCTCAAAGCCCTGGATGAAATAACATGATTCGTTTTGCCTCAGGCCATCCAGTTTCCACTATCAACCTATTAAAGGTCGCGATGTAGGATAGAAGGTCCTGGTTACCCTGTCGTAGGGACAAAAGTATGTTATCCAGGGCCTGTCCTTGGGAGTGCCAGGCAAATAGTCTTTCCATGCTCGTTTGAAAGCCCTGAAAATCCCGAAGAATTGGATCATCCTGAGTAACTAGTGGAATTGACCAATCAGCTGCACTGCCGCTGAGATATGACAATACAAAGGCTACCTTGGCTTGATCGTTTGGGAAGTCTCCAGGTCTGCATAAAAAGTGCAAGCGGCATTGGTTCATAAACACGGCGAACCTTTTGGGATCTACGGCAAAGCGTTCGGGTGGAGCTAATAGAATATTTCCTGGTAGGTTTATTTGCACAGGGTTACTCGATAACACAGGAGCTGGATTTCCCCCGGAACTAGGTAGGGGTGCTTGTCCAGCCTGGCTTTGCAATAGCTGCCTAGCAAGGTCATCAGTTCGCTCCTTTGACAAAATCAGTTCTCTCCTAAGAGCATTGGTTTCTTGACGGGTGGAATGCACTTCAGCCCTCAATTCCCCTAGTAATTGGGCCAATTGGTCAGTCTCTGAGGTATCCATAACACCCGGGTGGGAATTTGTGGGTAGGCTTCACATTCTGTTACGCTCACCTGGCTCGCACAGAGGCGTCGATCTGAACAGGACAGCTGTGGTCTCCACCAATGTGATGCGTAGGGCCGAGATAACGGACTGGACTGGCCCACCTAGCTTCATTTGCTTGGCCCGTAGGAATATTCTTCTGCAAATGGAGAAAGGGAATTAGCCACCCGTGGAGTTGAGTGTAAATCCCCTCACCCTCTCTGTTCTCCCCACGGATCACCTTTGATGTCCCCTCTTATAGTCTCACCTGATGGTTTGAAAAGATGAGCTCTCCATCCTGCATTGAGCGCAGGGGTGTGTTGATAACCAGTTGCTTCACTGTCTCGAAGGAATTGGTGAGTTCCAGAACAATATTGACTCCGAAAGTATGTAGTTCGTAAGAGTTCAAATGCCTGACTTTCACTCTTGCCCGATTCCTTGCAGATTGCAGCTTGACCCTAGTGAAGAGTTCCTCGTGGCAACCGGTAATATTCTGGTAAGGATTTGTATTTCTTACACAGTTCGATAAATAATGTCAATATGTAACCTGTTGCTTTCTCCCTTATTCAGGCGCTGAGAGAAAGTGTGAAGTGTCGGGGAATAATAACGCCGGCAGTAAAATCAGGTAAGTCTATTGTGGTGAGGAGGGTTCCCCTTGATAGTCCCTTTGTTTCACCTTGCTGTCCTTTTGTTTCCCCTTAGGGGCCGGGGTTCGGCGAAGATGCAGTGGAAGCTGCGCCCGACCCGTGAAGAGGAATAGTACCCCCAGTGCTAAAATCAGGTAAGTCTATGGGGGGTAACTAATATTCCTCTGTGTATTCCCTTGGCTCACCTTGCTGTTCTTGTCTACTCCTTAGGTGCCGGAATGCGGCGGGAACATGCAGGAGGATGCGGTGGAATGTGAAGATGCTGCAAAGGCCGGTGAGTTCAGCGGGCGCTGCAGTAGGCGAGGCGACGCGCATAAAATAACTTCTTTCTTCCAGCTCGAAGGCGCGATGGATCAGGAATTCAGGTAAGGATCAAAGGTATTGCTCTTGTTCTAACCTTTTCTCCTTCTTTCTCCCTTTTTCTAGGAGCTCCAAACTCGAGGCGGGCGTGGCAGAAGACTGGATGCAGACTTGCAGGCACGGTGAGCGTTATGCTGCTGGATGCAGAATAACACGGAGCATGTGCTGCTCTTCGGGCGTGGTTTAAATAGCCCCCAAAGTAGTCCCAGGTAAGTATTCCTCCCCAGCCCCGCCTGAGTAAAAAAATAGTCCCTAGGTAAAATAGTCCCTTCCAAGCCTCATTTGGCTTGGAGCACTTGCAGCATGGTCTGCATCAGGTAAGCTTGCAGCATGGTCTGCATCAGGTAAGTTCTACTCTATGAGCCTGGACTGACTCTCCATATGAGCCTGGCGCCATAGGCGCCAGGACTGTACCCAAACAGCCCCTATTTAATAGTATTAACTAAATTGATCATTATCAATTGTAATGCTGAAAATATTCCCCTTCTATGTTCTCCAATCCCCCAAACACCCACACACCTCTCTCACCAACACACATCTCACCAACTCTCCATCACAACTTACATTCCTTAACCTCTCACTGTGTCATACAAATACTCACGTGCTATGTCACACTGTCAAGTCACAATTTGCACTGCCCAGCCCCTGCCACAGTTCAAATCATACTCTCAACTCACACCTTTACACTCTACATTTCCTCCCGCAATATACAGTCCTTCATTCTTTTGTGCTGCATCTGCATCTTGCACCCTTTCTCCCATTCTATCGCACTCTTCCCTCATCCTTTTTCCCAATCTGCAGCTCACTGCCTCTTTCCGGCCAACCGCTTCCTCTACTTTCTGGCTCACTGGCCACACGCTCCCTCTACTTTCTGTACCTCTGCTCGCTCTCAGATTTCTGGCCCACCGCATCACTGCTTCCTCTGCTCTCTTGTGCAGCGCTTCCTCCTCTGACCCACTGCTCTCCCTCTGCTTTCTTGCCTATCACTTAACATCTCACCCATCACTCTCCCTCTCTCTCAATAGTGTAACCATTTTTTTATTTTTTTAAAATGTAGATTTTGACCCAGTTCCTCAAATAATGGGGCATTTAAAAAAAGAACAGAAGGTATGCTATTTTTAGACAACCCATTTTTGGAAATGAGCAGGTCACCTTATTTTCAAAGGTGACCGGCGTATTTCCACAGGCTTGAGCTGTAACGCAAATTGTGCGCTGGCCAGCTGCCTTGAATGGTGTTCTGGGTTGTTTGACCAAAGTGTAATTATTTGCGGCGGAATTGCTGCGAATTGATTTGCACTTCAGCCAAACAACCCAAAATTTACTTTTCACCACCACCCCACCCCCTCCGACTACTTAACTGCTTGGTCGCTACCACTTCCCCTGCAACCCTGCGGTGCCAGATCCGTCCCTCTAACGTGGGTCGGATCTGACTCCGCAGGGTCCCTTTTTCGTTATTTTCTTTTTTTTCTGTCCCCGCCTCCAATTTTGAGGAAAAAGGGCAACACACTTCTGCAACCACCCTAGACCAAAAATACTGAACATGGGGAGCGGGTGACACACCCGCAACACATGTTCAGTATTTATAAAAATCGATCGAATAGTTCTGGACGAAATAGGTAAAATTGTAACATTCAATAGATTTTTGCTATCAAAATGGGCAGTACTTTGAATAGAATCGCTCTGCCGACAGTGTTCTGCAAGCTCCCAGCGCCTTTCACAGGGACAGGCCCTCCAGATGCCTGCCGCTGAAAATGCGACCCAAAAAATGCAAATTTATCTTGTTTGAGGAACAGAAATGGAAGCGACACAGCAGCGGTTCATACCTTAAAAGAAATGTATGTCAGGGTCAGGAAAGACCCTGTCATGCAGTGGCAGCCCCACATCCCATGCGTGTAGGGTTGCCGACAATTTCTGCACATTTAAAAGTGCATCTTTCTTGGAAATGAGGGATGCGCTTTTAAATTGACAGAAACGGCACTTTATTTGATCAAGGAGATGAAAAAGGCCATCTGAATGGGCGCGCATATAAAATGTGCCCATTCATGTGTCCCTTGTGGATTGGGTTGCACTTTTTGGGGCACAAGTGATGAGATGTGTTAGCGCATTTCTTGTGTAAAAAAAAGTTGAGAACCTGGCACCCTGAGTATTATTTTTTTTAAAACAGTACATTTTGCAGATTACTTTAAATAAAAATGTAAAAAATGTGTTTTTTTTTAAAGATGCTGTTTTTGCACAAAACGGCAGTTTTTGCGGCATTTTGCGCAAAACGGCCGTTTTCGCGGCATTTTGTGGGATCGCAAAATCGCTATAAACTGGAGGGTCTGCATTGCATCCCCACATAGTCCACATAGTCAATGTGTAACTCGCGGAATGGCTCAGAGGGGTGGGGTAACGCACCCAGTAGTGTGCACAGTGTCATTCCTGTACTGAAACTTTGATACATGGTGCTTCAAATGGTCATGCTCACTAAATGTTCCTGATGGTTTGGAATGAACCAATCCTCCTGGATGTCGGCGTCAATGTGGTGTTTGGAACTGTGGGAGGGGTGGTGTAGTTGGTCAAATGTAACTGTTAACAACTCGGTCGGCATCACTGCCTTGCCAGAGCATTCCTGTCTCCATAATAGGTCAGTTGGGGATTGCTTGCACCCTCGCTTTACCCGTAATTCCTTTTCATCTTCTGGGGCTCTTCCTTGCAGTTCAATAATTTGTGCTGTGGGCAAGGCGTTTTAAGGGACGGGTTGTTGTTCGGAAGTAGGTGTAGTCATCACATATTCTGTTGGTGTGGGCACAGGGGGACATGCCGCAAGTTTGGCCGCTGTGTCTATGGCAGCGTTCCCTAGTGACACCTTGTCTGTGTTGTTAGTGTGTGCGGCACATTTGACGACCGCCACAGAAGGTTGCGATAATGGAAAAATCAGTCCTGTCTAAAAGCGCGGCATGCTGCACTGGGGACCCGTCTGCCCTCCCTTTCCATCGTGAGAGACTGGTGTGCACTGTTGTAGTGACGTATGCTGAATCTGAATAGATAGTCACATGGCACCCCTGTGAAGCTTGCAGCAATTCAAGGAGCGCAATGAGCTCTGCCGCTTGAGCTGAGTAGTGCATGGGCAATCTTTTCTGTATTAGTATTTCATATTCGCCGTCCACTAGTCGTTCTACTGCTGCGCCAGAATGCCTAATCCCTGTGTCTTGGTCAATAGTTGCTGGACCGTCAATGAAAAGGCCCCCACCTGAGTGCACTGTCCTTTGCCTTGGGATGTCATCCTCCTCCCCTTCGTACGTCACACAGTCATGTCTTGCTAAATCCCCGTCTGTGCACATTTCTGTTATAAAAGTGGCGGGATTTACAGTTTGGCACCGTACAATGTGTATATTTGGGCTGGAGAGGATAACCTCGTAACCAGATGCTCTTTGGGTTGTTAATGTGGATTTTGACCTTTTGAGAATGGCAAACACAGCATATACAACGTACAGCATGACAAAGCAACCCCATCACAATGGTGTAACTCTTCTCTATTGCGAAAGCCGCAGCTGCAAGTGCCTGCTCACATGCAAACTGGCCCAGCATCACTGAATCTACAATGCTGCTATAATAGGCCACTGGCTTATGGCCCATAGTGCTTTTTTGTGTCAGTACAGGAGTCCTAATTTGGCTGTTTGAAAGTGAAAACAAATAGAACTCCTGAGTGTAATCTGGGGTGGCCAACATGGGGGCGGTAGAAATCACTTCCCTAAGGTCATTGAAACTCTGTGTCATTTCATCTGTCCAAACAAATTTACTGTCTGTCTTTTGTGCCTCCTGGAGGTTCTGTAGGAGCGTCCTAGTGTAGGCCGTGTAGTCCAGAATCCACCCACAGCCCTATAAACATTTGCATATCTTTGACAGTGGTGGGCTGAGGGGTGGCACGCACAGATGATGCACGGTATGGTATGATGCGTTTTCAAATTGGCTGATATTAACTGCTCTAAGTACAACACTTACTGTAAACAATACTGTAGATTTGCCTTGTCAACTTTGTACCCCTTGAAGGGCAGGAGCTGCAACAGAATGATAGAGTCTTTCCTGCACTGCTGTTCATTGTCACTGCACACCAACAAATCATCCACGTACTGGATCATGGTACTGAACACCTGAATGTTCCCTAAGTCTGTGTGGAGTATTCTGTTGAATATACTAGGGCTCTCACAGTACCCCTGCGGTAAGCCTGTGTGTTCGTAGCGCCTCACCCACATGAAAATGTGGTGAGGTCCTGGGAGTCTGGGTGTAATGGTATTGAAAAGAAGGCATTCTTCAAATTGACCGCAGTGAAGTGTGTCACCTGTTTGGAGATGCTACATAACATTGTGGCAGCGTTAGCAACCACAGGAAACTCTTGCTGTACTACATCATTGAGGGGGCGGAAATCCTGAATCATTCTCCAATTACCGCCCCACTGCCTTTTTAATGGGGTAGATAGCAGTGCTAGATGGGGAGGTGGATGGCACTAATATCCCTTGGTTAAGCAAAGCATTTATTGTGTCTCTAATCCCTCCTCTGTGGAAAGTGGGTATTGTTTCACTCGTGGCAGTACCGCTCCTGGTTTTAGGGTTATTCGTACCAGGGTCACACTGTATAAGCACCCTACATCATGGGGGTAGTGGTCCACAATTTCTCAGGCCCATGTTCCAAATCTTCCTGGACAAACTGGGGTGGGGCTGCAAGGGCCATCAGCGGGAACTGAACTTTCCTGTACTGTACCATAATCTCACAAGGTATACAAATTGCCAGTTCTATCTCGCCATCATCCGGCCGGTCCTCAAATAAATCTGCGTCAGTCACCTGTCTCAGGGGTATTGTGGGGTCAAATCACAGTACTGTGCACCACTCACACCCATGCTGGTCATTTCCAATCACCACAATTTGTTTCACAGAAACCACCAGACCCTGCAACTACAAGGAGAGTATTATGCCTGGCACCAACTCAGGGGATTCAACTGGTCAGAAAATAAAGTCAGTGTGCACACGCCAATACCCTTAGCCAATCTGAGGCACCACCTCCACAAGTACCGTTATCCCATACACGAACATGTCTGGGTCTACGGGAATTCCACAAACAACCACTTCACTGCCCAATGCATATTTAATAAGCATGGCCCTGATGGTGCACATTCCTGGCCTTGTACACACTATGTCACTGTCTGTAAAGGAGATCATGTTCAATTTTCTTAGCAGGTCCTTGCCCAACAAGTTGAATGGGGAGATTTCAGAATACAGCATGGGGGGCCACACCACTTTCCCCCCTATCTTAATGTCAACCTCCTTAGTGTATGGAACCGTGGAGCCAGCCCAGAGAAGCCCTGCGTGTCGAGAGACTGGCCTGACAGTGGGAATTTTGCCTCACTAATGCATGGTTTTGTGGCACCCGTGTCAACCATAAAAATGAAATTGTTTGCATTCTATCTCTGCGCCCACCAAGGGTTCTTCATCAGGGCAGGTGGTCACAGAAAGAACTGGGCATGCAAGCGTTCTCTGTGGGCTGGGCTAGTCAAGGTACGTGTTCAACCCGGGGAACGTGAAAGGGTTGTTCCCCATCACACTCACTCCCTGATATGGCACTACAGTGCCGTTCGGCACTTCATTGGGTGTGTTTATGTTATTGTTCCCGTGTTGGGGCATTGGTTGCTGTGGGTAATGCTGTTGTTGGTTAGTTTGGGGAGGTGCTTGTGCTCCCGAAAGTCTGGGTGGGACCTGTGTATATGCTTGGTGTATCTCATAAGGGATTGTTGCCATCTATGGTGTGGGGATCTGCTGCATATGGGTGGTGGGTGATAGTTATTCACTGTGTTGTATCCAAGTCCTGGCCTGCTTCTACACTACCTCAAAAAATGTCACCACTTTCCACAACTCCAGCATTGCAATGGCCCCATACCTGCTCCTCATGGACTCGTACCTCCTCCAAAACCTCCTCTACCTCCCCTAAATCTGCCCATCCCACGCTGCTGACCTCCTTGTTGCCACTCTTCAGTGTAGAATTGCTGCCCTCCTCCCACTGCCCTCGTCCTCCGTCTGGCCAAAACGCTGCTGTACTAACATCCACGTTCCCATGTGCGCTCCCAATCACCCCTGCTTGTGCAGGTCTGGTCACAGCCATTTCCACAACTACTTTAAGTATAACTTCCTCTGCACTAGTTTTGCCTCATTTGCCTGTAGTTGTTGTGCTTTCTCTTTTTCACGCTCCTTTATTCGCTTGCAATGGTGCACTGTTATACTCTGCATTTCCGGCCACCACATCGTCTCAATGCCCACAATCCTGTCTAGTGCCTTTTGAACTTCCTTCGGTAAGCCCCTTTTGATTACAAAATAGAAATGAGGAACTGATCGGTCCCAATGGGCCCCCGTCTCTGCTGTCCACAGTTCTTGAACCTTAATAATGTACTGCGCATGGTCTTAATCCTCAACCATGAAATGCTGCATAATTGACTATGTCGGGCGTGTCAGGGTAGGTGCGCTAAAGTGCACTCCACACTTGTACTCTGATGTTATTGAATGGTGCACCATCATGTGCGTAATCTTCTAACTTAACGCCCGGGTATCCTGATTTGACCCACACGTCTCCCACCTGGTCTCCTACTATCGCCACTAATATACTTTTCATATTACCCACAGCAAGGGGCACTCCTGCAGTCTGTTTTTCAAATGCATATATCCACTTCCCCACCCCTGCTGTCAATGGTGGGAGTGCCTTTATCAAATTGTTCTTATCCATCTGTGCCCAGGGCACATACTGTGCACAGCCCATATCCTTGTGTATTAGCGGCATCCGTAACCCTGCTCTATTCTCAACTTTTCTCTTACCACTTCCCCTTTTCCAGGCCACTGTCATCCGGCTCAATTGCCTTACCCTCTTGTCCCACAAACTTTCCACCCATGGGGTTGTCTCTCGCGCCTGTTGCGCTTCCTCCTCCCCACCATCTTCAAACTCATCCACTGTACTCCACCCATCTTCTCCCAAGCCCCCTGCTCCTCTGTCGGACCTTATGTTCACATACCCTGTGCTGGCTGCCCGCCCATTCTCTTCCTTCTCTATGTGTACGTCTTTCATTGCTGTGCTTGTTAGGACAGTTTTTCTGAAGTCCAGTTAAGGGCATAGCAAAACCATTCTACTGAGGCAGTACAAGACTCCACTCTTAGTATAAGGCTGTACCACCTGAGTTCGGGGTAGCGTAAAGAGAGCAGCCAGGCCTATCTTAGGAGGGAGAGAGGGCAGTACATACGGTACAAGTGAAATTGTAATACAAATGATCCAAAGAAACACTGAAACACTATGTATTGTAAAAATAAAGGATTTATTTAAATACAGGTAGGCCCAAATAAATCTAGGGGTTAAGTAAGTGCTAACACATTATATGAAATCACAATATAAAGCACAACACTATACTTGAAAGTACTCAGACCCAACTATAGACCTTATTTGGAACACCTAACAGTAGTTCTAGGGAAGTAAAAAACCTTGTTATACACATTTAGTATAGGTCAAGCCTATTCTTTGGCAGTAAAAGACCAATGGTTACTTTTAGATTACTTTTGGTAATACAAGGACAGTTGGCCCTTCCAGTTGTACAGTGACTCTTGGAACAAATCACATAAACAGTCAACTGGACAATATACTTTTGGTGAATAGTGAAACACCTATTCTAGGTGTAGTAAAAACCTATAACTACTTTTGTCATAATACACAGTTATACCAGGTGAGTAAAACCTAAGGATGTAATATACAATTACAGATGCTTTGGAAATCAGGGAAACCAAGATTGAGGTAAGCAATAACTCTGGTAACTTGTTTTGGATGGCACACAGCTAACACAAGGTAAGTAAAACCCACATACTTTAACTTCACAATGAAGGGGAAAGTAAAACCCAATGTCACACTTTACTGAATAGTTATTCTAGGTAGGCAACAACCTAATGTAGACTTATTAAGGACAGGCTAGCAGCAAGTCAGGGGAAGCAAGACCCAGTTGGGGGACACTCATACAGTTATCCAAACAGGACTAACCTGGTGATACCAACAGTTGGAGGACACTCATAAAATTACCCTACCGGAATAATCTGGTGAAACCAACACATTACTTTTGTAAAGAGGCACATCCTAATCACAGGAGAGTAAAATACCTTCACATCTACTTTCTTTTAGACTGGTAAAACAGTGGCCAAGGAAGAAAATATGTTAACCATACTTTTAAGAATAGTGCATCACACATTCAAGATCAGTAAGAACTTGGGCAACTGGTCACTCTAAGAATTACAGTTACCCACCAACTCTTTACAAGTAAGTAAAACACTTGATTTCTTTTCTAGGCAGAAGTCCCAATCCCTTCAAAGTCTTTCCCGTAGAGCATGAGTGTTCTCAGTGGCAGAAGGGGGGGTCACTAGGACTAGTGACCAACAGGCAGTGTTAGAATAAGTTCTTTAGTAGCAAAAGTCAGAGTTTCCTTAGGAAAACTGGCAAACAAGTGAGTACTTTACTTCTAGGGTTAGAAGAGGGTCCAGGGGCTTCACAGAAGACACCCCAGCAGGATTCTAGCAGTGGGACTGGGTGTACTGGACGAGGGACCTCCCAATCAGAGAAAACACCCCAGGACTACACAGAAATCCCAACAGGCAAACGGCCACCTCACCCACGCCCCATCACACTCAAACCATCACAGCTTCATCAAGCAACGTTGGTTTAATTAAAGCTGCCCTGATTAACGCAAGATCCCTAGCTGCGCACGCTCTGGACATTGCTGATCTAATCAAAACTCAGGAACTCGACTTCATCGCCATCACCGAGACCTGACTGCACGCGGCTTCCGGCCCGGCACTCTCATTGGCCATCCCCACTGATTACTCCATCATCAGATGTGATCGCACCTCGAGAGGTGGAGGAATTGCTTTCATCGCTAGAAACTCATTAGGACTTAGAACCATCCCAAGCACTTAGGTGGAAACTGCAGAGTTACTCTCTGTCAAGCTTGGACTCTCAGCTAACCAAACGGCTACCATCCGCCTAATATACAGACCCCCTGGTCCACCCACATCCTTTGTGGATGATATCTCTACGTTAGTGCTCAACAATGCTAAATCCAACTCCCAAACCATCATTCTTGGCGACCTCAATCTAGGACACCAAGACCCTAATGATCCTGTGGCCCTCGACCTAGCTAATACCTTAACAGATTTAGGTTTCACTCACCACATACAGGAACCCACCCACATTAAAGGGCGATCCCTTGACTGGCTTAGTGACACCAATTGCAATATTAGCGTAATTTCCAACGCCCCTTGCTTGTGGTCTGACCACTATGTCATCACTTTCAGCATTTAAGCAGCCCCACCACCCAGGCCTTTGGTCGCCCCAGCCACCCTCACTAGAAATAAAAAGAACATTACAACAGAAAAACTACTCCCCCTTATCCTTCCCACACTAAATAACGCTCCTGACACTTGCTCAGACCCCACCAACCTAGCCGACATGTATAACCAGTCACTGCTTGCAGCCATCAACTCTATCGCCCCGCTCAAACTGAGGAAACCCAAACAACGAGCACACCTTAACTCATGGTTTACTCCCCAGCTTAGAGTGTTACGCAAAGAGAAACGCTCAGCAGAGTCACGCTGGAGAAGTCACCACTCCGACGCCCACAAGGACAGTCTTCTGATAGCCACCCTTAACTATAAAGAAGCTGTACTCCAGGCAAAAAAAGATTCTTATAATAACCGCATTATGTCAGCCCAGTCCAATACTAAGGAACTCGAGACACCTGCAGCCCCCCCTGACTCTTGCTCCAAAGACAACACTTGGTGCACCAATATTCAGTCAGCACTCCTGGGTAAAATTGCTACCCTCCAATCTAAAATCAGGGACAAACAGAAATCCCTACAGCTTGACCAACCACCGACCACACCTACAACTTAATACACATTTAACCTATCCGCATAAACCTTTCTCCTTCTCCCCACTCACTACTCTCGAAGTAGAAAACATCATAAACAATTTAAAACCTTCCAATTGCCAAGGCGACCCCTGCCCAGCACCTATTATCAAGGAAGCATCTCATGAGCTAGCCCCGTTCATTACAGCATTCATAAATGCTTCTTTCAAGACGGGTATTGTCCCCGACAACCTAAAGGATGCATGGGTTATCCCATTCCTCAAAAAACCCTCCCTTGACCCTAATATCCCAACTAACTTCAGACCTATCACTACAGTCCCATTCCTGCTCAAGATCCTGGACCGCACAGCCTATCTGCAGATTCAGGATTACCTCGAACTAAACAATCTCCTGGGCTTAAGACAATCAGGGTTCCACCCTAAACATGGCAGGGAGTCAGCTCTGATCGACTTGAAAACTCAGATGGAGTCACTGAAGGACAATGGGAAGCTAGCTCTTCTCCTTCTCCTCGATCTCTCTGCGGCTTTTGATCTGGTCAACCACCAAATACTCTGCCAGCATCTCAAATCCGCAGCCCACTTCTCCGACTCTGCCAATGCCTGGATCCACTCATTCCTGAGCAATAGATCCATGAGGGTCTTCTCACCGCTGGCATCAGCGGATCCCTCCCCCATTCACTGTGGCGTTCCTCAAGGCTCGTGTGTATCCCCTACGTTGTATAACGTATTCACCAAGCCCCTCTTCGATGTGCTTGACTATCTGGGTGTCTCCCTACACTAACTACGCGGACGACACCCAGATACTCATCCCTATCACAGGAGACTACACAGCTGACACCAAAGCCCTTAACGATGTTTACTCGGTCATCCAGGCCTGGATCGCACAGCACGAACTTTGCCTTAACGATGATAAGACTGAGCTCTTACTTTTAGGATCAAATAATCGGCTCAACAAACTAGACCAAACCTACAAGTCCTTCATTATTGACGGCAATGACATTAAAGTCTCCAAAGATACTAAGACGCTAGGGGTCTATCTTGACTCCTCGCTTTCTCTGAACAGACAAATAAATGCAGTTAGGTCAGCTTCGACCTATACCTGCAAACTTATCACTGCCTGTAGACCCTTCCTAAACTCCACAAACTGTATCACATTCGCCAGAACTCTTGTTATGGCCAAAATCGACTACTGTAGTGCTCTCTACCTAGGGACCAGTCGCTCAACCTTAATAAATTGCAAACTGTACAAAATAATGCCTTACGGGCAGCCTTAAACATCCCGAGACGCTCTCATATCTCCTCCGTCAGATTGGACTTACGCTGGCTCCGGTAAAACAGAGATTTGCCCTGAAAACCCTAGCTTTGACTCACAAATGTCTGAACAACAACGCCCCACCTTACCTGTCCACTCGACCTACCAAAGCAGCCCAAACTCACAGCCTCATCGTGCCTAGATGCAAACTCCAAAAAGCTGGTGGGGTGAGCTTCCCCGTCCTTGCCTCCAAACTCTGGAACACCTTGCCCACACCTATCAGAATTGAACCATCATTCCACTCCTTCAAGAACAATGCTAAAACATGGCTGCTCTCCCAAGACTCATGAGACCTTGACACAGTCCAGACTCCATGTGGGGTACAGAACTGAATATACATTTTCTCTCTGCTCTGTCCCTGTATTATACGCTGTTAATGGTACCCTTCGGTACATGTATATATGCTGTATATTTTTGTAACTCACTGTAACTACTGCTTTTTGTAACATGTTTAAGAGTATGTACATGTATATATGCTGTATATTTTTGTAACTTCTGTAACTACTGCTTTTTGTAACATGTTTAAGAGTATGCGCCCGGTTGCCCCTGGGCCTGGTTTTTTGCGCTTTATAAATAAAATAAAATCAAATCAAATCAAAATATACTCAAGCCAACACAGTACCTCAGCAATGAAGAAGAGATTGCAGCAGGAGAACTTCAGGGACTGCAGCCAAATACCCGGTCAGTGGATTCCTTGTCCTGGAGACTGAACACAAGACCTCAGAAGGAACTTTGCAGCAGGGATCAATGAAGAAGGCTCTAGGCAAGATTTCTCTTGCAGCTGAATGCGGTTCTGCGGGTTTGGCGCCTTTTCAAGGAGCACAGAAGAAGACAGAAAATCGTGGTTGAATTCTCGTCGTTTAAAAGGTCCAGCACTCTTCTGAGGGGACTTATCAGACTCATTTCGTGTCTCTGGAGATACACCAGGATGCCCACGAAATTTCAGCGAGATTCGGAATTCAGAAGACCGTGCACCGCACAGTGGCTGGAGGTCCCAGGGTATTGGGGTATTGCAAGAACGCAAGGCCACAGCAACCCGTGGGATGGCTCTAAATGCAGGTCTTCTTGAGTCTAGTGGGTCTCACCAGGCTCTGGGTTCGGGTCATCATTTTCGAAGTCCCCAGGTCGATTGGAAGGAATGGCTGCAGCAGGCTCCAGTTACACAGCAGGCTCTCCGGTTGCTGGAAATCATTCCTGCCACTTTTCCTTCGTCATCCTCTTCGGTGTTCTGTTCCAGTGGTCGACATGACTTCAGCTTCATGGTTTCCAGTATTTATCAGGAACTGCAACACAACCTCTGCATTCTCTCCCCGCATTTTACAAGAAGGGGGCGTCTGGCTATCCAATCAGGACAGCCAATCCCCCCCCCCACTGGGATTTGGCCCAGTTTAAGGAAGGCCTAAGACAAAGGAGGGGGACGTTTTGGACTCCTCCCCCACTTCCTGTGCTTACAGACTGACTGGAGCCTGGGCGGGGTGTTCAGGGGACTCCCGCCAAAGACAAAACTCAAACAAAGGAATTTCCCACCCTGGATGTCAGGGGAAGGAACAAGAAACGACAAGAAACACTAAAATGGCAGAAAAAGAAGACAGGGGCCATTTTGGTACAATGAGCACCCTTAGGTGCCTTTACTGCAGCTGTGATCACAGCCCGCGGTAAAGGTGCACCAAATTAGTAAAAGGTATCACTGCCACCAGCCATTAAAGGTAAGCTTGTCACTGTAACAGAGTTTTTACAGTTTTAATGTGAAAGGAGATACATTGTATCTCCTCAGCACTCCACATAAGATGGGGGGGTGCTGGTTTCACAGAATCAAATGTAAAAGGGATTCAAAGATCCTTTCTACCCTTGGGAACTGTAGTTCACTCAAGGTTAGCACAAGATAGTTAAATGGGAGCCCCTAGGACAACCCAGCAACAACAGGCACTTATTGCCAATAAGTTGTTAGACATGATAACTTTAAAAAGGCACTATGGAGAGTCTTACAAATGACACCCATAAAAAGAGTTAAAGTTTAGGTGAGTGTGGAAAAAGGTTCCCACTCACTGAGGTATTAATGAAAAATATCCCATTAGAAAAGCACAAAGTTCTGGAGTTGAACCAGGAAAGGAAGATTTGCCAACTCTCTGGAAATCTTACCTAACAGTGCTGTCTTATTTAAATAAAATGTCCTCTCCTCTCCACTCATCTAAACAGTTCCCCTTTGCCTCGTTCTGTGTGACTCGCAATTGCGCTAGTTCTGCTTGTGCTGATTCCAGTGCTTTTTCTAGCTCCCTCTGCCCTGCGCATTCTGAAGAGGGAGCGGTTGCTGGAGTAGGTATATATGGTGGTGGTGGGACACAGGGCAGCGTAGATACATATGTTGGGTTTGAATAACCTGTTGCAGGGCATGTTGTCAATGGATACACCCCTTTATGTGTTGGTCATACCTCACTCCCCTCTGCTTGCTTGTCTCCCTCGTGGGTATTTTGTGCCTCCCTTTCATTGGTATCTTCCACATCCTCGTTCATTTTCCACAAATCTAGAATCTCTTTTCCTTTCTGCAGCTGCTTGCCTTTATATTTAGCAGCTGAATATATAGTCATGTGTTCCAGATTTCCCTTATTATGGCTGCCCTGCGCTCACCATGAGTGGGGCATCCCACCTTGTGTCTTTGCTACCCACTGTTTGTGATAGCTTTCGATCTTGTCCCTATAAAGGGGCAAACTCTTGTACATGTAATCTATTGGAGTCTCCAATCACAGCGATTTTAAAGGGCTTTGAAGTGTCCCTACCTTCCTAATTGTGCAATGCACGCGCTGCAAAAATGTCACCGTCAATAAGTTGTTCCCGTCTCTTCCAGCGTATCACCCCTCGTTAGGTCCCCTCCGCACCCTTTCACATAGACACAATAGTTTACTGCACTCACTCAGAAAACAATTCAAAAACATTGTCCCTTCTTGGGCTCCTGCCGCCTTCACTAAATCATAAAATACTGAAAACAACAAGCCAAAACAACAAGCTAAAATAACAACCACTACAATATCCAAGCCCACTAATTATACAGGGCCTCCACTTTCCTTTTCCTCCGTTATACAAAAAAATGGTACCACCATCTCCCCTCACTCGGGAAGGTTCCCTAGACTCCTGCTTTTCCTTTCCGTCCTTAAAAATCTAAAAAAATAATACAAAATACAAATCACACCTAAACCTTCCTTTTCCATTCACTCACATAACACACTCTTCCCCATATACCTTTCCCCTACTTGTTATCACTTGCAAGCGTATATTTACATATGTGTGTTCACCCGAACCCCTCCCTCACAGGTTCTACACTCTCCATGGAGCTGCGCCACGCTTCAAAGAGCGGCCAGGACTTCTGTGAAAATGGCTCCTGTAAGCCTTTGGGAATTACGTGGTTTTTTGGACTGGTCGCTGCAAATGGGCGCAGCTCCTCCGGAGCAGCGGCCTGGAAGCTTCCGTTGGCACGGGTCGCTGGGATCATGTCAGGGTTATAAAATGAAGGCACGCCCCTGTACTCTCACACCAGAAAAAATACAACCCGCTAGGGAAAAAGGCCCAAGAAACTCTTGCAAGGATAACAAGTATTTATTTCCATACAAAAAGGATAAGCGCCAACCAAGAACTCTGCTGCTGCGGAACATTCTGCCCTCCGTCAACTTGTGTGGCATATTATAAGCACAAACAGAGTCACTGATGACGCAATTACAGATAGGGCAATTCTCCAATCCCTAGTGGATGGTACATACACATGTAGGGCCAGGTCCATATGGGATGCCAGGCCATTGGTCCATCTTCGTCAGTCTGTCTTTGCACGTGTGGGCACTGCTGGGCTCATCATCCGGTGCAAGGTTGGCCTAACAATCAATTATACCCTAGTGATAACAATGATATTCTATCATGGATACACTACACCTGGCAGATACATGGATGGGGAGGGCTGAGGTCACCGTAATTCATTCACCTCACACGTTCCCAGGCAGATCAGCAACTCCCAAGGTCCTCCAACTTTGGTTTGTGCCATAATGTAGACACCGCCGTGCATCTCGCTGCACAAATCACATGACCCACTTGTGAAGGCGCAATAGCCTTGCCTACTAATCTTAGTGATCGATCGGGGATGTAAAGGTTTTATGGTCGGTGGTCTAGGCTTGGATGGTCCTGTGTCATGCAGGGGTCTCAGGGTGAAAGTGCTGCCAAGCAATATTTCTCATGTAGGGATCGTTGGGGGCAGGGAGACCTTGCTATCTGTTCTGTGGGATGATACTGCCAAGAGGCAATCTGCTCCCTTCTCATGAACTTGCTGGGTGTATTCCTCCCAGGGAGCGAGGGCCTGTAACTTCTGCAGAAAAATTGAGAATTTCATGGATTCTATGAGACCTGGTCAGGGTGGGGGTGGGGGTGGGGTTCACGTTCATGCAAGGGGTCTGCTGTTAGGCCTGGAATACTGTCTGCTGCGTTTGAGCCTACATTCCAACATGGCTGCTAATTTCTAAGATGCCTTTTACATTTGCATCTGTCTACTACACACTCTGGCTTGGCCGTGCGCCTTTCTCTACATGCACCGCCATCCACTCTACTCCCCACATGAACCCACTAGCATTTATTTCTCATACTGTATCACCTAGTGGGGTGGGAAGACCCTCTCTCCTTCCCAAACAGCCCTTAGGCTAGAGCAAGCATATCCAATTGATCAGCGAAAGAATAGCCTCCTCCTCCAGAGACCACGGCCATAGCCTCAAAGCCAAAAGGTATCTGGTTCCCTTCATCGTAAATTGACCTTATTAAATTGAAAAACATCAATCAGGATGCAGGGGTAAAAGAATGTTTGACTATCGAAGCCAACAGCATCGTTCCCATCAGGCCTATATGTGCCAGTGCCTCAGGCCAGCTTTCCTGTCGTTGTGGTCAAGCATAAGGGTGTAGGACCAGACTTGGCCACCTTGGAGCCGGAACCTCTGGGCGCAACTGGTGCCATATTGGCATGTAGCGTTGAGACTGGAGTCCTACCTGCTGCTGCCGTCTTAAGCAACTGAGCATTTGCTCCTTGAATTCCTCCCACACCTCCGTCAAAGGGCAGACCTTACCGTGGTCCTCTGGTGTCTTTTTTCTTATGGGAGGATGAGGAAGATGGCTTCGGAAGTGCAAATGCTTCTTCGCTTTCTTATGATGCCTCTCCTCCTTTTTGGTCTTGGGGCCTATAGTCTCTTGTCCCGACAACCTGACAGTTGTACAAGCCAGGCAATTCGATGGAGGCCGCCTGAGCGTAAATTTAGCCAATTGTTCCCTAAGGGACTTTGGATTCATTTGCTGACACGAGCCACACTCTTCGATATCATGATATTTTCATAAACACCACACCAAGATGCACTGCGAGTTGGTGATCGACATCTTAGAGTTACATTCCAGGCAACGCTTGAATCCTGAAGCCTTAAGGGCCGATGTGTCAACAAAATTCGATCATAAGTTTGACTAATTGTTGAATTTAAATTCTCTCACACAAGAAAAGTTCTGAATAGCAGGGTGCTAGGAGCGCAGGAAAAAAGGAACTGAGATATGTAGTGACATAGTATATATGCAGCCGACATCAAGTCTGTGGCTGACGAGTGGCATGGTTGAGTGTAGAGGAGTGGACGGTCAATATCGAGTCATACTATCCCCCCTTTCGAAAAAGTTTCCGAGCAGTTGACACTAAATTGTATATCTATCTGATGAGGAATATGCAGGAGAATGCAATCCATTCAATGGAGATTAACAAGCTCTTGAGGGAAAGGGCCATAGAGGCGTGGCTACCAATGCTGGGCAACTTCATCAGCAAAATTATTTGGTGCGGAAGGACGGGTCCTTTGACCAATCTCCAATCTTCGGTCTCTCAATCGCTTTGTTCTTTGTGGGCATTTCAAGAGGGAGATGATTGCAGTGTCGAGACACGTATTGAGTTCCAGCTATTGGTTAGCCCGACTAGACTTCAAGGGGTGATATCAATCACTCTTTCAATCGCCCCAGTGCACAGGAGTTTTCTTTGTTTTCAGTGGAAGCACTATCTGTTTAGGTTTTCCTTCCTCCCAGCCTCTCTTCTACCTTCGGGTGTTTTTTCAAATTGCAGTGCCCAGTAGTGGGATATTTGCGATTGAGGGGGATAAGGAATGTTACTTACCTATATCTCCTGTTCCCCAGCATTGGTATCTTTCATAAAGTCACATGCTGTTTGAATATTCCCTGTCAGGCTGGGAATCCTCGGTAAGTAGTTTTTATTTGAATTTAGTGTTGTCTTAGAATTGTTTTGGGTCATCTTGCCCCATAGCCAATAGACAGAATCTCCTTTACCTCTACCCCCGAAGGCCACCTTCAGATTAGCGTTGAGAAAAGTATCAGTGCTGGAAAAAAGGAGTTACAGGTAAGTAAGTTTTTCCTTCTCTAGCATTGGATCTTTCATAGATTCACATGCTGTTTAATAGAATAGAAAGCAGTATACACAAACAATGCAAAATGGGTGGAGGAAAAAGTCTCATCTTAAGGAAATGCTCATCTCAGGCAAACAGGTGATGAAGCTCCGTGGACTCCCTGTCGACACAGTAGAACCTTGTGAAGATGTGGACAGACCTCCAAGTGGCCACCCTACAGATATCCAACAGCAGCACACCAGAGAGGAAGACAGTGGTTGAAAAAACAGCCCTTGTGGAGTGTGCCCTAAGCCAACCAGAAAGTGTCCTGTTAGCGATGCAGGCCATTAGCCATTGAAATATCAGGTCTTAGTTCAGCCCTTTTCCCACAGCTCTGGGGCCAAAAGCCACAAACAATTTGCAGAACTGCTCGGTACGGAAAACATAATACTTTAAAGCCTGCATAACGTCTAAGTAACCAGATTTACCAGGTAGCTGTGGCTGAGCATTCAGACTTCTCTCAAGAAGAGTTAGGCAGTATGCAGAGTATTCACAATAGGTCAAAAGAACACAGTAGAACAAGCAAACACTGACCAGAGCTGGGTGTAAAAGAGATATAATTATTTATTTAAAAACACATCTAGTAAAGCACACTGGCACTAATATCAAGCAGTTCAAAAACACGGTCACTAAAAGATATACACTCCCTTCAACGATTAGTTAGACAAGTCTTAAGTAAAGCAACACTTATTTTTAGACAGCAGTGAGCGCTTAACGAAGACGGCACTCTAATTAATCGGTTTAAAAGGCAGAGAAAGGCAGAGCAAAGATAGAAACAGATCCCAACACTTTCGGAAGAACACAGTAGGAGAAGAAGGCAGGTTAAAACCGTAAAGTCAAAGTTAACAAGGCCCACTTTAAGAGGCTCCGGTCGAAATGTGTCCAAGGTCACACGGTTCAAAGTGCCCAAAAGTCTCGCAATAAGTTCAGAAAGAGTTGGACCAAAAAGAAAGGGACCAGTTAGATGGTCAAGGTGGCCAGCCCAGTCCAGAAGGTTAAGGGATTATTGTTACCTTGTAGCAATCTTTAGAAAGGGAGGCCTGGCGGACACGGTACCTTAAAATGATGAGAACGCTCCAGAGGGGGGAGTTGTTCCTGGTAGCGGTTGCAAGTCAACGCTTTGTCCGGAGGAAGAGAGGATCTCGTTGGGGAGGAAAGCAGGAGTTTGTTGCACTGCCAGGGAAGAAACCAGCCGCGGAGTTCTCAATTAAAAGGAGCTGTCCTTGTATTCGTGGTCCAGTGGTAAGTGGCTATCCGGTTGCCGGGGTGCTTGGCACGGGCAATTCGATCACAAGACGTCCTGGGATGCAAGAAAGGAAGGTAAACTGGTTGTGCTCACCAGTCAAGGGAAGAAGACTCTCCAGCCGGTAGATCTCCTCTGTCGTTGGGAAGTGGTGAGTCGGTTCAGCAGGGCTCCACCGGTGGTGTCGTCGTAGCAGGCTGGCTCAGCTTCTCCCTCTTCGGATTTTCAGGTCCTGTGTGTGGCGATTACTGAAGTTCCAGTCCAAAAAGCCCTGCTTTTATGCAGCACACCCCCATTCACTCAGCCTAGCTGTCAATCAAACATGCTAAGTGGTGAGCCGGCCGGCTCACCACTTGGGCCAATCACACCAGAGTGCGACTTGAGTTACCAAGGTAACTCAGTCCAGGGTGTCTAAACCCCCTCCCCTGCCCCCTGTGGTACCCAGACAGAGTACCACCACTTTTGGAGGCTTCTGTGGAGAATCCCACCAAAAAGTGGAACAAAGGGCTCGACCTTTGGAGTTACAGAGGCGAACACAAACGCCATTTTAAAACCGAGTTCTGGCAGAAAATACCAACCGGTGAATTAATATTAAATAAATAAACTGGCGGTATGTTAGAGGCTATGTTAAAAAAGTATTAGCCTTGAACAATGGGAAAATCCCATAGAGATATATTTGCGGTAGAATATATAAAGTAGTATCCACTGCCACCAACCAAAACTCGACGAGGGGGGACGGGACATTGCCCCCTCGAATAACAGACCCAGGGGCAATCGAATTGCCCCTACCAGTACGTCCACAATATGATGGTTTGTACTGGTTCTGTTAGTAATTTGGGACTAGTAAAGTCAATGGTGACTTTACATGCCCTGGGAGACAGTAGTCCGTCCCAGGGTATGGAGTCTATGGTGGGGGGTCACTATGACACCCCGATGTTACTGCACGGAGGGTGCTGTGTAACACACATACAAAAACATATGAGACCCTATGGAGTAAAATACCCCATAGCCCATTAAACACATTAACATTCAAAGGAATACCATAAATCATGTCCAAGAGTGGGAAAAAAAAGAGTCTCACTCTTGGCAGGAGAAAAAAACAAACTCCAGAAATCCAGCAAAGCTGCTGGGGGACTCACTAGGTTAGGAAATTCAGCCTAAACGGAGAATTCTCCCTAACATTCGCCCCCCCCCCCCAGACTAAGGGACAGGAGGATTTAATCCACTCCTGGATGAATCTCATACCTCTAGTCGATGACATACATCCTAGAGAGACCATCAGCATTTTGGTGGTGACACCCTGACCTGTGCTCAATGGTGAAATCAAACCCTTGCAGGCAGATTGACCATCTCAGTAGTTTTGGGTATTCCCCTTTCATTTGCATTAACCATCTCAAGGGTTGGTGGTCAGTCTGAATGACAAAAGTAGAACCATACAAGTATGGCCTAAACTTCTTCAGAGCCCACACAATAGCAAAACACTCTCGTTCAATGGTTGCCCACCTTGTTTCAGGATCCTTCAGTTTTCTACTGATGAAGCAAATGGGGTGCTCCCTACCTTTCCCATCCAGTTGACTGAGGACTGCACCTATTCCTACATTTGAAGCATCTGTCTGCGCAATGAAAGTTTGGTGGTACTCAGGAGCTCTGAGTACTGGGGCTTGGCAAAGAGCCTTTTTCAGGGTTTCAAAGGCCTGATTGCATTCCTCATTCCACCTAACCTTTTTAGGGAATTTAGGAGAGGAGATGACATTCAGTGGAGATGCTATGGACCCATAGTTCTCTATGAAATTCCTGTAGTACCCAGTGAGGCCTAAGAAGGCTCTCACCTGGGTCTGAGTAGTAGGTGTTGTCCAATTTTGCACAGCTTCAATCTTACTGGGCAAAGGCCTTATTTCTCCACCTCCTACCTCATGTCCAAGGAGGACCACTTTACTCTGTCCAATCTGGCATTTACTCGCCTTTATGGTCAGATTGGCCTTTCCAAGAGCCTGCAAAACATATCTCAAGTGGTCCACATGTTCTTCCCAGGAATTGCTGAACACTGCTATGTCATCCAAGTATGCCATGCAGAAGTCCTCCATCCCATTCAGAACCTAGTTTACTATCCTTTGAAATGTTACAGGTGCATTTTTCAATCCAAAAGGCATAACCTTAAACTGGTATAAGCCAACTGGGGTAGAAAATGCAGTTTTCTCCTTGGCATGGTCTGTCAGGGCTATTTGCCAATAGCCTGACGTCAAGTCAAATGTGCTGAGGAACTTGGCTGCACCAGGTCTATCCACCAACTCATCTGTCCTTGGCAAAGGGTGGGCATCAGTCTTAGTGACTGCATTAAGAGCTCTGTAATCCACACAGAATCTAAGTTCTTTAGATCCTGCCTTTAGTACTAACACAACTGGGTTAGACCATGAACTAGTAGAGGGCTCTATTACCCCGAGATCAAGCATCTTGTTGACCTCACCTTTGATGTGGGTTCTTACATTCTCTAACATTCGATATTCTCTGCTTTTGACTAGCAGACAGTCACCAGTGAGTATGTCATGCTGTCTCCAAGGGTTCAAGCCTGGTGAAAGTGAGAACAGAGAGGCAAACTGATTTAACATAGATTTGCACGCTTCCTGTTGCTCAGGTGTCAGATTTGAAGAGAGATTTACTCCTTCAATCTTTTTGTCTAAAGGTAAGCCTCGGAGGAGATCAGGAAGAGCTTCACTCTCTTCTTCTTCCTCTGATGACCTATCACATAGTCAGTTACTCTGACTGGCTTGGGGGAAGGAGCACTCTCCAACCCCTCCTTGATCAGGGCCAATGGACCTCTGATCGGATGACCATAAAGAAGTTCAAAGGGAGAATAACCTACTCCCTCCTGAGGGACTTCTCTATAAGCAAAGAGATGAAATGGCAGTAGAAGGTCCTACTTTCTTTTAAGGGGGTCCTCTAAAGCACCTATCATGCTCTTCATGGTTCTGTTGAACCTTTCAACCAACCCATTTGTCTGAGGGTGGTATGCTGTTGAGAACTTGTAAGTAACTCTGCAGATTTTCCACATGGCTTTCATGCAGTGTGACATAAAATTCGACCCCCTGTCAGAGATTACTTCCTTAGGAAACCCAACCCTGGTAAAAATACCAAGGAGGGCCTTAGCTACAGCCGTAGCTGTAACAGTCCTCATAGGAATTGCCTCAGGGTACCTAGTAGCATGGTCTACTACAACAAGTATAAACCTGTTGCCTGAGGAGGTTGGAGGATCAAGGGGACCAACAATGCCAATCCCTACTCTCTCAAATGGGACTCCCACTACAGGGAGAGGCACTAAAGGTGCCACATTCTTGGAGCCAACCTTACCAGAAGTCTGGCAGGTGTGGCAGCTCCTGCAGTACTTATCCACTTCAGCCCCCATCTTTGGTCAATAAAAGTAGAGTGAGAGCCTTTCCTTAGTCTTCTTGAAACTCAAGTGACCAGCCAAAGGAATCTCATGGGCTAACTGCAAGAACTGTGGTCTGTTCTCTTGGGGTACTACAAGTCGTTTGTTGTCCCCAGGTGCAGACTCCGTTGGTTCACTGTTGAAGAGGCCATCTTCCCAGTGTAACCTATATTTCCCAGGCTCCTGCCCTTAAGCCTGAGCATCTGCCTGGTGACGAAGACCTTCCAGAGTTGGACATTCTCTCTGTCCCTTACTGAAGTCTGCCCTGTTGGGTCCCCCTTCTGCCAGTAAAGACTGCAGCTCAGGATGGTCAACAGGATCCAGATCTCCAATGAGTTCCTAGCCTTCCACTAGCTCTTCCTCAGAGTCTAGTTCAACCACACAGGGTTGTACCTCCCTCTCAGCCTCAGCTGGAGGGGGAGTTACTGGTGTAACTTTGGACAACCTAAGGGAAGTCCTTGTTGGCTGCACTTGAGTGCTGGCTGTGGGGTTCTTCTTAGAAGTTTTAGGATTCCCTTTTTCTTCTAGTTTCTTAGATACAGCAGCTGACATCTCCAGTGGAGCAGGAGTGATCTCTTTCTTCATCATCTCCTTGGGAGCACCTCTCATGGTTCTCTCCCTTGCAGGTCTGGTGAGCTCCTGTAACCTTTTACTAGGAGGTCTGGGGGTATGTGACACTACTCCAAGAGTTTTCAAGTCATTACCCAACAGAACCCTTCCTGGCACCTCACTTTGTATGCTGACAGGTATTTTCACAGTCATGTCATTACACTGGATGAGAACTGGTAGTTGGGGAAGCATCTGCACAGGCCCTCCAGCTAACTTGGTGAGGCGTTTGGGTGCCTTAGCAACATCCTCAGCCTGAAAAAACGATTTGTCCACCACAGTTATGCTGGCCCCAGTGTCCCTAATGGCAGGAGTCTCCTGACCATTCACCTGGAGACTGTCCTTATAATACTCTTTAGTATTATCTGGGATAGAATTATAGACATCTACGTTCTGTTGTTCCACACAAACCCAGAGACACTAAAGAAACACTGGCTGAATCTCCAATGGGTTCATCAGCAAGTAGTAGAAAGTTTCCACTTGCCTTTTGTACTTCCTCCTCTGGAGCGAAGGCTAAGGAGACAAGCTGGACCCCTGAAGGTTTACCCTTACATCTGGGATCTCCTTTCACATCGTCAGTAGAGCCACACACAAAGCATTTACCAACTGCTTTCTGGAATGGTGGCTTGTTCTGACCACCTCCTGGTTTGGCACCAGAAGGTACACTAGCCTGATTTGGTTTCCCTTGTGGCTTACCCTTTTGGTTTTGTTTGGGGCCCTCTTTGGAATTGGAATTATTAGAATTCTCTTTGGAGTCCTTTTTTGGCTGTTTTCCCTCATCCTTTTTCTGAGTAGCCCCAGAATCCTTGTGAGTGGCCCTGTTGGCAACCCACAAGTCAGCAGCATTAGCTAACTTCCTGGAATCCAATTCCCTTGAATCAGCCAAGTGCTGTCTGAGCTCAGGAGAGCAGGCATCATAAATTGACTCCAACATTACAAGATTCTTCATTCCTTCATAAGTGTTAACCCTGTAACCCTTAATCCATCCCTCTAAGTTTTTCAAACTTTCACTCACCCAGGTAGCCCAAGGGGTACCATCATGCTTTTTGAGGGTCCTAAACCTCTTAAGGTACTGGGAAGGGGTCTTCCCAAATCTAGCTATTAAAGCTAGTTTCACACATTCATAATCCTTCTTATCCACCTCCACCAATTCCATTACCACATCAGTTGCAACAGGGGGAAGCCTAGAGAACAACCAGGGAAGTAACTCATTCCCTGTGATGTCCTGGAGCCCATGATTATACTCAAACATTTTTAACCAATCCAACACATCCAACTTAGGTTCATATATACCCACTAATTCCTTAGGCATCCGGGGTCTTTTGGGACTGGAACTCCTAGAGGAACCAGAGGAGAGAGAAGCATTTTCCACAGACAACTTTTTCATTTCTAGTTCATGATTAAGCTCTATTTCTCTGAGTCTCAACTCAGCTTGCTTCTGCTCAGCCTGGGCATTCATTCTTCTGAACTCTAGCTCTTGCTTTCGTTCTGATTGAGCAATAAACCGTTTGTATTCAAGCTTCATTTTTTCAAGTTCAAAATAAGAAGGGTTACATGTAGGACCTAGTATAGGCCCAGTAGGTACAGTAGGTAAGGCAGACAGAGGCTCAGAGTGGCTAACTTCATTAGGTTCACTTTCCTCTTCTGACTCATTATCAAGACTTTGATTCAGATCAATACCATCACTGTTTTCTACATTTGCTGGGGGGGGTAGATTCCTCTGTACCACCCAGACTTTGGTTTTCTAACAATCTTTCTACAAGTTCCATTTTCTTGCCCTTCTCAGAGAGATTCTTATGTCTACACAATACTTTTAAGCAATCAGCAGTTTTGGCAGACAATGATTCTAGGGTATAACTCTCCATAGCAGACATAGTTAGAAAATCAGCTTTTTAGTGCTAAGTTTTGTGGTTAGTTGTCCTAAAGTATTCAAAAAGGACACTAAAGTGTATACTCAATACAAATCCCACCGCTGTACACCAGTGTTAGGCAGAAACCTGTGCAGTTCCCTCTGGGACCACTGCAAAATATTTAAGACTACAGGTGGTTGGCAGTAAACCCAATTGGTAGCAGTCTGTACCACCCAGATTTACCTGGTAGCTGTGGCTGAGCAGTCAGACATCTCTCAAGAAGAGTTAGGCAGTGTACAGAGTATTCACAATAGGTCAAAAGAACACAGTAGAACAAGCAAACACTGACCAGAGCTTGGTGTAAAAGAGATATAATTATTTATTTAAAAACACATCTAGTAAAACACACTGGCACTAATATCAAGCAGTTCAAAAACACAGTCACTAAAAGATATACACTCCCTTCAACGATTAGTTAGGCAAATCTTAAGTAAAGCAACACTTATTTTTAGACAGCGGTGAGCGCTTAACGAAGATGGCACTCTAATCAATCGGTTTAAAAGGGAGAGAAAGGCAGAGCAAAGATAGAAACAGAGCCCAACATTTTCGGAAGAACACAGTAGGAGAAGAAGGCAGGTTAAAACCGTAAAGTCAAAGTTAACAAGGCCGAACCCACTTTAAGAGGCTCTGGTCGAAATGTGTCCAAGGTCACAAGGTTCAAAGTGCCCAAATGTCTCGCAATAAGTTCAGAAAGAGTTGGACCAAAAAGAAAGGGACCAGTTAGATGGTCAAGGCGGCCAGCCCAGTCCAGAACGTTAAGGGATTATTGTTACCTTGTAGCAATCTTTAGAAAGGGAGGCCTGGCGGACACGGTACCTTAAAATGGTGAGAACGCTCCAGAGGGGGCAGTTGTTCCTGGCAGCGGGTGCAAGTCGGTGCTTCGTCTGGAGGAAGAGAGGATCTCGTCGGGGAGGAAAGCAGGAGTTCGTTGCACTGCCAGGGAAGAAACCAGCCGCGGAGTTCTCAATTAAAAGGAGCAGTCCTTTTATTCGCGGTCCAGTGGTAAGGAACAAGTTACTTACCTGTAACTGTTGTTCTCCAGCATGGGTCTGGCATGGATTCACATGCTCATGAATATTCCCCGTCGTCAGGCTGGGAATCCTCGGTAAAGAAAAAACCAGTATCAGTTTCGTTTCTGATCTGTCTTTCGTAGTAATAACCAATCACTGGTCTCTGCGTCATACTGACCACAGCCAATGACTGCCCTCTACCTAAGCACCGCCTCTGGCAGCCATCTTCAGATTTGGAAGCACGTGAAGTGGCAGTATGACCAAGTGAAGAGCCGCAGAGGGGTAGGCGGGAGGGTTCGCATGTGAATCCATGCCAGACCCATGCTGGAGAACAACAGTTACAGGTAAGTAACTTGTTCCTTCTCCAGCATGGGGTCTGGCATGGATTCACATGCTCATGAATAAAGAATACATAGCAGTACACACATGCACAACCACGGGAGGTGGCAAAGGCTCAACATTAAGCATCATATCAACTCAACATTAAGCATCTTACCTCCTCACCAGGCTCACCTCAGGCGAACAGGTTGCGCAGCACTGCTTGGCCGACCCTGGACTCCTCCCTGGAATCCCGGTCGACGCAGTAGAATTTCGTGAAGGTGTGCGTCGACCTCCACGTAGCAGCCCTGCATATGTCCAGCAGGGGCACACCAGATAGGAACGCCGTGGTAGCTGCGATCGCTCTGGTGGAATGGGCTCTCGGACGGCCAGGCAGCGGTCGGTTTGCCAACCGGTGACAGTACATGATACAGCCGGAGAGCCATCTGGAGATGGAAACCTTCGAGAGAGCCTTCCCCTGATTGACAGGTCCAAAGTTCACAAAGAGTTGTGACGTCTTCCGAAAACCCTTCGTGCGGTCCACGTAGAACTTCAGCGCTCTAGCTACATCCAGCGAGTGCAAAGTCCTCTCAGCCGGCGACGAAGGCGACGGGAAGAACACAGGTAACACCAAGGGTTCGTTGAGATGGAAGTCCGACGGTACCTTGGGCATGAAGGAGGGGTGCGTCCTGAGCACTACCCTCGTGTCGTGGAAAGTCAAGTACGGGGCCTTGCAGGAAAGGGCTGGATCTCTCCCACTCGTCGTGCGGAGGTGATGGCCACAAGAAAAGCTGTTTTCCACGATAGAAACTTCAACGGGGCCGAGTGCAGAGGCTCGAACGGAGGTCCCATGAGCTTGGTCAGCACCACGTTGAGCTCCCACGCCGGGGCTGGAGCCTTCACCGGCGGGAACGATCTGAACAGTCCCTTCATGAACTCTTTCACCAGACGATGAGACCACAAGGACGTCCGCCCCGTGGTTCTGGTGTATCGGGAGATCGCAGCAAGATGAATCTTGATGGACGCGTGTGCCAGACCAGCCTTGGCCAGCGTCAGCAGGTACGGCAGTACTTGGGGAGCCGTAATCCGTAGAGGGTTAATCTTCTGTGCGTGGCACCAGACAGAGAACCTCTTCCATTTGTGTCCGTAGCATTTAAGAGTCGAGGACGCCCTGGCCTTTGCAAGAACCTCTCTGCAATCGGCCGGTATGTCGTATCCTCCAAACTCTAGCGCTGCAGGAGCCAGGCCTGCAAGTTCAGCGACTTCGGGTCGTGGTGGAGGATGGCGCCTCCTACCCTGGAGAGTAGATCCGCGTCCGCCGGCAGCTTGATCGGCGGGGACGCTGACAAGTTCAGCAGGTCCGGGAACCATATCTGCCTCGGCCACGCAGGTGCGACGAGGATCATCCTGCACCGTGACCTCTTGAGCTGGTTGACGAGCCGGATTAGCAGAGGCAATGGAGGGAACGCGTAGAGGAACAGGCCCTCCCAGGGGAACGAGAAAGCATCGCCCATGCTCCTCGTCTGGGGAAACCTGCTGGCGAACCTCCGGCACTTGGTGTTCGTCGCCGTCGCGAACAGGTCGATCTGGGGTGTGCCCCACCGTCGGAAGAGGCGATCCACCAGATCCTGCCGTAGTTCCCACTCGTGGCACGAGCGTAGCTCCCTGCTGAGTGAGTCGGCGATGGTGTTTTTTATCCCTGCCAGATGAAATGGCACCAGAAAAATCCCTTGGGCGACGGCCCAATGCCACAGGTCCTGAGCCTCCTTGGACAGCGCTGGGGACCTGGTTCCGCCCTGTTTCCTGATGTAAAACATGGTGGTGGTGTTGTCGGTGAAGATCCTCACCACCTTGCCCTTGAGGGACGGAAGGAAGGACCTGAGGGCCCAAAACACTGCACGGAGCTCCAGGACGTTGATATGCAGGGACTTCTCCGTCGGGAGCCATAGTCCCCTTGCGTGCAGATTTTCGGTGTGCGCTCCCCACCCTTCCAGGGAGGCATCCGTGGTCACAGTCTCCTGGTGGGCCGGGGTCTGGAAGTCCATGCCCGCCGTCAGATGCGCGCGGGTGCCCCACCACCGTATCGCTCGTCGGAAACTCTCGTCGAGCTTGATCCTTTCCTCGAAGCTGCCCGTCGTCTGGATCCAGCGCGCATCCAGGAATTCTTGCAACGGGCGCATCCGGAGCCTGCACATGGGAATGAGGTAGATGCAGGAAGACATCATCCCGAGGAGGGACTTGATGGACCTCACTTTGGCCGCGTCGGCCACCAACATCCGTTGCACCTTGCCCAAGATGGTCCTGGTCCTCTCCTCCGACGGGGAGGCCAGAAGAGACACTGTGTCGAGCCTCGCTCCCAGAAACAGTGCGACTTGCGCGGGCACCAGGTGGGATTTGGCGTAGTTCACGGAGAATCCCAGGTCCGTGAGGAGTTGGACGGTCCTTGCCGTGTGGACCACGGCGAGCTCCCTCGTCTTGGCGCGGATGAGCCAGTCGTCCAGGTAGGGGTAGACGTGAATCCCCTCGCGGCGCAGCTGCGCCGCCACCGGTGCGAGGCACTTGGTGAATACCCTGGGTGCCGACCGTAGTCCGAAGGGAAGGGCTTTGAACTGGTAATGACGCCCTTGGACCACGAATCTGAGGAATTTTCGGTGCCCCTTTAGGATGGGAATGTGGAAGTAGGCATCCTCCAAATCCAACGACGATAGGAAGTCTCCTTCCTCCAGCTGACCCAGGACGTGCTGGAGGGTGACCATCCGGAACTTCTGCGCCTTGATGAACTTGTTCAGACGTCGCAGGTCTAGAATGGGGCGCCATCCTCCCGTCTTCTTCTTCACGAGGAAGTATCTCGAGTAGACTCCGGAGCCCCGAAGCCTCTTTGGGACGAGTTCGATGGCGCCCTTTCTGAGCATCGCCTTTACCTCCAGGAGAAGTTGAGGGACGTGAAGTTCTTTCCTGGCCACGGGGGGGACGCGCGGGCACCTTCTTTGAAACTCGAGCGCGTGGCCCCGGGCCAGGGCGTCCAGCACCCAACGGTCGGTGGAGATGGACTCCCACACGCTGACGAAGCCCGCCAGCCGGCCTCCCACCGGGGTGCTTCGGTGGGGGCCCGACCCCACGGCCGGTTCAATCCTGCTTGGACGAGGCCTTGCCGCCTTGACCTCCTTGGCGACGACGGCGGGGTCCGCCAGACTTGCCTCGTCCTCTGTAGGCCTCTTGCGACGACGAGCGGGCCGCTTGACGGTAGGAAGCGAAACCGCCGCCGGAACCTTTGGAGGCGCCCTTGCCTCCGCCGCTCCGAAAGGGCGTCCGTCGTTGCTGCAGGACTCCAAGGGCCCGGGCCGTCTCAGTATCCGCCTTGATGGCCTGAAGGGAATCGTCCACTGTCTTGCCAAACAGGTTGTTCCCGTCGAAGGGCATGTCCAGGACTCTGGTCTGGACGTCCTGCCGGAAGTCCGTAGCTTTGAGCCATCCACGACGTCGAAGGCAAACGCCGTTGCCCAGCTGGCGGAACCCAGTGTCGGCGATGTCCGTCGCCACGGTGATGGCGTGGTCCGAGGCCACCTCACCTTCCTGCAGGATCTCCAGGGCCTCCGCCCTCTTGTCGTCCGGCAGAAAATCCAGCAGGGGAGCTATCTTGTACCAGAGCTCCCTGTCGTAGCGGGCCACGATAGCCAAGGCGTTGGCCGCTTTAATCGTCGTCGCTGCCGACGAGATGACTCTACGCCCCATAGCATCCAATTTCTTTCCCTCGCCGTCCGGCGGGGAAGTCGATGTGGAGGCCGCACCCCCCCCCACTTTCTTCCTGGCTGCCGCGGAGACGACGGAATCCGGGGTAGGCTGCGCCCGGAGGCATAGGGGGGCCGTGTCAGGGACCCGGTACTTCTTCTCGTACCGGTCTCTTCTAGCTGGCGTCGTGGAAGGGTTCTTGAGGAGGGAAAGGCCCTCATCCCAAATGTCGTCCAACAGAGGCACTGCGAGGACCGTCTTCCTCTTGGCCTCGCGCCGCTGATAAAGGAAGCCTTCCTTTTTCTTCTCCTCAGGGCAGAGTTGGAAAAACTCGGAAGCCCTAGAGATCATGGAGTGGAAAGATCCGATCTCGTCGGGCGGAGAAGCCCTGGTGGGAGGCGACGACGGAATATCCTCGTCGTATGCCTCGTCGTCCGTACCCGTCGCTGCCGTGTCAGTCCCCGTATCATCCCCTCGGGTGGACGGGGAGGAGGGCTGGACGGGGCGCGACGGTAGAAAAGGAGGTGGTGGATGGATGGATCCTTCTTTTCTTGGTAGGGGGAACACCAGAAGGTCCCGGTTCTGGATCCCCCGACGGGAGAGGTTCCTCCGTCGGTAACGGTAGCCTCGTCCTTATATCGGAGCATAAGGACTGTATGGCCAACAAAATGGCCGCCGAGTTGTCTTGCGGCGCTGGCAGAGGGGAATCCGACGGGCGAGCAGGGGCCCCGTCGGTATCCTCGAGGATGTCGTCGTCGTCACCTGCGTCGGGGTCCATTCCGACGGGCTGGCCTTGTTCCACGCCTAGGCCGTGGCTTAAGACCTCGATCAGCTCCTTTTCTGAGGTTGAGGCCGAATCTACGACGACTCCCTGCCCCCCCTTCTTCTTCCCCACGGAGGGTTTCACGGGGGTCCTATCGATGGGCACAAAAGAAGACTCCCTCCGAGGAGGCAGGGAGATTCTGGGCCCTGAGGACGCCACCACTGGTGCAGCCTCCACAGGCTGAGCCAGGGCCGCCGCGACCGTTTCGATAGAGGGCTTGGTCGGATGGATCAAGGCCTTCACCACCTTAGGTGCGCTCACCGCCTTATCCTTGAGGGAGGGGGCACTGCCACGCTCCTCCTCTGCCTTAGAGCTCGACCGGGGCCTCTCCAGGAGCTTCGCCGGGTGCTCGGCCTTCCTCTTACCCGACCCAGAGCGTTGGCTCGTGGTTGATGGTGCCGGGGAGGGTGCGCCCTGCCTGGCGCCCGTAGAGCCCGACCGTTCGGCGCTCCCGGTGCCAGCGGACTCGCGGTGCTTGGCCTTATGTTGGGCCCCCGTCGCCGGGGCGCCCTCAAAGGTCTTAGAAGACCGCTCGGATTTCTTCTTCTTCTCGCCAGACGGGCTCTTACCCTCCAGCCAGTTGGCGAGACGTTGATGACGGTCCTTCATGGTCCGTTCCGACATGTTGCCGCAAAACGCACAGTCCTTCTCCACGTGCGTTTTGTCCTCATGAAGGCAGTAAAGGCAGAAAGAGTGTTCGTCCTCCTTAAAGACGTTCTGCAGCTGGCATCCAGGGCAGACCCTGAACAGCTTTCCGGGCGTCGAGCTTCCCTTCTCCTGGGCCATCTCCGAGACCGGGCCTGAGAAGCTTCTGGAGTCCTCCGAAGCGTAGCTCGACGAAATCTTCACCCTTGAGGGGCACAGACGAATCCGACACGGGTCCCCGTTGATCGGATGTAGGATCGGTGGAGCTTGAGGCTCTTTTGACCGAAAGAATCCTAGTTTTTGTGAAAAAGCGCGAAAAAATAGCACTAACGCTCGAGAGCAATAGCACGAGGATCCCAACACATGAACGTGCGGTAAAAATCTGAAGATGGCTGCCAGAGGCGGTGCTTAGGTAGAGGGCAGTCATTGGCTGTGGTCAGTATGACACAGAGACCAGTGATTGGTTATTACTGCGAAAGACAGATCAGAAACGAAACTGATACTGGTTTTTTCTTTACCGAGGATTCCCAGCCTGACGACGGGGAATATTCATGAGCATGTGAATCCATGCTAGACCCCATGCTGGAGAAGTGGCTATCCGGTTGCCGGAGTGTTTGGCACGGGCAATTCGACCACAAGACGTCCTGGGATGCGAGAAAGGAAGGTAAACTGGTTGTGCCCACCAGTCAGGGGAAGAAGACTCTCCAGCCGGGAGATCTCCTCTGTCGTTGGGAAGTGGGGAGTCGGTTCAGCAGGGCTCCACCTGTGGTGTCGTCGTAGCAGGCCGGCTCAGCTTCTCCCTCGTCGGATTTTCAGGTCCTGTGGCGACTTCTGAAGTTCCAGTCCAAAAAGCCCTGCTTTTATGCAGCACACCCCCATTCACTCAGCCCAGCTGTCAATCAAACATGCTAAGTGGTTAGCCGGCCTTGGGCCAATCACACCAGAGTGCGACTTGAGTTACCAAGGTAACTCAGTCCAGGGTGCCTAAACCCCCTCCCCCACCCCCTGTGGTACCCAGACAGAGTGGCACCATATTTGGAGGCTTCTGTGGAGAAGCCCGCCAAAAAGTGGAACAAGGGGCTCGACCTTTGGTTTGGAGTTACAGAGGCGAACACAAACGCCATTTTAAAACCGAGTTCTGGCAGAAAATACCAACCGGTGAATTAATATTAAATAAATAAAGAGGCGGTATGTTAGAGGCTATGTTAAAAAGTATTAGCCTCGAACAATGGGAAAATCCCATAGAGATATATTCGCGGTTGAATATAAAAAGTAGTATCCACTGCCACCAGCCAAAACTCGACGAGGGGGGACGGGACAGTGGCCCCTCGAATAACAGACCCAGGGGCAATCGAATTGCCCCTACCAGTACGTCCACAATATGATGGTTTGTACTGGTTCTGTTAGTAATTTGGGACTAGCAAAGCCAATGGTGACTTTACATGCCCTGGGAGACAGTAGTCCATCCCAGGGTATGGAGTCTATGGTGGGGGGTCACTATGACACCCCGGTGTTACTGCACGGAGGGTGCTGTGTAACACACATACAAAAACATACGAGACCCTATGGAGTAAAAGACCCCATAGCCCATGAAACACATTAACATTCAAAGGAACACCATAAATCATTTCCAAGAGTGGGGAAAAAAAAGAGTCTCACTCTTGGCAGGAGAAAAAAACAAACTCCAGAAATCCAGCAAAGCTGCTGGGGGACTCACTAGGTTAGGAAATTCAGTCTAAACAGAGAATTCTCCCTAACATCCAGTGACATTGAGAACGCGCACGTGCAGGGGAGAGGGAAGGGGGAAAGTGCAGGGGGAAGGGGGAAACGTGGAAAGTGCTGAACATAGGAATGAAAAACAACAACAAAGGGGTAGTGCAGCCAGCAAGTGGCAAGTACTAGGTTTAAGGCACAGACAGGGGGTGTCTGATAAGTGCAGGGAAAGGCGGAACTGTAGGGTTACAGATACAGACCCAAGTGCAAGGCTTGCCAGGAGGCAGTGTGGGTGCGTGGCAGGGTGGGCAAGTACCTGGGCCTGAAATTAGTCAATGAGACCATAACGAGGGCACGGCAAAAGTGAAAATAAACCTGGAATTCGCAGTCAGATGGACCCCAATTGAAGAATGTACAAGACCACCATGGGTCAATGACAGAAGGTATGGTAGAATGTCTTGAGGCAGAAAATGCAAAGGATAAATATTACGGGAAAAGGCAAGCAGTTAGACATGTCCAGCAACTCCAGATACCACGTCCTCTGGGCTGGGCCCAGTCCGGGGCAATCACGATTAATGTGGCTCCGAACAAACGCAATCTCCTTAGAACCAGCTGAATGACAGGGATCACCAGGGAGTGTTAGGAAAGATTTCTTTATTGTGCACCTTTCCCTCCATTTATGGACCACCAAACCTTTTGCTTTGGTTTGGCTATCCTAACCTGACTTTTTCCAGTGGAGCCCACCCTTCAGCTGAACTCCTCTGGGCTTTTGCTAATTTGTTATGGGGAAACTGACACGTCCTTCAGACTGTCAGTCCTGGGAAACTATGTTTCCCTTAGACTTTGACTATGTTGCCATTTCTTGGTAACTTTTTAACAGTGCACAATGAACCTTCTTGTACCATGCGCTGGGGTCCCTTTTTGATTTATGGCCCTAGACACCCTCGAAGGATTTTTTTGGTGAGTGTACAAGTGTGCCTGGGACGAGCTGGTGGCAGCAGTTACTTTTAAAAATGTTTTACTTCTTTTTATTGAGTTGAATCACCGCGTTTACCGCGTTTGGCTCAAGACTGTGGTCAGGTCTGAAAATGGCTGAGCCACAAAGTCTTTTTTTCTGACCCATTGACATTGTGTCCCTTGCGTTCACCCAGGTCGAGTAACCCGGGTTTTCCTTATTTGGGCATGCAGCCTCCCGCAAAAAACGATCTCTTTCGCTGGCTTCTGCCTGTCACGTATGTGTGCGCAGGAAGAGGGCTGGAACTGTCTAGTGCCAATCCACACTACTAGTGCCAGGATGTCTGGAGTGCTTGAATGACAGACCACTGTGGGTCGTGATTGGTCCACGTCTGGGATACCTGCAAGATAGTAGATGTTCTATTGAAAGTCCTCGATTATGGGCTGAAACAAACTTGGATAAGAGAAGGGGCTGTGTAGCCATTCCAGGTCGATCACCTGTGTTCTCACTGAACTATAGAAGGAGCCAACTCTCATACATGAAGAAAAAAACTTGTAATACCGCGGGAGATGCTTTGAAAGGTTTTGGCACCCTTTGCCCTCTGCTGTCCCGTCGGACCGCTGCTTTCTTCCTCAATCAAGGCGGCATGCCACATCGCTTCACCCCTTTAGAGTAGTGGGAACAACTTCTCTTGGGCCCCCCCGCTTACCCACCAAACTAGCCCCTTCGGAAGTGTTCCTGGGCCATCCAGTGAACTGTCCAGATCTACCTCAGGGTATCCCAGACCTCCGCCACCCTCTCGAATGCAGACCCGAGACTTGGGACATTGCTTGCTTGTGGTCCTGTACATTCTCCTGCCAAATTGAACAGGCCTAGCTCTTCTGGGTTCCGAATTAGGAGTGTGTGTAATGTGGCCCGCTTCCCAGATTCCCGCGTCACTACCGGGTGGTGACGGTCGCTATGTTCCCCTGCTGTTCTGCTCTCCTGTGCTCTGAAGCCAGCTGCACTGGAATTTTGTTCATACCTCCTTTGGAAGCTGAGAAAAGGCAACTGTCCCGTCACAGACAATCGTTTTACACTGCAGCAGCTGAGAGCTGGAGTGCCGCAAAACTGCAGGACTCGAACCTACTAGCGACCTCAACTAAACTGGCGAAGTTTGGTCCGGACTGTGTCCAGAGTCAGTGAGTACTTGCATAACTTACCGGTGGCCCTCTGGCACAGCCGATCGTTTTCACGTATGAGTATTCCTTAAAGGTATGGAAACTTGGCTGGGTTAGCCTGCGCTCCCTAGCTATTCTCACCAGTTGAATATTGCTTTACCGCCAGGGGCCGGGCCTACTCGAATAGTGGGAACTCAAGCCCTTCCTGACTTGCTAAAGCCCTGCATAGAAGACCCGTTCTTTTGTTCATCTGCGCAATCGGGCATTTTTACACACAACTGTACTGTTGAGCACATGGCTCCCCTCTTCTAAGGGTTGGACATGAAAGTTAGGGAACAGATTCTGAATAATAACCTATTGTCATTGTGTACTAAACCTCACCCCTTTCTTCATAGGCTGTGGTTGTATTTTGTAACTGAATTGCACTAGGAAATGGAATCTATATTTACTGCATAGATTAACGATTTGTGTGATCATTATTTTACTCACTGGTAAAGTTACTTGTGTCTATTTGGTCCAGCCGACAATAAATGTATAGATATGTTTCATATACACTTGTCTAAGAATAATTTGTGGTTCGTTGCTGTGTGTGCTGATTCTGGGCGTGCGATCACTCTCACCCCTCCTGAGACTTAGTCTTGACCGCCTGCCAAGCTACCTAGATTGGGCCGGCTTGTCCAGAAGGTTCCCCTGTTTCACTAAACTGAGGGTGGCCTCCTAAACTTCTGCCCACCAGGTCAGAGTACAAATCCATCTTAATAGGAACGCATAAAGGAGGTGTAATGTCCACAGTCAGTGTGTCCACCAGAGCACCCGATGAGGAAATTCTCTGGAGCAGAACAACTCACACTTCCTGTTCACACTGGAAGCAGCAAAGAGATCCACCCAAAAGATTTGCTCCAGAACTTCCTGGTAGAGCTCCCATTCATGGGAGGCCAAAGTCTGTCTGCTCAAGGCATCCACTGTCATTCTCTTTTCAGGCCAGATGGGCAGCGGTCAGATAGACAGTCGTTTCCAGAGCCCAGAACCACATTCGCATTGCTTTTCTGCACAGAAGCAAGGACCCCCACACCACCGCGCCTCTTGAGGAAGAGCATGACTAATGTGTTGTCCGTCAGGATAAACACAGTCTTGCATTTCACAGAGGAGAGGAAAGCGACCAGGGCCAGCCAGCCTGATCGCCCTCAGCTCCAGCAAGAGTATGTATTCCCGGGACTCTGTGGGAGATCACACTCTGCAACAGAGAAATTACTGAAGCAATCTCATCCGCTGCCTCACCTGTGGTACCACTAGGATGCAGAAAGCCATGAGGCCTACAAGGCGCTGAAAGGCTGAGGCCGGGACTTGTTCCTGGGCTTAGAGGACATTAACCATACGAAAGATGTTTGCCACTCGGTCCTCGGGCAGGAAAGTCCTGTGCAGACGAGTGTCCAAAGCTGCTCCGATAAATTGTAGAGACTGGGACGGCAAAACCTCAGACTTTTTGAAGGTCATCGTAAAGCACAAGCTGTGCAATAGAGTGCATGTGCCGGTAGATGTTCGGACAGAAGATCTGGGGAGAGAGCTCGGACAAGTCAGTCATCCGGGTGGGAAAATACATGAATGCCTTCCCTCCTGGGTTAAGCTGCCACCACGGCTACCAGCTAGGTAAAAACACTCGTAGCCCAAGAAAGGCCAAACGGCAGGACTCTGAACTGGTAGTGATGTAGGCCCCCATGATCCTCCAGTACTTTCTGTGTTTCCGATTAATCGACATGTGGAAGTAGGCATCCTAAAAGTCCAGTGATACCAACCAGTCCTGTAAGATCTGGGCTAGTGTAACTATCTTGAATTTGTCCTTTGCACAGGAACAAATTCAATAGCCTCAGATCCATTATGGGACGTAAGCCTCCATTTTTCTTCGGCACCAGAAAGAAGGTGGAGAGCCAACCCATGCCTTGTTCCGATCGCAGTACAAGTTCTATCGCGCTCTTTGATTGAAGCTGACAGACCTCCTCCAAGAGGATGGGATATGGAGGCAAGGTGCTGGAGTAAGGCCCATTGTCCAGAGGACACTGCATGAAAAGGAAATAGTAGCCCTGTTAGACGACCTGTAAGGCCCAAGCATCGGATGTGGTCTTGATCCATTTGTTGCTGAACAGGGAAAGCCGTCACCTCCCCCTCACAGGGGAACAGTGGAAGAGAACCTCAAAGAGGTTTGGCCCCTGGAGGTGCTGAGGGACAGTGGCTGCCGCCACTCCTCCTATGGGGGCACCTCTACCTCTGCCCCTCAGCAAACGCCTATCCTGCAAGCTTCCAGGGCAGCCTGGTCTCAACTCTACAGGGCAAAGGACACTGAGGGACAAAAGCTCTGTCCTCTTCCCGAAGACAAAGAGAGCTGCTGCACGGCTAGGCCCAACGTATTTGCGGTAGCCTTTAATGCCTGGAATTTCACCACAAACAGATTTTGGCCATCAAAGGGCATATACAGAAGCTTAGCCTGGACATCATGAGCGAAGCTGGATGTTCTCATCCAATTGTCAGCTGTATCCAGTCCCGATCACAGAATCTAGCAGGAAGCTTCCCTTCCGCCTGTCACCGTAAGAGGAAGCCGTCCCTCATCTCCCCCCTCAGGGATATATGCTCAGCCGCATTCGCCACTGCAGACCATGGGCCGAAAGCGAATTTCACCAAGGTGCAAGTGTTAGCGCAAAGGCGAAGCTGCCCGATGCAAACACTTTCTCCACCGAGCGTCCAGTCTCTTCCATTCCCTGTCAGGTGGAAGAAGGGGAATGTGGAAGACTTTGCATTGGCAGGCGCGGCCTGTACCACCAAACTCTCCGGGGAGGCATGAGTGGACAGAAAAAACAGATCAGAGGTAGCAGAGCAATGATTCCTGGCCTGCTCCCAGTCAACTGATGATGCAAAGCGGGCTTATCCCAGACCTCCAGTACGGCGGCTTCTACTGCCACATTGAAATGTAGCGTTTCCTTCCTGGGATGCTCTTCCGGTACATCTGTTCATTTGAACTGAATTTTCGGCATAGATGGGATTGTGTCCCCAGGGTATTGGCCACCTTTGCCATCAGGGTAGAAGACTATCCAGCTCAGGAGAGGTGCCTAGGCTACTGGCCTCTTGGATGACCGAGGCCAGCCCTTGGAAGTCCTCACCCTATTCATAAATTTCTCTGTAGACCCAAACCCAAAGGGTACCTGGTTCCCCTCCTCGTCGTAGATGTCACACATCTTGATCTTGAAAATGAAGGGTTTGAAGGGAAGAGGAGCATTTTCCTGAGGTTCTTCTGTGCAAGGACAAAGTCGGGGCCGGCACTGAGATCTTGACGTCCGAATGTGGATTCGAGCAGAGGGTAGCTCTTCCCTCTTCTTGGTCAAGCCACATCCCGTAGGCGTGTGGAAGTGATCCACAGCAGGTACACCCTGGCAGTCACAGAAGACACAGAGGGCCCCATTACCACCATCGCTGGCACCGAAGGCACCGAGGAGGAAGCTGTCAGCACCTTGGCAAAGATGTCAAGCATCTTTTTGTGAAATTGTTCCCATTCCTTCAGGGTGGAGGATTGGATAGGAAAAGGTACCTTATACGGCTCCTGAGAACTTCTGGATCAGTGGACCTTGTTTTTAGAGGAGGAGGCAGAATGCTGGTGTGAGGATCCACTCGGAGAGTCGGATCTCTTGCAGTGCTGCTTCTTCTTTTCCTTTTGCAAAGGGGACCACTCGTCGGAACGGCACTCCGTGTGCCCTCGAACAAGACCATGCAACATCACCCACTGTCTTGTGGACGAATGAAAAAAGTTTTACCACCCGTTCTCACAGGGCATTCGGATGCATGGATTGACATGAACCACAATGCTGTGCGCCTTGCCCAAGCAGTATAAACAAATCTGGTAAAAAGGAAATGATATCATGGGGCACAGTGCCTCTATACGGGCCTCGATATCATGACGGTGCGGGGTGCATATATGCGTTGGATGGAGCTGTGCTGTGCCCCCTGGTGGCAGAAATGTTTTTTAAAGAACAGCTGAGCTGTGAATAGGATATCATAGATGATAAATCCGTGGGAGGAAGGAATACATTAGAATACCTATTGCCATTTAAAACAACTTTTATAAAAATTCCATTACATTATTTTACAAACCATCCATTAAAACGAAGAACAAAAACTTTTTTTACACAAACTTTATTCAGAGTAATGCCATAAACGTTACAGTTAATAAATTAGCAAACATCTAAAAATACAAAGATCACCATATCAACCACTTATAAGGTAATAAAGGATAAAAGTCAATAAAAAAATAACTTTCGTTTCCATCTTGTATTCAATATACATGGATGTAAAGATTTCATGGGAACCCTCTAGCTTCTCTACTTTCCGCCTTTGCCTGTCCACCTAGTCATTACTAGAGCTACAACTAACAGGTTAAAATGACCACATAGCATTCTCAACCCTTCATAATAGATACCCCCAATTCATGAAATGGCTAGGCATTTAGTATGCTGTTTCTTCTGTACAATGGTTGCCCCACACATTGGCCCTCATTACGATTCTGGCGTTAAACCATGGCGCTATTAGGACCATGGTTGGTGCCGGTATCATACGTCACAGTACTTTGCCATAAGTAACTTGGGGACGTTACCTCCTTGTACTGAATGAAAAAGAGAGATTGCAATACAATCCTGGCAGGAGAGTGTACCGACTGTTAGGAAAGATTTTACTGCACCTTTCCTTCCATCTTTATGGAACCCCCAAACTTTTTGCTTTTAATTTTGAATCTGACCTGTACTTTTTGCAGTACAGTGAAACCTTAAGCTTCTCTGCAGTGGCGTTTACTCATATGTCATGGGGAAACTGACATGTCCTTCAGGCTGTCAGTACTGGGAAACATTGTTTCCCTTAGTCGTGTTACTACTACTAGTTACTTTTGTATCACTTGTGGTAACTTTTTATCATTCTACAATGCACTTTACACTGCAGTACAATGGGGTACATTTTTGTTTTGCCCTAGACTAACACTCTGAGGATTTTTGGTTACATAAGGTGTGCTAAAAGGATAAGCTGGTGGCAGCAGTGACTTTTTCCCCACTTTTGGGAAATTTTTGTTTTAGCCTTAGTACGTTTACCGCATTAGACTACTAACTGTGGCTACTGGTCAAACATGGCCGTGCCACGAGATTTTTCACTTGTCCTTTTGGCATCTTGTTCTTTAGCCTTCATCCTGGCCTGAGAGGCCATGAAAATCCTTATAAGGACTTCCAATGCCTGGGAAATAAGAAGCTTTTGGCAGGCTACTTGGAGGGCTGTATGTGTTTGCTGGCCGGATGTGGGCTGGGACTGTCTGGTCCCAATCCACAAACTGGTTTCAGTGTGTCTGAGTGGTATGCATGAATGTTCCCGCCAGTGGTCCCGATTCGAACACTGCTGGGGTGTGTGTGTGTGTTTGGGCTAGTCCTGCAATTGGCTAGTGGGAGTTTCAGCTCTAACCTGGCATTTAGAATAAGAAGAGGACCCCTTCACCAATTCTTGAGAGATCTGGAGAAACCTGAAGGAGCCAAGTATCCTGTCCAGCTGTGAGACCTGCGAAGAAACCTGAGACCTGACTGAAGGAAGCCTGGCAACCAACTTCTGCTGCTGTCCTGGCGGATCCCTGTCTTGCTTGCGATCTTTAGCAGACCAGCGATGGAGCTGCAACCCTTGGAGTGGAGGGACAATCCATTCCTGACATCTGCTCGGGCCCCTGCCAAAGGAAGCCTTCAGATTTGCCCGGGAACCGTCCTGTGGCTGACCAGCTTCGATTTTGGGCTACCGTGCTACCGGAGTCACTGTTCCGGGTTTTGGCCTGAGACCTGGGGGATCCTCAGCTGGTCATACGGGGCTAACCTCTGCAAAATGTTGGCATCCTAGCTTCGAGGGGACCCGAGATGAGAGGGAAAGTCTGACCACGGCTACTAAGTCCCTTTGTGTCACTGTTCTGCGGTGACCACTGTCCCAAATTGCTTACCTGACCGAGTCCAGTCCTGAGAGGGGTCCTGCATCGAGTTTTGCTGCATTCATTAATCGAGAGTCCTTGCAACAGTGAAAGACACCAACAAGAGATCAGCTCGGACCTGCAACCCCTGGGAATTGAGGACTGTGACTTTCAGCGGGAAAAGCAACATCAGACCCTCTTCCTTTGTCCTGCCAAATCTGGGGAAGAATTGGAGTATGGGGGGTAAGTTACAGAGCTTCCCATTATAAGTTAATGGGCTTATAACAAACATCAATTCTTACATTATTGGTTTTGAAATTGCTTGCTTGCACAAGACATCTGAGTGTTTGAGCTACTTTTGGGCATTAGTCTAACTCGAACCCTAACCCTAAGAACCCTTCACTGGACCACAGAAACCCTACCGGCAGTTTTTCCTGCTTCAGAACGTTTTTAAATGTGTTTATTTATAGGACACCACACAGGTGATCACATGAATTGACAATTAAATGCAACACTAAGCCTCGGCATGAGAGGGGGCGTGGCTTGGACGGCCATGTAATAGGACTGCTTCGGAGGGGCTCCCTTGATCCGTAGATGATCCTGTGGGGGAGCGCGGGTGCAGATCCCTGTCAGCGCTGGGATTCAACACGCTTGACTGTGAATGTGGCGAGCGCACTCGCTGAACATTTGGGGCACGTGTGAGGCGAGAAAACAAAGTTATATCCACTGGAAGTTTGCGAGCCCCTACGTGGAAAACTAAACCAAAATGGCGGCGCCGAGAACAAAGGACTGACTTGGATGCATTGGGATGCTGCGACGACGATGCTACGTGAGCCCCGCGGGACCCAGTTATGAAAAACAGCGGGGACTAGTGCGCTGAGGAGCGGACAGAGGAGGCAGGCTGCCCGAGCCGCGCGTCGGTCTTGCTGACAAAAGGAAACTGACGACACACGTACCCGGCGCTCGCACATGCAGGGCGGGTAACTGACTAAGACCCGCCGTGCACAAGCGAGCAGCTGGTGGACGCTGGGCCGGCGCTGGAGTGCGATCGAACGCTGGAGGACTTCAAGCGAGACACACTGTAGCAGCGTGGCCAGGGAGTGCACGGATGGGCGTTGCGCCCGAGTCACACTAGCAATAATGTTACACCGGGAGAGAAGTATGCGTAATGGACACGTTCGCAACTGAGCCTACGGCGAGCCATCCTGTGTAAGCTGATCAGCATGATGGCGCTATAAAATACACAGACGCCACATGGACAGGCCGAGGAAGGAGGCAGCGTTTGTGGGGGCGACTGTGCTGGCTGACGCAGACCCTGGACCCTGAGTGCATGGACAGTAGCTTTTGGAGGTATGATTGTGAGACAGACGCGAACGGCACTGAATCTAAGGAAAGATATGAGTTAAAGGCTCCCATTTGAGTGAGGCACGTAGTTCGTGTGACATCCACACAGTTAAACCAGGCGCCGGAGCAGGAGCGCACATTTAAAGCACAGTCACGAAAGCCCATTCCATGCAAACGGGACTACAGTGTACAGCATAAAACACAGAGAAATACGCACCTAATTTAAGTAATTTAAAAGGGAAGGGCATACAACCAGCGAGCCCAAAGTGCAAGCACATAAGCACACAGAGACCAGGTCGCTGCGGCGCAAGTAGCCGCTTGATGGCTTCGCGGTGACACCCTGAGACGCTCCGGGCTAGCGGCGCGGAGGAGAGCACAGGCCCCCGTTGGGGAGATCCTGGGCAGTGGTGTGCCCGTAGAGCAGTGTCAAGTCCGGCGAGGGACAGCTGAGGAGGGGCGGGTGAGCGGACCCGGTTAAGAAACAGCAGCGCCGAAGGATGTGGGAGGACATAACCCACTCGTGACTGGTCCCTTGATGCTTATAGGGGCCACCCCTGGGTCTGGGTGCGGAAGCACCACATCTGTGACTGTTTTGTGCCCCGGATGGCCTTGTGATTGCGGAAGAGAGGGTACAAAGAGTGCGGGGGAAGGGTGAGCACACCTGAGCACTGGCCACGGAAGGAGCACGGCAGAGATCGGCGCCACAACACCAAGGGTGCGCGAGTACGTGGGAGGACACAGCCCACTCTGGATGCGAGTGGAGAGTCAAGCGCACATCTGGATTGCTGAGGGTGGTTTGTGATCACGCGGTCATTGTGTGAGGGGAAGCACGACAGGCTTCCGCCCAGTCGACATAGCAGAATGTCCTCCAAAGTGGTTAGACCCAGGATCAAGCAGCCCACGATGGAGGCCTATGCCAAGTCACCCCCGGGCGCGGAGGGGGGCAAAAGTAAGGAGGCCCCCGCGGCAGCGGCGGAAGCACCAGGTACGATCCAGGAGGTGTTGGTAGCGATTGCTGATCTGAAAGTGGCCTGGGAGACGAAGTTTGGCCTGGCTATGAAAGAGCTGCAGGAGGGCCTAGACCTCAAGATCGGGACGATCCAGGAGGAGGTGACCCTGCTGAGACAGGATGTGCGGACGATTGCGGAGCGCACTGGGGCCTTGGAGAAGGAGATGGCCCCGACTACGGAGGCCTGCGCCGCGCATGAAAAAGAGCTCCATGCCCTCGTGCAACGGGTGGGCAATCTGGAGGACAGAGCTGAGCAAGCAGAGGGGCGCGCCAGGCGCAATAACATCCGCATAGTGGGCCTACCGGAAGGAATGGAAGGGTCAAACCCCACAGAATACGTGGAAATCTTGCTCTTACAGGAGATAACAGGCGGGGTGCTGACCCAGGGGTTTGTGGTTGAAAGAGTGCACAGGGCCTTGACAAGGAGACCGGCCCCAGGAGCCCCCCCGCCCCCCGCGGCCGCTGATCGCAAACATCCAGAATTATCGGGATCGAGAGAAGATTCTCGAATTTTTCCGGAGGGGAGGAACGATTGAGAGGGGTCAGCAAAGATCACAGCGTACCCAGACTATACGCTGCTTGTACAGTGCAGTAGAATGAACTTTGGGTCGGTAAAAAGAAGGCTAAAAGAAGCAGGCCATCGCTACATGTTGCTCTACCCAGCCAAGTTGAAGGTGTTTTATAAGAACAGATACCTTTTCTTTGAGACGCCGTCTGAGGCGATGGACTGGTTGGACATGCAGGGCCGACCTCAGGAATCGGATGTCCAGATGGAAGCTGTGGCAGATAAGTAGCATGTTGCTGCGGCACCTGGGGTGACATAGTCAAGACATTGGGACTTGAATATAGAGTTGTATTATGCTCGTGGTACCAGCCGGCTGGATCCGTTGGACGCACTTCTCCTAAAAATTGATAATTGGGAGCTCCTGGAAGGCACCCCTTGACCCCAATAGTTGTTTACTTAGGTCACTGTTAGATTGGTGACGCCCCGCGGGGTCCTAGTCCTCGGATACGAGACAGGACCAGACGCGGGTGGGCCTGGGATCCAGGGATGGAGCTGGGCATTTGTTGGGGTAGGGTAGGGTGGGGGGAGGGGTTGGGTTGTGTGCTGTGGTGTGTAGTTGGGGAACAGGGAGGGGGGAATTGTTGGAAAACAAACCATCAAAGGGAGCGTTAAAGGGAGTGGTGGGTTGGGAACAGACCGAGTAGATGGCATCGGGTAATCTCCGAATTGTGACCTGGAATGTACGGGGCCTCAATAGCTATCTGAAACGAAATAAAGTGATGCTGTACTTAAAGAGGATGCGCATTGACATAGCACTGCTGCAGGAGACTCATCTCACTAGGGAGAAGCTGGAGGTGGTCAGGAGAAAATGGAGGGGTAATGTTGTGGGAGCTACGTACTCAGCGTACGCTAGAGGGGTTATCACCTGGGTGGCACCGCACGTGCCGTTTCAGGCGCTTAGCTCAACGGTAGACCCGGAGGGCAGAATGGTGGTGGTAACAGGGCTCCTGGAAAACAGGGAAGTGCATATCATAAATCTGTACGCCCCCAACCACGACACTGTGGCTTATTTAAGGTCCCTTTACGGCACTCTTGGCCCCCTGGCTGGGGGCGCGGTGGTGTGGGGAGGGGACTTTAATTGCACCCTGAATCCCAAAATGGATAGGTCAGTTGACAAGGCGGGGAAAATGGCGCCGGCGGCCAGAGCGCTTGGGACATTGTTGGAAGACCTAGGCCTAGAGGATGTGTGGAGAAGGCTGCATCCTATGGGTAGGCAATACTCGCACTACGCAGCGCCACATGACTTGCACACGAGGCTAGATTATGTGTTTGTAGCGGCTGAGATAGCGGGAGAAATGGTAGGAGCGGAATACAAGGCCCGGGTACTATCTGACCACTTGCCTTTGGTGGTAGAGTGGCGACACCAACCCCCCCAGATCACTGATCCCAACATGGAGACTTAGGACAGAGGCACTGCAAGATGAGGGGTTCCGGGAGGATCTGAGGGATGCCATTGAGGAATATTTTGATATAAACACGGGCAGCGTACGCTCTGTGGGAACGTTGTGGGAAGCGTTTAAGGTGGTGGTACGGGGAGTAGCCATTTCCAAATCTAAAGGGCTCCAGTGGGGTATCGAAAGGGAGCTTCAGGAAACGGAACGGGAGCTGGAGGGCCTCACATGACATGAGGATACCGCCCGTGATAATAGAACCAAGATAAAGGATCTACAATTAACCTGCAGTGCACTCTGGGATAGACTGTGTAGATTAAAGTACAAGAAATACACGGCAAGGCTAAACGCAGGGGGCGACAAGCCGGGCAGATTGCTGGCCTGGCTGTACAAGAGTGAGACCCCCCCGCTCAGTGATCAGTGAGATTAGGGATGAGAGAGGTCACATCTGCAACACCCAAGAGGGGGTAAACGAGGAGTTCCTCAAGTTTTATAGACATTTGTATGAGGACACCGGGGAGGATATGAGCCAAGACATACTGGACACATTAGGGGACATAGAGCTGTCCACCCTGGACGACCTAGAATGCGCGAGTTAGACGCTCCTGTCACCTCGGATGAGCTGGAGGTGGTGATTCAGAATCTGCCCATGTGCAAGGCGCCCGGGTCGGATGGGTTGCCTATTGAGTTTTACAAGACATACAAGCAGGAGCTGCTTCAGCCACTGTTTGCCATGTTCAACGAGGCCTATGAGCAGGGGGAACTTCCATTGTCCCTTCGCGAAGCTGTGATCATCCCACTCCTGAAACCAGGCAAGCCGGCCATGGAGTGCGGGTCATACAGACCTTTGTCTATGCTCAACCAGGACAGTAAAATACTTACGGCAGTGCTTACCTATCACCCTCACAGGTTGAAGAGGGTGATAGGTAAGCTGATACACCCAGATCAGATGGGCTATGTCCCAGGCAGGAACATCACTGACAACCATAGGAGGCTACACCACATTATTGACCAAACTGAGGAAGGCACAGCCGAGCTGGCTATCGTGTCGCTTGACGCGGTCAAAGCCTTTGATTCGGTACAGTGGCCTTGGCTGAAAGCGGCCCTGAGGGGATACGGAATGGGACCTGGATACATCAGGTGGGTCCAGTTGTTGTACAGCACCCCGATGGCGAGAGTCAAAACAGGGTCCATAGTCTCAGACATCTGGCAACTCAGCAGGGGGACCAGACAGGGATGCCCCTGGTCTCCCATGTTATACATACTGGCGCTAGAGCCGTTGGCAATATGCCTGCGGCAACAATACAGGGAGGTGGGTATTAGCACAGTAAGCGGTAGACACCTGGTATCACTGTATGCAGATGACATGCTCCTTTATCTGCGTTATCCGGAAGAGAACCTGCAGTATGTGTTGGAGGTGATGGACCATTACGCCACCCTCTCGGGCATATCGGTGAACCCTAGAAAGTCTAGTTTGTTTCCCTTGGGCAGATATAGGAATGTCCCGTTACAGAGGCTGCCTATCCTGCCAATACCATGGCAGATTGAGACATTTAGGTATTTGGGAGTAAATATTTACCACGAGATCGAGGCAAAGCACAAACATAATACAGAGAAAGCAATAGAGGGGGTCAAGAACAGCATGGTGTTTTGGTCTAGATTGCCCCCGACTATGATGGGGAGAGCGGCCTTGCTCAAGATGGTGGTCCTGCCTAGACTCTTGCATTTTTTTGTGAATGTCCCATTTTTGATTCCCAGGAGCCTATTTGTGAAACTTCATAGTGTGTGTAGGGGTTTCGTGTGGGGTAACTCCAGAAACAGGGTGGCCCTGTGGAAACTCCAGAACCCGTGCGATAAGGGGGGTATAGGCCTGCCAAATTTTGAACTCTATTATCTGGCGGGGCAGCTGCTGTATGTGGCCAGGTGGCTGTCGGCTGAAGATTCGGCGGAAGCCAGGCTTTTGCAGGGAGACTCAGCCCCATACTTTTTGAGGGAAGTGGTGTGGTTGCGAAAGGACAAACTGGTGGGAAGGGGGCGGCTATTGAGGCTGGGCTGGGAGGTCTGGCACAGAACATGGAGAATGATGGGTGATTTGGAGCCGCTCTCCTAGCAGGCCCCACTGGTGGCGCTCTGCGGGAACGACTCAACTATTTGAGTCGGTCCGTAGATACTGGGAACCGGTAGGCTTGGCCACCCTTGGGGACATATGGCAAGAAGGGGAGGCATTGGACTTTCAGAGGTTGCAAGAAGAGACAGGGGTGCATAGAGGCCAATATATAACTTACGCCAGGCTTATGAAACGGGTTAGGGAGAGATGGCCTGAGACGTTGCTAGCTGATGACCCTGATGCCTCCCTGGAAACCATGTACGATGTTTCGGAGGGCGGGCACGAAATATCGAGGATATACGAGCTTCTGAGAGCAAAGGCTGGGAAGGAGCTGCTCCAATTGAGACAGGACTGGAAAGAGGAGGTAGGAGGACCCATGACAGACGGGCAATGGGAGAGAGCCCCGAGGTAACATAAAAAGGTGACCAGGAACGCGAGACTCCAACAACTTCAATTGTATGTTACCCATAGGGCTTATCTGACTCCCGGGAAAATTGCAAAGTTTGGAGGCTCGGTTACGCAGAAATGCCCCAGGTGTGGGGAGGTGGAAGCGGGGCTGCTACACATGTTCTGGGCTTGCCCGGAGGTGCACAGATTTTGGGAAGAGGTTAAAACGAAACTGGCTGGTGGGGGAGTGGTGTTGGACGTGGGAACAGCTTGGTCATGCATGCTCGGGATTTTCCCCAGACCCCGGGACTTAAAGCACGTAAGCAAGATGAAGGATTTAGCTTATGTCCTGGCCAAGCGCAGGATTGCTATGGGCTGGAAAACGGCCCACAGACCCAGGGTGGAGCTATGGTGGGCGGACCTCCTAAAATGGGCGGAAGCGGAATCCGTAGTCTGGTTTGAAGCAGTCACTAGGGGGGGTGAGGAGGAAGTAGGGCCCCTGCTGGCCTGGCGGCAATTGGTGGCCTCTATGGCAAACCCTCACCAGGGTAATAACGAATCAGAGGACTCGGAGGAAGAGCGCATAAGTATTGCGCTACCCGATAATGCTCCTGCAGATGACACAAGTGAGCGGCTCTAGTTTGAGGGGGGAAGTTGGGGATTTACACTGCAAAATGTGATGGTTTAACGATTTTATTCTATGTATTGAAACAATTGTATTGTGTGGTGTTTTGTTTGGTTTTGAAAATAAAATAAATTTATTTTTAAAAAAACATCGGCATGAGAAGGCAACATTTCCCCCCTCCACCCCGGTAGCCCCATATATTAGCTTAACCCTCAGTCCGTCTGGACCAGACTGTGCACCCCTTGTTCGGTATCGCAGGGCCCTCGCAGGGTAATTCCGATCATAGTCCAAGAGTGGCGCCCAAATGTTCGCGAAGCGGTGGAGGGTGCCTGCCCTGGCTGCCATGACCTTTTCAGCTATCAGAATGTCCCAAAGCTTAATCCACCAAAGCGTCATTAGGGGGCCTTCAGCCGACTTCCAAGTATGGGCTACAGTATTTTTTGCCGCTAGCAAGAGTTGGGTTATGAGGGCAGCCTTCCTGCCAGTTCTCGGGTAGGATCCCGGGACCGGAACCCCAAGAAGGACGTTTTCGGGAGCCAAAGGGATTACCACTTGGGTGATATCTTTTATCGTGGCACGGCATTGGGACCAAAATTCTCTAACCTTAGGGCAAGACCACCACATATGGAAAAAGGACCCTGGAGATCCACAGCCACGCCAACATTGGGGATCAAGGGCCTAATGAAAGTGATGTAGGCGTAGTGGGGGGTAGTACTATCGTAGGAGCAGCTTGTGGGCACACTCCTGGTTGGTGATGCAGGGGAGGACGCTCGGGTCCTCGACCAAATATCTACCCAGGTCTGATCCTCTATGGGGTGTCCGAGGTCTGCCTCCCATTGAGAAATATAAGAGGGCTTAGCGGCGAAGGGGTCATCTTGCATTAATTTATAGAGGGCGGAGATCTTACCCCGGGCTGGCAGGTCTTTCGCGGTGAGTTCTAGCGGGGTGGGAGCTCGCGTTGCTGCCGTTCGGGTCAGGGGATGGGAACACCAATGGCGCAGTTGAAAATAGGTGAACCTCTCCGTTTCCGCTAAACGGAACGTCTCCTTGCATTGTTCGAAGGAGCGTGGATGGCCCTCCTCATAAAGTTGCCCTAGAGATTCGAGGCCCCCCGCCACCCAATTCCGAAAGTTTGAGGGGCAGGAGCCCGGCGAGAAGGCCGGGTTGTGAAAGATTGGGGAGGATGGACCCCTTGGGGTGCCCCTATGTTTCCGGGCCCAGTCACAGGCTTTCACCAGGTGTTTGGTAGAAGCCAACAACAAGGGGGGTCCTGGGAGTCTCTCTTCTCTCTGCCAGACATTAGTCCTGGGTGCAAGAGCCTTACCCAGATTCTTTAGCTCACTATCTTTCACAGAGGAGAAATATCTCAATCATAAAAGTGTTTGTCTTGCCCAGGGGTACTCCAGCACTGAAATGCTAGGCAATTCTCCTCTGAACAAGAGTACCAACAGCAAACCCAGACACGTGTTTCAGTCTGGTTGGACCTCATCAGTAGGGTGGAGCTGTGCCTCTCTAAGAATAGTGAGCAAGGGGTCCACGACTGGATTCGCCTAGTAATTTAGGGTGAGACCAAAAGTTACTTAGGAGAATCGCCTAGCATTTCGGTGCTGGACTGCCACAGGGCAGGACAAAGACTGATATGTTTGGGATATTTCTTCTCTGTGAAAGATAGTTAGCTAAAGACTGTGGGTAAGTCTCTCGTAACCAGGACTAATGTCTGGCAGAGGGACTCCCAGGACCCCCCTTGTTAATTTGCATATTTAAGTAACTTTGGGTCTCGCCCTAAGTTGCTAGGGGAATCCTGACGTGGACCCCTTGCTCACTATTCTTAGAGAGGCACAGCTCCACCCTACTGATGAGGTCCAACCAGACCGAAACATGTGTCTGGGGTTGCTGTTAGTACTCTTGTTCAGAGGAGAATTGCCTAGCATTTCGGTGCTGGACTGCCCCAGGGCAGGACAAAGACTGATATGTTTGGGATATTTCTTCTCTGTGAAAGATAGTGAGCTAAAGACTCTGGGTAAGTCTCTCGTAACCAGGACTAATGTCTGGCAGAGGGACTCCCAGGACCCCCTTGTTAATTTGCATTTTTGGAAGAAGCCAAAATAGTTGGCCAGGTTTGGCGCAGTGAAGGGGGGAGGTATGTGAGGAAACGAAGAAGGAGAGAGAGTCGAGATTGTTCGATCTCCAGCCATTTTGGGCACCCTGAGGTAATCCCCCATGCCTGAAGGTGGGCTAGTTGTGCTGCTATCTGATCTCTACGGAGGTCAGGACCCCCAGTCCACCCAATTTGGGATTACCCATTGTAGTTCTCTGGAGAATTCACGGCTTCCTGCCCCTCCAGATGAAGTTAATCATCTTTCTTTGCAGACGGCGCAGGGGGAGGAGTGGGATCGAGATGGGCAAGGAGGAGCAAGCATAGAGGAACCGGGGGAGGAGATTCATCTTGCAAGCCGTAATGTGGCCTAAGAGCGAAATCTCTTGTGAGAGCCAGTGAGTAAGGTCTTTTTCCAGCGCATCGAAGAGGGGTGGGGGAGTTTGCCTGATAAACGTCCGCTGGACGAGCCGGAATCTGCACCCCCAGGTAAGGGATTGACTTGACACTCCACTGTATTGGGCATTGCTTCTCTAGGGATTCTCTTTCCCCTGGACCTAACCCCACTCCAAGGCCACTGACTTCTCAAAGTTGATGGCAAAACCTGCCACCCTCCCGAACCTATGAATTTCGGCTAAGGCCGGTTTCATGGAAGCTGCGATGTCGGTGATGGTCAACAGCACATCATCGGCATAAAGGGCAATCTTGTGTTGAGAGGGGCCTACTTGTGGGTCTTTAATCCGTGGATTCAGGCAGATGCGTTGGGCCAAGGGCTCCATGGCTAGGGTAAACAGCAGGGGGATTAGGGGGGCACCCTTGTCGCGTTCCACACGTAAGAGGGATCGGTCAGATAGATGGCCATTGACTCTCAGGTGAGTGTTAGGGGACTGGTAATTAGGTAGGACCAGCTTTTGAAAGGATTTGGTTGCATTCAGGGCCAGCAGGGCAAGCTGTTGAGAATCTTGGTTAGCGACATCTATTAGATACAGGGCTCTGCGAATGTTGTCTCTCGTTGACCTATGAGTTATGAAACCTGTCTGGTCCGGGTCTATAATGTCAGGGAGGACAGGTGCCAGGCGGTTTGCCAGGATCTTAGAGTAAATATTGTCATCAAGGTTTAGCAGAGAGATGGGCCTATATGAGTTATTGTCCCTGGGGTCTTTTCTGGGCTTGAGAATGAGGACCGTGATTGACTCCTGCATGGAGGAGGTAGTGCTTCCCCTGGTGGCAAAGGAGTTAAAGAGAAGTGTCAAGGGGGCCACCAACTGGGAGAGGAAGATTTTATAAAATCGAGTGGAGTATCCATCTGGGCCTGGGGCTCTAGGCTTGAGGCCCTTAATGGCTGCATCAACTTCCTCACCTGTAATGGGGTCTTCTAGGTTTTCCCTTGTCGCGGTCTTGAGATGTGCGAGAGCAGCACCCTGCAGGTAGTCCCATTGTTCAGTTTGATCTCTTGGGGATGCTGTCATTATCTCTGAGAGATGGGCCGCCGCAGCTTATCTTGTTCCGCAAATTGGACTGTGAACATGGGGGTCGCGGAGGCCCAAGATGGTGTTTCTTTTCTTGGCCTTGGCGAGCTTGTCTACCAATAGTTTGATTGCTTTATTGCTTTTGGCGTAATACTACTGTTTGGTTTTGGTTAGCAAGTGCGCTGTGGCCGCCGCATAATGCGCCTGCAGCCTCTTCCGTGCCACCTGCAGAGCCCGGTAGGATTTCGGGACCAGCCCTTCCGCTTATGGGTGGCCTCAGCTTCCAGGATCTTGTTCTCTAGGGCCTTGCGGGCTACATGTCTATGCTTGTGAAAAGCTGCCCCTTGAGCAATCAGTTCCCCTCTCAGCACAGCCTTCATGGCTTCCCAAGTGTTGGCTGGGGACGTGTCCTCGTTTCGGTTTTCTGCGAAGAATTTTTAATTGACCTAGCGATGGAGTCCCTTACTGCCATGTCGTTCAAGATGGGGTCATACAAGTTCCATCGGCGGCGGGGAGGAAGATCAGGGTTGTGTGCTCGCAGGGTCAACAAGACTGGAGCGTGATCAGAGAGGACCCTGGGGCCAATGGTAATGTCGTCTGTAAAAGCCAGGACTTAGGGGAGGCCAGTAGCAGATCAATCCGGGAGAAGGTCTGATGCACGTACGAGTAGAATGCAAAGTTTTTCTCATTGGGATAGATTACCCTCCAAGTGTCCACGACCTCTAGGGTCCGAAAGAGGTGAAGCAGGCTCTTTTTGCAACTTTAAGTCTCTGGAAGATGGGGGATGTGATTTATCCATGAGCGGATCGGGGCTCTGTTAAAGTCCCCTCCAATGATGATTTGCCCCTCTATGAATGGAAGGATAGCATCTTCTAAGCCTTGGTAGAACCCCTCCTGGTTATCATTGGGAGCATAAACTGAGATGAGGGAGTAGAGTTGACCGAAGATGAGGCATTGGACTGTGATGAAGAGGCCCTCCGGGCAACGTAGTGAGTCCAGGATTTGCAGCCTGAGATCTTTCGCGAAGAGGTTTGCCGTGCTGCCCTTCTTGGTGCCGTTAGAGGCCAGGAGTTGCAAGGGAAAGAGTCCACTACAAAGGCGGGGGAAGTCCGCTGGGATCAAGTGAGTCTCTTGCAAAAAAGCAACTGAAGCCTCCCCATCCTGTAGCTGTTGAAGGGTGTATTTCCTTTTTGATGGGGGGGGGGGGGGAGTTTAGGCCTCTGACATTTAAGGTGACAGATTTTAATTTCTGGTGTGGGGGAAGGGCCTCTGGGGTCGCTGTGGGTCCCAGGGGAGGTGGTTTGGGGGAGCCAAGGTCAGCCATAGTCGAGAGGTGTGTTCTTAACAGGATCATCCTGTGGCTGGGTTTTTTTAGGTTGCCTCCAACGGGAGTAAGGGACTTCCAACATTGGCCTCCAACGGTGGGCCAGAACCTGAACTTGGGGGACCAATTTCATCTCATCGGGAATCTCCATAGCCAACAGGGCTATAGCCAACCAGGAGGTTTGGGTATCATTCCAACGGAAATACGGTGGCATGCGCCTTGGAGTCGGGCATGGACTGCACGGGGCCCGCAGCAGCACTTAGTGATTTGTGTTACTGTGTTGTATGTTCCTCAGGGACGCTCCCGGGCATTACTTAATTTTGCGATTTCTTTGCACTCTTGACCAGGGTGCCCACCTTGATTTGGGGGAAGATCTGCCCGGTCTGGTCTCTGCAGGGTCAGGGGAGAGGGTCTTTGCGCCCCCAGGAGAGCCGGGGCGTAGGATTGCTGTTGCATCATCGAGGTGGCTAATCGTGCAGGGGGTTCTGTTGTGTGGAAATTGCAGAACAATTGGAAATAGCCACCGGTAGCAAATCTGATGGTCTCGGAGAAAATGCATGAGCGGTCGAAGGGCCCTACGCTTCTGCAGCGTCAGGAGAGAGAGGTCCTGGAAGATTTGAAGCGGGGCGCCTTGGAACGCCAGTTCATTGCGCGAACGGCCAATTGCAGAAAAGGCTTCCATGGAGGTAAAGAAGTGGACTCTCGTGATCATGTCCGGGGGGGGGGGGGGGGGAGTCCGAATCCGTTCCTCGTCGTGGGCGCAGTCTATCGGTGCGTTCCAGTAGGAGCCGAGACTTGTCCAATTGCGGCAGCAGCGACTGAAAGAAGTCGCCCACATACTCAGCTAGGTCCTTATCGGGGACTGAAGAAGGGACCCCTCGAATCTGCAAATTATTGCGGCGGCCTCTGTTTTCGAAATCCTCTTGCTTGAATTTGAGGATCTCAGATTTGTCTCTCAAGGCCTGAATCGCACGCTGCACCTCCATGAGGTTAGTAGAGCGCTCCTGGGCTAGGTCCTCGGTCTCCCCCAACCTGTGCTCGACATCCGAGACCCTTTGATCCGTCTGCTCCAGTTTCGTAGTGAGCTCTGTCTTGCAAGATCTAAATTCAGACATGAAGGCTTGGAGGTCTTCTTTGGTTGCAAGGGTCCCTCTCACTTCTGCATTTTTTGAGGGGTTAGTTTCAGGGAGTCCGCTTTCTTGCCTCTATCCGCTGAGAGGAGCATGGCGGATATGTCAGCGGTCTTAGGAGGTCTGAGTTGTTTGGCCACAGTACCAGGTCTCGATTCTGGGAACGCTTATGCGAGCCCGGGCGCCAGCAGTGGAGATGGAGGACTGCTGTTGGAGGTGGCAGGGCCAGGTCTGTGGTTTCCGGCTAGCACTGTGTAGGGAGGCAGGCCCCCAAGCATGAGAAACGGTTCTTGGGGAGCCGTGGATGAGGCGAGAGCTTGAGTGGCTAGTAGTGAGGCCAGAAGTGCACTCAAGAGGTATTGAGGGGAGATTTAGTAGCACTTTATTGAATATTGTTGCAGTCTCTGGTGATTCTGTGGTATATAGTATCCCAGTGCGAGCGCCTATCAGCTGTTGGCAATCCAGGGGAGGCCGCCTCGCGCCACTTTGCAGCAATGGATGAGAATGTCTAGGCCTCCTCCAGCGGGCCTGAGTCTGCAGGCCGGGGACAGGGGAGTGGATGCTGCTAGAGGGTCACCTCCACAAGACAGCAGTAGGGCCCGCACCTCCAGGTCGTTAATAGAGTAGTCTGCCGGGGAGCCCCAGGAAGTGGGCTGCCAGACAGGAGCAACGTCGGGCAGTGAAGAGGAAGCCTTGTAGGAGGCGGCCGTCAAATTCAAAGCGGGGGGGCACCCCACCGAGGCCGCAGCGCTGTTGCCGGATCACCCATAAAATCCAAAGCACCATGAGGTGGTGGTAGGACCCGACAGGGGCCCCGCTTACAGGTGGGGGCCAGGTCAGCCCACTGCAGCTGAAGCCCCTTGGCGACAAGAGTGTTGTAGGGCTTGTGGGCAGTTAGGAGGTCGCAACAAGGAGGCGGGCAATGTTGTGAAATGCGCCTCGGGGGGTCGGAGCTGTAGATGTCTGGGTCTGCGTCGCCTTTCTGCTCTCCGAAGTTAGTGCGGGGCCAGCTCAGTAAGCGGGGAAGTCCAGAGAGCGCCGGGCTGAGCAGAGTAATGGAGGTCCGCCTCAGCGCGGCAGCGAGGGTTGGTGGTCTTTGCGGGCGAGTCCTCTCCAGCCGCAGCAGCACCCAGGCCGGACCCCCTGCCTTCCCTCTGCTGATTGCAGGAGTGCTGGGCGCTGTAAAGCAAGCTCTCCCTGTGGAAGGACCACATAGGGTTAAAATGGAAAAACCACCTGACATGACTCAGGTCAGGGAGGTAGAGACCCTTTCTGAAGCTCAGGACTCGTTACCCGGAGGACGCCAGCCTTATAATTTCCTGTGGGCTTCCAGTGAGGCGCGAGGATCGTGTTCCTTCAGCCCGCCCACCATCATGAATCAAGGGTGGCGGTCGGAGGTGCAGTGATCGCCGGCTCCGTCCTGGGGATTTGTGGAGCGTTGACAACTCATTTTATGTTCAGTAGTTGCCCCGGGTAGTCCGATCACTGATGCTACCTCATCCGCAACAAACAACAGCAGGAACTACATTTATTCATAGTTGTGCTGCGGGCATCGCACAGAGGCCATCAAGGCAGCAGCCACATCGCTGGCACTCCTGGCCACGCCCCTAAACTTTGTTTTTATTGTAAGTTTGGTACATCACAAACATCAACAGTGAGAAAAATGACAGTTGTACATTTCGAAACTTCCCTACCCCCGCTCCACAGTCACTCCCTTATTCCTACCCTACTTTTCTCCCTTCCTCCTCACCCCCCCCAACTTTGAACAGTGTCTTCTTCAGCGAAATACCACAAATACAAGAACTTTCAGTTGTGGTCGGGCAGAGAGTCTGTCCCTTCCTGTTTGCCAAAGTCTTTGGCCGCCTCCTGGGAGGCTTTCCAATAAATGCGATAATGTCCAGGTGGGATGACCCCCACCACCCCGCCAGATGGCAGGATTGGTCTCACCCGTGAGGTGCATCTCTTCCCAATACAGTCTCTTTACCAACTTATCATACACAGCATTCACTTACTTATTCTCTAAGTATCTGGCCATAAATTCACCCCATAGCAGTTTGTGCGGCGGCACATTCCCATGGAGTGCTGTGGTTATCCTCTCGATTGTAAATATATTCATAGCGACATTGATCCACTCTTTCTTTCCTGGTGTCTTGGTACCTTCCCATCTCACAACAAGGCAGGCACGCGCTGCATGCAGCAGTGGCGGTGCCACTCCTGTCAGCCTTCCGAATTCCCCCTCAACTTCCTCCATCCCAAGTTGTATCAGAAACAGCGTATTGATACGCTGGATCTCATCTACATCTTTAACCCACGCCAGCACCTTCCCCCAAAACACCCTGATGCGAGGACATCCCCACTACATATGCCAATAGTCGGCCCTCTCCCCACACAGGCGCCAGCACATGGGGCTAGCCGACTGGAACAACTTTGAGAGCCTGACCGGGTCATATTGCCATCTATGAAGAAGCTTAATGGCGTGTAGTTTGTACTGACTAGAGATCGAGGTCTGCAAGGCCCCCTTACATAGCCTCCCCCACAGCCCTGGGTCTATTTCCATTCCCACATCTCTTTCCCACTTTCGCCTCAGGTTCTCCGTTGACCCCTTCCCAGCGTTCACCAGTGCACAGTGCATGGCAGAAATCAAACCCCTTGTTTCCCTCCTTTTATCCAAGACTTGTTCAAAGTGGGTGAGGTCCCTCTGTATCCTCGCTTTCCCTTTTTCACTCATCAGGACACACTTTAGTTGAAGATAGGAGAAGACCAAGAGAGCTCCTATGCCCAATACCCCTTCCAGGTCCGCAATTGTAGTAAAGGTGCCCGCTTTCCAGAGTTGGCCCACCCTCTACAGGCCCGCCTCAAACCATGCTTGGAACCTCTTGGGGTTTGGGATCGCCTCCCGGATGCCCAGATATGACTCAGGGTAGATGGCCATGTAGTGATTCCTTGCATGCCCGCCCTCTCCCGCCAAATCTCTCATATGATACCCAGAATTGGATGGTCCCTGATTTCGCGCAAAAGCTTACTTCTTGGTACCCAAAGCCACTCTGCTAGAGTTCAGGGGGCCAAGTTATTGTTAACCAGATCAACCCACTGGAGTTCCCTCGGCATTCTTAAATGGGGTATGAGGACACTTAGCTGGACCGCTTCATAGTACAGATTCAAATTCGGCAGTCCCACCCCTCCTCTGTCTTTGGGGAATGTGAGGACATTGTAGTCAACTCTTGCTTTATTCCCCTGCCACAGAAACTTGAACATCGCCCCCTTTGTACCTCGGAAGAAGGACTCAGGGACATGGATCGGGAGCATCTGGAATGCATATAAGAACCGAGGCAGACAAACCATCTTCAAGGCGTTAAGTCGCACAAGCCAGGATACAGTCAATTTCCCCCATCTTTCAAGATCGGCTAGGAATGAGGGGGGGGGGAAGTTAGCCTCGAACAGGGCACCCACCTCCCTTGTGAGGTTAATCCCCAAATAGCGCAGTGTCCCAGTTGACTGTTAGTCCAAGTGAAGCAAATCTGTTCCCATCCCCTGACCAGGCACCTTTCATTGGAAATAGGACCGACGTGGCCCTGTTAATCTTAAAGCCATACTGTTCAATCAGGTGAATCGCCCTTGGTACTGAGGTTGAGGGGTTCTGTATGTGCAACAACAAGTCATCCGCGTATATAGCCTCTTTATACTCTACCCTCCAACCGTGAGACCTTTGACTTGGAGATCTCTTCTCATTCTCTGTGCCAAGGGTTTGAGAGAGAGGGCAAATAAAATTGGCAAAAGGGGGCAGCCCTGTCTCGTGCCCCTACTTAAATTGAACCAGCGGGAGTAATCCCCATTAACTGCCACAGATGCCCTGGTGAGGTGTACACTGCCATTATGCCCCTCCTAAACCTGGACCCAATCCCACTTTGCCCAGAACTTCCACCAGAAAGCCCCATTCCACCCTGTCGAATGCTTTTTCAGCGTCCATTGAGAGAAGTGCCGAGTCCCCCCCCCCATCCCTCACGCTCATGGATGATATGCAAAGTTTTCTGCATTGTGTCCGCTCCCTGCCGGCACATTATAAATCATACTTGATCTGAGTGTATCAGCTGGGGCATGTATGTTTAAAGTCTCGCTGCCAGAACCCTTGTGTAAATCTTGGCATCGATATTCAGAAGAGAGATAGGGCGGTAAGACCCAAATCTCCTGGGGTTTCTACCTTCCTTATGAATCACTGTAGTTAACGCACAGGAGAATGAATCTGGGGCTTCCCCCATCTCCAAAATATCATTGAAGAGTTCCACCATAAAGGAGAGGGGAAATAAATGACCTATAAAAAGCTGCTATATACCAGTCTTCCCCCGGGGCCTTCCCCAGTGGCAACCTCACCACTGCCCTCTTGATTTCCTCTGCCGTAATAGGGGCGTCTAGTGCTTCAGCCTCCTCCCGCGAGAGTCTCTGCATCACCGTTTTGGCTAGATATAACATATCTCTGCTCCCCAGATGGGCCTCTGATTTGTAAAGGGATCCCTACCTTCCCCAGGTCCCGTCTCCCTTCCCTCTCATCTATGGCCTCAACCCACCTCTCGGCTCGCTGTCTCCTCAGTCTGGAAGCCAGTAATGCATCCACCTTGTCTCCCTTCTCATAGAACTTCTGTTTCAGGAACTGTAATTACCACATTATTTGGCCTTCTTCAAGGAGTCGGAGCTCTTCCCTTTTCTGCCTCGCCTCCAGAACCCTATCCTCTCTCTCTTCGGTGGCGTCCCGTGCCTTCCTATCAAGGTGAGCAATCTCACCCATCAGCCTGTTATCAATTAAGGTCCGCTTCCTCTTCTTCCTAGCTCCCTCCCTAATCAGGATCCCTCTCCATGTCGCTTTCCCCGCTTCCCAGACCGTCTTACTTGGGACCTCCCCTGTATTATTTATTTTGAAATATTCCCCTATTTCTTCTGACATTTCCGCTTGAAACACCGGGTCCTGCCAAAGTGACTCATTGCAGCTCCACTTTGACCCTTTGTGCGGTAGGCTCAGCCTGTTAAGGTTCACTGTAACCATATCATAGTCTGACCATGCAACCCAGCGCCACGTGCCTCAGCCCTCCTGAGACATACAAGTAGTCAATTCTGGTGAACGTACCAGGGGGAGCTGAGTAAAAGGTATACCCTTTCTCATTCGGGTGATGGTCCCGCCATATGACCCTGAGCCTGTAGACCACCAGCATTTCCAAGACCTCCAAGCACCCCCTCCCAGGCGGGTCGTGTATTCCGGAACCTTCCACTTGTCTGTCAATCTTGATGTCAGCCCATGAGTTAAAATCCCCTCCCAGGATTATATGCCCAGTGGCCTCAAGCATCATTTTTGGGGGTGTTTTCACCAGGAACCGCTGCTGGCCCTTGTTGGGGAAGTTAACTGTTGCAAATGTAAAACAAACTTTCTGTACAGTATCCACCGCTATTAGGGTCCTACCTTCTACATCTGCCCACACTTCGGTCACCACCATTTGCAGCCCCTTTCCGATGAGAATGCTCACCCCTGCCTTCCTCAAGGGTCTGGAGTCCCAGTATTCCTGTCCCAGTCCCCCCACACGGGACCCTCTGTTCCTCCCCTTTGGCGTATTTAGTATCCTGAAGGAACATCACATCGAGGCCCACTCTACGAAACTCCCTTGACACTAGGGACCTTTTCATGGGAGAATTCCTCCACTTGACATTTAACGTGCCCACACAGACTGCCACCCCCATGGGAACCTGGATTTACTGCCATTCTTGCCATTTCCACGCCCGTGTCACTACATCAATCACTGTGCGGCCAAGCCCAAAACTTCATCTCACCACATAGGCTTAAATTCTGCTTATAGAAGACCCTATTACTACCCCTTACCCTCCCTCCCAGACCACCTCCCTTCCTTCCCCTCAAAGGCTCCTGACGCCTCTCGGTTAACATCACAGGGCTGAGGTTGGACCAACAGCTGGGACCGTTCCCATCCCGGTCCATCCTTTAGACACTCTAATTATCAATGAGCCCCCCGCCCCCAGACAAGTCTTGTCATTTTGACTTCCAGCTACCCCTGTGAGACCCGTGAATTACTTCCATCACCACATCAGAACCCACATCCCTGGAACTCTCTCCGGGACCCCTCAACTTCTTAAAACCCCCTTACAAACACCTCCTTTCCACACATGAACATTGCAGGGTACCCGGTGAGCTTCAAGTGTCCACACCAGGAGATGCGTTCAGCTTCCTGTACTTCCTGGAGCCTGGCATTCACCTCCGTTTCGGCCCTTGGATGCGCCACTGCCTGTCGTCCTCTGACCTTTTGCCCTGGTTCTTCTCACCCTCCAATTCCCCCATCAGTTCGGACGTGCATCTTCGAATGTCTCTCCATTCTCAACCTCTGTTTGTGGACATCCATTTCAAATGTGAGGGAGAACGGGAACCCCCATCTATAGCGCACTCCATTTTCCTGTAGCCACTTCATCAGGGGGATGCACATTCTTCTCCTCGTCAGGGTGTAACGCTCACCTGGTATCCACGGGGACGTCACTCAGCCTGTTCTGACCTCTTACGACCTCAAACCCTTCCCTGGAGTCTACTCGACTGGAGACTGGGCCTGAAACACAGGATTGGTAGAGTTTAACTCCCTATTGTCTCTGTGTGCTTGAACCCTTCTTCCCCGGGGTCCAACCCTTCCCTTTTGATCCACAGCTCACCTTGTTTTCTTGGAAAGTGTGCTCTCCGTCTTGCTTTCAGCGCAGGGGCGCGTTGATTGATGCAGGCTCGTTGCTGCCTAGTTACTTCACTGGCAAAAGTCTGACAGGTAAGTATAATGAGTCTTTTGAACAGTTCTCTAACTTCAATCCTTTCCTTCCTTAGATGATGGCCGGCGTCCGGGGATGGCGACGTGCTGCTGAGATGAGTAGCGCTGAAGGTGAGTGAGAGCGCGATGCGCGATGAGCCCCTTTTGTATTTGTATTGAACTGAGTTATTTTTCTGTGTCTTTTAGATGCCGCAATGTTTTCAGCGTGGATGCCGGTTATGAAGAAGAAATACGGTGAGTAAGTGCAGCATGCGGCGCCTCTAGATGTTTCCACGCTAACCTGGAGTGTCTTTTCCCTCTTGCAGATGGATGAGAAGTTCCGGAGACAGAGTTCCCCCAGAGCGGCTGGGATTCAGGTAAGCGTTTGAAGCTCATACAGTCTTTAAAAATAAGCAAAGATTTGCTGAATGCTTACTAATGCCTTTTTTCTATTCTTTTCCCTTTTCCTTAGGAAGCGGCGTGCCGGGATGGGAATGACACCGCCGAAGATCCCCGCAGAACAGAAGGAGCAATGAATGTTGGGCAGAAGCGTTGCAAGGTAAGGCTGTTCCTAACGGTGTTCTTGTTCTTGCAGGAGCTGAGCGCAGAAGAAAGATGCAGGCCTACTGGAGACCGATCCGAACACGGTGAGTGTCACGCTGCAGGTGCAGAAAACACAAAGCATGTTTCTCAGCCTGGGCGTGGCTTAAATAGTCTCTGGGTATCCCAGGTGTCTCTGGGCTGAACCACACCCAAAAGACTAGTCTGCACATGCAGTTCTGGGAACCGAAATATGTGGGGGCATCCATCTTGTCCCCATCAATGCACTACAAGTCCAATCCCCAATGTTATCCTATGGGAGTGAGTGAGTCTGGTGCCACAAGTGCCAAGTCTGACTCCAAGTGGGTCTTTGGAGGGGTGGAGAGGCCATTGACGGCCATGTAGGTGATCGTGGCCTGGCTCCAGCCTGACATCTTGGAGGGCTGGGGACATGAGGGGCAAGAATCATGACAGCACTCCCCCCAAGGCCCCTCTCAAGGTGGCTCTTCTGTCTGGTCCTGGTTTTTTTGGATGGTTTTGATGAACTCGTCTAAGCAAGCGAGGTGCATAGATGTACTCACAAGGCTCCCATGTCTTGTCTCGTGGACCATACCCCTTCCAGTCTACTAAGTAGTATAATTTGAATCTGACGTACTTTGAATCCAGGATGTCCTTGACTTCGAATTCTGGCTCCCCGGCGACTACTACTGGCTACGGTTGCGTTGCTACCCGGGTCCCAGGTTGAACAGGTTTAAGGAGAGACACGTGGAACACAGGATGAATCTGCATGTTTGATGGCAAAGCTAGTCTGACCGCCACAGGATTTATCACGGAGGTGACAGTGAATGGACCCAGGTATCTTGGACGGAAAGTTCGGGTTCCTTTAATGGACACGTGTTTAGACGCCAGCCAGACTTTGTCTCCCACTTGGTAGTTGGGGACCTTTGCTCGGTGTTGATCAGCAAACTTCTTTTGGCGATTCTTAGCTTGAAGTAGGTGTTCAGCTGCCCTTTTAAAGGTTTGAGAAATGGTTGTGTGCAAGGTTTTGACTGCCGGCATTTCCAGGGTTGTATGAACGTCCAACTCAGAAGTACGTGGGTGCCTGCCATACATGGTATAAGAGGGAGTCTGCCCAGTGCTGGTGTGTAGGGAATTATTATAAGCATATTTAGCTATCCATAATAGGTCGAACCAGCTACCTTTAGCTTGGTGTAACATGCAACGCAGATACTGCTCGAGCGTCTGATTTGTCCTCTCAGTTTGACCATCCGTTTGGGGATGGTGACTGGTGGATAGCCGGATGTCGATCTGGGCCATAGAGCAGCATTTTCTCCAGAAGTTAGATACAAATTGAGTACCTCGGTCTGAGACTAAAACTGAAGGAAACCCATGGAGCCGTACGATGCCTTCAAGAAATGCCTTTGCCAGAGTGAAAGCATTTGGGAGTCCCTTAAGAGGAATGACATGTGCCATTTTTGAAAATAGGTCCACAACCACAAGAACAGTGTTAAACCCTTGACTGGGTGGTAAGACAGTAATAAAATCGAGGGACGTGTGCCAGGGTGTTGGTGGGATTTCCAATGGTTGTAATAGCCCAGCCGGTTTCTGCTTGGATGACTTGTTTTGAGCACACACTCCACAAGATAGGATGAATTGGATAATGTCTTTACGCCACGTGGGGCACCAATAATTTTGTTTTACCTTGGCTACGGTTTTAGCGATTCCGGGGTGGCCCTCGATCAAGGAATCATGATAACCGGACATGACTTGTTCTCGTAGTTCTTGGTTTGGTAAGAATAAACGATTCCTGAAGTAGGGCAACTGATCTTTTATCATGTAATGTTCTCCTTGTGCACTCCACGCTTGTAATTGCTCCGGACTCATCAGGTTTTGGATTTCTTCATGTAATTCTTTCTGAGTTATGGTTGCTGTGATTCCTAGGAGCTTGTCACTCGGGATGATTGCTATTGGGTCAGGGGTCTGATACCCTTACTCTTCCACCCCCATACGGGAAAGGGCATCAGCCTTCCCTTTTTCACCCCTGGTCGAAATGTAATCTCGTAGTCATATTCAGCAAAAAAAATAGCCCAACGTAGTTGTCATGAGGATTGGGCCTTTGCCGTTTTTAGGTACTGAAGTTTCCGGTGGTCAGTTATTACGGTGGTTGTGTGTCTGGCGCCCAAGAGGTAGTGCCGCCATGCCTTAAAGGCTGACTTAATGGCCAGGAGTTCTTTGTCTGTGATAGCGTAATGGAGTTCAGGGCGGTGAATTTACGTGACCAGAAGGCAACTGTCAGGTCTCAGACAGCAGTGGGTCGGGTGGTCCCTGTGGTGGGTGTTGGTGGAAGGAAGAAGGCTCTACAAAGTCCCACTTTATATTCCAGGCGTGTTCTCCACCCATTTTGTAGATCTGGAGCCCAAGGGTGGAGAACAGCCTGGAGACTATGTTACCCAGCAGGCCATGTGCAGCATGGGCCTGCTGGGGAGAAGATAGCCACGCCCCTGGCGCCGCCCGCACCATTGTGCATGCGCGAGCCGCGCCCTGCAAGCGCTGCTCGCAATTCCGACCGGCAACGCGAGAAGACGTGTTCTCTGGAGCTCTCTGTGCCACGCCTACGCGGGGCACCCGTCCGCCTGCAGAAGAACCCCAGGCCCCGCGTGACAAGCCAGATAAGTCCCGTTTGCTTTACAAGCGCATCAGTTGGCGGAAGGAGTCAGCCCAGCGTTACTAACAGCAGCGCTTAACCGGAGCATGACCGAAACCCTGAACTGCATACTGACTTGCACGCAAGCTTTCTAATGAACCCGGCATGAGCAGCGCATGCATGAAAGGGGGTGTTTAGGGGTTTGGAGACTTATTGAAAACTCAGTGACTAGCGTGGTCAAGGCACAGACCGACCGAACACTTTAGCAAGGGATAACCTGTGGGAGCGAGCGAGTGTACGCGCACCCTTCTGACTTTGATTATGTTCTTTCAGTTGTGAATCAGCTGATGGGACACCGCGTGGCCAAACCAGCATGAAAAGGGCCAGAAAACCTGCCGCAAAACACAAAACTAAGTGTTAATGTGTTTCTTATGATTTGGGGCATTTCATGCATGTTGTAATCCAGGGATATGGCCATCCATTGTAGTGAGACTGTGAACTGGAACCTACAAAGTGTGGGGGAAAGGTGTTATAGCCTACATGAAGCAATGTGGGGGCACAGTTAAGGACCTGAATTAAGGCAGTATATTCACGTGCCGCCAGATCCGGCACTCTGGTTTGGGCTCCAGTACAAAGGCCCACTCTTACAGACAGTGTTGTGTATGAGTGAAGAGTGCAAGTGTGTGAGGGCGGTGATCTTCAACACAGAAGCAGGGGCCGAGGAGCATGTTTCCCTAATCACCCCCTACCTGTCCATCTGTACTTTTCCTAACCCTCTTTCCGGTGTTCCTGAAAACCCCCAACCTATCCACTCATCGAACCCTAACCCTCTTTCCCCGAAGGGTTAAGGTGGCCTGTAGTAATACTAACTCAGGTACTAAAACCCAACGGGGAGGCATTTGTTTGTGCTGCCTCTGCGCCAGGAAAGAAGATTGCGGAACCCGACAGCAACAGGGTGTAACTGGCCCGTTTCAGGGTCCTTTTATGAGAGGACGGCTCCCATAGCCATGCTTGAGGCGTCCGTTTCCACCAGGTATGAGAGATCAGGGCGAGGGTGGCGTAAGATTGGGGCAGATGTGAATCTTGCTTTGAGTTCCTGGAAAGCTTCCTCGGCTTCTGTTGTCCACTGGAACTTTTTGTTGCTTTTCCTTAGCAATGAAGTGATGCGATGCACGATTTGCGAAAATCCTGGGATGAACCGGCGGTAGAAGTTTGCAAAACCCAGCATACTTTGAACTCCCTTGAATGAATTTGGGGATGGCCAGTTCAGGATAGCATCTACCTTGTGTACATCCATTTGGATTCCATTTGGGCTGAGAATAAAGCCCAGGAATTCCACCTCGTAGGCGTGGAATGAGCACTTTTCGAGCGTGGCGTAGAGCTGGTGTTGACGGAGTTTCTCCAATACGGATCGGACGTGTTTAACGTGGTCCTGCTTTGATGCGGAATATACTAGAATATCGTCGATGTACACTAGAGCACAGACATCAATCAATTCCCGTAGGACATCGTTCATGAAGTATTGAAGTGCTGCAGGCGCGTTTCAAAGGCCAAAGGGCATTACTTGATATTCGTACAAGCTGTATTTGGTGCGAAAAGCGGTTTTCCATGTATCCCCCTGTTATACGCGAACAAGGTGATATGCCCCCCTCAGGTCTAGCTTTGTGTAGATTTGGGCATCTTTGATTTGATCAAGCAATTCAGGGATCAGTGGCAGGGGGTAGCAGTTTTTTACGGTAATCTGGTTCAGTGCGCGAAAGTCAATGCACATTCTCAAGTCCCCCTCCTTTTTCGCTACGAATAATAGAGGACTGGCTGCGGGAGACTTCGAGGGACGGATGAACCGATTGGCCAGGTATTGGTTAAGATAGGCCTTCAGGTGCTGGTTTTCTGATTCCGTGAGTGCGTAAATTCGCCCACAAGGGATTGGTGCGCCGGGTATAATGTCGATTTGGCAATCGTATGGTCTATGCGGTGGCAGGGTATTGGCCTGTTCTTTCTGAAAGACATCTTGAAAGTCCTGGTATTCACTTGGTAGGGTGTCGATTGCCACAGTCGCAAGCGTGGAGGTTCTGGTGTCTATTGGTTGTTTCTCTTGGCGATAACATGTGTGGGCGCAAGACTCGGGAAAGGCCAATTCTTTTGCCTGCCAATCGATTCGAGGATTGTGAGCAACCAACCATGGCATTCCCAAAATCAACCAAAACTGTGGTGCCTCAATGAGGTCGAAAACGATAGATTCTTGGTGTCCATCATGGCACAGAAGGGTTAAAGCTGCAGTGCATTGGGATACTGGAGCTATTTCCTGTAACGCTCACCTGATTCCCACGGAGGCGCTGGTCTTGGCAGGAAGGTGTCTGTGACTCGAAGAGTGATGTGCAGGACTCGATTGGCTTCTGGGGTCGAACCTCTTCGCACTGTGTGTCGAACTCGTAGGGTGAGGTTTCTGCAGGTGAAAGAATATGGGGGTTAATGGTCTGGGTTGTTGAATGTCCCTCTCTCTCTCTCTTCCTAGCTTCTCCGTAGAGCCCCCAGGTCAACGTGCTCACCTTAGATAGGTGAATGCTGGACTCTCCATCTGCGTCTGGTGCAGGGTGCCGTTGCCAGTTCCTTCACTGGTGAAACATACGCCTCTTGAACTCAGAGGATCGTGACCGTCGTTAACTGCACGAGCGGTGAGTTTCCAGACACCTTTTTAGTCTTTATAGTCTTTAGGTGCGTGGCACGTTGATATTGAACAGGACTCTGTATAATGCTTTTCCCTTTTTGTCTTGCAGGACTCTTGAGATGGAAGATGGAGTGAGCACCTGGAAATGCGTAAGTAAAGGCAAGCGCTCTAATTGTCTTTTTCCCTTGCAGCTTAATTCGTGCTGAAGAGACGCCGGAGTATTTGCAGGCGTTCTATTGCGACGAGCACGATGGGCGTAAGTAAATACCTGTCTAATGTCTCTTCTTTTGTCTTTCAGAAGTTGGGTTGCAGCGCCGGAGTCCGCGGAATGCCCGTAAGTAATAACAATGCTTTTGTCTTCACAGGCGGCGATGCAGCGTGAAGAAATCCGGAATTCGCGGAGTGCCGGTAAGTAATAACAATGCTTTTGTCTTCACAGGCGGAGATGCAGCGTGAAGAAATGGCCGCAGCCGATGGATCAGGTGAGTAAGCACTGCGAGTAAAGGTTGCCTTGCTAACCTGTTGTTTCTTGTCTTTGCAGGTGCTGCTGTTGACTGGATACAGGAATGGTAAGTATAATTCAGGTTCAGGATCGAAAGAAGAAAGGCTGGAACAGACTCGGTGAGCATTCTGCTGCAGATGCAGAATAACGCGAAGCACGTTTCTTCTATCGGGTGTGGTTTAAATAGCCTTGGAGTGATGAGGCGTCTTCCTCCACGGCCCCGCCTAGGTAAGAAAAGAGTTCCAGTTCCAGAAGAGTTCCAGTGCTGTATCCAGGGAGTGGAGCTTGCCCCACCCAGGTAAGAAAGTAGTTCCTGTTCACAGAGGCCTTCTAAGTGGCTGGTAAGTAAGCAGCATGGTCTGCTGCAGGTAAGTCCACCCAAGCATCTTCACACATATTATGAGCCCGGCGCTTCCAGTGCCGGGACCGATGGTTTAGATGAGCCTACTGCCATCGGCGCCGGGACAAGGTCCAAAAGGTCCCAGTGGGGACCGGCTGGTGCCTAGGATTAGGGTTAGGGGCCTGCTTCCAAGGACGTTGGGCTGGTCCTGGCTCCTTGGAAGCAGTGATCATGACAGCACTCCCCCTCAAGGCCCCTCCTAAGCGTGTCTTCTCCGGGGGTTTTGGCTTGTCGGGGTGATTCAGATGGAATTTCTTGACCAGACGAGGTGCGTGGACATATTCTGAGGGTTCCCAAGACCTTTCCTGGGGGCCGTATCCTTTCCAATCAACCAGATAATATAACTTAGATTTGGAGATTTTGGAGTCTAGGATGTTCTTTACTTCGAATTCAAGTTCTCCATCTACCAAAACAGGTTCTGGGAGTTCAGTCAATCGGGTTTCTGGTTGTACTGGTTTTAATAAGGAGACATGGAATACTGGATGTATTTTCATATGCGCAGGTAATTCCAATTTGACAGCCACCGGATTAACTATGGTAGAGATGAGATAGGGTCCAAGGTATCTCGGGATGAAGGTGCGGGGTCCTTTTAGAGGCAGGTGCTTAGTGGATAACCAGACCTGATCTCCTACTGCGTAGTGAGGGGCTTCTTTACGGTGTCGATCTGCTCCTTTTTTGAATTGAGCTTTAGCTCTTTGCAGATTGACAGTGGCTTCCTTAAAAGCACGGGTGATTTCCGAGTGCAAGTGATCCACAGCAGGTGTTTCGAATTCTTGGGGAGGATCCAGGTTAGAGGTTCTAGGATGGTGTCCGTATAATAGGAAGAAGGGAGTCTTCCCGGTTCCAGAATGAGTCGAATTGTTGTAAGCGTATTCAGCGATCCAAAGAATATCCTTCCAAGGGTTTTCAGTTTGTTGGAGCATGCAACGTAGATATTGCTCTAGAGTCTGATTTGTCCTTTCGGTTTGTCCGTCAGTTTGGGGATGGTGACTGGTTGAAAGTCTTACATCAAATTGGGCTAGACGACAGCAACTTCGCCAAAAGTGGGAGATGAATTGACTTCCCCTATTGGAGACTAAAACCGAGGGAAAAGCGTGTAACCGAACGATGTTTTCTAAGAATTCTTGGGCCAATACTGAAGCTGAAGGTAGGCCCTTCAGGGGAATGAAGTGAGCCATCTTGGAGAATAGATCCACGACTACTAAAATGGTATTATACCCTGAGCATGGAGGTAAGTCTGTGATGAAATCCATGGACAGGGTATGCCATGGACAGGGAGGAATGTCTAGAGGGTGTAATAGGCCGGCTGGTTTCTCCTTCTGACTTTTATTCTGGGCGCACACACACCGCAGGAGATTACAAAGTCTCTAATATCCTTCTTCCATGATGGCCACCAGAAATGTCTTTTGATCTTTTCCATGGTTTTGGTAATGCCAGGATGACCCTCCATTAGAGAGTCGTGATAACAGGAGATTACTTGTTTTTGTATTTTCTCACAGGGCAAGTACAATCGTCCTCGGAAATATGGTAGGTCTTGATCCACTGAGAATTCTTTTCCCTTTAATTGCCAGTCCTGCAAATCGGCCGGAGTTAGGAGTGATTTGACTGTAGTCTTGATGTCTTCAAAGGATTGAGCGCTGACCAAACCCAAAATCCTTTGTTCTGGGATTATGGGTATTGGTTCTGGATTGGTCAAATGTTCATCTACTCCCATCCGGGAGAGGGCATCTGCTTTTCCGTTTTTACTGCCTGGTCGATAAGTAATTATAAAGTCAAACTCAGCCAGAAACAGAGCCCAGCGAAGCTGTCTGGAAGACTGAGCTTTGGCCGTCTTCAGATATTGTAAATTGCGGTGATCAGTCATTACGGTGACTGTGTGTCTGGCTCCCAAAAGATAATGCCGCCAGGCTTTAAAGGCCGATCTGATAGCTAAAAGTTCCTTGTCTGTAATTGAATAGTTGATCTCGGGAGCCAAGAATTTGCGGGACCAAAAGGCTACAGGATGTAATTGGTGTGTGACCGGATCTCTTTGTGATAAAACTGCCCCCATAGCAAGACTAGAAGCATCCGTTTCCACGATGTAGGGGAGTTCTGGGCGAGGATGTTTTAGAACAGGTGCAGAAATGAATTTAGCTTTAAAGTCCTGAAAAGCTTGTTCTGCTTCAGTAGACCACTCAAAACGTTTGTTCTTCTTTAACAGAGCGGTGATGGGCTGGACTATCCGAGAGAATTCAGGAATGAATCTGCGGTAAAGGTTAGCGAAGCCTAACATGCTTTGCACTCCTTTCACAGAGGTTGGTGATGGCCACTTGATGATTGCATCGACTTTCTTTGAATCCATATGGACTCCGTTAGGTGACAATATGAATCCCAGGAACTCAACTTCAGTTACGTTGAAAACGCATTTTTCAAGCTTAGCAAAAAGGTTATGTTGACGCAATCTCTCGAGAACATTTTTAACGTGTCTCTGATGTTCCTCTTCAGATGATGAGTAGACAAGGATGTCATCAATGTAGACAACAACACACACATCTATGAGTTCTCTAAGGACATCGTTCATAAAATACTGGAAAGCGGCAGGAGCGTTACAAAGTCCAAAGGGCATCACTTGATATTCGAATAGCCCATACTTGGTGCGGAAGGCCGTCTTCCATTCATCGCCCTCTTTTATTCGTACCAAGTGGTAGGCTCCTCTGAGATCCAACTTTGTATATATACATGCGTCTTTGACTTGGTCCAGGAGTTCAGGGATCAAAGGTAACGGGTATCTGTTTTTAACGGTGATTTGATTCAGGGCGCGGTAATCTATACAAGTCCTAAGGTCTCCTTCCTTTTTCGGAACGAAGAACAAAGCCGATGAAGCTGGAGATTTTGAAGGACGGATAAACCCGTTAGCTAGGTATTGGTCCAGATATTGTCTGAGGTGAAGATTCTCTGGCTCGGTGAGGGCATAAATCCTACTGCAAGGAGGAGTTGTTCCGGGTATCAGATCTATTTGACAGTCGTAAGACCTATGAGGAGGCAGGGTGTTAGCTTGATCCTTCCGAAAGACATCTTGGAATTCCTGGTATTCGGGAGGTAATTTGGGAACCTCAGAAGAGATTGCAGCCAGTGAAACATCAGGCCGAGGATAACAAGTGGTAAAACATTCTGGAAACTGAACCGTCTTTGCTCGCCAATCGATCTGAGGATTGTGCTTCTCTAACCAAGGGATTCCCAGAATGATCTGGAACTGAGGGGCCTTGATCACATCGAACACGATTTTCTCCCGGTGTCCATCTTGGCTCACTAGCGTCACTTCTTGGGTGGCGTGCGTTACTGGTCCGGAGGCTATCTCCGTGCCATCCACTGTAGTAATGACGTCTTTTACTGCCTTAGGGGCAAGGGGTAGATTCATCCTTGATGCCATTTCACAGTCCACATAATTACCGATTTCTCCGCTGTAAGCTTCAATTGCATGCAAACGATCCGGACGTTCAGGACTAATGAGGACCATGGGCACCACGAAATGCGAGGTCACGGGACAGATCTTAACGCTCAGCAAGAGGACCTCTACACTTGCCGGGCTAGGTCGTTTCCCTGCTCAGAACTTGTGGTACAGGTATCTGCGGCTCCTACAGCCTTCTTAGCTGGTTTCACTGGACAGTCTCGAAGAAAGTGCCCCGAGTTCCCGCAATAGAGGCATAATTGCAGCTGTCTTCTTCTTTCCCGCTCCTTTTGGGTTAAAGGACCTTTCATGCCCCCTATTTGCATGGGTTCCACAGTTTCAGCTCCCTTAGTAGAGGTCTGTGGTTTAGAAAACACTCGGGTATCAAATTTAGAACGATCAGCCTTCCTGTTCTGTAATCTGTGTTCCAATTGGACAACTAAGTCAATATAGTCTGAGCATTCTTGTGGAGGGTTCACAACTTGAGCTAACACATCCTTGAGCTCTCCACGCAGGCCTCTGTAGAAAAGCGTTATTCTCTTATCCTCGGGCCATTGAGTTTCCACTATAAGTCTGTTGAATGAGGCTATATAAGTCAAGAGGTCTTGATTACCCTGTCGTAATGAAAGAAGTTCATTGTCCAAGGCCTGCCCTTGTGCATGTCTTGCGAACAGTTTCTCCATGCTGGACTGGAAGGCCTGGAAATCATGTAAAACCGGATCATCCTGGGTGACTAAAGGGATCGACCAATCTGCGGCGCTGCCACTGAGATAAGAAAGCACGAAAGCCACCTTGGTCTGGTCTGTTGGGAATGCAGCTGGTCGACATAAGAAGTGTAGGCGGCACTGGTTGATGAACACTGCAAATTTCTTTGGGTCACCAGAAAAGCGTTCGGGCGGAGCCAAGGGCACATTACCGGGTAGATTGATTTGCACTGGATTTAAAGATGATGCAGAAGGATAACTTCCTCCTGGAGCGGGCAGAGGTGTCTGTCCTGCCTGCGTTTGTAGCAATTGCGTAGCGAGGTCCTCTGTTCGCTCCTTGGAAATTATCAGTTCTCTTCTTAGAGAGTTTGTTTCCTGACGAGCTGCATGTACTTCTGCTCTTAATTCCCCGAGCAACTGGGCTAATTGATCAGTGTCTGAGGTTTCCATTGCGCCTGGGTAGGAGTTTTGCGGTGGGCTTCGCGTTCTGTAACGCTCACCTGATTCCCACGGAGGCGCTGGTCTTGGCAGGAAGGTGTCTGTGACTCGAAGAGTGATGTGCAGGACTCGATTGGCTTCTGGGATCGAACCTCTTCGCACTGTGTGTCAAACTCGTAGGGTGAGGTTTCTGCAGGTGAAAGAATATGGGGGTTAATGGTCTGGGTTGTTGAATGTCCCTCTCTCTCTCTCTTCCTAGCTTCTCCGTAGAGCCCCCAGGTCAACGTGCTCACCTTAGATAGGTGAATGCTGGACTCTCCATCTGCGTCTGGTGCAGGGTGCCGTTGCCAGTTCCTTCACTGGTGAAACATACGCCTCTTGAACTCAGAGGATCATGACCGTCGTTAACTGCACGAGCGGTGAGTTTCCAGACACCTTTTTAGTCTTTATAGTCTTTAGGTGCGTGGCACGTTGATATTGAACAGGACTCTGTATAATGCTTTTCCCTTTTTGTCTTGCAGGACTCTTGAGATGGAAGATGGAGTGAGCACCTGGAAATGCGTAAGTAAAGGCAAGCGCTCTAATTGTCTTTTTCCCTTGCAGCTTAATTCGTGCTGAAGAGACGCCGGAGTATTTGCAGGCGTTCTATTGCGACAAGCACGATGGGCGTAAGTAAATACCTGTCTAATGTCTCTTCTTTTGTCTTTCAGAAGTTGGGTTGCAGCGCCGGAGTCCGCGGAATGCCCGTAAGTAATAACAATGCTTTTGTCTTCACAGGCGGCGATGCAGCGTGAAGAAATCCGGAATTCGCGGAGTGCCGGTAAGTAATAACAATGCTTTTGTCTTCACAGGTGGAGGCGCAGCGTGAAGAAATGGCTGCAGCCGATGGATCAGGTGAGTAAGCACTGCGAGTAAAGGTTGCCTTGCTAACCTGTTGTTTCTTGTCTTTGCAGGTGCTGCTGTTGACTGGATACAGGAATGGTAAGTATAATTCTTGCAGGTTCAGGATCGAAAGAAGAAAGGCTGGAACAGACTCGGTGAGCGTTCTGCTGCAGATGCAGAATAACGCGAAGCACGTTTCTTCTATCGGGTGTGGTTTAAATAGCCTTGGAGTGATGAGGCGTCTTCCTCCACGGCCCCGCCTAGGTAAGAAAAGAGTTCCAGTTCCAGAAGAGTTCCAGTGCTGTATCCAAGGAGTGGAGCTTGCTCCACCCAGGTAAGAAAGTAGTTCCTGTTCACAGAGGACTTCTAAGTGGCTGGTAAGTAAGCAGCATGGTCTGCTGCAGGTAAGTCCACCCAAGCATCTTCACACATATTATGAGCCCGGCGCTTCCAGTGCCGGGACCGATGGTTTTGATGAGCCTGGTGCCACCGGCGCCAGGACAAGGTCCACGGCTGGTGCCTAGGATTAGGGTTAGGGGCCTGCTTCCAAGGACGTTGGGCTGGTCCTGGCTCCTTGGAAGCAGTGATCATGACATTTCCGTGCCGTCGACAGTGGTAACAGTGTCGGTGGTTGATTTAGGGCGTAACGGAAGCCCCATCTTGCCGCAAGATCCTGGTCGATGTAATTCCCAATGGCTCCACTGTCAATGTACCCTCTTACTGCATGCATCCGAGATGGTTGTTGGTGATTGATAAAGACCTGGGAGGTCTGTAGTTCACTTTCTTCGCTCGACAAGTAGACTCCTACACTTGCCGGGCTGGGGAGTTTTCCGATTCCTTGATGGTATCTTCCTTGTCCGTGGCCCCTACCGTTCTCCTCGGTGGCTTCACAGGGCACTCTTTAAGCAAATGACCTGACCTTCCACAGTACAGACATAACTGCTGCTGTCTCCTTTTGTTCCTTTCCGCTTTAGTCAAGGGGGATCTGACCCCCCCCGATTTGCATTGGTTCTCCTGAACCTTCCGTTGTGTGGCCAATATTGCCCTTTGAATGCACATACATAGGGCGAGGGTCCGGTCTGGTTCGATCTGCTCTTCGGTCCTGCAACCTATGATCCAGTTGAACAACAAGGTCGATGAATTCTGAGCAGTCTTTCGGGGGGTTCACTACTTGTGCGAGAACATCCTTGAGCTCCCCCCGCAACCTCTGATGAAATAACGTGGTTCTCTTCTCCACTGGCCATTCTGCTTCAACTAGGAGTCTATTGAACATGGCTATGTATGTTAATAGGTCTTGATTCCCTTGGCGTAGGGACAGAAGTTCGTTGTCTAATGCCTGCCCATGAGTACGACCGGCGAACAGCTTTTCCATCTCCTGCTGAAAGCCCCTGAAGTCATGCAGCAAAGGATTGTCTTGGGCCAAAGGGTACAGACCAGTCCGCGGCGCTACCACTCAGGTAGGATAGCACAAAAGCGACCCGTGATTGGTCATTCGGAAAGCCCCTGGTCTACAAAGGAAGTGCAGTCCGCTGTTAGGCAGAAACCTGTGCAGTTCCCTCTGGGACCACTGCAAAAGATTTAGGACTACAGGTGTTTGGCAGTAAAGCCACTGTACCACACAGATTCACTTTGTAGCTGTGGCTGAGCAGTCAGACTTCCCTCAAGAAGAGTTAGGCAGTATACAGAGTATTCACAATAGGTCAAGAGAACACAGTAGAACAAGTAAACGCTGACCAGGGCTTGGTGTAAAAGAGATATAATTATTTATTTAAAAGCACATCTAGAAAACACACAGGCACTAATACTAAGCAATTCAAAAACATGGTCACTAAAAGATATACACTCCCTTAAAAGAATATTAGACAAGTCTTAAGTAAAGCCCCACTTATTTTCAGACAGCGGTGAGCGCTTAACGTAGATGGCACTCTAATAGTTCGTTTTAAAAAGGGAGAGAAGAGCAGAGAACAAGTTGAAACGGATCCCAACACTTTTATTACCAGAACGTAACAAGAGAGGAAGGCAAAGTAAAACCGTGAAGTTAGAGTTCAAGAGGCCGGATCCACTTTCAGAGGATCCAAACGAAATGTGTCCAAGGTCACACGGTTGCAGTGCACAAAAGTCTTGTAAAGGTTCAAAAAGGAGTCGGACCAAAGAAAGGGACCAGTTAGAGGGTCAAGGCGGCCAGCCCAGTCCAGAAGGTTAAGGGGTTATTATTACCTTGTAGCAACCTTTAGAAAGGGAGGCCTGGCGGACACGGTACCTTAAAGTGGGGAGAACGCTCCAGCAGGGGCAGTTGTTCCTGGCAGCGGGTGCAAGTCTGTGCTTCGTCCGGGGGAAGAGGGGATCTCGTCGTGGAGGAAGACAGGAGTCCGTTGCACTGCCAGGGAAGAAACCAGCCGCGGAGTTTCTCAGGTACAAGGAGCGGTCCGGTGATTCGCAGTTCAGTGGTGAGTGGCTCTCCGGCCGCTGGGGTGCTTGGCACGGGCAGTTCGACCACAAACCGGGCTGGGGTGCGAAGAAAGGAAGGTAAACTGGTTGTGCCCACCAGTCAGGGGAAGAAGCCTCTCCAGCCGGGAGATCTTCTCTGTCGTCGGGAAGTGGTGAGTCAGTTCTGCAGGGCTCCACCGGTGGTGTCGTCGTGGTAGGTCGGCTCAGCTTCTCCCTCGTCGGATTCTCAGGTCCTGTGGCGACTTCTGAAGTTCCAGTCCCCAAAGCCCTGCTTTTATGCAGAAAACCCCCATTCACTCAGCCTAGCTGTCACTCAAACATGCTAAGTGGTGAGCCGGCCGGCTCACCACTTGGGCCAATCACACAAGAGTGCGACTTGAGTTACCAAGTTAACTCAGTCCAGGGTGCCTAAATCCCCTTCCACGCCCCCTGTGGTACCCAGACAGAGTGGCACCACTTTTGGAGGCTTCTGTGGAGAAGCCCACCAAAAAGTGGAACAAAGGGCTCGACTTGGGTTGGAGCCACAGAAGAGAACACAAACGCCATTTTAGAATCGAGTCTTGGCAAAAAATACGAACCAGTGAATTAATATGAATTAAATAAACCGGCGGTATGTTCGAGGCTATGAGAATTAAATAATTAAAGTTGGTAGCCTCGAACAATGGGAAAATCCCATAGGAAAATATTTGCGTTCGAATATAAAAAGTAGTTTCCACTGCCACCAGCCAAAACTCGATCAGGGGGGACGGAGACGTGCCCCCTCGACTAACAGACCCCGGGGCAATCGAATTGCCCCAACCAGTACGCCCACAATATGATGGTTTGTATTGGTTTCTGTTAATAATTTGGGACTAGTAAAGCCAATGGTGACTTTACATGCCCTGGGAGACAGTAGTCAGTCCCAGGGTATGGAGTCTATGGTGGGGTGTCACTATGACACCCCTGTGTTACTGCACGGAGGGTGCTGTGTAACACACATAGGAAAAACACATGAGACCCTATGGAGTAAAGGACCTCATAGCCCATAAAACACATTACCAGTCAAAGGAATACCATAAATCATGTCCAAGAGTGGGAGAAAAAGAGACTCACTCTTGGCAGGAGGAAAATAAACAACTCCAGAAATCCAGTAAAGCTGCTGGGGGACTCACTAGGTTAGAAAATTCAGCCTAAAGAGAGAATTCTCCCTAACAGCGGCACTGGTTCATGAACGATGCAAACCTCTTGGGATCCCCCGTAAATCGTTCGGGCGGGGCCAAGGGAACTGCCCCAGGAAGGGTTATCTGAACGGGATTGGCTGATGGTGTTGGCATCGAGGGCACGCTTCCCGGCAATGGTGCATGCCCTGCTTGTGACTGGAGAAGTTGCCGGCTTAAATCATCAGTGCGTTCTTTGGCTATCATCTCTCTCCTCAGGGTGTTGGTCTCCTGCCTGGCTGCATGTACTTCGGAACATAGCTGCCCCCACATGTGGGCTAACTGGTCGGTTTCTGACGTTTCCATGATGCCCAGGTGGATTTTGATGTCAGGCTTTGTGTTCTGTAACGCTCATCTGGTATCCACGGGGATGTCAATCAGCCTGTTCTGACCTCTCACGACCTCGAATCCTTCCCTGGAGTCTACTCGACTGGGGACTGGGCCTGAAACACAGGATTGGTAGAGTGTAACGCTCACCTGATTCCCGTAGAGGCGCCGGTCTTGACTGGGCGTATACCGTATCTTCAAAGGTGATGTGTAACACACGGCTGGCTCTTTGGGCTGGACCTCTGTGCACTGTATGTCTGACTCGAAGGGTAAGATGTCTGCAGATAGAAAATATGGGATTAATGAACTGGGTTATTGAATGTCTCTCTCTTCTTCCCTTTCTCTTCTCCTGTAGAACCCCGAAGGTTAACGCTCTCACCTTAGGTAAGTGAACGCCGTGCTCTCCATCTGCCTCGGGGCAGGGTGCTGTAACCAGTTTCTTCACTGGATAAGGGGAGCAGGCCTCTTGACTTCAGAGGACTGCTGTCCGTCGTTTACTGCACAAACGGTAAGTTTCGAGTAATTCTAATGTCTTTAAAGTCTTTAGTAAAGATGTCTCTTGTTTTGCAGGGTTCCGGCGATGGTGGACGACGGGCTGAAGTGAGTTGAAGATGGAGCCCATGTGATGAATAGAAGCGCCTGGAAGCACGTAAGTAAGCGCTTGTTGCCTGCTTCACGATGCGCTCTAACTGTCGTTTTATTTTGCAGGTACAAGTTCGGAGCGGCTGCAGGGTGCCGGAATACCCACTGGGTTAGATGTGGAAAGGAGTAATGGCACGTGAGTATTAAAGTTCCCCAATGTCTTTAAACGCACCTTGTTTTGTCTTTCAGATGCGGGATGCAGCGCCGAAGGCCTCCGGAGCGTGCGAAGAGTTGGTAAGCTTTTGTCTTTCAGATGCCGGAATGCAGTGTGAAGACCTCCGGAGCGCACGAAGAGTAGGTAAGCCTTTGTCTTTCAGATGTCGGAATGCAGCGCGAGGCGTTGGTGACAGCCGATGGACCAGGTAAGTGAAGAGCTGTCACTGAAGACCGTAATGCTAACCTGTTCTTTCTTGTCTTTATAGGTGTTGCTGAAGACAGGATTCAGGATGGTAAGCCTTTTTCCTTAAGCCCAGGATCAGATGCAGAAGACACGATGAGCGTTCTGCTGCAGAGGATGCAGAATAACGCGAAGCAAGATTCATCCATCGGGTGTGGTTTAAATAGCCTCCTGTAGTGCTTAGGTGTCTCCTTCCACAGCCACGCCTAGGTAAGAAAAGAGTTCCTGCCTTCCAGAAGAGTTCCAGTGTTCTGAACCTAGGGAGTGGCTCCTGCCCCACCCAACAGGAAAAGTAGTTCCAAACAGAAGAGGATCAGAGGCTCAACTGGCAGGCAAGTAAGCAGCATGGTCTGCTGCAGGTAAGTCCACCCAAGCATTATGAGCCCGGCGCTTCCAGCGCTGGGACTGGGCATATTTATGAGCCTGGTGCCACTGGCGCCAGGACTGGGTCCAAAAGGTCCCAATTGGGACTGGTTGGCACTCGGAACCTGGGTTATGGATCTGCTTCCAAGGGAGTTGGGAAAACCCTGACCTTTTGGAAGCAGAGATCATGACATAGAGTTTAACTCCTTATTGTCTCTGTGTGCTTGAACCCCTTCTTCCCCGGGATCCAACCCCTCCCTTTGATCCACAGCTCATCTTGATTTCTTGGAAAGTGTGTTCTCCGTCCTGCTTTCAGGGCAGGGGCGCGTTGGTTGATGCAGGCTCGTTGCTGCCTAGTTACTTCACTGGCAAGAGTCCGACAGGTAAGTATAATGAGTCTTTTGAACAGTTCTCTAACTTCGTTCCTTTCCTTCCTTAGATGATGGCCGGCGTCTGGGGGTGGTGACGTGCTGCTGAGATGAGTAGCGCTGAAGGTGAGTGAGAGCGCGATGCGCGATGCAACCCTTTCGTATTTGTATTGAACTGAGTTCTTTTTCTGTGTCTTTTAGGTGCTGCGACATTTTCATTGTGGATGCCGGTTATGAATAAGAAATGCGGTGAGTAAGCGCGGTATGCGGCGCCTCTAGATGTTTCCACGCTAACCTGGAGTGTCTTTTCCTTCTTGCAGATGGATGAGAAGTTCTGGAGACAGAGTTCCCCCAGAGCGGCTGGGATTCAGGTAAGCGTTTGAAGCTCGTACAGTCTTTAAAAATAAGCAAAGATTTGCTGAATGCTTACAAATGCCTATTTTTCTGTTCTTTTCCCTTTTCCTTAGGAAGCGGCGTACCGGGATGGGAATGACACCACCGAAGATGCCCGCAGAACAGAAGGAACGATGAATGATGGGCAGAAGCGCCGCAAGGTAAGGCTGTTCCTAACAGTGTTCTTGTTCTTGCAAGAGCTGAGCGCAGAAGAAAGATGCAGGCCTACTGGAGACTGATCCGAACATGGTGAGTGTCACGCTGCAGGTGCAGAAAACACAAAGCATGTTTCTCAGCCTGGGAGTGGCTTAAATAGTCTCTGGGTATCCCAGGTGTCTCTGGGCTGAACCACACCTAAAAGACTAGACTGCACATGCAGTTCTGGGAACCAAAATATGTGGGGGCATCCATCTTGTCCCCATCAATGCACTACAAGTCCAATCCCCAATGTTATCCTATGGGAGTGAGTGAGTCTGGTGCCACAAGCGCCAAGTCTGACTCCAAGTCGGTCTTTGGAGGGATGGAGAGGCCATTGAGGGCCTTGTAGGTGATCGTGGCCTGGCTCCAGCCTGACATCTTGGAGGGCTGGGGACATGAGGGACAGGAATCATGACACAGGGCCAGTTAGGATAAATCTTGGAAAATTGTCACTCTTGCTGAGCCATAGGTGATCGGGCCCTTCAGCTTCGCTTTCTTCAAGATTTTCGTTTGATCACTTTAGTTGTGGAACCAGGCTAGGAGCGACCTGGGCCCCCCAGCAGACCCTCCCGCCCTGTGAATCCTCTCGATCATTGCCTCGTCAATGGAGTCATCATCGAACACCAATTTTATAACCTCATGAAGCACTCTTCTCAGGTCTTGCTCCGACTCCCCGTCCCTATCCGGGATGCTGAAGAGTCTCAGGTTGTTCCGCCTTTCGCAATTTTCCAAATCGTCCATCTTCAATCAAAATCCCTCATCGCGGCTCTCCATTTCCATTATCTGTTGGTCCATTTGTGTCTCTAGGGTATTCAGTGACGTATGGTTGTTTTGACTTCCTCTAGGCGCTCCTCCATCTTGTCTATCCTCCGAGTGATCTTGTCAACCCTGCTTCCGATGTCCTCCCTCATGTTCCTTATTACCACCATCAGGGCTGCTATGTCCTTTTTGGTAGCAGCCGATTCCGCACCACAGATCAGTATTCGGAGGGGAGGGTACCAATCTTCCTCGCCTCAATTCACTCTTACTTCCTTGTACCCCTGTTGGTGCTAGAATACCGCTTCACTTTGGTTCCTCCTCTGATGTCGAAGGCCTACAGCGGTCGATGCCCTCCCCCGCTGTCCATTTTCGGTATTGCCAACATGACCGGTGCCCTCTAGGGCTGTAGCTCGGGAGGAAGGCACACGCCCCAGACTTGGGGGCTGACCCCTCCCTAGTCGTGCTGTTCTCCTCTGCCTGATCGCCGCCGGTGTACACCTGGCAATTTTGCTTCGCTTGAGTGGAAGGTGGGCTCCTTACACTTGAGACGATGTAGGTAGCCAGTGGTTAGTGAAGCAAGCCCTGTGAATGGGTGAACACGCATGTGAGGCCCCCTGCCTTGACTATGGCGCGGCGCTAACAGTGGCCTGGCAGCCTCCACTCTGTGTGTGATGTGGAAGCGCTATGCCTGTAACAAGTAGATCTAGGGACCGGCGGGTCACAAAATGTTTCCTGAAGTGACTCACTCCCCCTTGCTGTGATCCCTAGGTGTCTCCAAACTGGACTCCCTTCACCGTATCAGACCGGTTTGGGGGTCGCACTACCTCCAAGCTGGTATTTTAACTGGTGTTTTCAGTGTTCTGTTCCGCTTGTGGGCCCCTGCTCCGCAACCCCTGCACCGCTGCTGTCCCTGTTCCTCCACTTCTGGGACCACCAATGGCGGGATATTGAAGGTCCCCTCCTGCGTGCGTGTGGGCTTGGACACTCCCTCAAGTCACAGCGTGTTACGGGGTGACCCCGCGTATGAGAGGGCCCAGAGTCTTAGACCCACGTGGCAGGTCCGGTGTTCGCTGGGGCGGGGGGCCTGCGCTCGACCCTCCACTGTAGGTCAACTCCCCTGTACAGACCCTTTGGGGTGCTTTTTTTTTCCTTCCTCCAGCCCCCGTCAAATGTTGTATTATTTGCGAGCAAACTGGTAGAGGCCTTCTCAGGACTTCCTACAGCCAGGGGCAATGTGTGTCGCCGCTCACCGCCGCTGGTCGCAGAGTGTTCCTCACCTCTGGGCAGTTGACATCGGATGCAGTGACTCGAGTTCAAGCGTAGCTCAGATACCGTCACTGCCAGGCTAGTACGCCGGGTCCTGCATCTCAATGGGCTTCAAAGACATTGAGTGCACAGCTTCTACCAGTGCCCAGCGGGGTCCATAAGGTGCCCGCATCGCAAGGATGAGGTCGGAGTACAGAAACTCCTCTCAGGCACCGTCCCCATCAAACACACATCAACACACAGACATGTCGGGTGACTGTGGTGGCTCGGTTTCCCATGCAGCTTCTCTGAAGCAGGGGTTCCACTTTCGTTTTCACCGCCGCACTCAGCGGTCCTTTCTCAGCCAGTCCTGTGCCGATTTTATCTGTTTTTCAAACTGTGAGTGCAGGGAAGGTTCCCACACCTCGCCATCAGCCCTGTCTTGGGGGCGGGGGATTAAAGTGGGGGCTCAGACAACATTTTAGGGACCGTGGGACAGAAGTTTACACAGAAGCGCCCTGCATCTGTGCGCCCCCTGGTGGCCACCTCTGTGGAACTTTTACCTGAACTATTGGGCAAAAGGCCCCAGACAACTTAGAGATGGGCAATGTTTGTTAGGGATCATCTCTGTGGACCAAAAGTGCATAATACTATAACTGTATTTTTATACATCCTGACTAAGTATAATTTATGATTCCCATTGTGTGTCCTCATTGTGGACCCCTTACAAGCTCACCCCCCTCTGAAGATCTTAGCCTAGACCGCCTGTCACTGCTACCTTAACTGGATTGGCTACAGCTCCCCAGAGCTGTCCCTGTCATAATATAGGTTGGCCTTCTATACATTTGTCCAAGCCAGAGTATAGAAAATCAGTCCTTACACCGAGCAAATTGCGGATCTGGGATTCGCACCCATAAGGAATTGTACAAGAGAACCCGGAAGGGGAGTATACCAGGTGTCCTGCAAGTCTGTGACCCGCACCAAAGTTGTGTTATCTTGGAAAAGGAATCCTAAGAAAGATCCATAACCTTAGGATTTGAATGGTATTGAATGAGGAAAAAGGCCTATTGAAGAGGGTCATTTACGCTGGAGTAAATTGCAACATAAGAGGAGGGAGTTATCCTTTTTGTCTATAATGAACTTGGTTATTCTTTGAACTTTTGTTTTGGTGGAAAGAATCCTGGGGAAGGGAGTCGTTCCCTTTGGAACTGTGAACATTATCCACTTGGAACTTTTGTTGGAGTTATACCTTTTGCTGAACTTGAACATTTGCGCACTTTCTAAACCAAAGACAATATCCTGAACACCTTAATTTAAGAATGCTAGGGCTAGGATACGATTTAGGACACAGGACATTTTTGCTTTGGACATCTTGACACTTGACAGACCCTTACATTTTGGTTCAGGTAGGGAAATACCTCCTAGAATAGGGATAGTGAGGAATTTCCCCAAACCCTTTATTATTTAATAAAAGTTTATACCAATCACCACGAGTCCTCTGTTCCCGTGTCTCATTCCTGGTTCCTCACACTGTGCAAATTAATCAAAAGCCTTACCAAAACTGTGACAATACAAGGACCTGAGCACGTTGCACAGGTTTGTCCGACTGACTTTGTCGAAGGCTATGCTCAGGTTCATTAATGCCAAATATACTGGCTCTGACCTTACATAGAGAGAAACAATCATACATAGATTTACAGCTTGCTTGGATGTGCCCAATCCAGGTCAAAATGCTACCTGGACTTTAGACAGGATTTGCTTGTCCGATACCCAGACTTCCAATTTTGCTAGTAAAAAAAAGCCAGATATTTGGCATAAGGAGTCCAGCAAGGCTATGAGTCTGTAGGACACTGAATTCACCCTGTCTCCCTTTTTAAAAACAGAAGAGATTATTGCAGACTGCCAAGAAGTTGGAAAGGGATTGCATGCAATAATCGCATTAAAACCAATAGTGAGGATTGGTGCCCCAAGTTCTACTTCGGACCTGAACAGGTTTGCAGGGAATGCCGTCCGGACCTGGACAGTGAGGTGTTTTTGTTTAGCGATAGAACGCTTTGCTTCAAAGACAGAGAAGAAAAGTTCAGATGTGGGGTGGCCCCTTTGACACAGTCTCTTCTGGCCCAGCAGTGGCAGTATCTGAAATATAGAGAAAAGAGAAATGCGTAACCCAATCCTTGTGCAGTACGACTGAATTAGGAATACTAGGCTTAATCTTATAAAATGGGCTGAGTGTGATTAGATCCCAACATTTTAGGGGGAATTCGAATTCCGCTCACTTCTGCTAACTTATTCCATGCCTGATTTTCGAATTCTTTTTTGCAGGATTGAAGGGCACGTATATATTTGGCTCTGGCCACAACAATTTCAGATCTTGGTGTTAAAGGAGTAAATCAGAAAGGAATTGTTTGGTCCTAATACAATCCTTATTAAACCACCCCCTTTGCTCTTGCTTTGCCAGATGTTTGGCATGGAGTCTGAAATGCAGATTATATATTACTCTTCAAAACATTTAATATTGCTAGGGCCTGGGTGGATTGCAACTCTCCTGATAAAGTTCTGGTAATCAAATTTAAATTCTAATGGACTGTGTTCTCCCACGGATTCCTCATCTTTGGTATACCGATATCCTGCTTCATCGAGTCGAGGTCCCTCAGCGGCTTCCATACCCACGCCCATTATCTCAGTTCTGTTTTTCTGCATTCAGCGATCTTTCAACTCTGTATTTATGTTTTTCAAGTATGTATACTCCAAAAACTGGGTTTAAGATGTGTGCGGACTGTGATTCGAAGATGCTGATAACAGATCCGGTATCTGTCAGTAGCTATGAGAGACGTCGGCAGTCCCTCCGCAGGATACCCACTTTGCCTGGTCGCCAGGCCTGCAACAAAACACACCTCACACACCCTTGAGTGTATCACAAGGTCAAGGATTGCGGGTCTTGCCAATCTATGACCAGCAAGGCCTTGAAGGAGAGGAAGACAAAACTCGCCGTAGGTCGGTTGGTGCCTAAATCCCCTTCGTCCAATCCCTCGAAGAGGAGATCGTCTAATGAAAACAGCTTGATCTCTTCAGAGACCGAAGAAGCACCCGAAGCACTTCAGGTTCAGGAGCGATTCATGGCACATTCGTCTTCTTCACAACGTAAATCGCCTCTAAATCTGATTGGGAGGAATTCCGTCTGCAAATGATGTAAGTGTTCTCGAAGGCGGCTTTGACTGGTCCTTCCAGTGAACCAAAGAAATCTTCCGACCCTGTCGCACCTCGTAAGGCAGACGTGTCGTCTAAGTCCACTTCTCGCACGCATTAAGAGCCCAGGCAGTGTGTCGGAGAAGCATTCTCAAGTGGTATTTGACGGTGTTGTCGACATGGGAAAAGTCTAAGACACTGTCCCCTTCTTCCACTCCGTCGAACGATTCAACAAAGACATTGACGTCTTTCTCTGACCCAATGACAGCTTTTAAGCCTTTGTCGAAAAAATACTTTCTTAAGTCTATGGGATGCATTTATGAAGAAGAAGAGGAGGATGACAATCCTTTCTTTGGCATTAGGTATAGCACACCTAATGTACTGCAGGAGCTCATCTCGGAGGGCTTCTGGGTTCAGGATTTGGTAGAATCTTTAAAAGATGCCAGTGGTCATGACACTTCACCAGAGGTAGAGTTTGCCACTCCTGGTTCAGCTGACCATGCTAGTAGTTCTTATCATAAGTAAAGTGACAGATTACTTGAGCTGGGGTCGTCTTCCCAAGGACATTGAGTAGGATGATTTGACAGACATCCTTGGCATAGGACCTGCCAAAGAGCCTGTTTTGCCATTCCACTCCGACTTAAGGATCAAAATCCTGGAAAACTGGCAGATACTAAACACCACACCAGTAACCTGTATTATTTATTTTTATTTATTTGCATTTATACAGTGCACAAACAGCCTGGAGGCATTGTGGCGCCGTTACATGGAATCGACTTAGTTACAGGTAGGTGTACATACTTGGGTACATGATTTGTTACATGTGTAGCGATATGTTACACAAAGGGTTACATAGTGTAGAGCATATCATGGCATAGCAAATTACATGTAGCCATTATTGCACGTGAGCACATCAAGACGTGGCATGGGGACACTACAGGTATTGCTGGAAAATTTAAAAGAGTAGTCATGTATTGATAGCTTTGCGAAAAAGCGAGGTGTGAGGGTTCAGATCTGAGGTCAAGCGGAAAGGGAGTTCCATTGCCTGGCTGGCAATGAAGGGGAAGTGTACACCAGACCCTCTGGCACGCTTGACTAATGGTACAGATAGCAAGCTGGAGTAGGGTGTTCTAGTAGGTCTGGTTTAGGGGGGTATGTTTACTCTCTGTGAAAGGTAGGGTGGGGCCGTGTGGTAGATACACTTGTGGGTAAGGATCTGGTCAGAAAATATAGAGCATTGTCTATTGACCCAGAGTTCTTGTCTAAATATCTTACCCCAGAGAGTTAAGTATTTCAAGCGGGCACGTCCACTTCGAAGGCAGCTGCCTACCTTACAATTCCTCCTGAAAGGGATGACAAGAAACGTGACGTTCTGGGTACGTGTTTCCTCAGCTGGCAGGATGGCTTTGAAGGCCATTAATGCTACTTGTGCATTGGTGAAGTACACCCACACCTTGTGGGGTGTTAGAGCACAAGTAGTTGAGAACATCCCAGAAGGGGAAATGACAGAGCGCTTCTTAAATATTATTCAGGATGGCAAAGAAGCAGCAAGCGAATCCGTGCAATCAGGATTAGACACATATGATTGTGTGGGCCGTTCTATCGCAACAAGCTTTGCCGCAAGAAGGTTTGCGTGGCTGCTGATGTCGGGGGTTTGCCCTACATGTTCAATCCAGGCTTTTAAACATGACTTTTAATGGATCTCACCTTTTTGGCACTAAGGCTGATGAGAATCTTGAGAAGTTGCAGGCCTCTAAGGCGGCTGCTAAATCTCAATGAGCAGCAATCCGCCAGCCTCACCATTCTTCTCATAGTTGGAGAGGTCGCTCCTTTCGATTTTACTCTTCAGTCGGTGGGACCAGGGGTCAATTTGCCCAGAGAGGCCAGAGAAGACTCCCTTGTGGTGCAGAAGGTCATGGAGGTAGAACCGCCCAAGCAGTCTCTGCCTCACAAGTCTGTAGTGGGGGGCAGATTGACTCGGCATCTCGAAAGAAGGGCAAAGCATTTCTTCAGATGCTTGGGCCCTGCAAACAGGTGGCATGAGTTACTGTCTTTCATTTTTAAGAAGACCTCAATTTTGTCCCCTGAGCATACTATCTCTTGGGGAACCAGACTCGCTCCTTCTGCAGGAGATTCTCTCGCTGCTGGAGAAAAGTGCCAACTGGTACCTGTAGCGGAGCAATACCACAGCTGGTACTCCACCTATTTTCTGGTTCCCAAGAAAAACTGAGGAATGCAACCCATGTTGGACCTGAGACGCTTGAACAAGTTCCTCAGGAAGGACAGGTTCAAGATGGTCACTCTTGGCAGATCCTTCAGGCCCTTCAGCTCCAGGATTGGATGGCATCAATCAATCTTCAGTATGCTTACTTCACGTGCCTATACATACCAAGCACAGAAAGTACCTGATGTTCGCCATTGGCAGTTCTCACTTTCAGTTTTGTGTACTGCCTTTCGGGCTCACCTCCGCACCGAGGGTCTTCACCAAGTTGATGGCGTTGGTGGCAGTGAATCTAAGTAGGGGAGGGATTCACATCTTTCCCTATATATACGATTGGCTAATCAGGACTTGTTCTCCCAAGCAGGCTCTGGAACATCTGAACAGCACCTGCCATTCTCTCCGTAGACTGGGCTTTTCCCCTCAACTTCAAGAAGTCTAAGGTGACACCTTCCAAAAAGCTGCAATTCATTGGAGCAGTCCTGGAGTCTTCCTCTGGGAAAGCTTTGTTCCCAGAGTTCAGGGCTCAGCACATTTTGCAAATCATGGAAACGTTTCAGAATGCTTAGCATCTGCCACCTTCCATTTTCGGAGCTTGCTCAGCCTCATGGGATCCTGCATTTTCCTGGTGCCAGAGGCCCGTCTGAGGATGAGGTCTCTCCAGTGGGCCCTCAGATCCCAATGGTCTCAGTTCTCTGGCAAGATGACAGACCTTCTTGAGGTCCCGAGCAAGGTCACGATGGATCTCTTGTGGTGGGCCTGCAAGTAGAATGTGTTGAAAGTGGAATCTTTTTGACAACCATGGCCAGAGATGACAGTAGTCATGGACTCCTCCCTCACGGGAAAGGGATCCCACTTGAACGATCTAACGATCAGTGATCCAGTGAATCCAAACTACACATAAACCTTGTAGAGCTAAGGGCAATCAGACTAGCGCTAATGGCCTTTTTTTTCCTTCTGTACAGGGGAAGAATGTTCTGATATTGACAGACAACACAGTGGCTATGCATTACCTCAACAAGACAATAGGTGTAGGATCACTACCACTGTGCGGAGAGGTAATGCAGCTCTGGTTTTGGGCACTTCAAGAAGGAATTTTTCTGTCAGACATTCACCGATCCGGAGAAGAGAACACCACGGCCGACACTCTGAGCAGGCAGAGCACAGTCTCTCACGAGTGGGAGTTAGCTCAGCAAGCCTTTAAGAAACCTTGCCCTTTAGGGACCCCAAGTGGATCATTTGCGTCCATTATCAACAGGAAGTGCAACGTGTTCTGGTCCAGGGAAATTCCTCACAGATGATGGATTGGGATTTTGCACTCCTGTACGCGTTCCCTCAAGACCTAGTAATTTCTCATGTCATCAGGAGGTTGAGAAAGTTCATGAAGTTCATGATCCCGATTGCTCCAGATTGGGCCATGAGGACGTGGTACCCAAACTTCTGGACTGTTGATAGCACATGTGATTGTAATGGTAAGAGTGGAAACAAAATGTGAGTTCTCTGTGTTCACAATGTTCAAAGGCAGTCTGCCCACATTCAGGTCTCAACAGGTATCAACAAGATCCAAACACCAAAATAAAGCTTAATTCTAAGCTTAATAGGTGTATTATCAGTCAGGTATCCATGAAGGTTGAACCTAGCTTTTGTGAGGTTACTGCGTCGCGTTGTATAGACACTTGTGTAGGTGTAAGCGTAATCGGCACCCAGGGTGGCGGGCGCAGCCAATCAGGTTCTGTGGATCGTGGGCTGAAACCGCTAATCTCAGCCTGCGTACCATGGAACCTGCAGGCTGCTTCCCCTACTGGCACTGCCATCTTCTGCCCATCCGCCCTCCTTTTATTTCTTTATTATCCCCAAGCACCCCCTGCCCAGCCTTACTTGCCTGATCTTTGTGGCGGTGCTGCCCACCGCTCCTGCAGCTTCTCTCTGTCTCTCTTTGCTGGCTGCCACGGAAATGGAAGAGAGGCTCTGTAAGGAGCCCCGCCTTCCATCTCTGTGGTGGACATTTTGGAAAAGTATTTTCTACGAATGAACGGCACACTGTGAGGTATCCTGTTCATTCATAGAAAAGACTCCACTATCAGCACCTGGGTTACCATATTAGCTCGGGCTGCTGAGCCTTTACCCCTGGTATAGTCCGCGGAACGGGTTACTAACGCCATATTAAAGCAATTATTAATTTGGCTTTCTGGCCTATGTCTAGCGTGATGGGGAAGGAGACTGAGGTATATGGAGAGCAGGGCCACTGTGAGCCACCTGTACACAGGCCAATAACCGCAACATAAACGTATCCCTACAGATGGCTTCCTTCCAGTCCCCCACTGCACTACCGCTCACCCTCTCACCGCCACAACAAGAGGACAGCAAATACTGCAGGGCAAGGTAGAGCGCACAGACACACCATGGATGGAAAGGCTTTATGAGGCCCACTCCGACAGCCCCTATTACTCCAAAGACTGCCACTCTGGCACATGTGCACATGAAAGACGGCAAAAGGATGCCCATACATTTGTATGGGGATGATGGCAGTCTTGATTGCCAGGACCAAGTTGGCCCTGCAGCCTCCCATGAATGGATTTAGCAATTACATAAGGCAGAAAGATCTGAAAATAGATATAGGGAAATCTAAAGTTAGGTGCTTATGCAACAGCAAATTAAGAGGAAGTATAATACTTGTAGAAAGAAAGAAGGTGGAATGGGTTTCCTCATTCCGCTAACTAGGTATCACGATCATACGCGACATGAGGTGGTCCACACACATCATGGACCAAACGCTGAACGTGAAAATCAATTCTTTAAGAAAACCATGTGTATGCCCCAGGTATTCACGGGGTTCCTGCTGCATGAAGAACTCGATTTGGTCCATGTACAAAAGCTAATTTATCTCCAACTATTAATCTATTGGTTACGCTTATGGGGGACATCGCAGCCTAACCCTAACTCGAACTCTGGTGAGAAACATAATGGCATCAAATGTTGTGGGCCTTTCACTATGGTTAAGTTATATTAAGACATTATTCGGTAAACTCGGCTGTACACGTCTTTTCACTGAGGAAATAGCGATAGGTAAGGCTGAAGAAAAGGAATTCGTGCAACGCTATATCGCTTGTCAAGCAAATGCTAGAAGGGAAATTGATTTGTAAAAACAAAGCGTGCAATTTTATTACAAGAATGCAAAGCCTATGGTTCCTAGGAATAGTTATGCCTATTGGTTCACAACCCCTAAGAAAAGGGGAAACATTTTCTGACTAAGGTCCAACTTGCTACTTGTGAACGAACTAGCATTTTGGCCACAGAACAGTGGCACTATTGACCAGAAATGTGCATGCTCTTGGCATAATGCGCGTGATTTACAGCATTTTCTATTCTTATGTCCTATATTTGTGACCCCAGGAAAGAGATTCCTTCTTCCATTGTTGAGCGCGAGGAGAGTGAGGCATGTTCAATCTGCCCTGAGGCTTCTCCTTTCTGGCTCGGATTTGCTTGCGGTGCAGTGTATTAACTTTTATGTCAGGAACGTGCTTTTATTATGCACTTTATTACTTGAAATCCCACCTTTTTCAGTTACCACCCAATTGGTTTTAAATGTTCATTATTGTACGTTTTTTTTTAAAATTATTGTCTTAGCCTATGCAAGGAATGATGATTTTACAATTTACAATTTTGTTAATGTGATTTAGTTTAAACAATAAACTTTACACATGTTTACATAAAATCCTATTGTAAAATATACAAAATATAATTTCTTACAAATCAATAGATGATGATGTTAATGCTGTGAGTCTGATGGAATTGTATGTTCCGAATGATCTTTTATAAACTGGAGAAAAAACAAAAAAGAACAGGAGTCCTTGACCCCAGAGAAGGAGTCCCTCCAGGTAAGGTCCTGCTTGCCTATACTGTGAGAGAGGGTATTGCAGAGTGGGCTCACCTCCCTAACCTTATAGGGAAAGGCTCCCCTCTTGGAAGAAGTGACGGATTACCGCAATTCATCTCAAGACATAGATGTAAGTGCTTCGATCTTGACATGGAACCTTGTTCCCTAAATCCTTGATAGTCTATCATCGAGATCTATCGTTCTGCCAAGAGATGTAAGTTCTTTGTGTATATCAGCAGGGCCTTTTCTCAGGTCTTTTCCCAGGAATTACATTTATTGTTTTATAGATCACCAGAGCACATAGTGAGATATTCTTTCATAAATGCCACTGTAGTGAGGTCTGCCAATGGGGTAGCCTGACTGCGTACTTACCATCTTTGTTGCTGTGTCAACTGTTATGCACTCCTTTGGCAGTGGAAGAGGAAGGTCTCTGGGGGGTAGGAAAATGTCCAATGAACCTGCCCAAGCCTCTCTAGTTCAGCTTGTCATAGATCCACTTATATTGAGATCCGGTTTTTAATGAGCTTCTCAATGTAGCATAGTTTACTTGACAAGTTGAATGTACTCATTTTTAATCAGAAATGTTCTCATCAGTGTTATAGGAAGCTCATTCAAACTTCATGACGCATTCTGTAGCTCAGTCATGGCTTGGTCGCTTAGCCCTGTTTCAGATGATTCAGTATTTCATTGCCATGTGTTAACAATTGGAACTCCCTTGGTTCTAGCATGTCAATCACGCAAACCCAAACACCAGTTTTAGCCATTTCTGGCTCAGTTGAGGCATAATGGCAATATCGGAGCCAAGGGCCACCTATCCATCCAGTGGTTTAACAGTGGTGACATTTTGCTGTTATGCCTTTCTTGTGACCCCATGAGTTTTTATTGCTGCCACAACACCCTCTGCGAGACTGTGTTGTTTTCACATCTTTTGATCAGTGCTGTGATTCCTTCAAATACCCTCCCTAACCGCCACATCTCCCTGTATTCTTCGCTGAATCAGCACTGTAGTGTTTGTCATCCAAAGCAGCACACTAAACACATCACTGAGTCGCTACTCACTGGCACAGTGTGACTGCAGGTCTGCATCTCGACAGTCAAAGCTCTTCCAAGACGAATCCTTGATGTGCTCTGGGAGGCTATGGGAAGTATCTGGGTGCCATCTTGCTCATTTTGCTAACTATACACAGCCACAGAGTAGAAGCACACATTATCACACCAGCTTCAAATGCTCTTCAAAACATTGTGTAGTGCCATCTCGCATATCTTGATTTCCATTTGTGCATCAGCGGTTCAAAAGTCAGCTTCCATCAAGAGAGTTTCTCTAGCCAAGCCAGAACTAGGCAAACGTAGCCCACACCCTCAGGACCTTCTTTGAAAGAAAAAAAATGAAATCACTTCCTCGCGGCCTCTTGAATCAGCCTTCTAATGGAATCCTAAAGCAAATCTCCAATGTCCCACTCCGCAACCCCAAGTATCTTCCCACGTATACTTTATTATCCCAATTGAATGCTTCAAAACAATAACAACTTAAGCCTTCCACCTGTGAGAGGGTATTGAAAGGGGGAAATAAGGTTGGGCATGCTCTCTGACACATATTATAACCAACCCAGTAATTCAGCAATCTCTCTCCCTAGTCCAACTGCTATTGAAAGATACCAGGCCCAGCAGGGATACACATAGCTGAGAATCAGCACTCACTGATCCATCAATCCATCCACTCATCTGGCTCTCACCCTGTATCCACATTCAATTCTTTCGTGAACAACTATGCGGCTGCCACCTCAGTTAACAAAAATGTTTTCCAGTCTGTTACTTGCTTTTATGCCAGAAGTCAAAACGTCTATGGATTCACAGTTCCTATCTCCTAAACAAAGGGTAGGGGAGGGGGTAACAGGATGGCGTATAGAGCGGGCATAGGGGTAAGGGTGGTGCAGCGGGGTGGTACCCCCCTGTACAACAAAGCAACAGGAATGAGATGGCCAGTATACTTGCAGCCAGCATTAAAAAAATTGCATAATCACAGAGATCGCAAAAGGATCTTTCCCTCATTAACTGCTTGGGTATAAAACAGATGCAGTGATTCCTTTCCAAACCAAACCTTCTCAGACCTCCATTAGATCCCTCCATCCACATTGAGTCCCAGCTCAAGTCAGGGAACAAAAGGACTTGCTTGTCCCCATCCCGTATTCCTATTTCTTTCCCCTCTGGTGCACAGATTAAGAACTCCCCGGCTCTGGTTTAAGAGCACCACTGGGACTGTTCCACCCGAGATATTTCTACCCTTGTTCTTGTTCCCTAGCAGCCTGTATGCCTTATGTACTTTATATGGGGACTGAGGCATCCACAGGGAATTCCTACCTAACGAGGCCCTCAATCTAAGACCCGAGGTCCCTTTAACTAGCTTAGGCAGCAGGGCTAGACCTGACCGTGCTCTCAGGCTATCAACATTTAAAACATTTCTGAAGAGGGTAAGAGGAGCAGCAATGCTGTGATCTGATGGTCCGCCACCAGGGGTGTTGCAAGGTCTGGAAAAAACCTGGGGCTGCGCTGATGTCGGAACTGTCAGGACTGGGGGCTAGCCAGCCTTTTGGTTGCAACTCCTGAGATTCTATCCGGGGCTACAACAAAAAACATGGGGCTATATCCCCCTTAGCCCCCCCTTTCCCCAGCAACGCCTCTATCGGCCACTATGATTTAAGGGGCAATTTCAGCACCCTGTGTACTCTGTTTCTATCGATTTACCCACTGGTCTCAGGTCACCATCGCCAGGAGTGAACTGCTCCACTGGACTTGGCAGTGTAGTCATGCTGGGCTCCAGAGGTACCTACATTTCAGAGTGCTGCAAGCTCTGCCCCTCCACACAAAGAAGTATGTGTATTTCTTAAATTATTAAGATATGCCTGACAATGTATTCTTCTACTGTCATCATTGCCTCGATGCAAAGGCCCCTAAACAGAGGTATATAGACTTCTGGAACATAAATTCCTTTGATGTGTTTTTTTGCTTTTCATGTAATGGACAGTATCTTTACAAAATAGCCTGCTATACAATCTTTTATCTTATAACCAGACATGTTTGATCAAGGATTATGATGGACAGGTACGACAAGTGCTTTATTTGAGCTGTAAATAAATTGGAATATCTTAGTCACTGAAAGGAATTACCAATCTATAAGAAGGATATTGGAACAGCATTTTAAGCTTGCAGTGGCCCATGCTTCTTTACTTTGGCTAGCCAAAAATCAAGATTAAAGGCCCAGGATCCTGCACAGTTATTTGTTGCAGAATCTTTTTGGCGATTAGTGCATACCCAAGGTAGGTCTGGGAACAAGGTCTGGAGAGTGCACCAATAGGAACTCATCTGAAGCTTGGCTTGTGGGACCAGAAAAAGGTTGGTATGTATATGCTGAACATGGAACTAGTCTCGGGAGGCAATGAAGCTATGTCATAGAGCCCAGTTCTGAACAATTCGTTTTAGCAGCTGTATGAGTCACAGAGCATTTTGTGGACACAATGCACATCCGTTTACACACAATGGACATTCAACAGAAAAATCACTTATTTAAAAAGAAATGTGCTCCAAAGCACCATGAATGCCATGGTAAGAGCAGCGTGATGGTGGACTAATTATAAAAGAGTCCGATCGTTTTCTGTTGAATTTGTTTTCCATTTTATTAGCACTGCGCTACTTACAAAAATATATCATTTAAAACATACACATATAACCAACACTTGGAAAACAGTGACATTTCACAGACGAAGGTAAATGGAAAACAACATGGTTATCTACAAAGCAAGTTATAAAATAAAACCTTAAAAAAATTCCCAACAGAAAAAGTCATTGCAAATGTATTGGATACATAAACTCTTTAGGACATGCTTCAGTGATAAAATCCTGCCTTCCTATTGCAAATTACAGGTCTTGCGCAGAGAACAAAGTCCAAAGATGCCATACAGAGATGAACGTTTTAACCTCTGTCTGAAACATTTCCGAGTTTTTACTGAAATGTGAAACCTTGTTTTTTTTTACACTTTGGGGGTGTGGTGGAATCTAACAGCAACAGTCCCTGCATGTATGTCCTTAGCAAGGATTAGTGGAAACTTCCTCCAAGACGTAGGTGGTAAATAACCAACCTAGCTCATTTGCATAGTTTTTGAAATGTAGATGGTGCTCCACAAAGGCAGCCAGGCTACATATTTTCTTCCTGAATTAAGCTCCCAGGGTGTCACAGGCTGAAATGGGTTACAATATATACATTTATTTGCTGTGTGCACTGAAAGGATTCCGTCTCTTCATCAAACATTGTTACCAAGACACCGAACAGCAGTTCCATACCACACAAGACCACACATCGTCATCTACTCGTTGAAAGGATCATTAGAAGCAAATGTGCATAAAAACAAATTGAATGTGTTAATGTACAACAGTGTTCTTACTGTCTTTAAAAGAAAAAACAGGCTACTTTGCATACTCAAACGAAATCATCAAAAACATGCAAGGAAAACATGGCTAGCACTAATCTGAAAAAAAGATGTTTCGTAGTTCACTATGACCATTTCTCCAAGATGTCGCATACATTCTACATTCTCCAAAGTACAGATGACATGGAAATTCAAAATGTACACGGTATACAACTACCCTGTAAACTGCAAGCCTTACCAATCCATTGCATTGTACACGCAAACTTGATGTGAGTCTTAAGTAGAGGGTGGATGTTGAATGAACCCTCCCACCATGCTAATTTGTTCTCATGCATTCTTTGAGAGCACATTCATACACGAGACTGGCGGGGTACGTCTAAGATGAAGGAAGACATAGATCTGGAGGAGAGAATGCCAGCAAGAATGAGATGGGATAAGTACATGGTAGGACACCCCTTGGAACAGGCCGATCAACTAGGCTGCGGGGAGCCCAAACGAAGGAATGTGAATTCCAAAAATGATCTTACAGGCATTTTAAACATTTTCATTATGAAAACACGTTTCTACCTTTGCCTTTGGGAGATTCTCTGGAGCAGTAAAGAAATATTTGTTATGATTGGTTTCCAATTAAAAAGGCGATTTATTGGACATATTTGGGTAAAATAGTTTATTAGTGTCTCCAGCTCTACGCAATGGGTATTTCACTAGATTTAATCCAAGCAGACTGGACATCTTTGAAAACCTACGTGCGTTATTTATTTGATTGCTTGTTCGATTTTAAAAGGAAATGCCAATACAGAAGTAGGTTTGCAAAAACAGTGTAAATGAAATACCAGCAAAGTCTGATCTCAATGCAGTCTTTGGCTTCCTTTGAAAATGGTCTTCAAAGTGCTTGATTTCTTTTAGACAGTACTCCAGACATTAGATTTATTTGTGTAAAGCACAACTCGCACTGTGAACCCTTGTGCCTAGGCTTTCTTTGTAAAAGTATTCCTAGTTGTATAAGTTGTTGCTGTAAAACAGATTGTTCTATGTCAATTGACAGGAAGTGTGAATGCCCAGATTCACAAAACATAGGTTTACTCACTGCTGGATGCCCAACCTCATCTGCATTTGCTTAGCATAGGCATTGTAGGGTAGGATGTGGTGTTGTGAAAGAGAACCAAGTCATATGTAAAGAGAAGTACTACTTTGCTATTATTTATAACCACCACGAAACCTGCATTACATTGCCCAACATCACATTGTATGCGTTTGCACCACCCCGTCCCCAGGGATGTCAGGGAAAAGCAACGCTGGGTGTGGGACTAAAGGAACACTGGTTTGACCAGCTATGCCTGTTTATGAGGTCACCAGTTTGTGTGGAAAGTCTGAGGTGCCCTTGATTATGCTCAGAGTCACTTTGCCACCCCTCTCGTTTTTGGGGTGGTACTTTTTTCGATATAGAGCTTCTATCTGCACTCCGGGACAATGCAGTCTATGGATAATGGGTGGGTGGACGAATATTTTCTTTTAGGGAGTTCCCATTTAAAAACCCCACCATCCCCAAAATATTTATATTAAGTCAGTAACAAGTATCTACTGTGACCACGCCATTGTGCAGGCAGATTTGTCTTGTCAAACGCCACAGAGGAGATTCCAGCTCCAGTCATACAATCCTGAGTGTGAAGATCAAGAACTATTAACAATGGATTGCTCCCACAGTATGAAAACAACTTGATCGCTTCAGGATAAACAGGGGAGAGATTAGACATACCAACATTATCAATGGCCTGGTAAAGTCAGTGGCTCTTCCACTACACTGCTTAGTCCAGGGCAATTTTACTGGAAAGATGATGGAATGCACAACCACCATAAATGCGGGGTTCCTCCAGAGAGCATAGGACATCTTGAAATGTTTAGGGACTCCTTCTAGAGACTACTTTTAGAGACTAAACCTTCTTTAAGAATGATTAACTGAAAGAGAATACAGATCATCTTGCATGTACAGTTAGGCAAAAGTTTGAGGTGCATTATACTGCTCCTAAAAACAGTCACAATGCATATCTGCATGATGGGAATTGATGTGATGTGACTTTGAACCATCTAATGTGTAACTTTTGTGCTTTGAAATAGCGACACTAAAGCTTTATGCGGCACTTCACCATTGCCTTATCCACGACGCACAATACAACTGATTTTGAAGCACAGCCACATATGACCTCTAACGTATAATTACTTTTGGTCAGTATTATGAAGTCTAAAAACAATTACATCATAGGCATTTACTGATGATGTGCATAGATATTCCTAAGGCATACAGTCCCATCCTCTCACTATTTGCAAGGTGCACATTTCTAGTGTCTGAAATTAGTGGCACTTCAGGTAGGTGAACTGTACCTGAGAGTTATTTGCTGGGTAAGGTCTGTCAACTACAGTATGACGCCTCATAGTATCACAGCATTATTAGTATATTTACATGTACTGATCATTCGATGCAGCAACATAACAGATGGCTGCTGACCCACAGCAAACATTTATTTCGCATCTCTGGTACCAGCTACCAGTACATTTAAAGTACTTTACAATACATCTAATACAGTACACAGTGATATATCTGATTTGGGTGTTGTTTTTTCTTTGAAAGCAGCAGAAGTGCAGGTTACGGTTCTTCTAGAATTAAACTGTGTAAACATGTCCCTTTTCCCCCATCCAAATATCTTTTAACTCCCTAAGGTTATAACCAAGATTTCCAGCCTGGAAAGAGTCTGCTGAGGTTTTTCGGATCCATAGCCTGCTGGATGAGAAGGTTCACTTGCCCTCCCACATTCAGCACGTTGCCCTCCTCCACACCTTTCAACTTCTCCTGCAGCCTTAGGAGAACTCGCTCTGCCACCTTGTTGAAGGCTTGGTCATCATTGCTAGGAAAATAAAGGAAAGCCATCTTAAGTTTGTGCTTTATGGTATGCGTCACAAAAAGGGGTAAGAAAGACATGAGTCCTACCTGTCCTTTCGATTACACTCCGAGTCCTCGCCACTGAGGGTCGAGGCGAGGTCAGGCTCATCCTGCTGCAAATATAGGGCTTTCAGGGGATTCATGGTCCAGTCAAAGAGAGGATCATACAACAATACCTGCACAGGTAGTAAATACAAATGCATTCAATTTCATATTAAAGATGGCACATGTGCGTAGGAAAAAAGCAATACTTTCTTAGCATAAGACAGACAAATTGAAGAAGATATGGCAAACTATAAAATGTGAAAAAACAGTCATTTGTCAGAGGGTTACCTCTGATAGTTTTACATGTTTAAGGTCCACATCAGGCTACACATATTCACTGTAAGGAAGAAACCGGGTGGGAAATGGAAACATTAGCTTTACAAGGGACAAATTTACTGATGAGCCAAAACCACAGCCCATTTTTAACAAATACAAAATATATATAAATATAAAACATCTATCGAAACAACTATCTGTAAAACGACAGAACCATATCCTAAAAAAACTATAAAAAGAAGTGTGCTCTGAATTCATGTTATACATCAACATAATCGGTTTCCACGATGTGTTCTAAATGTACATTATCTACAACAAAGAAAAAGACACAAAGAATTGCAAGAACAGTTATTTTTGCTGTTTTAGAGGCCAACACTGCAAAATAGCCGGATAGTGTTTAGCTATAGCGCTTGCAACAGCACCTTTAAATAGCCTCTACAATCTTGGGAACAGACTATATGGGATGAACATGCTTCAATAGAAAAGCACTTTCCTTTCAGCCAGCCATAAAGAGTGACACGACAAACACACAGCAGACAGATATGAGGAGCTGCAATGCAGCTTAGTCCCAACCCTAAGGGGGAGTGCAGGTAACAGCCATGTCTTTATAGAAAAATACTGTGATAGTGACTGGCACCTGTTTCCGGACTAACGACCATAATTTGGTTCTGTGCGTTTTCATTAACGACTGTTTACAAATCAGCAGTTTGTTGATGCATTTTAGCCGATGTAAATTCGACCTGTTTCTTTTTATTATGGGAGGATCTTCTATATCACCCCAGCCCACAACCTCGTTCCCCGCTACCACCATAAACAAATATACATATATATGTAATTGGTTGATTTCAACCAAATGTGCATGAACACACAGCTGGCTTTCAAACAGCAGTCTATGCAAACACATATTACGCCATAATTCAATAGTCCGTATTCCATCTGGCCCCAGTGGCTAGTTGTACTACATGTACATGGCAGATTTTCCAGAGGAAGCTTGATCCAATATGATGCACCAACCCATTGACGTCTGAGAAAAGTACACCTAATCTCCAGCAAGCTTGTATGCCTGGACTATCAGCTTTCAATTACTTTCTCACCTATACGGACACATCTCATATATATGGCTTGTGTACTCCCATCTACTGTCCCAGTCCGAAATTCTATACTGCACCAATGCCAACATGTTGCTAGCTTAAGTAACCAAGGGATGAATAACTGCTTTTAAATTTGCGTTGAGCTGCGCATCTCGCTAGTGCTGCATGTCTGCCTTCCTGCATCTTGCTTGTTAAGGGGTCTTTATGGGACCCACGGTAGCTGGTTCTCTGGCGTTGACATGGTAAAGCATAGACTTGGACCACCTCAGTGTGTTGAAATGCTGGGATGACCTCCTACTGGCTACCTACTCCATGTCACAGCGCCTCCAATTGTATTGGTGCTGCAACAATGCAGAGCACTGCAGAGGGTGCTGATATCCATTTCCAGATGAGTTAAGGGACTATATGAGGAAATGCCATCTGCCAAGAGTGTAGGAGCCCTGCCATATTTGATTTCTTTAAATAAGTAAAATGATGTGGGTGATTCCATCTCAGAAAGGAAGACCTGCTAACCAGAGTACCACAAGCTCCATGCCAAAAGCATAGTGTACACCTGTGCCCTGCCAAATCAGTATCCTGATCTGCAGCACCTGCTCTCCAGTCGGACAGAGCAGGTTCAGAGGGCAATGGTAGCCTCTTGACAACTGCAGTGATAGCCAAGTCCCTTCAGCACAGGGGCTGTATTTTAGATGTGCACCTCTGTTCCCAAACCAGATAACTATGAGATTTAGTAGCCTGGTGGCAGTTCTAAACTTTAAATATGAGCCATACACGAGTTTACAGTTGGTGGCTAGTATTTCTCATAATTATCACAGCCACATCTGATTGATATCATACATGTGTCAGCACTGTGAGCCCAGCTATGAAAGGGTTATGTGTATTCTGGTAAAACAGCCTGCAGAGTAAGAGACTGAACAACTGTGCTTCTCCTTTGTTCCTTTGTGAGGTCTGGTAATACCTCTTTCCAGCTGGACCGCCTCCTAGAAGGAAATGTCATAGGAAACAGGAATCAAAGGCCGCACACATCCCAAAAGGACTAGCCTCACACCAGGGTGCTGCATAGCAAATGCGCCTTTGATGCTGTGGGCAAGGGAAGGGGCGGAGTTAGTGTAGAAAGAAGGAGCTCAGCATAGTTGGAGGAAGGTTCTACCATATTGTTTCTTTCTGTACCTCTCTATTCTTCCGGTCACATCCACTTCTTTTTTTTAGCAAAATGCACTTTGCATATGATGCCAAAAGGCAAGGACCACTTGTCTCAAGAACAGGGATTGGACCCCTTAAAGCAGGCTTGCTTTAGTCCAATTACCAGTGGACTTTTCCCTATTAAACAAGGGACTCCCCTCTCCTCCTTTGATTCACTTTTGGCCAAACAGTTAAGGAAGAATTCATTATCCCTCTATTGGGAGACTTGACTTTCCAAACTCCTCCGTCAGTGAGGTGAAGACAGAGTCCAAGGCATAGCCAAACTCTGTTCCCTAAACATCCCCAGGGTACATTGGGGGCGACCTACAGCTGGAGCAAGACCTGTTTCTCTGCCAGCTACACGGGTACCCAGAGCCTCACTGGAGGTGATGGACTCCTGCAGATGTGTGCCAGTTTGCCCTGTGCTTGGGAGAACGGGAACAAGGACCTATCTTCGGACCCACAGCAACTGAGAGCTAAGGCAGCCAGGATTCCTAAGTTTTCACTGTCAAACCATTTTGAGCAGCAATTCGAGACCGTTCCAAACAGTCGAGTTGACAGGATCCTCCAGAGCTGCCTTTGGGCCTTACTTGATCTGTGAGTCACTGTGCCTCCTTTTCGATATGGTTCAACAATCTAACCAATGAAAATATTATGGGACGATGATTGCTCAACATCATCCTATCCCAAAGTACGTTCAGACAGTCCTCGTAATTGATGTTGACAAATGTCATCAATAAGTTTGAGCGCATCGTTTTAAAATGAGAACATTCAGATTGAAGTTGCAACAGTATATCACACAATTGAAGGCTGCACGTGTGTGCATGAGAGGCGAAGGAAGGAAGACCTGTGGTGAACTTTTAAAATACTGATAACGGTGCAACTAGTGATACAGAGTATTGCAGTGGTCCGGCGAAGAAAGTAGCCCATTCTAAAGTCTCTGCGAAAGATTAAAGGGTTTTCGTATTGAAGTGAAAGTGAATGAGCGCTAGAAAGCGTAGGTGAATGTTGAACTTTTGTGCTCATTAAACTGAACTACCCAAACCAAGAGACACTGGGGCAAATAACACGAGTGTGAGGTGAAAGAAAAGTTGAAGTGGTCCTGTGGAGGTCTACAGTAAAAGCCTCGCACATTCGAAAGTGTTCGACATCAGGAAAAGGTCTGAGCCAGACTGAGGGAGACCAGAAGTTTGTTAAGTTAGGGGAAGGCAACCCATAAAGGATATGTATTAAGCTTGGAGATAGGAACCCCTGTAGGTGTTGTGTTTGAAAGGTCTGAGCCCGACTGAGTGAGACCTACGTGAACCTTTTTTTTTTAACTGTGTTTTGAAAGCTGGAACGAGATACTTTAACATGGAAGGGCAGGCGGGCCTCGACCCATGTTTTGAACTTGTAGAGTAGGAGCAAGCAACTCCACCTCAACCACATCGCCCATATTGCCTATATGTTGGGAACCAGAGTGTGAGACACGTGCGGTACCAATGAAAATACTGATACCAAGGAGAATCCGGGAGGCAAGGTTCCCATGGAGAAAACCATACCTGCGTACGAGACAGTATGATGGCCAGTTGAATGAAATCCCAGAAGAAACAGGACTGCTGAATGACAAAGAAGAATGGTGACGTCACACAGAGACCCAAGCTGAAGCACATAGAAGAGATGCAGATACTAGAGAATGCAGATATTCTATAAGGCATCAAGAAAGTATCGAAGATAAGTGGCATCTTGGGATCAAGATGAACAAACTTATGCTACAAAAAGGATGAAGATGTCAAGTAATTTTACACGTGTATATATGCAAAGAAACGCAAGCCGATGAAGTATTCTTGAGGCTAGCTAAGTAGTGACTAGATTGCGGCATGCCCCAAAATATACATATATATATAAATGAGTAAAGAATGGCTGTTTCCACTACGTATTATAGCAGAGCTGGGCTAAAAAAGGAAGGCCTCTTTTCCAGTGTGTCGCAGTTGAAAAACAAGTGAATTAACAGGAGTGAAACTCAGAAAGGCAAGACTGGATGAGCCAAGAAGCCAAGTCTATATCAGGCTGAGGTGAGCAGACATTGGATACAAATCATGTGAAAGAATGAAACTCCTGTTCAGGAGGCATGGACAAAAACAAGGAAGAGGTCAGAGGTCTAGTTGAAAATAGTATTTTAATGCACCAGAAGCTCGATTTTGTGGTCTTCAGTCACATGGAAGGATGAAGTTGGACGAACACGATGGTCACATCTATGCATTAGGACAGAGCAAGCCTTCACTCCCCTGAATTCTCCAGAGCAAAAGAACACTCCCAAGGACAAGTTCAAAGCCCTAATTGACGCCAGACCACTGAGGTGATGATAGATGGATATGCTAATTGGTGGGAAGCTATGGTTGAAGACTAGCTCACCAGCACCTGGAAGTTGAGTCTGCGTGCTGCCAACGTAGGTGGAAAAATACTGACAAAGTTTAGAGTGCCAACCAATGGTAGGGGGCCGCGTGATTAAGGGTCCTATAGTTTGTGTAGCCAATGGAACGTCGTCTATTTAGTGACGTTCGTAGTGACATGTTTAAGGGGAGGACTTAGTTGCCCCACCTGATGTTAAGAAACTGTTAAGAAACCTATCACTGTTCTTCACTCTTTCAGACGAGTATGGATCATATACTTAGATGTTTTCTTAGACCCTATCACAACTGCCACTAGGTTTTTGTAGTTTGCCACGTAGGATGACGTTCGTAATATGTAGGTTAACGTCATCAATGTTGTTTTTTTGCTATAAAAGAATGCTTTTTATAAAGATGCATTGAGCGATCTTACGCTAAAACGTCCGTTGATGTCCGTTGTACTCACCGTTTTAGATAATTGATATTAAAACAGTTATCCTTTTGCCAACTACCCTAGTCATTTCGATTATTTATGTTTGAGTAACTTCTGCATCCCCATCCATCTCAAGGGTATTGCTACCTCATCTTAAAGGGCTGGAATCCTCCAGTTCAAACTGCCTTTGTTTTGAGAACCTGAGCCAGAGTGTGTCAGCCTATCTACGGGGCCGCCTTGCTCCATGCTGTTCAAAGTGGGGAGGAGAGCTGACTCAGCCATCTTGATCCTTTATGTTAGAACTCTGTTTTTCCTGTATATGCGCCTTTTCCCATGCACCTATTTATTGTAATAATATTAGGGCAAGCAATAGGTTTATTTAGTATAGGCCATTTTCTTTTTACTGACACAACTAGGACTGTTTTGTTTATTATTATATGGTAGAGTGTGCTCCCATCTATAGAGATAGGGCCAAACAGGCGTTTATCCAACCCTTTTGGTCAATAAACACCCTTGAACAGTATATCTCTTGTGTCTGTCTTCACTTGTGATACTATGCCTCCCTTAATATACTCATTTAACCGTCTTTCTTCCCCCCTGCATCTATTTTTTTAATTTGCTGTTTTGAATTATCTTAAAATTCAATCAGTTTAAAAAAGCAAAAGCTGTCAAATTTATTAGTCAAATTTGGGGTCTGTATCAGTTTTTTTTAAATGTAATTAAAACGTTTTCAAAAGTAAAAAAAATGCTAAATTAACTTAAATACATAGACCCATGCGGTTTTCTCAGGTATTACAATCAAAACGGCTACAGTGGTTTGGACAATAACCAAGGGTATCAGGTACTAATGTCCCTAATAAATGATCGCTATACATAATGTCGCTGGGAAAAGGTTGTGGAGACAATATTAATGATGACCATATATAGGGGGTGAAGGGGGCCGGAAGGGATTGGGGTCCCACGCTCCTATGGAGAAAAAAAATGGATTGGGGGGTTGCGTGGGTGTCCCCTGCATGTTAAATGTAATAATGTCCTGGCAAAAAACAGACATTTTTTGGCGACTTATTTGCCAGGACATTTTCGCGGGGATATTATTACATGGAACCTAACAAAGCACATCAAAGTCTGTCCTTTGTTTGCAAAGATGACAGGGTGTCACCCAATCCTCCTATCCAGTTACGAAAGAACATTGTATATACCTGTAGATATAATGCTTTATAGCCTGGTGTGGCACTATTAGATGGTCACAGAACTCTTTGCATAGAAGTCACTAGTCATTGCCTTGCCAATGTTTTAAAGTCCAGTGCGTTTTATAGTGCAGGAAAAACAGAGAAAGGTCAATTTTTCTCAATCGCTAGAATAAAAGTACTAGTTACCTCAACAATTGTGAGCAAGGCTTCTTGGGAATTTCTCATAACTTCCATCGTTTTTTCACAGCACCTACAATTTACATAAAATAATTAAACACATATTTATGCAAGCAACCCTTTTATCACAGACATATTTTTTTAAAATATACATGTGAGGCCATTGTTATACTCTGATTTCATACAAATCAGGCAAGGAGCCTCACTGGTGCGGTTTGTTCCCTTTCACAGAGGAATATTTCCAAGGGGTATACATAGGAGTGTACTGGGCTGTACATCTTAGAATGATAACTTTTTATCAGAACAAAATTGATATGGTTATTTTAGGTTTTGACAATGGTCTTTACTCAGTAAGACAAGAGCAACCTTCTTTTGATGCATACATACTTGAAGTGAGCATTAGAAGAACAAATTACTTACCTCTGGTACCATTCTTTCTGATGGAAGTTCCTCCCTCAGATTAGATATATTCTTCCTGCTTTAGCAGATTTCAGAAACTTTTTTGACAGCAGGAGTAGCATGCAACATTGGTGTTAAGGTCCCTCGGCAAGCTCCTTTCTAGAGGCCGGACGGGATGTTGGCATCGATATAAGTAACTTGCACCACGCCCCCTGGACCTCAGTTCTACTGTTTTTCCTCAAAACTCAGCTGTGTATTAGTTAACATAAAAACATTTTTGAGAGAGAGCCCTTTATTAGAGGGACAGGATGGGTGGGAGGAACATCCATCAGAAAGAACATTGCCACTGGTAAGTAATTTCTTCTAATGGATTGTGTCCTCCCACAGATTCCTCATTTTAGATATAATCCCATATCAGTATAGACGAGTGAAACCTGAGGTGACTGTCAAATCAAGAAAACCAAGACCACCCTAACAAAACAGGCATCCTAACCTGACAGTTCATTCAGGCAGTAATGCCTTTTGAAGGGATGCATTGATGACCATGTGGCAGCATGGCAGTTGTCCAACAGCGGGACTACATTTTGGAGAGCCAAAGTGATGGCCATCCTTCTAGTCAAGTGTATTCTAAAACCCTCGGGAATCATAGCATTTGGATACACGTAAGAAGAACAAGTTACTCTCTTACCTGGTAACGTTCTTTCGATGGGATGGTCCGACGACGTATTCCATATCTATGACAGTAATCACCACAGCTGTGCTGATTACTGTCATAGGTATGGAATACGTCGAAGGACCCAATCCCCTCAAAAAATATTTTGTGACCAATGAAAATCAGAGACAACCTTATGAAGAAAGATGGGGCATACTTTGAGCGTCAGCTTGTCCTGCGAAAAAAAAGGTGAAAGGAGGCTTGCAGGAAAGAGCCTACACTTCTCGAACTATGTGCGAAAGTATTCAACACCAGAAATATAGTTTTCTACGCGAAAAGCCTGGGCCGGCAAGAATGCATCAACCCAAAAGGGTCTCCCATCAGGAAAGTCAAGGCAAGATTTAAATCCCAGGCCTGCACAATGAAATGCACCAGGAGGACATTGTTTGTTAGACCTTTAAGGAATTGTATCACAATTGGCACTGTAAGCAATGATCCTTTTTCAGGTGTGCACTTCACTATGGAAAGTGAAGTCAGGTGTCCTTTTACTGTACTTATCTGTAGCGCCTGTTGGGATAGGTTTAAAAGTAAGGACAATGCCTTAGGTGTTGCGCACAGATAGATCTCTACATCCTTAGCTCTACACAAGTGCAAAATCATCACCCATGGCAGCAATATTGAGGTTTGGTTACCGGTTATCTGGCCGAAAGCAACACCTCAAGGACATCTTCAGAAAGGTCCCAATCTCCGGGCCTCATTATGAGTTTGGTGATAAGGGAAGTGGTTAATAAGAATAAATCATACGGAAACAGTAAAGAGATTTAAACTCCTGAAATGGACATACTGCATGAGGAGTGAACAAAGTGAATGGCGTGGATGAAATAGTTAGAATGGATGAAGCGTGTGGAACAGATGAATGCGCTGAGTGGAAGAACGCATGAGTGGAAGAACAGATGACTATATAGTTCGAATGAGTGTGTAAATCGAATGAGTATGTAGATCGGGTGAGTGTATACAATGGATGAACATGTTGAGCGGATGAGTGTGTATAGCAGTTGGGTGCGTAGAGCGGATGAGCGGATGAGTGCATAAATAACAGAGAAGCGAGTAGAACGCAGGAGTGCGTAGAACAGATGAATCTGCAGAACGGATGAGCGTAAACCGGATGAGTGTGTAGAACAGATGAGTATGTAGAGTGGATGAGTATGTAGAGTGCAGGAGTGTGGATAGCGGATGAGTACGGAAGTGCGGAGAGTGTGTAGATCGCTGGAACAGTTGAATGTGCTGACCTGGCGAATGTATAGAGCGGATGAGTGCACAGAGCGGATGAGTGCACAGAGTGGATGAGTGCATAGAACGGATGAGGTTATAGAGTGGATGAGGTTATAGAGCGGATGAGGGTATAGAGCAGATGAATATATAGAACAGGATTACTGCGTATTAGCGAATTGAATGCGTGGAAAGCACAAGTGCATAAAGCGGATGAGTGCATAGAGTGGATGAGTGAGGGGAGCGGATGAGTGCAGAGAGCGGATGAGTGCGGGGAGCGGATGAGTGCGGGGAGCGGATGAGTGCGGGGAGCGGATGAGTGCAGAGAGCGGATGAGTGCAGAGAGCGGATGAGTGCAGAGAGCGGATGAGTGTGAAGTGCGGATGAGTGTGAAGTGCGGATGAGTGTGGAGTGCGGATGAGTGTGGAGTGCGGATGAGTGTGGAGTGCGGATGAGTGTGGAGTGTGGATGAGTGTGGAGAGCAGGTGATTGCGTAGGGTGGGTGAATGCATAGAGCAGATGAAGGTGTAGTACATGCGAGGGGATAAAGCAGACAAATGGATAGAACAAATGATATATATGAATGGAATTGATCCCATATATAGATCGAACGGGTGCCATATATGGATGGATCGGGTGCCGTAAGTGATGGATCGGGTGCCGTATATGGATGAAACGTGTCAAATTGGTGGATGGAAAGGATGAAGTATGAAGATGTTATGGGCGAAATATGAGTGCATAAAACAACTTAGAATACACAATGGTACGGGTGAAATATGTGGATGGATTGCATAAAACAACTTAGAATACACGAAAAGGATCAGAGTAAATAGAGCGCATTTGAATGCGCGTGGCGGACAGGAGTGCATGTGGCGGACAGGAGTACTTGTGACGGACAGGAGTGCGTGTGGCTGACAGGAGTGCGTGCATGAGGCTGACAGGAGTGCATGCATGGGGCTGACAGGAGTGCATGCGTGGGGCAGACAGGAGTGCATGCGTGGGGCAGACAGGAGTGCATGCGTGGGGCAGACTAGAGTACGTGGGGCAGACTGGAGCGCGCAGGGCGGACTGGAGCGCGCAGGGCGGATTGGAGCGCGCAGGGTGGATTGGAGCGCGCAGGGTGGATTGGAGCGCATGAGTGCGTCGAGCGGACCGGAGTGTGTGGAGCAGACTGGGGTGCATGGAGTGGATAGGAGTGCATGGAACGGACCGGAGCGCATAGAATTGCGTGGCGTATATAGTATGGTTTGTAATGCAGAGAACGTTTGAAAGAGCATATAACCCATCATATCACACCACCATGCTTACTCTCTCCTTTACACCACCACTCAACTAGAACACAGAGATACTACTAACACCACTACTGACACCATTCGGTATAACTGTTCTCATACCAACATCTGCCGCACACTCGCCATCATTCTAAGTAAACACTGCTGGTTACACACACCCCAGCCAGGCATTCTCCTCAGGCCTAACGCAGCCACTTTCGTTCTGGATAAATCCTGCCAGAACGAACACATACTCCTGATCTCTCAACCACCACACCTACCGCTCAGAAGCAGCTTTTACACGAATACCACACCAGCTGCACACATACCCGGTGCTCACACGCACCTTTGACCCTCTCTACTCTCTCTACTGATCTGAACTTCGGTTCCCAAGGGCGTTCAACCTACCAGCGCCTTCAGACCATACCAATGGTATATAAGGCGCTATATAAATGCAAAATAACATAACATAACATATCTCGGCTGAGATATCACCAAACAGATTTATTGTTACCGACAATTGGTCCGGCGGAATTACCGCCAGATTACAAGTGACAGTATGGTGGTGTTAGTCCCCATTTATGGAGTGCATAGGACACCATGGGGATTTCGGCGAAATTACCACTGGCGGTAATTCTGCTGAAATACCTCCAGCATTTTGCTGTAGGTCTTTCCTCCACCTTACCCCGAAACACATAATTCGGCGGTGCAGTAATGCAACAGTAACTCCGTTACCACTGCATTACCACCGTTTTTTAGCCACACTGCCAAACTCATAATGAGGCATCTGTATCTTAACCGCTCAAGAGCCAGGCATGAAGATTGAGGGTGCTGATACTCGGATGGAGAATTCGGCCTTCGGTTTATGAGAATAAATCTTTTCTTGACGCAAGACATCATGGATGGCAGATGGCCATGTCAAGAAGGTCTGGGTACCAAATCCTCCTCACCCAATCCAGGCCAATCAGGATAATAGTTGTCCTGAACAGCCTCAACCTCCTGATGACATGATGGATGATGGGGATAGGTGGGAACACGTACAGAATGGGAATGTTCCAGTCCACCACAAAATGCATCCCCCAGTGCTCGTCTCAGGGGAAATTCCCTGGAGCATAATAGCTTGTACTTCTTGTTGGAACTGGAGAGAACAGATCCACTTGAGAGGTTCCATGGAGGGTGCAGATCTCTGAAAGGACTTCCTGACAACTCCCACTCGTGGGGGACCCAGAACAACGGTTGACTGTATGCACCCTGACTTGTTGAGTGCATGGTCACTGCATTGGCTATTATGATAAGAATAGTCTTCTAATGTATGGAAGGCAAAAAAGCCATCAGCGTTAGTCTGATGGCCCTCAGCTCCAGTAGGTTTATGTGGCGTTTTGTCTCTGCCGTAGACCATAACCTGCTCACCGTCAGCTGGTTTAGGTGTGCACCCCTGCCCTTTAGGAGGCATCCGGGGGGGCTGGCCTGTGCGGATGCAGTGAGGACATCAGAGGGTGAGCTCTGCCGTTGGGGTCTGGGAAATACAACAAAATCCTGTTGTTAAAGCCTCTTGAAAGTGGTCTCTAGATGAGTAATGAATGCTTAACTATGTGGCCTCAACTGTGAGGGAGGAGTGATCCTGAAACTGACCAAAAAACCCTCCACAAGTGGAACATATGCGTTTTGGAAGATGGCGCTCATGCATCTGGAAGGCAGCGCTCTGAGATCCTGGTCCCGAAGTCGGCTGCAGTGGGCGTTTAAGACGGCACATCGAGCAGTGGTAACTGGAGGTACTAGGGCTCCAGTGACAACACTCACAGAGCCACACCCTCCGTGTGAGCAGTGCAGGCAGAATATACTGCCAAACAGCTGGGGATTTGTGGCAGTGGAGTAGGAGAGGGATGCGACCAGCTGCAAGGCAAGAGTGACTGCTGGCACCCTGTCCCTGTGACTTAGCGCTGAGAGCCCGGGGAGTGGGTCCTCCTCCACCTTCAGGAGATCGCAGATCCAGGCCATGGGCACAACTGGGGATCAAAAGCCTGAATGATTTATGCGAGTGCTGGAGAGCCGAGCGAAAGGCTGGACACCCCACCACCCATGGGATATTGGTGGGCCCTGCTCCAACATCCTCCTCCCTCCCCCTTATTTTCCATGTCTTGCTGCTTGGAGACCGGGAAGGGTCCCCTGCTTTGGCACAGGGATACACCGGAGGCTGATGCACATAACAGACTCCCTTAAAATACTGACTAAGACACTCAGAGAGGGAGCACTGGTGCCTTGCCTACAGAACAAAGATGCCACACGTGCATTCATAACAGGCTAATATGGAGCACTATACTCAATGAAAGAAGACACACACATCTGAGGCGCCGGCAGAAGCTGTAAAATGTTGGGCTGAGCAGCAGGAGACAATACAGAATGCAACCACCATCTTTGGCGCTATAGCGGACGTCAGGTCTTCGCTTGAACATATGATTGGCGAAGTGAAGGTAGACGTTTCCCTACTGCGCCAGGATCTATGTTCGCTGGCTGAGAAGGTGAGCGTGTTGGAGATAAAAATTGAGGGAACAGCGACGCAGGCAGGCAAGCTGAGGGAACAAGTTGAGTGTTTGCTACAGAAGATGACGTGGTTGGAAGATAGAGTTGAGGACGTGGAAGGGTGAGCGGGAAGGAATAACATTAGGATCTTAGGCATTCAGAAAGGTGAGCAAGGATGGGATCCAACAGACTGTATCGAAAATCTCTGCTACAAGAGATAGGCCAAAGGAAGCTCTTGCAGGGCTTCACAGTTAAGACAGCCCACAGAGTATTGAGCAGGAGACCCCCTCCCACCCCCTTCCTGGTGCACAGCCAAGACCAGTGATTGCCAAGATACTTAATTATATAAAGACAAGGATAGTATAATGCCATTCTCAATGTAAGGAGGGAGGATCAGGAGAGGAACCTTGACCCTGACCATTTATCCGGACTCCAATGCACAAGTGCAGAAGCAGCGTAGTCAACATGACTCAATAAAGACCAGGCTTCGTCAACAACAGCTACAAAATATATTGCTATACCCTGAAAAACATGAAGTCCTGCATAAAAGGAAGTCGTAGTTCTTTGATACTTCTGAAATGGCATATAAATGAATGGGTCAACAGAATCTCCAAATTCCACTGGAAGATGCTAAGAGCAGTGAGATATTATACGTTACTCACTGTAGTGACTAACGTACTCTTAGTCCTTAGTCCCCTTTCCTCCATACTGCATGGGCGTCACTTCCAAGGGACGGGAGACGGAACCTTTTTCACCAGAAAAAAACATCTTCCCCTTTAAATTTAGAGGCGTGTAGGGGTGCGGCCCTGGGAGCATGCGCTGCCCTGACTCCGCCCTCCGGCGCCACACCTCAGTCCCCATAGACGCATCGACAAAAGATTAACATTGCCTAATGATACCAGCTTTATTAGGGGGGAGGATGGTGGGACGTATGGAGGAACGGGGGCTAACAGTATGTTAGTCAATACGGTGAGTAACTTCTAATTACTCTTACGTCCTGTTCCTTTTCCTCCATACTGCATGGGCGATTACAACTGAGTGTAGCCCCTAGGGTGGAGAGGAGACCGTCCTTAAGCAAACAGTTTCCTATGAACCGCCTGTTCGAAAGCTGTGTTTGATCTCGAGCCGGCATCCAAACAGTAGTGCTTGCAGAAAGCCGAAGGGGTGGCCCATGTGGCCGCCCTGTTTATGACCTTCCAGGGGACATGTCGCTGGAAAGCAATGGCCGTTGCCTTGGCTCTGACCACGTGGGCGTGCAGTGGCTTATGCTGTCCCTCGTACACTTCTTTGATGGCCTAAACCATCCAACTGGCTATGGAGGCCTTGGAGACCTGATACTCCGGTCTTGATCCGCCAAAGGTGACAAAAAGAGCGTTCGACTTGCGGAAGCCCTTGGTCCTGTCTAGGTAGAATTTCAGGGCACGTCTGACATCAAGGCAGTGCAGAACCTTCTGTGTCACGTCCTTGGGCTAGGCAAAAAAACGTAGGCAGCACTATTTCTTCGTTCAGATGGAATGCGGAAGGGACCTTAGGTAGGAATGCTGGATGTTTAAGTAGGACTACCGTGTCCTTGTGAAACATAGTGTATGGCTCCGAGGCGACCAGCGCCTGGATTTCGCTGATTCTGCGAGCCAAGGTGAGGCCAACTAGAAGGCCGTCTTGATGGTGACCAGCCTGATGTCCGCGGACGCCATTGGTTCAAATGGTTTGTGCGCCAGAGCACCCTAGACAATGTTGAGGTCCCACATGGGGTGCAGCCTCTTGATGGGCGGGTAGAGCATGGGGAGTCCTGTCAAATGTTTCTTGACAATTCGGTTGGAAGAGGAAAAGACCTCCTCCTCCGAGTTTCTGTAAGCCCCAATATCTGCCAGGTACGTGCGGCAAGTGTCCACCTGCACGCCTGAGTGGGCGAGGTGCGCCAAGAAGGAGAGCACATCGTCAAGGGTACATGCCAGGGGTCGATACCCTTAGAGTCTGCCCAGTGGCAGAACCTGGTCCACTTGCTCTTATACTGGGCCCTGGTATACTTTCTCCTGGCATCCTGTATGATTTCTAGATTAGCCTGGGAGAGGCTGAGGTGACTTAGCGTGATCTGCTCAGGAACCACGCTGTGAGGGCTAGTTTCGCTGGTGCAGGGTGGATGACCCTGCCTCCCTGCTGCGCCAGAAGATGTGCTGGGCCCGTCGGAAGGCGAATGCCCATGCAGTATGAAGGAAAGGGGACGGGACGTAAGAGTAAGATTAGGAGGATACTTGCTGCGGCACCCAAGATAAACCATTAGATGATGGAGACATTGGTCTTCTAAGACTAGGAGGCTGTGGAAACATTTAAACCTCAGGAAAAGGTGCAGGAACTTCATAGTGGACCACTGGTTGAAATACTGTTTACCTGGCCCCTGGGCCGGAGAATTGCCTTCTACTTGAGGGTGTACCCAAACTCGGTTCACTGCTGAGATGCTGAACTACCCTGAGCACACAGGTGGTACACTGGCTGAGGACCCGATCTGGCACTATGGGAGAGCTCTTGGTGTCAGCAGCAGACATTGATGGCCCCACTATAAGGTCCAGGGCGAAGCAGTAGTGTTATCTCGAACAGCCAGCTGCTATTGAGAGGGAGTTTATTGTTTTGGTTACTCTGTTAAAAGTTAGTGACAGGGAAGGTTAGTTATGTCTGGTTTGATGGGGAAGGAGTATATTATGGATACTGCTGTGGATGAAAGATGAAACCGATGGAAGCCAAATATGTGGTGGAGGATGAATAAAGAGGAGAGTGCGCATGACCTTGTCAACATTTACGACCTAAGGAGAGATGGAGGTTCAATTTAAGATCCTTATATGGCAGAGGTCTAAATCGTTATGTTAAGAGGAATATAGTACATAATTACTTGAAATGGAAGAAGATCAGTGTTGCACTGCTGCAGGAGACGCATCTAGATAGGAAGGGACAGGAAGCTATGCTTAGGAGGTGGGGAGGAACCGGGCAACCTATTCGACATATATGAGAGGGGAGTGCTCATATGGATAGCAAATGGAATACCACTTAAGACGGAAAGGGTGATCAGAGCACGGGAAAGTATGCTGATTTTGGTAAAGGGGGTGATGGAAGGGGAAACCGATTTGCATCATGAATACAAACGCACTGTCACTACCCCCAGGCATCCGGACCAAGCCCATCAGCCCCGGGAGCCGGCATCTAGACATTTAATAAAACCTCAGCAGCCCCGGCTAGGGGCTATCTGGGTTCAGTCCTGGCGCCTTAGGGGCCAGGCTCATAGTCATTACTTACCTCAGGCAGACCATGCTGCAAATGACTCAATCCAACATGAAGCCTGAAAGGGACTATTTTTCTACAGGGACTATTTTTTACTTGGTTCTAGGGACTTCTTACCTGGGACTACTTTTGAGGCTATTTAAACCACACCTGACCAGCAACACACGCTTCGCGTTATTCTGCATCCAGCAGCGTAACACTCACCGTGCCTGCAGCCTGCATCCAGTCTTCTGCCACGCCCGCCTCGAACCCGTAGCTCCTAAAACAAAGAGGAAAGAAAGGGACAAGGTTAGAAAACAAACTTATTTCTATTCCACACCTGATTCTGGATCCATCTCATCTCCGGACCTGTAAAGAAATCATTTCTGCATGCGCCGCACCTCCAGCTGCAGCACTGCACCATACTCACCAGTCTTCACAGCATCCTTCGGGTCGGGGCTGCCTCCATCATTTCTTCGCCGAACTTCGGCACCTAGGAGACAAAAGAAAACTACAAGGTGAGCCGAGGGAACCAACAAATATAATTCTTACCACCATAGACTTACCCGATTTACCACCGGAGGCATGCTTTTGTGACTCTCCATATTTTCACGTGCCGCATCTGTAAAGAGAGACAAAACAACACGTTTTCCTCGTGCAACATTTACCGGACAGCACCGGGTAATACAGACTCTTACCTGAGCGCCACCAGCTGCCACAAGAGCATCTTTTCACGAGCCAGCTGCAAGACAAGAAAGGAAGGGGGGAACAAGAGTGAACATCGGACATATTGAAACCAGTGAAGTAACTGGAATCGGCGCGCCCCTGCAAATCCACGCGGGATGGAGAGCTCATCTTTCAAGAATATAAGGTGAGATTGCTGTGAGGGCATTTCGGAGGTGATTAGTTGGGGAGGACTGTGGGGGGGCCATCACTTGAATCCACAAGTGGCTAAATCCATCTCTCCACTTGCAGGAGAATATTTCTACGGGTTAAGCAGACAAGATTAGGAGGGCAGATCCAGTCAGTCATCGCTGCAATACGCATCACGTGGGTGGAGACCGCAGCCGCCGGGTCCGACCGACGCCCCTGTGGGAGCCAGGTGAGCGTAACACGCACCTAATATAGACACGTCAACATTTCTCTTATCAATATTGGGAGATGTATCTACAGATACTCTGTGATTTTTGGGTGGGGGGGTTTAATTGCACGCTGGACCCACAGATAGATCTGATGGGGGGACTGGGAAAGTAGCAACGGCAACACAGGCGCTGAGAACAATGGTGGAGACACTTATCTTGAGGGAGATATGAAGAGATAACCTTCTACGAAGGGGTTTTCTTTCTATTACCCCCACACAAGGTACACATGAGAATTCATTTTGTATTCACTTGTGAGGAGCACTCAAAGAAGTTTGTTAGCCCACAATAATTAGGAAGAGCCCTATCTGACCACGACCTGTTGATTGCTATGCTTTTCTGGTGAGAGAGCAGGCTACCCGCACCCACCTGGAAGCTACGGGCAGAGTCCTTGATTGATTTGACATATAGGAAATGAATGGGGGATGCTGTGAGCAGATACTTTGAGGAGAACAAGCACAGTGTTCTAGGTCGCCGGGTCATGTGGGATGCCTTTAAGGTGGTGATTTGTTGGGAATGGATAGCAGTCTAGGTAGGGGTTAGGGCCACACTGTCTAAATCCTGGCCTGTTAGACTGCTGGCTTGGCTTCTGAAGCAAGAAAATCTGAGGACAAATATAGTGGAAATAATAGATGGTTGTGGGGCGATGTGGATAGCGGCCACTGATATTAACCATTCCTTTACTGAATATTATGAAAAGCTGAACGGGAGGGCGCAGCAAGTTCAGGAGAACGATCTGGAATACACTCTTCAAAATAATGACCTACCTAAAATATTAGAATCGCAGAGGGAGGAATAGACACACAATTAACAGAACAGGAGATATTAGCAGCCGTATCGCAGCTGGCTACGCAAAAAACTCGGGGCAGTGATGGGGTCCCAGCTGAGTTTTAAAAAACATGTAAGGCAATCCTGGATGATAAATTGCTACAAATCCTGAATTCCTCCTATGAGGCGTGGCAACTCCTGAGATCAATGAGAGAGGCAGTAATTGTGTCAATCCTTAAGGCGAGAAAAGACCCGACGGAGAGTGGGTCTTATAGACCCTTTCAATGTTACATGTAGGTAATAAGTTCTTAAGTTTGATATTAGCAGGACACCACAGACCGTACTCCCAGAGTTAATACACACAGAACAGAAATACATCCCATAATCTGAGGAGAGTATAGCATGTGATTTCCCACACAGCCAATCAGAACGAAGAGTACACAGTGGTGATGAAATTAAGGCATTCGATTTGGTGGGGTGGGATTGGCTATTTGCAGTGCTGCAGAAATGTGGCCTGGGCAATGAGTTACTTAAATGGATCTGCCGAGTATACACCAACCTGGTGGTGAGGGTTAGGACAGGATTAAATATCTCGAACGAGTGGGCCATTAAGTCAGGAACACACCAAGGGTGCCCGCTCTCACATTAGCTGTTTATACTGGATGTAGAGTCATTAGCAGTATTATATGAGAAGAGAATTCAAGGGTGCAGCTATCACAATAGGCGAGAGTCGTCACTTGATTTTGATGTAAGCAGACAACGTCCTTATACATACGTCAGCAACCCGGAGGTGAATTTACAATGCCATATGGAGGTGGTGGAGAATTTCAGAGAGCTGTCTTGCATTAAAAAGAACTGGGCGAAGTCTGGCTTCTTTACGTTAATTGGACTGTGCCTCAAAACGGGATTAGTAGGGGCAGCTGCGACGTTATGCTGTGCAAAAGACACCTTTAGATACCTGGGGATTGAAATACACCATGAGATGTGGGAAACATACCTTAAAAACATGTATAGGACCCTGAGCAGGCTGAACTCATCACTCCCACTCTGGCAAAACTGCCTTGCTCCCTGATGTGCTGGGTCGCCCCGATAAATATGGTGCTCCTGCCACTGATGCTCTATTTATATGTAAACATGTTTATCGAGGTGCTGTGTAAACATTTTGTGGTACTACACGCTAAGGTCAGAGAGCTGATCTGGGTAAACTCCAGAAGGTAGATAGCTTTAACTACATTGCAGAGGCAATACAGTGTGCAGGGTGGTGGGAGGGGGGAACAGGTCCCCGACTTCGAATTATATTACATGTCGCAACTATAATATGTGTTGGACTGGGTAGCCGACAAGGAGAAGGTGGAGACAAATTTGATCTCAGCTTTGATTCGTCCACATTATAGGAAGGAAATACTGTGGGTATACCAAGGAAGGCCTCTGCAATGGCCCATGCTATTGACACCGGGTAGATTGATACGGGCCCGCATGGTGCAAAGATTTGGGATAACACACGCGTATTAGCCAAATATCGCGCAGACAAAGCACTTGCCAGGCCAGGATAAAGAAAGGAGGTCCAGTTTGCTGAAAACGCAATGTGGGGAGATGTGTTTGAGTGAGGGAAATTGGTGCCGTTTCAAGAAATGCTTTAAAGATATGGCCTAGCACCGGGACAGTTTCTTAGATATGCGACATTAACAAAGAGAACCAGCTAATATTGGCCAACCTTTCCAGCAGAGACGGATACGAACGCATTACTGGCTAAAATGTATGAAATAGCAGGTAGTGTGGCGATAGTGCCCACTCTGTATTGAATATTGCTTTCCCTGTGAGGTGGGAGTGAACTTTGCATTAAACTAGTATGGGAAACTGACCGGGACACTACATTTGAAGTGTGGACATGGGAGTAGAATCCTTGAATACCCAAGGAAAGTATTGAGAAATGCCAGCTTTAAATTGATGCAGTTTAAACTTTTACATAGGGCATACATGACCCTGCGACACTGGCAAGAATATTCCCGGATCATGCCTCTAGGTGTTACAGACGCACATTTGAGTATGCAGGTATAATATAGGTATTTTGGGACTGCCCGATCGTGCAGAGGTACTGGATGGCGATATACAACAAGCTCACTGAGTGGTAGATATCTACCTTTGCATACACACCACAGGGCATGCCTCTTAGGAGTCTACCTCAGACAAGGCCCGAAAGTGCCGAAACATGTATTGAAAATTGGTGACCTGTTATATTTTTGGGCTAAGCACAGAATTGCACAAGCATAGAAAGATAGAGAGGGCCCCAAGTTTGATAGATGGCTGGCAGAGCTCACAATGTGGACATTAGCTGAAAATACAATCTGGCACAGAAGCAGAGATAAAGGTGAACGGAGGACCCAATATTACCCTGGAATGTGCTGACACAGTCAGTGTTTTACCCCTTGTATGATAAGTCACCATGAGCAAACACAAACAGACTTAAAGAGGACCCACTGGATATTCAGATGCTACATACCCTCCAAGCCCACTTGATGGACGGGGTAGAGAGGAGGCAGCAAATGTAACGATGGTTGACATCAAGGAGGCGGATGGACACCAGACATGCAGAGGGGAGGGTGGGAGGGAGGTTGTTGGGAACTGTTCGAGAACTGTCGGCAGGATACTCTATCATACTATATTGATGTCCAGATGAGTGTCTTTCTTTTAAGCAAGCTGCAATATAGAAATTTAAAGAAAATGGAGAAAGAAAAGAAGGCATCCGTAACCACGGTCACCTCCAGCCAAAGATGCCAAAAAGGTTCTCTCACCATAAAGTTCTCTCTGCGGGTCCAGCAGCATAGATCCTCTGAGACCCTGCAAAGGACCTAAAGAGGGTCAGTCATGCTGCCGGAGAACTGTGACCACTGAGATCTGAGGGCCAACTGAAGTGACCTCATTCTCAGTTGGGCCGCAAACACCAGGAAAATGTAGGATGCCATGAGACATAGCAACCGTAGGAAGTCTAGGCAGTGTGGGCATTCTGGAATTTCATGACCATCTATTGAATGCGTAGAGCCCGACCTCAGGAGGGAAAGCCTTTCCCAAGGGGCAGCCCAGGACCATTATGATGAACTGCAGTGTTTGTGAGGGGGCCACCTCTGACATTTTGAAGAAGTTGAGGGAGAAGACCAGTTTGTGCAAGAGGTGGCAGGTGTGACCGAGATGTTTCCCAGACTCCTCCGGTGAGCAGGCCCTGATTAGCCAGTACTCCAGGTATGGGAAGATATGAATCCCATCAGTCCTTAAACTGGCTGCCACCACCAACGGCAACTTGGTGAAGACCCTCGGAGTGGAGATAAGCCTGAAAGCTTAAACTGATATGGAGTACTGACCTTCACAACCCTCAGGTACTTCCCTGTACTTGTGATGGATGGACACATTAAAGTAAGCGTCCTGGAGGTCGAGTAATGCCAACAACTCCTGGAGCTCTAGGACCCATCTAGGGTTACCATCTTGAATTTGTCTTTCCTGAGGAACTCGTTGAAGAACCTCAGGTCCAGGATGAGTCACAGTCCCCCATACTTTTTCAGTGCCAGGAAGTACTGCGAATATCATCTCTGCTTCCTTTTCCACCAAAGGCAGCCTCTGTATGGTGCCTTTCTCTAGTAGGGATGCAATCTCCTGCTGGAGTAGCAGATCTGGAGTCCAAAAAAGGTGCATAGGCAGGAGGCAATAAGGTGGGCGTTGCAAGAATGGAAGGCAGCAGCCATGGGGCACTGCTTGGCATACCCTTGGATCCAAAGTAAAATGCCACCATTCTTCGAAGTGCAGGACTAATCTTCCTCAGAGTGGTTTTGAGGTAGCAGCTGTTCCTGAAGGGACAGTGGATACAGCTGTTTGAGAAGATTTCCCATCCCTACCTTTTGTTGCTTGTGAAACTTTCTTTGCCCCTGCCTAGCTGGAGTCTGACCTTTACAGTGTTGGCTGAAAGCGCTGAAGTAGAGAAAGGACCTGACTCTCCAACTTTGTGAAGTGGGTTGAGCTGGTTGCTGACAGTGATTTTCCCAAGGATTTTGTTGTAGCTTTCTAAGCCTTTAGTTTTTCATTTTTCAAATTAGTGCCATCGAAGGACATGTCCAATACCCTTGCCTGGACGTTTGGGCAAACCAGACTTTGAGCCAGGAAAATCTTCTTGACACTGAACTAGTGCCCATGACTCTACCTACACAATCTGCTGTTTTAAGACCTGACTGAAGGGGCCTGGCATGCTGTCACTTTACCATCCGTGATCAGGTCTCTGAACCCATCCCTCATTTCTGCTTCTTCAGATATCACAACCCATAATGTGTTTATACTTAACTATAGCATAATTAGCACTTATAGCTTTTAGAGCCAAGTTATCAGAAGCAAAAACATGTTTGCTAGTGCATTATATATTTTGTCATCACTTTGTGGAGGTCAGGATGGGTAGGCACTTGAATCTGTGCAAGAAGTAACATCCTGTACCACAAAACTTACTATAAAAGCAGGTTTGTACATTTTAATTAGATCTTTCAGCAGGTGCAGAGCATAGCTTTTTCCATATTTCTAATAGTGGGTCCCTCACGGATGCATGGAACGGCAGAACCAGGTCCTTAGGAGGCCCTTTGTCAAAAATAACAATAAAGTAGTGTTCTGAGATTTGTTTTATGGGAGGACCTCACACCAAAGCTTCTGAAACATCAGGCATCACCCTTCTCTATGAAACATTAGGATGAGTGTAAGGGTTTTGTTGCATGTACTCGACCTCCGAAGAGCTGTAGCATCCTTCAAGTCAGATGCTAGGTATGCCATCCTCGATTCTTCAGAGATTAACTTTTCAGGTGTGTTAGAGTAATGAAAAAACTTGAAACCAAAAGGAATCTGGTCACAGTCATCATCAAAGGGCCTCAACCTTCTTGTCCTCCGGCAGGAAGTCCAGAATAGGTCTGAGCTTATACCACAGCTCCCTGTCATAGCGGGACTAGATTGCCAGGGCATTAGCGGCCTTGACGGTGGTGGCTGCAGTGTAAATGAGGTGCTTGCCCATTGCATCCAATTTCTTCCCCTCTTGGTCAGGAGGCACCATGGCCGAAGACGATGGATGCGCCGAGCGCTTCCTGGCGGCGGCAGAGATCACAGAGTCAGGGGAAGGTTGTGACCTCAAGCACCTGGGGGCTGAGTCCGGGACCCTGTACTTCTTTTCCAGCTCATCTCTCTTGGGAGGTGTTAGGGATAATTCTCTGTAAGGCTAATTTCCCAAACCTAGTGAGTCCCCCAGCAGCTTTGCTGGATTTTTGGGGTTTATTTTTTTTCTCTCCTGCTAAGAGTGAGATTCTTTTGCTCCCACTCTTAGACATGATTTGAGGTGTTCCTTTAACTTTCCATGTGTTTTATGGGCTATGGGGTCTTTTACTCCACAGGGTCTCGTGTTTTTTTGATGTGGGTTACACAGCACCCTCCGTGCCGTAACCCAGGGGTGTCCTAGCGACCCCCCAACATAGACCCCATACCCTGGTACTGACTACTGTCTCCCAGGGCATGTAAAGTCACCATTGGCTTTGCTAGTCCCAAATTACGAACAGAAACCAGTACAAACCATCATATTGTGGACGTACTGGTCGGGGCAATTCGATTGCCCTGGGGTCGGTTGTTCGAGGGGGCACGTCTCCGTCCCCCCTGATCGAGTTTTGGCTGGTGGCAGTGGATACTACTTTTTATATTCGACCGCGAATATATCTCTATGGGATTTTCCCATTGTTCGAGGATACCAAATTTAATTATTTAATTCTTATAGCCTCGAACATACCGCCGGTTTATTTATTTAATATTAATTCACCGGTTGGTATTTTTTGCCAGAACTCTATTCTAAAATGGCGTTTGTGTTCTCTTCTGTGACTCCAACCCAAGTCGAGCCCGTTGTTCCACTTTTTGGCGGGCTTCTCCACAGAAGCCTCCAAAAGTGGTGCCACTCTGTCTGGGTACCACGGGGTGTGGGAGGGGGTTTAGGCACCCGGGACTGAGTTACCTTGGTAACTCAAGTCGCACTCTTGTGTGATTGGCCCAAGTGGTGAGCCGGCCTGCTCACCACTTAGCATGTTTGATTGACAGCCAGGCTGAGTGAATGGGGGTGTGCTGCATAAAAGCAGGGCTTTGGGGACTGGAACTTCAGAAGTCGCCACAGGACCTAAGAATCTGAGGAGGGAGAAGCTGAGCCGGCCTGCAACGACGACACCTCCGGTGAAGCCCTGCTGAACCGTCTCACCACTTTTCCCAACGACAGAGGAGATCTCCAGCCCGGAGAGTCTTCTTCCTTCGACTGGTGGGATAACCAGTCTACCTTCTTTTCACCTTCCTGGAGCATCTCGTGGCCGCCTTGCCTGTGCCAAGCACCCCGGCAACCAGGATACCACTTTTTCACCACTACCGTGAACCGAAAGGGTAGTACCTTTGTACCGGAGAACTCCGCGGCTGGTTTCTTCCCTGGCAGTACAACGACCTTCATCCTTCCTCCACGACGTGATCTTCTCTTCCTCTGGACGACGCTGCGACTTACACCCGCTGCCAGGAACAACTGCCCCCGCTGGAGGATCCTCTCCATTTCAGGTACCGTGTTCCACCTGGCTTCCCTTGCAACCGTTTGAACGTGGTGTATTAAATCCTCGTCTCTCGAACCTGGGTTAGCCTGGGACACCTTAGCTAACTTTTCTGCACTGAACTAAACCTTTTTCGAACTACCGCCACAAACTTTGAAGACTCTGTGTAACTGTCTGATCTTGGGCATCTTCCTTTTGGCTCCCTTGAAAGTGGGCCTGGCACCTAAACTTACTTGCTCACCAGTAGACTGTGCCTTCCTAAACTTGCTGTGGGTCTTTAAAAAGTGTTTAGTGTGTATGCTTCCATAATTCTGCTTTTCCCTTTCTTTTTATCTAACTTGTTGGAGTGCCATCGAACGTTAAGCGCTCACCTCTGTCCGGAAATAAGTGGTGTTAACTAAGACTTGTCCAACAAGTAATCAGGGATGTACATATGATAATAGTGATTGTGTTTTGAACTTATCTTACCAATTTAGTGCTAGTGTGTTTTATAAGAGTGTGTTAAATAAATAAGTATATACTTTTACACCCAAGCTCTGGTCAGTGTTTGCTTGTGCTACTGTATTTCTGTACCTATTTTGTATGCTCTGTATACTGCCTAACTCTTCTTGAGGGAAGTCTGACTGCTCAGCCACAGCTACCAAGTGAATCTATGTGGTACGGACTGCTACCAAGTGGGTTTACTGCCAAACACCTGTAGTCTTAAATCTTTTGCAGTGGTCCCTAAGGGAACTGCACAGGTTTCTGCCTAACAGGAGGCGCGGTACTCAGCATCTTCAATAGGGCCAAACCTTCCCCCCAGACATCATCCAGCCAAGGAATGGACATGACAGTCGTCCACTTGGACTTCCAGCATTTGAAGAGGACCCCCCCGCCCCCTCTTCGTCTCCTAGGGTAGCAAATTGAAGAGGGTAGAGGCTCTTGACATCATGGCATGAAAGGAACTGACTTCATCTGGAGGTAAGGCCCTGGCGGGTCCGTCGGCAACTAACGGCTCTCCGTAAGTATGAGTCACCGTAGTGTCTGTATCCGTGTGTGGGGGTCTCCTCTGCCACAGGTGTCAAGGTTTGATGCTGAGACGGTGGTGGAGTCGGTTGAAGCCTCGTTAACTTACGCTTATGCTTGGATGGGCGCCTGACCGGCACCCTTGTGGGGCTCGGTGTCAGGGCTGGCGCTGGTGTAGCAGGCAGCCTTTGCTGAATCCCTGGTACAAGCGTCTGCAGTGTCGTAAGGTTGTCCAATTACATGTCACTAGGCTTAGGGGTAAAAGGAACAGATGGCAGCGGCTTCGGGCTTTAGCACCTCCTTGGGCTAGAAGGCAAACCAGGCTCATCCAGTGGAGACCCCTCAATGGACAGGGTCTCACAGCCCCCTTCATGGTCCGAGTAGTAGTCCTCAGGCAACTTGGTGCCATCAAAGCTTGTGTAGATGTGTACCAGCTCCCTTGATGTCTCCTCTGGCCTCGCTCCCCCTTGTCTGGGATGGGGTTCGGTAGGTGTCAGCTGCTCCTTATTCTTCTCCGACTCCTTCAGGAGTGGGGTGACAATAGGAACCATCCCCAGTACCGGGGCGCCAGCGCAGGTCATTGGCAGCGCTGCTGCAGCAGCTGCACACCATGGTGGTAAGGTCACCTGTGGGGATGGCGTCGTTGTGATCTTAGAAACCACCATTGTGGCCAGGCCCCATTTTGACAAAGTTATGATGGCTGCTGATGGCGTCGACCTGAACGTCGATGAGACGGCAGCAGAAGCCTTCATCGATGGAGTTGTGGTCGTCGATGAAGTGGATGTCCTGGACGACAAAGCGGTCGTCTTGGTAACCAATGTTGTCATTGACCGGGGAGTGAGGGGGAGCCACCTGAGGACCTCTCCTTTGCAGGGTTGTCCATAGATGGTAAACAAAGCTTTGAAGATGTTAAGGACTTCCTCTTGGAAGGAGCGCCCCTCAATGGCAGGCTCGCCGTGAATGTAGACAGCGACAGTGATAGTGTCCTTCCCAAACTGGCCCCCCCCCAGCCGCAGCAAACCCAGCTGGATCTGAATCGTGGAGCTTGGCATTCTTTTGGGCCCCATGGGATGGGGCACCCTCAAAGGACCACAACCTACTCTCTGAGCGAGTTTGCTCATGGGACCAGCAGTCCTGGATGGGGCATGAGCATGCCCGGAGGCAGCGTCAGAGGCCTTCCCCAACTTGAGCCACACTGCTAACCTGCTGTACCAGTGCTTTTTCGTCTTCTTCGAAAAACCACAGCAAATCTTGCATCTCTCTTCATCATGGTCCGGATGCAGGCAATACAAATATTTCTGATGACGATCTTTGACATACACATTTCTCAGTCCACATTTCGCGTATATCTTGAAGAGACTCCTCTTCTCTTCGAACATGGTGGAAGGCGCAAAGTAGGCCCAAGCCTGGGCCTCTCGAAACTTCAAAGAGAAGTTCTACGATACAACAATGTAAAGTTGATCTTCACCGACAACGGATCCCTGCAGCCAGTAGTCGACCTACAGTTGAACGATGGAACAAAATCGTTCAAAAAATACTATTCTATATCGAAAAGACTCGAAAGGGCTCCCAAAACTGAAACGTGCAGTAAAAATCTGAAGATGGATACCAGGGGGGGAGCTTAGGTAGACGGCTGTCCCTGGATGGGGGCAGTATGACCTACAGGACATTGATTGGTTTAGAAGAGAAATGTAGTTTTCAGGCGAAAGCAAAACTATTTTTCTTTTTTTACTCAGAATTCACAGCCTTTCGACAGGGAATATTCATGAGCATGTGAATCCATGCAAGGCCCCATGCTGGAGAATAGAGGAAGTATATAAGTTGTTACGAACATTAGGAATAAACGTATGTGGGCTAGTTCCTGGCACAAGAGTATACCAGAGCTGTCGAAGGGGACAACAGGTGAAGGAGGGACAGGGATCCCCGCTCAAGGAGAAGAACAGGGTCTGGGACCCCTATGACAGCAGGGAAGCCCTGCCAATATACAACAGGGTCTGGGACCCACTTGGAAGCGGACAAGGCCCTTCAGTGAAGTGTCTAAGAGTCAAAAACCGAATCAGTGCAAGGCTACCTATAACCAATGGGGTGGAGCCCAGAGGAAGTTGGGGAGACCCAGAGAAAGTACAAAAAGAGGCAAAGTGAGATCAAGTCTGGCAGGTCAGTGAACCGCACTTGATATGCGATTGAGGATCACTATTTGGGAAAGACTACAGTCAGGTTTGGCCGGTTAGTGAGCCAGCCCTGATAAGAGAATGGAGAGCTACATTTTGTTTCACAAACGGAGGGTATATTCACCCAGAAGATTTGAGGTATTGTGTTTATGAGTTGAAGCAAAAACCAAGGAAGAGGGTCCCTCCAGGAGATTGGGGATCTGTGTTTTCTTTAAGTTGATCTGAACATTTAAGCAGTGAACATTGAAACTACATATTCTTTCGCAAGAACTATGCTTTGGAGTCGGCACCCACAATGAGGTGACCCTCCTTCTGGATTAGTTTAGTTTTCTTTAGTTAGTTAGAAAGAATAAGGGACGGAAATAGGTTTAGACATAGGACAGTAGGCACTTTACTTTATGGACATCCTGCCCGGGTCCTTAGTATTTTTGTTGAGGTAGGGCAATCACTCAAAGTAAGTAGGGCACATTAAGCTTTCCTTTTGCTTTTTGGTTATAAATAAAAGTCTTTGCCAACCAATATACCACCTGTGTGTCAGACTCGTACTTATGCACCATTACAGTAAGAAAGAGAAAGGAAAGAAGTGGAAGAGGTTTGAGGGTGGTTGAGAATGGCATTCAACATTTGAAAAGCATGTCAATGCTGTAGGTTTACAAAGTAGGATACACAAATTAATACAAGTTAAGACAATACATCAAATATACATCAAAGTGTGTCAATCTCTTATGGGGATTTAGTAACTTCTTGTTATCGCAGAACCAACTACAAGTAAAGTTGTGAGTAATACAGGCTGTACACTACTTTTCAACCTGCAACTGGGCTAATTGGTTTGGCTTTGTAAATTATTGTTCTCATAGAACAAACTACAAGCAGTGTTGTGAGTATTATAGGCTGTACACTACATTTCAACATACAACCCTGCTAGTTGATTTTGACAGGTGCCACAGTCCCCAGGAGGTAGTTGTTGTCTACGTGCCAGCAGTCCATACAAGAATGCAACTTTGACCTCCATTAAACGATCCTGCAAACTGAGTCTTCTTCTCTATAGTCATTTCACTACTTATAAATTACTTATATAAAAATATAATTGGTTGTCATACAATGCCCAGTGCTAAGGCCAGAAGACCGATCTGTTCATATGAACAGAGCCAAAAAGGTGGGGGTGTATAATGGTATTCGAGCTATGCACAGGATGGGGGAGTGGTGAGTCGGTCTGATACAGGTTCTTGCAGGGCAGCAGTAGAAAGGCAGCAATACGGAATGTCAAAAGTACTCTGTAAACATTTGAAATACTGGTTGTAATTGTGAGAGCACCAGCCAAGGGCTCAAGAAAGATATTTTGACAGATGCTGTTTCCACCGTCAAAGGGACTGAGGCTGAAGCTTCACTGGAATCACAAATAACTAGTTCAGAATATACAAACTACACCCATAAAACATAAGAACAGAAGTCAATGTGAACAAAAGGGGCAGGCATATATGTTGCATATATTGAAGTCAGTACTTCGGATAGATGTTTCAGAGACTCACCATAAGGAAGGTTTTGCAGATATTAAAGATATCAAAAAGGAGAAAAATGAATCAGACACAATAAATGGCCTGCGAAGAACCCAGCAGGATGATGAAGGGGTACCTGAGATGGACTACAGCGACATGGAGGTTGAATCTACTGATGAAGATGAAAGTGACACAGAGAACCCAACCAACAAACGCAGAAAAAATAAAAGAGGAGCCAAACCAAAAGTGAGTATTTTGGAGGTTTTAAAGTGTGGTAAGGTGGAAGGACTCCACAAATTCGACCACATCACCTCAACCCTCATTGAACTGCACTGGCTCCCACTGCGAGCCCGTATCATCTTCAAATCCTGTTGCATCATTACAAGGCTGCCATCCTGAAGTCCCCAAGCTACCTCACTCAGAAAGACAGCATCTCCAGAGGCCTAGGATCCATCATAAGTAAGGTAATGTTCAGACTTGAATTATGACAGTGCAGGAAGGCAAGTACCAGAAGACACGCCTTCTCTTCCCGAAGCTAGGTCTGCTAAACAGCAACTGTAGGATGACGTGAGTTAGTTACAAGTCAGGATAAAAATGATTTTTTTTCTTTTCTAAGGTAACAGATGGGGACAGACAGCTCAGTGGATGATGACGCTAGCACTTCTTTAGAAGATACAACGGCAGCTCAACGTTTTTTTCTGTGTGTGCTGTTCAAATCAAAACAACCAATATCTCATAAAAGCCTTTCATGAAACCAAATCGAAAAAACTATATTAGGGTTTATTAGAATGAAATGCTTAGTTGTAGATGAGTAGGGAGCTCTCGAAAAGGTGATTGCAGCGATCGTTCAAATGTACATATGGAAGGGTTGGTACAACGATTGTGAGGGATGTGAAGTCGATGACCCCAGTCAGATGCGTCATGATGACTTTGTTCAGAGATCGTATGATCTCGGTTACAAACTTGATCCTGGTAGGCTTATGGAAGCTGCACAATCAGTATACAGGGTCAGTTCCATACAAAAATGGAACTATTTTGGACAGCTCGGCTCGTATCTGCATATGTGGTGGACCTGTCCTACTGTACAAACATTTTGGGACCTATGTATTGCTATTATAAAAGACATTACTCAAGTGACACTTCCCAATGAATCGGAAGTCATCTTATTGGGCGCCCCGGCCCCAGGGGCCTACCCAAGGATGGGGAGAACTGCTTACCTCCTTGCGCAACTGCTACTAGCGGGGAGAATCACTGTTGCCTGCTCCTGGAAGACCATCGAAGGCCCCTCAATGATCCTTGGGTGTACCAAACTCTGGGACCTCTTGGTTGCTGAACAAGTCACAGCAGCTAGGGCAGACCGACTACACCGGTACTCGGATAATTGGGCCCCACTCATTGACTATGGCCGAAACTTCCCGGCGTAGTCTCACAAACTTCGACCAGCCCGATTGGCCCTACTACTCGACCCTGAACGGACCACAGGCGATCCTGCCCCACTGGACCAAAGGGAGGCATGAGCTGGGAAGGGGGGAGGAATAGAGGAATCGGACAATGTTTACTCCGTCATACTTAGCTGTTATGTTCTATGAATCCGTGCTCTCTGTACATATGTGATAAATCCTTTTGTGTAACCGATTTAAAATAAACAAAAAATGGTGCAGTTTTTTTGCGGCAATATTACCCCATGAAACCTGTGAGGGACACCCCTGAAACTGCCATATTGTCTTTAAAGGGAGCGGGGAACACCCCCACTCCCATTTAAACCTAATATTAACCCCATCAATAATGTCGCCTATGCCGTTTCCCGACTATATATATATATGGTGACATTATTGGTGGGGATAATATTACATGATACCACAGGGTCAAGGAAGTGCCTGAACCACCAGAAGGTTTTAAGAATGTGTTCAATATTTTAAGGCACATCAAAAAAATCAGCCGACCGAACTAGTAGGAAACATGTATGTGCAGGGACACGTGAACACACGATTCATAATGAAACATAAGTTATGTAAGCAGTATTATCGAAGATATTTTAGGCCCATGTACCATTTTGCAGGTCTAAGAAAAATCCCTTGATGTTTTATAAGGAAACTAAATATAACGTTCGGGTATGTAGAGATGTTTTTGTAATCCTTTTTGATGGGAAGCAATTGTTATATATAGAAATTTATTTTTTGTAGGAGAGCTTGGTTCAACACACATTGGAGATCTGAGTACAACCAGGAGTTAAATGCCTAGAAGACACTTTCTATTTTCTGATCACAGAACCAGTTATTCAGCTTACCACTATGCATCACAACAAATGTTGTGAAACTATTGATGAAATTTCTCAGGAAATGCGAGAAAAAAACCCCATCCTTTTACAGCTTTGATAAGAGCAAAACCTTCATGTAACGAGGGGACAAGTTGAATAACTGTATAAATATTCACACATTTTGCATCATTGGAATCACAAAGACTAAGGGTCCATTTTTCAAGTTCATGGAAGTCCTTTGCAATTTATGCTATGACAGGCGTTTTTGAAGGAATGAGAGGAAGAGTCACAAAAACTGATAACAAAGATCGCTAATAAAATAAACATTGTGCTGCTGCAACATGAGTCTCGGGGTTGTCTATAATAAAAGATTTGCTTTTCAGTTGTTTTTAAGAACACTAATAGGAACGAGTGCACATATGTACACGAGCAGGTTTATTGTACAATTGTCCGGGGAGGAGCTAGATGACCCTATCGAGTCAAACTAACCCAAGTCTCTCTGTACCACAGAAGTTCACACATTATATTCATTTTTGCAACAGTTAAAACACTCCGATATGTTTTATTACAATCCACCCCCCATACATGATTGGTCAAAAGCTGTACAAAGAAATTCCATCTTTCTCCAATTCTTCCATTACCATTGGCCATTGTTATCTTACCTACCATCTTCAGATCATATTCATAGCACACCCCTCATTGCGATTCGTCCGTGGTAGGTCATGACACCAGCACATGGTTACACATTCATATACAAACATAAATCATTACAAGTCACAACTGGCCTGAAACCTCTTAACCGTAAACATAATTGCACATGGTTCGCATGAATACTTAAAAAAACAGGTTTCTTTTGAACTGGCGATAACTATCTCATCCAAGTACCATTTCAACACGCATGGCTCCTGGCCACATCCTGAGTAAATAATCGAATCACAAGGAGTATTAGTCACTTTGGCCCGAGCATTTCTTCACCCCACGTTTATTGCTGTTCAAAAACAAATGGCTGAAACCCTTTGTCAAGCACCCATCTGCTTTATGCAATGCTACCACGCCATAAAAACTATGCCCGGTTTCTTTAGCTGAGCTGCCCATCGGCTAAGGTCGTATTTACTTATTTACCTATCCTCTGGCTTCTGAAACAGTGCAAAACCAGTTTCTCAAAGTCAAACCCTGACTGCCGCATTTTAATACATTTATAAAAAAGCCTACTACATGTAGATTTACAAATTCCTGTTTGATAACGGTCATGGTTTCTTCACAGTGGGTTCTCTAAAACCAGTCCCCTTTTTTGCATGCGCATTAAGAAAACTCCTTGTTGCCCAGTTTCTAGGCACTTCATCGCACATTATATCTGGATCTTGTTTTATATTTCATTTGGTGGTTTTGACATTTGTCTTACTACGTGCGTGAAAATCTAATGTGCACGCCTCGAGATGAGACCATTGTTAGGAAAGATTTCCCTTAGGTGAAATTTTCCTTCCATTTGTGAACCCCCCCCAAACGTTTTGCTTTTGTTTGGCTTACCTAACCTGACTTTTTCCATTGGAGCACAGCCTTCAGCTCCACTCCTCGGGGCTTTCACCCATTTCTTATGGGGAAACTGACACATCCTTCAGGCTGTCAGTACTGGGAAACTATGTGTCCCTTAGTCTTCCACTATGTTGCCATTTCTTGATAACGTTTTATCTATGTGCCAAGTGCCTTACAGTACCACGCATAGGGGTCCTTTTGTTTTATGGCCTCAGCCACCCTCTAAGGATTTGTTGGTGTTTGTGCCTAGGACAGACTGGTGGCAGCAGTTTACTGTTAAAGTATTTTGAATATGTTTTTATGGACCATACATTGTTTCCGCATTTGGCCGAAGACTGTGGCCAGTGCCGTAAATGTCCGTGCCACGAAGTCTTTTGTTCTGTCATTTGGGCATTTTGTCCCTTTGCCTTCCCCCAGGTCGAGAGACCCGGCTATTTCTTATTTGGGCATGTAGCCTGCCGCGAAAACCCCATTTTTTGCAGGCTCATGCATGTGACGTGTGCTAGTGCCCAGGAAGAGGGTTGGGACTGTCTGGTCCCAATCCACACAACTGGTGCCAGTATGTCACTCTGGCCCACGAATAGCACACGCCAGGCGTGCATGCACAAGAGCAGATCTTCCATTGGCCATCTGAGATTTGAGCGTGAACCGAATCTTGGACAAGAGAAGGGGCTCTCCAGCCATTGCAGAACTTCAATAGGAGCCAAGTATCCTTTACGAGAGCAGACTCAAGGAACTGCCAGTGACGTGCAAGGAAGGTTTGGCACCCTGACCCTGCTGTTGTCCTGTCAAACCCCTGCTTTTTTCATTGAACCAAGAAGCCCTGCAAGGGCGCTTTGCCCCTTTGGAGTAGTGCAAACAACTACTCTCGGCATCTCCTACATACCCTCCCAAAGAGCCTCTTTGGAAGTGTTCCTGGGCCATCAAGTGAACTGTCCATCTTGAACACAGGGTAATGCACATGAACACTACTGTCCCAAGTCGAGACTCGAGACTTAATCGCTTGCTTGTGGTCATGGGCCCTCTCCTGCCAAATCTTGCTGTACGAGCTCCTCTGGGTCAAGATTTATGAGAGTGCGCCACACCACAAGCATTTGCGGTCACTGTGTCACCCCCGCTGTGGTGACCTTCACTGAAAGTGCCTGCAGCTCTGCCCTACCGTGTGCTGAAATATGCTGCACCCGAACTATCCTTCTCCTTTCTTCGAGAACTGAGTGAAGGCTAGTGTCCTGCCACAGACGATCGCCCCGTCCCCCAGCCGCTGAGAGCCAGAGAGTCCTGAAACTGCAGGGTTAACACCTACGAGCGAAGTGGGCTAGACTGCCAAAGATTGGATCGGACTGTGTCAAGGGTCTGTGAGTACTTTCATCACTTACCAGTGTCCCGCTCGCACATCCATCTCTTTTTACAAACAAGAATCCCTTAAAAGATGCTCACCTTGGCTGGTATAGCCTGCGCTCCCCAGCTATTCCCGAACTACAAAAGTCACTCTATCTGCAAGGGTAGACCCTCCTCTAGGAATAGAAACGTATTCTTCATCGCCTAAAGCCCCTTCGTGAGCAGCTACAGCCGCCTGAAGAGAACCCGCTTTTCGTTTTACGCACAACCGTGCATTGTTAATGCACAACCGTACCTTGAGCACTAGGCTCCTCACTTCTTAGGGCTGGACTACATAAGTTAGAGATTGTCTCTGAAGAATGGACTAATTTGATATATGTGTTGAACTGACCTCTTTCTGTTGCATGTTGTGGTTATTTTCTCCTCTATTATCAGCATTAGGCTAAATGCATCATTGTATATATGTTAAATAGTGAATAAGTGTGTGGTGGTAATTGTTTTCTTGCTAACTGTGGTTTAATCGTGTTTTTGTTATTAAGGCCTATAATACATGTATTTTGGATATACGTCTGTCTAAGAGTAATCTTTCGAGTTTTACGGTGTGTGTGTTCCCATTGTTGTTTTACGATCACTGTCACCCCGCCTGAGACTTAGTCTTGACCGCCTGCCAAGCTACCATAATTGTTCTGGTTTGTCCAGAAGGTTACCCTGTTCCACTAAACTAGGGTGGCCTCCTAAACATCTGTCCACCAGGTCAGAGTTTAGAAATCCATCTTAACAACCATATGATCTTTGTGACCCTCCTCTGTCTTGCTGTCGTCACTCTCCATCAGAGCAGCTGCCTCTTCTTCCTTCGTCACCACATATTTTGCTCCTTTTACCTCAAAGAGTAACTTAAAAGGGAAACCCCATCTGTATTGGATATCTCCAGGCCGTCACCACATTGAATCTTTTACGCCTGAACAGCGTGGCCTGCGACAAGTCCTTGAACAGCTTCAGATCCGTGACTCTAAATGGATCACCTCTTGTTTCTGTGCTTCTCTCGTCACCCTCTCTTTCTGACCAGAAAAGTGAACTCTCATGAGCACATCGGGACACAAGACATTTTTGATCTGAAATGCTGTGTGGAGCCTGTGCGTCCGGTCCAGGAACAGCTCACCAGATTCAGGGAACTTCAGTTTGGCGCGAAGCAGGACTTCAACATATGCAGGTAGCTCAGGATCCTGCACTTGGCATCCTCTTGTCTAACTGCCAATGCCTCAAGTCGCTGCTCTAGGGTTTCCATTCGCTCTGACATCACTGCTTGCTCGTGGGCATGCTCCGCTGCCAAATCCTCCAGCTCCACCAGTCGGGATTCGACCCCAGCGGTCCCCACTGTGTTTAAATGAATATTAGATGTGTTCTAATTCTTCTTTATTAAAATTCTTAAATTGTATTCCTAAATACTCAAAGTTAATGTCACCTTTACATGTTTGGAAGATACCAGTTGGCTCTAAGAGTTAAATAGGTCCGAGCTGCCCTCAATTTCGAACCCTGGAGCTACCATACCAGATATTTGTAATGGATGTAATGGAACTGAAGCCTAATTTCCACATTTAGTGTGGAATCATTGTAAAATCCTAGCTTGTTGGGATCAGAAAAGTCACGCGATTCAAGAAATAACTAGACTGAATAGCCCATTCAAACTCCAAACATGGGGATTGGAAATCTTTAAGATTAAACAGATGCATTTCCGTAGTTTACATTCAGTGATTGCGTTTGATGGCCTTAAACTGTAGGAGAATTGTTTGAGCGATGGTTAATGAACGAGAATGAAGAATTGTACTGTGCAATGATTCCAGCAGTCTGTTGACCGAAAGAGATTTGACAAGATTTAAGGGATTACTTTAATAAGGATGGCCTTTGGCAAGAGACTGCTATTTATACTTGTGTCATTGTTTGAAGATGGAGAGCTTTATACATTGTATATAAAGACTCATTTTATTTCATCTTATAAAATGATATCTTGAGGCATGAAAGATACTCTAGAGGGGGTTCGAACAGGTCATACATGTGAATGAGATACATTTTACAATTTGGGGATTCAACATAATTGATGGGAATATCAACAGTAAACTGTTATTTAAGACTATGATTTAAGATGCTTGCATATACGTTATATATAACAATTTGCATCCAAGTACAAATGAGATTTAGGAGGGAGTGCTCGTAGCTAGGCATGAGAGCAAGCCTCAGATTTTAAAATGTAATCAAGGCTTCCATTCCCTCTATAAAGGTCTTGAGAAGATAGATTCTGAGTGTCTGAGTTAATATTTAGTCCACTTCCCCTTTTCTCTAGAAAATGTTGCAAGTGCAGCAGGATAGGATGTATCTTGCATACAAGACGCTTACAGTGGTATATGAGGCCTGTAGCTCCTCTGGAATTCTACCAGCCTCGATTCGACAATCACAAGCCTTCTTTTTAGAGCGTTTTAGGGCTACACTCAGACCCTCTCTTTTCTGTTGTATTACAGGCATTCACATATTTATCCAGGAATAGAGTGGCAAACTCACCAACATTCTTCTCCCAATAGATTCAGATAGTAGTACTGAATTGACAGGGCCATGGGAGAGATAGATACATGATAGGGCAATTGTTTGATGGCCTGTCCTGTCCTTCCATCTACATTTTATGAAATGTGATGGTTACATTATAAAGCTGTGACAGCATTGCAAAGGCCTCTACCCAGTCCTTATACATACTAAAGGAACTATGTGAGGCCTCCTTTAAAGGATATCGGTTACAGGATAGCAAGCAGAAAAATGCATAGGAACTAACACTCAGTGAGTCTGCCACATGCAAAGGATGTTCCTGTAATATTTTTAAACAAAGTCCTTATGTAATGTTTAGAGCAAATGAGGCTCAAACTCAAACATTTCAAGCAGTAGGAGGCATCCATTTTGTGAAATGGATGAGCCTCCTGTGCTTCCGTTAAGCTGTGCACTTGCAGCACTAATGAAGCAAAGGCCAGCCAGCTGTAATAAACAAAAGATGCCACTGGGTGGCTTTTGCTTCATTATTTACGGAGAGCAGATAATGCAGGCAGGAAGGCTGCATGCAGGTAAGTGCTTATTTCTTTTTTTCTTAAAGCACTACAAATATAAATCCAACATTGTTGTATTTATAAATGCTGCATTTTTTTTCTCTAAGTTTCCTGGGCTCCCCCGGGCTGGAGGAGCCTGGGAAACTTAGAAAGAAAACCGCAGCATTTATAACATTGTATTTATGTTTGCGGTGGCTTCAGCTTTGAGTCTCCTGGGCTCCCCCATGATGGGGGAGCCCAGGAGACTCAAAGGGGAAGCCACTGCAAACATGCATTTATAAATGCTGCGGTTTTCTTTCTAAGTTTCCATGGTTCCTCCGAGCCGGAGGAGCCCGGGAAACTTGGTAAAGAAAACCGCTGCATTTATAAATACAACCACGTTGTATTTCTGACTGTAGCAGCTTTCGCTTTGAGTCTCCTGGGCTCCCCCAACCCGGGGGAGCGACGGAAAGGAGCGAGTGGGGAGTAGGAAAAGAATTATAAATTACTCACCCTAGTGACGAACGTACTCTTAGTCTTTACTTCCCTTTCCTCCATCCTGCATGGGCGTTCCTTGCTACGGATGGGAGACAGATTTAGCGGACTCTGCGAGACGAGGTGAGGCCAACTAGCAGGGTCATCTTAATGGTGACCAGCCTGATGTAAGCGGACGTCATCGGCTCAAATGGCTTGTGCGCCAGGGCACCCACGACTATGTTGAGGTCCCATACAGGATGTGGCCTCTTGATGGGCGGGTAGAGTCTTCTGAGTCACATCAAATGTTTCTTGACTATCGGGTTGGAAGAGGAGAACACCTCTTCCTCTGAGTTTCTGTAGGCCCCAATAGCTGCCAAATAAGTGCAGCAAAAGTCTACCTGCACGCCCGAGTGGGCGAGGTGCGCCGAGAAGGAGAGCACGTTGTCCAATGTACATGCAAGGGGGTTGATATCCTTGGAGTCTGCCCAGTGACAGAACCTGGTCCACTTGCTCTTATACTGGGTCCTGGAAGCCTTGCTCCTTTCCTTGCACCCTGTATGATCTCTAGATTAGCCTGGGAAAGGTTGAGGTAACTGGTCAGGAACCACGCTGTGAGGGCAAGTGTCTGAAGCGCAGGGTGGATGACCCAGCCCCCCTGCTGCACCAGAAGATGTGCTGGGCCCATCAGAAGGTGAATGGGTGGTCTCTTCGAGAGGCTGAGTAGCTCAGAGAACTATGGCCTGGCTGGCCACCGTGGAGCTACCAGAATGACGCTGAGGTGGCGAGAATCCTTGATTTAGCAAATCATTCTGTGGATCAGCGGTGTGGGTGGGAAGGCGTATGCTGACATGCCATTCCACTGAATCTGAAATGCATCGCCCAGGGAGCCTGGGGCCCTGACCCTGCCAGGACGTGAACTGTTGGCATTTCTTGTTGTCCCAGGGGGCTAAGAGGTCCCCATCTGCTGAAGATCTCCTGCAGCACGAGGTTGTTCGGTAGCCACTCGTAATTGTCAGCTCCCAGTCTGCTGAGCCTGTCCGCCTCCAGGTTGGACTCCCCCGGAAGGTGGTCGGTCATGAGGTAGATGTTGTTCTCCAGTGCCCACTGCCACATGCTGACTGCAAGTCTGCCCAGTGGAGGGAATCTGGTACCTCCCTGCTTGTTGACATGAAACATGCTGGTTAACTTGTCTGTCTGGATGAGGACGACCTTGCCCCCCGATGACCGGAAGAAAGGCTCTGAGCGTCAGCCAGATGGCCTTCAGTTCCATCCAATTATTGCGGAAATCCTGCTCCTGCCGGGTCCAGGTGCCGTGGACATAGTGGTTGTCCAGGGTGGCCCCCATCCCTCAACAGAGGAGTCCGTAGTGATGGTAATCTGCGGGGTAGGTTGCCGGAAGGGTTTGCCCGTCCACAGGTTACAGTCCCTGGACCACCATATGAGGTCCAGTTGAAGAGAAGGAGGAACGTTGATCATCTCCGCCTGAGAGACCGGCTCCTGGTTCCATGATGCTACGAAGTGCAGCTGTATCCTCCTCATCCTGAGTCTGGTATGAGGGATGGCCAATAGGACCGCTGCCATGAGACCCAGTAGGTGTAGGTACCACCAGGCCAATGTCACCTCTCTGCTGAGGAAGTGTGCCGTGGCCCTCCTGATGGCCGTGATCTAGTCCTCTCCCGGAGCACGTGTCCCAGGTGAGCCCCAAGAAAGTTGGTCTCTGCGTAGGCTGCAGCTGCGACTTCTTGAGATTGAGTGAAAAGCCTAGATCGTGCAGTGTGTTCGTAAGAGCTTGGGAAGTGTGGTGCAACGCTTCCGGAGATGAAGCCCGGACGAGCCAGTCGTCGAGGTGCGGGTAGATGTGTTGGCCCTGGTCCCTGAGGACAGCCACCACTGTATTCATCAGTCTGGTAAAGACCCTGGGGGCCGAGTTGAGGCCGAAGGGAAGCACCTTGTATTGGAAATGGTAGCCCATGATTCTAAACCGTAGAAAAGAATGATGAGGCTGCCAAATCAGGATGTGTATGTACGTGTCCTTCAGATCCAGGGAACACATCCAGTCTCCCTTGCACAATGTCTCCACTATTAAAGCTGCTGTTACTAACTTGAATTTTTGTAGAGGTAGGGAGAGGTTGAGGGTCGAAAGGTCCAGCACAACTCTCAGGCCCGCCTGGTTCTTTTTCTGAATGGCAAAAATCCTGGAGTAGAAGCCCAATCCTCGCTGGAAGGCTGGGACCTCCTCCACTGCCTGGCTCTCGACGATCGATCAGATCTCTGCCAAAAGAGTTGCGGTCCCAACCTGTGGGAGTAGAGGGAAGGAGGGCAGAGAGGCAGGGATGGGTAGGCGGTACCCCGTGGATACTACGGAGAGGATCCAGGGATCCGCTAAATTCTGGCGCCAGAAGTGTGCATGGAGAGCAAGCCTGCCCCCCACTGGAGACACGTGGACCCGGAGGAGCGTGTCATGCCTCCTTTCCCTTTGAGGCTGTTGCGGAAGAGGGGGACAGGAAAAAGCCCTTACCCCCCCTTTTTGTTGCTTGCGCCAATGTTGGGTCGTTGAACGGTCCAGCTGTATGGACCTCTGGTCTTGGAAGCCGCAGAACCCTCCGTATGCACACCCCTTGTCCGAGCGCTGTTGTGACTGGGTGTACGTTTTGGGTGTGGTCTTTGTATAGATGGATAAAGACTTTGCCGTTTGCAAGCTGTTTTTCTTTTTATCCAGCTCCTCGTCCGTGGTGGAGTGGAAGAGGTCCCCCCCTTCGAACAGCAGGTCCAGAATGCGTTACTGGACATCCGCGTTGAACTTAGCAGCACAGAGCCAGGCCGTTCTTCTAATTTCTGTGGCAATGCAAATGGCCCAGCCAGAGGTGTCAATTTGGGCCACGGTGGACTATGCCAGTCCCTCCTTGAATCTTGATTGGCTCTGCACCGGAAGCTCTGGGAGGAAGTCTGCAATTTCCCGCCAAAACCTCTGGCTAACGGCTGCCAGCATGGCATCCGCGTTGGCTTGACGAAGATGCAGTGAAGCGTTGGAATAAAGTTTTGTACGCCTCCTCCTTGTCTAGCAGTGCCGCTGAAGAGTCGGCCGAGGAAAACTGAGGCTTGGAGTAGAGTGATGGTGCAGCAATCACAGAGGAGTGCGGCTGAGGATGGGCCGATAGCAAGAGTGTATACCCCTCCATCTGCCTGTACTTAGCATCCAGGCGTCGATTCACCAGCTGGACCGAATGGGGCTTGGGCCAGCCCTTTTTGGCCAAGGCAACCATGTCCTTCTGCATCAGGATCCCCGTTCTAGCTGCGGGAGGTAGCGTGAGGTCTTCAGAGAGGACCCCCTCTGCTGGTCGCTCAACCTCGGGTTGAGGAAGGCCCAAGTACTCTGCCAGCCCTGCAAGACGTTTGTGGAAGGCCTTGGCCGACGACAGTGTGTCTGGGGGTCCTCTTCTTTGTCTGTGTCCACCTGGGGGTCCGGTTGGTCCGGCACCGGTGGAGGGGTGCTGGGAGCCAACGGCTGGGGTGTGAGGACCGGAGCCGGAGGCTGCAGCGGAGGCGGGTACGGAACCACCTGCACAGTCAGTTGGGGGGCCGGAGCGGGCAGCGGTGGCTGCACTGGGGCCTGCAGTGCCTGTACTGGGGCCTGCAGCGCCAAAACCATTGGCGGGAGCACGTCCCTGATGGCATCCCTGAGGATGACCCCGTCTGAGGAGATATCATGAGCCTAAGGAACCTTTCAAAAAACCTGCCCTCGCAGGCCATAGGGGTGGTAGGTGATATTGACTGGGTAGCAGGTGGTTGCTGGAGCCGTTGCATGCCCTGCCCATACGGACGCAGCAGGAAACTGCCTTGCGCAAATGAAGGATAGGCTGTAGGTCATGTACCTGGTTGACACCAGTCCCACCTTGACACTCGTTCCTCCCCCTGCTCCCTTCCTTGGTGCGGTATCGGACGGGTGTCCATAATGTCTCGCACATTGGCCATCTTGTTGAGCTGCCTTCCACGTGCCTGCTTCGTGTTGCTTAATCACAGGGCCCAGCATCGTCCAGGACTTTTGAGTGTGGATCATGAGGCCTACCCTGAGACCTGGCAGGCGTTTTGCCCTCAGCGGATCTGCTGGTAGTATTGCGTATAGGCGCCCCCTCGGACATGTTGCTGGTACTAGGGCGTGGCCCCTCGGGAGAAGACCCGGTAAAAGATCCTTCCAGTCCCTCAGCACTGACACCAGAGGGATCAACTGATACCTCGGCCCGTCGGCCTGTAGCTGGATCAGCCTTGGTACTCGTGCTGGTATGAGAACCTGAGAGGTACCCCCCCCCACGTGGGCAAGTCCTTGGAAAGGAGTCTTCCTTGCGGGGTGCGCCGGAAAAGAGTGGCCCTACCTTGGACCTGGATCGATGTTTGACAAAGTCCTTCAGGTCCCTCTACCTGGCAAGTCTGTTCTTCAGAGACCTCGAAGAAAGCGCATTCGGTACAAGCTTGCCAGCCGTGGTCGGGGCCAAGGCAACGGAGGCAGAGGGCATGTGGGTTGGAAGTCGGAAAGAGTCTGTCGCAGGATGGACACCTGCTGAACCCTGTTGGAGTCGACATGTGCCTAAGGACCGAGTACCTGAATGAAAAAAAAGACAAAAAGACAGAAGGAGTATCCGCGTGTGGAATTACATGGCCAAAGCCAAACCCAGGAGCGCTGGTGAATTTGGCCCATTCCCGTTGACGTGGAAAAGGGGACTGAGGTGTGGCGCCGGAGGGCAGAGTCAGGGCAGCGCATGCTCCCAGGGCCGCACCCCCGCGCGCCTCTAAATTTAAAGGGGACTTTTTTTCTGGTGAAAAAGGTTCTGTCTCCCGTCCCTAGGAAGGGACGCCGATGTAGTATGGAGGAAAGGGGACGGGACGTAACAGTAGGAAAAGGGAGAGGAAAAAGGGGCAAGAAGAGAGGGGAGAGAGGAGCAGGAAGAAGAGAATGGGACAAAGGGAGAGTAGAGGGGAAAACGAAGGAGAGAGGCATGTGAGTGAAGATGGGAGGGAGTGATGAGGGCAGCGGGTGGAGACATGAAAAGGTGGAGGGGAGAAAGAGGGTGTGCAGGGCAAGAGTAGAACAGGGGGAAGAGTAAGAGCAGGAACATCAGGGAAAGGAACAGGAGAGAGTATGTGAAGAGAGAGACAGGAGCCGGGTACCTGTTAGGGCACAATAATGAGAAAACTGCAACCAACCGTCAGACTTTGGGATTGATAGGCCCTTAGAAGAGGCCCGGATGAAACCAGAGAGATAAGGCTATGACCTTTAGGTCTTTGCATTGGCTAGTTCTTGGATAGTAGGGATTACTAGTTACTACTCTGGGTTTAAGGACCCCTGGTCTAGGGAGCCCACGGGAAGACGAGAGGACACCCACTAGCGTGCCCCAACCCCAGCTCAATTAATTATTAGTCATTACACCTTATTTGATTTTTTAATAAAAACCCTTGAAACCACACCTTGGATTTTAGGAATTTTAAGGCCATTTGTGACTATTAAAAAAACATTGTGTGTAAGTAGAGTTCAAGCATGTCACAGCTAAAAAGGGATAACAGAGAACGATGAAGTAACTTACCTTCTAAAGACACCCTCAACACCCGTAATGCCCATTCCATCCACAATATCCCTTGTTAACCGGAATGGAACAGTCTCTGGCGTCGGAAGAATTTTGCCTTGCTCAAATGCCACTCCTAACATACAAGACAAGAACAAGAATTATAAGAATATATGTTAGGGATGCTGTGTAGACAGAAAATAAATTTGAAGAAAACTCAACATTGCAGGCCCACTCACCATTTAATGAGTACCCCTGATAGCCAAATTGAACAACCACGCCACATTCTTGGCTTTTTAATCTCAAACAGAAAAACCCCTTTTTGACACTGGAAGTATACGAGGGGAGAGATCAAAAGCTTCAATGCATATGCCCAGACCTGTACCACAACTTGGCTCAGGGGTACTTTAATCATAAAGGTAAACAGAAACAAGTAGATAGTATAACTCGTTGCCTTATTTTGGTAACATGGATCCTCTCCATAAAGGTAGGGCAGCAGCAGAAGATTTCAAACAATATTTTATGTACCGAAATAAAATAAATCTGCAAGAAAGGCACTACAAAAATGTGCAATCTTCACACAGAGTAACTAATAACACTAACCCAACACCACGGCAAAGAAAATACATGTTACATACCTGCGATTACCTTCTTTAGAGGTAGAGTTTTTAACTGATAATTCTCTATTTTAGTCTTTTATTTGATGGCTTAACAGCTTCAAGCCCGTTTTCTGAGCACTTCCCATGGGACTACAGAAATCATTGTAAAAACAAATAAAGCAGAAAGGCCAGGGTACAAAAACGCGCTGGCCATTTTGAGAGAATCATTACGCAAAAAGCGGCATGCACCGTTTGTAAGGAAAGCAGAGTATGAATCGTATCTGGTCCCTGGCAGTATTTCCAGAAAGTAGGGGGCATAGTGCCGGTAAGTCATGGATCTACAATCTTCGGCTCACCAGATGTTTTGCGCAACAACTCCCATCAGCCCATGTCAGTATAGTCAATGGTGAGGGATCATAGGAGTCAAATTCGAATATGGCTGGATGTCTGCAGCATACAGATCCCTGTAGTAATCAGTTGCCCAGTTTGTGGCATTGGGAGCAGCACAGGCTAGGGGGAGCAAAAGAAAGGAGGCAGAGTATTAGGTCCCCCTGGATTATGAAATAAAACATGGGAAACAATGTGGGTTAGGGATGAAGGGTGAAGGGGGCAGTGCAAGGGAAGGTTAGGGGATTCTGGGGGTGACCTTCCCGGATTAGCAAAAGAGTCGAGTAGAGCAGAGGCAACGCAGTGAGGTGTGAACAACAAGTGCATATTTTGAAACCCACTTGAATGGAAGATTTCAGAAAGGACTTGTTACAAAGGGCATTTCACAAAGGGTGCACATAGACCAGTTCAATAGCTTCGAGGAAACGCTTAACATGGCAAATACCTTTTGACGGATAGCTCAACTTTGTTTGGGTACTGATGTCTGCGAGATGTTATGGCTCGAAGATCACAATGACAGCTCGCTCGTTCAAGCTGTAGGTTCTCTAAGTAACTCATGGTGGTAACAGTAAAGACAGGCACAAGTGATCACAGTTCAAGGGTGTTTATTAAACTGTATGCAGGTTGGAAATCTAAACCTAAATCTAAAATGGGAGTAAGCTTCGACCATCAAATGAAAAAAAAGGAAGTACTTGTGGTGCCTTGTCAAAATAAAAGGGCATATACAAAAATAAACAATTACCAGTCCTTACAACTAAATATAGAAAGAGTGTGAGATAGGGTACACAAGAAAGAAAGAAGTGTTCACAAATAATAAATCAGGATGTGGTAGTCGGGGGTCCCCCTTCCCCACGTTTGGAGCACGGGACAAGGTGGGACTCCTGAGCACAGCACAGTCTCGAGCTTTCCCAGCACGAGACGACAGCTCCGTTCTCAGCTACCAGGACCGTCGATGGTCAAGTCTCTTTTCTTGTGAAGGTCTCTTGCCTTCAAGGAAATTATGCATTCAGATCATCATAAAAAAAGTTCCTTTCCAAATGGACGTTGGGTGATGACTTTTCACCCCTGGACCTCCTTCTTCCGGACTTCAGTCCACTAAAAGTTTCTAGTGATAACAGGAGCTTTGGTGGTTCAATATCTTGCTTCCGAGAGCCTAGTTTACTTAAAATAAGGAACAAAGGTTATTTTCATATGTCACTTAGGGTGATGATTCTTCAGCCCTGGGTCCCCACTTCTGGGCGCAAACCCCTCTCGAATCTCAGCCTCCCTCCGTTGGGTTCACTATAGCTTCTTTACATAACTTGGTATGTTACGTTCACGTGCCTCTGGGGTCTAGCTTTTCACCACCTGTATCCCCATCTTTCGGCTGAAACCCCTCTTGAACGTCAGCCTCCATCCGTCAAGTTCACTATGGCTTTCCTTTCATTCACAAGTCTTAATGTCTTTTTAAACAGTTTCCTGTGGACATCCCTATGTCGGGTTCACTCTTGTCAACACACTATTCAAAGGGACTTCAGGCTTCGACCCTTGCTATTGGCATCCCTCCGTCCGGTTCACTCTTGCCAGCTTTTGCTAATCACACAGTTCTTTCTCTATTCTCACCATGCGGGAGTCAACCCCTTTGTTTTCCAATAGTTTGTCGGTCAAAGACTTTCGACTGTACAGAGGATTTTGCTAGACCCCTGTATGATCACTTTGACCTCTTCTTCCAGCTTTCCTAGGGCCTTCTGGTATCGGTAGTTTCTACAAATGCGGGATCAACCAGAGTCTCTAGAGTGGGCACCCACGTGGTGCCGGTTTCCTCTGCAGTTGGGTTTCCCTTAATTTGAACAGTTCTTTGAACTTTTCTTATTTTGCCACTTTGTGACTTTCATTCAACACAGTTCAGTTTCTTATCGGTTTCCCCTCGACTTGTCGGATGTGATGACACACTTGTCTTTTCTGGTCTCCGGAGTCAAGGCCGGTACCATGCTAGCAGGTGTCTCTCTGTCCTGCTTATCAGCATAAGCCTGCTCTGTGTACCGTCGACAGCTGCTGCAACACACGTTGGCCATTGTTCGTGGTCTTACGATTCCTTCCACAGAGGTTTTGCGGGCGTGAGACGAAAAGGGCGAAGTTGTTTCTCTCCTTGTCACCCTCTTGGTTCTCGCCGCCCTTGTCCTCCTTTTGAACTGCCGTTCTTCGATAGCTGTTTCGTCGTGCGGTCTGCCTTGTTCATACTGTGCTTTCGTGCTCCACCTTTTATCACTGTGGGGAAGAGAAAAGGCTGTCAGGTAGGTGTGTGTGATTCTGGTCAATTGCCTGACTTAGCCTGACCCTTGTATTGGGACATGTCAGGTAAACAGCTCTGGTGTTACTCTGTTGTCTTTCGTGGTGTGAGAAAGTGTTTGTGTCGAAAAAGGGGGGGGCACTGTTTTTGAATATTCCACATGGTAGGATAGGGAAAAGGTGTCGAAAGAAGGGGACACCACATCTCACCAGTCTGTGTTCTACTTCCACTCCCCGAGAACCACCCATACAGGTGATCCTCCCTCACTGGTCTGCCCCCAGGAACTGGATCCAATAGCGATGGCCGTCTCCTGGCCACCTGGATGACAGACCTCCAGGGACTAGTCAGAGAGACACTTTCAGGTTTCTCACAGTTCGATCCACTTATCTCAAGGTTGATGAGGTACATCGAAGGGACTCTGCCCCATTGTTGACTGTTTAAAAATTGGTAGGCTCCACTAGCTCAATCTAGTGGCACGATGGGTGGAGCAGGGCTTAATGACTCAGGTCGCAGTCTGTTGCAAGATGGAATCTCATTTGTTTGACGGCGGGGCTTGAATACCTCAAGACTGGCTCATCTTTTATGGTTATGCTGCACAAGAGCATCTGCAAGAAGATGTGCTGCTAGGCCTTTGGAAGCTGGGGTCTTCGGCCCGTCAACAACAGGTGTAAGTTAACTGAAGCATCTCCAGGCACACTGTCTGCCACTGGGTATATAGTTGTCCTGGTCTCTGGCCCTCAGAACAGGGACATCAATTACCAAAATGCCATGGGTAGCGGACATGGCATGACATGTCTGATAGGTCAGTTTACTAAAAAAGCATATAGTTACTAAAGCAGACAAAGGCTGCTAGTTACCAACCACATGTATTACTATGGTGCTGCCTTGGTATGCCACGAGTGGGGTAAATTTATAAGTTTACACCCACCAGAAGTAGCGTAGGCTGGGGCATAGCCTTGACAAGTGTAAGGAATCTAATGAGATCATCACTAAGACTCCAGTATGGGCCTCCTCTAATGTGGCCAGGGAAAGGACGCTGCTACGTGTGTCAGGACTCACCGATCCAGATCCTGGAAACTGGCACAAATGGAGATTACAGTGATTCTCCCATCCTTCACTTCCACCAAGACAGCCACCGGCTCAAGCGTGCAAAATTCATGCAGCAACTGCCTACAGGAGGAGCCACAGCATAAATCGTGGCTCGAACACGACTCGCCGCTTTGCTACTACTGTGGAACTGTGACTCCTACGTTGTACCCCGAACCCGGTAACGTTTTCCTGCTTCCCTTCTCTGCTCGCCGGTTTCCATCCCTCGCACTCTCCCACTCTACTCTTCTCTTGCTATTCCCTCTGTACTCCAGCTCCGCTTCCCCTTGCCTTTGCATTTGTTACCGATACTTGTCTTCTCTCAGCACGGTTCTGCGATCCTTCTACCAACTACATCTGAGCACTTTCCAGCGCTCCTCGCATTGCTCGCTCGCCTCATACACCCTAAAGCGTAATCCCATGCCCACGTTTTCACCATTTCTCCACGACCTTCTGTTTTAACTTCAGAGGTCACACAGAAATAGGGATTGACTCACTCTCCTCACAAAGACCTTGTCTGTTACCTCAGGTTAGTGATGTTAGTATACCTAACAGAGCAACGCCCCCAACCATGGACAAGTTACAGCACCTTGCGAATGCTGTACAGTCATTGACCACAGAAGTCCAGACTTTAAAAGGAGAGAACATAGCATTAAGACAATTGATTACTTTCCCTCCGACACCTCCTGGATCCTTGCCAGGAGGCAAGAATGACAGCAATCCGAAAAGACTTAAATATCTGGACGCATGTACGGTCCAGTTTATGTTTAAAGATAACTATTTTCCAAATGGGAGGCGTGGCTACGAGGGCCATGTAGGAGGACGTGATCTGGAGGAGCTCCCGAGATCCTGAAATGATCCGGGCGAAAAAGTGCGCAACGATGGGCCGACGACCGCTGAAAATACACATGTCGGTGTGTGAATGATTGGGCCACGCTTGGTGAACTTCTGGAAGGTGTAGAAGAACGGCGGCAGAGATCTGTGCGGAAAGGATAAGGAGCGCCAGAGACAAAAGACGACACAAAATGGCCGACCAATTTCCGGAACAAAGGAAGGAGCAGGCCGCACGGTGACCAAGCGAAAGAGGCGTACTGGGTGCGCATTTGTCATTTGTGCAAATAAAAGGTCCTCTGGGTCATGTCGAATAGAACGGTGAGGCCGAAGGCGAAACAGCCCACTTTAGACGACTTCGCTAAGACGTCCCCTGGTCAAGACAATACCAAGAGCAGGGATAAGCCGCCTGCAAGCGACATGACGACAACGGGCGCTAACCAAGAAGTCCTAGCTGCGATTGCGGACCTAAAGGCGGCCTGGGAATCTAAACTCGAACTAGCCGTCACTGAACTGAAAACGGCACTGGACCTCAAGGTCGGAGAGGTGCAGGAGGATGTTAATCTACTTCGACAGGATGTCAGGGCCTTGGCGGAGCGCACAGAGTCCCTTGAGAAGGAAGTTAGCCTGAATACCGCGTATTGTGCCTCCCATAAGGCCGAATTGCATGCCCTGATACAAAGAGTGGGCAACTTGGAGAGCAGAGCGGAGGAGGCGGAAGGACACACCCGACGAAACAACATCCGCATCGTGGGCCTGCCGGAGGGATTGGAGGGCCACGATCCCACGGAATTCATTGAGTCCATGCTACTGCAAGAGATACCCAGAGGAGCCCTATCTCAAGGATTTGTGGTGGAAAGGATACATAGAGCTCTAACAAGGAGGCCGCCGCCGGGAAACCCGCCTAGGCTGGTGATAGCCAAAATTCTTAATTACTGAGATCGGGAGAGGATATTGGAACACTTTCGCAAGGGAGGAACGGCAAACATCACGGCCTACCCGGACTATACCCTGTCTGTGCAGCGTAGCCGCATGAACTTTGGGACGGTAAAGCGGAGATTGAGAGAGGCGGGCCACAAATATATGCTACTGTATCCGGCAAAATTGAAAGTCATACATAAACACAAAACTTTGTTTTTTGAGACCCCGGAGGATGCCATGGGATGGCTCGATGCGCAGGGATGTCCCCAGGAGACAGAAGTTCAGACGGAGAGAGAGCACGGAAGAGATAAGTAATGCACGAGGAAGGTGCCACAAGATGGCGCGCCACGTGGGACTTGAATATAATCATTTGCGCAGCCTTCAGTAGAGAAGGTTAGACTATTGCACTAGATGTTATGAGCACTGTAATTGTTATTGAAATAATGGGAGCCTTACAGAGCGGATCTCTTTACCCCACAACAATTTTAGTTAAGTGGCCATTAGGGCGACTTCACCCTACTGAGCTCTGTGCATTGTGTGGTGCTTGCAGGGCTAGATGTTGGGGTGCCTGATTTCCGAGAACGGAGCTGGGCAGCAGTTGGGGTGTGTGGTGTTGGGACGGGTGGAGGGAGGGGAGGGAAGTTGGGAATTTGCTGTGTACTTAGTTATGGATAGTTTGAGCTGGTACAAGAAGCTACAAGTAAAGATGGAGAGCTGTATCTGTATCATGTGGGCAAGGGGGATTCGCTACACGGAAGACAAGAAGACACTCATGAGCCATGGGGGACCTTAAGATCGTAACATGGAATGTCAGGGGACTTAACAGTTACTTAAAGAGAAACAAAGTCATGATGTACCTGAAAAGACAGAAGATTGATATTGCGTTGTTGCAGGAAACACATTTGACCCGGCAAAAATTGGAACTGGTGGGGAAGAAGTGGAGAGGTACTGTAATAGGCTCTCCGTATTCTGCCTACGCTAGGGGAGTGCTGGTCTGGGTGGCACCGCACGTTCCGCTCCAACTTACACAAGAAGTGGTGGACACGAAGGGGAGGTTGGTCATATTGAAGGCTTTGGTAGAGAATAGAGAGGTGTGCGTTATAAATACGTATGCCCCCAACCAAAACACTGCGGCATATTTTAGAACCCTGTGTACTCATCTGGGCGCGTGTATGGGAGGAGCGGTTATCTGGGGAGGGGATTTCAACTGCGTGCTCAACCCAAAGGCAGGGAGATCTGATGGGAAGATTGATAGGCCCACACCAGCGGCCAGGGTATTGCAGACATTACTAGACGACTTTGGGCTGGCAGATGTTTGGAGGCTGAAACACCCTAATGAAACACAGTACTCGCATTACTCAGCTCCGCAGCAACTGCACACGAGACTTGATTACTTTTTTGCCACGCCAGATGTGGTGATAGAGACCACCCAAATAGACTATAGAGCGAGGGTCCTGTTGGACCACTCGCCTCTGGTGCTGAGTTGGCAGTATTGCCGCCCCAGGGCGCGGATACCGACATGGCGCCTCCGGGCGGAGGCGCTCCGGGACCCGGTCTTCAGGGAAGATATCAGGGATGCGATCACACAGTACTTTGAGGTAAACACAGGCAGCGTAGACTCAGCGTGCACGCTCTGGGAAGCCTTTAAGGTAGTATTGCGGGGTGCTGCTATTGCTAAATCAAAAGGCCTACAGGGTGGGGTCCTAACAGAACTAGAGGAAGCGGAAGAGAAACTGGAGCGGGAAAGCAACAGGGCGGGAGGGGAAGCGGAACTTGTACTCGAGTTACAGCAGAGGTGTGCAGAGCTTTGGGAAAGGCTCTGCAACCTTAACTATAAGAAGTATGTCGAGAGGCAACATGCAGGAGGGGATAAAACTGGGCGCTTGTTGGCGTGGTTATATAAGAGCGAAACCCCCAGGCCCCCGATTAGGACAATAACTAGAGAAGACGGGGAGATGGTTGACACCCAAGAGGGAGTCAACGAGGCATTCTTGGACTATTATAGGACATTATATGAGGACAGAGGAGGGGACAATCGAGAGATTAGAGAAACTCTAAAAGACATGGAATTACCTAAGATTAGTGCTGAAGAAAGGGAGGAGCTGGACGCACCGATTACCTTAGAGGAATTGGAGGAGGTGGTGAAGCAGCACCCACCTGTAAGACCCCGGGCGCGGACGGATTCCCTGGCAAGTTTTACAAAACATATAGAGAGGAAGTACTCCCCCCTATGCTAGAGATGCTCAATGAGTCTTTTGAGATGGGTCAGCTGCCGGAATCGCTTAGAGAAGCGTTTTTTTTGTGCCGCTCCCTAAGCCCAACAAGCCAGGGCATAGCTGTGGATCCTATAGGCCGTTGTCAATGTTGAACCAGGATAGCAAGATATTGACGGCGGTCCTGACCAATAGGCTGCGTAGAGTTATTAGCAAACTGATACACCCGGACCAGACAGGTTATGTCCCCAACAGAAATATAACCCACAACCATAGGCGACTCCACCGGGTGATTGAAGAGGGAAACAGGAGCGAGGAGGAAATGGCGGTGGTGTCCCTAGATGCAGTCAAAGCTTTTGATTCAGTGAGGAGGCCATGGTTGCTGGAGGCCCTGGAAGAATACGGGATGGGGCTGGGTTATGTTAGGTGGGCAAAATTACTATACAGTGAACCACTGGCCAGGGTGCGCACAGGATCGGTGATATCTGAGAGATGGCAACTCAGTAGAGGCACCAGACAAGGGTGCCCCTGGTCCCCGATGTTATACATTCTAGCCCTGGAGCCCCTGGCAGTGTACCTCAGACAACAATATGACATGGTTGGTATTGAGGTAGGGGGAGAGAAACACCTAATATCCTTGTATGCTGACGATTTACTACTAAACTTGAAATATCCAGAGGAAAATCTTCAGTATATTCTAGAGGTTATGGAAAGGTATGCAGAACTGTCCGGCATAGCGGTGAACCCCCAAAAATCGAGCATGTTCCCATTGGGGAACTACATAGGAGCCCCTCCGGAGCGGTTGCCAGTGTTGTCCGTACCTTGGGCGGCTGATTCCTTCCGCTACCTCGGAATAGATGTGTATCATACGGTGGAGGGGGAACACTTGCATAATACCGAGGTGGCTGTGAAAAAAATCCGAACAAGTATGAAGTTGTGGGAGAAGTTGCCGCTGGCGATGATGGGACGGGGGGGGGGCGATGCTCAAAATGGTGGTCCTGCCCAGGCTGTTACATTTCTTCAGTAATATACCATACTTGATACCCAAAAAGTTTTTTTGTCAAACTGAATAGCATGTGCAGGGACTTCCTATGGCATGGCACTTGCAACAGAGTGGCGCTATGGAAGCTGCAGAACTTCCATGATAGAGGGGGCATTAAGCTGCCAAATTTTGAGGCCTATTATGTAGATAGTCAGTTGCAATATGTAACCAAATGTCTTTCTGATGAGGTAACTCCTGAATTTAGGCTGTTTGGGCAGGACTGCACCCCATTTTACCTAAAGGAGATTATCTGGGTGCCTAGACTTGAAATGAAAGAACGCCCGGGTATGATGTTGCTTGGGTGGAAGATGTGGCGCAGAGTATGCCGACTGATTAAAGATTTCGAAGAACTGGGAGAAGAGGCAGGTTTGCACAGAGGCCAATATGTCACGTATCTTAGGCTAGTGCAGATTATTCGTAAAACCTGGCCAGAGACTGTACGGGCGGAGGAGCCAGACGTCCTAATGGGAACAATATATGACATATCAGAAGGAGGGCATGAGATCTCTAGACTGTACGAGATGGTGATGACCCGGGTGGGGAAGGATTTGACTCATTTGAGGCTGGACTGGGAAGCGGAGGTGGGGGCACAGATGACCGATGGGATGTGGGAACGTGCTATGGGATACCACAAGAAGGTGTCCAGAAACGCCAGATTGCAGCAGATACAGTTATACATAACACATAGAGCCTATATGACCCCGAATAGAATATCTAAGTTTGTAAACGCAGGAAGACAAGCATGCCCAAAATGCGATGAAGAAGATGCTGATATGACACACATGTTCTGGTCTTGCCCAGTGATTGAAGCTTTTTGGGGGGAAGTGGCACGAAAACTAGCAGATAAAGGGGTCACGCTCAACATAGATACAGCCTGGGCCTGCCTATTGGGAGGGTTTCCCAGACCACGGAATACTAAACATGTTGGGAAACTGAGGGACCTGGCATATGTGCTTGCTAAAAGAAGGATTGCCATGGGCTGGAAGCAGTGCCACAAGCCACAGGTTGAGGTATGGTGGCGGGATTTGCAAAAATGGGCGGAGGCTGAAATGGTAGTGTGGCAGGAGGCACGTAGCAAGTGCGGGGAAGAAGTGGTGGGTAACCTGATGGCTTGGAGAGTGTTAATAACAGGACTGTTTGGCACAATAATGGATTCTGCAGCTTCGGAAGGAAGCGATAACCGGCCACACGCAGCAGATAGAGAACGAGAAACGCAAACAAGCTCTTGAGGGGGGAGGGATTTGGGGAGCAGTAATGTGCGTTAATTGATGTTCACGAGTCTGTTGTAAATAATGCTGCAAGTTTGGTTTGTATTGTTTATTTGTTTTCAAAATAATAAAAAACCTTTAAAAAAAAACAAACTATTTTCCAAATGACAGGGCCAAAGTGGGGTTTATGATTTCCAACTTGGACTGAGGCGCCCTAGCCTTGGCCACCCCCTTGGTAACATCCAACGACCCACTCATGGACTCCTACCCCGGGTTTCTTAATAGCATCAGAACGATGTTCGGAAGACAAGAGATACTAGTATCAGCCCAAGAACAGCTCTTGGATTACCGTCAAGGAATGCAGGATCTGCTTACATATATCACCAATTTCAGAAAATTGGCTGCTGGAACAGCTTGGCCAGGCAACGCCTTACTTACCCTCTTTCGGAGGGGTCTTCATGAAGACCTGAAAGACGAGGTCTCCAGGGTGGCTAGACCACCTAATTTGGCAGAAATTATCGCTTTAACCATGCAGGTAGACTATCGTCTATAAGAGGATGGCAGAAAGGCAGAGAGCTGGAAATCCACAGAGTTCTTCAGACCCAGACAAGCTCGTGTCCAAACCAACAAGCTCAGATGAACCCATGCAGATAGGAGCAGCAAGAGGGCCTCTTACCGCCACAGAATGGAATCATCGCCGCTCACTAGGGCTCTGTATGTATTGTGGCTCTAAGGATCACACAGTTCCCATTAGTGCCCTCTGGCACCTCCCAGACGCCAGGGAAACGCCTTGACCCAGTCATATAGGGACCATGACTCGGGGAGAAACAACCAGGTTCCCAAATTTCTTCTAGTCAAACTAAAGACACCTCAATGGTGGTCATTCTTGTGTCCCTACAAGGGTTTGACAGCCAGATGGAAAACGTTCCCGCCTTAATCAACTGTGGGGCAGCCGGCAACTTCATGGACGATCAATGGGCCTAAACTCACCTTATACCACGAGTAACTAAATATATCAGAATACCGGTGGAAGGAGTTGAAGGATCCTCGTTACTCTCAGGTCCCATTAAGGAACAGATCACAACTCTGGGCATGGACATAATGGTGCACCATGAAACACTTTCATTTGATCTGATCCACGCAGCCCATCACCCCATTATTCTGGGATTATCCTGGCTGCGGATTCATAATCCTTACATAAACTGGACAGCAGGTTCCCTGTTTTTGGGATCCGAACACTATCACACATTGCCTTACGCGCGGGTCAGTGGGGATGCATTCATCCCACAACCCTAAGCCAAATTCTCCCAAAACACTAGCCATGAATCTGCTCCTACCGGACCAATACATGCCGGTTCAAGATGTCTATGAGGAAACCGAATACAAGGCCCTACCACCCCACCACAGCGACAACTGGTGTATCGAGATCGAAACCGATAAACCCTTACCATTCGGGAGGATGTATACATTGTCTATTAACGAGAAGGAAGCCCTAAGGGAATACTTTCACCACAGTCTCATCGCAGAATTCACATCACCTGCAGGGGCCTCTTTTTTTTTATACCAAAGAAAGACACCTAGGAACTCTGCCCCTGCATTGATTATATGTGCCTCAATCAAATCACTGTTCCTGATAAATACCCAATGCCCCTCATCTCTGACATTTTAGAAGCTGTCAAAGGAGCAGGCTACTTTACGAAACTAGACCTGAGAGGGGCTTATCACCTCATTCGAATACGGAAGGTCAATGAGTGAAAGACTGCCTTCCGTACCCCCTTCGGGCATTATGAATATTGCGTAATGCCCTTGGGCTCTCCATGACCCCGGCGGTCTTCCATTGTTTTATGGATCATATTTTCTCAGACCTAACGCTGCTCACCATCATCGTATATCTTGACGTTATCTTGGTCTTTTCCAAACCGATGCACGAACATGTCCAACATGTCCAGGCAGTACTTCTGCGTCTATGAGAAAACCACCTATACGCCAAACTCAACAAGTGTGCATTCCACTAGACCCAAATCCCCTATCTGGGGTACATACTTTCTACCCAAGGAACCATGATGGACCCAGTTAAAACACAAGCAGTTCTGAACTGGCCACCTCCAAGAATGGCTAAAGGGATACAGAGATTCTTAGGCTTCGCAAACTTTTACAGCAAGTTCATCTCCAATTTCTCATACCGCATTCTACCCATCACAGCACCCTTGAAGAAGGGAATGAGATGCCACTGGAACAACAAGGCGCAAATAGCCCTTCAGGACCTAAAAGAGGCGTTTACCATGGCACCATATTGAAGCTACTGGACCAGAACCGGGCGTTCATCTTAGAAACAGACGCCTCTTACGTTGCTATTGGGGAAGTTCTGAAGCAAACAGACAAAGGAATAGAACATCCTATATCCTACATTTCCAAAACATTATCCACATCAGAGGTGAAGTATACCGTTCTGGAGAAAGACCTGCTGGCTAATAAAAGAACCTCTAAGGAATGGAGACATCTTTTACTGGGTACCCATTACTGTGCAAACTAATCACCGCAACTTACAAATTCTACAATTAGCGGAAACACAAAATAGCCGACATGCTTGCTGGGCCTATCTTTCACGTGCCCAAGATGATAAAAACAGGCTTATTTTTGTCCGAAGCCTTGCTTCCCAAAGCGGTCTTTATTTACCATTTTACCCTTTTTGTACAAGACCTCGTCCAGGAAGCTAGAAGATTACTTTCCGAATTCCAGGAACTTTTTCAAACCTTTGATCTAAAACTAGAAGAAGGCCTTCTCTTTCATGGAAAACTGGTGTTCGTACCTTCTTACACCCTATGCAAGGAAGTCCTCAGAATGTATCACGATTCCCTAGTGGCAGGACATCTACGAGTACCTTGGAACAAGTGCACAGACATTTTTGGTGGCCTTCCATGGTTCCGGATATACAAGAGTATATAGCTGCCTGTAATGTCTATCTTCAGACCAAGACACCCAGAACCAAACCGGCAGGGCTCTTGACGCAACCAGAACTACCCACAAGACCGTGGTAAAACATCTCCACAGATTTTATTGTTAAACTACCCATTTCCTCCAGTAAAACCACCATCATGGTCACAATAGACACCACGACCACAAAATGGCTCCTTTCTTGGCGCTACCACAAGTCCCATCAGCCACTCAGATGGCTTAACACTTCCTGGAACATATCTTCCATTTACATGGTCTACCCGACTCCATCATTTCTGATAGAGGCTCCCAATACACGCACGTGTCTGGAAAAAGTTATGTAAAATCTTGGGCATACATCAAGCACTTTCATCAGGATATCACCCACTGACCAACAGTCAAACAGGACACCTGAACCAGACGTTAGAACACTACCTCAGATGTTTTGTGTCCTCCACCCAGGACAATTGGACTTTACTACTTCCCTTGGCAGAATACGGCTACAATAAATATCTACACAGCAATAGGCACGAGTCCGTTTCATTGCACATATGGGTTCCAGCCATCCAGCACAGCAGTCCCAATAAAATCTTCAGGAACCTTTCCCTTGGTGATGGCCTTATGTCAAGATATCGACACAGGACATGCACGAGCCCTGACCACCTTGGAAGCTTCACGAGCAAGAGACACGAATAAGGCGGTCCTCAAAAGAATGGAATAACCCCTCTACAACATAGGAGATGAAGTATGGTTGGCCTCTTAATTTCTACCCAAACGATTGGTACCATCCAAACTCTCTCCAAAATTCAATGGAGCCTTTTCTATTTCAGCCAAAGTGGGACCAGTTGCCTATCGCTTGTCTCTGTCACCTTCATGGTCCAAGATGCATCCCGTATTTCATGTCTCCCAATTGAAGTCCCATGTTGTGGATCAGTTTCATCGCCAAGATCAGGGCAGCCCACCCCCCATTGACACTAAAGAAGGACCGGAATACGCGGTATCGTCTATCTGTGATTCCCGATATTTTATAGGATGACTACACTACCTTCTAGACTGGAAGGGATACGGTCCTGCTGACCGAAGCTGGGAACCAGCATCCTCCATTCACGCCCCTATATTGCTGAAAAGGTATCATCAGACTCATCCGTGGAAACCTGGACCAACCCAGACCCAGAGGGGGCATACTGTCAGGAATTACCAATCCAGATCCTGGAAACTCTGGCACAATTGGAGATTACAGTGATTCTCCCATCCTTCACTTCCCCCAAGATGTACGCCGGATTGAGCCGTGCAAAATTCATGCAGCAACTGCCTAGCTCTCCTACAGGAGGAGCCACAGCATAAATCGCGGCTCGAACACGGTTCGCTGCGTTGCTACTACTGTGGAACTGTGACTCCTATGTTCTACTCACAATCACTGATACAGATTCTCCTGCTACCGCGAACCCAGTAACGCTTTCTAGCTTCCCTTCTCTGCTCGCCGCTTTCCTTACTGGCTTCTATCTCTCGCACTCTCCCACTCTACCCTTCCCTTCCTATTCCTGCTGTATTCCAGCTCCGCTTCCCCTTGCCTTTGTTACCGATACTTGTCTTCTCTCTGCGCTGTTCTGCGCTTCTTCTACCAACTACCTCTGAGCACTTTCCAGCGCTCCTCGCATTGCTCGTTCGCCTCATACACCCCAAAACGTAATCTCATGCCCATGCTGCAGACCGCCTCCTGCGCTCTGTAGCGGGTCTCTGCCGTGGTTGCTTGTTCGTTTCTCGCGCTCCTCACATTTCCAGGCTTAATTCCATGCCCACGCTGCAGTACTCCTCTGGTGCACTGCAACAGGTCTTTGTCGTGGTTGCCCCTCTGCATCAGTGCTCCTCGCCATCCAACTTGTCACACCCTACAGCTGACAGTTGCTATAGTCTTCACAAGCTTTCCTCTGACAACACCCACAGAAGCCAAACACCTCCTGCAAAGACAGAAGATTCAAATTCTACCCTTCTGTCTTCTGATCCAGATCGGTTGGAAAGAAACTATTCATCCTGGGGTTTTTCCCCGTCATTCTGTTTTTCCCCATTCCTGCACAGCCTTCTGTCTTAAAATCAGAGGTCAGACAGAAATCGGGATTGACTCACTCTCCTCACAAAGACCTCGTCTGCTACCTCAGCTTAGTGATAATACTATACCAAAAAATGTGATACTGACGCTGTATTATGTGGGAGTATCACATGGGAGGGGACTATCATCAGGGGGAATTGGTGACCTCTTTACCTCATGATTCCCATATTCTTCCTGAAATGTTGATGGCTTATTGTAAAATAGATGTTACTGCTATAAAAACTACTATGGACTTCAGGATCCATAATGCCTGTAGTACTGGGACGAGAAAGATGGACTCAGTCAATGAGGATTAAAGATGCCATTAAACATAATGAACAGTCTAGCTGTTGTAATGTGAGGCACCTGAGTGGGACATTTAAACTCAGGAATGAGTTGCAACTAAAGGAAGGAGATGCTGAAGGAGAAGTAGAGGCGGCAGCAGCAGGTCGGAATGCAGGGTTTGGCCTGAAGACATAAGGAGTGCAGGTGAAAATGATGCAGCGGAATTGTGTGGCAGTGCAGAGAGAGAGCGGCAGGAAGCGGCGTTGTGGATGGCTACGGGAAGGGGAACCCAGTTGTATGGGAGATGAGTTCCCAACACACTGAGTTGCTCCGGTGAAGAACTGGAAATGGAGACCCCATGCATCCGTCAGAGCTCTACCGAAGAACTGTGTTCACTGCAACAGTCATGTGGGAGCTGGCAGCAGAGCGGACAGGCCAGAGAAGACCAGCGAGTTAGCTTGAAACTCCAGGTGACGCCGGGGTGCTCCGGAAAAGTCAATTAGCAGAAATTACTATTTTGAATACCTAACAAGTAAAGCAAGACAAAGGCAGCAAGAGCACAATTCCTCTTATACATGACACCAATTGGGGGAAACCTGCAATCCGCATTGCCAGGAGCCAAGAGGCCGCAGAGGAGCTATACAAAGCAAGCATGTGTGCAACTCTCCTTACTAGGGACACGGACTGGGGGAAACCTGTAACCTGGGTTGTGTGAGAAACCAAGGGGCACCTCACCCGCTAGCCCTCAGGGATTTATTATCCAGGTGACCAGGACACGGCCTTGCTCTTGGATCCAGTTCCTACGGGTTAACCAGTGAGGGAGGAACACCTGCTTAAGGGGTCTTCGGGGAGTGGGGGTGAGACTGCGTATGGTGAGACGCGGTATTCCCCCCTTTCCCGTACACCTAACCCATCCTATTTCATAGGATGCCCCGATGTCCCAAGCTCCCGCTGCCCCTTTCCACACACTGTTTGTTTTGTTTGTTTGTTTGTTTTATTCACTTATAATGCGTACCAAACCCGAGGGTAACCGGGCGCAACAGTACAGAATATGCAAGGCTTGAAGTTACATGGTTACAGATTAAAGACCGAATATATACAGGCCATAGAAGGTCAGTTACAGATTACAATTAAGACAGAATATATACAGGCAATAGAAGGTCACAAAACTAGACAAAAGGGAAAATGTACAGATGGTCAGCAGGATGGCGAGTATAAATATATATATATATAAAAACAAGGTGGTATCAGGAGTCTTGTAAGAGCTTGTGAGCAACTAGTCGCCGGCAGACTTCAGCAGATTGATATAGTTGGATCTGAATTTGAGATAGGGTTGCTCATCACGTAGAGGGTGTGGCAATGAATTCCATAATCGGGCCGCTCGGACCGGGAAGCTGCTGCCCCCAGCCTTAGCCAGCCTGCATCTCCGTATGATAAGGCTATTGACATTGGTGGTTCTTGCCGGTCGGGTGGAACTTTTTTTGGAATCTGTCCGTGAGATAGCTAGGTGGAGCATTATTCAAAGCTTTGTGAGTAAGGGATGCAACTTTTCAATGGATTTTGTTTTGGGTAGACAGCCAGTTGTTTTGGCGCCTTATCTTAGATATGTGCGATCTTTTGGACACGCCAAGAGCTGCTATCAAGGCATTATTCTGTAGGATTTGAATTCTGTGGATGGTAGATTTGTTAGCACCGATGTATAGGGCATTGCAATAGTCGAGCCTAGACAGAATTAGGGCTCTAGCTAAGATAATGCAGTTGTCATCTGAGAGAAAGGGTTTACCTGCTCTAATGAGCTTACATGTGTAAGCTGTGGCTGATTCCAGAGATTTCACCTTTTTATCGAAGGAGAGGGTGGAATCCAGATAAAAACCAAATGTCTTCACCTCCTTGGACACCTTGATGATATTGCCACCAATCTCAAAGGAGGTGTAGTCTTGGCCTAATTTTTTAAGATTGGAGTGAGTACCCAGGATGATTAGCTCTGTTTTATCATCACTCAGGCATAGACAGTGGGTTGCCATCCATGCCTGGATGATGAGATACACCCTATTTACCAAGGCCAAATCCTTGTTGTAATCCCGGGAAAGTGGGAGGAGAATCTGGGTATCGTCTGCATAATTAGTGTAGGTGATACCAAGAATGTCCAGGTCATCAAAAAGGGGCTTAGTAAATATGTTGTATAGGGTTGGGGAGATGCAAGAGTGCGGATCGGTTCTGCCGCTGCCAAAGGGGAGAACACCCTCATGGTCCTGTCGCTAAGGAAAGACTCAATCCAGGTTATAGCCTCTTTGGAATAATGTGCAGCTGAGTCTAGGTGGCTGCAAAGGACCTTGTGGTCGACAACGTCAAATGCAGCCGAGAGGTCTAGCAACAGGAGAAGGGCTGTTTTACCTTTGTCTCGTAGTTCATCTATTTGTGGCTTCAAATCGATGAGGGCAGTCTCAGTGCCATGTTGGGGTCGGAATCCTGATTGACGTGCTCCTAAGAGCTTATGTTGTTCCAAGAATTTTTGAATTTGGTTGTAAGCAATCTTGTCCAGGATTCGAGGAAGAGGGCGACAGAGTAAACATGTTAACTAGTACACCTCACATCAGACATGTCCCGCTAATTGGGTCAGACAAAGTCAGGCACTTGACTAAGTGCATTCATCTGATAACAATTAGCTCTCCTAATATGGATAAAAGGCAGAACATAGAGACCCACTCTGAGCAAGGTGGAACAAAAGGCTGTGAAAGACACGTGGAGAAGACCGAATCCCAAACAAGAAGGCTGATTGTGTTTCAAGGATGCCAGTGACCCTCCCGGGAGAACAACTGAGTTGGGGAAGCAAGGCAGAGCCTGTGGTACTGACCTTGCCTCGCAAATTTCGAAGACAAGAAAGAAACACACACAGCTGGTGAGTTGGCAAGCGCCCTGAGAGACCGGAGTGTGCTGAACAAAGATTGAAGTGGCAACATTATATCGCACAAAAGTGAAGGCGGCATGCACATGGATGAGACGCGAGGAAAGGCAGACCTGCAAATGAACTTTGAAGTAACGATAGCTGGAAGGCCAACGTTACTGAGTAACGGAGTTGTCTGGCGAAAGGAAGTAGCCCACTCCAAAGTCTCAGTGAAAGGTGAAATGTTTGTAGCAATAAAGTGAATCAACTGTAAAAGCAAGGTGATTGAAATTGATCCTGCAGTGAGGGGAAAGAGAAAAGGTGAACTGAGAACTTTGGTGCATAATACAACAAACTACCCAGAACTGGAAGCACTGGGGCAAATAACATAGGAGTTTGAATTGAAACCTGGAAGGTCTAAGTGGTCCTGCAGAAGTCTGTAAAGAAAAGCCATGCACATTCGAAAGTCTTTGACATCAGGAAACGGTCTGAGCCCGACTGAGGGAGACCAAAGGTGTAAAAGGTTAGGGGAAGGGAACCCCTAAAGAAGGTGAATTAAGCTTGGGGAAGGGAACGCCTGCAAGTGTTTTGTTTTGCTGTGAAAGCTCTGAGCACGACTGAGGGAGGCCTATTGAGAACATTTGCTTTGAAAGGTCTGAGCCCGGCAGAGGGGTACCAGCGTGAACTGTTTTGTGAACTGTGTGTTGGAAGTTGGAAAGCAACTTTAACGTGGAAGGCCAGGCGGGCCTCGAACCACGCTTTGAACTGCCCTTTGTGTTAAGAGCCTGAGACAGAGTGTCTCATCTTGCCTATAGGGACCGTCTTACTCTGTGCTGTCCAACGTGGGGAGGAGAGCTGACTCAGCCACATTTATACTTTATATGTGAACACTGACTTTCATTTGCAAACATATTCCCCTTTTCACATTTGTTGTACAATATATAGGGCAGGCATTAGGTTTTGTTAGTATAGGCCATTTTGATTTGATATAGAGTGACTAGGACTCTTATTTATTAATGGATGGTCGAGACTACTCTTAACTTCTAACTTAGCTATAGGGCAAACTAGGAGTTTCTCCAACTCGATTAAAACTTTAATAAAGGTTTTACAAATGGTATCCTTTGTGTCAGTGTCATACTTGTGATAGCATGCCTCCCTTACAATTGCCAACAGCCAAAAGGCTACAGAGGAATAATACAGAGGCAACAAGGGCGCAATTGCCCTTTTTTTTATGGGATATCAACTTGGGGACATCTGTAACCCACATTGTCAAGAAACTATAAAAAGAAGCGGCCATTGTTCAATCCTCCTCACATAGGATACTGGTGTGGAGAATCTTAGAACAAATACTGTCACTAAGCACAACTGGTATCACTACATAATATCCCCATAATATCCCCAACAGAAATATCACAGTAGATATGGGTGTTTGGTTCGCCATAGGCAATATTTTTGTTGGGGATATTTTGTGGGAGCGAGGGTGACCCCACACATTAAAAAATTATGCAGCTGTTGCAGGGGTGTCCCCCGCAGGGTCCATGTGTGAATTTCACTGCAAAAATATTGCGATATTTTTGCATCGCGATATTTACGCGGCAGAATTAACACATGGAACCGCACAATTGTAGTTGTAGGAGTTTTTCATCCTGGCAGCGAGTAGACCGTGAAAGGGACCAGTAGTAGTTAGTCTTGGTAGGCGGGTATACCCTGAAAGAAGATAATGATTTGAAGGAGTGTGTTTGTGGTAAAAAGGTGTGATGGAAAGAACTTGTTAACTCTATTTCCTTTTAGACAAACTGTTGCATCACCAAAAGTAGTTGCTGTGCTAGCGTGACAAAAGTGGTTCATTTGAAGAAGAAGTGTGATCTGCTAATAATTGCTTGCATTCTGAAGAGAACAATTGCCTTGGTTTATGAACTTGTGTTTTGAGAGAGAGATATTTCCTTTACCAAGAAGGATACTGTGGAGAATAACAGTTGTTTTGATTTGTGACCAAGCATCTGTAAAATAGACATTTACTTTACTAAGTGGAAAGATGCAGTGAATGGAAAAGAATTTTTGTGTTACACTGAACAGAACTTTGTTGAATCAGAACTTTGCTCAGGATATTCCTTTATGGATCCAGGGTCAGGGAGCCCAACCCTGGTGACAACGAGTACTTTTTAAAAACCTTTAAGTGTGAATTGGTGTATTGTTTCTTTGAATTGAAGACAGCCAAACATGTGTTGTATCATGTTGTTGTATGTATTAGTGTGAGAGTCAGACTTTTTGGACACTATGCCATTTTTCTTTAGTTTTATTTTGCTAGGTAGGGACATCCTTGTTAGAATAGGGAAAGATAGACGTTTATCTCACCCCTTTTTATTTAATAAAATGGCAAACCATGAGGAAACTCTACTTTTGTGTCCATCTCACATTTCTGACCCCTCACTGAAGCCAGTACAGACCAATAAAGCCAATTACTGTCATCCTAGTTCCAGTTACAGCCTTGCATGCTGGGGAAAGTCATTATATGCAAAAACAGCCCCACATTGTAAAGAAATGCAAAATTCAGATTCCTATATGCATTTATTGAAGTATTTATTTATTCAGCATTTAGTTTATTTCAAACTTTTGCCAATTACTTACATACCGAACATCTAAAAAAAAAAACATTCCACGTCCTTAGGAAGAGAAAGAAGAAAAAGACCAACACAGTAACCAAAGAGTAACAGTCCAAGTTCTCTTGTCAATGTAAAGTTTAAAAATAAAAAGGAGGGGAAACCGGAAGGGGGGGGGTATGGTGGTACACTCCTTTGCCCACTTTGCCCATGACTATTCACTTGTCATTGTGAGCCCTTCCTCGGCAGAACACTGTCCTTATTGGAGTTCCATCTCTTTGAATTTTGTTTAGAAAAATCAGCTCGAGGAACTTTAACAAGATGCAAGTTAGTCCCACTTTAGTTCCCCCATATACCGCGTCCCACCAAGCTTCTGCATCAGTCCCGAATTATTTGCTCATTCGTTCATAGAAGAGGAACGTTCTCTGAATTTTCAATTCCCGACAGAAAAGGATCAAATTGTTTAGAGTTTCGGCTTGGGTTTTGCACAATCGGCATCTTTTGTCCACCAAGGGCCGTCCGTATCTACGGAGCATGACCTTAGTATGCAGTATGTTTAGCCGGAATCTGAGGAATAGGTCTCTGAATCTTGCATTCTGGAACCTTCTCAAATATTGGGGAGTCACGTTAGGTAGCGCAGAGGAATTTTTTGATAGCATGTGCACCTTTGAGTTTCATGTTTTTGTTTCGGTTTCATCCCAGTCTACAGCCCATAAGTTCTTTTTTTTTTTACCAGTAGTGGATTCTTGCAAAGGGTGTCCACCGACAAACCCAGGTTAGACAGCGTTTTGTAACATCTTACCAACCACATGTTCAATGGCCAGCCGTACATCCTTGTCTTTTTAACCATTAGAATCTGAAATTGAGGGGGACAGTCGGGCATACTCAGTTTCCTGAATATCGTCATGGTTTTCCAGACCACCCTCACGTGGAAAGACAGGAGACCTAATTCATGTCCAATGATTGCCATGGGGGATTGAATTGGGGAGGCGTAGGATCCCTATCCAGAACCGGCCTTCTAAATTCTCCCAAATTTCCCACAGAAGACCAAGACAGGCCTCTGCCGCATATGATGTGAGGGTTGGTACCGCTTTCTGGTTGTAGAAATTCCTTGTGCAGTTAGCGGTTTAATTTTTCTACTCAAGCATTCGTTCCACAGCTTTTCACAGGCGCTCGCTCTGATCATTGTCCCCAGATATTTTATCGAGGTAACAGGGCATATCCTGTTTCTATTTAAAGTCCAACTAGTCACCTTCTTTTTCCATCCTGTCAGACTCTCTATAATAAGTATTTCGGTCTTAGCAAGGTTTATCTTTAGCACTCGTTCTAAAGTTAGCTTGAGGCAACTGTGATTCAGTTCCTTTCGCCTGGTGTTTACCATATGATCTGGGGTCAAAAACCACATCGCCCTCACCAGACTTGCTACACAAGTATGTCTGTCATGCTTAGAGTGTTTGATCATTCGATTCAGAAGCAAGGTCGGTCTCCCCCCTGCCCTCCATTGTACCTGTCGCTCTTGCTCGTTTCTCCGTGAGTGTTGAGAACAGGGGGGTATTTTGCACCACACCCGCTGGCCAGTAATTAGGAGCTTCTTCTCCTTGCCCCAAGCAAACTGAGGTAATTTCAGCTGCAAGGGCTTCATCCAGGGAGTCGTCTGATGTACTTCATATGTGGACAGCTGTAACAAATGGTTGTTGAAACTTTCCAGTTCGATTATTGCATCTGGTCGGGAGATGGAGGGGGGCTAGGCCAAACATCTCTCTCGCCCGTCTTTAAATGTGGTTTCCTTGTTGGCTTCGCACTGCGATGGACCGTTAGTACTGTGGGTTTCGTTGATTCCATTGGTTGCACCAATATTGTTCTAAAGTTTCTTATGAAGCTCAGAGATCCACTGCCCTTTGAAGACTTTGTTTGGATCGTGCTTTTAGATTTCCTCAGCTGCTAAGTTTTTTTTGGTTTTAACAGAACTTTGTCCTGTTTCTGGAACTTCCAAGTTGAAAATTGGGAAAAGATCCCAGTTTACGTCAGTTCTGGCACTTTAGTTCTCAGTCACGACTGCCAACTCCAGGCCAAAGCTACCACTGGCCAGTGCCTGGATTTAATCTGAGGCTGCTGCAATGTGAACCTGGACCTGAGTCATCTGGGCCTCCAAACTGGGTTCTGCAGCACTTGGAGGAGGGCCCTGTGACCTATTTTCTTTATCTCTGTGAGCTAGAGGTTGTTCATTGCCTCCTTGCAGCTCAGGGCTGAGGATGGTTTTGGATGCTAAGTTTCCGTTGCCAGATCTGCAAGCACCTGTGGGTTGTTGCTTTTGTTTCCTGCAGTGTTGCTTTGACTGCTTGACAATGTCACAGATCCTCTCAAAGAAGGGCCTTTTATCTTCCCTCGCCTCCTGGGTTAGGCCAATAAGAGTTTTCAATATCACCCATCCAGTTATTTTTTTCTTGCTCTTCTCTCACAGGAAGCCTCGATAAACAGTTCTATGTAGACCACCTTTGTGTTCATTAATGCATTCAGTGTAGCTTGGTCTTTGTAGTTGTCGTTTAGGTTTTCGTACAGTTTGAGGAAAGGCGCTAGTATGATGTAAACGACTGAACAGATGCTTGCCTGCAGCTGCCCTCCTTATTGGAGTCTTGAGTGGTGTCCCGCTCCATTTGATTTCATCTTTGCGGGATGGCTCCTCTAGCCTCTTGGGGCAGTCTCGAATGCCGATTAACATCCTGTTCAGGGTCCTCACTCGAGTCTTCACTCAAGCTTGACACATAGCGCTGGTGGCTGTAATGGCCCAGAGTGCACGTCCCTCGAGAATCCCTTAGGGTACATGCAAAGGGTGACCTTGAATTCAAGCCAACTGCTGGCTCCAGAGGGGCCACCCATGGTTGCAGCATTCTTAATTTCTTGGGGGGAAGGGTTTGGGTCACGTCTAGGTCCCTTCGCAATTCCAAGATCAATCGTTTTGCCAATGTTCTTAATTAGTCTTGCTGTTAAAGGTGGATTCTCCTGCAAAGTTGCCCCCTCTGCAGATAGATCAAATTGCACCCCTTGGTCTTTGGATTTAGGTTAATTACCTCACTGAGGGGCGCTATTGAAAAGTCAAGTTTTCTTGGCCTACCCCAAAACTCCTGTGATCACCCTGGGAGGTGTAGTTTCCACCAGAGAGCAACTCTGGAGAGGTGTTTCCTTTATATGGGTGGAGGCCTCTAACAGAGTGTCTTGGGGCAGCGGGACAAAAGGATCAGAGTTTTTCAGCAAGTCAGCATCCGAAGGATCGTGCCAGCCATCTTTCAAATTTTGGACTGCCAAGCCTTCAATGCTGATCTGCCCTCTAATCGCCTCGTCAAGCAGGTGAACCTTAGCAGTTGTCAGTAGCTGAAGAGGCTCCGGTCGTTTGAAGTGCCATTTCAATTTGGCGTATTCCAACAATGTTTTGCTCCTTTTTTTAACGGCTGGGTGCTGTCTTTTTTACTTTTGGGTTCCATGGTTAGAGTAACATCCTTTGGAGCAGCCACATGGCTAGTGGGACAGATAGAAGTCCTTCCCTCTAAATCCCCAGAGTCCAACGTCGGGGTCGAGCAGTCGAGAGCCTTATGGCGCGCCGTTTCAATCTCCACCCTCCCACCACTTCGGCCGTTCGATCCCATAATATCTGTACTATCACCAGCGTTTGCAAGCTGTCTATCGGCAGGTATGTTCAGCAATGGCTGTGGCCGATCTGATGTTGGGGTGCCGGAAGCAGAGGGGCTTAAAGATCTTGAGGGTCCCCATGGAATGCTCGACGAGCCATGGGCAGAAAGGATAACTCGGGGAATGATGTTCGGGTCATGGGAGTCGGGAGGGTCCCCTGTCGGTTTGCAGGGACGTGTGCCGGGCCATTCAACACAGACGTTTCAGCGTTCATGGACATCCCCAGATTCCCTGAGTTCACGGAGTTCAAAAAGATCATACCAGTTGCCCAGTTACCTACGGTGTGCAGAATCCTGGCCTGACATCTCGTTCTTTGGAGCCCGCCAGCCCCGGCACCGTCGCCGACTCCATCAAAATTCACCAAAAAGCTCTGCAAAAACTCTGCCAACACTCTGCAACGCTCTGCGTCAGGAGATGCGAGTGTAGAGAGAAAGCTCCTTCTTCTTGGATAGCGATGGAAGGCAGACTCCAAATCACACGGCACATGGTCCACAGTTTTTCCACGACTTTCTCGACAGCCAACACTCCGCCTTATTTGTGCTCATAGGAAGGAATTGTCATAATATATTAAATACAGCCTTGCATGTCCTGGTGCTTACATTACCTACCAAGTGTTGCCCCTAAAGGTTAAATGGCTTACAGGTAATGTTTTTTTCTATGGATTCTCGGCCCACAAATTCCACACCTGGATAGATACTTAACAGCGCCAGCTTGTCTAAGAAAACTTTGTCAGGGGGCATAGTGTAGCTTGACGACCACTCTCTCTGACGCTCAATCGCATCGACCCCAGACGTGACATTGGCCCTGCACGAATAGCACACACTATGCCCACCTCAGTTCTCCATTTTCCCTTCTGTGCCGTGACCAGCAGCCTGGGGAAACCAAAACTAGGGAAACTAACTTAGTCAGACTGCAAAAAATGCAAATTTATAGTATTAATCTTTTAAATACCAGACCAAAGAAGAGTAGCATCCCCCACCCAAGCCCTTCTCTCACCAGAGGGTATATATGTGTATATTTACATAATATATGACATGGCCTGCGGTAGCGGCCATGTAGTCATGGTTAAGTTGCTAAACCCATAGGAAGAGCACTTTTTGGGAGGCTTATAACTTCGCTCCCCCTGGATGAATCCTCACCAAACTTTGCAAAAAAAGTATATGGCCCACTCTGAGGTTTGGTCAAGGGTGGGCAAAGTCATAGGGGGGGAGGTCCCAAAATTTATTTTTTTCCCATAGACATAATGGGAAAAAACTTTGCTCACGCCTACAGCCCAAACCGCTGGATGAATTTTCACCAAATGTGCGGCAGGAGCGACGGCTTGGTCCCGAAAGCATGCTTTTGTTAATTTGGTTTAAATCCGTCCAGTAGTTTTTTTTAACAATCAAAACGTAAGGCAAAAAGATTAGTGATATCTATGTCCGGTCCGCGGACGGGCCTCTGATTGGCCAAGACAAATTCGCTGACTTTTGCGTGGTCCGCGGACATCGGGACGCAGCCGCTAGTTGGGTGGTGAGAAAACATGAAATGCGTCTGTTTCCGCGAAACGCCTGCCATGTTGGATTCGTGGACTTTTTTGGGGTCTGCGGACAGCTCATCAAAAACAAAAAAAAAGCAACATTGCACTTGTCAAACTCAACAAACAATCTCTGGGAAGGTGGGGGATGGGGATGGGATGAGATATGGCCATAAGAAGCCAAAAAAACGGGTTGTTTCACCCCCAACAGTCCGCGAACACTGCAGATGTCCTAGGACATCTGTACCTATTTCTCCATTACAGGGTTGGGGAAAAGCAGTTTTTGGATGGCTTATAACTTTAGCGCCACTCAATGAAACTGCATGTAGTTTTGTGGGATTCTGTCAAGAGTGGGCAAAACTAGAGGGGGGGTCCTAAAATATTGTAAAGGCTTATAAATGTGGTGCCATTTGACGAATCTGCACAGCATTTGGCTAAACTATTTTGGATCTAGATATAAATGGTTTTCTAAAGTTTGGTGGGATTTTCTCAAGAGGGGGCGAAATTAGAGGGGGGTCTCAACATTTTTAGATGTCTTATAACTTTGTTGCTATTTGACGAATGTGGACAAAGGTTTTGAGAAAGATTATAGACTCAACCTTCAATGTTTGTCTAAAGACTGAATGGATTTTGTCAAGTTGGGGCTAAGTTATATGACTATTGTATGTACATACATTTTGACACTTTTGAAAAAATAAAACATGGGCGGATTGCGAGCAAACTCGTGAGGAGGATTGGCAAGGACATTAAAGCATGGTTTTGCAAATGTGCCCATGTTTTATTTATTTTTTTTTTTTTAAATATATTTTATTGGCATTTCTTAAACATTAACATTGGACTCAACATAGTCCCAAACTTCCCTTTCCCACCCCCCTCCCTCCCCTCCGGTATTAGTGTCTCTGCGGTTCTTCGAGTCCCATGTGTATTTCTGATTCAGCTTGTAAACATGTCTAGAATTCTGATGTTATGTGGGCACCATTGGAGCATGTAGTCACTTTGCAGGAATTCTATGGTGTCTCCCCAGTCTGTAGCGAATCTCTGTCTGTCCCCTTGGAGGTTATATGTTATCCTTTCCATCGCCACGTATGTCCATTTCCTGTGGAGCCATTCTTGCGTGGTCGGGGGGGTCTTTTGTTTCCAATGTTGTGCTATTGCCAGCCAGGCGGCTATTAGGAGTCCCATAAAGTTACGTTTTTGTGTCCTGTTAAGTGTTTTGTCTGTGGGAGCCCACATGCCGCACATCCAAATCTCTTCTCCTAGGTTAGCCGTATCTTTGAATATTTCTTGCATCTTTTTTTTGACTTCTACCCAGAACTGTTGTAGCTCTCGACAGTCCCACCAGATATGTCTCCAGGTGCCTACTGAGTCACATCCCCTCCAGCAGTTATTTTGGGTTGTCGGGAACATTTTATGTAACCTTTCCGGGGTGTAGTGCCATTGGATCATCACCTTTGTCCATGCTTCCCTTGTTTGAATTGCTCGCGTCCACTTGGGTATTATATACCACAGATATGTCCACTGCGTTCTCGGGATTTGTTTTCCTAGCGTTGTTTCCCATTTTTTCATGTAGTACCATGTGATGTGTTCTTCTTGGACGTTGATGAATTTGTAAAGGGAGGAGACAAATTTCTTTTCTCCCGTTTGGGTTAGTATGTAGCTCTCAAACGGGGTTGGATCTCTGGTCAGTGCCTTCGTGATTCTGGGTGACATGAGCCAGTGGTGGATTTGCTCGTACTGATATCTGTCCTTCTCCGTGAGGCCTAGTATATCCTGGCAGTCTGTGAATGATCTTATCTGTCCACCCTCAAACATGTCGCCCACTTTCGTGCATCCTGCGTTTCTCCATTTCTGGAATGTGCCTTTTTCTACCCCTGGGGGGAAGTCTGGATTGTCGAACATCGGGATGAATGGAGCTGGGTCAATCGTGAGGGTTTCTCTTTTGGTGGCTCTGTCCCAGATGTCCATTGTGGTGCTCAGGATTTCGCTTCTCTCGATGTTTTGATGCCTGTGTGTGGGTCTCTTCCATAATAGATGTTGCAGGTTGGATCTCGCCACTGCTCTGTCCTGAGCCATCCACCATTTATCTGATGTGTCTGTGATCCATTCGTGTAACACCCACAGCTGTGCCGCTTCGTAATATTTCCTGAAGTGTGGGAGCGCCATCCCTCCGTCTGGTTTTTGGGCGGTTAGCGCCTGTTGTGAGAGTCTTGGTGTCTTGTTTTGCCATATGTATTTAGTGATTAGTTTTGTGAGTGACTTGAAAAATGATGTTGGGACTCTTATGGGGAGTGCTTGGAAGTAATAGAGCAGTCTGGGTAGTATCGTCATCTTAATGACCGTTATTCTGCCCCACCAGGACACTTTCAGGGGGTTCCATCTGTTCAGGTCTGATTTGACTTGTTCCAGGAGTTTCGTGTAGTTCCCGGGGTATAGGTCTCTTATCGTGGGTGTGAGGGTTACTCCCAGGTATCTCACTCCTTCCTCTGCCATTTGGAGACCTAGATCTTCCGTTATCTTGCGTGTCTCCACTTTGTCTCCGGCCAACGTCATTACCGACGATTTCTGCTTGTTTATTTTGAGGCCTGATATTTCTCCGTAATCATCAATCAGTTGGATAAGATGCGGGAGCGTCGTACTGGGTTCTGTGATGGTCATCATCATGTCGTCTGCGTAAGCTGCTGTCTTATGAATTAGACCTCCCATTTCCATTCCCTTGACTTCTGGCGTTACTCTGATTTTTTCCAATAGTGGTTCGAGGAATATTGCATAGAGAAGGGGCGACAGGGGGCATCCCTGCTTCGTACCCCTTCCTATTTTGATGGGGTTTGAGAGTTCCTGATTGACTGCAATCCTAGCGGTCGGTGTGTTGTAGATGGCTCGGATCATGTTTATGAATTCGTTCCCCATTCCCATTTTCTTGAGGGTTGCCATCAGCATCGTCCATTCGACTCGGTCAAATGCTTTTTCTGCATCTAACGATATTATTGCTGATGGGAGTTTCATAATGCCTGCCTTCTCTATGAGATGTATAATCCTTCTTATGTTGTCATGTGTTTTCCTGGTGGGGATGAAACCGGCTTGTTCCTGGTGGATTAGCGTGGGGAGCAGCGGCGCCAGCCGATTCGCTAGTGTCTTGGTATAGAGTTTGGCATCTATATTGATTAGGGCTATCGGGCGGTAGGAGCTTGGGCTCTCTGGGTCTTTCCCCTTTTTATGAAAGACCAGGATCTTTGCTTCGTTCATCGATGGGGTAATGTTATTTTGTAATTTGAAGGTGTTGAATAAGGTGGTCAGATGTGGGATTAGGGTTTCCGCATATGTTTTGTAAAATGCCGCGGTGAAGCCGTCCGGCCCCGGGGCTTTATTCTTTGGCAGGTCTCTGATTGCCTTCCTCACCTCTTCTGGCGTTATTGGCGCATCCAGGGCTTCTTTCTCTGACGGGGATATTGTTGGCAAGGAGATGTCCTTGAGGAAGGCCTCTTGTTCTTGCTCGTTCGGGTGTTGCGAGGAATATAGGTTCTGATAGTAGATTCGGAATACTTCTTTGATGTCTGTTGTTTGTGTTTTCTTTGTTCCTTGTTCGTCTTTTATGGTTTGTATCGTTTGTTCCTGCCTTTTGCCTTTCAATTGTCTTGCCAATAGTTTGTCCGCTTTATTGGATTTCATTGCATACCAGTGTTTCGTATATAACAGCTGTGTTTCTGCTCTTTTAGTTCTGATAAGGTCTATTTGGCTCTGTATGTGTCTGTATGCTCTTTTGGTCTTTCTGGAGGGGTTCTTAAACATTTCTTCTCTTGTTTCTTCCAATTTTGCTTCAAGTTCTTCTTCCCATTTGTGTGTGATCCTGTCTTTTTGCGCTTTTATAGCTATTATGTGTCCCCTCGTCACCGCTTTGAAGGCTTCCCATGTCATGCTTGGGGAGATTTCCGGGGTGATGTTGTCCTCGAAGTATTCCTCTATTTTCTCTCTGATGGTTTCTTTCGCTACTGGGTCTTGTATCACTTCCGCAGGTAATGTCCATCTCCATAGGTTCGATCTTTTCGCAAATTTTGGGAGTGAGATCCACAACGGAGCGTGATCTGATAGCGAGGTATTGCCTTTTTCGATGTCTTGTATTTCCCCTACTAGTGTTCCCGTTGTCCAGATATAGTCTATCCTGGAGCTTGTATTATGTACATGCGAGTGGTAGGTATATCCTTCTGTCGTTCCTTTGAGTCTTCTCCAGATGTCTTCTAGAGCTAGGTTTTGCATTGCCTCCTTTAGCGCCTGCTTGGGGGATCCTTGCTGGGAGCCTTTGGGGTTCGAGCGATCTTCTATGCGGTTCCATGCCAGGTTAAAGTCTCCGGTCAGGATTATCTCTCCCTCTGCGAATGGTTCTAGTTTGTTTATTGTGTCTTTGATGAAGCCTTCCTGGCCTGTGTTAGGCGCGTACAGGGTGGCTATTGTAAGTATGCGGTTATGTATCTGGGCCTTCGTGAATATATATTGGCCTTCCTTATCCGTTAGTGTCTCTTTGATCTTTACTTGCAAGTGGTTTGCAAAGGCAAGGAGTACACCTTTCTTTTTCCCTTCATTGTTTGATTGTAGGATTTGCTTGTAGCCTCTTAACCGGAAGTGGCCTCTCTTATTTTTCTGTATGTGAGTTTCTTGGAGGGTGATTATGTCGAATTTTTCTCTGTGTAGGAAATGTTCTATTTTCTTTCGTTTCACTGGTGAGTTCAGTCCTCTGACATTGTACGTTAGGATTTTCAGCCCCATTCTTTTTGGTTGGTTTGTTGTTTCGTAATATTTCCACCTCGTGGGACTCGACTGCGTTCGTTGATACCGGTTTTGGGGTCCCTTCCCCTTTGAACTTTCCCTACTATTTTCTCCCTCTCCCACCTCCCCCCCCCCCCCCAACTTTGTCCCTGAGGAGGGCACTGGGCCCTATGGTTGCTCTGGCGTTGTGCCTTTGCTCCATGCCCTCTAACTTCTCAGGGGTAACGGTTTGCAGGGAGTCCTAAACCCTGCTTGTGGAGTGGATTCCATGGCCGTCCTCCGGCCCGGCCGCGCTTGTGGTCGCCTCCTGCTCTGGCTGTCTTAATTTGCGGATAATGCCTTCCCCTCCGGGTGGTTCTCTCTCGTGTAGAGGGGTTCTAATGTCTCAGCATTTTTCTGGTTTGCGTGATTGGAGTCTCGTTTTCCGTTTCTCCGTTTGCCAGCCCTTCGGTTGTCTCTTTTGCCTTCGGGGTTCACTATCGTTTGTGGTCTCTGGTTCCTGGTCTCCCAGGATCTTAAGGCCGTCCTCGCAATTCGTTACTCGGTGTTGTCTTTCTTCCCAAGTGAATAGGAGGCCGAATGGGAATGTCCATTTGTATCGTATTTGTTTTTCTGAGAGGATTTTCGTTACCTGACTCATTTCTCTTCTTTTTCTAAGCGTTGATTGGGCTAGATCTTGGAATAGCTGGATTTCTTTCCCGTTCATTCTTATTTGCCCCATTGTTCTGGCCTTCCTAAGGATTTGTTCTGTGTATATCTTGTCATGGCCACAAGTACGTCCCTTGGGCGGGATCCGGGTTCACTTGTTCTGCGGGGCCCTACTCTGTGTATCCTGTCTATTTGGATATCTTCCTCTGATCCCTCCTGTATGATTTCTTGGAACACTTGTTGTACTGCCGTTAGGAGTTCTTTGTCTTCTATTGTTTCCGGCATGTTTTTAATTCTGATGTTCGATCTTCTAGACCTGTTCTCCAAATCCTCGCATTGGGATTCTAGTTCCTGTGCCAAGCGGGCGAGTCTGTCTTGCGCTTCTGCTTGTTGGAGTGCCTCCTCATCCATGTTCTGGACCGTCTTTTCCAGATTGTCTGTTCTCTCTCCGAGATTTTCTATATCCTTTTTTAGTTCCTGTACTGCTTGCTTCATTTCGTCCTTCATGTTGTCAAATTGAGCCTGGGTGGATGCGATGAACTGGTCCTGAAAGTCCTTGAACCAGGATTTCATATCGTCCCTCGAGGCCATATCTGCGTTTTCTACTTGTTCCGGTGTGTCGCCTCCTTTATGTTTTTGTTTGATTGGACGTTTGGGTAACGAGTGTCCCAGTCCCCAGATTTGGGTCAGATCTTGGTCTCGTCTGGGTTTGCCTTTTTCTGCCACCGTTGCTTGTGATCCACTCTTCGTTCTGGGCTTTGACATGTGTTTGGGCCTCGCTTCTGAGATTCCTTTAGCGGGGTTCTCCTTAGCGGTTATTCGTTTGTGTTGGGTGCTCTGCTTTCTCGTATTTCCCCCGTGGTCTCTGCTTCGTTTTTTCTTTCTCGGCTTTTTGTTACTTGCCGTGCCCCGGGTTGGTCCCTGCCTGATGGCCTCCCCTTTTCGCGTTTGCGTTGTGCTTCTGCTGACTTTTGCCAGCCCGCTTTTCTGCCTTTTGCCGGGGGGGGGGAGGGTCTGCCGTGGAGGTTCCCTATCTCCCTCCCGCTTTGGGTGTTGCCCGTGGATTTGTCTCCCCGTCTTCCCCTGCCTCCACGTGTCTTTCTTTTTCCTTTGTAGTGGATGGGGGGGGGTCCTCGTTGCCGGCAACCTTTGTGGGGGATATCTCCTTCCCGCTTCTCCCTCTGCCTTCCCCCCGCCTCGTACCTTTGATCCGTTAGTTGCTCCGGGGGCTCGAGGGCCTGCTGTTCTCCTCTTGGCCGCCGCGGGCTCCTCGCTCACTTCACTTCTCTGGGTTCGCTCAATTCCTGATGTGGGGGTGGGTCTCGCTGTCTGGTCCCGTCCTTATCGGTGTGCTTCCCGGCGTCGGGTCGGGGGCCGATCTTGCGCTTGCGGGGTGCGCCGGTTGAGGGAGTTGGGGAGCTTGCTTCGCTCCGCTCCGTCTGGCTGTGACTCGGCAGGTCTCCCTCTTTCCGCCCGGACTGGTTTTTTCGGCGGGAGTCGTGCCCCTTGATGTGGGACGATTCCTTGCTTCGTGCGGGGGGGGGGCAGGTCCGGGCCGGCGTTCGAACACTTTTGATGTTCCCCTACGTTCCGCAGCTTGTCGGAGGGAGGTTGTTCCCCCATCCTCCCTATCTGGGGGGGGAAGTCTCCTCTCTGGTGTCTCGGTAGGCTCTCGAAGTGAGGTGCTTAATGTTGCGGCCCGAGCCGGGGGACGGAGCTACGCTCACGCACGTCCGCTCCGCTCGGCCGCCATCTTGGAATCCCATGTTTTATTTTTTGACAAGTGTCATAATGTAGGTACAAAAAATATACCTTTGGTGATTGAGGTAGCCTGTGGCCGTGGGCAGTAGCGAGATTGTCTGGGTCATGGCATAAGGTCATGACGCGGACAATCTGGCTTCTGGCCATGACCCCGAGGGACGTAAAATGGTGTTAAAGGGGCCATGTTCACCTGGGACATGCTGTGTGGTAAAGTTATTCTAAAGTAGGATAGGTTTAAAAGGGAAAAAAATGTGCTTGTGGTAATATGGTCATAGGATTCTGCAGGCTGCCATAGAATGGGAAGAGGGGCTCTGTACGGAGACCCCCTTCTCTTTCCATGATTGTCCTTCCTTCCAACTGTAGGAAGAGAAATTATGTTTTAGCACCCCGGCTTCCTGCTTTGGGAACCAGGGTTGCTAATGGCCTTTATCACCCATTGCAGGGGCTGCAATGGAAGATAATGGTCCGGAATCCTCGTTATTTATTTATGACGCGCTAAAGTCTGCAGACATCAGGACGCACACAGACACACTTCGCTTGGGCCGATAACTTGGGCTGCCGGGCTGTTATCCCCTGTTGCGGACAAAAAATGGTGTTAAAGTGGCCATGTCCACCTGGGAGCGGCTATGTGGTGAAGTTATTCGAAAGTAGGATAGGTTTGAAAGGGTAAAAAATATGCTTGTGGTAATATGGTCATAGGGTTCTGCAGGCTGCCATAGAAAGGGAAGAGGGGCTCTGTACGGAGCAACGCCTTCTCTTTCCATGGTGGCAATCTTGGAAAATCCTTCCTTCCTACAGCGGGATGCTGCAGGCGTCCCGCTGTAGGAAGACATTTTTTTTGCACCCCGGGTTCCCGCTTTGTGCATTTCACTTTGGTATCTTAAGCCTTTGGTACACTCCCAACAGTGGTAAAGAACTGCCACACCCATGATTCTCTCTGGTGCTAGAGGTAGGCACGTCCTCTACCTCATCTTCTTGGTCCTCTTCATTGTCTTTGGAAGTACTGCACTTTTTCTGTTGTGTAGGTCCTCCAGCTGGTGGTGGTGGCTCTTGGGGAGGAGGGAGGTCAATATCTGATGCCATTTTTAAGAGAAATAGCAGTTTTACTAATATTCTTCCAAGTATGTGCTTTGCGCTAGATTGTTAATGGATAATGAGTAAGTAGAGGTGTAGGAGTTGTGAAAGGGTACAGTTTGAGCTTGAAAGTTCCTAGATCAGTCGAAAAATGCAGTTCAAAACAGTCTTCCAAGCATGGACCCGATTCCGAAGTGCGAACGCCTTCGCAGACACGTCATCATGCTGCGTGCGAGCGCATGGTCACGTGGCACTGTCCGGAAGGTCTGTGATGATATCAGACATTTGCGGACGTCGACTTATGCAAAAACAGTGGAGAAAGTTGCAAAAAGTGTATAGAAGAGTAAAAGATTATGCTAGAAGGTGGGAAATGGCAGAGGTTTAAGGTGAAACATTGTAAATTGGATATAAGTGTTGCTACATTGGGGTAAGTATGATATTAGTAAGTTGTAGGAAAATAGCATGCACTGGTAAAAACCCATGAAATTCAGTGACAAACGTTGTTAAAGGGATGTTATGGTTAAGTTGCACTAATAAAACTCTATGAAATTCAATGAAAAAACTTTGTTAAAGGAACTTTATGGTTACAAGTAAAACCGAAAAACCTCAGAAATTTGCGAGTTATGGTAAGCTAAGCAACCATAACTCGCGCCACCACCGTGCACTGCTAAGACTAACACCCAGGACATCAAAGATGACATCACAAATATCATTGATGACATCACTGATGACATCACATATCTGGGCCACTTCTTTTTGTTCATTGACATATCTAGGCCAGGTGGTTTTGCATCTAGGCGTTAACCTTGTCATAAGTTCTTAAAGTACGGTCCATATGGTTTAGTCTCAGCTGATGGTGCACATACATGGGGAAATAAGCAGGCCTCAAACACACATTTCACTTGTATACATGAAGATAAACTTTAATGTTATTAACATTTTCTGCTGATGCCGTTTCTTTCTTCCTTCTTTACTTTAGTTTCCCTGTATGTACCTTTGATTTGTATGCATTGTGGTTCTTCATATGTATTGTTTGTACTAGCAAAAGTGTAGTAAGTCTTGAATTGTTAGCTAGTTATTACATGTTTAACATTACTCAAAACTCACATAAGGTAGCCTTCATTATTATACTTTCCAAAATTACAAGATTATAAATATTGTACTTCTATGATGCATGCTGCAGCCATTGCCTATGTTTATATATGATTAAGTTCCTATATTAACAACACTCAAATACAATGTTGTTCAGATGAGTACATTCTTTAATCAATTAAGTAGTTCACGAAAGATCTCACGATCACCCCTGACATCTTGTTACGGTTCTATGTTATTTCGCCGAATGATTTTACATCGTGGGACTTTTCATCGCCACCCTTTCATCGCCAAAAACTTCTTTTTCTTTATTTAGGGGGGGGGGCTTTTCCCCCCCAAACCCTCTCTTACTTAAATAATCATACCCCAAACCGCACCAAACACCCCCCCATAAAAAAAGTTTTTAAAAAAAAGGTTTGGGCGATGAAAGGGTTGGCGATGAAAAGTCCCACGATGTAAAATCATTCGACGAAATGCGTGTATACCCTGGTTACCAACATTATAAACACAACCTCTTGTAGGGACTTTTCATCCAAATTAATTTCATATGTGATGTCATCAATGAAATTTGTGATGTCATCTTTGATGTCCTGGGTGTTAGTCTTAGCAGTGCACGGTGATGGCGCGAGTTATGGTTGCTTAGCTTACCATAACTCAAGAATTTCTGAGATTTTTCGGTTTTACTTGTAACCATAACGTCCCTTGAACAACGTTTTTTCATTGAATTTCATAGGTTTTTATTAGTGCAACTTAACCATAACGTTACTTTAACGTTTTTTCATTGAATATATGTATGTTTTCACCTTGATTTTTTGGTCCCAGAAGAGTATTAGGGCGGGATAGTGATAAGGAATCTGCGGGAGGGCAATCCATACAAAGAACATTACCAGTAAGTGATTTTTTCTTAAATGGATTGCATCCTCTCACAGATTACTCATCTGGATAGACTCCAAAAGCAATACAAGCACATGGAGGGGGGGTGAAAGCACACTTACAAAAAGGAAATTCTGCAATAACGCTCAGCCAAAATTGGCATCTCTGCCAATTAACAACATTAATGCTGAAATAATATGTGCAATAATATGTGCAATGAGGACCGTGTGGCAGCCTGACACATTTCCTTCTACAGGATTCTTCTCTGCAACAGAGAGGAAGGTGCCACAACAATGGTAGAGTGTGTCCAAATCCCTGACGGCACCTCCTAGACCACGGTTTCCTAAAGATCAACAATACATAACATTATACATCAAGATAGAGTGTCCTTGGTCACAGCATGACCAAGATGAGCCTGGTCATCCCGATGGAATTGGGCTGTTCTGGCTACGTAAAAATAAAGCAGCCTCAAATGCCCATGAAGTTTCTCTTCTTCCTTGGAAGAATGTGGCAGAGAAACAAACACGGGTAGCTCAATATTTTGATTAATGTGAAACTTGGACACAACTTTAGGCAAAAAAGACGGCCTAAAAGTAACGTTTTCTTTTGAAAAATGAATGAAAGGCGGTTTAACACGATAGAGCCTGCACCCCACAAACACGCCTGCCAGACGTAATTGTCACCATAAACACACTTTTTTAAGTCAGAAGCTGAAGTGAACATTAATGTAAAGGCTCAAAAGGAGAAGCAATTAAAAAAAGAAAAAACCCGACTGATGTCCCATGAAGAAATCACAAATTGTATCAGGGGAAACTGACTGTTAAGCTCTTTAAAAATTGGCAACTACAGGAATTGAAAAGAAAGACCCTTGTTTTGGAGACCTCTTTAAAAAAAAAGACAGAGCAGCCAGGTAACCCTTTAACGTGCTGACTTGCAGCCCTTACCTAGCCATGGTCATACAAAAGTCCAGAACCACTGAAGTAGGACCCAACATAGGGGCGACACCCTTTCCTCTACACCATTTCTCAATGTCCTCCATAGCAGGCCTGGGTACAGCCATTAACACCTCCAAGACTTCATCATTGAGTTCCCTGCCCTCCTACCACAGCCTCTCAACAGCCACGCATGAAGACGGAAGGATTCCGGATTCAGGTGGGGCACTAGGCCTCCTGCGCGGTACAATCAGTCCACCCTCTGAGGAGAACAGAAAGGTGGACAAATGTCCAACTCAAGAAGGCCCGGGTGCCATAAGTCTCCTCGCCCTAATCTAGGGCAGTTAGAATCATGTAACCTCAACCTGTTGAGAACTAATGAGATGATAGGAAATGGGAACACTTAATGGGGGTCGAAGGTTCACTCCACTGGGAAAGTGTTCCTGGTTTCCCCTCTGGGAAAATTCCCTTGAGCAGAAAGGTTTGCACTTTGCATTGTTCTTTGTTGCAAACAACTCAAATGACAGCGTTCCCCAAAGGGCAAAGATCTCTGAAAGGACCTAAAGCCTCCACTTCTCAGAGATCAAGCCCTGCCTGGTAAGGGCCACATTGTTCTCCACTCCAACCCAATGTGCTTCTGAAACAGAGATGTTTTTCTCTACAACCCACAGCCACATGGCCTCCCGCACAGGAGCCACAACCAGACATCTCTTGTTGAGGTAGTGCATGCCCACTGTAATGTCTGACAGAATCAAGAAATGTTTCACCCCGAAGCAAATGCAAGAAAGCAATTAGTGCTTGTCTAATCGCTCACAACTCCACTAGAGTGATGTGTGGCAGACACTCTACCCGGAACTACTATGAATGGGGGCAGTGCTTTGGTCATGTCCTAGAAAGCCCCGAGCCACCCAATAGTCCTAACTAGGCATTGTTTTCAGCAATGCCCAGAGGATAATTTGACTGCAACAGGTCATTTTACCCTGCCCCAGGAAATCTTGAGCTGCCCGGTATGCCCATTCGGCCCATTTATAAATATGTATATATGTAGGTGTATATGGTTCAATGTCTCAAAGCCAAATGCCACAATTGTATTAGCAGAAGTTGAGATGAAGCCACTTGAGATATGTGCTGTCTCGTGTTTTTGACCTGAAGGCACAGTGCCGCCATAAGCAAAAATCAAGGTGCACACAGAACTTTGCAGAAGATGCATAAACCGTCTGAGCCATGATAGTGTTTTTGAATTGTGCTGTATCACACCATTTTCCTGCAAGATGACCACATTCACAAGTAACCAGCCTGGAAGTACTTTGCCAGTTGATGTCTAATAGTGCCCCTCCAAGCTCCACCCATTACACGTTTGAGGCAATGCTTGGAGTGTGTGTACAGGGCTTGAGTGTCTCATCTGGATAAATGATGACATTTTTTATTCAGATTCAGCACAATGTCAATGGTATGACAGACAGTTTTATTGTTTGTGAAACACAATATTGCAAGAGGTTCAAACAAAGCACATCATATGCATATAGGAGTAGAGGGAAGGGGTGTCAAAAGGGCTACAGCACAGGTAAGATACACCCCAATTGGTAGCAGGGAGTGCCTTTAAACAATCATTTGATGTTATCCCGTAACACGGTACACAGATCTTTGCAGAATTTGCATTAACCCGCTCAGCTATGACAATAGAATTTAATTGAGTCGGTTACACAGTACACGCGTTATGTTAACATGGTTTTATACTGCGCATGGTGGAGTCACTATGGCGACAGGCATGGTGGAGACACTAGGCTCTGGCATACAACTAGCGGGTGACAGAGTTTGACATTAGACTCCACGGTGAATGATAAGTCAGCTGTTTCTGTGGTGTTTAAGGAAGCGTATGGTGCTGTAATGTCAGAAACATGTGTACTTACAGCTTTGAGTGCTCCAAGTTGCTTATGGATTTGTCACTTATGGGGCCGCCAAGGTGTGCTGTGGCCGTGGCATTCCTATGAAGCTTCACAGCGTATGCTGCTGTTATGTCAGAAACCTGTGTACATACAGCTTTGTTTTTGTGCTCCGAGTTGCTTATGGCTTTGTCACTTGTGGGGGTGGCAAGGTGGGCCGCGGCTGTGGCCTTCGTAGGAAGCTTCACAGGGTGGCTGCATAGCTCATGGTGTGGGGTGAGGGTTGGCCTTGTTTTGCGTGGAGCTGAGTGGATCAAACCCCGGTACATCATTTTAAAAAATGTACGCAAATACATGGTTTAGCTATACATTTTTCAACAGATCTCTTCTGTGAGCTGTCTTCACCTGTACATCTTGTATTTTCCAAGCCAATTTAAAATTTGCAATGGCCTGGTTTCATGTATTCATATTCAAACACGAATACACGGTATGCAGTGATAAAATTGCGGCAAAAATTTTGCCTTTACAAAAAATGCGGCAAAAATGCTGTGGTTTGACACATTAAAGGTGTACCCCATTACACCATTTAAGGGGAGCTGAGGTTGCGGGGGTGTCCCCCACTCCCCTTAAATGGTATAATGGGTCCGGGGTTGCGGGAGTGTCCCCTGCATCCTTTACATGGATTGCTGGGTCAAAACCACAGCATTTTTGCCACGGTATTTTGTGTTCACAGCCATTTTTGCCGCGATTTTAACACATGGAACCAAATACACAGATGAAAAATGGAAGCAAGAGAAAGTCAAGAACTACCAGAGGAAGGTTGTGATACTGAGGACGATTTTCCTAATCTGGAATCCAGTTGGATCGGAGATATGTCTCCATTTGGGGTCAATGACATCGTTGTGAACTGATCCTCACATTAGATGACAACACCTGTTGTCGTGAGAATTCTACATGCAGGTCCTATCTGTCCGTATCCAAAGACCTTCCCCTCCACAGTGCATAATGCAGACAGTGACTTTAGGGCAGGCTGTCTTACCCATTCAGTTATCGGAATGCTGATGGTCTTGATGCATGAACTTCGTGGAACTGTTCATATGCATGTTCCCACTAATGCGTGAGTATAGCATGACATTTTAACAAATATTTGGCAAACACTACTGTTCCAAAAATTAGTATATATTCACCAGCCCAACAGGATGTATTCTTTTCTATGGGATGGCATTAGTAGTTGACTTTTCTTTGCCCTGTTACCCATCCATCTGCACAATATGAATAGATCTGTCTTTTGCATGTCTATTGTCTATTTTTAAATGTTTCTTCATTTTATATTATTTTGTGAGTATCCTGACACTTTCACTATGACAATTTAATGTGCTCACTAGTCACTGAACAAGGGTCAAACACTTTCCAATGTTAATTCTTGTAAGCAACTGTTACAGATTTATTGGGTAGAAATAGTAAGTTCTATGTGGATTTAAATTAAAAATGTAACATCAACCGTAGTCAAAAGCAGCGGATAAACAGTCCAACTTATTATAATGGCATTCTCCGGCCAAACATAAAAAAATAGCAATGTAACATGTAGTCCCTGCACATTCTTTATTGGGATATTGTCCCACATGTTTGCCGTCACCTCATGGCATCTTGTGGTTTTCATTCAAGCTATATGTGGCTACAAGGCATGCATGTCTGGCATGGACACTCAACATGTCTCAGAGAATAATTTATATTTTTTTATTTTTGTTTATTGAGTTTTCATATAACAGAAAAGAACAGAACAGTCCCACCCACCTCACCCTGTACACAGTGACAGAGATGTTGTAGACTGCAAGACCAAAACATGTTCAGAGTATCCCCAGGAAGCAAAGTCTGTGTGAACAGTGCTGTTCGACGTAATCACCATGGAGGAAATCCAGTATGGTTGTCCATTCTATCGTGAATTTACTTTGTTCACCTTGGATTGCGTCCGTTACCCATTCCATCTAGACAAATTCACAGAGTTTCTGTATCCAGTCCAGTGTTTGTGGAGGATCTGCAGACTTTCACTTCCTGGCTATTACCAATAGGGCTGCTATCCAAAGCATAGTGTAGGCCTTCTGACGGTATTTCTGCCACTTTTTTGTGTCTCGCTGGGCCAGGCCCAACAGGATTTCATTGGGGAGGTTAAATATCTTTTGCATATGGCCTTCCTGTTCTTCCCAGTATGATTGTATTTTTGGGCATAATCGCCAAGTATCTAGCCAGTCTCCCACCTCCATGCACCCTCTCCAGCACCTCTCCGACACAGGCCGCAAAATCTTGTGTAGTTGTGTTCGTGTGTAGTGCCACTGAAACATTGTTCTTAACCAAAATTCTCTTATTTGGAGAGACCCTGTCAGCCGTGGGATATCGGACCACAATGCTGCCCATTGTTCCTCCCTGAGGGGTGCACCCAATGTATGTTCCCATCTAAGTTGGTAGGGAGGTTTCAAAGGTGCGGGCTTGTCTATGAGAAATGTATACAGGCTAGATATCAAATGTTTATCGTCTGGGTTAGAAGTTAGGTATCTTTCGAAGGGTGTCAAGGGTCATGTGGCGGCCCTTATAGTCGGTGGGGCCATCAGCCAATGGCAAACCTGAAAGTATTGGAACCGCTGTGATTCCTGCAGGCCTAATTCTTCTTTACATTGGGTAAAGGGTTTACCGTTGTCTCCCTGGAATATATCACAGAGTTTGGTGCAGCCCGCGCCAACCCACTCTGAAAATGTCGCCTGTTGCATACCCGGGGTGAACTGGTGGTTGGCGAATATTGGGGTGAAGGGAGAGGGAACGGTCGTGATGTTGTGTCGTCTGATTGCCTGGTCCCAAGTGTCATCCACTAATTTCGTAATATCGCTACAATGAATGTTCCGTGGTCTGTCCAGTCCATTATGCCACAATTTATCCCCCCCTCTGTTGACCTAATAGCGCTATTTCCATTTGTCCCCATCTTTTGTCTACATTCTCTGTAAATCAGTCCTTATCACTCTTAGTTGAGCGGCCCTATAATTTTCTCTGAAGTTTGGGAGACCCAGGCCCCCTCTTTTCGAGGGGAACATTAGCGTTTTCAGTGCTATCTGCTGGGGTTTATTCTTTCGAATACATTTTGAGATCATTGTATTCAATGTTTGGAAGAAACTTGACGGAATTTTAATGGGGAGGGTCTGGAATAGGTAGAGGATCTGGGGTAGGATAGCCATTTTAATGGCGTTGACTCTACCTAACCAAGTGATTGCAAGTGGGGTCCATCTTTGAAGCTGGGCTTGGGTTTGGGCTAGAAGGGGTTGGAAATGTGCCTTATACAAGTCCCCCAGCAAGCACGTGATGGATACCTCTAGGATACGGATATGTTTGGGGACCCACTGCAGTTGCGTGGCTTCTTTGGCTTTGGTTAGTTCGTCTCGGTCAACTTCCGATTTCGTGACGTTGATTTTTAATCTGGCTACTTGGCCGAATCTTCCTAATTCTGACAGAGCAGCGGGCAATGAGTTAACCGGGTCTGTAATGGCCAGGACCATATCGTCCGCGCAGGCCATTGATTTGTGTACATCTGCACCGAACCGGATGCCCTTGATCGCTTCTGATGCGCAAATCCTTGTTAAGAGGGGCTCTAAGTATAGTGCGTAGAGAAGGGGCAGAGGGGGCAACCTTACCTCATGCTCCTCTGGAGAGAGACCCATTGAGACAGTTGGCCATTTATCAATAATCTGGCTTTGGGTTAGCGTAGTTAGCTTGTACCAGTGCTATGTATTTGAGCCATAATCCCATTGTTCGCAGGGTGTTAAAAAGGAACGCCCATTCCACCCTGTCAAACACTTTCTCTGCGCCCAGTGAGGCCAGCACTGCCGGGTCTCCCTTTTTGTCTACTTTTTCTAGCAAATAGCAGATACTCCTCTGCAGGTTGTCATGGGTTTGTCGATTTTTTATAAATTCCGTTTGGTTGGCGTGGACTAAGGTCGGCATCAGGTGTACGATGCGGTTAGCCAGGACCTTAGTATAGATTTCTGCATCCAGATTCATAAGTGTGATTGGTCTGTAGGAGACACACTTAGCCGGGTCTTTAAGGGAATAGAATTATCTTAGCCTACTCCATTGTGGGCGTCACTGTGCCCGAGGTGGCAAATTAATTGAAGAGTTCAGTAAGCTTGGGGACCAAAACGGAACTACATTTTTTATAAAAGTATGTGGGGTAGCAATCTCGGCCCAGGGCTTTGTTTAAGGGAAGGTTTGCCAAGGCCTTTAGGACTTCCACTTGGGTGACGGATCATTTTCAGTGGAGTATCCTGTACATATTTGTGCTGGAGTTTTGGGTGTTTCTGATTTATATAGATTTGCATAGTAAGTGTGGAATTGTGTCGTAATTTGGTCTGTCGTCGTTACCACGGTCCCCAGTGGGTCCTCCACCCCCCAGGATGGTTTGGGCTGCATTTTTTTTTCTCAGCTGCCTCACAAGAAGTGTATCTGCTTTACTTGCCTTAATACGGTATTTCTGCCTAAGGAAGAGCAGGCCTTTTTCCACGTGTTTTATGTGTATAAGATTCAACCTACCCTTTGCCCCCTCATGCTCCCTCTGGAGCAGCACAGTGGAGTCTGACTCCATTTGTTTCATTACGGTTTTCAGCTCCATTTCCAGATCAGCTTCTAGCTTTTTCTTCTGTTTGTCCCTGTAGGCTGCTGTCGCTAAGAGGTCGCCTCTTGTTGTAGCCTTAAAGGCGTCCCAGCACGTGGCCCAACTGGTCGCCCCACTGGGGTTTAGGGAGAAATATTCTCGTATTTTCTGGCCCAGCTCCTCACAGGTGATTTGATATGCCAGCTGTCTAGCAGGGAATTTCCAGGTCCATAGAGTGTTTCTTGTACTGGGAAGGGTAAGAGAGTGTTATCGGAGATGGTAATGGCGTGTGTAGAGATATCAGAAATACGACCTATTAGTGTGGTCGAGGCCCAGATGTAGTCTATCCTAGAGAATGATTTATGTACATGGGAGTAGTGTGTATATGCTATTTCATTCCCTTTCAGTGCTGTCCACATGTCTGTAAAGTATCAGTTGCTCGAATTTGTTATTAAGAGTTTTAGATGCTGGCGGCTGTGCATTTCTCGTACTTGTGCTCTTACCCTGCGCAGGGTCCCATGCAATGTTGAAATCCCCCAGCAGAATGGTCTCACCCTCCCCAAAGCATTCAATGCAGGCGAGAACCATTTTTTGAGAGGTCTCCTGGCCAGTGTTCAGAGAATATATTGAGGCCACCCGCAGGGTGATCTGGCCCAATTTGACGAGAGCAAAAATATAGCGACCCTCTTTGTCTACTTGTGCATTCACTATCGACGCTTGGGTACCTGATTTGAATGCTAGAAGCACCTCTAGTGTTTTATTCTTGGCGTTGGCCCGAATAATTTGGGGGTAGTGTTGTAGCTTTAGCCTATGTCAATCCTGTATTCCGCCTTTTTACAGGGGTATTCAGCCCCTAACGTTGAGTGCCAGGCACTGGAATGTCCATGTTATTCATAGTGCGCCCGCCGTTGAGAGTCCGCTTTCTACTAGTCTGTGTTATGGTTGTCAACCTGACCCTGTGTATCCCCCCAACCTCCTTACCAAAACCCTTTAACTCCAACCTGTGTTCAAATCCCTGTATCCCCCCAGATTCCCCCTCCCGGTCTCCCCCACACAACCGCGCTCACCCCTCACCCTCTCCCTGGTGCGAGTTGCCATCCTAAACTAACCATGGCCAAGGCCTTGGGGAAAGCTCACAAAAAAACCCAGGTAAACCTAAATGCAGGGTATCCTAAAAATGATAAGTTACTCACCGTAGTGACTAATGTACTCCTAGTCCATAGTCCCCTTTCCTCCATACAGTATGGGCGTCCCTCGCTTGGGACGGGAGACGGAACCTTTTTCACCAGAAAAACCCTTCTTCCACTTTAAATTTAGAGGCGTGCAGTCCTGGGATCATGTACTCCCTCTGAGTCCGGCCACTGGCGCCACTTTTCTGTCCCCATTGACGCTTTGACAATATTACCATTGCCTAATGACACCAGTTTTATTAGGGGGTAGGATGGTGGGACGTATGGAGGAAAGGGGACTATGGACTAGGAGTATGTTAGTCACTACAGTGAGTAACTTATAATTACTCTTACACCCCGTCCCCTTTCCTCCATACAGTATGGGCGATTACAACTGAATGTAGCCTCAGGGTGGAGAGGTGACCCTCCTTAAGAAAACAAGTTCCTTAATACTGCCTACCCAAATGTCACGCCTGACCTGGAGCCGGAATCCAAACAGTAGTGTTTGCAGAAGGTCGAAGGAGTGGCCCATGTGACCTCCCCAGCTGATGACCTGCCACGGGACATGCATCTGGAACGCGACTGCCGTGGCCTTGGCTCTGATAGAGTGGGCATGCATTTTTGCCAGAAGTGCTTTATGCTGCCCCTCATAGGCCTCCTTAATTGCCAAAACCATCCACCTTGCTATGGAGGCCTTAGAAGCCTGATTTCCTGGATTTGACCCACCGAAGGTGACAAAGAGAGCCTCAGATTTGCAGAAGCTCTTGATTCTGTCCAGGTAGAATTTTAGAGCACGCCTAACATCTAGACAGTGCAGTACCCTCCGAGCATCTTCCTTGGGGTCTGCTAAGAAAGTAGGGAGCACTATCTCCTCATTCAGGTGGAACGAAGAGACAACATTAAGCAAGAACGCTGGGTGCGTTCTGAGGACCACCTTGTCCATATGAAAGGTAGTGTATGGCTCCGAAGCCACCAGGGATTGAATTTTGCTGACCCGGCGTGCAGATGCAAGACCCACCAACAGGGCTGTTTTAATGGTGACTAGCTTGAAGTCTGCAGACGCCATTGGCTCAAAGGGTTTATGCGCCAAGGCGCCCAACACTAAGGTCCCACACGGGGTATGGCTTCTTGATAGGCGGGAAGAGCCTGGTGAGCCCCGCCAAATGCCTTTTAACCACCGGGTTGGATGACGAGACCACTTCCTCCTCAGAGTTCCAGTAGGCTCTGATGGCTGCCAAATAGGTACGGCATGTGTCTACCCGCACCCCTGAGTGTGCAAGGTGTGCGGAGAAGGATAGCACATTGTCCAATGTGCATGTAAAAGGATCAACCTCTTTAGATTCCGCCCAGTGGCAAAACCTAGTCCACTTGCTTTTGTACTGGCTCCTAGTGGCATTGCTCGTAGCACCCTGTATGATGTCTAGGGTAGCCTGCGAAAGACGCAGATGCTTTAATGTGACCTGTTCAGGAACCACGCTGCAAGCGCTAACTTCTACGGGGAGGGTTGGATGACGGTGCCCCCCTGCTGCGACAGTAGATGAGCTGAACCCAGTTCAGCTCATCTACTGAATGATGAGCTGATCGGCTGGCCCGACAGGCTGAGCAGCTCCAAGAACCATGACCTCGCCGGCGACCAAGGAGCTATCAGAATGATACTGAGGTGCGGGACTCCGTAATCTTGCAGATCACCCTGTGGGACGGAAGGTATACGCGGTCAAGCTGTTCCACTGTATCTGTAACGCATCGCCCAGAGAGCCTAGGCCCTGCCCCTGCCAGGATGCGAACTGTGGGCACTGCTCGTTGTACCATGTGGCGAAGAGGTCCGTCGGTGGATGACCCCATCTGTTGAGGATCTCCTGAAGGACCTGATCGTTCAATTGATATTCGTAATTGTCCGCACCCAACCCGCTGAGCCTGTCCGCCTCCAGGTGTGACTTCCCGGGAGGTGGATCACCGTCAAGTGTATGTCATTCACCAGAGCCCATTCCCACATGTTGACCGCCAGGGTGCATAGAGGAGGGGACCTGGTGCCACCCTGCTTGTTGATGTAATACATGCTGGTGGAGTTGTCAGTTTGAATGAGGATCATCCTGCCACTGATGAGCGGAAAGAAGGCCTTGAGAGCCAGCCAGATGGCCTTCAGCTAGAGCCAGTTGATATGGGCCTCCTGTTTATGAAGAGACCAAACTCTGTGGACTCTGTAGTTGTCAAGGGTAGCTCCCCAGCCCTCCAAGGAAGAGTCTGTGATGATGGTAACCTGCGGTGCTGGTTGACGGAAGGGTCTGCCTATCCTCAAGTTGTCGTGCCCCACCAGACCAGGTCCTGGTGGAGAAAAGGAAGAATGCTGGAGAGTTCCGCCTGGGAACCCTGCTCCTGACTCCATGAGTCTACAAAGTGCAGCTGTAATCTCCTCATTTTGAGCCTTGTGTACGGCACTGCTAGAAGAAATGTTGCCATGATACCGAGTAGGTGCTGGTAGCACCATGCCGAGGTCACCCCTCTGCTGAGAAAATGACTCATGGCCCGCTTGATGGCTGTGATCTTGTCCTCCGAGGGAAAAACTCTCTGGGTGCTCATATCCCATACGAGGCCCAGGAACGCTAGCCTCTGCGTTGGCTCCAGCTGTGACTTCTTGAGATTGATGGAGAATCCCAATTCATGAGGGCGGAAGAGGTGTGATGGACCGCCTCTGGGGATCTCGCCCTGACGAGCCAGTCGTCTAGGTACGGATAGACATGGTGCCCCTGGGCCCTGAGGAGGGCTGCCACTGCATTCATAAGCCTGGTAAAGACACCGGGGGCTGAATTGAGGCCAAATGTTAAACACCTTGTATTGGAAATGAAAGCAGATGATCCTGAACCTCAGGAAGGACCGATGAGGCTGCCAAATCAGGACGTGTAGGTATGCGTCCTTCAGATCCAGGGAGCACATCCAATATCTCCTGCACAGTGTTTCCGCAATAAGCGCCGGGGTAACAATCTTGAACTTTTGAAGCGGGAGGGAAAGGTTCAGAGTGGAAAGGTCCAACACAACTCTCAGGCCAGCCTGGTTCTTCTTGTGTATGGCGAAGATTCTGGAATAGAAGCCCATGCCCCGCTGGGAGGCCGGGACTACTTCCACTGCCTGACTCTGAACGAGTGCTCGAATTACCGTCAGTAGAGTTGTTGTCCCAATCTGTGGGAGTGGAGGCGAGGAGGCAGGGGTGGGAGGGACCGGTAGGCGGTAGCCCGTGGACAATACTGAGAGAATCCAGGGGTCCGTGAACCTTGCAGGCCAATGCTGTGCGTGAAGGGCAAGCCTGCCCCCACAGGAGACACGTGGACCCGGAAGGGAATGTCATGCCTTTTTTCCCCCGAGGGGGGCTGAATGAAGCCCTTATTGCCCGCCTTGTGTTGTTTGCGGTGGTGTCGACTTGGGGATCGATCCGGCTGCCTGGATCGTTGTTCCTGGAAGCCCCGGAATCCGTCGAAGGCCCGCCCCTTGTCGAAACACGGGTGCATCTAGCTGTACGTCTTGGGGGTGGACTTTGTGAGGATAGATAAGGATTTAGCAGTCTGGGAACTGTTATTCTTATCAAGTTCCTCATCGGTGGTGGAATGGAAGAGGTTGCTACCCTCGAATGGAAGGTCCAACATGCACTCCTGGACGTCCAGGTTGAATTTGGTAGCCCGTAGCCAGGCAGTTCTTCTCATGTCCGTGGCGATGCAGATGGCACGGCCTGAGGTGTCAATATGTGCCACTGTGGACTCTATGATGCCTTGAACCACCATCTTTGCTTCTGCCAGCCCCGCCTTGAAGCGTGCCTGACTGTGCACCGGAAGTTCCGGAAGGAAGTCGGCTATTTCCTACCAAAGCCTTTGGTTAACGGCTGTGAGCATGGCATCTGCACTAGACTGACATTGGAATAGACCTTTCCATTAGCCTTCAAGATCTTCTCTTCCTTGCCTAGCAGAGCCGAAGACGAGGTGGCCGAGGAACACTGCTGCTTTGAGTAAAGAGGCTGCAGCAATCACTGATGTGGTTGAGGGTGTGCCGACAACAAGAGTGTATCCCTTCCAATTGCCTTTACTTGGCTTTGAGATGCCTATTGGTGGGCTTCTCCCAAAGGGGTTTAAGCCATCCCTTCTTTGCCAAGGCTAGAACAGATCTAGAATGGGGCTCAAGCCTCCATCATTCTTCAGCACCAGAAAATAGATTGAGTACCAGCCATTGGCTCGTTCCGACTGGGGCACCTGTTCTATGGAACCCTTCTCCAAAAGCTGATGGGCTTCCTCCAATAGGAGTTGGTCCGGAGGCAAAAGCTGGACAGAAGGGGAATGGCCGAAAGGGCGTTGAAAGACCTTTAAGTTTGTGGCGTCCGATGTGGTAAAATGCTATTCCTCGCCAAACCTGGAAATCCTGCCCCCCCACAGGGGAGGAATGATGGAAGTCTGTTTCAGAGAGGATTTGTGCCAGGGCCAGCAGAGAGCATGTAAAAAGCAGACAAACCACCTCTCTGAGCACCTCTGCCCCTATCCCTCTTGGAACAGCATTTTGAATTCCTTCCGGTTTGGGGCCCGACACCTGCACCTCTGGGCATAAGAGGTGAGGGTTGAAAACTCCTACCTCTCATCCCTGTGGGAGATGCAAGTTGTTGCTGTTGGACTGTCAGTCCTAGAGGCTTGGCAGTCGCTTTGGAGGCCTGAAACATTTGAAGGAACTTCATCAGCATTGGCCCCAAATATATTGTTGACATGAAATGGCATATCCAGGTCCTTTGCCTGGAAAGCTGGGCTAATACCAGAGGTCCTCAGCCATGAATACCACCTCAATACTCTTCTGGCCACACAGTTGACAGAAACCAACACAGACTGGAGGATGTGGCGAGAAGCAGAAATTACCGTAATTTTCTTTCTATGGATTCTTCTCCCGCAGATGCCTCATCTGATAGATATCCTCCTCCAGCCCTGTTGCTTCGGAAAAACTTTGACATGGGTTGTAGTGTACCTCGACGGGCTGTCAATCCTCGATCCGTCTTGCTCGATCATCGGCTCCAGACGTGACTTCAGGCATCGTATATATACCACGTCACTATGCTCCACACCTCAGTTTCCCCCTTTTTTCCCAGAGCAAGAACACGCATAGGAAAACAAAGAAAAATGGGGTAACCAGCCCATAAGAAATAAACAAACTTCCCAAGGAAAGAAAAAACCTTGGAAACACACCAAAATCTGTAGTGTCAGAAAAGATTATTTTTTAGAGAAAAAAAACATGCAGCATGAAAGACAGAAAACGGTCATCCTAGGGTCATCACCAGGTGTTGACCCACTAAATAAGAGATGCGCACCAACCATCAAGCTTCCTGAGCAGGGACGGATGAGTGGGGTGATGAGGAATCTGCGGGAGAATAATCCATAGAAAGAATATTATGTGAATTAATTTCTCCTTCAATGGATTGCCTTTCACCCGCAGTTTCCTCATCTGACAAGCAGTGAAGCAAAGGAAGCGGGCAGAAAGTTACAGCAACAAATTTTGCAGCACCGCCCTGCCAAAACGTGCATCAGCCCCATGGGCAACATCTAGACTGTAGTGTCTAGTGAAAGTGTGACGTGAGGACCATGTTGCCACACAGCAAATATCCCTAACCAGTACCCCCTTTGCAAGGCAGTTGATGCAGATACCCCTCTAGCTGAGTGTGCCCAGATGCCATAAGGCAGCTCCCTGCCTGCAGACTGGTACCCCTACGCTATACACAAAATGATCCACCGAGATAGTGTTTGCTTTGCCACAGCCAGACCACTACGGGCTAGAGAATAGGCCACAAAGAGTTGGTCAGATTTTCGGAATTCATACGTCCTTGCAACGTAGAAACTCGGGGCCCTTTTGGGATCTAGACGACGGAAACGGTCCTCTTCCTTAGATGGGTGCAGAGGTGGGTAGAAGACCGGCACGTCTAGGGCCTGCGATAGGTGAAACTCGGACACTACCATCGGTAGAAATCTCTCGAAAGAACTGCATAAAGGGCAGTTTGCAGCAAATGGCCTGCAATTCACTAACCCGTCTAGCGGATGTTATTGCAACTAAGAAATCTGTCTTTGAAGAGCAGCCGTTAGAACAGGTATGCATGGGCTCAAAGGGAGCCGCCATCAAGAAGGTTAGAACCAGTTTAAGATACCAATCTGGGACAACAAAGGGAGTTGGTGGAAACCTATTTACAAGGCCCTTCAGGAATTGAGCCATCACCGGGATAGTAAAATATGAACCTTGATCCGGGGAGCTCTTAAATACAGACAAGGCCGCCAAATATACTTTGACTGTGTTGACCTGAAGGCCTGCTGAGGCCAGTGACAGAAGGAACAACATCACTGAAGTGGTGGGGAAAGAGAAAGGGTCAATTTTGCGTTCCCTGCCCACGCCTCAAATCCTCTCCACCTGCACGCATATAATGATCTAGTAGATGGTGTGTGTGCAGCAAGAAACACCTAAAGTACCTCCTCAGAGAGGTCCCAGTCATATCTCATCCTCTCAAGAGACACGCATGTAGGTTGAGGGACTCTGGGTTCGGGTGAGGCACCCGGCCTTTCGACTGGGTTAGGAGATCCGGACGGCCGAAGCAACCAGAGAGCTGGGCGGATGATCAGATCCAGAAGGTCCAAGTACCACTTAGTCCTCGCCCAGTCCGGGGTGATGAAGATCATGGAGATCGAAACCTCTTGAGCCGCCTGAGAACCCAAAGAATGACGGGAATCAGAGGAAAGGCATAGTGGAGAGGGAAGGTCCAATCCACCAGAAACACATCGCCTAGCGTGCCGTTCGCTGGGAAAACTGTCTGCACTACCTGTTGGACTCGATGGCAAACAGGTCTACTGATGGGGTACCCTAGCGAGAGAAGACCTCTTCTAGGACCTCCTGGCACACTTACCACTTGTGTGAGACAGTGCTCGGCCTGCTGAGAGCATCCGCCAAACTGTTCTCTGTTCCCGCCAGATGAACTGCCGAGACAGAGATCCGGTTCTCCAATAGCCAGAACCACAGCTGCATCGCCTTTCTGCAGAGGGGGTCGGAGCGCATGCCACCTTGTTTATTCAGGTAGTGAATGGCCACCGTATTGTCTGTCAGAATCAGGACATGCTTCCCCCTCTCAGGGCTAACCTGGTGACTCACAACGGCAGCCTGTTGATGTGCCATCTGGCTTCCATTGCTGACCAAAGGCTGTTCACCTGCAAGTCCTTGCAGTGAGCGCCCCAGCCCTTCAGAGACGCATCCGTGACCACTCGGGTCTGAGGCCACGGAGTGCCACAAGGGTTCCCCCACCATGAAATTGCTGCTGTCGGTCCACCAACCAAGGTCGTCAACCGCTGCCCTGTATACCTTGAGGGAGTCCGAAAGGACTCTGAGGTACTGGGACCACTGGCCTTGTAGGAGACATTGAAGAGATCTCATGCGCAGCCTGTCCTCTGGCACTAGAAAGATACAGGATGCCATGAGGTCTAAAAGGCGGAGGAAGGAAGCTGCTGGTAAGGCGGCATGGTTCCTGAACTGGTTCACCATCTGTGCAATTCCGTAGACTCTCTTCCTGGGGAGGAAAGGCCTTCCCCACCCGAGTGTCTAGGACTGCTCTGATGTACTGGAGCCTCTGTACTGGCGTCACATGGGACTAAGTTCAGGGAGAAGCTGAGCCTGTGGAGTAGTGAGCAGGTGTCCTCTAGGTGAGACAAAATGGGCTATGCCGACTTCCCCCGGATCAGCCAATCGTCCAGGTACAGGAATACATGGACTCGATCTCCTGAGGTGAGTGGCGACTACTGCCATGAGCTTGATGAAGACCCTTGGAGTGGAGGTCAACCCAAAGGAAAGCACCTTGAACTGATAGTGCTTGTCCCCTATGAGGAACCTCAGGAACTTTCTATGCTTTCGATGTAACAGCACATGGAACTAAGCGTCCTGCAGATCTATAGACACCAGCCAGTCCTGCAATTTGAGAGCGTGGAGAATTTCTCTCAACGTCACCTTCTTGAACTTGTCTTTCCTCAGGAATTTGTTCAAGGCCCTGAGGTCCAAAATAAGACGAAGACCTCCTCCCTTCTTTGGCACTAGGAAATACCAGAAATACCAGGAATACCAGCCTGATGCTCTCTGCTCGGGTGGTACCTCTTCCATCGTAGCTTGGGGCTCTCAGTTCTTCCTGGAGCTCCTGTCCTTGTTAGCTTGGAGGTGGCGGGGGTCTGTCCAAAAGTTTCCTAAAGAAGGGTAGACAATAGCACTACCGCACGAGCTCCAGGGCCCAGGCGCCAGAGGTAAACTCCTGCCATTTAGACCAATGATCTGCCAGTCGTCCACCAACCAGCAAGTTGTGGGAGGGGAAATGAAAGTGGCTTAGAGGGCGGAGCCCCGCCCGCCGCTGGTTGTTGGTCTCTGGAAGCCCCCCGCCTTTTTCGGGCCCGAGAAATGCTTCTGCCCTTAGCTGGCCTGCGGGAGCTGCGCCTTCCTGCTGTAATGCACATAAAGCCTATAGCCTCTGCCCCTGGAGGGGAAGCTGAAGGCACATTTGCCCGGCTGCACAGCTAGTCCCTTTGACTTCGCAGCGATTTCTCCAAGGAGTCATCGGCCTTTTGGTTGAAAAGAAGTTCACCCTCAAAGGGCATGTCCAGCAGTTTGTTCTGGACATTAGGCAATCACTGATGCTATCGAACGGCCCACACAGTCAGCCATATCCAGGCCAGTTTGCAGTGACTGCCTGGCTACCTCTTTCCCATACTGAAGGAGTACTTTGCAAAACCACTAGCAATGTTCGTGGCTTTCATTACCATGCTCCCTGATGTAAAAACTTTCTTGGCCATGACGTCAATTCTTTTACCTTCTTTGTCAGGCGGCAGATTTGTGGTTGAAGATGCTGGTCTGGTGGAGAAGACAAAAATTACTTGTCTCCTCTTGCCAGCCTATACTTTCCGACCGGGGAGACGGAGCAGGGATGCTGCCAGAGAGGCTACAGGGTTGGCTTTGCAGGAATTCTAGGCTGGCATCGTGAAGCCCCTGTGCCAGCTCTAAAAGCTGAGCTTAGTTGTCGAAATAGTTGACGCCCCCTGCTCCCATGAACATGGGATTGACTCCTTCCTGGATATCCTTGCCGAAAATGGATGACATAGTGCCCAAATAAATCAATCCGGGAGATCGGGTTAAAGGATTTGTCACAGAGCATCGGCGCCAAAGGCTTGTCCTTCGGCGCGGATAAGGTGACTGTCTGCGTCGACCGAGGCTGTGGCACCGGGACAGCATCGGGGATGCTCAGACCTTGACTTGCGTGGAAAGGCCCCAGCATCAAAAGGTTTTGGCGCCATCTTCGGTGTCAAGCCCGAAGTCTCTAAAGTATATTCATTTTCACTGAGGCTATGCGTCCAAGCCAAGTTACAGCCACAATTCTCCATTAGTGCAGGTCCTGCTGGATTTTGGAGACAAGCAGTCGGAAGTTAGCCAATGGCATTGGCACTGGGGCTTGTAAGGGGTCGGTATTACTGAGCGCCGCTGTTGCCTGCGAGGCATGCTGCTTGGGGAGAGGGGGGGCACCCGGGCCTGCAGCAGCATTTTTCTGAAACATTTCAAGCAGGTGGACCTTGAAATCCTCTCACTCCTGACAAGTGGACGGCCCAGCCGAAGGCTTGCCTCCTTCCGTCAAAGAATCGGAGTGTCGACGGTGGCGCCTCTTTTTCTTGTGCGATGACGATGAACAGTGTCTCCTAGAATGGGACTGCTTCTTCCGCCAATGTTTCTGCTCATCTTTTTCATTCGGTCGACTGCGCCAGAGATTTTGAAGGCGGTCGGCCTAAATCAAGTTTAACAGCCCGCGCACACACCAGGTTCAGTTGCATTTTAGTGCACGACGTACACCCCTTGGTGTCGTAACTCAAGCCGCGGCACCAGGGGCATACCTCATGCGGGTCGGTAGCAAACATTTTGGAGTAACAGTCGGAACACTGCTTTAAACCCGAAACCCGGGCGACAGACATCTCACTGTCGAGGAAAAAATCAAATTCTGACAAAAATACGTCAAGTAGAATCAAAGACTTGATCACTGTGTTCCTAAAGAAGCGTGTCGTGCACATGGAAAATAGGAACTGAGGTGTGGGGCGTAGTGACGTGGTACATATAGGACACCTGACCTAACGTCCGCCGCTGCCGATCATGCCCCGAGCAAGACGTATCGACAATCGAGTCGAGGTCCACTACGGCCCCTGCCAAAGTTTTTCCGAAGCAGCAGGAGGATATCTATCAGATGAGGAATCTGTGGGAGAAAGGCAATCCATTGAAACTTCCTTGCCACTTTTCACAATGAACTGGAAACCTTCACTCCTTTTGCCAGATGTGTGGCCGCCTCAAACAGCTGACCAAAGACCAAAAGAAAACTTGGCTAAGGCACACGAGGCATTGATGGCTATCAGGCCTAGGCTAGCTGAACCAAAGTAATTTCTCCCCCATGCATTAATGCCCTTATTTTCCAGGTGGACTGCCATGGCCTGGCACTCCAGCAGTGGTACGCATATAGCTAACTGGTCGAGAGATTTGAAAAAGTGGTCAATGACAGAAACCATGGTATGGTACAGGGCCTTGCAAAGGGCGACAAGGGGAATTAGCAAAGATGTGGGGGCCTTGAATGCACTAGAATAAATGATGTTCCTTACGCAGGAGGATAAACCTCCGTGAGGCATAGACGGGAGGAAAGCGGGGAAGTTGGTGAGCAGAAACAACGGGGACCTAATACGAGAGACGATGTTCACCATATGGAGGCACATTGGCCGGAACTGTGCCACCACGTGACTGTATGGGGAGGGTATGCCGTTGTTCAACAGGCTGAGTTATAGGTGTTTGTAATTTCACCGTATTTATTATTTGTCGACATTATTATGGTTTTGAAAATTTCTCAACTGTATGGTTGTATTGTTGTGGAAATTCAAATAAAAAGAATCCTTAACAAAAAAGTCTCTCTCTCTACCTGTACACGAGGCAATGATGCAAAAGAGGAAGAGTCCATTTTAGCTGTGACTGCCTGGACCACGCGGCTTTCAGGGGAAGCATGTGCAGCAAGAACAACGGGTCAGACGGTGCTCGCCTATGTTTCTGAGCTAAATTACTGTCCATGGTCAGAACTGGGGTCGGCTTGGTCCACAGTTCCAAAATCGAAGCCTCAACTGCAGGATTAAAGGGCATTTGCATCTATGAAATATTGACTACTGGATAGTTAGTGGACATGAAAAGGGATGCATGCCAGTCCAATAGGGCAATTTTCCTGTCTAGCCAGATTGTTGCCTAAAAGGAATTAATTTCCAAACAAGAAAAACATGTGTTTTTTGCTGTGACATTGAACTACAATACAATAAGGATTGTAATATGAGGAGAAGCTCGAAACAAACATGACAATCAGAGTACACTACTGCTGGTATGCACGATTTGGAAATTCTGTAATCAAATGTTACTCTTAAAAAGGTAAATGTAAGCACTTGGAATGTAGCGGCTACATGTGGCATCACTTTTTTTTAAATAATCTTTTTAGAAAGTGTCTGGCAGTTCTGCCTGCTGTGAACAATCTTTGAGTGTGTCTCAAAATAAAGCAGTTTAAGCAAGAGAATAATCTACTTACCTAAATCAATATGCACAAGCTCTGCCGTCACCTCATCAATCAGAATATTCTGTACATGTCTGTCTCCAAGTCCCACTATGTAGCAAACTAAAGTGAAACATGATGAAATCAAAATCAGTACTACTATCGCAATTCAGATGTCCCAAAAATAGATCAGCACTAAGCCTGCAGAAACTTGCGATTTTAGATTTTCGTTGCCATTTTCACCTTTTTCTTTTCGTTTCAGGTATTTTTATTAAACATGTTCCCGTTGTAGACATTGCATCAATACTAAAGTAAAAGTACACCTCGACAAGAAAGCCACAAAAGTTAACCCACTTTCGATGACCCTCCCCCTCTTAGCACAGTTGTTGTTCCGGCACAGAAGAATAATTCAGTACACATGAAAAATGTGTAAACATTATTTCAACGAAGCTTTAGGAGGGAACTCATTGAGCTACCTATATAAAGTAATCCTACATAAACAATTCAGCACTAGAATGCCTAGGAATTTCAGCAAATAACGAGGGATTTGCGACAAGTAGTAGTGAATGTCCATGTAGGGATCCCATAAGGAGAAAAACAAGATTAACTGTCTGTGCGCAAAGTCATTTTTTCATCACTGATAATATGCCACATTTTCACATGCCAGTCAAAGATGTCAGGGATCCTGGCAGTCAGTAGGTAGGCGGCTAGCAGGCCTTTAGGGATAAGATTACTGCCCCCCTTAGCTGGAGGAAACATTTACTCTGTTGGTTCACTCAACAAACATATCTGTGGGTCTCTGGGTAACCGCCTACCACTAATTTCGGCCAGAAATTCCAGCATCTGGACCCAGAATTGTGTAAGCTTGGAGCAATTGCAAACACATGTGGAAGAAGATACAAGACGTTGCACAGCCCACTCTCCCCCTTTACAAAATGCTACAGCTGCACTCTATACCATATCGAAAGCATTTTCATATATTATTGCCCCTTATGAAGGACACAGAGGACCAGGGGAGTTGCTAGGTCTGGAAAAGACCCGGGGCTAAGCTGATGTCTGAACTGTTGGGACTGGGGGCTAGCTAGTCTTTTGGCTGTAGCTCCTGAGATTCTATCCGGGGCTACAACCAAAAGATCAGGGGCTATAGCCCCCTTAGCCCCCCCCCTAGCAACACCCCTGCAGAGGACCCATGAGCCCTTGAGCACGTCTTGAGCCACGCTTCTACATGGGGTTCGGGCTCCAGGGCTTTGTGCCAGGCTTGCCCTTGAGGTTGCAAAATAATCTCGCCAGTGCCTTGCAATAATTAAGAGATAAGGTCTTTGCTTCCCCAGACCAGATTTTTTCTGATAGTTCATAATCTCTGTGTCATAGCCAATGTCTAATTTGTAAATCATGACACCTCTCTTTTTCTTCTAGCCCGAAGATGTTCTTGCAATCTACAAAGGGTTTCATTTCAGCTCCCACAAATAGGTGCATAAAAAAAATCACAGCCTCCCTGTCGCCAATTATCAACCTCCCTAACTTTTGTAAACTGGTTTTAAAGTGCAGGCTCTTATAGTTAGGGAAAACGGGGCCTGGAAACGAAGTTCGAGATCTGTTAGTAGAGAACCTGTCCCAAATCCTCCTATACATTTTAATCCAAGGGTGCTAATGTACCACCAAGCGTCTATCCTTTTATAAGGAGGTATCCAAACAGCAAAGCCGAGTGCGGTGATACCAACTATATGAACCTCTAACCTTTCCCACTCTTTACTTGAGTTTAGATGTCGCCATTCCCTAATGATACGAAGATGTGCAGCCTCATAATATTTTACCCGTTCTAAGCATGTTACATTCCAGTCGTGCAGGGACAAAATTGAGTGCTCCTAGCTTTACAAGGTTTGAACACTTTCCATACAAAGTGAGTGATTTCTGTATGCAGGGAAAGCAATGGCTCTTTCGGAACTTGAATAGGTAAGAATCGAAAAGCATACAGAAGTCTTGGAAGTATTTTCATTTTCACTGAGGCTATACGTCCAAGCCAAGATACAGTGACAATTCTCCATGAGCGCAGGTCATGATGAATTTTGGAGACAAGCAGTCGGAAGTTAGCCTTGGACATGTCTGATATTTTACTCGTGAAGTGGATCCCCAAGTATTTAAATGGCCCAGTTAGCACGCAAAAAGGGGGTATCGACCTAAACGTTACAACTTGGAATGGTGCCAGGCACAGGCTTAGAAGTTCTGACTTCCCCAAATGAATCTGAAATCCTGAGGCAATGTGAAAGTCTTCCAGATGTTATATCAGTACTGGGAGAGGGAGAGCAGCCTCTGGTTTGGAGATCGTGTGAAGCACGTCTTCTGTAAAGAAGGCCACCTTATACATCTGTCCAGTATAGGATATGCCCGGGATGTAAAACCTCCCGCCACCCAGATCCCCTGTACCAATGGCTCCACTGTAAGTGCAAAAACAGAGAAGATATAGAGCAGCCTTGAAAGATACCAATGTGAAGAGAGAAACACTCAGAGACCCAGCCATTCATCCAGACCCTCGCAGTAGGATGCTCATACACTGCTATAACCCCTCTGCTAAAATTCTCACCAATGTCAGTCTTGTTCCAAACGGCTATGAAAAATCTCCACTCCATCCTGTCAAAGGCTTTGTCCACATCCAGAAACACCAATGCTGCATGCATCTTGTGTTCATGAACTAGACCTATCAAATTTACCACCTTCCTAATGTTATTCGCAGCCATTTCACCCAAGATAAAGCCTGCCTGGTCTTCCCTCACCAATGTGGGGAAAGCCTACATGCCAATAAACTTGCATATAGCTTTGCATCAGATTGAGGAGCACTGTGCGTCTGTAAACTGCACATAAGAGGATTCTCCCCTTCTTGGGGATCACACTAATCAATCGCCAATGGCACTCCGCCTTCTGGGGCTTGTTTGCTTTGTTCCATTATGCAAATGGAGATATATGCCCCATCCTAAGTGTTGTTTGCTAAATAACCAAAGGTCATGGTCTCAATGGTTAAAGTCTAAAGGTGCTACTAAACTCTACAGACAGCAGAGCATGCTCCACCCTGTGAGAAACCTGAGAGTATTCTCCCAGTAAGACCTTGAGAATCCCTTATTCAGGTTGCCAGGACACGGCCATCGCTGTTCAATCCAGTACCTGGCGATAGATCAGTGGGGGAAGATCACCTGGGTAGGGGAACCCAGGGTTATGCTTGGGGGAATACCCCAGGTGAGACGCTGTATTGTGCCAGAGAAGCAGAGAAGGGCGAGATATCGGAGGCTTTCATGGGCTGTATTGCATGTGCCTCCCTTCTGCCTGTGAGATGTTTCTGTCCCAGATCCAACAACCCCCCCGTGCATAATCATTCCTCTAAGGTCCCAAGACCGGTTACACCCAAAAAGCATATCTCCCAGAATCCTTGTTTCACCGGTCTCCAATCGAATAATCCCTATGCTGCTACTTTACATTCCTCTGATTATCATTTCCCCATTCCCAACCTGATCAGACAAAACACGATTCCCACAATCCCCTTTGTTCATGTCACGACCCCAGCTATTCCCGCTTACCCTGCAAACCCTACCAATCCCGTCCCTCTGATGGTCATTCTCCAAAATCCCAACCTACTATGACAGAACACTACTATTTCCACCATCCCCTATGTTCTGTTCTTTATCCCGGTCATTCTCGTCCCTTACACAAACTTTCCTTATTCTGTCCCGTAGGATACTCTGACACTCCATCCCCCCTGACCCCTCTTCCGATACAAATACTTTTTCACACCCAAGACAATGGACTGATGTAAAACCTGTTTAACCAGCATGTCCCAACCCGATGGTCAGGCAAAGTCAGGCAATTGACTCAAATCACAAATGCCTGACGGCCCTCCCTTTTCCCCACAGAGATAAAAGGTGGAGCAGGATAGTGCAGGATGAGCAAGGGGAGCACGGCAGACGGCGCAACGAGACAGCTACTAAGCGGCAGTTCAGGAGAAGGAGAAAGCCGGCAGGAATCGAGTGGGTGTCGAGGAAATTAGTGACCTTGCCATTTCTGTCCCAGACCCGCAGAGCATTTGTGGGGGAGAGCCTAAAACCGCGAACGGTGGCACAGGTGTCCTGTAGCAGATTTCAAAAGTACATGGGGCAAACCTATTGCCTGTGGGCAGGTGTGAGGGAGGCTACTGTGCCTGTAGTACCGGCCTTGACTCCAGAGAGGCAGCAGCCAAGCAGTTCATCACAGCCGGTGAGCCAAGGGTAGAGCTGAGGGGAGAACTGATAGGAACCGGGCTGTGTTGAGTAAGAATCCCAAAGTGGCAAGTTTTGAACCAAAGCTGATGAGCTTTGAATGAACTGTGAAAGTGTGAAGGGGAGACCAGCGGCAGAGAGAAACAGACACCACGTGGGTGCTAACTCAAGAGACTCAAACCTCATATGAGAGAAACTACAAATACCAGAAGACCATAGGAGAGTCAGAGAAGTAGGTCAAAGTGGTCATACAGAGAGTCAAGCAAAATCCCTGTGCAATCGAAAGACTTTGATCTACAAACACTGTGAAAGAAAGGGAAGTGAATCCCAATGATATTGGACAATTGTGAATGTGAAGTAAAGAAGGGTCACAGCCCGACCGAGGGAGATCCAGGGGTGAAGCCATCAACCAAGCAAAAGACACTGAGAAATTGAGGGAAGAGAAATTCTGCAAAAGCCAAGAGGGGTCCGAGCCTGACCGAGGGCGATCCAGGTGTGAAACTGTCACCCAAAGTTGATTGATAAAGGAATTTTGATATATTTTGGAATACGATAAATGAAGGGTCAGCACCCAGAAGACAGGGACCCAGGTGCGAAATCATCACCCTGTGTGAAACTGTAGTAAGCAATTGAGAAGGGTCAGCGCCCAGAAGAGGGGGACCCCGGGGTGAACCTATCACCCAGTGAAACAAGCTGATGATGACCCGAGTGGGGAGAGAGATGATCAAAGTAAGACAGGACTGGGAGAAAGATGGGGAGAAAGATGGGGGGAGTGCCAATGAGTGATGAGCTGTGGAATAGAGTGCAAGGGTACCATAAAAAAGTCTCTAGGAATGTAAGGCTTCAACAAATTCAGTTGTTATTACTCACAGGGCGTATATGACCCCTAAGAAGATAGCTGGGTTCAAGGATGCGTGACCTCAGTCATGCCCGAAATGAGTGGAGGTGAATGCGGGAATGGCACACATGTTCTGGATATGCCCTGAAGTCAGAAGATTTTGGACTGAGGTGGCGCGTCTCTTAGCGGAGAAAGAGATAACTTTAGATGTGGACTCCATGTGGGCAGGGATGATTGGAGGGTTCCCTAGACCACGTAACCTTGATGGCAGAACTGGTGCTTCAGAAGACGAACATTCCTCACTGGATGACCTTGTTGAAGTGCCCGTAAAATCGGCTATGGGGGTTAACAGTGGTGAGCAGGCAAAGGGGCTTGAGGGGGAGAGGGTGTTAATATAAAATAAGGTTTGGTAATATGACTATGATGTATCAGTTGAGGTATTTTGACTGTAACGGAACCAATAAAAACTGTTAATTAAAAGAAAAACGATCACTGAGTTAACATTGGAAACTAACTTTCATTTGATTAAAGGAACCTTTGTTTTTGGTATTTTGAAACCAGAGAGGCCCTCGAAAGCGAGAAAACACAGCTATCCGGGGTCTTCATATCATTAAAGAACTTTCTAGGGATTTGCGCCCAGAAGAGGGGATACCCGGGGTGTCACCAAAAGACAGTGGAACAGAGACGGTGTATTTGTTTTTCATTAGTTGAATACAGTGGGTTTTCACAGGCAAGAGACTTTGTAGAAAACGAGACTTAGCCGTCGACAGTCCTGAGGGCTGCCATTTGAACTGTTGTCTCGTGCTGGAGAAGCCCGCGACTGTACTGTGTTCCAACCTCCCATCTGACCCAGGCTACCGCATCCTGACATATTTTTTGAGAACACGTCTTTCTTTTCTTGAGAACTATCCCACAGCCCTTTTTGTATTAGTTGTGAGGTCTGGCAATGGGTTCTTAGTGTAGGCCCTTTTTATTTTGACACAGTGCCACTGGGACTGCTTATATTTAGTTCGGATGTCGACGCTTGCTCCCATCCTGGATTTGGGTTTAGAATAGCCGTTTATCCAACCCGCATACAGAATTCATTGTTCAGTAGACACACTTGAACTGTGATCACTTGTGTCTTGTCTTACTTGTTGTCGCCATGAATGTTTTACAACTCACAGCAATACAAAATCTATGCTGCATTCACACAACGCTTCAGTGAGAAAGGGGACTTGGATAAAATAAAGAAGAACAGATTCTCTTATCAGTAGGGTCAGAGATCTGCAGAGATGGAAAAACAATAAACTAAGTATTCTGCTTTGACCCCCCCCCCTTCCTGCTATTGTTTTCCTTATTATCCCAACCACCTCCTGGACAATGACCAATCTGGCTTAAGAAAGCTCCAAGGAACAGAATCCTCCCTAGTGTCTGTCTGGGACGACCTAAAAAGAAAAGCTGATGCAGAAAGTTGCGCTGTACTCTTCTTGACCTATCTGCTGCCTTCGACACCATCGATCACACCATCCTCCAGGACAGGCTTACACTCATTAGGAATCAAAGACACAGCCCTCTCTTGGATCTCCTCTCATCTCATCTCTAATCGCTCACAAATCATACTCCTTCACACGTTCAACTCCACCTCACAACCAGTAACAAAAGGGGTACCACAAGGAGCATCCACATCTCCCCTGTCTTCAACATCTATCTAAACCCTCAGCCCGCACTAATCCACTCTCACAATCTTACCTGCTACAACTACGCAGATGACACCCATATCATCCTTAAAATCACAAAATCGCCAGGCCGCAACCGTCCAGATCTGTCAGATCTGAGGCTCTCTCCACGAGTTATATTGGCTAAATTAGAAAGGCATCCAACTAAATCTCTACAAAAAAGTTTCTGCTGACAAAGGTAACTCATCCTCTGCCCAAATCACAGCTACACCAAAAAGGCCCAAAAGTAACTCTTCAACTCCATTGCACATATCCGATGACCCGGGCATGGAAGCCATCCTAATGGAGATAAGGGCTTTGAAACCCTTTATGGAAAGCACAAATAAACTCCAACAACTGGATGATCGTTGGTCTGTATATTAGAGAGATCAGTTAAAGACCTTCAAAAACAAAATGAGGAACTAGAAAACAGAAGTTGTAGGAATAATCTGCGTATTTCGGGCCTTCCTGAGGTTAGTGAAGGAGATGACGCAATCCTATTCTTGAAGCAAATGACACCAAAGCTTCTCAATCTTCAATCCCCTTAGCCCTGACCATATAAAGAGTGCACCGTATTGGTATGAAAGTCCATGCAGATCAAAAAAGATCAGTGCGTCACACTTTGATTTTTCTATTACTATAACACAGTAATAGCTGTGTTACACAGCTGCAGATGATAATCAAAAAAGCAACAGAGATTAATCAGCTTGTTTGGAATGGTCATAGAATGTATATTTTGCAGGATGTATAATAGGACGGCTCAAAGCAGAAAATATTTTTTGTCGTATCACCCAGCGTTGCGACAGCTTGATGCAAGATGTGGTTTGGTTTATCCATGCATTTTTAAGGTTACCATTATAGGGAAAACGTCCATCTTTGATGAACCATCTGACTTAAAACCGTTCATCAGAGCTCTCAAAATACATATACGTTGTTGCCTCAAATAGTGAACAACATCCATCTTCTAAAATCATATGAGGCGCATACATCTTATGGATAATGGCGCAGGTTCCGGTGGAATTATTGTTATTCCGTTCTATAATATTGGATGTGGAATGAGTTTGGTGACGGTTCTTTTCAGTGTCATCCTCACAAGGTGGCGCTACCTATCCCACCTGACTTTTTCTGCAATCTTGACAGTTTATTTTTACTTTTATATTTTTGCTGTGATCCAGTCTGTGGGTCACAGTACTCTAGCATTGTTTTTCATTGTTAAACTTTATATAACCTAACACTACATATGTCATGAATTGCAGGCATATTGTCTTTGTCAACCTGTTTGTCTTCTTTCCCGGATGTGTCCTCTCAGCTATCTAAGTAAATTGCTATGGTGGAAACGTAGAAGCAAGGTTTCTATCAACTGTTCAATTTCCTGTTTTTTTCATTGCTATGAACATCATAATTTCGCCTTAGTCTCATGATGGTTGTTTCTGATGGCCTTTAAATGTATAACATGGAAACATCAAAGGGTTCAATAACCCTATCAAAAGACAGAAAATGCTGGTGTACCTAGATACATTTAACTCTTCCATTCAGTATATTCCAAAAACCCATCTGTCTTTACATGAATCAAAGAAACTGAACAAGATTTGGGTGGACAGTGTTATTGCAAGCCAAGCGGACGGAGAACGTAAAAAGTGGGCTATTTTGATTAATAAAAAGGAACAAGTTACTTATCTGTAACTGTTGTTCTCCAGCATGGGTCTGTCATGGATTCACATGCTCAAGCATATCAATCATGCTAATTCATGGTTCAGCCAAGAACTTCTGGACATAAGAGTAGCTAAACGGGCAGCACTAACCGAATGCTAATCATGTCCCTCCGTTTCCTCACAAGATACCTACCTGACAGTTGCCAAACAATACAAAAAGGCTATCTCTACAGCCAAAGCATCAGCATACAACCTCAGAACTGAGAAAGCCAATTCATAGTCCAATGAGTTGTTTGCTATCTTTAATGAAATGGTCATGCCCCCCACCACAACACAACAAACAGAGAAAAATGAAACATGGTGTAATAACATCCAACATGCCATGCTAGACAAAATCAAAACACTCCAGGAAAAAAATCAAGACTCAATTCAACAACCTGCCTAAGGTCGCGCCCCCCGTTAGGGAGAATTCTCATTTAATGGCTAATTTCCCTTACCTAGTGAGTCCCTCAGCAGCTTTGCTGGATTTCTGAAGTTAATTTTTCCATTTGGTAAGAGTCTACCCCTTTTTCCCACTCTTACCTGTGTTTTGCCATGTGTATTTCATCTGTTTTTGTGATTGTGGACTCTGGAGTACACCACTTCAGTAGCCCCCTTCTTTTGTGTGTTAGACAGCACCTTCAGTGCAGTGACACAGGGTTGTCTTTTAGACTTCCCGCCGACTCCATTTCTGGGGCTGACTACTGTCCCCCAAAAAAGGGTAAAGTTGCCATTAACTTTACTTAGTCATTTAACCAAAGATCCTGTACACCCCATCTTACATGGAGTACTGTAAGGGGTTAATCCTTAGCCCTTTTTATCTGTACCTCCTAGAGCATTGTTTGGCTCTTTTAACATTTAGACTTGGCTGGTGGCAGTGGTATCTACCCTAACTTTTCTACCGCGATTAAACTATATAAACGTGGTATTGTTTTAGGCTATTATATTAGCCTCGAACTTAAACCCGCTTGACCAAATACTTTTTCTTTCGGCTCTGGTCGGGTTTATTCGCCATTTCTTTTTGTTAACGTCCTTCTTGTGTTTTACTTTGCGCGGCAAACCAGGTTTGCCTTCTTTGTTCACTGTCTTTTGGCGGGCTGCTGCCAAGAAGCCCTCCTCTTGGTGCCTGGGTGTCTAGGTGGGCTGAATGTGAGGGAGGGGTGTAGTCACCCCCTGCACAGGGTATCCTACGAAACCCAAGTCGCACTTTGCCATGATTGGCCGAGGTGGTTGTCCGGGCTGGACAACCCCCCTGCTGCGTGATTGACAGCCAGGCTCTGTGAATGGGGGATTTTCGCATAAAAGGCAGATCTCTTGGGCTAGAAGTCCGAGTCGCCACTGGAACTACAAGGAAACGAAGAGAAGCGGAGAAGAAGACGGATGCTGCAACTATCCCATCACGGTGAAGCCCTGCTGCAGTCCTAAGCTATCTACCCTTCGACGACCAGAGAAGATCCAGTCCGGAGTCTTCTTCCCTTGAGCCTGGTGGGGATAACCAGCTCATCTTCTACAGCCAGAGGATCCTCTTCGTGGTCGAAATAGCTGCACACTGCTGTAGTGGTCCGGATAGCCATCTGAAGAGCCTCTCCTGTTTTTTTAAGGAGCACACCTTTTATTCACCGTTGCTGCTGCCGGCTTCAGCCCTGTGTGGTGCAGACCCCTCCAGACGTCCTCCTTCGTACCGAAGCTCCAGGAACCGTGGGTCTGCAGGAAACTACCAGGAACAACTGCCGTCGCACCAGCTTCTTCATTGAATAAGGTACTGTGTTCTGCTCGAGGAATAAGGGTGAATCCCTTTTCTTCATCTCCAAGGCTTGCCCTTGTCTTCCCTCCTTCTTATAACTTTTGCTTCCTCTGTTGACAATATCTAAGTACTCGTGGCTATGTTGAATCGTGAACTATCCGACTGTGTGATCCTCGAAAAAAAGAACCCGGTTCCACTTGCCACTGCCTCCGGCCTATTGACTCTTGAATTTCTGTCTAAGAGTGTTCTCTGGTTCTGTCTGCCTTGACAAAAGTATTGCCTATGATTTTTGCCCCCAACTCTCTCTGGGTATCTCAGGTGCTAAGTGTGTTTTTGTCCTGGTAACATTTCTTGCCGCAGATACGCGTTTCTTTAGTAAGACCGAACTGTCATTACTGTCAAAAAGTGATCGCAAGTGTATTCCCAGTAACGTCTTTTGTTTCACAACACCAGTCCGCTAAAACGCAGGGTACTTACCTTGAAGTATACCGTACATAGTGAATTGGTTAGTTGTAGTATATTTTACGTGTGGTTTTCGAATTAATAGAAGTGTCGTGTTTATAACAACTGGTTTAAAAAATAAATGTACTTATATTTTTTTAACTGAAACGTTGAGTCAGTGTTTGCTTGAGTCACAGTAGTTGTGGTCCCTTTGTGTAATCTCTGCTACTGCTCATATACTCTTGAGATAAGCCTGGCTGCCCCGCTACTGCTACCACTTTAACATAGAAGTACAGGCTTGTACCAAAGGTAAAACTTGTATTGCCACCTGTGCACTTAATTGTGTGTAGTGGTCCCTAAGGGCACTGCACAGGATTCTGCCTAACACCCCCCCTACCAAAGCCCTCTGCCACTGGGCCAGCCTCTGGTGGCTAACATGGCACAAATAAACCTAAACCCTTTGCCTTTAAGGAAGTAACCATACCGGAAGTCCTACTGATTATGAAGCATACCAAATCATCGCTCTGTAAGGGTGACATCTGCCCAGCCAGCTTAGTCAAAGACTGTGCGGTAGCACTGGCCACTCCATCCCCTATTGGTTCCCACAAGGATCTTGCACATCTCCAACTCTCTACAATCTTTTCACTCTACCCATGTTTAATGACTTAGAAGAGTTTGGCACAGCATTTACCAACTATGCCGACAATACTCAAATTCTGCTCCCGCTATCAGGTGACTACGAGGAAGATCTCAACACTCTCCAGAAGACATATGCACTCATCCAGGCCTGGATGGCGGCGAATGGCCTGTGTCTCAATGGGGAAAAAACTGAAATCCTATTGGTTTGCCCTAAAGAGTCCCTGAATAAACTAGACAACAAATACAGTTCCTTTGGCACTGAGAATACAGTAATCACAGTCTCTGCTGCACTAAAAACCTTGGGTGTATACCTGGATTCCACCCTGTCAACGGATAGACAAGCCAGCTCCATTTCTTCATCAGCAGCCCTCACTATTAAAATCATTAATGCAGTAAAACCCCATCTATCGCCAAAAAAACTGCCTCAACATTGCGAGAGCCAGCATTGGCGCAAAATTGTATTACTGTAACGTCCTTCTCCTAGGTACATCATCCAACAACATTAACAAACTACAAATCACGCAAAATAATGCTCTCAGAGTGGCTCTAAGCATCCCCAGGAGGGAGCATATCTCTCAGACTAGAAAAGACGCCCACTGGCTCCCGTTCAAAGAGTGCATATTGTTCAAGGCTCTCACCATCACACAAAGATGCCTCTCTCAGTCTGCCCCTTCTTACCTAGTGGAACGAATACATCATGTGCCCTCTCTCAGACCTAAAAGAGACCAATACACACACCAACTCTCAGTCCCTGCCTTCCACAGAGCCAAAGCCGGCAGCACCAGCTTCGAAGTGTTAGCCCCAAAAGCCTGGAACTCCCTACCACTCACACTCAGAAAGGAGAACTCCTTCATGGCGCTCAGAAAAGCACTAAAAACCAAGTTATTCAACTTGTACTTGAATGTTAGTCCCTTGTAACCATGGAACATCCCTACTGCATTATTGTTGTTTAACCTCCTCAAACCGGTTTGATGAGTCTGTTTTAAGCTGTATCTAAATGAATATACCGTAACAGAGCCACAATGCCTCAGGGCCACTGTGCGCTTTATACATTCAAATAAATAAATACAAATAAAATTCCCTGTCGTCAGTTAAGTAACTTATTCCTTCTCCAGCATGGGGTCTCGCAGGGATTCACATGCTCAGGAATACAATTACACAGCAGTACATACACACAACACCGGGAGGTGGCAGGGCTCAACAGAAGTATAACCACTTACCCGTGGAACAGACTCACTTCAGACAAACAGGTTGTGTAGCACTGCCTGGCCGACTCTGGACTCCTCCATGGAATCACTGTTGACACGTAGGATTTCATGAAGGTGTGCGTAGACCTCTACGTATCAGCCCTGCAAATGTCCAGCAGGGGAACACCAGAGAGAAATGCTGTTGTTGCTGCGATGGCTCTGGTGGAATGGGCTCTGAGCCTGCCTGGAAGAGGTCTGTTGGCCAGACGATGACCGTGCATGATGTAGCCAGAGTGCCACCTGGATATGGAAGTGTTCGACAGGGCCTTCCCACGATTCACAGGTCCAAAGTTTACAAAGAGTTCTGATGGCTTCTGAAAATCCCTTGTGCGGGCCACATAGAACTTCAAGGTATGAGCAAAATTCAGCATATGCAGCAACCTTTTAGCTGCCGAAGGAGGATTCAGGAAGCACCAAGGGATCGTAGAGGTGGAATTCGGACAGAACCTTCGGCATAAAGGTGGAGGGGGTCTGAAGAACCACCCCTGCAGCATAAAAAGACATGTATGGACATTTGCAGGAGAGCGCCTGAATCTCCCCGAGCCAACTGGCTGAAGTGATGGCCACCAGGAACGCTGTTTTCCAGGAGAGAAATTTCAGCGGAGCCTGATTCAACGGTTGGAACGAAGGCCCCATGAGTTTAGTAAGAATGACATTGAGTTCCAACGCCGGGGCAGGAGCCTTTACAGGCGGAAAAGTCCTGAAGAGGCCTTACAGAAACTCCTCAATGAGCCTGTGAGACCACAGTAAAGACCTACCTGGGTACTATGTGTACCAGGAAATGGCCACCAGATGCACCTTGATGGGGGCGTTGGCTAGTCCGGCCTTGGCTAAAAACAACAGGTACAGCAGTCGCTGTGGGGCTGTGACATGCAGAGGTGCAATCTTCAGGAGGAGAGCGGGTCCCGCCCCAATGTAGAACATGGTGGTGGTGTTGTCCATGAAAATCCTCACCACCTGTCCTCGCAGAAGTCCGCAGCTCCAGAACATTGATCTTCAGATCCTTCTCCTCCGGATGCCCGAGGCCTCTGGTGTGGGACTGTCTGGTGTGTGCCCCCGAACCGTTGAGAGAGGGGTCTGTGGGGACCATAGCCTGAATAGTGGAGCCTGAAACGGAGCCCCTTACTTAAGGTGCTGGTGCACCCCCCACCACTGAACGGCTTGCTTGAAGTCTAGGGTGAGTGCAATCCTGTCCGTCCACGTGCCCATGACCTGGAGCCACCTGGCGCCCAGAAACTCATGCAGAGGTCTCCCTTGTAGCCTGCAGAACGGGATCAGGTGAATGCAGGACATCATGCCTAGCAGCGATTTGATGGCGCGCACTGTCGTGGGCTGAGCCGAAGCCAGGCGATGCACCTTCCACAACATAGCTGCCACCCTCTCCTCTAAGGGCAATGCCATATAGGCCACCGTGCTGAGGAGGGCGCCCAGGAACAGAGCGTCCTGCGATGGCATTACGGAGTACTTCGGAAAGTTGATGGAAAAATCAGAGTTCCGTCAGAAGGCGTATGGTCTCCCTGGTGTGCTGCACCGCCATGGCCTGGGAGGGGGACCGGGTGAGCCAATCATCAAGGTACGGATAGACGTGTATGCTCTTGAGACGGATGTGTGCTGCCACTGGGGCCAGGCACTTTGAGAACACCCTTTGGATTGGAGGCCAAAGGGCAGAGCCTTGAACGGATAGTGATGTCCCAGAACCACAAAGCCCAAGAATTTCTGATGCTTTCGATGTATGGGGACATGGAAGTAGGTGTCTTCTAGGTTCAATGTTTCCAGGAAATCCCCTTCCTCTAGCTGACCGAGCACTTGCTGCAAGGGGACCATCCTGAATTTTTGGGACTTCAGGTATTTGTTGAGGCATCACAAGTCTACGATCGGACGGCACCCCTCAGACTTCTTTCAGACCAGAAAGTATCTGAGTTCATTTCAGAGGGACGGGTTCTATTGCCCCTTTTCTTAGCATGACGTGCACTTCTCTGAGCACCTGGGCAATGTGCAGCTCCTTTCTCGCTACAGGGGGAATGCGAGGAATTCCGAGGAATTCCAGGGTGTGCCTCTGACGAAGTATGTCCAGCACCCACTCATCGGTGGTGATGTTCTTCAACTTGTTGACAAAGTGTTGCAGATGGCCTCCCACCCGGGTGTGATAAGTGGGGGTTCAGGCAGACTTGCATGGGTGCTTGCATCCGGCTTTGTGGATGACATCAACGCTTTGCCCCACCGCCGAATGCCTGTGACCGGCCCCTGTATGTCCCTTGAGATGTGGAGCGGGAGAGTTGATAGTACGAGGTCGATGCGTAGCCCTTAGAGGATCTGTTGAAGTACCCTCTAGAGAATCAAAAGAACGAAGACCGCTGCTGCTGCAAGGACCCCAGCGACCTTGCTGTTTCAGTGTCCATCTTTATTGCTTGCAGTGTTTCGTCTACCACCTTGCAGAAGAGATTATCCCTGTCGAAGGGCATAGCCACCACCTTGGCTTGGACATCAGGTCTAAAATTAGTAGCTTTCAGTCAGCCCTGGTGCCTGAATGCCACTCTGTTCCCCATTTGGCAAAAACCTGAATCCCTGGCATCCTTTGCCACTATGATGGCGTGGTCAGTGGACATCTTGCATTCCTGAAATAGGGCTAAAGCCTCAGTCTTTTGTCATGGGGCAAGAAATCCAGGATCGGGCCAGCTTGACCACAATTCCATAGCATAATGGGCCAGGATGGCCAGGGCATTGCCAGCCTTCACTGTCGATGCTACGGTATAAATGATACGCTTGCCCATACCATACAGCTTTTTCCTCTCCTGGTCAGGGGGAACCATGGATTTGCAGGCTGGGTTTGCTGACCACTTACTGGTTGCAGCCGAAACTACAGAGTCCGTGGACGGCTGCGATCTGAGGTATTTAGGGGCCGAGACGGGCACCCTGTATTTTTTCTAAAGCCTGTCCCGTTTTGCTGGTGTAGAGCTTGGGGTCTTCATCAGAACCAGGCCATCATCCCAAACCTCGCCATCCGCATGCACAAAATTAAACTCCTCGGTCGCTGTGGTGCCTGTATCTGTGCCCATTCCAGTATCTGTAGGGGATGTATCCATCACTGGTACCGCTAGAGTGGGGGGCGGCGTCGGCAGCCTCAGTGTTGCCTGTGCTGAGGTCTTGGAGGGCTATGACAGGGGAGCTCCTGCCAGGACCTCTAAGGGAGGGAGCTGCTGCTGTATTTTCGACAGCAAAGTATGTAGCGCAGTAAGAATATCCAGGGACATGTCTCTAGGGCCCTGCTGAGGGACCACCGGAGCTGGTACTGATGGAGGACTAGTGCGCCTTGCTGGGATTGATGGCCGGTCCTGTTCCACAGGGGGGGCTTCCTCACCCATCGGGCTGCATCCTCCCTTGTCTGAGTAGTGGCCTTCCTGCAAGGACTCAGCACTCGAGCTTATGTAGATCGCCATGACAGGATCTCTTGCAACCTCCCTAAGACACACCATAGGTCTGGGGAGAAACTCTGTTGGTGGCAACAGTTCCCTTGATCTTCCTGCCTCCTTCAGGAAGGTGGAAACTACTGAGCCTTCACAGACCGAGTAGTCGTGGTCGAGGCAGTCTTAGTCGTGGGCGGGGAGGCAGTGTAACCCTCGCTTACGATTTTGCTGTTGACTTGATAGAACAGTTGTCAGCGGGATTGTCGACAGGGGCTTCTATTTGTGAGGCGCTGACGGTGTAGCCACTGGTGAAGTCATTGACGAGGACCTCAGAGTGCTTTCCTAACGGGAATGTTTCTTTGGTCTATTCTTCGACGAAGGGCCATGCTTTGAAGAGAGGGACAGCCTCTTCAAAGATGCACCACCCAACAGCAGGCTTACCGTGGATGGGGAAGGCGAAGGAGAGCGTGTGTGCTCCGAACTGGGACCCGTGGCAGCCAGTGTCAGATCTGCAGTGCAGCGCATGGCCTTTCTGTGGACATCCTGTGGAGGAATATCCTCGGCGGATCTCAACCTCTTCCCAGAGGGATAGCGCTCCAAAGGTCGTCAGGGCTTGTGTGCACCCATAGCCCTTTTTTCCTTCAGCCACGCCACCAACCTGCGGTAATGGTCCTGCTTCGTCTTGGCGGGGAAACCTCGGCAGAAGTCGCATCGGTCCTGGTCATGGCCAGGATGTAGACATAGAGGCACCTCGGGTGCCGGTCTTCCACACAGATGTTCCTCAAGCCACATCTGGAGCAGACCCTGAACAGACTACTCTTGCCTTCTTCCGACATGGCGTGGCGCAAAGTAAGCCTCAACTAGGCCTTCCGAACTGGAAAACAAAGATCTGACGATGTAGCAATCGATCTTCACCGGCAACGGATCACTGCTGCCGGCAATGACCAACTGTCAGCGAACGAGAGAGTTTTGGACAAAAATCTAACAATTTATCTGTAGAAAAATTCACAAACAGGAAAAAATTGCTCAAAGAGCAACTCCAGAAGACACCCTGCACCGACACGTCCAGTAAAAATCTGAGTATGGCCACCTGGGTTGAGACTTAGGGAGACGGTCATCATTGGATCGGTGCAGTATGACCCAGTCTCCAATGATTTGTTAAATGGGAGAAGAACATGTTACTTTCTTACCTGGTAACATTCTTTCGATGGGATGTTCCTCCGACGTATTCCACATCTTTGACATTGATTACCACAGCTGTGCTGCTTCGGAAAACATTTTCGGCGTAGGCGTCCTGCGTCGATGACGTCGATACGCTCCCTCGAGGACCTCCTCCGACGGTCGACGTCACCGGATGTTATATATAGGACGCATGACGCTCGTAGCCTGAGTTGTAGTTTTTTCCCCAGAACGTGTGGCACCAATCTCCCGCCAGTATTACTACAGAAAGCCTTGCGGAAACGTAGGCTGCAATCACAAAAGAAATTCTGTAGAGGGGCAGGCAGGGAGGGTACGATGTGGAATACATCGGAGGAACATCCCATCGAAAGAACGTTACCAGGTAAGAAAGTAACTTGTTCTTCGAGGGGATTGTGTCCTCCGACGTATTCCACATCTTTGACAGACTCACAAAGCAGTACCAACATAAGGAGTTGGGGAAAGAATTTAGAATGTTTTAGAATGCCCAATCAAATTGCAGAATAGAGGACTGCCTTACCAAAGGCCAAATCCTGCCCATGGATAGAGTCCAGGGAATAATGTTTCACAAAAGTATGGACAGAGGCCCATGTGGCTGCTTCGCAAATATTGCGAATCGGAACACCCCTCTGTAGTGCCGTGGAGGCAGCCATACCCCTAGTAGAATGAGCTCATAAGCCTACAGGAGGGTCCTTTCCCGCCAAACTCAGAGATCGTCAAAATGATCCATCTAGACAAGTTCTGCTTGGAAACAGCCTGACCTAAACGCCTTCCAGCGTAACCAATAAAGAGCTGATCGTCCACTCTGACCCGGGACATGCGTGAGAGATAAAAACTCAAAGCTCTCCTAGGGTTCAACCTATGGAGCCTCTCCTCTTCCTTACCAGGATGTGGAGGAGGATAGAATGCCGGAAGACTTACCTTCTGGCTCAGATGGAATTCCGACACAACCTTTGGAAGAAAGGAAGGACGTACCCTAAGGACAACCTTGTCCTTATGGAACACAGTGAAGGGTGGTTTGGCAGAAAGTGCCTGCAACTCACTCACTCTGCGTGCGGAAGTAACCGCAACTAATAAACAGTTTTAAAGGACAACAGTCTCAATGGACAAGAATGTTAGGGCTCAAACGGAGCTCCCATTAGGACATTTAAAACCAGATTCAAATCCCATCCCGGCACCTGGAAAGGTGACGGTGGAAACACATGAGTTAGCCCTTTCAGAAACTGAGATATCAAAGGGATTTTAAAATAAGAACATTCCTCAGATGAGCGCTTAAATATGGACAACACTGCCAGGTTCCCCTTAATGGTACCTACTTGCAGGCTCTTGTGGGCTAAAGAAAGCAAAAAAGACAAAACCAAAGGAATAGAACATTGGAAAGGATCCACATTCTGTACCCTTCACCAGTCACAGAACTTCCTCCAACGGCAACGGTACAGGGCTTTCGTTGCGGGCCTTCTGGCCTAAAGAAACACCTCCATCACGTCTTCAGGGAGGTCCCAATCCTTATATCTCAGCCTTTCAGATAACAAGCATGAAGGTTGAGAGACTTGACTTCTAGATGGAGAACTCGACCCCTCTCCTGTGAGAACAGATCGTCTCGGTAGGGAAGACGACGTGGAGGGCTGACTCCTGGCCCATGCCAGAGCAACGAGGAATATCCGGGAACCGAACCTCCGCAACACCTGCGGAGTGACGGGGACTAGAGGAAACGCGTACAGCAGTGGGAATGACCACTCCACTACGAATGCGTACCCTAAAGCTTCTCTTGGAGGAAATTCCCCTTAGCAGAATCTCTCACGCTTCCGGTTGACACTGGTGGCGAAGAGATCCACTTGTGGGGTTCCCCAAAGGGTGAAGATCTCCAAAAGAACTTCCTGAGCCAGCTCCCACTCGTGAGATACCGTGCTCTACCTGCTCAGAGCGCCCGCCGCTGCATTTTCGTCTCCGGCCAGATGAACTGCTGAGATCGAAATTTCCTGCTGGATGGCCCAGAACCAGAGCTGCATTGCCTCCCTGCACATTGGGAATGACCCTGCCCCCCCATTTTTGTTGAGGTAGTGCATGGCCACTGTATTGTCCGTCATAATCAGGACATTCTTTCCCCACACAGACGGCAGAAAAGCCTTCAGGGCTAGCCTGACAGCCTGCAGCTCTAACAGATTGATGTGGAGCCTGGACTCCGACGGAGACCAATGACTGCTGGCTTTCAGCTCGTTGGCATGAGCTCCCCAACTCATGAGGGATGCGTCCGTCACGATCATCACCTCCGGCCACGGCTGCCAAAACGGAGCCCCTTTGAACAGATTTCCTTTGACGGCCCACCAGGTCCTGGCCGACCGATGGCGGAATCTGAACGGGGTCCGACATCCTGCCAGAGAACTGCAACCACTGCATCTTGAGTGCCCACTGCAGAGATCTCATCTGCAGCCTCACCTCTGGCACCAGTAAAATGCAGGATGCCATGAGGACGAGCAACCTCAAGAACTCAAACGCCGGGAGACTCTGGGCCCGTTGAAATGTGTCCACAATCTGCAGAATGTGGTGAGCCTTCACCTGGGGAGGCGAACACTGCCCCAGGGATGCGTCTAGCACTGCCCCAATGTACTGGAGCCGTTGGGTAGGTGCCACATGAGACTTCTTTAAGTTGAGGGAGAAGACCAGCTTGTGAAGGGAGTGGCAGGTGACGTACATATGATCCAGGACTTGCTCAGGAGAGTGCGTCCTGATCAACCAATCGTCCAGGTAGGGGTGAAAGTGAATCCACCCTTTCCTGAGATACGCTGCCACTACCACCATCAGCTTGGTGAAGACCCTCGGGGCGGAGGTCAATCCGAATGGCAGGACCCGAAACTGAACATGCGAGTCGCCAACCGCAAACCTCAGGTACTTCCTGTGCTTGGGATGAATCTGCACATGAAAGTAAACATCCTTGAGGTCGAGAGACACCAACCAATCCTGAATTTGAAGGGCTTGGAGGACTTGAGAAAGAGTAACCATCTTGAACTTGTCCTTCCTGAGGAGCTTGTTCAAACCACGCAAGTCCATGATGGGTCTCAATCCCCCGTCTTTTTTCGGGATCAAAAAATATGGGGAATACCAACCCTTGTTCCTCTCTGCTACAGGCACCAGTTCTATGGCGCCTTTCTCCAGCAGGGATTTGATTTCCTGCGCAAGGAGCGGATCCGGACTCTTCAAAGAGAGCTTCCCCGGTGGATTGTCATGAGGCCTCTGCTGGAAAGGAAGACAGTAGCCGTGGGCTATGATCTCCAGAACCCACACATCTGAAGTAATGGCACGCCATTCTACAAGATGCTGCGCCAGCCTTCCCCCAACCGGCGAACCATGGGACATGGCCTCATGACTGAGCGGAAGCGGCTGCGGCAGTGCCTGAGGGCAAAGAGGCAACTGCCCGAGCAGCTTTGGCACCTCGAGTATCTTGCTTTCCAAATCTGGAACTCCTACGGTGGCCCCTTTGACTGGCAGCTCCCCTGAATCTACCAGAGGAAGAGTAGTATCGAAAGGAACCTCCCCTCCATTGCTGTCCCCGAGGCCGAAAAGGCGGAGGTTGACGCACTGCAGCGCTCAAGGACTTCCCTGCAGTTTTGGAGGTCTGCAAGCTCTCAAGGCTCTCGTAAGCCCTGCTGCCAAAATGATGGACACCATCAAAGGGCATGTTGAAAAGCCGGGACTGTACATCCAGACCAAACCCAGACTTCCGCAACCACGCAAACCTGCGCATCATGGTGCTTGCCGGCATGGACCGGCTGACACAGTCTGCCACGTCCAGACCTGACTGAACCGTCTCACACATGGCATCCTTGCCATCCTGAACGGGAGCAAGAAAACCATCCTGTTCCTCCCCTTCAGGAATATGTTCAGCCGCTAATGACACACAATTCCACAGAGTGTGCGTGAATCTTGCAAGGGCACAAATGGAGTTGGCGGCCTTTAAAGCCATACCCCCAGAAGAAAATACCTTCTTCGCCCAGCCATCAAAGCGTCTGTCGTCCCTATCAGGAGGGATTGTAGGGTACGCCGCCTGCTTTGCTGGGGCCATAGCCACCTGCACCACCAAACTCTCCGGAGTAGGGTGCGTAGACAAGTAGCAGGGGTCACCAATGGCTGGACGGTATTTTTTTGGCAACGACTTATTCATTGCCGGGAGACTCTCCGGAGCAGTCCAAGCCGCCGCCACCCTTCTCTGTAAAGCCATGTGAAATGGCAACACCGGGTCAGTGGGTGGACCTTAGTCCAAGATATCCGTCAGGTCATCCTGCAGAAAATCCACAGGTGGAGCAGACCACCCCAGATACTCCATCACTCTTGACACGAGGCACCAGTAATGAAGAGTCAGCATGCGTACCAGGCTCAGGCCTGCCAAACTCAACCTCCGGGGAGGTATCAAGACCACTTGCATCATGTAAAGATTGACCAAGGTCTTCCAACTGGCTATGACCAGTCAACAGGTCATCAGGCACCTCAGGAGGCACAACACCCTCTTCATCAGACCCTTCCTCCACCTCTGAAATGTACTCCAAGGGTTGGAACAAGTCCACCCTGGGAGGAGGAACAGAGTATGGGTCAAATATAGGCCGCACAGACTTGCTGAGTGCTTTTCTCGGAGCTTCCACAGCTCTCCGGGGCACCTATGGCAAATTTTCCTCAAAAGGCCTCAAAGGCGCTGATAGGAGTGGTGTCGACGTCGACCGAGGCACCGACGACTTCGAAAACGGCTTTGAGGCCGGTGCCCCGAGCGTGTCCTTCGACGGCCTCGGCGCCAATGGCGTCAACGACTTCCCCGGAGCCAACGGCATTGATGCCTTCTTTGTAGGCCTCACAGGTTCCAACGGTCTCAACAGCGTCGAGGACCGGGACCTGGATTGGGCACAGTGGCCATCATCCTTGTCCAATCGGGACCTCGACGGTTCCTGATGACCGCCCCGACCACCCGAGCCCGAAGGCGTGCGAGCGGTGGCTCTAGCGCGTTCCCTGCCGGCTTCACTCGAAGGCGCGGCCGGAACGGTGCCCTGCGATTCGAAAATCGCCATCATCTGCCGGCAGAGTTCAGCCCATTCGGCCGGCGACGAGTGTTTTGTGGAACAAGCCACCCGCCGTCTGGCGGAGTCCTCTGACGAGGACGGGAAAGGTGACCGGTGCCGGCGCTTCCATGAATGCCTCAAAGAGCCAGAGGAACGGCGGGAACCACTCCTGGAACAAGACCCCCTGGACTTACGCCAACGCAGAGAATCGCCCCTCGAATCGTCGGTCGAAAGTCCAGCAGATTTCGACTTACGGGGTTTGGAAACCCTACCTACCGACAGCGTCTTCTTCCGCTCCCGCAAGGCCTTCGACGTCAAAGACTGGCATTCATCGCAGTCATCGGTGGTGTGGCTCTCGCCGGGGCACCAGAGGCAGACGTTCGTGCGGGTCCGTAAGTGACATCTTGGAACCGCAGTCCCGACACTTCTTGAAGCCCGACTTCGGGGTAGCAGAAGACGAAGACATCTTCAACAACAATCGAAGAACCGATTCACAAGAGAGAACCGAGGCATGCTGAGATTTCGAAGCGAACATGTTCGCGGAAAAAACTGAACTGAGGCTACGGGCGTCGTGCATCCTATATATAACATCCGGCGACATCGACCGTCGGAGGAGGTCCTCGAGGGAGTGTATCCACGTCATTGACGCAGGACGCCTATGCCAAAAATGTTTTCTCAAGCAGCACAGCTGTGGTAATCAATGTCAAAGATGTGGAATACGTCGGAGCTGGAGCTCGAAAGGCAGTTTTCAAGCTTTTAAAGCAAGACTGCTTTCTTTTTTTACTGAGGATGCCCGGCCTGACAACGGGGAATATTCATGAGCATGTGAATCCATGAGCATGTAAATCCATGCCAGATGCCATGCTGGGGAAAGTGAATTCTAATAAACTGCATACTGAATCCAATGAAAGAGGACGATGGATACTAACCAAGCTCTAAATTGATACACAAATTAGCTCAATACTGCTGTGAATTTTGTATTAATATTAAAAAACATATATTGCAATCAGATCTACCAAATCGCATGGTGTGTGTGGACTTTAAGGATATTATGGATCCTTTTTTGGATAGAAAGTCTAAATGTATTAAGAACTGTAAAATCCATACAAATGTACTCAATGCATATCTGAAACAGGGTTAGTACATTCATGGCAACTTGCACAAGTAATCTGAGAATCCTACTTGACCACTCTGAAGAAATGGGTTGCATAAATGACAGAATTACGGCATTTTTAATCAAACTATACCCTAAGACACCAAGTCTTTTATCAAAAATCCTTAAGTCCTTAGTTAAACCACTAGGTAGACCGATAGTAGGGAGTAGTACAACCACTAGGGGTACATATATTTTTGATACAACCAATCATACAGAAACAAAGTACCTACATTAAGGACAGTACTCATTTCTTGAAGATGTTGGATTCTATGAGAATAGAAGGTAACACCTTGGCCACCACAGATGTACAGAGTCTTTAAACATCAATACCCCCACAAGAAGCATAGAAGCAGTTGAATGAATTATATTACAAGAAGAGTAGGTAGACACAGCCAAAGAGTTCATTATACTTCTTTATTTCATCTCACAGCATGAATATTTTCAATACAATGACAAATATTACCTACAAATAATAAGGACCTTCATGGGAGTGACTATGGCTCCAGCGTACGTGAACAGATTTATGTTCAAATTCGAGAGAGATTTTGTTATTGATCACCCGGTCTAGCCAAGTATATCAGATATTGGGAATGTTACATTGACGATATTTTAATTATCTGGCATGGTACACTTGAAACATTTGAGAATTTTGTTTAACTACTTAAATGCTATTGATGAGAGAATCCAATTTACCAATGAGATTGGGAACCCAGATATACATTTTCTAGTTTAGGTTAAACCAATGGTACCACATCTTTTGAAACAACCATTTACCATAAACCAACTGGTCTTGGAGAAATGTAAAGGTTTAAGGATATATGTGTTTTCGTTTTGCATTTTTTATCACAATTGTAATGTATGCGTGAAACAAGTTTTATCGAAGCACACTAAATAAATGTAAAACAATAAACCGACTGATAGGAATAATGTATGACATCACCTCAGCTTTCACCCACCCACAATCTTGAAAAGCTTACCTTACAGCCAATTAGTTTGAGTAAAACGAATTGTTAGCAATGAGGATCAGTGTAAGGAAGAATTCAGGAAAATGTCAAAAAGATTTGTAGAAAGAGGTTTTTTTCCGAAGAGGTCAGGGAAGCTGAAGATAAGACGGGTTTAGCGTGCTGTACAAGTGCAAAAATAAATAAAATAATATAAATGACTTTGCTTGTATACAGGTATGCTTTTTTTCTTACGACATTGGCTGTAAACGTATCTTTTTGGTATGATTTGATACCCTTACTGATGATGACTTTTACATTATTTGTAGAGTCTGCCCCAATGATTGACAAGTTGTCTGAAATGCATTGGCCACTCATTCCATTGGCCACTCATTCTACCTCCCGAGTTCAAGCAATGAAGCATTGTGTACAAAGAAAAATATTTTTTACCGAAGGAGTCAAGCAACACTTATTGTAGTTAAATGAATGCATTGTAGTTGTTACTACTAGGGTGATGCTAAACACTGGAGGTGATACTGCAGTTTTCATTTGCATGTTTATTTCTTGAAAGAGTGCAATTCAGGCTTTTTGGCATACATCAAATACTGTGAAATGATTGCAGATAATTTTGAGCAAACAAGGTGGTGCCCGCTCTAATAATCCATAGAGCAAATTGAAAATAACCATATCTCCCTGGACTGATTAAACAAGATCAAGTGGGGTTTGTGAAGGACAGGGTCATGTCTTTCAGAGCAAGAGTTTTTTGTGACTTGTTACTGTTAGGCAGAATCATGTGCGGTGCCCTTAGTGACCACTACACACAATTAAGACTACAGGTGGCAATACAAGTTTTACCTTTGGTACAAGCCTGTACTACTATGTTAAAGTGGTATCAGTAGCGGAGTAGCCAGGCTTATCTCAAGAGTATATGAGCAGTAGCAGAGATTACACAAAGGGACCACAATTACTGTGACTCAAGCAAACACTGACTCAAGGTTTCAGGTAAAAAATATAAGTACATTTATTTCAAACCATTTGTTATAAACACAACACTTCTATTAATTCAAAAACCACACGTAAAATACACTATCACTAACCAATTCACTTTGTACGGTATACTTCAAGGTAAGTACCCTGTGTTGCGAAACAAAAGATGTTACCGGGAATACACTTGCGATCACATTTTCAGAGTAATGACAGTTCTGTCTTACTAAAGAAACTCGTATCCGCGGCAAGAAATGTTCCGGGGCAAAAACACACTTAGCACCTGAGATACCCAGAGAGAGTTGGGGGGAAAAAATCATAGACAATACTATTGTCAAGGCAGACAGAACCAGAGGACACTTTTAGACAGAAATTCAGGAGTCAATAGGCCGCAGCCAGTGTCAAGTGGAACCGAGTTCCTGTTGTCGAGGATCACACAGTCGGATAGTTCACGATTCAAAGTAGCCAGGAGTACTTAGATATTGTCAACAGAGGAAGCAAAAGTTATAAGAAGGAGGGAAGACAAGGGCAAGCCTTGGAGGCGAAGAAAGGGGATTAACCCTAATTCCTCGATCAGAACCCAGACCTTATTCAATGAAGATGCTGGTGCCACGGCAGTTGTTCCTGGTAGTTTCCTGCAGACTCTCGGTTCCTGGAGCTTCGATCCGAAGGAGGACGTCTGGAGGGGTCTGCACCACACAGGGATGAAGCCGGCAGCAGCAACGGTAAATAAAAGGTGCGCTCCTTAAAAACAGGAGAGGCTCTTCAGTTGGCTATCCGGACCACTACAGCAGTGTGCAGTGATTTCGACCACGAAGAGGATCCTGTGGCTGTAGAGCATGAGCTGGTTAGCCCCACCAAGCTCAAGGGAAGAAGACTCCGGACTGGTTCTTCTCTGGTCGTCGAAGGGTAGATAGCTCAGGACTGCAGCAGGGCTTTACCGGGACGGGATAGTTGCAGCAGTCGACTTCTTCTCCGCTTCTGTTCGGTTCCTTGTAGTTCCAGTGGTGACTGACTTCTAGCCCAAGAGACCTGCCTTTTATGCGAAAATCCCCCATTCACACAGCCTGGCTGTCAATCACGCAGCGGGGGGGTTGTCCGGCCCGGACAACCACCTCAACCAATCATGGCAAAGTGCGACTTGGGTTTCCTAGGATACCCTGTGCAGGGGGTGACTACACCCCTTCCTCACATTCAGCCACCTAGACACCCAGGCGCCTAGAGGAGGGCTTCTTGACAGAAGCCCGCCAAAAGACAGTGATCAAAGAAGGCAAACCTGGTTTGCTGCGCAAAGTAAAACACAAGAAGGACTTTAACAAAAAGAAATGGTGAATAAACCTGACCGGAGCCAAAAGAAAAAGTATTTGGTCAAGCGGGTTTAAGTTCGAGGCTAATATAATGGTCTCAAACAATACCACGTTTATACAGCATAATCGCGCTAGAAAAGTTAGGGTAGATACCACTGCCACCAGCCAAGTCTAAATGTTAAAAGAGCGAAACAATGCTCTAGGAGGTACAGATAAAAAGGGCTAAAGATTAACCCTTTCCAGTACTTTTTTCCTCCCACTCTTAGACAGATTGCTGATGTGTGTTTTTGGCTAACTAGTGTGCCCTGCGGTCTATGTTTTTTTTTTCACACTCATAGGAATCATCTTTTTAACATGTGTGGTACACAGCACCCTCAGTGCCGTACCACAGGGGTGTCGTAGCGACCCCCAAACATAGACTCCATAACCTGGGACTGACTACTGTCTCCCAGGGCATGTAAAGTCCCCATTGACTTTACTAGTCAATAATTATGAACTAAGCCAGTACAACCCATCTTACTATGAAAGTACTGGCAAGGGTTAATAGTTTTTCCCTAATGTTCATTTTCGAGGGGATACAGTAAAGTCCCTCTCTCAAAAGTTTCTGGCTGGTCGCAGTGGTTAGTACCGTAAATATTCGACCGCGAATATGTTCCTATGGGATTTTCCCATTGTTCGAGGCTACCACTTTACTGACAGCCTCTAACATACCGGCGGTTTATTTTAATATTAACTTTAATCCAATGTTTTTTTTTTGTTGCCAGAACTTTGATAATATTTCTTTCTCGTGTCTTTCTCTGAAATCCTAAGGAGGGTCGGGGATCCTTTGTTCGTCCTTTTGGTGGGCTTCTGCACAGAAGCCCTCCTTTTGGCGCCACTGAGTCTGGGGTAGACAGGATGTGTGGGAGGGGGAATAGGCACCCTGGACAGGGTTGCCTACGCAACCCAAGTCGCACTCTGCCCTGATAGGCTGGGGGGTTCTCCCGCCAGGAGAGCCACCCCACTGTGTGAGTGACAGCTAGGCTGTATGAATGGGGGTCTTGCTGCATAAAAGCATGGTCCTGAGGACGGAGGACAAGACGTCGCCACTGGAACTAAGAAACCGAAGAGGAGAGAAGTTGAAGACATCTGCAACGACTGAACCACCGGTGAAGTCCTGCTGCAGATCCTCACCACTTTTCTCCAACGACTTGAGAAGATCTTCCTCTGCAAGAGTCTTCTTCCCATGAGCTGGTGGGGTCAATCATCTTCCAGGACCTGCCTTGGTCAAATCGCCAGTGCCCTGCACTCGGAGACCGTATAGCCAGGCACCGGTCCACCACGACAGCAATTTAAAGGAGCGTACCCTTTATTAGTTTTGGCAGCACCGCGGAAGGTTTCATCCCTGGGCAGTGCAGTAACTCGAACCTTCCTCCATGACGAGAGCCTCTCTTCCTCTGCTGGATCTCCCGAACTGCAAGAACTGCCAGGAACTACAGCCACCGCAGGAGCCTCTTCCACTTTAAAGGTACATTGTTCCGCCAGGCCTCCCGTTTCGTTGGGTATTGCTAAAGTTGTTTTAAATACTTTACTTACCTACTGGGTTGGCCGCCCCTATCGTCTAACATTGTCTTTTACCTTCTGCAACCGCCTTTTCAAATCGTTAAACAAAGACTTGACTGCAGCTACTAAAACAGTTTGATCCTGGGCACCCTGCCTTGTACCACTGACTCTGGCACAGGCCTATTGACTCTGGCTAAATCTGTTACAACTGCCTTCTCTAGATTGCTTCTCACATAGAAATGTGTTGGTGCACCTAACTCTTATAACCACCTTTTTCCTTGCCTCTTTTTAAACTTGTGAAGTGCCATTTTGCTGGGTTTTCACCTCAGTATTGCATATGCTAAAGTACTGCCTTGCCTAACTTGTTCACAATCTACTTGGGAAGTGTTGCTGGTGTGTTAAAGAGTCTAAACCTGTATAACTTGCCCTTTCCCTCCCTTCTGAGAAATTGTTAAGAGTGTCATTTCTGTTTGGTTTACACTGTGCCGATTTGCTCAGTTTTCACTCTTGCCCAAACTTGTCTACAATTTAAATAGGGAGTTGTGTATACTTTTCTTGACTGATTTAACTTATTAATAATAGTGATTTGTGTGTGAACATCAGAGTGTGTAAAATAAATATATATATTCTTTTTGATAAAAAGCTTTGGTCAGTGTTTCCTTGTTCCATAGTATTGTAGTCCTATTGTATAAACCCTGAATACTGCTCATCTCCCTCTTGAGATAAGTCTGACTGCTTAGCCACAGCTACCAACTTAATCTTTGTTGTACAGACTGATACCAAAGGGGATTTATTGCATATACCTGTAGTCTTAATCTCCTGTAGTGCTCCCTAAGGGAACTGCACAGGATTCTGCCTAACAGCTGGAAAGGCTTTTGATTGAGTGGAGCGGATTATATGTTTGAATCCTTGCTTTAGCTCGGATATGGAAGTGGAAATGGTTTCTCATTAGTTAAATTATTATACTCCGGACCTAAAACTTCAATCTACCAGAATGGTCACACTGCACCCATATTCCCACTAACCAGTGGTACCAGACAGAGTTGCCCCCTATTCTATTTATTTTATCTCTGGAACCGCTGTTGGAATTCATCAGATGTGAAGTTGGGATTCCTGGTATTCACTGTAGAAAACTGGAAATTAAACTGACTGCATTTGTGGACGATATACTAATTTTTATGAAAAACCCAAGTAATTCTCTCCCCAAACTATTGGACATCCTAAAGACATTTTCCTCTGTATCAGGTTATAAATTAAATAAAGATGAGCCATAAATGTTGCCCCTTAAAGCTCTTTGATATCTTGTGAGTGAAGGAAGCAGAGGACTTCTTCCCTTGAAAGACGCCTGCAGGGCGTAAACATCACGGTAGAAATAGTGCACCATCCTTTGGGGCATCTACGACCACACACAAGCTGTATGGGCAATATTTGAACAAAGAAAATAATGTTTGCAAAATTTAAAAAAGAAAATCTGTTTGTGCTGGTACACTTGTGGCTGACCCATCGACTGCCTGGCCACACTCCTGTGGGCTAATTACATGTGCCTGGGCCTCCTTGCGGCACTTTTCAAGATGGGCGCCACCTGCAGCACATAATTGAAAGGCACCTTGGTGGCTTCCAGCTCCCGCTTCCTGCACATTCAATGGACAGGGCTGCCCTTTTCTAGCCTATCATTAACCAGCAGGCTTTTGCCGGCCCCCTCCATCAAAGGCCCACATCTAAGGCCCTCTCTGTGCCTGTCCAGGACGAGGGGGGCTCCCACCTTTTGGTCCCCTCCTTTCGATTCATGATGCAGCTGTCACAACCCTCGCCCAAAACCCCCTCTGGCAAACCCATTGGCTAGGTGGAGTCAGGACTCTGGCCTCTATAGCCTGGCACCCTCTTCAAAAGTCCTCATGGGGCCAGCCTGGCGCCTATGGCGCCAGGCTCATACACCAGGAACAACAATGTGCTTGGGAACTACTTTATTGTATTGCCAGCCAACATGGAGGCATCCCCATAGCTTGGTTCCCTAAGAACCAAGCTATGCGGTCTAGTGTTTGGGTGTGGCAGGCCTGGAACTACTTTCCCTGGTACTACTTTACCTGGGCTATATAAACCACACCCTGACTGCAGAACATGCTTTGTGTTACTTTGCAGTTTGCAACGTGACGCTCACCGTGTCCAGCTATTCCCTCGAACCTCGGAGAAGCAGAACCTGCAAGGAGACAAAAGGAACATCATTAGCAGCAGCATCTTACCTGCAGTCTTCATCTTTAAACACTCGCAGCTACTGAGAACAGCTTCCTCGAATCTGCACGCCTTCTGGACAGAACGACCTGAAAGAGGAAGATAGAGGCAACATTAAAGAAAGCTGTAGAGACACTTACAAATTACGAACTGCTCAAAAGGCTTACCTGGCTGGTCGCCTCTTGGCTGGCACCACTCCGGACATTCCACTCATGCTGAAGAGCACTGCAATCTACAAGGAAGGAAAACACAGGTTAGCAAAGGCAAGACTTTGCAGCGCTGCGCATAGTGCTTACTTACCGCATCATAATGCTTTTAATGTGCCATCATTTACCAGGGGGGGCCAACCAAGCCAGTTCGCCGCGCTGAAGCTCTGCATACCTAAGGGAGAAAAAAAGAGACATTTTAAACAAAGAAAGGCATGCAGGATAGCAACAAAACTAAAGAACAGCAATAAGACCTACCTGAACAATATCAAACAGGCCGGCGTCAGTGAAGTAACTGGAACGCACTCGCCCATGAAAGACAACGCGCCCCTGCAAAGAAGGCATGACAGAGAGCACGCCTAATTCTACCACAAGGTGAGGAGAGGGCGCCAGAGGGACTGAAAGCAAACGGGGGTGGAGCGAAGATACTTACCCCAGTCGGTCAGTCTTGAACACAGTCCTTCTGTATTTTCAGGTAGAACCTTCCCCGCAGCCCACATCAGGGCAAAGCTGAGAAGCATACCAGCGAGTAACCCGGCTGGGTGGCGTCCCTGTGGATACCAGGTGAGCGTAACAGGAGCCTGCTGGTGTAGCCCACTCCCACACAAACTTGGGCCCCTGCACCTCCACGCTCTCTGCAGATTGACCACTGAGTGATGGCTGAACTTTTCTTTTTTTTGTATATGGTTATTGCATTTTCTTAAACAACAGAGTAAGAAACCAAAACCCCAACCCGCCCTTAGCTCACATCCACATGTTGCAATGGTTAGTTCCATATCGTCTCTCAACCTCCAACCCCACAAACCCTCCCCCTCCAAACGGGCTTGTACAGAATGTCCTTTAGATGCATTTCTTGATTTATCCTGCGTATGCTGCAGTAAATGTAACCAGTGTAGCGGTCACGCCCTCCTCCCGTGTGAATAAAGTGACAGTTAATGTGATCCACTGTTGGATATCCATTCCCATTTCTAACTTTTGTTCTCCCAGCGCTTTTTCCCATACTTCAGTCTCTGCCGTTGCCCATTTGAGTGATGGCTAAACTTTACCACTGCCTCCTCCACTGACAAGTCTGAACCCTATCTGTGCCGCTCTCACTTTGCCTTCTTGACTCACCTAATCTAACCTCTTCCTCTCTGCATTTTGTGCCCCTTGTTTTTTTTTTCCTTCAAATCTAGGTGTGTGTGTTTTTAACATCTTGCACCCGTTTTTGCATTGCATTGCATTTTGTGTCATTTGTGTCCCTCTTGTAACTACTAGGCCACCCTAGTGAGTTTGGGCTAGGACTGTGCTGTGATATATGATATATGATATGGTATTTATAACGTGCCTATAAACAAGTGTTTCAAATCGCGACGAGGCAAGGGAGGGGAAACAGAGGGAAGACAGACACCGATCTCGCTACTCCAGGTGTCATTCAGATCGCACAAGTGCAAGGGAGGGAGGGGGTGAGAAAAGTGCGGGGAGAGGGAGAGGAGAAAGTGCAGTACATGGGAAAATAAATAACAAGATAAATAAAAAAAACGGCCAGCTGATGGCAAGTGCAGGGTGAGTGCAGACATAAGTGCTGGTGGGGGACTGTAGGGATACAGAAAACTGTCCCCAGGTCAAGGGGTTGCCAGGGAGGCAGTGCAGGCGTGAAACTGACAGGGCTTGGCCCCAAGATCAGAAGGGTGGCCAGGTAACCTTGCAGTATCAGTATCAGCAGGACTTCAGCAGGGGAGAGGGGGAGAGAAAGCAGAAGCAAAGAGGAAGGTTTTAAGGTGCTTCCGGCACCGAAGATGGTTCTCCTCAAGTTTCAGGGAGGCAGGGAAGCTGTTCCAGAGGGAGGCCCCACCAACTTGTTGCTTGGAGAAGGGACTGACCCTGAGGGAGTTAGAGGCGGATGAGCAAAGAGCTCGAGTGGAAAGGTGCAGCCTTCAACTATCCTCTGCCACCTTGATGGCACTCACCATCTCTCCTATCTTCTGTAACTGCTACACTATCACCTACCCTCCCTCTTTCATGAAGTCTGGAAGAGAAAAACACAAAAAAGACATCCTGACCGCCAACCCTGGCCTACCCATTGCAGACACCTATGTCAGTGCAACTTCCAGACAGGTCTTCACCGATATCCTGTTCTCTGACCCCTCCCCAGAACTATGGACTCCTCATCTCATCTCTACTCTCTCCCCTTTCACATCCTCTCCCATTAATGGTGGCACCAAGTGGGAAGTCCTCTTGGCGGGCTTCTCATCATCCCGGTGTATCATTAATGTCTACCACACTGGCACTATCTTGGTTCAGGGTTCTCAATCCAACCTCCATCTCTTTGACCGGCGCTTGCCGTCTTGCATTAACTTGCTTCCAACATCTGCTTCTCCCCCTTTCACTCTCTCTGTCCCTCCCCCTCTGACTGATGTATTATGCCACTGTAACCCTCCTCGGAAAACCTTCAAAAAGATGGAGACCTGCTTCATCTAGCCACACTTAACGCTCGCTCAGCCAACAAACACTCCGCCGACATCTGCCTCTTTCTTGAAGACATTGACCTCAACATCCTCGCTTTTACCGAGACATGGTTCAATGCCAGCTCAGTCACTGCTTTTGACTCTCTTCTCCCCGATGGCTACAAGATAATTTCCAAGCACAGCCCTAACCACCCTTCAAGAATGGTCAAACCGCACCCATGTTCCCACTAACACGTGCTAATTTCCAAGCCCTGCCCTAACCGTGCCGGCGGTGGGGTTGCCTTGCTTTTCCCTGATTCGGTCCCTTCCTCCCTCATACCCACCCAGCCTTACTCTTCCTTTGAGGGCCTGGTTTTCAAGTTGGTCATCTCTCCCTCCTCCTCTCTGACCATTGCCCCTATTTACAAGGCTCCTGGCTCTACCACACTGATCCTCTCTGAATGGACCGATTTCTGCTCCTCTCTCCTCTCAACCACCACTAAACTGCTTCTCTTAGGCGATTTCAACATCCATCTGGACTCCTCTATCACGCAATCCACTCTCTTCCATGACCTCTGCACCTTGCTCTCCTCTCTCCAGTCTCCCTTCTGGTCCAACCCACTCGGCTGGACACACTCTCGATGCCCTCATCCACTCTGATCTTTCACTCTCCTCCCCACTGATCACCCCTCTCTCCTGGTCAGACCACTCTCTCCTCTCCTCCCACCGGGGTACCCTCAGCACTCGGACTTCACCTCCTCCAACTCTGCCAACCTTGTTCATGAACATCCGTCCGATGAAATGAGTGTCAGCTGCTGCCTTCACATCCACCTTCATCTGTAAGGGAGGCATGGTGTCACAAGTATGACGCCGACACAAAAGGTACCATTTGTAAAACCTTTATTGAAATTTTCAATGGGGTTGGAGAAAGTCCTACTTTGACCTATACCTAGGAAGAGAGTAGTCTCGATCATAAAATAATTTAAAAAACAGTCATTGTTGAGTGTGTGAAACCAAAATGGCCTATACTAACAAAAACCTAATGCCTGCCCTACTTCTTGTACAGAAAGTGTGTAAAGTAGAATATGTATGCAAAGGAAAGTCAGTGTTCAAATATAAAGAATATATGTGGCTGAGACAGCTCTCCTCCCCACGTTGGACAGCACGGATTAAGGCAGTCCCTGTAGGCAAAATGACACACTCTGGCTCAGGCCCTTAGCACAAAGACAGTTTAAGACGTGGACCAAGACCTGTTTGGTCTTCCACGTTAAAGTCTTACTTTCCAATTTCCAAAATACAGTTCACCAAATAGTCCACATCGGTCTCCCTCAGTTGGGCTCAGACCTTTCACAGCAAAAGTTCACGTCGGTCTCCCTCAGTCGGGCCCAGACATTTCACAGCAAAACACAAAATGTCACCATTGATATCTGTTGCACCACACGCCAGCTTTAGATCCAAGTCCTATGATTTTTTCGACAGAGGCTTCGCGGGTATGGGTTGAAATGGGCAAGGGCGCTTCCCTCCTTGTCGTCTTCAACGATCTTGTGGCATTTCTCATCCGTTTGAACTGCCGGTCCGGGAAAGCTGCTTCCTCATGCTTTTGGCCTTGCTCGAAGTGTGCTTTTGTGCTGCGCCTTTTATCCCTGTGGGGAAGGGAAAGGACCGTCAGGTGTGCGTAGTTTTTGTCAATTGCCTGACTCTGTCTGACCCTTGTGTTTGGACATGTCAGGTAAACGGCTCGGGTGTTAGTCCATTGTTTGTCACTATGTCGAATAGTGTTTGTGTTGGAAAAGGGGAGGGCGGGCAGAACTTCTGAATATCCTACATGGTACGATGGGGAAAAGGTGTTATAAGAAAGGGGGTACTGTGTCTCACCTGTTGATGTTCCACTTCCATTCCCCCGAGGACCCCCCATCCAGGTGATCCACCCACACTGGTCCACCCCCAGTGTTAGGGAGAATTCTCATTTTATGTCTAATTTCCCTTACCTATAGAGTCCCCCAGCAGCTTTGCTGGATTTGAAGGGTTTATTTCTTTTTACCTGCTAAGAGTGAGGCTCTTTTCCCCACTCTTAGGCATTTTTGCTATGTATGTTCTAGGCTATTTTTGTGTTTAATGCCTATGGGATCTTTTCTCTCACCCATAGGAACCATCTTTATGCACATGTGTCCCACAGCGCCCTCAGTGCCATCACACAGGGGTGTCGTAGCGACCCCCAAACATAGATTCCATACCCTAGGACTGACTACTGTCTCCCAGGGCATGTAAAGTCCCCATTGACTTTACTAGTCGATTGTTATGAACTTAACCAGTACACCCCATCTTAATATGGACGTACTGGAAGGGGTTAATAGTTTTTCCCCTATGTTCATTTTCGAGAGGGTACCGTAAAGTCCCCCTCTACAAAGTTTCTGGCTGATGGCAGTGGTACTACCTTTTATATTCGACCGCGAATATTTCTCTATGGGATTTTCCAATTGTTTGAGGCTACCACTTTTACTGACAGCCTCTAACATACCGGCGGTTTATTTTATTATTAAATTTACTCCGGTAGGTTTTATTTGCCAGAACTTTGATAAAACTTCTTTCTCGAGTCTTACTCCATTTTCCTAACCCAGGTCGGGGATCCTTTGTTCGTCCTTTTGGCGTGCTTCTGCCAAGAAGCCCTCCTTTCAGCGCCACTGAGTCTGGGGTGGGTCTGTTGTTTGGGAGGGGGAGTAGAACCCCCGGACAGAGTTGCCGCAGCAACTCAGGTCGCACTCTAACCTGATAGGCTGGAGGGTCTCCCGCCAAGAAGACCATTCCACTGTGTGAGTGACAGCTAGGCTGTATGAATGGGTCTCTTTCTGCATAAAAGCAGGGTCCTGAGGACGGGAAGAGCAAGACATCGCCACTGGAACTACGGAACCGAAGGGAAGAGAAGCCAGAGACATCTTCAGCATCTACACCATCGGTGAAGCCCTGCCGGATCATCTCACCACTTTTCTTCCACACGACGAGAGGAGATCTTCAGGGGAGGAGCCTCATTCCCTTGAGCTGGTGGGGTCAACCAGTTCACCTATCGCACCCTCGGACAGTGCCCCGCACTTGAAGACCAGATAGCCAGGCAGCTATCGACCCAGACCGCGATTAAAAGGAGCGTACCTTTCAAACTTCGTTTGCCAGCACCACGGCTGGTTTCATCCCCGGGTAGTACAGCGACTCGAACCTTCCTCCACGACAAGAGCCTCTCTTCCTCTGTTGGATCCCTCGACCTGCTGGAACTACCAGGAACAACCACCACTGCAGGAGCCACTTCTCCACGTTTAAGGTACATTGTTCCGCCAGGCCGTCCTTTCTCCGTGGTAGCCCTAAAGGTGTTTTAAATCCTTTAACTACTTGTGGAGTCGGCTGCCCTCTCTCTTAACATTGTCTTTCGCCTTGCATCTACCTCTTCAAACATTTTCTACTAAAGACTTGACTGCAGCTACAAGAACATTTTTGCTCCTAAGCTCTTGGTCCTGTACCACTGACTCTGGCTCAGGCCTATTGACTCTGGCTGATTTGTTAGATCTGCTCTCACTAGATTAGTTTTCAATGAGAAATGTGTTGATGCACCTAAATCTTCTAAACCCCTCTTCCTTCCTACTGTTTTAACTTGTGGAGTGCCATTTTGCTCAGTTTTCATTCACTTGTCTTTTGGTTAAAGTGTTACTGTGCATTACTTGTTCACAAAACTTCAAGGAAGTGTTGCTAGGGGGTGTCTGAAGATATTTCGGTTTAACTTGTACTTTCCCTCCCTTTCGTTGAATTGGTAGAGTGCCATTTGTAGTAGGTTTTCACTGTGCCGTTTTGCTCAGTTTTCACTATACCGCAAACTTGTCTACAATTGAATAGGGAGTTGTATATGCTTTTCTTTTGACTAAACTTAACTTACTTTATTAACTCTGATCTATGTGTTGACTTAGAAGTGTATAAAATAAATATATATTATCTTTTTAATACAAAACCTTGGTCAGTGTTTCCTTGCTCCATAGTACCGTACTACCTATTGTGTCAACCCTGAATACTGCTCATCTCCGTCTTGAGATGAGTCTGACTGCTCAGCCACAGGTACCAACTAAATCTTTCTGGTACAGACTGATACCAAAGAGGATTTATTGCTCTCACCTGTAGTCCTAATCTGGGGTAGTGCTCCCTAAGGGAACTGCCATGGATTCTGCCTAACACCCAGGAACTGGATTTAATAGAGATGGCCGTGTCCTGGCCACCTGGTTGACAGATCCCTGGGGACTAGTCAGGGAGACACCTTCAGGTTTCTCACATTTAGTACAAAAACTCAAACATGCTGACAAATGGGAATTGTTTCACTCCCAGAGCTTTATCAAGACTAAATTAAAATAACTCAATGTTTCAGAGATCACACTAACAAACAAATAATCCCTGCTCTAAAAGTAAGCTCTGTAGTGTCTAGATTGAAAGCCTAAAGGTTCTGGACCATCGCCTTCAAGTTTTATGAACCTTTTGCGAACATTTTTCACAGACCTTTTCCTCTCCCTCCCTTACTACACTTACTCCCATATATACCTTCGCCCCACTTACCAAATGCATTTTGGGGGGGGGAAAGAAATCAGCAAAAATGCATTTTGCAAAACAGGTTGGCTAGACCCCTTTTCATGTTTCTATCTACTGACCATGCTGCTGGTTTCTGTTGCTTGATCATGTCTTTGTACTGTATTTCTTTATGGCTCAGTCTGCGCGGTCACCTACACTTTCTGCCTCTTGGTGTGAATGATGATGGGTTCTTGAAATTTGACATATTTGGTGGGTGTTATCATATTCCTTTTCCTCCTTCGTACCTCCTCATTTGTTCTAAATAATGTATACTTTGGGGCAATTCCCAAATGATTGTTGATTACTGATCAGGTGCGTTTGTCAAGTGAGATATAAAATATATATATGTTTTTTGATATCTCACTATCTTTTCATTTATGGCACAATTTGTTACCAGATTGTACTAACCGGTTTGTATCGATTTTTTTGTTTGTTTTTGTTTCTCTTTTCTTCACCATTTCCTTTTTACCATTATTTTGCCTTCACTTTTTTGCTTAGTGTTTAGCATTATTTATGTGTGATTTATATTATTCTATTGTAATTAACAGTATTGTTGATGTTCACCTATGTGTTTCTCTTTTCATTATTTCTTTAGATGTAAACAGCAATCATTATTACATGTGCTCGGTCAATATTTTTTTCATTCTGATCATGTCTTGCTTTGTGTACATATTATTTGATTGCGAATATGATAGTCGTTAGGTAAGAGTCATCTTGCCTTGAAAAATATCTCAGAGCAAAACACATGCCACGTGTCAGCATGTTTACGTTTTTGTACAGAAGAAAAGAGGCATTTCAAGATGGGGAAAATTTGCAGGAACAGAAACAATTTGTTCATTTGTATATTTATTGCAGCGCGTAAAGCCCATAGGCATGTAGGTGCTGGTTACATTTAGAGCAAACAAAAATCAGTGGGGGCGAACATGGAGGATGAAAGTCAGTTGAACAACAGTGTTTTGATATGCTTTCTGAAAACATAGTAGGAAGATTCTGCACGCAGGTGAGGGGGTAGCTTGTTCCAGAGAGACGGCACCCAGACTGGGAAACTGGTGCCCACAGCTCTAGCACATTTGAACCTTGGGGTGACGAGGCAGTGACTGTAGGCAGCCCTAGTGGGTCTTTCAAAGGTGTTTATTGATTGGCAGCAAGGTAGCCGGGAGCGTCATTTTAGAGACAGTGGTGGGTAAGGAATAGGATTTCAAGTGGATTCTATCCTTAACTGGAAGCCACTGGGCAGATCTCCTGACATCTAATATGTGGTCCTGTTTGCCAATGTTAAGGGTGGCTCTGAGGGCATTGTTCTGGGTAGTTTCAAGTTTGCAGAGGTTTTTTTTAAGAGGTGCCGCATAGCAGGGAGTTGCAGTAGTCAGGTTTCGAGCAAATTAGTGCTTGTGCAACCAGGCTGTAGGTGGTAGTGAGGAAAGGTTTGCTGGAGTTGATTAGTTTAATCGCATAGCCTGAAGTTGAAGCGATATGTTTGACATTGCGCGTCATGGAAAGCAATGAGTCGTGAAAGACCCCCCAGGGTCTTGACCAAGGGAGCGATGACAATCTTGTGGCCTTTGATGATGAAGGAGGTGTAGACCTTGGGGAGACTCCAGACGGGCAGGGGGCCCAATGAGTAGGAGTTCCGTTTTTTCATCGTTGAGGCAGAGACTGAGTGCAGTCATCCAAGATTGGATGGTTTCGTAGATTTCATTGATTCTTAGGTTGCCTTTCAGGTGGTAAACACCTGAAAGGCAACCTAAAGGGGGATAAGGATTTGTGTATCGTCAGTGTAGTTAGTATACGATATTCCCAAAGTGTCAAGATAGTCGAACAGTGGCTGGGTGTAAACGTTGTACAAGGTAGGTGAGACACAAGAGCTAGAGAATACTCTGGAGGATCTGTTAGACAAGGAGGCGGCGATCCAGTTGGTGGCATCAGGGGAAAAATGGGCATCCGATGTTGGGGATTGGCAAAGGATCTTGTAATTAACAAGGTTGAATGCTGCTGATAGGTCAAGAAGGAGGAGCATGGATAAGGATCCCATGTCGTTGGCAGTGTCCAGCTGCTTTTTTTACGTCAACAAAGCCTGTTTCTGTCCCGTGCTTAGGGCAGAAGTCTGACTGGTGGGAGCCTAGAATGTTGTAGTGTTCGAGGAAAGATTGAATTTGTAGATATGCCACTGTGTCCATGAGTTTGAGGAGAAAGGGGACGGTAGTGATAGGGTGATAGTTGGTGTGGATGGCTGGGTTGAGGGTGGGTTTTTCAAGAGTGGTGAGATCCAGTATTCCTTAAGTGAAAGGGTGACAGAGCAGGATGTGAAGGAAGGAATTGATGATGGCAGCTATCACAGGGAGCAGGGGCTCAGCAAATCTTTGACGAGGGCGGCTGAGAGGGTATCTCCCTTGCATCAGGAAGGTTTAAGGCTAGCGATGATGTTAGCAAGGGCAGTGATGCTAGTGGGCTGGAACTTGAAGAGTGGGATGTTGTCACGGGTAGGAACAGGTTGGAGGTCAACAATGGGCCATGAGGCTTGTATTTTGGAATGGAGCTGTGTGGATTTTACTTGTAAGGGTATCTTGGATCTTATTACACCAGTCGTTGTCTTTGATGATGGCGTCTGGGGTAAAGGAGTCACAAGTTTGCGGAGAATGGTGAAAAGTTCCCGGGAACTGGAGGCAGCATTGGCGATTTTTAGGTTGTAAGTGGAGGCTTTTGAAGTGATGTTTATAAAATATCGTTAAATATATCACTAGTTCTGAACTGTGCTGTTCAATGGGGTGGAGCTTGAAATTAAGTGGCGTAGCCTCTAACACCTGTCTAATTTCAGGGGTTTTGTTGTGTTAAATTACCACCTTAATATTACCTCAATGGAAGTTGTTCCATATATATATATATATATATATATATATATATATATATATATATATATATATATATATATTACACGGCCTGCAGTAGCAGCCGTGTAGTTCTGGTTAAGTTGCTCAACCCATAGGAAGAGCACTTTTTGAGCACTTTGCCCTGCTGGACGAATCCTCACCAAACTTTGCAAAGAAAGTATATGGCCCCCTCTGAATTTTGGTGAGGTTTTGTCGGGGGGGGGGGGGTGAAGATTTAGGGCAGATAGGATAGGAGCACGACCCAGCCAAAGGGCAAACAGGGACGCGGGGAAGATGAAAATACATAGAAACAAGGACAAAGAGCCAGACAGAGAGAGGAAAACCAGTCCAGAGCCTAGAGAAAGGGCCCAAAACAAATTTTAAAAAAACAAAAAAAGTATTTGAGACACCAAGCCCAGTGGGGTAAAATACCCGGCGCAGGACAGCAAGAGCCTGTGGAGGATCAGAGGTAAAGGGGAGGAGTACCCGATAACCTGAAGGGCGCACAGAGAATAGACAAAAATGTAAAAAAAACAAGGGAAAGGAAGTGCAGACCGCCACACGGAATCTCAGCCCAAAATGGAGGGATGCCCATAAAGAGTTGGGGGCCCTCAAGGAGACCAGGTGGTCATGCAAGATCTACTTAAAAGATACTTCCAAGACTTTGGGTACAAAATTGCAGGAATGGTACAGATGCAGATGGACAAGATGAAAGAGGACCTGGCGTCAGCGCTCCAGGAAGTAAAATTGGACGAAAGAGTGGGCATGAATGAAACAGCAATCCAGCGCTTGCAAATCACGCCAGGAAAACTCAGGAATTGGTAGAAAGGCTGGCGTCTACCACCCATAACCTGGAGCTGCAGACAGAGGACCTCGAGAACAGGTCAAGGAGGTTGAATGTAAGAATAAAAGGCTTGAATGAAGAAGTCCATGATGAAGACTTAATGGGGGAGATTCGGCAAATATGTATCGACCTTGTAGAGCTGGAAGGGAATGCCGAATTGAAACTTGACGGAGTGCACAGAGTAGGTCCAGACACAGATATGTCCTTGCAGACTTAAACGATTATGGTGAGAAGGAGCAGATTCTTGCAGCAGCGAGGAAAATAAAGCCGATAAAATACAACGGGTCGGAGATACAACTTTATCAAGACCTGTCCCAAATAACACTGCTTAAAAGGAGGAAAATGGGCCCGGTTGTAAGTTTTCTTAGTGAAAAGGACATCAGATACTGGTGGACATTTCCTTTTGGAATGGTCTTTGAGTGGGAGGGCCGACAACACTGCGGTTCATCCTGAGAGGAGGGAGCGGCTATAATTGGACTGGAGGAGGAAGAAGAAGCAGGACAAGACGAGCCCAGAATAAAAGCACAGGAATCCAAGAGGCCCTGGGAATGGTCCACAGTCAAGCGAAAGAACACTAAAAGGGCACCGAAGGACACTAAAGCTTCATGAGAAGAAGACGGGAAACCAAGAGAAAGTGGAGTTGATTTAGTTGAGTTAGCCCAGGGAGAGCAGTAGTATTAGAGGGTTCTGGGGGCTTGGGGAAGCCTGCAGGTGGAAGGGCTGGGAGGGGGTATGGGATCAATCCCAGCCAAGGCAATTCGGGAGGGGCTAGAGGCCGACTGAGCCCACCCAGTCTGGGGGCAGGGTGAGGGGTGCTGGAGGGGGAGGAGGGAAACCAGAGGGTATGGGGAAGCGGAGGGAGTCCCAAACGATTATAAAAAGGTATCAAACTGGGACATCGATCAGCCAAGGATATGACTAGAGTTAATAATGTGACCATTATGACACTAAATGTAAATGGCCTGAAGGAAGAAAAAGGCAGAACCCTAGTAAGAATTCAATTAAAAAGGGAAGGGGAAGAGTACAGAAGTACCCGAGATAATCAGAGAATTCACAGACTACTAACTCCCAACTACATAATTCCGTCAACCCAGTAGAACAGATTCAAAAAGAATATTTGGAGAGAAGCAGTCTCTCAAAAGTGTCAGAACACAATAAGCTAGACTATAGAACAAGTTATTACGACAGAGGAAGTCCGCAGGGCAATTACATCACTGCCAATCAAAGCTCCAGGTTCAGATAGATTTACATCAGACTTTTATAAAACTTACAAGGAACAGTTAACCCCTCACCTGGTCCAGCTATATAATAATGTTGCGGGGGCAGGGACAATTACACCAACTGTGAAAGAGGCAAAGGTCATTTTGCTCTCAAAATCAGTTGAGGACCATACAAGTTGTAAATCGTATAGACCAATTGCTCTGATCAATATAGACACAAAGATCTACACTAAAATGTTGGCATCGCAAATAGACCTCCTCCTGCCGTCACCTATTGATACGGACCAATCAGGGTTTATAAGCGGGAGACAGACAGGGGATAACACCAGAAGAATTGCACATCTAATCGAAAAAGTTAACATTAAGGATGCTCCAGCTCTCCTAATAGCATTGGACGCTGAGAAAGAATTAGATAGAGTGTAATGGCAATTGCTGTTCGCCACTATGGAGAAAATGAGGGTTGGACCTAAAACCCTTTCAATGATAAAAGGAAACTACTCTAAGCCCAAGCTCTGCTTACTGATAAATGGACATTTGTCCGGCCCTATCGAGGTAACAAGAGGGACAAAACAGGCTTGTCCTCTATCCCTGTTGCTATACGCGATTCATTTGGAACCTCTCTTAGCTAGAATTAGGGAAACAGCAGACATAGAAGGAATTTCATTTGGGGGAACGATGCATAAAGTAGCTGCGTTTGCAGATGACATGCTGCTAACGGTCACAGCCTCCGAAAAGTCTATTAGGGACATTGATAGGAAACAGAGAGTTTGGGACAGTAGCAGGGTTAATAATTAATGCAAACAAATCAGAGGCTTTGAACTTGACTCTACTGAGGGGGAAGAACAAGAGCTTAAAGCTCTCTACCAATACAGCTGGGCAGGCAAGGCAATAAAATACCTAGGGGTCAATCTCACCAAAGACATTGCATCACTAGTAACAGCAACTACATCCCCCTACTGGGGGATATTAAACAATTACTACAAGATTGGACGGAGCCCACTTTGAATATCATGTTTGTGAAGGATTAACGTGATACAAATGGTAATTCTCCCAAAAATGTTATACTATTTCATGACACTACCAACGAAAGAACCCAGCCCTTTCTTTCATGCGGTCTACAGGCACATTGGGAGACTTATTTGGAACAAAAACCTAGGGTGGCAAGACAGGTGATGAATACAACAAGTAATCGTGGGGGGGGGGGTTGGGAGTTCGACATGTGGGCGTACTACCTAGCAGCACAGATAAGGGTTACCAGAGACTGGTGGAAATACGATAGGCAAAACATGTGGAGACAAATGGATGAGGCAATCGTGGGAGGCCAACTAGAAATGGTTCTATGGAAACCTAGGAAGGACAGGCCACACAATTTCTAGTGAAGCACGGTCAGCTCTTCATTAGGGGATTCTTGGGATGAACTAGTTACCAGAAGGGGACTAACCACTTTTCCATCGCCATTTACCCCCATATTTCACAACCCTCAATTCACCCCCGGAATGGGAAAATCAGGATTCTGCAAACAGGAAAAGGGGATGCCTAAAACTAGCCGATATGTTTGATGGGGGAGAGATTAAAACCTTCATCCAGTGCAAATTAGACTTCACACTAGGCAAAGGGGAGAGATTTCGCTACACACAAATGAGACAGTGGCTACTGAACCCAGCAGCGACCAGGTCCCAAACACCCTTCGAAAAGCTAATATTGGTGGACTTTGGGAACAGAAAGATAGTGGAGCCTTATTACAAATTCATTAAACAAAACAAAAAAGTAGGACCCAGACAGTACATGGGGCAATGGGAAGAGTCAGTGGGACAACAGATTGACGAGACAGAGTAGTCACAACTATGGCAGTTCATTTCCAGATTGACAAGATCCTTCCAGCTGCAAGAGATATGGGTAAAATTGATGAACCAGTGGCACCTCGACCCAGTTAGATTGCACAAGATCTTCCCGAAGGTGTCCAATGTCCACTGGAGGGAATGTGAGGAGGAGGGGACTTGGAACCACGTCTGATGGAAATGCCTGAAAGGTCAGGAAAATTAACAAAGCCTCGGGCCATTGAGTCAAAGGAACTTTGGCCGCCAAGCCATGAAGCACTTCAAGAAGAGTATATACGACTTTGGTTGGGACGCTGGGTAGGGGGAGAGAGATGTGGGGGTTCCCAGGGTGGGGGAAGTTAAAAACTGTTATAAGAAAATGTTAATGAAAATGTACATGGAAAAAAAGACAAAAATCTTGAAATATCAAAAGAGAGACTGGAAGGGAATTCCAGAGATTAGGGCCAGCCACAGGAATTTTTTTCCCACCACAGCACTCTTGGCGATAACTAGGAACTCTAAGAAGAGCCGAGCAGGCAGAGCGCAAAGTGTGTGTCAGATAATGTGGAGAAATCCTCTCTTGAAGAGATAGACATCATTTACCATGGCATGTATGATGAATCAAACAAAACACTTTAAATTGGATGACGCCATGACAGGAAGCCAATGAAGGACTTGACGGGCTAAAGACATTGACGGTCATAGGGCATACCTGTAGCTAGACAAACTGCTGCATTCTGCAGCACCTGTAAGCGGTGTAAATGGTAAGAGGGTTGAGCCAACGAAATGGCATTGCAATAGTCAAGGCTTCCATTTATAGTGGCAGCAATGAATGGACCATGAAATCTAAAAGGGATGTAGTGAATTACTTTCTTTAGTTGTAATTTTAAAAAGCCTGTGCTACACATCAGACGAGAGCGAGGCCACAATCTTAATACTGAGATCTTTAACCTGCTGAAAAGCAACTGAAACAAGACCCAAAGAGAATGGACAGAAATCCAGGGTCCAAAGGGAGGAAGAAGAAGGGCCAAACACCAACAACTCTGTCTTATCCCCATTCAGTTTAGGCAAATTTGCACCCATCCACTCACCAATGGCTTCAAGGCAGGCTTCTAATGTGAGCAGCAGTTCCTGCACGCTTTAGGTCAAGCATAAAGAGCAGCTGGGTGTCATCAGCAAAAGAGTAGAAACAAAAACTAGGGGACTGGACGAGGCTGGCCGCAGGCTGAATATGGATATAAGAAATGCACAGGGAAAGAGACGATCCTTGTGGATCCCCAAAAGTGTAAGGAACAGAGGTAGATTTAAAAGGCAACAGACCGATTGGTTTCGTTCTTTTCTTTCCTCTCGTTCACAATCTAATACAGACCCTGAGATACCGGCCTCCCACATCCTGACCAGGGCGGGTGGCATGGTCGATGGTAACAAATGCAGCGGAAAGAGCCAGCAATATTAGGCCAGCCTCCCCACCCCGAATCGGATGATAGTGAGGTCATCAACCACTGACCTAATGACCGATTCCTTGCCCATTTGAGGGTGGAACAACCGTAGTTCGAAAGGATCCAAAATATTTGAAACTTCAAAAAAAGACCTTTGTTGATGTGTATCTAGGGTCTTGAGAAGCTTCATAAGAAACGGAAGAAGGGAGATACGCCATTTATTTAAAGTAATGGATACATCAAGGTTATTTCTTTTCTTTGAGAAGCGGGACCACCAATTCTTGTTTTAGAGAATTTGAAATCTTACCAGAGATAAGATGATGGCTAATTGACTGAACCAGAATCTAGTCCATGTGGCCAATTATCGGCTTGAGATAGTGAAGTGGAATAGCGTCCAAAGGAGAGGCAGATTTAAAACGCAGAGATGCCCGCATGACTGCCAAGGAGTCTGTAAACTTAACAATGTTTAAAGGTAGGCAAATCTTGACCCCTGCAGTGGAAAAGGAAAAGGAACAGAAATAATTGCACAACAGTCGATACAAACAATATTGGACCTTATAGTCTCAATTCTTTGAAAAAAGTAAGTAGAAAGTTATCACAAAAAAGTTGAAAGGCTGGAATTGGATGAAGAAGTCTGGAGGAGATAAGATCGCTAACAGTCTGAAATAACATTTTAGGTGTGTTTGCCGCCGACAAGGTGGCCTCTGCATAGTAAAAGCGCTTGGCTGCTTTTATTGCTTCATTGAGGCAGACTGCATTTTTTTTAAATGGCATTAGATGCAGGATCACAATTAAGACACCATTTACATTCAGATTGGGGCAATTGTAGTCAAAGAATAGACTGATCAGGTGTAAACCAAGGAGCTGAAGGAAAAGAGGGTTTCCGCACAATTTTCAAAGGTGCCAACATGTCAGCGGCTTCAGAAAAAGCTATGACAAGGCTAGCCAGACATGAGGTTGACATTTTTTCCAAAGAACGGGAGTAACTGGAGATAATGAACTCAGCTAAAGTTGTACAGTCCACAGACTTCCAATGGATCATAAAAGACAGTGAAACAACTCACAGAGCTAGTAGGACTTCCATTTTTACATCAGAATTAAACGGAAGAAGCGAACAGGGCAAATTAGCTTTATATATAATTGCCACACCCCCTAGACACTTATTCCCGGTCAACATGCAAGATGGAATAATCAGCTGGTAGGTAGAATGTGTTCTAGGATGTAGCAGAGAACCATGTCTCAGTAGCACAAACAGATCAGGTTCAGTCTCTTGAAAAATGTACATGTCAAATATATGTGCCACTAAGGAATAAGTATTAATCAATATTGCATTCAGTATAGATGACCCTGATCGTACAGTCGAGAAAGGAGCAGATACCACAGAGGAGAAAACCCAAGCAGTGTGGTAAATAGCGTCAGAAGGGGCAAGAGAGAAAAGAGTAGCATGGGAGAAAGACAAAGAAACAGAGGGTTGCGTCCAGAATGCATGCTTACCACGGACAAGCGCAGAGGGGCTTAACTTTGGCGCCTCCGAGAGTGGCGTCCGTATATCTACACATCCTTTCGCCAGAGATCAATCGGGGTGAAGCTCCATGTAGAGAGCAAGAACGACTCTCTGCTACAGCGGTATGCTCGGGTGCGGGTAAGAAAGTAAAACAGGCCGGGACAACCCTCTGGTACTAGTCACCAGAGATCCCGCCTGAGCCCAGGCACCCTCAGCCCCGTCAAGCAGCTACAAGGAAATGATCTATGAATTCAAATAAAAATGAAAATTAACAACTAAATATGCAAGTGTATGCAAAAGATGTAAAAACTGGCATCCAGTCAACCGCAAGTGCAACTGTGAACCAGAAGGCACAATAAAAGGAAATAAAACATTAAACGCAAATAAAATGTATAAAGCATCGCGCAAAGCATGTCTGCTTTGCAGAAGGCATATAGAGAAGCCAGGATAATACAGAATTAAGAGTCTGACATATGACCAATCGGAATGAAGCTCCACGTAGAGAGCGAGAAAAGACTCTCTAATCCAGCCATATGCTCGTGTGCGGGTAAGAAAGCAAAACAGACCGGCAACGCTCCGGTACGATTCACAAGAGGTCCTGCCTGAGTCCAGGCACCCTGGCCATACATGCTATATCATTTTCACAGTAATAATTTCCAATAACAGAAATTCCTATGGTAGTGTGTCGGGTCGCCGATTCCCGCGATGATGGGAAAAATTGCTCAGAATTAAAAAAGGTCTTCCACGTCCTCACAGCCACGCGACTCAATTACTTCCCCCATCCCTCTTCCATTACCCCGTATCCCTCATCGCTTCATGTGACGCATTTTTATTTCTGAGCATTTCTTGCGGCGCTGCCGCTGCCTTCCCCATATAAACTCAACATTTTCTACCCGCAACTGGCTCTCCAACCCACCGGCAAATCCCCAACTTCACATGGTGTCTTCTTTCCCACTCACGACCTCTAGCCTGATGTGATTGCTATTGGTATTTATAAAAGCACCTACAGCCAGGCCATCTAAGCGCTGTCGTTAAAAACAATCAGTGTCCCTCTAGGAATGACTACATAAACAGAAGAGTTTTGATTGCCATTGTGATGTCAAGAACCTTATTAGACTATATGGGGAGTTCATTCCAAAGTTTGATGGCATCCTATTTCCTCCTCCTCTGAATAGTGTTTTGAGTTCTTTCATTTGTGGCTTCTTCCGGTAATATAGCGGGAATCACTTGCATTGAGCAAAAGAAAATGGTGGCTTATTTCTGAAAAACCTATCAGCCTCTTTGCTGCAAAGCACCAAGACCAATATATATAAAGTTTTTAAGGAACAGGGGGCACCCCCATGTCTCTGTCGAATATTTTAAAAACTGCTGGATGGATTTAACCCAAACCAGTCAAGGAAATTAAGTCAATGCTTTATGCCAAAACTGTGTATTTTGTCCTTTATTTTTTTTTTAAACAAATTGTTCACTAAATTTCTAGTTTTGGAGGGGGTGCCTTGACAAACATTATTTTTTTAGAAAATTTCAACCAAATCCATCCAGCAAGTCAAATGTTATTAGCCTCTCTGCTGCAAAGTACCAAGAGCGATATCAAAGTTTTAAGGAGCCGGGGGCGCTCTGTTCTCTGTCGAATATTTTTAAAACAAATGGATGGGTACCCCAAAGCAGTCAAGGAAATTAAGTCAAAGCTTTGTGCCCAAATAGTTTTTTATTTGGTCAAAATCTGGAAAGACGTTTTCACGGTACGGCTGCTCAAATACAGCACTTTTTTCTATGGGAAAATTAATGGGCTGAAAACTTGTGGCATTCTGTTTTCTTTATAACTTTTTCTAATGTATTGATCCCAGCAAGTCAAAAGCTATTACCAATAGAATTTTGGGGGAAAAAATTGCTGCTTTTTCATTTATGTATAGTCTCTTTGCTGCAAAGCACCATGGGAGATATAGCTATTTTTGGGAGCAGGGTGTTCCCCCTTCCCTTTGAATATTTTTAAAACTCCTGGATATATTTACCTCAAACATGTCTCGAAAATTCGGGTCAACACTTCATACCCAAGCTGTTTCTCATTTGGTCCGATTCCATCCAGTAGGTTTTGCGCTTCGGCTTGTCAAAATTTTGACTTTTTCTCTATGGGAAAATTAATGGGAGTAGGCCTGAAAACAGCTTATTTTTGCTTTCTTAATAACTTTTTCATTTCTTAGCAAATCTTTACCAACCTTTCCAGTCTGGGTGTGGTGGGGGACGTAACAAACTTCATTTCTAGAATATCAGCCAAATCCGTCCTGCAAGTCAAAGGTTATTAGCAAATGAATGTTCTAATTTCCTATGAATCAAGTCTCTCACCTTAACTATAGGGCGACAACTGCCACCCAATAATATAAATATATATATAATATAGAGACATCCACGTAAAAAACAACCATACGCAAATCTTTATATATAAAGCTGAATATATATATGTGTGTATGTTTGTCCGGCTATACAAATCCACACCGTTGAACCCTCTGCTACCAAATTTTGCATGGATTCCTCATTTGTCTGGGGAAAGACTGTAGTCTGTGTGTGGATACAAAGAATTCACTCCGTAGACACCCTCATTTACTGATGCTCACCACGATTCACTACAGTAGGTACTAGAAGGAGGCACAATTTGGAAAAGTTTGATGTGTTGGCTATTCCTTTGAAATTTATTGCTACTGCATACAGTTCAAAAGTGTTTATTAAAGCATTTTTAAAGGAAACTAAAAACATTTTTAAAAATGTATCGCGCCACTCCAAATATGGAAAATGGCAAGGTTACAGTTTACTTAAGTTCATTCACAAGAAGAGAGCACAATCAATCAATCTTTCTTGGACATTTTCTGAAACATGCCTCACAAAAAACGAACATCACTTGGAAAAGCTCCACCTGATGCAAAGCAAAAATCAATATCAAGAGCTTCTGAAACACAACAACAAACAGCAGCAGGACCTGCTGACCAGAGGACAAGAGCAACTTCCTCCAGGGCAAATGAGATGCCAGAGCAAACTGAAGCAAGACTTGCCGACATGAGGACACGAGCAACATCCTCCAGGGCACATGAGACACCAGAGCAATCTGAAGCAAGACTTGCCGACGAGAGCAACATCCTCCAGGGCACATGAGACACCACTCGATCAGGACACAGGCAATGCTGAGTACCCCAGCTGGTCGCAATATACATACATAGTTCAGACAAATATTACACATCAATTTTGTGATTAGGTTGCAGGTGTTATTATTCACATTTCCTAAGACAGATAGTGAAGGGATTAGTTAATGTTTGTTTCACTTCTTGCATCAAACTTTAAGATCAAGACTTCAATTAATTTTGTGATCTTATTGGCATCCTTATACTAAGATTGAAGGAAGCGCTCATCAGGCTGACTTCACAATGCACAGACATTCCTTGGGGTAGCAGTACCTCTCAATACTGCCTGGCAGCAGCAGAACACATTTTCCCCCTCCATAGGCTGTGCTGTCAGACCTAGCTTTGGAGAGATTTGTGGCATCCATCCCGCCAGTGGGAGGGCTTCCAGCAATAATTATAACCAGTTTTAAGTGCTTTTTAGGAGATTGCTGGGTTCTCTGAACGATCAGATGGTTCCACCTGGATTTGGAGGAACCCCCTTCCGGACGAGGCCTCTGACACAGACTCCTTAATCCCCACAAAAATGAAACCCGATGGATAAGAGGTCGATGGACATCCTCGGATGGTGTGATTGTGCTACACCTGAAGGGTTTTCACAGCAGCCTCGTCCTAGTAAAAAGGAAGAGAAAGGGTGGCCCACTCATGCACCAGACAGATTACAACCAGTGGATTGTGTATCCAAATTCTAAGATTGAAGGTATGACTGCTTGGCTTGCTTGGATATGAGACACGCATATCTGGACATTTTTACTTACAAGCCTCATCGTAGAGATTTTTCAGGTTCCTATGGTGAGGCTGGTAGAAGAGACTCTTTGGAAAAAAGGAGCGAAAGCAATCCTATACTTGGACAATATGATTTTCATGTCTAAAGACACCCAGATGAAGAAGACCCAAGTCAAAATTTTAATTGTCTCCTCCAGAGTCTCGATTTCATTATCACTGCCAGGTGCATCACTAGAATCCATGATAAATACAAAGCCGGGCAAGTTGATACTGCCAAGTCTGAAAATTCAGTTAATCACAAAGGTGTTTCGAGCAGTTCTATCATGTGACAGTGCAGGCCAGTATTGCTGACCTCCTGTCTGCAGTCATATTTTGAAGCCCTAGATTCTAAAATTCCACCCAGAGGTTCAACATCTGCCACTTCTAAAACAGGTCTGATTTACACTCAGGTGGGTTCACCTTTCATATAAGACATTCATGAAACTGGACTGTTTTATGTTGAAAAACCCTGTGTTAGCTATGATGAATCACTGTTATCACTGACCCCCAGCCTAAAGTCCCCATGTGGACAAGGGTAGGCAGCCACTGCCTGATCTAACCGTGGGGGTGGTAATATGAGGGTAGATCACATGGGTGGAGATGGCCATCAGGGGAAAGGGGTGACTCCCTTGGGAGAGATATGGTATTCTTCTTCTTATAAGGATGAGGATCCTATCATTCCCACATATCTAATAGCATGCTGTCACTGTACAAGTCCCTCCCATGAGATAACCCAAATAACATTCTATGAAAGATCACCTAAACAAGGTAAGTATTGTACTTTGGGAATTCCTGAGTCAGATGTGACATCCTCTAATTATCATGATTCTGTCTTAGGTAGAAGCCCTACCCCAATGTCTAAGCACATATCATGCACATAACATCTCATAGCTGACAACCTTCAGTTCACAAATCAATCAAAACGAAATAGCCATGCAAAACCTAAAACCATCAGGGACCCCAGGATCCATAATGCCTATGGTACTGGGACGAGAAAGAGGAGCAAAGAGTTAATGATGATTAATGGTGCTGCTGAGAAGATTATGCAGTCTAGTTGTTTCATTTCACATCCCATGAGCAGGATAATTAAATGTCTGAATGATCCACAGATGAAGGAAGGAGTAGCAGAGGCAGAAGCAGTCAGGAGAGAAATCAAAGCAGAAGAGAAAATGCCAGCAGATGCAAACACGGGAAGAGAAGGCGTGCGGTTTTAGAGTACGCGCAGCAGGAAGCAGAATCAGGGAAGATGGCTGCGGGGGAAAGAAGCCCTGCTGTACTTTAGACATGCTGCCTACTCAATGTGAGTTGCTCGAGTGTGCTGGAGGAAGCAGAGCCCAAGCCTGTGGAGCTCCAGAGAAGGGCTGTACAGGCAACGGCAGTTACGAGAGTGCGGTCAACAGTCTCACTGGACCACAGAGGGTCTGACCATTCACCGAAGACCTGCCCTCCCCAATACTGCGATGCAGCATCAAGGAGTAGCGCAGAGATGCAGAAAGAAGCCAGTGAGTTGGCCTAAAGTGAAAGGTAGCCCTGGGGCGCTCCGAGCAGAGCATTTGTCAATAAAAGACAGTTATGAATACCAAACAAAATAATGCAATAATGTTCTTTGTACTAGCAACGGTATATTGTGAAATCTCAGCTTATTTAGATTAATTTATGTATTGTGGAAAAATTTAATTTTTCTCTTTTTAGGTTGTTCGATTTGTGTTATGTTTGTTTTCTTTGGGATGTATAACTTGTGATCTCTTTTTGAGATTTTGTTTTTTGTAAAGGTTCACGGTAGAACCATATACAAATAAATAACATTTAAAAAAAAATACCAAACAAGTAGAAAAGAAGGGCAAAAAGGGCACAATTCTCCTTTAATGATTGATCAGCTTGGGGAAACATGTATCCCACATTACCAACATCCAAGATATTATAAAGAGGAAATAAAAGGGCAACACAGGCGCAATTCTCTTTTCTTGAGCTATCAGCTTGGGGAAACCTGTAACCCACATTGCCAACAGTCAAGAGAATATAAAGACATGCAATCATTGCACAACCCTCATCACATGGGATATTGGTGTGGAGGAAATTGGAACAAATATTGCAACTAGCAGTAGAGACCATTAACAGCTGTATGAGTTTTTTTTTTCTTCCTGGCAGGCGAGCAAACCAGCAAAGGGACAAGTTGTAGTTAGTCCTGGCAGGCGAGTAAACCAGGAATTACACAGTTGCTCTGAAGAAATGTGGTTGTGGTAAAACGGTGTTGTGGAAAGGAACTATTAGCGTCATTATCCCGACAAACTATTATATAACAAAAGACATTTGCTGTGCTGTCCTGACAAAAGTATTCCACAGGAAGAATACTTGTGATATTCGTAAAAGCACTTTACATCTTGGGGGGGGGCTGTTTCGCAACAAAGATGGCCGCCTAAATGCCGAGCTCCTCTCCGTCATAAATCCTTATAGAATATACATCAAGAATCTGCGTCCCCCGAACTGCCCACGACAGCGGAGCTGCCTTCATAAGTACCCCTGTAGTCTCCGACAGAAAGAACGAAAGAAATGGGTGCCGAAATAGCCTTTTCACCACCCGGGGCCGCACGGCGAGACAGCGTACCATCTCATAGTGCCGGGGACACCAACGCGGACCCCGCGGCTTCTACCTGATTATAGGCCGCGCCGGAGGCACTGGTGGGGGTTGAGCAGGCAGAGCGGGCCGAGGAGAGAGGCAACCCTAATGGCAGCCGCCCCTGCGGATCCAGAAACCGACCCTGCAGGAGCCAGTCGAGCCAGCAGGCGGTGGGAGCGGTCGACACGGTTGAGCCCGAGGCCTGGGGAGCAGCCGGCATCACCCGGTAAGGACACCTCCTCCACCCTTCCACCCCCAATCTCACGAGGGATTGCACCGGAGCCCCGGCACCACTTGGCAGCACACGTGAGCCGCACAGGTCGCGGCCTCGCGGAATACGGGGCCGGCGGGTCCGAACTGGGACGCCCCGTCTCCTTCCCATACATCGGGCCGCGCCGAGGAAGGGCCCGCCACGCATTGCGGGCCAAGGCGATCACGCTCTGGCAGCGCCACCCTGCAAACAGCCACCCGGCAAAGGCACCCTATTGGTACCCATAGGGGAAGGAGAGGATAAAGAAGTGGAAATACACAAAAGAATCAGAGGGCCTATTCCTACAACACCCGGCCTTCCACCAACAACAAGGTCGTCAACCTGTACCTGACACAACGGGTGCCATCGCCAACCCCCATACTCACCCAGTGCAGCGACCGACAGACCACGCCACCTCTACGCGGATCCAGACCTGAGCTCAACAGGAACCCATATTAAAAAGCCCCAAGGTGAGCCCGCACTCGCATTCTCTGTGGCTGGTGAGGGCACCAGCCCGCGAGACCCCCACAGACCAGCGGGCGCCTCATGCACCTGAAACCTCGGACACCCACACCAGCCCCACAGTCACCCAGCGTAGTAACCTAGCGGACCACTCCTGCTTTGGGCCATTCCGGTTTTGAAGTCCCAAGGGAGGCCCACAAACACGCATCAGTATCCTTGGCGGCCGTGGGGGGCTCCAACCTGCCAGACCCTCACAGATCAACATCACGAGTATCTGGACCAACCCCGCACCCTCCCGGCGCAGTAGCCCAACAAACCATGCCAGTCCTGGGCTATCCGGTTCCAAACCCATCGGGAACAGGGGCCGAAAAATCACTGAGGCGGGACTACAAGCTCGCATCAGCATCCTCTGTGACCAGTGGAGTTGCCAACCCGCTAGACCCGCACAGATCAGCAGGCGCATCACGTACCTAGCTCCACTTTCGCCAGGCTCAGCCCCATATTCACCTGGCACAGAGACCTGACGGGCCATGCCAGCTCTGAATCGATACGGTGCTGAACTCAACAGAAAGCGAGACCACAAAGCCCCAAGGTGGGCCCACAACAAGCTCACATTGACATTTCTGGCGACAACGTGGATCTAGACATATACGTGAGAGGACACAGTCCACTCCTGGCAGCAATCAAGTGGCATACAAACTGAATGCCCGGACTGCTAACGCCCGCCACGTTAAAACACCAAGAACACTTGGCAGACCCTGGTCCTGCTACTGCAACCAACTACGCATAGGGACCCAACATTGAGCTCAACAAGGGTCAGAAGGGCCGCCACCAATAAATCAGCTGTACGTAAAAGAGGGAAAGCCAACCGGCACCTCGCCATTGTTGGCCCCCGGCGCCACCATCCTATAACAGCTCGCATCCACAAGGACTTAAAGTCACATATTGGCGTGTGGGGAACACGCTCGTTGATTGAACACACTAACTGTCGGGGCCATGCAGGTTAGATATATCCGGGATGCCTGGAAAGAACGTCACAAAAAGCAGAAAGACAGGCCCGATGGACTCGTACACAAGCACACAAGGGTCCGCTGGTAGCCCGGACCCACCCAACGCCTCCACAGCAATGTCCGCAGACGACATGAAATTTGATCACCTTCTAACTACGGTGCAAAACGGGTTCCTTGCAGTCAACGTCAAACTAGACAACATTGTCTCAACAATTGGTTCGCTCAAATCTCGTGTCGACAAAGAAAGCACCCGAATTACGGAAACAGAAACCAGAATCGGCGCCAACGAAGACTCAATCCTCCAGAACATCCACGACATAACACTCCTGAAAGGAGAAATGTCAAAGCTCCGGAACAAATGTGATGATATGGAATCGAGATCGCGCCGCAATAACATATGTATTGTCGGGCTCTCGGAGTCCTTCTGCAAGGGTCCAATGGAATCGCACATTGAAAACCTGTTGAAATCCCTGTTTGGCAATGACTCCTTCTCTCCGCAGTTCCTGATCGAAAGAGCGCATCATACGCTGGCTCCGGCGCCCAAACCAGGCGCCCCCCCCTCGAACGGTCATCGCTAAGCTACTCAATTATAGAGACAAAGACAAGGCACTGAGGCTGGTGAGAGAAAGGGGAACCCTGAGACATGGAAACGACAACATCCACATCTACCCAGACTTCTCGGCTGGAGTCCAGACCCAGAGGCGATCCTACGATCCAAACAAACGCCAACTCAGGCTGAGGAAAGTACCATACACCCTACTGTTCCCGCAAAGCTTTGTATACAGCACGGTGGACGAGCACACTTCTTTGAAGCCCCTGCTGAGGCAATAGCCTACGTGGAAGCAACAATTCCCCTTGCCCCTGGAAGAAACAAACACGACCGAGACAACCTACAACAACCGGTGGAAGAACTGGGAAATTCCAATGACTGAAGGCCTGATATCCTTTACACTGTTTATGATGCAAGAGTGGTGCACAAAGGGGAGCAGTTCCCATAAGTTGAAATGGCCGGATGAGACGCGCTCGGCCACAGGGGCTGCGCTGCAGCACTTGTCGCCCTAGGGAAGAACCACAAGTTTGTAACGAGGGCTCATCATCATGTTGGGGCCGATAGTGTGGGTGGGGGAGGGCAGGGGCTGTTGTTTAAGAACACTGTTACTCCCTTTGGAAGCCCCAGTTGGGCACCAGGAGAAGAGGTTAATTGGTTTGTTGAATGTTAAAAATGCAATCACTGTATCATGTGCTGACCCCCTCAAAGAGATGACCCCCCTCCCTTCAAGCTTTGTTGGAATCCACCGAAATGGCGCAGAAAACAAAGTCATCTGCCGTGTTAAAACTTAAAATGCTTACCTGGAATATCCGTGGCCTGAACAATAGGGCAAAAGCCAGAAGAGTAGGGGCATATGTTAATAGGCACCTCCCACACATTGCCATGCTCCAAGAAACCCATGCATTGCGAGGAACTAATGAAAGTGTTCTGCGACAATGGGGTAACAATAGACATTACACCGAATACTCACCCCAGAATAGAGGTGTTCTCACGCTAATACACCCCTCGTTGGGGTTTGCCACCGAAAAAAGCAAAATTGATCCACAGGGTAGATATGTTGTGGTTTGGGGCACTGTGGCAGGCGAAAAATTGGCACTGGTCAACACATATGGCCCAAACTTGGACGACCCCGAGTTTTATGTCCATCTCCTCGCTGGAATTGGTTCGACAGTGGGCACATGGGTGTTGTGGGGAGGGGACGTCAACACTACCCTTGATGTCTCATTAGACAGGTCTTCGAGTAAACAAAGAAACTAGATCAGCCACCATCATACACCAAGCCCTAGCGGAACTGGCCCTGACCGATGCCTGGAGAGGGATACACCCAACAGAAAGCTGGGTTCTGGCGTGAAGTGGCAAATATTTTGGAAGATATGACACAAATCCCAGCACAGCTCAATCCCCAAAAATACCTGTTCGGCGAAATAGGTAAAACCCCAGAAAAAAGGAAGTGACTGTTCAATGTCGCCTGTGCAGTAGCCAAGAAGTGTATTCTTCAAAGCTGGAAGAGCAGCCATGCCCCACGCACAGTACAGTTCCTTACAGCCGTAACGTATGTTAACGAATGTGAGGAAACTTGCATAGGAATGCTGCCCACACCATGCAGACCAAAAGACATTTGGGCTCTGTTCAGAACATACCCGTGTGACACCCCACCGGACACGAAGAACTCAGATAGTGATTGAATTCACCACGAAACCTGTCAATCCGGAACCCTATTGTAAGCAAAACAACGTAAATGTGCAAATATGTATGACTATTGTATAGATCAAGGGGGGTGGAAGAAAGTCATTTATTGAACAGTATATGTATCTAAATGTTGGAGGGTAGTGGAAGCGAATGTGATGTGATATGCAAACCAAAAATAAAGTTTTTTTTTTTAAAAAAAGCACTTTACATCTTTGGAAGAATAAACAGTTGCTTTTTGGTTAACTTTTTCATCCTGATAAACTGGTATATAACAGAAGACATTTGCTCTGCTGTTCTGACAAATGTATTCCACAGGAAGAATAAGTGTGATATTCTTGCAACCATTTACATTTTAGGAAGAATACTTTGTGGAAGAAACAGTTGCTTTAACTGTTTTGTGAAAGAGACATTTACTTTACCAAGTTGAAAGATGTATTGGATGGAAAAGACATTTTGCATTGAACTGAATAGTACTTGATTGAAAGAGAACTTCCTGAATTGATCCAGGGGAAGGGAAACAAATCCTGGTCACAAGGAGTGCTTTGTGAGAATTACAAGCTTGAACTTTTGCACAGTTTTGTTGAACTGAAACCAGATACATTTACCTTATGCACTTTGGTTATATATGTTAGTGTGAGGGTCAGATACATTTGGACACAAGGTAATCTTTCTTTAGCTTTAGTTTGCTAGGTGGGAACATGCCCGTTATGATGGGGATAAATAGGAATTTATATCACCCTTCTTTACTTTTAATAAAAATAGCAAACATTGAGGAAAATACAACTTTGTGTCCGTCTCTCATTTCTGACCATAGCCCTATTCTTAGAGTAGGTACAAAAATAGAGCTGCAATGACCGACTTTCTGACCTGGACTTCTTTGGAAAAATGAAAACGGCAATGTTGGGAAGATAAGGTAATTGTGGTGATGCCCGCCTGGTCATCAGGTTATACACAAAGAACCAAGACATAGCAAATACTACGGAAGAATAAGAGGTAGCAATACATTAAAAGTGATTGAGTATGCCCATCTGGAAAAGTCATTAGCACCACAGTTGCATGTTCTGTTATTGGTTTGAAAGACAAATCAGTTATCTGTCCCTCCCTCCTCTATTTAAATGTTCTGTTGCTTTTTTGTTGTACCATGAATTTATTTTCTCCAGGCAAAGCCTTGAGCAGTAATATTTTATGCTGGAAGTCACGTGGGCTATTCCAGATTGCAAACATTTGGCTAGAAACTATGAATGAAAAATGAGCTAATTCTAGAATCATGCTGGCTCATTTCCATGGTTTTTGAGAGCACCGAGTACAATCAACGACACAACTGCCAGCATCTACCTCAAAAATGTTCTTGATTAGTTATTGGCCATTGGATTTCATAAACCTTCATAGAATTTTGAGTAGGTTCTACAAGAAGCAGTTTTTAAATATCAATCTTTGTTCCATCTTTTTTTTAGCCTGTACAGGATTTTGATGTGGTCTTTTGTGCTTTTTTATTTAGTGTGCCTCAGTATAAAGCTTTTCACAAATACATCACATTACAATAAAAAAAATCACAATAGTGATTAAAAAAATAAAAAAACACATATCCCCATACTTCCGAATTTCTCCAAGGTCTCACCTCCTAAAATCCATATATACAACATTATTAAGGATCCTGCAGAAAAGGCCATCTTTTAACTTTAATTTATTTTCCTGCTCATTTCCAAAACCTACATTTCCTCTTTCCATAATAGATACAAATGTATCTGCGGATCCCTCAATGAAAATCTCAGCCTTACACCAAACATCTCTTAAGGTGGCAGATAGAATCATAGAGTTGCCCCCATGCAGTACGACCAGAAAGCCTCCTCCTCAATGTTATCCAAACTTGATACAAATTTTCCATATCCCTTACAGTAATTACCGTGCAGCATCATGCACAATGTCAACAAAGTATTACAGTTTCTAAGGATTGTTCACATAACCTGTATTGCCTCTTATCATGCGGGATGCCAATTCTGGATCCAATTACAACTAAAACAGGCAGCTGGTTTAAATGTAGTCACATAATAAATCTACGAAGTGAGGAATACGGTACCACTTTCAAATAATTTTGCAGGCTAGGCAGTGGGAAAGCCTTAGTGGCATATTGGCTGCAAAGATATTTCGTTGATAAATACTCAATGGAAGATTGTCATTCCCATATGTAAGCTTTCCTCATGAGCTCTTTGATCATATGTCCTAAAATACCATGTACCTTTGGTTGCCACTCAATTGCTGCATGAAAGCTTTGTTGTTCCTTTATGAATGTTCCTATTGTCGGTTTCAGTTACTAGACTGCATATTCGAATAATAATTTCTAAACCAATGGATACTTTGTGGTCAGAAACAAATTGTAAATTATGTTTTGTTTGGACAGTTTACAAATTGAATTTTGGGTATTTCACCCATGAATGTTTTCGAAAATGTTTTATCTTTCTTTGCTTACATCCCTAAAGATTATTTGCTTAAATTAGGGACAGTTGGAAATAAACATGCGTTGGCTTGACCTTGTTACACAATCACTGATTTAAGTAAAAATTAAACAAAAGTATTTTGAATTCTCAGTGGTACGAGATGCTTGTGCTCTGAAAGCTGCCAGTGGTGCCTGCTAAAGACAACTTACAGTGATTGTCACATCGTAATACCAGAATCACATAATAAGTGAGCACTGCAATCCATTGCTTTTCTATTTAACAATAAACCAGCAAGGGCACTGCAGCAATGTTTGCATTAGCCATACAACAGATTCTCTCACCTATGGATGATGTAGCTACACTGCGTGTGTAAGCCAATCGCTTCTCAAACCAAACTGCGGGATCCAAGAACTTCTCCATGCAGAAGTAACGGAACACTGGTCGAAAGTTCCGGCATATATCCAAGAAGGTCTGATGTTTATCCTCAAAATGTCCTCTTTGAACCTCCTTTAAACAAGAAAAGGGTATATTGAAAATAAATCACAAAGGTGATAATTAGTAGGTGTAGTTTTGTATTCTTAATTTTCATTATTTTGCATTTGTCAAACGAACGTTGACATATTACTTGGGAACCCAATGTCATTAGAGACATTATTACAGAGCATACCATAACACCGCAGATGAATAATTGAACTTTTAACACTTCATAAACTAGTTGGAGAAGAATCAAGTTAAACCTACTGTGTGTCTAGAAGAACAGTATTAATAACCTGTAAAACTGCATAAAACCATAACCCTCTATAGAAATAAGAAAAATGAACCCATACTACTTCTGTCTGGAAAGTAAGAGTCCCCACCCACCTGCAGGGCATCCCAGGATAGATATGAGCAACTACAATTATAAATACCTGCGTTTGTCACGCACACATTATTTTCTTGTATAATATTTCTATTAGCTAGAAGTGAACAAATTATTATAGCATTATTTACAAACTGATTCATGTATATTAATCAGATTGGAAACAATGCAATAATAAGTCCACTTCTCACTAATCTGCAGCACCTTATACATATCAACATAGAGGAATAGATATGTTAGAACCTTGAAAAAGACCATCTTTGGTCGAAACGCGTGTCGGCTATAACAGCAAAGCAATGAGCAAATAAAGAAGCACACCTTATAGATATAGATATAGATATAGATATATTTACTGTGTTCTACCATGCTTGGATGGGATGATCCCGTTATAAAACAAGAAGGAGGTGTGCCTATATGCCCAGTCACATTCACTAGATATGAGCAACCCCTCAAGCTTCACTGATTCCAAAAATAGATCATCACAATCTCATGGCTTCTCCACACACGGACAAGGAGTCCACATCAACTTGCTTGTTGAGGTTGGGCATTGCCACTGAGTTGTCCGTCAGGAACAACATAGTCTTGCCTCGTACACACAGGAGTAAATTGACGAGGACCAGCCTGACTGCTCTCAATTCCAGCAAATGGATGTGCTTCCGGTACTCCCATGGCGACCCATGGTTGCTCACTGTCAGATTTTAGAGGTGAGTGCCTGGAACGTCCTGGAATAAAGTCAGAGGTGGCCAGGGTTGTCAAAACAGTAAACCCTTCAGCAGGTTGACCCACTGGCACCACCATTCCAGGTCCCCAGCACCTTCACCTATACCTGTAAAAGGTCTGAGGTATGTCCCTGAAACTGAGACCACTGGCAACTGAGGAGCCACTAAAGCGACCTTCTGTGCAGCTGCGCCTCTGGCACCACAAGGATGCAGGAGGCCCCAAGACCCAGCAATCGCAGAAAAACTGATGCAGGAACCTTTTCCTGTGATTGGAAGACATGCACCATCTTGGAGATGTTTGATACTCGGTCGTCTAGCAGAAAGGCTTGGCCCAGTTGAGTGTCCAAGACTACCCTTATGAATCGGATAGACTGGGATGGCAAAACCTGAGACTTCTTGACGTTTAAGGAGAAGCCCAAGCTGTTCAACAGGCTGCACATCCAGTGCAAGTGCACCAACATCTGGTCTGGGAGTGGGCTCGGACGAACCAGTCACCTCAAGAGGGAAAAATATGGCTGCTTTCCCTTCTGAGGTGAGCCGACACCACTCCCAGCAGCTTGGTGAAGACTCTGGGTGGCGAAGAGAGGCCAAATGGCAGGACCCTGAACTGGTAATGACTATTAAGTATACATCCTGGAGATCCAGGGAAACCAGGCAATCCTCCAGGTTCAGCGCCTGAAAGATCTGGGCTATGGTGAGCAAGTACAAGTTCTAAGTAGGTGTGACGAATCCCAGGATGTCGTCCCTGCTTTCCTAGGTGGAACCCCTTCACATGAGGTCAAGGAGGTGAGGCTGCTACCCAAAAGTCCCTCTTGGTGTGGTACGCGGTGGGTGGATCTCATGGGGAGGGACCCCCCCTGCCCCCGGTGGGACTACGGATGACTGTCCAGGAAGAACGCAGTATATCCAGAATATGCCACACACTCCCTCATCCTCCTATCCTATACAGGGTAACATAATTCCACCCTCTTCCATGTACTTATTTAAGATAGAGCATCCACACTCCTTCAAAAGTACTGAGACAAGGAAGAGTAGGGACTACCTGTATGAATCATGCAGTAAGACTGGGACGAAGAACAATCCAAGTAACCCATTTGAGAGGAATAACATTTGTACCAAGACGAAGAGGAGGCGCAGAGTAATGAAGAGCACTCTGTGGAACCAACACCAGCAGTCTAATCAATATGGATAATCTGTGAGTAACTGGGAGGACTGAAGATGGCGTTCAGCCCTCCATTCAGGAGCCGCAAGAAGGTTGGCGGTGCAGAGGAGGGAAACCTGGGAAATGCAGACGCCATGCGCGAAGATGAAGCCTACGAAAAGGGTTGAAGAAGGACCCTTTGCCTGACTGGAAGCAGACTGCGGAGACAGACGATCGAGAAGCAGCTACGCAGCTGACACCATCAAAGCAGGCCTGCGGCGAGCAACAGTTACGTAGATGCTGTGGATGGAGCAGACCACACAGAGTCCTGGTGCTGGCCGGAAGCTCCCTGAAGGGGCTTGCCGGGGCTAGCTGGTGGAAACACAAGAAAGATCTGGGTCCCCCAAAAGAAGGGTAGACGTACCTTAGAGAACAAGGCTGGGAACAGAGCCTGGGAAAGAGACTTCAAACAAACAATTGCAGATGAAGTAAAGGTCTAGACCTCCAAGTACAGAAAACATTTAGCAGAATGAATTACACCTGAGCGAGGGTCTAGGAACCCTGACTACAGAAAAGGAGCTACAACCAGTTTATGAACAATAGCAGTAACTGGCAGGGTAGTGTGGGATATAATGACCCACTCAGTAGAAGTCCCATCCATAACCAAGCTGCACTTGAGCAGTTAACAGCAAAATGGCTGTGCTGGCTCCTTTGAGTACCACTGCCTCGCACCAAAACAGCGTTTTGAAGCTACAAAAGGATGGCTGCACTGTTTTGCCAAGCACCTCTTGGGCAGGATGGAACAAGAGGGCACACTGAGGAAGCCTTCCAGTGTGTCTCTTACATGCACCCAAGAAGAAAATGGAAAATCAGCACTGCTTTGCTACTAGCTCAACATTTCCCCTTGAAAAGGGAAATATTTTACATTTAAAATGATGCTGCTTTGATGATCTTTTCATATGTTATACATTACTCTGCCTTTATCAGTGAGGCCCTCCCATGCCTATTTAAATTCAGATTGTGCTCCAGCAGAAGAGAGCCTTATTCCTGAATGGCAGGCCGTGTCAGAAAAAGTCTGGGAAATCAACAGAAGCTTTACTTTCAACTGCACAGGAAAACGCTTGACGTTAGGGCTCCAAAATGTCAAAAATCACTGCTTCAAAAGAAACCCTAGCTCGAAGGGCATATATGACAATTTCAGTGGACCTGTGTCTTAAACAGATTGCTGTATAAGTGAAAATGACTAGGGCTGCAAAACAATGTTGGGAAGTCAGAAGGAAGAGAAAACCTTTTGAAATGGTCAGCCCAGCAGACTTCACCATGGGTGAAAATGTGCTTTGGAAATAAGGAAAAATGTCTGTTTTAAAAGTGTAATGTTGAAAGAAGGCCCTGTCTTGGCCTAGCAATATAAAGGGGATAAGGGGGGTTTGCTGGGAAATATATATGGGAGGTTGTATTTCAACAGGCTTGCTGCTGATTCAAAACAAAATAAAATTAAGAAATACATGTTTTTGGCTGTACTGGGAAATCAACCCAAACAGGTTTCTGCCGTGGCCCAATGGACATTTGGGTGCTGATAACAGCAGTACCCTACCCCCAAGAGAAGCCACAACGGAGATCTGGGACATCTATCTGTTTACTGCCGCCCTTGAAAACTTTGAATGGACGAAGACAAAGAAATATCAAACGCTCATCAGACTTCTGTCTGAGCTTCAGCTTGAGACAATAGATCTGGGGCACCTAAGTGCGGCTTCTGGAAGTGGCAACCACCAGTCACTGAATCTGAGGAACCTCCAGGGCAGCCCTGGGCTGAACTGACATTTGGTGGTAGCCTGAGGAAAGAAAGGGTCCAAATGGAGGACAAAGGCCGCCCATTTTGGCTCTAAAGACTAGTTTATTAATAAAACTTTGAGACTTTTATCTCTGAAATTGAACAACGCAGAAATGCAAAGGTTTCACAATCTAGATGCAATTTTGATGGCTATAATTCAAGACCTGATAGCCTTCAGTGGCATATAAGGGGCAGAAATGGCAGAGAATTGGATATTCTGATGAAAGTGTATATTTATGATAATATGTACACATGTATAAAGTTATAGAATTTTAGGTATGACATTTCTCACTGAAAAGGACAACATATTATTAGATGGACGAAACAAAGTCCTAGAAAAGTGAGAATTGAACTGCCATGCTCTGCGTGAAATATGTTATCTGCCTATCTAATTTGTTAAAGTGCCAAACTGTACAAATGTGTAATTTATGTTAAGATTGTTTTTTGCCAAAAAGGACTGGGGAAGGCTTTTCACCTCCTAAAACACAACCCCATGAACTGAGTCCCATCCTAGAGGAGGCAACCAACATTGGCTGACCTATCCGGTTCTTGGGGGTAGGTCTAGCTCAGTTCTGCCCATCAATAAACCCGGTGATGTCACCCACTTTTATATAAAGGGTGGGAGCTCACAGGGACAGGACAGACTTGCTCCTGAATTTCCAGCACCTGCGTATACAGACATTACAGATCCACCTTTGCAAGATTCAAGACTCTACTGCTAGGCCAAAGCATAACTGACCAACTATCCAGAAAATCCCACAAAAATCCCAATAGCAAAGGTGAAAAGCTGTGGTACGCTTGGGGAGCATTGTGTGGCGAGACCGGCCTTTTGCTCACTACCTGCATGCCCGCTGTATCCTTGCCATCCAGTAACCAGACTTGCCCAGCTGCTTGCTGTTAGGAGTGTCCGCCTCTTTACTGTGACTTAGAGCTTATGAGCCCAGAACCGGTTGATTGCCTAAATCCCCAAACTCAACTGCGAATTGTGAGTATTTCCCCATCCCATAGCCACACATAGCCTATCCCATCTTGATACTTTGTCTTTGTTACACTTTTTAAGTAATCCTATCCATTCCCTGATTCCTTGTTAAAACGGTTAGAATTCTCTGTGCATCTTGTCATTGATCTCCAAGCATTAGCGCCACTTTTCTATTCATTTCTGTCTTGCATAGATCATAAGTCTTTAGTCATATTTGGAATAATCAAATTAATTCCCACATAAAGTTGAACGCGGGGTGAAAAGGTTGACGTCGCAAATCAATCTTGAAACGTACTGTGTCTTTCTTTAACCATATAGTCTAGATAATTTAGTTTAAGTAAAACTTGCTTTTCCATTTTAAAACAGATTTTCTTTTCTTAACTATTTTATTTTACCTAAACTGAACCTCATTCCATCCTGAAAATGTCAATCAATTCTTCAGCTATAGTCACTCTTTCATTTCTATATTGTCCCTATGATGTGCATCTATCACCCAGCCTAAAAACCACATTCCGAATCTGTTTTTCACCTGTTGTAAAAAAAAAAAGAAAACGTTTTGACATTTAAAACTGCAAATGTGTACATTGGAACTTTGCAACGTGTGAATTCGGCTGCACTATGTTTTCATTTCAAGTTGCTTTTTGAACTGTATGCCTTTTGTGATACCTTACCTTATAGCTGCTAGTAATATTACATCCCTGAGACTGTGATAAAACATATGTACATCATTATTTAAACACACATATAATTAATTATTTATCAAAATCAGAGTGTCATTTAAGCAACTGCCTCTTATTTTGTGAGGGAATTTTGATTCTGTTTGCTGCCTCCTATTCCTATAATATAATATTGGACCAACAGAACAGGGAATAGCTATTCACAACATTTATGTATTTATCAATACCAATAAATGTTCCATTTGTTGATTTCTAAAAACCTTTATTCACATATCAAACTTTCATAAAAATATATAAAATCAAACATATTCACAAAAAACAAATATCTGCATCAAGCATTCATACTGATTCACTCCTACCAATCTTTCCACTCTTTTTGTCTTTTGGCCTCCTACATGGACTGCCTCCAATTTTTGTTTACACAATGATCAAAAAAGTCCTCCATCCACTCCTGTGATGGTACTGCCTGCGTGTTCCTAATCACACAGACCTATGTCTACACGCGTTTCGGTTGTCTTTTCGGTACATCCACATTCGTAGCCCCTTGGATCTTGCAACCTTCTTCAGGACAGAAAACCGGGAGTTGCCTTGTTCCCGTAAGCCTCAAGTAGGGTGAGTATCACCACATTAATTTGCTGTATTCATACATCAGTGTATTTAATATGGACTCTTCAAGAGAGGTTCTTCACATTTTAGACAGGGCTATTGATTACAAAATAGCTCACCTGTTGTAACGTATTCTTATACAGGGGTTGTTTTTATCAACCTGCAGTCCATATTAAATACACTGATGTATGAATACAGCAAATTAATGTGGTGATACTCACCCTACTTGAGGCTTACGGGAACAAGGCAACTCCCGATTTTCTGTCCTGAAGAAGGTTGCAAGGGGCTACAAATGTGGATGCCCCGAAAAGACAACCGAAACACGTGTAGACATAGGTCTGTGTGATTAGGAACACGCAGGCAGTACCATCACAGGAGTGGATAGAGGACTTTTCTGATCATTGTGTAAACAAAAATTGGAGGCTGTCCATGTAGGAGGCCAAAAGACAAAAAGATGTATATGCTGTGATAACAAAGCAAAGAGTGGAAAGATTGGTAGGAGTGAATCAGTATGAATGCTTGATGCAGATATTTGTTTTTTGTGAATATGTTTGATTTTATATATTTTTATGAAATTTTGATATGTGAATAAAGGTTTTTAGAAATCAACAAATGGAACATTTATTGGTATTGATAAATAAATAAATGTTGTGAATAGTTATTCCCTGTTCTGTTGGTCCAATATTATATTATTGTTATATGACGCCTGGAGGACCAGGGACTTTAATCAGGCACCCCTTTTTTGTTTTATGCCTCCTATTCCTGACTCCTTGCTGCTTCTTTCTATCCACTCAGAATTCGATTAATTGTGGGATGAGGGAACATTGAAGGGAGAATCCTTAACTCAGGTGCTATCTATCCTAATTGAAAAAGTGCTCCTATTCATTTGTGCTTTCGATATGTTCTTGTAGAAGGTCAGCCAAGTGTATTTCAGTGGTTTTCATTGTAATTATCACCCCATTGGTGATTGCTGCCCAATGTAAAAATTGTGTGATTCTCTTTGAGTTTAAAATAAATAAATATTGTGCTACCACCCACCGGCCTGGTTCATGGTCCATTGTGACCAGTGTTATTTGTAAAAGGGTGTGTGAGACGGGTTCGGTATCGTCTCAATTCGTATTCGCAGAAAATAAACTAAAAGCATTCTAATTGCACGCTACATCTAAGGCTAAGGTCCCTGGTCTGGTGTGTGAAGCCCGATTGGAATCCTTCACAGTAGGGAACCAGGTCTGCCACACACTCAGTAGAGAAGTCTGAGAAGAGCCAGAGGTAAAGGAGTCCTTTCCTATGGCACTGTGAGAAGTTGGAGAAAAACAGGGGTAGAGAGTCATTCCCCATGGGGTTACAAGAAACGGGCCAGAGGAAAGGGAGTAATCTCCTTCAGCATACTAAGATGCCGGAGAAAGGCCAGGGGAAGGGAGACATTCCCCCATCACTTGCTGAAATGGCTAAGTCAGAGAATGGCCAGGGGAAAGGAGACATTCCCCATCACTTGTTGAGTTGTCACACTGAGTCTAAGAAGAACCAGAGGGTAGGTGTTAGGCAGAAACCTATGCAGTTTCCTCTGGGACCACTGCAAAAGATTTAGGATTACAGGTGTTTGGCAGTAAACCCACTTGGTAGCAGTCTGTACCACACAGATTCACTTGGAAGCTGTGGCTGAGCAGTCAGACTTCCCTCAAGAAGAGTTAGGCAGTATACAGAGTATTCACAATAGGTCAAGAGGACACAGTAGAACAAGTAAACACTGACCAGGGCTTGGTGTAAAAGAGATATAATTATTTATTTAAAACCACATCTAGAAAAACACACAGGCACTAATAGTAAGCAATTCAAAAACACGGTCACTAAAAGATATACACTCCCTTAAAAGAATATTAGACAAGTCTTAAGTAAAGCCCCACTTATTTTCAGACATCGGTGAGCGCTTAACGTAGATGGCACTCTAATAATTTGTTTTAAAAAGGGAGAGTAAAGCAGAGAACAAGTTGAAACAGATCCCAACACTTTTACCAAAACATAACAAGAGAGGAAGGCAAAGTAAAACCGTGAAGTTAGAGTTCAAGAGGCCGGATCCACTTTCCAAGGATCCAAACGAAATGTGTCCAGGGTCACACGGTTGCAGTGCACAAAAGTCTTGTAAAGGTTCAAAAAGGAGTTGGACCAAAGAAAGGGACCAGTTAGAGGGTCAAGGCGGCCAGCCCAGTCCAGAAGGTTAAGGGGTTATTATTACCTTGTAGCAATCTTTAGAAAGGGAGGCCTGGCGGACACGGTACCTTAAAGTGGTGAGAACGCTCCAGCGGGGGCAGTTGTTCCTGGCAGCGGATGCAAGTTGGTGCTTCGTCCGGGGGAAGATAGGATCTCGTCGTGGAGGAAGACAGGAGTCCGTTGCACTGCCAGGGAAGAAACCAGCCGTGGAGTTTCTCAGGTACAAGGAGCGGTCCGGTGATTCACAGTTCAGTGGTGAGTGGCTATCTGGCTGCCGGGGTGCTTGGCACGGGCAGTTCGACCACAAACCGGGCTGGGGTGCGAAGAAAGAAAGGTAAACTGGTTGTGCCCACCAGTCAGGGGAAGAAGCCTCCCCAGCCGCGAGATCTTCTCTGTCGTCGGGAAGTGGTGAGTCGGTTCTGCAGGGCTCCACCACTGGTGTCGTCATGGTAGGTCTGCTCAGCTTCTCCCTCATCGGATTCTCAGGTCCTGTGGCGACTTCTGAAGTTCCAGTCCCCAAAGCCCTGCAGAAAACCCCCATTCACTCAGCTTAGCTGTCACTCAAACATGCTAAGTGGTGAGCCGGCCGGCTCACCACTTGGGCCAATCACACAAGAGTGCGACTTGAGTTACCAAGGTAACTCAGTCCAGGGTGCCTAGACCCCCTCCCACACCCCCTGTGGTACCCAGACAGAGTGGCACCACTTTTGGAGGCTTCTGTGGAGAAGCCCGCCAAAAAGAGGAACAAAGGGCTCGACTTGGGTTGGAGTCACAGAAGAGAACACAAACGCCATTTTAGAATCGAGTCTTGGCAAAATATACCAACCGGAGAATTAATATTAATTAAATAAACCGGCGGTATGTTCGAGGCTATGAGAATTAAATAATTAAAGTTGGTAGCCTCGAACAATGGGAAAATCCCATAGGAAAATATTTGCGGTCGAATATAAAAAGTAGTTTCCACTGCCGACAGCCAAAACTCGATCAGGGGGGACGGAGACGTGCCCCCTCGACTAACAGACCCCGGGGCAATCGAATTGCCCCGACCAGTACGTCCACAATATGATGGTTTGTACTGGTTTCTGTTAATCATTTGGGACTAGTAAAGCCAATGGTGACTTTACATGCCCTGGGAGACAGTAGTCAGTCCCAGGGTATGGAGTCTATGGTGGGGTGTCACTATGACACCCCTGTGTTACGGCACGGAGGGTGCTGTGTAACACATATAGGAAAAACACATGAGACCCTCGGAGTAAAGGACCCCATAGCCCATAAAACATTACCAGTCAAAGGAATACCATAAATCATGTCCAAGAGTAGGAGAAAAAGAGTCTCACTCTTGGCAGGAGGAAAAAACAAACTCCAGAAATCCAGCAAAGCTGCTGGGGGACTCACTAGATTAGGAAATTCAGCCTAAAGAGAGAATTCTCCCTAACAGTAGGGAGTCATCCCTCTGATAATGTGAACAGAAAAAGTGAATTGGGGAGACTTTCTTTTGCTAAGTCAGAGAGGTGTGGATCAAATCCTTATAGGCGCATATCATCGAGCCATTGTTGGACTCGTTTTTTAGCAGGCGGACCAATGAGGACAATGGATGGGTTTAATTTGAGGTATGCAGTCAACATCCAGGACTGAATGATGGCTAGGTTGAAATTTAAGCGTTGTCAGGGTTGCAACATTAAAATATTCATCAGCTACCAACACAATATTTCAGTGTGGTTGTTTCAGAGTGGTTCATGATGTGGAGTAATGTGTGTCTGTCAATTTATGAATACCAAGGTCTATAGGGAATTGGCTGTTAAATCTCCTAGAATAACTTAGAGCGAATAACAACAGTTTTCCACTTGACAAATCTGATATTGGATATGGCCACTGGTTCAAAGGGTTTGTGTGTCAAACGTTGCCAACAGCACAATAGCTTCGCAAACCAGGTGGGAGTCTTAAATCGGGCAAAGAGCTTCCTCGAACCCTCATGGTGTCTTTTCACAATAGGAATTGCTGATGAAAGAACCAGCTCAGCAGCACTTCTGTGGGTGTCAATGGCCAATATGCAGGACTGGCAGGACTCCACTTGTACACCAACAGGTGCCATGTGGGCTGTGAATGAAAGCATATCCTCTAACACAAAGTGGATTAGCCCCCTACGCCACAGTCCAGTGGCAAATCCTGGTCCACTTGTTATGGTACTGGCTGCCTGAATGAAGCTCACGTTCTCCTTTGAAAGGCCCAGTTGCCTCAAAGTCAGTTGCCAATCCAGCCCACACCCCTTCTCGAGCAGAAGTTCCAGGAAGGGTTGCGAACAACTTGGTCAGCCGAGGCTAGAATCATCAGGTCGAAGAACCAAACTCTTGCCTGTCAATATGCGACTACTAGAATCTTGGAACACTGCTCGCACTCCCTCAACTTGCTCATCATCCTGTGGATAACTGCAACACTTTGTGTAATCCTCCATGCCAAATAGCTCCTCTACAGGATAACCCTGCTACCACAAGATGACTTGAACCACAGAGCGATTGCGCTTCCACTCGTGATTCACCATATTCAATCTGCTGCGGCGCTCCAACTGAGATTACCCACTCATATAACTGTACCACAGGTGACAAAGAAACACAGGAAGGCCTGTCCCCCCCCTTGTCTGGTGACATAAAACGTGGGGCTGGTGTTGTCTGTCCAGAAAGGGGGCCATCCTCCACATATTGAGTCCAGAAGATCTGATTGAATTGGTATTTCATCTAATGAATCATGGTTTATTTATTTATAAAGATTATGTAGTGCTTTTATCCAAAGCGCTTGACAAAATACAAAATATGCTACAACAAGAACGGGTAATAGAAAAATAAGCCACAGTCCAAACAACAACTGTTATTCCTCTGAAAGTTAACAGATTGTAAAAGGTAGGACTTCAGACGGTTTTTAAACTGAAAAATAGTGACGCACGCACGAACGAACCTGAAGAGGACGAGAATTCCAGATAGAGTGGGCAAGAAGTTGAATGAACGGAACTGAGAGGAAGCACAAGGTGGATGCAAGACAGAGATGAAACTGCGAAGCAGAGCGTAGGCCTTTAGTGGGGGTGATACAAGGAAATCAAAGAACATAAGTGGGAGACAGAGCATGGGTGCACTTCAAAATTGAACACACAAATTCAAACTCAAAACGTTGTTTAATTGGTAGCCAGTGGAACCCGAGCCAGATATGGAGAGATACAAGCTGACCAAGGTTGGCAGAACAAAATGCCAACAGCAGTATAGGGAATAGAGCGCGGAGGAAGAAGAGCAAAGTTAGACAGACCGAAATAGAGAGCACGGCAATAGTTGAGCCGCGGTAACAATAGTTTGGAGAAGAGTTTTAGTAGAAGTAACAGATGTCGGATTTTTCTGATATTAAATAGATGAAACCGGCATGATTGAACAACATATGTGATTGGAGGTTGCAAGGAAAAAGAAGAATAAAAAATAAACCCAAGATAATGAGTCCACGATTTGATGGCAGAAAGACAAGAGAAATGGTGGTCCAGTAGCAACATGTCAATTGCAGCTGGATGCCCCTCATGCAGAGTCTGGCAAAGGGCACTAAAATGGGGCAAGATGCAAGCAGCTCAGCAGCTCATGTAGCAGCTGACGCCACCACGTGGACGTGGAAATCCTTGACAAAAAAAAATGTCATTGCTGCTTGAATAGTCCTTGCCTTTTCCTGTGTGTGGAATATTTTGGCCTGGACCGTGTCCCATTAGAAGCTGATGGAGGTCAATTTGTGTGTTGGACTGTATGCTGACTTCTCGTAGTTGACTGTGAACCCCAGATCAAACAGCAGGTCGAAGGGAACCTGCAGGGTGTTTGTTTGGAAGCTTTGCAGAACTCAGACTTGGCGTTGATCCAAAAAGCCTTCCCACAAAACTCCGACTTTAACTCTCTCGTGGTAACACGGCTGAGCAGTCAATCAGACAATGGAGATGAGGGTTTTGGTGTAAAGTAGAATTTACAAACACAAGAGCTTGACAAGTAATAAGATTGCCCACACAGGGAAGTAAAAAATGCATACTCATTTAGTAACACGTATGCATTAGGTAAAGGCACTAAGAGGTAAGTACACAACCATAGTTTGGTGACCAGGTTGGAGCACACACCACATTTTAGAATTAACACAGATTAAACAATGCCACTAACAATGGCCTAAACTGAGGGCAAATGATGTTAAGAAAATTAGCATAGACGTTAAAATGATATGAGGCCTCACCAACTGTCCACTACTAAGTTATATGCAGTACTGAACTATGTTTAAGGTAGGTTTGGATACTTTGGAGGAAGTGTACAAGGTTTCTCACAGTTATCACATAGGATCAATGGGTTTGTGACAGAGGCAATATTATAGTCAGTGCAATATCCTCATATTATAACAAAAGGTGTATTCCACAGGTCGGGAGGCGGCAGCTACTGATCCTAGTTGTCCAAGGGATACACTAAAGGACACAAAGAATAATGTTTCATCTTCAAAGGCCAGGCCCTTATAGCTGCATGATCAGACATTGAGCCTGTTAGAATGAATAGGCAATAGGGGAACTTCAAAACAGTTATGTACATAGGTCGTTCAAACCCTGAACCAAAACAAACAACAACCCAAAGTTGTTATGGACAACTACTCATGCTGTTGGTTCCACCGTTGAAGGTTCAGGGCTGCAGGGTAGAGTGTTCTTGGGATAACAGCTTTGATGGCCGAGTTCAATGGTTCTGGTCCCCATCATCCACCTTTCTGGAATGGATCACAACCTGGCTGGATAAGGTTTAATGACAGGCGCGATGAGCATGGGGCGTGAACCTGCACAGGATCTGCAGGCATGAAGACAAAGAACCACAAGGTTCAATCTCAACCAGGGATCCTATTCTTGTTATAAAGAGCAGCAAAGCAGTGATGTCCCCGGCACATGAAAAAGATGCACTGCACAGTTCACAGTAGAAGACGGCATGAGTACCCAGCAACAGGAAAAGGAACCACTTCAGATGAGGTGCTCTAGGTATAGTAGCATGACTCCTCAGACCTCCAGGGGGACAACCTTAGTGATGCAGGACTTCAAACTGGTTAGGCCCACAAGTTCAAAAGAGGAAAGCACAATGGAAGGTCACACCTATAGAGTGAAAATTAGAGCTACACCTTATGGTGCACACGCTTGACCAATGCATGTTTCAGCAGCAGTCCCTCTGCCTCAATCAGCATTCTTTTTTTCAGAGACTTGGCTTCAGTGACCGACGGTTAAATGGCCCCAGATTCCCTCCTGATACTCAAAATCATTGCCCACCAATACATTCTAAGCGGCTGTCCAATCATAGACAGATCTGATACAGCTAGATCTTATACAAGGTTTGGTTGTGTTTATTGGGGCTGTCGGCACTTCCTCGCCAAGACTAAATCAGTTTCAGACCCACAAATGGTCTGCTTCCTTTGCTCTGGAAAAAAGCCTGTGAAGATGAACAATCATATATGGCCATATCCTTCCTCTGCATGGGAGGAATATAGTCACCAGGTCAGAAAAGCACAAAAACAAAGCTAAAATTACATGGCCAGGCATTTTGGGCAAAATGTTGCACAAAAGGTTGCCATGTAGCAAAAAAAGAAAAGGTGCACAGGAGTTCACCCACAATGGTTAAGAATAAGGTAGCACTGCTGCAAGTCTGCCTGGGCTTCACCAAGTGTGAACAAGTATCAAAATGTAAAAAAATAAGGGGAGGAGAAAAGGCTCATTCGCAATAGCCATATGGAAAGAAATAGAGCTTTTCCACAAACATAAATGGAAAGACAGCCCACACAACCGTACACTGGAAGTCATGAAGTTTCACGATTTCTCAAAAAACAATTAAGAGAAAGCAAGGGAGTGAGGTTGAAATACAGCACTGTCACAAAATCAGTTCAAGATCACAGTAACAGTCTGCTGATATACCGAGGCCACTACTGAAAAAGATGGGAAAGGTGCAAAAAGTTAATATTTTCCTAACAGTGTTGCAACCAGATTTGTGGAAAATGGCAGGTGAACCAATCAACCAGTTTGGGGTAGAACTGCATCCCCCTTAACTAGCACAGCCCCACTAAATCATTCATTATTTTGGTAAAAACTCACAGTGAAGAGTTGAGCCCGTAGGGGAAAACTTGGTATTGAAAACATCAGTTCATGACCGTGAATTTGTTAATCCTGCAATGAGGCTTACAAGTCGGCACGTAATTTATAAGCATCTTTCAGATCCCCTAAACATAGCCTGCCAGATTACAGCGCATAGGGATTCAGCAATCTGGATTGGTATGACCATCTTGAGTCTTTCTAGAGGAAGGTGAAGGTTGAAGATGCCCGGTTCTTCTTGGGGGACAGAGAAGGTCTGGTAACCGTATCCATGTCACAGTTCAGATGGGGGAACAGATTGGACTGCCTGAATTTCTAGCAGCTTCGTCACTTCCTGCATAAGTGCTGCAGAGCTCAGCTGAAGAGGGGCGTGGAATCAGAGAAGGACCAAGGGTAGAATAAGACAAAACCCCTGGAAACCACAAAGGGTAACCATATATCTGAAAAAGTAGCTGTCCAGCTCAAAAGTGATGCGCCATTCTGCCACTGACTTGCACACTGCAGGTTCATATACCACTCCCATTACTTCTTAGGCTCAGAGTCCTGTGCAGAAGAGGGGAACCAGCCTAACCCTATACCACCCTGCCAAGATTGCTTATGTGGCGAAGGGAAGATTCCAAGAGACCTTGTGCAAATTGTTTAGCTTCTGAAAGACCAGATAGAAAGGCTGCCTGCTGGTCTGGAAGAAGGTTCTGCTGAATGTCAGATATTTCCCACCAAAGGCTTGGATTGGCTGTCATAAATAAAGCATTGACATGCCTTAGTTAGGAGGAGGAACTGGCATAGATCTTAACACCAAGGGAGTCCAGCAGCTTCCTCTTTACTAAGAAGGGCCCTCTTTGAGGGAGAGCCAGAGGGAACCGGTGGTTTGGAATACACAGAAGCCACACCCATCACTTAGGAGTCGGGCCAAGAATGAAAAGAAAGACACACAGAATCCAAGACAGCCTTGTTACTTCACTTAGATCTTTAGCGTTTGTTTGATTGAGGAAGCTGCCTTGCTCTGAAAGAACGTTTGTTTTCAATTTCTACCACTGGCACTGCGAGTCTTGGAAGACTCTTGCCACGAGAATCCGCGCTCGCTTCCTGGAGGAGGCGGAGCCCATCGGCGCTCATGTGTGCAGTCACGTGACCTGTTCTCCACCTGAAATTGCAGCCTCAACCGCCCCAGCGGTGCGTTTGTTTGATTGAGGAAGCTGCTTTGCTCTGAAAGAACGTTTGTTTTCAATTTCTACCACTGGCACTGCAAGTCTTGGAAGACTCTTGCCACGAGAATCCGCGCTCGCTTCCTGGAGGAGGCGGAGCCCATCAGCGCTCACGTGTGCAGTCACGTGACCTGTTCTCCACCTGAAATTGCAGCCTCAACCACCCTTGTGACGTTAAGCCCGGCCACGGAGTAAAGGGCGGCACATTTTTCGGCGGCAAGAACTGTTTTGCTGCTGTTTGGCGCTGGGTCTTGTTCTTGTCCTGGCACTTACTGGATCTGCTGCTGAGCTTAGATCCCGGGCTTTGGGCACGCCTGGTCACGTCCAACTGTAGTTTGTGCGCAGAGTGGTGCAGCATCACACACAACATGACCGCACAATCGGGCTCGGGGGAACAGGCGGGGCCACAAACAAGACGAAAGACCATACAACAACGGCGGATGCAGAATCCTTGGACAGCATTAAAAGCAGATTCTGGTCTTGAGATATCCAAGGTAAGCTCCAAATCACGAAAAAGTGTATATAAACAATTAGTGGATTCTTGTCTACAATTAGAACTTATTGAGCACATTGATCTATCAGTAGACTGTACAACCCCCTTGATAATCAGCAAAGATTTGGAACATTTACCCAAAGCCTTTGTATATTTATCTACTGATGAAGCTGGGGCAGAAGTTGGGGGCGGAGACGAAGATACGTCAACTAGCAATCTTGCCCTGTCTGATGAAATGGAAACCTTAAATAGTCTTTCGACACAAGTTCCGGCTGATCTAAACGTCGCCGATATCTCTTCTGTTGCCCCTGTAGCTTTTGATGCTGCGCGAATCCACTCAAATAACTCTGGAGATCTTAGTAGGTCCAATAGCGCACCAGATAATGTTGGTGAAGTTGAAGTTACAGACGCTTCTGATGCTACGGATATAGCGGCGGTCCCTGCTGTCATTCCACCACAAAAACCACTATTAACTTTGCTCATCCTACCTTTACCCGACCGGAGTGCTTTAAGAAGGGAATAGTTTTTTACCTGTAACTCCATTTCTCCAGCATTGGTATCTTTCATGGATTCACATGCTTAGAATATTCCCCGTCGTCAGACTGGGACCCCTCGGTACACATATATAGCCTTTTCCAATAGGAAAACTTCCGACACTTTTGTGTCCTATCTACGTCCTTTTAGGACCCGCCTACGCATGCTCCGTAGGCCGTCCCCGTATAAGTGGCCCGCCCCCGCGGTTCCCCTTCAGATTTCGGCCCCTCCAAAGTAGGAAGGGTTAATTTTATCCATTAAATACATTACATTCCGGGGAGGTTGGCGGGCGCATGTGAATCCATGAAAGATACCAATGCTGGAGAAATGGAGTTACAGGTAAAAAACTATTCCCTTCTCCAGCATTGGATCTTTCATGGATTCACATGCTTAGAATAGATTGTATAGCAGTAACACTTGAGACGGTGGTGAGAATGTAATGTAACATACCCTCAACATACTACACAATGCATATGTACAGTAGGAATAAGTTACCTCATATAACCTTACCCACATAAAATGAACTGTCATTAAAAAGGTAGACAACAGATTCTCCACAGCGTGGAGCTTACCTTACTGAAACAGATGGCGCAGGACAGCTCTTCCCATCTGCACCTCGTCCGCATGCTGCCTAGCAAGGCAGTAGTGGCGGGTAAACGTGTGGGGCACTGACCATGCCGCAGCTTGGCATATGTCCGTCAACGGAATTCCTGCCCACAAAGCTGTTGAGGAGGACATCGATCTTGTAGAATGGGCTCTAGGATGTCCTTGCAGTGGCCTTCCGGCCTTAGAGTGACAAAACGCAATCGTCGATGAGACCCATCGAGCCAATCCTTGTTTAGAGATTGCTTTTCCTCTCGTCGACGGACCATACGCGACGAACAGTTGTCTAGTAGACCTGAATTCCTGTGTACGATGTAGGTAAAATTTCAGAGCCCTCTTAACGTCCAGGGTATGAAGAGCTTTTTCTGCTGCCGATGATGGTGTGGCGAAGAAAGTAGGGAGAACAATGGACGAGTGTTTGTGATACACTGTCGGAACCTTTGGGACGCACATAGGATTAGTTGCCAGGACTACTTTGTCCTTAAAGAATCTTAGGTATGGCGGGTCTACGACCAGCGCTTGCAGTTCCGAGATTCTTCTAGCCGATGTGATAGCAATCAAGAATGCCAACTTTCACGAAATGAATTTTATGTCGGACGTGGCCATAGGCTCAAAAGGCGGTTTCATTAAGCCTGCCAACACTGTGTTGAGGCTCCAAGTCGGGGGGAAACGTTTTTCCGGGAGAAAAGCTCGAAATAAACCCCTCATGAAGTGTTTTACAAGTCTGTCGCTAAATAGAGGAGACGACTGCCTTTTCCTTGTGAACCTCGAGATGGCCGCCAGGTGCACCTTTATCGATGTGAAGGATAATCCCCTCTCCGCTAAGAGGAGCAGGTAAGGTAGAACTTGTTCCGGCGTCACCGACAACGGTTGTAGGCCCTGTTGCCCCTTACACCATTCACAGAACCTCCGCCACTTATAGGAGTAGGATTTGTTTGTAGAAGGGGCTCTAGCCGCCTGTAGAATTTTTTGGCAATCCTCTGAAATGTCTAAGGCGCCGAACTCCGAGAAGTCAGGAGCCAGGACGTAAGGTTGAGACTGTACGGGTCGTGATGCCACACCGTGCCTCTGTCCCGGGATAGAAGGTACGGGACTTTCGGAAACGCTATGGGATGTTCCAGCGACAGATGGAGGAGGTCTGAGAACCACGGTTGCCTCGGCCAGTATGGTGTCACTAGAATCACCCGGCAATTGTATCTGCGTATCCACTGTATTGTTTTCCGTATGAGGGGAAACGGGGGGAAAGCATAGAGGAACATGTCCGTCCATGGGAAGGAGAACGCCTCCCCCACCGACCCCTCTTGGGGCCATCTGCTTGCAAATTGCTCGCATTTCTTGTTGTCTTTGGTCGCGAAGGCGTCCAGAGGGAGTTGACCCCATTTCTCGAACACTTTCCTGAAGTGACCCGTGTCCACTTCCCACTCGTGTATCTGGGCCCTGCTTCTGCTGAGGCAGTCGGCTTGGCGCTTCCTCACTCCTGGAAGGTGATGAGCCACGAGGGAAATTCCGTGCTTCGCTGCCCAATGCCATGTTTTCTGGGCTTCTATAGAAAGAGTCCTTGATTGTGTCCCTCCTTGTTTCCTCAGATAAAACATGGCTGTTGTATTGTCGGTCAGTATTCGCACTCGCAAACTCTTGATGTGTGGTAGGAACGCCTTCAAAGCCCATCGTACCGCTCTCAGTTCCAGTACGTTTATGTGTAGGAGTGACTCCGTTGGAGACCAGCGACCTTGCGTTTGGAGAGCACCCATGTGCGCTCCCCATCCGGTTAGGGACGCATCCGTAACTATGGTGCTCTGAAACTCCAGCTCCTGTAGGGGAACACCGCTGTTCAGATTGTGGGAACTCTGCCACCACTGAAGGGTCCGACGTAGCTTGTCGTCGTCGACGGTTATCCTGTCCGACCACGATCCCTGAGCCTGTGTCCATCGGTCCGCGAGGAATTCTTGGACTGGCCTCATGAATAGTCGACAGTTTCTCACCAGATGGATGCAGGATGCCATGGCCCCTAGGACCGAAACATACTTTCTCACTGAGATCCTGGTGTTTCGCCGTAGCCGGGCCGCTTGTTGAATGAGTCTTGAGGTCCTGTCGAGGGAAGGTTTCACCAGCCCTAACTGAGTCTTGAACTGTGCCCCCAAGAATACCAGCGTTCTCGATGGCCGCAGAGAGGATTTCTCGAAGTTTATGGCGAATCCTAGCCATTGTAGAAGCTGCATGGTGGCTTGCAGACTTGTGTTGGTCGACGCTGGGGAGGATCCCCTTACCAGCCAGTCGTCGAGGTATGGGTATACGTGGTGGCTTTGCTTCCTTAGCCAGGCAGCCACTGGAGCCAGGCATTTTGTGAACGTTCTGGGGGAGGTCTTGAGACCGAAAGGAAGAACCGTGAATTGGTAGTGAGTTCGCCCTATTACAAAGCGTAGGAATTTCCTGTGTTTCCGACACATTGGAATATGGAAATACGCGTCCTGCAAATCCAGGGACGCCAGGAAATCTCCCTTTTAAACTGCGCGGATCACCTCCTGCAGAGTGAGCATCTTGAATTTCAGGCTCTTTAAGGACTTGTTGAGATCGCGTAAGTCTAGAATGGGACGCCATTTGCCATTCGGCTTTTTTACGACGAAGTATCTTGAGTAGACTCCTTGACCTCTCTGTGATGTTGGAACTAATTCTATCACGCCCTTCGCTAACATGAGTGTAACCTCTTGTTGCAGTACCTTCATATGGGACTGAGCGGTGAACGCAGGTGGAATTTGCGGAGGGTTGTGTTTGAATTGCAGAGAGTGCCTGTTTCTTATGGTGTCTAGCACCCATTGGTCGGTCGTTATCCTTTCCCATTCGTCGACATATGCTGAAACTCTTCCCCCCAGAACGGTGTGTGGTATGTCACTGCTGATCTTTATTCTGCTTGTTTCTCGACGACGACGGCTATGATGGTCGTTTTCTAGAAGACTGGAAGTTTCGTCGACGGTTAGCCGATTGTGAGGCATGTCGGTATCCCTGGGAGGGGTAAGCCGATCTGGCAAAGGATCTGTCTCCAGAAGAGAATCTTGAATTACCTGAAGCCCCTCTAAAGGGATGAAAAGACTTGTAACTTCTGCCACTCTGGAGGGCACCCAATGAACGTGCCGTGTCCGAATCTTCTTTCATCCCTTTTAGGGCCTCGTCCACCTTTTCACCGAAAAGAAGGTCTCCCTCAAAGGGCATATCTAAGACCTTGTATTGCACTTCTGGCCTGAAGTAGGTGCACTTAAGCCATGACTGTCGACGCAATACCACCCCATTGTTGACTTGCTTGAAGCCTGACTCAGCGAGATCCACTGCGATGTTTATTGCGTGATTTGAGGCTTCCTCACCCTCTCGGACCAGTAGCATCGCCGCCTTTCTCTGTTCTTCTGGAAGATGGTCAAGCAGCGGAGCTAGTCTGTGCCACATCTCCCTATCGTATCTGGCCACAATTGCCAGAGAGTTTGCGGCCTTTACTGTGGTCGCTCCCACGGAGAGCACTTTCTTGCCAAAGGCATCTTGGCGTCTCGCCTTGTTCTCAGGAGGAGTCGTGCACTTGTGCTGTGCCTTTGCCTTCCTCGCTGCTGCCGCCGACACCACCGAGTCCGGTGTTGGTTGGGAGGATAAACACTTGAGGGTCGACTCTGGAGCCTTAAACTTCTTTTCTAGGCGTCCTTTCACTGCTGGTTCTGAGAATGGGTGTCTCATTGTCTGCAACCCCTCTTTCCATACATGGTCTAGTATTGGTATTGATAACACCGACCTCCTTCTCTTGCCCATGTGGTCGAACAAAAAACAATCCTTTTTCTGTTCTTCTTGGGACAGACCAAATTCTTTGCATGCCTTCTCCATCATAGAATGGAATGACGCAATGTCGTCCGGAGGGGACGGGTGAGCTGGGCTTCTGGGGTTTTCCAACTCCGCCTCTGACTCCCAGGTGGGATCCCTGGAGGGGGATAATGAGATATCCGACATGGCTCCCCTGTCAGACTCCGAATTTGGTAGTTCACCTTCCTCCTGTGCCAGTGTTCAGACTGGCGTGCATGGGTGCGTCGGTTGACGGGACGGGCCCGGCTCGTCGACGAGTGACTGTGGCAGGCTTGCCTGGGGTAGTCGCTGGTCCAACGACTGCAACAAGGACTGAAGCGTGGACAGAATATCCAACGACAGAACCGATTGAGGATTGAGAAGAGGGGCAGATACCGGTGTAACGGATGCCCTCGTCGACGACTTGTCAGCCGCTCGTAGCCCTAGGTCTGCTGGGCCGGCAACCCTCTCGTTCTCGTCCTCCGAGGACAGCAACATAGCTTGTTCTTGAAGCAAAGGCTCCGGGGGGTCGGGTCAAAGACTTCAGGCCTCCATCCCTCCTGTAGGAACCCAGTCGACGAGGCCCTCGTCGACGCCATTGTCGACGGGACGGTGGATGCCCCCTGTGCCAGTGGCACGGAGGCGGCCGATGACTGGACCGCCGTCGACGACGAAGACTTCGCAGGTGGTTTCGGCGGTCCCGCCTTCTCCACACTGTGCCCGCTTTTACTGGACTCTCGACTCGTGGTCGATCTGTGATGATCGCCAGAGGAGGGTTTCCTTTCCTTCTCATGCGTTTTTGATGAGGATGATTTCTTTGCTGAGGAGTCTCTAGTGGAGTGACTTCCAGACGACTCTTTTTCCGACGGTCTAGATTTCTTCGGCGGTGGTTCCGACGAGGCCGCGCGGCGTGATGTTTTCGCCGACTGTGTGGAGCCCACCTCCGAGGGGGCTATGCCCCCGCTCCATCATTCAGCCATGCCACCAGGCGTCGGTTCTGGTCTTTGAGGGTTTTTTGAGAAAACCCCTTGCATATGTCGCAGGTATCCGCCGAATGGTGAGGGTGGAGGCAATATATGCAGTCCATATGTCCGTCCCCCTCGTAAACCTTTTTTAAGCCGCATGTCGCGCATGGACCGAACAGCGCTTTACCTGGCACAGAGGACATTATTACTCGAAATCCAATGACGCAACCTAGTACAAAACAGTAGGACAACACGAGGAGATCCCACTACTTTAGAGACGGTTGAAATCTGAAGGGGAACCGCGGGGGCGGGCCTCTTATACGGGGACGGCCTACGGAGCATGCGTAGGCGGGTCCTAAAAGGACATAGATAGGACACAAAAGTGTCGGAAGTTTGCCTATTGGAAAAGGCTATATATGTGTACCGAGGGGTCCCAGTCTGACGACGGGGAATATTCTAAGCATGTGAATCCATGAAAGATCCAATGCTGGAGAATAGTTTCACCACTTCCAATTCACTCCGAAATATTCAATGTTTTCTTTACCGCTCACGAACTAACGGATGCTGAATTAATGGAAGCCTCCCAAGATGAGGATGTAAATGAAACACCAAATAATACATTAACAATGTGTACAGCAGTATCAGAAACGATTACTCATTCTGTTGATAATGATGATACAATTTTGGCTGGCTCTTCGTCAGTGATTAACATGACTAAAAAGACCATTCTACATTCAAACATGAAAGATCAGTTTGAAATACCTACACGAGAGGTCAATGCAAAAACAACTGCAGAAATATCACCACAAAGCATTTCTATGCACTCACGGTTTCGATTCGATGAAGTTGATGCAATGCAACGATCGAGCCGTTTCTCATCAGGACGTGAAAATCAAAGATCTCAAGCTGATTCACCTTGCTACGTCCATAACCTCGATGTAGAAACATCAAAAATATCTCGAGTGAAGCATGATGTCGCCTTGATGAGGAAATGCCACATTACTGGCCCACTCTTATGAGAAAATCGTTATTTAATCGATGAAGTAGATCGAGAAACGAGCACATTTACAACCAAACTTAGAACTCATTCTCATATGAGAACCTCAAAGAGTTCACCAAGAAAGAGTGGATTGTGACCAAATCAATTGCAATCACTGCAAGTTCCTGTGACAAACGAAACTGGGAACTTGTCAGCAACAAGTAATCCCAATTCAGAGTCAACAAATAATTTACACACATGTTCAGCAGATAAAACTGGTGCCGAGTCGAAACCTAGCCTTTCCTCGGCGGCTGCTATGAAGATATACAACAATGTATTAGCGGCCTCATCTGCAGCTCTTCTGCCATTTTTGAAGATGTATGAGTCTCTTCATGAAGCCCATAAAGATCAGACCGTACTCATAATATCATTAAAGGAAAAGATGGATAGCTTTGACTCAGCAACACATTTTCTGCAAGCTCAGCTGACTCAGGAAGCTGAACGTACACTGCGTTGGCAAGAGCGGCTAAGCGATCTGGCTGCACGCCACCATTGTCAGAATGACTCTCTATCTGATGGCTTGCTCGACGCAGTGAAATGGATGCGCCACTCTTCCACATTGATGAACTCTAATATCGAGTTACAAAAAAATGCATTAACCCTTGCAGGAAAACGTGATGCAGTATCAAAAACAACATCAAAAAATTCAACTGAGGGTATGAATAAATCACATGAGCAGTCTTCAAATGGAACAGATGTGGAAATGACGTCTATGACGATCCCTCAAACTATACCATGCCCTGATGTGGACCTGCCAGCAAATATAAATCTTGACATCCGCTGCACTGTTCCCGCTCTAGCGCAAATAATGTGCCAACAAATGGAAGACCAAACCAAAAGTGCAGTCTCCGTGATGCCCTCAATGTCTTTTGGAATTTTTCAAGGATCAGCCAAGTCAATCGAGACTACAAAAAAGAAGGTGGACTGCACGCAAAATCGGCAAAACCAGCGCAAGGCAAAAGGAGGCCTGTCACTAACAAGGATGTACAGTCTCAGAAACCACGAAATTTTATTCGAAATGTACCCGGAGATGCCAGGTTAGGCTTGTTCAGTTGCTCCGAGCCGTCCAAATCAAGTGCACCTAATATTATACATGCTGAAGTGAATCCTAAAAAGGACCCTGAGCGATTTGCAGCTCCTTCTAGCAAGCGTCAAAGAGTGGACTCAGGACCCGAAAGTATCAGAAGTCTCTCTTCAGGATCCGCGATTGATATTTGTGATCTTTCTACATACTCGGATGACACTTTAAGTGATCGACCAACTTTAAACCCTTGTATGGTTCCTGAAACCCCTCATGCTCGACCACCACAAATTCTAACATCTGAGATGCATAAAGATAGGAGTTCTGAGTACAGATCAACGGTGACTGAGAAAAGTTTGAAAAAAATACCATCACTTTTGAACCCCAAACAAACAAGAACTCAAAACAATAAACAAGTTCATTACCTTTCTCGTGCTTCCACATCCTTGAGATCAGATAACAAATCCTCAAACCGTAAATTGAGATTGCAAAATCTCCATCAAGAAGATGATGATTTGAATTTAAACCGCAATAATGTGATGAAATTACTTTCCTGCATCCCATCACTTCGAACAATCACATCTGATATAAGAATTGTGGAGTACGCAACTGAGCGGTGTTGTGACCAAGTGCTATTGCACATTTCCTCAGCTTCTGTTCGCAATACTATCCTGAATGCCTCTGACGAACTGTTGATGTTTGGATTTGATATATCAGTTGAACCAATTAGTTCTGGTTCAGAGACTCCTAGGACCAGTTTGAAGAGTACCTCTCATAATAACTCAGAACAAAGATATGCTAATCTACGTCGAGCAATGCAAATGTCAGACTCCCAAAGATCATGCACAAAGAAGGCCATTGAATATAAAACACAACACAACAAAGATGGTTGGCACTAGCCACCAGCGATTGAAAATGAAAGTATTTGGGAATTTCTGTCCTGGAATACGAGAGGATTTACTCATTTGTTCAACCAATTTGATGTCGAGATAGAAAAGGTTTTTGTCATCTGCCTGCAAGAGACATGGTTAAGTGATCCACCAGCTAGAGACGGATTTGTGATTCTCTTAAACCCCGCAATTAAAAACGCAAAGGGGCGTCCTTCCTCTGGATTGCTGATGATGATTAGGATAAACACGTGGTGGCGGCTCCTTGACTCATTTAGTCCTAATCCATTTGTGCAAGGAGCCTTACTTCAAACAAATAACAAAAATATGAACATAAGGAAGCACCTGCTCATTTTAAATTGATATTGGAACCCGAAAAAAATCAGCACAAAATCGTTTCTGGATTCAATAAAATATCTTATTGACAAAGCAATATTGAATTATAAGAACCTTTCAATAATTTGCGCTGGAGACTTAAATTGTACGTGGTTCAAATACGACCAAATTAACCAGGTGTTTAAACTATTACCAAACAATGAAGTAAGTAGTCGAGGGCACTATTGGAGCCATGCATTAGGAAATCGCAACTGTAAAATGGTCAACGTTCATGTGCCAGGTGATCAACCGCTAAAGCAAACGTGGTCGGATCACAATGCACAATCAATCATTGACTTTTTTTGGGTTTCCCAAAATCTATTTGAAAAGGACTTGTCACTGATAATATCTCCTATGTCAATTAGTGACCATAACTTGTTGCGGTTGGCCTGCCCAGTGGAATGGACAAATGAAATAAGAACACACAATATACCAGTTTCTGTGAATGCCGGCGGAAATCGCCTTAGGATAGATGGTTCCAAAATACAAATACTTAATCAGAAACTTCTTTATGACAAATCAATGTCGGTTGACTATGTTCCCCTGCTTTCGGATTTCGTCATTGAAAGAGCGTCTAATTCTGTCATGGGACAAAAACATAAACACCTGTCATCAACATTATTGACGCTAACCAAAAAAGGGATGCGACGTGATGTGAGGAAATTGAAAAAATTGTGTATTGCAATAGGGTCCATCAATATTGCAATTAAAAAGCGTTGACAATTGTATCAGAATTGGTTAAAATCCCAAAAAATGATTATTGAGCAAGACAAAGCCGAGTTACTAATGAAACAGTTAGTCCAGAAAAATTCTCGAGAAATCTGGCCAATCCTGAACACAGGAAACTCAAAACATCACTCTGCATTGTCAAATGGGATCGATGCATTGCAATGGGAACTTCACTTCGCAAAAATATTCAGTAATCCACAGCATGAAGAAATAAGACCTGCTGAACATAACTTATCATCATTGGACATGCAAATTTCAGCCGAAGATATAAAAGCTGTAATACGGACCCTGAAAAATTCACATGCCGCTGGTCCAGATCTAATAACCAACGTAATGTTGAAAAAACATGACGAGGAATGGGCAATGTTCATGGAATCATTGTTCCTACGGTTATCAGTAACAATGACGATTCCGGTCTCTTGGCGCGAAGCAATAATTGTCCCCATTTATAAAAAGGGAAATCGGGCAGATCCAACAAACTATCGCCCGATTGCCCTGTCAGATACTATTGGGAAAATATTTGCTTCTTTCTTACGCCAGAAGCTAGTACAGTAGTGGAACAAATTCCAGACATACGGCAAACAGGCTTTACCAAAGGTGTTGGTGTCGAAGTGAACCTCCTACTAATGACTATTCTGAAACTTGAAAGTTTAAGAACAAAAACATGATTGTATGTAGCTTTCATTGATTTACGGGGTGCCTTTGATAGCATCAATCGATCTAAATTGTGGCAAAAATTGGAAAATTGGAAATGTCCCAGTAACTTAATTGAACCTATAAGAGCGTTGTATTCAAATACCGTCATCAGCATAAGATTGAATAACCAAGGCACCTTATCTAACCAGATATCTACAAATATGGGCGTGAAACAAGGCTGCCCATTGGCTGCCGAGTTATTCAAACTGTTTATTGCTGATATTCCAGCTCACCGTTTTCCGCCTACTTTAAACAACACAGAAATCGGATGCATTATTTACGCTGATGACGTGGTTCTCTTAGATAAGACCCCGATAGGTTTACAACTACAAATAACAAATCTACATGACTATCTTAATAAAAATTATTTGGTACTAAATACTGATCATCATTGGTCGAACAAATACCAAAAATAAACGTCAATTTAGATGGAAAATTGACAAGAAACATCTGGATGTGGTAGACTCAATAAGATACCTGGGAATTTCATGTAACAATTCATTGTGCGAACAGCAATGGAAGAGCCACATGACAAATCGAATGACTCAGTTTAGTATCCAAGCTCAGTTGTTGTATAAAACCTACGGAAAATTCACCTTAACCCCCGTACTGACATTTTATACCCAAAAAGTAGTTCCGGTTATAACTTTTGGGTCTGAAGCGGGATGGAACATTGACATCACCTTTTGGCAGAAATTAGAAGGCATCTTTTGGCGTCGAGTTTTGAAGCTACCGGCTTATATTTCAATGAGGCAGCTAAGATATGAACTCTCTCTGAATTCTCTTCATGCATGTGTCATGTGGAAATCTTTGATGGCTTTGCGGAAAATGATCTCGACGCCAATTCCACCAGCTTATCAAGTTTTTTCCGCCAGACCAGGCACAGGAAAATCAAATCTTCTTGAAGACTGGAAACAATGCATGGAACAGATCCTAATACACGCTGATCTAACAGTAGAAGCCTTGGTAATGAGACCACAATCCGTGAAAAAAAAATTTGAACTTTCATGTTGGATTCAAAATAATGATGAACGCCTAAAGATGCCAACAACTTTAGATTCCGGGTTGGGAGCACATTTGCTAGGTGTACTATGCCGCTACCTAACAAATTGTCCTTCCCGACATCATTGTGAGCAATTTCTGCGTATTCGTCTAAATTTAATAAAAACCAGGGCGAAGATGTGGCTTCGTCACTCAAAAGAAGTAAATGACAATAAGTGTTGCTTCTGCCTGAAAGAAATTGAATCTTTAGAACATCTGCTTACAAAATGTACTCAGACCATGCAAAAACGGATTCTGCACTTGGGAAGCTTCAGTCCAGTGAATTCTGAATCTCGGGACTGGTGGTCATATGCAATGGCTGGCAGTTCAGTGAAATTAAGTTGCGCTGTGGTGGACTTTATGGACTCTTTGGAGCTGGAGGCTTTTATATGATTATTGATCGAAAATTTGTCATCTTCCTTGTTTTTCTTTTAGATATGGTGCTGAAGTGTCATTGCTAATACTAAATTGTATGTTTAGCGAAGAATCCAACAATAACCTTTATGTTGTAACAAAAGTCTGATGCCACAGTGTGAGCACTGAGGCATTTAAATCTGAAGTTTCAAAAAAAAAAAAAATCTTTATGTTCGTTGCTATAGCTGAGTGGGGCTTCTGACTAATTTCTGAGGGTTCGGCAAGAACATTTTCTGCAGTGGCAGATCCACTTGCCTGACAACTGTAATGCAAGCGGTAGAACTATGTCTGCTTAAGAGATAGGTACCTTTCAGAGGTGTGCGCTAATGCTCATGCGCGCCGAGCGGCACTCCTCTCCAATACGAAAGGAGGGTTCCGCTCGGCTGCTGAGAGTCAGAAAGGAGGGAACGCTGCTCGTAGTTCAGCCATGTACACCCAAAAGCGAGTCAGTTACTGGCGGGTCCGGCTGCGACTCCACTTCAGTATTGCAGAACTTTATCACGTACGCCGCAGCACCTGAGGAAGAAAAGCAATCACTCTGCTCGCATCTATAGTTATAAACATTGAAACTATGTGCAAGACCTATCGTGTTTAAACATATTCTGAGGTACAAAACAGTCAAAACATATAACGTTACAGCAAAACAATCCTGACAACAGTGAGAGTTACATATGCATGCAATTTATCTCTTTGGAAGAGCATAAAAGAAGAGGAAAGGACCTGGCCAGGAAATGGATTATAGGAGACAGCGAAAGGATATGGCAATGAGACTACCAGAGCCTGGGGGCCATGGGATATGAAGTTTGAAGAGTGCATTTCTGTTTAAGTTGAAAAAAAAATGATTTTATTAAACAAATATGAAGATTTAAATCTGCTGGAAGAGTACAAATAAAGAAGTTAAAGCATAATGCTCACCTCTGGTCTTGACATAGAATCGCCTTTGCACTGGTCTGTGCGGGGGAATTTCTTTCTAGCTCTGTACCCCCCCCCACACATACAAATCAAGGAATACGAGGGCAAGATAAGGTGAGTAATCTGTTTTTTTCTTAAAGATCCCAAGTCGGTTCCAACTCTCTCCTACAAGGACTATTTCCGAAGCCCACTGGGATATCAGTTGGCGAAATTGGCTCTGCCAAATTCTGGGCAAATTTGACCTGCCTCATTAATTTCTCCCACAGAGCGAAATTGCCGATTTTGGGGTATTCCCACTCCAAATGTCATTTTTTACACAGTTTTACCAACATTTCTGCCAATTAGGAGTAAGCAAAACATTTAGGGCCCTAAATTTGGCAACATTTCAGGTGGGAAAGAATTTGACCCAAAAATGGCAAATCTAAAACTACAAAATCTGCTTAGCCGGCCAAACGAATTTCAACAATTTAATTTCGCCAACCCCTAATCACCAGTGCTCTCACATGGGGTTTTGTGCTCTGTCACCAGGCCTACATTTGATGGGGTTCATAAACGCTAGTGGACTCTCAGAAATTCACACACCGAGGCTGGTGCATCCTCATGGCTTCGGCAAGGTTCCCCATGGTCAATACTGAGGCCCGCCTTGAATGTTCAAAGGAACATAGGCCTTTAGGCCTCTCGCTGGACTGCAATTTTACCTTGTGTGCCTGCCATGCGGTACCTTACCAAACAAGCATGAAAAGGTGGCAAGAGTTGAGTTCGAGCTATGTGGTACAGGGGCATCTTCCCATGGAACATGCTGGTGCCCTTGTCACCAATGACCCTTAAGAATGCTTTAACGCCCAGTGCTGGGTTGGTCTTCATGTCACATCCCCTGGTGCACAGCTTACACCTCGTGAATGTCATCCCTGCCCTACTCTGACCCTTCACCCACACAATGGGGCAGCCTATATGGGTACCAGCCATGGCTACTTGGATGTCAAATTCAGCCACTTCCTCTACGAAATCCCAAGAGTAGACCAGTGATTTAAAAAAAATATTTTTTAGATGTTTGTGGCGACTTGCATGACTCAAAGACTATGCAAGCAGATGGAGAAAGAGGTGCGATTTCGGATGCGGTCAGAATATCCCAAACCGGATTTACCCTGAAAAGTGGTGGAAACGCCGGAATTAGATCCAAAGATGATCACGTTCATATCGAAAGCCTCCAGAGATCTTAGGAAAGGCATGGACCGCACCTGGAAAGGGTGCCAGGGGAAGGTCCTGGACATGACGGGTCCCATAGCCAAGATCATGGACCTAGTCGAGAGAGCAAAAGATACCGGGGAGCCAGTAGACCCAGACATCCTAGCCAATTAGGTGCAACAAGCAGTGTGCCTCCGAGGGAATGCAAATTGTGCCCTTTCATCTGAAATGAGAAGAGGGCTACTACTGAACATAGACTCGAAGCTAGGAGAGCACGCGTCCTATGAAGCCGGTGAAGCTGTGCAAGGTCTTGTATTCAGCGAGACTTTCGTGAAAGAGATGGGGTGTTTTGTGGGCACTTATACGGGCCTCAAGAAAGCACAAACATCAATCAAAAAGATTTTCCCATCAAGAGTTTTTGCCGAGACCGGTCGCAACAGAGGTTGTGTGCCCAGTCGTTTCCAGTCGAAGAAAAGGCCTCAGAACCCAAGAGCCCACTGTTGTGAGTCCCAGCAACAGGATGCATTTTTCCTGGGTGCGAGGGCATGGCAACACAGGACAAGGTTATTACCGGCGCCCAGGTACACAAGAAGGTGAGAGCATCTACCCCCCCCCCCCACAGGACACTGCTATACTTCAAAAATGGGAAAATAATTTCAGTCGCCTCGTGGCTGCTCCGGACAGTGTCAGGCTTTCAGTTGGAGTTCGTAGCACCGCCAGTGCAGCGGACCAGGCCAAGGGTGTTCGCACAGACACGCAAAGAATGTGATCTGCCAGAGAGACATTTGATGCAGCTAGCGAGCAAAGGTGCTATAGAGCACAGTGACAGGGAGTCCACAGACTTTATGAGCAATATATTCCTGGTACATAGGAAAGATAAAGTGTGACCAGTGATCCACCTGAAGGGTCTCAACAGTTTGCTGGTCTACATACACTTAAAAATTGAGGGTGTGCAGCTCCTCCGTGACATTCTCCAAAAAGGAGAATGGCTTGTCAGGTTGGATTTGAAAGATGCCTACCTGACGATCCCAATAGCCAGGGAACACTGTAGATACATCGGTTTTCTATAGAACAATCAGATATGGCAGTTAACAGGCCTCCCGTTCAGACTGGCTGCAGCCATGGGGAAGAGAGGTATTTGCATGATCGTGTATTTGGACGATATCCTCATGCTAGCGGATGACAAGCAAGTGCTTGTCAGTCAGCTGCAGTCGGCATCCCAGTTTCTGTCCTCCCTGGGTTTCCTGAAAAATGAGGAGAAGTCAGACCTGATCCCCAAACAACGCCTAGAATTTCTTGGGTTTGAAGTAAATACATCTAGAGCTGCCAGTTCCCAAAATGAGAGCAATAAAGAAAAAATTAAGAGCAGCAGTAGCGATGTCTATGATATCCTTCGAACCCTAGCGAGACTGGCCGGCCTACCAGCAGCTTCCATATAGCTCATCTTTCCAGGCCCCCTACATTACAGAGCCCTGCAGAGGCTAAAGATTGAGCACCTGCAAGGAGGTCTAGGGTACCATTAGCTGGTTCCCCTGAATCAGGAAGGGAGGTTGGGGCTCGAGTAGTGGCTTCAAAAGATGGAAGCCCGTAATGGACGGGCCATCTTCGGAAACGTCCCGGAGCTCGTAATAGAGTCGGACGCCAGCAGAGCAGGTATGGGGAGCAAGTTGCGGCCACCTGGATATGGGCGGCACATGGTCACAAGAGGAGTTGTCACTCCACATAAATTGCTTAGAATTGCTCGTAGGCTCTTTCGCAATCAAGGCCTTCACGAAGGGCAAAGCAGAGTGTTGCATCCTTCTCAGGATGGCCAACATCTCGGGGGTCCGATACATCAACCACCTAGAGGGCACTTGGTTGCGGATGTTGGTTGAGTTGACCAAAGATTTTTGGCATTACTGCCTCGATCGGAACATCTCTGTGACAGCAGAGTACCTCCGATGCGTGCATAACGTAGTAGCGGATTGGAACTCGCGCTACTGGCATGACTCCAGCGACTGGATGCTCCACAACGTGGTGTTCTCTCAGATTGCAGCCCTCTGGGGTCCACTGGACATCGACCTGTTCGCATCCAGATTGAACAAACAGTTACTGAAGTTTTTCAGCTGGAGGCTGGACTTGGAGGCACAGGGGCCAGACGCGTTTCTTCAAGCATGGCCAAACGCAGTGCACTATGCTTTTCACCCCTTCATTATGCTTGCGAGTGTGTTGGCAAAGGTCAGGAGAGAGAAAGCGGAAATGGTCATAGTAGCCCTGAACTGGAAGTTGCAAGAGTGGTTTCCAGTTCTGATGGAACATTCTTTGGATTTCCCGCGAGTGCTTCCTCCCAGGGCAGATCTCCTGTCGGACCAGTCAGGGAATTGTCATCCTCTGATGGGACAGTTATCGCTATTAACATACAAGGTATCGGGAGCAGATGGAGCTTGCCAGGCATTTTGAAATCAGCTGCAGAGCTTATCAAGCAATCCTGGGCTCCCTCTACGCTTAAAAGTCACGAGGTGGCTTGGAGGAGATGGTGCCTATTGTGCAGCCAGCACAGCCTTCATCCCGTTTCAGCCCCTTTAGTGCACATGCTCAATTTCCTGACTTCCCTAGCCAGAGAGGGGAAAGCATTGCAGACCATAGGGGTCTACAGGTCACGACCCGTTGGATGGAGAGCCGCTGGGGGAGCATCCAGCAGTGGTGGGGATGATGCAGGCGCCAAGATAAGTGTGCTCCCATCCCCAAGTATGCGCAACTATGGGACGTCGACGCAGTTTTACAGCCAGTTATGTGCTGGCTGCGTAACAGGGATCAGTTAGACCATCAGCTTTCGGGAAAATGAGCGATGCTGTTATGTTTAGTATCCTGTAGGGGAGTGTCAGACGTGAAAGCCCTAGAGGTGGACAGAAAGTTCTTGGGTCCATAGGGAGTGACCTTTTCCATCGCTAAAAGGATTAAAGGCCACTCGACAGTTATCTTGTACCCCTATTTTCTAAGTTGTGCGTTGCTATGTGCATCAAGGAATATGAGGCAAGGACAGATGAAGTAAGACCAGCAGGGGTGTCACAATTGCTGATAACGTGCAGGCAGCCGGTTTAGGCAATGGCAGCGGCTATAGCGCAATGGGTGCAAGAGGCTCATGTCTCTGGCAGCAATAGATGTGATGTGATTCGGAGCACATTCAATTAGTGGCGCCATGGCGTCCAAAGCGTTCGGAGCCAGAGCTAGTCTTCAGGACATCCTGAAAGCAGTTGATTGGTCCAGCAACGTCACTTTTAAGACTTTTTACCTGAAGCCGATAGCGAGTGTGGCAGATGCAGTTGTGGATAGCTTTGAACAAGCATAATGCCCCCCTTTCAGTCTGTAGCGCACGGAGACTTGATTCTACGATAGACACAGAGGCGAGCATTATCCCACTCAATGACGCACGGCGTTGGTGACTGCGGCTATGATATTGTTTGTTGATTATGTATGCTGTGTCACATAATTTTGCCCTCCCTAATACGTGTCTTCTCTGACAGGGGATGACCAGAAAAGTGGCTGAGGATTGGAGGACAGCGACGTCTATCTGTTGCAGGCGTGAGAGTCAGCGTGGACCATGAGGAGTCCTTTACCAGATAGCATCTTTTCACCCGCAGTTATGTTGTCCAGTTGGAGTGTTTTTTGGCATGGGTATATCGGATGTCAGTTCAGGGGCATCAAAGAAGAGGGAAGGACCTGGCCAGGAAGTGGCTTATATGACACAGGGACAGAATATGGTCATAAGACTATCAGACACACTGGGATTCATGGGATGTGAAGTCTGAATAGTGTTTTTCTGTTTAATTTGAGAAAAAAAAGGATTTTATTAAACAAATATGATTTCAATCTGCTGGAAAGGTAGAAATAAAGAAATTGAAGCATAATGCTCGCCTCTGTGTCTTTAGTAGAATCAAGACTCCCTGCGCTACAGCAGGGGTACTCTTCATTCTTTATGCCCTTTGCAATGGTGTGTCGGCTAGGGACTCGCGACCAGGCACTCCCAGATTGGTTACACGGATTCAAGGCTGCAAATAAGCCCTCGCTCGACGCACACCATGAGATCACAGTAGCCACATACATGTGACTGGAACCACTAGAGAAGCAAGGAGCCAGAAAAAACAATGAAAAATAATACAGGGGAAAAGAACTCAAAAACGAAAAGCGGTGCAGGTGTACGTTCTGGTTGGGTGGAAAAAAGTTCAGGGCATACCCACACACCTATAAACGCATGCTAAATTTAAAGCGGAAGGTGTTTTGCAGTGCAATGTCTCCAGTCCCATCTCTATGGAGGGACAACCAGGAGTAGGGAGGAAGGGGGATGGGATGTTGGAGTGAGTAGAAGTGCAGTGGGGGCATGGAGGCAAAAGCAAATAAACACAACATATGTCTGTTTAACTAGAAATTGTCAATTAAAGACATACTGGGGGTTATTACGAGGTAGGAGGTAGCCATGGTGCTATTAGCACCATGGCTACCCCCTTACCGCATTCCGGGTCCGGGTTCCCGAAATAGGGACTTACCAGGTCATTCCAACCTTGGAGGACCCGGTAAGTCCCCATTCCGGGAACCATTCCCCGTTCCCATTCGAGCCCCCATAGGGCTCAATGGGAATGGGGATGGAGCTAATTACGGTACCACAATTTGTGGTACCATTATTAGCTCTGAAGTCCCTTAATGGGTCCGTTCCATAACACTTGGTAAAACCAGGTGTTAAGGAAGGGATCCGCTAAGGGACCTCGGAATAGGGTGGTAAGGGATTACCGGCACTGGTGTCCTTACCGGTGCCGGTATTCCCTTACCACCTACCTCGTAATAAACCCCACTGTCACCTATTTGACCAATCAGAGAACTTTGTTTGGAAGAATAGCTTTATCATGTGATTACTATTGCTCGTATTTTTCATGGGCGGAACCAGTTTCACACTTTGCACATAAGTTGCTTTATCAACCTTTATATTGAGAAACGGTTCCATGTGTTTTTGCCACAGAATTTTTCAATGCACATTTTGTTCAATTTTAAATGGTCACAGTGTTTTAACTGAGTGCATAGGCAAAATCTGGCATATTCTAAAAGACTGGGTACCTTAGACACTATAATAATATGTAGTTAAAATAAGACCAAACCAGTGAGATAACGCGTTTCTCAGATTGAATGAGTAGTTGCTAAAACACTTTGCAAATATTACACGATGCTGTGCAGAAGTCAAGGTCTGCAATCATTTGAGGCCCACCATCATTTTCTTCTGGCACTGTAAGCTGCTCATGTCATTTGGTCTATATCTTTTATGAGCTCCATTGTCAGCATTCACAAGGTATTCGCCAATCGGAACAGTGCCTGTGCACCACTCGAGAACCCCACTTCTCTGTGATAGAGGAACAACCTGAAATCACAAAACAAAAGAAAAATAGTCGAGCTTTAAAATTGAATCATGGGAAATCCCTTAAGTTCAATTAACAACATGGGGCAGTTTTTAGAGCACAAATTCAAACATTGAGCAGAATACGGTATATGTGTATGCAAATGAAAAATAGGATTAGATGTTCGGCACTTTGCAGCCATCAATATGTATGTTTTCTTTGGGAAGGGGCTCTCCCACCACTACAGTTCATTTTACAAGAACCTTTTTACACTTTTCACAATGTAAACATTTACCTTCTACGACTAAACACCAAGTACTTTTATTTTAGAGGCAGAACAGCAAGTACCTTGCCTGTAACTAGATCTATTAAAGTCTTGATGTGTAACAATCAATTAAGAAGATGGTAATTCTAAGGACACAAGTTGAATAATAGGATCCCTATTCCATTCATGCTATGTGCCAGGTTCATCAGGAAGACCCAAAGTGTGGATACGTGCTGGCGGTGTCAGCCAGGTACACATGCATAAGGGTTTCACATTAATGCACAAGGTATTTGAGTTAATACAAAGAGACACTTAATAAAAAAATGTTTCCAGGGAAGTATCGGGCAACCAGTACAGGTTCCACTATCAGCTTTGTTTAGACAATCTGCTCCTGTTTCGAAGAAAAAGGGCAAATCACATGTTGCGGTCAGAGATGGTAATGAAACGGGCAAGGTACAAGAGTTTTTTACAAGAAACATGAACACATTTCATGAAGTGAGTGGCAAGGAATGAGAATGCATTACTTGCCGTAAAAGCATTTCTGATGGTTGTATCTGCTTAGATTCACATGCTGTGCATAGTCCGACATCCAGTGGTCACTGCGGAGTATTGCATTTTTTTTCGTAGTCGAAAAGGGGATGTCGACAAGGCGTGTCTGTAACACTATCCCTATAGTGACGTGCAGTGTACCCACAATCCCTCACGCGTCGAGGTCCCTCTGTTTGTATTTTTTCTGCCCTGAGGGAGCCTATTAGACATGAGTGAGTACAGAAAAGAGAGAAAGATAAGGATGTCTATGTTCCTTCCATCCGAGCGGGGAGGAAGGGTGGGCGCATGTGAATCTAAGCAGATACAACCATCAGAAATGCTTTTACGGTAAGTAATGCATTGTCTTCTGATGTTTGTTAATCTGCTTAGAATCACATGCTGTGCATAAACTAGCGAGCAGTATCCGGAGTTGGAGGTGGGTTGTGAGAAGGAACAGTAGAAAAAAGATGTCTTAACACTGCTTGCCCCACCTGGGAATCAGATCTAGAGTGGGCATCTAGACAGTAGTGTTTTGTAAAGGTGTGTACAGAACTCTAGGTTGCCACTTTGCAAATGGGCTCCAGAGGGACTTTTGCAATGAATGCTATGGAAGCCCCAGTGCCTCGAGCAGAATGTGCTCTTGGCTTTAAGGGTAGTTCTCTCTTAGCAAGAGTGTAACAGAGAGTGATGCATTGGACAATCCATCTAGATATAGTGGATTTTGAAACTGCATCTCCTTCTCTTCCTGCTGCCACCGAGACAAAGAACTGATTAGTCCTTCTCAGAGGTTTAGTTCTTTCCAAATAAAACAGGACAGCCCTGCGCACATCTAGTGTCTGCAGGCTCTTTTCTCCCAAATTTGAAGGGTTCTGAAAGAACGTTTGTAGTTCTATTGATTGGTTGACATGGAATTTAGAAATGAATTTTGGTGCAAACCTAGGATGTGTGCGTAGAACCACCTTATCCTTGTGAACTGTTACAAAGGGGTCTAGTATAGAGAGCGCTTGTAGTTCACTCACTCTCCTAATGGAGGTGATAGCTATCACGAAAGCAGTTTTAAGAGTGAGGTTCTTAAGGGATGCTTTGTGCATGGGTTCAAAGGGTGAGCCCATAAGCCTGATAAGTACCACATTTAGGTCCCATCCGGGAGCTGGGTTAGCTATAGGAGGGTGTATTCTCTTTACTCCCTCCATGAAGGCCTTAATAACTGGGACTTTCCACCATGACACTTTGTGTTGAGAAGTAGTGTATGCGGAAAGTGCAGCTAGATGAACTTTAATGGAATTAAAGACCAAACCTGAGTCTAATAAGTGAGTCAGGTAAAGAACAATCTGTGTGGGAGAGCAGTCAACTGGGTTGATGCTCTTATCTCTACACCAGATGACAAATCTTTTCCATTTGCTGGAATAGCAGTAACGAGTGTTAGGTTTTCTAGCCTCCCTAAGAATGTCCATGCATCTTTGAGGGAGTTGTAAATGTCCGAATTCTAGGACTTCAGGAGCCAGGCTGCTAAATTCAGGGTCTGTGGGCATGGGTTTAGTGTTCTGCTCTTGTCCTGTGACAGCATGTTGTACGGGCAGGGAAGTTTCACTGGAGGAGATAGAGACATTTCCATCAAGTGAGCGAACCATGGCTGCCGGGCCCACATAGGGGCCACTAGTATCATGGTAACTGGTTCCTGTTGAAAAGGGGAGTCGGGGGAAAAGCGTAAACAAATTTCCCTGACCATGGTATCGATAGACCGTTCCCCTTGGATTGGTTCTGGGGGTACCTGGAGGCGTAATCTTGGCATTGGGAGTTCTCCAGAGTTGCGAACAGATCTATTCCTGGGAATCCCCATTGTGTGAAAACGTTGAAGACGATGTCTTCTTGTAACCGCCATTCGTACTCTGCGGGCAGAGGGAAGACTCTGGTGAGTTCGTCTGCCAGCAGATTGAGTACCCCTGGTACATGTTGTGACAACAGGAAAATGTTGTATTTGAGAGCCCACTTCCAGATGTTCTGGGACAGCTTGGACAGTCCTGGAGAGTGAGTGCCCCCTTGCTTGTTCAGATAGTACATGGCTGTGGTGCTGTCTGTGAGGACCATCACTGTCTTCCCTGGCAGGTGTGCCTGGAAAGCCTTCAGTGCTTTGAAGACCGCTAGCAGTTCCAGCAAGTGTATGTGTTAGGACGCTACACTCGGAGTCCAAACTCCGTGTGCAGTCTGATGGGATAGGTGAGCCCCCCATCCTGTGAGGGATGCATCTGTGGTTAGAGTGGCCTCCACTGCGGGGGTGGCGAATGGTTTCCCTATTACAAGTTTTTCCTTCGACCAGCACCATAGCGAGAGAACCAAGGCCTGCGAGACCACCACTAGATCGTCCCATTGTCTGCTGGCCTAACACCACTGGCTGTTGAGCCACTCTTGCATTGGGTGCATGCGCAGTCACGCGTGAGGTACCAAATATATACATGACGCATCATTCCTAGCAAACGCATTGCTTTGCGCACCATCACCTCTCGGCTGGCCAAATATTGAGGGATCTGAAACAGCATATTTTGGACCCTCTCGTTGGAGGGGAAGACAAGGCCGTCCTTTGTTCGAATTAGAGCCCCTAGGAATTGTTTGATCTGGCTGGGGTCTAGGCTGGACTTCTTCTCGTTGATGGAGAAGCCCAGTTGGAACAAAAGGTCTACAGTCTTTTGGGTATTTGAGAAGCATGTTTCGTAAGAATCCCCTATTATGAGCCAATCATCGAGGTAAGGGTATACTGGGATGGACAACCTGCGCAGGTGGGCCGCTGCCACTGCCAGTACTTTCGTGAATACCCTCGGCACTGACGCTATGCCGAAGGGTAGCACTCTGAACTGGTAGTGTTTGCCCTCTATCATGAACCTGAGGTATTTTCTGTGCGCTGGCAACATTAAAATATGAAAGTATGCATCTTTCATGTCCAGTGTTGTCATGTAATCTCCCTGCGAAAGTAGGGGGATTACTTCCTGTAAGGTCACCATGCGAAATTTTTGAGGTTTGACAAATTTGTTAGCTGGGCGCAGATCTAGTGCAGGGCGCATGGTTAAGTCCTTTTTGGGTGCAAGGAAGTACACTGAATAAATACCTTCCGTTACCTGTGATAGTGGCATGACCTCTATTGCTCCTTTTAGTAGCAGTAGTTCCACTTTTTGAAGAAGAATGGCGAGGTGTTCCGGTGACAGGCGTCGTCCCCTTGGGGGTCTGTACGTGGGGGACCGACGGAATTCTATACAGTACCCGTGGGCTATAGTTGACAATACCCATCGGTCTGATGTTATTCCCTCCCATGCTGTCCTCTTTGCGTGTACTGGCCACTGGTTTCCTGAGTAGAGGACCAGTTGCCTGCAGTGTACTGCTGTTGTTGCTGTTGTTGTTGTTGGCGTTGGCCTCGAAAAAAGCGATTGTTGCCGAATCCTCGCTTATTGGGAGGCCTTGAGATTTAGTCTAAGGTCTTGAGGGTGTCGAAGTCCTTCTTCGCAGTCTCCAGTGCGTCGTCCAGTGCGTCGTCCACTGCCTTCCCAAAGAGGTTAGACTCCTCTATTGGTTTATTAATGAGTGACGCCTGGGTTTCTGGCTTGAAACCGGAATTGAGGAGCCAGACATGACGCTTCAGAAGAATTCCCTGCACTAAAGAATGGCCAGCCGTTTCTGCAGCATCAAGAGTGTTTTTAATGATGCTCTGGTTAACCAGAGTTCCTTCTGTTACTGTGGCCAATAAGCGAGTTCTTAAGGGCTCAGGGACTTCCTCGAGGTCTTGCCGTAATTTTCCCCATTGGGCATCAGCATAACTTGCCAGTAGTGTATTATTATTGGCAATTCTGGTTGAAACAGCTGCCGAGGCTGGAATTCTTTTACCCAGGGCATAGATCTTCTTTCCTTCTTTGTCTGTGGGTGCTTCGCTGGTTGACAGCGGAACCCCTGCTCTTTTCCTTGTGGTAGTTAATACCAAGGAGTCCAGAATTGAGTGACCCCTAATGTATAATGGGTCTGAATGAGAGGGAGTAAACAATTTTTCAATTCTGGGATTGACCCCTCTTACCAGTGCAGGTGTGGACAGCGATGAAAACTGAGGGGCGAAGAGGGGAATGGTTTGACTAGCGGGAGGTTTTTCTTTAATGATTCTTTCTACAAAATCAGTATCAGGGGTAATTTCACCAGTTTCAATCTCAAAATGCGCTGCTGCCTTCCGAAGTTGCGCGTTGAAGGTGGGTTGATCATCTATTGGTGATGGATTCTTGACCGGTGTGGTCTGAGGAGAGGGAAGGTTTATGATGTCAGGGTCTGTGAGCCACCTTCATCTGGGTCTTCCTCAAAGCGCCCCCCATCCATGTCAATATTTTCATGAAAACCTTCTTCTATTCCAAGGTCTTGTTGGTCTTCACTATTTAAGAACTCCTCATCTTCCTGGAAGTGAGAGTCTTCTTCAGTGAGGTCATGAGTATTCATGTCCTCTTGAAGGGGGTAAATAATCTAGGATATTTAGCCCAGGGGTCCTCCTGAAGTGCCTCCCTTGGTCTCTTGGGTGTTTTATTTTCAGGAGTGGACATGAATCTGTCCAGCTTGTCCATACATGACTGGAATCTCTCAATAGTCCAGTATGGTAAACCAGAACGGTCTGGAGGCGAAAAAGGAGGTTCCTTTGCCTGTAGCCGTTTAGGTCTGTCCCAAAACATCGAGGATAAGGTCCCTTCGCCTTCTGAGAAAACTTCCCGCAGGCTAGGGCCTTCTTTCGACAGCGGGAGCAGTTCCTGCCTTCCTTCCGCCATCCTCGGCACTTCCCTGGCCTTGTGAGCGGTTTTCGGCCTGTCACTCGCCGTCCGTCTCTGGCTGTCCTTGGAAGCTATATGCGCCAAGCTCTCGACGATTAGTTTCTCCATCGAGGGTTCATCTGGCGTCGTGCTGGGCGGTGCCAAGTCTCTTTCGGCGACGATAGCACTCTTACGAGGCGCGTCGCCTGATGTTTTGGTGGTAGCGCCCTTGTCTGCAGCTAGCCCAGTCGCTAGTCGTGGCTGCGGTGGCGGGGAGGGCTTGCGACCCTTACGGTCGGTGGAGGTCACCGGTAGGCCCGGCATCTCCGTTGGCGCTAGGGCTGTCTTCGTCTTTGACGAAGACGTGCCGTGGGTTGTGTGCTTATGTTTGTGTTTTCTGTGTTCGTCAGTGTCGCCGGGGTGTTCATCCCCATAAGCAGGGCGTGAGCTGAGCTTGTCGGGGCTGGGGACAGACGACGAGGAGTGGGAACGCTCCCTAGAGAGGTCTACAACCTCCAAAGCGGAGGTCGGGTTATCACTATCCTCGTCACATTCGGCGTGAGGAATCAGACCTAGACATAGCGTAGGCTGCCCACCTCTTGACCCTGCGGTCCTTTAAAGTCTTTGGCTTAAGAAGCTTACAGGCCGCACAGCCGTCCTCTTTGTGGTCGAGGGGTAAGCAACGGTTACACCGTTTGTTCTCGTCTTTCCAAGCGAATTTGCCCTTGCAGCGTGGGCAAAATCTAAAGGGAGTCCTCTCCATAGCCGAGGAAACAGTTAAAAGTGATAACGACCCCAAAGGAAAGGGAGGGGAAAGAGAAAGGCATTCTCAGAAAGAACAAGAAATGTCCCACAACCCCACTCTCCCTACTGTCTTAGGCCGGCGAGGCCAGGCCACGTGTTCGGCAGCGCCGAAGGATCTCCTCCGTCTAAGTCACCACCGTCGAAGTTCTTATTCGGCGGTGAAACAGCTTCGCAGCTACGACGTCGAAGGAGGGATCTAATGTAATGTATAATCTTAAATAACGACCAAAGGGTCGAGTAAATGTTTTTGCAATTTCTATCGAGGAGCTCCGCGTAAAGGCGACCAGTATCTGGGCGGAAAAAAACAATCAGAGGGACCTCGACGCGTGAGGAATTGTGGGTACACTGCACGTCACTATAGGGATAGTGTTACAGACATGCCTTGTCGACGTCCCCTTTTCGACTACGAAAAACAAAATGCAATACTCTGCAGTGACCACTGGATGTCGGACTATGCACAGCATGTGATTCTAAGCAGATTAACAAACATCAGAAATATACTTACCTCTGGTAATGTTCTTTCTGATGGATTCTCCTCTGACGGATTCCACATCTTGGATATATTCGGCACCCGTCAGCTGAATCCCTGAAACTTTTATCCCAGCAAATGGGGGAGGCAGTGTGACTCCATCATCAAAGTCCCTTGACACACCTGCTTCTTGACTTAAGATGAGATGTCAGGTACCTCATATAAACCTCGCACTGCACCCAGTGATTTCAGTTTTCCCTTTTTCCCTAGTGCTCAGCCACGTGAGAGAACATGAAAGGGAATTATTGAGCTCTCTATTTGTGGGGGAGGATGGGATGGCAATGAGGAATACGTGCTACAAGAATCCATCAGGAAAAACATTAACACAGGTAAGTAATTTGTTCATCTAATGTATTGCATCCTCCTACAGTCTCCAATAGCAGCATGTTATTTTGTCTAAAGGAAGCAGGGAGAGCGAGATTAAAGAAATACTTATTACACCAAGAACATTTGTCGGTCTGCTCTGCCAAATCGAGCATCCCAACCAGAAAGGGAATCCAAACAATAGGGTTTGGCACAAGAATACAAAAAGGGACTTGTTGGCCCCTGCCAAATGTCCAGAACTGGTCCCCCTCTCTGCAGAGCAGAAGTAGGTGATAGCCCTCAAGTTGAATAGGCCGTAAAGCCTTCAGGTACTTCGTTCCCCACTGATGAATGGCACTGTGACATGCAGAGTACAATGCAGCGCAACAATGCTGTGTAACCGCTATTTCCATCTTTGACCCTGCATATCTTATGAAACGCTGATCATCTTGTCTGAACTCTCTAGTCCTACCCACGTAAAAGCTGAGAGCTCTTCAAGGGTCCAGCCAGTGGAACCTTTCCTCCCCCTTTGAAGGCTAAGGGAAAAATACTGGAAACTTATTATTTGTGACGGATGCAATTCCAGAACAACTTTCAGTAGAAAGGAAGGTCTCACTCCAAGTGTTTCTTTCTCGTTCAAGAAGACAAAATAAGGAGGTCTGCAAGAAAGGGCCTGCAACTCGCTCACCAAAGTTATCACCACTAGAAATTCAGTTTTCCACGTCCAATATCTCAATGGACATGAATGCACTGTGCAGTGCGCTTAGGGACTACTACACCTGATTAAGACTACAGGTGGCAATACAAGTTTTACCTTTGGTACACGCCTGTACTACTAAGTTATAGTGGTAGCAGTAGCAGAGCAGCCAGGCTTATCTCAAGAGTATATGAGCAGTAGCAGAGATTACACAAAGGGACCACAATTACTTTGACTCAAGCAAACACTGACTCAAGGTTTCAGGTAAAAATATATAAGTACATTTATTTTTACATCATCAGTTAAAACACAACACCTCTACTAAACTTTAAACAAAACCACACGTTAAATATACTACAACTAACCAACTCACTTTGTACAGTAAGTCTCAAGGTAAGTACCTTGTGTTTGAATGAACCAGTGTTAGGAACAAAACACAATACCGCGGATACAGTTGCGATCACTTTTTGACAGTTCGGTCTACTAAATAAACGCGTATCCGTGACATGAAATGCAACCCGGGCAAAAACACACTTTGCACCTGAGATACCCAGAGGGAGTTGGGGGCAAAAATCACAGGCAATATTTAGGTTAGGCAGACAGTATCGAGAAACACTCAGAAACAGGAGTTCAAAAGTCAAAGGGTCAGAGCCAGGTTTAGGTGACACCGTAGGCCTGTGCCGAAGATCACACCGTTAGACAGTTCACGATTCCGTGTAGCCAAAAAGTACTTGAATATTGTCAATGCTCGGAAGCAAAAGTTATAAGAAGGAGGGAAGACAAGGACGAGCCTTGAGGATGAAGAAAAGGGATTCACGCAGTTTCCTCGAGTAGAACACAGTACCTTATTCCCACGATGCAGCTGGTGCCCTGGCAGTTGTTACTGTTGGTTTCCCGCAGACCCACGATTCCTGGAGCTTCGTTGTGAAGGAGGACGTCTGAAGGGGGTCTGCACCACACAGGGATGAAGCCGATAGCAGCGACAACGCAAAGGTGTGCTCCTTAAGAACAGGAGAGACTCAGCAGGTGGCTATCCGGACCACTACAGCAGTGTGCAGCGATTTCGACCACAGCGGAGATCTCTGGCTGAGGAAGATGAGCTGGTTATCCCCACTAGGCTCAAGGGAAAAAGACTCTGGGCTGGACCTTCTCTTAGTCGTCGAAGGGAAGATAGCTAAGGACTGCAGCAGGGCTTCACCGGGACGGGGTAGTTGCAGCAGCCATCGTTCTCTCCACTTCTCTTCGGTTCCTTGTAGTTCCAGAGGTGACTCTAGCCCAAGCGACCTGCCTTTTATGCGCAAAAACCCCCATTCACACAGCCTGGCTGACAATCACACAGCAGGGGGGCTGTCCAGCCGGGACAACCACCTCAGCCAATCATGGCAAAGTGCGACTTGGGTTTCCTAGGATACCCTTTGCAGGGGGTGACTACACCCCTTCCCCACATTTAGTCTACCTAGACACCCAGGCGCTGTTAGGGAGAATTCTCTGTAAGGCTAATTTCCCAGACCTAGTGAGTCCCCCAGCAGCTTTGCTGGATTTTTGGGGTTTATTTTTTTCTCTCCTGCTAAGAGTGAGATTCCTTTGCTCCCACTCTTAGACATGATTTGAGGTGTTCCTTTAACTTTCCATGTGTTTTATGGGCTATGGGGTCTTTTACTCCATAGGGTCTCATGTGTTTTTTTATGTGGGTTACACAGCACCCTCCGTGCCGTAACCCAGGGATGTCGTAGCGACCCCCCAACATAGACACCATACCCTGGGACTGACTACTGTCTCCCAGGGCATGTAAAGTCACCATTGGCTTTGCTAGTCCCAAATTATAAACAGAAACCAGTACAAACCATCATATTGTGGACGTACTGGTCGGGGCAATTCGATTGCCCCGGGTACTGTTGTTCGAGGGGGCAAGTCTCCGTCCCCCCTGATCGAGTTTTGGCTGGTGGCAGTGGATACTACTTTTTATATTCGACCACAAATATATCTCTATGGGATTTTCCCATTGTTCGAGGCTACCAACTTTAATTATTTAATTCTTATAGCCCCGAACGTACCGCCGGTTTATTTATTTAATATTAATTCACCGGTTGGTATTTTCTGCCAGAACTCGATTCTAAAATGGCGTTTGTGTTCTCTTCTGTGACTCCAACCCAAGTCGAGCCCTTTGTTCCACTTTTTGGCGGGCTTCTCCACAGAAGCCTCCAAAAGTGGTGCCACTCTGTCTGGGTACCACAGGGGGTGTGGGAGGGGGTTTAGGCACCCTGGACTTAGTTACCTTGATAACTCAAGTCGCACTCTTGTGTGATTGGCCCAAGTGGTGGGCCGGCCGGCTCACCACTTAGCATGTTTGATTGACAGCTAGGCTGAGTGAATGGGGGTGTGCTGCATAAAAGCAGGGCTTTGGGGACTGGAACTTCAGAAGTCGCCACAGGACCTAAGAATCCGAGGAGGGAGAAGCTTAGCCAACCCTCAACGACGACACCACCGGTGGAGCCCTGCTGAACCGTCTCACCACTTTTCTCGACGACAGAGGAGATCTCCAGTCCGGAGAGTCTTCTTCCTTTGACTGGTGGGGATAACCAGTTTTGCCTTCTTTTCACCTTCCTGGAACATCTCGTGGCCGCCTTGCCCGTGCCAAGCACCCTGGCAACCGGAATACCACGGTTTACCACTACCACGAAGAGAAGGGTAGTACCTTTTAACCGGAGGACTCCGCGGCTGGTTTCTTCCCTGGCAGTGCAACGACCTTCATCTTTCCTCCACGGCGAGACCTCTTCTTCCTCTGGACGGAACACAGACTTGCACCTGCTGCCAGGAACAACTGCCCCCGCTGGAGCTCCCTTCCCACTTAAGGTACTGTGTCCTGCCTGGCTTCCCTTGCAACAGATCGTTCGGGGTGACAGTAAAGCCTCGACTTTCTAACCTGGGCTAGCCTGGGACAACCTAGCTAACTTTGCCTGACTTGAATTTCATCCTTTTTGTGTGAACTATCTACAAGACTCCTTGGGCATAACCCCACTGTGTGAACCTGGACCCCTTCTGCTCGCTCTCTCCAAGAGTGGGCCTGGCAATTGACTTCCTTGCTCTCCAGTAGAACTCTGCCTATCCTACCTTACTGTGGTTCTTTGTAAAAGTATTGAAACTTGTGTGCTTCCTTAACCCTGCCTTTTTCCCTCCCTTTCTTTACAACTTATTAGAGTGTCATCTTATGTTGAGCGCTCACCTGTCTGAAAATAAGTGGTGTTTCCCACTAAGACTTGTCTAATAAGTGAATAGGGTTGTATATATATGATAGTGACTGTGTGTTGAATTTACTTACCTCGTTTTTGCTAGTGTAAACTACAAGTGTGTTTTTAAATAAATAATTATATACTTTTACACCAAAGCTCTGGTCAGTGTGTGTTTGTACTACTGTGTCTCTGTACCGATTGTGTATACTCTACATACTGCCTAACTCTTCTTGAGGGAAGTCTGACTGCTCAGCCACAGCTACCAAGTGAATCTGTGTGGTACAGAATGCTACCAAGTGGGTTTACTGCCAAACACCTGTAGTCTTAAATCTTTTGCAGTGGTCCCTAAGGAAACTGCACAGGTTTCTGCCTAACAGGCGCGAAGAGGAGGGCTTCTCTGCAGAAGCCCGCCAAAAGACGGTGAACAAAGAAGGCAAACCTAGTTTGCCGCACAAAGTGAAACACAAGAAGGACTTTAACAAAAAGAAATGGCGAATAAACCCAACCGGAGCCAAAAGAAAGACGATTTGGTCAAGCGGGTTTATGTTCGAGGCTAATATAATAGCCAAGAACAGTACCATGTTTATCTAATATAATCGCGGTAGAAAAGTTAGGGTAGATACCACTGCCACCAGCCAAGTCTAAATGTTAAAAGAGCAAAATAATGCTCAGGGAGGTACAGACAGAAAATGGGTACAGATTAGCCCTTTCCAGTACTCCATGTAAAATGGGGTGTACTGGGTCTGTGGTAGAAATGACTATGTGAAGTAAATGGCAACTTTACCTTTCTCTGGGGCACAGTAGTCAGCCCCAGCGAAATGAAGTCAGAGGGAAGTCTAAAAGACAACCCTGGGTTACTACACTAAAGGTGCTGTGTAACCCATACAAGAACAGGGGCACTTGGAGTGATGTGCTCCAGTGCCCAAGATCACACAGTGAGTAACAACACATAGGCCAAAACATATGTAAGAGTGGAAAAAGGATGTACATTCTTACCAGGTGGAAAAAATAAACTCCAGAAATCCAGCAAAGCTGCTCGGGAGCTCACTAGGTGAGGGAAATTAGCCCTAGAAGGAGAATTCTCCCTAACATTCTGGTGTACGGTTAACCACAAAATTGCCCAACTGGGCCAGATGAAGCAAAAAGGAAAGCACTTTTGCTGTTGAACATGAAAGCAGGTCAAATTCTTTCTCTCTGCAGCAGGTAAAGAACATTCTTCATCGGTAACTGTAAATAGGAAGTGAGTGGCCAAGTGTGTGGCAGTCGGCAGCCATGTAGGCCGCCCGTAACTAGCCGCGTGCTGCCAGGTTGCATGCAGTTCTTGAATGAGTCTATACCAGCAACGTGCAAACCATGAGTAAACTGGTCAATTGTTATCTGCCTATTGTCAAGGAGTTCCCCCCTTCTCACCTGGGTCCGTTCTTTGCTGGAGTCCTTGGTCGCTGCCTTCTTGCGGACGGACCTGGTTTTTAACAAGGCTGCTCGAGTCTTTTCCAACTCCAGAGTGCGTTCAGTTTCCAGGACGCGGGTCCAGGAATCCGGGGAACTAGGAAAGGTGCAACTAGCACATGAGTCCAGGATATAGGAGGAAAGGAAGGGGCAAGGAACGGGTAGATAGACAGGTACAAGGAAACAATACCGCGAGCTAGGGGACACACGTCGGATCGGTACTTTGCAATAGCATTGAGACGCGCGGAGCCGCGGAAGGCGTGGTCTATTAATAGAATACGTTACATCCAGCGCGTGGAGCGAGAAAGGGGTTTCACGCTGGACGACCATGTTGGTGGTATTATGGAGTGCAAACCCCGTTGTGACAAGGACCAGGAAGTCCAAAGGGGATGTGTTCTGTAGTTCATGACACCTATTTTGCACAAAGAATATCCCTTACTTGCTATGTACAATTTCCGTCTATTTGCTTATTTGAGTAGTCTGACTGTCCAGTATCCATTACAGATGCCTCAATGCTAACAGGGTATTTACCATTGAAAGGAGCCTGCAGGAGAGGAAGCTCAGGTCTCAGGAGGTTGAAGTGAACAGTAACAGAGATCAGAGTATAGAGCTCATTGACTCTCAGTCTGGTTCTGCAAATGGGTCTTATTAATGATCGGAGCCAAGGCCCTCACAGTGAACCAGATAAAACAATTGCTGAGCCGGCCGTATAAACTTACATTTATTTAGCCAGCTTGTCGCGCACCAATGACGCAATCTGGATTCTTGGTTGAAATGCCAAGTACTTCAAAGACTCAAGTTGACTCTGATATGACTCGGACTCTAACATCTAATAAGGCAGATCCAAAGAATGGGCAAAGAAATGCACATTACCAAATAAAGATGCATGATTTTTACCCGATAGCGGGCTCTAGCATGCAAGTTCGGTCGACTTCAAAAAGAATACTGTGCAGTGAAGAAGAGATCAACTTTGTTAATGATGCAAGTTTGCTTCAGAAAGCGGGCCAACAAGATAAATTGCTGGATACCACACAATCAAGCCTTGAGTCACTTATTCCTGAGGACAAGAGATGTTTATCATTGGATAATAAACCCTCCTTCCGAACAGAGCATCAATCATCAATCGACTCAGGCATAACAGGAAGTTTGTCACCATGGCATGATTTGCATCATAATCTGAGAGAATTAGACAATACAGCCAAGTGGACAGCCCTGTCCATTTCTGCTCTGAAGATGGTACTGCGTTCCTCTGTATCACTTTTAACAACAACATAAAGATGGCACTCAAGGCCCATACATTACAATTAAGTGAAATCAAAGTAACATTAGAACAAATTGATGGCTTTACAAAAAAATGTCGTATTGAGGAACATACTAACCAGCAATGTGACCCTGTTTCTTCAGCATTGCCTTTGAGTCAGACAACAAATTATTATTGGGCTAAACAAAATGCAATCTCTAACAGGACAACACTACGTAAAGCCATGAAAAAGTCTAAGAATGGTTGCAAGGGAAACTTAAACAAGCAGAATTCCAGAATATTTCTTCGAAATCTGCACATGTCTGAGGAAGCAGCAAGTAAGGCAAAGGAGAACACTAGGTTGGTTGGGCATTGTGTTGAAAAAACACAAACACAATCTGTCTGGACCATTGGGACCACAAATTCAGGACAGTGCTATGGCTGGATCAAAGAGTGTCTGAATTGATCATTCCAAGGGCAGGGGCCAGAGCAAAACTAATTATGGTTTTTCTCCTCTGTCAAAACCATTTGCTATGCTACATAATGAAAAGCCGCCAGCCACTGTTCAAAAGATGTCTGCAGAAGTAGGGATGATGGATGCAGTCCCACAAACGGTTGAGTATAAGGCTGTGAACACTGAATCATCCTGCTGGGAGAGGCCCATGCACTCTCTTGCTGAAGTTCGAGCAGATCTTGTGATATGGGGGCTAGTAACTCTTTGAGGGAAACAAATTGTAGGGTAACTAATTGTATATCCAGCTCTCACTCTAAAGGTGCTGAAATGGGCTCTTATCAATTGAGCTCTGATCAGAACTGCTCTTTAGTAAGTATGGTAAATCAGCATAAAGATAGGGCACTGTATTAGAGAGGTACACGGATTCAAATGAAAAGGACTTGCCACAAAAGTTACTATTAGAGCTAATTGTGCACACAGATGACACAGTTATCAAGTCGTACAAATGTCCTGCGTCTTTTCCATGAAGTGCCTTGTTTGCGACTAACTTCGAATGATATAGAACTGTTTTTTTTCATAGTCCTCCGAGCCCAATCTGGGGCAATCAGGGTGATGGTGGTCCCGGGCCTCCTCAAACTCCTGAGAACATGTGGAATGATTATAACCAGTGGGAGAGCATACACAAGAGGATAATTCCACTCACACACAAATGTATCGCCCAGTGCCCTTCTCAGGGGACATTCCCTGGAGAAGAATAGTTTGCATTTCCTGCCAACATGGGAGGCAGACAAATCCACTTGTGTGGTTACCCAACCGTTGAAGATGTCCAAAAGGACCCCCCTAGCACAAGTCCCACTCGTGGGGTACTTAACCCTGCCTGCTCAAAGCATCCACACCACCACGATCTCTGTCCCGGCCAGATGGGCTGCCGAGAGGGAAGCATTGTTCTCCAATGCCCAGAACTAAATCTGTTGCGCTTCTCTGCTCAGGGACATGACCCCACATCTCCCTGCTTGCTTGACAAGTGCAGGGCCACCATTCTGTCAATCAAAATAAGTACACACTTGCCCTGTAAGTAAGGGAATAAAGCCATCAGTACCAGTCGGATCACCAGCAGCTCTAACAGGTTGATGTGGAAACTGCACTCTGACCAACGTCTGCTCACTGTGAACACGTTCAAGTGGCACTCAACCCTTCACGAAAGCATCTTTTACCACTGTGGCCTCCTAACAAGTTACGGCTCCTCAGCCTTTGCACTCTCTCAGTGAGCCCACCTACTACAGGACATGCAACATCAGATTTGGAACCTCAAAGAGGTCTATTATGTTGCCAGAGAACGGTGACCACTGAGATCTAAAAAACCATTGGAGAGATCTCATCCGTAGTTGGGCCTCTGGCACCCAGGTCCAGCAACCAGAGGAATTATAAGGCAGGCAGAATAGAGGGTTAAATGTGATTTTACCAAAGACCATTTCAGAGAGGTAAGTTTCAATAAGTTTTTATTTGGCGGGATTCCCCCAAACCCCAGTTTTTCTATCGTTCTTACTCCACCTAAACCCCATCCCCACCCATTTTAACCCCCTACCCTCTTGACCGCCTGCCAAGCTACCTAGATAGGTCTGGCTTGTCCAGAAGGTTCCTCTGTTTCACTAAACTGAGGGTGGCCTGCTAAACTTCTGCCCACCAGGTCAGAGTTTAGAAATCCATCTTAACATACCCTAAAGAGCTGTTTCTGGTGCTTGGATGGGGCCTGTCCCCTGATAAATCTGGTCCCTGGCCTCACTCCTGCTTTCTTCTCGGTGACTCCATCCACCACATGGGCCACCCACACTCACCGTGCCGCCTGTGCTCTTTCAAAATTCTTAGGCGGCCCCCTGCACGTGTGGGGGGCTCATCACCACCACAACATGTACCCTTCTTTCAATCTGTATAATACAATAAAGAGTAAGATAACACGTCTTGTTTTACTTACATCCAACCCCCTTTACACAGGAACTCTATAAGGTTTTCCGGCATCACTAGTCCTGAAAAAATGGACCGTCTGCTATGATTGATTAAAAAATGTGTATAACAAATTTTTATTCAAACAATTCGAACTGAATTTAAACATAAAACACTACCCTCACCTAACACAGTGTACTAAACACTAAAAAACAGTTACTAAAACATGAAATACAAAGTTCACTTATTTGTATGACACAAAAGATATCACATAACATAACACAAAAAAATCTCAATGTGTCTCTAAAACAACAACCATCCCAACATGTTTCTGTTCTTCACTGCCCAGTTCGGGCGAACATTCTTCAGGGGAAATTTTTTAAAAAAAAGCATCCACTAATCTCTTCAACACCGTGCTGAAAGGGTAGATTCAAACTTCTATACAGGCAAAGGAAGGAAAGAACCTCCGAGCCTTTAAATGGTGAAACTTCAAAGCGCGTCACAGGATGACAAATTCGCTGGTTTCTCGCCAAATGAGAGACCACTACTTCACAAAAGCGTCATAGTCCGCTAAAGTATCGCCACACCTTCACAGATGTAGGGATCAAGACTGTAACAAGCAAAGCAGCAATCAACGTGTTTGCAAAGGAGAAATCCACACAGTCAAGCCGTAAAGTATCAATCTGTACACTCAGAGGGATTAAATCACTCTAATGGCAGCTTCCAAACGCACACAGCCAACACGGCTTGACTGTGTGGATTTCTCCTTTGCAAACACGTTGATTGCTGCTTTGCTTGTTACAGTCTTGATCCCTACATCTGTGAAGGTGTGGCGATACTTTAGCGGACTATGACGCTTTTGTGAAGTAGTGGTCTCTCATTTGGCGAGAAACCAGCGAATTTGTCATCCTGTGACGCGCTTTGAAGTTTCACCATTTAAAGGCTCGGAGGTTCTTTCCTTCCTTTGCCTGTATAGAAGTTTGAATCTACCCTTTCAGCACGGTGTTGAAGAGATTAGTGGATGCTTTTTTTAAAAAAATTTCCCCTGAAGAATGTTCGCCCGAACTGGGCAGTGAAGAACAGAAACATGTTGGGATGGTTGTTGTTTTAGAGACACATTGAAATTTTTTTGTGTTATGTTATGTGATATCTTTTGTGTCATGCAAATAAGTGAACTTTGTATTTCATGTTTTAGTAACTGTTTTTTAGTGTTTAGTACACTGTGTTAGGTGAGGGTAGTGTTTTATGTTTAAATTCAGTTCGAATTATTTGAATAAAAATTTGTTATACACATTTTTTAAATCAATCATAGCAGACGGTCCATTTTTTCAGGACTAGTGATGCCGGAAAACCTTATAGAGTTCCTGTGTAAAGGGGGTTGGATGTAAGTAAAACAAGACGTGTTATCTTACTCTTTATTGTATTATACATATTGATATCCCTGTCAGTAGAGTAGGATGTTATTATAGGGACTGTTTATACCTATTTGAACATACCCTTCTTTCAATCTTCAGGCTTGAGAGGCCACCTGCACGCACCGCTGTTCCTGTGGACACGTCAAAGTGTTTGGGGCAGCCCTGTTGTCATGGGGTCTGCCCTTGCCATCGTTCTGCCCTGCGGTGCCATGGTTACTTCAGGTGGCATTCCCATTGGCAGGGGGATGCCAACACTTTCACTGCGGCAACCCGGGCGCCATCTTTAGCTCAGGTGGCATTATCGTTGCCATGGGGATGCTACTGTTTTCCTTGCCGTGCCCACAGCCTTCCAATCTTCCGGGCAAGCCTCCGTTGCACTGTGAAGAGATCCAGAAGCCGAGCCGCTGAAGCATCACCAGGCTGCCTCCTCGCGCCAACCCAGGGCTTGTCTTGAACACTCCGGGCAGAGTGAACTTCCAACTCTTCACCTCCCGGGCCGACTGGCATAGCCGGGCCGGGAAGAATTTTACACAGGGCTACCTCACTGGCCACACCGTGGGCCGACTTGGGGGAACTGCCGGGCTGTCTGGTTTGGGCCACCCCCACATGTGTCCCGGACTGGGTAGCTCTTCATCTTCAGCATGGGTAGCCTCACGCACAGCAGCCGGGTTGCTCCAGAAATGCAGCCGAGCCCTGTGGTTCACTCGAAGGGTCGCCCCATTAAGTGATCCGGCATATAAAATGTTCTTGGGCCGTGGATTGCTGTTCGAGGCAATGCCCCACCCCAGAGGGAATTATTGTCCTCTTTCTCTCTCTTCTCTTATTTCTGCTCTCCTTTTTCTAACTTCTCTCAACTGTCTTTTTTTCAAAATGTTCCATAGATTCTTTTCTTCTCTGCCCAACCCATTCTGGGGCAGGGAGATCTATTCCTTTATCTTTCTTTCCTTTTACCATTCCATCCATCCCCACGGTGGGCACACATTCCACACATACACATAAATAAACACACACTATTTAAAATAAAATACTTTATTACCCTGGTGTCCATGTCCTTCTTTCTAGGTTTTCCTTTAGGGGACAAGCATGCAGCCCTTTCTAGCCAGGTCCTATTTTGCCCATGTGCTACAGGGATGTCAGACATGGTTTAATGAATACTACAGCATTTTAAGATGGTTGAAGGATTTTAGTAACATTCTTGAAGGGACTTATGGCTGTCCCTTTCCCCTCTCTATAGTCTTACAGAACACCACTCTCCCTTACCCAGGTGTTCCCATATACCAGGTCGTTATAAAAGCAGATTTTACCCTACTGTCTAGGTCCTTACTTATGCTAGGCATAGAGACCTAAAGGCAATTTGTCTTCTCTAACTGAACTCCGTCAGGGACTAACTCTCCCTACACTAACTAGTGATTAGTGTTCTAAGGCGTTAGGGGAATGTGACGTACAGGCACTCTGTCAGATTCAGTCTCCATACTATCCCACCCATTTACTCCTCTCCTGATGGCCTTTCCTTACTACTCTCTTCTCAACTCCACCCACCTTAATCCATCTATGCTTTTTGTCTTACTCTGCTACTGCTCTGGTACTTCCCACTCCTCCTAAGCCTTTCTTCAACCCTTTGATGTTACTACTCCATCGTCCATACAACTCTCTCTTCCACACCACTACTTCCTCCTCCTTACTACAACTACTCCCCCCACACTACTACAATTTCACGAACCTCCTACTCTGACACCTCCTTTCACTCAGTCCCAAACACTTCACATTCTTTCCTTACAATACCTCCCCTAAACAAACTTGTTACTCTTCCACACCCACACACACTGCAGTACCACTTGAACTCACTAACCAGTACCTCACCTTCTCAAGAAATCGCCTCAAGAGTCTGCTGCTCCTTTCTTCCTCCTGCTGGTTTCTGGGTCTGCCACTTCCACGGACCTCACCCGAACGACCCACAACTTCCTGCTTTCTGCCCTTTTTTAATGCCCCCCCCTCTCGTTTCCATTGGTCCAACTTTCCCGGCCAATCTGGCCCCATCTTCCCCACGCGGGATTCGTTAGATACAGCAAAAATGTTAAATAATGGGCTTAACCCTGCCCCTAACAAGTATTGGCAAGGCCAACAGGTAAGGAACAAGTTACTTACCTGTAACGGTTGTTCTCCAGCATGCGTCTGGCATGGATTCACATGCTCATGAATATTCCCCGTCGTCAGGCTGGGAATCCTCGGTAAAGAAAAAACAGTTTCAGTTTCGTTTCTGAACTGTCTTTCTACTCTTAACCAATCACTGGTCTCTGGGTCATACTGCCCCCCAGCCAATGACTGCCCTCTACCTAAGCCCCTCCTCTGGCAGCCATCTTCAGATTTGGTAGCAAGTAAAGGGGCAGTAGGACCAAGAGAAGAGCCGCAGAGGGGTAGGCGGGAGGGTTCGCATGTGAATCCATGCCAGACCCATGCTGGAGAACAACAGTTACAGGTAAGTAAATTGTTCCTTCTCCAGCATGGGGTCTGGCATGGATTCACATGCTCATGAATACAAGAATACATAGCAGAACACACATGCACAACCACGGGAGGTGGCAAGGCTCAACATTAAGCATTACAACAACTCAACATTAAGCATCTCTTACCTCCTCACCAGGCTCACCTTCAAGGAAACAGGTTACGCAGCACTGCCTGGCCGACTCTGGACTCCTCCCTGGAATCCCGGTCGACGCAGTAGAATCTCATGAAGGTGTGTGTCAACCTCTAGCCACATCCAGCGAGTGCATAGTCCTCTCAGCCGGCGACAAAGGTGACTGGAAGAAAACAGGTAACACCAAGGGCTCGTTCAGATGGAAGTCCGACGTCACGTTGGGCATGAAGGAGGGATGCGTCCTCAGCACTACACTTGTCTCGTGGAACGTCAGATATGGAGGCTTACAGGAGAGGGCCTGGATCTCTCCCACTCATCGTGCGGAGGTGATGGCCACAAGAAAAGCTGTCTTCCACGATAGGAACTTCAGCGGCGCCGAATGCAAGGGCTCGAATAGCACAGAGGAGGAGATACACAGATTCACAAAGGAACTACTAGCAGAGGAGGGAACAGTCCCGGGCCCACAGGCAGAGAACAATGGTAACAGAGGCTTGCGCATTAAAGGACCAAGAGTCGAGGAGCCCTGGCCTTTGCAAGAACCTCCCTGCAGTCCACCGGGATGTCGTAGCCTCTGGACTCTAGTGCTGCAGGAGCCAGGCCTGCAGGTTCAGCGATCCCGGGCCTTGATGTAGGATGGCACCTCCTTCTCTGGCAAGATCATCTGCGTCCATCTGCAGTTTGACTGGGGGAGACGCTGACATGTCCAGAAGGTCCGGGAACCATATCTGCTCCGGCCACACCGGTGCGCAAGGATCATCCTGCACCGGGACCGTCTGAGTTGACTGATGAGTCGCAGAAGTAAAGGCAATGGTGGGAACGCGTACAGGTACAGGCCGTCCCAGGGGAAGGAGAATGCATCGCCCATGCTCCCTGTCTGGGGAAACCTGCTGGCGAACCTCCGGCACTTGGTGTTCATTGCCGTCGCGAACTGATTGATCTGGGGATTGCCCCACCGTCAGAATAGGAGATCCACTTGATCCTGCCGAAGTTCCCACTTGTGGCAAGAGTGCAGCTCCCTGCTAAGTGAGTCAGTGACAGTGTTTTTCACTCCTGCCAGATGAAAGGGTACCAGGAACATCCCCCGGGTGACGGCCCAGTGCCACAGATCCTGCGCTTCCTTGGATAGGGCTGGGGATCTGGTACCTCCCTGCTTCCAGATGTAGAACATCGTGGTGGTGTTGTCGGTGAATACCCGTACCACTTTGCACTTGAGGGACGGAAGGAAGGACCTGAGGGCCCAGAACACGGGCCAGAGCTCCAGGAAGTTGATTTGCAGGGACCTCTCCTCCGGGAGCCAAAGGCCTTTTGCGTGGAGATCTCCGGTGTGTGCTCCCCATCCCTCCAGGGAGGCATCCGTCGTCACTGTTTCCTGGTGCGCTGGGGTCTGGAAGTCCATGCCCGCCGCGAGATGCGCATGGATGCCCCACCACCGGATCGCTTGACGGAAAGTCTCGTTGAGTGGTATCTTGTCTTCGAAGCTTCCCGCCGCTTGCATCCAACGGGCGTTGAGGAACTCCTGCAGTGGCCACATCCGCAACCTGCACAGATGCACGAGGTAGATGCAAGAGGACATCATGCCGAGCAAGGACTTGATGGACCTCACCCTGGCTACTTCCATGGTCAACAGCCGTTGCACCTGTCCTAGGATGGCCCTCGTCCTTTCCTCCGACGGTGAGGCCAACCACGTCACTGTGTCTAGTCTGGCTCCCAGGAACAGGGCGTCCTGCGATGGTACCAAGTGGGACTTTGCAAAGTTGATTGCGAATCCCAGTTCTGTGAGCAGGCAGACGGTCTTCGCTGTGTGGCCGACGGTGAGTTCTCCTGACTTTGCTTGGATGAGCCAATCGTCCAGGTAGGGGTATACGTGGATCCCCTACGGGTGCAGCCGTGCCGCTACCGGTGCCAGGCACTTGGTAAAGACCCTTGGAGCCGACTTCAACCCGAAGGGCAGGACCTTGAACTGGTAGTGCTGCCCTTGGACCACGAACTGTCAGAACTTTCGATGTACTTTGTGTATGGGGATGTGAAAGTAAGCATTCTCCAAGTCCAGCGACGATAGAAAGTCACCTTCCTCCAGCTGTCCCAGCACGTGTTGAAGGGTAACCATCCGGAACTTCTGTGCTTTGATGTATTTGTTGAGGCGTCGAAGGTCCAGGATGGGCCGCCAGTCTTCTTTCAGACGAGGAAGTACCGCAAGTATACTCCAGAGCCTCTTTGGGATGAGTTCTATTGCGCCCTTTCTCAGCATGACCCGTACCTCCAGAAGCAGGTGTGGAACATGGTTTTCTTTCCTGGCCATAGGTGGGAAACGGGGGCACTTCCTCTGGAACTCCAGAGTGTGCCCGTGGGCCAGGGCATCCAGCACCCAACGGTCGGTGGAGATGGACTCCCACACGCCGACGAAATTCGCCAGCCGGCCTCCCACCAGGGTGCTCAGGTGGGGACCCGACATCACGGCCGGTTCAGTCCTGTTTTGCCTAGGCCTTGCCACCCTGGGCTCCTTGGCGGCAAAGACGGTATCCACTGGCCTTGCCGTGGCCTCTATAAGCTTCCTGCGTTGAGGAACGAGCAGCTTGTCGATACGACGATGAACTGCCGCTGAATCCTTTGGAGGCACCTTGGGATTTGCCTCCAGAGGTCCGAAAGGACGGCCGTCGTTGATGGAGAGTGCCCAAGGCACGGGCCGTCTCGGTGTCTGCTTTGATGGCCCGCAGACTTTCGTCTACTGCTTTCCCGAACAGGTTGTTTCCATCGAAGGGCATGTCCAGAACCCTGATCTGCATGTCCTGACGGAAGTCGGTGGTCCTGAGCCAACTGCACTGGCGCAGGCAAACGCTGTTGCCCATCTGACGACATCTGGTATTGGCGATGTCCGTTGCTACCGTGATGGCGTGATCCGACGCCACCTCGCCTTCTTGCAGAATTTCCAGGGCTTCGGCCCTCTTGTCGTCTGGGAGGAAGTCCAGGATAGGGGCAATCTTGAACCACAGCTCCCTATCATAGTGGGCCATGATCGCGAGGGCGTTGGCCGCCTTGATGGTCGTTGCTGCCGACGAGATGACTCGACGTCCCATGGCGTCTAGCTTCTTTCCCTCGCTGTCCGGCGGGGAAGTGGAGGTTGACGCTGTCGCCCCTGCTGCTTTCTTCTTGAGACTACGGAATCCCAGGTCGGTTGCGCCCTGAGGCACATAGGAGCGGAGTCCGGGACCCGGTACTACTTCTTGTACCGGTCTCTCTTCACAGGGGCCATGGACGGGTTGTTCAAAAGGGACAGTCCTTCGTCCCATATGTCGAACAATAGCGGGACTGGAGTACCGTTTTCTTCTTGGCTTCCCGTCGTTGGTAGAGAAATCCCCCTTTCTTCTGTTCCTCGGGGGAAAACCGCTAAAAAAGCTCAGAGGCCCTGCCGATCATGGCTTGAATGGAGCCAATTTTGTCGGGGGGGAGCCCGGAGGGGAGGTGACGGGAGATCCATTCCGTCGTCCTCGCCGTCTCCGTCTCTGTCTCATCCCCAGGCGGGGGAGATGGGGGTGAAGGCTGGAAGGGAGGGGGAGGATGGACTCGCCTCTGCTTGCTCGGCGGGCTCCCCGACGGTCCAGGCACTGCTGGATTGTCCGCTGGGGGTAAGGGCAACCTTGTCCTTATCTCCATACACAGGGTCTGCAAAGCTGCTAGGGAAAATTCTCATTCTATGGCTAATTTCCTTTACCTAGTGAATACCCCAGCAGCTTTGCTGGATTTCTGCAGTTTATTTTTCCACTTGGTAAGAGTGTGAGCTTTACCCCCACTCTTACCTGTGTTTTGCCATGTGTACTTCATCTGTTTTTGTGATTGTAGACTCTGGAGTACACCACTTCAGTAGCCCCACTCTTTTGTGTGTTACACAGCACCTTCAGTGCAGTGACACAGGGTTGTCTTTTAGACTTCCCACCAACTCGATTTCTGGGGCTGACTACTGTCCCCCAGAAAAGGGTAAAGTTGCCATTAACTTTACATAGTCATTTAACCACAGATCCAGTACACCCCATCTTACATGGAGTATTGGAAAGGGTTAATTCTTAGCCCTTTTTATCTGTCCCTCTTGGAGCCTTGTTTCGCTCCCTTAACATTAAGACTTGGCTGGTGGCAGTGCTACCTACCCTCATTTCCCTACCGCGATTATATTACATAACGTGGTAGTGTTTAGGCTATTTTAGTAGCCTCGAACTTTAAACCCGCTAGCCCAAATACTTTTTATTACGGCTCCGGTTGGGTTTAATCGCCATTTCTTTTTGTTAACATCCTTCTTGGGTCTTTCTTTGCGCGGCAACCCAGGTTTGCCTCCTTTGTTCGCCGACCTTTGGTGGGCTTCTGACCAGAAGCCTTGCTTTGGTGTCTGGGTGTCTAGGTGGGCTGAATGTGAGGGAGGGGTGTAGTCACCCCCTGCACAGGGTCTCCTTGCAGACCCAAGTCGCTCTTTGTGTTGATTGGCTAAGGTGGTTGTCCGGGCTGGACAACCCCCCTGCTGAGTGATTGACAGCCAGGCTGTGATAATGGGGGATTTTGGCATAAAAGGCAGGAATCTTCGGCCAGAAGGCAGAGTCACCACTGGAACTGCAAGGAACCGAAGAGAAGCGGAGAAGACGACAGCTGCTGCAACCCCGAGTCCCGGTGAAGCCCTGCTGCAGTCCTGAGCTATCTACCCTTCAACGACCAGAGAAGATCCAGTCCTGAGTTTTCTTCCCTTGAGCCTGGTGGGATCAACCAGCTCGTCTTTTCTTCAGTCAGAGAATCCTCTCCTGGGTCGAAATCACTGCTGTGCTGTAGTGGTCCGGATAGCTATCAGAAGAGCCCTCTCCTGATTTAAAGGAGCGCACCTTTTATTCATCGTTGTCTTTTTCGCTGCTGCTGGCCTCATCCCTGGGTAGTGCAGATCGCTCCAGACGTCGTCCTTCTTGTCCCCATGACTGAAGCCGCAGGAACCGTGAGTCTGCAGGAACTACCAGGAACAACTGCCGTGGCACCAGCTTTTCTCCAACGGAATAAGGTACTGTGCACACTTGGTGATTCTCTCCGTCTGACCAGCCGGAATCGGGTTGAACCCGATTCCTCTTTGAAGATTTGTTCTTTCTTCCCTCCTTCTTATAACTTTTCCTTCCATTTGACAATCTTTACGAACTCTTGGCATCTCGAATCTCGAACTGTTCAACGTGTGATCCTCGGCAACTGAGCATCTGCTCCATTGACACTGGCGCAGGCCTATTGACTTTAATCTGTATCTTTGAATAAGTCCTCGAGTCTCCTGGCCTTGAAAAAGTATTGCCTATGATTTTTATTCACTTTTCCCTTGTTTGAAATTATAAAGTACAAAGTGTGTTTTAACTTTGTAAGCATTTCTATCCGCGGGTACGATTTAGTATCGCAACACCGGTCTGTCAAATCCTAATGTACTTACCTTGAATTTGCTGAAACAAGTGGAATCGGTTGTGTGTAGTGTATTTTATGTGTGGTTTTGAATTTATAGAAGTGAAATGTTTTATAACAGATGGTTTAAAATAAATGTACTTATATTTTTTACCTGAAACCTTGAGTCAGTGTTTGCTTGAGTCACAGTAATTGTGGTCCTTTGTGTAATCTCTGCTACTGCTAATTTACTCTTGAGATAAATCTGGCTGCACCGCTACTGCTACTACTTTAACAGTGTAGTACAGGCTTGTACCAAAGGTGAACTTGTATTACCACTTATAGGGCCTCATTACGACCCCGGCGCTAAACCATGGTGCTATTAGCACCATGGTCCATGCCGGGGTCCGCCATGGTGAATGGCGGAATTACCGCCCCATTCCAAGGTTGGCGGGGCGGTAATTCCCCATTCACCATGGCCCCTTCCCCATTCCCATTTTTGGCCCATAGGGCTCAATGGGAATGGGGAAGGCGCCAATTACGGCACCGTAAATTACGGTGCCGTAATTAGCTCCTAGGTCCCTTTGCGGGTTGGTTTTTTAAAGCCTGCTAAAAGCAGGAGTTAAAGTGCGACCCGCAAAGGGAGCTCGTAATCAGGCGTTAAGGGTTTAACGGCGCCGACACCTTTTACGGCGCCGTTAACCCCTTAACGCCTAGGTTGTAATGAGGCCCATAGTCTTAATTGTGTGTAGTGGTCCCTAAGGGCACTGCACAGGATTCTGCCCAACAAAAGCCATCAAGATTGCTCCCGAGTTGTCCTGTGGTGTAGGCATCGGTTGCGACGGGAGTGTCGGCTGGGGCGTGGGGTCCTCTGTTTCCTCCACGGGCCGCGGCTTCTCGTAGGCTCCACCGTCGCTCTCTACGTCAGCCTCGTCAGGGTTCCTTCCCGTAGGTGCTGACCTCCTCAAACTTCTTGTCCAGGATAGCTTTGACGCCAGCCAGCTCATCCTCAGAGGAGGTATCTGAGCCTGCTAGGGCTACCGTGCCCCCCCTCTTTCTCAACCCGGGGTTTCACGGGGGTCTTCTCGATCGGCTGGAAAGATGATTCCCTCTGGGGTGGCAGGGAAACTCTAGGCCCGGAGATCGTCTCCACTGGGGTAGCCTCCGTAGGCTTCGCCAGGGCTGCCACGACTCCTTCAATCGAGACCTTAGCCGGATGAATCAGGGCCTTCACGAACTTGGGCGCGTCTGAGGTCTTCACCTTAGGGGGAGGGTCACCGCCTCACCCCCCTATGGCTTTCAATGTTGGGATCGACCGGGGTTTCTCCCGAAGTTTATCGGGGTTCTCCGACTTCCTTTCCAGAGCATTGGCTCGTGGATGATGGCGTCGGTGACATCGCTCCCTGCCTGGCAGCCGAGGAGCCCAAACCAACAGCGATCCCAGTGCCCGGGGACTCGCGGTGCTTTGCCTTTTATTGGGCCCCTGTCCCTGGAGCGCCCTGAAAAGTCTTAGAAGACTGCTCAGACTTCTTCTCACCTGCTGCAGGGCTCTTCGCCTCCAGCCAGTTGGCGAGTCGTGTACGACGGTCCTTCATGGTCCGGACGGACATGTTCTTGCAGAACGCACAGTCCTCCTCCACGCGCAACTTGTCGGCGTGTAGGCAGTAGAGGCACCGTGAGTGCTCGTCCTCCTTAAAGACGTTCTGCAGTCCACATCCTGGGCAGTTCCTAAACAGTTTGGATCCAGTAGGTGTCGAATCTCCCTTGTCCTGGGCCATGTCCAAATCGGGGTAGGCCTCAAAGGTCTTCCAGAATCCCCCAAGAAGTGTAATTCGACGAAAATCCATCCTTGAGGGGCGTAGAAATTAAAAGTAAAAGCTCAAGAGCTACAGCACAAGGACTCCCAACACTTGAACGTGCAGTAAGAATCTGAAGATGGCTGCCAGAGGAGGGGCTTAATTGGCTAGGGGCAGTATGACCCAGAGACCAGTGATTGGTTAATAGTAGAAAGACAGTTCAGAAACGAAACTGAAACTGATTTTTTCTTTACCGAGGATTCCCAGCCTGACGACGGGGAATATTCATGAGCATGTGAATCCATGGCAGACCCCATGCTGGGGAAGTAAATTGTTTCAGTGGTGGAAGAACAAAGGTACGATCTTTGAATTCCATGCACTACAGGAGTGGAACCCCTTGTCATCTTCTGTCAGATCCTCACAGACACTGACAGTGTTTAAGAGGATTATTAAAACCTTACTCTTTAATTCTGCTGATTAATTCTGATTGCCTCCCTTAGCATTCCTGATAGCTTCCCTCAGTTTCTCTTTCTCTTTTGCTATTTTGTGCGCTCTGAGGCCCATGGGTATGTAGCGCCTGGTAAAAATCAAAATAATATGTTCCATAGTTTAGGGGTCCTCTCCCAATTCCACCACATCAGGAGGGGGGTGAGGGGAGGAGCCTTGGCCACAACTTCACCAATCACGGCCAGGCAACCAAAGAGTAGGGTCAGGACTTTGCACCTGTATAACCCTATGGAAACAGGTATGCAAAATCAACCCTATCACTCAATTTCTCTAGAAACCATCCCTTCGGTTCCTAAATTTGTTGGGCCCACTAACTTTGATCACTGATCCAGTTGCAGGGTGTGAAGGGATCACGGGTGAAAAGGTTTTTGGGATTGGAATTAGGCCCAGATGGACGACTGAACTGAAATGCAATGAAACCGGTCCCTGTGACTTGTAAGGTGGACAACCCAGGCACCCCCAAGATACAGACCACCACGAATCCCACAGCAAAAGGAGTCCCCCCCACTCCAGGACACGATGGAAACAGGCAGTAGTGAAGATCAATACACTTAAGCAGCGGCAAGTGACCCACACTGCAGACACATAGAAACTGCTCCAAAAGGGCCCCTCTTCACGGCGGTAAGCAGCATAAGCAGGATGATTGTTCTTCGGTCACAAGCTAGATACCTTCAGAGTTCCAAGTCCAAAAAGAAAAGGGATACAAAGTACCCCCGCCAAACAACAGTGTAAGGTAATATGTGTGCGGCTTAAAAATAATAAGGAATCCCGCAAAATGAGACAGGGTCCACCTGCACTGGTAGCCTTAGGGATTGACCAGTGCCCCCCAAAGAAGACATTATCTACTGGTAATGCTCTTTCTATGGTTTATTCTCCCTCCCACAGATATCTCATCTTAATATATATCCCATACGGAGTCAGCTGTTCAGCGTCATTTCTCGACACCCTTCGCGTTCGGCCGCAACCTTCCTAGACTCCGGACGTGACACTGATCACATACTTAAGGGATGTACCACACCCCCTTACCTCAGTTCCCCACCTGTTTTCCCACTGTGCTCATCCTTCTAGGAAAAACTCACACCAAGCCGAAGAGGCTAGCAAAACCTCGGACCTCTATCATAAAAATAAAAGATTGGTAGTGTCAAGCTCCATGGTTCACATTCAAGAAGGTAGCAATAGGCACGTCAACGAAATGTGGTGAGCTGAGTGCATAGGCTGGAAGGGTGATGAGGAATCCATAGAAAGAAAATTACCAGTAAGTAATTTCTCCTACAATGGATTGCATTCTCCCACAGATTCTGCATCTTGATAGACTCTCAAGGAAGTGCCTTCAATGGAGGAGGGATGGAAGCTAGACTAAGAAGCTCTGTAGCACCATCTTACCAAAATGGGCATCATCACCCAAAAAAACGTCCAAGTTATAATGTTTGGCGAATGTATGCAACGATGACCATGTTGACGCTCGGCAGATGCCTCTCACTGACATCCCTCTCTGAAGTGCAGACGAAGCCGCCACACCTCTAGTCGAGTGGGCCCTCCGGTCTGAATGCCCCTCCTTTCCTGCATTCTGGTAACATTTGGAAATGCACAGCACAATCTAGCTGGAAATCGTCTGTTTCACAACAGCTCCATCCAGCGTGGATTGCGAAAATGCAACCAACAAACTGATTGTCCTTCCTGAAGGCACTAGGTCTAGCCAGATGAAAACTCAACACTCTCTTGGGATCCAATCTGTGGAGCCTTTCCTCATCCTTGGAAGGATGAGGAGAGGAAAATCCCAGGAAGGTCCACGCGCTGGTCAATGTGAAATTCCGAAACAACTTTCGGCAGGAACTTGGGGGGTACATTCCAGAACACTTTTTCCTTCTAGAACTTCAGTTAGGGCGGCTTGCGAGAGAGTGCCTGTAGCTCACTGACACGCCTGGCCAACGTGATCACCATCAAATTAGCGGTTTTCAGAGTGAGAAGTCTAATGGAGGTGGAATGCAAGGCCTCAAAGGGAGCCATCATCAAGCAAGTTAAAACCAGATTCAAATCCCAATCATGGACAACAAATACAGCAAGTGGAAAAGTATTTACAACGCACCCAGGAACTGGGCCACCACAGGAATGGAAAACAATTAACCTTGCTCTGGCTTCCTAATAAACTGGGACAAAGCAGCCAGATACCTCTCAATCGTAACCAGTTGAAGGCATGACTTGGCGAAGGCCAACAAAAACTTCATTATCGTGGAGGTGGGACAAACTAGGGAGGAAACTACTACTTTTACCTTACACCACGCAAAAAACGTTCTCAAGGTGCATGCATATAATGACCTCGTAGATGGCCTGCATGCAGCCAACAACATCTCTACAACCTCATCATCTAGGTCCCTGTCCTCATACCTTAACCTCTCAAGAGCCACACATGTAGATTGAGAGGCTCTGGGTTCAGATGAAGCATTCAGCCTTCCGACTGTGACAAACGTTCCGGTATGTGAGGAAGCCGGAGAGGCGGGCCAAATGGGCAACTCCAGAAGGTTCAGGTACCATGTCTCCCTAGCCCAGTCCGGGGCTATCAGGATCAGGTGAGCCCTCAACCTTCTGAGAACACACTGGATGACTAGTATTGGTGAGAATGCAAAGTGAAGGTCAAAAACCCACTCCACCAGGAAAGTGTCTTCAAAGCCCCCTTGAGAAAAATTCCCTTGAGCAGAATGGTTTGCATTTTGCATTGTCCTTTGTTGCAAACAAGTCCACTGATGGGGTTTCCCCACCGGCAGAATATCTCCAAACCGATCACTGGGCAAAGCACCCTCTCGTGGGAGACCAAGGTCTGCCTGCTCAGTGTCTGCCAGCCCGTTCTCCACCCCTGCCGGATGTGCTGCAGCTCTAGAGATATTCTCCAGCATTCAGAACCATAGCTTCATGGCTTCCCTGCACTGGGGTAGTGACCTCATGCTTCCCTGCTTGTTGAGGTATTGAATGGTCACTGTATTGTCTGTTAGCACTAGGACATATTTCCCCTGGAGGAAAGGCACAAAAGCGGTCAGTGCTAGTCTAACTGCTCGCAGCTCCAGCAGATTGATGTGGCAACAACTTTCCTTCTGAGACCAGTGATCCTTGACTTAAAGGGACCCGTAATGAGCACCCCCCCAGACCTTCCGTGAGACGTCCGTGATCACCTGCACAAAGTACCCAGAACGGCTCTCCCACCAGCATGTTGGTCATGTTGTCCCACCAGGGCAGGTCGTTGAAAACTGGCTTCGACACTTGCAGAACATCCGACATCGAGTACTGCGACCACTGACTCCAGAGGAGCCACTGCAGGGACCTTATCCGAAGGCTCACCTCCGGCACCAGAAAAATACAGGATGCCATGAGGCCCAAGAAGCGCAGGAAGATGGGAGTGGGAACACTGCTGGAGTTCTGGAAAAGGTTGATAATTTGTGCCACATTGGTGACTCTCTACCCAGATGGAAAGGCCTTCCCCTCCCAAGTGTCCATGACCAATCCGATGAACTGGAGCCTCTGCGTCAGTGTAACATCTAACATGTGAGTTTAGGGAGAAGCCTATGCTGTGCAGGAGGGAGCAAGTGTCCTTGAGGTGCAGTTCTGGGGACCGACCTCGAATCAGCCAATCGTCCAGGTATGGGCAAACAAAGATGCCAGATCTCCTAAGGTGGGCGGCCACTACCGCCATCAGGTTGGTGAAAGCCCCGGGTATGGAGGTTAAGCCAAAATGGATCACCTTGAACTGATAATAGGTATCCCCAATGACAAACCTCAGGTATCTACAGTGCTTCCTCTGGCTATGTATGTGAAAATAAACATCCTGAAGGGACAACAATGCAAGCCAATCCTGGTATTGTAGAGCCTGGAGAATCCCTCTAAATGTCACCATCCTGAACATCCTCAGTAACTTGCCAAGGCGCAGAGGTCTAGGATGGAACAGAGTTCTAATCCTTTCTTTGGAACTAAGAAGTATGGGGAGTACCAACCCAAACTTTTCTGGTAGCTCCTCTACTGCGCCATTGTAGGACCCAGGTGTCTAAAATAATTTCTTTCCATCTCTGTACAAACCCAGAGACTCTCCCTCCAACTGTATAAACATGAGGGAAGACCTCAAAGAGGTTAAAGAGATGCCGGTCCTGCCGGCGTTGAGGTCAATTTGCCCTTAGATGCGCCTCTACCGCTGATGGCTGTGGGAAAGTTTGCTGCCCCTGTTTGGCCTGGAGTAGCTGTGCCCTCTTAGGGAAGGTGGTTTAACACCTGAACCCTCTTCCTCTAGCATTAAAAGAGAAAGTCTATTTGGCTGCTGAAACGCCAAACCCAGTTTTCAGCCCAAACAAATGCTCCCTGTCAAAAGCCAGGTCAAGAAGCTTTGCCTGGACATTTGGCAAAAAACCTGAGCTCTTTAGGTAATATGACCTGCGCAGCACCGTCAACGTACCCATAGCATGACCCACAGCGTCCACGGCATGCAGCCAGCTTGGAGCTCCCTGGAATGCTGTTTCTTTTCCATCCTTTACAAAGTCCAGGAAGCCATCCCTGATCTCACCTTCCAGGAAGTGGTGGCAGCTTCTGTGATGGTTCTCCACAATACGTGGAAGTATTTGGCAGAAGCTGAGACAGCATTAACTGCTTTCAAAGCAATGCTCCTCCTTTTTTTGCCAAGATATATGCGACTCCCTAGGGAGGTTAGATGTGGAAGTCGGATGCCTAGAGTTCGCTGTTGCAGATTGCACTGCATACCCTTTGGGGCTATGGTGTGCCATCTGAAATGGAGTTCGCCCCTAGCCAGCTTATATTTTTTTCATAAGCTTGTTGTCTGACGTGGTCCGTGAAGGCGGTGTTGAACAGTAAAGCACTTTCCGATTGTGGTTCTCGGTCAAGAATGTCAGTCAGCTCATATTGCTCAAGCGGCTTCGACAGAGCCCCAAGACAGAGCGCAGCAACCACCTTCTCGAAAGCCTTACGGTACTGGGCATTTGGGTGTGTATATGGGGCTACCTGTTGTAACAACATCGGAGGACGTGTCTAGCACGCTCGTGACGTGTAGGAATGCTGCCAACTCAAGATGGCCTACTTGATCAGCCAGAACATAGGGCAATGGGTCCATGGCCGTCCCGACTAACAGCTCCAACCCAAAAGGGATCAGATCCCCATCGAAAATCGACCGCATAGAGTCAAAGAAATCTGGCATAGACTCAGGCACGTAGCACGTGACCAGAGATGGGCACCAATGGTGGCACCAGCGTCGATGCAGGTTCCTTTCCCAAGGTTGACTCAGGGGCATTGGACCTCCCCTGGCTATCCTTGTGCTGAATGAACTGGGCACAGTCAGAGTCAACTTCGCCAACGATGTCGAGGCTGAAGCCGTACCATCCACGGCCTTCTAAAATACCTGCATCATTTCCTTCTTAAACTCCTTGCAGCCCTCCCTCAAAGTCCCCTTCGCAAGGTACGACTTACCCCTGTCCGATGAACTGCTGCTTCTTCTTGTGTGATGAGGGAGAGGAAGAGTGGTGGGTCTTACTGTGGGAGCGTTATCATTTCTTAGATTTTTTAATGGTGTGTGCCTTCCTGTTCCTTCTCGGGGTAGGCCCGCCTGTGTCAGGTCCTGAGGATGTTTGACCAACTTAGCCGGTGACTCCAATGGAGGTCTGCCAAGCATCAGCTTAGCCGAGCCTTCCTTCACCACCGTCGGGTTCATGGCTAGACAGGGACTGCATTGATCCCTATCATGTCCAACACTGAGAAACCACACACAAATAGTGTGTGGATCCGTGAGGGACGTTTTAGAGTTACAGTTCTGAGGCTTGCAGGATCTGAGAAATATTCACCATCTTGAACTTGTCCTTTCGGAGAAACTTGTTTAAGAGCCTAAAGTCTAAGATGGGACACAAACCCTTGTCCTTTTGAGGACCAGAATATAGGGTTAATACTACCCACTTGTCCTTTCCGCCATGGTACCAGCTCTATTGTTGCCTTCCCTAGGAGACATTGAACTTTGTATACCAGGAGGAGATCCACAGAACTTGATTGCCATGATGGAGGATGGTCTGGGGGTTTCTTGAGAGGACAATACCCCCGGATGACTGTTTGCAATGCCTAAGAGCTGGAAGACGTACAACACCATTCTTTTATGTACAGCAAAATCCTCCCCATACTGGTGATTAATCTGTGTTGAGTGCACCTTAAAGCGGTTTTGGGGATGGATCTTCTGAGCTACATTACCTCTGCATGGGCAACTGTAGTACCTTGGAGCCCCCTTCATGGCTGAGAATGTAACCTGCTTCTGTGTGCAAACAAAGCAAAATAACGGAAACCATGGGCCATAGAAAATGCAGATGAGGACATGAAAGAGGATGATGGCTGTTACACCACTAATCCCAACAATTTCCTGTACTGTTGCAGGCATTTAACTTTTTTAAAGATTCGTACACCTTTGCTCTGAAGAGGTGCACACCATCAAAGGGCATGCCAAATACTTTTGCCTGAATGTTGGGTGCAAAATCCAAGGTTCGCATCGTCTTACTACTGAGGCTTTGCCCATATACCAGGCCATGCAATCCGTGATGTTTAAGCCTGCTTGCAAGACTTGACACACAGCCACCAGCCACTAAGGCATTGAAACACCCCATGATCTTGCACATTGGCAGATACTCTGCTTCCTACGAAATACCTTTTCACAGAATGAGGGAATATTAGGAAAGCACACAAGATGTATTTTTGCCCTTAAGGGCCACACTACTGGCCTCAAAGACATTTTTATCAAAGGCATGTCATTTTTTTCCTGTTCCCATCTGGTGGGAGCGTCGGTATTGTGGCACACTTGGCACCTGCAGTGGCTGCCTAAATCACAAGTCTTTCTGGGCTTGTGTGCTTCGACGGGAACATTGGGTCTGATGCACTTCTTTGACAATTCTTTATCTACAGGTGGAGAGGAGCCAAAGCTCTAATACTGGGTCAGCGACCACTGGGTTGAATGGACCAAGTGTCTTCTTTGGAGTGACCTTGTCCAAAATCTCTGTCAAGTTATATTGCGAGACAGGTCTTCAACGGGCATCTAGCCCAAGCCTCCACAAAGTTTTCCATGGTCCTTCAAAAAGCAATATTTGAAAGCCCACAAGGAGAGGTTTGCATCGAGGTTGGCAAACTGGCGAGGCTCTATACAAGCACCTGTAACTTCGCTCTGGTCTACGGTGGCGTGAGGTTTCAAAGACATTTTGATGTCAAGGTGCGTCCTGAGCTCTCTAGCCTATGGGTTCCAGTTTCTGAGGAACCTCTTCCTGCCTTCACAGGCATGATGGGTCCTTGCTTTTACATTGGCGTAAAGGCCTTCGAGAATATTTAAAATATCTGTTATCTAAAGGACTCTGATTGCTTCGCAGCGGACAAAGTAGTAGGACACATTGCCTATTTTACAGAATTGTCCAAGGCGTCTTTCTCACCCTCATGTCTCCATGAACAGGACATCCTATGTGAAGAGGTGGATGACGAGTGATGCCAAACACGGTTGTAGTGGGACCCCTTTCATTGCTTTGTGTCTATTTATTACTTGCTTCTCAGACAACGGAGTGGGTGTGTGTTTCGTCGTCTCCCCCTTTTCCAACTGACTACCTCTCAAGGGCTTGTGCCGTTACTTGAGTGGCAGTTGGCCAAGGGACACCTTCCACCCGGTGACAAAGGGCTTTAGGGTTCTTTGCCTTACAGGAAATGCAGTCTGTGAAGTCGTGATAGACCCCCTTAATACTACATACAGATATTATGGGTGCTGGTAAAGGACATTTTGTTATTTAAGTTACAGTATCATGCAGCTCACAACTCTTTACATCCTCTAAATTAACTGTATTGCTTGAAAAGTTGTTTTAGATAACTGAAAAGAAATACAGAGCAGATGTTAAAAAAACAAAAAACACACTCAACGCATACAACCCACTTCACTGGACAAGCCTAATGTTCTAATGAGGGATGAGTGCATCAACAGCAATGAAAGCCTAAAATGACCATTTTGAATCCACCAGAAATTTCTGTGGAAAGCCGAGCCCTCTGCTTCCCAAAGTCCTCATGAGTGGCTCAAAAGCATTTGTCAATCAGGAGAATGGAATATTCTGTGCGCTCTGCTCGATGGGACACTGGGTATTTCAGAAAATGCTGTGGAACATTTGAGCCTCCTAATTTACTTCTCTTATAGAGCAGATTTCACACAATCAGAGAAGGGGCAGCAGCTTTTGCTTGGAGTGCTGTTCTATGGATGTAGATTGAGGATGCTGGCCTGTCCATCCATTATGCCATTCGCTGTACTATGAGCCGCATTACCCTCTTGTCCCCATTCCTCGTCCCAGGTGGGTCCCCACCTCCCACACAGGCTTCATATGATAACAAGAAAAATTATAAGTCACTCACTGCAGTGACTAACATACTCTTAGTCCTTCGTCCCTTTTCCTCCATACTGCATGGGCGTACCTCGCGAGGGATGGGAGGCGGAACCTTTTTCACAAAAAAAACCCTTCTTCCCCTTTAAATTTAGAGGCGCGCGGGGGTGTGGCACTGGGAGCATGCACTGCCCTGACTCCGCCCTCCGGTGCCACACCTCAGTCCCCATAGACGCGTTGACAATAGATTTAACAATGCCCAATGACACCAGTTTTGTCAGGGGGGAGGTTGGTGGGACGTATGGAGGAAAGGAGACTAAGGACTAAGTTAGTCACTACGGTGAGCAACTTATAATTACTCTTACGTCCCATCCCCTTTCCTCCGTACTGCATGGCCGATTACAACTGAATGTAGCCCCAGGGTAAAGCGGAGACCCTCCTTAATCAAACATGTTCCTAAGTACCGCCTTTCTGAAAGCCGCGCCTGATCTACAGCCGGCATCCAAACAGTAGTGCTTGCAGAAAGCCAAAGGGGTGGCCCATGTGGCCGCCCTGCTTATGACTTGCCAGGGGACATGCCGCTGGCATGCGATGGCAGTTGTCTTAGTTCCAACCGCGTGGGCATGCATATTGGCCGGAGGTGGTTTATGCTGTCCCTCGTAGGCTTCTCTGATGGCTGAGACCATCCACCGGGCTATGGAGGCCTTGATGCCTGATACCACGGTCTTGATCCTCCAAAGGTGAAGAATAGAGCATCCGACTTGCGAAAGCTCTTCGTCTTGTCAAGGGAGAATTTCAGTGCACACCTGATATCAAGGCAGTGCAGAACCCTCTGCGCCTCGTCCTTGAGCTCAGCAAAAAACATGGGCAGCACAATTTCTTTGTTCAGATGAAATGCAGAAGGCATATATTTCTACAGGGGTACTGCCCCACACGAACCTGGTATTGACCCCTCCTACTAAGTGGGGATATAATCAATTTAAATTACAAACAAAGGAGGAGTACTCATCCTTAATATACATTGATATGGTCAGAATTGCACAAAAAAGTGTAAATACCTGGACATCACCACATACACTCAAAACTCGTCAGTATATGTCCTCAACAAAATGTTCCATATAACATATTTTAATATTCAAAAAAATTCTAAAACATTCAAAGCTACAAGACCCTGACAATTAGATCTAAAACACTTAAAAAGCATATGCACATGTTACAATACAATATATACAAAGCAAAAAACAACAAATTTTGACATTTAAAATACACAGGAAACAAAAGTTAGAACCTGAAAAAACTGAGTACAGTGCCAAATTAATTGTTATTGTTACACACTGTGCCTAACATAGCCCGACTTATATAAGTTTCTGTCCTCAATGTTGTGTGTTAACTGGACATTCCTCAGGGGCAATCATATCTCTTGATTGCAAACAAAGTACTCTTTGGAATCTCCCACTAGTGTTGGGCCACCACCTGTGTGGTAATTGCGTAATGTGTCCTTTGACTAAAAACGTTTTGAAGGTTAATTTGGGTTTGAAACATGAATGGGTGTTAAAAGAACATACTAATTGTAATACCAACAATGTTATTTACATGATTAAATGTCCGTGTTCTTTGATATACATTGGCAAGACACACAGGAAATGCAAGACACGGATGATTGAACACAGGAGTTGCATTAGGAATAATATCGAAACTGCACCTTTAGTGTCCCACTTTAGAAGTTTGGGTCACTCAGAAAATTATTTTGAATGGTGTATCTTGAAGAAGGTAACAGGGAAATATCAAGATCTTATTAATAGAAAATTGGTCAATTTAGAGCAGAAATTGATTTTCATGACCAAAAGCCATCTTTTAGGGCTCAACGAAAGTATTGAATGGCACAATGTGAGATGAATATTTCCTCTGTTGATTCTATCCGTTGTCTGTTGCTTTCCGAGTGGTTCTTATCCAGGCTTTTGTTACCCGGATTTGGACAGGTATAACATAACATGTACAGTCCCCCTTTGGGGACTAGTGACCAGATATATACATTGTATGACACACATTCTGGAACAGTTTTTCCATTCCAATGGATGGGGCCCAATCATAGACCTTTTTTCTGACCTCGTGGTGTTCTTGTATGTATCACTGTGGCTATAGCTATTCATTAAGGGAGGTGGCTGTTTTCCCCGTCTCGATCCACCTTGGTGGATGTTGGTGTTGCCAGGTTTGACATTTTGGTCACTGGTTTTGCACATTTGGGGGCACAGGTAGCTTTCCGTTTCCCGGCCGGGAACGCTACGTTATGGAGTGTGAATAAACTAGGACGTGACAGGATCACGTGGCCGCAATATTACGGCGTGAGTGGGTTGCTGAGCGACTTCGGGTTGTGAAACGACTCGTTTTCAGGCATGAGAGGTTGGGTCTGCCTTAATGATGACGGCATGTGGAGGCGTGTTTTGTTTGAACATAAACCCCTACGTGACCAAATCACGTGACCATATCGCGTTGGATTGAATGGGGTTGCTTAGCAACGTACGTCCCAGCGGCTGTTATGCCGTGCAATCACGGGACGTACCTGAATTTGAGCTTTGTTCCAAACGGAGTGAGCGAGTGAAGTTGCTTTCTTGTCTCAGTAAAGGGTGTTTACATGTAGACACGCTACGAGCGCTTGGTAAGGTAAGCCTGGACACCAGCAAAATGGAATTTAATGTTTCAAGAGTGTGTGTTTGGTCTGGATGGTTTGTAATGGACTATTGGTTTGTCTATTGTTTAGGACCAACTTTGGAGGTTGAATACCATTTGATTACCTAATCCATTTGAGGACGGTTGAAGATTATTGGGACACTTACAATTTATTGGAATTGCTACACTTCAGAACGGTTGCACTAAGGTGAGGAACCTACGTTGTTTGGTACATGTTGTATCCTAAGAGATTGCTTTGAGATTAGGTGTGCAGCCTTACACGGAATTGTTTGATGCTTGCTTACAGTCTGTTTTGGGGGCCTTTTTGCCCTTTTTATTGTGTTTTTGTACAGTGGGACCGTGTGCACTGTTGTTGGACAGGACGACCAGTGTCAACAGAACTGAGGAGTTATTACCTTAATTGGCCTAAGAAAATTGTTCTCTTGGGACGAATTTTTCAGGTAGAGATAGAGTTATATTTTCCTACCGTTTTCATTTCCCTTTTTGGTATTGAGGGGTAGGGCTAGGTGTAGTATTGTAAACCTGTGACGCCCACATATTGATATGTTTGTGTTGTTTTGTTGCACCCACAGATTTTGGAGTACCATTGTTTGAAACCTAAGAATAGAATTTTGAGTGGAAAAAGACCGCCATTTCAGAGCACAAGAGATATGATTGCCCCTGAGGAATGTCCAGTTAACACACAAAATTAAGGACAGAAACTTATATAAGTCGGGCTATGTTGGGCACAGTGTGTAACAATAACAATTAATTTGGCACTGCACTCGGTTTTTTCAGGTTCTAACTTTTGTTTCCTGTGTTTTTTAAATGTCAAAATTTGTTGTTTATTGCTTTGTATATATTGTATTGTAACATGTGCATATGCTTTTTAAGTGTTTTAGATCTAATTGTCAGGGTCTTGTAGCTTTGAATGGTTTTGAATTTTTTTGATGAATATTAAAATATGTTATATGGAACATTTTGTTGAGGACATATACTGACGAGTTTTGAGTGTATGTGGCGATGTCCAGGTATTTACCATTTTCTGTGCAATTCTGACAATATCAATGTATATTAAGGATGAGTACTCCTCCTTTGTTTGTAATTTAAATGGAATGCAGAAGGCACCTTAGGAAGGAACGTTGGGTGCGTCCGCAGGACTGCCTTGTCCTTATGAAACGTGGTGTATGGCTCTGAGACGACCAAGGCCTGAATTTAGCTGATTCTGCAAGCCGAGGTGAGGCCGACTAACAAAGCTGTCTTAATGGTGACCAGCCTGATGTCTGCGGACGCTATTGATTCGAATGGTGTGTGCGCGAGGGCACCCAAGGCTATGTTGAGGTCCCACACAGGGTGTGGCTTCTTGATGGGTGGGTAGAGCCTGGCGAGACCCGTCAGATGTTTCCTGACAATCGGGTTGGAGGAGGAAAAACTCTCCTCCTCCTAGTTTCAGTAAGCCCCAATGGCTGCCATGTAAGTGCGGCAAGTGTCCACCTGCACGCCACAATGGGCGCGATGCACTGAAAAGGAGAGAACGTCATCCAGGGAACATACCAGAGGGTTAATGCCCTTAGAGTCTGCCCAGTGGAAGAACCTGGTCCACTTGCTTTTATACTGGGCCCTGGTGGAATTGCTCCTGGCGCCCTGTGTAATCTCTAGATTAGCTTTAGAGAGGCTGAGATGTCCTAGCGTGACCTGTTCAGGAACCACACTGTGAGGGCTAATTTCTCTGGTGTGGGGTGGATGACCCTGCCCCCCTGCTGTGCCAGAAGATGTGCTGGGCCTGTCGGCAGGCGCATGGAAGGCCTCTCCGAGAGGCTGAGCAGCTCCAAAAACCATAGCCTGGCTGGTCACCATGGAGCTATCAGAATGATGCAGAGGTGGCGAGACTCCTTGATCTTGCATATCACCCTGTGAATCAACGGTGTGGGCGGAAAGGCGTATGCTGTCATTCCGTCCCACCTGATCTGAAAGGCATCGGCCCAGGGAGCCCGAGCCCTGACCCTGCCAGGAGGCGAACCTTTGGCACTTCCTGTTGCCCCAGGAGGCAAAGAGATCCACCTGAGTGTGACCCCATTTGCAAAGGATCTCCGGCAGCACTAGGTCGTTCAACTGCCACTCGTAGTTATCAGCTCCCAGTCTGCTGAGCCTGTATGCCTCCAGGTTGGATTCCCCCAGCAGGTGGACCGCTGTGAGGGAGATGTTGTTTACCAGGGCCTACTCTCACATTCTGACTGGCAGCCTGCACAGTGGAAGGGATCTGGTACCTCCCTGCTTGTTGACATAGAACATGCTGGTCGAGTTGTCTGTCTGAATGAGGACGACCTTGGCCTTGATAACTGGAAGGAAGGCCCAGAGCGCCAACCAGATGGCCTTCAGTTCCAGCCAATTGATATGGTACTCCTACCGGGTCCAGGTGCCATGGATGCGTGGTTGTCCAGGGTGGCCCCCAACCCTCGAGAGAGGAGTCCGTGGTGATGGTGACCTGTGGTGTAGGTAGCGGAAAGGCTTGCACGTCCGCAGGTTGCAGTCCCTGGACCACCATGTTTGGTCAGGGTGAAGCGACGGAGGAACGTTGATCATCTCTGACTGCAGGCCCCGTTCCTGGTTCCAAGATGCTTCAAAGTGCAGCTGTATCCTCCTCGTCCTGAGCCTCGTGTGGGGGACGGCCAAGAGGACTGCTGCCAAGAGACCCAGTAGGTGTTGATACCACCAGGCCAAGGTCACTTCTCTCCTAAGGAAGTGCACTGTGGCTCTCTTGAGTGTCGAGATCTTGTCCTCCAAGTGGAAATCTTTCTCAGAGCATGTGTCCCAAATGAGGCCCAAGAAGGTCATTGTCTGCGTGGGTTGCAGCTGTGACTTCTTGAGGTTGAGCGAAAAACCCAGCTCGTGCAGTGTGTTCATAAGAGCGTGGAGGTTTGGTGCACTGCTTCTGGAGATGTAGCACTGACGAGCCAGTCGTACAGGTACGGGTAAATGTGGTGGCCTTGTGACCTGATGAGGGCTGCCAACGTGTTCATCAGCCTGGTAAAGACCCTGGGGAACGAGTGGAGGCCGAAATGGAGCACCTTGTATTGGAAATGGTAGCCCATGATCCTGAATCGTAGAAAGGAACGATCGGGACGTGTAGGTACGCGTCCTTCAGATCCAGGGAGCACATCCAGTCTCCCTTGCACAATGTCTCCGTTATCAAAGCTAGCGTAACCATCTTGAATTTTTGTAGAGGTAGGGAGAGGTTGAGGATGGAAAGGTCCAGCACAACTCTCAGGCCCGCATGGTTCTTTTACTGAATGTTATACTCGTCTGCTCGCCGCGGGCCCCGAATCGGTGAGTGGAACAAAATGGCGGCAGAGACAAAGAGGACAACAGGGGCCACGAGCACGCCGCTGCGTTTACGAATGTAGGACTTGTAAGGCTCCTGCATCGAACTCCAAGACCAGCGATTAGAGGCGGACCGCAGCGTTTGCCCGGGATGCGCTGCTGCTTCACCGAGGCAACGCACATCTGAAGGTGCACGCACCCGGAGCTGGTACAATCTACGGATTGTACACCGCCGAGACCCACCGAGCGAACTGGTAGCTGACGCTGGGCCCGCGGCGTAATCGGATCGAACGCCGGCGGAACCCAGAAGATACATTGTGGCAGCGCACCTTTGGCAACAAGGTGACTGCGGACCCTGGGGCCAGCGCGAGCGGGTGGCGGTGGCTGCAGTTTTCACAGCCCCGAGTGTACACGCAGGGAGATGGGAGAAATCCCATAGGGACAGACAAAACATTGGCACAGGCCAGCTGAGGAGGCTGATGCGAGACATTTGTTGATCCCCTGACACTTAAAGCGGCCTCCCTGGGCCTGGGCATTGTGGGCCGGATGGCCTCGTGATCGCAGAAGAGGGGGGACAAAGGGAGTGCGGCGGATAGGTGAGCGCACTTGAGCACTGGCCACGGAAGGACCACGACAGAGACCGGGGCCACGACACCGAGAGTGCACGAGCACGTGGGAGGACATGGCCCACTCTGGGTACATACTGAGAGTGGTTCGTGACCATGCGGACCTTCGTGCGGGAGGGAGGCACGGAAGGCCCTCGCCCAGTTACATAGCAGGATGTCCTCTAAAGTGGTTAGACCCAGGATCAGACAGCCCACGATGGAGGCCTATGCCAGGTCGCCCCCAGATGCGGAGGGGGGCAAGAGCAAGGAGACCCCCACGGCAACGGCGGAGACATCGGGCACGATCCAGGAGGTGCTGGCAGCGACCGCAGACTTAAAGGTGGCCTGGGAGACTAAGTTGGGCCAGGCTATGAAAGAGCTGCAGGAGGGCCTGGACCTCAAGATCAGAGCGGTCCAGGAGGAGGTGAACCTGCTGAGACAGGACGTGCGAACGATTGCGGAGCGCACTGGGGCCTTGGTGAAGGAGATGGCCCCGAACACAGAGGCGTGCGCCGCACATGGAAAGGAGCTCCATGCCCTCGTGCAACGGGTGGGCAATCTGGAGGACAGAGCTGAGCAAGCAGAGGGGCACGCCAGACGCAATAACATCCATATAGTGGGCTTGCCAGAAGGTATGGAAGGGTCAAACCCCACAGAATACGTGGAAACCATGATCTTACAGGAGATAACATGGAAGAAAAGCATCATACTTACTATACACAAAAAAGGAGATCGTAAAGAACCCAGTAATTACAGGATGCTAGCGATGCTTGACATTCCTGGTAAAATCTTTGGTAAAGTCTTACTAGAAGAATTAAACCAGTGGATAACCAGGTGTAAAATATTGCCTGAATACCAATCAGGATTCAGATGTGGGTCCTCCACAGCTCACAATATAGCCATCCTAGTAAACGCAGTTGAATATTCTTGGAAAAATCGAAAGCTGCCTGTATATGTTGCATACATAGATTTCTCTGCTGCCTTCGATACCATAGCACGCAGCAAACTATGGACCAAATTAGAACAATGGAAGATACCAAGAGGCCTTCTTTATAAGATCCAACAACTATATAAAGATACTACGGTCAGAATACGGCTAGACGCGGAAGGACAACTCTCAGAAAACATTCAGACTTTACGTGGCGTAAAGCAAGGGTGCACTTTAGCAGCCACTCTGTTTAATTTATATCTTGCCGATTTCCTCCAAAACGTGACAAGCACTAACATGAATGACATCAAGTTAGGCAAATTTATGCTAAGATGGCTGGGTTATGCTGACGATCTGATTTTGCTCGATTATACACCCAAAGGACTACAAGTAAAACTTAACGAGCTCGAAAAATACGCAAATATTAATAATCTTGTTGTGAATATTAGCAAGACTAAAATCATGAAGTTCGAAACACAACCAGCTAAGAAGAAGAGCTATACAAGAGGCTGGAAATTAAATAAACAACAGATCGAAGTAGTACACGCATACAAATACTTAGGAGTGGTCATAGACGACAAGCTTACATGGAAGACACATTGGATAGAAACTAAAAAGAAATGTATGACTGCAATTATGGCACTGAGCAATTTTATAGGTAACCCGGGTACTTATTCTATTGCAACAGTCATGAAACTATATGCAGCTAAAATTGTTTCATGTCTGACTTATAGTGCGGAAATCTGGAGCAGTAATTATGGCAACAATATTGATAAATTTGAAGCCAAGATGCTAAGAATACTACTGCGAATGCCGAAAACATTGCCATACGAATACATGTTACTCGAATGTGATATACTGAGTATAAGAAGCAAAATACAATTGTCCTCAGCGATTTTGTATGTGAAACTCACGCGACTTACAAATGATACCTTTATGGTACGAATGATGGAGCAATACGAGAGACTAGATCGTAAAATGGATTTCATAACAATAGATAGATGGAGACTAAATTACCTTAAACTGATCAAAAATGAGACTCACTGTCGGTTGCTATATTCTGTAGCTCAGATAAAAAATAAATTGAAAAAACTGATCTGTGAAATAGACAGAGAACAAAAAATAGTAAATTTGGCAACTAAGTCGAACAGTGGAATTTTCATAGAATCTATCAGAATGAGGATGGTCAAACCAAAATATCAGATATCCTACCCTAATTGCTCCACCATTCGATGGTATTTGTTGTTTAAATTCAATTCATGTGAGGTCTTAGAAATCCTTGGGGCGCGACTGGGAATACCGCGCAATCTTAGATTCTGCCGATTCTGTGGTGTGAATGTTATCGAATCAGCATACCATATTATATGTGAGTGTGAAAGTCTACAAACAATACGTACCCAATTTTTAATGAAATACGATAATTCGATGATTATGTGCAATATGAATAACATATGGGTGATGCTAATGGAAGGTCACAACGTAAATCTGATGTTCTATTTAATGACATTTTATGTGAGGATTTTAGCAATTTTAAAAGAACTGTCTCAGGACATTTTATATTATTAATCGCGTTTAGAACTTGTGATATGTATTTTTTTAATAATGTGATCTTATGTGATGTTTTGACGCAAAATATGTAAAACTAAATTGTTATATACATATTATTAATAATAAAGATATAAAGATGATCTTACAGGAGATAACAGGTGGGGTGCTGACCCAGGGGTTCGCGGTTGAAAGGGCACACAGGGTCTTGACAAGGAGAACGCCCCCTGGAGCCCCCCCGCGGCCGCTGATCACAAAGATCCTGAACTATCGGGATCGGGAGAAGATACTCAAATTTTTCCAGAGGGGAGGAACGATTGAAAAGGATTCAGCAAAAATCACGGCTTACCCGGACTATACGCTGCTTGTACAGCGTAGTAGGATGAACTTTGGGTCGGTAAAAAGGAGGCTGAAGGAAGCAGGCCATCGCTACATGTTGCTCTACCTAGCCAAGTTGAAAGTGTTTTATAAGAACAGATCCCTTTTTTTCCGAGACGCCGACTGAGGCAATGGACTGGCTGGATATGCAGGGCCGACCTCAAGAACCGGATGTCCAGATGGGAGCTGCGGAAGATAAGTAGCACGTAGCTGTGGCACCTAGGGTGACATGGCCAAGACATTGGGACTTGAATATAGAGTTGTATTAAGCTTGTGGGGAGTGTGTTGTAGTATCAACTGGCTGGACCCGCTGGACGCACCAATCCTAAAATAGATGACTTGGAGCTCCTAGGAGGCATACCTTGAACCCAATAGTAATAAACTTAGTTAGGTCACTGTTAGATCGGTGACGCCCCGCGGGGTCCTAGTCCTCGACGACGGGACAGGACCAGACGCGGGTTGTGCCAGAGATCCAGGGATGAGCTGGGCATTTGTTGGGGTAGGGTAGGGTGGGGGGGAGGGGCTGGGTTGTGTGCAGTGGAAGGGAGTTGGGGAACAGGGAGGGGGGAACTGCTGAGGGGGGAACGGGGAGAGTCGGAAAACGAACCATCAAGGGAAGCATTAAAGGGAGAGGTGGGTTGGGAACAAACCGAGTAGATGGCATCGGGTAATCTCAGAATTGTGACCTGGAACGTACGGGACCTTAATAGCTATCTGAAACATAATAAAGTGATGCTGTATTTAAAAAGGATGCCCATTGACATAGCCCTGCTGCAGGAGACTCATCTCACAAGGGAGAAGTAGGAGGTTGTCAGGAGAAAATGGAGGGGACATGTTGTGGGGGATACGTATTCGGCGTACGCTAGAGGGGTTATCACTTGGGTGTCGCTGCATGTGCCGCTTCAGGTGCTTAGCTCAACGGTAGACCCAGAGGGCAGAATGGTGGCGGTGACAGGACTCCTGGAGAACAGGGAAGTGCATATCATAAATCTGTACGCCCCCAATCACGATACAGCGACTTATTTTAGATCCCTTTAAAGCAAAATTAGCCCCCTGGCTGGGGGTGCAGTGGGGAGGGGACTTTAATTGCACCCTGAATCCCAAAATGGATAGGTCAGTTGACAAAGCGGGGAAGCCGGCGCCGGCGGCCAAAGCGCTGGGGACAATGTTAAAAGATCTAGGCCTAGAGGATGTGTGGAGAAGGTTGCATCCAATGGATAGGCAATACTCGCAATATGCAGCGCCAGATGACCTGCACACGAGGCTAGATTATGTGTTCGTAGCGGCTGTGATAGCGGGAGAAATGGTGGGAGCGGAATACAAGGCCCGGGTACTATCCGACCACTCGCCTTTGGTTGTAGAGTGGCGACACCAACCCCCCAGAGCGTGGATCCCGACATGGAGACTTAGGACTGAGGCATTACAAGATGAGGGGTTCCCCGGGAGGATTTAAGGGAGGCCATCAAGGAATATTTTGATATAAACACGGGCAGTGTACGCTCAGTGGGAACATTATGGGAGGCTTTTAAGGTGGTGGTGCGTGGAGTAGCCATTTCGAAATCTAAAGGGCTCCAGGGGGGCATCGAAAGGGAACTTCAGGAAACAGAAAGGGAGCTGGAGGGTCTCTCACGACATGAGGATACTGGCCGGGAGAATAGCGCCAAGATAAAAGACCTACAGTTAACCTGCAGTGGACTCTGGGATAGGCTATGTAGACTAAATTACAAGAAATACACTGCGTGGCTACACGCAGGGGGCGATAAGCCGGGCAGATTGCTGACCTGGCTGTATAAGAGTGAGACCCCCCCACACAGTGATCAGTGAGATTAGGGATGAGGAAGGTCGCATCTGTAATACCCAGGAGGGGGTGAACGAGGAGTTCCTCAAGTTTTACAGACACTTATATGAGGACACAGGGGAGGATAAGTGTCAAGACATACTGGACACGTTAGAGGACATAGAGCTGCCCACCCTGGATGACCTAGACCGCATGGAATTGGACGCCCCTGTCACCTCGGATGAGCTGGAGGTGGTGATCCAACATTTGCCCACATGCAATGCACCCGGGACGGATGGGTTGCCTAGTGAGTTTTACAAGACATACAGACAGGAGCTGCTTCAGCCACTGCTTGCCATGTTCAACGAGGCCTATGAGCAGGGGGAACTGCCATTGTCCCTTTGCGAGGCGATGATCATCCCACTCCTGAAACCAGGCAAGCCGGCCGTGGAGTGTGGGTCCTACAGACCCTTGTCCATGCTGAATCAGGACAGCAAAATACTTACGGCAGTGCTGGCCAATAGGCTGAAGAGGGTGATCGGTAAGCTGATACATCCAGATCAGACGGGCTATGTCCCCGGCAGGAACATTACAGATAACCATAGGAGGCTACACCATATCATTGACTACACTGAGGAAGATACGGGTGAGCTGGCTATCGTGTCGCTAGACGCGGTCAAAGCCTTTGATTCGGTGCAATGGCCTTGGTTGAAAGCGGCCCTGAGGGGATACGGAATGGGACCCGGATATATCAGGTGGGTCCAGTTGTTATACAGCACCCCGATGGCGAGAGTTAAAACAGGATCCATAATCTCAGATACTTGGCAACTCAGCAGGGGGACCAGACAGGGATTCCCCTGGTCACCCATGTTATACATTCTGGCATTAGAGCCGTTGGCAATATGCCTGCGGCAACAATACGGGGAGGTGGGGATTAGTACAGTAAGTGGTAGACACCTGGTATCGCTGTATGCAGATGACATGCTTCTTTATCTGCGTTATCCGGAGGAGAACCTGCAGTAAGTGCTGGAGGTGATGAACCGTTATGCCACCCTTTAGGAAGTCTAGTTTGTTCCCCTTGGGTAGATATAAGAATGTCCTGTTACAGAAGCTGCCTAACCTGCGAATACCATGGCAGACTGAGACATTTAGGTATTTGGGAGTAAATATTTACCACAAGATCGAGGCGGAGCACGAACACAATACGGAGAAAGCATTAGAGGGAGTTAAGAACAGCATGGTGTTTTGGTCTAGATTGCCCCTGACTATGATGGGGAGAGTGGCCTTGCTCAAGATGGTGGTCCTGCCTAGACTCTTGCATTTCTTTGTGAATGTCCCGTTTTTGATCCCCTGGAGCCTATTTTTGAGACTTCATAGCGTGTGCAGGGGCTTCATATGGGGTAACTCTAGGAACAGGGTGGCCCTGTGAAAGCTCCAGAACCCATGCGACAAGGGGAGCATAGGCGTGCCAAATTTTGAGCTTTATTATCTGGCGGGGCAGCTGCTGTTTGTGGCCAGGTGGCTGTCGACTGCAGACTCGGCGGAAGCCAGGCTTTTGCGGGGAGACTCGGCCCCATACTTTTTGAGGGAAGTGGTGTGGTTACAAAAGAACAAACTGGTGGAAAGAGGGCGGCTATTGAGGCTGGGCTGGGAGGTCTGGCGCAGAATGTGGAGAATGATGGGTGACTCAGAGACGTTCTCTCAGCAGGCCCTGCTGGTGGCACTATGCGGGAACGACTCTCAACTGTTTGATGTGGTCCGTAGATATTGGGAACCGGTAGGCCTGGCCACTCTTGAGGACATATGGCAGGAAGGGGAGGCATTGGAATTTCAGAGGTTGCAAGAAGAGACAGGGGTGCATAAAGGCCAGTATATAACCTACGCTAGGCTCATGAAACGGGTTAGGGAGAGATGGCCTGAGACAGTGCTAGCGGATGACCCTGATGCCTCCCTGGAAACGATGTATGATGTTTCGGAGGGCGAGCACGAAATATCAAGGATATACGAGCTTCTGAGAGCAAAGGCAGGGAAGGAGCTGCTTCAACTGAGGCAGGACTGGGAGGAGGAAGTAGGAGGACCCATGACAGATGGGCAATGGGAGAGAGCCCAAAGGTACCACAAAAAGGTATCCCGGAATGCGAGACTCCAACAACTCCAATTGTATGTTACTCACAGGGCTTATCTGACCCCCAGGAAAATTGCAAGGTTTGGAGGCTCGGCTACGCAGAAATGTCCCAGGTGTGGGGAGGTGGAAGGGGGGCTGCTACACATGTTCTGGGCTTGCCTGGAGGTGCACAGATTTTGGGATGAGATTAAAACTAAACTGGCTGGTGGGAGAGTGGAGCTGGACGTGGGATCAGCTTGGCCATGCATGCTCGGGATTCTTCCCAGGCCACGGGATTTAAAGCACATAAGTAAAATGAAGGACTTAGCCTACATCCTGGCCAAGCGCAGGATCGCAATGGGCTGGAAGGCGGCCCACAGACCCAAGGTGGAGCTATGGTGGGCGGACCTCCTCTGATGGGCGGAGGCGGAATCCTTAGTCTGGTTTGAAGCGGTCACTAGGGGGGAGAGGAGGAAGTAGGGCCCTTGCTGGCCTGGCGGCAATTGGTGACCTCTATGGCAAACCCTCACCAGGACAATAACGAACCAGACGACTCGGATGAGCGCATAAGCACTGTGATACCTGATAATGCTCCTGTAGATGACATGAGTGAGCCGGCTCTAGTTTGTGAGGTGGGAGGGGGGAGGACGGAGAATTACACTGTATAATGTGATGGTTTGATGCTGATTATGTACGTCCTAAACAGTTGTAATGTGTGTTCTGTTTGGTTTTTTGAAAATAAAAATAAAAAAAATAAATAATGTGCATAGAGAGCAAGCCTGCCCCCCACGGGAGACAGGTGGACCCGGAGGGGCGTGGCATGCCTTCTTTACCTCTAGGCTGCCGCTGCAGCGGAGGGGGATTGGAAAAAGCCCTTACTCCCCACCCCTTTTTCTTGTTTGCGCCGATGCTGGGATGGCGAACTGTAAGGCTGCCTGGACCTCCGTTCTTGGAAGCCACGGAAACCTCCATATGTACTCCCCTTCTTGAGCGTTGCTGTGACCGAGAGTACGGTTTGGGCGTGGCCTTTGTAAGAATGGATAAAGACTTGGCCGTTTCAGAGCCGTTTTTCTTTTTCTCCAGCTCCTCGTCAGTTGTGGCGTGGAAGAAGTCAGCCCCTTTGAACGGAACATCCAGTATGCGCTCCTGGCCATCTGGGTTGAATTTCTTAGCACAGAGCCAGGGCATTCTTCTCAGATCTGTGGCAATGCAGATGGCACAGCGAGAGGTGTCAATGTGGGCCACAGAGGACTCCATGATGTCCTGCGCCATGATTTTGGCCTATGCCAATCACGCCTTGAATCGTGATTGGCTCTGCACTAGAAGCTCTGGTAGGAAATCTGCAATTTCCCGCCAGAGTCTCTGGTTAACGGCTGCCAGCATGGCATCTGCGTTGGCTTGACGCAGGTGCAAGGACGTGTTGGAATACAGCTTCTTCCTGTATGTCTCCAGGATCTTCTCCTCCTTGCCTAGCAGCGCCACAGAGGAGGAGGCCGAGGACAAGTGAGGCTTGGAGTACAGTGATGCTGCAGCGATCACTGAGGAGTGTGGCTGAGGATGGGCCAATAGCAAGAGTATATCCCCCCTCCATCTGCCAGGACTTGGCGTCCAGGTGTTTATTCACCGGCTGGGCTGAGTGGGGCTTGCGCCAACCCCTCTTGGCCAAGGCAACTACGTCCTTCTGCATCAGGATCCCCGTTCTGGCAACAGGACGTAGCATGAGGACTTCTGCGAGGATCCCCTCTGTTGGTTGCTCAGCCACGGTCTGAGTAAGGCTCAAGTACTCTGCCAGTCCTGCCAGTCGTTTGTGGAAGGCCTTGGCTGAAGACGGTGTGTCGGGGTCCTCCTCATCTATGCCCACCTGCAGATCAGGAGGGTCCGGCATCGGAGTGCCTGGAGGCTGCAGTACGGGGACCGGAGGCTGTGGCTGGTGCGGAACCGCCTGCTCGATCGGCTGGGGGGCCGGAGTGGGCTGCTGAGGCTGAACAGGGACTGGAGGAGCCTGTGCTGGTGCCTAAGGCGCCGGCGGGACAATTGGAGGAAACAAGTCCCTGATGGCGTCTTTGAGGATGACCCCCATCTGTGGAGATTTCATGAGCCTGAGGAACTTTTCAAAGAACCTATCCTCACAGGCTGGATTGGTGGTAGGCGATATTGACAAGGTAGCGGGCTGGAGCAGTTACGTGCCCTGCCCATATGGACGCAGCGGGAACCTGCCTTGCGTAAAGGAATGATAAGCTGTAGGACAGATACCTGGTTGACACCAGTCCCATCTGGACACCTGGTCCTCCGCCTGCCTTCCCTGGAGGGGAGTCAGCCGGATGTCTGGTTTTTATGGCGCATCAGCCATCTTGCCGAGCTGCCTTCCACGTGCTTGCGTCGTGTTGCTCTGCTCACTAGGCCCTGCCCCGTCCAGGACTCTTGAGTGTGGATCATGGGGCCTACCCTGTTCCACAGGCCTAGGCCCGGTAGGTGTTAGGCCCTTGGCGGATCTGCCGGTAGAACTGCATAAAGGCGCCCCCTCGGGCATGCTGCTGGTACTAGAGCGTAGCCCCTCGAGTGAAGACCCGGTAAAATAACCTTCCAGTCCCTCAGCACCCTCACTGGGAGGATCTGCAGATCCCTCAGCCTCTCGCCAGTAGCTGATACAGCCTCGGTACTTGTGCTGGTACGAGGACCTGTGCGGTCCCCCCCCCGCGGGGGCAAGTCCTTGGGAAGGAGTCTTCCCTTGCGGGTTGCACTGGAAATGAGTGGCCTTACCTTGGGCTTGGATCAATGATATATGAAGTTTTAGGTCTTCTGGAGGCGATCTGTGGAAGAGCTCCCTCCACATGGCCAGTCTGTTCTTCAAAGACCTCGAGGAAAGCTTGTTGCAAGCGGTACAAGATTGCCAGTCGTGGTCAGGGTCAAGGCACCGTAGGCAGAGGGTGTGGGGGTCTTTAGTCAGGAAGAGCCTGTTGCAGGATCGACACCTGCTGAACCATGTAGAAGTCAACATGCGCCGGGGAGGAGCATGACGCCTCAGGACCGAGTACCTGAATGATAAAAAGACAAAAAAAGACAAAGAAGTATCCGCACGTGGAATTACATGGCCGAAGCCAAACCCAGGAGCGCTGGTGAATTCAGCCCGTTCCCGTCAATGGGGAAAAGGGGACTGAGGTTTGGCACTAGAAGGCAGAGTCAGGGCAGCGCATGCTCCCAGGGCCACACCCCAGCATGCCTCTAAATTTAAAGGGGAAGACAGTTTTTTCTGGTGAAAAAGGTTCCGTCTCCCGCCCCTCGCAAGGGACGCCCATGCAGTATGGAGGAAAGGGGACGGGATGTAAGAGTAAGAAAAGGACTACATACTCCATCCAATGGTGGAGGGCTTCTCCCCCAGCCACAACCCAGATAGGAGGAGCCACCCCCCAACCCCCATACAACCTGTTTTTGTTTACACTCTCTGTCAGGTTAAGTATGATTACAAGGGGGCACTCGTGGTCTCTTCCCGCAGGGCAAGCCCTCACCCCTGCTGGCGGGATGCAGCGTCAGATGTCCCGGTTGTAGGTGCAGCTCTTAGTCCAATGCCATATCCTCCATCCGGAAACCCGCAACTGGAGGTGTTCAAGAGTATTTCGGTTTGCAACGGAGGGCCACCAATGCCTGGGGCTATTCAGGACAGCAGCAGGTATGGTTCACTGTGTGCGCATGGTAATTTGTTGAACCTTGCTGATTCTTTGGCAAACTGCTTACCCTAGCGTTGCATTATGCAGAGACCTGCTCCAGGTCGTGCTCCCGCTCCAGATGCCCTTCCCCTCGGAGACACTACGGGAGGAGCCGGAGTAGATTATCTCCCCATCATAAAGGGAGAAGGGGCAATGAGGACCACAGAAGGCACAACCGTTTACAGCGGCAGCCCTGTGCCCCATCTCAAGTCTCCATGCCTTTGGAGGAACTGACATTGCTCATTGTGGCCACTCATTGTAGCCACAGTGAAGGAGGCTCTATTTCCTCCCACTCCCCAGAGGGCTCAGTCTCCACCTGCACTGCCAGCGGTGGTTGCTGATGCAGCTCCCAGGATGACTACAGTCGATATGTACCAGCCGAGGTCCAGGGGGGCTGCCCTTACTACAGAGCATCAACAACATCATTCATAGAGAATGGGGGAATCCAGAGAAGGCATCGATCCCCTGGCACTGGCCTAAGATGTACCCCATTCAGAGTTTCCATGCAGAATTACCTGATCATCTCAAAATCGACAGTCTTCTACCCTGCGCAACGGCCAAAACATCTGTATAATCAGATGGAGCCTCTGCTCCGGATCTGGTTGACAGAAAAGTGGAGGGATTGCTCAAAAAGGCACATGCCGCTTCTGTTGCCTCGGAGCAGGGATTTATGCAGCTTATCTGTCAGAGTTGCACTCAAAGATGTCCAGGCCCTCTTGACAGCTATGGATGAGGAATCTAATGTCTCTGTACCGTTTGGACTTCTGAAGAAGAAAATTATGTTTGCTTCCGATATATCCTGCGACATCCTGCACGCTTTGGAGAGAGTTTCGTGGTAGCCAGCCAGAGGCAATTTTGGTTGCAGTGCTGGAAGGTGGAGGCATTGGATAGAGCAATCCTGCTCCATCTCCTGTTCCTTGCACGGAAAATGGGTGAACTGGTTAATCAAGCCTGTGAACACTCTGGCCTGGCCCTTCCAATCAAATCCACGTCTAGTTCCTCTCAGAAGCTCTACAGATACCAGCCCTCCCGTCCTGCCTCTGGCAGTCAGCGAGGGTGCTTCAGCGGTATAGCTAGGGGCATTCCCTCCGCAGACAAGCCTCGTCAAGCCACAACCGTTACGCCAGCCACTCCTTCCCGACTATTCAGGATTCATCCAATCCTGCCTTTAGCCTGAGCTGCCAGTGGGTGTATGGCTGGGGGCCTTCTCCCATGTATGGGACCTGGAGGTTTCAGACAAATGAGTGTGCACAGTGGTGTATAATTTAATTTCCTCTCCCCCAGATTCTGATACCAGGATTACTTCTTGGCCTAGTGACCATGTCAGGAGGACAGCGCTTCAGCAGGGCACGCCATCTCTGCTGGCGAAGAGGGCCATTGATAACCAAGCCTTCGGCGAGTTCCGACCAATCATCGACCTTCAGGGGATGAACCGTTTTTTATCCAAGAGTAGGTTAGGGATGGAGAATCTACACTCCATCGATATCTCCTGGAGACTTCCTATCTTCGGTGACCTTGGAAGGCGCCTACCCTCATGTTTCCAATCAGGAAGGCTGACGATCGGTTCTTGAGATTCGCCGCTCCAGATGGACACTTTCCGTTCTGCATACTCCCCTTCGATTTCACCGCAGCCCACCAAGTCTTCACCAAGATCCTGGCCCCACAGGTGGGACATTGTACATGCCCAGGGTATCTGAGTACAACCATTCCTGGACGACTGGTTAATCCACGCTACATCCAGAGACGACGCCAGTCAGACCACGACTATTGTCTGCCAGATCCTCCTGCGGTACAGTTGGAAGTTGAACCTTGTCAAGAAGCACCTGAAACCCTGCTCCCTCCTGGAATTCATAGACGCAGATTTCAACATGCTCCAGGGTCGAGTATCCCCTTCCCCTTCACAGGGCTATAAACTCCAAGTACGTTTACAGAGCCTTCTTGGCAGATCATCAGCCCCAGCCAGGATATGGTTGCTGTCTCAAGGGGATATAGCTGCAGCCTTTTGTTTGTCATCCTATGGTCCAGGGCTCCAATACAATTTATAGCGGCCCACATCTTGGGGTTTAGGGACCTGATGTTGCTGGATTATGCTCATCCAATTCCTTTGAACAAGTCTATTAGGTCAATACTCTAATGGTGGTTGACACTCTCCATCATATTGAGAGGGTTCTCCCTGCTAGAAACCACCCCCACGAATTCTGACAACAGACATCAGCACGCAGGAATAGGGAGCTACATGAGAGGTGGTCTCCATCGGAGGCTCTGGCTTCTTCCAAATGGCAGGAGCTGGCGAAAGTCCACAATGCCCATCCGTCACTTCGCCAAGGAACCTAGAAGGGCGGGCAGTCCTGATTCGACCAGACAATATGGTGATCAAATGGTATCTGTCCCATCAAGGGGGAAGGCTGTGGGTGGGGGGCGGGGATTTGCATCTCTGGCCTTTCTCTGATAGCCAGGATTATATCCTGGTTAGAGGATCATCTCCTGTCCCTGGAGGTGGTCCATCTACGGGGATCAAAACCGGACGGCGGACTCGGGCCTTACCTCTCCTGGGAGAATTGACCCGGATGCAGGAGGCATGCCAGGTAATGTGCAGGGGATTTGGGACCCCTGTCATCAACCTCTTTGCCTCACGTCTCCCTCATCTCCTTCTCACCTGCTGCTCATGGGGGAGGGATCATCTGGCATGGGTTACGGATGCTACATCCATTACATGGCCTCAGAGCCTCCTATACGCCTTCCCCCTTTTCCCCTTCTATCCAAGTTTATTCTCCTCTGGATTCAGAGAGAGGGGGCCCTGATGATTCTGGTGGCTCCAGCCTTGCACAGGAGGGGATGTTTCCCTCAGATGCAGGAGTTGGCCTCATAACTCTCCATGTCATTTCCCCCGTTCTGCGGTCCATTAAAATTCCTGCTCCCTCCTGATTTTTCCATTATTAGGCTCGATCTGGGTCTCGCTTTTTCTTCACCGAGGGCCCAGTTGGCGGCCATAAGTGCTTTATGGGAACCATTGGGGCGGTATCAGGGAGACAACGTTTGGCTACCTGTCTTCTTAGGAACTTCTTTTGGGCTTGCCTATTCACCCTCCCTGCACCACATGGGATCTTCCGCTTTCGGGCTTTGTGTTCGATCCTTTTGAGCCCCTTAAGTCTGTCAGCTTAAAGTCGCTTGGCTAGAAGACATTATATTACTTTAGCTAGACGTCTGGTGGAATTGGGGACTCAGTGTGCTTTCCTCCTGACCTAGCTTTCCTACCAGAGGGTCTTGTGCTTCGTCCCTCTCACAATTAACGCAATCTCCTCCTTCCATCTGAAAGTGGATCTGATACTCCCTTCTCTTCACGAGGGTTCTCTGGGTCCAGATCCGAATCTTAGCTTACTGGATGTGGCTAGGGTGGTATGGATCTACCTAGACCGGACAGCCTCCTTGCAGTCCTGTGACCCCCTTCTTGTGACATTTGGTGCAGGACAGGCAGGCCACAAGCCTTAGATAGCTTCCATCAGCTGATGGGTCAAAGCAACTATTCTTGGTGTTATGAGCTAGCTGGCCTCCCTTTGCATGGTGGGGGTGGTCAGGTGACCCACCCATGGGTGGCCACATCTTGGGCAGCCTTTCAGGGTGTGTCTATCATTGACATTTTTCCGCTGGCCACATGGGCTTCCCCCTCAACCTTTCTACATCACCAATGGCTGGCTGTCCGGGGAGGGTTCTGCCTTTGGTTCTGCAGTGCTGAATGTACACCATGTTATGTGAAATGTTTGCTTCCGTTAATAAACTCATGTGTCTGCAGTATTGTTTGTCTGATTTCTTGGACTAGGTACCGCTTGGCATGTCCTTGTTGGTAAGACTGAGACAAGAAGGAAGGACGAGGGGGCAATGGCCTAGTTACTTAACCTCTAATATTAAAAATTCCCCGAGTCCTACTCTTCATTGTCCCAGTCCGGCTTCCCACTCCTCCCCCCCTGCCGCGGATGGGCCTGGTTGAGGTCTTGGTACTTTGACAGGCTGTATGGGACAGGTGGCTCCGCTTATCTGTGTTGTGTCCGCAAGGAGACTTTGCCCCACTGGATGGGGTAAGTAGTCATTTTCTTTTTCTTGTGATCATACGAAGCCTGTGTGGGAGGTGAGGACACCTCATTGGCTAGACTGGGACGAGGAAGAGTAGGACTCGAGGTAAAGAATATTACATGTAATTAGGTAATTTTCATCCATCTATAGACGCAAGGAAAAAGAACAGATTGTGGGAGTGCTTGCAAGTGCTGTTCTGTTGGACCGGCTGCCCTGCTGTGCTTCGCTGAACCTTTTGGAACCTTGCATCACGCCACAACCTGCTGAACTGTTAGACTTGTGACTGACACCACCTACCTTTGTGGCAACCCAAGCTCCGCCTACAACTCCCAGAAGCCCTACTTGTACCCGGGCACGTGTGCAACTGCAAGCTTTCTCGTGGATACTTTCCTTGCCCCGCTGTTTGCCTTCTGGTTCTGCAGCAACTTGACCAGTCTTATAGGCAAACTACCATGGCTCTTTACACCTTAAAATCTGCCATGCCTTCCCATGCCGACAAACTCCTTGGAGTACAACATCCTGAATTACCAACAACGGCAGAACAAACAGGATTACGAACCAGATTCAAACACAAAACATTAAAAGGACAACGATCGAAATCCTTAAATGCTGACATGAAGCAATTTTGGCAGCCCAGTGCTGGAGAACAATTTATGAAAAGTACAACCGATCATCGTACAAAGACTCTACCTCCCCATCTGCAATCAAGCAACCCATTATGGGAAAATGCCCCCTTGCAAATTCCTTTGTCCACGCATCAGACACTGTGTGTGGCATTTGCTGCATTTCCTAACCATCATATATCTGATGCAGATTTATTAGCCTGCCCTACACAAGGATGCACTTTAGATAACCTCATTCCTGAGGTTACATGTAAGAATCAACCACACATGGAACACAAGTTACCTCCCGTAACAACTGAAGCTAAAATCATGTAATGGACAATACAGCCTTACCTGCCTTACACTCTCAGATACTCAAAAACGCTGTGAATGACAAGTCTGGCTCAGAATCCCCTCAAGATTAATGTGTTATTAAGGAAACGTCAAAATAAACTTCCCACCCACAGTAATATTAAATAAAGATGCACCGCTGGGGCAATCCATGGTGCATACAATATTAGAAACTCAACTAGATTCTCCTAGCATCCACATGCTGAACCTTTCACACGCTCCAATTCTATATCCGACATCCCCTAACTCTGCTCTCAACTCTTCAGCTTCATCAGCAATGTCATTTGTTAAACCTACCCCGAGACCCTTGTTTGGACTAAAACAAGTACCTATTCCCACCTATGAAATCACACTGTCGGCTATAAAAAATGGGTCTCGCAACCTAACCAAAATGCGTGAAATTTTGGAAAAGAGAACAGACTCGCACACCCACCTACTGAACAGAATTTCCTCCAAAATTGATTGGATAGACGCTGAATTAAATCAGCAAATTGTGACCCTCTTAAAGCTTTGCACTACCTCTGTACCCTTAAAAATCACAGAGGTCCCACCCATCATGGTCTTGCAACCCATAATGACTCTCGGGGTAGGTTCTGCGTCAGCTAACAAACCTGTTGTCGCAACTCAGCTGAATAACTGTACACTACCTGATCATGCAGCAGGAACAACTATAATAGAAATTGAACAAACGCAGGAACCTGTATTTGAAGTATTTCAATACCAAAAATGCAAAAAGTAACCTAAGCAAATCAGCAACGCTAGAAAAAAACCCAAAAAATAATCGATAGCTAAAAAACCTACTAAGACGAGTTTTAAATATTTATCAGTGCTTTGACTACCCCGTCAAGACACTCTCTATCCATTACTGGAGCTAAAATTGACCCAACCATCCCAAAAGTGCAACCTGAACACAAAAGTCTAAGAGTAGACGAACAAACTTTAACTAATATGCCCACTCCGACATCCATGGAGCCGGCAATAGTAAATGTTGAAGAGGATGAAGAATTGATTAATTATTCAACCTATTCCATTACATCCCTACAACAAGATAGAGATAGGCAAGACTCGCCCCCAGCACCCTGTCACTGTCCAACTTCCCCAGCCACGACAAAGATTTCGAATTGGGAATCGTGCACTGAGAATGATCACTTTCTAACCTTAGCACAAAAAAGGTTATGTACATCTAAAAGTACCAATAAGCTCACTCTAGATTCCAAAACTGCACGTGACACAACTTGGCAATATACAAGCAAATCTCCAACGCCGCAATTTAAAGGGCGCTCGCACTCCACCTATGTGGAACCACAGACTTCACCAACATCTCCTAACCCGCGCAAACTCAAGAGTAAGAGAAACAGCTCTAAATTGTGCAGACATGCTAACATTAACCATGAGAAACAGGCAAAGTAGGGACCCTTTTCCAAATCAAACAACCCTATTAGCGGTTTTCAAAACAATACCAAAATTAAAACTCATTGATACTCAAGACATCGAATCCCTTTACATCATTAACACCCGAAAGATGGATACCGTAACCCTAACGGTTTCCTTTACAATCACAGATTGTAAAGGAAACCATATGGGAAGCAAAAGAGACAACTACCTCAACAGGGCTTCACATTAGCTCTTAGAAAACCTCAAATTACCACAAGAGATAGACATCTCTCGTCACCTACTGACAGAGAGTTATCTTCTAAATTTGAAAACACAAAACAGCTACTCATAAATTGCGAGGATACTAGAGGATACCTCAAACGTTAGGTTTATTTTGAAAACGATCATTACTCCCCACAGGAAACAAAATGGTCATGGCTCAAAAAAGTGATCAAAGATACTAATCACGGAAAAACCAATAAACACCAGACTCATACCTTGGTTCGCTCAGTGAAGATGGCGGTGTGGAACACCAGAGGTTTTAAACATCTTATGAGAATTCACAAAAATAATCTTTTGGACGCCTATGATCTCATTATCTTGCAGGAAACCTGGATAACTATTCAGCCCACATGGCCTAACCATGAGATATGCTGGACACCTGCCATCAAATAACCCAAAGGCAGACCCATGGCTGGCCTCCTTACATCTCTTAAATTAGACTTTGGTGGCAAATTATTATCTTGGAGCTCTCCACATTCTTGTGTTTAATTGTCGAAACTGCAGCTCTCAAATCCCCTACACCCGCTGGCATCCCACACTGCTATTCTTAACCTTTATTGGAACCCAGCTTTTTTGTCTGATGTTATGTTATGTTACTTGGCATTTGTATAGCGCCTTCTGTATCATTGGTATGATCTCAAAGCGCTGGTAGGTTGAACGCCCTCGGGAACCGTAGTTCAAGTCAGTAGAGAGAGAGTGTTGTACGGTGCGTGGGTGCACCGGATATGTGTGCAGCCGGTGTAGTTGTTGGATGATATCTGCTTCCTAGCGATAGGTGTGGTGCTGAGGAAATCAGTTGGATGTGTTCAGTCTGGTGGGTAGACACCTAGACTGGATACTGGCTGCGTTAGGCCTGATGGCTGAAAGAAACCTCACCTTTCTCAACAGAACTATTGAAGGTGACACTCCATCCTGTCCAACTTGGAAGAGAAATATCTGTCGCAATTTTAGATTATGTTTTTATGTCAACTCAAGCAATCAATCGAGTTGAGAAATTCACCATCATTCCTTCCATGGACAGCGATCACAACATATTCGAAAGTGTTTGGGTACAAATATCTTGCTCCTCAAGAGAATACTACAAACCTGCTTTGCAACTCTCAGAAGGGAGAAACGGAATCAAATGGACCATACCGAAACTAAACAGTCTATTAAACAAATTGCATAATAACTCCCTATCCATAGACAAAGTCTCCCTCTACCCTGTGCACACGGTATACACATACTCTTATCCTATTTGTTGAGAAACCTCACTGAAACAGGCCCAGTTTTTCACCAAATACGCACACATGATGTTGATATCAGGAATAGAAAAGCCAAGATGAGGAGGGAATGAAAAAACATCAAATCCACTTCCCTCGCAGACTATAAAAGAAAGGCTGCTAATGACCGCAACACCAACAAGAACTAGCTAACACAACACAAATCACTCAAGATCCAAGACGCTAATTAACGGATACTCTTAGCTCTAACATCCAAATTCAGTGCTCAAATCTGGAGCCTCCTTAAAGATGGAGCCAGCACTGGGACTTCATTGCTTCTCTTGAATATGATAGGTGAACAAACCTGGGTGAACCACTTCACCACCCTTTTTGTGGAATCCTCTCCTCCAATAATACAGCGAGACCCTATATTAATGACCTAGATTCTTTAAGGATTGACAATACAGACATTCTAATGCGAATTAAAAAATTTAGCTCCTCAAGAGCTCGGGTACCCAATGGACTTTCGAATGCCACCCTAAAAGCTCATCCTGAGCACTTGTCCTCAATCTTGCACGCAATATTCCAAACAGTGACACAGACAGGCACCATTCCTGCCTCATGGAAACAATCAATACTCATTCCCATATTCAGAAAGGGAGATGGAAACATACCATCTAACTATATACCTCTTGCCCTTTTGGACACTCCTGGAAGAATCTATGCAAGATTGGTAGTTAATGATTTGGGTAAATGGTTAAAATCAGCAGATATGATGGATGCTCACCAATCCGGATTCGTATCTGGTCTAGGCACAGCTGCCAATCTACTCTTAATATTGGTTCTGAAAAATCAAGTAATCACATCCAAACAACCGCTATACCTTGCATTCATAGATTTCATGCAAGCTTTTGACTTTATCTCCCGTACCCTGCTGTGGCAAAAATTAACAGAAGCAGGTTGGCCATCATATATCCTGAACCTATAACAGCAATTCTATACTAACACATCCATTCAAGTGAAACTGAATCAAGAAGGACTCTTATCCTGTTTAATCAACACATATTGTGGTCTTAAACAAGGTTGCATTCTTGCATCTACTCTCTTCAACTTATACATCAGAGACATCCATAAAGACTTGGATGCTGTCAGAGCCTTTCCACCTAAATTAGGCCCTCAACCAATAGCGTGGCTCCTCTATGCGGATGACCTTGTTTTAGCTGACCAGACCCCCATTGGTCCCCAGTGGTAACTCCATGCGCTGAAAAACGATCCATTGGAAAACAAGCTCATGATTAATACTGGCAAATCCAACATCTTGAAAATGCAGTGCACTAGAGGAAAAAATAAAACATCCAGGCACACATGGTCTATATGAACGCAAACACTTGCTATCATCCACAAGCATAAATACCTAAGGCAAAACATTGATGACAGTAGATCTAATGCACCTTATAGATGTGAGCTGAAATATAAAACGGAATACTTGTGCTCGCAGGCCAAGTTGGTCCATCGAATATATGGTAAATTCTCCTGTTTGCCCTTGCTAACCTTATATAAGCAAAAAGTTATACCCGCATTAACATATGGTGCTCAATCTAAACTGCTCGAAAACCAGAAAGGCTGGGACACATTTAGAAGGAATGTTTTGGAAGACCACACTGTCCATACCAAAAAGCTTCCCCATCCCAGTAATTCGCTATGAATTAGGATTGATCTCGCTTAGGGTTGTCGTGTCATGGCACTCTATAATGCTTTATAGAAAATGCATAACGAAAGCTATGTTTGAATCAAGCCTAATACCATTTCTCGAATTCACTGTAAAAAATAACCATGACAAACTACTAGAAACTTGGAAAGAATGCTGTATCCTAACCATGGAGAAAGCTGACATTGACAAAAACACACTAAAGTCCAACCCTGAGCACGCAAAGTGAAAACTCTGGTATTATGACTGGACCAGCACCAGGGAAAAATGCACCCAATACAAGGCCTTTAATTCTGTAAACTTTCTGCCAAAAATGTCTAATCAACTTCCTAAATATGTACAGAAATTCCCAGATCAAACCTACTGCACTCAACTAATGAGATTGCGATTTAACCTATGGCCATTTGAACCCTTAGAACATTTACTCGTACATCGCACTAATTTAACTTCTTTACGAAAAGAATATATTTTCAAATTCTTTTGAAATGTTTCACTCTTTATCTGCCCACAAAATGTCGATTATGATTTTTAATGCACAGCATATCTCCCTAAATCTAGCTACAATCAACTTTCTACTGAGATTAAGTTTATAAATGCATCTATCGATCCTGTCAGGAGAAAAACCCTTTCTTTTATAGCTTTACAGCAGTTATAAATTCATCACCGACAAGCGATAATGTACTGCATGCAGATCATTAACTTTCATCTGATAATCCTGACTTTTATCAGGCCTTTAACAGCTACATAGAAATGAAACTGACATGATATACGCAATGCTAATAATAATAATTGCTGTCATAATTGTGATAGTTACTTCTGCTAGAAATAGTAAAATATTGCACTGTATATGGCTAGTTCATTTAATGCTCATATCAAATTTTACCCTCATTTTTGCATTTTATGTAATTCTTACGTGAATCTCATATGCATGCAATCATGTTATGTCCTAGTGAGAAAGTGATGAGTTCTTCACATGTAATCATGTACTGTCAAACAGCGAATGTGATGAACCTGTTTGACTATATGCATTTTATGTTTTTACTACACATGTTTTATCATATATTTGAAAAGTTGTAATTTACAACTAAAACACAAGTTTAAAAAAGAACGAACAGATTAAGACAGTTGTGAGATTGATTATGAATTGAGCACAAAAAAGTTATATTTTCACAAAAGTGATATTTCTCTGCGCCCTTTTATGGAAAAGTTGTACGAAACTAAATTAGTCTTGCACAGTTAACGTAACAATTTTACCTTGTATCTGCGTATTGTCAGTTTTCTTTTTCGTGTTTCAGTGTTTCTCTGTAGTAGTGTGTTACACATCTGGAAAACCTGTTGCATTACAGCATCTTGTCTCAAGTCATCTCGACCCTGAAAGTAAAAAAGTGTCATCAAAAAATTAAAATAGTAACAGATGACCAGAACACAGCTATTTCCCAAGCAGTATGAACAAATAATTGTGAAATCAGATATAAAATGCTAGCTATTTCTTATGATGCATATGAGCAAGGAAACTACTTACTTAATGCAGCTTTTCTATATAAAAAGAAGCAATATGTACTGTATGCATTACAAGGGTTAAAACCGGCTAATCCTCTGAGCTATTTGATGAAGGTTAGGAATAAAGAATTTGTAAGATTTATTACTGTACTTCGTTTAATATTTTGCCATGCAATGAGTATTTAGGTGCTTGGACTGGGATACCCAGAGAGGAAAGAATTTGCCGGCACAGCGCACAGAGGTTGCGACTGTCAGACATTTATTAACTGATTGCCAAAACTAGCAAGAATGATATTACAAGGGTTATAATGACCTTGTAAGCGATTTAAGAATGATTGCAACCGATCAGTTCTGGTCGACGATATACATTTTATTTATTTATTTATTTTGGTATTTATATAGCGCACAAAGCCCAGGGGCATGTAGGCACTTTAACTTAAAGACATGGTTACAGTAAGTGCAGATATCAGAGAAATCGCTTAGTTACAGAGCAGACAAACATTATGCCTTGAAAGTGCAAAAAAATACATACTTAGGAAAGCTCACCACTTGTTATAGGGAACTACATCAGATTATATAGGGACATAGCAGGTACATAGACAACATACTTAGGAAAGCTTGCCTTCTGTTGTGGGGAACCACATCATAGTATATATGGGGACATAACAGGTACATAGATAACATACTTTGGAAAGCTCGCCTCTTGTTGTGGGGAACTACATCATAGTGCATAGGGACATGGCAGGAACATAGATCACATACTTAGGAAAGCTTACCTCTTGCTGTGGTGAACTACATCATAATAAATATGGGGACATGGCAGGTACATAGATAACATACTTTGGAAAGCTTGCCTCTTGTTGCAGGGAATTACATCATAGTATATAGGGACATAGCAGGTATATAGATAACCCACTTAGGGAAGCTTGCCTCTTGTTGTGGAGCACTACATCATAGTATATAGGGACATAGCAGGTACATAGGTAACATACTTTGGAAAGCTTGCCTCTTGTTGCGGGGAACTACATCATAGTATATAGGGACATAGCAGGTATATAGATACCCCACTTAGGAAAGCTCGCCTCTTGTTGTGGAGAACTACATCATAGTATATAGGGACATAGCAGGTATATAGATAACCCACTTAGGAAAGCTTGCCTCTTGTTGTGGGGAACCACATCATAGTATATAGGGACATAGCAGGTACATAGATAACATACTTAGGAAAGCTCGCCTCTTGTTGTGGGGAACTACATCATAATATATATGGGGGCATGGCAGGTACATAGAGAACACGCTTTGGAAGGCTCGCTTATTGTTGTCAGGAGTTGGGCAGAAATGCAAGCAGTAAATAGAGTGGTGAGGTGCGCACTTGGTAGACACAATCTGGGATAAGAGGACTACATTAAACAGGTGGACACAAGCAGATATGGTATGGCGATAGTGCAGCAAGTAAGCAGGGCATAGCAATGATTAAGACAGTTTGCATTTTAAGATTACATTGCACGTTGAGAAAGTGTAGAAATCTTAACAGAGGATACATACAGTAATGGATTAATGCACACTTGTAGAATATCAGTATGGGTGGAGATATCCATAGAGCCAGGAAACATGGCTGAAACTCTGGTTTATGAAGGGTAGGATTCTATATTTGGAAGAGGGTTGTAACTAAACCACTCTGAGAATGTTTGTCGAGGGTACAATAATAGTCTTAGTAACGCATATAAAGTTATGTGTGGGGTAGATTTCGTATCAATTGTGAGGATTTAAATATGATTTTAATAGATGCGTCATATTAATTGGACTGTGCTATTGCTATTAGAATGAAACTTAGCTGCTGAATTTTAATGTCGATTGTTTTAATCTGGAAATGTTTTCATAATTGTTTTATTATTGTCGATATGTATGAATGAATTGATATGTAATATTATGAAAATTGGAAAATTGGAAAATGATTTGTGTAAAAATATTTTAGAAAGTGTATAAAGTTTTAATTAACCAATTTGCACTATACATTTAATAACCATTTTTTAAAAAAAATTCAGCCTGGAAACCGCTATTACATTAGTTAACAAAAAATACGAGGAAAATCTGCCATACTTTAATGAGAAGATGAAACCCATTCGGACAGACATCGCTGTCGTTAACGGCCCACTGCTCAAATTAAGAACCTTGGTGCAGCAAGTTTGCGTCTGAAGGGCGGTGATGCCATTACCGACACGGTAGACACTAGCCTGGGTTATATAGCCATTACTATCTACAGTTAAAAGGCATGGGTCCAAACGGTGATTGTTTTAAAGACTTCCTTTGATGCAAGGTCATTCCCAATGCACAATTTCCAGGCAAACATGGCTTGCCACTAGATCCATACACCACCGACAGGTCTGAATGTTTCACAGGTGGATTCACCAGAATTCTGTGCAGACTTGGCATATTAAAGAAGGGCTTTTTGTATTTTCATACAACCGCTAACCTTCGTACCTTTATGCACGGTTCTCGAGTGCATATGCATGTCGTTCTCTTATACACAACCCTCGTCAATACCTATGTACCCTCCCCTAGAGCCCACCCTCAGATTCATCTTAAATTCCTTCCATTTGTATGCTCAATAGATCGCTATTAATATACAAAAAGAGCATAAAGGTGGGTCATATCAAAGGAAGGGGAGAATATGGTTATGCCCTTCTGCGAAGCTAAAGAGAAAAACAATGGCATGAAAGCTACCAGAGCAACTGCCAGTGGTTATGATTAAGTCAATTATTTCATTACTCTCCAGTGTTGCAAAGTAGATCTAAGTGGCACATGCATGCTCAGATAGGAGTCCAGAGAATACTCTGCCTAGGGTCCTAAGCTACACCACACTAATAAGACCACACCGATTGTCTGGGGTTGCTTGTGGTCCATTACAGAAGGTATGTGACTTAGTGGCTCAGGCTAAACAGACCCTTTGAGTGGGCCCAAGAATGATTTGCATTTCGCGTTTACCTTACCTTTGCGTAATGGCACAGTGAGTTGAAAAACAAATAAAAGTTTGCCAGAAGAATTGCCAGTGGTTCTAATTAATTCAAAGCTGTCCATCCATTTCTCATCAGTATGAAGGAAGTGACTGATGGTGCAGGAGTAGTATATTGAACATCAAACAGGCAGCACACCATAATAATGAAACCTAAAAGGCTTCATTTGGGGAGTCCCATATTCGAAGATGCAGGCCATTATCGGAAGTCTGAATGAATCTGGTCAGCAATTTACCAAAGCTAAAGCTGAAACCTGCATGTTTATTTTATGCAGTGAAAATAATAATATTGCATTCTTAAATATTGCTTCATGATGAATTCCTTCCGCCTCTAAGCAATGTAGCAATGGGTGGTATTATACATAGCAGCGTGGAAGCTGGTGGCACCTTGCTTTAGGTTCATGGATGAAACAGAGCTATGGACATACACCAGAAAAGATGTGGTGTAGGTGGGCCGAGCAGCATTACATTGCGCCGCTCCGATGATATATGATATGATGTGGCATTCATAACGCGCCTGTACATGAGTGTTTCTAGACGCAACAGGACAAGCAGGGGGAAACAAAGAGAGGACAAAATAACGATCTTACTAGGCTTGGTGTCATTCAGATCTCGCAAGTGCGGGGAACAGGGAAGGGAAGACTAGTGCAGCCAGTGGGTGGCCAGTGGGTGGCTCATAAGTGCAGACAGAAGGGACTGCAGTGTTTCAGATACAGACCCTTAAGTGCTGGGGGGACCGGAGGCAGGGCAAGGGCAACTGGACATGCAGGAGCCTGGGCCCCGAGTTCAGAGGGTGATCAGTGCGCGGAGCAGTCAGGTACGTCAGCAGGGGAGAGGAAAGAGAAAGCGGAAGCGAAAAGGAAGGTCTTGAGTTGCTTCCGGAACCAGAGGTGGTTCTGCTCAAGTCTGAGAGAGGCAGGGAGGCTGTTCTAGAGGGAGGCCCCAGCCGAGGAGAACAGCCTCCCGGTAAACCCATGCCCCCAGGATGTACTGTTAGTAAATCCATCGTATTTGTAACAGATTAAAAGTATCATAATGACGTTTCTGTATGAGTTTATTTTGTTAAAACCCTGAGGGGCTTCTGATCTTGGGGCCAACCTTTCTGGAATAGGGATACTATGCTGGTTTTCTGCAAAGTTGTATGGAAATAATCCTGGTCTCTGCCTGTGCTGCCTGTCCCCCTATTGGATTAGGCAGCAGTCAACAGTAACTGTACCAAAGAATTTAAATAACTTACTTATTGCAGTATAGTGATGACATCACTACTCACCTGTCATATGAAAATGACAGTACTAATGCAACTATAATAATCACATTGCATGCTGTTAAACTAGCGCGCAGCAGAATTCCGGCTGGCTAATTAAAGCCATGACTAGCTATTCAGATGCCTTCCTTCTAAAATAGCTCTCTGCGAAACTTCACAGCCATTCCTTAATATGGAACCAATTATGGTGGCATGCTCATTTTGTGCATTGCTGCAGTGTAGCATAGAAGAGGAAGTACCTGCACGTTATCACATTTTGTTAACCACAGGGTGACTTTTAAATGCACTGTATTAAAAAGCGTAAAATATTAATCTGCAGTTCATAAGCTGCATAGTGGTATGTTTTTTATCTGAAGCGATTCTACATTTATTGTATGTAACAACTGGAAGATTTCCTGTTTGAGAGTAAGCGAAAGACCAAGTATTAAAGAGGATGGTAGTGTAGATATGTACTACAAGGAATGAACTACCCAGTACCACATGGAAAAAGGATATTGTAAGTCATCCTGGAGTTCTGGCCTCATTCTTAAATTTGGACACAGAACTCCTCAGTGACTTGCAATATCCTTATAAAGTACATTGTTATTATTCTTAAGATTCAAACCTGTGACCCGAGGTTACACAGACATCTCTGACTGAAGACTACTGGCCCATTCCTCTAACAAATATGTAGTACTACTAACCCAAGAAATCATCTATTTGTTATGAAATGGACATTCCCCACATAACCTTATATACCCTTTACTCATTGTAACTAGGCAATTGTATGGTCTGGTCTATAACCAGAAATGTATGGAATATAACTAGCGATGCGCAATGACTAGTCAAACCACCTAGATGATACACACACCTTCACAAGTTGCCGCCTCTCCTTTCCATCGGATCCCACACAATCTATTATTTTTGGGAGATTTAGACCACCTGCTAAACGAAACTCAGGCTTGAAAGACAATATGGTAACCAGATTTTCATATTTGCCAGAAGGGTCCACCTAAAAAGAAAAACAAAACAAACCCAGGTTAAACGTTTTGAAAAGTAGTAATTTAGGCATCGGTTATCAAGCAATCCACAATGCACCCATTCAATTTGTTAGTGCTAAAGACATCAGGTATGAGTAGCATGATTATAGTGCCCTTCATGCTATATGAAACAATGAGAATAACAATACAAATGGAAATATTGTCTCCCTGTAGAACATGTACAGTGCAGCGAGTTTGTATTGCATAATTATCTACAGGGAGCTGAAAAGCTTCATAATAGGTAATACATTTAGATTGTGATATACGATTGGTCAGTTATTAGGCAGAATTATATGGAGTACCCCTTTGGGAATCCCACATACAATTAAGACTACAAGTGACAGTACAAATTCACCTTTGGTACAAGCCTGTACTACATAGTTAAAGTGGTAGCGATAGCTGAGCAGCCAGACTTATCTCAAGAGTGAGTGAGCAGTATCAGATAGTTACACAAAGGACAGCAATTACTATGATTCAGGCAAACACTGACTCAAGCTGCGACTTCCGCTGGTTGAGGGAAAACCCCAGGTGGTGCGGAATGTCTGCCAGTTGTTGGTAGGTGTGCACCACACTCTAAGTGGGAGCTGGTCCTGACTAGCAAGTTATCCAGATACGGGTATAAGTGATGTCCCTCCAGGCAGAGGAGACCAGCCACCACATTCATCAGTTTCGTGAACACACAAGGGGCCAAATTGAGGACAAAAGGTAGCATCTTGTACTGAAAGTGGTACAACATAATCGTGAACCGCAGAAACCTCTGATGCAGCTGGTAAATGGGGACAGGAAGGTACACATCCTTGAGGTTTAGGGAACACATCCAGTCACCTGCGCACAGGGATTCTACTATGCGTGCAGAAGTAATAATCTTGCAGCGTGCAAGCAGTAAAGACAGATTGAGAAATGACAGTTCCAGGAATCCCCTCAGGTCAACCTGGTTGTTCTTGGGTACCGCAAAAATCCTGGAGTAGAAACCAGAGCACCTGTCTGATTGAGGAACCAGTTCCACCGCCTGCATCTCCAAAAGAGAAAGGATCTCTGGTAAAAGGGACGGCGACCCCATCTGACGTAGAGGAGAAGAGGACGGTAGAGGAAGACTGAAGCCCGTGGAGACTATAGAAAGGATCCACTGACTCTTGAAAAGACGCTTTCCGCTGTCCTGGAAAAGAGCCAGCCATCCCCCTACTGGGGAGCTGTTGTGTTTCCCGACCAGGACGTCATTGCTTCTTGGCTTCGGAGGAGGGGGCAGAGGAGGGGTGTGGAAACAAATAGCGCAAAGTCCTCTGCTGCTTCCTCCTGTCGTCGCTGGGCAACCTGTCAGGCCTCAGTGTACCACGGTCCCGGAACCCCTTGAAGCCGGTGAAAGCGCAGGTTTCAATTTGGTCCTGCCCTGAGACTGAGGGAGGGACTTCTGACCTGGCTTTGGTGGTTTGCGTGGAGGTTTTCTTCTTTGTCAACTCGTCATCGGTCAACGAATGAAAGAGGTCTACGCCCTCAAAGGGCAGATCTAGGATTGCTCTTGCACATCAGATGAACATTTAATGGCATGCATCCATGCCATCTTTCTCATCTTGGCACAATGGCACAGCCCTCTTGCGGCTGTGACGATACGGGAGAAAGAAGACTCCAAGGGGTACTGCATAAACAGCACAGGCATCCGCCAGACCAGCCGTGAAGGCAGCTTGCCTCTCCGAAGGGAGGTTAGGCAGATACTCCCCGAGTTCGTGCCACAGCTTCTCGTTAGCTGTGGTAAAAAGGGGTCGTCAGCATTGGTATGCCACAGATGTACACCTGATATGGCGTAACAACGTTTGCCCAAAGACAAAAGGACCTTGTCTTCCTTGGATAGACAACTGGAGGTGGCTCCCGAGGAGGAAGATGATGGTTTAGAATAGAGCGAGGCTGCAGCCACCACTGAAGAATGCAGATGAGGATGGGAGGCCAGGAGGACTGGTTCCCTGTCCGTCAGCCTGAATCTGCTGTCCAACTTCTTGTTCATCTGAGCATTGGCCCTGGGCTTCTCCCAGACCTTTTTTGCCATCTGCAGGACATCTTTCTGGAGAGGGATGCCAGAGCAGACTGTGGTGTGCTTGCCCAAAACCTCTGCTAGCACTCCCGATTCCTGGGGGCTTCCTTGGGCAGAGGGACCCAAGAACTCAGACAGACCCTGAAGGTGGTCGTGAAAGGCCTTAACAGATGCAGAGGGTTCATCATTCTGGGCGTCATCATTGTTCCCCCCTTTGCCTTTTTACAGACAGAGGGGAGACCGGGCCCTGGGACACGGGTGCTGGTGGAGTCCCCCCTAGGTCCGGAGCCAAAGACAGGTCCTACGGCTGTTGAGGGGGAGGCGTTGATGGTACAGGAGCAGGCTAATGGGTCTAGAGAACCGGTGAGGCCTGGACCGGAAGTGGGACAGGTACTAGTACGGAAGCGCGGGAGGAGCAGGCAGGGGAGTGGGCGGGGGGGCCAGAAGGCATCACCTGCAGGATCTCCTCCTTCACTATGTCCTTCAGGAGCCCCGTCATCAGAGGGGAACGTACGAGGAGGAGGAAGTGCTCGAAGAAGCAATCCTCACTAGTTGCCGGATCCCTAGGGGGCCAGCCCTCCGAAGCCTGGGTCTCTGCTCCTCGTCAAAGCGCTTCAGGCCTGTAGCCGTATGGCTGCAATGGGTAGATGTACCCCTGAGGAGACCAGATGCCTGTACCTTCCAGTCCGCCGCCGGTTCCACAGGGAAGGGGACTGCAAACTTCTTGCAAGGCCCATTTAATGGGCAAGAGCACGGGCGGGCATTGAGCCGAATCCAAAATGGCTACTAGCCTAAAAGGCTCCGCCATTGCGGTGTCTTTGGCCACACCCTGGGTGGGAGGGCGCGAAGGCCCGAGCCATGTGCAGGCTCAGACATGGGAGCACACACTTTGGGTCCCGTACCCGAAACAGAAGCGTCAACCTCAGAGATCACTCTGGTAGGTGCTAAACCCTCAGGCCGGCTGGCCGGTAGTCGTAATACCCTAACTCACAGCCTTGGAGTGAGCTTCAGTAGGCTGGGCCCCCTCTGCTCTTGCGCCAGCAGTCGTGCTGGATCGTGCCGAGGACTGACTCTTGGCGGTAGCACCCGACGATCCTTTACCCCTTGGGGTCAGAGAGGACGACGAACTTGATTGCACTTCCAAGGACAGCCCGGTAGGGCCCCTGAGCCTCCCGGTTTGGGTGTCGGTAGCCTTCGCAGCCTCAGGTCTGCCAGAACCTGAATCCAAGGAACCCTTGCCCGTGTAACCCCTGGGAAGGAGTAGCCAAGCTGACCAGAAGGCCTACCTTGTCTTGATGAGAGGTCCTGAAGCCTAAGGCTTTAAGGTGCGCCTGAGAAGTTTGAAAGATCTCCTTCCAACACGACAACCAATTCTTCAATGCCTGGTTACAGAGAGCGCTGCAAGCCGCACACACGTCCCAGCGGTGGTCGTGCCCCAGGCACTCAAGACAGAGTGCATGAGGGTCCCAGGCCGGGAACGAGCGGTCGCATGAGACACATCTTGTGAATCCTCCTGCAGGCTACATGCGCCGGTGGAGGTTAATAAGATTGAAAAACAAAACAGCGGGCAGCAAGCAGAGTTACAAATTCTCTGCGCCTGGCTGCCAGGCCCGACACCATCTGTGTGGAAAAAGGGACTGCGCTGAGGCGCCAGAGGGAGGGAGTTCAGGGGGGCATTTGCATGCCTAGGGCCGCGCCTCAGTGCGCTGTATTAAATTTAAAGGTGAAGCTCACTTTTTCACTTAAATATGCAAATTAACAAGGGGGGGTCCCCCCTACTGATGAAGTCCAACCAGACCGAAACACGTGTCTGGGGATGCAGTTGGTACTCTAGTTCAGAGGAGAATTGCCTAGCATTTCGGTGCTGGACTGCCCCAGGGCAGGACAAAGACTGATATGTTTGGGATATTTCTTCTCTGTGAAAGATAGTGAGCTAAAGACTCTGGGTAAGTCTCTCATAACCAGGACTAATGTCTGGCAGAGAGACTCCCAGGACCCCCCTTGTCAATTTGCATATTTAAGTAACTTTGGGTCTCACCCTAAGTTACTAGGGGAATCCAGACGTGGACCCCTTGCTCACTATTCTTAGAGAGGCACAGCTCCTCCCTACTGATGAGGTCCAACCAGACCGAAACACGTGTCTGGGGATGCAGTTGGTACTCTTGTTCAGAGGAGAATTGCCTAGCATTTCGGTGCTGGACTGCCCCAGGGCAGGACAAAGACTGATATGTTTGGGATATTTCTTCTCTGTGAAAGATAGTGAGCTAAAGACTCTGGGTAAGTCTCTCGTAACCAGGAATAATGTCTGGCAGAGAGACTCCCAGGACCCCCCTTGTCAAATTGCTGCTAAGGTGACAGATGCACGTCGACCGCTGAAGATAGAGCACCATAGTTCTTCAGGAGTTAAACCTTTACGGTCTGCAAACAAATGCTGAAGATAACATTTTTTTAAATCAAGCAGCGATGGGCAATCTACCAAAATATGTTTTAACGTTTCTAGAATTAGACAGTTTTTGCAGTATCTGCAGGCCTTTGCTCTTATACCAAGTAGATCCCTAGTAGGCCATTGGTTCAGTCTCATCCTTAGGAACATATTCCTATATTTAGGATTTGGGAATTTAATCAAATACAATTCAGTCTGGTTCAAAGGTTTTAAAGCAAAGCTACCTTCTTTAAACTATTGGTACCTTAGAGACAACTGCCATGTCGTCTGCCAAACATACCACTATAGTTTGGTCTTTGCTCATGTTGGATCATTGATCAGCAATTCGGGTGATATGTCAGCAGCTTCCATGCAGTCGAGTAGCTAGGTCATCCAAGTTTCCAATAGGTTATCTATATCAGGGGCAACCAAATACAACAGACTAGATAGCAGGGTCTTCAAAGGGCAAGCAACCAAACATTTCTTATATATTGTTATCAGTCTGGCTTCAGAGCTGCCAGAAGCACAGAAACTGCTCTCCTGAACATCCGTGAAGACCTGCTCTCCAACCTTGTTTCCAACACCCCCTGCGTCCTCATCTTACTTGATCTCTCTTCGGCATTTGACACGGTCAAAACTGCTCAACCGTCTCTGTGATAACATGTGTATCACTGATAAGGCCCTGGGTTGGCTGACTTCTTTCCTCTCCGATGGACCCTCCCAGGTCCAACTTGGTTCCTTCCTCTCCTCTATCTCTACCTGTGGTGTTCCCCAGGGGTTTAACCTCTCTCCCTGGCTTTTCAACCAATACCTGGCACTTCTTGCCCACAGCATTGCCGTTCTCTGCCCCAACTTCCAGTGCTATGCAGATGACACTTGGCTCATTTTCAGGCTCCCTTCAGCCACCTCATCTCCTTCTCTCATCTCTGACTGTCTGTCTGCTATCCAGGAGTGGTGTGCCGCCAATGATCTCTGCCTTAATGCCAGTAAGACTGAAATTCTCCTCATCAGCACACCCGCTCCCTCCTTTCATGTCACTCTCTAGCCGATCTCTCTTGGACTTCTTCCAGCTCCCACCTGTGTGGCTAAAAACTTTGAGGTCATCCTCCACTCCACACTCTCCTTCTCTCCTCACATCTCAGATGTCTCTAAGAAGTCACACTACAAGCTGTACCTCCTCAGAGGTAGTCTTCCTTTCCTCTCCTTCCCCCAGAAGCTCACTGTCTCCAGAGCTCTAGTTCTCTCTAGGCTGGACTACTGCAACAGCCTCTTTCTAAATCTGCCTCCCTCTACTCTCCACCCTCTGCAACTCATCCAAAACAGGACTGCAAGACTTGTCCTTGGCCTCACGCCCAGGGATCGTATCTCTCCAGGACTGAAATCTCTGCACTGGCTCCCAGTGGCTGCAAGGATTAAGTTCAAAACCCTCTGCATTGTCCACAAGGCCTTCTCAGGCCTGAATACCTTCAACTCTCAATTCCTAAATATCTTCCTTCATGAGCTCTTCGCTCAGCCGCCTCCAACTCCCTCGGGGTCAGTCACTTCTCCAAGCAACGAGTTGGTGGTAGATCTCTTTCTTTGGCTTTTCTTTGGAGAGCCAGCCTCCCTGCCTCTCTGAAAATTGAGAACCATCTCTGGTTCCAGAAGCACCTCAAGACCTTCCTCTTTGCTTCTGCTTTCTCCCCTCCTATCCCCTGCTGAACTCCTGGCTGAAACTGAAACTGCACTGGTCACCTGGCTACCCTCTGTTCTTGGGCCCACGTCCCCTCCTCGACAGTTGCACACCTGCACGGTCCCCTTGGCAACCCTTGCACTTGGGGCTGTTTCTGTACCCCTACAGCCCCATACCAGCACTTGACACCTGATGTCTGCACTTACCCTTGCACTTGCCACCAGCTGGCTGCACTTATTTATTCTTATTTATTGCTTTTATTCATTTACTGTTTATCCTATGTACTGCACTTCTCCCCTTCTTGCTTGCACTTTTCCCCTTTCCCCCTCCCCTGCACTTGCACAATCTCAATGTCACTTGGCCTAGTAAGATCATTGTTTCCGTCTTCCCTCTGTTGCCCTCCCTTGCCTCGTCGCACCTTGAAACATGTGTTATAATGCCATATTATATCATATCAATTTCCATACCACAATGATATGAAGTGATAATAAACCCATCTCATACATTATAATCCCTACGGGATGACTTGAAGGGAGGGATAGAACTTTTCTCTAAAATTGCCCTTCTAATCTGGTCCAAAAGTTTATTCCTATATAAGGTCTGGCCTCAGCACCATTTGTTATTATAACATCGATGATAAAGTCTACTGACCTTCCTTGAAAAAACCTTTTAGGTTAAAATCAAGTTTATAAAAATATATATATATGTTATTATGGGAACTACTTTCTGCTTGTAGTAAATATCACTGGCTTGTAGGTGAACTTCCCAAACCTTTTGTGTATCAACTTGGCTTGCGAGATTGCTGTTTGCATTTCTTTCTTTAGATCTAAATGGTAAGGTAGGTCAGATGAGGTATTGTTCATATTTAACCCTAGATAACAGTATTCATTAACTCTTTCTATGGGGTTATTGTATAGCCTACATACAAAATTCTGCCTTTGTTTTTAGTTTCTCTGCAAACTAAGATTTTGGTTTTATCGGGGGTAATCGATAGGTGATTCTTTACGGTGTAATTTTCGAAAGCAGTTAATAATACATTGTAAAATTAGAGCTAATATATGTTGAGGGCAGTCCGCTTTTTCCAGTTTCTCAAACAAAAGTTCTCTTGACACTGAGTCAAAAGCAGTTTTAAAATCTATAAAAGCCATGTAAATTGGTTGTTTTGTTTGCTGTCCTTGCTGCTTTATCAACCATAACACCAAGAGATTTACTGATGTGCCCAGCCCTGGGATAAACCCAGTTTGAAAATGATCTGTAAGGTGATTATGATTCACCCATTGCGTAAAATATCTCAACAATAAACGGTATATCAAGCAAGGCTATAGGCCGATAATTCTGTGGAAGCTCGCGGTCACCTTTATTAAAAATAGGAGTGATGATAGACCTTTTCCATTTTGGAGGCAGCAGTTGGGATTGTAATATGGTATTGAAAAGATTATATAAGATATCTCCCCAAGCTTCGGGAGGCGCCTTCAAAATGTTGTAAGGCCATCGGGGCAGGGGCTCTCGATCCACTCAGTTTTGCTATCTGGTACAAGATATCCTCTTTATCAAAAATAATTGTATCTTCACTATTCCATGTTTTAGGGCACAACTCATAACTATACGTACATGCACCATAGAGATGTTCATAATAGTTGACCCAGCTTGACTCTTGTACAGCATTCACTTGGAGGGGCAGTTGATTAGTTTGATAACTACTATTCAAAGTTGCCCAGATTTGCCCACTATTCTTTGAAACAATACTATTCAACATTTTTAAAATACAGCAATTGCGATATGTCATCCTAAGTTGATGAATCTTATTTTTAAGGGCAAATCATAATAAGCAGCTGCTAATATCTGCTTGTAGTTGTCATTTTTTAGCAGTCAGCTCGGGGTCAAACACATGTTTATGCATATAGTATGGTTTTAATGCATTCAATGGCTGCAGTTTAAATAGACTCATGATGGCCAAATATCAGCCTTTCAAGTCAATCTTTACATTTTGGGTACACATATATTTGTTAAACTTTGCCAAGGTTTCATCAGTCCATCTAAATCTAGTCCTACCTCCTGATGGGAGCAGCTTGATTCGATTGAATTGTACATTGGCATTTATTATCTGCCATTTCCAAGTACATGCTAGCAGGTCATGATCACTTTGAAGTTGTTCAATTACAGTTTAGAATATCATTTAATATATTTCTTAGGATAAAAATAAAATATAATCTATTGTGGATGTTGAAGTACCATGCCTCCAAGTTGCCTTAGGTGGGATATCACCTTTCATTGATCCAATCAACCTAAAAAACATAAACATAAAACATTGCATATCTTTCATCAGGACTATCAAATTCTTCGCAAAGTCAGTTAAATCTGCCTTTTTATTGGTTATGCATTTTATATCGAGTTCTCCTGTGATAACTATACCAATAATGGAAGATTCATTGTTTATCAGATCTAACATCTGTGAAGAAGGTCTGTTCTGATATGCCTGCATGATTCCAATATAGTTTAAGCAATGCCATATCACCTTCAGCCATTTTCAAAGTAACCAGCTGAATAAATATGTTGGGGCATGCCCAAGGTTCTAATTTAATTCCTAGGGTTGTTCTCACAGCTACTAGTAGCTCTGGCATTGGGCGGTCCATCTCTCCTTTTCTAGCTGGTCGTATGGTTAAAACAAATCCTTCCCACACCATGAGATTTACAAACCAGGCGTCTTGGAGCATGATGAGATCATATATTTTAAGGGTATCCGTTTTATTAAACAGCAAGTAGTTAAACCCTCTCGTGTTCCAGCAGACTAACGTAACATATTTAGGGGCTTTTTCGGTGAGTTGTTATCTTTCAGCTATATTGAGTCAATTTTCCTGGTCTCTCACTATAGTAAAGTTTTCCCAGGGTTTGGGAAAATTGAAAATAACCTGGTGGTTTTCTTTAAACGCACCCTTTGTACACGTAATGTTTAAGATGGAGCTATCTCTTTTTTCGGTTACAGGATGATGTTTCTCTTGCTGCTCACTTTGAGATTGTGAATAATTTTTTAGTTGCTTCAATGGTATTTCATTCTGCATATGATCTTGATTTAATGAAAAGCCCAACTGTTACAGTTGAGCTCTGGCTTGCCAAAGTGAGTTTCAAACTACTCCTGATGGAATCCACAGCCTAACTATGCCAGGGTAATTCTCTTGTATGGACTCTACTTGCGTTATATCAAAAGGTTGAACATCCTCCAGGGCCATCCACATCATTTAGGAGATTTAAAATGCTTGTTCTATTTAGTACGTATTGTGGGGAGGGGGGAGAATTACATTGTAATATTAGGCTATGACAGTTTTTTCTCTCCAAAATAACAGGTACAGGATTTACTAATCAGGGTAAATTATTTACTATCTCTTTTCTTAATGTGCAAGACCAGTTTTTATCAGCACAGGTATGTATCGAAGTAAGGACAGGCAGATCATTATATAAATGTGACTTTCTCAAATCTATTAGCGGCTCTTTATGGGGAACTGTTGCTCTATTATTTTCCTGTGGGCCCTTTTTCTTTGTTCTAATGTTAAGGAAGGCTTCTTGGTTCGCTAGTTGTTAAGAGAGCTCACAATGCTATTAGTAATGTTGGGTTGATTTATGGCTGTATCTTGATCATCATCTAGTAGTTGACTTTAGTTGGTTCTTTATGGTTTAGGGGTTGCTGATTTAGTATTTCTGCTGCCTGAATTAGATCATCCAGGGGTTCATGATTTCCTATTGTTTGCTATGGAGTATCGGATTCAGGGCTTGGATGAATACGTTTTGCACCCCTCTGTATTTTAGTTGCCTTCCTTGGTCTTTTCACCATACGTGTTTTACAGTAACATGTCTGCTTCTCTGGGGTTGTAAGAATTTGTATGAATTTTCTTTAACCATGATTTAGCCCTTTTTGAGTCCATTTTTAGGCTCTTAGATTTTCTTTTAGTTTGGATCGGTTTTAACTTAGTTTTTCCTCTGAAAATTTCGAAGGGGGGTACCTCGGTCTGCGAAATCAATTCACAAAAATCTAAATTAGTAGTTTCTATCGCTGCACTCTACCTGTCTCCTATTGGATTTGTGTTTCGTTCTAGGGCTTAACGGCAGCATTTCCCCATTACACCCAGCATTTGTAAGTATTGTTTGGGATTGCTGAATCATCATCCGTTTGTCATTCAGTTGGTCATTCAACTGTTGGTTAAGGTTATTCAAAATGGCAGTTTGAGCTGCTAATTTGTTATCGAGAGCCTCGTATATTTTGGCCAGGGACATCAAGGCGGTATTCATTGCTCCCAATGTTACTTCGAGAAGAGCAGCAGATTCCTGCTTACATGGTCCCATCCCAATTTGCGTGGGGACGGGTTTAGATAGGAGACCGACGAACAAGAGAAAGATTCCAAAGAGTTTAGTGAGTCTCTGCACAGTATGGTAGATTGGGAGAGAACATGACGGAAGGGCAGAGACAGTATACCCAAGAGATTAATGGTTTGTGTTTCTGGTACTAAAATAGGATCCTTCGCTCAGCCTTCTAAAGGATCGATATCTACTTCCACTACATCTTCAGAAATTAATGTATTCATATCTTAAGTTGGCAGACACAGCACTGGTGTTGGGCTAACAACGTCAATGCTGCCACTTCCAACATCAGTGCTGTGCTCTTCTGTGTCACGTGCATGGATTTGAGCCAGAACCATGTGTAATACAGGCTTCGGGGCTGGTGTTTCCAAGTCAGCTCCACTTATAACCGGCTGGACATGATAAGGGTTGTTTTCTATGGGAGGCACAATGTCCGTCCTCTGATCTAGGGATGTGGCCAATGCCGTCATCTGCGTGTCTGAGATATTTGTGAAGTCTATCAGTGGCCCTTTGGTTCATGTTGTACAGTTAGCAGCATTTTGATTTTCTCAGTTTGTACCGCTGTGGTTGTATTTACAGATTCCCTTAGTGTTGCAAAATGCTCTTTTATCGATTTGGTTCTATTCCGACTCTTAGACGTCGGCCGGAGCGAAACCACACCCTCTTTTTCTATTAAATCATTTGTTAACACATTCTCCGGACGAGACTTGAGAGTTTCTAGGTGTTTTGTATTAAGAACATTGAGGTGTTGTTGTCCACAAAGGAAACATTTTGTGCTAGGATGCCTTGGCTGGGGATTGTGGTATGTTAATGTTTGTAGAGGTGAAGTGTCCAGTATGCCATCTGATGAGAGCTTGTAAGAAGAAGTGTGAATAGCCTAGTTGGTTTGTGCGTGCACAGTTTGAGCATGGAAATTTGAGTGGTGAGTGGATAAGGTTAGCAAAGGCTGAAGTGAGACATATATTTTCTTTGCCACTATTTCGTGCCCCCCCCCCCCCCCCCAAGGACCAGTCAGTACTTATGAAATTATAACTTTAAGGTTTGTACATAAACCTATACAAATGTAATAAACTGCAGGATTGTGCTGTCTGTTTTGATACACTATGTTTTCACTAAAAGAGGCATCATCTTGTTCAATCAAAACCTTCAAACATTTATATTGTAAAGCACTTTGTAAAGGGATTGCTCTGCTCAAGGTTATTGTTCTTAAACTGTGATTCTAAAGAAGGCGTTTACCTTGTTATTAATACGAGCATTAGCAAAGCTAACAGTTTTAGCTTTTGTATAGGCATGGGAAATGTATTTGCCAGACACTTCCATATTGGTAATAACTGGCAATCAATGGTGCCGCTGTAAAATGCTGCTGGGCATATAGTAGAAGTGCCCAATACATACACACAAGCCAAAACTGTTGGGTTTGTCAATGCTTGTTTTTAACAGGACTTGCTTAGTAATCGAGTGGCTGAAGGCAAACCTGGTTAAGACATTTGTATTACACCAGTAGCTCGTTTACAGCTCCAATTCATGAATTTTCAGAAGACTGCTTTGAAAAAACACTGGCAGGCACTTTGAGCACAACGTTTAATGGTAAGGCTTAATAAAGCTAGCTCGAATAGATCCCAGGAGGATGGGTTTTGGGCGGCAAGGGGCAGGAAATGGGTGGGTATCATCATCGCTGTGGGCAGCCGCTGGGTAGGTAAATAACCAAACAACTACAAGATTTGAGTCCCTTCGCATTTTCCACTTCTCCAGTGCTGTACTCTAATGCAATAGTTTCTAATAGCCAAAACTAAGAAAAATCCTAAAACGCTGGGTTTTAAACTTGCAGATTTAAAAAATGTGAAAAATATTTTACACAACACTTAATATCAAAACACTGGTCTTAAATTTTGTCAAAGTTACGCGTATTTAATTTAGGTGGATAGAAAACAGAACTGGGGCGCCATCAGTCGCATCAATGGCGCTGACCTTTCAGAACTATGCCCCAGAACTACCGCCTTTCAGCCACAGGATGCTTTTCAGAAATATCAACCTTTTACATTCCATATGCAATAGACTACACATTACTTGATTCACATAACAAGTAGAAATCATTTTGTACGTTGCCTTTCCATGCAGTTTCCAGGGCAATTCTGCGTTTTCTCAAACTGTCCGCGTTTCACAAAGCACAAATAAACAAGCATAACGCACAAATAAACAAACATTCGCAATGCCAACAGTTTGGGCTTTTGTGTAGGCATGGGCAAGGCACTTTCCAGGCACAGCATAGTGGTATTAACTGGCCATTGATGGTTGCAGGTGCTAAATGCTGCGGGTACCTGGGCATCTAATCGTAGTGCCTGGTAAATGCCAATACTTATATACTCTTGTCTTGGCCAATGATTGTTTTTAACAGGACTTCAGTGAAGGATATGCACAGTGCTTATAAACCGAGTGGGTGAAGGCAGACCTGGTAATACTTTTTTATTACACCAATAGTGGGTTTACAACTCCTATTAAGTCATTAACTCTCAGAAGACTGCTTTGAGGGCACTTTGAGAGCAAGGTTTGATGGCAAGGCTCGAACAAAAAGAGCTCAAGAAGGTGAGAGGTGTTTTGGGCAGGGAGGGGCGGGGACTAGGTGGGAGTGGCCATAGGGATTAGCATGACCATGGCAAGTCAATGGGCGGGCACATAACCAAACACCACCTACAGGCTGTGTGTCCCTCCTCATATGTTCCTCCCTAGCTGTACTCTAAAGCAATACCTAATAGCCAAAACTAAAAAGTTCAAAATGAGGTCACTGGTCATTGAGCTCTGTAGGATCCAAGCAAATATGGTACACATTCATGTGCGATTGTTGAACATTTTTGAGGACTATCAAAGTGGCACGGTTTTTGCATTGTCACATTATTCCAGACTTTTGGTTCGAACCATGGAAGTTAAGTAACAGGTGCTGCCTGGTGAAATTTCTTTGGCTTTGGCTCTGTTTCTGTGGTAAAATGATATCAGTAAGTTCAAAAGAGGCACAGTGTGGTGTGGCGCATTATGTAATCCATGGTACAGTTTACTTTTACTGCCATTTGTTTATGATAATGCCATGAGGACGTTGGGTATGCGATTTATTTTTCCCACTACAAATACATGACAAAAAATGATCTGTAGAAGGTGTCGCATAGGTTTTAGGTACCAAATGACGTGATGAAAAAGCTATAACTGTGTATTTGTATAGGGTATATGAGATCCTAACATATTCAGTCAGCAATGACAGAAAATATTTCATTATTTGTGCCCACTTCCTCTAGACCTACTGGTGCTGCCAAAGCTGCAGGTTGCATATTACGAAGAGGTCAGCAAATTCTACACCTGGGTCCTACCACGAGGCAGGCAACGGTAACAAGGCACAGTCTTCCATCTTTTTAAAATGTCCATACACAGAAAAAACGTACCTTAATTTCCATTGTGGGAATAACAACATCATCCATGTTCTTCAACTTGATGATGGGCTGGTCTGCTGGAATACTGATCCCCTCTGAATTAAAACATGTATACATTCAATTAGAATTGCAAAGCTGAATTGAGTTATTTTTTTCACAGGGTTACATTGTGGTATTGGACTAGTAGCAATGCATTGTTGTACACATTCCCTAAAACCATTCCCTTTCCATCATACTTCAACTTTTTCAAACACTTTAATATTTTGCATGTTTGTGCTTCAATTAGGTTAGCGTTTTGTGAACCTTTAAACTGCCTGGATTTATTGCGAGCATGAAATGCTGGGCTACTACTCCTGAAGTGCACTCTGATGGCAGTAGCATAACCAAGAAATGTTTGAAGCACTTTCTCCTAATACCGGCTCATGTCAGCGCTTTGGCTATTTACATTGATTTTCCCTGCCGCCACGAAGACGAATAGAGGACCCAGAGATGAGTAGCCCTTGTTTTCTTTTTTATTGGGCCATTTTGGGTATTTTCTGCGGTCCCAAGCAAGCGTCCTCACTGCGCTACCGGGCCCTCCGACACAGATCCACCTCCCCCTCCCACTACTCGCCGCATCCTGGTGTTCCCCAGGTCATGAGACCCGGAATGCCAAGAGGACACAGCGACTAGCGATTGAGGGCAAATTCTCCCATTTATCCCTCTGCCACAAAGACAAATAGAAGACACCCAGGGCGTAAGCAGCCCTGGTTTCTTTTTTATTGATCCATCCTGGCCCTTTTGTGATCCCCAAGCTTTTCCCAGCAAAGGGCACAGGCTAAGAACGTCTTCCTTAGGGCACCATCCATCCCCGTTTGCCTGTTCGCCTGTCGCCCTAGCCCAGCCAGATGCCATGTATGCCGTCTACAGCTACTTTCAGGTAAGGGACGTCTTCACTGAATCTTTTCACTGCCGTAGTTTGCCACTCTTGTATTGTACTTATCAGAGTGCTCCAATGGTAGGTCGGCTGCCTTGAATCTCGCCACTGTAGTGTTTCACCACACTTGCATCTTCTCCCCTGACTGTTCTAGGTGTGGGTTACTGCCTTCAATCTCGCCACTGTAGTGTTTCACCACACTTGCATCTTCTCCCCTGACTGTTCTAGGTGTGGGTTACTGCCTTCAATCTCTCCACTGTTGTTTTTGCCACACTTGCATTTTTCTCCTTAGATTGTTCCAGGTGTGGGTTACTCTGCCTTCAATCTATCCACTGTTTTGATTTGATGCATATGCACTTTTCTTCCCTGGGTGCTCCAGGTGTGGGTTTGCTGATTTGAATCTCACCACTGCTTTCTTTCTTTACTACATGGGTATATTTCTTCCCAGGCTGTTCCAGGTGTGGGTTACTGCGTCAAATCTCACCACAGTTGTGTTTTGCCACACTTGTATTGCTTTCTGTGTCCTTTACTGGCTTACGATCAGGCAGCGATCCACATTCAAGACGATGGACGATGTGCATCACCCATCGAGTCCTTTACAACAAAGGACCGGATTATCTGCAGCATAAATGTACATGCTACAGGCCTAGCATAAACCACAGATCAGGCTCAGCACTCCTCCTCGTTATTCCAGTGACAAAATCAACCGTATGGGGGCTCTTCCTTCTCAGTCCAAGCACCCACCATCTGGAACTCCCTCCGATTAACCATCCGCCACACAGAAGACCACCTTGCCTTCAAGAAGGTCACACAACCTGGCTAATCCCATCGGCACCCTCACACACTTAGTACCGATTTCACACCCAACCTGTGCGCGGTCTATTGCCCGCCCCCTTGACGGAAAGTGGGTTGCACGAGATTAGCCCATTAGGTGGAAGATAGCACTGCCTAGCCACACCTATATGATACACGCTGCATGACTAAAACTAATTATTCTTCAGTCTTTCTTCACCAGATCATCATCTGGTGCATCCCACGGAATACAGCAGTGTCCCACCGGGGGTAAGGCTCACAGAGCTGCACATATTTGTGAGCACACTATATAACTACACAATTCATACATCACCCTCGGCCCAAGTACCACCTAACCAACAAATACAGCTGAGTCCCACACAGAATTCGGTCCAGCCATTCACCTAGATAAACTCTTACAATTTGACAGAGCATCCGTTTTCTCACCTGATAATATGGGCTTGCTGTTAGGGGCTATAAATGAACACACGCATTTTACCACCCCTTTCATCACCTCTCTCCTCTGACTTCCAAATCAAATGGCGTTCATCCTCAGTGCTTGGAGGCCATACCAATGGCAGCAGGTGCTATACAAATACCACATAACATATTAAGCTGAGGTTACAGTTTGACAGCAGATGTATCCTTAAGGCGACACTCATCTTACATGTACAAGCCTCGGACTGGTATATCGTTGGATTACACTGATTTTACAGACACAGTACTCCAACAATAGTTATCCCTCTCTGGTGCACTTCAGCCTCAGGCCACCGACAACAGACCTACCCTTCAGGATACACATATTTCAGAGCTCCAATTCTTAAAGTGCACAACGAAAACAAACAGTTAATCATCAGGGTAAACCAGTTTCACAGGCTAAGATTTTAGACAGCAGAGTTATCCCTCGGGTACAGGTCCTACACACTTTGGCTTTAAAAAGCAGTGCTATGCCTCAGGTTAAACAGGTCTAACAGGCTTAAACATAAAACACTAGCTCAAGCCCTCTTAGTACATAGGGATTATATGGTCAAAGTTCAAACAGAGCTAGTCATTAACTTCTACACATCATGCAGTCAATTCCTCAAAAAGCAGGGTTATAATTTAGTATACACCGATATTAGTCAAGATGGCAGAGCTATCCCTCGAGGTGCACATTGTGAGGGGAACTCCCGTACATAGCTGCTGAGTTTATTTTTACATTTTTACTTTGTTTTATGGAGAATGGTGATCAAGTAAATGAGAGCTCTGCAGCAAGGTTTTCTGTTTTTTATTTTTATTTGTGTTTTCGGTTTATTAACATACCTCGCAGTACATTAGAACATGCATACAGACGAAGAAAACACACAAAGTAAAAAAGACTATATGCATTAGTGCAAATTACTATATTGTTGAATCCTTAAACCCTAACTTTCTGTGCGCTAGACTAGTCATCTCACAATCTCACTCATCAGGAACGAATATCCAATCATAAGAGCCTCTGGGTTTATACACCTCACAATCAATAACCCTCATCAAAAGCGAATGCCCAACCATAAAACAACAGTTCAATCTGTTGACCTTGCATTCAGTCCCTGGAGACCACATTTCTATATTTGCTACTATAGAATTTAAAATGTCATTAATGCACTTCAGTGCAGCTAGGGTTAGAGATATTTGGTTACCAGCCATTATCATGCTCCAAAAGTCTGAATGTGAATAGATGTTCATGTTCTGAAAAAAACCCTTAAACTATTTTTAACTGGTATGAAATGTTTTGGTACATTCCGTGGGGAGGTGTTCCAGAGTCTCAATTTTATTCTCCTCAGCACAGAATCTACATTGGCATTTCTCCCTTGATATGTTTGATCTAGCTCCCAGCACTTCCATTGTCAGGAATCTGGATCTAAGGAAGTTAAATCTCCATTTTGGACAGGGGAACTTTTTGATACATCTCTATATTGCATTCAGAGGTTTCCTGACGGGTCAGATTGGCAGAGAGCATAGTTGTTTAGGTCATCTCTTGTTAGACACCAATCCTATTCCCACAGAGAGTGTTCTTTAAGTAGCTGAGATAAGAGAGGCTTTTTTTCGATGTATTTTGGAGCGAAGACCATCACACTCATTCCCCCAACTGGCGAGATGCATTTTATTTTATTTATTTGCATTTTCAAAGCGCTCACAAAGCACCCGGGCATGGAGGCGCTGTTACAGGAATTGTTTTTTGTTTGTTGCGTAATTGTTTTTTTGTCTTAGTTGCGTATTTATAACGCGCTTAAATACCCAGAGGTTTTTAAGCGCGGACCCGGGGATCGAACCTGTGTTGCTTCGTGTTGTCTTGCTACCAAGGCGAACACGTTGCTGCTGAGCTATCCTCACTTCTCTTGTTCAGTACCTCGTTCATATTAGTAAATAATGATTTCTTCGAGGGAATAAGGATTTTCCTATAAAATGATAATTCCCCATTTGATCATGCATGCCAATGAAAGGAGGCCAAGTCCATATCTTATACAAACTGCAGAGACGCAGTAAGGGAGGCCAAGTACTGTACAGCAAATCAAACCCTCCAATTTCTGCGACTCCTGGTTGTTGGTATTAAAAGGTATCTCCGCATAATAAAGCAAAGCAGGAGTTACGGGTTACCTTTTCTTTATAATACTTAATAATGAGCAGGAAGGAGAAACAAACACACTTATGATTTATCTTTTTCATTTGGGCGATAAACAACCCTACATTTTTATTTAAAGTTCGTTGAAGTGTGCACCCGTGCGCCCATCTGAGGACAGCTATATATTGTGTAGCCCAAATAGAAATAGTTAATTGCTGGGTACTACCACCCCAACAGAGGTTATACAGATTCCAGCATAGAACCACAACAAGTGCCAACTGCCTACACGAGCAGTACTTAGTACATAGCTGCCAAGTTTCCCAGTTGCATGCAGGACTCAAGTTCTAGCATGCAATTGGAAGCAAAAACCAGGACTGGCTCGGGGTGTCATGCATGGAACTGGGAAACTTGACAAGTAGGGCTGGGTGGCCCTTGTGCCCACATCAACTGCTCAGCGGTATTGGAAGGGGGTTGCAGCAGACGGGGAACCCCCGGGCCTCTGGCCTCAAGGCGTTAGAGCTTAGCTCTTGGGAGAAGTCAGGGGCCCCTCCAGGGGAAGAGTCGTGACCACCGCTAGGCAGAGTGGCAGCCAACCCGCATCGGGTGCTGAGCCCGGAGGACAGGGGCAGCACCCTTGCCAGGCCGGCTGGGCCACGTTAAAGTTTGTCCCTCCAGAGGGGGCCGGGCCACGGCTGGGGTGTGCAGGGTCCTCCACTGGGTGGGTGACTGTTGACTCGCATGTGAGGCAGACGCCCAAGGGCAGGGGGAGCACCCTCCAGCCGTACTGGTGCTTTGGCCAGTGCGCATTAGAGCTTATCCCTCCAGGGAGGGACGGTGACCCAGCCGAGGCATGCAGGGACCGTCAGTGGGGAGGGGGATGGTCGGCCAGTGTGGGAGGCGGGCACCCAAGGGCGGGGGCAGCAGCCCCTGGCAATACTGGAGCTTTGGCAGTAGTTAGCCATATTTTGGTTAAAGACTTTTATTGAAAATAAAACGGGTTTGAAAAATGCCTGTCTGACCTTGTTCTAAGAGGAATTTCCCCACCTAAACCAGAACTAAGGATTTGTCTGTGTCAGAATGTGCAAACAAAAACTGTCTGTATCCAAAGTTCTATTCCGACCCTCACACCATAAACTTAACTCTAAGGTGAAAATGGAAATGTCTTTAAGCTTGGGTGGTTTAGAAAAGTGTTCATTAAGGAAGAATAAATGGATCCAACAAAAAGTTCTTCAAGGATAAAGGTCCTTGCTCCTGAGGGTGGTTCCCTTCCCCTGGATTTTTCTTCATTCCTTGAGGTTTTAGGCACAACAGCTCTTTGGGCATCTCTTGGCTAACAACAAAACTTGCACACAAACCTGTCTAGCTTCATAATGTCAGTTTCTTTCAGGACACCCAGTATATCTTTCTGCCAGATGATGTTGCTCTTTCTCTCTTGATTAATACAATCATTTTTCCCCAGTCCCGATACTCCTTCCCAGGACTTCTTTGACTCTTAATCAACGCAATCCTTTAATTTGCCTGGTATACTCTCCTGCCAGGACTTCTGGTATTCACACACTTGCAAATGACTGGTACATTTTTCTGCCACTGCCAGGACTTCTGTTCATTCAGGGCCTTTGCCCGCTCCCAAAGTTACTTATATATTTTGCTGGATAATGAATCCTCCTGATATATTATCCTCTCCATGTTTGCCATGTATTTGAACTGTATGCATTCACACATTTGAAGAGGGGCCGTTTGTAATTTAATTCCCCTTTTACAATATGTCCATTCTTTTCCTCTCTCTCAGTTACAATGTTCACAATTATTTGCACTCAGCGTGCTCGCCGATACGCCCCAGTGTCCCTCTCCAGCTCCTGGCATTCCCACAGCTTGTCCTGGTGCAGCAGCTTGCTTCTTCTCCATCGGTGAGCCGCCTGGCTCCACCAGGCCGGTCCCAGCATTTCTGTTTTCCGTTCCTGGCTGAGAGGTGCAGCTCTCTCTTGCCATTAGCTGCAGCAGCAGACCTCGACTCCCTGCTCTGGCTGCTTAAATTTCACAGGCACAGGTGTATGCGGGCCAACACCAGAGTGCGCGCTGATCTTGTAGTCTCTTTTGCTCCACATTGTTAGATCCCTCTTCCTCATCCCAATATTTTTTTAATTAAGTTAATTATTGGGAAAAAAGCATAAAAACATACACATTCCATTACAAAACTGTTGTTTCCCCAAAGTGTTTTCAGCCTACACCTCTTTACTCCACAAACCTCCCCCTACCAAAAGAAAGTGATTTCAACTAAATAATCACCCCAGTACCTCGGTATAGGAAACTACTGAGTGTAGGTTCACACGTTCAATTCTCAAACAAATAGAACAACAATTCACATTAGTTGGAAATAGTTATGGGTGAAGGGGAGGTGGCACAACGTTGACTCGAGTTTGGAAATACTATGTAGACAAAAAAGGATACCCAAGTGTCGGATACTCCCGTCCTTGCACAACATTGAGCTGAGGATTCAGCCAATATGAGTATAGATAATTTCAATTGTATCAAATTTTGACGTATTTCAATCATTCATTCCTCGAGAATAACAATATCAATGATTTAGTCCATACTGGTCCAGTAGGTTAAAAATTCTTTATATGTGGTGTCATCAACACAACACATTTCGGGATTCTGTTTCCCTTCAACAGGTGCAATTTCAATAATCTACATTACAATATAGCATGACAGTTTGTGAGTGTAGTGTCTCACCTTTGTAGAAATTTACAGCATAAAAAAAGAGAATATCTTTATTATTTACATGTAGTCAAGGACATGTTCTTTCAATCTTATACTATAAAACAAATATTCTCTACAGAACAATAATAATCCACTACATATCCATCCATATATATATATATATATACCTACGTGAACAAGCGGTCAGTTGTAACCAGGCTTTCCCTTTTTGCTGCACCTTTTTATTAATAAAGAAACACTTGTGCTGCCTGGATTTGCTGTCATGCCTTTTCCTTGCTGAGACTGGATTTCGTTTCTCAGCTGCTCTTGGGAGTGCAACTCATCGAATTTTGCCTTGTCCTAGGGCATTTTTTTCCTTTTTTGAAAATATATATATGATACATTACTCACCGTAATCGTATTTCTGATGCTTGTTTCTGCTTAGATTCACATGCTGTGCATAGGCCAACATCTAGTGGAAGCTGCAGAGTATTACAGTTTGTTTTTCGAAAACCCGAAAATGGGCGTCGACACAGGGCGTGCCAGTAATACTATCCCTAGTGCGACGTCCACTGTACCCAAGATCCCTCACGCGTCTAGGATCCTCAGATTGTATTTTTTCTGACATGAGGTAGCATGAGGAGTAGCCTGAGTACAGAAAATCCAAGCAGATAGATAGAAAGGTAAGACTACAAGCAACCATGCGCCTTCTCTCAGAGGGGAGGAAGGGTGGGTCGCATGTGACTCTAAGCAGATACAAGCATCAGAAATATGATTACGGTGAGTAATGTATCCCTTCCGAGGCTTGTGGAATCTGCTTAGATCACATGCTGTGCATAGATTAGCCAGCAGTACCTGAAGAAGGAGGTGGGATGTGAGAAGGGTCATGAGCAAATAAGTGTCTTAGAACCGCTTGTCCCACTTGTGTATCTGCCTTGGAATGGGTGTCAATGCAGTAATGCTGAGTAAAAGTGCGAATAGAGCCCCAAGTAGCTGCTTTGCAAATGGTGTCAAGGGGTACATTTGCAATGAGAGCCAGAGTGGCCCCAATGCCTCTAGTAGAGTGGGCTCTTGGCGTGAAAGGCAGAGTTCTTTCAGAGAGTGAGTAACACAGCTGGATACAGTTAATAATCCACTTCGAGATGGCACCTTTAGAGACGCGATCCCCCTCTCTGCCTGTAGCTACGGAGACAAACAGTTGATCTGTTTTTCTTAGCGGTCTGGTTTTATTTACATAGTAGAGGACCGCCCTATGCACATCTAGGGTGTGTAGTTTCACCTCAGCCGAGCTTTGAGGGTCCTGGAAGAAAGCCGGAAGCTCGATGGACTGGTTTACATGGAATTTTGATATAAACTTAGGTGAGAACCTAGGGTGTGTGCGTAAAACCAGTTTGTCTTTATGGACAGTAAAGAAGGGATCCTGCACTGACAGAGCCTGAATTTCACTGACCCTTCTTATAGAAGTAATAGCTACTAAGAAGGCCGTTTTATAAGTCAGGTGTTTGAGACTGCTTTTATGCATGGGCTCGAAAGGGGGTCCCATGATCTTGGCTAGCACCACATTAAGGTCCCACCCTGGTGGTGGGTTTGAAATAGGAGGGTGAAGTCTCTTTACTCCTTCCATGAAGGCTTTAACTACTGGTACTTTCCACCACGAGACCTTGCAATGGGAAGTGGTGTATGCCGACAGGGCTGCCAGGTGTACTTTCAGTGAGTTAAAAACCAATCCTGCATCTAGCAGGTGGAGCATGTATGTAATAATAGTGGAAGGAGTGCAATCAACAGGGTTGATTTGTCTACTCTGGCACCAGATAACGAACCTCTTCCACTTGTCAAAGTAACAGTGTCTTGTGTTTGGTTTCCTAGATTCCTTTAGGATGTCCATACACCTCTGTGGTAAATTGAGATGTCCAAACTCTATGACCTCAGGAGCCATGCTGCCAGGTTCATTGAGTTGGGTTGCTGGTGCACTGTTTGACCTTGGTGCTGAGACAGGCTGGAAGTTTGATGGGCTTGCACACCGCCATCTTGCGTAGGTGTGGGAGCCACGGTTGTCTTGCCCACATGGGAGCAACTAGGACGAGCGTCATCGATTCTCTGTTCATCTTGTTCACCACTTTCCTGATGAGAGGAGTTGGTGGAAAAGCGTACGCAAACATCCCTGACCAGTTCATCCACAGGGCGTTCCCCTGGGAGTCTGGTTGGGGGAACCTGGATGCAAATCCTGGGCATTGTCTGTTTTCGCTTGTGGCGAATAAGTCTTTAGTGGGGAAACCCCACTGAGAGAAGATATCTTGTACGACCTCTCTGTGTAGAACCCATTCGTGTTCCTCTGGGAGGGAGTCTCTGCTCAGAGCATCCGCTAGGGAATTGAGCTCCCCTGGAACATGTTGTGATGACAGGAAGATGTTCCGTCTGAGTGCCCATATCCAGATTTTCTGGGCAAGCTTGGACAGATTTGGCGAACGAGTCCCTCCTTGCTTGTTTAGGTAGAACATGGCTGTTGTGCTGTCCGTCCGGATTTGCACTGACAAGTTTAGTAGGTGGGGCTCGAACGCTTGAAGCGCTCTGAATACTGCCAGAAGCTCTAGCAGGTTGATGCGGTTCTTGGCCACTGAGGGAGACCAGAGACCCTGAGCTGTGTGGTGGAGATGGTGAGCTCCCCACCCCGTCAGACATGCATCGGTAGTGACTACCGCCTGTATCTCGGGATCGTAAAAGGGTTTCCCCCTGGACAGATTCTCTCTTGTCCACCAGTGAAGGCTTTGTACAAGTGTTGGCGAAATGACCACTAGATCGTCCCACTGACCATTTGCCTGAGACCACTGTTTCGCCAACCATTCCTGCATGGGACACATGCGCAGGCGCGCGTGGAGGACCAGGTAAATACATGACGCCATCATGCCCAGTAAACGCATTGCTTTGCGTACCGTTATTTCGCGACCGGACTGATAATGCGGAATTTGCAGTAGTATATTCCAAAGTCTTTCCTCTGAAGCAAAGGTCAACCCCTCTTGAGTATCTAGGATTGCTCCTAGGAACTGTTTGGAGGTGCTTGGCACCAGGCTTGACTTTTTCTCGTTGATTGAGAAGCCTAACTCGTGGAGGAGGTCGATAGTCCTTTGAATGTTTGTCCTGCAAATTACTGGGGTTTCCCCCGTTATGAGCCAGTCGTCCGGATAAGGATACACCGGGATTGCCTCCCTGCGTAGGTGTGCAGCCGCCACCGCCAGTACCTTGGTGAATACCCTTGGTGCTGAAGCTATCCCGAAGGGCAGTACCTTGAATTGGTAGTGTCGACTGTCCACCTTGAAGCACAAGTACCTTCTGTGCGCTGGGAACATGGAAATATGAAAATAAGCATCTTTCATATCCAAGGTTGCCATGTAATCCCCCTTTTTTAGGAGGGGGATTACCTCTTGTAGCGTAGTCATACGAAACTTTTGGGGCTTGACATACTTGTTGGCAGGCCGTAAGTCCAATACTGGGCGCATTGTCAAATCTTTCTTTGGCACAAGGAAGTAAGTTGAATAAATACCCTTGTTTACCTGGTGTCCCGGGACGAGTTCTATTGCGTCCTTTTCTAGCAGAATGGCGATCTCCTCGAGGAGAATCTTCTGATGTTCTAAAGAGTGTACTCTTTGTCATGGAGGATGGTTCCGGGGACGCTGCAGTAGTTCTATACAGTACCCTGTGGATACTGTTGACAGCACCCATCTGTCTGATGTGATCCCTTCCCAAGCCTGGGTGAAGTTGGAAATGCGTCCCCCTACAGGGGTTGCGTGAGAAGGGACCCCGAACTGAGCGTCACTGCTTTGGTGGAGGCGTGCCACCTCCCTTGCTGGGGCTGCCTCTGCCTTTACCACGACCTCTCCTATTACCCCTGCCGTAACCCTGGGTAGACTGTTGGCTGTTGTTCCACTGTGTACCCTGCGCCTGGGAATAGTTAGATCCTCTCTGGGAATTTTGGCCGCGTGGGCAACGAAAATTACTATTCCCTCTATGGTTAGGGGGTTTATTGGTTAACTGGCCAAGGGACTTGAGTGTCTCGTATTCGTCCTTGGCATTCTTCAGTGCGTATTTGACCGCCTTACCAAACAACAGATCGGCTTCCACCGGTTTGTCCAACAATGATGCCTGGGTTTCTGCCTTAAAACCAGACTGCCGTAACCACGCATGTCTCTTGATAACAGTGCCTTCTGCTATCAATCTGCCTGCGTTGTCCGCATCGTCAAAGGTTGCTTTCAAAATGCAACCAGACACGGCTCTACCCTCTGCGGAAATCCAAGCTAACTGGCCCTTTAAAGGTTCAGGAGCAGAGGCTATGAGTGCCGCGACTTCTTCCCACTGATGGCAGTTGTAGCTGGCCAACAGGGTGGTGGAGTTTGCAATCCTTGCTTGATAGGCGGACGTTGAGGCTACTTTCCTGCCGAAACCATATAGTTTTTTGCTCTCCTTGTCGGGAGGAGCTTCGGACGATGACAAGGGTGTTCCAGCCCTCTTACGAGTGTTAGTGACAACTAGGGAGTCTGGCTTCAGATGTCCTCTTATATAGAGAGGGTCAGACTGGGCTGCCCTGAAAAGTTTTTCAACCCTGGGATTGACTGCTCTGGTGAGGTTCGGGTTCACCAGGGACGGGTATATTCTTCGCTGAATGGATTTAAGGATCGGCATGGTCTGGGCAACATGCCTCCTTTCTCCCATTAACTCCTCTGCGAAGTCCCTCTCCTCCTGGACACCGTGGGTGTCAATATGGAAATGTTCTGCTGCACGTGCGAGAACCTCGTTTAGGAGGGGTTGGTAATCAACAGGGGAGTCGGTAACCGGGGCTTCGTTTTCTACCGGGGAATCTACTCTGTAGGTTTCAGGGTCTTCCTCTTCCTGGTCCTCATCATCCCCATAGTATCCCGTCCCGGTTTGCTCTTCTACTATGCCAAATTCTTGGTCCTCACCAAAGGAAGCCTCTCCTTGATACAGTGAGTATGGTCTTGAGTATGGTTGTACCTCGAAGGGGTCTGTAGACCTCATCAGTGTTTCAAACCGGGCTTCTTACTCGGGGGGAATAGGATCATTAGAGCCTGAGGGTGTCGCCCCTTGTGGATCATACGAAAGGAAATGGTCTGGATTTTTATCGTAAAAATCAGCCAAAGAAGACATCCTTGACATGACCCTATCTATGCCTTCACTGGACCATTTTTTGGAACTGGGAATGATTCTCTCAGCAAGTCTCGGGGATTTATCTTGAGTAGATTTGGTTTTAGACATATCAGCAGACCTGGTCTTGTCTGTCTGTTTAGGGGGGAGTGGTGTGTTTCACAGGTATGGAAGAGTGCAAAGGCTGCTTCTTCTGCTGTTTTCCCCCCTCCCCGTGAGTGGAAAAATGTTTTCCCTGTCCTTTTGTGGCTACGGAGGTTTTCGACGCCTGGCGTCGAGGATCGGGGGTAGTGTCCCTGTCCTTCGAGCGTGGGGCATCGCTGATTTTGTCTTTGTCCTCCGACGATCGAACTTCTGTTAGCCTAGGGAGCAAGGCACTCTTGGCAAGAGTGGATGATTGCCTGGAGTCATGCGGCGATCTCGATCGAGAATGCCCAGAGGACACCGAATCGGACCGTTCTGTTTGTGCCTCTTTCCGAGAACTCAACGTCATCGAGTCTCGGTTGGACTTTGTGTGTTTAGTGTGTGTGGTGTGTGAAGCGCTTGTATCGCCGGGGGTCTGCCCCATAGCCGCCCTGCCGGATGACCTTCCGAGGTCGGGGACTTGCGCTCGGCTGTCTTTCGACGCCGCAATGCCCTCGCCGTCCGAAAGTACGGCGTCGCTGCCGTCGCTGAAGGCGCCCTCCACTGCCATGGCCGCTTGCCTGGCGTGGTGGGCCCAACACTTCGTCGAACAGTCCTTAAGTGTCTTAGGTTTAAACCTACTACACGCTCTGCAGTTCGCTTTGGGGTGGTCCCTCGGCAAGCAGAGATTGCACGTGGCGTGCCTGTCGACCCAAGGGTATTTGCGATTGCACTTGGGGCAGAATTGAAAAGGGGTACCCTCCATACGCACCTTGAGGCAGCGGGCTGTTAAGTGTAGGAAATGTATAAGGTGTACCTATATACCAAGAGTGTAGAGTATGTACAACCCCCCACTCTCCCTACTTGCAGGGCCGAGGCCAGAGGCCTTCCGAGGCCCAAATCCGTCGTGCAGCAGCCGACGGTCGATTTCTTCTCCAGCCGGCGTCGAGTGTCGAAGTTCGACGTTGGGATGGGGAAGGATGAAAATAAATTAATATTTTAGCAAAAGTATGGCTAAGGCCAGGGGACTCCGCAAAATGCTTCCGAACAGTATGGCGGAAAAAAACAATCTGAGGATCCTAGACGCGTGAGGGATTTTGGGTACAGTGGATGTCACACTAGGGATAGTATTACTGGCACACCCTGTATCGACGCCCATTTTCGAGTTTCGAAAAACAAACTAATACTCTGCAGCTTCCACTAGATGTCGGCCTATGCACAGCATGTGATCTAAGCAGATTCCACAAGCCTCAGAAATATATATATGTGAATGTTTAAATGCAAAGTCTCGATTGAAGTCAGCAAAACATGCCAACCTAAAGTGCCAGCACCGTTGACATATATATAGTGACGATGAATTGGAAGCTTTCTCTGTGGACAACTCCTTTTGACATTGGAATGTCTCATGCCTTGATGGCAAGGGTAGAGTGCATAAGGAAAACAGAGAACATAAAGTGATAATGCCTTTGTTAGATATTTGAAAGAATTGGACAGTATGTTGAGAATTGCATGAAGAGAATTCAGTTACCTGCAGCGTTTCCCTGCAGTCGAAAATCGACTGTTAATATTAAGATTTGTGTGCCACTGTAAAGGGTGAAAAGCACAGAAGACGGCCTGTCAATATGGTAGAATGCGCTGGATCTCAAAAACAAACATTACATCGTACTGGGAATTAAGATAATGGAAACAGACCAGGAGGGACCACGGTTCTCTCGTTCTGCCCCCAGCCCTATGTGCCCTATGGTCGGCTTGTTTGTCGCATCGTTACCAAACAGCAACTGAACCACGTCTTTGACTGCACAGGCAATGTCCCGTTCCGTCTCACCTTCTGTCTCTGGAAACCCAAAAAAAACGTAGATTGTTTCTCCGTTCCCTGTTCTCAAAATCGTCCATCTTGAGAGCTCTCTCCTCATCACTCTTCTCCAGGGCCAACAGTCTGGTGTCAGTCTGCGTTTCCAATATGTCGACTCCAAACCTTGTATTCTATCCTCGATTGCTTCCACCCTGCAGTCCAGACTGGCCAATCTGTGGCCAATGTCAGACCTGATTCCCCTAATCTCTTCCAGCAAGGCTGCAATGTCCCTCTTTGTCAACATTGTATCCTCATCCGATTCTGCCATGGCTGATGGAGCCGGTGTTCCCTGCTCCGCGGGGGGGTCGCTAAATCGGAATCCCTGCAATGCCTTCCTTCCAGCTCATTGAGGAAGACGAACCAACTGCAAGAGACCATGCACAGCAGTCGGCCGAGCCCACTCCAAGATTGTAAGCCCATGCCGACGTCAATGGCCACACGGGACCCCACTGGAACCGTAAGAAAGCCCAAACAAGAAAAGAGACAGCGTCCTCTAGGCAAAGCTCCTTTTGTCACGAGAATCTCCTTGGCGTACACCTGCAGCTCCTACCTGCAGAAGCGATGAGGTTCCGGATAGGAACTAAGTCAAGACACATGCAACATTGATCCACAGGACATCTTCACCTGGGGAGCTGCTGGGGAACAGGGCCACCCCCTTCCAGATGCCCGTGGCTGTGGGTGGAGTGCCCAATACTGCAAAGACCTTTCCGCATACCAATTCCCAAACACCGTGCTCTGGTGGGGGCCTACACTGCCCCTCCTCCAAACCCCTCCAGAGGCAACAACCAGTCCGGCACCCCCCCAGTAAACTGTACTCAGGGGCCTCACTACATCGATGTTGAGTCGCCCCCGTGGGCTAGATGGGAGAGATGGATCTCAAACCCACCCTCAAGGGTGTGGGAGGATGAATTATGCCATAAGGCCTTTTGGGTCACAATTACAATAGACTCATAAGCTGCCCTAAAAGGACTTCTTCGGTCGTCACAGTCCAGGTGGTGTTAAGAAGTAGTGTTGAAAACAAATAGTGAAATCGCAGTGTGGTGCTCTGTGCCTTAGATAGACATGGGGGGCCCGCTCCGCCCTACAACCACCACAGCTGGGGCTCTGGCTCATCTGGGTCATAAAGCTGTCCCCATGAACAGTGGGGAGCCCCCACCAATTCCTCTGAGGCCCGCAACCCTGTACTACTTCGGGCCCAGAGGGGCCCCTGAGCTCTCCAATGCAAGTCCCGGCTGCTCTGCAGCGTGATGTGGGCTGAGGGAGGTTGCACGTTCTCCAGGCAGGGATCACTTAAGCTGTGGGGGCCTCCTCACTGCCCCCCTCTCCCAGTCGGCTATGGGATAGTTCTTCAGACCCCCTTCTCCATTGCAGGGGACACGCAGGGGGCTCCTCCAGCCTCAATGTACCTTTCTACACAGCGCGCCGGAGGCCCCTGATCTTGCTGTTGTGTCCTGGGCCTGGTGACTCTGCCTGATTCAGATGCCACAAGCTCCGGCCCTTCCTGGAACCAAGCTATGCTGCATCCACCGGTGAGACTACTGTAGAAGCCCTACCCCAATGGCCTGCTGCTGGGCCTAATCCACCACAGCAGGCGATAACCAAGTGCTTGCGGCCACCACGCTTGCCCATCACTGCCTCGTCGCACAAAAACTGCTCCCTTCCGCGCTCCTCGTCCTGGTGTGTGGGGAGGGCAAGCTCTCGTCGGGCTGATGGGCTCTGCATGAGCCGGCTCAGGTGCTCCCTTCCGTCAGCCCCCTGGGAGCAGGCCGCCCCCTCGTCACTAGCAGGCCGAGCCCCGGCCTTGCCTGTTTTCCGAATGGAGCCAGATTGTGGAATGGGGAGCCAGTTTTCCCCGGTCCTCACTCCCACAACTAGCATGTTGTTGTGGAAAAGGCTGGAAGCCCGGAATTTCGCCCAGTTGCAAAGCAAGCTCAGTCGGGTGGGTTCACCGAATCTGCAGCACAGGGGCTTTCGGGGGGGCCCAGGACCCCTTTGCGCCTGGCTGAGACGGAACTGAACATAGAAACTATTGCATCTCTGCACCTCCTGGTGGCCTCCTCTTCATCTCAGCATTTTGAGAATTGAAAAAGGTGATTTCATCACTTTTGCAAGGCAGATCTCAGTTGGAAGGTTGGTCTATAGGTTTTGTGGAAAGGTTTTCCCTATTCATAAGAAAAGGAGGAAATGCATGATAATAGGCCATGAGAGTTTCACATATAGGAAAGTTATTTTCAAGGGAAAATGCGGGATACCATGTCTCACTGATGAAACCATGACACCTCCCCAGAGGCTGTCTCCTCCCATGTGATCGTCCCTCATATGGTCGCCCTCAGGGTCAGGATCAGGTAGCAACTGCTGCCCCCTGGCCACATGGGAGGACGTCACTGCCAGGAATCAGTGAGGACTCCACCGGATTCATCACAGACCCTTGTGGGGCACCCCGGGACTGCTGCTGGACATGGTACGGTCGACCCACGTGCAAAGGAAGCCCACAACGGTTGGGGGCAGCATCCCCTGTCAGTACTGGAGCTTCTGGCCAGTGTGCATTAGAGCTTTTTTCTCCGGGGAGGGACAGGGAACCAGCGGGGTGGCTTGCTGGGACCTCTGCTGGGCAGGGGCATACCAAAAGCCAGGTTTCCCAGTTCCATGTGGGACTCTTTGATCCAGTCCATTGTAGTCTACTACATGCTGGGGACTTGTAGGCCCATCCTTACAGTGGGAAAAATCAAACTGCAAGTTCCAGCATACAACTGGAAGCAAAAAGCAGAACTGGCTTGAGGTGTCATGCATGGAACTGGGAAACTTGTCAAATAGGTTAGTACTATCAATGTCATGAAAACCCAGGACACCTGCATGTTAGCCTGCCTATCCTTGATGTCTTTGAACAGTTGTGAAGAAGTATGCTAGCCCCTGAACTCTCAAGAACCGTTCTGATGGAAAAGCTCTACCTGGGATCTGCGGACACCAGAATTCTACCAACCAGAGAGAGCAGATCACCAGTGATCGTCTTCCTTGACAGGGTAGACCCAGATTAGTTGCACACCCTGGAACCTCTGCTTCCAAGAAAGCCTTGCTGATTTGTTAGAAGTTGAAGAGAACAAAGCACCAAGCACTGAAAGGGCCAGCACTCAACAGATCCTGAGCCCAGAGGTTTCTACCCAAACAATTCAGCAACCCAAAAGAAACGGAATGCATAATCAGTATGCCATGGACTGCATCTCCTTGATGAACCAAATCTGCGGCACTGCAAATGAACCGCATAACTGTATCGTACCACAGTTGGAGCAGGAGTAGTTCACTTCAGAAAAACAGCATCACTGGAGGGCCACACAGCTGTTCTCCTTGCCTGACAATCTCCTTCAGCATCACTGAAACTACATCTGTAACACTGCAGCAAATTTATCACAACAAAGAAAGCACCAGCCCTAACCTATCACTTTCAAAGGACCAAACCAATGACTGCCAGGTATCAGAAATGACTGAAGATAGCTGACCATGAGGTTTCTCGACTCACCATCGGAAAGGTAGCCGACTAGCTCAGAAACAAGGTTCTCTGTAATATTCCTCTACCTTAAAGATTGGGCCGTATATTTAACACTAGGGACTGCACAACATCAGAACCAGTATCCTGCACAGTCACTCATAGCCCGACGGTCTATTTCATTATTTCCTCTGAGGGACTGTTCCTGCTTGAACAAATACAAACCATAAAGTACCCCAAAGGTAACCTATGATAAACGTGGTTACCTGATCCTAACTGACAGGATAATGACCCAAGAATGAGCCTCTCTAATTAGAGACTTTGTGAACCCAGTACTTGCCTCTAACTTACTTTATCAACATACCTCCTTACCTTTAAAAATATATTAAGTATATTTTCATATACATCTGAGCAGACATTTCTTTAAAAAAAAAAAGTCATACTCTGCCCAGCTACAATCACATAGTTTGCCTTCATCGGCTAACTACAGCTACCTATTTGTACATCAAGAAAAGCTTACATTAATGCCAATTAATCTAGGTTTAGAAAAGTAATCCCACACACTAAATGGAAGACTGGGAAATTGCTCCTAAAAACATAGCAATCATTCCTTAGTTTGGCCAAGATGGATACGATATCATCAGACACTGATTCTTTTCTTTCCCCAATTTGAGAAACGAGAAAAGAGTTGCATAGATCACTATCATTTGTTATTTTTTTAAAGATGAGTTAAAAAATGTGATACATCATAAATTACTTTTTTTCCCTTCAATGCACTATTTTGGTTGCCTCTAGCAGTGCAGGATTAGCTACTTGTTTAGCTGAGAAGAGAATGACAAATGACTCACTGGTAAGTAATGTTCTTTCAATGGATTCTCCTCTGACAGATTCCTCATCTGAACAGACATCCCACAGAGCCTGCTGTTCTCAGAAAACTTCACCAGGGGGAGTAGTATAGTTCAACAACCATCCTCTGACATTAGGCTTCCTCAACTCCAGACTGGATATTGCTGCCGCAACAATGGAAGTCCCTACAAACCCTCATCTCAGTTCTCCCTTTTGCCTCCTGTACCCTTAGCCTTAACTAGGGAGAATTTGAGCAGCAATGCAAGGCCAAAAACCCAAATCAATGAGGCAGATAAAAAAAAATGAAAAGAAAATGTCCTTCACTTCTCTCTCTAGTTTTTGCTCATAGAAGAGTGGTAGAATGGCAGGGTGATGGGGTATCTGTCGGAGGACAATCCATAGAAAGAACATTACTAGTAAGTAGATTGTTCTTCGATAGATTGCATCCTCCCACAGATACCTCATCTGGAAAGACAGATACTGCAGTGCCCAGAGATAGGACATGGGCCGAAAGCAAAGAGAAAATGAATTCTGTAAAACCACTGTAAAATGTATGCAACCAAGACTGCCTTGCAGCCCGGCAAATGTTTCTCAAAGGCACCCCTCTCTGTAACGCCGACCAAGTTGCTGCTCCTCTAGTAGAGACCACCAGGAGTCTTGGCGACTGAGTGCCTTACAGCGGGACAGTATATGCTTGGCCACTGCATGTCCCATCCGTGCTTGGTAGAAAAAAGCAAAGCGCTAATTGTCCCTATGAAACGGGGCTGTCCTGCCTAGATACAAGCTCAATGCCCTTTTGGGGTCCAGCCTGTTCAAACTGTCCTCCTCCTTGCCTTGGAAGGGTGGAATGGGGGCACAGGGCAAAATACCAGCAACTCATCTTTTTGATTTACAAGAATAACCTTCGGAAAATGGGGAAAGGGAGCTGTGCATGAAAGGTCCTGCTTCTTACTAACGTCTAGCAGAGACAGTTGCAACCAAAAACACAGGTTTCAAGGTCAAGAACCGAAAAGAACACAAGTGTAAAGGCTCAAAATGAGCATGCATTAAGAACGAAAGGATCAAATGAGGTCCCATGGATGAACCATAAATTGTATAGAAGCAAACATGTTTGTTATGCCCTTCAAAAACAGGGGAACCAATGGAATTGAAAAGAATGAAACTTTCTTTGGGAACATTTCGAAAACTGAAAGGGCAGCCGGGTAACATCCGATTATGCCCGCTTGCAGCCCCTGTCTAGTCAGGGACAGCAAATACTCCAGAACTAATTAAATGGGGCACGACATGGGGCCGCCATTCTTGTCCCTGCACCATTCCTCAAACTTTCACCATCTGCACATATACATGGTCCTCATAACTCGATGACTGTCATTCAATTACTACCCATCATACCTCATTTTCTCAATAGACATGCATGAAGGCTGAGTCACTCAGGCTTGCGTGGAGCACCCAACCAACCGCCACGACTGGGACAGCAAGTCTTCCCGCTAAGGAGGGCAGCAAAGTGGGCAGATGGAAGTTCCAGGGACCCATGCCATCCATGCCTAATCCTCGATCGATCAGAATTATTCAAAAGAAGAGCCTCCTCACCTTCCTGAGAACCTAAGGGATGATTGGAACCAATGGGTATGCATAATCAAGTTCATAAATCCACTCCACTAAGAAGGTATCCCCCCAAAATCCACCTCAGATAATTCCTTCAAACAGAAAAATTGCATTTTCTTTGGTTCTTCGTTACAAAAAGGTCAACTTCAGGGGTTCCCCAAAGGTCAAAGAGCGCCAAAAGGAACTCAGGGCAAAGTTCATGGGAGAGCTAGACCTGCCTGTTCAGAGCAACCAGCAACACATTCTATGCTCTTGTTGCTAAAACCCCTAGATATCTTCGGCATCTCGGATTCAGCTTGTTTTGCCTCCAGCCGAAGCTGAAAAACACCATCAGGAAATGGCAAGTGGATACAACAAAAAACAATAGAGTTTCTTCCTTCATTTGGCTAGAGATATGCAGAGCGGAGAAAGCAGAAAACAGGATCTCATGTCCCCCTGTAAGCCTGCCACTCACCCAATTCCCTCGTTACCTGTGCTCCTTATTTTGGTTTTCTCTACAGGAGAACAAACTAGTAAGGGGCAAGCTGCAGAGGCATGAGGAGGAGTTTTGGAATAAGTTCTCTAGAGTAATTTCCTTTAAAATGAAATATGTTCCCCAAATTACTCATGGGGTTGTGTATTTGTTAGATTTGATAAGCAAGCTGAAGCTTGCTGTATATGTACAGGATACATATAGCTCCTAAATAAAACGCACTACAATCTAATTGTCCATTACTTGCCTTATCTCTAATAAATCAAACTTCTAGAAACAGAAAACAGTACTGTAATCCAGATGAGTCTCTTTTTGTCTTTCTCCTTCTCTCCCCATTTAAGGGATAGTTGTTCTGTTTGATCCTATCTAATGGATTCCTTCTTCCGGATGCCTCATCTTTGATATCTAATACCTCATCTTTGATATCTATCTCCCAGCGCAGCTGCTCTTCAGAAACATTTGCATCAACAGGGGGCTCAGCGTGGCTCCCCTCCTTCTCCGCCCGACGCGCTCGACATGCCAATGGGGCCAGTATATATAGAGGGGCAGCATTCCATGATTTCAGCTTTATTTTTCTGTGCACTCTGCTCGCTTTAGGAACACCGCTTATTTTGAAGTTTTCTTGTTTTTCATTCTTTCAAAGTTATGCCAAATCCATCAAAGTCTTTGGGATTGAAACCCTGCGTCGACTACGGATGTCAGGTGTCCATCTTGGATCCCCATAGGATATATGTCTTAATTGCTTCGGTGAGGGTCACGAAATGCAGGATTGCATGTCGTGCCAGTCGATGCACCCAGTGGTGCTTTGCAAATGAGAAACAAAGCTACTTATATTCATCCATGAGGAAAAGGGTTTCAAACTGACTCATTCGAGGTCACATGATTCTGGTCATCAAAACGAAAAACGCTCCGTGGGCCACAAGGACAAAAAAAAAATATGCACTGCAAGAGGCCCTGTTCACCTGGCAGTTATTCAAAGCACCATTTTTCTTCCTCGTCAAACAAGACGAGCCACCACTCCAGTTACACTGCTGAAGACTGGGAACCTCAGGTACATTTCCCCACCCAAACCATAACCCCGAAGGAATGGGACGCCTTTTGGCTTAAAATGCTGTACATCTTTTCCAAGGGCCAGATGGCACTGCTTTGGCCTCGGCCCTGCTGACGGAGTTCACTGCGCTCTGACGAGCCGTCAGTCTCACCAACAAACCGAAAGGCGGACAAAATCCAGTCTTGAGGTTACACCGCTCCATTTTTGGGCATCGGTTCTCTGACCACAACACTTCTTCCACTGGGCCACAGGAGCTGACTGACACTGGTGATGCAGGAATTTCTCTGCAGTATGCCCCACACCCTAAGGGTGCATTCATGTCTTGCTTACAAGAAATGAATGGGGTCCCCTTCTTATCATGAAGAAGGGGACCCCCTTCCTTTTGGATAGGTATGTTAGGGGATTCCTGGAAGAATTTTATGGTGAGCAAGGGGACTTGGTGGATCTTGCCACTGACTTGCATTAGGAAAGTGGCCTGGACAACTCGCAAGAACTAAGCATGCTCCCTGCTCCTAACCCGGGTAAGCCTCAGGCAGCTTTTCTGCATCCGATTGCCATGGTGGTGAATACCTTACGGTTGTTGGCCCCCTCCCGACCCAAGGTGCAGTACAAGCTGACTGATATTCTGGACGAGGGCCCAAAGAAAAAGACCCTACTACCAATTCAACCAAGCAGTAGAGGCACCAGTCCTTGAGTTATGGTCTCAGTCCTGACTGTAAACTAGGATCTAGCCAAAAGGCACAGGCCAGCACCCTGAGACCCGCTGTTCTTGTCCGCTCATGCATCGCCAGAAAGTTTAGTAGTACAGGCTTGCCAAGGCTAATCTGGAGACTAATATTTCCCCTCCTTGCCCCCTGACAAGGAGTGCAAGAGACTGGATGCCTAGGCAAGGAGGTTTTTGGCTCTGCAAGCCTAGGATGGAGACATATCAATGCCTCCTGTGCCCTAGCCAAACTTCAATTTATGCTTTGGTCTGTCATGTCAGAGAGGGCAGAACACCTCCCTGCAGGCGCCATGAGGGATGAGCTTGAGCCAGGTAAAGGATGGCAAGCAGACTTCCTGCCGGATCCTCCAATCAGGCCGCAACACTGCAGAATGCGTGTCCAGAATAATGGCCACCAGCACAGTACAGAGGAGATAGTCTTGGGCAAGAACATCAGGCTTTGCCCCGGACGCCCAGGGGAAATCACTGGACATGCTGTTTGATGGCATCAACCTGTTTGGTACAAAGGCTGATTAATATCTACAGAAAATCCCAGCTTCTAAGGCAACTGCAAAGTCTCTGGAACTAGCAGCTCACCAGCTTTGTCCTGTGAGACCCGCAGGCAGGGTTTTTTTACCCTTACTTCATATGCCCGAAGGGCAATGGGCCAGGCTCCCTCAGTCAAGCAGGTGCAATGCTGCCCTAACAGGTATAGGGTTGCCCCCAGAAGAGGCGTCTCAGCCTCCATGGTGCCAACCACTGCTTCAAATGCAAAGCCTCTATGAATCAGCCATCCATCATCTTTCCGCCCTGGGAGGCAGAATATCTGAATTCGGTGATGAATGGAGGCCTAACACTTCTGATACCTGGCCCTTAAAGGTCATTCACCAGGGATACAGTGTCCCTTTTGCTCATTGCCCTCCGGACCATCCGCTGGATGGCCAGTTCTTGCCTTCGGAATCCGTCCTGCTGGAAGAGGTCAGTCAGCTTCTGGCAAAGGGGGCAATAGACCCGGTACCCTACTCAGAATGAAGCAAGGGCTGATATTCAACCTTATTTAATGGTGACAAAGAAGGACGGGAGCCTCTGTCCCACCTTGGATCTGAGGCCTTTGAACTTGTACTTGAACAAGTACAAGTTCAAGATGATCACTCTAGCCCAGATTCTTCAGGCCTTTGATCTACATGATTGGCTGGTTTTAGGGAGAATTCTCTTATAGGCTAATTTCCCAAACCTAGTGTGTCCCCCAGCAGCTTTGCTGGATTTTTGGGGTTTGTTTTTTTCTCCTGCTAAGAGTGAGACTCTTTTACTCCCACTCTTAGACATGATTTGAGGTATGTTTTTGACTTGTTATGTGCTTATGGGCTGTGGGGTTTCTTTTTACTCCATAGGGTATCATCTGTTTCTCTGTATGTGTCGTACACAGCACCCTCAGTGCAGTAGCACAGGGGTGTCACAGTGACCCCCAAACATACGACTCCATACCCTGGGACTGACTACTGTCTCCCAGGGCATGTAAAGTCACCATTGGCTTTACTAGTCCAAAATTGTGAACAGAACCAGTACAAACCATCATATTGTGGAAGTACTGGTAAGGGGTAATTCGATTGCCCCTGGGTATGTTTTCGAGGGGGCACTTTCCCGTCCCCCCTCGTCGAGTTTCTGGCTGGTGGCAGTGGTTACCACGCAAAATATTCCACCAGAATATTCTCTATGGGATTTTCCCATTGATTTTAAATGCACCACTTTTTGGTGCAATGTTAAAGATACCGCCGGTTTATTTATTTAATATTAATTCACTGGTTGGGTCTTTTCGCCAGAACTCGATTCTAAAATGGCGTTTGTGTCCGTCTCTGTAACTCTGACCAAGGTCGGGCCCTTTGTTCCACTATTTTGGCGGGCTTCTCCACAGAAGCCCACCAAATGGTGCCACTCTGTCTGGGTTCCACAGGAAGGGTGGAGGGGGGAATTGGCACCCTGGACTGCGTTGCCTTAGCAACCCAAGTCGCACTCTACTCTGATTGGCCCAGTGGTGAGCCGGCCGGCTCACCACTTAGTATGTGTGACTGACAGCTAGGCTGATGAATGGGGGTATTTCTGCATAAAAGCAGGGCCTTTGGGACTGGAACTTCAGAAGTCGCCACAGGACCTAAGAATCCAAAGAGGGAAGGAGAGGAGCCATCTACAACAACGACACCATCGGTGAAGCCCTGCTGCAGCCACCTCACCACTTTCCCAACGACAAGAGAAGATCTTCTGCTGGACGAGTCTTCTTCCCCTGAGCTGGTGGGATCAACCAGTTCGCCCTTTTCACCTTCCAAAGACGTCTCTTGGTCGAATCGCCCGTGCCAAGCACCCCGGCGGCCGGATAGCCAAGCTCACCACTTTTGACCGCGAATAAAAGGACCGGAACTTTTAATCGGGAACTCCGCGGCTGGTTTCATCCCTGTGCAGTGCAACAACTCCATGTTTCCTCCTCGACGAGATCTTCTCTGCCCCTGGTCGGAACCACGAACTTTAACCACTGCCAGGAACAACTGCCCCCGCTGGAGCTTCCTTTCTCTTTAAGGTACTGTGTCCTACCTGGCCTCCCTTTCTACAGATTGCTAAAGGTGACCCTTAAATCCTTGGCTTCGAAACTGGGTTGGCTCCAGGCCTTCTAACTATATCTTTTGAATCACCCCAACCTCTTTTGAACACTCTGCAAAGACTTTCAGTGCACTTTAAACCGTGTGATCCTGAGCACATTTAGCTTTGCTCCATTTAAAGTGGGCCTGGCCTATGAACTTTGGCTCTACAGTATAACCTGCCTTTCTCCCCTTGCTTTGAACTCTTAAAAGTGTTGGGAACTGTTTTATTTCTATGCTCTGTCTTTTTCTCTCCCTTTAACTGCATTATCAGGGTGCCATCTTGGTTAAGCGCTCACATCTGTTCTAACAAATAGTAGTGTTTTAACCCTGACTTGTCTGATAACTATTGAGGGAGGTGTGTATACTTTTCATGACTGTGTTTTAACTTGCTTTTGATTGAGTGCTAGTATATGCCATAAAGTGTGTTTTAAATAAATAATTATATACTTTTTATATGAAGCTCTGGTCTGTATTTGTTTGCACTACTGTGTTTTGCCCTATTGTGTCTACTCTGCATACTGCCCTACTCTTCTTGAGAGAAGTCTGACTGCTCAACCATAGCTACCAGGTAAATCTGCAGGAGAAGACTGCTACCAATTGGGTTTACTGCTTACTCCTGTAGTCTTAATCTTTTTGCAGTGTTCCCCAAGGGAACTGCATAGGATTCTGCCTAACAGTTGGTCTCCCTGGATCTCCAGAATGTATACTTCCATGTGCCCATTCACAGAAAGCACAGAAAATACCCAAAATTCAAGGTGGGGAATTGCCATTATCAATTCAAGGTGTTCCCGTTCAGCACCCAGGGTCTTCAGCAAGCCGCTGGCAGTTGTAGTGGATTGTATCAGATGTGATGGCATCAATGTTTACCCCTATCTGGACGACTGCCTCGTCCAAGCTTGCACCCCAGACACAACATCGGCACACTTGTACCGGACGTGCAGTATATTGTAAAGCTTGGGCTTCTCCATGAACTTCAATAAGGCTCTGGTTTGGCCATCCAAGTCCTTCTGGTTCCTTGGGGCAGTCTTGGACACTTGCCTGAGCTGGCACTTCCTTGCCCAAGGACCGATTAGCTAACATCTTCAAGATGTTGCAGGTCTTCCATCCACGGGAAAAGGTTATTGCCTTTTCTGCGCTGGCTAAGTCTTTTGGCCTCCTGCATCATTTTAGTGTGAGAGGCTTGGTTACTCATGAGGTCGCTTCAGTGGCTTCTCAGTTGCCAGTAGTCTCAGTTTCAGGTACATACCTCAGACCTTCTTCAAGTCTCGATAGAGAGACCTGGAATGGTGGTAGCAGAGAAACAACCAGCTGAAAGGTGTGCTGTTTCTGCAACCCTAGACTGAACTGGCTCTAGCTCGGAAGCGACCCTTTAGAGCTGGGGCACTCACCTCCAATAGTTGAGCGACCTTAGGTTTGCATTGATGCTGGGAGAATATCAATTTGCTGCAGCTGTGAGCAATCAGGCTGGCAGGATGAGGCCATCTGAAAGAACAAAGGCCATATGAGAATGCAGGAGGTGTTGACTGCTTTCAGACCCACAGTGCCTGAGCCAAAAACCTTCCTTCCCCAGACATCAAACACCTTATTCTCTGTGTCCAGAGGTAAAAAAAGGGAAAGATGTCTTCAGTGTCGCAGTGGAGGCCTGGACTACCAGGCTCTCAGGGAAGGCGTGTGACCACAATTCGAGGACCGGGCCGTAACTGCTGGGTTGACAAGTAGGAGGGCCTCCCTCTGTGGAAGTTTCAAGAATTTCTATCAGCATATATTGCACCTTGGGTCTTGAAGGGGCTGACAAACCTAGGCTGACAACCCTAGGAGAGCCTATATCCAAGCCTGCATTTCGGCGGCCTCTAACAACTCGGCTGAACTTTTCCAAATTGAGCTGGCCAAACCTGTTCCAGTCTGTACCTCTCCTGTTCCCTCCCAGGCCATTTGCACAACTCTGGCTTCTCATTTCATCACTAAAACTCAGGATTCCTGTCGACTCTCTTCTTCTACCTCGCCTTCCTCTCCCCTCTACCACCCCAAGGCCATCTTTGGCTGCTTCTCCTCCTCCTTTATCTTCCATTCCCCTATTCACCCATGACGATGATTCTAGAAAAGTCCAATCTATGAAAGTCTCGTCAAAGTAGGTGCTCCCCTACTCTTCCAAAACCATTAAGGACCAATTGACACCCTTGCTCCAGCCTTGGCTGATTTCTGCAATCACTCTTTTGCCGCTGGCACCTTCCCTTCCCCCCTTAAGCACTCCCTTGTGCACCCCCTTCTTAAGAAGCCCTCTGCCGATCCTTCCTCTCCGGCAAACTATCGCCCGATCTCCATCACTTTTTTCCTGGGCAAACTCCTGGAAAAGCTGTACATCTCCCAGTTTAATCTACATACTGAATCTGTTGGTTGTCTCCATGACCACCAGTCTGGCTTCAGAGCAGCCAGAAGCATGTAAGGAACAAGTTACTTACCTGTAACTGTTGTTCTCCAGCATGGGTCTGGCATGGATTCACATGCTCATGAATATTCCCCGTCGTCAGGCTGGGAATCCTCGGTAAAGAAAAAAACAGTATCAGTTTCGTTTCTGATCTGTCTTTCGTAGTAGTAACCAATCACTGATCTCTGCGTCATACTGACCTCTACCTAAGCCCAGCCTCTGGCAGCCATCTTCAGATTTGGTAGCACGTGAAGTGGCAGTATGACCAAGTGAAGAGCCGCAGAGGGGTAGGCGGGAGGGTTCGCATGTGAATCCATGCCAGACCCATGCTGGAGAACAACAGTTACAGGTAGGTAACTTGTTCCTTCTCCAGCATGGGGTCTGGCATGGATTCACATGCTCATGAATAAAGAATACATAGCAGTACACACATGCACAACCACGGGAGGTGGCAAAGGCTCAACATTAAGCATTACATCAAACTCAACATTAAGCAAATCTTATCTCCTCACCAGGCTCACCTTAGGCGAACAGGTTGCGCAGCACTGCTTGGCCGACCCTGGACTCCTCCCTGGAATCCCGATCGACGCAGTAGAATTTCGTGAAGGTGTGCGTCGACCTCCAAGTAGCAGCCCTCCAGATGTCCAGCAAGGGCACACCAGAGAGGAACGCCGTGGTAGCTGCGATCGCTCTGGTGGAATGGGCTCTCGGACGGCCAGGCAGCGGTCGGTTTGCCAACCGATGACAGTACATGATACAGCCGGAGAGCCATCTGGAAATGGAAGCCTTCGAGAGAGCCTTCCCCAAATTGACAGGTCCAAAGTTCATAAAGAGTGGTGACGTCTTCCGAAAACACTTCGTGCGGTCCGCGTAGAACTTCAGCGCTCTAGCCACATCCAGCGAGTGCAAAGTCCTTTCAGCCGGCGACGAAGGCGACGGGAAGAAAACAGGCAACACCAAGGGTTTGTTGAGGTGGAAGTCCGACGGCACCTTGGGCATGAAGGAGGGGTGCGTCCTGAGCACTACCCTCGTGTCGTGAAAAGTCAAGTTCGGGGCCTTGCAGGAAAGGGCCTGGATCTCTCCCACCCGTCGTGCGGAGGTGATGGCCACAAGAAACGCTGTTTTCCACGACAGGAACTTCAACGGAGCCGAGTGCAGAGGCTCGAACGGAGGTCCCATGAGCTTGGTCAGAACCACGTTGAGCTCCCACGCCGGGGCCGGAGCCTTCACCGGCGGGAACGATCTGAACAGTCCCTTCATGAACTCTTTCACCAGATGATGAGACCACAAAGACGTCCGCCCCGTGGTCCTGGTGTATCGGGAGATCGCAGCAAGATGAATCTTGATGGACGCATGCGCCAGTCCAGCTTTGGCCAGCGTCAGTAGGTACGGCAGTACTTGGGGAGCCGTAATCCGTAGAGGGTTAATCTTCTGTGCGTGGCACCAGACAGAGAACCTCTTCCATTTGTGTCCGTAGCATTTAAGAGTTGAGGACGTCCTGGCCTTTGCAAGAACATCTCTGCAGTCGGCCGGTATGTCGTATCCTCCAAACTCTAACGCTGCAGGAGCCAGGCCTGCAAGTTCAGCGACTTCGGGTCGTGATGGAGGATGGCGCCTCCTTCCCTGGAGAGAAGATCTGCGTCCACTGGCAGCTTGATTGACGGGGACGCTGACAAGTCCAGAAGGTCCGGGGAACCAGATCTGCCTCGGCCACGCAGGTGCGACGAGGATCATCCTGCACCGTGACCTCTTGAGCTGGTTGATGAGCCGGATCAGCAATGGCAATGGAGGGAACGCGTATAGAAACAGGCCCTCCCAGGGGCACGAGAAAGCATCACCCATGCTCCTAGGCTGGGGAAACCTGCTGGCGAACCTCCGGCACTTGGAGTTCGTCGCCGTCGCGAACAGATCGATCTGGGGTGTGCCCCACCGTCGGAAGAGGCGGTCCACTAGAACCTGTCGTAGTTCCCACTCGTGGCATGAGCGCAGCTCCCTGCTGAGTGAGTCGGCGATGGTGTTTTTTATCCCTGCCAGATGAAACGGCACCAGAAACATCCCTTGGGCGACGGCCCAATGCCACAGATCCTGCGCCTCCCTGGACAGGGCTGGGGACCTGGTTCCGCCCTGCTTCCTGATGTAGAACATGGTGGTGGTGTTGTCGGTGAAGATCCTCACCACCTTGCCCTTGAGGGACGGAAGGACCAACCAGAGGGCCCAAAACACTGCACGGAGCTCCAGGACGTTGATATGGAGGGACTTCTCCATCGGGAGCCAAAGGCCTCTCGCGTGCAGATTTTCGGTGTGCGCTCCCCACCCTTCCAGGGAGGCATCCGTGGTCACTGTCTCCTGGTGGCCGGGGGTCTGGAAGTCCATGCCCGCCATCAGATGCGTGCAGGTGCCCCTCCACGGGATTGCTCGTCGGAAACTCTCGTCGAGTGTGATCCTCTCCTCGAAGCTGCCCGTCGTCTGGATCCAGCGCGCGTCCAGGAACTCCTGCAATGGGCGCATCCGGAGCCTGCACAGGGGAATGAGGTAAATGCAAGAAGACATCATTCCGAGGAGGGACTTGATGGACCTCACTCTGGCCCCGTCCGCAACCAGCATCCGCTGCACCTTGCCCAAAATGGCCCTCGTCCTTTCCTCCGACGGAGAGGCCAGAAGCGACACTGTGTCGAGTTTCGCTCCCAGAAACAGTGCGTCTTGCGCGGGCACCAGGTGGGACTTGGCGTAGTTTATGGAGAATCCCAGGTCAGTGAGAAGTTGGACGGTCCTTGCCGTGTGCTCCACGGCGAGCTCCTTCGTCTTCGCTCGGATGAGCCAGTCGTCCAGGTTGGGGTAGACGTGGATCCCCTCTCGGCGCAGCTGCGCCGCCACCGGTGCGAGGCACTTGGTGAACACCCTGGGTGCCGACCTCAGTCCGAAGGGAAGGGCTCTGAACTGATAGTGACGCCCTTGGACCACAAACCTGAGAAACCTTCGGTGTCCCTTTAGGATGGGAATATGGAAGTAGGCATCCTCCAAATCCAACGACGACAGGAAATCGCCCTCCTCCAGCTGACCCAGGACGTGTTGGAGGGTGACCATCCGGAACTTCTGTGCCTTGATGAATTTGTTCAGTCGTCGTAGGTCCAGGATGGGACGCCATCCTACCGTCTTCTTGTTCACGAGGAAGTATCTTGAGTAAACTCCGGAGCCCTGAAGCCTCTTTGGGACGAGCTCGATGGCACCCTTCTTGAGCATCGCCTTTACCTCCAAGAGAAGTTGAGGGACGTGATGTTCTTTCCTGGCCACAGGGGGGACGCGCGGGCACCTCTTTAGAAACTCGAGCGCGTGACCCTGGGCTAGGGCGTCCAGCACCCAACGGTCGGTGGAGATGGACTCCCACACGCTGACGAAGCTCGCCAGCTGGCCTCCCACCGGGGGGTGCTTCGGTGGGGGCCCGACCGCACGGCCGGTTCAGTCCTGCTTCGACGAGGCTTTGCCGCCTTGACCTTGGCGACGACGGCGGGGTCCGCCTGACTTGCCTCGTCCCCTGTAAGCTTCCTGCGACGACGAACGGGCCGCTTGACGGTAGGTGAAAAATCCGCCGCCGGAACCTTTGGAGGCACCCTGTTTGCCTCTGCCGCTCCGAAAGGGCGGCCGCCGTTGCTGGAGAACCCCAAGAGCCCGGGCCGTCTCCGTGTCTGCCTTGATGGCTTGAAGGGAATCGTCCACTGTTTTCCCAAACAGGTTGTTTCCGTCGAACGGCATGTCCAAGACTCTGGTCTGCACGTCCTGACGGAAGTCAGTAGCCTTCAGCCATCCACACCGCCTAAGGCACACGCCGTTGCCCAACTGTCGAAATCCAGTGTCAGCGATGTCCGTCGCAATCGTAATGGATTGGTCCGACGCCACCTCTCCTTCCTGCAAGATCTCTAGGGCATCCGCCCTCTTGTCGTCCGGTAGGAAGTCCAGCAGGTGGGCCAGTTTGTACCACAACTCCCTGTCGTAGCGGGCTACGATAGCCAAGGCGTTGGCCGCCTTAATCGTCGTCGCTGCAGACGAGATGACCCTGCGTCCCATCGTATCCAATTTCTTTCCCTCGCCGTCCGGCGGGGAGGTCGACGTAGAGGCCGCACCCCCCCCCGCTTTCTTCCTGGCCACCGCGGAGACGACCGAGTCCGGGGTCGGCTGTGCCCGAAGGCACAAGGGGGCCGCGCCGGGACCCGGTACTACTTCTTGTATCGATCCCTTCTAGCCGGCGTCGTGGATGGGTTCTTGAGGAGGGCGAGGCCCTCATCCCAAATATCGTCCAGTAGAGGCACGGAGAGGACCGTCTTCCTCTCTCTTCCGGGCAGAGCTGGAAAAGCTCGGATGCCCTGGCGATTATGGAGTGAAACGATCCAATCTCGTCGGGCGGGGGAGCCCGGGTGGGAGGTGACGACGGCAGATCCTCGTCGTAAACCTCGTCATCCGTACCTGTCGCGGCCGTGTCAGTCCCCGTATCATCCCCACGAGTCGTGGACGGGGAGGAGGGCTGAATAGGGCGTGATGGCTGAAAAGGAGGTGGAGGATGAATCCTTCTTCTCTTAGGGGGAGGGCTCCCAGAAGGGCCTGGCTCCGGGTCCCCCGTCGGGAACGGTTCCTCCGCTGGTGGTAACGGCAGTCTCGTCCTTATCTCCGAGCATAAGGACTGTATAGCCAACAAAATGGCCGCAGAGTTGTCTTGCGGCACTGGTTGAGGGGAGTCCGACGGGCGGTCAGGGGCCCCGTCAGCACCCTCGACATTATCGTCATCTCCTACGTCGGGGTCCCTCCCGACGGGCTGGTCTTCTTCCACGCCAACGCCGTGGCTTAAGACTTCGATCACCTCTTCCTCAGAGGTTGAGGCCGAATCCACGACGACCTCCTGCCCCCACTTTTTCTTCTCCGTCGGAGGTTTCACGGGGGTCCTGTCGATGGGCATAAAAGAGGACTCCCTCCGCGGTGGCAGGGAGGCCCTGAGCTCCGAGGTCGCCACCACTGGTGTAGCCTCCACAGGCTGAGCCAGGGCCGCCGCGACTGTCTCGATAGAGGCCTTGGCCGGATGGATTAAGGCTTTCACCACCTTAGGTGCGCTCACCGCCTTCTCCTTGGGGAGAGGGTCACTGCCTCGCTCTCCCTCCGATGGGGCCTTCGAGCTCGACCGTGGCCTCTCCAGGAGCTTCGCCGGGTGCTCGGCCTTCCTCTTACCGGAACCAGAGCGTTGGCTCGTGGTTGATGGTGCCGGGGAGGATACGCCCTGCCTGGCGCCCGTAGAGCCCAACCGTTCGGCGCTCCCGGTGCCAGTGGACTCGCAGTGCTTGGCCTTGTGTTGGACCCCCGTCGCCGGGGCGTCCTCAAAGGTCTTAGAAGACCGCTCGGATTTTAAAGACAAAAGGAGTGTTCGTCCTCCTTAAAGACATTCTGAAGCTGGCAACCAGGGCAGACCCTGAGCAGCTTTCCGGGCGTCAAGCTTCCCTTCTCCTGGGCCATGTCCGAGATGGGCCTGAGAAACTTCTGGAGTCCTCCAAAAGCATGGCTCGACGAAATCTTCACCTTTGAGGGGCGTAGACGAGTCCGACACGGGTCCCCGTTGAACGGATGAAGAAACGGTGGAGCTTAAGGCTCTTTTGACCGAAAAATCGAAGTTTTTGAGAAAAAAAAAAACGTGAAAAAATAGCACTAACGCTCGAGAGCAATAGCACGAAGATCCCAACACTTGAACGTGCGGTAAAAATCTGAAGATGGCTGCCAGAGGCGGGGCTTAGGTAGAGGGCAGTCATTGGCTGTGGTCAGTATGACGCAGAGATCAGTGATTGGTTACTACTACGAAAGACAGATCAGAAACGAAACTGATACTGGTTTTTTCTTTACCGAGGATTCCCAGCCTGACGACGGGGAATATTCATGAGCATGTGAATCCATGCCAGACCCCATGCTGGAGAAACTGCTCTCCTGACACCCGTGAAGACTTGCTCTCTAATCTTGAGACTAACCTTGTCCTGTCCTCATTCACCTTGATCGATCCTCTGCTTTCGACACGGTCAATCGTGCCATCCTGCTCAATCGCCTCCGCAACAACCTGGGTATCTTTGGTCAGGCCCTGGCTTGGTTGACCTCCTTTCTCACTGATCGACCCTCCCACGTCCAACTTGGTTCTTTCCTCTAGTCTATCTCTCTTTCTACTTGTGGTGTTCCCCAGGGGTGTAACCTTTCTCCCTGGCTCTTCAACCACTACCTGGCAGCTTTCCCAGCATCGCTACATTCTGCTCTAACTTTCAGTGTTATGCGGATCACAGCCAGCACTCTTTCATGTTCCCCTCAGCCACTTCTGCTCCTTCTTTCATACCAGACTGCCTGTAAGCAATTCAGGAAGGGAATAGTTTCTTACCTGTAACTCCATTTCTCCAGCATTGGTATCTTTCATGGATTCACATGTTTTGAATATTCCCCGTCGTCAGGCTGGGAATCCCCGGTACATTATATATAGACCCTTTCCCGTAGGAAAACTTTTTCGACGCTTATGCGTCCTATCCACCTCGTTTTGTATCATGCGTGCCCGTACCGTCAGGACGTCATGATATAAATCCAGGCCCCGCCCCCGAGCTCCATCAGATTTCGGCCCCCAAAGTAGTGGGGGAACCGGTTTGCATGTTCAGGGGAGGCAGGCGGGCGCATGTGAATCCATGAAAGATACCAATGCTGGAGAAATGGAGTTACAGGTAAGAAACTATTCCCTTCTCCAGCATTGGATCTTTCATGGATTCACATGCTTTGAATAGATTACATAGCAGTACCATCCCCAAGAGGAGGCGTGCATGCAAACCCATATACTTTCTTCGCAAAGCCCGTTCCCTATGATCATGTATACATCAGTAATCGTTAACATAGGAAAACGAACCACATACAGTCATAAATTTCACAGGATGCAACCCCTCAGCCGGGGCTTACCTTATTGGAATAGGTGTCTAAGCACCGCCTGTCCCATCCGGGTGTCTTCGGCATGTTGCTGCGACAGGCAGTAATGGCGGGTAAAGGTGTGTGTAGCCGCCCAGGTAGCCGCCATACAGATGTCCCCAAGAGGGACTCCGGCCCACAGTGCCGTCGACGATGCCGCTGCTCTAGTTGAATGAGCTCTTGGCCGTCGTAGAAGAGGCTTCCCTGCCCTGGAATGGCAGTACGAAATGGTAGATGATACCCATCTTGATAGTCCTTGCTTTGAAATGGCTTTTCCTCTAGCACCCAAACCATAGGCCACGAACAGCTGTCTCGTTTCTCTGAACGGTTGCGTACGATGAAGATAAAACTTGAGAGCCCTTTTTACATCCAATGTGTGTAGCATGCGCTCCGCTCCCGAGCATGGCTCCGGAAAAAACGTAGGCAACACAATAGAGGAGTGTTTATGGAACACCGAAGGAGCTTTTGGTATGAACTGTGGGTTAGTGGCTAGGACTACCTTGGTCTTGAAAAATCGTAAGTATGGTGGGTCTACCATTAGAGCCTGAACTTCTGAAATACGTCGGGCTGAAGTGATGGCCACCAGGAAGGCCAATTTCCACGACAGAAACTTTAGAGACGATGACGACATTGGCTCAAAAGGAGGCTTCATAAGAGAAGTTAAGACCAGATTGAGGCTCCACTCCGGCGGAAATTTCTTCTCTGGAGGGAAACTCCGAAAGAGGCCTTTAAGGAAGTGCTTAATCAGGCGGTCGCTGAACAATGGTGCCGAGTGCCGTCGACGAGTAAACCTGGAAATGGCTGCTAGGTGTACTTTTATTGACGATACCGACAGGCCCTTTTGAGCTAAGAACAGCAAGTATGGAAGGAGCTGTTCTGGCTTAATCGATTGCGGGGCCAAACCTGGTTGATCCTCACACCATTGACAGAAACTTTTCCATTTGTACACGTATGAGGCGTTTGTGGAAGGTGCTCTTGCCGCTTGTAGGATACGCCGACAGTCCTCCGGAATCATTAGCCGACCAAATTCGGCGAAGTCAGGAGCCAGGCCGTCAACTTGAGGCTGTCTGGGTCGTGATGCCAAACGACACCCTCCTGTCGAGACAGAAGGTCGGGGGTCTTCTGGAATCTCATCGGTTCCGCCGCCGCTAAGTGTAGCAGGTCTGAAAACCACACCTGTCTGGCCCAGTATGGGGCCACCAGAATTACTCGACATGGGTACCTGAGGATCCATTGCAACGTCCTCCGGACCAGGGGAAATGGAGGGAATGCGTACATGAATTTGTTCGTCCATGGGAAGGAGAACGCATCCCCCAGTGAGCCCTGCTGAGGCCATCTGCTTGCGTACTGATGGCATTTTTTGTTGTTCTTCGTTGCAAACAGGTCTATGGACGGGTGTCCCCATTTCTTGAATACTTGTTGTAGTTGTTGGTCGTTCAGCACCCATTCGTGAACTTCGTTCATTTCTCTGCTGAGGGCATCGGCTTCCACGTTTCTCACGCCTGGTAGGTGGAACGCTAAGATTTGCATGTTGTGTTGCAGGGCCCAATGCCAGATTTTCTGTGCCTCCGTGGATAGGGACCTGGAACGTGTCCCTCCTTGTTTCCTCAAGTAGAACATCGTAGTGGTGTTGTCCGTCATGACACGCACCATCGAGTCCCTCAGTTGCGGAAGAAAAGATTTTAGAGCCCATCGCACTGCTCTCAGTTCTAGCAGGTTGATATGCAGGGAGGACTCCTGCAAGGACCACTGGCCTTGTACCTGTAACGTATCCAGATGAGCTCCCCATCCGCTCAGCGATGCATCCGTCACCACCGTCTTTTGGAACTCTGGTTCCAGTAGAGGCATCCCTTTCGTTAGATGAGTAGACACTCTCCACCAGCCGAGTGCTTGAACTAGTTGTTCGTCGACCACCAGTCTGTCGGACCAGCGACCTCGGCTCTGCGCCCAACGGTCCGCTAGAAATTCCTGGCAAGGTCTCATAAACAGACGGCAGTTGTTTATCAACGGAATGCAGGACGACATGGTCCCTAGCAGGGACATGTACTTGCGCACCGAGACCTTGGTACCGCCTCTCCATTCCGACGCCTTGTTTTGAAGTTTCTGAATTCTTTCGCTGGGTGGTCTCACCAAGCTTGTGTGTGTATGAAACTCCGCTCCTAGAAAGACCAAGGTACTCGAAGGCTCTACGGAGGACTTGCTGAAGTTTATTGAGAAGCCCAGTTCCTGTAAGAGGGACATTGTGGCTCGTAGACTGTCTCGTGTTTGTTCCTTGGATGAACCTCTGACCAGCCAGTCGTCTAGATATGGATAGACATGATGACCATCCTTCCTTAAATGGGCCGCTATAGGGGCCAAGCACTTGGTGAACGTCCTGGGGGAGGACTTGAGCCTGAACGGGAGGACCTTGAACTGAAAATGCTTTCTCCCGACGACGAATCTTAAATATCTCCTGTGTCATGGGCGTATTGGAATGTGAAAATAAGCATCTTGAAGGTCTAGTGATGATAGATAATCCATGGGTTGCACCGACCTGATAACCTCTTGGAGCTTTAGCATTTTGAATTTTAGGTTCTTTAGCCACTTGTTGAGTACCCTCAGGTCGAGAATGGCCCTCCATTTGCCGTTTGGCTTTTTGACAACAAAGAACCTGGAATAAACTCCTTGTCCTTCCTGTGCCACAGGAACTCTCTCTACCGCCCCTTTTCGCAACATAAGCGCCGCCTCTTGTCGTAGGATTCGGAGGTGGGGCTGTGTCGAGAATAAAGGAGGAAGAAGCGGAGGCTTGTCTTTGAATTGCAGCGCATGACCCATGCGAATCGTGTCTAGGACCCATCGATCTGTGGTGATGCATTTCCATCGGTCGAAGTGATGAGAGACTCGACCCCCCAGGACGTTCCGAAGGCCGTCATTGGTTGCTGGTTTGCTTGTTCTTCGTTGACGACGGACCTGAGCCTCGCCGCCTGGAGGCTTGATAGTCCCTGCTTCTACGTGCCGACTGGGACGCTCGTCTGAACCCTTGTGAAGAGTACGAGGGCCTGTTAAATCCACGGTCCCTCGAGGCTCCAAAGCGGGAGTTTCCAGGAGCACCCCTGAAGGGGCGAAAAGAGCGAAAATTTCTACCCGTTTGAAGGGCGCCGAGGGACCTAGCAGTATCCGTGTCTTCTTTCATCCCTTTCAGCGCTTCATCAACCTTCATCAAACAGGTGTTCCCCTTCACATGGCATGTCCAGGACTTTGTACTGTACTTCAGGACGGAAAGTAGTACATTTGAGCCACGCTTGTCGACGAAGCACTATTCCATGGTTGATTTGTTTGAAACCAGACTCTGCTAGGTTAACAGCGATAATAGCGTGGTTAGAGGCCTCTTCGCCATCCCGCACCAGTAACATTCCGGTGTTCGTCTGGCAGGTGTTCTAGGATAGGGGCTAGTTTATGCCACTTTTCCCTATCATATCGTGACACGATCGCTAAGGAATTGGCTGCTCTTACTGTCGTCGCTCCGACCGAGAGCACCTTCTTTCCAAAGGCGTCCTGCCTCCTAGCTTCGCTTTCCGGTGGCGTTGAACATTTTTGCTGGACCCTGGCCTTCCTAGCCACTGCCGCCGACACCACCGAGTCAGACAGAGGCTGTGATGTTAGACATTTTGGAGTGGACTCCGGAGCTTTAAACTTTTTCTCGATCCGTCCCTTTATGGCTGGCTCCGAGAATGGATGGCGCATCGTCTTGAGACCTTCTTGCCACACGTGGTCCAGGATTGGGATGGCAAATACCGATTTTCTCCTTTGACCCATATGGTCAAAAAGGAAACAGTCTTTTTTCTGTTCCTCAGGAATCAAGCCGAATTCGGAACAAGCTTTCCCCATCATTGCATGGAAGGCTCCCACATCATCAGGGGGAGATGGCTGTGTCTGGCTCCTCGTAGACTCTAACTCTACATCCGAATTCCATGTTGGGTCCCTTGACGGTGACAGGGAGCCGTCTGACCCCGAGTCATCTAGTATAGAGTCGGACTCCGACAACTCACCGTCCCCCTGAGCTCGAGGACGATCTTTCGCCGCCTGGGGAGCCGATGGGTGTTTCGTTGTCGAGCGAGCCGTACAAGTTTGCTCGTCGACGGAAGGTACAGACAAAAGTGACGATGACGTCCCAGGTTGAGGGAACTGCGTATCCAGCCGCTGCAGGAGCTTCTGAAGAGTATTAAGCACATCCAGAGACAAAACCGTCTGGGGGGTCAGTAACGTGGATGATATCGGTACCATACCCCCGCTCGCACTCGTCGCCGTCGTTGTCGACGTGGAAGGCCGTAAGCCTAAATCCGATGGCTGCAGAACCATGTCACCTTCTCCTTCCGCCGAGCAGGCCGTGTCTGGCTGCAGTAAGACCTCAGGGGGGATCGGGTCATAGACCTCAGGCAGCCAAGCCATAGACTGAGTCTCCGTCGACGACGGAATCCCAACCGCTGCTGCTTGAACGGTAATAGGCATCGTCAATGACACCGAGGTCGACGAGCAAGTCGTCGTCGTCGTCAAGCCCTTAGACTTCGTCGTCGATTTGGATGCCGACTTCCCGGCTGAGGCTTCCTGACTCATGGAAGACCTGGGACGGTCCCCTGAGGAGGATTTTGACAGCGCTAGCCTCTCCGTCTTAGATGATGAGGAGGAGGACTTTTTATGTGATGAGGAAGATCCAGCCTGTTTCCTCTTATGCTTGTCCTCAGCGCGAATTTCTGCTGGCCGTACCTTCTTCGATGGAGGTTCCGACTTGCTCCTGGAGGCTGTGGAGCCAACTTCCGAAGCCGGGTAGGAACCCGCTCCGTCATTAAGCCAGTCGACCAGCCTTCTTTTTCGGTCCTTAAGGGTTTTTTGGGAGAAACCCTGGCATATCTCACATGTATCCGCCGTGTGGTGCGGGTGGAGACAGTAGATACAGTCCATGTGGCCGTCTCCTTCATAAACCTTTTTGAGGCCACAGGTTGCACACGGGCGAAATAACGCTTTTCCAGACATAATTCTCCAGAATTTGAACTTCGCCGAAGCGAAACAGACAAAACAACCTAGTTTTCACTAGTAGTAAAACACGAGGATACCACTACTTTGAAAGACGGTTCAAATCTGAGGGAGCGCGGGGGCGGGGCCTGGATTTATATCATGACGTCCTGACGGTACGGGCACGCATGATACAAAACGAGGTGGATAGGACGAATAAGCGTCGAAAAAGTTTTCCTACGGGAAAGGGTCTATATATAATGTACCGGGGATTCCCAGCCTGACAACGGGGAATATTCAAAGCATGTGAATCCATGAAAGATCCAATGCTGGAGAATGGTGTGTCTCCAATGATCTCTGCCTTAATGCCAGTAAGACTGACATCCTCCTCATCGGGACACCTGCTCCCTCCTGTCCCTCTCACTCTGGCCGCCAACCCTGGGCCATCAACCTGCTCCTTCCTTTGAGGCTAAGAACCTTGGTGTCATCTTTGACTCCACCATCTCCGTCTCTCCTCACATTTATGATGCCTCTAAGAAGTCACAATATCAGCTGCATCTCCTCAGAGGTATTCTTCCTTTTCTCACTTTCCCCGAGAAGCTCACTCTCTCCGGAGCCCTGCTCCTCTCTAGGTTGGACTACTGCAACAGCTTCTTTCTAAATCTGCCTGTCTCTTCCTTTCGCCCATTCCAACTTATCCAGAACAGGACCAAAAAGAGTTGTCCTTGGTCTCAGGGTTCGTATCTCTAAAGCTCATAAATAACTCCACTGGCTCCCTGTGGCTGCGAGGATCAAGTTCAAGAACCTTTGCATCGTCCACAAGGCTTTCTAGGGCCAGGGACTGCACTACCTCCAACTTTCCTCCCAAAGCATCTTCTGTATCTGCAACCCTACAGTCTCCTGACTCTCTGCACTTATGAGCCACTTACCGGCAGCAATTATGAGTTAGCTGCGCCCCCCCCCCCCCCGGCACTTCACTTCTTCCACTCCCTCCCCCTGCACTTGCGCGATCTGAATGACACAAGGTCTAGTAAGATTGTTGTTTTGTCCCCCCTCTCGCCTCCTTTCCTTGTCCTGTCGTGCCTAGAAACACTTGTGTACACTTGCGCTCTAAATGACTTATATCATAACAAACTTGGACATCAGGCGTCAAAAGGAGGCCAGAGGTTTACCTGATGTAGGCGCAGGGAGCATTTCAAATTCTGGAGGAGTATCCAGACTGCTTGCTTCTTGCAAGGATTCCATCCAGAAGGAGACTGGATCACCCTCCTTATTGTAAATGCATTCCATCCAAGAAAAACGCGCTCCTGGGGAGTGTGGGTGTACTACCGGGGGCGTTGTCGAATGAGAAGCTGTGGCTGAGCCAGATGGTATATGGTTATGTGGCATTTGCGTGGTCTCTGTCAGCTCGTCCAAGCGTGGCAGACCCCGATGACGTTGTTGGAGCTGATGCCTTGGCGAAGACGTCAAACATGAGCCGCAAAGGCATCCCATTCCTTTGGCGTAGAGGATTGCGTGGGAAAAGGTACCTGTTCATCAGAGGGGTTCCAAGGTGCAGTGACTTCTCTTCTTCGAGGAGGAAGAAGAATGGTGTTGGATGAATTTGTGGTGCTGCTTCTTATTGTACTTGCGGACCAAGGATTGTTATTCAGTTAGGCGCTCCGCAGCCAGTGACCTAGTATGGGTCAATCTGTAACCTTTTTCCTTAGCAGGAAAGGTAAAGAGTTGTGCTGCAAGCTCTCGAAGTGCCTCATGGTGCATCGACTGACATGACCGGCACTCCTGTGTTTTTCATTCCTCTCCTAGACAGTACAGGCAAATCCTGTGGAGGTTTGGGACAGATATTCGATGCCCCTAGTGGACACACAGTTTAAAACCCAAGCCCTTCAATGGATTTGGCATGTGGCGAAATAGGATGGTAACTACTCATGAAGCAATGTCCCTAAAGCGAGCAGAGTGCGCAGAAAAAAGGAACTAAGGTCACAGGCACAGCACCTCAAGATATACTGGCCTCAACGTCATGTCCAGTGAGGGGGGTGTAGAAGCATCTGGAAGAGTTGATGTGGAATCACACTCCTCCCGCTGGTAGCAGAAAAGTTTCTGAAGAGCACCTGCGCTGGTAGATAGATAACAAAGATGAGGAATCTGAGGGAGGAAGGAATCCATTAGAAACATGTCTGCACCCACCCCCTCTTGTTTAGTGCATGGCCAGCATAATAGCCACCAGGATCTGGACATTTCTCCTCTGGAGACTGATGACTCCAAGAGATTGATGTGCCACTGACACCCCATCTGGAACGAAAGCCTACTAGCCTGCAGAACCCCGGGGTGACCACCCCAGCATTTCAGGGAGGCATCTGTGAAAATCTTGATTTCCGTTCACGGCAGCCAGAATGGCTCCCCTGCCAACAAATTCTCCCAGCTCAACCACCACATCAAATGCTTAGCAACCGTCCCCAATGCCCAAAGGAAGTCTAACAACTCGCTGGAGAAATGCACTGACTGCAAAGCAGGCACTGGAGAGACTGCATTCTCAACAGGGCCTCTGGCACCAGAAACATGAGGATGAAATGAGACCCAGAAGGCGGAATATGGCTGAGGCTGACCGCATGCGTGTGTTCTGGAAACAGGTAACCATGTCCTCCATAATGGGGGCAACTTTCTCCTCTGGTTTTTAGGGGAGGCCTTAACCACCAGAGTGTCCCGGGCTGCTCCGATAAACTGGAGCTTCTAAGGAGGTGCCATCTGGGAGAGACAGCAGGCGTCCTCAAGGCGACTAAATACCTGCTCTGGCGAACAACCCCTTAGGAGCCAGTCGTCCATGTAGGGAAAAACATGCATCATGTCCCTCCTTAGATGAGCTGCCACTACTGCATCAACTTGATGAATCCCCTGGGGGCAGTGGTTAGCTCAAAACGAAGCACCATGAACTGGTAATGAGTGCAGTCTATTACGAACCTCAGGAATTTCCTGCGCTTGGCATGGATTTGCACAGGTAAGTAGGAGCAATGGAGGGCCGATGAAATCAACCAGTCCTGGCTCTGCAAAGCCTAGATGATTTATTTCAAAGTCTTCATCCTCAACTTGACTTTTCTCAGGAAGGTTTAAGGTACTCAGCTGTAACTATTGTTCTCCAGCATGGGGCTGGTGGCATGGATTCACATACTCATGAATACTCCAGGTCGTCGTGCTGGGAATCCTCTGTAAAAGAAAAAACAGTTTCACTATCACTTCAAAACTGTATTTCTCCTCTAAACCAATCACTGTCCTCTGGGTCATACTGCCCCCATCCAATGACAGCCTTCTCGCTAAACTGCACCCCTAGTAGCCATCTTCAGATTTGGTAAGCACGTAAAGCAGCAGTATGAACCATGAAGAGCCACAGAGGGGACAGAGGGAGGGTTTGCATGTGCATCCATGTTAGACCCATGCTGGAGAACAATAGTTACAGATAAGTAAATTAAACCTTCTCCAGCAGGGGGTCTGTCATGGATTCACATGCTCATGAATAACGATTACACAACAGTACATATACACAACCACAGGAGGTGGCAAGGCTCAACAGAAGCAATAACACTCACCCCTGGAACAGACTCAACTCAAACAAACAGGTTGTTTAGCACCGCTTGGCCGACTTGGGACTCCTCCCTGGAGGTCCTGTCGAATCAGTAGAACCTTGTGAAGGTGTGCATGAACCCCCACGTAGCAGCCCTGCAGGTGTGGAGCAGGGGCACACCAGAGAGAAATGCAGTTGTTGCTGCAATGGCTCTGGTGGAATGGACTCTCGGCCGGCCTGGCAGTGGCCTGCTCGCCAGTCGATGAAAGTGCATGATGAAGTCGGAGAGCCACCTGGAGATTGAAGCCTTCGATACAGCCTTTCCTTGATTTAGAGGTCCAACGTTGATGAACAACTGAGAAGTCTTCTGAAAATTCTTAGTACGTGCCACGTAGAACTTCAAGGCACGAGCAACGTCCAGCGAATCAAAGCCCCTTTCCGCCGGCGACAACGGATTTGGGAAGAAGGTTTGTTGAGGTGGAATTCCGAAGGCACCTTTGGCATGAAGGTGGGGTGTGTATGCAGTACCACCTTTGAAGTGTGGAAAGACAAGTAAGGCTGCTTGCAAGACGGGCCTGAATCTCCCCAACCCTCCTGGCCGAGGTGATAGGCAGGACGAAAGTGGTCTTCCACAAGAGAAATTTGGGCAGGACCTGATGCATAGGTTCGAAAGAAGCTCTCATGAGCTTAGTTAGCACCACATTGAGCTCCCAAGCCGGGGCAGTAGCGTTCACCGGGAGGAAAGTCCTGAAGAGCCCCCTGAGGAACTCCCTGGTGAGTATGTGAGACCACAGCAAAGGTTTGCCCTGAGACCTGGTATACCTGGATATGGCGGCGAAGTGCACTTGATAGAGGTGTGAGCCAGTACCACTTTGGCCAAGGAAAGTGTTAGGCAGAAACCTGTGCAGTTCCCTTGGGGAACACTGCAAAAGGCTTAGGACTACAGGTGTTGGCAGTAAACCCAATTGGTAGCAGTCTGTACCACCCAGATTTACCTGGTAGCTGTGGCTGAGCAGCCAGTCTTCTCTCAAGAAGAGTTAGACAGTATATAGAGTATACAAGATAGGTACCAAAATACAGTAGCACAAGCAAACACTGACCAGAGCTTTGGTATCAAAGTATATAATTATTTATTTAAACACACACTTATAAAGATACACTAACACTAATATGGCAAGCAAGTTCAAACACAGTCACTATCAATATATATACATCCCTAATTACTTATTGAACAAGTCTTAGTTAAAACACCACTTATTTGCAGACAGAGGTGAGCGCTTAACCTAAGATGGCACTCCAATAGGTTAATTAAAAAGGGAGGGAAAAAGGCAGAATTAGGAAGGCACACAACACCAACACTTTTAAAAGAACCACAGCAAGTCAGAAAAGGCAGGGAGGAGCAAGAAAGTTCATGGGCCAGGCCCACTCTTGGAGAGAGCAAGGCGGAATGTGTACAGTTGAATTGTACTTTAAAAGTCTTTGCAGATAGTTCCAAAAGAGTTGGATCAGTTCAGAGAAAGTTAGTTAACAGGTCCCAGGTCACCCCAGGATAGAAAGTCAAGGATTTACGGGACACCTTGAACAGTCTGTTGCAAGGGAGACCAGGTGGAACACAGTACCTGAAATGGTGAGAAAGCTCCAGCGGGGGCAGTTGTTCCTGGCAGTGGGTGCAAGTCGGTGGTTCGTCCAGGGGAAGAGAGGATCTCTACGTGGATGAAAGCTGGAGGTCGTTGCACTGCCAGGCAAGAAACCAGCCGCGAAGTTTCCCGGTTAAAAGGTACTACACTTTTATTTGCGGTAGTGGTAAAGCGTGGCTATCCGGCCGCCGAGGTGCTTGGCACGGGCGATTCGACCACGAGACGATCCAGGAAGGCGAAAAGAGGGCGAACTAATTATCCCCACCAGTTCAGAGGAAGAAGACTCTCGGGGATGAAGATCTTCTCTGTCGTCGGGAAGTGGTGAGGCGGTTCAGCAGGGCTCCACCGGTGGTGTCGTCGTTGCAGGTCGGCTCAGCTTCTCCCTCTTCGGATTCTTTGGTCCTGTAGCGACTTCTGAAGTTCCAGTCCCCAAGGCCCTGCTTTTATGCAGAAAACCCCCATTCATCAGTCCTAGCTGTCACTCAAACATGCTAAGTGGTGAGCCGGGCGGCTCACCACTGGGCCAATCACACAAGAGTGCGACTTGAGTTACCGAGGAAACTCAGTCCAGGGTGCCTAAACCCCCCCTCCCACACATCCTGCAGACCCAGACAGAGTGGCACCACTTTTGGAGGCTTCTGTGCAGAAGCCCGCAAAAAAGTGGAACAAAGGGCTCGACTTGGGTTGGAGTTACAGAAGCGAACACAGTTCTGGCAAAAAATCCCAACTGGTGAATTAATATGAATTTAATAAACCGGCGGTATGTTTGAGGCTACGTAAAAAGTGGTAGCCTCGAACAATGGGAAAATCCCATAGGAATATATTCGCGGTCGAATATAAAAAGTAGTATCCACTGCCACCATCCAAAACTCGATCAGGGGGGACTGGACAGTGCCCCCTCGAACAACAGACCCAGGGGCAATCAAATTGCCCCTACCAGTACGTCCACAACATGATGGTTTGTACTGGTTCTGTTCACAATTTAGGGCTAGTAAAGCCAATGGTGACTTTACATGCCCTGGGAGACAGTAGTCAGTCCCAGGGTACGGAGTCTATGTTTGGGGGTCACTATGACACCCCTGTGTTACTGCACGGAGGGTGCTGTGTAACACACATACAAAAAAACACATGAAGCCCTATGGAGTAAAGACCCCATAGCCCATAAAACACATTACAAAGTCAAAGGATATCTCAAATCATGTCTAAGAGTGGGAGAAAAAGAGTCTCACTCTTAGCAGGAGAAAAGAAATAAACCCCAAAAATCCAGCAAAGCTGCTGGGGGACTCACTAGGTTTGGGAAATTTGCCTATACAGAAATTCTCCGTAACAGAAAGCAAGTATGGTAGAAGTTGCGTGGCCGTGACATGCAGTGGGGTAATCTTCTGAATCCAGCACCACACAGAGAAGCGTTTCCATTTATGCCTGTAGTACTTCAACGTTGACAAGGTTCTGGCTCTGGCCAGTATGTCCTTACATTCTTCGGGTAAAGCATAACACCAAAACTCTAGGGCTGTTGGAGCCATGCCCTCGGGTTCAGGGACTCTAGGTCATGATGCAGAATCACCTCCAGCCCCTCTGGTGAGAATGTCTGGGAACAGTGGCAGCCTGATGGACGGGCCACTGACAGACACAGCAGGTTCAGATCCCAGATTTGTCTCAGCCACGCTGGGGTGACAAGCATCATCCTGCAGTGGCACTGTCTGAGTGTGTTGATCACAAGAAAAAGGAGGAGAAACTGTCACACTCACCTGTGTCTATGCAGGAGCGATGGACTAGCTCCCTTGACCCGACTCTTCACTTCCCCTGTTTCACCCGGAGGAATACCTTGATCTTTAGTAGGGTGTGCACTCCATCCTGCATTCGCAGGGGCGCGATTCACTCATGTGATTGGTGCCAATGTCTGTAGGCTGAGTTCAGATGCCAAACGCTGTTTTATGCCTTCACAGCGAGGCTGAGTGTTCAAGGCGCTAGTTTCTTCACTGGCTAGAATGTCCTTCCCACAAGTGAACATTGCGCGGAGAATGTTGAGTGTCCAAAATTGTCCGTATTGTCTTTGTTTGCCGGTATTTTTGTGGGCGAGTAGCGCTGCGTGTAGAAGCTAGCTGCTGGTAGGTTTCAGCAGCGCCTTCAATTCGAGTGCACCTGGTAATGTCTCTCCATTTCCCTTGCAGGAGAAATTATGTGGTATTAGCGCCTCGAGTCCGGGTTTAGCGCTACGGGAGACTTGGTGGTTGGATAAGTATACACCGAGGCTTTTGGTAAGTATGCACCGCGAGCGCAGTGAAATAAGTGTTATTGGGGCGAGCGCAATGAATAATGTCTCTTCTTTCTTTTTGCAGGGGTTTGTGCGCTCGTACAACTGACCTGGATTGCAGCGTCGCAGGAACATTCGGTGAGTATGCGCAGCGTTACTGATGTGCGCGTGTTAACGCAGTTCTTCTTTGTTCTTACAGGTGCCAGTGTAGAAGTCCCCTCTTGACTGGAGATAGCTGCGGCGTGGAGTAAGAACGGAGGCTCTTCCGGAGCAGGTAAGCTGAAGCAGAATGATGCGGAGCGGGTAAGCAGAAGTAGGATGATCCGGAGCGGGTAAGCAGAAGCAGGATGATCCTGAGCAGCTAAGCAGAAGCAGGATGATCCGGAGCAGGTAAGCTGAAGCAGGATAATACGGAGCAGGTAAGCAGAAGCTGGCTGATCCAGAGCATGGCAAGTGTGTTGCTGATACAGCTCACAGTAAGCAACACGAAGCACTGGAAGAATCTTGGGTGTGGCTTATATAGCCAGCCACACCCAAACACTAGAGAGCTCATGAATCATCATGCACTTCCTGTTTGGCAACAGGAAGTGGTAACCAGGAAGTTACTACAAACACTAAGAAGGAATTAATGGAGGGATTTGCTATGGGTTCTTTGTGTGCCTATGCCAGGCCTGCCAAACCTCCACCCAGCTTGCCCCAACTACCTGCCTGATACCCATGACAGAAACGGAGGAAAGGCGTACATGAACCATCCCTTGCATGGGAACAACAACGCATCCCTCATGTTCCTCGGTTGAGGAAACCTGCTGTGGCACTTGGCGTTCGCCACCGTCGCGAAGATATCGATCTGGGGCTGCCTCCATTTGCCGAACAGAAGATCCACCTGGTCCTGGCGAAGAATGCAGTTTCCTGCTGAGCAAGTCTGCGATGGTGTTCTTTACTCCCGCCAGGTGAAACGGGACGAGGAACATGCGCTGACGAATAGCCCATCGTCATGAGTCCAGGGCTGCCTTGGAGAGTGCCAGTGAGCGGGCCCCCACACCTGTTTCCGGATGTAGAACATAGTGGTGGTGCGTCTGTGAAGATCCTCACCACCTTGTTCTTCAATGACAGCAGAAAAGACTTGAGGGCCCAGAATACGGTCCGAAGTTCCAGGACGTTGATGTGGAGGTCTTTTTCTTCCGGTTGCCCGAGGTCTCCGGCATGCAACTATCCAGTGTGGACTCCTCATCCCTCTAGAGAGGCGTCCGTGGTGACCCTCTCCTGGTAAGGAAGAACCTGAAAGGGAGTTCCCTGGACGAGATGCTGCCGAACACCCCACTACTGTATCGCCTGACAGAAGTCCTCGTTGAGTGAGATCTTGTCCGTAAAGTTCCCCAACACTTGCATCCACCTCGCATCCAGAAACTCCTGGAGAAGTCTCATGCAATGTCTGCAGAGGTGAACGAGGTTGATGCAGGAGGACAACGTGCCCAGCAGTGACTTGATGGACCGAACCGTAGCTGTATGAGCCAATGACAAGTGCTGCAACTTGCCTTGTATGTCTCTCACCCTCTCCTCCGAGAGCAACGCCAAAAACGTCACCGTTTTGAGTCATGCACGTAGGAACAGAGCATCCTGATTTGGCGTCAAGGAAGACTTTGGATAGTTTATGGAGAACACTGACTCCCTCAGCAGACGTACGGTCTTTGACGTGTGCTCACTTGCCAGAGATTGTGAGCGGGAACGCACCAGCCAGTCATCCAGGTCGGGGTGTACGTGGATGCCTTGTAGACGAAGTTGTGCCGCCACCGGGGCTAGGCACTTCGTAAACACCCTCGGGTTGACCTCTGGCCGAAAGGCAGAGCTTTGAACTGGTAGTGCTGAACTTGAACTACGAATAGTAGGAACTTGCAATGTTTCTTGTGAACGGGGATGTGAACGTAGGCGTCCTCCAGATCCAGTGACAAATCTCCTTGTTACAGCTGGTCAAGCACATGGTGCAACGTGACCATCCAGAACATTTGGGACTTTAAATACTTGTTGAGACGATGTAGATCCAGAATCGGCCTCCAACGCCCTGTCTACTTCCGAACAAGAAAGTATCTGGAATATACTCTGAAGCCCCAGAGACGCAGGTGGATCGGTTCTATTGCCCCCATCTGTAACATGGCCCGCACTTCTTGCAGAAGCTGGAGCCCATGTTGTTCTTGTAGCTGAATCGGAGGGATTAGAGGGCACCAGCACTGGAACTCCAAGGTGTGCCCCTGTCCGAGAGCATCCAGCACTCATCTGTCCGTGGTGATCTTTTCCCAAGTGCAGACAAACTTTTCCAGCCGGTCTCCCACTGGGGTGTGTAGGTGGGGGGTTCGGGGCTCTGCCCTGTAGGTGGCACCGCCGATGTCCTCCACTGCCTTGAGAAGGCCCCCTATATGCTTCTTGAGTGGAAGAGCATGAAGGCTGCCGGTATGGGGTAATATAACCCTTGGGAGATCTTCCTGGCTTTTCTCTGGAAGAGCGAAAGGATGACTATCATTACTGCTGCAAAGTTCCCAGGGAGCGTGCCATCTCCGTGTCGGTCTTTAATGCCCGCAAAGACTGGTCGACTGCCTTTCCGAAGAGGTTCTCCCCATCAAACGGCATAACCAGCACCCTAGTCTGAAAGTCCTGGCGGAAGTTGGTTGCCTTCAACCAACCTTGACGACGCAGCAACACCCTGTTCCCCTTCTGGCGTAAACCTGTGTCTGCGATGTCCACTGCCATCATGATGGCGTGATCCCAGGCCACTAACCCTTCCTAAAAGATCTCTAGTGCCTCAACATTCTTGTCTTCAGACAGGAAGTCCAGGATAGGACCCCGCTTGACCCATAGTTCCGGGTCAGATCGGGACAAAATGGCTAGAGCGTTAGCTGCTTTGATGGTAGAGGCTGCTGTATAAATTATCCTCTTGCCCATTGCATCCAGCTTATTTCCCTCCTGGTCCGAAGGTACCATGCCTGCCGATGACTGGTTCGCCAATGCTTTTCCTGGCTGCAGGCAATACCACCGAATCAGGCGACGGCAGAGACCCTAAGCACATGGGAGCTGAACCTGGCACCCTGTACCTTTTCTCCAATCTGTCCCGTTTGGTCGGCGCCGTACTCAGATTTTTCATTAGAGCTAGGCCTTTGTTGTATATGGAAAAGGACATGTCCCCTTTAAGAGGACCAGGGCAAGGGGAGCGGGAGGAAAGCGGAAGGGGAGGGGACAAGAGGAAGGAGGGCAGAACGTGTGAGAGTCGAAATAAAGCAAGTTGACAGGACATCAGGCTCCGTATCTTTAATATGGTGTGTGCATGAGTGATGCGTACGGCAGGCCTAACACTGGCGACGAAGCCGATGCGAAGACTCGCGTGCCGGCAGCAGTAGCAGGAGGGCGGTGAGCCCAGCAGTCGAGGAGGGCCCGTGTGCCTGGCAGTTTGAGGTGGGCCTGTGTACCCTGTGGCCCAGCAGTGGCCTGTGTGCCCTGCAGCTCAACAGAGGGCCCGTGTGCCCGTTGCTAATCGGAGGCCTGTGCGCCTCGAAAAGGTGAGGCCCGTGTGAGGAGGGCCCGTGTGCCCGGCAGTTCGAGGTGGGCTCGTGTACCCTGTGGCCCAGCAGTGGCCCGTGTGCCCTGCAGCTCACCAGAGGGCCCGTGTGCCCGTTGCTGATCGGAGGCCTGTGCGCCTCGAGAAGGTGAGGCCCGTGTGAGGAGGGCCCGTGTGCCCGGCAGTTTGAGGTGGGCCCGCGTACCGTGGGGCCCAGGTGGGAGAGGACCGCGCGCTTCGGTGGACGGAGAGGGCCTGTGTGCCCGTCATCGACCGGCGGCCCGTGCGCCCCGCACAGAGGAAGTCTGCACGCCTCGAGGGAGCGAAGCCCGCGTGCCGGAGAAGTGAGGAGAGAGCGCCGAAGGACCGGAGTGGGCCCGTGCGCCCAGGAGAGAAGTGCCAACACCGACAAGAAGACTGGTGGACCGTGACGACCGCTTCAAGTAAGGAGGGGGGGAAAGGAAACCTCGCGTCTCCCGATTGTGACAAGTTAAAGCAATCTGGAAGGACCGTAACTTGGGGAAGGAACCCCGTGCCCCCCCCCACGTGACACTCGCAAATATCACGGGAGAATAAGAACCCTGTGTCTCCCCACGTGACATTTTCGTGTCACAAGAGAAAGAGACAACAAAAGAAATCCCTGTGTCTCCCCACGTGACATTTACAATTTATACACGAAAACTGCAATTTATACGAAGAAGCTACTACAAAAGAAACCCTGCGTCTCCCCACGTGACACTTTCAATTCACAAGAGAAAGATACGACAAACAAAATCCCCGTGTCTCCCCACGTGACATTTGCAATTTACACGTGAAAACTGCAATTTACACGAGGAAGCTACCACAAAAAAAAACCTGTGTCTTCCCACGTGACATTTCCAATCATAAAGAAAAAAAAAACAAAAAGGGAAAACACTATCACCACACCACGTGGGAGAAAGGAAAGCCTGCGCCCACGTAAAAGCTGTACAAAGGACCGTAACACCATAGTTAACCACTATATGCACCTAAGTGCCACCTAACCAACAAAAGGAATTTCAGTGGCACCATCATGTCGGCTCCAGACGCCGCAGACCCCAATGCACAGCCAGCACCACTAGAGATACCATCCTCATACGCCAGCCTAATGAGGAGACCCGCGCCGTTCACTCTAAACCCACACCATGACCAGGGCCAACGATAGGAAGAGTGGATCGAAGAATTTGAGGACTTTGTAGGTGCCATAGACACGCAACAACCCCCCTACATACTAAGCATCTTCGCAAACGTAGCAGGCAGAGAAATTAAGAACATCATACGCACAATCCCATTACAGGACTGTTCCACGTATGCAAAACTACGACAAGCCATCAATGACAAAATTGTCATCTCACCCAATCGCGACTACGAGAGATACACGTTCAACCAATGCAGTCAACTACCCCACGAATCAATAGGGGAATTTGTCATTCGCCTTCAAAGAAAAATATCGAAGTGCGACTTCGCCAACTTTAATGATGAGGAAGCCATCAGGCTACGTATTATAGAAGGCTGTGTATTGTCGATGTTCCGGAAACACCTCCTAAAGAAGCCCTTATCCCTAAAGGAAGTATTAGACCTAGCCAGAGTTTACGAGAGTGTGGACATCCAAGCAGCGGCCATCGAGAACCCCAAGAAGGGAGATGTAATAGCAGCAGTACATCCCTATGCCCGAAACACAGCACAACAAACAAGGATGAACACGAGGTACCCGTCACAACGGACACAAAGTGACCGCCAATGCTATCGCTGTGGATTTGAATACCCACACAGAGGTCCCTGTCCTGCCATCGGCCAACGCTGCATGAGATGCGGCATGGAAAATCACTTCCAAGTGATGTGTAAAGAACTGCTACCGGAAGGAGGATCATCACGCCCGAGACCTGCCACTCGCATGATGGAAACTCACACAGACCAACCTCGCCAGACGGACAGAAACACTTCAACCTCCGCGAATGTTTATCAACGCCCAAACACTGTAAGAGCCCTCGAAAGGTCTCCAGATCGAGCCAGACAAAAAAGATCATGAACTATATGACACGCATAGGGGTAACGTCATGCAAAACGTGGAGTATGAAGTGACCTACAAGGGAGAAACCACAAGCTTGTGTGAGCAAGACAGAGACCCATACCTCAGCTTCCCACCCCAACATCACCCGTATGTCTCCACAGTGTTGAAGATGAAGACACGTCGGTCCCCAGAGTGACGGTCCAGCTGGGCATCATCAGAAACAGATTCATCATTGACACAGGAGCAACAGTAAATGTCATGAATGAAGACATCTACCGTAACATAGCCTCATCATACCCCCTGCAAGAATCCAGAACACACATTTTTCAATGGGGAGCGACACAACCCATGTCTTCTAAAGGAAAGTTCCAATGCAATCTACGGCATAGAAACATCACAATACCAGCCACGATACATGTCATAAGGAGCCCGTCCGTCGGCCGCTGCCTCCTCAGCTACCGAACAGCTAAGGCCCTTGCCCTAATTGACCTACACTACGACCAGTCAGAAGAAATAGAAGGGCTACCACTGCCACACGGACTCATCGGGTCAGTACCAGACAAGCCCCTATCGAAAGAAGATCTCAAACGCCAATTCCCCAGGCTATTTGAAGGGGTGGGCATGCTAAAAGACTCATGCATCAAGCTGCACATTGACAACAACATAATAATAATAACATCAGGCCGGTCCCACAACACCCGCGCAAAGTGGGTTTCCACCTTCAACAACTTCTTCTCTCCAATGATATCATAGAGAAAGCAGATGGACCAACACCGTGGGTATCGCCAATAGTCATCGTCCCAAAAGACAATGGTCGTCTCTGCATATGCGTTGACATGCGCATCCCAAACACCGCTATCCAAAGGGAAAGGCACCCGGGCCCAAGCTTGGAAGACATGCTGATCAGGTTAAACCAAGCCAGGTTGTTTTCGAAGCTTGACCTCAACCAAGGATATCATCAACTTGTCCTGGATCCAGAGTCACAGCCCATCACCACATTCGCAACGCACGATGGGTTATTCCGATATAAAAGGTTAAATTTTGGCATATTGTCCGCCGCAGAGATCTTTCAAGAGACCATCAGACGGCTCATAGCATCGGAGATGAATGCACTAAACTATAGTGACAACATCTTGCTATTCAGGAGAGATCAGGACCAGCACGACAGAGCCCTAAGAACCGTCTGCTCCATCCTACAAGATGCGGGACTGACCCTCAACGAGCCCAAGTGCGACATCAACAAGACAAGCTTAAAATTCTTCGGACACACATTCTCGAACAGGGGCATAACAGCCGACCCGGACAAAATTAAAGCAATAACCGAACTCCAAGCACCTACGACCACTGCAGAACTACGCTCCCTGTTGGGAATGGCAGGATACTGCGCGTGTTACCTCCCAAACTATGCCTCAATAACTGACCCGCTCCGCAACCTCCTAAAGAAAAATACACCATTCACTTGGGACGCACCTTGCCAGGAAGCGTTCATGGCAATAAAGGAAGGCCTCTCCAACAACCGGCAACTAGCATATTTTCGTCCAGACTGGCATACCATTATTACAGTTGATGCAAGCCCGGTGGGACTAGGAGCCATTTTAGCCCAGACCGACCCCTCGGACAGTACTCATCACGCAATAGTTGCATACGCTAGCCGTGCCCTGTCACACACTGAAAAAGCTTACTCTCAAGCGGAGAGAGAAAGCCTAGCCACTGTATGGGCATGCGAAAAGTACCACCATTTCATCATCGGTCGAAAATTTACCCTGGTCACGGACCACCAAGCCCTGCTATCAATCTTTGGAAACCCCAGGACGAAAATGCCGCCCCGCACTGAACGGTGGGGGATAACACTGCAAGAGTACGATTACTCCATTATCCACAAACCAGGGGGTGGCGCCAATCCAGCGGACTACCTATCCAGGCACCCCCTAAGGGACAAAAAGGACACACTAGAACATGAAGCCACTGAATATATCTCATACCTGTCAGCAAATGCCACGCCACCCACCATCTCCTTAACAACATTTGAGGAAAGAAGCAAAGCAGACCCGACAATCAGAGCCGCTGTCTCTCTCACCCGCTCCAACAAATGGAGAGAGCATCGCACAAGAAAAACGGAAATGGAGGAGGTAGACCAGAAAGAACTTGAACGGCTGTCCAAGATACACGACAAACTCATAGCCACAGACCAAGGACTCCTATTACGGGGGAAGAGACTAGTAGCACCCAGAGACCTGAGAAAGACCCTGGCAACCCTAGCTCATGAAGGCCACAGAGGCATAGACAACACCAAACGATTCCTCAGGAACTATGTCTGGTTCCCATATATGGATGTGATAGTAGAAGACATGCTCAAACACTGCAGACCCTGCCAACTAGCAGCGCAAGGACCGAACCCAAACCCTCTGCAGCTAACAACGCTCCCGTCAAGACCTTGGCAAAAAGTCGCAATGGACTTCTATGGACCCCTAGAAGAAGGGGGTTATCTATTAGTGATAATAGATGAGTATTCGAGATTCCCCTTTGTCAAACAAACGATGTCAACATCATTCGAGGAAACCGCACCCATAGTGGACGAACTGTTCAGCGGATGGGGCATCCCCAACGTTGTCAAAACCGACAACGGATCTCCATTCCAAGGAAGGGAATTCGCAAACTTTGCAAGCCACCTAGGATTCCACCACCAAAAGATCACCCCGCTGTGGCCCCAAGCCAACGGGATGGTGGAACGATTTATGGCTACCATCAAACTGACAAGACAAAAGGCAGTGGCAGAGCAGACGCCACATCCGAAGGCCATCTGCAGCATGCTCTGGGGCTATCGGAATACCCAACATGACGCGACAGGAAAGCCACCAGCCGAACTCATGGTGAGATACCAACCCAGAACGCGCATTCCCCGATGGGAGGATTATACACCTGAAGAAGACCTAGCCATCAGAGAACGAGACGCCGAAAAGAAGAGGAAAGCAAAGCAATGGGCCGACACGAGAAGGAGAGCGAAAGAACAGCAGCTAGAGATCGGACAAACTGTCCTAGTGTGGCAAAAGCAGCACAAGAAAACAGACACCCGGTACAGTCCCGAACCGCGAATCATCATGGCCATTAAGGGACCCATGGACACAGCAACCGGAGACCTAGGAGACATCACCCGCAACTCCTCATTCTTCAAGAAATTGTATCTAGAGGAACCCGAGACACAAGAAATGCCTAATGAGAACATTAGTGAGGAAGAAGAAACAGAGCCCCCAGTGGAATCAACCGGCGAGAGCCGCGAATCACCAGGGAGACCCCCTCGGACAATAAAGAAGCCAATGAGACTCATCGAACAGATGTAATTGGACTTTCATGTTAAGCACGGGGAAGGTGTTGTATATGGAAAAGGACATGGCCCCTTTAAGAGGACCAAGGCAAGGGGAGCGGGAGGAAAGCGGAAGGGGAGGGGACAAGAGGAAGGAGGGCAGAACGTGTGAGAGTCGAAATAAAGCAAGTTGACAGGACATCAGGCTCCGTATCTTTAATATGGTGTGTGCATGAGTGATGCGTACGGCAGGCCTAACAGCCTTCCTCCCAGATGTCGTCCAGGAAGAGAGTGGACACAATGGTCTTACTTCTTGACTTGCGTCGCTGGTTCAGGAAACCCTCTTTCTTAGTTTCCTCGGGAACCAACAAACAGTTCAGAGGCCCTTGACATGACAGAATGAAAAGATCCAACTTTGTCCGGTGGGGAGGCCCTATGGGGATCGTCTGTGTGTGGGGTTTCTCAGTCAGCCACGATTAAATCATTGTCCTCCTCGGTGCACTTAGCCATGGTAGCCGAGTCCGTGTGCAGATCCGGGGCTCTGTTTGAGGACCAGCACCCCTTTGGACCTTCTGTTCCGAGGGGGATGGGCTCAAGCTCGGAGGCTCTGGTGTCTCCCGTGGCGGTTCAGGCCCCAATGGAGACATCCTTTGCTGGATTTCGGTGACCAATGTGTGCAGGGTTGTTAGAATGTCCAGCGGCATGTCCCTAGGTCTAGGGGTGAAAGGAGCCAGCGGAGTGGGTTCTGATGCATCTCTTCTTGCGAGCATGGGAACTTCCCCTTCATGATCTGAGCAGCACCCGTCGTGCGGATCATTCTCTCTCTTGTCGATACTTGAGTATGATATGATATGGCATTTATAACGCGCCTATACACAAGTGTTTCAAGCCGCGACGAGGCAAGAGAGGGGAACAAAGGGAGGACAGACAGCGATCCTACTAGGCCATGTGTCAATCAGATCACACAAGTGCTTGGGAATGGGGCAGGGAAAGTGCAGTACATGGAATTAGAAATTAACAATAAGTAAAGTAACGGCCAGCATGTGGCAAGTGGAAGGGTAAGTGCAGACATCAGGTGTCAAGGGATGGTGGGGGGACTGTAGGGATAGAGAAACAGTCCCAAGTGCGGGGTTGCCAGGCGGGCAGTGCAGGTGTGTGACGATGGCGGGGGAGGGACCTGGGCCCGAGATCAGAGGGTGACCAGGTAGCCAGTGCGGTTCCGTTTACAGCCGGGAGGTCAGCAGAGGAGAGGAGGAGAAAAGGCAGAAGCAAAGAGAAAGGTTTTGAGGAGCTTCCGGAACCAGATATGGTTCTCCTCAAGTTTAAGGGAGGCTGTTCCAGAGGGAGGCACCGGCCTTAGAAAGAGATCTACCACCAACTTGTTGCTTGGAGAAGTGACTGACCCTGAGGGAGTTGGAGGCGGATGAGCAAAGAGCTTGAGAAGAAAGATATTTAGGAAGAGAGAGTTGAAGGTATTGAGGCCCCAGGCCCCAGAAGGGCTTGTGGACGATGCAGAGGGTTTTGAACTTAATCCTCACAGCCACTGGGAGCCAGTGCAGAGATTTCAGTCCTGGAGAGAAACGATCCCTGGGCTTGAGGCCAAGGACAAGTCTTGCAGTCCTGTTCTGGATGAGTTGCAGAGGGTGGAGAGTAGAGGCAGGCAGATTTAGAAAGAGGCTGGTGCAATAGTCCAGCCTAGAGCGAACCAGAGCTCTGGAGACCGTGAGCTTCTGGGGAAAGGAGAGGAAAGGAACAATACCTCTGAGGAGGTGCAGCTGGTAGTGTGACTTTTTGGAGACGTCTGCGATGTGAGGAGAGAAGAAGAGTGTGGAGTTGAAGATGACACTGAGGTTTTTAGCCTTGCTGGTGGGAGCAGGAAGAGGGCCAAGAGAGGCCGGCCAGAGAGCTACAGGAAAGGAGGGAGCGGGTGTGCCGATGAGGAGAATCTCGGTCTTACTGGCATTAAGTCAGAGGTCATTGGCGGCACACTACTCCTGGATACCTAGAGTAGAGCTGCTCTGTCCTATCTGAAGCAGCCCGCTGGTCCACGTATCGGGGAGGTTCCACCAGGGGGACCGTCTCCATCTAAGGAGGTTGCTGGTTCAGTGCGGCCATCTGGTCTTTCCCTTACCACGGCTCCTTCGCCGCTGCACCCACAGCCGTATCTTGCCTTGGGAGAAATTACACCTGTGGAGCGGCCGCCACTTCTTTCTTGGACTCGCTCTCCTTCAGAGCTGCTGTAGTGGACGTCGTTGACTTCATCGACAAAGTGCTTGTGGCTGCTTTTGTCGACAGTGCCGTCATTGACTCAGTTAACTTGGCATGCTGCGAGATCTCAGCCAGCTTCGACGAGTCCTCCCCGGAATTGTGTCTCGTCAGTTTATCCACGGACACACAGAGTTTGGACGGGGTTAGTCACTTTCTCTTAGAAGATTTTCCTTACATTGACAGGCTCACTGAGGAGGCTGACGGTGATCGCCTTTTGTCCGATTCGGGACCCACATCAGCGGCGAACAAAGTGGAGCTAGCGTCACAGAGCTTGGTCTTCTCTTGGAACCCCGCGAGGGGGCGTCCTCAAAAGCATCTCAACCTCCTGCCGGAGGCAGTTCGCTCCTCAGACTGGCTGGTCCTGGCTGAGGCTTGATCTTGCCCCAAGGCTGAGTCAGTGGCCTTGCTCGACTTGAGCCACGCTGACAGTCTGCTTTAGCGGTTATTTTGGTTTTCTTCAAGAAACCACGGCACCCCTCACATCCCTCCTCATAGTGGTCCGGATGCAGGCAATATAAGCATTTATGGTGCCAATCCTCCACGAAGACGTTTCTTAATACACACTTCACGCAAAGTTTGAAGAGGCTTCGACTTTCCGTCTTCTCTTCAGTCATGCTGAAAAGCGTGAAGTAGGTCCTCTCAAAACTTCAATGGCGATCTGACGGTGGATGAAAATCTTGCCCGGTAGCGGATCCCCGCTGTCGGTCTCTGTCCTTCGTCAAAGACGATAAAGCAAAACTTGATCAAAAAGTTAAACTATTTGGAAAAATTCACAAAAAACACAAAATTAGATCAGACTCCAAACACTGAAGCGTGCAGTAAAAATCTGAAGATGGCCACCAGGGGTGGAGTTTAGGGAAATGGCTGTCATTGGATGTCGGCAGTATGACCCCGAGGACAGTGATTTGTTTAGAGGAGAAATACAGTTTTGAAGTGAAAGTGAAACAGTGTTTTCTTTTACCGAGGATTCCCAGCCTGACGACAGGGAATCCTAAGGGCGAGGATTGGACAAATGCCTCCGGCTTTGGTACCATAAATGATTACAAGTTACAGTCCAAACTTTTCCCCAAAGTTGGAACTTCCTCCAGCACCCCCTTGGCCAAATGCTTGACCATCCCCTCCAGGAGAAAAGGTTCTGGATGCCAAATATGGAGCAGAGAGGGTGATTTTGGGGGAAAGGAAGGCAGTAGCCAATCTAAACCAGTTGCAAAAACCTGCACGTCTGATTCAACCACCATTCTCTTAAAATGTGATGATACGGCCACCAAAGGGAGCACCGTGGAAGGAAACTTCAAAGAGATTTTGAGGAGTAAGGAGCTGAGTGCACCAAAGCCACATAAGACTGGCTCTTTGAGATGTCCCTGTCCCTACCCGGATGGGTGTATTCTCAGAGTGCACTTGACTAGAGCTGATTGAGTCTTCCAGTATGAAATAGACGTGAAGTGCCAAAACCCTGTCCCTTAAGGCCATAAGCCAAATAGGGAGTCAGAGCCGCCTGTTGGAATGCTAAACTCAAAGACTTGGCCGTAACCTCTGAGAACTGGCACTAGATTCCATGACCTAATCACCCACTGATATATTCCAGGACATAATCATTGAAGCGCCAAGCGCCGCAGTCGACAATGCACTGGCACCAAGCCCCAGCCCCGTTGTTGGAGGCTCTGAGCTAGAGAGTGTGTCTTATCTCCTGAAGATCGCCACAGGCCGAAACAGGTGCAGCGGACTGAGGGGTATCATGAACGCTGAGGCCAAAGCCATACCAGTCAAGGCCTGAGAAAAAGTAGTCCAAATTTGGTCACAAAACTCCTCCCACTTCTCTTTAGAAGCATGTTGCGAGGGAAAAAGAGGCCTTAGAATGCTTCGCATGCCGGAGGAATCCTCAGTCTCATCTCTCCTCCACCTTTGTCCCCTTCTCTTCATCATGCAGGAAGAGGAAGGAAAGGAGTGGTCTGACTCACTACGCAAGTACATAGCTTCTGGATTTTCTTGTGCCTCCTGGTTACCCTCTCTTTGCTTCTCCAAAGTCGGTCCAACCATCTCGACATCGAAAGACTTATGGAGAGAAGGGTCAGTGACTTTGAGGGGGGACAGTGAGGTGCCAACTTAGCGGCCTGCTTTTTAGAAACTCTGTGGTTCTTCAACTGGCATGAACCGCATTGCTCCACATCATGATTCACTCCAAATACCACAGACAGATATTGTAGGTCAATGACGGACATCCTGGAGCAGCAGTCCCGATAGGGTTTGAACCCCAATGGCTTAGGACCAGGAATGGAGGCAAAGGAAGACTTTTTACAAAGTTGTTGGGGAAATAACCTGCTGGAAATTCAGAAAAAAGGAACTTAGGTAAGGGGGCATTAGTGTGTGCTATTTATGCAGCGCCAACATCATGACCGGAGTCGTGGAAGACAAATGTAGGAGAGGATGGTCAGTGAGCTACACTATGACCCCAAGTGAAGTTTTCTGTGACCAGTTGGCACTGGGGATACCTATCCAGGTGAGGAATCTGTGGGAGTATTGAGTTTCAGAGTCACTTCCCTAAGAAAATCATTCGGTCAATTGGTCCAGGAATATCAATACCTTTCTGCAACAGTATTGCTACCAATGTTAATAAATCAACAAAGGGCATTCACAGTCAAATATTTCAGTAAATACGTGAACTCTATCAGGGTCATGTTTACTAGCATGGCAATTATATATGTATATGTTTGCTTTGTGTGGGACTGAGCTTGGAAAAAGTCTGCTTTAACGGCTGTTTAATTGTGCAAAATGCATTGTGTGTATGGACAGTCCGTAGCTTCCTTCCACCTACCTATACCTTTCTCTAACGCCTCCACTTACAACTTGCGTTGTTATTTGAATCAAGTTTACCTATCCTGCAGATGCGCTGTTCAATAATAGAACAACATATCTGGGATAGAAAGGCCTCCTCTTTCCTAACTTCTTATCACAATTTGCCACTAAAATGTGCTGAACTCCACATACATTATGTGTTTAAGAGACTGGACAGTTCCAGAATGTTACTGTCCAGTGTAATAAAATACAGCCACAAAGAGAAACACATGTTTTAACCATATTATTTCTGTGATGGACAACATGAATTTTCATGTAACGCCATGAACATCCTAGGTATCCAATGCCATGTGCGGAATACACACAAGCATAGTACAAGCAACATCTGAATGGTGCATGCTCGTCACTGGAAATAAGCCATAACTTATACCGATTTAACAATGGTTATAAAATATTAAATGTTCAATAACTGGAAGAGTAGACAAAGCAGACATCACACATGTCTAGCGATAATTAGATTAAACAGTTTTGATTAAATACACTATAACATGCCAGTGTATAAGTCCGAAAAAAAACAATGCCCTGGAGAGCTACGGCTATGGATATCCTGTTCTCTCTTTCAGCAAATGTTAAACACCACGTACATTAGTACATGGCCTAATCAAAAATAAATCACCAAATCACACTTCAACATTAATATTTTACTGAATAATTATCCTGGTTACACATTTTTTTTCGACCAAACATTAAAGCCACTATCTGTAGTAAACAGCATGTTATTGCTCTATAAACAAAATATTTATCTCAAGAAAAAGACATCCAAGTGTTGCCTTTCATTCTGTGCAATACTTACTCCGTTGAGATTTCCACTGAGCAGCATCCAGGTTTGCTAATGTGATATATGCATCACAAAGCCTCTCAACATCTCGTACCATCTGAGCGCGATGAGTCCTTATACTGTTGACAATACTGCAGGCCGCCTCCATACGATCCTACAAAAGAAAAGAGATGCATGTTGCAGAAAGTATATTTGGCAACGTCTAGGAGCAACCACTGTCGTCCTGTGTATAGAGAGACAGGTATATCGGTCCATATGCAGTAGGGAAATATCCAGGTGAGTTCCTAAAATATTTCCATAGCTAAGAGTGGTGGTGGCAGGGGGACAAATGCTGGTTGTCTACTAATTGATTATGGGTCCAACGTTCCGATTGATAGTGTGAAAACGTCCTCTGCTAACCCTTGTTTTGGATAGTGGGGTAAGTCAATGGGGCAAGGGGCTGCAACCCACTATGTGATGCTGGTACCGGAACTGTGTGGGTAGGGTCACCTGTCTACTCCCACCATGCACGATGAAGGATTCAGCAGATCGCCACAATGGACAGCCGGGAGATCATGCCTCTAAGTTTCACAGAATCTGTGCAAGTAGAAACTGTGCAAGAATATCAAATGGACAGACTGTCCCTTTAAAGCATTCACAATATCAGAGAATATATCCACTAGTCCATAGTTTTAATTATGCAGAAACAAATTCTAATGGTGGCTGTCCCATCATGGCTCTGTAGTCACCATTCTTTGTGAATGAGAAGAGCACCACAAACAAGATGATGTTCAAAGAGCCTAGAGATAGACTGAGAAATTACTTACTGTAATGTTCTTTCTATGGATTCGTCTCCTGAAGATTCCTCATCAGATAGATATCCATTCCAGCGTCAGCTGTTCTGAAAACTGAGAGGGTGTGTAGTGAACCTCGACTCGGCCGTCGATCTGTCTTGCCTTGGTCGTCGGCTCCGGACAGGATGTTGGTTGTCTTACATATACTGCATCACTACACCCTGTTCCTCAGTTCGCCACCTTTTTTCACCCGAGCTCAGCCGCTGCAGAGGAAGACTAAACTATCTTGCTAAAACAGTCGTAAGTGATTAGAAAAAACAAAACTTAACTGTGTTTTTTTGGGGGGAAAACAGGACCGCAGAAAGAATGCAGCACCCAACAAGAAGTGAACGGTAGCCCTCCAAACAACAGTTCACCTCTTCCTCCCAAGAGAGGATTAGGCACTGACTGCAGGCACTTTTATAGCAAGTATGGATGGGAAGGTGATGAGAAATCTGCTGGAGAAGAATCCATAGAGAGAATATTACAATAAGTCATTTCACCTTCAATGGATTGACCTTCTCCCGCAGATTCCTCATCAAATAGACTCCCCAAGTAATATTTGCGAAGGAGGTGGGATTAAAGTCTCAGAGGAGGACATTTTGCAAAACCGCTCTCCCAGGGCCGTAGAGGCAGCCACTGCTCTAGTGGTGTGGGCTCTGATGCCGATAGGTCGTTCCTTCCCTGCATTGTGGTAGCATTCGGAAATGCAAAGCGTGATCCGCCGCGAGATGGTCTGCTTCGACACAGCCAAATCTTTCTTGGCCATGGAGAAGGTCGCAAACAACTGGACCACCTTTTTAAACTCTGCCGTTGTGGCAACGTAGAAACGAAGCACCCTTTTTGGGTGTAGCCTGTGGAACTGCTCCTCCTCCTTGGAGGGGTGGCGTGGTGGGTAAAAGACAGGAAAGACAAAGGCCTGCGACCGGTGAAATTCTGATACCACCTTGAGACCTGTTACTAGTCAACCTAAGTGTGGTAGAGACAACTGCAAGAGAACCTCCAGGTAAATTGGCCACCCGTGCCAGTGTTGAGAGGCACTGGTAAAAGCATGCATTATGCAAATAAACGCTCAATGGGTTACCCATAAAGCAGTGCGTCAGAAGAAAACAGTTGTTGAATCGTGTAATGATCAACAGGGCTGCAATAAAATAGAGACTCAAGTATAAATGTCTGAGAGCCTAGGGAGCACCTAGCACCAATGTTCCCTCTATTCTTTCTCAAAATGCGGAAATGATTGGCCTGTGTGCGCACATTAATTTCCACGTGCACAACAGACTAACAAGGTAAGCCACTTTGTGAGCATGCGTAGTTAGTGAGCTATCATCTCCAAAGAGAGTTTGTAAGGAATTTTCCGTTCCCAACGACTGCAATTCTTTACAAATAAGTGTAAAAGGTGCATTTTACAGCACTTTTTCCAAAGATACAGATGTAAATATTGGATTTATTATAAAGCGAGCTCATCAACCTGTCCAGGACTTAAAGATCTGCCACAGTACCTATCAAAAGTACTCCTGTGCAGAGGAAAATATATGTATGCACAAATCAAGCATTGTTGGCTCAGTATGAACAATTGGTTTTGTTGTGGCTATTCATTTTTGACACTGCTCAGAGCAATGCAGAAAGTGTTTTATGTCATTGGAAGAAAACACTCATGTGTATTACAAAAACAAATATTGCTAATCATATTTGACGTGGCTAGAAAAAAATTCTGACTGGTTACAGTATTTGCAGGTAGTATAATGACAACTAAAGTGAATGTGTCAAAAAACTGCCAATATGAGTTACGTTGCCACTTTAAGTAGTTCAAGGGACAGTAGAGCATGCCTCTCATCCTTTGAGTAAGGATGAAAATTGCATCCGAATAACTGCATCACAGAATATGATTTTCAGAATTCATGGGCCTCTGCTTACTATCCGCATTGCATTGTCCTGTGAACAGAGCTGTGACAACACTTACACAAGACTAGGCTTATAGATGAGAGGCAAATGCACAAACAATTTTTACTAAACAGGAAACAATGAACATATGGGAGCTTAACCCACTGCTCCTACCCACAATGCTCCACTGATATGTTTGAATGGTATCTTTTTTTTTCATCTAACACCTTTCCATCGAATACCTTTCCATTGAAAATTATTCATTGAATTGCCTTTCCGTCGAAAAGCATAAATATTGAATAATTTTCGATGGTTAATTTCGATGGATAGGGTTAGGGGTTAGGATTGGGGCTAGGGTTAGATTTAGGGTTAGATTAAGGGTTAGAACTGGGTTAGGGTTAGATTAAGGGTTAGGGTTGGGGCTAGTTAGATTAAGGGTTACGGTTGGGGCTAGGGTTAGATTAAGGGTTGGGTTAGGGTTAAGGGGGGTGGGCGTGGGAGTTTGGGGGGGGGGAACCCCCCAAATATTTAAAAACAAACATTAAAACATTACAAGGAGCTGGCAAGTGCCGGAATTTCAGCGCTGGACAGCTCCATGTAACGTTTAAATGTAGAAAATAATCGCATCAAAATGCTATCTTTTACATTTAAAAGTACATATCCATTTGATGGAAATGTTTCGTTGGAAATTTACTTTTAATGTAAAAATTTTGATGCATCTTTTTGAAAGATGCATTGTCATTTCGATCCATCTTTTTCGATGCAATGACCATAAACCGTTTGAATCAGTGACCAGCAGAGCAGTGGCATAGGAAGGAAATCTAATATTATTACTGCCCAATTTCTAGAGGAGTGTTAAGGCAAAAGAACATATTGTAATAAGCATAAGGTATCACTATTGACAAAGCTAATTACTTTTTTACTCCCTGAAAAATCAAATGTACGGAGTAAAGTCTTATCACGCCCATGCTTGTAAGTAACACTGACATAGTAAGTGAAATGACAGGGCACACAATACAGCCTATAGTTTTGCCCAACGTTCCTCAACACATCCTAGACAAAAATCAACAAGAGCCTTAATAACGTTTCTTGTGGAGCCCCTTTGAAGAATATTCCCATATATTTGTCTTTTAAGTTAATTTCGGCAATGCTCAGAGGTGCAACAGATTGAGTGCCTTCTTCTATAACCAGTCACCCCTCTTCTGCAATTCAGTGTTTTCAGTTAACCCAGATGTATGGGAATGCTAGAGGCAATAAATGCAGAAGACAAGGTTATAATGAAAAGCTGTCAGCAGCAGAGCATAGAAAGACACATAAGGTGTAGTTTCCTAGACTGTTACTAGAGATGCCTATCCTTTATCAAACAAAGAACACATGTCCTTTGATGTACTGTACTGTCGAAACATGTGACTTGAAAATTGCTGATTTGTTCTTCTCCACCAAGGAATGTTCTCCTGTGCCCTTCCGTTTGTACCCCTGTCAGACTCCTGTGCTAGCCTTCAATACAAGTCGATAGGGCTCTGTAAAAAGTGAGGGATTGTAGCAGTAAAACTCTCACTGGGATATTTTCATACCCACAATACTTTGCAAGCAAAACATATTTAAAACCGTTCCATGATATTTGGGGCAATTTAAGAAGATTTAAAGAATGTGTATGTACACAATAATTTTGATGTACATATAAAATTGTTTTCAATGTACCCCACCCTAATATTGCTGGGTACGATTACACAAGTGCTCAGCAAAACCGTTTGTGGATTGGAGAAAGCTACTATATAATTTGTTAAAATAAGTGCTCAATGGACCTCTGAAAACATGCAGATTGTGAGAAAAGCATTTTAGCTGTCTAAATATCCATCGTCCAAATACTATATACGAGTAATGCTAGGCATAGCCCATACCCACTATCCCGTGCAGGCTAAGTAAATTATATTGTAATGTTTCTCTCCACTTATAGGGTAATGCTAGCAATGTTAAAGGTAATGCTGAACATGACATTTACGTACTCAAAATCCTTAGAAGGTAAATCCTATTTGAGCTTTAAAATAGTTAACTTACAAGGGGAACAATGCAAAGTGATTGTGTGACATATGTACAAAAATAGGAAGCATGGGGATAGGATGACACATACGGGAGCCTGGTTACTTACATTAAGTATCTGATTTTTGAACTGTATAATTTAGCTTTATTAAAGTAACTGATGTGGCTTGTGTCTTATTGAGTCTTGACAAGGTGAGAATTGTCTGTGTGCGCTGCCAAAGCTCTTCTGAGAGGCACCCAGAAGGAAGTTGGGGAAGAGCACTTGCGCACAGTTTAGAGGGAACATTGCACCAGGCTCTCAGACATTTATACTTGACTATATTTTATTGCAGCCCCATTGATCATTACACGATTCAGTGACGGTTTTCTTCTGAGACACGCCTTCATGGGTAACGCATTCAGCGTTTTTTTGCATCATGCATGCTTTTACCAGTGCATCTCAACACTTGCATGGGTGGCCATTTTACGTGCAGGTTCTCTTGCAGTTGTCTCTACCACACTTATGTTGATTAGTAACAGGTCACTTCCACTTTACACCCCTAGGCAACATTATCCACCAAAGGGTTATCTCACTGTCAGTTTACCTGTCTTTGAATTCCAAGCACTAGGCCAGCATGACATGTGTATTCACTGGCAACATGAATTTTTCTTATTAAGTATATAGTTAGAAAGTGTTGTCCTTCAATGCTTTTTTAAATATCAACTTTGATACATTGTTTTGGTTACATTATTAGTTTTTTTTGTTTACGAGAGTGAGTCCAAATTTTTTTTTTACTGTAGTTGCTATGACCCTTCTCTGTCAACACCTTAATTCATCTTGTCCTGATGAGGCTGGTTCGATTGCCATCTTGATGACCATTGAAGCCGAAACACGAGTCAATCACATCAGATAGAAACATTTTGTCAATCAAGCCCTGTACCTACCTTAGGTTTAGCTCAATTGGTGGCTAATGTTCTAGATTGAAAGACGAGCTGGAGTAATGTCCATCAATATGCACATTGGGCTTTTGTTTTGTATCTTTTTGGTTTCCTTATTAATTGTTATGTCTGAATGGTAGGCATGTGGCAAGTATGTGGATGACAGAAATATAGAAGGGGTTGTTATTGATACCCATGAATGTGTGGGAGTAGGTTTTGCTCCAGGTTATAAATATTTCTTTATGACTATGAGTTACGATTATGTTATGTTGATAATGAATTTCATGCACAATAATCTATGAATTTACAGATGCAGATGAATTTTACAGTCAAAAATAAAAAAGCATTAATTAATGTTTCATGAATTGGTCTATTGATCATTGCTAAAAGGTATTTTTTCAGTGTGTTCTGAGAACCCAGATGTATGCAGGTAAGCCTGCCTCCTTAAGACATGAGCTGTCCCCATGGATCTGCCAACACAGTCTGCAACGTCCAGGCCAGTCTGCAATGACTGCCGGGCCACCTCCTTGCCATCTCTGAAAGACTGCTTGCATCTCCCCTTCGGGAATATACTGGACAGCCTCACCAATAGCAGTCCACAAGCCAAATGTATACTTGGCAAACCCACAAGAGGTGTTAACCACTTTCAGGGCCAAAAAGCCACCCTGTCTACCAGAGCCCTATATTTGGCATTAGCATGGCCATAAGGATGGGCTTGCTGTGTCACCAAGTCCAGGCATGTGTCCAGCCCACTGGCGTCAGGGAGGACCTAAACCAGGGTGACTGAATCTGTCTGGTCAGCAAAGAAATCTGCCCCTCCAGCACCTGAATAAGCATTGTCGAAACGACTCGACATTTGGTCTTCGACACTGCCAAAAATATCGGACATGGTGCCAAAGAACTCAGTCCTTGATTTAGGCACATTTGACCACTTAAGATGACAGCAGTGGACGACTTCGACAGTTTCACAGCGGCCTGCTGCATCGAGGAGTGACCCGTGCCTGCAGCTGCCTTTCGGAACATATCCAGCATTTGTTCCTTAAAAGCCTTCCACTCAGCCCTGGATGTTTGCTCCGCCGACGACTTACCAGGGTCATCCAAAGAATCGGACATGTGTTGGTGCCGATGGCAGTACCATTTCTTATGGGAGGAAGAGGAGTGACTACGGGAGTGTGACCTCTTCTTGCTTTTCTTACGGTGTCTTTCCTTCTCACTGGTAGGCCCCTGCGTCTCTGCTTCTGCGGATGGAGCAGTCGCCCGCGCCAGAGATTTTGAAGGTCGGCCCACCGCGATTTTCGCTGCCCTTTACCTGAGGAATTTTGGGTTCATGTTTCTGCAGGAACCACAGCCCTAGGTGTCGTGACTGGCACTGAGGCACCACAAGCAGATGTTGTGCGGGTCCATAATGGAAATTTGGGCGCTGCAGTCCCTACAGTGTTTGAACCCGGATACCTTGGGAGCGGACATGACTTGAACTTTCATAAAAAAAAAAAAGAGATGAAAAGTTTGTCGAATGTAAACACTATTGACAGCAAACCTACTCGAGCAGCGTGCTGAGCGTGCAGAAAATTAAATCTAAGGTACGGGGCGTAGTGATGCAGTATACGTATGACGACCAACGTCACGTATGGAACCGCCAACGACCGAGACAATGATACAAGATGTACCAACGGCTGAGTGGACGTTCCCTACGTACCCTGTCAAAAAGTTTTTCGAGCAGCTGACGCTGGAATGGATATCTATCTGATGAGGAATCTGCGGGAGAAAGGCAATCCATGGAAGTGCAGCGCAAGGGCCACCATTTCCCACATATGTGCGTGTCACATCTGGGATCCAAGATGGCAGACAGGCATCCTGCAGACGTGGACCAAGGGGTCTGCATTTTGGTGAAACAAACAAAAGTTTGCCTGCAATCCAGCAGTCACCTGTTAAAACAATTATGGGAACGAGCTGATCAAAATTAGAATGAGGGAGCAGAGCCCCAAATAAGCCAGGAAAGCCAAAGGGCTGGCATGGGTGTTTGGAGAACGAGGATGTTTGGAGGCGGTTAGTGAAATGACATTAGAGGGAGGAGGTGGAGAACGTGTTAAGGAGGAGGAAGCGGAGAGTGGGGGACGATGAGGGAGATAGAAGGAGTTAGAGAGAGGAGTGGAGGAGGTGTGAAGAGGAGTGGAACATCTGAGGTAAAGAATAGGACAGTAGGTAAGGAGGAGGTGGTGAGAGGAGCTAAGGTGGTGGAGGAGAGGGGGAATAAGACATCAGGAGGGGAGAAGAGGAAGAGAACAACTTTGGTACCTACTTGTCGAAGTCCAGCATGCCCCCTGTCGAAAAGTTGCCGAACAGCAGAGCTGGATGATGGATATCTATCAAGATGAGGAATCTGTGGGAGAAGAATCCATAGAAAGATCTTTACAGTAAGTAATTGCTCCTTCAATGGATTGTTTTTCTCCTGCAGATTCCTCATCTTGATAGACTCCCCAAGCAGTTAGGCTGAAGGAGGAGGGCAGAAAGTAACTAGTAGGTTCTGTAGAACTGCCCTACAAAAGCATGCGTCCACCCCACCGGCAACATACAAAACATAATGCTTGGTGAAGGTATGCAAAGAAGACTGCACAGCAAATGTCCCTAATAGGAACACCCCTCTGTAAGGCTGTGGAAGCTGAAACCCCTCTGGTTGAATGCGCCCCGATTCCTGGCAGAAGTTCTTTGCCTGCCAACTGGTAACATTCAGACATACATAAAATAATCCACTGTGAAAGATTTTGTTTTGTTATGTCGAGACCCTTGCGAGATAGATAATGGCCTACGAACAACTGGTCTGTTTTCAGGAATCAGATGTACGGGCAAGCTAAAAGCTCAAGGCTCTTTTTGGATCAAGACGGTGAAAACGCTCCTCCTCTTCGGAGGGGTATGGAAGAGAGTAAAACACAGGCAAATCAATCGATTGTGAAACGTGGAAATCAGAAACAACTTTTGGAAGGAAGTCAGTCCTTACTTCGAGAGAAACTTGTTCTCTAAAAAACTGCAAAAAGGCAGTTTGCAGAATAATACCTGTAGTTCACCAGCTCTCCTGGCTGACGTGATTGCAACCAAGAAGGCTGTTTTAAGGGACAACAGCCTTAAAGAACAGGAATGCATCGGCTTAAACGGAGCCACCATCAAAAAGGGTCAAAACCAGATTAAGGTCCCAATCTGGAACAGCAAAGGGGGTTGGTGGAAACTTATTAAGAAGGCACTTCAGAGGATTCCAAGATGGGCGCAAGTCACTGAGGCTGCACAACCTCTGAGCTCCGCCCGGGTGGGAAACTAAAGGTGAAATTAGCAGCCAATAATCCAAACATAACAGCAAGTTTGCCCCCGGAAAGCGGGTGGAAAAGACTACAGGAAAGAATAACGGAATTGTGGTTGTCGCGCACTCCCAACGAGCAGCTGGCTCAACGTAAACGCAGCAAGGAAGAGGCATCGAGGGAGCCCTGTGGTGACTCCAGCATGTAGTAGCAGCCTGGAAGTGAGGACTGAAGAGAAAGTACCCGTGCCCCGGAAACCTTGGAGCGGGTGTTACACAAAAGAAGACTGATTCAACCGGTCACAAGGGCGCCGACAACCAAGAGAATCACATACAAATGTGCGTACCCCTTTGGCTTGCTATTTACCTGGGAGGGCAGACAGCAACGGATCTCCACCTGGGAAGAAGGAATTACCCTACTACAGCTTGAGGAAGAAGAACCTCGTCTGGACAAAGGGCTAAATCAGAACCAGAAATGGGAAGGACCCAGACAATGGGAATGGTCATCCAACACCAGCAGGAGACGAAGCAAGGACCATACTCTAACTGGTCCATGGCCGAAATGAAACCCAGAAGCAGAAACGCGCGCAAGACAATGTCAAATAAATGTGGTCCAAGGTTTATGGAGGGAAGCAGAAGATGAAACGAAGAGGACATGAATGAAGCAAGCCCGGGCGGGGAGGGAGGAGGAGGTCATTTAGGAACCCAATGTAGGATATGGAAATGTCCTGGCAGGAGGGAAGATGGAGTAAATACGAGACCCAACGCCCCAGGAGGGACTCAGGGAAAGGCTTAGCTATAGTATTGGGGTCCAGTGTGATATTTAAGAAACAGGCTTTGTACAGAGACAAGGAAGGCAGATATCTGCTCCTCAAAGGCATGCTGGATGACCAGATATATACATTAATAGCAATATATGCCCCAAACGAAAAGCAGGATGTATACCTAGGAGAAATACTACAGAAATTGGAAGGATGGTGTGAAGGCCAAATAGTGATTGGTGCAGACTTTAATTGTGTTATGGACCCTGCCTTAGACAAAACACTGCCGCCCACAGCTGCAGAGTTGAGAAATAGACAAGCGCTAGGGAAACTCGTTAGGGATCTGGGGCTCGTGGAAATGTGGAGATTCTTCTACAAGCAAGAAAAATAATTCACCCATTACTCAGTGGCTCACATAGGGTACTCAAGAATCGATATGATACTGGTCTCTGCCACGCTGATTCCCCAGGTGGGAAAAGTACAACTAGGTGTTCAATATCTTTCCGATCATGCTCCAGTCCTAGTGCAAATTGCGATAGTAAAAGACACGAACAAAGCCTGTAAAAACTGGACACTGAACAAAATGATATTGAGAGACATCACACTTAGGGCACACATGGAGAAAGCACTGAGTAACTACTTTCAAAACAGCGACAACAGAGAAACAGTCTGGGGAATAATCTGGGATGCAGGAAAAGCGGTAGTCCGAGGGGAATTCATACAGCAGACCACGGCATACATGCGGGAAAGTGGGCGATTTAAAAAAGAAACTTGAGTCAGAACTACAAGAGGCGGAATCACAACACAAAACTAGACAAACACAAAAATCGCTGAGGACACTCCAGAAAGAGCCCAGTTACAAACCCACATAGCAGACCGGCCGACACAGTCCCTATTGTACACCAAACAGACATATTACGTTCAGGGGGGAACAACAACAGATTTCAAGCGGCCAAACTACGTAAGCAGAGATCCCGTAATTACATTGCGAAGCTTAAGAACGAGAAAGGGGAACCATGTGCATCAGAGCAGGGGAAACTGGAAATAATGGAAAGATTTCATCAGGAACTGTTAAAAAAAAAAAGAGGACCTCCACCCAAACGCACAAAATAATATGTCAAAATTCACTCTGTCTCAAATCACTGAGGACAATAACGCCTTACAGGCCCCCATAACAGCACAAGAAATAAGTGAAGCCATAACAAATGTACCCCCTAAAAAAACTCTGGGCCTGGATGGACTAGGGAATGGATATTGTAAAACATTTTGTAATCAACTACTAGGCCCATTAACTAAACTCTTTAATCATATAAGGGAAAGTGGCAAGGTCTCGGCCGACATGGGAAACTCGGTCACAGTCCTAATACTTAAACCGGGCAAAGACCCCACAGACTGCACTAGCTACCGACCAATCTCCTTGCTTAATACAGATGCCAAATGATACGCTAAAGTAATCGCAACACGTTTGATGAAGGTATTACCCAAAATAATCCATGAGGACCAAGCAGGCTTTATAAGAGGGAGACGCACACAAGATAATATAAGGCGAGCGGTGGATGTCATAGACCTAGGAATCAGGACGGGGCAAACATTTTCTATAGCTGCACTGAACGCACAACCTATCGTGTCAGGATGTGGTTCCATTCTCGAACCCCTCTGCAAACTTATTGATTTGTTCTTGAAACCCTTATGTCAACTCACTCCCACATACCTTAAAGATACGATGTCCACCATCAACATTTATGAAAACATAGCCTTTGACAACAGGACTGACAACCTGGTGACGCTGGACGTAAAAGCATTATACACCAGCATTCCACAAACTGCAGCCTTGAACTGCATACGAAACCATCTCACTCACCACATGGAACAAGAAAGAGTCCCAGTCAACTTCATTCTGGAACTGTTAGAAATAGCTCTTACTAAGTTTGACAAGACATTCTACCTCCAAACATCCAGCACAGCCATGGGGGCTGGTTTTGCCCCCAGCCTCGCGATAATCTTCATGGCAGAATTTTAAACAATCCATGTACTGAGTCAACATAACCCATTTTGGAACAACATCAGTCGATGGTACAGGTATATAGACAACATCATCTTTATTTGGAAAGACTCCGCCAATGCACTCACAGATGTCCTTGGTTGGCTCAACACGCAGTTCACGGACCTACAATTCACCATTAATAGCAGTATGACATCAATCAACTTCCTGGATCTGACAATCAAAGTCGAGGAGGGCAAACTCACATGTACCCTCTTAAGAGACCGATAGGAACTGTTTACTTCATTACCGAAGTAACCATTCTCAGAGCCTGAAGACCAACCTACCCTTCGGCCAATTCCTCAGACTTAGGCGCAACTGCTCAGACCGAACACCAACGGGATAAAGAGCATTATTAAACAATTCTGGCCACTGATCCACCAGACACTACCTGAGGAACCACCACCGAGAATGGCCCTAAAACCGTCCAAGAACATAAGGGAGTGGCTCACACACGCCAGACTTCCTAATAAACCACTGAGAACAGGCCTCTGGAACCTAAGAGAGATCACGGTCCACTACCCATGCAGCGCCTGTACAGTATGCCACTTTACCAACAAAAAAAAAACTTTCCAAATTGAAGGCAAGGATTGGACCCTACGTCAATTTACCAATTGTAAGACACCTAATGTTGTCTATGCAATAGAATGTCCTTGTGGCTTACGCTACGTAGGCCAGGCTAGTAGACCAGTACACAAACGCATCGTGGAACACCAGTCCAGAATCAGATGGCGCATGACAACAGCCCCACTGGTCTCTCATTTTTTGGAACTACAACATGACAAAGACCAACTAAAGTGGTGGGTCTTGGAAAGAATACAAAACACGGTGAATGTGAAAAATGCCCTGAATTACAAAGATGCCTGGTGGGTCTTTAAATTGCGCTCAATCGAAACAGGCCTCAACGAAGCAACACCTTTGGATAATCGATACTACTAAGGGGCTTTCCTTATTTGGCACATTCCAACCGACCCCTCTGGTCTGCGGACCCACACTACATACAACTATTACCACCTGCTTATACATCTCCCACGCATGTGCTAGCCTTGCTACACAGTGCCCCCCTGAGCAGTACATTTACTGTTCACTATACACTGTGCACCAGTACACAGCAATGGCTGGCACTTACGTTCAGTCCTCCAACATTTGGACCATCTCCAAATCATGTGGCACCCCCACTCCACCGCCTGTGCCCCTTACCAACTTATTGGCCAGGCTCCCAGTAGCTCTTGAATAGTTCCTTTTTTACACACACTTCGGGTGCATTCTGGCCCGTTAGCCTGTGCAGAATCACATTTTACGTAGTCATGACCGCCAGCTTCTACTTTGCATAACACATCGGGCCGCTCTTTCGGTCTGACGCACGGCCCTGTTGGGACCCTGCCAGTACGGCCCCAAACTAGCAGGTCCACACGGCTTTCCTGTACGTTACCCAGGCAACATCTTCCTGGACCCAGGCGCAGGCTCAGAGCAGCGACTTCCAGCTCGTGAGCATGCGTCCTGAAGTAGCATTCTTCCAGCCGAGCATGCGCAGTCTGCTCGCGAGGCAAGTATACAGCTCTCTCCAGTGAGACGGAGCCCTACTCTCCATTGCTTCGTGATTCGTTCTTGAGAAAGGTAAGCAGTTTGTTCCTCCTTTGCAGGGGCTCCCTATTCTATATGGTAACTCTCAACATTAGGCACGCGCGCACCATCCATACTCCCTTTACAACTGGGTGTCATGTTTTTCATAGCATTTTCCCCTCTATCCCTTCAGCACCCGCATCTTGGTGATACTACAGAGGTTTTGCTCCCCAGCTGCTCTTCGACAACCAGCTACAACTGGCCCTCTACCCCCAGTCCACAATCTGTCTTGGGGGCACATGTGCATCCAGTGCTTTTGGCCTTTGCAGCCCTACCGTCCTAAGGCTCCACCAACGGCGCAGGGTAATTAGGTAAGAACACCATCTATACCTTCTATTTTCTCTGTGTATCAGGGCCTTGCCTGGCTCGCACCATTCCTGACATTTGGTTTCTACTGCTTTAAAGATGGACTCAGGCCGATTCACTCCCTGTCCTTCACAGTAGACAAGCGGATCATACCCAGGTCCCTGCTGATTGAACACGGCTCGACTAGATTGACCCGTCACTACTCCTCCCGTTCACCCCCGGACCCAAGTTCAAGGTTGGCCTGCATTTGTTTTTTAATGAGAATGCTCTTCTCTTTTAGCTACACATAGTTGTGCTCAGACAGACATTATTGGTACCACTTGATGGTACAGTCCACCTTGTGAGATTTTAATATCCCCTTCACTTTGTGTTTACTACCTATAGGGAGACAATCCTATGGCACAGAAGAAGGCACCACATCTGGAAGCCGAAACGTCCTAGGACCCAGCCTTACCTTTGCTTGTCCTGCACACACTCCTGGGAATTCTATGTTCCAGACGTAGACCGAGGATTGGTCACCAATAGATCTCAGAAAATTATATAGCATATGGGGCTTGTCCTGACTCTGGAAGGACAAGTGTTCGCTCTCCCCCTCCCCCACATATGTCTTTGCACCACCAACTAGTGCCTACTAGATTTGTTTGTATTATGTTGCAGTCTACCTTTGCGTTCTATTTTCTAAATTGTTGAAAATGTATTCACCCCTCTGTTTTTTCCTCACACCTTTCATTTCATTATCTCCATTATGATATTGTTCAAATGTATGTGAGTAATAGGTTGTTGCAATTCATGTCTTTGAAATATCTTTGTTGCAGAACACACTTGAGACGCATGCTCTAATGATGTCTGCCCGTTTATAAATTTACTAGGATGCTCTACCTTGACTGTTGCTTATCCGGTACTAGAAGATTTATGTAATAAATTTAGAACAAAAAAGTTTTGTCTGACAATACTACCTATACATTTACAAATTAATGTGCCTGTAGTCCTCACATCCAAGGGTTCCTTAGATTATACCATAAGGATGAACCACCAGTGATTCTTAAAACACCACAATTACCTTGTTTTAAATAGCAGCATACAGAATTAGGAGTATGTTCTAACTCCGTTTGGCGGCTACTCCTTTTTGTGATATATTCTAAACGCACGACGTGCCTTTGACATTCTAGATTGGACATACCTGAAAATGGTCTTCAGGAAATTCGGCTGTGACCACACCTTCATTAGATGGTTCTAGCAAACTTTCGACTCCCACCCACGACCTTTATGGTCAACGGGAGAAACATGACCAAATTAAACATACAGAGAGGCACATAACAAGGATGTCCCCTATCCCCCCTAATATTTGCCATGGCGATGGAACCTATAGCCGAAATAATAAGACAGGACCAAGAGGTGGTGGCAGTGACCTGTCGAGGGAAAACGCACAAGTTAGCATTATATGCGGACAACATCTTCCTGATATAAATATAACGGAAGAAGAGGGGGAGATTGACAAACGGAGCACTATACCCTCTAACCTGGGAAACCAGGGCAATAGAATACCTTGGAATACATTTAACAAAAGATTACAAAGGCTTATATGGGGCAAATATAATTCCCCTATGGAAACAATTGAGGGAAGACCTACACAAATGGGACGGCCAGGAATTATCCTGGTTTGCATGCATTGCTGCACTTAAAATGACACTGCTACCCTGCCTGCTATACATTGTGGGCTCCCCACCGGTGGACAACCCCCCTCCCCCAAAATGAGTAGGACCCGACAGAAAGAACTGCTCTTGTGTGGCACCGGAAAGAAAAACCAGAATACAAAAGAACGTGTTGACTAGACCACCAGTTTTGGGAGGACTTGGGTGGGGTCCCTGATATTGAGAGGTATATTCTGGCCACCCAAATTGCACCAATGTTCAAATGGATGGGAAGAGACGCACTAAATAGTTGGATGGGAATTGAACAAGGGGTGACTACTACCCCCCTGTGAACACTACATGTGCTGCGAGCAATGGGGGCAAATCTGGAGGAGGGCACAAAAGACGTCCAAATGCACTGCTATTAAAGAAATAGCATACAAAATATGCTACAGGTGGTACTTGACACCATATAGGCTGCATAAAATGAACCCTAGCTACCCCACCACCTGTTGGAGACAATGCGGTGGCAAAGGAGATCTATACCATATGTGGTGGTCATGCCCCAAGGCCAGGATATATTGGAAGGAGGTTCTTAGGCACATAAAAGAGATTACAGGGAAACAATGCCAACTCACACCAAAGGTAGTATTATTGGGAATAGAGGTGGAAGAAATCTATGCAGCAACCGGTAACACTGCTAACCTCATCACCCACCTACAAATGGCAGTTAGGATGACCCTGGCCCAGGGGTGGAAAAATGCAGAGGGCCCCATAATAGCATACTGGTGGGTCAAAATCTGTAACGGCGATGGAGAAAGTGGGAGCCCTGAGAGAGGGCAAGCACCAAAAAGGAAAGGGAAGGTCGATACTACAGACCAGCATTAATGAGAGTGATACAGAATTGAGGGTCAGCATTTGGGGAAACAAACCTGTGATCAATGTCTGAAGAACGGATACACCTATCTCACCAAGTAACACAAGAAAAGTGGAACCATACCGGTTGGGGATAGGGTGGGAAGGGGTGAGGGGATGGGGGTCATGAAAGGTTCGGGAAAAGTTACAATTAAAGTTAGACTGGATTATACAAACGTACAACCACAGACTTAATGGTGGAACTTGGCTTGTACGGTTACTCAGAACGGTGAATGAGATGTATAATGAAACAATTATGCCATTAATGTCAGGTAAACTGTGATTGTGCTTGAAAAATAAAGTGTTGAAAAAAAAGAAGGCCCTTCAGAAATTGGGCCATGACCGGAATAGGAGCCCTGATCCGGGGACTTTTTGAACACAGACAAGGCTGCCAAATATCCTTTGACTGTGGTAACCTGAAGGCCTGTTGAGGCCAGTGACGGAACGCATTCCAATACTGCAGTGGTGGGGCAAGAGATATGGTCAATCTTGCGTTTCCCTGTACCACGCCTCAAATCTTCTCCACCTGCATGCGTACACCGATCTAGTAGGACTGCGTGCAGCCAGAAACACCTCAAGTAGCTCCCCCAAAAGGTTCCAGTCATCATATCTCACCCTTTCAAGAGCCACACATGTAGACTAAGGGAATCTGGAGTCAGGTGAAGCACCCGACCTTCCAACTGGGTCAGGAGATCCGGACGCTGAACGAACTGGCAAGGTGGGCAGATCCAAGAGATCGGGGTACCACGTTCTTCTTGTCCAGTCTGGGGCGATCAAGATCATGGTAGCTCAGAATCTCTTCAACCTCCTGAGAACCCAAGGAATGATGGGAATCGGGGGGTGGGGGTAGGACGTAGTGGAAAGGGAAGGTCCAATCCACAAGAAACGCATCCCCCAGTGCACCGTTCGCTGGGAATTCCCTTGAGCAAAACTGTTTGCATTTCCTGTTGGATTCCGTGGCGAACAGATGCACCAGTGGGGGGGTACCCCAGAGAGAGAAGACCTCTTCCAGGACTTCCTGACATACTTCCCACTCGTGTGAGACCATGCGCTGCCTGCTCAGAGCATCCGCCAAAACCATTCTCCATCCCCACCAGAACTGCAGAGACCGAGATCTTGTTATCTAGCAACCAGAACCACAGTAGCATCGCCTCTGTGCAAAGGAGATGGGAGTGCATGTCACCCTGTTTGTTTAGATAGTGCATGGCCACTGTGTTGTCCGTCAGAATGAGGACATGCGTCCCCTTGAGAGAAGGGGCGAAAGCCCTCAGGGCTAGACTGATGGCTCGCAACTCTAGTCTGCTGATATGCCACTTGCCTTCTGTCGTGGACCAAAGGCCACTCACCTGCAAGTCCTTGCAGTGAGCGCCCCAACCCTTCAAAATGACGCATCTCTGACTACCCGGTTGGACACATGAAGAGGATGCGTGAGTGCTCCCAGATACTGAGACCATTGATCTCATAAGAGCCACTGGAGGGATCTCATGCTCAGCCTGGCCTCTGGCACTAAAAAATACAGGAGGCCATGAGACCAAAGAGGCAGATGAAGGAAGCTGCTGGTAAAGTGGCATGGTTCCAGAACAAATGTACCATCTGCTCTATGCTTTCGTCTCTCTCTTTGGGTGGTAAAGCTTTCCACATCCAAGTGTCTAGGACTGCTCCGATGAACTAGAGCTTCTGGACTGGTGTCACATGGGACTTCTTTAAGTTCAGGGAGAAGCCCAGCCTGTGGAGTAGTAGACAGGTGTCCTCCAGGTGAGACAAGCCTGGCCTGCTGACTTCCCCTGGATCAGCTACTCGTCCAGGTAAGGAAATACGTGGACCCCAGATCTCCTGAGGAGAGCTACCGCCATGAGCTTGGTGAAGACCCTCAGAGTGGAGGTCAACCAAAAGGGCAGCACTTGGAACTGATAGTGCTTGTCCCCTATGAGGAACCGTAGGAACTTCCTGTGCTTTTGATGTATCAGCACATGAAAATAGGCATCCTGTAGGTCTATTGACACCAGCCAGTCCTGAAGTTCGAGAGCGTGGAGAATTTCTCTCAACGTCACCATTCTGAACTTGTCTTTCCTCAGGAACTTGTTCAAGGCCTTGAGGTCCAGAATGGGATGGAGACTTCCTCACTTCTTGGGCACCCGAAAATGCTGGGAATACCAGCCCGACCCTCTGTGTTTGTGAGGTACCGCTTCCACCGCACCCTTTGACAACAGGGCTCTCAGTTCTTCATGGAGCTCCTGTCCCGGTTCAATTGGAGGAGGTGGGGTCTGTTCGGTGGACTTTTTAAGAAGGGCAAACAATAACCCCACCAAATTGTTTGCAGGGCTAAGGCATCAGAGGTAATCTCCTGCCACTGGGGCCAATGCCCTGCCAACCGTCCAACAATCGGTAAATTGTGGTAGGGGAAATCAAAATGTCTTAGAGGGCATGGCCACCTCGCTGCTGTTTGTTGGCCTCTCGAAGCCCATCTGCCCCTTCTGGGATGCGAGAAACGCCTCTGCCCCGGCCTGGCTTCCGGAGCTTCACTTTTCTGTGCCACAGGGTACATAATGCCTAAATCCACTGCCCCTCAAGGCAAAGCTGAAAGCAGGTTTGGCCTACTGAGAAACTAGGCCCAGTGACTTAGCTGCAATTTTAACCTGTTTTAATTTTTCTAAAGAGTCATCCGCCCTTTGTCTATAAAGCATATCTCCCTAAAAAGGCATGTCCAGTAGGCGGTTTTGAACATTAGGGGAGAACCCTGAGGTTTTTAAATAGGATTGCCTCCTTATAACTACCGCCAGCCCCATTGAGCGGCCAATGCAGTCCGCAACGTCAAGGCCTGTCTGCAATGACTGCATGGCTACCTCCTTCCCATCCTCCATCAGCTGTATAAATCCGTCCCACATAGCACCCTCAGGGACGTATCCTGCTGCCTGTTCCACAGCTTTCCACAAACCGTAGGAATATTTTGCGAACCTGCAAGCTATGTTTGTGGCCTTGAGTCCAATGCTGCCAGAAGTAAAAACGTTGTTGCCCAAACCGTCTAACTTCTTTCCGTCCCTATCTGGAGGAAGTTTAGATGTGGATGCTGCTGGTCTGGTGGATATCATGGCATTTTGCACTACAAGCCCTTCAGGGAAAGGTGTGTAGAGAAGAAAGAGGGATCCCCTCTTGCTGGCCTGCATTTCCCAGTGAAATTGGCATTCACAGGGGGAGACGTGCAATGGTATTGCCATAAGGAGGCTAAGGGGTCTGCTATGGCCTGATTGAAAGGCATGTTATGGTCAACTGCTGGACCTTCATCTAGGATGTCTGTCAGGTCATACCCCTGAAAGGGTGTGGTGGATGACTTTAGTCCAAGGGTGTCTACAATCCTCTACCAATACCCTATACTTAACATTAACATGAAGGTAGGGTTGGCTTTGCTGCATATCAAGGTCTGGTGACGTGTCTAGACCACTGGCATCTTGCAACCCTTGGGCCAGTGCCATTAGATCAGCCTGATTGTCTAAATATTGGATACCCCGCCGGCTCCCGTGTAAATCGGGTCAACGTCATCAGGCTGGTTGCCGCCGAAGATCGATCTCCTAGAATCGATGAACCCTGACCTCGATAGCAGCTGAAAAGAATTGTCATTGGTATGATATGATAAGGCATTTATAACACGCCAATACGCCAAGGCGCGAGAAGGCAAGGAAGTGGGACACAGGGAGGACAGAGACAAATGATCTTACTAGGCCCAGTGACCTTGAGATCACGCAAGTGCAGGGGAGAGGAGGGGGTTAGGGGGAAGTGCCAGGTGAGGGGGAGGAAGGGCAAGTGCCGTACATGGGATTAACAAGTAGTGCGGCCAGTATCTGGCAAGTGCAAGGGTTAAGAGCAGACACCAGGTGTCAATAAGTGCAGGTAAGGGGACTGTAGGATTGCAGATACGGCCCCAAGTGCAAGGGTTGCCAGGAGGCAGTGCGGGTGTGCAAATGGGTGGGCAGGGACTTTGGCCAGAGTTCAGAGGATAGCCAGGTGACCAGTGCAGTATCAAGCAGGAGATCAGCATGGGAGAGGAAGAGAGAAGGCAGAAGCAAAGAGGAAGGTCTTGAAGTGCTGCCGGAACCAGAGTTGGCTTTCCCCAAGTTTCAGAGAGGCAGGGAGGCTGTTCCAGAGGGAGGCCCCAGCCGAAGAAAGGGATCTACCACCAACTTGTTTAACTGACCCTGAGTGAGTTGGAGGTGGAGGAGCGAAGAGCTAGAGTAGGAAGATATTTCCGAAGAGAGACTTGGAGGTAAAGAGAACCCAAGCCCCAGAAGGCCTTGTGGACAATGCAGAGGGTCTTCAACTTGATTCTTGCAGCCACTAGGAGCCAGTGAAGAGATTTCAGGGCTGAAGAGATATGATCCCTGGGCTTGAGGCCAAGGACAAGTCTCGCAAACCTGTTCTGGATGAGTTGCAGAGGGAGGAGAATAGAAGCAGGCAGACTTAGAAAGAGGCTGTTGCAGTAGTCCAGCCTAGAGAGGACCAGAGTGCTAGAGACAGTTAGTGTCTGGGGGAAGATGCGGAAAGGAGGTGCAGTTGGTAGTTTGACTTCTTAGAGACGTCAGAGATGTGAGGAGCAGAAAGAGGGCCAAGAGAGGCGGGCCAGAGAGTGACAGGAAAGGAAGGTACAGGTGTGCCGATGACGAGGATCTGCATCTTACTGGTATTAAGGCAGAGGTCATTGGCGGCACACCAATCCTGGATTGCAGACAGACAGTCAGTGGTGAGAGAGGGAGAAGCGGTGGCAGAGTGGAGCCTGAAAACACGCTGAGTGTCGTCCGCATAGCATTGACAGTTGGAGCAGAGAGTGGCAATGCGGTGGGCGAGAGGTGCCTGATATTGGTTGAACAGCCAGGGACAGAGGTTAAACCCCTGTGGAACACCAGCGGTAGAGAGTGAGATAGAGGAAAGAAAGGACCCAAGTTGGACCTGGGAGGGTCGGTCAGAGAGGAAAGAGGTCAGCCAGGCCAGGGCCTGATTGATGATAACCAGGTTATCACGGAGACGGTGGAGCAGGCGGCAGGCCAGTTTGTCAGAGGGTGCACAAGAAGCCAGCCATTTCCTCTCTGCCACCCTACACTCACGTTTAAGGGTGACAAGGCCAGAGTCGCAACAGGAGTTGCAATTGGCTTTGGTTGTGTCAGTATGTGAGTCAGCCAAAGGTGGAGGAGAGAAAGTGGTGGCGAAAGCCTCAACTGACACACGCTTCATGGGTCAGATGACCGAGAAGGTGGGTGGCAGTGCTGGAGTTGGCTTGGCCTGAGGCGTAGAGAGGGTGAGATGGGAGGAGAGGAGAAAGTGATTACTCCAGGAGAGAGGAGTGGTGAGAGGGGGAGGTCTGAGGAAATCAGAGCATCCAGAGTGTGCCATGCAGAGTGAGTCGAGCCATAGGGAAGAATTGAAAGAGAGAGAGAGTCGAAGAGGTTGTGAAAGAGTCCAGTGGGGGGACAGGAAGCATCCAGGTGGATGTTGAAGTTGTCAGCCTACCCGCATCGTTGTGCGGGGGCCGGCCGCCATTGCGGCCATATCGTAGGACGTCCAGGACGTGACGTCAGGGGAAGGGGAGGGACGGGGAAGGGGTTCCGGCAGTTACCGCCAAGTTAAATAAAGAACGGTTGTATGCAGACCTGGCTCCCACGTATTATTGTAAAGAGGCCTGCACGCGGCGTAAACCTCACGCTGAAGCTCCACAGAAGTCTCCAAGGAGGAGGAGTTGGGAGGTCGAGGGGAGGAGGAGTGGTCCGCCCATGCAGAGCGGAAGGAGGTGGTCTGACCAGGTGGCCGATAGAAAGTAGCCACGGTGAAAGAGTGGCCAGGAGAAAGAGAAAGCCTGGAAACAAGGCATTCGAAAGAGAAGTAGGCCTGCATAGGAACGACAAAGGCAGGGATCCACTCGGGGAAGATCAAGGCTACACCCCCACCGGAACAGTTGGATCTGGGCGTGCAGAGGATCTTGTAGCCATCACATAGGAGAGTGTCAAAGCTTGTGACCGAGCTGGCCGTGAACCAAGTCTTGGTGAGATCGAGGACATCAGGTCGAGTTCTTCCAGGAGGCGGCAAATGTCATAGGAGTGATTGAGGGCAGAGAGAGAGTTTAGAGTGGCAATATGGAGAAGGTTGCCAACCTTGAAAGACTTCCGGGGAGGGGTACAAATCAGAGGTACTCCCTGCAGAGGTGTAAAGGCGCCCGGGGGAGGGCAGAATAGGAAGAGGAGAGGGCAAGGTAGTCCGGGAGGAGACAGAGGGGGGAGGCAAGGAAGCCGAAGAAGGGAGAGAAGGGACAGCAGGAGAAGCGTTAATGACTTTAGAGGAGTGGAAGGAGGCAGGAGGGCCTCCCACCGAGTGGCACCATCAATGGGAGTAGAAGAGAAAGGAGAGAGCACAGAGACCATATGAGGAGTCCATAGGTCTGGCGAAGGAACGACAAAAAGGATATCGGTGAGGGTCTGTCTGGAGGAAGCGCTGGTGTAAGTATCTGCGATAGGGAGACCTTGGTTGGAGACCAGGATATCCTTTTTGAACTTCTTCCTACCAGACGTACTGAGAAGAGCAGGATAGTCAATAGAGAAGCAGTTGGAAAAGATAGGAGAAACAGAGAGCACCATAAAGGAGGTGGGGGAAAGAGGAGGCAGGAAGAAGGGAGGAGGTGGGGAGCGGGAAAGAATGGTAGGGGGGAGACACCAGGGGCAGAACACAAGGAAGGGTGCAAGCAGACAAGGCGTAGAGGGACAAGAACAAATAATGCATGATTAAACTACGTGGGACAAAAGTTCGGAAGGGAGAGCGCAGCAGAAAAAAAGGCAGTCAGGTAAACAGCAATCAGGTTAACAGGACATCAAGAACAGAGCAACCACTAAAAAAGAAAACCTAGGAGAGGAAGGAGCACAGCAGAACACAGAACAATGTACAGAGAGCAGAGCACTCTAATGAAAACTTAGTTGAAGGAAGAGTACAGCAGAACAAACAGCAATACAAAACAACAGAGCAGTCTATGAGGGAAAAACATAGAAGTGGGAAGAGCAAAGCAGAACACAGGCAATACACCAAGAGATAGGGAAGCAACTGGAATGAGGGGTAGGGCTGGGGAGGGCGAAGGTAAGACCCGGAGGGGGGGGGCTAGGACACTCTTTGGGCGTGGGGCTAAAGTGGCTAGGGAAGGAGGGCACGAGGCACACGCGATCAGGAGATGCGAGGATCCACGTGGTCGGGACGCATAACTGCGAGAGAGGCCAAGATGGAAAGTGCGAGGAGCCACGCGATCAGGGATTGTGAGGGTCCACGCAGGCTAAGGAAGCGCAGGTCAGGTCAGGGACGTGCAGTTGCGAAGCGACCCAAGGATGGAAGTGCGAAGAACCATGCAATCAGGGAATGCGAGAGCTGGGATGGAAGACCAAGGAACCACGTGATCAGGGATGGCGAAGGAACCACGTGGGCTAAGGACACGCATGCGCAATCGCAGCCGAGGATGGAAGGGGCGTAAAGACACACGCGATCAAGGGATTTCGCAGTGCCAACAGGCGGGGGACACGCAGCGGAGCGGAAAGGAGTGGGGAGGCACACGTGTACTAGGATTGCAAGGGACCACGCAAGTCGGGGGTGTGCGGGAAGGCAGGGAAGGAAAGGTACGAAGGCACACATGATCGAAGAAAACGAGGGATCGTGTAAGCACGGCTGCCACAAGGCGCACAACGCACATGCCAGCCAAGATCACATTTATTAAGTAGATGGTTTAATCCATCACAGATCTTTTCACACCGAAAGTACAGGTCAGCAAATCAACCACCATTATGTAATTCGATCATACGCTAACAAATAGCCTCAGATTGACTCTCCATTCTCTGTTTTTCAACTTTTTTGTTTGACTTCATTTCGCCTGGAACAGTATGTGAAGTTTGCACAATTATTTAACATTTGGGATTGGAAAATGCATGGCACCAATATGCATGATGTTTGCATTCACTATTGTTACACATGTGTACTGCTGTTCTGTGCATTTTGCATTACACTCTTATGACCAAATGTATTGGTGTATTGATAATACTGACACAATGGAAAGTATTGGTGTATTGATAATTTCTTACACGAAGGACATTAGTAGTCTGAAATGCATAGGCCCAATGTATGTCTGCTTTCAAGTGGTTATCGGGAATAATCACCACTACTATTGAATCAAACAAGAGTGAAAATTACTTCTCTTAAATTATATCACTATTCTTGATCACTACAAATTATAGAAACCATGCAGTGGTAATTAGGGTATGCAGCCCACGCCTCTGGCAAGTTTGCTAAGGTCCTCTCTCATGTTTCATAGATTCACATGCTGAACGAATATTCCCAGTCATCAGGCCTGGAATCCTATGTAACAGTTTCATCTGAAATGAAGGCCTGCAATCACATTAGTGCTCTCTCTGTGTTGTTTTGGATCATTTACCCCTCAGCCAATACGCAATACATCCCTCAGCTCCTCCCCTGAAAGCTATCTTCAGATTTGCATAATGCATTTGAATGTGCCCAAAAACAAGTCAAGATGAGCCAATGTGGGGTAGGAGGGAGGGTTGCATGTGAATCTATGAAATATACCAATGCAGCAGTTATAGGTAATAGTTAAGGGGCGTATGTAATTCTGTAGGATTTTGAATGAAAGGAAACTATGAATACCGGGGCAGCATTGTAAATGAAGCATATAATAATGTATTACCAGGTGTTTTATCTGAATTTGTAGCAGAGGGCCTGTGTGACGTCATTAATCCAAGATGATCACCACTACAATTTATGAATCAGAATTTGATCTATAACTCCTTTCAGAGTGATCCTATCAAATACTTTCTAAGGACCTTTTTAGTTCGCCATAAAAACTAAATGAAGGAAGTACTTAAAAGACTGTCTCTTATTGTTTTAGAAATTTCTTTTCGCAGTTCGTTTTTCATGATTCCTAACAGTTTTCCTTCTATTTTGTTACAGGTTCTGTTAATTAGCATGAAAATGGGAACATTACATAAGAATAGTAGAAGCATGAAATTTGATTCCATATTCCAGGAAAATCATTTTTTTCAAAATGTCGATACCTCCAGATATCGAAAGCCATTTATATGCATAACTCCCACCATCACACAAAAAGTTAATGGATAACTGACTTTTCCTTGTGTATCTTATGTCAACAAAGAAAGAAATCTCCCCAGGTTATTCCAAAATGTTATGAAATGGTTTTAGAGTGCATTAAGAAGAGAGCCGAGTGGAACAATAATGAATACTTGAATATAAGTCTACAATTAGGCAACTTAACACATGAAGAACTTAAAAATGAAACAGCATCATGGCATTCGGAATGCTACAAGCAATGTACTCATAGGCAAACATTGATAAAAGCAAAAGAGTGTATGGAGAGCAGCTATGTGAGCCAAAGACGTTTATCACCAGCTATGAAGAAGAGAAAGAAGTAGAACAAAGCTACACTACAAGATAAAAAAAAAACATGTACAACAGAAATATTTGCTTCTTTTGCAATGAAAGAAAAAGAAGAAATCAATTATATTTGATAGCAACTGAATCAGCAGAGATCTGTTTGAAGAGAACAGCAGAACTGTCTAACAATGACACATTGAAGATTTGTTTTAGCCATTGTACAGATCCTGCAGACCCTCAAGGGAAATAGCACATCACAAGCTATGTTGGAAAACAAATGTAGTGAATGTCTTACGACGCAAGCCTACACTAAAAACGGAAAGATGCAGCCAAATTCACTGTGTTACGAAGCAACAAATGTTCACTTTTATCTTCAATCCGTGATTTTCTCCTTGGAGGCAACGTAAAACAATGGGGGGAATTGAAAAGCTTTACAGGCAAATTGCAGCTAACAATGGTTTAGTACGACATATAAAAAAGAAAAAAGAATCAAAAGGTTTCATAGACTAGCTTGAATTTATTGGCATTATTTTTAGCAATCCCATTAACCACGACGAGTCTCACTGAAAGTAACGGGAGATGTTGCAGAAGAAGAATTTGAGGATATTGAGAAAAATATGAGAACCCCTCTTTAACACAGCTACAATTTTACGGAGAACCGTACTAACTTGTGAGAAATTAAAATTCACTGGAAGTTTTGCAAAAGTGAATTTGGCAGATGTTGTTCCAAAGGAAGTTATTCTTTTTTACAAGTGGTGCTGTCAAGGACAGATGGATATGAAAAGTAAGTCCAAAAAGTGAGATTGTACTGTAATGAAAGAGGCTCATAAATAGTCATAGATGTTTTCAGAAGAAATACTATGACCACCACAAGCTTCCTAGGCAAGCACTTCTACCACCCGGCCTACCCGCAAAATGCCCTTGCAAGTGGCAGTTGGGCTCACAATGCACACAGCTACCCTCAGCAAATTCATCATTCAATTTCTGCATAGCATGGGACCTTCTATAGATCACGCCAGAGTCCTTCGGTTTCAGAGACAGATAGCCAAAGGGGTAATAAAATGCATGGATGAGCGTGGAGGATCTTGCGTTCCCTCAAAGTTGGTCAGAGGCAGATTTGTCAGTTGTGCTGCTGACAACATTGACTTCCTTGAGGATAAACTGTATGATGAAGGAACTTTGCACGGTACAGTTATGGTGGTCAGATATCCTAAGCTCAACTGAAATATCAGGCCCATCATCACTTTGATCACTGCAGAAAATTCCTCAGTCCCTGTCTGAGGTCAAATTTTGCAACATTCCCAAAGGGTATAGACCACAGAATCCTGTAAGCAGTCAAATCACTAATTACACAGAGAGGAATAAGGTTATTTTAGATTCCAACAGGCTTGAGGACCTACTCTGGATGATGGCGGAAGTCTTGCCATTGAGAGATTTTCAAGAATGATTTGTTGAAGAGTTGCTGGATACAAATTGAAATCTCACTGAAGAAACTGACACGGATGAATGTGAGACAGAGTCAGAACCACTCACTACAGTTCCGACTTGGTCAGCTTACAATTCCATTATAAGTGATCCTCCAACTAAAGAAATTAGATTCTTTGTACTCCCACTCATAGATGCAAGCCCAACCAGCACAAAAACAAAGTTCAGATTCATGAAGAACTTGATGAAAACAACATCTGTTGTCACCCTAGAATCGAAAACAGTTGTAACATTGTATCTTGGCTTTTACAAGCCCGTTTTTAAAATGAGCTATGGCTCAAAAAGACTTGAGAACTGTGAATAGGAGTAGATCCTCCCTCTCTCTGGTAATAGACAGGTGAACATTTCATTACAGTGAGCGCCCAACCCTTCAAAGGCGCTTCCGTGACCACACAGGCCTGAGGACACAGAGGCCAGAAGGGCTCCCCGGCATGAGATTGCTGTCGGCCCACCAACCAAGTTTGTCGACCACTGCACTGGATACCTCGAGGGAGTCTGAAAGGGTACTGAGGTACTGGGACCACTGGCCCCATGGGATCCATTGAAGAGACCTCATGCACAGCCTGGCCTCTGACACTAGAAAGATACAGGAGACCATGAGGCCTAAAAGGCGAAGGAAGGAAGCTGTTGGTAAGGCAGCGTGGTTCCGGAACTGGTTCACCATCTGCGCAATGCTGTTGGCTCTCTCCTTGGGGGCGGGAGAGCAATGGCCTTCCCCACCAGAGTGTCTAGGACTGCTACAATGAATTGGAGGCTCTGGACTGGCATCACGTGGGACTTCAAGTTCAGGGAGAAGCACAGCATGTGGATTAGTGAGCAGGTGAGACAAAACCTGCTCCGCCGACTTCTCCCGGATCAGCCAGTCGTCCAAGTACCGGAATACGTGGACTCCAGATCTCCTTAGTTGAGCAGCGACTACTGCCATGAGCTTGGTGAAGACCCTTGGAGCGGAGGTCAACCCAAAGAGAAGCACCTTGAACTGATAGTGCTTGTCCCCTATGAGGAATTTTCTGAGCTTTCGATCCATCAACCACATGGCAATAAGCATCCTGCAGATCTATAGACACCAGCCAGTCCTGCAATTCGAGAGCGTGGAGAATTTCTATCAACGTCATCATCTTGAACTTGTCGTTCCTCAGGGACTTGTTGAAGGCTCTGAGGTCCAAAATGGGACAGAGACCTCCTCCCTTCTTGGACACTAGGAAATACCAAATCTGATCCTCTCTGCTCGGGTGGTAGCTCTTCTACGCCACCCTTCAACAACAGGGCTCTCCGTTCTTCCTGGAGCTCCTGTCCCGGTTGGTTTGGAGGTGGTGGGGGTCTGTATGGAGGTTTCCTTAAGGAAGGCAGACAATAGCCCCACCGCACGAGCTCCATGACCCAGGAGTCGGAGGTAATTGGCTGTTATTGGGGCCAATGTTCTGCCAGCCATTCACCAACCGGTAAGTCATGGAAAGGGAAAACAAAAGTGGGTTAGAGGACAGAGCCGCCCCCGCTGCTGCTTGTTGGCCCCTGGAAGCCCCGCTGCCCCTTCAGGGGTGCGAGAAACGCTTCAGCCCTTGCCTGGCTGTATCGGGAGCTGCATCTTCCTGCCATAAAACACCTAACGCCTATAGCCTCTGCCTCTGGAGGCGAAGCTGAAGACAGGTCTGGCCGGTGGTGCAGCTAAGCCTGGTGACTTTGCAGGGATCTTTGACTCCTTACATTTCTGTAAGGAATCATCCGCCTTCTGGCCGAAAAGAAGCTCACCCACAAGTCCAGCAGTTTGTTTTGTACACCATGCAAAAAGTCTGAAGACCTCAAATAGGCCTGCCTCCTCAATGCAATCGCCAATGCCATTGAACGGCCCACACAGTCGGAAACGTCCAGGCCCGCTTGCAGCGACTTCCTGGTCAGCATTTTCCCATCCTCCACCAGCTGTACGAAGCTGTCTTGCATTTCCCCCTCAGGGATATACTGCGTTGCATTTTCCACTGCCTTCCAGAGGTTGAAGGAGTACTTCGCAAAACCACAAGCCACGTTTGTGGCTTTCAGAGACATGCCTCCTATTGTGAAAACGTACTTGTCCATGGTGTCAATTTTCTTGCCTTCTCTATCAGACGGCAGATATAAAAAAAATGTATAATCTTTATTTACCATTTGATTGGTGACAACAGAAAAGCAGAAGTAGCACAACATTCTGAGAAAAAACAACAGTAGTGCAACCCATATAACAAACACAATTATACATTAGAGGTATTTGCCAAAGGCGACGACCCAGTCTCAGAGCATGGATTATCAGAGAGATGGCAAAGTCCGCCCAGATGTCTTTGGGTTTGGCAAGAGGATGAACCAGTGTTCCATTTAACTCTTCCCTATCGTTCGCCCATGTAAGGTCACGTAACCAGTCTTGCACTGAGAGGGCACCAGATTGCTTGCAGGCGAGCAAAATCTGCTTTTTGGCCATCAAAAATCCCAGGTTGAGTAATCTGCAACTCTGGTTCCGTGTTGCCCAGCAGTATAATCACTGTCACCCCTTTCAAAATGTCACACACCCCATCCCAATATGATCGAAGACTGGGGTAGGCGTAAAGCATGTGTAGTAGATTGGCTTCCTCGCCTGCCGACCTGGGGCATTTACTTTAACAATTGTCTCCAAACTATTCAGGACCATGAACTGAATCAGCCAGAATTTAGAGTTATAGAAGACTTTTTTGTTAAGCCTGTATATTGCAGACCACTGTTTGGTTGTAAATGTCTTACATAGATCGCGCTCCCATTTCCCTCTGACATCTGGACCCTTATGCACTACTGTGCTTAACAATCGATAATATATATAACACTGATATCCGTTTCATAGAACCTCCCACCGTAGGGCCATGTATATGCGATTCCCCCTGGCTTACCTCGGGCTCAGAAGAGTACTCCGGCCACTGCAGCCTAAAAGCAGCGCTAAACCGCCAGCAATGTAACCGCTGTACCCGGGAAGCCCTAACATAGTTCCCGAAGTCTTCCCAGTCTATGAATTTACCTTGTGAATACATGTACCCCAGAGTGGTAACGCCAGCAGCAGTCCAGCTTCTAGATATGGAGCAATCCAGCATTGGTCACATTCCGTATGACCCCACAGAGGAGCCCCCCTATCTTAAGGATTTTCCAGTCCCCTCAGCTTACCCCATGCCAACCGTGTGGCAGCCAACGGGTCTAATGGTCCGTGAGATAAATGCATAGTGCCATACATTAAAGTGCGTAGCTCAATCGCCTACCCCACCCCCCCCCCCGCAACCCTCTCAAGTACTACGTGTGGGGGGTCTTGATAATCTTCCCAGTAGGAGGCAAACAGGGCTTGAACCACTAAATGATAAAGTTCGAAATGGAAAGCTCTGAGGCTGTCTTCCTCCCATGGCCGGGTCCTGGCCGCCCAACCATACGGATCCCTCTGTTACCCCCACACGAAAGATGCACCTAACAAGTGCAATTCCCCAAAAAATAACCTGCCTGGCGAAACCGGGATATTGTTAAATAGATATAAAAGCTTCGGAAGAACTAGCATTTAAACTATCGCGAGGCGTCCCACAAGTGCCATTGGCACCTTACCCCAGCGTACCATCCTGGGCCCCAGCTGCTGCATATACGCTGCATAATTTAGAGCTAGAGTTTCTTTCGCTGATTGGACCATGATACCCAGGTATCGAAAAGAGGCATCTACCAAACGCAGCCCATGCCCCTCCCACTGTCTTTGTCCGGACAGAGCTAGCAGGAATATCTCCAATTTATCTTTGTTGAGATGTGGCCCCGAAAACCTACCGAAGTCCTCTACTGTTTGAAGGAATGCCCCTGCATCTCTAGCCGGGTCCTTAATATAGAGAAGGATATCGTCTGCGTATAGTGATATCACCGTCGGCGGGCCACCCAGGTGTAACTCACATTTAGCATGTCAAGATCGAATCAGGTCGGCAAGGAGCTTGATAACAAGTGCAAACAAAAGAGGTGACAGCAGGCACCCTTGCCGGGTGCTGCCACACAGTTTGATAGGGGAAGATAGGGGAAGAGACCGTCCCATTGTTGAGGACTCTGGCTAGCGGGCCCCTGTACAGGAGCTGCAGCCAGGACATTAAAAATGGCCCAAATCATACATTTTTCAGAACTGCAAATAGATAAGGCCAGTATATTGTATCAAATGCCTTCTGCATATCTAGGGAGATGGTTACTGTGTGTGAAACGGGAGGAACCCGCAACATCACGTTGTAAAACAGACAGATTCAATGCTGTTGCCCTGCTGGGTATAAACCCTGACTGGTCATTGTGTGTAAGGTAGGGCATCAGAGGCTGCCGCCTTTGTGAATATCTTCGCATCGACATTGATTAGTGACAGGGGACAATATGAGGCTCATGCCTCGGGATTCTTGCTCGGCTTCAGCATAACCGTAATCACGGCCTCACGTACTGTTTCCGGGAGAACTCCTCTGTCCAGGGCTTCCTCCCAAATACAGAGCAAATGCGGGACCAAAATGTCCTGGAATTCTTTATAAAGTTCTGCAACTAGGCAATCAGGGCCAGGCGCTTTACCTGAGGGGAGTTCTTTAATTGCTCTTTTTATCTTCTCCACAGACAGCGCAATCTCCAGAGGGGCGGGATCCCTAGCGTAATAATCCTGGAGGTCCTTTAGCTGGGCCTCCACCGTGGCCATATCCCATCTAAGCGCATTCAGGACCCCATGTTCGGTCAAAATCGCGGCCCCCCGCACGTAGGCTTTAAACGCCTGCCATAAAACTGCTGTCGTCAACACCGACCCCACATTCTGCAATGTCTATACCATCCCACAGTCTGTGCGCAAATGCAGTGTCCCTCAATGCATCGGGTTTAAACTTCCACAAATGCTTAGGATGACGCTCCACAAACCAATTAAACACAAGCATGAAGGGAGAAAGGTCTGAGAAAGTTCTAGGATACATGACGGAATCGGGGAGAATACATTCCGAAAGAAACCACATGTCTATACGGGAGTGCATATCATGGACCACAGAGTAATAAGTGAACCACTGTTTGGTGCTGTGGCGCAACTGCTAGACAAATACAATATTCAGGCCCTGTACCGCCTTGGTCAAGTCATGGGGGCAAGTGGTCGATCTATCTACTGCCACATCCATGATGGTGTTAGAATCATCACCACCCCCCCATATATGGGTTGCCGTCGGGAATCATGAGTGTAGGACTAACGGTCCCACGTAAAAGTCTGGATCGTCAATGTTAGGACTGTTAGGCAGAAACCTGTGCAGTTCCCTTAGGGACCACTGCAAAAGGATTAGGACTACAGGTGTTGGCAGTAAACCCAATTGGTAGTAGTCTGTACCACCCAGATTTACCTGGTAGCTGTGGCTGAGCAGCCATGCTTCTCTCAAGAAGAGTTAGACAGTATATAGAGTATATAAAATAGGTACAAAGATACAGTAGTACAAGCAAACACTGACCAGAGCTTTGGTATAAAAGTATATAATTATTTATTTAAAAACACACTTGTAAAATACACTAACACTAATATGGCAAGCAAGTTCAAACACAGTCACTATCAATATATATACATCCCTGATTACTTATTGAACAAGTCTTAGTTAAAACACTACTTATTTGCAGACAGAGGAGAGCGCTTAACCTAAGATGGCACTCCAATAAGTTAGTTAAAAAGGGAGGGAAAAGGCAGAATTAGGAAAGCACACAATACCAACACTTTTAAAAGAACCACGGCAAGTCAGGAAAGGCAGAGTCTACTGTAGAGCAAGAAGGTTCATAGGCCAGGCCCACTCTGGGAGAGAGCAAGGCGGAATGTGTCCAAGATCACACAGTTGAATTATACTTTAAAAAGTATTTGCAGATAGTTCAAAAAGAGTTAGATCAGTTCAGAGAAAGTTAGTTAACAGGTCCCAGGTCACCCCAGGGTAGAGAGTCAAGGATTTACGGCACACCTTGAACAGTCTGTTGCAAGGGAGACCAGGCGGAACACAGTACCTGAAATGGTGAGAAAGCACCAGCGGGGGCAATTGTTCCTGGCAGTGGGTGCAAGTCGGTGCTTCGTCCAGGGGAAGAGAAGCTCTCGACGTGGAGGAAAGCTGGAGGTCGTTGCACTGCCAGGGAAGAAACCAGCCGCAGAGTTTCCCGGTTAAAAGGTACTACCCTTTTATTCGCGGTAGTGGTGAAGCGTGGCTATCCGGCCGCCGGGGTGCTTGGCAAGGGCGATTCGACCACGAGACGATCTAGGAAGGCGAAAAGAATGTGAACTGGTTATCCCCACCAGTTCAAAGGAAGAAGACTCTTTGGGATGAAGCTCTTCTCTGTCGTTAGGAAGTGGTGAGGCGGTTCAGCAGGGCTCCACCAGTGGTGTCGTCGTTGCAGGTCGGCTCAGCTTCTCCCTCTTCGGATTCTTTGGTCCTGTGGTGACTTCTGAAGTTCCAGTCCCCAAAGCCCTGCTTTTATGCATAAAACCCCCATTCATCGGTCCTAGCTGTCACTCAAACATGCTAGGAGGTGAGCCGGGGGGCTCACCACTGGGCCAATCACACAAGAGTGTGACTTGAGTTGCCGAGACAACTCAGTCCAGGGTGCCTAAACCCCCCTCCCACACATCCTGTAGACCCAGACAGAGTGGCACCACTTTTGGTGGCTTCTGTGCAGAAGCCTGCCAAAAGTGGAACAAAGGACTCGACTTGGGTTGGAGTTACAGAGGCGAACACAAACGCCATTTTAAAACCGAGTCCTAGCAAAAAGACCCAACCGGGGAATTAATATTAAATAAATAACCCGGCGGTATCTTTAACATTGCACCAAAAAAGTGGTGCGTTTAAAATGAATGGGAAAATCCCATAGGAAATATTCTGGTGGAATACTTTGCGTGGTAACCACAGCCACCAGCCAGAAACTCTACGAGGGGGGACTGCACAGTGCCCCCTCGAAAAACAGACCCAGGGGCAATCTAATTACCCCTACCAGTACTTCCACAATATGATGGTTCGTACTGGTTCTGTTCACAATTTAAGACTAGTAAAGTCAATGGTGACTTTACATGCCCTGGGAGACAGTAGTCAGTCCCAGGGTATGGAGTCTATATTTGGGGGTCACTATGACACCCCTGTGTTACTGCACTGAGGGTGCTATGTAACACATTTTACCAAAAACACATGAAACCCTATGGAGTAAAAGACCCCATAGCCCATAAAACACATTACAAAGTCAAAGGATATCTCAAATCATGTCTAAGAGTGGGAGAAAAAGAGTCTCACTCTTAACAGGAGAAAAAACTAAACCCCAAGAAATCCAGCAGAGCTGCTGGGAGACTCACTAGGTTTGGGAAATTAGCCTATACAGAGAATTCTCCCTAACAAGGACCACAGCAGTTTAACAAGACCACTTCCCTTCTACAAAGCAGCCCGTGAACCAGCACACACTTGCCTCTCTCATGCACAATCAGATCTTGACAGGAGAATGGAAGCATTTTATGAATCAATATCATCACCCCACGCGCCCTGGTGGAGTTTGACCTGTAATATCATTGCCCCCACCAGGACTGAGCAACTGCCTCAGCTGTGTGAGTTGCTTGTAAAAAAAAAAGTATATTAGCGCCCCACCTATTGGCTTTGGCAACGATTTACCGAGACTTCACACAGTTGACCAGCCCACAGACATTCCAGCTCAGTAATTTAATCTGGGTCGAGCCAGGTGCCATACCAGCGTATACCAAGTATGTGTTTCATAGTTGCTCCACAAAATGGCCCCATAACTGCTCTGTGCTGCCTGTCAAGTTGTACATAGTATTTATTACACCAGGCCTTATTATATTTACACCCACACAACACTCCCACCCCCTCCCAACCCTCACTCACTACCTCCCTCCAACCAGCAGCGTAAAACAAGCCCACCCCATTCCCCCTAACTCAGAAATGTGCAGGCTCAACAACTGGGCTGATCCACAACTGTAACAACCAAAATGCTATTGCAACGGGAGTGAACCGTCGCCGCTTCAGGCACTTTCACTTCAAGTTACTGATAAAATATACCTTTCACATTGACAATAATACGTAACCATAACGCCATCAGCACATTGTTCATAACTACCCTCCCAATGAGGAGTCAACTATGATGATCTCATGTTGTGGGCAAGGTCCCAGAGGTTGCGGTAGGTGGTTGTAGGATAGGTACTTTGGCCTCTATAAACTTTACTGCCTCTTCCGGAACAGTGAAAAAATACAATTTACCCTGGAATTGAAAACGTAGTCTTGCCAGGAAGAGCATTGCATACTGAATATATCACTCCCTCAACATCTTTTTAACCCTCAGGAACTGGCAACACTCCTGGTGAACCGCCACAGAAAAATTGTGATCACTTGTGAACCTGGGCAGAGTTCTTTCTTGTCTGTCGCCCGTTTGAGGAGTAGGTCTCTAGCGCGGTAAGTCAGAATTTTGGCTATTATTGGTCTTGGGAAGTCACCCGGTTTTGGCTTTTGTATCAGCGCTCTATGCGCTCTCTCAACTGCAAAAAATGGGGAAACCTGCAGCCCTCCAAGCAATTCCCTGAGCAACCGCTCGACTGTCAGCGAGGGCGTCCTCTGGGACTCCCCAACTATTCTGATATTATTCCTCCGGGAGCAGGATTCAAGGTCGTCAAACTTGGCCTTATCATACTGCATATCCTTCGTCACAGCATTCACTGTCGTTTGCAAGTTGTGTACCTTGTCATCCGTGGTGCAGATGCATTCCTCCGTCACATTGGACTTCCTCAGTGAGCAGGGCTCTGATGGTGGTGACATTAATCGTGAAGTCATCCAATTTTTCGTTGACAGCAGCGAACCCCTTGTTCATAGTGTCCAACATTTGATGAAGCTCCAAAGGGAGTGTGTAGGGCCACCTCCAGCTTCATCAGGGGTGCTTGCGCGTTGGGATGGCGCATCTCCCTCTCTATGGGGGGTTGACATGGTATATTTATGCATGGCACAAGCTTTCTTTCCCTCGCCTGTCCCCCTGGTCATGACTTTCAGCAGTATAAAAGCGGGAGGGAGACATAGCTGCTATCCGTTGCAGCCCTGGATGTTCAGCATGAACCCTGCCACACATGTCTTTGTGCTGTATGGTGTTCCTGACAAAAAGTGTAATTCCCCCAGGAGTCCAACCAAAAGGCAGCAAGAGAGAAATAGAAAAACAAAACACCTCAATGGCAGGTATGCAATTCCTAAGGACACATCAGCACAAGCTCAACTTATATCAGGGAGCAGAGACCCACAGCAGGGCCGGAGCAGACCCCGCCTGGAGAGGATTGTTGAAGAATGTGTAGTGGCCCACACCACATCCTAGCCCTGAATGTGAGGTCTCTCCTCACCTCAGTGTGCCGGCAGTTTCTACGGGAGCAGCCGTGGTGCCTCAAACTCTTGGAGGAACAACCAGGTGAGTGGGCGGCTGCCGTGTGCGAGCAATCGCTGGCCCCAGCTCTGCAAGTGTTCGCGTCCTCACTGTGGGTGCCGGGATAATTCAGGTCCCCCGGCCGACCCTGACCGGCAGATGTTACAACACTGGGACGCTGCGATGGTCCCAAATGCTGGAGGCCCCCTCAGTCTCTCGATCCCCGCCACACCGCAGCTATAGTGCTTGAGCCCAGGCGCAACGGCGGATGAATCAGTGCTGCCGGGTATGTGTGGGCACAGGCTGCTCTGCGAGTAGTGCTCACTGCGGTCCCCAGATCCTTTAAGCGTTGCAGTCAGAGGGCGAGAGCAGTTTCAAAGCGCAGACCGACCGAGTACAGAACATTGAAGTATATGCGCTGGAGTAACGTTTTACAGTGGAATTTGCAATATATTGTGTTACATGGAATGGAGTTTAAGAGCTAAGCAGCCATCTTGCTTAGCTGCTCCACAGCGCGCCATCAGGTGGCAGATTTGAAGTCGAAGATGCTGGTCTGGTGGACACTGTGGCAGCTTGTATAACAAGACCTTCCAGGGAAGGGTGAGAAGACCGAAATTAGTATTCTCCTCTTGCCGGCCTATACTTTCCAGTCATGGTGGAGCTGACCAGGGAGATGGAGCAGGAATGCTGCCACCGAGAGGCTACAGGGTCGGCAATCGCGGGATTCAGAAGCATGTTCCATTCTGTAATGGGACCCTCGCCCAGTATATCTGTAAGTTTGTACCCTTGGACTGGCACTGATGAAGCCTGCTGTCCCAAGGGATCAACCACCCTCTATACCAGTGCCCTAAACTTGGCATGGGTAAAGGGTTGGCTTTGCTGAAACTCTAGGTCAGATGAAGTGTCCAGCCCGCTGGCATCATGAAGTCCCTGTGCCAGCTCGAATAGCTGAGACTGATCATCGAAATAATCAACGCCTCCTGTGCCCATGAACATGGGATCGACTCCTCCCTGGTCATCCGCGTCATTGATGCCGAAAATGGATGACAGTGCCGAGAAAAATCAGTCCAGGAGAGCGGGGTAAAGGATTTATCATCGAGTGCTGGCACAGAGGGCTTGTCCTTCAACGCCGATAAGGTGACTGTCAGCGTTGATCAAGGCTGTCGCACAAGCACGGCATCAGAGACGCTCAAACCTTGTTTTGCGTGGGTAGCCCCCGGCATCGAAGGTTTCATCGCCTTCTTCCACGTCAAGCCTGAAGGCTGCCCTGGCGCCGATGGCATCGGCACTGGGGCTTGTAAGGGGGGTGGTATTACTGAGCGCTGCGATCGCCTCTGAGGATCTGCTGCGGGGAGCGAGAGGCACTTGCGCCTGCAGCGCATGTTTCTGAAACATTTCAAGCATGGAGACCTTAAAATCTTCCTACTCTTGACGAGTGGTTGGCCCAGCCAAAGGCTTACCTCCTTCCATCAACGAATCGGAGTCTCGAAGGTAGCGGTGGTGCATGCTGCGTGTTGGATTGCGCTTTGTGGGTGAGAGGCTGGGCAGTGGCAGAGGGCTGGATGCAGGGGAGCCATATGATGGAGTGTCAACGTCTGGCTCTGGGAAGCGTTGGTGCTGGCGGCGTGGAGGGTTCTCTGGGGAGTGTGGCCCTTCGGCAGGTGGTGACACAGGTTGTTGTCGCCCTGTGGCTCCTCAGTAACCCTGCCAGCAGTGTCCATGCCTACGGCTGCAGGTCTCGATGCAGTGTGCCCAGCACTACTCCTGGTGCCTGTGGCATGGCCGTTGCCTTAGCCCTGTTCTCCTGCGGCGTTATGCGCCAGGACATCTGCTTGGTGTTTCCTGTGTCAGCCTTTGCAGGGTGGTGGTGGCAGACCCTGAGGGCATGGATGTGCTGCTTCCTGATGGGCCTGCAACCTCCTCCCCCTCTGGCGATGCACGAGTGCCTGTAGGGGACATAAGAAATGTCGTCGGGTATGGTTCCCCCCACGTGTGTTGACATGCAGGACACAATTGCCATGGTACAGAGTGTGACCCCACACATATGGGCAAAGAGCCATGGTTGGTCATGGGAGGGTGCATGTGGGCCCAGCATCATGGGGTTGCTTGTAGCGATGGGTGTGTGAGCCATGGCCTGTTGGTTATTGGCCTGTGTTTGGGTAGGGCAGGGTGTCCATGCTGGGGCAATTTACGTCTGACATGCATGCTTGTGGTCCTTCATAGCCCCACATCCACTACCTGGGTGTCACTCAAATAGTGGGGCGGGGGTGGCTTGTTCCATGGCACTGTCATGGCTCTATGGGGCACTGCTGTGCAGTCAGCAGGGCTGTACTGTGGTGCACAGTGATTGGCAGGCTGAGCCCATGTCGGTGTGGGGGACGTGTACTTCCCTGCAGCTTGTCTGCCATGCTGTCATGTGGCAGGCCTACTGGGCATGCAACATACTGGTGTGACTGCTGCAGTGTGATGTGGTTGCTCACGCACCTCAATCCCGCTGGCACAGGGTGTGCCAGTAGGGGTGTGGTGCGCATGGCATTTGGTTGGTTAACTTGCCTTCCCTTGCCGCTGCTTTGACGCTCAGGGGTGCTCTTGGTGCCCTGCCCCATGGCTGCTGTGGAAGGTGGCTGATGTGCCACCCCGTCACTCTGCCCTGTTGGCATGCCCAGCTTCTGGATCTGCTGATTTGTGTCCCTGTCCATTGGGGCATTTTATGCTGGCCTGTCATTTGTGCATGCATTTGTTGGGTTTGGGGGGGATTACTCACCTCCTGGCTGCTGGGACCCACCTCTGCACCGCTGACTCCCTCTAACCCCTCGATGGTCCAGCACCTTGCTGCCTTTCTCCTCCCAGGCGGTGAGGACCAGTGGCTCAACGCTGCCTTCTCCTGTCGCCAGGGCCTCCCGGTGGTGTTGGGACAGCAGTTCCTGCACCCTGAGCCTCAGGTCATTCCACCACCTTCGGCAGTCCTCTCCATCATGGGGTACACTTGAGACCGCTGTCATCTTCTGGGAGATGGAGTTCCAGATGGCTGTCCGGCGCTGGCCAGTGGTCTTGCATTGGCAGTGTGAAATTACCTTACCTGTGAGGATCACCATCTCCCTCTCGCCAAATTTCTGTTTCTGCTGCTGATTTCTGGGCACCTTGCCTCTTATCCTCTCCTCGGACATTGCTGCTGCTTACCAGGAACGGATTGCTGCAGGAAGTGGAGATGTTTATTGAATCGTATTTTTCAAAATGGCCACCTTAATGCTTCCGGTTCCGGCGGTGACGCTATTTCCACAGGTGCTATTAGCACTGGGATCAGCGGCGGTAGCGCTATTAGCACTGCTTTCTCAGCGGTAGCCCTTATTTCGGAGCAGTTACCGCTTGGCGCTAATAGCGGTACCCCGGAATCATGGGTGTGTTCATGCCAGGTTGTGATGCAGAATAATTCCGCTGATTACCGCCAGACTTGTGATGGGGGCCCACTCAGTTTTAACTACACGGCTTTTCAGGTGTTCCCCGCAATTAAGCGTCTTGGATGAGTAGTTGCTCTGAAGTCGCCTGGTCTGGATGTTGGGCTTCCATATGCTTTTATTTTTTTAAAAACAATTTTATTGATTTATTCAAACAAAAAAACAATACAGACCAAAAATGCAGTGCACATATCAACAGCTCAATTGTTCATTGCTTAATTCCGGTCACTGCTCCCCTTATCCCACCCCCCTTTACGAGCCTATTTATTCCACACACTCTGTATCTGCCTCGTGTGGTGGGGTCTCACTTTCCGTGGATTCTGTCAGATCTTGTATTGTTCCAAACAATTCCGCTATTAATGATTTCCATGTCATCAGGGTTCCCGCCTCCTCCTCTCCCCCTACATTGCTGGCCTCTTGCCATACCATGGTTTCTGCCTCCGCCCATTTCTGCAAATCTTTCCACCACACCTCCACCTGTGGCCTGTGGCATGTCTTCCATCCCATGGCAATCCTTCTTTTTGCGAGCACATATGCTATATCTTTCAGTTTACTAGCATGCTTAAGTTTCTGCGCTCTGGGGAACCCCCCCAGCAAGCAGGCCCAGGCTGTATCTATAATAATCGTGACCCCCTTTTCCGCTAGTTTCTGCGCTACTTCACCCCAGAAACGCTCAATTACTGGGCCTGACCAAAACATGTGTACCATGCCAGCCTTTTCTTTGACGCATTTGGGACATGCTTGTCGTCCAGCATTTTCAAACCTAGATATCCTCTTGGGTGTCATATATGCCCTGTGTGTAATATATAGTTGTATCTGTTTTAGTCTCGCATTCCTTGACACCTTGTGGTACCCCAGGGCACGTTCCCACATCCTGTCCTCTATCGGGGCTCCTATTTCCGCTTCCCAGTCTAGTCTTAATTGTGTTAATTCCTTCCCGACCTTAGACATCATCATTTCGTACAGTCTAGAGATCTCATGCGCCCCCTCCGGTACATCATATATTATATCTATTATAGCATCTGGTTCTTCTTCCAGTACCGTTTCGAGCCATATTTTCCTAATTCTCTGCACCATTCTGTGATATGTGATATACCTGCCCATGTGTAACCCAATGTCCTCCTCCAGCTCTTCAAAATTTACGATAGTCCCCACTCGCCAGATATCTCCCATCGTTACTAACCCCACCGATTCCCAGTGGTTCCCGATTATCATCCTCAGCTGCTTATCTCCCTGTGCCAGTGCAACTAGTGGTATCTGCGGGGAGCATGGGAATGGGTTCTCCATCATCTGGCATGCCGGCGCCACATCTTCCACCCAATTGTCATCATTTTAGGATGCTCTTCCATTTCTGTCTTGGGCAGCCAGATCATTTCTTTTAAATACAATGGGGCACAATCATGTCCAAACAACCTGGATTCGGGGGTCACTTCATCTGAGAGCCATTTAGCGATATATTGCAGTTGGCTCGCTCCATAATAAACCTCATAATTAGGCAGTTTTATCCCCCCTTTTTCATAAAAGTTCTGCAGCTTCCATAGTGCCACCCTATTGCGGGTACCATGCCACAGAAAATCCCTACACATGCTGTTCAATTTAGTGAAAAACTTCTTAGGTATCAGGTATGGAATATTCCCAAAATAATGCAGGAGCCTAGGTAGGACCACCATCTTAAGCATTGCGCCTCGTCCCATCATTGCTAGGGGCAACTTCACCCAGAATTTCATACACTTCTCGATTTTCTCAATGGCTACCTCGGTATTGCGCCTGTGCTCCTCTTCCACCGCATGGTACACATCTATCCCAAGATACCGGAAAGTACTAACCGCCCATGGTATTTGTAACACCGGTAACCGTTCCACAGGGATTCCCTTATAACTGCCTAGCGGGAAAATACTAGATTTTTGGGGATTTACCGCTATACCAGACAGCCCTGCATATCTCTCCATCACCTGCAGAATATACTGGAGATTTTCCTCCGGGTGCCTCAAGTACAGCAGCAAGTCTTCCGCATATAAGGAGATCAAGTGTCGTTCCCGTCCCACCTCAATACCTATAGTGTCGTATTGTTGTCTAAGGTATATAGCTAGGGGCTCCAGGGCCAGTATATAGAGCATTGAGGACAATGGGCACCCCTGTCTGGTGCCTCTACTAAGTTGCCATCTTTCAGATATCACTGATCCTGTTCTGACCCTGGCCAGTGGTTCACTATATAGCATCTTCGCCCACCTTATGTATCCAGGCCCCATTCCATAGCCCGCCAGGGCTGCCAGCAGCCATGGCCAATTGACCGAATTAAAAGCCTTTACCGCGTCCAAGCACACAATTGCCATTTCACCCTCATTCTCACGCCCCCATTCAACAACCCGTTGAAGTCGTCTATGATTACGAGTTATATTTCTATTCGGGACATAGCCCGTCTGGTCGGGGTGTATTAGTTTGCCAATAACTCTCCGCAGTCTGTTTGCCAAGACAGCCGTCAATATCTTGCTGTCTTGGTTCAACATCGACAAAGGTATGTAGGAGCCACAACTATGCCCAGGCTTGTTGGGTTTGGGTAGCGGTATTATGATCGCTTCTCTAAGTGACTCTGGCAGCCGTCCCACCTCAAACGCTTCATTCAACATTTCTAACATTGGGGGGAGCACTTCCACCCTATATACTTTATAAAATTCACTTGGGAACCTGTCCGCCCCCAGAGTCTTACAAGTAGGCAGCTGCCTCAGCACTTCTTCTAACTCCTCCAAAGTAATCGGTGCATCCAGCTCCTCTCTTTCCTCAGCACTTATCATAGGCAACCCTATGTCCTCCAGTGTTTCTGTTATCTCCCCGTAGCTACTTCCCTCCTCAATCCCCATATAGTAACCTATAATAATCTGCAAACTTCTGATTAACTCCCTCTTGGGTGTCCGGCACACTTCCATCTTCTCTCGTTATCGTTGGGCTTCCATATGCTTCTTTCCAACTGTTAGGACTCGAGGGTCTATTGGTCACTTATCAAAGTTAGATGCATGGGTAAGGCAGTGACAAACTTCAGTAGGCCAGGGTGAGATGTGACACAGGTCATGGAGTGATGGTGGCTGATTTTGCCAACGTTTCACCAGCACTGGATTTATAGGAGGCTTATGCACTTGGCACCACTGGACACCTCAGTTTCCTGGCCCCATCAACTTTCTCCTCTTTTTCTCCACTGGTGTCTTCCTACTTCCTCAAAGCACTAGAACAGATAAAGCCTACTCTGCCTCCCGACTCAGCTTCCAGACCTCTCCTCCTGCTTCTTCTACTCTCTTTTCTACAGCCGCCTTACTCCCCTGGAGTTGTGTCAGCACCAGTGACATGGTGTCAACCTAGTTTCCTCCTTCGCCTCTCAACCTCTTTTGATCCAACGCTTTTCTCCTAACCTAACCTCCTCCTCCTTCAAGAGGGCCATCCACCATTTGATTGTCCTTATTGCTTATGGTATTGTTTGTTCTCCATGCATTTACTGACCCCCTCCCCGTTTCTTGTGTGCTGGCTCACACAGTGGAGCTAGTGCTTGCATCTTGTTCCTTTTGAGATTCAAACTACTGGTGTATGTGTATCTGTCTGCAGTTGTGGACCCTGTGTTCTCTTGACCTCAAGCTGATCTTGTTACCCTTGACTTGCCTACTTCGATGCATGGACATGTTGAGCATGCAGTCTCCAGCAGCAGGTTCCCAAAGCTAAGCTGTTTAGTTCAATACATTCTTCCACCCAAGGACCACTATTGACACACAATGGTCTGGTAACAAGTAGGGTGTTGTGGTGCACATTTTATGTTAGAATATGTAATGAGGACTGTTTCAATTAAATATATATCAGGGTTAAAATATGTTAAAATTAACTTTTCAGTACTAGATCATTAGTTCGAATAACACAACTTGCGAAGTACTATTTTATAGTGCTTTTCTTGCAGTATAGAATGATGACTGGGAGTTTGGGGTATGCATGGAAGAAATCAACAACGCACTACCAATTGCACCTGCAACAGGCCCTGAATTTTATATCGAATGGGTGCCAGTTCATAGGCACAGGATTTTCTACATGCATTTTATTTCAGGCCTCCTTAAGCTGGATTGCCTTCACAGGGGATTCTCAAGGAGCTCACCGTTTTTTCATCCTCTTCACAACAGCTGCTTGGCAAACACACCTCCTCCTACCACCTATCATCTTCTGATTCCCCTCCTTTACTGCCAATGCTGAGAGGCATACAATGACCTGAATATCTGCGGAATCCATAATCTCACTGAGAGTACGTTTACTTTAGTAAAATTCTGATGTTCATTGTTGCCCTCTCCAGGCCCGACTACTGCACTAACCACTTCTCGGATATTTTCCGATTTTTTTGCCTCACTCAACAAAGTTATGAGCTTGCCACCCTTACTCATTACAACCTTCCTGCCCCACCTCAGTTCATAGTCTCCAGGTGGGATGGCATTACATGCAGAACAGTTCTCTCTTCAAAATTTCTTCTCCTGATAGTCAAATCCATTAATGGATTTCCTTACCTCTCCTTATATGGCCAACTTCATCGCCCATAACCGTCCTCCTTGCATTCTGCAAGCAGAAACCCTGCTCAACCGCTTTGTTCCCCACCCTTCAAGGACTGCCTCCTCCTTCTGTGCCTTCTCCCACATTCTGTCCTATCACTAGAAATAGCAAGTTTCACCACCATGTAGGTCATCAAGGTTGCACTCAAGCCCTAGCTCTTAAAGATTCTCCTGAGACAAAGTGGCAAATCGTCCTTCACCCCATATATGCACTTGTAAATTATGCTATCCTCTGGCTGTCTGTGCTGTCTCCTTTTTATGTTCCCCACATGACTGTTTAAAACTTGGTTAATGCTACTGTCTTAGCTCTTTTCCCAATTAATTTAAATCACGGTGGGATTGCTCTTCCTTCAGCATGGACAAAATGTCTGGGTTTCAGTTAGAAATGCTATTTTCATTTGATACATACAAATATAATAAACACAAAAATACAAAGACATGGTATCCTCAAAACTCTCGGTTGACTTTTGTCATGACGAAGGACTAACAAGTAGGATACAGACCCACAAACACTCCTAAGTACTTTCTGAACCCAAATTACTTAACTGTAACCTACATCAACTCCTTACTTTCCCCTTAATACTTCTGTGTGAACATTCATTGAGTCAAATAAATACTGTCCCCCTTTATTCTTGTCTACCCATATTTCCTTCCTAATAGTTGACCTTGATTAATCAACCTCAGCTAGCACTAGGAGAGCCAAGGAATGCTTAAAGATTGGCTATTTGCTTACATTTGGGACAGACCCCCAACACCGTAAACAGAAGGCTGGTATGTCACTTGCACCTCTAATGAAAATTATGCATGGTTGAAACAGTCTGTTTGATGATTTCATGACTTTCCCTCCATGCAAGAGTTCCTGAAAATGTGACTGGATGTTTCTGTTGTCCTCCCCAAGTGCCCAACACAATTTGTTTTAATTTATTTGCTATTAAAGCCCACCTCATTTCACGTAGTATGATTTAGTTGCATTGTATGCAACGATTTTATATTTTCAAGTTTTGTACTTTTTGCATTGCTTATAAGAAGTGCATTTGTTGTTGAACACTTAAAACCTAGTGTTTCAAATTTTATGGTAATTTTACACAACATCTTCAAAATAAAATGGGATGAAGTTGAGTACCATGTCCAGCGGGGAGATCTGTTTTGGTGCGTTTTTGGTCAACCTGCTCCTTTTCACTGCCTCGGGTTTGGATAGAATTTCATCCTTGTTGGCGTTGGCAAGAGCCAAAATTATGAATAGTGTGTGGTATGGGTGATCCAGGGAAATTCTAGAAATGAGCTGCCAAGAAATATAAAATACAATTAATTAGTGTGGACCAGAGATAAAGTTGATTGGCAGAGCAGTTATTCTCAAAATGAACGTTTCAATACTAATGCTTCACAAATGTAAACAATGATACATGGTTTCACATTGGAGCATTACGCCACATTAGCATCAAGAGTGGCAGACTAATCAACCAGAAAGCTCAGAACACAGGATGCATCTGCTTGAGCTCTGAGCTTTCTGTTGGCTGCTCCATTTATCCATCGTCCTCAAAGTTGAAATAAATTAACCTACCACGAACCCGTTTTTTTCTGTAACCCTTGGCCCGTTTCCCATCTGCTATGCAAACAGAAAGGGTCTTTCTTTTTTTAAAGAACTTCCTTTGCTTTTTCCATGGTGGACATCTTTTTTTTAGTTTTCTTTTTGGTAACAGGTTTGCGCTTCTTGTAGATGGTATCAAAGATCATAATAAACATGTTGGCAAGGTATTCCATCCAGTAAAAGCACAACACCCCCACGTTTCGCTCAGGCTTGTTAAGTTGGTCTAGTGGATGGCTACTGGCCGGTAAGGCTTGCACACGCTGGTACTATTTCTTTTTTTTGTATTTACATATTTATTAAGATCTATTTACATGACATTCAAAAACTCAACACATTTTACAGAATACACAAATAGTCCCACCCTCCTTCACAGTTGCAATGAACAATTATAACATCACTAACGTAACTCCATCAACATCTTCACACTACATGACTCTGAATATAAAGGTCATTGAATGCATAGATTTTACAGCTCCATGAACCTCTCCCAGATTTGTTCATAAAGGTTGCCTTTCTTATTCCTGCACATGATCACCCTTTCCATTGTAGACATGTGCTGTAAATCCCTTAACCAATCAGAGAGCACCTGTTCACTCTTCCATTCCTGCAGTATAATTCTCTTTGCAAATAACAATGCACTGAAGAACCAACATCGCGGCAGGAATGACAGAACCACTATTAAATCCTCCTCCCCCAAGACAATGCTTGTAAAATCATAATCCACATCGAGCATCAGTACTTTGTTCATAATCAATGTAACTTATTTCCAGAATTCCCTCAATCTGCTGCACTCCCACATCATATGCTCAAACGATCCCACTCTGTGTTTGCATCTCCAACATGCCTCTCACTCTAGCAAACCACTATCATAGAGTTTCTGCAGTGGCCCACACGCTGGTATTTTTAACCAGTTCTCTGTTAAAGAAAGAAAACAAGGGGAGACCACCAGGGGGTCATGCAGCGTTGTTTTGCTGGGAATCCATGGTGCGGGTTGTTGTGGAGCCTCGATGAGCCCTGCAGTGGAGTTCCACAGCCTCGGTGGGGCCGGTGTCTTTGACAAGAAGAGAGCGTAGGTGCCTAGGAGAGGCATGGGGCATACTATGCCTGGAGGGAGGCCCGGCGCATTATTGTGGTGGCTGGCAGCCACGTGAGGGCTGGTGCTGCCAGTACATAAGACTGGCATTGGCTGGATTTCCTAAAACACCAGGCCACACAGATCTAAGGGTTGACCTGGTGCTGTGTGAAGCTCCAGGGTGCATTGGAGGGCCCCCATTGAAGACATTGAAGACACTGGCCTGGAGTCCTTGTAAGGGAGGGGCTAGAGGAGGGGCCTGGACATGGCCCACATGAGAGGAAGCCGACTGAAGACACCAGTGAGGGTTTTCAGATCGCAGCCCTTGTGACACCAGGGCAGCGAGCTAAGAAGACCCAAAGGGGTGTCTGGTGCCGGTGTCCTGTGGGCGCAGCAGTGCTTGTGGAAGGTGGAGAGGCATTCAGGCTCTGCAGCGCATTAGGAGGGATCCCATGATGGAGGCTGGTGAGAAGGCTGGCAAAAGGCGAGATTCGGAGGGGGAATATGGTTCGCCACACCTGACTATGGATGAACTAAAGGACATTTTCCAGGAAATTAAAGCCATCAGTAACGATATTCAGACCTCTATACTGGACTTGAAAGGGTGGGTGGACACGGAGAACAAAACGGAGGGGATTGAAACTAACCAGTTGTAGGTGGACCTCAGGGACATGAAATACTAAGCCTGACTGACCAATTTGGAAACGACGGAGGAGGATACCCTTTTGGAACTTGACAACCTCAAGAACAGAGAGCGACGGAACAACCTATGTATCCTAGGCCTGAAGTAACAGAAAGGAGAGACAGTGGGGGATGTGCTCAGAAAAGTCAAAGAGTTGATCAACACCATCTTCCTGTCAGAGGGAGGAATGGTGGTGGAGTTGCAGAGGGCGCATTGTGGTGTAGGTGGTGGGGAAAGGGCACAAGGTCCATTGCGGTCCGATTCCTCATGTATGGTGAGAAAATGGAAGTGCTGGAGAGGGCGAAGTGTATGGGCAGGGTCCAATATGATGGAGATTCTGTCCGGGTGTATGAAGATCTATCGGGGCTCGCTTTGTCATGTCAGAGGGACTGTTGTCCCCTCACACAATGGCTGTCTGAGAAGGGGATCCGATATCGATGGCCCTTCCCTTTCGCTTTGTCCTTCCATTGTAGAGATGCAGACTATAGAATCACCAGTGTACAGGAGGCGCAGCAGGTGCTGCAAATTTTGAAAGACATGGACCTGGACCAGGTACAGTAGAAGGAGAGTGAGGGAGCACCCATGGAACAGAATCAATGGAAGGGGATCCTCCCAAGGATTTTAAGAGACCGAATAGCCCATCCCCGGTGAAGTGACTCTGAAGTGGGTCCAGAGATGTAGACTCAGATGTAGGCTCGAGACTAGGGTCCTACGCAGGGGGGGGGGGAAATGGTGCAGGTGTCACTAGGGGACAGGATTCAGAGTAAGTCCATTTTGGTGGCCCATTATCCAATTAGTGTCTTGAACCAAGAGGATGGTGGATGGGTAGGGGCTGGGGAGAATGGGGAAGGTGGGGGCTACAGGGTATTGAGAGTTGGGGTGGGAGGTTTTTTAAGTTGGGTTCGTCGATTCCACTGAATGTAGAGTTATTGCAGAGCTGTTTGGTTTATGACATTGGTAGGTAGTAAGAGTGGGGCTGGCTGGCATGCTCTGGGTGGGGACCCTTAACGCGAAAGGTATAAACTTGCCTACCGAGCGCTCGTTGGTGATGAGGGAATTCCAGAACCTGGGTCTAGATATCTTGGTGGTGCAAGAAACAAGGTTGATTGCGGAAGAGGAAAGCCCCATTTTAGGGGGGCAGGTATGGCAGGTTTTCTGGGCCTCTGGGGATATTAAGAAGGGGGGAGTTGGCATCCTCTTGCACAAATGGGTGCATATGAGAGATCTGAAGGAGTGGATGAGGGCAGACAGAAGGGTGCCGTTTGTTATGGGTACCATTAATGGGGTGCTGGATATGGTGGCTGTCTACTGCACTAACCAGGGTCAGTTGAGGTATCCGAAAAGAGTGCCTCGTGTGATCTGGTCCCCATCAGTTGGACAATATGGTGCTAATTATTTTCTCCATGTTGGGCTTGCACACGAAGGAATCCCTTTGGAAATGCAATGATAGGTTGTTAAAAGACACTTTTTTTAGAAGAAAGCGGTTGGGGAGTTCTTTCAGTTCAATGACACGGGCGATGTGGGTCTGTGCACTGTGTGGGAAGTGGTGAAAACAAAATGGAGAGGATTATTGATAGGAGAAGGAGCGCCAAAGAAAAGGGAAAGGAGCCTGATAGCGGAGAAGCTTAGGAGAGAGATCTGTGCTTTAGAGGTGTGGGAGCAGATCAGGGCACGTTTCCGAAAGGGAACAGCTGAAGGAGGCAAGGGAAAAGAGGCATGGGTTGAAGGAACTGAAGGTGGGCAAGGTGGTACGTCAGTTGCAGTTCCTAAAACAGAGATAATATGAGAAGGGGGACAATGCGGACGCTCTTCTGGTGCGCTCCTTCGGGGAGAGAGGGCCGAGTGTTGGATTGAGTGGATTATGGATGCACAGTGATCGTTACACTCCACTAGAGGAGATATTGGACAGGAGTTTGCTGCATTCTATAAGGGATTTATATAATGTGGATAGGGTGGTGAATGAGCGGGAACCTGAAAGGTATCTGCAGGGAGTGTCCCTCCCCTAGTTAAGTAGAGAGGTTGTGATGGAGTTGGAGGACCCGATAACCCAGAGGGAAGTGCTGGTGGCCATTCAGGGAATGAAGACAGGGAGGGCACAGGGAGACAATGGGTACACGTGGGCTTTTTTAAAGCACTGGCTAGTGAACTAGTTCCCCACATCGTGAAACTCTATAACCACATATTGGAAACAGGAAGGACTCCCGGCTCTTTTAGGCAGGCATTGATATCGGTAATCTCGAAGGAGGGGATAGACCCGCATAACCTTAAGTCGCATCGGCCCATATCACTCCTAAATGTGGACACCAAAATATTAATGAGATTGTTAGCCTTCAGAATGGAGCGTGTTATGCCCTGCCTAGTACACTTGCATCAGGTGGGATTTATTTTGGGGAGACAGTGGGTTGATATACCTCAAAAGACGCTACACCTTATGGATGTTGCGAGCGGGCAGGGGCGTAACCCCATATTGCTGGCCCTGGACGCTAAAAAGCCTGTTGCTATGGTACATTTGGCCTTTTTGTATGCGGTCATGCACAAGTGCGGCTTCGGGCTGAGGACTCTGAATGGGCTCCAGGTGCTGTATACTAAACCTCTGGTGTGGCAGGCGGTTAATTGCACACTTTCTAGGGCGTTTGAGTTGCATAGAGGGATGAGGCAAGGCTGCGCACTCACGCCCCTGCTGTTTGCATTATCTCTAGAGCCATTGGGGTAGCAGTTATGGAGGACTCCCCAACTGGAGGGAATTTGGATGGGAGATAAAAAATTCAAACGGAGGTAATATGCAGATGATGTCCTTCTTGGGTTTCAGGGTTAATCGGCTGCAGTGTCATGGTCATGAAGTCAGGGGAACAGGCATGCAGGGGTCGCATGCACAGGAGACCTGGGTGGACACTGTCCTGGCACCTTTGGCACCAGGCTCATGAACAAAAGTAAACAAGAACATCAATTTAACACCAAAAAACTTTTATTATGCGTAGCGCTTCAGATGCATTAACCTTAAGCATTCCATCCATTAAGCAGGATGCATTAACCTTGAACATTCCATCTATTAAGCAGCCCCAAGTGTATTCTTGGGTGTGGCTGCTAATGGATTGCCTTCGCACATGCTCACTCTCTAGGAGTGGCAGGGTGTGGCTGGTAAGCCAGCCCTAATGGGCGTGCCCACGATCCCAGCTATATAAGCTGCCCCGATCCTCAAGACAGACGCTTTGCGTTATTCTGCACTTGCAAGCAGCGTAACGCTCACCGTCGCCCGAGATCAGACTTACCTTTGAAGATCCTGCTTCCTTGACATCCTGCTTCCTGCCAGCATACTTACCAACTGAGGGAAGCTGTTCTTACCTGTACATCTTCGGCGAACCAAGTATTCATCTTTACACTTTCCACAACGCCGAAATCTTCATCTTGGTACCGCAGCACGACATGCTCCATCGTCGACAGCAGCGCCTGCAAGGAAAAACAGAAGAGAAGGTTAGACATTGAAAAAACAGTCAGTTTAAGGTTGCGCTTTGCCATACTTCGCGCTTTTCCTTAAACCATCACTTAACTGCTGTCGAACATTGCGGTAGCATCCATCTTCCATCCGGCCGCGTCTCGCGTCTCTACTACCCACCGTAGATCCCCCTCAGCCGGGCTCAGATCCTTTTAACAAAGTTCTGCACAGGTTTCTTTCTGCCAGGCTCGAGCCTGTCTTTTACCTTTCACTTTATCACACACATTTTGTGGGTTCTTATTTTTCGGGTGACTCACGGTTCACCCTGGATCCCCCTGGATCCCCCTCTGCTGAGCTCAGATCCCTTCAAAACAATTAGTTTCCTCAGCCGGGCTCGGACCAATGTCAATTTTACATCAAGTATCAAAGACTTTCGAATGTGCACAGGGTTTGGCTTGACTCTTTGCAGGACCACTTGGATTTCACAATCTCTTTTAACGTATGCACCCTTTCGGTTGGATACCTAACAGAGACGTTCGAATGAGCACCCACGTGATGCCGGACCACTCCATTTACGGTATACAGTATCGGTTTTTATTTTCCAAGTTCATTCACTCATTTGCTGTCTTAATACTCTTCTTTATACAATGTTGCCACTTGCAATCTTGGTTTTCACACAGGCCGGTCTGGTATAAGTCTCCCCAACACACCGACTGTGCTGACTTCACTGCTGCTGCTTTGTTGTAGGAGCCAAGGACAGTACCACGGCAGCAAACGTCTCTCTCCACCTTGTCTATCGATGCAGGAGAGCACTGGGTACCTCTGACACACAATGCAGGATTCTTCTCCTTTAAATCCAGGTCTTATGTTTCCTACTCTAGAAGGCTCATGAAAGATGCAGTCTTTTGGTGAAAAGGTCAAGGGTGCTTCCTTCCTTGCAATCCTCTTCGGTCTTGCCGTCTTCTGCCTTCTATTAAACGACCATCTTGGAATTGCAGCTTCCTCGTGTGCTTTGCCCTGCTCAGAGTGTGCTTTGGTGCTCCCCCTTTTATACGTGTGGGAAAGTGTGATGAAAGTCAGGTGTGTGTAATGATCAGTAATTCCCTGACCATTGTAGTGGGACATTTCAGGTATACGGCTCGGGTGTTACTCTGTTTTTCTACATTTTATTTTATTATTAAGTGTTTTGGTTCAGACAAAAAAGTGTAAACCTTTCACTTCATACAAAAATCAGACAACAATGATAAAAGAAAGAAAAGTAAAGTCAAAAGAAACATTTCTCATACAAAGAGATAAGATTTGTGTTTTAGAGCAAATTTCATGAAAACATCACATCAAAAGAAGGGGGATAAATGTTCAGTATCCACCATCATAAGTGTGATATTTCTTTCAATTTCAGGGCAAGAAAACTGGTGAGAGCCAATATTAGGGTCTGCCCCTGGCCAACCATCAAGCTCGACAATACAAGTTCATTGACAATTTCCATCCCCAAATGGTTTCCCCTTTCTTTTTGCAGGGCTGGGCAATCACCTACCAGATGCTTAATGGTTTCTTTATTAGCCAAGTTCTTGCCAAATTCTTACAAAATCTACAGCTCTGATTGCTCGTGCCCTGCCCCCACTTACTCGTCCTTTCCAAAGTCGGGATTTGATTAAGCCTAGAACATAGGTAATTTGTCCTACATTTAGGACAAGGCAAAATGTGAACATACTTGGGGAGCTCCTCTCTTTTTGTGAGGAAGTTGCTGTATTCCGCATACATGCTATAAGTCCCCACCTGTTCTGAGGAGATCACCCATTCAAGTTTATGTATCTTGTTCTTAACAGTGGCCACGTTATCCGAAAGCTCTTCTTTTGTTGACCCTATCAAGGTAAGTGTTTCACTCATTTGCTCCTTGAATTTTTTAATGGAGGCCCCGGATGCTCTGGTTTGCTCTGCCCCCCAACTCTGATAGAGGGAGGTAGCTGGCGGGTTTAATCATTTTGCGTATTCCGCCATTTTCCTCGATTTGGCTCTAGTCCCCAATGAAATCAATCTGAACTCTTGCCTTATCACAGCGTTCAGGATAGAAGTGGACAGCCCCAATGTCTTCTTAAGCAACATTCCCTAGATGGTATTAACAAAGTCCCCTAATTCAAAAAGACAAAGATGCAAACCATAAAGTAAGGTAGCTCCCACAGTGGAAAAGTAGTATTGGAGGAGAGGGGGTTAAGGGAGAAGTGACAGTTGTGTATATACACTCTTCATTTTTGCCAACAGAGACAGGCTCTTGCCCCTAATCAGGAGTTTCCAGCTCTCCTTGGAATGTGTGTTGCTGACATGATAACCATCTTAGTTTCCACTCTTTCAAGGGAGTTGCCACCCACCCTCCATGTCATGGTTTTCGGGGTTCTCTTGTTGTGAAGAGTATGACCTTAGACTTCTGGCCATTCACTCTGAGGTTATTCTCAAGTGCATATTTTCCCTCACAGTGAGTTGTCCGTGAGAAACTATTTGTGTCGGAAGAGGGGAATTGAGTCCTTATGTATCCTATCTGGTAGGTTGGGGTAAAGGTGTTGTAGGGAAGGGGTTACTCCATATCGCTGTCCGGTGTCCCACTTCCACTCCCCGAAGATGCCTTCCAGCTGATCCTCCCGCATTGGTCCACCCCCAGGAACTGGATCCAAAAGCGATGGCCGTGTCCTGGCAACCTGGAAGACAGATCCCCAGGGACTAGCGGCTGAGACACCTTCAAGTTTCTCACACATCACAAGAAGACCATATAACTCCATCACAGTGTTGTAATTCTTTTTCTCGTCTTGTAATATGGATCTTTGGCATGCTCTGTTTGTTATTGTAGAGGATTTCTTGACTACCAAAGGATGCCTTGTATTTATGGTTGAAATATGTGACAATTATTTACAGTACTGTAAATGGATGGATGATACCCCCAGTGTCTGAAATCAAGCCCTCCCACTTCAGCTGTTCTCACTGTTGTTAGGCAGAATCCTGTGCAGTGCCCTTAGGGACCACTACACACAATTAAGCCTACAGATGGCCATACAAGTTTTACCTTTGGTACAGGCCTGTACTACTATGTCAGAGTGGTAGTAGTGGCAGAGCAGCCAGGCTTATCTCAAGAGTATATGAGCAGTAGCAGAGATTACTCAAAGGGACCACAATTACTGTGACTCAAGCAAACACTGACTCAAGGTTTCAGGCAGAAAAATCTAAGTACATGTATTTTTAAACCATTCATTATAAACACAACACTACTATTAAACTTAAACACAAACCACATGTCAAATATACTACAACTAATCAATTCACTTTATACAGTATGTCTGAAGGTAAGTACCCTGTGTTTGAATGAACCAGTGTTATGAACAAAACATGTTACCGTCAATACGATTGCGATCAGTTTTTGACAGTTCTGTCTACTAAATCACAGGCAATATTTTGGTTAGGCAGACAGAATCGAGAAACACTCAGAGACAAGAGTTCAAAAGTCAAAGGGCCGGAGCCAGGGTCAAGTGACACCGGGGGCCTGTTGCCGAAGATCACACAGTCAGATAGTTCACGATTCAACGTAGCCAAGAGTACTTCGATATTGTCAATGTTCGGAAGCAAAAGTTATAAGAAGGAGGGAAGACAAGGGCAAGCCTTGGAAATGAAGAAAAGGGGTTCACCCAGTTTCCTCAAACAGAACACAGTACCTTATTCTAATGGTGCAGCTGGTGCACTGGCAGTTGTTCCTGTTGGTTTCCCGCAGACCCACGATTCCTGGAGCTTCGTTGTGAAGGACGTCGTCTGAAGGGGGTCTGCACCACACAGGGATGAAGCCGGCAGCAGCGACAACGAATAAAAGGTGCGCTCCTTAAAAACAGGAGAGGCTCTTCAAATGGCTATCCGGACCACTACAGATGTGTGCAGCGATTTCGACCAAGGAAGAGGATCCTCTGGCTGTGGAAGATGAGCTGGTTATCCCCACCAGGCTCAAGGGAAGAAGACTCCGGACTGGATCTCCTCTTAGTCGTTGAAGGGTAGATAGCTCAGGACTGCAGCAGGGCTTCACCGGGATGGGGTAGTTGCAGCAGCCGTCGTTCTCTCCGCTTCTCTTCGGTTTCTTGTAGTTCCAGCGGCGACTCTCTGACTTCTAGCCCAAGAGACCTGCCTTTTATGCGCAAAACCCCCATTCTCACAGCCTGGCTGTCAATCACCCAGCAGGGGGGTTGTCCAGCCCGGACAACCGCCTCAGCCAATCATGGCAAAGTGTGACTTGGGTTTCCTAGGATACCCTGTGCAGGGGGTGACTACACCCCTCCCTCACATTCAGCCCACCTAGACACCCAGGCGCCTGGTGGAGGTCTTCTGAGCAGAAGACCGCCAAAAGACGGTGAACAAAGAAGGTGAACCTAGTTTGACGCGCAAAGTAAAACACAAGAAGGACTTTAACAAAAAAAAATGAGGAATAAACCCAACCGGAGCCAAAAGAAAGACAATTTGGTCAAGCGGGTTTATATTCGAGGCTAATATACTAGCCAAGAACAATACCACGTTTATCTAAAATAATCGCGGTAGAAAAGTTAGGGTAGATACCACTGTCACCAGCCAAGTCTAAATGTTAAAAGAGCGAAACAATGCTCTAAGAGGTAAAGATGAAAAGGGATACGAATTAACCCTTTCCAGTACTCAATGGAAGATGGGGTATACTGGATCTGTGGTAGATTGACTAAGTAAAGTTAATGGCAACTTTACCCTTTTCTGGGGGACTGTAGTCAGCCACAGAAATGGAGTCGGGGGAAGTCTCAAAGACAACCCTGTGTCAAGGCACTGAAGGTGCTCGGTGACACACAGAAAGAAGGGGGCTACTGAAGTGGTGTACTTCAGAGTCCACAATCATAAAAACAGAAAAATACACATGGCAAAACATAGGGAAGAGTGGGGGAAAAGCTCACACTCTTACCAAGTGGAAAACAAACTCCAGAAGTCCAGCAAAGCTGCTGGGGGACTCACTAGGTGAGGGAAATTAGCCATAAATGAGAATTCTCCCTAACAACTGTCCCATCACCAATAATGATTATTGATTTCTCTGGGAGTGCGTGACATCAGACTTCACAACAGTATAGTGAAAAATTGGCCAGTATGCCTGTCTAGAGTGATATGCTTATTTGTCAAAACAGTATATACTTTTTCTATTTGGAAGTATTATGTATCTACCCAAGGGAGATTTTGATACCAACGTTGGTTGGCTGGATGACTTAACTATGTCACCATACACTATGATAGAGCAACATTTGGAGAAGTAAGCAGCCATTGGTGCACTATTCAGCTAAAGGCCATTTACATATCTACTGCCATTGGTTGCAGTATGCTACCTGTCTGCAAATCTCACTATAATTGAGATTCTATGTTCTGAAGAAAGAGAAGATCTGAAAACATGCCATGTTCATTTTTTAAATTGATAGTGGCCAGCATGAATATACACCTCTGAACAAAAGTAATAACTATGCTGAACTTGTTGCTTTTGCTGCCAGATGGAAGGTAAGATTTTTTCCATTGCTTGCTCATTTCTATTTTATAAGAATGAAGACATCATGTATGCACTGAGCAGGTATCAGGAAAGGTTCCTAGTGCAAGCAACTTACATTATTCAGAACTTCATGGAATCCAAGTCCTCCCATCTTCTTGGTTCCCATTCGAGCAGCTAGCTGGTACATCAGTGGCAGAAACTTGTATGAAGGTATCTTCTGAGCATCTTGCTGTGTGTGATAAAAATTTAAAATAACCAATACGAACAGTTGCATTTAAACAAAACCAGCTCAAATGTGCACATTTGGACACCAACTGAAACCAACTGAAACGTCAATATTGTGAGTTGGTAGTCAAAATGTAACTCTGGTGAATCAGAAAAACATCAAATAGGACATGAATAAAGTGTATAGAGAATATAACATGAGATAGAAAGCCTCTCCTCATGCGGCCACAGCGCATGCCCTAAGGAGCTGCCCAGGGGGAAAAGATACAAACAGACACTGCATCATCCTTCATGTGTGTCTGCTGCACAGTGTTCGATTCCATTTTAATAATTATCTTGCGTTCCTTTCTACCCTTCATGTCTTCCTCCCAGCTCTTTCACCAATATTCTATTCCCAAAGTAGTCCTGGTTTGACTGGTTATTTTTAACTTATTTGTTTTTGTTTTCCTTGTAGGATCCCTTTGATCCTGATTGTGCATGAACTCACTGATCTGCTTTGCTGCATTTTCAGCTTCACAGTCTATCTGTTAAAAGATGGTGCCTGCTTCTCCTTCCTTGCCCCATACCACTGCGCTTTTTAGAATCCAAACCCTAGACATAAATTGCACTTACACATTTATACTCATCATCTGAATTTAGCAACTATCACAAATACATGGCTTACTTCACATGCAGCATAGCCTTAGCTTGTGCCGTTCTTGTTACAAAATCATCAAGAGAGGTTGGATTGCCATTCCTGGAGATGTTACCACTGTGCTATTTAAAAAACACACTTTCTGTGAAGTAACTGATTTTCTGAAGGGCTATCAGCCCCCCAACCCTGATCCTTTATTTGGAAACACTTTTGCAAAGGTGGCGACATACTTAGCCTTACCTAATGCTAAACGCTTTGTGTTGTGGGATTTAAGTATTTGGATTAATCAACCCTCATCACTCCATGTTGCGGCCATGTTGCCCAATCAGGAGAACCCAGTACTCCATCAGATTATTTGTGGGCCCAATTATCTGTCTCCATTAGATGAACAAATTATTTACCTGTGGTTAATGTTCTTTCTGATGGACAGCCTCCCCCTGCAGATTCCTCATCTTAACAATTGATCTGATACCTTGCGGTCTTGAACCCATGGGGTAAGCCCACAACAATGGTGATGCGATTGTGAGCCCACACAACTGGACAGGTGACACGATTTACAGAAAACTGGACCTTATTGATCATGCAGCCTACTTCAACCATCTGAGCAGCCACAACACATTTCCTGACCGCAACATCGCTGATGCGTCACCTTATGACCTCCTGAGTGCATCCTTCCAGCAAAGAATGCAAAAAGTGGTAGATGCCTCTGGGCCCCTCCTAGACAGGTTCAACAATACAAGCTCACAGACATTATAGAAAGGGAACTCGAAATAGAGACCGTCCTTCCCTTTATCCCAGCCGGACAGAGAAAGTAGGAAACTGGATGCCCTCAGGAAGAACATTTCGAAGGCTGGTAGTGTGGCCCTCAAAGCATCTGTTTTCTGTCTCTCGCTGTTCGAGGGCAGAGAAGGAAACACCAATCTGTTGGTGCCAGCTGTGGCTGCTTGGACCATGAAGCTTTCACAAGTAGGATGCCTGGATACAAAGAATGGTTTGTCCAACCAGTTTGCAGTTTTGTTCCTAGTCCCAGTTAACTATTGGCACCTAAGAAGGGGTTCATCATAGCATGGTTTTTGTGTCAGCAACCGCTGGATTAAATGGAAGGACAGTCTTTCTCTTTGGGGTTCCGTAAGATATTAGGTAAATTCTGAAGATGAAGAATCTGTGGGAGGATGCCATCCATTAGAATTACTTAACTCTCTGTAATGTCCCTGCCACAGATTCCTCTTCAATGATATCCATATCCCAGCGCTTCTGTTCTTTGGAAACTTTTTCACCACCAGGGTGTCCCGCGCGGTTCTGCAGCAGGTCCGTCTGACGCCTCCATGCATCCCGCACCGGAAGTGACGACGGGATCAATATAAGTAACTGCGCCACACCCCATGACCTCAGTTCCAACCTTTTTCTCTAGCACTCTGGTGCTGAGGAACCACAGAACCGATGGTGTACTAGATTGCCACAAGGAGGCCAGGTAGAGAGGGCGATGAGGAATCCGTGGCAGGAACATCCATCAGAAAGAACATTACCGAGAGGTAAGTAATTTGTTCTTCTAATGGATTCTTTCCTGCCAGCGATTCCTCATCTATGATAGACTCCCAAAGCAGTATGCAATCTGGAGGAGGGAAGAAGCAAGGACACCACTCAGACCAGAAAACTCTGGACGACTGTCCTACCAAATTGTGCATCATGACCCTTAAAGGAATCCAAACAATAATGCTTAGCAAACGTGATGCCCACGTCGCAGCATGGCAGATGTCCAGGACATGGACTCCCCTCTACAGGGTAGAGGTGGCGGCCACTCTTCTGGTAAAATGAGCTACAAACCCCCAGGCACATCCTTGCCAGCCAGATCACAGCATTCTGAAATGCAGAGAATGTTCCACCTGGACAGGGTCTGTTTGGCCACAGCCCTGCCAGCACGAGCACCAGCGTAACCAATGAAAAGCTGGTCATCTCAAGTACGGAAGACATATAACTTAAGGGCCCGTACTGGGCCTAGTCGATGAAATTGTACCTCTGTCTTGGAAGGGTGGGGGGGAGAGCACAAGGAGATGGATCTACTGAGAGAGAAGGAATATCGAGACCACCTTCGGTAGAAAAGAGGGTCTCACTCTCAAAGTCACCTTCTCTTTGGAAAGCATGAAATACAGAGGTAAAACAGACAACGCCTGGAGCTCACTCACCTGCCTCACGGGAGTGACAGCAACCAGGAAAATCACTTTAAGGGTGAGCAATCTAAGTGAATAGGAATAAAGGGGCTCAAACAAAGCACCCATTAGAACTGTCAAAACTTAACTCAAATCCCACGCCGGAACCACAAACTGGCGGAGAGGAAACTGGTTACACAAACCCGCAAGAGCGGCTTAACAGTGGAGATTACGAAAAACAAGCCCTGTCACAGGGACCTCTTGAACACAGAAATAGCAGCCAGTGACAATATGAAGGCCCACTTGGGACAAGGAAAGCAGAAAATCCAACAAAGGGGATAAAGGATCCATGCCCCTCAACCGGACCCAAACTGAAAATGTATGCCATCTACAGGCATAAATGGATGTAGTAGCAGGCCTCCGAGCTGAAAGGAGAACCTCAATGACGTTGTCTGACAAGTCCCACTCCTTGTATCTCAGCCTCTTAGAAGCCGAAAGTTCAGGCTGCTGAGATGCGGATGGAGGACCCACCCCTCCCATGGGAGAGGAAGACGACTCTCCTCGGAAGGCGCCAGGGAGGGCAGACGGATATGTCCAGCATTTCCGGATACCACGTTCTCCAGGCCCAATCCGGGGCGTTCAGGATAAGCGTGGTTCTGAGCAGACGTAGTGTCCTGAGGAGCAGTAGAATGACAGGGATTGGCAGGAACACATTAAGAAGGTCAAAAATCAACTTGACCTTCAAGGCATCCCCTAAAGCTCCCTGTCGAGGGAATTCCCTGAAGCATAACAACTCACACTTCCTGTTGACACTGGAAGCAAACAGGTCCACCAGAGGAGTCCTCCCAAAGAGAGAAGATCTCCTCCAGAACGTCCTGACAAAGCTCACACTTGTGGTAGGCCGAGGTCTGTCTGCTCAATGCATCCTCTGTGACGTTCTGCTGTCTGGCCAAATGAGCCGCCGTCAGGGAGACGCTGTTCTCTAGAGCCCAGAACCACAGTCTCATTGCTTCTCTACACAGAGGAAAGGACCCCACCCCACCTTGCTTGTTGAAGTAGTGCATGGTCACTGTGTTATCCATCAGGATCAGCCCACTCTTGCATTGTAGAAAGTGGAGGAAAGCGACCAAGGGCCAGCATGAGCGCTCTCAGCTCCAGCAAGTTGATGTGTTCCCGAGACTCAGCAGGAGACCACAGACAGCACACTAATATCTGAAAAGGGAGCACCCAACCAGTCAGAGATGCGTCAGCGACCACAGTTACCTGGGGCCAAGGTTGCAGAAACAACGCGCCCTTCAGCAAGTTGTCCTGCTCGGCCCACCATGCTAGATCCAGGGCCACTAGACTTGAGACCTCTAGAAGGTCTGATGTCTGGCCCTGAAAATGCACCATTGGCAACGAAGAAGCCACTCAAGAGATCTCATGTGCAGCCTCGCCTCTCGCATCACTAGGATCAGGAGGCCATGAGGCTCAAAAGGTGCAGGAAGGCTCAGGCTCAGACTCGTGTCTGTGACTGTAAGACACAGACCATCTGAAAAATGTTTGCCACTCGATCCTAGGGAAGAAAAGCTCTGCCCAGATGAGTGTCCAAGACTGCTCTGATGAATCGGAGAGACTGGGACAGCAGAACCTGAGTCTTTTTGAGATTCAGGGAAAAGCCCAAACTGCCCAAACGCCCTCTCTCCTGCGTCGAGCTGCTACCATTGCCAGCAGTTTGGGGAAAGCCCTGAGTGCTGATGAAAGACCGAACGGTAGGACCTTGAATTGGTAATGTTGGTGGCCTACTGTGAACCTCGGGTACTTCAGATGAATCGGCAACATGGTAGTAAGCATCCTGAAGGTCCAGGGAAAACAGCCAGCCAGTCGGTAGCAGCAGATCCAAAATGGGGCACAAGCCTCCGTCCACCTTGGGGACCAGAAAGTAGGTGAAGTACCACCCCCTGCTTCGTTCTGAGCGCTGAACCAGTTTGATAACGTTTTTTGCAAGAAGCTGACGGACCTCTTCCAGAAGGATAGGGTCCGGAGAAAGAGGGGTGGATCGAGGACAGTGGTCTTGTGGGTGTTGAAGAAAAGGACGGCAATACCCATGATTGATTACCTGCAGGGTCCAAGCATCGGTAGTGGTCTCTGCCTACTACTTGCCAAACAAAGATAGCCTTCCACCCACTGGTGACGGGAGTAGGAGCCAGTCACTGAGCTTTTGCGTCCTGTGAGGCAGAGGGGACACTGGCAACTGCGATTCCCCATCACTGCACACCTCCGTCTCTACCCCTTGGGAAGCATCTACCTTGGCCTCTTCACTTGGGAAGCGCCGACCTTGGCCTCTTCCTGGGGCGGTCTGCCTAATGCCCTTCTGGGTAAATGATGGAAAGGGGCGAAAACCATGGAAAGGGGCGAAAACCCCTGCATTGTGAGGAGGATTGTGTGGTAGGCTGCTGCACCGCGAGTCCGAAGGACCTGGCAGTAGCTTTAGATGACTGGACCTTATGGAGGGCATATGCCTTGGCTCCAAACAGGTTCTGGCCATCAAATGAATATCAAGCAACCTTGTCTGCACGTCGGGCGCAAACCTCGACATCCGAAGGCAAGAACAGCGCATGATCACAGTGCCAAGTAGCCATGGATCTGCCGATGTGCGGTGTGTCTAGGCTGGACTACAGCATCTGCTGTGCCGCCTCCTCAGCATCTGAGACGAGGGATAGAAAACCTTCCCACATCTCCCCTTCTGGGACATGCTCAGCCGCAATGGCTACAGCAGACCTGAGGCCAAAAGAGAAGTATCACAAAATCCAATATTGGACCAAGTGGGCCACTCAACCTGGACCAGAGGCCCGTATGCAGGATACACAAAAAAAGGCCAGGTGACTTTTTATTATTTCAAATTCTTTTTAGAAGCCTTTTAATTTAGCTAAGGCTAGCTCTCCTACCATCGCTAGGTACTCACGTGTGATGAGTGTGATGACTGTGCCTACTGGGAGCTTGTGTGCCGGCTATCTAGCGTTAGGGGATAGACAGAGAAAGCTGGCCCTAATTTATTTCACACTGCAATCTAAAGGAAGTGCAATAATTAATGTGTGGAAAACAAATTCCATACTAGAATAAAATCCGGAAATGCCGGAACAAAAAGTACAGAAGGGAGTGTAGTTTGCTTTTTATTACCCCCTACTCATCTGTTCATGTGTACAGCTTTACAAACAGCAAGAAAACGGTTAAATCATCAAAGACATCTGGCACAACATTTAAAAGGGAGCACCAATAATATGGTTCATCAGTGGTGAGTATTTAGCAGTCTGGTCTCGTGCAGCTCTAGAGTGACTTGCCACACAAGAAGACACACATGTGTTCGAGTCCTGAAGAAAGTGGAACAGAAGCAATAGGTATTTCTCTGAAACCGGTCGTCCATTTTTAGTACAGAATGTCTGAACACCAATCAGATGTCTTTGATGATTTAACCGTTTTTTTGCAGAGGGAAACACAGTATTTCTCCTTGAAGAGGAAAATTCTTACCACCGGAATAAAGGAAGAATTGGCCTATTGCCACTGTGATATATCTTGACCTACTAAGGATGAGAGGATAAACTCTAAAAGCGTAATCCAACAAAATGTTGTACCAAAAGAACAAGTCTTTTGTACCCCTAGAATCTCATATCCTCCCCAAGGACAAAGGTATGCCAAAAGGGATGACGGAAATGTGAGCTTTCCTGTCCCATCTGTCTTTAAAAAGGTCAAACCCTATAATCCCTTTTCTAATAACACCAAGGGAAGAACACTCACCCTTAAAACCTTTAAAGAAGAAACACACATTTCTCAAAAATGGACTACATGTCCCAGAGTTCCTCAGGGACTGTGAAGAAGAAGAGGGCTGAAGAGGCATGTAGAGGCCAAGGACAAGCAGGTAGGCTTGACAGCTTTGTACAGAGTCAGGCAATTATCTTTATGGGCCTATAGCTGAAGCCAATTACCCCACTTGAGGGGCATAAAAGGCTGCAGAGGGAGGAAGCCGTAGAAAGAAGCTGGAGCAAGAGTCAGAAGGTCAGCAGCAGTAGCAGAAGAAGGAGCAGAGCACAAGGCTGGCAGTTCACTAGGACGTGTGACCACAGAAGGGACGCCGGAGCAAAGGAAGAGCAGATTTCACCTGCAGGCTCTGAGTTGGTCCTGTGCTCAAACTTTATTTAGCTGTGGCTACATTGGAAGAGACTGGGAGGAACAGGCAATCTTTCCAGGTGCACCTAATTGCTGTGAATACAGAGCTGAACTCAAGCATCCAACCGAGGCCCGTGTGCAGAAGCAAGCCGAGGAAAACTGGAGAAAGGAAGACTCTCCATCATCAAGGCTGGATCGGAGACACCCGTGCTGTGAGGGGTGTGGGTCCCAAGAGTGCCTGTAGAAGTAGTAGCAGAAGAAGACCGGAAGTAGAAGCAGCCCGCAACCGCTGCGATTGTGGAGTCGGTGATGGTGAATGAAGCTCTGTACTCCAAATCATCAGGAATACCTTGCCGGCAACTGTACCCAGCTTACTTGAAGCTTGTGTGTAAGTAAAAAGCGAGTAAAGTTGTTCGCACCTGGGGAACTCACTATAACAAGGGAATTGCATCACGTGCTTGTTTCACCGAAGTGAAAGTGCTTGAGTTAACAGAAGGCCTTTCTTTTTCCTGTTCTTCAAATATCTGTTGCCCAACGGTGGCGTATCTACTATTAAGGAGAATGGTGCTGGTAAGCTTTGAAGAAGCAGTAGTTGACTTTCCCGTAGTGTTACAAGGCTATCTAACATCAAAGGGAGGTCGCACATATGAAACTGTGTTTCCCGATTCCTATTAAAGCATACCGCTGCCTGAATAAAAGGTAACACACACCTTTAAGTGGAAGTTTGCCATCAAACAAAATAGTGTGTACCTAAATGTGTTTCTACACAGAAACTTGCCTTTTGTAAAATTCAGAACACTTATTTAGAAGTCATAGAAGTTGCTGAAGTCACGAAGATAATATGCATTGCCCATGTCAGTAGACCAAGCCTTTCTGAAGTGAAACCAGCCCAATTAAGAACTGAACACATTTTTTTAAGGTTGTTGAATCCACTGTAAATCCAGAGGCCTCTGATACAAGGGTTGCAAGGTTATCCAAGGCTGGAAGAGAGGCAATACAGCTTTGGGGAATCTACTGGAAGGAAACAACAAGGTGTACATGAAGCTGGGGAAGGGAGTTGGGTGCTTGTCTTAATCTCTGGAGGTGAGACTGTTAAAGTTGAAAGAGAGAGAAACAATCTGGAAGCCAAGACAGATTTTGCGGTAGCTGCAAGACTGATAGGAGAGGCAAAGTGGCTGCCCTTTCTCATCATACAAGTAAGAAGTGTACCTTGGCAACCTGCAGAGGTCGAAGAGTCATGTTTAAGTTGCTTGAATACATTATAATTATCAAATTGAAGTAGAAGAAATTGAACTGTGGCTGTCTATAATTTTGTCAGAACATTAATTTGAATGTAGTAGAATCAGTAGCAGACTGTGAGGCAAAGGTGACTGCTCTCACAGTATCATTGGCAGAAGGGAGGTGCTAAGAGAGCAATTCCTCAGAAGAAACATCCTATTAAATTGTATTCAAGAAGCTGCAGAAATCACAAGAAGAGGAGTTGTTATTAAGCAGAAGAACAAGTTACTTAGCAACTGGTAATGTTCTTTGGGCTGGATGTTCCTCCAACGTATTCCACATCTTTGACATGTAATGTCCACAGCTGTGTACTTCTGAAACTTTTTTGGCAGAGGGCGTCCTGCGTCGATGACATTGGGTCGATGTCCCTCAAAGGCCTCCGTTGAGGGCGACGTCACCGGATGTTATAAATAGGACACACAGCACCCGTAGCCTGTTTTTTCCTCCATAACGTGTGACATGCACATATCCAATGCCTGCTTGACTGCACATAGCCTTGAGGGAACGTAAACTGCAATAGCATAGGAAATTCTCCAGAGGGGCAGTCTGAGAGGGCGATGTGGAATACGTTGGAGGACTATCTAGTCGAAAGAACGTTACCAGTTGGTAAGTAACTTTTTCTTCGAATGGACTGTGTCCTCCAACGTATTCCACATCTTTGACAGACTCCCAAAGCAATACCAGAAAATGGTGGAGGGAAAAGAATTTAGAAAACCCAATCAGATGGCAGAATAAAGATCCGCCTTACCAAAGGCCATATCTTGACCATGGAGCGTACACAGGGATCAATGTTTGACAAAGGTGCGGATAGAAGCCCATGTGGCTGCATCACAAATATTCCTAATAGGAACGCCCCGCTGCAGGGCTGTGGAAGTAGCCACGCCCCTAGTGGAATGAGCCTGCAACCCTTCAGGAGGGTCCTTGCCCGCCAATCGGTAACATTCAGTAATGGTGAGGATAATCCAACTGGACAAGGTCTGTCTGGTAACAGCCTGGCCCAATCGGTGTCCAGCATACCCCACAAAGAGTTGATCATCCACTCTGACCCTGGACATCCTAGAAATATAAAAGCTCAGAGCTCTCCTAGGGTCCAACCTATGAAGTCGCTCCTCTTCCTTACCAGGATGAGGAGGAGGATAGACAGACGGAAGAACCACTTTCTGGCTTAAATTAAATTCAGATACTTCCTTAGGTAGAAAGAAAGGACATACCCCAGTACAACCCTATCCTTGTGGAACACAGTAAAGGGTGGCTTAGATGAAAGTGCCTGCAATTCACTCACTCTGCGAGCGGAAGTAACTGCAACCAAGAACACCGTCTTGAAAGACAACAGTCTCAAAGGACAAGAGTGCAAAGGTTCAAATGGAGCACCCATAGGAATTTCAAGACCACATTCAAATCCCAAACCGGCAAATGGAACCGGGAAGGCAGGAACACAGTGAAATTGGGAAATCAAAGGAATCTTAAAATAAGAACATTCTTCAGACGAGCGCTTGAAGATAGACAGCACCGCCAGGTAACCTTTAATGGTACCTACTTGCAGGCCCCTGTGGGCCAAAGAAAGCAAGAAAGATAGAACCATGGGAATGGAACGCAGAAAAGGATCAACATTTTGTCCTCTGCACCAGTCGCAAAACTTATGCCAACGGCAACAGTACAGGGATTTTGTTGCTGGCCGCCTGGCCGAAAGCAACACCTCTATCCCGTCATCCGAGAGGTCCCAATCCTTATACCTCAACCTTTCAGATACCAAGCGTGAAGGCTGAGAGTCTTGTATTTTTTGTATTGTATTTTATTGAATTTATATAGCGTTTTAATCCAAAACGCTTTACAAGAGGAACAAGCAAGATACAACAAACATTAGATACAACAAGCATTAGATAACAAATTGAATCAAACCACAAAACAGTACAAGAAACAATTTACATTATAGAGGAGGATTGGTGAGAGAGACGAGGGATCAAGGTGTGAGAGGGAATAAGATGTATGAGTAGTGGTAAAAGCAGAAGTAAAAGAGGAAGCAAACAGTGAAAGGGAGAAGAATGGAGGAGATAAGAATTAGGGATGCTGGAAGTAGGGTAGGAGGGAGTAGAGTGGAAGGGTTTGGGAGGTGAGTGGAAGAGATAAGATTTTAGAGAGGTGCGGAAGGTGGGGTAGGAGTGAATGGAGCGGATAGAGAGGGGGAGGCGGTTCCAGTGGAAAGGAGAGAGCAGATGGAAAGAGCGGAAGCAGGAAGGGGCGCAGGGGGGAGGAGGAGAGAGTAGGAAGAGATCAGCAGATTGGATAGAAAACGAGAAGGAGTATAGAAAGTGAGGAGCGAGGAAAGGTGGGGGGGGGGGCAATACCATAGAGGGATTTGAAGACTAGGCAGAGGAAGTTGAATTTGAGCAGGGCGGGGAATGGGAGCCAACCTAGAGAGGTAAGAGAAGAAGAGATGGAGTCATGAGGTGAGAGAAGGCAGAGGGAGCGAATAGCAGAGTGGTAGACAGATTTGAGTGGGGAGAGGTGAGAGGAGGGGAGTCCAAAGAAAAGAGTAGAGCAGTAGAAAGTCTGGAGAAGATGAGGGAGGAGATTAAGAGTTTAGTCGCGTGAAAGATTAGGAAGGGTCGAATTTTACGGATGTTGTAAAGGTGAAAGCGGCAACCTTTGGCAGTAAGAGAAATGTGGTGAGATAGAGAGAGTTGTGGGTCAATGTAAACACCAAGGTTACGGGAATGGGGAGAGAAGGAGAGTTGGGAGGGGGAAATAGAATGAAAGGGGGAGGGGAGGGAGAGTGTTGGCAGGGAAGAATAGGACTTCAGTTTTGTCAGCATTGAGAGTAAGGAAGTGAGAGGACATCCAGGATTTAATAGCAGAGAGACAGGAAGAAAGCTTATGGTGGATGTCGGGAGAGAAGGAGGAGAAGGAGAGGAAGAGCTGGGTAACATCAGCATAGAAATGGTGTGAGACACCAAAGGAGGAGATGATAGGGGCAAGGAAGGAAGTGTAGACTGAGAAGAGAAAGGGGCCTAGAACAGGACCTTGAGGGACGCCATGGTTAAGAGGGAGGGTGCGAAAGGTGGAGCCACCCCAGGAGACAGCAAAGGTGCAGTTGGAAAGATAAGAGGAGAACCAGTTAAGAACAGAGTCTTTGAGGCCAAAATAGGAGAGCGAGTTAAGGAGAAGAGGATGGTCCACAGTTTCAAAAGCAGCAGAGAGCTCAAGGAGAATAAGAATAGAGGAATGTTTAGAGTAGCTTGCAGAAAGGAGAGAGTTGAGAACAGAGATGAGGGCAGGTTCAGTGGAGTGCAGAGGGCGGAAACCAGAATGGGTTGAGGGAAGGAGAGAGTGGTTGGAGATGAAGGAAGAAAGTTGAGAATATACCATACATTCAAGAAGTTTAGAGAGGAAAGGAAGGAGAGCGATGGGGCGATAGTTGGATGCAAGGTGGGGATTAGCAGAAGGTTTTTTGAGAATGGGAATGATCCTTGCATGCTTGAATGGAGTAGGAAAGGTGGAAGTTGAAAGGCAGGTGTTGAAAAAGAAGGTGAGATAGGGTATGTGGAGGGGGTAGATTTTAGGAATGAGGGGGTAGGAATGGGGTCGGTGGGAGAAGCTGTAGGATGAGTTTTAGAAAGAAGGAGGGTAACATCGGATTGAGTGACATGAGTAAATGAGGACATGGAAAAAGGTGGGGGAGGAGGACGAGGTGGAGGAGAGTAAGAAGGGGAGGAGAGGATAGTTTGGCATAGATTGAGGACTTTGGTAGAAAAGAAGGAGGCAAGATCCGAAGCAGAGAGAGGAGAGGCAATGGAAGGATCTGGGGTAGCTGGAGAGACAAGTTGGCATAAGGTTTGAAAGATGCAGCAAGGGTGAGAGGATTGAGACTGGAGAAGTGCAGAAAAGTAGGTGCATTTAGCGGGGTTGAGGCAAGTGTCTTAGAGGGTGTGATAGGAGAAGTATGCTGTTTGGTTGGAGGGTGTGGGGTGTTTGAGCCAGAGCCGTTAAAGGCGCCTGAGAAGGCGGCGCATGAAGGAGAGATGAGATGAGAGCCAGGTTTGAGCAGGTCGGCGGGAAGGGCAGAACGAGGAGAGAGGGTAACGAAGATCAAGAGTAGAAGTGAGAGAGGAGGTTAAGGTGGAAGAGGCTTCAGTAGCTGAAAGAGAAGAGAAGTGGGAGGGGGGAGGGAAGAGGAGCAGGATGCAAGGAATAGAGAAGGGTTGAAGTTGCGTAGATTATGCCGGGAGAAGTAAAAAGAGAGAAGGAGTGGTCGGAAAGATAGTTGGGTAGGGTAGATATAGGAGAAGCAGTGAAAGAGGAGTTAAAGATGAGGTCGATAGTGGAGCCAGGCTGATGAGTAGGAGGGGATGGGAGGGGGGAGAGAAGGTAGGAGTCAAGGATTGATAAGAGAGGAGAGGTGGGAGGGATAGAAGAGAGATGGAGATTGAAGTCGCCAAGTACAAGTAGAGGAGAAGGGCATGGTAATGAAGCTGAGGAGATGGTCAATGTCCTCATAGAAGGTGTCAACAGGGCCAGGGGGGCGATAGATAATGAGGAATGAAATAGCATTGGGAGAATTAAAGATTTTGTACATGAATTCAAAGGAAGGTATAGTAGATAGCGAAGTGGGAGAGGGAGAGGTGGTAAAGTGAGGGCGAAAAAGAAGGCCTAGACCACCTCCGCGGCCTGAGGAACGAGGGGCATGTTCAAAAGAAGACGAGGATGAGGTGAGGGAAGCAGGAACTGAGGTTTTGTGGGGAGGGATCCAGGTTTCTGTGATGCAGAGAAATTGGATGATGAGGCGTAGGAAAAAGTCAAGAACAGCCGTAGTTTTGTTGCAGATCGATTTGGTGTTCCAGAGGGCAACATCAAAGGCATTGGACGTATTAGTGATTTGAGGGTAGATGAGGTAGCAGCGCTGGATTGAGGTGTTTGGAAGTGGGGCAGAGTGGGTAAGGGGGGTGGTGGGGAGGTTGAGAAAGGAGATGGCCATGATGAGTAAGCAGAGAATTTTAAGGGGGGAGAGGGGAAGATGGGAGGGAAGGGGAGAGGAACGGCACTGTGATGAGGAACAGAGCATAACAGAGAGCAAGCAGCAGGCAGTGAGGAGGTGGTCAGTGAGTCGGGAGGTTGCCTATGGGAGTATTCCTGAGAGGGAAAGGGACTGGGAAGATGCAGTGGTGATGGACGGGCTAGGGAATACGTAGCAGACCGGGTGATAGGTCGAAGGTTCTGGCGGGAGGACGCAGAGATCAGGTGGATCAGGCTTCACAGACAATAGTACAATGAGGCAGGGAGATCAAAGTGATGATTGGAGGGAGATGGAGAGGGCGCCGAATCCAGGGGGGTTACAGGAATTACAGAAGGAGTATTCCAGGGGCAGGAAGTCCAAGGTGCAGGTGGGATGAGCAGGAGAGGGCACAGAAGATCGGGTGGATCAGGTACCACTGTACGGAGCACACAGGGTGGAGAATGTGTTCCAGAGGGAGCAGAGCAGCGAGGTGGCAGCCGAGTCCGAGGTGAGCTGGAGAGGCAGGACAGTCAGTGAGAGCAAGGGAAGACGCACAGGAGTGGGCCGATGGAGGGAGGGCCCAGCCACCTGCAGGATAGGAGCTGGGAGAAGACAGCAGGAGAACACACATTAATGGTAGGGGCAGGCGACAATATAGCACTCCATTGAAGTGGGCTTCTGTAACAATGAAGGTGGACCAAGCTTCAGGTAGTATACCGCAGGCAAGCGGGGGAAGCAGGATCCTGGGGACAGTGTGAGGGGAGGATCTGTGGAGCAGGCAGTGCAGACAAGAGCGCCCAGGAAGGGGGTAAACCCCCAGCAGGATCTGTGGAGAAGACAGCGGTCACAGCACAGTCAGCGACAGCCAATGATGGAGAGTGGAGGCCAGGGTCAAGAGGAGGACCTCCAAGGAGAAGGATGTAGGGCCAGAAAGCCCAGCAAGGAACAGCAGCGTCAGGAGGTTCGCCAAGGGAGAGTCAGCGACAGCTAAATGTGCAAAGTGGAAGCTGGGCTCACCGGTTGAAGCGCTGAGGAGACAGATTTAGAGCCGGCAAACACAGCACACAGCAGGCACGGCAGGAGGGCTGCCAAGTAAAAGCTGAAATCCAGCAGGAGCCGCAGAAAACAGCAGGGGAATAGATGAGAGCGATGAATGGAGGCCGTGCCCCCTGCTAGGGCCTCAGGAGACAGCTGCAGGGCAGGGGAGTGAAGATCGAAGTAGCTGTAGCCACAAAGGGCCACCAGGAGAGAGTAGCACCCCAGGCAGGAGCAGCAGCGATGACAGCGGCAGTGGCAGGGGCAGTGAGAGCCACAGTGCAGGATGGCGTGGTGTAGCAGTGGGATCAGTGGCAGCGATGAATGGATGCTGTGACCCCTGCCAGGGCCTCAGGAGAGAGCTGTAGAGCCGGGGAGAGCAGCTCTGATCAGCCGCGACAGCAAAGGGCCATTCAGAGTGAGTCGGACACCTGGCAAGGGCAGCAGAGTCGATGACAGCGAAGAAGGGAGGCCGCGCCCCCTGCCAGGGCTCCGGGAGACAGCTGTGGAGCCGGGGAGTGTAGCCCAGAAAAGCAGCGACTGAGAAGGGCTGTCCGGAGAGAGTCACACACCTGGCAAGAGCAGCGGAGTCGGGGACAGCAACAAATGGATGGCGCGCCCCCCATCAGTGCCCCAGGAGGCAGCCTTGGAGTCGGGGAGTGACCCAGCAAGAGGAGCGGCGAAGACAGCAGCAGCAGCAAGGGGTCCAAATGTGGGAAGGAGGCTGTCACCCTGGCAGGACAGGAGAGGAAGCAGCAGCAGGGCCGCGCAGAGCAGCAAAGAGCGGCCGTGAGGAGGAAGGGCCATCCAGAGAAGGCAGTCCACGACAGCAGGGCCAGCCGCCCCAGGAGCAGGCCGGAGGAGGGGGGGTACAACTGCAGCAGCAAATCTGGAGAATGGGCCGAGGCCGCCAGAAACGAACCGCGCAGACTTGAGTGGGTGATGAGAGCTGCAGCAGGCAGACGTGGAGGGCACAGCAGCCCGGAGCAGAGGGATCATGCAGGAGCAAAGCCAGGAGTGGTCGCCGAGAGGGAACAGTCGCCAAGAGTCCAGGTGAGAGGGGATCCAGCGAGGATCAAGGGAGCCAGGAGGAGGCCGCCATGTTGCCGCCTGAAGGCAGGAGGAATGTTGAACGAGGCAATCAGGTAGAGAAAGGTTGAGTATTCAGGAATCAAGGCAATCCAGTGGAGCAAAAGGCTGTTAGAGAGCGAAATATGGAGTTTTGTAGTATAAATTGTTAATAATACAGCTTTCGGGGGGTTTCAATCAGACTGATGAAGGGAGACGTCGGATCAGGCAACCGATGCTTGTGCGCCCCCTGGTGGTGGTCATGACCTCTGGATTGAGAACCCGACCCCCCCCCTCGCGTGAGAGCAGATCCTCTCAGTAGGGAAGGCAGCATGGAGAGCAGATGGACATTTCTAGAAGGTCCAGGTACCAAGCTCTCCTGGCCCAATCCTGAGCAATGAGGATCATGTGGGATCCGAACCTCCGCAACCTCCTTAACACTTGAGGGATGACGGGGGCCAGAGGAAACGGGTACAGAAGTTGGAATTATCAATCCACGCCGAAGGCGTCTCCTAAGGCTCCTCTCGGAGGAAATTCCCTTGAGCAGAATCTGTCGCATTTCCGGTTGGCACTGGTCACGAAGAAATCCACTTGTGGGGTTCCCCAAAGGGCGAAGATCTCCAGAAGGACTTTCTAAGCCAACTCCACTCGTGAGAGACTGTGCTCTGCCTGCTCAGAGCGTCCGCCGCCGCATTCTCCTCTCTGGCCAGATGAACCGCAGAGAGTGATATTCCCTGCTAGATTGCCCAGAACCAGAGCTGCATCGCCTCTCTGAACAACGGGAGTGACCATACCCCCCCTTTTTGTTGAGGTCATGCATGGCCACTGTATTGTCCGTCATGATCAGGACACACTTCCCCCGCACAGATGGCTGAAAAGTCTTCTGGGCCAGCCTGATGGCCCGCAGCTCTAACAGGTTGATGTGGAGTTTGGACTCCGACGGAGACCAATGACCGCTGGCGGTCAAATCTGAAACTTGTCCACCATCTGCACAATGTGATGAGCCCTCACCTTGGGAGGCGAGCACTTAAGGACGTGTCCAACACTGCCCCCATGTACTGGAGCTGTTGGGAAGGTGTCAGATACGACTTTGTGAAATTGAGGGAGAAGCCCAGCTTGTGGAGGGAGCGGCAGGTGAGACCGAGATGATCCATCGCTTGCTCGGGAGAACACGCACGGATCAGCCAGTAGTCCAGGTAGGGGTAGACGTGAATCCCCCCTCGCCTGAGATACGCTGCCACCACCACCATTAGCTTGGTTAAAACCCTCGTGCGGAGGTCAATCCGAATGACAGGACCCGAAACTGAAAGTGTGAGTCGCCAGCTGCAAACCTCAGGTACTTTCTGTGCTTTGGATGAATCGGCACATGAAAGTAAGCATCCTGTAGGTCCAGAGACACCAACCAATCGTGAAGTTGAAGGGCCTGGAGGACTTGCGAAAGAGTGACAATCTTGAACTTGTGTTAGGGAGAATTCTCTGTATAGGCTAATTTCCCAAACCTAGTGAGTCCCCCAGCAGCTTTGCTGGATTTTTGGGGTTTATTTTTTTCTCCTGCTAAGAGTGAGACTCTTTTTCTCCCCCTCTTAGGCATGATTTGAGAATGTCCTTTGACTTTGTATTGTGTTTTATGGGCTATGGGGTCTTCTACTCAATAGGGCTTCATGTGTTTTTGGTATATGTGTTACACAGCACCCTCAGTGCAGTACCACAGGGGTGTCATAGTGACCCCCAAACATAGACTTTACTAGTCTTAAATTGTGAACAGAACAAGTACAAACCATCATATTGTGGAAGTACTGGTAGGGGTAATTCGATTGCCCCTGGGTCTGTTTTTCAAGGGGGTACTGTCCAGTCCCCCCTTGTCGTGTTTCTGGCTGGTGGCAGTGGTTACCACGCGATTCCAATGGGATTTTCCCATTCATTTTAAACGCACCCATTTTTTTGGTGCAATGTTAAAGATACCGCCTGGTTATTTATTTAATATTTATTCCCCGGTTGGGTCTTTTTGCCAGGACTTCGTTTTAAAATGGCATTTGTGTTCGCCTCTGTAACTCCAACCCAAGTCGAGCCCGTTGTTCCACTTTTGGCGGGCTTCTGCACAGAAGCCTCCAAAAGTGGTTCCACTGTGTCTGGGTCTACAGGATGTGTGGGAGGGGGGAATAGGCACCCTGGACTGAGTTGTCTCGGCAACTCAAGTCGCACTCTTGTGTGATTGGCCCAGTGGTGAGCCGCCCGGCTCACCACTTAGCATGTTTGAGTGACAGCTAGGACTGATGAATGGGGGTTTTCTGCATAAAAGCAGGGCTTTCGGGACTGGAACTTCAGAAGTCGCCACAGGACCTAAAGAATCCGAAGAGGGAGAAGCTGAGCCGACCTGCAACGACGACACCACCGGTGGAGCCTGTTAGGCAGAAACCTGTGCAGTTCCCTTTGAGAACACTGCAAAAGATTTAGGACTACAGGTGTTAGCAGTAAACCCACTTGGTAGCAGTCTGTACCACCCAGATTTACCTGGTAGCTGTGGCTGAGCAGTCAGACTTCCCTCAAGAAGAGTTATGCAGTATGCAAAGTATACACAATAGGCACTCAGATACAATAATACAAGCAAACACTGACCAGAGCTTTGGTACCAAAGTATATAATCATTTATTTAAAAACACACTGTTTTAAACACTCCAGCACTCTTATTGTAAAACACTCTAAACACAGTTACTATTATAATATATACAACCCTTATTCCTTATCAGATAAGTCTTAGTTAACACCACTTATTTCCATACAGAGGTGAGCGCTTAACTATAGATGGCACTCCAATAAGTTCATGAAGAAGGGAGGGAAAAAGACAGAATATGGAAAGATACACCACTCTAAGATTTAGGAACACTATTAGCAAGGTAGAAGAGCAAAAGTCACTTGTGAGCCAAAGTCCATAGGCTGGGCCCACTCTTGGAGAGAGCAGAGCACAAATGCGCCCAAGATCACACAGTTACACTAGGCTTAGAAAGTCTTGCAGAGAGTTTAGAGAGGCTCAGAAAAGTTTAGCCAGGGTGTCCCAGGCTAACCCAGGTTCGAAAGCCGGGGGCTAAATCTACCCCGTACAGTCAGTGGCAAGGGAAGCCAGGCGGGGCACGGTACCTTAAGTGGGAAGGATCCTCCAGCGGTGGCAGTTGTTCCTGGCAGCGGGTGCAAGTCTCTGCGTCGTCCAGGGGAAGAGAAGATCTCAACTTGGAGGAAAGCTGACGGTCGTTGCACTGCCAGGGAAGAAACCAGCCGCAGAGTTTTCCGGTTAAAGGTATTACCCTTTATTTCGCGGTCGTGGTAAAACGTGGTATCCCGGTTGCCGGGGTGCTTGGCACAGGCAAGGCAGCCACGAGATACGTCGGGAAGGCGAAAAGACGGTGAAACTGGTTATCCCCACCAGTCAAAGGAAGAAGACTCTCCGGCGGGAGATCTCCTCTGTCGTTGGGAAAAGTGGTGAGACGGTCCAGCAGGGCTCCACCGGTGGTGTCGTCGTGGAAGGTCGGCTCAGCTTCTCCCTCGTCTCATTCTTAGGTCCTGTGGCGACTTCTGAAGTTCCAGTCCCCAAAGCCCTGCTTTTATGCAGAAAACCCCCATTCACTCAGCCTAGCTGTCACTCAAACATGCTAAGTGGTGAGCCGGCCGGCTCACCACTTGGGCCAATCAGGACGGAGTGCGACTTGAGTTGCCTAGGCAACTCAGTCCAGGGTGCCTAAATCCCCCTCCACCCCTCCTAAGTACCCCAGACAGAGTGGCACCACTTTGGAGGGCTTCTGTGGAGAAGCCCGCCAAAAAGTAGAACAAAGGGCTCGAGTTTTGGCAAAAAAATACCAACCGGAGAATTAATAATTATTAAATAAACCGGCGGTATGTTCGAGGCTATCGTAATTAAATAAATAAAGATAGTAGCCTCAAACAATGGGAAAATCCCATAGAGAAATATTCGCGGTTGAATATAAAAAGAAGTATCCACTGCCACCAGCCAAAACTCGATCAGGGGGGACAGAGACGTGCCCCCCTCGACTAACAGACCCCGGGGCAATCGAATTGCCCCAGCCAGTACGTCCACAATATGATGGTTTGTACTGGTTCTGTTCAGAATTCAAGACTAGTAAAGTCAATGGTGACTTTACATGCCCTGGGAGACAGTAGTCAGTCCCAGGGTATGAAGTCTCTACTGGGGGGTCACTATGACACCCCTGTGTTACTGCACTGAGGGTGCTGTGTAACAAACATCACAAAAACACATGAAGCCCTATGGAGTAAAAGACCCCATAGCCCATTAAACACATCTAGAGTCAAAGAAACACACTCAAATCATGCCCAAGAGTGAGGGTAAAAGAGCCTCACTCTTGGCAGGAGAAAAAAAATAACCCAAAAAAACCAGCAAAGCTGCTGGGGGACTCACTAGGTTAGGAAATTCAGCCTAAACAGAGAATTCTCCCTAACAGAGCCCTGCTGAACAGACTCACCACTTCCCAACGACAGAGAAGATCTTCTTCCAGGGGAGTCTTCTTCCTTTGAGCTGGTGGGGTTAACCAGTTCGCCCTCTTTTTCGCCTTCCTGGATCGTCTCGTGGTCGAATCGCCCATGCCAAGCACCCCGGCGGCCGGATAGCCACACTTCACCACTACCGCGAATAAAAGGGTAGTACCTTTTAACTGGGAATCTCTGCGGCTGGTTTCTTCCCTGGCAGTGCAACGACCTCCAGCTTTCCTCCACGTCGAGATCTTCTCTTCCTCTGGATGAAGCACCGACTTGCACCCGCTGCCAGGAACAACTGTGCCCGCTGGAGCTTTCTCACCATTTCAGGTACTGTGTCCCGCCTGGTCTCCCTTGCAACAGACTGTCCAAGGTGTCCCGTAAATCCTTGACTCTCTATCCTGGGGTGACCTCGGACCTGTTAACTAACTTTTCTGAACTGATCTAACTCCTTTTTGAACTATCTGCAAAGACTTTTAAAGTGTACTTCAACTGTGTGATCTTGGGCACATTCCGCCTTGCTCTCTCCAAGAGTGGGCCTGGCCTATGAACTTTTTGCTCTACAGTAGACCCTGCCTTTATTGACTTGCTGTGGTTCTTTAAAAGTGTTGGCATTGTGTGTTTTCCTATTTCTGCCTTTTCTCTCCCTTTTTAAATAATTATTGGAGTGCCATCTTGGTTAAGTGCTCACCTCTGTGTTGATAATAAGTGGTGTTCTTTTCCTAAGACTTGTCGAATAATTAATTAGGGAGGTTTATATATTTCTAGTGACTGTGTTTGAACTTGTTTGACATATTAGTGCCAGTGTATTTTTACAAGTGTGTTTTTAAATAAATAATGATATACTTTTATACCAAAGCTCTGGTCAGTGTTAGCTTGTGCTACTGTATTTTTGTACCTAATGTGTATACTCTATATACTGCCTAACTCTTCTTGAGAGAAGCCTGACTGCTCAGCCACAGCTACCAGGTAAATCTGGGTGGTACAGACTGCTACCAATTGGGTAAACTGCTAACACCTGTAGTCTTAAACTTTTTGCAGTGGTCCCTAAGGGAACTGCACAGGTTTCTGCCTAACAACTTGTCCTTCCCGAGAAGTCCAAGATGGGTCTCAATCCCTCGTCTTTCTTTGCAATCAAAAAATATGGGGAATACCATCCCTTGTTCCTCTCCCCTACAGGCACCAGTTCTATAGTGCCTTTCTCCAGCAGGGTAAAAATGTCCTGCACAAGGAGCAGATCTGGAAGCTTCAAAGAGAGATTCCCCGGTGGATTGTCATGAGGCCGCTTTAAGAAGGGAAGGCAGTAGCCCTGGGCTATTGTATCCAGAACCCACGCATCCAAAGTAATAGCTCGCCATTCTTCGAGATGCTGAGACAGTCTACCCCCAAACGGCGAACAATGGGACATGGCCTCATGCTTGTTTTGGAGTGGCTGAGGCAGCGCCTTAAGGCAAAGATGCAGCTGCCTGAGCGGCTTTGGCACCCCTATTTCCCCGACCACCACGGGTACTTTTACGCTGGCTCCTCTTGTTCTACCAAAGGAGGAGTAGTAACGAAAAGAAACTCCCCTCCACTGCTGTCCCCTAGGACGAAAAGGCAGAGGTTGACGCATGGCTGCGCTTAAAGATTTCACCGCAGCTTTTGAGGTCTGCAACCTCTCAAGGCTCTCGTCAGCTTTGCTGCCAAACAAATGCACGCCATCAAAGGGCATGTTCAAAAAACAGGCTTGCACATCCGGAGCAAAACCCGACTTCTACAACCACGCAAATCTGTGTATAACAGTGCTCACAGCCATGGACCGGCTAACACTGTCGGCCGTGTCCAAACCAGACTGAAGGGATTCACACATGGCATCCTTGCCATCCTGCACGAGAGCAAGGAACCCATCCCTTTCTTCCCCTTCGAGAATATGCTCAGACGCTAGAGAAACAATTCCACAGAGTGTGTGAAAATCTTGCTAAGGCACAAGTGGAGTTGGCCGATTTCAGCACCATACTCCCTGCAGAAAACACCTTGCGTGCCCAACTGTCGAAGCGTTTGTCGTCCCTATCAAGAGGGATGGTAGGGTACCTGCCTTGAGGTGGCCGTAGCCGCCTGAACTACCAAACTCTTGGGAGTGGGGTTAGATGAAAGGTAGCTGGGGTCGCTACCCGAAGGGACGTATTTTTTAGTTAACGATTCATTAACTGCCGGAAGAGATTCCGGGGTCTGCCAAGCAGCCGCCACCCTTTTCTGCAGCATCAAATGAAAAGATTACACCGGGCCAGAGGACGGACCTTGATGCAAAATATCCGTTAAGTCATCCTGAACAAAAGCTTCAGGAGGACTGGACAAGCCAAGATATTCAGTACCCTAGCCATCAGTCTCCTGTAGGACGATTTCTCATGAGTCCCAGGCTCAGGCCTGGCAAATTCCACCTCAGGAGAAGTGTCCAAGCCACTGGCATCATGAGTTTGCCTCAACTCTTCCAATTGACTGTCCCCAGAAAAGACAGGAGCCACATCAGGCTCAACAGGGTTAAAAATTGAAATCTGACCTCTCCTCCTCCTGATAGATGTCATCCAGAGGGAGGTAAACGTCCTGCCTCGGGACAGAAGAGGGTCTAGAATCCTTAACAGGCCTCAAAGACTTGGAAGTAGCCTTCCTTGGAGGATCCACAGTACCAGGGATCGCCAGCAGTAAATTCCGGCCAAAAGGACCCGAAGGCGTCGAGAGCGCCAATGGCTTCGGCGTAGATAACGGCGCTGAGGGCTGGTGCGAAGGCAAAGCTTCGACGTCTGTATCCGACGGACACGACGCCGACCTCGAGCCCTTACCAGGTTTCTGCAGTCTCGCTGGGGATGAGGACCGAGACCTGGAAGTACAACGGGGAATCCAGACGTGGACCCCTTGCTCACTATTCTTAGAGAGGCACAGCTCCTCCCTACTGATGAGGTCCAACCAGACCGAAACACGTGTCTGGGGATGCTGTTGGTACTCTTGTTCAGAGGAGAATTGCCTAGCATTTCGGTGCTGGACTGCCCCAGGGCAGGACAAAGACTGATATGTTTGGGATATTTCTTCTCTGTGAAAGATAGTGAACTAAAGACTTTGGGTAAGTCTCTCGCAACCAGGACTAATGTCTGGCAGAGAGACTCCATTGACCCCCCCTGTCAAAGTACAACGGGACCTCAAAGGTTCCCGATGAGCGTCACGCCGAGGACCCGAGCCCGGAGGCGTGTGAGCCACGGATCGAGACCGTTCCTTGCCGGCTTCTTCCGAAGGTGTGGACGGAACTGTGCCCTGGGATTGGAAAATCGCCAGCATCTGCTCCCTGAAGGCAGCCCATTCCTCCGGAGTCAAGGACTTAGTTGGAAAAGCCACTTTCCTTGCTGCGCCATCCTCCGAGGAGGACGGGGAAGGCGACCAGTGACGGCGCTTCCTGGAATGCCGAGACGAGGAGGACGAATGGTGGGAATCACTCCGGGACTGAGATCCCCGGAACTCCTTCCAACGCGGAGAGTCGCCTTTCAAATCGACAGTGAACATCCCGTTTTTAATTTTTATGTGACTTACTGGGTTTAGAACCCCTACGTACCTGAAGCTTCCCCTTATGCTCCCGCAAGGCCTTAGCAGTCAGCGACTGGCATTTGGAACAGTCGCCGGTGTCATGACTCTCGCCCAGGCACCACAACCAAATGCGATGCAGGTAGGTAATTGACATCTTAGACTTGCAGTCCCGGCAAGTCTTGAAGCCAGACCGTGGAGTCGGAGGGGTCGAAGAAGAAGACATATTCACGAGGAATACACGAGGCACGCCGAGTCTCCAAAGCAAACACATTTGCGGAAAAAACAAGAAGCAACCAAAAACATACCCCTTCACCCCCCTCACCCCCGCACAGCTCTCCCTCCACTCCCACCCTATCCTGTGATCCTACAGGGGAACAAGATTAGTGTCCATATAGTTCAGTTAATTCACAAGATACATAGTTTCCGCGGACATTAGGGTTCTCTATGGTCATTATGTAGAAAAGTCAATACAGACACCCATTCCATCGTGAATTTATTTTGATCTCCTTGTATCTGATACGTGACCCACTCCAAAGAGACAAAATTCCATACCTTGGAAAGCCAGGCGTGTTCCTGCGGGCGGTCTGGTGATTTCCATTTCTGTGCGATTACTAGCAGCGCTGCCAAACTAAGGATTGTATATGCTTTACTCTTGGGTTTTGGCCATGGGACATCTGTACATTCCCTCAGACACATTTTCCTTGGATACCCTTTCCATACGGGATCCGAATATGCTTTGAATTTTCCCATTCCAAAATGCTGTCAGTTTCGGACATTCACACCAAACATGCAGCCAGTTCCCAATGGGCCAGCAGTTCTGGGAGTTGGTGGAGTACATCTGCTGTAGGCACTCAGGAATATAGTGCCATTGAGTCATTTGCATGTACCAGCATTCCCTGATTTGTAATGATCGTCTTGAGTTCAGGAATATCAACCCAGAGTCGTTCCCACTCGTCCTCTGAGATCGGGGCACCTAGTGCTGTTTCCTATTTATGTTTATATGTGTGGTCATTTGGGGTCTGGGGGGGGGGGAGTCTTCCGCTAGTATTTTATAAAGGTTGGAGATAAGATGTTTGTTCCCTGCATCTGAAACCAAGAATTTTTCAAATGCAGCGAGGGGGCACGCGGCTGCCTGCCTATTCGGGGGAGCCACCAACCATTGCCGCACCTGAAAGTACTGCCACCTATGTTACTCCTTTAGGCCTAATTCCAGATTGCATTATTCAAACGATTTTATTTCATCCCCTTGGAACATGTCCCTCTGTTTTTCACACCCTGCCTGCTTCCAACAGGGCAACAAACAATCCTTTTTCAAGACCCGGTGTGAATTGCGGATTAGGAAATTTTGGGGTAAACAGGGAGGGGGAAGGAGGTAATTTTGTCCATCGGACCGCCTTGTCCCATTAGTTCTTGACTAATTGTGTGATTGTGCTTTTTTGCATATTTGGAGGTCGTTCAGCTTTGGGCAGCCAAAGAGCTTCAGATATGGAGGACCCCACGGCTGCTTGCTCCATTTGGACTAATCTTTTGTCTGAAGTTTGGGAAAACCAGTCTTTAATGACCCAGAGTTTGGTTGCGTGGTTATATCTTTGAAAGTTCGGGAGGCTTAGCCACCCCACCCCCCCACCTGTGCTGGCTAACAGAGTCTTTAGGGCTATCCTCTGGGGTTTATTGTTCCACATGAAGGATGTAATCATCTTGTTCAGTGTCTTAAAAAAGTATTGCAGTGATTTGAAGTGCCTGAAAGTAGAAAAGGATTTTTGGTAATGCAACGATCTTAATTGAACTGATCGGCCCGGCGTTGAGACCGAAAGCGGACCCCACGTACAACGTTTTTGTTTAATTGTCCCTAGCTTTGACGTATAATTGGCACTATAGAGATCCGCCAGGTTCCGTGTTATAGTAATCCCCAGTAATTTGATGCAACTTTAGACCCATCTAAAGCTCATGGCTGCTTTAGCTCACCCAGGCCCTCTTCCTCTAATGACAAGTTTAGGATTTCGGATTTATTGATATTAATTTTTAACCCTGTTACAGGCCCGAACACGTCCAATTCCCGGATTACCGCTGGGATCGAATCCTCAGGGTCCGTCAGGGATAGGAGCATGTCGTTGGCATATGCCTTTATTTTATCGTCAATGCCCCAGAAGGGAATGCCTCGGATGGAATCTGTCACTCTTATTTTAGCCAGGAAGCAGTGGCAAGAGGGGACATCCTTGCTCGGTTCCTCTGCTCAACAGGACCAACTGCGACAGATGACTATTAATGGACAGTCTTCCAGACAGGGTTTTGTAATTCGCCTCAGGACAGGTTCAGATTGGCCCCTCGGCCCGTGGCTGTGCCAAAATCGTCCCTGAGGGGGTTGGGGGCCAGTTTCTGGCCATGCCTGGGCCAGTTTGGAAAAAAAATGTTTTTAGTTTTTTTTTTTCAATTTCTTTTTGTCAAAAAGCCTTCTTAGGTCGTTAAATGAGTACCAACGCAGGTTGGGTGATATTGTATGCATATTTGTTCTATAAAAAAGAGCCTAAGTGCTATACAATAACATCATTTGGCCTTGGGCGTCTGCTTGGATTCACAGTAATTTAGTGTACTTAGGGCCAATGCTATTTGATGACACTTGTTGTTTTGTCAAGGGGTGAAAGGTTGTGTTTCCTCACTTCCCGGGATGTCACTTTGGGGTGGGGTCAAATGACATCACTTCCGGTGATGTCATCCGAGGTCAAGGGTCATGAGGCGAGAGGTGGGCTACTTTATTTTGGGTGACCGGGCCTATTTCTTGTCCCAGTCCGACCCTGCCTCAGGAACGCAGGTCCGAACCCCATCTTACCCATAGTCTCGAATAAGGGGGGCGTGGCCTGAGCCCATGTGGTGAGGCTGAGATTTCACTGAGCTCCCATCGAGATCCTTCATTGATCCTAAGGTTAGGCGGCTGTAGTGAATCCCTGAAACAGTCAAGAATATCACTCTGCTGGGGACACCGACGCCCTGCTGCACGGCATCAGCCCGGCGAAAATCAGAGCGGATACACCAGCGAAAAGTTTAATAGAAGCTCAACCCTATCGGAGCAAAGATGGCCACTGCGACCCTGTGAAGAGGAGGAGGGGCGGAGATAACACTGCGCACTGAGCGCACCCACTATGCTGGCTGCGCTGGGTCCTACATCGTTTGGTGGCCTCCGTTGGGGGCTGTTGGAGTTGCAGGCACGCTGTCCAAGTTAGGTCACGGACCCGGCTGAAAAGTAGTTGGGCTTGTCCCTGCACAGAAAGAGGATTGCTGGATCGGCGCCCATGGGAGACTGCACTCGTACAGGGACAGCAAGCCCAAGACACACACAGCAGCCCGCGCAACTGCGGGCGCATGGGAGTTTAGGGCAGGATCTGAAGCGTGGGCTACACACCTGCTCGTTGGCCGTACGACACATACACCGGCCTGCGGCGCAGACTGGCAAATGGTTTGGACCGATCTGATACAGAGAACCCGCCTCCCTTGGTCGCCTACCCGCTGGGGGTCTGGGACACCTTTCCGAGGCACTGCAGAGTCTACGTGGCATGTAGATCATGATCTGGGCTTCCAAGAACAAGAAACTTCCCGGCTCAGATCTGCCTCGCTGCATTCAATAGCAACCTCAATTTGTCCGTGGCCTCCTGCTGCGGGCCATAGCAGTTGGAGAACACGCTGCATGCCTGCGGGGGTCTTTCACCTCCGGTGACACAATGGTCTCCCCACCCACCTAATGCAAAGACTGCCACATGTGGGTGAGGCTGTGCAAGGGGAATCGGAGCACACACAACATTGTTGACAAGGGGTGTAAATGACATGCTTGGTCGATTGCGCTACGCCGGATACCTAGAAGGTAGGTGAGGTGGCCCAAAACACTTGCTCCTTCCTCAGCTGGGCAGTTGTGTCCCTCGAACACATGCCTGAAGCGCATCCTGGCAAGCGGATGGCCTAATACTGTGAGTCGTGGTCTCAGCCTTGCTTGAGCTATGTAGCGAACCTGACGACGGGCCTTGATCCACTTGATCCCCTTCTCTTTGCTCTGCTAATACTTGCCCGCTCTGAACACTATAGACCGGAGGCAATAAGTGGAGGGCATCAGGAAGAACAGTACCTAACTAGCCACGCTACCAGGAGAATGCCCTGCCTGCACCAGGACTTGGGCTTCCTGAGTGGTCATCTCGCTTCGCTGTACCATTTACGGCGCATCAGACCCGTGGGGCTTGGCTCCCCCTGCCGCTTCCTTCCTGCCTGTAAGACATTGGGACCAAGCACAACGGGCTTCACCGGGGCCTGATAATACGCTAGGAACCCCCACTTGCCCTACTACCACTGCTTTGACTGGGAGGCATGCACTAACTGGATCATATGCATATGGTTTCCCTTTCCTATTACTTAGGGTAGTGCTTGTGTTGCTACCCACAGTCTATTGCGGGGGCCCTACTGCGCAACAATTGGCTGAAATACAGTTCACCTCCTAAGCGGACAACGACGGCTGGCCGGTTACTGCCCCACACTAGCTGCCCTTGCTGCCTGACGGGTTCTGGTGCACCGACGTGTTGGATGCCTGGTGGTAAGGTGCATAGCCCGATTATGGCTTCGACCTGGCACACAGGAGCACACCAAGACGCGGGTTGCAGTGTGCCGCCCAGGGTCGCTGGATTAACCCTTACTGCCCACTGTATACTGTGGCACACACCGGGACTTAACTGTTCTGACTCCCACTCGGAGTAATGTCTCCGACCAAAGGCAAGGGCAAAACAACAATCATGGACTCGTTTGCTACCCTAGGCAAGCCTCGCGAGCCCCCGCTGTGCACAAGTGTAGCACAAGCAGAACTGGACGTCACCGGAAAAAAAAACACAGGAAGACCTAGTCCTGGCTGTGATAGCTGCCCTGAGATCCTCATTGAAAACGAAAATAGATGAGATCAAAGTAGACATTCAGCTGCTTAGGCAAAACGTCAGGCAGGCAGTTAACTGAGAGGGTCACGACGGTTGAAACGGAGCTGAAAGAAACTAGGGATTCTACCAAGGACTTGGAAACACAAGTCAGGGACCTCGAGAGGAGGAACACCGCTTTGGAGCTATGAGCAGAGGATGCTGAAGGGAGGGCCAGAAGAAACAATATAAGGCTACTCGGATTTCCAGAGGACATGGAGGGATCGAACCCCACTCTGTATGTTGAAAACGTATTTCACAGGGCCTCACGGTTGAGCGGGACCATTGTTCATTACAGAAGAGACCTCTGCCGGGATCCCATCCCAGATCTGCGATTGTGAAGATTTTGAACTTCCGGGATAGAGAGGTCATACTGAAATATTCCACGGAAGGCGGCGAAATACAGAGGGACAACTCCAAAATTGCCATCTACCCTGACTACATGCCGCCAGTCCAGAGGGCCAGGAACTCATTTGTGCTGGTCAAGGCGAGACTCAGACACTTGAATGTTAAATATATACTTATGTACCCCAACACGCTCAAAATCATTTATAAAGCCAGGGCATATTTTCTCGACACCCCTGCAGCGGCAAATATGTGGCTGGAACACAACAATCTGGCCAGTGGGGGGGAGGCTAACACTATTCATGTGTTTATGATACCCTACCACTCCACACAACATTGCTAGGACCTTGACGCATGCTGGTAACACCTGGCTGCTAGGTTCACATTTGCATCTTATTGTTATACCCGCTAAAATGGTGCCTTTGAAACATCTAACTGTATGCCTCCTGTCGTGCCATATCATGGAAGTTGATATCCGCCTGAACAATTTGTTTTTGCATGGAAAGGGAACAACGTTTGGTCACCCATCACTGGTCTTGCATGCCTGCTCCGAGTTGATACTGGTTGGCGGCCTGTTGCTGGCTCCCACCACCTGACGCACAATGGCCTGGATAGGCACTACTGGTATAGGAACACCTGAGCACTGTATGGTTGCTGGGCAATGTTACATAGTTTGGTTTGATTTGTTAATGGTTTTGTGTTCTCCAGGCATATGGCTTGCATACTGCTACTATTGTTTAAATGGGTACACAGATATGGGGTGACTAGGCATCAACTGCAGATATATAAACTGGGCGGGCGGCTTGGAGGTTTGCAGGTCAGGGGGATGTACTGGCCAGGCACGGTGGGGTGGGAGGGAATGTAGGATCAATGCATGGTTTGCCCTGTGGACACACTAACTATGACCCCCATTAAAATATTGACCTGGAACATGTGAAGCTTGGGCTCATATCTCCTTAGGAATAGGGTGAAATCCTATTTAAAATGAACAAAGATATCTATAGCCCGGCTCCGAGAGACTCACCTAACGCCTGAAGACCTAGATGGGGTTCTAGAGCGTTGGGGTGGAACGGGCTATGGCGCGACCTACTCTAAGTATGCAAGAAGTGTGCTTACGTGGGTGGACGGTGCATTGCCATTCCAGCTACTGGAGGTGGAAAAGGACAGGGATGGGAGGTACTTCATTGTAGGAGGCTACCTGGATCACATTGTAGTGTGCATAGTTAACTCCTATTTTCCAAATCAGCATTCCGTCTCATGTCCACACACTTTGCGCCCACGTTACACACCATCTAGATTGCTTCTTCTCTGGGGGGCGACTTCAATTGTGTTAGAGATATTATGCTTAATAGATCCCTCCCTCCCCGGGGAGGCCTGTCACCAGCGTCGGCTGCACTCAACTCGACACTGACCAACCTGGACTTAGTGGATGCTTAGCGGGAATTAAATCCTGAGAGTAGGGGTTACTCCTTTTACTCCTCCCCTCACGCTTTGCACACAAGGATTGACTACATCTTTGTTGGGCCACACCAGATGGCTGAACATATGTGGCGCTGACTACTTGGGCCATTCGATATATCTGACCACTCCCACTTGGTGTCTTGGGAGCCTTAGGCCCCCAATTCCGATGTGACGCATGCCTGTAGACGCTCTGACCGACCAGATCTTTAAAACTAAGTTACAGACAACGTTGTCCGAATTCTTAGAACATAATGTAGGCAGCATAAAGGAGTGGGGCACCATATGGGAAACCATGAAGGTGTGACCAGAGGTGAAATTATAGTCAGTGCTGGGGGCATCCGCAGGACACTGAGGGTGGAGCTGGAACCCATCGAGGAAGAAATACGCAATCTGGAGACCTGACACGTGGGTCAGCAACCGAATGAGGAGTTGTTGACTAAGACCCGGTACCGCTGTCTTGAGGCGTGGGAAAGGTTATCTAAATTTGATTATGTCAACAAAACCGCTAGAGCGCACGCAGAAGGGGATAAACCAGGACGGCTCTTATCATGGCTCTGGAGCACCCTAGGCATCTGACCACAGCACTAAGGGACAAATTGGAAACATATGTAGATCCCAACTCGGGATCAACAATATTTTCGCCACATAAAACTCCCAACTATATAGTCACAGTGAACAAGTTACCCCAGAGGAAGTAATGGAAGTCCTCTTATAGCACTTTCAAGACTTGCGGCCACTAAGCAATCTGGCCTGGACCAGCCTATCGCTGTTGAGGAGGTGCGTGAAGCGATTGCCTTACTCGCCACAAGTAAATCGCTGGGTCGTGACTGACTCCCCCCTGAATTTTATAAAACGTACAGCCCAACATTGGCTCCAGTGTTGTTAAATGCCTTTGAAGAAGCCTATGCTAAGGGGGTACTCCCGGCTAGCATGAGGGATACCCTGGTAATATCGATAACTAAGCCAGGGAAGCCTATGGATAGATGTGAATCTTATCACCCTCTGGCCATGCTGAATTATGACATGAAAATACGGACCACAGTGTTGGCAGGGATGCTCCGTAGAGTGACTGCAGACCTGATACACTCTGACCAAACTGGGTTTATCCCACGTCGCAGCACTACTCTGAACCTTCGCAGGCTGCAACATATCGCGCAGACTAATGACTGCCGAAAACAGTATGTTGTAGCATCACTGGATGCGATTAAAGCTTTCGACTTGCTTTACTGGGGATGGTTGTTTGCAGTGCTGCAGGGTTTTGGGTTTGGTGTGAATTTCATCCGCTGGGTAAAATTGCTGTACTCTTCTCCGAATGCCAGGGTGAAGTCTGGCAGGCGGGTGTCTGCAACATGGGACATCCAGAGGGGGAATCACCAGGGATTCCCGTTGTCACCTATGTTGTATATACTGGCTCTGGAGCCCCTGGCGGTCTTTTGATGCCAAGAATTTCTGGAGGCGGGTATCTGGATTAGAAGTACTAGACACCTAATATCATTGTATGTGGATGATGTCCTGCTATATATGTGTGAGCCGGAACACAACCTCCCAATAGTCTTGAATGTCCTGGACAATTTTGCTAAATTATTGGGGATTTACTTCAATAGAATCAAGTCCTGCCTCTTCCCTCTAGCAGGGCTCTCTGCGATGGGGGAAACTTATTTGCCGACACAAGGGCTTCCGTGGGAAGTAAGTTCCTTTAGATATCTGGGCGTACACATTATGCATATGCCTGAAGACATGCACACGCGTAACACCTACAGGCTGGTGAGGGGGGGGGGTCTATGACTCCCGCTCTCATTGATGGGGAAAATAGCAATAATAAAAATGATTGTCCTTCCCAGGTTCTTGTACAACTTTACCAAAGTTCATCATTATATCAATGCCCCCTTTTTTCGATTACTAAATATGCTAATTAGGGGATTCTTATGGGGCCCTTCCCGACACAGGATTGCCCTCGCAACACTGTGCTTGCCTTACAAGGGGAGAGGTGTGCAGCTACCGAACTTGGAACTTTACTACTTGGCGGCACAACTCGGCTTTGTCGGACAATATCACGTCAGAGAACTGCTATTTTCACAATTGCTGGCTCCCACCCATCTTAAGGACGTGTTACCGCTATCGCCTAACTGCCTGAACCCTATACCCTTCCTTGTTGAACTGGGCAGGAAGATATGGCTCAGAACGTTGAGATTGTTGCAAATTGAGTGCTCGTATTCGCCCAACGTCCCTATAGTGGCTGATGTGTGCAAGAATAGAGATGATCTTGCAGCAGTGCAATGCTGGGAAGACTGGGGTGTCTCCACCTGGGGGGATATGTTTGAAAATGGTAAGATTTGGATTCCATAACAGAGCAGACTGGATTGCCCAGGGGGCAATTTCTGCGGTACATGAAAATATCGGGGGTGACTAAGCGGCATTGGTCTGGGTGGCGGGCTGAACCAGAATTTTTAGCATTAATGTACTTATTGGAAGACGGCTGGCGACCAGTGTCCAGATTGTATGGTTGCCTGTCGAACAGGCCCAGCCCGCTGAGCTCTAAGTTGAAACTGTGCTGGGAGTCCAATTTAGGACCCACTATTAAAGAGCAGGAGTGGGAACAGATGCTTAGCTTCCCTAGTAAAGCTCGCTTCAAACAAATCCAAATGAACGCACTCCATTGTACCTATATGACGCCCAGTAAAGTGGCTAAATTTAACAAAAGCAAATGCCCAACCAGCCCCTGGTGTCACTTTGATGGTGCTGACATCGTCCACATGTTTTGGTACTGTACAAAAGTGCAAGGTTTCTGGTCCTGCATTGAGCAGACATGCAGAAAGGCTGGTGTTGCCAGGTACAACTGGAGCCCAATGGAATCTCTTCTTGGTGCAAACACAAGAAATAGCAAGCACAAACACATCATCAAGTTCATGTACTTGGCTTGTATTCTTGCTAAGCGGTGCATTGCCATGTCCTGGAAGTCAGCTGGAGGCCCACAGTAACTATGATGGTACAGAGACCTCGAAAACCTGGACAGAAGCAGAGACTAGAGTATGGGCAAGGTCACTGCACAGCCTAGACGAGACTCCTGGTGGTGCTTATGACTCCTGGAAACTGCTTGTCTATGATATGTTTCACCCCCCACCGACGCCCCTACTATCGTTTGATTGGTCTCGGATTAGGTCCTGTTGCCACCCAGATGCCCCTCTGGCGGCTAGAAGCTGGTTATTCCTGTTACTGTTCTGGCCATGGACTTAATTGACACTGGAGCCTAGTTTACATGCCTGGAGAATAAGTTACTTAGTTGTTTGTTTTAGTTATTGTGTTCGCTAGGTTGCGGCCAATTAAGTGCCTAAAATATAAGGTTAATTAACGCTGTACGATTGTCTTCTGCTTTCCTGTATGTTTGAAAATGTCAATAAACAAATAAAAAAATATATACTTTTTTTTAATTGTCTTGAATAAAAAAGACCACTCGACCCTGTCGAACGCTGTCTAAAGAGAGGAGAACCGCCGGGACCTTTTTCAGAGGAGCTTTTTCTGTGAGGTGACATGCCCTCCTTATGTTATCATGTGTCTGCCGTAATGGAATAAACCCTGCCTGGTCCAGATATATTAGATTTGTCAGGATGGTCTCCGGCCTATTCGCTAACATTTTTGTGAAGATTTTTGCGTCAATGTTTATAAGAGGAATCAGGCAGTAGGACCCGCAACCCATTGGGCCTTTCCCCTGTTTAGGGAAGAGGAACAATTTTGCCTTCTCCCTTGTCAGGGTGATACGGCCTATCTTGCCAAAGGAGGTGTATAGTTTGGTCAAATGGGGGGCCAGTACTGACTGGAATGTCCTACAAATTGTTGCTGGGAAGCCATCTGGGCCTGGTGGTTTATTTCGAGGGAGATTCCGGATTACGTGTTGCACTTCCTCAACCGTTATGTCAATCTTCAGGGCTTTTGAAAGGTGATCCTGGGGAGCAACACTGATTATATTGTTTACAGAGCTTTACCCCCGAGTTGGTTTCCGTTTTTGTCAATAGTATCTGCAGCTCTTGTTCCAATTCTGCCTCTAGAGCCCTCTTTGCTTGCATTGACGGGCCGCCACTGCAATCAGGTCGCCCCTGCATGTCGCCTTAAGACATCCCACACCGTAGCCTCCCGCAACCCCGGAGAGAAGTTTAGAGTAAATAATTCTCTCATTTTAAATTCAAGCTCTTCCCGCATCACAATATTAATATTATTCCAGCCTTTAACATTTCTTCCCATCTTCCCACATCACCTGGTCCGGGAGTATCCCATTTGGTAAGCTCCATTTCCAGAGCCCTGTTGTTTTTTGCCTAACATCTACTGTTACCGTGTTGGGGGCGTGATCCGAAATTGTTATAGTGTGAAGTTCTAAATGCGTGATTTTCCCAGTTAATGTAGCTGATGCCCATACATAGTTGATCCTGGAGAAGGAGTTGTGTACATGTGAATAATAGCCTGTTTCGTCCCCCGTAACGTCACCCATACATCCGTCGGGGTTAAAAGTCCCATTTTGTCTCTAAGTGCTGGGTAGGAGGAGGTTGACTATATGTTGTTTTTGAGCTCTTATCTCTCTGTGGGTCCCAAGCCATGTTGAAGTCCCCCATTGCCAGGCAATCCCCTTCGGCGCAAGACTCCAGCTCAGTGAGAGTGGTTCTAAGGAAACCATCTTGACCAGTGTTTGAGTCGTAAATAGACGCCACTGTGAATGTGATGTCCTCCTCCTTATTTACAAACAGGTACCTACCTCCCTTCCTTGTCTGCCCGTGTGGTCTGTATCTGCGCCTCAAACCCCTTCCGGAAAGCAATAATGACCCCTGCTACTTTCACTCTGGCATTCACGTGGAATATTTGCGGATAATGTCTCTGTTTGAATTTTGGTAAGTCCCGATTCCTAATGTGAGTTTCCTGTAAGGCTATAAGGTCTGGCTGGTGGTTTGAGAGGAGCTGTTCTAATTTCTTCCTCTTCACCAAGGTGTTGAGTCCCCAAACAGTAAATGATAACCTCTTGAATTACAGCTATACTCCGGTTTGAGATGGTAATCGCCCCATAGTCCTCAGGCCTTTCTATGTGTCGATTTAGGGTGAGAAACTTCACCTTTGTTACTTCTACTACCTGGGTGCCTTGGATGCTTTGCCCCGGATTGGACTGTTTTGGAGGTCCCACCCCAGCTTGTACCTCCTTTTCCCCCCGCTCAACTTCCCTGGTGCGAATCACCCTACCTATGTATTCCCCTTGGCCTTGGGCACAGCAGTCAGAGTCGCAAAACCTGCCAGGGCCAACTTGTGCGGCATCCTAAAGCCCCCCTCTTGATTCCAAATCGGCAGTTTGTCCGAGACCTCTGTCCGTGAGGGCCCAAAGTTTGAGCGTGCTGCAACCTGCCCGGGAGGGGCCTTTCGTCCCCTGTTCACAAAGGTTGTCTGTTGCTGATTCTACTCCGGGCATCCTCCTCCTGGCATTCCTAAAGTTGGGGGCCCTGCAGCAGGGGCCACCGGAGGCTCCTCTTTGCTGGCAACCATTCCCAGGGCCTGGAGCGCTGTAAGAGTCTAGAGGTTTCCCATGCGTTTGGATGGCCGTCTTCTTCCTCGATGTACAGGAGCTGTATCCCTTTCTCCCTCAAGGTGATCCTGTGTTGAGAGCCCTCCCATTGCACAGAAGCACAAAGGGGAATGTCCACTTCTAAGTAATTTTACTACAATCCCCATTTTCTTTCTCTTCTGAAGGGTCACCTGGGCTAGATCTTGGTACAGGCAGATTTCCGCCCCGTTGAATGTGACTGGCTCTGCTAGACGGGCAGCACAAAGGATTGCTTCTTTTTGGTGATATCTTGCCAATGCTACCAGCATATCTCTTGGACGAATGCCCGGTTCCTGTTGTTTGGGGCCTGTCCTGTGGATCCTGTCAAAAGGAATGTCCCCCGTCTCCTCATCCCCCAAGAGATCTGAGAATATCTGGAGGGCCATGGCTTTCAAGTCGGTGTCTACGATTGGCTCTGGCAAGTTCCTGATGTGTATGTTTGATCTGTGACCTGTTTTCCATATCCTCGCATTGAAGTTCCACGTTATGCGAGACCCTTGTGAGGTCTTCCATGGCTTTATCGATTTTGTGGTTGTCCTCTACTACCTTCTGGAGTGCCCTTTCCGGGGTGTCCGTTCGTTCCTCCAGGGCTGTGACGTCGCTCTGCAGGTCTGTGATGGATTGCTTCGCATCCACATAAATGTCGCGAATTGTGTTTGGAAAGTCGCTGAGAGTTTATTCTGGAATTCTTGAAAATAAGCTTCTATATCCACCTTTGAGGCTGCCATTGTGGGGTGTGGGGGGATGGCTGCTTTGCTTAGTAGGCTGCTCGGGAGCCCCTGCACTGTGCCCAAATTCAATATTTCAGATTTAGTGATATTTATTTTTAGGCCCGCCACCTTACCAAACTCTGCCAATTCCTGTGGTACCCCTATCAGTGATTCTACTGGATCTGTGACCGTGACCAGCATATAATCAGCGTATGCAATTATTTTGAGATTTTCTGTCTCAAATGATATCCTTTGTATTTGATCTGTTTGTCTGATTTTAATTAAAAGGGGTTCCAAATGTATTGAATACAAAAGTGGGGAAGAGGACATCCCTGCTTCGCTCTGCGATGTAATATTATCGGAGTAGATATCTGGCCATTTATTGATAACCTTATCTTGGGGTCTTTATAGTTAACACGTATCATATTCATAAAATTAAAACCAAATCCCATTGTCTCTAACGTTTTAAACAAGAATGACCACTCCACCCTGTCAAACGCTTTCTCTGAGTCTAGTGAAATGAAGAGTGCCGATTGTTGCTTCTTGCCCGTTTTTTCAATCAGATGACATGCCCTTCTGATGTTATCATGGGTTTGTCGATGTTATATGAACCCGGACTGATCCGGGTGAATCAAAGACGGTAAAATATCTACTAGTCTATTGGCAATAATTTTTGTATACATTTTTGCGTCAAGGTTGATCAGGGCAATAGGTCGATATGATCCGCTTTATTAGCTTTTGGAAAGAGGATCATTTTAGCTTCCTCCATTGAGGGCGTTATATGTCCTGTTTCTTTAAATGAATTAAATAGTTTTATCAGTTTTGGGGCCAGTATCCATTGATAGGTTTTGTAAAACGAGGCAGAGTATCCGTCCGGGGCTGGAGCCTTATTCAAAGGGAGGCTTCTGATTACCTGAGAAATGTCTTCAATGGTTAATTCTTGTTCCAACTGTTCATGTACCTGGGCTATAATCCTTGGAAGCTTAACAGAACCTAGATATGTGTTTTGGGCTGTAGTATCAGGGTAATTTTATTGATATAGTGTGGAGTAAAACTCCACAAATTGTGAAAGTATCTGTGGGGTTGTTGTGACCAGATCCCTGTAAATATCTTTTATGCCTAGAATTGTGCGTAATGCCTGATTTTGCCTCAGCTGTCTGGCCAGCAAACGGTCGGCCTTATTCGCTTTTATATAATATTTCTGTTTTGCGTATAGTAGACCTTTTTCCGCTTTTGATGTTTGTATAAGCTGCAGTCTCCCCCTTACGTTTCTATATGCCTTTTTAATATCTAGCCCTCCGTCCAATTCCGTTTTTTTCATTATATGGTTCAGTTCACTCTCGAGTTCAGCCTCAATGGTCGTCCGTTGTTTATGTCTGTGGGCCCCTTCTGAGATAAGTTCTCTGCGAAAAGTAGCCTTAAAGGCATCCCATAACGTGGAAATTGCTATCTCACCTGTATCGTTTAGCTTAAAAAATTCTTCAATCTTTTCCCCTAATTTCTCCCTCACTCCCGAAGCTCAAATAGGTTCAGATGGGCATACCCTGGACCATATCCCTGCATTGTTCCTGGAAACTGAAGCTCCACTTCTAGGGGCGAATGATCTGATGGATGAATCTCTATTTTGTAGTGTAGCCTGCAGAATGGTTGATGACCAAATAAAATATATACGCGAAAATGATTTATGGACATGGGAATAATGTGTCTATCCTTTCTCTGTTCCTTTCAGTGTTACCTATACATCGGAGATCGCTAACTGTTCTACCTCAATACATAACCCTTGTGAGGGAGGCAGGATGTCCAAATTGAGTTCTCACGCTTCTGTCCCTACGTGGGTGCCAGGCCATGTTGAAATCTATGAATATTAGCCGTTCCCCAACCATAAATGTTTCTACTTCCACTAATGTCTTCCTCAAAAACCTATCCTGACCAGTGTTTGGTGTGTAAAATGATACCAGAGTTTTCATGGTTGATTCTAGTTCAGCTATGATGAAGAGGTAACAACCTTCCCTATATGCCTTGGTATTAGTTATTTTAAATGGTACCCCCTTCCTGGTTGCGATTAAAACACCAGCCGTTGTCTTCTGTGCATTAGCTTGAATAATAGTGGGTTACTGTTGTATATGGAGTCGGTCCTTATCCTGCTGTCTTATATGGGTTTCTTGCAGTGCTGGTATATCTAGCGGATGCTGTGTTAGAAATCCCTCTAATTTCTTACGTTTTACTGGGGTATTTAAGCCTTGAAAATTAAGAGATATACACTTGAATGCCTTAGTTTTTTAATGTCAAATCTGTAAACATTGCCCATTTCCTAGACCTTGATCCATACTTCTGTTTCCTTAAAGAAATGCGTTCCCCACCCTCCCTTCTCCTCAAACCCAGTACCCTTCCCCCCCAACTTTTATAACTCTTATCCCCATGATCCCTTACCCTTCCCTCCCCCTGCCCTGATGCGACTCATTGTACCTAGAGTACCTTCGAACGTCTTGTCTCCACCATGGATCACCATTTCCTCCAGGTATCCCCATAGGGTATCCTAAAACCAGCTTCACCTCCATGCCACTGATTTCAAGTTGGAGTGACTCGTTCCGAGCCTATAGCTTCATAGCATGCCTGGCCCACCGTTCAACTGGATCCCGTCCTGTCTCACGATTGATGTCACTTTTTAGGTGTGTAGTGCGGCCCTTTAAGGCGAGGATTCCAACGGGTCCAATTTGGTCCTTTGCTTGGTGTGCTTCTCGCGTTTCCCGGCTTAATCCTTCAAGTGATTTCGCAGACGTGGGGTGGCCCGATTGTAGCTGACGATTCTGAGCAACGTCACTTTCATCTTCTTCCATTTTTAACAGATCAATGCCTTCTTCACAGGAGGTAATTCTGTGTTGTCTCCTGTCTAGTGCAAAGTTTACACCGAATGGAAATGTCTATCTATACTTTATCTTTCTCGTTTGCAGCATTTTAACCACGATTTGCATTTCTCTGTGCTTTTGAAGCGTAAGTGGGGAGAGATCTTGAAATAGTTCAGTATTTGAGCCGTTGTATGTGATGGGATCTGTTTGTCTGGCTGACCTCAATATTTGTTCTTTTTGTGGGCAATCCCCACATGCTGCCAGCACATCCCTTGGGCGCATTCCGGGATCTAATCTTTTTGGGCACACCCTGTGGACGTGATCTAATGAGATCTTCTCTTTGCTGTCTGGACGCAGTAGATCCTTGAAGATCGAAATTATTGCTTCTTTTAAGTCTGGATCACAGACTGATTCAGGGAGATTTCTGACTCTGATATTTGCCCTACGAGACATGTTCTCTAGATCTTCACATTGTAAATCTAAGTTATGAGTTGATCTCACCAGATGTTCCATCAATTCCTCTGATTACCTGCTATCCTGGGTCAATTCTTTTATCGCTCTTTCTTTTGCGTATGTGCGTTCCCCCAGATCTGTTAGATCTTTCCTGAAATCTGTGATCACTTGCTTAATCTCGGATGTAAACGCAATGAACTGCGTTTGAAATGTCACCGTGAATTAATTTTGAAAGTATTGAAAACTCTTCACTAAGTCTTCCTTGGCTCCTGCCACTGCTTCTGGAACATCAATAGGAGTAGGAGAATCTGGTTGTAGAGGCTTGGGGGTTCTCACCCATATATCCTGGAGTGGCCTTTCCTTGGTCACTTGAGATGTAGATCGGCCTGCCAAAACCACTTTCTTTCTTTCTTGTTCCCGGCATAGGGTGCTTACCGCTAGTGGGGCACACCCCCGATCTCATTGGACTTACAGCAATAGCTACGCAGGTGGGTAGCAACACCAGGCTCCACTGAATTTTGTAGGTGCACCATAGAATATTGTAGTCACGTAGATTGACTTTAATTCTGATGCCGCCGATATGCTACTGCCCATACATATACGGCTACCCCAATCCTTGTAGAACTACTTGCACCAAGTGAGTATAAGTAAAAATAGTAGTCCAATGCTTGTAGAGTTTTGCTATAACGGAGCGCACTGTGTATCTGTAGTATTCATAGAACAGACCGAAACTTCAGGTTAGGCTTTTGATGTTTACTTCAGTAGAGGCTGAAATGCCAAGTTAATGTTAAGGTGATGTTAGAGGATCTTGTAACTTACATTTTGCAAGCAGTTGGCTCATTTTCTGCAATACCTTCTCAGAGTCATAAGTTGTGAGATGTCAATGGCTTAGTCTGTCGAGGGCGAGCTTCGCCATGACTCCCTTTGCGTATATCTGTATTGTTCATGTTAGTCAGTGGCCAAGGTACGTTGTGTATTAGTTCTTTTGCAACGTATTACAGACCGTGCCCTTTCTAAAAGGTCACAAGTTATATTCTCCAGTGCCAAGCCCATAAGTATTCATGGATGTGGGGGCCTAGTGGGGTATAGTTTGTATTGTCCAAAGTAGGGCTTGTGTCGCTTTCTGCTAATATAGCTATCAATGTAAGTGGGGCCAATTACCTTTTTTTTGTGTGCGTTTCACAAGTTCACCTAGTTTGCCTCCACAGTCTCTAAAATATTGAGCTTCTTCAAGGGTCAACAAACCTTATGCGCCCTGAATCCACCCAGGTTCCACCCTGCCGCGTTAAACATGTTAGCAGGCCCCTAAGTGGTATTGAAATATCAAACTGCCGCTTTACTAGATCTTTTCAAGTAAATCCGCCCACAGTAACAGATTATGTCCAAGAGTACCTCTTGTGTCATGGGGCCGTCAATGCTTTTCAAAGATCGTTGAATCGTGAGTCGCTGTGTCCCGCGTTAGCCTTGTATGCGATGAAGCAGATCTTCCCAGTTTTGTATAAGGCGAGAAGTTTCCACCATGTTTTTACATGTCTCTCCGGTTTACCCCTTTGTAGATCGTCCATCGCAGCCAAACCTTGTTCCTGACTCACTCGAAGTTGCTGTATTCACAAACCGCTTCCTAGGTCGGGGGTGGTCGGGCCGTGTAGCGCCTTCTCCTCCAATTAATTTTTAAACAAAAACAGCCAGGTTGTCTCTGGAGGATCGTAGACCTCAGTGATACATCATCTTCCTTGTTCATGAGAGGAGACTGCTAAAGAAAAATGGCATGATGTGCCGTTATTACGAATTTCAGGATGGGCCCTGCCTGCACACGTCTTTAATGCACGGTGGCCATCTTGGACTCACATCATTCCTTAATTTTGAGAGACGTAGTAACTGAGTGCTTGCACCGGGCCCAGCCAACAAAATCCCTCCTTTATCTTGGAAAGGTAAGGCAGAGGAAAAAAACACAGGGAATATCGATTTTCTGAGAAAGATGCTAGTCTGACACAATCTTGAGGAGGAAGCCCTCTACCACTAGGCCACTTTCAGTCTGCCCACTTGGCACAGACAAACCTAAACCCTTTGCTTTCAGGGGAGTAACTATACCTGAAGTCCTACTGATTATGAAGCACATTAAACCATCGCTCTGCAAGGGTGACGTCTGCCCAGCCAGCCTAGTTAAGACTGTGCTGCAGCACTGGCCTCTTTTATCACCACCTTTATTAATGCCTCTTTTGCCTTTAATATAGTCCCACCTTCACTCAAGGAAGCTTGGGTCCGACCATTGCTAAAAAAAAAAAAACCTACCCTTTACCCAGACTCCCCCAACAACTACTGACCAATCAGCACTGTTCCGTTCTTGTTGAAAATTCTGGACATATCTGCAGATCCAGTCTTACCTGGAAGCACACTATATCCTCCGTAAACGACAATCTGGCTTTCGTCCTCATCTTGGCACAGAGTCAGCTCTTCTTGATTTTAAGAATCAGATTTTTGATTCCATGGACAAGGGCAAGTCCTCACTCCTCCTACTCCTTGTCCTCTCGGCAGCCTTCGACTTGGTCGACCACAAGATTTTGTGAAAATACCTCTCGGACAACGCACACTTCTCCCAAGAAGCCACTACCAGGGTTACGTCCTTCCTGGAGGGCCGCGCCATGAGGGTCTTCTCTGACCAGGCATCAGCTACTCCATCCCCCATTGGTTGTGGAGTCCCACAAGGTTTCTGCACATCCCCTACTCTATAATCTTTTTCACTCTACCATTGTTCAACGACTTAGAAGAGTTCGGCATAGCCTTAACTTACTATGCATAGCCTTAATTAATGCAGTGAAACCCCATCTATCGCCAAAAAACGGCCTCAACATTACGAGAGCTACCATTGGTGCGAAGCTGGATTATTGCAACGTCCTACTCCTAGGCACCTCTACCAATAACATCAACAAACTGCAAATCACTCAAATTAATGTTCTTAGAGATGCGCTAAGTATCCCTAGGAGAGAGAACATCTCCCAGGCTCGAAAAGATGCCCACTGGCTCCCAATCAAAGAGAGCATTCTCTTCAAGGCCCTCACCATCACTCACAGATGCCTCTCTCAGTCTGCCCCCTCTTACCTAGCGGAAAGAATACATCAACTGTCCTCCCACAAACCAAGACGAGACCAATACTCCCACCAACTCTCAGTCCCGGCGTACAACAGGGTCAAAGAAGGCGGCACCAGTTTCAAAGTATTAGCCTCACACTTAGAAAAGAAAACTCTCTCATGGTGCTCAGAAAGGCGCTAAAAACCAATCTATTCAAATAGACTGTACCTGAACGTTGTTCCCTTGTAAACCCGGAACACGCCTACCGTACTGATGATGAACAATGTCCAATATTTGTCATAAGAATCTGTATTAAGTTGTATCAAAAGTGAATATACTGTAACAGCGCCACGATGCCCTAAGGCAGTTGTGCGCTTTATAAATTGAAATAAATAAAAATAAATAAGGATGGTACGACTCTCAAAGTCACCTTCTCCATGGGAAACCCCAAGTAGGAAGGTCTGACAGACAACACCAGGAGTTAACACCTCCATCTTGCAGAAGTGCTGGCTACCAGAAAGATCTCCTTAAGAGAGAGCAACTTTAATGAACATGAATGCAGATAGAGCTCCCATGAGGAAACTCAGAGCTACATTTAAATCCGAAGCAGGAAAAATAAACTGATACGGTGGTAACTGGTTGCACAATCCCTGCAAGAACTGCATAACAGTGGGAAGGGGGGGGGGGACAGCCCTGCTCTGGTGACCTTTTGAAGACAGAAGGCAGCTAGGTATACGTTCACAGTGCCAATCTGTAGGCACATCCAGGCCAAAGGCAGGAAACTCTGAACCAAGGTGGTAGGCCAGATGAAAGGGTGCAGACCTCTTCCCTGACACCAAGATGAGCATTTCCATCATCTGCAGGCATAAATGGATTTGGTGATAGGCCTCTACTCTGAGATGAGCACATCAAGGATATCATCCAACAAATCCCACACGTTATATCTCAGCCAAGTATGAAGGTTCAGGGCTGCTGAGGTTTGGATGGAGGAACCTTCCTTCCGACAGTGAGAGCAGGTCCACTCTACTCAGGAGACATCAGGCAGGGCTGATGGACAGAAGCTCTGGGGGCCATGGCCTCCTGGCCCAGTCCAGATCAATCAAAATCATTGTGGATCCAAACAGCCATAGTCTCATGATGATCGGCAGTAACGCATAGAGGCTTCCAGGGGCAGCTCGTTCATAATGGGTGTCAGGGTGCCGAACAGCCACCAAAGCCAGCCCAGGGAAAGACTGGGTGCTCCCAAACACTCAAGGGCTGGCTTTATTTAACTGTCAAATGGAAACATGGTTTCCCTTTGACAGTTAATATTTACCAGCACGCACACTCAATTGGGCATGCAAGGCTGGGGGCTTTTTGCTTCCCATTGGGGATGCAGACTGGGAAACTGCAGGCCTAAATGTGCCTAGGGGGTGCTCTGTGCCTCCACGCATATTTAGGCATCTCCGGTTCCACTGTGCATGATCTCAGCAACTTCTCTCTGATTCCTGGTTCCTGTTTTTTTGCAGCAGGCACAGTTGGGATCGGGGCTGCAGGTAAGGATAGAATGTTTATTTTATGTATGAATGTAAATATATTAATGTATGCATGCAAGCAAGCGAGTGTTTATATCTGTAAGTGTGCACAAATGAATGAGAGGGTCTGTTGTATTTGTGTGCGAGTGAATAAGAGACATTAATGAATGTGTATGAATGCGTGCCTGTGTGCCGTGGAGCGGGCCCCTGATTGTGCGCAGGTGGGGAGTTTCGGGGGCATGGGATTATTGCCGCCAGGAGATTGAATTATTTAATGGGCATTAAGGGTAAAGCAAACAAGTGTTTATGTGGCTAGTCTGGCCTACAACCAGCGTGAATATATTTACTGATGTGGCATTGCATTTTTACTGGCATCAAGGTTAAAGAAGAGGGTATAGCCAATATGATTGTCCTTACATGGCTAGACTGGCATATATATATATTGTTTTCTTCATTGTGTCATCGTTTAAATCAAAACTTTCACAAATGGACGTTTACGTTTTATATTGATTTGCCCCCCAAAAAAAAGGAAAATATAAATAATACATTTTATAATTAATAGCATCTGTTGGCCCAACATAATTCTCTCTCAAAACGGATCAGTGGCAAGGAACTCATTATTGTGATCACAACTGTCCGAAAATTATATTTGCTTTAAAAACAGACACAGCCAATAAATAATAAGATGTTTTGTTGATTCAAATACACTTGGTAGGAAAAAGGTTCAACTTCAATCTCATATAGAAGGCTCTGTACCACGGGCAGGGAGAGCCAATTAAATACCTCTGTAAAGTGTCCATTTTCCCAGAACTCGTTGAGTTACATATTTCCCAATCAACAATTCGTTTTATAGCCAATGATAGCTCCAGTACTTTTTCAATATAACAATTCAAGCTCTCCTCGCCTTTCTCTACATTCATATCGGACATATTTGCATCACGCTGTCACATAAAATCCTTAAGGGACTTAACTCTGCCGTCTTTGGAGATAATTAAAAGTTCATATTAGAGCAAATCTTTGGAATTTTGCATTATCTGAAAATATATTTGAATATTTTTCCATTATAAATGTGCTTCCCAGGAGAGTAAACCTAGTTTGTATTTTATGACTGCCATGGGGAACGAAACCGGTAACTTAAGAACTTGTTTCTAGAGTTTTCCCTCCAAGATAGACATCTATAATTTGTATTTAATTCAATTCCCAGGCCACACACAATACTCAGGGTGATCATTTTATAAAAGTTAACTGAGTGGCATCCTTGAGAATCTACCGACACACCAAAGTAACCAGTTGCTTCTGTCTGTTATAATTGTGAAGGTTAAAAGCCAAGTATCTTAATTCTTGTATCACCTCTATGTTTACATTATGTATATTTCCAAGTAAAATTCATAAATGTTTTGTTGCAAGTTTATAATCTTAGATGGATATACATTAATAATCAAATTCTTACTTGCAACACAATCTTTGACCATTTTCAAACTTCTTTGCAGTCTTATTGGGGTCTATATGGATGATATCATCAGCATAAGCCAGCCAATTAAGTTTTAGATATCCCAATTAAGGTGGAAAACACCATAGATACTTAGGACTTCTTGAATGTCAGAAATATATGGATTAAAAAGAGGGGGCAAAATGCAGCCCTGCCTCAGCCCAGCAAATGTCTTAATGATTCCCGAGACATGACCTGCTTTATTAAGTCTAACATGAAAGTATGCATCTTCATAAAGAAGCATAATTACTTTCAAAAGGCCTCCTGCAATATCCCACTTAGAAAACTGTTGTGGTATAAATTGCCAATCGACCGGGTCAAATGCTGCAGTCAGGTTTAACCTTAGAGAATAAATAAACTGATTTGAAAATCATAACTGCCTTTGACACAGTTTAAAAAGCAGCCCTCTGAGTCAGGTGCTCAAACCCGTTCTAAATCCTGTTTAGAATTTCGAGATAGAGCCCAAAGTAACAGCCCATTGTTCAAGATCTTCTAAAACAAAAAGAGCTAAAATCTCACTTTCAGTATCTAAAAGGGCTATTGGGTGAGAATGATTTCGATCCTCCTCTCCCCTATTTTAAGCCAAAACTATTGCGTTAGGGTACAGTTAGGTAGAAGTGGCATATACCTGACACTGGTACTGAACGCTGTATGGCGTATGTAATTCCTAAGATTTCGGTTAACCTTACTGCCATTAAGTCACACAAACAAGACAGACCCCGTAAATAATGGTTGTGTGTATTTTAAGGAGTGGATGGCGGTTGAAAGTATGAGGCACATGGTCATCGAATGTCAGGCTTGGTTAGCATTAAGGTGTCAACATTTTGGCAAATTTGCATCTCATCCTGCTTGGATTGGCTCAGAAGCGTTCTGGCAGCGTGTCGTTTCTGGTCAAGAGCTATGCCTTTCGCTCGCTCTCCTTAGAGATCTAGACTCTCTTCGTTTATAAAGTGTTTATAACCATTAGTGGGAAGTCATTAAAGTGTGATACAGCTTAGAGTTTAATTATGAGTTTCGGTTTTATGAATGTGTTGTGTATTTATGATCACAACACATTCCTAGACCCTAGACCCCTATCCGATGGCACTGATCATATGGGGCGGTGGAGGAGACATGAACACAATTTTGAGCCTAGACCCCGACCGCACAGGCAAGACACCCAGGCCACTTCTGTGAGAAGGTATGGGTGTGTATGTATATTTCATGCATTTGTATTGTTTTCTTTTCTTATTAGTGCAGAAAGTTAATATGTATAAGCGGACGCACGTTAAAAAAATTGCATATGAAGAGGGACACAGCCTGTAGGTGTGGTTTGGTTATTTACCCACCCATATACTGCCCATGGCCATGGTAATCCCTATGGCCATTCCCAAACAGTTCATGCCCATCCCGCCCAAAACACATCCTCCTAGGATCACTTTGAGCTTGGTTTATCAAGGCTTACGATCAAACTTTGAGCTCAAAATACCTGCCAGTGTTTTTTTAAAGCAGTCCTCTGAAAGTGAATGACTTAATTGGAGTTGTGATGGCGCTACTGGTATACTAAAATGGCATAACCAGGTCTACCTTTCGCCACTAATAAGCACTGTGCATGTCCTTCATGGAAGACCCGTTAAAACAAGCATTGACAAAGCCAACACCCTTGGCTTGTGTATAGGTATTAGGCATTTCTCAGGCACTGCTATTACATGCCCAGGTACTCGCACCATTTTAGAGCTGCATCCAACAATGCCAGTTATTACCACTAAGACAGTACCTGTCAAAAGCCTTTGCCATGCCTACACAAAAGTCAAAACCGTTGCCAATGTTTATCTTTTGATGGAATGCAACCTTTTTAAGCATTGCGTGCGCTGTTACCTACAAATCCCCGACACTGGAGACGTGTGCCAGTGTAGCACTGCCCAAACTTCATTTAACACTAAACTATCGGATACCACTAACAGGAAGTGAAAAAACCAAATCCTCAGATAAGATGCACCGAAACGTACCCAATAACAAAACACCTATGTGTGCCCCTCTCCTTCTGCTAGGAAGCCCACGCCCGGGTGAAGATGTATGGGGCCCATTTCTACATGATGGTAAGCCCCCATAACTCCATTGCTTAGAGTAGTCGGAGGCAGCCATGGGCTGCATACATTATAATGGAGACCAGGAAATGCAGCAGGGGGTTACTAGTCACTGATTATCACGAGACGGCCAGCCAGCATAGAGCTGAGACACTAAATACTCACTGAAAAACTATAAATCCTTATTTGTCAACAAGTGGCTAATGTGGAGGGACCGGTGCTGAAAGGCAACGAGGTGAGAACACTTCTGTATACTCCAAGGTAAGTGATAGCCTGAAGAGCTCCTGCAAACACTGCTTTAAGGCGAGCGCTGCAAAGCGCACATTTTAAGCCCCAGAAGGAAAGTGATATAGATAGGAATATATTGCGGTGTTATAAGACTGCTGACTGGCAACATGGTGGCAGTTGCTGGGAGCCCCCAAGAGGCTCGACGCCCCTTGCTACTGAAAAGAGTGAAAGGTCTGACGCCGTTCCTGAGGTGACCATGCCTATAGTAAAGCGCCACCTACGCGCTCAACCTGAAGCCCACCATTGCCCTCTACAATGCGGTCTTGTTGCTACCCATCACAACGGGAATGGAACCTCTTTCCTTTAATTGACTAACAGCTAGGCCGACAGTGGGCCCCGGAGCGAACCGCCAAACGAGGATGCACTACGGCACAATTCCATTCCATCATCATGGGTATCCCATCTTACAAAACTTCCTTAACCATCTGGCCCTGCCAATGCATAACATACAAGCCGTATACGCCGTATCCCAGAGCAATGTTTCAAGTAATAGCGACCTTCCCACCTGCATAACTGCCTTTGGCCAAACAAGTAATCGTCGTGAACATAAAAACAAAATTGCTTCGCTTGGCTGCCACACTGATGCAAATGAACACTCCAGGCCCGAGTCCCCGAGCTGCCTTTCCCTCTATATATGGTGCAGACCAGGCATGCATTGTTGCCTAAATAAAACAAATACTAGACACAAGGCAGATTGCTACCTGGTGGCGCTGAAGCAGGTGCCCCAACCCACTGAGCCTGACTCGATTTTTCAAACGCGCGGAAAGGTAAAGGACATGTTGAGGTGGTGGGGGCGCGGGGGGGCTGGAGGTAATGTGTTAGTGAAAATCTACAGTTTTGACGTGGGTAGGTGCGATGAGATATATAAAACCCATCATCAGTGGTTTTCAGGCGCAGCAGCTAGCTTTAGAAATATATTCTAGATGTATAAACCTCTCTACCATCCGCCATAACTAATCAGGTTCATTTTTGCATGCTGTATTTGTATTTTATTTTTTAGCACCTAGCTGTTGTGTGACCCTCCCATGTGTATTGCCCTTTTGAGATCATGTCCCCGACCAAATAAAAGGAGCAACTGCATGTACGTGAGACAGAACGGCCGCAGACTCCAAAATTGGACCTCTTGACTTTGTCTCATTTCGGTCCTGCAGGCCCGCGAGTGACCACGTTCCTGCAGGACCATACCGTGTGACCACGGTCCTGCAGGTTCCTGCAGGTCCCTGCTGGTCTGGGCCCCGCAGATCAGCCTGGTGCCTTCGGGTCCAGCCAACGCACCCTCCATCTACCCTCCATCTGGAATGCTACTGGCATCCAGGGTGCCCCCGACAACCAGGCCATTCCCTATTGCCTGACAGGGTCCCGACCTGCAACCACTGTAAATCCGGGTGACCCCGGCAATCCCAACGTGTGCCCACAGCCGGCCCCACAATAATAGCGACAAAGGCCAATGGGTATACAATACTGTTGCTGGAGTGTCAAGCAAGCAGAATGCTGCATAAACAGCAATCCTGGGGGTGGCGTGGCTAACTAGCCATGTGATAAAACGGGTCTTACGTGAGCTCCCGCTGATGCTGCAAAATCCTTGAAAGTGCAAGAAAACAAAGCGTTGTGCAAGCTCGTTAGGCAGAAACCTGTGCAGTTCCCTTAGGGACCACTGCAAAAAGTTTAGGACTACAGGAGTTATAGCAGTAAACCCAATTGGTAGCAGTCTGCACCACCCAGATTTACCTGGTAGCTGTGGCTGAGCAGTCAGACTTCTCTCAAGAAGAGTTAGGCAGTATACAGAGCATACACAATAGGGCAGGTAAACACAGTAGAATAAGCAAACACTGACCAGAGCTTTGGTGTAAAAGATATATAATTATTTATTTAAAAACACATCTAAGAAAACACACTGGCACTAATCTCAAGCAAGTTCAAAAACACAGTCACTAAAGTATATAGACTCCCTTAAAAGAATATTAGACAAGTCTTAAGTAAAGCCCCACTTATTTTCAGACAGCGGTGAGCGCTTAACGCAGATGGCACTCTAATAATTCGGTTTAAAAGGGAGAGAAAGGCAGAGCATACATTGAAACAGATCCCAACACTTTCAAAAGAACACAGCAAGAGAGGAAGGCAGAATCAAATTGTGAAGTTAGAGTTCAGAAAGCCGGATCCACTTTAAGAGGATCAGAACGAAATGTTTCCAAGGCCACATGGTTGAAAAGTGCACAAAAGTCTCAAAAAGGTTCAGAAATAAGTTGGACCAAAAGAAAGGGACCAGTTAGATGGTCAAGAGGCCAGCCCAGTCTAGAAGGTTAAGGATTTATTGTCACCTTGTGGCGATCTATAGAAAGGGAGGCCAGGGGGACACAGTACCTTGAAATGGTGAGAACACTCCAGCGGGCGCAGTTGTTCTTGGCAGCGGTTGCGAGTAGGTGCTTCATCCAGAGAAGAGAAGATCTCGTCGGGGAGGAAAGCAGGAGGTCCTGGTACTGCCAGGGAAGAAACCAGCCGCAGAGTTTCTCGATTCAAAGGAGTGGTCCTTTTATTCGCGGTTCAGTGGTAAGTGGCTATCCGGTTGCCGGGGTGCTTGGCACGGGCAATTCGACCACTAGACGTCCTGGTAGGCGAAAAGGAAAGCGAACTGGTTGTCCCCACCAGCTCAAGGGGAAGAGACTCTCCGGCAAGAAGATCTCTTCTGTCGTCGGGAAGTGGTGAGACGGTTCAGCAGGGCTCCACCGGTGGTGTCGTCGTTACAGGTCGGCTCAGCTTCTCCCTTCTGGATTCTCGGGTCCTGTGGCAACTTCTGAAGTTCCAGTCCCAAAAGCCCTGCTTTTATGCAAGAAACCCCCATTCATTCAGCGTAGCTGTCAATTAAACATGCTAAGTGGTGAGCCGGCCGGCTCACCACTTGGGCCAATCACACAAGAGTGCGACTTGAGTTGCCAAGGCAACTCAGTCCAGGGTGCCTAAACACGCTCCCACACCCCCTGTGGTACCCAGACATAGTGGCACCACTTTTGGAGGCTTCTGTGGAGAAGCCCGCCAAAAAGTGGAACAAAGGGCTCGACTTGGGTTGGAGTCACAGAAGAGAACATGAACAGCATTTTAGAATCAATTTCTGGCAAAAAATACCAACCGGTGAATTAATATTAAATAAATAACCCGGCGGTATGTTCGAGGCTATAGGAATTCAATAATTTAAGTTGGTAGCCTCGAACAATAGGAAAATCCCATAGAGATATATTTGCGGTCGAATATAAAAAGTAGTATCCACTGCCACCAGCCAAAACTCGATCAGGGGGGACGGAGACGTGCCCCCTCGAACAACAGACCCCGGGGCAATCGAATTGCCCCGACCAGTACGTCCACAATATGATGGTTTGTACTGCTTTCTGTTCATAATTTGGGACTAGTAAACCCAATGGTGACTTTACATGCCCTAGGAGACAGTAGTCAGTCCCAGGGTATGGAGTTTATGGTGGGGTCTCACTATGACACCCCTGTGTCACTGCACTGAGGGTGCTGTGTAACACACATAGAAAAAACACATGAGACCCTATGGAGTAAAAGACCCCATAAGGAACAAGTTACTTACCTGTAACTGTTGTTCTCCAGCATGGGTCTGGCATGGATTCACATGCTCATGAATATTCCCCGTCGTCAGGCTGGGAATCCTCGGTAAAGAAAAAACCAGTATCAGTTTCGTTTCTGATCTGTCTTTCGTAGTAATAACCAATCACTGGTCTCTGCGTCATACTGACCACAGCCAATGACTGCCCTCTACCTAAGCACCGCCTCTGGCAGCCATCTTCAGATTTGGAAGCACGTGAAGTGGCAGTATGACCAAGTGAAGAGCCGCAGAGGGGTAGGCGGGAGGGTTCGCATGTGAATCCATGCCAGACCCATGCTGGAGAACAACAGTTACAGGTAAGTAACTTGTTCCTTCTCCAGCATGGGGTCTGGCATGGATTCACATGCTCATGAATAAAGAATACATAGCAGTACACACATGCACAACCACGGGAGGTGGCAAAGGCTCAACATTAAGCATCACATCAACTCAACATTAAGCATCTTACCTCCTCACCAGGCTCACCTCAGGCGAACAGGTTGCGCAGCACTGCTTGGCCGACCCTGGACTCCTCCCTGGAATCCCGGTCGACGCAGTAGAATTTCGTGAAGGTGTGCGTCGACCTCCACGTAGCAGCCCTGCATATGTCCAGCAGGGGCACACCAGATAGGAACGCCGTGGTAGCTGCGATCGCTCTGGTGGAATGGGCTCTCGGACGGCCAGGCAGCAGTCGGTTTGCCAACCGGTGACAGTACATGATACAGCCGGAGAGCCATCTGGAGATGGAAGCCTTCGAGAGAGCCTTCCCCTGATTGACAGGTCCAAAGTTCACAAAGAGTTGTGACGTCTTCCGAAAACCTTTCGTGCGGTCCACGTAGAACTTCAGCGCTCTAGCTACATCCAGCGAGTGCAAAGTCCTCTCAGCCGGCGACGAAGGCGACGGGAAGAACACAGGTAACACCAAGGGTTCGTTGAGATGAAAGTCCGACGGTACCTTGGGCATGAAGGAGGGGTGCGTCCTGAGCACTACCCTCGTGTCGTGGAAAGTCAAGTACGGGGCCTTGCAGGAAAGGGCCTGGATCTCTCCCACTCGTCGTGCGGAGGTGATGGCCACGAGAAAAGCTGTTTTCCACGATAGAAACTTCAACGGGGCCGAGTGCAGAGGCTCGAACGGAGGTCCCATGAGTTTGGTCAGCACCACGTTGAGCTCCCACGCCGGGGCCGGAGCCTTCACCGGCGGGAACGATCTGAACAGTCCCTTCATGAACTCTTTCACCAGACGATGAGACCACAAGGACGTCCGGCCCGTGGTTCTGGTGTATCGGGAGATCGCAGCAAGATGAATCTTGATGGACGCGTGTGCCAGACCAGCTTTGGCCAGCGTCAGCAGGTACGGCAGCACTTGGGGAGCCGTAATCCGTAGAGGGTTAACCTTCTGTGCGTGGCACCAGACAGAGAACCTCTTCCATTTGTGTCCGTAGCATTTAAGAGTCGAGGACGCCCTGGCCTTTGCAAGAACCTCTCTGCAATCGGCCGGTATGTCGTATCCTCCAAACTCTAGCGCTGCAGGAGCCAGGCCTGCAAGTTCAGCGACTTCGGGTCGTGGTGGAGGATGGCGCCTCCTTCCCTGGAGAGTAGATCCGCGTCCGCCGGCAGCTTGATTGGCGGGGACGCCGACAAGTCCAGAAGGTCCGGGAACCATATCTGCCTCGGCCACGCAGGTGCGACGAGGATCATCCTGCACCGTGACCTCTTGAGCTGGTTGACGAGCCGGATTAGCAGAGGCAAGGGAGGGAACGCGTAGAGGAACAGGCCCTCCCAGGGGAACGAGAAAGCATCGCCCATGCTCCTCGTCTGGGGAAACCTGCTGGCGAACCTCCGGCACTTGGTGTTCGTCGCCGTCGCGAACAGGTCGATCTGGGGTGTGCCCCACCGTCGGAAGAGGCGATCCACCAGATCCTGCCGTAGTTCCCACTCGTGGCACGAGCGCAGCTCCCTGCTGAGTGAGTCGGCGATGGTGTTTTTTATCCCTGCCAGATGAAACGGCACCAGAAGAATCCCTTGGGCGACGGCCCAATGCCACAGGTCCTGCGCCTCCTTGGACAGCGCTGGGGACCTGGTTCCGCCCTGTTTCCTGATGTAAAACATGGTGGTGGTGTTGTCGGTGAAGATCCTCACCACCTTGCCCTTGAGGGACGGAAGGAAGGACCTGAGGGCCCAAAACACTGCACGGAGCTCCAGGACGTTGATATGCAGGGACTTCTCCGTCGGGAGCCAGAGTCCCCTTGCGTGCAGATTTTCGGTGTGCGCTCCCCACCCTTCTAGGGAGGCATCCGTGGTCACAGTCACCTGGTGGGCTGGGGTCTGGAAGTCCATGCCCGCCGTCAGATGCGCGCGGGTGCCCCACCACCGTATCGCTCGTCGGAAACTCTCGTCGAGCTTGATCCTTTCCTCGAAGCTGCCCGTCGTCTGGATCCAGCGCGCATCCAGGAACTCTTGCAACGGGCGCATCCGGAGCCTGCACATGGGAATGAGGTAGATGCAGGAAGACATCATCCCGAGGAGGGACTTGATGGACCTCACCTTGGCCGCGTCGGCCACCAACATCCGTTGCACCTTGCCCAAGATGGTCCTGGTCCTCTCCTCCGACGGGGAGGCCAGAAGGGACACTGTGTCGAGCCTCGCTCCCAGAAACAGTGCGACTTGCGCGGGCACCAGGTGGGATTTGGCGTAGTTCACGGAGAATCCCAGGTCCGTGAGGAGTTGGACGGTCCTTGCCGTGTGGACCACGGCGAGCTCCCTCGTCTTGGCGCGGATGAGCCAGTCGTCCAGGTAGGGGTAGACGTGAATCCCCTCGCGGCGCAGCTGCGCCGCCACCGGTGCGAGGCACTTGGTGAAAACCCTGGGTGCCGACCGCAGTCCGAAGGGAAGGGCTTTGAACTGGTAATGACGCCCTTGGACCACGAATCTGAGGAATTTTCGGTGCCCCTTTAGGATGGGAATGTGGAAGTAGGCATCCTCCAAATCCAACGACGATAGGAAGTCTCCTTCCTCCAGCTGACCCAGGACGTGCTGGAGGGTGACCATCCGGAACTTCTGCGCCTTGATGAACTTGTTCAGGCGTCGCAGGTCCAGGATGGGGCGCCATCCTCCCGTCTTCTTCTTCACGAGGAAGTAACGCGAGTAGACTCCGGAGCCCCGAAGCCTCTTTGGGACGAGTTCGATGGCGCCCTTTCTGAGCATCGCCTTTACCTCCAGGAGAAGTTGAGGGACGTGAAGTTCTTTCCTGGCCACGGGGGGGACGCGCGGGCACCTTCTTTGAAACTCGAGCGCGTGGCCCCGGGCCAGGGCGTCCAGCACCCAACGGTCGGTGGAGATGGACTCCCACACGCTGACGAAGCCCGCCAGCCGGCCTCCCACCGGGGTGCTTCGGTGGGGGCCCGACCCCACGGCCGGTTCAATCCTGCTTGGACGCGGCCTTGCCGCCTTGGCCTCCTTGGCGACGACGGCGGGGGCCGCCAGACTTGCCTCGTCCTCTGTAGGCCTCTTGCGACGACGAGCGGGCCGCTTGACGGTAGGAAGCGAAACCGCCGCCGGAACCTTTGGAGGCGCCCTTGCCTCCGCCGCTCCGAAAGGGCGTCCGCCGTTGCTGCAGCACTCCAAGGGCCCGGGCCGTCTCAGTATCCGCCTTGATGGCCTGAAGGGAATCGTCCACTGTCTTCCCAAACAGGTTGTTCCCGTCGAAGGGCATGTCCAGGACCCTGTTCTGGACGTCCTGCCGAAAGTCCGTAGCCTTGAGCCATCCGCGACGTCGAAGGCAAACGCCGTTGCCCATCTGGCGGAACCCAGTGTCGGCGATGTCCGTCGCCACGGTGATGGCGTGGTCCGAGGCCACCTCACCTTCCTGCAGGATCTCAAGGGCCTCCGCCCTCTTGTCGTCCGGCAGAAAATCCAGCAGGGGAGCTATCTTGTACCAGAGTTCCCTGTCGTAGCGGGCCACGATAGCCAAGGCGTTGGCCGCTTTAATCGTCGTCGCCGCCGACGAGATGACTCTGCGTCCCATGGCATCCAATTTCTTTCCCTCGCCGTCCGGCGGGGAAGTCGACGTGGAGGCCGCACCCCCCCCCGCTTTCTTCCTGGCTGCCGCGGAGACGACGGAGTCCGGGGTAGGCTGCGCCCGGAGGCATAGGGGGGCCGAGTCCGGGACCCGGTACTTTTTCTCGTACCGGTCTCTTTTCGCTGGCGTCGTGGAAGGGTTCTTGAGGAGGGAAAGGCCCTCATCCCAAATGTCGTCCAACAGAGGCACTGCGAGGACCGTCTTCCTCTTGGTCTCGCGCCGTTGGTAAAGGAAGCCTTCCTTTTTCTTCTCCTCAGGGCAGAGTTGGAAAAGCTCGGATGCCCTGGCGATCATTGAGTGGAACGATCCAATCTCGTCGGGCGGAGAAGCCCTGGGGGGAGGCGACGACGGAAAATCCTCGTCGTATGCCTCGTCGTCCGTACCCGTCGCTGCCGTGTCAGTCCCCGTATCATCCCCTCGGGTGGACGGGGAGGAGGGCTGGACGGGGCGCGACGGTTGAAAAGGAGGCGGTGGATGGATCCTTCTTTTCTTGGTAGGGGGAACACCAGAAGGTCCCGGTTCTGGATCCCCCGACGGGAGAGGTTCCTCCGTCGGTAACGGTAGTCTCGTCCTTATCTCGGAGCATAAGGACTGTATAGCCAACAAAATGGCCGCTGAGTTGTCTTGCGGCGCTGGCAGAGGGGAATCCGACGGGCGAGCAGGGGCCCCGTCGGTATCCTCGACGATGTCGTCGTCGTCACCTGCGTCGGGGCCCATTCCGACGGGCTGGTCTTGTTCCACGCCTAGGCCGTGGCTTAAGACCTCGATCAGTTCCTCTTCTGAGGTTGAGGCCGAATCTACGACGACGCCCTGCCCCCCCTTCTTCCCCACGGAGGGTTTCACGGGGGTCCTATCGATGGGCACGAAAGAAGACTCCCTCCGGGGAGGCAGGGAGATTCTGGGCCCCGAGGCCGCCACCACTGGTGCAGCCTCCACAGGCTGGGCCAGGGCCGCCGCGACCGTTTCGATAGAGGGCTTGGTCGAATGGATCAAGGCCTTCACCACCTTAGGTGCGCTCACCGCCTTATCCTTGAGGGAGGGGGCACTGCCACGCTCCTCCTCTGCCTTAGAGCTCGACCGGGGTCTCTCCAGGAGCTTCGCCGGGTGCTCGGCCTTCCTCTTACCCGACCCAGAGCGTTGGCTCGTGGTTGATGGTGCCGGGGAGGGTGCGCCCTGCCTGGCGCCCGTAGAGCCCGACCGTTCGGCGCTCCCGGTGCCAGCGGACTCGCGGTGCTTGGCCTTATGTTGGGCCCCCGTCGCCGGGGCGCCCTCAAAGGTCTTAGAAGACCGCTCAGATTTCTTCTTCTTCTCGCCAGACGGGCTCTTACCCTCCAGCCAGCTGGCGAGACGTTGATGGCGGTCCTTCATGGTCCGTTCCGACATGTTGCCGCAAAACGCACAGTCCTTCTCCACGTGCGTCTTGTCCCCATGAAGGCAGTAAAGGCAGAAAGAGTGTTCGTCCTCCTTGAAGACGTTCTGCAGCTGGCATCCAGGGCAGGCCCTGAACAGCTTTCCGGGCGTCGAGCTTCCCTTCTCCTGGGCCATCTCCGAGACCGGGCCTGAGAAGCTTCTGGAGTCCTCCGAAGTGTAGCTCGACGAAATCTTCACCCTTGAGGGGCACAGATGAATCCGACACGGGTCCCCGTTGATCGGATGTAGGATCGGTGGAGCTTGAGGCTCTTTTGACCGAAAATCGAAGTTTTTTGTGAAAAAGCGCGAAAAAATAGCACTAACGCTCGAGAGCAATAGCACGAGGATCCCAACACATGAACGTGCGGTAAAAATCTGAAGATGGCTGCCAGAGGCGGTGCTTAGGTAGAGGGCAGTCATTGGCTGTGGTCAGTATGACGCAGAGACCAGTGATTGGTTATTACTACGAAAGACAGATCAGAAACGAAACTGATACTGGTTTTTTCTTTACCGAGGATTCCCAGCCTGACGACGGGGAATATTCATGAGCATGTGAATCCATGCCAGACCCCATGCTGGAGAAAACACATTAACAGTCAAAGGAACCCCTCAAATCATGTCCAAGAGTGTGAGGAAAAGAGACTCACTCTTGGCAGGAGAAAAAAAACAAACGCCAGAAATCCAGCAAAGCTGCTGGGGGACTCACTAGGTTAGACAATTCAGCCTAAACAGAGAATTCTCCCCAACAAAGCTACACAGACCAACCTACAGCACAGTGAAGAGGCGCTGCATGCAAGGCTCAACTCTGCGGCTGAAATCGGAACGGTGGAAGAAAGTTACACAACAGAGAAATGTGACGGAGTCCCACAGAGATCCCAACAAGATGGCCGCCCCTCAGAAACAAAGGGAATAATATGCACTCTCTGGGGTCTTCACTGTGGATTATCGAGTGTGCCTGCGGTGCGAGCGAAGACAGCTGGACTCACACCGTGCTGGGTAATGTTGCGGTGGCTGGCGGGCGCTAGAGCGTGGTACAAGCCAGGCCTCCGCTGTATGCAGTAACCATACTTGTAAACCCTACCGATTTAGGCGGTAGGATGCCGCTTTTTAAGCAGTCCTACCGCCTACCGATTTATTGGCACCAAATATCGATTTATTTTTTTTTTACATTATTTTTTTTGCCTACGTCAGCTCGGGGGAGTCTTTCAAGGACTTCCCTGAGCTGGCGTAGCGGGAGAAGGCTCAGCATGCAGGCTTTTGATGTAAAAGGCGCCCACGGCGGTGGGCTAAATGTGCCCCTCCGCCATGGGTGCCTTTGACAAAAGGCGCAATTAGCCCCCCCACCACGCCAGCTCTTGGGAGTCTTTCAAGGACTTCCCCCGAGCTGGCGTAGCGGGAGAAGGTGCAGCATGCAGGCTTTTGATGTAAAAAGCGCCCACGGCGGTGGGCTAAATGTGCCCCTCCGCCGCGAGTGCCTTTGACAAAAGGCGCCATTAGCCCCCCACCACGCCAGCTCGGGGAAGCCTTTCAAGGGCTCCCCCGAGCTGGCGTAGTGGGAGAAGGTACGGCATGCAGGCTTTTGATGTTAATGGCGCCCACAGTGGTGGGCTAAATGCGCCCCTCCACTGCGGGTGCCTTTGACAAAAGGCGCCATTAGCCCCCACCACGCCAGCTCGGGGGAGTCTTTCAAGGGCTCCCCCCAGCTGGCGTGGTGGCAGAAGGCGTCGCAGGCGCCTCATTGTCATTGAATGCACCCGCCGCGGCGGGCTCATTCAATGACAATGGGCTGCTGACGCGCCTATTCCTATCATTACCTCCTCGCCTGACTATTTTTGAAACTTTAAGATTCCTACAGATTTTTGGTCACAGAATGTTGGCATGTATGCAGTAACGGGACAGAATGGCCGTGCAGATGGCTGAAAATAGGACCCCCAATGTCAGACAACGCTGATGCCAGTCCGGACGCCGCCGGAGAGTACGCAGGACAGCGCACCGACATACATGTAATGTGAGGAGTGGAGCATTATCTGCGTGGGACCACAGACAGAATATACCCGCGGGCATAAGAGCACAGGAAACGAAGCCGGAGAGCCTCCGGCTGGCACTGGGGAAGACACGGCACCAGCGCTCTCCAAACGAGAAGCCGGACAGAGGCTGTGAGAGCAGCCTCTGACTACGGACACAAGACAGCGGTCCGACGCTTAACAGTGGGGCGAGATACTGGTAGCTACATCATAGCGTATGGGAGGCACGGAGCAGGTGCCCACGAGGAGGTCAACGGAGGAGCCCGGCATCCGCACCGCCACACAGCCAAGACGTGGCCACAAGGAATGCAACAGCCCGGTAGACTGAGTTTAAAGGGAGCGGAGCGGGAGACCGCTCCTTCACGCTTGGAGCATTGACACACACAGATTAAATATACGCGGTGAGGCAAAAGGGGCCTTAGAAACCGAGACCACAGAGCGAACGTTCCCTTTGTTCGGAGGGCTGAGGATAGAAGCCAGGCTCTGTTGTGCAATGAGTCCATGACCCGGATAGTGTGCCCGAGAGTCCCGAAGACATCAGCAAGGGGGTGAGTGGTCTCTGGGAAAAACAGGACAAGCAATGCAGACAACCCAACAAGTCACATTGATAACGAATATGTGGCAGCACAACTAGGGCCCCCGAACATTGCGGTTGTGTGACCAGAGCGCAAGAGAACCTGTGAGTCAGTGAGAACAAGACAGGCACGACACCGGCAAACCCACCACAAAGGCAGGAGCCACAGGCAGAGGAGACACGACACTCGGAAGATGGAGGAAACACTGGAAAAAAGGACTAAACTGGACGCATAGTACCAAACTGGGGAGGAACCAACAACCAATGAGGACCACGCGATCGGGGGTGTTAGGCAGAAACCTGTGCAGTTCCCTTAGGGACCACTGTAAAAGATTGAGGACCACAGGTGGTTGGCAGTAAACCCAATTGGTAGCAGTCTGTACCACCCAGATTTATCTGGTAGCTGTGGCTGAGCAGTCAGACTTCTCTCAAGATGAGTTAGGCAGTATATAGAGTATACACAATAGGTACAGGGATACAGTAGCACAAGCAAACACTGACCACAGCTTTGGTGTAAAAGTATATAATTATTTATTTAAAGACACACTTGTAAATTACACTAGCACACAAAGAGGTAAGTACATTCAACACACAGTCACTATTATATATATACAACCCTAATTACTTATTAGACAAGTCTTAATGAGAAACACCACTTATTTTCAGACAGAGGTGAGCGCTTAACATAAGATGGCACTCTAATAAGTTATTAAAAAGGGAGGGAAAAGTTATGAAAGCACACAAATTTCAATACTTTTCAAAGAACCACAGTGAGGCAGGTTAGGCAAAGTCTACTGTAGAGCAAGGAAGTTCAAATGCCAGGCCCACTCTTAGGGAGAGCAAGCGAAATGTGTCCAGGATAACACAGGGGTGTTATGCCCAAAGAGTCTTTGTAGAAAGTTCACAAAAGATTGAGATCACGTCAGGAAAAGTTAGTTAACAGGCCCCAGGCTAACCCAGGTTAGAAAGCCAAGGATTTACTATCACCCCGAACGATCTGTAGCAAGGGATGCCAGGCGGGACACAGTACCTTAAAGTGGGAAGAACGCTCCAGCGGGGGCAGTTGCTCCTGGCAGTGGGTGCAAGTCAGTGTTTCGTCCAGAGGAAGAGGAGGTCTCGACATGGAGGAAAGCTGAAGGTTGTTGCGCTGCCAGGGAAGAAACCAGCCACGGAGTTTCCCGGTTACAAGGTACCACCCTTTTCTTCGCAGTAGTGGAAACCGTGGTATTCCGGTTGCCGGGGTGCTTGGCAGTACAACACATTTAATTGGACTCTTAGCATAATATCACAACATCTTCCGTCTGTAAATCGATTTAGGTATCTCGGAAGAACTCCCCTAGCCTTATCTATAAAGGAGAAACTCCTGTATAGCTTTACCGAGCGCATTGCATCCACTGTTCTTATCCAGTCGTGGTCATTTAGGGCTTTCTTTACATTACTCGGATTGACCATTACTTCCTCCACTGATCTAGAGATATTTATCAGAATATCAGTGGCAACCTTTGTTAGGCCTCGTACGAAGGAATTGGTCTGTCTCCGGACTTCCTGATCGATGTCCTCATACAATGAGTTTTCTCTAGGTAGCTTGATGAGCCTGTATACTTGCAGGAGTCTCCACTCCATGATGACTTTCAAGGATGAGAGGCCCAATTCACAGCGAAGCGCCACAATGGGCAAGGAACGAGGCAGGCGTAAAACCTTTTTCCATACCCTTCCCTTCAGGCAATCCCAATTCAGGTTCCATGCCTGTGAGTCGATGTCCATACCATGTAGCAGGGAGGGGATTACTTTACCGTTGTAGAATGGTATTAGGGGGACCAGAGAGAAGCGGCAGTAATTTACTTTAAGATTTTTCATCTGAGCTACCAATAGGTCTATTTTCGGTCTCAGTCTTTCTTCCACTAAGCCCACACTGGGATGGGCAGACATTCTAAAGCCCAGATATGTTGTTTCTGAGACAGGCTTGATAGTCTTAGATTCCAAGAACCAGCTTTACTTAGGCTCTTTCTTTCTCCCATTACTAAATCTAACTATCTTGTTTTTTTCAGGGTTAATTACTAGGACATTTGCCACGGCATATTGAATGATGGGTTCCAACAATTGCTGGAGGCCTCTGTGGATAATATCAACTAGGAGGCCAGCTGATCTTCCGCCCACCTATTTTAGGACTAGCCCACGCCTGTTTATCTAAGAGGTCCTTTAGATATGCCATATATAGGTTAAAGAGAAATGGGGCGAGCATACATCCCTGCCTCACTCCCTTCCCTGCCAATGCTGGACCGGTATTACGCCCGTAGTCATCTAGTCTGACCTGGATCGTTGTATTCTCATGGAGATAGACAGGATAGCCAGCAGCCCCAAGGAAATACCCCAAGGCTTCAGCTTTTGCCACAATCGAATGCCCTACTAAGGTTCACTAAAGCTATGTAGATAAGCAGATTTTCCTTCTGCTAAGCACAATCTTTCAATATATTCACGACCAACCCATTAACAGTTGTAGATATCCATTTCCTAAAACCAATCTGCTCTCTCTTTAGAATTCCTCATGCTCTCAGCCCAAATCTCCAATTCCAGAAGCACCGCTCCTGCAAAAATGTGGCTATCTGCATCAAGAAGGGCGATTGGGAGGTAGTTGTTCTGATCCGACCGATCGCCCCTCTTGTAAATTGGAATTATTATAGCCGACTTCCAGCATCCGGGCATTGTCTCCTCTCAATTATGCTTTTAAACAGGAGATATAGAGTCCGAGATCATGACTCCATGTCCACCTTCAAGATAGAGTTGGAAAGCCCATTTGGCCCTGCTGCTCTAGAGCTAGATGATTTTATTATTACATTTCACACTCCCTCAAGTGATATGTATTGTACCTAGGGTATATCCAAGTGGATAGTGACTTTATCTTCAGCAGACTCACCAAACAAAGATTCAAAATGTATTCTCCATCGGTCTTCAGACACACAATTTGATTGAGAGTTTAGTTGTGAAGACCTACTACCATTATCTAATGACCAGGAATTGCATGTATTTTTGGTGATACGCCTTTGTACCTTAAGTTCACACTGATGTCAATTTTTCAGATATCGCTTAGCCCTATTCCAATTGCGAAATTCATTCTTCAAGAGTTGTTTCCCCTTCAGGAATGCCCCCAGTTTAGAGGTCCCAGTTCTCAAAGCTTGTATTCGTCTTCTTAATTCCCTTTTTCTATTCCACATTACTTGATCCTACTGGTACTTGTGACTATGGGCCTTCCCACAGCGTCCCGGTTGCGGTTTGTCTAGCTCCCAGAGGAAGTGCCTAAACCAATCTGAAGGCATTCGACCTTCAATTGTTCCTCTGAAATTACCACTAAAACATTTTTCAAATTGTTATTTAATGCTAAACTTCACCAGTCCATTTCCTCCCTAATTCACTACCAGGTTAGCTTAATATCTGCCCACCTCAAGGAGCACCGCATTCATCATTCTGAGAGTTAACAGGTTGTGGTCACTTCTCTTAGTAGGTCTTACTTCCATCCATGCACTAGTAGGTCTTACTTCCATCCATGCACTATCATTGAACAGATCTCTAATGAGAATGATATAGCCGATGATCGATTTCCCCCGATTTCCTACCCAGGTGTATGCCGGATGAAGATCCCCAGGTAGATTACCATTGCAAACAATCAGGTCCCATTCATTAAAGAACCTCAACCACTTCTTCCCATTTACTCCTACAATCCCAAACCCCCATTTCTCCGAACCCGAGTCCAAGCAGCACGTGTTGAGATCCCCTACTATCAGAATGCTTAAGCCCTACCCAAACTCACCACCTTCCAACAAGATTTCATGGACATCTTTTGAAAGTAATTCAGGTTTGAACAGACAGGGTTATAGTAAAAGTTGATTACCACAATTGCTTTTTTACAGGAGTTCCCTTTAAGATCCATTTTTGTGGCTAAGATACCATAATCGGAATTGGCTATTTTTTCCAGATCTACTATTATGGAGTTACGCAAGGCAGTTTTTAATCCCCCCGACGGACGACCACCATTACTATTCGTCGCCAATTGATTCCCAATAGTGAAGCCATCCAGCCTCAATTCCAACAACAGCCACGTTTCCTGTAACAGGATCAGATCAAAGGGGCTAAAGATGTCATCACCAAATTTCTCTGCAATAAAACTTTTATAGCCGCTTGTGTTCCAACACAGGATATCCAACCCATCATTGACTAAAGTAAAGCATTGTTTTCTGAAAAAACTGGGACAGAATTTCCATCAACAGGCTCCACACCTTCTTCCTTTCCCCATCTTTCACTGGCTTTTACTACTGTCAGCATTATTTCTCTCTCCTGGTTTCTCTGACTCCTTTCTGCCAGGGACGAACATGTGCCCCTTGCTTCCCCGTTCGACTTTGTACTCGGTTTTCTGGTAGAGATTTGGACTGCACCTGCTGACAGAGCATTCACCCCTAGCCGAGACTGCAATCCAATCTCCACAAAATTTGCGACATTTTCATACTGGAAGTTAATATACTCAATGTCATAAGAGGAAAACAGGTACAGTTCTGGGACCTCTTTCATCAATTTCAGAACTGTCTGTTCAGGATCTTTTGGACTCCAGTATTCGACGGATGTTCCAGCCACACATGGGGACGAACAAAAAAGGAATCTGAGAAGTCGTCTTTGTGCTCTATAGCTTCTACTTTATAAGGCTCTTCTGTTTTGTTTGTCGTCTGAGAACCAGATAATATTGATATTGATATTTTATTTCTATCGCGCTCATACACAAGTGTTTCAGAGCGCGAAAATAAGACAGTAGACTCCCGATTCCTCAAATCCAAAGCATTTGAGCTCTTTCCCCTACTGATTTCAGCTTGAGTCACCAGATTGGAGGGGATGTGACCAGCCCCTGTCTGTGTTTCTACCCTCAAGCTTGCCTTCAGTTTATTCTTCCCCATTAGGAAGACAGGCGCCCAGCATTCCACCAGTAGTTTGAATTTAGCCGATGGACCATTTTCTGGTTGCTCTTGTTGTAGATCTAATTGCCTCCAATCCACCGGAGTCTGAATATAAACTTCAGTCCTCTTTTCCTGTTGTTGAGGCAGTAGGTTTCTCCTATTCTCCCCAGTTAAATTGGCCTCTGTAGTTATCTGTAGATTGTCTACCACTTCAAGCACAGTGGTTGCAGATTGCCCTGGGGGATTCTCAATTCTTTCCAAGTCCAAATGGGCACTTCTGTCTCAACCTTCCTTCAGTGAGTTACCTTTCTTCGCTTTCTTTACAAAATATTAATCTCCTCCCAGAGTCGGGCCCTCCAAACTCTGATTCTTCAACAGTTCCTCCTCCTTTATCATTTCTTCCAAAGGATCCATGTATCTCTCATATTTTCTTGAGCCTTTTATTACCCAGATACTTCTTGTTTTTTCTTTTCTTTTTCTTCCCATATTCCACTGGAGTAACTTTTCCATTTGTCCTTTTTGTTATTTCCTGGGCATAATTTTGTCTTTCTTTCCCAGTCCCTTCTTGTAATGAAACAATATCAGGGGATTGTTTGGGTTGGCTTGCAAAGCAGTTCCTATAGCAGCCAAACCTTCTCCTCCTTCCTTTGGAATTTGTTCCCAAGGCATTTACGAGGCTTCAATTACTACGTCAGTAAGTTCAACTCTCACTATGTTGACTGTGAGATGAGATGCAATCACACAGTGCTGTAATTCCGTCATGTTTAAGAGTCTTTCCACCTTCTGATTCTGTTTTTATAGTGACTGCCAAATTTTTTGATGCAGATCATTCTTAGCTGAGTATTTTGCCAACATCTCCACTGTTGCCTCCATCCCCCGTTTTTGATCTCCAATTTCCATTACATTTAACTTCAGTGTATCTCTTATATTCTCATATAGATGAACAAAAGAGCTTAGCACTACATTCAGGGCAGATATAGTTGGCTGAGTTAACTCTATTCTCTCATCCATGGCTCTCAGCGTTTTATGTAGATCGCCCCATTATAAATAGCCTGCCCATCCATTGAATTAAACGTTAAGTGTTCAGTTAATATGGAGGCCGGAATCGCCCATTGGTTTGATTTCACTAGGATCCATTATAACAGAGTTCCTGTCATCCCCGATTACCAACTCTCTTTCCACTGATGGGCGAGCGTTCAGGATACTTCTATCCAACACTCCAAAAGGAAGGTCCACATTGTCTCGTCTCTTTGCATTTGTAGCTGTTGTCGACATTGATCCCAACATTAGGAAGAAGTCCTTCATATTTCTTTGCGATTTAATTCCAGCTGATGTGCTATAATTTTGGACACCCATTATGGGGTACATGCTTTAAAGTCATTGTGAACTTGTGGTATAATTTTACTCGCTTGTGAGGGCCTTACTGAATCTAAGACTTGCACCATTGCCTCCTCTGTTACTTTTTCCACAACTGCATGGGCCCTCTCAGGGTCGGACCCAGTTGTTGTCGTCCCAGCTCCTTTTGAGGTCGATGCCAGGCTTTGTATTCGTTTTCTCCCAATAGGGCTATCTACAGAAGATAATCTGCCTCCTAGCACTCGCTTCATACCCCTCTGACGGTGGAATTGACTAGAGAGCTGTTTTGCCATCAGAGAATGCATGATCACCTCGTTTAATTGCACCTTCAGTTTTTCAAGTGGTTTCAGCACTCCCAACTCTGGAGTTACCAGTACTTGATTCTCCCCTTTTATCATCTGAAAAATTGCCTGTTGGGCAAAGGGTGGGCTTTTAGATATTTTTGCAACTATACAAATCATTTGTACTGTCAAAAAGCTATTACCACTGACCCTCCTGCCCCGCAGGCTCCCCAATTGGCCATTTCCCATCATAACTTCCACTCCTTTTACTTCCGGCATCTGTGTTCCCAATACCAGTGCAGTTTTCAGGCGCTTAAGACCTCAGTCCCACTGTTTGCCGCTCCGCAGCTAGGACATACGGTTTTGTCTTGGGAATTAGCACTCTATTTAAGAGTTGGGGTATAGGATGTAGGAGTCAATTGCTTAAATCCAATGCAACACTTCGAGTCATTCAGAGAGACTGGTACATAGAAGTATAAGCTCTATAGCTGTGTTAGCATAACAGGCATAAAGGGCTCAAAGGTATAGGCTTACAAAACCCTGCACCCGCAGTCACTCTTCCTCTGTGCATCCGGCAATTATTTAGGGTTGATACAGCTAGATAGCTGGTTCTCTCTGATTGGTACTATCGTCGGCCTTATAGGCTTTCTCTAAGCGTCAGATGTCTATATTCCACATGCAACCACCCCTTGTGGTTTGCTTAATAGGCCTTCATTCAAAAACGGCAGCGGCATAGGGAGCGCTATGTAGCATTGTACCACTACATGTCTGAATAGGGCTCTGTCAAGCAGATTTTACAGTATGCTCAGACAAAGACCAGTACCACAGCATCCCAATGTTCGCCTGTCACAGGAATCATATGAGACTCGTGAGGCTGTTTGTCATGGATTTTACCGGAGCCTGCATTCACCAACTCCCTTTACCCTTCGCTTGGACGCTCTCTCATTCAGCTGCTCAAATGCTCTCCCATTCAGCTTCTCAAATACACAGCCACTTATTTGTGCAGTCACCTGAGATAGAGCAAGGCACCCTGCTTCTTTTCAGGCTGACATGTTGGCTCCAAGTACCGGAGACCGCTGGGAACCGCTGGAGACTGCACCACCTCAGCACCAGCACTGCGCCCGCTCTGAATCTCAATAGGGCTTTTGTAGAAAAGCACCTCCTTCCCAGGCAAGCAGGAATAGAATGTGACAACAGACTGCACCACCTCAGCACCATCTCTGCCCTTAAAACGTTGCACTTTTTTCCTTGCACCCTGGTTTCTATAAATGCAAAATACAAAGAACAGCAATAAACGCAAAACTATTGGCTTTGACAATGCTTGTTATACACTGGTGCAATGACGGCTGTCTGCCACGATTAAGGACGAATCATAGTCGAAATAATAGTTTAAAATAGGTTATGAAGGATCTTTGCCCAAATATTAGGGTTCTTTTTTTATAACAGTGTTTGGAAGATTGTTAGGAACAGGAACCTTTTAAATGATCTATCTTGGCTTCAATATCACTTACAGATATATTTTTGTCCTAATCGTTCAGCTGAGACACATCAATCTGTGCAGGATCATTATCGTCGGTAGGGAACGCATAAAGATTAATAACATGCGCTCTCCATTCTTCTGGTGGTATGGGATTGACTAACGAATGACTAGTTGTTACCAAATCATCATTGATCAGCCTCCAAAGGTTGGCTGTATTATTTTCCTTTGTTGTAAAGAGCGTAGTTTTGGCCAATTTGCATACACCAGTTTCACCTCATTTAAATTACAAATGAAATCGTCACTGTGAGGCTCCTTAATACTGTCCTCATTTCTGGTTTCTTAGTTCTAATCACAGGGTCGAATGCGAGCTGATGATTGGATTTTAGAATGGGCGTAATTCTAGTTTTTTCCAATGGCAATCACTCTGGGCAAAGCATTCAGATTTGGTGCATTAAAAGCGCTTGCAGAGAACTACCACCAATTCCCTGACACAAACTGCCAGAAACTACACTTCCTGGCACGTCCTACCAAATAGGCATATTACATGCTCCACCCGCATCACGTGTATGGGGAGGCTTGCCACTGTTAAAGGGCCAACTGCACTTTCCTCCTTAGGCTGCCTCTAGGGTTGCTCAGTGATATAATGTGTATCAGCTTAATACGCAGGCTGTCTCCACAGCAGCAAAACAAAGTCTCAGCCACTCCTGCCAGGAACTACACTTCCTAGCACCAAATGTGGTGAAAAATGCTCCAGTGCACTGTTGGTGACTTGCATCTGTTGTATTATTTCATGAGTTAACTTACAAAACCAATTGCAACCTGAATGTTTTTCTTACCCAATTTCTCAAAACAGTCTGCTGTGCTGTAAAATGCACCAATTTAAACCATTATTTAAAACATTTTCAATGGGAATAACCACCCAAACTCCCCTTATATATGATATGATATGATAGGTTATTTATAACTCGCTTAATACCAGAGGTTTCTAAGCGCGGACCCGGGGATCGAACCCGTGTTGCTTTGTGTCGTCTTGCTTCCAAGGCGAGCACGTTGCCGCTGAGCTATCCTCCCGAGACAATTCCCTTGGTTGATTCGGCCTCCCTTGCTATGCTCAGTTGCTCATGTATATTTGTGGGAAATAATTTCGCCCATCCAAGTAAACAATTCACCAGCTACCACTGGAGGAGACAAAAGTTCCACTCTACCAACATTGCATCCCCCAGAGATCCCTGCATGGAAATTCCCTTAACCAGGACAATTCACACTACCTGTTCACACTGGAGGTGAAGAGGTCCTATTGGATTACACCACAAGAAGAACATCTCCTCCAGAACTTCCTGGCAGAGCTCCCACTTGTGGGAGACCAAAGTCTGTCTGCTCACGGTGTCCGCTATCTGGGCAGATTGGCATGCCTCTGATACCAGCCCTTCTCCAAATCCAAAAACCACAGTCGCATTGCTTCCCTGCACAGAGGCAACAATCCTACACCGCCTCGTTTGTTGAGGTGGTGCATGTTTACTATGTTGCCCGTTAGGAACAGCACACACTTGTCCAGCACTGAGGGACAAAGGTGACTAGGCCCAGCCTGATCGCACACAGCCCATAAAGTGATGTGTTCTTGAGTCTCCACCTGAGACCAAAGATGGCTAAACGTCATGTCTAACAAGTGAGAACCACAGACTTTCAAGGATGCATCCATGACCACTGTAAGTTGGGGTCAGGTTGCTGGAGAAATGACCCCGATACGAGGTCTCGCTACACCTAGTCTGAGACACGCAAAAGGTCAGACATGTTGCCCTGGAATGGGACCACTGACAGCGAAGTAGCCACTGGAGCAACCTCATGGGCAGTCAGGCCTCTGACACCACCAGAAGGCATCAGACCATGAAACCCAGAAGGTGCAGGAAGGATGAGGCTGGAACCATTTTCTGGGATCGGAATACATGAACCACCTGGAAGATGCTTGATATAACATGATATTGCATATATAACACGCCTGTACACAAGTGTTTCTAGGTGCCACAAGACAAGGAAGGGAAGATAAGACAAACAATCTTTCTAGGCCTTGTGACATTCAGATCGTGAAAGTGCGACAATGAGAAATGCAGGTGGAAGGGAGAGGGGGAAGTGCAAGGAAGAGGGTAGGGGAGTGCAGTCAGGACCAGAAGGCTCTGGGTAAGCGCGACCAGGGCAGCACAGCTCTGGGTAAGTGCAAGTCATCAGGGGTGCTGTAGGGGTTACAGATAATAGCCCCTGAGTGCGCAGTAGGCCAGGTGGCAGTGCAGGGAGGACCGGTTGTAGAGGAGCCTGGTAGCCAGTGAGACTCTGAGGGTACCAAGCAACCAGTCAGCGTATCGAACAGAAAGGTTAGCAGGGGAGCAGGAGAAGGAAGCAGAGGAGAAAAAGAGGGTCTTGAGCTGCTTCTGGAACTTCAGGTGGTACAGCTTAAGTCTGAGAGGGGCAGGGAGGCCTTTCCAGGGGGAGGCACCTGCAGAGGAGAGAGATGTACAACCCATTGCAGAAGCTTCTGACCCTTAGAGAGTTGGAGGTAGTTGAGCGAAGGGCTTGAGAAGGAAGGTACTTCGGCAGAGAGAGTTGGAAGTAGTGTGGGCCCGGCCCCAGAAGGCCTTGTGGACGATGCAGAGGGTCTTTAACTTGATCCTTGCAGCCAATGGGAGCCAGTGGAGAGATTTCAGGTCTGGAGAGATAAAGTCCCTGGGCTTGAGGCCAAGGATAAGTCTTGCAGTCTTGTTCTGGATTAGTTCCAGATGGCGCAGAGTAGAGGCAGGCAGATTGAGAAAGAGGCTATTGAAGTAGTCCAGCCTGGAGAGAACCAGAGACTGTGAGCTTCTGGGGGAAAGCGAGAAAAGCTAGAATACCTCTGAGGAGGTGCAGCTGGAAATGGGCCTTCTTGGCAAGGTCCGTGATGTGAGGAGAGAAGGAGAGAGTGGAGTCGAAGATGACACCAAGGTTTTTTGCCTCATAGGAAAGCAGGGTTAGATGGCCCAAGGAGGGCAGCCAGAGTCAGAGAGGGAAAGCGAGAGCAGGGGTCCCATTGAGGAGGATCTCTGTCTTACTCGCATTAAGGCAGAGATCGTTGGAGAAGCACCAATCCTGAATTGCGGAAAGACATTCGGGAATGAGCGAGGCAGCCCAGGGAAGCCTGAAGGAGAGCCAATTGTCATTCACATAACACTGAAAGTTAGAGGAGAAGGTGGAGATCAGGTGGGCCAATTGGGCCAGATAGACATTGAAGATCCAGCATGAGAGGATAGAGCCCTGGGGGACACCACATGTGGAGAGAGTGGTGGTGGAGAGGAATGACCCAAGTTGGACCTGGAAGGGCCGGTCCAAGAGGAAGGTGGTCAGCCACGCCAGAGCCTGATCCGTGATGCTCAGGTTCTCACAAAATCGATTGATCAGGGTGGCGGGATTGACTGTGTCGAAAGGGGAAGAAATGTCAAGGAGGATGAGGTCAGAAGGAGAGTTAGAGTCAAGACTAGAGAGCAGATCTTCACAGATGTTCAGGAGAGCAGTTTCTGTGACTCTGGCTGCTCCGAAGCCAGACTGTTGGTCGTGGAGGCAACCAACAGATCCAGTGCGGAGAGTAAGTTGGGAGATGGTCAACCTTTCCAGGAGTTTGCCCAGGAAAGGAGTGACAGAAATCGGGCGATAGTTTGCCAGACAGGTAGTATTGGCAGAAAGCTTTTTTTAGGATGGGGTTCACAAGAGAGTGCTTGAGGAGAGAGGGGGAAGATAAAGTGGCGAAAGAGTGATTGCAGAAATTGGCCAAGGCTGGATGGAGTGTGTCAATGTTGTCCTTGATGGTTCTGGAAGAGCAGGGAAGCACCTGATTAGACAAAACATTCATAGATCGGACTTGTCTCGAAATATCGTCAGGTGTCAATATAGAGAAGGAAGAAAAAGGAAGAGGAGAGGGAGAGGCAGCTATGGGGGGCCTGAGAGAGGTAAAGGAAGAGGAAGAGGAAAGTGAGGACAGGATGTCCAGAGTTTTAGTGGTGAAATGAGAAGCCAGCGCCATACAGAGGGTCTGGGAGGGGCAGGAGAGGTGGAGACTGCAGTGGGATTGGCCAGCTCCTTGCCGATTTTAAAGAGTTTGGCTGTGTTGTTAGATGCCGCATTGAAGTGGGCTTTGATGTGGACTCTCTTCTTGGGGAAGACAGAGAGTCAGTATTGCCTTTGGAGGAGGCGGCAGGCCAGTTTGTCAGGGAAGGAGCCCGAAAGCCCTCCACTTCCTCTCAGCCACCCTGCACTTGCATTTCAGGGTGGCAAGGTCGAAGTCATACCAAGAGTTGCACTTGGAGGTAGGCTTCAGACGGAGTCTCATGCCACTTGATCTTCTGGAGGGAAAGCCCTGCACAGGCAAGTGACTAGAACTGCACCGATAAATCTGAGGGATTGAGATAGCAAAACATGTGACTTCTTGAACTTGAGGGAGAAGCAAAACTGTGCAGTAGGTTGCATGTGCAGTACAGATTTGCTCACACCCGATTTGGGGAGCGATCTTGAATGAGCCAGTTGTCTAGGTAGGAGAAGACATGTATGCGTTACCTCCTAAGGTGAGCATCAACAACTCTCAGCTGTTTGATGAAGACTGTATATATCAAGACCCACCGAAAAGCAGGACCTTGAATTGGTAGTGCGATCATCCCACCACGAACCTCAGATGTCTCCTGTGCTTGAGATGGAGTACGTGTACTGAAGGTCCAGGGACACCAGCCAGTCCTGCTTATCAAGGGTATGAAGGATCTGGACCAGAATGACCATCTTGAACTTGTCCTTGCGCAGGTACAAGTTTGAAACCCTCAGATCCAGAATTGGATGCAAACCCCAGTCTTCCTTTGGAACCAGCAATTACAGAGAATACCAATACTTGCCCTCCTCTGATCACAGCACCCACTCTGACACCCTTCACCAGAAGCTGACAGACCTTCGCTAACAGGTGAGGGTCTGAAGGTAAAGAGGATTTGGTAGGAGGATGGTCTGGAGGGCATTGAACTAGGGTGAGGCAATAACCCTATGTCATGACCTATAAGGTCCGAGCCATTCCGCACTGAACAGGGAGATCCTTAAACCCTACTGGGTTTCGTCCCTAGATTTGTGGAGGGTACTATCGAGGTGGATATGTTTCCCCTTTGAGCTCAGTGGCCTCTTCCCTGGCCGGACGGATGGCGAGTTTGCTGCATGCCTGAAGCGCCTGTCACCCGTGCCTTCTGATGGCTATACAGCTGACTGTGTCAAGGCCAAACTGTAAGATCAGGCATGCCGCCTCCTTGTCATCCTGCACAATTCCTCTCTCATCTCTACTTGAGATCCCAGCCACCTCTGACACCACCGTTCAGAGGCCAAGAGAAAATGTTGCCAAGGCGCAAGGGGCATTAACTGCCCCTAAAGGCAAAGCGGTCAAGCGTCCCATTTCGTATTCTCCCTGTCAGGTGGCAAGGAGGGGAAGAAGGCTCTTTTAGGGCTGGCTGAAGCAGCTCGAATCAGGCATGGGTGGAGAGAAAAGCCAGAGCATAGGGTGCCGCATGTTGTTTCTTGGCCAGGTTGGGTCCACAGCCATGACCAAGGCCGGTGTCTCCCAGGCCTGTAAAACTGGGGCTTCCACTGCTGGGTTACAGGGCAGCAAGGTCTATTTTAGAGGGCTGTAAGGGTGTCAAAGAAGGATGCTGACACAAGGGTGGCATTTTGGTTGGTAAAAACCTTTATTTCTCAAAAAAGAAGAAACACTCCCTATTCTCCCTATATTCCAAGTGGGGTTTCCCTGCCTCAAACCAATACTATAGGATCTGTCAGAATGTCAGTCGAAATTAAACTCCACCGTCCTGTGTGACAACCTACTTCTATCCCTTACACTACAAATAAAGAATAAGCCAACAGAAAGTTCCTTCTCCAGGAGAATGACTCCCTTCTCCTGGTGTTTGGGTGTTAGTCCTGAAAATGTTCTTTGGCAAACAGATACTATGGGGAATGACTCGCTTCCCCTGGCTTGTGGTTCCAACAAACCTTTGCACCAGTCAACTTTCGTAACTAGAGAATAACTCCCTTCTCCTGGTATTGGTCTACACATTCCAATATAGTTCACAACAAAGCCAGGGTGAATGACTTCCTTTTCCTGGCGTCTCTTGAGTGTATCAAAACGGCTTTCAGTTTCTTCTGCAGGAGAATTACTCCCTTTTCCTGGTGTATGAGAGTTCTTTTTCGTATCTCTCAACTTGATTTTTCTTTCACCCACTTCTTGTGGAATGAGCAAAGTCCCAACTCCTTCTCAGGGCATCAGTGGACTTTTCCCTGCCTTTGCAACAAGGATGGTTTCCTCAGATGCTTAGTACAGTTACATCAGGGTCCCAGACCCTTCTCTGGTGGTCAGTGGGTTTACTGCTACCACTGCGATGCAGACGTTTTCCTCTGATGCTTAATTCACATGTGTTTGGGTCCCAGACTCTTCTCTGGTGGTCAGTGGGCTTATTTCCACCACTGCGACTAGGAAGTTCTCCTCGGATGCCTGCCTCTCTCCCACCCCGTGTCCCCTTTGGGTCTCTCGTACCTCCTGTTACCTTCTTTGGGACTTTGGTATACCACCAGGGCTTCCTGAGACTGTGGTGTGTCTCTCTGGCTCTTCTGCTTCTCTCCTCCGCTTATGCAGCACTGCAACACTACCGTGCTCCACTGGACTGCTCTGCTCTCTATTCCTGTTTGGGCCTGCTCCAGCTGGACCCACGGAGAACTGCCTAGCAATTCGCTGGCATCCTCTGTGCTTTGGCATCCCCGGTCAGCCGACAGGATTCAAAACTCCCACTCTGGATGGTTTCCACACCTACTGCCTCTCTTTTGGGCATGACAACATCTTCAGTCCTTCTTCTCTTCTTATACTTTGTTGCAAGACCTACCCTGGCGGATTGTCAAAGTCCTTTGTTGTTCTTGAAGGATTGATCTTTATGCATCACCTCGGAAGCCTCGTACCAGTACTAGCATAGCCAGTAATCTTCATGTCTTGTGTGCTCTTCTTTGTCCTAGTACTTTCTCTTTTGGCAGTTTCACCTACGCTACAAAAATACTTGGGTCTACTTTAAAGGAAGTGGTTTGGAATGGAGTGGGGGGTTAGCGAAGGTTGCGGTGATATTGGCCAACGGGTTGTACCCTAGGTGATCGTCCTTATCCCCATTTGGGGAGTCCCTCTCCATGAGGTCCTCCCGCATTAAACCACCACCCCTAGGGGGACTATTGGGTGACTGCCTGACCTCCCTAGCCTCATGGGAAAGGGCTCCTGATTGGAGAGGAGTGACGATACCTGGCAAATCATCACAGGGCCCTCATCCAGAAAGTCAGTTAACTCAAACTGAACTTAAGGTCACTAGAGGGGGGCTTGTAACAAACCCAGCAGGTCTACCACCTTGGCCATTATCTTCTGGAAAGAAGCACAGTCAGCGCTAGGAGGATGTCCATTTCTGAGGAGGTTTCGAGACTGTTGGCTTCCAGTACATTGAAGGCTAGGTCCATTAGAGCCGAACGCTCTCCATGGAATTCCTCAGGGACATTTCTCACCTCTTTGGAGCATTGTGGTTTTAGCCCAAATGGGATAGGATCACCATTCTCCTCAAAGACTACTGACATCTTTGACATGAATTTGCTCTTATGAAGTGGGGGATATTCTAAAAGGCAAGAGGGGCCAGTGCCGGAAGCTCGATGCCCGAAGACAGAGTAGCACAGCGCTGGTCTGGGTGAGAGACCATTTGAGCCGGAACTGTGCCCAAATCTGTACGATTGTAGTCTCATGAGGGGTCCCTGTTGGCTCCTTCAAATGTGGTGGGCCCTGTTGATTCGGCCAGCACTGGGGCCTTGGAAAAGACGTTGAGTATCTTCAGTCAGAGATTTTCCCATTCCACCGGTATAAAAGATTGAGTGGGAAATAGTACCTGTGGACCGAACTCAAAGAGGATTCCCTTGATCGCTGACTCCTCTTCTTCGAGGGCAAAGAATATTGGTGCCTCAAAGAACTGCTTGGAGATCGTGATCGCTTGTAGTGGTGCTTCTTCTAGACTTTCCCGATCAGGGATTGGTCTTTCTTTCGCCTCTGCTGCAGGCATAGTGATTGGTTGTGTTCTTCCCCCAGGTAGTATAATCAGAAAATGTGGCTCTCTGTCTGCCACAATCCCTGCAGGAGTTGAAGCTCTAGGCCTTACCAGTATTAGGCATGATGCAGTAGAAAAGCTCAGATTAGACGAGACCAGAAGGGCGTGCCTGGAAAATGGTCACCTGAATCCGCAGCTCTGCACTCTTTTTTCCTCCCAAGATTAAACTCCTGATGATTGAAGGACTCTCGCCCCCGAAAAATGCTGGCAGAGACTCCCCAATGATCGGAAAGGGGTGCATTTGGAAAATGAACTACGTGGAGACGGGCAAGGCAGTTTGCTAAAAGAGGCTGGTGCAGGGCTCTGCTGCTGGGAAAGGCATACCACATTTAGTAGGTCAGTGAGACAACGAGAGCTGGAGGTGCGCTTCGGGGGCCGTTACATGATACTACCAGATTCTCGGGAGATAGTGGTGCTCCCAGTTGTAGAGAAAGGTAAGTGGGGACGACCAGTGAACCCACAAGGGCGCTTCATCGGGTGAGGCTCTGTGAGAGGAAGGATCCAACATAGCAGTGATGCATCTGTGGATTAAGAGAGCCCCGGGGGTGCAGAGAATCCTGGATGTGTGGGGTTGGTAGGCCCAAAGTCTGATCGGAAGTCTTTTAGAAATGTACCTACAGCCAAACGAACACTGGAGAAAGGGTAAACACTCTCACTAAGTCGGAGGACGCAACAAGAGAGCCAGTAGAGGCCATGGAACAAGACATACTCAACATATTAGCGGAAATCAAGGAAATGTGCTTGGATATCAAGGCTTCAATAATGAAGCTAGAAGGGAAAGTGGAACACAGATTCAAGGCGGTGGAGAACAACCAACAAACAGCAGATATCTTAAATATGGCACACACCTGGCAGAACTATAGAAAAGGAATAGTGAGATGGAGAGAAAAGTGAATGACATCAAAAACAGAGAAAGGAGGTGCAACCTCTGTATGCTTAATATCCCAGAAACAAGAGGGAGAGCCCCCTAAACAGGTGGAGAAAACATTGTAAGAGATTGTCAACACCCTCTTCTCAGACAAACGGGATCGAACAGTAAAAATGCATCACTCACAGAGGTCTAAAACAAGGCTCAGGGGAGAGACTGATTATATTTAAATGTTACTATCTCAAGGACAAAGTCAGAATCCAGCCAGGGGTGGTATATAAAGGGCAGAGGATCAGTAGTCTGCAAGAGAGAATGCAGGACCCTGAAGTCCTGGCTGTGAGACAAAGACATTACATTCAAATGTGGTACCCGGTTGCACTCATTTGTGAGATGAGATCAATCCTATGTATTGAGCGACAGAGAAGAGAGAGGAAGTAACCATATTGCTAGTGGATTACCAGGCAGTAGAAGAACCAGTCCTAGCACAGATGGACCACATACGACAGAAGGGACAACAAGAACCATACATTTCAAAACCTGAACAGCCCCCAAACACCTGGTAGAAGGGTTTGGTTAAAGATGGATGACTCTGAGAAAGGGCCCTCAATAGATGCATTTATAAAGGAGGCGTTGAGGTAATTAAAGGGGGTGAGGGGTACGGAAAAGGGATGTAAGTTGAAAAGAAATTGGTTAAAGGAAAAGAAATTGGTTAAAGAACATTAGTAGAATCAGAGTTGTTGTTGGAACAAGTTGTAGATTTATACAAGGGAGTTATGATTGGAGAATGGTTGGAGCGAAAGTAGATGGAGCAGAATGGTGCTTCTCTGAAGTGGTTATCTTTAGTGTTTGGACGGGGTAGGGAAAGGTCTCTATGATGGGGAATATGGACTTACTTGGTACCCATATTTGTGTAAATGTGGGGCTGCTGAAGGCAGGCTTGCTACAAATAAGGGGAGTGGGTATGCCGAGTGGGGGCGGGCGAATGACGGAGATGCTATTGAAGGAAAGATGTAGAATTGAACATACCACACAGTTAATATCAGAAAAGATGAAAACAGACAGTCAGTTGAAAGCATCAAGGATCGCAAAGACTGAGAGGTGGGAAAAAAAGAACAAATTACTTGCCTCTCTGTAAATTTATCCTGTTTGCTGTTCCTCCCATGGATTTCTAATCACCCTCCCCACCTGCCTTACTTGGCTGATAGCTAGTACACCTTTGGTTCCACGGTCCCCCTGCATCTAAGCACTAGGGAAAAATGGTGGAACTGAGGTCACATGGCATAGCACCTCGATACATACTTTCCCTGACGTCAACTCTGGCACGGGGTGCACAGAGGCATCAGGTGGAGCCGACGTGGAGCCAAGCTGCGCCTGCTAATGGCAGAAATGTTTCTGAAGAACAGATGCGCTAGGGATGGCATAATCAAAGATGAGGAATTCATGGGAGGAACATCCATCAGAAAGAACATTAGCAAGAGGTAAGTGATTGGTTCCTTAACAATTTTGTATTGCAGTCTTTCCATTTGATGCAAAGTTAAATTCCCATACATCAATAAATGTTTTATTTGAAATATGGTTGATAGATTCATGTTGTTATTATGTACATTTCTTAAGTGAGGTCGCATAAGGTTCTCAGTTTGTGTTTAATGGTTACAAATCCCTACATGTGTTGCAGAATCTCTTTCAGATGGGAATTGGTTGGCTGACACAATCACCTCTGATTTGGCATAACATTATTATTTCGCCTCTAAATGCATTTCATGAATACCTTCAAGATTCTCAGAAAGCGGAATTCATGGAGTCACGCTTTACAAGTAATCAGTACAGTTTCTTTTATGCAAAGGGGTGATTTTAGCAACATTTCTAAGAGTAAGAGGTGGCAAATGTAGGATGCTTCCACCTTTTAAGAATGAATCAGCAAGCTTGACAAAAGGAGACAATGGAATGGATCAATTTGTAAAGGGCATAGGAATGTACAACTCATTCACTTGGACCCAAAGCAGAGACCGAGGAGTGAGAGAGCTGTATAATAGGAACATGTAACTCTACCTCACATCTGCTGCATGGCTCCCTTTCCTCTGATAGTAGGCCTTATCTGTGAGACCAAAACTGGAGGATCTGTTAAGCCACTGGAGGATCATAAAAGAAATATGTAGCACTTAAACACAAATAGTTAATGTTTGGAGTCTTTGAAAATGTTGTTCAGCATGGCCCTCCCCCAAAATAGGGTTGTTAAAATGCTCAGACCAGCTGTTCCCATTTCTGTTTAACGGCACGTATGTTTTGAGAAAGTGTCCGAGTTCAGAGCATTTCGCAGAAGCTTCAGCTAGCAGGACAGTCAATGGGGCGATAAGACAAGAACATCAGAGGGGCTAAGTGATTATTGCTCACACAATTGATTCATTGAGCAAGGGAGAACAATTCTGTCCTTGGTATATTGTAGGCTTCCCAGATTTGAAATACTGGAATAACTTGACATGTTCTTGCTATACGTTATAGTTTAGGGATATCCCCGTCTTTACATTTATGTAAGCACTAGCTGTTCCCGGCATAAAATACGCCATTCTAGCATATCTTAAATGTCAATATCGGTCGGTAATTCATTGGGTCACTTCTGTCCCCCTTCTTAAATATCATAATTGCCACTGATTGATTCCAGGAAGGGGGCGTAGGGCCCTGTGACTGTTAGTGGTCATTGAAAAGGCTAAACTTATAGGAAACTGCTTTCTTTTGAATTTGAAAGGCATATTTGTATCAGATGGAATGAGAGGTATGCACAGTATGACAACAGTATCTAAGTTTAATCCATCGATTGCACGGGTCTCTAGGATGTGTCGCTGTAGACGCATAATTGTCAACCTTGTCCCACTGCAGTGTCCCTGTGATGGCATAAGATTGCGTAGTAGCATAATTACAGCACCTACTTTCAGTTTTAGCTTGTGAGGAGGCATTTGTCCTACAGAGTTTCGCTCTTTAGAGACTGAAAGGTTGAGCTGGTAGTTAACTATTCATTGACGCTGGAACCACCGTGACCTGTGTGAAGAGAAGTGGGGTTGGAAAGAAGTAACTTGGAATTAATTCAAATGTTTGTGATAGTGGAAGGTGAAGGTGACCGCGTAGAACCATGCTCACTCTGTTTGTTAAAATGATAGCTGTTGTTGAAGGACACACAGAGGTGTACTTTGTCATTTGAACAGCAGAGGGCAACCTAACACTGATAATTGCAGCAGCTGAGTACAGAAACATACCCCAAGCGTTTTACATATATATAGCATATGCTTATCACACAGAGAGGTTAGTCAGGGGTTAGTCAGGGTTACTTGTAAATGGCAAAATAGGGGACCCGGGTAAACCCTGGGGATCACAGTCTTCTTAGTCTCTCAAAAGCATCTAGGGGTGGGCCAATAAGTCAGCAACATTTAATCTTGCATCAATGGCTATACATGGAGATAAGAGAACAGAAGCTATAACCAGACCCTGCTCCAATTTTCGTAAGCTATCTCAGAGGTGGACTCACTTTTTTGTACATTGTTTTACCCTGATAGGTTTAGCAGCTGTCATAGGCCATAACATCTGGGAATCCAAGCCCTCCACAGATGCTGGTGCCTCTCAACTCTTCCTTACAGATATTAGGGATTTTTGCTGAGAGTTGCAGGATTATTTGTAGCATTTGTAAGAGCCTAAGGACAGTAATCATCTTGAGGGGTGTGATTCCACCACGTAAGGGTACATGAATGTCTAACCAAGAGTTTGGTTCATGCACTACCTTTTTTTCAAGACTTAATCATACTCCCCCAGCCTTTACAAAAGATAGGGTCTAGAGTGAGAGTGGGTAGAGCATTTCTAGAGCACACACGTCCCAATAATAATCTTGGTGCTAAATAGATTGAAACAGTGTGGGAAGAAAGCGCTTGTCAAGGCTTGTTGAAGTATGAGCAATATGAGATGACCCCGTGGTAAAACGAGCTCCACACCACCATTTGTTAATTATTACAGTGTTTACTTTTTTTGTGGTCATTTGAGCAAACTTCACTGTGGACCATCCCCCTTCCCACCCAGCTCCTACAATCTGCGGGTGAACTTGTGGTCTTGGACTGGCCACGTGACTCTCCTTCCCAATCACATCACTCAGGCCATCCTGCTAAAGGCAATATGTGACGACTGTGCGGTGTGGCCCAAGCCATGCTCCTGCCACCACTTAGCAGTCCATCAAACATTCTACTAAGGGACAACAGCTTCATACTGTGAGATTATACTTCATGCCATTGAACTGTGATAGTTTGCTCTAGTGTGAATGTGCTCCCCAGCGCCATACACACCTTTCTTGCCCAACCGTCTGCGCTCCCACGTAACCCATATTGTTTGTTTGCTACACTGTAATTTTGCTTCCGGCCGTCCCCATAAATTGATTACTTTGCTTACTTTTTTTTGGGGCCAAAAATGAAACCACAATCACAAACTAAGATTTGCCATTTTTTATTCCCAAATTTTTTAAGTTGGAAGTAAAATGATTTTTAGGATGTAAAAAAAGTAATTCCTATGTGGAATGTTGTTTAGGAAATCAAAAACAGATATTGTAACTATTTTTGCAATGTATATTTATTTGGACCTAGTGGTATATGCAAACTTAAAAAGATGCATTTTTATTTTAAAGTGCCTCTTCAACTCAGGGTGTAACAGTATTTGAGCAACTTCCTTCTGGTGCTGATCCAAACACATCTATATACTTGTACGGATGGAAGCAGGAGCAGAGTTATTCTGTTGGGTTTATTTTTATTCTCCATTTTCTTTGTTGGGTGTATCTGCCGGTTTATAGCAAGTAAAAGTGACTAGCAAGTTGCTTACCTGCAGGGCAGATGATAAATACTTAATCAGTGAAAATTGAGTGAACCTAGGATCGAAACCCCAATGGAGAAGAAATTCAATTCCAAATTCCCTATGCAATAGAAATGCAAAGAGCATTCAAGGTTGCAAGATGCAGATCCAATGATCAGCGAGGGGCATTGTCATAATGACCCCCAGAGAAAAGGTAAAACCTCCTGAAAAAAGCTGCTAGAAGACAGATTATGGTGCTTTCTTAATCTGTGCTACAAGATCCTTGCTCACAATCAAAAAAGTGCTAGAAAAATCCAGGCATTCATTCTGCATTCAGAGTCAAAGCCATACAACATAAATGGCACTCGCGGGCTAAGTACCGTGGTGAAGTGCCGCTTGGCTGCTGGTTCTCCTGGTCCTGCCTGCTTTTGCTGCCTTCTCCTGTTTGTTTGGACTCTACACTACGTGCAACATCTTCGCACAATCTGGAAGGAGTTTAAAAGGACTTTTGTGCCTTTAGGAAGAGCTCCGCCTCTTCTTGCATCTATTGGCCCACTCGATATAACCAGCGCGCATGTGCACCCGCACGCACGCATTCATTCCTGGGCTAAGCACCGTGGTGAAGTGCCACTTGGCTGCTGGTTCCCCTGGTCCTGCCTGCCTTTGCTGCCTTCTCCTGTGTGTTTGGACTCTACACCATGTGCGACACCTTTGCCCAATTTGGAAGGAGTTTAAAAGGACTTTTGTGCCTTTAAGAAGAGCTTCGCCTCTGCTTGCATCTATTGGCCCACTCGATATAAACAATGCGCACGCGCGCGCGTGCACTCATGGGCTAAGTACCATGGTGAAGTGCCGCTTGGCTGCTTAGCTGCGCAGCCAGACGCGAGTGCCCCCGTTCCAGGCACACAGTATTCCTCAATTCCCTGAAACTTTGCTAATTCTTTTTTTAAATTTTTTTTTTTAATTTGGTTTGGATAATACAATAATCCTTTCAAATATAAACAAATATACAAAATTAGACAATTAACCATTGCTTCAGATTACATCATTATCAATAAGAAAAGAAAGGAAAAGAACATGAACAAAATTAATGTTTCATTTCCAACACATTAAGAGTGACTAACCAGGTCAAATACATACATTGTTCTGATAAAATATTCAATATTATTAAGAACTCCAACTTAAGTAATTGCATTTAAAGTGTGCAGTGCCTTTAATTTAAAACCAGCTTGTTGATATCGCTTTTTTGGAACAGAGATTCTAAAAAGTGCACTATTGCCACACGCCTGCCCAATTTGGAATTTGGAATTGTGGGATAGATATAGCTTGCCAGATGCTGTTCATTTCCATATTTACAATATGTTTTTTTTAAATGATTTTTCCTTTGAATGAACAACATAGGGCAATACAGTATGCAATGTTCCAATGTTTCCCTCTCTGCCTTGTTTGCATAGAAATGGAAGTAATTGAGTTCTTTTGGGATCAAATTTCGTCTGGACATGACTTCTCTGGTCGGCCATAGATTTAATCGAAACCTCAAGTATTGCTGGCGAATATGCTATGCGAATATGCGATTTGCTAATTTTTATAACAATTTGTCTGTGCTTCTAGCAGTAAGTGTGTTTAACACGCGGGTGCCTTCATATGGCGTACCTAAAACCTGGTATGCCTGAAAGTATGAATGCATTCAATAACGGCTTAACAGCTCAGCTAAACCGCGTGATATGCGCGTCCCACAAATCAATCACGCTGACTCCTGTTAACTCAGCGCCTTCTGCAAAGGGGAGTTTGTTGTCAATTTTGCTGTTGGTGAATAACGGCCCCCTCGGAACCATTTCATTATTTACATCAATTTTTCCACTTAACTCGCTGTGTAATCCAAAACTCTCTTCCTATCCTCTTTCGGATAACACTATGCTTCACACCCCCCTTCCGTGACTTTCACATCCGATGAGAGAACCTCTGAACGCTCCAGCGCATCGGTCCTCTCCGTCCTGTTCTGAACCGGATTTTTCCATTTATGCGAGCCAATGCAAGTCGCCAACCTCCATGTTTGCCAACTCGCATTGTGCTCAGAACAGCGCACCATGCTCTGTTTCCACAGCGGGCTCCCCTACAGTGTCCTTTGTATACCCTACCCCATGGAGAGCGCAAGCCCCGGCCTTGCATATGCCGGTTCCTCCTGTTCTGCCACTGACTCTACCTTCTCCCTTACTCAACGTGGCTCTTGCCTCCATGAATCTCAACATGCAGACACTTTTCAAACTATATGAAGGACTAGATGCTAAAATTTCTAAACAATCCGGCCGAATTGAACAAGTTCTTCTGTCGCTTGAAACGCTTGTCTTGCGCTCAAATCCTCAGCCAAATGATGACACAAATGTAGGTTGCGTGCCTATGAAGAACATCTCAATAATTACAATAGGTTCTCCTTTGAGTCAACAACCTTCTGATGCACCTGCTCTACCTTTATTTAAAGAAATCATCACTTCTGAGGTGGAGGGTGATAATGATGCCCATGTTCTGCAATCTCATGACACTTGGATCAGCATTCCTAATACTCCAATTCCCACCAAGCCCTCCTAGTGTATTGCTCCCCCTCTCCTGGTGCCTGCAAACAAGGATGCGGCTCACCCTATAAGGCCAAATGCTAGATCCAAAAAAGGCACAAAGGTGTCTGATCCTGTGACCAAGTAAAGTGAAAATCTAATGAATATGCGACAACCTAAAATAACTGTGAAGTCATTTTTTCAACCTTTAAAACAAAGCTCACAAAAAAATAAGTCCACAGAAGAGGTGGTGCCCACAGTCCAAACCTCAAATAAAGAAGTGCTGCCTACTTCGCCTCCTGGGACAATTCTGGTGGAGCTGGCCGTACCCCTGCGAGGTTCTGTAGTAAGTCAACCAGCTGCACCTATTTTACCTATGGTATATCCACCTCTGGATGCCTTAATTCGAGAGCTGGATCAAACAAATTCACATCAATCTGTTAGACTCCTTGAAAACGCAAGCGCTCCACCCACTAAGAGGCACAACCTAGCCGCCTCTCCTATGACAAGCACAAATGGCGTTCCTGATCTTACACTTGATCAGCTACGTAAGGCGGTAGATACCTACTTAGCTCAACGGAACCAGCCGGTAGTAGTTACTCCCACTCAAGCTCCAACCGGGCTTGACCCACAACTACATCAATGGCTTCTCCCAAGTGTTGGCCAGTTGAACATGTTCAAATCTCAGCAATTACCCCCAACTATTGGAGTGAGTTATCCTTCCAAACCTTTGTATTCAAACGTTATTCATCCTCCTCGAAGATCCGACAACTCAATTGATAATCTCAATCCACATGATGTGCCCGCAACTGTCTCTCAACATCACACTGCAAGCATTTTCAATTGCCACTCTTTAATTTTAAAATGTCGAGAGGGTAGTTTCGGGACTTATGACCTCAAAAGATGCAGTGTCCTTAACATCGTCTCGCAGTTAGTTGAACTAGAAGGCACCTCCTCCTATGACATCGAACAGATCAAATTCATTTCCGATACTACATGTTCCGTGGATCAGCTCTGGATTCCTTCGGGGGTTGTATTGAATACAATTTGGAAGGCCAAAATGCAGCTATTTAACATGAGTTTCTTGGTAGCTCAAGATCTGGCCGCAAGAATGTAAGAAATGACACAAATCAGATATCTTCCAACATTTATAAGAGTGGTGTGAACATAATTACAGACAATGCTGATCACCCCAATATGTCATAACCACTAGTAGAACCACCACATTGCTCTTTTACTATCGCAAGCTGGAACACGCACGGCCATTCACATCTACAAGTGTCATGATGCCTGCCCCCGGAAGACCAGACCAGGCCCAGCAGTCCCGGAAGCAGGCATCATGTCACTTGGAGCATGCCCAAAAGCCCCAGTTAGGGGCTGTTTGGGTGCAGTCCTGGCGCCTATGGCGCCAGGCTCATAAAGATAAAGTCAGTCCTGGTGCCATAGGCGCCAGGCTCATTATTGATAACTTACCTGAAGCAGACCATGCTGCATACTCACCTGAGGCAGACCATGGTGCATGAAGACTTAAGCCAAATGAGGCTTAGGATGGACTATTTTACTGAAGGGACTATTTTGTTACTTGGGTGGGGCTGTGGAAGAATACTTACCTGGATCTTCTTCCAAGGCTATTTAAACCACGCCCGGACAGACACACGTTATTCTGCTTGCTGCAGCGTAACACTCACTGTGTTTTCAGCAGCTCCAGTCTTCAGCCACGCCCGCTTCAGTCCTGGGACTCCTGAAACAAGAAGAAAAGAAGGATAAAGGTTAGAACAGGAGTTTTAACTTTAATCCTTACCTGAATCCTGTTCCATTTCGCCACGGAGCTGAAAGACAGAAGTCTTTGAAGCATCGCTTCGCATTCCTACGGCGCCGCGCTGAACTCACCTGCTTGGCGGTACTTCAGCATTCCATCACGCTCTCTCCCTCTCGCGGCCGCCCTCCGACACCTAAGGAGACAAAGACAGCAAGGTGAGCAAAGGGACTCTCTAAGGCTATTCAAGCTACCCCCAAGGACTTACCTGATTTACCACGGGAGGTACTCACCTCATCTCGGGTCGGCGCAGTCAACTCTGCTTCATCGCCGTACCCCGGCCCCTAAGGGGAGAAAGCAAAGACAATACCCGTTACCCCCCACAAAAATTACCTGATTTACCACGGCGGTCTCACCTCATCTCGGGTCGGCACAGTCAACTCTGCTTCATCGCCGTACCCCGGCCCCTAAGGGGAAAACCACAATAGACTTACCTGAATCTTACCAATTGCCATTTGGAAATCTTCGAGTGGATTAATCGGCAACCTGCAAGGAATCGGACAGAGTGAAGATCAGACATTTGAACTCTTATGAACAATTGGACTTTAGAGTCAATACTGGAACTCACCAATTCCTCTACGCCAGTGAAGTAACTGGTCATCAACGCGCCCCTGCGGTCGACGCAGGATGGAGAGCTCATCCTTCCAAACCATCAGGTGAGACTAAGGAGGGGACATCAAGAGTGATCTGTGGGAAGACAACGGGAGTGGGGAAGGTGGGTTGACACTCAATTCCATGGGTGGTTAATTCCTCTTCTCCTTTGCAGAAGAATATTCTTGCGAGCCAGACAAACTAGGTTTAACGCTCACCTGATTCCCGTAGAGGCGCTGGTCTTGACTGGGCGTATACTGTATCTTCAAAGGTGATGTGTAACACACGGCTGGCTCTTTGGGCTGGACCTCTGTGCACTGTATGTCTGACTCGAAGGGTAAGATGTCTGCAGATAGAAAATATGGGATTAAGGAACTGGGTTATTGAATGTCTCTCTCTTCTTCCCTTTCTCTTCTCCTGTAGAACCCCAAAGGTTAACGCTCTCACCTTAGGTAAGTGAACGCCGTGCTCTCCATCTGCCTCGGGGCAGGGTGCTGTAACCAGTTTCTTCACTGGATAAGGGGAGCAGGCCTCTTGACTTCAGAGGACTGCTGTCTGTCGTTTACTGCACGAACGGTAAGTTTCGAGTAATTCTAATGTCTTTAAAGTCTTTAGTAATGATGTTTCTTGTTTTGCAGGGTTCCGGCGATGGCGGATGACGGGCTGAAGTGAGTTGAAGATGGAGCCCGTGTGATGAATAGAAGCGCCTGGAAGCACGTAAGTAAGCGCTTGTTGCCTGCTTCACGATGCGCTCCAACTGTCTTTTTATTTTGCAGGTACAAGTTCGGAGCGGCTGCAGGGTGCCGGAATACCCACTGGGTTAGATGTGGAAAGGAGTAATGGCACGTGAGTATTAAAGTTCCCCAATGTCTTTAAACGCACCTTGTTTTGTCTTTCAGATGCGGGATGCAGCGCCGAAGGCCTCCGGAGCGTGCGAAGAGTTGGTAAGCTTTTGTCTTCCAGATGCCGGAATGCAGTGTGAAGACTTCCGGAGCGCACGAAGAGTAGGTAAGCCTTTGTCTTTCAGATGCCGGAATGCAGCGCAAGGCGTTGGTGACAGCCGATGGACCAGGTAAGTGAAGAGCTGTCACTGAAGACCGTAATGCTAACCTGTTCTTTCTTGTCTTTATAGGTGTTGCTGAAGACTGGATTCAGGATGGTAAGCCTTTTTCCTTAGGTCCAGGATCAGATGCAGAAGACACGATGAGCGCTCTGCTGCAGAGGATGCAGAATAACGCAAAGCAAGATTCATCCATCGGGTGTGGTTTAAATAGCCTCCTGTAGTGCTTAGGTGTCTCCTTCCACAGCCACGCCTAGGTAAGAAAAGAGTTCCTGCTTTCCAGAAGAGTTCCAGTGTTCTGAATCTAGGGAGTGGCTCCTGCCCCACCCAACAGGAAAAGTAGTTCCAAACAGAAGAGGATCAGAGGCTCGACTGGCAGGCAAGTAAGCAGCATGGTCTGCTGCAGGTAAGTCCACCCAAGCATTATGAGCCCGGCGCTTCCAGCGCTGGGACTGGGCATATTTATGAGCCTGGTGCCACTGGCGCCAGGACTGGGTCCAAAAGGTCCCAATTGGGACTGGTTGGCACTCGGAACCTGGGTTATGGATCTGCTTCCAAGGGAGTTGGGAAAACCCTGACCTTTTGGAAGCAGAGATCATGACACTAGGCTGAGCGGGCCAGTCCAGTCAGTCATCTCGGCGCAACACGTCACGCTGGTGGAAACAACAGCGGCCCAGTTCCGGTCGACGCCCCCGTGGGAACCAGGTGAGCGTAACAACAAGCCTCCATTTCCAAGTTTCCAATGGAATATGATGTTATAGCATTACAGGAAACTTGGCTTACAACAATGCTGGCGTGGAATAATTATGAAATTGCATTGTTACCAGCTATCGCAGGAAATAAAGGTAGACCCTCCTCGGGCCTCTTAGTGGGTGTTAACATGAATAAGGGTCTTTCTGTTGTGCATTGGCACTCTGTCACTGCCTATATACAGCTTGTGAAAGTTATATGCCGACCCCATATGATTGCATTCATTAACATCTATCGCAATCCTCTTGGGCTGATAGATGCAGCGTTTTATGCAAGTTTGACCAGGCTTCTTGACCTTGTGACAATTACCCCTGATATCACAGATACAATTATTGTTGGAGACCTTAATCTTGATTGCTTAAATCCCAAAAGCAAACATAATTTTGTTAAAGTCAACCGTTGGTCTACTGTTATGCTGGAAAGAAATGTCCATATGGTTAATGGTTCTATACAAGGCGACATACCAGCCCGACCTACGTGGCAAAGGGGAACGGCGAGTAGCACTATTGTCTATATCTATACTCACACTAACTTGAGTGGCCTAATACAATCATTCAAAGTCATTTCCCAATTGCACAGCGATCATAATCTGCTAGCACTAAAGATTGATTGGGCCCGTGAACCACCCAATAAAACAAGGCTCTCGCAAGATCTAATAGTCAATAATGCGAAAACCCATTCCCGTCAAACTTAATAGCTCTATCCAACCTGGTTATCAGTAATAATAAAACTTCCACACCAATACACTATACAAACCTATTAATCCCGTTTTGAAATCCAACTAAATCTTCAAGTCGGTTGAGGTCTTCACATTGTCATACATTCAATCCTGAAGTTAAAGCTAGGAAAACAGAATATCAAGAGAAAAGAAATCTACACATATGTTAAATCAGCCATCCCAGATACAACAGTTGAAAACGGCCAAATGTAGGTACCACAATTGGTTTCATCAACACAGAGCCCAAATTCTTCAAAATGATAGTGAAAACATGCTCAGATTAATTGCAAATAAGAATACTGCTGAGACATGGGCCGTTTTAAACCAGTGTGCTCATCAGACCCAACCCTCAATGCATTCCAATAGAGTTACCGAAGCACAATGGATTCAACACTATTTTTAATTATATGCAGATTCTAACTTTTCTCTTTCTGCTCACCGATTAGAGTGCCATGAAAGGTGGATATTAGAATGCTCTCCTACCATCATAGACCACATTAAGAACATCAGTTCTGATGGACTTAGCAATTCTATGTTCAAATCCAACCCTCTTATATGGGCTGGAATTTTGAATGCTATATTCAGCAGATTATCATATCGCGCTCTATTCCTCCCTCATGGAAAACCTAGCTAATTGTACCAATCCATAAAAAGGGTGATCAAACTGTTCCTCATTACTATAGACCCATTGCGCTCATAGATGCTGCCGGCAAGCTTTTTACTAAACTGATCCTTCGTGATTTTAATGCATGGACCAAGGTTACCAATAGAAGAGACCCATTTCAGACTGGATTCCTTGCGGGCATGGGCACCAACATAAATGTTTTGTGCCTTAATGCAATTAAATCTCAGTCACAAGCATCAAAGCAGGTAATATATTTTGCCTTTGTAGATCTTCATACTGCCTTTGATGCCATTTCTCGTCCTCTTTTGTTTTCTAAACTGAATCTAGACAGCTGCCCTCATACCTTACTACAAATCATCTACTTACTTCATTCTGACACGTCTATTTGCATCAAATTAACCTTAGAAGGTTTGTTGTCTGCAGTAATTCCAACTGCCCGCGGTCTCAAACAAGGATGTTTACTTGCATCTGCGATTTTCAAATATTTTCTTCATGATGTACGACAGGTCTTTGACGCAATTGCGTCAGATTCGCCTAAATTGAATAACATCCCGGTTCAGAACCTTATGTATGCCGATGACCTGGTTCTCATCTCAAAAACCCCAAGTGGCCTTCAAAAACTCCTTGACATGTTTAATATCTACATAAAGGAGAATGAATTGCGAATTAATACCACCAAAACACAAATTGTTGTATTCAGACCCAAGAATTCCAATACAAATAAATTCATATGGACAATTAATCAAACTAATTTGGTGTTAGTTCCAACTTACACCTATTTGGGAATGATATTTGATGGTAATGCCTCAGTTTCTGGCCATCTTGACATCATGAACCAGAAACTAGATACGGCCATTTCCCAAACCAAGGTCATACTCCATCGTTTTGGTGTTTTTACACTTAAACCAGCTGTAATCTATTGGAAGCAAACAGCCATTCCTTGCATTTTATATAGTCTAGAAGCCCATCTACCTCGGTCTATAACATTTTTAGACAACTTGGAGGCAGAATGCTGGAAGGCCATACTCCATCTCCCTCAATGTGTTCCAGGGACTTGGTTACGCTATGAACTAGGTTCAATCTCCCTACATGCGCAATATCAATGGAAGATTTGCGCTTTATTTCGCAAATGTTTGATGTCGACCAATGATAATAACATCTTGAATTACTTATCTAACTATGTGTTTAAGACTAATCACAATTTTGTTAAATGTTGGTTGCAATCCATCCATACCATTATGGCACAGCTGAAGTAACCATTGATGTTTTAGTTTCCAATCCTGACAAAGCCAAAAGCATGATCTATCATTATGATTGGATTAATACTAGATTCGATTGTCTGAGATACAAAAGTGCCTCTGTTCGTAGATTCAAACACAAAACTTTTGGCTCCTTGGAACCGTATCTTCTTAAATTTCCTTCACAAAAAACACGCACAGGTATTTTATGACTATGCTTTAATTTGTGGCATACTCGTGAAATACTGCTGAGGCGCAATCTAATCCCGAAGGAATTGAATTTTTGTCTGTTTTGCTTAAACATTGAGATCAGTGAAACTTTAGAACATGTACTGTCTTTGTGCCCGTCATTGATTTGTGAATGTTTAAAAATTTTCTCACATCATTGTAGCCATTTAGGAATGATAGTTACTGCACAAAGATGGTCCAAATTGCTTTGCACTTCTAATGTGTCCTTACAAATAGTGATTGTAAATGTTCTTTTCGCTGTGAATTTAACTTTTTAAGTTTTATGTTTTAGCTATGTAATTCTGCTTATCATCTTTCTTTGATTGTTTTACCGTAAACATTTGTATATTGAAAAGTTGATTCAATTCAGCTATATCAATTAAAAAAATTTAAAAGAATTAAAAATAAAAGATATTTGTGTTCACTGACCCGGGTGCACTTTCTTTGAGGAAAGTGCTTTGCTGACCGGGAGGGATGTCCCTACGAGTGAGGGATAAAGTATGAGGATTTATTATAGAAAAAATGTTGGATTAATCTTTTTGCTATCCCATCCATTTTAGATAGCCTTTTAGAGCGGCTTACATTTGAAAGAAAATAGGATAAGATACAGTTGGGTGAGTTTGTCAATACATTGAGCGGCACATAGTATCAGAGGCTCTTATTCCATTGCTTTTGTAAGGTGCATCTTGTTGTAATACATATCCATACTGGCTTCGCTAAATATACTCAACGACGCACATAGTCGAGGATTTTTTATGAAGGTTGATTACCATTTCCATAGTACTTGGCCTTGCTGGTGAGTACAATGAAATTCTGGGATATTTAAAACTTTTATTTGACATTTAGTGCAAACAGACTTTGTTGCCTCTGTGTGGCAGCATTGCAGCGAACTTGAAGTGGTCTTATGGTGACATGCACCATTTTACAGAAAGCACTGGTAGGTAACATTTTTGTCACCCATTGCCATGGGTCGATAGCCTTTCTCTTAGGTCGAAGAGATAAACTGAGATTCAAACTGTAGGCCTAGCTGGATTTGAAAGAATTTGCCAGAACTGCCATAGATGCATAATTGGGGAAAACAGATATTGAAAAAAGCAGTTCCTTCTCCGTTTAGTAATCCCAGGTGATCCCAAGAACAGAACATGGAAACTGTTCAGTGGCTTTAGCATGAATCTTTCTGGTTCCCTCCTAATTATATGTGAAAAGCACAAATGAATTTGACAATGAAGCCTATACTAATACAATTTTCAAATGCAGTATTATCATTGGACCAAATAAGGATTTAATTTGAATTAAAGTTTTCCATAATATATGCCTGTCCCAAAAACATACTTGTGAAATGTTGTATCAGACCAACCTTCATTGTGCTATTGACATCGGACACTGTTGAGTTTTCAAGCCAAAGGGAGCAGAGCCTGAAGATCCACATATCATGCTCTTCCCCACTTATGAGACAGCTGATGTAATTCTCAATCGCTTTGCACAGAAAGCGTTTCCGATCTTCTTTTAGGGCAGCAATAGCACATTCATCCAGTTCAAGCTCGCGCTGCACCTTGACAGTGTACCTGTTAAAGACAACCTTTTATGTCACAATTCCGCAGCTGAAGCCAAGACAAACGACATTGTAAATTCCAACACATTTCTCATCTTCACATTAGAACACTAATGACAGCTCTGCAATTAACACAGGTACTTAATGCTATCAATAAAAGCCTCATAAGGAAGGATCCTGTAGTGCCTGCTAAAAGCAGTTAATGGAAAGAGACACACAAATGATCTTTAATAGCTATGGATGAATTAATAATATCCAAAGGAATAGTTTCTGCACAAATCAAAGTCAAAATAAGTCACCAACAAAGGTATTCACGGTGCCAATCTGCAAGGGGAAACAATATAAAAGAAATAGGATGTTAAATGTGAAATATTATGGCACATATCTGGTACCAATGATGACATGAACCAACACTAAAAACAAAACAAGAAACTGGTTACAAATGAAAAGAACAGCTGCTCTTTCCAAGCATAACCAGTAGCAAAATGATAAAAAAAGAAATCTGAGACACTATCACAGAGTATCACAGGGATGTCAACAATGTACAGTGAAAGTCAAGGATCCTACATATGATAAGAGAGGTAGTCAGGCGTATATGCAGATTGGAGACTTAAACGATTACAGACACCATGGATAGCTACACTATGAGATAACAGAGCAATATACTGTGTCCGGGGGCAGAAAAAACAGAAGGCAAAAAACAAACTTTCTATAGGAAGGGTGTGTGGGTAAACCGCTAGTCTCTGTATGTCTCCCATCTCCTCCAAGGTTCTAAGGGACCCGTCAGGCGTCTCTGGTGTATATTGTCATAGGAAATCCACTACTCAGCAATAATGCAATCACACAGAAGGTTGGTAAGCGTCTTTACTGGCAGTTGGCAAAGCAGCATACAGACATCCACAGAACAGGATGACACAAAACCACCCCGATCCAAGTGTTCGGACAGAGCACGGTACAGCAAGCCCCCTACCCTGGCATACATGGCTTTTATATTTTCACAAAGTATGATCCTCTATGGAAGGGGCATGCCAAACAACGTATGGTATACAATGTATCACTGTATCTCCATCCTGTTCTACATGGTTCTCGTAATAAGGCATACAAACCTCAACTACATTCTCACGCCTGGGTGAGGGCACTTTGCAATATGGAGCAAGCATATTCAGATACATTTTTAGCAAGTCAGCAGATTGGAATATATTACTTACCTGTAACTCCTGTTCTCCAGCATTCGTATCTTTCAGAAACATGCTGTTTGAAAATTCCCTGTCGTCAGGCTGGGAATCCTCGATAACAATCAAGTAGTTTAAATTTACATTTTTTAAAACTGCTGTCACTTAAGCGATTTATTAAAGTCATTTTGGGTCATATTGCCCCACCACCAATTGACAGGTCTCCCTTAGCTCCATCTCGGAGTCCATCTTCAGATTTTGGCAAGCATATGAGAATGTAGCAATATGCGCCAAGAAGAGCCATAACGAGGGCAGGTGGGAGGGTCGCATGTGAATCTATGAAAGATACCAATCCTGGAGAACAGGATTCTTGGGTAAGTAACCTATTCCTTCTCCAGCGTTGGATCATTCATAGATTCACATGTTGTTTGAATAGATTACAAAGCAGTACACACAATACCAATAATGCCTGGGGGTAAAGCACATCTGAAGGAAACACTCAGCTCAGAACTGCATGTCAGGATTGAACGGACCGCCGCAGTGCTGTTCCTGCTTCAGTCTCCACTGTTGTCTCTCTGGGTACTGGACCTCTGTAGGTTTGACACAGTGAAATGCACAGTGGAGGCTTAGAGTAAGATTCATAAAAAGGTCAATATCGCCCTTCTGCACGTGCCCAAGAGGAGTTTGTGGGGCATAGGGGACCCGAAGCTGACATGCTATGTGTATATTAAGGAAACCTAGGGGAAACTGGGCATGCAATATTTTGGTGATATACCCTTCAGGGTCATTCATCTCCAGGACACTATTTGGGGACAAGGTGGGGAGGGATTTTCGCCTAGTGTTTCAGTACATTAGGATGAGGGAGGCATTCCGTAAGTGGAGCCCCTCCTTTCCGGCAGAACCACAACCATCTCCCTTACGTAAATATATGTGTGTCTCGGTAGGCGGCACAAATGTGGTTTCCTCCTTATATAAACTCATCCAAAATGTATCCCCCTGGCTTTCGTCTATGGCTAAGCTTAGCTGGGAAAGGGCTGTTGGGGCTCCCATCAAGGATGAGGTATGGAGGAGAATGTGCAGTTATACTCCCAGAGTCTCGGTTAATGCCAAGCACGAACTCGTGCAGTTCAAATTAGTGCATCAAGCCCATATGCTCCCAGCCGTCGGCTTAAATTTGATCCATCGAGTGATGGGGACTGTCCCAGGTGCGCAGCAGGAGGGGCCAATTTCTTTCATTTAATGTGGTCATGCACGTTGGTTCAACTGTTTTGGACGGGGTTGCTGACATGTACTTCTGAGGTCCTGAAAATTGACATCTGCATGGATCTGCTGATCTGCCTCCTATGCAAACGTATCAACAATTAAGGGTATGATATGACATAATATGATATGGCATTTATAATGCACATATATACAAGTGTTTCAAGGTGAGAAAATTGTTCTCCAGACTCCCTATCCTGGCAAAGTGCCGAATCTTCATGTCTTGGAACATGAATACTGCTCCCACAAAAGGCAGCTTGGTTGAGGGACTTTGTGTGGTGTCAGGAGACAGAGGTTAGATACAGCAATGTGTACCCACTTAGCCAATGCCCACATGGCATCTCAGGACACTTTAGACAGTACTTGCTCGATTTGTTGGACCGGCAGACATCACATTCACCATCGCTGCACCGAGCTGCAGAGGCTTATGAGTCTCCGGGGGTGGGCCGGGGTTCATTCGAATTTAAGGGGATGAGGATACCGGGAGGTGCCCACAGAGGCAACCCTATTTGGGTCCGTATATAGGTCTAGGTTGGGTGAACGTAATAATGTAAACTGTGTTGTGAACTGGCTTGTTAGGAAATAAAATGTATGCTGTTGATGTAATGGTTGGAAAACGCTACATTTTATTGAAAGTTCCGTAAATAAAAAGTTTAAAAAACCAAAAAAATAAAGAACTACTCACCTCAGGAAACACTCAGCTCTTCCAAACAGGTTGAGCAGCACTGCCTGGCCAACCCACACTCCTAAGTGGAATTCCTGTCGACGCAGTAAGACCTCATTAAGGTATGTACCAATCTCCAAATGTCCAGCAGGGGAACACCGGAGAAGAAAGCTGTAGTAGCAGCCACAGCACTTGTAGAATAGGCACCAGGCTTGCCAGGAAGAGACCTGTTAGGTAGCAGATGACCGGATGAAGTGCAAGGCAGCCACCATGCAGTGAATGACTTTGAAAGAGCCTTGCCCATGCCAGATGGACCAAAAGCCAAGATCAGCCGAGAAGACTTGCAGAATCCTTCAATGTGAGAGACATCGAATTTTAGGGCTTGCATGACATCCAAGGAGTGCAATGAATATTCTAAAAGAGAGGAAGGACACAAAAAAAGGCAGGCCACACCACAGGTTCTTTTAGTTGGAATGAAGATCGAACCTTTTGCATGAAAGTTGGGTTAGCGCGAAGAACTGCCTTAGGTATATGGAATGTCAAGTAGGAGGCTTGCGCGAGAGAGCCTGCATTTCCCCCACACACCTTTCAGGGGTGATGGCAACCAGCAGAGCAGCGTTCAAGAACATGAACTTTAGAGAGGCTTTGTGCAAAGGCCCAAAAGAAGAAGACCCCATTATTTTGGAGGGGACCACCTTCAACTCCCACACTAGAGCAGGTGCTCAGACAGGCGGGAAACAGTGGAACAGTGCTCTAAGGAATTCCTTAGTGAGCCTGTGTGGCCACAGTGCAGGCTTCCCAGGGGAACGCACAACCTGAAAATGGCAGCCAGGTGTACCTTCATGGAAGAATGAGGGAGACTGGGCCGCGCTAGAAATAAAAGGTAGGCTAAGACATCGCAAGGGTGCTAAGTGAAAAACTGGTTTTAAAAAAACAATTAGAAAAAGATCGATTTAGAAAAAGATCGATTTAGAAAAGACTGCTCAGATACTGCTCTGAGCGGTCTTTCTTAATCGAACAGTCATGCCCCTCTACGCACAGGGACTGACAAATGCGACCGGGACAGAAGAGGGGAGACACGGGTGCCCAAGTTAAGTTTCTATGTGTGATTGTGTGTTTGTGTGTCAGTGAGTGTGAGCGTGAGTGAATGTTTGTCTGTGGGGGAGGTGGAGGAATGTTTGTTTGTGGCATGCGGAAGGGAGGGGAGAAGGGGAAGCTGTTGAACGTGTGTGTATTTGCATGCTTGTGAGTATGGATCAGTGTATCTGTGGTGGAGGTTCTGTGGGAAGGCTTTGGGTGAGGATGGGAGGCAGGGGGAGGAAAGTCGGTTTGGGGCATGAAACCCACCAATTTCTAGGAAAACTTGCCAGCGCGGGGCAGGGTGGGGACGGGCATGGGAACTTCTTCCTGGGAGGGGTCGGGGGGGTAAAACCTCACGAGTAGTGTGATATTTCCGCTTTTGAATGCAGCACAAAAATGGCCTAAATAAATCTGTCTTTTTGATGGTCAGCCTTCTAAGAGTGGAAATACATAGAACCATCCTGTGCCTGCAAACGGAAGGGGTTGAGGCCACGACCAGAATACCAAGTGGATAAGCGCTTCCACTTTCTCTTGTAGCAGGAAAATGTGGAGGAAGCCCGGGCTTTGGCCAGAACCTCACGACAGTCCCGAGGCAAGGTATACTTCCAAACTCTAAGAAAGCAGGAGCCAGGCAGTCAGATTGAGGGAGACCGGTTGGTGGTGTAGCATTGCTCCTTGATCCCTGGACAGAGGTTGACAAGCAGTGGTAGCTTGATGGGAGGTGCCGATGAGAGACTGAGGTGATACGAGGGCCAGTATTGTGTAAGCCAAGCTGGGGCCACCAAGGTCAGTTTGCACCGATGCTGTCTGACCAGGTCGATCACTCGTGGAACGAGAGGAATTGGAGGAAACGCATAATGGAACATTCCTTTCCACAAGAACACGAAGGCGTCCCCTAGGGTCCTTGCATGATGGAATCTGCTGGAAAAAGCCACGCATTTCATGTTCTCCCTGGTTGTGAAGAGGTTGACATCTTAAGTGTCCCATATTCAGAAGATGCGGCAAACCTGGAGTTGGCCCGAATTGGCTCCCCCAACCCTCCATAGATGCATCCATTTTAACCGTGACCAGATGGTCCAGCAGACAAAAGGGTGCTCCTTGGGTGACGTTGGAGCGGAGCATCCACCAGCGAAGACCGTCATGTAAAGTGTTCATCAAAGGTATGTCTTCAGATGCGCCACAGATTTGTTTCCATCACGCATCGAGGAACTCCTGAAGAGGTCTCATCCAGAGCCTGCAGTGCTGGATTAGAGGATTTCAGGATGACATCTTCCCAAGCAGGGACTTCAAGGAAAGAGAGGCAATTGGTGAATGTTGGACTGGAACACACATACAAACATCCTAAGGATTCAGGGGCCCATTTAAGGCCGCATTTTGAGCTGCTTTACCAGCTAGAGAGTTGCCTGCAGCAGTAAAGAACTGAGAGGGGCTGTGTCCATGACACTTGACAAATGCGAGAGGGAAGTGAGCATCAGAGCTTGTGGCAGAGCAAACACACATTTTCCATTCAGAATCAGGCTACGTGACGAGGGCAAATAACACCTTTGCTGCTGGACACTGAAATTGTGAACTACCCCAGAATACCCGAAGGCTGTATAAATGGTTGATGACTTGCCTTTTGATAAAACCCATGCTCGAGTGAGGGCAGTCATTTTTGCTACCTAGGCAGATTTTACATTTGGCAGGAGATATGCTTCTAAGACATTGTGAGGAGAACATAGAGCATATCCAGACATCAGTCCCCCCTTGTTAGGGAGAATTCTCTGTTTAGGCTGAATTTCCCTACCTAGTGAGTCCCCCAGCAGCTTTGCTGGATTTCTGGGGTTTAATTTTTTTCTCCTGCCAAGAGTGAGACTCTTTTACCCTCACTCTTGGACATGTTGAAGTGTGTTATCTTGGACAAACCTTGTGTTGAATGGGCTATGGGGTCTTTTACTCCATAGGGCCTCATGTATTTTTGTGATGTGGGTCACACAGCACCCTCTGTGCCGTGACCCAGGGGTGTCCTAGGGACTCCCCAACATAGACTCCATACCCTGGGACTGACTACTGTCTCCCAGGGCATGTAAAGTCACCAAAGACTTTGCTAGTCTTGAATCCTGAACAGAACCAGTACAAACCATCATATTGTGGACGTACTGGCTGGGGCAATTCGATTGCCCCAGGGTCTGTTAGTCGAGGGGGCACGTCTCCGTCCCCCCTGATCGAGTTATGGCTGGTGGCAGTGGAAACTACTTCTTATATTCGACCGCGAATATTTCCCTATGGGATTTCCCATTGTTTTAGGCTAACACATTTAATTATTTATTTACGGTAGCCTTAAACATACCGCCGGTTTATATATTTATTTTTATAACTCCGGTTGGGACTTTTTGCCAAAACTTGATTCTAAAATGGCGTTGGTGTTCACCTCTGTAACTCTAACCCAAAGTGGAGCCCTTTGTTCCACTTTTGGCGGGCTTCTCCACAGAAGCCCTCCAAAGTGGTGCCACTCTGTCTGGGGTACTTAGGAGGGGTGGAGGGGGATTTAGGCACCCTGGACTGAGTTACCTTGGTAACTCAAGTCGCACTCCGTCCTGATTGGCCCAAGTGGTGAGCCGCCCGGCTCACCACTTAGCATGTTTGAGTGACAGCTAGGCTGGGTGAATGGGGGCTTGCTGCATAAAAGCAGGGCTTTGGGGACTGGGACTTCAGAAGTCGCCACAGGACCAAGAATCCGACGAGGGAAGAGCTGAGCCGACCTGCTTCGACGACACCACCCGGTGGAGCCCTGCTGAACCGTCTCACCACTTTTTCCCGACGACCGAGGAGAACTCTTAACGGAGTGGCTCCTTCCCTTGACTGGTGGGGACAACCAGTTTTCGCCTTCTTTCCGTTCTTTGAGGTATCTCGTGGCCGCCTTGCCTGTGCCAAGCACCCCGGCATCCGGAATACCACACTTTACCCCCATACCGCGAAAGTCGGTACCAACCCTTTAACCGGAGGACTCCGCGGCTGGTTTCTTCCCGGGCAGTGCTACGACCTTTCTCTTCTGCTCTTCAGCGAGATATTCTTCTCCCCTGACCGACGTCGAGCCTTGCTGTCACTGCCTGGAACAACTGCCCCCGCTGGAGGATCCTTTCCGCTTAAGGTACTGTGTTCCGCCTGGCTTCCCTTGCCACCGACTGTACGGGGTAGATTTAGTCCCCGGCTTTCGAACCTGGGAGTGCCTGGGATACTTTGGCTAAACTTTCTGAGCCACTCTAAACTCTTTTTGACTCTTTGCAAGACTTTGAATCTCTAACTAACAGTGTGATCTTGGGCACATTTTCGCTCCGGCTACTCTAAGAGTGGGCCCTGCCTAGTGACTTTTGCTCACCTGTGACTTTGTGCTTCTTTGAGCCTATTGCAAGTGTTCTGGACCTTAGAGTGGTGTGTTTAACCCATTTCTGCTTTTTCTCTCCCTTTCTTGGAAACTACTAGAGTGTCATCTAACGTTAAGCACTCACCTCTGTTTTAATTAAGTGGTGTTAACCTAGAGTTGTCTAGATAGGAGAAAGGATTGAATCTACTTTCATTATAACTGTGTTTGAAGTGTTTACTATATTTTGCTAGAGTGTTTTTAACTTATGTGTATTTTAAATAAATAACTATATACTTTTGAAACCAAGCTCTGGTCAGTGTTTGCTTGTGCTATTGTATGTTGGTACATATTGTGTATACTCTGCATACTGCCTAACTCTTCTTGAGAGAAGTCTGACTGCTCAGCCACAGCTACCAGGTAAATCTGGGTGGTACAGACTGCTACCAAAGGGGTTTACTGCTCTACCTGTAGTCTTAAATCTTTTGCAGTGTTCCCCAAGGGAACTGCACAGGTTTCTGCCTAACACTGGTGTACAGCGGTGGGATTTGTATTGAGTATACATTTTATTGTGCTTTAGATACCTTAGTGCAACTAACCACAAAGCTTAGCACTGAAAAAGTAAAACCTCTAACATGTCAGTTATAGAAAGCTATAGTCAAGAGTCCCTTGCAGCCAAAACTGCTGATTGTTTAAGAGTGCTCTGTAAACATAAGGATCTCCTGACTAAGGGCAAGAAAATGGAGCTGATTGAAAGATTGTTAGCTAACCAAAGTCTGGGTGATGGTTCAGAGGAACCTACCACTCCAGCAACTGTAGATGACAGTGTTGAAGTTAACATGGAGCAAAATGTTGATGTTTCTGAGGAAGAGTCAGAAGAGGAGGGTGAGGCTGTTGTAACTGTCCCCCCTAGGCCTCTGCCTGCTCTACCTGCTGTGCCTACTGGACCTTTACCAGGTCCCACATTTAGTCCTCAGTACTTTGAACTGGAGAAAATGAAGCTAGAATTGGAGTATAAGAAACTTAATGCTCAAACTGACAAAGAACTAAGGCTAAGGGAAATGGAGCTCAAGTATGACTTAGAAATGAAGAAATTATCTGTTGAGAATGTTTCTCTCTCTGGCTCCTCTAGAAGTTCCAGTCCTAAAAGACCCCGGATGCCTAAAGAATTGGTTGGTATGTATGAGCCTAAGTTGGATGTGTTGGATTGGTTGTCTCTGTTTGAATATAATCATGGGCTCCAGAACATCACAGGAAATGACTTACTCACCTGGTTGTTCTCTAGGCTTCCCCCTGTTGCAACTGATGTGGTAATGGAGATGGGGGAGGAGGATAGGAAGGACTATGAATGTGTGAAACTAGCTTTGATAGCTAGGTTTGGGAAGACCCCTTCCCAGTATCTTAAGAGGTTTAGGAGCCTCAAAAAGCATGATGGTACCCCTTGGGCTACCTGGGTGAGTGAATGTTTGAAAAACTTAGAAGGATGGATTAAGGGTTACAAGGTGAACACTTATGAAGGTATGAAGAATTTGTTTATGTTGGAGACTATTTATGATGCCTGCTCTCCTGAGCTCAGACAACACTTGGCTGATTCCAGGGAATTAGATTCCCGGAAACTAGCTAAGGCTGCTGACTTGTGGGTTGCCAACAGGGCCACTCACAAGGATTCTGGGGTAACTCAGAAGAAGGAGGGGGAGAAACAGCCTAAAAAAGACTCCAAAGAGAATTCTAATAATTCCTATCCCAAAGAGGGCCCCAAACCACAAAATAACCAGGGTAAGCCACATGGGAAACCTAGTCAGGCTACTGTACCTTCTGGCCACAAGCCAGAAGGAGGTCAGATCAAGCCACCCTTCCAGAGAGCATTTGGACAATGCTATGTCTGTCAGGGTACTGACCATATCAAAGGAGATCCCAAGTGCAAGGGTAAACCTGCAGGGATCAGCACAGTCTCCTTAGCCTTCACTCCTGAGGATGAAGTACAGATGGCTAGTGCCCACTTTGAACTCTTTGCTGAAGAACCCTTGGGTCTTCAAGCAACTGTAAACTTAGAGCCTATGGGTCTGGTTAATCCCCAGAATAGGGTTGTGTATAACTCCCTACCTGTTAACTCTAAGGTGTATTATGTGGACAGTGTTCTTGTCAATGGCCAGGATACTCCTGCCAGGAGAGACACTGGGGCCAGCAGAACAGTAGTGGATGAAAGCTTCTTTCAACCTGAGGATGTGGCCAAAGCACCCAAAGGTCCCACTAAGATGTCTGGAGGCCCTGTCCAAATGGTTCCTATTCTACCAGCCCTCATTCAATGTAACAACATGACAGTAAGGATCCCTGTCAGTGTTCAGACTGAGGTACCTGGGAAGGTCCTGTTAGGGAATGACCTAAGAACTCTAGGAGTAGTGTCACATACCCCCAGGCCTCCCAGTATGGAGAAGCAGAACTTAACCAAATTGGCTAGACAGGCTACCTTGAAGGACCCTTCTAAGCCTGTGGGACCCTCTACTGAGAACCCCACTACAAGCCCTGGTGTTAGTAAGTTGACCTCTAACCCAGGCACATTTCCGGATAGTATGCTAGGAACATGGGCGCCCCAACCAAGCTCCATCATTGTTCCCCTAGTCTCAGAGTCTCTGACTCCCCCTGCTTCTGAGGAAGAGGTGGATAGACCAACTAGGCCCCTATCTGAACCTGAGAGAACTGGTAATTCTCAGTGCTGGTGGAAAACCCGAAAAGAAAAGTCTAAGGCCAAAAACCTTCAGACTGTTGGACCTTCTACTGAAGAACCCAACTCAAATCCTAATATTAGGGGGGAAACTCCTAAAATAGGTAAGGGTAGATCTAAGAGGAAGGGGAAGCAGGTACATTGCCTAACCCCAACCCCTCCAACCAAGAGGCCTAAGACCCAACCTGCTCCCACAAGAGAGGTGGTGAGGAACCTTGGAGGCCCCTCTAGATCTAAGGGAATCCTTTATAAGGACCCCTTGAAAAAGCCTAACATAGGTTCAGAAGTTGTACCAACTTCTGAGGGACTGGTCAACCAGATCCCCTATAACAAAAAGACTGATGTTCCTCAAAGGGTTTGTAGGTCCTTTAGCTTGCAAAAGAAAACCTTTGAGTTCTCCCTTAAGCACAGGTCAGGGTGTCACCATCAAAATGCTGATGGACTCTCTAGGATGTATATCATCGACTAGAGGTATGAGGTTCATCCAGGAGTGGATTAAATCCTCCTGTCCCTTAGTCTGGGGGGGGCGAGTGTTAGGGAGAATTCTCTGTTTAGGCTGAATTTCCCTACCTAGTGAGTCCCCCAGCAGCTTTGCTGGATTTCTGGGGTTTAATTTTTTTCTCCTGCCAAGAGTGAGACTCTTTTACCCTCACTCTTGGACATGTTGAAGTGTGTTATCTTGGACAAACCTTGTGTTGAATGGGCTATGGGGTCTTTTACTCCATAGGGCCTCATGTATTTTTGTGATGTGGGTCACACAGCACCCTCTGTGCCGTGACCCAGGGGTGTCCTAGGGACTCCCCAACATAGACTCCATACCCTGGGACTGACTACTGTCTCCCAGGGCATGTAAAGTCACCAAAGACTTTGCTAGTCTTGAATCCTGAACAGAACCAGTACAAACCATCATATTGTGGACGTACTGGCTGGGGCAATTCGATTGCCCCAGGGTCTGTTAGTCGAGGGGGCACGTCTCCGTCCCCCCTGATCGAGTTATGGCTGGTGGCAGTGGAAACTACTTCTTATATTCGACCGCGAATATTTCCCTATGGGATTTCCCATTGTTTTAGGCTAACACATTTAATTATTTATTTACGGTAGCCTTAAACATACCGCCGGTTTATATATTTATTTTTATAACTCCGGTTGGGACTTTTTGCCAAAACTTGATTCTAAAATGGCGTTGGTGTTCACCTCTGTAACTCTAACCCAAAGTGGAGCCCTTTGTTCCACTTTTGGCGGGCTTCTCCACAGAAGCCCTCCAAAGTGGTGCCACTCTGTCTGGGGTACTTAGGAGGGGTGGAGGGGGATTTAGGCACCCTGGACTGAGTTACCTTGGTAACTCAAGTCGCACTCCGTCCTGATTGGCCCAAGTGGTGAGCCGCCCGGCTCACCACTTAGCATGTTTGAGTGACAGCTAGGCTGGGTGAATGGGGGCTTGCTGCATAAAAGCAGGGCTTTGGGGACTGGGACTTCAGAAGTCGCCACAGGACCAAGAATCCGACGAGGGAAGAGCTGAGCCGACCTGCTTCGACGACACCACCCGGTGGAGCCCTGCTGAACCGTCTCACCACTTTTTCCCGACGACCGAGGAGAACTCTTAACGGAGTGGCTCCTTCCCTTGACTGGTGGGGACAACCAGTTTTCGCCTTCTTTCCGTTCTTTGAGGTATCTCGTGGCCGCCTTGCCTGTGCCAAGCACCCCGGCATCCGGAATACCACACTTTACCCCCATACCGCGAAAGTCGGTACCAACCCTTTAACCGGAGGACTCCGCGGCTGGTTTCTTCCCGGGCAGTGCTACGACCTTTCTCTTCTGCTCTTCAGCGAGATATTCTTCTCCCCTGACCGACGTCGAGCCTTGCTGTCACTGCCTGGAACAACTGCCCCCGCTGGAGGATCCTTTCCGCTTAAGGTACTGTGTTCCGCCTGGCTTCCCTTGCCACCGACTGTACGGGGTAGATTTAGTCCCCGGCTTTCGAACCTGGGAGTGCCTGGGATACTTTGGCTAAACTTTCTGAGCCACTCTAAACTCTTTTTGACTCTTTGCAAGACTTTGAATCTCTAACTAACAGTGTGATCTTGGGCACATTTTCGCTCCGGCTACTCTAAGAGTGGGCCCTGCCTAGTGACTTTTGCTCACCTGTGACTTTGTGCTTCTTTGAGCCTATTGCAAGTGTTCTGGACCTTAGAGTGGTGTGTTTAACCCATTTCTGCTTTTTCTCTCCCTTTCTTGGAAACTACTAGAGTGTCATCTAACGTTAAGCACTCACCTCTGTTTTAATTAAGTGGTGTTAACCTAGAGTTGTCTAGATAGGAGAAAGGATTGAATCTACTTTCATTATAACTGTGTTTGAAGTGTTTACTATATTTTGCTAGAGTGTTTTTAACTTATGTGTATTTTAAATAAATAACTATATACTTTTGAAACCAAGCTCTGGTCAGTGTTTGCTTGTGCTATTGTATGTTGGTACATATTGTGTATACTCTGCATACTGCCTAACTCTTCTTGAGAGAAGTCTGACTGCTCAGCCACAGCTACCAGGTAAATCTGGGTGGTACAGACTGCTACCAAAGGGGTTTACTGCTCTACCTGTAGTCTTAAATCTTTTGCAGTGTTCCCCAAGGGAACTGCACAGGTTTCTGCCTAACACCCCTCCCTTTAATCCTGTGAACAAGAACCATCCACAAAGAGGATTACATCAGGGTTGTGCAACAGGATGTCTTTCAAGTCAGCACGGGGGGACAATTGTTTTTCTACTACTAGCAGGTAGTAATGTGGCTCCCCATCCTGGGGAGTTGGGGACAGAGATGCGGGATTCAGAACAGAGCATCAGCTAAGAGTGACATTGGCAGTGGAGATCAGAAGTTGTTCATACTTGTGAGTCACAAGTTGGATAAATGCTGAGCTTTTCCCTTGAGCAGGAGGGCAATGACTGCATGTGGTACAGCAAAGGTAACGGGGTGGCCCTGAACCAATACATCAGCTTTCTCTACCAGCAGGGCTGTAGCAGTGACTGCTCAAAGACATGCCAGTAAGCCAGCAGCCACAGGATCTAATGTTATACTGTGGTAGGATATGGACCGGTGCTTGTCACTGTGTACTTGGGTCAAAACACCTTGGGCAAAACCATTGCGTACATCACAAAACAGAGTAAAAGGTTTCTGATAGCTGGCTAACCTAAGGCTGGGGCTTTCTTTTGAGAGCTATTGCTTGATGGTAGTAAAGGCTTCTTATGATTCCTTAGACCATGGTAAGGGTTCGGTAGTCCAATTGTGAGTGAGAGCTTGGAGGAGCGCAACTATGGCGGCATATCCCAGTATCCACTACCTGCAGTAACTGACCATACCGAGGAATCCAGTCATCTGTTTCTGGATCTGGTGCTTGGGTACCTGCTGGACTGCTTTAATGCGATCCTGGGACAAATGTCTTTGGCCTTCTGATATATCATGGCCTAAATAGTGTACCTGGGGAAGGCAAAATTACAACTTTTCTCTAGAAGCCTTGTGATCTTTTAGTGCAAGAGCTGTCAATAATCAAGAGCCTTGTTCGCAAGCTTCCAAGGAGGGGAACGCTAGCAGAAGATCATCCGTGTATTGCACCAGAACATACCCTCCTTTGAATTTGAGCAAGTCAAGATCCCTTTTTCAGTATCTGGGAGAAAAGAGTGGGGCACTCTACATATTTCATTGGAAGCCTAGTGAAAGTGTACTGCAAGGTTTTATATGGAAAGGCAAACATGTACTGGCTAACCAGGTGTACCATCACGGAGAAAAATCATCAATAGTAAAATGTGTGGTGGTAGCAGGGATGCAAGACAAAATGGGCGCTGGGTTCGTAACCAACAGGAAAGTGGGCAGCACACCAGGATTGACTGCAAGCAGGACCTGAACTAAACGATAGACATCTTAACACATTTATTTATTTTATTTTTATTCAGAAGAATGGTGGTGTCACTGGGGCTGTGAGTGGGCACAATTATTCTTTGCTCAAGTAGCCATTCAATAATAGGGGAAATCCCTTCCTCAGCTTGTTTTGAGATAGGGTATTGAGGCACACATGAAGGGGTTTGACTGGATTCAGGGTAATATTTACAGGTTTGATGTTGAGTATGTATACCACATCATCTGCATGTGTGGATCATAATTTGAAAGTAACTCGGTTTCAAATTAGCCTCTTCTTGAAATGCAGCCAAAACCTCCAATTCCCGATGAGCAGGAATATCAAGGATGGTATCGTTTGGGGAGCAGTAGATGGAGCAACTCATTTTTCACAATAAATCTAAACTCAAAACGATAACAGGGGCACATGGACTTAGCAGGAAAGCATGTTCTTCAGAAATAAGACCTAGAGAAACAGTCAAGAGGGTGAGCTTGTTGGTGGGGTATTGGCATATCCCCAATACCAGCAGCATTAATGATTTTATCAGAACGTACAAGAGGAAATTCAAAAGTCTTTAGAGCAGAGTGCAAAACCTAAGTATTAACTAAGCATGAAGCCTTTTGTCCTCCAACAGCACAATCTACATAAGGAGTAGTAGGGTTAAGCAGTATCAATGGTGCAACAATCTCATGGGCCCCCGCCCCCGCCCGCTAGCTGTCCGAACCTGTGTTCAATGAGGGTGGTGACGAGGGAAATGCAGATTAAACAGTGGCTGTGAGCTGACTGGCTCTTACGCCCTGTGGTGGCGGCCTGTTCGGACATTTAGCTTTCCAATGACCCAACTCATTATAATAATTGAATTAATCAATATACACATTCTCAGTCTGTCTTTCATTATTGTTCACTTGTCCCAACTCATCTGTTTTGCTCGGTCGACTCGGATAGATTAGTGCCATTGAGCCAGGACATGTTTTGCCAGAGTAAAGTGTGTATATGAAGTGGCACTTCTCTAGACTGTCTAGTACCCATATTTACTGCGGAAACAAGTCCATGTAGCTCTCTGTCAGCACCAAGAGCTACCGCACTCCGAGGCTGGTCGAGGCAGCACAACCCATGCCAACTGCTGTAGCTTCACTATCCAGAGTTTAGTGTGTAGCCACATGAGCGCTGCTCCTCCCCCACTAGCGTTATCCTAGATACACTTTTCAGTGCTATTGTTCTGTCTCCTGCTAATGGTGCCCCCTGCCAAGATCATTCCATCATAGTTTATCCCCCCCACCCCATAAGATACCCCACTATACAGAGGGGTCCAGATCCAGAGACTATGGAAGTGTACAGTCAAGGACAATAGACACATATAGAGGAAAGTAAAGCCTATAACCGCTCCCGCACTAGGATTGTAGAAGGTGAAAAAGTATTTTGTGGACAGATCGCATATGTAGTGCTTGGGTAAAAAGATGTGTAAACAGGACAATAGGGCACTCATCCAATGTTTGTTCTTCACATCCATACCAGGATTGTACTTTCAAGACCCTCTCCCGTCTCCCTACTCTCATCATCAGTTAATCATTTTGAATGGTTTTTCTCAATGTCATACATGGTTGCAATACTTCAATGTGACAGTTACATTTCTAGTTATTTTTCGGTAAATGCAGTGGCCAGCCACTTCCTGATGTTTTTATCCAGACCAGATTGACGTCAGATAGGAAGGGCACCTTCCCTTCTTGTTTCTGTAACCTCTACTAGAGTTGATTATTCCCAGAATGTTCCCAGAACCGGATTGCTCGCTACCAGAATCAACAATGTAACATAATACATTGACCTATTCGATTAACTGCACGCATCAACCCAAGCCTGGTCAGTTCTCCTTCTGCAGTTGCTCTCCCTACTTCCCCGAGTCCCTGGGCACAATGGCCAGCGATCCCTCACTTCAGACAAAACCGACTTACATTGGGCCCTTGGGGATCGCTGAGAGTCTTGCGACCCCTGGGTTTTCGCTACAGGAATCGGACATCGGCGGCACCAGTTTGTCATAGAAAATTCACTACTGAGCATTAATCCAATCTCACAGAAGGTTGGTAAATATCTTTAATGGCAGTTGGCAAAGCAGCATACAGACATCGAAAGAAAAGAGTGACACAATAAGACCCCAATCAAAGAGTTTGGACAGAACATGGAACAACAACCCACCTTCCCTGGCATACAAGGCTTTTATATCTGAACATACCAAGGTCTTCCATGGAAGGGGCTGTTACGAATCGAGCAATGTCGTTACTCCTTTCCTAAGGAAAGTATCTCCTCATGAGGCTACGGAAAGGCAGAAGTTACCTGATCCTGACGCTGGGGGGGGCTATCTGAGGAGAGACAATACTCATGGGAGTGGGATAGACTTGCTAGGTCAAACATGCTATCCCCCTGTTGCATTAGGACCAGCCAACACTGCTTCACTACCCCATTCCTGTATGGCATATTATAGGGTGGATAAAGAATCTCAGTTGTTTACTGGTCACCAACCAGATGAGGAAGAGGGGTGGAGTGATGAAGGAGAAGCATCAAACCAACGCATCGTTGTAGTAGTTGGAAGAAGAGATGCCGGGACAATAAAATATGGAACACATGAACAGAATGAGAGTCAGCCCTCTTGACACTGGTTGGGACACAGGAGAAAAGCGAGCAAAGAGGCTGGCGAGGACGCCGTCCAGGGAAGTCAGACGGAAGAGTGTTTGCCATGCTGCCATCCCGAGCAGCAGGAGCTTCCGAGCAAAGGAGAAAGCCAGACGGGACCCGAGAAGCCGACGAGATGCGCTACATGGCAGCAGATGGACAGTGGAGGAAACAGTGAGGCGCGAGGGACGCCGAAGCTGGCAGAAAAGAGCAGTAAGCCCAGAGAAAGAGATTGGGATAACGGGCGCTTCAGGACAAAAACCCACACAAGGGGACTGGGACATTCAACATAGTTGGAGAAGTGTTGGTGGTCCGATATATGAAAAATATAATTACATGGATACAGAAATGAGTGAATACTAATGAAGAGTGTGAACCTGGGATTTGCACTCGAATATTGAGAGGACTCAAAATGCTATGGCAGGAGAGTATAAGGGGCATACAGTGAGTCTGGGACTCACACCCAAGTAGTAAAATGAAACCCTGGCATTAGAATAAACCAGGGATTGGAGAAACAGGGCAGAGACCCCAAGGAAGTGCTGAGAAAATAGGGGAAGAAACACCACCTTTTTGAATTGCGGACCAAAAGGGAAGAACAATACCCCTTTAGGGAAAAAGGCATCAGGGGTCCAGAGAAAGAACTGCAAAGTGTTGTGGACACTCATTCTCCTTGGGATTGTGTAATCAAGAGAAACAGAGAAAACTCAAGGGAAGGTCAACCCCCTTGGAATTGCGGAATAAAAAGAAAGTGTTGTGTAAACAAACACAAAACCTCGAGGGAAGAGCATTCCCTTTCAGATTGTCGAATATATGAGAAGTGACACTTTGGATAACCAGAAAGACTTCATGGTCAGGGAAGGCCCTTACCTAGTGGAACCTTGGGGTATTTCTTCTCTTCTATCGCTCTGTCTTCCTGTGGTGTTCCCCCAGGGGTCTAACCTCTCTCCCTGGCTGTTCAACCAATACTGGTCACCACTTGCCCACCGCATCGCTGCTCTCTGCTCTAACTTTCAGTGCTAGGCTGATGACACCCAGCTCTCTTTCAGGCTCCCCTCGGCCGTCTCTTCTCCTTCTCTCATTCCTGACCGTCTGCTATTCAGGAGTGGTGTGCCGCCAATGATCTCTGCCTTAATGCCAGTAAGACAGAGATCCTCCTCATCGGAACACAAGCTCCGTCCTTTCCTCTCTCTCTGCCTCTCTCTGGCCGCCTGCTCTGGGCCCCCTTCCTGCTCCTACCTGTGAGGCAAAGAACCTTGGGGTCATCCTCGACTCCACCCTCTCCTTTTCTCCTCACATCTTCAACGTCTCTAAGAAGTCAAACTATCAGCTGCACCTCCTCAGAGGTATTCTCCCTTTCCTCACTTTCCCCCAGAAGCTCACTGTCTCCAGAGCTCTGTTTATCTCAAGGCTGGACTACTGCAACAGCCTGTTTCTAAATCGCCCTCCCTCTACTCTCCTTCCTCTACAACTAATCCAGAACAGGACTGCAATACTTGTCCTTGACCTCAAGCCCAGGGATCGTATCATCTCTCCAGTTCTGGAATCTCTTCATTGGCTCCCATTGGCGGCAAGAATCAAGTTGAAGACCCTCTGCATTGTCCACAAGGCTTTCTGAGGCCGCTCTACCTCCAACTTTCTCTTCCAAAACATATTCCTTCTCGAGCTCTCTGCTCATCCACCTCCACCTCTCAGAGGGTCAGAAGCTTCTCCAAGCAGCAGAGAGTTGGGGGCAGATCCCTCGCCTCGACTGGGCCTCCCTCTGGAACAGCCTCCATGCCCCTCTCAAACTTCAGCAGTACCACCTCCGGTTCCGGAAGCAACTCAAGACCTTCCTTTTCGATTCTGCTTTCTCTCTTCCTTTCCCCTGCTGATATACCCCACTGCTCCGTGCACTGGTCACCTGATACCCTCTGAACTTGGGCTCCTGGGGCCCCCAGCACTAAAGGATCTGTACCTGCAACCCTGCAGTCCCTTCTCTCTGCACTTACGAGCCACCTGCTGGCTGCACTTATCGAGTTACATGCACTTCTCCCTTCCCCTCCCCCCAGCACTTCTCCCCATCCCTCTTCCCGGCACTTGCGCAATCTGAATGAGACAAGGCCTAGTAAGATTGTTTTGTCCTCACTGTGTTTCCCCTCCTTGTCTTGTCGCGCCGAGAAACAATTGTGTACAGGCACATTATAAATGTCATATTATATCATAGCTCATTACCCTACCACCTTTGCAATAAAATGTACACTAACAACGCTCACATTTACTCTTTAAACTCACTGCCTCTTCTGAACATCTTCCACCTTTCTTAACTTTACTAGCCATTTCCAAAAACTCTCCAACTTCCTCCTTAATTTTAACCACCTCGTATATTAAATCTCCACCAACCTCCTACTTAAATTCCCATAGGGATATAGTACCCAGCTCACTCAGATACATGGTACACTACTGATTCACCTCCTTCCTCTAAAAGCTCATGAACTCCTCTCCACACTCCTGTGTCCTACTCCTTGTTTCACTCCAGTGTCTCCGCAGCTCCAGCTCTCTTTAAACACCATCCAATCCGTTCTCCAAATTTCCTCCAAATGAGGTGGGCTGTGGCTCATTAAAATGGTTGCACCCCTCCCCTGGCCTTGCGCTCCAAGTGATGGGTTGCAGTTTTGGTTCTAGGGGAGGGCTCACTGGAATAGGCTTAGGCCACTTCCTTCCTGCAAGACGCATGGCTGGGGGTGGGCTTAGTGAGACAGAGGCTATAGGAAGTGGGTAGCCATTTTTGATGTTTTACGAGGGCTCTGACTGCTCTCGGCAGCTCCCCCTCCTTGGCTGTTGCTAGATGTCTCTACCCCTGCCCCACCCTGTTGTCGTCTTTGGTGATTTGCTATTTTCCTAAGGTTAGTGTGATTAATATCAGCTAATATGGAGAGGAAGAGAGGCTGGTATTTCTGTTTCACCCCATTGTTTTCAAGAAGGGGAGCACTTTCTCCCCTCTTTGGGGTCAGGGCTGTGGGTTCCTCAGTACAATCTTCCCTGGTCTGTGAAAAGTCCATTTGTGGGTTGGCTCGCTACCCTCACAAGTTCTCTTATCCCTTTAACAGTGAGTGTGGTTTGCTGGTCCGGGGCATTTGCTAACACACCAGGGGGGTTTGTGGGAGATTTAGTACTCCCCTTCCTGCTTGCTGTAAGAACCATGGGTTGTCTGGGTTAGGGAGGTCTTTCTTATTGCTCTATTGGTTATTTGGGGCACAGCTGAGCTTTCACCCTGGCGGTCTCGCCACAGTATCCCCAATTACCATATTAGGATGCAGCCCAGGTTTCGAATTGGACACTGTGGGGAATTTAGAGAGTGGTAGAATTCTCATCTATGCTTCCCCCTATTAACCTGGGTAGTTGAGAATGGGTTCTCTCATATAAAGTGATGGCTATCCTGTGATCCACATGACTGTCCCCTGCTTTGAGGAGGGGGGCTGTGGAGGTGACCCAGAGGGATTTAGAATCACCATGCTAGTCACTACTGAAACCCAGCAGGGGGCCTTGTCACAGTTCCCAATCCTGTGAAAACCCAATTCAGTGGGTCCACCAGAGTGTACAGACTGCCGGCTAGGTGTAGTGGCATCACTGTTATGTGAGAAACATGAAGGTGTCTAACTCGCTAGTCCCTGAGGCTCTGTCATCCAGGTGGCCAGGACACGGCCATCGCTTTGGATCCAGTTCCTGGGGGTGCACCAGTGAGGGAGGATCACCTGGATGAGGGGTCTTCGGAGAGTGAAAGTGGGACTCGGAAGGGTGAGAAGCAGAATCCCCTTCCTTATGACACCTTTTCCCCATCTTGCCAAGTAGGATATTTAGAAACCCTGCGCCCCCCCCCTTTTTCCAAAAAGAACACTTTCTCATACCGTGAGCGACAACGGACTAAGACCCGTGCCGTTTACCTGACATGTCCCAACACAAGGGTCAGGCAGAGTCAAGCAATTGACAACTACACACACCTGACCACCCTTTCCCTTCCCAATAGGGATAAAAGGCGGAGCACGAGAGCACACTCTGAGCAAGGCTGAACGCACGAGGAAGCAGCTATTCCAGGACGACAGTTGAAACGGAGGAGAAAGGCGGCGAGACCTGAAAGGACGTCTAGGAGGGAGTTGCCCTTGCTCTTTTCAACACAGACACGCAAAGCTTCTGAAGAAAAAACATAAGACCGGGAATCGCAGCTGGCGAATGGTGTAGCGTATGTCAGCGGTACGTGAAACCCTCCCGCACTGATAGCCAGAGCGGGGAGATGTGGTTGCCATGGTGGTACCGTCCTTGACTCCAGCGGCAAAAGAAACGCCAACAAGTTCAGCACAGCCGGTGAGTCAGAAGAACCTGATAGGGGACCGGACTGTGTTAGACTCAAGGTTGCAGTGGCAACACTAAGAAGATTAATAGACAGAGGTCTTTTGTTGTGAACAAACTTGGTACCAGAGATAGATTGGTCAGGCGCCAGGCAGGCGCTCATTCGAAGGTCTCTAGCTGCTACCCCTCTCCTGAGCAAAGAGAATGTGGAACTGCAAAATTATTACAACTACAAATACCAAACAGCCAAAGGGAAGTCTGACGCGAGGGGTCAAGCCGGTCATACACGGGTCAAGCCAAACTCCTTGTACATTCGAAAGTCCTCGACACGTTGCAGAAGTTCTGACAATTGTGAACCCGATGAATGGCGAGATGAAACAGGTGTTTGCCCCTGGCTGAGGGTAACACTGTGCGAACTGTAATTTAGCGAAGACGTACTGGCCACAGGCCTAACAGAGTGACCCAGCAAAACGTGATCGCCCTTCAGAAGTCTCTGTTTAAATTTGGCAAGTACTCTGGAACATCTGAGAGATTGAGAGAAGGATCGGAGCCCGACTAAGGGGGATCCTAGGTTGTTTTGTTGTTTTGCATATCAGGCGTCTGAAGCAAGAGACTTTGTATGAAAAGAGACTTGGGCACAGAAGGCCCAGATATAGAGAAAAGGAACTATAAGCTTGTGTCAGAGAGGCCCAGGAGTGTGCTGGGCTCAAGAGTCCTGCCTTGTCCTGTACTAAAAACGTGGGGAAGGGAGACCCCAGCCATTACATCCAGATTTATAATTTTGTGAACAGTTCTTTCTTTTCTTGTGAACATTATCCCACATTATTTTTTTGCATAGAGGTAAGGATTGGCAATAGTTTGTTTTAGTATAGGCCCTTTCTATTTGACTGGACTCTACTAGGATTGTATTATTATCATTTGATGGTAGTAGCTTGCTCCCATTTTAGATTTAGGATTAGATTAGGCGTTTATCTCACCCATTTTACAGTTTAATAAACACCCTTGAACTGTGATCACTTGTGTGTCTTACTTTGATACCATGCCTTCCTTCCAGGTACCACATCCTAGCATACCCAAAACCACAGGTTTGAGGGACCCCAGATTCCCCATCGTGTTGTGTACTGAATGGCAGTGGCCTTGTCCATGAGAACCTTGATAGTTGAACCTCTGATTGATGGAAAGAAGGCTCGTAATGGAAGATTAACTGTCCTTAGTTCCAGAAAGCTGATGTAGACAGGCTTCTCAGAGGCTCTCCACAGACCACTCACTTGAAGATTTGTGCAGTCGACCTTACCATCCTATTAAGGACGCATTTGTGAAGTGAATGGGGCTCTCCGAAGGTTGATCGTGGTTGCCTAGCAAAGCATGTCCTGGGAGGCCTCTGGTGAGGGGACCCAAATAATGATCTTAAGATCCTGGCCGAACTGGGACCCCTGGCTTCTGAAGGACCACGATAGCAACTGCATGCGCAGTCTCGCTTCTGGGACTGCAAAGGAGGAGGATGCTATGAGCCCCCGTTCAGTTGGAAGAAGGCTACTGCAGTGTCAGGAAGAACAAATTACTAACCTCTGGCAATGTTCTTTCTGATGGATATTCCTCCCACAGAGACCTCATCTTGCATACATCTTAGTGCAGCAGATAATTTCGTAAACAATTTGTCACCAGGTGGCACGTGCAGCATTGGCACTGAGGTCCCTCTGCGCTCTATCACTCAGAGCCGGATACAATGTCGATACATGTAGCCCGCACCACGCCCTTTGACCTCAGTTACCCATTTTCCCCATGGACAGCGGCATAGGGAATTATTTTTGTACTATTTAGGTAGTATCCATTCTTGTAATTAAGACATTGAAGGAGAGATTTTCAATCAATAAACAGCTCTTGTCTGTGAGGTAAAATAGGGGGGAGATGAGGAATCTGTGGGATGAACATCCATCAAAAAGAACATTAGCAGGGGTAATTAATTTGTTCTTGTAATGGATTGTGTCCCCCCACGGATTCCTCATGTTAATATGCTCCCAGAGGAGTACCCTTTTGCAACAAGGGCAGAAGAAAAAAGCAAACTCCCAGGCTTACTCGGACTAAAGCATTTTGTAAGACTGCCCTGCCAAAGTGGGCTTCCTGGCCTGGCCAAGTAACCAGACAATAGTGTTTTGCAAATGTGTGCAGCAATAACCATGTCGTTGCTTGACATTTGTGTAGTCGGAACGCCTTTTTGGAGCGCTGAATAGGTGTCCACTCCCTGGGTTCAGTGGGCCGAAAACCTCATAGAATGTCTTTTCCTGCCATATTGTAATATTCAGAGACTGTCAACACAATCCATCTGGCCAGTGTTTGTTTGGACACACCTTTCCCTAGCCTATGTTCAGCGTACCCAACAAACAGTTTGGTCTACAGTTCGAAACTGACTGTACCCGGTTATATAGAAGCTTAGCACCGTTTTGGGATCAAGTTTATGTAACCTTTTTTCCTCTCTGGATGGGTGAGGAGGAGGGTAAAAGGTTTCTAATTGAATTTTCGGAGGAAGATGAAATTCCCACACCGCCTTAGGGAGAAAGGATGGGTGCACTCTTAGCATCACCTTCTCTTTTGAAAAAAGTGCCAACAGTGATTTAAAAGAAAGCACTTGCAACTCGCTCACCCTAGCACCAGATGTGTTTGGCACCAGAAAAAAAATCTTTTAAATAAGTAGTCTAACTGGACAGGAGTGCATCGGTTCGAACATAACACCCATCAACAAAGTTAGAACCAAAATTAAGTCCCAAGCTGGCACCACTATTTGGGTCGGAGGGAAGGGGATTACCAGCCCTTTTAAAAATTGTAGCACTGAGTGCATGGTGAAATAAGAGCCTTGTTCAGGTGACCTTTAAAGATGCAAAGCACCACCAGGTATCACTTGACTGTGTCCACCTGTAGCCCTTGCTGAGCCAGGTGTAGAAAAAAAAAAGAAAAAAAAGAGAGTGCTGTTGCAGTATCGCATAAGTAAGGGTCCATATTGTTTGCCCTGCACCAGCTGCAACCCTTCTTCCATCGGCATCAGTTTAGGGCCTTTGTTGCGTGTCTTCCCAACAAAAGCAACACCTCCATGACATTCCTCGAGGTCAGAGTCTCCATATCTCAGCCTTGCCACTTATGGAGATTCAGGGTACTGAGGCCGCGATGGAGAACCAACCTTCCTACTGAGGGAAGGCGTCGTGGAGGGCAGATGGGCATGTCCAGGAAGTCTGGGTACTACGTCCTCCTAACCCAGTGAGGGGCGATCAAGTTCATCACTGTCCCAAACCTACTCAACCTCCAGATTGTATGGGAGTTGACGGAAATCAGTGGGAACAATAAGGGTGTGGAAGAAGGAAGCCGACACAAGGGTGCCATGGTGGTTGCTATAAACCTTTATTTATAGTGAAAGAAACCTTCACTATCCCTATTTCTAGGAGGGGCTTCCCTGCCTCCAAAAAATACAAAAGGATCTGTCAGAATGTCTGTCAAAATCAAACTCCACTGTCCTGTGTCAAAACCTACTTCTATCCCTTACACTACAACTAAAGAATAATATGATGCAAAATAAATTTCCTTCTCCAGGGGGAATGACTCCCTTCCCCCTGGTTTGCATTTCCAACAGATCTTGCACAACTCAACCCTCTAGACCAGGAGTAGGACTGCCTTCTCCTGATATTGGTCTGCGCTCTCCAATATAGTTCACAACAAGGGCAGGTTGAATGATTCCCAACCCATGGCGTTTCTTAAGTGTACTCTAAGGGATTCAGTTTTCTCAACAGGACAATTACTCCCTTCTCCTGGTACATGAGAGTTTTTTCCAAATCTTTCAAACTTGAACCGGGGAGAATGTCTCAGTTCCACTGGCTTCTGGTATAAAGATTGCAGAATAATCTACTTCACAAAAGTCACTCTCTCAAAATATCAAACGTTCCAGGTCCTTTTCTGGGTTCCAGTGGACTCATCTCTGCCACTGCAAAGAGGTGGATTTCCTCGGATACTTGTTTCGCTGGTGTTAGGGTCCCAGACCCTTTGGTTGTCAGTGGGCTTAACCCTGCCACTGCAGTGAGGATGCTTTCCTCCAATGCTTATTTCACTTATGTGTGGGTCTCAGACCATTCTCTGGTGGCCAGTCGGTTTATCTCTGCCACTGCTACGAGGAAGAATTCCTCAGATGCTCATATTGGGGTCCTAAACCCTTCTCTGGTGGTCAGTGGGCTTATCTCTGCCACTGCTATGAGGAAGATTAGGTTGGATGCACGGTTGACCCTTCTTTGGTTCAACAGCTGTATATTTACCACTGAGCCCAAAGCTAGTCGCCTGAGCCTGCCTCGCTTGCCCCCATGTGATTTAATTTGAGATTTATAGTGCACATATCCCAGAGAAACCAAGCAGCAAGCTGCATCTAGGCGCAGATTTTACTATAGAAGGCAGAAAGAGCACAGTGCGACAGCTACTTAATTTACACAAATAGATATGTTTTAAGCTGTTTCCTAAACACAGCCAAGGATTCGATTTTCCGCAGGTGAGGTGGAAGAGAATTCCAGGCCCGAGGACCGGCCACTGAAAACCTTCTGTCCACCCAATGGACAGATTTAGATAGGGGGTTTACCAGAAGGTCTTGATTCATGGAACGTAGTGATTGTGTAGGATTGTAGGTCTTGATTTTTGGGATTATGTATGGTGGTGCTAAGCCACGCATACATCTGAAAACAAGGCACAGCAGCTTAAACTGAATCTGCTGGTGGACTGGAAACCAATGAAGATTTCTACGGAACTCCGTGACTGGGCTTTTCCAGGCTAGCGAGAAAATCAAACAAACTGCTGAATCTTGGGCGACTGCGAGGTGCTGCAAATTAAATTTTGAACAACCTACCAGGAGCCCATTGCAGTAGTCCAATCTAGAATTAACAAGAGTGCCTACCATCGTCGATCGATCAAACTGTGGTAGGAGACGAAGAAGGGGTTAAAGCATCTTAAATTGAAAATATAGTGATTTAAGGATCTGATTCATATGAACATTACACCCCAATTAGATTGCCAGATGCAACCTACATTTTTCACTGAGTTTGTATACTTGTAAGCGATTCCAAACAACAAAGGACATGGGATAATTGGGAAGAGAGTTTCCAATTCCTTCGTTGATCCAAAGACAATGATTTCCATCTTTGTTGGATTCAGCTGGAGCTTATTTTCAAGTATTCACATTCGGATTTTCTCTGCACACTTCAGGATACAATTGGGTCCTCCACAGGTTGCCTTAAACTAACATAGATATGCGTATCATCTGCATAAGAGTGATACTGAAGATCATATTGAGTATTTTTTTTTTTTAGCAAAGAGCAGATATAGAGATTAAACAATACAGGCAACAGGGATGAACCCTGTGGCACTCCATAATGAATTGTCAACATTTCAGAGAGAAAAGGACCCAATTTCACTTTTTCTGAGCTCGATTAGTTAAAAATGAGTCGAACCATCTCAAAGCTTTTTCAGAGACCTGTGCCAGGGAAGTTAGTTTAGCGCAAAGTATGTTGAAATCCACTGTATCGAAAGCTGTGTCTTCTCTAGGTCTCCCGTACAACTAGTTACCATCAATAGGGCTTTGGGGCTTCCTGGGGCTGGGGTTCGTCACTCCTGCTCTTCAGGCTTCTCTCCTCTGCTTCCCAGCTTTGTGCCTCGGTCTGCTCTAGCAGGACCCCTGGAGGATTCCCTCAGCGGCTCGCCAGTGTCCTTCGCTTCCTCGGGTCTGCCGTCAGGATTTGAAACTCCAGCACTGGACGGTCTCCACACCTTTTGCCTCTCACAGCCTGGCTTGACCACTTCTTTAGTCCATTGTCTCATTTTATACATAGCTGCCATTCCTGGCACCTTGATCTTTATGCCTCCTCGGGGCATCTCATAGCAGTACTAGCACAGTCAGTAATCTTCATGTCTTCTAGGCTTTTATTCGTCTTGGTACTTTCTGTTTTGGCGGTATCCCATGTACTACAATAATACATTGGTCTACTCTCAAGGAAATGGTTTGGAATGGAAGGGGTGGAGGGGACTAGGGAATGTTGAGGTGTGATGTTATTCAACGAGCTGTGCCCCAGGTGGTCGTCCTTGTCCCCAGAGAGAGTCCTTCCCCATGAGCTCCTCCTGCATTAAACCTCCCCTAGAAGGACTATTTGTTAGCTGCTGCAACACCCTGGCCCCATGGAGAGGGACTCCCTCGTGGGGAGAAGTGACACCATCTAAAAGATCGTCACAGAACGCACATACAAATGGAAAATTGCACCCCACCACGAACGTGATGCCCAGTGCGCCTCTCGTGGGCAATTCCCTGGAGCAGAACAGCTGACACTCCCTGTTGAAACTGAATGCGAACAGATCTACTTCTGGGTTTCCCCAGAGCAGTGAAGATCTGGGTAAGGACTTCCTGGCAGAGCTCCCATTTTGCAGGAGACCCGCCCTGCCTGCTCAAGGTGTCTGCCATTGTGTTCTCCTTTACAGATAAGGGTATCCCGTTCTGTGTTGCCGAAAAACAGAGCTGCATTGGCAACCTGCAATGGTAGTGATCCCACGCCCTTCTCTTGTTGAGGCAGTGCATGGTCCAACCGTGACAGGATCTCTTATCGACATCTTGGTGTCACAATACTCCCATTTGCTGAAGCCTGTAGGCTTCGGTGTCAACATTTTGTTAAATGAGTACTGCAGAATTTTCTGGGGGCGATAGGTTCCAATATGCATGTTCTGGCATGCAGATAAAAGGAACTGAAGTCACGGGCCCCAGTGGGGGCCATATGCATCAAATCCGATGTCACGTCCAGCTCCGAGGGAAAAAGCGCCAAGGGACCTATGGGCCGATGCAGCACAGCACCCCCTGGTGGCAAAAGGTTTCAAAACGCTGCTGCTGCATGAAGTTATTTCCAAGATGAGGAATCCATTTGAGGATGCCATCTATTGGAAGAGGTATTTTCTAGAGCTCGTATGGGGAGGTGAATTGTGTTTTCTTAGGGAATCAATTACTTATTGATGGACATTTTTCATCAACTAATCAACCGTTAGGGAAGCCCCCCCCAAACCAAGATGACGCCACCCACACTTGATTGGTGAGAAAGTGTTAGGCAGAAACCTGTGCAGTTCCCTTAGGGACCACTGCAAAAGATTTAGGACTACAGATGGTTGGCAGTAAACCCAATTGGTAGTAGTCTGTAACACCCAGATTTACCTGGTAGCTGTGGCTGAGCAGTCAGACTTCTCTCAAGATGAGTTAGGCAGTATATAGTGTATACACAATAGGTACAGAGATACAGTAGCACAAGCAAACACTGATCAGAGCTTTGGTGTAAAAGTATATAATTATTTATTTAAAGACGCACTTGTAAATTACACTAGCACAAAGAGAGGTAAATAAATTCAACACACAGTCACTATTATATATATACAAGCCGAATTACTTATTAGACAAGTCTTAATGAGAAACACCACTTATTTTCAGACAGAGGTGTGCGCTTAACATAAGATGGCACTCTAATAAGTTATTAAAAAGGGAGGGAAAAAGGCAGAGTTATGAAAGCACACAAATTTCAATACTTTTCAAAGAACCACAGTGAGGCAGGTTAGGCAAAGTCTACTGGAGAGCAAGGAAGTTCAAATGCCCGGCCCACTCTTAGAGAGACACCCCGAACGATCTGTCGCAAGGGAAGCCAGGTGGGACACAGTACCTGAAAATGGGAAGAACGCTCCAGCGGGGGCAGTTGTTCCTAGCAGCGGGTGCAAGTCGGTGTTTCGTCCAGAGGAAGAGGAGGTCTCGACGTGGAGGAAAGCTGAAGGTCGTTGCGCTGCCAGGGAAGAAACCAGCCGCGGAGTTTCCCGGTTACAAGGTACCACCCTTTTCTTCGCGGTAGTGGTAAACCGTGGTATTCCGGTTGCCGGGGTGATTGGCACGGGCAAGGCGGCCACGAGACGATCCAGGAAGGCGAAATGACGGGCAAACTGGTTATCCCCAACCAGTCAAAGGAAGAAGACTCTCCGGACTGGAGATCTCCTCTGTCGTCGGGAAAAGTGGTGAGACGGTTCAGCAGGGCTCCACCGGTGGTGTCGTCGTTGCAGGTCGGCTCGGCTTCTCCCTCCTCGGATTCTTTAGGTCCTCTGGCGACTTCTGAAGTTCCAGTCCCCAAAGCCCTGCTTTTATGCAGAAAACCCCCATTCATTCAGCCTAGCTGTCACTCAAACATGCTAAGTGGTGAGCCAGGCGGCTCACCACTTGGACCAATCACACATGAGTGCGACTTGAGTTGCCGAGGCAACTCAGCCCAGGGTGCCTAAACCCCCTCCCACACCCCCTGTGATACCCAGACAGAGTGGCACCACTTTTGGAGGCTTCTGTGGAGAAGCCCGCCAAAAAGTGGAACAAAGGGCTCGACTTGGGTTGGAGTCACAGAAGCGAACACCAATGCCATTTTGGAACCAAGTTTCGGCAAAAAATACCAACCGGTGAATTTATATTAATTTAATAAACCGGCGCTATGTTCGATATATTTTAAAAAGTGGTAGCCTCGAACAATGGGAAAATCCCATAGGAATATATTTGCGGTCGAATATAAAAAGTAGTATCCACTGCCACCAGCCAAAACTCGGTCGGGGGGGACTGAACAGTGCCCCCTCGAACAACAGACCCCGGGGCAACCGAATTGCCCCAACCAGTACGTCCACAATAGGATGGTTTGTACTGGTTCTGTTCACAATTTGAGACTAGTAAAGCCAATGGTGACTTTACATGCCCTGGGAGACAGTAGTCAGTCCCAGGGTATGGAGTCTATGTTTGGGGGTCACTACGACACCCCTGGGTTACGGCACGGAGGGTGCTGTGTACCCCATATACCAAAAACACATGAAGCCCTATGGGGTAAAGGACCCCATAGCCCATAAACACCTACAAAGTCAAAGGAACACCTCAAATCATGTCTAAGAGTGGGAGGAAAAGAGTCTCACTCTTAGCAGGAGAGGAAAAAAATAAACCCCAAAAATCCAGCAAAGCTGCTGGGGGACTCACTAGGTTTTGGAAATTAGCCTTTACAGAGAATTCTCCCTAACAGAAAGGGCGTGCAGCAAAATCATTGAGGAAATATAGGATTGCCTGGATACAAAATAACTGCCTTTCAAATTTTGCCTGTGACGGAGAGCAGCATCTGGTGGCTCTGTCGATACGCACAGATTTCAATCAAGAGGCAGGCCTGGAATCTCATTGATGTGACATTGTTGGTGAAACACTTTCCAGAATAACACAGACTATGTGACATCTCTGGCAACAATCTGAGAATGTATATTTTCAGAATGGGTGAGGGGGTTCAAAGATAAGTGCATGTGCATGAAAGGGACACTTTCTGCAAGTGTCTCTCTTTCACGCTTTATGCTGTCAAAAAAATTAACTAGACCCTGCTTTGAGAAATTACAGTGTATACAGCTCTGCTTCATTTATAGAGTAGTGTGTCCAACTCGGAAGGGAAAGCGTTGCTGCTAATTTACAACATTTCCAGAAGCTTTTGACAAAGGCATTCTGTTTTAGAGTATTTAAATAAACCACGTCTTTCTCTGTATCCAGGACTACATCTATAAACTGCAAACCTTTGAAGAAAGTCTGAAAGGCCTTTTTAAGGGGAATGGAAAAACCTAAGTCAGGTAAGGAACCTTCTTCCGATCTGGCCTGCAGGAGATGGTTATGGAGGTGGGCAAAGACATACACCTTCTCCTGTGCTGATGGGCCACCACCATCCCCATGACCTTTTTGAATACTCTCAGTTTCACACTGTGGCTGAATGAAAGCACTGCAAACTTATGCATTCTTCCCAACACAAAACAGAAGTATTGCTGACGTTCGGGGTAGATAGGGTAGTGAAACAATGATTCCTGCAGCTCCCCAGACACAAGCCAGTCATAGATGATCTGCACCAGGTTCACCATCTTAAATCTGTCCTTTGAGTCCTCATTCTTCTATTTAACCAGGAAGTTACAGAAATACCAGCCTTTCACAACTTCCTCTGCTGGTACAAGCTAGACGGCTCCCAGCACTAACAGCTGAGAGATTTCCTGCAAAAAGAGTACTTCGGAGTATGCAAAGTAGTTATTTTGGCAAGGTTTGGACAAGAAAGGCAGGCAGTAACCCATGTCTACTATCAGTAGGACCCATCTGTCTGACACACTTTTCAACCATACCTGCTTGTAGAGTCGAATCCTGTCCTCTGCAGTAGACTCCTAATCTAAAGATGTACAACTGTGTTGATACCTGTGGCGTGGATGCAGCAAGAGCAGACATTATTTGTTTGGGTATTTCCCTATGTCCAGGGGATTGTAAAAGATGTTCACTTTGCTGAAGCTGTAAGCTGTAGACATTGTAAGTGTGTCTGTCTTTTGGGGGAAATTAATAATAAGGCTTATCCACCCTCTTCCAAAATCACTGGACAAGGTAGCAGCATAAAGTTCCCAGATGCCTAGTCGCTTGCCAAACACTTTACATTTCTGGAGACCTTCGTTCGGAACAAATCCATTGCGTAAAACTGCATATCCAAACGAAAAGCAGTGATGTCTTGTGTCAAATTTTCAGCGCGTGTCCAGAAATGACTGGGTATAGCCACTGCAGTACCCAAGGACAGTCGGTGGTATTAAGGCCTATTACCAGACTGTTCCTTGCAGAATCGTAACCATCCTATACCGGCTGCTTTAAAGGCCCTTGGAATTCCTGAGGCAAATGAGTGCCAACAGCCTTGGCTTCCTCCCAAAGTACATGAATCACAACATCAAAGTGCACAAAACGTTCACTGTACTAAAGGCTAGGCTGCCTTTTGTAAACATATAGCACCCACAAGCTTAACATCTTAGACTATTAATTCAATTATTAATCACTGAAATATAGTATAATGAAAACTTTAAAAAATATGTACAAGAATTATGCAAAGATTAGGCATGTGGAAGTAGCATTCAGTGCAACCTTCTACTCATGTTTCATACACAACATTAATTGTTTTCAAAGAAGATAGTTAATTAATGTTTTGGCAATTATAGTTTAGGAACAAGCTTTAAGGACCAACAATGTGGTGTCCCATATCTTTATAAATTATACGCATCTCAGGGCCGGCGGGGCAGATCCAAAGGAGGATTGGTATCGGGATCTACCCGAACACAAGGACGTAATGGTTGACAGAATCTCATTTAAATCACCTTCCCTGCGTTTACCTAATAAGGTTCTTTATGTAATTAACATATATGATCCTCCGTACAAATCTTGCCTGAAGAGGGTAATGAAGACGGTCAAACCGATCCTTATCAAACTGGGTAATAAGCTCCTGATTGTGATATGTGGGGATTTTAATGCCAGGATCCCGACTCTATCCCTGGCGGTAACGGATGATGTGCTAGTTTACTCATCTGGAGGATGTCTGGGCAGATTGACAATTGGTTGTATACGTGGAGCTAGCTGGGCCAGCCTGTTGTAGTCCAACAACTATGAAATGATAAACGAAACCACTCCCTCAAACACTCCACAAAGTTATACAAGGGTGGGGAGAGTCACAAGTAGCATACTGGATTATGTATTTGCCACCAAACCTAACAATGTAATCGCAGATATGTGTGTGGGGATTGGACTGATAGTGACCATTTCCCTCTGATCATGAAACAGAACCACATCCAGTGAAACCGGCATCTATCTGGGCCAGTTGTCAGTGAACAGCTCCCTGAGCCGGATATCCTGGCATGATGAGAATTTAGCGAAAGCCTCTACCAGGGCAAGGGATAGCCTTAGTATTCTTTGTCACGCGTGGGGCACCAGCCAGCGCGAATGTAGCACCTTGCATGCCACAAATGCGATAAGGCACTTCAAAGCCTGCCTCAAGCACATCAAGGCCTGCTTGATAGGCTGTCCAAAAAACACTAAAAGAACAGACATGTGCTATCTTAAGAACCGCTCACACATATACAATGAAGCCATTCAGGCAAAGGAAAGAGCCCCGTGTCAGACTTGGCGTGCAGTCTCTCGAAATGAGCTAGATGCTACAACACCTGTGGGGGCAGTGAGTGTAACGCTCACCTGATTCCCACGGAGGCGCTGATCCCGGCTGGGCTGCTATCGTTTCTTCAATTGAGAAGCGTAGAGCTCGGACAACTCTCAGTACTGGGCTTCCTCTTATCGAATGTCTGACTTGCAGGGTAAGTTTTCTGCAGGTAGAAGAAAAAGGGTTAATCACCGTTTGATGGGATTTCTTCTCCCACCAATCGCCAGTTTCTCCCACAGCCTAGCTTTCTACTTGTCTCGGTGAGCTCTCACCTTAGGCGTATAAATGCTGAGCTCTCCAACCTGCGTCTGGTGCAGGGGTGCGTGGATTCCAGTTACGTCACTGGATGAGTTCAGCGTTGAGGCTCAAGTCTTTTGCGGCCTTAGTTGTGGCACTGGTGCTGGGATGCCGAAGAGCGATGCCGCCGTTACTGCACGAGCGGATGCCTGTAAGTATACTGTAGTCTTTAGGCTTTAAAAGATGGGCACCTCAATAATGTCCCTTTTCCTTTGTTTCAGGCCTCGGGATGCTGTGGGCGTAGTTTTGCGTTGCCGCTGCACGTGCCGATGCACGTAAGTATAATGTTCGTTGGCCGCTTTTAATGGCACCTCTAATAATGTCCTTTTTCTAGTTTTCGGGTGCCGGGATGCTGCGGGCTTTATATCCGTTGCCACTGCACGTGCCGATGCACGTAAGTATAATGATCGTTGGCCGCTTTTAATGGCACCTCTAATAATGTCCTTTTTCTAGTTTTCAGGTGCCGGGATGCTGCGGTTGATGCAGCCGATTCTGCGCGTGCAAAAACTGGTAAGTTAAGATGAATGCGACTGCCTTCACCCGAACCCCTTTTTAATTATGCCCTTTGCCTTTCAGGTGCAGAGAAGCTGCCGAAGAGAAGGCCGCGGTTAGCTCCGTTGCAATCACGGATGGATCAGGTAAGCGGGCGCGGCTGCGAGCGAGTTGCACTTTTCTAACATTATGTTTATTCTTTGCAGGTTTTGCCTGGATTCGGGGATCTGGTAAGTATTGTTCTGTGTCTTTCTTCATCCACAGGTTGCTGCGCGGAAGCTGAAGATGACTCTGGACCTGGAATGCAGGAGCCGACTGGGTGAGCGTCCTGCTGCTGCTGCAGAATAACACGAAGCACGTGTTTTCCATCGGGCATGGTTTAAATAGCAGAGAAGTGCTTCCAGTGTGTGTTCTTCCACCGGTTCCACCCAGGTAAGAAAAGAGTTCCTGAATGGAGGGAATAGTTCCTCCCAGCCCTGATGGCTGGGGACTTCAACCAGACTGGATTGTTCTGGGTAAATATGCAGCATGGTCTGCCTCAGGTAAGTCCACCCAAGCATTATTACACTGTTTATCAATATGAGCCCGGCGCCTATGGCGCCGGGACTGAAACCCTTCATGAGCCTGGCACCAAGGGCGCCAGGACACGGTCCAAAGGGCCCCTGTAGGGGTCTGCTGGGTCCGGAGTAGTGGAAGACGGGTCTGCTTCCGAGGGCGCTGGGCTAGTCCGGGCCCCTCGGGAGTAGCGCCCATGACAGCGAGACCAGCTAAAAAAAGGTATGTGACATGACTAAGGAAGAATAATTATGGAAAGGAATGCGCTAAATGACGCCTTCAGGTCTGGTCATCCCAGTCGAATGATCGCACCCTGTTTTGGAAATCAATCAACAGCCATTCTTCAAAACACAGAGACTTAAATGGGGTCTCCAACGAAAGTTGGGAAATCTTTGTGACACATTTTCTGGGTGTGGGGTCCTATAACATCTCGGCCCATGTCACTGGTTCAATATAGATATACACAAAAAACAGCAGGAAGAATCAGAGCATGAAAATCTTTCAGTGCGCCCAGCCCTGACGGGGCGTGCAGTTCACTTCTTAAGCTGGAGACAGCCGTATGGGCAGAAGACCTAACTGGTTATTTAGCTGGATTGGTGACATGCGGACTATCCAATACGTCATGAAAGGATAGTATTATCGTCCCAGTCCACAAAAAGGGAAGGACCGACGATACAAAAAATGATCACCTACTGGCGATACGTGACACCCCAGCAAAGATCTTTTCTCGATTCTTATCCCCCTCCCGCCTACTTCTGCAGGAGTCTGTCCTGATACATTCTGGTTTCACCATCACCGTCTTGTGGCCAATGCTGGATTTGACTTTTATGGACTTCATTTATTCACGGTGCGTCACCCTTTTCCCAACTCTCATGCTGGACTTCCTTTGCATCTTGTACTCATGGTAGCCCTGAATCATGCTGTACCCATCTTCATCTTGTATCCTGGCTTGCAACATTATGTGTTATCACTAACTTATGCAATTGTATGTGCTCTCCCCTCTTGCTTCTCCACTCTTTTTGACTGCTTACTCTCTGTCCTCCTCCTCTCCCTTTTCCTATCTCCTGCCGTCCTCTCCCCTTACTTTCTTCTATGCACTTACTCTATCAGAATCATCCCAACCTCGTATGTCTCCTCCGCCCTCCCCTTACTTGTTTTTTTCCTAGCCCCACACCCCCAGCACTATCTGATATGTCATCAGGTCTAGTACGTTGCAGTAACACGCACGAGAAACTTTGCATGTGGAAATGGCAGGATAAGTAATCCTAATCAGAAAAATATTGAAATACCTCACCATTGAAGCATCTGCTATATTATTTGGAGGTGTAATACAGGGAAATAGTGATGCCAATGAGGAACGTTCAATGAAACTTGCTATATGTGACTGTCAACTTGTGGAAACATTACATCCAAATGGAGTAATTTAAGGACCCATTCGAATAGAATCTATACAAGTTTTGGAGATATTATGCAAATGTTGGATAACCTTGAAAAGGATGAGTAGGGCAAAATATTGGCACGTGCTGTCCAATGGGTTATTGTAGGTTTTCACTTACTGTAATTGTATACATGTGCTTTTGCTTTCTGTAACTGAATACAGATGTTCTGGGTTTATTGATAATTGAAAAGGTGTTATGTTTATTCCCAATAAAAGCCAAATAAACACTTATCCCAAATAAGTGCTCTTTATATCAGTTTTGGATAGTCTGGGTTAAGTGTTCCATTCACCAGACCCTGCAGCTAAAGTGGATTCTTTTATGGGTGTTTTGAGTTTAAATTTATTAGGAGTGTGCAGTGTCCTTTAATCTAACACTTACCTTACTTAATCTAGTACGATAGTCACTTGTTTTGTCCCCCCCCCCTTTCTGCACCAATCTCCCTCACCTTTTGTTTTTCTCCGGCTCTACCAGAAATGTCGCCAGGCCTAGTACGGTAGTCGCCTGTCTGTTTCCATTTCCTACCCACTCTCCCCCTTCCTTCCTTATCTATGTCTTAGCTCTTGCACTATCTGAAATGTCGTCAGGCCGAGTATGATAGTTAATTTCACATCCTTACTGTTAATGGCCTATAAGAATGTCATTGTATTTTCCCTTGTTCCCTCACTTGCCCTGAAGTGCTTTGAAACACATTGTGTATAGGCGCTATATAAATTAACTATCATATCATATCATTACTAGAAGAATGGGTGGCTGAGAAAAATGTGAATTCCAACAAACCAAATTGGCTTTCGCAAGGGGTGTGACACAACTATAAACAGATTAGCCCTGGTCACAATCATTCTGCAGGCTTGGTCTATCTGTCAAACACCAGTGCACGCCGCATTTAATGACTTCAGTGCAATGTTGGACACAGTGGATATATCAAAACTCTGGACAAAATTGTACTAATGGGATATTCCCCGGGGGCATCTCAAAATTATAATACTTCTGCATGATAACACACGTGTGAAGGTACAAGCTGACCAAGCAGGGAGAACCACTGGTTGTATTGATACAAATAAGGGACTTAAGCAAGGGTGCATGCTGGCACCTATGCTTTTCAATCTCTACCTTGCAGACCTCGGAGGGGTGGGAGAGATAGCTAAACGCTCGGCGAACCCACCAAAGATGGGGGATGTCCCAATCCAGTGGTTGGGCTACGCTGACGATCTTGCTATCTTAGTCTCCAAACTCCGAGGTCTGCAGGCGACTCTGGATTTACTAGCACAGTACGCGGAAGACAACAGTCTTGTAATTAACACTGACATAATCAAGATCATGGTCTTCCGTGTAAGGGGTAGGAGAACGAAAGAGCTATCATGGTCCATGAAGGGGGTTATTGTGGAGGTAGTGACCGAGTTTAAATATCTGGGCATTTACTTAGATGCTGAGCTACGAAGTCCTTCCCGCCTGGAACACATTAGAATGAAAACCACAATAGTGACTGGGTCAATAAGTTCGCTAGCAAACAAGGGAGGAAACTATTCCCTAAAGACTCTCCTGCAATTGTATCAGTCCGAGATCGTCTCCACCATCCTTTATGGGGCTGAGATTTGGGCACTAACTCATATGGAGGGCATTGCAAGAATAGAAAGACAACTGCTTAGGAGATTATTCCAATTGCCATTACATGTACCCATTGAAATGCTGTACATGGAGTTTAACCTATCATCTGTCCATGTACTGTTGCAGCTGTGCTGTTTGTCACTACTTTGGAAAGTTTGCAATGCACCCCATTATTTCCTACTGGGTCTTTTGCAAAATGTACTGCAGTCTAGAGCCAGGATCATGCCGAACAGCAATATTGTGAAAAGCCTGTGATAGTAAAGGGCGTGGATACTCGACTGTTAGCTGTGCTGTGCTGCACCTGGACATTCGCTGCCATTGCTGTCTCATCGCTTTTGCTTTGCCTTTTTATAAAAAAGGACACACGAGCAGAGAATTAGTCTGTTTAGCACGGATTGCGGCTACATTTGTTTCTATCAACATTGTAACAACATCAAGGGACTGAAGGCTCTGCAGCCTTAAGAAAATATCCTCGGCGTCTGTAGCCCTGCCCAACCAGGAAGAGGGGCTACTTAAGCCAGATACAGTCACCCTTGCGGCGTGAAGCACGCAATAGTAAAGGGCGCGGATACTCGACTGTTGGCTGTTTGCTGTGCGCTGTACGTGGACGGCAACTCATTATCGTACCCCGTAAAGGTGATCTCAAGTCGCCGCTGAAACACGATGCCGGACGCCAGGCCTCAAACAAGGGGGAAAACCCTGCAACAACGCCGGCTACGGCTACTGAATCCAGGGACGTTGGCGAAACCAGCAGCTCCTAAAATCAAGGTAGGACAACAAACCAAGTGTGGCAAAAACATTAAACTGAGTAATGATGCTTTTAAAACTCCTACTGTTGAAGAGCGAACCATTGCTGATGTTAATAAGCCAGAACATTGTGTATATATACCATCCTTATATACCCTATCAGCCAAGGCAGCGGAACTAATAAAAGAAATGGTGAGTCACACGGCCCTAGATGAGGAAGAACGGTAGTTTAAGCAACTTACCATACCAAATCACGCTGAAATCCAGGCGATACTAGACTTGAGCCACATAGTAAATTTGCCACTGGAAGTCAATGCGGTGGAAATAAACGCTGCACTGTTCTTGTCTCTATTTTAGGTGACAGACCTTGAATGCCACGAAATATACAAGTGAGACAAAGGATAACATCCTCGCCAATGAAAGTGTGATCCTTGGCTCAAACGATCCTCAAATCAAAGTTGGTTCTATCAAAGTGCTCTCAGAAATGGTTGAAAAACAAGTGATAGACCTTACCCAAACTGATGCTGCGCTCCGCAGAATTAGTACAAATGCAGATATACAATCAGAAAGATATATGAACGACTGTAAAGGCATAACACCCAATGAGATAAAACCAACAGTGCTCTCTACTGTAACCTCAAGTAAATCGGGGATAAACTCTAAACCTTCGCTTCTGATAAGCAACACACCGATGTTGCCGACAGAGATTCTAGAAAGGAGTAATTTGAATTTATCAGCAAGTTTGTGGGGAAAATCGCAACCAGAATTGGCAGCTCGCGATTCCCGGCTGACTGAACGATTAAAAGCCGACTATCTTGCCGTGGAAGCAAAATTAAGTGCAAGCTTTCAAACGGATCAAAAAAAAGAAAAGGCGATTAAACAGCAGCCAAAGGCAGAAAATAGGTACGGCTCCGGGGCTGAACCACAAATAACTACCAGCACCCCAATAACAAAGTACATGGCAAAGAAATATTTGGAAATAAAACCTGGTGACCAATTGGCGTTTGCCTCAAATCTGTTTTTAAAGGCTCAGTCTATTCAAAAAACAAAAGTGAAGAGGTGGAAAAAGATCTAGAAAAGGGTTGTCAAGCAACTGATAATGAAGGAGACACTAATCGTGAAATAGGAGCCAAAACAAATCTATCAATTGCAGCATCTATACTAATTTACAATAACGTTTTGGCCGCATCAACCACGGCCTTAACCCCTTTCATCAAACTTTATCAGTCTCTGCAAGACACCCTAACCAATCAAGTAACAATGATGACAAATGAGTTTTCAAAACTAGCAGCTATTGAAGATTTTATTGGGACCCTTCAATTAAGGATCGACCATGAAGCTAAGCAATCCATACAATGGCAGTCTCTACAGAAAGAGCTAATGACAAAAGACCAATCATCTAAAGATGATCTTATGGCAGCATTCATTGAATCTGTAAAATGGATGCGACACAATGAACGCAGCGAAACTGCAAAACATCTATGCTCATGCACGATGGCAGCTAAAATGGATGCTTTATTTCCGCCGCAGAATGAGCCACATATGACAGCTGCCGCCGACACTGAAGCCAGGTCGACCGCAGGCTTATATCCTTTAGTTTACATCCGGATGACAACCATAAACTCTGCAGAACTTGGTGTGACCATAAAGAGTAAAGCAAATAAAACCATTGACAAAAAAGAAAATGCTGCAATAGGCAACGGAAAAACTATTCAGACAACTCTGGCTAACTATGGACACGAAACTTCACTTACTCAGTTAGATGAAGCCAATAAAGGTAACATTGATGACAACTCGCCGAACCAGCTGCAAAATAAAACCCAGGATAAATCTGGGGAATCCAATGGGAGAAAAATCCATCCATTTTCTTCATTTGGAATCTTCACAGGCTTGGCAAAAATGGGAAGCCTCAACATTAAAGAAAAAACAGTAAAACCAACTAAGTGAAAAAGCGAGCCACAGCCTCCGGACCTGAAAAGGGAGAGCCATTTCGACAGAACTCAAGGACATTTATAGAAATCTGACAACGCCAACAAAGTCTGCATTGTTTTAACGTGTAAAGACAATTAAAAGACCTCCTGGAAGACAGGAGGTGGCAAAGAAAAATGATAAACAATCCTTTGGCTCACCTACAACGCACATAGTAAATTCAAATAAACGTCGAAGAGTGGAATCTGAAGACCAAGAGTCATCTCCCTCTGCCACGCTATCTGACCTATGTAATTTATCAACATACTCAGTAGATCGAACAAACGAATCAAGTGCCTCAACACCTCAAAAAGAGGTAGGATAAATTGGTAACCCATAAGGAAAACATAAAGCAAAGGATAGAAGTCCAAAATTGAGCCCATCAGCAAAAAAAAAGGTGTTATAGAAATCACCACAAAAGAAAGAAATGAAAAGTACAGATTGCTGTAACTTAAATCCGAAACTTACCTCACAGCAGATGCAAAAACAAACCAACGTAAGCATAAAACCTCTGCTGAGACGACATAACGGAAAGGAAAGCACAAAAATAAAACTGAGACTTCAAAACATCCATTCAGTTGAAAATGATGTCAACTTAAACCGTGGTAACATAATGAAATTGTTTAAATGCATCCCAGCTCTACGTAGTCATTTCTGATGACATAAAAATTGTGAAGTGTTGCTTCACATTAACTCACGTGCAGTCAGGAGAACATTACTGGATGCTAAAGACGATCTGTTATTCTATGGCTTTGACCTCTCAATTGAACCACACAGCGAGAGGGAAGGCAATGGCATTTTAAATTATAACCTTGTGACACCGACAAATAAAGAACAGAGAAGAGAGATTTTGAGGAAACAGTTGACATGGAAAAGATCAGATGAAATCAATGTATCATCCCAACAACAAGATGACAAACGTAGACTTTCTAGTCAGACCCAGAACAACGTACATTAACCACGACAAGAGTCACGAATCAAGACTCAGAATCTAATTTCATGCAATACAAGGGGTTTTGTACATTTGTTTAACGCTTTTCCTGTGAATCTAAAAGGACATTTTGCGCTATGCTTGCAAGAAACATGGCTTCGAGATATCCCCACAAGAGATGGCTACACGATCATGTTAAGTCCCGCCGGGAAAAACCATAAAGGACCCCTTTTCTCTGGCCTACTAACGATGATTAAAAAACTCACTAAATTGGTCAGTGAAGGAATTACCAAATCCAAACCTATTTGTCCAAGGGACTCTAATTGAATATTTAAACCAAAAAACCACGGAAAAAAAACTGGCTATTGTTAATAAACACTTATTGAACCCAGCCATGATCAGTGCCTCCAAATATATCGACTCAGTGACTTCAATGATAGATGCACATTTGCCTTCTTGTAAAATTTTGCAAATACTAATATGTGGAGATCTAAACAATACATGGTTTGACACAAAAAATACGACTCAAAACCAAAGGTCTACTGCGTTTGAAGATCTGATGGACGAAGCCAAATTATGGCATTCTGCAATGCTTAGCAGGAACTGTTTAATGCTGAATGGCAATATCCGAGGGGATATGCCATCTAAACCAACTTGGCACCATAAACAGAATTACAAAACGCTCGATTATATCTGGATGTCACACAATCTACTTGACATGGTGGAAAATCTAAATGTAGTACCATCAAACACTAGTGACCACTATCCGCTGATACTAACATGGAGAGCGAATTGCCCTCAGACACCTCTAAAATATTCTTCCGCTTTAAGTACAAACGCCAGCGGAAATCGACTTTGCTTAAGCGGGATTCAGGTTGGAAACATGACTGACATATTTGGAGCCACCATGACACAACAAGATGTCAATTGTGTTCCCCTATTAAATCAATTTGCTATAAAAAACGATACGAAAGGAATTGGTGGCCATCTACATCAACATAAATATAGCAGGTTACTGGCCACAGAAAAAAAATCCCTATTGCAGGACATAAGAATTCTTAGAAAATTGAATAACATCAAGGTCGGAGAAGAAATTTGACACAGAGGTCAACGTTATAGAAACTGGGTTAAATCTTTCGCTGCATTACGAGATCAAGAACGTGCAGAACTACTGCTAGAACTGTTCCAAAAACAGAAAGCACGAGAAATATGGGCGATCTTAAATACCGGTAGGACGAAATGCAATCAAGTACTCATTAATGAAGTAGCTGTAACGCTCACCTGGCTCCCATGGAGGCGCTGGTCTGGGTTGCTGTGGCCTCTTCAAGCGTGATGCGCAGAATTCGGACCACCGACTGAACAGGACCCCCAAATCTTGCTTGTCTGGCCCATAGGAATATCCTTCTGCAGATGAGAAAGGGGATTAACTGTCTGCTGAATAAAGTGCTTGCTCCCCCCTATCCCCCTTCGTTCTCCTCTGACTTCCTCAAAAAAACCCCGGTTTAAGCTCACCTTATGGTTTGGAAGGATGAACTCTCCATCCTGCTTCTGATGCAGGGGCGCGCGTTCGTCCAGTTACTTCACTGGTTTTCATAATGGCGCTGGCAAATCCACTTGACTTTACTGAGCGATACGCCGTAAGTATGAAGATGCAAAAGTTCAAGTGTGAGCCTCCTTTTATGTTGTCTTTTTCTGTCCTTTATTTCAGGTGCAGAACAAAGGCGATGCGTTGAGGGGTTAAATTGCCAGGGTAAAATCAGGTGAGTCAGTGATGAGGGCGACCCCTCTAAATGTCTTTATAATTCCCCAGTAATGTCTTTTGTCCTTTCCCCATAGGAGCCGGGGTGCGGTACCTGCCAGAGATGTGGCGCCGACCCGAGATGTGGAATGGCTCACCAAGAATAGCCGGTAAGTAATATGGCTGAAAATCCGGCTTTCCTCTTGTGTTCCCTGGCTCACCTTTTGTCTCTTCTTCTCTCCCTTAGGTACGGTGCAGAGATGTGGTGACCGGCACTGAGAGCCGCGATGGAGCCGGGCGGCGTCTCGGGAACAGGTGAGTGAAGCGCGGCGCTGCAGCGAGCAACGCAGTGCTTTTAAATGGAAGTCTTCCTTCAGGAATGCTGGTGTGAAGATTCCGGATGCAGGTAAGAAGGTTGAAATAGTTCTTGGTTTTCACCTTTCTCTTCTCTTATTCCCTTACAGGTGTTCCAGGTTCGAGGCGGGCGTGGCTGGAGTCCAGGTGCAGGAGCAGGCACGGTGAGCGTTCTGCTGCTGGGATGCAGAACAACCCGAAGCACGTGTGGCTGTCCGGGTGTGGCTTAAATAGCCTTGGAAGAAGTTCCAGGTGAGTATTCTTCCACAGCCCCACCCAAATAACAAAATAGTTCCTTCATAAAAATAGTCCCTCCTAAGCCTCATTTGTCTTGGTTCTTCATGCAGCATGGTCTGCATCAGGTGAGTGTGCAGCATTGTCTGCTTCAGGTAAGTGCACCAAACACTTCCCTTTATGAGCCTGGCGCCTATGGCGCCAGGACTGATGTCCAACATGAGCCTGGCGCCAACGGAGCCAGGACAGAGCCCCTATAAAGGGCCGCTGGGCTTTTACCCGGGGGCGTGATGCCTGCTCCCGGGGGTGCTGGGCCTGGCCTGGTGCTCCGGAGGTAGGCATCATGACAGTAGCTCCCAACACTTGGGAAAAGTACTTTTTCATACTATTCAATGACTCTGAACCTGAACACCAAGTAACCCATGAGTACAATGTCAAAACATGGAATGTCGTTGAATCCCGACTTGACATTGAAAATGCAATTAATCAGCTAAAAAATTCGAGAGCAGCCGGTCCAGACGGCATCACTAATGTAATGCTCAAAAAAGAGAAAGAAAGGTGGGCATGGTTCATTGAAATCCTATTTTAAAAAATATCAATCATGAAGGAGTTGCCAGCGTCATGGCTAACAGCAGTGGTTGTTCTTGTTCACAAAAAGGGATCACGGGCTGATCCAGCAAATTATCGCCCAATTGCCCTGTTAGACACGATTGGTAAAATCTTTTCCTCATTCTTACAAAAAAAGTTATCCATCTGTTCTTCGCATATTGGAATAGGAGATTGTTGACAAATAGGGTTCACAAAGGGAGTAGGGACATAAGTAAACTTAATGTTACTAAACATTCTAAAATTAGAGACCTTAAAAGGACGCAAAAATCTATTCCTTGCCTTTGTGGACATGCGGCAAGCCTTCGACAGAATAAATCGGAAGTTGCTGTGGCTAAAACTAACAAAGTGCCAATGCCCATCAGATATATTTAATCCTGTAAGATCTTTGCATGAAGGAACTACCATTCGAAGTCAGATGAACCACGACGGAGACCTAACAAACACCATATCTACAACAAAAGGAGTAAAACAGGGATGCCCTCTGGCAGCCCTGCTGTTCAAACTGTTCATCTCCGACCTGCCGGCTGACTTAAAAGAGGTAAAGTGCTTTCCACTGAAGGTAAACGACCAAGCAATTAATTGCATTATATACGCCGATGATCTGGTATTGGTAGACCGGACACAAATAGGTTTACAACGGTTGCTGTCGAAATTAAACAACTATTTGACAAGGAACAACTTGAAATAAATACCACAAAAACCAAAATAATGCAGATGGGCCAACTAAAAGGGTCAAAAAATACAAAATACAGATAGTATGTCGCAGGTGAAACAATTGAGACAACTTCAATACGATATCTTGGAATCATCTTTAATACATTGATTCGAGAATGGCCTTGGTATCTGGATTTGAGAAGCAGAATGATTATGTATGCATTACAAGGCTCTAAATTGCATAATGATTACGGAAAATTCTCATTTCGCCCCATACTATCGTTTTATCTGAAAAAAATAGTACGAGCAATAACATTTGGCGCAGAATCAGCATGGAACCTTGATTCCAAATTTTGGGAGATACTTGAAGGCCTTTTTTGGTCGAAAAGTAGATTGCCACGTGTCTCGTGAGTCCCCCAGCAGCTTTGCTGGATTTTTGGGGTTTATTTTTTCTCCTGCTAAGAGCGAGACTCTTCTTCTCCGATTCTTAGACATGATTTGAGATATCCTTGGACTTTGTAATGTGTTTTATGGGAAATGGGGTATTTTACTCCATAGGGTTTCATGTGTTTTTGGTAAGTGTGTTGACTTTACTAGTCTTAAATTGTGAACAGAAACAGTACAAACCATCATATTGGGGAAGTACTGGTAGGGGTAATTAGATTGCCCCTGGGTCTGTTTTTCGAGGGGGCACTGTGCAGTCCCCCCTCGTCGAGTTTCTGGCTGGTGGCAATGGTTACCACGTGAAATATTTCACCGGAATATTTCCTATGGGATTTTCCCATTCATTTTAAACGCACCACTTTTTTTTGGTGCAATGTTAAAGATACCGCCGGGTTATTTATTTAATATTTATTCCCCGGTTGGGTCTTTTTGCCAGGACTCGGTTTTAAAATGGCGTTTGTGTTCGCCTCTAACTCCAACCCAAGTCGAGCCCTTTGTTCCACTATTTGGCGGGCTTCTACACAGAAGCCTCCAAAAGTGGTGCCACTCTGTCTGGGTCTACAGGATGTGTGGGAGGGGGGTTTAGGCACCCTGGACTGAGTTGGCTCGGCAACTCAAGTCGCACTCTTGTGTGATTGGCCCAGTGGTGAGCCGCCCGGCTCACCACTTAGCATGTTTGAGTGACAGCTAGGACTGATGAATGGGGTTTTCTGCATAAAAGCAGGGCTTTGGGGACTGGAACTTCAGAAGTCGCCACAGGACCAAAGAATCGGAAGAGGGAGAAGCTGAGCCGACCTGCAACGACAACACCACCGGTGGAGCCCTGCTGAACCGTCTCACCACTTCCCAACGACAGAGAAGATCTTCATCCCGGAGAGTCTTCTTCCTCTGAACTGGTGGGGATAACCAGTTCACCCTCCTTTTCGCGTTCCTGGATCGTCCCGTGGTCAAATCGCCCGTGCCAAGCACCCCGGGGGCCGGATAGCCACGCTTCACCACTACCGCGGATAAAAGGGTAGTACCTTTTAACGGGAAACTCCGCGGCTGGTTTCTTCCCTGGCAGTGCAACGACCTCCTGCTTTCCTCCACGTCGAGATCTTCTCTTCCCCTGGATGAAGCACTGACTTGCACCCGCTGCCAGGAACAACTGCCCCCGCTGGAGCTTTCTCACCATTTCAGGTACTGTGTCCCACCTGGTCTCCCTTGCAACAGACTGTTCAAGGTGTCTCTTAAAACATTGACTTTCTATCGTGGGGTGACTTGGGACCTGCTAACTAACTTTTCCTGACTTGATCCAACCCTTTTTGAACTATCTGCAAAGACTCTTTAAAGTACTATTCAACTGTGTGATCTTGGACACATTCCGCCTTGCTCTTTCCAAGAGTGGGCCTGGACTATGACTTTCTTGCTCCTCAGTAGACTCTGCCTTTTCTGACTTGCTGTGGTTCTCTGAAAGTGTTGGTATTGTGTATTTTCCTAATTCTGCCCTTTTCCCTCCCTTTTTAACTAACTTATTGGAGTGCCATCTTAGGTTAAGCGCTCACCTCTGTCTGCAAATAAGTGGTGTTGTAACTAAGACTTGTTCAATAAGTAATCAGGGATGTATATATATTAATAGTGACTGTGTTTGAACTTGCTTGCCATATTAGTGTTAGTGTATTTTACAAAGTGTGTTTTTAAATAAATAATTATATACTTTTATAACCAAGCTCTGGTGAGTGTTTACTTGTACTACTATATTTTGGTACCGATCTTGTATACTCTATAAACTGTCTAACTCTTGAGAGAAGTCTGGCTGCTCAGCCACAGCTACCAGGTAAATCTGGGTGGTACAGACTGCTACCAATTGGGTTTACTGCCAACACCTGTAGTCCTAAGACTTTTGCAGTGGTCCCTAAGGGAACTTCATAGGTTTCTGCCTAATACCATGTTATGTCTCAATGACGAACTTGCGCCACAAATTGGTGATAAACTCTCTATTCAGTATAATAGTCTGGAAATTATGTGCAATATTACGAAGAATAAGAGAAAATCCTGGGACACCTGCATACCAAATCTTCAAGGAAAGCCCTCCAGTGTAAAGTCAAACATGCTAATTGATTGGGTCAACAAAATAGATCAATTCTTGGCGACCAGAGATATAGAGAACGCGTTGCTCCAGGTACATCCACAATTGGTTAAGAAACGACTTCGAACTTGGAGCTGAATCGCAAATTTGGAGAAAAGAGCGACACTATGCAGTGCAATTCCGCTTGGGAGCGCAATAAATGGACTAGATGTACAACCAAAATACTTACTAAAATGTCCATCTCGCTACCATAGCGATCAATTTCTGCGGCTGCGGCTAAATGTAATGAAAACAAAAGAGATGCAGTGGCTAAGAAAAGAGAATGAAATAAAAGACAATCTCTGTAGACACTGCAAAAAAGAAATAGAATTGCTGCAACATCTGATCACTAAATGTCGGGTAGTTTCAAATCAAAGGACTTGTCATCTGGGATTTTCATTCAAACTTAGCGGAAAAGTAGATGAGTGGTGGACTCGCGTGATCTCAGGTTATAACATGAAAATAACTTGTGCAACTGTTGACTTTATGGACGCAATCCTGAAAGAAACATGAAGACCTGAGAATGCACAATACAAATATAGAAAGGACAACAAAAGTTTTTATAGTGAACAGAACGAGCCAATGTAAAGATTTGTGTTATTTTGAAAACGTAAGTACTTTTGTTTGGATGTAACATTGTGATAAAAGTTTGTATAAACTAAAGATTAGAATTTAAAAAAATTAAAAATAAAATTGTGAAAATCCAGGCTGCCGGTAACATCTGGCTGGAGATGCAACCCGATCAGGCGATGAGATGGCTGGTAAATTTAAGAAACACAAGTTGGTCTTACGTGAAAATGCCCACGAGCAACAAATAATGAAGCTGGCAACTAAATCCCAAGCTCTGTGTTTTCTGATTATCTCACAACAAGTTGGGGCCTGGAAAAACATCCCCCAGAACCAACGTCAATGTCAACTCTGTTGAGACAAATGCATTGAATCGGCAAAACATCTACTAATGAGCTTTGAAGCGCTTCATTCTTTGCGGCTAATCGCATTTAGAGGGGTGGGCATAAAGGTCCCATTCTTAGCCGACGAGGCATGGTAAGTTTTCATGGCTATGGAGGAAAATGTACACAATTGTGGATTATGCTTTTTGTTTTCTTATCTGACATTTTACTACGTGATTTGGTGATGTGGAGATGTGATTGAATATTTGAAAAGTAAGCATGCACAACTAAATAAAATAAATACATAAAAGAATAATAATAATCATAGGCATCTCCATTAAATGGTTCGAAGGCCATTGTTATTGAAATGGTGCGGTAGAAATAATACAGTGACTAGAGCCCTTTCTGCCCTCAAACTCACTTATCAAGAGGGGTTGACCATAGCAAAGGTCTCTATGTTCTATAGGCTCATTTATCACTGACTGTGAGGTACGTTCACCATACATGCTTAAATGTGAACAGGTCTTGAGTATCTGCATAGGGTAGGACTCCTGGGAGCACATACGGCATAGGAACCACAGGATTTCCTGTAGTACTTCCGACAAAGCATGCCAACTAAAACTATGCTTTTTGTGGTATCTGCCTCCACAAAGGCTCCATAAAATGATCATGGGTTACCCTAATCTGTGTTGGAGGGGTTGTGGTGAGGTTCGGTCATACCTCCACATGTGGTGGACATGTGCGAAAGCTTCCTGCTTTTGGAAACAGGTTCTCCTCCAAATCAAATCCATTATGCACATCCTTTTACCACTCAAACCGCTTAAAATACTTTAAGGAGATAATGGTGATGGGGTATACCGAGTGGGGGGAAGCTATGCAGCTCTGCTCTCCCACCTATTGCTTGCTGTGAAAATCACAATTGCACACCATTGGAAATCGCCTGAAGGGCCAAACATATAAATGTGGTGGGCTATGGTTTGGGAGATTGTGGGGGCAAAAAAAAATAACAGCACTGTCCATAAACAAATATGTGTGGACAGTGCCGCCCCATTATTACTTATGTTGAAAATGCCCTCCCTACCGTGTATAAGCCTGCTATGTATAAGTGCATGTCCTTACTGTGATTAGTAAGACCTTTGTGCAAGGTGGGGGAAGGGAACCAGGGGAGGGTGCGGGATGGGCTATGGACTGTCAGTGCCAGGGATTTGTCGCCCTAATGATAAGAGTGCTCAGCCAGTTGTCTGAAGTCATCTAGATAAAGTGTCACTTTTCTGTCTGCCTTTTTACTATTTAAATAAAGGTGTTAAAAAAAGAACTACTCATCCATGCAGCAGCCACCTCAGTAGAGAAACACAATTCTAGATCATTGTAATGAGTTGCTACTGACAATATTAGGAATGCAAATGCCATGAATCTGGTGCTCTACAGTTTAAATAAACTGTGTTCCAAATGCTCAATATTTTCTGAAATAAACGCATATATAGATAGACTTTCTGAAAGAGGAGACACAAATTCCCTTCCTAAACTCTTGCACACACCCTGAATTTCATAAAACAAGTCAGGGGATTGTTTTATTTGAATTCTTTTTAGACTTAATTGTGTATTCCAGTGTACAGAGCATAGTTTCTGAGCCAGTCAGCCCCACAACCCTCTCTACTGAGGGAACCCCCTCTCCATCCCAAGAGCAGAGACTGGACTCTGGTCTCTAGTACTCATGCTGCCCACTGTAATTGGTTATTTTTGCTTTGGCATTCCTGATATCCTGACATAGTGTATGTTGCCTGAAGACATTGGGGCGCATGTGATGTCTCATATCATTCTCTTTTTGATTACTATGTGAGGTGTCGAAACAAGCACAGCCTTGCTCCTCCAATAAGTGTTTGCTATAGTCAGCTTATTCAAGATGTGGGCCCTCACAAGGAAGGAGCAACTAGCCAATGCAGACCTCCTAAGAGCATTAGAGCATTTGCTTGAATCATGTGGCAAAGATTCTGCTTAGGGACCCTACGCACTCTTCCTCTGCCATAGATGTTAGCAGTATTCTGTGTCCGAGAGCCTCGCTTCCAAAGTAAGTAAACTTCTGCGTCAAGGAGGGATAAGACTGAACCCAAGAGACTGTTGGCTGTGAAGCCAAGTACCCCTAGCTGGGCTGACAATAGAGTGCACTGAAGAATGATAAACCTCATATTTTGAGACGCGCCTGCGTAGGTCAAGTGTTATTTTGTGACATTGGACAGAGACATATTTGCAAGGAAGAGACAGTGATATCAAAGGAAGCCACTGCCAATATCATCACCATGTGGTGTGCCTAGAGAAGAGGCACCATTTTGGCCCTTTCTATAGAAAGTATTCTACCAATTTCTGTCTAGAGATTCTACCTTTTTAGGGGATGCAGATGCATTTTCATTAATGCAGAACTGTGGTTTTGGGTCACCAACCCTGCATGCAGTGCTTTTCTATATCCTTGCAGTCACACATATGGATTTGGACTTATTGAAGTCACTGATGGATATTTTCATAATTGCAGACACTAACAAAGCTATACCACGTCATATTACATTTACAATAGATATTGTTACGGAATTTCTAACCCTAGGAAATTGTGTCTTTTTTTAACAAAGTGCATCCAATGTCCTTTAATGGACTTTTGCATGACAATTTTAAACCTGTATTGTAAAGACATAAGGTTGGTAACATTTCCAAGAGTATTATGTGCAAGTTCTTTCATAGTATATTGTTGTGTTAATAAACTCTTGAGAAGTGACCAAACTATTTCTGCTAGTATTGTCTTTGTGAACTGTGAGATGAAGAACATGTTACTGCCTTCTGGAATTCCCATTAGCCCAATAATCTGCTTGTGCCTCATCCCCAACCCCGAGGCCGCACCTGCTGGTTCCTCACAATAAATAAAATATTGGAAGGAGTGACTTAGGTATTACACATAAAACGTGTGGTAACTAAAATTGTGATGCACCATTGATCTTAGGAACAATATCTTGTCTCGAGCAGATGAGTTAATGAAAAAATGCTTTCAAAAAGTGCACAAAGAAGACCAAGTGGCAGACTTGTTATCCATTTAATAACACCTCAAGAAAGCAATTGTAGAACCTACTGTAGTAAGGAACAAGTTACTTACCTGTAATTGTTGTTCTCCAGCATGGGTCTGGCATGGATTCACATGCTCATGAATATTCCCCGTCGTCAGGCCGGGAATCCTTGGTAAAGAAAAAATCAGTATCAGTTACGTTTCTGATCTGTCTTTCTCAGTAGTGACCAATCACTGGTCTCTGGGTCATACTGCCCCCAGCCAATGACTGCCCTCTCCCTAAGCCCCACCTCTGGCAGCCATCCTCAGATTTGGTAGAACGCAAAGTGGCAGTATGACCAAGTGAAGAGCCGCAGAGGGGTAGGAGGGAGGGTTCGCATGTGAATCCATGCCAGACCTATGCTGGAGAACAACAGTTACAGGTAAGTAACTTGTTCCTTCTCCAGCATGGGGTCTGGCATGGATTCACATGCTCATGAATATAAGAATACATAGCAGTATACACATGCACAATCAACGGGAGGTGGCAAAGGCTCAACATTAAGCATTACATCAAAAACACAACATTAAGCAATTCTTACCTCCACACCAGGATCACCTCAGGCGAACAGGTTGCGCAGCACCGCTTGGCCGACCCTGGACTCCTCCCTGGAATCCAGGTCGACGCAGTAAAATCTCGTGAAGGTGTGTGTCAACCTCCACGTAGCAGCCCTGCAGATGTCCAGCAGGGGCACACCAGACAAGAACGCCGTGGTAGCAGCAATAGCTCTGGTCGAATGGGCTCTCGGACGGCCAGGCAACGGTCGGTTTGCCGACTGATGACAGTGCATGATGCAGCCGGAGTGCCATCTGGAAATGGAAGCCTTCGAGAGAGCCTTCCCTTGGTTCACAGGTCCAAAGTTCACAAATAGCTGTGATGTCTTCTGAAAACTCTTCGTGCGGTCCACGTAGAACTTCAGCGCTCCAGCCACATCCAGCGAGTGCAAAGTCCTCTCGGCCGGTGACGAAGGCGACGGGAAGAAAACAGGTAACACCAAGGGCTCGCTGAGGTGGAAGTCCGACGGCACCTTGGGCATAAAGGAGGGGTACGTCCTCAGCACCACCCTCGTGTCCTGAAAAGTCAAGTATGGAGGCTTGCAGGATAGGGCCTGGATCTCTCCCACTCGTCGTGCGGAGGTGATGGCCACAAGAAACGCAGTCTTCCACGACAGGAACTTCAGCGGTGCAGAATGGAGGGGCTTGAATGGCACCCCCATGAGCCTGGTCAGCACCACGTTGAGCACCCACGCCGGGGCAGGGGCCTTCACCGGCGGGAACGATCGGAACAGTCCCTTCATAAATTCCTTCACCAGGCGATGGGACCACAAGGACGCCCGTCCTGTGTTTCTGGTGTATGGGAGATCGCAGCCAGATGTATCTTGATGGACTCGTGAGCCAGTCCAGCCTTGGCCAGTGTCGGTAGGTACGGCAGCACTTGAGGGGGCATAACCCGTAGAGGGTTAATCTTCTGTGCACGGCACCAGACAGAGAACCTCTTCCACTTATGTCCATAGCACTTGAGAGTTGAGGGCGCCCTGGCCTTTGCAAGGACCTCTCTGCAGTCAGCCGGGATATTGTACCCTCCAAACTCTAGTGCTGCCAGGCCTGCAAGTTCAGCGACTCCGGGTCGTGATGAAGTATGGCGCCTCCTTCTCTGGAGAGAAGATCCGCGTCCGTCGGCAGCTTGACTGGTGGGGACGCTGACAAGTCCAGAAGGTCCGGGAACCAGATCTGCCTCGGCCACGCCGGTGCGACGAGGATCATCCTGCACCGGGACCTCTTGAGCTGGTTGACGAGTCGGAGCAGCAATGGCAACGGAGGGAACGCATATAGGAACAGGCCGTCCCAGGGGAACGAGAAGGCATCGCCCATGCTCCTCGGCTGGGGGAAACTGCTGGCGAACCTCTGGCACATGGAGTTCGTCGCCGTCGCGAACAGGTCGATCTGCGGTTTTCCCCATCGTTGGAAGAGTCGATTCACTTGGTTCTGACGTAGTTCCCACTCCTGGCACGAGCGCAGCTCCCTGCTGAGTGAGTCGGCGATGGTGTTCTTTATCCCTGCCAGATGAAAGGGCACTAGAAACATCCCTTGGGCAACGGCCCAGTGCCACAGATCCTGGGCTTCCTTGGCGAGGACTGGGGATCTGGTTCCTCCCCGCTTCCGGATGTAGAACATCGTGGTGGGGTTGTCGGTGAAGATTCTCACCACCTTGCCCTTGAGGGACGGGAGAAAGGACCTGAGGGCCCAGAACACTGCACAGACCTCCAGGATGTTGATGTGAAGCGGTTTCTCCTCCGGGAGCCAAAGGCTTCTCACGTGAAGTTCTCCGGTGTGCGCACCCCACCCTTGAAGGGAGGCATCTGTCGTCGCTGTTATCTGGTGGGATGGGGTCTGAAAGTCTGTGCCCGCCGTCAGATGAGCGCGGGTGCCCCACCACCGGATCGCTCGTCGGAAGGTCTCGTTAAGCGGGATCCTGTCCTCGAAGCTGCCCGTCGCTTGGATCCAGCGGGCGTCGAGGAACTCTTGCAGAGGGCGCATCCGAAGCCTGCACAGGCACATGAGATATATGCAGGAGGACATCATCCTGAGGGGGGACTTGATGGACCTCACCCTGGCCACGTCCGTGGCCAGCAGACGCTGCACCTTTCCCAGGATGGCCTTCGTCCTTTCCTCCGACGGCGAGGCCAGACGCGCCACTGTGTTGGGCTTGGCTCCCAGAAACAGTGCGACTTGCGACGGGACCAGGTGGGATTTGGGAAAGTTGATGGAGAATCCCAGGTCCGTGAGCAGCTGGACGGTCTTCGCCGTGTGATCTACGGCGAGCTCCTTTCTCCTTGCTCGGATGAGCCAGTCGTCCAGGTAGGGATAGACGTAGATCCCCCGGAGGCGCAGCCGCGCCGCCACCGGTGCAAGGCACTTGGTGAACACCCTGGGTGCCGATTTCAATCCGAACGGGAGGGCCTTGAACTGGTAGTGCCGTCCTTGGACCACGAACCTGAGGAACTTTCTGTGTCCTTTTAGAATGGGGATGTGGAAGTACGCATCCTCCAAATCCAACGACGACAGGAAATCGCCCTCCTCCTACTGTCCCAGCACGTGCTGGAGGGTGACCATCCGGAACTTCATGTCTTCTTTTTCACGAGGAAGTACCTTGAGTATACTCCGGAGCCCCGGAGCCTCTTTGGGACGAGCTCGATGGCACCTTTTTTGAGCATCGCCCTTACCTCCAAAAGCAGTTGAGGGACATGATTTTCTTTCCTGGCCACGGGTGAAATGCGGGGGCACTTTTTTAGAAATTCAAGGGCATGCCCCTGGGCCAGGGCGTCCAGCACCCAACGGTCGGTGGAGATGGACTCCCACACGCTGACGAACTTCGCCAGCTGGCCTCCCACCGGGGTGCTTCGGTGGGGGCCCGACACCGCTGTCGGTTCAATCTTGCTTGGAGGACGCCTTGCCGCCTTGGCCTCCCTGGCAACGCCGGTGGGATCCACCCGACTTGCCTCGTCCTCTATAGGCTTCCTGAGACGAGGAGCGGGCCGCTTGGCGTACGTAGAGGAGCCACCGCCAAAACCCTCAGAGGCAGCCTGCTTGCTTCCAGTGCTCCAAAAGGATGGCCTTCGTTGCCGGAGAACGCCTAGGGCCTTAGCTCTTTCCGTGTCCGCCTTCATGGCTTGGAGGGACTCATCCACTGTTTTCCCAAACAGATTGTTCCCGTCGAACGGCATGTCCAAATCCTTGGCTTGTACGTCCTGGCGGAAATCCGTCGCCTTGAGCCACCCTTGTTGTCTAAGGCAAACGTCAGTGCCTAGCTGGCGGAAACCTGTGTCGGCAATTTCCGTTGCCACCGTAATGACGTGATCCGATGCCACTTCGCCTTCTTGCAAGATCTCCAGGGCCTCATCCCTCTTGTCATCCGGTAGGAAGTCCAACAGGGGGGCGATCTCGTACCATAACTCCCTGTCGTAGCGGGCCACGATCGTGAGGGCGTTGGCCGCCTTAATCATTGTTGCCGCCGACGAGATAACTCGTCGTCCCATTGCGTCCTGCTTCTTTCCTTCGCCGTCCGGCGGGGAAGTTGGCGTTGAGGCCGATGCACCCCCCCACGCTTTCTTCTTGGCCGCCGCTGAGACGACCGAGTCAGGAGTGGGTTGTGCCCTAAGGCACAAAGAGGCCACGTCGGGGACCCGGTACTTCTTCTCGTACCGATCCCTCTTGGCAGGCGTCGTAGACGGGTTCTTGAGCAGGGTCAGACCCTTGTCCCAGATGTCATCCAGCAGAGGCACGGCTGACGACTGTCTTCCTCTTGGCCTCGTACCGTTGGTAAAGGAAACCTTCCTTCTTCTTCTCTTCGGGACAGAGCTGAAAAAGCTTGGATGCCCTGGCGATCATTGCATGGAAAGATCTGATCTCGTCGGGTGGGGAGGCCCAGGCTGGGGGCGATGGGAGCTCCGTCCCTTCATCACCGCCGCCGTTGTCGGTACCCGTTGTGGCCGTGTCCATTCCCGTGTCATCCCCAGGGACGGGGGCCGTGGGTAAAGGCTGAGCAGGCCGCGAGGGCTGAAAAGGCGGGGCTGGATGGATCCGTCTTCTCTTGTTCGGGGGGGCTTCCCGCCGGGCCTGGTTCTGACTCTGGCTCCTCTGTCGAGCCTGGTTCCGGATCCTCTGTCGGTGGTAAGGGTAATCTCGTCCTTATCTCCGAACATAAGGATTGTATCGGCAACAAAATGGCCGCCGAGTTATCCTGCGGCTCTGGAAGCGATGGGTGACTAGGACCCTCGCCGGTGCCGCCGTCGCTCTCGTCGTCACCTTCGTCGGGATCCCTCCCGTGGGGATGGGCCTCTTCGACGCCCTCGTTGAGGCCCTCTAAGACTTCTACCAGCTCCTCCTCGGATGCTGTGTCCGTGTCCACAATGGCCACCGCCCCCCCATCCATTTCCACTGGGGTCTTCACGGGGGTCTTTTTGATGGGTCTGAAAGAGGCTTCCCTCTGCGGAGGCAGGGAGACTCTGGGCCCTGAGGTCACCTCCACTGGTGTAGCCTCCACAGGCTGCGCCAGACCCATCGCGACTTCCTCGATAGAGGCCTTGGCCGGGTGAATCAAGGCCTTTACCACCTTGTGTGGGCCTGTGGCCTTCACCTTGGGGGGGAGGGTCACCGCCTCCCTCTCCCTCGGCCGGATCCTTCGAGCTCGACCAGGGCCTCTTCAGAAGCTTCGCCTGGTTCTCGGCCTTCCTCTTCCCTGAGCCAGAGCGTTGGCCCATGGTTGATGGCGCTGGAGAGGGTTCGCCCTGCCTGGCAGCCGAGGAGCCCGACCGTTCGGCGCTCCCGGTGCCTGCTGACTTGCAGTGCTTTGCCTTCTGTTGGGTCCCCGTCGCCGGGGCGCCCTCACAGGACTTAGAAGACCGCTCGGACTTCTTCTTCTTCTTCTCACCTGATGGGCTCTTTCCTTCCAGCCAGTTGGAGAGACGAAGGGGTCGGTCCCTGATGGTCTGTTCCGACATGTTCCCGCAAAACGCACAGTCCTTCTCCACGTGCGTTTTGTCCTCATGAAGGCAGTAGAGACATTTCGAGTGCTCGTCCTCCTTGAACACATTCTGCAGCTGGCACCAGGGCAAACCCTGAACAGCTTTCTGGGTGTCGAGCTTCCTTTCTCCTGGCCCATGTTCGGGTAGGCCACAGAAACTTCTGGAATCCTCCAAGAAGCGTAACTCTACGAAATCTTCACCCTTGAGGGGCGTAGAAAAATCTGACACGGATCCCCGTTAATCAGATGTAGAGACGGTGGAGCTTGAGGCTCCATTTGACCGAAAAATGAGAAATTGTCTTTGAAAAAGCACGAAAACGCAGCAAAAGCTCGAGAGCTAAACACGAGGACTCCCAACACTTGAGCGTGATGTAAAAATCTGGAGATGGCTGCCAGAGGTGGGCCTTAGGGAGAGGGCAGTCATTGGCTGGGGGCAGTATGACCCAGAGACCAGTGATTGGTTACTACTGAGAAAGACAGATCAGAAACGAAACTGATACTGATTTTTTCTTTACTGAGGATTCCCGGCCTGACGACGGGGAATATTCATGAGGATGTGAATCCATGCCAGACCCCATGCTGGAGAACAATGATTATGTAATTTCTGATTCATGGAAATTAGGGCCGTTGACCTAAACATAAAGAGGAACATGGTTTGATTTGTAATCCTCGTCATCAAGTAAACAAAAGCAGTGGCATTTCTTCTATAAAATGCCACACAAAAATACACTCAACCAATGCCCATGGTAGGGGCAAAGGATTCTTTATTCATTTATGTGCTTATATCGCGCCGAAAACCTGCAGGCATCAGGGCGCGTGAAAGACAAAACAGAGACAGCCTATGGACAAACAGTACAAATGTTCCTGAAGCACTCATTTGGGACGTAAGCTGAAATGACAGTGACTTTTCAGATGCGTTTTCAGATGACTCCTAAAAGTCTAAAGTTATTTTCCAGCCTAAGGGTGAGCAGCAACTTATTCCATCGTTGCACTGGCTGTACTGGGAACGATTTCCCCATACCAGATGTTCGACTGAAGCGAGGCCCATTCAGCCAACCCTGATCTTCTGCTCTTAACCTCTGTGGAGTGTATCTAGAGAATTGTTTCTTTAGATACATAGAGACTGTGCCATGTAAACATCTGTGAACAATGGCCATGGATTTAAAAGTAAGTATTTCCTCTATTCTTAGCCAGTGTAGTGATTTCCTACCTTCCGTAATAGGCTCTCTGTTCTTTATCCTTTTGATGGTACGAACGGCATTGCTTTCCATGACTTGGCATTTCTCAATTTCTTTCTTTGGGGCCCCTAACAGTAGGGCATTTCCATAATCCAATCGTGATAGAATAACAGCCCTAGCAATTGTGGCCGTGTTTTCTTCATTTAGGAATGGACGTATGGCTCTCAATAGGCGCAGGTAATATGCATTATTCTTATGAAGGTATTTCACCTGAACCTCAGACCCCACTGATGCTTCCACCATCATCCCTAACGTTTTGACCTGTGTCATTACTGGGATGATTGCATCCTTGATGTCAAAGGATTTATATTGTACACCCAGTTTTGCTCTAGCCTGTTGTGTTCCGAAAATTAGTAGTTCCGTCTTAGTGTTATTCAGACACATCCAATTTTGTTTCATCCACCCATCTATGATGTTATAAATTTCAGTTATTTTGGCGCTATCACTGTAATGGTCCCCTTCCAATTCGAAGATCAACTGGGTATCGTCGGTTTAGTTCGAGAACACGCCGACGCTCCCCAGGTGATCACAAAGGCATCTCATGTACAAGTTGAATAACAGGGGCGATACACTTGCCCCTTGGGGGACTCAAATTTGATGTGGGTGGCCGCTGAACATTTTCCCCCCCAGTGCACACTTGCTTTCCGGGCCGCTAGAAATGATGTCAGCCAAGCCAAAGCGGCTGCAGAGCATCCTGCCATTTTCTCCAAAGCCTCTTGTGATCCACCAAATCAAATGCGGCACTAAGGTCTAACAACCTCAGTATTCCCGCCTTTCCCTTGTCCAAAATTGCAAGCATCCGTCTCTGCAAATCTAACATTGCAGTTTCGGTGCTGTGAGCTTCTCGGAAGCCTGATTGTTGCTCATGTAGAATCCCCTGGGTTTCTAGATATTTTTTGGAATTGATTTGTTGCAACCTTATCCAGAATTTTTAAAATAAAGTTTGAATTTGTAATAGGGCGTAAATTAGTAGGATCTTTAGGGACCAAACCGCCTTCTTAATTAAAGGTGTTGTAGTTACCTCTTTAATGCATTTTGGTACTATGCCCTCCTGGAAGGATGCATTAACAATTCTAGTAAGAACTGGCGTGAATAGTTCTTTGTTATCCAGGATGATTTTAGCCGTCAAGATATTTTCCACACATGACGTGGGTTTCATTTTAGCTAGTACTGCGCACAGTTCGACCTCCGAGATGGGAAAAAAACTAAAATTGGACAATTCACACGGTCTAAACTTTACTTCTGATTGCGATGCTGCTGCTACAGGTTCGTCTCAGGATGCGATTATATTATCTGTAGCCTTCTGGATTTTTGCCAGGAAAGCATTCTGCACTATTTCACAATCCTCCTCTGTTGGAGTGAATGGAGGAGTCATTACTTTCGGGTTGACCATACTCTTCAGGATTTGAAAGATTTTACTAGTAGCATTCGGAGCTGCTGCTATCTCCTTATTATAATAATTCCTCTTTGCTTCTCTAATCTCATTTCTGTATTCTAAGTTTATATGTTTCCAACTCTTATTAGTGTCCGGTGTGGAATTTTGTATCGATTTCCTCTCCATGCAGTTTTAATTTATTCAGTCTTCATGAAACCATTTATGATTGTTATCATTTTTTATAACTAATTTTTGTTTTAACGGGGCAAACTGTTCCACCAATGCACAAATGTGTATGGTGAACTGCTGAAGTAGGTTTTCGCATAAAATATTATCCTGGATGCGGTCTTGGATTCTTTTCATACAGGGTTTCAATTGCTCACGACCTATGTTTTTAAAGTTCCGACTACTCACCTTCACATGTGGGTTATATACCGCTGTGGATGGACTAGAGCGCAAAGTGGTCCGACCAGATACAGGGTTCTGTAATGATGTTCTGAATGTCAAAATTTTGGGTTATGACCCAATCCAACTGGTTGCCCTTAGATGTAGTAGGCTCTTTGTCAAGACAAACTAAATTGTTCAGGGTTTTTTCCAGTTGGATCGCTTCCTTATCAAAATTATTCCACCCATCTATTAAAATCTCCCACCAATAGGGTTGCCGTATTTGAAGATTTTAGGTTATTCAATTGCAGGGTTAGCTCATTACAAAAATACGACACAAGTGCTGGTGGTCTGTAAAGCACTATAATATTGGTACAGTCATTGGGGGTGTGTGTGTATTTAAGATGTAGTACTTCACATCCACTACATGAGAGATTAGCTTTGAACAATTTAATAGATTCGTTTGTAATAACTGCCACACCTCCGCCCATTCCGCTGACTCTATTTTCATTATATATTATATAACCTCTGGCACTGCTAACTCGCAAACTGGACCCACAGGGTCTTTTAACCAGGTTTCTGTAATGCACATGATATCCAGTTTTTCTCCTGGATTAAGTCATGTATGCTGAGAGCAAGCTTGTTCAATGAACGAGTGTTGAATAGGCAGACATTCAGAGTTTCAGGTGTTCTATTAGGTGACTTGCACCCTTCACTTTTTGTGTCCTTTACCATATCCGATATACAAGGTTTCCGTTTGATTTCACCCTTACACTGGATTTTGATGATACTCCGGGTATTATGCTGGAGTCTCAACTCCTAAGGGGATAACAGTACTTTTATTTACAATTTCTCTTCATCCCGAGTCATAGTTAGCGGTGCAACTAACGTGACTGACCGTGCAAGCGACTGACCTCTAGCCTTAGCGATCACCTAAAGCACTTCCTTTATACCCATAATGATGTGACATACTTCAAAATAATAGGGGCTTACCGCACTTCCGCGTCCTTCCATGGACTGCCACAAACTGCCCGTCCGCGCCTGTGCATTCGCGCAGGGTATGAAGGGATAATGGACTCTGAGACTACAAGAATGATGCCATTCGTAGTCTCTGAAGTATAAAACCACATGCTGTTTTACTCGCACGAGTTGGATTACAAAGTGTTCCCTGAAATGGAAGTTTAATATGACACCAAAGCTATAAGCACACGCTATTTACCTGTTAAAATATCACAATTGGAAAAGCTAAAAAACTGTCATTCTAAGCGCAACAATTAAATTAAAATGAGTTCTAAGCACAACAAATTAAAACAAATAGCAGATACCGTAAACAGTGTCTAACTCGCTGCAATAAGGTTTTACTGCTTCTTATATACTGCACAGACTGCCCGTCTGCGCATTCGCGCAGGGTTTGAAGGGCTAATAGACTCCGAGACTTTTGAAGTATAAAACAATGTGCGTGCAGCAAACAGCTTGCTGTTTTTACTCACATGGGTTGGATTACAAAGCGTTCCCTGAAATGGAGGCTTAATATGACACTAAAGCGATCAGCACACAATATTTACCTGTTAAAATATCACAATTGGGGGGCGCTGTTGCGCCGAAGCAAGATGGCTGCCTAGGTGTTGTGCTCCGGACGGGGAGAGCAAAGAAGCTTTACGTTCATGCCTTCAACTCCATTGCATCCATCTGAGATTAACGGTGCCTCGTTGTAACCCTCTCCGCAGCATCTCTGTGAGGTTTTGGGGATAAACGCGCCCTTGGCGCCGAGTTGTGAATCCTGTCTCTGCTGGAACTCCTGCTGCCTACTTTCCCCGCCCGCGGCTCCGGAGACCACGGCTCTCCCAGCCACCTGGGGGCGGGGCATCGTGGCCTGCTGTGGGGGAAGGGCGTCAAGTCCCCCGGGCTCGCCGAGCTGCTGCGACCAACGAGGTTGATCCCCGCTCCTCTTGCTGCCTCGGCGGGCTGCTGCGGGCTGTTGGCCCCGCCGCGTCTGCCACGGCTGTGCCCTGCAACAACTTCAGCGACACTTGGGCTCCGAGATTACATGCGCCGCTGCCTGCCGACCGCGGCTCACCGCCCACCCACACAAGTCTACCTCACCAGGGGTGGAGTGTGACCGCCTCCTGCAGGCTCTAGCCCTTATCCTCGGCTGCCGCGTAGGCCCTTCACGGCCCACCCTCCTCCTCTCCTGTTGGGACTATAGCCACGCAGCCTGATCTGGGCTGCGCGGGCCGGTACTGGGGCCCCTGAGACGGGGACCCGGAGCGTTGCTGCTCCCCACCTGTGATCACTGGGCCCCCACCAAGACTCGGCTGGTACCGCGCGCCATCATTGCTTCCTACTACTGGTGCCCTATTCACTCGTGCCCTTGCTGGGGATTTCGATCCTGTGTTGGAGGTGCACATATTAAACACCTCTACTGCACTCCTCCACCCCTGGGTTACGGACGTTTGGCTACATCGACCTCACAGCAGTGCAGTACTAGGTCTGGCCTTGATTGTGGGATCTCAACGGCCACAGAATAACGTACAACAATCTGTAAGGCTAAAATATTATGGGATCTCACTGTCTCATTGCGCCTGTTTAATCCTGCTGGATAACTTCGCAATCCACTGGTCGCACTCCGCTGTCTCATCGATTCACACGCTCCTGTTTAAAGTTGGGCCCTCCCTTGCCACCAGGATTACCCCACCTGTGACTGTCCACAGTGACTGAGAGGATCATACCCTGTGCCATATCAGGCCGATTCTCGTTGCCGCTACCACTATTGTTCCGAGCCATATCCTACTACACCATTATAGTGCAGCTGCATTTCTCTGGCTTCATCATAGCGCAGCCCCCCTGTGGCTGCGCGGGGCACCCTGCGGACTTCACTTGACCGGAGGAGATCACCCTAGCGCTGCAACCAGCATCATTCATCATCATCCCTTTGTCAACCCCTCCCAGGCATTCACCAAAAGTGGGACTTGATATACCTGAAAGCTGGTTCCCTCTGGGCGCCGGGGGTCATACCTTGCTTGCCATCATGACTAAGGGAGCGGGAGCTGGAAAGAAGCAGAGCTCATTGAACATGTTTGCCAAGACACCCTCCGGGCCGCCGACTGTGCCCCCAGAGGAATCGCCTACCGTCTCGACATCTTTGGTCCCTGATGACTCGTAGAAAATGCTGGAATACATGCGCGAAGGCTTCACCACACTGCATACTAAGTTAGACGATATGAATGGCACCATTTCATCTATAAAGGCCCATATCAAAATAACGGACAGCCATGTCGCCGAGATCGAAACAAGGGTTGACACTGCTGAGGATGACCTGGGATCCCTTCGCGCTGCAGTGACCACTCTCTCCAGTCGGGTCCTGGCAGTGGAGAAGAAAAATGACGATCTCGAATCTCGCTCTAGACGGAATAACCTCCGCATTGTCGGTGTACCCGAGGACAACATTAAGGAGCCCATGGAGGAATACGTGGAGCGCATCCTTTTAACACTTCTGGACCACCCTAAGCTCTCGGCACAATTTGCGGTAGAAAGGGCACACCACTCCCTGACTGCAAAACCCAGACCTGGAGCACCTCCTCGCGCCATCATAGCCAGAATCCTGAATTTTCGTGATCGGGATGCCCTACTGCGAGCGGCCAGAGCTAAGGGGGAGCTGCTTCTTGGTGCAGCAAGGATACACCTGTACCCGGATTTCTTCGTGGCTGTGCAGTAAGAGCGCAAAACCTTCCTGGCTGTAAAAAAGAGACTCCGAGACTTAGGAGTTAAATACTCTATGCTCTTTCCCGCAAAGCTGAGAATCGAACACTCCAACCAAACATTCTTCTTCACTATCCCAGAAGAGGCCTCCAACTTTATAGACAAACATATTCCGGGTTGAACCTCTTACCGTCAATACGAGATGTACACCCTCTCTGGTTACTGTTGTACCTAAGCCACATTCGGGACCCCCGTTGGCGTATCCCCCTGTGATGGCATCTTATTGATTAAGTTTATTAGTTGTTGGTTCTGTTCACGTTGCTCCTTTGCGAATGTGGCCCTGTTCGCCACACTGACTCATTGTCTTCAGATGCATTTTACTCCCTGTCGAGTCCCCATCTTGGGTTACTATTCTATAATCACTTCTAGACTCCCGATGGTTGGCCCCTGGGCCGCTGTCCCGCCCTCTGCCACTCCGGGTCTACATTATGCTCCCCAGATGATACATCAGGGCCCATGGCTGCATTTCGCTGGCTTCACTTGCCCTCCTCCCCTTTGGCCATGGCCCCTCTACTCCTTGTGCCTACCTCGAACACTCTGGTTAATACTATCGTATTGCATAATCTCCTCATGCTCTCCCCAGTCCGGTGCGCCATTGCCCGGCTAGCTGACAGTCCCCCATGCGTTGATGCCTAGAAGTTCTTGGTTGATATGGTTTGGTTTGGGTTTCGTCCCTCTGATTGGGGGAGGGATGTGGGCGGGGGGGAGGAAATGTTATGGTTAAAAAAGTATTGACAGCCACCGGAGGCGCCGCGCACGCCATGGCAGCACACTCTTGAGCGCATAGACATAATACACAAGAGCCTGAAATGTACATGTCACCACTCGCACATAGACCCTCTGGGCAGATATGTATTGATCACTGGCAAACTGCTCCACCAGGAGGTAGCCATTGTGAATGTACATGGCCCCAATATCGACAATCCTGACTTCTACTTACACCTAGCCTCCCTCCTCGAAAGTTACCCCCTGCTCCCGATATTATGGGGAGGCGATGTTAATACCATACTGGATGTCACCCTAGATAGATCAGTCTTCAGACCTCGTCAACTATCCAAACCTGCCTATACTATCCTCACAACCCTTCCCCGTCTGGCACTTGTGGATGTATGGCGCCTAATGAACCCTGATTCGCGCACATTCTCTTTTTATTCCTTGGTTCACGATTCTCATTCCAGGATAGACAGATGGCTTATAACGGACACGCTGGTCAGATGCCTGTCTCACCTGGCTATCCCCCCTAGGACGCTTTCAGACCACTCGCTGGTGCTCATTTCCCTAAACTGGGGTCAGGATGCTGACAGGATGCTGACAAAACTAGGCAGTGGAGGTTGACCCCTTATTCGCTACTCGACCAGGTCTTCGCAACTGAACTTGAATCCTCCATTGAGGAATTCTTTGAAATCAACACAAACTCAGTAACATCGTATGCTGTCCTTTGGGAATCCTTTAAAGCGTACACGAGAGGGATCGCCATCTCCAAAGGTTGCGGCATCCTGAAGGGAATCTGTGCTGACATTGCCGCTAGCGAATTGGCCCTAGCTATCCTCGAGTCCCAATATGCCCAAGACCTCTCCCCAACCACTCTGGCGGCACTGGGTTCGGAGCTGGACAGGTTTCACAACCTCGCCCAGCAAGAGGTTAAATTCCTAGAATCCCCTCAGGCGGTAAGGAAATACGGGGAAGGAGAGCGTCCCGGTCGAATGTTAGCCAGGCTACTGTGCCGAGAATTTGGAGCTCCCAATATCCCGGCAATAATGAGGCTTGACGGCTCGCTCGCCACTTTCCCATAGGATATCAACTCTCAGTTTCGGTTGTTCTACACCTCCCTGTACTCAGAGGACGATGGCCCCCAGGTTCCGGAAATTGATTCCTACTTAGAGGATCTTCCCCTGTCAGTACTGTCTGCTGACGCCAGCATCTTCCTAGAGAGGCCTTTCACCTCCGAGGAATTTGACGAGGCCATTGCGTCGCTGGCATCAGGGAAGGCCCCTGGCCCGGACGGGCTCCCCATGGACTTTTATAAACGGTATAAGTCTCTCCTGGTTCCACACCTACAGGCCCTGTGGGAGGAATCGTGCGAGAGGGGTATACTTCCCCCATCTCTTCGGGAGGCGCTGATAACAGTACTCCTCAAACCTGGTAAGCCCCTTACTCAGTGCAGCTCATACCGACCGCTTTCACTGATTTACAGCTATGTTAAAATATACGCTAAACTGCTGGCCAACGCTTAGCCCCATACATGCCCCACATTATCCACCCCGACCAGGTGGGATTTGTCCCTGGCAAGTCTACATCCTTGAACTTGAGAAGGCTCTTCAATGTGATCAGCAGAATCAGCCTGACCACACAGGCGGTTGCAGCCACCCTGGATATGCAGAAGGCAACTGACTCGGTCTCGTGGAAATACCTATGGCGAGTTCTCGAGAAATGCAAGTTCGGCCCTAACTTCCGAACCTGGGTGAAGCTGCTTTACACCGCCCCGTCGGCCAGAGTTCGTACCGAGGACAGATGCTCCGCTCCCTTCCAGATATCCAGAGGCACACGACAGGGATGCCCCTTCTCCCCGCTCATATTCGCTATAGCCATGGAACCCTTTGCCGACATGGTTCGCCAGTCACATTCACATAGGGGATTGCGCACAGTCGGCCAATACGATGTAGTCTCCCTCTATGCAGATGACGCTCTTCTGTACATTCGGTCACTCGACACCAACCTCGCCCCTATACTAGCGGATGTGGCCCATTTTGGGGACATATCTGGCTTAAAAATAAACTGTTCCAAGACGGCCTTATTCCCACTTACGGACTCCACACACCCCCCTCGGACTTCTGTGGATTCAACTGGTCTCCATCCAGCATCACCTACCTGGGGGTGGTAGTCTCACGTCACACGGCAAAGCTAACTAACCTCGCTGGAAAGGCCTCCAGCTGGTCCAAACTCCCATATCACTATATATCACGCCATATAAGCAACACCTTCTTGTGGCATTCAGGGGCTGTCCGCCTTAAACTATGCACATTGACCGCTCCCAAGGAATTGGGTGGGTTCAACGCTCCAGATTTCACCAGATACTGGGTGGTAGCTCAATCACAGTTTGCTTCATATTGGTTTAATACCGTTGATCCCCCCCACACGTTCGGCTAGAAAAACTAGCTGTCTGTGACCGTGTGATAGGCTCCCTGATCCTAAAACCAGCACCCCCTGACTCAGACTCCGCAGACCCGGTAGCTTGCACATCCTTAGCATTGACTAAACTCTGGACAATGGTCGGCACACTTCACCCATTCCACGGGGACTTGCCGTTATGGAACTTCTTCCCTGATGTCCCACATATTCCACAATCAATGGTATCTCGCTGGGCGGATGCTGGCTTCCTGACACTCCGCGATGCCTACGAACAGGGGAACTTTATTGAGTGGCCTATCTCCCGCTATCCCTTAAAAGCCAGCCCTCAGTGTGGCTACAATACTCCTCACTCTACAAGAATCTCAAATCCAAATTCCCCGATTTCCCCATCTTACCCCCCCCCCCCACCACCGACGAGCCCATAGTGGCGGAGCTCTGTTTCTTTCTCTCCTTCAGGGGTAAGGTGTCGAGACTTTACTCTTTACTGCAGAATAGGGAAGCCCCCACCTTTACAAAGCTGAGGCACGCGTGGGAGGAGGATCTCGGGTCAAGCTCACTGACGAGAGATGGTTCCGAATGTGTGGCCGCACCCAGGATGTATCCTATAATACTAAATTTAAATTAATACAATTCAAGGTGCTACACAGATACCATCATACACCAATGAGGCTACATCGCATGTTCTGCAGCGTTCCCCCCAGTTGCCCCAGGTGTGGCACGGATCAAGCTTCCTACATCCATATGTTATGGTACTGCCCCTGTCGGACCCAATTCTGGCTAGGCATCTGCTCCACACTGACATTCTGGAACACTCTATTGCCCCCACCCCGCTGCACTGCCTTTTCCATGACCTTCCTCAGCTGGCCCGCGACTCTAAGAAACTAGTAGGTCTTTGCATGCTGTTGGCAGTCCGCTGCATATTGTTGTGTTGGCTCCGCCCCAGGGCACCTACCTACGCACAGTGGCTCAGGTCAATTACATGGGCTCATGATACTGAGGAGTCCTGGAACGCAATGCAACATTCACATTCAAGGCCAGGAGACATCTGGCGGAAGTTTCGGGACTATATGTCCGCCATGGCCTCACCTTCAAACTCTGTCTTGTCCTCCCCCGAGGGGTCCCCATAAATGCTGTCTTCCCCTGATACAGTTATTAATTACCTGTCTGCTGCTCCACCCTCTGTATGCTGCAATTGACTCAGGATGTCCTGCTTATTATGTATGTTGCTGTTTTTTTTTAAAAACTCATTGCTGGTGCCATGTGGCGCCTTTTGTTCTCTGGTGTGTTGTCAAGTCAAATAAAGAAAGTTTAAAAAAAAAATATCACAATTGGATACGCTAAAAAAACAGGAATTCTAAGCGTAACAATTACATTAAAATGAGTTCTAAGCACAACAAATTAAAACAAACAGTGGATACCGTAACCAGCGTCTAACTGGTTCTCTATGAACTACAACAATTCCTCCCACCCGTTTGTTAGTAGTTGGCACTGCATTATGCTTCCCATGCCATGCTGATCATCAGAGCCAAGGCCAAGTAAAATCAAAATTATTAGAGGAGTACCAAGAAGGGTGGATTTTTAGCAAATGGTATGCCAAAGGCAGCATATCAAGGCTTACAAATCAAAGAGGGGCCTATGATAGAAAAGACTCTAATAACTACTGGACTCATCACTCAGGTTCATAGTTGGGAATGCATCTTTATGAAAGCAAAAATCAATTCATGACCTTCCTCAAAGTCATTTCCGAATTTCTGACCCAGTGATCTCTACTGTTTGTAAAGGGCAAATCTTTTGCGAATGACGGGTAGAAATGGGATCGCCATTTTCTAAGAAGTTAATAAGGTGAGAACATTAAGTTGCTGTTAGGGAGAATTCTCTCTTTAGGCTGAATTTCCTAACCTAGCGAGTCCCCCAGCAGCTTTGCTGGATTTCTGGAGTTTGTTTTTTTCCTCCTGCCAAGAGTGAGACTCTTTTCCTCCCACTCTTGGACATGATTAATGGTATTCCTTTGACTGGTAATGTGTTTTATGGGCTATGGGGTCCTTTACTCCATAGGGTCTCATGTATTTTTCTGATGTGTGTTACACAGTACCCTCCGTGCAGTAACATAGGGGTGTCATAGTGACACCCCGCCATAGACTCCATACCCTCGGACTGACTACTGTCTCCCAGGGCATGGAAAGTCACCATTGGCTTTGCTAGTCCCAAATTATTAACAGAAACCAGTACAAACCATCATATTGTGGACGTACTGGTCGTGGCAATTCGATTGCCCTGGGGTCTGTTAGTCGAGGGGGCACGTCTCCGTCCCCCCTGATCGAGTTTTGGCTGGTGGGAGTGGAAACTACTTTTTATATTCGACCGCGAATATTTTCCTATGGGATTTTCCCATTGTTCGAGGCTACCAACTTTAATTATTTAATTCTCATAGCCTCGAACATACCGCCGGTCTATTTCATTAATATTAATTCTCCGGTTGGTATTTTTTGCCAAGACTCGATTCTAAAATGGCGTTTGTGTTCTCTTCTGTGACTCCAACCCAAGTCGAGCCCTTTGTTCCACTTTTTTGGCGGGCTTCTCCACAGAAGCATCCAAAAGTGGTGCCACTCTGTCTGGGTACCACAGTGGGTGTGGGAGGGGGTTTAGGTACCCTGGACCGAGTTACCTTGGTAACTCAGGTCGCACTCTTGTGTGATTGGCCCAAGTGGTGAGCCGGCCGGCTCACCACTTAGCATGTTTGAGTGACAGCTAGGCTGAGTGAATGTTTTTTTTTGCATAAAAGCAGGGCTTTGGGGACTGCAACTTCAGAAGTCGCCACAGGACCTGAGAATCCGACGAGGGAGAAGCTGAGCCGATCTACCACGACGACACCACCGGTGGAGCCCTGCAGAACCAACTCACCACTTCCCGACGACAGAGAAGATCTCCCGGCTGGAGAGGCTTCTTCCCCTGACTGGTGGGCACAACCAGTTTTCCTTTCTTTCTTCGCACCCCAGCCCAGTTTGTGGTCGAACTGCCCGTGCCAAGCACCCCGGCGGCCAGATAGCCACTCACCACTGAACCGCGAATCACCGGACCGCTCCTTGTACCTGAGAAACTCCGCGGCTGGTTTCTTCCCTGGCAGTGCAACGGACTCCTGTCTTCCTCCACGGCGAGATCCTCTCTTCCCCCGAACAAAGCACTGCCTTGCACCCGCTGCCAGGAACAACTGCCCCTGCTGGAGCATTCTCACCACTTTAAGGTACCGTGTCCGCCAGGCCTCCCTTTCTAAAGATTGCTACAGGGTAATAATAACTCCTCAACCTTCTGGACTGGGCTGGCCGCCTTGACCCTCTAACTGGTCCCTTTCTTTGGTCCAACTCTTTTTGAACCTTTACAAGACTCTTGTGCACTGCAACCGTGTGACCTTGGACACATTTCGTTTGATCATCTTAAAGCGGGTCCGGCCTACTGACTCTGAATTCATGGTGTTACTTTGCCTTTCTCTCTTGTGTGTTCGTGAAAAAGTGTTGGGACCTGTTTCAGTTTATTCTCTGTTTTTCTCTCCCTTTTTAAAAACAAGTTATTAGAGTGCCATCTACGTTAAGCGCTCACCGCTGTCTGAAAATAAGTGGGGCTTTACTTAAGACTTGTCTAATATTCTTTTAAGGGAGTGTATATCTTTTAGTGACCGTGTTTTTGAATTACTTACTATTAGTGCCTGTGTGTTTTTTTAGATGTGGTTTTAAATAAATAATTATATCTCTTTTACACCAAGCCCTGGTCAGCGTTTACTTGTTCTACCATGTTCTCTTGACCTATTGTGAATACTCTGTATACTGCCTAACTGTTCTTGAGGGAAGTCTGACTGCTCAGCCACAGCTACCAAGTGAATCTGTGTGGTACAGACTGCTACCAAGTGGGTTTACTGCCAAACACCTGTAGTCCTAAATCTTTTGCAGTGGTCCCAGAGGGAACTGCACAGGTTTCTGCCTAACACTGGTGTACAGCGGTGGGATTTGTATTGAGTATACACTTTAGAGTGCTTGTTGAACACTTTAGGACACCTAACCACAGAGCTTAGCACTAAAAAGCTGATTTTCTAACTATGTCTGCTATGGAGAGTTATACCCTAGAATCATTGTCTGCCAAAACTGCTGATTGCTTAAAAGTATTGTGTAGACATAAGAATCTCTCTGAGAAGGGCAAGAAAATGGAACTCATAGAAAGATTGTTAGAAAACCAAAGTCTGGGTGGTGCAGAGGAATCTACCCCCCCAGCAAATGTAGAAAACATTGATGGTATTGATCTGAATCAAAGTCTTGATAATGAGTCAGAAGCGGAAAGTGAACCTAATGCAGTTAGCCACTCTGAGCCTCTGTCTGCCTTACCTACTGTAACTACTGGGCCTATACCAGGTCCCACATGTAACCCTGCTTATTTTGAACTTGAAAAAATGAAGCTTGAATTAGAGTACAAACGTTTTTTAGCTCAATCTGAAAGAAACCAAGAGCTAGAGTTCAGAAGAATGAATGCCCAGGCTGAGTAGAAGCAAGCTGAGTTAAGACTCAGAGAAATAGAGCTTAATCATGAGTTAGAAATGAAAAAGTTGTCTGTGGAAAATGCTTTTCTCTCATCTGGTTCTTCTAGGAGTTCCGGTCCCAAAAGACCCTGGATGCCTAAGGAATTAGTGGGTATGTATGAACCTAGATTGGATGTGTTGGACTGGTTGAAAATGTTTGAGTCTTAAATTGGGAACAGAACCAGTACAAACCATCATAGTGTGGAAGTACTGGTAGGGGTAATTCGATTGCCCCTGGGTCTGTTTTTCGAGGGGGCACTGTGCAGTCCCCCCTCGTCGAGTTTCTGGCTGGTGGCAGTGGTTATCATGCTAAATATTCCACCGGAATATTTTCTATGGGATTTTCCCATTCATTTTAAACGCACCACTTTTTGGTGCAATGTTAAAGATACCGCCGGGTTATTTATTTAATATTTATTCCCCGGTTGGGTCTTTATGCCTGGACTCTGTTTTAAAATGGCGTTTGTGTTCGCCTCTGTAACTCCAACCCAAGTCGAGCCCTTTGTTCCACTTTTTGGCGGGCTTCTCCACAGAAGCCTCCAAAAGTGGTGCCACTCTGTCTGGGTCTACAGGATGTGTGGGAGGGGGGTTTAGGCACCCTGGACTGAGTTGCCTCGGTAACTCAAGTCACACTCATGTGTGATTGGCCCAGTGGTGAGCCGCCCGGCTCACCACTTAGCATGTTTGAGTGACAGCTAGGACTGATGAATGGGGGTTTTCTGCATAAAAGCAGGGCTTTGGGGACTGGAACTTCAGAAGTCGCCACAGGACCCAAGAATCCAAAGAGGGAGAAGCTGAGCTGACCTGCAAAGACGACACCACCGGTGGAGCCCTGCTGAACCGCCTCACCACTTCTTCCAACGACAGAGGAGATCTTCATCCCGAAGAGTCTTCTTCCTTTAACTGGTGGGTATAACCAGTTTGCCCGTCTTTTCGCCTTCCCGGATCATCTCGTGGCCGCCTTGCCTGTGCCAAGCACCCCGGCAACCGGGATACCACGTTTTACCACTAACGCAAATAAACCGGAGAACTCCGCGGCTGGTTTCTTCCCTGGCAGTGCAACGACCTTCAGCTTTCCTCCACGTCGAGATCTTCTCTTCCTCTGGACGACGCCGCAACTTGCATCCGCTGCCAGGAACAACTGCCCCCGCTGGAGGATTCTCTCCACTTCCAAGGTACTGTGTCCGCCTGGCCTCCCTCGCAACGGTCTGTGTGGGGTGTCTCTTAAATCCTCAACTTACCACTTGGGTTGGCCCTAGGCTGGATAACTGAACTTTTCTGAGCTGAACTAATTCCTTTTAAACTTAAACTGTGTGATCTTGGGCTCATTGGTGTTCTACTCTCTCTAAGAGGGAGCCTGGCCTCTGAACTTTTTGCTCACAAGTAGACTTTGACTTTCCTGCCTTGCTGGGTGCTTCTTAGGTATTAGTGTTGTGTGCTTATCTAATTTCTGCCTTTTCCCTCCCTTTTTTGATAACTTATTGGAGTGCCATCTTTAGTTAAGCGCTCACCTCTGTCTGAAAATAAGTGGTATTAACTAAGACTTGTCTAATAAGGAATAAGGGATGTATATATATTAATAGTGACTGTGTTTTGAACTTGCTTACAATAAAAGTGCTGGAGTGTTTCTATAAGTGTGTTTTTAAATAAATAATGATATACTTTGATACCAAAGCTCTGGTCAGTGTTTGCTTGTGCTACTGTATTTTGGTACCTAACTTGTATACTCTATATACTGTCTAACTCTTCTTGAGAGAAGTCTGGCTGCTCAGCCACAGCTACCAGGTAAATATGGGTGGTACAGACTGCTACCAATTGGGTGTACTGCCAACACCTGTAGTCTTAAGCCTTTTGCAGTGGTCCCCAAGGGAACTGCACAAAAAAAACACTAATATTGCTCCAAAGGCATTTGAATGTACAAATCGTGACCTGAAAAGGCAGGGTACCCCCTAACCTCCACCACCTATATAGATTTAGCTTGAGCCCACTTACCTCTGCCTTTTCCTGCTCAGGATTTTTACTGCCCATTGTAAATAGCACCACCCAACTATTTCAAGGTGCCACACCTCTCTTTCTGCTCAGACTACGATAGGGCAGCTCCCCAAGATAGGGCAGCTCCCAACAAAGCAGCTCCACTCCGTGTTTGCAGGTGTATGCCTGGGACGATTTGATGAAGACAACCTACAGCGACTGATAAGTTAAGGGTGGTGTGGCCATGGAGTACAGCCATTACTGTACTCCCGTAACACCCTACTCTTATTACCTGATACCTAGCATTTAGCCTAATTGTGTAACTGGATTTTCGTAGCTCTGCCAATGCTGAATCTAATGTTTTTTTTTTCATTGCACTGCCAAAGTTGAATCCAAGTGGTTTTTCATAGCTCTGCCAAAGTTGAATCGAAGGGGTTTTTCAATACAATGCCAAAGTTGAATCTAAGTGGTTCTTTTCATCGCACTGCCAATGCTCATTTCCCACATAGTGTATGTTGAATCTTGGTGCATCACCATGCCCCACTCTGCCCAGATTAGAGCCGCTCCTTGGCACTCCATAAACCTAGCCAATGACACACACCTCCACTGGCCCAGCCTCTCCACAATCCAATGCCCTATTCTCAGCCTCTCCTCATACGCACCCTTCCCTCACCAGCCAATCTGGGCTCCTACCTCTTCCTGCGTCCCCCGACTGCCCCCACCTTACTTCGTCTAAAATACATTCCCCCCTGTATCCGCCACATCTCCCGGAACAGAGAGGCACAGTGGCGCTCTACGGCCCACAACATCAGCCACCGTCCACCGCCCACCTGTCTCCTTCACCCACTCTCTCTCCAGCACCTATCCTCCCCTTTCAAGCCTCCAAGCCCCTCCCACTTAAAGTAACTCCCAGTACCCCAAGTACCCCAATCTTGCGTGTCACCTCCCTAAGTGCAGCTCGGGTCACTTTGGCTAGCGCACCTCGCTCAAAATCACCCCAACTCTAACGCACACCCCCAGGCACCCGAAACTGCCCCTAAAAGCATGAGCCTCTTCCAACAGAGGACTTCACACCTTCAGTCCTCTCCTCAGCTCCACCCAGGATCCCACCCTATACCACCTATTTACTGTCCTTGAATATCTGAAGACTAGCAAATGCTTGGCACTTAGAAGGGACTATTAAGACAGCGTGTAATGTTAGTCCTCCTCTACGTTCAAGACCTATACTGGTAACCTTCTTTTTGCACCTAAAAAACCTAAGCCGGCATAGGTATCCTGTGACTGAATTTAGTAGATGACTGCTAGTAGTGTTTATAGAACTTCGAAGCTAGTTAGTAAGACTTTCAAGGTAGCCGGTTTATGACACTTTCAAAATCCTATATCCTGGATCCCATGGTAGCCTGCCTGTCACGTCTAGAAGATGTAGTAGGACAGCCAGTTGATTGCACTTCGAAGACTTGAAGGTCGCCGCTCCATAGCGTCTAGAAATTTCAACGAGAGTAGCTGGCTTTGTCTCCACGGAAGACCTGATGACACAGCAACATCAAAGATAAGCTCTGTCTGAGCTCAAGGGACGTATAAATGCACCACTTCGTTCGACAACTGCCGCAGGCACGGATATCCATCCACCTATGTTAGAATGCAGCAACGACAATATTAGGTCTAGCCGGACACTTAGGTTTTTAAGCCTACTCACTCCAGACTTGCCTCAACACCTCTGCCATTGGAATACTGTGACAACTGATGAACAAATTTCAGTTTAGATGGACACATAATGAGTCTCTTGTACTTGCACACACTCATGAAGCCCCCCACGTCCCCCACCCACATGCCTGACCTCTTGGGTTGCTTACTGGACTCTAGCCAGCCCATCCAATCCCTAATCTTGCCCATATGCACACAAACTTTATGAGAATTTCACATACTGTGGACTGCGGTCCCCAAGGGCGTTCCCACCACAAGCAAGTTGAGACTATGTTAATGGTAAAAAAGCACTATATAAATGTCTATTAAAATGTTTGTTTCGTTAAGTTACACAGTACAGCCTTCACAAGGATATAAAACTAAGACACACACAAAAGAGGGAAAGCTACAATTTAGCAGATTAAATAATGACCTGTTCATCTGAACCTTGTGCTCCCTCATCAAGCCAACCTCGATCTTGGCTTTTCTTAGCAATGCCTGCTTGTTTTCAAACTCTGAAGACTTCATGTAATTCTCAATCCGCTGGTACTGAGCATCAGAAAAACGAGCCAAAGAAAGGAAGGCCTTCATTTTCCCACTCTGCAGCTCGTCACTGCTGCCACTGCTGTGATTACCGGCAACTTCTACAGCCTGAAAGAAAGCAGATGTTTGAATGGCCGAAAAGGATACTGTTCAATAAACAGCGAAAACATTTTAAGCAGCCTTACTTTTAATTTTACATTAAAATAACAGTTAAGATCATTGGACAAACACAATATTCATAGCTAAATTCACAGAAATTATATGTGGTGAACTTCATAAACGATAATTTTGGGGCAGAGTTTCAGCACCACACAGTGGGGGACATAGATCATCACTTCATACTTGCGATTTGTCACTTTTCTCCAGATGGATTATGTCTAATAAATAGCCTGAATGCCTCTAAACTGTTTCTCATTTGTGAATTCATATGAATCATGAAATTAATAAAAATAAACTATTTTAAGTAAAAAGTTTTTTTTGATAAATAGGGATTTCCAAGTGAAATTCTTCTTACCTCTGTAAAATATTCCATATGGCCCATCGGGACACCTTAACACCATAAATAAACAGTGGATAACCCAGAGCTACTCAAAGTTGCATCCCATGCACAAAGAACATCACCAAAGTGACAGCATGGAGTATAACTGAGACTGTCCTCAGCTGTTATCACAGCCAAGGGGAGGGGGCTGACCGACGACTCAAATAGAGTACACAAATGTTTATTTTACAAGACAAATAAGACATGGTTTTGACTGGCTCAATGAATGAGGGGCTCTCAAAGAAACCAAAGAAGCGCAATTGCGACTGGCTTAAGGACTGTAGTCTGTTTCTCGCTAACCCAGGGTTCAACCTCCTACAAATGAACGTCATTCCCATCATCTTGGTTTCTCAAGTTTCGCCTGCACTTATTTCTTGGCTTGGTTGATGCCTGTGTGTGTCATTGTCCTGGTCAAAATGCTAAGTTGGTAGGCAGTCCTTTAATGGGATTTAGTTTGTTTGTTTGTGTTATATCGTGCCTGAGTGTGTTTGTAATGTTTATCAGTAAAGGAAGGAGATGTCTTGTGATGTGCTTGTCTCTGCATGTGAAAGCTGGTGATGTCATGTTGGAGTGTTGCCTTGTGAATGTCGGAATGTTTACCCAAGGATTCCACACCCAGCCAGTTAGAGCTCCCCAGCCTGGGTGATGGGAGCCAGTGTTATGTCCTGTCCACTTATGTATATAACTTCATGTAACTGTGACTTAAGTACTTGTAATAAACATATAAGTAATCCCAAGAAGCCTGGAAGTCACTTTACAACATTGGCGACGAGGTGGTTTTAAAAAGAAGAACATGCAAGCAAGAAACTGAAGAAAGTGGAAGAAGCCTGCTGGGGGTGCAGGAAGAAGTTGGAAAAGAAGGACAACACTGCCCCAAAACACAAGTAAGACCCATCACCCAGGGCACCAAAAGGGAGGAAGGAAGCCCTAAATAGGAAGGATAAGCTGCCCATAAAATGGAGGGAGAGCTGGGTCCTGGGGCTGAAGAGAGGAGCAGGGCCTTGAAGGGAAGCTCAAGGAGGGAGCTAGGCCTTTAAGATCGAGAAATCTGTGTGAAGAAGTGAAGCCTGTTAAAGTAAAACCAGAAGTGTTGTCTGTTAAGTGAAGATAAAAGGAAGCTTAAAATGACACCTGGTCCCTTAAACTGAAGAAGGAATCCCACTCCATTAGTTTAAGAAACCTGTAGATTAAACAAAGCTCGTAGTGAAGATGACTCCCATGAGAGAGGGAGGAGCTAAGGAGCTGCGGGCAAGATAAGACAGCTGATGCCATGACCAGCAGCAACTCTTTGTGGTAGGAAAGTGTTCCTGGTGTATGGCGTGCTGGGTGAAGCTGTTGCCTGTCAGAGGTTGCATTGCAAGTGTGAAGTACTGAGGGGTGAAGAAGAAAGCTCTGCAGTGATGTTTCCATTCACCAGTCAAAGTATCATTCCCCAGTCAAGCAGCACAGGGATGTGATGCTGTTTACCCTCATATGAAACCAAAAGTAAGCTTTGGGGAAAGTATGAGGCCCAGTAAGCTTCCTCCCATGTACGAGTGTAAGTCTGCTTTGAGTTCATAAGTGGGACTTGGAGAAGGATGTGAGACTGCGGACAGTGAGCTAAGGGGTTCCCCAATGAGCCACTACCATGTTAGGGAAGATTTTGAAGTGACAGTCTGGAGTGAGCAGCGAGTACTGGCTCTGCATGTCCCAAGCGCAATGTGAACTAAAGATTAGACCCAGGCAGCGCTAGTCTGGTAGCGTATGCTCAGGGAAAGGGATGCATGGAAAACTGCCTGCGTGCCACTTTGTTTTCAAGGATCAAAAGTGGATCGTGTTTTGGATGCAGTGAACCGTTTTAAAATATTGAAGTTGAAGGGTGACATATGCTGGGTCGAGGTACGTGGCATGAGTGATGTTTGGCTTATGAAGATCAGCATTGCCCCGAGGCAGAAGTGTGACTGGTGACATCACAGCTGGTTTAAGGGAGTCGGCGATGCCATAAAACGCCAGATTCAAGCATTATGTTCATATTGAAATGCACTCACCATGCCAGATTCCAGCCGGTAGCCGAAGCCATTAACCGAGGCAGGATGAAGAATAAAATAAACGATGTTATGAGGAAAGAACCCTGCAACGTGCATTGCCGTGCACAGGAAGAGGAGAGCTGAAGGCATTGGGCCGTAAAATGAGTGAATAAGCCTAAGAGCGTTGTGGGATGAGAGGAGAGACCCCCTTACGAATCATCTTCACAGTGTGCCTACGATTTTATGGGTATTATCCGGCTGAGAGATGTAGAGCACTGCTGAGCACGTCGGTGAGTCGGAAAATCAGACAGGAATAAGAGCGCAGTAGGAAATCCGAATTCCACTATAGGATTTGCCAAGGATGTCATTATTGTTGTCATGAATGTCGTTCCTGGTGAAGGGAATGCGGCAAATTTGGGTTATGGTGCATCAAGGTGCTGCGACTGCAGAGGAGGCACAAGGACCGCATTTGAAGTAATGGCTGCAGTGTATCATTTTATGTTTAAGTGATTATGATGGTCACGAATCTGGTCTTTCAGAAGATAACGTTGGACATTCAGGAGCAGCAACGTGTATCCTTTAACTGTTTTTGCATTAAGTTTGTGTTACCAACCTAGTTTTGTAACAGATTAAGGATTGACAAGCATGGGAGGTGCACAAGAAGTTTGTGTGTGGATATATGCGTGCAGGAATTGAGGTTCAGATCTAAAATGTATTGGATTTAACACATTTGAGGAATTTTAGGTTCAAAAGGACTCATTTGGACATTCTGAACATGCACAATATGCGTATGCATTAAGTTTGTGGTACCAACAGAGTTTTGTTACAGGTTAAGGATTGACAAGCATGGGAGGTGCATGAGAAGTTTTTGTGTGGATATATGCGTGCAGGAAGTGAGGTTAAAAGTTAAATGTATTAGATTTAACACATTTGAGGAATTTCAGGTTCAAAAGGACTCATTTGGACATTCTGAACATGCACAATATGCCTAGATGTGTGCAAGTCAGTAGCAGGGTGTGATAGAGGTTAGAGTAACCATTGAGGGATTGCAGGGTAGACTGCAGCCAACATAGACATGTAGGAATAAATGTGCATATTTCTTGGTTACGCCATAAGGGCTGTGTACGCAAATGTCACTATGAAGTTGAGTTGTTAGACAGTGTAGACACAAGTGTATGGGTTGGTGATTGCCACAGAGGTGCAAGAACATAGTGTATCAGAGTGATTGTGGGTGAGTGCCACAAAGATGCAGGGTGGTACATAAACTGGCCATGGATTTGAGGAAATATAATTATATAGTTTGCTATTGCTTTAATGGGGAGAAAATAAGTATATATATATTGTGCAACATGAATTATTAGGATTTTAATTTTTGCAAAATGGTAATGCAAAATGTTGTTTTATGTGACTCAATGGGTGCACATGGGTAAAACATGTGTTTTGCTAAGAGTCAAAGTGGTCGAGTGTTGGGTAGCACCCAGAATATGTATTGTATGTGGGTGAAAGTGCCACACGGGTTTGGAGGTAGCGACTCCAGTGTATATGTAAGTATGAGTGTGGTTGAGTGAAACCACAGCGGTATGGGTGGTAGCACCGCCATTACACTAGAAAAATGTGGTGAGTGTGCCACAGCTGTCTGGATGGTAGTACATCCAGTTGTGCAGGGTAAAGGTGGAGAGCCTGCGTGACCATTTGGGTATGTTAGAGGTGTGTGTGGTTAGGAATACCACAGGAGTTGCGGAATACCATAGGTGTTGCTGGGAGGTACGCCTCCAAGCATACTCTACTTCCCTTTCAAGCATAGCAGTGAGAATTTATGTGAGTTGGGAGGTAGCATTTCCAAGCATAACAGTGAGGATTTATGTGAGTTTTCATCACTCCATAATAAGATGCATTCATGTTCCCTCATTGTTCCAGTGTGGCTTTATGTGTGTAGATTAGGAAATTAATGCGTAGTACCATTCTCCATTAAAAGGCAGGTTTTTGAGAGATGCAAGGTTTGGGATGTTATGAAATAGTGTAATGGGTGAAGTGAGGTGAGAGTGAGTCAGAGAAGATGTGAAATGGGGCAGCACCCATAGTGTGTGTAGCCTGTGGATGTGCTACAATGAAGTGAGGAGGTAGTGCCTCCGTGACTATAGTGAAGGTAGCGCCTCCCACATGAGGAGCATGAAAGTATTTTTGGAGGTAACGCCTCCGCCAGAGTAATTGGAGGTAGCGCCTCTGCCAGAGTAATAGGAGGTAGCGCCTTCGCCAGAGTAGTTGGAGGTAGCGCCTCCGCCAGTGTGATTGGAGGTAGTGACTCCGCCAGAGTATTTGGAGGTAGTGCCTCGGCCAGTGTAATTGGAGGTGGTGCCTCCGCCAGTGTATTTGGAGGTAGCGCCTCCACCAGTGTAATAGGAGGTAGCGTCTCCACCAGAGTAGTTGGAGGCAGCACCTCTGCCAGTGTGATTGGAGGTAGCGTCTCCGCCAGAGTATTTGGAGGGAGTGCCTCTGCCAGTGTGATTGGAGGTAGCGTCTCTGCCAGAGTATTTGGAGGGAGTGCCTCCGCCAGTGTGATTAGAGGTAGCGCCTCTGCCAGTGTATTTGGAGGTAGTGCCTCCGCCAGTGTGATTAGAGGTAGCGCCTCTGCCAGTGTATTTTATTTGGAGGTAGTGCCTCCGCCAGTGTAATTGGAAGTAGCGCCTAAGCCAGAGTATTTGAGGGTAGGGCCCCGCCAGAGTATGTGTAGGTAGCGCTTCTGCTTGTGTCATTTGGTAGTGCCCTGCCAGAGTATTTGGAGGTAGCGCCTCTGCCTGAGTAATTGGAGGTAGCGGCTCCACCAGAGTATGTGTAGGTAGCGCTTCTACTTGTGTCATTTGGTAGCACCCCGCCAGGGCCCCAGTGTAGTTGGAGGTAGCACCTCCACCTGAGTAATTGGGGGTAGGGCCCCGCCAGAGTATGTGCAGGTAGCGCTTCTGCTTGTGTCATTTGGTAGCGCCCTGCCAGTGTATTTGGAGGTAGCGCCTCTGCCTGAGTAATTGGAGGTAGCACCTCCGCCAGTGTGATTGGAGGTAGCGCCTCCGCAAGAGTATTTTGAGGTAGCGTGTAGCGAATCTGCTAGAGTATTTGGAGGTAGCATATCCACCAGTGCGATTGGAGATATCACCCCAGATGCTTGAAGGTGTAGGTGGGTGTGTAGGGTTAGTGGCCTACAGATGTAGGGAGAGTGTCCCTAAGAATTGATATTCCCCATGCTGGTGATGGATGTGGAAAGGAGGGGAATATGCTGTGGTGTGCTTGTCCGTGTGTGTTGACGTTTGAGAAGAAGGGAGATATGTTGTGTCTATTTGATGTATCTGTGTGAGTGCAGTGTGAATCAGTAAAGGAAGGAGATGTGTTATATCGTGCCTGAGTGTGTTTGTAATATTTATCAGTAAAGGAAGGAGATGTGTTGTGATGTGCTTGTCTCTGCATGTGAAAGCTGGTGATGTCATGTTGGAGTGTTGCCTTGTGAATGTCGGAATGTTTACCCAAGGATTCCACACCCAGCCAGTTAGAGCTCCCCAGCCTGGGTGATGGGAGCCAGTGTTATGTCCTGTCCACTTATGTATATAACTTCATGTAACTGTGACTTAAGTACTTGTAATAAACATATAAGTAATCCCAAGAAGCCTGGAAGTCACTTTACAACAGTTTGTTTATTTGGTATAGCGCAACCAAACCCTTAGGTAGCTGGGCGCGAACATTACAAGTATAATTATAGCTTGGTTACAGATATAAATGACAGAATGGGTAATGTGATGAGCCGCCACCTTAACTTACAGCGATGTTGGTAGTCACGTACATGTAAAAAAACATTTGTTGGAGACAAAGGTGGCAAGTACAGTACAGGCGAAGGGCATAGTATTCATAAGATGGCAGGAGGTAGAGGTCCAGGTAGTGAGTGGAAAGGCGATTATGGATAGGTTTGGGCATCATTGGTCCGCAGAGAAGCTATTGGGCACCCTTCTACATTTAACTTTCCCTCAGCAGCTATTGGGCACACTTCTGAATTCAACTTTTCACAAAACCCAAGTTAGGGTTTTTCGTCTAAATCTCGAGTAGGGTTGGTCAGATCTAAGGTCATGGGGGAGTGTGTTCCATGTTTGAGCAGCAATGACTGGGAAGCTGGAGCCGCCAGCTGTAGATCGTTTGAATCTGATCTGGGGACTACAAGAGTGTTGATGTTAGCGGATCTCATAGGACGGGTAGTAGTTCTCCTGTTGATTCTTTCAGCCAGGTAGGGTGGAGCTCTGTTGTTTAGGCATTTGGATGCGAGAGTGTTTTAAGGAGTATCCGATCGCTAATCTTGAGCCAGTGGACATTTCTTCTAAATCTGGAGCTGTGCTCTCTGTTGGGGATGTTTAAGGCAGCTCTAAGAGCATTGTTTTGTAGTCTTTGCAGTTTGTCAGAGATATATTTATTAGATCCTGCGTATAAGGCGTTACAGTAATCCAATTTGGATAATATAAGTGCATTGGCCAGTGTAATGCAGCTCGTTTCAGAGAGAAATCGTCTGCATGCTCGGATCAGCTTACAGGTGTAAGCTGTTGAGGATGCTAGTGAGTTTACTTGCTTCTTGAGGGTAAGTGCCGAGTCAAGGTAGAAGCCTAGAGTTTTGACTAAGGGCATCACTTTGATAATATTGTTATCAATGTTGAAGGAAGCATAGCTAGGGTTACGTTTTTTAATAGCCATCTCTGAATGTCGTCATTCAGGCAGAGGCCATGGGAGGCCATCCATGCCTGAATGAGGAGGTATATCTTGTTTACTAAGGCCGTGTCCTCCAAGAAGTTACCCGAAAGGGGAATGAGGATCTGGGTGTCATCTGCATAGTTAGTGTAGGGGACACCCAATCTGTCCAACTTGTTGAACAGGGGCTTAGTAAAGGTGCTATAAAGGGCAAGAGACACACATGATCCCTGAGGTACACCACAGGAGTCTTGTATGGGATCAGCAGCTGCAGAGGGGGAGAAGACTCATTGTACGGTTGGCTAAGAAGGACTGGATCCAAGTTATGGCATCACTTGAAAAATGGGCAGCTGACCTGAGGTGGTACCATAAGACTGCGTAATCCACCAGGTCAAAGGCTGCAGATAATTCAAGGAGGAGTAGCAGAGCTGTTTTCCCATTGTCCTTCAACACGTCAATTTGGGTCTTAAGGTCAATTAAGGCTGTTTCAGTGCCGTGGAGAGGGCGGAAGCCAGACTGTCGTGATCCTAATAGGTGATTGGCTTCTAGGTAATCCTGTATTTGAAGGTATGCTACTCTATCAATAATTTTAAGTAGAAAGGGGACCGTAGTGATGGGTCTATAGTTGGTTGGGATGGATGGGTCTAGGATTTGTTTTTTAAGCAGTGGGAGTACCCATGATTCTTTGAGGTTGTTAGGGACTAGGTTCTGCTTGAATGATGCATTGATGAACTTAGAAATGAAGGGAGCTAAGTCTCTGGCTGTATCCTTTATATTTGGGATGGGCAGTTATCTCCTTTGCAATTTGATGGTTTTAGTGAGAGTATGACTTTTTCTGTCTCGATAATGGAGATTTTCTTAAAGCTAAATGGCAAGGTGGGACTGTCTGGTATAGTTGTAGGGGGAGCTTTCTGCTCTGGGTGATGCTTTCTTATTGGCTATTTTGAGTTGGAGTGAGGAGATTTTATTTGAGAGCGCGTTTTGTATGCTAGTACGCCAAGGTTTTTAGGTGTTGTCAACTTGAGGTATGGGTGATTCCATTTCCCAGAGGATGGAAAATAGTTCCTTGGTGTCTGATTGTGCCTTAGATATTCTGTTATTAAAGGTGGTCTTTTTAGAGTTGATTATTTCACTCTTATAGAGTTTGGATAGGTTGGTAAGTTTGGCCTTGTTCTCGTTAGAAGGCGAGTGACGCCAGACTGACTGAAGCTTTCTTTTTTGTAGTCTAAGTTCTTTGAGTTGGGGTGTGAACCAAGCATTAATGTGGCATTTCTGTTTGCCTTTCCAGAGTTTGACAGGTGCCGTGACGTCCAGAGCCTTGGTCATAGCCTCGTTGAAGACCTCTACTAGAATCGTCGGGTCTGAGTTGCTATCAGTGTTATTAATGGCAGGGAGAAGCAGAGGAAGTATCTTGTCCGCAGTGATGTCTTTTTTACTTCTGGTTGGGAGAGGCGGTGGCATAGTTATGGTGTTGTGATAGGTGAGGTCTAACGTGGCAGTGAAGGTTACTATAGAGTGGTCAGTCCAGGATTGCCGGGTAATATTAGTGATGTTGGCATTACAGTTCAGGTTGGCACCCCAGTCTAGGATTCGTCCTTTAGAGTGGGTGGGTGCAGAAACTTTTTGTGTTAGTCTGTGATCCTTCAATATGGCAGCGACTGATTGGGCGTGTTTGTCGCCAGCGTCGTTGAATCCTAAATTGAAATCTCCCAGTATCAGGATTTGGTCTTTGGTATTGTTAGTTAGGAGACAAGTTATGTTGTCCTCGAAGGAGCCTAATGGTCCTGGGGGGTCTGTATACCAAGTAGATAGTAAGTGTGTGGTTAATGGATAGAGGGAGTTTAGCTGTGCGTATCTCACAGGATTGGCAAGATGGAGATGCAGCTAATCTAATGGGGAGGTTTGTTTTAGAGATAATGGGGGGTCTGTATACCAAGTAGATAGTAAGTGTGTGGTTAATGGATAGAGGGAGTTTAGCTGTGCGTATCTCACAGGATTGGCAAGATGGAGATGCAGCTAATCTAATGGGGAGGTTTGTTTTAGAGATAATGGCTAGTCCACCACCTCTGGCGTTAGGTCTATCTAGAGTATCTGTTAGCCCTCTGGAACAGCTATCATAAGGGCAGGTCCTGCAGCCTCATGGAGCCAAGTTTCAGTGATAGCTAATAGGTCCAGGTTTTCGTTAGCTAAGGTGTCTGCAATATCAACAGCATGGGCTATCAAAGACCTGGCATTGATAAGTGACCCTGACAGGGGAAAGGTCCTTTTAGGCTTAGTAGTGAGTGAGTGTGTAGTTATAGGTGCCTGGACTGTGCAAGGACTTTTTTGTCAAAATGGCTGGTTGCACATGGGAGTATTAGAAGATCTTTTGTGATGTACATGTTTAGTGGAGAGTTCTATAGGATAGGCTGCATTGTGTATGGGGCATCTACTGGTATAGATAGTTTTTGGATCATAGAGGCGAGGCAGTCTGGATCTCAGTCTCAGATTTCTATCCTTGGGGGGGGGGGGGGCATGAGGTCATTAAGACAAGGACCATTATGGCGAAGAGGCCTAGGATAAATGGGGAGGTTTGTATCCTTTTGCTCACGGTCATAGGTTTGATAGGGGCAGGACTAATTAAGAGACTGCTTGAGGCTGGCACAGGCGCAGATTGAAGGCAGTTTCTGGATGGGAGGGTGTCAGTTGCATAAGAGGAGGGAATAGTCACATTCAGTAAATTTTGGTATCAATTGCATAAGTAGGTTGAGAACAGAATCAAATAAGATAGTCTTAATCAGTTAATTAGAGTGGGTTAGTGCCAAATCCAAAAAATAGGTTTGTATAAAATGCAAGAAACAGATTAAAAACACATTCAGTGAAGGTTATTCTTAATTGTACAAGGTAGGTAAAGTGGGTGGACGCATACAGTTAATACTTGTATCAATTCCCTAGGAGTAGTTTAGGGTCACATTTAGTGTAAGACTAGAGTCAATTGTTTGTAAGTAAGTTGGAATCAGGGCCAATTGGGCTTGAAGAATTATAGAGAAATATACTCAGAGCACATTCAATATAGGCTAGTGTCAGATGCATAGACATAATTAATGTAAAGGATCACAAGTCCTAACCTTTACATAAGCTATCTTACATGAGTCATTCAGCACTGGTAACACAACATAACTGAGAGCATCTTCGTCTGGCAAATTACAGCAGGGCATATGGCAATACAAGTAGGTGCCGGTTATTTAAGTCGCTAGCAGGGTCGACCACTAAGTTGTACGTGCATGTGAAGCAAGGCAATGCATACAGGGCACAGCGTGAGATTTATGATATGCACGGTTAGAGTGAGTTAGATGCAGGTGCTGCAGATATTGATCATACCAGAATGTAGTCATAGTGCATTTGTCTTGGATGCGCGAAGAAGCGGAGCGGAGTACATGGCGGCCATATGGTGTATCGTATGTCCGTAGTAGGTGGGCCGGTGTGTTGGGGGTGAAGCTGTGTAGGTAGGTTGTAGGCAGGCGGAACGAGTAGCTGGAGGATTTGGCCACAAGGAATTTTGAAACTGTCCAGAGTGGTATAATAAGGGGTTTAAGTTTACCTTAGCTACGAGTTGAGATGCAGCTTAGGTCCATAGGAGAAGAGGCATGGATCGAACAGGGGGGCTGGCTGACAGATAGAGATGATTGGATCAGGTCTCAGCAATGTATGCTGGGCTTTGGTAGGCATAGATAACCAAAGCAAAATAACGGGCGGCCATCTTAAAATGTAGCGATTTCCTCATGGTAGGCACGGGGCTGCTAAAGCCTAACAGAGTATAGCGAAAATGCTATTTTTCATGTCACGCAGCAGGGAGGCTTTTTCACAAAAAACGAAGGTCGAGCAGAAAATGTTATTTTCTTTGCGCAATAGCAGGAGCACTTACCGCGAATGAGAGCTGCAACGGGCGACTTCTTTTTCTCCGACCACTGCTCCTGCATGGTCAGATGGAGCTCCTGCTCCACAGTGTGAAGGGTAGAATGCTCTTCAGGCTCGGGACAGGTGATGGCCTTGTTCTTGGCCATGGATTGTGTAGGGGAGGACTGGTCCAGGAGACCCCTCTCGCCTGCGTCTCTTCCCCAGGTGAGGGCTATGGCCCATTGGGCGTTCCCTCATGCCACCCGGGCCCAGGTGGTGGGGGGCTCACCCACTGGAGACATTGCCCAAACGTATCGAATGCCCACACGTATTGATTGCCACACAAATTTAGCTAGGCCCGAAAACCATTTTTTGCCCGGTAAAGATGGTGTGAGCTCAGCGCACTGTAGCGCGGCCCCCACCCTTGGAGAGTCACATCCCTGTTGCCGCAGCACCCTGGCAGATCCGCTGCGAGCACGTTCCCACGAACAAGACGGACATGAGCTAGCGCAATACGCTAACATTGTAACAGTTCACCTCCCGCAGTGTACTATCACTATCAGCATGACCCGGCCAGCAGGCCTGAGCAATGGGAAGAACGGCAAAATGGTCATCTGATGGCAGACAGTCTTTATATATATATATGTATATATTAATGTCAAGACCTCTTGCGAAGTATGCTTTCTTCCACAAAATCTCCTATATTACTAACGCCTGTAGAATGTATTAAAATGAGAAAGCATGCTCCCATGATATAAGCAATGGCGAGTTCACACCCTTGCAGGTGGATACTAATAATAATGGAACGCTCCAGGGATCTGTTTGTTGCGTATATCATTGGGCAGCCTACCCCCCATGGTTTTGCGCCATAACTAAAGCTAATGCTGCTAGAATACACGAGAAAGCGAATGCAACTATACTATGAACTCATGTAAAGGATGCGCGAGAATGCACTTATCATGTGTGTATGTCTAAGCCCCTTATGTGCCACCACCGTCACGTACAGTGGCGGGTCGTTTTTTATGTACTCCACCGACCCAACTACTACCTCATTTACTGCAAATGTATATGCATGTAACTAAAATACTGTAGCTCCTAGAACATAATGTACAAATGTGGTGCTCGGACTGGGTATAATCGAGACACATCCAGCAAAGTTAAATGCATGTTTTAAAGTGATTTTGAATAAGTATTATAGAAAGTGTTTAAATGTTTGTGATGTCTTTACCTACATTCGGCAACACACGAGGGAGATACCTTTGTAAATGCGTACAAGGCCATTCCCCCTCCCACCCTACGAAGGCTGCCAAGACATGAGAACAGAGGCCCGCTCTGCGTTACCCCACCTCCCCCGACTAGACTGGAGCCACTTCAAAGATTTGTAGCCCCCACTGCAGCACCCAAGGCCGCGGCCAGCCACCTGCATTATTTACAGCACAGCAGTAAACCTTTGTCTAAACTCAAGCGCCCCCTCGTAAACCCCACAACCCACCGGACCATCTTAGACTTATGGCCCTGTGCAATCAGGACACCCAACACTTTGACAACACGCAGCGGAACATCCATAACAAACTTCTAACAAGGCAGAAAGACCTGTACCGCCCGTCCCAGGCCCCGAAGCTTAGCCCCTCGACCTATGGCCCCGGTCAACAGGACACGGGTAACCAGGCCTCGATATATTACCTCCAGACCACTCACAAGGTGCATTCCTCCTGTGTTGCATTAACCTATAAAATAACCTATTGGAAGATTTACTAAAGAGAATAACACTGTAAATGACTGAATGACTGCGGTGTGCATGGTCGAGGGCAAGTAAGTCAGAAAAGGCATTCATCTCTGCCACAGGCAGCATTGGCACACCAACACCGCCCGGATGAACTCAAGCCGACCTGCCAGGCCCAGCCCAACCCACGAGGATGACCAGTGACGTCCTTCAGCCAAGACCAACCACGCCGCAGCAGCACCTATAGTTAGTCGTCGCCACCCAATCCCAATGAACTTGTGCCCCCTATAGTATGTAGGTTTTGATGACGTTTGTTGTAAATATATACGCCTGTCTTTGCGATTGTCAGACAGAGCGCTCTCGGAGTTTGCAGAGTTCTTTGCATGCCCTATTCTGATTGATAAACTCCCATTTACGCTCACCCGCACTCTGTCTTGGCCTTATTCCCATTTTGGGAGAGTCCTCCATTGTCTCTCATTGCGGGGAGGATCGTGCTGTTTGGGGACGCTTGCTTTCAGTGGTGACCCCGATAGCGTGATTTTTATTTCTTCCTACCTCCTCATAACCGTCCCCTTTTGGCACGAGAATCTCCGGTCGGAAAGGGATACGCACGGTGAGCCGGCTCCGGGAGGCTGCCCGCCAACGGCGACCGGTACACTAAGAAGTGCGCACTCAATAGAGAGAGGGTACGGGATCCCGGTTGAAAAATCCCCTTTGAGTACCGCTCGCCGGAGCCGGGGCTGACTGTTGAGCTGACGGCGACACTGCCTGGACGGACCCAGTTTTGGAGACTATCGGTTCAAGACGGGCACGTGAGTACTGAGTGCGAGCGATATTAAAGGGAGCGGGGAGAGAAGTGTAGGACAGGAAACGAAGAGGGGGTACGCAGATCTACTAAGGATCATCTTAAATCTTCCTTGCTTTTTCTTTGCATATGGCCATTAGGATAAAGAGGTGAATAAGAGATAAAAGTGACGGGAACCTAGCTCCGAAAGGGGGTGGAAGGCGGCGCCGCATAGTGCTATCTTGACTAGTACTGGGAATATATGAAGAAGTGGAGTATAAAATAAAAGTGTTCAGCAAAAGGGGACACTGAGAGTACATTAGTGACCGCTATTACTCTTTTCCTTTCTTTTCTTTAAGGGTAGGGGGGAGAATAAAGAACTGTGATTAGCACAAACTTAGGGAGACAGTAAGAGAAAAAGAGTCCTACTAGAAGGGGGGAAAGCAGGTTAATATCTATATATATGCGCATCTAGATATTCAAATAAGACGAACAGGGACAGCCGGCTAGGGAGGAAAGGGAGGGCAGCCTGAGTGGTGAATTGAGTGGTGCCAAGAGGTGTGTGCACCTCGTATGTGCTAGAAGACATTTTGATGTTGTGAATGTGTGAAGCGGTTATAAATGCATAATAGTTAAATAGTTATGGTAAGTGTGGTCGGATAAAACTTTTTTCCCTTTTCAGATAACGTCAATATAGTGAAGTGAGTGGGTACCTCTTTGATTTCCAGGCTGACATTGTAAAAATAAGGGATGGGTTGCTCTTGTATGTGCCCCCCAAAGAGAACGGAATAGACATTGTGTACGGCCAGTTCTGTATTGCGCAGTTAGGGAGGAGGAGAGCCCAAAGGGACCCAACAGTGAATGTGAAGTAAAATATAAAGAATAATACTGATAATACATTTACATTGTAGTTGCAAATATACGGAGACACACCAGTACTAGGAGAGCACAGAGATGGGGGCCGAAACACCCTTATCACATATTTGTAAGAATCTCCCGGGATACGTGGAGCGGATTAAAAAATATCACGACCAATGGGTGACCGAGCTAAAGGGGGAGGGGTTACCTCAGATTTGGCCCGAGGGAGGGTCATTTGATAAAAGTGTTCTGGATACGGTGGCCACATGCATTTTTCTAAAATACAAAGGAAAGCAGCTGCAAAATAGGAGTGAAATATTAGATCTTTGGAGGTTATTTGAAGAGATACCACCGCCTAAAACACCAGCATTAAATCCTGATCTCCCATCCACCACAGACAATCCAGCACTAATACAAAGAGATGTCAAAGAAGGCTCAAGTGTGACGCCGCCAGTAGAGGTAATAAGTTTGTACCCGATAATAAAGAAGCCTGTGCCCGCAGAGGGGTACAGTGACCCCACTTACATACCTCCCCCTAAAGATGATACACCCCACCGCCCCACGGCACCTCCGCCATATGAAAGCACGAGGGAGCGAGCCCAGGCAGGCGCACAAAGGGTAGATATAGAGAAACTCACAGATGATTTAGAATCAAGACTGACGATAGCAAAGAATGAGCTCTCGAGGATAAAAGACATATGCGACCGAACAGCACTAGATGGAACTAGATCAGGGCGTACATCCGGAGCGCCAGGTGACAATAGAAAGCCCAAAGAGGGGTGGAAAAAGGGCGAGACTTTGTTCAGAATTGAGGAAGAACCAACTCGAATAATAGAAGTAGGGCCCAGGGAGGGAGATGTTGTAAGCGAAGAAAGGCTTGGGGGAATTAGAGAGGAATTGCTGTGTGATATAAGGGATGAAGTAGAAGAAAGCGACAGGTTGAGCATGGCGATGGGAGGGGGAAGCGAAGGAGAGGAAGGTACGTGTTCACTAAGAACCCTGGATGATGAGTGGACGGGGCGACTAAGGAACAGAGTGGGAAAAATGGCATCACTGGGAACATCAGCAGCCAAAACGGGTCCGGACGGCACGACAAAGGGAAGGCTACAGCTCCCGTTGATACACAGGGGAGGAGGGAGGCCTAACTATATCCCATGGGCGCAGATGGATAAAGCCAATTTATTAAAGCTACTGCCCCCGTTGTCAGGGGGGGCAAGTAAGTGGATATATGCATTTGAGAAACATACTGCCGGGGTACCCCTAGCCATAGGAGATGTAAAAAGTCTACTCGTATCAGCAGTGGGCGATCAGGCTGAAAGGGTATGGGTTAAGGCCGGTTTCCCGGGAGTAACGTTAGACTGTGACCGCCATGATGGGGCATCCTTTAACACAGTGCGTGCCAGGGTGTGGGATGCCCTACGCGAAACATTCCCAGACACACCGGACTTGCAGTCAGTGATGCAGTGTACAATGAATGACGGGGAGGAGGCTATGGATTACATTTTTCGGGTCCAAGAGATGTGGAGAGCAGAAACGGGCACGCCCTGGTATCAATCAACCTCTTTGTTTTATTTTATTATAAAGAGAGGGCTCCCAAAGGAAGTGCAGAAGGCGCTTGACAAGATAGCGGGTATTGAAGCAAAGGGATGGTCAGAAATTCAGAGTATAATAGTACACCATTGTAAACGAATAAAGGAGAGGGAGAAGGAGGTGGCGCAGAAAAGATTGGCAGACGAGGCGAAGTTAGTACAGTCAAAGTTAGTGAAGGTTGCAGCAGCAGTAGCCGCGCTCCCACACAGTAGAGAGGGAGATGATGAGGAGGAGGGGCTGATAGCACTCCAAGGAAGGGTGGCAACTAATTGGGCGGGAACAGCACAGCGGCAGTGGACTGAGCAGGAGCAAGGTGGAGGTCCGCAGTGGCAAGAGTGGACCCCTCGAGGGGGACGAGGTGGGTACAGGGGCCGGAGAGGAGGCGGACAAGGGTACGGGGGAATGGGAGGAAATGGATGGCAGGGTCCCAGGGGCCCCCAGGGGAGTTGCTGGAACTGTGGACGATGGGGGCATTACTCCAGGGAGTGTAGAAGTAAACAAAACAATGGGTTCCAAGAGGAGGAGAATTATGGTCATCCACACCCAGGGAGCCCATATGGTCTTCCAATGGGACAGCAGCAACTAAGAAACCCCGGCCAGGGTACCACGGGCCAGCAACAGGGACCCCAGTATAGGACACAGAACCACCCACAAAACAATGACAGTATGCAATACACACCAGGTAACCCTTTCGCGACAACAGCAAACGGGGCCCCCGCACCAGCACCCTACAGTGGCATGTCAGTGGTTTCAGGGAGTGTTTTTAATGAGGGAGGGGCGATGAGATACCCCGCATAGGACAGCCCACAGAGAACACTTGCGTGTCCAGTTCTATCCACCACCTACAATGCAGCAGAGGAACCATTGGTAGGGGCGCAGATAGGAGACAAGCAGTTTATATTCATGGTTGATTCGGGAGCGGAGAAATCATGTGTCAGAGAGGGCCGATTCCCGTTATCTAACAGGAAGTTAGAGACGTAGGGGTTCTCTGGGGCTGTAATTGAAGTTCCTTACACAGAAGCTTTGGATATAACGGTGGGGGGTAAAACTGTAAAGGCACCCTTACTGTATTATGAGCATTCACCCATAAATTTATTAGGGAGGGATCTCCTAAGCAAACTTAACATGACCATATCATTTACCGAGAGAGGGATAGTGTGTTCTACACCCGGGATATGCCCCTTGCGTGCGATGTTGGTAGTGCAAGCCTACACAACCACACAGGAAATACGAGGGCTGCCACAAAACGAGAAAATGTTTATCAAAGGGCTAAAGACTCTGGCCCTCATAATTCCCGAGCTAGGAGGCATGGACTGGAGGATCCCGGCGGAGTTCCTCTTCCGCCCCATAGTGTGTCCCAACACAGCACCGGGATCAGTGGTATCATTAGACTTGCACGCTGTACAAGTGTCAGCAAAAAGGATCGCTGTGATTGGAGTGGACGAGGAAGGGTGTGAGTGGCGCACAGTGCTGTGCACAAACGCCAACATCGCCCTACGAGAGGTAACAGATGAGGATCTCTTTTCAGACACGGAAGGGGATGGTGAGATAGTAATGGAAATAGCGATGCCCTGTGATATTTTAATACAAGCAAGGGAGACCCCCGTCCAATTGATGACAGTGGTAGGAGCACCACCGTCGTTTTTTGATGACGACATGAGGCTCGTACCAAACAACTTATGGACAACAGGCCCCCATGATGTGGGACTGTTGCATGGAGTACAACCTGTGGTAATAAAACTAAAGCAAGGAGCAATTTTACCGCGAGTTAAACAGTATCCTTTGTCTCGTGAAGCTGAAGAAGGGATAAGAGAGACAATAAATGCCCTACTAGCACAAGGGATAATAGTGCCTTCAAACTCCCCATGTAACACCTGTATTTATCCAATCAAAAAAGCAAAAGGGGGGTCTTGGAGGATGATACAGGACTTACGCCCCCTCAATGATGTAATTCAGAAGGAGTTCCCTCTAGTCCCGAACCCTGCATCAATACTATGCAGCATCCCGAAAGAGGCATCACATTTCACAGTAGTAGATTTGAAAAACGCATTTTTCTCCATACCCCTGGCTGAAGAGAGTAGATACCTTACCGCCTTCACACTGGGGGGTAAAAGATATGAACATTGCAGATTACCACAGGGATACTGCGAGAGCCCGAGCATCTTCAACCGCGTATTACATGAAGACCTAGGAAACCTATCAGTTGAGAGCACCATTATTCAGTACGTAGACGATTTACTAGTCTGCGCACGAAACGAAGAGACATGCAGAACAGATTCCATAACATTACTGACTTTGCTGGCCAACAAGGGGTACAAAGTGGACAAGGGAAAGCTACAATACTGTCTGACAGAGGTCCTGTACCTAGGACAGCTGATTTCAAGAGATGGGAAAAGAATAATACCAGACAGGGTAGAAGCCATAAGATCAGTAAGAGAACCCACAACAGTAAAAGACATGCAGAAATGTTTGGGAATGTGCAATTACTGCCGAGCATGGATATTAGATTATGCGGCATACACCAGGCCCCTATTACAAGCATTAAAGGTGGCCCAACAGGAGAACAGGAAGATGGAATGGACTGAAGAGATGAGTTCCTCTTTCCAGACATTAAAAGATTTGATTTCAAGCGCCCCAGTACTCGCAAACCCTGATTATGGACGCGAGTTTTACCTATTCTCACACTGCAAAGAAACACTGATGACAGCAGTCCTGACACAAAAAACGTCCTTAGGACACGAGCCATTGGCTTACTATAGTGGCACTTTAGATGCCGTGATGCAAGGCCATTTCGCGTGCGAGCAATCACTCGCTGCAGCCGCGTTCGCGATTGAGAAAAGTGCCACCATAGTAATGGGTTGCCCGGTAACATTGTTTGTGGAACATTCATTATTTGCAATACTCGAGAGATCAAAAAGCACACTGACCACACAGCGGGCGACCGCCTACGAGATTATACTGTCCAGTGCCAACATCCATATAGTGAGATGCAAGACAGTGAACCCCGCCACATTCATTACAGAAGCGTGCACGCTCGAAGACATGCAGAACCACGATTGCGCAACCTACACAGGAGAAAGAGGGGAGGAGACAGTGGTGTGTGAGAACGCTCTAAGCGAGGGGGAAGTGTACTTTGTGGATGGGTCCGCATCAATTGACGTGGACACGGGAGAGAAACACGTTGGCATGGCAGTGGTGAGGTTAGAAGACGGTGAGTATGAAACACTGGTACAATACCGCCTCCCGTCACATTACTCTGCACAGGCAGCAGAACTGATTGCGATCATAGAAGCACTACATGCAGCAAAGGGTTGTGCAGTGACAATATACACAGACTCAGCTTACATGACGACGACAGTACATGGAGGTCTAGCAAGATGGGGGCGTAGGGGATTCAGACGGGCAGATGGAACACCAGTACAGCATGCAGAATTGTTAAAAGAGTTAATTGAGGCCCTACAAAACCCTACTGCAGTAGCAATAGTGAAGTGCCAAGCCCATACATCAAACACAGATGTTGTGTCTTTGGGGAACGCGGCAGCGGACGCTGCCGCCAAGGAGGCTTCCTATTTTCAGAAAAATGACACAGGTGAATACATGCTTAAGCACAAGACGAACGAAGAGCCACCAGAGGGATATAATATGATGCCCATACCACAAATAATAGAATTGCAGGAAAGAGCCAGTGCAGAGGAAAAATTAATGTGGACAAAGCGAGGGTGCAGCAAGTCAGGAACAGACCTGCTGTGGCGGCAAAATAACTCGGGGAAAGTGGTAATGCCAATACAGCTATTAGAGATTGCATTTCAACAGCTACACTTCCCTGCACATAACACCAAACAACACATCGCAGCAGTAATACAGGAAGAATGGTTCGTGCCCTGTCTCCAGGAGCATGTGTCTCGATTGGCAATGAAATGTACAACATGCCAAATATACAATTCAGGAATGACATTACGCACTCTCCGGGGAACAATTCCTAAACCCATTGGCCCATTCAAGGAACTGCATATAGATTACGCAGACATGGGGGAAAGGTGTAATGGCGCACGGTACATGATCGTGGTTGTGTGCCCATTTTCAAGGTGGGTGGAAGCAGGACCTTGAGCACGACCTGATGCCAAGAGCGCCGCCAAGTTCCTAGTAAGGGAAGTGTTCCCGCGCTGGGGAATTTGTGACGTGATTCGCTCAGACAACGGCACTCATTTTGTGAATGAGCTTTTTAAGGAAGTCACTACATTATTGGGAATAAAACATAAATTATGTTCAATTTATCATCCTCAAAGTAATGGCGTAGTGGAAAAGATGAACGGACTGTTGAAGGGCAGGTTATCAAAACTATGCTTCTCATTAAAGAAGAATTGGATTTACTGCCTACCGCTTGCGCTATTTGAATTACGAAATCAGCCAAGCAAAGACCACCATTTGTCCCCGCACGAGATCGTGACTGGGAGACGAATGAACACAGCACACTCGCCGCTGCGCGAACACTCAGACGCTCACAGAAGCGCCGCGATATTGGGAGATGAGTTCACAGATTATTTAAAGAAATTGACAAGGGCAGCGCGCGTGATATCAAAGCAACTCTCCCCACCCTTCACTAGAGAAGAGGGAAATGTAACAGGCACTGTCACGGAACCAGGGCAACAGCTACAGCTAATGCCAGGCGACTGGATTTATGTCAGAAGCTTTGTGCGTCGGTGGAATGCACCACGATTCCATGGCCCATACGAAGTAATATTTTGCACACCCACGGCAGTGAAGGTCAAAGGGTTGAGGTACTGGGTGCACTTGACCGACGTACGGAAAGCATATAGCAACGTACAAGAGGAGGTAGATGGGGAGGCACAGACAACAGCAAACGATTCAACTGAGCAGAATGACTGAATATGAACTTATGTGTATGTGTTGGTACTAAAATTGAATAAATGCACAACTGATAAAGATATTAACTTTTACCTGGTTGAGTGTATATATAAATATATATATATATAGTTAATGGAATGCCAAATTATAGCCTGTATACACCCTTGTCTGTGAATACCCCTCCCCGTCTCCCCACCCCTTTCCATTCCCCGTCACATGTATATTGGCACTGATGGTGCTAGCAAAATGTTTACATGTATGCACTCAATGCACTTTTATATCTTAAAAAAGGAGCTTCCATGGCATCTAACGGGCAGCCTGCAACGGATAGATTTACTAGAATTAGAGAGTGGTTAACTGTGAAATGCATATATTCGTATGAATGTGGACTATCTGCGTGCATTATATTGTTTTTTACATTAATGTTTGGTCTGGTTACATATTGGTTCATAGTGTTCATCTCTATCGAGATGAACAAGGGGGGAGGGAACAACACAACTACTGGGGCCAATACAACTGCAAGTGTCAATGCCAATACAAGGGAAGGTGATTTCTTGGTATGGGACGGAAATAAACTTGTGTGGGGCTACTATACTACGCCATCCAATGTTGTCATCTCACAAGATGGAGGCCCAAAGGGGAAAAGGCAAAATAACACACTGTCCCCACCTGAGATGTCTAATTACAATGCTCACAGCTTAAACGACCGAAACCCCTCTGCCATATCCTGGTTGTATAACACCCCCACCAGCCAACCTGCCCCCATGGCCATAGACAATCAAAGAATGAAAGCAACACATGAAATATTATATGATGACTGGGTGAAGGGGGGCGGGAATGAGAAAGGGGGGTCTAGTTTGTCCCTTGCCCAGGGAGTTGGGAAGTATATGAGGAATAAGAACAATAGACGGAAGAGGGAAGCAGGGAGGAGGAAGTATGATGAGTACTATGGGCTAGGTCTAGATAAGATGGAAGACCCACGACACCCCCACCAAACAAATAAGTGGTATGCAGACATGAGTGCCACAGCTAAACAAACAACAAACGAGAGCTGTTATGTTTGCTCCCTCATCCCTCACGCATCAGGTACACCCAAAGTACTGTTACCCAAAGAGTTGCCGATTATAGATGCCCAATGTCTCCTTCATCTCACGTTGTGCAGAATTAAGAACACCTTCCAGGCACATGAAGTGACTTTTCAAATGCTGCAGAACGAGAAAACGTGCTACCCAAAACCATCAAGGGTTGTATGTCTGAAAGAACCATTTTTTGCAATCGAAGGGACACTTGTTTCTGATAACAAGTGGAAAAACGAAGAAGTAATGTGTAAAGCTGAAGCACTGAGGGGTGTGGCACCGGAGAAATTGCAATGGATAGAAGAAACTTGCACACCCGTATGGAAGGAACACATTTCAAAACTAACCTGGGTTACGCCCATCGAAAAGCCTTTTAAGTTGCAGAATGAAATAGACTATGAACTATGTTTCAAAGGAGAGGGGAGAACGTCCATGGGGACGAACAAGAAGTGCAACAGAACCCTCACTATCCCAGACCTAAGAAAAGGGACAGCGGCCCTTATGGACACGTATTGGGTATGTGGCAACCAGGCATACCTACACCTCCCCCCGTCGTGGAGTGGCAGCTGCTCAATGGCCACACTACACTCAGCTCTAATGGTAATACCAGAAAGCCACATCGATGGGAGCCAAAGGACACAGGAGCGAATGCAGAGTGTGGCCCAACCAACTTCAGAGTCACAAATCTATGTCCTGTCTTCCGGAAGCAAGGGAGAGGTGCTGACCCGTAACAGACGAGCATCAAATTATATATCAAAGGCATCATCAGAATTATTGGCTCAGATCCCAGACAAATATCGATTATTCAGCTCAGCAGAAACATTCTTTGCCTCGCTCGTATCAAGTGTCCAAGCAAGGGCTAACGCAAAATGGCTCCAGATAACCCGTTGGGAACTAATTCAGCTGGCAAACGACACTGAAGAAGGTTTTAACATAATAAAGGTCGAACTAAGAGCCTTGCGACTGATGACCATGCAAAACAGGTATGTCCTGGACCTGTTGACGGCGATGGACGGCGGTGTTTGCCGAAAAATAGGAAGTGCCTGCTGCACTTTCGTACCTTGTGAAGACGCAGAGAACGGCTCCCTGTCCCATGTGATCGAAGCAGTCCACAACCTAGGAGAAAAAATGAAGATGGAAGGCGGAGCAGAAGATAGTACATGGTTCGATAACATCTTTTCCTGGGTCCCCTCATGGCTTGGAACGACTGTGAAATTTTTAATGCCAGCTGTGGTGTTCCTCCTTTTGATTTTTTGCCTGTGCCAGGTGGGTCTTCGAGTTTGTGCTAACGCAGTACCAAATGGTGCAATGATGATGGTGACAATGGGCAACTCACACGGTACAATAAAAACGATGCAAGAAGCACAAGTACAAACAGGGGTAGAGAACACACCCAGGTACCAACTGGTGCCCATGTACCACGACAAGGATATTGTAGATAAGCTGTGGCACACCACCATCAAAGAGCCCCGCATACTAGAATGGTACGAGAAAGTATGGGTAGATTTGGAAGGAGATGGTGGGTGCATATATCTCACGTGTACTCCAGATGAATACGCCAGGAGAGGTGAGACCTTAAGGGGGGTGTGTAGAGCATGGATGCCTATCAAAGGAACTCCTGCATGGGATGAGGCGGTGATGGACGAAGCAGAATGTAGGAGGATAGAGGATTTAAAGAATTCGTTACTTAAGTAACGAAAGGGGGGAAATGTAGGGGAGGACTGGTCCAGGAGACCCCTCTCGCCTGCGTCTCTTCCCCAGGTGAGGGCTATGGCCCATTGGGCGTTCCCTCATGCCACCCGGGCCCAGGTGGTGGGGGGCTCACCCACTGGAGACATTGCCGACACGTATCGAATGCCCACACATATTGATTGCCACACAAATTTAGCTAGGCCCGAAAACCATTGTTTGCCCGGTAAAGATGGTGTGAGCTCAGCGCACTGTAGCGCGGCCCCCACCCTTGGAGAGTCACATCCCTGTTGCCGCAGCACCCTGGCAGATCCGCTGCGAGCACGTTCCCACGAACAAGACGGACATGAGCTAGCGCAATACGCTAACATTGTAACAGTTCACCTCCCGCAGTGTACTATCACTATCAGCATGACCCGGCCAGCAGGCCTGAGCAATGGGAAGAACGGCAAAATGGTCATCTGATGGCAGACAGTCTTTATATATATATGTATATATTAATGTCAAGACCTCTTGCGAAGTATGCTTTCTTCCACAAAATCTCCTATATTACTAACGCCTGTAGAATGTATTAAAATGAGAAAGCATGCTCCCATGATATAAGCAATGGCGAGTTCACACCCTTGCAGGTGGATACTAATAATAATGGAGCGCTCCAGGGATCTGTTTGTTGCGTATATCATTGGGCAGCCTACCCCCCATGGTTTTGCGCCATAACTAAAGCTAATGCTGCTAGAATACACGAGAAAGCGAATGCAACTATACTATGAACTCATGTAAAGGCTGCGCGAGAATGCACTTATCATGTGTGTATGTCTAAGCCCCTTATGTGCCACCACCGTCACGTACAGTGGCGGGTCGTTTTCTATGTACTCCACCGACCCAACTACTACCTCATTTACTGCAAATGTATATGCATGTAACTAAAATACTGTAGCTCCTAGAACATAATGTACAAATGTGGTGCTCAGACTGGGTATAATCGAGACACATCCAGCAAAGTTAAATGCATGTTTTAAAGTGATTTTGAATAAGTATTATAGAAAGTGTTTAAATGTTTGTGATGTCTTTACCTACATTCGGCAACACACGAGGGAGATACCTTTGTAAATGCGTACAAGGCCATTCCCCCTCCCACCCTACGAAGGCTGCCAAGACATGAGAACAGAGGCCCGCTCTGCGTTACCCCACCTCCCCCGACTAGACTGGAGCCACTTCAAAGATTTGTAGCCCCCACTGCAGCACCCAAGGCCGCGGCCAGCCACCTGCATTATTTACAGCACAGCAGTAAACCTTTGTCTAAACTCAAGCGCCCCCTCGTAAACCCCACAACCCACCGGACCATCTTAGACTTATGGCCCTGTGCAATCAGGACACCCAACACTTTGACAACACGCAGCGGAACATCCATAACAAACTTCTAACAAGGCAGAAAGACCTGTACCGCCCGTCCCAGGCCCCGAAGCTTAGCCCCTCGACCTATGGCCCCGGTCAACAGGACACGGGTAACCAGGCCTCGATATATTACCTCCAGACCCCTCACAAGGTGCATTCCTCCTGTGTTGCATTAACGTATAAAATAACCTATTGGAAGATTTACTAAAGAGAATAACACTGTAAATGACTGAATGACTGCGGTGTGCATGGCCGAGGGCAAGTAAGTCAGAAAAGGCATTCATCTCTGCCACAGGCAGCATTGGCACACCAACACCGCCCGGATGAACTCAAGCCGACCTGCCAGGCCCAGCCCAACCCACGAGGATGCCCAGTGACGTCCTTCAGCCAAGACCAACCACTCCGCAGCAGCACCTATAGTTAGTCGTCGCCACCCAATCCCAATGAACTTGTGCCCCCTATAGTATGTAGGTTTTGATGATGTTTGTTGTAAATATATACGCCTGTCTTTGCGATTGTCAGACAGAGCGCTCTCGGAGTTTGCAGAGTTCTTTGCATGCCCTATTCTGATTGATAAACTCCCATTTACGCTCACCCGCACTCTGTCTTGGCCTTATTCCCATTTTGGGAGAGTCCTCCATTGTCTCTCATTGCGGGGAGGATCGTGCTGTTTGGGGACGCTTGCTTTCAATTGTAACACAAGCTTTATCTAGTGCCAGGCCGACATAAAGCTCTGCCAGATCTTGATATACCCATGGAGCTTTTGGTGTGAGTCCAGGTTGCTGACGTTAAACTCCACCAGAGTCACTGTCAATTATGACCGGTCAGGTACTCTCTCTGCAAGACACCTCCAGGTCTAGTCTACTCTGTGTCCCAATCTTGTGCCTCCTCTACCTTCCTTGACGCCCCTCAAAGATCAGGCCCACTATTCTTTCCCTCTTAGCTCCAAACTTTTTTTCCTGCATATTCTTCGTAGTCATCTAACCTTGTTGTCCCCATTCAGTGCTCCTTGTTTCCCTTCCTCTGCACATATTGCTTCACCGGTTCTCCTAAGACTTTCTCCACTCTAGCTTCCACTCTCTTAACTCTTCTGCCTCTTCTTCTTTTCTCAGATATCTCCAACTAAGTTATTTTCAAATTTCCACCTCTTCCCTCTTACTGTCCCCCCTCTCCAGACAGTTGGACTCCTCTCTCTGATATTTCAAACTGATACACCCACTACATACTGTCCCCTATTCCAGGTCTTTCCACACTCTTCTGAAATGTTTCAACCTTTCACCGCCTCCACTTCTCCATGTTTTTCCATTCTCGTTTTCCAGAATTTAATTTTCTCCTTCCCGCCTCCTCCTCTCTTTGCTTCTGCACCTCTTTTATGCCTGCTTTCTTCCCTCTCGCCCTTCTTCTCTGCTGCTGGCTTCTGCCTTCTAACACCCACACCCTGCACTAAATAGAGGCTGCTTAAATAGTAGTGCAGGACAGTGTTTGGTGACTGCATTGGTAAGCTGTGGTAGCTTAGTAACATACCAGGAAAATGGACTCTCCAGATTTCAATTTTTCTTCATAGCTTTTTCTGGTTAGTTCTTCACACCCTGTAGCAGCTCGGAGATCTAATCCCCCCCAACAAGGTGGTCTGCCATCTTGTATCAAAGATTGTTCCTGCACTGCTCGCCACTGGTCTCACTCCTGACAGCCCAGCCTGCTGCACCAGGTCTCCTCCCAAACCACAAGTGCCGCTCTTGCAAGGATACATTGTACTTTATCACACACCCAGTGGAGTTTCCATCAGTTAGACATTATATTCAAGTGCAATCCCAGTAGGGAGTAGGCAAGGAAACAAGACATAGCTTTAAAAGTAGGTGTGTTTCTCTTACTAGATAAATTTCTTTTATACCTAAATCTATGCTGTATCAAAAAGGCCAAATGGGCATCAGCTCAAGTCTATTAATCCAGGCAATAATACATTTAAAGTGAATATCACTGAGAAACTGCCTGTTATGCAAATGTGTTAAACGGGGTCTGTACTGTGACAATGAGAAATTATATACTTTTTTCGTATTCCATCCTACTTTGTGCCTAGTAATTCAAGCAAATTAAAAGATGAGTTGTTAAATTCCTCTTCAGATCAGTAAATGAAAATTATCTGAACATATCAATGGAACTGTGTGAATATAATCAAGGGCAGACTCCTGTGTAGGAAATGTTGGTGATACACTGCTTATATTTAGGACTAACTACACCTACCAAGGTGTGTACACATTTACTATCTGAGTAGTAACAGGGCGAGGCTGATCCATACAAAGAAATTTGTCGGATTTATCCAGTACAAAGTGAAGGGAACTTATTTTATTCACAGTACACATGAACACCAGTTTTACGTACACAATTTCAATGCTTCTCCCTAAAAAAAAAAATGTTTATGCTGCTAGATCTTCAAAGCTCGCTGTATCAATTCGGGGAAAACATAATTGTCCTCTATCAAGGCACAGGCTATGTGAGTTTGTGGAGGAATAACCAAGATAGATCCCTGCACAGCGGCTGAACATGTTTGGCAGGTGGCTTGTTAGGAATATGTTTCTGAGTGTAACAAGGCACAGTTGCAGTTCCATACACCATACTGCCCAAAACGGAAAGGGATTGGGGTTTGGGTGGGGCACGCCGGTTAGGTGCTACACTGGGGCATGTAGAGGGCACACACACACACTCTGGGACTTGCTGGAGAGCATTAATTTCATATTGCTTTACAACACACTCTGATGCCCTCCATGTTCCGTGGGATGTCCCAAGAGCACAGAGGATAGGGGATGGGATATAAAAGTTCTACGTTTTACACCTGTCTCCAATTTGCAGAGGACATTTAAGCATGTGCTCTCCGTGTAAATCATGAACCTGTGCATTTTAATGCCATAAACCTAGGGTGGAGACTAAGATGGGTGTGATGAACAAAATTCCCTCTCTGTAATGTTCTTTCTGATAGATGTTCCTCCCACAGATTCCTCATCTTTGATGTCTATCTCCCAGTTCACCAGGGGGAGCAGCACAACTCTGTGTCTGCCCCACCCGACACCCTATGCTCCCTGCGCCGGATTGGGCCGGATTGGGCCAGTATATATTTCCCTGGCACTCTGACGCCAAGGGACCGTAGAACCAAGGTCTACTAGCTATCCACCAAGCAGGGTAGGTTCGGAGAGCGATGAGGAACCGTAAGAGGCACATCCATCAGAAAGCACATTACAGAGCGATAAGTAATTTGCTCTTCTAAAGGGTTCCTTCCTACCATGAATAGGGAGGAGATCAAGGGCACCACCTAAACCAGAAAACTCTGAAGGACAGCCAAAACTAGTGTCCTGACCAGACTGAGAAACCAAACAGTAATGTTTGGCAAAAGCGTGCAAAGTAGCCCATATAGCCGCCTGGCAAATGGCCAGAACAGGATCTCCATGTTGCAGAGCTGAGGTGGCCTCTGGTGGAATGTGCCCTGAGACCCTTGGGCATATCCTTAACATTCAGATTCTAGCATTGCGAGATGCAGAAGATGATCCAACTTAGCACGGTCTGTTTGGTCACAGCCCTGCTAGCACAGGTACCAGCACTACCAACAAAAAGCTTGTCATCATTCCTGACCTGCTGAGGGCCCAAACCAGGTCCTGATGATAGAAAGAGTGGAAGGTTGAAGCACAGAAAAAAGAGACAGGAAGATGGATCTTTTGAGAGAGATGGAAATCTAAGACCAGTTTCAGGGGGAAGGATTTCCTCACTCTCAATGTCACCTTTTCCTTGCAGATAACCTAGTAGGGAGGTTAAACTGACAATGCCTGGAGCTAACTCACCTGTTTAGCGAAAGTGATGGCTGTCAGGAAAATCCTAACAAGCTTAAACAAGAATAGAGGGGCTCAAACAGAGAACACATAAGAAATGTTAACACTAAATGTAAGTCTTATGCCGGAACAACTAACTGGCGTGGGGGAAACTGATTACAGAATCCCCGCAAAAAATGCATGAATGTATGGACTGTGAAAAACAAGCCCTGCTATGGGGTTCTCTTGAAAACCGAAACGGTAGCATGATGCCCCATCACAGTGCCAATCTGCAAGCCCACCTGGGCCAAGGAAGGCAGACAAATCAAGAACAGAGGATGTGGAACAGGTAAAATGATACTGATCCCTCTCTCGACACCAAGCTGAAAAATTATGCCAGTTACACGCATAAATTGATTTGGTAGCGGGCCACCTAGTAGAGAGAAGCATGTTCAGGACATCCTCCGACAAATCCCACTCCTTCTATACACTCAACCTTTCAGCAGCCAGGCATGAAAGTTCAGGCTGTTATGATATGATATGGCATTTATAACGCGCCTATACACAAGTGTTTCAAGGCGCGACGAGGCAAGGGGGGGAACAAGGGAGGACAGACAACGATTCTACTAGGCTAGGTGTCATTCAGATCGCGCAAGTGCGTGGGAAGGGGGGAAAAGGAAAAGTGCACGGGGGGAAGGGAGAGGGGAAAGTGCAGTACATGGGAAAGTGGAATAAATAAGATAAAATAAGACAAATAAAACAGCCAGTTAGTGGCAAGTTCAAGGAAGTGCAGACATAAGTGATGGTAGGGGGACTGAAGGGATACAGAAAAATGGTCCCCAAGTGCAGGGATTGCCAGGGAGGCAGTGCAGGTGGGCAATTGACGGGGCCTGGGCCAGAGATCAGAAAAGGGTGGCCAGGTAACCAGTGCCATTTCAGTCTGGAATTCAGCAAGGGGGGGGAGGAGAGAAAGCAGAAGCAAAGAGGAAGGTTTTGAGGTGTTTTCGGAACCGGAGATGGTTCTCCTCGAGTTTCAGGGAAGCAGGAAGGCTGTTCCAGAGAGAGGCCCCTGCCGAAGAGAGTGATCTGCCACCACCTCGTTGCTTGGATAAGCGACTGACCCTGAGGGAGTTGGAGGCAGATGAGCGAAGAGCTTGAGAAGGAAGTTATTTAGGAAGAGAGAGTTGAAGGTATTGCGGCCCAAGACCCCAGAAGGCCTTGTGTACAATGCAGAGGGTTTTGAACTTAATCCTTGCAGCCACTGGGAACCAGTGCAGAGATTTCTGTCCTGGAGAGATATGATCCCTGGGCTTGAGGCCAAGGACAAGTCTCGCAGTCCTGTTCTGGATAAGTTGCAGAGGTTGTTCTGTTAAGAGGCAGATAAGTCCACTCTCTGCGGAAAGCACTAGGGAGGGCAGATGGACATGTCCAGCAACTCCGGCTACCACATTCTCCGGGCCCAGTCCTGAGTCATCAAGATCATTGTGGGCCCGAACAGTGCAGTCTCCTGAGAACCAACGGTATCCTCACATCAGGACAGGGATCGTCGTAAACGCATAAAGCAGGTTGAAGTCCCACTAGACCATCAAAGCGTCCTACAGATCTTCCAGTCGTGGAAATTCCCTGGAACAGAATCACCTGCACTTCCTGTTCACAATGGAAGGTAAGAGGTTCACCTGATGAGTCCCCCAACGGCAGAATACCTCCTCCAGAACTTTCCAACTGATGCCGAAGTCGGTCTACTTAATGCATGCACAACCATGTTCTCCCCCATGGCCATATGAGCTGCAATCCAAGATGCACGGTTTTCTAGAGCCCTGAACTACAATCGCATTGCTTTTCTGCAAAGAGGCAAGGAGTCCACACCACCTTGTTTGTGGAGTTAGTATATGGCAATGTGGCCATAGACCTAGCCGCGCGGTCTGCAGAATCCAACCCGGGCTGGAAGATCCGGCAAGAAGCTTCCTTGCTGTCTTTCACATTGGCCTGGAAAACATTTACACATTTTCACTTCTGGGATATGTTCGGCAACCTCCAAAAATGGCTGGCCAAAAGAATATTTAGCCAGGGCACAGGAGGCGTTAAAGGCTCTCAGGCCCAGTCTAGTCAAACCAAAAACCGTTCTTCCCCAGGCATCAGGTGTAACGATATCCATCTATACCCTGACTTCTCTATCGCGGTGCAGGAGGAACCTAAGTCTTTCCTTGTAGTCAAGAGGAGACTAAGGGACCTCGCAGTCAGCTACGCCATGATGTACCCCGCCAGACTCTGCATTATGAAATTCCTCGATCAACATTTTCCTGGCTGATGCCATCCAGTTCTGCAATTAAATTACTGTTTGTATGATGGCCACTATTACTTAGCTGCGACAGGATCACTATGTCCTCTTTCTACTGGGCCCACGTGGCCACTGCTTCCCTGGTCTACATCGGCACAGTGTACCTATTGGGGTGCCTCCGTATATGTTGTAATTGTCATTCCGCGGTATGAAGCAGGCTGCCAGATGCAATCAGCCCCCCGTGCTAAGTTGCAATGATTGTTTTAGTTGTAGCAGTTATGGGGTTTTCATCCCCCTGATCGGGAGGGGGATGGGGGTGATGGGTGGGATCGATGGATGGAATAGGGTTACAGAAAATGCTTGACATGTGTGACAATGCTTCCGGATGGCTACTACTTATCATGCTGGTTTTCTTTTGGTTCCACTCGCTGGCTGACGCTGGCCTCATCAGTCTCTACTTGCAAGGGTTAGATGGCACCTGACATATTGCGATGCATGAGCTGGAATGTTAGGGGACTGGGTAGTTATTCCAAGATGCGTAGACTGCAACTGTATGTAGAACAACATAAAACCCATATCTTTTTCCTGCAGGAGATGAATTCACTGGTCCCAGGGTGTGGGAGGTTTGCCAAGAGTCGGGGCCTCCAGCGCTTTAATACGCAGTATTCAACCCAGAGTCGCAGCGTCAGGACCCTTATTTGCAAATTGATCCATTAAACACCAATAAACACACACATGGACCTCCTCGAACGTTATGTTCTAGCTTGCAGTATACTGGCTGGGCTGGAAGTGATCTTGCTCAATATATACAGGCCTAATAATGATGATCCTGATTTCTATACACACAATTCTGAAATGCTGTCCGTCTACCCCCGATTCCGATAATGTGGGCAGGAGACTTCAATACTATCCTTGACCTACAATTAGATAGATCCGGGAGCAAGGCCCAATTGCTGACTAGAGCCGGACGTATCCTCCTAGTTAAGCAGGCCTGGCTTGGGTTGGTCGACGCCTGGAGATTAGTGCACCCCCAATCACTTCAATATTCTTTTTATTCAACTGTGCATGACTCCCACTCTAGAATAGATGTATAGTATCTGAGAAATTGATTACCCGTATAGCTGGGGCTAATATACTCCCTAGGACATACTCAGACCATTTCCCGATTACCCTGATGTTGTCCTGGGATGAGCGACAAGCCCACAGGCTCCCATGGAGGCTCAAGCCTAAAGCACCGCAGGATCCTGTGTTTCGGGTTGAATTGTGGAACTGTGTGGACAATTAATTTTAATACAAGCTCTGTGGACTCTCTTGCCACTCTCTGGGACTCTTAAGGTGTATATCCGTTATACGGCCTTGGCCAAAGAAGCTGGGATCCTTAAGGCAATACGCAGGAACATACAGAGATGTGAGGTCTCACTTAAGCAGCTCGAAACAAGGTATGCTACTGACCCTTCTTCCACAACCCTGGGTTCAATTAAGGAGTCTCTGGACAGTTTCAGGGAGGCAGCGTATAGGGAGCTGAAATTCCTGGACAGCCCGTTGGCTGCATGGCAAAACAGCGAGGGGGAGAGGGCATTTTGGCCAGAGTGGTTCGCCAGGAGGAGGGGGGGGCGTGGCATATCCCACTGGTTGAAGACTCTGAGGTTATATTGGTTCACACCGACGCCGATGTGAATGAGGTCTTCGGTGCCTTTTACAAATCACTCTACACCGACAGAGATGAGGCCTCGGACCGGGACATAGACGCCTTCCTGGACAGGCTTCCACTGTCGGTGCTCTCGGATGAATCTAGGGATGCCCTTGATCACCCCATGGAAGTTGAGGAGATATCTCGTGCCATGGATGCACTCCCCTCTTACAAGGCCCCTGGCCCTGATGGCTTAACTATGGAATTTTAAAAATGCTATAAATCCATCATTGCCACCAATTAGCGCCTCTCTGGGAGCAGTCCTGTGTGAGGAAGGAGCTACCCCCGACTCTCAGGGAAGCTGTGATAACGGTCCTGCTCAAGCCTGGCAAATCTGCAGCGAAAATGCAGCTCATACTGCCCAATGTTGCTGATCAACTGCGATGTCAAGGTATTCGCTAAGGTACTCACCCTCCATCTTACTCCTTACATGGTGCACCTAGTGGACGCCGACCAGTCCGCGTTTCTTCCCGGTCGCTCTGCGGCCCTCAACCTGCGGCGCCTGTTTAACATCCAAGCTTAAATAGATCCACGCGGCACGTGCTGTGGTTGCTCTGATAGACGTTCAGAAAGCCTTTGATTCTGTTTCCTGGCGCCTCCTGTGGGCAGTGCTCAGGAAATGCAACTTCTGTCCCAGCTTTGTTTCATGGAAGTAACTACTGAATGGCAACCCTGTGGCCAGTGTATGCACTAATGGCCAAGTATCCCGCCCATTTAAGATTTGCAGAGGGACGAGACAAGGCTGCCCCTTCTCTCCACTTATCTGTGCAATGGTGATGGAGCCCCTAGCCGACCTGATGCAACACAAACTTTCCCATCGAGGGGTCCGACTCACTGGCTCCCCTGAAATAATTTTGTTTAACGCAGATTATGCCTTGCTATACATCAGAGATCCCGAACATAATGTTGGGCCCATCATGCAGGATATCTCCCACTCCGAGTCAACCGATCCAAGTCTGAGCTATTTCCCCTAACCAACGCTAATATAGCCCCTGCAGATCTTCTGGGGTTCGCCTGGGCCCCAGCAGAGATAAAATACCTCGTGTCGTGGTGACTAGGAGCCAAGACACGTTACTAGAGGACACCTTTGGGGCATATCTGCAACAACTCAGACTGGGCAAACTACCCATCACCTCGGCAGGTAAGGTATCCCTCCTCAAGATGGTAGTACTGCCACAAATACTGTACCGATTCCTTAATATCCCTCTCTGGCCCAGGGCAGCGCTCTTCACTGAACTCAAAACTGCAATAAATAGCTTCCTATGGCACTCTGGGGCGGTGAGACTGAAGTGGTCCACACTTGCGATATCATACAGACAAGGTGGCCTTGCGGCCCCTGACTTCAAGCTTTATTGGCTGGCTGCCCAAGCCCACTATGCTGCGTACTGGTTGGCACTTTTCCTACCGCTACCACCAAGCCTAGGGAACTCTGCTCTCTGATTCTATACCCCTTATGGAGGGACACAGGAGTCCCTAGTCCGGCAGCTACCACTGCGCTGGCATGGGACAAGATATGGAGGCGCACCAGCAACTCCCACCCATTCCACAGAGATATCTGCCCCTGTGGAATCTCGTCCCTGGGTTCCCCAGGATAAGCGTAGCGGTTGTTTCGATTTTTTAAATGAATCAAGTGCGTCTCCATTCAAGGATGGACGTCAGACATCTGTGCTCTGAATGGGTGAAGGTCTGGTCGCTGTGAAGCAGGGTGGTCACTATCTATCTAAGCTAACATAACATATTCACGATAATGCATGCACTAAATAACACTTGTTCAAAGTCTTTCTGTAGGTTATGTCTCTATAAAAGTCACACATATATCTGTACTAACAATTACCATTGGATTATACAGGCCTTAGGGGTCTTGACCACTATAATACACCGGTTGAAGTGTGGGTCTGTGCTCACAAGAATCCGGTATGTGGCATTTGTTATTGATAAGCAACGATATACTATCAAAGGCGGTTCGCGCCAGTGGATGAGCGCTGGCACGGGGGGCTGTCAGGGGTGCGAAAGGCCAAGGTGCCAAACTGAATGTTCAAAAGGTATCCCATGCCAAGGGGCCATTGCTCACATGGCCTCCTCAGACCCCGTGTCTCCAGCCAGGCCTCCCCTTGAAGAAGGCCGCCCCCCTGCAATCCACATAAGTGTGTCTCCATTCAGCAGTCTTCCTGTGCCTTATCTGCACGCCCCAGGCCCATCCATCCCACTCCCTCTATCAAAGGCGGTTCGCACCCGGGGATGCATGCTGTCGGGGGCGCAAACTGCCAAGGTGCCAAACAGCATGTACACTTCAAAAGGTATCCCACGCCCAGGGGCCATCGCTCACCCCAGACCCCGTGTCTCCAGCCAGGCCTCCCCTTCAAGCAGGCCGCCCCCCTAAGACCACGACATACATACGTCATTCATTCACAAACACACCCCTGTTTCTAATACTTTATAAACCACTTGATATGTCTCATGAGAACATCTTTGTGCTTTGCAAGTCAACTCCTGAACGTGCTACCTGGCAACCACTGAGATCTACGCTAATCTGCTCGTCGTCGTGCTATCCGTGAACTTCTGTGACCGCTTAGAGCAAACCCATCAGTGTGCTACCTGTGGCCACCCACCTATTCTCCCGCAACATACTGCTCTGCTTGCTGAAACCAAGTGTTTGTTGGTCAAGGTAAGGCCATGTATCCTAGTCATATTTTGCAGATTTTTAAATTTCTATCTATTTGCGAGTAGAGTACACAATAGTGCTATGTTCAATGGTCTCATTGCTATTGACTTGAGTTTCCATTGCTATGCTATCAATAGATCTATTTATTTTCATCTGTGTCTATTGTCATCGAATTGCATCCTTCAGGGGTCCAGTCTATAATGTAAGCATGTTTCCTTCTCGTGCAAGACAGAACATCCAAGGGACGAGTCACATGTTCAGATTTTAGTCACATCATTTATACATTTCTGCAACTTATGCAAATACTAAGCCGCACATAATGAACTGGTATAGTTCCTGCGACCAAAACAAACCTTGCATTGATCATTATATGATTCATTTACTTTTGTATCAAATGTTTATTCTTGAAGATTGTATAATAATGTTGATATTTACTTTTCAGATTTATCAACAATGCCTGCCTGTTCGATTAGCGGTTGCCCTTCAAAGACCCGTGCGAAATCTGAGGGCACTACAATGCATGTATTCCCGAAAACCGTTGATCGAATAAGAGAATGGGTCAGACATTGCGGATATCCACTGGATGAGCTGGATGAGCTGGAAAAGTAGAGTCCAACAAGTCTTACAGGACAAGAGGGGTGATCGATACCGCATCTGCAGCCGGCACTTTTCCTTGGACATGTACACAACATCTTGGGTAACAAAGAAGAATAAACGGCGAACGACACGGAAATTGCTCGAAAATGCTATTCGTCCACATTCCGCACCGGTGAGTCAAGTGTCCGGATTTAGCTTTAGGCCTTGCGGTAGTGTGTAGGTAGCCGAATGGATTAATTGATATTGTAGGTGTTCTATCCCTTGTAATAATTTCGATATTGATATGAGTGTATAGTTTTTTGAATAATGACATTTATCAATATATTCCTTTTGGATTTCATAACCCACAAACGCAATGTATAAATATGGGAACAGGGAACTGTGCTGTATTGAGCATTTTTCAAGTATTCTGTCGCCTTACATGGCTATTTTTAATATTGGCATTTCATTATCAATCATTAATTTACCTTTACAACTTCTTGACTATCCCTTGAATCTGAAGCAAGAACATTCTACATCCTTGACGTGGTCGCAGTTATCAACCACATCTAGCGCGTATCAGGTAATCTTACTAGGCTAATCCGCTACAGACTTGTTTTATGCATGTCAAGTAATAGTTTTATTCTATCGTGTAATTATTTTACCAAATGTTTGGTTAGTGCTTTCCAATTGATATACACCTTAGTTATTGTCCACTGGTGTTTGTTTTCAGTTATAATTAGTGTTATCCATACTCATGCAAGTACTGTCTTTCAGGGAGATGCTGAAGCGTCCGCCACATCTACATTTCTAGATGTTCTTCACCAGCAGGAGGTATGGATACTGACAGCTCCATCGAGCGTCATCATCAGAGCTGGAATTCTTGTTGTTTGATTGTTCTACACAATGTTTCATTCGTGGTTAGCTGTTGATATGTACCTGTGCTGTCGACCCCAGGTGTGTGTTATGTTTTCACTATTGTAATCCTCACTAATGCAAGTACTATGTTTCAGGCAGTTGATGGAGCGTCAACCCCTGCACTTGATGCAGAGCCTGACATTCAAGTAATTCCAGGGGAAGTGGAAGCGGGACCATGGGTATACGAATCTGCGCAACAGCTTTCGGAAGTGCGCACTACATTTGCAACATCCATAGATATTCTTCAGCAGCACGAGGTATGGATACTGACAGCTCCATCATGCGTGATCATATAACGTGATTCCATTTGCTATACTTTCTTCCCTATTAACACAAGTGCTGTTTTTCAGGGAGACGACGAAGCCTCCACTATAATCACAACATCCAATTTAGATGATGCAGATGTAAATAAATCAGAGAAATAAGTCGATGAAATGTGATCATATTTACATTTTCCTTGATTCTTTTAGACAATGCATCATTTGTGGTTATCTCTTTATATGTACCTGTGCCGTCGACCCCAAGTGTGTGTTATGTTTCCAATATTGAAAACCATACTAATGCAAGTACTGTGTTTCAGGGAGATGCTGATGCCTCCTCTCCAATACAACCATTCATGGCAATCCATGCAGAGCCAGAGGTATGGATACTGACAGCTCCATCGAAATAGATCATCACTGGTCGAATACTTGTCGTTTGATTGTTGCACACAATCTTTAAATCGTGTTTGGCTATTGAGATTTACCTGTGTGTTCGTCCTCACGTGTGTTTTATGCTAACAATATTTTGATACATAGTAATGAAAGTACTATGTTTCAGGGAGACGATGGAGCCTCATTCCGTGCTGTCTATGCGGATACAGAAAATATAGTCATTGCAGCGCAAGAGGAAGGGAGGACATGCGGAAACGAATCGGAGCTACAGCGTGCAGATGTTGAAGGTCGAGTCAAAAAAGTTGCAAAGAAAAAAAAACAAAAAAAGGTTAGTTACAAACAGTTCATAATTTTAAAAAAATGTTTGTGCTGGGGACTATTTTATGTTTTTTTCCAGTCAATTGGACTACACTTTATCTTGTGTTTAAACTGAACATCCCTTTTCCAATCTCTCTTCCAGTTATCCGTTGGTGTCAGAACTATACATACACAGACAGTGAAGCGAATGAGAGATGTTGCTTGCCAGACCATGTACACTATGAAGGCACTATTAATTGAGGTGAGGCGTGTTCAGGCTCGAGATGCTCATGTACAATGGCCAGAACATGAATTAACTGTGTTTGGAGAATACAGCAAAGTTGCATCGGACCATTGCTACAGTGCGACCGCACCACCACAAGAAGATGTTATTGAATGTATTGAAGATAGCTCTGAAGTAGTTGCAGATCAATTCAAACAATCTACACCCGCCAAAAATTTGCCACCCAAAAACCTGTCGACATTGTTGTGTTCTCCCATCAATGTTGAAGTAATAGATGTCGAAATGACAGAGAATGAACCAGCCGCAGCATCCATAGACGCATCAGAAATTGATATCAGCGATATTACTTTCCAATGTGTTGAAATCTCCACAATGTCACAGGCCGAAACAACGTTGACGCAGAATGACAGTCTAATGAAAGAGAGCAAATACATTGTATTCGACAGTTGTTTGATGGAAATTATAAGTATGCTGAAATGTGTGCATTCCGTTAGAGGGAAAGTATGTGGGAAGCCATTGATTAATGTGACTCGTCAAATAAAAGGCAGTAACGTCAAAATAAATGCCGCCTGTAGATTAAATCATAAGTTCTCATGGTCTGCACAAAAGATGCTGGGGAAAATGCCAGCAGGCACTCAACTGTGTGCAGCTGCATCACTTTTTAGTGGCTCCAGTTTTAGAAAGTTAGAGGCTTTCTTTCAGTTTGTGGGACTCCATTTCATTTCTAAATCGCTGTACTACATATACCAACGTGATTATCTGTTTCCGGCCATTAGTGATGCTTGGAAAATTGAACAATTGTCTCTAGCAAGTACATTCTAAGGCAAACGATTCAGGCTAGCCGGCGATGGACAGTGCGACATCCCTGGATTTTCTGCCAAGTACTGCACCTACCACTTTCAGGACATGGATAGTAAGAAAATTGTGGTCGTGCAGGTAACACAATGTACATCGTCAGTGGCCATGGAGAAACTAGGATTTATAAAATCAGTGGAATATCTACAATCAAGGGGAATGCACATCGACCTCATAGCCATGGACAGACACGTTTCAATTGCCAAGACAATGAGAGAGCAGTTCCCACATATTAATCATCAATTTGACGTATGGCATCTTGCTAAATCAATCAGTAAGAAAATCTCGGCTGCAGGAAAAAAAAAAGGTTTTGAAAGTATTTTGCAGTGGTCCCATTCTATCGCCAACCATCTTTGGTGGAGCTCAAAAACTTGTGAAGGGTCAGTGGAAATACTACTTGAAAAATGGCGGTCACTGATGCACCACTGTACCAACGTTCACCGCTGGACAGAAAATCAACATTTCCACCAATGTGAACATGGCCATTTGTCCCCAGAAGAGGCACAGAAGAAGAAATGGTTGATTCCATCTTCACCGACACACAAAGCCATTGAGAAGATTGTTTTCGACAAAACTCTATCAAGAGATTTGAGAGGACCGACAGAATTCTGTCACACAGGAGATTTGGAGGTGTTCCACGATATGTGTCTAAAGTACAGGCCAAAGCGCTTGCATTTTAGCTTTCGGGGCATGAAACATCGCACTCTACTAGCGGTCTTGGCCCATAACAGCAATGTCGGACGTGCACAATCTAGGACTAGGGGTAAAGTAAGGATGCCTCGCTACAGTAAGGTGTTTTCAAAATGAAGTAAGCAATGGGTGATCAAACCAGCCTATGGTGAAATGCAGTTCGACTTTGTGAAAGGCCTTATTGTTGCTGCGTTAGAGAAGCACAGATATGGAATTTTGGACATTTCTGTGCAGAGCAGTGATCCATTGCCACCGAACATTGCAACTGTGCCATGCCCACCCGAAGCACAGCTGGTTGTGAAATACAAATCCCGGTTTAAATAATTGCAATACAATTGTCTTTTTGTAAATAAATGTTATTGTACAGTGTACATGTAACCCTAACCCCTACCTTCACCATCATGGGTGGCGAACAAGCTGGGTGTCATCTTTGAATTCTCTCTATTCACCTCATATATGTGTATGTATATATTTTTCTCATGTCTCATCTCATGTAAATGTAAATGCTGCGCACTGTTAACGGAGGGGAGGCTTGCGTATTGCAAATAATAAAACAAACAAACAAACAATAAATCTCACTTTTAACTCAACTCCTGTGGTACTTTATACTTTCCCTGACCTTCCGCCAAAAATTAAATGTCTCCATTTGGGCTGCAAAGCTCGCAGACAACGGGGACAAATTTGGGGGCCTTAGAACACGCCAAGCGGGCCGTGGCATTTGGGAGAGAAGCCAGTTCGCATTTGCACATTGGGGCGCACTACATAGAGGGATTCTAAACTTCAAGTTCTCACATATGCCTTTACTACGTGATGTTGCAAATAAAGAATGCGAAGGACAGCGGCTTTGATTTACAGCTCGCGCCCAGAAGAGGCCCACAAGTCGCACTGGAAGTATAAGGGCCTATTGTTTTTTGACCTTGACACAGGGACCATGCCGAAAGAACTTCATTTGAAGGGGGTGCGCAATAACGTAAGAGACGATAAGGCAGAAAATTCAGAAACTAGACCGAGTTTCATTTTAGTTCAGTATACGAAAAATCGTTGTCAAGAGCACGGTCCGTTTTACAGACTGCATTACGAAGAGACACAATGGAAATTTCAAATATAATGTGAGTAAATCTTTACACGCTTTTATACCGGAATGAAGATTTAATGAATGGATGCATGAATAAATGAATAAATGAATGAATGAAGAGCTAGGAAAAGCAAGGAAAACGTGTTCTTAGTGGGAACATGGGCATGCAGGTCCACTGGTCTCACCGATCTCGGTCCTTGGCCCAGCCACTTTTCCCTGCACTGCCTACCTGCACTACGGGACTGTCTCTGTATCCTTCAGCCCCTTCTCCTGGCATTTACCTTGCACTTGCCACCAGCTGGCCCTATTATTTATCTTGTATTCGACTAACCACGTACAGCACTTTCACCCCCCCTCTCCCCTTCCCCATGCGCGATCAGAAAGACACCTGGCCTAGTAGGATCATTGTCTGTCTGCCCTTGTTTCCCACCTGCCTCGTCGCGCCTTGAAACACTTGAGTATAGGCGCGTTACCAATGCCATATCATATATCATATCATTCCTCACACATGTAGACTAACTGTCGTTTATCATTGTGTGTTGGCCTCGATTTATTTCGTTACTTTTCGCATTGATTTTAGAGCCGAACATACTCCATTGAACTATCCTTGCAAGCAAATAGTTTCTGATCGGCTGTAATAAATAAAATGAGTAATATTAATGAAGATCGGCTGGCGAGACTAATTATAATTTTTTTGTTTTCATAACAGGTATTTGCTCCCCTTCTGCTACTGCCATCGGTTTGAGACACCAGCAGACGGTTTCTTCGTGAGACACCTGCAGCTTTGTGTGAACAACTAGAGCACACTAACAATTATATGGGACGATCGCCAAGGGCCCACATGCCCTTACGCTGTACTAGTGGCTAGAAGCAACATATCAACCTTTACGATGGACTAGTGCCTAGTTGATGGAACAGCCTTGCGGTTCACCGTGCTTCCAAAGTGCTTCTTTTAACGAAAAGCAACACCCTGTGTACCATTGCGGATACAGATAAAAGAAAATAAATGGCTTTCGGAGTTCATATGGCAATTGCTGAATATTCTCTAAACATTTAATGTCAAATAAATGTACTTTACCAAATGTACCGTGTTGCTGTTTGATTTTAAAGTACAGTTTCATATTCCGAATTGTGGCGCGCTGTGTTGTGAGATGGTCTGTGTTGGTTTCCGGGTTCTGTGTGAAGTCGCGTAGAAGATGACTGGGCGCGTTTGCCTACACAGCACAGTAACGTCACGGAGAGAGGCGGGGAATATGAATGTTTTGATAATGTCAGGCTCAGGGGCGGGGGAATTGATTTAGTGCCGCAAAAGAAGGTCAGCCAGGGCGATGCGGCAAGTGATAGGATTATCACAAAATGGCGGCTCCCTGGTGCCCGTTTTCGCGTGCGTTTAATGGACGAAAACTCGGGTTAAGGTCCATAGGAAAGTTTTCTAAAATCGAGCCACTTAGGCTTAAAAAAACATGGCTGACCCGTAGGGACAATAAAAATGTTTACTAGACCATGCCTTTAATAACCTAGGGTTTAAAGAATGTTCTCTTACCTGGTCATTTTCATTCTTTACCGATTCGAATAGGTGCAGCTCATTAACATATTCTCTCTGTTTAAACTGATTCATATTTTTCAATAGTTTATCTAATTTATTATTGGTCCACTTGATACGATTGAGGTCTTGATCCTAGCAGGGTTCAGGGCGGTTACACATGTTATGGCTAATATATTGTGATCACTCAGATCTGTGGACACTTTCGAAATTAGACATTATTTCTGAAATGTCTTTCAGCTACAAAGGCATAGTCAATTATAGTTTCTATATTTTGTCTCTTTCATGTTGGTTGGGCAGGTACATCTCCATTCACACATCCATTCAACATGATCATATTTCTATTATTCATCAACCTTAACCATTTTTCTGCCCTTTCTGATCTAATTTGCTTGCCACTTTTAATGCATTTCACATTCAAGTCTCCTGCAATTAAAGTTATACTTATAGATGGATCTGTATCAATTTTATCCAAAAAGTTGGTGACCAATTTCAAGAAATCATCTTCCACGATATCTGCAGGATTCCAGTATGTATTTAGAATTGCTATGGCAGGAGCCATTGGGTGATGGATATTGCCAATCTCATATTTTATCAACTGTAAGCCACACTAAGCATTTCCCCATTGAACAAGTTTAAACAGTGATGTATTGTTCAAGGCACATACTAAACCCATCGTTGGTCTTCCTTTGTAACAATATAAGGTCCTAACTGTTTAGGAGATTGGCACTTTCTGGTTAGTTAGATGGGTATGCCCTCTGGTGTTCCACATTGCAATTTTCATTGTATTTTACTGTTTATAAATTGGAATCTATTGGTGCATCTTGTGATTAGTTGCCATTCTCGCTTTTGTCATCCAGTCCCATTTAGTTCTTTTACTAGCAGGTGTCATCGCTATTATCTTTTCATAAAAGACATCACTTTTCAAGTTTCCTATGGTGCCCTGGCAATTGATCATTAGAGGTCAGAGAGGGGATACCGAAGGCTGAGGATCTTTTTTTTTTGGGAAATAGGTTTTTCATCTCTGTCCGAGTAGGGCTTTTCTTTCTGTATTCGTATATCAAACCCTTTATCATGAATACTTAGTCTTTTTCCCCATATTAATTTTCTCACTACTAGCGAGGGTATCTTTATCATAGCAGTGTCCATTCTTCTATTTCTAATAACGGTTACTAGATCTATATCTCTAGATTGTATTGCGTGTAGTGAGTCAATAGCGTTGAAAGCTGCGATTATAGTGGATCTATTCAGATATGGATCCCTATCTCTCCTGTCAGTCATAACTATTGTGAAGGTCTTATTTCTATATAGCTCCTGCTCATTTGTTTATCGTCTCTCATTATTCTAATTTGTGGTTTTCGCTCGACTTTTAGTATTATCTTTTATAGCTTTGCATGATTAATTGCTTTGGCTCTCCGACTGTATACTCTCTTTTTCTGTATTGAAAAACTGCTTCCTTCTCTCCTCAATTGTGCTAAATTTTTGGGCAAGAATACTGTGATTGGGGTTCACAATATCAAGCTATAGCGTCGGATCAGGTGCTCCCCTTTCCATCTCCACTACTGACGGCTCTGTTATTATGGAATATGTAGTTATATTCATTAATATGCTCATATCCATCTCCGGTTCTAAGTTTTGATCTGTGCAGGGATCTTGCACATCGTTTATATTTTGACTTATCTATGGTTCCTGCTCCATTTCCACACTACAGGCCAGTTAATTTTACCTGTTGCTTTTTATATTGTTGTTGTTGTTGTTTCCCCGCCTTGCTTTTCTTCGTGTTTGTGATAACAGTAAGTGCTCTTAAGAATTTTCTTTTCCTGCAGTTTAGTTGTCATTTTTAGCAGTACTCTGGTTTTTGGATTTCTTGTTTTGCTTTGTGTTATTCGTTTTGCTACGTGTTTATTGTGGATGAAATAGATCATAAACTGTTTCCGCTCTTGTGCAGTGGATGGAATCTGTACCTCTGGCTCACTGACAGGGTTAGATGAGGACGGATTGTCTAAAGTCTGTTCCTCGCAAATCTCTGCCTCACACCCGGATGGTGATATGATCAATGATCTCTCTGCTTGCTCCTGATTTCTATGCTCCTCTTGAATTGCCGATATACAATGATTACTCAGAGCATTTGTCTTCTGACCGATCCAGAATTTTCATTTGGATTCTAATGTGACCCAATTATTCTCATTGATTTCTTCCGACAAGATCATTTTACTTTTTATCTCTTACATTTTCAAGTTAATTTGATTAAGTTAGGAGAAAACTAGTTCGACATTCATATTTAATGTATTGAGTGTTATAGAATTTCGCTCAATTGTAGCTTGAACATGCTGATGTAAGATTCAACTACGGGTTTAAAATTGGAGAGGCTGAAAAGTTGGATTCATTTTGCACCTCTCTCACTCGCTGCAGCTCATCTACAACATTCAATTGTGTTTCTCGAACTACAACATCATCGCTTCCCTCTATAGGTGGCATAGTCACCTGTGCTTTGGGGCATGCTTCTTTTAGCTCAACTGATAAATGTGTTGATCTACATTGTGTCTCTATGCTGTTTTTTCTACTATTTATTCCATTCATCGCTTTACATGCAGGAAGTTTTATATTATCACATTTGTTTTTCACATATTCTCCATTGATCATACTTTTATTTTCAACAGCATCACTTTGCTCTATGAGAACTCAGTTCATCACAACTTGTGAGTACAATCTAGGCTCATTCATGTTTTCATTTGCATGCACATTAACATGTATAACATTGGTAAAACTTCCATTGCAGTCTTACTCACATTGGCAGCGAGATTTAGGGCCGTCTCATTTGGTGAACAACTTGAGTCCCGACAAAGCTGCGTACTGAAAGCTAAAATGTCCTCATCTGTCACGTGTGACAATAGTTTGTCTGGGAGATCAGACACATTCACAACAGTGGGTTGATTTGAAGGTGCTGATATCTCTTTGTTCCTTTTTGAAATCTTAAAAGGATTTCTCCGGCCCGGCGACTAGAGTTGTCTAATGTCGGCTCCTGCTGATTTAGAATGGACAATGCTTTTAGTATGGTTGGCTCCTTCTGGGGTCTTGGTAGACCTCCTCGTCTTCCCCATCCCAGGGGGAGGGAATGTTGACTTTTTCATAATATCGCTGCACTCACAGGCATGGCTGTTTTGAGTGTATACATACGAGTCAGAGCCAGCAAAACAAGAGGCACAACCTATCTCCACACAACACACCAATTACATAAATCTGTTCCCAGATAGTGAAAGTGCAGCGAGGGCTGCTCGGCTGCTCAGTTGATCAGCCGAACAGCACTCGCATTCAGCACTCCCTTGAAGCTTGCACAAGATTAAATGTGCTTCTGGGATAGGGAGGAGGAGCCTAGTTCTAAACAAACAGAAAATAAAGTTTCAGACCTTTACCAATGTCCAAATATCTATATATTTCAACAAGGAGGTCCAGTTTCTTATAATGTTCCTACCAGGCTTTCCACGAGGTGAAAGTTAATTTTCAAGAATAGCAGCAGTACGTGGATTAATCTGTGTACAACCAGCGTACCCAGCCGAACAGCACTCGCATTCACACTCCCTTAAAGCGCCTTTCTTCTTTCATAAATATTTTAAAGAATTTGTCAGAATCCATGAACATGGTTTTTCCCTATGTATAGAGGAACAGGTATATTCTTTAAAAAATATGAATACTTAAAATAATGTTTGGGGTGGGGATAAGACCCATATAGTGTAGAAAGTATCATTTTTGATCATTGTATTTTTTAATTCATGGACTCACCAGTTCCTCTTACCCACTCTCCCACTATACAGATCTCTCAAGTTTAGTAGGGGCTCTATTTCCAGGCTACACAGTACGATATTTAGATCTCATTGATAGACCTCTAGACAGGTCTCTCAAATCCCGCTGACCAACTCACTCCTAAAGTGAGACAGAACCCACCAATGAATTACTGTGGATTGACACCCCGATCAGGGGCTCACGCCTCATAAGGCGTACGTCCTAGCTGCGCTCCTCAAAATCACCCTTCAACTAGTAGATATCCTTCTTAAACCCACACTGCTTGTCCACTGCAGTGAACCGCGTATAGGGAGACAGACACTAAAGAGAGCCACCGATAACACCCAACTATATAACCCCTAACCACCTCCCCTACCACTCTCAAGACAGCGACTGAAAGAATCGACAAAATCAGCCGGAAATACCACCTACAGACAGAGCCCTAACTGTTAGCGGACAGCCCTCCACACCCATTACTACACCACAAAACAACCAGACCAAAGCAGAACCAACTGGACACCAGCAAACAAATAAAGACTAAACAGCTCTCTATCTTATAATGCTGCGCAAAAGACCCATTCCGAGGGAAAGAAAAAGAGAAGAAAGAACAAACACTCTGGAACAGCAACAAAGAACCACAACTACAGAAAGCACCCCCGCAGCCAGGACAAGAATCGAACCAACACAGAGAGAAGAGACAAATGCCTCTACTTAACTCCTCTGGTCACCAGAGCAAACCAACCCAACGCTAGAAGCAGCAACATCAAACTACCCAACACAAACGCGCAGAAGAATGATGAACAAAACAAGAAAAAACAAGCACACGACTGATGCGATAACACCTTACATCACCAAAGCAAGAAGAACTTCTAATCGACAACCACAACTCATGGAAGACGAACCCGATGAAAACAATAACCCAAGACAGAACCAAGAAGAACTCTTCGAAGACGCTGACAACCCAAAGCCTACACCTCAACAAGAGATTGACCAGGAAGGAAACCCCAACACCGATCAGAAGACGACCTCAACAAGAAAGTCCAAACCACCTCAACAAGAGATCGACCAGGAAGGAAACCCCAACACCGATCAGAAGACGACCTCAACAAGAAATTCCAAACCAAACAACACCTCCAAACGCCACTGCAATCTTATAAATGCAAGATCCATGTCAAAACACTCAACAGATATCTTCAACCAACTCGAAACGGCATTGACATCCTGTTCATCATAGAAACATGGCTGGACGACAACTACAAAATCACACTCCAAAGCTGCCTTCCAACCAACTTCAAATGCCTTCAAATAAACAGGAAAAACAAAAAAGGAGGAGGCATCGCAATAGCATTCAAAGGACTCCTGAAAATAAAAACAGACGAACCGCTCAGCATCCTCAACTGCGAAACCATGGTAATACACCTAACAGCAAGTCCAAAAACCAACATCACATTCCTCCTGGTGTACAGACCACCGACATATGATGCAACCTTCGTTGACAACTTCATAGAAGACGTCACCAACATAGCCATCAACCACGAACACCTAATCATCCTGGGGGACTTCAACATCTGGTTTGAAGACAGTCACACCAACTACCAAAACTCACTGACTGAACAACTCCCTACCATGAAACTACGACAAGTAGTCAAAGGGGCAACACACTCAGCAGGACACACCCTCAACGCAATTTTTGCCAAGGAAAAACTCATCACCACGGCACCGCCGATACAAATACTGTCGAGCGACCATCTCATCATCCCATTCGTGATCACTCTGCCTACTCAAGTCTACATCCAACCTCCTAAACTCACAACCACCACATAAGAAGCTGGAAACACGTCAAAGAAAGCAACCTATTCGAACAACTGGAGTTAACCAAACCCTCAACTACAGAACTAGAGCTGACTGACCCTGACAGGAAAGCAGAGCTACTACACAAATGGATTGCAGACACAATTCACAAGATCACCCCTGAAAAACCATTCACCCCATAAAAAAAAGCAATGGCAAAATGGTTCACCCAACTATCAAGCACCATGAAAAAGGAAAACAAAAAGATGGAACTGGAAAGAATACAACCCAGACAAAAAAACACTGTTCCAGAGACAAAACCGCGCATACAAGAAGGAAATTCAAAAGGCGAAAAGAAGGCATTATGATGACAGAATCACCTATGCCACCAAAACACAAAAAAATATGTTAAACATTATTAAAGAGATGAGAAACCGACCAGGCTGTGACCACGCCCCAACCCCCTCAGAGAACTATGCAACGACCTGGCAGACCACTTCAAGAAAAAAAAATCAATGACATCCGACAAACCATACAAAACATACCAACCGACCACAACATACTACCAAGCGAACCTATCACAGAACCTCAGCACAAACTCAAAAACTTTCCTGACATATCAGCAGAGGCATTTGCAATGCTGGGAAAACACAGCAAGAAAGCTGGATCACCAATGGATCCCTGTCCCCCGGACATCTACAAATCTATCGTCGCACAAGGAACGCCAGCAGAATACTACAGAAACCTTCTGAACATATCACTAGAAACAGGAACAGTACCGAGGACCTTCAAATCAGCATACATCAAACCACTTAAAAAAAACACGAGTGGCGAAGGAGAAGACCTCTCCAACTACAGGCCGATTTCAAACATTCCCTACCCGGCAAAACTCCTGGAAACCTATGTATATAAATTAACTCAAGAACATGTAGAAAAACACCACCTGCTAGACCAAGCTCAAGTCGGTTTCAGACCCGCAAGAGGAACGGAAACAGCACTACTATCCATCTGGGACGACCTAAAAACTAAAGCAGACTCAAACACAACCTCAGCCCTTATTCTATTCGACCTCTCCGCAGCCTTCGACGCAGTTAGTCATGACACCCTAACCAAAAGACTAGAAGACATAGGCATAACAGACAGAGCACTACTCTGGACTATATCATTCCCAGCAGACAGAACAGAAACCGTATGGATTAAACCCTTCAAATCCACTCCAAGAGTTAACAACTGTGTAGTGCCATAAGGATCTTCACTATCGCCACTGTACTTCAACATCTACCAGACTCTGGTTATCAGAATTTTAAAAAAATACAACATTACATGCTACAACTGCGCAGATGATACTCAAATCATCTACAAAATCAAAGACACCCAAGCCTATCATTCAACCCTGATCGAGTGTTTAAAAGAAGTCTTCAACTGGATGACTGCCAACCACCTGAAAATCAACCGAGGAAAGACAGAAATCATGATCATATCCAAAGACCAAGAGAACGAAACCGCCATCCAGTGGCCAACGGAAATGGGAACCGCACCATCACCACCTAAGGTAGTAAAAAATCTGGGAGTCCTGATGGTCAACACCCTAACCTTAGAACCACAAATAAATGCAACAGTCAAGAAATGTGTTTTCCTCCTCCACACGGCAAGAAGAATCCTACCTTTCCTCTCCTTCACACACAACACTCACTATCGTTGCCCTCATCATGTCAAGACTCGACTATGCAAACGGCCTCTACCTCGGAATACCAGAATACCTCCTGAAGAAACTACAACGGATCCAAAATACAGCAGCCAGACTACTCCTCAAACTATCAAGAAGAGAACACATCACTCCTGCCCTAAAAACACTACACTGGCTCCCAGGAAAACATTGCATCACCTTCCAAACAATGTGCATAACGCACAGGGCAATCAGTGGACAAGGAGCAGAATTCCTACAAAAGAAAATAACAATTTACAAGCCAACAAGACTCCTCAGGTCAAGCAACGAAATCCGCCTGGAACCAAAACCATACCTCAAGAAAAAACTTGGAGACACCTCCTTCTACCACTTAGCCGCAAAAACCTGGAACAACATCCCAAAAGAAATAAGAAACACCAAAGATCAAAGATTCCACCCCATTTCCTCCACATTCAAGGAACGACACTGGCTACCCCTCCAAGCTTACATCACCTTTAAGACAGCCTGGATCACATACAAATCTCTAATGTCCAAGATATCATCATATTTAACTGAAAAGATCATGACCTCAGGTGGACAACACAATACCTGGAGCCAAGATATCGCAAGATTGGAATCCAAGAAGTGCAAGAAGGAGAAGTCCAGAAAATAAATATTCTCCAGTTAAGCTCCCATGATTTGGACAACTTTCCTGCTACAATGAAGCTGGCTTACTCCCTCCTGCGATTCAGGAAGGTTCAGAAGAACAGGCTCTACAAGGAACACGTCACCGACAAATGAGGACCATTGACCAGCAAGCCGACCATCTTCCTCTATGTTCCACTCCCTTTAATGTCTAGTGCTCCGTTGTTTTCTAGCTAGGGTTTGCGCTATATGCACTACACACATACATATATACATACAAGCAGAAGGATTATTTCAGGCATGTCGGTGATATGTGCCCCTTTCACTGTGAAGCAAAGTACAAGTAGTATATGGGAAGCAATGCAGAATACAAATGTTGACTAAGACATCAAGAGAACTACTACAATACCTTACTTTCCCCAAAGTTTGCATCTGGAATTGCCATGCAGGCATAATCATTGGGTATGAATGGCATATCTTAAATTAACAGGCAAGAAATGTGCAAAGCTGCAAAGTCCTGCATTCAGTGGGGTCGTGGGAAGAATGATGAGGACCACAGGAAATGCCGATGATATGCTGGGCATTGTTACTCATTGATATCAGTCAATGAAGGTTCCAATTCCTAGATCTCTGCTGCCCCCAGCAGCCTGATACAGCAGGGAAAATATTTTCAGAAACTCCCAAAGAAAACTGGGGATGTAATGTACTAAAAAGTGGACGCACACCAACAGTATTCATTCTAAAGCTGGACCAAACTTTGGTTGGGGTAATAGAGTTTTGACAAGGATGAACAGATTTTGGAACATTATCTTGACAATAATGGCACTATCTGAAGATTGCTGTGATAAAAGACTGAGAATAAGAGAGATGCACAGGTTCTGAATTTATCACACTTGAAAATCAAGATTCAAGCAGGGGTCTGCAAGCTTTGACTCTCCATACGTTAGCGACTAAATATCCATCAATCCTTGAAGGCATATTTCAATGGTGGGTGATCATGGAAGTGGTAGTACAAAACATCCTATGTAAAGGAAGCCGTGAAGAGCAGGTCCAGCAAGACCGTTGATGGGCACCACGTCTGAGATGAACAAGCAAGCAAATCAGAACTAAACCACAGTGCCTAGAGAGTAGAACTTACAGATGCAGATTATCTGTAGAGGGAGGCACCAAAACATGGGTTGGTGGTTAACTGCAGGGCAGCAACTGGTTTGACTCCAGAAAAGGGATATACAGAGGTAATGGATATAAAGGTTTTGGAAACAAAGGCCAAATAATGTAATCGGGTGCTTACCACATTGGTGGTCAAAGAAGCTATGATGTAGGGAGTGGAAGTCTTGTCAGTACGGTGGGCGCAGAGTTTTGACAGCCCTACAGCCATCATCACCTTTGAAGCTCTAGTTTCAACAGAGAGCACTGACAACTCTGTATCTGCCGACACTTCTGCGGTTCATGCTTGGAATAGTAAAATGACAACTTTGCAGCCCTCTTCCATGATCAGAGCTGTCATGCTGCATGCTCCTCAGACCAAGAATACTATTTAAGGATTGCTGAAATGGACAATCTTGCACCTCCCCTAAACAGTCCCTTGCCATGCACTAATCATTAATACCCATCAGCTCTCATGGCAGAGCTCCAATACCAGACTACACAGATTCCATTATAGGAAGGCAAACTTGGTGGAGTGGTGGGAGACACTCATGGGATAGCTCATTAGGTACCAACTACAGAGAGTATAGAGGAAAATAAGCAGGTGAATAGGTGGACATGTTGAGAAGTCAGATGTCTTATACACTTATGAACTAGGCCATACAACAGATAAGGAGAAGTTCAAAGAGAGAACCACCAACCAGTGCGACCAGTTTAAACTGGGGAAAATCATTGGGAGAACTGTTAACTTTGATCATAGTATTCCCCATGTACCAGACAAGTGTGAACTGAGAGCAGCAAGCTAAGGAAGGAGGAAAGAACTGTATCTCAGGGAAAAAGCTTCCCCAATTCTCTTTACAATGGAATTAACAATCAGACACCAACATCAATACTTTCCAGTTTTGCTGGAATGCCTGAACTAGGTGAAGTAATCGTTCAGAAAGGAAGAAAGTATAAAACTGTTTGATTACTTTATATATTTTGTTTAGGTAAATTAATAAAATAGATTAAAATATACCCAAAATGTGAATGAATGAGTGACAAAGGATACACAAAATTTACCATACAATGGACTGAATGGTTACAATCTCAGAACTATTTCAAAATATATATCAAAGATAATTCAGTTGCGAAAAAAGTTAGTTGGATCTTCCAGCCTAACACTACGTTGAAAACAAATCTAAAACTGATCAAGTCCATAATGTAGTTTGGAGTTTGAAGAAGAATTGCAGCAGTAACAGTAAAGGGGTATACAGAGCTACATCCTGGCTAAAGAGAAATCTGTTGCCTCCTCCTTATTGGCATACGACCCCAAATACCCAAATAAAGAGCAGCAACAACCAGCATTTGCAACAAGATAATTTCCTCCTTGGTTCGAGACTAGAAATCAATCTGTCATGTCACCCTAGAACTAGGGCCATTGGGCTGAAGGTGTCACTGGAATCATCTCACCCAAAGCCGGTCTGGTGGCACGAGAAAAATGCAAGGTGCATTCAGAAGAAGACAAAGAAAGGCTAGAGCTGTCAGGTGCTCGGAGTTCTGGAATTGTTCGACCATCTGCAGAATATATTGTACCCTGCCATTCGGGGGAAAAGCCTTCCCTGAGCAAGTGTCCAAAACATCTCAGATGAAAAGGATTGTGAGAAGGTGTCACCTGGGACTTCTTGAGACCTTCTTGAAGTTGATGCAGAAGCCCAAACTGTGCAGGAGATGGAATGTGTGGTGTAAATGGGAAACAACAAGCTGTGAGGACCTGGCATTGATCAGATAGTCCTTCAATTAGGGGCGGATGCAAATAACCTCCCTCCTGAGCATTGCCGCCTGGACCGACATCAGTCAGGTGAAGACCCTTAGGGTGGCGATCAGCACGAAAGGGAGCAAATGCAATTGGTAATTTGCCTTGCAAATTACAAACCTCCTTTGCTTCAGATGAATAGGTACATGGAATTAGGCGTCCGGAAGGTCTAGGAAAACCAACCAGTCTTGGATCTCCAGGGCATGTCGAACTAGACCAAAGTCATCATTTGGGTCCTTTGTAAGAACTTTATGAGAAGTTTTAAATCTAATGGGAAGTACGGAGCGGTCTTTCTTGGCTACCAAAAAGTAGGGAGAATACCACCCCTTTCTCCATTCCTTGCCAATGGCCAGTTCTATTGCAGACTTCAGGAGCAGGTTCTGAACCTCTTCCAATAGGGATGAGGCAATGTTCTCTGGCAGAGGGTGATCTGGCCGTTTTTGAATGAATGGGAGGCAAAATCCCAGAGCAACCATCCGAATAACCCAGGCTTCTTAAGTAATGTCTTCCCCATTTACTCAAAAGCCCTGAGACAATTCTTCCTACTCGAGCCGAGTGAGGCTCTGAGAAATCAAAGCGGGTTCTGGAGGACGGTTGCAGAGGGCACCCAAGTACCCTGGATGTGTGACTTTTGTACACTCCTGCCTCTCCCCAGCCTAGTAAACCATCTCTGGATGTCGCTGGTCGCAGCAAAGTGTGATTTCTGAAGGAAAGCCGACACTGCCTTGAAGTAAGTAAATGGATTTATTCAAAGATACACCGGTACAGACCCCCAGCACATCATTGCTGCCTGCTGGGACAGTTCAACTGATAAAGAACTAATATCAAGTATATACATTCTTAAGCCTAGCTCATCATGTGAGGTTCTGTATAGAACCTTACCTAAATCATCTAAATGGAACACTCCTTTTGTTCTCTACAATATGGCTGGGGAAGAACTATTTACACTTTACTTCATAACTATTTCCCTCTGTGCGAAAGCCTGAAAAGGCCTGAAGCCATGGCTCCTATTGAAAGAAATAACAGTTGACGAAAAGGCTTGGTTTATTGGTTGTTTGACTGCAAGTCCCAAGGACTTTGCTGTTGCTTTGGAAGATTAATATTTTTCAAATGATTTATCTGCCTTTGAGTATATCCATCAGTTTAGACTGTATGGCCGCTGGTAAGTCTCACATCATCCATGAGTACGTTCGACATACCGTTGCAGTGTCCATGGCCCAACCCATGCAGTCTGCCCTGTCCAGACCTGTCACGCTGCCTCCTTTCCGTCCTCTGTATTATTCCTGAGCCCATCTCAAATTTCACCTTTAGGCAGGTGACTTGCTGCTTCCATAAACAATTTACAAAGGCAATGCAGTGCGAGAACGTCGCTAAAGTACAAGATGTGTTTATTGCCTTAAGGGCTATGCTACCTGCCCCGATGTTTTGAGGCTGAAGGGTATTGGATCACCCTCTTCATCGTAGACGTCCTGCATAACTTAGAAGTATTGGCTTCTGGAAGCAGGACATAATACACAGTATCCCTGGGTATCTTATGGAAATCAGCACCTCGCTGCCTCGATGCGGTCGCCGCAGAAACGCAGGTAATTTCAGCTGGAATTTCTGGCATCAAAGTGCTCTTTGTAATTTTTGTCTTTAGTATGAGGTCGGAGCCCTATACCGTATGGATGCTGGTCTTAGTCAGTGCCCAGGTGGCTCATGGAGGCGCAGTGGGTCATTCTGTACTCGTCGAGATTGAGGTAGAGTACATCAACATCATAAAAATAATATCTAACATTTTCAGACTAGAGCTTTCCTATTCTTCAGTGGACAAAGCCACTCTTGGGCACCTCATCTTATTTAAAGAAGAGTCGGAAGACTCATCCTCTGACTCATCCCGTCGTGGTCATTGCTCTGACTTCTTCTTGTGGGCTGAAGAAGATGAGGAGCTGTCATAAACCACTCCTGCAATAGGACCATTTATAGTGCTTTTTGTGATTATTCTTCCTTCCCTTTCCTTGGAAGGCTATTTGTGTGTGTCGGGAGCTATGAAACCCTTCCCTCCTCCCTAGTACGGTTTCTAGAGGGAGCTCAATCGACTTATGGCTGAGAGCCAATTTGCCCAGGCAATCCTGGTTCATTGCCTAACAGGACCCGCACTCAAAGACGTTGTTTTCCGAACCCATACACCACGCGCAGTTCAAATGAGGGTCAATAATTGACATCTTAGAGGTGCGTTTCCTGCAATGCTCTAACCCCTACCTTTTCGATGAACTTGACATTATATTGACTGGGATAAGAAGGAATACAAATCAGAGAAAACTCTGAGGAGAAACGTGCTCTGTGCAGCGAACAGAGTGCATGAACAAAAAGGAACCGAGGTCCTGGAGATTGGTGTGCTATGAAGTGGATGAGTGCACCATATTGGTCAGCGCCGAGGCACACAACATCCCTTGGATGCTATACATTTGATTATTAAATTTTACATTCAACGCTTTGCTCCCTGAAATTTCCGTCTCTCAAGGATCCATGGGGCCAAGTCCAGAAAAAACCTTTCTTGGGCTTCACATTTTGTCTGGTCTCTCTCTCTCTGGTATGACTTTTTCACGGGTGGCGTAGCATAGTAACACAACAATCAACAGTTGTGACTTTTTTCTCAGGGTCAGGCCTCGCACAGAGCGAACGATGTGCTCAGTCCATTTCTGTAGAATCTTGTATCTGCATATGTAAATTGATGTCAAGAATGTACTGAGATAAGAGGGCGCTAGCGAACCGAGCAAGATGGCGGCTTCCTAGGGAGCTCTGCGTGGCCCTGAAAAAATCCTGTAACATCCATCCTGCTGTGGTGCCCAACTTCATCGCTGAGCACGCTGCATTGATTCCGGACGCCGAGCTGCATATTTTGGAACCATTCGGGTCCCGAAACTCCCAAAATCGGCGGAGTTCTAAGTGACTTGCTGCGGCCCGCCGGATCGGGCTTCCCGGGGCGAGCGGAGGAGGGGTGCCCCCAGTGGTGCGGATCGCCGTGGCACAAGTCTTTTCGGTGGCGGGCCGCCTGGAGGAGTCGGGTTGACGTCCGCACCCTTTGTGCGCACAGAGACGCTACGGTCTCCGTCCCCGCAACGGCTCGTGGTCCGCCCGGCGGTGAGGCCCTGCAGAAGAAGAAGGTAGGAGCCCAGCCGGGTGCGCGCCATCCCGTCCTGCACCCCAGCGCATTTGTGAACCCCCCCCCGGCCCAGCGTGTCACAAGCTGACAGTGGAGTAGCAGGAGCCGGCGCCAGTCATAACGCCTGAGGGAGGATCCACCATTACCCCTGCGGCACCCTGGCGGGCGCCGACACGCACCCCCTCCGGGCGGCAGACACTCCCGCCTGACGCCCTTTCCTGCGGGTGGACCAGGCAAGATCCCCCCGGCCATCGGGGCACACCAGCGCACACCTACACCTCGAGATAGCCGCAACGTCCGCACGAAGCTGAACTGGGGGAGAGGCCAAAACGACGGATACCATTTTCTCTACTCTCCGGCCCCCAGCCCCCGGAACTAATATCAAACGGCAACAGAATCAGCCATTGTGAACAGGCTCACACCGCTTACTACAAGACGCCTTGAGCACCAACTACACCGGAGGGCAGCCGGTCGGACGGTTGCGAGCGGCATCAGTGCACTATTCCAGAGTGTTCTTTTTTTTTTTTAACTTTGTTTATTTTCAATCAAGGCAGAATGATAATTACAAACAGTATCGGCAGTGATTCTTTAGGTATATAGATCCCCAGTCTCTTATCCCCCCCCCCCTGGGTTTCCTCCCTCTCCTCGTTCTTCGGCCTCTCTGCTCCTCAGTCTCTGGAGGTGGTATCTTCCCTCCTAGGTTGTCCGCTTCTTGCCTCAGCGTCTATGGTTCTGCCTCGGGGGTCCCTTGGTTTTCCAGGATCCAGCGGGCTCGGGTCGGTTTGTAAGTTAGGGCGGGGAAGCGCTGGTCGTATTCTAGCACTGGGGACCAAATATTCCGGAACCTGTGGAGTATACCCGCTTGTGCCGCCGTCACTTTCTCCGCGATCAGAATGTCCCATAGTTTGGTCCACCATTGGGCTACGTGAGGGCCTTCCGGGGATTTCCAAGTTCGTGCCACCACTGTTTTCCCTGCCAGGAGGCAGTGGGTTAGTAGTTTCGCTCTGGGCCCGGAGCGCGGGTAGATCGTGGGGATCGGAGCTCCTAGCAGGACTGCTTCTGGTTCTGGGGGGATTGTCGTTCCGGTGATCTGCGAGATGGTCTCCAGGCATGTCCTCCAGAACCGTTGGATCTTTGGGCAGGTCCACCACATGTGGAAGAAGGAGCCTGGGTGGCCGCATCCTCTCCAGCAGGAGTGGTCCAATTGCGGATTCATGTGGTGAAGTCGGAGGGGCGGGTAATACCACCGGAGTGTGACCTTATATGCACATTCCCTGTTGGTGATGCAGGTCGATGAGGTGTGAGTTCTGGTCCATATGTCCACCCAGGTTTGGTCCTCGATTGGGTGTCCCAGGTCCGCCTCCCATTGAGCCATGCATCGAGTTTTTGTGGTCAGGAAGTCGGCTAAAAAGCGACTATATAGGGTGGATACTCTACCGCGGGTGGGGAGGTCTCTCAGTGTGAGTTCCAGAGCGGTCGGGGGGCGTGTCGCTGCTTGGAGGGTCTGGGGGTGCGAGCACCAGTGGCGTATCTGGATGTAGGTAAATCTGTCTCTTTCCTGGAGTTGGAATTTCTCCTTGCATTGGTGGAATGTGAGTGGTCTCCCTCCTATGTATAGCTGGTCCACTGTCTCTAGTCCCCCGTTTATCCAATTCTGAAAGTTGCAGGGATTCGCTCCCGGTGAGAAAGTTGGGTTGTGGAAGATTGGGGATTGTGGGCTCAGCCCCCTTGGCACTCCCTTCCGTTTTAGTGCCCAGTCCCAGGAGCTGAGGGTGTGTTTAGTTGATAGGAGGAGGTCTCCCCAATGCGACCTGAGGGGGGGTGGGATGTGTGGCAAGAATCGTAGGGGCAGGGGTGTTCGTGATTGTTCCAGCTCAACCCATCTAGGGCGATTTGTTATGTTTTGCCATGCCTGCACCTGTGCTAGTTGTGCCGCTACTCTGTAGGCTTGCAAATCCGGGACCCCGAGCCCTCCTAATTTGGAACCCCCCAGCATCGTCCTGAGAGGGATTCTCGCTCTCTTACCTTTCCAGATAAAGTTCAGCATTGTCCTTTGGAGACCTCGGAGCGTTGGTGTGGGAATCGCTACTGGTAGGGAGGCGCAGGAGTACAGGAATCTGGGGAGGAGGTTCATCTTGCATGCCGTGATGCGCCCTAGCAGTGAGATCTCTTGGGTCTCCCATCGTTTCAAGTCGCCTTCCAATTCTGTGAAGAGTCGAGGAAAGTTGACCTTATATGTGTCTCTCGGATCTGCCGGGATATGGACCCCCAGATAGGGGATGGCCTTTTTTCCCCATGTTATTGGGCATATCTTGGACAGTGCCTCCTGCTCCGCTAGATTGAGGCCGATGCCCAAAGCCGATGACTTATCGAAGTTTATTGAAAAGCCAGAGACTTCCCCATAGGTGGCGATTTCACGGGTCGCGTGTTTTAGGGATGAGTGGGCCTCTGAGATCGTGAGCAGAACGTCGTCCGCGTATAGGGCGATTTTGTGTTGCGTGGGGCCACACTGTATGCCCTTAATTTGGTTGTTTCGTCTGATTCTTTGGGCGAATGGCTCCATGGTGAGTGCAAAAAGCAGGGGCGACAGCGGGCAGCCTTGTCGGGTTCCGCATGACAGGGGGATTGGGTCCGAATTGTGGCCGTTGATTCTTAGGCTGGTTTTTGGGTTGTTGTAGTTGGCTAGAGCCATCGTTTGGAAGTTTGGTCCAAAGCCGAAGGCTTTAAGGGTGTGCTTCATGAATGTCCAATCCACCCTGTCAAATGCCTTAGCTGCGTCCAGCGCCACCGACACTAGTTTTTGAGAGTTCCGGGAGGCGAGGTCTATTAGGTTCAGTGTTCTTCGTATGTTGTCTCCTGCTGTCCGATGCAGAATGAAACCAGCCTGATCGGGATGAATGATTTTCGGTAGGATACGATTCAGGCGGGTTGCCAGGATTTTTGAGTATATGTTTGCGTCGATGTTTAAGAGGGTTCAGGTTTCTCGGATCTTTTCCCGGCTTAGGCAGGAGGATAGTGGTCGATTCCTGCATCGACGGGGTCACCGATCCAGTTTCTCTGAAGGAGTTGAATAGGGCAACCAGGTGCGGGGTCAGTTGGGCTCTAAACAGTTTGTAAAACCTAGTTGAGAAGCCGTCTGGCCCAGGGGCCCGTGATTTCAGTGATTTGATGGCTTGTTCCACCTCCTCCCCCGTTATGGGCTCCTCCAGTTCGTCTTTCATTGTATCGGGGAGGTGAGGTACTGCTGCCTCTTGTAAGTATTCCATCTGTTGCGGTAAGCTCCGTGGGGTTGCCTTCATAATTTGGGCTAGGTAGTCTTTTGCGAGGCGTTGCTTATCAGGCTCCGAGTAGTGCATGACTCAGTTAGGATCGCGCAGGCTGGCGATCGTGTTACTACGTCGGCGTTTGGCTAGCTTGGCTACCAAGAACCTGTTGGCCTTGTTGCCCTTTGCGTAATACGATTGCTTTGCTTTCGCCAGCAGTTGAGCGGTCTGTTCCGCATAGTGGGCTTCCAGTCTTTTCCTTGCTGTGCGTATGAACCGTTGCGTTTTAGGGGACCAGCCTTTTTCTTTTTGTATTGCCTCTGCCTCTTTTAGTTCATTTTCTAGGGTTATTCGGGCTTGGCGCCTGTTTCGGTGGTAAGCCGCCCCTTGGGCTATTAGGGAGCCTCTTATTACCGCCTTCATGGCGTCCCAGTTGTTCGCTAGCGAGGTGTCTGAGGCGGGATTTTCTTCAAAGAAATTTCTTATGCCTATTGCGATCTTGTCTCTGGTGGCCATGTCATTGAGGATCGGGTCGTACAGTGCCCATTTACGTGGGCCAAGAAGATTGGGGTTCTGTGCCCGGAGTTCCAGGAGCATTGGAGCGTGGTCGGATATGGCTCTGGTGCCAATGGAGACCTCCTTGACAGAGGGGAAAGTTTGCGGAGAGAGCAGGAACAAGTCGATCCTTGAAAAGGTGCGATGGACAAATGAATAGAAAGAGTAGTCTATTTCGTTGGGGTGGAACACTCGCCATGAATCTATTATGTCCAGGGACCTGAAGAGCCGAAGGAGGCTGAGAGCCTGAGCAAAGTCACCTGGAGTTGGGGGGTGCGATCTATCTTTGGTGGGATCGGGAACCCCGTTGAAGTCCCCCCCTACGATTATTTGGCCTTCCACAAAGCCAGCAAGAGCTGTGCCCAGCGAGTCATAGAAGAGGGATTGTCCCGTGTTGGGGGCGTAGACTGAGACCAGGGTGTATAGGTCTCCCCTAAGAAGGCATTTGACCGCTATGTACCGGCCCTCCGGGCACGTTTTTGTTTCTAGGATTTGCGGGTGTAAGTCTTTTCGAAAGAGGATCGCAGTGCCTCCCTTTTTGCTTCCTCCAGAGGCGAAGAATTGAAGTGGGAACAGCCGGGAGCGGAGCCGAGTTACGTCCGCCGGCAACAAGTGGGTCTCTTGTAGCATGGCTATCATGGCATCTTCATCTTGGAGTTTTAGTAAAATTGCCCTCCGTTTGTTGGGGGAGTTTAGCCCATTCACATTTAGGGAGAGGATCCGCAGGGTCTGGTGGTCCGTTTGGGTCCCTTGTTCCGATGATTGGGTTGGGGGGGGGGTCGTGAGTTATTGCTTCAGCTGCCATGTCTGTCGGGAGCCACTATGGTATCGTTCTGCACTTGAGGTTTTAAAGCGGTACCCCAACGGGGGGCCGCAACTTTAACTTGTGGGGGGCCCGACCTTTCGGGTATGGGCCTCTCCCTGGCCAACGGGGCCAACTGTCCCATCTCGTCTTGAGAACTACGGGTATCCAGGGAACCGCTGTTGGAAAGTTTCCCTGGAATGGGTACGAACCACGGGAATGGTCCGCCGCCGCTGCTCGATAGGCTCGTTCCTTCAACGAGAAGGAGGCGGATCTAGATTTTGGCAAGGTCGTAGGTGTCCGGGGTGGATGTTGTCGGGACCAGAGTCCGTGGGGACGTCCTGTTTCTGTGGTGTGCGTCATCCTTAGTTATCATTTCTTGTGGTTTCGCTGGATCTTTGACCAGGATGATCGCCTGGGCCTTGGGGAGGGAGGAGGTTCAGAGTCTCCAGCTTTGTCTAGGTTTGGCGAGGAGGTCTCACTGGGTGAAGTTGGCTGCATGATTGAATTTGCGTCCTCCAAGTGGCTGATCCGTCGGAGAGTGCCTCTGTATGAGAATTGCAGTGCCGTGGGGAACAGCCATCTATACCGAACCTGTTGTTTTTGAAGAAAAAGCGCCAGGGGGCGGAGCACCCTTCGTTTCTGTAAGGTAAGTAGCGCGAGATCCTGATAAATCTGGAGGGGGGAACCTTGGAATGAGAGACTGTCTCCCGTACGGCTGATTGCTGCTATGGCCTCTTTGGTTGTGAAGAAATGGACCCTGGTGATCACATCTGGGGGAGGGTCTGAGTCCATGCCCCGGCGCGGGCGCAGCCGGTGGGTCCGGTCCAGCAGGAGCAGGGATTTGTCTAGATCCGGTAATAGGGCCTGGAAGAAGTCGCCTATGTATTCCGTTAGCTTGTTGTCGGGGACCGAGGATGGGACCCCCCGAATCCGGAGATTATTGCGGCGTGCCCTGTTTTCCAGGTCCTCCTGCTTAAACTCCAGCAGCTCATATTTGTCCTGCATTGTATGGATAGTTTGTTGGATCTCCTTAAGGGTGGTAGTATGAACTTGTGATCGATCTTCAACCTCCCCCAGCCTCTGTTCCGCCTCTGTTATTCCTTGATCCGTTTGTTCTATTTTAGAGGTGAGGTCGGCTAAGCAGGAGCGGAATTCAGCTTTAATGTCCGCCATGAAGGCTACTAGGTCCCCTCTGGTGGCTAGAGCATCCTTTTCTTCCAGCTGTTTTTGCGGGGTCAATTTGGTAGAGTCTAGTTTTTTGTTTTTGTCCGCGCCAGCAAACATTGTGGGGATGTCCGTTGTTTTGTTAGCTTTCGATTGCCTGGACATGATAGGTGAGTGGGGGGGGTCGTTACGACGAGTGATGCGTGGGTTTGCTAAATAATGGAGTGGGCCGGGGCGCCCCAGGAAGAGTGTGGAGGACACGTGTTAGTGGTTATGGGATTTTTAGCTGGAGAGGCTAGGTTGTGTCCGTGCCTCTGTTGTCCTTCTTTTGCGTAGGTTCTGCTGTCGTGGGGGCGCCTCCTCTGCAGCCGTTGGTTGACCCCAGAGATGGGGACGGTGCGCAGGATTGCGTTAAGCGGCCACTGGGGAGGGGGCCCGTTCTTAGGTGCTTGAGTAGGGTGTTTGGCAGTGTGGCCGAACCTCAGGCCTTCTTTGGTGACGCTTATGCGGCGGGCCGGGTTTGTCGTGGGGCCCCCCGGGTGTTTTGCGGGGGCCAACTCAGCCTCCCGAGGCTCCGAGAGTTAGGGTCTGTTGGTACGGGCTACTCTTGGCCCTCCTGGTGACTCGTGGTGCTTTCTGGTCCCCCGCCCCTCGTCGGGGGGGAAATGCTGGTCTCTCCTGCTGCCGTTAGGGTGCCCTCCGGCAAGGGCGCGGGGTGTTGCCGCTGATCTCCCGTATTGTGGGCTTTCACACCTGGGCCCCAATATGGACCGGACCCCGGCGTCTTCAGCTAGGGGGCCCGGATTAATGCGGGAGTCGAGAGGGGGGAGGCGGGAGGCAGTCTACCACGGGGCTGTCTGTCCCCGCCGGTGTCCCGAAAATCGGGAGGATCCTCGGCAGGAGCTCCTTTGCGGCCGCCGCTGCAGTCCCCCCACCGCTCAGGCGGAGGTCGGAGCCGGAGCTGTACCTGGGTTGTCTCCTGTCGCTGGGTCCACTGCTGGGTCCACTGCTGCTCGGGCGGTGGCGCGTGTCAGTGCGCACTCCCTCACTCGATCGTCCTTCGCCTCCTCACTCCGGCCTCCCGAACGTCCGCCAGAGCTGTTCCTGGGTTGTCTCCTGTCGCTGGGTCCACTGCTGCTGGGGCGGCGGCGCGTGTCAGTGCGCACCCCCTCACTCGATCGTCGCTCTCCTCCTCACTCCGGCCTCCCGAACGTCCGCCATCTTGGATGTTACGGAGGGCGCTGGGTGGTGGGCTCGGAGGGTGGATTTGGGCACGATGCACACGCGTTAGGAGTTCATCCACGGCCCAGATGTGCTTCAGTGGTTCCGATCGCCTTGGGTCGCCTCGGCGATCGAGTTACTTGCCGGGATCCGCGTCATATTTGTGGCGGCGGCGGGTCTCCCATGGGCGGCATCAGAGGAGCGACTGCATCGCTAGCGCTCCAAGCCACGCCCCCATTCCAGAGTGTTCTTAAAACGCTCCCCAGTGACCACGTCTGAACTCCCAACAGCATACCCTTGGCGATCTGGCGGCGCTGCGGCACTTCCTCCACGCTCCAGCTCCCGGCCATTACAGCTGCAAGAGACTTCCAAGCTCACCATGGTCCGGACGCACTCTGCCTATACACATTAAACTCTGCAGACCACCAACTACGCTTCTGAGACCATCACCAACGTCGGCACAAAGCTTCTGGTCCGTCACACGAGCGAGCGAGCAACACATATAGCCAAGAGGGGGCAGGTGGTCGTGTGCAGACCATGGGGAAGACAGACAAGTCGAAGAAAAAACTGAACTTTGAGGCCAGCTCCTCCACCAGGCCAACAGATCCCAACGGCAGACCTGCATCCCCGGCAAAAGTCACAGAACCTGCCGAGGACCCGACCCTTGGCCTCGATATTAAAGACATTCTCCTGGACCTGAAAGCCGGAATTGGCAACCTGGGGAGCAAACAGGACAATCTGTCTTCCAAAGTAGATCGTATTCAGCACCGCCTCGACCAACATGCCGAAAGACTAGACAGCGTGGAGCAACGTGTGTCAGATCTCGATGATGGTGCGGCGGCCCTAACCGCGCCAACTGAAAGCCGTCTGCGCTAAGAATGAAGATTTGGAGGGCCGCTCCCGGAGAAACAACATCAGAATTGTCGGGGTCCGGGAGCAACAAACCCAGACCAAAATGGAAGACCATATCGAACACATGTGAACCGAATTGTTCGGATCGGAGGTCCTCTCCTCGCTATTTATAGTCGAGAGAGCGCACAGGATTCCTGCAACCAGACCTATCCCAGCAGCGAACCCACGTCCGATCGTAGCTAGGATACTCAATTATAAAGACCGAGATGCAATACTTAAAGCGGCCAGAGAAAAGGGAAAACTCCAATTTGACAGCGACCCTATTCAAATTTTTCCCGATTTCTCATCATCAGTACAAGCACAGAGGCGCTCCTTCACGTCAATTAAGCGGAGACTGCAAGATAATCACATCCTTTACTCCATGCTGTATCCTGCCAAACTCCGTATCCAGCATGACGGGAGGGCGCATTTCTTCACCACACCTGAGGAGGCTGCCGAGTACCTGGACAGGGCCGGATGTAGACCTGCAGCCAATGTTCTGAATCTACAACAGGATGAATGGAGGAGGAGAAACCCGACATAAGCCCCCTTTCTCGACACCGCACAGCGGAGCAACCATTTTCGAAATCTTCACGACATATACTACTCACCACAGAACACCATACTTATCGATTTCGGGGCCATGCGGCCTCCGGCTCGGCAACCAGCGCCTTGAGCACAGCAATGGCTGTAGTTTTATGGTTACGGCTGGGCACATCGTGGGCGTGTTGGGGGTTGCCCACACAAGGGAGGGAAGTTGACGTTTTTCAGTTACTTTTTTCTGCTCGACCACACCCAGGCTTTCCCCCACTCTCATCCCAAAACAGTAACACCACGACTCACAAGTTACTCGGAAGACAAGCCCTTCAGACTCCTACATGGATCAAGATTCCGGTCTCACCCTCATATCCTGTCGAACAGGAACCTACCTGACACCCTAGATGACGGCAACAACATTTAAAATAGCCACTTGGAACATCCGTGGCTGTAACCAACCAGCGAAGAATATGAACATTTTCCAGTATCTACGCAGACACAAAATCAATATTGCCATACTCCAAGAGACCCAGCTCCTGCCAGCGACGGAACTTCAGTGGGCCAAATCCTGGGGGTGCCATAGATATTTCTCGTCGTACTCGTCCTATGCTAGAGGGGTTGCAATCCTGATTGACAGAAAGACGAACTTTAGCCTAATTGAATCACAGAAAGACTCGGAGGGAAGGGCCCTACTGGTGAGAGGGATAATCGCAGGGAGGGAAGTGGTGATTGTGAACTCCTACGCTCCAAACACTGATGGCCCCGACAATTTCAACTGGGTGATGTCCCAACTTGGAAAGTTCAATTCAGCAACTATTGTATGGGGAGCCGACCTCAATACGCCAATTGACCCCAAACTCGATAAATCCCACAACACAACTGGGAACCCGTCCAAAGCCAGCATGCAAGTCCGAGAGATATGTCATGCGTTTGATCTATCGGACACATGGAGACAGCAGAACTGCAACGCGAGAGACTTCCCATTTTACTCATCCGTCCACAACACCATCTCATGGCATCCACCCACTGCCCGTTCTCATGGGGAACGAGTCAAATCCTACCACGCACTCTCTCCGACCACTCGATGGTCACGCTTGAGGCCTCCCTAGCAGGCACAACAGTTCCCGGACTAAGACGGAGATTCAAGCCGGGCTCACTTTCGGATGCTGGCTTCGCAGCTGAACTACGTCAAGAAATGATAGCCTTCATAGAGATCAATCAGGGATCTGTCAATTCGTCCAGCACCATATGGGAAGCGCTGAAGTGCTTCGTTCGAGGAATATGCCTAGCTAAAGAAAATGGAATTTTAAAGCTAATCCGTAGAGAGCTCTCTGACAGCAAACGACGTCTAAAGGAGATAGAGTTGAGAGCCTCCACAGCACCAAACCCTCAACTCCAAGCAGAAATGAAAAAAGAACTCCTGAAGTACTGGGAAACAGCCAAAAGGGAAATAAAATTCCTCAGCCGCACCCATCAAATCCGTCAATACGGAGAGGGACAGAAACCTGGCGCACTACTGGCCCGGCTGCTCCAAAACCCCAACCCGGGTAGAATGCATTAAAGACGCACATGGGCAGCTGGTATACACAGAAGAGGACATCGCCAATACATTCCGGGACTTCTACCAGAACCTGTACAGTTCCTGGGGTAACTCGTGCTCGAACTCGCTACAAGAGTATCTCAACGACACCGAGTTGTACTGGGTGGAGGCAGTCCTACGAGAACCACTGAACGCACCAATAACCGAAACAGAAATATTGGACGCAATAAAATCCCTCCCGAGCTCCAAAGCGCCGGGACCAGACGGGCTCACTGGAGAGTTCTATAAAGCACACGCGGCTATCCTGGCGCCTCTCCTGCTCCAAGTCTACGAGGAATCTATTGAGCGAGGCAGCCTTCCCCCAACGATGCGTGAAGCTAATATAATAGTGCTGCACAAAACCGGCAAACCCGCAGATGAATGTGCTTCATACAGGTCGATTTCTTTGATCAACCTGGACAATAAAATTCTCGCAAAAATTCTCGCATCACGGCTTCTCCCTCTTATGCCGGCTCTAGTAATTGGAGACCAAGCCGGATTCATTCCGGGTCGCAGCACTACCTTTGGCATAAGATGGCTGTTCGGTGTTATCGAGGCCCTGGACCCGACACAACAAGCAATAGCAGTGCTTCTTGACGCTGAGAAAGCGTTTGACTCTGTGGAGTGGCCTTTCATGCTAGCAACGCTCACACAAATGGGCTTTGGCAAATTCTTCATTAAGTTAGTATCACTGTTGTATAACGACCCCCGGTCTTACATCACTCTGGGTAACACTAGGTCCTTGGGCATAGCACTGAAGCGTGGAACAAGACAGGGATGTCCACTCTCTGCCCTGATCTTTGCCCTCATCACGGAACCCTTGGCGTCGCGACTACGGGAATGCCAAATTCATAGGGGTCTTAAACTAGGTCCTCACAAACTGATTGTCTCCCTTTACGCCGACGACGTGATACTGTTTATCGGCAACCCCCAAGAGAACCTCAATCCAGTAATGCGTGAAGTAATAAAGTTTGGCCAAATGTCGGGTCTTAAGATTAACCACTCCAAATCTGTAGTTTTTCCTCTGACCCCCAATACAGTTGAATTTGTAGACGATCACGGCTTCAAATGGGAAAACTCAAGGGTGCGCTACTTGGGGATATATATGTAACGCAACCACCACGAGATATATAGAGATAATTATGTGTCCGCGCTGAACGCCATCCAAGACCGGATACATAGGTGGAAGACGCTTCCGTTAACGTTGTGGGGCAGAACCTCCTTGACGAAAATGGTCATACCCCCTACGCTTCTGTTTTTGTTCTCTAATATTCCGCTTCTACTCCCCAAAGGCTTTCTCCTGAAAGTCAAGTCTGCAGTCCTGGATCTTCTAAGGGCAGGTAAACCTGCGCGCGTCGCGTATAACACCCTAGTTCTTCCAACGTCAAAGGGTGGTCTAGCACTGCCAGACATAGAAAAATACTATTGGGCAGCCCAGGCTCATTTTCTGAGCTACTGGTATATGTCCCATTTCGTACGCCCACATGTGCAGGTGGAACGCGCCCTAGCCTCACCAGACCTGCTCAGTGCCATTATTATGAGTCAAATCCCAGTCCCACATAACTCGCTGAACACAGTCCTGTCCACATATGCAATCTGGAAAAAGATGGCTGTCAAATACGGCGTGACCGTAAGATATTCCCCCCTATTACCCATCAGATACATCCCGGCCATCCCACTCACGAATGAAAACATTTCTTAATCTGGGCCGATAAGATAAATGTCCACTCCTTCGGAGACCTCTTCCCGGAAGGCACCTTCCTCACCCCACAAATGGCCAAAGACAGGGGAGGGAACACCTCCCTGGATATATTCCTTTATTTTAGACTACGCCATACCCTGCACAAATTGTTTCCCTCATTCCCAAAACAACCCCCCACATGGGATCTGTTACACAACACCATCCAGGCGCGGGGAGAGGGGAGGCTGGTTTCGCTGCTTTACAAATCCCTCGTGGCAGACACCGGGACACCTAATCCTAAAACACAGCAAAAATGGGAATCTGCCGTTCAGAAATCAATAAACGCAGAAGACTGGTCTTATATCCTGCGCCAAACTCAAAAAGTCGCAATAAATACACGCTTTAAACTAATACACTTCAACTTTGTTCACCAAACATACTACACCCCGGTTAAGAAGCACCAGCATCATCCAGAAGCTTCGACCCAATGCGACCGGTGTACGGCGCCACACGCAGATTTCTTTCACCTAGCATGGGATTGTCCGGGAATTCAACGCTTCTGGGTCTCAGTCTTACAAATAATTGCAGACATCATAGGGGAACAGGTGACCCCGCTGCCATTAGCGGCCCTTCTCGGCCTCACTAGATACCTACAACCCGAGTCCCGTAAACTAGCAGCACTCCTGCTGGTCCTGGCCCAAAGGCGAATCGCCATGGCATGGAGCCGCGGCCCACTACCCAAAATCGAAGACTGGAAGAAAGACATAACATACTGTCAGGATGTAGAGAGTGAATTTATAAGAACCCTTCCTTTACATGCTCGCCCCCCAGACATCTGGGGGCCATACGTCGCATATCTGCTAAATAGTACTGTACCATCTGATTCCGAAACCACCTGAGCGTGAAATAGGGCTTTGTGACTGAAGAACTACTGTATAACCCCATTCGAGTCAGTTTTAAGCAATGAATGTATTGATATTTGCTTTGTCGACGCGGGAGAGGTGGGGCGGCCTTGGTGGGAGAGCTCGTTAGTGGGTAATGTTATTTTATTCCTTTCTCTTGTTCTTTCTTTCACTTTCCTTTCTTCCTCTCCGCTTTCCCCTCCTTTCCCTCTTTTGTTGTTAAGAGGATGCACCATGTTGGCGCACATGTATACCGATGGTATGAAAAGCTCAAAAATAAAGTTTAAAAAAATAAAATAAAAAGAATGTACTGAGATAGACCGGAGCACTGGAGGATTGTATGCCTTCAATCAGACTACACCCCTACAGACACAACCACACTGCTGAGGTGAGCAGTCAGTTGAAAAGGCAGAGGTGCAAGGAAAAAAAGGAAGGGTTACTCACAAGTGGGCCCACCTCTAAACTCCCTCATCACCTGCCTCCCCCTTATTGCCTTGTCCTACCTTAGATAGGTGGTTGGAAAGCAGGAATGCTACGTGAACCACACGCTGCACCAGAATTACCCAAAACCACAGGATGGATGAGCCGTCTGATGTAAAGTCCAATCACCAGGAGTAGACAATGGCCCCAGAAGAACCCCAAAAGAAAAAATGTTTGCAGGGACCTGACCCAAATGGAACAAGGATGGGAGCTAAAGGATCTCAGACAGAAAACAAGAGATGCAAGCCTTACCATGGATCCAATAGGGTAATCCAGAAGAGTACAAGCCAGGTCTATTTCAAGTAAATCAGTCCACGAGGTTGCCATGAGCCAACAGGGATAATCCATAACAGAAGCCAATACAATATGGGGGTCAAGATCGTAGTCCAGAGTATTCAGGCATAGGAGGTGAGGAGTCATCGAAGAAAGTCCATGAAAAACAGGGCCAAGAAGTCAAGATAATGGGTAAGCACAACAGGAAAAAACAATATGCTGCTTGCACAATGCCAGAATCCTTGAGGAGCATGAGACAGCCAGAACGCAAATGCTTTACTTATGAGTTTGCAGTTCATCCAGTTTCCCTGGCGCTGGATTGGCTATGCATCCAAGGACACAATGACACCGCAGCCGCTTGGGATTCCGGCAGTTGTAGTTCCCTTTTTGCGCCTGGTCTCCCAGGTGCAATGGCAACCTCCAGGTCTGCTGCCACCAGCACCTATCAAGTGGAGGTAGGTGCCAAGCTGTAACAGTTGACACCTCAGATTTTCTAGATACATTTGTTCATGTTTCCAGACTCTTTTCCTTCTTGAATTCCGAATATGAGCACATTATTTTGGCGTTCTCTCAATTCCAGATGGCCCATACTGTCTCTTGAGTGACATACAAGATTTGGACAGTTCTGTGGGATACACATTTGGGCAAATTCAACCTATCCTCCAGGTCAGACATTCAGTGCTACACCTCATCCATCCTACCCAAGATGCCGCCTGTTCTGATCTCGTATCTCAGTCTTTCTTGAACGACGATATGTCCTGGGCCATAGAATGAAAAGGGACATACATGGCAGCTGGGGAAGGATGGGACCTCCCAGGTTCAATGAATTAGCCGGACATATCATCATCTGATGCAGTCACCCTGTGGGCTTTCTTTTGCTGTTTTTAATGAGCCACCTATCTGGTAAAATAATGAATACACTGACCAGAAACGAGGCCCTTCTAGAAGCGAGCCTTGCGCCATGGAGCTGGGTCACATTCATCAGAAACCTCAGTCTGACACGCAAGAAAGATTTTGCTACCAGATGGCTTTGTGTGATTCCATAGAAGAATCGGCCGGTCTAAGAAAAAATATCAACCAATTGCAACTACTCTATCTGTTGCAAATCATACTGGGGCAGAACTCTTGCTCCCTCTCCCCTCTCCAATCCCACTTACACCCTACCAATAGCCTCACAGTGCTATTAAAGTTTCTGCAGCAAGAGTAATATTTAAAAAAGAACAATATGACCAGCCAATGGGTTGTGATGACTAATTCAGATGATGTCCCGTGGTCAGACTGGCTTGTTCCTGCTCCGGAGTAGGACTGTCCAATTTGCAGACATCCCTCTGCCAATTTATATCTCTGCACTAGTCACGTGAAACAGGGCGATAAAGGCAATCTCACTCATGAGGAGCAGTCCTATGTCACTTACACTAAATGTTTTGTCAGAATTCACCAAATTTAAGTTGCACAAAATTCCCTGGCCAGTGACTTGTAGACCCAGTATATGTCCAAGGTGAAGGGGCCCAGTGGGGCCAAATCCCCCAAGGAGCAAATGAGCGAAGTTACCATGGCTGAGGAGTCAATGGGGCGAATCTACCTATCAGCTGTGGGATTATGACTGAATAGCTCCAAGTCAAAATCTCCACTGAAACATAACTATATCGCCACGGTGTGGAGCTTTGGATGGCCGAGGAAAGTCAGGCTCTGGGCCGATGCATAGAGTGGCTTGCCACAGGACTCAAGTCTGGACAGAAAGGGGCCACCTCTCTCCCCCATAGTATACTGCATGCTCATGGGGAACATGGTGCTAAATCAATTGTAGATGACCGTCTCAAATGTGGCCTCTGTCCCACCGGATGGATTTCTCCTGCACCATCAGCCCCCCACAGCCTCTGCTGCGGCTGATGTAATCTCTTCCAATCAGAAGGGTGGCTTTGTGGTGGACGCTCTTTGTCCATGGTGATTGAAGGATGGCTTAAAAGTGCTCTTGTTGTGTTTGAAACCCACCGTTTTGTATGTGTATGCTTCTGTGTTTATCTGGTTAACTGCATTACCTGTGTGCAAGCCAAAGAGAGACAAGCTTGAAAAAGGAAGTCTTTGAATGTTCTGTTGGACGTCCATCTTCAGTTTTGTTGTATCCACCCAATAAGACCTTCTAATGCAAAAACAATGTTAATAATTTGCTGATGTTAGCCATATCCTTGGATGTGCTGATAAAGTGGTCGAAAACAAACATTCCTTGTTCGTCACTTTAAGCATCTCCCGCTTCTTCCCATCTAGTAGACATTTTGCAAATACCTGGATCAAGTTCACCAAATCCTGGTCATGTTTCCCCAGCAAGACAGCAGAGCTTGCTGCTCTCAATGTTGCAGCCAAAGTGGGGCAAATCGCCTTGCCCAGAGAGTCGAGTTTCTCGCTTTCTTTGTCCAGAGGAGTGGAGAATTAAAATGCAGGATACATCTTGTGTACAACTGCCACAATGAGTAAATGTGCTGGCAAATCTACTCCCCAAATAATAAGCTCAGAATCCAGAGCCCATATTATACTTATCCCATGTGAACATGTGTGACGCTGATGATGGTATCAAGATTGCATCTATAATCATTTGCACAAGCTCTAGTACTAATGATATTAGAGGATGAGCTGGTTCCTTGGGCTGCAATATTACACTTCACTGTAACACTTTTAGTGATACAGAAAAGGTTAGCAGGTCATCAGTTGCTGAGACTGCTGATGGAATGGAGCACAGGGAAATGGGTGATAACCCACTGATCTTGGTCTCGGAGGAGGTGTTGACAGAAAAGTGGTCTCATTAACAGTTACAGGTGCAGCATGTTCAGCTGCTTTCTTGTGGCTTCAGTGTGTCTGGAATATCCTCTCCTAGTACAAACATAAAACAACATAGACAGTTGACATCAAGCGACGATAAGGGCCTTGATGGTTAATCTCAAATCACTGGTGAGGCTCTTGATATGAAGTGTTCACGATGATAGTGATTAGGTAATACGGTTCTACAACCACTGAAGCAACGGAACTAAAGTACTGCCAAAAATCTCTCAACTTTAAAGGACCCGAGTTTTGACAGACAGTGGTAGGTAGCTGCCGAAGATACTAGACTGCAAGTTCCTGAAGAACAGCTCACATATGGAAAGGCACCCAAATGGTTTGAGAAGCAAAGCCATATCTTTAAAATTGGGTCTATACTTAACATTGAAGGATTGGGCAGCATCTGTAACACAATCGGGCACAGATAATCAGAAGCCTGCTCACCTCCACCACAACCTTTGATGGGAGGATAACCTGTGGTTGAGCAAATAACGGTACCCCTCTAAACTGGGGCACCCCATGATAACCAACTATTTCCAATGCCTTGGTTGACTTTGGATCTTGAGGTTGACCTTATGATACCAGGTGCAGATCAAACAATGCGCCCCTTCAAAGACTCAGTACTTGCTACCACTAGTGATTGGGAAGTAGAGGCTAGGTCCTAAGATACTAAGCTGCGGAATCCACCATAACAACTCCAGAGGACCTGTGGAAGAAGGAAAAATTGAATTGACGTTAGGGCATGCCTTTACAAGTGGCAGGTCCGACTACTAAGGATGACGACAATGATGTTATATATGATCAAGCTTAAGTAAAAACAGAATCCTTCTCAAATTTTCCACCTCCACTACTTACCTGGCTCATACTTCGAATAACCAATCTGCAGGAAGCACAAGCTATGAGAAAAGGACACCATTTTTAGATTTGATCTGTTTTTTCAACATCCAGTTAAGTTGATGAGCAGGACCTTGTAAAAGGTAGTGTCAGATTACCCATACACACCATATCATACATTTTCTGTAGAAAAAGTGAAGTATGTTTTCACACATATCATAGTTAAAACATTCCTAAATGTGTGATGTGGTGATACACATTAGCAACAAGGGTTAGTGAACGTTCTCCAACAAGTCTAACCTTTTCCAAATAGTTCTGCATGATCACAGTGGGACTTTCCAAACATGTTTCTGCCAACCAGTTTCCACAGAGCCTGAGGCATTCTGCATATACAAGCTGCATCCGGATGTCATTTTGAACCTGAAGAGAATTACACAGAACATACTATTAATCATTAAACTGAATCAAGACTTTGTAATTCATGCCTTACTATCCACCATTAAAACAATAATGAGCTATTATCCCCTTTAGTTGGATGGTGCCCATTAACCAATAATGCAGCCGCCCCCATTACTCACGCTGCCTTAAGAGAAGACAATATTGCTGAAGAAGACACTATTTTGTATTTCTCATAAGCCCCTGGATGAACACGAGCAGAGCAGAACTGCAGCATATAGATGGGGAGATGATGCAGTAAAAAACATTAGCAATTATGATCGGTTGGCACAAATAGAAAAGCCTATAAGGCTTTGCAACCATGACGTTACTGTGTGCCGGGGGCACTAGCACACAAACCAAAGCTTTAGATGTCACAATTGAAGGCAAGGTATTCTTTCTTGAGAACCAGAACAAAGATCAGGTGGGTGCTAATCAGCAGATCAAGTTGTGTTTCATACAATCAAAAGATTTACCACAGCTGAAGGTTGTGTTCCATGGGTAGGATTAGTCCAATTTTACAGGTCTTGCATGGTGCTGTAAAGCCATGCCCCTCAATCTAGAGGGTGTTCTGTTAGGAAGCTCATTGTAAATGTAACTGACCAAATTTATCTTAGTGACTTCTCTGTATGGATCCCATTGTATACAACCCTACAGGACCATGAGGACTGTGAACTCAAGGCCACATGTTTGGGTCAGGTTTCCCTGTCCATTTCTGCACAGCTGTATGAAAAAAAGCTGTCTCTATGTTTGCTGCCTGGGTTATCAGATTATTTGCTTTTGTCCACAGTTGGTGCGGTGTGCAGTAATAAAATCAGGGCAAAAAAGTAGTCTGTAAAAGAAATTGTGGCAAAAATGATGTGGCTTGACCCGGTAAAGGTGTACCCACTAAATCATGGAAGGAGAGCAGGGTTTGCGGGGGGTGGCCCCCACTGGCCTTAAATGGTATGATGGGCCCAGTGGTCGCAGGGGTGTCCCCTGCATCCATTAGATGAATTACGGCGGCAAAACCACAGCCTTTTTGCCGCGATTTTAACACATGGAACCGTTGGTGCTGTCACGCCTCAGATTCATCAGACCTAGCTGAGATGGTAACTGGAGTATTAACATGGATTTTCAGAACTAGCCCTAGGGGCCCATTTTAGTGAACAGGGAAAAGACACTTAAGTCTAGCCAAACTCAATCAAGGTAGTTCAACTAAGCAGTAAGGTTTAGACTTCAGGAAATATGATGGTGGTATAATGGTGCAATGAGACACACACAGAGAACTCCAATAAATTAGACAGCAAGAATAAGCACACACTATTTATTAGGCCTCATCACACTCCAAGCAATGAAAATGAAGGTGAAGTATTATTACTTAATCAAAACTATAAACATACATACTGGGACGAAACTGAGGATGTTGTCACTCCTCACCTAGGTGGACACTTTTTTCATGGGGCCAGGGCAGTGCGTCCAGATTACAATAGTCCCCCTGGGGGTGGTGCACCGAATGAGGATCACATGGGGAAGGAATCCCTTTATGGTATTGGGAACAACCATTCATCAGAGAAGGCGATATAACCTGGATTCAATACACTCAACCCCTTGCCCATTCCTAAATCCCCCTTCTCACTCTCTAAATACAGCCAACGTGTCAGGTTAGTCAACCTAACATACATGACAAGACTGAAAAAACAGAAAGTCCAAAGTATCATGCATATAGTTTTAAAACTGGTACTGTGACGAAGAAGAGTCCGAGGATCGCTTTAGAGTCCTGCGTCTCAATTTATTTTATTTATTTATATTGCGCCAGAGCCCGCAGGCATCAGGGCACATGCATGAAGACAAGGAAAACAAATAATGAATGGGACAACCAGGTTATTTAGTGAGGTGGGCTAGCTCTTTTACTCAAATAGGCTTGTTTTTAGTTTCTTTCTAAAGGATGTGTAGTTTGCCTCCAATCTTAATGAGCACAGAAAGCCGTTCCATGACTGAGCCGCTCTTGCAGGGAACGAACGACCCAGGCCATTTGTTCTTTTGGCTCCTGTGCAAGCAATAAGGCCTTGTGCTTCCGATCTTAAACAACGGCCTTGTTTGTAGAAGGTTATTTAGTCTTTCAGATAGGTAGGGGCTAGTCCAAAGATGCAACGATGCACCATGGTCATAGATTTGAAAGTGATTCGGTTCTCCAAGGCTAGCCAATGGAGAGACTTTGTCAGTCGTGATGTGCTCTCTTCTAACTTTCAAGAGAACGCAAGTGATTAGCCCAAAGCAGCACAGCAGTCAGACAGGAGTTTGAAAACTCAGCTGGGACGCTGAAGGACAAGAATGATTCTCCAAGGAGGAACAGCGGGAGCCATGCACAGGAGCAGCTGAAATGAGCCGCAAGGTTGTAGTTTTCTCCCCTGCACCTCGAATCTCTCATACTTTATACCTTAACTAATTCTTACACCATTAAAATCCAACTACAACATCACATTGAATAAGCAGTGCTCAGTGTTAACATTGGTTGTGTGAGCCGCAAGGGAAGCAGCAACCAGAGGAAGAGGAAAACCCAAACGTAGTGCACCACAAGAGGACTACTCGGGTTGCCACCGAGTGAATCCTGAGCGCCCAAGGCCCTGGCGAAGCGTGAGAGAAGGAGAATGCACAGCTGGGAAGGATCAGAAGACTTCAGAGCCGCTGCAGACTATGCTGGGTCCTCAAACCCTACCGGAGCCTCGAGAAGGGATGCAGCTGCCCGGGAACAGACGATACCTATGAGAAGGAAGCAAACAGGTAGGCGGGGTTGCGGGCAGGTGTCAGAGGTCCAGGGAAGCAACAGGGAGAACCAGGTCTGGGTCCTTGAAGCAAAGCAAGAAGAGTTGTTTACTTGGCAGCAGAGTGAACCAAGCAGATGCAACGATACAGTGCGAGTCTGGGACACACACTCAAATAAGAGGGTTTGGGACACTGAGTGCAAACAAAGCTAACCAGGAAGAGTTGTAGCCTTGGCAGGAGAGTGAACCAAGCAGATAAAATGATACACTGTGGATCTGGAACCTGCACACATATGAGAAACCAAAGTTGAAAATGACAGACTAAGAGGGTCTAGGACTCAGAGAGACAATCCATGAGAATACACTGGCTTGGTAGGAAACTGAACCAACCCACTTCGCGAGTCTGGGACTCACACCCTCAAGTTGTGCTTGAAAATGAGAAGTGCTTTAAAAACCTGAAGTGCCAAGTGAACCTGAGAGATGCATTGAACCCCTTAGTTTAACACCTGAAACTGAGAGGTGCTTTGACCACTGCCTACAAGTGGGGATTGGATCTGAAAGGTGCTTTGAAGATGAGTAGTGCTTAAAGCTGAGAGGAACACTGAACAATCACATAGCGCTTGAACTTGAGGAGGGCTCTGAACCCTGAAATAGAGCTTGAAACAGAGAGAGAACACTAAGAGGTATTGTCAATCTAGAAGTAAAATATGTTGACTATTACATGAACAAACGGGATCCAACCAAACTGTGTTGGGACTTGTGGGATCCTAGGGGTCAGAATATTGGGCTTCCTTGGAAGAAGATAAAACCTAGAAAGACCATGCAGAATATCTTATTTGAGAGGCCCGGTCCAGAATTGAAGATGACCCATTGGGGTCAAAGTCATACAAAGAATATGCAAGTGGAATCCATTTGCTAGCAGCTCTAGGAAGAGGAACTCGGTTTTAGAATGTTGAGACAAAGTGAAACATGCAGAGGAAAGATTGAGACTGATGCAAAGTATTTTGAGAGGCTGTGCTTGACAACACCACTCATATGAGAGAGAGAAACAGAGTAACCTGATCAAAAAGGGAAAGAGTTCACCATTGGTAATAGTGGCATACATTGTTGCACACATAAAAGGCAACTAAATGTAAACACTGTGGTTGTTTGAATGATACCACTTTGTCACACCCCATTGAACACCAATGTGTGTCACATCTACGTTACATCCAGAGTAGGGCCCTGACCTATCACACTGCTGCTCGCACCTATAGCATTCTCTGCCCTGTGCTTGGTCTGTGCATCTGGGCTGCTGGCCTCTGCATTTCATCTTTTCAGGACGCCTGCTCTGAACCCATATACAGTGCCTGAAATATATAACTGCAATCTTGTGCACCGCTCTGTTAGCGTGGGTACAGGTTGCTGGCTGAAAATCAAACACTGCTTAGCATCACTGGTGGATACCAGATACAACTAAAAATTAGAATTGCTACAGGTTAAAAAAACAGATATTAATAGGGAACATTAAACTGTTGTTTCACAAAAAGACAATATCTGCGCTAAACAAAGCGAAACACAGAATGCTTAAAAGTAAAAGCATACCGCAGAGGAGTTTGTATCCAACTTGTTTATCATTTGCTTGAGAATTTCCAGTGCTAAGCTTTGTTCTTTCTTTGCCCAGAAAACCTGTGCTTCTTCCAGCTGCCATTCAGAGACAGTGTACTTCGAAGAGCAATATTGCTTAATATGAAACATTGCTTTCTCTGGAAGCTGAAAGGAAAGCAAATATTAATAAAACGGAGAGAACGGTGCAAGTGCTCATCTACTAATGACTTAAAATACGTTTTCTTCCAATTTCCTGGCTGTGTCTTTTACCTCTTGTTAAGATGGATTTTTCAAAATCAGCCCAAATGGGAGGATTTTCCGAGGCCACCCTATTATGGTGAACAGGGAAGACAATGAGATGCTAGCCAAACCCAATCAAGGTAAGGTAGCAGAGCGGTGAAGGCTTAGTCTCAGTCTCAGGGTGGGTGTGAGAGTGGTCTACGGCTACAATGAGTCCACCCAAAGCAACACCAATATTTCCAGTTAGACAGGTAAGTAGAAACATACAATTCTTTATTAGGCCTTTAGTTACACATTAAGCGTATACAAATACTATAAAAATATTGTCAGACAAAACCCTTATAAAACATATACATTCACCTATAGGAGAGATAGATTAGCATCTGATTCAATGACTAGTGAAACACAGTTAAGTAGTCATATGTGTAGAAATGGACAGTACTCTTCAGAATAATCCCAGAACACCTCCCCTAAACCTTATAAAGCCCAACCCAAAGATGGTCTGGGGCCTAGTGCCCTAAAGTCACTAGTTGCAAAGAAATCACTCTTCATGTAGATTTATGTAGTGATTTGGAGTGCCAGTGGTTGTGATCAATAAAGTCATAAAAAGTTAGATACAGTTCACATCAGGACTCGACACAATCACAACACACTGGGATAGACCTAGGCAGGGATACTTAATCCAGGTTCCACCACCGAAAGGTCAAGCAAGAGGGAGTTAGGGTCAGGACTTTATGCCCTTGTTACCATATAGATGAATGAGGGGTAAAAGCAACCGGTATGTAGACTTGGTACCTTAGCAACGTCATCTAAACAGAAGACATACTTTGTTTAGCAGGATTTAATTTCCATCGGTTGCAGCACTTTGGATTCTGTACCAGACAGCTTTCAGCAGAAGACACAAATGTAGACAGGTGAAGGTGTCTGCCGGACAGACAGCCACGGTACACCTCAGGGACACGAAGATAACAAGATTCGACAAGGTCACAGTAGGCAGGCGGCAATAGGCAATTGTCCAGAGGCGAACACAGGGGCAGGCCAAGCACAGCTTCCTTTGGTGTGAGACGGCCAAAAATGCAGGAGAAGGTGACTTGTGGCACAAGCTGAAAATCTGTAATCTGTGAAGTTCCAAGCCTCTGTTTGGAATGGCTGTATCGAGGTAGCCCAGTTCACTGGGTGGTGAAGGGATACTTCCTAAGGCTCAGAAGGCACATTCCCTCAAGCCGGGGTTGAGACTGGTTGTTTCCACCAGTTCAAAGGCCGAAGCACCAATAAAGGCCTTCTTGAGATCAGGACTGAGGAGCAAGGCTTCACACCAGGAGAGCATTGTAGTCGATACTGGGCTTCACAAGGAGAGCACTGGAGTTGATGCTGTTCAGCTGCAGGGGTCATCCTCGGGTCGTAGAAGTTTTGGCTTGGCTCCAATGGTGATCTAATGAACAGTTGCAGGCAATCTCCTTGAATCCAACATTTAGGCTGGGAGAAAACCAGGCCTGCCAATGGTAAGTGTCTGCACCATTCAAACATCCAGTGCCTAGGTAGTCATGGATAGCCACTGGTCAGATTGGGACTAGACAGTCACAGCCCCCTGCTGTAGCACATTGTTAGGCAGAAACCTGTGCAGTTCCCTCTGGGACCGCTGCAAAAGATTTAAGTCTACAGGTGTTGGCAGTAAACCCACTTGGTAGCAGTCTGTACCACACAGATTCACTGTGGTAGCTGTGGCTGAGCAGTCAGACTTCCCTCAAGAAGAGTTAGGCAGTATACAGAGGATACATATTAGGTACAGAGGCACAGTAGTACAAGCAAACACTGACCAGAGCTAGGTGTAAAAGTATAAACTTATTTATTAAAGGTACACTCATAAATTACACTAGCACATTGGAAAAGATAAGAAAGTCAAACACAGTTACTATTACTCATATGTACATCCCTAAGCATTTGTTGGACAATTCTAAGTTAACACCACTTATTTCCAACCAGAGGTGAGCGCTTAACGTTAGATGGTACTCCAACAAGTATTACCAAAAGGGAGGGAAAAGGCAAAAATTAAAGAGAGCAGTAAGGTAAAACACTTTTCACATAAGGTTAGCAAAGACAGTCAATAGTGGAACAAGGGGAATTAGTTCGGGGCCCGCGTTAGAGGGAGCCAGGCGAAAATGTGCCCAAGATCACACAGTGTCACAAGTCTTTGCAGGTGAGTAGAAAACGGTTTTACTATGGTTCTGAAAAGTTTAGTTAGGGTGTCCCAGACCTACCCAGGTTCGAGAGCCGAGGGCTAAATCTACCCCGTACAATCGGTGGCAAGGGAGGCCAGGCGGAACACAGTACCTTTAAAAGTGGAAAGGATCCTCCAGCGGTGGTAGTCGTTCCTGGTAGTGGGTGCAAGTCGCGGCATCGTCCTGAGGAAGAGGCGATCTCGTCGGGGAGGAAGGCTGCAGGTCGTTGCACTACCAAGGATGAGGCCAGCCGTGGAGTTCTCCGGTCACAAAGGATTTTTACCCCTCTTTCGCGGTTGAGGTAAAAAGTGGTATCCAGGTTGCCGGGGTGCTTGACACAGGCAAGGCGGCCACTGGATGCTTCGGGACTGCGAAAAGAAGGCAGCAACTGGTTGTCCCCACCAGTTAAGGGAAGAAGACTCTCCGGCGGGAGATCTCCTCTGTCGTCGGGAAAAGTGGTGAGACGATTCTGCAGGGCTTCACCGGTGGTGTCGTCTTGGCAGGTCGGCTCGGCTTCTCCCTCTTCGGCTTCTTAGGTCCTGTGGAGACTTCTGAAGAACCAGTCCCAAAAACCCTGCTTTTATGCAGCAAACCCCCATTCATACAGCCTAGCTGTCACTCAAACATGCTAAGTGGTGAGCGGGGTGGCTCACCACTTGGGCCAATCACACTAGAGTGCGACCTGAGTTGGCAAGGCAACTCGGTCCAGGGTGCCTAAACCCCCTCCCACACCCTCTGTGGTACCCAGACAGAATGGCACCACTTTGGAGGGCTTCTGTGCAGAAGCCCGCCAAAAGTGGAACAAAGGCTCGACTCGGGTTCAGGGTTACTGAAGTGAACCTAGACGCCATTTTGTCGGCGAGTTCCAGCAAAAAATCCCAACCGGTGAATTTATATTAATTAAATAAACCGGCGGTATCTTTAACATTGCACCAAAAAGTGGTGCATCAAAAACCAATGGGAAATCCCATTGGGAAATATTCAGGTGGAATATTTCCGTGGTATCCACTGCCACCAGCCAGAACTCGGCGAGGGGGGACGGGACAGTACCCCCTCGACAACAGACCCAGGGGCAATCTAATTGCCCCTACCAGTACTTCCACAGTAAGATGGTTTGTACTGGTTAAGTTCCTAAGTTAAGACTAGTAAAGTCAATGGTAACTTTACTGACCCAGGGAGACAGTAGTCAGTCCCAGGGTGTGGAGTCTATGTTTGGGGGTCTCTAAGACACCCCTGTGCTACTGCACTGAGGGTGCTGTGTAACACACATTCAAAAACCAATGATGGCCTATGGGGAAAATTACCCCCTAGCCCATAAGCACATAGCAAGTCACAGTAACACTCTCAAGTCATGTCCAAGAGTGAGGGTAAAAGAGTCTCACTCTTGGCAGGAGAAAAAAACAAACCCCACAAATCCAGCAAAGCTGCTGGGGGACTCACTAGGTTAGGAAATTCAGCCTAAACAGAGAATTCTTCCTAACACTCGCCCCCCCCAGACTAAGGGACAGGAGGATTTAATCCACTCCTGGATGAACCTCATACCTCTAGACGATGACATACATCCTAGAGAGTCCATCAGCATTTTGATGGTGACACCCTGACCTGTGCTCAATGGTGAAATCAAACCCTTGGAGGCAGATTGACCATCTCAATAGTTTTGGATTTTCCCCTTTCATTTGCATTAACCATCTCAAGGGTTGGTGGTCAGTCTGAATGACAAAAGTAGAACCATACAAGTATGGCCTAAACTTTTTCAGTGCCCACAAAATAGCAAAGCATTCTCTTTCGATTGTTGCCCACCTTGTTTCAGGATCCTTCAGTTTTCTACTGATGAAGCAAATGGGGTGTTCCCTACCCTTCTCATCCAGTTGGCTAAGAACTGCACCTATACCTACATTGGAAGCATCAGTTTGTACAATGAAAGTTTGGTGGTAGTCAGGAGCTCTGAGTACTGGAGCTTGACAGAGAGCTTTCTTCAGGTTTTCAAAGGCCTGATTGCATTCCTCAGTCCATTTGACCTTCTTAGGGAATTTTGGAGAGGAGATTACATTCAGAGGAGAAGCTATGGTCCCATAGTTCTCAATGAAATTCCTGTAGTACCCAGTGAGGCCTAAGAAGGCTCTCACCTGGGTCTGAGCAGTAGGTGTTGTCCAATTTTGCACAGCTTCAATCTTGCTGAGCAAAGGCCTTATTCCTCCACCTCCTACCTCATGTCCAAGGTAGACCACTTTACTCTGACCAATTTGGCACTTGCTTGCCTTTATGGTCAGATTGGCCTGCTCAAGAGCCTGCAAAACATGTCCTAAGTGGGTCACATGTTCTTCCCAGGAGTGGCTGAAGACTGCAATGTCATCCAAGTATGCCATGCAGAAGTCCTCCATCCCAGCCAGAACTTGGTTCACCATCCTTTGGAATGTTGCAGGTGCATTTTTCAGTCCAAAAGGCATAACCTTGAATTGGTATAGGCCAACTGGGGTAGAAAATGCAGTTTTCTCCTTGGCATGGTGTGTCAGGGCTATTTGCCAATAGCCTGACGTAAGGTCCAGTGTGCTGAGGTACTTGGCTGCACCAAGTTTATCCACCAACGCATCTGTCCTTGGCAAAGGGTGGGCATCAGTCTTGGTGACTGCATTAAGAGCTCTATAGTCCACACAGAATCGCAACTCTTTGGATCCTGCCTTTGGTACTAACACCACTGGGCTAGACCATGGACTAGTAGAGGGCTCTATTACCCCGAGATCAAGCATCTTCTTGACCTCACCTTTGATGTGGGTTCTGACATGTTCTGACATTCTATATCCTCTGCTTTTGACTGGCAGACAGTCACCAGTGAGTATCTCATGCTGTCCCCAAGGGGTCAAGCCTGGTGAAAGTGAGAACAGGGGGGCAAACTGATTTAACATAGCTTTGCACTCCTCCTGTTGCTCAGGGGTCAGATCTGAAGAGAGATTAACTCCTTCAACCTTTTCGTCCAAAGGTAAGCCTCTCAGGAGGTCAGGTAGAGCGTCACTCTCCTCCTCCTCCTCTTCCGATGAAGCTAGAAGCAATGCTCCTACTTCTGGTCTAGAGACATAGGCTTTGAGGCGGTTGGTGTGGAAGACTCTGGGAGCTTCCCTGGGTTTGCCCAGATCCACCAGATAGTTGACCTCTCCAAGTTTTCCCACAACCTTGAAGGGTCCCATCCATTTGTCTTGCAAGGCCCTCTGCCTTGTTGGGAGCATAACTAGAACTAGCTGGTCTTGAATAAACTCAACCATGTTAGCCTTCTGATCATGCCAATGTTTGATCAGAGCTTGGCCAGCTTTCAAGTTATCACTTGCTTCTGCCATCATGTGTGACATTCTCCTTCGGAGACCTATCACATAGTCAGTCACTCTGACTGGCTTGGGGGAAGGAGCACTCTCCAACCCCTCCTTAATCAGGGCCAAGGGGCCTCTGACGGGATGGCCATAGAGAAGTTCAAAGGGAGAATAACCTACTCCCTCCTGAGGGACTTCCCTATAAGCAAATAGAAGGCATGGCAGTAGAAGGTCCCACTTCTTCTTAAGGGGTTCTTCCAAGGCACCTATCATGCTCTTCATGGTTCTGTTAAATCTTTCTACCAACCCGTTTGTCTGGGGGTGGTAGGCGGTTGAGAACTTGTAGGTGACTCCGCAGGTTTTCCACATGGCCTTCATGTAGTTGGACATAAAATTTGTCCCCCTGTCAGAGATCACCTCCTTAGGAAACCCAACCCTGGTAAAGATACCAAGGAGGGCCTTAGCCACAGCCTGAGCTGTAACAGTCCTCATAGGAATTGCCTCAGGGTACCTAGTAGCATGGTCTACTACAACAAGGATAAACCTGTTGCCTGAGGAGGTTGGGGGATCAAGGGGACCAACAATGTCAATCCCTACCCTCTCAAATGGGACTCCCACAACTGGGAGAGGCACTAAAGGTGCCACATTCTTGGAACCAACCTTACCAGAAGTCTGGCAGGTATGGCAGCTCCTGCAATACCTATCTACTTCAGCCCCCATTTTTGGCCAATAGAAGTAGAGAGAGAGCCTTTCCTTGGTCTTCTTGAAACTCAAGTGACCAGCCAAAGGAATCTCGTGGGCTAGTTGCAAGAACTGTTGTCTGTTCTCTTGGGGCACTACCAGGCGTTGGTATGCTCCGGGTTCAGATTCGGTTGGTTCACTGTAGAAGAGGCCATCTTCCCAGTGTAACCTATACTTCCCAGGCTCTTGCCCATCAGCCTGAGAAGCTGCCTGCTGGCGGAGACCCGCCAGAGTTGGACATTTCCTTTGTCCCTTACGGAAAGCTGTCCTGCTGGGTCCACCTTCTGCCAGTAAAGACTGCAGCTCAGGATGGTCAGCCGGGTCCAGGTCTCCAATAAGTTCTGGACCTCCTTCTAGCTCTTCTTCAGAGTCTAGTTCAACCAAACAGGGCTGTACCTCCCTCTCAGCCTCAGCTGGAGGTGGAGTTACAGGTGTAACTTTGGACAACCTCTGGGAAGTCCTTGTTGGAAGCACTGGAGTGCTTGCTGTAGGCTTTTTCCTAGGAGTCTTGGGTGGCCCCTTTGCTCCTGATCTGGTAGTTACTGCAGTAAGTTGTTCCAGTGGGAGAGGAGTGATTTCTGTCATCATCTCCTGAGATAAACCTCGCAGGGTTTTCTCTCTTGCAGATTTGGTGAGCTCCTGTAACCTTTTACTAGGAGGTCTGGGGGTATGTGACACAACTCCAAGAGCTTTCAGGTCATTTCCCAACAGAACTCTTCCTGGCACTTCACATTGTATACTGACAGGTATCTTCACAGCCATATCATTACACTGGATGAGAACTGGTAACTAGGGACACATCTGCACAGGCCCTCCAGCTAACTTGGTGAGGCATTTGGGTGCCTTAGCAACATCCTCTGCCTTGAAAAATGATTCATCCACCACAGTTATGCTGGCCCCAGTGTCCCTGATGGCAGGAGTCTCCTGACCATTCACGTGGACACTGTCCTTATAATACTCTTTAGTATTATCTGGGATAGAATTATACACATCTAAATTTTGTTGTTCCCACAACCCCAGAGAGACTAAAGAAACACTGGCTGAGACTCCAGTGGGTTCATCAGCCAGTAGTAGAAAGTTTCCACTTGCCATAGTGACTTCCTCCTCTGGAGCGAAGGCTAAGGAGACAAGTTGGACCCCTGAAGGTTTACCCTTACATCTGGGATCTCCTTTCACATGGTCAGTAGCCTTACAAACATAACAGGCCCCAAAGGTCCTTTGGAATGGAGGCTTGTTCTGACCTCCTTCTGGTTTAGCACCAGAAGGTATACTACTCTGCTGTGGTTTCCCAGGTGGCTTACCTTTATGGTTTTGTTTGGGGCCCTCTTTGGAATTAGGATTATTAGAATTCTCTTTGAAGTCTTTCTTAGGCTGTCTTCCCTCATCCTTCTTCTGAGTTACCCCAGAATCCTTGTGAGTAGCCCTGTTGGCAACCCACAAGTCAGCAGGCTTAGCTAGTTTCCTAGGATCTAATTCCTGTGAATCAGCCAAGTGCTGTCTGAGCTCAGGAGAGCAGGCATCATAAATTGACTCCATCATTACAAGGTTTCTCATTCCTTCATAAGTGTTCACCTTGTAACCCTTAATCCATCCCTCTAAGTTTTTCAACCCTTCACACACCCAGGTAGCCCGAGGGGTACCATCATGCTTTTTGAGGCTCCTAAACCTCTTAAGATACTGGGAAGGGGTCTTCCCAAACCTAGCTATCAAAGCTAGTTTCACACATTCATACTCTTTCCTATCCTCCTCCCCCAACTCCATTACCACATCAGTTGCAACAGGGGGAAGCCTAGAGAACAACCAGGTGAGTAACTCATTACCTGTGATGTTCTGGAGCCCATGATTATACTCAAACATAGACAACCAATCCAACACATCCAACTTAGGCTCATACATACCAATCAATTCCTTAGGCATCTGGGGTCTTTTAGGACTGGAACTTCTAGAGGAGCCAGAGAGAGAAGCATTCTCAACAGACAATTTCTTAATTTCTAGCTCATACTTGAGCTCCATTTCCCTTAGCCTTAGTTCTTTGTCAGTTTGAGCATTTAGTTTCTTGTACTCTAATTCAAGTTTCATTTTCTCTAGTTCAAAGTATTGAGGGCTAAATGTGGGACCTGGCAAAGGTCCAGTAGGTACAGCTGGTAGAGCAGACAGAGGCCTAGAGGGACTATCTATAACAGTTTCATCCTCCTCTTCTGATTCTGACCCAAGATCATCAATACTTTGTTCCATATCAAGATCATTGCTGCTTTCTACATTTGCTGGAGTGATAGGTTCCTCTGGACCATCCTCCAGACTTTGGTTTTCTAACAACCTTTCTATTAGCTCTATTTTCTTTCCTTTAGTCATGAGATTCTTATGCTTACAGAGAAGTCTTAGACAATCAGCAGTTTTTGTAGCAAGGGACTCTTGACTATAACTTTCCATAGTAGACAGGTTAAAAATGACTTTTTCTTTCTTGTGCTTAAGCTTTGTGGTTAGTTGCACTAAGGTATCTCAAAAGTACTCTAAAGTGTATACTCAATACAGATCCCACCGCTGCCACCAGTGTTAGGCAGACACCTGTGCAGTTCCCTCTGGGACCACTGCAAAAGATTTAAGTCTACAGGTGTTGGCAGTAAACCCACTTGGTAGCAGTCTGTACCACACAGATTCACTGTGGTAGCTGTGGCTGAGCAGTCAGACTTCCCTCAAGAAGAGTTAGGCAGTATACAGAGGATACATATTAGGTACAGAGGCACAGTAGTACAAGCAAACACTGACCAGAGCTAGGTGTAAAAGTATAAACTTATTTATTAAAGGTACACTCATAAATTACACTAGCACATTGGAAAAGATAAGAAAGTCAAACACAGTTACTATTACTCATATGTACATCCCTAAGCATTTGTTGGACAATTCTAAGTTAACACCACTTATTTCCAACCAGAGGTGAGCGCTTAACGTTAGATGGTACTCCAACAAGTATTACCAAAAGGGAGGGAAAAGGCAAAAATTAAAGAGAGCAGTAAGGTAAAACACTTTTCACATAAGGTTAGCAAAGACAGTCAATAGTGGAACAAGGGGAATTAGTTCGGGGCCCGCGTTAGAGGGAGCCAGGCGAAAATGTGCCCAAGATCACACAGTGTCACAAGTCTTTGCAGGTGAGTAGAAAACGGTTTTACTATGGTTCTGAAAAGTTTAGTTAGGGTGTCCCAGACCTACCCAGGTTCGAGAGCCGAGGGCTAAATCTACCCCGTACAATCGGTGGCAAGGGAGGCCGGGCGGAACACAGTACCTTTAAAAGTGGAAAGGATCCTCCAGCGGTGGTAGTCGTTCCTGGTAGTGGGTGCAAGTCGCGGCGTCGTCCCGAGGAAGAGGCGATCTCGTCGGGGAGGAAGGCTGCAGGTCGTTGCACTACCAAGGATGAGGCCAGCCGTGGAGTTCTCCGGTCACAAAGGATTTTTACCCCTCTTTCGCGGTTGAGGTAAAAAGTGGTATCCAGGTTGCCGGGGTGCTTGACACAGGCAAGGCGGCCACTGGATGCTTCGGGACTGCGAAAAGAAGGCAGCAACTGGTTGTCCCCACCAGTTAAGGGAAGAAGACTCTCCGGCGGGAGATCTCCTCTGTCGTCGGGAAAAGTGGTGAGACGATTCTGCAGGGCTTCACCGGTGGTGTCGTCTTGGCAGGTCGGCTCGGCTTCTCCCTCTTCGGCTTCTTAGGTCCTGTGGAGACTTCTGAAGAACCAGTCCCAAAAACCCTGCTTTTATGCAGCAAACCCCCATTCATACAGCCTAGCTGTCACTCAAACATGCTAAGTGGTGAGCGGGGTGGCTCACCACTTGGGCCAATCACACTAGAGTGCGACCTGAGTTGGCAAGGCAACTCGGTCCAGGGTGCCTAAACCCCCTCCCACACCCTCTGTGGTACCCAGACAGAATGGCACCACTTTGGAGGGCTTCTGTGCAGAAGCCCGCCAAAAGTGGAACAAAGGCTCGACTCGGGTTCAGGGTTACTGAAGTGAACCTAGACGCCATTTTGTCGGCGAGTTCCAGCAAAAAATCCCAACCGGTGAATTTATATTAATTAAATAAACCGGCGGTATCTTTAACATTGCACCAAAAAGTGGTGCATCAAAAACCAATGGGAAATCCCATTGGGAAATATTCAGGTGGAATATTTCCGTGGTATCCACTGCCACCAGCCAGAACTCGGCGAGGGGGGACGGGACAGTACCCCCTCGACAACAGACCCAGGGGCAATCTAATTGCCCCTACCAGTACTTCCACAGTAAGATGGTTTGTACTGGTTAAGTTCCTAAGTTAAGACTAGTAAAGTCAATGGTAACTTTACTGACCCAGGGAGACAGTAGTCAGTCCCAGGGTGTGGAGTCTATGTTTGGGGGTCTCTAAGACACCCCTGTGCTACTGCACTGAGGGTGCTGTGTAACACACATTCAAAAACCAATGATGGCCTATGGGGAAAATTACCCCCTAGCCCATAAGCACATAGCAAGTCACAGTAACACTCTCAAGTCATGTCCAAGAGTGAGGGTAAAAGAGTCTCACTCTTGGCAGGAGAAAAAAACAAACCCCACAAATCCAGCAAAGCTGCTGGGGGACTCACTAGGTTAGGAAATTCAGCCTAAACAGAGAATTCTTCCTAACACTCGCCCCCCCCAGACTAAGGGACAGGAGGATTTAATCCACTCCTGGATGAACCTCATACCTCTAGACGATGACATACATCCTAGAGAGTCCATCAGCATTTTGATGGTGACACCCTGACCTGTGCTCAATGGTGAAATCAAACCCTTGGAGGCAGATTGACCATCTCAATAGTTTTGGATTTTCCCCTTTCATTTGCATTAACCATCTCAAGGGTTGGTGGTCAGTCTGAATGACAAAAGTAGAACCATACAAGTATGGCCTAAACTTTTTCAGTGCCCACAAAATAGCAAAGCATTCTCTTTCGATTGTTGCCCACCTTGTTTCAGGATCCTTCAGTTTTCTACTGATGAAGCAAATGGGGTGTTCCCTACCCTTCTCATCCAGTTGGCTAAGAACTGCACCTATACCTACATTGGAAGCATCAGTTTGTACAATGAAAGTTTGGTGGTAGTCAGGAGCTCTGAGTACTGGAGCTTGACAGAGAGCTTTCTTCAGGTTTTCAAAGGCCTGATTGCATTCCTCAGTCCATTTGACCTTCTTAGGGAATTTTGGAGAGGAGATTACATTCAGAGGAGAAGCTATGGTCCCATAGTTCTCAATGAAATTCCTGTAGTACCCAGTGAGGCCTAAGAAGGCTCTCACCTGGGTCTGAGCAGTAGGTGTTGTCCAATTTTGCACAGCTTCAATCTTGCTGAGCAAAGGCCTTATTCCTCCACCTCCTACCTCATGTCCAAGGTAGACCACTTTACTCTGACCAATTTGGCACTTGCTTGCCTTTATGGTCAGATTGGCCTGCTCAAGAGCCTGCAAAACATGTCCTAAGTGGGTCACATGTTCTTCCCAGGAGTGGCTGAAGACTGCAATGTCATCCAAGTATGCCATGCAGAAGTCCTCCATCCCAGCCAGAACTTGGTTCACCATCCTTTGGAATGTTGCAGGTGCATTTTTCAGTCCAAAAGGCATAACCTTGAATTGGTATAGGCCAACTGGGGTAGAAAATGCAGTTTTCTAATTGGCATGGTGTGTCAGGGCTATTTGCCAATAGCCTGACGTAAGGTCCAGTGTGCTGAGGTACTTGGCTGCACCAAGTTTATCCACCAACGCATCTGTCCTTGGCAAAGGGTGGGCATCAGTCTTGGTGACTGCATTAAGAGCTCTATAGTCCACACAGAATCGCAACTCTTTGGATCCTGCCTTTGGTACTAACACCACTGGGCTAGACCATGGACTAGTAGAGGGCTCTATTACCCCGAGATCAAGCATCTTCTTGACCTCACCTTTGATGTGGGTTCTGACATGTTCTGACATTCTATATCCTCTGCTTTTGACTGGCAGACAGTCACCAGTGAGTATCTCATGCTGTCCCCAAGGGGTCAAGCCTGGTGAAAGTGAGAACAGGGGGGCAAACTGATTTAACATAGCTTTGCACTCCTCCTGTTGCTCAGGGGTCAGATCTGAAGAGAGATTAACTCCTTCAACCTTTTCGTCCAAAGGTAAGCCTCTCAGGAGGTCAGGTAGAGCGTCACTCTCCTCCTCCTCCTCTTCCGATGAAGCTAGAAGCAATGCTCCTACTTCTGGTCTAGAGACATAGGCTTTGAGGCGGTTGGTGTGGAAGACTCTGGGAGCTTCCCTGGGTTTGCCCAGATCCACCAGATAGTTGACCTCTCCAAGTTTTCCCACAACCTTGAAGGGTCCCATCCATTTGTCTTGCAAGGCCCTCTGCCTTGTTGGGAGCATAACTAGAACTAGCTGGTCTTGAATAAACTCAACCATGTTAGCCTTCTGATCATGCCAATGTTTGTTCAGAGCTTGGCCAGCTTTCAAGTTATCACTTGCTTCTGCCATCATGTGTGACATTCTCCTTCGGAGACCTATCACATAGTCAGTCACTCTGACTGGCTTGGGGGAAGGAGCACTCTCCAACCCCTCCTTAATCAGGGCCAAGGGGCCTCTGACGGGATGGCCATAGAGAAGTTCAAAGGGAGAATAACCTACTCCCTCCTGAGGGACTTCCCTATAAGCAAATAGAAGGCATGGCAGTAGAAGGTCCCACTTCTTCTTAAGGGGTTCTTCCAAGGCACCTATCATGCTCTTCATGGTTCTGTTAAATCTTTCTACCAACCCGTTTGTCTGGGGGTGGTAGGCGGTTGAGAACTTGTAGGTGACTCCGCAGGTTTTCCACATGGCCTTCATGTAGTTGGACATAAAATTTGTCCCCCTGTCAGAGATCACCTCCTTAGGAAACCCAACCCTGGTAAAGATACCAAGGAGGGCCTTAGCCACAGCCTTAGCTGTAACAGTCCTCATAGGAATTGCCTCAGGGTACCTAGTAGCATGGTCTACTACAACAAGGATAAACCTGTTGCCTGAGGAGGTTGGGGGATCAAGGGGACCAACAATGTCAATCCCTACCCTCTCAAATGGGACTCCCACAACTGGGAGAGGCACTAAAGGTGCCACATTCTTGGAACCAACCTTACCAGAAGTCTGGCAGGTATGGCAGCTCCTGCAATACCTATCTACTTCAGCCCCCATTTTTGGCCAATAGAAGTAGAGAGAGAGCCTTTCCTTGGTCTTCTTGAAACTCAAGTGACCAGCCAAAGGAATCTCGTGGGCTAGTTGCAAGAACTGTTGTCTGTTCTCTTGGGGCACTACCAGGCGTTGGTATGCTCCGGGTTCAGATTCGGTTGGTTCACTGTAGAAGGGGCCATCTTCCCAGTGTAACCTATACTTCCCAGGCTCTTGCCCATCAGCCTGAGAAGCTGCCTGCTGGCGGAGACCCGCCAGAGTTGGACATTTCCTTTGTCCCTTACGGAAAGCTGTCCTGCTGGGTCCACCTTCTGCCAGTAAAGACTGCAGCTCAGGATGGTCAGCCGGGTCCAGGTCTCCAATAAGTTCTGGACCTCCTTCTAGCTCTTCTTCAGAGTCTAGTTCAACCAAACAGGGCTGTACCTCCCTCTCAGCCTCAGCTGGAGGTGGAGTTACAGGTGTAACTTTGGACAACCTCTGGGAAGTCCTTGTTGGAAGCACTGGAGTGCTTGCTGTAGGCTTTTTCCTAGGAGTCTTGGGTGGCCCCTTTGCTCCTGATCTGGTAGTTACTGCAGTAAGTTGTTCCAGTGGGAGAGGAGTGATTTCTGTCATCATCTCCTGAGATAAACCTCGCAGGGTTTTCTCTCTTGCAGATTTGGTGAGCTCCTGTAACCTTTTACTAGGAGGTCTGGGGGTATGTGACACAACTCCAAGAGCTTTCAGGTCATTTCCCAACAGAACTCTTCCTGGCACTTCACATTGTATACTGACAGGTATCTTCACAGCCATATCATTACACTGGATGAGAACTGGTAACTAGGGACACATCTGCACAGGCCCTCCAGCTAACTTGGTGAGGCATTTGGGTGCCTTAGCAACATCCTCTGCCTTGAAAAATGATTCATCCACCACAGTTATGCTGGCCCCAGTGTCCCTGATGGCAGGAGTCTCCTGACCATTCACGTGGACACTGTCCTTATAATACTCTTTAGTATTATCTGGGATAGAATTATACACATCTAAATTTTGTTGTTCCCACAACCCCAGAGAGACTAAAGAAACACTGGCTGAGACTCCAGTGGGTTCATCAGCCAGTAGTAGAAAGTTTCCACTTGCCATAGTGACTTCCTCCTCTGGAGCGAAGGCTAAGGAGACAAGTTGGACCCCTGAAGGTTTACCCTTACATCTGGGATCTCCTTTCACATGGTCAGTAGCCTTACAAACATAACAGGCCCCAAAGGTCCTTTGGAATGGAGGCTTGTTCTGACCTCCTTCTGGTTTAGCACCAGAAGGTATACTACTCTGCTGTGGTTTCCCAGGTGGCTTACCTTTATGGTTTTGTTTGGGGCCCTCTTTGGAATTAGGATTATTAGAATTCTCTTTGAAGTCTTTCTTAGGCTGTCTTCCCTCATCCTTCTTCTGAGTTACCCCAGAATCCTTGTGAGTAGCCCTGTTGGCAACCCACAAGTCAGCAGGCTTAGCTAGTTTCCTAGGATCTAATTCCTGTGAATCAGCCAAGTGCTGTCTGAGCTCAGGAGAGCAGGCATCATAAATTGACTCCATCATTACAAGGTTTCTCATTCCTTCATAAGTGTTCACCTTGTAACCCTTAATCCATCCCTCTAAGTTTTTCAACCCTTCACACACCCAGGTAGCCCGAGGGGTACCATCATGCTTTTTGAGGCTCCTAAACCTCTTAAGATACTGGGAAGGGGTCTTCCCAAACCTAGCTATCAAAGCTAGTTTCACACATTCATACTCTTTCCTATCCTCCTCCCCCAACTCCATTACCACATCAGTTGCAACAGGGGGAAGCCTAGAGAACAACCAGGTGAGTAACTCATTACCTGTGATGTTCTGGAGCCCATGATTATACTCAAACATAGACAACCAATCCAACACATCCAACTTAGGCTCATACATACCAATCAATTCCTTAGGCATCTGGGGTCTTTTAGGACTGGAACTTCTAGAGGAGCCAGAGAGAGAAGCATTCTCAACAGACAATTTCTTAATTTCTAGCTCATACTTGAGCTCCATTTCCCTTAGCCTTAGTTCTTTGTCAGTTTGAGCATTTAGTTTCTTGTACTCTAATTCAAGTTTCATTTTCTCTAGTTCAAAGTATTGAGGGCTAAATGTGGGACCTGGCAAAGGTCCAGTAGGTACAGCTGGTAGAGCAGACAGAGGCCTAGAGGGACTATCTATAACAGTTTCATCCTCCTCTTCTGATTCTGACCCAAGATCATCAATACTTTGTTCCATATCAAGATCATTGCTGCTTTCTACATTTGCTGGAGTGATAGGTTCCTCTGGACCATCCTCCAGACTTTGGTTTTCTAACAACCTTTCTATTAGCTCTATTTTCTTTCCTTTAGTCATGAGATTCTTATGCTTACAGAGAAGTCTTAGACAATCAGCAGTTTTTGTAGCAAGGGACTCTTGACTATAACTTTCCATAGTAGACAGGTTAAAAATGACTTTTTCTTTCTTGTGCTTAAGCTTTGTGGTTAGTTGCACTAAGGTATCTCAAAAGTACTCTAAAGTGTATACTCAATACAGATCCCACCGCTGCCACCAGTGTTAGGCAGACACCTGTGCAGTTCCCTCTGGGACCACTGCAAAAGATTTAAGTCTACAGGTGTTGGCAGTAAACCCACTTGGTAGCAGTCTGTACCACACAGATTCACTGTGGTAGCTGTGGCTGAGCAGTCAGACTTCCCTCAAGAAGAGTTAGGCAGTATACAGAGGATACATATTAGGTACAGAGGCACAGTAGTACAAGCAAACACTGACCAGAGCTAGGTGTAAAAGTATAAACTTATTTATTAAAGGTACACTCATAAATTACACTAGCACATTGGAAAAGATAAGAAAGTCAAACACAGTTACTATTACTCATATGTACATCCCTAAGCATTTGTTGGACAATTCTAAGTTAACACCACTTATTTCCAACCAGAGGTGAGCGCTTAACGTTAGATGGTACTCCAACAAGTATTACCAAAAGGGAGGGAAAAGGCAAAAATTAAAGAGAGCAGTAAGGTAAAACACTTTTCACATAAGGTTAGCAAAGACAGTCAATAGTGGAACAAGGGGAATTAGTTCGGGGCCCACGTTAGAGGGAGCCAGGCGAAAATGTGCCCAAGATCACACAGTGTCACAAGTCTTTGCAGGTGAGTAGAAAACGGTTTTACTATGGTTCTGAAAAGTTTAGTTAGGGTGTCCCAGACCTACCCAGGTTCGAGAGCCGAGGGCTAAATCTACCCCGTACAATCGGTGGCAAGGGAGGCCGGGCGGAACACAGTACCTTTAAAAGTGGAAAGGATCCTCCAGCGGTGGTAGTCGTTCCTGGTAGTGGGTGCAAGTCGCGGCGTCGTCCCGAGGAAGAGGCGATCTCGTCGGGGAGGAAGGCTGCAGGTCGTTGCACTACCAGGGATGAGGCCAGCCGTGGAGTTCTCCGGTCACAAAGGATTTTTACCCCTCTTTCGCGGTTGAGGTAAAAAGTGGTATCCAGGTTGCCGGGGTGCTTGGCACAGGCAAGGCGGCCACTGGATGCTTCGGGACGGTGAAAAGAAGGCAACAACTGGTTGTCCCCACCAGTTAAGGGAAGAAGACTCTCCGGCGGGAGATCTCCTCTGTCGTCGGGAAAAGTGGTGAGACGATTCTGCAGGGCTTCAACGGTGGTGTCGTCTTGGCAGGTCGGCTCGGCTTCTCCCTCTTCGGCTTCTTAGGTCCTGTGGCGACTTCTGAAGAACCAGTCCCAAAAACCCTGCTTTTATGCAGCAAACCTCCATTCATACAGCCTAGCTGTCACTCAAACATGCTAAGTGGTGAGCGGGGTGGCTCACCACTTGGGCCAATCACACTAGCGTGCGACCTGAGTTGGCAAGGCAACTCGGTCCAGGGTGCCTAAACCCCCTCCCACACACCCTGTGGTACCCAGACAGAATGGCACCACTTTGGAGGGCTTCTGTGCAGAAGCCCGCCAAAAGTGGAACAAAGGCTCGACTCGGGTTCAGGGTTACTGAAGTGAACCTAGACGCCATTTTGGCGGCGAGTTCCGGCAAAAAATCCCAACCGGTGAATTTATATTAATTAAATAAACCGGCGGTATCTTTAACATTGCACCAAAAAGTGGTGCATCAAAAACCAATGGGAAATCCCATTGGGAAATATTCCGGTGGAATATTTCCGTGGTATCCACTGCCACCAGCCAGAACTCGGCGAGGGGGGATGGGACAGTACCCCCTCGACAACAGACCCAGGGGCAATCTAATTGCCCCTACCAGTACTTCCACAGTAAGATGGTTTGTACTGGTTAAGTTCCTAAGTTAAGACTAGTAAAGTCAATGGTAACTTTACTGACCCAGGGAGACAGTAGTCAGTCCCAGGGTGTGGAGTCTATGTTTGGGGGTCTCTAAGACACCCCTGTGCTACTGCACACATTCAAAAACCAATGATGGCCTATGGGGAAAATTACCCCCTAGCCCATAAGCACATAGCAAGTCACAGTAACACTCTCAAGTCATGTCCAAGAGTGAGGGTAAAAGAGTCTCACTCTTGGCAGGAGAAAAAAACAAACCCCACAAATCCAGCAAAGCTGCTGGGGGACTCACTAGGTTAGGAAATTCAGCATAAACAGAGAATTCTTCCTAACACACATACACACAACGCCCCTTAGCACATGAAAGTCAGAGCTTTCCCTGGAAAAGGGATTTCCATACAATGCATTTCCTGACCTGAAAAGGTAGGAAGAAGGCCAAACAACAATAAGGCCATAGAACAAAGTCCAAACAACAATATGACTATAGAACAAGCAAAAAACCTTGTGGCACGGCCATCTTAGGGTGCAAGCCACCTTTAGTAGCCATTCTCGGTAAATGCAAAAGTGCACGATTAAAAAGTCACAAGAAAATATCACAGCTGCCACCAGCTTGTCTTAGGCACATTGTAAAAGTAACTAAAAAGCAATTATATAAAACAGAAATAGGGATAGATGGTATCCTAACTGCACTTCACTTTAAGGTGATGTGTGCAATTGTAACAATACAGTAATTCACAAAGAGACACTCTCTCAGTACTAATACTTTTAGGGACTAATAAGAATGAGTAAAACAGGCAAGGCAAGTAAAGCACAAGGGTTTACTTACCTCCAAAAAGTCAGAACAGGGTTCAAAATATGCAAAAAGAAAGAGTGTCCCATGGAATTTTATGGAGGGAAATTTTATGGGTCGTGGAGTAGAGACAAAGAGTCGTGTGGCGGAGTTCCACCCTCTAGCACCGAACTGACAGAAGAATAGGCACCCTGATTGCTTGCCTATCCTTGAGGCAACAACATAGCCCCTGGGGCCACAGGTGTGTCACTGTATCCAACAGAATTCCAGTAACCCAGAAGCCAACTCTCGCTACTCTGTAGGTCCTACGGAGGCTCCCCCCAAGCGATAATGAGCTCCTGAGATGCTCAAACTACTGGCTATATACCAGGGTCCTTTGAGCCGGGGACCTGAGACACAGGGACCGTAGTTCTAGTGGCGTAACAATTGTGATTAACTGCCGCCCCCGGAGGTGCCCTCGCATATTTCTACCTAGGATCCAAAATCCAGCCAGCATGCCTTAACACTCTAAAACCCCAAAGAGTGGGGACATCTCTACCATGTTGGTTTCAGCGTAGAAGGGGAGAAAGCTAGATACACCTAAATCCCCACCTCGCTCCTCGACGGGTCTGGTGGGTCAACTAGCCACCAACGAGGACATCCAGGCGTTCATGTTGGACATTAAATCTGAATTCTGCAGCTGTATGACGGAGCGTTCCACTAAACTAGAACACACAGACCAACAGGTGATGGAAATGGAACAGAGACTAAGGGAGGTAGAGGGCCAAACCTGGGAAATAGGCAGCGTCCCTTCTTGAGGTGCAACAGAAGCTCCAGGCCCTAGCAAACTGAAACGAGATCCTGAAGTACAAACAGGTACATTTAGAGAATAGGGCACGAAGAAATAACTTGCGAATCAGAGGGGTTCCCTCCTCGGTGCCAGACCACGACCTGACAGACTATGTAGGGAATCTATTTCAGTCCCTCCTGACTCCGTTCGAGAAATACCAGCTTCTGTTGGATCGTACCCACAGACTGCGCACTCGTAGGGGGCTGGAGTCGGAGTCTCCCACGGATGTGATCACCCAAGTCCACTTCTATACGACGAAGGAGGCAACCATGGCGATAGGTCATACCAAGATCTTGCATTTGCGACTATACAGAAACGGAGAGCACTTAGCCGCTGACCCTGTTCCTGCGAGATCAGATTAAATATCGCTGGCTGTTCCCTACGGCTGTCCAGTTTTCCTAAAACGGGGCCTCCCGGACCATCTCTTGTTTGGAAGATGCAGAAATTATCCTGAATCTTTCCTCACCGGGCAAATGGATTAATCCATCTCCCCCATAGGAACAGAAGACCTTCCCCCAAAAGCAAGACGAGCAATATGGTTGAAAGTTCAGAGAGGCCGCAAATTCAAGTAAAATACTCTCACTCACCTGACCCGGGGGGGGGGGGGGGGCAGACACGATAGGAACCGGAATACAGGGAACAAAATGATCGCTACGATGTGCTCGACACGGTCCGACCCTTACTCCAGGGAGGATGACATCGGAAGATCCTTGGAGTGTGCTGCCGATGGTTCTGGGTAGCCCAAAAGTTTGGAGCTCATGGTTCGGGCTCAGTTCAGAGTTGAGTGGATTTTCTTTGGTTAAATGTTCCTTTGGAGCACATGGGCAAGAACTGCTCGCCTGAACCCCCCCCCCCCACACACACACCAACAGCGGAGGAAAGCCCGGAGACACCACTCCGGAAGGTGTACCTTATCTTTCTGAATGTGAAAGGCCTTAATTCTCTGGGGAAATGGAAATGCATGGTGAAACGGTTGAAATATGTTTCTCCAGGAAACTCACCTTCTCCCAGTAGAATATGCTCGTCTTCGGAATAGAGATTTCCCAAGGCAGTTCCTGGCCTCCGGAGGCACCAAAAAAGTGGGAAGAGCGATCTTGATGGCAAGGGATGTTCACTTTGAGGAGTTGGACACACTCACAGACCCAGGCGGTTGCTTTGTGGGAGTGAAGAGGATGCTCTGTGGTCAAATGCACTCACTGGTCTCGGGCTTTGCCCCAAACTAGGGCCAGGAACGTTTCCTGGTGGATTTGGAAGCAGCCCTTCTCCCTTTCCTAGAGGGCCAGATGATCATTGGGGGTGACTTCAACAAGGACAAAACACATCCTCCGTCCACCAGAGATTACAAAATAGCACAGGGCATTCTTCACCTGTTCAGGTCAATGGGAGTCGTAGATACCTGGAGAGTGCTTCACCCAGAAGAAAGAGATTTGACCATCTTCTCACAGGTCCATTGTTCCTTTTCACGCATAGACATGATCTTGGCCTTGCCGCAGCTTCTGTCCTTCACGAACAAAGTACTTATCGTCCCGAAGGTTCTCACAGACAATGCTCCGGTGCTTCTCCAAATCAGATCTTGGAACCCATCCCCTGGGCCCAGATCACATTGGCATCTATTTGACCCAATTTTAAACGATATGGCTTTAAGAGACGATGTGGCAACTGCAATCAGGAATTATTTCAGAGAAAATCTCACAGAGTTAGCCTCTCAGCCACGACATGGGACGCCATGAAGGCGGTTGTCCGGGGGATTCCGATTGCACACACGGCAGCATACCATGAGCAGAAGAAGCAGTCCACATCCCTCCTGGAACAAGAAATTCTGGACCTCAATGGCAAATACAAAAAGAAGAGGTGGTCCCCAATGGTCCATGCAGCCCTCTAGGATGGTTTTCGGGACTACCACTTCATGTGTGTCGCAATAAGTTAGAAGCCCTATATGCGGAGGAAACAGTGCAAACCCTGCTCTCAGTCAAGCAAGGATACTATGCCAAAAGTAACAAGGCCAACCATCTTCTAGCACAGAAATTGGCATAAACCAGGAAACGTAACTTTATCTTCGGTCTCCAAGACCAGCATGGGGAGACACATTATTAGGAACGGGACAAGCTGTGGCTGGCGCAAGCGCACCTGTTTGAGACCATGGACAGTACGGACAGATCAGTGGAAGCTCAGCAACAATATATCGTGGAAGCAACCTTGCCCCATTTGACCCGAGAGGACATGGAGGCTCAGGAAGCACCAATCCAGCAGGAAGAAGTGGAGACAGTAATCAACTCCTTGAAGGCCCGAGCTCCAGGCCCAGACGGATTCCCAAATTTTACAAACTGTTCTGCGCCCACTGCTTGCTCCCATGATGACCCTCTTATAGGGCCATTTCGCTTTTGAACATCGATGCCAACATCTACCCTAAAGTGTTGGCAAATCGCCTAGCTCCTCTCCTTCCGGGCCTGGTTGATGCCTATCAGACGTGTTTCATTCAGGGTAGGAAAACAGGGGATAACATCAAGCGGGCAGTGAACCTAATTGATTCCAGAGAGTGAAAGGGCAAGCTTGCCCTTTTGGCTTTGGACGGGACAAAAGGTGGACTGGTCTTTTATGCACATGATGCTGGAGCATTCGCTTTTGGTCCCCAATTTAGGAAGGCGATAGGCAATAGTTATTCCTCCCCGAATACCTCCCTCCAGGTTAACTGGGAGCCCTCGGGCCCCGATCTCTCTGACATGTGGCACTAGGCAGGGATGCCCCCCTTCACCCCTTCTGTTTGCTCTCATTATCGAGCCGATGGCCCAGCATATACGTAAGAATGATGCGATCCAGGGACCAGTGATATCGGGCTCTCCCCATAAGGTATCCTTATATGCCGAAGATATCCTTTTATCCATTACCGACATCATCTCTTTCCTGTAGGCGGCCCTGCAGGAACTCTGTGCTTTTGGCCGAGTAGCTGGATTTGAAATCAATTTTGGGAAATCAGTGGCTCTGGGGGTGGGACTCTCACCCCAGGAGCTCATTTCCCTCCAAGCTATCTGCCTTATTCGCTGGGATATGACCTCCATCGCATACTTAGGGGTTCAGATTACGGAGTCCCTAAAAAACTTGGATGGGGCTAACTCCCCCCCCTAGTTAAGACCCTGGAACAGGACCGGATGGGATGGGCGGGGCAAGAAATCTCACTGATGGGCCGGATTACGGCAGTTAAAATGAAGTGGTAGTCCCGAAAACCATCCTAGAAAGGCTTCAGCGTAAACACCTGGGTTTCATATGGCGGGGTAAAAAATCTAGAATCCCTATGAGTGTGATGATGGGGAGGCCGGTCTGGGTGGCTGGGTGTTTCCAATTTACTGAGGTATTAGGAGGCGGCCCAGCTCACCCACCTTTCAGCATGGACGAGCGGGGATCCCGCACCCAGATGGATGGAGATCGAGCAATCTAAATGCTCTCTTCCCCTCCGCTTTTTACAGATCACTCCTTACACGATACACAAGCAATGGCCACATCTCCTCTCCTCGACGAAAGCTACCCTTAAGTGTTGGGATGAGGTATTACGGAGGAAAGGGATCATTAGGGGTATGGGCCCACTCTCCCCAGTGCTCGGTAACCCAGCCTATACTCCAGGCTTACATCCCGGGGCATTTAGACGATGGCTGGAGGGGGGATTGTACACGCTGGGTCAACTGTTTACTGAGGGCCAGCCCTGCTCCTTCGAGGATTGTAAGAAGAAATTTCACCTCTCAGAGTTAGACAGATTCACATACTCCCAAATCCGGCATTGGATCACCAACCCTGAAATCAGGCAGAAAGCCAATGGGACGCCAAGTCCCCTTGAATTGACCATCTGGGAGGGTTTGGACAAGGGCGTGATCTCAAAGCTATACAGATTTCTGAGGGAGGATCTTCTGACCCCCCTGCTGCTCAGACTACATGACCCATTGGGCAACAGATTTAGGCCACCAACTGGATGATGTGACCTGGTCCAAGATCTGGGCCAGAGCCCGTACCTCATCTAGAAGCGTGACAAATAATGAATGCACATTCAAATTAGTGTTCCGTTGGTACTACCCTCTGGCTCAAATTCACCATTTCCAGGCGGTGATCCTCCCTACCTGTTGGCGGAACTGTGGATTTCATGGCTTGTATTTTCACATGTGGTGGTATTTCCCTCGGATATGTTCCTTCTGGGAGCACATTGTGCAAACGATACATCTAATCATGGGTATTCAACTACTGATGTGCCCAAAAACCCTGTTACTAGGGGCTTCATATGAGGGGGTATACCCAAAGTCGGGAGCCTGAGAAAAACTGCTAACCCACCTACTGCTGGCAGCACGTATTACCACCGCCCAGTGCTGGAAAACGGCAGAGGGCCCAGATCTGGGGTGATGGTGGATCAAGATTTGGGATATTCTGGTGGGGGAAAAGGTTACAGCCGCAAAAGGGGGAAACCTCCACCAGTTTCAAGCTATCTGGTCGCCCCTGCTGGACTATGATCTTACATTTCCGGCCCTGACATTTGAGCCACATCTGGCGAGACTTTATTTGGCCCCGGGCGAAAGGGGTTAATCGGTGCAAACTGTTCTACGCTACATGGGTGAGGAACCACGGGGGTAAAGAGGAGGAGGGAAACATTTGTGGAATGCAGATCTCTGTTATGTGGGGGATCGAGGGTGATTGCTGTCGATTATTAGTTTGTACAAGTGCAGTGATTGTTGACCAGACTTTTTGTACAGTTTGTTGCTCCGACCAGAAAGATTTATAAAAATATATGTTAAAAAAAAAAAAAGAATTTCAGAAACAAGTTTAGGTCCCAGTCTGGAAGCAGAAATGGAGTAGGCGGGAACTAATTTAAAGGACTTTCAGGAATTGGGTTATAGCCAGGATCGTGAAGAAGGATCCTTGATCTGGAGACCTCTTAAAAACAAACACAGCTGCCAAATAGCCTTAACTGTGCCTATCTGAAGGCCTGAAGAGGGCAGTAATAGAAGAAATTCCATCACTGTAGTGGTGGGACAAGCTATAGAGTCTTTCATGCGATCCCTGCACCATGCCTTGAATCTTTTCCATCTGCATGTGTACAAAGATTTCGTAGATGGTCTGCATACAGCCAGTAGCATCTCCAGTACCTCATCCTCTCAAGAGCCACGGATGTAGGTTGAGGGATTCTGGGTTTGGGTGGAGCACCCGACCTTCCGACTGAGATAGTAGGTCTGGCCGTTGTGGCAACTGGAGAGGTGGGCAGATTGTCAAGTCCAGGAGTTCCGAGTACCATGTTCCCTATTTCCAATCCGGGGCGATCATGATCATGGTAGCGTGAAATCTCCTCAATCTCATGAGAACCCATGGGATGACAGGTATCAGAGGGAACATAGAGTGGAGGTGGAAGACGCACTCCACTAGAAATGCGTCCCCCAGTGCACCCTTCTCCGGGAATTCCATGGAGCAAAACTGTCTGCACTTTGCATTCAACCTCGTGGCAAACTGATCTACTGTCGGGTACCCCATTGAGTGAAGGTCTCCTCGAAATTTCCTGGCACACTTTGCACTAGTGTGAGACCATGCTATGCCTACGCAGATTGTCCACCACACCAGCCCATTCACCATTCCTGCTAGATGGACAGCTGAAGCAGAGATCAGGTTCTCCAGCCACCAGAACCATAGTTGCAGCGCCTTCATGCATAGGGACAAAGACTGATGTGAGAAATCTCTAGATGATGTTACTTCCCCCCAGGGGGGAGCCCCTTCCCATGAGGCCAATGTGTGCAGGCCACTACCCGATGGTCCCCCTGGGGGTAGTACTCAGCAGGAGGATCTCATGGGAAGAGACCTCCACTCTGGACACAAGGGAGAACATCTCGGGTGAACACAGTATGACATCCCTCACCCAACACGCCTCCATATCCCCTAGATTCTAACCCGTGGACCAATACTCTATATATATCTTTGTAAATCTGTGAGTCTCAGAAATAGTGAGATGAGGAAGATTAGTGCTGACCAAAAGGGAGCATATCAGATAAATACTGGGATGAGTAGGAGGTGTTTGTGATGCTGGAAATGCATCAGAGGGACAGGGCCTCTGAATCCTTGTCCTTTACTGCTTTTTATCATGTGTTTTGTCATGTTTTCTGCCCAGGAGTCCATGTGGGACTCCTGGCAGTGCAGCTCTCTCTTTTGGTTTGATGAACAGACCCATGGGATACCCTTATGGCACCCATGGGTAGGGGTACAACCCTGTACCCCTAGTGTATGTTTTTGGGCACCTGTGGGTGGCCCACAGAGCAGGGTATGGGCTGGTGGCAGCTCCATGCTGAATTTGACAGGTGCTCTGGGTGTCCTCCATTTTGGGATACCCAGGCCCTGCCATTGGGATCAGTTGATTCCTGATAGGAAACAAGGTGGCCCCTGTGGCATCTTGCTTTCTATTGCCTGTTACCTTGTTTCCCAAAGTCCTGGGAAGCCCTGACTCTGTCCCTTCCCCCTGACTGGCTGTTGGGTGGAAGTTCCATATATGGTGTTGTTGGGAAGGCCCAGCTAGACTGACTGGAGCCTTCCCAGTGACTGTATGCTGTGGGTACCTCCTGTGGGTGGGACCTGGGTGAATGGAGTGTGTGACCAATATACACTCCTTGTTGTGGTTGTCTGGTTTCTGGCATGAGAGACAAAGGCTGAGACAGCCCTGCCCGAAACTGGCCTGAATGCAGTGTGTAGTGTTGAGTGGCTGGGTACTTGTCCCAATCCACATTCCTTGTTGTGAGTGTCTGAAAGGGAGGAGTGTGGCCTGAATGCACTGTGTGCCTGATTGGCTGACTGACTGCATGAATGCCTTTCTGTATGATTGGCTGCTGAGTGTGTGCCAGCAGTGTGGATGAGAGACAGAATAGTATATCTGGGGACCTCTCACCACTGGTAATTGTTCAGAAGCGTTCAGAAGCTGAGTCTCCACTCTAAGAGTAACTGGAACTGCTGATCCTCGACGTCCAGCTGGAGGAAGAAGACTTGCTGCTGCATTTTGCTTCGACCGATCCGAAGGCTGCCGAAATCGTCGAAGACTGACTCGAGAGAGGACCTGGTAAGGCGCCCTCTTCCCGTGCTCCGAGGGACCATCGAGCACCGCTCCATCTTCGCCGAAGCGCCCTGGAAGACAGACCCTCGAAAGGCGGCCGACCCGAGACGGGACCGCCGAGGAGATCGAAGTGAAGCACCCGGACATCGCCGCCGTCTAAGTTCATTGCCGTCGACCAGGGTTCGCAGGTTTGTGTAACCGCTGGAGGCCCGTCGAAGTTGTGTTGCCCAGCCGTGGGAACCACTTGACGCCGTGCCGCCGACGACCGGAGCCGTCAGCTCCTTGCCTAAGAACATTTGAATCGAAGGACTCCCTCGTCCGCACCGTCGAACGCTTTATCCTGCCGGAGAAAGTCGAGGATGACCAACGCGCCGAGGAGAAACCTGCCGGTGGTTTCCCGCCACCCGAAGACCACAAAGACTCGAACGACTCGAAGCCCTTGCTGGGCCTCTGTCTCCACAATCTTTGCGGTCCAGAACTATTGTCACCGAGGTGTCCCGCACGCCTCTGCCTTGCAGGACGCCGACGCTCCGACGCCGACGAGCACCGCTCGGACGAAGCTGCCGCCTCATCGACGCCGTTCTACCCTGTTTGTCGACGGACGTTCGACGCCCCGTGTCTCCCGCTTGAAAGGGAAGGCATTCAAGAAGGGCCGTCGATTCCCCGCCGGCGAACGCCGAGTTCCTCGACGCTTCTCGACGCCTCTCGACGATCCGTGACTCCCGCTTGAAAGGGGGTCGCTCAAGAAGGATCTGTCGACGCCTCTTCGAAGAACTCGACTCCACCAGGTACATTGGGGGGGTAAAAACATTATAGGAGGGAATAAGACTTGCAGAACAATATATGGACTGGGCTTGTGCTATATCTTTATTTTACAGGTTGCCCAGGTGGGGGGATCTCCACACAGAACTGTGTCTAGTGGTAGGGGCCAGTATTCTGCCTATTGCTCAACCATCTTATTTTCTCTCCTCTCTCTATTGCTGGTTTCATTCTATTGATCTGTTTGACATTGTTACAGTATTGTTGATGCACTTTAATAAGATCTAATACAAAGGGTGGTACCACTTTAGAATTGTATATATTTGCCATTGTTGATTTTCCTAAGTACAAAGTGAGTTATTATGATAAGTGTACATAACCTTGAATATTGATTATATAAAGACTGTGTTCTAACCAATACAGTGTGTGGACATTCCTTTGTGGGGGCTTGGGGACTACACTGTACTTAAGAACCAGCCTGCATCACCTCCTGAGAAGCTAGGCCTTGATTGCTCGACCATAGCTACCGTAATAGAGAATCTTGGCTGGGGTCTTCTGTGCCTCTCTTCTACCATATAGAGAGCAGAAGTACAGACACCCCCTACCGGTCCTTTACAGTGTTGAATCATAGAGAGCGCTCCATGCAACTGGAACGAGCATTCAAGTTATCTATCGCAAGATAAAATAAGAAGTTTCCAAGGACTTACAAAGTTGCTCAGCCATCCCAGGAGGAACCGAGGACCAGGAAGCTACTCAGCGTGGGAGGTTCAAGCGGTTACATTCCGGGACGCCAAAGAGGAGCAGACAGTATTCTTCAGCGGGTCCGATGCTGAATGACCCTTGGCGAAGCAGTAACCCGACCTTGCAGGGGAGGTGGACTAGGCGGTCTGTAATGGGTACGCGTATTGCAGAAGGCCAGAAGCTGTGGAGCCACTGCAGTGCTCGCAAAGCCTGTGGAAGCTCGGAGAGATCTGAAAAGTGCAATGGCAAACCCTGGGGCACACTGGAACCAACAAGAGAAGTCCCGGAAGGTACATGAGTGAACAGGCTGGCTAGTGGTGGTACCAGAGGGTCTGGGTCACTGCGCAACCATATAAAAAGGAGAGATCTAGAACTCATTGGCTGGGATAAGAACCCTGAGCTAGAGGGAAGTGGGGATGAAGTGGTTCCCCAATAGGGAAATAGATCAGGCCCCCAACCTAAAAGGCACATATCAATAAGAGAACACAAGTCATCTTCCTCGTGGCAGTACCTGGCAGGTGAGTAAACCAAGTCTACAGAAGCAAAGAAGTGTAGAAGTATGAGTCTGGCACCCACACCCAAAACAGTAGGAAAATACAACCATCTTCCTTGTGGCAGTACTTGGCAGGGTAGTGCACCAAGTGAGCCACATGGGAGGAACCCGGGTCGAGGACCCTACCAATATATGAACTCTATTGTTAAGAAGCCTGAAAATAAGAGAGTAGCCAGTGTAAGGGAGTCATACCCCTGGTGGTGTTGAACAATGCAACCAAGAGAAAAGAGGCCAGGGGAAATGTGTCATTTCCACTGGTTGTATTGAACTGTGAAGCCCAGATACCAGGAGAAGGGATTCATTCTCCTGGTACCCAGGGCCAGGGGAAGGGAGTCATTCCCCCTGGCTATGTTGAACTGCTAAATTAAGATACCAAGAGGAGGAAGTCAATCTCCTAGTAGCCAAAATTATAATAACTTGCATATACAGAGTGCAATGACATAGGCAATGTGGCTGCCAACTGTCACGCCGTGCGCTCGCTCGCGTGCGCCACTTACCTGCTATGGGGATCCGGGTCCTCGGCCTCGGCAGTCTCCTCCTCCATGGAGATTCTATCCGCGGTAGCGTCTTTCCTCACGCCGTTCCGTGGTCCTTGGGCGCAGCCATCTTGCGTGTTCTGTGCATGCGCGGATCGTCAGTGTTCGACGTTCGCGCATGCGCAGTAACACGAACTTGCGTTCCGGGCCTCGTTTTGGCCCCGGACCTTAAAAGGGCTTCGCATACACAGAGACAACGCGTCTCAACGCGGTTGTTGCCGTGTATGCGCTGCTGGAGCCTGGTTTCCTGTGCTTCAGTCTCTCCAGTTACCCTTGCTAATTTTGCCCTACCTTGTCCTGCCCTCCTACCTTCCTCTCCTTCCAGCCCCTGGTTCCTTCAGTTCCTGGCTTCCCAGCCCTGTTCTGTCTTTACCTACTTTCTGGTTTTGGGATTGGAGGGGTCTTCTCTGGGTTGCCTATCTAGCCTTCTCCCTTCCTTGTCTCCTGTTCCGTGGGATTCCCTGGTCAGTCCTTCCTGTCCTTGCTGCTTGGCCTTTTCCCTTCCTCCACCTTGTGCCCTGCCGGTACCCGTGCCTTACTGCCTTCCTGGAAGTCCCGAAGAACTGCTCATCCATCTTCTGGTGATTAAGGACTCATTCGCCTTCTCTGCCAGTGGAAACACTGTCCCGACGTCACGTTAATGCAGAGAAGTGCCACCCGTGGCGTTGGGAGTTGGTCCAGTGCTATCCTGCCATTTATTGTCAGGAGGGTGTTGGGTTAATTTCCTGCGTTACTGCTTCATTGGCATCGTCGCTCCGACAGACTGGCTGCCTCGACTCCACGAACCCCGGGAAGAAAAGGTAACCAGCGATCCCGTGAAACCTCGTTTAACACCAACAAGTGTTTGAACTTCACCTTTTTTTATCCTGGAGACCGGTTTTGAACTGGGGAACAAAGCCATTTCCCTAAGAACAACCAAATCTGAAAGTAAACTTTTATCGCCAGTCCAGAAGAAGGGAATCATTCTCCTGGACCAAGAACATTTACTTTATCTTAGTTTAGGCAATTGTAAGTGAGAGAAGTAGGATTTTGACATAGGATGGTGGACTATTGATTAATATGGACATTCTGACGACACCCTTAGTATTTTAGTTGAGGCAGGAAAACCCCTCTTAGACATAGGGAAAGTTATGTCTTCTCTTTATTTTCTCAAACAAATAAAAGTTTATAGCAATCATCATGCCACCTATGTGTCAGTCTCCTCCTTCTGCACCCTTACAAGAACACCCCCCTGTCTGTTGAGGTAGTGCATGGCCACTGTGTTGTTCATCACAACAAAGCTGTGTTTCCCCATGCGGGAAGGTGCAAAGGCCATCAGAGCCAACCTGATCGCCTGCAACTCCAGCCTGTTGATATGCCAGCAGCATTCCATTGATGAGCAAAGGCCACTCACCTGCAGGTCCCCACAGTGAGTGGCCCAAACCTTCGGGACACATCCGGAACCACTTGGGCTTGGGGCATGGAGGCCAAAAAGGTTCCCCCATTATGATCTCTCTATGGGCCCACGAAGATAGGTCGCTGGTTACCAGCCTCGACACCTTGAGAATGTCCTTCATGGCATCGAAGTACTGGGACCATTGATCCCTCAAAAACACCTGGGGCTAAAGTAACGACCAAACGTAATCAGAGGAAATTTACATTCCTACTGTTAAGGTAATATATGGTAACACAGAGAATGGTATTAGGAGAACTATTGTCACTGAGGTGGAGAATCCTCTCTTAAATTGCACAAAACACACATGCAGGTTGTCTCTACAAAGAAGAACATATTCCGTTGGTCTCTCCCTAGGAGCTTGGTGGTGTACCGCCTATCTAAAAGGGATAGCGAAGGGACATCCCCCCAACCAACTAGTATACACATGTACCTATAATACTATGCGATAAAAAATTCATATACAAGTCTAAAGTTGTTACATCAAGACAATACACATTAGATAAAGTCTCTTCTGTCTGTGACTGGGTACTGCTACTAGGAATGTCTGTCTATGTTTTAATCACCAAATAGTATAGTTATCCTGTCAATTGGGAACTTGTTCTGATCATAATAAAACAATGAACCCTCTATGGAGGGAAAACAAAGAACCTAGAGGCAATGAGCCTGTCTAGTCATAGGAGTAATTTTTAACGTGCACTGGTTGCTTGGTTTAGGCATCGTTATGCACATGAGAAGGCTCATGCTCCGGTGGGTCAACCGGTTTCAATGACCATATTGATTTGGGTCATCGTCTTCAAGGCCAGATATTCTGAACGTAGGAGTAACTCCTTCTGTGGACCATCAACTGGGATCCAAACAGCACCTCTGTTCCCTAGGGGGAAACACAAAGGTGAGTCAGAGGGGAGGGTCTACCGCCTGTGGAGCACTCATACATTATAGTACCTGAGTGCTATAAGTGTGTAGATTTAAAGACCCAAAACCAAATGGGGGTGCCATAGATGCAAGTACTCCCTTATGTCTCCTTATGTTGCAACGGGCTGGAAAAAGGTGTGGGGGGTTGGAGGGAGAAGGAAAGCTCAGTAGTTACCCGGAGTGATTGGATCATGTTAAAATCATGTTGTTGAAAAAACTTCCATTTTGTGGTTAAAGACATGTAACGTGGTGTCCACTCATACATTGAATTAGTCATACCCTAGTCACGAGCCTCTGTGATCAGTGCTCGTCTGGGACTCTGCATTTTCTCAGGGGCTGAATTTTTATCAATTTCCTGCCATAACATCTGTGTGTACAGAGCTACATAAAGGATCTGTGTGTTAGACATAGTAGCTTGATTAAATGAATTGAAAAATAGATGCAGAGGTGACTTTCTGCTTACCTCAGCTGAGGTGAGCGAGCGGTGAAAGAAGTGTCAGTCTGCCTCGTCTTAAGCAGGGAGAATGCGCACAATGTTCGGACCACAGGTGTAGTTCTGTAACAAACAGACAGGCCATCAAGGATTCAGTTGGTGCGGTGTCCAATAGACATAGGGGGGCTCCTTTAAGATAGAGCAATCACTAGATCAGCTTACCTGCTGTTAGGATGCCGCAGAGGTTCGTGAGGGCTTGTACACCATTGGATCCTCCAAGCGTGGTGTCGGTTGCTTCATGTGCGTCACAGAGAGCGACTCAAAGGCGTAGTGACCCGCCCGCCATCTTAGAACGGGGTGGTTGGCGCGCGTGTGCTACGCCAGTGATTTTATCAGGCAGCACGATGTCCTGATCTCTGTTTGTGGATACCCTGGTGTGATATGTCATCTTTGGAGGGCATGTCACAGTTCAGGGGCACAGCGGTTGTTAGTCTTTGATTATGTATATGCACGCAGGTGCCTATGAGTCGAACTCTCTGTGAATGAGCAAGCGTCTGACATATAGTTATTATTGGTCAGAGGGCGGGGACAATCAAAGATATGTCATCTGTCATGTTCCTGGGTGTCACACTCCATGTGTAGCATGATGTCCCTACCTAAGGGGCAGTTGTAACATTGAGCGAAGCGAAAAGGCCATGTGTGCGTGTGTTTACTGGCCAGTGGCTGACAACACCAATGGGAGTGAGATCTATTTATGGCATGGTAAATGAGGCATAATTCTCAATACTTCAGGAGATGGGGCTCCAATTGCCTGAGGGCGAGGAAGCGGGCCACTTTAGGTGATCACTGATGATGAAACATGTGGTCAAAGATCTATGGAACTGCTAGTTCATTCCACTAGATTTGTTTGTTTAGGCCAGTATGATGTGTGCTGAGCCTAAAAATCAAATTGTGCTCCCTTTTTAGTAGAACATTGTGGAATTTCCCACCTCTTCTAGGTAAGTGGATTTTCTCTATTATGGTCCACCGGAAGTCGTCGGGCCATGTCCTGCTGCTATAAAGTGAGTCACGAGAGGGGCAGTCCATTTTTTGGCTCTCAAACAAGACCTATGTTTGATTATTCTCTTTTTAACTACCCTGATGGTCATGCCCACATACAATAAGTTGCACAGACAGGTGATAAGATATATGACTCCTGAGGTGTTGCAGTTCGTTAATGATCGTTGAATCCGTGGTCTTTTGAGGTTGATATCTATTTCAGTGCTCCGTCGGGTTTGGGTGCATATTGAGCAACTGCCACACAGCGAATGTCCTCTGGGAGGCTCACTCTTCCAAAGTGTAGGTTGAATGAGGTCTTGATTAAGTTTAAGGTCGGGTAAGGTTTTCACCAATTTGTCCCTCAGATAAGGCCTGCGTCTGAAGGCAAATGAGGGTTCTGAAAGGGGGTGTTCCCCTGTATTTAAGATGGGCCAGAGTGTCTTGATATACTTTTTGATTTTATTAACGAACGGCGAGTAGCTTAGCATTGCTGTGATGTTATCTCGCTGGGGTACCTTAGGCTGTTGTTGTAAGGTAATCTGCCTAGGGATATTGCGTGCTTGCTTGCATGTAGTATGATCATCTTTTTGGGAAACCCTTGTGCGGCCAACTGGGTTTTCAGGGTTTTTGCCTGAGTCACAAAGTCTTCCGTCTTGGTACACAATAGTCTGTAGCGTAAAAACTGTCCGAAAGTCAAGTTGTCTCTAAGGGCTCTCGGGTGGTAGCTGGAATAGGTCAGTAATTAATTTCTATCGGTCTGTTTCTTGTAGACCTTGGAGCATAATCGTCCTTTGGTAGTGGAAATGGATAGGTCGAGAAAGTGTATCATCTCTTTGTCTGGTTCCATAGTGAACCTCAAATGCGGTTTGCATGTATTGATCCAAAGATGAAATTCTTGTAATTCTTGTTTAGTACCTTTGAAAGTCATAAAACATCGTCAATATATCGACACCAGATCTTTGTGTGTCTGAGGAAAGGGTTATTATATATGTGGATCTACTCAAGGGCGGTGTCTAGTCAAATGGTCGACAGACAAATGGTCGACAGGACAATTGGTCGTCACTAAAAGGTCGACAGGTCAAATGGTCGAATTTTTTTATTTATATATATATTTTTTAGGTTTTCGTTTAGGGAAAAAAGGGTTTTTTTTTAGCAAAAAAAAAAAGGTGTGGAGGGGGAACCCCCTCCAAAAAAAAAAAAAAAAAAAAAAAAATATATAATTCGACCATTTGACCTGTCGACCTTTTGCTGTCGACCAATTGTCCTGTCGACCATTTAGATTCGACCAAATGACCTAGAACCCTCAAGGGCATCTACATAAAGATTGGCTAGGCTGGGGTCAAATGTAGTGCCCATTGCAGTCCCTGATATTTGTTGGTAGAAAACCTTGTTACACAAAAATACCTTTCTGGTGAGTGCTATTTCGGCCAAATGCATGATAAAGCCGGGGGGTACACTATGTAAGTTGATGCCTGATTCTAATGTCTGTCTCACCATGGATAGAGTCGCCTATTAGGGGATTTTGGTATACAGGGACTCGATATCCATGGTGACCAACAATTCAGTCTCTTTATCAAATGTCAAGGTATCTAGCAAGATAAGCATGGCTGTGGATCCCTTGATATATGCTCGCATCTTGTGTACTTCGTTCTTAATGAAGAAATCCACAAACTGTGACAGAGGTTCAAGTATGGATTGGATGCCTGAAACTATGGGGCGTCCTGGAGGTGGATTGAGGCCCTTATGGATTTTAGGCATTGCATAGAAGGCCGGTACCCGTGGATGTGTGGGTGTGAGAAAGGCTGCTTCTCTCGAGCTAATGAATCCTTCTGCCTCAGCTTCTTCTACAGCAGTGCTGATCAAATTCCTAAGTTGGTTGGTAGGGTCTCCGGAAAGGACATGGTAGCTCGTTCTATCCTGTAGTAGTAAGTCGAACATCTGGTTGTAGTCAGGAGTGTTCATGACTACAGTTGCTCTTCCTTTATCTGCAGGTTTGATGGTTAAGTGCTCATTGTTGGCTAAGGTAGTTAATGCTGCAAACTGCATTCTCGTGTAATTAGCGTGTACAAAGGGTATGTTCTCCACCATTTCATTTCTTAAGTAGGGCCTGTTCGAAGGTTGTTGACTCTGCTGTGTTGGTACACTGTGGAGGGAAACATTGAGAAGGAGGGCGTAGAGCAGTGATGTCCTGTGTTTCCAATGGAGTATCACTAAAGAATTGTTTCGGAAGTATTTTCCTCAACAGTTGTGTGACCTCTATTCTAGTCTGAAATGGTTCATAGTGTGCTGTAGGCACAAAAGATAAACCTTTTTGCAGAATCTCTTCCTCAGATGTAGGAAAATGATATGTAGAAAGATTGATAATTAAAAGAAATGTTGACCGTAAGAGGCCCCACCCTCTGCTGCGTGTGACTCGCGGTTATTGGTTTTGTCACTGTTACTTGCCTCTGTTTGTGCCACGTTGGCCTAAAAAAGGCACATTGGTGGCTGCGGGCCCACTCCATTGGTTGAGAGTGAACGGAACACGACAGTTTTGCTTGGCATCGTCGTCCGAGCTGTTACTGGTTCCAGATGACGACCCTGTTCTTTGTCGGTTTCCCATTCTCTGGAAATTTTGGAACTTGATCTGTGCGGCATCTCGTGTAGCCTGTTTTGCCTCTTCGGAAAAGTAGTCGACTCCTACATAGGGATAGACTTTCATGAGCGAACACTGAGATCTCCTTTTTCAATTGAACTAGCTTTTTGTTAAGATTGAAATCTTTTGAGTCTTTTAGTGTAGCTTCAAGTGCAGCTAGTTTGATGTTATAAAGGTCTAGAGTGATTTTAAGTTTGAGTGCTTCACTTTTTTCACTCAGTTCCTTGAGTAATTTTTCAGCTACCAATTTGGCTGTATTAATCATCAGAATAAGCCAATCTCTGGTGCATTTATTGGCAATATATGACCAGTCCTTTCCAAATTGTAAGTTCTCCAAAAATATTTGTGGTTCGATTCGGATTATCAGTCCGTTAGGTGCTGCATGGGCTCAAAGATATTCTGTCATGAGTGCCCTATGAATTTCTGTGCGTATAATTTTCTTTCTGAGAATTTCCATCTCATTCCATTCATCTGAGTTAGAGGATCCCTCAACAGCCACTGCAGAGATCGCATTTGCAGCCTGGCCTCTGGCACCAGACAAATGCAGGAAGCCGTGAGAACAAAGAGGCGGAGGAAGGAGGCTGCGGGTAGATTGTTGTGGCTCTGGCAAAGCTTGACCATTTGTCTGACACCAGGGGCACATTCTTCTGGGGGAAAGGCCTTTCCCACCCATTTGGCCAGGACTGCTTGATGAATAGGAGCTTTTGTGCTGGTGTGACGTGGGACTTTTGGAAATTTAGGGAGAAGCCGAACCTGTGTAGCAGAGAGCAGGTTTCCTCAAGCTGTGTTGATACCTGCTCCGGGGACCTTCCTTGTGTCATCCAATCATCCAGGTATGGTAATACGTTAACACAGGATATCCTGAGGTGTGCCGTCACCACTGCAATCAGCTTGGTGAAAACCGTGGGCGCAGAGGTTAAACCAAAGGGGAGCAGCTTCAATTGATGAGTGTTCCCTATGATGAATCGCAGGAATCGCCTGTGCCTCTGATGAATTGGCACATGAAAATAAGCGTCCTGAAGGTACAGCGACAACAACCAGTCCTGGAGTTGCAGATACTGGATAATTTCTTTCAATGTCACCATCCTGACCTTATCCTCCCTCAGGAACTTGTTCAAGGCCCCGAGGTCCAGAATGGGACAAAGTCCTCCCACTTTCTTGGGTACCAGAAAATAACAAGAATACCAGCTCGATCCTCTCTGCTCAGTGGCACCTCTTCCATGTCCAATAACATGGCTCTCAGTTTCTTCTGGAGCTCCTGTGTTGAGGGGGGCTGTGGGGGAAAGGCCTGTCTGGAGGTTTTCTTAAAAATTGTAGCTTGTACCCCCGACAAGCTGCAAGGCTCAGGCATCAGAGGTTCTCTCATTCCACCTGGAAAAGTGCTCTGAAATTCTCCCTCCAATGGGGGAAACATGAGAGGAGAACTCAAAGCGGCTTAGTGGACACTGACGCCACTGCTGCTGCAGTCTGCTGGCTCCTAAAGGCCCCCCTGCCCTGTCTGGGATGTGAGAAATGCCTCTGCCCTTGCCTAGCTTGCGGGAGCTGTGCACTCTTTCCAAAGGGAATGTACCGCATGTCGCCTCTTCGCCTAGAGGAGACGCCGAAAGATTGCTTTGCCGGTTGCTGCGCAGCTAAACCCAGCGACTTGCAGCTAATTTAGAATCTTTGAGTTTCTCAAAGGATTCATCGACCTTTGGGCCGAACAGGTGCTACAGTCGAAAGCTATGTCAGTAAGATTAGCCTGGACACTCAGTGAGAATCCTGAGCTCTAAAGGTAGGCCGATGACCTTAACACAGTGGAAGTACCCATTGCCCAGCCTCTGCAATCTGCAGTGTCGAGGACGACTGCATTGCTTGGCATGTGGCCTTCCTTGCCATCATCAATGATTCGCATGAACCCATCCCTCATTTCACCAGGTGGGTATGTGCTCTGCTGCATCCGCCAAGAGTCTCCACAGCCCGTGAGAGTACTTAGCGAATGTGCATGATGAATTGACTGCCTTCAAAGGCCATGCTGCCCGAGGCGAAGATCTTTTTGGCCAGGGCATCCATTTTCTTGAAGTCCCTGTCTGTAGGCAGGTTAGAGGTGGACGTGGCTTATCTAGAGCTTATTGTAGTGGCTTGTACCACTAGGCCTGCTGATGTGGGATAGGAAGACATAAAAGGCAAATTCCCCCACTAGCTGGCTTGCATTTTTTGGTAAGCTCTGTATACACAGCTGTCGTGGAGCAAGGTCTCAGCCACAATGTTGAGATGGGGGTCTGATATGGTCGCATTAAAAGGAAATGCCCTTTCCGTCTGCGGTCCTTTATCTAAGATGTTCATTAGGTCATAGGCCAACAGGAGTTTTGCTGGTGCGCCTAGACCCAAGGCCTCTACCACAATCTCCACAGTCGTTCGGTACTGTGCATTAGGGTGACCATAAGGAGGGGCCTCTTGCATATCTATATCAGGAGACGTGTCCAATCCACTTGCGTCAATCAGCCCTTCAGCCAGAGCAAGCAAATTTGCTTGGTCAGTGGAATAATCGTCTCCTCCAGACACCCTGCCCATAGGCTGAAAGCCAAAAGTAGCTTGGTGTAAGGAAAGATTTCTCTTTACTGCATCTTTCCTTCAATCTTTATGGAACCCCCAAACTCTTTGCTTTTATTTTTTAATCTGACCTTTGCTTTTTACAGTGAATTGAAGCCTTAAGCTTCACTGCACTGTCTTTTGCTCATATATCATGGGGAAACTGACATGTCCTTCAGGCTGTCAGTACTGGGAAAAATTGTTTCCCTTAGTTGTGTTACTGACTTCCTACTTTTAGTTACTTTTTTATCACTTGTGGTAATTTTTTATCATTGTGCACCACAGCTTACACTGCAGTACAATTGGCTGCATGTTTGTTTTGCCCTAGACTAGCACTGAGAGGATTTTTGGTTACTCTAGGTGTGCTAAAAGGATAAGCGGGTGGCAGCAGTGACTTTTTCCCACTTTATTAGAATTTTTATTTTAGCCTTACCGCGTTTAGCTACTAACTGTGGCTACTGGTCAAACATGGCAGTGCCACAAGATTTTTCACTTGTCCTTTTGCCATCTTGTCTTTTAGCCTTCTTCCTGGCCTTGGAGGCTAGGAAAATCCTTATAAGGGCTTCCAGTCCCGAGGAAAGCAGAGGCTTTTTGGTCGGCTACTGGAGGACTGTGGGTGTTTGCTAGCAGGATGTGGGCTGGGACTGTCTGGTCCCAATCCACAAACTGGTTTCAGTGTGTCTGAGTGGTATGCATGAATGTTCCCGCCAGTGGTCCTGATTGGACCAATGCTGGGGCGTGTGTGTGTGTGGGCTAGGTCTGCTATTGGCTAGTGAGGACAGCAGCTCTTACCTGGCTTTTAGGATGAGAAGAGGACCTCTGCACCCATTCTTCAGATAGCCTGTAGAAACCTGAAGGAGCCAAGTATCCTATCCAATTGCGAGACCCGCAAAGAAACCATAGACCTGACTGAAGGAGGCCTGGCAACCAACTTCTGCTGCTGTCCTGGGGGGGCCCTGTCTGGCTCGTGATCTTTCGCAGGGCTGCGACCCTTGGAGTGGAGGGACAATCCATTCCTGACGTCTGCTCGGTGACCTGCCAAAGGAAGCCTTCGGAAGTGCCCTGGAACCGTCCTGTGGCTTACAAGCTTCGACTTTGGGCTACTGTGCTGCCTGTGTCACCATTCTGAGTTTCGGCCTGAAACCTGGGGGATCTTCAGCTGGCCCTACGAGGCTAACCTCTGCGTAATTTTGGCATCCTAGCATTTAGGGGAACCAAGATAAGAGGGAAGGTCTGACTGCGGCTGCTGAGTCCCTTTGCGTTACCGTGCTGCGGAGACCACTGTCCAAAACTGCTTACCTGACCCGAGTCCAGTCCTGAGGGGGGTCTTGCATCGAGTTTTGCTGCATTCTTCAATCGAGAGTCCTTGCAACAGAGAAAGACACCAACCAGAGATCAGCTCGTACCTGCAACCTCTGGGAATCAGGGACTGACGTTTGGCGGCAAAAGCAACCTCGGACCATCTTCCTTTGTCCTGCCAAGTCTGGGGAAGAATCGGAGTATGGGCGGTAAGTTACAGAACTTCTAGCCTACCCCTATACTCCCATTTTAAGTCAATGGGCTTATAATAAACCTTAATTCTAGCAATTTTGGCTTTGCCATTGCTTGCTTGCGCAAAATCTCTGAAAGTTGGGGCTACTTTTGGTAGTTAGTTTTACTTGTACCCTAACACTAAGAACTCTTCACAGGACCCCAGAGAGCCTACCTGCATTTGTTCCTGCTTCATAACGTCTGTGGAACTTTTACCTGAAATATTGGTCAAAAGGCCCCAGACAGTTTAGGGCTGGACAATTTTTGTTAGGGATCATCTCTATGGACCTTGAGTGCATAATACTAATCTAACCTTTCCTTTGCAGGAGTGTCTGATGTTATTATGCCCTATAACAAAGTGAATGTATATATGTATTTAGTTTAATAGTGTTGTGCGATAACTCTACCTGCTAGTAGTAATTTCTGTATAGTGTGTTTTGCCCAATAAATAAATAACTATTTTTATACATCCTGTCTAAGTGTAATCAGTGATTCCCATTGTGTGACCTCATTGTGGACCCCTTACAAACTCACCACCTCTGAAGATCTTAGCCTAGACCACCTGTCACTGCTACCGGAACTGGTTTGGCTACAGCTCCCCAAAATTGTCCAAGTCACAATGTAGGTTGGCCTTCTATAGTTCTGTCCACCAGACCAGAGTATAGAAAATCATTCCTAACACTTGGTCCCACCTCCTCATTGAAAATCAACTGCATTGTGTCGTAAAATGCCAAACGGGGTCAAGGGAACCATTGACTGCCAGCACCAATGGCATCGTTCCCACCAGGCCTAACGGCGTCGGTACCACTGAGCGCTACGGCCGGTTTGCCATTCGTCGTCAAGGGTGATGGACCAGACTTGGCTACCTTGGCGCCAAAACATCTGGGCGCAAATGGAGACGTATTGGCATGAAGTGTTAAGACCGGAGTCATACCTGCTGAGGCCGTTTTAAACATCTAGAGCATTTTCTCCACAAATGCCTCCCACTCTTCCTTCAACGCTGTTATGCTCACCTGGTCTCTGCGGAGGCGTTGGGGCACGGTTACAGCCCTCCCTGAACTTGAATCACCTCCTTCGGGCTTCTCCCTCAGTAGAAAAGCTGTGAGCGGTGGTATGTGGTGATACTGCTCCTGCGTGGAGATAACAGTGTGTGAGTGCGCCAATCTGTGATTGTTGTACATCTCGAACCCTTCACCCCAAAGTACGGTTTCTGTGAGTATACGCCGGCCCATAAAGCTCACCTGTGAATTATGGAAGATAAGCTCTCCGTCCTGCTACTTCTAGCAGGGGCGTGTCGAATGGGATCTAGTTCCTTCACTGATCCCTGATAAGGATTAGTCCAGTCCAGCTGCGACTATGCTTCTCCTTATGATGGTAAGTCTTTCTGTCATGCTGTTCGTTCTGTTTAATGTCTTTATATGTTGCTCCTATTTATGCCCGCAATAATGTCTCTCTTCTGTTTTCTACCCTTAGATGGAAATGCGGCCTCAATGCAACTGTGAGACGTGAGACGCGGTCGGATGGAAGATGGATGCTACCGCAATGTTCGACAGCAGGTAAGTGATGGTTTAAGGAAAAGCACGAAGTATGGCGAAGATCAACCTTTAACTGACTGTTTTTTCGATGTGTAACCTTGTCTTCTGTTTTTCCTTGCGGGCGTTGCTGTCGACGATGGAGCGTGTCGTGCTGTGGTGCCAAGATGAAGATTTCAGCATTCTGGAAAGTGTAAAGGTAAATACTTTTCGCTGAAGGTTCGCTAAAGAGATGTACAGGTAAGAACAGGTTCCCCCAGTTGGTAAGTATGCTGGCCGGAAGCAGAATGTGCAGGAAGCAGGATCTTCAAAGGTAAGTCTGACCTCAGGCGAGAGTGAGCGTTACGCTGCTTGCAAGTGCAGAATAACGCGAAGTGTCTGTCTTGAGCATCGGGGCAGCTTATATAGCTGAGATCGTGGGCAAGCCCATTAGGACCGGCTTACCAGCCACACCCTGCCACTCCCAGAGAGTGAGCACGTGCAAAGGCAATCCATTAGCAGCCACACCCAAGAATGCACTTGGGGCTGCTTAATGGATGGAATGTTCAAAGTTAATGCATCCTACTTAATGGATGGAATGTTCAAGGTTAATGCATCTGAAGTGCTATGTCCATAATAAAAGCTTTTTGGTGTTAAATGGATGTTCTTGTTTACTTTTGTTCATGTGGCTGGCGCCAAAGGCACCAGGACAGTGTCCACCCAGGTCTCCTATGCATGCAAACCCCTGCATGCCTGTGCCCCTGACTTCATGACCATGACAGCCGCGCACAGGGGCGGGCAGAACTTACTGCGATCCTCTGATGAATTAGAGTCGTGCCTGTGTCGATGTCATTGTTTTTTCTAATGTGAGGACGAGGAGGATGAATGGCTTTGGGAGTGCAAATACTTCTTCGCTTGGCCTTCTTTTCAGGTGCGGGGCATCCTGTCTCTTGTCCCGAACGAGCCGCAGGCTTCAACCGAGGCTGCCTGAACACCAATTTATCTGATCGTTCTTTAATGGATTTGGGACTAATTTGTTGACGCGAGCCACACTCTTCAATATTGTGATTTTTATCGAGACACCACACGCAGATGCCATGCTGGTCGGTGATCGACATCTTAGAGTTGCAGTCCTATCAATGCTTGAACCCTGTCGCCCTAAGGGCCGACATATCGATGAAAGTTAATAGAAATTTGACGAATTGTCGAACTGAAATTGTTCTCTCACAAGAAATGCTCACCACGCAGAAAAAATTAACCGAGGTACGGGGCACAGTGATGTAGTATATATGTGGCCAACGTCCCATACGGAGCCGAGTGGAACAGTCGAATCAAGGGGAGTTGACTGTCAATGTCCAGTCGTACTACGCCCCCTGTTGAAAAGAGTTTCCAAGCAGCTGAAGCTGCAATGGACATCTATCTGATGAGGTGCCTGCGGGAGACTGCAATCCATTGAAACACCACCTACACCCTATAACTCTGGAGGAATGCTTGGCCAAAGTCCTGACTGGTAATCCAGGAAGTAATGTTTGTGCAGGAAAGCCCACATAGCCACAAAAATATGTCCAAGACAGGGACCCATTTATAGAGCAGAGGTGACAGCCAGGCCAATGGTGTAATGACCCTGGAGACCATCAGGTACATCCTTCCCAGCCAGATGCAGAGGATGATCCAGCTTGGCAGGATCTGTTTACTCACAGCCATGCCAGGATGGGCACAGCGTAACCTATAAAGAGCTGGTAATCATTTCTGACATCCACTGTATGAGAGGCATAGTAGCTGAGGTCCCACCATCAGGTGTAGCTCATGTAATCGTTCCTCGGTGTTAAGTCTTAGAATGGTGAGGGAGAGGAAAAAGCACAGTAAGATGAGTCTTTTTAGAGTGATTGAAGTCTGAGACAACATTCGGAGAGAGTAAGGCCTGACTCTCAAGTCATCTTGTTCTTGGAGAACCCCAAATAGGGAGGTTTAGCAGATAATGCCTGGAGCTCACTCACCCGTCTCGCAGAAGCAATGGCAACCAGAAAAATCACCTTAGAACATGTATGTAAGGGCTTAAACACAGCATCCTTAAGGAATGGCAACACTAAATTCAAATCCATATGCATGAGGGTCTGGGGAAACAGACACGGCCAAATAACGTGTTCTATGTGTAGGTTCCCACTCGGGAGGGTCTAGAACCACGTGTTAGCTTACTGTACCTTTCACCGAGGAGAAATCTATTTGCACATCAATCTGGTCCCACCCACCTGGGTAGTCCAGCACTGAAATGATCAACAAGTCTCCTCTGAACAAGAGTACCAACAGCAAACACAGACATGTGTTTCTGCCTTTGTATGACTGTTTAGGGGATTGGGGTTTCACCCTAAATTACCCACGGTAATCCAGACTTGGATGCCCTATTCACCGTACTTGGAAGCGCACAGCTTCACCTCACTGAGGAGGCCCAACAAGTCCGAAACACGTGTCTGGGGTTGCTGTTGGTACTCCCTGTTCAGAGGAGAATTGCCTAGCATTTCTGTGCTGGACTACCCAGGTGGGTGGGACCAGACTGAAATGCAAATGGCAAATGGATATTTCTGCTTTTTGAAAGGTACAGTGAGCTAATACATGGTTGTAGACCCTCCCGAATGGGAACCTACCCATAGAAGAGGTTATTTGCCCATGTTCGTTCTTGGTAGAGGGGCTTCCAGACCGCTGTATGACTAAATTCAAATTCCACACCGAAATCACAAACTGGCCTGGTGCAAATTCATTGCACAATCCCCACAAAAATTGCATAAAGGGGGAATTGTGAACAAAGAGCCCAGGGTTCATTTCAAAGACTGAGACAGCGGTCAGGAAATTCTACACAGTTACAATCTGCAGGGCGTCCAGGCCAAGGACAGCAAAAAATCCAAAACAGATCATAAGGGACAGGATGAAGTGTCCAGATTCGACTCCCGGCACCAAGTTGAGAATGTATGCTATCTGCACGTACACAGACTTAGTGGCTGGCCTGCAAGCTGAGAGAATTGCATCCAGGACGTCGTCCGACAAGTACCACTCTTTGTATCTTAGTAGCCATGCATGAAAGTTCAGGCTTTTGTGGTTCAGGTTGAGGACTGTCCTTCCGAGTGGTAGAGCAGATCCACTCTCTTTGGGTGACACCAGGGAGGGCAAGTGGTCATGTCCTACAAATCCGGGCAGCGCATTCTCCAACCCTAGTCCGGAGTAATCAAAATCAACATGGACCAGAACAAGCGTTGTCTCCAAACAACCAGTGGGTTCACAGGGATCGTAGGCTACGAATAGTGGAGCTTGAAAGTCCAGTCATCCGTCAATACATCCCCTAGAGTTCCCTGCCGAGGAAATTCCCAGAACAACTTGCACTTTGTGTTGAAGTGGAAAGCAAAGAGGTCCACCTGAGGAGTCTCTCAAGTGGAGGTCTCCTCCAGAAGGAAAAATGACTTGCAATGTTATTAATAAGGATTCTTCTCCCGCAGATCGCTCATTAGATATATATCTCCTTCCAGCTTCAGCTGCTCTGAAAAAACTTCGACAGGGGCCATAGTGTACATCGACTCGGCTGTCGATCCGTCTTGACTCAGTGCTTGATCCTCTTCTCCAGACACGACGTAGGGCGTCGTATATATACTGTGTCACTATGCCTGGTACCTTAGTTCCCATCCCATCACCCCCGTGCCCAACCGCTACAGCGGAAAAGCAGCAAGAAAAGAATGGCCCAACAAGCCAACAGAGGATTAGAAAAACAGGGGTCCCATTGGGATAAGCAGAATTTAGAATTATTTTTTTTAAAAAGAAAGTGGCATGCGGCTTGCAAGCAAGAAGAGCAACAGACCCTAGAACCATCACTGACACCATCCTCTCGGGAAAAGGCATACAACTACTGCTGACGCTTTCTCAGCGGGGATGGATGAGAGGGGTGATGAGGAATCTGAGGGAGAAGAATCCATAGAAAGAATATTACTGTAAGTAATTTCTCCTTCAATGGATTGCTTTTCTCACGTAGATTCCTCATCAGATAGACTCCCAAAACTGTGGGAATAACGGAGGCGGGAAGAAAGCTCTATAGCAGTAAATTCTGCAGCACTGCCATTCCGAATCGAGCGTCAGCCCCATGGACTACATCCAGGCTTTAATGCTTTGTAAATGTATGAAGCGAGAAACAGGTTGCGGCCCGGCAGATGTCCCTAAACGGTACTCCCCTTTCCAGAGCTGTAGAGGTGAGACCCTTTTGGTAGAGTGGGCTCTGATGCCAGGAGGCAATTCATTGCCTGCGACATGGTAGCATTCCGAAATACACAATGTGATCCATGGTGAGATTGTCGCTTCGATACAGCTAGGCCTTTTCTGGAAATGGAGTAGGCTACAAACAACTGGTCTGTTTTTCTATATTCCGCTGTTGTTGCTACATAGAAGCTGAAAGCTCTCTTGGGCTCTAGCCGATGAAAACGCTCCTCCTCTTTGGAGGGGTGCAGCGATGCATAGAACACCTGAAGATCTATTGCCTGAGAAAGATGGAATTCTGACACAATCTTCAGTAAAAACCCTGATCTCACGTTAAGAGATACTTTTCCCAGAAAAAGCGAAGGAATGGTGTTTTGCAAGAATGGGCCTGCAACTCGCTGACCCGTCTGGCCGAAATGATGGCAAACAGAAAGGCTGTTTTCAATGTTAGCAACCACAAAGTACAAGAATATAATGTCTCAAAAGGAGACACTATAAGAAAGGTGAGAACCAGGTTCAAATCCCAATTAGGGACAACAAAAGGCTTAGGTCGGAAACGTATTCTTAAGGCCCTTCAGGAATTGGGCCATAACCAGGGTCGTGAAGAAAGAGCCTTGATCCAGGGACCTTTTGAACACAGACAAAGCCGCCAAGTATCCATTGACTGTGGTGACCTGAAGGCCTGAAGACGCCAGTGACAGACAGAACTCCATCACTGTAGTGGTGGAGCAAGAGATAGGGTCCTTCTTGCATTCCCTGAACCACGCCTCAAATTGTATCCACCTGCACGCGTGCAGAGCTCTTGTCTGCGTGCAGCCAGCACCACCCTGAGTACCTCCTCAGAAAAGTGCCAGCTATCATATCTCATCCTCTCAAGAGCCAGGTATGTAGGCTGAGGAATTCTGGGTTCGGGTGGAGAACCCAACCCTCAAACTGGGTCAGGAAGGTCCGGCGGTGAGGCAACCGGAGAGGTGGGCAGATGGCCAAGTCCAGAATATCAGAGTACCGCGTCCTCGCACAATCTGGGGCGATCCCGATCAAAGTTGCTCGAAACGTCCTCAACCTCCTGGGAACCCATGGAATGAAAGGTATCGGAGAGAAGGCGTAGTGGAGAGGAAAAATCCAGTCCACCAGAAATGCATCCCCTAGCGCACTGTTCGCTGGGAATTCCCTTGAGCAAAACTATCTGCACATCCTGTTGGACTCTGTGGTAAACAGTTCCACTGCTGGGGTACCCCAAAAGCAAAGACCTCCTCTAGGACTTCGTGGCACACTTCCCACTTGTGTCAGAATGTACTCTGCCTGCTCAGAGCATCTAATAAACTGTTCTCTGTCCCCGCCAGATGAACAGCTGAGACAGATATGGTACTCCAGTAACCAGAAACGCAGCTGTATCGCCTCTCTGCAGAGGTGGAGGGAGTGCACGCCACCCTGCTTATTCAGATAATGCATGCCCACTGTGTAGTCCGTCAAGATCAGGACATGCTTCCCCTTCAGAGACAGAAAAAATACTTTGAGGGCAAGCCTGATGGCTCGCAACTCCAGCCTGTTGATGTGCCACCTGGCTTCCATTTCTGACCAAAGGCCGCTCACCTGGAAGTCCTCGTAGTGAGCACCACAACCCTTCAGAGATGCATCCGTGACCTCCTCGGATCAGCCAGTCATCCAGATACCGGAACACATGGACGCTGGATTTCCTGAGGTGAGCCGCGACTGCCGCAATGAGCTTGGTGAAGACCCTTGGAGCAGAGGTGAGCCCAAAAGGAAGTACTTTGAATAAGTAGTGCTTTTCCCCTATGAGGAACCTTAGGAAACTCCTGTGCTTTTGATTTATCGGCACATGAAAGTAAGCTTTTTGAAGAGCTATAGACACCAGTCAGTCTTGTAACTGGAGAATCTCTCTCAACGTCGCCATCCTGAATTGGTCTTTCCTCTAGAACGTGTTCAAGGCCCTGGGGTCCAAGATGGGACAGAGACCGCCTCCCTTCTTGGGTACCAGGAAATACCAGGAATACCAGCCAGACCCTCTCTGCTCAAGAGGTACTTCTTCCACGGCACCCTTCAACAACAGTGCTGGCAGTTCTTCCTGGAGCTCCTGTTCCGGCTGACAAGGAGGTAGTGGAGGTCTGTCTGGAGCTTTTCTTAAGAAGGGCAGACAAAAACCTTACTGCACAAGCTGTAGGGCTCAGGTATCAGAGGTAATCTCCTGCCACTGGGTCCAATGCTCAGACAGCCATCCTCCAACTGGTGAGTTGTGAGTGGGGAAATCAAAGCAGCTTTGAGGACGGAGCCGCCCCAGCCACTGCTGCCACTGTCTGCTGACCTCTAGAGGCCCCCCTGACACTTCCAGGCTTGCGGAAAGCGGGGCCTTCCTGCCACAGGGGATATAGTGCCTGTAGCCTCTGCCCCTTGAAGCAAAACTGAAGGCAGGTTTGGCCGACGTTTGTGCAACTCGGCCTAGCGACTTTGCGGCAAGCATGGACTCCTTGAATTTCTACAAGGAGTCATCCGTCTTCGGACCGAAGAGATTCTTCCCCATCAAAAGCCACGTCCAACAATTTCCTCTGGACATTGGGCGAGAACCCCGAGAAGAGAAGCTTGCCTCCTAAGTACGATAGCCAAACCCATCGACCGACCAACACAGTCCGCCATAGCCAGGCCCGTTTGCAAGGACTGTCTGGCCACCTACTTCCTGTCGTCCACCAATTGCAGGAAATCGTCCCGCAACTCCCCTTCAGGTAAGCACTGGGCTGCATGTTCAACTGTTTTACACAGTCCAACTGAATATTTAGCAAAGCCACAGGAGACATGAGTAGCCTTTCAAGCCATACTCTCGGTGGAGAACATTTTCTTTGCTAGGGCATCCACTTTCTTGCCCTCCCTGTCAGAAGGCAAATTGGGCCTGGACGAGGCCACCCCGGTGGACATCGTGTACACCTGAACAACCAAACCTTTTGGCATGGGGTGAGGAGAGAAAAAGAGGGTCTCCTCTTACCGACCTATACTTGCTGGTCAGGTTTGAATGAACACAAGGAATGTAATTCGATTTCTGGAGAAGTGTCCAGCCGACTGGTGTCATGCAGTCCCTCTGCCAAGGCAATGAGGTCTGCCTGGTTAGTAAGATAATCTGCACCGCCAGCCCCCGAATAAATAGGATCAACATCTCCCTGGTCTCCTGTCATTGGCGCTGAAAATGTGTGCCATCGACACGAAGAAGTCGGATCGGGACAACATTAAAAAAGACTGATTGCTGATGATGGGTATCGATGGTTTATCAGTCGATGTTGAAGGAATGGCGATCGGCATGGACAGCGTTCTGGGCGGTGATGGCACATCGAGAACGATTGGGGCCTGAGGCGTGGGAAGGACCCGGCGTCAAAGACGGGCCAGATTTGCTTGGTTCCAAGCCCAAAGGCTCCCCTGACATCGATGGAATTGGTGCTAACCCAGGGCCGGAAGCACCGGGTGCTGATGGGGGTACAGGGCCTGCTGTTTGCCATTGCGGTGAGCCCCCAGACACTTTTGGAAACATGGCCAACATCTGGGACATAAAGTCCTCCAATTCCTGCCTGTATGTCGGCCCCGCCGACGACTTGCCGCGTTCAGGCGAGGACTCAGAGTTGCGTCGGTGTTGGTGACACCACCTCTTTTTATGTGAGGGCAACATATAGGTGTGTCTGCCTTCCATTTCGGCCTTCGATGACAACTTGAACGGTGGTTGGCCCAATACGAGCTTGGCTGCCTGCTCCCGAACAGACTTAGGGTTAATTTTGCCATATTATCGGCACCCTCAGTGTCGTGACCCGAGCCAAGGCACCACATGCAGTTGTTATACAGGTCGGTCGCCGACATCTTGGCGCTGCAATCAGAGCAGCGCTTGAAGCCCGAGATCCGAGGTGCAGAAATGGCAGCTCGCAATGACAGAAATGTGTCAAAAAAACGTCAAGTGAAATTCGAACGAACGAAGATTGCTAGGTGTTACTCAAGAGCAGCATGCTGAATGTGCGGGGAAAAAAAGGAACTGAGGAGTGGTGCGTAGTGACGCAGTATATATACAACACCCGAACTCATGTCCGGGGCCGAAGATTGAGCACAGAGTCGAGCTGGATCAATGGCCGAGTTGTGCTCCACTACTCCCCTCTGTCGAAGTTAATTCCGAGCAGCTGAAGCTGGAAGGGGAGATTTATCTGATGAGGAATGGGATGAGGAATCTGCAGCACAAAAGCAATCCATTAAACTTACTTGCAGAGCTCCCACTCATGGAAGGTGGAAGTCTGTCTGCTCAAACCATTCTTTGCTCCAGCTTGATGAGCCGCTGTAAAATAAATGTTGTTCCTCATAGCCCAGAACCAAAGTTGCATTGCTTTCTGCATGAAGGCAAGGACCCCCACACCACCCCGCTTATTGTTGTAGTGTATCGCTACTGTGTTGTCTGTCAGGACCAGTACACCCGTGCCATTTACAGATGGGAGGAAGGAAATCGGGGCCAGCATGATCACCCTAAATTAGAGCAGATTGATGCCCTCCCAAGAATCCCGGGTAGACCACAGTCGGGTCACCTTCAGATCTGATAGATGAGCACCTCAACCTCTTAACGACTCATCAGTGACTACAGTTACTTGAGGTCAGGTTGCCGAAGCAATGCTCCCCTCAACAGGTTTTCTTGCAGGGGCCACCATGCAAGGTCTCCAGAAACTCTGCTAGAGACTTGCAAAAGTTCTGACATGTTCCCCTGAAACTGAGACCAATGGCAATTATGGAGCCGCTGAAGCAATCTCATGAGTAGATGGGCCTTCGGAACCACCTGAATGCAGAGCCAGCAAGCGCAGGAAGGCTGAGGTGGGAACTTATCCCTGGGATTGGAGGACTTGTACAATCTGAGGAGATGTTTGGCACTCGATCCTTGGGAGGAAAGGTTCTGCCAATGCAAATTTCCAAGACCAACCCGATAAACTGGAGGGACGGCAAAACCTGAGACTTTCCAAGCTATCTGACCCCTTCAATCTGCATATACTGATCTTGGCGGAGGGGGTCAGACAATAATGACTGCAAACTGACAAACCACCCGAAGAAATAGGGAAGAAATACCCTGTCAACGTATGGACCTTAGAGCATCAGGACTGAGGTACCAGGTAGCTGTTTTGCTATACCTCAAACCCGGAAGGAACAACCTTTGTCAAAACCATTAAAGAAAGGTTCTGGAACTCCTTACAACTTGCAAGTATATTTATGATTAAAACAGTAATATAAAACCCTGACAATGAACTTCTCTATAGACTGTAGTGAGCCTAGACTCCTCCCAGCATCCATCCTCAAGACCCTCTCCGCAGAAACTCTCCTTCGCTAACTGGAGATCATCAACAACTCTCTTACTCAATGCACCTTCCCATTGACCTTAAAGACAGGACAAATCCTCCCTCTACTAAAGAAACCCACTCTGGATCCCAACAACCTAGGTAACTATCACCCCATCACCCATCTTCCCTTCCTAGATAAGATCATCGCGAAAGTGATCGCCGCGCAACTGCAGCAACACATTGACACCAACAATCTCCTCCAAACTTACCAATCCGGGTTCAAACCCAGATGCAGCACGGAGACAACAACCATACAGGTGGTCAACGATGCCCTGGACAACCTTGACGACGGCCACCCCTGCCTCCTGGTTCTACTCGACCTCTCGCCTGCCTTCGACACAGACATCAGATATCTTGAGTGACAAGTTATCTGTTAGTTCTATTGAAGGGTCTTATGTATAATAAGTGGGCCCTAGGGTCCTTTCACATGTTTTGTATCTCAATTAAATTTGAAAAAACAGGGATAGAAGAACTGTCTGAAAAAATGGATGTCTTATAAATGATAAATCACACCACTTACTAACCCGATGACACACATTTTAGTATATGCACTGTTGGTGAAATGTTATTTGCTCCATATGAAATAATGTTGGTATTGAATCAGTGTTTTTATGTACGAATACCGATAATTGGTTTTAGCGGACTATGTGAAAATATTAGTATACATTTATAAGAAATGGTCTCTGGAATATAAAAATGAATGTAGCTTGTAAAAAGTATCATTGCTAAAAGGCGTGGTGGTAAGGGAGGATCAGTTGTCGTTCTTTGAAAATTTCTCACAAACACCCTAGAATGGTGCATGGGGATCAGCGACCTTGTCCTACGCTGGTTCAAGTCCTACCTCGCCAAACGCCAGCAGTTTGTTCAGATGGACTCCTCTAGATCGCCAATGCCACCCAGTGTTAGGGAGAATTCTCTCTTTGGGCTTAATTTCCTAACCTAGTGAGTCCCCCAGCAGCTTTGCTGGATTTCTGGAGTTTGTTTTTTTCTCCTGCCAAGAGTGAGACTCTTTTTCTCCCACTCTTGGACATGATTTATGGTGTTCCTTTGACTGTTAATGTGTTTTATGGGCTATGGGGTCCTTTACTCCATAGGGTCTCATGTGTTTTTCCTATGTGTGTTACACAGCACCCTCCGTGCAGTAACACAGGGGTGTCATAGTGACACCCCACCATAGACTCCATGCCCTGGGACTGACTACTGTCTCCCAGGGCATGTAAAGTCATCATTGGCTTTACTAGTCCCAGATTATGAACAGAAACCAGTACAAACCATCATATTGTGGACGTACTGGCCGGGGCAATTCAATTGCCCCGGGGTCTGTTAGTCGAGGGAGCACGTCTCCGTCCCCCCTGATCGAGTTTTGGCTGGTGGCAGTAGATACTACTTTTTATATTCGACCGCGAATATATCCCTATGGGATTTTCCCATTGTTCGAGGCTACCAACTTTAATTATTTAATTCTCATAGCCTCGAACATACCGCCGGTTTATTTATTTAATATGAATTCGCCGGTTGGTATTTTTTGCCAGGACTCGATTCTAAAATGGCGTTTGTGTTCTCTTCTGTGACTCCAACCCAAGTCGAGCCCTTTGTTCCACTTTTTGGCGGGCTTCTCCATAGAAGCCTCCAAAAGTGGTGCCACTCTGTCTGAGTACCACAGGGGGCGTGGGAGGGGGTTTAGGCACCCTGGACTGAGTTACCTTGGTAACTCAAGTCAACTCTTGTGTGATTGGCCCAAGTGGTGCGCCGGCCGGCCCACCACTTAGCATGTTTGATTGATAGCTAGGCTGAGTGAATGGGGGTGTGCTGCATAAAAGCAGGGCTTTGGGGACTGGAACTTCAGAAGTCGCCACAGGACCTGAGAATCTGACGAGGGAGAAGCTGAGCCGACCTATCACAACGACACCACCGGTGGAGCCCTGCGGAACCGAATCACCACTTCCCGACGACAGAGAAGATCTCCCGGCTGGAGAGGCTTCTTCCTCTGACTGGTGGGCACAACCAGTTTACCTTCTTCCCTTCGCATCCCAGGCCGTCTTGTGGTCGAATTGCCCGTGCCAAGCACCCCGGCAACCGGATAGCCACTTACCACTGGACCGCGAATAAAAGGACCGCTCCTTTTACCTGAGAACTCCGTGGCTGGTTTCTTCCCTGGCAGTGCAACGGACTCCTGTCCTCCTCCCCGACGAGATCCTCTCTTCGCCCGGCAAAGATTGCTACAAGGTAATAATCCATTAACCTTCTAACTGGTCCCTTTCTTTGGTCCAACTCTTTTTGAACCTTTTCAAGACTTTTGTGCACTGCAACCGTGTGACCTTGGACACATTTCGTTTTGATCCTCTTAAAGTGGATCCGGCCTACTGAACTCTAAACTCACGGTTTTACTTTGCCTTCCTCTCTTGTTGTGTTCTTGCAAAAGTGTTGGGATCTGTTTCAAGTTATACTCTGCTTTTCTCTCCCTTTTAAAACGAATGATTAGAGTACCATCTCCGTTAAGCGCTCATTGCTGTCTGAAAATAAGTGGGGCTTTACTAAAGAATTGTCTAATATTCTTTTAAGGGAGTGTATATCTTTTAGTGACCAGGTTTTTGAATTGCTTACTTTTAGTGCCTGTGTGTTTTTCTAGATGTGGTTTTAAATAAATAATTATATCTCTTTTACACCAAGCTCTGGTCAGTGTTTACTTGTTCTACTGAGTTCTTTTGACCTATTGTGAATACTCTGTATACTGCCTAACTCTTCTTGAGGGAAGTCTGACTGCTCAGCCACTGCTACCAATTGAATCTGTGAAGTACAGACTGCTACCAAGTGGGTTTACTGCCAAACACCTGTAGTCTTAAATCTTTTGCAGTGGTCCCAGAGGGAACTGCACAGGTTTCTGCCTAACACCTGTCACCTGTGGAGTCCCGCAGGGTTCCATCCTCTCCCCAGTGATCTTCAATCTATACATGGAGCAGCTGGGGGGCCTCCTAGCTACACACAACATCCACCAATACACTGAAGACACACAGCTATACCTCAAGATCGACTCCATCAATGACATCCACAATCGCAAAACCTGCCTCTCGCTGATCCAGTCTTGGATGTCCAGTGCATACTTGAAGATCAACCCCTCCAAGACCGAATTCCTAGTCCTCACCAACATCGAACACCCAGACCTGGCTTTCAACCATGAACCCTGATCCCGAGGGCTTCACACCCAAGCTCACCTCCTGCGCCAAGTCCATCGGATTCCACATCGACAAACACCTCTCCGTCACGACACAAATAGCTAAGGAAACTCTGAACGTTTGGTATCAGTTCTCCCTCCTGCGAAAAGTGAAACCCTTCCTTAGATTCACTGTTCAAGAATTGGTCCTATCCATCCTGAATGGGGGCAACGCCCTCTTCGAAGACCTACTGTCGCCCTCCCATGTGCCCCTGAAAAGTGTCTGACACACGGCCACACACCTCATCAAGGGTCTACGCAGATACCACCACGTCATCCCGACCTTCATCGACCGTCACTGGCTCCCACTGCACGCAAAAAATCACCTTCAAGTCTTGCTGCATCATCTATAAGGCAGACAGTACCAAGTACCTCAGCTACCTCACTGAGAAACTCAGCTTCTCAGGCAGACAGCGCATCACCAGAAGCCAGAACACATGCAGACTTGAAATCCGCTGCTGCAAAAAAGAAAGGACCAGAAAATAAACCTTCTCGGTCTACATCCCACGACTATGGCACCTCCTCGTCAGCATCAGACTCGCCCACATGCTCCTACAATTCAGAAAAGAACCCAAGACCCACTTCTTCAAGGAGTCTTTCCTCCTCAATCCCTAGGACATCAAGTCGCCCCAGTACCACCTGACTCACAAGATGCCATCCACCCATCTCCTCCCCGCCACCTGGTATAGCTATACCCCCTCCTCTGTACCCCTCTGTATCCTACCCCCTGCTGTATATCTGTGCAGGTACCTCTGAAAAGCACTCAATTGTTTCCCGAAGCTAGGTCCGCGCTCAATAAATACCATAATAATAAATAATAATCCAAGATATATTATCCACAGCTGACCTTTGGAACCCTTTTCGCCACCAGGGTGCACAGTGTGGCCGTGCATCGGCTCGCCCAATGCCTCTATGGGGCAGTATAGATCAAGGCACCGCAACCTAAGTTCCACCCTTTTTCCCTAGCACTACGATGCTGCGGGACTGCGGCACCAATGGCGCACTGCCTATCCACCAAGAGAGACAGGTAAGAAGGGCGATGACTCCCATAGCAGTACATGGCTCTGAAGGAGGGAGGAGAGCAAAGGACACCACCTAGACCAGAGAACTTTGGAAGACTGCCCAGGCCTGAAAGGGAATTCAAGCAGTAATGCTTAGCAAATGTGTGCAGAGAAGCTCCCATTGCTGCCTGGCAGAAGTCCAGGACAGAAACTCACCTCTGCAGGGCAGACATAGATGCCACTCCTCTGGTAGAATGAGCTCCGACAACCTCAGGCACATCCTTGTCAGCCAGATCATAGAGCTTTGAGATGTAGTGAATGATCCACCTTGACAGGGCCCGTTTTGTCACAGCCCTGCCAACATGTGCACCAGAGTAAAAGTTGGCCATCTTTCATGATCTGTGTCGTCTGAGAGAACTAGTAGCAGAAGGACTGCACCAGGTCCAGCCGATGGTACTGTTCCTCTGCCCTGGAAGGATGCGGCATAGGTAAAAGATGGATCTCCTATTAGGATTGACAAAGCCAAATTCAAATCCCATGCCGGGAAAAGGTTTCACAGACCCTGCAAAAACGGCATAATTCTGGGGATTGTCAAGAACTATATCTGTTCCGGGGACCTCTTGAAAATCAAAATAGCAGCGAGGTACCCCTCCACAGGGGAAACATACAGGATAAAAGGGTCCAGATCCTTCTCCTAGCACCAAGTTGAAAATGTATTATCTGTAGGCATCAATAGACTTAGTTGCATGACTCTAAACTGATAGGAGCACATCCAGGACGTTGTCTGACAAGTCCCACTCCTTGTATCTCAGCCTCTCAGTAGCCAATCATGAAGGTTGAGGCTGCTGAGGTTCGGATGGAGCCCTCCGACAGATAGCAGATCCACTCTCTGCGTACAGCACCAGGGAGGGCAGTTGGGCATGTCCAGCAACTCTGGGTACCACATTCTCCGGGACAAGTCTGGAGCAATCTATCAACGTGGACCTGAACAGGTGCAGTCTCCTTAGGACCAGTGGGATGACAGGGAGCAGCAGGACCAGCTACATGAGGTTTAATGTCTACTCCACCATCAGTGCATCCCCCGGAGCTCCCTTTCAAGTAAATTCCCTGGAGCAGAACAGCTTGCACTTCCTGTTCACAGTGGAATCAAACAGATCCATTTGAAGAGTTCCCCAGCAGGAGACAATTAACTCAAGTACTTCCTGACAGAGCTCCCACTCGTGGGAAGCCGAGGCTAGTCTGCTCAAGGCACCTGGCATGAAATTCTCCCTTCTGACAAGATTGGAAGCCATCAGAGAGATGGTGTTCTCCAGAGCCCAGAACCACAGTCACATTACTTCTCTGCATAGCGGCAAGGGCCACGCATCATCTCGCTTTTTGAGGTAGTGCATGGCCACTGTGTTTTCCATTAGGATTAGCAAAGTCTTGCCCATAACAGAGTGGAGGAAGGTAACCTGGGCCACCCTGATTATTCTCAGCTCCAGCAAGTTGATGTGCTCTTGGCCGGTCACGGACACATCGATGACCAACATCACCTGTGGCCAGAGTTGACGAAAACAAAGCACCTTTCATTAGGTTGTCTCTCAGGGACCACCAAGTAACGTCATGAGCAACTCGGCTTATCATCTGAAGGAGCTCCGACAGGTGAACCTAAAAATGGAGACCACTGGCAATGGAGGAGCAACCTCATACGCAGTCGATCTCCGGAACCACCAGAACGTATGAGGCCATGAAACCCTGCAAGCACAGAAATGATTGAGGCAGGAACATCTGTCCGGGGAGCGAGCTCGAACAAGCAAGTTCGTCCAGGTAGGGAAAGACATGAATGCCCTCCCTCCTGAGATGAGGCGGTACCGCTGCCAGCAGCTTGGTGAAAACCCAGGGTGCCAAAAGAAGACCGAACGGCAGGACTCTGAACTGATCGTGATGCTGGCCCAAAAAAACTTCAGGCACTCTGTGCTTTCGAAGAAGGGGCACGTAGAAATAGGCATTCTGAAGGTCCAGGGACACCAACCAGTCCTGCAGATTGAGAGCTTGGAGGATCGGGGCTTGAGTTGCCATCTTGAATTTGCCCTTTCACAGGTACCAATTCAGAAGCCTTAAATCCAGAATTGGACTTAAGCCACCTCCTTTCTCAAGGATGAGAAAATTACCCCTTAAACGACTGGCTCATTCTGAGCATGGCAGCAATTATGATGCCTACTTCGAGAGAAGCTGATGGACCTCCTTCAAGAGGATGTGGTCCAGAGGTGAGATGCTGTAGAGAGCCAAGTGGAGGCAGTAACGCTGTTGAACGCTGTTGAACGACCTGTAGGGCACAAGCATCAGACTTGGTGCGAACAATGTTGTGCTGAACAGGGAATTTCTCCCTCACGCAGGGTAGTTGTGGCAGAATTCATCACAGAGGAATTGCACCCTAGGTGGCTGAGGGGACAGTGGTCTCTGCTGCTCCACCTGTAAGGGGCATCTCTGCCTCTTGGGAAGCGTCTGCCCTGCAGTCTTCCAGGGACCCCATGGGGGTCATAAGAGGAAGAGCAGTAAATGTCCCGACCTCTCACGAATGGTGCAGAGAGTTTCTGCAACGCCAACCCCAAAGACTTCTCTGTCACTTTGGACTAGATGCGAAACTTTGGAGGGCTTTGTAGGCCTTGGCCCCTAACAGGTTCTTCCCAATGTTACGCTCACCTGGTCTCTGCGGGGGCGTTGGGGCACGGTTGGAGCCCTCCCTCGGCTTGGTTCCCCCGTATCGAATGTCCTGCCCATCTGCTGCGGAGTATGTTGTTCGGGATGTTGGTACTGCCCCTGGGAGGAGATGAGAGGCAATGAAGATGGCGTGGAGGTGTTACGAATCCCCTCGCCCCTTTCGTGCCAAAACGTAGTGTGAAAGAGTTTTCCCATGCAAGCTCACCTGTTATTTTGTAATGCTGGGCTCTCCGTCCTGCTTCCTTCAGCATCAGCGTGTAGAGTGGGCCTAGTTGCTTCACTGGCCCGCAAAAGTGGTGATCCAGACCAGCTGTGACCAATCCACTTGGAAGGTAAGTCTTTGGTTATGGTTATTGTTTGTTTATAATAATGTCTTTGCAAATGAGTCTTTTGACTTGGTGGTAAGTAGTAATAACTCTTGCAATGTCTCTGCTCTTCCCTATAGGTGTGAAGATGGTAGATCGGAAGCGTGGAACGGATCAGGGGATTCCCTTGAGGATGGTGTGCTCTCAAAGTCAACAGGTAAGCTGGCCGTTATATGGCATTCAAGACTCGGGTATGGTGCGGCCAAGAGTTCGTCATTATAAGACTTCCAAACTGTTGTGTGTCTTTTTCCCCTTGTAGGAGCGGTCTGACGGTGTGGAGCAGAGTGCGGGTGCTTGAAGGCAGTTCCGCAGCGCCGGGTGAAGAACGGCGTTGAAGAGGAGAAGAAGCAAAAGCTCCTGCGTTGCTGGAAGTCCGGATCGGGTGAGGAAAAGGCTCCGACGGTGATGGAATGCAGGTAGGATACGCACACAGCAATGGAGCGGCTGGAATCAGGTAAGGTGCGCCTTCAGTGGTAGAGCGCTGCGGCTGGAATCAGGTGAGGTGCGCCTTCATCGATGGAGTGGCTGGAATCGGGTAAGGTGGGTCTTCAGCGATGGAGCGGCTGGAATCAGGTAAGGTGGTCTTCAGCGATGGAGTAACAGGAATCAAGATGAGGAACAGCGGTAAGCGTCATGCTGCAAAGCAGAATAACGCAAAGCGAGGGCATGTGGTTGGGCTGGCCTTATATAGGCTGGCTCAGGCCCCTCCCTTTGGCCCCGCCTTGTGGCTCCACCTTGCCTCTCCCAAGGACTCTGGAACGTGCCTCCCAATGATGTTCTATGGCCATGGCCTGCTCTGATGCACGTGCCTTTAGGCACAGGGTGTGCAAAGCACACCTTTCTACGAGTCTGGCGCCAGAGGCGCCAGGACTGGGTCCATTTGGAACCTGAGGGTGATGAAGGCCTGGTCCCTTGCTCAATGGCCATGACACCCAATGGGCATACCCAGTAGCTTTGCTTGAATATCCTGCACAATGCCTGATAGCCTCATCCATGTACTTGGCCCTGGAGTATCCCACACAGTCAGCTATGTTGAGGGCTGAATGCAGGTTTTGGCATAAAGTGTCGCTGCCATCATGTACCATTGCCAGAAACCTCTCTCTCATATCCCCTTCAGGGATATGATCGGGCTCATTGGCCACCGCTGACCAAAGACCGAAAGAGAACTTTTCCGGAACGCACAAGGCATTCACTGCTCAGAGAACAATTCTGCCCGAGGTAAACGCCTTCATTCCCCAGGTGTCCAGTCTCTTACTTTCTCTGTCAGGTAGGAGAGAATGAAAGATGGATGTCTTTGAGTCAGCTGTCTCAGCTTGAACCACTAAAGCCCTCAGGGAGGGCATGGGTGGACAAAAAAGATGATTGGAAGGAGCTGGATGATGTTTTCTTCCAGCTCTGTCTCACTTGAGCCTCCACATCTATGTTAAATGACAGTAAGGTCTCCTATTGGATCCTTCGTCCAGAAGGTACGTCAATACGAACTGGACTTTCACCCAGGTAGGGGCCGATGAAACCTGGGTATCCGCAACCTTGGTCATTAACCTCTGAAAAGATGCCTGTGGTTACCCGGAGTTGGGGCAGGAAGAATATCCAGTTCAGTGGAAGTGTCAAAACTGCCGCTGGTCTCCTGAGGTTCTGAGGCCAGTGCTTGAATGTCCTCACCTTTCCTGAAAAATAACACTGGGAAGTCCCTCTCTTTCGTTTAGCCCTTGGGTTACAACCCAAAGGGTATGAATTCGCCTTCCTCATCATAGATGTGGCATGTTTATGTCAGAAATGGCTCCATCAGCAAAAGGGCATACTCCTTAGTGGCTCTGTCATCCTCAGCATCACCGCTGGTGTACAAGCCCGAACCCCGTCTGCGTGCAGAAGATTTCCCCTGCTGTTTTGGGGCAACACAGTGGGTCCCATTGGAGTCAGTGGTGCCATCGGCTCCGGGGCCTTGGTGAAGAGGTCTAGCATCTTCAATGGGAAGTTCTCCCATTCCTCTTATGTAAATGTTTGGGTGGAAAACGCTACATGTGACGGTGCTTCCAGGAGTCTCTGGATTGATGACTCCTCTTCCTTGAGGACAAAGAAGAATGGCGACGAGACGAACTATCAGGGGAATGAGACCTCTTGCGGTGCTGCTTCTTCTTGTCTTTCTTCGCGTGCAACCTGTCCTTGGACAGGTGGTCTGAGCTGCTGTGAAGAGTTTAGCAGCCCTTTCCTGGATTGCCTTGGGTGCATGGATTGACAACCTGCAATTGCTGCCATCATGCATTTCACCTAAGCAATACAAACAGATGCAATTAGGATCCAACACCAACATGTGCCTGCCGCAATCCATTCAAGGTTTAAAACCTGATGCATTAGCAGGGTTGGGCATTCTTTCTGCTTTTTTCCCAAATAAAGTAGCGTGTTCCCAAAGTGTACAAAATGCATGTAAAAAAGGAAATGAGGTCACTGGCCGTGGAGCCTCAATATGTACTGGCCTCAATGTCACGTGTAGCACTGGGGGGCATAGAGGCATCGCGCAGAGCTGACGTGGAGCCACGCTGTGCTCCTGGTTGTAGAAAAGTTTCCAAAGATCTGCTTCGCTGCCAATAGCATATGATAGATAAGGAATCTGTGTGCGGAAAGAATCAATTCGAAAAGTCCTATGTTAGACTGGGGCTTTTGTTTGTTTCCTACTAGATTTGTTTTTTTTCTGACCCTCTCCAAGGTTACATTTGGTCATATCCCTCTTGTGTCATAGTTACATCCTCTTATGAGTTATGTACAAAGATACCAGAGTTGTGCCCCACTTATTTGTTTTTTCGTCTTTCACTGATTATTCTGGCCTGTGACACTACATATTGTGGTACGTAACGGTCAAGATAGGGGTGCGTGCCCATTCCTTACACCTTAATTTACCCAACATTCCCAATTTTTCTCATTCATTACCCCCATGACTGCTCCACCCCAACAATTCATTTCCCACAAGCTCTCCCCTCTTTCGTCAATTTCTTTTACCAGCCAAATGTTTGCTATTGCCCATTCTTGCCAAGTCAACTTCAAAACATCTAAAAAACCTGCCCTTTTCTTACCTTTTTCGGTATAATGTCTCTTGTTCTTAATCTGGCCTTTTCCCATCTTGAACACTGCCCCTCACTTCTTCTTGGTATCCCTGCCTCAGCAGTTTCTCTGTTTCACTCCCATCATTAATGCACATATTGATCTTCTATTTCTGCTCATTCTAAGTACAACTATACCTCTCTGTCTTGCTGCTCTTTGTTGACTTTTGTTTCCCTGCTGTCTTTTTAACAACTTTATTTAAGTTTGGTTGCACAAATATAGATTTTAGAATGCCAGACAGATGTAAATCGAACCTTTATGGCTCAAATCAATTTCACCCTTCCCTCTCTCCTTTCATTGTATACCTCCCTCTAATCTTTCCCTGCCTGGTCTGGCCAACTTCCACAGTCATTCGTAGCTTTGCAAGAACTCTGCACCTGGCGTTACTTGTATACTTGTGCCAGGAAGTCTAGGCTGAACTCCAGTATGGGGGACCAAATCTCTGTGAATCGGTATAGCACCCCCTCCTTAGTTGCTGTGACCTTTTCCGCTACAAGGATGACCCAGATTTGTGTCCACCAATGGGAAATAAGCGGCCCCTCTGGGGCTTTCCAGGCCCGGGCAATAGTAATTCTCGCCGCCAGAAGGAGGTGATTAAGCAACCTGGCTGTCAACCCCAATCTAGGGTATCTCGCTGGGACTGGCACCCCCAGCAACATTACTTTGGGTTCCAGGGGAAGCTGTGCCTGGGTCATTGACTCAATTGTAGCTGTCACTTTTCCCCAGAAAGTCTGGACCATTGGGCATTCCCACCACACGTGAAAATATGTCCCTCGTTCCCCACAATTCCACTAGCACCCCGGGTCCAGGGATTTCATAATTTTATGCAGCTTCATCGGGAGGGTTGTACCACCGGGATGTCTGTTTAAAGGCTCACTCCTTGTTGGTCACACATTTGAAAGAGGAGTAGCTCCCTGACCAGATATCAACCCATGTCTGATCCTCGATGGGGCAGCCCAGATCCACCTCCTATTGGGTCATATACCAATGACTGATAGTACACATATCTAGCTGCAGGAGTCCGTATAACCTCAATATGTTGCCCCCTCGTGTGCCCTCCAGTAGGGTAAGAACAATGGCCCGAGCTCTCGGGTTGCTCCTTGCCGAACTAGTGGATGGATTATTTCCACAGTAGAGTAGAGATATAAGTCAGGGAGCATAGGGGCAATCAAGAGCCTGGACTGCTCCATTTCTACCCTTCGTGGGAGGTCATCTGTCGCGTGTCAAGCAAGGATGTGAGCCAACTGTGCTGCAGTGTAGTAATTGTGCATGTTGGGGACCCTATCACACCCAGCTGGGCATTACCCATCATCACTGCTTTGAGGATTCTCCATTTCTTCCCTTGCCAGATAAACTGAAAGACTTTATTTTTTAAACGAAGCAGGGGTCCGTGCGGGATCTCCACTGGAAGCGCTGCACTCTGATAGAGGAACCTCAGAAGCAAAATCATATTAGAAGCCGTGATGCGGCCCATTAAGGAGATCTCTTGGGTTTTCCACCGCTCCAGGGTTGCCTCCAGGTCCTTGAAAAGTTGTGAGAAGTTAGCAGTATATAGCTCTTTCGGATCTGATGAGATGCGGACCCCTAGATACCCTATAGCCTTGCTTTCCCATGTTATCGGACAATAGGGGCGGAGAGCCCCAACCTCCCCGGCATCAAGCCCACCCCCAATGCCCCTGACTGAGAAATTGAACAACAGGCTTGCAGTGCGCTTAAAGGAGTCTAGTTCTATGAGGGAGGGATGACTGGATGTTCGTGAGGGTGAGCTTCACATCATCGGCATAGAGGGACAACTTGTATTGTTTCCTACCCACCGTTACCCAATCAATGGCGGGGTTACCCCGGACTCGCTAGGCAAAGGGCTCCATTATGAGGGCAAAGATTAGCGGGAAAGGGGACACCCCTGTCTGGTTCCACAGGTCAGTGGAATGGAACATGTCTGCCTCTGGTTTACCCGTAGGTACGTTCTGGGTGATTTATAATTGACCAGGATCATTGTTTGGAAGAGCCGCTCAAAGAGCAATCCCTCAAAAGTCAATTTCATGAAGGCCCAGTCGTCTTTATCAAAGGCCTTAGTGGCGTCCAATGCCAGAAGTGCCATTTTGCAGCGCTCTGATGCTGCCACGTCCACCAAGTTCAAGGCCTGGCAAATATTATCGCTCATGGTTCTACCCAGGATAAACCTGGTCTGATCCACATCAATTATTTTGGGCAAAACCACCACCAACTGATTGACCAAAATCTTTGAATAAATATTCACTTCAATGTTTAGCAACAAAATAGGCCTGTAAGAGATGCAATTCCTGGGGTACTTTCCTGGTTTCAGCAAGATAGGTGGACAATTCTTGCATGGATTCTGTTGTCATCCAAATCTGCTGAAAAGACTAAATAGGTTTAGTCAAGGGATGCAAGAGCTGCACCTGTAAAATCTTGTAAAATTAGGCGTAAAGCCATCTGAGCCTGGGGCTCTTGCCTTTAGGGATTTAATCACTGAATCTACCTCCTCCTTCATAATAGGCAAGTCTAAGGATTCCTGATCTGCATCAGTAAGGTGAGAGAGGGCCGCCCTAAATATATATTGTCGAACGGGGAGAGGCCGACATGGTTTCTTTAAAGTGATATTCTGCTAACTGCAATTTAATATCCTCTGAGTACTGTACTACTCCCTCAGGGTTCCGTAGTCCCACTATTACATTCCGTTGCTTTGTTTTTGCCAGCTTCCTGTCCCAGAATTTGTTGGCTTTGCTGCCATTAGCGTAATATCCCTGCTTCGTTCTGATTAGGGCCTGGGCAGTTTCCTCTGTAAGATGTGCCTCTAGTTTATTCCGAGCCATCTGGAGCCACTGGTGTGCCTTCAGAGATGTTATGCCTACTCTCAGCCTCTGCAACCTCAGTCTCGAGTCAGGCTTTGATCTCCAAACTGCGTTTGCGGTAGACAGCCCCATGGGCTAGGAGTTCCCCCTGATGACCACCTTCATAGCCTCCCATACAATTGCAATCGAAGTGGGCCCCTCTTCATTATCCCAAAAATAGTTCCTGATGGCCTTCGCAATCCCATCTCCGAGGACCATATTACTAAGGATCGGGTCATACAATCTCCACAGGCGTCTAGGGGTGGGGGATGAGTCGCGAATCCGGTTCGACAACAGGACTGGCACATGATCTGACGGGGTTCTCATCCATATGGCTTCTGCTTACTCTCCGATTTCCCCCGCTCATTTGCGATCTCTCTTTATATTACCTATCCCCCTTCCTCCATGAGCTGAGTCTTGCTTCTGCTCTTTCTTCCTCCTGGCACTTAAATGTAAATGTTCTTCCCTATTTGTATTGCATTCTGCTCCCACTATTGCTCATCTTCTACTGACCCAGGCTTTTTTTGTAAATCTGCACTGCACTTGTAGAGTCAAATAAATACATACTGGATCCATACTAGCCTTCTCGGCAGGGTCAATGCCCTCAACTGAATAGCAACCCCAGTATTCTTAGCTAAGAACAGCAATTCACAGTTTGTAATTTTACATTCAGTCAACAAATAAAGTCATCAGAAACTACAATTTTCCTGTATCATGTGCCTCATTTGATAAACAAAAAAACATGTGTTTTCTCTGTTGAGAGGCTACTAATGACGATCACTTACCTATAGCTAAATTAATTTTCTGATATCCGGTTGGGAATCAAAGTATTCCCAGCCTGGTATCAGGGAATGTTCAAAGAACATATGAAAAACCCAATGCAGGACAACTTGTTTTGCAATTAAATCATTCAGTATCACTTACCGACACAACCTTACCTGAGTATTTTTTGCAGTCCGTGCCAGTTGAGATAACTGAACCAAATGTTTGGTGAGAACCCCTTTAATACATTCTCTTTTGGAGTTATCTTCTTGTTTCTGCAGCAGAACCTCAAGTATGACAGTGCGCAAGGCCATGACAGGTTCCTGGAAGTTGAAATCACTGTCCTTAAGAAGGCAGGACTGCTTCTGCCACTTCATGTACATCTCATGTAAATCCTGCTCAGTAAGTGATCTGTAAGCACAGATTTAAAAGGGGATGCATTGCAGACCACAGCATGCACTTGGCCAAGAAAAGTAAATATGACTCTGAACACTGATGTATACGTACCTGGAGAAAAGTGGTCCTATATTTTCAAGCTCTTCAAGAGCCTGCAACCGGGATAGTGTGGGGTACAGAGAATAAACAGACTCAAGACTCCCCTTGCATAACTCCTCCACTTCCCTTATCCTGCAGGTTAAGAGATATTAAGAAGAGCTTCAGCGGAACATTAGCAAAGTATGATTTTAATTTCACATAGATAGAAAACCAGATTTGATGGCATTAAAGCAGAAACATACATTACGTAATATTCGCTCTGTTGGAAAGATGCCTACCTCCACAGAAGCTTTAACTTAAAAATCTTTTTAGTGTCGCACAAGGGCACGGTTTGGCACTAGCTATAAACAATAACACTCTAGTCCATATGTGGACTGACGAGGGACCTTCAACATTCTTAATAAAAATGATTCACTACCAGAAGATTTGCTCAAGCATTGGAAAGAAAATACACCAGGTGGTCAAAGTAGTGGCTTTAAAGATTTCTTTAATCCACCAATTTCTCAGACATTAGACTGTGCCAGTTTCTTGTACAAATAGTTATTTATTTGGTGACAAAGAAATTAAATTAAATTGTAAAGTTGCCCTTAATGATGACATGTGTTTCGGCTTGTGCCGCCCTTTTCAAATCAGGGCTTGTTATTATTGCTATTCCTTGTTTGAGTCTTGTTTAAGTTGTTCTTTGGTGTTTGCCAGAGTATATGGGTTAGATCCTGTTGCCTCGTCTGTCCTCTCAATCGCACATGTCGGCTGGTGGTCTTTACATCTATATGATCTAACCCATATATTCTGGCAAACACCAAAGAACATCTTAAACAAGACTCAAATAACAAGGAATGGCAATGATAACAAGCCCTGAATTGAAAAAGGCGGCACAAGCTGAAACACGTGTCATCATTAAGGGCAACTTTACAATTAAATTTCGTTGTCACCAAATAACTATCTGTACAAGAAACTGGCACAGTCTAATGTCTGAGAAATTGGTGGATTAATGTTACAGGTGGTTTATTTGGATTTTTGACAACCACACTCGGCAGGACGCGACAGCTCATTATGAATATTAAATCTGCAAATAAGACAAGGACATTTAGAGTTCAAGGATTAAGTGTCGCCAAATCGACCAGGCCCTTAAAAGCCAACCCTTTTAAACTTAAAGATTTCTTTAACACACACTTTACAAATGCTCCAATTGTTGCTCTTCGCCTGGTCAAAGGGACAATAAACCCTTTAAAGGGAAACCTTGCCTGCTTCCTCATAACAAACAGTAATAAATGCCAACCTCCATCGAGGTACTATTCTGACATCACCACTTCTTTTCAAGAAGAAACATCAGTTGCTATAAATTGTTGTCCATCTATATGGTGTTAGGCTGTCTTTGATGGACTGTAGAATGACTGAAGGCTTATCGAGGGTAAAAGGCTACAAAGTCTGTCCTATGCCTTGAATGGACAAGGACACAGAGAAAAATGTATCGCAAGATTCTGGCTGCACGGAATTCAATGAAAGGGTGAAATAACTACAGTAAATACAAAAGATTAAAGACTGTATAAAATAAGCTGATTCTGTGACAATCCTTGCAGCTTCTTCATTCTTACGACTGAATTGAAAGCCCAAAGAACACGGTTTTAAGTGTCAAATACTTAAAGGTACAGCTGTGCAAAAGCTCCAACGTATAGTGCACCAAGTAGACAAAAAACAAAATGTAAACTCCACTGAGGTTAATCTTCAGGGCAGGACAGGACTACCCTTTAAAAAATGTTGGGCCACTGGTATCGAAACAGTTATTCCACCTCTGGCTTAGTTTGAAGATGAAAAAATCTCAAAAAAGACAAGATTGTCAATACCAGAAGCACTTCGTCACCATTAGAAATGGTAAACAAACATTCCAGAAATGGAACACTTCAGTGGGTACACCAAGACTATGACATTAAGCATCTTTAGCTAGAATCATAACGTCCAGAAAAGCAAAACAGGTGGAACACATACATCAGCCTGATTGTCCAATGGATAAAAGGAATGCATCCCAAAACTCACTTCCTGGGAAACTCACTGAAACAAAACTGAGAATATTTGATGTTGCTGTGAGAGGTCAATTCACCTGTGGATCCCCCACATGTAGAAGATAGTCTTGTGTGGGGCGCTCACAAGTAAAAAAAAAAAGGGTATCTGACATTGGAGCCATCCTGTACCTTGGCTCATCATCAGAAAATCAGCCCGACTCGGAAAATACCATGGCATCTATGATTGTGCCTAAATGCCAAATCCACCTCACCTTAAGGGAACACCTTAAAGATCTGAAAGACGTAATTCTTACCCTCGCTTGCTGAAGAACATGTATGTAAGGTACCACGAGACCCAAAGCATCAAACACTACCATCAAATAAAAGGCTCCTTGGAAGTAATTAAGAAATTACATGATTTAGATTGTTCAACTTCTGGTGGTTAAATACAGGAAATGGACCCATGTTGACTTTGGATTGAACCCTCCTTGTTCGAACTTAATTGGAATTCAGAAGACAGAATGAAAATCCTAGTGCATCAAATAGAGGAATATTAAATGGCAAGAAAAGTATGACCTGTGCCACAGGACCCACCTTTATGAATGACTGGTCCAGATTCAGCAAGGCAGTAAAGACACACCTTCACTTTGTCTAATATGAAGTAGGCTCCAAATACTGCCAACACATTTTTGAAAACACAGAAAGTCAACGTAAGATTAAAGGATGAATTAGAAATGCTATCATTCAACAACAAAGCTAAGTAAGCCTGTGTTGTTATACCATTCAATGGCTTTGTACAAGACTATCACATGACACTGGGTCTGAAATATACATTTCTGCACTTGTCTAATACATTTGCTCTCTATATCTACTTGAGACAACCCCCTGATTTGTTTAACAATTCACTGAAAGTTCTGAAATGATTGGCCCAACAGGCAGAAAAGCAACTTCTATGTTTCAAAGGATCCGTTATGACTCTTTTCCCCACCAACATGGGTAATGTAAGAAAATCAAACATAAGAATCTGCATTTGGTAAATCTGCAGGTTCTTCAATATTGCATAGAATGGAATGGCAATAATTTAATACTGTTAACTATACATGTATAACAGCTCCTAAATTGTATCGACAGAGGTAGATCAAATTAAGTTTATATTTACTATTTTACAAGGGAATCTATCAAAGATGGCAACCAGTTTTTGGAAGCATGTATTTCCATACGCGTTAGCAGTGCTAGTACAAGGCATGTGATGACGCGATATGTGTTATGCACGTGTCTTCACATTCAGCACATGCACAGTCAAAAAAAGATGGCATGTGTGGTTAATGGTATCTGCCTTACCCCACAGAGTTCACTACCCTACGATGGATTAATTCAAGGTAATTTGAAACCTTTTTTAGGAAGTGAAAAGGGGATTTAAGAATCATGCAATAACTGCCCATGCATACCTGTATTTATTATTGTCACTTTTTGGCCATAATAGGAAATGCAAGAAAAGAAAAAAAGATATTGACTCATTCTATGATTTGCATCATGAGAGGAATATGAGATCTCTCGTAGTTCATGAAATGAAGATATATTTTTTAAGTGAATTTGACCATGCAAGTGGCTCAGTGAAACAGATTTGGGTAAATCGTTATGGCTTTCGGTGTCACACCTTCATATGCAGCTCCATCATGTTATAGTAATAAAAAACTATTTCTTCTGCCCATTGGTTTCTTTGCAGAAGAATGTTGTGTATATACCATTACTAGGGATTTGACCATCTATTTAAGTGAATTGGATGTGAACTAGAATTCAAAAGGCAAATGAATTCATTAACAGTTTTGTCAGAAGAACTTTAGGTAGGATGTAGATGAATTAATATATCTGGATGATTGGACACATGGGGGGTGTCCTTCCTCCCTGCAAACTGTTTTGAAATAATAATTGTTCTTCAAAAAGAATTTCATCTATGCAATAAGTGTGTTTTTCACTTTTCAATTTTCTGTATACACAGAGAACTTTACATTAAAAGAACAAGTTACTTAACATATCTGGTAACGTTCTTTCGATCGGATGTTCCTCCGACATATTCCACATCTATGACAGGTAATGGCCACATCTGAGCTGCTTCGGCAAATTTTCGGCATAGGGCATCCACATTGATCCGCTTTCCCGCAAGGGTTTCCGCCCAGGGTCGATGTCACCAGATGTTATATATAGGATGCACGACGCCCGTAGCCACAGTTGTAGTTTTTTCCCAGAATGCGTGCCACCAATCTCCGGCCAGTATGACTGCAGATAGCCCTGCGGAAACGTAAGCTGCAATCGCATAAGACATTCTCAAGAGGGACAGGTTGGGAGGGCGATGTGGAATACGTCGGAGGACCATCCCATCGAAAGAACGTTACCAGATATGTTAATTAACTTCTTCTTTGAGGGGATTGCGTCCTCCGATGTATTCCACATCTATGACAGACTCCCAAAGCAGTACCAAACTATGGAGGTGGGAAAAGAATTTAGAAATTTAGAATACCCAATCAAATGGCGGAATAAAGAACCGCCTTACCAAAGACCAAATCCTGCCTGTGGATTGAATCCAGGGCGTAATGTTTGACAAAAGTATGTATAGAAGCCCATGTGGCTGCTTCACAAATATTCCGAATAGGAACACCCCGCTGAAGGGCAGTGGAGGTAGCCACGCCCCTAGTAGAGAGAGCACGTAATCCTACCGGAGGGTCCTTAGCCACCAAACAGTAACACTCAGTAATAGATAGGATTATCCACCTGGACAAGGTCTGTTTGGTAACAGCCTGGCCCAAACAGTGTCCAGCATAACCGATAAAGAGCTGATCGTCCACTCTGACACGGGACATACGTGAAATGTAAAAGCTCAGAGCTCTCCTAGGATCCAAACTATGGAGCCTCTCCTCATCCTTGCCAGGATGCGGAGGAGGATAAAACGCCGGAGGAACTACCTTCTGGCTTAAATGAAAATCAGACACAACCTTCGGCAGAAAAGAAGGCCGCACCCGAAGGACAACCCTGTCCTTATGGAAAACAGTAAAGGGTGGCTAGGCTGAAAGTGCCTGCAACTCACTCACTATGCGAGCGAAAGTAACCGCAACTAAAAACACTGTCTTGAAAGACAACAGTCTCAAAGGACAAGAGTGCAAGGGCTCAAACAGAGCACCCATCAGAAACTTCAAAACCAAATTCAAATCCCAAACTGGCACCTGGAAAGGGGACGGCAGAAACACATTAGTCATCGCTTTTAGAAACTGCAAAATCAAAAGGTATCTTAAAGTAAGAACACTCTTCAGTCGGGCGCTTAAATATGGACAGTGCCGCCAGGTAACCCTTAATGGTACCCACTTGAACGCCCTTGTGGGCTAAAGAAAGCAGAAAAGACAAAACCATAGGAATGGAACATTGGAAAGGATCAACATTCTATCTCCTGCACCAGTCGCAGAACTTACGCCAACGGTACAGGGACTTTGTTGCTGGCCGCCTGGCCGAAAGCAATACCTCCATCACGTCATCTGGGAGGTCCCAATCCTTGTATCTCAACCTTACAGATTCCAAGCGTGAAGGTTGAGAGTCCTGACCTCTGGATGGAGAACCTGACCCCCCTCCCTCGAGAGCAGATCCTCTCAGTAAGGAAGACGTCGTGGAGAGCAAGGTCCGGCTACCACGGTCTCCTGGCCCAATCCAGAGCCACAAGGATCATGCGGGTCCCGAACCTCCGCAACACTTAAGGAGTGACGGGGACTGGAGGAAACACATACAGCAGCGGGAATGACCTATCCACCACGAACACACCACCTAAGGCTCCTCTCGGAGGAAATTCCCTTTAGCAGAATCTCTCGCACTTCCGGTTGACACTGGTGGCGAAGAGATCCACTTGCGGGTTTCCCCAAAGGACGAAGATCTCCAGAAGGACTTCCTGAGGCAACTCCCACTCGTGAAAGACTGCGCTCTGCCTGCTCAGAGCATCCGCCGCCGCGTTTTTGTCTCTGGCCAGATGAACTGCCAAGACTGAAAGACCTTGTTCGATGACCCAGAACCAGAGCTGCATCGCCTCCCTGCACAACGGGAGTGACCCTGCCCCCCTTTTTTGTTGAGGTAATACAAGGCCACTGTGTTGTCCGTCATGATCAGAACACTTTTAACCCATACAGTCGGCAGAAAAGCCTTCAGGGCAAGCCTGATGGCTCACAACTCTAACAGGTTGATGTGGAGTCTGGTCTCCAACGGAGACCAACGACCGCTGACGGTCAGCGCATTGGCATGAGCACCCCATCCTGTGAGGGAAGCATCTGTCACAATCGTCACCTCCGGCCATGGTTGCCAAAATGGTTCCCCCTTCAGCAGGCTCCTGTCGTCGGCCCACCACAGAAGATCCTGTGCGACCGAGATCGGAATCTGAATGTGATCCGACATCTTGCCTGAGAACTGGGACCACTGCAGTTTGAGAGCCCATTGCAGAGATCCCATCTGCAGTCTGGCCTCTGGCACCAGAAAGATGCAGGATGCCATGAGGCCCAGCAACCTTAGGAAGTCGAAAGCCGGGAGACACTGGGCACTTTGAAACTTGTCCACCATCTGAACAATGTGATGAGCTCTGAACCGGGGAGGCGAACACTTCCCCAGGGACGTGTCTAGCACAGCACTGATGTACTGGAGCTGTTGGGAAGGTGTCAAATGCGACTTCTTGAAATTCAGGGAGAAGCCTGTGGAGGGTGTGGCAGGTGAGACCAAGATGATACAACACTTGCGCTCGGATCAGCCAGTCATCCAGGTAGTGGTAGACGTGAATCCCCCCTCACCTGAGGTACACTGCCACCACCACCATGAGCTTGGTGAAGACCCTCAGGGCGGAGGTCAAACCGAATGGCAGGACCCGAAACTGAAAGTGCGAGTCGCCAGTCGCAAACCTCAGATACTTCCTGTGCTTGGGATGAATCGGCACAGCAAAGTATGCGTCCTTGATGTCGAGAGACACCAACCAATCCTGAAGTTGAAGGGCCTGGAGGACCTGAGAAAGAGTAACCATCTTGAATTTGTCCTTCCTGAGAAGTTTGTTCAACCAACGCAAGTCCATGATGGGTCTCAACCCTCCGTCTTTCTTGGGAATCAACAAATATGGGGAATACCATCCCTTGTTCCTCTCCGCCACAATCATCAGTTCTATGGCGCCTTTCTCCAGCAGGGATAGGATTTCCTGCGCAAGGAGAGGATCCGGACGCTTCAAAGAGAGCTTCCCCGGTGGATTGTCGTGAGGCCGCTGAAGGAAGGGAAGGCAGTAGCCATGGGCTATGGTATCCAGAACCCACGCATCTGAAGTAATGGCACGCCATTCTCTGAGATGCTGTGCTAGCCTGCCCTAATTGTTATTGTTATTGTGCTTGTACCGCGCCAAAGCCCATAGGCATCCAGGCGCCAAGAGAACAGAGTACAGTGAGTAAAAACCTGCGAACTATGGGACATGGCCTCATGACTGAGATGTAGCGGCTGCTGCAGTGCCTGAAGGCAAAGAGGCAACTGCCCGAGCGGCTTCGGCACCAACGATTTCCCCGACCACCACTGGTACTTTTTTTCGATGCCCCCTTGTACTGGCAGCCCCTCTCGATCTACCAAAAGAGGAGTAGTACCGAAAGGAACCTCCCCTCCATTGCTGTCCCCTAGGACGAAAAGGCAGAGGCTGCCGTACTGCAGCGGTAAAGACTTCGCTGCAGCTTTGGAGGTCTGCAACCTCCCAAGGCTCTCGTCAGCCTTGCTGCCAAACAAATGGAACACCATCAAAGAGCGTCAGAAGACGGGATTGCACATCTGGGGCAAAACCCGACTTCCGCAACCACGCAAACCTGCATTTCACCATGCTCGCAGCCATGGACCGGCTGACACTATCTGCCGTGTCCAAACCCGACTGAAGCGATTTTCATATAGCATCCTTGCCGTCTTGCACGAGGGCCAGAAAGCCATCCCTTTCTTCCCCCTCGGGAATATGCTCAGCCGCCAAAGACGCACAGTTCCACAGAGTGTGAGTAAACTTCGCCAAGGCACAAGTGGAGTTGGCCAACTTCAACGCCATACTCGCAGCAGAAAATACCTTTCTCGCCCAACCATCGAAGCACTTGTTGTCCCTATCAGGAGGGATGGCAGGGTACGCAGCCTGCTTCGAGGTGGCCGTAGCCACCTGCACCACCAAACTCTCCAGAGTAGGGTGCGCCGATAAGTAGCAGGGGTCACTACTGGATGGGCAGTATTTTTTCGGAAATAACTTGTTAACTGCCGGCAGACTCTCCGGAGCAGTCCAAGCCACCGCCACCCTCCTTTGCAAAGACATGTGAAACGGCAATACCGGGTCAGTGGACGGACCTGATCCAGGATATCCGTCAAGTCATCCTGATCGAACACCACAGGTGGGGCAGACCACTCCAAGTACTCCGTCACCCTCGACATGAGACGCCGATTGGAAGATTCAGCATGCGCCCCCCCGACTCAGGCCGGCCAAACTCCACCTCCAGAGAGGTGTTGAGGCCACTGGCTTCATGCAATGACTGATGGAGTTCCTCCATCTGACTGTGCCCAGACAAAAGGTCATCAGGGACTTCAGGTTGCACAGGCAAGTCCATCTCCTGATCAGACAGTTGATCAACCTCCGAAATGTCTTGTAAAGGTTGGAAAAAATCCAATCTAGGAGGAGGAACAGAATAGGGCTCAAAAACAGGCCTCACAGACTTACTGCTAGCCTTCCTCGGAGGTTCCACAGCCCTCAGGGGCACCTCTGGCAAATACTCCACAAACGGCGTTGAGGGCGCAGTGGGAATCGGCGTTGATGTCGACAGAGGTGCTGACGGCATAGACGACTTCTTCGAGGTCTGAGCCCTGAGAGAGTCCTTCGACGGACACGGTGCCGACAGTGTCGACGACTTCTTCGAGGGCGGAGCCCCGAGAGAGTCCTACGACGGACTCGGCGCTGATGGCGTCGACGCTTTCTTCAAAGGCTTCACAGGTTTCGACGTTCTCGATGGCGTCGAGGACCGGGACCTGGCACGGCTATGTCGATCGCCCTTGTCCGAACGGGACCTCGACGGCTCCCTATGATCGTGCCGACTGCCCGAGCCCGAAGGCGAGCGAGTGGTGGACCGAGCCCGTTCCCTGCCAGCTTCTTTCGAAAGCGCGGACGGAACTCTGCCTTGCGACTGGAAAAACGCTAACATCAGCTGGCGGAATGAATCCCATTCGGCCGGCGACGAAGATTTGGTGGGACAAGTCAACCGTCTGGCAGAGTCGTCCGACGACGACGATAGCGACCGATGATGATGCTTCCTAGAAGGCCTTGACGAGGCAGAGGAATGGCAGGAACCACTCCTAGACCGAGACCCCCTTTTCGCTGACGCAGAGAGGCGCCCCTCGAGTCATCGGTCGAAAGCCCAGCGGACTTCGATTTACAGGGTTTAGACACCCTACTTACCTTTAATTTCCCCTTACGCTCCCGTAAGGCCTTAGACGTCAGGGACTGGCAGTCCTCGCAGTCGTCGATGGCGTGGCTTTCGCCGAGGCACCAGAGGCAGTTGTCGTGCGGGTCCGTGATGGACATTTTCGAACCGCAGTCCCGACATTTCTTAAAGCCCGACCTCGGGTTAGTAGAGGAAGATGAAGACATGTCATGATCTCTGCTTCCAAAAGGTCAGGGTTTTCCCAACTCCCTTGGAAGCAGATCCATAACCCAGGTTCCGAGTGCCAACCAGTCCCAATGGGGACCTTTTGGACCCAGTCCTGGCGCCAGTGGCACCAGGCTCATAAATATGCCCAGTCCCAGCGCTGGAAGCGCCGGGCTCATAATGCTTGGGTGGACTTACCTGCAGCAGACCATGCTGCTTACTTGCCTGCCAGTTGAGCCTCTGATCCTCTTCTGTTTGGAACTACTTTTCCTGTTGGGTGGGGCTGGAGCCACTCCCTAGATGCAGAACACTGGAACTCTTCTGGAAGGCAGGAACTCTTTTCTTACCAGGAACTCTTTTCTTACTTAGGCGTGGCTGTGGAAGGAGACACCTAAGCACTACAGGAGGCTATTTAAACCACACCCGGTGGATGAATCTTGCTTTGCGTTATTCTGCATCCTCTGCAGCAGAACGCTCATCGTGTCTTCTGCATCTGATCCTGGGCCTAAGGAAAAAGGCTTACCATCCTGAATCCAGTCTTCAGCAACACCTATAAAGACAAGAAAGAACAGGTTAGCATTCCGGCATCTAGAAAGGCAAAGGCTTACCTACTCTTCGTGCGCTCCGGAGGTCTTCACACTGTATTCCGGCATCTGAAAGACAAAAGCTTACCAACTCTTCGCACGCTCCGGAGGCCGTCGGCGCTGCATCCCGCATCTGAAAGACAAAACAAGGTGCGTTTAAAGACATTGGGGAACTTTAATACTCACGTGCCATTACTCCTTTCCACATCTAACCCAGTGGGTATCCCGGCACCCTGCAGCCGCTCCGAACTTGTACCTGCAAAATAAAAAGACAGTTCGAGCGCATTGTGAAGCTGGCAACAAGCGCTTACTTACATGCTTCCAGGCGCTTCTATTCATCACACGGGCTCCATCTTCAAGGCACTTCAGCCCGTCATCCGCCATCGCCGGAACCCTGCAAAACAAGAGACATCATTATTAAAGACTTTAAAGACATTTGAGTTACTCGAAACTTACCGTTCGTGCAGTAAACGACGGACAGCAGTCCTCTGAAGTCAAGAGGCCTGCGCTACCTATCCGGTGAAGAAACTGGTTACAGCACCCTGCCCCGAGGCAGATGGAGAGCTCGGCATTCACTTACCTAAGGTGAGAGCGTTAACCTGTGGGGGTCTACAGGAGAGGAGAAGAGGAAAGAGATCGGGACACCCCAATAACCCCAGTTCATTAACCCCGTATTTTCTATCTGCAGACATCTTACTCTGCACGTCAGGCATACAGGGCACAGAGGTCCAGCCCAAAGAGCCAACCGGGTGCTGCACATCACCTTTGAAGATACGGTAGTCGCCCAGTCAAGACCGGCGCCTCTGCGAGAATCAGGTGAGCGTTACAAGACATCGTTCAAAGAGAAGAATCGAGCACGCCGGGATTCCGAAGCAAACACGTTTGCGGAAAAAACAGAACTGAGGCTACGGGCGTTGTGCGTCCTATATATAACATCCATCGACGCCCTCTGCTGAAAATTTTCCAAAGCAGCACAGCTGTGGACATTACCTGTCATAGATGTGGAATACGTCGGAGGACACAATCCCCTCGAAATAAGGAATACGTTACTAACCTGTAACTCCTGTTCGACAGCATGGGTCTGGCATGGATTTACATGCTCATGAATATTCCACGTCGTCAGGATGGGAATCCGCAGAAAAAAAGAAAAGCCGTTTCACTTTAGCTTGAAAGCTGCATTTCACCTCTAAACCAATCACTGTCCTCTGGATTATACTGCCCACATCCAATGACAGTCCTCCCCCTAAAATCCACCCATGGGGGCCATCTTCAGATTTGGTATAGCACGTAAAGTAACAGTATGAACCAAGAGCCACAGAGGGGAAGGAGGGAGGGTTCGCATGTGAATCCATGCCAGATCCATGCTGGAGAACGGGAGTTGCAGGTAAGTAAGCTATTCCTTCTCCAGCATGGGGTCTGGCATGGATTCACATGCTCATGAATAAAGATTACATAGCAGTACATATAAACAAACACGCGAGGTGGCAAGGCTCAACAGAAGTTAAACACTTACCCCTGGAACAGACTCACATCAAGCAAACACATTGCATAGCACCGCTTGGTCGACCCGGGACTGCCTCCCTGGAATCCCTGTCGATGCAGTAGAACCTCGTGAAGGTGTGCATGGACCTCCACATAACAGATGTCTAGCAGGGGAACACCTGAAATAAACGCTGTCGTTGCTGTGATGGCTCTGGTGGAATGGGCTCTCGGCCGACCCGGAAGAGGTCTGTTGGCCAGACAATGGCAGTCGGAGAGCCACACAGATATGGAAGCCTTAGATAGGGCCTGCCCATGATTCACAGCTCAAGAATTCACAAAAAGTTGAGATGTCTTCCGAAAATCCTTTGTGCATGCCACATAAAACTTCAAGGCATCAGCAACGTCCAGCGAATGCAACGTTCTTTCCACCAGCATAGAAGAGTTCGGGAAGAGGACTGGTAGCACCAAAGGCTCGTTGAGGTGGAATTCTGAAGGATCCATCAGCATAAAAGTGGGGTGGGTCTGCAGCACCATCCTCTTAGCGTGGAAGGACAAGAATGGCTGCTTGCAAGAGGGCCTGGATCTCCCTGACCTGTCTGGCCGAGGTGATCGCCAAGAGGAATGCAGTCTTCCATGAGAGAAACTTCAGTGGGGCCTGATTCATTGGTTAAAATAAGGGCCCCATGACTGTGTCAGGACCACGTTGAGCTTCCAAGCTGGAGCAGGAGCCTTCACTGGTGAAGAAGTCCTGAAGAGGCCTTTGAGGAACTTCTTGATGTGTCTGTGTGACCACAGGGATGGCTTACAGGAGTCCTGGTGTAACGGGATATGGCAGCCTGGTGCACCTTGATCGAGGCGTGAGGCAGGCCAGCCTTAGCCAGGGAAAGCAAGTAGGGAAGGATCTGTAGAGCTGTGACACGCAGCGGCATAATCTACTGAGATCAGCACCACAATGTGAAGCGTTCAATTTATGGCCGTAGCTAGCCAACGCAGAGGAAGCTCTGGCTTTGGCTGGGATCTTCTTCCATTCAAGTGGCAGGGAATAATGCCCAAACTCTAGGGCTGCAAGAGCCAGGCTGTGAGGCTGAGCGATGCTGGGTCATGGTGCAGAATTGCCCCATCTTCTCTGGCAAGAAGATTGAGAAGTGGATGCAGCCAGACAGACAGAGCCACTGACAGATGGAGCAGGTCCGGGTACCACATCTGTTGAGGCCACACCAGAGCGATGAGTATCATCCTGCAATGACACTGTTTAAGTGTGTCGATCAGTCGTAGCAGGAGCGGGATCGGAGGGAAAGCGCACAGGAAGAGTCCCACAGGAACAAGAAGGCATCCACCAGGCTTCTCAGCTGAGGGAACTGCTGGCAAACCTCTGGCACTTGGAGTCGGCTGCCATCGCGTTGAGGTCGATCTGGGGTTGACCTCACTTGCGGAAGAGAAGAGACACTTGATCCTGACAATGTTCCCATTTTTTTTTCTTTTTTTCTTTAAAAATGTGTTTTTGGTGTAACACACCTTTACAAATAACTTCAAAAATACATTTTTTGATAACACATAAAAAAAAAAGAAAAACAAGTCTAAAAACATAAGAAGAATATAAGAAAATCAATCTTCAATATAAACTATTCACTTCACAATTCATCACTTTTGTTTTTTGTCCTAAATTATAAAACAGTCTTTTTCCATTTCGGTTCTAATGTAATTTACCAGACGGACCGTTGCTATTATAGCCGTGCTACTTGCTCCTCACATACAATACTTCCATATGCAATTTCTTGCAAAAATCGTATTGGCATTTGTAAATTCTTTCAACATAAGTACACATATTTTTTCAAAGTAAATACAGTATAAAAATAGATGTTTTAAAGATTCTAAAGACTCTTTACAGAATCTGCAAGTTTGATCAACTTGCGTAACGTGGTTGTTGTTTCAGTATCTGGTTCGGACTTTGGTGTGAATCAGATCCATTCGAAATAACATGTGTGGCAAGAATGCAGCTCCCTGCTGAGCGAGTCCGCGATGGCTGTTCTTGGTGCCTACCAGGTGAAAAGGGACGAGGAACATGCCCTGAAGAATTGCCCAGTGCCACAGGGTATGTGCTTCCAGGGAGAGCGCCAGGAGGTACGTCCCGCCCGGATTCTGGATGTAGAACATAGTGGAGGTGTTGTACATGAAGATTCTCACCACCTTCCCCTTCAGCAACAGGAGGAATGACTTGAGGGCTCAGAAGACTGCCTGGCGCTCCAGGATGTTGATGTGAAGGTTAGTTTCCTTTGGAAGTCACAGGCCTCTGGCGTGCAACTCTCCGTTGTGGCCCCACCCCCACAGCTCCAGGGAGTCATCAGTGGTGACCACTCCTGGTTCGTGGGATCTGAAACAGAGAACCTTGCGCAAGATGTGGGCGCACTCCCCACCACCGTCGAGCTTGCCAGAACTCCTGGGTGAGGACGAACTTGTCTGTCCATGTGCCTGAGATTTGCAGCCAGTGTGCATCCAGAAACTCCTGCAGAGGCCTCATCTGCAGCCTCCAAATGAGGGACGAGGTGGATGCAGGAGGACATCATGCCCAACAGCAACTTGATGGCTCACACTGTTCCGGATTACGCCGATGACAGGCGCTGCATCTTCTCCAGGATGGCTGTCACCCTCTCCTCCGAGGGGGTCGCCAGGCAAGCAACCGTGTTGAGACAGGCGCCAAAAAAGAGCATTGCGCGATGGCTCCACGTAGGATGTCGGATAATAGATGGAGAATCTGAGATACGTTAGTAGACAAATGGTCTTTGCTGTGTGCCAGTTTGCCAGTGCGTAAGAGTAGGAGCGGATGAGCGGATGTGCCCTTGAGACAAAGAAGCATCGCCACCAGAGCCAAGCACTTCGTGAACACCCTTGGGGACGATTTCAGGCTAAAGGGCAGTGCCTTGAAATGACAGTGCTGTCCCTGGACCACAAACCACAGGAACTTCAGATGCTTTCGGTGGATGGGGACGTAAAAGTAGGAGTCTTCCAGATCCAGAATTGCCAGGAAGTCTGCTTCCTCCAGTTTGCCGAGCACGTACTGCAACGTGACCATCCGGAACTTCTGGGACTTCAAGTACTTGTTCAGACGTCTAAAGTCTAGGATTGGCCGCCACCCTCCTGACCTCTTCCATAGCAGAAAGTATCTGGAGTACACGCCGCAGCCCCAGAGGTTCCGGGGGACGGGCTTGATCACCCCCTTTCTCAACATGGCCTGAACCTCCCGCAGCAGCTGTGCCATGTGTAGTTCTTGATGTACCACAGGAGGAATTTGAGGACACCTGCATTGGAACACCAAGGTGTGTCCCTGACGAACATCCAGTACCCATATGTCCGTGGTGATGTCCTTCCACTTGTTGACAAAATTTGCTAGTCGTCCTCCCACTGGGTTGTGCAAGTGGGGGCCCGGATCCACGGCCAGTTCAGGCCTGATTGGGTATCTGCGTCCTGGCCTGTGGGCGACGGCGCTGTCCTCCGCTATCATAGCCCTGCGACCGACCTCTGTAGGCCTCCTGAGTCATGGAATGGGAGGGGAGGGTTGACGATAGGGGGTGTTATACACTGCCCTCCAGATAAGGTGTGTATCAGGCCCATCTACACACAGAAATCGTGTCAATTCGGCCCTTTTAATTCTTCCTTTCGTACCACTTACACATGCTATTTATGGCAGCACCCGCATAAATAATGGAGCTCACTGGTGACCACCTGGCTAGCAGTAGCTTGCAAATCCACTCTTTACTTTACTAATAGACACAGTTACTTGAAAGAAGTAACTGGGATGAGTCCTGGTCTGTTTAATTTTTTTTAATGCTCTCCTCTGTTAATGATTCTATCAAGAAAATACTTTCTGGGTAATGTAAAAGGGAATTTGTGTTTTGTTCACGTTGTTCAACTGCCTGCATTTTGTAGGTTACAGTGTTATTAAAGCATCTTGAATCATGAACATTCTTTTCACTTTGCTTTAGGACACAGGTAGTACTGTGTAAAATGAAAATTGTCTTCAACAAGGGCTGCATTTCTGCTTCATTGGCTTCAATGGAGGCAGCGCAGTTACAGAAGCATGGACATTTCATACTTTGTTTTCTTTTCATTACAGAGGCACACCAATTGCATAGCAGGCATGTGGTCTGAACTTTAACTCCCCTTCTGACCACCCACCGCAAGCAGGTATAATGGATACAGGTAGAATCAGTGCTGTATATATTTTCAGTGGCACAGATTGTACCTGTACCTCTCAACGGACTACTATATATTCAGGCAAATGAGCCTAATTTATCAACAGAGCTGCTATACCGTACGCATGTCATGGCACAATGCCAAATATTCACAACACAGCTGATTGCATCATGCCCACATTTCTTAGCAGGACTGCTATGTTTTGGGCCAGTACATGAATTTCTTAACAAAGCTGCTGTTAAGAAAGCACAAACGTGTGTTGGCATTTCCTGCAGCGAGCTAAAGTACAGAGAACTAACAGTGCCTGAGCTCTTCCCACCAGCCTCCGACACTGTGAGAAGATGGCATTGCGGTCATACTTCAATCCCTTCTACTCGGTCTTGCGCTTTTCAAAACTTCTGCTTCTCCCATGTCGGATTACGGAGTCCCATTGCCAAAAATCTAGCACATTTCAAAGCCTCATTATGAATCTCCTGACTAATGTAGGATAGTCTAAACAGGCTTAGAGCTTTTGACAAGCCATTTATGTCAGGTAGGCCTCACATGGAACTGCCAGTGCCCTAACCCTATGTACCTTTCAGTGTCAACAGCCCGTTGGGAAAGGCAGCTCAGTGGGTCAATAACCCTGCTGCAGAGATTATTGTGTAACCCGTTAGTTCAAATCCTGTTAATAGGTGAGTTAATTTATCTGCATCAGAGATATGCATTTAAGATGCAGGTAACATTCAATTTTAACACAGTTGACTTAACGTTCGATTTATCAAAAGGACAATTAAATATACTACTATATACATGTAATGGCTCAGAATAAACACCTCATCGACGCTGCTATATCTGTAATACCTAGGAACACACATCTCATATGGGCTCTTGTAATGACATACAGTGTTGGTAAAGCATCTGCTTTAAAGCAAGTGCTGCATCTGGTCAGACAAACCTCTAACTCTAATTCACAGCCTAATGGCCAAAAGAAGGTTTGCACACATCTAAAAGGAGACCTAATGGTAAAGCTGCACTAGATTTGTAAATAGAAAATGCATTTTCTGCTTTTTGGATCTTTATTGGTGCTATGTTAAAAGACAAACAGAAAAACAGGGTCAGAATTGCTATTCCTCTTCTAAGCAACACAGAAGAACAAATGGGGGCTGGGGAGCGAAGGTATAGAGAACATACTAGACAATACAGAACAGGAATTCGAGCAACAGGAAGAGAGCAATGAGCCACATGATAGGGCAACAAAGAAAGTGTAAAGGGAAACAGAGTTAATAATGGGACAAACACGCAATAGGAGTGAGGGATAGAAGCAGAGCAAAAGAGACATTTGGAGACATTAAACTAAAACACAGATCAACAGCAGGTGGTGAGAGATGGAAATGGAAAAGGAAGACTAGAGAAGGGCAGGCCAATAACAAAAGAGATAGTGCAAGAAAGATAATCAAAAGAAGTAGCAACCACGACCGAGAAAATGAAAAAAACAGATATAGCCAGAGTAATGACATGAGAGAGGAAGAGGAATTCTATCAACTGATATAGCGAGATATAGGAGGGGAAAAGAAACAAGAGAATGCAGATATGGGAGAGGCAGAGTGACACAGAAACAGACTGCAAAATGTGGCATTGCAACACTTAAGATTGAAAGGCAGAGCGTCAAAAAGTAAGAGACAGGGGAAAGAAAGTAGCAAAGGGAGGGAGAGATGGAGCAAAAACATGTAGTGGCTCTCAAGCAGGTAGTACCAGGCAACAACAGTAGGCCGGAGAGGCAGAGACGCGATGCTGGTAGAGTGAGGGACTTGATTTATGAATCACCCGATGTAACTAGCTGGCATCTGTAGTAACTCTTAACTGAGTTTGTGCCCAAGTATGATGAAGATGAAGCTGGATAGTATGCATCTACAAGGTTCCTGTGTGGGGAAAATGTTTCCCACAGATGCAATACATTATTTTGAACCATTTGGAAGTACAGCTGTTTTGTCACTTATTTTTTCGAACAAAGTTTAAATTTTACGCACAAATTGGATAGTTATCAAACACTTTTTACTCTCTTTCGAAGGAGGAAAAACATTTTTACTCTCTTGAAATTGGATTTTCTCTCGAATTCTAAAAATTGGGAGTAAAATACTATCACTTCAAAATCCTATCTGGAGCCTTGGTTATACCCCTTGAATGACCTGTCGGACATCCCTCTGGAGGATCGAAAGTACAAATACCTTTGCTGTTGCAGTGTTCCCAGCGAGCGTGCCCTCTCTGTGTCATCTTAATCGTCTGGACAGACTCGTCCATGGTCATGCCAAAAAGGTTGTCTCCATCAAAGGGAATGTCTGCCACCTTTGACTGGACATCCGCCCTTTAGTTGGTGACCTTCAACCATCCCTATCATCAAAGGTACACCCTGTTGCCCATCTGTCAGAACCCAGTATCGGCGATGTCCAAAGCCACAGTTATGGCGTGGTCTGACGCCACCTCACCCTCCTGGAACAGGGCCAGGGCATCGACCTTCTTGTCCTCCGGTAGGAAGTCCAAAATAGATCCCAGTTTATACCACAGCTCCCTGTCGCAGCGGGATAAGGAGGCCAGGGCATTAGCGGCCTTGATGGTGGAGACTGCGGTGCAAATGATGTGCTTGCCCATTGCATCCAGTTTCTTCCTCTCCTGGTCAGGAGGCTAGTGTTTCTAATGGCCCACACTTGAGCAGGACTTTTGATTATTTAAAGCCCCTTCAGGTGCAGGCCATAAGAAAGTGTCGTGAAAGCCGTGACAGAAGTGGTTGGAGAAGCAGTCAACAGCCGTGCAAGCAGAAAGAGCAGAAAACTCAAGAGGCCGGGACCACCTCTGTTTGAGAGACAGGGACTCAGGAGCTTAGCCGGAGCAGCCAGGAGCTCTGATCGCAAAGACCAAACAGGTTTCAGCAGCAGGTAAAGAAGACGTGCAAGGAGAAGCCAGTGAGTTGGCCTATGAGAGGTGACCCCACAGCGCTCTTTGAGACACCGCTAGCTGCGTGTTATTGATTTGAATGCCAAACTAATGAATGAAAGCCTAACTGCTATTATTCATGAATAAAGAGGAACCAAAAAGAAGAGGTTTATAACAAACATTGCCAAAACCAAGAGGAGGCAACCCTGATACCAAATTGTAACCCATATTGCCAAAGCCAAGAGAGTAACATGGAGCTGTCATTGGCAAAGCCAAGAGGAGGCATTGTTGAAAACCAATAATAATAAACCTGGGCTAAATTAAAGAAAGATTGTTACAGAAAAAAGGGGAAGCAGTTTAAATAAAGAGAGAAGCTTGTATAAGAAATCGTATCAGCAGTTACCTGGTGCGATAGTGGAAGCCCAAAGGTGGCATGAGAGAAGACATCCTTGTGGAAGAAGCTTTGAGTTTCAAAGTTGCTAAAAGTCAGAGAACTTCGGTAAAGTTTGAAGTCAACCTTATTAACCTCCTCACTGAGTATTAGTGATGGTAGGAGTTTTTGTCCTGACAGTCGAGTATACCAAGAAAGGGCTTGTCAGTGGTAGTCCTTTGCAGGTCAGTGAACCAGGAAGAAGACATTGAAGTACTACATTGTGGTGAAAGGTTGTGGTGGAAAGAAAGTGGCAAGGCCACTAAAGTTGGTCGATGAACTATGGTAAAAACCATCCTGATGAAAACATTGTTGCATTTATAAAGAAGTGTTAAAGCAGCGGTTTACCCTAAAGAAGAGAAGTTCTATTGAAATGTTCATTGGAAAATGAAACAAGGAAGTTTTTTAAAAAAGATGAAGCTTGTGGAACTTATTTTGCAGAGTGATAAACTTTGTGTAACCCAGAGATGGGGAAGGTGATCCGACTCCGATTACAAGGATATTTAGTTACAAAGTTTACATTTGAATTCAATTGCCATTTTGTTGAACTTGAACAGCCATATATATTCCTGTATGATTATGTTGCATGTGCAAGTGTGAGGGACATATATCTTTTGATGTTAGAGTGTTTTTCTTTAGTATTAGTTTTTATAGGCAGGGAAATACTCATTAGGTAAGGCAAAATGAGGTGTTTATCTCACACTTATAATTTAATAAAATGGCCACTTGTGAAAAACCGTTGCCAAGTTGTCCGCCTTGCATTATTATTATTTTCTTTAAACCGTTTTTATTAACTTTTGCAATGCAAACAATACAACACAATGCAGATCAAAGCCCCATCGTGGGGCAACAATCCTCCCCATCCCTCAACTTCTTCAATATTACACAGTTAGTGATTTGCACACAAATCAGCCACAGTCACATCAAGTGTCCCTGGGCCCATACCCTCGACTCGTTGATTATAGGATGTGGATCTCAACTTTAATCATTCAGGGACCTTGTTCTTGAACAGTCTCAGGGGGGTTGCATTCCCTGCTGGGATGTGGGGACATCATCCGAGGTGTCATGCACTGAGGAATCGTTCACATGGTCCATTTCACTGGACATATAACTCCTAAAGGCCGCCCAGTAGTCTCTGGGTTTGTTGTTGGGAGGGAGTGTCAGATTGTACTGGTCTCCCTTCTCTCACAGATTGACATAAGGTTAAGCCAGTGTTGCAAAGTAGGTGCTGCAGCGTCCCCCCAAGGTACGCGCCACCAATGATCTAGCAACAACTGAGGCCATAGCGACGAGGCGTTTTTCAGTGCGAGATTTCAATTCAACCAGGGCCAGCAGCCAGGTCTCAGGGGCAAATGGGACTGGGTCATCCACTGTATTCTCCATAACATCTGCTATGTCTGACCAATAAGATTCAATCTGGGGGTAGGGCCACGCAACGTGGTAGAAGTCAACTGGGGCCTGGTTTCATCTCTTGCAATTTGGGGACCTAGGTGGGAATAGTTTGTGAAGGACAAGAGGAGAGTAATATAACTGATGCAGAAATTTAAAGTGAATCAGACGGAATCTATTTTTAATGAAGACAGCTTTAGTCTAGGTGAGAATTGAACTCCACTGAACATCCGACAACAACCTCGCCAGGCACCCCTCCCATTTAACCTTATACTGGGCCGGAGGTGGGGGTCCGAGTGACCGGGCCAAACCATAGAGAGTCGAAATCACCTTTTTGGGGGATGTTGGAGCTATGATGTACTCTAACAATTGAGATGTTTGGGGCGCTTTCGGGAAGTTGGGCCATCTCGCCCGTAATGCCTCCCGCAGGTGGAAGTATAACAGCTGAGTGACGGGAGACCATGTGCCCCTGTCCTTAAGACACAAATTTGCCTTCCGGGGTCCACATCTCCTATTGTGTGGATATGCAGGGTATGAAAGTGTTGAATAAAGATGTGCTTGTGGGTGAGGTGGATGTTGCGAACATTGTATATGCCATAGATGGAGAATACCATGGTCCCGGCCCAGTCCATTTCGCCAACATGCCTTGACGGCAATCTCCAAGGGCTGCACCTCCGCCTTCATATGGCGCTCGCAGACGACCCATAGGAGACCTCTAAGGTCATCGGGCTTGGTAATGGATTTCTCGAGATGCGAGTGGGGCAGATTACTCGTGGGGCACCACCACCAAATGGCATATTGAATCTGGGCTGCTAGATAATATAAGAAAAGATTGGGAACATCCTGACCACCCTGGGAGTACGGACAGCACATTGTATGCAAAGAGATACAGGTTTGCTTCCCGGCCCATATCAGTTTGGTCATCATGGTCTTTATGCGACTCCAGAAGGTCACAGGGGCCATATCGGGACGTTATTGAAGATATATAATAATTTCAGCAGGATTACCATTTTGGAAAGGGAAATGCAGGCTGCTTGTGAGATAGGGAGGCATATCCATGTGTCTACACTATGTTACAAGTGTTGCAGAGCTGCTACGTACTTCTCCTTGTATAGTTTGGTCGAGGAAGTGGACACCTGTATACCCAAGTAGCAAATTCCCTGCGGGCACCAGGCAAAGGCATCCCAGATATCCTGCGGCGACACCCCCATAGTGAGCGGGAGCACCTCTGATTTAGTCCAATTTATTTGGAGGCCGGATAGAATTCCGAATCTGGTAATCTCTTCCACCACAGGGTTTAGTTTGATCTGAGGGCGTTTTATATATAACAACATATAGTCTGCGTATAAAAAAACGATGGACATGTGTGAGCGAATAGTCACCCCGTGATGAGAATGGAATTCCCTCAGGGCACAGGCCACCGGCTTGATGGCCAGGGCAAACAAAAGAGGGGAGAAAGGGCATCCCTGTCTAGTACCACGAGTTGGATGGATCGGTTCAGATTGAATACCGTTAGTGTAAACCAGGGCACGTGGGGCTGTGTAGAAGAGCCAAATCCAGTATAGAAAAAAGGTGCCAAAGCCAGAGCGCCCAAGGACCTCGAACAGAAAAGGCCATTCGACAGAGTCAAACGCCTTCTCTGCATCCAGGGACGCCACCGCAATAGGGACCTCAGGGTTCACATTGTGCATCATGTTGAACAATCTCTGCAGATTGTTTTGAGTAGAGCTTCATGGTATAAAACCTGCCTGGTCTGGGAGGACTAGGGCAGGCATAGGGAGGAGAAGGCGGTCGGCGAGTAATTTCGCCAAGATCTTGTTGTCGGTGTTGATCAGTGACAAGGGTCGACAGGACAAGCATTTTTTTGGGTCTTTGTTAGGCTTAAGCAGTACCGTGACAAGGGCAGTCCTGGTGGATTCCGGAAGGACATCCGAAGAGGCCGCCTCTTCGAACATACTGCGTAGGTGGGGAATGAGCAGGGCTGGGAAAGTTTTATAGAGCTAAGCTGTGATACCATCCGTTCCGGGGGCCTTAACATTCAGGAGCAAATTTATCACTTTAAGGAATTCCTCATCCGTGGGTAGGTCATTAAGAAGTGCACCGACCTCTGGGTCAAGCCATCCCAGGGCAATCTTACCTAAGTATTGGATGATTTCGTCATGAGTCGTATACAGCTTCTCATAGTATTGTCGGAACACTTTGTTTATTACCCCCGCATCCTTAGTGGAATCCCCCTCTGTAGTCTCTACCTCCATTATAGGGTCCAGGTGGTGGGCCTGTCTGATAGCCAATGCAAGAGTTCTGCTCGGGCGGTCCCCTTCCCCATATCTAGCAGCCACAATAGGGTTGCCCATGAATCTTTCCTCACTATCCATCAGCGAGCGCATTTCACCTTTCTTAACCTGCAGGTCAGCTTGGAGTTCGGGGGAATCTATCCGAGCCTGGCGGATATTTTTTATTTCTTTTTCTTTGGATGCCATGGCTCTGCGAATGCTTTTCAGGACACCCCCCCTTCTGTGACATACACCAGCCCCGAATATACACCTTAAACATCTCCCATACAATCCCAGTGCTTGGGACGGATTCCCTATTTAGTTGGAAGAATTCTGAGATGGCTTGGTGCATATTGTTGTGATGTGCTTGGTTAGTCTGATGTGGTTTGTCATGTGATTTATGATGTCACCTGAGTGCCTGTGGAATGTTGACGCATGAGTGGGAGAATGCTGTGGTGAGTGTTCTATGTTGTGTCAGTTGAGCCCTCCCTCCCTGGGTGATGGGTGCCGGTGTCTTTCTCTCTCTTTATTGCTTATGTCTTAAGCCTGTAACTGTAACTGTAACATAAGAATTGAAGTAAAACTTATCAAGTAACTTAAAGCTGCCTGGACTGAGCTTTATGACAATGGCGACGAGGATGTCTCTAAAAAAAAAAAAAAAACAAAGGAACCCATGTGCAAAGGAAGATGAAGAGAAACTAAGTGAAGTGAAGAAGAAGCTAATGATTCAAGTCGCCTGCTGCGGGGGGTGCAGGATGAATCAGGTCCAGAAGAAAACAGAAGACACCGCCCCCAAGGATCAAGTAAGCGAACCCATCACCCAGGGTGTATAAGGGAGGAGGTTTAATGGATCACTATAAATGGGGTCAGCAGCCCGCAGAGATTGGGAGTGCTCCATCCCTGGACATAAGTTGTTATGGATGTGATCCATTATGTTTAAACGCTTTAACATCAGCTTCAACTTTAATAGGAGCGCTGTGTTGGTGGGCCATAAGGGACTTCCTGGGACAGCGGGAGTTAAGAGAGGCTTGCCCTTAAGTTGTATGCATCTCGTAAGCAAGATGAAGTAAAGGAAACCGGGTGAAAAGTTTTTTTGACTGGTTGGCGCTCGGATGATTAATGTAGCAAAATAAACGCACGTACGAAAATAAATGCACAACGTGCGAAGCGCAGAAGTTGAATTGACATTATATCTGACATTGAAAGATGGAAGTCCTAATGAGAGGTGGTCCGTTTATAAAAGTCATGCGATATTGGCATGGAGGATCCAGTAATTTTGCGTGATCAGTCCCACTGTCAATTATACATGGCATTAAAGAAGTGTCTGTGCAAATGACAGTGCCTGGCAAGCGACCGTTGGTCATGGGTCAGCGCAGGAGTACCTTCGTCTTCTGTGGCAAGTTCAGGTCTGATGACGTCATGTGTCAACTGAAGGATTCGGCGATCCTTTGGAACTTAGAGTCATAAAGATTCTGTACTGTCAGAGAAGTGTACTGTCAGAGAATGCCCGGTGCTCGGGAGTCCGTGGCTATCCAAGGAGCTGCGTCAGGGTTTCGAATAACGGACCTTGCAACGTCGTTCAGCGTGTCCAGGAAGTGATTTTACTTTGCGAGTTCCGGGTTCCTATATTAGCTGCGTCGTAGTCGGAGACTGGCACATAAATTGACTAACATTGCTTTTTCAGAGCGATGGAAAAAGTGCTTCTTTAAATGATGGGGCAGTGTTGCGTGTATCCCTCTGCTAGAGTGGCATTAAATTGAACTTCGACTCGATGCAAGTAGGGTCTCATCTTAATGCAGCTGAGTCTGGTCTGGCTGTGGGAATCCGGAAGAGACGAAATGAACACTCGTGGAAGGACGCTACAATGTCACATGAGGGATATGTGTTGTGGCAATTAAAATGGAACCTGTTCTTTCGTGAACAGTCAGTCTTATAGGAGATATTGAGGCAGCCAACGAGGAGCATGATGAAGCTGGGATGGGCGCAGCTGATGCCGCTCCGTCTCAATTAGTGAGGCGTTGTAGTGGCCAACATATAAGGTGACTGGTATAGGTAGGAAAAGTATGATGAGCATTGTGCTACGTGTTAATAGTCTAAAGTCACCAGGTTTATTAATGCATTGCCTGTTTTCGGTACCTAATCAGCTTTTAATACATGTTAAGATGTCGGTATAATATTCAGTGAGATTTCTGTATTTTCTGAATAGGGTTGGGTTAACAGGACATTTGCTAAAGTGTGAAGTAATATGGATTTTATTTGAAGTTATACTTTTACAACAATGTCGGAAGTGTATGCTAAGGCCAGTAAGCACTTTTGAGTTGAACGCAGTGGTTTCTGTGTTCATTTGAACATGCCCCGTGCACATGCATATTTTGTAATTGTTGAAGTTAGTTATGAAGTTTAGTGCTAACAGGTTTTGAGAATTTGCAGACCCTATGGACTGATGCTCATTTGAGAAAATGCATATGTGAATGCAGAAGTTAGATGTGGAGTTCATTTCGATGCGAGTGGTTAGTAAATTAGCAATTATGTTAGGGACCTAACATATTTCAAGGATTTGCAGGAATATGGACTTCGAATTAGTTAAATTGTGCATAGCTGAATGCAATGCAAGATGATGTATGTGAGGTGAAGCCTATGTGGATTGATCTATTTAACGTTTTTGAGGATTTTTAGGAGTAAGTTGTTACACAACAACATGGACTTTTAGGCATATGTAACAATCAAAACTAGAAGTGAAGGAAAATTTCATATGCTAGGTATAATATGTTGGAGTTTAAAAAAGAAAATGTTAAATGGTGATGTGAGAATGTCATGTATATCCATGCACTTGTGAACTATGGAAGTGAAGGTATGTCACTAGTATATTATCTAATTAAATGGTATGGATGTATAAAAGAATGAGTGGGTACAACATTCATCTTTTATTTAAGTATACGTTCTAGATATTAGGGAGGTAGCGCCTCCGTTGGTATTAACATTAGGTAGTTGCATTGTTTTGAAGAGTATTGTTAGGTTGTAGCGCCACTTAGTGAGAGTTGCACTATTGTGAATGGTACTGTAAAGTCTAGTGTCTTGGCTATAGCGGTAGTCAAGTGTCTTTATGTTATGGCGGTAGTGCACTCTTTGATGAAGATGATTCTTATCCTAAGGAACAGCAAGTAGAAGCCAGATGAAGCAAGTTGCTGGTAGGGGACGCCCTCTAGTTAATATTGTGCTAAAGTTGGAGATGCTGTTCAAGGTGAAGAATCGCATGGTGATTTGTTTATCTTTATGTGTTATGTGTTATGTGTTGATCCTGGCTATTTTGATCTGGTCAGGGTTTGATTATGGGACTGGATTGTACTGCCATTGAGAAGAGTGTTAGAGTCAACCATATGTTTGGTAAATGGTCTTGGAGTTGACTGGCCAGCATCTCCAAGCTGTTTGAGGAGCTTTACACCATGGTATGGTTAGGCTTGCTTGATTGGTTTGGTCCACCTATATATATGGGATACATTACTCACCGTAATCGTATTTCTGATGCTTGTATCTGCTTAGATTCACATGCTGTGCATAGGCCGACATCTAGTGGAAGCTGCGGAGTATTAGTTTGTTTTTCGAAACTCGAAAATGGGCGTCGACACAGGCGTGCCAGTAATACTATCCCTAGTGTGACGTCCACTGTACCCAAGATCCCTCACGCGTCTAGGATCCTCAGATTGTATTTTTTCTGACATGAGGAAGCATGAGGAGTAGCGTGAGTACAGATAATCCAAGCAGATAGACAGAAAGGTAAGACTACAAGCAATCATGCGCCTTCTCTCGGAGGGGAGGAAGGGTGGGTCGCATGTGAATCTAAGCAGATACAAGCATCAGAAATACGATTACGGTGAGTAATGTATCCCTTCTGAGGCTTGTGGAATCTGCTTAGATCACATGCTGTGCATAGATTAGCGAGCAGTACCAGAAGAAGGAGGTGGGATGTGAGAAGGGTCATGAGCAAACAGGTGTCTTAGAACCGCTTGTCCCACTTGTGTATCTGTCTTGGAATGAGTGTCAATGCAGTAATGCTGAGTAAAGGTGTGAATAGAGCTCCAAGTAGCTGCTTTGCAAATGGTGTCGAGGGGAACATTTGCAATGAAAGCCAGAGTTGCCCCAATGCCTCTAGTAGAATGGGCCCTTGGCTGAAAAGGCAGAGTTTTTTCAGAAAGAGAGTAACACAGCTGTATACAGTTGATAATCCACTTCGAGATCGCGCCTTTAGAGACTCGATCCCCCTCTCTGCCTGTAGCTACGGAGACAAACAGTTGATCTGTTTTCCTTAGCGGTCTGGTTTTATTTACATAGTAGAGGACCGCCCTACGCACATCAAGGGTGTGTAGTTTCACCTCAGCTGAGCTTTGCGGGTTCTGGAAGAAAGCCGGAAGCTCGATGGACTGGTTTACATGGAATTTAGATATGAATTTAGGTGAGAACCTAGGGTGTGTGCGTAAAACCAGTTTATCTTTGTGGATAGTAAAGAAAGGATCCTGCACTGACAGAGCCTGAATTTCACTGACCCTTCTTATAGAGGTAATGGCTACTAAGAAGGCCGTTTTATAAGTCAGGTGTTTGAGACTACTTTTATGCATGGGTTCGAAAGGGGGGCCCATGAGCTTAGCTAGCACCACATTGAGGTCCCATCCTGGCGGTGGGTTCGAAATAGGAGGGTGAAGTCTCTTTACTCCTTCCATGAAGGCTTTAACTACTGGTACTTTCCACCACGATACTTTGTTATGGGATGTGGTGTAAGCCGAGAGGGCTGCCAGGTGTACTTTCAGAGAGTTAAAAACCAAACCTGCGTCCAGCAGGTGGAGCATGTATGTTACAACGTTGGAAGGAGTGCAATCAACTGGGTTGATTTGTTTATTCTGGCACCAAATAACGAATCTCTTCCACTTGTCAAAGTAACAGTGCCTTGTGTTTGGTTTCCTGGATTCTTTTAGGATGTCCATACACCTCTGAGGTAAATTGAGATGGCCAAACTCTATGACTTCAGGAGCCATGCTGCCAGGTTCATTGAGTTGGGTTCCTGGTGCACTGTTTGACCTTGTTGCTGGGACAGTAGGTTGTACCAGGCTGGGAGTTTGATGGGTTCGCACACCGCCATCCTGCGTAGGTGTGGAAACCATGGTTGTCTCGCCCACATGGGAGCAACTAGGATGAGCGTCATCGATTCCTTGTTCATCTTGTACACCACCTTCCTGATGAGAGGAGTTGGTGGAAAAGCGTACGCAAACATCCCTGACCAGTTCATCCACAGGGCGTTCCCTTGGGAGTCTGGCTGGGGGAACCTGGATGCAAATCCTGGGCATTGTTTGTTTTCGCTTGTGGCGAATAGGTCTATAGTGGGGAAACCCCACTGAGAGAAGAGATCTTCTACGATATCTCTGTGCAGGACCCATTCGTGTTCTTCTGGGAGGGAGTGTCTGCTTAGGGCATCCGCTAGGGAATTGAGCTCCCCTGGAACATGTTTTGATGACAGGAAGATGTTCCGTCTGAGTGCCCATATCCAGATTTTCTGGGCAAGCTTGGACAGATTTGGCGAACGAGTCCCTCCTTGTTTGTTGAGATAGAACATGGCTGTCGTGCTGTCCGTCCGGATCTGCACCGACAAGTTTAGCAGATGGGGCTCGAACGCCCAAAGCGCTCGGAATACTGCCAGAAGCTCAAGCAGGTTGATGTGGTTCTTGGCTACTGAGTGAGACCAGAGACCCTGAGCTGTGTGGTGGAGATGGTGAGCTCCCCACCCAGTCAGGCATGCATCTGTAGTCACCACTGCCTGTACTTCTGGATCGTAAAAGGGTTTTCCCCTTGCGAGATTCTCTCTTGTCCACCAGTGTAAGCTCTGTACGAGTGTTGGCGAAACGACCACTGGATCGTCCCACTGACCACTTGCCTGAGACCACTGTTTCGCCAACCATTCCTGCATGGGACGCATGCGCAGACGCGCGTGGGGGACCAGGTAAATGCATGACGCCATCATGCCCAGTAACCGCATCGCTTTGCATACCGTTATTTGTTGACCTGACTGATAATGTGGAATTTGCAGTGTTATATTCCGAATTCTCTCTTCTGAAGGGAAGGTCAACCCTTTCTGAGTATCTAGGATTGCTCCTAGGAACTGTTTTGAGGTGCTTGGCACCAGACTTGACTTCTTCTCGTTGATAGAGAAGCCTAATTCGTGGAGGAGGTCGATAGTCCTCTGAATGTTTGACCTGCAAATTCCTGGGGTTTCCCCCGTTATGAGCCAGTCGTCCAGATAAGGGTACACTGGGATTGCCTCCCTGCGTAGGTGTGCAGCTGCCACCGCCAGTACCTTGGTGAATACCCTTGGTGCTGAAGCTATCCCGAAGGGCAGTACCTTGAATTGGTAGTGGCGACTGTCCACCTTGAAGCGCAAGTATTTTCTGTGCGCTGGGAGCATGGAAATATGAAAATAAGCATCTTTCATATCCAAGGTTGCCATGTAATCCCCCTTTTTTAGGAGGGGGATTACCTCTTGTAGCGTGGTCATACGGAATTTTTGGGGCTTGACATACTTGTTGGCAGGCCGTAAGTCCAGTACTGGGCGCATTGTCAAATCTTTCTTTGGCACAAGGAAGTAAGTTGAATAGATACCCTTGTTTACCTGGTGTCCTGGGACGAGTTCTATCGCGTCCTTTTCTAGCAGAATGGCGATCTCCTCGAGAAGGATCTTCTGATGTTCTAAGGAGTGTATTCTTTGTCGTGGAGGGTGGTTCCGGGGACGCTGCAGTAATTCTACACAATATCCTGTGGACACTGTTGACAGCACCCATCTGTCTGAGGTGATCCCTTCCCAAGCCTGGGTGAAGTTGGAAATGCGTCCACCTATTGGGTTGCGTGAGAAGGGACCCTGAACTGAGCGTCACTGCTTTGGTGGAGGCGTGCCACCTCCCTTGTTGGGGCTGCCTCTGCCTCTTCCACGACCTCTCTTGTTACCCCTGCTGTAACTTTGGGTAGACTGCTGGTTGTTGTTCCATTGTGTACCCTGTCCTTGGGCATAGTTGCCTCTTTGTGAATTTTGGCCGCGTGGGCGACGAAAATTACTGTTCCCCCTCTGGTTAGGGGGTTTGTTGGTAAGCTGGCCCAGGGATTTGAGAGTCTCGTATTCGTCCTTGGCATTCTTAAGGGCGTCTTCAACCGCTTTCCCAAACAATAGATCGGGTTCCACCGGCTTGTCTATTAATGAAGCCTGGGTTTCTGTTTTGAACCCCGACTGCCGTAACCACGCATGTCTCTTGATAACAGTACCTTCTGCTATCAATCTTCCTGCGTTGTCCGCGGCGTCGAAAGTTGCTTTTAATATGCAACCAGACACGGCTCTCCCTTCTGCCGAGATCCGAGCCAACTGGCCCTTTAACGGTTCAGGAGCAGAGGCTATGAGCGCCGCGACCTCTTCCCATTGATGGCAGTTGTAACTTGCCAACAGGGTGGTGGAGTTTGCAATCCTTGCTTGGTAGGCGGACGTTGAGGCTACCTTCCTGCCAAACCCGTACAGTTTCTTGCTCTCCTTGTCGGGAGGAGCTTCTGACGACGATAAGGGTGTCCCAGCCCTCTTCCGAGTGTTGGTAACCACTAGGGAGTCTGGTTTAAGATGTCCTCTTATATAAAGAGGGTCAGACTGGGCTGCCCGAAAAAGTTTTTCAACTCTGGGGTTGACGGCTCTGGTGAGGTTAGGATTCACCAGGGATGGATCTATTCTACGTTGGATGGATTTAAGGATAGGGATGGTCTGAGCGACCGACCTCCTGTCTCCCACCAACTCTTCTGCGAAGTCCCTTTCCTCCTGTACACCGTGGGTGTCGATGTGAAAATGTTCTGCTGCGCGAGCGAGAACTTCATTAAGGAGGGGCTGGTTATCAACTGGCGAGTCGGTAACTGGGGCTTCGCTCTCTACCGGGGAATCTACTCTGTAAATTTCCTGCTCATCTTCTACCTCCTCCAGGTCCTCATCATCCGCATAGTATTCAGTCCCGGTTTGTTCCTCCATAATTTCAAACCCCTGGTCCCCTCCAGGGAAAGGCTGTCCTTGGTATCTGGGGTGTGGAGTAGAGTATGGAGTAGAGTAAGGCTGCACCTCTAAGGGTTCAGGTCTTTCGAACCGGGCCTTTTTACTTAGGGGGATAGGATCAGAGGAGCCTGAGGGTATGGCCCCTTGAGGGTCATACGAAAGGAAATGTTCAGGGTTTTTGTCATAAAAATCAGCTAAGGAAGACATCCTTGACATGACCCTGTCTATGTCTTCACTGGACCATTCTTTGGAACAGGGTATGATTTTAGTAGGCAACTTAGGGGACTTATCAAGGGTACCCTTGCTGGATGTGGATGTCCCAGTAGATTTGTGTTTGTCTGTCTGCTTAGGGTGGAAGGATGGTCTTACCGGAGTGGAAGGCTGTGCTTTCCGCTGTTTACCCCCCTCCCCGTGCGTGGAAAAATGTTTTCCCTGCCCCTTGGAGGCCCCAGAGACTTTCGACGCCTGGCATCGAGGGTTGGGAGAGGTATCTGTGTGTTTCGAGCGTGGGGCCTCGCTGGTGTTAACTGCGGCCTCGGTCTCCTGGAGCGCGGCCTGGGGGTGGAAGTCGTCTTCGTCTCCCGACGATCGAACTTCCGTTAATCTAGGGAGCGAGGCACTCTTGGCAAGAGTGGATGATTGCCTTGCGTCATGAGGCGATCTCGATCGAGAGCGCCCAGAGGACACCGAGTCGGACCGTTCTATCTGTGCCTCTTTCCGAGAAGTCGACGTCGTCGAGGTTCGGTTGGACTTAGTGTACTTAGTGTGTGTAGGGTGTGTAGCGCTTGCGTCGCCGGGGGTCTTCCCCATAGCCGCCCTGCCGGACAACCTTCCGAGGTCGGGGACCTGCGCTCGGCAGTCTTTCGACGCCGTAATGCCCTCGCCGTCCGAAAGTACGGCGTCGCTGCCATCGCTGAAGGCGCCCTCCGCTGCCATGGCCGCCTGCCTGGCGTGGTGGGCCCAACGCTTTGTTGAACGGTCCTTAAGTGTCTTAGGCTTAAACCTACTACACGCTCTGCAGTTCGCTTCGGGGTGGTCCCTCGGCAAGCAGAGATTGCACGTGGCGTGCCTGTCGACCCAAGGGTACTTGCGGTTGCACTTGGGGCAGAATTGGAAAGGGGTACCCTCCATACGCACCTTGAGGCAGCGGGCTGGTAAGTGTAGGAAATATATAAGGTGTACCTCTATACAAAGAGTGAAGAGTATGTACCACCCCCCACTCTCCCTACTTGCAGGGCCGAGGCCAGCGGCCTTCCGAGGCCCAGATCCGTCGTGCAGCAGCCGACGGTCGATGTCTTCTCCAGCCGTCGTCGAGTCGAGGGTCGACGTTGGGGTGGGGAAGGATGTCAATACTAAAGTTAAACTTCACTAATTAGCAAAAGTATGGCTAAGGCCAGGGGACTCCGCAAGATGCTTCCGACCAGTATGGCGGAAAAAAACAATCTGAGGATCCTAGACGCGTGAGGGATCTTGGGTACAGTGGACGTCACACTAGGGATAGTATTACTGGCACGCCTGTGTCGACGCCCATTTTCGAGTTTCAAAAAACAAACTGTAATACTCCGCAGCTTCCACTAGATGTCGGCCTATGCACAGCATGTGATCTAAGCAGATTCCACAAGCCTCAGAAATATATATATATATATATATATATATATATATATATATATATATATATATATGTTTATGGGTTTCTGAGGCATGCCTGTTTCATGTTATGTGTCAGTGAGCTGTAGAATTTTACTGAACCTCTTATCTGTCTATGGTGATTTCGTTGTCATCCTGATGACTAGTATTGCGTTGGGGTGACAAGTTGGTGCTTCAGGGTGGCAGCCTGAAGGCTCGCCTGTGGCAGGGGTGAGCAGGAGGACCAAAGTTGTTTTGTGTTGGTTATGGTATTGTGGGTTAGGTATAGCCTTGGATCTGGGCTGGTTTGTGTCTAGAGTGGGAGACTAGAGTCTGCTCGTGGCAGGGGTGGATGGGAGGTGATTTGTGTTGTTATTGATGGTGTTTAAGAATGATAGGCGGAGTTTTGGAATTGCATAGTTGTGAGTTTTTCATGTAAATCTTCCATTGCTCTCTGGTTTGGATGTGATGTGTGTTGTTTTGTGAAAATGTTTGGTAAGGAGGGAGATGTGTTGTGAAGCTCTTGTTGCAAGTGTGTTTGGTAAGGAGGGAGATGTGTTGTGATGTGCTTGGTTAGTCTGATGTGGTTTGTCATGTGATTTATGATGTCACCTGAGTGCCTGTGGAATGTTGACGCATGAGTGGGAGAATGCTGTGGTGAGTGTTCTATGTTGTGTCAGTTGAGCCCTCCCTCCCTGGGTGATGGGTGCCGGTGTCTTTCTCTCTCTTTATTGCTTATGTCTTAAGCCTGTAACTGTAACTGTAACATAAGAATTGAAGTAAAACTTATCAAGTAACTGAAAGCTGCCTGGACTGAGCTTTATAACACATATCTTCACGGAATGCTATGTCCTCAAGAGCCCGAAACATCCATCTGAGTTGCTTGGGGGGATAGACAGACTTGTGAATTGTACTAGGACTGGGGAGTGGTCAGACAGAGTACGGGGGAGGATCACCGCCCTGCTGGACACACGTGCTCATTCTGGAGACATGTGGATAGAATCTATCCTGGAAGAGCTATTCTGTAAGCTAGAGTGGAAGGTGAATTCCCGGCCATCAGGGTGGTGAAATCGTCAAATATTGATCAGGGTGTAATCCACTGCGATGGACTGTCATTTTTGGGCCGCTCGGGTGAGGGACTTCTGAGCTGATGTGGACTTGTCTAATATCAGTGAAAGGGCTAAATTAAAGTCCCCCGCCCAGACCACCTCGTACCCCGGGAATGTCCGCAGGTGTCCGGAACAGGATTGAAAGAAATCGGGGGAATCATAGTTAGGACCGTAAACATTCATGAATAGGACTGACCAGGCCGAAATTTCCCCAGCCACCAGGATAAAGCGGCCCTCCTCATCGGATACCTGCCTATGCAATTTAAATTCCAACGAGCAATGTATATAAATTGCGATGCCCTGAGAGGAGTGAGTAGTGTGGGCCGATCCATATCTGTGGATGCCTCAGCCAGCCAGGGGAGGGGGGGGGTTAGTTTGTGTTCCTTCCCTAGGTGAGTCTCCTGGATGCAAAGCACATTAACGTGGCGATTCCTCACGTAATTAGAGATACGGCGTGTCTTTTTTCCATTGGTGAGACCTCAAATGTTCCATGTAAGCAGAGTGATGTTGGTATTTACAGGGGTAACAGACCCTTGAGAGGGTGTCGCGTTATGGCTGGACTGAAGGTAATGTCCCAATAAGGAGTCTCAGGTGTTCCATTTGGTGTATAACAGTTGAGATACTTTACAAGATCAAAGTGTGCATAGGGTTCCATAGTCCCGGAAGAAGGTTCCCTCCCATCCCTTCCCTCTCTTCCCTCCCTTCCCTCCCTCCCGACTAAACTGAAGGCACCAGCTGGTGCAGTACCATAACTACCCATACCCTTCCCCCACCCACGCCAGAAACACAAACCTACTGGCTACTGTAACCCGCACCCACCCGCTCAACTACACCCATCAAACTATTAACTCAATTAGGTGCTGCTGGGCATGGGGGGTGCCGGTGGACACTGTGCCTCCCATTGGCGAGAGGCTTGTTTACCACATTTAACTTTAACATTTGATGTTATCGTACATAAGTATTTCTCCAGGAATTGCTGAGGAAGGCCCCGGGGAGCACCAGAGGGACCCGTCAACAAGTTACGGCCGTGGAAAGGACCCAGACCTGCCCCAGTTGGCTTATGGTGGGCGGCAAAGGGAGGGCCCCGGGTCCAGGATTTCTGAAGCAAAACGCTCTGCGGATGCCAGAGACGTGAAGAATAACGTTTTCCCCTCATAGACGACCCTGTGTTTGGCAGGGTACATCATAGAATAGCAGATATCTTTCTTTCGCAGGATGTTCTTCGCCGATTGGAAGAGTTTCCTCTGGTCCTGAACCTGTTGGCTGAAGTCTGGGAAGAGTCTTATTGCTGCTGAGCCCCATCGTAGGGTCTTTTTTTCTCTTGCAGCTCGAAGCGATGATCTCCCGGCCCGATAATTCAATATGCGAGCGATGATGGCTCTCTCTGGGGCCCCCGGGGGAGGTCTCACTGCAAGTGAACGGTGGGCTGGTTCCACCATGAACATATCTGTAATGGTGGGTCGTCGAGAACCTCTCTAAGCAGTTTCTCCACAAAGGTTTCCATGTTGTCAATGGGAGTTGTGTCTGCGACCCCCGTGATCCTTATGTTGTTTCTTCTTGACCTTCCTTCAAGGTCATCATTCTTGGCAACCACTTTTTTAACCACTTGTTGAAGAAACGCCACCTGTCGCTGGAGCTCTGCAATTTTTTCTTCTCCATCGCCGATCCGATGCTCTGCCTCTGACATCCTACCACATAATTTTTCAATTTGAACTGCAGACACATCCACCTTACATGTTAGTGTGTCCATTTTTGGCACCCAAATTATCCATACTATTCTTCAGCACTAACAGAGTTTGGTTGAGAGCCGAAATGTCAAGTTGGGAGGGGCCTGGCTCATCCTCGTGTTGTGGTGGGTCTGCTCTGGCATATTGCTCCATCCTCACCGGTTTCTTTTGGTTGCCCATTCCGGGGGTCCACCTCGAGCGAGATGTTAGTGGAATTGCGTAGCTGGTGGGGCAAACAGGGCAAGGGGGAATATCGTGGGAATCCCCTGAGGTGGCAGGCGGAGGGTCCAGGTGGACAGTGGGCCCCAAGTGTTGTAGCCGACTGCTGGGGCCGTGGAGAAGAAGACCGTGGTATGCAATATCTGGTCAGATTCAAGCGGGGAGAGTGGGCACACATGGGGGGTGGGGCAGCCAATACAGATCCTATTAGGGTGCAGTTTGCTCTGAGGGGAGCGGCACAGTGTGAAGCAGGAAGAGCAGGGGTTCTTGTAAAAGGCAGCCACCACTTAGCAGTTCGCAGTCGGACCCTGAGGTGTGACAATGCCTACACCGGCCTGGGCTGGTAGTAGAGAACTTGCCTCTACCGTGCCGCTATGGGGGAAAGGCGCTAAGTTGTCAAGAAGCAGTCAGTGAGCCCGGCCGCCTCCACCAGGAGTCAGATGTTGTGGGCACAGAAGTGCTCAACAAGCCGGAGACCAGGAGCTAATACCGGTACGGGGCACAGTTGTGCAGGGGTTAGCTATTCCAAGCCACGCCTGTATTGCTGGTAGTGTGCACCAAGGTATTTAGAGAGGGGCAGGTTGATGTCCAAGAACCTGCGTGGAAATGGGGCCCCCAACCTCCGGCCACTCCAGATTCTGGGAGAGGGTGTCCATGCAAAGAATTCCTCCTCCCCGGCCCCCTGACTCACCGTGATGATGTGATGTTGAATCGGCGAGCTCTGCCGGTGGCCGGTAGGGGGAGCAGAGGTGGAATCGCCCCACGCGGGGAGAGTGCAGCCCTGATCCAGTCATAGATCCAGAAGGACCCCGACGTCAGGACGCCCCGCGCCAAGCACCCGTGTGTAGGCGACGTCAGGACGCCCCCGGCAGTGCAGGGGAGCAGGGTCTAAAAAACAACACAAGTGGATGAGCTGGGAGCGCCCGTGGCACCGTCCCCAGATGAAGCCGACCACCAGCGCGTATCGGGCCACACGGGGCTAGAGGACCAAGCGTTCAGGGAGCCTCCAAACCCCCAGTGCGGAGGACCGAGCCGCCCCCCGGAGAAGGGCGGTGAGGAAGCAGAGTGCGGCGGAGGAAGGATCAGCTGTCCAATAGTTATTTCAGCCGTTGATGGGGGAAGGGCGGCCAGCCAAGCTTAGGCCGCGACACGCCAAGTCCCGGAGGGTGCGAGCCAGGGAACTAAGGTCCACTTGATTGCAGGAAGTTCGGTACTGGATCCCTGGTGCCATTGAGGTTCTGACACGGTGCAACATACTTTTCACTGGGCAATTCGCAGCTGAGATGCAGGATATTGAGCCATACGTTAGAGCCTCCGCCAGAACACTCTCAGGCTGCGGCCATCTTACGAGCCGAGCAACAGCGCCCCCTCGTCCACCTTGCATTTCTGACCCTCATGGTCCCCAGTCTTCTCCTTCGCTTTCACAAGGTAAGTCAGGCATAGGGAAAGGTGCCAGAGAGAAAGCAACGTCCAATGTTCCAGGTAGGGCTAACACCTTCAGTGCTTTCTTTCCTTACAGCCATGACCAAATCTGTGTGGCGTTCGCCCTCCCTTCCATTTGGCTCCTCCAAGATCCCGTATAATTCTCAGTTATCCTGGTGTGGCCGGAAGGAAAGTCCATCATACTACTGGGCTACTGCGAGTATCTGCAACAGCGAAGATTGAAGTCTGGAGAAGACAGCACAAGAGTGGGGCCTTTTCCTAGATTTCTTCTTCTTATCCTTCAAAACCGAGGAAGAATGTTCCTCCACTGGTTACACAACCATGGACCTTTTCAGCTCCAATCCCGGGGACTACAAAGGCTTCTCTTTCCATTAATGGTGGAAATGTGTAAAGACTTTTGTGGCATGCAGACCGAGGGCACAGATGGGTCATAGTTCTCCTCAAAGCAGTAAAGACACACCTTCTCAGGATCCCACACAGAGATTTGCCTCTGGCAATCCAAACAGGTCTTGAAGTCTGAGTCCTTTGGGGGGGGATGGGGCACTGAGCATGAGGCAGCAAGAGCGAGCAAAGTTAAGTGGCGTTTCAGAAGAACAAGTTACTTTCTTACCTGGTAACGTTCTTTCGATGGGGTGGTCCGACGACGTATTCCATATCTATGACATGTAATCACCACAGCTGTGCTGCTTCGGAAACTTTTTTCGGCGTCTGCGTCCTGCGTCGATGACGCCGATGCGCTGTCGTCGAGGACCTCCTCTGACGTCCGACGTCATCCGATGTGATAAGTAGGACGCATGACGCCCGTAGCCTCAGTTGTAGTTCTTTTCCCCCAGAACGTGTGACATTAGTCAACTGCCAGTCAGACACAAAGCCTTGCGGAACGTAAGCTGCAATCGCAAAAGAAATTCTGCAGCGGGGAAGGCAGGGCGGGAGCGATATGGAATACGTCGTCGGACCATCCCATTGAAAGAACGTTACCAGGTAAGAAAGTAACTTGTTCTTCGAGGGGATTGGGTCCTCCGACGTATTCCATATCTATGACAGACTCCCAAAGCAGTACCACAGCAAGGAGGAGGGAAAGAATTTAGAATCAAAATTTAGAATAGCCAATCAAATAGCAGAGCAAAGGACCGCCTTGCCAAAGGCCAGATCCTGTCCTCGGATGGAATCGAGGGAATAGTGACGTACAAATGTATGTACTGAAGCCCAGATGGCTGCATCACAGATGTTGCGAATAGGAACACCCCTCTGCAGAGCAGTAGATGCAGCCATACCCCGGGTAGAATGGGCCAGCAAGCCAGCCGGTGTGTCCTTACCCGCCAAGCGGTAACACTCCGAGATGGCCAAAATAATCCAGCGAGACAAAGTCTGTTTCGTCACAGCTTGCCCCAAACGCTTTCCAGCGTAACCAATAAAGAGTTGATCGTCCACTCTGACCCGGGACATGCGTGAAACATAAAAGCTTAAAGCTCTCCTAGGATCAATCCTATGGAGCCTCTCCTCTTCCTTACCAGGATGCGGAGGAGGATAGAATGCCGGAAGAACAACCTTCTGGGTCAAATGAAATTCCGTCACTACCTTCGGAAGAAAAGAAGGATGAACTCTAAGGACAACCCTGTCCTTGTGAAATACAGTGAAGGGTGGCTTAACTGAAAGTGCCTGTAACTCACTCACTCTGCGAGCGGAAGAAACCACAACTAAAAACACAGTTTTCAGAGTTAACAGCCTCAAAGGGCAAGAATGTAAAGGCTCAAACGAAGCACCCATAAGAAACTTAAGAACAAGGTTTAAATCCCAACCGGGCACCAGGAAAGGTGACGGAGGGAACACATTAGTGAGCCCTTTCAGAAACTGTGAAATTAAAGGGATTTTAAAGTAAGAACACTCTTCAGACGAGCGCTTAAAGATGGACAGCGCCGCCAGGTAACGTTTAATGGTACCCACTTGCAAGCCCCTGTGGGCCAAAGAAAGTAAAAAGGACAGAACCATGGGGATGTCACATGCAAAAGGATTCACATTCTGAACTCTGCACCAGTCGCAGAACTTACGCCAACGGCAACGGTACAGAGACTGTGTTGCTGGCCTTCAGGCCGAAAGCAACACCTCCACCACGTCTTCAGGGAGGTCCCAATCCTTATACCTCAACCTTTCAGAAGCCAAGCGTGAAGGTTGAGGGATCTGACCTCTGGATGGAGAACCTGACCCCCCTCCCGTGAGAGCAGATCGTCTCGGTAGGGAAGACAACGTGGAGGGCAGATGGTACAAGTCGAGAAGGTCCGGGTACCACGTCCTCCGAGCCCACGCCGGGGCAATGAGGATCATCGGGGAACCGAACTTCCGTAACCTCCGCAGCACTTGCGGGATGACGGGGACTGGAGGAAACGCGTACAGCAGCGGGAATGACCACTCCACCACGTACGCGTCTCCTAAGGCTCCTTTTGGAGGAAATTCCCGCAAGCAAAACCTTTCGCACTTCCGGTTGACACTGGAGGCGAAGAGATCCACTTGAGGGGTCCCCCAAAGGGCGAAGATCTCCAGGAGAATCTCCTGAGCCAACTCCCACTCGTGAGAGATCGCGCTCTGCCTGCTCAGAGCGTCCGCCGTCACGTTTTCGTCTCCGGCCAGATGAACTGCCGAGATCGAAACTTCCTGCTGGATGGCCCAGAACTCGAGCTGCATCGCCTCCCTGCACAGAGGAAGTGACCCTGCCCCCCCCTTTTTGTTGAGGTAGTGCATGGCCACTGTGTTGTCCGTCAGGATCAGGACACTCTTTCCTCGCACAGTCGGCAGAAAAGCCTTCAGGGCTAGCCTGACGGCCCTCAGCTCCAACAGATTGATATGGAGTCTGGACTCCGACGGAGACCAACGACCGCTAACTGTCAGCCCATTGGCATGAGCTCTCCATCCCGTGAGGGATGCATCCGTCACGATCGTCACCTCCGGCCAGGGAAGCCAAAATGGAGCCCCCTTCATCAAGTTGCCTTCGACGGCCCACCACAGAAGGTCCCGGGCGACCGAGGGCGGCACCTGAACTGGGTCCGACATCCTGCCGGAGGACTGCGACCATTGCGTCTTGAGTGCCCACTGCAAAGATCTCATCCGCAGGCGAGCCTCTGGCACCAGAAGAATGCAGGATGCCATGAGGCTGAGCAACCTCAAGAACTCGAACGCTGGGAGCGTCTGGGCATGCTGAAACTTTTGCACCATCTGCTGAATGTGAAGAGCCCTCACCTGGGGAGGAAAACACTGCCCCAGGGAAGTGGCGAGCACTGCTCCGATGTACTGGAGCCGCTGTGTTGGCGTCAAATGGGACTTCTTTAAATTGAGGGAGAAGCCGAGCCTGTGAAGGGAGTGGCAGGTGACAGACAGATGATCCAGGACTTGCTCGGGAGAGCTCCCCCTGATCAACCAATCGTCCAGGTAGGGGTAGACGTGAATCCCCCCTTGCCTGAGATGCGCTGCCACCACCACCATGAGCTTGGTGAAAACCCTCGGGGCGGAGGTCAATCCGAACGGCAGGACCCGAAACTGAAAGTGCGAGTCGCCAAACGCGAACCTCAGGTACTTCTTGTGCTTGGGATGGATCGGCAAATGGAAGTAAGCATCCTTGAGGTCGAGTGACACCAACCAGTCCTGAAGCTGAAGGGCCTGGAGGACTTGAGAGAGAGTAACCATCTTGAACTTGTCCTTCCTGAGGAGTTTGTTCAAACCGTGCAAGTCCATGATGGGTCTCAATCCCCCGTCTTTCTTCGAAATCAAAAAATAAGGGGAATACCATCCCTTGTTCCTCTCCGCTACAGGCACTAGTTCTATGGCGCCTTTCTCCAGCAGGGCTTGAATTTCCTGCGCAAGGAGCTGATCCGGACTCTGCAAAGAGAGGTTCCCTGGTGGATTGTCGCGAGGCCTGTGCCGAAAGGGAAGACAGTAGCCGTGGGTTAGGATCTCCAGAACCCACATATCTGAAGTAATGGCTTGCCACTCTACAAGATGCTGCGCCAGCCTTCCCCCAACCGGCGAACCATGGGACATGGCCTCATGACTGAGTTGGAGCGGCTGCGGCGTTACCTGAAGGCAAAGAGGCAACTGCCCGAGCGGCCTTGGCACCACGGGTACCCTGTCGTCCACCTCTGGTACCCCTGTGTTGGCCTCTTTGACTGCCAGCTCCTCTCGCTTTACTGAAGGACGAGTAATAGCGAAAGGAACCACCCCTCTACTGCTGTCCCCTAGGACGAAAAGGCGGAGGTTGGCGAACTGCAGCGCCCAATGACTTCACTGCAGCTTTTGAGGTCTGCAACCTCTCAAGGCTCTCGTCAGTCTTGCTGCCAAAAAGGTGTTCACCGTCAAAGGGCATGTTGAGGAGCCGGGACTGCACATCAGGAGCAAACCCCGACTTCCGCAACCACGCAAACCTGCGTATCACGGTGCTTGCCGCCATGGACCTGCTGAGGCATTCAGCCATGTCCAAACCCGACTGAACGGACTCACACATGGCATCCTTACCATCCTGGACCATAGCAAGGAAACCATCCCGTTCGTCCCCTTCGGGAATATGTTCAGCCGCTAACGCAACACAGTTCCACAGAGTGTGTGTGAAACGAGACAAGGCACAAATGGAGTTGGCCGCCTGAAGCGCCATACCACCAGAAGAAAACACTTTCTTCGCCCAGCCATCCAAACGTTTGTCGTCCCTATCAGGAGGGATGGTAGGGTACGACGCCTGCTTTGCCGGGGCCGTGGCCGCCTGCACCACCAAACTCTCCGGAGTGGGGTGCCTGGTCAAGTAGCAGGGGTCGCTACTGGCTGGACGGTATTTTCGCGACAAGGATCTGCCCACCGCCGGGAGACTCTCCGGAGCAGTCCAAGCTGCCGCCACCCTTCTCTGTAAAGCCATATGGAACGGCAGTACCGGGTCAGTTGGGGGACCAACATCAAGGATGTCCGTTAGATCATCCTGCACAAACTCCCCTGGGGGAGCAGACCATCCCAAGTATTCAGAAACCCTAGCCATAAGGCGCCGGTAAGAGGAATCGGCATGAAAGCCAGGGTCAGGCCTACAAAACTCCACCTCCGGAGAGGTGTCCAGTCCACTGCCATCATGCAGTGACTGCCTCAAATCGTCAAACTGACTATGGCCGAGACAATTTCATCTGGAACTGACTAGGAACCAGGCCATCAGAATCCTCATCCGCCTCTGAAATATATTCCAGGTGGCGAAAAGAAGGCACCCGAGGGTGCTTGCTCTTAACCAGAGCCTTCCTAGGGGGTTCCCCCGTGCCACCGGGTACCTCCGACACGAGAGGATCGGCGTCGAGGAAATCGGCGTCGACGTCAGATGCAGCGCTGCCAGCATCGGCGGCGTCGACACAGCCCTCGAAGCCGGAGCCCCGAGCGTGTCCTTCGACGACCTGAGCGTCGACGGCTTCGATGACTTCCTCGGAGCCAGAGCCTCGAGAAAGCCTGTCGACGCCCTCGACGCCTCAGATGTCGATGTCTTCCTCGAAGACCTCACAGGTGCACACGGTCTCGAACGCGTCGAGGACCGGGACCTGGAATGGGTACGTCGAGAACGAGTCTCCTTGTCCGAACGGGACCTCTCCCGTGACTCGTGCCGACCACTCTTGCGAGCGGTGTCTCTCGACCGACCCAACTCGGGGGCGCGGACGGCTTAGTACCCTGCGATTCAAGAATCGCCAGCATTTTCTTCCCGAAGTAAGCCCATTCCTCCGGCGTCGCATGGTTGGTGGGGTAAGTGACGTGCCGGGCAGAGTCCTCCGAAGAGGACCTGGAAGACGACCGGTGTCGGCGCTTCCGAGAATGCCTCGAAGAGGCTGAGGAGTGGCGAGACCGACTCCTAGAAGGAGACCCACGAGACTTCCGACGATGACGCGGAGAGTCACCCCTCGAATCATCCGTCGAAAGCCCCGCAGACTTCGACTTCCGGGGCTTGGACACCCGACCTACCGACAACTTTTTCTTACGTTCGCGTAAGGCTTTGGACGTGAGCGACTGGCAGTCGATACAGTCATCCGTGTTGTGGGCCTCCCCGAGGCACCAGAGGCAGGCGTTGTGCGAGTCCGTCACCGACATCTTGGACCCACACTCCCCGCACTTCTTGAAGCCCGGACGCGGGGTCGAAGACGAAGTAGAAGACATCTTCACACGAAGGATTTTCACAAAAACGAACAGGTTCGAAGAACCGAGAAGAACAGAACTCGAAAGAGTCGAGGCTTTAACCGAGATTCACGAAGCAACACGTTCGTGGAAAAAACAGAACTGAGGCTACGGGCGTCGTGCGTCCTACTTATCACATCGGATGATGTCGGACGTCGGAGGAGGTCCTCGACGACGGCGCATCGACGTCATCAACGCAGGACGCAGACGCCAAAAAAAGTTTCCGAAGCAGCACAGCTGTGGTGATTACATGTCATAGATATGGAATACGTCGGAGGACCCAATCCCCTCGAAATGTTGTGTCTGCAAAGAAATAAACTTAGATTTGGGCCAGGGGGTGTTACGCTCACCTGGCTCCCACAGAGGCGTCGATCTGAACTGGACAGCTGCGGTCTCCACCAATGTGACGCATAGGGCCGAGATGACGTACTGGACTGGCCCACCTAGCTTTGTTTGCTTGGCCCGTAGGATTATTCTTCTGCAAATGGAGAGAGGGAATTAACCACCCGTGGAGTCGAAAGTAAATTTCCCCCCACCCCCACTGTTCTCCCCACAGATCACCTTTGATGTCCCCTCTATAGTCTCACCTGATGGTTTGAAAAGATGAGCTCTCCATCCTGCATTGAGCGCAGGGGCGCGTTGATAACCAGTTGCTTCACTGGCTCGAAGGAATTGGTGAGTTCCAGAACAATATTGACTCCAAAAAATACGTAGTTCGTAAGAGTTCACATGTCTGACTTTCACTCTTGTCCGATTCCTTGCAGTTTGCAGCTTGACCCCAGGGAAGAGTTCCTCGTGGTAGCTGACGAAGTTCAGGTAAGGATTTGGCTTATCCTACACAGTTCAATAAAATAAGGCCAGAATGTAAGCTGCTTGTTCCCTTATTCAGGTGTGGCGAGAAAATATGAAGTTCGGGGAATTATACCTCCGGCGGTAAAATTAGGTAAGTCTATTGCGGTGAGAAGAGTTCCCCTTATTTGTCCCGTTGTCTCACCTTGTCGTCCTTTTGGTCCCCTTAGGGGCCGGGGTGCGGCGAGGATGCAATGGAGACTGCGCCGACCTGTGAAGAGGAATAGTACCCCCGGCGGTAATCAGGTAAGTCTATGGGGGTAGTTACTATTGCCTCTGTTTATTTCCTTGGCTCACCTTTGCTGTTCTTGTGTTCCCCTTAGGTGCCAGAATGTGGCGGGAACGTGCAGAAGGATGTGGTGGATCGTGAGGATGCTGCTAAGGCCGGTGAGTTCAGCGCGGCGCTGCAGCAGGCGAGGCGGTGCGCGTAAATGCTTCTTTCTTCCACCTCGAAGGTGCGGTGGATCCGGAATTCAGGTAAGGATCGAAGGTTTGCTCTTATTCTAACCTTTCTCCTTCTGTTCCTCCCTTTTTCTAGGAGCTGCAGACTTGAGGCGGGCGTGGCAGAAGACTGGATGCAGGCTTGCAGGCACGGTGAGCATTACGCTGCTGGATGCAGAATACCACGAAGCGTGTGCTGCTCATCAGGCGTGGTTTAAATAGCCTCCAAAGTAGTCCCAGGTAAGTATTCCTCCCCAGCCCCACCCGAGTAAAAAATAGTCCCTAGGTAAAATAGTCCCTTCCAAGCCTCGTTTGGCTTGGAGCTCTGCAGCATGGTCTGCACCAGGTAAGCTTGCAGCATGGTCTGCATCAGGTTCTACTCTATGAGCCTGGCACCATAGGCGTCAAGACTGACTCTCCATATGAGCCTGGCGCCATAGGCGCCAGGACCGCACCCAAACAGCCCCTAGCAGGGGCTTTTGGGCTTGCTCAAAGTAACTTGATGCCTGCTTCCGGGGTTGCTGGACCTGGTCTGGTTTCCCGGGGTAGGCATCATGACAGGGGGTGCAGCAATTTCAGATTTACTGTTCTCAAAGTCACATCCAAAGTAGGGGATCCCAACAGCGCTGGGCAGAACTGTGCTGCTCCCTCTGGTGGCTGAAAACATTTAAGAAGCCCTATGGCACTGAAGAAGTTATATCTAAGTTAAAGACTCTGTGGGAGGAAGGGGGTTCTATGTGAATAGACCTCTTTTTAAAGGTCTTAAGAAAAAAAGACTGATACACATTTACCGATTTTCTTTTGATCAGAAATCCGGCACTGTAAAGGTCTTTTTCTCTTGAGACCCTTCAAATGCGATCCTCCCCGCCCCCCGAAACCCTCATCGTTCCTCCCTGCCCCCCACAACTCCCCCAAACGAAAACACATACATACACAATACACATACCAACACACACCCACGCACCCACAAACCCCACCATCTCTCAGGCCCAGCCCCCTCCCCCAAACGAAAACACATACATACACACAACACAGACACCAACACACAGGCAACCAAACACTTACCCGTTCTCCTGGTCCTACGCTTCCAGGTCCCGACCTGCCGGTCAGCCCCTGCGCGCACTTTTGACAGTTTCGATTTAGAAAGACAGCTCTGTGCTGTCATTGAGAGGTCTTTCTAAATCGGTCTTTTAGTGAAAAGATCTTTTTAAAAACATCTTTTCACTTAAGACCAGGAAGAATCCATTATAATGGTTCTTCATTTAAGCAGTCTTGTACAGTAGAGTGGGATTTCCTACACATTTATCCAACTGTACAGGCTAGATGCAGAGGAGGAACTGAGTGCCCTACACTCCCTCTGGTCAATAGCTACCTGCAAGTGTCCTCTACAGCACACCAATGTTGTGGTTGTGACCAAACTCTTACCACTGCCTCTGGGAAGGAAACAGTCATAACAATAGCAACCTTCAAACTTTTTTTATTAAAGTACTAATAGCTCCACCGCCTGCTCAACAGCACCCCCCCACTCCGATTTCAATCCCATTACAGATTCCTCCATGCAGTACGAGAGCTTTTTGAAGTCTACAAATGGGAGAAGCATATTGCCGGCTTCTAGAAGCAACTGACACTCTCCTTAATACAGACCCTCCAGAAAATTGCGGCATGAAATGGAAAATATTGCGGCACAAAAAAGAAAAAAATTGCGGCACCCAACTGCGTTTTTTGCGGCATTTTCTAACGTTGAAAAATATATCATTTAACATCTTTTTTAGCCTAAAACCAAGTAATTGCAAAGCTTTTGTTAGTGAGGAACAAAATGTGTTCTGTCTGGCTGCGCTCTGTAGGACAGCCAGGTCGAGTCACCACAGCCTAACATTTTGGATTGTGGTGGGGGAAGGGGGATACAGCCTGATGAGCTCCAAGGAAATGGTGCTGTGCCACTACTTCCAGCAGACAAGTGGAAAGCAAATAAACAGATAGGCTTGAATTCAAAAGTGTAACCCTGGTTGAAGCCCATAGGTTTGCTTTTCGCTTGTCCTATGACCCCAGGAGAGAGGGGGAACAACTCTACACTTCTCCATGGAAGGAATCCATGAGGCCAAGACACAGGGGCAATGCAGTGGCAGTAACTGCAAGCCCATAATACCTAGTCAAACAATGAACTCTCTTGGGTGGTCATAATTCCTTGGTTATGCCACCCACACATGGTGACTAAACACACCTACAAACAGAAATGAAAGATCACAACACTACCAGGGGTCAAGTCCTACAAATTAAAGTGGGGGAGGGAACTCATTAACAAATGCAATGGCATGTGATGTCATCAGAAATTAGCATATCAAGGTGAAATATGCATATATCATTAAATTGGCTTTGCATAACCACCAAAATTGCACAGGACGAATGGCATTTGCCTTTCATAAATTTTAACACCCAATTTTGTGCGTAATTGGTGTCATACAGCCCAGCCTTGATTCAAGGCTGGGCTGCATGATACAAACGCTCGTAGCTGTATTCGTTTCAAATTGCTTTACAATTATTGTAAAGCAATTTGAAACTAATACAGCTACTAGAGTCTTCAATTGGCATCATGCAGCCCAGCCTTGATTCAAGGCTGGGCTTCATGAAACAAACGCTCGTAGCTGTATTCGTTTTCAAATTGCTTTACAATTGGTATTATGCAGCCCATGATACCAATTGTAAAGCAATTTGAAATTAATACAGCTACGAGAGTCTTCAATTGGTATCATGCAGCCAAGCCTTGAGGCTGTGGCTGCATGATACAAATTGTAGACGAGCGTCAGGAAGCATTAAGTTTATGCTTTCTTTTCCGGCGCTCGACAGGAAAGTAATTTACTTTCCTGTCGAGCGCCGGGAATGAAAACAGTCCAGTGGCCTCTTTGGGTGCTCTGAGTTGGGGGCAGATGAGTGGATAGGCCAGTGCTTACCTGGCTAGCTTCACCAACTGTCAGCTCGGGCACTCAATGAGCCTTTGAGGTGCCTGGGGTCACAGCCAAATGCTGTGCATCTCCCAGGCCTGCGTGACCCTCCCCCAATCCTGGGCCTGCAACGCAGAGCCGAGGTGTTAACCCTCAAGCTGCTGCAATCAGCAGCCAGCTGTGTTCGCTCTAAATCATTAAATGAGCGCGAAAAAAGACACACTAAGCTAATGTGTCTTTTTTGCGCTCATTTAATGATTTATAGCGGCAATTGCGGGAAATGGCAAATTTTGCGATTTTTTTGCAAATCGCAAAATCGCCATAAGGTGGATGGTCTGTTAATAGACGTGTGAGCAGCAACCTATTTTCTCAATGACGGACTAAAGGATCCATGAACATCAACCATATGAATTGCTATGCGGAGCAGTATCAGTCTCATCTGGACGCTCCCCACATGTATCTGTCATTGAATGAAGTCCCTCTTAGACACTGGCTGGCCCAGCTGCCAATGATTATGTAGCTTTCAGATAATAGCTAATGGGGCAGGATACAATTAGCTTTATTGATAAAAAGAAGTTGAATGGACATGCCACCCTTCAAATCATAAATATTGATTAGAGTAAATAGTAGAACCTAGTGAGCAAATTGATAATCTGAAACAACAGCAAGAATCATCAACCTTACCTGGCATTTTTCAAGTTATCGTAGAAGCCACAGAATTCTTTATCTCTTAAAGATTGCAGAGCAGAATATAACGATTTATGGTATCCTGGGCCCCCAGCCTCATTACTTAGACACAAATATTTGAAAATAAGACAAGGGATGGAAACATTAAAGAAAATTATATTACTTAGAAGGTAGATTATGCACAATGCATTACTTTGAAATCATCTAAATACAATGTTAACATGGTTTCTTAGTTTATATGCCATCAAATTCAAATTCAAGGAACTTTGGTAACATTATTTCTAAATTGTATATTTTCTACTGAGACAATATTCATAGTTACAAAATGAGTAATTCAGTAGAGCTTCAAATTACATAACACATTGCTAGAACTATCAATGCCTTTAGTTATTCCGAAGCAGTTGTCAGACACTGATAATATTGCTTGCCTTATACTGATTGGTGATGTACTTCTATTAAGGGTGGTCATGCATAATTCGTAGTGGTGAAAGCCCTAGAAACACAAGCCTCCCAGGGAACAACATGGTAAATGCACACCTATATGTCCTGACAGTTCACGGTCATTGGGTCAGCAGCTTTGCAGACAGGTTGCAGTCACTCAATAATCAGGACCCAAATTCTATCAGAGTGTTGTGTCACACATCACAGCCAACATTGACATTGCCTACTGCTCGTTTTCCTGAAATAATTTTAAACAGGTTTGCTGGTAATCAGCCTCTGCTTTGGCTACATATATTTCCAGTGTAGAGATAATGTTGTAGGCTGTCAAATGCAACAGACTCCACTTTTCAATGTTGTCCATCAAGAAATGTCATGTCCCTGTGGCCATCCTCATTCTGGAACCCTGCTGAAATAGAACACTGTATCATGCCATGAACAATGGTCTTCAGCCTGCGGCAGCCTTGCAGATATAAAGACAAGTCATTTTACTCTTTGTCATGAAGTGACTGGACAAAATCATTGGTAATGTTGCTACAAAAATATTTTAGTCTCACAAAGCCAAAAAAGAAATTACTTACCAGCAATGCTCCTTGTTTGGATTATTCTCCCACAGATTCCTCATCTTGATAGATATTCCTCCAGCTTCAGCTGCTCCGAAAAGTTTGACAGAGGGCACAGGAAGCCGCAACCCCTCTGGTAGAGTGGGCCCCAACCCCTGGCAGCACCTCCTTAACTTGGTTTTGGTAGTCCAATGAGAGATAGTCTGTTTGGTAACAGCTCGCCCCAACCTGGATTGTGAGAACGCATCCTTCTGGAAAGAGCCCATTCTGGCCAAGTAAAAACTCAACACCCTCTTGGGATCCAATCTGTGGAGCCTCTCCTTAGATGGATGGGGCGGAGGGTAAAACACTGGAAGATCTATGCTCTGGCTTCAGTGGAATTCTGACACCATCTTCGGTAAAAACCTAGGACAAACTTTCAGGGACATCTTCTCCTTGAAAAACCACAGGAAAGGGGGCTTGCAAGAGTAGGAGTACAATTTACTGACCCTTACGGCGGACATAATCACCACCAAAAAAGTGTTCTTTAAAGTAAGAAGTATTAAGTAGGAAGAATGCAAAGGCTCAAATGGAGCCGCTGTTAGAAAAGTGTGAACCATGTTCAAATCTCAATTGAGGACCACAAAAGGAGATAGAGGGTAATAATGAACCAGGCCCTTCAGGGACTAGGCCTTTTAAACATGGAAAGGGCAGCCAGATACCCATTTACCGTGCCCACTTTTAGGCCTGATTTGGCAAAGGCCAACAAAAACTGAGGTGGTGGGACACGACATCAGGTCCATTCCCTTCGCCTTGTACCAGCCCACAGACTTTCTACATCTGCACACTGAGGCGCTCCAGGAGGAGGATTGAGAAGAGTGGGAGTCATGTTCAAGGATTTCATTAAAAATAAAGGTATCAAATGCCTAACTTGCCCTATTTCTATGAGGGAAGTTCCGTACCTGGCAAAGAAAAAACTAAGGGCAGGCTTTTAGAGTCCAAAATAAAGTTCTTGATCCTAATCCTATCCAACTAACTGGCCCTACATCTCCTGACAAAACATCTAACTAAAAGGGGAATTGTGAGGCTTTGGTACAAAATCAAGTTTCAGTCTTTCCCTTGTGTAAAGAAAATCGGTTTCTTGATTCAACCATTCCAAGCCTCCAGGATTGCTTAACCTCTTTAAGGGAGTAGTTTCTTACCTGTAACTCCATTTCTCCAGCGTTGGTATCTTTCATGGATTCACATGCTCAGAATATTCCCCGTCGTCAGACTGGGAACCGAGGGTGACAGCTAGGACTGATGAATGGGGGTTTTCTGCATAAAAGCAGGGCTTTGGGTACTGGAACTTCAGAAGTCACCACAGGACCAAAGAATCTGAAGAGGGAGAAGCTGAGCCAACCTGCAACGACGACACCACCGGTGGAGCCCTGCTGAACCGTCTCACCACTTCCCAACGACAGAGAAGATCTTCATCCCGCAGAGTCTTCTTCCTCTGAACTGGTGGGGATAACCAGTTCGCCCTCTTTTCGCCTTCCTGGATCGTCTCGTGGTCGAATCGCCAGTGCCAAGCACCCCGGCGGCCGGATAGCCACGCTTCACCACTACCGCGAATAAAAGGGCAGTACCTTTTAACCGGGAAACTCCACGGCTGGTTTCTTCCCTGGCAGTGCAACGACCTCCAGCTTTCCTCCACGTTGAGACCTTCTCTTCCCCTGGACGAAGCACCGACTGGCACCCACTGCCAGGAACAACTGCCCCCGCTGGAGCTTTCTCACCATTTCAGGTACTGTGTCCCGCCTGGTCTCCCTTGCAACAGACTGTTCAAGGTGTCCCGTAAATCCTTGACTTTCTATCCTGGGGTGACTTGGGACCTGCTAACTAACGTTTTCTGAACGGATCCAACCCTTTATGAACTATCTGCAACGACTCTTTAAAGTACTATTCAACTGTGTGATCTTGGACACATTCCGCCTTGCTCTCTCCAAAAGTGGGCCTGGCCTATGACTTTCTTGCTCCTCAGTAGACTCTGCCTTTTCTGACTTGCTCTGGTTCTCTTAAAGTGTTGGTATTGGGGATTTTCCTAATTCTGCCTTTTTTAACTAACTTATTGGAGTGCCATCTTAGGTTAAGCGCTCACCTCTGTCTGTAAATAAGTGGTGTTTTAACTAAGACTTGTTCAATAAGTAATCAGGGATGTATATATATTAATAGTGACTGTGTTTGAACTTGCTTGCCATATTAGTGTTAGTGTATTTTACAAAGTGTGTTTTTAAATAAATAATGATATACTTTTATACCCAAGCTCTGGTCAGTGTTTGCTTGTGCTACTGTATTTTAGTACCTATCTTGTATACTCTATATACTGTCTAACTCTTCTTGAGAGAGGCCTGGCTGCTCAGCCACAGCTACCAGGTAAATCTGGGTGGTACAGACTGCTACCAACTGGGTTTACTGCCAACACCTGTAGTCTTAAGCCTTTTGCAGTGATCCCTAAGGGAACTGCACAGGTTTCTGCCTAACAGCTTTAAGCGCCATGCTCCCCGAGGCAAACACTTTCCCTGCCAAAGGGTTGACTTTCTTCAACTCTCAGTGGGGAGGTTCAATGTCTACGTCCTAACGTAACCGTCACAGCCTGCACCACAAGTCCTTCCGGTTTTGAGTGGGCCGCCAAGAATGGAAGATTGCCTCTTACCGGCTTATACTTTGCCAGCTCTGCATCGACCATCAGCATAGAGCACAGGAGTTGCCACAAAGTCATGACAGGGTCCGCTATGGTGGCATTGAAGTGTAAAGCAGGTTCAGCCTGCAGCCCCCGGTCGAGGTCGTCAGTAATTCCAGTAACTCTGCCTGATCCACCATGAAATCGAGCAACGGATCCTAGGCTGCATCCCCCATCGGTACTAAGGTATCGGGTTGCCCTCCTCATCAAAGATCGACAGTATTGAGTTGAAGAAAACTGATATCGAACCCGGTATGAAGGTTCGATCTTGCAAGGTTTCCACCGGTTGAGGGGGTTTCTGATGGTATTAGCGTAGGAGTAGACTTCTCCTTTGGGGTCTCCCTCGAGGGCATTCAATCTCCCTTGGCTTCCTTCATGCCAGATGAACCGTGCATGGTCAGAGCCGAATAAGTCTGCAGCGTCGAGGCTTATGACAGACAAGCCAAGGCCTTCTCAAAGACCTTCATCATCTGGCTTTTGATGTCCTCTCACTCCACCCTAGATGCCCCCTTTGTGGAGTACAACTTACCCTAATCGTCCGATAAATCAGAATCGTGTCTGTGCTTCTTTTTGTGTAACAATGACAAGAAAGAGTGGTGGGACTCGCTATGCGAACGCAAGCGCTGTTTCAATTTTTTGTGATGCCTTCCCTCCCAACGCTTCTCAGGGATAGGCCCCTCAGTATTGTGCTTAGAGGACTTTGAGATCGACTTTGCTGGGGATTTCAACAGTGGTCTACCGAGCGCCATTTTAGCTGAGCGTCCCTTCAGCGCTTTCGGGTTCATAGCTAGGCAAGAACCACATTGCTCCGTACCAGGTTTGTTAACTGTACGAGAAAACAGAACATTTCTGGCTAGCATTTTGTAAATGAGGCCAGAGTTATTGGCCTTCAGATAAGACTACTAGACTGCCCCCAAGACATTTCAGGGCTTGTACAGACAAGGCAAACCAATACCCCAAAAGGTCAGACGCAAAGGCAGGGAATTAGGAGATGCAAGTCCTGTCTGGGCTGCAAAAGAAAAGACAGGGTTAAGAACTGCCTTGGGTTACAATTATCAAGCAACTGCATTACCTATCTAGACACTATACCACCTACCTGAGAATCAATATGTATCCAAGGCAATCACTGCAGGGTCAACCATCTGAAGTGACGTATTAGTCCATAGACCAGAGTACCGCCTGAAGTTTCGGTAGGAACTGGATTTACCGGCACAAAAGTCCATCAAAGGAACGTTGCAAAGGGCCTAACCCCGAACAGCACGAGGGCATGGCTAAGAAGCAAGGAGGTAGCCACTTAGATACCGGGAAGATGAAACAACAACACAACTCCCAGTCAGTATCCATGAGCAGAGACGACATAGTGCCAAGAGGGGTTCCCCTGCCTCAACAAAATGAACTAATGTAACTGTCGGAGACAGAATGCCCAAATCCTAACCTATCCCTCACAGCTAAACTCAAGAAAAGGAGAAAATGGGAAAATGTCTCTTGACTGCCAACCTTGTAGATAAAACACAAAAGTTCCAAAAAGGTGCAGAAAGTTAATAAAAGTTGCACTAGACTCAATGGGTTGAACCCCTTTCCCCAATGGACAATATAGGACCATGTCGTTTACTTGATAGGCCCATCTCCCAGGCCTGATGACTAGGAGGGTAGCTAGGATACTACTTCTTAAGCTCTCTTAAGGGTCCCTGCTCCTCTGTGACTGTGTTCCCAAATGTTATGTCGAGAAAGAGATGCCCGATTCTTTCTTGTAGACTGGGTCGGGGTTCCTCAACCTTGTCTGAGTAGGTCAGGCTCCCAGATATCAAGATGTGGAAAAATGTTTTCAGATGAAGGCTGCTTGTGCCCTATAAAAATGTAAATAAAGTTTGTTTTGCATTCTTTTAGCAGCCGAGAGCAAAGTCTGCCATCTTCTCATGAGAATCTGGAGATTGTTTAGAAATTCAGTGGAGCCTTGTGTGAGAGAACAGATCTCAACGACCGGTGGGGGGTGTCTGTACTTCCGCTCCCTATATGGTGGAGGAGAGGCACAGGAGACCCCAGCCAAGATTCTCTATTCGGTAGCAATGGTCGAGCAATCAAGGCCTAGCTTCTCAGGAGGTGATGCAGGCTGGTTCTTAAGTACAGTGTATCCCCAAGCCCCCACAAAGGAATATCCACACTCTGTATTGTTTAGAACACAGTCTTTATATAATCAATAGTTAAGGTTATGTACATTCATCATGATAACTCACTTTGTACTCCGGCAAAATCTATAATGACAAATATTTACAATCCTAAAGTGATACCACCCTAGATCTTATTGAAGTGCATGAACAATACTGTACAATGTCACACAGACCAGTAGAGTGAAACCAGCAATAGAGAGAGGAGAGAAAATAAGATAGTTCAGCAATAGGCAGAATACTGACCCCTACCACTTGGCACAGTTCTGTGTGGAGATCCCCCCCCACCTGGGCAACCTGTAAGGAAAGATATAGCTCAAATCCAGTCCATATATTGCTCTGCAAGTCTTATTTTCCCCTATAATGTTTTTACCCCCCCAATGTACCTGGTGGAGTCGAGTTCCTCGAAAAGGCGTCGACAAGCGTCGAGGGACTCGCGGTTCGGCGACGGGGAATCGACGGCCCTTCTTGAATGCCTTCCCTTTCAAGCGGGAGGCACGGGGCGTCGAACGTCCGTCGACAAACGAGGTGGAACGATGTCGAAGAGGCGTCAGCTTCGTCCGAGCGGTGCTCGTCGGCGTCGGGGCGTCGGCGTCGTGCAAGGCGGAGGTGTGCGGGGCACCTCGATGACAATAGTTCTGGACCGCAAAGATTGTAGAGACGGGAGCCCAGCAAGGGCGTCGAGTCGTCCGAGTCTTTGAGGTCGTCGGGTGGCGGGAAACCCACCGGCAGGTTTCTCCTCGGCGCGTTGGTCGTCCTCGACTTTCTCCGGCAGGATAAGCGGTCGATGATGCGGTCGAGAGAGTCCTTCGATTGAATGTTCTTAGGCAATGGAGCGGACGGCTCCGATCGTCGGCGGCACAGCGTCAAGTGGTTCCCACGGCTGGGCAACACAACTTCGACGGGCCTCCAGCGGTTCCACAAACCTGCGAACCCTGGTCGACGGCAATGGACTTCGACGGCGTCGATGTCCGGGTGCTTCACTTCGATCTCCTCGGCGGTCCCGTCTCGGGTCGACAGCCTTTCGAGGATCTGTCTTCCAGGGCGCTTCGGCGAAGATGGAGCGGTGCTCGATGGTCCCTCGGAGCACGGGAAGAGGGCGCCTTACCAGGTCCTCTCTCGGGTCAGCCCTCGACGAATTCGACAGCCTTCGGATCGGTCGAAGCAAATGCCACAGCAAGTCTTCTTCTTCCAGCTGGACGTCGAGGATCAGCAGTTCCAGTTACTCTTGAGTGGAGACTCAGCTTCTGAACGCTTCTGAACTGAACACTTTTCCAGTGGTGAGAGGTCCCCAGATATACTATCCTCACTCTCATCCACGCTGCTGGCACACACTCAGCAGCCAATCATACTGCAGGGCATTCATGCAGTCAGTCAGCCAATCAGGCACACAGTGCATTCAGGCCACACTCCTCCCTTCCAGACACTCACAACAAGGAATGTGGATTGGGACAAGTACCCAGCCATTCAACACTACACACTGCATTCAGGCCAGTTTCGGGCAGGTCTGTCTCAGTCTTTGTCTCACATGCCAGAAACCAGACAACCACAACAAGAAGTGTATATTGGTCACACACTCCATTCACCCAGGTCCCACCCACAGGAGGTACCCACAACATACAGACACTGGGAAGGCTCCAGCCAGTCTAGCTGGGCCTTCACCACAATACCATACATGGAACTTCCACCCAACAGCCAGTCAGGGGGAAGGGACAGAGTCAGGGCTTTCCAGGACTTTGGGAAAAACAAGACAACAGGCAAGAGAAAGCAAGAGGCCACAGGGGCCATCTTGTTTTCTATCAGGAATCAACTGATCCCAATGGCAGGGCCTGGGTATCCCAAAATGGAGGACACCCAGAGCACCTGTCAAGTTCAGCATGGAGCTGCCACCAGCCCATACCCTGCTCTGTGGGCCACCCACAGGTGCCCAAAAACATACACTAGGGGCACAGGGTTGTACCCCCTACCCATGGGTGCCATAAGGGTATCCCATGGGTCTGTTCACCAAACCAAAAGAGAGCTGCACTGCCAGGAGTCCCAAATGGACTCCTGGGCAGAAAACATGACAGAACACACGATAAAAACAGTAATAGGACAAGGATTCAGAGGCCCTGTCCCTCAGATGCATTTCCAGCATCACAGTCGCCCCCCCCAGACTGAGGTGGAGGGTGTCTAATCTCCCACGGGATAGACACCCTCATCCAGACGGTCAACATACCTTCTGGAAAGGCCATCTGCGTTATCGTGACTCTTCCCTGGTCTGTGCTCTATGGTGAAGTCTAGCCCTTGCAGGCTAATGGACCACCTGAGCAATTTCGGGTTCTCACCCTTCATCTGCATAAGCCACTTCAGGGGCTTACGATCTGTTTGGACCTTGAAGGCAGACCCCGTAAGGTAGGGCCTAAAACGACTAAGGCTCCAAACTATGCTAAAACACTCCTTTTCAACAGTAGCCCACCTGAGTTCTCTACCCTTGAGTTGTCTACTGATGAATATGATAGGGTGTTCTCTCCCTTTGTCATCTAACTGGGACAAGACAGCTCCAATTCCGGTGTCGCAGGCATCCGTCTGGACGATAAAGGGTCGGCTGTAGTCAGGCGCACTCAACACAGGTGCCCTACACAGACTTTCTTTCAAGCCATCAAAGGCCCTCTGACAGTCTTCAGTCCAATTAACCTTCCTAGGCTGTTTGGGTGAAGTTAGAGCTGTCAGGGGTGCAGCTATGGTTCCATAGTCTGCCATGAAATTGCGATAGTACCCAGTGAGGCCCAAAAAGGCTCTCACCTGGGTTTGAGTAGTGGGAGTCTCCCAGTTCTGTACATCCTGTACTTTACTGGAGAGAGGTTGGATTTGACCCCCTCCTACCTCATGACCAAGATAGGTAACTTTCCCCTGAGCTATCTGGCACTTGGTGGCCTTGATAGTGAGGTTAGCCCTTTTCAAGGCCTGCAACACCTTATCCAGATGTGTCAAATGCTCTTCCCAGGTGGAACTGTAGACGGCAATGTCGTCTAAGTAAGCCACACAAAAGGCTTCCAGCCCACTGAGCGCATGGTTGACCAATCTCTGGAAGGTGGCAGGGGCATTCTTCAACCCAAAGGGCATGACCCTAAACTGGTAGAGTCCCTCAGGTGTGGAGAATGCCGTCTTTTCCTTGGCATGGTCCGTCAGAGCTATTTGCCAATAGCCTGAGGTAAGGTCAAAGGTGCTCACAAATTTGGCAGCACCTATAGCGTCCACAAGCTCATCAGCCCTGGGCAATGGGTGCGCGTCAGTTTTGGTGACGGCATTGACTCCTCGGTAGTCCACACAGAACCTCCAATCCTTGGTACCCGCCTGGGAACTTGCCTTAGGGACAAGGACCACTGGACTGGACCAGGGACTGGTTGAGGGTTCAATAACACCCAGATCCAACATCTTGGCGACCTCAGCCTGGATGTGGTTTTTGACGGTATCTGACATCCGATAGCTCCTGCTTTTGACAGGCACACTGTCACCAGTGTCAATTTCGTGCTTACACCACGGTGTAAGGCCTGGTGTCAGTGAAAACAGAGAGGCGTACTGTTGGAGCAAAGCCCTACAGGCCCTCTGTTGCTCTGTTGTCAAATCTGGAGAGAGATGTACTCCCTCCACTGAGCCATCCTGAGGGTTGCTATGCAGCAAATCAGGAAGGGGCTCACTCTCATCCTCTTCTTGCCCGGAAGCTAGCAAGAGACATGAGACCTCTGCTCGCCTGTGGAAAGGCTTGAGCCTGTTGACATGGAATACCTGAGGGGCTACCCCAGAGGCACCCATGTCAACCAGATAATTGACTTCGCCCATCTTGGAGATTATCCTGAAGGGTCCAGTCCATTTGTCGGCCAAAGCCCTAGGCTTTGTAGGCTCCATCACAAGGATTTCCTGTCCCGGAGTCCAATCCACTTGCGAGGCTTTAAGGTCATGCCAGTACTTATTCAATTCCTGGCTGGCCTTGAGATTTGCTGTTGCCTGACCCATCATCTGTGTCATCCTCCGCCTGAGGCCTAACACGTAGTCCCCCACTTGCTTGGCGGGACCTGGAGGGGTGGCTTCCCAGCCTTCTCGGATCAAGGCGAGGGGCCCCCTCACGGGATGTCCAAAGAGTAACTCAAAGGGGCTGAAACCAACACCCTCTTGAGGTACCTCTCTGTAAGCAAACAACAGGCATGGCAGGAGGAGATCCCATTTCCTCCTTAGGGGCTCTTCCAATGCACCTAGCATGCCCTTGAGAGTTTTGTTAAATCTCTCAACCAGACCATTGGTCTGGGGGTGGTAAGAGGTGGAGAACTTGTAGGTTACCCCGCACTCTTTCCACATGGTTTTCATGTAACTCGACATGAAGTTGGATCCTCTGTCAGAGACAACTTCCTTGGGGAATCCAACACGGGTGAAAATGCCCAGGAGAGCCCTGGCAACCACCTTGGCCGTAATCGTCCGAAGGGGTATCGCCTCAGGGTACCTGGTGGCATGATCTACCAAGACCAGGATGAACCGATGTCCACCTGAAGTGGGAGGGTCAAGGGGACCGACGATGTCAATGCCCACCCTCTCAAATGGGGTGCCAACCACTGGCAACGGCTGCAGTGGGGCAATGACACTGCCTCCAGTCTTGCCAGACAACTGACAAGTTGGGCAGGTCCTGCAGTGGGACTCCACTTCTACTCCCATCCGTGGCCAGTAGAAATGGGCAGAGAGCCTCTGCTTAGTCTTCTTGGTCCCAAGATGACCAGCCAAGGGCACCTCATGCGCCAACTGCAGTAGGAAGGGCCTGTAAACCTGGGGTACCACCAACCTCTTGCGGGCACCAGGTTCAGGCTTAGTGGGCTCACTAACAAGGAGCTCACCCTCCCAATAAATCCGGAAATTCCTAGGCACCTCTCCTTGTGCCTGGGCCAGGGCCTGTTTCCTCAGTCCCTCGAGAGAGTGGCACTCTCTCTGCCCCTTACAGAAGTCCGCCCGGGAGGGTCCCCCTTCAGCTAACAAGCATTGAAGGTCGGGATGATCCTCCGGGTTAAGAACCTCTCCCACAGGAGAGTCTTCTGCCTCTTCTCCCAAAGGAGTTGAGTTGGGGTTTTCCACTGGACCCAGCCCGTCCTGAGCATGGATCCCAATGGGTGCAGCAGGAAGAGAAGGTGCTCCCTCCACAGAGGTGGCCTTCTTGGTCTTCCGCCTTCTTGCCTTAGGCCTCGCCTTTGGCTCGGGTATCTGACCCACAGCCGGACCCGATGTCACCTGTGATCTAGTGACGGCAGCAGCAGTCATGGGAAGACCATCCGAGATCAACCCCAACTCTACTAGATCATTCCCTAACAAAATGTTAGCAGGGACATTGTCCTGAACCAGGACAGGAAGCTTCGCTGTCTTGTCGCCAATCATGAGTGTGACTAAGGCTACAGGGGATAATTTGGGAGGCCCACCAGCTAACCTGGTGGTTTGCAGAGGAGCACCTTCATAGTCCTCTGGCCTGAGCAGGGTCCTGTCCACCACTGTCATGCTTGCCCCAGTGTCTCTCAAACCAGTAGAAGGCTGGCCATTCAAGAGGACACTTCTCAAAAATCTACGGGTGTTCTGTGGGATAGTCGCCAGTACTTCTGCGTACTGGTCCCAGGCCCCAAGGGACACTAAGGAAATCTCCACCGGAGCACCAAATGTGATACCGGCAGAGGAGGGGAGGACAGTGGCCTCCACCTCAGACACGGGGTAAGGGTAGGTCAGGCTGACAGCCTGTACTCCAAGTGCCTTACCTTTACACTTGGGGTCACCCCTTTTGTGATCCAGAGCCCCACAGTCCCAACAAGCGCCAGGAGTGCGGGGTACGGTACTGGAACCACTGGGAGCCTGCTTTGCAGCTGGTGGACCACTACTCTTATTCCCACCCCCAGATGACTTATCCCCACTAGATTTTTGGGTCTTAGGAGAGGAAGGTTTTGGTTTACCCGACTGTGACTGCTTGGGGGACTCCTCAGCTTTCTGAGAGGCCCCCTTCTCTTTGTCCTTGTCCTTCCCACTGGAGTCCTTAGGGGACACCCGGTGGGAGACCCACTTGTCAGCCAACCTAGCCAGCTTAAAGGGGTCCAAAATGTTCTGGTCAGCCACATACTGACGCAGCTCTGGTGAACAGGCTTCAGAGAAATGCTCAAAAAACAAGAGGTGGGACAATTCAACAAAAGTCTTAACCTTGTATCCATCGATCCACCCCATCATGTTCATGTGCGCAGCACTCACCCAGTCAACCCAAGACATATTCTCCTTTTTCTTAAAATCCCTGAACCTTCTAAGGTATTGGGTAGGTGTCTTGCCGAACTTGGCAATCAAAGCAGACTTCATACACTCGTACTGACCCCTTTCTTCCACACTCAGCTTCAGAATACAGTCATACCCGGTTTGAGGCACTCTGCTTAACAAACACTTCGCCCAATCTCTTTTATCCACATCATGAATCTCACAAGCCATTTCAAACGCTTCAATCCATTGGAGGATATCCGAACCCTCCACAAATACACCAACCAAATCTTTCATAAACTTGGTGGCTGGGGACCTGACACTCTCACTGGATCTAGCTGAAGTCTCCACTCTAGCTTTCTCTAGCTGGATCCTCTGACATTCAGTGTCCTGGCTCTTGAGTTCAAGGTCCTTATTTTTGAGTTCAAGATCCCTATTCTTGAGCTCCACTTGTTGAGCCAACTCCTCTTTCTTAAGCTCAGCATCTATTTCCAACTTGCGGTATTCAAAGGCCAATTTCATCCTTAATAACTCCAGCTCTAAGGAATTGCTGGAGTTTGGAATAGAGGCAGCAGGAATGGCGGCATTCCCAGAAACAGATTCAGCAGAAACCCCAGGGGCAGAGTCCTCATTGGTTGCATTCCCCCCCTCATCAAGAGTTTCACTATCAGTCTGGTAGTCCACCAGGGCAGCTATCAGCTCAGCCCTAGACTTATCCACAAAGTCTAACTCCCTAGCTTCACAAGCACTCTGGAGAGCCTCCAAGCTCATCCGAGTTAATTTGCCATTCGCAATAGACTCCATTGTTTGTAATGCAGTTACCTTGTACACAACTAAACCTTAATTCAATATAGGGCAAATATCCTTTGTAAGTGGCACGGTTATACACTGATTCTTAAAACCATAAGCATCCCACCGCTTGCCACCAGTGTGAAAGAACGGATCTCAACGACCGGTGGGGGGTGTCTGTACTTCCGCTCCCTATATGGTGGAGGAGAGGCACAGGAGACCCCAGCCAAGATTCTCTATTCGGTAGCAATGGTCGAGCAATCAAGGCCTAGCTTCTCAGGAGGTGATGCAGGCTGGTTCTTAAGTACAGTGTATCCCCAAGCCCCCACAAAGGAATATCCACACTCTGTATTGTTTAGAACACAGTCTTTATATAATCAATAGTTAAGGTTATGTACATTCATCATGATAACTCACTTTGTACTCCGGCAAAATCTATAATGACAAATATTTACAATCCTAAAGTGATACCACCCTAGATCTTATTGAAGTGCATGAACAATACTGTACAATGTCACACAGACCAGTAGAGTGAAACCAGCAATAGAGAGAGGAGAGAAAATAAGATAGTTCAGCAATAGGCAGAATACTGACCCCTACCACTTGGCACAGTTCTGTGTGGAGATCCCCCCCACCTGGGCAACCTGTAAGGAAAGATATAGCTCAAATCCAGTCCATATATTGCTCTGCAAGTCTTATTTTCCCCTATAATGTTTTTACCCCCCCAATGTACCTGGTGGAGTCGAGTTCCTCGAAAAGGCGTCGACAAGCGTCGAGGGACTCGCGGTTCGGCGACGGGGAATCGACAGCCCTTCTTGAATGCCTTCCCTTTCAAGCGGGAGGCACGGGGCGTCGAACGTCCGTCGACAAACGAGGTGGAACGATGTCGAAGAGGCGTCAGCTTCGTCCGAGCGGTGCTCGTCGGCGTCGGGGCGTCGGCGTCCTGCAAGGCGGAGGTGTGCGGGGCACCTCGATGACAATAGTTCTGGACCGCAAAGATTGTAGAGACGGGAGCCCAGCAAGGGCGTCGAGTCGTCCGAGTCTTTGAGGTCGTCGGGTGGCGGGAAACCCACCGGCAGGTTTCTCCTCGGCGCGTTGGTCGTCCTCGACTTTCTCCGGCAGGATAAGCGGTCGATGATGCGGTCGAGAGAGTCCTTCGATTGAATGTTCTTAGGCAATGGAGCGGACGGCTCCGATCGTCGGCGGCACGGCGTCAAGTGGTTCCCACGGCTGGGCGACACAACTTCGACGGGCCTCCAGCGGTTCCACAAACCTGCGAACCCTGGTCGACGGCAATGGACTTCGACGGCGTCGATGTCCGGGTGCTTCACTTCGATCTCCTCGGCGGTCCCGTCTCGGGTCGACAGCCTTTCGAGGATCTGTCTTCCAGGGCGCTTCGGCGAAGATGGAGCGGTGCTCGATGGTCCCTCGGAGCACGGGAAGAGGGCGCCTTACCAGGTCCTCTCTCGGGTCAGCCCTCGACGAATTCGACAGCCTTCGGATCGGTCGAAGCAAATGCCACAGCAAGTCTTCTTCTTCCAGCTGGACGTCGAGGATCAGCAGTTCCAGTTACTCTTGAGTGGAGACTCAGCTTCTGAATGCTTCTGAACTGAACACTTTTCCAGTGGTGAGAGGTCCCCAGATATACTATCCTCACTCTCATCCACGCTGCTGGCACACACTCAGCAGCCAATCATACTGCAGGGCATTCATGCAGTCAGTCAGCCAATCAGGCACACAGTGCATTCAGGCCACACTCCTCCCTTCCAGACACTCACAACAAGGAATGTGGATTGGGACAAGTACCCAGCCATTCAACACTACACACTGCATTCAGGCCAGTTTCGGGCAGGGCTGTCTCAGTCTTTGTCTCACATGCCAGAAACCAGACAACCACAACAAGAAGTGTATATTGGTCACACACTCCATTCACCCAGGTCCCACCCACAGGAGGTACCCACAACATACAGACACTGGGAAGGCTCCAGCCAGTCTAGCTGGGCCTTCACCACAATACCATACATGGAACTTCCACCCAACAGCCAGTCAGGGGGAAGGGACAGAGTCAGGGCTTCCCAGGACTTTGGGAAAAACAAGACAACAGGCATGAGAAAGCAAGAGGCCACAGGGGCCATCTTGTTTTCTATCAGGAATCAACTGATCCCAATGGCAGGGCCTGGGTATCCCAAAATGGAGGACACCCAGAGCACCTGTAAAGTTCAGCATGGAGCTGCCACCAGCCCATACCCTGCTCTGTGGGCCACCCACAGGTGCCCAAAAACATACACTAGGGGCACAGGGTTGTACCCCCTACCCATGGGTGCCATAAGGGTATCCCATGGGTCTGTTCACCAAACCAAAAGAGAGCTGCACTGCCAGGAGTCCCAAATGGACTCCTGGGCAGAAAACATGACAGAACACACGATAAAAACAGTAATAGGACAAGGATTCAGAGGCCCTGTCCCTCAGATGCATTTCCAGCATCACACCTTGTAGCTGCAACGGCCACCCAGCTGTGGGGTTCGACTGATGGAGAGCTCTGGAAAAATACTGGATAAGTTGGAGTGAAAGACATCACACAGACATGGAAAGAGCAAGTCACTTCACTTCTTATTTTGAACTTCGGATGGGCTGACTGAAGCAGACGTGTTCCTGTTGGCAAAGAATTCTCTCTCCCACCCCGGTGATTCCCATTAAAGGCTTGGCAGAGATGGAGAATGTTATAGAAACGCCAATGGTGATGTATTTCTGTTTCATTTCTATCTGTATTTTACTGTGATAATCTTTAATTGCGATAATATAGAGACCTGAGAAAGGTCTATTTAAAACTTTACATGAAGTGTGAATGAATTATTTGCATTCCAAGACAAAGCACACTGCCTTCCAGTCTTTTTTTGTAAGTGCAGAAGGGAACCCTTTAAGTTAAAAAGATATTGTTAAATGACCGAGAAAACAGGAAGGCAAAACAGTGGGTTAAGGGGATACTGCATTCTTCCAGGTTCACCAGTGCTCTCGATGGAGTCCCTCCTCACCATGAGATCCTCCCACTGAGCACTACCCTATGGGAAATCTCGATTAGCGGCCTCACCTCCCTGGCCTCATGGAAAGGGGCTCCCCCATCTAAAGCAGTGATGAGAACATGGGATTCGTTACAAGTAGCAACTGACTCCCATGAAAGACAGTGGGTTCCAGGGACATGGAAAGAATCAGAGGCCCGTTCATGTAAAGTACAGTGAAAAGATTTTTAACACGCACACAGAGGGCCTTAGGATACATAGACTGACCGGAGCCACAGCCCTCCATGGTTTCCTTTGCACCCAGGCACCAGTGGCCCAGTGTACTGGGATTGGACACAGGCATTTGTATGACGCTGACACTTCAGGCCTTAAAGCCAGAGTTGTTTGAGATACCAGGCATGACTCAGTAAGAAAGCAGCTAGTGGCAATCCAAAAACAGCATGCTGAGCATATGAAAGAAAGGGACTAAGCTCATGGGACGTCGTGATCACTATATGTACTGGGCATGTCATGACATCACATTTGCAGTCATGGAAGTCATCAGTGCTGGCCCGGGGAGCAGACAAGGATCCCCACTTCTCCCCATAATGCCTGAAAGAATTTCAGAAGGTCTGCTGGCGCTGGAGGATAAACCTAAGATGAGGAATCTGTGGGAGAAAATAATTAATTACAACTGGCCTGTAAAGGTTGGGATGTAGACCTGCCTCACTCAGACAGATGCCAGGATCTCCAGTGCTGCTTTTTAAAAGAGAAAGAGTGGGTTCCGGAAGAAGACGATTCACTCCAGAAGTGGTGATGGCAATTCTTTTCCGGCCGTTCTTCAGATCTCAAAGAGCTTTCCAGGGCTGTGTTGTTATACACTCATCCTGAGGCCTGGGTGTCCCCAGGAGCATATTTTTAGGAAAGGTTTTCTTGATCAGTGCCAGAAAACGTTTGTCCAGGAACTCCTCCACAACCTTTGGGAACATGGAGAGACATGACCCAAAATCCTCCATGTCATGTTCCTTGCAGAGGCACCGCAAACGTCTCAAGTGATGGTCAGAGGCCTTTATCATAGATTCCATTAAGTCGTAATGTGTGCTGGCAGGTTGATGTGAAAGATATCGTCCCATGGATTAAGGTGTTTCTTGAGCATATAACAGTACTACAGGCTGCATAGAGGCTCCGGACAAAGTCTGCCTTGAGGCAGTAAACTGTTGATTAGCCACAGAAATGCAGCGACCGCAGACCGCTTTTAAACCTAGTTTCATGGGGCATAAACACGGAAGCCTGAAAACAAAACTGAAGAACCTATTCATGTAAAAAGTGTAGCAGCCATGTAGATCTACAATCCCTACACACGTGGAGGGAAGGACTGAAGTGGAGAGCATGTGCATTGGAGACTTTGTGTGGGCTTGTTTGTGGGTGAGAAAGCACTTCCCTGCTTTTCTTTTTTAATTCTAATGCTGCTGCGCATCAGGCTACAGTCCTGTCCCTATTCCGGGTGACAACCCATGAGCATGGTGAAAATGAGACGGAACGTACGAGTATTAGACTTTTCTTAATAAAGTTCCTGCGTTGACCACAGTAAAAAAAGGAATAGAGGACAATGAGGTTGGCGGCTCCAGTTATATACCGATGGTCATGAAAAGAAATGGGTTTGAACGCCAGTTGGTGCGCCACTAGTTCTATTGAAGTTGATGAAGTGTGTGTCTAGCATGAGGGAGAACTCTTGGATATGTCATACAAACCCTACTGACAACAAATGACTATTAAGTATAACAAAAACCTCCAAGACTCATGCGCTCTACGCTTACCTCATTTGTATTTTAAGCAGTGTAACTATGGTCAATTATTGGTCTCATGAAAAAGTAGATTAAATGGTCCATGTACAAATGGGTATTAACTTGTATGCTTGTTAATTTATTCTCTAAACATTGATCTAATCAGATCTGCATCAACTGTGCATTAAACAAGTGTTTACTGCATATCAATTCGGCTTTTGTTTTCTGAACAGTAATGTTGTCAAATATGTGTCAACTCCACAATAGATATCAATTTAATTTGAACCATGTTCATGTTCTAAATATATAAAGTTATTGTCGTACTCGTAACTCAAACAATTGTTGTCCAATTCAATAATAAGCCTAGTGCTTATTTTCTGCGCCGCTAATTTGCTTTATAACCATTCTCATTTATTATCTGATCAGATAAAATCAAATCTGTATCCTCTACACATAAAGGGCTGGGAGGATAGCTCAGGGGCAACACCCTTGTCTTGGAAGCAAGACAACACAGGTTTGAATCCTGTTCCTGCCCTTAGAGGCTAGTCTCCAATATTGAGTGCGTAATAAAAGCTTAATTAATAACGCATTTATTCAATTATGAGCCATGTTCAAGTACTGGATAAATACAGCAATTATTGTGCTTGTAATTACTCATTTGTTGTACAATCCACTAATAAGCCTCATACTTGTTTTTTTTAAATCACGGATTTGGAAAAGTCCTGCGTGACACAGCGTGAAATGGATGACAATCGCACACTGGACAAATGAAATCCCACCTATATATTATGAACAATCCATATGATCAGGACCACTTATTACTTGCTCATTACAACACAAGTTCTACAATCATATCAATAGATTGGAATGAGGGTACAAAACCAGAATCGGATACGATATAAAACAACCTAATCAGGATGACAATATTTATCAGAAGTCGGGCAAGCACCCAAGATTGATATCTATAGTTAGAGCTTAGATTTTATTGAATCTCTTTTCAAACTTTGAACGATTCAAGGTGTTCCAAGACCCTCTTGGTAGGCCCAGCGCAAAACAAAAAGTCAAATAAAATAAAAAACCTGGAGTGAATTCTATTGTACCTCAGCTAACACTCCATTTACCAAGAAAGCAAGACTATGAGGTATAGAAATCTGGAAGGAACGTTTGCAAAGAGAGCACAACAAAAATAAATACGGGAGGGAAAGTAATTGCTTGCTTACCTTTATGATGGAAATGCTGATCATTTTATTCTGAATGAAATTCAAAGCAAAAGTCTGACATTTGAAATGATTTGTTCAAGACCCTTATGTGCATGAATACAGTACAATGCACACACTACAAAAATACATACATAACAATTGAGAACAAATACTAGGCATTTGGTAAAAGGAGTATGCCCACCTAGCCATTAAAAGAAAAATGCCACATTTCTCGAAATTGGGTAAGAAATAGAAAGACATAAATCCTGCTTATAAAAATACATATCTTCCACGAAAGAAAGATATGCGCCCAATAGTTCCCCATCAATGTCCTTCAAAGTAGAAGTCACTGCATGCCAAACTCAGCATTACTCTGAAAATATGCACCTACAACACCAAATGAAACCCCATCTCATTTACCACAGGCAAACCTTCTTAGTGACATCTATACCTATAGAGTGGGTTCCTGGCTAAATGAATGGACTACAGCAACCAGAATTCCCTGAGGCCATAATTGTTACTAACCATTCACACCTGAACAGACTGCCTCCCTGAAGATTGCAAGAGGCATGAATGCGCTTGGAGGAGAAGATCTACTGGACTGTGGAAGGTACACCAAGCTGGGAACCAGAATGTGCCCCTCACCCCCTTTCTTTCAAAAAATGTTTTTGGGAGTCCCAGGCTCCAGAGGTGGCGGCACCGGGTTGACACATGCCCCTACTCAGGAGAGCCACACCGCTGGCTTTCCCCCCTCCCCCCAATTGGAGATTTACAATGTGTACTTGGAGGGTGAGTTGGTTCCTGGCTACTTGAATTGACTACAGCAACCAGAATTCCCTGAGGCCATAATTGGTACTAACCATCAACAGCTGAAAAGACTGCCTCCCTGAAGATTGCAAGAGGCATGAAAGCGCTTGGAGGAGAAGATCTACTGGACTGTGGAAGGTACACCAAGCTGGGAACCAGAGTGTGCCATATATATATATATGTTTCTGTACTCAGCTGGTGCCATTTATCATCGTTATGTTACCCCCCCTACTGTCCAAATGGCAAAGTGCACCTCTCTGTGCCCTTCAACAACAGCTATCCTTTTAACAAACAGCTGATGCAATTTATCAGTGTTATCAGTGTTAGGTTGCCCTCTGCTGTCGAAATGGCAAAGTGCCCCTCGCTGTGCCCTTCCACTTCAACAACAGCTATCATTTTAACTAACAGAATCAGCACGGTTCTACGCTGTCACCTTCACCTTCCACTTTCGCAAACATTCAGAATAATTTCAAGTTACTTCTTTCCACCCCCACTTCTCTTCACAAAGGGCACGGCGGTTCCTTTGTCAATGAACAGCTATTTACCAGTTATACGTTTATGTCTGTAAAGAGCGAAACGCTGTAGGACGAATGCCTCCTCACAAGCTAAAACTGAAAGTAGGTGCAGTAATTATTCTACTACGCAATCTTATGCCATCATGGGGACACTGCAATGTAACAATGTTGACAATTACACATATACAAAGACACATCATAGAGGCTGTGTAATCGATAGATTAAACTTAGATACTGTTCTCATACAGCACATACCTTTCATTCCATCTGATACAAATATGCCTTTCAAAAGAAGCCCGTTTCCTACATGTTTAGGCTTTTCAATGACCATTAATAAGTCACAGGGACCTACGCCCCCCTTCCTGGAAGCGATCAGTGGTCATTCCGATATTTATAGTGACCCTATGAATTACCGACCAATATTGAACTTAAAGATATGCTAGAACGGCATTCCAAGATGGCAGCGATGGGGAGGACGCGCCTGAGCGTCGCTCCGTCCCCCATTCAGGCCACAATAATAAAGCTCTTTAACATAGCGGAGGTAGCTCACAAGAAGAAGCCAGGAGATCAGAGAACGAACGCTCCAGAAGGGAAACGTGTAGACCGGGTACACCGTGCCAGTTCGATCCCCATAGTGTGGTCCTAGAGGAGGAGCACCCAGACGCCGGGCGAACAGGGCGGGCAGCCGGGAGAGCTGGAGCGTACCACTCGTCCCTGATGAAGCGGGCCAGCACACAGGATGCGCCCCACTGAAGAAGCGGCAACGACATACACTGGTCGCCTTCTTGAGGTGAGGCACGGGTAACTCGATCCCGAACACCAGAGTAGAGGGCGACGACGACCTCGCACGTGGAGGCTGGGAAGAAACACAGCAGCCAGGACCGCGGAAGGAAGTGAGTAGGCGCGACACAAGAAGGTCAATCAGCAGCCCCCACAGGTACGCGGGTCCGGAAGTACAGACCAGGGGGACCAGTATTAACAGCCATACCAAAGCCCATATAACGGGCTGGGGCGCCCGCAGACACAGAGAAATAACGCAGCGTACTATGGCGGCACAAGCAAGGGGAGGGGCAACGCCACAGCAAACGGAGAAGAAGATCCACAGAGGGGAAGACCCTCCAATTATCTCATCAAAGCACTTCAGAGGCAACAAAAAGAGGTCAGGAGGGGCTCCCCCCCAACAAGAAGAAGCTCCCCCAAGCGGGGGGACGGACGCCAGAACACCCAGGAATAGGACAGAGCCCAGGAACTGGCACGGGCCGTGGGAAAAGAGCCCCCAAAGCAAAGCTGACCCCCCCGAATCTAGCGCTCGACTGACTGAGGGTCAACATAAGGCCCCTTATAAGGCCCCTTGTAACACTCATGACAGGGAGGCCCAACATACAACAGCAACCCCCCCCCCCGCCCATGAGGGTGCAGCAGTCGCCCACACAATGCGGTCAGCAGGCCGCATAACGTTCTCCACTCAGAGGTGAGAAGGGACAACTGAAAAGCCAAATACTGGTAACATAACAACTGGGTGACCACTCTCAAAGCAATGCAGAAGCCAGGTCACGGCGATATCTGGAAAAGGCGCCATTTACCCCTGTAGAAGCAGATGGAACATTTTCTCAAACAAGGGAGATATGACATAATAATGTTCCAGGAAACACACATAAGAGGGCAGGACAAGACAAAGGTTCGGCTGAAAGAGTATAATCAGATAATACAGACTAATGCTCAAGACAAAAAAGCGGGAGTCATGATCGCATTCCGGGACTCCTTAAAAGGTACAGATACTTCGCACTGAGGCGGATAAGCAGGGGAGATATTTATTTGCCCACACAGAAATAGAAGGATATCCCCTTACGTTGGCGGCACTATACGCTCCCAATACGGGTCAGGAGGGATTCCTCAAAGACACTCTGGATAAATTAGAACGGTTTGCCACAGGGGAGATAGTGCTTGGAGGGGACTTGAACATTGCGTGGGACCCCACCCTAGACAGATCTGCCCCCAGACAGCACCCCTTCAAACGCCCTGAAACAGAAAATGTCCAACCATCGCTGGGAGACATCTGGAGGCACACGAACACCAATCAACAAGGCTTCACATACTACTCACACGTCCATAACACAATGTCAAGGATAGATTACCTCTGGGCCGCGACAGGTATCCTGGGGAAAACACGGAAGGCAGAGACCGGCTCCATCTCACTCTCCAATCACGCTCCTCTGTGGGCAGAGATGACGCTAACCCCACGGGTCCCCGGGTTGTGGAAGTGGCGACTCCCAGAGGAAGTAATCCAGGACCCCATGTCACTGAATATTTAACAAACAATAACCTCCCAGAAATACCCATAGAAATCCAATGGGAGGCACTAAAGGCGGTCACGAGAGGACACATAATCGTTTTAAAGGCCCAAAGGGAGAAACTCAACCTCCAATGGGAAAAGGAGTTAGAGGCAAACATTAGTAAAATCCAAGCAGAAATACTGCAGAAACCCACATTGAAGCTACAAAAAGCCCTGAGACATGTTCAAGGCCAACTAGACTCTTTGCACAAAAAAAGCTGAGACAATTGGTCCGGCTGAAACACTGGTACTACATAAAGGCAAATAGAGCTGATAAACTACTGGCCAGACAACTAAAAAGGAAAATTCAGGATAGGACAGTAATGGCAATGATTGACGATAAGGGGGATAGAAAGACACAAATGACGGATATTGGGGCCAATTTTGAGCAGTTCTATCGGCGTCTTTACTCGACGGACCAACCAGATGAGAACCTCCACAAGACATATCTAGATCTAGATAGACCTATCTATGCGGAGGAAATAAAATGGCAATACATTATAAGATGGGAAAAGACCCTGAGAAGATCAATCCCAAAGGAGCGGTGGGAACACACATGGGAGATGATACCTAAACTTACAAAGGCGATACAGACGATGGATGCTATCAGGGACTCTGGCAAACTGTGTATCCTACTACTCCTAGACTGGTCAGTGGCTTTTGATCTGGTCGACCATGACAAACTTTGCCAAACCCTAGCCACTAACTTCCACTTCTCAAATAAGGCCACCGCTTGGATAAAATCCTTCCACTCTGACTGCACTTCAAGAGTTTCCTTAGGGGAAGTTGCAGCAGACCCCATCCTGGTTCCGCTAGGTGTACCACAAGGATCCTGCCTCTCCCCCACCCTGTACAATGCCTACACTAAGTTACTTATCGCAGCACTAGATGCCATGGGAGTAATCTACACAAATTTTGCTGATGACACACAAATCCTTATTCCCATCACAGGCAACTTGGATCAAGACATGGCCACCATCAACACAATTTACTGTCACATACAAAACTGGATGGCATATAACAGCCTCTGTCTTAATGGAGACAAAACTGAAATTCTCATAGTTGGCTCCCCCAAACAAACTCAACAAACTCCACCGAGACCACACCACCATAATGATTGATGGCACACCCATTAACATCTCCCATAAAGTCAAAACACTGGGAGTGCACCTTGACTCGAATCTCACCATGAACAATCACATTAGCACCCTCGCCTCTTCAACAGTCTATACCGCTAAACTCATCACACTTAGCAGGCCTCTCCTATCATCTGTCAATTGCTTGACACTTGCTAGAGCCCTCATCTTAACAAACAGACTACTGTAACATCTTAAAGTTAGGTACCTCTAAAAAAATCGAACTAAACTTCAACTCCTACAAAACAAAGCCTTCAGAGCAGCCTTGGGCATTAAGAGAAGAGAACACAACATAGAAGAGATGCACACTGGCTCCTCGTACAGTCTAGAATCCTCCATAAAACACTCACCATCACCCACAAATGTCTATCTGACACTGCTCCTACCTACCTCAACAGTTGCATTGCACGCAAAGCCCCACCTAGATATCTCAGATCCAATGCAAATATCCAGCTGCACATACCCTGCTTCACTACCACAAGAGAAGGTAATGCCAGCTTCACCATTGCAGCCTCCCGCATATGGAACCCTCTCCCACCCCATCTATCCAATGAAACCTCGCTACCTAAATTAAAAAAAAAAACAACTCAAAACCTGGTTGTTCAACAAGTACTAAAACTCCTTCAAATACTCCTTACCTCAAGACGGTAACCCCTGAGTAACACTAGACCATTGCTATGTCATATGATGGACTATATTTATATATGCCTGTTATCTTTCTGCAAATTTAAAATGAATGTAACCGGATTTGAAAACGAAGATGAACAAGTTACTTCTTACCTTGTAACGTTCTTTCGACGGGATGTTCCTCCGACGTATTCCTCATCTTAGATATCTCCTTCCAGCTCTGCTGGCCTCGGAAAGTTTTTTCTCTCTAGAGGGCGCTGCGCGTCGACGTCCTCCGAGTCGATGTCCCTCGACAGCCGCCGTATCGACGACGTCATCCTGCCTATAAAGGATGTGCGCAGCGTCCGTTGCTCAGTTCCGTTTTGTAGCCCACAATAATACTTTCTGGACTAACTAATCACTCTGAAGGAGCGTAAGCTGCAACAACAAGGGAAGTAGAACTGCGGGGATGGATGGGAGGGTCGATGAGGAATACGTCGGAGGAACATCCCGTCGAAAGAACGTTACAAGGTAAGAAGTAACTTGTTCTTCGAAGGGATTGTGTCCTCCGACGTATTCCTCATCTTAGATAGGCTCCCATAGCAGTATTCTATTATCGGAGGAGGGAGTACTGACTTCACGCTGTCTTCTATTGATGAATAGAATGCAGTACAGCCCTTCCAAACCTAGTCTCTTGACTGGAGGAGGAATCCAAATTGTAAAAACGTGTAAAGGTATGGACAGACGACCATGTAGCGGCTGCACATATGTCTTTAACCGGCACGCCTCTTTTGAGGGCCGATGAAGCTGCAATACCTCTGGTCGAATGAGCCCTAAGGTTTTGAGGGGGCTCTTTCCCTGCCAGTTTATAACATTCCAGAATGACTAGAATGATCCATCTGGAAATGGTCTGCTTAGTTATTGGTAACCCCAGCTTGTGACCTGCGTAACCTACAAACAGCTGGTCTGCCTGTCTTATCCTGGCTAGTCTACTGATGTAAAAACTTAAAGCCCTGCTAGGGTCTAGCCTGTGTAACCTCTCTTCCTCTTTCCCCGGGTGAGGAGGAGGATAGAAAGATGGTAGGGTAATCTTCTGAGTGATATGGAATTCAGAAACCACCTTTGGGAGGAAATTAGGCTTCACTTGCAGGACAACCTTGTCTTTGTGAAATATTGTGTGAGGGGGATTACAAGAAAGAGCTTGTAATTCGCTCACCCTTCTAGCAGATGTAAGTGCTATTAATAAAACAGTTTTAAGGGTAAGGAATTTTAACGAACAAGAATGGAGAGGTTCGAAAGGTGTACCCATCAGGAACGTTAGTACTAAGTTTAAATCCCATAGGGGAACTTGGAATGGTCTTGGGGGATAAACATTGGTTAACCCCTTTAGAAACTGTATTACCAAGGGTAATTTGAAATAGGATGGTTCTTCCGCAGTACGCTTAAAGATGGATAGCGCTGCGAGATAGCCCTTAACGGTGCCAACTCGAAGGCCTGAATTTGCCAAATATAGTAGGAAGGACAAAACCATTGGTGTACCACATGAAAAAGGGTCGATATTCTGTTCTCTACACCAGCTGCAAAATCTGTTCCAACGGCAGCGGTATAAAGACTTTGTTTCTTGGCCTCCTTGCCGAAAGCAACACCTCCATAACAGCATCAGGGAGGTCCCAATCCTTGTACCTCAGCCTTTCAGAAGCCAAGCGTGAAGGTTGAGGGTTTTGATGTCTGGATGGAGAACCTGACCTCCCTTCTGTGAGAGTAGGTTCTCTCTGAGTGGAAGTCGAATTGGAGGGCAGATGGACAAGTCTAGAAGGTCCGGGTACCACGTTCTAATGGCCCAATCCGGGGCAATTAGGATCATGGTTCGCCGGAATCTTCTCAACCTCCTGATCATTTGAGGAATGACAGGGACCGGTGGGAACGCGTACAGAAGCGGAAACTCCCAGTCCACTATGAACGCGTCTCCCAGAGCTCCTCTCGGGGGAAATTCCCTTGAGCAGAACAGGTCGCATTTCCTGTTTAGGCTGGTGGCGAACAGATCTACCTGAGGGGTTCCCCAAAGGGCGAAGATCTCTTGAAGGACTTCCTGAGCTAGCTCCCACTCGTGGGAAACTGTGTTCTGCCTGCTCAGAGCGTCCGCTGTCAAGTTCTTCTCTCCGGCAAGGTGAACTGCCGATAGAGAGATTCCTTCTTGGATTGCCCAAAACCAGAGCTGCATCGCCTCTCTGCACAGGGGTAGTGATCCTACGCCTCCTCTTTTGTTGAGGTAATACATGGCCACCGTGTTGTCCGTCATTATCAGGACGTTCTTCCCTTGTACAGCTGGCAGGAACGCCTTCAGCGCAAGTCTGATGGCTCTCAGCTCTAACAGGTTGATGTGTAGTCTGGACTCCGATGGAGACCAACGACCGCTGATGGTCAAGTCGTTGGCGTGGGCTCCCCACCCCGTGAGTGAGGCATCCGTGACTACTGTTATCTCCGGCCAGGGTTGCCAAAACTGTTCTCCTTTCAGGATGTTCTCCTGACAGGCCCACCACTGAAGGTCTCGAGCCACCCTGCCGGGAACCTGAAGAAGATCTGTCATTCTCCCTGAGAATTGTGACCACTGAGTCCTCAGTGCCCACTGGAGGGATCTCATTCTCAGGCGAGCCTCTGGCACTAGGAAAATGCAGGATGCCATGAGGCCTAGCAACCTCAAAAAGTCGAAGGCTGGGAGACGTTGGGCATGTTGGAACTTGGTTACCATCTGTAGAATATCTCTGGTGGCGAGGCTTTTCCCAGGGAAGTGTCCAGGATCGCTCCTATGAACTGGAGTCTCTGCGATGGTATCATTTGTGACTTCTTTAAATTGAGGGTGAAGCCCAGTCTGTGAAGGAAGTGGCACACGTGATTTAGCTGGATCTGAGCTTGTTCCGGAGAAACAGCCCTGATCAACCAATCGTCCAGGTAGGGGTAGACGTGAATCCCTTCCCTCCTTAGACTTGCAGCCACTACCGACATTAACTTGGTGAAGACCCTCGGGGCGGAGGTCAGCCCAAATGGCAGCACTCGAAATTGATAGTGAGAGTTGCCAATTGCGAACCTCAGGTATTTCCTGTGTTTGAGATGGATAGGCACATGGAAATAAGCGTCCTGAAGGTCCAGAGATACCAACCAGTCCTGGAACTGAAGGGCCTGGAGGATCTGAGAAAGTGTGACCATCTTGAATTTGTCTTTTCTGAGGAATTTGTTCAATTCTCGCAAGTCCAAGATGGGTCTCAGTCCTCCGTCTTTCTTCGGAATGAGAAAGTAAGGGGAGTACCAGCCCTTGTTCCTCTCCGCTACAGGTACCGGTTCTATGGCACCTTTCTCTAGCAGGTCCAAAATTTCCTGCAAGAGGAGCGGATCTGGAGCTTTCTGAGAGCTGATCCCCGGTGGATGACTCTGAGGTATACGTAGGAAAGGCAGGCAGTAACCTTGGGCAACTGTTTCCAATGCCCAAGCATCTGACGTGAAAGCCTGCCATACCGCCAGATGTTGAGTCAACCTGCATCCTACAGGTGTCCTGTGAGGGAAGTCCTCAGAGTGGTTTTGGGGCGGCTGATGCAGATGCCGATGGTAAAGAGGCACCTGCTGTTGCTGCGGCTTTTGAATATCTACCCCGTCCACCTCGGGTAGTTCTTCTTTGTCCCCTTTGAGCCGGTCGTCCTCTACCTCTTCCGAATGCGGAGTAGAAGCGAAAGGACTTGCCTCTCGCAGAGGTTCCTGTGGGACGAAAAGGAGTCTGACGGATTGCAGCTCCTAGGGATTTTGCTGCTGCTTTTGAAGTTTGCAGTTTCTCTAAACTGTCATCCGCCTTTTTCCCGAACAAAGAAGAGCCATCGAATGGCATGTTCAAGAGCCTGGCTTGCACATCTGGGGCAAAACCAGACTTTCTCAACCAAGCGAATCTCCTGGTTGATGTACTTGCCGCCACTGCTCTGCTGATACTGTCAGCCGAATCAATGCCCGTCTGGAGGGATTCGCACATAGCGTCTTTACCGTCCTGTATAATATTCAGGAACGCATTCCTTTCTTCTCCCTCCGGGATGCAGTCAGCCGCTGTAGAAGCACACTCCCAAAGTGTATGGCTGAACCTAGCAATGGTGCAAGTAGCATTAACAGATTTTAACGCCATGCTACATGCTGAAAAGACTTTCTTTGCCATAGCATCATATTTTTTATCGTCCCTGTCCTGTGGGACGGTAGGATAAGCCGTCTTGACATCGGTAGAGGATGCTGCCTGTACCACCAGACTTTCTGGGGATGGGTGTTTAGACAAAAACTCTGGGTCTGTAGAAGATACCCTGTACTTTGTAGACAGTTTTTTATTTACTGCTGGTACTACATCTGGGGTTTCCCAGTTTGTCATGATCTTTCTCTGAAGAGCTTTATGAAAAGGCACCACAGGATCCTCCTGTGGGCCTTTGTCAAGAATATCCGTGAGGTCATCTTGTTGGAAAGATTGTGAAGGTGCAGACCACCCCATGAACTCTGTGATCCTGGCCATTAAGGCTCTATAGGGGGTTTAAGCATGCTCCCTCGGGTCTGGCTTAGCAAACTCCACCTCAGGGGAAGTGTCTAACCCACTAGCCTCATGTAAGGAATCATGAAGATCCTTTAACCTGCGCTCTTCAGAGGAAAATTCCTCTCTAAATGGGGTTACAGGTCCCTGCAACTCAAATGTGTCTTCCTGTTCAGACAATTCACCCTCTTCCAAAATTGAGGACATAGTTCTCAATTGTTCTGAACTCATAAAGGGAGTAAATCCCATTTCCAAGGCAGAGGGTGCCGAATTTGTCATTATCGGCCTCGAAAACGTCGATGTCGTCGAAGGCTTCGAACGTGGCGTCGAAAAACAAAGGCGGAGGCCTCGAAGACCTCGACAGAATTGGAATTCTACTCGACAATCTCGAAGCCATCGACGTCGAGGACCTGGGGATAGTCACTGAGTGTGTCGTAACCGTGACTTTTCTTGGCGTCGACGCCGGTGTCGAAGCTGGCGTCGAGTCGACAGACCCGTGTGTCGAAGGTCCCTTCGACAACGGCGTCGAAGACACCGACCTCGGCATCGACGGAACCCTCGTCGACGGCGTCGACGGAACCTTCGAGGAAGGTTTGGAGGTCATAGACCTACTCGAGGGTTCAAGACGCGCTCGAGAGGTTTCCTTCGCCGGGTACTGCGACTCGCTGCGTTTTTGACCTTCGGGTCTTTCGACCAGAGCATCGCTCTCGGCAGTCTTCGAGGGGGTCGAGGCCGCTTTCTCGAAAACGCTCATCATATTTTTGCGGAATTCCTCTCATTCAGCCCGGGAACTATGTTTCGTGGGGCAAGGGATTCTTTTTGGCGAAACAGAGGAAGAGGAAGACGGAGAAGGGGATCTTCGACGTCTCCTCTTTGAGTGCTTCGATCTCGAGTGATGGGACCCACTCCGAGACCTGGAGCGCGAATGGTGACGAGGAGACGAGTGTCTCGACTTCGTCGACGAAGAAGAAGCTTTAAAAGTCTTACCTTTCTCCAGCTTCCCTCTACGCTCCTTCAGGGCCTTAGCTGTCATGGACATACAGTCCTCGCATTCCGAACAATGGTGTTCAGCTCCCAAACACCACAGACAAACTCTGTGAGGGTCAGTCAACGACATCTTTTTCCCACAATCTCGGCATTTCTTGAAGCCGGATCGAGGAGTTGTCGGTTCCGACGAGGAAGCCATCGAGTACGGATCGAATGACTCGAGGTAAATAGGATTAATCTGACTAAGAACTGAGCAACCGTATTCCGAGGCACTGAGTAAGCGCGGAAAAACGGAACTGAGCAACGGACGCTGCGCGCGGCCTTTATAGGCAGGATGACGTCGTCGATACAGCGGCTGTCGAGGGACATCGACTCGGAGGACGTCGACGCGCAGCGCCCTCTAGAGAGAAAAATGTTTCCGAGGCCAGCAGAGCTGGAAGGAGATATCTAAGATGAGGAATACGTCGGAGGACACAATCCCTTCGAAATATGTAAATTACGCCGTGATATCCAAGGGTTTGGGCGTACAACCAAATGCAATAAATAAATAAATAATAATAAATAACCAAAAATGTAGAGACAATTGGGCGAAAACCCTTGAATACCTTCAAAGCGACTAAATGGAACAGTGGTGCCCACACAAAATAAAGATATTGGAATCTAAATAAGAAGGAGAAGAAACATCTCGGAAAACAGTGAAGACACATGGAACTTCCTAGGAGAAGAGGGGTTGAAGGGGGGAGGGGGGACGGGAATGTTACAGGTTCATTCTTGTAAAATCAATAAAAATATATATTTTTTAAAAAGATATGCTAGAACGGCTTATGTTACGCCAGGAACAGCTAGTTACTTGGTAAACCCCTCATCATTTGTGGTATTAGTTACTTCTGTTCTTTTTGTATTTGTGACCCAATTTGCACGTAACAGTTACAATTACTATCGTTCATGCCCATTTCATCGCAGGCACATTTGCTCAAGGCACATTTGTTTGCAAATTTGTAACACATCTCCTAGCAAATATATATGGGCGGGGGGGTTAGGTAGTAAATGATGGTGGACAGGAGGTGGGGGAGTTGCAGGGGTCTCTCTCGCATTTTATTTGCAAGTAAATGTGTTTTCAAAAAAAAACATGCAAACAAATCTGCCTCGAGCAAATTGCCACAAACAAAGTAGAGCCATGACTATAATGTAGTTTTCATTCCTTTATTTGTACATCGTAAAATTCTTGGATGCCCACTAGATTAACTGTAAACCACAACCACAAAAAAAGTTCAACGCAATTGGCTGAAACGAATGTACTACTCAAATAATATGTATTCCATTGTCATCTTTAGAGTCCCAATCTAAATGGCACACTTTTACTATTATTTATATTGTAGTGCTATTCGACATTAAGGAGGTAGTTCAGGTCGTGTGTCTAGAGATTCAAAAAGTCTTTTGTCACAAGATTGCTTTAAAACCAATAGTCAACAAACCTGCTATCTACATCACTTACTAGGAGGAACCAAGACATTGGTTTTACTTTTAATTGAAATTTAAAAACAAATGCAAATACATGTTTCCAAAAAAATATATTTTTACTTGATGGAAGTGCCTTGGTCCCACTGCATGTTCCTCCATGCTGCCTGGTACCTAATTTCTTGCAGTTCAGCACACCACTCCTCGTTCTCGTGTTCAAGTCCTTTTAAATATGTCGAAAGCATATGGCACATACCAAAATTCTGCAAAGCCTAAAGGGCAATAGTACACATAAAAAGGTGTCAGTCAGCCAGAGCATTTTCTTTTGAACAAAAGATTTTTGAAAACACATTTCTGATCGGTCACAAAAAGTTACTACTCTTTCATCAATATTTATGCATCTGGATATTTGTTAGCTCAGAAGTCATTAATTAGGTATGGGCATTATTTAAATGGTTTTGGAGCTTTTTGGCCATGACCACAGAACCTCCAAGTGCTGAACAGGCAGTACATGGAGGAAACCATCCATATATGTTTAAGTAGATGGGTTGTTGACAGAGGTACTCCATGTTTACATTGGACAGAACGTAGTAGTAAATAAAAGTTCACTCAGAATGGAATGTTGCGATTTGTCTTGGAGTCAGTTGGAAGATAACCCTGCTGCTGAGCCTGTGCAGTGGGATCCTCTGCAAATAAACGTATGTTATATTACTTACCACGTCTTATTTCATTGTAACATATATGCCAACAAGCGCATGGCAGTAGAGGACACCACTGCATCACTGTCTGCTGTATTCCACGCGGAGTGATGGATTTGCTAGTGGTAGCAGAAGCAGGCAGGCCACAGGAGAAGACCTCAGACAAGGCACACCAACACTGAAGCTGACAATGCAGTGAAGCGAGCACTGCAGAGCAGAGGAGATTGCTGCCCGATGAAGCAGTGAGTGGCTCCGACAGATGAACAGCTAGCGCATGGCCGCACAGTAACACGCGGCATGTCACTTAAAGATAAGCCCCCAGCAGCGACCATCATGTTCTCCAAGAAGGGAAACGTGCATTTTAAAAGAGCCCCTTTTAACGTAGAATTGTTTGCAATAACACAGGTATTGTGATGTAGAAACAGTGTCTCTCAAAGGCAAACACAGATGTTAGGAAAGCTCTTTTATGACAAAGGAGAATATCTTAATTGTTCAACTATGAAAACAATTAACCTGTTTCGCATAAACCTGCACAGTTAATACAGTGCAAGAAGAAGTGGTAACAAATGAAAATACATAAAACAGAAAGGAAGTGGTTGTACACCATAAGCTTGAGACCTAAGAGAATTATGATTTATGGAAAGGAAACAAGCCCACACCACCATAGCAAAATGCAGAACATTCCGGCACCTTGCCCCTTTTTAGCCAACCTTGGAAATCCAACCGTAGCCTGGGAACAATGGACATATTCCTTTCAATTATCTCTGAGGGCTATTGGAGGTGGGAAGTGCAATGACGATTTCAATTAAGCTATTTTGTTAAATGCCCTAGGGGCAGAAGGACTAAGAATATTCTGCACATTTCCTGAGCAACTAAGCTCTGAAGAGACCAGTGATTCTCAGGTGTCTGGGACTACCAAGAAGTATGAGTCTGCTTTAGCCAAACTAGAGAAACATTTCGGCAACAAGACAAATGTTGTGCTTGAAAATAGTATTATTTCACGAGAAAGCAGAGGAAAGCAGAATCAGTGGATTGTTGTATCGCTGCACTGAGAGGCCTTATTGCATCTCGCAAGTTCACAGGGAATATTGATGAGTACCTCAGAGATCCACTAATGTTAAACACAGCTGATACAATATTCAACAAAGAGTATGGCAAGCCAAGGATCCAATATTGGAGCAGGCTCTTCACATTGCGACAATAATAGAGTTGGGGGCCAAGTGTGTTAAAGTAGTACACACGCAAGATACAAAATCGAGTGAGGTATAAATCAATTAAAGAGGAAAAAAATAGTGATGAGGATTATGTGATGACTCAAGTTAAGGGAGCCCAATACCATAGGAGGGACACAAAACCAACATAAAGTAGAAAAATATGGTTAAGGAAGTGACAATAATATAGAAAGCAAGAACACTCAGCAAGTACACAGTAGAATCAATATAACGTGCCACAGGTGTGGCAGGTATAAACATCTGAATGGTGATAAATATTGCATTGCAATCAAGGCGGAATGTTCGAGAACTGGTCTGATAGGTCATTTTGCCAGAGTGTGCAGAAATAATAGAAATAGAACATAGGTAGGCACAATAAAAGCACTGGAAGAGATAAGAGGAGCGAGCAGCCTACTTATGATTTAAGTATATGAAGAACCACACCATGTAATCACAGTGGTGAGTATGGTAGGGAACGGTCCATGGGACAATCTATACATAAATGGTGTAGAAACCAGGCGGATGATGGACTCCACCCTATATATGTTTAAAGGAATATTAAAGGGAGACATGAACATCTTGCTGCCAGCAAACATCGGGGCCTCAGGATATGGAAAATCTCCAAAAAGGGTGATAGGATTCAAATGGATTCATTTGAGATTCCATGACAGGATAACTAGTTGTAGATTATATGTAGCAGAGGAAGTGTCACCTGTAGTGGGATGGGAAGGTTCCATGTAATAATGTCGCCACAAAAATATTGCCATGCAAAAATATTGCCGAAAAATTGTCGTTTTTTGTGGCGACATTATTGCATGGAACATGCGGGAGACACCCCCGCTACCCTCAATTTTTATTTATTTTTTTAATTATTTTTTTTTTGCCCCCGTCACCTTATATATGGTCACCCAAATAATATTGCCACGACATTTTCCCGGCGATATTATTTACGGCGACCATATATGTGGCGATATTATTACCTGATACCGATGGGAAGAGCAGGCAGCACTGAAAATAAAACTACAAACGGTAGATAGTTTCCCCATCCTCTACATGTCAAGTGCCTGCACCAAAGATAATCTACAAACAGATTATCCTGAAGTGTTCAAGGATGACGTTGGAACACTCAAATGAGTCAAAAATCGCATAGTTTTAAAACATGGGCGAAGGCTTTTGTCCGTAAAGTCAAAAACATTCCAGTAGGAAGAGATGAACTAGCAATAGAGCCTGAAAAGTTATGCAGGAATGGGATAATTGAGCCTATTGAATCGTCAGAATGGTTGGCGCCAATTCCGATTGTGAGAAGCCAAACAATACAGTTTGTATGTGTGTTGACCTTAGAGACCTGAATGCGAACATATGGGCTGACCGACATCCACAGCCAAACATCAACCATTTGTTTTTTAGCATGAAACCAGCAAATATTTTAGTACCCTAGATCTATTGTCGATATATCATCAAATTGAGTTAGAAGAAGAATCCAAAGCGCTTACCTCATATGTCATGCCAGATGGTGTATATAGGTTTTAGAAGCATGCAGTTTGCATTGGCATCTGATACTGCAGTATTACAGAGGTTGATGCAGTATTTGCTTGGGGGACTAACTGGTGTTTATTTCTTCCAAGATAACAGACTGGTGATGGGGCAAAATGAAAGTGAACATGATTCGCAGTTACTAGGTGTGTTGATCATGTTAAAGAATAATGGTCTGACACTTAAACTGGAGAAGTGTAAGATAAAGGTGGAAGAAGTACAATATTTGTGCTATGCCATCAGTGGGGGAGGGCACCAAGCCAAAAAAAAAGATTTGGTGGACAAGATACTCAAAATACTTCCTCCCTCCAACAAAGAACAAATAAGCTATTTTCTTGAGCTGTCTGAATACTACAAAAAATGTGTTGAAAATTATGCAGATAAAACTGGCAGCATGAGAGAAATAGTGAAAAAGAATAATTCATTTGAATGGACAGACAAGTGCCAAATGGATTTCAAGAATACAAAATGTAAAATCAACAAGGCCCCGACAAACTGAATGTTTCAACTTGAGGAATTAGTGAAAGAATGTCACCCCAGTAAACATAGTGACACGACTAGGACATCGACCGTGGTATCCAGTCAATATTTCTAAAACATATTTTCGAAATGCCATTTTCTGGAAAAAAAATGCCAAAAAAATGTTTTTCGAATGGTTATTTTTTTATTTTATGTTTTATTTTTGTTTGGTTACTAAAAAAAGTATCGATAAAAAAACGGGGGGTTGGGAGGAAACCCCCCATTTCAAAAATAAAATGAAAAAAAACATTCGAAAAAAAATGTCGGCAAAATTGTGTCGAGAAAAAGGCATTTCGAAAATATGGCGTTCGAAAAAGTCTCTATAAACCGTCGACCATAATACTGCGACAACTCATAGAAGTGCTGAAACTGGTTTGGAACAAACTTGAGATGGATAAAGTAGGTCCATTCTAGACACTGGAAGAGCACAAAATATACATATTGGTACTTATGAATAACACATCGAAATGGGTGGAGTGGGGTGAGATGATTGGGAATGTTACAACATAAAGTAATAAGCCATTTGAGAAATATATTTTAGAGGGAGGGATATCCAGAAGAAATGATAACAGACAATGAAGTGCAGATCTTTCCTGAGGAGATGCAGACCTTTTTAAGAGAGCATGGTATCAAACACATTGCTGCATCACTCAGCAGCTAATGAACTGGTGGAGAGGATGAACTGAGTCATAAAGGGGTCAATGCAATTGGCATTGGCTAGCCCATTACCATGGAGGGGACTTTGGGCGCATACAGGGCTACTCCACATTTAGAGACTGAAGTGGAACTGTTTACGCTGATGACAGATAGACCATCGCCCAACAAGTTAAATACTCTATGGGTGAACAAGAAATTCAATGGGAGAATGGATATGGATGAGGTGCTGGACAGGGTGAGACAATGCCAAAAATGCAATAAAGAGTATTAAGACCAGAAAAATTTGACCAGAACCAGCGCTCTTCGTAAGGGCGAATGGGTGAAAGCGAAGGAAGCGCGATGGGTTCCCAAGGGACTTTCAAAATACAGGCTGCCTCAAAAGATCATCCAAATAACTGGATGCACACCAACACAAGAATTGACAGTCGGTTGTTGAATGATGTGGTGAGAAGTGAAGAAGTGTGTGGTGAGGAAACAGATGTGGGCTCAGGGTCGAGGGAATGCCACAAAAGAGGAAGGGAGAGAGAAGAATCAAGTATGGCCTGGTAGTGGAAGTGAGAGGTTGGGAGTGTGTCATCAAGCGCAAGGAAGATTTTGTATATTAGATAACATATGAATGCCTTAATTGTTAATATCTGTAAGCTGTTGTGACTGAATATTGGGAAGGGAGATGTTCTAATACTTGCGCAGTGTTCTGGAAGCAGATCCCACCAAGGGATGTGCTTCCAGAACACTCAGAATGGAATGTTGCGATTTGTCTTGGAGTGAGTTGGAAAATATCCCTGCTGCTGAGCCTTCAATGTTACTTACCACTACTTATTTATTGCAACATAATTCCTAGAGTAGGAAATGATTTTGTTTGAACCTTGGGTGGTTGTGAGAACATTTCTGGATTTTCTAGTATGTTAAAATTAAAGTAGGAATGTTCTATAGCTATGAATTGCTATAAGGACAAATGAGATGAGTGTTGTAGTATGGTGAGATAGCAGATTAAATAGGGAGGTGATGAGAGAAGAAGTTTGCGTTGATGGGTAGCCAGTAAGGAACAAGTTACTTACCTGTAACTGTTGTTCTCCAGCATGGGTCTGGCATGGATTCACATGCTCATGAATATTCCCCGTCGTCAGGCTGGGAATCCTCGGTAAAGAAAAAACCAGTATCAGTTTCGTTTCTGATCTGTCTTTCGTAGTAATAACCAATCACTGGTCTCTGCGTCATACTGACCACAGCCAATGACTGCCCTCTACCTAAGCACCGCCTCTGGCAGCCATCTTCAGATTTGGAAGCACGTGAAGTGGCAGTATGACCAAGTGAAGAGCCGCAGAGGGGTAGGCGGGAGGGTTCGCATGTGAATCCATGCCAGACCCATGCTGGAGAACAACAGTTACAGGTAAGTAACTTGTTCCTTCTCCAGCATGGGGTCTGGCATGGATTCACATGCTCATGAATAAAGAATACATAGCAGTACACACATGCACAACCACGGGAGGTGGCAAAGGCTCAACATTAAGCATCACATCAACTCAACATTAAGCATCTTACCTCCTCACCAGGCTCACCTCAGGCGAACAGGTTGCGCAGCACTGCTTGGCCGACCCTGGACTCCTCCCTGGAATCCCGGTCGACGCAGTAGAATTTCGTGAAGGTGTGCGTCGACCTCCACGTAGCAGCCCTGCATATGTCCAGCAGGGGCACACCAGATAGGAACGCCGTGGTAGCTGCGATCGCTCTGGTGGAATGGGCTCTCGGACGGCCAGGCAGCGGTCGGTTTGCCAACCGGTGACAGTACATGATACAGCCGGAGAGCCATCTGGAGATGGAAGCCTTCGAGAGAGCCTTCCCCTGATTGACAGGTCCAAAGTTCACAAAGAGTTGTGACGTCTTCCGAAAACCTTTCGTGCGGTCCACGTAGAACTTCAGCGCTCTAGCTACATCCAGCGAGTGCAAAGTCCTCTCAGCCGGCGACGAAGGCGACGGGAAGAACACAGGTAACACCAAGGGTTCGTTGAGATGAAAGTCCGACGGTACCTTGGGCATGAAGGAGGGGTGCGTCCTGAGCACTACCCTCGTGTCGTGGAAAGTCAAGTACGGGGCCTTGCAGGAAAGGGCCTGGATCTCTCCCACTCGTCGTGCGGAGGTGATGGCCACGAGAAAAGCTGTTTTCCACGATAGAAACTTCAACGGGGCCGAGTGCAGAGGCTCGAACGGAGGTCCCATGAGTTTGGTCAGCACCACGTTGAGCTCCCACGATCTGAACAGTCCCTTCATGAACTCTTTCACCAGACGATGAGACCACAAGGACGTCCGGCCCGTGGTTCTGGTGTATCGGGAGATCGCAGCAAGATGAATCTTGATGGACGCGTGTGCCAGACCAGCTTTGGCCAGCGTCAGCAGGTACGGCAGCACTTGGGGAGCCGTAATCCGTAGAGGGTTAATCTTCTGTGCGTGGCACCAGACAGAGAACCTCTTCCATTTGTGTCCGTAGCATTTAAGAGTCGAGGACGCCCTGGCCTTTGCAAGAACCTCTCTGCAATCGGCCGGTATGTCGTATCCTCCAAACTCTAGCGCTGCAGGAGCCAGGCCTGCAAGTTCAGCGACTTCGGGTCGTGGTGGAGGATGGCGCCTCCTTCCCTGGAGAGTAGATCCGCGTCCGCCGGCAGCTTGATTGGCAGGGACGCCGACAAGTCCAGAAGGTCCGGGAACCATATCTGCCTCGGCCACGCAGGTGCGACGAGGATCATCCTGCACCGTGACCTCTTGAGCTGGTTGACGAGCCGGATTAGCAGAGGCAAGGGAGGGAACGCGTAGAGGAACAGGCCCTCCCAGGGGAACGAGAAAGCATCGCCCATGCTCCTCGTCTGGGGAAACCTGCTGGCGAACCTCCGGCACTTGGTGTTCGTCGCCGTCGCGAACAGGTCGATCTGGGGTGTGCCCCACCGTCGGAAGAGGCGATCCACCAGATCCTGCCGTAGTTCCCACTCGTGGCACGAGCGCAGCTCCCTGCTGAGTGAGTCGGCGATGGTGTTTTTTATCCCTGCCAGATGAAACGGCACCAGAAGAATCCCTTGGGCGACGGCCCAATGCCACAGGTCCTGCGCCTCCTTGGACAGCGCTGGGGACCTGGTTCCGCCCTGTTTCCTGATGTAAAACATGGTGGTGGTGTTGTCGGTGAAGATCCTCACCACCTTGCCCTTGAGGGACGGAAGGAAGGACCTGAGGGCCCAAAACACTGCACGGAGCTCCAGGACGTTGATATGCAGGGACTTCTCCGTCGGGAGCCAGAGTCCCCTTGCGTGCAGATTTTCGGTGTGCGCTCCCCACCCTTCTAGGGAGGCATCCGTGGTCACAGTCACCTGGTGGGCTGGGGTCTGGAAGTCCATGCCCGCCGTCAGATGCGCGCGGGTGCCCCACCACCGTATCGCTCGTCGGAAACTCTCGTCGAGCTTGATCCTTTCCTCGAAGCTGCCCGTCGTCTGGATCCAGCGCGCATCCAGGAACTCTTGCAACGGGCGCATCCGGAGCCTGCACATGGGAATGAGGTAGATGCAGGAAGACATCATCCCGAGGAGGGACTTGATGGACCTCACCTTGGCCGCGTCGGCCACCAACATCCGTTGCACCTTGCCCAAGATGGTCCTGGTCCTCTCCTCCGACGGGGAGGCCAGAAGGGACACTGTGTCGAGCCTCGCTCCCAGAAACAGTGCGACTTGCGCGGGCACCAGGTGGGATTTGGCGTAGTTCACGGAGAATCCCAGGTCCGTGAGGAGTTGGACGGTCCTTGCCGTGTGGACCACGGCGAGCTCCCTCGTCTTGGCGCGGATGAGCCAGTCGTCCAGGTAGGGGTAGACGTGAATCCCCTCGCGGCGCAGCTGCGCCGCCACCGGTGCGAGGCACTTGGTGAAAACCCTGGGTGCCGACCGTAGTCCGAAGGGAAGGGCTTTGAACTGGTAATGACGCCCTTGGACCACGAATCTGAGGAATTTTCGGTGCCCCTTTAGGATGGGAATGTGGAAGTAGGCATCCTCCAAATCCAACGACGATAGGAAGTCTCCTTCCTCCAGCTGACCCAGGACGTGCTGGAGGGTGACCATCCGGAACTTCTGCGCCTTGATGAACTTGTTCAGGCGTCGCAGGTCCAGGATGGGGCGCCATCCTCCCGTCTTCTTCTTCACGAGGAAGTAACGCGAGTAGACTCCGGAGCCCCGAAGCCTCTTTGGGACGAGTTCGATGGCGCCCTTTCTGAGCATCGCCTTTACCTCCAGGAGAAGTTGAGGGACGTGAAGTTCTTTCCTGGCCACGGGGGGGACGCGCGGGCACCTTCTTTGAAACTCGAGCGCGTGGCCCCGGGCCAGGGCGTCCAGCACCCAACATTCGGTGGAGATGGACTCCCACACGCTGACGAAGCCCGCCAGCCGGCCTCCCACCGGGGTGCTTCGGTGGGGGCCCGACCCCACGGCCGGTTCAATCCTGCTTGGACGCGGCCTTGCCGCCTTGGCCTCCTTGGCGACGACGGCGGAGTCCGCCAGACTTGCCTCGTCCTCTGTAGGCCTCTTGCGACGACGAGCGGGCCGCTTGACGGTAGGAAGCGAAACCGCCGCCGGAACCTTTGGAGGCGCCCTTGCCTCCGCCGCTCCGAAAGGGCGTCCGCCGTTGCTGCAGTACTCCAAGGGCCCGGGCCGTCTCAGTATCCGCCTTGATGGCCTGAAGGGAATCGTCCACTGTCTTCCCAAACAGGTTGTTCCCGTCGAAGGGCATGTCCAGGACCCTGGTCTGGACGTCCTGCCGAAAGTCCGTAGCCTTGAGCCATCCGCGACGTCGAAGGCAAACGCCGTTGCCCATCTGGCGGAACCCAGTGTCGGCGATGTCCGTCGCCACGGTGATGGCGTGGTCCGAGGCCACCTCACCTTCCTGCAGGATCTCAAGGGCCTCCGCCCTCTTGTCGTCCGGCAGAAAATCCAGCAGGGGAGCTATCTTGTACCAGAGTCCCCTGTCGTAGCGGGCCACGATAGCCAAGGCGTTGGCCGCTTTAATCGTCGTCGCCGCCGACGAGATGACTCTGCGTCCCATGGCATCCAATTTCTTTCCCTCGCCGTCCGGCGGGGAAGTCGACGTGGAGGCCGCACCCCCCCCGCTTTCTTCCTGGCTGCCGCGGAGACGACGGAGTCCGGGGTAGGCTGCGCCCGGAGGCATAGGGGGGCCGAGTCCGGGACCCGGTACTTTTTCTCGTACCGGTCTCTTTTCGCTGGCGTCGTGGAAGGGTTCTTGAGGAGGGAAAGGCCCTCATCCCAAATGTCGTCCAACAGAGGCACTGCGAGGACCGTCTTCCTCTTGGCCTCGCGCCGTTGGTAAAGGAAGCCTTCCTTTTTCTTCTCCTCAGGGCAGAGTTGGAAAAGCTCGGATGCCCTGGCGATCATTGAGTGGAACGATCCAATCTCGTCGGGCGGAGAAGCCCTGGTGGGAGGCGACGACGGAAAATCCTCGTCGTATGCCTCGTCGTCCGTACCCGTCGCTGCCGTGTCAGTCCCCGTATCATCCCCTCGGGTGGACGGGGAGGAGGGCTGGACGGGGCGCGACGGTTGAAAAGGAGGCGGTGGATGGATCCTTCTTTTCTTGGTATGGGGAACACCAGAAGGTCCCGGTTCTGGATCCCCCGACGGGAGAGGTTCCTCCGTCGGTAACGGTAGTCTCGTCCTTATCTCGGAGCATAAGGACTGTATAGCCAACAAAATGGCCGCTGAGTTGTCTTGCGGCGCTGGCAGAGGGGAATCCGACGGGCGAGCAGGGGCCCCGTCGGTATCCTCGACGATGTCGTCGTCGTCACCTGCGTCGGGGCCCATTCCGACGGGCTGGTCTTGTTCCACGCCTAGGCCGTGGCTTAAGACCTCGATCAGTTCCTCTTCTGAGGTTGAGGCCGAATCTACGACGACGCCCTGCCCCCCCTTCTTCCCCACGGAGGGTTTCACGGGGGTCCTATCGATGGGCACGAAAGAAGACTCCCTCCGAGGAGGCAGGGAGATTCTGGGCCCCGAGGCCGCCACCACTGGTGCAGCCTCCACAGGCTGGGCCAGGGCCGCCGCGACCGTTTCGATAGAGGGCTTGGTCGAATGGATCAAGGCCTTCACCACCTTAGGTGCGCTCACCGCCTTATCCTTGAGGGAGGGGGCACTGCCACGCTCCTCCTCTGCCTTAGAGCTCGACCGGGGTCTCTCCAGGAGCTTCGCCGGGTGCTCGGCCTTCCTCTTACCCGACCCAGAGCGTTGGCTCGTGGTTGATGGTGCCGGGGAGGGTGCGCCCTGCCTGGCGCCCGTAGAGCCCGACCGTTCGGCGCTCCCGGTGCCAGCGGACTCGCGGTGCTTGGCCTTATGTTGGGCCCCCGTCGCCGGGGCGCCCTCAAAGGTCTTAGAAGACCGCTCAGATTTCTTCTTCTTCTCGCCAGACTGGCTCTTACCCTCCAGCCAGCTGGCGAGACGTTGATGGCGGTCCTTCATGGTCCGTTCCGACATGTTGCCGCAAAACGCACAGTCCTTCTCCACGTGCGTCTTGTCCCCATGAAGGCAGTAAAGGCAGAAAGAGTGTTCGTCCTCCTTGAAGACGTTCTGCAGCTGGCATCCAGGGCAGGCCCTGAACAGCTTTCCGGGCGTCGAGCTTCCCTTCTCCTGGGCCATCTCCGAGACCGGGCCTGAGAAGCTTCTGGAGTCCTCCGAAGTGTAGCTCGACGAAATCTTCACCCTTGAGGGGCACAGATGAATCCGACACGGGTCCCCGTTGATCGGATGTAGGATCGGTGGAGCTTGAGGCTCTTTTGACCGAAAGAATCGAAGTTTTTGTGAAAAAGCGCGAAAAAATAGCACTAACGCTCGAGAGCAATAGCACGAGGATCCCAACACATGAACGTGCGGTAAAAATCTGAAGATGGCTGCCAGAGGCGGTGCTTAGGTAGAGGGCAGTCATTGGCTGTGGTCAGTATGACGCAGAGACCAGTGATTGGTTATTACTACGAAAGACAGATCAGAAACGAAACTGATACTGGTTTTTTCTTTACCGAGGATTCCCAGCCTGACGACGGGGAATATTCATGAGCATGTGAATCCATGCCAGACCCCATGCTGGAGAATATAATTATTGCCCTCAACTTTATTCACAGAAATAGAGACAAAAGAATAATGCAGGAGTATAATAATAGAGGCACATAATGACGTTCTACGCTCTGTTTAATAAAGAATATCGTGGCCAAAAGGGTTCGTTTCATTAATTTTAATGGTTATTGCAGAATTACTTCACAGTTTAAAGCGCAATGCTGCATGCTTTATTTCAATGGCATGAAATTTAACATTTCAAATAAGCTAACCAGAAAATGTGGCTGTAAGGTTCCATCATGGAAGGCTTCAGTGATCGTAAATCCCACCTCCTAAAGCAGAATGGCCTCAAGCGGAAGTGACGTGATTCTTATATCCCCTGTGTAGGAAGAGACTTGCACATTTCCACATGGCTTTCAGTTTCACTGCATGGTTAATCAATGTATGACATTTCTCTGTTCCTTTCCCTTCAGGGTTTACAAAAATAACTAATATGTGATTTCCCAACTTCCAGCACATCGATGATTTGAAACGTTGTTTTAAGAGCGATATTTTTAAACGTGCCATTATTTTTACCACAGCATAATATTTAAGCACTCTTTATTTTTTCCAATAACATTTCTGCAACACAATGTTTAATAAAATAATGTCACATACAACCCTGCTGGTGAGGGGTTCACTGTGGCTTGCTATTGGTGTTTTCAGCTATGACGGTGGTCTCTAAAGTAAGCCGTTTGTAAATTCATGTGGGGAAGCGACTAAGGTGAGGAAAGCAGTAGAGCTTCTGAACAAAAACGAAAGTATTGCTGTGCTGAAACGCTTGGGTCATTGCTAACAATGGAGCAAATGCAAACAGTGTTACAAGCTCGTGCTTTATTGTAAAATCTGTCACAACTGTGACTGGTATCAAATGTTCAGACAAAAACAAAAGTACATTTTAGGTGTTTTATTTGGGAACATTTACAGTGGGGGGACACAATAATTAAATTAACGGAGCAACAAAGTACAATACTAGGTGTCAGGATACATGCTGTGGCTCCTCCCAAGTGGCTTCTGCCCGACATAAGGTTCTGGGGATCCCATTCCAGGTGGGCAGTTCACTATGTAAAAAACAAAACAAGTCTCTAATAACACGCCCTTTGCTTCCTAGTGTCTGAAACTTGCCTTCACCCAGGCACCGTGGCAGTCCTCAGTTAGCACTCGGTTCACAGGAATGTCTCACTTTTTATCTCTCATCTCCTCTACAACCTAGCAATGGTGGTCATTGGCTTCTTGTCCTACCAGCGGTTTCACACTGTTTGCCGCCTTCCCCCCACCCCACCGCCGAGATAATCTGCCCCAAAGGGGAATGTAGGTATCCCGGGTTGGGGAGGCAAGGGTCCTTGGTGGCAAGCATGGCAACTCAAAAGATGAAGAAAAGGGGATTTTAGCAGAGTCTGGGGGTGGCCAACTATCCTATAATCGCCCCAATGGCTAGTGATGCCCATCTTTATTCCCAGGAACCTGTCCTCTCACTTACACCCTTCAACTTCCTCAAGCTACTCCATTTCCCAGGCTTCCACTTTTCTCCCATCCTCCTGACTTCTGTCCGTTCTTACTTTACTTATCCACTCGTCACATCTCAACGGTGTACAATCTTCTTAATCTTCCTTTCCAAGTATCTCTGCTTTAACCACCTCCGATTTGTACACTCCCAATCATCTGGACCCCCACCTTCTTCACCTGTTTGGGTACTAGTGCTGCCCTGCCTTCTTCAAAGCTATAGGGACTGTTAACACTGCCTTTGCTTTCTCTATCCCTTTAGGCACTACTGATGCTCTGTCTTCTTTGCCCTTTGTAGCACCTTTATCACTAGCCCCACCTTCCTCACACCTTTTGCCACTATCCCTTCCTTTTCCGCTTTGTGCACTGCTGTAACTATCACTACCTTCCCACCTCTTAATAGTATCTCCCTCTTTGGCCACCACTCTCTTGCTCCTCAACAGCAGCTCTAGTGCTCCTGACTATTTAATTTGATCTTCAGGTTTCTCCTCGAGCTCCCAGGCTCCAGTGGTGCCCAGCATACCAAGAACCTCTCCTTCTGTGTTCGGCTCCCACTCCAGGTCCTCCTGCTCTTGACTCCAATCTTCTCCAAACAGCTCCAGTGTCACTCTCCAGCTCCTACACCAAACACCTACAATGACAGACTGGGGTTGTGTGCTCGTATGGTTCTGTGTTCCTGCCTTTCAGCCCCTCTCTGGTGAAAGTTTATTCAGGTGTGATAGCTAGAATGGTAACAAGCTGATGGTACCCTATCCCCTCGGATGGGCCACAGCCCTGATATGAAACTCGAAACTGGCTTGCCTTTCCATTTGGGATGTACTTTTTCAACCACTCTGGCTCTATCTTCTAGTCACCTGGGGTAAGGGAACTCTGGTGTGTCTCCTCAAGCAGCTTCAGTAAAGATTGACTGGTGGGCATCGCTCCTGAAGATTGTTCTAGTTCCAATGCGGGACATTGGGCTGGCTAGTCCCCTATTTTAGGACATCCTCTCACTGGTTGCTGCATCATAGTCCTGTTCCTGGAGCAGACGTCTTTAGCCTATCTGTTCTTACCTCTATGAGAGTGAAGACCTTGTCTAATGGATGGCCAGCTGACAGTCTGGTGTTCCTCTCTACTTCAGGTCACCCGCTTTCTCTCTGTAGATTTAAATGGGATTCCTGCAATCAACCAGGAAGTGCCAAGCAGTTGCCATGAACCCCATTTCATCACGCTCCTTAAAGGGGCCGTTGCTACACAGCACCCAGGTTTAGTGGAATAGATAGCAGAGGGCTTAAACATTGGGGACAACGTGATTTCCCTGATCCCACGTGATCTGTGTTCCCCATGCATAAGGTCTACGTCCCTTAAAGGGCTCTGTCCCTAGTTGGCACCATGTGACTGTCCCTGTCCTGATATGGGTCTGAAGTGGAAGCGACATAGGGTTCCTCCATATTCCCCCCTAGGGTAATCAGCCGTTCGCTTAGAAAGGCATCTGCCCCACCTTGGTCAAACCAGTATATGGCCCAACAATGTGCCTGGGGACATGTTCACACATCCCATTGTGGTATGATGCTGCCAACCCCTTTGATTCAACAAACAAGGACATGGAAAGGGAAAATCTACAGGAAGTCGAGGGAGGGGACGTGATACTTAGCTCAGTTAAATCACCCCCTGAGACTCCTGCAATAGCATCGCAGGTAGCCGGTAATAACGAGACCTTCCAGAAAACCATAGACTCATACAGTGAAGCTGAGCCCAGAGGAAGGAACTTAGAAGTTCACAATATTTACACTTTCAGAGTCAATTCCAATAAAGTCCATTCAAACTCGTCTCTGCAAAACAAAGCAGCAGCAGCTTTATGGAAACCTAGGGGAATTACTCCTGTTACCTTGCAAGGAACACAGTGTTTCTTCTACACCATGAACAATGAAAACTCTGAGTATGCAAGGGGTACAAAAATAACCCAGGAGAGAAACGAGAAAGAGTGGCCCCACTTAGCAAAGCATAGAATGGCCTCAATTACTGAGGTACAGAGTCCCACTGTGGTATCGGAGGCAGAGCAAATTCAAATTGGCTTATACCTAACCATGCACAGCTGGCAAATACACAGTACGTAGTGTCCCAGGAGGGGGATGGTATGGGGACGATGGTGGAGGACTCAATACTGCCGGGGCAGTTAAGATCGAAGATCGATACTAATTTACACTCATGGGCAAACCAGATAAATGCCAAGGCACTAGGAACTCACAAGAACCCAAAGGCCTATAAAATGCAACAAAGACAAATTTAAACATGACACTACACCAAAAGGAGATCACTAATAAGCGACCAAGACTTGCTTTGGGGTCTGAGAAAGTCGCCAGATGGATGGATTATCAGCCGACAGACGAAGACCTGTTAACGGACTTGGCTGCTACCCAAGAAGAAGAGCAGAGGGAACCAACATTGACAATTGATGCTGGGAGGATTGTGGCCTTTGCCATCACTATGGAGCCATTTATGAAATTAATTGAAAATCAAAATGACCAATTACAAGACCAGACAATGGTGATTGCTGTTACACACGAAGTTGCTGTATGTGGAGGGGTTTATCACAGCACTTAAATGTAACCTAGACAAAAACACGGACCAGATTACTGAAATTCTCAAAAGCATACTAGATGGAAAAAGTGAAAAGAAGATCGACAAGACTTAGTGTAAACTCACAAACACAAGTCCTACAGACCGAGGGAGCATGACGCGAAGAAAACTTTAAAAGAAAATAGAACACCACCTAACCACGGTCACAGAAGAACTCTCGTTAACGACAGAAACACCGGTTGCAGGCCACAACAGCTTGGACACAGTGAATGATGCCGTACGAGCAGCTACGGATCTGGAGGCAGCATTAGCCCCCGTCACCACTGACCTAAGCTCTCAAGATCGACCGGACAGGGTAGCACCAACAGGACCCGACCACCCCAAAGATGTATCGCAGCTTTCAGGATCGACACAGAGAATTGTTGGACAGGCCTCAATGACATCCCCAAAGAAATACCAAATCTTTAGTAAATTATGAGGGGGGAGAAGCGGGAACGTTTGGTGAGACGGCCCCCCTCAAGCCAAAAGAGAAGGTTTAAAGAGTAAATTAATGCCACATTTAAAGAGCATGGTGAAACAAGACCCGAAAAAGAGGCAAGGGGGTCAAATAGATACTGCACCAACGCAAATGAAGAACAGAAATTCCAATATACTGCGAAACATTAAAACCAGTCAAGGCAGTGGTGTTCGAAAGAGCGCCAAAGATACAAACAAATGGCTCCTACAAAGAAACACAGGAAATACAACACCTTGAACAGGAGGAAATGGCACAGGCGGAAGTCACCAATGAACTAGAACAACAAGAAGTAGAACTGGAAGAATTATTGAACCTCTGAACATACTCTGATGAGAGGGAAGGGGTAAGTCTAGACCTTAGGGACATGACGCCCCCAAGGGGGACAGGATGTTGATGAAAAGGACGTTATTTGGGAACAAAACTCTCCCAAGGATGATGATGTGATCATTGTAGAGGATACATCGAAAGAAAAAGATATGGAGGACAACAGGGCGGAAATAGAGCGGACAACAAACAAAGTGGCAATGAGGAAAGGGTGGAAAACCAGTGTCCACCAAAATTCTGCCAAAAGAGAATTTGTCAACGAGAACAAGCAGAAATGCCTAGATTGCCAAGTTAGAGGTGACTGTAAGACCTTAGTACAAAGAAGGAACGATCTACTTGGGTTCAAATAAGGAGAAACTGGACCTGTCAGAAGAACGGTTACAAAGGAGAAAGTGTCTCTGAGAACTACGAAGGAGGTAGAATACAAAGAAACCAGCAAAATAGACAGAATAGAAAGGGTGTTGAGGATTAATGATCAGCGGATCCTGAACAGAGCCAACGTTATACGGCTCATGCACTGTATACCGGAAATGAGAGCTATTAAGTCAAAAGACTTATATCTAATAGAGTTCCCCAATGAACAACGACACAACACATTAGTGCTTTATGTTTCAGCAGGTGAAGTGAAGGATCTTTTAGACAAAGAAGGACAAACTCCTTCCACTGGGCTTCTCCCTGAAGGATTCACATGCTCATGAATATTCCCCGTTGTCAGGCTAGGAATCCTCGGTAAAGAAAAAATCAGTATCAGTTTAGTTTCTGATCTGTCTTTCGTAGTAGTAACCAATCACTGATCTCTGCGTCATACTGACCACAGCCAATGACTGCCCTCTCCCTAAGCCCCGCCTCTGGCAGCCATCTTCAGATTTGGTAGCACGTGAAGTGGCAGTATGACCAAGTATGACCAAGTGAAGAGCCGCAGAGGGGTAGGCGGGATGGTTCGCATGTGAATACATGCCAGACCCATGCTGGAGAACAACAGTTACAGGTAAGTAACTTGTTCCTTCTCCAGCATGGGGTCTGGCATGGGGTCTGGCATGGATTCACATGCTCATGAATATAAGAATACATAGCAGTACACACATGCACAACCACGGGAGGTGGCAAAGGCGGCAAAGGCTCAACATTAAGCAATACAACAACTCAACATTAAGCATCTCTTACCTCCTCACCAGGCTCACCTTAAGCGAACAGGTTGCGCAGCACGGCTTGGCCGACCCTGGACTCCTCCCTGGAATCCCGATCGACGCAGTAGAATCTCGTGAAGGTGTGCGTCGACCTCCACGTAGAAGCCCTGCAGATGTCCAGCAGGGGCACACCAGATAGGAACGCCGCAGTAGCAGCGATCGCTCTGGTCGAATGGGCTCTCGGACGGCCTGGCAGCGGTCGGTTAGCCAACCGGTGGCAGTGCATGATGCAGCCGGAGAGCCATCTGGAAATAGAAGACTTCGAGAGAGCCTTCCCTTGATTCACAGGTCCAAAGTTCACAAACAGCTGTGATGTCCTCCGAAAACTCTTTGTGCGGTCCACGTAGAACTTCAGCACTCTAGCCACATCCAGCGAGTGCAAAGTCCTCTCGGCCGGCGACAAAGGAGACTGGAAGAAAACAGGTAACACCAGCGGCTCGTTAAGATGGAAGTCCGACGGCACCTTGGGCATAAAGGAGGGGTGCGTCCTAAGCACCACCCTCGAGGCATGGAAAGTCAAGTACGGTGCGTTGCAGGATAGGGCCTGGATCTCTCCCACTCGTCGTGCCGAGGTAATGGCGACCAGGAATGCAGTCTTCCACGACACAACCTTCATCGGTGCGGAGTGCATCGGCTCGAATGGGGGCCCCATGAGCCTAGTCAGCACCACGTTAAGTTCCCACGCCGGAGCTGGGGCCTTCACCGGCGGGAACGACCGGAACAGTCCTTTCATAAACTCTTTCAACAGTCGATGGGACCACAGGGACGTCCGTCCTGTGGTTCTGGTATATCTGGAGATCGCCGCCAGATGAATCTTAATGGAGGCATGGGCTAGCTCAGCCTTTGCCAGCGATAGCAGGTACGGCAGCACCTGAGGGGCCGTAATCCGTAGGGGGTTGATCTTCTGTGCTCGGCACCAGATAGAGAACCTCTTCCACTTGTGACCGTAGCATTTGAGAGTCGAGGACGCCCTGGCCTTTGCAAGAACCTCTCTGCAGTCGGCCGGTATATCGTACCCTCCAAACTCTAGCACTGCAGGAGCCAAGCCTGCAGGTTCAGCGACGCCGGGTCGTGGTGGAAGATGGCGCCTCCTTCTCTGGGGAGAAGATTCGCGTCCGCCGACAGCTTGATGGATGGGGACGTTGACAAGTCCAGAAGGTCCGGGAACCAGATCTGCCTCGGCCATGCCGGTGCGACGAGGATCATCTTGCACCGGGACCTCTTGAGCTGGTTGATGAGTCGAAGCAGCAACGGCAACGGAGGGAACGCATACAGGTATAGGCCGTCCCAGTGGAACGAGAACGCATCGCCCATGCTTCTCGGCTGGGGAAACCTGCTAGCGAACCTCTGGCACTTCGAGTTCGTCGCTGTTGCGAACAGGTCGATTTGGGGTTTGCCCCATCGTCGGAAGAGTTGATCCACCTGATCCTGGCGCAGCTCCCACTCGTGACACGCGCGCAGCTCCCTGCTGAGCGAGTCGGCGATGGTGTTTCTTTCTCCTGCCAGGTGGAAGGGAACCAGGAACATCCCCTGGGTGACCGCCCAGTGCCACAGATCCTGTGCCTCCTTGGATAGGGCTGGGGATCTGGTACCTCCCTGCTTCCGTATGTAAAACATTGTCGTGGTGTTGTCCGTGAAGATCCGCACCACCTTGCCCTTGAGCGACGGGAGGAACGATTTGACAGCCCAGAACACAGCTCGGAGTTCCAGGATGTTGATGTGCAGGAGCTTCTCCTCCGGGAGCCAGAGGCCTCTTGCGTGGAGATCTCCGGTGTGGGCGCCCCAACCTTCCAGGGAAGCGTCCGTCGTCACCGTCTCCTGGTACGCCGGCGTCTGAAAGTCCTTGCCCGCTGTGAGGTGCGCTCGAACGCCCCACCACTGAATCGCCCGCCGGAACACCTCGTTGAGGGGGGCCCTGTCTTCGAAGGTCCCCCTCCCCTGCATCCAACGGGCGTCGAGAAATTCTTGAAGAGGGCGCATCCGTAGTCTGCATAGGAGCACCAGGTAGATGCAAGAGGACATCATCCCCAGGAGGGACTTGATGGACCTCACCCTGGCCACGTCTGTGGCTAGCAGGCGCTGCACTTTTCCCAGAATGGTCTTCGTCCGTTCTTCCGACGGTGCCGCCAGGCGCCTCACTGTACCGAGCTTCGCTCCCAGAAACAGGGCCACCTGCGACGGCACCAGGTGGGACTTTGGGTAATTTATGGCGAATCCCAGGTCTGTGAGTAGCTGGACGGTCCTCGCAGTGTGTTCGACGGCAAGTTCCCTCGTCCTTGAGCAGATGAGCCAGTCGTCCAGGTAGGGGTAGACGTGAATCCCCTACAGGCACAGCCGCGTCGCCACAGGTGCTAGGCACTTGGTAAAGACTCTGGGGGCCGACTTCAATCCGAACGGCAGTTCTCTGAATTGGTAGTGGCGTCCCTGGACGACGAACCTGAGGAACTTTCGGTGACTTCTGAGGATGGGAACGTGGAAGTATGCATCCTCCAGGTCCAGCGACGAAAGAAAGTCGCCTTCCTCCAGCTGTCCCAACACGTGCTGGAGGGTGACCATCCTGAACTTTTGTGACCTGATGTATTTGTTCAAACGAGGAAGGTCCAGGATGGGGCGCCAGCCGCCCGTCTTCTTCCTGACGAGGAAGTACCTTGAGTACACCCCGGAGCCCCGGAGCCTCTTCGGGACGGGCTCGATGGCGCCTTTCCTGAGCATCGCCCGTACTTCCAACAGCAGTTGCGGGACGTGATTTTCCTTCCTGGCCACAGGTTGAATGTGAGGGCACTTCTTCAGGAATTCGATAGAGTGTCCTCTTGCCAGGGTATCCAGCACCCAACGATCGGTGGAGATGGACTTCCACACGCCGACGGACTTCGTCAGCCGGCCTCCCACCGGGGTGCTTCGGTGGGGGCCCGAGGCCACGGCCAGTTCAGTCCTGCTTGCAGGTGGTGGCCTTGCCGCCCTGGCCACCTTGCCGACGGTGGCGAGGCGCTCCCTGCTTGCTGCGACCCCTGTAGGCCTCCTGAGACGAGGAGCATGCCGTCTGGCGGTAGCACGACGAGCCACCGCTGGATCCCTTGGAGGCCCCCTGTCTGCCTCCGGAGCTCCGAAAGGGCCGTCGTTGCTGAAGGGCTCGGGCCGTCTCCATGTCCGTCTTTATGGCTTGGAGGGATTCGTCCACCGCCTTCCCGAACAAGTTGCTGCCGTCGAACGGCATGTCCAACACCCTGGTCTGGACGTCCTGACGGAAGTCGGTCGCCCGGAGCCAACTCCGTCGTCGTAGGCAAACTCCGCTGCCCAGCTGGCGGAACCCGGTATCGGCAATATCGGTTGCCACCGTTATGGCGTGGTCCGACGCCACCTCGCCTTCTTGAAGTATTTCCAGGGCCTCAGACCTCTTGTCGTCGGGTAGGAAGTCCAATATGGGGGCCAGCTTAAACCAGAGCTCCCTGTCGTAACGGGCCACTATCGCCAGGGCGTTGCCCGCTTTGATCGTCGTTGCCGCCGACGAAATGACCCGTCGCCCCATGGCGTCCAACTTCTTTCCCTCGCCGTCCAGAGGGGAATTCGACGTTGAGGCTCCTGACCCCGCCGCTTTCTTCTTCGCCGCCGCCGAGACGACCGAGTCTGGCGTTGGCTGGGCCCTGAGGCACAGGGGAGCGGTCTCGGGGACCCGGTACTTCTTCTCGTACTGGTCCCGTTTGGCTGGTGCCGTGGAGGGGTTCTTGAGTACCGACAGGCCCTCCTCCCAGATGTCATCGATTAGAGGCACCGCGATGACAGTCTTCCTCTTGGCCTCCCGGCGCTGATAGAGGAAACCTTCCTTTTTCTGCTCCTCCGGGAAGAGCTGGAACAATTCGGACGCCCTGGCGATCATGGCGTGGAATGAGCCAATCTCGTCGGGCGGAGATGCCCGTGCGACGGGAGACCCGTTCCGTCGCCCTCAGAACCCGTCGTCGAGCCCACCGCACCGTCATCTCCCGACTCGTGGGAGGTTGAGGAGGGAACTGCAGGCCTTACGGGGGCGAGCGGAGGAGAGGGTTGGGTCCTCTGTCGTTTGTTCTGAGGACTTCCCGACGGGCCAGGTTGCGGGTCCTCCGGCCTGGGCCGTGGTAATCTCGTCCTTATCTCAGAGCATACCTATACTTATCTGGATCGCAGACAAAATGGCCGCCGAGCTATCCTGAGGCCTAGGTTCCGACTGCGCCGGAAGGGAAGGCTGCTCTTCCTCGTCATCGTCGTCTTCCTCGGTTATCTCCCGAGGATCTTCCTTGCGGGACCGAACCTTCTCGAATTGTACTTCGAGATTCCTCGTGTCCTCGGTCAGTTCCCCCTCCGAGGCTGACTCCGAGCTAAAGGAGGCTACCGTGCCCTCCCCCTTGTTCCATCATGGGGGCCATGACGATGGGCTGAAAAGAGGATTCCCTCCTTGGCGGCAGGGAAACTCTAGTCCCGGAGGCAGTCTCTGCTGGCGGGGTCTCTGCCGGCTTGGCCAGAGTCGCCTCGATAGAGGCCTTCGCCTGCTGGGTAGGGGCCTTCACCACCTTAGGTGCGTCCTGGGCCTTCTCCTTAGGGGGAGGGGCGATGCCTCGCTCCCCCTTTCCCGAGATCGGACGGGGCTTCTCCCAAAGCTTACCCGGGGTCTCAGACTTCCTCTTCCCGGAACCGGAGCGCTGGCTCGTGGTTGACGGTGCCGGGGAAGGTGCGCCCTGCCTGGCGACCGAAGAGCCCGACCTTTCGGCGCTCCCGGAGCCAGCGGACTCGCAGCGCTTGGCCTGGTGTTGGGCCCCCGTCACCGGGGTGCCCGCACAGGAATTAGAAGCCCGCTCGGACCCTTTCTTCTTCTTCTCACCCGTTGAGCCCTTCTCCAACCTGCTGGCGAGACGAGATCGATGGTCCCTCATGGTCCGCTCCGACAAGTTCTTGCAGAACTGGCAGTCCTTCTCTACATGAGTCTTGTCCCCATGAAGACAGTAGAGGCATCGCAAATGTTCGTCCTCCTTAAACAAATTCTGCAGCCCGCATTCAGGGCAGCTGCGAAACAGCTAGGGTCCGGGTGACAAACTCGCGTCCTGGGCCATCTCGAAGTAGGCCGCGAATCTTCTGGAATCCTCCAAGAGGTTGATTCGACGAAATCTTCACCCTTGAGGGGCATAGGAAAATCCCGCAACGGGTACCCGTTAACGGGAGTAGAAACAGTGGAGCTTGAGGCTCGATTAACCGAAAAAAATGTGAAAATTCACCTGAAAAAGTGCGAAACACGCAGTAAAAGCTCGAGAGCTAAGCACGAGGACTCTCAACACTTGAACGTGTGGTAAAAATCTGAAGATGGCTGCCAGAGGCGGGGCTTAGGGAGAGGGCAGTCATTGGCTGTGGTCAGTATGACGCAGAGATCAGTGATTGGTTACTACTACGAAAGACAGATCAGAAACAAAACTGATACTGATTTTTTCTTTACCGAGGATTCCCAGCCAGCCGACGGGGAATATTCATGAGCATGTGAATCCATGCCAGACCCCATGCTGGAGAAAGAAGGTAAATAGGGGAAAAATGGCCCTCCACAAGGAAGAACTACACACTAATGGTGGGGGGGAAAAAATCAAGACTCCTTCCGTTATGTCTTAGATAACGAGGAGAGGGTAAGAGAGAAGTGCGCAAACAACTTGGCCAAACATTGAATAAAGAGTACGAAGAAGACTGGAGCTGGCTAACAGGAGCTCTAGCCTCTGGAGGTCGTCCCTAGTATGGGAATGGCATTTGGAAGCTGGAATACAAAGGGGTTTACACACCTCTTTGGCAAGGGTGACTTAAGCTTTGAGGATTACAATGTCTTGTGTCTGCAAGAAACTTGGCTTAGGGAGGCCCCAAGATTAGAAGGGTTCGAAATATACATTAATCCAGCCCAGAAAGGAGGTGCTGGAAGTCCAATGGCCGGGTTATTAACGGCTATCAAGACTTAGTGTGCTATCTACGACCAATTTAACCCCACTAGCACAGTTCATAGTATTAAAGAACAACGCACATAATGAACGTAACTCCTGGACTCTCTTGATTTGTAATTTATATTGGAACACAGCATTCCAGCTGGCGTCAAACTTAATGTTTATGGATCATATTTGTGAAGCAAGAGCCATTTGGAAAAACCTTGGTATCCTAATATGTGGCCACTTGAACATCGAATGCTTTCATAAGGACTTGGAGTTTATAGAAGACCGCCACCCGAAAAACACCTCATCTAACATGCAAAGAGGCCTTTTATGGAGGGAAGAACTAAAAAAAGAAACAACAATATCATCAACGGTCATCTGAGGGGAGACATTCCACCAGCTAAAACCGGGAAGAGAGGAAAGCAATCGAACATCTTAGATTATGTCTTCATTACAGGTAACCTGCATGAAAAGCTGGAAAGTATGGAGGTTATAGATACCAAATTTAGTGAGCCCAATCTACTTCAGCTAAAAGGAAGATCTTGGACTGAAGAGCAAAACCGCCCTCTGTATCACCAGAAAGGTACAAATATTGAGATAACGCCAGGAGGAAATCGTTAAAGAATCAGAAGAGCTGAGGTGTTGGCTTTAACCGAAACCCTGACAGTTCGTGCAAACAAAAATGAGGCCGGCACAGCTCTAGCAATCCTACAGTATCCATTGTCACTAAAGGCTTTTAGTGCAAAAAATGGTACGGGTCCTAGAAGACTCTTTTCGGCAACCCATGTATTCGATCAGGAAATTGCAGTTAGGAAGAAAGAACTAAATAAATTGTGTCGGACCTCAAACAAATGTCCAACAAACGAAACCATAGAAGCAGCCAAAGTCAGGAAACTTTTCCAACACAATGGTGAAAGAAGGCTAAAATTGGTGGCCAACAAAAACACGGCTGAAATGTGGAAAATCTTTAATGCTTCAAAAGTGCCACAACAAGCAAAGACATTAAATTCTGTGTCATCCAAAGTATGGGAGGACTATTATGGTAGGCTCTTTTCAAGCAGTAATACTCCTGCAATTAGGATACCAGTGATTCGTAACAGCTCATGGAATTTCCAAATTGAAAAAAGTGATATTATCGACCTAATAAAAAAATCCAGCAATTCAAGAGCCGCAGAGCCTGATGGCCTCACAAATGCTATATTGAAATGAGATCCAGAGCAATGGGCTTCCTTCATGCTGATCCTGTTCGAGACAGTTAAGAACACAAAATCTATTCCACAGTCCTGGACTAAATCTATCGTAATGCCGATCTTTAAGAAGGGCGATAGGTTGAATCCCACCAATTATAGGCTTATCGCCCTTCTGGATGTGGTGGGTAAAATCTTTACCGCCATTTTGCTAAAAGATCTAAATCTTTGGAGTACAATCACAAAACATCAAGATGTCTGGCAGGCTGGATTTATAAGGGGTACAGGGACAGCACTGAATTTGTTCTTTATAAACCTCCTTAAATGTAGGGTGAAATCAGGTAAGAACAAAAAAAATCTATATTGCATCAATAGACCTGGCACAGACTTTTGACACCGTAGATAGAATGATTCTATGGTCAAAACTGCAAGCCTGGGGATGCCCGATAGATCTCAGAAAAGCATTGGAAGCATTACACACAGCAACAACATTTAGTGTAAGACTGTACAATGGTACCTTGTCAAAGAAATTCATACATCAAAAGGACTAAAACAGGGTTTAAGGCTGGCGCCAGCAACCTTCAGTTTATATGTATCTGGCATTGAAGAAGCATTCACTGGAGTCAGGTGTTTTCCACCCCGATTAGCGGGAATAGCCCTGGGTAGGCTTTTATATGCTGATGATTTGCTGTTATTAGATCAAACAGAAATAGGGTTTCAACTACAACTAGACTCCCTGGAAGCTTACGTTGAAACTAATTCACTCAAGGTCAATGCAAAAAAATCCAAGATACTGGCATTGGGAGGCACGAGGGGGCAGAGGAGCAGCAAAAGAGCGTGGTATTTAAAAGGTGAACAATTCCAGAAGTTACATCTATGGTGTACCTAGGCTCGACCCTAAAGTAAAACCAGGAATTTGGGATCCTAAGCAAAATTAATCAAACAGAGGCAATGTAAATTCTGTTTAACATTAATCGAATTTTACAAACTCCAGGCTATGCCCATTTTGACCTACGGTGCAGAAGCACAACTCTCTCTTGCAGGGACCGTATGGCCAAAACTAGAGGGTCTTTTTTGGAGGCGAGTACTTAGCTTACCCCAATCACTCCCCATTGATATCATACAGAGGGAGTTGAGCCTAACATCTCTGTACGCGGTCACTGTGTGGACGACAGTATCATTCTATCGTAAGTGCTTGAGCCCTCCGGCTGAAGGTGGGTTCGTAGTTCTCAAAATTGTTCTGAACAAAGCTCAAGAAAGAACTCTAGTCAAGTGGAGAAGTATATGTTCACTAATTTTGAGAAGTATTGAACTTACAGAAGACACGTTACTGAAGAACCCAGTATATGTGAAAAAAATTGACTTGACCTAGACTGGATAACGACAGAGGAACGGATTAATACCCTAAAAACAAAGGGCATGATCGGTAAAGAATTCAGAAAAAGAGGTTTGTGCCTATCTACATCAGTAAGTTTCCATTGGCCTTATTGAGACAGGCGTTTATGAGATTTTGTTTCAACCTATAGCCTACCAAGGAAGTAACAGAAAGAAGGAATGTTGCAACTGAACGAGACTATACCTGTAGACTCTGTAATCAATCATTGGAAACTCTGCTCATCTTACGCTGCAGTGCCCATCGTTGAGCCCCACAACAAACAAACACCTGGGAAAATTCCTAGAGGAATCCACTTCGATATCGGCCAAAGAATGGTGGGAGATTTTGAATCAAGGAAAAAGAATAACAGTGATATTAGCCTTACTGGCTTTCTTAAAGGACACTTTTAAGCTGACAATGGAGGATGGGAAGGGCCCTAGTACCCTGGTTTCTGACCAGTGTATAAATATCTAGAGAACCAGGATGATGACAGCTAAATGCTATTATGTCTGAACTAACTGTACAGATTCTCTATAGCCTTTCTTTGTTATCAATGTGGTTTGTTCGGGTCTCTTTTCTTTGGCTTTCTTTTCTTTTTTTAAAAATAATTAATGATTATTGGAGTAAAGCATAAAAAGTTTTAATTGTAAGCTAAAAATGCTAATAAAGAAAAAATAAAGATGCTGCCAACCCCTGCTTCACAGGTTTTGTGCAGTGTGGAACTTGGTGACAAAACTATCTGGTAATCCGCCCAATATCATTACATAGTGGGGTTAGAAACAGAGGGGACTAGCTCTTTGCTGGCCATCAAATTTGCATACCATGGCTTTCCTTCGAAGGCAGGGCTTCACAGCACACAAAGGAGAAGCTGCACAAACGTAGTACCAGTAGAAGTATGTAGGTACGTGGCAGAGTGAAAGGGAGTGTGCAAGGAATGACAATTGATGGGTTTAGTGCTGTGAAGTTAAGTGAGGGTGTGCCAGATGTGTGAAACCTGAGTGCGTTCTCACTAATAATCCCCAGGGATCCTTTGTTCAGGTGGCCATGGAAGGGCCGTCGCTCTTTGATCCCAACTCTGGGGGCGGACAAGCGAGGGAGGATCACCTGGGCAGGTGGTCCTTGGGGACAGTCGGAAGAGCCCCAGAGGGCAAGACGTGGTATTCCCCCATTCCTTAAACCCATCAGTCCTAGCCTCCCTTTGCTTTTATGGGATATTGACATCCAAGTCCCATCCTACACCAACACTTTCCCTCAAGAAAGGGGAAGAGTAAAACTCACTGGAGATCAAACCCTTCAAATCTTGACACTAACTTGGCTTTTCTTCTTGCAATCCCAGAGAGTATCTTATGGACTCATCTTTTCCCATCCGGTCAACCCCTCTAATAAGAAAACCAAGAAAATTAGAATAAGCACTCTGGTGCTACCACCATTGCCTGAATAGAGGAAATCAGAACACAACATACACTTATCTTATTAGACCCCGAAATATTTATACCCCAAAATGGCATTCAAGTATTGAGACAAAGAAGGATAAATTAGAGGGTAGGCAAAAGTCCTACATAAAACACCATTATAGTATGGGGAAAAGGAAGATGCAAGCAGAGGCAAACCAGTACTTTCAAAACATTTGTCCCACTAACTAGGTCAGGCAAAGTCAGGCACATAAAGTTAAACACCATCACCTGCAGCCTATCAACTCTAGCTGGGAGAATAAAAGCAGCAATCAAAAAAAAATTGAGCAAGCTGGGGATCGAGTTGGAGTACAAACCGGGAGGAGAGCTGAACCGCCCAAACCATCCAGGACCAGCTGTGTGAGAATGGGACGCTAAGCGGCTACAAGTTGTGGCTACCAGGTAAAGTGCGGCACAGAGGCCGTGTCTCCAGAAAGCAAGAGGAGTCATGGAAGGGAGCCCAAGGATTTGCTGATCCTTTCTGAGCCGTGTTGGCCAAAGTGCTCGTTCCCCTGGGCAAGAGAAGGGGCCCAGGAGTGTCTGAGGGGCAGGAGGTGAAACCCTGACCTCAGTTGCAGAGACCGTTAAGTAGAAGCCGGAAGAGCACCTACAAAGCGCTACTGGTGAATAAAATCATAGGGAACCGGTAAGTGTGAAGTGCGGCTGAAATGCTTGTTATTGGAGTGAACACGGGTAGAGAAACAGTCCATTACGGAGAACCTCCAGTAACAGTTAGACAACATAACAATGAGAAAGAGAGATTTCAGGAGTTACATTGTTACTGAGTGGTCGCGTATCAAGGAGGTACATTGTCAAAAGTCCTGGTAGCAGAAAGAAAGCATTCTAACAGCAGAAGGGAGCTGAGCAAAGGTGCAAAGTGCAAATACAGTGGCACCTGTGGAAAAGTGAGCTGTGTGGAGAGAAAAGGGTCTGTGAGCCTGAACGAGGGAAACCTGAGAGGCTTGTTGAGTTGTATGAGTAAATAGGCTTTTGAGTTCAGAGAAGGGAACTCTAAAAAGCCGAATGAACTTTTGTACTAAGAGATACTGTGAAAGACATAACATGTGAAGTGTGAGCAAAATAGACAGCTCAAAAAGGTGGAGCCATGGAGAAGGCAAAGGTGAGAGAAATCCCCCAGAAGAGATGCCAGATAAACAGTAAAGTGAAAAAGTGTTACAGTGCAATTTGGAACAAAGTGAATTGAGTTGAACTATTCAAGAGACAGTGAAGCCAAGCCCCTTTCCCCCGGTTTGCACGACCTGTGATGGATGGACTGGGCGGTCTGACAACTGTGCCAGGACCCAGGGGGTCCCCATTGAATGAATGAACTGTATAATGACGTGAAGCAGAACTTTGTGAAGTATGGGTAAGGGAACCCTGTTATAAACTGAACTTTAAGTTGAATGAGATAACAAGGAAAGATGAACACTTTGGAAGTGGAAGTTGAACTTTTGTGAAACCAAGAGGGTCTGAACAAAAGGGGTTTTTGAGTCTGGAAGGGGGGACCAGAGGAAGCCAGCAAGCCATGTGAAGCCATACTGTGACCTTTTTGTGGAATTCTGCAGGACGTTGGTGAAACCCAGTGTCTTAAACTTGAAAACCTCCAGTGCCATCCTGTTTTACTTTTGAACACTATTACGTTAACCCAGTCTCTTACATATTGTTATTAGATAGAATTGAGGGCAGTTATAGGTTTGACATTGCAGCCTTTTTGTTTTGGACTGACAGACCTAGACCTTTTCTTAATTTACTTTCTGGTTGAGACTACTCCCACCTTAGAGTTAGGGTTAGGTAGGTATTATCCAATCCTATAAAACTAAATAAAGGTTTTTGAAACTTGCATTTCTGTTGTCTGTGTCTATCAATTGATGCCTTGTCTGCCTCACACAGACCAGCCATCACACCAGATGCAGACATGACCAGAAAATTCTCTGAGGGGTGACTTAAGGAAACAGCAGCTCCGAAACACGCCAAAGACTAGAGGTCTGCATGGGAAGGAGCCATAATCGTTTGAAAACACACATAGAGGGACTCTGTTGGGAGCGGTTTGAGAGCCAGACTATGCCAGGTGGAGGAACCATGGGATACGAAACTGAATCCATTCCAGGGACTGTGAGACCCAGTGGGTGGAGTCTGCGCGACCCATCCATGAGCCGCCGAACCAGACCAACCAGTTAGGACAAACCCTGCCACATGAAAAACCATCCCAAGTTGCGAAGTTCACAGAATACTCTAATGTTTCTCTGCATCAACCAGGCAATACCACAATTGTTAAAGCCCAAGAAAACCCTCCTGCTTGTTCATGTGTTCTGACAGCACCTACCTGGGTGTGTCGCACCACTCAAACAATGCCAAACGCTGCTTCCCACAAAGAGGGGGGAACGCACCATGCAAAGAGAAAGAAGATGCTGGGAGACATTTCCAGGACTCCAATGGAAACAATACAGGGAGTGGGGCACAGGCAAGCTAGCTAATAGGTTGGAAAGCCAGGGGAAGAAGAGGACTATAAAAAGAGTACTCTCCAAGGACTCGTGTTCATGTTCCAGATTCTGTTTTAGTAACCAGGATAAGAGGAGCCTGACCCCTACACCTGGGCTTATTAGAACCAACAGAAGATGACTACCCAAGGAAAGACCAGACGGCTGAGTCATCAGAGGACCATATCCTGTGTAGAGAGATTGATAAATAAGGAACACTGTAATTCAAAGACAGCAGCAATAAATCTCACCCTTTAGAAATAAATTAAACCAGGTTTGGGTGATCTTTGGAAGCGGCACCACTGTATGCCACAGGGGGAAAATGTCTAGCATGGCCTTCAAACACTACTGGGCTGAAAGAAACGCCCTCCAAACCTGGGCTTCTCCAGTGGTTTGAGGCAACGCCATGATTAGTGGGTCTATATTCTGGGTAAGAGACCAAAGATAATGGTAGAAAGGTGTGGTAGAAGGAAGTACGGGTTGTGATGTTGTTAAAGATCCTAAACTCTAGTCCTGTTGGTCCAAATCTAGGCCCATAACACTGGTGCAGGTCATTAACACCTGTTATAGCCTCACCAAGCCTGACAATAACACATCACACGAGTGGGTTATTGTTGCAGAGCATGCACATAGGATTAGCTGTGACAGTAAAGTATGAGCCATGGATGATGGAAAGGAATAAGTTACTTACCGGTAACTCCTGTTCTCCAGCATTGGCATCTTTTATAGATGCACTTGCTGTTTGAATATCCACAGTCATTGGGCTGAGAATTGTGAGGGGTGTGAAAAACCAGAGTGTGTTTCACTGCCTAGACCCCGGGGATCACTTACTCAGGTGGCCAGGACACAGCCATCACCTTTGGATGCAGACCCTGGGGGTGGGCAAGTTTGGGAGGATGACCTGGGTGAGGGGTCCTCAGGAGTGGGGGGAGAACACCCAATGGCGAGACATGGTATCCCCCCATTCCAAATACCCCTGTCCCATCCTATTTTTTAGGAAATTCCAACTTCTTAGACCACCCCCCTTCTAAACAAACAATGGGCCTTGGAAGAGGAGGTCTGAGACTAAAAGGAGTACCACCCATGCAATACATTGGACATGTCCCACTAATAAGATCAGGCAGGGTCAGGCACTTGACCTTAATTACATACACCTGGTACCTATTAGCTCTGCCCACATGGTTAGAAGGTGCACTCTGAACAAGGCGATGCAGGAGAAAGAGCAGTTCTTCCAAGGGCAACGGCGAACCAGGCAGAGCAGAGCGACAGGTCGAGGGACGGAACTGAACTGTGGAGAAACTTTGGACACCCTGGAGAGAGATTGTTACCTTTGAAGGGCCTTGATGATTGCGCAAGGAAGCCCAGTCAGAGAGAAGAGCTACACCTCTTTTGTGTTTCAAGAATACCAGCGACCCTGCCGGTTGAACAGCAGTGCTGGGGAAGTTTTGCGGCAGTTGTGGTATCAGCTTTGACTTCAGGATCAAATCTGCGAAAAACGAAAATGAATTAACACAGCCGGTGAGTTGATGATAGCATTGAAAATCCGGTCTGTGTTAAATGAAACTTGATGGCAACAGTATCCGACGAATGAAGGATGCGTGTGTGCCGAAAAGATGCGAGAGAAAGCAAAGCATTGTAAAGAACTGTAAATTAAAGATACAAAGTAACAGAGTGGTCCGGCGAAGGAAGATTGCTCAATCGAAAGGCTCTATGAAATGTCCGATGCCGTAGAAGAGAAAGAAACTGAGATGCAAGATTTGAACTGTTAGGTTTGATCCTGGCAGAAGGAAACCTGGATTTGAGAGATATCTTTGAACTTTGAAATAAGTACTGTGCTCAAAACTACATTTATCAAGAGGCCTTGGTGTGGGAGAGGAAAAGTGACATTTGAGGAAAGAAGGTCGAAGTGTTTATGCCGAGGAAAGAGCAAAATCCTTACTGTTTCGAAAGTTTTCAACAGCGCAAGGAAAATGAAAGGAGGCTTGAGGCCGATCGAGGGAAGCCTATGAAGGTATGATTGAAGTATGGGGAAGAAAACCCTCACAAATTGTGATTGAAAGGTTTGTGCCAGCAGGAGGGAAACCTGTACTGAATTGTGGCGACCAGAAGGAAACAAACTTTTGTTGAACTGTAAAAGGTGACCTGGGCTAGAGTGAGAGAAACCAGAGAGGTCCAGTGGATAAACTAGTAACTTTTCATGGAAGGCCAAGTGGGCCCTGGTCCATGAAACAAACTGCATGCTTGTTTCTGAAGCCAAAGTGTGTCGCAAGGTCCAAATGTGCCACCTTACCCTGTGCTACAAAATGTGGGGAAGGTACTTTACTCGGCCATACTGACATTTCTTTTGAACAGCGATTTTCCTTTTTGCATTACACATTCCCTTTACACATTTATTGTACTAGAAAGAGGGCACACATTAGGTTTATTATTATAGGCCATTTTATTTTGACTAAGGACTGTATTTTCTTTATTTTTGGTGGTCGAGAATACTCCCATCTTCGTTACAGGGCATTATAGGAGGTTTCCAACCCTGTTTAAACCATCAATAAAGGTTTTGAAACTTGCAGATCTTGTGTCAATGTCATACCATGCTTCCCTCGCAGGGGTCAGAAATGTGAGGTGGACAACTTTGTGAAGGTTTTTCAACAAACGCCATTTTATTAAATTAGAAGGTTGGATAAACGCTTCACTATACCTAGCCTGACTTTGATTCCCCTGCCTAAAATAAATTAAATGAAACACTCTAAAAAGGATAGCTGTCCCTCAATTTATACACACAATAAATAAATAAATAAATAAGGCAATGCATAGCATTTTAAATAGAACACCACAATTAGTATAACAATTGCGTTATTAATGTAACAGCAGTCTCTCCTTATAACCTAGGTGAATTTCCCTTTCTCAAGTCTGTGCAGGATTCTGCTCCACAGTTCCAAAAAAAAATAAGGAAATCCTGGTTTGCAACAAAGATCTAACACAGTCCTTGGCAACTTCAGCTTGCCAACAGAAAGTCTCAACACTTCAATGATTCAACAAAGAAAAGTAGAAGGTTCTTTTCTCCTCCATGAACAAGAGTAGATGAATTGCCACAATGAGGAGTTCTGAAGAAATGCAACTCCTTTATAGCAGCTTTTACAAAGTCTTTTCTTCAGCACCATGAACACGATAGAGTTCCTCTGTCAGCACCACTTTATAGCACTTTGACAACTTCTACCTGGTTAACTTCCATGTCAGGCCCACTAATACAGTTCACTCTACTCCCATGGCAGGTCTAGTCCACCAAAGGTGTGCTATCCGGGTATACTCCCCTGCCCGAACAGCGTCTCACAACAACGGGCCTCATTATAAGTATGGCGGTCAGGAAATAAGGGTGCGGGTAGCAACGTACCAGCACCCTTTGTGGACCACCATACTACAACAATGCCGGTAGGTGCCACGGAACCCACGGTAGGCCCGACCTGACGGTTTTTCAGGCCCCTACCGACATGTTAGTCACTGAAGCACTGGCATCATTAGCAAAGGTGCCAGTGCTTCAGTGACCCCAAATGGGGATTTACAGTTACCCAGTGGTTTTACCTGCAGTCCTGTGATGAACCCCAAGCACTCCCGTGCTTAAAATTAACCGACAAGAAGTTCACAGTAGCTTCACAGCATTCATCATTTTGCAACTTCAACCTTTAACAACTCTTCAGGGAAAACAAGATTCACATTGATGCACTTTAATACTCCTCTGCAAATAATGCTGGACTCCTTCTGAATATTCTTTTCCAGAAGTGCAGCCTTTTTGCCACTCTTCTTTCCCCACTGCAGTAGTAACCAAATCCTGACAAGGATAGGGTCTTATTTGGCTTCTCCCTTGGTTTTGGCAATGTGAGTTTATAACAACTTTTGCTACAAGTATGGGCAACACGTTTCACAACGTATGGCCTTTTCATCATTAGCCCCCTTTTGCAATATCTGTTGGATTTTAATTGCTTTAGTTTTAGTCTCTTTTGGCTTGGGTAATGGTTGTGTGCATTAGTTCCACACAACAGTGCACCCCATGCAGAGGCTGTCAGGAGCCTTCTTGGGAAATATCCTGCCCACGGTGCGTGAGGAGTCCAGCAGACCAGAAGGGCAGTGTGCCAGTTTTGGGGAGAGCCGGTGGCCGAGCAGCATCGTTGAATCACCAAGTGTAAGTATTGACTCAGCCACACAGCAATTGAGGGTGGTGGTAAAGAATTGTTGGGTGTGAGGTGTTCGTGAGTATTGTTGAGTATTGGTGGAGTACTGTTGAGCATTGATGAAGTATTGTGAAGTATAGTGGAGAAAGAAGCAGAGGTAGATGTAATTTGTTCGTGGTTAGGGAACATTCGATCTTGAGGTAAAAGGTTCAGGCAGTTAGCCTCGACTATTGACTTAAGGGTATGGATGATAGAAGTTATGCAAATATTGATTTCCTGTGGATTGAGCATTTTAGCTCGGGTCATGGATGATGGTATCCCCGTGCATAGGTCTTAGCAACATAGGCTAGCTCAAACAGCAGAAGGTCTTATGTCTCGTAGAGGCGTACAAGGCGACGCTGTAGGAACAGATTGAGGACATGAAATATTGGTACCCCCTGTTAGGAGGCAGGACGACGGACGTGGGTATATGCTGGTTGGGCTTTGTGAAAATGTCTTTGTAATGGGACAATATCTTGTGAGCTTTGTTAGCAATTTCTATCATTCCCTTACTTACTGAAGAGGTGACGTCACCAGTGAGGTCTTTGTAAAGGACTAGGAGAGCACAAGGAGGTGCAGAATTTGGTTTTGGCAATTAAAAAGTAAGCTGTTCTGTGGCGGTGCGCAGGGATGCGCATGCATGATATTGGTGGGTGTGCCTGAGGAGGCAGAGAGATGCAGAAGGGCGGTGCGCGGAACACACCTGAGATGTTGGTTGGGAGCCAGAGAGGCTTGTGATATTTTGAAAAGGACTGGTATCTGTAAAAAACAGGATTCACTGTATTTGTAAGTCTGAAAAACAACTGAAGTATCGAAAACCTCGACTTGAGGTCAAGTAAGTATTAAAAAGCATAATATTGTGGTAAAGGTGTGGTGGACACGCCCCTACAGCGCCTATGTAAGGCCCTTCCACGATATAAGGACAAGATTTGTATATATAGCGCAGAATGGATGAAAAGCACAGAAGGTAAATTGACTAAGCCATGGTCAAAGGGCTGGAGCTTCTACAAATATGTGCAGCAAAAGTTACAAACGCACACATACAAGAGGTTTATAAGGGGAAAAAGCTGAGCAATCGTATGGCGATATTCGAGCTCTGGAAGAATATTCAGGACGACGCAGGGGATGTGATGAGGTGTCAATGGATGCTGAGCCAACAGGAGATCCCAAGCGAAAAGCTCTTGGCCCCCACCTCCCACCTCCTACTGAACCTGGGAACGAAGGGGCTGCAGCAGGAGCCCAGGGACTATACCCTATACAGGAATTGAGAGCAACAGAGGGGTACACATATCCAACAGTCACACCTCTACCATACACCAAGGATGAGGGGCAGAAAGGGGTCCCGCCAGCAGGAGGTCAAAAAGGGGTGCACAACAAGACCCAGACAAGCACAAGGGCTGGAGAATATAGCATCAAACAAGTAGGTTGGAGGGAAAATACTCTTGAAATTAGACAGGAAGACAGCAGGAGAAACAGGAGGGGCGAGTAAGGAAGTAGCTGGTTGCAAGGAGAACAGTGAAGGACGAGAGTGGGCAGAGTTAATGGAAGAGGTGGAGAGAAAAGAAAAATAGAAAAGGGAGAGATGCAAGAGAATGCGAAGAGAAAAGCAAAGGGCAGGAGAGAAAAAGCGGGTTCAGCGAGAGATGAGGAGAAAGAGAGCTTGAGGAGATCGAGAGGAAAAAAGAGGAAGACGAGAAGGAAGAGCAAGTCTTAGTAAAGAGCAAAAGGAGGACGTGGGAAATAGAGCAGCTTGTAAGAGTGCGCGAACGCAAGGAGGAGGAGAAGCACGCTGTGAGAGACATAAGACTAAGATTGGGATTGACCACTTTTGATGACAACGTGGGAAGGGATAGGCAAGCCGAGCAAGAGCGCAGCAAGAAATATGATAGGGCAGCTAAGATGCCAGATAAAACCAACACAGGGTCCTCCGGGTGACTGCAACAACCTGATTGACTTAGAAGGTGAACCACAGGGAGGCGTGGTACTAGGGAGAATGAGCTTCCATGACTATTTCGGCAGTGGCCTGGGAGACACCGAGTCAGAAGATGGCTTGGTAGGGAGTGAGGATGAGGAGTAGGGCGACCTATTTGTTGATCGACACAGAAGCACACCCATCAAAGCTCGACATGGGGAGCAGACAGAGGGGGATTGCGGGGCGACAAGGACGAGAGACCACGTTGGTCCAGGGCTACAGTGCGGAGCATAGATGACATAACCCCGTATGCGCAGAGGCTTAGAGACCTTCCAGCACGAAGGAGGGGAGAAGTAGCCACCAAAGACACAGGCAGACTGGATGGGGAGGCTCGGCTGGGAGTTGACCTTACTGGAAAAGGGAGGGGGGCGACCTCAATACATACCCTGGAAACATATAAAGCAGGCAAATTTAAGGTGTAGGCTAACTTCGTTGACTGCGGGGAAATGGATATACGAAATGGAAAGGATGACAGCAGAGCAAAAGTTACCAGTGGGGGACATAAAAGGTTTGCGAGTGGCAACCCTCGGAGAGGCTGCCAATGATGTGTGGAAACGGGCTGAACGCTCAGGAGTGACCACCCAGAACACGGTACACAATGATTCACCATTTGACAACTGCCGAGCGGGCATATGGCAAGCTCTACGGGCAGCACCCAGACACATATATTAGTGCAATTATAGCATGCAGAATGGGGGAAGACGAAGACCCCCTACAATATATTCAGGCTATTCAAGAGTTATGGCGCTTTGAAACAAGAAAACAATGGGACAAAACAGTGGCATTATTCTATCATATATTATGACAAGGGTTACCAGACCAGATGCAAAGGCAACTAAAGAAATTGGTGGGGATGGAGGCAAAACCGTGGTCAGAAATACAACTAACAATAGTATATTACTGCAGGTTAATGCATGAAAGCACGAGAAAAAAACCTGAGGAAAGAAAGCAGGAGGAGGCGAAGTTAGTGCAGAGGAAACTGTCTAAATACACCATGGAAGGGGCAGTGTTAACAAGCATGGGAGAATAGAAACCACCACAGACACAACGCACCACGGCCTGCGGGAGAAGCGTTAATGGTGCGGGGGAATGCACAGCATGGGTTCCAAGGAAAAGGGGGGCCAACAAGTCGACCTGGTTATGGACATAAAATGCAACAAAGCCAAGGGGGATTTTTGGGAGGATATTGTGGCTACGGGCAACCAATGCAGCAGGGTGCAGAATGGTTCTTTGAAGGGCATCAGAGGCAAATAAGAGAACCACCCCAGTGCTGGGTGTGTGGACAGAAAAGACATATCTCTAGGGTATGTAGAAGCAGAGGGAGAATGCCACAGAATAGGGGAATGCAATACCAGCCAGCATATCCAGGGGAACAGATTGAGTTTTATGCCCAGGACCGGACACAACAACAAAGACAGGCACAAAATAAATACCCGCAGACACACCAGCCAATGACAAAGATGCCACAAATGCAGGCGCCAGTGCAGCATTATACACAGATGTCCCAGGCCCCACAGACACAGAATAACACAGAGCCATCATAAATGGCACAGCAAAATGATGGGACACTGGCACGCACAGACTCCATGGCAATGACTCCCATTAGGAAACTAGGGGGATGCCGTAGTGGGGGGCAACCTATTTGTAGGAAACGTAATGTCATTATACCCTCAATAGGACAGCCAATAGACAGACCTGATTTGTTCCATCCTATCGATTACACCCAACCTGGCGAAGGAACCATACGTAGGGGTGACGACAGGTGACAAAACTTTCTCCTTTCATGTAGACACAGTGGCGACTAGATCCTGCATCCGGGAAGGGAAGTATAGAATGTCAGGCAATGCCATGAATGCTGAGGGATCCTCTGTGGTGACGGAATCGGTTCCATTTACAGACAATATTGCACTTTCTATAGGAGAGCACGGCCTAGCTCTACCCTTACTGTATTCCTGACAGAAACCGGTAAACATAATGGAGGGATATCATGAGCAAACTTAACATGACCATCTCATTTACTGACAAGGGAATAGTGTGTTCCAAACCTGGGATACACCGTCTAAACGAGAAGGAAATTATTCCATCTTATTGTGGACGCAAGGTGCAGAGTGGGGTGCCAACAGATGAGGAACTATTTCGATATGGGACTAAAATAATAACAGCATGGCTCCCAGGGATTCAGGGAAAAATGCGGTGCCTTCCAAATGAGTACACGTTCAGGTCAGAATTACAACTAGATGAGAAGGAAGGGATGATGCTGCCACTGGAATTAGAAAAAGTCATAGTGCAGGACGACTGGATAGCAGTACATAGGACAGATGACACAGGACGAGCATGGCTATCAGTCATCGCTGTGGCAGATGGGTACAGATTGACTACAGTTACAGACGAAGAGCTGTTCAAAGACAATCAATCAGATCATGAGGTAATGTTTGAAATTAGCATCACATACTAGGTTAAAATACATTCCAGAGCGGTACCACAGAGAATGGCGATGATGCTACCAGCACCGCCGACATTTCTCGAGGAATACTTGTCAAAGGTGTTAGGGAGAATTCTCTGTTTAGGTTGAATTTCCTAACCTAGTGAGTCCCCCAGCAGCTTTGCTGGATTTCTGGAGTTTTTTTCGCCTGCCAAGAATGAGACTTTTTCTCTCACTCTTGGACATGATTTATGGTGTTCCTTTGAACGTTAATGTGTTTCATGGGCTATGGGGTCTTTTACTCCATAGGGTCTCATATGTTTTTCTTATGTGTGTTACACAGCACCCTCCGTGCAGTAACACAGGGGTGTCATAGTGACCCCCCAACATAGACTCCATACCCTGGGACCGACTACTGTCTCCCAGGGCATGAAAAGTCACCATTGGCTTTACTAGTCCCAAATTATGAACAGAAACCAATACAAACCATCATATTGTGGACATACTGGTCAGGGCAATTCGATTGCCCCGGGGTCTGTTGTTCGAGGGGGCACATCTCCGTCCCCCCTGATCGAGTTTTGGCTGGTGGCAGTGGATACTACTTTTTATATTCGACCGCGAACATATCTCTATGGGATTTTCCCATTGTTCAAGGCTACCAACTTTAATTATTTAATTCTTATAGCCTCGAACATGCTGCCAGTTTATTTATTTAATATTAATTCACCGGTTGGTATTTTCTGCCAGAACTAGGTTTTAAAATGGCGTTTGTGTTCGCCTCTGTAACTCCAAACCAAAGGTCGAGCCCTTTGTTCCACTTTTTGGCAGGCTTCTCCACAGAAGCCTCCAAAAGTGGTGCCACTCTGTCTGGGTACCACAGGTGGTGTGGGAGGGGGTTTAGGCACCCTGGACTGAGTTACCTTGGTAACTCAAGTCGCACTCTGGTGTGAATGGCCCAAGTGGTGAGCCGGCTGGCTCACCACTTGGCATGTTTGATAGACAGCTAGGATGAGTGAATGGGGGTGTGCTGCATAAAAGCAGGGCTTTTGGGACTGGAACTTCAGAAGTCGCCACAGGACCTGAAAATCTGACGAGGAAGAAGCTGAGCCGACCTGCTACGACGACACCACCGGTGAAGCCCTGCTGAACCGACTCACCACTTCCCAACGACAGAGAATATCTCCCGGCTGGAGAGTCTTCTTCCCCTGACTGGTGGGCACAACCAGTTTACCTTTTTTTTCTCGCATCCCAGGATGTCTTGTGGTCGAATTGCCCGTGCCAAGCACCCCGGCAACCGGATAGCCACTTACCACTGGACCGCAAATAAAAGGACTGCTCCTTTTAATTGAGAACTCCGCGGCTGGTTTCTTCCCTGGCAGTGCAAAGGACTCCCGCTTTCCTTCACGACGAGATCCTCTCTTCCCCCGGACGAAGCACCGACTTGCACCCGCTGCCAGGAACAACTGCCCCCGCTGAAGTATTCTCACCATTTTAAGCTACCGTGTCCGCCAGGCCTCCCTTTCTAAAGATAATAATAATCCCTTAACCTGGCTGGGCTGGCCGCCTTAACCATCTAACTGGTCCCTTTCTTTTTGGTCCAACTCTTTCTGAACTTATTGTGAGACTTTTGGGCACTTTGAACCGTGTGACCTTGGACACATTTCGACCGGAGCCTCTTAAAGTGGGTCCGGCCTTGTTAACTTTGACTTTTCGGTTTTAACCTGCCTTCTTCTCCTACTGTGTTCTTCCGAAAGTGTTTGGATCTGTTGCTATCTTTGCTCTGCCTTTCTCTCCCTTTTAAACCGATTGATTAGAGTGCCATCTTCGTTAAGCATTCACCGCTGTGTGAAAATAAGACTTGTCTAACTAATCGTTGAAGGGGGTGTATATCTTTTAGTGACCGTGTTTTTTAACTGCTTGATATTAGTGCCAGTGTGTTTTACTAGATGTGTTTTTAAATAAATAATTATATCACTTTTACACCAAGCTCTGGTCAGTGTTTGCTTGTTCTACTGTGTTCTTTTGACCTATTGTGAATACTCTGTATACTGCCTAACTCTTCTTGAGGGAAGTCTGACTGCTCAGCCACAGCTACCAAGTGAATCTGTGTGGTACAGGCTGCTACCAAGTGGGTTTACTGCCAAACACCTGTAGTCTTAAATCTTTAGCAGTGGTCCCAGAGGGAACTGCACAGGTTTTTGCCTAACAAAAGGTCCCCAGCATCTTATGTACCACACGTCCCTATGATGTGGGGATTCTGAAAGGGATAGGAGCAGTGAAAATAACTCTGAAGCCAGGAGCCATTTTACTACGAGTTAGGCAATATCCCCTATCCAGGGAGGCAGACGAGGGGATTTATGCGACAATTGCAGCACTAGTAAAGCAAGGCATCCTAATACCATCAGAATCACCATCAAACACAGTGGTGTACCATGTCAAATAGACAACAGGGGGTCATGGCATTTTATACAGCACTTGCGCCCTCTGAACCATATTGTAGAAGCAGAATTCCTTTAGTTCCGAATCCAGAGATAATTTTTCATAGCATTCCCACGGAAGCTACCTACTTCACAGTCATACATTTGAAGAATGCTTCCTTCTCTATACCACTACACCCAACACACAAGACTTAAATGTGTTTCTATATAGAAATAAGAAGTGGAAACGGTTGTATACTAATTGGCCTTTTCACAATTGACCTCGGGAGAATTGACCTAATTTAGAAGGTCAATTAGGACATATATGCAGGGGTAAACCCCCTGCAACTCCCCACCCAACACAAACCCCCCTGCACCCCCCACCCAATCCCGTTATATTATTTACAATCCAAAACCAACCCAATACATATATAAAATAACTAAAATAATATAAAGGTCAATTGTGCAGAAGGTCAATTAGAACCACTATAATTGGGTCAATTGTGCAAAAGGTCAATTGTAAAAGGTCAAATTTGGGTAATACCGTGGACACATACAAGACTTCCCCAATGGTACTGCAAGTCACCTTCCATATTCAACAGGGTCCTTCAAATGGACTTAGGAAATGTAAAATTACAGATTGTTGTTATACAGTACATAGACATATTGATTTGCAGCAAGACAGAGACACAGTGTAGAGATAACTCTGCATATGTTGACTGTACCAGCAGAAAAGGGGTACAAGATACACAAGGCTAAATTGCAATATTGCCAGAAAGAAGTGTTGTATATTGGACAACTGATATCACAAGATGGGCAAAAAGTGGCAACAGAAAGAGCAGAGGCGGTACACAAGACAGCAAAGCCCACAACCGTAAGTCAAATGCAGCAGTTTCTAGGACTATGTAATTATTGCAGAGTATTGTTATTTGTCTACAGCACTTACACAAGGCCCTTACTGAGTACACTAAAGAAAGCTCAAAGAGGGGATGGTACATTACAATGGACAAAAGAAATGACTAAGGCATTTGATGAGCAGAAAGAAGCAACATGCACAGCGCTAGTGTTAGGGATCCCAGACTATCAAAGTGAATTCATCTTATTCTCGCACTCCAATGGAGTGGTTATGACTTCAGTACTGTCACAAAAGACAAGCATGGGGCACAAACCTCTAGCATATTACAGTGGGAAATTTGAACCAGTAATGAGAGGACACTATGCATGCGAACAGGCATTGGGTGCCAACACATTTGCAGTAGACAAATCAGCGAGTATTACCATAGGATGCAGCACCACTCTTTATGAGGGGCATGCTCTCTTGCAATACCGGAAAGGCCGAAAAGTACATGGAAAACACAGAGCGCTTCAGGATACGCGGTGTTACTGTCACAACCAGCTCTCAAGATAGTGAAATGCCGACGTGTCACCCCAACGACTTTCACTGCCGAACGGTGGTGGAAAGGGTGACTATGTGCACAACTGCACAGCCAACATTGAACAATTCAGCGACAACCCAAAGGTACCGGAGAAAGCACTTGAGGGGGGAGATGTGCTTTATATTGACGGGTCGTCAATGATTGACCAAACGACTGGGGATAGACATTCTGGGATAGCAGTAATGAGATTGAAAGAGGATGGGACAAGCGAGACAGTGACAGGCGCACATCTACTGTCTCATTTATCAGCACAAGCAGCAGAATTGGTAGGTTCAATATTGGCACTGGAGCACAGCAAAGGCAAGGAAATTAAAAATTACTCACCGTAGTGATTAACATATTCCTAGTCCATAGTCCCCTTTGCTCAGAACTGTATGGCCGTGCCTCGCTAGGGACAGGAGACAACCTTTTTCACCAGAAAAATCAACTTCCGCTTTAAATTTAGATGCGCGCTCCCCTGACTCTGCCCACCGGCACCACTCCTGAATCCCCCTTTGACACGCCGACAATATTACCATGGCCTAACAACACCAGTTTTAATAGGGGGGAGAATGGTGGGACGTATGGCGGAAAGGGGACTATGGACTAGAAGTACGTTTGTCACTACGGTAAGAAACTAACTAGCATCATCAAAGGGCTCTAACTCTTTCGACTCGATGTTCCTCAAACGTATTCCACATATTTGAGATGTAATGTCCACTGCTGTGCTGCTTTGGAAGTTTTTCGGCAGATGGCGTCCTGCGTTGATGGCGTCGGGTCGATGTCCCTCGAAGGCTTCCGTCGAGGGTGACGTCACTGGATGTTATAAATAGGACGCATGGCGCCCGTAGCCTCAGTTTATGTTTTTCCCCCATAAGGTGCGACATGCTCTTACACAATGCCTGCTTGACTGCACATAGCCTTGAAGGAACGCAAGCTGCAATAGCATAGGATATTCTTCATAGGGGCAGGCTGGGAGGGCGATATGGAATACACTGGAGCAACATCCAGTTGAAAGAACGTTAGCAGTTGGTAAGTTCGAATGGATTGTGTACTCTAAATTATTTTACATCGTTGACAGAATCCCAAAGAAGTATTAGTGAATGGAGGAGGGAAAAGAATTTAGAACACCCAATCAGATGGCAGAATAATGCACTGCTTTACCAAAGGCCATATCCTGACCATGGAGTGTATCCAGGGAGTAATGCTTGACAAAGGTGTGGATGGAAGACCACGTCGCTGCATCACAAATATTCTTAATAGGAACTCTGCAGGGCTGTGGATGTAGCCACGCCCCTAGTGGAGTGAGCTTGCAACCCCTCAGGAGAATCCTTGCCCGCCAATCTGTAACATTCAGTAATGGTGAGGATAACCCACCTGGACAAGGTCTGCTTGGTAACAGCCTGGCCCAATCGATGTCCACTGTACCCCACAAAAAGTTGGTAATCCACTCTGACCCTGGAGATCCTAGAAATATAAAAGCTCAAAGCTCTCCTAGGGTCCAACCAATGGAGTTGCGCTCCTCTTCCTTTCCAGGATGAGGGGGGGAGGATAGAAAGCAGGAAGTACCACTTTCTAGCTCAGATGAAACTCAGACACTAACTTAGGTAGAAAGGATGGATGTACCCTCAGTAAAACCCTATCCTTGTGGAACACAGTAAAGGGTGGCTTAGATGAAAGTGCTGCAATTAATTCAATCTGCGAGCAGATGTAACTGCAACCAAGAAAACCATCTTGAAAGACAACAGTCTCAAAGGACAAGAGTGCAGAAGTTCAAACGGAGCACCCATAAGGAATTTCAAGACTAAATTTAGATCCCAAATCAACACCCGAGAAGGGGACGGCGGGAACACATTTGTGAGCCCTTTTCGAAATTGGGAAATCAAAGGAATCTTAAAATAAAAACATTCCTCAGGCGAGGTAATGGTACCCCACTTGAAGACCACTGTGGGCCAAATAAAGTAAGAAATAACCATTGGAATGGAACACTGAAAAGGACCAACATTGTTTCCTCTGCACCAGTCGCAAAACTTACGGCAACAGTACAGGGATTTTATCGCCTTCCGCCTGGCCCAAAGCAAGACCTCCAGACCGTCATCCGGGGGGTCCCAATCCTGAGATCTCAACCTTTCAGAAACCAAGCGTGAAGTTTGAGAGTCTTTACCTCTGGATGGAGAACCCCGACCCCCCCTTGCACGAGAGAAGGTCCTCTCTGTGGGGAAGACGGCGTGGAGGGCAGATGGACATTTCTAGAAGGTATGGGTACCACGGTCTCCTGGCCCAATCCGGAGCAATGAGGATCAAGTGGAACCTGAATCTCTGCAACCTTCTTAGCACCTGAGGAATGATGGGGACCAGAGGAAACGGCTATAGAAGTGGGAATGACCAATCCACAACAAACGCGTCCCCTAAGTCTCCTCCCAGAGGCAATTCCCTTGAGCAAAATCTCTCGCACCTCCGGTTGGCACCGGTCACAAACAGATCCACTTGAGGGGTTCCCCAAAGGGCGAAGATCTCCTGAAGGACTTCCTGAGCCAACTGCCACTCGTGGGAGACCGTGCTCTGCCTGCTCAGAGCATCCGCCGCCACATCCTCCTCTCTGGCCGGATGAACTGCGAGAGTGAGATTCCTTGCTGTATTGCCCAGAACCAGAGCTGCATCGCCTCTCTGCACAGCAGGAGTGGACCTACTCCCCCTTTTTTTGTTGAGGTAATGCATGGTTACTGTGTCGTCTGTCATGATTTGGACACTCTTCCCCCGCACAGACAGCAGAAATGCCTTCAGGGCTAGCCAGACGGCCCTCAGCTCCAAAAGGTTTATGTGGAGTTTGGACTCCGACGGAGACCAACGACCGCTGGCGGTCAGCTCATTGGCGTGTGCTCCCCATCCTGTGAGCGAAGTGTCTGTCACGACCGTCGCCTCTGGCCACGGTTGCCAAAAAGGCTCCACCTTCATCAGATTCCCTTCACTGGCCCACCACAGAATATCCTGCAAGAACGAGAATGGAATCTGAATGGGATCCCACATCCTGCCTGAGAATTGCGACTACTGCATCTTGAGAGCCCATTGAAGGGATCTCATTCTCAGTCTGGCCTCTGGCAGCAGAAAAATGCAGGATGCAATGAGGCCGAGCAACCCTAAGAATTCGAAAGCCGGAAAACTTTGGGCATGTTGGAATTTGTTGACCATCTGTACAATGTGATGATCCCTCACCTTGGGAGGCGAGAACTTCCAAGGACGTGTCCAACACAGCCCTGATGTACTGGAGCTGCTGGGAAGGTGTCATATGGGACTTCTTGAAATTGAGGGAGAAGCCCAGCTTGTGAAGGGAGCGGCAGGTGAGACTGAGATGATGCAAAGCTTGTTCGTGAGAACGCACCCGGATCAGCCAGTCGTCCAGGTAAGGGTAGACGTGAACCTCCCCCCCACCTCCTGAGATACGCTGCCACCACCACCATTAGCTTGGTGAAGAGCCTTGGGGCGGAAACCGAAAGGTAGGACCAGAAACAAAGTGCGAGTTGCCAGCCGCAAACCTAAGGTATTTTCTGTGCTTTGGGTGGATGGGTACATGAAAATAAGCATCCTGTAGGTCGAGAGACACCAACCAATCCTGAAGTCGAAGGGCCTGAAGTACCTGAGAAAGAGTGACCATCTTGAACTTGTCCTTCCTGAGGAACTTGTTCAGGCGATGTCAAGATGGGTCTCAGTCCCCTGTCTTTCTCGGGAGTGAAAAATATGGGGAATACCAGCCCTTGTTCCTCTCTGCCACAGGCACTAGTTCAATAGCGCCTTTCTCCAGCAGGGTCAAGATTTCCTGCACAAGGAGCGAATCCGGAAACTTCAAAGAGAGATTCCATGGTGGATTGTCGTCAGGCCGCTTTAGGAAGGGAAGGCAGTAGCCGTGGGATACTGTTTCCAGAACCCACGCATCTGAAGTAATGGCTCGCTATTCTTCTAGATGCTGACAGAGTCTGACCCCAACTGGCGAACAATGGGACCTGGCCTCATAGCTGTTTTGGAGCGGCTGCGGCAGTGCCTGAAGACAAAGAGGCAGTTGCCTGAGCGGCTTTGGCACCATTTCCCCATCCACCATGGGTGCTTTTACGGTAGCCCCTTTGATTAGTGGCTTCTTTCGCTCTACCAAAAGAGGAGTAGTAACGAAAGGAAACCCCCCCTCCATTGCTGTCCCTTAGGACGAAAAGGTAGAGGTTGACTCACAGCAGCCCCCAAAGACTTAGTAGCTGCTTTTGAGGTCTGCAACCTCTCAAGGCTCTCGTCAGCCTTGCTGCCAAACAAATGCCAACCATCAAAGGGCATGTTGAGAAGACAGGCTTGTAAATCCAGAGCAAAACCCGACTTCCGCAACCACGCAAACCTGCATATCACGATGCTCGCAGCCATGGACCGGCTAACACTATCAGCCGTGTCCAACCCGGACTGAAGGGATTCACACATGGCATCCTTGCCATCCTGCACAAGAGCAAGGAACCCATCCCTTTCTCCCCCCTCGGGAATATGCTCAGCTGCTAGAGAGACACAATTCCACAGAGTGTGTGAAAACCTTGCCAAGGCACAACCATCGAAGCGCTTGTCGTCCCTATTAGGAAGGATGGTAGGGTACGCCGCCTGCCGCGAGGTGGGCGTGGCCGCCTGAACCACCAAACTCTGAGGAGTGGGGTGAGTGGAAAGGTAGCCGGGGTCGCTACTGGCTGGGTGGTATTTCTTAGTTAAAGACTTGTTGACCGCCGGAAGAAACTCTGGGGTCTGCCAAGAAGCCGCCACCCTTTTCTGCAATGCCAAATGAAAAGGCAACACTGGGTCAGTGGACGGACCCTGATCTAAAATATCAGTCAGGTCATCCTGATTGACATCAACCGGAGGGCCGGACTACCCTAGGTACTCCGTAACCCTCGACATCAACCTCCTATAAGAGGATTCAGCATGAGCCCCAGGCTCTGGCCTACCAAACTCCATCTCTGGAGAAGTGTCAAGGCCACTGGCATCATGTAGAGACTGACGCAGATCTTCCAACTGACTGTCCTCAGAAAAGACAATGTCAGGAGCCACAGGTGTTACACCAGCATCATCAAAGGGCTCCAACTCCACCTCAGACCTCTCCTCATCCTCATAAATGTCCTGCAGAGAATGAAAGAACTCCCTCCTAGGGACAGGAGTGGGCTTGGAGCCAAGAACAGGCCTCACCGTCTTAGACAGAGCTTTTCTCTGATGGTCTACAGTGACAGGGACTTCCGATGGAAAATTCCAGCTATTCTGCCCCAATGGCATCGAGGTTCTCTGCGTCGACGGCTCCAAGGACGGGAGCAAAGGCAGAGCCCCGACAGCCTCACTCGACGGACACAGCAACTTCTGCGGTTTCGTTGGGGACGAAGACCGCGATCTAGATCTGGTACGTCTCTGGCGATCCACCGGATCCTTGTCCGAACGGGATCTCAGCGGTTCCCAATGCTAATCGTGCCAACTGCCCGGGCCCAAGGGCGCGCGAGCATCGACCGATACTGTTCCCTGCCGGCTTCCAACTAACGCACGGACGGAACTGTGCCCTGGGATTAAAAAATCGCCAGCATTTTCTCCCTGAATGCCTCCCATTCCTCTGGAGTAGAGGATTGTGGGACAAGCCACTTTCCTCACAGAGCCTTCATCCGACGAGGATGGGGAAGGCAAACGGTGACGAAGCTTCTGGGAGTGCCTCAAGGAGGACGAGTGGCGGGAACCACTCCGGGACCAAGAGCCCCTGGATTCCTTCTGACGGGGAGAGTCACCCTCGAATCGTCGGTGGAAATACCCGTAGATTTCTTGGTTTTACGAGGTTTGGAAACCCGACCTACCTGCAACTTCCCCTTACGCTCCCGCAAGGCCTTTGCAGTCAACGACTGGCAATTCGAGCAGTCGTCGGTATCATGACTTTTGCCCAGACACCACAAGCAGATGCGGTGCGGGTCCGTAATAGACATTTTGGATTTACAGTCCCGGCATGTCTTAAACCCAGACCGCGGAGTCGGAGGGGTAGACGACAAAGACATTTTCTTCTAAGAAGATACACAAGGCGGGACGATTTCTCGAAGCAAACATGTTTGCAGAAAAAAGGGAACTGAGGCTACGGGCGCTGTGCATCCTATTTATAACATCCAGTGACATTACCCTCGACTGTGGCCTTCGAGGGACATCGACCCAACGCCATCGACGCAGGACGCTGTTTTGCTCTTCAAATGCGCACGGACACTTCATCACCAGTACATGTGTAGAGCAAAGAAAAATAATTTGAACGCAGGTAGGCGAAGCAATAACTCACAGACAAATACGCAGTTAGTGAAATAATGAGCACTTATACTACTATTTATGCATAGCTTGGAAGCAACAAGTGATAACACAGAAATAAATCACAGAAAAGACAGAGAATTCAAAAGAAAATACATCACTGTGGGCATAACTGAATCCCTCATCTCGCCAGAAGCGGCTGGAAGACCCCGGTAACAGCCAGGCCGAGAGCACAACAGCCCACAGGTATGTCGGACAAAGGCGTCCCCCTTCCGACTGAGGTCTTTGTGCTTATCTCGTCTGACTGCTGAGGGGTTCCGCATATATGCACTCCTCAAACAGGGGTGGCAATTTCTCGAACCTTCTAGCAATGTGCTTGCGCATTGATAAGTGACCATTGGTTGCCAGCTGGGTCAACCGACAGTAACCTCAAGGAGCAAAGCGCTTCCCTCCTCTCCTAAGAACAAAAGCCACGGAAAACAGTTCCATAACTCATAGCAAGACATAACAAAACCAGCTTTCCCAGCAGAATGTCCTTGACTGGCTGCATACCAGGTTTGGAAAGCATGTTTTTCAGCAAAGCAAATTCAGCTCTCAGCAAAGTAAGTACAGCTTTTCACTGAGGCATGGAATAAATATCCATTATGGCTCTGAGTGCCCCCAGAATGCACTGCGCACCAGTGGCATGTTTTAGCTCAAGCATAACAGACACCATTCAGCGAAAAAATTTCCGAAGCAGAACAGCTGTGGACATTACATGTAAAAGAGGTGTAATACGTTGGAGGACACAATCTATTTGAAGTATAATTACTCCTACGTCACATCCCCTTTCCTCCTTACGGTATGGCTGATTACAAATGAATGTAGGCCCCTCCTAGGAATACAAGTTCCTTAACACTGCCTAATCAAATGCCACCTCCGACCTGGAGCTGGCATCCAAGCAGTAGTGCTTGCAGAAGGCATAGCCAATGTAGCTGCCTTGCTGATAACCTGCCACGGAACGTGCCTCTGGAAAGTAACCACTGTGGCCTTGGCTCTGAGAGAATAAGCATGCATATTTGCCAGGAGAGGCTTGTGCTGCCCTTCGTAGGCAGCTGCACCCATGCAAGAAAAGGAGTTATGGATAAAGCAGAGATGTACAGTGTCTCCGACAGACGCCTTATGGTGGCAAAATAAGACAGGAAAAGTGGTAATGCCATTCTCATGATTGCACACTGCACTGACACAATTACACCATCCTACCTATATAGGGAAGGAGGTGCTGGCTGCTCATATTGTAGAAGATTGGTTCTGTCCTAATTTGGCAGAACACGTGGCAGAATTCATGACTAATTGTCTAGTTTGTAAACAATTTACAGCAGGTCATACACTAAGGGTAGTCAGAGGACCCATACCTCGGCCAATGGGCCCATTCCAGCACCTGCACGTCGACTATGTTGATATGCTCCAAGTATGCCAGGTCTACCGCTACATGATAGTGGTTGTGTGCCCGTTTTCCCGATGGATCGAAGCCAGTCCATGTTCCCATCCTATTGCCCTTAGAAGGGCAAAACTCTTGGTTCCAGAAATCTTCCCACGATGGGGCGAGTGTGAGGTCCAGCTTTCTGACAATGGTCCTCACTTCGCCAATGAGATGTTCCACCACATCACAATCTTGGGTCCGACCACCCTTTAACCCCACATGAGATGGTGACAGTACAGCGCATGAGACTTCCCCTGGCTCCTCCCACCAGGGATCTAAAACGTACAGAAAAAATGTCTGATGTATTGGGTCAGGAAATATAGTGCCTCTTTTATTTCTCGTCAACTGCAGGGACAACGGGAGAGGCCTGAAGCAAGAGGAGAAAATAATGACCCAGAAGCAAATAAGGACCTTTTGAAACAACCACAACTATATCCGGGGGGGATCAGGTGTTGCTAAGGGACTTTACCAGGCGGTGGTTTAAGCCGCGTTTTACAGGACCTTATACAGTAGAGCAGGTCACTGATCGAGCAGTAAAACTAGAAGGGAAGAAGACTTGGTACTACCTGGGGGACATCAACCTTGCAAAGCGGTGGTCTCTCCAAGCACCAACATCGAAAGGGCCAACGATCCAAAAGCAGAAGTAGAAAACAATTGCCTTGAAGCATCACAACCCAGCAGAGCCGAACCTATGATTACTAGCTCCAGAGCAAGAGAGAGAGGGAAAGGACTTTGTACACATCCAGAGTACTGTCTTATTATTTTTCTTTCCGCACACTGACCGCATTCATCGTGAAAGTGCAACTGTTATTATTGCATTGTCCCATGCTTCCCATTGATCCTCAATGGCCAAGAAGGCGCCATCCTAATGTGTTTTTATAGGTTAACTGGCCCAAGTATACCCCCGCCAAGAGATAGGAAACTGTTCTGTGCTTGCAGTACTTTGTGATCCTAGAATACTCACAGTATTGAAACAACTATTCCTTCTTGCCATGACCCAACACCAGGTTCGCGGTGCTTGAATTAATAAAATACTAATACAATAATATGGAAGAGTTGGGCCCTAATATTGGAAAACTATTGCGCTTCTCTTTGGGTTAGGGTGGTCAAGTTGTGTAGTTGCAAGGTCACGCACGGGTGGTTGGAGGTGGTGCCCACACCTTCCTTGGTATAGGTAAGAAAAAATTGTTCCCGGATACCTCGCACCTGGTTTGTGGAAAAAGATTAATATCTGCACAATTTGTAGGTGGTTTGCGTGGTATTTATTCTGAAGAAGACATATAGTCTTATTGTGGTCAGCCGACACAAGTTTCGATCTCTGGGGTCTTTATCAAGGCTAATATTAAACATATACATGTCAAACATGGTTGGTGTAAGCAGTGATAGTTGGTGAAAATTGTGTGGGTGAGTCGTGAGTACTACGTGTTTGAATACATCATCCATTTGATATATACATAATTATATATAGTTGGCAGCAATTTATACATTCATTTGTGATAAAGTCAATATTAACAAGGATAATCATGTCAGGAGAGAAGAGAAGGACGGAAGGAAAGGCAGGTACGAGTTAAACGATGTGGACACTGGTGTGTATTTGTTGTTTGTTCGCATTGGTCTTGTAATTGGGTGGTGGCTTACCTATGTCGTAGGTTTGTGGGCTTGAATGTCCCTGGGTGTCTGGTCCCATATGAGCTGTGATTGAGGTCCTGTATTTTCTGTCTTTGTTGATTGTATTTTGCCTGTAAGGCTGGGGGCGTAAAGGTGGAGTTTAGGATTACTACTTCGAGGTTAATTGTAGGTATTCACAGGCGGCTATTGTATGTTGTCTGCAAAGCATAGTGTTGGCATGAGATGGATTAGTGCAGGGTGTGCAGCTGTGTCTGAAAGAGTGCCAAGTAGCTGGCACATATGCTTTGAGGCTTCCAATTGATGCGCTTGGGAAGAATGGCGGTGAAGGAATCACTAGGTGGTTAGTGATGTGATACGTGTGTTGGATAGTTACAGGGAGCCTCGGCCGTACGTATTGAGGATCATCTCTTTTGTTGAGGATTACAAATTACCTCGATGCTGAGGTGTATGATTGTTGGCAGTCACGGTATTATGCCTCAGCGGTACGTGCATGTTGCTGTGAGCAGCTGTTGGCAGATAAGTATTGCCTAGCGACGACAGTAGCGTGTAACAGACACCACTATGTGTGCTTGGATGCGCGGCGGGATTGGAGCCGGTGTGGTGCTGCTAGATAGAAATTGAACATTTGGTATGGCCGTGATTGGAGTCGTGCATAGTAAGGAGGGAGATTGGTGCGTGTTCTTGGCGCGGGGTGAGGGATGAAGTCTGCATGCTAGTGCCGTGAAGGGTCTTGGTCGCGCGGTCCATCTTACATTGAGTGCTTCATTAGCATCCGTATACGATTCCCTCGTTGGGGCTTAGCGAATTGTGCATTGAAGCCTGTCCCTATATACGCATGTGCGAGTCATTAGTATTTTGACCGCGCATGCGTGTGGTATTCACAGTCGTGTTGGGTGTCTGTATTGTGCGTGTGCGCAGTTACCAGTTGAGTCATTTGGTAAAGTGTGGGTTGGCGCATGCGCATCTGGCGGGGAATGCCAGTCTGGTGGTGGCAATTTAAGAGCATACGGCCTGAGTGACCACCATCAGGCGGCCTTGTATGGTGTTGCCGTGTTCTTGTGGGTTCAATTATAACTCATTGTTACTTTTCAAAATCTTCTGTACCCCGTGACTGTCAATGTTGTATCTGGTGACAAATCTGATATTTGTGCCTTTAGTTTGTTTCTTGTCTTTTGGTGTTAATAGTGACTGTCTTGACATTGATAGGGTTTTGACCTTGGACCGTTTTAAGTTGTCTGGAGTATATCCACTAGCCCTGAATCTTTGATCCAGGAGTTTGCATTCTTGGAGCGCTTGGTTTGTGTTGCAGTTTCTTTTAGCTCTGATATATTAGCCTTGCGGTATGTTAGTGATCACCAACCTTCTGTGACAGCTGCTGGCATGCAATACAGAGTTTACCTCTGTTGGTTCCGATACGTTTTCATCAATAGTTTGTTGTTGACGACAGTTATTGTTAGGTCCAAGAATTCAATCTGTGTTGCACTCGTGTGACTTGTTAGTTCAATTCCAAATTCATTATCGTTGAGGTATTGTACATATTGGTCTAGATGGTCTTGTGTTCCTTTCCAAATTAGTATTATGTCATCAATGTATCAGTACCTCTCGATAATCTGCTGTGTAAAGTCTGAGTTGCTCATAGCTTGTTTCTGTTCATATACATTCATAAAGCAGTTTGCTGGTGCATTGCTTGCACCCATTGCTATGCTCTAAGTTTTCCTGTAGAAATCTCCATTTAAGAAAAATACATTGTTGCTAAGGGAGAATTTTAAGAGAACTTTTGTAATTGTCAATTGGGCATGGTATGATTCCTGATAGAACAGGTATTCTAGGCTCTGTATCGCAAGTTCATGTTCAATCGATGTATAGAGAGCTTTGACGTCCAAGGTAGTTAGTAGAAATCCTGACGCCCATACCACTTGTATTATATTGTTAACATAGTGTGCTATGGGTTCGGTTAGTCCTCCGATCCCACTCATTATGGGTCTGCCTTCTGGTATGTGTTCAAATCCTTTGTGGATCTTAGGCAGGAAGTACAGCGTTGGCATGATGGGGTGGATGTCTGTGAGATATTTGTGTTTGTCATATGTAATCAGACCCCACTTATGGTATTTTTTTATTTCTTGTTTTAATCGCATATCGATTTTTACAAGGTATTCACAAGCAAAACAAAGTAGATTAGAAGTCCTTGATTTATCGTTTACATTCTCTGCTAGAACAAGTCAATGCTACACTTCGTTTATCGACTGTTTTGTCTCAAAAGCATTTGTAGTTTGTTCTGTGGATTTTTGGCCTAAAATTCCTATTATAGTAATGTCATGTTGTGTTTGGCTTCTCTTGCTCGATTAAGTCTTTTCAGATTTCATTAAAACGTATTGCATGACTTGTGCTGCCGCAATCACCCATGAAGTCTTTTCTCCACTAATCAGCCGCGTCCACCAGCCATCTTCTTCATAAAGAGATGATGCAGATATATGGCGGTTTAAGTATGTCATTCGTATGTTTTGAGTCTCTGGGCATGACAGTAAGAGATGCCTTATTGTTTCGATCTGGTCTTGGTTTTTACAATATCGACACTTGTACGAAGTTAAAAGGGCTCTAACCACCAAAATTTCATTTGTCTCCAAAAGGTTTGAACATGCTCTTATAAAGGTACTTCTTAGAGCTCTATTCGGGAACTTCTTCATAAATTCTTGAGTTTGGTTTAGGTTCTTTGTGTTAGTTGATAGATGGGTTGTCAGCTTATTCTTTGCCGCTGTTTCTAAAGTAAGAATCCAGTCAAGTTGCTCCATTTTTTTTACCCTTTGCAGGGTTCCTCCTCAGTACCTTGTATCTCAAGTAGATTTTCTTTGTTTTTCTGTACCCACGTGTTGCGCATTTTGCAGCAGCACCTGCAATTTCTACGTTGATCCAATTCAGTACCTCTGGACGTTTTGGAAGAAGGATTTTCCTATATAGCATTACTGTATTTCGCTCAATCGTTGTCTGAAGAGACAGCAAACTTAATTCTCACCTGATTAAGGCCATTGGAGTTGATTTTTGCAAGTTTAACGCAGTTCTCCAGAAGCATCCTTCAAGTTTCAGCCATCATTTTGTTGGAATGTATGGCATTGCTTCTACTCCATATGTTAAAGATGGAATGACCTTTGCTTTGTAGAAACTGATTATTGAAATCAGCAAGAACCGGCCATACTTTTTATTCACAGCTCTTGTTTGAGATGTTAATCTTCTTGTTTTTTCAATTAGAACTCGTTGCATTGCTGATTCTGTTCTTGTGCTATCAAGAGTTACTCCTGAGTACTTACATTCTTTTACTCTTTCTATTTGAATTCCATCCAGATGCCATTTTAGTTTTTCAGTTCTCTTACATGATTTTTTCAGCAACATGATTTTAGTATTTTCTTTATTGATCTCCAAGTTGTTAGATTGGTGTTAGATTGGATATATTCTGATAAGTTGTTAAGTTGTCTTTGGAGACCAATTGTCGTCTGGGCTAAGAAAATCAGGTTGTCTGCGTACAAGAGACGGGTTGTTTTTTCTTGGATTATTGTTGGAGGGAATGATTTTACACTTTCCTCAGAGTTCTTGATATCTCCCAGATGTGCAATGAAGAATTCAGGTGCGAGTGGGCAACCTTGTTTTACCCCTCTCATTGTGGGTATCTCGTCTGATAGCAAACCTTGTTGATTCAAATGTACTCTCATTGTGGTATTTGTATGGAGGGCTTTTAATAAGGTCAGAAATTTCCGTGTGGCATTTCCAAGTTGACAGTTTTCCCCAAAGTTTGCCACGGTTGACCTGGTCAAATGCTTGGACCTTGTCAATAAAAGCAATGAAGACCCTCGGGCTCTCTTCCATGACTTTACCTTTCAAGGTACTCAGGAACAGTATGTTTGCTGCAGTTCCGATGTTCTTCATGAAACCTGCCTGGAAGGGGTCTGCACAAGGTGCTTCTTTTACCCATGCTTGAAAGTGTGTTAATATCAGGGAACCAAAAACCTTCCCGATTACATATAGTAATGCTATCGGGCGGTAGTGTTTAGGTTCTTCTTTACAACCCTTTTTGAAAATTGGCACCACTGTTGTTGATGTCCAGGATGTTGGTATAGTCTTGGACTTGATACATCTTTTAAATACCATACTAATAAAGGTTGCCCATTCTGCTGCATGACTTTTGAGATCGAGGTTGGATATCCCGTCCGGCCTTAGGGCTCTCGATGTTTTCAACTTCCGAATTGTGTCTTCAATGGTCTCCCTTTTCGTGTGGTACGTCCCAAGGGGAGCCAAAGTCAACTTGTGCCAGAGAGGTGTTATTTGTCAGGGATTGAAATAGGTTTTTGAAATATTTCACTCAAAAGGATTCTCCTATGCTGTTCTGGAGCGCATCATTAGTTGAAGTTTCCATTTATCTTATAAGAGACCAGAATTACCAGGGTTTGTGGCCACTCACCATCCTCAGCATATCTTCTGAGTCTTGCTGTTATAGTATCGATCGATGTCCTTTGACTCAAGATTTATATTTTTTTATCGCAAGGGACTCCTCGTCTCTGCTGGTTTGGCTGTTTTGTCGTAACGCTGTTCTTTTTGTCACAGGATGCGTCTTTTTTCAACCAATGCTTTATGGTACTTATGAGTTTTGGGTTTTGATGTTGCTCCCAGTTTGTTAGTGTAAATCTTATATGCCGTAAGCAAGAGGCGATAATCGACTGATGGAATTTGCGATCTGCTTCACTGACTTCTTCTTTGTACTTCATAGTAAGGTCTTCAATGGTTTTTGCAGTGAGCTTCAATCGATTGCCATGAATATTGTTTTCAATTTGCATACACATTTTCGGATTTTGAATTTTAGACGACTTCCACAAGGTGAACAGTAAGTTATGATCACTTGAGTTGGTTTTTATGACCTCAAAGGTAGTTATTAATGGAAGGACGGCTCCTGACATAAAAATATAATCAATTGTTGCAAATGCATCTTCTCTTTCCCATGTCGGTATGCGGTCAATCTAGTTAAACAGCAGGTCTAAGTTGTAAAATTCTCTTGATGTCATGAGGTCAGTCCACAATGTTCATCTCTCTTCTGCCTGAGATCATTTTTCTTTAAATTTTCGAGCGGTCCCTTGCTTCCGGTATGGTGCGTTTAAGTCTCCGCAAATTAATATATGTGTTGCTTGATGTTCGATGTATACTTCATCAATTGCCTTTTCCATCAAGAGATGACTCTTGTTAGTAAGGGCTTGAGGGTTCCAGTAAGTATTTATGATTGACACTATTGTAAACTCTGTTTTTTCTGTCTGTAGATTCAGGTGCTCCCAGTTTACCAGTATTACTAACAGGAATACATTTGATACAAGGATTTTCTGCAAGTGCAGAACACTGCCAGAACAGATGGCTGATATTAATCCTGAAGATGGGCGACCTTTTTCACCTTTTTGAGCTGGTGAAACAACAAGCTCATATCCATCTAAGAGCGGCTTTTCCAACAGCCATGTCTCTTGGAGACACAGTATATCGAAGGCTTCCAGATCTATATAACCAGGGACCCTGAGGTGTTGAAAGCCTCTCATGTTCCAAGAGCCTAACCGAAGCAATTTTTGCTTGGGTTTTTGGTCATCTGTACACTCTGTCCCTTTTCCTTGATGTTGAAAAGTTGCGCATGTTAAAGCTTTTGGGATCCAAGCCCATGGTGGTTGTTGGAGGGATGCTTCGCTCTTTTCCTGTCTGTTTGAAGCTGTTGACGAAAGATCTTGCTCAATTGTCATTTTCATTTTAAGCAACGGGCCATGGGGAAATCTGCCAATCTCAAGAGGATCTTCAAAAGTTGAACTATCCACTGGCTTTGATCTAGTTGGTGTCCTTTCGCTAATCCTTGTGTTTTTTTGTTGTTGGTCCTTATCTATTTCTGCGCTTGATCTTTTGTTTTCTTTTTTTATGATTTTTAGGGCCAATTTGGCTCTTGTCGCTGTCCTTAGATTTCCTATTTTTGCTAGGTTCTTCTGTTTTTGACATACAACTAGTTTTGAAGCTCGATATTGGGTGTCCGAAGAGGAAACCTTATATCTTACTTCAATTAAGTAATATCCCAGCGTTCGTAGATTTTCAGCTGCGTCCCATAACTTTGTTTTCACTACTGGGGAGGCTATATGTAGATAAGATATAGCTTTTGGTCCCTCGTGGCCCGGTTCAACTATTTTTAAATCTTCTGTTCGTAATAGGTGCAGGTTTGGTATACAATGCAATAAGTTTAAAACTGTTTTCCTGTTTAGGATAAGGTCTTTGCCTTTATCCAATATTTGTTCCCATTTGAAAGTCTGTTTACTTTTCTCTTTACTTTCCAGGCGGTTGTTTGTTTTTTAATTTCTCTGACTTTTTTAAACATAGGATCTTTGGTGAAGTGCGACTTTCTTACTGTTCGGACAGTTTCCCTAAATTGGTGACTTTTAGTCGCTGTTAACTGTTAGCAATGTCACTTGTACTTTTTGTAGGAGTTTTCCATTTAATCAGGTCACTGGTTCTATTTGAGTAACTTCTTGTTCTCACTTTCACGTTCTGTGACCGGTTTGGTTTTTCTTTTCTCATCGAAAGAGAAGGATCCTTTTGGGGGGCGCTGTTGCGCACTACGTGAAATGGCCACCGCCTGAAAGTGCCCCTACGGAGGCTCAGACATAAGGCAAACATTTTGACTTCCTAATCCTGTTGCCGGCCGATAGTCCGATGGAATTGAGAGCCGGAATCCCTTCTGCACACGAAGACACCGGCGCAGCCATCAGGGACGCCTTATATCCCGAGAATCTGGCATCCACCTTGGGACCCCGTGCGGCGGGCCCTCAGCGAGGCAGTCAGCCCGCCCGACATCAACGGCTGACCCATTCTCACTTGTTGTGTCTCACCTTGGTGATCTGAAGGAATCTGCTTCCTCGGGCTCACTACACCTCCCGTGCCCTAGGCGGGACCCTGACCCAAGTAAGGAGGGCTGATCCTGGGCACAGCTCGCCTTGGCCACAATGCCAGCCCCGGGAGTGCAGCGGGAGACCACAGCCCCTTGCCTTCCACCCGCCGTGTGTGATCCACGCTGACGGGCTCCCCATCCGCAGCTCCATAGCCCGCCGGCTGTGCCTGGGTACCGTGGGCCACTCTGCCGGCGGCGTGGCTGCCTCCACCGGCCCTCCCCGCGGACCTCAACTCTTGCCAATGGAGCGGGCGGACCACGGCAGGTTGGGCACTAGAAGGCAGCACCCAACCAGAGACGTAACCATCTCGACTGTCGGCTCGCCCTGCCGGAGTGAACCCTTGTTGACGCAGAGCCGAACGGGGAGATTGGGTAAGACAGCAATACATCCAGATCGTCCACGACGGTGAGTCAGGGGGTCTCGAGATGGGGGAACCCAAGCACCCCCCCTGACCTGAGAGGCACAGAAGCTATCCCCTGCAGGCTGGAGGCACCCACCCTCCCCATCGTAGTCGCTTCGGCGGCAACCCGCCCGCGGGACGTACGGCACGAGAAGGGAGGCACTGTAGTAACAGCCCTACTGCAATGGGGACAACAACAGCATTCACTCCCAGGCCTGCCCACCCAGTGTACTTTGTTCCAGAGAGCTCCCAACCGAAGGGATTGCAGAATTGGCCTTCATTACGCCTGGACCTACCCGATTCACCCCGGATGATCTATAGAGGGGGCTTGACTACCTCATAGGCATCAACAACCCCATCTCTGCTACCTTGCAACCTTCGTAGCGGAAGGGGCGGGGGGGCTAAGCTTTCCACCACTGTCTACCCACCCTTACTGAAAGCATAAGGTTGCGCATTAACTTCTTGGGGGGCCAGCCTATCATATCACGGTTCATATCCCCCACAGGCTTCTCGGGGCCCCCACCCCTACAACAGGCAGCCCCTCTATTATGAGCAGAGGCCACGTACATACCTCGATTGCTCATCTCGCTCCCCCTTCGGTGCTCATGCGGCCCCTCCTAGCCCGATTCCCGCTGGAACCATCATAACTCCTCGTGGCACAGCAATACCGGACTGCAGTGTTGCTTGGGTGGCCCCAGCCCCATCGGTACGCTGCCCTTCTATCGGGCAAATTATAGAAGCCCCTTCTTTTCCTCCTCGAATGGCCTACGGGCCTCATTGACATGCCGAACACCTCCTGAGCAGTGCACCGCTGGCAATGGGAAACCAAAAGAAACAATCTAAGATGGACCAATTCGCCAAGACAGATAGAGACCCACCACAACAGGACGACACCCCGGGTCCCTCCCAACTGGACATTTCTTAACCCTGCTGGCGCTGAAAAACAGCACAGACAATTTAGGGGCTAAAAACAATGCGCTAACATGTAAAGTAGACGTCCCCATGATCCAAATCGACAAACTGTGCGGCAGAATGTCTGAAGCATAGCAGAGGATCGGGGACGGGGAGGAAAAAATTGCAAAGTTTCAGCGAGAGGTCGCCTGCCAGCAGCAAACGGTCAAAAAGGGAGATCAAGACAAAATAATATAAGGATCACAGGGGTTGCCGAGTCCACTCCAATAGATAATATGGAACTATTTGTGGAAAAACTGCTCAGCGAGGTCCTTGACAACCCACCGGTCATTGACCTATTCATGGTGAAGAGGGCCCATCGTTCGCTGGCGCTATGACCTCCCCCCCCCGGACCTCCCAAGAGAGCCATAATCACTCACATTTTCTACTACCGGGACTGTGATATTCTGCTTCGGATGGTGAGAGAAAAAAAGACCCTGCGATGGGGCTCAGCAACGATAAGACTGTTCCCGGATTTTAGCCAGCAGGTGCAGGAGCAGAGGAAACCCTTCCAAACGGCTAAAAACACCCTGAAGATGAAGGACATACGCTATTCAATGATGTTCCCTGCTAAACTCAGGGTAGTACACGAAGGGAAAACCCTGTTCTTCACATCACCAGAATCTGCTAAACGATATGCCTCAGAAATCTCAGACCCAGGAGCCTCTCCCCACGATCCCCCACACACCGGCCCATTAGGGACTAGGGCTTTCACTGGTGTGCTCCAAACATGTGGGGACGCTGCGGCACCCACGGTGCCTTACACAGCAACTACAACAACTATTGAAAAGTATGGAAGTGTAAATGTGTTAAAGACGTGACAATGAGCCTCTTGTCAACTGGAGGCACAACGACTGCCAGCACCCCCCGTGACCAGCGGCAAAAGTAACCTAGTTAGGGGTTGATATTCAAAATTATTTGGGTGTGGGGTGGGTTCATTAGGACGGTAGGTTGGTGTTGCTGGCGTGGGATGGGGTCTGGTAGGGCTTGTTCACAGTTTCACACGAATTCGAACGCAGGGTTCGGTCGGGGGGGACACCATCATACAGGGCCCCAGGGTCCCGTGCACACTCTAAGTTGTCTAAGCACCCAACATATTATAGTGAACCCAGAACTTAGGAGCCACATAGCGTTGAGCCACCAGAAGTCCACTATGCAGTTGTCCTTGGCCCTATGGTCACTAAGAGTAATCCTATATTCACCAACTCAATTCCCGGCATAATGTGACACACCCCCAGGGGGTATCCTCTCCCTCCAATACGAATATTACCCTGGTCACGTGGAACATTCGGGGGTTCACTAACGGAAAAAAGGCTTGCCTTATCTCAAACTATCTCAGGAACCACCATGTGAATGTCCTTTGTCTTCAAGAAACTCACCTGGGGAAGGAACACAACCTACCGGCTCTCGCAGGTTGGGGTATCCATAGATATGGCAAGTCCTATTCTACCAACTCCCGAGGGGTTGCGATTTACATACCCCGATCTTTGGAATTCAAATTACACAGCGTGGTGTCTGACGAGGAGATTTGATTTGTCCTGGTGGCCGGGGAGATTGCGGGATGGTCCTTTCTTTTCAAAGAAAAAGAGTTAAAAAGAATGGAGAACGCTCATACCCTGAGGGAGTCTCCCTGGACTCCAGGCTAGCCTGGAGGAAAAAAACAAGAGATCTGTCTGTTGATGGCTGTTAGGCAGAATCCTGTGCAGTTCCCTTAGGGAGCACTACAGAAGATTAAGACTACAGGTGAGAGCAATAAATCCCCTTTGGTATCAGTCTGTACCACAAAGATTTAGTTGGTAGCTGTGGCTGAGCAGTCAGACTTATCTCAAGAGGGAGATGAGCAGTATTCAGGGTTTACACAATAGGCCTACAGTACTATGGCACGAGGAAACACTGACCAAAGCTTTGTATTAAAAAGTAGATATATATTTATTTTATACACATCTAGTAAAACACATTTATCACAGTCATCAAGCAAGTTAAAATAAGTCAAAGAAAAATATACACACTCCCTAGTTAAATTGTAGACCAAGTGAACCAGAGTGAAAACTGAGCAAAACGGCACAGTGAAAACCACACACAAGGGATACTCTCGCAATTTCTCACAAGAGAGGGAAAGCACAAGTTTTACAGAAATATCTTCTTACACACCCTAGCAACACTTCCCATAAGTTTGTGAACCAGATTAAGCAAGACAGTGCATCAGTATAGAAAATGCTTAAATGAAAACTGAGCAAAATGCACTTCACAAGGTTTAGAAAGGGGAAGAAAAGGGTAGTTTTAAGAAGTAGGTGCATCAACACAGTTCTAGTTGAGAAGCAATCTAGAGATGGCAGTTCTAACAAATTTAGCCAGAGTGAGTAGGCCTGTGCTAGAGTCAGTGGTACAGGGAAAGGGGCCCAGGAGCAAAATATTCTTGTAGCTGCAGTCAAGTCTTTGGTTAACGATTTTGAAAAGGTGGATGCAGAAGATGAAAGACAATGTTAAGAGAGGGAGGTGGCCAACCCAACAGCTAAGTAAAGGATTTAAAACACCTTTAGCTCTACAGTGAAGAAAGAGCGGCCTGGCGAACAATGTACCTTTAAAATGAAGAAGTGGCTCCTGCGGTGGCGGTTGTTCCTGGTAGTTCCTGCTGTTCGGGGGATCCAGCAGAGAAAGAGAGGTTTTCGTCGTGGAGGAAGGTTCGAGTTACTGCACTACCCAGGGATGAAACCAGCCGCGGTGCTGCCCGATGAATAAAAGGTACGCTCCTTTAAATCGTGGTCCGGGTGGACTGGTGCCTGGCTATCCGGCCTCCGAGTACTGGGTACTGGCGATTCGACCAAGGGAGGTCCAAGAAGGCGATTGGCAGATGTCTTTGGCTTCTCTCCTCTTCGGCCTCTTAGTTCCAGTGGCGACGTCTTGCTCTTCCAGTCCTCAGGACCCTGCTTTCATGCAAAAAGAGCCCCATTCATACAGCCTAGCTGTCACTCACACAGTGGAGTGGTCTTCTTGGCGGGAGACCCTCCAGCCTATCAGGATAGAGTGCGACATGGGTTGCGGAGACAACCCTGTCCAGGGGTCCTACTCCCCCTCCCACACAATGGACCCACCCCAGACTCAGTGGCGCCGAAAGGAGGGCTTCTTGGCAGAAGCCCGCCAAACGGATGAACAAAGGATCCCCAACCTGGGTTAGAGGCTGTCAGAAAATGTGGTAGCCTTGAACAATGGGAAAATCCCATAGGGAAATATTTGCGGTCGAATATTTACGGTAGTAACCACTGCCACCAGCCAGAAACTTTAGAGAGAGGGACTGTACGGTACCCTCTCGAAAATGAACATAGGGGAAAAACTATTAACCCTTTCCAGTACCTCCATAGTAAGATGGGTTGTACTGTTTTAGTTCATAAAAATTATTAACTAGTAAAGTCAATTGGGACTTTACATGCCCTGGGAGACAGTAGTCAGTCCCACGGTATGGAGTCTATGTTTGGAGGTCACTACAACACCCCTGTGTCACTGCACGGAGGGTGCTGTGTAACACATGTGAATAAAGATGGTTCCTATGGAGTTGAGAAAAATCCCATCGACATTAAACACAAAAATAGCCTAGAACACACATAGCAAAAATGCCTAAGAGAAGGAAAAAGTCTCATTCTTAGCAGGAAAAAAGAAACAAACCCTTCAAATCCAGCAATGCTGCTGGGGGACTCTATAGGTAAGGGAAATTAGCCATAGAATGAGAATTCTCCCTAACAATGGCCAGTGAAGAAAGATTACTGATTGACCCACTAGCGACTGCTAAATGTGGGGAGGAGGACCATCCGAGTAGGACCCTAGCATGGGCCATCAGACAAGAACGACACCTAGATCCTATATTAGAAATTGAGATGCCCGATAGGGTGTCCACCAAGGACTCCGTAAAGATAAATGACCCATTCCGACAATACTATGAGAAGCTTTATACAGCAGGGGCATGACGATATTGTACAATATCTACATAAGATCGCCTTGGGATGGATGGACCCGGAGGATGGAATGCACTTAAATGAACCCCCCACAGATGAGGAATTCCTTCAAGTAATCCGTTCCCTCCCCAACGTTAAGGCCCCAGGGACCGACGGCATCTCTGCTGAATTGTATAAATCCTTCCCGACTCTACTCATCCCTCACTTACGCAGCATGTTCGAGGCGGCCAGCTCGACAGGTGTGCTCCCAGAGTCCACGAGAACGGCTCTAGTGATTGTTCTCCTTAAATCGGATAAGGACCCTAAGAAGCGTCCATCCTACAGGTCCCTATCGTTGGTGAACACAGACAACAAGATTTTAGCAAAACCTTTGGCAGACAGGCTTCTACCATACATGGCTGGCCTGGCCCTCCCAGACCAGGCAGGCTTTATACCGGGCCGCTCCACACAAAACAATGTGAGGAGACTTTTAACTCTGATGCATAATGTGAACCAGGAGGTCCCAATAGCCGTGGCGGCGTTGGATGCAGAAAAAGCATTCGACTGTCGAATGGCCGTTTTTGTTTGAGGTCCTCTGACGAGCTGGCATAGGCACCTTGTTTCAACATTGGGTTTGTTTGCTATATACGGCGCCTCTGACCCTGGTGTATAGCAACAGTACTCAATCTGCTCCCATCCACCCATCCGGGGTACCAGACAGGGCTGCCCCTTCTCCCCCATCCTGTTCGCCCTAGCAATTGAGCCAGTTGCATGCGCCCTGAGGGAATACCATGCCCATAGAGGGGTTACACTACGCTCACACACGTCCATAGTCTCCTTATACACGGATGATATGTTGATATATGTAAAGAACCCACAAATCAACCTCGACCCTGTGAAGGAGGAGATTACTGTTAGGAAAGATTTCTTAAATTGTGGGTAATTTGCCTTCCATGTGGCAACCCGTAAACTTTTTGCTGTTGTTTTCACCAGGATCTAGACTTTGCCAGAGAAGTGCAGCCTTCTGCCGCACTCCTCTGGGCTTTCGCTCCATTCTTGCGGGGAAACTGACATGCCCTTAAAACAGTCAGTACCGGGAAACGTTGTTTTCCGTAGTTTCTTTACCATGTTGCAGCTTCGCGCAACATGACACAAGAGGGCACTGTAAGCTAAGTTACTGCTCTCTTGGGTCTCTAGTCTGCTACAGGCCATAGATACTCTCTTGGGATTGCTAACGAACGGTGCAAGTGAATCACGGACGGGACTGGTGGCAGCGCTCGTTTCTTTGTGTTTTTGAGCTCCTTTTGGTGTTTAAGCACGTTTCTCGCGCTTAGCCCAAAATGGTGGCCTGGCTCCCAAAATGGCCAGACCACGAGGCTTGTTGTCCTGTCCGCTGACCGTCTTGCCCCCTTCACCTTCCCCAGGTCCAACCGACCCGGGGCCTTCCTTATTTGGGCATGTACTTTCCCGGGCTTCTACAGGCTTTGTGTGTGCCTCCAGGATGTGGGCTGGGATGTCTGGTCCCAATACACATCCTGGGTGCCAGAGAGTCAAGGGTGGTGTGAATGCCTGGGACCTCTGTGGTCCGTGAAAGGTCCACGTATGGTGTGAGTGTTTTGTGAGCGGATCTCCCATTGGGTCCCCTCTGTTTTGGCGCGAAGGGAACCGTGGATAAGAGGGGGCTGGAAACACCACTACCATGTCAATCTCCTGAGTTCTCACGAACGAAGGAATACAGGAGCCAAGTATCCTGCAACCACGAGGCTGAACCGAGGAATCGCTGGTGACCCGCTGAAGGACTGCTCCTCTGCACTGCTGTCGCTTGGTGAAACCCTTTCTACCTCTGATCGAACGAGAAGGCCTGTACTGGTACTTCGACCCTTGGAATAGTGGGAACAACTATTCTCGGCATCTTAACCATCTCCTGCACGTAAGCCTTCGGAAGTGTCTCTGGGCCATCCAGCAGACTGACCAGCCTACCCAGGAGTCTTGCTCTGTAACCGCTGTCAGGTTGTGTTGTATTACGAGTCCTTGTCACTCTCACACAATTCGTACACTTGGCATTCCCAGGTCTGAAGTGATTAGTGTACATTTGGCTGAAATACACACGGCCGCTCCGTTGCCCTGCTGTGGTAACAAACTGTGTGGGTTCACTGTGTTTGGGACGTCCTCAACTCAACTTCTGCTGCTGCGGAATCTACACGACGCCGAGATGTCCCCTGCTCGTATCTAAACCTGCCAGCACTGAAACTGACGCGGAGAAGCCTGGGTCTGCTTGCATCGGGACTGGTCACCCTCCTGCAGGAGCCCATAGCTTTTCCCCGCTGTGTCTAACAGCACGCCTTTCCGTGCTCGCGCTCTGCTTCTGCCCACAGTGGAGGCTGCGCTTGAATCGCGGAGCTCTGTTCATCTTCATTTGTTCACCGAACTAAACTGCCTGATTCCCCTTTTTGCCCGTTGGCACCAGCGTGTGCAGGTACTTTTCAGCACAAGGCTCCACTCTTCGTAGGGCTTGGACTTCCTTTTAGTTAGTTTCCTCTGAAGGCGGACTGGGTCTAAGTATTATTCGCACTGCCTGTTTTCCTCCCCATCTACGTGGTCTACACATTTCGTGCGTCTAACTCGTTAGACGCGTTTGTATTTGTATATATATTGTATTGGTTTGGTATGTGTTGGTTTACTTGAGTTTTATTGTGATTTATCGCCATGGTCAATGTTACAAAGGCCCTGTAATAAATGTGTATATATTTTTAATATAACACCTGCTTGAAGTAATTTGTAAGTGTCCTTGCTTTGTGTGCTCATTGCGGGCTTTCAGTCACCCTCACCCCCTCCTGAGACCTAGTCTTGACCGCCGCGATCGCTACCTTGATTGGTCTGGCTTGTCCAGAGGTTACCCTGTTCCAAGAAACTAGGCTGGCCGTCTGAACTTCTGCCCCTCCAAGACAGAGTTCAGAAATTCATCTTAACAATTACCAAATGTGGGGGCTCTGTCAGGCTTGCGTATCAACCGGACCAAATCAGAGGTGCTTCCACTCACTGCATGGGTTTCTCCACTTGACACTGGCAATGCCTTCGCTTGGTGCCCACAGGGAATCCGGTACTTAGGCATTCGGGTGTCCACATCTCCTGTTAAGCTATACGAAGAGAACTACATTGCAGCCCTGCAATACCTGGAACACAGGGTGGACACTTGGGTGCGCCTTCCCATTTTTCAATCAACCCGAATCGCGCTCTCTAAGCTGGTGGTGTTGCCAAAGTTACTGTAGGTCTTTAATAATGTCCCAATATGGCCCCCTATGACCTTTTGGAACCGTCTAAAGAGTATGATGACTAAATTGATTTGGGCCAGGAAACAACTCTGGGTCTCACTAGACACACTGTCGTCCAAGCTCCCAGGGAGGCTTTGATGTTCCCGATCTCTTTCTATATTACCTGATAGCTCAAGTTTAGTATGCTGTTTGGTGGTGGTCCCCTATGGGCCACCTACCCCACACACGTCTCGAGAAGGCTCTCGCCCATCCAGATGACCTCAAAGGACTCCTCTGGGCCACACGGGAATGATACACAAAGTCAGAAGTGCAACCGTTGGAGATTACCCTTTGAGCATGGGACCGCCTACCAAAATGGCCCGGACATGGACAGTGGTACTCCCCATCCATGTCCTTATATCACATCCATGGTACACCACTCACTCATGAGGCATTCTTCATACAACACTTCACAAACCTACAGATCCACACAATAGGAGACATTACCCCTGAGGGCACATTAATTAAATGGGAAGACCTTAAAACTAGGGGAGACTGGACCCCCATCATGCAACTTCTGTATTTTAGATTGCGGGAGGTGTTGAGAGGCAGATCGTCGAACTACTCTAACATGCCCCCCACATCTCCTTTAATGGTATACATCACCTTGCCAACATCCACACGGAGACGGATTTCAACCCTATATGGTATGGCCCGGGCGCTCAGACGTCCACGCCTGAACCACTCTCGGGGCAAATGGGAGGACAATTTGGGGAAAGCATTGACAGACGAACAGTGGAGTTTTATATGCGCCCAGACCAAATCCATTTCCATTAACAATAGATTCCGCTTGATTCATTTTAAGTTTCTACATCAGATTTATTACTCTTCTCTCAGTCTCCATAAGCTGTTCCCACTTATATCCCCGAGCTGTAAAATGTGTCACCAGCGGATTTTTACCATGTCACGTGGCTCTGTTCTCAGATCCCCTCTTTGTGGTCTGGAGTCGTTGAAGCTACATCAAGTATGGTTAGCACCCCTATACCACTCGTCCCTGAAATATGGTTGTTAGCTTTGGTTGAGTCCGGCGCCCGGAGTGAGAAACACCTTATCGGTATGGCCTCGGTGGTGGCTAGATCATTGGTGGCGCGTACATGGGAAGTAACAAAGCACCCAGACCTCAACACTCGCTCAATCTCATGTCGAGTTGTGAACAAAAGGAGACACAGTATAATCAGACGCTCACCCCTAAGAACAAACCTATGGACTACTGGGTAGCCTTCAGGAGCTATATATATAGGGAGCTGGATCCTGGGCCCGATCCCGGAATACAAGATCATCAGGGGGCCAATGGTGGTTCTCCCCCCCGTGTTCAGACTTGGTGAAATCCCACAAGGAGATGCCTGAACAGTTAATGCTCCCACAAAGAGTAGGAACTTATACACTTGTGGTACAGTGATAACACTTGGAGGTCAACAATGTTTAGCCCTTCACAGAAACTGTGGTAATTGGTGTGCAAGTCAAATGTATGTAAACACTGGATGTTGGTGTGGGGTGTGGGGGTTTACGGTTGCCCCAGTTGGTATTGCTACGTATTGTTTATTATGCAAAAATTATTTTTTTTAAAAGGTTTTTTAAAAAAAGAAAGAGAAGGATTCTTTTGCGTTCCCCAGTTCGTTGCTGGTGCAAATTGTTTAACTTTATCTTCCAGAGTTAGGAAGATAGCTGATTCGTCCAAGTCAATTGTTCGTGTCTTGTTATTTTTTTCCTTCCTTGGAGAGATTGGCCGAAAACAAGCGGTTCTTTTCTTCACAAGGGGATTGTCAGTTTGTGGATCTTCCAGGTTCATCGAAAAGATGCTGACTTAGGTTCATCAGGTCATCGTTCGCTTCAAACTCTTGCACTGTTTTTGGAGAATATGGAAACTGGGTTCTGTTTACTTGGTGCTTCCACGGGGTATGTTTTGACAAGTCTTTTCCCTTGGTGACAGAAGGTTGTTGTGATTTTCTCAGGGCAGGTATCTGGAGCCAAGTTTTGTCTCGCCCATCTACATCTTTCAATACCTGCTCTGGGGTGTGTAAGCGAAGCGTAGTTTGCCATACGTTATCCAGCTTTTCTTTGGATTTAGGTTTTGGTTCTTCAAAGATGGCAAAATCTTGGAGTTTTCATTAGAGACGTTCTCAAAAGGTATTGCTACACTCAGTCTCCACCGAGAGTAAAATCACGTCTTAATCTATAAAACAGTTTTTAGATGTGGTTGTCTCTTTAGGCTTGTCAAGGTTTCTGTTACCCATTAGCATGCCTGTGGTTGACATTCTCTTACGATTATCCTCGTTAACTTCATGCGCAAAAAAAGAGACAGTCAGAGTTTTTCTAAAGAACTGTTTGATTTCGTCAATTTTTCCTGTCTGTTTTGATTTTTCAAATTTTCATTTTGGCTTTTTGAATTTGGATCAGTAGGCTTTTGCGTGCCTACCTCTGATGTTTTTCTATTGGACTCTTTAGAACCATAGTCTATGTAACTCCTTTCAGTTGCTTTGACGGTGTTGAGAGGGCCTCTGAGTTAGCTTGTTTCTTTAATCTTAGATCCATGGCGGTTATATAACCTTCAAGATATATTAGCTTTGTATGCATCATCGCCGAGTTCGTAGTGTGATCTTTCAGTTTGTCGTAGAGCACCACGTAAAGCTTGCTGAAAGGGGCTAAGGCTATGGTGACAGCAGACATCATTGAGGATAGGTCTGGTTTCTTTGTCGGAGGGTCTTTGGCTGTTGTCGGTGGCAATTTGCTCAGTTTTCTATTTTGAATTGGAGAGGACGGGATCATTGATGATGACTCTCTCCCTGGATTCAGGCTATTCATAAATTCTGTACTTTTCATTGAGTGTCCGTTGCAATATGTCGCAAGACTTTGCGCGTTTTCCCTCTGTCTTCTTGGGCACTGCCCGTGCACATGATGTCCATTATGTTGGCCTTTCCGGAAGTTAGATGTGGAGGTTGAGTTCCTCCAGAGGACAGACTTGAACTTAGGACAAACAGATCTTCCGTTGCTCGTGTTTTTTTTAGTTATCTCTGCATTGTTTTAGGGAGAATTTCGGATCTTGAGTTCGTTAGTTTTTGTGGCTCAGAGAGCGACAGGTTTTGGATGGTAGCTTTCCATTAGAGTCGTCCTTTCTTGTGAGGCTTTGTTCCGCCTCTAGAGCGTCGGTCAAAATCTCCTGCGAGGTTTAAGTAAGCCAAAAGCCCATTGTTTTGATTTTAATAGAGCTCACAAGGCAGCTCCACAAACTACATCTCCCAGCAGCACTTGAGCTGCACATAGGGAAACGTCAGGCGCTTCAGCGCCGGCGCTCCTGGGACGGTGCCGGTCTACGCCGGTCCACGGCGGACGGCCATCCACACTGCTCAATTCTCTTGCCAACTGGGAAGACAAGACGGGTAAGAAATGGGTTACCCTACCCTATCGCAGTTACTCTCCAAGGCCAACAAACTACGAAACGAGCAACAAGTCGTAGACTTTATTTGTACCAAGGATACGCCGCCCAAACCACCTACCTCTGACAAAACCCCAGAGGCAGAAAAAGCACAGACCATACAAAAACACGAGGACAGTAAACCTACACACCTTCTCCAAACCACATCAGGCAAAACCAATGCAACTTCAAACCCAAAGGTACCCCCCAGCCCAGAAATGACTAACATCAAAATTGCCATACTAAACACCAGGTCACTAAATAAACACGTGCAAGATAGACATAACTATATCCTGGAAGACAACTTAGATATCCTCTTTCTTACTGAGACTTGGTTACAAAAACCAACAGGACCTACTATCGACTGTGCTGTCCCCCCAAACTACAATATTTACTTTGAAAATAGAGAAACAGGTAAGGGAGGAGGGGTTGCCATAATAGCCAAAAAGAGTTGAAAACTATTCACTGCCAAAATCCAGTGTACTGGTTGCGAGGTCCTTCACCTCAAGCTCACGTCCTCCAACAACCATTGCATTAACCTCATGGCTATCTATAGGCCCCCATCACTAATATCAGAGTTTAATGATGAACTTTGCCACATCCTTAACAACCTTAAGGGAACAAACACGGGGACGGACCTACTAGGAGATCTCAACAGATGGCGAGGAAATCCTAGTGACAAGGACACCATGAGCCTCGAAAAGAACCTACAAAACATCAACTACTCTATAGCTAACAAAGACCCTACCATCCACTCTGGGAACCAACTTGACTGGATTATCACCAACAATATAGAACTGACATTGACAAACACCATACTCTGTATATGGACTGATCACTGTAAAACTGAAGCCTCGTTGTCATTACATTTCAAGACAAAATATTTTGACAACTCTCCCAAATCCATCCAAAGTAGGAATTTGAAGGAAATCACCCCAGAAATACTAAGAAAAGCTGTTACACAAATCATGGACAATACTACTGATGATGATCCCCGTGATTCCATCACGTCCACATTCGGATCCCATTTCCAGGAATTATTAGATGCGCAGGCTCCACTTAAAAATAAACAAGCCCGGCCCAATCCCAAACACCAGAGCTGGTACACGACCGAACTTGCCACACTTAAAACTGAAAAAAGAAAATTGGAGAGAAAATGGCATAAAACATCCTCTGAGCCCGACAAAGAAAATTGGAAAAAATCTGATCTTCTGTATAGAGCCAAATTAACTGAAGCCAAAAAGAACTATTACAATGACCAAATTACTGGGGCTTCTAACTCAACAGGCAAGCTGTTTCAAATCCTAAAATCTATTGAAAAACCACTGACTCTAACACCACCTTTTCAACCCACCCTAGCAGACTGCGAACGGGTTCAAGCAGCATTTGCCAACAAAATCACAAAAGCTAGAGATAACAAAAATAATTGTAAGCTATCAGGAACACTACCCTTAGACCAAAATAGGGAAGGGATTCCAGAACTTAACATTCCCAAATTTCATTTCTTACCCGTATCGGTAGAAGATATGCTGGACACGCTTTCATCAATGAACTGCACTTCCTGTTCTGAAAACATCCTACCTCCTAAATTCATCCTAAACAACAAAGAAGTTTTCGCCCCCTTTATATGTCGTATGACAAACGCCTCATTCAGGGATCAGAAAGTCCCCGCTGGAATAAAAACAGTCACAGTTACACCATTGGTAAAGAAACCTGGTCTAGATCAACAGGACCGGACAAACCTTAGGCCTATCACCAACTGCAATTTTCTCTTGAACATTTTTGATAAAATTGCCACAAAACAGCTACAAGAGTACGTGGACAAACACTGCCTATTGCATCCCCAACAATTAGGTTTCAGAAGTGCCCACAGCACCGAATCTGCCCTATTGATTTACAAACTAAAATGTTGGGCATCCTGGACAAGGGAAAGGCAGGTCTGCTAGTGCTTTTGGACCTCTCGGCTGCATTTGATTTATTAGATCACGGCAAGCTCCGAGAGGCCCTAGACACAGCTGGAAATTGCTCTAAGGAAGCTATTGGTTGGATTTCATCCTTCTTAGAGGATAGAAATTCCAGAATTACCTGGGGAGGACACTCCACGCATTCCAGCCCAGTGGACTGTGGTGTTCCACAAGGAGCTAGTTATTCCCCCTTGCTTTTTAATCTGTATATCTGTTGTCTCTGCACCCTTCTCACTCATCTAGGGATCTTCTTCACCAACTTTGCAGACGACACACAGCTCATCATTGAACTGTGCTGAAACCACGATACTGACAACAGATTATCAGAAATCTATAATACAATAGTAACATGGATGAAATCACACTGGATGTGCCTTAATAGCACTAAAACAGAGCTTATGACATTTGGCTCCACAAAAGCTCTAAAGAAACTTAGGCCCTGATTACACATCGTTCCGCATAAAAGACTCGCCCCATCACAGTGTCTAACAAAGTTAAAACACTCGGCATATACCTACAATCATCTCTAGGTTCGGAAGCACAAACCGCCTACCTAAAACGGAACTGCCAATATTACCAGTGGCTCCTCTGCCGCATTAGACCACTTCTTGACACCAAAAACAGTGCCACACTAGCCAGAGCCACCATCTTGTCAAGATTGGATTACGGAAATGCCTTATTACTGGGTGCCAGTAGCAGTTGCCTAAAGCAATGTCAAATCATCCAGAATAACGCCGTCTGAGCCATTGTGGGAAAGTCCAAACGCGAACACATTACAACAGACAGAAAAGACCTACACTGGCTGGCGGTCACTGATCGTATCATTTTCAAATCATTGACATTGGTTCACCGATGCCTTAATGGACCAGCACCAGTATACCTGAAGAAAGAGTTCAATTGGTACGAGCCAGGACGAAGCTTGAGATCCGCTAAACAAGGATTGCTCAAGCCCAGTCACCCCAGAGCAAAACCTACCGGTCTAGGCAAAGCATTCCCTAGCAAAGCCATCTCCAACTGGAATGAGCTTCCTCGGAATCTAGGGCTCGAAAACCAATTTGCTTCTGTTTAAGAAACAGTTGAAAACCACGCTATTCAAGTAAGAAATCCCTCATCACTCACATTCTGTGGCCATGTAAAGCCTGATCACTCCCGTTTTCTGTTCTGTCCTGTCACTTCACCGTACCTATGTCTTTGTCGCGCCCTGATGCCTGCGGGCTTTCGGCGCATTATAAATATATAATTAAATTAAATTAAATTAATGTGCTGGATGTCACTGGAGGCTTGCTAAAGTGCCATCTTGTCAGGGTTGGTGGTATATTCAAATGAAGCTTCCTCTGCGGACTTCATTTATCAGTAACTGAGTTGTCATCTATTTTGCAATGTTTTGTGATGATCAAGTCTTCTTGTGCTGCTTTCAGCATTTCGGCGTAAAAGTTCAGCTATCTTGTCGAATTTTCTTTTGCATTGCTTACTGAAAAGATCTTTTAAGGAGTTTGCAAGCAGAGGTTTGCAGGAGACAATTTTCCCATGGTGTCCACTCTTCTCTGTTTTCCGTAGATCTGGTTGGCTGTGTTTCTTCAGTTTTTTGTTTGTTAAGGTTATTTTCTCAGTTGTTTTCTTATACAAAGGTGTTAACTTTTGAAGATAGGCTGCTTTGACTTGTTTTCTGAGCCGTTTTTTCCGGAGAGGTTTCAGCACTGACTCTTTGTTGTTTTTACAATTTTCTTTCCTTTAACTATCTTTAAAAGATGTGCCATCGAAACTGTTGCTATGGTCCATGGCTCCTTCTTGAAAATTGTTATTTAATTCTTGAGTTGCAAATGTAAGTTTCCCTATTTGTGGTATGTTAAGCCCATCATCACAAATAAGTGGGCTGGTCGAATCCTTCTCATGGCTCACTACGTGAACTTCAACATGGACTTCCAAAGAAACTTTCTCTGGTTGCTCATTCTCCAAAGACGGTTTTCGTTTTTGGTTTGCCGGAGCTCCGTCGCTTTGTTCTTCTTCCTCCGCTAAGGTGTTCTTCAGAGGTTGGGACCCTTTGCAGGGCTCCCACTGTTCACAGCTAAACTTGGATGTCACAGGACTGAGAGACTCGCCCATGCCTCCGTATCCGCACACGCCTGGAATCTCGCTTGGGCTACACTTTCTGCCACTCACTGGCCCGGCTGCAGGAGCCACACTCCAAGCCCGCCTCACTGGCAGCACCCGTCGCCGCCTCTCCGACAAGCGGGTCGGTCGAGCCGCACAGAGGTAAGGTTTTAGGCACAGGGGAACCAAGGGTGAATTTTTGGGCGGCAGCTTTGTGTTTCTTGGATGTTTGGTCAGTTCCTGCAATTTTGTTTGCACTGTTCAAAAAACTACTCCTTTTACCAGACGGGTTAGTTACATAGGACACTTGCCATTCCAGCTTGTCGGGGCTCTCTCGCATCTAGGCAAGGAAAGGCGCCAATTTCACTGGTGGTTGTTGTGATAAGAGATACGATGGGTCTCTTCCGACCAGGGCCCTTACCTCACTTTCCTCCCTCAAGGGGGTCGCTGTGGAGGTCAAAAGGGGAGCGGCAAACCGGTTTGATGTTGAATATGCCTTGTTTAAAGCTCCTGGCTCCACTTTTTCTTCTCTGCGAGTTCGAGAGCTCCGGAGACAACGGCCCTCTTCCTCGGTGGCCATATTGTAGGCGACACAGGCGGCATCATTAGCGTCCATAGCAGCCATAGACTGGCAAAGACTGCTACTCTTCCGCTACTCTGCGTCTAACTTTTTTTTTTATAACACAGTTCCTCCCCTTGCAGCAGTAAACGTTGGAGACAGACTTCAGATATGGAGTGGTTGCCAAAGACTGCTACTCTGCTGCTACTTATGGTATTTATTGAGCAGTACCGAATGCTCCTCGAGTATTTCGGGTTGTTAACCAGCTTTGTACAGTTGGCCGGGAGGTTGAGGTTAGGATGTAGTCTTTTTTATTCATGACCACGATGTTACCCTGCTTGTCTGTTTCTTTTATGATGATATTGTCATCATTCCATAGTTGCTGTAGTACGTCAGCTTCTTCCTTGCTGAGGTTGGCTCTAAGGTCTTTGTATGTTTTTCCTTTATCCTCTAGTTTGTGCAGGCCCATAGTGACTGCTTGCTAGAATGTGTCTATATAGTTCTCTGCAAAGAGCTGAGGTGTACATTTAGATTTGCTTTTAAGTTCTGGAATGTTCATCGATGCATCTTCTATTTCCAGGTGAGACATAACCTTCTCCTTGCTAGTTCTACCGTCTTGGTCCAATGTGGTCAGTAGGTATATATCGTTGAGGTCTCCAAGAGTTATATTAGTTTCTTTTGCTGCAGTTCTCGGTAAATAGTCAGTTTGGTTACAAATTCTTTTTTTAGTTTTAGTCTTCTCATCAATTTGAATAGCCACAAAGTTGTTGGGGCTGGTCGGTGAAAAAGAGTCCCCTGTTGAGTACTGATATCTCCATTGTTGTTAATTATTTGCTCAATAAGTTCATAACTATGTCTGGGTGTTCCACTGCCCCAGTTGTTTTTGTGAATGGGATAATGTTCTCCTTTTGTTGATTTCTTTTTCTAATTAGTTTCCGCCGTTTGCCTACTATCCTGCCTCTTCTTCATTTGTCAGGGTTCCAATGTTTGTTAGCGGATCCAAAAAATGCATGTGTTTCGTTGCTCTGGGATTTGATCGATTTGCTTTCTTGTGTGGTTGAATCTGCTCTAAAAAAGAGAGTTTGTTGGGGGTTTGACCCACACTTGAGCTGGGAGTCCTCAGGATCGCTTTCTACTTCTGAGCTTGCTGGTGAGCTGTTGGGTGTACTTTCTCGAGATATCGGTGTGCTCTGATCATATTTGGCTTGGTAGGTAAAGACTCTGTCCTCTCTATAATCTCGATCGTCCTGGAAGAATTTGTGGCGTTTCCTCATCTTAACTACTTCCTGGTGTACCTTCAGTATTCTGTACATTGTTCTTGTCCTTGGTTGCAGCATGTGCATCATAATTTTATATTTCGACCTTGACTTCATCTATTAGTGAGACTAGCCTGCTGTGTGCTGTTCCACATGTTCAATTAGGAGTAGGATCATTGTCGTCGAGCTGTGGGTCAGATTTTCCTCCCATTGGTCCGCCAAATCAGTGTCTCTAGGGTCTTCAAAATCAGGAAATGTTAAAATTCGGAGGCCTCTTGGCATCTTCTTTTGGTCTGCACATGTTTCATTGTAGTTTTCTCCCAAAAATGTAATACTGTGACTGCCAGCAATCATACACCTCAGTATTGAGGTAATTTGTAATCCTGAACAAAAGAGATGAGCCACAATAAGTACGGCCAAGCGCACTGTAACTATTCAACACACTAACCACCTAGTGATTCCTTCACTGCCACCCTTCCCAAAAGCACCCATTGGAAGCCTCAAAGCATACGTGCCAGCTACTTGGCACTCTGTCAGACACAGCTGCACACCCTGCAGTTATCCATCTCGTGCCAACGCTATGCTTCGCAGACTTGGCAGACAATAGCCGCCTGTGAAAACCTACAATTAACCTTGAAGCAGTAATCTTAAACCCCACCTTTACTCCCCCAGCCTAACAGGCAAAATACAATCAACAAAGACAGAAAATACAGGACCTCAATCAAAGCCTATACATGATTAGACACCCAGGCACATCCAAGCCCACAAACAAACTACATGGGTAAGCCACCACCCAATTACAAGACCAATGTGAAAACACAACAAATACACACCAGTGTTCACATCATTCTAACTAATTCCTGCCTTTCCTTCCCACCTTCTCTTCTCTCCCATCTCCATACATGATTAACTTTGTTAATATTTACTTTATAATAAATGAATGTATAAATTGATGCCAATTATGTATATATCAAATGGATGATTTATTCACAAAAACGACTCACCCACATAATTGTCACAAATGTCACATACTGTGACTTCTTACATCGAGCATGGTTGACATGTATATATTTAATATCAGCCTTTATAAAGAACCCAGAGGTTGAAATACGTGTCAGCTGACCACAATAAGACTATATGTCTTCTTCAGAGTAAATACCACGCAAACCACCCAAAAATTGTGCAGATATTAATCCTTTTCCACAAACCAGGTGCGAGGTATCCAGGAACCATTTTTTCGTACTAATACACTAAAGCCTTTTTTTAGCGCATTTCAGGCAGGGAACCACCATCTTCAAGACTACAAGTTCAAGGTGGTGTAAGTGATGGGGGACATTATTAAAAGAATGCTTATTGTGTCTTATTTTCAAGTGGTATTTTTGCCCTCATCTTTTGGAAAATGTCATATGTTGCAAGTAATACCACGGTAACCTCTACTAACACAACCCCAACTCCAGCAGAATTAACATGTCAGGTGGAAAGGTAAGCACTTTAAGTACAGCAAGGAGAGGTAGACGCAGTGTTGATGCAGACATGAGAGGGGTGGATCTCTCTCTCACTGACACTGCTAGAGTATCTATTAACATGGGGTACAAGCTCATGACTAAAGAAGGTAAGCAAACCATAGGGGAGAGCAGCTATGTCTGGTTACTAATCCCCTTTGCCATGAGTGCCTCAGAACTGCCTTAGCAACTGAAATACCAACAGCAAGAACATGTACCTGTCCATGTTTACAACCCGAGGAAGATTCCAAGGGAGAGCAGCAACATTGTGATGGATGTCCAAGGCAACTAACCCCCATGAAGATAGGAATATAAAAACACTTGACATGATGGACAATTACTGGAAAAAAGACCAAACTATATAATACATAACTGATGGCCCACAGAAAGGAGAGACAAAAACAATAACACTGAAAGAATTGCCATGTCCTAAAAAGGCACCCAAGGAAATAGGAAGAGAACCAGGATGTTGAGAACTACCACAGATGCTTTTGTATGGCCAAGTGTATAAAATTGAAGCGTGGAAGGAGGGAGTAGTAGGCAGCGAAGCACATACGCTCCTACAAGTTTAAGCAAACACAGTACAAGCAGAAAATGATAAATGCCTGAAAGAATGGGATGCAATGCAAAGTTACTGACCTAAGTGGACAAGGAAGCTGAAGCAATGCCCACAATAGCACTGAAGAAAGCAGCATTGTGTTTCCAGAATGATGGTGCAGTAAAGGTTGGAGAAAACAAAGAGTGCAAGTACACAGAAAAGCATCCAAGCATGAAGGTTGAGATGGCAGTATTAATGGATGATTATTGGGCTTGCAGATCTAAGGCGTATGAGAAGCTGCCAACCAACTGGGGAGGAGTATGTTTGTTGGTGCACATCAATACACCAGCACTAGTAGTGCCACAAAAAGACATGAAAACAGAAGAAATTCCTAAAATGGACAATGCAAGTAGAAACAAGAGTTCAGTAAAAGTGAGGTAGAGTGAAAAGAGAGAACTACTTCTCATCAGCATCAGAAGCATCACTGGACGACGTACCACCTGAACACGAATTGTTCAGTAGGACAGAGATGTTCTTCGTGTCAGTAGTTTCAGCTGTACAGACATACACAAATACAAAATGGCTCCAGATTACGAGATGGGAGGTGATGCAGGCCATAAACTCAACTGTAAATGGCTTCAACACAATAAAACAAGAGCTCCGAGCAGTAAGGTAGATGGCCCTCCACAACAGATATGGTCTAGACCTTCTCACAGCAATGGAAGGAGTGTTTGCATCAAGATCGGGTCTTCTTGCTGTGCATACGTGCCTGCCAACGATGAAGCAAATGGCAAACTCACAGAAGCAGTTACCAGTTTGTCAAAAATGCACGCCAAGATGGAGGAGGAAGCCAAAGGAACAGGGAAAGATCACAGCTGGTTGTCTTATATATTTTCATGAATGCCAAAATGGATGGAAGACTGACTAAAGTATTAGTAGGAGCACGGATATTGGTACTAGTAGCACTATGTGTGATTAGGATCTGCATCACACAATGCTGCAAAACGAAAGAGGAAACAATATGGATGAAAGTACTAGTAGATATAAATACTAATGGTGAAGAAGATGAGATAGAAGGAAGAAATAAGATAAGGGCACATTAAAGGAGTGCCCATTGTTCCTGACCAAGATGATAACATTCCATGATCCTGTGGACAACAAGAGGAACTGGGCGAAATGGGTATGGTGTAACCCAGAAGGAGACTGCAGTTACATGACATGGAGTTTCGATGACCATGTAACTTAATATTGACATCTTGGAGGAATAACAAAGATATGGCTACCAAAAGCAACCGTGACTGGGTTTGGTGGAGTGGTCAGCAAGTCTACCAGTGGGGGGACTGAAGAGAGGGTCCCTGGAATACCCCTCTTGACCCCCATAAGCAGGGCAGCTCAAAGAGCCAGAAAGGCAATATGCCAGTCACTGTTTGGCCAGCCCCCAGGAGGGCCAGTGACATCTACATATGCAAACAGATATTCTCTCAGACAAGCATTCAAACCATATCCAGCTGACTTTTTCCTGGATACATGTGCCTCAACACTGATCATGGATGCAGGTGCCTCACTGGATCTGATCGACTAATGACAACTATTCTGCTGTGCTGATGTCATTAGAGAAACCACAACATAGTAACGTTAGCCATGAAGCAAACTCACATCCATGTACGAAGTTACACGGACACACATGTGCAGACACAAAGAACACGCTTACACAGTTCTGCAGATAGAGGACATACATACTGTTGAAAGTCTTTCTTATTTTATCTCATTAGCCAAACGCAAAAACACAACAAAAGCAAGAGATGCAGAGAAAGCTTGCAATCACTTATTCCAACTAACCGTATGGAACTACAGGATCATGTAAGGACCTGGAAGGACCAAGTACCACTAACCCATAAGGAAAATAATACAATGTAGACATATAGAAATCATAGCATAACTATAGTAGAATTACATGAAGCCACAGGTCTCAGAATATGGGACGAAGGAAAACAGAATTTTCAGCACACTGTCCAGGGATGGTGCTTGCAGCCAAGGTCAGAGATGAGCAGAACATTACCAGCCCCAGAGACAAGGAGCCACCTGCAAAATAACAGAATAAATCCTCACTAATTGGAGAACAAAAGGCTCAGTTTTGCAGTCTTTACCCACGGGATCCGGCCAAGCCGAACAATCGCCGTTTATACGCAGTGGGAAGAGGAGCAGTTCCCAGCGAAGTAGACAAGAGCTGATACATGCGTTGTTTTACAACATTGCAACCTGCAGTCACTCTCTAAGGCAAAATGGTTATACTAGTAGCAACAATTGTGACACAGTCTTTCTCATCACCTTGAGAAGGTACACAGAGCGCTCGGAACGGTTTATAGTCAAAATCTCGAAAAGTAAAATCTCGAAAAAAAAGCACGAATTTAAAATCTCGAAAAAAAAATATCGAATTTTTTTTTCAATGCGTTTTTTTTCAAAATGGGCGGTTCCCCCCCAGCCCCTCTTTTTTTCATTTTTTTTTATTTTACCCCTTTTTTTTACTTACCTGACCCCAAAAACACATATATAAATAAATAAAAAATTTGATATTTTTTTTTTTCGAGATTTTTATTTCATGCTTTTTGCAATTCGAGATTTTATTTTCGGTATTTTGACCGACCACCGCTCAGAACAGAGCTGGGTCCCAGGCCTGAGGAGACCCGCTCCAGCCAATCAGGGAACAGAAATCCAGGAGTGGATGGCAAATGGCAAGGGCCAATGGTAATCCTGTGACCCTGCAACAATTTAATAGATAGTTTTTGGGCAAGGCTTAAGCAAAGCCACCTGACATGAGAGGGCCAGTCAGCTAACTTCTATAGGTGCCATCTATAGGCACTAACACCCCAGCCACCCAAACGTGTAAGCTGTTAGGTTTTTGGGGAAGAGGCCCGACTTGTGACGACAGACCCAAACAAAAGCCCCTGACACGGGCTCAGGAGCTGTGATTGCTGGAGATTTTCCTATTTCCTGTATAATCCCTGTCTGTTATGGAAAATAAAGGACAGTTCTAACTTGCCCTTGGCTGAGTCCTCTGTCTGTGTACCGGGGGAGGGTTTGTTGGGCCATGGGTGCTCTGAGTGGTGATTGTGTAGAGCAAACCCCGGTTCTCTGGTATACCTACACAGCAGTTTACATTTAAATTTTAAAACTGCTGTCACTTAAGTACTCTCTTAGTGTCGCTTTGGGTAATATTGGCCAAAGCCAATAGACAAGTCCCCTTTAGCTCCACCCCTGAAGGCCATCTTCAGATTTGACAAGCGCATATAAACATGGCAATATGAGCCAAGAGCTATAAGCACGGGTGGGTTGCATATGAATCAATGAAAGACACCAAAGCTGGAGAACAGGAGTTACAGGTAAGTAACATATTACTTATCAAGCACTGGATCTTTCATAGATTCACATGCCGTTTGAATAAATTACAAAGCAGTACTTTACAAGAAACAATAAGGGCGGAGGCAAGGCTTACTTGGAGAAAACACTCACATCACCCAAACAAATTGCACAGTGCCGCTTCGCAGACCCTCGACTGCTCCATGGAATCCCTGTTGACACAGTAGTACCTTGTAAAGGTAAGCACCGCTCTCCATGTGGCAGCCCTGCAGAGGTCCAGCAGGTGAACACTGGTGAGACACGCTGTTGTAGCAGCAACAGCGCTCGTAGAGTTCGTTCTATGCCTGCCGGGATGGGCTGACCAGGCTAAACAGGCTGACCAGAGAAAGAAGGTCCGTAATCTCGAAACAATTTTAAAAATGTAGTAATTTTCAGTGAAATTAAGTGAAATATTAATGGTGAAACAAAGGCGCATTATTTGATATATAAATTGAATATGTCACCACCACATGTGTAACAACACAATTAAATGTTGAATAAGGAATCAACATGAACACCTTCAAAATGTGAAAGCGATAGCAAGAAAAGAAATATTCATCTTCGCTGTGTGCAAAAAAAGATTCAGATCAGTGGCCTAGTCTGGTGGAGTAGATTTGGTAGAACACATCTATTGTTAAGGCACCATGAAGCAAGACACAGACAACGTATCCAATGTTAAAAACAAAATGGTTTATTAAATGTCAGGATGGTAGAAGGCCTAACTTGCCTGCACACACCGGCCGTTTTGCTTCCCCGGCACAAAATGTGGATGGCGTCCCTTCTTTCCTGCTAGTTCGCAGGTCTAGCTACACGCTGCCCAACTCAGAGGTTCTCACACCTTTGGTAGCCCAACGGCCCAACTTGCCTTGGGTTCCTCAGGTTCTCTGGGCATCGGCGTCCTGGCTTACTCGTAGGCCCCACCACGGCTGCCTCCTCATCTCACGGGTCCCCTGCTGGTCCCTCCCACACAGGTTTCCCTGTTGCTCTCTCTGCTATTCCACTGGTCTTCCTTTAAACACCGACAACCACTTGACAGGTTGCAGGTTTGGACTCACAATTAGTCTTGCCTGAGCATAGTTAAAGGGACGTACCTGACCCTCTGCAGGCATCCTCCTCGTCCGAGTACCAAAGTGGTGAAATTAAGTTTGAGTGTTAATTATTCTTAGTCGCCTCTGGCTCGTCGCAGTACTGTCAGAGGTTAAATGTGGGGAAATGAGAGGAGCGTTTTTTCAGTAGCCTATAAAGGCCGGGGGAGGGTTATCTTGGTCCTCATCAGGGAAAGGGGGATACCATGTCTCGCCCGTGGGCACCACACTCCCAATCCCCAAAGGACCCTCCACCTCGGTGATCCTACCTAGCTTCTCCACCCCCCCAAGGTGAGGATCCAAAAGCAATGGCCTTTCCCTGACCACCTGAGAAGAGGATCCAGGGGGAGTAGGAGGGAGGATTCCCGCAGGTTTCTCACACTACATAGAAAAACAAGACCAGACTCAGTGTTTTATTTTTAATATTTCAGAGAATTCAAAAGAAAGACAAAGGGGTCGTCGAGCGATCGGATTGTCATGTATTTAAAATTCACTGTTTGTCCTGATGAAGGCCCAACTGAAAATTGTTAAAGAAAACCACCAAGGGTGGGTGGATACTCCTGAAAGGGCCGAAACACCCTGTGTCGAGCTAATATTCTGTATTAAAACCTCTTCTTAAACAGTAGAACAATCACATGAAGCTTGCACTAAAGTTGTGTACTGTATGTTGCTTTCTGCTTTTGACGTCATTGTCAACTTATTCAAAATGACTAATAAAATGTTTGATTGAAAAATAAATGGAAAGAAAAAGTATTAGAATTTAGCCGCTGGGTGTTATTTGAAACCAGAAACCATTGTGAGAACTGATAATTAAAGAACACCTTTTGTAACATTACCATTCATGTACACCAACGAAAGAAGTTGTTGGCAGTGCACAAATGTGTGTGGTTGGGTTCTCATACCCACATCGATCAATATGGCAAAACATCTAAATAATGTTGATTGCATATATAGCACTTTTACAGTATTAACCCCACACTGCACTTCTGCACTTTAACGAGCAGAGAGAACCAATTCCCTTGGTAGCCTGCTCGCTAAACAATATCTTTTGCTGAATGTTAAATGCATGTGAAAAATCTTTTTGTTCCACTGTACCTTTTGTGCTAATTATTTTGATTTCCTAGAATTCTGTATATTTGTGTGTATTTAATGTGTTTTGATTAGAAATAAAGTAGTAAAATAAATACTTTTTATATGATAAACGAAAGTTGAGGCATTGTGCAGCATTTATTACACATCTGCACTTATTCCAAAGGTGGACAATTTGTGTCCACACAAGAGGTGGGGGGTAGCTTGATACTCGCATGCTCACACCCTTGACTCCTCCATCAAATCCCTGTAAACACAGTAGAACCTTGTAAAAGTATGAACCAATCTCCATGTGGCAGCCCTGCAGATATCCACCAGGTGAACACAGAGTTCGCTCTAGGCCTGCAGGGATGAGGCCTGCTGATGACAGTATAAGATGCATGTTGACAGCTGTAGGACTTGGAAAGACCCTTGCCCATGCCCGAAGGACCAAATGCCACAAACAGCTGGGAAGACTTGCACAACTGTTTGATTCGATATAGAACTTCAAAGATCGCACCACATCAAAGGAATGTAAGAGGCCAGAGTAGAAGGGGAACCAAAGAAAACCGGTAAAACCACAGGTTCATTAAGATGGAACAGAGATTGAACCTTGGGCGGGAAAGAAGGATTTGTGCAAAAAACCACCTTGAACTTATGAGACTTGCACGAAAAAGCTTTGAATTCCCCCACCCTACTTGCAGAGGTGATGGCAACCAAAAAGGCAGTCTTCCAGGACAAGAAGTTTGGACTGGACTTGTGTAGGGGCTTGAAAGGAGGAGCCATAAACTTGCAGAGGACCACATTCAACTCCCAGGCAGGAACCAATGCTCGAACTGAAGGGAAGGAACGGAACAGCCCCTTGAGGAATTCTTCAATGAGTCTGTGAGACCATAGAGAAAGTGTTCCCAGGGAAAGCATAAACCTTGATATGGTTGCCAGATGGACCTTGATTGAGCAATGCACCAATCCACTCTGAGCCAAAGATAAAAGGTAAGACAAGACGCCTTGTGCGTGTAAGCAGAAGGGATAAATTCCCTGGCCAGCACACCAAACAGTTAAGTGTTTCCACTTGCTTTGTAACAGGAAATTGTGGATGAGGCTCAGGCCTTGGTGAGAATATCCCGACAGTCAGAAGGCACAGGAATCTGTCCAAATTCTTGGAACACAGGAGCCAGGTGTCAGATTGATAGAGGCCGGGTCATGGTGTAGCACGGCTCAGTTGTCTCTGGACAGAAAGCTGAAGAGTTAAGGTAACTTGGTGCGAGGTGCCAATGAGAAAATTAATATTTCTGAGAACAAGAATTTTCTCAGCCAGGCCTAGGACACCAAGATCAGTTTGCAATGATGATGTTTGAAAACATGGAGGACTTGCAGCATGAAAGGAAACAGAATGGGGGGGCAATGCATAAAGACTTCCCGCGTGAGGGAACCTGCTGACGAATGCCCTGCATTTTCTGTTGGCCTCAGTAGCAATGAAGTCTATGTCTGGAACTCCCCACAGGTGGAAGAGGCAATTAACTTGGCTTTGAAGAAGCTTCCACTCGGGGCAAGATCGTAGTTCCCTGCTGAGGGAGTATGCCAGTGTGTTGTGCTCACCTGGATGATAAAACGGAATGAGAAACATCTTGTGGGCTAGGGCACATTTCCATATGGCCTTGGCTTCTGCTTGTGGATGTAAAATATGGTGGTTGTGTTGTCGGTGAACGCCCAAACTGCCCGGCCCTCAAGCTGTAGGTGAAAATATATCACTACTGTGAGGTATCGTGAGTAAATCTCTGACACATAGGTATACTACTGAGTGCTATAAACTTTGATCAAACAAAATGGGTTGGAGAAAAGCCCATCTTTCCCTAACTCTAGGAGGGGTTTCCCTGCCTCCAAAACCCTACGCTGACCCTCACATGCTAAACCGAGCTAGAAGTGCAAAGGCCTTAATGTCCTCTAGCTGCCACTTGCACCTGTAGTTCACAAGTTAAAAAAGTTCCAAAAGGTTGTCAAAGAAATAAACAATCAAAGGTTTCAGCATCATTGAAAGGGGGTTCCCTTCCCCTATGTGTCTTAAGTTATTTCACAGTTCAAAGTCTCATAAGCACCAAGAGGGTGTTTGCTTACTCTCAGCATTTCCACCACTTTCAAATATGTGGTAGGGATTTCTTATCAAGAGATTGCCTTTCTTCTCCTTACAATCTCTTCCTTTCTAGGGACTGGTCTCTGGTTTCTCTTCCCAGGGTTTCACACATTTGAAAGCTTTCTTTAATTTCTCCTCTTTCATGCTTTCAGCACAGTGCTTTACAAGTTTTACCTGAAACGCCAAGAAAGTATTTCCGTCCTCTTGGTCTTTGAACTACTTTTAAATAATTGAAAATGGTTTGCCTTGTGGAGAGATTACCCTCCTCTCTTTATAGAAAGGGTTTCTCTCTCTCTCTCTCCAAATTCACAACAAAAGAAAGAAGAGACCAAGAAGTTGCACCTTCCCCGCTTGGTCTTTTCAAACATTCACAAGACTTGCTTTCTTTCCTTGTTTGTATTCAACACAGCTCAGGGGTGAGTCTCCTGACGCATACAGAAAAGGGGCCCGGTGTTCTCTCCTGCCAGGAATTGGTTAAGACTTGACTACTTGTACTTTGGATGTGGGTCAGAGACTCGCATTCAGGGTGCCTGGTATATTCTCCAGCCAGGACTTTGCCAATGTTGTAACACTCTCATATGTTCATATTCTTTTCCATTCGAGTATTGGGCCTTTGCCCACCTTTCATTTACAACATCACATGCTTGCCAGGTTCCCCCAGCTCCCTTGCTTGGGTTCACCCAAGCTTTCCAATTACTTTCAACTGGCTTGCAGTGTATGCCTCGTATCGCCCTGGAGCCCCTATCTCTGCGTGTGGGCTCACCGCTTTCTCCTGGCAGCTTCGGCGTTCTCCACGGTCTGTTCGTTGCCAAGCGGTAAGCTGTGTCTTCTGGCCAGCATCGTGCAGGCTCCCCAGTCCTAGCACTGCAGCAGCTCTCTCAGTAGAGCGTCTCTTGCTCCTTATTTCTGCGCAGCGGACCTCTGGTCTCGAAGCCTTCTCTTCTGACACACGCCTGCTCTCCAGTCTGCCAAGCTGCTCTCCGGTTTACCAACCGACCTTGGGTATGGTGCTTTTCCATCTTCCTGGATTGTCGGGCATTGGTCAGCTGTTCGGAACAACTAGCCTGCACTGTGTGGTTCTCGGTGGGTGTGATCTTTATTACTCAGGCCCTCTTCCCAGAAGGCCCATAGGAACAAGTATGTGTTTGTTTATGATTTTTAACAGGAAGTTCCATATTACAATATTCCATACATAGCTGGGAAGGCAATGACTGGTGACTATTATCCCTCACAAGTAGGAGGTATGACAGGCCGTCTTCTAGTGAGCCATCATCCCCCCACCGACGTTGCTCTGTCCCCATGTGGTTCTCCCATAGATAACCAACCCCAGGGTTGGAGTCAGGTAACCTGTGCCCTGCACTGGCAACATGGGGGAAGACCCACCCCTGGGGTCGAGTGACGACTTTGCCAGATGCGACACTGTGCCCAGAACACTGCTCGCAACTCCAACATGCTGATGTGCAGCATCTTCTCCTCCTGTGACCAGAGGCCTCTGGCATGTTAAGTGCCCATGTGGACTCTCCAGCCTCCTAGGGATGCATTTGCTATGACTGTCACCTGATGGGGCCAGCAGCCAAAAGAGCGCCCCTTGGGTGATATTGGAGCGTACTGTCAACCAACGTAATGCGTCGTGGAAGGTTTGTGCAAGAAAAATCTTGTCCTAACAACCACCTGAGATTTGCTTCCAACGGGCATCGAGAATTTCTTGGAGAGGTCTCATTGGAAGCCTGCAGTCCTGGAATATGGGAATGCAGGAAGACATCATCCCCAATAGGGTCTTCAGGTTCCGTACTAACATAGTTCGTTTCATGTGAAAGCAGATGTGTTTTCACCAGGATGGATTTCACTCTGTGTGATGGGATGGCGACGCAGGACAGAGTGTTCAGATGGGACCCCAAGACCAGAGTATGGTAAGAGGGAGCCCAACAGGACTTTGCATAATTGACAGAGAAACTGAGCGATGATAAACAATGAATCATAGTGTCAAAGGGCCAGAGGGAGAGGGGTGGGCCTGACCAGCCAGTGGTCGAGGTAAAGGTGGACATGGATCCCCGAACGACAGAGGTGAGCCGGTGTATGGCATTTTGTGAACACCATAGACACAGACATAAAGCTAAAGGGCAAGCCCTTGACTTGGTAATGGATTCCTACCATGGTAAATCTTAGGAATCGTCTGTGGCAATGGTGAATTGGAACATGAAAATACACGTCTTTGAAGTCCAGTGAGGACAAAAAATACCCTTCCTGTAGCTGGCTCAGAATGTTTTGTAGCATGAACATCCAGAAGGTTTGCGACCAAATGAACTTGTTGAATAGCCGCAGGCCTAATTTGGGCCTCCAGCCGCTGGATTTCTTTCTTACGAGAAAGTATTTTGAGTAAACACCCTGGTCTTGCTGGTTGACCGGGACATGCTGGAAAGCTCTTTTGGATTTTTGCTGGAGGAGAGAACGCTGTTTGTATCCAGATCACAGCATTTCTGGTGCTTTAAGGAAACATTTATCAACGGAATAGAGGCGCGTAGTCCGGTGGAGTGTCCAGTTACTCGCCTTAAAGCCCCCATGTCTCTTGCTTCGTGTATTTGCTAGAGGAGAGAACACTGTTTGTATCCTGATCACAGCATTACTGGAGCTTTAATGAAACATATATAGATGGAAAAAGGGCATGGACCGCCGGCACCCAGACCGGTGGCGAGTCCAGTTACTCGCCAGTTAGATGCCAGAGAGCTGCTGGCTGACTTGTGAGTCTGTATTGTCTCGCCTGGATTGGGAGACGAGGTGCGGAGAAAATCATCTAGGACCGCGTTCGTGAACGCACGCGTCGATGGAGGAGCATAGAACTTTACCCAGCTGTCATGGGGTTCGTAGTTGTGGCGGAGGTGACAGCAGCAGGGCATTGAAGCTCGGAGATCTTCCTGGTCGTACAAGGGGAAGTGAAGGTTAGCTCTTGGCCCCAGTGTGTCTGCTGTTTTTAAATTAAAAATAAAGCAAAAACCTTGCCAAGCCAAGCAAGATTGCTTAACAAGAAATGTTTGTTTTCGGTTCTCGCTGACCCCATTGTTGGATTTTCACAAGATGAAAACCACGACGCCCTTATCGTATGGAGCTGAGGCCTTATTTTTCATTCGACACCCTTTGTGGCACTGTGGCTGAGAAAAACAGATGCGAGCGCGTAACTTAGATGCCACTCCGATAATTAAGTTAAAGGGAGAGAAAAAGGCAGGTCATGAAAATAAAACAGTTCCCAACACTTTTCTTAGCTAGTGAAGGCAGAGTCTGCTGTAGAGCCAAAGTTCCCACTCTTGGAGAGAGCAAGGTGGAATATGCCCAAGATCACATTGTTGAAGTACACTTTAAAAGTCTTTGCAGATAGTTCAAAAAGAAGTTGGATCAGTTCAGAAAAGTTAGTTAACAGGTCCCAGGTCACCCCTGGATAGAGAGTCAAGGATTTACGGGACACCTTGAACAGTCTGTTGCAAGGGAGACCAGGTGGGACACAGTACCTGAAATGGTGAGTAAGCTCCAGCGGGAGCAGTTGTTCCTGGCAGCGGGTGCAAGTCGGTGCTTCATCCAGGGGAAGAGAAGATCTCGACGTGGAGGAAAGCTGGAGGTTGTTGCACTGCCAGGGAAGAAACCAGCCGCAGAGTTTCCCGGTTAAAAGGTACTACCCTTTTATTCGCGATAGTGGTGAAGCGTGGCTATTCGGCCGCCGGGGTGCTTGGCACGGGCCATTCGACCACTAGACGATCCAGGAAGGCGAAAAGAGGGCGAACTGGTTAACCCCACCAGCTCAAAGGAAGAAGACTCTCCTGGAAGAAGATCTTCTCTGCCGTTGCGAAGTGGTGAGTCCGTTCAGCAGGGCTCCACCGGTGGTGTCGTCGTTGCAGGTCGGCTCAGCTTCTCCCTCTTGATTCTTTAGGTCCTGTAGTGACTTCTGAAGTTCCAGTCCCCAAAGCCCTGCTTTTATGCAGAAAACCCCCATTCACCAGTCCTAGCTGTCACTCAAACATGCTAAGTGGTGAGCCAGGCGGCTCACCCACTGGGTCAATCAGAACAGAGTGCGACTTGAGTTGCTAAGGCAATACAGTCCAGGGTGCCCATTCCCCCACCCACACATCCTGTGGAACCCAGACAGAGTGGCACCAGTTGGATGGCTGCTGTGGAGAAGCCCGCCAAAAAGTGGAACAAAGGGCCCAACCTTGGTTGGAGTTACAGAGACTGACACAAATGCCATTTTAGAAAAGAGTTCTGGCGGAAAGACCCAACCGGTGATTTTATATTAAATAAATAAACCGGCGGTATCTTTACTATTGCACCAAAAAGTGGTGCGTTTGAATTAAATGGGAAAATCCCATAGGAAATATTCCGGTGGAATATTTTGCGTGGTAACCACTGCCACCAGCCAGAAACTCGACAAGTGGGGTCTGGACAGTGCCCCCTTGGAAACAGACCCAGGGGCAATCTAATTAACCCCTTCCAGTACTTCCACAATATGATCGTTTGTACTGGTTCTGTTCACAATTTTGGACTAGTAAAGTCATTGGTGACTTTACATGCCCTGGGAGACAGCAGTCAGTCCCAGGGTATGGAGTCTATGTTTGGGGGTCACTATGACACCCATGTGTTACTGCACTAAGGGTGCTGTGTAACACTTACACTAAAACAGATGATACCCTATGGAGTAAAAGACTCCATAGCCCATAAGCGCACAATAAGTCAAAGACATACCTCAAAGCATGCCTAAAAGTGGGAGAAAAAGAGTCTCACTCTTAGCAGGAGAAAAAAACAAACCCCAAAAATCCAGCAAAGCTGCTGGGGGACTCACTATGTTAGGGAAATTAGCCTTATAAGAGAATTCTCCCTAACATCTGATGCAACATCACCTTCGAGAAGGAGTCAGAAGGAGAAATGACTTTGTTCTTTCAATGGTTTCTTCTCCTGCCGATTCCTAATCTGATAGAGGTCCTATTCAGCGTCATCTGCTCTGAATTATTTTTGACAGGGAGAGACTCCTCGACTCCGGACATGACGTTGGTGGTACATCTATCACCTCACTAAGCACCAACACCTCAGTTCCTGACCTTTTTTCCCCCGTGGTCTGTAGTTGAGAAGATTCCAACAGGATTCGGCCATGACAGACAAAAATCGTATTTTTTGTGTGGAACATCCAATGATACTGTAAGGCAGTGGCCCTCAAACTGTGGGGCACAAGATGCAAGCCTGAATATTTTTTTAAACGAAAACCCCACCCTTTTTTTTTATTGTAGGAAACGGGCAGGGTGGCTCACAGGGTAGGACTGGAGGATAAAACTGACTCGGGCACCAATGAAAAAATGGGCCACAGTTGCAAATGGAAATTGATTCGTTTAGTGACATACCAATCGTAACCAAGGGGGTGTTTTTTGTTAAAATGTAAGCAAATTGTGATATTTAAAGAAATGTATTCAGCAACAATGACCAAAACTACTAGCTGCATAGTGAAGTAAATCAAACTGTCCCAATGCGACCAAAAAAAGTGACCCACACCAGCATTTTTGGTTCAGGCGTTCTAAGCCTGGTGGCTCATCCATAATGGGTGAGGGGGCGTCAACCAAGTGGCCCCCTCACCCATTATGGAGGAGCCGAGGAGCCAGCCCAGTGAAACACTAAGCACTCCCTCAGCTGCTTTTTCCAGCTGAGGGAGTGCTCCTGGGCTGGCTAAACTGTCCTTTGACAGTTCAGTTCCCCAGCCGCAAATGCTCACTGAGCCATGCAAGGCTGAGGGCGTTGCACCCACACGCAGGCACCTGCAGGCATGTGCAGGAACCAGGAAGCTCTTGCTTTCCAATTCCTGTTCATGATACAGGAGCGCTGGGGGGGGGGGGGGGGTCTTCAGGACCGGGGAAGAGGGTACGTTAATGATCATTTATTTCTTATTGAAATATGTGTATGGATGCGTGTATGCTTGTATTATGAGTGAGTGTATGATGATGGGTGCTTGTGTGAATGATAAAGTGCTTGCTGTGTGAATGCTGTGTGAATGTGTTTGTGTTGGGGGGGGTTGTACAACAAAGGCATTTTAAAAATGCCTTTGTTGCACAATCCCCCTCTACCCACCTGTCAAAATTAGCTCTCCTACTGAGGCGCTGTTGAGCCCAGGGGACAGGGGATGGTATTTTTTTTACTGGAATCGATCATAGATATCCAGTCAAAAATACAATGCCTGCCCCCTGTCCCCCCCAGTGCCTTGCATACACACATAATCATGTTGATTGTGTTAGGCACTGCGGGGCCTAGGGGACAGTGATGGTACCTTTTTACTGGATATCTATCATAGATGTCCAGTAAAAAAAATATCATGCCTGTCCCTTGGGCCCCCTAGGGAAAATTGCAAACTGTTTGGCTTTTTACCCCATTTTTCCCGGGGAAATACCCCTCCCCTCCCTACCCCCCCCTAGATTGATTTGGGCTACCTCGCTACCCTTTGTACTATAGCATATCTGGGGAAAAAAGTATGCCCCTCCCCTTAAAGAGTGTCACCAGCCGTTTGTTGTCGTCCCACAAGAAAAGTATACATTAAAAAGTATACATTAAGATACATTAAGATCAGAGACCAGAACCCTTTCATAGCGAGGCAGGCTGGGAGGGCAATGAATTATCTGCAGGAGAAGAATCCATAGAAATAACATCAACGTTAAGTAATTTCTCCTTCAATGGATTGTATTGTATTGTCCTGCAGATTCCTCGTCTGACAGACTCCCAAAGCAGTACAGAATTAGGAGGCGAGATCAAAGTCTAAATAAGAAAGCTTTGCAATACTGCTCTCCCAAATCCGGCATTAGCCACAAGGGCCACGCTCAGGTTGTATGAAGCGAACACCAAGTTGCTGCCTGACAGATCTCCTTCACAGAACAGTCCTTTAAACCACAGGGTCACCACACCCCTAGTGGAATGAGCCCTGATGCCTGAAGGCAGTTCCTTTCCTCCCTTCTCGTAGCATTCAGCAATGCAGAGAACTATCGAATGGAAAATCGTCTGCTTAGACACTGCTAGTCCCTTCCTCGACTGCGAGAAGGCAATGAATAACTGATCATCACGCCTGAAGTCAGCCGCCCTGAACACACAAAAGCCCAGCGCCCTTTTCAGACTGAAGTTGTGCAGCCTTTCCCCTCCCTTGGAAGGGTAAATTGGTGGATAAAATACTGCCAATTCCATGCTCTGCAAGGTATGACATTCTGACACCACCGTAGGCAGGCATTTTGGGCTGACTTTAAGCAAGACCTTCTCTCTAAAGAAATGGAATTATGGCGATTTTCAGGAGGGGGCCTGTAGCTCACGTACACATCTCAGCAACGTGATGGGCAATCTTAAGGGTAAGCGAACTGATAGAGCAAACTCATAGAAGTAGAACGCATGAGCTTCAACAGCGCCGCCATCAAGAAGGAAAGCACCAAATTCAAGTCCCAAGCCAGAACCACAAACGTCGTGGCCGGAAACCTATTTACAAGGCCCTTTAGAAATTGAGCCGTCACTGGGATTGCAGAGAAAGAACCTTGATCTGGTGACCTTTATAACAAGGACAAAGGCGCCAAACAGCCTTTGACCGTGCCTAGCTGAAGACCCGACGAGGCCAAACAAAGAAGGAATTCCATTACCGTGGGGCACAAGATTGGAGTCCCCCTCACAATACCTGAAATGAATGGACCTCGTGGAAGGTCTGCATGCAGCCAGCAACACCTCAAGTACCTCTTCAGAGAGGTCTCAACATCATATCTCATCCTCTCAAGAGCCACATATGCAGATTGGGACACTCCAGGTTCGGGTGGAGCACCTACCCCTCTGACTGGGGTAGGAGGTACAGTCTTCGAAGAAGCCAGCGAGGTGGTCAGATGTCAATTTCCAGAAGATGTGAGTACTATGTTCTCCTTACCTTGTCTGGGTCGATAATGGTCCGGAACCTCCTCAAACTCCTGAGAACCCACAGGATAACAGGTATCGGAGGAAGCACATAGTGTAGTTCCAAGACCTGCTCAAAGTGAAAATAGTATTTTGATTGATGTAGCATAAGAAAAACGTAAGAAAAACAAGATCTAATGAACTAGGGACAAGCGTATTAGATAGCGCTCACTAGTGTTTCTTGTACCATCCCACAGCCTGGTACAGCTTCCAAATACAACACAAACGGTTGTAACATAACGAAGAAAGGACAGCCACGCGTTATTTTGGACAGTACGCATGGAACGTTCGCTAGTTTCTTGCTAGACGTTCTACTGATCTGCCGAGCACTTTATGAAATTGAAGATGTGAACTGATTAATTATTGTCATTGCGACAGAACCACAAATATAATTTCTTATGTGATTGAATAGAGTTAACATAAGTTGACCAGTTTATTTATGATTTGTACACTTGAAGAGTTAGCTAGTGGTATTAAAGAATGATCAATATGACTAAGTTTTAATTAAGTATAAGAGACACCTACTAATAGTAGTGTGAGAGCTCTTTCAACCAGAGAGGTATAATATAGATCAGTTATTGACGGTTGGGGGACAATGCATATGTTGAACTCTTTGGTGAATAGAAGAGGGTTGTTTTTGCTCACTACCCCTTTGTTATCCTTTATTCGTGATTACAAATATACGCTTATTTTCAAGGCCGCCTGACCCACCGCTATATGACATTAATGAAATGTTAGCATTAAGTGCTCCTTGAGTTATTAAATTCCTTGATGAAGACGTTAAGTAATTGATCAACAGCGCTAATAAAGGCCGTTTATACTATTTTTCTAGGTGATTTAATACAATAGGAGTGAAGAATTTAGCTCTAGTAGTCTTGGAAATGGTCGTTTGGTCTGAGAAAAGATGAATGTTGAGAACAATTATAAGAAATTATTCCCCCTGAAGAAGTTCTTTGATTTGCCTAATAACATTATAAAGAACGAAACATGTTGGGGCTTTGGTTACTGCTATGCTTAGCAGTAAGAATCAATTGGACATTCATGTCTATAAGGACCTAGTAACAGGTTTCTTCTACACATTCAGTCGTTAGTAATAGTAAAGTATAATTGCTATGAAGCAAGTACCTACTATTGGACATTAACGTTCTGGTGAGGGAAGCAAGATCTACCAAAGTTCTGTTTGTGAACTTTTCTTTCAGAAAAAACGTTTTAATGTATATCTGAAGTTGATGCTATAAAGCACTGGTCACTTTAGTCATTTTAACTTTAAAATGAAATGTACTTTTTATGAGGTTTTTATGCTGTAAATTTAATAAAACACTGCCTTATATTATGTCGTTATCTGCAGACTAAAAGTGCCTATGTATTGTAAATTATTTACAAATAATGGTTTGATTTGAAAGAACTCATTGTAAAACTGATTTGGTCAAGTTTGTGAAATACCTTGGAACAGTATAGTGGTGTTGGGATCTTTTTTGGTTGTGTTGCTACATTAAGGGTACAATCCCCACATCCTTATTTACCTTAGGTCTCCATTGAGTTATATGTGCCAAGACCCACTCCACCAGAAACGCATCACCCAGTGGCCCTTGCAGGGAATTCCCTCGGGCAGAAATGTTAGCAGTTTGTGTTGTCTATTGTGGCAAACAGATCCACCGCTGGGGTTCCCCACAGGGTGAAGATTTCTGCAATATCCTCCGGGCACACTTCCCACTCATGGGTAACCGTGCTCTGCTGCTCAGAGCATCTGCCAACCCGCTCTTCACTCCTGCCAGCTAGACTTAACAAGCAAAGACCCTGTTCTCCTGCAGCCAGAACCATAGGTGCATGACCTCCCTGAACAGGCACAAACGCTGCACCCACCCCTTGCTTGTTGAGCTAATATATGTGTTGTCCGTCAGAATCAGGACATGCTTCTCCCTAAGGGATGGTGCAAAAGCCATCAGGGCTAGCTATCAGGGATATGGAGAAATCAAATTATCATTGCCCCTCACGGTTATGCCTGCTTCCCGATATTCTTTCCTGAGATATACTGCTAATGGCTCTAGGGCCAGAATGAATAACATGGGTGACCATGGGCAACCATGCCTCGTGCCTTTCTCCAGTAACTATTGGTCAGAGATGTGGACTCCAGTCATGACCCTCGCTATTGGGCTGCTGTACAGCAACCACACCCACCTTATGTATGTGGGCCCCATGCCGAACTTCTGCAGGATCGCGAACAGCCATGGCCATCTGACCGAGTCAAATGCCTCGACCGCATCTAACAAGGCCACTGCATACTGGCCTGAACTGTTTTGGGTGTGATCAATGATATGGTGCAATCTCGTTAAATTACTTGTCATAGTCCTGTCCGGGACGTATACTGAATGGTCTGGGTATATTAGCTTAGATATTGCCGGCTTGAGCCTGTAGGCCATTAAGGCCGTTAATATTTTCCCATCTTGGTTAATCAAAGACAAGGGTCGATATGATACGCAGTCTGTCGCTGGCTTATTGGGTTTCAATAGTTCAGTGATAATTGACTCTCGTAACTACAGTGGTAACTTGCCAATCTCCAGTGCTTCATTCAAGATGGCCAACAATGGGGGCACCACTTCTGTTATGTATTCTTTGTAGAATTAACTGGGTAATACACCCGTCCCTGAGGTCTTGCCTGTCGGCAGCCCTCTAATGGTAATTTCCAGCTCCTCTTTGGTTATGGGGGCTTCTAGATAGATCTCCTGCACTTAGACGCAGAGACAGCGAGCTATCTGTTCCAATGCCTCTTCTATGTCCCTGTAATGCTCACCTTGTATCCACAGGGACGCCACCCAACTGGTCCGAAGCGCTTCTGGATTCTGGAGCTGGTTCACCTTCCCCGGGGACTTGCATTGCCGTGGGCTTATCCTGGAACACAGGAGGTCGGTTTTTAGCTACAATCACCTCCTCCGGGGACCCGCCTCCCAAGTTTTCCCCTTGCAACCCCCTCGGAGCCTCTCTCACCTTGTATTTCGCTAAGGTGCGCTCTCCGTCCTGCCGTTCTGTGCAGGGGTGCGTCGTGTTTAGGCACCGTTCGCCGAGTTACTTCACTGGCGTGGGCCCGGGAGTCCAGACCGGCTGCGACTCCCCTCTTAAGGTAAGTCTTGAGTCTTTGAAGATTGAGTGTCCGCAATTGCTATTGCCCTGTTGACCTTCTCCTTCATTCGTTGATGCAGAAGGGTGATGGAGACGTTGAGCTGATGGAGAGGGCAGTGCTCGAGAAGGTAAGAGGATGCGCAAAGCGCGGCGCTGTCAGCGTCTTTGAATAGGGCTAAACTGTGCTTTCTTACAGGTCGCCGAGAAGTTCCGGAAGATATGTGGCCAGATGGAAGCAGAGCGAAGGATGGAGAATGTCTGGATGGCAGTCGAACTTCCAGGAGAGCTTCGGTAAGTAGTGGAGTCTGGCGATGATGATGTCGGAAGACGAACGCTCACTAATTATTTCCCTTCTGGTCTTCCCCTTTCTAGGATGTTGCTGGCGGAGAAAGACGAGGTCTAGTGAAGACTCCAGAGTGAGAGGGATGCTGGATGCAGAACAGGTAAGGAAGAATAACTGTGTTCTTCTTCCAGACGATGCAGGCCAAGGATGCTGCGAGCAGGTCGTGGTGAACGTCACACTGCAAGTGCAGAACAACGCGAAGCGCGTGCCTCAGCTTGGGCGTGGCTTAAATAGCCAGCAGGTATCCCAGGTGCCTCCAGGGCAGACCACGCCCTGGATGCTAGACTGCATGATGCAGTTCCCCGTCGATCCTTGTGGGGGCAGCCATGTTGGTCCATTCCCCAATGGAAGCTCCACATGCCATATGGCGCCAAAAAACACCCCCAATGCCTCGTCCCCCGTGAAGACAGTCTAGTCAGGTGCTTAAATCCTTGGGGGCCGTATAGTGAGAATAACCTCAGGTTTGCGGGTTTAGTGTCCTTCATATATCAGCCAAGCCGAATGCTTGTAACAAAGTATTAAAGGGTTTTGCTGCAGGGCTTAGGTGTTTCTGCTCATTTTCTAATCTATCAAGTTCTGGGTGCAGTGTGCAATTGAAGTCTCCTCCCCATACCACTGCATCATCTCAATATGAGCATATATGGGGTATAACTGACAGAAATAGGCTGCTGTATCGTGATTTGGTGCATATGTGTTAATAATGCACATACCTCTGCCTATCAATCCCTGCACTATAATCAACCTCCCCCCCATCATCCGCGAAGGTTCTGAGGACTTTAACTGGTACCGTCGGTGCAATCTATATTAGGAGCCTACCGTTGTCCCCCTCCATTTTCGGCCTATGACTGTTAGTTTCTCCGCTGTGAGGTGCATCTCCTGCAAAAGCGCTATATCAATTTTCTGATGCCATAAATAAGTAATTACCCTCTGTCATTTAAGGTAACTATTTAGGCCCCTGAGGCTACTTTAAGTTCCCCCGTCATAGATTGGAACTCCCCATTGAAAAGTCAATGTTCCTATATGTTGCAGCCGTCCATCATACATATTATACGATCCATAGGCTAACCCACAACTAACTACCCCAACTCCCTCCCCTCCAAACAACTGCCCAGCTCAATACCTTGTGCTCGGGCATCTCTTCTTCTCACCCCCACACCCGTTGCTTGTCCTGGTGTTGGGGTGCAGCAGGCGGATACCTAACCGCTAGTATCTGTGAACAAGTCCACTCTTCGGAGAAGAACACCTCCCCACAGTGCGTTCCCAAATGAGAACTGCTTTGCTGTCTCCCTTTTCGACAAAATTAATGGTGCCTGAAAAATGTTTAAACAAGAAGGTCGCTCCTTGCTGGTGGCTGACTGACGGGTCTGGCAACTTCCAAGCCAGCTCTCCGTAGGTTGCTACAGTGTATCACCATCCTCCAGCATTTGATCGTCCCTGCCTGTCGGCATGTTTTCCGCAACCATCCATTTTTGGGCATCCACCAGGGTATCAAAGAGGATGGCCTTTCCCCTGCTTATTACTTTCAGCCGTGCTGGGTACAACAGCATGAACTTGAGGTTCACCTTCCCCAAAACGCCTCCTTACAGACGTAAACTGCATCCTCTATTTTTGCACCTGCAGGGTGTAGTCTGGGTATGCAGTGATAGTGGTTTTAGCGTGATGTATCGTGTCGGCTGTTAAGCAGAAACCTGTGCAGTTCCCTTTGGGAACACTGCAAAAGATTTAGGACTACATGTGTTAGCAGTAAACCCACTTGGTAGCAGTCTGTACCACCCAGATTTACATGGTAGCTGCGGCTGAGCAGTCAGACTTCCCTCAAGAAGAGTCAGGCAGTATGCAAAGTATACACAATAGGCACTCAGACACAATAGCACACGCAAACACTGACCAGAGCTTTGGTATCAAGGCATATAATTATTTATTTAAAAACACACTGATTGAAACACTCCAGCACTATTATTGTAAATCACTCTCAACACAGTTACTATTATTATATATACATCCCTTATTCCTTATCAGACAAGTCTTCGTTAACACCACTTATTTCCAGACAGAGGTGAGCGCTTAACTATAGATGGCACTCAAATAAGTTAACGAAAAAGGGAGGAAAAAAGGCAGAATGTAGGAAAATACACCACACTAATACTTAGGAACTCTTAAGCAAGGCAGGAAAGTAAAAAATTACTTGTGAGCCAAAGTCCATAGGCCGGGCCCACTCTTGGAGAGAGCAGGGAACAAATGCACCCAAGTTCACACAATGACAACAGGCTTAAAAAGTCTTTCAGGGAGTTCAGAAAGGTTTTAGTTAGACTCAGAAAAGTTTAGCCAGGGTGTCCCAGGCTAACCCAGGTTCGAAAGCCGGGGGCTAAATCTAACCCATACAGTCGGTTGAAAGGGAAGCCAGGCGGAACACAGTACCTTATGTGGAAAGGATCCTCCAGCGGGGGCAGTTGTTCCTGGCAGCGGGTGCAAGTTGCAGCGTCGTCCAGAAGAAGAGAAGATCTCGAGGTGGAGGAAAGATGAAGGTCGTTGCTCTGCCAGGGAAGAAACCAGCCGCAGAGTTTTCCGGTTAAAGGTACTACACTTTGATTCGCGGTAGGGGTGAAACGTGGTATCCCGGTTGCCGGGGTGCTTGGCACAGGCAAGGCGACCACGAGATGCTCCAGGAAGCGAAAAAGGAAGCAGACTGGTTATCCCCACCAGTCGAAGGAAGAAGACTCTCCGGCGGGAGATCTCCTCTGTCGTTGGGAAAAGTGGTGAGTCGGTTCAGCAGGGCTCCACCGGTGGCGTCGTCGTAGCAGGTCGGCTCAGCTTCTCCCTCGTCGGATTCTTAGGTCCTGTGGCGACTTCTAAAGTTCCAGTCCCCAAAGCCCTGCTTTTATGCAGAAAACCCCCATTCACTCAGCCTAGCTGTCACTCAAACATGCTAAGTGGTGAGCCGGCCGGCTCACCACTTGGGCCAATCAGGACGGAGTGCGACTTGAGTTGCCTAGGCAACTCAGTCCAGGGTGCCTAAATCCCCCTCCACCCCTCCTAAGTACCCCAGACAGAGTGGCACCACTTTGGAGGGCTTCTGTGGAGAAGCCCGCCAAAAAGTGGAACAAAGGGCTCAACTTGGGTTGGAGTCACAGAAGCGAACACAAACGCCATTTTAGAACCGAGTTCTGGCAAAAAATACCAACCGGAGAATTAATATTAAATAAATAAGCCGGCGGTATGTTCGAGGCTATGAGAATTAAATAATTAAAGTTGGTAGCCTCGAACAATGGGAAAATCCCATAGGGAAATATTTGCGGTCGAATATAAAAAGTAGTATCCACTGCCACCAGCCAAAACTCGATCAGGGGGGGACGGAGACGTGCCCCCTCGACTAACAGACCCCGGGGCAATCGAATTGCCCCAGCCAGTATGTCCACAATATGATGGTTTGTACTGGTTCTGTTCAGAATTTGAGGCTAGTAAAGTCAATGGTGACTTTACATGCCCTGGGAGACAGTAGTCAGTCCCAGGGTATGGAGTCTATATTCGGGGGTCACTATGACACCCCCATGTTACTGCACTGAGGGTGCGGTGTAACACACATTACAAAAACACATGAAGCCCTATGGAGTAAAAGACGCCATAGCCCATTAAACACATCTAGAGTCAAAGAAACACACTCAAATCATGCCCAAGGGTGAGGGTAAATGAGTCTCACTCTTGGCAGGAGAATAAAATAAACCCCAAAAATCCAGCAAAGCTGCTGGGGGACTCACTAGGTTAGGAAATTCAGCCTAAACAGAGAATTCTCCCTAACACCGGCCTTCCGGAAGTGTTCGAGAATCCTTTCTCTATCTTTGTAATTGAGAATCTGTGCTATGATGGGTCTTGGCGGAGCTCCCGCTGGTAGTTTCCTCGACAGGGATCTATGTGCCCTTTCCACAGTGAAGCCCTGGGTGAGGGTGCCTGGGCCACCTTCTTGTAACAGCATAGTCTCAATGAAGTTGGTGGGGTTCGTCCCCTCCTTTCCTTCCAGGAGTCCAATAATTCTGAGATTGTTACATCGGGCACTATCCTCTGCATCCTCCTCTCTGCCTTCCAGGTTCCGTACTTTTGCAGTGTCGACACGTCGCGCGGGATGTCCTCCAGGCTTGCAGTGTGCACGGTGACTTTCTTTTCTAGGGTACCAGTACGTTCTGCAAGTGATCGTACATCCTGCCGCAGGAGGCTGACATCCAGGCTGATGGCATCTATTTTGGACTCCAGTGCTACTTTCAGGGCTGTGATGGCGTCCAGAACCTGCTGGTCTCCTCTCGTTTGGGACTGTTCTCCTTGTGCAGTTGGGGACGCCGGCGTGGCATTTTCTGTCGCCCTTGTAGATTTAGTGAAATTGTCTAAAGTAGGTTGCTTCGACTTGTTCTTCTGCGCCTTGGACGCTATGCTTAATTTGCCTAGTGCTAGTTCCTCTGTCTCAGTTTATATATTCCGCCTTTGTAGCCGTTCCGCTGGTCAAGTCTTATCCTTGGGTGTAGGCAACCTCAAACAGCACGTGCTGTAATGTTGTTGTCCCTGATGTATATCGTGTAATTTTCCCCTGGTCAGTGTGCTCTGTCCCGATCCATGGCTGGTGTGGTATTACCCTGCTCCAAGGTGGGTTGTCGCCCAGTTGCATGTCACCACCTAGGCGGTATCCGTTGTGTTGATCTCGGCCCACCTGTGTCTCTAGCGCCCTGTTGGCCGCTCTTGCCTTCCTGGCCAATTCACTTTGCTGCACACTCCCTACTGTCCCGTTATAGTATCCCGCGTGGCACCGCTCTGTTACCAGCACCCCGCTGCCTGCTCGTTCCCAGCGGCCTTGATCTGTGGTTCAGTGTTTGCCTCTGTCGGCCCTCACCTTAAGTTCTTTCTCGTCTGCGGGGATGTGGATTGCAGCACCTCCAGCAGCTTATCCTACAATGACCCTTTGGTTCACTTGCTGCACTGCCCCTGCTCCTGGGTCATGCCGGTCTAGAGCGCACTGCAATAGCCCACTATACGAATCAACACAGGAGGTTAACATCTAGGTTGATGGCATCCATTTTGGGCTCCAGTGCTACTTACAGGGCTGTGATGGTGCCCAGAACCTGCTGGTCTCCTCTCATTTGGGACGCCGGCATGGCATTTTCCGTCACACTTGTAGATTTAGTGAAATTGTCTAGTGTAGGTTTCTTCGTCTTGTTCTTCTGCGCCTTGGACGCCATGCTTAATTAATTTGCCTAGTGCTTGTTCCTCCTTCTCAGTTTATATATTCCGCCTTTGTTGTTAGCCGTTCCGCTGGTCATTTCTTATCCTTAGGTGTAAGCAGCCTCAAACAGTATTTGCTGTAATGTTGTCGTCCCTGATGTATACCGTGTAATTTGCCCCTGGTCGGTGTTCTCTGTCCCGATCCACGGCTGGTGTGGTATTACCCTGTTCCAAGGTGGGTTGTCGCCCAGTTGCACATCATAACCTAGATGGTATCCGTTGTGTTGAACTCGCCCCACCTGTGTCTCTAGTGCCCTGTTGGCCCCTCTTGCCTTCTGCTTATTGCAGCTCTAATTCGTGCCAGTAGGGTGCCTGCTTAAGTCTACGTGTACCAATGGCCTCCTTGGAGGCCCTCCACGTACACCTCTGACTCCTGCAGATAAATGCACTCTCACACACAGTCTTTACACCACAGGCCAAGGCATGTTTTGCATCAGTGTTCTCTCTGTGGTCCTTTTCGCACTCTATGCGTGTTAGCACCGAGTGCCTGGTTGTTCGATCCTTGCTCTGCAGGCTTGGGCCCGCTTCTCGTAATGCGAAGCGAAATACTGGTTCCCTCTGTGGTCCCCCACGTACACCGTTTCCGCCTGCCGATGAGTTTACTTCATATTTAGTCCCTGATCACACGCCGGATCTGCTTTCGCCTCCATGCAACAATGGTCCCCACTGTGGTCTGCCACTCGTCTTGTTCGCATCAGCGGGCAGACTTTACTGTGAACATAGTTCACTTCCAGCGCACCGGGGTTACCTACATGTACACGTATCATCGAGTCCCACCTTGGTCTGCCTCTGTATTGCTCAGGATATAAGTTTGGTGGTGGGGGCAGGGGGTTTCAGACACCTTGAATTTCTTCCAACTTCTTTGGCCCAGCCCCTCCACTATGCTGCTCTGCCAGGCGGCTCTTCTTCCTTGCTCACAACAGCTCGCCCCCTCATCGCTCCATGTGCTGCTCTCACGGCGCTCCCCCGGTGGTTTCAGCATCCTTTCCCATCTCCTTTGTCTGCTTTAAGAACACGTTGCTCTGCTTGTTTAGTGTCTGCACCACCCACTGCTATCTGCTCAGCTCTGAGCCACTCTTCTCGTGGAGGACTCACAGCGGGGCCAGCCAGGCTCTCAAATATTCACACACTGCTCTCCCATTATCAACATGGCTCATTCTCCTCGTACGCCGAACCGGCCGGGCGTCCGCCATCTTGTGTTCATCGCTGCGTGCCAAGCTCACAACTCTTTTATCCAATGCTCGGTTCTCCGCTCTCTGCCACCTTTTGTTTCTACTCTGTGCTGTGCCAGCCCATTTCCGACGTCCGTTATTGTGTTTGGCTGGGAGCTCCCCTTGATAATGCCACCATTACTGGCCAGGATCTTTCAGGATCAGCAGGAGCCATAGGAGAAGTGCTCTTACAGCATGGCTGCTAGCCACAGGGAGCTTCTGTGCTGGTGTGAAATGGGGCTTCTGGAAATTCAGGGAGAAGCCCAAACTGAAGTGGGGAACAGGTATCCTCGAGCTGTGTCAATAACGAAGACTTTCCTCGGTTCAGTCAGTCATCCAGGTAAGGGAATCAGTCATCCAGGTGTTAGGGAGAATTCTCTCTAAGCTGAATTTCCTAACCTAGTGAGTCCCCCAGCAGCTTTGCTGGATTTATGGAGTTTGTTTTTTTCCTCCTGCCAAGAGTGAGACTCTTTTCCTCCCACTCTTGGACATGATTTATGGTATTCCTTTGACTGTGAATGTGTTTTATGGGCTATGGGGTCCTTTACTCCATAGGGTCTCATGTGTTTTTACTATGTGTGTTACACAGCACCCTCCGTGCAGTAACACAGGGGTGTCATAGTGACACCCCACCATAGACTCCATACCCTGGGACTGACTACTGTCTCCCAGGGCATGTAAAGTCACCATTGGCTTTACTAGTCCCAAATGATTAACAGAAACCAGTACAAACCATCATATTGTGGACGTACCGGTCGGGGCAATTCGATTGCCCCGGGGTTTGTTAGTCGAGGGGGCACGTCTCCGTCCCCCCTGATCGAGTTTTGGCTGGTGGCAGCGGAAACTACTTTTTATATTCAACCGCAAATATTTTCCTATGGGATTTTCCCATTGTTCGAGGCTACCAACTTTAATTATTTAATTCTCATAGCCTCGAACATACCGCCGGTTTATTTAATTAATATTAATTCTCCGGTTGGTATTTTTTGCCAAGACTCGATTCTAAAATGGCGTTTGTGTTCTCTTCTGTGACTCCAACCCAAGTCGAGCCCTTTGTTCCACTTTTTGGCAGGCTTCTCCACAGAAGCCTCCAAAAGTGGTACCTCTCTGTCTGGGTACCACAGGGGGTGTGGGAGGGGGTTTAGGCACCCTGGACTGAGTTACCTTGGTAACTGAAGTCGCACTCTTGTGTGATTGGCCCAAGTGATGAGCCGGCCGGCTCACCACTTAGCATGTTTGAGTGACAGCTAGGCTGAGTGAATGGGGGTTTTCTGCATAAAAGCAGGGCTTTGGGGACTGGAACTTCAGAAGTCGCCACAGGACCGGAGAATCCGACGAGGGAGGAGCTGACCCGACCTACCACGACACCACCGATGGAGCCCTGCAGAACCGACTCACCACTTCCCGACGACAGAGAAGATCTCCCGGCTGGAGAGGCTTCTTCCCCTGACTGGTGGGCACAACCAGTTTACCTTTCTTTCTTCGCACCCCAGCCTGGTTTGTGGTCAAACTGCCTGTGCCAAGCCCCCCGGTAGCCGGATATCCACTCACCACTGAACCACGAATCACTGGACCGCTCCTTGTACCTGAGAAACTCCGCGGCTGGTTTCTTCCCTGGCAGTGCAACGGACTCCTGTCTTCCTCCACGACTAGATCCTCTCTTCCCCCGGACGAAGCACCGACTTGCATCCGCTGCCAGGAACAACTGCCCCCGCTGGAGCGTTCTCACCACTTTAAGGTACTGTGTCCGCCAGGCCTCCCTTTCTAAAGATTGCTACAAGGTAATAATAATAATCCCTTAACCTTCTGGACTGGGCTGGCCACCTTGACCCTCTAACTGGTCCCTTTCTTTGGTCCAACTCCTTTTTGAACCTTTACAAGACTTTTGTGCACTGCAACCGTGTGACCTAGGACACATTTCGTTTGGATCCTCTGAAAGTGGATCCGGCCTCTTGAACTCTAACTTCACAGTTTTACTTTGCCTTCCTCTCTTGTTATGTTCTTGTAAAAGTGTTGGGATCTGTTTCAACTTGTTCTCTGTTTTTCTCTCCCTTTTAAACTGAATTATTAGAGTGTCATCTACGTTAAGCACTCACCGCTGTCTGAAAATAAGTGGGGCTTTACTTAAGACTTGTCTAATATTCTTTTAAGGGAGTGTATATCTTTTAGTGACCGTGTTTTTGAATTGCTTACTATTAGTGCCTGTGTGTTTTTCTAGATGTGGTTTTAAATAAATAATTATATCTCTTTCACACCAAGCCCTGGTCAGTGTTTACTTGTTCTACTGTGTTCTCTTGACCTATTGTGAATACTCTGTATACTGCCTAAATCTTCTTGAGGGAAGTCTGACTGCTCAGCCACAGCTACCAAGTTAATCTGTGTGGTACAGACTGCTACCAAGTGGGTTTACTGCCAAACACCTGTAGTCCTAAATCTTTTGCAGTGGTCCCAGAGGGAACTGCACAGGTTTCTGCCTAACACCAGGTAAGGGAATACATCAAAGCCAGATCTCCTCACATGAGCCATCATCTTGGTGAAGACCCTGAGCGTAGATGTTAGGCCAAAAAAACCTCTGAAACTGAGTGTTCCTAATGACGAAAGTCAGGAACCGCCAATGCTTTAGATGGATCGGCAGGTGGCAACAGGCATCCTGAATCTCTAGCAACACCAACCAGTCCGAGTTGTAGAGCCTGGAGAATCTCCCTCAACACCATCATTCAGAAGTCGAACTTCCTCAGCAACTTGATCAAGGGCCTGAGGACTAGGATGAGACAGAGAACTCCCACCTTTCTTGGATACCAGAAAATTGTGAGAATACGAGCTCGAAACAATCTCTCTTTGGGTGTTACCTCTCCCACGGCACCCTTTAAATGCAGGGCTCTTAGTTCTTTCTGGAGCTTCTGTTCCAGTTGCTGGGAGGGAATGATGGTCTGTCCGGTGGTCTTTTCAAGAAGTGGAGGCAATATCCCCATCTGGCCAGCTGCAAGGCCCAGGCATTAGAGATTATTGCCTTCCACCTGTCCCAGTTCTCAGGGACCCTCACTCCAACCGGGGAACTGTGTGAGGAGAACTCAAAGTGGCTGAGCAGGCACTGCAACCCTGTGACGCTGCCAATAGAGTATATTGCAATTAGGATTCCACCTGCTGAGTCTGGGACTGAAGAAACACCTCTGGCCCTGTTTGGCCTGCAGCAGCAATGCTTTCCTTCTGAATGGAATATACCGTGTAGCCTGGTCTTTGAAAAAAACAGCACCCCTAACTTGTCCATCACCTCCATTCGAAAGGGGACTGAGTTGCCCTCCTCATCAAAAATCAACCTAATGGACTGGAAGAATTGCGACCTCTATTTCGAAATGAAGAAATGATCCATTGCTGACGCAACTACCTAGACAGGGCTTCTCGGCGCCGTGATCAGTTTTGAAAGTGTTGGGGTTGCGCTCGAAGGCATGAGACCAGACGAGGCTGCCTTGGCGTCAGAACCTCTGGGTGCAACTGGTGCCTGCGGAATCAAGGCTGGAGCCTTACCCGCCATGGCATTCTCAAATAGCTGGAACATTTGTGTTCTGAATGCCTCCCCCATTTGTCTCGGGAGGATAGCTCAGGGGCAACATGCTAACCTTGGAAGAAAGACGACACGGAGCAACAAAGGTTCAATCCACGCTTAGAAATTTCCGGGTATTAAGCGCATCAAATAACCAATTACAATATTACAATCTTACAATTTCTCTCTCGAGACAACCATACTCCGGAATGACTCAAGTTTGCATCAATGCCTTTTCTTCTTCTTGTGGAAGGACAAGGAGGATGAATGGTGTGACTCACTTCATCCGAGGGATTGCTTCTTTGCCTTTTGCAGTGTCTGTCCTTCTCAGGCGTGGAGCCTTTGGAATCGGGGCCCAACGACTTGGCGGTTGACTGAGCCAGAGACTTTGAAAGAGGCTGCTCGAGGGCCAATTTCACTGATCGTTCCCTGATCGCCTTCAGGTTCATGTGGTGGCAGGAGCTACACTGCTCGACATCGTGTTCCACCCTGTGGTACCACACGCAAACATGTGGGTCTGTGATGGACATAGTCGAACTGCAGTCCTTGCAGTGTTTACAACCCTAGGTTTAGGGCCCGATATGTCAGCACCAAATTTAAAAAAGGTTCAGTCACGGAAAAGAATGAAGTTCCAAACAGCGTGCTGAGCATGCAGGAAAAGGGAACTGAGGTGTGGCGGCATAGTGACGTAATATATGTACCACCAACATCACGTCTGGAGTCGAGGAGTGGTGCAGTGGAGACATGATGGAGCCGACGAATGACACCAAGATGCACTACGCCCCCTGCCGAAAAGATATTTTGGGAAACTGATGCTGTGTGGGATATCTATCAATCCATTGAAAACTGTTTCTTATTTGTCATCGGTAAAGAAATCCAGGATGGGGCCCATCATGTACCAGGAGTCCCCATCATAGTGGGTCAGGAACACGATGGAATTGGCTGCCTTGATTGTTATCGCAGCTGTGGAAATGATCCGCTTCCCAAAGGAATCAAACTGTTTGCCTTTCTTATCAGGTGGAACCGTGCACAAAGAGGATGGGTTAGCGGGGTGTTTACAGGCTGCAGCAGAAACCACTCTGTCCGGGCTGGGTTGTGTACACAGTCACTGGGGAGTGTTATCAGGCTCCCTATACAGGGGGAGAATCTGTGACTGGAGGGTCATCAGGTTCACCATCCCCTGAAACCAGATCATCGAATTCATCAGTGGTATCAATATGAGTAGAAAAACTACCCTGGGAAGTGTGATCCTCGGACTCGGGTATCTGAAAGACTGGTATGAAGTCAAGTGGCCGGCACAGGGGAATGTGAGGGGCTTCCAGTCTAAGGAGGACATGCAGGCAACAGGCCGGCAGGTAGATCCAGACATGGAGTAAGAGACTGAGTAGGAAGTCCAGATTGTAATTCCATGATAAGAGTATGTAATTTAGACAGTATGTCCATTGACAGGCTACAGGTGTATGAATAGGTGGGGATGGCATGAAAAGAGGAAGTTATGCCGGAAGTGATAGATGGACCTTCTCGTAGTCGTCCACCAAGAACACACCTTCTGGACCTTCAAAGTCCCTTATCAATGACATGTTCCAGTATATCTTATGGAAGAATCGTGGAAGGGCCAGGAACTGCATAAAAAGGCACATATGGAGGGACTGGCTTTGTATGTCTGGAAGGGGAACAGACTGTGAATGAGCAGATATTGCTGGTACTGAAGACGTAATCACTGTTGAATACCGTGTACCAGAGGCCCATTTAGGAGCAAAGGTGGTCGCAGACGACAAGGCATGCATTTTGGTCATGGGCGAGGTGGTTGCAGTTGTGGCAGTTGCACCGTCATTGGGGTTTTGGATGATGAAGACGTCGTCAGAGCCGTGGATGTCGATGGAACTGTGGACAAAGTCATAGACATGTTTATGAGCCGTCAACGAAAACAGTGTCGACGGGGAAGACTGAATCGTCGACAGATGCTTTTAAGTAGCTGTAGATGAAGAGGACATCGACGGAGCAGCAGAAGTTGTGGACAAGTGCTTCATGGACGACGAAGACGTAGCCGTTGAGGCCGGTAACAATGGTGCTACTGACGATGTAATCGATGTGGCCGTCAACGAGGTGGCAGTTGGAGCGTGGGTGGCATGTCCCTTCGTCACCCTCTTAACACATGTAGACTCCTAGAGGGACCTCAACCTCTTAGAAGAGGGAATGCACGCCAAGGGTCTGCTGATGGGGAGAAGCATGGGTTCGGACAGCACCTTCATCCAGCCATGCCACCAATACCTTCTGCGACGGTCCTTGAGCACCTTGTTTGAGGAGGAGCGACAGATGGAACAGTTATTAATGTTGTAGTCTGAGTACAGACAGTAAACAGTCATTGTGATGGTCTTCAACGTAGACATTCTTTAGATGACGGATGGAACATGCCTTGAAGAGGCTTTTCTTGCTGTTTGTCATAGTGTCAAAGGGACACACCAACATGGCCTCAACGATGGAAGCTGGAACAGCCATCAGGAGGCAATGTGACTTGGGGACCCGACTACCAATGGAGGAGCAGGAACTCGGAACTTCTCAAAGGTGAGATGAATTGTTGAAAAATTAAGTCAAAAGATGTACAGAACCTTTTGCGCACCCACAACGCTGAACGTGTGGTAAACAATGGGAAGATGGCCTCCTGAGTTGGAGCTAAAGGGGACCTGTACATTGGCTGTTAAGCAATATGACCCAAAACGACTCTAAGAGAACACAAAAGTAACAGCGGTTTGAACATTTTAATGTAAACTGCTTTTAATGTTACTGAGGATTCCCAGCCTGACAACAGAGAATATTCAAATAGCATGTTATGTTATGTTATCTCAGATTTATAACGCGCACATACACCCAAAGGTATCTTGGCGCGAGGATAGTCACAGTAGTGCAATAATCTAATGAAAGAGCAGAGTTTTTAGCAAGTGACTGAGGTGCAGGTGGTTTGTGGTGAGCCTCAAAGTTAAAGGGAGACCATTTCATAACTTACTAACGGCCCCCGAAAAGGCTCGACCGCCCACTCTTTGAAGACGAAATCGGGAGACAACAGTCACTGCTTGACCAAAGAGGGCGGCCAGGAACATAGGGAGTGAATTTATCCCACAAAACTATCGGCTCCAGCCTGGTAGTGTGCCCGTTGAACAAGACAGAGCGATTTAAAAACTATTCTATGTTTCCCCAGGAGCCAGTGCAAAGAACGTAGCACTGGGCTAATGTAGGAACCATAAGGGGTGGCTGTGGCCGTCCGAGCAGCCAGGTTCTGCAGCATTTGAAGGTGATGGATTAGGCCTGAGGGCTGGGCCAGGTAGAGAGCATTACAATAATCCAGCATATCAATCTATGAAAGCTCCAATGCTGGAGAATATGTAGATCCTGGCCTCAATGCCATTAATGGCAGTGCTTGTGGCTAGGGAATTTATTATAGTGGGATGCTACTGCTAGGGTGTTGAAATATCCATCTGCTTGCACTGACTCGTTTGCCTAAATCTGCACAACCAGATCCTAAAGAGGCCATCTAATAATAAGAAAATATTTAATGTCTCTTCACCAAAGCACGCATTATAAACAATTAGCATAGTGGGAGAGTGCGACAGTCAAATAGGTTGCATGGATGTGGGCTCTATCTGCCAGTGCAGACCCACATTCTGAGCAAGCTCTCAGCACTGCAGCTGCTGAGGCAATCACAGCTCCATTTTCGAATATATATATATATATATATATATATATATATATATATATATATATATATATATATACACACACACACCTTTTCCCTTGATTTTCTCCTTTTCAGCAGCTCCCAGGTCTGCTGGTCCCCTTTCACTCTTCATTACATGAGTGTAGTGAAGACCAAAAAAGGCCTAGCGCATCTGGGCACATCAGAAAACAAGAAACCCTATGGAATATGTACCATGCATTAGGACAGTGAGTGAGAATCATGAAAATACCAGGCAGGAGGGGCACGGTGGCAGGTAAAATAGGTGGTAACCCTTGAAAGCAGTCTCATTTTGCTTGGTCTCAATTTAGGAGCCCAGAGTAACTGCCCAGGGTGGCCCTACCTGCCTGGGTATTATTTAATAATAAACAACATTTTGAATTCAAGATATCTTTGTTTGGGGTTGTATGTATGGGACTCTTAAAGTACAAATGCAGCTGAAAAGCAACAGACCGCAAAGGGGGTTGAGACTTAATGTAATCTAATTAAATGGATAATCCTTTCCATGGATTAAGCCAAGGGTAGAATATATTCAGTGGGTACATTGTTCCAGTATGTCCAACAGTAATGTGCAGTGGCTCACTTACAAGCATAATGATAGGCAACAAGAACAGCATGAAAGTTGGAAGGCTAATGCTCCCTTTACTGAGTCTATCACTCTCACTGTGGGCATCTACCTTTGGGATCCACTTTTCAACAGCCAGCCTAGCCGTACCGAGCATTCTGCGCTTTGGAATTATGGCCCCCACCTACCAATCTATAGGGATAGCAGCTCTGCGCAACGACTTGAGACCCAACATGGCACCAGCCTTGCCCAATAACCTGCCTCACTTGAGCGTCGAGCCTCCTATCATCAACCCTAATGCCCTGCATTATGGTTAGACCACTTCACCAAAAAACCCACGCCTAACCAACCATGTCCTACCCACCTAAGAAACAAGAGATTAGGAACTAGATTCCTGGGCATGACGTGGCACCCTATGCATCCTAGCGCTTGGTCGAAACTCTTGTTGCCTAGCCCCTCCTTCCAGACTCTTATCTCACCCACACCTAAGCCCCCACAGATGACCCTGACCCTACCAGGCAAAGCCATACATTGCTGATCTTATCAAGACTCAAGAGCTTAATTTCATCGCCATCTCTGAGAACTGGCTGCATCCCGCCTCGTGCCCGGAACTCTCTCTGGCTATTCCGCCTGAGTACTCTATCTCTAGATGCGACCGCACCTCCAGAGGTGGTGGAGTTGCCCTCATCCATAAAAACTCACTAGGACTCAGCCCACTACCTTGTACTAATCTGGAATCTGCCGAGCTACTATCGGCCAAACTTCCACTTTCTCCTAACCAAATGGCCACTGTACACCTAATCTACAGACCACCCGGTCCCCCCACATCGTTTGTGGATGACATTACCTCCTTAGTACTTGACAAAGCTAAAACTAACTCTCAAACCATCATTCTTGGTGACCTCAATCTAGGTTACCAAGACCCCAATGACCTTACGGCCATTGACCTCGCCAACACCCCAACTGATCTAGGATTGTCCCATCATATACAAGAACCTACCTAAATTAAAGGGAGGTCCTTAGACTGGCTAAGCGACACCAACTGCAACATCAGTCTTCTCTCAAACTCACCATGTGCTTGGTCGGATCATCACATCATCACCTTCAACATTGAAGCAGCCCACCTACCCACGCCTTCTGTCGCACCTGCCATCCCTACCAGAAACAAAAAGTGCATAACTTCTGAAAATCTACTCCCCCTCATCCTTCCCACCCTCAACAATGTCATTGATTCTTTTTCGGAACCCACCTCCTTAGCTGACACCTATAACCAGTTTGTGCTCTCAGCTATAAACTCTATCACCCTGCTCAAACTCAGGAGACCCAAGCAGCATGCGCACCTTAACTCGTGGTTCACACCACAGCTTAGAGTGCTTCGAAAAGAGAAACGTAGCGCAGAATCACGCTGGAAAAGTCACCCGTCCGAGGCCCACAAGTATGGTCTCTTCATAGCTAAACTCAACTACAAAGAAGCCATACTCCAGGCCAAAAAAGAGTCCTACAACAATCGCATCTTGTCAGCACAATCCAATTCTAAGGAATCATTCAAAATTCTCAAGGAACTCAAGACTCCTGCAGTACCTCCTGACTCCTGCACCAAAGACAGTAACTGGTGTACTAACATACTGTCACGACCGCTGGGCACTGGCGGCTGTGGGAGAGGTGGAAGCGAGGCCGCCATTGATTTGTGCCGCCACGTTTTCTCCTTGACAGTATTATCGGTCTAGTCTTTTTCAACATGGCCGCTGCCTGTGAGTATTTACTTCCACACGCTAGGCAGTTCGGCGCGTTGCAACTTCGGATTTCCCTCTGTTGCTCTCGCTCCCTTATTGTTTTCTCCTTGGCGGTGCTCCGCCCTTGCTGTTTTGGGGCTCCCTGGCCCTTGTGCTCTTTCCCTTGTGCTCTTTCTCTTCCAGCCTTTCCAGTGTTTCTCTTCCCAGTTGGTATCCAATTTCGCTCCTTTTCCTGGCTGTCTCTTTCTCGGCTCTTTTCTCTTATTCAGCTGGTCCCTCGTGTACCCTCTCTCTACCTTGGATATTATTCGGATTGTGCTCCCCGAGTTTTCCTGTTATCTGATTCCTACCTGCTCAAGTACTCCGGAGGGGTTTTTATGCCATTCGGGCTTTCCCCTCACTCTGTTGTTAGTCCGTCGCGGAGGGGGGTCACCGTGCCTCCTGTTACCGGGGCCGCGGTGGCTTCCTTTCGAGGCCGACCTTACCTTCTACAGAAGAAGAGTCTTCCCACTCTCCACGCCAGAAGAAAGAAGTTTAATTCAAGCTCAGGTGAGGAGGAAAGGGAACCGGAGTACGACCGGTGTCCTACTGATGAGGAAGACTTTATTGAACAATCTGATAAATCGGTTAGTCCGCCAGCCCATTTTGACAGTTTGCAACGCCCAAGTATTGAGATGGCAACCCCACAACAACTCCAGGAACTCGTCGCTGCCGTACAAGGTTTGAGTCAGGAGGTTCAGACTTTAAAGGCAGACAATGCCGCCCTTCAACTAAGGGTTGCTGCTCGAGAACAGCTTACTGCCGATCTTCCCCCCCTACCCTTGGTATCAGGCAAATTTGATGGCACCGAGAGGAAAGTAAAGGAATTCCTTGATGCTTGTGATATTCACTTTGCTTTCCGCAGGGGCACCTTTTCCACAGATCATACCAAGGTAGGGTTCATGATAACCCATATGACGGGTAATGCCTTAGCATAGGCCACTCCTTTGGTATCTCGATCTTACCCAGTGCTACAAGATTATTCGGCTTTCAAAGACCTTCTCAAACAGACTTTCCTTCATACGGAAACAGCCTTTTTAGCCAGTGAAGACCTCCTCGACGTGCGTCAAGGAAATTCAGACTTGCTTTCCTATCTGTCCGCTTTCAAACGAATAGCAGCGGAGGCTGGTTGGCAAGAAGAAGCACAGTATACCATATTCCGGAGGGGTTTGCGGGAGGACTTAAAGGACGAACTAGCCAGAATTCCCCGCCCAGACTCTTTCTCCGATCTCATCAAGGCGATAATTAGGATCGATTATCGCATGACCGAAAGAAAGAACGAGAAGAAGAAGACTCCTCCCGGATTTTCCCTTGAAGCCCACACGTCGACCTCCTCACCTGTTACTCGTCCACCTTCCAGAGACGAACCAATGCAGATTTGACAGCGGAAGAAAAGAAGAGAAGGCGAGAAGGCAATCTGTGTCTTTATTGTGGTTCGACAAGACACCTTTTGAGGGACTGTCCTGACGTACCCCCGAGGAGGCCGGGAAACGAACGCCCTCGGTAGTCGGTGGAACAGATTATCGAGGGGCGTCAGCTGGTTCCTATGCTACACTTTCTGTGACCTCTGCCAAAACCTCCGAAGACCATCGATTGATGGTAGTTGCCGTTCAGCTCCAGTTCAGAGGACAACAGATAGAGACACAAGCCCTGCTTGACTGTGGAGCTGCCGGTAATTTTCTAGACACTGTGTGGGCTGACAAGGTGGGCCTTCTCCGATTACCAAAGAAGGAAGACCAGAAGGTAGAAGGGGTGGATGGTACTCCTTTATGCTCCGGGCCCATAACCCACACCACTGAGGAAGTCCAGGTATCTATTCAACTACATTCCGAGTTCCTTAAGTTCGATATCATTAGGGCCGCCCATTTTCCTGTGATATTGGGAATCGGTTGGCTCCGCAGACACAACCCAACAATAAATTGGACAGACAACCTACTGAGCTTTCACTCTTCTTTTTGTAAAGAAAGGTGTCTGCCGGAACCGATGTTTAAAAAGGTAAAGACTATATGTGCTACTGAGAATAACTCCATCCACAATTTACCCAGGATATTCAAGGAATTTGCTGACATCTTTAAGGAACAACAACCTTCGGTACACCCCCCCTCATCGGCCGGAAGATTGTAATATAGACCTCATACCTCAGGCCTTGGTTCCTTTTGGAAGAATGTACCCCCTATCCTTGGCTGAAAAGGCAGTTCTCCGGCGCTACCTGGATGACAATCTTGCTAACGGTTTGATCCGACCATCAAGATCCCCAGCAGGTGCTTCTTTATTTTTTATACCTAAGAGAGACACAAAGGAGTTGAGACCTTGTATTGATTACAGAGGTCTAAATCAAGTCACGATCAAGGACAGATATCCCATGCCCATAATCTTGGAGATACTTGAAGCCGTTCAGGGATCGGTATTGTTTACGAAGCTCGATCTTCAGAATGCATACCACTTGCTTCGGGTTAGATCCGGTGATGAATGGAAGACTGCTTTCGGCACTCCATACGGGCTTTTCGAGGACCGAGTGATGCCATTTGGACTGGTAAATGCTCCCTCTATTTTCCAGAGGTTTATGGATCGCATATTTTCCGATCTATTGGGGATCAACACAGTAGTATATCTTGATGACATCTTGATATTTTCCCGGAAGAAAGAAGAGCATTCTTCCCAAGTATTGGAGGTGTTACACCGACTCCGTATACATCATCTATTGGTCAAACCAGAGAAATGTGCTTTCGCTAAATCATCCATACCCTATTTAGGGTTTATTCTCTCTGAAGAAGGTATAACCATGGATCCCGAGAAGGTGGAAGCCATTCTCTCATGGCCATCTCCTTCCTCTGTAAAGGACATCCAGAGGTTTTTAGGTCTGGCAAACTTTTATCGGAAATTTGTTCCGGGGTTTTCAAGACTTATCTTGCCCATCACTTCTCTACTTAAGAAATCCTCTAAACCTTTTCTTTGGAATGAAGCAGCTGAAGACAGCTTTACCAGTCTCAAAGGAAAATTCTGCACGGCTCCTATTCTTCTGCAACCAGATCAATTGAAACCTTTCATTATGGAGACCGACGCTTCTGCTGCTGCAGTAGGTGCCGTTCTTCTCCAAATCAACCACGGCATGGAACATCCGATAGCCTATTTTTCCAAGACCTTAACAACCAGTCAACAAAACTACTCAGTCATCGAGAAAGAGCTACTGGCTATGAAATTGGCTTGTCTGGAATGGAGACACTTACTTCAAGGAAGTATGCACCCGTTTCAGATACGTACTGATCATAAACACCTGCAGATTTTGAGGCAACAGGAATGCTATAACACCCGACAAGCCAGATGGGCACACTTCTTTGCTCAGTTTCATTTCACCATCACGTATATTCCAGGCTCTCAAAACCAAGTTGCTGACGCGTTGTCTCGAAGAAACGAAGTGCACCAGTCAGATCAGAAAGAACTCATGTTTCCCCGTACTAAGATCGTTCTGGTGGTATCGTCTTTTCTGGAAGAGGTTAAGGGGGCTTATACTCCTTTAGAAGGTCCCACTCCCACTCTAAGAAATTTACCTGTCGAGGAAAAGGATGGACTGTATTTCAACCAAGGAAGACTAATCCTACCCACACATGACCTTCAAGTACGAGCTCTTAAGTGGTGTCACGACTCAAAGGTTGCGGGTCATCGCGGCCTGCGCGGTACTCTTGAACTGCTCCAAAGAACCTTCTTTTGGCCCAAGATGCGAGCAGACACTCAGGCTTATATTCAAAAATGTTTGACTTGTTTACGTAACAAGTATTCCACCCAGAAATCGTTGGGGTTACTTCAATCCAGCCCGATCCCTCCAGGTCCTTGGATTAACATTTCTACGTACTTCATCATCGACTTACCTAATCCCAAGGGTGTACATGCATTATGGTAACAGTCGATACCTATTCCAAACTGGCGCATTTCTCCCCACTGTCTGGCATACCTTCTGCTTCACTCACTGCTGAAGTCTTTCTTAAAGACATATTCAGATTGCATGGACTCCCGCAAAAGATTGTATCCGATCGGGGCAGCCAGTACACCTCTAAGTTTTGGTCAGCTTTATGCAAACTGTTGGGTATTGAGAGGGCTCTTTCTTCTGGATTCCATCCTCAGACTAATGGCCAAACAGAGAGGTTAAACGGAACCCTTGAACAATATCTGAGATGTTTCGTAAACCAGTCTCAAGACAATTGGGTTTCTCTTCTCCCTACTGCCGAGTTCTCGTACAACAATGCGATGCATGCTTCTTTACGTATGAGTCCTTTTTATTGTACTTATGGATATAACCCCAGATCTATTATACCCACTTTCTGGAAGGAAACTCCTATCCCGTCGATTGAGTCGGGTTTGGCACAGCTGAGAGAAGCTCACTTATCTGCCAAACAGAGTCTTAAAGAGGCAAGCATTCAATACAAAGACCAAGCAGATCGCCACCGGAGACAGGTACCGATGTGGGAGAAAGGTACAAAGGTTATGCTGTCTACTAAGTTTCTACCCCGATGGGTCAGACCTTCCAAGTTGTCCCCCCGGTATATTGGACCTTTTACCATCCTGACCAAGATCAACCCAGTGGCTTACCGCCTCAAGTTACCTAAGTCACTCAGACGTGTTCATCCGACTTTTCATTCTTCACAGCTCCGCTCTTATGTGGCTGATGAGAGAAGGCAGAGAGTTCCCAGACTTCACATTCCGCCCGACCCTAACTCTGAAGTATACGAAGTCTCCCACATCAGGGATTCCCGTTACCATAAGGGACGCCTGGAATATCTTATACACTGGAAGGGCTTCCCTTCGTCCGAGGATTCCTGGGAACCCCGATCTTATGTTAACGCACCCCGTTTGCTACACTGGTTCCACAACCTACATCCCGGCAAACCCGGGGGGTATCGCCCTAGAGCAGCGTTATTCAAACTGTGGGTCGCGGCCCTCTGGTGGGTCGCAGCCTCATGCCCAGGGGTCCGCGCATCCACAGCTTGAAAGTAAACATTGGCATCCATTACCAAAGGATCAGGCTGTTGCTTCATCAAAGAGCAACAGCCCGATCCACGGCCCCTGCCACACATGCTTAGTGCGACAGGGGCCGGGCTTTGTCAGGTCTCAGGCTCGCATTAGAAGCCTATTTAGGAAGACAAAAAAAAACACACACACTTTGTTTGCCGTGATGACAAGTCATCGCGGCAAAAGAAGGTGTGCGCTTTTTCTTTTGTCTTCATGAATAGGCTCCTAATGGAGCCTGAGGCCCCACAAAGGCCCGACCCCTGTCACACTGAGGTCAGGGGCCTGGCTTTTGTGAGGCCCTGCAGGCTCCATTAGGAGCCTATTCATGAAACAAGGTAAAGCGCACACCTTGTTTTGCAGGGATGACCAGCCCCTCCCATATGAATGCAGAGCAGGAAACCACTAATGATGGCACATTAGTGACAAACTGCCCTACTTTCAGATGGGAGGGGTGGTAGGGAGAGTGAGCCAATCCATGACAGCCAGCTTCTCTAAACTTGCATTTGGCAAGGGCCTCAAGCTGTGCTGCTAGCTCAATCTGGCTGACTGACAGCCAATGAGGATGGAAGGCGCCACGTCTTCCAACAATAAATAGTACTCACCTGCAGCTTCAGTGATCCTGCTTCAGATTGCGTCCATCAACTCCGGAGTTACATGCTGTCACGAGGTTCCTGCTTTTCTATTCTTTTTACTTTCAAAAAGGTAAGTGGCATTTACATACATGACCAATAAATAAAGTGACCAGAAACACAAGGAAAATCGAGGCGTGGGGGCCTCTGTTCTAGTTGATAGAACAGAGGTCCCCACGGTCCTTATTTCTCCTGCAGCAGCAGTGTCCAGGGACAGCGCCAGGGCATTATATCCCTTTTGAATTGGAGGCGCCAGGGCATTTCAAACTTTTCACATGAGAGGGGCCTTCACTGAGTCTTGGGGGCAGGAGGAGCAACTGCCCCCATGTTTCCAGTCAGAATTCATTTAGCTCAGTGAAATATTCAGTGCTCTGTTTTTTTTGTGTGCTGGTGCTTAAAATGTGCGCTTTGCATTACAAGCTGTATACCGCTGACTGGTTCCACTCTAAGCAGGGGAGAAAAGAGGTCTGTGGGGACTCCGTACAAGTGAATAGAAAAAAGACCCCATGGTCCTCATGTCTCTTGCAGCACCAGTGGCCAGGGAAGGCGCCAGGGCATTTCATCCGTTTCAAATTACAGGCGCCAGGGCATTTCATCCGTTTCAAATTACAGTCGCCAGGGCATTTCAAACTTTTCACATGAGAGGGGCCTTCACTAAGTCTTCGGGGAGGGGGAGCAACTGCCCCCATGTTGCCAGTCAGAATTCATTTAGCTCAGTGATGTATTCAGTCCTGTTTTTTTGTGATGCTGCTTAATATGTGCGCTTTGCATTACAAGCTGTATGCCGCAGACTGGTTCCACTCTAAGCGGGGTAGAAATGAGGTCTCTGTACAAGTGAATAGTGAATTGTGAAGGGGTGGGTGAAGCGGCTATGGTTGTCTCAAGGCTTATTGGAGGCAAAGGTACAATTTCTTTCTTGGAGGACCACCACATAATGCCCCAATGGATTGTGGCCAGCACAAGCAGTTAGCAATGTCCCTTGCCTTTCTTTGGATTCTACAAACTAACCAGATCTTCAAGTCGGGACCCATAGTACATGTAGAACACCACAAAACATGTGGTGCACTATTGGAGAACCATGTTTTTTTCAGCCCCTCATTTTTGCTCAAAAGCCTTCTAGTGCATGTGTGATTTTGTCACAGCTACATGTTTTGCATTTTTGTTTTTGAATTATCGTTTTCAAATCCTACTGTACCTCATTCGGTACGTAAATGAGGTTATCAACAAAGCATATGAAAAGGCATTAATATGGGAGTTTACATTTTTTCATAGGTGAGGAACCCATTTTGAAATGGAGCACTTCTTTTTGCCCAAAAACGGTAGTGTGAAAAGGAAGGCAGACGCAGACATTGACACAGGAAAAAAACCTGCAAAAGCCAGAAAGTTTGATGGCACATATTTAGACCTTGGATTTACCTCCGTTGTGATCAGAGGTGAAACGAGGCCTCAGTGTGTGGTGTGTGGAGCAATTTTAGCCAATGAGAGCATGAAACCAGCCAAATTAAGACTCCACTTGGAAACAAAACATGGGGAGCTCATTGGCAAGAGCAGAGACTTCTTTGCTCGCATGTTACAAGTCATTTTCGATAAGCTAAATACCCTCAATATGTCTTTGCAAGGAGCCAATGCCAACTCATTTACAATGAATAAAAAAGTATTTGCCTTCAAGAGGAAGCTAGACCTCTGGAAACGAACAATTGGAGCTGGGGTAGCAGTTCAGTTCCCATTGCTTGCAGAAGCAATTGAGGAAACAGAGTACAACCTGCTGCATGTCCTAGAACCAATCACAAGTCACCTAACAACATTAAGGTCCAGCTTTGATAAATACTTCCCTGAAGAAAATGCTGGCATTAATGACTGGGTGATGCAGCCTTTTCTGGCAGAGGAGGTGGTGCATCTTCCATTTGATGCCCTGGAGGAGCTGATTGAGGTTCAGTCGGACACTATTCTGCAATCTGAATTTAGGAACATTGCAGTGGGTGACTTTTGGCTGAAGGTAATCCTGGAGTATCCTACATTGGCAAGGTCTGCTATACAGTCTCTCTTACCCTTTGGGTCTTCCTACTTGTGCGAAATAGGCTTTTCAGCATTGGCTGTACTGAAAACTAAATACCGCACAAGGCTGGAAGTGGAGGACAACCTCAGAGTGGCGGTCTCAAAAATAAAGCCACACATTGACTCACTTTCTGCAGAGAGACAGGCCCACCCTTCCCATTAGTGCTTGCTCTGTAAAATCAAATTGCCTTCTGCTGAATATACTAAAAGGAATGTATTTTGAGAAAATAAAAGCCCTACTGGAGAATTTTGTGTTTACTTGCACGGTTTCTATGTTTGGATTGGATGTGATTGTCCTAGTGTCTTGGAATGTCTCCCCAACAGCATATCCCTTCATAATTATGGCACCACGCATTCTGCAGCCCTCTCTATAAAAAAAAAAAATAACACCAACACAGAGGGGCGGGGCAGGGGGGGTCCCGAACAATTTATTTTCTGCTCAGGGGGGCCATGGCATAAAAAGTTTGAAGACCACTGCCCTAGAGGGGGGCATACTGTCACGACCGCTGGGCACTGGCGGCTGTGGGAGAGGTGGAAGCGAGGCCGCCATTGATTTGTGCCGCCACGTTTTCTCCTTGACAGTATTATCGGTCTAGTCTTTTTCAACATGGCCGCTGCCTATGCGTATTTACTTCCACACGCTAGGCAGTTCGGCGCGTTGCAACTTCGGATTTCCCTCTGTTGCTCTTGCTCCCTTATTGTTTTCTCCTTGGCGGTGCTCCGCCCTTGCTGTTTTGGGGCTCCCTGGCCCTTGTGCTCTTTCTCTTCCAGCCTTCCCAGTGTTTCTCTTCCCAGTTGGTATCCGATTTCGCTCCTTTTCCTGGCTGTCTCTTTCTCGGCTCTTTTCTCTTATTCAGCTGGTCCCTCGTGTACCCTCTCTCTACCTTGGATATTATTCGGATTGTGCTCCCCGAGTTTTCCTGTTATCTGATTCCTACCTGCTCAAGCAATCCGGAGGGGTTTTTATGCCATTCGGGCTTTTCCCCTCACTCCGTTGTTAGTCCGTCGCGGAGGGGGGTCACCGTGCCTCCTGTTACTGGGGCCGCGGTGGCTTCCTTTCGAGGCCGACCTTACCTTCTACAGAAGAAGAGTCTTCCCACTCTCCACGCCAGAAGAAAGAAGTTTAATTCAAGCTCAGGTGAGGTTGAAAGGGAACGGGAGTACGACCGGTGTCCTACTGCTGAGGAAGACTTTATTGAACAATCTGATAAATCGGTTAGTCCGCCAGCCCATTTTGACACATACAGACAGCACTTCTGGGAAAAATTGCATCTCTCCAATCTAAAATTAGAGGTAAACAAAACTCCCTATAGTATGACCAACCCCTGACCATTCTCACGTCTGTTACCTGTCAAGCCAACCCGAACTGTAAACTGTTCGTCCTTCTCCCCTCTTACTATTCCTAAAGTAGAAGCAATCACAAACAACCTCAAGCCCTCCCACTGCCAGGGCGACCCATGTCCGGCCCCTATCATCAAGGAATCCTCTCATGACCTAGCCCACTTCATCACAGCTTTCATAAATGTCTCATTCAAAACAAGCACTGTCCCTGACAACCTGAAGGACGCCTGGGTGATCCCACTACTGAAAAAACCACCCCTGGACCCTAACATACCGACTAATTTTAGACCTATCACCACAGTCCCTTTACTGCTCAAGATTCCTGATCACGTAGCCTATCTACAGATCCAAGAATATCTTGAATCCAACAATCTCCTTGGGCTAAGACAACCTGGCTTCCGTCCTAAACACGGAACTGAAACAGCCCTGATCAATCTGAAAACGCAAATGGAGACTCTAAAAGATAATGGGAAGCTAGCTTTACTCCTCGGCGGCATTCGATCTGGTCAACCACCAAATACTCTGCCAACATCTCAAATCTGCGGCCCATTTTTCGGACTCTGCCAATGCGTGGATCCACTCCTTCCTAAGTAACAGATTCATGAGGGTCTTCTCTCCCACAGCCTCAACGGACCCCTCTCCGATACACTGCGGTGTCCCACAAGGCACTAAACCCCTCTTCGATGTGCTTGACTATCTGGGTGTATCCTACACTAACTATGCGGATGACACCCAGATACTCATTTCTATCACCGGTGACCACTCAGCTGATACCAAAGCCTTGAATGACGTCTATCTGGTTATTCAGGCCTGGATGGCACAACACGAACTTTGTCTCAACGACGACAAGACGGAGCTCCTATTACTAGGCTCACCTCAACGCCTCAATAAACTAGACCAAGCCTTCAAGTCCTTCAACATCGATGGCAATGATATTAAGGTCTCTAAGGACACCAAAACTCTAGGCGTATATCTGGACTCTGCTCTCTCTCTGAACAGACAAATGAATGCTGTAAGGTCGGCATCGGCCTATACCTGCAAACTCATCACGACCTGCAGACCTTTTCTGAACCCACACAACTGCATTACCTTGGCAAGAACACTCATTATGTCGAAGATCGACTATTGTAGTGCCCTCTATCTGGGGACTAGTCAGTCCAACCTCAACAAACTGCAAACAATCCAGAACAATGCCATTAGGGCGGCTCTCAACATCCCTAGGCGTTGCCATATTTCCAACGTCCGATCCGATCTTCACTGGCTTCCAGTGAAACAAAGAATACCCTTGAAAACACTAGCCTTGACTCATAAATGCCTGGACAACAAAGCCCCACCATACCTCGCCACCCGCCTCACTCTCCATACTTCCACACGCCCCACCAGAACTCCACAAATTCACAGCCTCATTCTGCCCAGATTTAAACTCCAAAAAGCCGGAGGTGTGAGCTTCCCTGTCCTAGCCTCAAAGCTTTGGAACTCCCTGCCTGCTCCCATCAGAACTGAGCCCTCTTTTCATACCTTCAAGAAGATAACTAAATCCTGGCTGCACACGCAGAATGCATGAAGCACTTCACACAAGGCCTGTCCCACCGCAGGGTCGCCCTGCTTTCTTGTACAGTGTCTCCTATTTACCTGCTTACCTTATTGATTATGGCTATACATCTGGTACAGATACCTGCTCATCTCTATTGCCTCTGCCTGTACACTATTGTATGCTTGATTCCTCTACGAGAATTCTGCTCCCCGCACCTGTAAACTGGGGGAGTTTGAACCTTCTTGTCATTGACCTTTACTGTAATGTACTGTAACTGTGTATGAAAGAGTATGCGCCCAGTTGCCCTTGGGCCTGGCTGCGCTTTATAAATAAACTAAATACAAATACAAGTAGAGGCTACTAAGTGTTAAAGGAACCTATGTGAACCATCTTTATTAGTCATACATGAAGGGCAAGTGTTTAGCAGCAGGTTCTTCTGGACCCATACTCCAAAGAAAAATGTGGTCACATTCTGAGAAGTGCAGAAGGTGAAGAACTAACAATGGTAAGACTGAATGGCAAATAAATTACTTCAAAGGGAGTTGTAATGAAACGAAATGGCCTTTTGATGTTCTAACTAACAATGCTTAAGTAGCAGAACAATTCATACCAAATAAAGGGAACCATATATGCCAGGGTAAAGGTGTCATAACCACCCAAAGATGACCAAGACCAGTTACCAATGGTGCAAAATGGGTAATCGCCAATAGGCTCAACATGTTCAAGTTTTTTGAGATATATATCAAGAAAGTCTTGAAATATTTTGATGTCTCAGGGGCGAAGGAAAATGGAAAAAAAATCAGCAACCTTCAGAAGTAAGCCTTCAAGATCAATACCAAATGTTCCGCATAGTATTTTGCAGAATAGGCTGGCCCTCTCAAAGTATTGCCAGGGATAACAAAGGGTAGTGCTCAAGGAAAGTCAATAACTTGTCTACGGATTTGCTTCATTCTTCAGAAACAGGACTAGAATAGCAATTAATTTAATATGGACAGCAACAATGGCCCATGCACCTGTTTCAGTGCAAACACTTTTTCTGATGGAAGACTCAATATCTTTTTTAGTGCTTTTTGGTTTTCACTAACATTAATTTTTTGTATATTGTCTTTATAGAATTTTCAGCTTCACAATAAAGATTCATTCATTTAACATTAAGAAATTAAAATACCAAACTGATTGCTTCAAACCACTGGTAATCTTAGAACCATCTGACTTTTGGCAAAAACCCATCATTATGACCGAGAATCCCTGACACGTAGGGCAGATGAAGCCTGCCCCTTTTTCTCCCTACTGGTGATGATGCCATCTAGTCCCCCACACTGTCACTAACTCGTTCACTTGCAGCCAATCATGCTCTTGCCAATATCTTACCTGATGGCATTCCCAAGCCCTGCCCCATCACTTATTTCCCTCCTACACTGTAAAAGAATGTGGTGTCCTTGGTTTAGCATGGTCAATGGAGCATTTGGCAAAGTCAGGTTGCCAATTTTCCTTAAAGATGGTAACATGATGATACAAATGACAAACTTGTACCTGAGCCTTCAGGCAACTCAATGACATGTGATTACAATCAACCAGATCATATATGAAAAAGAAAAAAAAAACGACCATGATATCCAGTTGCAGTGCAAGCTTTAAAAAAAAAAACACACATGAATAGACTATTCAATGCTTACTGGTTAATCATTCCAAAACATCTACAGAAAGGCAGCACAAAGAGAGGCACAGTATATATCACCTGAATTATTCCTGCCTGGCGTGTCGATGGAGGGAGATTCATTTCCAAGTCGTAGGTAACCAGGGCCTTTCCCCACATGGCCTCATGTTCGTATGTTCGAATTCTGCCACATAAAAAAGCAACCATAACGAACTTGATAATTTAAAGTTTTCACAAGTAACCATAATGAACTTCACTATCAGAGATTTTTACAAATATGCTCTAAAGGCAATGAAAAGTTCTCACCTGGCAAGGGGCTGTAACATTTTTCCTCCACCACAGCCATACAGGCTATCGGGCTCTCCTATACTTCTGTAGATTTCCATAAGGAGGTCCTAATGCATACAAAATTAAAATGACAATATATACATAAATATGGTGTGGTGATAGGGAAATACTTTAAGAAAAATAGATTGAAAATATAGAGTAGAATTGGTGAGGGTGACCTGCAGCCAAGTAGGAGTGAAACAACGTCACCCCACGATCCCACCCCTTTGTGCAGTGATATTCTAGAGGCCCACAACAAAGATGGCCGATGGATTTCAAAGATAGCTATTCACGAGAGTCAGGGTAAAGATTTATTTGAAACACAAAGAAAAAAACACAGGTTTCAAGGAGACATCTATATAATAATTAAGAGTGTTTATGGGTAGTGTCATTGAGTACTGGGATTAGGCCAGGAAGCTCCGAATATAACAAAACAGATGTGGAAGCAAAGAATGCAATAGGACGGAAATACTTCAGGAGGCATAGTGCTAAGGAACCTAAGAAGCCAGTCTCACAAGTGATCACATCCACCGATCCAGTAAAGTATGTTGGAATCACTACCATCACTGATCTTGTAGACAACAAGCTAAACCCATGAAATCAAATATAGATCGCCCCCCTAACGGACCTACAAAAATAATTGCATGATATGATAGTAAAAGTACATCCCATCTCCTATCAAGTGAGACAGCCATAGCATCCCATAAGCTTCCTCCATGCCACTAATCCCCCCTCCACTACTACCTCCTCCTCACTACTAGTCCCTCCTCCACTCCAGTTCTCCCTCCACATCTCACTTCTACTACTACTACCATTCTACCCACCTCTACTAAGATACCCCCTTCAATCCGTCCCAAACACTTCCCATTCATTACTTGCACTGCCTCCTCTCGCCACATCTACACTCAAATCGCAGAACCACTTGTCGCTGGGTACACACAGCTCTTCTCATGTGGCCTCTTGTTCCTCCCTCTTACTCTTTGCATGAGCCCCTGGAAGACGGGCTGTGCGAGCAGCCCGAGGTTTGCTCATACTTGGTTGGTTTTTATTCTCCAGCTGCCTCACGTGTGGTGCTGTGTGATTTCTCTCTTTCTGCTGGTCCTCCCACTTCCTCGGCCCGGGACGCTGTTCCTATGAGTGACTGAAATACTCTGGCAAGCATTTTGGTAGGCGGCACAGCGTGAGATCAGCTTGTACTGCACAAGAGCATATTGACACAAGGGACGGCGGAGGCAGGTACTAGGGACCTCTCAAATGGCACTGTCCTCTTCAGAAGGACTGGATCTGGATTGCTACCTGGAAGGCCCTCCCACTTTCAGCTGCAAAGGGTTCCCACCCCTTCTTGACAAGACCAGGGCACTGCACTGAACTTCTCACAACATACTTTGTAAATCAACTCTGCTGTCTCCAAATTATACCAGAAATATTATATGTTTGTTACTATTGAGAAAGGTGTGAAATGACATTCATAATTTAGCTATCTTTAACCTCACAAATTCACATAAATATTATGGAATACAAGAGGGATTGTATTTTACCTGCAGGTTTATCCCAGTCTCGTGAATACTTTTCTCACTCAAGTTGGTAAGTGCAAGACCTTGACTTTGGCTTTCTTCTTCAAACATTAGACTCCTGCGAGATGTTGATGCAGAATCCCTGAAGGCAAGAACACAGACACATAAATGGACATTAAAATAAAGATTTCCATTAGAAAGGTAGGCTATGCAGAGGCACACCTTGTCCTGAAGAAAGAGAACCTCCATACATTTTTAAAAACACTAATATATATGTATGTAACTCACAGATTTTCTAACAGCGCAGTTCACAAAACATACAGATGCAACTGCAGAGGCAGCTAGGAATCAGTGACATATAATACTTATGAAACATGTAGGGCATATAATAAAGAAGCAGCAGAAACATAATAAATACCTGACAAATTAACCTAACTGATTTGTTATTTCAATGAAATAGTGCCCAGATATGGACTTCACATAACTAGTCAATTTACTGAATACACATTAAGAGGTGGTGGTCTCTGGATAGGGAGCATCTGCAACATCTGTGCCATTATGATGTTATCATGTGGGCTACCAAGTCTGTTTTCCAGAAACAGAAATCAACATAGGTTTAACTGTGAAAGATAGTTCCTGTATGCCTTTCAGATATAATCATGTTTCCTCTGCCCCCTTATGATTCTTCTACTTTCTGTGCGTCCTTATAAGCTTCCAAGGACTGAATGCAGTGCATAACCCAATTAGCACATAGTGTAAGTGCGCACCTTTCTTATTAGTAGATTTCAAAGTAGCCCTAGTTGTAATGAAAATTTGGGTGCAGAGGAGGTAACACAACCTTTTAGTAAGACAGAGTGAACAGGGACACAAACACACTCACTCCTATCTTGAATGAAACAATCTCTACAGTATTTGCTGGTTATGCAAAGGTTTTACTGTACATCACAGCAAGGTGCTCAAGTTATTTTTATACATAAATAAATCAACAAAAGATACAATTAGTGTCGATCCATATTCATTGTCTTCGATCCTTTGATTGAACGACAAGTACAAACCCTGAGAACCTAGAAGGATCGCATGGGTAACACATTTCAAACAAAACAGTACATAGTGCTTCAATGAAACAAAAATAAAACCAGTGTGAGATGGAAACTGGGACTCAAAGTCATATAGTCAACACAACTGTGTTTCTGCCTTAGGGAGCTATATTTGCAGCTGTTCTTGTGTGGGCCTTCATCAGGATGGGTTAAGTAATTGAGGGTGCTTGCTGCGGGCTCTGTCGAGAAAATAGGACAGAGATATGTGTAAGGGAGTGTGTGCCGGAATCTAAATATTAACTACAAATCATTAGTTGGGCAGTTAATGAATTATTATAGAAAACAAAAGGAAGTATCCAAAAGGAGACATGTCTGCCGGATCTTACCGTGATGTATTAGTAAGTACCACATTGAGTTGAGGCACACAATCTGGACTCTATCAATAGGTCCTTGACTTGTGTTAAGTGCTAATCCGATGCGGGCCAGTCAAATCTGTGTGAAAAGACCAGCGCTGTTATTGTAGCTGCACTAAGTCTAGAGTCAGAATCCAGTTTCTATCAAGACTGCTCAAAATAAATAACATCTTACCTAGATGTACAAGGCCAAATCCAATTACAATCTTGGATGCTGGCAGTTGGAAAACAATGTCTTCATGAATTAGAATAAGTGCGTCCAAAGAATCACACCTGTACAGAGGCACAAAAAAACATGTGTCCCCCCTCATTAGGTATATCACAAAATGCATCTGGAAGTGCATATCTACAAGTCTGTAGTCGCACTATGTAGGTTGCTGGGGCAGAAACCAAACTGGGATGATAACGGCATGCCGTTCCAGGTAAAGAAGACAATGAGGTATCTTACCTGACGCGGGGTAGTGGAGCGTAGCAGGCGAGCGTTGGAGCCTCCGGCTGCACTGCGGGTAAAGTTAGTAAGGTTGCCATGGTTACTGCTATTCTTATAGCGGTGGTCATTTTGGAAAACTGTTGACGTGGCAGGTCCTGGGCCCCGCTAAAAAACGGTGTAATAAGTCCATGTGGACTTCATTTGGTCAAAATAAATAATTTGGGTAAAAGTGCGACGTGTGCCTGTAATTGTCTTAGCGTCAAATGAAAAACAAAATTAGTTGCCACGGGTTGTCATGGTAACGGGCCCCGACTAGTGTTGATGCAGTAGCAATGCCCGAAAAAAAAGCCTACCTTAGCGTGAATCATACTCTGCCTGGTATGGCTAATGAGAGATCTGACAAAAAACCCCAGTTTGTAGTTAGTCCGACCCTCTAGCAATACTCTGCAATCACCTGCTTGATGTTGGGAGTTAAGGTAATTTCCGCCTCTAGCGTAGCCTGTTCCCACCCTCCCCCCCTCATCAGTCATACTTGGCATTGGGAGCATCCCCAGGTATTCCTGTATATCTCGCCGTTTATCTCCCGGGGGCTACTTGTAGAGGACCTCCTAGAAAGGAGAAAAGCATTCAGGGATGTCTCCCTGGCCTACCAGAACATCCCCCCTGGTGTTCACACGCGTGTCACTCTTCTCTCTACCCCTCGCTCCTTTGTTCTGTTGGCTAGTAGGGTCCCTACTTGATCGCCCCTTTCGTAATACCGCTGAATGGCGTAGCACAGTTTTTTCAAAACTTCCCCAATCAGGAGTGTATGTAGCTTATTGCGCATCTTTGCCAGCAACCCCTCCTGGTGCACCCTCGGTCGCCTAAACTCTGCCATCATCGCTCCAAAGACCCCCCTCAACGTCCCCTCTATCAGTCCTCTCTCTCTCTCTCTTCTTCCGGGAACCTTCCTGTATAATGAGGCCCCTGAATGTGGCCCTGGCTGCCTCCCATACCATTTTCTACTGGACCTTCCTAGTGGCGTTGGTCTCAAAGAAGTGCTTGATCTCTTTCCACAGGTATTCCCTGAAAACTGTGCCCCTGAGAAGGCCATCATTACATCTCTATCTCCATCTCAGTCTTCCCCGTCCTCCCATCTCCACTCCCCATCCCACTACTACCATCTCTTGGTCCAACCAGGTCACTGATTCCACCCTTGGGGCCTCAACCATTACCCCCTGCTGCTTGGGGACCAGCAAAAAGTCGATTTGCGTGTATGTTTGGTGCAGAGGTGAGAAAAAGGTATACCCGCCCACCTGGGGGTTTCTTGATCTCCACACATCTTCCCAAAAATGGCCATGAAGGAGCTGTGCCAGCGCCTTGTGTTCCCTCACCTGCGGTTTTACCCAGTCCCCCTAAGCTGACAACCAGTCCACCTTGGGATCTATTATGGCACTGAAGTCGCCTCCCTCCACTCTTCCAGCACTAAAGATGTTTTCCTGAGGAAGGGCAATTGCTGTACATTGTGGGTGTTTATTGACGCCAGGGTGATCATCAGCCCATTAAAACGCCCCTTTACTGCCATGAACTGTCCTCCAAAACCCCTCTGCAGCTGCACCTCCGTCAGATGAGCTCAGCTTGCCAGGACAATACCCACTCCCTCCTCCTCCTTCCTAGCCCTGTGAGAGGCCCAATATAGTTGACCAATTTCTGCCCTTTTCAGTGACCTCTCCGCCCCCTGTTTGTGAGTTTCCTGCAGGAAATGTACCTGCAGCTATATTTTGTGGAACAGGGCTGCCGTTATTGACCGTTTGCTCGGGGAGTTTAGTCCCTTTACATTAAGTGTGGCTACCTTCCAATAAGCCATAGTCGGGCTGTAATAAGGTCCTTCTAAACACCCCAGGGGTGACCCCTCTCTCACCTGGCCTCTGCGACTGTGCTATGCATGTTTCCCTGTGCCCCCTTAACCCCTGCCTTCAACTAGTAAACCACTCCAAACGTGTGCAGGCAACTGTGCCTAACGGGGCTGTCCAACCCCATATCTCTGAGACACCTGGGTATCCCCTGGTCACTAGGGTGATAGCAAACCCGCCACCCCACTCAGCATGTGCCTTATCGACCATTCAACAAACCTATCCCCCCTTACTTTATGCAGTCACTTCATCTCAAGCCCCCTTCTTCAACTGGTTGCCTTCGGTTGGTACGCCTGGGCCTTCTTAGTTTTCCTCGATGCTGATTCCTTCCAGCGGCTCTTTGGCTGTGCGAAGGCACTATTAAAACACTACCTCTGTCTGTGCTGTCCATCCTTCTCTTGGAACATCCCTTCCTTCCTTAACTATGCCAACAACCTCACTCACCCCCTGCTGTTCGCTCTGGCTATTGAGCCTTGGGCGTAACAGGTAAGGGAGTTACATTTACAATCGGGGTATCCAATTACACACTCAAACTGCTGATCTCGTTGTACGCGGACGACATGGTCCTATTCGTTGGTCACCTTGCGGTCAATTTAGATCCGATTATGGGAGATGTGCAGAGGTTTGGAGACATCTCGGGTATAAGAGTGAATACCAGTAAGTCAGTCATATTCCGGAGGCGACGGTGCAGTTCCGCGACACATGGGGGTTTCATTGGGACCTGATTAGTACGAAATATCTGGGGGTTACAATAGCTAGGGAAGTAGGGGTGGTTTACCGTAGAAACTACCTGGATGTGCTCGAGTCTGCCAAATCTGCGATGCTCAGGTGGAACTCGCTTCTGCTTAATCTATTAGGGAGGATCTCTGTAGTCAAGATGTCCATTCTGCCTCGGTTCCTCTACGTGTCCCTTAATGTACCCATCGCAGTGCCTAAGAGATATTTTCGAGACCTCCGCACAGCCGTGTCCAGTTTTCTCTGGCAGGTAAAAGGGCACGGATAGCTTGGGATAAATTGACGGCTCCTGTAGGGGACGGGGGGCTGGCCATGCCGGATTTCGAATTATATTATACAGTGGTGCAGGCTGACTATCTGCGCTAATGATATGGGATGGAAGCTGAGCATCGGCATATGGAGATACAGCGATCTCTCGCGTCCCCAGCATTGCTGCGTGCGGCTGTCCTCACCGCGCCTTGCCGTCTGCGTATGGTTTGGAACATGGTTGATCTGACGTGTCGAGCCTGGGTCCGGTTAGAAGGGAGATCTTATTGTACTCGCCTGGGCTCCCGGTCATATACATACCAGGGATCCCGCTGACTAGTGAAAGAGGTTTTGTTGCTCTGAAGAAGAGGCTGAATGTGTCCGGGTTTCGCGACCTGTTCCCGAATGGGCGGTTTCTAACAGTTGACCAACTGAGGGAGAGAGGTGCCCTCACCTCGCTGGATATCTTCTTAGTTTGATGGATATCTTCTCTGTCAGGATCGGCTGCACATCGTTCTGCAGAGAGCCCAGTCCACCTGCTGCCATGAGGATCCTTCCTCTACCTGCCTCCCTTCTAGGTTTAGCGCCCCCATGCCCACAGGCTCTCGTCTTTTGCGCTATATAAATAGAGGGTCAGCCACGTGGATTGGGGGCTTCATGACTTGGTGGGGGGCCCCACCTCCTCTCTTCAGGGTCGCCCTGTGGCAGGGGCTTTGATTCTCATCCTCACCTGATTGCTTGTCTGCTGTCCCCGCCAGCAATCACCACCTTGGGGCCCGGGTACCCTGTTTCCTTAGCTGTTGCCACGCAGGGCCGGTCTTTGCGTCAGGCAATGCAGGTGGCTGCCTGACGTGTCAGCCTTTAGGGGGCGCCGGCCATACCAGCAGTATGGGGGCACTGTAGCAGCAGTATCTCAAACAAATGAGTGGAAAAATAAATGAACACTGTTTTTCACTTCCGGACGTTTTTAATAAGCGACACTGTGCCAGTCAGACCCGGGACACGGGGCCAGTCTGACTGAGCGCATGCAAGCAGTCTGACTCTGCATTCCATTTCGGGGTCGCAGTGCTTGTTAAGTGGCATGCAGGTGTAGCCTTGCAGGCTGCAGCCAGAGACCCTGGCAGGCTACACCCGTCTGCAGGAACCTGCCATCTCGTTATTAATCCGTTAGTCTGTTCTTCTCGGCTTTACGCTAGGACTTGTGCCACGGCTCTCTGCAACAAAAAAATGTTAACGCTGCTCAAAGAAGGCTTGCTTCTTATTAAGCGTCTGCTTCTCTCATATCGGCAAGTTTAGTTTGTTGCCTGACAGATTGCTCCATAAAGCAAGATCATGAGGAGTGCCAGACTTTTAGCTCACCCTTTCAAACATCCTAGAGCGAATTGAAAATACAATGTGCCATTGTTTGCAAGGAGATATGTAGGTATTTTTGCTGAGTTTAAAAGACGCAAAATATGATAATGGTGGAATGGATGTCAATTGATGCAAAGAGAAATTCTTTAGATCACCTTCGTCCAAATGTGTGTTTTCGGCTTTCACATAAATGCCAAACACTAACACATTTCCAACGGTGCGTTGTAATATTTTAATTTGTTTTAGCAATATATGCCCCCAGCAATAAATACTCAAAAATGTCACTCTGTTTTGTGGATATCTGGTTGGAGTTTGAGACCTACTGTGACATTATTTTGGGATAACCCATTTAGAGTGGCAATATAGGGAAAATTAACGAACCCAGTTCTGTGTACCCATTATCGGCAATTAACAATTATAATGATTCCAGAGTGCCCCATCCTGACTTCTTTTCAGAAATTATTCAGTTGTACAGGTGACATTACTGGGTGATAACACTCATTGGCCCATTTATCGAGAGCCAACGGATGTTAACCCCCCATTAATGGCGTTTTGAGGAAGTGGCAGGCAAGGTGGCATGAAACAGCTGGCTGCAGATGGCACAGGCAAATGACCCCCTCCTTCAAGAAAGGCGCGCCCCAGGTCTGCCCAGAGGTGTGAATGCTTTTGAAGTCCCTTTATAGCCCCCCACATGGTCTTCTGGTGTTAGAGCTGCAAACAAATCCCTGGGAGTGCCATAAAACCCTTCCCTGTGGTGTGATCCCACTGGCTGTCCCCACCCCTCTCCCACCCACCCCTATTCATGTATCACTGTGCTGGTCCGATAGCACAGCGAGTAGAGTGCTCGCTTTGAGATCTGTGCAGAGCCTGCAGACACAGGTTCAAATCCTGGCAGTGCCAAACTCAGTCTTTCATCCTTCCGTCGTCGATAAATGAGCACCACACACTGTGGGTAGTAATAGGCAGCGCTCAGATGCCTGAGGGATCATAGTACATTATTAAATTATTACTGTCTCGCAGGACCCATCACTTGGTGTAAAAATAGAAGAATACTCTGTGGCCCTTCCACCTCGCAAAAAAACAGAGTGAAAAGCTGGAAACAATATAGGTCCTCCTTTCTAGTAAGAGTATGGAGGATGAAGCAGGTATAGCGGGCACGGCTGATGGCACTCATCTGCATTCAAACTAAAAATTTGTGTTTTTTCTGACCACTTCAGCATTGCCTGGAGTGGACTATTCTGCACAGAATATGGGCGAGTTTCTGGAAGTCCAGAACCGCAGAGGGAATTGCTTTAGTCCAATACCGTCCACCACGGGGGAATTCCTGGAAGTCCAGTACCTCTGAATGGCAAGAGGAACTGGGGTGCAATCTGTCACGACACTCACGTGTCAGTCTGCAGAAAAATCTGTAGCATTCCCCACAGCCTGCAGCCCCTGAGAAGCTGTGACAAGATAGGTTATTAATGAAAAGGAGAACACAGGGGCTTCCAGCCCATAGTCCATCCAGCCCCCTTTTTTGACACACGAGCCATCATCTTTGAAGTAACCTTTTCTCGCTCGGAACCCACAGCGGAAAAATGAAAGGCAGCAGACGTCAGGCGCATACTGTGACCTGATTTTATTAACCAAAAACCCGGGCAATTTTGTGAAGTCAAAATTAAATGCGCATAGAACAAGGACATCAAAAGTGGAGCACAGAAAAATATATATGAGAACGGCTCAACCCCCACCGTGGCACAGAGAGACTACAGAAGGAGCGCTGGCACATCAGAGTATTTTTTAATATTCCAACCAAATTTGGTGTTTCTTTGGATTCACCCATATGTTATAATTTTTTCAACCATTCAGGGGCAGCTTAACCCTTTTCGGAAGATGTGTGTCTTTTTCTAGAAAGTACTTGGGTGCACTTATGATGATGATGGTGGCACAGTGAACCAATATTGTGAGCACATTTTCTATCACCCCAATGCCTTCAAAGAGGAGCCTTGGGTCGGCAGAGTCTTGGGAAAGGAATGAGGAGACCAGGAACGAACAGGAATAGACGTGAGCAGCTACATATTGTAGAGATGCATTCTATGTGCTCCTGTGCTGTCACCTTTCAATATGGCTAAGCACCCAGCAATGGGACTGTTGCGTCTACCAGGTGACACTGCGTTCTGTGGTTCTAAGCACTATGCTCATTCACAAATAAAACCTAAATGCAAAATACAATACTGCGTGTGCCACTTTGAGCCAATCTAATTCCTCTGACCAGAATGGACAGTGATTATTCACAAATAGAAAGTATTTATTTTGTGCTCGCTGGGGAGGGGAAGCTGGGTCAAGGTGACTTCAATGTCCAACTAAATCTTCCATCGGGGAATGAAAAACATTCAGTTAAAGTGTTTCAGCCTCTTCTTCCAAAGAATTAGTTTGCTGCATTTTATTCACATACCTGATCAGTAACTCTTAGGCCCTGATTCACAGAGCATTTTCCAATGGTGTTTTGCCAATATAAAACTCTTCTGTAAATTAGGCCCTTAGTGTTAGTAGCAGGAAGCATTCAGAAAGTGAGTTTCCCCCCTATAAGAATGGAGCTATGGACCACAAACTTGGCATCTGCTTGCCATATTATTACTCACTAGTTATCTTGATAAGTGTTGCTGCAAAAGATTAAGAAGAATCAAGTACAAACTAGGCTGGTCACCTGAGCTAGATGAATAAAAATCTTTCGACATAACTGTGCATTTTTTTTTTAAACTTCCCGCTTTCTTTTTATGAACCTAAAAGCCAGGAATGGTAAATTATTTCACACCTGACATTGGAAAACTAGAGCTCTCCTTAAACTGTCCTCTAGGTCTTACAAAATTCAAGACGTAGACAAGCCCAGAAGAACCTTATTGATAACTCCATCTGCTTGCAGCCATTATTTGACCAATGTATGCATCTTCTTGTTATGAGTAAAATACAGTGTTTAAAGTGCGTAGCATGAGTTTGCTGCGTTCAGTGGAAAATCCCACTAATAGAACTCTGATTTCTGCCCGCTATGCTACAAGAGTATACCCATTACGAATATAGCTCAGCAGGTTGGATTGGGGATTAGGGGGTGCCAACGATGCTTCCCGCCTGGGGTGCAATCTGGTGTAAGACCGGCCCTGTTGCCATGCTTCTGTGATCACTACCTGAGGGCCTGGGGTCTTCCCTACCAGTTGGTGTGTAATGTACTTTCTCCACCTGATTCCTTGTCCACTGTCCTGCACCAATGTTCACCACCTTAGGGCCCAGGCAGCCTGCACCCTTGACTATTGTCACACACCTGCAATCACTGCCTGAGGGCTCTGGGTCGTCCCTTGTCTGTTGTTGTGCCCTGAACCTTCACCGCCTGTCGGCCCGGGTGCCCTGCTTCCTTAGCTGTTGCCACGCTCTGTAATCACCACCTGAGGGCCTAGGGTCACCCCTCGTCTGTTGGTGCGCATTGCCCAGTAAACGCCTGTCGGCCCGGGTACCCTGCTTCTTTATTTACTGTCCTGCCCCAGTGCTCACCACCTTGGGGCGTGGGGCTGTCCCCAGCTGCCTGTGCGTATTGCGCAATTGCCTTTCTCCGGTCAGCTGCAGCCTCCTCCAACTCCTCCTCATCCGAGCCGGGGGATTAGCTGCTTGTTGTACCTCCGGTGGGGTCTGGTAGTTCCACAGCCTGGGATTCCGCCGGTGGTCGAGTACCTTCGCTGCTGCCGAGTTCCAGGTCTTCCTTCTGGTCCGGCCCGTTCTCTTCCTCACGGCAGGTCCTCTCTCCGGTCTGGCCTCTCGGTTCCGTTCTGCGGCGAGGGATGCCTTCTACCTCTGCTTCAGCGGGGTGGAGAGTCCTCCCTCCGGTCCGGTCCCTTCTGTTACATGCGGACCGGGGCGCCGCTGGTCCTCTCTCTAGTCCGGCCTCTTCTGTGGCATTTGCAAAGATATTTTCTCCTTGGCATTCACAAATCTCATAGTCTTTTTAAACAGTTCTCTGTGGACATCCCTCTGCCAAGTTCACTTTGTGAACACACTGGGCCTCATTACGAGTCTGGCGGTAACCGAGCTGGAAAACCGTCAGGTTACCGGCGGACTCGTATTACCATTCCGCCGCCGTGATTTCCGGAGGCGGAATTGTGGAAGTTCAAGGGGATGGGGATGGGGACCATGGAAACACCGGTTCTGTCCATGACAGAGCTGGTGTTTCCATGTCCGCCTGCAGGCAGGTGGTGTTAAACCTGCCAGGTCAGACCTGGCGGATCAGCTGGTCCGCAAAGAACGGTGGTGGCTGTTTTACCACCACCGTTCTTTCCGGACTGGCAGGGTCATAATGAGGCCCACTGTTTCTTGGGACTTTAGAATTCGCCCCTCTTTATTGGCAATCCTCCGTCGGGTTCACTCTTGCCACTTCTCAATTCCTTTTGCTCTCTCTTGATGCAGGATTCACTTCCCTTACTTTTTCAATGGTTTGTCAGTCAAAGACTTTCGATTGTGCAGGGATTTAGCTCGACCCCTGTATGACCAGTTTGACCTGTCTTGACGGCTCTCTTACGGCCTTCTGGTATCAATAGTTCCAATCAACACAGATCAACCAGAGTCTCTTTAGAGAGCACCCATGTGATCTTCCCTTAACTACGTACAGTTCTTTGAACTTTTCTCAATGTGCCACTTTGCGACTTTCATTCAACACAGTTCGGTTTCTTATTGGTTCGCCCCTCGACTCACCAGCTGTGATGAACCGCTTGGCTTTCCTTGTATCTGGGGTAAAGCCGGTACCACGGTGCAAGCGTCTCCCTCGGTCCTGCATGTCACGAGGGCACGCTCTGTGTACCGTTGACATCTGCGGCAACACATTTGAGCTATTGTTCATGGTTACGATTCCTTCCACTGAGGTCTCATGGGCCTGGCTCGGAAAGGGTAAGGTCGCTTCTCTTTTTGTCACCCTCTCGTTTTGGGCTGTCTTTCTCCTCCACTTGAACTGCTGTGCTGAGTTAGCTCTCCCATCATGCGTTGTGCCTTGCTCGTACTGTGCTCTCGTGCTCCAACATTTATCCCTGTGGGGAAGGGACAGGCCCGTCAGTTGTGTGTGATGCTGGTCAGTTGCCTGACCTTGCCTGACCCCTTTATTGGGACATGTCAGGTAAATGGCTCTGGTGTTCGTCCATTGTCTTTCAAGGTGTGCGAAAGCGTTTGTGTCGGAAAAGGGGAGGGCAGTGTTTTAGAATATCCTACATGGTAGGATGGGGAAAAGGTGTTGAAAAAAGGGGGGATACCGTGTCTCACCCGTCAGGGTCCCACTTCCACTCCCCAAGGACCCCCCCCCCATCCAGGTGATCCTCCCTCGCTGGTCCACCCCCAGGAACTGGATTCAATAGCGATGGCCGTGTCCTGGCCACCTGGATGACAGATGCCCAGGGACTAGTTAGGGAGACACCTTCAGGTTTCTCACATACCCTTCCTCCATGCAATGTAGTCACATTTGTTTCACAGGTCGTCCCAATAGGTAGTACCTAAGATGGATAATGGCCCACTTGATGGCCAGGGCCTCTAGTTCCAACACAGAGTTATGTTTTTCATATGGGAACAGCTTGCAGCTGGTGAACAATACGAATGTTCCAATCCATTCCAAACCTAGGACAGGATGGCTCCTAACCCTATAAGGGAGGCATCCATCTGTAAGAAACTCTTTAGAGAAGTCGACTACCTTAAGGATTGGGTTCTGGCACATAGTCTGTTTCAAGGTGTTATAACACATCTCATGGCCGTCATTCCAATGAAGTTTCTTGGGCTCGACATTCTTAAGTTTATCTGTCAGCCGGGGTGTTTTGTCAGAAAAGTTAGGGATAAACCTATCCTATTAACCCAAGAAAGGCTCCGAGATAGCTCTTGGTCTTTGGAGTTGGTGTATCTAAAACAGCTTTTACCTTCTCATGTTGGAGCTGTATATTCCCGTTCCCATCGAAGAAGCCAAGATATTTTACAGCTGATTTGGCCAATCTGCACTTAGGTGGATTAGCAGTTAAGCCAGCATTTCTGAGGACTTTCATGATGGTATAAAGATGGAAGAGATGGTTCATCCAAGTCTTACTATAAATGACAATATCGTCAATATAAGCTCCACAGAAATTGGAATAGGGTTGTAGGATTTGATCCATGAGGCGTTGGAAAGTGGCTGGTGCACTGTGTAGGCCAAAAGGGAGGACTTGACATCTTTAAATTGGAATAATCCTAGGTGTTAAAAATGCAGTCTTTTCCTTATGTGGCCCATATACGGGAACTCGCCAGTACCCTTTGGTTAAATCTAGGGTAGATAGAAAGGTGGCTGCTCCGGGTTCGTCAATTAGCTCATCGATGCATGGTATGGGATAGGCATCGAAGTCCGATATGGCATTAACTTGACCGAAGTCTATGTAGAATCTCCAGGAACGGTTGGGTTTAGTGACCAACAAGATAGAAGAGGACCATTGGCCTTTAACATTTTGTTGACTTCCTCGATAACTATCTGTTTACGGGCTTCTGGGAGTCGATATGGTTTTAAGTGTACCAGTTTACCTTTAGGTGTTCTGATATAGTGGTATGAACCTTTTACTCTTCCTGGTTTTTCTGAGAATACATCAGGAAATTAAATCACTACATCTTTTAGATCTTCTTGTCGTTGGGTAGATAGCTCGCAAGGATTTAAGACAAAGTTATCTATGTCTTCGGGAACCAGACAGGCTTGTACTTTGGCATGTGTAGCTGACAGGTTCTCTTTCCACTCTTTCAAGAGATTGACGTGATATAAGTGGATAAGTACAGGTTCCCGTTTGTTCAACTATCTCATACGGTCGTGCCATTTGGAGACAAGTTTGTTCTCTGAGGTTGGTAAGAGGACCAGTACTTCCTGTCCGATGGAGAATAATCTTTGATTCACTTTCTTATCGTGGTGTGGAAAAGTGTTTGTGTCAGAAAAGGGGGGGGGGGGGGCAGTGTTTTCGAACATCCTACGTGGTAGGATGGGGAAACGGTGTTGAAAGAAGGGGGATACTGCGTCTCACCCGTCGGTGTCCCACTTCCACTCACTGAGGACCCCCCATCCAGGTGATCCTCCCTCACTGGTCCACCCCCAGGAACTGGATCCAATAGCGATGGCCATGTCCTGGCAACCTGGATGACAGATCCCCGGGGACTAGTTAGGGAGACACCTTCAGGTTTCTCACAGCCAGCTCCCTCCACTCCCAAAAGGCATCCTCGCCTCCCCTGCCCTCTCCCATACCCCCCACAACACAGTGTTTCTTTGACACAGTTTGCTTTGAGATGTCGGCTATTTGTGGCTTCAGCCGAGGTTACAGAAAACCTTTGTGTTGCAAACTCAGTCCCTAGAACCTTTAAAAATCGCAAATTTCACTTGGTGTCGTCTTGCCGACCCCCCAACTTCTCCCTGCCCTCCCACCTCTAGCCTGATGTCATTTGCATGGTTTTTTTACCTGGAAATTGCTTTTTTCCTGCATTTTATTTTCCTATATCCGCTGCTATAGCCGCGGCTATCTCTCGCATCGAGAGAAAAAAAAAAGATGGCAGCCGTTTCATTTATAAACACCTGGTTTCTTTGCAATTTACCTGAGATATAGTTATCTATTTTGGAGAAGAGGGGCACTGCACTTTCCATCAAATATTAAAAAAACTACTGGATGGAATAACCCCAAGTCAAACATGGATCGCGAGTCAACTGTTTGTGCACAAGTTGTTTTGGACCTGCTCCATATCTGTCCAGCGGTTTGGGCTGTGCGGTGGCGCAAACATGAACCTTTTTTGTGTCTGGGAAAATGAATGGGACTAGGCTGCACAGTTGTTTTTACTGTATTTTTTTCTTAATAACTTTATCTTCTAACACAACTTTGCCAAATTTTGCAGTCTGAGGGGCCTACATGGACAAATCTGTTGCACGAGTCAAGAGTTATAAGCAATTCATTTTGTGAGTTTTGTATGGGAGGCCGACTCACCCTAACTATAGGGTGGTGACTGCAGCCGTAAAATATATATTTATATAAATATATGGGATACATTACTCACCGTAATCGTATTTCTGATGCTTGTATCTGCTTAGATTCACATGCTGTGCATAGGCAGACATCTAGTGGAAGCTGCAGGGTATTACAGTTTTTTTTTCGAAACTCGAAAATGGGCATCGACACAGGGCGTGCCAGTAATACTATCCCTTTCTATTTAGTGTGACGTCCACTGTACCCATGATCCCTCACACGTCTAGGACCCTCAGATTGTATTTTTTCTGACATAAGATAGCATGAGGAGTAGCATGAGTACAGATAATCCAAGCAGATAGCTAGAAAGATAAGACTACAAGCATCCATGCGCCTTCTCTCAGAGGGGAGGAAGGGTGGGTCGCATGTGAATCTAAGCAGACACAAGCATCAGAAATACGATTACGGTGAGTAATGTATCCCTTCTGAGGCTTGTGGAATCTGCTTAGATCACATGCTGTGCATAGATTAGCGAGCAGTGTTAGAAGGATGTGGGATGTGAGAAGGGTCATGAGCAAATAAATGTCTTAGAACCGCTTGTCTCACTTGAGTATCTGTCTTGGAATGGGTGTCAATGCAGTAGTGCTGAGTAAAAGTGTGAATAGAGCTCCAAGTAGCTGCTTTGCAAATGGTGTCAAGGGGTACATTTGCAATGAAAGCTAGAGTGGCCCCAATGCCTCTTGTAGAGTGGGCTGTTGGCGTGAAAGGCATAGTTTTTTCAGAAAGGGAGTAACGCAGAAGGATACAGTTAACAATCAGCAGGGCTCCACCGGTGGTGTCGTCGTTGCAGGTCGGCTCAGCTTCTCCCTCTTCGGATTCTTTGGTCCTGTGGCGACTTCTGAAGTTCCAGTCCCCAAAGCCCTGCTTTTATGCAGAAAACCCCCATTCATCAGTCCTAGCTGTCACTCAAACATGCTAAGTGGTAGCCGGGCGGCTCACCACTGGGCCAATCACACAAGAGTGCGACTTGAGTTGCCGAGGCAACTCAGTCCAGGGTGCCTAAACCCCCCTCCCACACATCCTGTAGACCCAGACAGAGTGGCACCACTTTTGGAGGCTTCTGTGGAGAAGCCCGCCAAAATGTGGAACAAAGGGCTCAACTTGGGTTGGAGTTACAGAGGCGAACACAAACGCCATTTTAAAACCGAGTCCTGGCAAAAAGACCCAAACGGGGAATAAATATTAAATAAATAAACCGGCGATATCTTTAACATTGCACCAAAAAAGTGGTGCGTTTAAAATGAATGGGAAAATCCCATAGGAAATATTCTGGTGGGATATTTCGCGTGGTAACCACTGCCACCAGCAAGAAAGTCGACGAGGGGGGACTGCACAGTGCCCCCTCGAAAAACAGACCCAGGGGCAATCTAATTACCCCTACCAGTACTTCCACAATATGATGGTTTGTACTGGTTCTGTTCACAATTTAAGACTAGTAAAGTCAATGGTGACTTTACATGCCATGGGAGACAGTAGTCAGTCCCAGGGTATGGAGTCTATGTTTGGGGGTCACTATGACACCCCTGTGTTACTGCACTGAGGGTGCTGTGTAACACACTTACCAAAAATACATGAAACCCTATGGAGTAAAAGACCCCATAGCCCATAAAACACTTTACAAAGTCAAAGGATATCTCAAATCATGTCTAAGAGTGGGAGAAAAAGAGTCTCACTCTTAGCAGGAGAAAAACATAAATCCCAAAAATCCAGCAAAGCTGCTGGGGGACTCACTAGGTTTGGGAAATTAGCCTGAACAGAGAATTCTCCCTAACACAATCCTTGCCTGGTAGGCAGAAGAAGTGGAGGCTACCTTCCTGCCCAAGCCATAAATCTTCTTGCTCTCCTTGTCGGGAGGAGCTTCGGACGATGACAAGGGTGTTCCCGCCCTCTTACGGGTGTTTGTAACTACCAGGGAGTCCGGCTTCAGATGCCCCCTTATGTACAGTGGGTCTGATTGGGCTGCCCTGAAAGGCTTCTCAATTCTGGGGTTTACTGACCTAGTGAGATTGGGATTAACAAGGGAAGGGTCTATTCTTCTTTGTATAGACTTAAGGATAGGGATGGCCTGGGCAACAGGTCTCCTTTCTCCCACTAACTCCTCGGCAAAGTCCCTCTCTTCTTGAGCACCTTGGGTGTCAATGTGGAAGTGTTCTGCCGCTCTGGACAGAACTTCATTCAAGAGAGGCTGGCTGTCGACAGGGGAGTCGGTAACCGGGGGTTCTTTATCTACTGGGGAATCTACCCTGTAGGTTTCTGGGTCGTCGTCCTCCTCCTCTTGGTCCTCATCATCCCCATAGTAGCCCATCCCAGTTTGTTCTTCCAACATGCCCAAATCTGGATCCTCACAAAAGGATGGATCTCCCTGTTATTGAGAATAGGGCTGTATACAGAAGGTGTCTGAAGACTGTGTTGGTGCTTCAACCCGGGACTTATTACTTGGAGGTATTGGATCCTTAGATCCGGAGGGTGCTGACCCGTCGGGAGTATAAGAGAGAAAGTGTTCAGGGTTCTTGGCGTAAAAATAAATGATGACATCCTTGACATGACTCTGTCTATGTCATCACTAGACCATTCTCTTGAACTGGGAATGACTCTTTCTTAGAGGGCTTTCCCCGTTTTATCTTGAATAGACCTACTGGTTTGAGCAGGGGTCTTTGGGATAACAGAAGACAGACTTGTCTGTCTGTTTATGTGGAGTAGGATGTTTTTGAGGTGTGGAAGGAGGCTGAGACTGCTTCCTCTGTTGTTTTTCCCCTTCCCCGTGGGTGGAGGAGTGTTTTTTCGCCCTTTCGACACCTGGCGCCGAGGTTCGGGGGTAGTGTCCCTATCTCTCGAGCGTGGAGGTTGGGACTCGGGAACAGCCGTTACGCGGCCTGCTGACGCCGACTCCTGAAGTGCGGTCTGGGGATAGAGGTCGGCTTCGTCTTCCGATGATCGAACCTCCGTTACCTTGGGGAGCGAGGCACTCTTGGCAACAGTGGATGGTTGCCTGGAGTCATGCGGCAATCTAGATCGAGAACGCCCAGAGGACACCGATTCAGACCATTCTCTATGTGCCTCTTTCCGAGTACTCGACGTGCGCGTTGAGTCTCGGTTGGACTTCATGTGTTTTGTGGAAGTGCTGTGGGTAGCGCTTGTGTCGCCGGGGGTTTTCCCGATAGCCTCATTGCCGGACGCCCATCCGAAGTTCGGGGACTTGCGCTTGGCTGTCTCTTGATGCCACGTTGCCCTCGCCGCCCGAAAGCACGGCGTCGCTGCCATCGCTGAAGGTTCCCTCCGCTGCCATGGCCTTTTGACGCCTGGCGTGGTGGGCCCAACGCTTGATCGAACGGTCCTTTAGTGTTTTCGGTTTGAACCTACTACACGCTCTGCAGTTCGCCTCGGGGTGGTCCCTCGGCAAGCAGAGATTGCACGTGGCGTGTCTGTCAACCCAAGGGTACTTGCGGTTGCACTTGGAGCAAAATTGGAAGGGGGTACCCTCCATACGCACCTTATGGCAGCGGGCTAATAAGTGTAGGAATATATAAGAATGTACCTATATACCAAGAGTATGTCCACCCCCCACTCTCCCTACTTGCAGGGCCGAGGTCAGAGGCCTTCCAAGGCCCGGGCCGAGGCCAGAGGCCTTCCGAGGCCCAAATCCGTCGTGTAGCTCTTGCGGTCGATTCTTTCTCCGGGCCGGCGTTGAGTGTGGAAGTTCGGTGACTCGACGGTGGCGTGGAGAAATGGGGAAATATAACAATATTTTTGCAAAAGTATGGCTAAGGCCAGGGAACTCTGTGGAATGCTTCCGACCAGTATGGAGGAAAAAAACAATCTGAGGGTCCTAGACGCGTGAGGGATCATGGGTACAGTGGACGTCACATTAGGGATAGTATTACTGGCACGCCCTGTGTCGACGCCCTATTTCGAGTTTCGAAAAACAAACTAATACTCTGCAGCTTCCACTAGATGTCGGCCTATGCACAGCATGTGATCTAAGCAGATTCCACAAGCCTCAGAAATATGATCATAATACAAGCACAATTCTTTCGGCATCCATGCATTTTAAGATATGCATGATCTGCTACTTTCAGTTTTACGTAAAATTCACACTTTATTCACAATGAACCTATAGTTATATTTGCATTCACACAGCCACTGAAGCCCTGCATTATTCTTACCTTTTATGGTTTTCTTCATCAAGCTTTATTTTGTCAGCGTACACCTCTACATAGAGAAGAGCAGTGAAGTGAGCAGCACAAGACTGGGCGGCCATAGCAACTTCGAGGTAATTCAAATCTAGCCAGAAGCTGTCATCAAAAGCAGTACCGGCTAAAGGTCTGGATAAAAAAGATGAGATTATTTACTTTCAGCTTCAGGTATATTAACAAGGCAAACATCTCACAAATAAACCAGCAGGAACACGGATTTGCTTCATTAGCAAACTAATCTTCCTAGTAAAATGAATGCTCTGCAGCGCACTGTGATATTAATCTAGAATTATGAACAACTATTCCCATAGTCACTTTACACTTAGCCCATTCTCTGAAAAAAATAAGATGGAAATCTGGCCAGGGGGAAGAGGGGGTACATTAATGGGCACTTGTCCATACTTAAAAGGGGGTGTGGTTAACCACGAAGATGAGAGGGAGCAAAGAGCTCTGCTGACTGTACTAATAGATGTCAGTTAACCATATCTACCAGTCTAGGATCTAGATATGGCACACAGTGAGCTGCTGGATCCGCCATCCCATAGGAAGCAGAACAGCTGAATTAAGGGAAGCAAAGTTGAAAGTGAAACGCAGGCTCTACATCCAAAATGGTGGCACTGCGGCATGGAAAGCGGGTTACAGTAAGCCATCCTCCCCAGTGCAAGTGGTATAAGGTGTGGAATCAGTCGGCCATTTGGGAACAACCTGCAATGCCCTGTTGGTGAAAGGCTGTATGGGTGCCAGGAAGGTCTATCTCCCGCCTCATACCTCCTTGTGTTCCTGAGGCCACTCCGCCATACCTTGTTATGTTTCGCACTGTTTGGGAGGGATACCTGGAGGAGGGTGGAAGCTCTTAGTATTTAGAATGACCACTGGTTATCGCTGGAGCACCGGGATAAACTGTGCAGTGAAAATGGCGCTGACTCTCTACTGACCTTAAAAACAAGCATACTGGCGCATAATCAAGTAAAGGCCACAGACCCAGATTGTTGCAAAGCCAACAAAAACAGCCCATGGGATTCTATAACAGTGCTGACTAAACAGTGGGGGGTGAAAGATCCCATGCATGGCAGACCTTAAATCTTCTAGTTTGCACAGAGACCAAGGAGGTAAATAATGTCTTGCCTACAGCTTGTAATCTGGGAGTAAGGGGCAAGGGGTGAAGAATAAGCAATGTTTCACAACCGGCCAAAGCCATTTTGAAATTACAGTACCCCAATGCAGGTCATTGGATAAAGCACCTTATGCCTCCTGTACAGGTAGGGCATTGACTGATGTAACCTTGTTATCCTCAACAGCTCTATTTTTTAACATCCCAAACTATGACTGGACTTTGCACAATACCCATTGACTAGATCCTTGTAAAGCCTCACTCTACAAATTACCATTATTGTCATCATCCATACTAATACAGATTGTTTTACAACGTGGTTCCGATCAAGGGGCCTATCCTGCTTACTCTTAGCCAACAGTGTGTCAAACGTCTAGCACTGGCATAGTGGCCCCCCCAAAGTGTGGGAAACCATGCCGTCCAATGTTGGGCACCTCAGTCCTCTCTCTGACTGGAGTCAGGGTGAGGGCTGGGATGGGATGGGGCGCACTGTGGACGGCTGGCAGAGTGGGAAGTGGGCACTCTGTTTCCCCTGCACATGTCACACAGGAACCAGGAAGCTCTCCCTGCCTTCCTTGTTCTGTCTTCATGAGGTACTGGAGCTAGAGGCTTTCAGTGACAGAGCCATGAGTTCGGTGGACCGAAAATGGCAGGAAAAACAGGTCAGAACGATTTTTATTTGGTATATGTGTATGATGTGTGCACATGTGTTGGATGTGTATGTATGGATGCACACATGCATGTGGATGGTATGTATGGGTGTAGGGGCGTGTCATCATTTGAATGGGTAAGCATTGTGTGTAAATGTTCATTTCTAGTGCCGTTTGGAGAATGCAATATGAATGTTCTGGTTGCGCCTGTGAGTACATGAAAGAAGGTGAATGTGTGAATGACTGGTGGGTGAATGAGTATGAATGTGATTATGTGTGTGTGCAAGGTGCTGGGGGGCTCGGGGAACACTGGAGCATTGTTGACATTTCCTTAAGAACTTTTTCCTAATGCTGAGCGAGCTGCACCTCATCCACAGCCTCCACGATGGTGCGTTTATTTCGCGCACTCCCACGAAAATCATAGATTCAGGAACTGCTACCCTTTTGAAGCTACCATTAAGATTGGGCATGTTGCGCCGTTTCCAGCGGGGCACTTCTATAACCTACTAATCAGGCATTTGTTTCCTGGCATCTGCCCAGCTCAGACCTTCCATTTGAGCACTCTCAGTGGATCAGCCCTCCATAAGCCATGTGTGTTAACTGAAGCCACGTCTTTCAGCAACACGACGTAAGGCTCTTACGCCTCTCCGCCATCGGAAGACACACCCTACCTCTTTCTGTCCAGGGAGACCCGGTCCAGGCCCATGAAGAAGGCTTTTTTGCCGAAACGTCACGGGACATTACAACACATGGGCATGCCACCCCTGTCCCGCACCATCACTTGATCTACATCCAGACGTAGACCAAAGACTAGGTTACCTCCCAACACGTAGTGAACCACGAAAACATCAAGAAGGATGTACTAGTGACAACTTTGTTGAACCCATTTTTTACAGTTTACTCAACATTGTCACGATATTACGTGGTGGTTGCTCTATAAAACATTTAAAGTATTTAAATGTGATGTATATAGAGGGCAACCCCAGAAGCATTCACTGCTTAATAACTGTTTTGCATTTGTGTATGTATATTATCATGTTAATGTTCCTTTATGAGTAATTTGAACATACTTGTGTCTTGTTCTTTTGCTTTTTCTTGTTTTGTTAATACGTCTGCCAAATAACATGCAGACCTTGTCAAAAAACTAAAAAATACTATGCGGAATCGAATCCGCATCCCTTTGATTTTGGTTAAATAAATACGCGAAAATTCACTCAACATGTGTTTTTTGCTCCCCTCTCAATTGATATAAGTGAGCTAAATCATACAGCTCTACTGGTCCTAAGCATGTTAAATGTTGAGCTCTTTGCAGAAAATGTGTATGTAAAGTAACAAACTTGTGTGGTAGGACGCCACTCTCTTGTTCCAATGACATTTCCTTACAGTCACATGGCATGTTTTACTTGCATTTTTGGGCAAAGCCAACTTTATGAGTTATTGGAGAGCTAGACTGGCATTTTAGTGCAGTCAGTCTGAACATTTCTTGCTGTGACATGAAATTTTACTGGGCATCTATGATAAAGCAATCATGATAGGCCCCACGTCACCTGCAAATCAACATCATATGTGCGGGGTGGTGGGGGGGGGTGGGGTGTGAGTCCAGGAAAATTCCACAGGGGAACAGCCCCACAATACGGGTCCCGCACCTCAGTTCTCCGACCATGCATTCACTGCTGTGCGGACGGATCGAAGGTACAAATGTCCACATAGCGATCATTGAAGATGACCGCCTTGAGCTCTGCATCTTTCTAGATCCAGGTGTATTGCCCCAGAATCCAAAGAGTAACAGTAGGCAGCAAACTGCTTGCGCCACCATGTAATACAGTTCAAAATCCGGTGCAGCTAGCCCCCCTTGCTCGTAGGGTTCCACCAACTTCTCCAAGCCCATCCTAAGGGACCCAGTTCCCCACACAAATTCCACTGACAAGGGCCTCATCTTACGGAAAAACTCTTGCCCAGGCCATATTGGGATATTGCTGAAATAATATAATAGTTTTGAGACGACAATCATTTTCTAAAAAGACAACCGCCCGTACTTTGACATGGGAAGGCCAGCCCACATCTGCAACTTGGTGGCCAGACAGTCCAAATAGGCCTCGTGGTTATCCGCATATAGCAAATGGTGTGCTCTTAAGACCATAATACCCAGGTATGTGAACCGGTGCAGGACCCATCTGAACCCCAGTAGGTCACCAATTGCAACCATTCCATCTGTCAGCGGGAACAATTCCAATTTGGCACTATTGACTTTACAGCCAGAATAATATGTGAATCTCCTAACCTCTTCCATCACAGGGCCATGGTTCCGGTCAGGGTTTCTTATGTATAATAAGATATCGTTCGCATAGGGCAAAATTATCTGGGGCAGACTGGCTATTCGATACCCCTCTGACTGAGTCGTCTACGCACCATCAACGCTAGGGGTTTAATCGTGAGGGCGAACACGAGAGGAGACAAAGGGCACACCTGCCGTGTTCCACGGCCCAGTGAAACGGCCTGCGACATCATGCCATTGGTACAAATCTTTGCAACCGGGCCTGCATAGAGCATACGCACGCGGTTAATAAAACACCCACCTAATTGGTATTGCCCTAGCACCTTGAACAGGCACTTCCATGCTACGGAGTCAAGCGCTTTTTCTGCATCCAGCGATACTTCAACTGCTTTAGCCTGTGGATCAATCTGCGAAATTATGCAGAAAAACCACCTCAAATTCAATGCAGTGGATCTATTGGGGAAAAATCCCAATTGGTCGTGGTGCACCATGGATGTCATATACGGTAGAAGTCGGGTTACCATAATTTTCGGAAACACCTTGCCATCAGTGTTAAGCAAGGATAACTGCCTATACAAGGCTAGTTCATGCTGTGGCCTACCCGGCTTTAACAGCACAGTAATTACCGCCTCAGAAAGTGATGGTGGGAGCTGACCGACCTCCAGCACCTTCTCCCACAGTTAAGTTACTGTGGCTCTAGGGTGTTCCGGAACTCTTTATAGAGCTCAATCCCTAAGCTGTCTGCACCGGGGCCTTCCCCGATGCAAGGGACATGATTGGGGCCATCACTTCCTCCACAGTAACAGGCTGATCCAGACTTGAACACTCTCCCTCAGGCAATCACAGGAAAACCGTTTCCTCAATGTACTGGTCTAGCTCTGCGTTCATATGTAGCGTTTGCATATAGGTTTTATAATACTGCAGAAATTCTGCATGTATGTCGTCATCCGATAGCAACACCTCTGCTGTCCGGTCCTGTATCCAGGTAATTGGCTGCACCCTGCTCTCACCTCGCACCACCCTTGCCAGGTACCTCCCAGGATGGTCCGCCTCCCCGTATCTACGGGCAAGTACAGGTTTCGACATATACAGGATTTCCTTGTCCGCCAACTCCTAAAATGTTTGACTCCCACGCTGTCGAGTAGAATGCCACTCACCCCTGATTATCCGTGAAAAAAACATCTATTTTATTCTGATGAGATGAAACCAAGCAAGCGTCCAGTAGCATTGAGGGGGCCATTCTACATGGAGGCTTGGGTCCCAAAGGGCCGCCTAGTGCAAGCGACAACTCCACTGGTGAATGGTCTGATAGCATGCGCAGGTGAATCTTACAGGAATTAACCCTCGGGACCCAGTCAGAGGAGAGCAGCCAACAGTCTATTCTTGACATCGTATCAGGGACCGATGATCAATATTTATATTCGTTGACCTCAGGGTGACAATTTCTCCATGCATCCACCAACTCCAGGTGCTCCGTGATTTGACCAATCATTTGTGCTGAATGAGAAAGACCTTGCGTGGTCCACTGGTCCAGTACTATATATATAGGATCATATTGAAATCCGCCCCCCCATATGACTGGGACCTTGGGTGCTATCACTATTATGTTGAGAAGTTGACCATAAAAGCTTGAGTCGTCCACATTTGGGCCATAGGTATTAAACAGCCCCGCTGCAATCCCAGATATCCTCCTCCTCACCATGATATACCGTCCCGCCGGGTCGATGCAGCTCTTATTGACCTGAAAACCCAGGGAGCGGTGCTCCATGGTGAGCACCACTCTCGCCTGGGACGAGTAATCCAAGTAAAATCGTTGTTGACCCCATTATGGCACACATCCTTTGTGTAGAGCCCCCAAAGCATGCGTTTACTGTAACATAATCTTGGGACGATGTTGCTCAAGGTACGCTAGGACCTTCCTGGCCTTAGTAGGGTTATTGAAGCCACGAACGTTCCATGTGATCAATGTAAGGGGGTCATCCATTCACATGTGTGATACAAATCATCTAAATCATCTGCCTATCTATGCAATGTCATCTCCTGCCAGCTCCTCCCCAGTCGCAATGTCTCCTGAGGTGCCATGCATGCCAAACCGTTATTTCATAACCCCCAACGCCCTTTCCCATCTCCCTCCCCCCTGCCACCACAACCTCCTCCCACCCCCTCTACTTCCCTCTCTTTCCACCCAACTCGACTGCCACCCTCCCATACATCCACCTCCATGCTCCTCCAGCAAAACATACAATTCCTTAATGCCCAACATAGCTTCAGCCTGTAGAACATTAATTCGATGTTGTAATCCCATAACTTCTGTGGAAACCTCCTGGGGTGCGATGCGAACAGCAACGCCAAACGGCAGACAGTTGTGCGCTCCAGCATAGTCTCACAAGGTGCTCTTCATGCATATGCTGGGGTCCTCCCTAGCCTTGGGTCAACAGACAGCAGCATTCTTTTGACTCACCCGCGTTCGCGGGGCTCACCTCCCTCTGCCGACTAGGACCTGGACTTTGCCAACGCTTCCTCAGAGGCAGCAGGATCGATGCCTCTATGTAAGTTATGGCGCCAATCTCGAAGAAGTGCAGCCTCTCACCATGTTGTATCCCCAGTTTGGCAGGGAACATTAGGGGATAGGGAATCAGACGTGCCCGGAGCAGACACTTCACCGGGTTTTAGGATCATTGCTGCACTTGGCCCCCGGCCATGAAATAAGGGTAAATGTGAACGTTACTGGCCTGGCATCATATCGTAATGTGCTGTGCTCCCATGACAATTTCACGATGAGTGCACTGTCTCTATAATTCAACAGTTTAGCAATTACGGCACGTGTAGGGGCTCCCGGCTTCAGGGGCAGAGTCAGGACACAGTGTGCGCGTTCCAACAGAAACTGTGCTGAGAACTTTTCTGGACCAAACTCTTGTTTCACCAGCTCCTCCACAAATTGGTGCATGGGCACTTTCACAGCTTTTTTGGGCACCCCGACGATCTGCACATTATTTCGGCAGGAGCAGGACTCTACGTCATTACACTTCACTCGGATAGAACCAATTCCAACTTCAGTCCAGAGATAGCGCAATCGTTCTGCTCAACCTTGTCCTCCATTCCCCCAATCCTAGTCTAAGCCTCTGTTTTGCAGCCACTCTCCTTATCTAGTTTGGAACGCAGCAAGCCAATAGTCGACACAAGGTCATTGAGCTTCACATTTACAGATGCAAAGCCCTTTTGCATGGCCACCATCAATGGGTCTGTGTTTCCAGGGTCTTAAAGCCCAGGGGTACGCACAAGAGTGCTTGTGAAGGTGTCCATTGGGCCACTTTTCTCCCTGCACCTTTTGTCATGTTCGCTGGTCGCCAGGTAAAGCCAAAGGTGTAGGCTCACTTCCTATTAAGATAGTCACGTGCCGCCACTGAAACTGCCGCTCCTCCGGCCACTCCTCTGGCCACCAGACCCCCGTCTGGACAATGAAAGTCCTGAATGGTGATCAATGCAATGAGAACTGCCGCTAAACGGGCCCTCCACGCCACACACACAATTACTGGAGCGCTTACATCGGGGGAAAGCATACAAAAGCTCACATATGAGTGGGCGGGCAGCTCAGCGAGATCGTGCCCCGGCAGTGCATCCGGCTTCACACGACCATCCCTGCAAGGCACACTGATGCACTGTGTTAATATATGACCCAGCCGTCTGGTTATTCCGTGTCGGGGAGCTAACAGTTAATTAGGCCAGTCTGCTGGGTGGTTCTCGCCTTAGTCTCGGGGCACCGGCAGTCCACCAAATCTGCTTCAGAGTCTGGAGCAGCATCCACGGCACCTTCCACTGCCTCCACATACCATTTTCCTGTTTAGATTAGGCATGCAACCGGATATTTCCCATTCAGGATTTTGCTGGGGACGGAACCAGCACTCAGTCTGTCATTCCTCGTTGCTGCTCAGCAGCACCCCCAACTTTCAGCTGTTTTAAGGTACATTGACCACAGACTTGGGGCGGGTCAGGACGACATCTTAAAAGATATCCATCAGTTTCTATGCAAATTGGTCTCCTTGTATGAAGGAATCAAAGCAGAGACTAAAATACACTGTGCTCTGTTGGAGTACCTTTTGTTTCAATTTGAGAATATCAAGGTCCACAGCAACCCGGGGGAATTCTTCTTTAACCAGCGGCGCACCCGGCCCCAAAGTCTGATGGTTCAGGGATGGATAAGCTGGACTGCATTTGTGTGACTCCAGGTTCCTCAGGGGAGTATTGAATGATCATCGGGAGGAGGGGGGACTTGGTGCAGGGCCCCATTTTTTATCTAAGATCTGGGCATCCCATTTTAGGGAATACACCGGTGGGTGTAGAGCGACCTTGTGATGCTGCACTTATTGTGTCACCCCCAAATCGGGTACTGTCTGAGGTTGTGGATCTACCAGCCATGAACACCTGTGTACCTCCTACTAGCTTGCTAGCAATTCATGATTCTTTTCACCACAGTAGTGGGGTGGATGTAGTGGCCTCGATGGTTAACAACCATATGGCGGTATCTAATAACTCCACTGTAAACAATCTAAAGAAAAATCCTGGTAAGCAGGCACAACAGTCCAAAAATAAGCCTTTACATAACATTAATAAGCAGGCTTCCAGGAGGTTTGTTAATTCATTGTTGAAACATCCACCTGTGAAGGCAATTTTGGAGAAAGTGGCAGATTATGGTAAAAGGGTTCCTGAGTCAGAGGTGCCAGTGGACGATGTAATGTGACAAGATCAGACGGGTAATTTGTGTCCCATTTTGTGCAGATAGATCAGCCTGCCGGAGTGGCAAGTTGATCTAGTTGTGCTTTAAATTTTAATGTGAATGCAGAGGAACCTCCAGGATTGCCCAGACATGGTTTGTAGGTTTCAGAGTTGTACCCCGCTCTTAGGCCCTGGTAGGTTTGGTGAAGAGTCTTGTGCTGGCGCCCTACCAGCGGGTGCTGTTCCCTTGTAATTGTGCTTGGCCAACTCACGAAAGTGCCTGGCAAACGGGAGAGGAGCGCTCCTGGAAACGGTCTAACCAGATTCACATCTAAAGGTGGGGAATTTTATTGTGTTGCACCAGAATCTAGTTACGCGGTTGGTCCGGGAATGATGCGAAATTCATTTGATTCAGGTGGTCGGCTTCCCCCAAAAAGATCACAGGAATGAGCACGTTCTCAAAGTACTGATAGAGAGTGTAATGCCAGATAACAAGCACCAGGTTTTAAACCAGGCAAATATCATGCTACTCCTAGGGCAGATTCTGAACCTCCAGGCAATCGCTTCAAAAAATCTGGAGCACGTGGATTTGACTCATCTATACAGGACGGACAGAGCAGTAAGATACATTAGATCTAAGATTATATTGGTCTCTGCTATGAATGAACTGCAATCAGTGCAAGCTCTTGGTTTTGACATATCTCAGTTCTGGGATTAGGAGTGTAATCTAACTGAGGGGAGTCAAAGCCCTCTGAACCAAGTGAGATGTTGGTCTCGCGAACCGGGGAGGGGGCCGGTGAGGCTCAGGCCGTCCATAGTCTCCCCTATTCACTTTGTTCCTTCGGGCGGGCAGGAACCCAGCCCTCATCCTTACCTGAATACCAGCTAACGACACCGAAGCACGGAGCACCATCAGAGGGATCCGGAACACCAGCAGCACTCGTTCTGTGGGGTAAGGTGTGCTGATTGTGTAAGCAGCACCATCCACCTTAGCCCCTTATCTCCTGCAGGGTGCTATTTGTAAATGAAGGCCAGCAAGCGTGCCAGCCTATATCCTCTTCGTTGCAACCACGAGGATCGATTCCAATATGGCGACCGTGCATGTTGCCGTGTTGATTGCCTAAGCAACATCCAGCTGACGAAGCCTGGAGCAGCCCATTGGCCCATCGCAGCTACACCCTCGTCACGGCAGCGCCGGACGGCGTTAGCCGGCCCTCCCACCAAGGCACCCCAATAAGGCACAGGCCTGTCTGTGTCTTCCGTGGCCGGTACGTGCCACCCCAAACTCTGGCCACGCACCTAATCAGCATGCCTCTAATTCCTACATCTACATGAGTACTTCCGAGTACTACGGCCACATGGATCCGATTTGCGAACTCTAAGGTACTTTTTCAATTTCAAGTAACTCTCCCGGCCATCCACTCATTATGTCCATAATTGTGAGTGCGGGCCCACAAACTAAGCTAACACCAGATTTCCACATGTACCCCTCCTCTCAAACCTTTCACCATATCTATGCTGTGCGTGCTTAATACTGTGGTACCCATTGTTACAACTTGTAGATAAGCGTATATTATCGCTTTCTCAAACACTATCTAGCTTGATTCCTTATTTGTGCTTATAAACTCTGTAGGATGCTGTCGATTCTAACCTTATTGTGCTGCGATTAACTATGACCAAGAAATGGCCCGTGCAACCCAGTGCATTATATTTGATTGTGGAAATTAGCCCACCTGTGCAATATATCTGTTTGTGGAACTTAGCCCACTTGTGCAATATATTTGATTGTCGAACCTAGCCTATTTGAGCACCCCACTTATCTGCTGACTCCAGCCTTAGTTGGTTGAATTCTGAATCTAGTCAATGCTGCACCCTCTATAAATATCACATCTAGCCTATGCCCGTATTTGCATTGGGTAAACTATACCCAGCCCTGCCTGTTTTGGAAACATGCAGCCTTGCCATTGACTGCGGCCACCGTGTCATAATATTACACAAAGTTAGCTTATTCGTCCTGGTGACTGCCTAGAGAGACCCTACTCAATCTAAACAAACCTAGCTAGCCCTTACTCACAATGCCCACTCGTATGACGAACCTCACCAACCTATGCCTACTCCCTCTCCCTGCTAGCCATTCTACAAATCTCAGTAATCATTACCACCCAATTAGTACCAAGCCCTTACTAACTACGAATTCAGGGAACTTTGGTACCAATGTTTACACTAGCATCCCATGCACCCTAGCAACTAGAAACGCTAGACTTCGTGCACGCCTCAGCAGACTACACGACCCACTTGGTAGATCATTACCACCTGTCCACATCAGAACTAGCTCCCACTCTACCCACAAAATGCCCAATGAGACAAATACTAAGACTATTTATCCAGAACATATTGCCACTAAACCAGACATCGATACTAATTCCAAAAGCCCTCACCAACGGCCATCACCTTCCACTATTACCAAATTTCAACTTGCTCCTCAAATTAAAGCAGCACTAATAAATGCAAGGTCTCTAACAGCACATGCGACAGACATAGCTGACTTAATAATAACTAACAATCTTAGGATTCCGTGATGGCTAGACTTCCTAGCCATCACGGAATCCTGGGTGCATGAGGCTGCAGGACCCCTACTTGCCGTAGCTGTCCCAGATGGTTACATCTTAATTAGACAAGATAGAGTAAATGCACGAAGCGGTGGAACTGCCATTATCGCTAAATCCACTCTCGCTATGAGACTTGCCCAAACCCATAACTTTCTCTCGTGTGAAACCCTCACAGCCAAACTCCCTCTAACCGACTCCCAAACACTAACTATCCACCTCATTTACAGACCTCCGGGGCTTATTCGAACCCTTCAGGAGGACATCCTTACCCTCCTCTCGGACAATCTTAAAACTACGTCTCAACGACTAGTCCTAGGCGACTTCAACCTAGGTTTTAATGACCCCCCTGATAAACAGGCCACAATTATAGCTAACTCACTATCTGAACTAGGACAAAACGTTAATGAGCCTACACATGCTAAAGGAAGAACCTTGGACTGGGTGGCAGAATACAACTGCTCTGCCAATATCACTGCCATTAAGCCCTACTCATGGACCAACCATTTCCTACTGGCCTTTTCACTCCTCACTACAAGACCACTCTTGCCCACTATACCCTCTACCCCCATCGAACCAGAAATAAAAAAAAACATTACCAGAGATACTGTTATACCAGCTATCCTACCCACCTTAAATCATTTAGATGACAACCTTGACCCAAGCATACTTGTGAAGGAATACAACAAAATAATGCTAACCACACTGGACAGCATTGCACCTCTGAAACTCAGACCTAGCAAACCCAAAGCACACCTCAATAAATGGTTCACCCCCCCAACTCAAGGCCCTTAGACACCTAATAAGAAACTGTGAAACTACATGGCGACTTCACCCTACCACCGCCAATCAAATAAAACTCAGAGACTTCATCACAATACAAAAAAAGAGATCTTCCACGCAAAACGCAACTCCTACAACAAACGTATCTCGAGGGCAAACTCCAGTACCAAAGAACTATTCTCCATCCTCAAAGAACCTGAATCCCCCATCGTCACACCTGAAATTTGCACTAAGGACAAAAAGTGGTGCTCTGAGATACAACAGGCCTTAATGAATAAAATAACCACCCCTCAAAACAAAATATCTAAAAAAAAAAACAATCCATCAACCGCCCACCTAACCATAGCCCTGCTAATCCCTGCCTAAAGACAGTCTAACTAACCTAACCCCCCGTTTGTACTTTTCCAAAATGTCTACCCTTGAGACTGAAAAAGTAATTCTATCACTCAAGCCCTCCAACTGCCAAGGAGACCTCTGTCCGGCCCAGCTTATCAAAGATGCGGCAAGAGATCTTGCGCCGTACATCACTAAACTGATTAATGCCTCATTCTCGTCAGGAACTGTCCCAGCTAATCTTAAACAATCATGGGTGCCCCCTCTACTAAAAAAACATACTCTAGATCTGTTAATTCCAACTATCGCCCCATCACCATCGTACCCTTCCTGCTCAAGATCCTCGACAAAGTGGCCTACCTCCAGATCCAAACATTTCTGGAAGTACACAAACTCCTGGGTGCTCGTCAATCAGGTTTCTGACCCCAACACAGAACAGAGACGGCCCTCATTGACCTGAAAGCACAGGTAGATGAGCTGAGAGACAAAGGGAAAACAGCCCTCTTTTTATTACTAGACCTCTCAGCTGCATTTGACCTGGCAGACCACAAGGTCCTCTGCAGATACCTAGACACGGCTGCAAACTTTTCCAAAGAGGCAATCATCTGGATTGAGTCCTTCTTGAGTGACCGAACTATGAGGGTCTTCTCGCCCTCTGCGGCAGCAGACCCTATCCCCATCACATGCAGTGTTCCCCAAGGATCTTGAGTCTCCCCCACCTTGTACAAAATTTTCACTAAGCCACTCTTCGATTATCTGGATTCTCTTGGTATCACCTACACTAACTATGCAGAAGATACTCAGATTCTCCTCCCACTTTCCGGGGATTAAGAAGAGGATTTGGCCTTGGTGAACAGGGTGTATCTCATCATCCAGGCATGGATGGCCATTCATGGATTATGCCTGAATGATGAAAAAACGGAACTCATCATATTGGGTACACACACTAACAAAAAAAAACTAGGACCGAATTACATATCATTCATTATCGATGGTAATGCTATTAGGGTGGCCAAAGAGGTGAAAACACTTGGGTTCTACCTTGACTCCACCCTATCCTTTTACTAAACAATTTAATACCCTGGCCTCAGCTACAGCATACACATGCAAGCTGATGAGAACGGCCAAACCCTTTCTTTCAGATGATAACTGCGTTACCCTAGCCAGAGCCTTGATCTTATCTAGGCTCGACTACTGTAATGCATTATATATTGGTGCCAACAAAGCCATCACCCAAACAAATCCATATTCTTCAAAACAACGCCCTTAGAGCGGCAGTAGACTTTTCCAAAAGGTCCCACATCTCCGCTATAATGCGTCAAAACAATTGGCTCTCCACTCTCAACAAAATCAACTTAAAAACTGCCTCCTTGACACATAAGGCCTTGAACAACGCTGGCCCCAGTTACCTTGTAAACAGAGTCCAAAGAAGAATTTCTACAAGACCCACTCGACTTACCAATGCCAACTGCATTAACATTTCAAGATTCAGATTATCCAAGATCGGGGGGAATAGCTTTCGGGTCAAAGCGGCCCAACTCTGGAACTCCCTACCTCACCATCTCAGGGCAGATCAATCCTACCCCAGGTTCAGACTCAGTTACATCAACTGGCTCAAGGCTAATGATAACTAATCAAGAACATACCTGTGTATATGTTTCCTTGTATATTTGCCATGTCTACCTACTTTTGAAGAGCATACCTATGTACCCATTTATGCCTTCTCTATGCATTACTCTGTATTATATTATCTGTGTATAACTTTGTAACCTGTTAATTAAGCTTTGCAATGTCTATACTGCTTGCGCCCTGATGCCCCTGGGTCGGTGCGCATCATATAAATGAATAAACTAAACTAAACTTAAGAATGGGACGAATAACATGGACCAGTGAAAGATTTGTCATGGCTAGCCAGCTCTTTGTGTAGGATGAACCAGGGCCGAATCCCTCAGCTTCCCTAGCATAGGATGTTCTGATATGTCCCTAACCTTTCCTGCGTGAAATACCCGCAGGCACAACCATTTAATAACCAATCAGGTTGTAGGCCTTTCACTTAAACCTCATAGAAATAGTTCCCTGCAGGAAACCTGGGTTTTAAAGACTAAGTCTATGGATGGGGTTGCAACTAGTCTTCAGTCTGCTAAGTGGGATACTCAGGGTCGCCCTTTAGGTGGTTCATTAACCTTGGTTCAATCATGCAGTGAAATGTCCACCATTGCATCGATATATGTTTGTTTCAGTGCACTTGCAATCCATGCTAGGATTTCCACCTTGTAGGCTTTGGACCTTTTGATATTGAAAGTTTTCTGCCGCTCTGGTATAAGCAATTTGGATGTTTTCATTGATCAAATTTCATCTAGTGTAAATGATTGGTATGACAAATTTCCGGGAGGCCAAATTATTTCCTAGGGTGACCTAAAGGCAACATCTATACTCCCAGATTGAGAATTGGTATTGTTCTCAAAAAAGTTGGGGAAACAGCTGCATGGCTATATATGGTTTAAGAGTCTGGGGGGCTTGGGCCTCTCTATGTTGAATAGATCCATTTTAGGGGACATTCCTAATAATTTGAATGGGTTGTCCTCCTTGAAAATTGACTGCATTTTTGTAGTAAAGGACTGTTTGAAAAATGCAAATCTCTCCACATTTTACAAACTGAATTTAATTACCACTGTACATTATCGTCAGATATTGAGGTTGGAATAATAAACTGCAATGTGCCTGAGTGTATGCCCGTGGGGTTGAGGGTTAATACAGCTGGTAATAGAGTGTCTTGGAATCCAGGTACAGTGTTTCAGGTAAATGAGATACTTGCAACCTACCTCAGCCTAACCTCACGAGATTGGCAAAAGGATACAATGTCCATGCAAAATTATGTGGGTGGGGGGGCTCCTTGAGGATCTCAGAGTTTAGCTCAGTGGCTGTGAAAGGTGTAGATCGTGGCATTTTGAAGAAGCATTGCATGCCCATGATGCTGATGTGGTTACGAAAAAAAAACACACAAGAGTGCAGATTAAAAATATAAAGAGTTCCCAGGAGCTGGCGTGATGCAGAATGTATGCTTTTTGCCTTGCGAAATAAACATTTGCACATATCTTGGCGACTGATGCAGTCCAATTCTCAGTCTAATGCAGTATCTGAGTAGGATTGGGTGACACACTATCAGGAGTTATTTGCATTGCCCATGGTACAGGGATGGAATCAATGTATTATTATTGTGGCACCTAATTATGAAGACTGGAAGTTGACCGTGGACCGGGAATACATTGAAGACATAATTTTGAAGATTAGCACCTCGAGAGCCTGGGGCCCAAATAAATGATCTAATCTCTTGTTTAAGGTGAAAACCTTCTGCATGGGAATCGATCTTGTCCATTTTATTTGAGCATGTGGCTGATTCATATTTAAGAAATATGAATCCGGTTTTATGGCCAATATCAACCTCTCAGCCGCATTTGATGCGAAGCACCCATTTTGGGTGAAATTATCGAGAAAAAAAATGCTGAATTCGCATTTACTGCGCATACCGCAGGGACAATTACACTGAATCCAATAATGCCGAACAAGGTGAGGGGGGTTGCAGGGGTCTCTACCGCTCCCCCTGTTCAGCATTATAGGTTCGGGGGTTGCATGGGTGTCCCCTGCATCAATTAAATGGAATGCAGGTGACATTAACAAAAAAAGAAAAGAAAAAAAGGGGAACCTGCGGCGGAAGTTGAATCGGGCACGAACTGACGCCGCTGTTGCAGGGAGAGGGCCGGGGTCAGGTAAGTGCAGCGCAGGAGTATGGTGGGGGAAATAGGTGGGAGGTTGAAGGAAAGCAGGTATTTGATATTTTGGTATGCAAAGCTTTGGGCCTTGCAGTAGTTAGCCTCACGGTTTTCAGATACGTTGGTTCAACGTAGATGCAGTGGACCATGGCCTTTCGTGGACTAACTTGGAAAAATGGGAATCTCACAGGGCCTATTGCGTCTAATAATTGGTATGCAGGAAGGGTCCAACGTACAGATTAGGTTGGATCAAAATGGGTCTCTGTCATGCAATGTTTCTAGGTTTTGGGGAGTCAGGCAAAGTTGCATTTTGGCACCCTGCCTGTTTAATCTCTATATATCGGACATCAGAGACTGTTTTAAGTCTGCTGCGTTTGCCACTCCAAATATGTATAATCTAAAACCAACATGGATTGCATACACTGACAATTTTCTGATGTTCGACTGCACACAGATTGCCTGCAGCACCTGCTCATTGCTCAGTCACATTTTCTCACGGTTAATCCCACTAAAACCAAGGTAATGCACTGCACAATAAAGAAAGAAATTACAGCATTTTCTTGGCGAGTTAGCGCGGACCATTTAGAGAGGGTTGAAAGTATTATTTATCTTGAATTTCCTATCACTGCTAAACCGCAAGAATGGCAAGTTAAAGAATGGTTGAAAACCTGTGTGGGAGTGCTCTCGACCCAGCTGAGTATCGACGCACGGTTTGGCAAGTTTTCCATGATTCCCCATCCTGAAGTTTTATGATTGCAAAATAGTCCCAAAAATGTTATACAGCATTGAGGTTCATGCATCCTGGGTTTTAGACCTTTTTACCATATTTAGAGGGAATGGTTTGGAGGGGAGCCCTTAGGGTCCCAAGCTCTGTTCCATTAGCAGCTGTTAGATATGAACCTGTTTATACTCTTTAAAATGTAGGGCTTGATGGAAATGTTTATCCTTTCATTACAAGATTTTAAATCCCTTTAAGGAATCTTTGTTTTACGATTTAAAAATTATGATGGATGTGAATGGGGATAGATTTATATCTGAATTTGCTGCATTTTGTACCGACTTGCTCAGGGAAATTGGTATATCAAAATAATATCAAATAATGATGTAGTTGTTAGGCAAAATTCAGTGCAGTTCCCTTAGGGAGAACTACACCAGATTAGGACTACAGGTGAGAGCAATAAATCCCCTTTGGTATCAGTCTGTACCACAAGGATTTAGTTGGTAGCTGTGGATGAGCAGTCAGACTTATCTCAAGAGGGAGATGAGCAGTATTCAGAGTTTACACAATAGGCCCACTAGACTATGGAACAAGGAAACACTGACCAAAGCTTTGTATTTAAAAAGTATATATATATTTATTTTATGCACTTCTAATAAAACACATGTATCGCAAGTCAAGGAAAAATATACACACTCCCTATATGAATTGTAGACCAAGTGAACCAGAGTGAAAACTGAGCAAAACAGCACAGTGAAGAATACACACACGGGATCCTTTAACAATTCCTCCCAAGGGAGGGAAAGCACAAGTTATTCAGAAATAGGTTCTTATACACCCTAGCAACACTTCCCCATCAGTTGTGAACCAGTTCAACAAGACAGTGCATCAGTATAAGCAATAATTAAAATGAAAACTGAGCAAAATGGCATTTCACAATGGTTATGCAGTGGGAAGAAAAAGCAGTTATAAGAAACGGGTGCACCACACAGTTCAAATGTAGAATCAATCTCGAGGAGGCAGATCTAAAAAATGTGACCAGAGCCAGTAGGCCTGTGCCAGAGTTAGTGGTACAGGGCAAGGGCCCAGGAGCAAAATGTTCTTGTAGCTGCAGTCAAGTCTTTGGTTAACGATATTGAAAAGGTGGTTGCAGAAGTTGAAAAGACAATGTTAAGAGAGAGGGGCAGCCAACCCAACAGGTAGGTAAAGGATTTAAAACACCTTTAGCACTAACGCGAAGAAAGGGCGGCCTGGCGGAACAATGTACCTTAAAATTAAGAACTGGCTCCAGCGGTGGTGGTTGTTCCTGGTAGTTCCTGCAGTTTGGGTGATCCAGCAGAGGAAAAGAGGCTCTCGTCGTGGAGGAAGGTTCGAGTTACTGCACTACCCAGGGATGAAAGCAGCCGCGGAGCTACCCGACGAATAAAAGGTACGCTCCTTTAAATCGCGGTCCGGGTGGACTGGTGCCTGGCTATCCGGCCTCCAAGTACAAGGTACGGGAGATTCGACCAAGGCAGGTCCGGGAAGGCGATTGGCAAACTGGTTGGCCCCACCAGATCAAGGGAAGGAGGCTCTTGCAGGTGAAGATCTTCTCTCGTCGTGTGGAGAAAAGTGGTGAGACGCTGCAGCAGGGCTTCACCGGTGGTTCAGTCGATGCAGATGTCTTGGCTTCTCTCCTCTTCGGCTTCTTAGTTCCAGTGGCGACTTCTTTCTCTTCCAGTCCTCAGGACCCTGCTTTTATGCAAAAAGATTCCCATTCATACAGCCTAGCTGTCATTCACACAGTGGAGTGGTCATCTTGGCGGGAGAACCTCCAGCCTATCAGGATAGAGTGTGACATGGGTTGCTGTTGCTGAGGCAACACTGTCCAGGGGTCCTACTCCCCCTCCCACACAATGGACCCACCCCAGACTCAGTGGCGCCGGAAGGAGGGCTTCTGGGCAGAAGCCCGCCAAACGGACGAACAAAGGATCCCCGACCTGGGTTAGGATTGTAGAGAAAGACACGAGAAAGAAGTTATATTAAAGTCCTGGCAAATAAAACCTACCGGATCAAAGTTAATATTAAAATGCACCGGCGGTATGTCAGAAAAAGTGGTAGCCTCGAACAATGGGAAAATCCCATAGAGAAATATTTGCGGTCAAATATTTATGGTAGTAACCACTGCCACCAGCCAGAAACTATTGAGAGAGGTACTGAAGGGTACACTCTCGAAAATTAACATAGGGGAAAAACTATTAACCCCTTCCAGTACCTCCATAGTAAAATGGGTTGTACTGGTTTAGTTCATAGGATTTGACTAGTAAATTCAATGGGGACTTTACATGCCCTGGGAGACAGTAGTCAGTCCCAGGGTATGGAGTCTATGTTTGGGGGTCGCTACGACACCCCTGTGTCACTGCACTGAGGGTGCTGTGTAACACATGTGAATAAAGATGGTTCCTATGGGGTTGAGAAAATCCCATAAGCATTAAACACAAAAATAGCCTAAAACACACATAGCAAAAATGCCTAAGAGTGGGAAAAAGAGTCTCACTCTTAGCAGGAAACAGAAACAAACCCTTCAAATCCAGCAACGCTGCTGGGGCACTCTTTAGGTAAGGGAAATTAGCCATAAAATGAGAATTCTCCCTAACGCTAGTAGAGAATCCTGTGAGAGTAAAGCGGATTCTCTATGAAGCGGACTGGGCTGTAACCATTGAGGAAATTCACGGATATGATTCCTTGAAACATCTAGGCTCGAAATACAAACTAGCAAGTATTTTAGCACCATACCTTGCAATTTATCCGGACAGCAGCGTTTTTTAAGGTTTAAATGGAATCTGATTTTAACTAGGGAAGTTATGGTGAGGAATGGTTTGCTGCAGCCCGAGTTAGCCGAGTGTAGATTTTGCAGGGAAGAAGGGCCCTATTAAGTTTTTGAAACCTTTGTTAACATTGTGTAAAGCAGTGCGAGGGAAGCGTATGAATTATAAAAAAAAAAATGCAAAATCTGTTAAATCTGGGCAAGGATGATATGGTTTAGAGTTACTGTTTGGCTGGAAGGCAGAGGCACTGCTAGGAGGTGTGAGGGGGGTACAGCCCTGGGTCTTTTGGTTGTAGCCCCGGAAAGAATCACAGGGACTACAAACAAAATGCTAGCTAGCCCCAGGTACCGACAGGCCCGGCATTAGCATAGCCCTGGATCTTCTCCAGACCTAGCAACACCCCTGCGGGAACAGTAACTTCAACGGTGCAGGCAGTAACCGGTTTGTTGAATTCCTCGCAGTTGGAGCACTCTTACATGGACAACGCACTTTAGGGGAATTGAGTTTAAATGAATTTCTTGATTGCTTTAAAACATGTGTAATTAATGTTTCTGAGTGTATTTTGAATATTGCTGATGACATTTTGTATTGCTCATTCTTCAGTTTCTTTATATAATTGTGATTCATGAACCTTTGGGAAACTTAAGAATTAATTTCAGTTATAGAGATTGAGAGTTCTGATACTTTTACATGTACTGCCATTTTATTCATTTTTTCAAATGTCTAAATATGTTAAAAGTTATTGTATCACTACATAACATTAAATAAAAAATAAATATATGGCAATACTGGCATATATTGGTGCAGCAAGCATGCAAATATATGGGCTTGGCCAGCGTGAAAATGTTTTTTTCCTGGCATAATTTGTAGGGAAGGCTAGAAAATGCAATAGGAAATGCTTAGCATGGCTCGCATCCCCCCAACCCCCAAATTTTGTGCTACTCCACCGATGTCTAGCCACACAATTCCCTTTTCCTGGAACTACTGATTGTGTGAAGATGACAGGGGGCAAGCAGTCTGAAGCCTAACAAGCAAAACGAGATCGCTATACGCAACAATGCACCGATCCTCAAAACATACAGCAAGAAACCAATGCATTCAACCTTTTTTCACATCAACACAGGAAATAACACAAGCTATCAGGGAGTCCAAAGAAGCAAAAACACACAAAATCAGAAAACCGACTGCCTGAGCACGGGAGATTGCCTGAGGAAAACGCAGAAAGCCTGGTGTAACTAGCAGTGGAGAAACTGTTGCTGGACGGAGTCACAGAGACTGTCCTGCTTGGTCGCATGACCAGGAGGAAGCCGTGGTTGGCCCGGGGACCGCTAAACAATACAAAAACCAGACGAGCTTAGAGAAACGGAACCTCCCCTCTGCCTATATGTGCATAGCCTACCTAAGTGAACAGACACTTGAGAGTGAGTTGGTGATAGACCATAGAAAAAGAACGAGAGAAGGTGAAGCCGGCATATCCTGCCGCCATGCGCTGTGAACCAGCCCAACTCAAGAGAAGGTATCTGGGTGGTTCAGGAAATGGAAGGCTACTGGGACTAAACTAACTATATGAAACAAGTTACAATGCCGGTTATAGGAACCTGAGAAACCCGAACTATCGAAGGATTGAAAGGGGTCCATCAGCACCCTATGACTGACATTGAAAAGGGACATTGGGGAAGCCCACGAAAGTTGTATTATACAAGGATTGAAGGGGGCCGACAGTGCCCTACAAAAGACAATGAGAGATTAATTGACTTGAATGTGAAAGCCGTTTATGAGAGCATGAGAAACGCAGAATTACAAACCTTGCAAGAAAGTACAAGAGTATTAACTATATCAGTCCAAGAAGTACAGGCGTACTCTAGCAGAAACAACAAAAAAAGTGAATAAAAGTAAAATTTAAGGTTGGTTACGGGAACCTGAGAAACCCAAAGTTTAAACCTTTGGAGAGTTCACAGAAGTTGTTGTACATGGTACATCAAGAGGGTCAAGAATACCCTATCAGAGACAGTGAAACATAACAAATCTGACAGACTTAAAGTGACAAAGAGAAGATTAAAAGATAAATGCCAAAAGGGGTGAAAGAAGGATACAATAAGGATCCAGAGCCCCAAATCGGCTGAACACGTTAACCTGTAACACTAATTGTGAAGGCAAATGAGAAGTACCTTACAAAGCTTAAGAGACTTTCTTTTATTGACTTTAAAACACTTAATTTTGTATTACACGAACTTTGTTCAGATTCCTGGAGCTCCAAACTTTCACCTTGAGAAAAAGCCCAGGAAGTCTGGCTAAAGGAAAGTTACCAGAAGCTGAACATTTTGGTCGTATTTAGTTGTTAGTTATAATGGCTGGGCTAGTAGAAGTTGGTTGTGACGGAGGCCATTTTCTTTGAACTTTTGATGATGGACGAGCACCCTTAGTTAAATTTAACAGGCAGGCAACATCCCTGTAGCAATAGGGAAAGATAGAACTTTTTTTAAATTTTTTAAATAAAATCCTTAAAATGTCCTGAGTACGTCAGACTCCTCCTTCCGGTCCACCACCCAGTCCACACAGTGAAGCACACAATAATTCAATTTAGACAGGAATGTATATAAATACAGATATTTATTCTAGGCCTTAATCACAGACTACAAAAAGAAATAAGAAGGTGAGACTATCTCACAATACTCAATTATACATATATATACATGTAACATCACATATTATACATGTAACATAGGTACTCAAAATGCATTCAATTACTTAATTCAGCACAGGAGCCAAGTAAAATGATGCAGTAAAGATGTAGCCAAGTTACAAGTGATATTCCCCAACTTCAGCAGCCCAATCCTAAGAAGAATGAGACCTTGTGCGCAAATGTCAACAATGCTTCTCTCCGGAATACATCTGTAGCAGGTAGGTTACTTGTGTTGGTGATTGTTCAAAAAAAGAGATGTAACAAAGTCACTACGTAAGTAAAATGTGTTCTTATCTTTCAGATGGTACTACTCCGGTTCGATAACCAAAAGGTAAGAGGCTAGTTCTCAATTTTATCCTATGGAGGTGGAGGAGGATGCAAATCCGTTGCGTTTACTTACCCCCCCCCCGACTCCAATTTACCCAGATTACTTGATGGGTCGACTGGGGAGATCGGGCTGCGGGCGCTGGATGTTTGATTTCCTGCCGTTGGTTCTGGTGAGAGGTGCCCAGGAGCTGTGGGTGCAAGGATTCTTCCGGTCGGGTTCAGGAGCAGAGTGCAACACTTGGCGATGGAGAAATGCAAGATTCACTGGTGCATCCCTCTTCAGGACACTTCACACAACGGGGGAAGGCGAGTTCCAGCGATGGTCACTGCACACAGACGATGACAGGCGTTCTTCTAATCGCACTTGCAGAAGTCCTTCCAGGATCCCTCGTGGCTGAGACGCTGAAATTCAGCAGGGATGCGACTTGAACCCCATGCTGGCAACCACTAAAGTTCCGGGTGCAAACGTGGAACAGCAACGGTTCTAGTGAGGTAACCCACTGGAGAGCTGGACAAAGCACTGGGTGGCCCAAGAACATTTCCGAAGGCCCAGGACAGCTAGATCCTCGAGAACATGCAGAGACTGGTTGGTCATGTGCGGGAAGCCTCCCACATGACTTTCGCAGATCAGGTAGTCCAACAGGACTTCACCGGGCCAGACACAGGAAGGGATGCCAGGCTACTATCTTCAGCCGTTCTTCTACAAGGGATTTTTGGCTCCAATGCTGATCTGAAGAAATTGCTCCTGGAGTCCTCATCTTATCCAAAATCCAGCCTGGAAGCAAATCAACCACCAATGGTAAGCATCTGCACCATTCAAACAGCCAGTGGTTGTCCAATAAAGAACAACTATTGGTTTCACTCATGTCCCACACCCAGACTCTCTGGCACCACAGATGTGGAGTGGAACCAGACAGTACCGCCCACTTCCAGAGCCACACACACAAAGGCAGCACTAGCCCACAAAAGCAGTAGCTTTCCCGGGCAAGTGCATGACCTTATATGGGATGCCTGAACTGGAAGGGCAGGGACAAACTACAATATGGCCAAAGAAGTAAAAATGTTGTGGTGCGTCCATTTTAGGGCACTAGCCACATTGAGTAGCCATATGCAGTAAATGCAAATGTGTACACTAGAAATAACGCACACATTGAAAAAACATATCTGCTGCCACCAGCTTGTCTTTAGGCACATATAAAAGTAACCAAAAATCCCAAGTATAAAAGGCTATGGTGATACAAGATCTCTTTCAAGATGGCCCCCATCATTTCCATGAACATATCTCTTCTTTCACCGTCATCTATTTCTATGTCCTTCCAGCATGCAGCTACTTTCACATTCAGTAGCGACGCAATACTAAGTGAGGACACGCTACCGGTACAGAGGGACGCTCGAAACGAGACCGCCCAGCGCTTGTACACGCGGAGATAAAGCAATACAAGGTAAGTTCAGAAGGAATTTCTACGAGCGGACCTTGCCGCTCGCCATCACCGTTTACATGTAGATCTTCAACCTGCTTATAGGCGGCCCCCGCTCGCATGTTTGGTGACGCTTTCCTTTCTTTCCTTCCACTTGTTTATAGGCACAGTTCAGTGCCCTCAAAGGCCAACGGCGCGAGGGTATTTTAAATCCAGATATTTCAAGACTTTCTCGGCTGTTTGATGATTCATAATTCCTGCTGTCTACTTAATTAAAAAGACCCAAGCTTAAGGTCAGTTGAAATAAACGTTTACAAAGATATTAGAGTGGTACAGTTCCTTTTATACAGTACAGTTGTGTTCATATACACAATAATCTGTATATGTATTTTTTCCATAAAGAATAGAAGTTTAGACAACCCGCATATTATAAGCCAGTGCTACATTCAAGTGCACACTTGGTTTATAGTGTGTTACATATGTGAGCACGAGATGAAAGTTTTTACTGTTGCATTGCTAGAAATCAACTGAGTGCATTTATCTATTTCGATACCATTGTTAATAGATTATACGTTGTTGTCTCTCTCTATCCCACCACTGATGAGGCTTTGTCATCCCACTTTTTTTCAGAGAGTAGAACTTTCGCACACGAAGACTCTTCCGTTACCCCTGCTACTATTCATAAATTGGCAGCGAGGTAAGCCTTTGAGTTGTTAATAGTCTAGAAGGCCTACAAACTACTATAATTAGTGTTTGTGTTTGATACATTCAACTGATTCGTCCGGTTTTCTCTCTTTCTCTCCCCTTTTTGTTTAGGTTGGCACTACACAGTGATTAGAGCCTTCCTTAACGAGCTGCCCCCTCTTCCTTGCATCAAGTCACACTGTTAATACTTGGAATTATTCCAGTAATTGTAATGCCAATTGTTGTTTACAGTACATCCCCCCTGAAGAATTTCCCATTAACAACCCTCTCGAATGATAATGGGAATGAAACATGTCGGGATTTTTGTCTGTGAGAAAGATGTCACGGTTTCAATAAGGCATCAAGAGCTGCTTTGTATCCAGAATTAATAATAGGATCTCATCATCAATTTAAGAGATTCAAAATTAGACATCAGATTTGTGGTTTGACCCAAGATGCTAATGTTTTATATTTTTTATGTCATATGTTTTGTTTAGTACACAATTGGATGTTTTTGTTTCGTAATGTTAATAACAACCACAAAGAGTAACATTTTTTTGCAACAACTGTCTTTCCGTTTTCTTGTTTATTAATGGTGTAGGTTTCTTCTTCACGTATACACGGAACTTTATTAGTCCCCTCTCAGGGCCTCTTTTTTCTTTTTCTTCTGTTCTTTACTAGTTTATCTATCTTAGTTATTTTTTCTTTTTTTGCACCACACATTAGAATTATTGTGGTTGGTATGCTGTTTTTAAGAAAAAAGGTTTTATAATATAAAATGAATTTTGTAATAAAGCATAACAATATATATATTTTTCAATTATGGTTGTAAGTGTAATTTGTTGCAACTAAGGAGGGTAGGTTGTAAGGTTTCCGAACAGTTCAATTTGGATCCCTAAGGGTGAGGTGGTGAGAGGAGCTAGCACTCTTCCTTTGCATACAATACAAGTTCCATTTGGCACTGTCCTAGGCTTCTCTAAACAAAAAATCCCAGTCCTTTGCAAGTTCTATGGATACAAAAGTATCCCCATTGCACTGCATTGTAAGATGCTGTGTGCAATGTTTTTTAAAAATAAATGTGTTTATTGTTTTAGAATAAAGATCACATAAGAAAAAAGAAAACAGAACCAATGGTTGCAGGCATGGGTACAGCGTATCGGTAGTTGTCAATGTGTACATACAATACAATAAACAGGCGTCTTGGGTCAACAAGGAGATGACAGTGTCAGGTTACAGTTCTTTCAATGTCTGGTGGGCCGCCGGCCATCCACCAGGGCCTTTCAGTATTTTAGAGTTCACACAGTTTCTGTCCATTTCCTCCAGACCTTTTGGAACTTTCCAGGGCATCCCCTGGCATTGTAAATTCACCTCTCCAGGGACGAACATCTGTCCACTTTATTGACCCAACGGCTGAGGCTCAGTCTGTCTGCAGAACCCCACGTTGCAGCCCGGAGCCTCTTCCCCAGTCCCAATGCCAATGCCATGCACGTCTGTTCATGTTTGGTGAAGTCCACTTCCCCCCCAGATTCCCAGTAGTACTAGCTTTGGGTCTTGCTGAACTGAGGACCCCAGCACACCAGAGATCTTACAGATGCATCTCCGCCAAAAGTCCTGGATTATATCACAGCTCCACACCATGTGTAAGAAAGTACCCTCAAACCTCCCGCATCTCAGTCTCTGTTGGGAGTAGTAGGCCTGATGCAGTATTTTGTACTGTATTAAACAGAGCCTGGTGTCTATTGCTATGTCTCGTGGGAACATTGATGCTTCTACCCACTCCTCCGAATCCAATGGGCCCACCTCCCTCTCTAATTTTTCTCTCACTGTGAACAGCTCCTGAGCCCCAAAAGCAGTGAGTACCTGGTACAGTGTGGAGGTAACCTTCGTTGGGATTCTGCATGGAGAATGTAGGCCTCTAAGGGGGAGCATTTTGGGACCTCTTCTAACAAGGGGAACTGCACGCTTATGGCATGTGTTAGTTGTAGATGTCTATAATAGACCCTGGTAGGCAACGCAAACTTTTCCTGCATAGCCCCAAATGCCAGAAGGCGCCCGTCCTGTACCACGACCGCAAGGTTGCGAATCCCATGCTCCTCCCAGCTCACAAAGTGACCCATTTTTAGGACTTTGGGAATATGTCTGTTCCGTAGGGGTTGGTCCAGTGTTGGTCTCCCACCCCAGTCAATATGGTGATGGGCCTCCATCCAGGTTTGACGGGTGTGTTGCGTCATCCTAGACATATCAGTACCCCTATCATCTCTATAGGGTGTCTTTGCTCCCACATTTGTAGTCTATCCCCCTATATGTGGGAGCCCAAGGTCACTGTGAAGCCAGTCGTTCACCACTTCCAGTTGTGTTGCTCACTATTATTAGGTGCAGAAAAGGTAGACCTATTCCCCCTTCCCAGACTTAGCGCTGAAGGGTCTTGAGGGCTATGTAGGGTTGTTTCTCCCCGATAGGAGAAACAACCCCGAAGGATGCTATCCACTGATGTGAAGATCGGTTTCAGGATGGGAAGTGGGACATTCTGAAGGACATATAAGAATCTCGGGTGTCAGCATTTTAAAGAGGGCCGCTTTGCCCATTAATGTTAGTGGGAGGGATTGCCAGTGGACCACGTCAGTTGCGAATCTGTCTGTCACGGGTTGTAGGTTGATATGTAGGAAGTCATCCAGATTCGGCCTTACACGGATGCCTAGATATTCAAAGCTCTGGACAGAGACCAAGTATGGGTAGTTCCTAGGGATCACCTTGTCTCCACCCAGAAGGGGAGAGAGGACTGTTTGTTCACCCTAAATCCACCAGACTTCTGATATCCCGTAAGGATGCGCAAAACCACAGGGCAGGAGGTCTTCGGGTTGCTCATATAGATAAGTGGATCGTCTGCATAGAGTGAGACTCGGTCCTCCCCTCCACACAGCCATGTGAAACACATCCATTCTCCAGTCATCCTGAGCTTGATCGCTAGCGCCTCTATAGCAAGTGTAAATAGCAGGGGGGAGAAGAGGCAGCCTTGCCTGGTTCCCCACCACAGTGTCAAAGCAAGACACCCCCCCCATTTACCTGTATCCCCGCCTCTGGAGAGGCATACCGTAGCCTGACCAGAGACATGAAGCTTTTCCCAAATCCCATACAGTCCATAATGTCCCATATGGCCTACCATCCCACCGAATCAAAAGCTTTCTCAAAGTCTACGCCCAAATGTGCGAGTGAGTCTGACATCTGCAGGGCCTGGTCTATGGCAAGTTGTACCCTGCGTAAATTCATCCGGGTGGACCGACATGGCATAAATCCACATTGGTCTGGGTGTACGAGGGAGCGTATAACTCCTAGCAATCTGTTGGCTAAAATCGGAGCCAGGACCTTGGTTTCCCCATTAATTCGCGATATTGGCCTGTAGGAGACACAGAGTTCTGGTGGTTTCCCAGGTTTAGGGATCACCACGATGCATGCCTTCCTGAGGTCTGGGGGGAAGATGTCCTTTCTTTTGATTGTGTAAGAACATGCAGTGCATGTGAAGCATCGCTGGTTCGCCCAAATGTTTCCAGGTTTCAACCGGGAAGCCGTTCGGTCCTGGGGTTTTGCCGGATTTAAGCTGGGACAGTGCAGCCGCCACCTCATCCTCAGTGATCTCGGCTTCGAGTTCATGTGTCTGTTGTTCCGGGAGTCGGGGAATCGTGATTGAGTCAAGGAAGTATAAACCCCCTGCCTCCCTTGCTATTACTCGGGTAGAGTAAAGGTCTTTGTAAAAGGTAGTGAATGCCTCAGCAATCTCAGAATCCTCCATTAGCAGCTCCCTCCGGTCTCCTGGATAGCCTGTACATATCCCTTGCTCCCATCTCTCCTTTCCAACCATGCAAGTGTTTTCCCAACTTTGTCACCCGTTTCGTGTATCCGGCTGTGTACTGCCCAGTGGGCTGTCCTCGCGTTATCTAATGCCACATTTCTTAGGACCTCTTGCAAAATGATTAAGGCCTCACGTAAAGCCCGGTACCCTGATTCAAGGAACTGTTCTTCTGTCCTAGACACCCATTCCTCTGCCTCATCAATTTCCCCGGTATGTTGTCAGCTGTGAGCTGACACCAGGGAGAGAGCTTCCCCTCTAAATACTGCCTTATAGCCCTCCCATAGCGTGATCGGGGCTGTCGACAGAGCCCTCGTTTAGGGAGAAATATTCCACTGTTTTTTGGCAAAGACCCTCCATTACCTCAGGCATGTCGAGGTAGTATACGTTAAGGCGCCAGGTCGTATTGGGTTTGGTTTGCCCGTTTTTTAACACTATGAGCAAGGGAGAGTGGTCTGAGATGCCCCGACAAGATACATTGCAGACAACAGTCTGTGTGCCATGCCGTATGGGACGAAGAAGTAGTCTATCCAGGATAGGATTTGTGTGTGTTGGAAAAAAATGAGAACCCAGATTCTGTCATGTGTAGTGTCCGCCATGCGTCCACCAGTCCCAGAGCCGTCGCAAAGGAGTGCAGTTTAGTCGGGAGATCAGGATTTCTATCTGTCCGAACCCTCCTCCATTATCTCATTAAAGTCCCCACCCAGCAGCCACAAATCTGCTTGCTTGTTAAGCATTGCCGCTTGGAGGTCGTTCAGGAGCTCGAGCGTGAGTGTTCGGTGTGTGTATACCTCCACAATGCCCCAGGTGTTGCACCATATTTCCCCGGCTACCACAACGAATCATCCTCTTGGATCGGCCTGGACCTCCTTCAGTTGAAATGGGACCCTCATGTGTATTAGAATCATCGTCCCTCTTGCCCCTCTAAAGAATCCCGCTTGATAACCCAGTGCGTAGTTAGATATTTCAAAAAACCTGCATTAGGTGCCAATCAGGTGTGTCTCCGTTAGGAGGGCAATATCCGGTTAGTGTCTGTTGAGGAACTGGAGTATCAATCTACATTTAATGCTGGAGCCTAGTCCATTGACATTCCATGTCAACAGGGAGAATTGCCCGTCATGTGCCATTGGTGTCCAAAGAGATGTCTTGAGAGCGTGGGGCTGGTCCACTGTTCCCCTGTTTCCCCCTCCCCCAGGGGTTTCCCGTGTGCCGTGTGGGTCAGTGTCCATCTCTCAGATGCCTGGATTGTTGGCCCTGACCATCCACACACTGCCTTCCGGCTTACTGCCTGCCTGTACCCTCTGCCCCGCCTCCCTGCTAAGCTGTGCGACCAACCAAACAGAACTATGAGAAAAAGTACCCAAAACCCCCCACTCTGTATCTCCTCCTCAACCAAGGGTGCATTCCGGTTGAATCCAACTTGTGAGCCCCAACCAGTGGGATCCGGTGCTGCACCATGTTCCTTGTTCCCACACCCCCCCAACATCAAGTGTGTGTGTGCGTCTCCCCCCACCCTGCACTTCGCACCAACTAGAAGTACCTTTCGCCTGCACCTGTAAAAACGTAACCTTTGAAAAACTTGTTTGGGGTTGCCAATTAGAGCCATTGCAGAACTTCGGTGTCCCCCGCCGGGTAGTGCTGGGTGGAGATTTCAAAGGAGTGGTAGTCCTGGGTCCCAGAAAAGTTGTCAGGTGACTTCCCCAGCAGCGCAGCAAAATGTCCATGTTGCCCCTCTCTCCGGTCAGCCAGGGTTTCCACTTCCAGGGGACCCAACAATTTTGTCATTGGTGTCTGGTTTCTGCGCATCAGGCCGGGTCAGGGATGTATCCGTGATGTCCCCCAGGGCTGAGCGATCGTTTGGTACTCCAGGGCGCAGGCCGGAAAGGACATGTGTCTCCAGCCAGTCCCACACTTCTTTAGGTCTGTGGAATACATGTACCGTAGAGTTGTAGTATAGCTTGAGCAAGCCCGGAAAGAAGAGAGCATATTTGATATTAAGGGACATTAGCTTCTTCTTTACCGAGTCAAAGGACTGCAGTGATCTTTGCACCTCCCTTGTGTAGCCTGGGAAGAGGCCGATTCGGTTGCCTTTGTATGTGATCGGGCCTGTTACTCTTTCCATGTGCAGGAGTGTGTCACAGTCTCTGCAGTTCAGAAGTCGCGCTATGACCGTGTGCAGGGGGGCGCCAGGCACGGGCCGGCCCGTGTGCACTCTGCGCGCTGTTGGACTGAGAAATATTTTGAGAGTTTTTTTGGTGCTGTAAGGTCCGATAACCAGCCCACCAAAAAAAATTCCATGGAGTGCCCGTCCTCGTTCTCTGGGAGTCCAAGTATGTGGAGATTGTTGCGACAGAACCTACCCTCACTGCCCTCCGCTTTGTTTTCTAGGGTGGTTAACTTCTGGGACATTGAGTCTAGCCATTCCCCCATCTTCCGTAGTGCATCCTCGCTGTCCGATATGCGTTGTTCCGTCCCCGCCCCCGTGAGGTCAGGTTGGGCAAGTCTTGCCATAAGAAGGAGACTTCGGAGGCCAAGCTGTCAATGTTGGTCTGGACCGATCCATGATGTCCGTAAGTGATATTGGGTGACCTGCTCTCCTGTCATCTCCCGCCTCCACCATCTTGTCTCGTGCCAGGGGTCGGGTGGGGGTCGTCGTGGCTGTTGCCGGGACGCTTGTCGTGTAGCGGTCTATTTTGTTCTGCACAGCCCCTTTCCGGGGCATGTCTTTCACCATTGCTGTATGGGTCATCGGCCCTCATAGTGCACAGTCCCACAGGCTTCCTATGTCTGCTGTGGATCATTTGCCCCTAAGCCTGTGTCCAGGGGCAAGCGGGGGAGGATGAGTGAGGGTCTGTGGATCCGGGGGGGGGGGCGAGGGGTGAGATGTAGGGTTCCTTTTCTGAACCTGTGGGCACACAGGGCATTCAAGAAGAGGCCAAATGGGGGCTTTCCCTGTGCCCCCATCAGTGTATCTGGTGGCTCTAGGGCACACAATGTTGTTTATCCTTCCCACGCCCCCTCTCTATCAGGCCAGAGTCCTTCGCCATTGTGGTATGGCGGGGTGGGGGGGAAGATGTAGGGCTCCTGTTCTGGGCCTGTGGGCAAACTGGGCCTCTCAGGATGGCCAGTTATTCCTCCTAGGCTGGGCGTTCAAGAAAAGGCCAAATTGGGCTTTCCCTGGGCTCCGCCAGTGTCTCTGGTGGCTCAAGCTCCCACGACTCTTTATTCTTCCTCCTCCCCCTCTCTATCAGGTCTGTGCCCAGTGCCTCTGTGTTATGGGAAAAATAGGGGGGTGCCACAGTCACACACCCTGCCTTACCGGAGTGCACTGGCCTCACTGCCGCAGGGCCGGGCTGTCCTTGTTCTGCCTCTCCAACGTGCAGTTCTGTCAGCCAGCGCCTCCCCGCTCCGTTCGTTCATAATTATTGCTGCGTTTATGTTTGGTAGCCGGGTGGGCTACGTTATGATCTCCTCCTCCTTCTCCTCTTTGTACCCAGCGGGTGTCCCCGCCTCTTGTCTGGGCCGAGGTGCCGGTTGCGCCACTTGTCTGTAGTAGGGTGGGGACAGGGCGCAGAGAGTTGCTGCTTCACCGGCCCCGTCAATATTTCTCCCTCCCTCTGGCTCTGAGGCACTCCACACGCCTCAAGGCCAGGCAGAGTTCCCCCAGCAGTGCACCGCTGCAGTGTGTGTATCCGACGGCTGCAGGAGAAGTCGGGTGGCGGCCCCCCAGGTTGTTCCCAGGTATTGGGCTAGGTCATTCCTATGTTGGTGGTTGGCTCAGCAGGTTCCCGGCATTTTGGTATGCAGCGCTGTTGGTCCGCTTCATGCTGCGGACCGAGTTGGCGGTTAACCGCAACATGGTGCGCTGAGGAGATTTGTTTGCAGGCTTCACTGCACTGATTTTCTCCAGGTTTTTTAGAGGATTGTGCGGGGGCTCTCAACCGGGTACTGGTAGCGAAATCAGTGGGAGAGCCAAGCTGCCACTAGGATCTTTTAGCAGGATATAAGCAGCCCCAGCGGAGCAGCGGAAACTTACATCCGCATGCGCCGTGCGCCGGCTGCTCAACAGCACCCGCGGTGTGCAGCGTTAAAAAGCTACAACATGTAAAAGGTAAAACGGGAACCATAGTTTCCCAGTACTGATAGTCTGTAGGATCGATTAGTTTTCCCATTACAAATTAAAAAAAGGCACGGGAAGTGAATAAGGCTTTACATCCCCTCAAAAAGTCAGAACAGGTTCAAAAACAAAGCAAAAAGTTTGGGGGGTCCATAGAAACTATGCAGGGAAAGCTGCAAAAAGAGAAATCTTTAATAAAACTCGTCTCCGTGAATGCCTGGCTACTATCCAAACATGGATGTGAAACACGTACCCACCAAAGAGCAACGCGTGGAACAATGGCTAGATGACAGGTGCCTGGAAAGATACACCCCTCGCTGTCAAACACAGCCAAATCCCTGGCATCATTGTTGACAGCAGTCTTTTCTTTCCAAAGCACATACACAAAAAAGCACAAATTGCAAGGCAACAGACCCACACACTCTGCAAAACCAAACCTTGTATTCCCCAAAACGAATTCCGTACGGTGGTCCAACTGTCACTATCTCTCACATCGATGGGGAAAATGCCGTTGTTACTGAGCTTCCAACCGCACAACTTGCATCCCCTCAAAGCAGCATACCACGCTGCAGCCCGCCTCATTATAAGTGCCCAGAAATTTGAACGTATCTCTCCAACACTGCACATGCTTCACTCAATCTGGGTAGAGACTCAAAATGCTTCTACCATCTTCCAGTTCCATGAAACACTAAAAACCTGGGTCTTTCAACAATACCTGCCGGAGGAATAAAAATACCGCTCTCCCTCCGCCAACAGTACTGCGTTACTGTATAAAATTACAAGCTAGGTTTGTGCTAGAAGCAACACAAATACTAATACAATAAAAATGAATAGGTACAGTTCCCTGAGAAAAAATAACACAGACCTACAATTTAAACCATAAAGGACAGTATGGAAAAAGTGATTGCACTGATATGGTATTGCGTTTTTACACAACACCAACATATTAGCACTATATTCACAATTCTTGTTGCTGCAAATTGGTGAGGTGGATTCAGTGTGAAAAGTCAACGAGAGCTCAGCCTGATTTTTCATTAAACAGTTAAGATTTCACAGATAATTTTTTTTTAAGTCTGACAATTTGACATTTTTTCTTTCCTCATTGAAGGCATTGCCAGAGCTGTTCGAAATCATTTTATATCAGGCATTATTAGTCGATCTAAGCATGCACATTTACATTTTCCCTCAAATTGAAATCTTCCTTGAAAAAAGAAAATTACACATACCTTTTCTGTTTCCTTAAATAGTCAACAACGAATAGCATAGTCCATCTGGATATCTTATCCAAGAATGCAGGGATCACCAGGGGGTCCGGCTCTAATTAAAAAGGAAATCAATTAACAGTAAGTCAGTTGTTTCTAAGAGACAAACATGTTGAATATGCCTATCAACAGAAATGTTAAAACTATAAAAGGTGCCCTCCTCTACTCATAAACCTGGTTACCTGAGTCTACATTTGCAGGTGTAGTCGATCGGCTTGATGGGGGGGCAGTTTTACAGCATGTAGTAAAGAAGCCCCGCACGTGCTTGGATAAGAGAGTACGCCAGGACTCGTTGGTGTCCTGAAGTAGGATGTTATGAATCAAGTACGGCAACACAGTCTGACAAAAGTCTGTTTTTACCTAGAGTTAAGAAAAACAAATACAAACATTAAAACTTTAGTCCCTCACTGAAGTGCAAGATGAAATAAACGAAAAATGGGAAAACTAAATGTATAAATACAAATTCCATGACCAAAACACAAACAAAACAATTACATATCACTGGTGTTTCCCTAAGCAGTGCTGCTTAAGTATACTTTTCAAATGGTAGAAACCTATGTTAAAAACATGACAGCAATAAAGCCTGCCTAAAATCCTGGAATACATTTGTTAGGAAACATCTTTACAACAGAAACAATATACCTTCAACTTTCTGCATTGTCTCCCATATTTGTAAACCTGAAATTGCAACTAGGGCACATTTAATATTTTGGATAGCTAGACGAAAACCCATAGTAAAGGACCCATAAGCAACCCATAATAATGCCTTCAAAGAAATTTGAAGAGTGCTGAAAAATAAATTCACATGACTTTGGTATAACATATTTTCTGGATAAGTGGTGAGAAGAATCTTTCAAAAGAGTCAATTTTTCTTCGGCAGTATTAGTTTGTTGAGGGACATTTGTCTTTTTGGTGCAATAGAGGAAAGCATAAGACAAAAAAAGAAACTAAGAGTTGGGATAACAAACTAGAACCAAGTGAAAGGTGCTAACTTGTTCTCATGAAAATCATTACAACTTCTGCCCCCCAATAATGCCCACCTTAACACTGTGTCACTTAATGTATGTCCAGGGCCTCAATTCTCGAGGCAAACGACAGGCGATATGAAACTGAAATGGGCTCCCACACAATTATTTGCTGATTTTATGCGGGGAGAGAACAAAATGGTGAGTGGATTTTTCTATCTTTCACAGAACAGATTTTGAGGCTGAAGCCATTATAAGAGATGTTCCAGTGTGCATGTTCAACCTCAAAATCCCCCTTGGCAACATACCACTCACCATATTCGCCACCTGCGGTCCCAACAATAACCAAAATATATTCTTTGCTGACCTCTCCCTCCAGGGGTCACATTTCAAATAGGGGCACTTATAGCACTAAGTGAATTCAAAGCAGTTACAGACTCAATTCTTGCTATAACCAGAGTGAATGCTTAATACACCAATAAGAATGACCATTACACAATTGCTGCTTAAAGCTAATGGAGCGTAGATAGTATCAATGTGAAATTATATTTTTACAAAACAGGTACAACTTTTTCTCTCAAGAGCACAAGATTTAATATTACATTGACATTATTCAGAACTGCACCATGTTGAATTCACATAAACTCCCCTCCCCCTATAGTTTTGAATTGCACACTGATTAATTTGAAATTAAACTCATCAGTAGGGGTCTCTTGTAAAACTAAGTTCTGGAAAACAACCTATATTCTACTACACAATCAGGCAAGTTTAGACTTGCTTAAGGACAAGACCATCTAATGTTATCTGAAATCAGAGTAAGTGATCCCACATTTGCAAAGGTCTTTGACCCTTCCATTAGAAGAGCGATAATTATAGGCTCAGTAGTACACAAATCTCACATTGAACAGAACATTGGAGATCTGGAGAAGAAGCACCAACAGTTGCAATCTGTTACAATTTACAAGGCAACTAAGACCAATAAGGGGAGAGCCTAAATGAGGAGCCCGGCCAGCGATCTAGTCAAATAGATGTGACTGCTCCGCTCAGTTTTTTTCACAGATCCAGATATCCAAATGATTTCCCACTCTCTGTGACAAAAGATATGATGGCAGACGAGGGACCCCTGATGGCCCGATACACCATGTTGCCCAGAGTCTGGGGTGGAGCGTCCCGGCCCAGGTGACTCAGGTAGTGATCAAGCAAGATCATTTTTATCTTCCTCTATGTGGTGGAGACAACCCCCATGCTGATCATTATGACCCCCCTGAACCATTGGAACAAGAGGACCTTACTCTGCACCAGCGACTAATGTGCAGTTTGTATGAGTAGCAGCCACCTCAGTGGCAGGGACTGCAGGCGAGGAGGGGCTGTCACTAAGAACTCTGGCTTTCAGTACCAGAGTGAACTCAGAGGAGTGCCACACTGCCCGGGCGTACTCTGTTGCAAAGTGAGGTGCAGCGGAGAGAGACAGCTTTGAAGACTTAGCCTCAATGTCACTGAAAGTATTCCCGGCATGTTCCCAATGGGAGGGTGGGTAGAGCTGAATCTGGTCTCCGATGGGCCATATTTAGCACTATTTATGTGATCAAGGAACCAGCCATGGTGCAACGCTGTGTTGGTACCTCTCCTGATTAAATGTGGGTGGTTGATGGGAGCTGGAATTAATCACTTGAGATCTGACTTGGCTATTTGGCGCTGACTCCTCGGTTACACTCCTGGCTTACGTTAAAACTTTCTCAATTTGACCCGGATCTGAAGACTCACAGGATTAGGAAAAATAGGTGTGGAGTGAGGTCCCTGGTAGGTCCTACTATGATCTACAGATGAGCTTGACCTGAAAACGTGCATTATTGAGTCTCATATCAAGGGGCGATTGTTCTACATGTGAAGTGGTGCACATGAATTACATCTGACACATCCTACTTGGCATAAGGATGAATCGGTAAAAAAGAGCCGAAAAATGACAAACAAGTAAAGATGGACAGGCATACGTTAAGAAAATCATCAGACATATTGGGTGCTAAGGATTTTGTTGAAAAGCTAGGTGGCATCTAAATGAGAGTCCAAGAAATTCTGCAGGTATTACAAAAATTCAGAGTGACAGAGCAGAAAATATGTAAAGCTGGAGTTGATGTGTCTTTTATACTCTATGATTTACAAAAGGTGGCAGAAAGAGTCACCACCACATAATCCAGATGATGCCGTCTAGACTTTGAATACCCACATCGTTGATGTTTTGGTCCCTAATGTGTGCTGAAGATGTGGAAGGATCTTCTCGCCACCTAAACATCAACGTGGTGGGGCTGTCGGAGGAGGGAAGAGGGACGAGACACAGCAATTCTTTTTAGAAAAGGTGTTTTAAGAGGCAAGCAAATCCAAACACCAATCAACAAGGTTGACAGAGCCTGTGGCCACCAACAAGGTCACCCATCCCCTTCGGGAAGCACCAACACACGCTTTAATCACCAAGATATTTCATTTCAGTGACAGGGAGTGAATCTCAGATATGCCAGGATTCAGGGTCCAAGATGTGGATGGGTCTTAATACTTTTAAACCTGGATTACAACCAAGCAGTGCAAAAGGCAAAATCAATTCATACTACAGCAATAAAAGCATTCTTCAGCAACATAAGAGAAGGTACCTGCTTCTGTAACCCGCTTATTTCCAAGTAATTTAAAGGGATAGGCCTCATTTCTTTTAGACGCCTTTGGATCTTGGAGCAGCAGGGCATTGGACTCAATCACATTGTTGACGGCAACGTAATTAGGGGATGCTGCTGCACCTCCAAACTGCCTCAAACCTTGTGTTATCCCCAATCGAAGATCACTAAGTGCTAACCCAGAGCCAGTCTCACAGGTGGCACTACTGCAAGAGAAGGAATCGGGCAGCGAGGAGCAGATTGTCAGACAGCTGTGTCATGATCTCTGCTTCCAAAAGGTCAGGGTTTTCCCAACTCCCTTGGAAGCAGATCCATAACCCAGGTTCTGAGTGCCAACCAGTCCCAAATGGGACCTTTTGGACCCAGTCCTGGCGCCAGTGGCACCAGGCTCATAAATATGCCCAGTCCCAGCGCTGGAAGCGCCGGGCTCATAATGCTTGGGTGGACTTACCTGCAGCAGACCATGCTGCTTACTTGCCTGCCAGTTGAGCCTCTGATCCTCTTCTGTTTGGAACTACTTTTCCTGTTGGGTGGGGCAGGAGCCACTCCCTAGATTCAGAACACTGGAACTCTTCTGGAAAACAGGAACTCTTTTCTTGCCTAGGCGTGGCTGTGGAAGGAGACACCTAAGCACTACAGGAGGCTATTTAAACCACACCCGATGGATGAATCTTGCTTTGCGTTATTCTGCATCCTCTGCAGCAGAACGATCATCGTGTCTTCTGCATCTGATCCTGGGCCTAAGGAAAAAGGCTTACCATCCTGAATCCAGTCTTCAGCAACACCCATAAAGACAAGAAAGAACAGGTTAGCATTACGGTCTTCAGTGACAACTCTTCACTTACCTGGTCCATCGGCTGTCACCAACGCCTCGCGCTGCATTCCGGCATCTGAAAGACAAAGGCTTACCTACTCTTCGTGCGCTCCGGAGGTCTTCACACTGCATTCCGGCATCTGAAAGACAAAAGCTTACCAACTCTTCGCACGCTCCGGAGGTCTTCGGCGCTGCATCCCGCATCTGAAAGACAAAACAAGGTGCGTTTAAAGACATTGGGGCACTTTAATACTCACGTGCCATTACTCCTTTCCACATCTAACCCAGTGGGTATTCCGGCACCCTGCAGCCGCTCCGAACTTGTACCTGCAAAATAAAAAGACAGTCAGAGCGCATCGTGAAGCAGGCAACAAGCGCTTACTTACGTGCTTCCAGGCGCTTCTATTCATCACACGGGCTCCATCTGCAACTCACTTCAGCCCGTCATCCGCCATCGCCGGAACCCTGCAAAACAAGAAACATCATTACTAAAGACTTTAAAGACATTAGAATTACTCGAAACTTACCGTTCGTGCAGTAAACGACGGACAGCAGTCCTCTGAAGTCAAGAGGCCTGCTCCCCTTATCCAGTGAAGAAACTGGTTACAGCACCCTGCCCCGAGGCAGATGGAGAGCACGGCGTTCACTTACCTAAGGTGAGAGCGTTAACCTTTGGGGTTCTACAGGAGAAGAGAAAGGGAAGAAGAGAGAGACATTCAATAACCCAGTTCCTTAATCCCATATTTTCTATCTGCAGACATCTTACCCTTCGAGTCAGACATACAGTGCACAGAGGTCCAGCCCAAAGAGCCAGCCGTGTGTTACACATCACCTTTGAAGATACGGTATACGCCCAGTCAAGACCGGCGCCTCTACGGGAATCAGGTGAGCGTTACAAGCTGCCAGACCCATCGGCACATGAAGGTGACTGAATTCCTTTTTGAATCCTGGGAGACGGATTGGGACTTCCTACTTACCAATAGGAGGTCCACAGATGTTTGCATTTTGGATTCCTTTTTGGGTTGATCAGTGGTCATAAAAAGCTTGTTGCTACAACGGCAATCATTTAATTTGTTAATTTGCTCAATGACAACCAGCATGTGACCATTTGCTGAGTTCCTATGGTTTATTACAGTACTTTATTTCTGTGGGGTGCATTTACAGGCCCTAACAGAAATCCTGGTCACCTGAAAAACTGCATTAAACATTGCCACCAGAAACTGATGTGCTTTGCTTTTCCTGGCACGTGTGGCAAGCATTTGAACACAGCAACCCAAAGAATAGCTCTGTATGTGCTTCTAGTCCATTGAATGACAAAAGTTACAAACATTTCACCAAGGACGGCCCTGCGCAATTGCTTTTATTTCATGTTGAATGACCAAAAGTTAAACATTTCACCAAAAACCGCTCTGCGTTTGCTTCTCTTTCATCTGAATAACAAGAAGTTATGCACTGTATTGATGAACGGTCCTGCGTTTGCTTTAATCCATCTGAATGCTAAAAAGTTATGTACTACATCAAAAGAACAGCCTTGTCTTACAGTTAATTCATATGAGGGGCAAGGATTTTGACATTGCAACCCAACACAGCTTTTGTTTTCCCTTTCATGTGAATAGCAGTGCTCCTAACATTGCAAATGAAAAATGGCTTGGCTTTTTTCTTTTTATCCTGTGTCAAATCAAAAGAGCCCTGCGCAGGGGGGCCTACCCCTCTGTGTCCATGGACCAGCAGAAAATGCAAACCCACACAAAAAGACAAAAAATAAATCCCATGACCTACAGAACTGCATTTCAAACATTAGATGAAATACTGCTTGCACACGTGTGAAGGAAAATAAGAAAAATGCCTTTTAAAAGCCACCGTGAAAAGGATAGCCTTGTTCGCACAAAAACGTCAGTGAAATATGTTGTGGGTGGGGTGGGGTAGGCAAAGCCATGTACATTATGTTTTCCCCCACAAGACTTCAAGCACCTTGGAAAAGCCTCAGAATACCAGTAAAATCCATTTTTGGGCTCAGGCACAAAACTCAATTGAAAGCCTTGTCTCCCACTGGAAGTCGCACCAATAAGTGAACCATTACACAATGACATGTGATGTGGCTGAGGTCGTTATAATTCTCTGCTCTGCCACTCTGGAAGGCAGTACTAGCAAGAAGGATAAAGAAAGCAAGTGTGGCTAGAGCGTGACCAATAAGTGTGAGTTCCTTCTGCACCCACTACCATGGACAAACTGACAAACTTCAAAGAGTGTAATAAAAGTCTTTTGTTGCAAGCTGAGCCAGGGGGAGACAGTTGGCTGTAGGGGATGAAGCACTGCCCTCCCATATGTGACAGATCCTCCAAATTGACATGAAAGGATAGATTAATTTTAGGCATTTTTCCCAGCACTCAGAATAAGAAATCATTTTGTTTTCTGCTATTTCTCCATATGATTTCCAGGGGGTTCTGAAGAGACTAATTGCATATTCCTAGGACTTTGTGGACTGAAATGGCCAGTAAAGACTTGTTTCTGGCGGATTTAAACATGGGACAAATATGAAAATTTGTGGGAATATGGAAAATGAGATTAAGAACATGCCTAATAATTTGCAGAGTTATAACTGTTATGCATTTCATGAAAAGGACAAGAATGTGCCAAAGGGACATGCTACCTCTGAGTTGGCGATCGGCTTGCCTAATTCCCTATGACCCACTGAAACTGCATATCGATTTCTTATGGCGATGGCTAGTATAAGTTTGAAGTTATGATACATAACTCGGTTTTGCTAAAAAGTGGACCTGGTAACAAAGAATTAATACATTACAAACAGACAGATGATGCTCTCTCCCCTTAATAAGGCCAGGGGGTGGAGAGAGGAATGGTGAACTGTCCTATCCCAGGGTAGGAGTAATTCTAGAATACTCCCCCCTAGATTGTAAAATGAATGATGTAATTTGGGCTGTATAAAGGGGGACTGTACTAGACAGACACACACAAAGAATCCAGTGAGATAGGAGAAAGAGGATGGAGGGAAAGCTGAACCTTACCATCTTGGAGAGTGCAGAGACCAGACCCCTTGCCCTAGCTGTCCAGCGAGTCCTAGGATCCAGCTGGATGTCCAGAATCCCAAACCAAGGCTTACTTTATAAGTAGCAAATAACCCCAGTCCTAAATTGGATAAGCCTTTCCTTTTGTAACATTGCATCCAATAGTTCTCCCCATTGAAAGTCCCAAATTGCCAGTATAATTCATTCACCTTGCTATAGTAGAATCTGTATTAGCCTGCGTATGTTAGCGTACTCCCTGTGATAAATCTCTCAGTTGTCTGTATAAATTCTTAGCATTAGTTGGAAGTGAATCAATTAATTCCACATTGAAATTCATGGTGCGAGTTGGTTACAATTCGAAATGAACACCCTTGTGCCTAGTGTCTTTAAGTATAGCCTCAGCAGAATTAGTCTATGTGTAACTGAAAACCGAATTTGCCTGTGTATTGTGTGCATTACCCCACAAACTCCTAAACAGCATCTGTCATATTAAAAACCCAAACCGCAGTCCCATTGAGAGCAACTTCTTGTCTAGAATCATATCTGTTATGTGCCTGTGTCCCTGTCCTTAAAAACCGATTTACGATTTTGAAAGCTAAGCCCCTTTTCCTTAGCTGTCAATGCAAATCCTGTGTAAAATGAATTTCCATTTGCTGTTTGTATTTTCCTTTTGCATTTGCTTTCTCCCCAAAATCGATTTTCCTACCTCATTTCCACGCTGTTCTGTGTACTGATTAGTAGTCTCTGCGCTTCCCTATCTCCTCAAGTGTAGCAACACGAATTTCCTTTTATTCTGTCCCATACCCGCGTGAGAAATAAGCAAAATCCGATTCTACTGTTTTGCTGCAAAAAACAGGTTTTCATTTTCTTTTCTGACTTCCCATCATGGGGTGGTGGGCCTTATTCCAAATCCGATTTTTCTCTCTCTATCCTTACTCCTTGACAGTGCTTTCCATTCAAAGGGATTAAGTTAGCTGATGTTTGGGTGAGTGTTGCAGGGGGCAGTGCCAAACCTTAGTGCCATCACTTGATTCAAAACTGTTTTTCCTGTTTTGCCATTAAAGATCTGTGTAAACTGTGTTAGGATTTCTGAACCAATTGTTCTGGAGGAATCATTGCATTTGTGTTGCCACAACATTGGTGGTTGTTGTAAAATTGTTTGATTTGCTTTTTCATTAAACCATAAATTAATAAATATCTTATTGATACACACTGGCCTGGTTCCTAGTTCATTGTGACACGGGGTGTTTGTGAAGGTTGGGTGCGAGACGGGTTGGAGGCCTACTCAAATAAAAGAACCTGTGGTGTATTAAAGATAAAAAGAGTTTTTATTGTGCGCCAAGGAGTCTCTGGCGGGAGTTTGCCGTGGAATAAAACTGACATTTCCTCAATTGATGGTTTCTCTGTTTTCAAAGTTGATATAATTTCACATTGACAAATGCAGTTGACTTTCTTAATTCATGTCCACCACAGCATAGGTGTCCCTATATGGGCATGTGCATCTGGGGGGTTAGGAGCAAGCAATGTCCCAGTTACATTTGCATTTATATTCACATTGGGTCCTTGAATAGCAGTTTTTGTTGGTGGGGTGGACAGTCCTCATAACATATGAGGCTTGAGTTAACGACTGCACAGGGTGCTGAGCTACATGGTTTTGGAACTAATTATGGGCAGTCAGGTGCAGAATTTTGAGGTTAAGGTTTGCTTAGTTCCAGGTGCGCTGTAACGATGGGTGCAACTGTAAGAGGTTTGGACTGTGGTTAGGGACATCAACTCCAATGGGTGATCTGAATTTGTAACATGGAAAGTTTGGGAACTGAAAAAGGATTTTAAGAGGTTAAGTGTATGCACCTTTTTATGGAGGAATGGAATTCATCCCCCACAGGAGACTCCTCTTCTTTCTGAGGAACTTGATAAGTTGCCCAAAAAGTGGGGTGGCTACTACAGTGCATGGATCATTGGAAGGGCAGCAAAGATGCAATGTAATGTGTATATTCCCAATAATGTTGACAACTTCTTTTCACCAACGTAGAGCTCATGAAATCCTTTCTTATGTTTGTGATGATAAGCCATTATTCGACTGTAAAGTCATCAGGAAAATTACATAAATAATAAAATACATATAATTCATTACTCCACTGATTCAACCTAAAATACAATTATTAAAAATCATCATTATATATATATAACAGGCACATTTTTCTTAATCCACACAAATAAAATGTAAGATCATCAAGAGCTTAACATGGTGTAGACTAGCGAATATACCTTCTTTTAGTAGGCAAACATAGCAATAATCAACATCAAAAGTATAACAGTTGAGCCTAAAATGCTGACAGTAGGTGTTTTCTCAACCAGGCTCGATTTATATACTTAGCCACAAAATGGAAGACTACCAGATCGAAAGATTTTCTAACTAAATGGTTGGCCTCTCAACATGTGGAAATCGTGCAGTAAAAGCAGTGGTTTCAGGTATTTAATCCTTAAATCTTTCAATACCTCACAGATAAACAAAATGTGCGTAATGTCTTCTCTTAATGCACCACATAATAAACAATTGCTACTGGACACGTTTTTCAGCTTGTCTGTATGTACCAGTACCCTAAGATAACCAGTTCTAAACTAAACATACAGGGCCCGAGCATAGTTTGGAGCATTTGTATCCAGATAAGATTCATACTCAAGTATATAAAGAAGTTTTCAACTGGATGAATGCCAACAACCTAAAAATCGAAATCATGATCATATCCAAAGACCAAGAGAAGGAAACCGCCATCCCGTGGCCAACGGAAATGGGATCTGCACCATCACCATCTAAGGTAGTAAAAAATCTGGGATTCCTGATGGACAACACCCTAACCTTAGAACCGCAAATAAATGCAACAGTCAAGAAATGCTTCTTCCTCCTCCACACAGCAAGAAAAATACTACCTTTCCTCTCCTTCACACACAAAACACTCACTATCGTCGGCCTCATCATGTCAAGTATCCACTATGCAAACAGCCTCTACCTCGGTATACCGGAATACCTACTGAAGAAGCTACAACGGATCCAAAACACAGCAGCCAGACTACTCCTCAAACTATCCAGAAGAGACCACATCACCCCGGCCCTAAAAACACTACACTGGCTCCCAGTAAAACAGCGTATCATCTTCAAAACAATGTGCATAACGCACCGGGCAATCTGCAGACAAGGAGCAGAATTCCTACAAAAGAAAATAACAATCTACAAGCCAACGAGACCGCTCAGGTCAACCAACTAAATCCGACTGGAACAAAAACCTTACATCAAGAAGAAACTCGGAGGCACCGCGTTCTACCACTTAGCCGCGAAAACCTGGAACAACATCCCAAAAGTAATAAGGAACACCAAAGATCATCTTAAATTCAGAAAATTGCTAAAAACCTGGCTCTTCAACACCAGAGACTAAAACCAAAACAACAATAAGACAAATGACTCAACAAAAAGGACATTGACAAACCCCTAGAACCGACAGAAGTACTCTGAGCACCAGTAGGGCTGACGCTGGACACAGGGGTCCACCTGTGAGACCCAGAGAGGCGGAGGCAACAACTCCAGCCAACCCTTACCATCCCCCACCGCCCGTACAGCCACAACTAGGTACCACGGGGCTGTGGAACGGACGAGATATCACCAACCACCACACAATCGGAAGTATGGACACTAGCAGCTGCGCTAGTCATGTGGGGGGGGGGGGTGAGGAGCATGCAAAGTTATTAAGGGAGCGGGCGGAGGGGACAGCTAAATCCTCAAATGGCCTTGAATGCAAACAACGAGCACGTACCTCCTGAGGCACAGGGTGTACAAGCATCCCGTCGTGTAAGATTACACGAGCCCAACCGATTCAATCCAGGATAGAGATACCAACTAACCAATACCACTAACAATTTCCTTCTCTGCATACACCTCTCAAACTCCAAACCAAATACAACCACAAACCTCCAGCACAGCAAACCGCACGAACTTCACTACACTGCAACAACAAAACAAAAAACACACAGACTCGCACATCAGCACACGACGACTACCGGCCGCATACACCCCAGGCCCAGCCGACCGAACCACCGGGCTGAGGCTGCCAACAGCACATCACTGCAATCTTGCACTTTTCCAGCCTCCACCCACTAACCCACCTCTCCCTCCCTCTTTCAGAGCTGCCAGAGCGCCGGTGGTGATAGTGCACGGTACAAATGACCTTTAACATTAACATTAACATGTGTTTAAAAAGCAAGTATTCCATGCCCCTAAACAAAGCCAAACCTACTCCTTCCATTCTATTGGACCCCAAGCCTTTTTCATCTCTGATATTGTAGATTTGGTAATAAGACTTGCGATTAACCAATAGTGAGAGAGATCTCGAGCTGTCAAGCATTTCTTAACATGGACAAGCCATGGGACTACCCGCCCACCTTCCATATTCATTACTTGCATGAGAGCTTCTCAAAATGTACCCAATGCAGGGTTCACCCATATTCATTACCCAATATAAGGCAGACCTCATAGCACACTCCTCATCCAATGGATATACATCGCATTCCACACAGACAAGAGCAGTCGAGGCGCATTGGGGGAGCAACAAAACACTTAAAAAAACATTTTCTATTATATTTGGAATCTTAACCCTAGTCAGACCCCACATTTCTGCACCATATAGTGCAGATGGCTTGGCCTGCGCTTTATAAACTTCGAGAACTGGCCAAACTGCTCCACCACCCTGCATTAAGAAAAACTTTTTCAGTGATGATCCACAGTTTTTACCCAAGCCTCCAGTAACCTTGTGTTAGGCAGAATTCTCTTATAAGGCTAATTTCCAAAACCTAGTGAGTCCCCCAACAGCTTTGCTGGATTTTTTGGGGTTTGTTTTTTTCTCCTGCTAAGAGTGAGACTCCTTTTCTCCCACTCTTAGGCATGCTTTGAGTGTCTTTGACTCTGTGTGTGCTTATGGGCTATGGGGTTTTTCTTTCTACTCCATAGGGTATCATCCATTTGTTTATGTGTGTGTTACACAGCACCCTCAGTGCAGTAACACAAAGGTGTCATAGTGACCCCCAAACATAGACTCCATACCCTGGGACTGACTACTGTCTCCCAGGGCATGTAAAGTCACCATTGACTTTACTAGTCCTAAATTGTGAACAGAACCAGTACAAACCATCATATTGTGGAAGTACTGGAAGGGGATAATTATATTTCCCCTGGGTCTGTTTTCAAGGGGACACTGTCCAGTCCCCCCTTGTCGAGTTTCTGGCTGGTGGCAGTGGTTAACACGCAAAATATTCCACCGGAATATTCTCTATGGGATTTTCCCATTGATTTTAAACGCACCACTTTTTGGTGCAATGTTAAAGATACCGCTGGTTTATTTATTTAATATTAAATTCACGGTTGGGTCTTTTTGCCAGAACTCTTTTCTAAAATGGCATTTGTGTCCGTCTCTGTAACTCTGACCAAGGTTGAGCCCTTTGTTCCACTTTTTGGCGGGCTTCTCCACATAAGCCCTCCAAATGGTGCCACTCTGTCTGGGTTCCACAGGAGGGGTGGAGGGGGGAATTGGCACCCTGGACTGCGTTGCCTCGGCAACCCAAGTCGCACTCTACTCTGATTGGCCCAGTGGTGAGCCGCCCATCTCACCACTTAGCATGTGTGATTGACAGCTAGGCTGGTGAATGGGGGTTTTTCTGCATAAAAGCAGGGCCTTTGGGATTCGAACTTCAGAAGTCGCCACAGGACCTAAGAATCCGAAGAGGGAAGAAGCTGAGCCATCTGCAACGACGACACCACCGGTGAAGCCCTGCTGAAACTACCTCACCACTTTCCCTGACGACAAGAGAAGATCTTCTGCTGGACGAGTCTTCTTCCGCTGGTGGGACCAACCAGTTCGCCCTTTTCGCCTTCCAAAGACGTCTCTTGGTCGAATCGCCCGTGCCAAGCACCCCAGCGGCCGGATAGCCAAGCTTCACCACTTTGACCGCGAATAAAAGGACCGCTCCTTTTATTGACGAACTCCGTGGCTGGTTTCATCCCTGTGCAGTGCAACGACTCCACGTTTCCTCCTCGGCGAAATCCTCTCTTCACCTGGTCGAAACAATGAACTGCAACCACTGCCAGGAACAACTGCCACCACTGGAGCTTCCTCTCTGCTTAAGGTAATGTGTCCTGCCTGGCCTCCATTTCTTCGGTTCGCCCAAGGTGAACCTTTAAATCCTTGGCTTGCCAACTGGGTTGGTCACAGACCTAACCTTACCTTCTTGAATCACCCCAACCTCTTTTGAACATTCTGCAAAGACTTTTATTGCATTTTAAACTGTGTGATCCTGGGCACATTTCGCTTTGCTCCATTTAAAGTGGGCCTGGCCTATGAACTTTGGCTCTACAGTATTTACTGCCTTTCTTCCCTTGCTAAGAACTAGTGTTGGGACCTGTTTTAGTTCTATGCTCTGCCTTTTTCTCTCCCTTTAACTGAACTATTGGCGTGCCATCAGGTTATGCGCTCACATCTGTTTAACAAATCGTGGGGTTTTAATTCTGACTTGTCTAATAGTTATTAAGGGAGGTGTGTATACTTTACCTGACTGTGTTTTAACTTGCTTTTGATTTAGAGTGCTAGTATATTGCCTAAAGTGTGTTTTAAATAAATAATTATATACTTTTTATACAATGCTCTGGTCAGTGTTTGTTTGCTCTACTGTGTTTTTAGCCCTATTGTGTATACTCTATATACTGCCCTACTCTTCTTGAGAGAAGTCCGACTGCTCAGCCACAGCTAACAAGTAAATCTGGGTGGTGCAGACTGCTATCAATTGGGTTTACTGCTTACTCCTGTAGTCTTAATCTTTTTGCAGTGTTCCCCAAGGGAACTGCACAGGATTCTGCCTAACACCTTGTCTACTTGGAGGGCCCACCCTCCATTGGAAGCAAAACGAATGCCAAAGTAGTCAGATCAGCAGACCTCCTCCAGCTTTGACCCGCCCACTTCAACGAACAATGGTTTGCTTGGTGAGTTCTTAGGACCAAATCAACATTTCTTTTGTAAACATAAAGATAATTTTAAACCAGATGGAGTGGTTGACAAAAGAACAGCAACACCCGTGAAAAAGAATGCAGCAAATGCGTCCTTCCCTAGCCATGGAAAATCAAAGTTACTGAGGGACATGTCATCTATAATGGTGTTGATATAAATAGAGAATAAAAGTGGGGGCTGAAATCCACCCACCAATGGGGAAAGCCAGGATGAGGTAAAGATGATAAGAAAAATTATAAGTTACTCAACGTAGTGACTAACTTACTCCTAGTCAATAGTCCCCTTTCCTCCATACTGTATAGGGCGTCCCTCGCTAGGGACGCGAGACGGAACCTATTTCACCAGAAAAATCAACTACCCCTTTAAATGTAGGTGCGCATGGGGCACGGCCCTGGGAGCATGCGCTCCCCTGATTCCGCCCACTCCTCAGTCCCTTTTGACGTGTCGACAATATTACCTTTGCCTAATAACACCAGGTTTATTAAGGGGGAGGCTAGATGGACGTATGGTGGAAAGGGGACTATCCACTAGGAGTATGTTAGTCACTAGGGTGAGTAACTTATAATTACTCCTACGTCCCGTCCCCTTTCCTCCATACTGTATGGGCAATTACAACTGAATGTAGCCCCAGGGTGGAGAGCTGTCCTTCCTTAACACTGCCTGACCAAATGCAGCGTTCGACCTGGAGCTGGCATCCAAGCAGTAGTGCTTGCAGAAGGCCGAGGGTGTAGCCCATGTAGCCGCCTTGCTGATAACATGCCACGGGACGTGCTTCTGTAATGCAACCGCTGTTGCCTTGGCTCTGATAGCGTGGGCATGCATATTAGCCGGGAGAGGCTTGTGCTGCTCCTCGTAGGCCTCCTTGATGGCCCTGACCATCCACCTTGCTATGGAGGCCTTTGAAGCCTGATAGCCAGGCTTTGACCCACCGAATGTGACAAAGAGAGCATCTGATTTGCAGAAGCTCTTGGTTCTGTCCAGGTAGAATTTTAGTGCGCGCCTGATGTTTAAACAGTGCAGAACCCTCTGAGCGTCATCGTTGGGATCTGCAAAGAACGTAGTTAACACTATCTCCTCATTCAGGTGAAAAGAGGAGACCACCTTAGGTAAGAATGTGGGGCTGGTTCTAAGCACCACCTTGTCCTCATGAAAAGTAGTATAAGGCTCTGAAGCCACGAGTGCCTGGATTTCGCTGACCTTGCGTGCAGATGTAAGGCCCACCAGGAGGGCTGTCTTAATGGTGACTAGCCTGATATCCCCAGACAACATAGGTTTGAATGGTTTATGCGCCAGGGTGCCCAAGACCACGTTGAGGTCCCACACCGGGGTGTGGCTTCTTGATAGGTGGGTAGAGCCTGGTGAGGGCCGCCAGGTGTCTTTTAACCACCAGATTAGAGGATGAAAATACCTCCTCCTCCGAGTTCCAGTAGGCTCTGATTGCCAGATAGGTGCGGCCTGTGTCTACTTGCACACCTGAGGGTGCGAGGTGTGCTGAGAAGAATAGCATGTCGTCAAACGTGCAAGTCAGAGGATCAACCTCCTTTGATTCTGCTCAGTGACAAAACCTAGTCCATTTGCTCTAGTAATGGCTCCTAGTAGCGTCACTTCTAGCGCCCTATATGATGTCTAGGTTAGCCTGTGACAGACGCAGGTGTTTTGAGGTGACCTGTTCAGGAACCACACTGCAAGGGCTAACCTCTGGGGGGCGAGGTGGATGGCCGTGCCTCCCTGCTGTGAGAATAGGTGAGCCGGACCCAGCGGCAGATGCATCAGGCCTGTTTCGACAGAACCATGGCATGACAGGCCAACACAGAGCTATCAAGATGATGCAAAGATACCGGGCTTCCTTGATCTTGCAGATTACCCTGTGGGCCAGGGGAGTGGGAGGGAAGGCACGTGCTCATGTTGTCCCACTGGATCTGCATCGCGTCGCCCAGAGAGCCCCAGACCTGTCCCAGCCAGGACGCAATTGGACCAGGTGTCAAAGATCCCCTGAAGGACAGGATCGTTCAACTGCCATTTGTGGTTTTCTGCACCGAGCCTGCTGAGCCTGTCCGCCTATAGGTTGGACTGCCTTGGGAGGTGTATAGCCCTCAGGTGCATATTGTTCTCCATAACCCACCCCAAATGTTGAGTGCCGAGGTGCATAGGGGAGGAGATCTGGTGCCACCCTGCTTGTTGATGTAATACATGATGGTGGAGTTGTCCGTCTGGATGAGTAAGGCTTTGTGAGCCAGACAGATCGCCTTCAACTCTAACCAGTTGATTATGGGCCTCCTGTTCCTGAAGAGACCAAAGTCCATGGATTCTGTGGTTGTCCAGGGTGGTTCCCCAGTCCCGCAAGGAGGAGTCAGTGGTGATGGTAACTTGCGGTGCTGGTTGCCGGAAGAGTCTGCCTATCCTCAAGTCGCGGTCCATGCTCCCCACGACAAGGTCCTGGTGGAGAAGGGGAGGAATGCTGACGAGTTACACCTGGGCACCCCCCTCCTGACTCCATGAAGCTGCAAAGAGCAGCTGCAATCATCTCACCCTGAGCCTCGTGTAAGGCACTGCCAGAAGACATGGCGCCACGATACCCAAGACATGCTGGTACCACCATGCTGCGGTCACTGCTCTGCTGAGAAAATGACTTGTGGCCCTCTTGATGGCGGTGACCTTTTCTTCTGAGAGAAAGATTATATCGGAGCTTGTATCTCAGATGAGGCCCAGGAAAGTTGGATTCTGAGTGGGCTCCAGCTGTGACTTCTTGAGATCAAGGTAAATCCCAACTCGTGTAGTGTATTCATGAGGGCAGAGAAGGTGTGATGGACCGCCTCAAGGGATCTCGCCCTGACGAGCCAGTCGTCTAGGAATGGATAAACATGGTGCCCCTGGGCCCTGAGAAGGACTTCCACCGCATTTCTGAGTCTGGTAAAGACCCGTGGGGCTGAATTGGGGCCAAAGGGTAGAACTCTGTATTGGAAATCAAAGCCCATTACCCTGAACCTCAGAAAGGACCAAAAGGAACGATGAAGCTGCCAAATCGGGACGTGAAGGTACGCGTCCTTCATATCCAGGGAGAACACCCAGTCTCCCCTGCAAAGAGTCTCCGCAATATGCGCTGGTGTAACCATCTTGAACTTTTGAAAAGGGAGGGAAAGGTTCAAGGTGGAAAGGTCCAACACAATTCTCCAGCCAGCCTGGTGGTTCTTCTGTATGGCGAAAATCCTGGAGTAGAAGCCCATGCCCCGCTGGGAGGCTGGGACTTCTTCCACTGCTCGACTTTCTATGAGCGATCGAATCTCTGCCAACAGAGTTGTTGTCCCAATCTGTGGGAGTGAAAGGGAGGAGAGAGGGGAGGGAGGAACTGGTAGGCGGTAGCCCGTGGAGACCACAGAGAGTATCCAGGGGTCCACAAACCTTGGGCGCCAATAATGTGCATGAAGTGCAAGCCTTCCACCCCTCCCCCGAGAGACATGTGGACCCGGAGGGGAGTGTCATGCCTTCTTTCCCTCTGAGGCTGGGGAGGAGGAGGGGGACAGAAGGAAGCCCTTGTTCCATGCCTTGTGCCGTTTACGCCGGTGCTGATTTGGAGACTTGTCAGGCTATCTTGACCTCCGTTCCTGCAATCCCCGGACCCCTCTGTCTTGGGCGTGGACTTTGTGAGGACAGATAAGGATTTTGCAGTCTGGTAACTGTTTTTCTTCTGATCTAGCCCCTCATCGGTGGTGGAATGAAAAAGTTTGCCACCCTCGAATAGAAGGTCCAATATGCGTTCCTGGATGTCCAGGTTGAATTTGGTACCCCGTAGCCAGGCCGTCCTCAAGTCTGTGGCGATGCAGATGGCATGGCCTGAGGTGTCTACATGCGCAACAGTGGACTCCATGATGTCCTGAGCCACCATTTTAGCTTCTGCCAGCCCCGCCTTGAAACGTGCCTGACTCTGCACCGTAAGCTATTTACCACCAAAAACGCTGATTAACGGCTGCAAGCATGGCGTCTGCATTAGACTGCCAAAGGTGCAGTGAGGCGTTGGAATAGACCTTCTTTCCATATGCCTCCAAAGTCTTCTTCTCCTTGCCTAGAAGTGCCGAAGACAAGGACAACTGAGGCTTGGAGTAGAGCGAGGCCACAGCAATCACTGAAGAGTGTGGTTGAGGGTGCCCCGACAGCAAAAGTGGATCCCCCTCCAATTGCCTGTACTTTGCGTCGAGGCGCCGGTTGGTAGGCTGCGCCGAATCGGATTTAAGCCATCCCATTTTGGACAAGGAGACAACATCCTTCTGCATCGGGATCCCCGTTCTAGCCGCGGGGCGTAGAGTGAGGACCTCGGCCAGGACCCCTGCCTCTGGTTGTTCCACCTTGGATTGTGGAAGCCCCCAGCCAAACCTGTGAGTCGTTCATGGAAGGCCTTGACTGAAGATGGAGTGTCGGGGTCCTCCTTCTGATCGGTGTCCATTAGGGTGTCCGGCTGGTCCGGAGCAGGTGGAGGAGTGTTGGGCGCCGAAGGCTGAGGTAAGGAAACCGGAGCCAGAGGCTGCTGTGAAGGCTGGTATGGAACCGCTTGGACTGTGGGAGTCAGGGAAGCCGGAATCAAGGAAACCTGGCATGGGCAGCTGGGGCTGCGTGGGGGCCTGAGGCACTGGAGCCATAAGAGGAATGACTGGAGGCGCGAGAGGTGGGACTGGAAATGTCCATGATCACATCCCGAAGGATGGCTCCCATTTGGGGAGACCTCATAAGTGTGAGGAACTTTTCAAAGAAACTGTCTTCACAGGCCGGTGGGGTGGCAGGTGGAGCGGACGTAGTAACAGGAGGCAGCTGAGGCTTGTGCATACTCTGCCTTGCTGGCTGCGCGGTGTATCTGCCCTGCGACGCTGAAGGATAAGCTGTAGGCCATGTAACTGGCAAAGTCCAGTCTTGCCTGGACACTCGTTTTCCTACCTGCTCCCAGAACGGGGGTGGTATCGGACGAGCAGGCATTTTGTCCTGCGCGGCTACCATTTTGTCAGGCTGCATGCCACGTGACTGTGTAGTGGTGCATGCCGCGCTGGGCCTGGCCTCCTCCTGAACACTTGGCATTGGAGCTTGAGGCCTACCCTTCACCTCAGGACGGGGCCTGGTAGGAGTGTTGCCCTCGGCTGTGTCGCCGGTAGTGCTGCGCACAGGTGCCCCCTCAGACATTTGTCTGGTAGTAGGGCATAGCCCCTTGGGTGGACACCCGGTAAAAGAACCTTGCGGTCCCTCTGTGACCTCACCGGCAGGATCTAGTGATCCCTCTGCATGGCGGGCGGTAGCTGAAGCAGCCTCGGTACCTGTGCTGGTTTCAGGACCTGGACGGTCCCTCCCGCTCCGACGAGTCCTGTGGAAGGAGTCACCCTTGCAGGGTGCAGATGAAAAAAGGGCCCTACCTTGGGCCTCGACTTGTGCTTGACGAAGTCCTTCAAGTTTTCTGGAGGCAATTGTTAGAAGAGCTCTCTTCACTGAGCTAACCTGTTCCTCAGAGCTTGCTGTGTAAGCGCATCGGATGCGGTACAACCCTCCCAGCCGTGATCATGGCCAAGACAGCAGCGGCAGAGAGTGTGGGGGTCGGACATAGGGAAGAGCCCTTCGCAGGCTGGACACCTGCTGAAGCCCGGTGACGTCGACATGCGCCAGGGAGGAGCGTGGCACCAGAGGACCGAGTACGGAATTACAAGGCCGAAGCCAAACCCAGGAGTGCTGGTGAAAGCGGTCCACTCCTGTCAACGTGGAAAAGAGGACTGGGGAGTGGCACCGGTGGGCGGAGTCAGGGGAGCGCATGCTCCCAGGGCCGCGCCCCCAGGCACCTTTAAATTTAAAGGGGAAGAAGATTTTTTCTGGTGAAAAAGGTTCTGTCTCCTGTCCCTAGTGAGGGACGCCCATATAGTATGGAGGAAAGGGGACTGGAAGTAGGAGTAAGGTCCACGCCCTCGAAGAGCAAATCAAGGATCCGCTCCTGCACGACAGATGAAAACTTAGTGGCGTGCATCCATCTCATCTCAACACCAAGTCCTGTGCTGGCTGTGTCAATGTGGGAGCATGAAGACCCCATGAGGTCCTGCGCAATGGCCTGGGTGTCTGCCAAATTGTCCATGAAAGAGGCTTGCTTGTCCGAAGGGAGGTCGGGCCGAAATTCCCTGAACTTCCGCCACAGCTTCTGGTTAGTTGCAGCCAAGAAGGTGTCCGAGTTGACTTGCCGCAGATGCAGTCCTGAGATGGAATAACATTGCTTTCCTAAGGACTTGAGGACCTTTCCTCCTTGGAGAGACAACTGGAGATGGCTACCGTGGAGGAAGACGATGATCTAGAATATAAGGAACCTGCAGCCACCACTGAAGAATGCAGCTGGAAATCCATGAGGATTGGCTCCCCGTCCGTCAGCTTGAACCTGCTGTCCAACGTCTTGTTTATCGGGGCGTTGGCACTGGGCTTCTTACAGACCTTTCACGTCACCTCCAGGACATCCTTCTGGAGAGGGATGCCAGACCGGACCGTGGTGTGCTTACCCAAGACCTCTGCTAGCACAGCCGACTCTTGGGGGGCTTCCTCAGACAGAGGGACCCCCAAGAAATCCGCCAAGCCCTGAAGGTGGTCATGAAAGACCTTAACGGAATCGTACCAAAATGTCACCCTCACAATTACGACGGCCGAAAATGCAGACTTTTTTTTTTACCCCCGCCCCTTTCGCCACATATATATGTGGGGTATAGAATATAATGTAAATATGGGCGGGGGGCTGTGAGGGGTCTCTCCCCACATATATATGTGGTGTAAAGGGGTTTAAAGAACAAGTCAGCATTTTCGGCCATCGCAATAATCACATAGATCGACCTTAAAGGATGCTGAGGGTTCATCACCCTGGGCGTCACCATCCTCATTTTTGTCATCACCTGCCCCCTTTTTACAGACCGAGGGGAGTTCAGGCCCAGGACACAGGTGCCAACAGGAACCCCCTAAGTTCGGAGACAAAGACGGATCCAACTGCTGTTGAGGGGGGGGCATTGGTGGAACAGGAGAAGGTGGCGGGGTATGGACAACTGGTAGAGCATGGCCTGGGTGGGGACCGGCACTGGAACTATTAGCGCTGGCAGCAATGGAGGAGTAGCCAAAGGAGGGATCTGAACGAGGCACTGTTAGGCAGAATTATATGCAGTACCCCTTGGGAACACCACACACAATTAAGACTAGAAGTGACAGTACAATTTCACCTTTGGTACAAACCTGTACTACACAGTTATAGTGGTAGCGGAGCAGCCAGACTTATCTCAAGATTAAGTGAGCAGTATCAGATAGTTACACAAAGGACAGCAATTACTATGATTCAGGCAAACACTGACTCAAGGTTTTCAAGTAAAAGAATATACATTTATTTCACTCTTCAGTTGTATAACAGTTAACTTTTCTAAGCAGCTTAAAAATCACACACTTAATACACCACACCACTTCCCTTAAATTCCAGACAAGTTAAGCTCACAAAATGAAGTGGGAACAAAATGGCAATCCAGCAATTTAAAAGGGAGGGAAAAACAAGGTTATTAGAAATTAGGTCAAACCAACAGGTACGTACGTACTCAGGGCAATTGAACAAGAGGAACTACAGAGATAGAATCAGGTAGAAAAGGCTTAAGGGCCAAAGTCAATGGGTCAAAAGTCTTTTGCTCAAGATCACACAGTTCAGGGTAGTTTGCGGTAAAGTTTGTGGCACGGTTTCCGGGCGAGGTTGGTTGATACAAAAGTTAGTTCAAAGAGAAGAGAAGGACGAGCCCTCGGATTGGAGAAAGACTTCAAACACTTTCACCGCGTTTGAACGAAACGGACAACCGGATTTGCACAGTACCTTAAAACGTAGAGGGAGCTGTAGCTGAGGCGGACGTTCCTGGTAGTTCCTGCAGGCAATCGGTTCCTGAAGCGACTGTCGGACTGATCAGAAGTAGGAAGACTGGAGGGTCCTGCACTACCCAGGGAAGAAACCAGCAGCAGAGCAAAGCAACGAATAAAAGGTGCGCTCTTTAAAACCCAAGCAGGGTCCGACCTTCCTGGCTATCCGGCCCACTGTAGCTCTGTACAGCTAATTCAACCAGAGGAGGGGTCCTGGCTTGCAGTTTGTGCAAACTGGTTGGTCCCACCAGATCAAGGGAAGAAGTTTCCTGGAGGATCTTCTCTGTTGTCGGATTCTGGAGATTCGGACCTGCAGCAGGGCTTCACCGGGCGGTTCAGTCGTTGTAGTGGTCCTCTTCTGCCAGTTCCTCATTGGTTCTTTCGTTCCAGTGGCGACTCTGCCTTTCCAGTCCCAGAGACCTGCTTTTTATGCAGTTTTCCCTCATTCATACAGCCTGGCTGTCAATCACACAGCAGGGTGGCTGTCCTGGCAAAGACAGTCACCCAGCCAATCAAACAGGAGTGCGACTTGGGTTACCAAGGGAACCCATGGCAGGAGTCCTAAAACCCCTCCCTTACATCCTGCCTACCCAGACTCTCATGCGCCTAAAGGAGGGCTTCTGTGTGGAAGCCCGCGAAAAGGCGATGAACAAAGGGGCCAAACCTGGTTTGGCGCGCAGAGTAAAACACGAGAAAGACATTTACAAAAAGAAATGGCGAATAAACCCAGCCGGAACCATAATAAAATATATATGTCAAGCGGATTTATGTTTTAGGCTAATATAATAGCCTAAAACAATACCATGTTTATATAAGATAATCGCGGTAGAAAAGTTAGGGCAGCTACCTCTGCCACCAGCCAAGTCTTTATGTAAAGGGAGCGAAACAATGCTCCAAGAGGCACCGTTTCCAATACTCCATGTAAGATGGGGTGTACTAGGTCTGTGGTTTAAAGTGACTAAAGTAAAGTTAATGGCAACGTTACCCTTTTCTGGGTGACAGTAGTCAGCGCCAGAAAATGGAGTCGGTGGGAAGTCTCAAAGACAACCCTGTGTCACTGCACTGAAGGTGCTGTGTAACGCACATGAAAATATGAGTCCATGGAGTAGGTGAGGCTCCAGTGCTCAAGATCACACAAAAAGACAAAAACACACACAGCAAAACACATGTAAGAGTGGGAAAAAGGCTCACACTATTACCAGGTGAAAAAAAAAATCCTAGAGATCCAGCAAAGCTGCTGAGGGACTGAGTAGGTAAGGGAAATTAACCATTTATGAGAATTCTCCCCAACAGATGCCACCTGCGGGAGGACCTCCTTCACAATATCCTTTAGGATGCCCTTCATCTGGGGGGAACGCATGAGGAAGAGGAAGCGCTCAAAGTAGCAGTGTTCACGGGTTGCCGAATGACTAGGCGATGGGCCTCAAAGGGTGCTGGAATCATCCTGCAAAGCACATTCAATGAGTGAAAGCACTGGCAGGCGCTGAGCTGGTTCCAAGATGGCAGCCAGCCCGAAAGGCACCGCCACGTGCCTCTCTGCCATTTTGAAACCTTGTGCCACGCCCTGGGTGGGAGGGAGCCAAGAACATGAGCCAAGAGAGGCCTCAGACCTGTGAGGATACAGCTTGGGTCTTGCAGCCGAAGCAGAGGCATCAACCTCAGATCACTTTGGTAGGCGCTGAGCCCTCAGCCGGCTGGCAGGTAGTCGAAACGCCCTTACACACAAGCTCTGAGCAAGCTCTGGTAGGCTGGACGCCCTCGGCACCTGAGCTGGTAGCCGTGCTGGATCAAGCCGAGGACAGACTCTTTGAGGGGTCGAGGAAGAGGACGTACTTGAGTGCCCTTCTGAGGACAGCCTGGTAGGACCTTGAGCCCCTCGGCTTGGGAGACGGAAGCATGGATGGCACTGCCATGCCCGGAATAGCCCCCAGGCCCTTCGGCTTAGCCCCCAGGCCCCTCGGCTTGTGAGCCAGTAGCCTTAAAGGCCTCGGCTGTACCAGAATCTGAATGCTATGAACACCTATCCGTGGAATCACTGGGGAAGGAGTCGCCACGCTGCAGAGCCGTGCTGAACTGGGGCCTACCTTGTCTTGATGAGAGGTCCTGGCGACAATGTCCTTAAGGTGGGGCGCAGGAGAGGTGTGGAAGATCTCTCGCCATCGTGACAAATGATTCTTCAATGCCCTGTGACAGAGCACTTGTTAGGGACAATTCTCTGTTAAGGCTAATTTCCCAAACCTAGTGAGTCCCCCAGCAGCTTTGCTGGATTTTTGGGGTTTATTTTTTTTCTCCTGCTAAGAGTGACACTCTTTTTTCTCCCACTCTTAGACATGATTTGAGATATCCTTTGACTTTGTAATGTGTTTAATGGGCTATGGGGTCTTTTACTCCATAGGGTTTCATGTATTTTTGGTAAGTGTGTTACACAGCACCCTCACTGCAGTAACACAGGGGTGTCATAGTGACCCCAAACATAGACTCCATACCCTGGGACTGACTACTGTCTCCCAGGGCATGTAAAGTCACCATTGACTTTACTAGTCTTAAATTGGGAACAGAACCAGTACAAACCATCATATTGTGGAAGTAGTGGTAGGGGTAATTAGATTGCCCCTGGGTCTGTTTTTCGAGGGGGCACTGTGCAGTCCCCCCTCGTCGAGTTTCTGGCTGGTGGCAGTGGTTACCACGCGAAATATTCCACCGGAATATATCCTATGGGATTTTCCCATTCATTTTAAACGCACCACTTTTTGGTGCAATGTTAAAGATACTGCTGGGTTATTTATTTAATATTTATTCCCCGGTTGGGTCTTTTTGCCAGGACTCGGTTTTAAAATGCCGTTTGTGTTCGCCTCTGTAACTCCAACCCAAGTCGAGCCCTTTGTTCCACTTTTTGGCGGGCTTCTCCACAGAAGCCCCCAAAAGTGGTGCCACTCTGTCTGGGTCTACAGGATGTGTGGGAGGGGGGTTTAGGCACCCTGGACTGAGTTGCCTCGGCAACTCAAGTCGCACTCTTGTGTGATTGGCCCAGTGGTGAGCCGCCCGGCTACCACTTAGCATGTTTGAGTGACAGCTAGGACTGATGAATGGGGGTTTTCGGCATAAAAGCAGGGCTTTGGGGACTGGAACTTCAGAAGTCACCACAGGACCAAAGAATCCGAAGAGGGAGGAGCTGGGCCAACCTGCAACGACGACACCACCGGTGGAGCCCTGCTGAACCGTCTCACCACTTCCCAACGACAGAGAAGATCTTCATCCCGGAGAGTCTTCTTCCTCTGAACTGGTGGGGATAACCAGTTTGCCCTCTTTTTCACCTTCCTGGATCGTCTCGTGGTCGAATCGCACGTGCCAAGCACCCCGGCGGCCGGATAGCCACGCTTCACCACTACCGCGAATAAAAGGGTAGTACCTTTTAACTGGGAAACTTCCAGGCTGGTTTCTTCCCTGGCAGTGCAACGACCTCCAGCTTTCCTCCACCTCGAGATCTCCTCTTCCCCTGGACGAAGCACCGACTTGCACCCTCTGCCAGGAACAACTGCCCCTGCTGGAGCTTTCTCACCATTTCAGGTACTGAGTCTCGCTTGGTCTCCCTTGCAACAGACTGTTCAAGGTGTCCTGTAAATCCTTGACTTTCTATCCTGGGGTGACTTGGGACCTACTAACTAACTTTTCCTGACTTGATCCAACCCTTTTTTGAAATCTTTGCAACGACTCTTTAAAAGTACTATTCAACTGTGTGATCTTGGACACATTCCGCCTTGCTCTCTCCAAGAGTGGGCCTGGCCTATGACTTTCTTGCTCCTCAGTAGATTCTGCCTTTTCTGACTTGCTCTGGTTCTCCTAAAGTGTTGGTATTGTGTATGTTCCTAATTCTGCCTTTTTCCCTCCATTTTTAATTAACTTATTGGAGTGCCATCTTAGGTTAAGCGCTCACCTCTGTCTGAAAATAAGTGGTGTTTTAACTAAGACTTGTTCAATAAGTGAACAGGGATGTATATATATTGATAGTGAATGTGTTTGAACTTGCTTGCCATATTAGTGTTAGTGTATTTTACAAAGTGTTTTTAAATAAATAATTATATACTTTTATACCCAAGCTCTGGTCAGTGTTTGCTTGTACTACTGTATTTTGGTACCTATCTTGTATACTCTATATACTGTCTAACTCTTCTTGAGAGAAGTCTGGCTGCTCAGCCACAGCTACCAGGTAAATCTGGGTGGTACAGACTGCTACCAATTGGGTTTACTGCCAACACCTGTATTCTTAAGCCTTTTGCAGTGGTCCCTAAGGGAACTGCACAGGTTTCTGCCTAACAGCACTGCAAGTCGAACATGTGTCCCAGCGATGGTCAGGAACCAAACACCCAAGACAGAGTGCATGGGGGTCCGAGGCCTGGAACGAGCGGTCACATGAGGCACATCTCATAAAGCTTTCTGCAGCCCACGTGCAGCGGGGGAGGTGAAGCACCGAAGGGAAGTCAAATAAGATTGAAAAAAACAGAACAGGGACCAAGCAGAAAGCTAAACAAGTCTCTGCGCTGGCTGCCAGGTCCGACACCGTCCATGCGGAAAAAGGGACTTGGATGAGGCGCCGGAGGGCGAGGCGTTCCCACGCCATAGACCACGCCCCTAATGCTATACTACGTTTAATGGGGAAGCTCAATCTTTCGCTGCCAAAGGTTTTGGTACAGCGCCCTTGCTGGGGGACGCCCACAAGGATGGAGGAAAGGTGACGGGACGTATGAGTATTAGGATGCAGTCCTTTTGAAACATTATGTAAGGTTCCTCTGAGCTTAGAGCCTGCAGTTTGTCTAATCTGCAAGCAGACGTGATGGCAACGAAGATGGCAGTCTTCGGTGACACCCAACAAAGGTCTGTTGAGCCATGGGCTCAAATGACTTCCGAATGAACACAGAGAAACCTAACAATGTCCACCGATTAAAGCCTCAGCAGGCCGTTAAGAGTGCCTTTTGACTACTGAATTCACCAAACAAAAAGTTTATACAGTTGTCTTCAGATGCTCCCCTACTGCCACTAAGTAGGTTCTATACAAATCTATTGATATGCCATTTTCTAACAGGTGCATTACAAATTATCGTTTATCATTCAAATCCGCCACCTGAGGGTCCTTTTCCACTTCTAGGTACTAATGGCAAAATTGTGTCAGTTTGCTGGCGTATTGTGCACTAGTCGAGCCTTTTCTGGTGCCCTTTATGATTTTCATGTTTTTTACCAAAAGCCCCAGGTGACCACAGACTAAGGCCTCAGGGACCAGGGCGCTAAGGATCACTTGAGGGCTGAGATGTAGGATCACCACCCCTGGGATATCATACAAAAATGTCGCCCTCATTTATGCGCCCCCGCAGTCATTGTGACTTTGGAGGCGCACAAAATGAGGGTAACATTTACTGCGCCCAAGCAGAGCGGGGGTTGCCCTCGCTCTTCCTGGGTGCAGTAATGGGGGTCGGGGGTGGTGGGGGTGTCCCCCGCTTACCATTTCAGAAAGCGGGGGACAAAAAACAAAAAAAAGGACCCTGCAGCGTCAGCTCCAACCCACGTTAGTGGGAAGAGGTGACACCGCGGGATCACAGAGTGAGGGCGGCAAACGCAGAAGTGTGCCGCCCTAAAGGTAAGTGGGGTGGGGGGTTGGGAGGGGTAATGCAGGCAAGGGGCAGCGGACACAGTGATATGATATGATCACTGCGCCGCACCGTAACTGCCCTAACTGCCGTCAGCATTTTCGGCATCGCAGTTGCGGGCGGCGCAGTGATCACATAGATCCACCCCTGGAGATGCAGCAGAGCTGGTCATAATGGCAAGATCCATAGTGCTCTGCTCTTGAGAGCCTCCAGTTCAGTGTATCATATCCTTCTGGGCCAATTCGGCGACAACAGTATTAGGTAGCAGTTCTTCGAGAGTTTCAACTTGTGCAGAACTCTCAACACCGATGGCGGAGGAAATGTATAGAGCATCTAGCTGTACCAATTGAGAATGAACACGTCCTGTTGTAAATTCACACCCTCCCCTTTCAAGAGGCGTACAGAGCACATGTATTGCATTGATTTGCAAAAAGGCTAAGCACAGAGTTTTGTACTTTTGGAATATTGGTGCCAGTACTACTGCAATCAGCTCCCACTCATGAGGGTCATGCAACTAGTTGCTCAAAACATCTGCCCTGACATTTTTCTCGCACGCAAGATGGAGGGTAATGGTGAACAAGGAGTGCTGAAGACAAGACATCAGCTCCAAACCTCTAGGGCAAATAAGCAGGGGGGGGCATTTGCTTATAATAAACGTTGCCTTTGTATTGATAGTGTAGGCTAAAACTCAGCATCTCTGTAGATGAGGCTGAAAAGCCGTCAGTGCCAGGAAGATAGCCTTCAGTTCCAACAGATTTATGTGGAGTAACCGATCCTCTGGACCACACAGATCGTGGACTTCGCACTGTTCCACTCTCCAGCTCAAAAGATGGAATCTGTGGAGAGTGTTTTCAATGGTGGTGGAGGCAAGATGGGATCCCTTTGAGGATTTCTCCCTTTCATCCACCACAGTACGTCCCGGTATAATGACACAGGCACCTCCATCAGCTCTGTTTGTGCCTGCGCTGATTGAGACAAACATGCAGCAAGTTGTATCTATGTCAGGTACATGTGGGACAACAGGAATGCACAAAGCCATCAAGCCCAGCAGGCGTTGCAACCTCAGAGCTGAAAGGAACGTGCTGGTCAGGAATTCCTTGTATAAGTACTGTAATATTATATTCCTGTCAGGAAGGGTAAGCCATCCCCACTGCACAGTCCCAAATGAGGCCCATGCAGTGTAGTTTCTGTGTGAGCCATATGGTCGACTTGTCCAAATTGATAGGCCCTGGGTCAAGGCCATTGAGATGACAATCAACTGATTACAACACCCGACATGGAGTGGAACCCTGAAAAAGGAAGGTCCAGGTAAGGATTAAAATGAATCCGGCGCAGGTTATACATTAATGCATAAATGACTTTCGTAAATACCGTCAACACAGAGCATTGGCAGAAGGGAAGAAGCTTGTACTACTAGTGCATATTGAGACTAGTGAAGCAGGGGAACTGTTTGTGGGGCTTACAAATGGGAATGTGCATGTACGTGACCTGTAGGTTGCGACTAATCATGGTATGACGTCACTTCTCCCCAGAGGGGAGTCCTTCTCTATATGGCTAGGGAGGTGAGGCCACAAACCGATATTTCCCCCTAGGGGAAGTAAAATGCGGAAGGACCTCGCAGGGAGAGACACTCCGCTTCTGTGGTAAGGACTCCCCGTTCGATACAGGAACTCCCTAACCCTCTTTTACTCAAACCATAAAGGTCCATGGTCAACCCACATAATTTGCCAGAAAGTACCAATATCATGCATTGTGATGTCCTTAACTGTACACCAGTAGGGTGTAATCAAATCCAGGCTGTGAGCAGACAGGGCCAACTTGCAAACCCTCATCATAGTACTGAGAAGAGGAAGCACTGAGGAGGCATAAAGATCCCTGCAGTCTCTCACCAAGGTACTGAGACAAAGAAGCCCAGAGGAGGCATACAGATCACTCAATAGAAACAAAAGACAGACCTTGACAGTCTGATAGGGAGGAGCCAGCTATCAAGCATAAAAACTGACAAAGGACTTGAATCAAAGAGTGCAGCAATGGTGCTAGAAACCCTGGGAAGTTTGAACCTGGGAGGAGGAGAAGTCACAGCAGCAGGTCTGCGAGAAGCAGTCGGTGGAGCAGACTGAAGAAGGTGGAAAAGCTAACCAGAGAAGCAGCTGGAGGGAGAGTGGCGATGGCATGACCTCATCATGGTAGACCTGATGGTCCCACAACAAAGCTGAGAGCAATTGCTCTCAGGCCCTGTGGAAGCAGAGCGGAGTTGCGAAGAGCAAAGAAAGGCAATAACTGCTACCAACACCCCAGGAAGAACCAGAGATGGAGCTGCCTCTATGAAAAAGTAACAAGGCCCTTGGAGACCCCCAAAGGGGGTTGGGTGTAGAAGGTTGCATCGGGAGGGATCAGCATCATCTCAGTACTCCTAAGAAGGAGTGCATCATTAAGAAGTGCATCGGAAGTAATCTCCCTCACCATAGTGCGCATAAGAAGGAATGCATCATTGAGGAGTGCATCAGGAGTAATCTCGCTCGGCATAGTACTCATAAGGAGTGCATCATTGATTAATGCATCAGCAGTAATCTCCCTCGTCCCAGTAGTCCCACCAACACTACTGGAAAGAAAAGGTTGTGAGTTGTGCATTGGGAATGATCTCCCTTGTCCCAGGGTATCCCCAACACTACTGGTACCCAAGATTGGAAGTTGACCCTCTGGAGTAATCTCCCTCATCCCAGTAATATTCCTAACACTACAAGTACCCAAGGTTGGAAGTTGAGCTTCGGGAGTCATCCCCCTGATCATCTTTAGTGTAGCCTTAACTTATGTTTATAGTGATAGGGACAGAGTAGGCATTTGGGACAGAGGAGGGACTTTTGAGTTATCCTGATGATGAGCACCCACATTTTAGTTATTAGGCAGGGTTAACCCGACAGACTAGGGTCAGTTAGGTTTTCTATGAATATCACTAATAAACTTAATGAAAATGCCACCTCTGTGTCCAACTCATACTTCTGACAATCGCTCACATAGTCCAGAGCACAAAGCCAATCCCCTTCCATGACAGAATCTGCCCGAGTGCGGCCATCTTGAATTTCTCCACTGAGAGATAGTTGCAGAAATTTGACAGGTCAATTAATTCGACTGGTCCTTTTTGGGCAAGGCAAAGCATCGCCTATGTCTCGCACTCACTGCCCCCCTCCCCTCCAAAGTTGTCCTTCATATTTATATTCTCCTTAGTTCTCGATTACGATTCTCGTCTCTATTAGCCTGGTCTGTGGCTCAGTGGACTAATGCATCCACTACAGGGGCCTGTGCTAGACCTCATGGTCACGGGTTAAAATCCTGGTAGGTCCACTCAGTCCGTCATTCTTATGAGATCAATAAAATGAGTAACATTAAATTGGGCAACAATAAACATCTGTTATCCGGCAATAGCGCCAAGAAGCCCCTCTGGGGTTGAACATGTGCTCTACAAATGCACCTGTTCTGTTATATTACTGTTCTCCCTTATGCACTGCTACTACACTCATCTTCTCCCTCAGTCATCCTCCTTCCACTCTCTTACTCGCCATCCACTTACTGCCACCTTCTACTCTCCCTCATACACCTTGCACGTATACCCAAGTGCCCCTTTCTTCTACAAACCAATACCTTACCTTCCACACACATTGAGCAATCCTTCACCATGCTCTCCTATACCGTCCTTCCACTGCTTGGTCTTTTGGCCCTCCTCTTCGCTTGACCTCACCTGAACAAACCACACCTTCCTGTTTCCTGTGTCCCCCAGACATATTTTATTGAAGATCCACATCAACAGAAACAAAGAAGCATCGCAATTACATGTGGTCTATTGAACATCAGACTTTAACACGACAACTATGACGGCAAAACTGCAATTGAGTTCTGCAGTGCTACATCTTGTTACATAACAGAATCAAAACACTGGCGACATTTTGTACCCCCTTCCAATTTCCCACTGAACCCTAAATGTATGAGGGTTCTTAAAGGCAGGCCCTTTGTCCCTACTCATGTTTAGTTACAAAAGGATCCCATTCTTCTTCTATGTTTCTTACCGATTCATTGGTCATATGCGTTAATCTCTCGACTATACATGTTCTTTGATGTGGAAATCCACTTCTGTTTCGTGGACGTACTTCTTCTCTTCCAAGCCCTCACTAGGTTTATCCTTGCAGATAGGAGGATGCTAGGAGTCATATGGTGCAAACTTGTATATTCACTTTCTTTCTGGTTTAGTCCACCAAGGACCAACAGGGGTCCAATGTGTCTAATCGCCTATCTAGGCCCTCCAGTTCATGGACCCAAAAGAGCACCTCTCTCCAGAATGTTTGTACACATTTGCATACCCACCACATGTGCCACTAAGTACTTGGAATTTAGCACCATTGCAGCAATGGGGGTTGCTCCCAAGGTACATCTGAGCTAGTTTCTGCAGGGGGTATTGCCGTCTGACAGAGGTGAGATGCCTGGATTACCTCCAGGCCGCCAGGCTAGTACCTCCTCGACCCCCATCATGAGCATTTGTTTAACTCAAATCCTTGCCAGATACCCCTTTGATTCTTTACTGTATTGTGGTTTCATACGAGGCATTTAGATGTTAGATACAACCTTCCTATTTTAGTATTGTGTTAAAACAGACCAGTTAACCTTCTTGACATCTTGTGAGGATATCATGTAATCTTATTATTGTGGGAAGGGGGTGACCTTTCTGAACTTGTAGGTGCCAGACAGTTTTTGTCTGGCTGCTCCTGCCCGAAAAAGCACTCAAGAATGTGTACTGCTACGATTTCTCAGCTGTAATAGCAGTCTTGTCCAACTTGTTCCAGAGTCCTCTAGCATCGGCGAAGCTCCTCAGTGTCTATCAGTATGTAGGCAGTTCCTTTATATTCAAACAAAATGGAAAAAGAAAAGCCCCATTTTTAATGTAAATCTTTTTCATCAGCCACATAGTAAGAGGTTTACAGGCCATTCTTGCCTGTGTGTCGGCAGGCAGATCTTGGAATATTTAGCATCTTGGAGCCTTTGTGCTCAATTTCTCTTCTCTTATGGGCCTCTGCAAGTATATGCATCTTGTCCCTGTGATAGTGACATTTGGCTATCACCAATCTGGTTGTTCTCGGGAGGGGTAGGGGGCAATTCCCCTATGTAGGTGATCGAAAACGTAGGTGGTTTCTTTTTTTGCGTTCCTCTAAAGCCATCATCTTCAGATTTAACTCCCTTTCCTTCTGTACCAGGGCACTGGGGCCTTATTTCTCGGTTCAGCTCGAGGATGTCTGCAGACATTTGATTGCTTTCACAGGCCTCAATACGGTCCTATAATTTGTCCATCCTCCCTTTGAGTTCAGACACGGAGGACTGTATATCTGTGCATAGGGCATTGATCTACTGAAGACTATTCAAATGTCTAATTTGGTGGCTACCTTTAAGGCCATTTGCTCTCTTGGGCTGGGGACTGCATGTTGGTGAGCCATTTCAGCTTTCACGCCTGTGCGCAGAGGCTTTTTGTGCCTAAATTGGCCTTTTAGCGTTTGCTGCACCAGACATAATCTAAGGGATACTCCATATCTGTGCACAGCGACCTTCATCTCCTCTGTGACCCGTGGGTGTTCCACTGTCTCGGCCTGTTGGGTCCTCCTATGCCCTGCGCCAGAGCCAGCGTCTTCTCACCCTAGGGCCAGATTCAGTTCTCCCACTGCACACATCTGGGCTCGGTGTCTCCTCCCGAGCTGAGGGCACCGTTCTGCTTTCCGCTCCACCATTGCGGTGATGGTCCTTGACCTAAACAAGTGCCCAGGCATGGTGCACCTTTTTTTCCCCATGCCCTCGGGTACCTGTAACTGCTTTTAAAACCGCTTTTAAAACTGCTCTTGGGACCTGTAGCTGCCCTCGGCTCTTACCACCTCTGAACACCACAGGCGAGGGGAGGGCCCCGGCCTTCGAGATCAGAGCTCAGGCCGGTATTGGTAAATGTTGGAAGCCTCCTTCCTCCGGGCCCAACCATGTCCTAGTCATGGCACCGAACCATCGTCTGAAGAGGGGAAATGGAGAGTGGGAGGAGAATCAGGTCTGTCTTCTAACAGCTCCAACAGTGCCACACCGGTATTGGGGGGCCAGGCAGATGTATCTCCCCGTGGCCAGGGGAGTTGTTCCGGTGTGGGGGCGTCTGGAATGTCTTGACTATGCTCTGGGGGGGGGGGGTCGATGGAGCACAGTGTTCAGGCAGTCATCTTACCACAACCCCAGGTGGTCTCCCTTGGTGCACCTTTTAATCCTTGCACTTCCCCTCTTCCTTTTCGTCCTCTCCCTCAGCTGGTTCCCCAGGCCAACAGCTGGCTTTCTTTTCCCCATGGGTGGTGTTACAGGAAAGCAAACGCACAAATGGGGGGTTAAACACTGCCCCTTTCAAGTAATGATAATGATGTGTTATTTATATAGCGCCTTAATCCAAAGCGCTTTACAGAGCACATATTTACATACAATATCACCCAACCGAAATTGGTACTCATTTATCAACCTCGGAAGGATGAAAGGCTGAGTTGGCCTTGCCGGGATTTGAACCTGCGACCTGCAGATCACGCTCAGATCGCAGTAGCGAGCGCTCAACCCGCTGAGCTATATTACCGGCTACATGGGTCCACCAGCATTTGGTGATGGCGGCCCACTCAAACTACTATCAAAGTCCCCGTTCGTATTAGGGTCAACCCCAAGCGTCTAATATGTGGGACACTACACAGTTCCGCCAGACCCGAGGATAGTTCTACAGCTCATGTCCCGCAGAGCATCTGGGATGCCGGCTTGATTCATCCACTGTGCCGTCCTTGTGAAAGTAAAAGAAATATCACAGTCCTCCTTGCATGGAGCGTTCAAATCACTGGTCTGATGGTGGATTGCTCTGTCGGTTTGTTACACGCTACATTGCTCCCTGCTGGGCTGCTATCTCGTAACTCCACTTACATCTGAATGATTTGGTCTTAGAGGACAAACTGGGAAAAGCTGGCCGCACTGTGATATACAGTTATGGCACAAGAAAAGGTGGTACACTTACCATGGAAACTGGCACAAATAGAAGGGACAGAGACTGGGGCCCAAATAAATCTCACACCCAACCTCTATAGCGGTGCTGGCTCTGGTGAACACCCAAGTAGACCTCCACCCCATATTGCGATGGATCCCCATCCCCTCTTGACAGTGCTGACTTCTTGCCTCTGAATGCTTCACCCCGTCACATACGTCTGCCCTTTTTTCTGAGTCCTGTTAAGTGACTTCAATTCAGCAATCCCACTAAGTCAGTGCCTCGTCTGGGACGCCCAAGGGATGCCCTTATTTATATATTTTTATGAAAAGTTATACTCTGGATGATAAACCCTTATATAACGCCCCTCTCTTGGAATCCCCCTGACCTCACTGAGCCAAGAAGTAGGTTTGTTTTGCAATTTAAAGATTTATTGGAAAAATTAAACAATATATATATATCACACTTTTATAATAAATTAATATTTGATATCACACTTAAGAATATGACAGTGATCAACAATGGATAATATTACAATTGTACGCTTATTTAATTACTTAGGAGTTGATATAGGAAGGAAAAGGTAACTGAGAATGCTTTTAGGGTTTCCAGGAAATGCAATGATGAATAAAATGCAGTACAGAAATAAACTGATAGGGTTTCACAAGAGATAATATGTTCACTATTATCTTATAATTCATTATTAATTTGAATTTGCGTTCTCTGTGGGAAAGAGTTTCCTCCTCATGAATAAGATTGGGTTCCCCTCCCCATCGTGGATCTGCGGTAGGACTACTGCCAGTGCTACTGAGGAGGCATCAGTCAGTAACAAAAATTCCTTGGAGGAGGCATGATATGTTATGGCATTTATAACACGCCTATACACAAGTGTTTCAAGGTGCGATGAGGCAAGGGGGGGGCGACAAGGGACGGCAGACAACGGTCCTACAAGGCCCGGTGTAATTCAGAGCATGCAAGTGCATGGGAGGGGGGAAAGGTGAGGGGAAAAGTGCAGTACAAGGGATAGTAGAATAAATAAGATAATAAAAACAGCCAGATGGTGGCAAGTGCAAGGTAAGAGCAGACATAAGTGCTGGTAGGGGGCTGTAGGGAGACAGAAACAGTCCCTAGGTGCAGGGTTGCCAGGGATGGCAGTGCAGGTGTGCAACTGGCGGTGCCTGCACCCGAATCAGACAGGGTGGGTGGGTAGTTTTGACCAGTGCAGATTCAGCCTGGATTTTAACAAGGGAGAGAGGGAGAGAAAGCAGAAGCAAAGAGGAAGGTTTTGAGGTGCTTATGGAACCGGCGATGGTTCTCCTCAAGTTTCAAGGAGGTAGGAAGGCTGTTCCAGAGGGAGGCCCCTGCTGAAGCGAGAGGTCTACCACCGACTCGTTGCTTAGAGAAGCGACTGATACTGAGGGAGTTGGAGGCAGATGAGCGAAGAGCTTGAGAAGAAAGATATTTGGGAAGAGTGAGTTGAAGGTATTTCGGCCCCAGGCCCCAGTAGGTCTTGTGAACAATGCAGAGGGTTTTGAACTTAATCCTTGCAGCCACTGGGAGCCAGTGCAGAGATTTCAGTCCTGGAGAGATACGATCCCTGGGCTTGAAGCCAAGGACAAGTCTTGCAGTCCTGTTCTAGATAGGTTGCAGAGGGCGGAGAGTAGAGGCAGGCAGATTTAGATAGAGGCTGTTACAATAGTCCAGCCTAGAGAGCACCAGGGCTCTGGAGACGGTGAGCTTCTGGGGGAAGGAGAGGAAAGGAAGAATACCTCTGAGGTGGTGCAGCTGGTAGTGTGACTTCTTAGAGACGTCGGAGATATGAGGATAGAAGGATAGTGTGGAGTTGAGGATAACCCCAAGATTTTTAGCCTTGCAGGTGGGAACAGGAAGTGGGCAAGAGAGGTCGGCCAGAGGGCTGCAGGGAAGGAGGGAGTGGGTGTGCCGATGAGTAGGATCTCAGTCTTACTGGCATTAAGGCAGAGGTCATTGGCGGCACACCAATCCTGGATAGCAGACAGACAGTCAGAGATGAGGGAAGGGGAGGAGGAGGAGGCCGAGGGTAGCCTGAAAATGAGCTATGTATCATTCGCATAGCACTGAAAGTTAGTGCAAAGAGCGGCAATGCGGTGGGCAAGGAGTGCCCGGTACTGGTTGAACAGCCAAGGAGAGAGGTTAGATCCCTGGAGGACACCACAGGTAGAGAAAAAGATATCGGAGAGGAAGGATCCAAGTTGGACATGGGAGGGTCCGTCGGAGAGGAAAGAAGTCAGCCACACCAGAGCCTGACCGGTGATACCCAGGTTATCACAGAGAAGGTTGAGCAGGATGGCATGGTTGACAGTGTCAAAGGCAGAAGAGAGATCAAGCAAGATGAGGACGCAAGGGGTATTGGAGTCAAGGTTGGAGAGCAGGCATGACCAAGACCAGGCTTTTTCAGGGGATTTTTTTAAAATCATTTGGAGGCCAGCTGAGATACATAACCCTCTGCACATGGTTGGAATGAATCTTGGTCAGTTTGTCTTTTAAGGGGACTGCTAGTTCTAGAAGTTGGGGAAAAATCTTCAGTAATAGACTTCCAGTCCTACGATTGCTCGATTATCATTCTTGGTAATGGGCTGTGTGACATTTTGAACAGCCTCTATCATACTCGTTTTGGGCAACACAGTCCATTTTGCACTTAGAAACTGATGGGGCGACTGATGACTTGGCCAACTGACACTTTCCTGGATTCGCCGTGAGGCAAGCCTTCCTGAGTTGATTAAAGACTGCTGTCAGGTGTTTCAGGTTAATTTCACATGGTCTACTATATATGATGACCCAGTGAAGCTGACAGGAGGCCAGGATGCAGTTCATCAACCATTCAAAGGTAGCAGGTGCCCCACGAAGACTAGCAGCACCTGCCAATATCCCTTTTTAAGATCCAGCAACTTCAGCCCTGCAGGGGGTTTTCATCAGTTCATCTGCAAGCATCACATTTAGAGATCTTATTCAGCCTTTGAAAGTATATAAAGAATGTCAAACTGTTGTTAGGCTTGGGCATAACCTGGTGTTTTAAAGTAGGCTGTCTCATGGTGGGCTTGTGCTTGCTGCTTGAAGCTGATCTTTGACCAGACTTCGCACCTTCTCCATGTATTCCCTGGTGTTCCGTATCATGGAGTGATCTCTGGTCCGTTTACTTCCAGGCCCTCCCAACTCTTCTATCTTAATGTCCAGCTCATCCCTTAGGGTTTCTGCATTACAGCACCTGAAAGGGTCAGAACCTGATAGATGATTAGGATGTCTTTCTCACAGTAAAATGGGCCCACAGGATTCGATCATCCCATTTCATCCTATTTCGGTGACCAACTTCCCTATGATGCTCTTCAGAGTCTTAAATCCCTCCACTAACCAGTCAGTTTGAGGATGATACACCAATATTCTCAGGATCTTAATATTCATTGGGTTTTTCATCTCACTCATCAGCGTAAACATGAATCTGCGGCGTTGTTCTGAGTGTTTCTCACATGATGCTGACTCGGGTGAAGAATGGTATGAGAATCTTCTGGAATTTACTTGGAAGCGTTACTCCTTAAAGTAAAGGACTTTCGATACTGGATGACGTAGTCCAATCTCACAAGGAAGTACTTCTTCCCTGTTCAGGGTCCTCCAGTGGTCCCACGAAGGAATTGAGCCATCACTGGGATCGTAAAATAAAAACCTTTATCTAGGGAAATCTTGAACACAGACAGGGCCGCCAAATATCCTTTGAATGTGCTGACCTGAAGGCCTGCTGAGGCCAGTGACAGAAATAACACCATCACTGTAGTGGTGGGGCAAGAGATGGAGTCAATCTTGCGTTCCCTGCACCCCACCTCAAATCTTCTCCACCTGCACGTACACAGCTATCTTGTAGATGGTCTGCGTGTAGCCAGCAACTCCTCAAGTACCTCCTCAGAGAGGCCCAGTCATATCTTATCCCATGAAGAGCCACGCATCTAGGTTGAGGGACTCTGGGTTTGGCTGAAGCACCCGACCTTCCAACTGGGTTAAGAGATCCGGGCGCTGAGTGTCATGATCACACAGGACACGCTCTTAGAATACAACAGGCACAAGAGTAGAAAAATGGGGGAAGACTGGACCACCTTAATTGCTGGCTGGCGTAAGCACACCATGGCCAGTGTAGGCGCACCATATGAACATGGGCTCCAAGATGGCCAGCAGGGATGGATGCAATCCGAAAACCAACATGGCCCTCAGGCACCCCAGAGTGGGCCGGGGCTATAAAAACCACGGTCAAGCCGCATCTGGTGCTTCAAGTTGTTTCTGCTGACAAGTAAGCAGCTTATCGCTTGTCCTGTGCCTCCACGCCACCTGCTTCAGGGGGTCTAGTAGTTGTTCAGGTTTCATTGTCTGTTTGATTGCATCTTGCAAGAAATTCAGGTGAGGTGAAGCCACATCTGTGACTCCCAATAGTTTGTACTCTGGAATGATTGCTACTGGTGTAGGGGCGGCATAGACATTATCCCCTTCCATATTCCAGCCTATGCGAGCGAGGCCATTGGCTTTTCCATTGCATACTCCGGGTTGGTATGTTACGGTGAAATCATATTATGTGAAAAACTGAGCCCATCTTAGTTGTCGAGGGGACTCAGCCTTCGCTGATCGGAGGTACTGCAGGTTTCAGTGGTACGCGAGTACTGTGATGGGATGGCGAGCCCCAAGGAGGTAGTGCCGCCATTCCTTGGAGGCCGCTTTGATAGAGAGCAATTCTTTGTCTATTACAACGTAGTTCAGTTCTGTGGGTACAAATGATTTTGACCAGAATGCCACTGGATGTAGCTGGTTGGTGTCAAGATTGCTTTGGGACACCACTGCACCCATTGCAATGATGGAAACATCTGTTTCTACTAGGTAAGGTAGATCCGGGTTTGGATGCTGTAACACTGGGGCGGTGGTAAACTGGTGTTTAAGTTAGTTGAAGGCCCGTTCGGCATCTACTGTCCAGAGAAGCGTCTTGTTCTTGTAGAGCAGCAAGGTAATGAGATGTACTATGTTGGAGAAGTTGGAGATAAAACGCCGATAAAAATCAGTGAATCCTAAGAAGCTCTGAACTGCTTTGACAGAGGTGGGCGATGGCCATTGAAGAATTGTCTCGACCTTACGGTTGTCCATGCCGACTCCTTGTGGAGTTAAAAGGAAACCAAGGAATTCTACTTCAGTAACATGCAAGGCACATTTCTCTAACTTAGCATATAGTTTGTGCTGGCGCAATTTCTCCAGGACTGCTCTCACGTGTAGCGCATGGTCTTCTATGGTGGTGGAGTATAATGGAATATCGTCAATGTACACCATGGCGCAGACATCCAAAAGTTCTCTCAGTACGTCGTTCATAAAAAACTAGAATGCTGCCAGGGCATTGCATAAACCAAATGGCATGACGGAATACTCGAAGAGCCTGAACTTGGTGCGGAAGCAGTCTTCCACTCATCCCTGGCTTTTACTCGCACCAGGCGATATGCCCGGCGGATGTCCAACTTGGTATGGATGTTGGCGCTGTAAGGAATGCATGGTATCAACAGTAAGACAGACACAAGTGACCACAGCTCAAGGGTGTTTATTGAACTTCAATTGGGTGCGAAAAACGCCCATCTAAACCGAAATATAAAGATGGGAGCAAGCTACGGCCATCAAAATAAAGATAACGCAGTCCTAGTGGTGTCTTGTCAAAATAAAAGGGCCTATATTAATACACCTATTGCCACTCCTTACTTCTAAATACAAATATTGTGGGAAACAATTATGCAAAAGAAAAGAGTTCAAGACATGATTTGTCAGGATATTCAAGCCGTTGGCCTCCCTTCTCGTTTTCAGCACGGGGCAAGGTGGCACACTCGAGCTTAGCACAGTCTCTGTCTTCTCTAGCACGAGGGTGCAGTTCAAAACTTTAATGTCATGGCGTTCTTTGCCATTCAAAGTCTCTTCTTCCAGAGGGCCTCATACAACAAACAATAAAGTTCCTTTGCTTTGAGGTTTTCACATGTACACAATTTTCTTAGGTGATTTACTATTCACCTCAGATCCCCCTCCGCCGGGCCCAGATCCACTTTAACACAATGTTCGAAGGATTTTCACGTATATCATTTCTCGGGTGATTCACGGTTCACCCCGGATCCCCCTCTGCCGGGCTCAGATCCGTTCTAACATAAAATCTTCAATCAGTCTCCCGCCGCCGGGCTTGGACCGATTTATCTACTTTAACACAAACTTGCTTTAACACAATAGCTGGCAACTAATCTCCCTCTGCGGGCTCGGACCAACTTTATCTACTTTGTCATCAACCTTCTTTAGTGTTTCAACATTGAAGGCTTAAGATTGTGCACAGGATTTTGCTTGACCCATTTTAGGAACACTTCGATTCACAATTCTTTGCCACTCTTTCACTTTTGTCAATCCCAGTTGGATACCTCACAGAGACCTTTGAAGGAGCACCCACGTGGTGTTGCACCACTCGGGGAAAGGTATTGTATCTTGGTATCAAAGTTCAGTCACTCATCTGCAGTTCAACTTTCCTTGTGTTGGTTATCACATGCGTTTCATACATTGTTCGCTCCAGCGTTCACCATATAATGTTGGCGGTTGTAACCTTGGCTTCAACACAGACCAGTCTCCCCAACTCACCAGCTGTGTTGATCTCATTGGTGCTGCTTTGTTGTTGGAGCCAAGGACAGTAGCACGGCAGCTGGCGATTCTCCCCATCTTGATTATCGACACGGGAGGGCCCCGGGTACCTCCGACCCACAATACAGGATTCTTCAGCCTGGTTTGCTGGTCTTACGCTTTCTATTCTCAAGGCTTCATGAAAGTAACGGTTCCTTGTCAAAAAGGTCCAGGGAACTTACTTCCTTGCAATCCCCTTCTGTTTCACCATCTTTATTCTCGTGTTAAACTGCCATCTTGGAACTGCTGTTCCTCGTGTGCTTTGCCTCACTCAAAGTGTGCTCTCGTGCTCCGCCTTTTATCCGTGTGGGGAAGTGTAATGGAAGTCAGGTGTGTGTGATGGTAATTGCCTGACCTTGTCAGACCATTGTGTATTGTGACACGTCAGGTATACGGCTCGGGTGTTAGCTCGCTATGAGTGAAAACTAACGATCTGTGAGAAAGTGCTGGTGTTGCAAAAGTAAAAGTTTGTAAATCTCTTACCTGGTATGATGGGGTAAAGGTGTTACAGGGAAGGGGATACCGCGCCTCACCATCCAGTGTCCCAATCCCACTCCTCGAAGACCCCTCACCCAGGTGATCCTCCCACACTAGTCCACTCCCAGGAACTGGATCCAAAGGGGATGGCCGTATCCTGCCAGTGACTTGGGGGGTGGGATGGTGGTCGTATGAATCCATTTGCTAGGTACTGATCGAGTTAACTATGAAGATGTTTGTTTTCTTTCTCAGTCAGTGCGTAGCTGCGACTGCAAGGCACTTGAGCGCCTGGTACCAGGTCGATTTGGCTTTCGTAGGGTCTGTGCGGGGGTAAGGAGTTGGCATGCTCCTTCTGTAACACGTCTTGGTAATTCTTGTATTTAAACGGCAGTGTTTCTATGATGACTAGTGTAGCTCCATGGTTCTTCGTTTGTGCGGAAGAAGGAGGCGAAGGGATAATGGCTCATCCTGATAGCAAGTTTGTAGCCAGTCGATGAGATGGCCAATGTTTGAGTTCGCCAATCGATGCTTGTATTTTGGAACTCCAACCAGCGCATATCCAGGATGAGTTGGAACTGTGGTGCATTGATCCAAGTCGAGTACGTTCTCTGTGTCCTCTGTGTCCATCGTGACAGAGTAGCTTGACCTCCTCCGTACATTAGGTCACTGGTCCGGAGGATAACTGTGTCCCATCCACAGACGACATCGTCTGCTGTCCCTTTCTGCAGTAAGAAGTGCCAATCCGTTGGGCCATTGTGTAATCCATATAGTTATCCACGGCCCCGCAATCTACATATGCCTCAAGGGCGTGCAATTTCTGTGGTTGACCCTAGCAAATGAGTATAACGGTCATAGTGAGATGTGAGACAGTTGGCGCCTTCTCCTTACTCGACAAGCTGACCTCTACTCTTGTCGAGTAGTGTAGTTTTCCGAGGGCCAAGCTGGGGCCACTGTGTCCACTGCCCCTATGGTTTTTCTATGCTGCTTAGTTGGGCAATCCCTCAAGAAATGACCTGAGTTGCCACAATATAAGCACAGCTGTTGTTGTCTCTACCTTTCTTCTTTGGTCACTGGCCCTCTGAAACCCCCTTATTGCAGGCTCTGGGGGATTTTCTGTATGACATGGGGTGTTTTCCTTTGGTTGGATGCATAGGGGGCATCCCTCTGAGCGTGATCGATCTGTTCTATGTTCCTGCAGACGTTGATCCAGTTGGATTACTAAATCAATATATTCTGAACAGCGCTCAGGGGGCTTAACCTTGCATTTTGCACGTGGCAACCGGAGAGGTGGGCAGATCCAGAAGGTCAGAGTAACACATCCTCCTCGCCCAGTCCGGGGGAGGAGGATGTGGGGCAATCTTGACTGCCCGGGCAATCAAGATAATGGTTGCTCGAAACCTCTTGAGCCTCCTGAGAACCCAAGGAATGATGGGAATCAGAGGGAAGGCGTAGTGGAGATGGAAAGTCCAATCCACTAGAAAAGCGCTCCCAAACGTGCGCTGAGGATTCCCTTGAGCAAATCTGTTTGGACTTCCTGTTGAAATCCGTGGCAAACCGATGCAGTGATGGGGTACCGTAGCGTGAGAACACCTTTAGGACTTCCTGGCACACTTCCCCTCGTGTGAGATCGTGCTCTGCCTGCTCAGAGCATCCGCCAAACTGTTCTCTCTCCCCACCAGATTAACTGCCGAGATCCGGTTCTCCAATAGCCAGAACCACAGCTGCATGGCGTCTCTGCAGAGGGGGAGGGAGCACAAGCCACCTTGCGTGTTCAGGTAGTACATGGCCACCGTATTGTTCATCAGAATCAGGACATGCTTCCCCTCCAGAGAAGGAGCAAATGCTCTCAGGGCTAACCTCTGCGCAATGCTGCTGGCTCTCTCCACTGGGGGGTGGTGGGCAGGCCTTCCCCACCAAGTGTTAAGGACTGCCTTGATGAATTGGAGCTTCTGGACTGGCGTCACGTGGGACTTCAAGTTCAGGGAGAAGCCCAGCCTGTGGGCTAGTGAGCAGGTGTCCATCAGGTGGGACAAATCCTGCTCTGCTGACTTCCCTCGATCAGTCAGTCGTCCAGGTACGGGAATACGTGGACTCCGGAATTCCTGAGGGAAGCTGCGAGTACTGCCATGAGCTTGGTGAAGACCCTTGGAGCAGAGGTCACCCCGAAAGGAAACACCATGAACTGATAGTGCTTGTCCCCCATGAGAAACCTTGTGTGCTTTCGATGCATCAGCACATGGAAATAAGCATCCTGTAGATCTATACACACGTGCCAGTCCTGCAATTGAAGAGCATGGAGAATTTCTCTCAAGGTCACCATCTTGAACTTGTCTTTCCTCATGAACTTGTTCAAGGCCCTGAGGTCCAAAATGGGACGGAGACCTCCTCCCTTCTTGGGTACCAGGAAATACCGGGAATACCACCCCAATCCTCTCCGTTTAGGTACCTCTTCCACAGGACCCTTCAACATCAGGTTTCTCAGTTCATCCTGGAGCTCCTGTCCCAGTTGGCTTGGAGGTGGTGGGGGTCTGTCTGGAGGTTTCCTTAAGAAGGTGAAGAAGGGCAGATAATAGCCCCACCGCACAAGCTCCAGGGGCCAGGTGACTGTGGTAATCTCCCGTCACTGGAGCCAATGCAGTCCCAAATGTCCACCAACCAGTATGTCGTGGGAGGGGAAAATCAAAGCGGCTTAGCAGGCAAAGCCGTCTCCGCCTCTCCTTGTTGGCCTCTGGAAGCCCCCCTGCCCCTTCTGTGGCTCGCAAGGCCCATAACGCCTATAGCCTCTGCCCCTGGGGGCAAATCTGAAGGCTAGGCCGAATGATTTCGCAATGATCTTTGACCCCTTAAATTTCTCGAAGGAGCCATCCGCCTTCTGGAAGAAAAAACGTTTGCCCTCAAAGGGCATGTCCAGCAGTTTGTTGTGGACATTATGCAAAATGCCTGAAGACCTTAAATAGGCCTGCCTCCTCAATGCAATCGCCAATACTATTGAACGGCTCACGGGGTCGGCCATGTCCAGGTCCATTTGCAGCGACTGCCTGGCCACCTCTTTCCCATCCTCCACCACCAGTACGAAGCTGTTGAGCATTTCCCCCTCAGGGATATACTGCGTAGCATTTTCCATTGCCTTCCAGAGGCCGAAGAAGTACTTTGCAAACCCACTAACCACCTTTGTGGCTTTCAGAGCCATGCTGCTTGATGTGAAAACATTCTTGGCCATGGCATCAATTCTCTTGCATTCTCTATCAGGCAGCAGATTTGAAGTCGAAGATGCTGGTCTGATGGAGACTGTGAGAGCTTGTACAACAAGAAATTCTAGGGACGGGTGAGAAGACAGAAACGAGGGGTCACTGTTCCTAAAGCAACATGTCGAGCGCGTGAAAAAAAGGATCTGAGGTGTGGGGCGTAGTGACGTGGTGTGTGTGTGTATATATATATATATATGACAATGCATTACTTACCGTAAAAGCATTTCTGATGGTTGTATCTGCTTAGATTCACATGCTGTGCATAGTCCGACATCCAGTGGTCACCGTGGAGTATTGCATTTTGTTTTTCGTAGTCGAAAAGGGGACGTCGACAAGGCGTGTCTGTAACACTATCCCTATAGTGACGTGCAGTGTACCCACAACCCCTCACGCGTCGAGGTCCCTCTGTTTGTATTTTTTCTGCCCTGAGGGAGCCTTCTATATGTGAGTGAGTACAGAAAAGAGAGAGAGATGTAGAAAGATGTCTATGTTCCTTCCATCCGAGCGGGGAGGAAGGGTGGGCGCATGTGAATCTAAGCAGATACAACCATCAGAAATGCTTTTATGGTAAGTAATGCATTGTCTTCTGATGTTTGTTAATCTGCTTAGAATCACATGCTGTGCATAGACTAGCGAGCAGTACCCGGAGTTGGGTTGTGAGAAGGAACAGTAGAGAAAAGATGTCTTAATACTGCTTGTCCCACCTGGGAATCAGATCTAGAGTGAGTGTCTAGGTAATAGTGTTTTGTAAAGGTGTGTACAGAAATGCAGGTTGCCGCTTTGCAAATTGACTCTATCAGAACATTTGCAATTAATGCTATGGAAGCCCCAGTGCCCCGAGTAGAATGCACCCTAGGCTTGAAGGGCAGTTCTCTCTTAGCAAGAGTGTAAAAGAGTGTGATGCATTTGACAATCCACCTTGAGATTTCTGATTTAGAGACAGGACCCCCTTCTCTACCAGCTGCCACTGAAACAAAAAATGGGTCTGTCTTTCTCAGTGGTTTAGTTCTGTCCAGGTAAAACATGACTGCCCTACAGACATCTAAGGTGTGTAGGCTTCTTCCGGCCATGTTGGTAGGGTTCTGGAAGAAAGTAGGCAGTTCTATTGATTGGTTCACATGAAATTTGGAGATAAATTTAGGCGCAAATCTAGGGTAAGTGCGCAGAACCACCTTATCTCTGAACTGTAACGAAAGGGTCTAGAATGGAGAGGGCCTGTAGTTCACCAACCCTTCTAATAGAAGCGATAGCCACTAGGAAGGCTGTTTTATAGGTAAGATCCTTGAGACTTGCTTTATGCATAGGTTCAAATGGAGACCCCATGAGTCTGGTTACCCACATTCAGGTCACATCCGAGAGCTGGATTAGAAATGGGGGGATGAATTCTCTTGACCCCTTCCATGAAAGCCTTAATAACTGGTATTTTCCACCACAACTCCTTCTGTTGTGACGTGGTGTAGGCAGAGAGAGCAGCTAAATGAACCTTAAGGGAATTAAAAACCAGGCCTGAGTCAAGTAAGTGAGTCAGGTAAAATATAATGTGCGTGGGGGACCAGTCAATGGGATGGACGGCCTTGGAATTGCACCAGATAACAAAGCGCTTCCATTTGCTAGAATAGCAATATCGGGTGTTCGGTTTCCTCACTTCCCCAAGTATGTCCATGCATCACTGAGGGAGTTGCAGGTGTCCAAACTTTACGACCTTAGGAGCCATGCCGCTAAGTTCAATGTTTGCGGGCATGGGTGGAGATCTGCCCATTGTCATGCGACAACATATTGTACAGGCAAGGTAGCTTCACTGGCGGAGACAGAGACCTCTCCATCAGATGAGCGAACCAGGGTTGACACGCCCACATGGGGGCCACCAATATCATGGTGACTGGTTCCTGGTTCATAGTGAGGAATTTGAAACAACATGTTTTGGACCGTCTTATTGGAGGGGAAGACGAGGAAAATCCCTTGTTCGAAGTAGAGCCCCTAGGAACTGCTTGGCTTGACTGGGGTCTAAGCTGAATTTCTTTTCATTGATGGAGAATCCTAAGCTGAATAAAAGGTCTTTAGTCCTTTGGGTATTTGACAGGCATGTCTCATAAGAGTCCCCTGTTGTGAGCCAGTCGTCGAGGTAAGGTTGTGCTGCTGCCACTGCCAGTACCTTCATAAATACCCTTGGTGCTGAGGCTATCCCAAAGGGTAGTACCTTGACCTGATTGTACTTGTCTTATTTTCTATGCACCAGCAACATTGAAATAGGAAAGTATGCATCTTTCATGTCCAATGTTGCCATGTAATCCCCCTGTGTGACCTCCTGCAGGGTGACCATACAAAACTTTTGAGGTTTCACAAATTTGCTTGCTGGGCGCAAATCTAGTACAGGGCGCATGGGGAGATCCTTTTTGGGTACAAGGAAGTACACTGAATAAATACCCTTGTTTACCTGTGGAAGAGGTAGGACTTCTATGGCACCCTTTTCCTGCAGGGTCTCGACTTCTTGTAGCAGGATGCGCAGATGTTCTGGCGTCAGGCGTCTCGAACGTGGAGGTCTGAATTGGGGTGACCGGCAGAGTTCTATACAGTACCCGTGGGCGACGGTCTTGAGTACCCACTGGTCTGTAGTTATCCTAATTTTTGGCCTGAGGCCAGGGAACCTCGAGGGGTACAATTCCGGCCCCGTTGTTGGGAGAGGACCAATTTTTTCCCGAGCCGTATTGGTTCTGAAAAAAATGTTGGCCCCGAAAGGAACATCTCGATCCGCTCCCCCTCCTTGGGGAAGGCCTCTGGGGGATTTGATAAAGGGTCTTGAAGGTGCCATGCTCTTTCTTAAAAGTCTCAAGCGCTTCGTCTACTGCTTTCCCAAATAGATTAGTCTCTTCCACCGGCTTATTTATTAGTGAAGCTTAAGTTTCTGGTTTGAAACCAGAGTTTCGTAACCATGCGTGTCACTTGAGGAGGGTACCTTGAGCCAAGGACCTGCCAGTCGTATCTGCCACATCCAAAGTATTTTCTTAAATACTCTGATTAACTTGTCTGCCTTCGGTGTCCAGTTATATTTTTGAAAAAATAGTTTCTACATACAAAAGTTTCAAATACAAAGTTTCGTATAGAAAAAAAATGTTTGTTTTAAAAAGAAAACGAGGAGATGGGGGGAATCCCCCATTAAAAAAAATATTTTAAAATGCATTCTAAACTTCTTTTTTTCGATGCTTTTGTGTCAAAACATTTGTATGTAGAAACTTTAACTGTCGAAAAAAATCACTATAAATCCTGCCTTCTGCTACCGTGAAGAGCAAGCGAGACTGCAGCGGTTCAGGGACTTCTTGAAGGCCCTCCTGTAGCATGGTCCATTGTGCGTCGGATAACTAGCCTACAAAGTCATGTTATTTGCGGTGCGAGTGGAAAAAGCCGCGGCAGCCGTGATTCTCTTCCCCAGAGCATAAAGTCTCTTGTACTCCTTGTCCGGGTGTGCTTCCCCAGTTGATAGGGGAACCCCCGCTGTTTTTCTGGTTGTAGTTACCACCAGCGAGTCTTGAGTAGTATGGCCCCTGATGTAAAGGGGTAAGAAGGGGGGGGGGGCAATTTTCTACTCTAGGATTTACTGCTCTAGCTAGGACAGGTGTCAATAAAGAAAGGGCCAACCACTTTTTGATCAAATTTAGCAGAGGAATAGCTTGGCTGGCCGGTGGTTTCTCTTTTAAGATGTCCTCGACAAAATCAGCCTCTGGTACAGCTTCCTGGGCAGCAATGTGGAAATGTTCTGCTGCTTTCCTTAATATGGCGTTGTATGCCATTTGGTCCTCAATCGGGGAGGCCTGCCGGGGGGGAATCCAAGCACAAGGCATCAAGTTCCGGTGTTGGAGTAGGTGACTGCCAAAACTGATCCTGATCCTCCTCCTGATCATCCTCCTCCTCCTCCTGATCATCATCATCATCATCCTCCTCCTCCTCCTCCTCCTCCTCCTCCTCTTCCTCCTCCTCCTCCTCCAGAGTGTGTGAGTGTGCCAATCTGTGAGCATACACCGACCCAAAAAGCTCACCTATGAATTATGGAAGATAAGCTCTCGGTCCTGCTTCTGCAGGGGCGCGTCAAAAGGGATCTAGTTCATTCACTGATCCCTGATAAGGTTTAGTCCAGTCCAGCTGCGACTATGCTTCTCCTTATGATTGGTAAGTCTTTCTTGAGCTCTTAGTGATGCTATTCGTTCTGTTTAATGTCTTTATATGTTGCTCCTATTTATGCCCGCAATTATGTCTCTCTTCTGTTTTCTTCCCTTAGATGGAAATGCGGCCTCAATGCAGCTGTGAGACGCGGCTGGATGGATGATGGATTCTACCGCAATGTTCGACAGCAGGTAAGTGATAGTTTAAGGAAAAGTGCGAAGTATGGCGAAGCGCAACCTTAAACCGACAGTTTTTTCGATGTCTAACCTTGTCTTCTGTTTTTCCTTGCAGGCGCTGCTGTTGACCAAGGAGCGTGTCGTGCTGCGGTGCCAAGATGAAGATTCCGGCGTTCCGGGAAGTGTAAAGATGAATACTTGGTTCGCCGAAGAAATGTACAGGTAAGAACAGCTTCCCCCAGTTGGTAAGTATGCTGGCAGGAAGCAGGATGTACAGGAAGCAGGATCTTCAAAGGTAAGTCTGACCTCAGGCGACGGTGAGCGTTCCGCTGATTGCAAGTGCAGAATAACGCAAAGCATCTGTCTTGAGGATCGGGGCAGCATATATACCTGAGATCGTGGGCACGCCCATTAGGGCCGGCTTACCAGCTGCACCCTGCCTCTCCTAGAGAGTGAGCACGTGCGCAGGCAATCCATTAGCTGCCACACCCAAGAATGCACTTGGGGCAGCTTAATGGATAGAAAGTTCAAGGTTAATGCATCCTGCTTAATGGATGGAATGTTCAAGGTTAATGCATATGAAGTGCTATGTCCATAATAAAAGCTTGTTGGTGTTAAATTTATGTTCTTGTTAATTTTGTTCAGGAGCCTGGCGCCTTAGGCACCAGCACAGTGTCCACCCAGGTCTCCAGTGCATGAAACCCTTGCATGCCTGTGCCCCTGACTTCATGACCATGACAGGTTACCACTGGATGTCAGACTATATGCACAGCATGTGATTCTTTTTTTTTTAAACTTCTTTTTATTTGAATTGACAGCTTACCAGAAAACATAGGGAGCCACACAGCGCCCGCATCAAAACATAAGCAATCTGCATATTAGGAATACATATTGAGCAGACTGAAACACCATGAAAAAAAAACAGGCAACCCTCAAAGCCCCAACAGCTGATTAAAAAAGGAGTATGCATCTATGGGAGCCCCCCGGAGAGGAAGGCAGGGAAGTTGATGGAGAAGCCATGGCGGTTATGTATTGCCAGAATCTACACCAAATATCCCTCGGCCTGGAAAGCGGGTGTTGTATTGCGCTCCAGGACTGCTCGGTGTCGTGAGCCCATGTGACTGATCTGAGCCACTGTGTATAGGTAGGCGCCCTAGGGCGAAGCCAGCACAGTAAGAAGCACAGCATGTGATTCTAAGCAGATTAACAAGCATCAGGAACAAATATACAGTGATAAAGGCCAATAAAATACAACAGCAAATAAGTACAAAGATACAACACGGATAGGTGGAGTATTGTTGGCCGAATGAAAGGCACAAATGTGGATATGTACAGGAGCGGACATAGTGGGCTCTCTAGGTGTGTTTTATGACTGCTCTTGAGTGAGAAGCCAATTGTTGTCTTTTTTCTGAAACAGAAGAAGAAAGGTATGTCCCTGAGGTGCGTAGGTAATGAGTTCCAGAGTTTAGGGGCTAGTACGGGGAAGCTCCTGCCACCTGATTTCTGGAGGTTGAATCTTGGAATTCGTAGACAATTCTGATGGGTCGTTCTAGTGGGGCGGGCAGAGGTGTTTTTTGAGATTTTGCATGTCAGATATTTGGGGGCTAGGTTAGCCAAACATTTATGTGTAAGGCCTAGTATTTTACCAGAGATTCTGCTCTTGATGGATAGCCATTGTAGGTTACGTCTAGTGGCTGAGATGTAGTGTGATCTAGGAATGTTGAGGGCCGATTGGAGGGCGTTGTTTTGAAGTGTTTGCAATTTGGTGAGATTCTTTTTGGAGGTTCCTAGATAAAGTGCGTTGCAATAATCAAGTTTCGCAAGGATGAGGGCTCTGGCCCGAGTCAGGCAGTTGGCAGGTGTCAAAAATGGTCTGCATGAGTTAATTAATTTACACGTGTAGGCAGTGGCCGAAGCAGTTGCGTTAACCTGTCTATTCAACTTTAAGGAGTCCTGGTAGAATCCCAAGGTTTAGACTTCTTTGGAAACCTGGATGATATTACCGTCAATGTTGAAGGCTTTGAAGTTGTTGTCCAATTTATTAAGTTTAGTTTGGGAGCTGATAAGGAGTAATTCCGTCTTGTCATCAATGAAGCAGAGGCCATGTGTGCCCATCCATGCCTGGATGACAAGATACATTTTGTTCAACAGTTTAGAGTCTAGTTCATAGTTCACGGTGATGGAAATGAGTATTTGGGTGTCATCTGCGTAATTAGTATAGGTGACACCCAAATGGTCAAGGTCATCAAACAAGGGCTTAGTAAATATATCATATAGCGAAGGTGAAAAGCATTATACTTGAGGAACTCCACAGGTCATCTCCGCAGGGTCTGCAGATGCATTAGGTGAAAAGACCCTCATTGTCCTCCAATTCAGAAATTATTGGATCCTGGTAATGGTATTGTGGGAGAAATGCAGTAGATAAATGAGTGCATAGTACATCATGGTTGACCAAGTTGAAAGCGGCTGATAAGTCTAGTAGTAACAAGATGAATGGATTGCCTTTATCGATTTGTTCATCCATGTGTGTCTTGAGGTCTATTAATGCCGGGTCCGTGCCATGTCTGCGCCTGAACCCTGATTGCCGTAGATCAAGCAGGTTTTTACTTTCTAAGTGAGCCTGTATCTGGAGATATGCAGCCCGGTCAAGAATTTTCAGCAAGAAGGGTACCGTTGTGATGGGGCAGTAGTTAGTAGGTATGTTTTGGTCAAGGTTGAGTTTTTTCAGAAGAGGGAGTACCCAGGCATCCCTGAGATTGGTTGGGACAGCACAGGTCCTAAAGGAGTTATTTATGAACAATGTTATAAAAGGGGCCAGGTCTTTAGCTGCCTCTTGAATGATATTAGGTGGGCAGATGTCGTCTTTGCATCTGGATGGTTTGAGGTTGGTAATTAACTTTTTTCGACCTCTGAGATTGAGAGTGGTGTGAACTTGAATTGGTTGCTGGGTACAGCTAAGGTGGGCTGGATTTTATTAGGCCAGGGTTCTGCAGAGATACGCCGTTTTTTTGTTTCTATTTTAGTTTGGAGCATCAAAATCGTGTTGATGAGGGCATTTTGGATTTCAGTACACCATGATTTGTCTTTAGAGCAGGTTTCAATGGGTGGAGTAGGTGATTTAAGCTCTCTAAGAATGGTGAAAAGCTCCCTAGAGCTAGACTTAGCGTTGTGTATTCTGTTGTTATATGTCTTCTTTTTGGCTTGGAGGATGGCGATTTTATATTCACTAGACATTTTTTGGAAGGCGTCTTTGTTAGCAGTTGTAGGATAGTTTTTCCAGGCAGTTTCTACTCATCTTTTAGTTTCGCGTAGTGATTTTAGGTTAGGGGTGAACCACGAATTGAGATGAGCCCGAGGTTTAGCTCTGCACATCTTCAGAGATGCTATTGTGTCGATGGCGTGTTTGAGGGTTGAATTGAATCAACTACAGGTGCCATATCTAAACAGTTGTTTTAATTAACTGCAGGTGCCAACACCGCAGAGGTTAACTCAAGTTACCTTCGAGAGGAGTTTTGAGTATAACAAGCCCAGACAGCGAGACAATCGCCGTTCATTCAAGAAAGAATCCTAGTCACACAAATACAAGATGTGGACATGTAAGTGCATTTAATATATTTAGTCATTTTGAAAAATGTTCAAAAAAGTTAGATTATAGGGTTTCCCATCAGTGACGAAAACCTGAGACGAGGGTAGTTGCACAGTTAGTGACACCCAATGTCTGATCATTCTCAATAGTCTAAACTGTATAACATGGACTTAGTGTGGTAAAGGAAGGTTTAGACTAACATAAAACTAGCCATCGCTCTTAAATTCAGTCAAAGTTGAGATACACAATTTGTTCTGTCTTTTTTTAAAACAAATGTTTTATAGTAGAGTTTTATATGAGATTAATACACGTACACTTATGTATGTATTTTTTGCAGATGTGTGTGTGTACTAAAAGGGGAACAAGATTGATCAACCACAAAGCAATTGGTGTCCTGAAGATGGCCTTATACTTATTCTAGTGACCACTGCTGACAAAAGTGGTATATTATAACGGGCCGAAACATATGTCGACTGTTTAAGGAAAATCCAATGTTTTTTTTCCCATGTCAAAAATGCATACTCAGACTGAAATGTTATGCCAACAAAGATTTATATTCACTTTAGAACTCCCCTGTTAGATGAGATGAATGTAGAATGAGTGATATGATTGAGTACCAATTTAGAAATGTTTTTTAAGATGTTTTATAATCATTAAAGAGATAGAACTTTTGTTACAAGTTGCAGCGTTCAGTGCAATTTTTCTCCACCGGCGACTTCCTAACCAATGACACAGTTAGGAGGCCTTTAACTCTCACTTAAGATCCATACAAGACTAAAAGAGAGGGGTAGTCAATCTGTTTTTCATTTTTCTCCTTTATAGATTGTCCCTTCCTTCAGATTAGACCCCCCGTCAACAAAAAATAGGGATTACCCATTACTTAAAACTGTTATAAAAGGGGCCAGGTCTTTAGCTGCCTCTTGAATGATATTAGGTGGGCAGATGTCACCTTTGCATCTGGATGGTTTGAGGTTGGTAATTAACTTTTCGACCTCTGAGATTGAGAGTGGTGTGAACTTGAATTGGTTGCTGGGTACAGCTAAGGTGGGCTGGATTTTATTAGGCCGGGGTTCTGCAGAGATACGCCGTTTTTTTTGTTTCTATTTTAGTTTGGAGCATCAAAATCGTGTTGATGAGGGCATTTTGGATTTCAGTACACCATGATTTGTCTTTAGAGCAGGTTTCAATGGGTGGAGTAGGTGATTTAAGCTCTCTAAGAATGGTGAAAAGCTCCCTAGAGCTAGACTTAGCGTTGTGTATTCTGTTGTTATATGTCTTCTTTTTGGCTTGGAGGATGGCGATTTTATATTCACTAGACATTTTTTGGAAGGCGTCTTTGTTAGCAGTTGTAGGATAGTTTTTCCAGGCAGTTTCTACTCATCTTTTAGTTTCGCGTAGTGATTTTAGGTTAGGGGTGAACCACGAATTGAGATGAGCCCGAGGTTTAGCTCTGCACATCTTCAGAGATGCTATTGTGTCGATGGCGTGTTTGAGGGTTGAATTGTATAATTCAACTAGAGAAGATGGGTCAGCAGTAGTATTGGTGAAGTTTAGGATTGGTTTTATTAGGGGTAGAACATTTTCTAATGTGATGTTTGTAATATTTCTGGCGAGAGTGGGTGGTGCCAGTGTTCTGGTGAGGTTAGAAGTTGTGCTAGCCTGGAGGTTGAATGAGACAACATGATGGTCAGACCAGGAACAAGGTGTTAGTGAGTATCGAGGTTCTGCAATTCAAGTCCACAATCCAATCAAGGATTCTAGCTTTGTTGTGTGTGGGCATGGTATTTTGGTGTGAGAAGCCAATTTCTGAGAGTGAATTCGCTACTAGCAAGGCAGCTGTGTCGGAGGTGTCAGAGGCCTAGGTTGAAGTCGCCCAACAACAGTATTTGTGAATTGGGTTTGGTGTTGGCAGACAGTAATAATGAGATGTCCTCGTCGAATGTGGATAGAAGGCCTGGGGTCTGTACACCAAATTGATTTTTAGAGTGCTTGTGGCGGAGAGGGTGAGTATCATGCAGAGAAGTTTGGCAAAGGGGAAATGTTGTTTAGGTAGGGCTCGAAGGTTAAGGTGATTCTTTGAGACAACAGTCACTCCTTCCCCTTTGGCAGACTCTCTGTCTAGTCTGGTAATAGAATAATTGTCTGGGATTGCTAAAGAAAGAGGGACCAGCGGCAGCGTGTGGCCAGGTCTTGGTAATGGCAAGTAGGTCTAGGTAATTGGTTGTGATGAGATCAGCAATGTCCCGGGCATGTGCAAGTAAAGACCTTGCATTTATGAGAGATCCCTTGAGAGGGGGAAGGATTTTTCGGTTTGCTGGTAGATGATGTAAAGTTGTTAAGGTTGGTGGTGTCAGAGGTAGGTGAGGGGCCGGCTGATTTGGCTACTTTGATCTTCTTACGAATGGGTTTGGTATGAGCCATAGATCTTGAGGATAATGTTGATGACTGAATTTTTGGGAGTCTGGAACCTAGTCTAAGGTTTCTAATAGTTGTGGTGCAAGGATTGTTGGGCATCAGTCGTACGGCGTTGGTCTGTGTCGGTTGGGGGAGGCTGCATGTAGTATTTGTGCTAGTTGAGATGGATCCACAGGCATAGGGGGGCGTTAAGATGGGCATAAATGGTGAACATTCGTCAGTAGGTGGTACATTTAAAGTCACTCTTAGAAACAAGAATAATGGTTCTCCTAAAAGTCAATATACTTTAGATCCTTGCTTTAACAGCAGTTAAAAACTGCTGTCACATTGCAGGCTGTGATGGAGAAATTAAAAGACAAGAGAAGCTATTAGTGCTAATTCAAGTGTCTAACTAACACACAGGAGGCAGAGTATATTAAGACAAGGCTACAGAAATCCTTGGATAAAGAGGTGCGAGCCAGACGCAAAGCGGAGTACCTGGGGCCGGAGATCGAGGGAAAAGTAGCGCTGATGGCGGAATTAGACGCCAGAATGATTACTTTCTTAGGTAAAAACATAAAATATCCTAAGAAATGGGTAGATCAGGCCTGGAAGTCATGCCAGTATAAAGTACTGGACGTAGCAGGCCTTCTGGCTAAAATGCTGAGGAAGCAAAGCCACAGACCAACTTACTTTGGCAGGGTGGCCGCAAAGGGTGGTATGCCTGTTAGGCAACACTAATTGTGCCATTTCCACGGAACGGCACAAAGCGATTTTCAAGATTAACCCGATATTAGGGGAACTGTCCACATCTGAGTTGGGACCTGCAGCGCAAGGCCTCTTGTTTGGTGACTCTTTCGTCAAAAATTCGTTAGCACGTTTACAATGCTGGACAATGTCCAGGCCACAATGAAAAGGGCATTAATCTAAGGTTTTCAACAGGGCAGAAAGAGGCAGAGGCCGCTCCTCTGCTGGTTTCGCACTGGACAGAAGGTTGCAGCAAGGCTGCGGGTCAGGCAACTACTAGAAGGAGCAAGCAACAAATGCTTTCTTCACCTCTAGGGGCAGAGCCAGAGAGCACAGCTTCAGACAACCAGCTAGAAAGCCAACATAGGTAACAGGTGAGTCAGAGCTGCGCAGCGCCAGTGCCGCAAATGCCAATAGGGGGCGGGGCAGGACAGCACTCTTTGCACAAACTTTGGATGCCTTATCAGGCGATGCATGGATCAGAGATACAGTGAGATGGTATCATATAGATTTCTTCGCGGAGTCAACACACAGCCGCTGCAGCCACGCCCCATGGTAAGGCCAGCAGCAGATAGGGCAGCGTTGGACGCTGAGGTGCGCAAGCTGGAACAAAAAGGCACAATCTGGTTGTGCGAGGAGGCGCAAGCAGGCTTCTTTAGTTCCTTTTCCCTGGTAAGGAGGAAAGAAAAAAAAAAATCAGACCGGTCATAAACTTAGAGGGGCTGAATGAATATATCCTCCATTAACACTTCAAGATGGAGGGCATCCACATGCTCAGGGACATCCTCCTTCCAAGAGACTGGCTAGTCCAACTCGATCTCAAGGAAAAGTATCTGGAGGTTCCGATTTGATCACAGCACACAAGGTTTCTGCGATTCAGATGGGGAGGGATCGATTGGGAGTTCTCGAGCCTCCACTTTGGGCTTTCTTCAGCACCATGGGCATTCACCAAGATGAGGCCGGTAGTGGCATTCCTCAGGGATAAAGGAGTCTGACTAATAATCTACCTGGCTGGTATAATCATTATATCACAGAGCGAGGCCCTTGTCAGGTAACAAGCACAGACAGCCATAAGACTTCTACACAGCTTAAGAGTTCCTGATAAACGAGGAAATGTCAGAGCTGAAACCCTCTCAATACCTAATGTTCCTCAGATTCATAGTGGATACAGAGGACTGTCTCCTTCGACCCCTCCACCGCCCACTGCTCTAATCTTCCAGGCCATATTTGCACTATCGGGAGCTTCAGAGACTTATGGGTCAGCACTTGAGACACAGTCTCTCCTATACATAACTAGCTTCATCTCCCAAGACGAGAACAGGGTTCCACTTGTGGCTGATGCATATGGAAGACTGGAAAAGGAAGGCGATCTTTGGGTCTGTAGCAGATCTGATTATAGAATTGGATGCCAGTCAGAGCCTCTGGGCAGTGAGGTGCAGTCCGATATGCACAGGAAGATTGCCCGAGAGCTAGAGCTTCACATCAACTGTCTGGAGCTCCTTACGGGATCCTTCACAGTTTGTTCTTTCGCCAAAGACAGAGTGAGCTGCTGTATACTGCTCAAATGGACAATATAGCTGCAGTCAGGTATATCAACCATATGTGGGGCACCAGATTGAGCCGCTGGCAGAGCTAGCCAAAGACTTCTGGCACTTATGCCTGCAGAACCAGATTTCGGAGATGAGAGAATACCTGCCGGGGCTGTCTATCGAGATAGCGGATTGGAATTTGAGGTACCTGTCAGACTTCAGCAATTGGAAGCTGAACAGACAGGTCTTTCTGCACCTACAACACAAGTGGGGGCCACTAGACAAGGATCTTTTTTGCGTTGCAGCTAAATGCCCAGCTGCCGGTATTCTTCAGCTAGAGGCCCTACCTGGCAATGAAAGACGAGGATGCATTTCTGCAGCCGTGGAGTGACAGGACGTCTTACGTTTTTCGCCCGTTCATTATGATGGTGGGGACCCTGGCGAACGCCCGTCAGGAGCAGGCGGAGTTGATACCGATAGCCCCGGTCTGGACCTCTCAAGTCTGGTATCCAGCTCTTCTGGAACTTTCGTTGGATTCTCCAACTTTACTACCCTTGATTCCGGATCTCCTGTCAGTTCCGAAAGGGGAGCGACATCCTCTCATCAAGAGTGGGATGCTTGCACTGGTGGCCTGGAGGATGTCAGGTCGGGAGAGTCATGGGCATTTCGAGCAAGGACAGGGGATCCAGCCACCTCTAAGAGGTATGCCAACTCATGGGGGGCCTGGACACGCTGGTGCGTGGAACGGAGAACCCATTCGGTTTCAGCTTCTTTAGCAGAGGTGAGGAGCGGACAGACTGTGGTCTGTGAACGCCTATTGGTCGGTGATTTCAGCTGGACACTAAATAGTAGATGGCCACCCGGTAGGGGAGCACCATCTAGTGTGCCATGTGCTGAAAGGGATCCGTCTGATGATGCCACCACAGCACGATACAACAGGTTGTGGGACGTTAACAGCATTTTGAATCTGTTCCTTTCTTGGCAGCATAACACAGAGCTGTCCAGCACAGCCCACTCGGCAAGCTCATGACATTATTATGCCTGGTATCTTACAGGTGAGTGTCAGACGTGAGGGTACTAGATTCAGCAGTGCAGGTGTACTTGCCAGATGGGTAGTGTTCTACATTTCTAGGTGGACTAAATAACACTAGAGTCATTGTATACTCAACGTTCAGAGACCAGCCTAAGCTGTACATAGTCAAGTGCTTGAAGGCATATGAGGAGATGACAGACCACCTCCGAACTGATAAGAGGGGGCAGTTGTTGATTAACTTGCGTAAACCTCATAAGACAGTCGTGGCACAGACCCTCGCCCGATGGGTGCGTTGGATGCTCGCGCAGGAGGGTATAGATACATCTCCCACTCGGTCAGAGGCGCCATGGCCTCTAAGGCTTTTCAAGTGGGAGTTAGGATAGAAGATATGAGGATAGCAAACTGGGAAAGTGAGTCAGTGCTCTACCTGCTGGCCCACTATTAGAGGTTGTTTGCCACTGACTTAGACACCCTGAGGTGATCTGCAGCTTCCGCTATAATCCTCCACAGCCCATGGGAATCATTAGTGAATGCGCAGGAGGCATTGACTGCCTTCAGGGCCATGTTCCTTGATCCAAAGAATTTCTTGGCCAGGGAATCCGTTTTCTTGGACAACATGTCTGTGGAGGAGGGAGGGGAGGGGCGGAGGTAGATGTGGCCGGCCTCAAGCTCACTTTGACAGCTTGGACCTCGAGAACTCCTGGTGTATCGTGAGACAACAGGAAGGTTAAGTCTCCACTAGCCGGTTTGCATTTTATGGTGAGTTTGGCATCCAGAGCTGGCGTGCAAAAAGGCTGCTGCTAAAGTGTACTAATGGGGTCCGATATGGCTGCATTAAATGGTAATGCCCTCTCAGTCTGCAGTCCTTTATCCAGAATGTCAGTGAGTTCATATGCTGCAAGGGACTTGGCCGGGATGCCCAGACACAAGGCTACGACTACCCTTTCCACAGTTTTCCTGTACTGGGCAAAGCCGTGAGCACAGGGGGATGCTTGTTGCAAATCGAGGTCAGGGTCCACACTATATGCACAGTCCGTGAAAGAAATCACCCACTCACACTGCCGCCCCCTGCCCAACTCCCTCACTCACTGACTCCAAGCCAAAAGGGACCTAATCCCCCCTCCCCGATGTAAATCGACCTCATGAAGTCAAAGAATGCTAATGGAGACTCGGGGACAAATGAACGCTGCACCGCTGGCGATGGAGTAGATGTGATTGTTCCAGCGAGGCCACTGGTGCTGGTATGGGCTTCACAGTCTAGGCAGAGCACGAGGGGTGTCCAGTCAATTCGTCGAAAAAAAACTGGTCGACTGCAATTTGGTCGACGCAATTTGGTCAAAAACCAAATGGTCAAATTTTTTTTTTATTTATATATTTATTTTTCGGGTTTTCGTTTAGTGAAAAAAGGGGTTTTTAGAGAAAAAAAGGGGGTTGGGGGGAACCCCCCAAAAAAATAAAAAAAAGGGTTAAAATAAAATAAAAAAAATTTCGACCATTTGGTTTTCGACCAAATTGGTTCGACCATTTGTCTGGTCGACCAATTTTTTTCGACCAAATGTCTGGCAACCAGCACAAGGGTGTGGGAGCGGACGTGGCCCCCTTTGCACCGAAACTTTGGGTGCAACTGATGCCTCACTCGCCTGCTGCGGCCTTCTGGATGAGTTGGAGCATTTTCTCCTTAAATGCCTCCCACTCGTCCCTCTGGACACCTGTAGCCAGGACTTAACCCGCTTCACCAACGTTACAGTCTTTTCTATACCAATGCCGTCTTTTTCTTATGGGAGGACGAATGGCTCGATCTGCTAAGAGGGCTAGAGCTTCTTTGATTTATTGCGGTGTCTGTCCTCCTTTTCAGGCGTGGGGCTTTCGATGTCGGACCCGACAACCTAACAGTTGAACATGCCAAAGACTTCGATGGAGGCCGCTCAATCGCTAATTTCGCTGACTGTTCCCTGATCGACTTCAGGTTCATCTGCTGACCCGAAACGCACTGCTTGATGTCATGTTCCTTCCCGAGACAACCACATGCAGATACCGTTCGGGTCCATTATAGACTTCTTCGATCCGTAGTCTTGACAGCGTTTGAATCCCAAAGCTTAAAGGCCGACATATGGGCGATGAATTCAAAGAATTTCTCACTGAAGAGGTGCGTAGTGGTGTGTTTTATGTACTGCTGACTAGTGCAGCCGAGTCCCGATGGATGGACAGTCGACGTCAAGTCGCACAGCGCCCTGTGTTAAAAAGGTTTGCGAGCAGCAAACGCTGTAAGAGATATCTATCAGATGAGGAATCTGTGGGAGTGTAACGCTTACCTAGACTTCTCGGGAGTGTAATGTCTCTCTCAGCCAGTGGATCTGATACTTGGGCACTTTTAGGATTCTTCTGCTGTGTAAATGACATTAAATACAATAGAACTACTGTAATACCTCTTTTCTGGGGAAAATACTGTGATGTACTGTGCCTTTGGTAATCCCTCCCTTCTCACCTGTGTGTATGCTTTGTGGAGTTCCCCATCCTGTAGTGTACAGGGGTGCGTTGGTATAATAGCTTTTAACTTGGAAGGCTCTGTGTTCAAAGGACTCTTGTCTTTAGTAATGTCTTTGCAACAAATATTATAGTTTGTTATTTTCAGAGTTGTCCCTACATTGGAGAGATCTCTCTTTCTAATATTTTTCCTTATTTTAACAGGTTCTTGGATTTCAGAAATAGTTTGTGGCTGCGGAATGACTGCGACTAAACTCTGTTTGAAGAAATGTTTAACACACTATGCGCAATAACTGTAGCCCTTCAGGTAAAAGCGCGGAAATAACTAAGCAGTGAAAACTTGAAGACACTTCAGGTACGTAATTTATGAAAACTTCTTCTTTCTTATTTCTATTAAGTTTGTTTGTTAATGAATTACCTTTTGTTTTGAATGTTTTCAGAAAGCTGTAGAAGAAATACCTTTGGAAGCTGCAGAGTCTGCTGAGGAAAACTTCTGTATGAAGGCACTGCGACCGCGAATGAAGACTGCTGTGAAGAAGATGCAGCGGCTAAGAAACAACAGCTGACTGAAGAAACGCTTCGGAAATACTTTGGTTCGGTAAGTCTTTTAAATAACAATGGAATTGTGTTTTTCTGAGGAAACTAATATCTTCGTCTTTCTCTTTTGACAGGGTCTGTGAGGAGAGACGAAGGTAGGGTTACCCGCTGTCAGCGGAGCAGACGCGAAGCGAGCGCTTGAGCGGAAGCGGGGCTTAAGTAGCTCCCTCCGCAAAAGGCCTAGAAAGTGCTCTAAGTTATCCGTGGACCTGGCAGCGCCCATGTTTAATGTATGAAAACCAATGTAAGCACTATCATAGCCTATGCAATACTATGAATGATACAAATGCCATTTGTGCCAGGCTTGTAGCCACTGTAGCCACTGTATACCTGCTGACTGATATGATGTCCTGTGCTTCCCCAGTATGCCTGAATGGGAATGGTGCTTTTACTGGGAGCATGACAGGGAGAATGCAATTAATTGAAAAAAAATATTCTGATCATTGTCTTAAAATATTCTTCCTCCATGTTTGGATCTAGTTCATGCAGAAATCCTACAAACGTCTAATCTAACGTGTCTGCTTTGTTTCAGAGCTCCAACATGATATTGTTCCATCTAACCTGGGACCTCTTGACCACTCACCGGTGTCCATTACTCTAAGTTTTGCTTTCAGCAACATCTCTAATGTGTCTCCAATTTCTTTATAATCAGCTCTCATTCCATGTTAATGTTAAAGGATATTTGTACCGTGCACTATCACCACCGGAGTGGTCCCCTGGCGCTCTGACGGCTCTGAAAAAGGGAGGGGGATGAGTTAGTGGGAATAAGCTGGAAAAGCGCAAGACAGCAGTGATGTGCTGTTGGCAGCATCAACCCGGTAACTCTGTTGGCTGGGCTTGGGGTGTTTTCCGGTCGGTAGTCGTCATGTGTTGTTGTGTGAGTCTATGTGTGGTTTGTTTTGTTGCAGTATAGTGAAGTTTGTGCAGATTGTTGTGTTATATACTTGTGGTTGTGTTTGGTTAGAGTTTGAGAGGTGTATGCAGAGGCGTGAAATTGTTAGTGGATTGGTTATTTGGGCAAAGGCAAATGCCAACAATCACAACTCTAATTCCATGAAGGGAAAGTGTCCCCTATATAACCTCTTTGCTTATTGGCAGCCCACAAACTCTGCAAGCATTTAGTGTGCAATTGCAATAAGCAGGAACACTTTCACCTAGGTTAAACGATGGAGCACATTCTTTTAAGATTCCCAGTCTTTTGCAGATTGTTTTTTGCTATGCTGTGTGTGTAGACCAATATTTCCTATTCGTCAATATTAATATCCAACATTTATTTGACCCCATTCTACAATTAAAACATCCTCTAACCATCACATTGACTACATACAACTTTTCACTACACCGTAAGGCAAGTTAATGGTGTCAAGGAGTTTTACCAGTCACGTCAAGCTTTCCAGTCTACATATCACATCTCAGTTTTAAGTTAAGGCCTATATTTAGTCTCCATGTCAGTTTTTGCTCCATTAACAAGAGATATGTTTTTGATAGTTGCTGAGTATCATATTTAAGTCACTGGCCTTCTTACCTCGCACATTGGCTTCAGCAACTGAAGTACTTCACTTTTCACTCCACCACTGTCCAGCAACGCACAGGTAAGGCTCTTGATCCAGCAATCATGCTGACCTATCAGGGGGATCCACATACTGGAATCATCCAAGATGTCAAGTGGGCTCTCTCTGGCAACATCTGTAACTTCATGGAACTAACAAACAGAAAGCAGCATAAATCAAAGTTGCCTGTATTCCTTTTCACCTCAGAAATGAATGCACATAATCAAACATCACTGAAATAGAACAGAATACATGTAATACCCTTTCAGTATCTTCAGGTTACTGCAGGAATGTAGCTTTTGAGATGTATTGTGAAAATAAAAAACAAACATGTTTCCGACAACGGTGAAGTCTCCCTGAAAATCAAAAACCTTATAAATGTCTTTATTATGTTTAAAGAGCACACATCTGGTTTTAAATGCAACATCATAAGGGTAGGGCGTGGAATAACCTCCTTCAAAGGGCCTTCCTCGGCTTTGCTTCACGGTGCACAACACCATGGGATATGGCTTCCTTCCACTGACCTCTCTTGGCTTGCAGTGTCACTGTAGTAGAGGGAATGTCTCTCTTCCCCTGTTCCTTCTCATGCTCTTCACCACAATTCACAAAGGCTAGGGGGAATAACTACCTTCCCCCGGACCCTTCTCAGGCTCTTTGTCACAGGTACAAAAAGGCGGGGGGGGCTGAGATTGACTCCCTTCCTCCGGCTCTTCTCAAGCTCCCTATTTTGGGTGCCGGTCCCAGACCTGTGTTGGTAGACCATGTTTACTTCCTTGCCAGGTACTGTGATGAGGAAGAGTAATTATGATGCTCTTCCTATAAGGGTGCTTGTCCCAGACCTGTGCTTCTCTCTCCGATTTATGTGGTAGTCCTGGCTCACTACTCTGCCAGGTACTGCAACTAAGAAGAGGACTTGTGATGCCTTTCTGAATTAGGTACGGGTCCCAGTCCAGTGTCTCTCTCTCTCTCTCATTCGTAGTCCCACCAGCCGCCTCAGTCACCCAGGTACCTCTGGAGTGTTTGCCGGTCCTCTCCGGTCAGCATTGGGCTTTCCTGCGTGCTTCCCCGTACTCTCAGCAGTTTCTTATGGCTCTCTGGGAGCTGCGGGAACTGCGCAGCATTCCACTCCCCTGGGGCTGCGTTCCTTCCCTTGGCAGCACGTTTCCTACGCTGCCTTCGCCTGGATGCGGGGTCTCCTCGCTCACTGGTTGGTCTTCCTTTCCTCTCTGGAACAATGTGGTACCACTCTGCCTGTCCGTCTGGGTTACACCTAGGAACTCTGTTGCCTCTTAGCTCTGGTCGGTGTCTGCACTTGTGGTTCCTCCAGGACGAGCCCCTCTGCTTGGTTTTCCCACTTCTATTTTGTATTGGCTTTAGCCATTCAAAACTCGTCAAACACTAGACAGCTCAATGGTGTTTTGAGGATCGCTATTAATGCCTCCACACCTCATCCTCGTCGCAATATTTCCCTGAGAGCTCTCTCGAAGGTAGACCTGTTCTTCTTAGTCCCAGTACCGTTACCATAAATATTATTTTAGATCAACCATTTGGATACATAGTATGTTCAGATGTCTCATATATTAAACAGATTTGCCACTGTATAGCCATGAGGAAGACCCTGAAATGGTTGAAACGTGTCGGCTAAGGCATACATACTTTGAGGGTAACACTTTATGTATAGGGCTAAGTCATAATTATTTGGCCATAATAAATTAAGATTGATTACATGCGACAAGTGCAGTTTGAATGGTTCATTTCATAATAATTTTTGTGTATTTTGGTTGAGGTTGGGCATTACCTCAAATACAAAATGGCAAAAGTTCCCTATTTGGGGAACTCAGGTCCCCTGCACACTGTAATTGTCTCAAAAAATGAGTTTTGATGTTATTAATGTATTTCTTCTTTTGTGTATATTTTGTTATCTTTCAATTCCTGTTATATCCTGATACATCATTCAATGTTCAATTTCCAAGTATTTGAAGTTTTCAATAAGACACTTTTCAATTTGCTGATTTCGTCAAATGTAACTTTTTAATGCCCAATGCGTTTCGAGATAAATCTCTCTTCTTCAGGGGCTGTCCTTTCCATAGATAATATTTTCAAAAGATAATAATAGTTATCAAAATATGTTCGTTACCAGAATCATTTATACATACTTAAAAGGCAAAGTTATCTAAATCATTGATTCTATGATTCAAGTGGAACTCAAGTATCTTTATATACACTGTATATTCGGCGAGGTAATCGTTCCTATAGCAACAGAGTATTGGACAGTTTCCAGGCCTGGGTGTCTTCGTCTGAAGGTTGGGACCCGTTCCAGACTGGCTTTACAAAAAATCTAAGTACGCTGGCCAATATATTCACGCTCACAATCTTCAAGGCCAGAGTACTGGAAGGTGCCCCTCCTCTGCTCCTTGCCTTCATTGACCTGTCCAAAGCTTTCGACAAAGTTAACAGAGACAAGCTGTGGAAAAAAACTTTTCAACTGGAACTGCCCCCACTCTCTCTTGGAACCAAAAAAAGAACTGTATTCCAAGACATCTATGAGAGTTTGACTCAATGGCACAGGTCTCCTTTCTACAACCATCCCGACGAGCCGTGGAGTGAAGCAAGGATGCCCATTGGCTCCGGCATTGTATAATGCTTACATAGGAGACTACCAACACTCTGAAAAAGAGGTCACCGCTTTTCCACCATCTCTGGGCACCAAAAAGGTCAGTAGGCTGCTTTTTGTGGACGACATAATTCTAATCGACCAAACTAAGATCGGACTAGCGAGAAAACTGGACAACTTGCATGAATACCTCAATACCAACGATCTAGAAAGTAACATGGTTAAAACCAAAGTGATGCGACTGGACACATCATCCAAACGGAAAGTCCATGGTACATGGTATCTCGCTGGAAAACGACTGGAAGAAGTCGAAACCTTCAGATATTTGGGAATCACTTTTAGCAACAAAAACAAATAACTACCGATGCAAGAAACTCTGGTGCTCAAAAACAAAACCTTGACCAATCAAATGATCTTGATGGACAAAAAATGCGGTCGTTCTTCACTCCAAGCGGCAATCACCTTCTATAAGGCGAAGGTGGTTCCCGCCCTTACCTATGGAGCGGAAGCCATGCCACCGATCCCTGATACTATCTGACTAAAACTTGAAGGTTTTCTCTGGAGGAAATTGCTCCGCCCATCACCCTCCATTCTGATGGCCTTGATAAGAAGAGAACTCAGTGTACTCTCGCTCAAAGGAATACTGTCTCTCAATGGCCTGATGTGCTACAGGAAAATGAGATCTTCCAAGTAAAAAATCTACAAACTCATTCACGAAGAAACGAAGAAAGGCACCAACAAACTGCTTCAATCGTGGATTAGTAAAAATCAGACGACCTTAGAAGAGATAGGAAGTACTGAAGATGAACTTCTGACTAATCCAACCAAAATTGCAAAAATATTCAAAGAAAGAGACTGGTGTGATACCCAGACAAAAGCGCAGAGCTATAAGTCCACAGGTCATCTGCCACCTTTCGCGCAAAAAATAAACGAGCCCATAAACTAACAAAATTCCCAAATAAGAAAATTCGCTCGACCTTTTTGAGAGCAAGACTAAACATCTTGAAAACAAGTAAGATATTGGGAATTCGAAGGAAGACGACCGTAAATTCCTGACGCTTTTGCTCGGCGCCCAACACAATTGAAAACCTGAAGCACCTAATTCTCAACTGCCCAGCACTCGCCTCTAACAGAGAAATTCATCTTGGCCATCTACATTCAAAATTTTCAAGGTTGTACGAGGACTATTGGTGGGCGTTCCTGATGAACGGGTTAAATCGAAAATCGGTCATTGGAATGGGAAATTTCCTGCACAGTCTGGAGTTGGATGCTCTCGCTTAGAAAGCTCAACAGTTAAGGATTTAACCCTTGCAAGCAAACCCAAAGAAACTAAACAAAGTTCATGAGGAAAGGTATTTTGTAAAAACTGTTGATACAGTTATACACAACAAATAAAATAGCAACAGAGTATTCATAAGATATAATTCCCACAGTCTGTGTTAATATACGTATCATTTCTAATTATCATCAAAAATATCATCAAAAACATTAGAGATGCCAACCTGGATAATTCGTTATCTTTTCTCAATCTAAGGGTCACAGTCACAATCTTCATCTTCCCTTTTCCATAAATATCATTGCACAGATGCACATTGTGTTAAGTTCGCTTCTTGTCACCTACAACGTATAAAGTGTTTTTTGTGATATACACTAAATTCCAATAACATTGATGTGCTAACTCTTTTGGAATAAGTAAAATAACGTGCATATCTTTGTTGTTTTCTGTGCGTGATATTAAAGAATTCCAGTATCCTCATAAGCGTTACAGTGATCTCCATTGTCTCATGACGCTTGGTCAACAGTATCCCAGATTCAAATTGTTAGTTGTGAAGATTTTGGCTCAAGTTCGAGTAGAAGCCTGTGACTAATGTTACGGATATCCCCGTGTTTTTCTATAGATGAATATAGTGATGATGGTAAAAAAAAACATTTATAATATATAGTTCCCGGATATTAAGGGTCAAAAGATGGATCAGAGGATACTCTGATTTAAGTAAATCTGGAGGGAATGTCTTATCACAGTTAGTTGTTTCGCATGTTATTTGTAATTCCGACAATCACTCGTCCAATGGGTCACAAAATGCCTGTTATTTATATCCACGTCATAGTGTGATGATGATGTCATTGTGTAACGTTGTATGCGTATGTTTTCATTAATGTAAACTGCCGTGCGGCACAGAGAAGACTCTATGGCTCCAAAGATATTCATCAAAAAAATTATTAGCATATATTTAACAAATATTTGTTAAACAATAAGTGTAATTGGAGTAATACCTGAATAAAAGTATATGGTTTTTAAGAATGCGTGTGTTACATCTATAGTCGAATGTGGGTTATTATTGTGGTCCACAAATTGGAAAATTGAAAAGTGTCTAATTCATATTAATAAGTCTCATCTGGATATGTTGTCGTCCACCCTTGAGGGAATACATTGTGAAGTCTGACTTGCATGTTACGCCCTTAGTGGCATAAAATGGTTGTTCTAGAAAATGGGTCTAACTCATTTTGGAAAAAACAGTCCTCCAAGTATTTCTATAGAGATTGTTAACAACTTACTTATCAAATGACTTCTGTACTGAATTTAAAAAAAATGTCATGTGGTTAAAATCCCGAATTGTATGCTCCTCTATGATCGTTATTTATTGGGGTGTCTTTTTCAGGAAATAAGTTGGCTTGTCCTAATTCAACAGTCCTATGAATATTTACATACCACCTTAGTTCTTAGTAGATTTTCAAAGGAATCGTCCAATTATATGCATTTTCAAAGGTATGCTCCCAAGTAGTAATCCTCATTCATCCCTAGAGGTGACAAAGAATCAAGTCTGTGAATCCAAAAGAGTTATCTTTGGGAAAGGATTTTGAAGATGTTGCCCCCTCTTGGTGGGGGGTGTATCGCTTCCAATATTGAGCATCTTAATTGAACTATTGTGCGTTTATTGTCCCGGAAGTGCCTGTAGATTGGTGATTTGAGATTTTTTGTTCTGATATTCGACTTGGGCTCTGTCCAGCGTTCTTTGGCTTTCCTCATAGTCTTGCCCACATAGAACTTCCCACAAGGACATTGTCATGATGCCTACCTCCAAGGAGCCAGGTCCGACCCAGCAACCCCAGAGGCAGGCATCATTCCCCCCAGGGAAGTTCCGGCGGGCCCAAGCTGGGGCCCTTTGGACGCAGTCCTGGCGCCTTAGGCGCCAGGCTCATGTTGGACCCCAGTCCTGGCGCCTTAGGCGCCAGGCTCATAAAGATGGACATGTGTTCAAGTGTTTTAGTGTGCACTTACCTGATGCAGATCATGCTGCTACATCCAGGCCCTCTTGAGGCCTGAATGGGACTACTTTACCTGTGGGACTACTATCCACCTGGGTGTGGTCGGGGAAGGATACATACCTGATCGGTGGAAGGATACATACCTGGAACTTCTTCCAAAGCTTTTTAAACCCCACCCGAACAGCCACACGTGCTTCGCGTTGTTCTGCACCTAGCAGCTGGACGCTCACCGTGTCTGCTCCTGCTTCTGGACTTCAGCCACGCCTGTCAGCATCCTGGGACACCTGCAAAGGGTAATAAGAAGAGAATTGGAGAGCAAGAAGGCCTTACCTGCTAAACCTGCATCACAGAGACATTTCACCGACGATCCTGAAAAGGAAGACATCATTTTTAAAAAGCATTTCGCTCCGATCGCTGCAGCGCTGCATTTCACTCACCTTTCTTGGGCGCCTCCATCTTCAGCAGCGATCATCCGGATCCGCAGCCACTTCCCAGAGCCTAGAGAGAAAAAGACAAGAACACAAGGTGAGAGAAGGAAGGGAATAGGAAAAGCTCAGTTTCCTTCTAAGACTTACCTGTTGGGTCATTCCCATTTCATTTCGGGTCTTGCTGCTTCCAGGCATTTTCCAGACCCCGGCCCCTATGGGGAAAAAAGACAAAGACATTAGATGAGCGAATGCAAAAACATTACCTGAGCGCTCATCTAGGACTTACCAGATCTTTACTGGAACTGCACGTTTCACTTCGGGTCGGCGCCATATCTCCGGCATTCCGAACCCCGGCCCCTATGGGGAAAAGACATCAACATTAGCGCTTTGTTGCAAGAAGTCTCCAAAGGAATCTTCATTCATCACCTGAAAAAGACAATGAACATTATTATTTAAAGCTGAACTTTTGAACTTGCAACAGAACTTTTACAGCGCCTTACCAGTATAATCAAGCTTACCTGAACTCCCATCCAACCTCAATCCAGTGAAGTAACTGGGTTCAACGCGCCCCTGCGTCAGAAGCAGGATGGAGAGCTCGTCCTTTCAGACCCTAAGGTGAGACTTCACAGGGAATCGTGGAAGGGTATCGAGGAGGGTTGGAAGGAAGTGGGAGGCTCGAGCATTATTCCGCCAGATTGTAATACTCCCTTTTCACATACAGGAGGATATTCCTGCGAGCCAGATTAGCCAGAGTTGAGGGGCCCGTCCTATCCATCTTCAGAGCCCTGCGCTTCACAATTGAAGAGGCATCAGCACTCGAAACCAGGCCAGCGCCCCCGTGGGAATCAGGTGAGCGTGACAGAACACGAAGCCTACCCACAATTTCCCACCCGGGCGCTATGGAGACTTCCGAGACTGACCAGCTGGCCCAGCTTTTGGGCGAATTACGGGCAGAGGTGCACTCAGCCCGCCAGGAGACTAACGCTCTCAAAAGAGAACTGATCCTATCCAAAGAAAGAACAGATGACCTGGCCAAAAGGTTATTGCAGGCCCAGGCAGGGCACACTCCTTTACCGAATTCCGGTGGTACTTCCACATCAATGGGTTTGAATAACCCGGTACAAATCAATCTACCTGGACACATGCTTTTGGCCCCGCCTGAACGTTTTGCGGGGGATCCCAAGAAATATGCCGTCTTTATGAACCAATGTCGTTTACACTTTCTATGCAGACCCGAGGCCTTCCCTAACGACCAGACCAAGGTAGCCTTTATACTATCTTACCTCAGTGGCAGTGCTGCCGATTGGTCTATTCCATTGGTAAATCAGGATGATCCCATTCTCCAGGATTTTCAGAGCTTTCAGGCCAGCATGGAAAGATTGTTTGCTCGACACTCTCAAGGACAGGCCCTTGATAACGAACTGTTATCCTTACGACAAGGTAATCAGGATCTCCTGTCCTACATTGCCACCTTTAATAGACTGGTTGTGGAAACTGGATGGCCAGAAAATAAAAGGATCACATTGTTTCATCGAGGCCTGCGCGGAGAGCTTAAAGATGTTCTAGCTCAGATAGTAAATCCACCCCAGGTCTGCGCAGACTACATAGACTTTGTGGTTCAACTTGATCACAGACTTCAAAATAGAAAAGCAGATCGGTTCAAGTACGAAACCCGAGTACCGATCAAAACCCACGCTAACTCCAAGAGTGCCGATGTATCCGAACCTATGCAAATCGGCGGGGTTAAAGGACCATTAACGCAGAAGGAACGGGAGAGAAGGCGGCAAATGCAACTTTGTCTGTATTGCGGGGCTTCCGGTCACTTTCTTCGAAATTGTCCGGTTAAACCACCTAAGAAGGTGGTTGGAGCCACTGATAACGATTTATTGACACCTGATTCGGGAAACGACCTAGCCCGACAAGCGTAGGGGTCCGCTTGCCGAGCTTGAAAACAAACTCTTTGACCTCGCATTTTGTCATGCCAATGGTGCTCGTGGATCCAAAACAGCCTCAGCAGTTGCATGCTATAAAAGCATATATCGACAGTGGAGCTATTGGAAATTACGTAGACCGTGAATTGGCTTCCAGGATTAAGCTCCCTCTCCGCCCGAAAGTAACCCAAGATGTCATTACTACACTAGATGGATCCGAAATAGCCTCAGGGCCTGTAACGCATTCCACTGTTGAATTGACACTGGTGGGTCAGGATGGACATCGGGAAGCAATCGTGTTTGATGTGATCAAGGCCCCACAATTTCAAGTAATTCTTGGAATTCCTTGGTTAGAAACACATAATCCAAGAATAGACTGGTGAGCTAAGAAGATAAGTTTTCCTGATTGTGAACAAACTTGTTATCCAAGAAATTCAGCTATGGGTTTAGCCTCAGCAACTTCCACCTCTGTACCGCTACCGTCAGAATACCAAGAATTCCAAGACGTTTTTCAGAAAGAACAGGCTAACACGTTACCTCCTCATCGATCTTATGATTGCCAAATCGATCTGGTACCCAATGTTCAACTACCTTGTAGTAGGATTTATGCTCTTACGGAACCTGAGAACCTGCATTTGCGTCAGTATTTAGATCAGTACCTAGCCAATGGTTTTATTCGCCCGTCCAAGTCTCCTGTCTCTTCAGCTCTGTTCTTCGTGCCAAAAAAAGAAGGCGACCTTAGAACGTGTATAGACTATCACGCCCTAAATCAAATAACGATTAAGAATCGTTATCCTCTGCCCTTGATCCCTGAGCTTATCGACCAGGTGAAAGACGCTTGTGTGTACACCAAGTTAGATCTCCGAGGAGCTTATCACCTGGTGCGCATAAAAGAAGGCGACGAATGGAAGACTGCATTCCGCACCAAATTTGGGCTCTTCGAATATCAGGTGATGCCCTTCGGTTTGTGCAATGCACCTGCCGCCTTTCAGTACTTTATGAATGATGTTCTTCGGGAACTTATCAATGTCTGCGTCATTGTTTACATTGACGACATCCTGGTGTACTCTTCTTCAGAATCTGATCACAGAAAACATGTTAGGGCAGTTCTTGAGAAACTGCGCCAGCACAGACTATTTGCAAAACTCGAAAAATGTGTTTTTCATACCACAGAAGTTGAGTTTCTCAGATTCATCCTGACACCTCAAGGAGTCCGAATGGACTCGCGAAAGGTGGACGCCATCCTCAAATGGCCACCTCCAAGCTCGGTGAAGGAAGTTCAGAGCATGCTCGGCTTTGCCAATTTCTATCGAAGATTCATCCCGGAATTTTCCCGAACAGTCCAACCCATCACCGCTCTCCTAAAGAAAAACAGACGCTTCGAATGGACTCTTGAGGCCGAACAAGCCTTCCAGGACCTGAAAAACAAATTCACCTATGCACCTGTATTGAAGCACCCGCACCCAGATCTCCCGTACATAGTGGAAACCGATGCTTCCAGTTCGGCCATGGGAGCTGTCCTGTCGCAAAGAGACCCAAAAACTAACCAACTACACCAGTGGCCTTTTGGTCCAGAAAATGTTCTCCTCCTGAAATCAACTACGCAATTACTGATAAAGAGTTACTGGCCATCAAATCTGCTTTCAAGGCTTGGCGTCACTACCTTCTCGGGGCAAGACACACCATCACCGTAATTACGGACCACATAAACTTACAGTATTTAAAGACGGCCAAAGCTCAATCTTCACGACAACTCCGATGGGCTCTATTCTTTGCGGAATTTGATTTTGTAATTACCTATCGCCCTGGCTGCAAGAATGGAAAAGCAGACGCCTTAGCCCGGATTGGCATGGAAGAACCTAATTCGAGCTTAGAACCTGTGCCCATCATACCTGAGCAAAGAATCTTAGGCTTAACTTCATTGCAATCGATTGAGGATATCCAAACGCAAGTAAAACAACTTCTAGACTCTTCAACCTTACTGGAATGGAGTCAAAAGGGTCCTCATTACACCGTTAAGGATGACTTACCCTACTTCCAGGAGCGGTTGTTTCTGCCAAGTAAAGAATTGCAAGAACTTGCTATTGCCCATCATCATGAATCTTTAATGGAAGGACACCCTGGTATCGCTAAAACGGAGGAAAAAATCAGACGCCACTTCTGGTGGCCTTCTTGGAGAAAAGACAAAGTCTTTTGTGTTGTCTTGCGGAATTTGCGCCCAAAACAAGGGTCAAAAGAAAAGGCCAGCCGGCCTACTTCAACCCTTGGATATTCCACCGGCACCATGGCACATCTTGTCAATGGACTTTATAACTGACCTGCCTCCTTGTGGTGGTTACAACACTATCCTTGTAATTGTGGATCTATCTCCTTTAAAAGGGTTGCCTTCAGCTTCCACCTTGGCCAAGGAATTTCTGGAGAATATAGTTTGCATACATGGTTTCCCTTCCATATTAGTCTCGGATCGTGGAAGCCAGTTTATCTCCCAGATCTTTACTGGAACTGCACGTTTCACTTCGGGTCGGCGCCATATCTCCGGCATTCCGAACCCCGGCCCTTATGGGGAAAAGACGTAGGGTATCGAGGAGGGTTGTAAGGAAGTGGGAGGCTCGAGCATTATTCCGCCAGATTGCAATACTCCCTTTTCACATACAGGAGGATATTCCTGCGAGCCAGATTAGCCAGAGTTGAGGGGCCCGTCCTATCCATCTTCAGAGCCCTGCGCTTCACCATTGAAGAGGCATCAGCACTCGAAACCAGGCCAGCGCCCCCGTGGGAATCAGGTGAGCGTGACAGACATTTAAGGGTGTATATTACATTTTTTGAATCGCATGTGAAAAAGTCTCTGATTGGTATCTTTTTACCTGTGGTTGGATGCCTAATGTGGTTACCTTTGATTAAATTAGAGCAGTGTTGGCAATGAAAAAACAAAAGAAGGGCACCTACGCATGTTTAAATTGCCAACACTGCCAACCACAGGTAAAAAAGATACCAATCAGAGACTTTTCCACATGCAATTCAAAAAATGTCATATATGGCCTTAAATGTCCTTATGGGAAGTGCTACGTGTGCAAGACTATGTGGCAAGCCAAAGAACACTGGACAAATCACCAATTTGCAGGCACTTCCGGGACAATAAACACACAATAGCTCAACTAAGATGCTTAATATTGGAAGCGATACACCCCCACCAAGAGGGGGCAACATCTCCAAAATCCTTTCGCAAAGAGAACTCTTTTGGATTCACAGACTTGATTCTTTGTCACCTCTAGGGATGAATGAGGATTACTACTTGGGAGTATACCTTTGAAAATACATATGATTGGATGATTCCTTTCCTTTGAAAATCTAATAAGAACTAAGTTGGTTGACACACACTCATGTCCAAGATTGATCATAATATTCTCATGTTGAAACAAACAACAAGAGACTGGTCTGGTAATGTACTGAATGTATAGAGACAGTGATCAGAAATTGAGAATTTTTTTATGTGACCTTAAACATGTCTGATATACTGGTATAAGAGTAATTTGGTAAATGTTTGTCTAAGATCATATCAAAGTATGTACATATTTATAGGACTGTTGGATTAGGACAAGCCATAGAGTCTTCTCTGTGCCACACAGCACTTTGTTTACATTAATGATGTCATATGCGTACAGCGTTACGCGATGACATCATCACACTATGATGCTGATATAAATAATGGCCATTTTGTAACCCTCTGAACGAGTGATTGTCGGAATTACGAATAACACGTGAAACAACTAACTGTGGTAAGAGATTCTCTCCAGATTTACTTAAATCAGAGTATCCTCTGATCCATCTTTTTACCCTTAATATCTGGGAACTATATATTATATATATTTTTGACCATCATCACTATATTCATTTATGGAAAAACTCAGGGATATCCGTGACATTGGTCACAGGCTTCTACTCAAACTTGAACCAAAATCTTCACAACTAACCATTTGAATCAGGGATACCGTTAACCAAGGATTATGAGACAACGGATATCACTGTAACCCTTATGAGGATACTGGAATTCTTTAATATCAGGCATGCACGGAAAACACAACAGATATGCAAGTTACTTATTTATTCCAAAGGAATTAGCACATCAATTTTATTGGAATATAGTGTATATAACAAAAACACTTTGTACGTTATAGGTGACAAGAAGCTAACTTAACACAATGTTCAACTCTGCAATGATATTTATGGAAAAGGGAAGATGAAGATTGTGACTGTGACCCTTAGATTGAGAAAGGATAACAAATTATCCAGGTTAGCATCTCTAATATTTTTGATGATATTTTGGATGATAATTAGAAATGATACGTATATTAACACAGACTGTGGGAATTATATGTTATGAATAATCTGTTTCTATAGGAACGATTACCTCCTCCGAACATACAGTGTATACACAGATACTTGAGTTCCATTTGAATTAGAGAATCAATGATTTAGATAATTTTGCCTTTTAAGTTTGTATAAATGATTATGATAACGAACATATTTTGATTACTATTATTATCTTTTGAAAATATTATCTATAAAAAGGACAGCCCCTGAAGAAGAGATATTTATCTCGAAACACGTTGGGCATTAAAAAGTTACATTTGATGAAATCAGCAAACTGAAGTGTCTTATTGAAAACTTCAAATACTTGGAAATTGAACATTGAATGATGATGTATCAAGATATAACAGGAATGGAAAAATAATTAATTGAAAGTTAACGAAATATACACTAAAGAAGAAATACATCAATAACATAAAAACTAATTTTTTGAGACAATTACAGTGTGCAGGGGAGGCGAGTTTCCCAACCAGGGAACTTTTACCATTTTCTAGCTTCCTGTAAACAGCCCATGTGCCAGGGATGTAGTTTCTCCTCTGCACCTTAAGAACTATTAAGCTACAGCTACTACCAACTCCAACTTATTTACAAGAAAACATATAACATATTTAACAACAGGAGTGCGAGGTATTTCTGGGATCTATTACCTCAAATACACCCACATGTGCAGTGGTCCATCAGCACCAAATATTAATCGGTTGGACTAGGGCAACTTTTTTCAAGACTTATTTGATCTAGGCGCACCAATCACCTGCTCTACCCGCTGGGTTTATGTGTTTTTGATTGAAGCGCGTGGTCAGAGAAACTGTCTGTTTGGATGTTTTGGGGTGAGCCTTCACCCTGACCCGGAGGCACCGACTGCAAAGTAGGTGAGCGCCAAGGGAGGCAAGTGAATTAGTTGGATATGGGATACATTACTCACCGTAATCGTATTTCTGATGCTTGTATCTGCTTAGATTCACATGGTGTGCATAGGCCGACATCTAGTGGAAGCTGCAGAGTATTACAGTTTGTTTTTCGAAACTCGAAAATGGGCGTCGACACAGGGCGTGCCAGTAGTACTATCCCTAGTGTGATGTCCACTGTACCCATGATCCCTCACCCGTGTAGGATCCTCGGATTGTATTTTTTCTGACATGAGGTAGCATGAGGAGTAGCGCGAGTACAGATAATCCAAGCAGATAAATAGATAGATGAGACTACATGCATCCATGCGCCTTCTCTCAGAGGGGAGGAAGGGCGGGCGCATGTGAATCTAAGCAGATACAAGCATCAGAAATACGATTACGGTGAGTAATGTATCCCTTCTGAGGCTTGTGGAGGTTACCAGACATTTGGTCGAAAAAAATTGGTCGACTGGACAAATGGTCGAACCAATTTGGTCGAAAACCAAATGGTCCAATTTTTTATTTTTTTTATTTTCACCCCTTTTTTGTTTTTTTTGGGGTGGGGGGTCCCCCCAACCCCCTTTTTTTCATAAAAAACCCTTTTCTTTAAAAACGAAAACCCGAAAAAAATATATAAATAAAAGAAAAATTCGACCATTTGGTTTTCGACGAAATTGCGTCGACCAAATGTCTTTCGACCAGTTTTCAGTCGACCAAATGTCTGGACACCCTTGTGGAATCTGCTTAGATCACATGCTGTGCATAGATTAGCGAGCAGTGTTAGAAGAAGGAGGTGGGATGTGAGAAGGGTCATGAGCAAACAGATGTCTTAGAACCGCTTGTCTCACTTGAGTATCTGTCTTGGAATGAGTGTCAATGCAGTAGTGCTGAGTAAAAGTGTGAATAGAGCTCCATGTAGCTGCTTTGCAAATGGTGTCAAGGGGTACATTTGCAATGAAAGCCAGAGTGGTCCCAATGCCTCTTGTAGAGTGGGCTCTTGGCGTAAAAGGCAGAGTCTTTTCAGAAAGGGAGTAACATAGCTGGATACAATTGACTATCCACTTGGAGATGGCATCTTTAGAGACGCGATCTCCCTCTCTGCCTGTAGCTACGGAGACAAACAGTTGGTCTGTTTTTCTTAGCGGCCTGGTCTTGTCTACATAGTAGAGGACCGCTCTTCGCACATCTAGAGTGTGTAGTTTCACCTCAGCAGAGCTTTTGGGTTCTTGGAAGAAGGCCGGAAGCTCAATGGACTGGTTAACGTGGAATTTAGACAGTAAAGAAAGGATCCTGCACTGACAGAGCCTGAATTTCACTGACACTTCTTAAGGATGTAATGGCTACTAAGAAGGCAGTTTTATAGGTCAGGTGTTTAAGACTGGCTTTATGCATCGGTTCAACGGGTGGCCCTATGAGTTTAGCAAGCACCACATTAAGGTCCCATCCAGGTGGTGGGTTTGAAATTGGAGGGTGGAGTCTCTTTACCCCTTCCATGAAGGCTTTAACCACTGGTACTTTCCACCATGAAACCTTGTTATGGGAGGTGGTGTAGACTGACAGCGCTGCCAGGTGTACCTTGAGTGAATTAAATACCAACCCTGCATCCAGCAGGTGGAGCATGTAGGTGACAATATTGGAAGGAGTGCAATCAACCAGGTTGATTTGCTTATTCTGGCACCAGATAACAAATCTCTTCCATTTATCAAAATAACAGTGCCTTGTGTTTGGTTTCCTAGATTCCTTTAGGATGTCCATGCACCTCTGTGGTAAGTTGAGATGTCCAAACTCTATGACTTCAGGAGCCATGCTGCCAAGTTCATTGAGCTGGGTTGAAGATGCACCGTTTGACCTTGGTGCTGGGATAGTAGTTTGTGCCAGCACGGGAGTCTGATGGGTTCGCACACTGCTAGTCTGCGCAGGTGTGGGAACCACGGTTATCTCGCCCACATGGGAGCAACTAGGATGAGTGTCATCAATTGCCTGTGCATCTTGTTGACCACTTTCCTCATGAGAGGAGTTGGTGGAAAAGCGTAGGCAAACATTCCTGACCAGTTCATCCACAGGGCTTTCCCCTTGGAGTCTGGCTGGGGGAACCTGGATGCGAATCCTGGGCATTGCCTGTTTTCGCTTGTGGCGAATAGGTCTATAGTGGGGAAACCCCACTGTGAGAAGAGATCTTCTACGATTTCTCTGTGCAGACACCATTCGTGTTCTTCTGGGAGGGGATCTCTGCTCAAAGCGTCTGCTAGTGAATTGAGATCCCCTGGAACATGTTGAGAAGACAGGTAAATGTTCCGTCGGAGTGCCCATGTCCAAATTTTCTGGGCAAGCCTGGACAGATTTGGAGAATGAGTCCCTCCCTGTTTGGTTATGTAAAACATCGCTGTTGTACTGTCTGTTAAGATCTGTACTGACAGGTTCAACAGGTGGGGTTCGAACACTCGAAGCGCTCTGAAGACTGCCAAAAGCTCTAGCAGATTGATATGATTCTTGGCCACTGTGTGAGACCAGAGACCCTGAGCTGTGTGGCGAAGGAGGTGTGCTCCCCACCCCGACAGGGACGCGTCTGTAGTGACTACAGCTTGTATCTCTGGATCGTAAAAGGGTTTCTTTGACAGGTTCTCTCTTGTCCGCTAGTGAAGACTTTGTACAAGTGTTGGCGAAACGACCACTAGATCGTCCCACTGACCACTTGCCTGAGACCACTGTTCACCAACCATTCTTGCATGGGTCGCATGCGCATGCGCGCGTGGGGGACCAGGTAAATACATGACGTCATCATGCCTAGCAAACACATCGCTTTGCGCACCCTTATCTGGCGACCAGACTGATATTGAGGAATTTGCAGAAAGGCCAACCCCTCTTGGGTGTTTAGGACAGCTCCTAGGAACTGTTTGGAGGTGTTCGGCACCAGGCTTGATTTTTTCTCGTTGATAGAGAAACCCAATTCGAAGAGGAGGTCGATTGTTCTTTGGATGTTGGATCTGCAAATTACTGGGGTCTCCCCCGTGATAAGCCAGTCGACCAGGTAAGAGTAAACTGGGATTGCCTCCCTGCGCAGGTGTGCCACCGCCACCGCCAGTACTTTGGTGAATACCCTTGGAGCCGAGGCTATACCGAAGGGCAGCACCTTGAACTGGTAGTGCCAACTGTCCACCTTGAAGCGCAAGAATCTTCTGCGCGCTGGGAACATGGAAATATGAAAATAGGCATCTTTCATGTCCAATGTTGCCATGTAATCCCCTTTTTTTAGGAGTGGGATTACCTCTTGGAGAGTAGTCATGCAAAATTTTTGGGGCTTGACATACTTGTTTGCAGGGTGTAAGTCTAATACTGGGTGCATTGTCAAATCTTTTTTTGGCACAAGGAAGTAAATTGAATGGATACCCTTGTTTACCTGGTTGCCCGCGACGATTTCTATCGCGTCCTTTATGAGAAGATTGACGATTTCCTCGAGGAGGATCTTTTGGTGGTCCAGGGAATGTATTTTCTGTCGTGGAGGGTGGTTTCAGGGGCGCTCTAGCAGATTGATGCCGTATCCTGCGGACACTGTGGACAGCACCCATCTGTCTGATGTGATCCGTTCCCATGCTTGGGTGAAGTTGGAAATGCGGCCCCCTACTGGGGATGCGTGGGAAGGGACCCTGAGCGGAATGTCCATGCTTTGCGGGAGGCGTACCACCTCTGCCGGGGCTGCCTCTACCTCTTATCACAGCTCCTCTTGTTACCTCTGCCGTAACGTTGGGTAGTCTGCTGGTTGCCACCCCATGATGTACCCATGTACCCTGTCCCTGTGCATAATTGGAGCCCCCTTGCGAATTTTGGCCACGTGAGCGATGAAAATTACTATTCCCTCTTTGATTAGGGGGCTTATTCGTCAATTGTCCCAGGGAATTTAGAGTATCATGACTCGTCTTTGGCAGTTTTCAGTGCGTCCTCTACCGCTTTGCCAAACAAGACATTCGGCTCCACCGGCATGTCAATAAGGGTTGCCTGGGTCTCGGGTTTAAACCCTGACTGTCTTAGCCAAGCGTGCCTCTTAATGACAGTGCTCTCTGCTATGAGCCGGCCTGCATTATCTGCAGCGTCAAAAGTTGTCTAAAGGATGCAACCGGACAAGGCTCTACCCTCCGATGTGATCTGGGCCAACTGACCCTTTAGGGGTTCCGGTGCCGAGTCAATGAGAGCAGCTACCTGCTCCCACTGGTGGCAATTATAGCTTGCCAGCAGAGTGGTGGTGTTGGCGATCCTTGCCTGGTAAGCGGAAGTGGAGGCTACCTTTCTTCCTATCCCATACATTCTTTTGCTCTTCTTGTCTGGGGGAGCCTCAGATGATGATAGCGGTGTCCCCGCTCTCTTTCTGGTGTTAGTAATTACCAAGGAGTCGGGCTTCAGTTGACCCCTTCTGTAAAGTGGGTCTGACTGGGCGGCCCTGAACATTTTCTCAATTCTGGGGTTCACAGCCCTGGTGAGATTAGGATTGAGACGGGAAGGATCAATTCTACGTTGGATTGATTTGAGAATAGGAATGGCTTGAGCAATGGGTCTTTTGTCTCCCACTAGCTCTTCTGCGAAGTCCCTCTCCTCTTGCGCCCCCTGAGTGTTTATGCGGAAGTGCTCTGCCGCTCTAGCCAAGACCTCATTTAGAAGGGGCTGGTTATCTACTGGAGAGTCAGTAACCTGCGGTTCTTTGTGAACAGGAGTCTCTAAATTGTAGACCTCTGCGACGTCTTCCTCCTCTTCATCCTGACCCTCGTCATCTCCATAATAATCTACCCCCGTTTGCTCATCCAACATTTCTAGGTCTGGATCCTCAGTATATTGTTGTGGATCCTCACTATACTGTTGATAAGGTTGTATGTAGTAAGGGTCTGAAATCAGGCCCTGAGTTGGAGTCTCAAACCGAGGTTTTTTACTAGGGGGCTGAGGGTCCCTGAATCCTGAAGGAGTAGCGCTGTCTGGAGTAAAACTGAGGAAATGTTCTGGGTTCTTAGAGTAGAAATCAGCCAGGGAACACATTTACCTCATTACCCTGTCTATATCTTCACTGCTCCATTCTCTGGAGCTGGGGATGACAACCTCCTGTGAAGGTTCCCCTTCTATTCCCATATCATGAGGAGTGGGAGCAATAAGTTTGGTTTCCCTTATCTTAAAGCTCTTGTCTGTCCTTTTGTGTCTTTGGTGCAGAAGTAGAGTGTGATGACTTTTTCTGCTTTTTAGCCCCCTCCTTCTGAGTAGAAGAGTGTTTTCCTGATGTTTTCACCTTCTCTGAGCATTTCGACACCTGGCGTCGAAATTCAGGGGTACTCTCTCTCTCTCTTTCGAGTGTGCACGTCGGGACTCGGAGGCAGACGCCAAACGGGCTGCCAGAGCCAACTTCTGGTGTGCTGCCTGGGGGTGGAGGTCAGACTCATCCTCTGACGATCCTACCTCTGTGACTTTGGGAAGCGAGGCACTCTTGGCAACTGTGGACGGTTGCCTTGTGTCATGCGGCGATCTCGACCTGGAACGCCCAGAGGACACTGATTTGGTGGGCCGCTCTCTCTGTGCCTCTTTGTTCCGAGAACTCGACACGCGTGTCGAGTCTCGGTTGGACTTAGAGTGTTTATGTGTAGTAGAAGTGTGGGTAGCGTTGGTGTCGCCGCGTGTGTTCCCCATAACTGCCCTGCCGGACAATCCTCCGAGGTCAGGGACTTGCGCATGGGCATCTTTCGACACCTCTGTGCCCTCGCCGTCCGAAAGTACGGCGTTGCTGCCATCACTGAAGGCACCCACCACTTCCATGGCGTTGAGCTGCGTAGCGTGGTGGGCCCAACGTTTAGTGGAGCGGTCCTTTAGTGTCTTTGCCTTAAACAGGCTACACGCTCTGCAGTTAGCCTTGAGGTGATCCCTCGGCAAGCAGAGATTACAAGTGGCGTGTTTGTCACCCCAAGGGTACTTGCGGTTGCACTTGGGGCAAAATTTAAATGGAGTACTCTCCATATGCACCTTATGGCAGTGGGCTAGTGTGTGTAGGAAATAATAATAGTGTAGAGTATGTTTCCACCCTCCACTCTCCCTACTTGCAGGGCCGAGGCCAAAGGCCTTCCAAGGCCCGGGCCGAGGCCAGAGGCCTTCCGAGGCCCAAAGTCCGTCGTGCAACTCTCGACAGTTGTTTGTTCTTCAGACCGGCGTCGATCTTCGATGTTTCGACATGGGAGTGAAAGAACGGGGAAATGAATATTGATTTTTGCAAAATGGCTGAAAGCCAGGGAACTCCGCACAATGCTTCCGACAAGTATGCGGAAAACAACAATCTGAGGGTCCTACATGCGTGAGGGATCATGGGTACAGTGGACGTCACACTAGGGATAGTAATACTGGCACGCCCTGTGTCGACGCCCATTTTCGAATTTCGAAAATCAAACTGTAATACTCTGCAGCTTCCACTAGATGTCGGCCTACGCACAGCATGTGATCTAAGCAGATTCCACAAGCCTCAGAAATATGTATATATTATGGCTCTGCGCTAGTGTAAGACATAGCTGAACAAATTACTTACTCCTGAACATTTTCTTTCTGATGGATGTTCCTCCCACGGATTCCTCATCTTATGAGATGTTCTCCTGCTTTGAAGGACTCTCTGAAACCTTTCATCAGCAGTGGGTGCCGTGCTGTCTGGCATCGGCGATCCTCGAGTCTTTGGCTTCGGTACTGGATGAGACGTCAACATCAGTACAAACAGCGCGCTCGGCACCCAGGAAGCTCAGCTGCCATTATTTCCCCTTGCACAGCCACATCAGGGATTAGAAACAAAAGAGTGGACGCTTAAGCGTTAAGGAAGAGGGTCACTGTAAAATCAAAGGAGGAAGCTCCATAACCATGCGGTAGGCTGGGAGGGTGATGAGGAATCCATAGGAGGAACAATTATCAGAACAAGCATTTCCAGGGGAAAGTAATTTGTTCTTCTAATGGATTGTGTCCTCCCATGGATTGCTCATCTTAGATAGAGTCCCATAGCAGTAAGAGATCGCGGAGGAGAAAAGGAGCAAACACCACAGCAATTATGTCATCACCTGTTGGAGGAAAGTTCTGTCAAAACGAGACGGATGTGTCCAGGCTATAGCGTTTTGCGAACAGGTAAATGGAAGACCACGTCGCCACCTGCCAGGTATCCTTTACAGGTACACCTCTTTAAAGCCCCAAAGTAGCTACACGTTCTAGTGTTGCATTTAGAAACACAAAGCATCTTGAAATGGTTTGCTATGTTATTCCGTTGCCCGTTTTTTGGGCTGGTAAAACCATTGAACATTTGGTCTGAATTGGTTTGTCCTGACTATGTAAAAACTCAGAGCCCTTTTGAGGTTGAGTCTATGCAGCGTCTCATCCTCCTTAGTTGGATGAAGAGGTGGATAAAAAGCTGGCAACCAAATTGTGACAAGTGAAACTCCGACACGACCTTCAGGAGGAAATAAGAACACACTCAGAGAGACACCTAGTCCTTGGTAAAGACAGCAAAAGGTGGTTTACAGGAAAAGGCCTGCAATTCGCCAACTCTTCAAGCTGATAAAATAGCAATCAAGACAGCCTTTTTCTATGAAAGAAGTCTTCGAGCACACAAATGCGACAGCTCAAATGGAGAAGCCCTAAGGAATGTCAACACCAAGTTCAAGTCCCATGCTGGCACCATGAAGGGGTTCGGAGGGAAGGTGTGAGTCAAGCCTTTTCAAAATTGAACCTTTCTTGGAGGACTTCTCTGTTGCGGGACGCCATGAATCACATGCTGCTAATGCTACGTGCAATCTAAAGGGGAAACATAAACAGAGGTACAGAGAGCTCTCCTTTATGTGATTTTCCCATGAATGAGATGGCCAGATATCTTGACAGCTGATTCCTCGCGTTCCCCGTGCTGTTTGTTTTTTGCGTGTTGGCACCTGCCACTCGGTCTGCGCCAACATGCAAAAAGCGAACAGCACGTAAAGGAGAGCTATCTGTCTGTGTTTAGGTTTCCCCTTTAGATTGCTTGTAAAAAGAGCATCTCCAGTCCTGAAGAAGGCGGTCTAACTACCAGACTCCGTAAAAACCGGTAGACTGTACATAGGGGAGTAAAACCAATTATATTTACCCCAACAATGCATGTTTGCTGCCCGAGATGGCGGCCTTGTAAACACACCCTCAGAAGGTGTCTTTAGCGTACACTATGAGTAAATGGACCTACTTTGATGAGTACCTAGAGGGTCAAGAATGCAGTTAGTGGATCCATCTGGGATACTGGTTTTAATTGTATATTTGGTTGTGAATAGTCACAACTAGGGTGCTGAAATAAAAAAAATGCAAAAATACAAAAACAGATCCAAGGCATGTTTCTTCTGTTGTCCTCTTTCCCTAGATAGATGACCCACCACTGTGCCCTAGGGCTATAAACATCACTGAGGGACAGTAGAGACTTTCCTACAGGGGGACATCAAGGAGGATTCTTTTTTTGTGGCAACACAATATATAGGGTGTTTGAAAGAATCAAGGTACCCTTTGGACCTTGTTTTTTCTATAGGATCACCTTAGTCATCGAATATCTCACCCATCTTTGGCATAAATTATCCTATGCGCAGGAGGCCATACCTCTGATGACGCTGATGTAGAGGGGGCCGATGCTGACAGCTTGATGGCAGAGCACATCAGCGCAGGGATGAGTCCTTGCCCATAGGAGACAGGTTTGTGCCCTTAGACATGTGGTCACTGTCCTTGGCAGGGTCCCTGCCAACTTGTCCAAACGAGGTAGGCCCTGATAACTCCGCCAGCTCAGCTGCTGCTAGGCCTTGGTGAAGAAGTCAAGCATCTACAACCTGAAAGCCTCACATTCCTCTGAGGTGGAGGACAGGGTAGGAAACAGTACCTGCAGAGTTGCTTCATGGCAGTCTATGATGATGCTGAGTCAGTAATAACTGTATACAAGTGTTTCTAGGCGCTATAACACAAGGTAGTGAAGACGGAGGGAGGACAAAGCAAATGATCTTTCTAGGCCTTGTGTCATTCAGATCGTACAAGTACAGGGGTTGAGGGAGAAAAGAATTGCCAAAGGGAGGAAAGGGGGTAGTGCAATCCGGGCAGCACAGCACTTGGTAAGTGCAAGGTGGCAGCGGAATGTAGAGTTACAGGTACAGCCCCATGTGCGCGGTAGGCCCGGAGGCAGTGGAGGTTGTGATCCTGATTTCATGCATATCTTCCATTACATTAATGATGACGCTGAGACATGGATTAGGTCTTACTTCGTTTAATGTTTCATATGAACTGCCTTACAGCTGTCCCCAGCCCTACCTTCCACATTCCATTCTCCAGGCTCCCTTGCCTACATTCCACATTCTATTCAGCTACAACATCCCCCCCTTACTTATCATCTGAATTCACCATACCCAACTGTTCAAGGTGTCCACAATTCACAGTCTACTTCTGTTCACTAATAGACCGTTCAATAATACACAATTTGTGCTCTGCAAATAAAATACTCCATCAGAGCCAGGCCCCTCACATTCCTGTGTCCTTGAATCTCCTCTGCTATTCTCTTATGAAGGTTCCTTCCTCACCAGGCACATTGCGATGTAAAGTTAATGCAGTGACAGTCAACCAGCGTGCTTCCACTGACAATATACCCACCCTGTACACTTTTACCTTGGCATCCCTTTTTACTTGGTATCATGTTATGGTACAGCATAACCAATGTGTTTCTCCTTATTTCCAGTTCCATTTGCATTTTTTTATTTTTAATGCAGTCTGTGCCTGAATTTCTCCTTTTCAGTTATTCCTTAATATGCCTCCATGTTCTCCACTCGGCTGGGTTATTGTATCTGGAATGAGTTGTGTTGTCATCATTATTCAGTCACAGTTTATCACATCCTGCTCTCCATACAGTACTGTGAGAACTACTGTCACTGTAATCTAATTACTGCTGACTTCAGGAGCCTCCCTGTTGCACCCGTCACACTTTCCACTGCATCCTTCACTTCATCATATCTCCCCTTTCCTTCTCTTTTTCCCTTTTTTTTTTAGTCTTTCTTTGTTGAGCTCTTGCAGGCTGTCATTATTGCTTCGCTTTATTTTGTAATGTATTCCACGACTTTCAAATTACTCTGTCATTACAGTAACTTCAAAGCAATCTCCAAAATTCTGAACATTCATCTTGTATTACATACCAACATGCATATAGACGGCTGTCGCCCATTTGGGAAGCACATTGACAATAACACACAAGTTCATCTTCCAGAGATGAGAAAATTGAGTCATTTGGCTTTGCATCCACCAACATTTGATATTTCGGAAACTTATCATAGAAGTTCGAGAAAGAAGTTGACACAGAGAAGGAAAGGCAGCATTCGAACTTGTCTCCTCTCCCCCAAGTGAATGTTTTTTGTAAACCGCTGGTTGTCTTTGAGTGGGGATGGGACACACATGTGGCACTCCAGTGTTTGTGCAGTATTTTAGCAGAGGAGTTCTTTGGCATGAAAGGGCTCAACTTCTCAGTGCTGGCCCTTCTCATATTGCAGTCCTTGCACAGCCTGTGTCTATTAAAGTAGTGTGTGAGATTATTAAAGTGACCTAGACTGTGGCATGCCATCTGTTATATTTCATCATGGAACATTGCATTGAAGAGAGAAGCATCCCTTGTTGCTACGCTAACACTTTTCACATTGACCTGCAGCCCTCTTATTTCCATGCCCCCCCATTTTTTTAATTCTTTGTGGTTAGACCTTCTTTCAATTGGCTTTACTGCTATAGAGATTCTCTCTGATATAATTCTCTTCTCTTTGCACAATGGCATTTACATTTGCACCCTTTGTATTCCTTTCATTTCCCAATATTGCTCATTTTAAATTGGCAGTTTTGCCCTGCGTTGAAACACTGCTGCTATATTGACTTCTTTATTGTTCAGGAGCAAGTGCCACTCTTTTATCCTCTTTCGCACTTCGTTCCTCCCTCTTTTCTGCTCTGATGTGGTGTGCATTATTACATCCTCTATCTCACTGCATTGCTATGCCAACCTTTAATTTCCCTTGTCATTTATTTCCTCTAATTTCATTCTCCACTATTGTCTTTATTTTGTATTATTTCCATTGAATTCACTTTCATTTAGTTTCATTTGTATTTTGAATCAGGTGACCTTTTGCCTTTAATTACTTTGCTATGTTTTCTTTTCAGATCACTGCATTAATAGATTGAACACGCTAACACCAAGCACGCACAACCTTTACAGTACAGGGTCCATAACAGTTCACCAGCTGTGCCGCATCTTAACATTGCAGCAATCTTATGTTTTCAATTTGTACCCTCTCTTTATTTAGCAGATTGCACCCAATTGCAGGGTATGAGTCAAAGTTTTAATTTTTAGTTAGGCAACACATAACTCAAAATGGTGTATTGGCATTAATGTAAACGAAAAAAAAATGTTACTGTTCAAAACACAGTGGCAAGTTTTCAACGTTCTGTTTATTTGCCAGATGATCGAGTGCAGTGGACTCATGTATTCCAACATTATTTCCCTTCTTTCATGTTAACCTGTTCAAGTCGGCAGGAACACTGTTAGTAAATGCAACGTTACAGTTTCCTTTAATCTTGTAATGTTATCATGAAATGTTATCTTTCATCACAATATTGTAATATTTGACTGTTTGGGCCGTATACTCCAGATTACAATAGCATTCTGTTTCTAACTTCATTCACCTCATTTCATAATACGGCGTTAGGAAATTGCTTGTATCTGCACTTGCTGGGTTGCCATGGTAACCTTTATGACTTCACTCAATGTGGCCATGCTTCCTTCTGACCATTATCTTTTCAAGCCAAACAAATGCAAACAAAACACTGCAATCTTGCCTCTCGTCATAAAAGCCAGCTAAATACATTGCAGCAAAACGTTCATTCCTCCTTTGGGTTTGTTTACTCTATGGGCTTAAAAGCTCAGTGCATCTTACCTTCTCCAAGAATGCTGCAGTTTTCTTTTCCCAACTGATGTCACTTCCAACTTTGGCACATTACCTTTATTTTGCCTGTTCCTTGTTGTTTTTCTTTATTTATTTATTTTGTTTGCTTGTGTATATTTTTTTGTACAACCTCCTCCTCAGGTCACTTTGGCCCCTTCCTTGGGCAATATTTCTTTTGGCCCCCTCCTTGGGCAATCTTTTTTTTTTTTTTCCTTTGGCCCTCTCCTTGGACAACCTTTTCCTTGGCCCTTTCTTGGGCAACCTTTTTTCCTTTGGCCCTTCCTTGGGCAACCTTTTCCTTGCTCCTTCTTTGGGCAACCTTTTTTTTCTTTGGCCCTTCCTTGGGCAACCTTTTTTTTTTCTTTGGCCCTTCCTTGGGCAACCTTTTTTTCTTTGGCCCTTCCTTGGGCAACCTTTTCCTTGGCCCTTCCTTGGGCAAACTTTTTTTTTCTTTGGCCCTTCCTTGGGCAACCTTTTATTTTTCTTTGGCCCTTCCTTGGGCAACCTTTTTTCGTTTGGCCCATCCTTGGGCAACCTTTTTTTTCATTTTTTTTTCAGCCATCCCCATGGGCTCATCAATCTCCTTTCAGCCACCTCCATAGGCTGATCATTAGTTCCTTATTGTCCAGCTCTTCAGTTCTTTGTGCCATATTCTTTGTGCCATATTTTCTTTTTTTTTTTTTATCAGATGCGTGAGTCGGTCATCTCCTCGTCGCCAATTGTTGTGATCCTGATTTCATGCATATCTTCCATACCATTAATGATGACGCTGAGACATGGATTAGATCTTACTTCTTTTAATGTCTCATATTAACTCCCTTACAGCTGTCCCCAGCCCTACCTTCCACATCCCATTCTCCAGGCTCCCTTGCCTACATTCCACATTCCATTCAGCTACAACACTGGTCATGGAGGAGCTTGGTGCCCATTGAGATAAGGAGGGTAGCCAGACAACTAGTCAGCGCAGCAGAAAGGTAGGTCAGCAGGGGAGAGAGAGAGAAAGCTGAAGCGAAAAGGAAGGTCTTGAGCTGCTTCCAGAACCTCAGGTGGTCAGGCTCAAATTTGAGAGGGCCAGGGAGGCCATTCCAGAGGGAATCACCTACAGAGGAGAGAGATCTACCACCCGCTCACTGCCTGGAGAAGCATCTGACCATCGGCGAGTTGGAGGTGGCTGAGTGAAGGGATACAGAAGGAAGGCATTTAGGAAGAGAGTTGGATGTAGTGCAGGCCCCAGCCCCTCAAATCCCAGTGGATGATGCAGAGGGTCTTGAACTTGATCCATGCATCCACCGGGAGCCAGTGGAGAGATTTTAGGGCTGGAGAGATACAATCCCTGGGCTTGAGGCTAAAGACAAGTCTTGCAGTCCTGTTCTGGATTAGTTGCAGAGGGCAGAGAGTAGAAGAAGTCAGATTGAGAAAGAGGCGGTTGCAGTAGACAAGCCTTGAGAGAACCAGGGATCTGAAGACAGTGGGCTTCTTGAGGAAAGTGAGAAAAGGAAGAATACCTCAGAGGAGGTGCAGCTGGTAATGGGACATCTTAGCGAGGTCCCTGATGTGAGGAGAGGAGAGAGTAGAGTTGAAGATGACACCAAGGTTTTTTGCCTCACAGGAAGGCACAGGAAGAGGGTCCAAGGAGGGCAGCTAGAGTGAGAGTGAAAGCGGGAGCAGGGGTCCCAATGAGAAGGATCTCAGTCTTACTGGCATTAAGGCAGGGATCGTTGGAGGCGCACTTCTCCTGAATCGCAAATAGACAGTCAGGAATGAGCGAGAGAGGAGAGGAGGCTGAGGGGAGCCTAAAGGAGAGCGGAGTGTAATCCGCATAACACAAAATTAGAGGAGAAGGTAGAGATGAGAGGGACCAAGTAGACGTTGAAAAGCTGGGGTAAAAAGTTAGAGCCCTGGGACACACACACGTGGGGAGAGAGGTGGTGGAGAGAAGGGACCCAAATTGGACCTGGGAGGGTCGGTCCAGGAGGAAGGAGGTCAACCAAGCCAGGACCTGATCCGTGATGCCCAGATTCTCCCAGAGACGATTGATCAGGATGGCATGATTGACCGCGTCGAAACCTGAGGAAAGCTCAAGGAGGATGAGGACAGGAGGAGGACTAGAGTTGAGATTAGTGCTCAGATCCTCACAGGTGTTCAGGAGAGCAGTTTCCATGCCTCTGGCTGGTCTGAAGCCAGACTGATGATCATGGAGACAACCAACCGATTCAATGTGGAGAGTAAGCTAGGAAATAGCCAGCTTTTCCAGGAGTTTGTCCACGAAAGTGTGATAAGAGATCGGGCAGTAGTGTGCCGGACAGAAAGCATTAGTGGAAGGTTTTTTCAGGAGGGGCGGCAGAAGGGAGTGCTTTTGGGGGAGGGTAAAGTTCCAGTGCCAGAAGAGTGATTGCAGAAATCAGCCAAGACTGGAGCGAGGGTGATGATGTGGTCCTTGATGGATTTGGAGGAGCAGGGGAGCACCTGCTTGGAAGACACTTTCATATATTGGACTTGTCTAGAAACATTGTCAGGTGTGATCGAAGAGAAAGAGGAGAAAGGTGGAAGAGAGGGAGAGGCGGCCAGAGGGTGACAGAGACAGATAAGGGGATAGGAAGAGGAGAGAGAGGACAGGATGTCATGAACTTTAGTGGTGAAGTGAGAAGCCAGAGCCATGCAGAGGGCCTGGGAGGGAGCAGGAGAGGTGGAGACTGCAGTAGGATTGGCCAGCTCCTTGCAGATTTTGAAGAGTTTGGCTGTGTTGTTAGAGGCCGCAGAAACAAAGGCTTTGATGTGGGCTCTCTTCTTGGACAGGACAGAGTCTGTATTGTCTCTGGTGCAGGCAGCAGCATAGTTTGCCAGAGGATGCGCCCGATGTCCTTCACTTCCTCTCCGCCACCCTACACTTGTGTTTCATGGTGGTGAGGTTAGAGTCATACCAAGAGTTGCACTTGGAGGTAGGCGTCAGGCAGAGTCTCATGGCAGGGGCAAGGACCTCCATAATGTTAGAGATAGAAAGATTCAGGTTAGGGAGGGCTGTGTCAGAGTGTGAGTCAGCCGCAGGCAATAGGAGGAGGAGAAAAAGTAGCGACAAAGGCCTCCACTGACACACGCTTCATGGGCCGGATATCCGAGAAGGTAGGTGGCAGTACTTGGGTCGGCTTCACCTGGGGGACAGAGAGCTTCACGTGGGAGGAAAGCAGAAAGTGGTCAGTGCAAGAGAAAGGGGTGGTCAGAGGATTAGAGAGGCGGGAGTCTGAGGAGACAAGAACATCCAAAGTGTGCTTGGCAGAGTGTGTTGGCCCAGAGTGTAGAATAGTGAGAGAGAGAGCGCTGCAGATATTGCGGGAGAGCCCCGAGGAGGGATTTGAAACAATAAGGTAGATGTTGAGGTCTCCAAGGAGGAGAAGTTGAGCGGTAGCGGCAAGGAGAGAAGAGGAGAAGTCAGCCCACTCAGAGGAAGAGGGTTACCTGGCCAGGTGGCCTGTAGATGGTAGCCACAGTCAGAGAGAGGCCAGGAGAGACAGAAAGCCTGCAGACAAGGCATTCAAAGGAGGAGTAGGCCTCTTTCTTCTGGAGTGCTGAAGAAGAGTGGTGTCGAAAGGAACTACTCAGAGACCATGACCGCTTGCGGTGCTTCTGTCACTGCCACACCATGGTCAGTGTGGTGACACTGGCGCTTAAGGAAATAAATTGCCATCACACTAAACCAGTATTTTTTCTTCGCCGGTCTAGTCTTTTTCCAAGATGGCACCCGCCATCACCATTTTCTTATACCGTGGTTAAACTCTGGATCCGAGCATTGCAATCATTTACTCCTCCTGGGTAAGACGCTCTACTTATTCCTTTTCCTTCTATTGATACCTCTCACCCTGCGTAGACTCTAAATTCCTTCTCCCTGCTGCCCCTCTTCTGTTACTGCGTTTTGCCTCGCTCCGCTCCTGTGTTTGATATCTTCCCGGAATCATCGCCCTCAGAACTGTACCAGCCTTTTCCGGAATCTAGAGAGGGTTTTTTCTGCCACTTGGGTGTTTTCCCCCTTATCAGGATTGGTTCCTCCTGTCCGCCCCAGTTGCCTCCCCATTATGCCCGGTGGTGCTGTAGTGTTGATTGTCTTCGAAATTGACTAAAAGGTGTCCAGAAGAAGCCCCGAGAGCACCAGAAAAGGGAAGCATTGGCCACAGCAGGTGAAAAGATGAGCGATTGTAACACCAACAAGTATCCCACAAGATGGCGCAATTAAAATATCTGGTTACTGCTATACAAGGACTTTCAATGGAAGTACAGACATTGAAAGCAGAGAACACAAATGATGACCGTTAGAGATCCCTATACCATGTAGTTAATGCCCAGTGCCTTAGCCAGTGGCAAATTGGAGGGATCACCAAGATGGCTACATGAATATATTGATTCCAGCATTGTGCACTTTTCCTTCCGGAGTACGTCTTTTGCCTCAGATCGGAATAAAACAGGATTTATGGTCTCCAACATGACTGGTAATGCTTTAGCGTGGGTCGCGCCTTAGGTTATATCATCTAATCCCTTCTTGCCAGACTACAGTACCCTTGTACTGGAGCTCTGAGAAATGTTTGAGCGTCCTGAACTAACTTTCTCAGCTTATGAAACCTTGTTGGATATCCATCTGGGTAGACCTCTTTTAAAAAGGTTGCTGCTGAAGCCATGTGGCCAGAAACAGTCCAGTGCACCATTTTCCAAAAGGTCTTACAGACAGCGTAAAGGACGAATTGTCCCATGTACAACGCCCTTCTCCTCTTTCTGACTTGATGTCCATGGCTCTCCAGATTGAGGATCAACAAGGTGAACAAGAGAGATGAGAAAAAGAAGAGCTTGGGTACTTTTCTTTGGAACCCTTTTCCACAGCTTCCAAGAGAAACTCCTCCCGGTGATGAACCTATGCAAATTGGAACTGCCCGAGGTCCTTTAACTCCTGTGGAAAGACGGATGCGAAGAGACCAGGGACTATGTCTCTATTGCGGGTCAAAGAGCCACTTACTAAGAGATTGCCCGGATGTTCCACCTAGGAAACGGAAACTTCAGACCCCGGTCACAGAAGGGACAGCGACTGGGGAACCTTAAACTAGTCCCTCAGACCCTTACAAGTCCACTTCTACTTCTGACAATGAGTTGATGGTGCTCTGAGTAAGACTAACGTTTGGGGAAAACTCTTATGAGGTACTTGCTTTACTGGACTGCGCTGCAGCCGGTATGTTCATGGACACTCACTGGGTACAAAAGAACCATATACCCGCAGAACTAAAGGAGTCAATGCTACCTGCTGAAGGCGATGGGCATCTTTCATGTTCAGGACCCATTTCTAAGACATCTATTCTGATGAGAATGACTATAAAGCATAATCAAGAAGAAGTAATATTTGACCTTATCCGGACTGCCCACTTCCCAATCATATTGGGAATACCATGGCTTTGGAAACACAATTGCTTCATCGATTGGTCCTCTAACTTATTGGTCCTCTAACTTGGTGAATTTGAATTCTACTTTTTGTATGTAACCCAGTTTCAAACAGAAGTTCTGAACATGGCTCCGGTGCACAAACCTTCTTTGAGTATTGTAACAATTGAAGAGATTAACAACATACCTTCTACCTATGAGGAATACATGTAGCTCTTTCAAGACACTTTCCCTAAAGAAATTCCTCTTCATAGTACTGAGGATTGTTCTATAGAGCGTATTCCTGAAGCCAGCATTCCATTTGGACGCATGTACACTCTATACATACCAGAAAAAGAAGCCCTGAAGGAATATTTCGAAGGCAATTTGCAAAAAGGGCTAATCTGTGAATCCAAGTCCTCAGCAGGTTCCACCTTGTTTTTTGTACCTAAAAGAGATACTAAGGAACGATCCGGAGTAAAAGAGGACATACTGTCACTGCCACTCCATGGTCAGTGTGGAGATGCTGGCGCTTATGGAAATGGATTGCCACCACACTATACCAGTGTTTTTACTTCACTGGTCTAGTCTTTTTCCAAGATGGCACCTTGGTTCCCTGTTCTCTTATTCCGAGATTGAACACTAGATCCAGGCGTTGCAACCCTTTCCTCCTTATGGGTAAGACGCTGTCCTTATTCCTTTACCTTATATTGTTACCTCGTGCACGTCTTAGCCTCAATTCTCCTTCTCCCTGCTGTCCCTCTTCCTGTTGATGCCTTTTGCCTCGCTCCACTCCTACTTTTTATATCTTCTTCGAATCATCGTCCTCAGGACTGTACCAGCCCTTTCTGGTATCCACAGAGGGGTTTATCTGTCCCTTGGGCTTTTTCTCCTCATCAGGATCGGTTCCTCCTGTCCGCCCCAGTTGCCTCCCTGTTGTCCCAGGTGGCACTGTGGTGGCAGGTAGGCAGAGACCCTTTCTCTTCAGCGACCGTCTTGGGACTGACAAAAAGGGGTACAGAAGAAGATCAGAGAGCACTGGAAGAGTGAAGCATCAGCCCCAGCAGGCGATAAAGGTGAGAGCTTATTTCTTTTGGGCCGGGGACCAGTCTTCTGGCCTCTGCTCCACGCCGAGACCTGGAATGAGTGCTCTTGTCTTTTTCTTTAACTTTATTATTTATAGCTTGACTGGTACAATTACACATACAATGATCATAAGCATGAACACATACTTCTGTTGTTCGTTGAGCACATCCTGCACAGTACATCGTACATAGACCTGCATCAACACATTATGGGTTACATACCCTGTAGACAAACTAAATCACGTTTCAGCCAACACGGCCTTCTTGTATTCACTCCTAACCCGCATTGATCAATAATTGACATGCATTATTCTCATTGATTGCATTATCGCGAATAGTTGCAAAAGTCTGGCCAAATGTCCTTGGGTTTGGATGTTGTGGGCAGTGTGTCGATAAAGAGTTCCTCATTATTGAGTGTCCAGGCAATGACACACATCCAACTGCCAAAGGAGGGCAGATCTCTCTTACTCATCAGCTCAGGATGCAGTGTTTTGCCACGAGGGACAAACCGCCTTTTACATTCAAGAACCTTTTGTTGCAGGCCAAACAGACACCGCTTGGGATTTGGGTTACGGCGCATACCCGTATTCACAGCCAACTTATTCCACAACAGAGACCAAAAATAGAGCAAAATAGGGCATTGCCGAATCATGTGTAGGTATTCTGCACTGCAGGCATAGACCATTATTTTCAGGTTTGATCTCTTTCAGCTTGGTTGGGGTGGAGCCTATTTAGGGTTTTGAACTGGATTAACTTGAACCTTGAATTTAGGGAGACACGCTTCTACAAGCCACACATCCTGACCCACTCCTCTTCCGTTATACTGACGGCAAGATCATGAGCCCATATGGCATGCACTCTGGCTGTCTTGTCTTTTCCCTTGTGGAAAAAGGTGAAGAGCTTTGATGCCCATTCCCAGAGAGCCTTCTGTCGACCACAGACCATGCAGTGCTTGAAGCCTGGGTATGTAGTAGGTGTAAGCCTTTTAGAAAAACTCACAGTAGAGGTATTCCTGAAGCAAACAGAGGCTGTGAAAAAAAGAAAATGAAGTCACGGGGTACAGCGTCTCAATATATACTATTCTCACTGTCATGTCTTGCACAGGGCATTGGTCATAGCCAGCATGCAGCTGAAATGCGCATCCTGTTAACAGAAATGTTTCAGAATATCTGCTGTGCTGGGGATAAGAATATCATAGATGAGGAATCCATCAGAAGAAAGAATTCACGAGAAAGATATAGGACCTATGCTACTTTCTGAGTAATCTATTTTAAGTCCCATGCTTTGCCATCTAGTCGTTGGTCCGAATTTTAGTCGTTGGTCCGAATTTTACAAGCTGGGTCCTTCTAAAATAAAAGTAGATGTTGACAGGGGCATTTTGGTCCTACTATCCCTATCCTATGTATTCAGGCTCACAAAATGCCCCTTGGTGCCTACACCATTAGTGTTTATTTTCTGTAATTCTAGTTGAGTGAGAGCAGTTTGGGTACTTTAAAAGCAATGAGTTCTCTTGTTTAGCCTGCATGCAGAGGCTGGGTGGGAGTGCAGGACTCTAAACAGACGCAAACACCAGAAATTCTATTATTGGGTGCTTAAATTATGTTTTATGGGGCTTGAGAATCTGTTCAGATACACATGGTTTGCATAGACTAGGTAGCAGTATTTGTGTGAGGTTATGTTGATTTATAGCATGCACCGCTACCACACTAGGGCAGTCTCCAGGGGCTCACGTGGCTCTGCAAGAAAGAGGACGGGGTTGGTTATTGAAGGTAGAGTGATGGGATAGGACCAGAATCAGGCGAACCTGGCATCTATGTGTTGGCTTGCAGATGGTTGGTTGCTTGAACTGGCTTGTTGTATCCGTACAGGTAAGAACCACTGCTTGGTGTTAGGCAGAAACCTGTGCAGTTCCCTTGGGGACCACTGCAAAAGATTTAGGACTACAGGTCTTGGCAGTAAACCCACTTGGTAGCAGTCCGCACCACCCAGATTTACCTGGTAGTTTTGGCTGAGCAGTCAGACTTCCCTCAAGAAGAGTTAGGCAGTATGCAAAGTATACACAATAGGCACTCCGATACAATAGCACAAGCAAACACTGACCAGAGCTTTGGTATAAAGGTATATAATTATTTATTTAAAAACACACTGATTGAAACACTCCAGCACTATTATTGTAAATCACTCTCAACACAGTTAATATTGTTATATATAGATCCCTTATTCCTTATCAGACAAGTCTTAGTTAACACCACTTATTTCCAGACAGAGGTGAGCGCTTAACTATAGATGGCACTCCAATAAGTTAACGAAAAAGGGAGGGAAAAAGGCAGAATGTAGGAAAATACACCACACTAATATTTAGGAACTCTTAAACAAGGCAGGAAAGTCAAAAGTTACTTGTGAGCCAAAGTCCATAGGCCGGGCCCACTCTTGGAGAGAGCAGGGCACAAGTGCACCCAAGATCACACAATGACAACAGGCTTAAAAAGTCTTGCAGGGAGTTCAGAAAGGTTTTAGTTAGGCTCAGAAAAGTTTAGCCAGGGTATCCCAGGCTAACCCAGGTTCGAAAGCCGGGGGCTAAATCTACCCCGTACAGTCGGTTGCAAGGGAAGCCAGGCGGAACACGGTACTTTATGTGGAAAGGATCCTCCAGCGGGGGCAGTTGTTCCTGGCAGTGGGTGCAAGTCACGGCGTCGTCCAGAGGAAGAGAAGATCTCGACGTGGAGGAAAGATAAAGGTCGTTGCACTGCCAGGGAAGAAACCAGCCGCAGAGTTTTCCGGTTAAAGGTACTACCCTTTGATTCGCGGTAGTGGTAAAACGTGGTATCCCGGTTGCCAGGGTGCTTGGCACAGGCAAGGCGGCCACGAGATGCTCCAGGAAGCGAAAATGAAGCAGACTGGTTATCCCCACCAGTCGAAGGAAGAAGACTCTCCGGGCTGGAGATCTCCTCTGTCATTGGGAAAAGTGGTGAGACGGTTCAGCAGGGCTCCACCGGTGGTGTCGCCGTAGCAGGTTGGCTCAGCTTCTCCCTCGTCGGATTCTTAGGTCCTGTGGCGACTTCTGAAGTTCCAGTCCCCAAAGCCCTGCTTTTATGCAGAAAACCCCCATTCACACAGCCTAGCTGTCACTCAAACATGCTAAGTGGTGAGCCGGCCAGCTCACCACTTGGGCCAATCAGGACGGAGTGCGACTTGAGTTGCCTAGGCAACTCACTCCAGGGTGCCTAAATCCCCCTTGACCCCTCCTAAGTACCCCAGACAGAGTGGCACCACTTTGGAGGGCCTCTGTGGAGAAGCCCGCCAAAAAGTGGAACAAAGGGCAAAACTTGGGTTGGAGTCACAGAAGCGAACACAAACGCCATTTTAGAACTGAGTTCTGGCAAAAAATACCAACCGGAGAATTAATATTACATAAATAAACCGGCGGTATGTTCGAGGCTATAGGAATTAAATAATTAAAGTTGGTAGCCTTGAACAATGGGAAATCCCATAGAGATATATTTGCGGTCAAATATAAAAAGTAGTATCCACTGCCACCAGCCAAAACTCGATCAGGGGGGACAATCGAATTGCCCCGGCCAGTACGTCCACAATATGATGGTTTGTACTGGTTCTGTTCAGAATTTGAGACTAGTAAAGTCAATGGTGACTTTACATGCCCTGGGAGACAGTAGTCAGTCCCAGGGTTTGGAGTCTATATTGGGGGGTCGCTATGACACCCCTGTGTTACTGCACTGAGGGTGCTGTGTAACACACATCACAAAAACACATGAAGCCCTATGGAGTAAAAGACTCCATAGCCCATTAAGCACATCGAGAGTCAAAGAAACACACTCAAATCATGCCCAAGAGTGAGGGTAAAAGAGTCTCACTCTTGGCAGGAAAATAAAAGAAAGCCCAAAAATCCAGCAAAGCTGCTGGGGGACTCACTAGGTTAGGAAATTCAGCCTAAACAGAGAATTCTCCCTAACACTTGGGTTCTTTTCTTTTTGACTGTTTGCTATGGTGGGGTGTGTCTCAGTGTTTTATGTGTAGAATGGCTTGTATTTAAGGTTGTGCGCACTGGCCTATTGTAGCTGTGTTGGCAAGGTCCAGTGTCCGGGTTTGTTTATTGTAAGCGTGTGTTACTTGTGTTGGGTATGTGTTAGTGTACAGGTTAGCTAGCCCAGTGGGAGTGTACAATATTTGGGTGGTGTGTTAGAGGAAGCAGGAGTGGGGTGGATAGTAAATTTGCTACTCTCTAATGTTCTATCTAACTGAGACGCGTGCCTGTTCATTGCAATTGCTAAATGCAGAAAATTGCTACCGGACACAATTAAGCTAAAAGCAGACTGCGGCTACCTGACCCAATTAGGGCAAAAGCAGAAAAGTGCTACTTGACGCAGTTAGGCTAACAGCAGGATATGGCTAACTGGCGCAATTGGGCTAAATGCATGTAGGCATATGATATTACTTAATAGGCGAGGGGGCATTACACAAATAGGCTAAGTGCAAGATAAGGCTTCCTAACACAAATGGACTAAACGCCCGGTGAGGCTACCCTACACCATTAGGCCATGTGCAAAATATGGATACCGTAGACATATAGGCTATGTTTATAATAGGTAATACGAATGGTGGGATTTTGATGGAGTACAATAATGGATGTACTCCTCACCCACACCACACTTACATTACCTGCAGTGGTGGGTTTTCTGTAGAGAAATAGACAAAGCAGAAAAATTGTGTTTTGTCAAATTATGCATTGATTTGCTGCGTTGCTGCCTTGCTAATGCCAACCAGAAAACTGGCTAGGAAGGCCAGTGTAGCTCTCTAACCCATGGGGAAGTGTGTCCTTTGAGTAGTAGTAGTAGTTTTAAGATCCAGTGTGTTGCTTAGAATCCATCTTGCAATGCTTGACTTGGTGAAAAGATTTCCTTCTAGTCCTGCTGAAAAAGCAACAAAAACGGTGCAGATTTTCAGCTTTGTTGTGACCATCTAGAACGTTACAGTCCTTCACACGTCTAGTGAGTGTTTAATGACTGTTCAGCCCTAGATTCCTCTTTTGAAAAAATGTTGGAAGCCAATAGATTGGTTAACATGAAAATGAGATATAAAGTTGGGTGAAAACCTAGGGTTTGTTCTCAGTTGAAACGGCTCTACCATTGACAGTACTTTGTATCCGACTCCCCCTCCTTACATTATCTGGTGCTCCAACAAAGAAGGTCCCTGTTGCGGGCTTGGTGAGATTTTAGAAGTATGCAGAACTTGTACCCGGAGCTATCTGAGTTCCCTGCCGAAGCGCGGGCCAGACTTAAGGAAGATGGCGGAGTACCGCTAACGGTTGGCAGGGAAGGCGAGTGAGTGGCAGAGGAGGCGCACCAGCCCCGAACTGCGTTTGCCGGTCGTGCGAGGCAGCACTACTGGAGCCGGAGTGTGGTGGGGGAGCCGGTGGGTCTGGTAATGCATTGTGTGGGGGCTGACGACTTAAGTTGAGCCTTCACTGTGGGAGATGGGGTGTGGTGACCCCCATGCTGTGATGGCGGTAGATGCCGCATAAGAGACAGAGAGGAGAAGGCGGCACTGCAGCTCGCGGCTCCCCCGCAACTGACTGATGAGTTCTGAGCGCTGCAGATAGCCACACGTAATCCCACGACCTCAGGACGAGGCAAGGCCCACCCCTACCCCCAGGACATGAGGATAGCCCTTGAGCATTGTGCCCGCTCTTTGATTACGACAACCTTGGCTCGCTCAATGGCAGGGCTGCAGGCACAGCGCTTTGGCAGGGTACTATAACGGATTCCATTATTTCCAGAAGACTGCTATTTCCATACCGGAGCTGTAGACCTGCTTCTGATCATAAGGCAGGTTTTCTGTGTTACTGGGGAGAGTGAACCCCAGAGACAATCTGTTCTAGGATTACTGGTTAATATTCTACTCCTCTGATTGGGTACCCACCTACTCCAGACCCTGTGTGGATTGTGCTTCTGTTTAACTGTGCCCCTCATTCTCATTTGAGAAACAGTGCAGTATTGTGGTGTCAACAATTTCCAAACCAACGTAAATCCCTCAGTTGCTCTTAATTTATGATTGCAGGGCACAAAGGGGTCCGCAGAGCATTCTCCGATTGACAGTGGTCCTAACGCTTCCCCCCTCCTCTCAGTCCGGGCTGTGCTTGTGGCGTGGTGAGCAGGTTTATAAAGTGAGCTGTGAAGGTGGTGAGCAGAGCTCATCTGAACATGAAATCTAGCAAATCCAGGGAGAAGTCGGCTGCCTTAATAAAGGACCTGTTGCAGTCAGCTAGGCCAGCAGCATCTGGAGCAGGGGGTAGGGAACCACAATGTGCTTTGGAGCACGACTCGCAGCCAACTACCAAGGGGAACACTGCTCAGGTCCTGCGGTCCATTCAAATGGAGACGGCATCCACTCTGCAAGGGATCAATCCAACAGCTGTCCCATAATGTCCAGCAGGCGGATCATCGACTGAGTGATCTTGAGACAGCCTTTTGTGACCACACTAAACCCCAGGACCAACTAGAGCAGCGGGTGGCAGCGTTGGAGAGGGATAGAGCAGCCACAGATGAGCGTCTGGAAGATGCAGAGAATCGTTACAGAAGAAATAATCTCCAGATTCGTGGGATCCCGTGGGAAATCCTAGACCGGGATCTGGAGATGTACGGGAGTGATCTTTTTGTTATATTCTGGGGGAAGTAGAGCAAGCGAGCTTGATTTTGGATCACACTCAGAGTTTATTCAAACTTCCAGCAGCGCCAGGACTTAAAGTGAACCAGCATCAAGAAGGTACTACCATACAAAGGCCATGTAATACTGCGGACAGAAACCTAAGATTACACGCTCGCCTGCCCAAACTGCATGAGCTACCAGCTAAGAAAATTGAACTAAATCTCCTAAAAAAACTCCTTGAAGGTAACTGCAGAGCCCACTAGGAAATACTCCAATCCCAAAAGACCCATACTAAATGGCACCAAACTGACCGCCATAGTTAGACATAGCACTACTCGCCCAAACTCAGAAAGTCCCAAACCTTTTCTCAAAGGAGCGCTTATAAACGCTAGGTCTCTAGTCGCACACGCAACAGAGGTATCAGATATCATTCTTACAGACAACCTAGACTTCCTTGCCATCTCAGAATCCTGGCTACATGATGCGGCAGGCCCTGCCCTATCATTAGCAGTTCCTGACAACTATACAATTCTACGAGCTGTCAGACACACCTCTCGAGGTGGAGGCCTAGCAATTATAGCTAAGATCAGCCTAGACATGAGAATTATCACAACCACTACTATGAAATCCTGTGAATGCCTCATGGTCAAAATCGCCACCGTTAACTCCCAAACACTAAACATCATTCTTATCTACAGACCACCAGGTCCTATTGGAGCCTTCACTGAGGATATTTCTACATCCCTGTCCAATAACCTAAAAAATACATCTCAAACAATAGTGTTAGGTGACTTTAATTTAGGCTATAATGACACTAAGGTTATCCAATCTACGGCGATTGCCCTGACTCTGAAAGAATTGGGATTCTCCCAGAAAGTTATGAAGGGGCCCCTGAGGGACCCTCGGATGTGGAAACAAGGCACAGTCACCACACACGAATAGATACGCCAGACACGAGGTTCTGTTCCCAAAATCTAGGGGTTATTGCAATACAAAATAGTCCCAGTTGGCCAAGTGGTCCCACGCCCCGCGACGTGTATCTAACAGACCTCGGGGGACGCAAGAGAGTGCGAGACGTGCATCAGTTACATATATACATATATACAAACGGAACATCTTACAATCAGTAATGACACATTTAATGCCGCCCCCAATTCATTTCCCTTTGAATTAGAGGCGATGATTGACTAGTGTGACAAATATGACACCTTAGACCACCATATTTAGTAACAGTTTGCAATCTCCAGTTTTACAGACACCATTCTTTGTTTGCGAGAACACAGCGTTTCTGTTTTTTATGGGCAAGCTGCGCGTACGAGACTGGCACATACCAGGCCTCACTATCTCTAAGTTTCGATTCTCGCTCTAGAAGTCATCCCGCTCTCCGGGGCCTCACTGGGCTCAGAAAGGGGGGCCGTAAAGAAAATCATAATTCAACTCTTTAAATGATAGTTTAGTTCATTGCTATTCTTTCAGGAGACTCGCTGGCATTTTTATACTGATTAAATGCCTTGCTCCCTGTCTTCAAGGATACATGAGGGAGGGAATCGGGCATTCCTGTCTGGCTCTCCAGTGTAATGGTTCAACATGTTTCTTAGCCTTTGACCATTGAAGCGAGATAATATCTACAGCCAAGCAGTTTTACATGAGGCAAAGTGGCAACGTTCGAGAGAGCAGATAGAGAAAATAAAATGGTGATTCTGGTCATCTTAAAATGGCTTCACTCTAGTTAAACTAATAGCTACGTAATAACTAATTCTAATGAATATATATTCTTACATTGTAAATGAGGCGGTTGGTGTTTGGCCAACCAATTATCATTCATTTCCGGAACCTCAAGGGGTGCTTCGTTTTTTCTGGCCAAACGTCTCATCCATACATTACATCCTCCTCCGACCAAGTATTTGGATTAGATTCGGAATCTGATTCAAATACGGACTCATGTACACTTGTTGTCTCCTCGTTATTATTATCAATATCAATTGCCATGAATTCTTTAATGGTTTCAGATTCATTACTATGGCAAGTGTTTGGTTTATTAATGGTTTTTCGTTCCATCATTTGTATACACTATTCGCTAATTTCAGTACATATTATGGGGAGACAATGTATGCAACAACAACATGTCACGAATATTCCTAGGATTGCTACTAGGATTGCAAATAGTTTCCATCCCCAGGATCGCAACACTTCCCAGAACCAGGAGCTTATGTTTAATTGCAAACCGCCTTCACAGGGGTGAAGATCGGAACTTAACACATGCAATTTTCTTATCGCCTCAAAAATCGTAGGGGAGGAGTCACTTACAAATCGGAGCACGCTGATCCCACGATTTTGCAAACACCGCCGCGATCAACTAAGATTATATCAAGGGCCATTCTATTTTGTAGTGACATTAATCTAATTCCTTTTTCTTCAACAGTCATATTATATAATATCTCAGTGGTTCCATTTATTGTTTCTTCTAATATCCTAGACAGTCGTCTTATGTTATAAGAGTTTATCGCCTGGCCCCAAAAAGGTATGAATGATTTTGCTACGTCCTACAATCAACCCGTCTTCAATATTACGGCGAGGTCGTGACCTAGTCAATTTGGTTATGTCTGATGTTTTTAAAAGAAACGCCCCAGGGAACAGAAATCCCAAATAACACGTACCTCCCCAGTTCCTAGGTAACCAAGGATATGCTTTCTCTCCACATATGAAATACACAGGATCTCCCACATATATTGGTTCCACTTCTTTATCAAGGAATGCTATATTCCTGCATCTGGTAAATGTTCCTACCTGGAAAGAACACTTTTTCTTTAGACAGAATGGGACAGAATGAGGGTTATAATTCACTGTATATGAAGGGGGTTCCACATCCTTATTCCCATGTGGGTTCATGTGGAACGTGATCATAGAAGTTTTATAAGGTACAGACAATCTATCCTGTGGCATTATTGCTGGTGTAATTAATGGTCTTTTTTCATAATCACTTCCTCAAATTCATTCATATTTGTTTTATCTAGTTGGCCAGTTTCACTTTCGTTCCATTTCCCGTAATATAGGGCACTCAGAGAAGCATAACATGCAGAAGTTAAGGGCAGGGGCTGTACATACCATCCTATTCCCTGACCACCATGCTGCGGCAGGTGGGCACAAACCCAACAATTATTTTTTCTTAGGATTGAGTGGGTCATATTCATTATTAACAGCAATGTGTTGTTCCCATATCCTTCCCTATGTTTCTCTTCCATTGGGGACAAGGTATAGGAAATCACATGGACTGGGCTTTCCGTTGTGGAAATGTTCATCTTGGGCAAACGTACTTCAAGAGGCTGCATTTCTTCTAGGTACCATAACAATGTTATGGTCAACACTGGGGCTAATAAACTCATTATGCACATTACTATGGTTAGACCCAACATACAATTCTTTCGACCATGTCCTTTTTCCACCTTATTATGTACTACGTTTAACTCGCTATCAGCATTGGTGCAAGAGGAGGCATTTGCTGGTTCCGCCATTTCTTCTCTCGTCCTTCTTCTGCTGTGCTTATCATGAAAATTGTTTGTTCTGTGCTTCGCCGGATGTTGAAATAGTTCAATCAATGTCTACAATCTTTTTATGCCAGTTTTCTGTCTGCCTGGATTGCCTATTCATCTGGCAAGGCCTCCGTGTATTTTTCACATCGCTCTACAATTTCAGAGCAGCTTCCTTTGTACCATGTGTGCCCCGCTTGTTCACTCGGGTTCATGACACATGCATTTAGCACCGAGGATTTGCGTTTCGTGAGCTGTCTAATTTGCACAACTCTTACGCCACCCTCCTCTAGGCCTCCGGTTCGCACTTCATCCGAAAATAGGAAACAGAGGCAAGAAATTCACCAAGAGATGAAAAATGTGATCACTCCTTCTTTCTGCTCCGCAGGTTGTACCGATTTGCTCCTGGTACCGTGTGATCAACAAATAGTGCGGGTGCACTTCCGGTCTCGAGCTTGGAGTCAGCCTGCGTCACAATGGCAGATGATGATGGGTGCCCAGGCGACAATGCAGGCTGTGGCTCAACAGAACATGGTGGGCGCCACAGAGGTATGCGCTTGATGTCGGCCAGCAGAGATGCAGAATCTGCTGGAAAACGTTGAGGCAATCTTTGCTCTTCCGTTTTTATGGCAATCTCATCAGGCTTTGTTTCAGGTTCAGGCAGTTTCTTTGGCAAGGGACTGGCAATGGCATTTTTCGTTTCTGGAACCGCTGCTATCTCTTTCTAGTCTTTGTCCCGATCAGTTGGCGTGTCGAATGGCGATGGGACTTTCTTCGCGTGAGTGGCATGAATCCACGCCTTGCATCCATCCACGCGTAATGCTGTCTGCGTGGTTAAAAGTACCTGGTAGGGCCCACGCCACCTGGGTGCTAACAATGTTTTCCGCTCATAGTTTCTGATGAGCACCCAGATTCCTGGCTCCAATGCATGTCCTGGGCCAGTATACCGCACCGGTAATGCCTCCTGCACCTGCTGATGAATCAAACGCAGTTTTTTTTTACTAACAAATTACAATAAATGCTGAGTACAGGGTATTCTACCTCGCACATTTTCTTAGGCTGAGGTCCGCACAACACATTCGCCGGTCTCCCCATTATAATCTCATATGGGGGTGAGCCGAGTTCTGGCCTGCACTGACGTTCGCATGCACAGTAACGCTATTGGTAATGCATCTACCCAGCTTAATTTGCTACTTGCACAGATCTTACTGATTTTGGATTTCAAAATTCCATTATGGCATTCTATAAGACCGGCCAAACTCGGATGTCTCGAACAATGGAATCGCTTATCGATCTGCAATCCTGCACAAATCTGCATTATCACTGCACCTACAAAGTGCGGACCATTGTCCGACCATATGACACAGGGCAGACCAAAGCGAGAGAAATAGTCTTTTAGCATTACCTTTGCCGTACTCATGGCTGTGCAATCTTTCAAGGGATATGCTTCTACCCATTTGCTAAATGCACATATGGTCACCAGAACGTATTTCAGATTGTGGCATCTCTCCATCTCTATAAAGTCAAAGTGAATCACTTCGAATGGCCTAGAGGGAGGTACAAAACTTCCTGTTGGAGTCACTGTTCCTTTTCCTACATTATGCTGTAGGCATGTGATGCAGTTTTGCACCAGCCTCTCGGCATTCTTTTTTATGAGTGGATTTTCCCAGACTGTGGCTAAATGTTGGACTATTTTCTTCGCACAGATGTGTGTGGGACTATGAGCCATTGTAACCATTGCGTTTACATACGCATTTGGCACCATCCAATTCCCATTTTTTTTGTCTACCCAGCAACCCTCCAAATCCAGTTCTGCAGAGCCCTTGGCCCATCTCTGTATTTCATCGGTGGTAGCTTCCGCCTGCATTTCTTTAACAGTCACAATTCCATTTTCTATCATGCATGGCACTTCCTCCGATTGTACTGTCAACATTTTTGTACTCAAATCAGTAGCAGTCTGTTTCGCAATCTTGTCTGCAAATGCGTTTCCTTCTCCCACTTAAATGTTACTTTTTTATGCGCCTCGCATTTCACTATTGCCAGGTGCTTTGGACACGTAAGTGCAGACAATAATCGCACAATCAGAGGGCCATGTTGAACTCTAACCCCATGGGAAGTTAAGAAACCTCTCTCGGCGCATAATCGGCCAAAACTATGAACTACGCCAAAGGCGTACTGGCTATCAGTATAGATATTTACGCTCAAGTTCTCCGAAATTTCACAAGCTCTTGTTAAAGCAATTATCTCTGCTGCTTGGGCGGAGTTATAAGGAATTCTTTTACTCTCCACAACACTTTTTAATGTCGTAACAGCATATGCGGCAGTTGATGTGCCGTCAGGTAGTTTAAAACAGGAGCCGTCCCAAAACAGTTCCCCATCTAGTTCTTTTAGCGGTGTGTCACTCAAATCAATTCTCCCTTTTGTTTCTTCCTCAGTAACCATTAGGCAATCATGGGAGGCAATTCAGTCCCACCACTGTTTTCCCCGGGCATTGGCATTAATTCTGCTGGATTCAAAGCGCTCCACCTCATAATTTGGATGTTGGGCGCGAACAATACAATTTCATATCTAGTCAATCTAGCAGAGGTGAGGGGTTGCGTCTGTGTTCTATTGAGTAGAACATCTATGGCATGTGGCACCATCAAAATTAAGGTGTGCCCCAAAACCATCCCTTCTGTTTGTTTTACTGACGCAGCAGCCGCTGCAACAGCTTGCAAACATCGTGGTAGGGCGCGCGCTACAGGGTCCAGCGCAGAAGGAAAATAGCCGCAAAGCCTATTTCTTCCACCTTGTTCCTGTGTTAAGACAGACAACGCGCATCCTTCATTCTCATGCACAAATAGCCTAAAAACCTTTTCATAATTCGGTGTGCCCAAAACTGGAGCAGAACTCAATATGGTTTTTAGCGAATCAAATGCTTTCTGACATTCTTCATTCCACTGCAAAGGCATCACAGCATCCTTCTTTGTTAATTCCACCATTGGTTTCACAATCAAAGCAAAGTTCATAACCCATTGACGACAATAAGAAGCCATCCCTATTATCGTTCTCACACCTTTCTGTGTTGTTGGAATAGGCATACCAGAAATACTCTTTGTTCTCTCTGGCGTTAATCTTCTTCCTTCCTTTGAGAGTAGGGAACCCAAATAAGCTACTTCTTTCTGACAGTACTGGAATTTGTTTAGGCTTGCTTTATGGCCATGCGTGGCTAGATGAGTCAATAATAGAACAGTACCTTCTTTACATATCTCCTCCGTGTCAGCAGCGATTAGTAAATCGTCAATGTATTGTAACAATACACAGTCTGCTGGTAATTCTAACATGTCCAACTGCTCTTTCAACGCTCTACTGTATATGCTCGGACTTTCAGTATAGCCTTGTGGAATGCGTGTGAATGTGAATGATCGTCCTCCTAAAGTGAAGGCGAATAAATACTTGCTTTCTTTGTGTACTGGAATGCTGAAGAAAGCGTTTTTCAAATCAATAACACTAAAGTATTCTGCCGAAGTAGGGATCATTGTCAAGATCGTAGTGACGTCTGGCACTAACGGGAATTGGGGATCTACCACTTTGTTCAGTGCACGGAGGTCAATTATGAAATCGTACGGTACCTCATTACCCCCTTTCTTGTACACGGGAACAATGGGGCTGTTACATACACTGCCTGTAATCTCTTCAATCACTCCCAATTTCACCAAATCAGAAACAATACTTTTCAATTCTTTTTCTCCTTCTGCTGAAATTTTATACTGCGGAATACGCAGTAGCGTTATTCCTTCTTTCAGTGTAATTTTTACTGGCTCTATTTTCAAACATCCCACATCATTGTCATTCACGGCCCAAATGCAAGTTGGCACTGTACTCAATTCCCCTGTTAAGGGTTCCGCCATAAATTCAGAAGTCGGCATAGTCTGGGGAGAAATAGTCAAAAATACCCCATCTGGTGTACAATGGATAACTGCGCTTAGTTTTTTCAATAGATTCAATCCTAAAAGATTCTCCCTACAATGCTCTGTTAAAAGAAATGGACAATGTTCTATAAAAGGCCCTATTGTCACTGCCACTGATTTGGACTCGGGGGTTTATTACTGGGGTACCTGCGAACCCTACTGAGATATTTTGTCGCACTGACAGAGGTATGTCTGGAACCAAGTGATGATCTATCGAGCACTTTTGTGCCCCCGTATCTACGAGGAATCTATGCTCATCATTCCCGATTTTCATCTCTACGTAGGGTCCTTTCTGGTTCACGGTAATGGACACTGGGTCTGACCCCTGTCCTGGGCTGTCCTATTGGGGTAACAACACGTCATCCGATGTGTAGTCACCACTGTTATTATAGTATGCACCTGTCTGGTTATCAAAAATGTAACTCCCTCTCCCTCTATTTCCCATTTGTGCACCTTGCTGATTTTGACTCTGAATAGTTTGATTCAGAGCCTGGCCTTGATTCTGTGCACCATTCCCTTGATTATTCTGATGCTGCTGCATACGATTTCTGTTGTGACCATTTCTTCCCATGTGCCCTCTGTGAGGCCTTCTCTGACTATATCTGCCTCTATTTTGCAAATGCGGACATTGTGCCCGCCAGTGTCCTTCCTCTGTGCAGTATGCACATTGATTTAATCCCAAAGGCCCTCCATGCATATTCGAATTTCCCCTACTCTGTGTATTGCCCCTTCCCCTGTGGTGTCCTGCTATCTGCTGGAGTAACACCCGTGTTTTCAAATTTGTTCTATCCTTTGCTTCTCTTTCCTTCTCGGTATTTACCCGGTTCTCATAATATTGGGCCATATGTAATACTTCTCCTAGCGTTTTTGCTTGCCATGCACTTTCTGAAGTCATTATCAAATTTTGAATCGGAAGTATTAATCCCCTCACATATTTATCCACAAATAGCCTTTTCCCTGCTTCCGTACTTACATCCTGTCCACTGAAATCTGTAAATATCTCTTCGAATCTGTTGAAATAATCGGTGGACAACTCGTCTTTACCTTGAACACACGCCGTCATCTTGTCGCATTGAATTCTTTTCTCTGGGACCAATTCTTTTAACTTCTGTATTATTCGTGCTGGTAATGCTAACATATTTGCCCCTGGCTGTGCACACACTGCTTTATTTTTATCTTCCAGTATTAAATTTGCCCACGTGGCACCATAGGCAGTCTCATCATCTACCTTTCTTATTCGTTTCCATATGTCCGCTGGCAAAATTACGGGGAATATTAGATCTATATCACCCATCGTGAACACTGAAGATTGCAATAAGGACTCCACTTCTTTATAAAAACGCGATGGATTTTTTCATATGTCAGGGATTGTCTGTTTTTTATTATTCACTTCCTGTCTAGAGAAGGGAACGTGCACATATTGGGCTGTGTAATGTGCTGGTATTACCACAGGTGGCGCACTGCCTCCTGCGGGAGTCTCTACCTTCGGTACAAAGGTAGGGGGCACTTCTCTCATGGGGAAAGCCACACTCACTATTCCCCCCCCCCTCTCTCATATGCAACAATATTTCCAAGTCGAGGGATAAGACTGTCTCTCCTGTTCCCTGCTCCATCGCACTCTTATATACCGCCAGCAACTCAGGAGGGCTCATCTTCTCCTCGCTTATATCTTTGTTTATCAAATATTTAACCATTGTTTGTAACTCTCTCCTTTTCATTGCTAAAGTGTATTAATAAAATATTCCATGTATTTCCATCGTAGGAATACTGGGATCTGAAATCCATTTTTGTGCCTCCCGTATGCATACTTTTAGCTCTGCACTAATTTGCGCTGCTGGTGACGTAGTTCGCTGATTTCTACCCCTCTCAATATTCTTTCTCTTACTCCCCGGTGTGGAGAGTACTTCAGAATACTCTTCATCCAATTAATTCTTTATTTCAAACAGTCGCTTCACATGCTCTTCTATTTCTTCATCTCTCCCTCTACAATGGGCTAATGCATTAAAATCCAACAATCGTTGCGGGGGTAACTTCCCAATTAACTTTTTCCATTGTCCTGACAAATATTCCCCCATGCATTCCAACAATACCTGTCTTTCGTTGTTTCTTCTGAAGTCATATAGGGACGCTAGCGTGGATCCCTCATCATTATCCTCTATATACATTTCCGCCTGTTCTTGCAGCTCACGCTTTCTCTCCTTACTAATCGCACTGCGAGTTACTCTCGTACATTCATTCTGATCAATTCCACTCATGGGAGGGGCAGTCGGGACAGTGGTACCCTCTTGATCAGGAGGTGCAGAGGGGGCAGTGAGAGTGGGATCCATCTGCTGGGGCTGTGGCAATTGCGAAACACTCGGGGCTGGCTGGTTAGTGGGCAGTGCAGTGTCTGATGTAGCCTGTGGATGTGCTGGTGTTGGGAGGGACTGAGCAACGGGAGGGGGTTGAGCGACGGCTACTGCCGTAGTCTTTTTAGTTTCACTCCTCTGGCCCTGTTTTGTTTCAGTTAAGATTCTGTTTATTAATTCATCCGATGAGTGTAGCTCTCTTTGTGGACATATTTTTTCTATGTTTAATTCATCGCGCCGTCTCGCCTTTCTCAAGCTATTACTCCACTCCTCCTCCTCCGTCTCCTCAACTTTCTCCGTCTTTGACTTATGCCTGCGCGCATGTTTCTCTCTACTTCTAAATCGGAGCATTGCTTCCCTCCTCCAGTCCCTAAGGATATCAAGTGCTCCAGGGCGTGCTCTTTTACTCATCAACACCTTTTCCAGGTTATCTATACGTTCCATCTCAAAACTCCCATCCCTCGGCCACTGAAGATTTTCCTGTTTTCTGGTTTGCTTATGCCAATTTTCACAAAACATTATCGCTCCCATACCATACTTTATGTACATATCATAAGCCGGCGTTCCTCCCGGAGGTGCTTCCTGGCCAGTTTCCAAAGATTGTTCACCGCAGCGGAAAAATCCCGCTAAGGTGGACAATACCCCAGGCATGTTTTAACCTTACTTATGGCTAATCAAACTTACTCTGGGTGTTTGATTTTGCAAAATCAACTCTCAACCAATATCAGGATCACTTACGAATCGGGGCACGACTCAACTGATCAATTTGTCTTTTCAAGACACAATTAGTCCGTATACTGACGCAACCAATGACGTTGTGTCTGCGTATCTCGGCTCTGCCTCGTTTCGGGACCCTCGCCTCCTTGTTCAATGGCCAGGGACGTCGATCAGGGATCAGCTGTGTGCAGATCTGCAAAGGAGTCTCTCATAGCTTTCGCAGGGGTGCCCTGAACCCCTCTTGATCCCGGCTCGATCGCTCCCGTCCTCGCCGTTCTTACCGCCTTCCTTATTTTGCAATGTACACGATGGAACAAGTGGGGGAGGGTCCCTATTTGGGCGCCATCTTGAAGGGGCCCCTGAGGGACCCTCGGATGTGGAAACAAGGCACAGTCACCACACACGAATAGATACGGCAGACACGAGGTTCTGTTCCCAAAATCTAGGGTTTATTGCAATACAAAATAGTCCCAGTTGGCCAAGTGGTCCCACGCCCCGCGACGTGTGTCTAACAGACCTCGGGGACGCAAAAGAGTGAGAGACGTGCATCAGTTACATATATACAAACGGAACATCTTACAATCAGTAATGACACATTTAATGCCGTCCCCAATTCATTTCCCTTTGAATTAGAGGCGATGATTGACCAGTGTGACAAATATGACACCTTAGACCACCATATTTAGTAACAGTTTGCAATCTCCAGTTTTACAGACACAATTCTTTGTTTGCGAGAACACAGCGTTTCTGTTTTTCATGGGCAAGCTGCGCGTAGGAGACTGGCACATACCAGGCCTCACTATCTCTAAGTTTCGATTCTCGCTCTAGAAGTCAGCCCGCTCTACGGGGCCTCACTGGGCTCAGAAAGGGGGGCCGTAAAGAAAATCATAATTCAACTCTTTAAATGCTCGTTTTGTTCATTGCTATTCTTTCAGGAGACTCGCTGGCATTCGTATACTGATTAAATGCCTTGCTCCCTGTCTTCAAGGATACGTGAGGGAGGGAATCGGGCATTCCTGTCTGGCTCTCCAGTGTAATGTTTCAACATGTTTCTTAGCCTTGGACCATTGAAGTGAAATAATATCTACAGCCAAGCAGGTTTACATGAGGCAAAGTGGCAACGTTAGAGAGAGCAGATAGAGAAAATAAAATGGTGATTCTGGTCATCTTAAAATGGCTTCACTCTAGTTAAACTAATAGCTACGTAATAACTAATTCTAATGAATATATATTCTTACATTGTAAATGAGGCGGTTGGTGTTTGGCCAACCAATTATCATTCATTTCCGGACCCTCAAGGGGTGCTTAGTTTTTTCTGGACTGACAGTTAACTCACCCACCCACAATAAAGGTCGAATCCTTGATTGGATAGCGGAACACAACTGTGAAGTAAATATCACGGATTCTGTACCTCAGATCTGGACTGACCACCACCTGTTATTATTCACAGTGACGACTAACCCTGCCACTGCCCAGTCCTCAGTTGCCCCACCTATGCACACTAGGAACAAAAAACTCATGACAGCGGAAAAGTTAATGCCCGTCATAATACCTAAACTGAACTCGGTCCCAGACATTATGGATCCTAATGTGCTAGTTGAACAGTACAATAAAGCTATGAACTCAGCCCTCGACCACATAGCTCAGCTCAAATTAAGGAATAGCAAACCAAAAAAGCATCTCAACTCATGGTTCACTCCTCATCTAAAAAATCTTAGGCTGATTAAAAGAAAACTTGAAACCGCTTGGACTCTCTCCCTATCAACTAAAAAATAAACTTAACCTCTCCAAGGCCTCATCCCAATACAAGAAAGACATTATTAGCCAAACAGGAAACTTATAATACCAGAATATCTCAATCTAAATCTAGTATCAAAGAATTGTTCAGTATTGTGAAAAAACTGGAAACTCCTATTGTTCTACAAGAAAACTGTACCAAGGACAAAAAATGGTGCTCTAGTATGCAACTTGCCTTAACAAATAAAGTAGCTAACCTACAAACTAAAATTGCTCTCAAGAAAGCATCTCTAACGCCTCACATCCCTCAGAGCTTAGTGCCACCACCACAGCCTAATCAAGAAGCCCGATTCTGCTTCTCTAAGATATCGACCATTGAGGTAGAAAAGGTCATTCTGGGACTTAAACCGTCAAACTGTAAAGACGATCAATGCCCAGCACAACTTATTAAGGATGCTGCGAGAGAACAATCGCCATTCATAACTAAACTCATCAACTCCTCCTTCACCACAGGCACAGTACCGAACAACCTAAAAGAGTCTTGGGTACTGCCACTATTAAAGAAACAAACCCTCGACCCCGCCATTCCTACAAACTTCAGGCCCATCACGAGTGTGCCCTTTCTTCTAAAAATCCTAGACTAAATCGCTTACATGCAAATACAAAACTTCCTAGAATCCAACCACCTACTCGGAACCCGCCAATCGGGATTCCGCCCGCAATATGGGACCGAGACAGCTTTAATAGATCTTAAGGCCCAAATAGATGAGTGCAGAGACAATGGCCAAGCAGCCCTACTCCTCCTCCTGGACCTTTCAGCTGCATTTGATTTAGTTGACCATTCAGTCTTATGCAGCCACCTAGACTCTGCAGCCCATTTCTCTAAAGAGGCTATAACATGGATCAAGTCATTCCTGAGTAACCGCACTATGAGAGTCTTCTCTCCATCAGCCTCAGCAGACCCGATACCTATAACCTGCGGTGTACCACAAGGATCTTGTATGTCACCTACCCTCTACAATGTTTTCACGAAGCCCCTCTTTGACGAAATGGATCATCTGGGTATCGTCTACACCAACAACACAGACGATACCCAGATCCTCCTCCCGCTTTCAGGAGATTATGCCAAAGATCTGGCTCTAGTGAATAGAATCTATAGTATCGTTCAGGCATGGATGGCCACCCACGGCCTATGCCTGAACGATGATAAAACTGAGATCATTATCCTAGGCACTTCAATCTATATATCCAAACTCAGCCCTGACTATGCCAACTTCATTATTGATGGGAATAACATAAAAGTAGCTAATGAGGTGAAGACCCTAGGATTTTACCTAGACACCACCATGAACTTTGCTAAACAAGTTAATTTTCTAGCCTCTGCTACGACATACACATGCAAACTTATCAGAGCTAGTAAACAATTCCTCTCCACAGATAGCTCCATTACACTTGCCAGAGCCCTTATACTTTCCAAACTGGATTATTGTAACGGACTCTACATTGGGGCAAATAAACAGACCATCCATAAAATTCAAGTCCTCCAGAACAATACCCGGAGAGCAGCTCTTAAAATTAACAGAAATGATCATATATCCTCTGTACGAAGAGATTACAAATGGCTATCCACTTTTGTTAAAATTCAACTTAAGATCGCCTCCCTTACCCACAAGTGCCTCAACAATAAAGCACCACCCTACCTCATGAACAGGTTATGTAAAAGAACCTCGTCTAGACCAACAAGAACAGCCAACGCGAACTGCCTCCAAGTTCCGCGCTTCAAACTCTCTACTATAGGAGGACACAGCTTCCCAGTCAAGGCTGTGCAGTTGTGGAACTCCCTTCCCCATGGCTTCAGAGAACCTCAGCCCTTCGCTAATTTCAGACAGACCCTGACCAGGTGACTGAGAGCTAACGACATCTAACTATTCTTATCTGCACGTCTCTTTTTGATGCACCTCCCTTGACGTCTACCCTCTGCTCCGGGAGCTTACTTACTATGTGATTGAAGTTCTGTGCGCACCTCATTTCTATGACATTTTATTCTGTTTTTTTGCAATGCATTGTTCCTGGCGCCACTTGACCCGATATGACACACTGTATATAACTGTATATTATAACCCTATGACTATCCAGTATACATGCACCCTGTTATTTTGTTGTTCCTTGACCATGATCCTGCCTTGCATATACTTTGCCTATTGTAACATCGCTGATGTCCCTGTATTTTCCTACTTACCATGTGCTTGTAACTAAGTTGAGCATATTCTTGTCTTTTTGCACCCTGATGCCCCAGGGTCTGGTGCGCTCTATAAATAATAAACTAAACTAAACTAATTCCAGATTTTCTATCGCAGATCAATTTTGTTCGCACCAATAAGCTTATCTTTCAGAAGGTAGGGCACAGCATAGCATTACCTTCAGAGGTGCCAAGCTGCAAATATTTCAATATCTAGCACAAGGAACGATCCAGAGGCGTCGTCAAATGTAGCCGCTTACTCAATGGTTGCTGCAGAAAGGCCTCCAATGCAGGTGGGGATAACCCTTTCGTATTCTGTTTAACTATGACGGATTCCAACAACATTTCACTGACCTGGACACTGCGTTGAAGGTACTAAAGATCCCACGAGCTGAGCTGCAACTTCCAGAGGGCACCGAGCACGTTATCCCCCGCACTTAGTGGTCCAAGGCATGGTCTAGAAAGAGCAGGTGCAGGGCTCGCAGGAGGCCCTCTATGAACAGGTGAGAGAGAAGTGGGGACTCTGGGTGCCCAACATGATTTTTTGTGATCATTTGCATTACTTCTAACCTTCCCTCTGTCTTTTGGCGTTACTAGTTGGAGACTGTTTTATTGTTGTTTCACTTGAGGACATTCATGACGCTGCTTAATGTTTATGCGTTCACGTACCCATGGGTAAGGCAACAGAAGTACCCGCCCTTATTGGGTTCCATAGTGACCTGATGTTTGTCCCATACAGGATATAGTTGTTTTTGGTGGTTTTTGTTTTTTGATCTTTGTAGCACAGGGGTTTATTCTCTGTGGCCTATTTTTGGTCAAGTGTTCCATATTACGCTGGGATCGTTAATAGGTACTGATGGCGGGCTTCTTGGTTTGGAACAATGTTGAAATGCAGAAGAGGGTGCCAAATGGCTGAATTACCTGATAAATTGGTGATTTTAAAGTGATTTCATAAAATGTGCAGGGGCTTAACTCCCCTAGAAAGAGGAAGAGTGTGCTGGCCAAACTGATGGAATTGAAAGCCGACGTATTCCTGCTACAGGAGATGCATTTACTATGGGCAGATTGGCCTAGGCTCCGCTCCAAGTGGTTCCCTCGTCAGTATTTTGCATCATCTCTGACCAAGCAAGCAGGTATTGCTATGTTATTTGCTCATTCCCTGAAATTCACACTGGTGAAATCACTTTAAGATCCCCAAGGGCAATATTTGGGATTGCATGTTCGGGTTGGGGATATGGATTTTACTTTTTTCTCAGTGTATGGACCTAATTAATCGCAAGATGCATATTTTGCTCAAACACTCCCACATATCGCTAAATTCCAGGTGGGCAAACTTATTGTGGGAGAGGATTTTAATGTCGTGCTTGACAGCAGGCTGGACAGGTCCGGGTTGGTGGAAGGGACAGATGCCACTAGATCTAAATCACTTAGAGACACTATTGATGACTTATTATTGGTGGACATCTGGAGGCTGCAATACCCCCAAGAGAGGTATTATACCAATTTTTCCCCACATTCTTCGTAGCCATTCTCGTCTTGACTTTTTACTGGTGTCCCGCACCGTGACCCGGAAAGTGGTTGATACCTCCATTGATCTGGCGGTGGTCTCTGACCATGCTCCACTAATTCTCCAGCTGGACAAAATGGTGCCTGGGGCCAGAAAGGCGTTTTAATGGAAGGTGAATGACTCGCTGCTGGCTGATGTTGCCTATTGCCCAGCCATCTCTGAGCGAATAGAGATGTACCTCCAGGAAAACCTTACTGGTGAGTTACCAATTAAAACTGTTATATATGCATTGAAGCCCACGTTACGTGGGGAACTTATTAGTTTGGCTTGTGCTACGAAACGGCTCCTGGTGTCTAAACGTGAGGAAATGGAGAGGCACGTGTTGGAGCTGGAAACATTGTATAAAAGGCATGGGGCTCGTAGGATCGATAGACCGTTTGAAGTAGCTAGGGCTTAGCTTAAAGCACTATGGGCATCTGACATTTCACACAAATTGAACCAGACCAAACGATTTAATTTTAGCACCTCTAATAAGGCCTCACGTCTCCTGGCAAATAAATTAAAAGCCCAAACAGCTAGGAATGCTATTGCTAAACTGGAGGACGTTTTGGGACGGTCTAGGGATGATGAGGATTCTAAGATGCGTATCCTGGTGGAGTACTATAAGTCTCTTTTTAGTGCTGATAGAGGGGATGATGAGGCTCAGGAACTGTTCATTAGTGCGGCACAATTGCCCTCCATCTCTGCTGAAGACCAACAGGCATTGGAGAATCCGATCACAATGGAAGAGGTGACCCAGGTTATACGGTCCCTTCCTAATAAGGCTTCAGGGCCGAATGGATATTTGGATGTAATTTCCCAAATGTCAGCGAATCATCTGGCTCACCGATTATTTTCGCTTTTTAATAGCTTTGCTGGCACAACAGCATCTATGTCCACTATGGCCGAATCTTATAAGTAAACCAGATAAGGATCCCACCCTTACGACATCGCATCGCCATATCACTGTTCTTAATGATGATGCTCTAATCTATTCCAAGGTTCTCGCAGCCCGCTTAACTGTGGTCCTTCCAGGTATAGTCCAGATGGACCAAACAAGGTTTGTCTTCGGGCGTCACACTTTTGTTAATGTTCGGAGGACTCAATGTGATTCATTATGCGAAGAGACATAGCCAGGAATTGGCGGTACTTTCGATGAATGCTGAAAAAGCATATAGATTGTTCATATCTCTTCGAAGTGCTTGGTGGGTTTGGATTTGGGATGCTTTTTATTAAAATAATACAAGCTAACTTTGCGCACCCAACCACTCGTTTAAGGTTAAATGGGGCTTTGTCGGAGTGGTTGGCTCCGACAAGGGGGACTCGCCAGGGGTTTCCATTGTGCCATTGTTATTCACGCTATCAATGGAGCCCTTTACGAGTATGTTTAAGGCGTCGGACAATATTTGCAGTATCACAATAGCAGATCATCAACAGAGGGTGGCACTTTACGCTGACGACCTTCTTTCCTATATGAATCATCCCAGACTACTGTGAGGAAGACATGGTATCAATAGTGGACACAGACACAAGTGATGCAAGTGTCAAAACCTTTATTGTGGTATTGCAAAGTGTTGGGAGAATTCCTAACTGGCCTTAACGCTTTGACAGGAGTAGTCTCGACCATCAAAGAAAACAAAAACTGTCTAAGTCAATCCGTCAAATCAAAAGAACAGTCTGTCATAAACCTATGCTTGCCCTCACGCTTTACAACAAATAAGTGTAGGGACATGTAGGTAAAACAAAAAGTGGACTCAAATTAATGTCAGTATGGCTCAAAACTTCCTTTCCCCAAGTTTGGATCATCAAAGTTCCATATATTTAAACAGCTCACCAAAAGCTTTCCAAAGTTCACCGTCAGACTTCCTCAAAAAGATTCTCCTTCTCAGGATTCATAAAGTTCAGTTCCAAAACAAGTTTCACAAAGTTTACTTTCATAGTGAGGTTTGATTTCCAGGGGAGCGAAACGTCCCTTAAGTATTTGGGGGTCCAGATTATGCCTCTGCACTCCCAGTTATATGAACTGAACATTCCAACTTTTTTCTCCTCTTCCAAGGCCGACATTCTCTGATGGGCGCATACTGATGTCTCATGGTTGGGGCGGGTTGAAGCCCTTAAGACTATGCTACTGCCACACCTCCTATATGTTTTTCAGGCTCTCCCAGTTTGGCTTCCCAAGCAGGTCCATAAGGCCTGCAAACCTACATTTTTAGATTTCTTTGGGCTAAGAAATCCCTAAGGGTCGCTCGTCGTACTTTGATGACAGTGAAGGCGAAAGGAAGTTTGGAGGTTCCAGATGTCGAAAGTTATCTTTACTCAGTGCAGTGAGCCCCTTTGTTTGATAGTGTGAACGCAAACCGGAACCCTAATCACTGGATGGCTATAGAACAATCTAGGCTGCAAATTCCCCTACATGGTTGGTGCTGGAGGTCTCCCTTGGTTCGTAAGTAGGCGGGCTTCCTCTCTGTGACCTTGGTTTTAATGGAATATTGGGTCAAGGCGGTTCATAAGGATCAAGGGACAACGTTCATTCTCTCCTTACTCTCATATGGAATACACCTGAGTTTCCACCAGGTCGCTACCAGAGGAGGTTCGCTAGATGGATTGAAGGGGGTCTGGAGTGGTTGTGTCAGCTTTTTGAGTCTGCACTTCCTTTGACCTTTGATGAATGTAAGCAGGCCTTTATCGTCCGGGGCATAGATACATATTTCAATGGAAAGAAGAAACTACTTTAGGTAAGAACACGGGATGAGTCCTCAGGACTATATTATCTCTGTGAAAAGTAGTGTACGGTTCCGAAGCCACCAGTGCCTGGATTTCAATTACCCTACGTGCAGACCTAAGACCCACCAAGAGAGCTGGTGACAAGCCTGATGTCCGCGGACGCCAGTGGTTCAAAATGTTTGTGCGCCAGGGTGTCCAACGCTACATTGAGGTCCCACGCAGTGTGTGGTTTCTTGATAGGCAGGTAGAGCCTGGTGAGGCCCACCAGATGTCGCTTAACCACCGGGTTGGAGGAGGAGAAAACGTCCTCCTCCGAGTCCCGGTCGGCTCCTATGGCTGCCAGATAGGTACGGCATGTGTCAATTTACACCCCTTAGTGTGCGAGTTGTGCAGAGAAGGATAGCATATCGTCCAAAGTGCAAGTAAGCGGGTCATCCTCCTTAGATTCCACCCAGTGGCAAAACCAAGTCCATTTGCTTTTGTACTGGCTCCTAGTAGCATCGCTCCTAGCGCCTTGAATGATGGCTATGTTAACTTGCGACAGCTGCAGATGCTTTGAATGATGGCTATGTTAGCCTGTGACAACTGCAGATGCTTTAGTGTGACCAGGTAAGGAACCACACTGCAAGGTATAACTTCTACGGGGCGGATGACCTTGCCTCCCTGCTTCAATAGAATGTGAGCTGGTCCCTGTGGCAGGTGAATGGGAGGCTTGTCCGAGAGGCTGAGCAGCACGAAGAACCATGATCTTGCAGGCCACCAAGGAGCTACCAGAATGCTGCTGAGGTGACATGACTCTCCGATCATGCAGATCACCTTGTGGACCAGAGGAGTGGGAGGAAATGCATATGCTGTCATGCCGTTCCACTGTAACTGCAAGGCGTCGCCCAGGGAGCCGGGACCCTGTCCCTGCCAAGACACAAACTGAGGGCACTTCCTGTTGTACCAGGTGATGAAAAGATCCACCTGCGGATGTCCCCATCTGCTGAAGATCCTCAGCAGGATCCGAGTCTGATGAGCCTGCCCGCCTCCAGGTTGGACACCCCAGGGAGGTGGATTGCGCTCAAGTAAATGTTTTTCTCCAGGACCCACTCCCAAATGCTGACTGCTAGGCTGCACAGAGGAGGAGACCTGGTGCCACACTGGTTATCGATGTAATACATGCTAGTGGAATTGTCAGTTTGAATGAGGATCATCTTGCCACTGATGAGCGGCAGAAAAGTTTTAAGAGCGAGCCAGATCGCTTTCTGCTCTAGTCAAGTGATATGTGCCTCCTGCTCCTGGGGGGACCAGACTCCATGGACACTGTGGTTGTCCAGATTACTCCCCCAGTGTTCCAAGGAGGAATCCATGGTGATGGTCGCTTGGGGCGCTGCTTGCCGGAAGTGCCTGCCTGTCGCAGGTTGTAGTCCGTGGACCACCACACAAGGTCCTGGTGAAGAAAGAGAGGAATGCTGACAAGCTCAGCTTGGGAGCCCCGCTCCTGATTGCATGAGGCTGTGAAGTGCAGCTTCGATCTCCTCATTTTGAGACTTCTGTGAGTTACTGAAAGTAGGAACGCCGCTGTGACACCCAAGAGATGTTGGTACCACCAGGCTGGGGTCACCTCTCTGCTGAGAAAATGACCTGTGGCCCACTTGATGGTTGTGATCTTGTCCTCCGAGGGGAAAATTCTCTCTGAGCTCGTGTCCCAGCTGAGGCCCAGAAAAGTCATGCTCTGCATAGGCTGCGGCTGTGACTTCTTGAGATTTATGGAAAATCCCAGTTCGTGGAGTGTGTTCATAAGGGCGCAGGAAGTGTGGTGAACCGCCTCTGGGGATCTCACCCTGACGAGCAAGTCGTCCAGGTACGGAAAGACAGGGTGACCTTGGGCCCTGAGAAGGGCTGGCACTGCATTCATAAGTCTGGTAAAGACCCTGGGGGCTGAGCCGAGTCCGAAGGGAAGAACCTTGTATTGGAAATGGAAGCCCATGATCCTGAACCGTAGAAAGGACTGATGAAGCTGCCAAATTGGGACGTGTAGATACGCGTACTCCAGATCCAGGGAGCACATCCAGTCTCACCTGCACAGTTTCTCTGGCGTAACCATCTTGAATATTTGAAGAGGGAGGGAGAGGTTCATGGTGGAAAGGGCCAACACAACTCTCAGGCCAGCCTGGTTCTTCTTTTGTATTGCGAAAATCCTGGAGTAGGAGCCCAAGCTACGCTGGGAGGCTGGGACGTCTTCCACTGCCTGGCCCTCTACGAGCGAAGACATTTACACCAACACAGTTTTCCCAATCTGTGGGAGGGGAGGAGAGGGAGAAATCCGTAGATGGTAACCCGTGGACACCACTGGTAGGATCCAGGGGTAAGCGAACCTCAGATGCCAAGAGTGTGCATGATGGGCAAGCCTGCCCCCCACTGGAGACACGTGGATCCGAAGGGGCGCGTCATGCCTTCTTTCCCTCTGAGGCTTGGAGAATGGTCTGGCTGCCTCAACCTCCATTCCTGGAAGCCCCAGAACCCGCCAAAGGCCCATCCCCTTGTCGGAACGTTGATACGACTGGGTGTAGGCCTTGGACGTGGCCTTCATGAGGATAAAGATTTTGCAGTTTAGGAACTGGTTTTCTTCCTATTTAGCTCCTCATTGGTGGTGGAATGAAAGAGGTTGCCACCCTCGAATGGAAGGGCCAATATGCATTCCTGGACGTCCGGGTTGAACTTGGTAGCCTGTAGCCAGGCAGTCCTTCTCATGTCCGTGGAGAGGCAGATGGCATGGCCTGAGGTGTCAATGTGCGCCACAGTGGACTCCATGATGTCATGGGCCACCATTTTAGCTTCTGCCAGCCCCGCCTTGAAATGTGCCTGGCTCTGCACCGGAAGGTCTGGAAGGAAGTCAGCTATTTCCCGCCAAAGCCTCTGATTAACGGCAGCCAGCATGGCGTCTGCGTTGGATTGACAAAGGTGCAGAGAGGAGTTGGAGTATACCTTCTTTCCATAAGCCTCCAAGATCTTCTCCTCCTTGCCTAGAAGCGCCTAAGACAAGGTGGCTGAGGACGACTGAGGATGAGGCTTAGAGTAGAGTGATGCTGGGGCGATCATCGAAGAGTGCGGGTTGAGGGTGCGCCGACAGCAAGAGTGGATCACCCTCCAATTGCCTACACTTGGCGTTGAGGCGCCGATTGAAAGGCTTGCCGAATGGAGTTTCAGACATCCCTTTTTGGCCAAGGAGACAACGTCCTTCTGCATCGGGATCCCCGTACTAGGAGCGGGTCGTAGAGTGAGAACCTCGACCAGGAACCCTGCCTCCAGTTGTTCCACCTCGGGTTGTGGAAGCCCCAAGTATTCGGCCAAACTTGAGAGCCGTTCGTGAAAGGCCTTGGCTGAGGATGGCGTGTCTGGGTCCTCCTCCTCCTCATCGGTGTCCACTAGGGTGTCCGGCTGGTCCGGCACGGGTGGAAGAGTGCTGGGCGCCGAAGGATGAGGTGTGAGAAACGGAGCTGGTGGCTGCTGTGGAGGCTGGTGCGGAACCGCCTGACCTGTGGGAGGCAGGGGAACCGGAATCGAAGCATCCGGCGTGGGCAGCAGGAGCTGCATGGGGGCCTGAGGCGCTGGAGCCATAGGAGGAATGACTATAGGTGCTGGCAGGGGGGAACCGGAGGGAGCATGTCCCTGATCACATCCCGAAGGATGGCCCCCAACTGAGGAAATCTCATGAGTGTGAGGAACTTTGAAAAACCTTGATGGTTGCGGTGTAAATCTGCCTTGCGACGCTGAAGGATAAGCTATTGGCCACGTACCTGGCAACAAGCAGTCCCACCTTGAAACTCTTTCTCCCACTGGGAGGAACTATTAGTTAACACCTCGAAGGAGATGATGCATAGTCATTAATCAAGCAAAGAAAGCACATGACAAGATCACAGGAGAGATTACTATCATGAAAAAAACAATAAAAAAGCTCAATTTACCAGAACTTACATTTAAAAATGACCAAATATTGGATGAATATCTAATTACACCAAAGAATTAAAAAGCAATAAACAGAAGAAATTCTTTCGAAATGAAATGGACTATAAATACAATAGGGTGTGCACTTTCCAAAACCAATAATTTGCAAAAAATCCACGTTTCAGTACAAAATTACCAAAGCCAGCAGTAGCACCTCTAACAATATCTCTCTAATCTTCTGAAATAGAATCCACAAGTGAAAATGAAACATACTCAACATCAGCCTTACCATCCACTTCAGAAACCTCTCTGCAGACTTCTCTTTTTTAGAAGAATACAAGTACAGAACACAAGAATGTATCTTCAATTCATGACAAAGAACCAACCAATGAGATCAACTAAGCAACAAAATTCCACAAGTGGAGGACCAACAGCAGGGGCAGGAGGGGCAAGGGCAGCCTCTCCAGATCATGCAAAAAGCACAGGAGGAATGCAAACAAGATCCAGAAACAACCACAACAGAAAAACGTAGTAGTGAATCTCTCTAATTTGGACCTACCGCAAGATCTAGTATCTGCTCTCAACACGGGCCTATCTTTGTCCATCTACCCCTATGGATTACTTCACAACAAATTTAGACCTTTACAAAAGGGGAAAGCCGTGCATCACAAAATCAGTACCATACGACGTACAGAGGAAGGACAGAGGTCTTATAACTGCCCACCTCCAAATGCTAACTGTTGCCCTAAAGTCTTGGACTACATATATTTCTAGTGTAACAGCACTATTAAGATACACATTTTGTTACCCTCCTGATGAACCACGGGATGTATGTGGGGAAACACGTGTCGAGGGACATTTAATGCAGATGAGAATTAAATAAAAGGGATCATGACATATACCTTTTCGAAACATTGAAATAAATGCAATACATTGGCGCAAACTATGGATTCCGCTACTCTATTTTCCTCGGTGTCCCACCTTCTCCGAACCAGGCGGCGGTATTGGACGAGTGCCCATTTTGTCTGGCGCGAAGGCCATTTTGTCGGGCTGCATGCCACGGGCCAGCATCGTGGTGCTTGCCTCGCTGGGCCCAGCCTCCTCCACGACTCTTGGCGGTGGAGCTTGAGGCCTACACTGCACCTCAGGGCGAGGCCTGGTAGCCGTATTGCCCTCGGCTGTGTCGCCGGTAGTGCTGCATACAGGTGCCCCCTCAGACATCTGTGTGGTACTAGGGCGCAGCACCTTGGGTGGACACCCAGTAAAAGAAAGTTGCGGTCCCTCAGCACTGTCCCCGGAAGGATCTAACAACCCCTCAGCCGGCGGCCGGTAGCTGAAACAGCCTCGGTACCTGTGCTGGTGCGAGAACCTAACCGGTCCCTCCTGCTCTGACGTTTCCTTGGGAAGGAGTCGCCCTTACGGGATGCGATGGAAAAAACCAGCCCTACCTTGGGCCTTGACTTGTGTCTGATGAAGTCCTTCAAGTCCTATGGAAGCGACATCTCGAAGAGCTCCCTACACCAAGCTAACCTGTCCTTCAGAGCACGTGGTGTAAGCGTGTCACACACGGTATAACCCTCCCAGCCGTGATCAGGAAAAGCACATGGAAATAAAAGGCCGAAGTCAAACCCAGCAGCGCTGGTGAAAGCGGTCCGTTCCCGTTGACGTGGAAAAGGTGACTGAGGAGTGGCGCAGGTGGGCGGAGTCAGACGAGTGCATGCTTCCCGGGCCACACCTCTAAATTTAAAGGCGAAAAAATGTTTTCTGGTGACAAAGGTTCCGTCTCCCTTCCCTAGCGAAAGACGCCCATGCAATATGGAGGAATGGGAACAGGATGTAGGGGTAGGATAATAATAGAGGATACCTCGTTATGCCGAGCAGGGAGAAGAGTGTTTGAGATATGTAAGAGTGTAGATTCCGGGGCAGTGAGCAGGGAAAATGCCAGATAGAGGGAGAGGTGGAGAAAAGAAATCCAAGCATAAATAACCCTATAAATAAGTGTTCATAGGAATGGGAGGAGATGACAAATAAGAGTCAAGTGTAGGTATTTTGAGGATAGGGATGACGATGGCATGAGATACATTGCCTGCCTTAACAGGGGTAATGGCCCCACACTCCCTCTCTTGTTGAAGCAGTACATGGCCACTGTGTTGTCCATCAAGATGTGGACAGACTTCCCCTATATAGAAGGCAAGACTATCAGACTGGTGCTGATAGCCCGTAGCCGGCAGCTTTAACAGGTTTGTGTACAGTCTTGCTTCTGTATGGGACCACAAACTGTTCACTGTCAGCTCAATCATGTAAGCACCCCAGCCTTTTAGGGAGCCATCCATAACCACAGTCGCCTCTGGCTCTGGTTGCCAACAAGGTTCTCCTGCCATCATGTTCTCTCTGCAGGCCCACCACAGAAGCTGCTGTGCTTTTTTGAAGATCATTGTCAGCTGTGAGCAGCATTCCCATGTCTACCGACAGAGAATGGATCTACATTAAACTAACCCTACCAGCACTCATGGGAACCAGCCCTTTTGATAGGACGTGAACAGAACAACGTCAACCTGTTATTACTATTCATGCAGCAACCAGCCTTATTATATTAAAGACATGATTGGAACGATTTCTACTTACCTCCACACACTATGAGAATGCCAACATACTTTAAGACAACAATACTTACGATTTGATGCACTTCCTTGATAAAGCATGGATGGGCAAAACTGATGGCCATACAGTTGGAATTCTTTTGGCATTCTTACAATTCATTTGTCTGTCAACAATGGCATATATGTGAATTATTTTCCAGAAATGTATTCCAAGTCACTTATTAAAAACGTAACTCCAAAATTCTCTTATCTTTTTTACACTATGTTAAATAGCACACCCTTGACCAGTTTATAATGTTAATAAATGTGTACAAAACGTAATTGAAGAGAACATCTTTGAATGTTGGAGCGCATGTCTGGGGTGAATCCTTCCTTGCTGTGACACAGTGTACGGGACCAGAAGAAGGTTCGTCAGGCTGCATGAGAACTGTGATCACTGAGACCTCAGAGCTCACTGAAGGGATGTCATTCTCAGTCGGCCCGCTGGCACTAGGAAAATGCAGGATGCAGTGAAAATAAGCAACTGTAGAAAGACTTACGCCGGCAGATTGTGGGCACTTTGAAATTTCATGACCGTCTGGTGAATGTGAAGCCCTGAAAGAGGCAACGCTTATACAGATACGAAGCTGAGGACCACTCTGATGAACTGCAGCATTTGTGAGGGAGTACAATGGGACTTGCTGAACGTCAGGGAGAAGCCAAGTGTGTGCAAAAAGTGACAGGTCTGGATGAGATGGCCTCAATCCTGCTTCGGGGAATAGCCATTACTAGCCAATTCTCTAGGTAAGGGAAGACAAGAATCCTCTCTCTCTCACTAGACTGGCTGCCACCAATAAGAACAGCTTGGTGAAGATCCTCAAGGTTAGCCCTAAAGGCAAGATGGGAAATTTGTAAATGGTACTGCCAATCATGAACGACAGATACTTCCTAAACTCAGAATTGATTGGCACGTGGAAATAAGCATCTTGAAGGTCCTATGACCCCAAACAATCCTTTTACACCAAAGCATGGAGGATCTGCGGTAGGGACAACAGCTTGATTTTTTCCTTCCTGAGTAACTTGTTCAAGCCCCGCAGGTGCAAGATGGAGCACAATCCTCTGTCCATTTTCGACACCAGGAAGCAGAGGGAGTACCACATCTGGTTCAGATCAGCCGTATGCACTAGCTCTATAGCAACCTTCTGCAGCAGGGAGTGAACTTCCTGAAGGAGTAACAGATCTGGTGGCCTAAAGGGATGTGAGGAAGGAGGACACCTCAGGAAAGGTAGACAGTATCTCTGGGCCACCACATGGTGAACGTACACACCTGGAGTAACACGTAAACCATTCTTCAGAGTGTTTGAACAGTCTTTCTCCCACCGCTGAAGCATGGGAGAACTCTTCAAAGAGCATTTGCCTGTAAATGGTGGTCTTGATGGGACAGTAGCAAAGGCTAGATGTGCTTCCTTGCCATTCCTCCTCCTACCTGGTCTGGTGAATCTTCTTTGGCCCTGCCTAGGGGTTACCTGGCTCTGACACTTTTGCTAAAGGAGTTAAGTACAGAAAGGACAGACCTCTCCAAGCTGCTGTCGACACTTGAGTGTCACGCTCACCTGGTCTCCACGGGGGCGTGCTCGTGTGCAAAGGATGTCTGCACTGGTGTTGTTCTGCTTAATGAGGGCCTGCTTGCATCTTCCCTTCTGTCTTGCCTCAGGAGATGTTCGTCTGCAAGTTGAAACAAGATATTAGCCAACTGTGTGGAGCTGGTTTTGGTTTTCACCTCCTTCCGTGTTATCCTTCCCTTTCCCAGGCTCACCTTGTCTATTATATGGGTGAGCTCTCCGTCCTGCACACTTTCTGGCAGGGGCACGGTTACTATGTAGTTCCAGGATCGAGTTACTTCAATGATCCGATTGAGGTTGCTGAAGTGAATGGACCGGAGTAAGCAGGTAAGTCTCTATTCCAATAACTCCTTGAAATAACTGCCTTAAGTCCTTGCATGCAAGATATCTAATGTTCGTTTTTTGTCTTTCAGGTGCGGCACAACAGCGGGGTTCGGATGATGGATGACTCTCCTGACAATGATGTGCAGGATTCTTGCGGGTAAGTAGAGCGCTGTGCGAGATGCGCTAATAGTTCGCTTTATTTTAGCCGTCTTGTTGTGTGCGACTAACCTGCTTTGTCTATTCTGTTCGGCAGGTGCGGCGCTTTTCCAGGAAGAAGATGGAAGGTCCGACTGATGGTGTCGAGATGCGGCGCGATGCAGAATGAAGGAGAACTGCTCGCTGGACTTCCTGGAGGAGGCCGAGTCAGGTGCGTCGCTACCCGAGAGGGTGCCTTCTGTTCTGATCTTCTACAGATGCGGCGGCCCTTGGATAAGCGTAAAGGCGAGGTCCGGATGTTCTGCAGGTAAGGCCTTCAATGCGTGAATAACTCTTGTTCTTCTATTTTCACAGGTGCCGATGGATAGAAGAATCTGGACGGGCGTGGCAGAAAGGAAGCAAGAACTGACACGGTGAGCGTTACCACTGCAGGAGTGCAGATTAACGCGAAGCTTGTTCAGTTTGCAAGGTGTGGTTTAAATAGCGTTGCAAGTAGTTCCAGGAAAATAGTCCCCTTCATCGTATCATGTCTCTCTGGTAAAGTAATCCCAAGCCACACCCTGTACTGAATGGCTCAGCATCTCAGAGCCAAATAAATGGACCGTGTATTTAACACTTGCGATGAGCCTGGCGCCAGGACTGAGCCCAGGTGAGCCTAGCTGGGGCCTGGGAAGTCCCAAAGGAAGCCAGAATCTGGGCTGGGCTTGCAGGTTTGAGGGTTTTGGGGGCATGCACCATGACATTGAGTATGTTGCTGTCTCACTGTTGCTCCCAAGGACTTATCAGCCACTTGGAAACCCTGAAATATTTCCATGCTGTCGTCCACCTTTGTTCCAAATCGATGCTCCTAATCGAGGGGAATAACAAGCTGATTTGTCTGGACATCTTGGGCGGACTGCAATTTCCTGAAACAAGAGAATCTTGTAGCCATCGAGTTGATTCCCATAGAGTGGGTGACGCAATCTGCTGCATCAATCCCTCAGGTCGAGTTTGGTGGAGAGGTCTAGGCAACTGGGATCCTTCAGGTTGCTAGCCAATTCAGCAAATCTAGATTACTCAGAAATCAATTCTTCAGCGAAGTCTATTTCCATCACATGGAGGGTTCAAACCCAAAAGTGAATGTCTCACCCTCATCAAAAATGGACTGGAAAGATTTTAAAAATTCTGACTTTGCTTTCGGCGCTGTAAGGAACTCATGGAGGCAACAAGACAGACGCAAGCGATCACAGTTCAAGGGTGTTTATTAAACTGTATAAATGGGCGAGAAAAACACCTGATCTGAACCGAAATCTAAGATGGGAGCAAGCTACGACCATCAAATAATAAGGCAGTCCTTGTGGCGTCTTGTCAAATAAAAGGGCCTACACTAAAAAAAATAACTATTGCCAATCCTTACTGCTAAGTTTACAAAAATAGTGTGGCATAGTGTTCACAAGAAAAGAAAGAAGTGTTCACAAAAATCAAAAGTCAGGATGCTATGGCCGGGCTCTCCATTCCCCATGTTTTTAGCACGGGACAAGGCTTGACTCTTGAGCACAGCACAGTCCTGGGCTTCTTCAGCACGGAGTTACAGTTCCTTAAAGCCCCAGTCAGGCTTTCTTTTAAGCCTCCAGTCGGCTTCACACAGTTGGACTATCACATAAGGTTCCCCTCCGTCAGGCTCAAACCTTTTTCAGTGTCTCTTGCGCCCTGGCTTCCCTCTGTTGGGCTCGAGCCACTTGGCCTTCCACTGTTTGCTGGGTCCGATTGGGCAAGGACTTTTACAGGAACCCCAGCCTGACCACTCTGACCATTGTTCTGCTCTCTTTATTTCTTTTATATGCTGACCTCAGTAGGGCTCGAGCTGTATGGGTTTTCACCTTTGCCCCAATGCCTCTTGGGGCTTGTAGTTTTATATTTATTCTGGGTTTCCCTTTCCCTCTTGTTTCTTTGCGATAGTCTCCCTCGACCAGGCTCAGACCATCAACTCACTGTGAACATCCCTCAGACGGATTCATGCTTACCCTCACAAAGTTCATGGGTCTTATTTATTCTCGTGGTTACGGGTCAAAGACTTTCGATTGTACCAGGGATTTTACTCGACCCTTGTATGACCACTTTGACCTCTTACGTCGGGTTCTCTCAGGGCCTTCTGGTAAAGGGGACCAACAAGAGTCTTTCGAATAATCGCCACCATGGCGCCGGTCTACTTTGGAGCTGGTCTTCCCCTGGTTCTCTAAAGTTAATTAACACACACAATTTCTTTGTTCACAAGCTCATTCAATTCATATCATGTTGCCATTTGCACTCAATGCAGCCTCTGCAATCAGCTTTCCCTCCGACTCAGTGGCTGAGTTGAACTCCTGGCCATTTCTTGTCTCTGGAGTCAAGGACAGTACCACAGATGTAAGCGCCTCTCTGCGTCTTGGTTATCAGGGTGGGATGCTTCCATGCACCATTGCCTTCTGTTGCACCACACGCTATCTGTCGTTCCCAGTCTTATGATTCCTTTCACTGAGGTTTCACAGGTGAAAAGGGGCAAGGGCACTTCCCTCTTTGTCGTCCTTACAGGTTTCATCATTTTTTTCTGCCTTTTGAATTGCCGTCCTCGAACAGCCACCTCTTTGTATGTTTTGCCTAGCTCCCAGTGTGCTCTCCTGCTCCACCTTTTATCCCGGTAGTGAAGGGAAAGGGCCGTCAGGTGTGTATAGTTATTGTCAATTGCCTGACTCTGCCTGACCCTTGTGTTGGGACATGTCAGGTAAACGGCCCTGGCTTTAGTCTGTTGTCTTTCCTGGTGTAAGAAAGTGTTTGTGTCAGAAAAGAGGCGGGGGGCATAGAGTTTCTGAATATCCTACGGTTAAGGTGTTATAAGGAAGGGGGTACCACGTCTCACTCGTCGATGTCCCACTTCCACTCCCCGAGGACCCCTCATCCAGGTGATCCTCTCGCACTAGTCCACTCCCAGGAACTGGATCCAATAGCGATGGCTGTATCCTGGCTATCTGGATGACAGATCTCCGGGGACCTTCAGGTTTCTCACTGTACCTATCTTAATGCAGAGCTAAATGCCCCTCTCAACGTCAACAGTTCCTATGAAAAGGACTTTCCATTGTTGCGAGCATCAACACTGACTAATGGCTTTGTTCCTACTTGAGCGGTCTTGCCACCCGACATTGTTCCCGTGCTCTTGGGCATGCAGGAGGTGGTTTGTGTGGTTTACCTGCCGGCTTTGGAAGGCACGCTGGGATTCAGATGTTTCTGTGTCGTTGCTGAAGCATCCGGAGCTCCTTTAGTCAACATCTTTCAACATTTTGAGTCCAAACTCTTCCCACTGTTCCGCCAAAACAGATTAAGAGAAAGATGCCTTTTCTCTGTTCAGTGAGGACTCAAATTAAGAGTCTGTGATGTCCCTTCTTTTTATGAGACGGCAAGAACAAGAGACGAGACCCAATTCTTGAATAGGAATGCTTTCTGTGGTTTTTTGCTCCTATTTTTAGGTCTCTTAGGGGGCTTCTCATCGGTCTCCAAGCTCCTGTCTGCTAAAGACTTGCTTTTTGAGGTGTTGGTATTCAAGGATTTGGATGTTGGATGCCACAGTGTCAATTTAGAGGATTACTCTTTAAGCACTTACAAGGTCATGCATGGATAGGAGCCTTATTCCACCACGTTGTGATCGGCACTTAGGCCACATGCAATGCAGTTCGTTTAACGGCATCTTAGTGTTGCAATCTGCACACCAGTTGAAACACGGAGGCTTGGGTGTGAACATTCTGTCGAAAGTATAGAATTGTGTCTGTGAAAAAACAGAAGTGATGTGCGGTGAGAGCTCACATTAAAGGAACTGAAACCACGAGGTACAGCTTGGGAAGTGGTTGCATCGAGGGATCCCGAAGCTGATGTCGTACGGTGCCCCCTGCTGGTTACAAGTTCTCTGTGATCCAGATGAAGGAGGAATAGAACTTCTAAAATGAGGAATTTGTGGGAGGTGTGAGAAACCTGAGGATATCCTAACTCCTACTTCCCCTGGATCCTCTTCTCAGTAGGCCAGGTAAAGGCCATCGCTTTATGATCCTGATCCTGGGGGTGGAGAAGCGAGGGAGGATCACCTGGGTGGAGGGTCCTTGGGGATTGGGAAGAGGGTACTGTGAAGGTACCATGAAGATAGACAAGAACAAAATACTTAAAATTCAAAATAAAATACTTAATTCAATCAAATGTCAGGATGGTGGAAGGCCTAACTTGCCCTATACTAAGGCATGATTTCCCTACCTGAACTAAACTAAGGAAAGTCTGTGTCAAAGAATTCAACTTAAAAGTCTGTCTGTGTCCAAAACCTATGCTTGCCCTCACAACTAAAGCTAACCAATGTGTAGGGATATCAAAACGAACAGAAATAGTGTTCCACTCAAAGTTCTGAGCCTCTTCCCCACCCGCTCTGGTCCCCCCGTGTTGTTCCCTTGTGCAGCCCCCCCCTTCCTGCACACAGGAGTCTGTCCTGATACATTCTGGTTTCACCATCACCGTCTTGTGGCCAATGCTGGATTTTACTTTTATGGACTTTATTGAGCGTCACCCTTTCTCAACTCTCATGCTGGACTTCCTTTGGATCTTGTACTCATGGTGATCCTGAATCATGCTGTTCCATCTTCATCTTGTATCCTGGCTTGCAACATTATGTGTTACTACTGACTTCTGCAATTGTATTCGCTCTCCTCTCTTGCTTCTCCACTCTTTTACTCTCTGTTCTCTCCTCCCCTCCCCTCTACCTTTTCCTATCTCCTGCCCTCCTCCCCTTACTTTCTTCTATGCACTTACTCTATCAGAATTGTCCCTGGACCTACTATGATAGCAACCTCGTCTGTCGCTCCCCTATCCCCTTACTGTTGCCCCCCCTCGCTCCAGCACTATCTGAAACGTTGTCAGGCCTAGTACGATAGTCACTTGTTTTGTTCCTCCCCTCCCTTTCTGCACCCCTTTCCCTCACCTTTTGTTTTCCTCTGGCTCTACCAGAAATGTCATCAGGCCTAGTACGGTAGTCGCCTGTCTGTTTCCATTTGCACTATCTGAAACGTCGTCAGGCCGAGTACGATAGTTAATTTCACATCCTTACTGTTCATGGCCTGTAAGAATGTTGTTGTATTTTCCCTTGTTCCCTTCCTTGCCTTGAAGCGCTTTGAAACACATTGTGTATAGGTGCTATATAAATAAACTATCATATCATATCTTCCAGCTCACAGCTTTCTCTCAGCTCTCCTTCCCCAAGTAGAACAAAGATCCACAAAAAAGTCTCAAGATTACCTTTCTCCAGTTCACAGTAATATAGTTTTATTGTTCACAAACCAATCCTCAGGGTTCCCTTCCCCATGTTTCCAGCACCATTGTTCACATAAAACAAACGAGCGTGGCTCTTTGTTCCCAAGACCACGCAATGTAGCTCCTCAAGTCTCAGGGTTCCCTTCCCCGAGACTTTATCTTTGTTATTACAATGTCTCTGAGTCTTCAATGTGTAGGGCTCACTGGTCTAGGCGCAGTTGACAGACCAAACAGTCCACCCATCACAGGTCAGACAGCAACCAGGATCCCTCACTCTTGGCTTCTTGTCTATGATGTGATGATTCCTGGCTTGTTCTACTTAGCCTCTTGGCTCAGCCATCAACTGTAATACATCCTTTCAGACTGTTAGGCGTTGCCGCTCTATGTTTATGCATAAAAGTTCAGTTGAGGGTGTTTCACTCACACCCACCTTCTTATGTCTCTATGTCACCATTGTGCCCACTGCTGTAACTGTTTGTCGTTTGGGTGATGCACTTTAATTGCTTGGGTTTATTCAATTTCACCCTTAGAATGCTTAAATTCAGTATTCCATTCAGTGTTTAATCATTAGTCATGCCGCTTAATTATAAAGTTCTCTTTTGTGTGGTTTGCAATATGCATTGGTTTCAATGAATTCCACAAGCATTAATTGTATTTTGGTTTTAAAGTTCAACTTAGTTCGGTATTCAATAAGCTGTGTTTTGCTTAATTTTCAAAGTTCTATTTAGTCGGCATTCAATAACATTGGAGGAGCGCCTTGGCCTTAATGCATATTCCTTTGACATTCATTGGCTTGTGGCGTTGCCTTCCCTCGCGCTCAGCTGCATGCCTCCCTCTGCACGCTATCTCCCAGAGTGGCACTTTCTGGACGCAGACAGCGTCCCTCCTGGGTGCTCGCCCACATTGCCTGCTGCGGAGCACAGCTCACCGATGACCCAGGCTTAACACTTAAATGGCCCCCTGGCTACGGGCTGTGTAAGCCTCCTGGAAAGGTTGCCAGCGTCCTGGTTTATCGTCGGGTACCACCACGGCTGCCTCCTCTGTAGCAGGTTCTTCTGCGGATTTCTCCCACACAGGTCTCCCAGCTGCTCTTCTCTCTGTTGCACTGGTCTCTTTTCATACAGCCGGCAGGCTGCAGGTGTAGATCTCCAATGAGACCTGCCTGACCACCATTAAAGGGACATGCCTGACCCTTGCAACTCTCTATAGGCATCTTCATCATCCCAGTACTAGAGTTGTGACCGTGTGTGGTGTTCATTACTCTCAGTGGCCTCTTCTTCGTCTCAGTAATGTCAAGTGACATGTGGGGTGAAAAGAGGGTAACTGGCTTATAATAGCCTATAAAGGTCAAGATAGGGTTAGGTCGGTCGTCAATAAGTAAAGGGGAACACCATAACTCGCCCATTGGCACTCAGTGGGAGTGTCCAATCCTCAAGGATCCTCAAACCAGGTGATCCTCCCTCGCTTCTCCACCCCCAGGGTCACGATCCAAGAGCAATGGCCTTTCCCAGGCCACCTGCGCAGAGGATGCCAGGGGAGTAGGAGTGAGAGAACCCTAAGGTTTCTCACAGTACCCACTGTTGAGACATGGTACCCCCCTTCCCCTTCTGAAGCCCAAACTAACCCCCACCCCAGCCTTCATGGGCTATTGTAAACTAGATCCCCCTAAATGTTCCTCATGCAACCTACTATATCACTTGGACAAGGAAGAGGGGACTAGCAGTAGTAAACACCAGTAGGTATTTTCACCATTCTATACTGAGACGAAGAAGAAGACTATGAGAGTACCGTTGGAGAAGTCAGACATGTCCAACAAATAAACTGCACAGAGGTCCGGCAATTACATTTACTGACCCACACCTGTAGACCTTTACTCTACTAGGGAGTAGCAGGGGACGGAACGGGCTGGAGAGAAGCATGTCGGAGAAACCAGGATTGGGAGCCGCGTGAGACCGGAGATGGAGAGAGGCGCCCAGGGAGGGTCTAATTGTCAGGCTGAGCTCCGGTTGCCGACAACAACAGCAGGAGCTGTACTCTGCCCAAAGCGGGAGAGTGAGAGAAGCTCTCTGTGGCAGCCGCGAGTGAGGCAAAGCTCGTGGATCCAGGACGATCGTACAGAGAACCGGCAAAGCAGTAGAAAGCGGTCACGCATAACCGTTGAGTGCAATCTAGTGAACATTCTGTCCGGGCACCCTTCTAATGCTGATACACATATGAGAATGTCAAACGGACTGAAACAAGTAATATGTGAATGCTGAGTGAGTTAAAGTAATGGGACAAAGTCCCGAATGAAATATTGACCATTTTTTAATACTGAATGAATTGAAAATACTGACGATTGGTTTGTTGAAATACAATTGATGTAATGAACACTTGAGAAAGAGATGTTAAGCAAATACTGAATACCGAACTGAATAAAAACGTTCTGGGCAAAGCTACGCTCTGATTAAAGATAAATGCAAAAGTGCCCATTTGAAAGCAGAATGCGAAATACGAGAACAAGTGTGGGAGTTTCAGGAAGAGCATGACAGAAAGGTGGGGAAGGAATAAAACCACCCCATTATGAACCGTATGCCTGAATACAGTGCCGAGAGGCCAAAGACTGACAGAGGATGTGACACGCATTGTGGCAAAGCCAAGAGGCTAATCAGGAGAATCCAAGTGAGTGTGAACCTGCACATAAAGCCAAGCGGCTGACAAGGAGAAGCTAAGTGAATGTGAATCTGTACACAGAGGCAGATATAGAACAACGTGTGTGGGCTTTAGAGCCTAGGGTTCCTGGTTGCGTGACCTGTAATGGGTGAACTGTGTGGTCTGACAATTGCGCCTAAACCAGGGAACCCCCAATTGTGAAAGCAAAAGACATTGTGGAAGTAAACCAAGAAGGAGTAATTCAAGTGAACCGTTAATTTAATCCAGAAGGAGTGTCAAGTTTATCTGGAGTTGTGATGAACATTAAAGGACTACGTACAAATGGATATGTTGAAGTCTTGGAAAAGAGAACCCTGAGATTTGATTAACTTGTTGGGAACGAACTAGGGTCCTCCAGCACCCCCAAGCGCTTTAGATTTAGGCAAGACTTCTTTTGAATTTTAGGTGTTATAATGAGGGGAGGAGGGGCACTGTGAAGGCGTTTTTATGAAAATATAATTATATACACAGACATGGGCAGGCACTAAAAGAGGGTAGTTATTGTTTAAACTATAAAGCACAATGAACTACCCTTATAATTGGGGTCACCCTTACACACATCAATGCTGTCTTGAGGACGGAGCCCTCAACTGTGTTGCCCTGAACTTGGGGAAGAGAACCCCAAGGATTTGTAAAAGCTTCTTGAACTTGGAGAAGGGGAGCTGAAAAGGAGGCTAGGAGCTGGATGCAGCTCAGAACTTAGTTTGATCACCATTTATTTTATTGTTGATAGCCCTACACATTGTTTAGCTTTAGTTGAGGCAAGGATAGGTTTTGGACACAGACTTAAGTTGGACTTTCAGACTCAAACTTTCATTCAGGTAGGGAGCTCCAACCTTAGCATAGGGCAAATTAGGCCTTCAACCCTCTTGACATTTGAGTTAATAAACCATTTTATTTGTGACTTTGAATCTGTAGTCTGTCTTGGTTCATGATGCCTTCACAGAGATCACTATCCATTAGAAACATATATGTACTTATGTAGACACACACAAATAAAAAAACAATACTATTAGGTGTCCATGCAAACGCAACTAAATTCAATTGTTTTTACAGCATCCGCAGGCTTATGAATTTAGTTTTATTGAGAATATGCATTAAATAATAAAAAAAACATTAAATGCATCCAAATAAAAAACATACCGCACTTTTAAAAATGGAAGTGAGCAAGACAAAATTCAAGTGCCCTTTAAGAAAGAGTGCGATGCTATCTTGAATGTTAAATTCAAGGCATGTAGTGGGATTACATTGTTTTTTTGATGTCTAGGGGAGAGTGCATCACGTTAATGACTTATTTCACTCGTAGGACCACTGTGGCTATGAAGGGTTTTGCACCATTAAATTGGGGGATAACACTTATTATTACTGAAATTAGATGCAGGAGGAACGGAGCTCTACATAAGAAAACTCCACAATGTTTTTATTATATAAAACGTTTCCCTGTGATGTTTTTCGCTGTCCCCCGACCCCCTCTGTTGCCCAGTGATGTTTTCTGCTGTCTCCCCATCCCCTCTGTTGCCCTGTGATGTTTTCTGCTGTCCCCCCGCCCCCTCCATTGCCCTGTGATGTTTTCTGCTGTCCCCCACCCCCTCTGTTGCCCCAGGAGGTTTTCGGCTGTCTCCCACCCACTCTGTTGCCCTGTGAAGTTTTCTGCTGTCCTCCACCCCCTCAGTTGCCCTGTGCTGTTTTCTGCTGTCCCCCACCCCTCTGTTACCACGTGATGTTTTCAGCTGTCCCCCACCCCTCTGTTGCCCTATGATGTTTTCTGCTGTCCTCCCAACTCCTCTGTTACCACGTGATGTTTTCTACTGTGCCCCCACCCCCTCTGTTGCCCAGTAATGTTTTCTGCTGTCTCCCCACCCCCTCTGTTGCCCTGTGATGTTTTCTGCTGTCCCCCCACCCCATCCATTGCCCTGTGATGTTTTCTGCTGTCCCACCACCCCCTCCGTGATGTTTTCTGCTGTCCCCCCACCCCCTCTGTTGCCCCAGGAGGTTTTCGGCTGTCTCCCACCCTCTCTGTTGCCCCGTGAAGTTTTCTCCTATCCTCCACCCCCTCAGTTGCCCTGTGCTGTTTTCTGCTGTCCCCCTCCCCTCTGTTGCACTGTGATGTTTTCGGCTGTCCCCCCACCCCTCTGTTGCCCTGTGATGTTTTCTGCTGTCCTCCCAACCCCTCTGTTAGCACGTGATGTTTTCTGCTGCACCCCACCCTCTCTGTTGTCCCAGGAGGTTTTCTGCTGTCTCCCACCCTCTCTGTTGCCCCGTGAAGTTTTCTGCTGTCCTTCAACACCTCAGTTGCCCCGTGCTGTTTTCAGCTGTCCCCCCCACCCCTCTGTTGCCATGTGATGTTTGCTGCCCCTCCCCCTTTTCTTTCCTGCTCTTTCCCTTCCAGCTGCCCCTTTCCCCTGTCTCCCTTCTTCCACCTCCCTCCCCCGCTTTCTCCTTCGCACTGCATGAGTGTCTTGACTCACTTGGTTCTCACCATCTCCGACCTGCTGCCAATGCTTCGATTTGACTTTTTTAACACTTTTGACTTTAGTGCCTCAACCTTCATGGCGGCCCTCCCTGGATTGCGCCCAGGTTGGCCCTGAATCATGCTGTGCCCACAATCGCTGTGAATCCTTGGCTACATTTTGTGTTCCCATACAACTTTGTGTGTTTCACTGACCCCTGCAACTCTATTTGCTCTCCCTTCTGCTTCTCTCCTCTTTCACTGTTTTATTCTCTGTTCTCTTATCCTCTCCCTTCCCATTTCTCTCCCTCTCCTCCCCCCTCCCTTACTTTTTTCTATGCACTTACTCTATCTGAATGGCCCCTGGACCTAGTATGATAGTTACAATCATTTGTCTACTCCCCCATTTTCCTTACTTGTTTTCCCCTTCCCCCCCAGCACTATCCAAAATGTCGTCAGGCCTAGTATGATAGTCGCTTGTTTTGCTCCTCTACCTCCTTTATCCTCCCCTCTCTCTCACCTCGTGTAATTCTCTGGTTGTACCAGAAATGTTGTCAGGCCTAGTACAGTATTCGCCTGTCTGTTTCCATTCCCTTCCTTCTGTGTATTAGCACTTGCTCGATCAGAAATGTCGCTAGGCTGAGTATGATAGTTATTTCACATTCTTTTGTTCATGGCCTGTAGGAATATTTTGCATTCTCCCTTGTTCCCTCCCTGAAGCGCTTTGAAACACATTGTGTATAGGTGCTCTATAAATAAACTATCATATCATATATCCTACCCAAATTACTTTCTGGCATTATTTGAGACATTTTGCTGGCTCATAATATGCTATTGAAGGTTGCCCCAGATTTCCAATCAAAGGCAGACATTCACAGCAGGGGTGTATATTTCTTTTATTTTTTATGAACACAGTGCAAATAATCACATTATAAAAAAATTGATAGTAATTACAATTTACAATTTTCAATGTACAAAATGTTGCCAATTCTTAAAAGCAAGTATTGATATTATAAAAGGCTATTAAATCATTCCTTATTGAAAAAAGACAATTGTATATCAGAGTAAAAATATTTTTTCATGTATTTCCAATCTTAAAAAATCATGTCTCATATTTCACAATTTTGTATGAAACGCATCAAATGTAGCCACACATAATTAACTCAAACTCAGGACCAGATTTACGCCGAAGTATATATAGGCCAATGTTTGACTTAGCTCCAAATGATCAATATTCAAATAGGTCCACATATCTTTTTCTGTATACCTCCCTCTATGTCTAGCATCTTGTTAATAGACGAGAGGTTTCCACCTCACTCTTACAGATTCTACGTATTCTTTGTATTAGGTGAATTTCTGTCCTGGCCCCCAAACAGACCATAGTTGGCAACTGTTCGCTGTAACATGAATCGTCTGGTATTAATGTTATTTATTTTAATTAGATTACATATATGGTGCATTAACCCTAAAGCTTTGTCTGACATAGTTGCTCATAGAGATCTTTTGCCTTAATTGCATCATATTATTGTCCCTGTCCCAGACCAAGGATTTATCTTTTAACTCCTTAATATCAACCCCTACATTTATGGGTTAACTTATTTCAAAATAATATCATCAAAGAACCTCTGGCTTCCTTTATCCATAAGCCTATTGCTCACGGTGGTGTTTCTTTTATCCATAGTTTACTAAAAACCAAGTATAAGGAATGCTCCTTCTCCTGAGTAGACAGAACTTTCAGCATTAGAATACCTGCCGCAATTTTTCTTTGAACCATCATTGAGGTCAGCCCTAGTTCACACTGTATTGCCTCAATCGGTGTGGTCTGGGGAAAGGGCAATTTAGGCCGCTAAGGTTTTCCTTCTAATTGCGACAACCATGTGGTCTCGTTATTGGTAAACATTTTGAGACCATATAGTGCACTAGGGACTATGCTGGACCAATAAACTGTTAAAAGTACCTGTATCGAATGGTGGCCATGGTGGGAGATGCATCTTTTTAGGAGTGAGAATTTATTTTGAGTCTTAGCCATTACAGTTGCATCAAGTACATCTGTACTCAAGGTATTTGTAATGCGGGCACCCAGATAAGTATATTTTGTAACTACTTCAATGGGTTCCGCATTCAATTTCCATGTGTTATCACATCTTTTCTTTCTGCTGATATTAATAGTCATAGTTTTTGATTTTGCATGATTAATTACTAATCCATTATCCTCTGCATGTTGTTTTAGTGCCATACGTCTATGCTGGAGCCCAACCTTGGTGTGGTCAAGCAGAACAATATCATCCGCATATGCAAGCCACACCAAAGGCTTGTGGAAAATTATAATAATTGGTCAATGCTTTTCCCACATTGACCAAATATACATTAAACAGGACTGGAGCCAGAGTATAGTGTCATGACCCTTGCCCATGGCCCTCACTGGCAAGTCAGCCTTCCAGTTAGGGCCAGGTCAAAGGCCTTAAAACCTCATCCAAGACTCTCTTGGAGTCAGTCCAGGCGCCTTTGGCGCCAGGCTCATAACCATCATGAAAACCAACATTAGAATGGGACTATTTACTTGGAACTATTTAACTTGGGGGGGTTCAGCCAACATGGAGGCACATATATAGCTCAGTTACAAGGAACTGAACTATGTGGTCTAGTCTTTTGGGTGTGGCAGGGCTGGGACTACTTTACCTGGACTACTTTGGGTGTGGCAGGCCTGGGACTATTCTACCTGGACTACTTTACCTGGGACTATTTAAACCACACCCAAACAGCAGAACATGCTTTGCGTTATTCTGCTGTGGGCAGCGTAACGCTCACCATGTCCAGTTCTTTGATGCCAGTTTACCTGAAACCAAGGACCTGCAGCGAGAGAAAGAACACTACGAAACTTACCAGGAACAGTATCCTGTCTTCAATCCATCGTCGACTTCAGTTCCACTGACCTGAAGGTACGAACTCCATCATCTGGCACCGCATGGATCCTGGAATACCATAAACTGGAAAGAGGAGAACGAAAGACAGTGTTAGTATGCGTTTACTCACATTTCCTTCCGAATGAAGAAAGCCACACAATTCTTACCTGGGTAGTCATCTCCTGGTCAGGTTAGCAATATAAAAGGCGAAACAGCCCTGAACATTGCGCATTACTCACCGGACAGCATCGCGCACACCGCGCTTTCGCCTACCGGCCCATGCTCATCCTCCAACTGCATGACAACTCCAAAATACCTTTCCATACCTAAAAGGAAAGAAGCAAGACATTATTATTCAAACTAAGCGGAACATAAGAACTGCATATAAAGACTGTAAAGCAGCAAACCTACGGAGTCGCAGCAGGCCGGGATTCCCATGGGGTGGGGGCTTGCACCAGTGAAGTAACTTGGTCACTGCTCGCACCCCACATCTATGCGCCCCTGCCACGAGGAGCAGGACGGAGAATCCACCTTCTACAATATTAAGCTGAGGAGAGGGCCCAAGGGGCAGGAAGGAGTTGAGGCCAAGGGAGGTGAGAAAACAAAGACAATCTGGTATTGAATCCAGCTCTCCTATATTGCAGACCCATCTTTAACCAGAGGCCTTACCAAGGGACCGGGAGAGGGTTCGAGAGTGCAAATCATCCAACCAGGGCTGGGTGGCGTCCCCGTGGATACCAGGTGAGCGTAACAAATAGCCCTGTTTTAACCCATGATCCGGGCTCAATGTACCTTCATGATTTACCATTATTTGGAAAGTAGTGTTAAAGTAGTGTTAAAATATAGAGATTTGATTAAATAAATTATACTGGGGTATAATCCCTAACTCACCAATTTTGACCAAGGGATCTCTCTATTTATAGTATCAAAGGCACCGCTGTAATCAACAAAGCAGACATAAAGCGGTGTGTCCATTACAGATCAGGAACGTAAGGGTCCAAAGATAAACCAGCGTACCAAAACCCTTCCTGAATCCGGTTTGCTGCATACCAAGAATTGTCATCTTCTTGAATCCATGAGTTAACCTTCACTAATAGAAAGTAGCGAAATATCGTAGCCATCGTATTATTCATGGCCAGCAGACGATAGTTTCCAGGTTCTACTCGACTATCCTTTTTAAATATGGGAATGAGAATAGACCTAGTCCAACTAATAGGGCTCTGCCCAGTAATTAAAATAGTTCTAACAATCCTATAAGTAAACAGTGCCCAATTCTTAGGGTCACTTAATTACTATGTTTGTCAGCCCATCTGGGCCAGGTGCACTAGAGGACTTTTATTTATTAATAACTTCTTCTATGTCCTCAATCGAAAATTCAAAAAGATCCATAACCACAACAGATTTGTCATTTTCTTTTAACAGTGTATGAGAAAAGCTTTTTATATATATGGTTGTTATATATTTAGCCCAGGTGGCTTCAGCTACTGGATTAATTTCAATGTTTGCGGCATTGGGGCAAGAACTAACCTTTATTACTGACCAAAACTGCTTTGTGCCCAAATGGCGTAGAGCCTTAACACATCATTTGGCATTGTGCTGTAATAGTAGATCCCTCATGGATGCTCGCTAATTCTTGTATTGGGTTTTAATATGGGTAATCGTTCCCTTTATTTCCTCACAAACCCTTTGGGATACAAGTGCGTCTTTAATGGCCATTTGTAGTTGTATCTTCCAAATTTGAGATGACAATATCATTGACTTTTTCTGGCCGAGAATACCATGTTTTCCTTCCATTTTCAAAAGGATTCTTTCCACACACTCCTCAGAGTTTCAAGCTATTTCCACTATGGGAGGATCCAGCATGGAGCAGTTCAAGGAATGTTTTATTCAATTCCATAGCTTTTGTTTTTTACCATTTAATTCTATTGCCTGTCACTACGATCTCAAATTTGCCAGCTGAACCTTGTCTATATTCCTTAAATGTCATTCTGAGGGAAGGTTTTATCACAACATGATCACTTGAGGGCGTGGGCACTGAACAAAAATTGGCAATGCGATAGAACATGTCATGCGAGAGCAATACATGGTCAATCCAAGAGGCAGTTTGCCCGTTGGTCCAGGTGTATAATGTAGGACCATTGTGTTCAGTTGTTTAATATAGTTGCAACAAATTATAGAGGGCCATTAATAAAGGCAAGCTATTTTCTTCATTTGCCCCAATCAATTTTGGCTGCACTGGCCACTTGGATGTCCTATCTATTGCTCCACATTTCACTGGACATTTCTGTTTCATGACACAACGATCATTCAATAAGAAACAGCCTCTGGGATTATTAGTCAGCCATTCCTCTACAACCAAAATAATAGTCTCTATTATTTGCCCCAAAGAAGCATTACCAGGCAGGTTTTACACATTAAATAAGAGGATTTCATTTTGATTAATACTACATCCTAAAGTAAATTCAGCTGTCAGTACATTTTGAAAATGTATATTTTTCACTTGTCCCATAAATAGTAGGCTTTTTTATTTTTATGTATTTAGTTGATTTAATCAATTTAATGATTTTTACAAACAATGTTGAAGAAGAAACTGCGAAAAGAAGAAACTGTAGAAAAAAGTAGATGAAGTAAGACGTATGTACAGCGCTCTCCAGAAAATCCAATTAGACAAAGAAAAAAGAGAAAGAAGAGAGACAAGAGAAGAACAAAAGGAAGAGAGAGAAGAAGAGTGAAGAAAAGAGAGGCATAGCTACCGAGGGCGGTCTAAGTTGACCTCGCAGTACTCGTAATAAGAGTTTAGTTGATAAAGAACCAAAAAAAACAAGCTTTGATATCACAAAGACAAAATGTGTTTCAGAGTCTGTGTGGTGGCAATTGTCCAAGTAGTCCTCTCTCCGCCCATCAAGCGACTCCACCACAGGTCCTCTTCCTTAGTGTAAGATGCTGAAAGATGTGGTAGCAGGAACTTCTCGCCTATTTCCTTTGTTCCTGGACAGTTTAGTAGTAGGTGGCGTATAGTTTGAACCACTTCTTTGTTTTTTCAGAACCGGCATGCGTCTGAGGTGCTTAATCCTCTAAATTTTAGGATCTCCTTAGTTTCCAGGAGATTTAAGCATGCTTGCAAAAATAAGTTGCTGGCTGGTTTCCTGGGAAATTTACTCAAATAGTTTGGGAGAACGTTTAGTTCATTTTGATAAGGTGCAAGGTGGCTCGCTGATTTTGCCTTTGCTGCATTGTCCAAAGTTTTGGTCCAGTTGAGCTCTCCCATTTTCCTTTTTATTTTTTTTGGGTGTCAAATAAGGTCGGCCTTCGACGCGTGGATTTCCTGCAGTTTCAGTTTGCATGCTGCTTCCCAAGATTTTAACACGCTACACCGTGCACCCAAAGTTTCTGCTCATATAATAGCTAATAGGTGCGGACAGTCCAGAAGCAACGTTTTTCTGTACAGCATCATACTTTTTATCTCTGTGGTGCCAAACAAAGAGAGAAGGCCGAGCTCTTGTCTAAGTAATAGCGCAGATGTTGATTTTGGTAGACCTAATACCGTGCGCCAGAAGTAGCCCTCTAACTTCACCGACAAGTGGGCTGGCGTGTGTGGAAGGGCTTCAGACAATCGGTAACAGGGAAAAAAATCCGAATTTCCTGTCCAGAGCACGGGCTTGTGCCGCCAGTTTCTTTGCTTTGTCCATAAGAGTGGACTGCTGAGTTGAGTTGATGCTGGAGCAATCAAGGGTGACTCCCAGGTATTTAAAGAAATCCACTCTTTCTAATGCGACCCCCTCCAGGTACCAGGACAGTTTTTCTTTTGGACGTTTTGATTTTTCCAAAACTAATATCTTGGTTTTGGTTGCGTTGATAGTGAGGGTGTTAGCTCCAATGTAAACAGCCAAATTGTCTAACTGGCGTTGCAGGCCAATCGGGGTCATATCCATTAGGATCAGGTCATCTGCGTATAGAAGCCTGGTTGTTTTCTGCTCCCCCATAGACGGGGGAATGCGTGGATAGATGACTCGGAGTCTTTGAAGTCACCAAGGTATGCAATGAAAAGAGCCGGGGCTAATGGACAGCCCTGCTTCACTCCTCTTCCCACAGGGATTTCTGCCGATAACAGGCCAGCTTGATTCAGCCTCACTCGCATCTTGGTGTCTTGATGTAGCGCTCGGATAGGTTGCGCGAATTCTGTAGGGCAGTTCCAGTGTTTCAGTTTTTCCCACAGAGTCGCTCTATTCACCTGGTCAAAGGCTTGCGCCAGATCGACAAACGCCAGGAAAACTTGTGGCCCTCCTTCGAGGACTTTGCTCTTTAGAGCACTTAGGAACATGATGTTGGTTGCCGTGCCGTTGTTTTTCGTGAACCCCGTTTGAAACAGGTCAGCACACGGAGCATGCAGTGCCCACAGCTGAAAGTGTTGTAAAAGTAACACCCCAAAGACTTTACCGATGGTATCCAACAATGCTATGGGGCGGTAGTTCTTCGGGTCCTCTTTACATCCCTTTTTGAATAGTGGCACCACAATCGACGTGGTCCATGAGGATGGAATATGCCTGGATTCTTTGCATCTTTTAAAGATTGCACTTATCAATGTAGACCATTCTTTTGGGTTTACTTTGAGATCAAAGTTGGTAATACCATCCGGACCGGGAGCTCCAGATGGCTTTAGTTTATGAAGTACTTTGATTATCTCCACTTCGTCACTCAGATCCAACCAGGGTTTCAGTTTGGTGCTGGTCTCCAAGAGATTTGACGCCGAGGGAGACTGAAAAAGCATTCTATAGAAGTTCATCCAGCCTTCCTCACTAATTGGATTTGTCGGAGATTCCTCCGAAGAAGCAGATGTAGATCTTAAGAGAGACCAGAATTCTCGCGGGTGATGGCCACAGACCAACTTCAGCATAGCTTCCACGTCCTGTTGGTATAAGTTTGTACGGTGTTGTCTGATCCAAGATTTGTAGGTTGACTGAGACCTTTTGAGATGGACTTGGTTTTCTAATGATGGGTGGTCGCGGAGCTGTCTTTTCGCTTTCCTCACCAAGCGTCTTTTCTCCACCAGTTCTCTGCTGTACTCATGAGTAAAAGGTTTGCTGCTGCGTCTGGAGTTGTTTTGCGAGGATGTGTACGGTACCAGAAGGGGTTGATAATCTGGTAATAGTAGGTCTTTCTGTTGACAATCATCGTTTTCTGCTTTTTGGTAGAGTTGCGTGATCTTCAGGATGGAGGACACAAATAGTTTGAGGCGTTTTTTTTGGGTATTGGACTCCACTTGAGCAAGCATATATAGTTTGTCTGTTGGACAAGTCTTCCACTTCAGGACCAACAGATTGTAGTCACTAGCCGTAGACTTGAGGACTTCAAACGAGTTTGTTAGAGCTGCCAGATGTCTGCTAACAAAAATATGGTCGATATCCGCTTTCGAATTCCCCCTCTGTCAGGTCGGTGGTCTATTTGCTCTCGGGAATAGGTCGCCGGCGCAGAGTAGATCTTTTGAGGACATCAGTGACTGCCACTTGGAACTGCGTACTTTTCTTGGTGTGGCAGGAGATGGAGGGACGCAGCTTGCTTCTTACGGCGGCCAGGTGGCATTCAAGTCACCACAGAGAATCAGCGAGGCTTCTGGATAGTTTACAATAGCTTCATCGATGGACTGTCTGGTCAATGCTATAAAAGAGATGTCACTCATAACTGCAGGGTTCCAGTACACGTTGGATGCTGGGTAAAAGAGCCCAGAACTTCAGAAGGCCACACCCAACTTAGCTCCGTTGCGAGAAGATGTGTAGTGGATCGCAGTATTTTCTTGAGGTGTAGTCCCCAGCCACTGCTGATAGCTGTAATCAGACCGGAAGAGGGGCGACCGAAGATCCCTTTTGTCGCCAGGGCACAAGCTACATTGTATCCATCCATCGAGGGACGTTCGGTCATCCAAGATTCTTGCAGGCAGATGATATCGAAACGCCCAAGGTTTATGTCCCCTTTCTTTGTCAAATGCAGGAAACCTCTCGTATTCCATGACCCCAACGACAACTCTCTGTTTCCCCTGATTGCTCTGGTGGAAAGCTGTGCGGTGGGGTGCTTCGCGCTTTGCTATTTGTTCTTGTTGAGCGTAAGGGCCTTCGGTATCCAGGCCCATAGTTGCGCCAGTGTCGCTTGTTTGCTGGTTTGTCGGAGCTCTGGGGCCTTTGAGTTAAGGGATTGAGTAACAGTGAGTTGAATTTCAGCCTTGGGGCCAACCGGAAATCTTTCTGTTCCAAGTGGATCTCTATACGCGCTGTCGCTTCTTGACTTTACTTGGGCTGGAGAGATGTCAGACAAAGGATATGGTCTCGGGTGGGAACCCTGTGTGTGGCAGTCCAAGTCGTTTAGTTCTTTATTTTTGCCTTGCTGATCCAGGCGCGTTGAGTCCGTTGTCATCTGAGGCAATTTTTGTTTGCTGGTTAAGTTCGTAGTGACACAGAATTTTTGAGTCCTGGCCGCTTCTGGGATTTGATCAGATGTAGTGGAAGGCACGCTCTCTTCGAGTTTAACAAGTCGAACCCCAGCTTCAACAAGTTTTCGGCTGCCTCTGAGATCTTGGTTTTTGCCCAATTAGTGGGCACGTAGAGGTAGGCATTTGCGGTTTTGCCTTCATGGAAGGGTTCTACCAGAAAAATGTCTTTTGTGTCCACTCGTCTGAGCGACGGCACACATTTAAAAAGTTGGTCACAAAACCTTGGTTCAGTTCTATGTATTTTTTGTTGTCCGGCAGTTGTTCTATCTTAAAGGTGCGTTCCGTTTTAGGACGAGGGACATATCTTCGCAGAACCTGTTTTGGGCTTGCTTTAGTGCCATTTCTGGTCTTGTTTCCCGTGTTAATGGATTCCGTGTGCCTTAGTGTTCCAGATAGCCGTTTGGTCCGAGCGGCATGCACCCATCTCTGTGAAGAAACATTGCAGGGTGTGGGAGAGGAGGCAGTTTTCTCTGCCCTCCGTTGGGGTGAAGTATGAATCAGACTTGGAGGGCTTTCACCCCCTCTTTTGAGTGAATGTTTTATGAGTTCCTGGGGAATACCTCTGGACTGTACTGGTCCCCAGCTAGACTTCTTGATAAGCTTCTTGCAATGATTTTCTAGGGTCTGGAAAGGTGAAGTCTCTTCTTCCGTGTGTAGAGATTGACTACTGTCCTCATGATCGTCTGACAGCGGATAAACGCTGAGGTTGAGTAAGTCCCCGTCCACCTCCAGTTCACCGGCCTTAGGTGCGGAGGTGCTGCTTGCGATGATTCCCCCTCCCTCCTGGTTTGGGGTTTTCCGACGGGCAGAGCTTGCCGGTGATTCGGTGTGCGGGGGTGTCTCCGTCCAAATGCGAGGGCCCCCTTCCTTTGTAAGCGTAGCCTTGCTAGAGGAACTAGGTTGTGAGGAGGCTAAATTGTTGTTTGTTTTCTGATTTTCAAAGATAGCAAATCCTTTATTTTCAGGTATTTTTGCCTTTTCTTTGGGTGTAAGCATCTGGTCGCAATCTAGATAAGGATAACTTGGTTGTTAATAGCCCCATTTGAGTTCGCGGCTGCTGTCGTCACTTTGCACCCAGTATTTCCCCGGCCTGTGGGGCCTGACCCCGATACTTCCCTTTGTTCCTTTGATATGGGGGTCGACCAGGAGGGTGGGGTCTGGGAGCTGGAATCAACCACTGTGACTCGTGTCGGAACCATGGAAGGCACGCTTCTGTTGTTAGATACTAGGGCCTGGGCTTGCGCTGGCTCTTCGACTGCTTGGCGTTTTTCCATTTTGCTGTTTAGTGCGTTTATGTATCCCTCCAAGAAGATCAGACGGCTATTCATCATAGCTATGATGGAGATGTGATCTTTCAACGAGTCGTTTATCGACTCGTACAATTTACAGAATGGGGTAAGAGCCAATGTTACCATAGACATAATTAGTCTTAAGTCTGTCTTTTTCGCCGGAGAGTCTTTGGGGGCATTTCCTGGAAGCTCGCTAAAACGGCGAGTACTCATGGGGCTGGATGGAGTTTGGGAGTCACAGTTCTGGGACTGTGTTGGAGCTCCTCTTGTGGCAAAGCTAGCGGGTGCCGAAGAAGCCAGGCCCGTGCCCGACCTGTAAGTGCCTCTGGTGTCGAGGACTGGAGCTGCCGGGGTTTGGAACGGGTCCACAGTTCCTCCCTGCTGTTCCCCCGCGGTCTCCCCAGGGGAAAGGGGTACTTGCGGAAGATTAGCGGGTCCAAGGTCTTTCATGTGGGACCCTCGTACTGGCGAAGACAGATCGAGCGGATGACACTCATAATTCCTCGATCCGTCCAAAACTTCCACCGAAGATCGCTGAGGAGCCGGGTTCCTCAGGGCCGAGGCAGGTGGAGATGGTGTTCCCGCGGGAAGAGATAAGGGGCAGCCGGCCCTCCGACTTGTGGTCCTGAGTTTGAAAAGGCCTTCGGGAGCGTAGTAGGGCGCGTTGGAGACAGCACAGTGGTCTCTGCCTCTTCATTACAGATAATGGTGGCTGGCTGTTTTAGCAGAGGTGAGGCGGTGGGTCGCGGAGAGCCGAAGTGCCATCTGACTCTAGCGTCTGGTTTTGTGCTGCCAGGTGAGTCTCGTGCAGGGACTGTTGAGATGACTAGTTCCTCACCGGAGGCCCCCCCAGTGTTTTTTGCCAAGGACGTTTGGTCTGAGACGGCTTTCAAAATCTCGGCATCCGAGAGTTTGTCGGGGATATTTAGTTTCTTTTTTAGGAAGTTGGAAAAAAACTTGTTGTTCCGGGCCAGCAGTGTCATGTCCCCCTTTAAGGGGGGTTTCTGAGGCTTTTCAATCGATGTTAGAAGTCTTATAGACGTGGATGGCTGAGCTTTAAGACCAGATTTTTGTCGAAGGTGGGTGCATCTTTTCCTGCGCGCCAGCGCCCCCTTTTTCTTTTGAAGGAGAGAGTTTGCGGAAACGTATAGGGATTTGGTGTTGTTGCCTGGTAACTAGTCTCCTGGGATGGCGGCGGACAGAGCAGGTTCGATTGACACCCACTCGTTGGCCGTTGAGTGTTGCTTCTCCCCCTCCAACATTGCCAACTGGGATGGGACCACCTCGACCCTTTCCTCTGACAACACTGGACAGGGATGGTGCAGGATGGGGACCACTGTTATGTAGGTTGGTCTCGGCGCGCTGTTCCCAGCATTTAATGAGAACGTTGTAGCCCCCTCTGCGCCCCGATCCAGCAGTCCCTCACCTGGTGAGAGTGGCGTGGCAGGCGGCAGGGACGGGGGCACAGTCACAAACGCTGCACTCGCAGAGGACAACTGATCAAAAGATGCGGACAGGGCGGCGTCCTCAGGTATCCCCTCCTCTCCCGCAGGCGCCTCCTCATCTTTTGCAGACAGCGTTTCCTCTCCTTCAAGGGACGACGCGACGCCCGCCTCACACGGCGAGAGGCTGCCAGCCAGGGGGGGGAGGGGAGTGAGTCGTTGCAGGCGTACGAAGACCGCGAGGAATCTCCCGGTCCACGGTCAGACGTGGTCCCAGTCCGATGGTCGTGCGAGGCACCTGCCTTGCCGCAGAAGATCCCACCTCCCGGCCAGGAGGGGAGGGGTGTGTCCTCAGGGGTGGCCATGCTTTTTGTTGAACTCCGTAAGCAGGGACCTGTCACCTCAGGTAGGGTAGAGTCAGATTGCAAAGTCTGTGTTGTCGGGGTAGGGAGGACGGCAAATTTTCCGCTTTTGCCTTTGGCCACCTTTTCTGCCATAGGCTGTCAAGTAAAAGGGATGGGAGTGGTTTTCTGCGGGCGTCTTTGCAGAGATCCGCTACGTTCCGCCAGGGGAGCACCGCCCGACCCGGCAGCAACGCAGCAACGCAGCAAACAGCCAACAGTCAATGCAGGTAGACGCTCGCCCTTCTCTTGCTCGGGCTTAACGCTGCAAGGGCGCCTGGTCGCGGCTTTTAGCCCCACACTTCCTGGAGTGGGCGGGGCTTCTGCAGGGCTTCAGAGCAAAGTATGAGCAGCAAACGCCAACAGTCAATGCAGGTAGACGCTCTCCCTTCTCTTGCTCGGGCTTTTTATTCCAATCATAAAGCCTCCCGAAGATCAGCCTTTACTTTCTCTGATTGTCTTGCTAAATCTATATTGAAAGTACTAGTCATCCAGGTTTCCTGAAGTTAAAACAGTTCTGATGAAGTCAAAATATCTTGGCATTTGGTATCACTAACAAAAGAATTATATCCTCTCGTGGTTCAAGACAGAATTGCCAGAGATTCAATGTTTTCTTGACTTTGTCACGCCTCTCTATACAAATCATTTTCCTCCATATCATCCCTTTCATTAATCTGTCTTCCAAATCCGCAGTTCATCAATGTGATTACTTTTTGAACAATTACTTTGAAATACCTTGGTCGTGAATCCAGTTCAGTGTTTGTGACTTGAGCTGGTTTCAGGAGCTTTTTTATTTTTTATTCGCTTCCTGGCTTCTTTCTGTCAGGTAACCCATATCGTACAGTTTTGGAGCATGATACATTATTAATTCTGTTATTATCGGAGCTACAGGGTGTATAGTGGCCCAATTAATTTCATAAGGTGTCTGAGGCATCTCCGCCAATCTTATGTCCACTGTAATAACTTGCAATGGCTCTCATCTATGTAATAATGCCAATACCTTGTTTCTATTTAAATAGGGACTCTTACAGGTTGCATATAGATCAGTTAGTCTGAATACTTTTGTTAGGCATTTAGTTCTTCTAGGGTGTTATGTAAAGGGTTAGACATAATTTTACCCGTCCGGGGAACATGCTCTTGCCTCCGACTTGTTTTTCCATCCCTAACATCAGTTCTGGTTATGGCTTACGTAGATTGGCAGAACATATTTGTATATGAGTATTCCTAATTTTCCACAATAGGTGTGGCGCTTCCTTTGCCCATATGTAGCAATGTTTCCAATGTTTAAGGTTGCGATTTTTTTAAATTAGGAGGAAGCTAAGGTCTTATGCTCTGCTGTTATTAAATCATACAACGTCACAATCTCCCTGCACACTCGCTGAGGTTGCTGCTAAAGACAGGGATACAGGGTTGAGGGATTTTCCCGCAACTGCCCTAGTGGTAATTTTATTCTAGTTTCCATTTTGTTCTTTTACTGATTTATATTTCCTTTGCAGGTTATTGCGATTATTTCCAGTCTCCCTCTCCCACCTTTCATATCAGTTTTTCCCAATTCTCGGCATCCTCCTGTCATATTATCAGTCAGAGCAGCCTCTTCCTTCTGTGGGGAGCTTGTAGCATGAATACTTATGATCAATGTTTCTTCTGTTGTTTCTATCTCCAGATTTTCTATTGTTTCTTTGCTCATATCATCCTTTTCTGCACGAGAGCCCCCCTCAAGCTCTGCAACCACAAGGCATAACAAGACTTCTTTAATTGTTTGTTGCTCTCTGTGCAGAGTACTACATAGGGCTAACAGAGCTTTTAATATTATGAGCATTTCTGAATTGGGATAGTGATCTCCCTCTGAGGATACTGATGATGAAAAAGATGAGCTGTAGACCGCTGAAGAAGCATATAAGCTTTCTGCTATTTTACCCAGATTTGGTGATTTAGACAGATTTTCCAAAGTAGGAGGTAACTGATACACTGGAAGATGGCTCACCCTCGTGATCTATGTATTTGCTCCACTTCCAATACATTTGAAGGATCCTGTTGCAAGCTCAAACATACATTTAGTAATTAGTTATTATCTATAGGTTTAATACTCACTTCTTCTTAGATTTCATCATGGCTTTCACTTTGATTTACTCGCTCCTCCTTTTTTCTTTTATTGGAGCTTTTTTTGTCCGCTATTTTCAAATAAGCTGTGATCTTCCCTTATTTTCTTTGAGCACTGTAACTTCTTTCAGTGTATCTGTGTAAAAATATTAGTCTTCACCTGCTGTTTTCTTGCCTTGTTTTTCTCGTTTGCCTTTTCCGTGCTTAAGACTGTTACTAAGCAGTCGTTTGTTGCTGCGTAATTGGTATTTTTTACAAGCTGGGGGCATGTTCTGAAATTCAGCCTTTCCTCCATCAGGTATACAAAAGTATCCACATAGAATATCCCTTGACAGCCATAATTTGCTTCTGTCACTCACGGCTATTAAGTTAAGCTGTCAGTTTCACTTATCGCAGGTTATTTTGCATCTGCCTGATGGTCAAACAGCCTTCCCTCTCAGGGGATCAAGGCAGTTTAAACAAGGAAAGTGTTCTCACCACATGCACATTTAATTATCTCGATTTCATCAAGCAGTTACTACCTAGCAAGCAATATTTGATAATGGAAGGATCTTATGTCAAACATTGCCGCTAATGCTGCTCACCACTTTTTCGCTCCGCGCAGCAGTGGGCACTATATAGCAATGCAGGAGAAATGTTCGAAACAGCTCCTACCTAATGATAGAGATGAAACTCAGACTTAGCCACGGATTACCACTTTTTCGCACCACTTCTCCACACGGTGTATATTGCCTTGTTCTCTATTCTGGGGCTCTTGCATAACACAGTTTCGATCTGCTTGAATACCACATTGGCACCATGAGAAAGGATTATAAAAAAGATACTCAATATAATTGCATGGTACAACCATCAAACAAACTTAAACTGTCACTTAAGTAGTTCGAGAATATCAACAAAAGAAAATAAAGTAAACAGACCTTTTTCTTCAGCATTCTGAAAGGCTGCAGATAAACAAGCATGGGATCTGCCTTGTTTTTGTACACATCCCAAAACTGGTTGCCAATCTTTGTAGCTAAAATGTTTCTCAGACAGGTGGCTGCAGCTGATCGCACCTGTAGACTAACAAAATGAAGAAAGAGAGAAGGAATCAGAAATCTTTACCAGAGGCTAGTTGTCGGGTAACGCAATTGAAGAGCACTAGATAAAGAAACATAGGACCTGATTCACAGAGGGTTTTCCAATGCGATTCCACCATTATAAAACACTTCTGTGAATTAGGGCATAGTGTTTTGTTGGGCACACCAGTGTCACATAAGCATGCAATTGCGGCTTTTAAAAAGGCACAATCTACTTTTTTAGAATTCCAGGAACTTCAATATACACCATTCAATGGGGAAGAGGTACTAAACAGTAGCAGTCCCCTAAGGTTAACACAAGTTTCCAAAGCTTGTTCCTTTTCCATATTTACATGGCAAATACATAACCAATAGAAGGACAAGCTATGTTCTTCACCTATATTAAACAATCTAATATTTCTTTTTTTTTAACTTTGTTTATTGAGTGCTTGACATTACAGCATAGCATCAAAGTGGCAGTGTAAATTGATGTGGTATAACATACAACTGTGGTGAAACATACATTCGCCTCAGAGGTCTGAGTCTTATGTACACACACGAATTACGGTTCAGACAATTACATTTGTAGGGATAACCAACGAATCTCATCAAGAGTTGCCGACTTTTCATTCTGTTGTTGTTGCAGATATCCACGAAAGGGGTGCCATATATCCACAGGTTTGCACTGTACAGGTTGGCACGGTGTCCTTGGTCACAGGCCCATTTAACGTCTTGTAACCACTTCCCCACAGAGGGGCGTGAGGGCCCCAACCAAAGCAAGAGTATACATTGTAGAGCAAGTATAATGCGCAGACTAGCCAGTCTGTGAAAGCGTGGACGGATCACATCAAACTTATGGAACTAACAGGTCATGGGGTCAGGTTGAAGCGTACAATCAAACATTTTAGATATTTCTTCACAAACAACCCCCCAGAACTCCTGCAGCTTTGGACACTCCCAAACGATGTGTATATAAACTCCCCTCCCCCCATCCGTGCCACATCTCGGACATAGGGAAGAGTGTTTCAGTGAAAACAAAAAAGTCTGGCTGTGGTGTAATGAAACCTGTGCAGCTGTTTGAATTTTAACAGGCAGAATCTGGAATTTTAACCGTGCGGATCTGTGAACACATTGTCTCCCACGTCTCATCGGCAATGTCTATACCCAAGTCAGTACCCCAGACTTCGTGCAGGTTTTTGAATAGTTTGTTGGCCCAGTTCTGCAGCATGTTGTATATTCTGGATACCCGGCCGCAGGCCGAGGTACCCTCCATCACCAGGTCGATCAGGGGTTTATCAGGGGGCTGTGTGGGGGAACTCTACCCATGTAGTACAGATTGCGTGTCTCAGACCAGCATGCTGCAGCCAGGTAGATGGCATTTCCCACAAGGGTCTAGGCAAGTCTCGCCATTCGATCACGGATCCCATGTCGTAGACATCTCCCAGCATGGCACATCCCATTAGTGCCCATTTGTCCGCTGCACCATTACCTATTTTGGGGAATGTCGGAAGACAGTTCCATAGTGGTAGACCCCATGAAAGGGTCGAGGGTTGTCCACTAGTACCCATAGCTTACTCCACGCAAGTGCAGTAGCGGAAGTAGATCGGTACTGCTGGAGCCACCCCAACACGGTGGCAGAACCAGCCAGCGCACATCGTGAGTGCCGCCGGAGAGCCATACAATCTTGACGTGCGGGAGAGGGGGGGTCGTCCCCAAACCAGTAGACTGCGAATTGTGCCTCAGCTGCAATCCAGTATTTCGCAAAGTCAGGGGCGGCAAGGCCACCCCGATCATAGGGTCTAGTCAGCGTGTCCCATTTTAGCCTCACTGCACCTGCGTGCCACATGAAGTTGTTAATTTCGTCTCTCAGCGTCTTGAAGAACTCGGTACCCGGCCACAATGGGATGTTCAAGAAATAATACAGTTTAGGCAATACAACCATTTTCAGTAGTGCCACCCTCCCCGCAATAGTACAGGTAAGTTGGGGGCGTGGCCTGCACGCATGGAGTGAAGTCAGCAACCCGCCGTGCTCCTGCCCATGATCCTACAACGGCCGATATAACGGCGTCTGAACTAAAAGATCCGAGACACAAATCAACGTGCTCGCAGGAGAACCCTTTTGCCACACTTGACCGTGTCGCTGGAAAAAATCGGCACCAGCAACGCAGTAAACGGAGCATCGAAAAGGCACCCCGGTGGCACCCAAGATGGCGGCTCCCAGCACGGAGGCTGACGGAGTGCCGCGACAGTGAGACGGACTAGAGTGCCGGCGAGCTGGCTGGATGTGGCTGTCGTCTCGGGCCCCTCTGCGAGCAGCCGAAACGAAGCACGACTAACACCGGCACGAGCGTTGTGACCTCGGTGCATACACGACGTACTGAACGCGAGAGGAGATCCCAGTTGGCGGATAAGCACAGGAGGTAGCGGGGAATCCCAGCGGTGCACTGAAGCAGGGACGGAGCGGACCGCTCGGTGCCCACCCCTGCCGGCACCCGTTAAGAGGATCGCCGAGTCGTCTGGTCGGGAGACCGCGAGTGCTATCAACGGATAACTCCTCGCAACACGGTCCCATCGGTTGGAGGCTGAAGGTGAACCGCATCTGGTTGTCGTAACCGGTAGAAGGTACCACAAAGCACCCACAATACGGAGGATTCACAGAAGGTAATTCTATGCCTGAAATTTGGCGGGCTGAGTAATACGCCAGGCGAGCCTCTGGACTAGGCGGCTGGGGCCGGACGCATCATCATCATCCGGGAACCCACAACAGTCTGTTGCACTGCTCCCTACTAACCCAAATACCGCCCCACAGTGCCACAGATCTCACCAGGGCAAAAGAACAGACGGGACCGCCGGAGGCATCTAACGGTTGGGGAGAATTGAATAATCACACGTGTGCCCAAGAGGTAGGGCTCCCACCCCGCCTGCCGGAGGCACAAAATACGAAAACTAGAGGCCAAACACAGCTCATAAAGCCCGGCGGGTTAGATATTGGATCCGCACTGGACCTGAAACCATATTCCGCCCGAACAAGGGCCACCCGAAACAAACCTCTGGTCACAGGATAAAGCTCATAGCGTGGAATACAAGTCTGGCTCCCCCAAACCGGGCCATGTCGCCTCCGAAGAACAGATCAAAAACTGTGACGATGGACGCCTTCACAACGACTTTGCAAAGGCAGCAACCAACGCAGGAGATCACTCCCCCAACAGAGACACCCACTCTGGTGGCAGACCCCCGAGACACTCAAATCCTGCAGGCTATTGCGGCCCTACGAACTTCCATGGAAGATAAGATAGGAGAAATCAGGTCAGACATACAGCTAATGAGGCAAGATGCCCGCAACCTGACGGAAAGGGTGACCAAAACTGAAGCCTCCCTACAAGAAACCAGTGAGGACACGTGTGAACTGAAGGCGAAAGTCCAAGAACTGGAATCAATAGTGGCTAGACTGGAATCTCGCTCCGAGGACGCGGAGGGACGTGCCCGCCGCAATAATGTTCGAATTCTCGGGATTCCGGAAGACATGGAGGGCCTGAACCCCACTGAGTTCATCGAATCGCTGCTACTTCAGGAAATTGGAGCAGGCAATCTCACCCAGGGATTCTCTGTGGAACGGGCCCACAGGTCTCTCCAGAAAAGGCCGCCACCTGGTTCACACCCACGCCCAATAATAGCTAAAATCTTAAACTTCCGAGATAGAGAGGTAATATTGCGGTTCTCAAGAGAAGGCGGAGAGATCAGAAGGAACGATTCTCTAATAGTCATATACCCTGATTACACCCCCACGGTGCAACGAGCGCGGAACTCCTTCGTACCGATAAAAGCTAAATTACGGGAACTCAATCTGAAGTATATGCTGCTGTACCCAGCCAGACTCAAAATACTGTACAAAGGGAAGGCAATCTTCCTTGAAACTCCGGCGGCTGCAAATATGTGGCTTGAACACAACAACCTCGCCGATGACACGGAAAAACTTGAAAAAGGAAACAAGCGATAAAGGAACGATTGGAACTGCCTGAGAAAAGGATCACGACACTAAGCAATCACGACATTGTCTGTGGAGCCTGAATTAACGCTGCAACGAACAGAAGTCTTAATTGGGCAGGAGCACGAGGGCCCAAGTGCAGGAACACCAGCGACCCGCCCCACCCAATACAGTGTTGGCCGAATGCCTACACACCACCCGTACCGAAAGGCCTGGAGAGGCCCCGGAGGCTCGGGAGCCCCCGAGCGTTGTGAGTTTGAAACAACTGCTGGGGGCAGTTATTTGTTGTTCCCTTTGGTTAACACATCCTTTGAGATGAAAGTTGAGAAAGTTGGTAAGTCTCCGAACGTCAATATGAGGATAAGGGATGAGAGGGTGGAAATAGAGGACTTGATGGGTTTGAACCTACAGCTAGGGGAACTTCGTGGGGACTCAGCCAAGTTAACAGATGGCCCCTATGAGTGGTGGATTGACCCCGGACCCCTTCTGAAACCATTATGGCTGGTCAATTCAGGATAATGACATGGAATGTGCGGGGCCTGGGCACCTATCTCCGCAGAAATAGGATTAAATCCTACCTGCATAGGAAAAAAGTGGATATAGCTCTGCTACAAGAGACGCACTGCACTGCCGAGTCAGAGGCGAAGATCAGGGAACATTGGGTGGGACAGGGCTTTGGGGCCTCCTACTCCAGATTTGCAAGAGGGGTTTACACCTGGATCAACCCCCAGGTACCGTTCCGACTCACCAAGATGGAAAAAGACCCAGAAGGCAGATATGTGGTAATATGGGGGACCTTTGAGCAGATGGAAATATGTATTGTGAATTCGTACTTCCCCAATCACAATATCCCTACGCACTTGAGGGAGCTGAGTACCAAAATGCTACAATATAGGAATGGCTTCTTTATATGGGGGGGTGATTTCAATTGTGTCCACAACCCAACGCTGGATAGGTCCTGGCCTCCAACAAGGGGGCCCTCCACTGCCACCACGTCCCTGAAAGCTATGACTGATGAACTAGATCTGGCAGATGTTTGGCGGGAAATACACCCAGAGGAAAGAGGTTATTCGTACTTCTCGTCTCCACATGCCCTTCATACTAGATTAGATTATTTCTTTGTGGGTAGAGAGCACTTACCTCAGATAGGGGATGCGCAATATCTGGGAAGGACCATCTCAGACCATTCTCCACTCCTAATGGAATGGAATCACATTGGCCCAAAACCTCCCATCCCCATGTGGAGAATGCCGGTGGAAGCCCTGAAAGATCTGGCATTTAAAGAGGAGCTACATGAGTCCATAGACAATTTCATATCAGAAAATACTGGGAGCGTAGACCACGTCAGTACTCTATGGGATGCCCTAAAAGTAGTAACGCGAGGAGAAGTCATTGCCAAGGCGGGTGGCATCAGGAAACTATTGCGCAGCGAATTAAGCAGGAAGGAACAAGAAATAGTGAATCTGGAAGCTGCCCCCACAGACACCCCGAAGAGGGAAGAAGAACTTAGTACGCTTAGAGAGAATTGCGCTGAAGCATGGAGCAGATTAGCTAAATTTGACTTTGTCGCTAGAACAAACAAAGCACACGCAGAAGCAGACAAACCTGGCCGGTTACTAGCTTGGCTCTGCAAGAAAGAACACCCCAGACACATAACCACCACACTGCGGGATGAATTTGATGAAACTCACAACACTCAACAGGGTGTTAATGATACTTTTACGAGTTTCTACATGCAATTATACTCTCACACTGATCGAGTCCCCCAAGACCAAATACTAGATACTCTTGATGAGATCGGCCTGCCTAAACTAACTCCCACACAATCTGAGACCTTAGACATGGACATCACACCCGAGGACATAACTGAGGCAATTAGATCCCTGGCTACATGTAAAGCCCCGGGCAGCGATGGGCTGCCTCCGGAATTTTACAAGGCATATGAACCCTCCTTAACACCGCTATTACATGAAGTCTTCTTGGAATCTTATGAAAGGGGGACCCTACCGGACAGCATGAGGGAAACTCTGGTCGTCCCAATGCTCAAGCCTAATAAACCCGCAGATAGGTGCGACTCTTACCGCCCCCTTGCTATGCTTAATTATGACGTTAAAATACTTACATCAATTCTAGCTAAGAGGCTATCCAGAGTAATTGGAGACATAATACATACGGACCAGAACGGCTTTGTGCCTGGTCGTAACACGACCATGAATCTGCGCAGGCTCCAGCACATAATAGCTCAAACCGACACAAGCCAGGAATGTTATGCACTACTGTCCTTAGACGCCATTAAGGCATTCGATTCTATTTATTGGGAGTGGCTGGTGGCAGTACTGGAAGGATTCGGCTTTGGCCAGGGGTTCATTAGGTGGATTAAGATCCTGTATAATAAACCGAGAGCACGACTAAAATCTGGGAGATATGTGTCAGAGGCCTGGGACATCTGTAGGGGAACTAGGCAGGGCTGCCCTCTCTCACCCATGCTTTATATCTTAGGTCTGGAGCCCATAGCTATTTACTTTAGAAGGCAGTTTTTTGACGCAGGCATAAGGATAGGCGGGGTAGACCACATTGTTTCTTTATATGCCGATGATGTGCTTATATATGTCAACAACCCTCTTCTTAATGTGCCAACAATGCTGGAAGTCCTAGATAATTATGCGAAGGTCTCGGGCATACAATTCAGCAAAACCAAGTCCTGCCTGTTTCCGCTAGCGGGACTAAAGGGTCGGTCTGCTGAAGAACTTCCTTCGGTAGGCATAAATTGGCAAACCACTTCATTCCGTTACCTCGGGATCCAGATAATGCACACCCCAGAGCTAATGCATGAATGTAACACGAGGGCTGCACTCCCGGGACTACGTAAATCCATGGGTTTCTGGGCTAAGCTACCTCTATCAATGATGGGTAGGGCCTCTATAGTTAAAATGATTGTTCTTCCTAGATTCTTATACGGGTTCCAAAATGTGCACTTCTACATCACTAAACCCTTCTTTCTATTACTTGATGCAATAATCCGGGACTTTTTATGGGGAAGTGGTAGACACCGGGTTGCCCTATCCACATTGGTTCTACCATACAAGCAAGGGGGAATTCAACTACCGAATCTAGAGAAATATTACCTTGCTGCCCAGCTGGGCTTTGTAACTAAATGGCTAGCAGACGAGATCACGTCTGAAACTCCCCTGCTACAGGACATGATATCTCCGGTAAGACTGAAAGAACTGATTTGGGCCCCCCAAAACCTGCTACGCAATGCACCCTTTTTGGTGACCCTGGGTAGGAAAATTTGGCATAGAACCGAGTCGGTCATGCAACTAAAGCAGCCATACTCCCCGGAAATGCCATTAATCTCGGGGCAGGACAAGGCCGATACCGATCTGCATAATATCAGACTTTGGGAAAGGAAAGGGGTATACACTTGGGGAGATCTATACGCTGAGGGAACCTTCCGGGAATTCCCCATGTTGCAAGCGGAAGATGGTATCCCCTCTGGCCAATACCTTTGGTACCAGAAGATTCGAAAAATAGCACGAATAAAATGGGTAACCTGGCCAGAGGAACCGGAAATGGACCCCTTCATAACACTACTATACAATCTCGGAGAAGGCGGGAGGGTGGTGTCCCAAATATACGGTCACCTAATCGACACTCCTAACCCCCGGAGTGCAGTACTTAGGTCTAAGTGGGAAACGGACATGGGACTGGAGATGTCAGATAAGGAATGGGATAGGGCACTGGCGTTCCCTAGGGAGGTCTCTAGAAACCACAGATTTCGACTGATCCAGATAAATGTATTATACCGCACCTACCTAACCCCAAGCAAATTGGCTATATTCAACAATTCTACACAACCGAACTGCACCTGGTGCGGGTCGGATAATGCAAACCTGATCCATATGCTCTGGAACTGCACCAAAACTCAGACCCTCTGGTCAAAAATAAAGCACACGTGTGAAAAGGCGGGTCTGACCAGGTACACATGGACTCCGCAAGAATGCCTTTTGGGAACCTACCCCAGACTAGCTAAATTCAAGCACTCAGTTAAACTGATGGACTTAGTGTGCATATTGGCAAAAAGAACTATGGCCATGTCATGGAAAAAGCCCACAGGTCCGATCTTCACGGTATGGCATAAAGAACTTGAGAAATGGGCGAACGCCGAAACAAGGGCCTGGGAGGATAGCATAGCCAGATCTTCCGAAGACTCGAGCATGGCACTAACTGCATGGAAAGACACCATGGTAAAACTGTTCCACTCTCCAGACGACAAACCTCCTTGAATAACTCGCCAGGGCGAATAGCAGATCCATGCGGCCAACTAAGTTACTTGGAACTAAACCACCACGGCCCAAGAAGGCTCCTGAACTGGTTTTGCCCCCCCCCCATAACCCAAACATCCACCCTGTCGGAGACCAGCAGAACATTGTTCAAGACGACTAAGGAGACGGTTAAAGTTAATTTGTTGTTTGTAGTTACTGTTTAAGATGCGGCTGTACTATGTGGAAATTTGCTCATTTGATATTGACAGATGCATCCGCTGATGGTGTTGTTTTGTAACCCGAACTAAATGCCAATAAACAAATTTCAAAATAAATAAAATAAATAGTACAGGTAAGTTTAGCCAAGTGGAGCAGTTTTGCTCAAGCTGAAGCATATATTTACCATAGTTGCTCCCAAGGAGGGAGGCAGGCTGTCGTGCCACAGTGACACCCAGGTATTTAATCTGCGGAGGTGACCAGGCAAATCCCATGCTATCCCGAGGCGGGACAGTGGCATCTGTCAGAGGAAAGAGTTCGGATTTGGTGCAGTTCAGCTTCAGGCCCGACAGGTCACCGAAGGCAAGGATGTCATGTAGGATCGGGGCAAGGTGGATCTCCGGGTCGAGCACGAAAAGTAGTGCGTCATCTGCGTATAGCGAGATGATCTCCGGGGTGCCCGATAGCCTAATCCCTCTATGAGAATGCTTATGACGGATCAGGTCTGCCAGGGGTTCCATCACAATGGCAAAAATCAAGGGAGAAAACGGACATCCCTGCCCGGTCCCTCTGCAGATCGGTATAGGATTAGAGAGCCGCCCATTAGTGCAGACCCTAGCGACTGGAAGCGTATATAGAAATCATACCCAGGAGATTAAGTGAGCGCCGAAGTTGCACCTATCCAGGACCGCCCAAAGGAACTGCCAGGACACAGAGTCAAAGGCCTTCTGGATATCAAGCGTAGCTGGCACCACCCGCGCACCAGAATCAATCTGTGCCAGGATATTGAAGAGTCGCCGCAAATTTAAGGCTGGGGATCGGCCGGGAACAAATCCCGACTGGTCCGGGTGGACCATGTGTCATATAAGAGCGAGTCGGAGAGCTAATACTTTAGCAAATATCTTGACGTCTGAATTGGTTAATGAGAGGGGCCGATAGGAGGCACAGAGTGTCGCCGGCTTGTCAGGCTTGAGCAATACCATAATAACTGTCTCTCGTAGTGTAGGAGGCAGTACTGCCCATGCACAGGATTCCTCCCATAGAGCGGCCAATTGGAGGACAAGGTGAGATTTGAAGTGTTTATAGACCTCCTTTGTCAGACCGTTGGTGCCCAGAGCTTTACCGGATGGGAGTGCATCAATAGCCTGGCCTCTCTCATCTCTGGACATAGGGGCACCAAGTGTCTCCTTTGCCTCGTTGGACAGGATGGAAAGTGGCAAGCTATCGAGGAAGGATTCTACTTCAGGGACTGACCTCTCATCTGCATTAGCGTAAAGTGCAGCATTGAAGGAATGAAATGCCACCTGATTTACGTCGGCTGTCGAGTGCACCAATGTTCAAGACATATCTGGGACAACTGGAATATGTTGGCTTCCACCCTTGAGCCGAACTACCCTGGCCAGAAGTTTACCGGGGCGATCCCCTTTGCCGTACCTCCTAGCCACCACAGGATGGTCCAAGAACGTCCGCTCTCTTTCTGCGTGTTCTCTAAAGTTATTGATCTCCTTTTTAATGTCAGAGTGTGACCGAAGCCGATGCACGAGCGTATTGCGTCTCAAGTCGTGTAAGGGAATCCTCGCTCGCTTTGATATTACAGCGTATTGCTCTGATCAATCCAGATTCCTTAGCCAGGGCCATGTCACGGATGTATACCTTAAAGGCGTCCCCTAGAGTATCGTGTGTAACAACCGAGCCAGTGTTAATCTCAAAATAAACCTCGACGCAGTTGCCCAGCTCAAGCATGAACACCAAGTCTGACAGCACCAGTGGCTTGAGTCACCATGGATGTCTCTCGCCTCTGCTGTTTCCCTCACCACCCAATGCAAGCATTAGCGTGATGGGAGAGTGATCACAGAATGTCCTGGGCAGGATATCGGCCCCTACGATGTTAGCAGTGAACAAGTCAGATATCAACCACATGTCAAAACGTGAGTGTGAGTCATGAACAGTGGAATAGAAGGAGTATGTGCGGGACGACGGAGGCAACAGTCTCCCGGCGTCCACCATTTCCAATCTAAGCTGTCCTTCTATGATCGAACGGGCAGCCTTAGTCAGCTGACTGGCTCTACACCCGGATCTGTCAAGGGTGCTATAAAGAATAGTATTGAAATCACCATCCTACAGTATGGGAAGCAAGGGGTAACGTGCCAGCAGGTCTGTAACCTGAGAGTAGAAGTCTGGGCCGCCGTTATTAGGACTGTATATGTTCATCATTACTATTTCTCGGCCCAGTAGGACGCCATGTATCAACATGTAGCGACCCAATGGGTTTGTTTTGTGGATAAGGGTCATGTCTCCCCGGCTTTGAGTGGAGTAGCTCGTGTAGCAGTGTTGTGCTCCCCAGGTCCTACCGAATTTGGCGCACCACATTGCCAATACGTGCGTTTCCCACAGAAATAAATCCATGTTTGGGGGTTTTCATTTTTTTTTCACTTGTGGCTATTCGGCCAAATCATTAGTTTTGCTCTGCAGTGGCTGAGCTTGGGGGGGGGTGGGGGAATTGAGGTACAGGGGCGTAGAGACGGAGTATATGTATGACGACCGACGTCATGTCTGGAACAGACAACCAAGGCATCGAAGCAAGACGGATCGACGGCCAAGTCGAGTTGCACTACCCCCCATGTCGAAAATATTTCCAAGCAGCAGACGCTGGAATGGATATCTATCTGATGAGGAATCTGCGGGAGAACAAACCATAGAAAGAACATTACGGGAAGTAATTTCTTCAAACAAGGTAACCTCAGTCCACCTGAACTTTGACAGAGGTCACACTAATAGCTACAAAAATATTGGTGCTTTGGTGCGTTGCTTCAGCCTCTATTCTCTACCACTAATTTCTCCATGTAAAAGGTTTAAGTGGACCCTGGCAGATCGAACAGGAACTTTAGAAACCCATTTTTAGCAACCTCAAGAGGTCCAGTTACCACATGCTCTAAAAGATCCCAAAGAAACAAAGCACTGTAACAAGATTATCAAGAGGGGACGGGAACCCCCTCTCGGCTGTGGTGGAAGGCCTTCCAGGGAGAAATAGAGAGGCAGTCCTAACTATGAGGTGGATGGTGGCAGTAGAGAGGGTCCCAAATCCTGTCCCCACTGCTTTGCGCCGAGATATTTGTTTGCTGACCAGAGAGAGAGAGAGAGAGCGAGAGCGAGAGAGAGAGAGCGCTAGACAGGGGGAAGGAGGAGAGAGAGAGAGAGGAGTGAGGGTGAGGGGAGAGAGAGGGAGGGAGAAAGGGAGAGACTTCCTTGGGGACAAGCCCAGAAACGCTGCTGCAGGCATACATGAAACGCCAGCGATGTGAGCCGAGGAGAGAAGAGGTAGAGAGGCCACTTCCATGCATGCGGGACCACAGAGGACATTGTGAAGCTGTTCGAACACGCAGGCAAGCCCACACAACAACCCAAAGGTCCTCTAAACCACTGGGGACCAAGAAGGAGTAGTACCCAACCTCCCCTGGAAGGCTTGCTCAGAGACCCCATTCCAGTGCCGCCATCTTTGATATATGGCAGTGCCTGAATGGAGAAAGAGGGTGGGGCTTAGCCTTGTACTTATGACTTATTTCTACACACACACGCCCTGTGCAGGGACGACAGGACAAGATTGCCCAGGGAGAGCTGTCCAAACCTGGGAAAGAAAGGGGGTACACAAGCAGGGAAGCAGAAAGAGTGGGTTAATGAGGTGTTGTCAGAGACAGTGGTGGATGTCGACCAAGAGACCAGCAGGAGGAAGGAAGAGTAGCAGATTGAGAAGCCAATTTCTGGAGCAGGTGAGATATTGGCTATGGAGTGAAAGTGGTTCTGTGATGTAAGTGTGCATGATTCTGTCGCAAGGATGTAGATCTGGTAGTGTAGGGAGTGTTAGTGAAGCAAATTTTACTGAGTGAATGGCCAGTATCTGAGTAGTAGTTTGGAAGGAGCAGCAGTAGGAGGAGGGATTAAAGCAGAGGAGAAGGTAGTGCTAGTAGTGGCAGGAAGATAAACATTCAAGGGTGGATATAAGACATTGGAAGAGTTAGAACTTCAAAGGGGCAAAAGAGCGGTGGGAGATGTGAGGACAAGAGGAAAGAGTAGAACAGGGAGAGTTGAGAGCGAGCATGTTAGAAAAAGCCTGAATCAAAGAGTGTATTGTGTACGGTACTAACCAAAAAACCCATTATATTACTAACAACTGGAAAGGATATGATATATTTTATTTTTATCGCGCTCATACACACGTGTTTCAGAGCGCGATAAGGCAAGGGAGGGGAACAAGGGAGGACAAAACAACGATCTTACTAGGCCCAGTGGCATTGAGAATGTGCAAGTGCAGGGTAGAGGGAAGGGGGAAGGAGCAAGGGAGAGGTGAAAAGTGCTGAGCAAGGGTTAAAAACAACAACACAACTGGTAGTGCAGCCAGCCGGGTGGCAAGTGCGAAGTTTAAAGCGCAGACAAGGGGTGTCTGATAAGGGCCGGTAAGAGGACTGTAGGGTTACAGACCCAAGTGCAAGGGTTGCCAGGAGGCAGTGCAGATGTGTAGCTAGGTGAGCAGGGACCTGGGCCCGAAATCGGAGGGTAGCCAGGTGCACAGAGATGAAGCAGACATATCAGTAGGGGAGAGGAAGAGCGAAGGCAGAAGCAAAGAGGAAGGTCTTGAGGTGCTTCCAGAACCGGAGATGGTTCTCCTCAAGTTTCAGAGTGGCAGGGAGGCTGTTCCGGAGGAAGGCCCCAGCCGAGGAAAGAGATCCACCCCCAACTCGTTGCTCGGAGAAGCCAGTGACCCTGAGGTAGCTGGAAGTGGAGGAGCTAAGAGCTTGAGTGGGAAGGTATTTACGGAGGGTGAGGTGAAGGTATTTAGGACCCAAGCCTAGAAGGCCTTGTGGACAATGCAGAGGGTCTTGAATTTATCCCTTGCAGCCACTGGGAGCCAATTAAGAGATTTCAGGGCTGGAGAGATACAATCCCAGGGCTTGAGGACAAGGACAAGTCTTCAGTCCTGTTCTGTATGAGTTGCAGAGGGCCGAGAGTAGAAGCAGGCAGATTTAGAAAGAGGCTGCTGCAGTAGTCTAGCCTAGAGTGAACCAGAGCTCTAGAGACATTAAGCTTCTGGAGGAAGGCGAGGAAAGGAAGAATACCTCTGAGGAGGTGCAGTTGGTAGTTTGACTTCTTAGAGACGTCGGAGATTTGAGAAGAAAAGGAGAGTAAGGAGTCGAAGATGACCCTGAGGTTCGTAGCCTCATGGGAGGGAGCAGGAAGAGTGCCAAGGGAGGCCAGCCAGAGAGTGACGGGAAAGGAGGGCGCAGGTGTGCTGATGAGGAGAATCTCCGTTTTACTGGCATTAATGCAGAGATCATTGGTGGTACACCACTCCTGGATGGCAGATAAACAATCCGAGATGAGCGAGGGAGAAGAGGTGGTGGAGGGAAGCCTGAAGACGAGCTGAGTGTCATCCGCATAGCACTGAAAGTTGGAGCAGAGAGCAGCACTGCAGTGGGCAAGGGGTGCAAGGTATTGGTTGAAAAGCCAGGGAGAGAGGTTAGACCCCTGGGGGACACCACAAGTAGAGAGTGAGATGTAGGAAAGGAAGGACCCAAGTTGGACCTGGGAGGGCCGATCAGAGAGGAAAGAGGTCAGCCAGGCTAGTGGATGATCGCTGATACCCAAGTTATCTCAGAGACACTTGTTCCTCAGTATCCTTGTCAACACCAGGCCATCAGAACTCTGACCTAACCAAACCTTTGGTTCTGGCAAGCATCAAGTGTCCAACATGGGCCAAATCTATTATTATATGTCTCATCTTGACAGGTACCACCATTTGCAGTCCCCTATGTAAGTACCCATTCTCGACCCATAATTCTTCCTTAACTTTGGCAAATCCACCTAAGTCACCATTATAATTCCTTATTTTACCATCCATCACCAAAGTCAACATTTTCTGGTAAGTGGCATCTTCAGAACAAGCAATGTCCCAAACATCTTTCTTTATTGTCTCATGCACCTGAAATATCTCTACATCCTTCTCATAACCCAAATGACAATCTCCAATTAAGTGTTCTCTCTGCACTGATCTGGATAAAGCATCAGCAACTACATTGGTCTCACCACTGACATGAAACATAATATACTGTAGACCTTGCAATGAAGTCACCCACTTCATGATGCGCCTGGATACTCCTTCCAAGCCACCTTTGGTGAATATCCCAATCAAAGGCTTAGGGTCAGTAAAAATCATGAACTCTCTGCCCCACAGAAATCTCTTAAATTTTTCCACTCCCCAAACACACGCTAGCGCTTCCTTTTCTACCACTGAGTATCTGTTTTCAGGTCCCTTGAGAGACCTAGATGCAAACGCAATCGTGTGCAGACCCAATTGATCCTCCTGCATTAAGACAGCACCAATACCATAGTCACTGGCATCCACAAAGAGGAACATACGTTTATCTTCTTCAAAAGTCTTCAAAATAGGGGCATTGACAATGGAATCCTTGATCTTTTCAAATTCTTCCTTGCATAGACCATTCCACCTAAAGGCAACTCCCTTTCGGGTCAGCATTCTCATGTTTCTTGACATATCTGACAGACCTCTGATAAACTTGCTGTAAAATTCAACTCAGCCAAGAAAAGACAAAACATCCCCCTTCGATTTGGGTGCGTCCATCCTACTTATGGCTTCTATGGCTTCCTCTTTGGGTTGGACAACCTCCCCTGTGATTTCATGGCCGAGATACACCACTTTGTCAGCTTTGAATATACATTTCTCCAAAGCCACTGTGAGACCCGCTTCTTTCAGTATCTCTAAAACTCTCTCTAGCCGTTTATCATGTTCTATTTCATCACTCCCACACCCAAGCACATCATCTTGATAACACCTAACACCTCTCTCGCCTCCAAGCAACCTGTACATTATACTTTGAAAAACACTTGCTGCAGAAACTAACCCAAACGGCATACGCACACATCTGAAAAGGCCAATTGGAGTAATGAATGCTGTAAGATCCCTAGAGTCGGGATGCAACTCTACCTGATGGTAGGCAGATTTTAAGTCAAGAATGGAGAACACCTTGGAACCAGACACGCCCACCAAAAGATCATCTATTCTGGGTAAGGGAAACTTATCAGCCACCACCATATTATTTAAATGTCTGAGATCGATGCATAGCCTCAAGGACCCATTGCTTTTTTTAACTACTACTATGGGGCCAACCCAATCTGAAGAATTAATCTTCTCTATCACTCCTTCACGTTCCATCTTCTTCAATTCTTTTTCTACCCCTTCTCTGAGAGCTAGAGGAATGGTACGCAGCTTAGCAATTTTGGGAATGGCACCCCTTCTTAATCGAATTTTATGCACAAACCCCTTCTAACATCTTAACTTATCAGATGCAGAATTGGTTTGTACCCCAGTTGCGCCCACAGTGCTGTTAGTGGTGGTGCACTCACTCTTCACCACCAACACTTGATCAGGGTGGCTTGCTTCAAGCCGTATTCTCAGTTCTGCCTGATCACTCCACGAAAGGAGTTCACCACCTCTATTGGCAACATGCACAGTCCCTGTAGACTTCCTGTCTTTAAACTGCAGTTCAGCCTCAAAACATCCTATGTCGTCTATGGGGACATCTCCATAAGCATTTGCTTTGATAGTATTTTCCCATAATGTACAGCATCCAAACTTTTCTCTCCACACTTGTACACTTATCAAAGTGTAGTCTGCTCCACTATCCATGAGCATCGACACTGGCACTCCTCCAACTATCAGTGGCATAAGGTTTCTTTTTCAATACCTTACCATCAATGGCATTGACAGAAAACATTACCTCTCTACCAGTTTCACTGTATGGGTCATTCTCATACTCCACACTAACTTCATGTATTTGACCTGTATTTGCATTAAAATTCCTACAACACACCACAGAGTGTCCTCTCCTACCACAGTCATTGCATATGATGTGAATTGCATAACATTCTTTATCAGATGCCAAATGTAACACCTCCTTCCTGGTGGAACCTTAGAATAACCAGAATCTCTAACACTCCTAAAGACATTATTTTTACTAGGCAACCCCTTGGCCTCCCTCGTCGAAGACCTGTCATGATCTCTGCTTCCAAAAGGTCAGGGTTTTACCAACTCCCTTGGAAGCAGATCCATAACCCAGGTTCCGAGTGCCAACCAGTCCCAATTGGGACCTTTTGGACCCAGTCCTGGCGCCAGTGGCACCAGGCTCATAAATATGCCCAGTCCCAGCGCTGGAAGCGCCGGGCTCATAATGCTTGGGTGGACTTACCTGCAGCAGACCATGCTGCTTACTTGCCTGCCAGTTCAGCCTCTGATCCTCTTCTGTTTGGAACTACTTTTCCTGTTGGGTGGGGCAGGAGCCACTCTCTAGGTTCAGAACACTGGAACTCTTCTGGAAAGCAGGAACTCTTTTCTTACCTAGGCGTGGCTGTGGAAGGAGACACCTAAGCACTACAGGAGGCTATTTAAACCACACCCGATGGATGAATCTTGCTTTGCGTTATTCTGCATCCTCTGCAGCAGAACGCTCATCGTGTCTTCTGCATCTGATCCTGGGCCTAAGGAAAAAGGCTTACCATCCTGAATCCAGTCTTCAGCAACACCTATAAAGACAAGAAAGAACAGGTTAGCATTACGGTCTTCAGTGACAGCGCTTCACTTACCTGGTCCATCGGCTGTCACCAACGCCTCGCGCTGCATTCCGGCATCTGAAAGACAAAGGCTTACCTACTCTTCGTGCGCTCCGGAGGTCTTCGCACTGCATTCCGGCATCTGAAAGACAAAAGCTTACCAACTCTTCGCACGCTCCGGAGGTCTTCGGCACTGCATCCCGCATCTGAAAGACAAAACAAGGTGCGTTTAAAGACATTGGGGAACTTTAATACTCACGTGCCATTACTCCTTTCCACATCTAACCCAGTGGGTATTCCGGCACCCTGCAGCCGCTCCGAACTTGTACCTGCAAAATAAAAAGACAGTTAGAGCGCATCGTGAAGCAGGCAACAAGCGCTTACTTACGTGCTTCCAGGTGCTTCTATTCATCACACGGGCTCCATCTTCAACTCACTTTAGCCCGTCATCCGCGATCGCCGGAACCCTGCAAAACAAGAGACATCATTACTAAAGACTTTTAAAGACATTAGAATTACTCAAAACTTACCGTTCGTGCAGTAAACGACGGACAGCAGTCCTCTGAAGTCAAGAGGCCTGCTCCCCTTATCCAGTGAAGAAACTGGTTACAGCACCCTGCCCCGAGGCATATTTTCTATCTGCAGACATCTTACCCTTCGAGTCAGACATACAGTGCACAGAGGTCCAGCCCAAAGAGCCAGCCGGGTGTTACACATCACCTTTGAAGATACGGTATACACCCAGTCAAGACCGCGCGCCTCTACGGGAATCAGGTGAGCGTTACAAGACCATTGCTGGTCCAAAGCTCTAATAGCTGGCCCTTGACGACTTTCAAGCCTCCTGCCCATTTGTACAGAGCATCTTGGGGGCCCTACAATGTGTCTCTGTGCCACTTTGGATACTTTCTAGATTGCTCCTTCATTGTCATCGGACTTGGGCTTTTCAAGAGATGGATTGTCAACATGAAGTAGTCTTATGCATTTGTCTGTATGCTCTACCGTCTTTGCAATCTCAATTGCCCTGTCCAAAGAAGGATTCCTTTCCTTCCACAATTCCTTTCTGATATTGTCATTTGAGCACTAAATCATCAACTGATCCCTTACATGCTCATCCTGACAATGATCAAACTTAACTGCTAAGCCCCTTAATGCAGTAACAAAATCCTCAATACTCTCTCCACACTTCTGACTTCTTGTCGCAAACTTGTATCGTTCCAGTATTATGTTCTCCTCAATACAGTAATGCTTATCCAATTTTGCTAATGTTCTCTCATAGGGGCCTCCTTCGGGTATATCTGGGGGTTCTGGAAGCTTTTTAAAAACCTCTTGCCCTGCAGCCCCCAAACAGTGAAAGAGCAGAGCCGCCTTGCGCTCATTGGAGAAGTTAGGCCCAAAACCTGCCAGCACATACTTATAAAAACCTTCCTTCCAGTCCAACCAATGCACCCTAGGTTAGCCTGGTGCTGGGAGAAAGAAAATTGGAGCAAGTACGTTAGCCATACCCCAACCATGATAATGTCACCTCTCAAGTACAAGCAAGCGCTTTGCTCAATGGCACACCTTCTCAAAGTTACAAGTACATTCAGGGATACATCCCCTCAATATCACATGTGAAATCAGAAGATCACATAAGTCTACATGCGCACCCACCAGTAGTGTTCCTCTTATCCAATTGAGGGTGCCAGATGTCGTCCCGCAAGACGAGAAGTGCTCTCCAATGTAAACAAACAGTCGCTGTGCTCAAAGCAACCAGAGAACAATATAGATCAAAAATGTCTGCCACGTTGCGAGGTCCCTTCCTCTAGGGATGTGCTGACGTGCGTCTGTAGTTGAAAGAACAGTTAGGGCAACTCAAAATGGCCGCCACGTCCTAGGGTCCTTTCCTCAGGACCGCGGTGACGTGCTGATGTGTCAGAGGAAGAGATAATGTCGAACTTCGGTTATGCAGTCTCAAAAGTAAACAGCGGGTGATGCAGGGTGCATGCTGTGCACGCTCCGAAACTGGATCGGAGTACAAAATCAGGTACATGTGCCATCATCCATGGAGTTGAAAAACATTGAGCATGTCCGACATAATATGCTGTAGAGCCTAACAGGGACGTGGTTCCTGACGCTGACCCTGCAATCCTTGCGAGCTCGCCTTCCGACTCCTATCAAGCAGTATATTCCTGGCCACCGTGTTCTGTGGAGATTCCACAGCTCGCCAGGCAGCTATTGGGTCAATGTCAAATGGGCGACCCTCCGAGCTCCTACTCAATAGTAGGCGAAATCCAGCCTTTCACTCCAGTCGCGCACAACAAACTCCTCACGTTCGCCGGGGGCCGTAACTCCCTGGGCCAGTCCTCGTCGCCAATGTTAAGTTGTGAAAGTACACTCTGGAAACGTTGTATATGTTAACACGCTTTATTGTCAGTAGATTCGTTCCAAGGAGAAACGGCCCCCAGCCAGGGAAACCACAGCTGTTCTCCTCTCTCTCTCTGCTTCTTCCACGGGTCTAGAACCTGGAACTATTACTGAAATATAGCAGTTAGGTTCCACAGTAACTAAGATACATGATGCACTGAAAGTGCATGATAAACAACAACACATGATAGATTGCTGTCCATGTGTGACCCCTAGCTCCTCCTAACAACCAGCTAAACCAGAAAACGAAGGACAGCACTACCAAAACAAGCATCTTTGTCCTGAATGAGAATCCAAGCAATGATGTTTAGCAAATGTGTGCAGAGAAGCCCATGTAGCCGCCTAATAAATGTCCAGAACAGTGAGTCCACTTTGCAGAGCCAGTCCACATGTGGAATGAGCCTCAAGAACCTCAGACTCACTCTTAACAGCGAGATCGTAGCATTTGAAGACGCAGAGTATGATCCATCTTAACAGGGTCTGTTTAGTCAAAGCCCTGGCAGCAAGGGCACCACCATAACCAACTAAAAGCTGGTCAACTTTTCTGCCCTCTTGTCCCAGAGACATAGTAGCTGAGGGTCCGCACCAGGTCCAGCCGATGGAATTGCTCCTCTGCCTTGGAAGGGGAGGAAAAAGACAGAAAGATGATCTTTTGAGAGGGCTGGAAATCAGACACTACTTTCAGAAAGAAAGACAGTCTCACTCGCACCGTCAGATTCTACTTGGAGAAAACCGTGTAGGGAACAGATAACGCCTGGCGTTCAATCACCCGGTTAGTGGAAGTGATGGCCACAGGAAAATCAATGTAAAGCTGAGTAATCTCAATAAACAACAATGGAGGGGCTGCAACAGTGCACCCATTAGAAATGTTAACACTACATTCAAGTCCCACACCTGAACAGCAAACTGGCATGGGGGAAACTGATTGCAAAGACCCCTCAGAAATAGCATGACCATGGAGATGACGAAAAAAGAGCCCTGCTCTGTGGTCCTCTTGAAAGTTGAAAGGGCATACCCCTTCACAGTACAAATCTGAAGCCCCATCCAGTCCAAAGAAAGCGAAAAATCCGGAACAGGGGATGTGGAGTAGGCAAAAGGGTTCAGGTCCCTATCCCGGCACTAAGCTGAAAACCTGTGCCACATACAGGCATAAATGGATTTGGAGACTACAAAAAATGTTTACCCTAGTGTGCGGGAAGCCCTCTTCCAACAACTGCCATTCCTTTAGTAGTGTCTTATGAAAACCAAATATACTTATAGACACTTAGTTGTTACTCCGATAGCATGTGATAGTTTGATATGAAAGTAATTTATTCTAATAAATACATATAAGAACGAATACCTTAATTCTCAGTTGTTTCATAGTTTGAACCAAAACTTTTTTTGTGCATCAAAATATAACACCAAATAGGAGTAATAATTGCCTACCTCCACGTGTTGTGGATCCCTGCACCTTAAACAACCAAATAATACATAGAAATGAATAAACCTACACAAATATTGCTAAAATTGGAACTAGGAACTGTAGCATAGTGTTCCAACACTCAATTGTATGACTGGAAATCCTACAACAATGCCAGACATGTTTCAATCCACAGGTGGTTGGCGGGATTCTTCTCAGGGGCTCTGATGGGTTGGTAGTGCAAGGTGCCTTGCTGGCCTGTCTATCTGCATGTGCGCTGGTGATGGTGGAGTATTAAGCTCTAGTTTTATCACTGACAGTCTTTAATTCTAAGATAAAGTGGGACCCTAAGGTGTAAGTTTCAGAGTTCAGGTGTTGGTAAAATTGAAAAGTCCCAGTCCAATCGAACAGAGAAGACCGTGTTTGGTCCGTGTAGCAAACTGGCCCGTATTTTTCGAGTACAGGATGTGTATCTACTCACTCGTGTTAAGATAATGAAAAAGTTCCAGTCTCATCAGGTGGAAAGAACGGTGTGTTGTCCATTTAGCAGGTGGGCCTGTTTTGTTATTAACTCACCGAGTGCAGGGTATTTGTCTGCACGCTCACGCCGACGGCTGATTTAAGTCGAGGTTTTGAATGGATTTGGTGCCAAGTCTCCTAGCAAAGAGGCGCATATCCAGGATGGCCTCTGACAAATCCCACTCTTTATACCTCAAGCATTCAGCAATTAGGCATGAAGGTTCAGGCTGCGGAGTTGCAGAATCAGGACCCGTCCCTCCGAATGGGAGAGGAGGTCTGGTGTCTGTGGGTGGCGCCAGGGCAGGCAAATGGCCATGTCCAGCAACTGCAGGCACCACGTTTACCAGGCCCAGTCAGGACCGTTCAAGATCATCGTGGACCCAAACAGCGGTAGCATGCTGAGAGTCAGCGGTATCATAGGGATCGGCAGGAACACATAGTCAGTCCCTTTCAACTGGCAGAGCCTCCGACAGAGCACCCGGATGAGCAAATTCTCTGGAGCAGAACCACTTGCACTTCCTGTTCACACTGGAAGCAAAGGGATACTCTTGAGGAGTCCCTCAACGTGGGGAAATCTCCCCCAGAACATCCTGATAGAGCTCCCACTCATGGGAGTTTGGAGACAGTTTGGTCATGGTATCCGCTTCTATGTTCTCCTTCGCGGCCAGATGAGTTGTCAGCAGAGACATGCAGTTTTCCAAAGCCCAGAACCACAATCGCATTGTTTCTCTGCACAGAGGTAACGAGGCCACATTACTACACTTTATGAAGTAGTGCAGGGCAACTGTGTTGTCCGCTAAGAACATCATTGTCAGCCCCCGCTTGTAAAGCCTGCACAACAAAGCTCTCTGGTGATGCATGGGCTGACAGGAACAGTGGGACTGAGGGTGTTGGCCTGTGCATTTTCATCAAATCCCATTCTACAGTAAGGACTGTGGCCACACCCGCTCAAAGACTGGTGCCTCTACTGCTTGTATGAAAGGCAGTAGGGTCATTTTCTTTAGGCCCTCGTCAGAATATCAGTAAGCGCGATCTGCGCTTGGGCTGGGAGGGCGCGGTGAACCCTAAGGTATGAACCACCTTGGCAATCGGATGCTGAAAAGCTGCCCGAGGAAGGAGCAGAGAGCATGTCATATTCTGGTAAAGTGTCCAGGCCACCTGCCTCCAAAAAGTCAGCTGCATCATCTACAGTCCCCTTGTTCAACATATAACTCCTTTGGTAAGGATATAACTTACCTATGTCTCCCTCCTCATCATAAAGTCTTCTAAGCGAGACATGAATGCACCCCTAGGGAGCAAAGCGTACTCCTGAGAAATTCAGGCGCCAGTGACACCGTGGAAGGAAGTATTGAGAATTAAGGGACAATGTCTGAAGATGGAGCAGTGCTACTACAAGACAGGATCTTGTCAATCTGTCAGGCCCAAGGGTGCATGATGCTAGTACCTGAATTCAGAGGCATCCGTAGCAGGGTCAGCACTGGTAAGGATGAACAGACTACCAGGTTATGCTAGTGATTCCTGAGAGTATGAGAAAGCTGGGATCACCAGCGGAACCCGGCATGCCTGCCTGGTAAACTGTAGATGGAGAAGGACCTTCTAAGATGTCTTGGGCACCATACAGTGGTGGGGTAGGTAGAATTCGACACCAGGGTGAGGGAAGAAAGGTACGAGTAAGTGGTGTCAAGGGAAATTAAGGGAGCATCCACAGATAGGAAAAGAATGTACATATAGAAGGTCTTTCCCTTTGTTGAAGGCAGATCGGGCTATGAAGTTTGAACAGGTCAGGATAGCAGGATCAAGAAGAAAGAAAAACGCTCTTCGCCCACAGATGGAAACCTCTGGGCAGGAATACCAAGTCCTGTATATGGTTCTCCCCCTCCCACTAGATTGTATTTGCCTTTAAATGAACTGTAAAAGTGAAAAGAACCTAACTATGAAAACCTAGGGTTTTCCTAAATAGCCCTAAACTAGAATAATTTACTGTGACAACACAGCCAAGTGGTGTGTAGTTCTCCACCCACCTCCTGAAAGTCAGCCAATGCAAAGACGCTGAGCTTCCTTTCTGGGCTCTTAATGTAGCAGCGAACCGGAAGTGGTCTCTAACGCTGTCATTTTTTATGCCTGACTAGCGCCTGGTGGACCGCCATCATGAGGCCATGTGCCAAGCCAGTCCTGCAAGACCCTGTTTGCTCGGGACCCCTGTGGAGTCGGGGCATCCCTCCTTTGGTTTTCCCCATGAGCATGGTAAGACCAGTGGGTTGGAAAGGTGTATGTGGGAAGGCGCCCGAGCGGGTCTGCTCCTGACAGTATACCATACAGTAGCCCCCTTCCATGGCCCAGGCTTAAGTGAGAATTATTGGTGAAAAGCTCTAAAAAGCTGTGGAGCGTGGATGTTAAAAAATGGTTCCCACATCCGATCTTCGGGAACGTAACCTTCCCATTCCAACAGGTTTCGAAGCGTAGAATGATGCCACCTATAATCCAACACTTTGGAGTGACAAATTCTTCTTCTGGATTGACCAGGACAACTGACTGTCGTCTTTTTATGGGGTTTGTTGGAAACAGGGTAACAAGGCTGAAGAAGAGAGATGTGAATGAGAGGATGAATATGCATGTTCCGAGGAAGAACCAATTTCATAGCCACAGGATTAATGACTCTGTCGATAGTAAACGGTCCAATGTACTTGGGTGTGAATTTTCGAGTGGTTCCGCAAGATATTTTTGTACATAACCAGACTTTATCCCTGGTTTGGTACAGAGGTTCTTTTTTCCGATGTACATCAGCAAATCTTTTGGCATGCTCTTTACTGATCTGTAAATGATGAATGATCGTTTGCAGATCTGGTGAAGTTTTGCCAACCATACGTTTGCTGTGGGAAGCAAGGGGGCTGGGGGATATTGGCATGATAGGCATCATCTTGGGATGTCTACCAGTATTTCCATAGAACTGCTCCGGTGGCAGTGTGTAGAGTGGTATTAAATGCAAATTCTGCTAGAGGTAGGAAAAGGATCCAATCCGTTTCACGTTGCGTGCAGTAACACCTGAAGTTTAATTCAAAGTTTTGATGTACTCTCTCCGTTTGCCCATCGCTCTGGGGGTGATATGCTGTGGATAGATGAGCTTTAATTCCTAGATGTTATTGTAGAATTCTAGAAGCATGAGACGAATTGGGGTCCTCTATCTGAGATTACGTGTTCTGGTAAGCCACGTAGGCGTACCACAGATGTAAGGACGATTTGTGCCATTCCTGCTGCTGTCTTTATCTTTAAGGGTTTGAAGTCTCCCATCTTGGAAAACAAGTCTACTACTGTGAGAATGGTATTGTATCTGTCTTTGGTAAGAGGTAAATCCGTAACGAAATCCATACTGATAGTATTCCAAGGGTAAGGTGGGACAGATAAAGGCACCAGAATCCTATCAGGGCTTGTCGAAGAGTTTTGGCGTGAACACATACATTGCATCCTTTGATATAGGATTTGATTTCCTGGATAAGTGGAAGGCAGAATCCCTACAGCTTTTGCCACGTTACGGGCCAAATGAACAAGACAGCTACTTTAATAGTTCTTGGTGACTGTAGGAAGCATATGCAAAAAATAATCCAGTCGACCCCAGCAATCATGTACTTTTATCCAGAATGAGGCACGGTATGGTCAATCTGGCATGATAAAGGAGACGCAGTCTGCACACTACTCGGAGGCACATCTGGAGAGCGCCAAAGGCGATCAGATGAAAACGTACCATTCTTTCTGGATCAATGTTCCTTTTCAGACTCTGATGCTAGGTCCTGAAGTAAAACCCAGGCTAGAAAACGTTGCATTTGTTGACCATTCAACTGAAACACAGACACGCACACTGTTAGTAGCTAGTGGGCTTTCAAGGGCCACAGTTTGCACTGAATTGTCGGCAAGGGGATCTTCAATAGCAACCAATGAGTGGGACACAACACATCCTTGACATTTAACTATGGCCTGTGCAGTAGGCATTAAACGTGCTTCCACCAAGGCTGACACAAACACACTTTTTGAAATAGGAATACTTGCTGAGGAGAACTAGCCAGGCTGCTTCCACAATATACCAAAGTCGTGAACCATGTCATGGGCATAAGAGGTATCAGTATATATAGAGGGAGATTTTGTTCTCGCGTGTAAACGTACACTGGTGAACAAACGATTCATCAACTTACGCAAAGAAGAAATTACCCATCGTAATGTTCTTTCTATGGTTTGTACTCCCGCAGATTCCTCATCAGATAGATACCCCATCCAGCTTCAGCTGCTCGTAAAGCTCTTCGAAAGGGGATGTAGTGGACCTCTACTTAGCGGTCGACCCGCCTTGACTCGATACTTTGTTGTCGGCTCCAAACGAGACGTCAGTCATCGTACATATACTGGGTCACTATGCCCCGGTACCTCAATTCCCACCTTTTTCTGCCCTGGCTCAACGACTGCAGAGAAAAAATAGCAAGAAAAAGATGGCCAAAGATGGATAGAAAATAAAATCCCAACTGGGATTTATTTCCTCTTTAAAATAAAATATTTTTAACATGGATACCGCAGAAAGTATGCTGCACTGAACCAAGGAAAGGACAGAGGACCCTGGAATCATCCTAAACTATTTCCTCTCAGGAGAAAGACAGCCACCTACTGCTGACGCTTTCACAACAGTGATGGACGGAAGGGGTGATCAGCAATCTGCGGGAGAATAATCCATAGAAATAACATTACGGTAAGTAATTTCTCCTTCAATGGATTGCCTTTCTCCAGCAGATTCCTCATCAGATAGATTCCCAAAGCAGTAATTTTGGAGCAGGGATGAAAGCTTGAACAGCAGAAGATTCTGAAACACTGCCCTGCGAAAGCGAGTGTCAGTCCCACGGGTGACGTCCCGACTGTAATCTTTTGCGAATGTGTGAAGAGGAGGCCAGGTCGCAGACTGGCAAATGTCTTTAACTGGTAGTCCCCTCTGCAGCACCGTAGAGGTAGAACCCCTCTGGTAAAATGGGCCCTGATGCAACTCTTCCCCTGCGTTGTGATACCACTCAGAGATTAACAATGTGATCCACCATGAATTTGTTTGCTTAGAGATTGCAAGACCTTTTGTAGCGACGGAGAAAGCCACAAACAATTGGTCAACTTTTCCGAACACAGCCGTCCTGGCTACATAAAATCGCAATGCCCTATTAGGGGCTAGCCTGTGAAATCGCTCCTCCTCCTCATAGGGGTGCATGGGGTGGATTAAACACAGTGAGGTAAATTGGCTGAGACAAGTGGAATTCAGATACCACCATAGGCAAAAATCTGAGCCTCACATTCAGAGAGAATTTCTCGCGAAAGAATCGTAGAAAAGGACGCTTATAAGACAGGGCCTGCAGCTCGCTGACTTGCCTGGCGGAAGTGATGGCCACCAAGAGAGCGGTTTCCAGAGTTAGTAACTACAGAGAACAAGAATGTAAGTGCTCAAACGGAGCCAGCAGAAGAAATGTGAGAACCAAATTCAGGTCCCAATCAGGAACGACAAAGGGAGTCGGTGGAAACGTATTCACAAGGCCCTTCAGGAATTGGGCCATAACTGGAATCGTGAAGGAACCTTTATCCAGAGACCTTTTGAACACAGACATAAACACCAAGTATCTTTTGACTGTGGTGACCTGAAGGCTCGAAGAGGCCAGTGACCAAAGGATCTCCCTTACTGTAGTGGTGGGGCAAGAAATATGGTCAATCTTGCGTTCCCTGCACCACGCCCCACATCTTCTCCACCTGCATGCATACAGCGATCTTGCTGACCGTGTGCGTGCAGCCAATAGCACCTCAAGTAACTCCTCAGAGAGGTCCCAGTCATCATTTCTCATCCTCGCAAGAGTCACACATGTAAGTTGAGGGATTCCGGATTCGGGTAAAGTATCCGACCTTCCGAATGGGATAGGGGATCCGGACGACGAGGCAACCGGAGAGGTGGGCAGATGGTCAAGTCCAGGAGATCCAATTACCAATAACTCCTCTCACAATCTGGGGCAATCAAGATCAGAGTTGCTTGAAAATGTCCTCAACCTCCAGAGAAACCACAGGATGACGGGAATCATAGGGAAGGCCGAATGGAGGGGGAAAGAACAGTCCACTGGAAATGGATCCCCTAGCGCGCTATTCATTGGGAATTACCTTGAGCAAAACTGTCTGTACTTCCTGTTGGACTCCGTGCCTAACAGATCTACCGCTGGGGGACTTCCTGGCACATGTCCCAATCGTGTGAGACCGTTCTCTGCCTGCGCAGAGCATCCGCAAACCGTTCTCTGTCAGAACAGGACTGCAAGACGTGTCCTTGGCCTCAAGCCCAGGGATCGTATCTCTCCAGCTCTGAAATCTCTTAATTGGCTCCCAGTGGCAGCAAGGATCAAGTTGAAGACCCTCTGCATTGTCCACAAGTCGTTCTGGGGCCTGGGACAGCATTACCTTCAACTCTCTCTTCCTAAACATCTCCTTTCTTGAGCGCTCCACTCATCCACCTCCAACTCTCCGAGTGTCAGTAGCTTTTCCAAGCAGAGAGTTGGGGGCAGATCTCCATCTCTGGCTGGGGCCTCCCTCTGGACCAGCCTCCCTGCCTCTCTCAAACTTGAGAAGAGCCACCTCCAGTTCCAGAAGCAACTGAAGACCTTCCTCTTTGCTTCCGCTTTCTCTCTTCCTCTCCCCGGCTGATGTCCTGACTGCTCCACGCACTGGTCACCTGGCTACCCTCTGAACTTGGGCCCAGGTATCTGCAACCCTACAGTCCCTTCTCTCTGCACTTATGAGCCACTTGTCTGCTGCACATTTGTGTTACCCGCACTTCTCCCCCTCACTCCCTCTTGGTACTTCTCCCCTTCCACTTCCCTGCACTTTCGCAATCTGATGATACAAGGCCTAGTAAGATCGTGGTTTTGTCCCCCCTCCGTTTCTCCCTCCTTGTCTTGTCGCGCCTAGAAACACTTGTGTACAGGCGCGTTATAAATGCCATATCATAACTGCCCAGACTGAGATCTGGTTCTCCAATAGCCAGAACCACAGCTGCATTGCTTCCCTACACAATGGAAGGGGGCACACGCCACCCTGCTTGTTCAGGTAGTGCATAGCAACCGTATTGTCCGGCAGTATCAGGACATGCTTCCTCTACAGAGAAGGTGCAAAAGCTTTCAGGGCTACCCTGATAGCTCGCAACTCCAGCCTGTTGATGTGCCACCTGGTCTTTGTCGCTGACCAAAGTCTGCTTACCTGCAAGCCATCGCAGTAAGTGCCCAAACCCTTCAAAGATACATCTGTAACCACTCGGGACTGAGGTAGGGAAGCCAGAAGGGTTCCCCCCAAGGGTGTTGCTAGGTATGGAAAAGACGTGGGGCTATGCTAATGTCGGAACTGTCGGGACTGGGGGCTAGCAAGCATTTTGGTTGTAGCTCCTGGGATTCTATCCGGGGCTAGAACCAATAGACCAGGGGCTATCGACCCCTTACCCCTCCACCCCCCCTAGCAACGCCTCTGGTTCCCCCGCTAGCATGTCACTGCCGCTGGCACACCAATAAAGGTTGACCATGGACCTGGTCCCTGAGAATGACCCTCAAAGAGCCGAAGTACTGGGACCACTGACCTCGCAGGAGCCACTGCAAAGATTGCCTCTGCAGCCTGGCCTCTGGCACAAGAAAAATGCACGAGGCCATGAGACCTAAGAGGCAAGTAAGAAAGCCGCTGGTAAGGTGGCGTGGTTCTGGAAAAGTTGGACCATCCGTGCAATGCTGGCGAGTCGCTTCACGGGAGGAAAATCCTTCCCCACCTAAAACGGCTCTGATGAATTGGAGCCTTTGTGCTGGTGTCGTGTGGGACTTCTGCAAGTTCGGGGAGAAGCCCAGCCTGTAAAGTAGTGATGGGACACAATGTGCTCCGCCGACCTCCCACTGATCAGCCTGTCGTCCAGGTACAGAAATACATGGACGGCTGTTAGGGAGAATTCTCTCTTTAGGCTGAATTTCCTAACCTAGTGAGTCCCCCGGCAGCTTTGCTGGATTTCTGGAGTTTGTTTTTTTCCTCCTGCCAAGAGTGAGACTCTTTTTCTGCCACTCTTGGGCATGATTTATGGTATTCCTTTGACTGGTAATGTGTTTTATGGGCTATGGGGTCCTTTACTCCATAGGGTCTCATGTGTTTTTACTATGTGTGTTACACAGCACCCTCCGTGCAGTAACACAGGGGCTCGACTTGGGTTGGAGTCACAGAAGAGAACACAAACGCCATTTTAGAATCGAGTCTTGGCAAAAAATACTAACCGGAGAATTAATATTAATTAAATAAACCGGCGGTATGTTCGAGGCTATGAGAATTAAATAATTAAAGTTGGTAGCCTCGAACAATGGGAAAATCCCATAGGGAAATATTTGCGGTCGAATATAAAAAGTAGTTTCCACTGCCACCAGCCAAAACTCGATCAGGGGGGACGGAGATGTGCCCCCTCGACTAACAGACCCCGGGGCAATCGAATTGCTCCGACCAGTACGTCCAAAATATGATGGTTTGTACTGGTTTCTGTTAATAATTTGGGACTAGTAACGCCAATGGTGACTTTACATGCCCTGGGAGACAGTAGTCGGTCCCAGGGTATGGAGTCTATGGCGGGCTTCTCCACAGAAGCCTCCAAAAGTGGTGCCACTCTGTCTGGGTACCACAGGGAGTGTGGTAGGGGGTTTAGGCACCCTGGACTGAGTTACCTTGGTAACTCAAGTCACACTCTTGTGTGATTGGCCCAAGTGGTGAGCCGGTCGGCTCACCACTTAGCATGTTTGATTGACAGCTAGGCTGAGTGATTGGGGGTATGCTGCATAAAAGCAGGGCTTTGGGGACTGGAACTTCAGAAGTCGCCACAGGACCTGAGAATTCGACGAGGGAGAAGCTGAGCCAACCTACCACGACGACACCACCGGTGGAGCCCTGCAGAACCGACTCACCACTTCCCGATGACAGAGAAGATCTCCCGGCTGGAGAGGCTTCTTCCCCTGACTGGTGGGCGCAACCAGTTTACCTTTTCTTTCTTTGCACCCCAGACCGGTTTGTGGTCGAACTGCCCGTGCCAAGCACCCCGGCGGCCGGATAGCCACTCACCACTGAAACGCGAATCAACGGACCGCTCCTTGTACCTGAGAAACGCCGCGGCTGGTTTCTTCCCTGGCAGTGCAACGGACTCATGTCTTCCTCCACGACGAGATCCTCTCCTCCCCCGGACGAAGCACCGACTTGCATCCGCTGCCAGGAACAACCGGCCGCGCTGGAGTGTTCTCACCACTTTAAGGTACTGTGTCCGCCAGGGCTCCCTTTCTAAAGATTGCTACAAGGTAATAATAACTCCTTAACCTTCTGGACTGGGCTGGCCGCCTAGACCCTCTAACTGGTCCCTTTCTTTGGTCCAACTCCTTTTTGAACCCTTACAAGACTTTTGTGCAATGCAACCGTGTGACCTTGGACACATTTCGTTTCGATCCTCTTAAAGCGGATCCGGCCTACTGACTCTGAATTCACGGTTTTACTTTGCCTTCCTCTCTTGTTATGTTCTTGTAAAAGTTTGGGATCTGTTTCAAATTGTTCTCTGCTTTTCTCTCCCTTTTTAAAACGAACTTTTAGAGTGCCATCTACGTTAAACGTTCACCGCTGTCTGAAAATAAGTGGGGCTTTACTAAAGACTTGTCTAATATTCTTTTAAGGGAGTGTATATCTTTTAGTGACCATGTTTCTGAATTGCTTACTATTAGTGCCTGTGTGTTTTTCTAGATGTGGTTTTAAATAAATAATTATATCTCTTTTACACCAAGCCCTGGTCAGTGTTTACTTGTTCTATTGTGTGCTCTTGACCTATTGTGAATACTCTGTATACTGCCTAACTCTTCTTCAGGGAAGTCTGACTGCTCAGCCACAGCTACCAAGTGAATCTGTGTGGTACAGACTGATACCAAGTGGGTTTACTGCCAAACACCTGTAGTCTTAAATCTTTTGCAGTGGTCCCAGAGGGAACTGCACAGGTTTCTGCCTAACAACGGCGGATCTCCTGAGGTGAACTACAACGACCGCCATGAGCTTGGTCAACACCATTGGAGCTGAGGTCAACCCAAAGGATAGCACCTTGAACTGGTAGTGTTTGTTCCCCATGAGGAACCTCATGAACTTCCTGTGCTTCTGGGGGATCAGCACATAAAAGTATGCATCCTGAAGATCTATGTACAACTGACAGTCTTGCAACTCGGGAGCATGGAGAATCTCTCAACGACACCATCTTGAATTTGTCCTTCCTTATAAATGTTTTCCAAGGCCTGAAGTCCAAGGCCAAGACCTCCCCATTTCTTGGTGCCAGGAAATACCAGGAATACTAGCCCAACCCTCTTTGGCCGGGCGTTACCTCTTCCACTGCACCATTCAACAACAAGCCTTGCAGCTCTTCCTGGAACTCCTGCTCCGGTTGGCAAGGAAGAGGTGGTGGCCTGTCCAGAGGCCTTTTCAAGAAAGGCAGACAGTAGCCCCACCACACAAGTAGGAGCGACCAGGTGTCAGAGGTAGTCTCCTGCCATTGGGCCCAATTTCTCAGTCAACCCTCCTACAACCAGGGAGGAGAAATCAAAGTGGCTTTGAGGGCAGAGTGTGCCGCAGTGTGCTGGCCTCTACATGCCCTCCTGCCCCTTCCAAGTGTGGGAACAGCCTCTGCCCCTGTCTGGCTTCCAGGAGCTGGGATTTCCTGCAGCATAGGACGTAGCGCCTATAGCCCCTACCCCTTGATGAGAAACAAAAGGCAGGCTTGGCCCGCTGTTGTACAGCTAGGCCAAGTGACTTCGCATGCAAGCTTGGACTTTAATTATTCCAAAGAGTAGGCCTTCAAAGAGTTTTCCGAGCAATTGAAGCTGGAAAGGATATCTATCCGTTGAGGAATCTGCAGGAGAAAGGCAATCCTTTGAAATGAACATTTCACAATTGTTATGCCTCTAAAACCCCATGCTATGCAAAAACTGCATGGACAATGTTCATTATGTAAACAAGAACCATCAACCGTAAGACTACAAGGTATTTGCAGTGGTGCATCCTTTAAATCATCTCTGGGAGTCAAGAGGTTTTCTGTAAAGAAAATGGACAGTGATATGGGGCTCCCCAAGTAAGGCAGTCAGAGGCAAAGTGGCTGGACTCAAAATAGAGCAGTGGTTGACTGTTACATTAGCAGCAAAAACCAACAGTTTTTTATACTTGGTTAACCGTGAATTTGATATGTGCTGGGTTTTGCTTTTCATGAGTAGCAAGAGGAGACCACATGAGGCACCACTACAGGGACTGGCTGCCCTTTAACAAAAGTATCAGCTTTCACTATTAACAGTGTGGTATCTACCATTACGTGCATTCAAAATGGCAAACCTGCAGCCACAGAACCAAAGGCGGAACTGTATTTATCAAAGGGCATGCTTATCACCATGCATTTGAGTGAGTAATACAAGAACAAAAAAGATTTTGTTCATCACAATATAGACTGACAGATTACTGATAATTCAGAAGACCTAAGCCAGAGCCTTTAATAATGCTTGCTTGATTCAAACAAATGCCTCTTTAGTTTTTGATGACCGATGACCATGAAAGTGGTTTGTGAGTGAGGTTCTGTTGTGGGTTGATAATTGTAGCATAGCCCTTTATCCACTTGCAACAGTAGCAATCCATTCCAGGAAATGCTCTCATTTGTTTTCAGGTTTGCATTTGCTTTCAGGTTTGGTGTCTAGGTACTTGAAAAATCACAAACATTTGCTCGTTAGGCAGGTGCGTTTCCCCAGCAGGGATATTGTGACCAAGATAATGGAATCAGATTCACACAATTGAAGCTTTCCTTTATAGGCTTTGCGTCCTTCTGTAGTGTGCGGCATCAACAAATCGAGAGAATATTGCTTGCAAGCTTTCAATGAGGGAGATGCTAATAAATGGAAATTGACATGCTGAATTAAAACATACCCCCATCACATTGAACAGCAGCGAATTAAAATCTTGTTTTAAAATCTGGAAAGTGTGTCGGACTTTCCACATAGCACTGTGAAAAATGAGTAAAACAGAGTGGTATGGATTTATAAGCACAACCGTATAAATACTGACTGGTAAGGTGCCCAAAAGAAGTGTCGCAGTGTCAGGAATGCAAGACAGAATTGGAGGGGGATTGGGAACAACAGTGAAAGCAGGCAGAACTGCTACATTAACAACCTGTAGGATCTTGTACTAATGGTTAGGTTTGTAAATTAGAGGTATTACAGGGACTATGGCTAGATTCAATAAATGATTGCTTAAGCAATCAATCAATGACAGGTTTTATACCTTCTTCCGCTCCTTTTGAGATGGGGTACTGTGGGATGCATGGAAGAGGTTTGGCTGGGTACAGAGTAATTCATAATACTTTGACATTCAATATATGTCCCACATAATTTGCCTGCCTGGACCCCAATTGCAGAAGAACTCAGTCCAACACAATCTCTATTGCAGCAAGATCATTTGGCACCTCTTTTAGACCAGAGAGGCCTTTTCTCGCTAGCAGCTCAATTCACACAAATAGCAGAAGGATGCAGCAGAACTAGTCAGGCAACAATACCACTGACCCCTTGCCGGTCATACTCTGTATTAAATGTAACAGGTGGTGGAGGAGGAGGCGAAAATGAATGAAAATAGGCGGGAGTTGCACTGGTCCCATCACACCTTTACTGCTGAACTGGCCGATTTGGGGACTAGGACTTCAAATGACCAAAATCTTTGCAATAATTATACTGATCATTCTACACATCCAGCCTCTGTCTGTCTTGACCTCCTCCTTGACCTGCAGTAACAGGGACTCCTCTCCCTCTGCCCTTTGCTCTCCCTCGAAATCTAGGACCTGCTCAGTGCCCCGTCCTTCCTTGTAAGAGCTGGAGCAGCAGGATGTGTAAAAGAATTCATCTAGCCTTAGTATTTTCACCTGCCTTTTAATAGAAATATAACACTTCAGACAATAAATTCTGAATTTACAAGCCTATGAGTACTCCCTTGATTCCGTGAGCAATCTTTGGCTGTACCCCATTACAAAATGCATAAACCACGGCTTGCTGTGCTGCAATCGCTGCATTGCGGATCCCCAAAAACTGACTGAAACATTGTTTCAGTCTTGAGTAAATTGCCAGGATTCTCCTCTTTAATTAACATGCATTGATCGTTGTGCAGTCTGTTTTCCTGAGGCACATGTCTATGATTGTGCAGAGTAGCCGACCAGTAAAATGTTTAATGCCTCGCCCCAGGTAGGGTGGGGGTGGATTCATGGAATGGCTGTTTTTATTGCTTCAATAGATTGAGTATGTCAGTACGTCAGGTGAAAGGGTGGGTGGCTCTCAACAGCTGAGATCAGAACAAATGGGGTTGTAACATTCAATGATGACATGTCACTCTTTTTGAAACTTACAAAGATTAAAGAGATCGGTGGAGTTCCATGGTGCATGCACAGTTACTGATGTAGAGCCTCCCAGTGATCAAATGGGTTTATGTATATGCTGACGGTTCAATGTGGGATGAATAGGCGTTGGCATGGAATCTATCCACCTGGTGGCAATGGCGGAGTAGATGAAGCTGCTTGGGGATGGTCCGGTGTCTGATCAGGTGCAAACAGTATACCAGGATTAAATAACTCAAATATACTCTTGATTTTTGTTTGGTTGGGCTACCCCTTTGAGTGCTAGATAGAGTCTACTGTAGACATTTCTGTTCTTAGAGACAGACATATTTGTATGTTCAAGTAATTTCTTTGAACTACTCTTGTGGTTTTTCTTTACACTACTTTTGGTGAACCATCGATTCCAGGGTCCCTAGAGTTCCTCTTAAACATAAATCACATCAAGATCAAATGAAACTTCAACAGGAAATTGGTTAGTGTGCCCCAATGCATGTCAAATAGTGCCAGAAATGTGTCAATAATTTGTGTACATAAAATGAGTTGGACTTGGGTGAAGTGACACTTGCTTTGACTGACCTCTTCCCATTCTCACAAGAGGTAAAACAAGAGCTAACTTTTAAGGAGGTCTGTGATGCCTTTTTGTAATGGCCTATGCTATAGTGCCAAGACACAGCTATACCCGACACGACTCATGACTGACTGCTCAGTAACCATGCTTTACAAAGCAATGGGGAGAAGCTGTTAATCTCCTATTAATATCAACTTTCAATAATAGGCTGAGATACGGTTGGTAACATAACGGTTGGTTACCCCATTACGTAGTGTGAGGAGTCAGACATGGGAGACGGACACATATGTGACGTTTTCTCACAAGATGTAATTTATTAAATAATAAAAAGGTGTGACAAACGCCGGTCTTTCCCTAACCTAACAAGGATTTCCCTGCCTACCAAACTAAGACTAAAAGATCCCTCTTTGGGAAAGTTGTATCTCGTTTGTTTTATGTTTGTCCTTCTTTGGTTTGGGCAATGCGGGATACAATGTTCTTGTATTGAGTCTCTCCTTTCAAGTAAGACTTATTCACTCTGTTTAATTATTGCCTCCTTCTGGGGTGGGTAATGTAAGTTACAATATGCTTCTGTTGACTGTCTCCGACAATTACTTACAGTCGGCTTGACTTTAAATGTTTGTTATTCAATATTTACTTTCTTGTGCAGCGGTTGGCTGTGGAGCACGCCGGGGTGACCAAGATTAGGCCAACTCACTGGTCTACGTCATCGTCTGCACCGGACCCATTTGCTTTGCTGCTAGTCGGATCTTCCCTCACGCTCGACAGCTATGGACGGCTTCCTGCTGCCCGTGCTGTTTATCAATGGAGCTCAACCTGCTCCACTGAAGTACTCACACCGGAACGGGATGCAGGACACGGACAGCGCTTCTCTCCTTCAGGACAGCTGGTCTCAATGCTGCTTCCCGCTGCATGTTCTCTGCATCTCTTGGGCACCACGACTTCAGCCACAGTCTCTTCACGGCATCCTGCTATCTGTAAAGCGGCGACACTGACCTCGGCTTCAGTTTGCTTTTGGTGCTCCTGCTTTTCTCTCTCAACCTGCACTTGAAGGCCCTTTAAATATTTAAAGGTCCAGCTCGATGTGGGCTATTACAATCACTAGACCGCATATTACAGTCTGGTAACTCTGGACCCCTCTTCCTCATCCCAGTACTAAGAGCATTATGAGACTGGAAATCCATAATGTTCTTAGTTGAATTAACATGAAAATCTTCAATATCTTTGAATCCACTTTTAGTGGATTTTTGTGACATATATTAAAAGAATGTTTCAAGGTAATTATGGGATCTTTCTTAAGTTTATAAGCGGAACACCATGTAGAATCAGTACTACTGAAAGTAGTATCACCAACTCCCTGATTCTTATGTACATCCTTTTCATGCTCACAAATAAGTCTTTTATATTTGGTTACTTGGGTAAGTCTGGGAGGGGAGGCCTTACAGTGACAATACGCCCTTAAATATTCAGGCATTAGAAAACCTTCATCCCCAGAAAAGGATAAAAACCGCCTCTCTCCTGACAGAGTCATCACATTCCCTTGACAGCCTTTTCCTTCCATGTGATCCATCTCCCCTGATGCACCCCCAGGGTAAGTATCAAGTAGTTTCTGCCTTATCCTGACCACATGGGAGGAGGTTCTAGGTTGGGATTCTGGGATGACGCTGCAGGTTTCATGACCGTCGATGGCAGCAGTGGTCCAAGGACTGGATAGAGTGACGATTTACAGGATCTTGTCACCTCTCCCCAAAGGGGAGCCCTTCCAGTGAGACTAGGGAGGTGAGCCCGCTAAGCAACATTCCCTCTAGGGGGTGGCAGTCAGTGAGACCTCACAGGGAGAGATTCCCCTCTTGGGGACAAGGACTCCCGTTCCGTGAAGGAGCCCTGGCCCACTTTCCCCTTGAACCCCTCAGACCATCACTGCTTCATAAGACACAACCTGAACAGACTGCTGTGTGCTATTGTGATACGACATCCAATATTAGAGCCCAACACAAATCCACTGAGAAGAAGACTAGAGAAATAATGCTGATCGCTCCTCTATGGCAAATAGGGAATACTGTGAAGAGTGGGATCTATGAAATAAGAAAGAATATTCCAGAGAAAGAGAAGGACAACGATCCTCTAATGGAGAGTACCCAGCTAAAATGCATAAAAAACAAATAATGGTTTGCATTAGAGTGTTGTGTTCACCGAGAAGTTGAAGCCCAGGAAGTTCAAATCTAGGAGAGTGAAGCTAGGGTATTCCGGGAGGTCCACAGTCGAAAGGACGTAGAGAATGAAGAAGGAAAGCAGTGCAAAAGCCGGCAGGGAGCTCACTTGTGTTTGTGGCAGGTTTGCCAGGTGGTGGCGTGACCTCAAGCAGGTGGACTGTGTGTTCAGAAAACAATGCCGAGACCATCCAGGAAAATACACTGCAGAGCCGCAGAGACCAAGAAGCGAAGGAATACGCTGGGCGCGTTCCTCCAGGCGGTGCAATCCCAACTACACAGGAAGAACCTGCGATGCCAACCCAACAAGCTAGAGTTAATGGGAATGGCAGGAGACCCGGGAGGGGCCACAGGCAGACGCTAAACGGCAGTGAGTATCAGGAATACCGAGAGACTCATCATACTAGTCTCAGTAACAGTAAAAATCAGCAAAGAGTATAACGAATCCCAAAGGACTCATCATACTCGTCCCAGTAAGTGTGAGCGCATCAGAGTATATATCTAATCCCGAGGGACTTATATTCGTCCCAGTGATTACAAAAGCAGTCAAAATATGGAAAAAAGTTAACGACTGGTAATCCTTTTCTTAGTGGTTGGGAGGACAAGACAATAACAAAGAGGAACAGAAGAGCCTACATGGTTGTTCCCAGAAAGGGAAGTACCTATAAGGCAACAAAGTGGTAAAATAAAACTGGGGACACTGGTCTCTGGAGAATGAGAGACTGTGAAAAAAGTGCGAGAGAAATATTGATGTCAAGGAAATCCAGAGAAATGAAAGTCATGAACTTCGAATAGGGAAACAAGGGACTGGAAATAAGTCAAGAAAGGGGATACCTGAAAGAAGGTGGAATAATCCCCTTGAGTAATTAAAGGAACTGATTAAGTTACAAGGAACTCTCTCAAGATAGACTTTTAAGGTGGAGAAGGACTGTCCAGCAGGAGGGAGTCATTCTCCTAGAACCCCTTTTTCCTTTTATTAGTTGATAATAAGTGGTAGGGAAAACCCCTGTTTGGTACGGAAAGATAGGCCTTTTGGGTAGAAATGACACACACACACAGACGCACACACACACACACACACACACACACACACGCACACACACCTTCAACAAAGCTGTGCTTGCAAAAGCAACAAGCCTAAGGTTCCACAAATGAATCGGGTTTGGAGCAGGACGACAGTCAAACTCTTTCACACAGGCACTTTTTGGCACCCATAAAGTATTCTCTGCCGCCAGCCCTTTTTGACATTTTCCAAAGTTATCACATCTTGTGGGATTCACAAGAGAGGGACAAGGTGACTATTTTGAAGCATACAAAGACCTATTTATTGTTCTACATACATTCAAGAACCATTCAAACAACAATATTGACTCCCTACACTGAACAATGACACCTCAAATGTTATGTATGGATGCAGGTGCTTCCAATACTGACAGCCAGCGCTCCCCAGACCAGATTGTGTCTTTTCTTTTTTAAAAGAGCATGCTTTTAACAAATCCAGAATAACAGTTACCATTTATGCAACAAACAAACACAAAGCAGTTCAATCATAAATATTTACTGAATGGTCCATGGAGTATAAACCTGCTCTTCAGGTGACAAAAAAGGATCCATGACATTAGGGCGCTCCTCTCAGCAAGATCCCTATTGCTAATGTATTTGAGGCCAAACGCATACAATTCGGTAGAGGTTATCAAACACTGCACTCATCTTGGGTGAGGGTAGTTCAGTAAATATTTAACAGCAGTACTGCAGGTAAACACAGGTACAGACAGCACACAATCCTCAAGCAATCCGGTCACTGCTTTTCCCTCTGCCTCTTGTTCAACAACATACATACGTTTCTAGAAACAGATTCCAATGGAATGAAGGGAAGATTTTATTACTTTATTGGGGGAGGATTTCCCTCCTTCCGATTCGTGTAATTGACGTCTATGAGGTGATGAAAAAGCCAAGTCTTCCAAGGCTACTTCTGTAGCCTTTAAGATATATAAATTTAAGTAGACTTGTATAGTATCTTTCTAAAATAATGTAAAGGAGAGTTGGGGGTTCATGTTCGTGGGACAGTGGGAAGGTGAGGAGCGGAAAAGTGGTAGTGTTTGTGAGCGCAGGTTGGAAGCCCTGTTCTCTATGTGCTGAATAAGGATGCTACTGAGTAAGGGCAGGGAAACCTGCCCTACAGCTAATGCTGTAGAGACTTTTGCACCCTAAGAAGGGTAGCAATGAAAGCATTTGGGTGGAGTGAAGTGTTGATAGGCGAAGGGTAGGTTATCAATCTGCATATAGTGTGCTAGATCAACACAGATGTGCATCCATAATTCAATTAATACTTACATTTTCTTAGCATGCATTTGAAGCAGTTTCTTTTAATACATATTCACACTTCTGAGAGAGTAAGCAAGGATTCAAATAGCTGTGAAGAAACTGCAGAAAGCTAGAGTGCAAGTCTCTCTAAGCTACACTAGGCCTGCATGCTGAATATAAGGTCAAGTTCTCTCGCATTAGTATCCTTTACTCATTTCCGTTTGTGTTGATGTACAATTACATTTCCCAACTACGTTCGTTATACAATCATTCATACACGACTGCAGTTTTCCTCCACACTAGCCATCATGTGTCTCTGCAGAAACCATAACAGGTTTGTATTTTAGATATTGCCTTGTCATTCAGTGATCAACCACTACGAAAGGCTATGAGCTCTCCATAACATGCGCAGATCTTGATTTGAATAATCTAAAGTAACAAAGATTGAGCCTCATCATCCAAAAAGGAATAAATGATAAACCTTTTTTTGAAATGGGTTCTCTAGTTATTTTGCACAATGGCATTCAGGCATATGATGTGTAAAGAAAGGGAGAAAGTCAGAGGATTCGTTCTTGTTTTAGTTTACTTCGAATACGGCACTGACTGTTCTATAAAGGTAACACAAAATTGCTATAATAAATGAAGGAAATATCTCTATATGCCAAACCAATATTAACACTGTTCCCATGTCACCATGACTCTGCAAGTCATTGAAGTAAGGCTTTGGGAAGGCTGGTAGAGATGGCAAGTTGGGCTATGGTGGTCCACAAAGCTGTTTGCATTTCACTGTAGCAAGGTGCCCAGGGGGCAGTTACAGTCACAACATGTATGTTCTTGGACATAATAGAGTGGTTAGTGGCCTGCTGTGAAATACAGAGAAGTTAACATCTTCATTACTAGTGAAAGCAAAAAATATAATGTTCAGAAGTGTTACTGCTGAATGCCCAGTTAATTAACATGATTAGACATTCAAATACTCTTATGCCCGTCAGTGCCGTATTTTCCTTGAACAGTAATTACGATGCAGGTTTCTACTTGGTCAGTTATTTGCTGGCTCATATTGAGCTATTATGAATGTGCACATGAGTTAAAGCACAGCCAAACATGGAAATCAGATGCAAGCACTCACAACCTGCAAGAAAATAAAGTTCAAAATAAAATAACAGCAGTTCCAAATGTTACCAAAAGAGATTTTAAACAGACATTTTGCACTGTATTCCTTCCCTTGATCGCTTCACATTTGTTTTGTTTTACATAGAATTTGTCTCAAATTGATCAACGCCATCATCAATTTTTGTGTGAAAATAGAAAAACAATAAAAAATAGTTTGTGCACATATTCCTCTCATGAGATAGTAGAATATCAACTTAAGATCAGGAAATACTCACCAATTATCTGTCAGGGCATTATTTATTAAGGTCAGAATAATGAAGACCCACTGAAGCTCTTTGTCTTCGAACAGGTTTGCTGCTATCGAATAGGATGCGTCTTTGCTGTGTTGAAGGGCAATAGTCGAGAAATCTATGGGCCCCATTTCTCCTAAGCAACTTCCAACTGCCTCTAAGAAAATAAAAATGAACACAAACTCAAAACCTTTTTGACCTAACATACAGCAGTCGCCATCACATCTCCTCTCACTCACAAGACATGAACCAACAAACAAGATACTGTTTAGGCTGCTTAGTTGAATACAAGCTAAAGGTATATTTAAGAATAGCCTTAAGAGGAACCTTGCATTATTTTAAACAATGTTTATTTTTTACCTTTTCAAATATTTATTTCAAATATTCTAGCAGCACGTGAAACATTAGCCAAATATCACATGCATCAAATGATACCACTGTTGAATAAACATACATACTGTTTTATTGTACAAAATCATAAGATTCTATTCTCGAGTAGTATTGTTTAAGTATCTGACTGGGTTGTCATAATTGCCGAAATGCCTTATCTAGCTGGCTCCCTCTGGGATTTCCTAGGTGAAACCTAACATGGGGTCCCACAAGAATAAACATGTTTTCAATTGGAATAGGTGCCTTCAAATTACCCAGACACTACTTTTCATTCCCATTCACACACTCATAGTTCTTTGCCTGATCATCTCTCTGTCTCCTTTTCCTTCTACCTACTTGTTAGGCAGAATCCTGGGCAGTGCCATTAGGGACCACTACACACAATTAAGACTACAAGTGGTATTACAAGTCCACCTTTGGTACAAGCCTGTACTACACTGTTAAAGTGGTAGCAGTAGCGGAGCAGCCAGACTTATCTCAAGAGCAAATGAGCAGTAGTAGAGATTACACAAAGGACCACAGTTACTGTGACTCACGCAAACACTGACTCAAGGTTTCAGGTAAAAAATTATAAGTACATTTATTTTTAAACCATCTGTTGTAAAACACCTCACTTCTAATATTTTAAAATCACATGTAAAATACACTCCACATAACCAGTTCCACTTGTTCCAATGAATTCAAGGTAAGTACATTAGGATTTGACAGACCGGTGATGCGATACTAAGGCAAACCCGCGGATAGAAATGCTCACGAAGTTAAAACACACTTTGTACTTTAGAATTTCAAACAAGGGAAAAGGGGATAAAATCACAGGCAATACTTTTGTCAAGGCAATAGGATCAGAGGACTCGTTCAAAGATACAGATAAAAGTCAATAGGCCTGCGGCAGTGTCCATGGAGCAGATGCTCAGTTGCCGAGGATCACACGTTGAACAGTTCGAGATTCGAGATGCCAAGCGTACTTAGATATTGTCAGATGGAAGGAAAAGTTATAAGATGGAAGGAAGAAGGGACAAGCCTTGGTGGAGGAAAAGGGTTCACCCCAATTCCGGATGGTCAGACGGAGAGAACGACCAAATGTGCACAGTACCTTATTCCGTTGAAGAAAGCTGGTGCCACGGCAGTTGTTCATGGTAGTTCCTGCAGAGTCACGGTTCCTGCTGCTTCAGTCGTGGGGGCAAGAAGGACGACGTCTGGAGCAATCTGCACTAGCCAGGGATGAGGCCAGCAGCAGCGAAAAAGGCAACGATGAATAAAAGGTGCGCTCCTTTAAATCAGGAGAGGGCTCTTCTGATGGCTATCCGGACCACTACCGCACAGCAGTGATTTCGACCCAGGAGAGGATTCTCTGACTGAAGAAAGGGTGAGGTGGTTGATCCCACCAGGCTCAAGGGAAGAAGACTTCGGACTGGATCTTCTCTTGTCGTTAAAGGGTAGATAGCGAAGGACTGCAGCAGGGCTTCACCGGGACTCGGGGTTGCAGCAGCCGTCTTCTTCTCCGCTTCTCTTTGGTTCCTTGCAGTTCCAGTGGCGACTCTGCCTTCTAGCCCAAGAGTCTTGCCTTTAATGCCAAAATCCCCCATTCACACAGTCTGGCTGTCAATCACTCAGCAGGGGGTTTGTCCGGCCCAGACAACCACCTCAGCCAATAGACACAATGTGCGACTTGGGTTTCCAAGGAAACCCTGTGCAGGGTGTGACTACACCCCTCCCTCACATTCAGCCCACCTAGACACCCAGACGCCAAAGGAGGGCTTCTGGTCAGAAGCCCGCCAAAGGTCAGCAAACAAAGGAGGCAAACCTGGTTTGCCGCGCAAAGAAAGACCCAAGAAGGATGTTAACAATAAGAAATGGCGATTAAACCCAACCGGGGCCGAAATAAAAAGTATTTGGGCAAGCGGGTTTAAAGACGAGGCTACTAAAATAGCCTAAAACATTGCCACATTATGTAATATAATCGCGGTAGGAAAATTAGGGTAGATACCACTGCCACCAGCCAAGTACTAATGTTAAGGGAGCGAAACAACACTCCAGGATGCACAGATAAAAAGGGCTATGAATTAACGCTTTCCAATACTCCATATAAGATGGGGTGTACTGGACCAACAAGGGACTATGTAAAGTTAATGGCAACTTTACCTTTTCGGGGGGACAATAGTCAGCCCCAGAAAATGGAGTTGGTGGGAAGTCGAAAAGACAACTCTGTGTCACTGCAATGAGGGTGCTGTGTAACACACAAAGGGCCTCGTTATAAGAGTGGCCGAATGGGTTAACGGGTGCTGCAAAAGGATGCAGACCCGTTAACACCATTCTGCCACATTACGAGGTCCCCTCGCAGGACCCGCTCTGCACGTCTGGTTTCACCAAACTTGCAGAGCGGGTCCTGGGAGGGGAAGAGGGAGCTAACACCGGGCCGGTTGTAATCGATCCGTTGTTAGCTCCCTCTCCCATTACCATTCAGCCCTATGAGGGCTGAAATGGGAATGGGGAAGGTCCGGACCTGGGTTCCTGGAGGGAGGAATTACCTGGCCCTCCGAACACGGAATGGCCCGGTAATTCCCCATTCTGGGAACCCGGACCCGATTTTGGCGGCAGCCATGCAGCCAATAGCGGCATGGCTACCGACAAAATCGTAATGAGGCCCAAAGAGTGGGGCTTGTGGAGTGGTGTACTCCAGAGTCCACAATCACAAAAACAGTTGAAATATACATGGCAAAACACAGGTAAGAGTGGGGGAAAAGCTCACACTCTTACTAGGTGGAAAAAATAAATTCCAGAAATCCAAAAAAGCTGCTGAGGGACTCACTAGGTAAGGGAAATTAGCCATAGAATGAGAATTCTCCCCAACACTCGCCCCCCACTTCCCCAGACTAAGGGACAGGAGGATTTAATCCACTCCTGGATGGATCTCATACCTCTAGTCGGTTATAAACATCCTAGAGACCATCAGCATTTTGGTGGTGACTTCCTGCTCTGTGCTCAATGGAAAAATCAAACCCTTGCAGGCAGATTGACCATCTGAGTAGTTTTGGGTTTTCCCCTTTCAATCGCATCAGCCATCTCAAGGGTTGGTGGGCAGTCTGAATAATAAAGGTAGAACCATACAAGTATGGCCTAAACCTCTTCAGTGACAACAAAATAGCAAAACATTCACGTTCTACTGATGCCCACCTTGTCTCAGGATCCTTTAACTTCCTGGTGATGAAACAAATGGGATGTTCTCTACCTTTCTCATCCAGTTCACTAAGGACTGCACCTATACCTACATTAGAAGCATCAGTTTGTACAATGAAGGGATGGTGGTAGTCAGGAGCTCTTAGGACTGGTACTTGACAAAGGGCTTTCTTCAGACCTTCAAAAGCTTGATTGCACTCCTCATTCCACCTGATCTTTTTAGGAAATTTGGGAGAGGAGATGACATTCAAGGGAGAAGCTATGGTCCCATAGTTCTCTATGAAGTTCCTGTAATACCCAGTGAGACCTAGGAAGGCTCTCACTTGGGTTTGAGTAGTAGGGGTGGCCCAGTTTTGTACAGCTTGCTAGGCAATGGCCTCATTTCACGTCCTCCTACCTCATGTCCACGGTAGACCACTGTGCTCTGACCAATTTGACATTTACTTGCCTTTATGGTCAGATGGGCCTGTTCAAGAGCCTGCAAAACATATCCTAGGTGATCAATATGTTCTTTCCATGTAGGGCTGAACACTGCAATGTCATCCAAGTATGCCATGCAGAAGACCTCCATCCCATTCAGAACTTGATTGACCATCCTCTGAAATGTAGCAGGTGCATTCTTTAATCCAAAAGGCATTACCTTAAATTGGTAGAGGCCAGATGGGGTGGAGACTGCAGTTTTCTCCTTGGCATGGTCTGTCGGGGCTATTTTCCAATAGCCCGACATTAGGTCAAATGTGCTGAGGTACTTGGCTGCACCAAGCTTGTCCACCAGCTCATCTGTCCTAGGTAAAGGATGGGCATCAGTCTTAGTGACTGCATTTAGAGCTCTATAGTCCACGCAGAATCTCAACTACTTCTGCTTTTGGTACAAGCACAACTGGGCTAGACCATGGGCTAGTAGAGGGTTCTATTACCCCGAGATCAAGCATCTTGTTGACCTCATTCCTTATATGGGTTCTTACATTGTCTGACATTCTGTACCCCCTGCTTTTTAAAGGTAAACAGTCACCAGTGAGGATATCATGCTGGCCCCAAGGGGTCAAGCCTGGTGAAAGTGAGAACAGGGAGGCAAACTGATTTAACAGTAATTTGCACTCATCCTGTTGGTCAGATATGAGACTGGTAGAGAGATTAACTCCTACTTGCTCATCTAAAGGTAAGCCTTGGAGGAGGTCATGCAGAGGTTTACTCTCCTCCTCCTCCTCCTCCTGAGCGGAAGCTAGGAGCAATGCCCCTATGTCCGGTCTAGAAACATAAGCCTTTAAACGGTTGGTGTGAAAGACTCTGGGAGCCTACTTAGGATTGCCTAAGTCCACCAGATAGTTCGCCTCTCCAAGTTTACCCACAACTTTGAAGGGTCCTATCCATTTGTCCTGTAAGGCCCTCTGCCTTGTAGGTACCATAACAAGAATCAGCTGGTCTTGAGTGAACTGAACCATGTTAGCCTTCTAGTCATGCCAATGCTTGACCAGAGCTTGACCAGCCTTCAAGTTATCACTTGCCTCTGCCATCATGTGTGACATTCTCCTCTGGAGACCTATCACATAGTCAGCCACTCTGACTGGCTTGGTGGAAGGAGCACTCTCCAACCCCTCCTTAATCAGGGCCAATGGACCACTGACTGGATGGCCATAGAGAAGTTCAAAGGGACTGTATCCTACTCCCTCCCGAGGGACTTCTCTATATGCAAAGAGAAGGCATGGCAGTAGAAGGTCCCACTTTCTTTTAAGGGGTTCTTCTAAAGCGCCTATCATGCTCTTCATAGTTCTGTTAAACCTCTCTACCAACCCCTTGGTTTGGAGATAGTAGGCAGTAGAGAACTTGTAAGTGACTCCACAGGTTTTCCACATGGCTTGCATGTAGTGGGACATAACATTTGAACCCCTGTCAGATATCACCTCCTTAGGAAAACCAACTCTGGTAAAAATACCAAGTAGGGCCTTAGCCACAGCCGGAGCCATAACAGTCCTCATAGGTATGGCTTCAGGATACCTAGTAGCATGGTCTGCTACAACCAGGATAAACCTGTTACCTAAAGATGTGGGAGGATCAATATAACCAACAATGTCAATCCCGACCCTCTCAAAAGGAACTCCCACCACTGGGAGAGGCACCAAGGGTGCCAAATTCTTGGCTCCACTCTTGCCAGAGGTTTGGCAAGTGTGACAGCTCCTACATAATTTGTTTACTTCTGAACCCATCTTAGGCCAGTAGAAGTAGAGAGACAGCCTTTCCTTGGTTTTCTTAAAACTTAAGTGACCAGCCAAAGGTATCTCGTGGGCTAACTGTAGGAACTGGAGTCGGTTCACTAGAGATACAAGTCTTTTGCAGTCCCCAAGGGTTGACTCAGTCGGTTCACTGTAGAAGAGGCCATCTTCCCAGTGCAACCTATACTTTCCAGGCTCAGTCCCATTGAGCTGAGAAGCTGCCTGTAGGTGAAGACCTTCAAGAGTAGGACACTCCCTTTGTCCTCTGCTGAAGTCTGCCCTGTTGGGTCCACCTTCTGCCAGTAAAGACTGCAGCTCAGGATGGTCAACAGGGTCAAGATCTCCAACTAGAGTAAGATCTTCTTCTAGATCTGATTCCTCAGTATCTAGTTGAACCATAAAGGGTTGAACCTTACACTCAGCTTCAGATGGTGGAGGAATCACAGGTGCGACTTTGGACAATCTTGGAGATGTCCTTCTGGGCACAGGAGTGCTTGCTGGTTTCTTGCTGGCAGACTTAGGTTTCCTCTTGGTCTCTTTCTGTCCTGCAATAGCAGTAAGTAAGTCCTGTGGACTTGGGGTGATAGTTTCTTCTATCAAGTCCCCAGGAGAGCCTCTCAAGGTTCTCTCCCTAGCAGAACGTGTGAGCTCCTGCTTCCTTTTGCTGGGAGGCCTGGGGATACTGGACACAACTCAAGAGTTTTAAAGTCATTACCCAACAGGACTCTCCCAGGCACGTTATTTTGCACACTTACAGGTATTCTGACAGTCATGTCATTGCACTGGATTAGAGCTAGTAACTGGGGAACCATTTGCAAAGGGCCTCTAGCTAACTTGGTTTGGTGTTTGGGTGCCTTAGCAACATCCTCCACCTTGAAAAAACATTCATCAACCACAGTTATGCTGGCTCCAGTGTCTCTGATGGCAGGGGTTTCCTAACCATTCACAAGAACACTATCTTTGTAATACTCTTTAGTATTATCTGGGATTGAGTTATAGACATCTAAGTTCTGTTGTTCCCAAAGACCCAAGGACACTAAAGAAACACTAGCTGAGACTCTCATGGGCTCGTCAGCTAGTAACTGAACGTTTCCATCGTACTTCATCCACCTGGGGGAAGGCTAAGGAGACAGTGTGGACCCCTGAAGGTTTACCCTTACATCTGGGATCTCCTTTCACATGGTCAGTTGATCCACAAACAAAGTATTTACCAAATGCTTTATTGAATGGGGGTTTGTTCTGACCTCCATCTGGTTTGGGACCAGAGGGTACACTAGCCTGATTCGGTTTCCCTTGTGGCTTACTCTGGTTATGTTTGGGGCCCTCTTTTGGATTGGGATTATTGGAATTCTCTTTGTTGTCTTTTTTTGGCGGCTTTTCCTCTTCCTTCTTCTGAGTTGCCCCAGAATCCTTGTGAGTATCCCTGTTGGCAACCCACAAGTCAGCAGCCTTAGCTAGCTTCTTAGGATCTATCTCCTTTGAATCAGCCACGTGCTGTCTAAGCTCAGGAGAGCACATCAAAAATAGATTCCAACATTACAAGATTCCTCAAACCTTCATAAGAGTTCACTTTGTAACCCTTAACCCAACTGTTAGGCAGAAACCTGTGCAGTTCCCTCTGGGACCACTGCAAAAGATTTAAGACTACAGGTGGTTGGCAGTAAACCCAATTGGAAGCAGTCTGTACCACCCAGATTTACCTGGTAGCTGTGGCTGAGCAGTCAGACTTCTCTCAAGAAGAGTTAGGCAGTATACAGAGTATTCACAATAGGTCAAAAGAACACAGTAGAAACAAGCAAACACTGACCAGAGCTTGGTGTAAAAGAGATATAATTATTTATTTAAAAACACATCTAGTAAAACACACTGGCACCAATATCAAGCCGTTCAAAAACACGGTCACTAAAAGATATACACTCCCTTCAACGATTAGTTAGACAAGTCTTAAGTAAAGCAACACTTATTTTCAGACAGCGGTGAGCACTTAACGAAGATGGCACTCTAATCAATTGGTTTACAAGGGAGAGAAAGGCAGAGCAAAGATAGAAACAGATCCCAACACTTTCGGAAGAACACAGTAGGAGAAGAAGGCAGGTTAAAACCTTAAGTCAAAGTTAACAAGGCGGGACCCACTTTAAGAGGCTCCGGTCGAAATGTGTCCAAGGTCACACGGTTCAAAGTGCCCAAAAGTCTCGCAATAAGTTCAGAAAGAGTTGGACCAAAAAGAAAGGGACCAGTTAGATGGTCAAGGCGGCCAGCCCAGTCCAGAAGGTTAAGGGATTATTGTTACCTTGTAGCAATCTTTAGAAAGGGAGGCCTGGCGGACACGGTACCTTAAAATAGTGAAAACGCTCCAGCGGGGGCAGTTGTTCCTGGCAGCGGGTGCAAGTTGGTGCTTCGCCCGGAGGAAGAGAGGATCTTGTCGGGGAGGAAAGCAGGAGTCCGTTGCACTGCCAGGGAAGAAACCAGCCACGGAGTTCTCAATTAAAAGGAGCGGTCCTTTTATTCGCGGTCCAGTGGTAAGTGGCTATCCGGTTGCCGGGGTGCTTGGCACGGGCAATTCAACCGCAAGACGTCCTGGGATGCGAGAAAAGAAGGTAAACTGGTTGTGGCCACCAGTCAGGGGAAGAAGACTCTCCAGCAGGGAGATCTCCTCTGTCGTTGGGAAGTAGTGAGTCGGTTCAGCAGGGCTCCACCGGTGATGTCGTCGTAGCAGGTCGGCTCAGCTTCTCCCTTGTCGGATTTTCAGGTCCTGTGGCGACTTCTGAAGTTCCAGTCCAAAAAGCCCTGCTTTTATGCAGCACACCCCCATTCACTCAGCCTAGCTGTCAATCAAACATGCTAAGTGGTGAGCCGGCCGGCTCACCACTTGGGCCAATCACACAAGAGTGCGACTTGAGTTACCAAGGTAACTCAGTCCAGGGTGCCTAAACCCCCTCCCACACCCCCCGTGGTACCCAGACAGAGTGGCACCACTTTTGGAGGTTTCTGTGGAGAAGCCTGCCAAAAAGTGGAACAAAGGGCTCTGTTAGGCAGAAACCTGTGCAGTTCCCTTGGGGACCTCTGCAAAAGATTTAGGACTACAGGTGTTGGCAGTAAACCCACTTGGTAGCAGTCTGCACCACCCAGATTTACCTGGTAGCTGTGGCTGAGCAGTCAGACTTCCCTCAAGAAGCGTTAGGCAGTATGCAAAGTATACACAATAGGCACTCAGATACAATAGCACAAGCAAACACTGACCAGAGCTTTGGTATCAAGGTATATAATTATTTATTTAAAAACACACTGATTGAAACACTCCAGCACTATTATTGTAAATCACTCTCAACACAGTTACTATTGTTATATATACATCCCTTATTCCTTATCAGACAAGTCTTAGTTAACACCACTTATTTCCAGACAGACGTGAGCGCTTAACTATAGATGGCACTCCAATAAGTTAACGAAAAAGGGAGGGAAAAAGGCAGAATGTAGGAAAATACACCACACTAATATTTAGGAACTCTTAAACAAGGCAGGAAAGTCAAAAGTTACTTGTGAGCCAAAGTCCATAGGCCGGGCCCACTCTTGGAGAGAGCAGGGCACAAATGCACCCAAGATCACACAATGACAACAGGCTTAAAAAGTCTTGCAGGGAGTTCAGGAAGGTTTTAGTTAGGCTCAGAAAAGTTTAGCCAGGGTGTCCCAGGTTAACCCAGATTCGAAAGCCGGGGGCTAAATCTACCCCGTACAGTCAGTTGCAAGGGAAGCCAGGCGGAAGACGGTACCTTATGTGGAAAGGATCCTCCAGCGGGGGCAGTTGTTCCTGGCAGCGGGTGCAAGTCATGGCGTCGTCCAGAGGAAGAGAAGATCTCTACGTGGAGGAAAGATGAAGGTCGAAGAAACCAGCCACAGAGTTTTCCGGTTAAAGGTACTACCCTTTGATTTGCGGTAGTGGTAAAACGTGATATTCCGGTTGCCGGGGTGCTTGGAACATCCAAGGCGGCCACGAGATGCTCCAGGAAGCGAAAAAGGAAGCAGACTGGCTATCCCCACCAGTCGAAGGAAGAAGACTCTCCGGGCTGGAGATCTCCTCTGTCGTTGGGAAAAGTGGTGAGACGGTTCAGCAGGGCTCCACCGGTGGTGTCGTCATAGCAGGTCAGCTCAGCTTCTCCCTCGTCAGATTCTTAGGTCCTGTGGCGACTTCTGAAGTTCCAGTCCCCAAAGCCCTGCTTTTACGCAGAAAACCCCCATTCACTCAGCCTAGCTGTCACTCAAACATGCTAAGTGGTGAGTCGGCCGGCTCACCACTTGGGCCAATCCGGACGGATTGCGACTAAGTACCCCAGAGAGAGTGGCACCACTTTGGAGGGCTTCTGTGGAGAAGCCCGCCAAAAAGTGGAACAAAGGGCTCAACTTGGGTTGGAGTCACAGAAGCGAACACAAACGCCATTTTAGAACCGAGTTCTGGCAAAAAATACCAACCGGAGAATTAATATTAAATAAATAAACCGGCGGTATGTTCGAGGCTAGAGGAATAAAATAATTAAAGTTGGTAGCCTCGAACAATGGGAAATCCCATAGAGATATATTCACGGTCGAATATAAAAAGTAGTATCCACCGCCACCAGACAAAACTCGATCAGGGGGACGGAGACGTGCCCCCTCGACTAACAGACCCCGGGGCAATCGAATTGCCCCGGCCAGTACGTCCACAATATGATGGTTTGTACTGGTTCTGTTCGGAATTTGAGACTAGTAAAGTCAATGGTGACTTTACATGCCCTGGGAGACAGTAGTCAGTCCCAGGGTATGGAGTCTATATTGGGGGGTCGTTATGACACCCCTGTGTTACTGCACTGAGGGTGCTGTGTAACACACATCACAAAAACACATGAAGCCCTATGGAGTAAAAGACCCCATAGCCCATTAAGCACATCGAGAGTCAAAGAAACACACTCAAATCATGCCCAAGAGTGAGGGTAAAATAGTCTCACTCTTGGTAGGAGAAAAAAAATAAACCCCAAAAATCCAGCAAAGCTGCTGGGGGACTCACTAGGTTAGGAAATTCAGCCTAAACAGAGAATTCTCCCTAACAGGCTCGACCTTTTGTTTGGAGTTACAGAGGCGAACACACCGGTGAATTAATATTAAATAAATAAACCTGCGGTATGTTAGAGGCTATGTTAAAAAGTATTAGCCTCGAACAATGGGAAAATCCCATAGAGATATATTCGAGGTATAATATAAAAAGTAGTATCCACTGCCACCAACCAAAACTCGACGAGGGGTGACGGGACAGTGCCCCCTTGAATAACAGACCCAGGGGCAATCGAATTGCCAGTAATTCCACAATATGATGGTTTGTACTGGTTCTGTTAGTAATTTGGGACTAGTAAAAGCCAATGGTGACTTTACATGCCCGGGGAGACAGTAGTCCGTCCCAGGGTATGGAGTCTATGGTGAGGGGTCACTATGACACCCCGGTGTTACTGCACGGAGAGTGCTGTGTAACACACATATAAAAACATATGAGACCCTATGGAGTAAAAGACCCCATAGCCCATGAAAGACATTAACATTCAAAGGAACAGCATAAATCATGTCCAAGAGCGGGAAAAAAAGAGTCTCACTCTTGGGAGGAGAAAAAAACAAACTACAGAAATCCAGCAAAGCTGCTGGGGGACTCACTAGGTTAGGAAATTCAGCCTAAACAGAGAATTCTCCCTAACACCAACCATCTAAGTTGTTCAAACATTCACACACCCAGGTAGCCCAAGGGGTACCATCATGCTTTTTTAGGGACCTAAACCTCTTAAGGTACTGGGAAGGGGTCTTCACAAATCTAGCTATTAAAGCTAGCTTCACACACTCATAATCCTGCTTATCCTCCTCCCCCAACTCCATTACAGCATCACGTGCAACATGGGGAAGCCTAGAGAACAGCCAAGGAATCAACTGATTCCCTAAAATACCCTGAATCCCATGATTGTACTCAAACATTGCTAACCAATCCAAAACATCAAGTTTAGTCTCATACATACCAATCATTTCCTTTGGCATACATGGTCTCTAAGGGCTGGAAGACCTAGAAGACTCTGGGAGAGAAACATTTTCTTAAGAATATTTCTTCATTTCTAGAGCATGAGCCATCTCCATTACTCTGAGCCCTAATTCTTGATGTTTCATGGCAGTTTGTGCCTCAATACGTTTCTCTAGTGCAATACACTCCGGAGTAAGTGCAGGACCTGTGGGGGTCCTTGTGGACAGAGGTTGTGCTTTCTGAGCAGGCAGGGATTGGTAGGAACTCCTAACAAAGAGTTATCTACTTCTTCTTCAACACTCTCAGAATCAGAAACATCAGTATCCACATTTGCTGGAGGAGAAGGCCCTTCTGACCCACTCTCCAGACTTTGTTTTCCCAAAAGCTTAGCAACCAGTTCAGATTTTATTCCTTTGCCAGAGAGACTCCTCTCCCTACACATGGTTCTCAAAACCTCAGCAGTGTAGTTCAAGAGACTCTCTTCACTGTAGCTTTGCATATTTGACATGATTTTTCAGTTATCAGAATTAGTGGTATTTAACCTTGTGGTTAGTTAACCCAAAGCAATAGCCGCACTCTAAGTGTAAAAATCCTGACCGCTGTCACCAGTGTTAGGCAGAACCCTGTGCAGTGCCCTTAGGGACCACTACACACAATTAAGACTACAAGTGGTATTACAAATTCACCTTTGGTACAAGCCTGTACTACACTGTTAAAGTGGTAGCAGTAGCGGAGCAGCCAGACTTATCTCAAGAGCAAATGAGCACTAGTAGAGATTACACAAATGACCACAGTTACTGTGACTCAAGCAAACACTGACTCAAGGTTTCAGGTAAAAAATTATAAGTACATTTATTTTTAAACCATCTGTTGTAAATCACCTCACTTCTAATATTTTAAAATCACACGTAAAATACACTATATATAGCCAGTTCCACTTGTTCCAATGAATTCAAGGTAAATACATTAGGATTTGACAGGCCGTTGTTGCGATACTAACGCGTACCCGCGGGTAGAAATGCTGACGAAGATAAAACACACTTTGTACTTTAGAATTTCAAACAAGGGAAAGTGGGATAAAATCACAGGCAATACTTTTGTCAAGGCAATAGGATCAGAGGACTCATTGAAAGATACAGATAAAAGTCAATAGGCCTGCGCCAGTGTCTATGGAGCAGATGCTCAGTTGCCGAGGATCACACGTTGAACAGTTTGAGATGCCAAGAGTACTTAAATATTGTCAGATGAAAGGAAAAGTTATAAGAGGGAAGGAAGAAAGGACAAGCCTTGGTGGAGGAAAAGGTTTCACCCCGATTCCGGATGGTCAGACGGAGAGAACAACCAAATGTGCACAGTACCTTATTCCGTTGAAGAAAGTTGGTGCCACGGCAGTTGTTCCTGGTAGTTCCTGCACTCACGGTTCCTGCGGCTTCAGTCGTGGGGACAAGAAGGACGCCATCTGGAGCGATCTGCACTACCCAGGGATGAGGCCAGCAGCAGCGAAAAAGGCAACGATGAATAAAAGGTGCGCTTCTTTAAATCCGGAGAGGGCTCTTCTGATGTCTATCCGGACCACTACCGCGCAGCAGTGATTTCGACCCAGGAGAGGATTCTCTGACTGAAGAAAGGGTGAGCTGGGTGATCCCACCAGGCTCAAGGGAAGAAGACTCCAGACTGGATCTTCTCTTGTCGTTGAAGGGTAGGTAGCTCAGGACTGCAGCAGGGCTTCACCGGGACTCAGGGGTTGCAGCAGCCGTCTTCTTCTGCGACTCTGCCTTCTAGCCCAAGAGGCCTGCCTTTTATGCCAAAATCCCCCATTCACACAGCCTGGCTGTCAATCACACAGCAGGGGGTTTGTCCGGCCCGGACAACCACCTCAGCCAATAGACACAAAGTGCTACTTGGGTTTCCAAGGAAACCCTGTGCAGGGGGTGACTACACCCCTCCCTCACATTCAGCCCACATAGACACCCAGGCGCCAAAGGAGGGCTTCTGGTCAGAAGCCCGCCAAAGGTCAGCGAACAAAGGTCAGCGAACAAAGGAGGCAAACCTGGTTTGCCGCACAAAGAAAGACCCAAGAAGGATGTTCACAAAAAGAAATGGCGATTAAACCCAACCGGAGCCAAAATAAAAAGTATTTGGGCAAGCGGGTTTAAAGTTCGAGCCTACTAAAATAGCCTAAAACATTTCCACATTATGTAATATAATCGCGGTAGGAAAATTAGGGTAGATACCACTGCCACCAGCCAAGTCTTAATGTTAAGGGAGCGAAACAACGCTCCAGGATACACAGATAAAAAGGGCTATGAATTAACCCTTTCCAATACTCCATATAAGATGGGGTGTGCTGGACCTGTGGTTAAAACAAGTGACTATGCAAAGTTGATGGCAACTTTACCTTTTCGGGGGGGACAGTATTCAGCCCCAGAAAATGGAGTCGGTGGGAAGTTGAAAAGACAACCCTGTGTCACTGCACTGAGGGTGCTGTGTAACAAACAAAGAGTGGGACTCTTGGAGTGGTGTACTCCAGAGTCCACTATCACAAAAACAGTTGAAATACACATGGCAAAACACAGGGGAAAAGTTCACACTCTAACCAGGTAGAAAAAATAAACTCCAGAAATCCAGCAAAGCTGCTGAGGGACCAACTAGGTAAGGGAAATTAGCCATAGAATGAGAATTCTCCCTAACACTACTCTCCTCCCTGTTATTTCTCCCATCTTCAATTCTCTCCTCACCCTCTCTTTTGTCCCTCTGATGTTCTCCCTCTCTCTAACCTCTGTTGCATTCCCTACTACTCTATCACTCCCACTACTCTCCCCTCTACACTACACCCTCCTTTCACAGTAACTCTCCTTTCACTATTACACTCAGCCTTACGCCGTCTTCACGCCAACCAATACCTCATCTTGCATACACTCTCAATAATCTTCCTCCACAGAAGTTTGCTCCTTGTCACGAGCAGATAGGAACCCCTTCCAGCCAGGGTGGAAGCAAGAGCTAGTCCTACCCCAGAGGGGAAAAGTGGCACTTGAAAGGGCCCAAATACCTGGCCACACCCCAAGTGCCTGTTTGTATCTGGATTCTACCAGCTTTAATCAGCTCATACCTCTTAAAGAAATTACATGCCAAATTTACTCCTTTCCATCTAGAGCCACAAATGAGGGGAACAACAGAACCAAAAAAATCACCTGTTATGTTAAATGAACTAATAAAGCGCACGATCGCCAAAGCATCTTGGCGCTAGAAGGCGATGTATCAGGGTTAAAAAGCAGATGATATAGCAGTTAAAACAAATACGTTTTCAGTGTGCGCCGGAAAGCCAAATGACTGCTTGTGGCATGAAGAGTAGGTGAAATAGAGTTCCAAAGGTTTTCAGCTGCCACTGAAAAAGATAGTTCACCTACCCGCTCATAGCGAAAGCCGGGAACCGAAAGACAACAGGCATCTTTAGAGCGAAGCACACAGGGTGGTAAATATGGCCTGCAAATAATCCGCTTTAATGCCATAGAAAGCTTGGTGGACATTGGTGAGGGACTTAAACTGCACTTGCTGTAAAACAGGGAGCCACTGGAGCGAGCGGAGGACGTGTGAGATTTGAGATCCATAGGAGGTACCTGTGCAAATCCAAGCAGCGTGGTTCTGAAGGAGCCTGCAGCACTGAAACCCTTCAGCGCCACACACAACCTGTGTACAGCGATCTGATTTGCTGAATCCACACGCAGAGAAAAAGCCAGTGAGAGAAACCAGAGATGCTATGCAGCATTTGCTGGCGCCGTGCATCGCGCCTCCTCAACGGTGCACGCAGCAATTAAGGGATTTACAATGAAGCAGCAAGAGCCGAGTAAGACTTTACTTACCTTAGGGGAAGCCACGGCAAAGCCCACTAACACGAGCTTGTACGCTGTGCAACACAGGCAGACATTGCTGTCTCACGGCAGACCAGAGCAGAGAAAACGGGGTGCCCTTAACCAGCTATTGTAACTTCCTGTGCTTGCAACACCTACCGGGCAGTTAAGACAGGGCCACATTGGCCAGGGCCAGCAATCCGATGGAGGAAGGAGGGAAACATCAAAGAGGGCACCAGAAATAGGAAGGCGTTAGTTGTTCCGGTGAAGCCAGAGGATGAGGGTGTGGCAGGCCAAGATACCAAAATTAAAGAAAAGGGGAGGTATTAGTTGATGAGAGCAACTGGTACTGTGTGTTGAGTGTGCACACATGGTACGGCAGGAAGAGTTTTAGAGGGAGTGAGTGTTAATGGTTTGTGAGAGCGAAAGGAGTGTGAGTTAGTAGAATGTGGGGAAGAATTGTAGTAGCAATGTGGGAGTAGTAGTGTGGTGGAGGGAGTGGTAGTGTAGAGGAAGCAGTTGTGGAGGAGGAAGCAGCTGAATGAAGAAGGAAGCAGTAGTGAGGTGAGGAAGTTATAACACTGAAGGGTGGAGGCGAGAAGTAGGAGTGCAACATTTGAGGAACAACAAAGGAAGATGTAGGGAGAAGAGGGAGTGAAAGTGGGTGAAGTTGAATGCAGAAATGTAGAGAGGAGAGAGAAGTATTCAGGGACAGAGAGAGGAAGATCAGGATGTGAGGGGAAGGAGTTGGAAAGTGTGTCTGGGAAGCAAAATCGTAAAACCTATCGTAGTTACTAACATTCGTAGTGTAAGGTGTGAAGGCATCATGAAGTAAGACACAGACAACAGATTCCTATTTTCTAAAAAAGCCATGGTTTATTTCTTGAATGACAGGATGGAGTAAGGCCTAACTTGCCCTATGCTAAGGTGGGATTTCCTTATCTATAGAAACAATGGATAGTCTGTGTCCTAAAGTACAACTCAAAAGTCAGTCTGTGTCCAAAACATATACTTGCCCTCACAACTAAATATAAAAAATGTGTAGGGATGTCAGCAACCAAAGAAACAGTGTTTGAAATAGAGTTCTGAGCTTCTGCCAGCTCCTGCCTTGTTTTCAGCATCCCCTTCCTCAAGTCCAAGACCTCAGGGATCCCTTCCCCAAGTTCAATACAGTTCCAAAATCTCAGGGTTCCCTTCCCCAAGAAGGCAGCTCTCTCGAGTTCAAATTCACAGTCAATTCAACTTGCTTAACTTGAAATACTGATTTCAAATCCACTTTGTAATCTCTCAGGCTTTTCAACACATGACTTGACTTGCCTTTCCTTTTAGTCATTTGTACACTTGTTAGCCAAAACAGCTTCAGCCTCAGAACATTCCTTGGTTCACTCCACGTAGGAGTTACTCGGTCTAGGCGCAGTTGTCGGACCACATGAACCAACATCACAGGTCACGCAACCGATAACCCTTGGCACTTTGTAAAGTTCATTACTTCTCATTGCACTTTCTAGCCAAAACAGGTTTCCGTTCTGTATCTGTGTCATTAGTCCATATGCACTTCTGTTTCACTTTGACAGTCTTTTCACATTTCTATACTTCACTTCATGGTATTTCTCCTTGTCACCACCTTGCTTTCACACTAGCCCAATAGTGCTTATTATTTGATTTTCACTAGCTTCACAAGCTCTCATTGCTGGTTTTCACTTGGCTTTGAACTTTCACATTGCTCGTAAATGCTTTTCCTTCAAATTAACTTTGTTCGCAAATACACATCACTATCTTTTCACTTGTGTGGTATTGTCATAGATTTTTCCTTAGTTCGGTATTCAAAAACCCATGAAGGATTTTGCAGCTTGTTCGGTATTCAATAACGTCCATTTGGTCTCCAGACCGATTCATTGCATGCTTTCACCCGATCAGCATCTTCCTTTGCCCATACTAAGCCCCTGGAGCACCCCGGTATGAGTGGTCTGTCACTCAACGGTGTACAGTCGTTCTTATGAGTGCTTTCGCTTTCCTCTCTGGCCCATCGCCCGCTCCCCTCTCTCTCGTCGGGAGCTCCAGCGAGCGGCATGAGCTTCTTCTATACCTTCCTGCTCCTTCCAGGGGCTTCCTGGATACTTCCTTGTCTCCCAGCTTCAGCGGGGGAACGCGGCTCAGGGCTCTGCAGCACTTTCGACCCTCTCGAGGTTCGCCCTAGCCTCTGCGTCTTTCCTGCTTTCCTGCAGCTGTCAGGGGGGTCCTTTTCACGGCCCCTCTCCAGCCTGCTCCACATCAGGTTGCTGCGTCCTCCTTCCTAGATGGATCTCCCCTTCCACATGACTGGCCGAAGGTGCAAGTCCTTTGGCTGGCCATAATTACTTCTGTCAATGGGACATGCCTGACCCTCAATGTGGTGTTCTGCAGTCTTCGTCCTCGTCCCAGTGCCGAAGTGGTGTGCACAGATGGAAGTGTGCATTCCTCTAAGTTGCCTCTTCCTCGGCTCTGTCTTAAAGGGATATGAATATGGGACAGGTGGTGTGTGTGTGTGTGTGTGTGTGTGTGTGAGAGACAGTGTGGAAGATTGGTAATAACCTACAAAGGTCAGGGGAGGGGAGGGTGTATTCTGACAGGGGAAAGGAGGATACCATGCCTCACCTAAAGGCACCTTTCCTCCACTCCCCAAAGACCCTCCACCCAGGTGATGCTCCCTCGCAAATCCACCCTCAGGTTCGGGATCCAAGAGCGATGGTACTTCTCTGGCCACCTGAGAGGAAACCCAAGGGGAGTAGATGGGAGAATGCCCTCAGGTTCCTCACAAGTGCTAGTTTAGAAAGTCCCAGAGGGACTTTTCAGCGAGCCAGAGAAGTAGACCAGGGGGCCTGCAACCCCTGGCTCGCCAGATGTGTTGGACTACAACTCCCATGACCCCTCACTATTGACAATGCTGGCTAGGGCTGATGGGAGTTGTAGTCCAAACATCTAGAGTGTTAAAGGTTGCAGACACCTGGACTAGACAGTGGGAGTCAATATTCTGTGTTTACTAACTAAGGGATTACAGGCGCCTTGGGTAGGGAGGGAAACACTATTAGTAGATGAGTGAGGGAGATAAAAACCCATGAACCTGCCCTATAAGTTGGAGTGTTCCTTTAGCCATGTGTGAAACTGACTAAACATATATTACGGTCTAATGTAAGATTTCTACTCTGTAAAAACATATACAAAAACAGACGATTGTATGTTCAGGTGCCAATTTATTGGGATATGAATACTCTGCCAGTTTTCCAGGCAGTTTCCTTACAGCTGTAATGAAATTAATCTGATTCTGCTAACCACTTTTGGATTGAAAAGAGTTTGGATTTTCTGGTAGATCCAACAGTTTTGGTGCTGGGAACGTCATACCCAGATGAGATGGCAAAGGAAGCGAGGAACATTCCACCTAGAACCTCTGTGCATGTAATAGGATAGGTAAAGGGCCTAGTTAAAACTGCTAAACCGATTTCGAGGTAGGGCCAAAGTTCAGTTAGGGTGTCTCCTTGGACTGCTATATTACACACATTTTGAAGCAGTGAGCAGACTTAACAGGTAGAGAGCAAGGGAGAAGACTCAGTGTGGGATGAACAAATTACTTACCTCTCTGAAGAAACCACATTTAGATGCATCTTTGGTGACACATTTTTGGCCATTTCTGGCCAATATCTAGTCTATCGTTTCTTATGACACGTATGGAAGCAATTGCTGCACCACAATTTCTTGTACCACAGTGCTGTCTGCACCCTTTTCAATCTGGGTTTAGACCTTGCATCGGCACAGAATCAGTCATGATTTCGTTTGACGACTGTGCTCAGATGCAGGACAGCGCAGAGGCTGAAGTGCTGATACTTCTTGACCTCTCTGCGGCGTATGACAATTGATCATAGTATCCTACTCCATTGCTTGAAGAAAGTGGCCTTTTCTGGTTTATCACTTAAGTGGTTTTCATCCTTTCTTACAGGAGGTACTCAGTTGGTGTCTCTTGTTCCAATTCAGTCATCCTCTGTAGCCCTGTCCTGTCAGGTGCCTGAGGGTTCTTCTGTATCCCCGCTTTTGTTTAACATCTATCTGCAGCCTTTGGCAGAGCTTATTTCTGAACATGGGGTTCGTTCATATACTTCCACAGATGGCACAGAGCTGCTTTTTGGTCTGAATTCTCTTTGGCTAAATCCTCTCTCTAAACTACTTAACTGTTTAGCTGCAATTCAAAATTGGATGGCCACGAACTGGCTGAGGCTTAATGGTGAGAAAACTTATATTCTGATAATTGGCTTTAATCTCACCAGCCCACTCTGGACTACGGACTACTGGCCTGAATCTCTGGGGCCTTGCCCTAAACCCAGTGATTCAGTAAAGAGCCTGGATATTAAAACTGCTGTCATCAGGCTCCAGGGAGGCGCAAGTCGCTGCAGTATGTAGCTTGAGTTTTCACAAGTTGAAAATATTGAAGACTTTCACTTTTCGTCCTTTGGAATTACTGTTCAATCCAGACTGGTAACAGCATCGATAACAGGCTCACTGGATTACTCTAACGGTATCTACCTGGGCCAACAGGATTTTCTGATTTATCATTTGCAGCTTTTGCAAAACGCTGCTTCACGCTTGGCACTAGAACCTACTAGAATGTCCCATTCCTCGAGCCTGCTGCGACTGCTTCACTGGATACCAGTAAAAAAGCATATTACTTTTAAGGTTCTCTGTATTGTACACTGTGCAATCCATATCAGATCAGAATATTTGTAAGCAAAGATAAAGAGATATATTGCTTCTAGACAGCTACGGTCTTCCTCTCTTAATTTGCTGGTGGTCCCTAGATATCGTAGAGCTACGGCAGGAGGGAGGTCCTTTTCTGTCCTTGTCCCTTCTTTGTGGAATGCACTTCCAATTCAGCTTCGGGACACTTCAGATCTCCTGAGCTTTCTCGAAAGGCGCTCAAGAAGCATTTATTCTGAGCGCTGTTCATTTTCTTGTGCAGCCTTGGTTGAATGGTCTTTCCGGTTACTCCTGTCTTTTAGCGCCTAAATGCCTTCGGCCATAGTTTGTGCTGTATAAATGATGTCACATTCCATTCCAATGTTCTTTCTGATGGATGTTCCTCCCACTGATTCCTCATCTATGATATCTATCTCCAAGCACCAGCTGCTCTTCTGAAACTTTTTCGACGCCAAAGAGTGGAACCGCGCGACACCTCTATGCGCACTGCGTCGGACATGTTGGCACTAGTTTATATAGAAGCACTGTGCCCTGTAACCTAATTTCCACCCTTTTTCCATAGCACTCTGATGCTGCGGGACCACAGAACTACGGTGTACTAGCTACCCCAAGAGAGGGCGATGAGGAACCTGTGTCGACATCCATCAGAAAGAACATAACCGAGAGGTAAGTAATTTGTTCTTCTAATGGATTTCCTCCCACGGATTATTCATCTATGATAGACTCCCAAAGCAGTACAACGACCTGGAGATGGGAGGGTAGCAAAGACACCACCTACACCAAAAAACTCTTACAGACAGCCCTGCCGAAACAAGTGTCCTAAACAGACAGAATCCAAGAAGTAATGCGTAGTGTGACGATTCGCATGGTGTTGTCACTTTTCCCCAGGGGAAGAGTCCTTTCACATAAGGCTATGGAGGTGCAGCCGCTACTCAATAGTCCACCTAGGCGTGGTTTGATGCGAGAGGACCTTATGGGACTCCCCCTCTGGAGACAAAGACAATCACTTAGGGTAAAGACCATTAAACCACGTCATTCCCCAACATTCCCTAGCCCCCCTTCCATACTAAACCATTCCATAAAGTAAGCCCATGTATTTTTGTAGCACATGGAATATTGCCAGAACAGAACATACTGACACGAGAAATAACGTGTGCGGATGGGGCTTTAATCACCTTAACCCAAAGCAGGCCCACCACTTAAGAAGCGAGTGCACGTTTTGTGCGTAAAGCAAGTTTATTGTGCAATCGTATGGGGCGGAGCTAGATGACGCTGTAGAGTCAAACTAACCAGAGTCTCCCTGAACCACATAAGTTGACACATTAAAAAAAATTTGCAACAGTTAAAACACTCCCATATATTTCATTGCAATCCACCCCCCACATGTGATTGGACAAAACCTATACAAAGAAATCCAATTGTTGTACAGTTCTCCCATTCTCATCGGTCACAGCAATATCAGCTACCATCTACAGATCATATTCATAGCACATCCTTTTTTTAGGATTCGTCCATAGTAGATCATGACATCACATGGTTACACATTCATATACAAACATAATTCATTACAAGTCACAAGTGGCCTGAGCCCTTTAATACAGAACGTAATTTGCACATGATTCGCATGGAAACTTCAAACACGAGGAAGAGGAGAATAAACTGGTTCCCTATGAAGTGACGATAACCATCTCATCCACCCCGGCTTTAATTGCATCGCAGAACATTCTAATCTAAATGACTACCATTTCAGCACGTATGGCACATCCTGAGAAAACAATCAAAACCCCTGAGTATCGGTCACTCTGGCCCCGAGCGTTACTTCAACCCATGTTTCTTGTTGGTCAAAACAAAAGGCCGGGTCCCTTTGCAAACTTCCATGCACTTAAGAGATTACATCGGCCTCTTGTGGAATTACCAGACCATAAACACCCAGGATGGTTTATTGGCTGACCATCGTCTTGGTTAATTAATACATCTCTATTGGCCTCCAATCCTGCAAAACGAGTTATTCCCAGACACTCATAATTCATCCTGCATACATTTAAAAATTCCCTATTTATGCATCTCAGTGTGCATGCATGTTTAATAACTGTTGTCTGTTCTTCACAATGGGTTCTTCATGTCAGGCCCCCTTCCTCGCATGTGCATTATATGAAGCGCCTCACCACTCACTTAGTAGCACACCACATCTGGATCGTGTTTATATTTAATTTGGCGGATTTGGCATTTTATCTTGCTACGTGCCTGTAAATCTAATATGTATCAACTTCAACACAAAGTAACACTAAAGTAGCATATCCAATTCACATTCAACTATACTGGATACATATGAAATTGCAACATCGCGCATATTTCGCCGCACCCACAGTCACAAATATGGCGCGTGCAACATGAACCACTCTTCATCGCTGGGACCTTTCTGGACGACCCCAACAAATGCAACAACCATGAAGAGTAACCAACTCTTAAGTACTACCACAAGATGGCTCACCAGAGGAATGAGGAATGCCAAAGATGGAACAAGTTACTTACCTGTAACTGTTGTTCTCCAGCATGGGTCTAGCATGGATTCACATGCTCATGAATATTCCCTGCCGTCAGGCCGGGAATCCTCGGTAAAGAAAACAAAAATCAGTTTCAGTTTCGTTTCTGAACTGTCTTTCTACTAGTAACCAATCACTGGTCTCTGGGTCATACTGCCCCCAGCCAATGACTGCCCTCTACCTAAGCCCCTCCTCTAGCAGCGATCTTCAGATTTGGTAGCACGTAAAGTGGCAGTAGGACCAAGAGAAGAGCCGCAGAGGGGTAGGAGGGAGGGTTCGCATGTGAATCCATGCCAGACCCATGCTGGAGAACAACAGATACAGGTAAGTAACTTGTTCCTTCTCCAGCATGGGGTCTGGCATGGATTCACATGCTCATGAATATAAGAATAAATAGCAGTACACACATGCACAACCACGGGGGGTGGCAAAAGGCTCAACATTAAGCAATACAAAAAACTCAACATTAAGCATCTCTTACCTCCTCACCAGGCTCACCTTAAGCGAACAGGTTGCGCAGCACTGCTTGGCCGACCCTGGACTCCTCCCTGGAATCCCGATCGACGCAGTAGAATCTTATGAAGGTGTGCTTCGACCTCCACGTAGCAGCCCTGCAGATGTCCAGCAGGGGCACACCAGATAAGAACGCCGTGGTAGCAGCGATCGCTCTGGTCGAATGGGCTCTCGGACGGGCAAGGGTCGGTTTGCCAACCGGTGACAGTGCATGATGCAGCCGGAGAGCCATCTGGAAAGGGAAGCCTTCGAGAGGGCCTTCCCTTGGTTCACAGGTCCAAAGTTTACAAACAGCTGTGATGTCTTACAAAGACTCTTCGTGCGGTCCACATAGAACTTCAGCGCTCTAGCCACATCCAGTGAGTGCAAAGTCCTCTCAGCCGGCGACAAAGGCAATGGGAAGAAAACAGTTAACACCAAGGACTCGTTGAGGTGGAAGTCTGAAGGCACCTTGGGCATGAAGGAGGGGTGCGTCCTCAGCACCACCCTCGTCTCGTGGAAAGTCAGGTAAGGAGGCTTACAGGAGAGGGCCTGGATCTCTCCCACTCGTCGGCGGAGGTGATGGCCACAAGAAACGCTGTCTTCCACAATAGGAACTTCAACGGAATGGTGCCGAGTGCAGAGGCTCGAATGGCGGCCCCATGAGCCTGGTCAGCATCACGTTGAGCTCCCACGCCGGGGCCGGAGCTTCACTGGTGGGAACAAGCAGAACAGTCCTTTCATGAACTCCTTCACCAGGCGATGAGACCACAGGGACCACCGCCCCAGAGTTTTGGTGTAGCGGGAGATAGCCGCCAGATGGATCTTGATGGAGGCATGTGCCAGCCCCGCCTTGGCCAGCGATGGCAGGTTCGTCGCCGTCGCGAATAGGTCGAACTGGGGGATGCCCCATCATCGGAATAGGAGATCCAATTGATCCTGCCGCAGCTCCCACTCGTGGCAGGAGTGCAGCTCCCTGCTGAGTGAGTCGGCGATGGTGTTATTGATTCCTGCCAGATGGAAGGGTACCAGAAACATCCCTTGGGCGACGGCCCAGTGCCACAGGCCCTGCGCTTCCTTCGATAGGGCTGGGGATCTGGTGCCCCCCTGCGTCCGGATGTAGAACATCGTGGTGGTGTTGTCAGTGAAGATCCTTACCACCTTGCCCTTGAGGGACGGAAGGTACAACCTGAGGGCCCAGAACACGGCTCGGAGCTCCAGGACATTGATGTGTAGTGACCTCCCCTCCAGGTGCCAAAGGCCTCTTGCGTGGATATCTCCGGTGTGCGCTCCCCATCCCTCCAGGGGGGCATCCGTCATCACTGTTTCCTGATGTGCCGGGGTCTAGAAGTCCATGCCTGCAGCCAGATGCGCGCGGGTGCCCCAAAACCGGATCGCTTGGTGGAAAGTCTCATTGAGTGAGATCCTGTCTTCGAAGCTGCCGCCGAATGCATCCAATGGGCGTCGAGGAACTCCTGAAGAGGTCGTATACGCAGCCTGCATAGGTGCACAAGGTAGATGCATGAGGACATCATGCCGAGTAGGGACTTGATGGACCTCACCTTGGCCACTTCCATGGTCAACAGCCGTTGTACCTTGCCCAGGATGGCCTTCGTCCTTTCCTCCGACGGCGCAGCAAATCGTGCCACTGTGTCGAGTCTGGCTCCCAGGAACAGGGCGACTTGCGACGGTACCAAGTGGGATTTCGCGAAGTTGATTGAGAATCCCAGATCCGTGAGCAGTCGGATGGTCCTGGCTGTGTGATCGATGGCGAGTTCTCTTGACTTTGCACAGATGAGCCAATCGTCCAGGTAGGGGTAGATGTGAATCCCCTGCAGGCGCAGCCGCACCGCCACTGGTGCTAGGCACTTGGTGAACACCCTGGGCGCCGACTTCAATCCGAAGGGAAGGGCCTTGAACTGATAGTGTCGCCCTTGGACCACAAACTGCAGGAATTTTCGATGTTCTTTTAGAATGGGGATGTGGAAGTAGGCATCCTCCAAGTCCAGCGACGATAGAAAGTCGCCTTCCTCCAGCTGTCCCAGCACATGCTGGAGTGTGACCATCCGGAACTTGTGGGACTTGATGTACTTGTTTAGACGACGAAGGTCCAGGATGGGTCGCCAACCGCCGGTCTTCTTCCGGATGAGGAAGTATCGCGAGTAGACTCCGGAGCCTCTTTGGGATGAGTTTGATAGCTCCCTTTCTTAGCATCGCCCGTACCTCCAGCAGCAGTTGAGGGACGTGGTTTTCCTTCCTGGCCACGGGTGGAATACGGGGACACCTTCTTTGAAATTCCAGGGTGTGCCCGCGGGGCCAGGGCATTCAGCACCCAACGGTCGGTGGAGATGGACTCCCACACGCTGATGAATTTCGCCAGCCGACCTCCCACCGGGGTGCTCAGGTGGGGGCCCGACGCCACGGCCGGTTCAATCCTGTTTCGAAGCGGCCTTGCCGCCTTGGCCTCCTTGGCGACGACAACGGGATCCTCCTGTCTTGCCGCATCCTCTTTAAGTCTCCTGCGACAAGTAGCGGGCCGCTTCACGGTACGACGAGGAACCGCCGCCGAATCCTTTGGAGGCACCTTGCTTGCCTCCGGAGTTCCGAAAGGACGGCCGTCGCTGTTGAAGAAAACCCAAGGCCCGAGCCGTCTCAGTGTCTGCCTTCATGGCCTGCAGTGACTCGTCCACCGTCTTGCCGAACAGGTTGTTCCCGTCGAAGGACATGTCCAGAACCCTGGTCTGCACGTCTTGACGGAAGTCGTTGGCCTTGAGCCAACCGCACCGGCGGCAAACGATTTTGCCCATCTGACGAAAGTCGGTGTCGGCGATATCCATGGCCACCGTAATGGCGTGGTCCGACGCCACTTCGCCTTCCTGTAGGATTTCCAGGGCCTCAGCCCTCTTGTCGTCCGGGAGGAATTCCAGCAAGGGAGCGATCTTGAACCACAGCTCCCTGTCGTAGCGTGCCAAGATCGCGAGGGCGTTGGCCGCTTTCATCGTTGTCGCCGCCGACGAGATGACCCTTCCTCCCATGGCGTTCAGCATCTTCCCCTCGCCGTCTTGTGGGGATGTTGAAGTTGACGCCGTTGCCCCCGCCGCTTTCTTCTTGGTCGCCGCAGAGACAACCCAATCCGGGGACGGCTTTGCCCCGAGGCACATAGGGGCGGAGTCCAGAACCCAGTACTACTTCTCGTACCGGTCTCTCTTAGCAGGAGCGCCAGCCCCTCGTCCCAGATGTCGTCCAGTAACGGGATTGAGAGGACAGTCTTCCTCTTGGCCGCCCGCCGTTGGTAGAGGAAATCTTCCTTCTTCTGTTCTTCGGGGCAGAGCTGGAAGAGCTCAGATGCCATGGCGATCATGGCGTGGAAAGAGCCAATTTCGTCGGGGGGGAGGCCCGAGGAGGTGGTGAGGGGAGGTCCATTCCGACGTCACCACCATCGTCGTCCGTCCACGTCGTTGCCGTCTCTATTCCCGCCTCATTCCTCGGAGGAGGGGATGAGGGTGAAGGCTGGAAGGGGGGAGGAGGATGGACTTGTCTCAGCTTGTTAGGTGGGCTCCCCGACGGACCAGGCCCCGCTGGGTCATCTGTGGGGGGTAAGGGCATCCTTGTCCTTATCTCCATGCACAGGGTCTGTATAGCCATCAAGATAGGTCCTGAATTGTCCTGTGGTACGGGCCCCGGCTGCAACGGGACCGACGGTTGGGGTGTGGGGTCCTCCGCGGCCCTATCTTCCTCGTCAGCCCCTCCGTTGCTCTCCTCGTCGGCCTTGTCAGGATCTTTCCCGTGGGCCCTGGATTCTTCGAGCTTCTTGTCCAGGATCCTTTGGATGCTCGCCAACTCATCCTCGAAGGTGGTATCCGTGTCCGTTATGGCTACCGTGCCCCCCCTCTTTCTCCTGCTGGGTTTTCACGGGGGTCTTCTCAATAGGCAGAAAAGATGATTCCCACCTGGGTGGCAGGGAAACTCTAGCCCCTGAAGTCGCCTCCACTGGGGAAGCCTCCGTAGGTTTCGCCAGGGCCGCCACAACTCCCTCAATCAAGGCCTTATCCGGGTGAATTAGGGTCTTCACGACTTTGGGCGTTGCTTAAGGCCTTCACCTTGGTGGTAGGGTCACCGCCTCGCTCCCCCTCGGCTGTCTCCTTTGGGATCGACCGGGGCTTCTCCCGAAGCTTACCCGGGTTTTCCAACTTCCTCTTCACCGAGCCAGAGCGTTGGCTCATGGTTGATGGCGTCGGTGATAGTGCGCCCTGCCTGGCAGCCGCAGAGCCCGACCGATCGGCGTTCCCGGTGCCCGCGGACTCGCAGTGCTTTGCCTTTTGTTGGGCCCCCGTCACAGGAGCGCCCTCAAAGGTCTTAGAAGACCGCTCAGATTTCTTCCTCTTCTCACCCACTGCTGGGCTCTTCCCCTCCAGCCAGTTGGCGAGTCGAATACGATGATCCTCCATTGTCCGTTCGGACATGTTCTTACAAAACGCAGAGTCCTTCGCCACGTGCAATTTGTCGTTGTGAATGAAGTAGAGGCACCGAGAGTGCTCATCCGACTTAAAGACGTTCTGAAGCCAGCATTCAGGGAAGTTCCTGAACAGCTTGGATCCAACAGGCGTCACGCTTCCCTTGTCCTGGGCCATGTCCACGCCGGGTAGGCCTCAAAGATCTCCCGGAATCCTCAGAGAAGCGGAAAACACAACGAAAAGGTGCCCTTGAGGGGCGTAGAAAGTTCAGAAAATGGGTCCCCGTTGTTCGGAAGTAAAGTCGGTGGAGTTTGAGGCTCGATTGACCGAAAATATAAGAGTAAACTTCGAAAAAACGCAAAACACAGTAAAAGCTTGAGAGCTACAGCACGAGGACTTCCAACACTTGAACGTGCGGTAAAAATCTGAAGATGGCTGCCAGAGGAGGGGCTTAGGTAGAGGGCAGGCATTGGCTGGGGGCAGTATGACCCAGAGACGAGTGATTGGTTACTACTGAGAAAGACAGATCAGAAACGAAACTGAAACTTATTCTTTACCAAGGATTCCCAGCCTGACGACAGGGAATATTCATGAGCATGTGAATCCATGCCAGACCCCATGCTGGAGAAACAGTATCTCCAGGTGTTGACGCTACACAGGGGTGGAGTCCCAGAGATAAAAAGGAAAAAAAAGAAGGACTGAGGAGAATCCGATAGCGGGGAAGCCAGGAGCCCGCTGGAGCCCCCAGAGTTTCGAACACTGAGTGAGGGCTGGAAGAAAGGCTGTGCAGGGAACGCCAGCAGCAGGCTGCGAGAGTCGATTGTGGGTCTGACGGCAGCAGACCCAGCTGCAAGGCCAAACAGAGAAAGCAGAGGCATGATCACAAGAAGGTTGGGCCGTTGGGTCCCTGGGAGAAGCCAAGACTGTAAGGAGTGGAGGACCACAAAGGTTCACCAGGGCCATCGAAGTAGACGGGAAGAGAAGAGGAGGCCGCTGACAAGGAACCTCATCCCAGGAAGGACTGGTGACATGCCGCATCCCACGAGAAGGTAAAGAGAGGAACAGGAGACCAAATAGTGATACGTGGAAGGTGGAGGGACTCAACATAATGTTCCTCACCCTGGTACCGAGAGAAAGTGGCAAAGCATACAGCAAGTTCAAAGACACGAAAAATAACTTTTCAAATACCAGGAGAAGGGAGTCATTCACTTGGAGATAACACAAAAACCCTTGGGATATAATCAAGAGATGCCAGGGGAAGAGAGTCATTCCAGAATAGGCACTCCATGTTGCTGAGCCAAGGTGGCAGTCAAAGCCCTGGTTGAGTGAGCCCTGAGAGAATCCGGGACCTACTTGCCGGCCAGATCGTAGCATCCAAGATATAGAGAATGATCCGAGACAGCGTCTGGTTTAATAACAGCCCCTTCCTGCTTGGGCACCTGCATAACCAATAAAAAGCTAGTCATCGAGATTCCATGATGGCAGCCGTGAGTAGAGCTGCGAGAAGCAGAGCTCTCGTTCCCCCTGGGGCTTAGATATTGCACAATTAAGTGAGTACAATCCTCCCCAGGCTTGGGAGACATGTCAAAGCGCAGCGGTTCATTGCCTGATAGCAAGATAAATAGTCGGCAATTCGGAAGTAAAGTGCCAAGGAGCCATCAACACGGAAGAGACCCGGCACGAAACAGACAGAAGCCGCAGGGATTGGGAACCCCATCTGAAGTATCACCTCCTTAAGTGCAGCAAGAGTGGAGCACCCCTGGAGGGGTCCCCGAGTGAAAGCAGGCTCCCTGTCATAAGGGTGACAAGCAAAGGGCCCCTAACCCCCAGAGTGGCTGTGGAGGAAACAGAGATACAGGATGAACGAAGGAGATGGCTCGGAAGAGAGCCCTGCGTCATTGCAACCAAGATGTGCACTTAAAGTAATAAGGCGGTAAGCAGAGCCACAGGAGGTGGTTAGAGAATTAGGTGCTTGCCATCCGGCCAGGCACCACTGCCGGGAGCGGGGGGATGGAAGAGTGAGGGGGACCGGACAACCCCCCACCCCTGCGGCACCGAGAGGAAAGGTGGCAGAATCTCGGCCCGCGGCCCTACCCTGGCGATTAACCCGGGCCCTGGCACCCAGAGGGGTCCTTACAGGGAGGCGCGAACATTAACATTGCAGGAAAGACCAAAGCGGGGGCCATCATGCACAATGCTCAGGAGCGGTACCAGCGCCCCAAGACCACCGGCAACAGCGGGTGAAGAGTTCCCCCCCAGCCCCACCGCAAGACCTGGCAAACAGCCTGAAGGCTAATTTATGGACAGTTTTGAATTGAAAAGCAACACAGCTAGGGAGATTAAATAAGCAGACATCCTGCCCAGAAACCAGCAGCACTCCCACCTGAAGTGAAGAGCAGTTTACAGAGAGACCAGGTAGAGTGGACAGCAACCAAGAGGGGGGGCCGACCCCGCATCAGAGCAAAGTAGGAGCCCATGAGGACTGTGAACCACAAGACAGGGGGCAAAGCTGGCAAGAAGTTGCTCAGTCCTCAACCGGGATTAAGCAAAAACCCTAAGGCCCCCTGGGGTAGGGGAAAAGATCGTAACAGACACGAGTCCAGCACAAAATAAGTTATCTAAGGAACCACCTGGGCATGCAGGAATAGAGGGGGGCACTTCCGACCTGAATGGACACGATGCATTGGCACGGAAATTCTAATAACACGGCCCAGTGGATAACGAGGGGCAAGATGTCTAAAAACAAAGGAAAAGAACCCAAAAACCACGAAAATCTGCAAAAAAAGTCACAAGAGATTAACATCCAGAAACGGTGGCGCAAAGATGGGGGAGCCCACCTGGAAGGCGAGCAACACCCGGAGAGACCAGTGGAGGAAGGACTCCAGTAAAAGACGGCGAACTACCAGGTGGTCACTCAAGAGGTACTCTGTCAATGTTTTAAAGACTTTGGGGACAAAATAGCGAACACCATACGAACGCAAATTAACAAAATGGGAGAGGATGTGTCTATGGCCCTGCAAGAGGTGAAGGGGGACATGAGCAAATTGGAAGAGAGAGTGGACGCTACTGAAAACGCAGTCCAAGAGAGAGCTGATGACACAAAGAAAATTGATGGAATTGTGAACACCTGTCTAGGGTCACGCAGAATCAAGAGATCCAAAGTGAAGACCTTGAAAACCAGTCAAGGAGGTCAAACATAAGGAATTAAAGTAGATTGAGTGGACAGAGTCGGCCCGAAGAGGGGTGAACCGTGAGCAAGGCTGAGGGATGTACTGGTTGCCCTACATAGCTCTGAGCAAAAGGAGAGAGTGCTGGAAGCGGCAAGGAAAGCTAGGGCAATTACATATAATGGGTCCAACTTGCAACTAACCTAGACCTGGCACAGATCACCTTAGCAAAGAGACAAATGGTGGGTCTGATGGTCAGAACCTTGAGGAAGAGAGATACGGTACAGATGGACCTTTCCTTTTGAGCTCTTGTCGGAATGGGAAGGCCGACAATGCCAGATCACCACTTGCGACAAAGGGATGAGAATCCTAGAAATTGAAGATGAAGAGAAACACAGGGAGATCCAAAAGCCGGCAAGAGAACGGATCAAGAGGAAGCTGTGCGAATGGATAAAGTCCCCAGAAGGATGGTAAGAGGGAGAGGTCAAGTGGGGCAGGGACCCAACCGAAGAATTAACTTTGCACATTTGTTTTTTGTAAAGGTGTTTCTTTTAAACCATAAACAAACAAAAACAATTTTTAAAAAAATGGGTGGGGAAGGTATGGAACTTTGTCACACTAGAGTGGGTTACTTACTCCATCCAAAGAGACCACCAACATTTTCTCGTAGAATGGCATGCAATTCTGAGGTTTCTCCAGCGGGACTCAAGGGGAGTATGGTGCCCAAGAAAATTAAACTTTTGAGGGGTGATCTGAAGTGGTAATCAAGAGGAGCACAAAGGGGCTGGGACTGCTGAGGCCTTGGACAGGGGTTAACACAGAGACACAAGCTGCATTCGAGGGTTGCAGGAAGGACAAGCGGGCAGGGGGAGGGAAGGTTCTGACGAAGATCATAGCGAGTGAAGGTGGAGAGGCGGAGTGTTGAAACAGGGTGAGAGATAAGACCTGGCACAGATCACCTTAGCAAAGAGACAAATGATGGGTCTGATGGTCAGAACCTTGAGGAAGAGAGAGATACGGTACAGATGGACCTTTCCTTTTGAGCTCTTGTTTGAATGGGAAGGCCGACAATGCCAGATCACCACTTGCGACAAAGGGATGAGAATCCTAGAAATTAAAGATGAAGAGATGAAGATGAAGGGGACCGCAGGAAGATCCAAAAGCCGGCAAGAGAACTGACCAAGAGGAAGCTGTGAGGAAGCTGTGCGAATGGATCAAATCCCGAGAAGGATGGTAAGGGGGCTAGAGGCTGGTTGAGCCAATCCAGGGGGAGGAGGGGGTGCAAAGGAGGGAGAGGTCAAGTGGGGCAGGGAATCAACCGAAGATCATTTCCCGCAGTAGCATTTAGAATGACATACCACGACCATGGCTAAAAGGGTCAAGCTTAAAATCATCTCCCTGAACATTAGGGGATAAACTCTCAGGTGAAAAGAAAACACTTGGAGCATTTTTAGGAGCCTGATGGGCCTCCAGGAAGTGCATATCCAAAACCAAGACAAACAAAGTCAGAATAAAGTAGTTACCATAAGATTTACCAAGCCAACGCAGCGGGGAAGACGGGTGGGATACGGATAGCTATGTGAGACAATCTGGGCTTTCAAAATCACCAACACAGAGAGAGACTCAGAGGGTCGGTATCTAGCAGTAACCTTTCGGGGGGGGGCATACAAGCTGGCAGCTATATACGCCCCCAATGTGGGGCAGGACAGGTTATTAAGGCTAACACTAAGCAAACTGGAGGTCTTCATGAAAGGTCATATAATGTTAGTGGGGGATTTCAATATGGCGTGGGATCTCTGCAAAGATAGGAGCGCAAGGGTCTTCCATAACCAAGGCAAACGCTTGAAGGAGCTAAAAGAAAAAATGACACTTACATCGCTAGGGGACAGGTGGAGGGAAAAGCGGGGGAATGCAAAAGGGGTACACTTTTTACTACTGTGTGTATATAACCTTTTCAAGAATGGACTTCACCTGGGTTTCAAAGTTCTTATTGGGAGTGGTGACAGACAGAGGTGGGCGCAATAGCTGTTGCTGACCATGCTCACGTAACATTGTCCTTAAACATGGGGGACAGCTCGCCTGGGGTATGGAGATGGCAATACCCGGCGCATATTCTTAAAGACAATATTCTAAGGGGAGATGTAAGGGACAAAATAGTGGAGTACTTCCATAACAACAACTCAGGAGGGATGAGCCATCAAATTGTATGGCACACCTTTAAAGCCACCTTGAGGGGGCACTTATAGCTTTCAAATCTCTGAGGGAGAGACAACTGAGGCTATTAGGAAACAGAGCTAGAGGGTAAACTGAAACAAATAATGGGCAGTACGGTGAAAGTAGCAGGGGGGGCGATCAGAAAGGAGTACCAGCTGATTAGGGGCCAACTTGAGGTCCTGCAAACGAAAGTGGCCAAGCGATTACTGATCTACCTCAAACAGAGGTACAATGGTGAGGAAGAAAGAAATGTCAAGAACTATAATAAAGATTAAGACAGAGGTGGCAAGGAAAGCTCAGCCCTTCCAGACATTACAAAGACTTTCACAGGATATTACTCCTCTCTATATAAAACAGACTCCCCAACAGAACAGGCCCAAAAAGAATACCTCAAAGCATGCCTATTAAACATGATCACCTGTCTGGAAAGGGAGGAGTTGGAGGGCGACATCACACAAGAAGAGGTAAGGGCTGCCGTAGCAAGTCTACAAAGGGGGAAGGCGCCAGGATCTGATAGATACTCAGCAGACTTCTATAAAACCTACAGGGACATTTTAATTCCAACATGGTCCCACTCTTCAACTCTTTTGGGAGAACGGGTGGAATTACACCAACTATTGGAGAAGCCACATGCTTATTAATATTGATGCAAAGATGTACATGAAAATTCTGGTGAATCGTCTCTAACGGCTCCTCCCAGGGCTGATTGACCAGTCCGGTTTTATAAGAGGCAGGAAGACTTGAGATAACACTCGAAGAGTCAGCCACCTCCATGAAGAGGTCAACAAGTCAGAGATCCCAGCCCTTATACCTTGCCCCAGACGCCGAGAAAGCGTCGATAGGGTTGAATGGCAGTCCCTCTTCCACACCATGGAAAAGATGGGATTCGGGGACAAAATCCTAGCAATCATAAAAGCAAATTATCGCAAGCCCAAGTTACGTCTGGCAATTAATGGCCAGCTTTCTGAGAATATCCCAGTCTCGAGAGGTACGAAACAGGGGTGGCTTCTTTCCCCACTACTTAACGCTATCCATCTGCAGCCTCTTCTAGCCACCATCATTCGGACCTCTAAGGAAATAAAAGGGATCCCATTTGGCGGGGAAGAACACAAAGTCACAGCATTCGCAGATGATTTGCTGTCAATGATTATGGACCCAGAGAAGACTGTTAGGATAGTAGACCGGGTACTATGACAATTTGGGGAGGTAGCAGGGCTAAAAATAAACACACACAAGTCGTTACTGTTGAACCGAACGGTCCCGCCAGATAAGGCCCAGGAGCTCCAAGAAGCCCTCCCATATAGATGGGCAGAAAAAGGCATAAAATACCTAGAAGTAGTTTTCACTAAAACGGTAGGTGCGTAATTTGGGGAGAATTACCCACCCATTAGAGAAAATTCGAAAGATGCTAATGGACTGGTGACCCCTATCAATGTCATGGTTGGGGAGGATTAATGCCTTGGAAATGGTAATCCTACCGAAATTACTTTATCATTTTATGGCGCTGCCAATACGGTTACCGAACACCTATTTCCGGTCCCTGCAAAAACACATGGGCACATTCATATGGAACCACAAAAACCCCAAGGTGTCGAGACAAATCATGAGAACCTTGATGAGTAAAGGAGGTCTGGGGGAACCAGACTTCAGAGCATACTATCTCGCGTCACAGATCCAAGTGAATAGAGACTGGTTTAGGGACGATCGGGGGAAGATATGGAGAGCCATGGACAGGGCAGTAATGGGGGCCCCACTGGAGGAGGTCCTATGGCGACAAAAGGAAGACAGACCAACAAACAAGTACTCCAGTGAAATAGGGGCACTGGTAGGAGAGGCGTGGGATGAGTCGGTGAGATGGGCGGGATTGACCACCTTCCCCTCCCTGCTGAGATCCTTGTTTAGAAATCCTCAATTTACACCAGGCATGAGGGGAGGGGAGTTTGACAAGTGGCAAAGGGATGCGGGGGGGTTGCAGAAAGCTAAGGGACATGTTTAGTGGGCAGGAGTTCTTCTCCAATGTAAGCAGGACTTCGAATTAGGAGAAGGGGAGAGATAGTGCTATTTCCAATTACGACACAGGCTACAACACCCACGATTTGGAGAGCCACCACCAGGGAGCTCACCCCCTACTAAAAATATGTCACAACAGAATCAGGGGATAAACACAACATTGTGGGGCAATTTATGGTGCTATCAAAGAGTGGGAGAAGCCTGGGGATAGGAGATACAGAGAGATGGGAGACAGCAGTGGGGCACCCAATTAAAGAGGCGCATGGTCCGCTTTATGGGCACAAATGCCCAAGCTTGCAAGGGCAATCCAAATAGAAGAAATATGGAATAAGCCAATGTTTCAGAGAAGCGTTCCCAGATAGATGTTGGAGGGAATGCAGGGAAGTGGGGACATGGGAACACATTTGGTGGGGGTTCCCATATATTCAATCATACTGGGCAGCGATTCAGTTAGCAATGGAAGAGATATTTGGGATACAAATGACGGGAACTCAGGGGACAACCATCCTGGTACTAGGAGGGATTCTAGAGGAATTATCAACAAAAACCACAAAGAAAGGTGTATGTAATTCTAATGATGGCGTGGGCACTGGTGGTGGCCCAGAAAAGGAAAAAGAAGGAACCCCCCCACGGAACATGAATGGGTGGGGGCAGGCCTCCAGATAAGGTGCGTACTAGGCGTTTTTACGCATGAAGATCTTGTAAATACGACAGCTTTATTATTTTCCTGTGTACATTTACACACAAGTTGTGAGCAGAAGGCAGTGAAAAGGTCAGGTTACTTGACAGAAGCCAGAACGCTTTCAACATTTAAATATATACAAGAGAGATCAAATTGCCAAACATTAGAGAAATAAGGAAAGGTGTATTCTGTCACAATGCAGAAGGCTGCCGCAGAGCAATGATTTCCATATGTCGGCTGGATGTCACATACATTTTACTCACTTGCAAAGGAGAAAAGTCATTTTTACTCTCTTGAAATCACATTTACGCTTTAAAAATAGGGAGTAAAATACTCCCACCTCAAAATCTTATCTGGAGCACTGGGTGGGGGGCTCAAGGAGTGCCCATTGAGTGCCTGTTGGCCTGGGGGAAGGACTGCCGAGCGTCTGCTGTTGGAGGACAAGAACACTGCCATTTCTATTATATCGGACTTTAAAGTGTGTGGAACATATTTTTATAGACTTCTGAGTTGACGTTACTCCTTTGAGTAGACTTATATTATACTTACAACTTTCCCCTGCTTGTATTTATTTAGATTTACTTAATTGGTTGAAGACAAGCCCACTTTACCTACATGCCTACATTTACCCCAGGCCGCACGTCTCTGCGCACGCGCATCAAGGAGTGCCCATTGAGTGCCTGTTAGTCTGTTCACCGGTTTCGCAGGCTGCAGGCCACGGGCTTCATCAAAATCTAACACACCCCGTTTCCGGCATAATTGAAGTTTCTCATTCCTCCGTGCGCTATTGTTGGTTCCGACATGTTGCATATAAAGAACAACCGCACAGGGCCGTGAACAAGAAAAGAAACTCTGATGGGGGCGCAGATGTATGACGACATACTGTCCGCGTCCCTCATCTTTACTCCAGTTAAAGGCACCATGAGGATGGCCCTAGCCATGACGTTACCTCCCTCGCCCCGGACCTCAATGGACCTGGCCATGTTAGACATAACTGAAGGTGAGACATACATATTGTTAAATGAGTCGGATGTGCCCACGGCTAGCCCATTGTTGATGGAGGGCGGTTTTCCACTGTCTCCAAAACGGGGAAACACTGTGGGACTTGGAAACTTGGGATCCGCCCCCATTGCTCCTCTGCAATTAGATTCTCGGGACAACTCTCTCTTGACCCTGTCTCAATAATCTATGGGCCAAGAGGGTGAATGGGGGATATTCTCCGCTCAAAATGAGGGATCTGAAAAGGGGGTGTGAATCACAATGTAATGTTCACATGCAAATACTGTCCGACCTACAGTTACACACGTCACTCCTAAGACATTTGACAACTATTTTAGTCAATGAAGGACATCAAGCGGTACCCCAGAAGCCCAAATGTAATTTGAGGGGGGTAAACACTGAGAATGCTGTTACACTAGGGGTTTGCTTACTTGAGGGCCGTAGTGACTCTCCATTAATCCCCGCTGATAACGTTAAAGAAAGTAACTCAACGTCAAAGGAGGCCACAGAGCAAATGCCCCGGGGGGAGACCATTGTTGGACCCGACTGTGCTTCCTCCCCGAAAGCTAAGGGAGTGATGTCAACAACAAAAAAAATAAGAACAAACAAACCTTGGGTAAAGCACAAAATAAGGTTTCGAGGAAAAATTGGAGAACCTTTATTAAGGTAGACCAATTTGTATTCGAAACAATCTCCAATTTGGACACCTCAGGGGAAGAGGATGTTCTATGTAATCGGCAAGGGGATTTTGTGGCAACAGAAACTATAACAGAAGCCATGAAAAAAAAGGTACGAATCAAAAACAAAGGGGGAAATCAAAAGGGAGGGGGCAAGAAAACAAAGTAAAGGGGGGGAAAAGAGGGATTGTTTAAGTTTTTACCAAAAAAACAGCAATTGGCCTGGCGGGAAATATTAATAGTTCTATTGTATTGATTGATACCCCAGACATAAACGACCCCAAGGAGATAACTAATATGGCTCCGGGAAAGGGCCTAATAGATATAACAACCGGGAAATTGATTCTCCCGGGGTCTGGAAACATTACTATAATTCCTCCTGTGAAACACGTTGACTAACTCCCAGATCATATAGCCGGATTTTTGGGGAAAGAGCTAAACTGAATTTGGGGGCTTCTGTGCCTCGTATCGATCTGAGGGCAGAATTGTGTACTAATACTTCAGAGAACAATGTACCAACTGGAAAAAGGGATGAGACACTGATCAATAGGGAACTGATCTTGAATAATAATAACTAAATGTTGGAAGGAGGGGAGGCCCCCGATATTGAGCACATTATAAGAAACGTAACAACAGAACTACTGGGCAATTGCCAAATAACACAAAAAACGCTTACGCATCGGAGCAACGGTATATTTACTGGTGCTCAGGCAGATGAAATTTGTGAAACGGGTAATCTTGCCAAAACACAGCTACAAATGCCCATAAATGAAAAGGTGGATGGACCAAGGGCACATATAACGTGCTCAAACAATAGCTTCCCTATGCAAGAGGGAAACTGTGGAACTAAACATAATTATGATTTGATTCAATCTGGAAGGAAAAATCCTATTGAAAATTCAAATCATCCAGCAGAACGGAGACAAGATTCCCCTAAATCGCTGCATAACAGTGATCTGAATCGGGTGCATTGGGGAAAACCATGTCATCCTGATTACCAGAGTATAATATTATACTAGTTTGATTATTGGCCCTGGCTCGCTAAATAGAAGGCGAATACTAGCTCTCCTGAATGAAATTCCCGCTTTAAGAACTCTGTCTTCTGCGGACATAAAACGGGTGGATTTTAGCCACCCGGAGCGCTTTGATCATGTCCGCTTAGTATTAAATTCTCGATCTGTGTATGATGTAATTATGCAAGAAGTAGGAGCTTTTAATAGATTGGGCTATGATGTTCTTTCTTTCTCATCTGGTTTCACAAATACAGACATAAATTTCCCCTCCAAAGAGGGTAATCAAGGTATAAAAGAAGATGGCACACTCGAATGCACGCGTAAAGATCACACTTTAGGAGATGAAGAAACACGTTAGAGATGGTTGGCAATGAGATTAAGAGACTCCATACACCAACTAAAAGATCTCAAGACCAAACTTTAATAATGGTGAAATTTCAATCCTTTCCTGGAATGTTAGGGGCCACACTCATCTGGAAAACTCTAACTTTGTGTGCACAAATAATGAAGTATATTTTTATATGTCTACAAGAGACCTGGATGATGTGCCCTTACATATTGGATGGTTATGTCTGTTTTTGTGAATTGGCCATACAGGGAGCTCTGGCCCGTCCGGCAGGTGGACTTTTAATTGTTGTACAAATTGACAGTGATATAACCATACTAAACTGTATTAATGCCTTGAAAGGAATCATGGCACTATTGGTAGAAATAAAATCTACATTAGGAAATGTTGTCACGCTAATAATAAATGTGTATTGGTCTCCACAAAACAATCTGGAAGAAGCTATAGAGAAAATAAATATGTTTGTTGTTGAAGAAATGGTTAAATATGCTGGCTTGCAGGTTGTTGTGGTGGGTGACCTAAATGCAGAAAATACAGTTGCCTGACACAGGCTTTGTGGAGGTAAATGAAGAAACCTCTGGTTGTGGTGGGATTGAAAGGAGGAGGGAATCATCTTTAGGTTGTGCCATAAAAGGAGGTAAGAAAAGGGTGTAAGGCAAACTTTGGTTCACTCTTTTTCAAAATTGGGGGCTGCTATCTGCTGAAATGATAAACGGTGAAAACAATGATTCATGAACATGGACGAATGGTATGAGATTCTCTCTGATAGATGACATCTACATGTCCCAATATCTATTGGAGGCGGCTTTATCGTTTAAAGTAATTAACACAAAGATGAGCAATCAAGTATGTTACAAGTAATCTGGTACACTGGGAAGAAATTAAAAGAGAAATGCTGTTATGTTCTCACTTTGAATGTAAATCAAGCAAAAACAAGACTTAAATGGCACAGAGGGAATCTAGTGAAAGTCAACACACTCTTCTTAAAGGGAAGTTCAGCAACAACTATACATGAAAAGCATTGTATTTACACTCATGAATCCTTTGACCAATATTTTGGAGAAATGGTTCTTCTATGGATAAAAATAAAATCACTGAAAAGAAAGACACCAGCTGTCAAACAAACATTTATACGATACCATGGTGAAGCAAAGGAAAAATTCCTGCAATAGAGAGATTAGACGTCTAAGGAACTCTGGACAAAGTATTGAAGTTATTAATTCAGGGATAAAAAGAATTAAGCAGAAGCAAATAAATTGGTTAAAATGCCACAGGCTAGTCCTCCTGCAAGCAGACAATGAAGCTATGCGGGAGGCTCTTAAAGATGGCTCCAGTAGAAATGTTTGCTTGCTGGTAAATAGGCTTGAAACAAATCAATCTATAGCTTAATCTAATATCATTTCCGAACAAATCTGGCAGTGCCTTTTTATTACATTATACGGCCAAGTGACTGGGGTCAAGAGTTGGAAAAATACCCTAAATTTATCTTGGGATCTTAAATTGGCAGTAGAGGACATAGAAACCCAAGTAAGACATGCCACCGCATCACGAGCGGCAGGTCCAAATAATATGTCAAATGCACTATTTAAAGGTGATAGTGAACTATGGGCTAAGGCGTTGTCTTTTCTTTTTGAGGATATTATTTTAACAAAATGTATACCATCGTCAGGGCACCTCTCATATGTAATCCCCATTTACAAACAAGGGGATAGGAATTTACCTAATAATTACTGCCCAAAAGCAATTTTGGACGCATATTCTAAAATCTTTGCAGGGTTGGTATTGAACAAAATAACAGAGTGGTCACATAATTCTATTTTGCCAGTGCAACAATTCGGCTTTAGAAAGTCTATGGGGACGGAAGTGGGGGGTCTTTTACTCACAATACTGCAACAAAGGGGTTGGAAGGCAGGGGCCACACCAATTTATTTAGCCGCCATCAACCTGTCAATGGCATTTAACCTTGTGGACAAGGACACATTATGGGGCAAATTAGAAGCACTGAGAATGCCTGGTAGCATTCTATCAATCCTCATTCACCTGCATGAGAACTCCCAAGTGAAGGTTCGACTAAATATTGAGGGTTTATTCTCACTTCCGATTAATATACGAAATGGTCTGAAACAGGGATGTATTTTCGCCCCGACTCTCTTTAATTTATATGTTTCAGACGCAGGGAAATGATTGGACGAGGCTTACTTTATACCACCGCGAACAGCAGGAAAGAAGGTGGCCCGGTGCGCGTCCACAGATGATTTTCTGATTATTGATCAGTCCCCGTTGGGGCTACAGCGTATGATCACAGCTTTCTGTTCCTATACCGCAGATAATCATCTCAGTATTAATGCTAAAAAATAAACTTTTATGAGGTTAACTAACCATAAAATACGTAAAGGTCATGCGTGGGTTATTAACAATGGAAAATTGGAAATTAAGAACTCAATGAAGTACCTGGGTCTACCTATCTTTGATAAGTTTAACAAATATCAATATTGTGAATACTTACATCAGAAGGTAAAATTACAGATTGTTCAAATTAGAAAGGTGCAATACAAGTTTGCCAATTTTTCCATTATCCTGTTGTTACGGTATTATAATATAAAGGTTATCCAAAAATAATTTACGGCTTGGAACTGTTCCCAGAGGGTATAATTTTAGATCTACCAAAACCGGAGGCTAAAATATGGAAGACCATAATGTACTGCTTACCCAAATCGGTCTCTATTGACGCAACAAGATATGAGTTAGGCCTTCCTTCACTGGGCTCTATGGTTCTTTGGCGCCAGTTATCACTGTATTGAAGGTTGAGTTTGGATACGGGAGACCACAAGTATAGATTGCTGGGTGTGGGCCTTAGACAGGGGACATCTGAAGTAGAAATGCTCCTAAAACTCCAGAAACTTTCTCTAAAAACACTGGGAAAATTGGGTCTCTCTGTAAACACTCTTATAGATAACCCCCTGTGGGTGAAGAAGTTTCTTCATTTTGCAGATTGGGCACCGACAACAGAGAAAGTGGTGTCCACCAAGATGTTAGGCTCACCTGGTCACACATCAGAAACAATTGGGTCAACCAGAGATCTAATTAGATTCCCAAATGAGATTTGGCGGAATGGGCATATGAGATTTAACATTAATCTATGTCCCACAGGAGAAATTCAGGAAATAAGAGCTCCTAGGGGGACGATGGAGATGACAAGCCCGATGTTCCCTTGCAGGTTCTGTCAACATTTAGTAGAAAGGGAAACGTTAAGACGCCTTCTATTGGAATGCAAGGTCTTACTTCCCGACCATATAAAGTCTTTTAAACAATTTGATCATAATTGATATTATGTTGACCTGGACCGGTTGGGGTGGGAGATGCTGCATGGCACTTCAGTGTCGCTTACAATGGCTATGGTTCGCTTTCTTTCCTCTATTTGTAGTATTTTAACATTAGGTATGGTTAAAACCACCAATTGTGTGGCGTGCCGAATGAGGAATAGCTATTGGTGTACTAAACATCTGAACAGATATCTTAAACAGGAATCAAAACTTGAGAAACTTGGATTAACTTGAAAACTGTTTTGACCGGGCATATGAGTCCACTCTTGTAATACATTTGAGAACAACAGATCTGTCATGTATTGGCCTTTTAGAATTGTTTATTAGTGCATTTAAGTTGTTTATATAATACATTTTTGGATGCTTATTAGATTGTTAAAGGTGAATTTTTATTGTTATGAAGTTTTTATCCTGTACTGTCTCTGTTGTTGAATTGTAATTAACTTTGCACATTTGTTTTTTGTAAAGGTGTTTCTTTTAAACTATAAACAAAAACAAAAGAATGGGTGGAGAAGGTATGGAACTTTGTCACACTAGAGTGGGTTACTTACTCCATCCAAAGCGACCACCAACGTTTTCTCGTAGAATGGGATGCAATTCTGTAGTTTCTCCAGCGGGACACAAGGGGAGTATGGTGCCCAAGGAAAATTAAACTTTTGAGGGGTGATCTGACTGTCGTAATCAAGAGGAGCACAAAGGGGCTGGGACTGCTGAGGCCTTGGACAGGGGTTAATACAGAGACACAAGCTGCATTCGAGGGCTACAAGAAGGACAAGCGGGCAGAGGGAGGGAAGGTTCTGACGAAGATCATAGCGAGTGAAGGTGGGGAGAGGGAGAGGCGGGGTATTGATAACAGGGTGGAAGATAAGGCTACGGTTGGGACAGGGGTGGAGAGGAGGTATGGGAAGGGAAGGGAGGGAGTTAACAATGATGTGTTTTTTGAAAATGCCAATAAAAACATACTTGAAAAATTAAAGCTGGTCATCAGTCCTGTTCTCCCAAGTCTGAGAGACAAAGAACGTGAGGGCCTGCACCAGATCTAAGTGATGAAATCCTTCTTCTGCCTTGGAAAATTGAGACGGAGGAAAGAAGACAGGTAGATGTATCTTTTGAGAGAGATGGAAATCAGAGACCGCCTTTGGAAGGAAGTAGAGTCTGACTCTTAATGTCGCATTCTCCTTGTAGAAAACCAAGTAGGGAGGATTCACAGACAGAGCCTGGAGCTCACTCACCCATCTAGTTGAAGTGATGGCTACAAAGGAAAATCACCTTAAGGAATATCAATCTTAAAGAGGAAGAATGAAGGGACTCAAACGGAGCACCTAATAAAACATTAACACTAAATTTAAATCTCACGCTGGAACAACAAACTGTGGGTATGGGAAATATATAGGAAAGATTCCTCAGGAACTGAATATCTATGGGGATCATGTAAAAGGAACCCTCCTTGGGGGTCCTCATGAAGACTGAAATTGCTCCAAGACACCCCTTCATTGCACCAACTTGTAGACCTGTCCGGGCCAAGGACAGTAGAAATTCCAACACAGAGGAGTTTGTTTGTTTGTTTATTCATTTGTTAGGCGCACCAGACTCGTGAGTAAAAGGGCGCAACAATATGGAAATGCAAAGCTTACAAAAGTTACGAATATACACAGGATACAGTATTTACATGGTTGCAAGATATACAGTTTTTACATGATTACAGGATATGCACAATGTACAAAATAGGGGCGAAGCCAGTGAATAGCCAATGTAGTTACAAAAATAGACAGTGTACACTGTACAAAGGATATATATGTCAGAAGTGGGGCCCTTCGTATAACACTTAGGCTCCCGAGTAGATTACATTACACAAGGTCTTTAGAGTTAACGCAGTAGTACACTATTAATGCAGGATGAACAAGTCTCTTAGGAAGTGGGCAGGTCCCCAATGGGTAATGGGAGACTAGGGGTCAGTGGTAATGATGTGTTTTATTACATTTTTCCTGAAATGTAGGTAAGGTTGGTCTGCTCTCAGATCCTGAGGCAGTGAATTCCGGAATTTAGCTGCCTTTACAGTAAAGCTATTACCCCCAATAGTGGTTGTTAGGGAGAATTCTCTGTAAAGGCTAATTTCGGAAACCTAGTGAGTCCCCCAGCAGCTTTGCTGGATTTTTGGGGTTTATTTTTTTCTCCTGCTAAGAGTGAGACTCTTTTTCTCCCACTCTAAGGCATGATTTGAGATATCCTTTGACTTTGTAATGTGTTTTATGGGCTATGGGGTCTTTTACTCCATAGGGTTTCAGGTGGTTTTTGGTAAGTGTGTTACACAGCACCCTCAGTGCAGTAACACAGGGGTGTCATAGTGACCCCCAAACATAGACTCCATACCCTGGGACTGACTACTGTCTCCCAGGGCATGTAAAGTCACAATTGACTTTACTAGTCTTAAATTGGGAACAGAACCAGTACAAACCATCATATTGTGGAAGTACTGGTAGGGGAAATTCGATTGCCCCTGCGTCTGTTTTTCAAGGGGGCACTGTGCAGTCCCCCCTCGTCGAGTTTCTGGCTGGTGGCAGTGGTTACCACGCAAAATATTCCATCGGAATATTTTCTATGGGATTTTCCCATTCATTTTAAACGCAACACTTTTTGGTGCAATGTTAAAGATACCGCTGGGTTATTTATTTAATATTTATTCCCCGGTTGGGTCTTTTTGTCAGGACTTGGTTTTAAAATGGCGTTTGTGTTCGCCTCTGTAACTCCAACCCAAGTCGAGCCCTTAGTTCCACTTTTTGGTGGGCTTCTCCACAGAAGCCTCCAAAAGTGGTGCCACTCTGTCTGGGTCTACAGGATGTGTGGGAGGGGGGTTTAGGCACCCTGGACTGAGTTGCCTCGGCAACTCAAGTCGCACTCTTGTGTGATTGGCCCAGTGGTGAGCCGCCCGGCTCACCACTTATGTTTGAGTGACAGCTAGGACTGATGAACAGGGGTTTTCTGCATAAAAGCAGGGCTTTGGGGACTGGAACTTGAGAAGTCGCCACAGGACCAAAAAATCCGAAGAGGGAGAAGCTGAGCCGACCTGCAATGACGACACCACCGGTGGAGCCCTGCTGAACCGCCTCACCACTTGTTCCGACGACAGAGAAGATCTTCATCCGAGGAGTCTTCTTCCTTTGACTGGTTGGGATAACCAGTTTGCCCGTCTTTTCGCCTCCCCAGATCATCTCGTGGCCGCCTTGCCTGTGCCAAGCACCCCGGCAACCGGGATACCACGTTTTACCACTACCGCGAATAAAAGGGTAGTACCTTTTAACCGGAGAACTCCGCAGCTGGTTTCTTCCCTGGCAGTGCAATGACCTTCAGCTTTCCTCCACGTCGAGATCTTCTCTTCCTCTGGACGACGCCGTGACTTGCACCCACTGCCAGGAACAACTGCCCCCGCTGGAGGATCCTCTCCACTTTCAAGGTACTGTGTCCACCTGGCCTCCCTTGCAACGGTCTGTGTGGGGTGTCTCTTAAATCCTCAATTTACCACTTGGGTTGCGCCCTAGGCTGGCTAACTGAACTTTTCTGAGCTGAACTAATTCCTTTCTGAATTCTCTGCAAGACTTTCCAAGCCTTTTAAACTGTGTGATCTTGGGCGCATTGGTGTTCTACTCTCTCTAAGAGGGAGCCGGGCCTCTGAACTTTTTGTTCACAAGTAGACCTTGACTTTCCTGCCTTGCTGGATGCTTCTTAAGTATTAGTGTTGTGTGCTTTTCTAATTTCTGCCTTTTCCCTCCCTTTTTTGATAACTTATTGGAGTGCCATCTTTAGTTAAGCGCTCACCTCTGTCTGAAAATAAGTGGTTTTAACTAAGACGTGTCTAATAAGAAATAAGGGATGTATATATATATATTAATAGTGACTGTGTTTTGAACTTGCTTACAATAATAGTGCTGGAGTGTTTCTAAGTGTGTCTTTAAATAAATAATTATATACTTTGATACCAAAGCTCTGGTCAGTGTTTGCTTGTGCTACTGTATTTTGGTACCTATCTTGTATACTCTATAAACTGTCTAACTCTTCTTGATAGAAGTCTGGCTGCTCAGCCACAGCTACCAGGTAAATCTGGGTGGTACAGACTGCTACCAATTGGGTTTACTGTCAACACCTGTAGTCTTAAGCCTTTTGCAGTGGTCCCTAAGGGAACTGCACAGGTTTCTGCCTAACAGTGGTGAGCTTATATTTGGGTATGGTCAAACAGTTAACATTCCCAGTTCTGGTGGGTCTGAGAGAGGTTCTTCTCTGGAGTTTATCTATAAGGTAACTGGGGGCTGCGTTGTTAAGGGCTTTGTAGGTCAAAGAGAGCGTTTTTAGTTGTATTTTGTTAGATGTGGATAACTATTTATGTTGGCGTCTCAAGGAGGATAGTAAGTTTTCTTGTTTATGCCTAGGGCTGCTGTTAGGGCATTATTCTGTAGTGTTTGGAGCTTTTGGATGGTAGATTTATTGGCACGGCTGTATAGGGCATTACAGTAGTCAATGCTGGAGAGTATTAGAGCTCTAGCCAGGATCAGGCAGCTACTGTCCGAGAGGAACGGCTTACCAGCTCTGAGTAACTTGCAAGTGTAAGCTGTGGCAGAGGTGAGGGATTTGACCTGTTTATCGAAGGACAGTGTAGAGTAGAATCCAAGGGTTTTTACTTCCTTGGAAACTTTGATGGTATTCCCGTCAATATTAAATGAGGAGTATTCTTGCCCTAGTTTTTTAATATTAGCCTGCGAGCCCAGAATTATAAGTTCAGTCTTATCATTCTTCAAGCACAGGCCATGAGTGGCCATCCATGTTTGGATGATAAGGTAAACTTTGTTCACTAAACCTGTGTCCGTACTGTAATCCCCAGAAAGTGGGAGGAGAATCTGAGTATCATCTGCATAGTTAGTGTAGGTGATACCCAGCTGGTCCAGATTGTCGAACAGTGGCTTAGTGAAGATATTGTAGAGGGTAGGCGAGACGCAAGACCCTTGGGGAACACCACATAGGATAGGTATTGGGTCGGCGGCTGCTGAGGGGGGAGAAGACTCATGGTTCTCTCACTCAGGAAGAACTTGATCCATTTGATGGCACCCGTGGAGAAGTGGGCTGCAGAATCAAGGTGCCGGCATAAGACCTTGTGTTTGACCAGATCAAATGTGGCAGAAAGATCAAGAAGGAGCAGGAGTACTGTCCTTCCTTTGTCTCTCTGCTCGTCTATTTGGGACTTTAGGTCAATTAGGGCTGTCTCTGTTCCGTTTAGTGGACGGAAACCAGATTGTCTGTTGCCTAAAAGTTTGTGCAGTTCAAGGTGTTTTTGAATTGGGATGTATGCGGCTTTATCCAATATTTTTTGCAGAAATGGGACTGTAGTAATGGGACGGTAGTTGGTGGGAATAAGAGGATCTAGTGTCTGTTTCTTGAGGAGGGGTAGCACCCAAGATTGTTTGAGGTTAGCAGGTATGGTACCTGTGGCAAATGAAGCATTTATCAGTTTAGTTATGAATGGGGAGAGTTCTCTGGCAGCATCTTTTATTATTTGTGCTGGGCAAATATCGCCTTTACAATTCGAAGGCTTCAATGATAGGATAATTTTTTCTACCTCCAGGATAGACATTTTAAAAAAATGGTAGGTAGTATTGTGTGCTGATGGTGAAACGTTGGGCAAGAGGGTGTTGGGCGAGTGCTGTAAGTTCAGTACTTCTTTTTTTTGTTAAATTTTATTCTGGAGTGTATTAATTTTATTAGCTAAGGCATGTTGGATGTCTGTACACCAGGATTTGTCCTTGGTGCAGACATCAGGTATAGCAATTGGGGACTCTAGTTCTTTGAGTATGGAAAAGAGTTCTTTCATAATCGAGTTAGAGTTAGCAATACGCTCGTCGTAGGAATTACGTTTTGCCCGGCAAATTTCCTTCTTATAGTGTGAGGAAAGTAAGGTTAATTTAACTTTGTTCTCACTAGAGGGGCAAAGTCTCCAATTGGTCTCGCTTTTATTCTTTAAAGTGCGAAGGTCTTTAAGTTGTGGAGTGAAACATTTGTTTAAATGGGCTATTGGTTTGCTAGGTCTAAGTTTGACAGGGGCAATTTTATCCGGTGTGGTGAGCATAATGTTGTTAAATTGCTGAACTAGGCTGCTAGGGTCAAGATTTTCTGGTAGTGCGTTGAAGATGGGCAGAATGGCAGGGATAACTTTCTTAACAGTGATGCTTTTTTTACTTCTAGTTGAGCATGGTGGCGCTAATGGTTGAGTCAATGGCGTGGGTCTTATAGTGGATAGGTGGAAGGACACCAGGAACATGGCAAGATGGATGAAATGGTGGCTGAGCAATTAAGGTCCACTATCCAGTGCAGTATTCTCCCTTTTAGGTGGGTGGGTTTATTGACTTTTTGGGTGAGGCTTAGTACGTTGATAGTGTTGGCTATATCAGTTGCGTTTTTATCCATTTGGTCATTAAAACCTAGGTTGAAGTCTCCTAATAGGAGTAGTTGCGAGATGGGTTTAAGGTTATTCATAATTATATTATGCAAATCTTCCTCAAAGGTACCAAGAGGGCCGGGTGGTCTACATGTTAGGTCCATAGTAAGGGATTGTGAGTTATTTATCTGAAGTTTGGCAGTGAAAACTTCACATGATTGTGATAGATGGGTGGGGGCTAGTCTAAGGCCAAGAGCAATTTTAGAGATGATGGCAATGCCGCCACCTCGGGCATTATCTCGGTCTTGCCCGACTATGGTGTAGCCATCAGGGAGAGCTAGCATAAGAGCGGGTCCTGCTGCATTATGGAGCCATTTTTCCATAATTACGAGGAAATCCAGGTTCCCTTCAGTGATTAAGTCGGCAATATCGGTAGCATGTGCGACAAGGGATCTTGCATTGAGAAGCGCTCCTTTGAGGGAGGGGGCCTCAGATATTTTATTGACTCGGATAGGTTTGTCAGGGTTGTTATAAACTTTAGGCTTATGGTTATTAAGCTGAGGGGTATTCATGTTCAAGATGGACAGTGATGTAGACAACTTTAAGTGGCTAGATCTCAGGTTGAGTTTATGGTTAGTTTTGAGGTTAGTGGCCGGTAGGGCTCTTCTCAAAGGTTCATATAATTTGGCTAGTCTAGCGTGGAGTCTGTCATTTCTACTAGACGTGGCGCATGGTAGAGAGGCGTAGGATACTTTCTCTAGGGCCCTATAGTATATGGATGGATTGGATTGTGCAATATTTGTAGGGGTTAGCAGGCTAGAGTCTAGGATAGGTACTAGTGACTGAACAATGTATTCTTGGCTTGTAGAGTCCACATGCATGGCAACAGCCATAGCACAGAGCAGTATTGCTAAGTTTAGCATCCTTCCAATTCCAGTATCAAAGATAGTGTAATATCAGAGATAGGGGATTCAGTAACAGCTAAGTGGCGCAGATTGGTAGGTGGAGCTAGGAAGTGACTAGTATGATGCGGTCAGCAACATTAGGCAAGGCATAGCATGAAACACACTGATGTCAGTGCAGTGATAAGGCATAGACCACAGCTAACAAGGTCAAGGTTGGCGCAATGATGGCATTAGAATAGAGGCTATGGCACGCATGCGACAGTGAGTAATGTGACTAGGAATACACGACACTTAAGGGCAAGATGAGTCACTCTGGGCGGTGCAACTTAGACACTATAAGTACGACTGGGCACATGGGCTAGGAGTACTGTGGAAACGGCCAGTGGCAGATTCAAGTTTGCTAAGGCAACGTAGCACTGGCAAGATAGGCAGGGCTAAGTACAATGCAACAATAGGCAACAATAGGCAGAATCGATTTTGCTGGCAGTGTAGCACAAACTAAGTAGGCAGGGCAAAGTACAATGCAACAATATGCAGATTCGGTTTTGCTGGCAGTGTAGCACAAACTAAGTAGGCAGGGCAAAGTACAATGCAACAATAGGCAGATTCGGTTTTGCTGGCAGTGTAGCACAAACTAAGTAGGCTGGGCTAAGCAGTATACAACAATAGGAAGGTTCAGTTTAGCAGTTAGTGTGCTCAAATAGGCAGGTTTAGTTGTGCTGGAGGGTGCAGAGGGTATTCAAGCAATTGACACACTGGGCACGGGTGAGCATTAACAAAGCAGCCCAAGACCATCGGGAGGCGGGAGCAGTAGGACTGGCAAACTTTAAAGTAATGGTGCACTAGGTTAGTAGGTGGGTATGCATACACGGTAGGCGGTGGGTGAGGTGGGGTCACGCATGCCTCGTGAGTGGGGCATGAAAAGATAGTTCGGGTGGCAATCATGTAGCGTTGGAACAAGTACAAGGGTCCAGATCCCTCTCTCGACACCAAGCCAAAAACATCTGCCACCTGCAAGCATAAATGGACTAGGTGTCAGGTTTCTAGCAGATAGGAGTATATCCAGAATGTCCTCTTACAAATTCCACTCTCGATACCTCAACCTTTCAGCAGCCAGGTATGAATAATCAGGCGGGGTAGGTTTGGGTGCCGGACCTTTCCCTGTGAGTGGGAAAGGAGGTCCGTCCTTTGCGGAAGACGCAAGGGAAGGCGGATGGCCATGTCAAATTCCCCTGGGTATCACGTTATCCAGACCCAGGTCGGAGCGATCAAGATCATTGTGGCCCTCAACAGATGCAGACTCCTGAGAACCTGTGGAATGACCGGGATCATCGGCAATGCTTCGAGCAGGTGAAGTACCGTTTGACCCTCAGGGTGTCCCCAAGAGCACCTTGTCGAGGACAATCACTGGAGCAGAACCACCTGCACATCATGTTTGTATTGAAAGCAAAGAGGTCCATCTGTGGAGTATCCCAGAGGGACAAAATCTCATGCAGAACTTCCTGGCAGAGTTCTGTCACGTTGATCACCTTCCGCCCCTTGCTCCTCACCTGAAGATTCTTGGACACTGGATGGCTTCTTCCGTAGTACCTTGGGATGTTCCTTAGATGGTTTCTCCTTTGACTTCCTGTCATGCAAGTAAGGCCTGGCTCCCTCGGAGGCCACCTCGACAGGGAATGGGACCTGTCTTGAGGGGGGCCCCGAGGAGCCAAGCCCCAAAAAGACAGGGAAAAAGCCGATGGATGGCACAAAAAACCCTGCAGACCGTTCCAGGAAGGATACTCGAGTCGAGTATAGTTGCAAGAGGCAGATCGGTAAAGTTCTGGGGTGACTTTCACTTCTCAGGATCCCATAGGAAGCAAACCGGCAAAGCTCCAGGAATATATACTAAGCAAAGAGTACGAGGTATTGGGAGAAGTAGCAGAGTACTGTATGCTGTCACAGAAGGATCCGTAACGATATCAGAAGAGAGCAATGGCAGGATCGAAAGAGAAGGAGAGACTAGAAGCCAGGTATAGTCCCAAACCCAAAGGATAGACAGAACTCCAAAGCTAATAGAGGAGAACGCGAGGAGGTGCGAGAGTGGCGGAGGAGACCGCGAGTCGGAACGGCGAGGCGCCGAAGGTAAGGAATCAGAGTGGAAAGATGAGCGGCAGACGCCGCAGAAAGAAGGAAGCAAGGTAAATTCGTAATCTGGACAAGTAGAGTGAAGCGCAGGTAGAAGGCTGGGAGGAGGCTACTCGGAGGAGTAGCCGAGCGAGCGTATCGTAGAAATTCACAGATACAACGCACAGGTAAGTGGGCGGGGCTGGTTTAAGTAGCGGTGGCCGCCATGTTGGTTGAGGGCTAGGCCGTTACTGTGAGGTTCTTTGTGGCAGTGCTTTCCAATCGTGCCATAGCTTCCAGGGGCGGATCGTGACAGTATGGCCTCTCCTTCCCCGGAACCCCCCTGGTTTTCCTGGATACCTCAGATGAAACCTTCTTACGAGTCTGGGTGCGTGAAGATGGTACCTGGGTTCCCACGTCCTTTCATCTTCGGAATATCCCTTCCAATGGACCAGATATTGGAGTCTCCCTCGGTGGTAACGTGAATCCACTAAGTAATCAACCTCGTATTCTTGGGATTCCTTTACCTTCGGAGTCTTTGTCTTCTGAGTTTTGCGGTGAAAAGGATCCTCCTTGTATTCCTTGAGTAATGAGGTGTGGAAGACTGGATGTACTCTTTGAAGACCCTTAGGTAAGCGTAGTTCATAAGCTACGGGGTTGATCTGTCTGATGATGGGATAAGGACCCAGGTATCGAGGTGCAAATTTTCCTGTGTGTATCCATCTAGGAAGATGTTTGGTAGATAACCAGACTCTCTGTCCTGGCTTCCATTCTGGGTTGGACCGTCGACTTCTATCCGCCCATCTTTTCTGTGTGAGCTGACTTCCTTCCAGTGCTTCTCTAGCCATTTTATGAACTTCCTTGAGTTCAGACAACCTGTCGTCTATGGCGGGAGATTGGGTGGATTGCATTCCGGTCCAGGGCAGTTGTTGTGGATGATACCCGTAAGTACAGTAGAATGGACTCATGCGAATGGACGTATGGTAATTGTTATTATAGGCAAATTCGGCCTGAGAGAGAAAGGCTGACCATCTTTCTTGTTTGTGACTACAGAAACACCTTAGATATTGTTCCAACCCAGCATTAAGTCTCTCAGTTTGTCCATTAGTTTGGGGGTGAAAACCAGAGGAAAGTGCTCGGCTGATACCCAATTGGTGACATAGTAATGTCCAGAATTTGGAGGTGAATTGGGTTCCGCGGTCCGAAATGATGGTCCGAGGCAATCCATGGAGACGAATGACATCTCTGAGAAAGATCGAAGCCGTCTCTGGAGCTGACGGTAGACTTGAAAGAGCAGAGAAATGAGCCATCTTGCTGCAGGTGTCTACAGTGACCATAATTGCTGTCTTATTCTCGGATTCCGGCAAGTCAACAATAAAATCCATGGAAATCAGTTCCCAGGGTCTAGTAGGTAGGATAGGCTGTTGCAACTGGCCCAATGGTTTGCCTGTTTGATATTTGTTGGCGGCGCATACTGGACAGGTGGTTACGTATCTTTTGACATCCTTGGGTAGTCCTGCCCACCAGAATCTGCGGCTTATGAGTTCCTGTGTTTTCTTGATACCCGGGTGTCCCGCTAGGGGGGTATCGTGGCACCATGATAGTATCTGTTCTTGAAGCCCTCTGGAAGGGAGAAACAGCTCTGTACCATGGTAGTATAGACCGTCATTGGCCTGAGTGACGGAGGTAGGTATGGCCGGTAGATGACTGTATTGGGTTACCAGATCTTGTAGAAGTGGCACGACCCTAGCCATAATCTTCAGATTTGGGAACAAGAGGTCATGCTCTTGCGGTAGGTTGTCTTCCTCTCCTTGGCATCTGGAGAGTGCATCTGCCATCTTGTTTTCAGTACCCGGTACATATGAAATGGTGAACTCAAATTGGGAAAAGTAATAGGCCCATTTGGCATGTCGAGCATTGGTGCACTCCATCTGCTGCAATACCCGGAGGTTGCGATGATCTGTAAGTATTTGGAAAGGATAAGCTGCTCCCAAGAGTAGGTGCCTCCACTCTTGACAGGCTGATTTTATGGCAAGTAATTCTCTTTCTAGAACTGAGTAATTACGTTCACTTTTCGTCAGAGTCCTTGAGTAATAAGCGACTGGATGTTTGAGGCCATCGTCCGTTCTTTGTAGAAGTACGGCTCCCAGTGCTCCTCCAGACGCGTCCGTTTCCACGATAAAGGGTCTTGTTTGATCGGGTTGTACAAGTATGGGAGCCGAAGTGAATAACTCCTTAAGGCGCAAAAATGCCCTCTTCTGTTCTGGACCAAAAACATACTTAACTCCTTTCTTGAGAAGACCGGTAATAGGTAACATCAGGTCGGAAAAGTTTGGGATGAACTGGCGATAGAAATTGGCTAAACCCAAGAATATTTGAACCTCTTTTATTCCTCTAGGTTCTTTCCATTCGATGATGGCTCTGATCTTCTCGGGTTCCATCTGGATTCCTTCCTTGGATAGGATATAACCGAGATAAGAAACAGTTGTTACTTCGAACTGGCATTTCTCAGGTTTTACCAGAAGGTGGTTAGACTGGAGTCGGTGTAACACCTGTCTCACATGTTCTTGGTGTTCTTGAAGCCTTTCAGAGTAGATAAGGATGTCATCCAGATAAATAACAACCGAAACAAATGACATGTCAGAAAAGATCTTGTCTATAAATCTTTGGAAAACAGCTGGGGCATTCAGAAGACCAAAGGGCATGACACGGTATTCGTATAACCCGAATGGGGTTCGAAATGCGGTTTTCCATTCGTCGCCTGTCCTTATCCTGAGAAGATGATAGGCTCCCCTGAGGTCTAGTTTAGTGAAATAAGAGGCCCCTCTGACTGCTTCCAGAATGTCTCTGATTAAAGGCATAGGATAGCGGTCACGAACAGTGATCTGGTTGAGTCCCCTGTAATCAATACAAGGCCGCAATTCGGTGGTATCTTTTTTGGGGATGAAGAATAACCATGCTCCCCCGGACGATCGGGATTCCTGAATGAGTCCGTTCTGAAGGTTATCGTCTAAGTAGATCCGTAAGGCTAGTCTTTCGGAAGGAGACAAAGGATACATTCTACCAAAGGGAACCACGGACCCTGGAAGGAGATCTAAGGCACAGTCCTCTGGTCGATTGGGAGGTAATAGCTTGGGTACAGTGTCCTGAAACACCTCAGCATAATCCTGGTATTGTAGGTGAATGGCAGCTACCACCTTATGCTGGGGTGCTCGGTGCTCCTTGTTCTCTCCCTGGGTAGGGGGATTGATGGTACAGTGGTCTTTACAGTAAGTAGAGTCAAAACGCACAACATTGGTGGTCCAATTGATCTGAGGGTTGTGACGTCTAAGCCATGGAATACCTATCACTAAAGGAAAATGTGCTGCTCTAATCAGGTCAAATGTCATAGATTCATGGTGTTCTCCCAAGACCAAGTGTAAGGGTAAAGTCTCGGAATCTATGGGGCCTGAGGACAAGGGTTCACCGTCTACCCCTTCTACAGGGATAGGTCTCTCTTTGCGTCTAATGGCGATTCGTTGTGCCTTAGCCCATTCGATATCCATAAAGTTTCCTGCGGCTCCGCAGTCCAGCTTGGCTAGAACTTCTATGGGGGAAGATTCTGTAGTCCATAGTTGAACCCGAAAGATCATCAGACTGTTGTCTTCCCTTAGTTCCGAGGGTCGGGTAAGGTTGCAAGGGCTGCTTCTTGTTCCCCCGAGATCACCCTTGCAAAGGACCGAGGGTTGGAGTTTTCCTTTCTTCGTGGAGGTACTTCCGGGCAGTCCCTGAGTAAATGCTTCGAGGAGCCGCAATATAAACAGAGACCAGCGTCTCTCCTTCTTTTGCGTTCTGCAGGCGTCAAAGGACCTCGGCTGTTCCTATCTGCATTGGTTCTTCTGATGACGGCATGTCTTTGGGAGGATGTGGAGCAGGGCTAGGTGATGGTAGATAGAGCCGAGGTCTCCTTCTTTCCTGTCGGCGTTCAGATAGCCGGTATTCCAATTGCAGGGTCAGTGTCATGAGATCTTGGAACGACGGTGGGCGAGCTACCCTAGCCAACTCGTCTTTTAGTTCGTCCTGGAGACCTCTCCTAAATATCGTCTGCTTAGCCGAATCAGGCCAGTCTGTCTTCGCCGCTAGTCTCAGAAATCGAGATATGTAGGTCTGCACGTCTGTGTTCCCCTGTTTCACATCGAGTATTGCCTCAAGAGAGGTGTATAGGACCTCAGGACGATCAAATCTCTCTTTGAAGAGATCCACAAACTGATCATAGTTGGACAGAGCGGGATCGTTTCTGGTCACCAAAGGGGTGGCCCATGCCAAGGCATTCCCTGTTAGGTTGGTGATAAGGAAACCGACCCTAGCTCTAGCGGTTTCAAATGCATAAGGTCGAAAGACGAAGTGAACTTGGCAGGCGTCTAAGAATTCCTTTAGACCGCCGGGATAACCATCATACTTTCCAAATGTAAGAGGCATAGGCGGCAAATCCCCATGGTCATCTCTGCGGAAGACCACTTGTTGGCGTAAAGCGGCGTTCTCAGTCTTCAGGGCTTGTACTTCTATGGTTAAACCCTGTAAGGCGGCAACCAACTCCTGGTACTGCTCCAGAGAAGCCATGGTTACATTCGGGCGTTGTATTCTGTCACGTTGATCACCTTCCGCCCCTTGCTCCTCACCTGAAGATTCTTGGACACTGGATGGCTTCTTCCGTAGTACCTTGGGATGTTCCTTAGATGGTTTCTCCTTTGACTTCCTGTCATGCAAGTAAGGCCTGGCTCCCTCGGAGGCCACCTCGACAGGGAATGGGACCTGTCTTGAGGGGGGGCCCTGAGGAGCCAAGCCCCAAAAAGACAGGGAAAAAGCCGATGGATGGCACAAAAAACCCTGCAGACCGTTCCAGGAAGGATACTCGAGTCGAGTATAGTTGCAAGAGGCAGATCGGTAAAGTTCTGGGGTGACTTTCACTTCTCAGGATCCCATAGGAAGCAAACCGGCAAAGCTCCAGGAATATATACTAAGCAAAGAGTACGAGGTATTGGGAGAAGTAGAAGAGTACTGTATGCTGTCACAGAAGGATCCGTAACGATATCAGAAGAGAGCAATGGCAGGATCGAAAGAGAAGGAGAGACTAGAAGCCAGGTATAGTCCCAAACCCAAAGGATAGACAGAACTCCGAAGCTAATAGAGGAGAACGCGAGGAGGTGCGAGTGTGGCGGAGGAGACCGCGAGTCGGAACGGCGAGGCGCCGAAGGTAAGGAATCAGAGTGGAAAGATGAGCGGCAGACGCCGCAGAAAGAAGGAAGCAAGGTAAATTTGTAATCTGGACAAGTAGAGTGAAGCGCAGGTAGAAGGCTGGGAGGAGGCTACTCGGAGGAGTAGCCGAGCGAGCGTATCGTAGAAATTCACAGATACAACGCACAGGTAAGTGGGCGGGGCTGGTTTAAGTAGCGGTGGCCGCCATGTTGGTTGAGGGCTAGGCCGTTACTGTGAGGTTCTTTGTGGCAGTGCTTTCCAATCGTGCCATAGCTTCCAGGGGCGGATCGTGACAAGTTCCCACTCGTGGGAGGTTGAGGACTACCTGCTCAGTGCGTCCGATAGTGTGTTCTATTTGCCGGCCAGATGAGCCAGTTCTCCAGACCCAGAATTACAATCACATTGTCTGATCACCCCACAGCTCCAACAGACTAATGTTGTCCCGGCACTCAGACCGGACCACAGCCCAATCGCCATCAGATCGTATATGCGAGTGCACCAGCCCTTCAGGCACACATCTGTGACTAGGGTCACATGTGGCTTGCTTGATGGAAAAGAGACCCCTTCAACAGGTTGTCTTTCACAGACCATAACTGCAGGTCTCCAGAGACACTGTTCGATACCAGAAGGTGGTCTGGAGTATGTCCATGAAACCAAGACCATTGACCGCTCAGGAGCCATTCTAGCGACCTCATGAGCAGACGGCCTCCAGTACCCCCAAGATACATGAGACATAGCAAGCGAAGAAAAGCTGAGGGTGGAACAGTCATCAGAGGTTTGCAAACCTGGACCAGAGATGTTTGCCATGCTGTCCTCAGGTGGGAAACCCAACCCAGGCAAGCATCCAAGACCACGGCGAGGGACTGTGATGACGAAAACTGTGACTTCTTGCAGTTCAGGGAGAAGCCCAAGAGGTGCATCAGGCTGCATGCCCGAGAACAGATGTGCCGACACTAGATCTGGTCAATGGGCTCGGACAAGCCAGTCGTCCAGTTAGGGAAAGACATGAATGCCTTCCCTACTGAGGCGAGCCGCCACCACCGCTAGCAGCTTGGTGAAAACCAAAGACCGAAAGGAAGGACTTTGTACTGGTGGTTACAGTTCCCCACTTTGAATCTCAGATACTTCCTGTGCTTCTTGTGAATAGCACCTGAAAATAAGCATCCTGGAGATTTAGAGAAAATAGTCAGTCATTCATGTCCAGGGCATGTAGCATATGAGCAGAAGTAACCATTTTGAACTTGTCTTTGTACAAGTACAAGTTAAGAAGCCAGAGATCCGTGATGGGTCTCAGACCCCATCCTTCTTTGGCATCAGAAAGTAAGTTGAGTACCAACCCCTGCCTCGTTCTGAGCAGGGTACCATCCCTATGACCCCCTTTGGGAGGTGCCGACAGATCTCCTCCAGCAGGATAGGTTCTGGAGCCAAGGGCTTGTGGCAGGGCAGCTGGACTAGAGGGCCAAAAGGCAAAGGGGAGGCAGAATCCCTGCTGAACGTCCTGAATAGCCCAGGTGTCTGAGGTGGTATATGTCCATTCTCAGATGAATGGTGGAAGTTCTGTTTACCGTGGCTTCGCGCTGGGGGTTGCGGAGGACACAGAGGAGAAGGAAGTGCCTGCTCCATGCACACCACATCTCCTACCCCTATAGGGATGGTGTTGTCCTTGCCTGCCCAAGGATGACTGGCCTGACCCCTCTGATCAGAAGAGCCAAAGGGACGAAAATCCCTGCCCATCGGACTCACGGATGCTATTTTTGCACAGCAAGCCCCAACGACTTTCACTGTTGCATTAGGTGCCTGGAACGTTTGGAGCTACTTGTCAGCCTTGGTGCCCAACAATTTCATGCGATCAAAGGGCATGTCCGGGAGCTTCTCCTTGACATCAGTGGCAAACCCATCCTCAGCCAAGAAAAGCATCTCAAGACGGGGATGGTAGCCCTCATTCTAGTGATGCAGTCGGTGATGTGCAGACCAGACTGCAATATCTGACGGGAAGCCTCCTTGCCGTTTGTAACAATGGCCAGAAAACCATCCCATATTTCCCCTTCCACCGCCTCTTTCAACACTGATGAGAAACCAAAGGAGAATTTGGCCAATGCACAAGAGGCATTGACCCACGAGATACCTTCGGCTCGCGGAGCGGAAAATCTTCTTGCCCCACGCATCAAACCATTTGCTCTACCTATGCGGGGGCACTGATGCAAACGTCGTAGACTTGAGGTTTGCCGCAGCAGCATGCAACACCAAACTCTCCGGAGAACCATGGGCAGAGAGGAAACAGGTGTCAGGAGCACAGAGGACAACAGATATATGTCAGAGTACACATTGTAGTTTTGGGGTGACTCAGGAGGCAAAACTTGGCATATAACAGAAACAGGGTACAACCAGGCTGATCTTCTAGGAGACAGGTAGTCACAGGAACTGTAGGGGCAGGAACAGACAGAAGCAAAGTAACACAGAGAGAAAAAGAAGGCAGGCAAATATACTGGGTAACACGGATTGATCAGAATAAAGGGTGTACTGGAATATGATAAGGGGTCTCCATGAGATTACGGAAAGCCCTTGGGATCAGTACCAGCAGATTACTCTTAACAACAATTATGTAGCAACGTCATGGATAAGACGTGATGTTGATAGTTATACTCAGTGAAAGGGTAAAGCTGGATACCATATACTGAAACAGGTAAGACTTGAACGAACTAGACTAAGGCAACCAAAGTCTTTCTCTTGGCTGATCATAATGGAGACCAACCCAGGGGTCACACTGAGTATGGATACAGAGCTGAGAGCCAACAGTGTACTTGTAATCAAGAGGGAAAAGCAGAGTGGATAGAAATAACCAAGTATAGGACAGGCAGAGAAAAGAAGCAAAGAGCAGAAACTGTAAAAAGAGGATGTAGGTGGGAATTTAGGCAAGGAAAGTTGCCACACAAACTTGGAAACTTAGCATTCTATGAATATCATGAAATATAAAGCTTTACTCATAGGAAAGGTAGCCAGTCACTGCCAACTCAGTAAATACATGGTTCAAGAAACTGAGTGCACTAGCCCTAGACAAGAGAAAGGACTGCTGCCAACACAGCGAATACGTGGTTCATGAAACTCAGTGCACTAGTAACAGACAAGACAAGACGTTGCTGCAAACACGTGGTTCAGAAAACTAAGTACACTTAAAGACAGGTGCTTAAACTATGGACAAGGGTCTTAGCAAGTAAAGCATGAAACTTGGATTGCAAAGCGAAATGGGAAAGGGGCAGCTTTGCCAGACAAAAAGGTGAGCCTGTGAGCTGGTGGGGCAGGGCGGATGTGTCTGCTCACAGCAAATCAAGGCAAAAAGGCAGCACAAATACTTTCACAAAAAAGGATCATCTTTAACAGCAAACAAGACAGAAACTGGAAAGCAGCTATAGCAGGTAGGAATTAGTAACCAGAAGCAAGAAAGCATGAAAGGTTAAAAAAACACATGAAGCAGGAAGTTCAGGTAAAGGCAGTTGATAGAACACTGGGTAAACCTCAGAGTAAGCTTATGAAGTCCTTTCAGCTCACAGCCCAGCAGGGTAGAGCTGATTGTAGCCTTGGGCAGCCGTGTCCAATTAAGCCCAGGCCAGGCTTCACTAGCTTGCAGCAGTGGATTGGAATTAAAGCCTCACCCTCTCTTGGTAGCCTAGCCTGCAGGAGCTTGTACAAGGTGAATGTAATCAGGGTATTTTTGTATGCCTCCCCCCAGCCCTTTGCCTTTTGGACAGCATACATCTAGCAGAATGCATCAGTTGGTTTAACCAAAAACCCAGAATGGAACGTGAAAGTAGTTTGGTCCAAAACTGCAACAGTAAAACAGGTAAATGAATGCCATGGCCATTTATGGGTTTTAACATGGGAGTTATGCTATGAACAAAGTCTATGAATGGGTGCATACAGTGGTACCGGGTAGCAGTCGGGTAGATTCCTAACAACAGGGGTCCAAAGGGACCGGCCAGTGCTTCCTGGTCAGGTCACGTTCCACTGTGAGGACCGGCACCAGTTTGGTCCACAGTTCTATCACGGACCTTGCACTGCCTAATTAAAAAGCATCAAGGTCTCCTTCTTAGGACCCTCTCCCAGAATGTCACACAGGTCATGCTGAACCTTAGGCCTTTCGGGCCGACAGCCCATGATTGTGAACTACCTTTGCTATCAAGCGCTAAAAGGCCGCCAGTGGTTAGCCAGGGGTGGCAGCAGGCACCATGTCAACCTCCCTTGAGGTGTCCAGGTCAGCTGCCTCCTGCAAGTCGGCTGCCAGATCCACCAAGTCACCCTGGTCCCTGTAAAACGCCTCTGGAGGGGAGGCCACCAGGGGGCGCAGGCAGGATGGACGCCTGAGCTTCGAGCTCCGCACCCAGCCCCGGGTAAACTGCGGTCTACCAGCGGAACGAGGGTCCCATGAACCACGCGACCCCCACCAAGAGGTGTGGGAACCGGTAGCCCCCACCTGGACCCAACTCCGGTCCCGATCCGACGCTCCTACGCGGAGCTTTACGGGCTGAGACGATACCAGCAGCCCCTCCCCTACGGCCTGGTGTGGAGCAGCGTGGGAGGCGACGAGGGAGAGCGTCCGCGCACACATAGGCCGTGCCGCTCATGAGAGGGCCTGGGGCCGCGGACACTTGACGCGGACTACCGCGGATCATCGCACGAACCAGGGGCCCGACCCGAGGAAGGCCATCCGCCTGCCCAGGGAGCTGCGACATCGCAGGGGGGCCGACGTGGGAGCGTGCCCCCCTTTCCATCGCGGCACGCATCAAGGCAGCCCGCGGCGCCTGGGGGCTCCACGCCTGGCGCAACTGAGGCGGGGCAGCCGGGAAGCCGCCGACGCGGCCCGGAGAGGGCCATCCTCCCACCCTTAGAAGAACGACACTGCCGAGAGGCCGACGCTGGGGCGTGCCCCCCGCCCTTCCACCGCGGCCCCGCGCCTGGCGCTCCAGACACTCGAGGTGGGGCAGCTGAGGTACCGCGGGTGCGCTCTGTCGGAGGGAGGCCCGGGCCTACCTGCCCATCCCACGGCCCCAGGGTCCGATCCGAAGAAGGCCATCCACCTGCCCACGGAACATCGACATCGCCCGGGGGCCGACGCGGGAGCGCACCCCCCCCCCAACACGCTCCCCCTCCTCCCGCTCTCACCTAAGGAAAGTGCCAGGGGACACCCGCAGTCTCGTGACGAGGACCCTCCCCACTGCGGCTAGGTTTGGGGATCAAAGTGAGACAAGCATAGAGGGCAAGGACCCCTGCCCGGCATCCCTACGACCCCCCTCCATTGGAAGGCCTCTTGGAGTAAACGGGGTACCAAAGGGAACGTTCCGCAAACTAACGGAGCCAAACAGGGTGGACACGATCCTCCCATGAGCTGGAAAGAAAACTTGCTGAAATACCAATTTGTGGCCAACGAGAGTGTCATGGCGACCGGGGGCCCCGCTACCCCACCCCCAGACTTGGGGGCCATCCAGAACAATATCCAGACGATTCTAGAGGAGATACGAGGGATGAGGACTGACATGGGCACCAAATTGGCTGACCTCAAGACCAAAGTCACCACCCTAGAAGACCGAGTGGAGGGAGTCGAAAACAATCAGCTCTCTGTAACACTCCTCGAAACCCAAATGGACATTAGACTCCAAGACATGGAAAGACGAGAGGAAGAACTCCGGCTTAAGGTCGACGACATGGAGAACAGGGAGAGAAGGAACAACCTGCGCATTTTTGGCCTGGTGGAGTCCGAGGGCGAATCCACACAAGGACTTGAGGGCAAAGTGCACGACATTGTGAGGATCGCCCTGGGAACAGATGTTGCGGGCACGATCAACTTTGACAGAGTGCACCGGGCGGGGGGGGTGGGGCAGAGGCCCGCGCTCGGTCTTGGTCCGGCTACATTATTATAAAGACAAGGCCAAAATTCTAGAGAAAGCGAGGAACCTCGGCAACATACAATATGGCGACTCAAGGGTGTCCATCTTCCAATATCTGTCGGCCCTCACCCTGTCAATGAGGAGGAAATGTGGCACCCTCACAAGATGGCTTCAAGGTAAAGGGGTTCGATACCGCTGGGGACATCCCTTCTGTTTGGAATTTGAATGGCTAGGGGAGAAGTACCACCTGGTGTCGGAGGAGGATATTCGGAGGGCCACAGACGACCTGGTCAGCGACCAGGCGGGCCACTCGGGCGCCCAGGACGGGAGAGCTCGTGAACCCCCCAGGGGTCCTGATAGACTGATGAACCACAGCGGCAAATCCAAGGTCAAGGGGGCCCGGAAGTTCCGTAAAACTAGACACCCGTCGACAAACTCTGAAGATCACTCGAAGTCATGATAATACCGCTCGAGCGGAGGTGGAGGAGATCACGAGGTGAGCATTGACTCGGGGCCCGGGCTCTGGAGGTCCTGGGTCCACGAGATGCCATAACTGGACGCCGCGTTGGCGCAACGGCTGGCCCGACGGACTACAGGGTGGGCGAAAGTTTGTTAAAAGGTTAACTGTTTGGTTGAGTTGGCCCACACACAGGGCCCAAGTTAACGGTTGCTGGGCTGGAGTGGGGGCTCATGGTTCCAGAATTCTACCTCGGACATTTATACCGAGGTTCTGACGGGGCCAGCCTATATTGATCTTGAGAATTGGGATTCCCTAACACATGAAAATCCCGGGGCTGGGGTTAGAGTCCTTGGTGGTTCGTTGACCAACCCCACCGTATGTTGGGGAAAGTGGACGAACGCCTTATATTTCAGGGGAAGAGGGGGAAGGGGGGGAGGGGGGAGGAAACAGGGAGGGGGGCTTGGAATAGGGGGGAGGGGGGAAAAATGGTCAACAGGGCAGACAGAGGGGTAAGGGGGGAAAATCAGTTCAAGTCACGGAAACTTGCTTGGCGGCGGGCTCCGAAATTCAGATACTATGAGGGGTCCAAAGTGCACAACCGAAAAGGCGATAATGATTGAAGGGAAGATAGGCACGTTGAACGTCAAGGACCTTAATTCTCAAAATAAGAGGTCCCTTACGAGCAATATGTTCCGCAAACAACATCTAACAGTTCTATTCCTACAGGAAACACATTATAAACGTGGGAGGGAGTCCAGAATCAAAGGGAAAGATATTGGCTGCAACTACTGGGCATCACACCCGACCTCAAAGAAGGAGGGGGTGGGCATTCTCCTGGGAAGGGCACTCCAACTCACAGGGGTAGAAACCAAGAGAGGATTTGGAGGCCGATTCTTAGGTGTTAAAGGGTTTTGCGAGGGACAACGCGTCACTCTAGCCACCGTATACGCACCCAACTCGGGTCAGGTGGAATTCCTCACGCGGGTCTTCGGTGTCATGGACGAATGGGCAGAGGGGGCCATGATACTGGGCGGGGACTTCAATCTAATAGCTGACCCCCAACTGGACTGGTGGTCCGCCAGGGGAGGGACACCCAAGGGGATCACTAAGGACAACCTGGCCTTGCAAGCCCTCCTGAGGGATCACTACTGGGTAGACACCTGGCCCAAAGCATACCCGGGCCAGGGCGGTTACACCTTCTTCTCTCCCCCGCACTGCACCTACACTAGAATCGACCTCCTGCTGTCCTCAGAGGAGGGGGACGGGGTGGTAACCCAACCAAGGGTTGAGGCCATAACATGGTCGGACCACGAACTGCTCGTGGCTAACTGGTCACTGCCCGTTGCCCCGAGATCATCTCGATGGCGGTGCAATGACACGCTCCTTAGAGACCCCGTATTCCGCGACTTTATGAAACAAGAAATGCTGGCCTACTTTGAGACAAATGACACCGGGGAGACTGACATGTCTATGGTATGGGAAGAGGGGAAAGCCACTTTTAGAGGTCTCCTCATAGCAGAGGGCTCGAGGCGCAAAAGGGAGAGGGGCCTGATCGAGAGCAAAATCCGTGCGGAATTGCAGGTCTTGCGGACCAGATTGGGCGCTCCGGGGGTTGATCGGGAGGCACTCCTGGACGAGATGCAGGGCAAAAGACAGGAGCTCCATACGGTTCTCATAGGGGAGGTTGTCAAAAAAATGCGGTACACTAAACAGTTATACTATGAACGGGGTGACAGGGTGGGGACTCTGTTGGCACAAAGGTCACGGGGGTGTAGGGTGGAAAGAGGGATTACCCAGCTTGGTGATGAGGGAGGTAGAATTCATAGGGACCGGCAGAAAATAACGGAATGCTTTGCTGACTACTACAGCAAACTTTATTCCAGGCAAGTGGGCGAATCACAGGAGGATATTTCCTCCTACTTGGCGGAACACCCCCTCCCCAGGCTGACCGACGAAGACCTAGAGGCCCTCGAGGGGGAAATCTCAGAAGAAGAGGTGGAGGGAGCCATCAAAAGACTGAAGGCCGGAAAGGCACCAGGCCGAGACGGCTACACAGCAGATTTTTACAAACAGACCCAATCGATCCTGGTGAAACCCCTGGCTAAACTGTTCAACCAGATTAGGAGTCGGGACACAATCCCACCGACATTCCTGCAGGCCCTCATCACCGTCATACCCAAACCAGGCAAGGACCAGACGGACTGTGGGTCTTACAGACCCATCTCACTTCTTAATTTGGACGCCAAGATTTTCGCTAGGATCTTGGCTTCCAGACTGGAAAACTCCCTCCCACGCCTGATACACCCAGACCAGGCGGGATTCGTCCTTAACAGACAGGGCTCCGATAATTTAAGGAAAACGCTCCACATACTTGCCACAACTGAGGCCAGAAACGAGGGCACACTCTTACTGGCTCTTGACGCGGAGAAGGCTTTTGACAGGGTCAGTTGGGCCTTCATGAGGGAGGTCCTCACATCTATGGGGATGGGCCCAAGGTGGCTGGGATGGATATCTGCGCTTTACTCCTCCCCCTCGGCCAGAGTGGTGGCAAACGGAATGGAATCAAGAGAATTCCCCCTTGAACGTGGTACGAGGCAGGGATGCCCCCTATCCCCGTTAATCTATGCATTGGTAATGGAACCATGGGCAATCTCGGTCCGCAACGATATAGCCATCAGGGGAATACAGATGGGGGACATGCACTGCAAAATTTGCCTCTTCGCAGATGACGCCCTGCTCTATGTCACCAGACCGTCCCAAACAATCCCCCGGTTGCTACAGGGCCTCACGCGATATGGGGAGTTATCGGGGTATAAAGTCAACCTGGACAAATCGGTAGCATTTATTGGTGGGAATCTATCGGCCCCGGAGATGGCCTTTGTGGAGGGACTCCCCTTCAAACGGAGTGAGGAGGGGTTCCAGTATCTGGGAGTCCAGATCACGCGCGACCTTGAAGACCTGTATACGGCCAACTTCCCCCCCCTCTGGTCAGCAATCAGGAGAGACATAGAAAGGTGGGCGGGAGCGGGTCTCTCGTGGATGGCACGCCTCAATCTCATAAAAATGGTGATTCTCCCAAAATTCCTGTTTCTCTTCCAGATGCTCCCGGTGCAGGTCCCTAGGGCCTTCTTTGAAGAAACAAAACGTGTCCTCCTTAATTTCCTCTGGCAGGGTAAAAAACACAGAATTTCTTACGAGGTACTGACCAGGGCCAAGGAGGACGGGGGGGTGGGTTACCCTGACCTGGAGACATATTACAGGGCATCCCAGTTGAGGATACTGGTTGATCACTTCTCACCGGGAACGAAAAAACAGTGGGTAGCCATGGATAATAGGCCCCTTGCACCTGTCACAATAGAGGAATGGCTCTGGGTCCCAAGGAATAAGATCCCCAGAACCGTCCTGAACCATCCGATTCTGAAAGTACTGTGGTCCTTATGGAGAGAGGGAGGCTACTACAGATGGCTCACAACATGGCCCTCCCCCTTAAGCTGCATTTGGGCCCCTCCTTTCCTGGCCAAAATAGCGGAACCAGCAGCATACCAGACGTGGTTCGAGGCAGGCCTTAGCAGGACTGGTCATATGTGGGTGGGGGGCTCTTTCTTACCCGAGTGACCTTGAGGAGGCCCTGGGAATAGGCACGCTCTCCCCTTTCCGTTATCTTCAGCTCAAGGGTGTCCTCACTGAGCCATCCTGGGGCGATACCCTCAGGAGAGATCTTACAGACTTTGAAAAGCTCCTCCTGACCGCGAGGGGCTCCAAGGGGATAATATCCCGCCTCTATAAGCTCTTTCTGTTCTCTGTCCCTAGAGACCCACCGCCAGCACGCACACAATGGGGTAGGGACCTAGGTGAGGAGATCGATGACAAAAGTATCGCCATCAGGCCCTCAAGATACTACACCGATGGCACTACCCCCCGCAGAGGATAGCTAGGATGAGGCCAGGATATGACCCCCACTGCTGGAAATGCAGGACAGAAAGAGGAGACTACCTTCACATGTGGTGGGGATGCCCAGTGGTCCAAAACTATTGGGACAAGGTACGGGCCTGGATCAAAGGGGTGGATGGGGTTGAGCGACCTTCCTGCCCTTGGCTCCTCCTCTTCGGAGTTGACATTGGGGAAGGCCAAGAGGGCACTCAAGACCATATGCTTCAGGTTATGCTGGTAGCAGCCAGGTGTTGCCTGGCACAGAAATGGAAACATCCGGGAATGCCAGGGGAAAAAACCTGGGTAACCAAGGTACGGGCCATCTACGACATGGAGTTCCTCACACACCTGCTTGATGAGTCCAAATCCAGCATCGAGGAAATCTGGCTCCCCTTTTTTGACAAATACGGTCGAGCGGTCTAATGCCTAATGGTGATGCCGGGGGACCCCCCCCCCCCCCCAAGGACACGGTGCCATGACCCGCAGACCCGTTAGTGAACTTTACCCAGTTGGTCCACACGACTTTGACGTGCCAAACGCACAGTGCACTGACACTTTTGTTTTCTAAGGAACCCGTCAAGCAAGCAATTAACCAACCTATGAACATTAGAACTGAAGGGGGGTGGAGGGAGGGAAAGGGAGGGAGGGAGAAAGGGTGTGTTGCGTTTGGTTTTTTTCCTGTTAACTCATATCTGCAAATGTAATGTAATTTCGTAATGCACAAATGAAACTTAATAAAATTGATTTAAAAAAAAAAACGCCTCTGGAAAGTCTCTCACCTCCCTGGGGTGTAATAGCTCCAAGCCAAAAGGGACATCAAGCTAGTCATCATAAATGACTGTCAAATGTGACATATAAGCACTTTTTGGAAGCAGGAGGGACTCTTTAGTGACAACGGCGCAGACAGTGCAGTTGGACTTTCTGGTACTTCCCTTCCAAATCTTTCCTGGTCTTACTCTTCTCTCAGTTTCCAATCTCTCAGTGGATGCACTTCCCTCTGCTCCCTTTTTTATTCTCTAATCTTCTGACTTCCATGTTATAGTCACATTCCACCTTTATTACCTTTCCTGGCGTTTCCCTCTCTTCTCATGGTGCTCTCCACCCTGACTTGTTCAAAACCATCTTCTCCTTTTCTTTTTCCTTCTGACTTCACTTGCTCTTTTCTTCCTTCCTCCTACACAGGTGGCCTCCTGGTGTGTTCACTGGTTCCCTGTTATAGCCTATTTTTTGGATAGCACTCCTTTCATCCCCCAAAAGCTCTCTCAGTTTACTCTCTGGAAAAGCCTTCCACACACCTGTACTTTCCTTATGACCTGACCCTGTCTTTAGGTACCTCCTTTTACTTCTAGCGGTCTCTTTGCAGTTTCACTCCTCCACCTCCTCTAAACTGTTAACATTCCTGTGGTTCCACTTTCCGCTCCTCCTTTCTTCCCTCGGTTATCCTCTCTTCTTATGGCTGTTCCTTACTTTCAGCAAGGCTCTGTGGACCAAATTTAGAAGTACGGGGGCTGTCATATTTACCATGTCCCAATGCAACGCTGCAGCCCCATGGTGCAAACCAGGTCTAGTCTTTTGTGTCTTGACCCTCAGTAGGCTTGCATCCTCCTCTCCAATAGTGCGAGTTCTGAAAAGATCCCTAGCACATCTGTCTTCAAGCCTGGGGCAGGCACACGCCTGAAGACTGCTCTGGGAGCCCCACAGCGAGGTGAGGCAGTCCAGAAAAGGACAAAGAGACCTTTGTCACCCTTACAATCATAATATGTGACCTTGTCACAGTACTTTGAGTGTACTTCACTTAATGATGTGCACCTTGTGTATTCCCCCACAGCTTACAATTTCAAAGGGGATAGTGTAATGCAATGTAATTCACACAAAGGTTAGTCAGTCCATGAATAGATAAAAGTGAGCTGGAGTGAGATGAGCTATTGGTAGAAGCTAGTCTAAATGAATTGAGCATGACTAAACAATTGAAGTTCGATGTCATGCAGGGAAACCTCCAACTTTAGTGCGGGATGTGTTATGTTGGAATAAACTAAAGGTTCAAGTAGGTGCATCTTTACAAAAGCTTACAACACAGAAAATTAAACAGAAGCATGTAATATATTTAAGCGTCTTACCTAGTATGTCTTTCCCTCCAGTATGGTTAACTGCAGTCTTAGACAGCTGTAATAGGCTCACTAGCAGTTTCACTAGAATGCTGTCCTGTGGGTTTTCTGAATTTAAAAGATACAAAAACCGTTACTTCCTTGTTTCAGAGAGTGTAAGAACAAAGCAAGTGTACTTTATAAATTAAGTTTACAATACTAAATGCAAGCTTGCAAAATTGTCCTTCTTTCATCATGTAACAGATTCACCATCATTGAAATAACATGAAGCATCAATGGGAAATTCTGGTCCTGGGACTTTAATAGACCTCATACCAAATTGCACCACCAACGAAGGCCCAACTTCAGTGGGAAAATCCAAAATCGACACTTCTTGGCACAATATGCTGAGGTCCTTGCAATCAATGAATAGACCACCTTCTGAAGGAGCAGTTGTGCGGTTTTAAACAATGTACATACTACAAAGGTCACTATCATAAATGGCCCCAAGAACCCACTAACTCGAAGATGAGGTTTAAGGGTTTTTATTTAAATTTTCTATTGGCCTAGTCTCTCTGCCTCTCTCTTCCTAACTTCGGCCTGGCCAATCCCTCCCCAACTCAAGCTCCCGTCAACCATGGACTGGTACAAGTTATTGGTAACACACTATCTAAAAGCTATCTATAGGTTAGGGCTTAAAGGCAAACACCATATCTACATAGACTTCCTCAAAGATCAGGCTTCGAGACACCTACCTGCGGGGGACACCCCTGCAACCCTCACTCCCATTTACCCCATGTATTGTCCCCATATATAATGTTGCCTATTGCGTTTCCTGGTGACTATATGTATGGCGACATTATATATGGAGACAATATTACCCAATACGCTTTTACTGCTTTTCCTTACTGTTCTACTCCCTCTCTTCCTTCTTCGCTACTCTCCTCCCTTCCTTTCGTCCTTATGGTCTCCCACTCACCATCTCTGTCTCTTATCTGTCCCTCTGATGCCATTGCTCCCTCGCACATACCTACTACTCTCTTTATCCCTCTGATGTTCCTCTCGCTATGGTCTACCTCCACTCCCTGATCTTACTCCGTACTACTCTCCACTCCCCTACTATTGTCTGTCTCTCCAAACAACTCCCTCCTTCACACCACTACTCCACCTCCCCCACTCCTATACTACTACTGTTCCAGCATTTCGACACCACTATGCCACCTCCTCAGTACTACTCCCAACTGCCTCACCACTACCACTCCCCCACCTTCTCCTCAATCACCCTCCTTCTCTTCCTTCTGGTTTGTTGGCCTGCCCCCTCCGCCTCTAACCTCACCCGACAACCCATACCATAAGATTTCCTGTTGCCCCTTATATCCTCCCCCTACTGTCTCCATTGGTTGTCGCTTTCTGGTTCCCTGTCCAAACCTTCCCTGCCTCCCCTGCCTGGGATGTGTCACAGACATCAAATCGCATGGCAGCTTGCTACAATAAACGTTCCAGCTCATGTGCGAGTTCAGGTTTCTAGGACGAGAGTCTCCGTCACTCCACAGAAATGTTACTGCTAAGCTGGTACTGGTCTAAGCGGCTGACAGTCTGGAAATGCTGATCTGTGGCTTGATGCATAAGAGTGCAGCTGCTATAAAGAGTGAATGGTAGCCTTCTGCACACAAGCTGGCACGGGTTGACCTCGTCCTCCACATCGCACAGTGGTTCAATAATGTTAAGCTGCTAATTGGGGTGCGCTGGAACTACAGGATCTGGTGGGCTGTTCTCTGTTCGGTCCACCGCTAGGGCTGCTCCGATCTGTTATTCTCTAGAAGAGATGGAGAAAGACGAGCCAGCAATGGGAAATAGATTTATGGGGTGATCAAGAGTGGTACTGTCATGATGCCTACCTCTAAGGAGCCAGCAGGCCGGGCCCAGCAACCCCAGAGGCAGACATCATTTTCCCCAGGGAAGTCTCAGCGGGCCCAAGTCGGGGCCCTTTGGACCCAGTCCTGGCGCCTAAGGCGCCAGGCTCATAGAAGAGGATATGTGTTTAAGTGCTTAGGTGCACACTTACCTGATGCAGACCTTGCTGCTTCATCCAGGCCCTCTTGAGGCCTGAATGGGACTACTTAACCTGTAGGACTACTTCACCACCCGGGTGTGGTCGGGGAAGGATACATACCTGATTGGTGGAAGGTGGAAGGATACATACCAGGAACTTCTTCCAAGGCTATTTAAACCCCACCCGAACAGCCACACATGCTTCGCGTTGTTTTGCACCTAGCAGCTGGACGCTCACCGTGTCAGCTCCTGCATCCTGACTTCAGCCACGCCTGCCAGCACCCTGGAACACCTGCAAGGGGAGAAAGGAAGAGAATAGGAGAAGAAAAGCCCTTACCTGCTAAATCTGCATCCCGGAGTCATTTCATCAACGGCCCTGAAAAGGAAGACATCATTTTAAAGGCATTTCGTTTCGATCGCTGCAGCGCTGCATTTTACTCACCTTTGCAAGGCGCTTCCATCTTCAGCAGCGATCTTCCGGATTCAGCTACGCCCCGGCGCCTAGAGGAAAAAAGACAAGAACAAAGGTGAGAGGGAGAAAAGGAATAAGGAAAGCTCAATTTCCTTTTAAGTCTTACCTGTTGGATTATTCCCACTGCATTTCGGGTCCTGCCGCTTCCTGCCATCTCCGGACCCTGGCCCCTATGGGGAAAAAAGACAAAGACATTGAATGAGCGAATGCAAAGACATTACCTGAGCGCTCATCCAGAACTGTTTCACTTCGGGTCGGCGCCATATCTCCGGCACTCTGAACCCCGGCCCCTAAGGGGAAAAAGACATAAGCATTAGCGCTTGCTGCAATTAGACAACAAACATTATTATTAAGCTTGAACTTTTGAACAGAACTTTTACAGCGCCTTACCTGAACAGTCAAGCTTACCTGAACTCCCATCAATCCTCAATCCAGTGAAGTAACTGGGTTTCAACGCGCCCCTGCATCAGAAGCAGGATGGAGAGCTCATCCTTCCAAACCCTAAGGTGAGGCTTCACGGGGAATCGTGGAGGAGGTATCGTGGAGGGTTGGAAGGGAGTGGGAGGCTTGAGCATTGTTCCACAGTTGGTAATACTCCCTTTTCACGCACAGGAGGGTATCCAACGAGCCAGGGAAGCCAGAATAGAGGGGCCCTTTCTGTCCATCTTCAGAGTTCTGCGCCTTCGACGCCGCGCCTCCGTGGGAACCAGGTGAGCGTTACAGGTACTATATTCAATTATAGTGGCCCTAGGGAAGGGGCAGGGAGTGGGGCCCTACCATCTGCTGCCTTCCCCTCTCTGGGGGTAGGCCTTGCACCGTAGATGTCCCTATCTCTTCTCGACCAGGTCAGGCTACTGTTCCTGTGACAGTCACGCTGTTGGAAGGCTGCCTTATTAATGTGACATTTACACTCAAAATTATTATTTGTTCCTGTACTTATCCTTGCAGATAAAGGGTGTATCAGTGACTTTTACTCCCTAAAAAAAGGCAAATACTCCCAAAAAAAAATGCGGAGTCAAAATACTACCAACAAAAAATGGGAAACAGACACACATGACCTTGTGCCCCTGCTTTCACTCACGCAGCTCCATGAATAGGTTTGGACCAGCAGTGCACGTAGTACCACAGGAAGATATTGCAATTATTATTGCCTGATCGGAAGAAGTAAAGATGTATCTTTTAATGTGTATGAATAACTAGGTGCAAAGAAATTATTATGACAAAAACATTTCTGTTTTTACTAGCTTACAAAATACTCCCACTGGGAACTGGTCTTGCAGTTTTACTCTCTAAAAAATCATTTTACTCCCACTTCAAAATCTTATCTGGAGTACTGCCTGCACTTCTTTTAAATGTAAAAGTACCTCCTCTTAATATTATTAAGAGGCTAAAGGCTGTCTTGAGGGAGTTACTGCAAATGCAAGTAGGACCTAGATTGCTGAGTGTTTGCATAGATTCAATGTGAAACAACTAAAAGCCATGCACTGATGATGCAATACACAAAGCAGCCATAAGAAGAGGTTTGCACAGATTTCTGATATTCCATAGTCCTCAGATTCATTGTAAAAATGCATGAAAGTGTACACGGATAAGGCCCCCCGGGTACCAGTGGCTGTCCCCTGTGAGGCAGTCCCTTGTGAGGGGCAGGCTGGGCCTATACCCATCTCCCCGCCTGGGTTGGGGGAAATAACCAACAACTACCGTACTACCAAGGGTGATAAGTCAAACCTGGGGAAGAAAAGCCGAAGTATGGCAGCTGAGACACTAAATAATACAAAATCTGACCACTGTGATATTGATAACAATTTTTTGCTGGCCACATGTTACACACTGCAAAGTGCCATGGGGTCTAGTAGTGCACATCTGGAGCCACCTGTTGAGCCGGCGAGTCCGGTAATAACTATGTGGTCTCAGCTGCGCAGGTGCACAATTCCCCACGTATGCTCGGCACCGTCCCAGCGGCTTTCAGCGTCACCAAACCTGTTCCACAATACAAGGGCTGGCGAAAGTCAAAGTGCATTGCAAAACAATAGCTTTATCGATCAGAGACCAGAAATACCCTTACTGAGATCCTACATTTCGCTATACAAATCCTTCTTAAACTCTGTGGGTCACACTGAACGAAATACAAAAACTGGGCAAGCGCTCCACCTCCTTGGATGATAGACTTTCAGTCCTAGCCAGTCAGAAAGGGTCATCTGGGATGCCACGTCTAGCCGTGAACCACAATGGAACCATAGACCTGCCGGCTGGAAAAAGAGGGCCTAACAGCCCATCCTGTGTAATAAATCTGACCGGTCATACAAACTATCATACCACTCTGTTCATGACCAGGAAAGAAAGGTGTTTGGCACAGCGGGCGAGGACCAGGCCGAAGGCCATTGATGCAACTATGGGGAGTTGCTCATCCACCTCTCGATCAATTAAACTCCACTGTTATTTCGCTCAATCAGCTCAAAAGAAAGAAGGACAAAAAGAAAGTGGCAGGGAAAAGACACACAAAAATCTGCTGGGACTCTGACAAGCTGGTTAATTGGTGAGGCGGTAGGCCCCCACCTCCCCAAGTACAAGATCTAGGAAATTACATAACTTATACACCCTTGGCGCTGGTTGCCTGTCTAGCACCTGCCTGGGAGGCCCTGCAAGTGGGAAACCTGCAAGCTCAGAGGAAGTCCAGCCAAACTAGACAAATGTTGCCAGCCGCCGACTTAGTATCACCAAAGCTCGACACGATACCCACCTGTTATCCTTGAACCAAAGATATTTATCTTTGGCCGAGGCCCACAAACTTTTTCGGACAAACATGTTAACAGATCTGATGTGGTCCATATCTGCAAAAAAGTCCTGGCTTTGCGTGTTCTGTCATCATCGGATTTTAGCTTTGTTGAACCTGTCCGATCTCAGGGGGCTGAATGTGTGCGGGTCCACTGTGTCACCCCAGAGGTCCCAGCACTGGTGAGATCTTCTCAGGGAGAAAAAGAGAAAGCGCGGTATGAAATTGACCGCCCATCGCATGTTGGTCTTAAAGAACAAGCTGCAGCTTTAGCAGCCACCGAGTTGGCGAGGGGAGTAGCAATGACAACCCTACCAGGTGCCCCAGGCTTAGGACATGTTACACCTCCCCAGGCTGAAGATGTAATGGGGTGGGAATGGTTTAGGAAGATTCTGTTAAAACATCTGGTCCAACCAGACTGATTTTTGAAGGTTGCCCCCTGGAACACATATGGCGATAGCCACTTTACAGGGAACCAAGGGGTCTATTTCAAGCCTGTAAGAATGTGATATAATTCGGCTGCAAGAGACGTGGCTCTTAAAATCGATATACCTAGAGGGCTATGTATTGTTCCAGTCATTGGCAAAGAAGGGCCAAAGTGGTCATCCATCTGGTGGCCTGTTAACTGGGCTTAAACAGAATCTCCCAGTAGTGAGTTTAACAGAGATAATGAATGCCCCCAATGTACTTGCAATTGAGGGCTGTCTGACCGGGGGTTTGGGAGCGGGGTGGAATATCTAGGAAAACATCTACGGAAATTTTGCTGATTAACATCTATGTGCAACCGACTAAGCTGGCCCTAGACACAATCCACAAAAGTATTGATTCCATATGAGCAGGGTGGTCAATGACTGCAGGTCATGAGCTTGTACTTTTGGGTGGAGATGTGAATACCGGTTGAAGAGATACTGGCAGCGTAGATGCTTATAGACATGTGGAACCCGTTAGTACCATGGCTAAGAAACGAGGGAACCCCTAGCAGACAAAATGGGTGTCCTTCTTAAAAGAATGGGGCTTAATAATGCTAAATGGGCGCACATATGGCGACAAACATGGGCAGTGTAACTGGCAGATAAATAAAAAATCCTTCACTTTGGATTACTTTTTTGCCAGTAACACCTGTGCAGAAAGAGTCAAATCCCTTGAGATACGGAGAACAGATTTTACTGACCATTCCCTGTTGAAAATCACGCTGTGTCTGAACCTGAACGAGTGCAGGGTTGGTGGTGGTGGGGTAAATGTAAACCCAGCAGAGAACAGACTTAAAAAGTATGAGCGCCAGACCTTTAGCGCCACTGATGTAAATAGGATGGGAGAGCAGCTGCAGGTACTTGCGTTGGAAGCGGGGATACCGCCCTGTCAAGCATATAGATGCCCATAGTGCCAAACATGGTCGGTTGTTTGATATTGAAATCAGAGGCGCAAAAAGACAGATGTGATGTAATATTCCAGTAGCCAAACACATAGGGGGCACGCAGGGAGAGGTGGATGCTAGGCTACAGAGAATCAAACTACCTGGGTCACTAGATGGAGGACCTCTGAGACAACTACACAGTGGCAAAAGATGCTCACAACTTTGTGTAGCAGGGTTTCCCGACAAATATTGCGGTTGCTGGCAATAGCCAAGGGGGACTCTAAACGACAAACCATTAACCCTATTCCAGCAGATAAATGTGTATACTTTGTTAGGTCTAAATGTGACCAACCAACTACAGACTGGAAGGTAACAAAGGGAGGAGGTCACTGTCCACGGAACATTTGAGCTGAGGAAACATACATAGCTATTGGTAATCTTAAGGTCTTGAGAGCACCGGGGCCAAATAGTTTGTCAAATACAGTCCTAAAACCTAGCAGTATTGTCAAGGAATCTGGAGATGTTGTACATTAGAGTCTGCAGAAACGGTATGGTGCCCGATACATGGCAGCAGGCAATTTTTCTCCCCATTTACAAAAAGGGGATAGAGGGAGGCCATACAACTAAAGGCTACTCTCTCTCCTGGATGTGACTGGGAATTTATTGGATACCTTTTCCTGACTACTTTGCAAAAGTGGGTCACAAGTTGTAACATCCTGCATCCGACACAGACTGGCTTTAGACCAGGGTCCAGTACCACATAACATCAGGACCCTTGATAAACGTATGCAGGAGGCCGTGGTGAGGGGAAACTTGGTGCCATACCTAATTTTTGTAGATTACAGCACAGCCTTTGACTCAGTGATCCGGGCTACCATGTGGCAAAAACCGACAACCCTGGGATGCCCTGACTGGATCTCGTCTATCCTTGTTACATTACACACAAACACAGGAGCTCTAGTACGACTGGACGAGGCCGGCTCGCTATCACCTACGGTAAACATCAACAGGGGGGTAAAGCAGGGTTATAACCTGGCCCCCCTGTTGTTTAACTTGTTTCTATCAGACCTTCCAAAAGCAGTAACCTCTGAGGGGGCTGTTTGATTAAGACTGGAAATGCCAGTATACCCAGCATCTTGTACACAGACAACCTGGTCCTGATGGATGGTACAATAGCGCGTTAGGGGTAAATTCAAGGCATCGAATGAATACTTGCTGAAAAATTATCTTGCCATCAATATGAAGAAGACCCAAATGATGGTAATCTCACCAGGAAAGTTACATCGGGTAAGACTGGAGTCAGATCTGGAGCCAGATCTAGAACCCATTGAGTATGGGCCGACCTATTCCTATCTGGGTGTGGAGCTGTCAGCCACGGGTCGGTACGATAATATCATGGAACTAAAGAAGTGTAAGGCCCGGCTGCTGACCTATGCTATAGGCCAGTTTACCAAACGTACCGCAGGGTTTTCAATCGAAGAAGGCCCTATCAAACTCTACATAGTTTTTTCCCCAACAATTTTATATGGCATGGAGGCACTAGCCATTGGTAATCTTGGTTGGTTAGACATTCTGGAAGGGTTCTTTTGTAGGTATATCTTAACCCTTCCCCCATCTACCCCAATGGCTGACCTGAGGCTTGAGTTGGGGTTGACTTCTTTGAGATCTCAGGTAATGACACGTAGAGGCCTCCTGTACATAAAATGAAGATCTAAGCCCAAATGCCCCTTAGAGATATTGGGACAGTGTACTGAAACTACAACCATTATTGAAAGAAGAACTGGGGATTACCAATCACTTAAATGACCAGTGATTCCTTTCTATTGATTAGAAGCCTGGCTTTACTAACTTAAGAAGTATATTTAAGAAGAAGATGGCTTTACATAATTGGATAGGCAATTACAACCATTAGGAAACACTCATGGGGGTTACTCATAACTACCTGCAAACTCATTGTGATCTATTAAAATGTGTTATATTACGACTGAAGTAAATCGACTCTCTCTCCTTGCGTTTCAGGGGGCCTATCTAAAAATCCCAAGAGAGATGAGAATCTGCTCCATATGTGAAGAGCCAACAAAGTTGAAAGCCCCGTGAAATGTCTTTGCACAATGTTTGAAACGGGGGCCAAACTACATGTGCTCGTTGGGACAGTTTGTTAGCCAGTACAATGCTATTAAAACTGACCACTTTTGGCATTATTGCCTGAAGACGGTTTCAGGTGCAGTACATATAGCATTGTTTAGATTATGGTCACAGATTAAATAGTATTTTCCCACCTAAATACAAGTGACCATCGCCATATACAGAGCAATAGACATGCTTGGCTCTAAATACACCTTGGTCTGACGTGACCCGCTATTGATTAATAATCGAAATAACAGATGAGTCAGTGCACAATATTGTAAAACATCGAATTACGTATGAATGTATGTGATAACCTTTCTTAACACTGGGAACATATAGGCCATGGGCTCGACCCACTGAGTATTGTGTAGCCTGATTGCTTGGACAGTTTGGTTTTAGAGACTAGTGTGTAAAGATAGTGATCAGTGAACTGTGAATCGTGAATTGTATCATAGTGAAATGGAAATCAACTAACCATCAATTCAAATGAAATGGAAAGAATTGATATGGAATGGAACGGAAAAAGAAACTAAGTAATTATGATGATTTTATTTTAAACTGAAGCAATAATGATCTTATTTGTATTTGTACTATTACTACAATCTCTATCATTATTGTACAGTACAGTATTGTATTAATGGTATTTTAAATGTACCATATGCATTTGATAAAGTTCATTCATGAACTAAAAACCAATAAATTAAATGATATGCAGTGAAACAGACAGATTTCCAGGAACAACGGCAGAAGTTGTTAGGCTTGAAGATTATTGAATGTACTATAAATCTCAGTGTCACGGATTGAACAGTGTTTGCCCATTGATGGTGGAATGTGGACACTCATCTATTGTGACTGAATACTCCCTAAATTGAATCAAAGTAAAGTGTACAACATACGCTGGAATTATGATGCACTTCTTGAAATATTTGGTTAGGACGAAGGTGCGATTGGGCAGGTTATAAAATGTGTCTTCAAAGAGGTCTTTGTATATTTTCAAATTTGCCTTGTAATCAGCAAATGAGTGAGTCAAATAAAAGGAATTGGAAAAGCATGGTAGAGCTATTTTAAATTCAAGTTGGGTTTTTACATGGAAGCCTGATGTTCGAGCGAATTGGGGCAGAGGAAGGCAACATGGAACATGCCACTACAGTTAGGAAGGTCCATGCAGGGTCGGAGAGACTAGTATCAAGCCCAAACTTGATAACATTCATTCAGTGATACCTGTGTGGGCTGTGTGCATGAACATAAATGACCATATAGGTTCATTTATGCCAGAAAAATCCCTCAATATATGGTATATGAAATTGCATTTATAACGCACCTGTACACAAGTGTTTCTAGGCACGACAAGACGGGGAAACAGAGGGAGGACAAAACAACAAACTTACTAGGCCTTGCGTTATTCAGATCGCGCATGTGCAGGAAAGTGGAAGGAGAGATGTGCTGATGGGGGCAGGGGAAGGAGAAGTGCAGGTAACTCAAAAGTGCAGCCAGCGGGTGTTCTGGTGAGGAGGATCTCAGTCTTACTAGCATTAAAGCAGAGCTCATTGGCAGCACACCAATCCTGAATTACGGCCAGACAGTCTGGAATGAGAGAAGGAAAAGAGGTGGCCGAGTGGAGCCGAAAGAAAGCTGAGTGTGATTTGATTTGATTTGAATAGCACTTATAGAGCACATCATTCACTTAAGGGCATCTTGGCTCTACCTAGTACGAAGAAACGGAAAAGCCAGCTAGAAGAGGAAGGTCTTCAAAGCCTTACAAAAGGCCAGATGATTCGATCTAAGGGAGCGTGGTAGAGCATTCCACAATCTAGCTGCCAGAAAGTGGAACGGCCACTTATGCGACTGTATTTCACCATCGGAGTAGGCAAAAGGCAAGCATCGGCTGAGTGCAGAGCGCATCTGGGGACATAAGGCCGAAATTTTGCCTGAAGATACTCAGCGCCCAGACCATAGAAAGCATGGTGAACCAGGCACAAAGATTTTAAATGGATGCGTTTTACCACAGGAAGCCAGTAAAGTTGCGTCAAAATGGGCATGTGGCAGCACTGGGGTTGGACACGGCCAGCCTGGCAGCAGAATTTTGGAGAACCTGAAGACAGTGGAGTAGGTAAGCAGGCTGAGCCAGGAAAAGTACATTACAATAATCAATAGAGGAAGAAACAAGCGCAGAAACCACCGCAGCGTAAAAGTGAACAGGAAGGAAGGGAAGAACCCGATGGAGCGGTTTAAGTTGAAAGTGGCCCCTCAGTCAAAACGCACTGACCTGGGGCTCCATGGAAAGCGAGGAGAGAGTTTAACCCCCAGGTCTTTAACTATAGTGACAGGTGTCGGGAAGGGACCTAGCGACGAAGGCCAGAAATCAGTAGTCCGCATTACACTGAAAGTTGAAGCAGAGAGCAGCGATGCAGTGTGCAAGAGGTGCCAGGTATTGGTTGAACAGCCAGGGCGAAAAGGTTAGACCCCTGATGAACACCACAAGTAGAGAGATAGAAGACAGGAAAGACCCCACTTGGACCTGAGAGGGTCGATCAGTGAGAAAGGAGGTCAGCCAGGCAAGAGCCTAATCAGTGATACCCAGGTTATCACAGAGGCGATTGAGCAGGATGGCATGGTTGACCGTATCAAAAGCAGAAGAAAGATCGAGGAGAATGAGGACAGAGGGAAAATTAGAGTCAAGGTTAGAGAGCAGGTCTTCACGGGTGTTCAGGAGAGCAGTTTCCGTGCTTCTAGCAACTCTGAGGACAGACTAGTGGTTGTGGAGATAACCAACAGATTCAGTGTGCTGATGAAGCTGGGAGATGGCCAGCTTTTCCAAGAGTTTGCCCAAGAAAGAAGTGATGGAGATCAAGCGATAGTTAGCCGGAGAGGACAAATCGGTAGAGGGCTTCTTTAGAAGGGGGTGCACAGTGGAGTGCTTAAGCGGGGAGGGGAAGGTTCCAGTGGCAAAGGAGTGATGCAGAAATCAGCCAAGGCTGGAGCAAGGGTGTCAATGTGGTCCTTGATGGTTCTGGATGAGCAGGGAAGAACCTGCTTTGACAAGAATTTCATAGATCAGATTTGTCTAGAAACATCATCTGGGGTGAAAAAGGGAAAGGAGGAGAAGGGACGTCCACAGGCGGGCCAGGAGTGAAGGGGGAGGAGGTAGAGGAAGAGAGGGTGGACAGGATGTCCTGAGTTTTAGTGGAGAAATAAGAAGCCAAGGCTGTGCTGAGGGCTTGGGAGGGAACAGGAGAGATAGAGACTGCAGCAGGATTGGCCAGCTCTTTGCAGATTTTGAAAAATTCGGCCGAGTTGTTAACTGCTGCAGAGAAGCAGGCTTGGATGTGGGCTATCTTCTTAGCGAGGACATAGAGTCTGTATTGCCTTTGGAGCAAGCGGCAGGCCAGTTTGTCAGGGGGTGCGCCTAATGCCCTCCACTTCCTCTCAACCACCCCACACTTGCCTTTATGGGTGACGAGGTTTGAATTGTACCAAGAGTTGCACTTGGATTTGGGCTTCAAACGGATCCTCATGACAGGGGCAAGGACATCAAGAGTGTTAGAGATAGAAAGATGTAGGTTAGATAGGGCTGTGTCAGGATGAGAGTCAGCCAAAGGTGCAGAAGGAGGAGAGAAAATAGCGGTGAAAGCCTCAACTGAGACACGCTTCATGGGTCAGAAGACCGAGAAGGTAGGTGGCAGTGCTGGAGTCGGCTTGGCCGGAGGAGTAGAGAGAGAGTTGGGAGGAAAGGAGCAAGTCATCACTCCAGGAGAGAGGAGTGGTGAGAGGGAGGTCTGAGGAGATCAGAATATCCAGGGTGTGCCCTGCAGAGTGGGTCAGGCCAGAGAGAAAAAAAGAGAAAAAGAGAGAAAGAGAAAAAGAGAGAAAAAGAGAAAGAGAAAAAAAGAGAAAAAGAGAAAAAAAGAGAAAAAGAGAAAAAAAGAGAGAAAGAAAGAGAGAGAGAGAGAGAGAGAGAGAGAGTGAGAGAGAGAGAGAGAGAGAGAGTCACAGAGGTTGCAAAAGAGTCCAGCAGAAGGACAGGTAGCATCCAGGTGGATGTTAAGATCTCAGAGGAGAAGTTGAGAGGTAGAGGCGAAGAGGAGAGGTCTGCCCACTCAGAGAGGAAGGAGGCTACCTGGCCGGGCGGCCTGTAGATGGTGGCCACAGTGAGAATAAGGCCAGGAGAGATAGAGAGCCTGCAGAACAGGCATTCAAATTTGGAGTAGTCCTGCATAGGAATGATAGAGGCAAGGATCCACTCCAGGAAGATCAAATATACACCGCACCAGGACAGTTGGTTCTGGGTTTGGAGAGGATCTTGTAGCCATCAGGAAGGAGAGCGTCAAAGCTTGTGACAGAGCTGGCCGTGAACCACGTCTCGGTCAGACGGTATACATCCAGATTGAGTTCTCCCAGTAGACGGCAGATGTCAGAGGAGTGTTTGACAGCTGAGTGAGAGTTGAGAGTAGAATTGTTGAGCAGGTTGCCCCCTTTGAAGGAGCTCTGTGGAGGGGTAAAGGTCAGAGGTACGCCCTGCGGAAGTGTTGCAGGAGCCCAAGCCAGGGCAGAGGTGGAAGGAAGAGAAGGCAAAGTAGCCAAGGAGGAGGTGGGTGCCAGAGGGTTGGTGGGGGAAGGAGGCAACAGGGTGGCCAGAGAAGCACCAGAGGCAGCCATAGAGGTGGCAGAGGATGAGGCGACAGAGGAGCCAGAGAGGGGAAATAAGGGACAGCAGGAGAAGAAAGGAAGTTGATAAGGCGCGTGAAGTGTCTATCAAAATGGAGGAGGCGCAGTTGTGGCAGAGTTGAGACAGTCACCACAGTGAACGTTCTGCAGTATCCTTTCGCTGTCTATGAGTGAAAAGGAGTTTCTTGGATAAAATATCCCCCAGACCGCAGAGCGGAGTTGGGCAGAGTTGACACAGTCACCACAGTCTACAAGGTCAAGGCAGCGGTTTGGCTAGGAGATTGTTTGTGGAGCTCCCCCGGGTAAGAGACCGCTGGCTTTAGCTTTTACAATCACTCTACAAACATTGGGTGTAATATTAGCTGTATTCACAATGCTCCTGGTACTTTTGCTGGAGGGCCTCTTTGTGTGCTTTTGGTTTGAATACGCCGTACTTTGACAGTAATGCTGTACTTGCGACCAGCTCCTCGTTGGCTCTGCTCGATTTAGAAGGTCTGCATTTAAATGCGGGAGTGTGGCGCTGTGGTTTTGGTGGCTACCAACACCATAGCCTGCTGATATCCTTTTGACCCTTTTGACCCGATTGTTGCATAATTGGCTACAAAGCAACACCATAGCCTGTTTACTTAGTTCATATTGCTAGATCTGTCTCTTACGGGAACTGGAACTGGAACTCCTGGAATTGGTGCGGGAGTGTGACGTTGCGAATCTGCTGGTAAAGCAACACCATAGCCTGCTTACTTTTGTTGGATTTGTCTCGTCCCAGAATTGGTACTGGAGTGTAGCGTGGCGAGCCTGACAGCAAGCAACGCTATAGCCTGCCTTTTCTCCAGCACTGTTACGACCAACTACCCCTTAAGAATATTAAGTGGAACTGATCATTTCAAATGGGGTGTTTTTTTTAACTTTATTACCTTATTCCAATAGGGTGTATTTTAATTCCGATTTACATCCAGCATCAAATAGTGTGTTTTACACGCTTCATCTCGTTTTATATCTTGCATCAAACAGTGTGTGTTTTTTTTTATGTGTTTATCTCCATCTGCCATCAAATAGTGATTAGTGATTTGTTTTATCTTGATCTATATTGGGCATTAATATCCTGCATCAAATAAATAGTGTGTTTTTTATCTTGGGAACTTGCTTTTAAAACTTGCATCTTTGCAAGTTTTTGCAGATATTGCATTTTTGCACATCCTCCTCCCATTATTCTGTTTGAAATCCTCCAGACTCTCTTCTCCCTCTGATTGTCTGGAGTTGCTGTGTGATACCATCCCCTATAAAATATGGTGGGGAGAGAAAAAAGTGAACCCGGGGGCACCCTGTAATACATAGGTTAGGACAGTGGTTATTGGTACCCTCCTGGACATCACCATGGCGAAGGGTAATGATGGTGTGAACTTGGTCTCTAATGACAAACCCTGTGGTGGTGACTGCGCGGCCTATGCATGCAGTGCCAATCGTGGTGATTTAATTGGCCTGAAAACTCGCCCTCATATTCGGAAATTCATTTACCAGTCCCTGATCGCGGGGCAAAGAATTAGTGATTCTTATTTTGGTAAACTTGTAGGAACTAGTACTAAGATCAAATCGATTGTTTCAACTGTTAGGCAGAAACCTGTGCAGTTCCCTTATGGACCACTGCAAAAGATTTAGGACTACAGGTGGTTAGCAGTAAACCCAATTGGTAGCAGTCTGTACCACCCAGATTTACCTGGTAGCTGTGGCTGAGCAGTCAGACTTCTCTCAAGATGAGTTAGGGAGTATATAGAGTATACACAATAGGTACAGAGACAGAGTAGCACAAGCAAACACTGACCAGAGCTTTGGTGTAAAAGTATATAATTATTTAAAGACACACTTATAAATTACACTAGCACAAAAAGAGGTAAGTAAATTCAACACACAGTCACTATCATATATATACAACCCTGATTACTTATTAGACAAGTCTAAGTGAGAAACACCACTTATTTTCAGACAAAGGTGAGCGCTTAACATAAGATGGCACTCTAATAAGTTATTAAAAAGGGAGGGAAAAAGGCAGAGTTATGAAAGAACACAAATCTCAATACTTTTTAAAGAACCACAGTGAGGCAGGTTAGGCAAGGTCTACTGGGGAGCAAGGAAGTTCAAATGCCAGGCCCACTCTTAGAGAGAGCAAGTGAAATGTGTCCAGAATCACACAGTGGGGTTATGCCAAAAGAGTCTTTGTAAACAGTTCGCAGAAAGATTGAGATCAAGTCAGGAAAAGTTAGTTAACAGGTCCCAGGCTAACCCAGGTTAGAAAGTCGAGGATTTACTGTCACCCCGAACGATCTGTCGCAAGGGAAGCCAGGCGGGACACAGTACTTGAAAGTGGGAAGAACGCTCCAGCGGGGGCAGTTGTTCCTGGTAGCGGGTGCAAGTCGGTGTTTCGTCCAGAGGAAGAGGAGGTCTCGACGTGGAGGAAAGCTGAAGGACGTTGCGCTGCCAGGAAAGAAACCAGCCGCGGAGTTTCCCGGTTACAAGGTACCACCCTTTTCTTTGCGGTAGTTGTAAACCGTGGTAGTCCGGTTGCCGGGGTGCTTGGCACGGGCAAGGCGGCCACGGGATGGTCCAGGAAGGCGAAAAGACGACCAAACTGGTTATCCCCACCAGTCAAAGGAAGAAGACTCTCCGGGCTGGAGATCTCCTCTGTCGTCGGGAAAAGTGTTGAGACGGTTCAGCAGGGCTCCACCGGTGGTGTCGTTGCAGGTCGGCTCAGCTTCTCCCTCCTCGGATTCTTTAGGTCCTGTGGCGACTTCTGAAGTTCCAGTCCCCAAAGCCCTGCTTTTATGCAGAAAAGGCCCATTGATTCAGCCTAGCTGTCACTCAAACATGCTAAGTGGTGAGCCGGGCGGCTCACCACTTGGGCCAATCACACAAGAGTGCGACGAGTTGCCGAGGCAACTCAGTCCAGGGTGCTTAAACCTCCTCCCACACCCCCTGTGGTACCCAGACAGAGTGGCACCACTTTTGGAGGCTTCTGTGGAGAAGCCCGCCAAAAAGTGGAACAAAGGGCTCGACTTGGGTTGGAGTCACAGAAGCAAACACAAACACCATTTTGGAACCAAGTTTCAGCAAAAAATACCAACCAGTGAATTTATATTAATTTAATAAACCAGCGGTATGTTCGAGGCAATTTTAAAAAGTGGTAGCCTCGAACAATGGGAAAATCCCATAGGGATATATTCGCGGTCGAATATAAAAAGTAGTATCCACTGCCACCAGCCAAAACTCGGTCGGAGGGGACTGGACAGTGCCCCCTCGAACAACAGACCCCGGGGCAATCGAATTGCCCCGACCAGTACGTCCACAATATGATGGTTTGTACTGGTTCTGTTCACAATTTGAGACTAGTGAAGCCAATGGTGACTTTACATGCCCTGGGAGACAGTAGTCAGTCCCAGGGTATGGAGTCTATGTTTGGGGGTCGCTACGACACCCCTGGGTTACGGCACGGAGGGTGCTGTGTAACCTATATACCAAAAACACATGAAGCCCTATGGGGTAAAGGACCCCATAGCACATAAAACACATACAAAGTCAAAGGAACACCTCAAATCATGTCTAAGAGTGGGAGAAAAAGAGTCTCACTCTTAGCAGGAGAAAAAAATAAACCCCAAAAATCCAGCAAAGCTGCTGGGGGACTCACTAGGTTTGGGAAATTATCCTTTACACAGAATTCTCCCTAACACTAAACAACCCTACTAACAATTTCCCTTTCTGCATACACCTCTCAAACTCCAAACCAAACACAACCAAAACCTACAGCACAACAAACCGCACAAACTTCACTACATTGCAACAACAAAACAAAAACACACATAGTCTTGCACAACAGTACACAACGACTACCGGCCGCAAACACCACAGGCCCAGCCAACGGACCCACCGGGCTGAGGCCGCCAACAGCACATCACTGCTCTCTTGCACATTTCCTGCTTCCTCCCACTAACTCAACCTCCCCTCCTCTTTCAGAGCCGCCAGAGAGCCAGGGGACCACTCTGGTGGTGATACTGCACGGTACAAATGTCCTTTAACATTAACATAATAAGTACAACCACCGCAGCATATCACACCCATAGTGGCCTACACCTTCGGTGCTTATAAATTTGGTCTTGGCCATGCACCCAAGACTCTAGGCCCTGGCCACAACCACTGCAGCATATCACACCCATAGTGGCTTATAACTTCGGTACTTATAAATTTGGTCTTGTCCATGCACCCAAGACTCTTGGCCCTGGCCACAACCACTATAGCATATGAGTCCCATAGTGGTTTATAACTTCGGTGCTTATAAATTTGGTCTTAGCCATGCATCCAAGACTCTAGGCCCTGGCCACAACCACTACAGCATATCTTTCCCATAGTGGCTTATAACTTCGGTGCTTATAAATTTGTTCTTGGGTGCATGGCCTTCGCCCATGCACCCAAGACTATAGGCCCTGCCCACAACCACCAGAGCATATCGCACCCATACTATCTTATAACTTCGTTGCTTAGAAATTTGGTCTTGGGTGCCGAAGTTATAAACCACTATGGGTGTGATATGCTGCGGTGATTGTGGCCAGGGCCTCGAGTCTTAGGTGCATGGGTGAATGGCCTACGGCCATGCACCCAAAACTCTAGACCCTGGCCACAACCACCGCAGCATAACACACCCATAAATCACACCCATAGAATCAAACATTTTAACTATGCCATATGGGCACTTTTATGTCCGCGAACAATATGAGTGTTCTTAGAACAGTTTCAACTTGCCAACGAACAGTACAGACAGGTATAGTGTGCTCAGGACACCCCCATTTCGTTTACTTACAAACATTTCAGGACACTGCGTGTGTTCTTAGAACAGTTTCAACTTGCTTACGAACAATGAGGACAGGCATAGTGTCCTCAGGACACCCCTATTTTGTTTATTTAAGAAAATCCCAGGACACACAATGTGTTCTTAGAACAATTTCAACTTGCTTACGGACAATACGGACAGGCATAGCGGCCTCAGGACACCCCTATTTTGTTCATTTACGAACATCCCAGGACACTTGATGTGTTCTTAGAACAGTTTCAACTTGCCTACGAACAATACGGACAGGCATAGCGTCCTCAGGACACTCCCATTGTGTTTATTTACGAACATTTAAGGACACCACGTGTGTTCTTAGAACAGTTTCAACTTGCCTACGAACAATACGGACAGGCATAGCATCCTCAGGACACCCCCCATTTTGTTCATTTACGAACATTTCAGGACACCGCGTGTGTTCTTAGAACAGTTTCAACTTGCCTACGAACAATACAGACAGGCATAGTGTCCTCAGGACACCCCGATTTTGTTTATTTACGAACATCCTAGGACACTTGATGTATTCTTATAACATTTTCGACTTGCATGCGAACTATACGGACAGGTACCGTGTCCTTAAGAGACCCCATTTTCATTAACTACGGACATTAAGGACAGCGATGCTGTTCGCGGTCAGAACGAACACAACAGGGGTGCCTGCCACCTAAATAAATACAACATTTGACCCATCTCTTACTCCCCCATCCTCCCCAAACAGTCTTACATGCCAACACACTTAAATAAATAGTATTTTTCCACCAGGATTCACCGCGCTGTCCGCGGATGTCCGCGGATACAAGATTAGCGGGCGTGCCCGGAAAATCTGACACACCACACGTTCTCAACCACCCAATCAGCGAGCACGTTGAATGTCCGTGTACATGACGCGGATCGCCCAGCCAATCGGGGCCCTGTCCGCTGAGTGAACAGGGAAGTGCGTCCACGGAGCAGACATAGATATCACACATTTTTTTGCCTTACGTTTTAGTCATCTAAAAAAAACTACTGGACGGATTTACACCAAATTAACAAAAGCACGCTTTCGGGACCAAGCCGCCGCCCCTGCCGCAAATTTGGTGTAAATCCGTCCAGCGGTTTGGGCTGTAGGCGTAAGCAAAGTTTTTTCCCCATTATGTCTATGGGAAAAACATAAGTTTTGGGACCCCCCCTATAACTTTGCCCCCTTTCCCCCGCTGGACCAAACCTTATCAAACTTTGCAAAACAATTCAGAGAGGGCCATATACTTTTTTTTGCAAAGTTTGGTGAGGATTCTTCCACGGAGAGCAAAAGTTATAAGCCACCCAAAAAGGGCTCTTCCTATGGAAACAGCAACTTAACCATAACTACACAGCCACTAGCATGGCTGTGTAATATATTATATATATATATAGTATGACTATGCCCCATACCTTAGTCGCACCTTTTTTCCCCGGGCTCGACCGCTGCAGAGGTAATTTTCTTTACAAATGAATTAGAAAGACAAGCAACTTGCCAGACAGAAAAAGATCACTCTAGGATCATCACCGCGTAGCCTCCTTCCGAGAAGAGGCCTCACCGACTGCTAATGCTTTCTGAGTGGGGATGAATGGGCGGGATGAGGAATCTGTGGGAGAAGTATCCATAGAAAGAACATTACGGTTTCCTCTTTCACCATCTGACTTTGCTGACTTCTTCTCCTCTAAGATACTCACCTTGCGCCAAAACATTCTACACTCCCCTCTTACTCTCCCCCTTCCCCATCTCCCAACAGCCCATCCTCCTGCATGTCTAATTTCACCCCTGTCTCTCATTCTGATGTTTCCCTCCTCCTGTCCAAAACTCACCCTACTGCTGCCCCCTCTGATCCTCTACCAACCCCTCGGATTCCCAAAATATAACCTCTTCTCATACCTTACCTGACCTCTTTCTTTAACATCTGACTACTGCTACCTTTCCATCAGCCTTCAACCATGCTACTATCATCCCCATCTTGAAAAAAACCCTCAGCTAACCCCCTCCTGGCTTCCACCTTTCGCCCTATCTCGCTTTTACCATTCCTCTCGAAGCTCCTTGAACACCTAGTCTACTCCCAACTCTCAGCATTTGTCTCCAACCTCTCTCTCCTCCCCCTACTCAATCTGGATTTCGCCCCAAACATTCTACTGATACTGCTCTCACCTCCGTTCTCAACTCCCTCCTCACTGCTTGTTACGCCAAACACTCTTCCGTTCTCCTTCTCCTCAACCTCTCTGCCGCCTTTGACACCGTCAAACACACTTTACTCCTCAACACTCTTTCCTCCTTTGCCATCTCTTGGGGCGGCCGCTCCTCCCTAACCCACTCCCTCAACTTCGGTGTTCCCCAAGGATCCGTGCTTGGCCCTTTCCACTTCTCACTTTACACCTCCTTTCTAGCCACAATCATCTCTTCCTTTGGTATCTCTCACCACTTCTATGCCGATGACAGCCAGCTCTTCCTTTCCTTCTCTTCCTTCACTCCTGACATCCACCTCAAACTCGCTTCCTGTCTCACTACTATCAAAGCCTGGATGTCCTCCCACTTTTTCACCCTAAACAGTTTTATTCCTTCCTGCCAACACACTTCTTCCTCCCTTCCCCACTCCATCCATCCTCTTTCCCCCTGCCCAACTACCCAACTCTGCCTTTGCCCGCAATCTCGGCTCTTACTTCTCCTTTATTCACCATATCTCTCTTACCTCCCGTGCTTGTCGCTAACATCTCGAAAATGTTCGCAAAATCCGATCCTCCCTCACCTTCCACGCCACCAACCTCTTCATTTCTTCCCTTATCTTTTCTCGTCTCTTCTACTGTTCAGCTCCCCTCTTTGGCCTCCCCGCCTCTCATCTTGCCCCCTCAAATCCCTCTACCATTCTGCAATCCGCACTCTCTGCTCCCTCTCTCCTCATAAATACATCTCCTCTTCGCTTTCCTCACTTGGCTGGCTTTCCTTTCACTCTCAACTCAAATTCAACTTCCTCTGTCTTGTCTTTAAATCTCTTCATGATCTTGCCCCTCCCTACCTTTCCTCCCTCCTCTCTTTCTACTCCCCCTCTCGCCCCCTCCGTTCTGCTGACCACTTCCTACTCACTGTCCCACCCGCACCTTGTGCCCCTTCCTGCTTCTGCTCCTTCCAGATCCTTGCCCCACTACACTGGAACTCCTTACCTCTCCCTATCCGCTCCATCGCCTCATACTCTTCTTTCCGCTCCTTCTTAAAATCCCACCTTCTTCAATCTCCCTCCTGACAGCTCCCTACTACTCCCTCCCCTGCTTCTCACTTACTGAGGTTTTTAATCTAATGATCTCCGCAAATTGTTCTTCATGCTGTTCTTGGTTATATGACTCATGCCTTGTATTATATTGCTTCCAATGTACTCATGTTTTATGTAAAGCACTTTGGCTTAAAGCGCTACATAACATTTAATAAATACAAATACAAGAGCAAGTTTACTACCGCTGTTAACGTTCTTTCGACTGGATTGTGTCCTCCAATGTATTCCTCATCTTATGATAGACTCCCAAAGTAGTGTTAAGTTTTGGAAGAGGGAGTACAAATTTTAAGTTTTAATGTTTGTCATGGATTGAGTAGAAGACCGTATTCCCAAATCCTCCTCCCTGGCTAGAGGATGAGTCCAGACAGTAATTTGTTACGAAAGTGTGGATGGTAGACCAAGTGGCTGTTGCACAAATGTCCTTTTTTAGGCACCCCTCCTTAGAGAGCGGAAGAAGTTGCCATACCACGCATGGAGTGGGCTCTTAAGCCGTCTGGGGAATCTTTCCCAGCCAATATGTAGCATTCAGAAATGGCAAGATAAGGTTTGTTTAGTCATTGAAAGACCCAGTTTGTGGCAAGTATAGCCAATTAAAAGTTGGTCATGCTGACGTATCTTCGTTAAATGAGAAATGTAAAAGCTCAAGGTTCTTCTTGGATCAAGTCTATGTAGACTTTCCTCTTCCTTGCTAGGATGAGGAGCGGATAGAAAGTTAGAAGCACAGCTTTCTGGGCTAGATGGAATTCCGCCAATTTTTGGGGAAAAATTAATAGTTGCTCACCGTAGTGACTAATGTACTCTTAGTCCATAGTCCCCTTTCCTCCATACTGCATGGGCGTCCCTCGCTAGGGATGGGAGACGGAACCTTTTTCACCAGAAAAAACCTACTTCCATTTTAAATTTAGAGGCGTGCGGCCCTGGGAGCATGGCCTCCCCTGACTTTGCCCACCAGCGTCACTCCTCAGTCCCCACTGACGCTTTGACAATATTTAACATTGCCTAATGACACCAAAATTATTAGGGGAGAGGATAGTGGGACGTATGGAGGAAAGGGGACTATGGACTAAGAGTACCTTAGTCACTAAGGTGAGTAACTATTAATTACTCTTGCGTCCCGTCCCCTTTCCTCCATACTGCATGGGCAATTACAACTGAATGTAGCCCGCTGATTCCACTGAACAGCCAACGTAGTCTGCCATGTCCAGGCCAGTCTGCAATGACTGCCTTGCCACCTCCTTCCCATCTTTCACCTGCTGTACAAAGCCATCCTGCATTTCCCCTTCTGGGATGTATTGGGTTGCTTGTTCCACTGCCTTCCAGAGGCCAAACAAATACTTCGCAAACCCGGAGGACACTTTGCCCGGCCTTCAGGGCCATGCTGCCAGATGTACATTTTTTATTTGCGACAGCATCTAGACTCTTGCCTTCCCTGTCAAGGGGCAAGTTTGAGGTTGATGAAGCTGCCGTGGTGGTGCTGCACAGCGGACCGGAGGGATAGAACAGGGCCGCTACAATAAAGAGGCTATCGGATCAGCTATTGTCCGTTTCAGAGACATGTGCCTCTCCACAGTGGGACCCCTTGTCCAAGATGTTGGTTAACTCATAACCCTGAGCTGGAACTGCCAAAGCATTCAACCCTCGGGTGTCAACCACCCTGTTTACTAGCAGCCTAAACTTGGTATGTACACAGGTGTAAGGTTGGGATCGCTGGAACTCCACATCCGGGGATTTATCTAACCATGCATCATGCAAACCCTGTGCTAAGGTCAGGAGGTCCGCTAGGTCGTCAAAATAGTCGACGCCACCTGCCTCGGAATGAATTGGATCAACATCTCCTTGGTCCCCCCCAACACCTTCCCATCGGCACTGAATATCTAATGCATGGATCAGAAAAAGTCGGACCGGGAAAGAAGGAAGAATTAACGATCACTAATAATCTGCGTCAGGGGCCTAGCCTACGACGTCAAAGGGGTGGCAGCCATCACCGTCCGGGTTTTGGGCACTGAAGGTGCGCAGCGAATGCCTGAGGCTCACAGGAAGGTCCCGGGGTTGAGGGCTTAGCCGTCTTCTTAGGTGCTGAGCTCAAAGGCTCCTTCAATGCTTGCGTGGGATCAGGGGTGCAGAGCGCTGATAAAGCCACAGGGGCACGCTTTTTGGGGGGGTACCCGCATCTACCGCTGCCTTTTCAAACATCGAAAATATTTGTGCTTTGATTTCCTCCCATTCCTGACAGGTCGTAGGCCCTGCCAAATGCTTACTGTGCTCCGACGAGGAGTCTGAATCACGTTGGTGCCGATGACGCCTCTTCTTTTTACGGGATGATGACGAGGAAGAGTGGCTCCGTGAGTGGGAGCGCTTCTTCGTCTTGCGCCAATGTCTTTCTTTTTCCTTCTCGGGGGTAGGGCCTTCTGTGTCAGCCTCTGAGGATCGAACAGACGACTGCATCAGAGATTCTGATGGTGGTTGGCCAAACGCAAGTTTGGATGCCTGCTCCCGAAGAGACTTCGGATTCATTTTCGTGCATGAATAGCACCCCTCAGGGTCCTGACCCGTGCCGGGGAAGGAACAAGTTACTTACCTGTAACTGTTGTTCTCCAGCATGGGTCTGCCATGGATTCACTTGCTCATGAATATTCCCCGTCGTCAGGCTAGGAATCCTCGGTAAAGAAAAAATCAATTTCAGTTTCGTTTCTGAACTGTCTTTATACTAGTAACCAATCACTGGTCTCTGAGTCATACTGTCCCCAGCCAATGACTGCCCTCTACCTAAGACCCTCCTCTGGCAGTCATCTTTAGATTTGGTAGCACGTAAAGTGGCAGTAGGACCAAGAGAAGAGCCGCAGAGGGGTTTGAGGGAGGGTTTGCATGTGAATCCATGCCAGACCCATGCTGGAGAACAACATTTACAGGTAAGTAACTTGTTCCTTCTCCAGCATGGGGTCTGGCATGGATTCACATGCTCATGAATACAAGAATACATAGCAGTACACACATGCACAACCATGGGAGGGGGCAAGGCTCAACATTAAGCATTTCAACAACTCAACATTAAGCATCTCTTACCTCCTCACCAGGCTCACCTTCAAGCGAACAGGTTGCGCAGCACTGCCTGGCCGACTCTGGACTCATCTCTGGAATCCCGGTCGATGCAGTAGAATCTTGTGAAGGTGTGTGTTGACCTCCACGTAGCAGCCCTGCATATGTCCAGCAGGGGCACACCAGACAGGAACGCCGTGGTAGCAGCGATCACTCTGGTAGAATGGGCTTTCGGACAGCCGGCAACGGTGGGTTTGCCAACCAGCGACAGTGCATGATGCAGCCGGAGAGCCATCTGGACATCGAAGCCTTCGAGAGGGCCTTCCCCTGGTTCACAGGTCCAAAAGTCACAAACAGTTGTGATGTCTTCCGAAAACTCTTTGTGCGGTCCACGTAGAACTTCAGCGCTCTCGCCACATCCAGCGAGTGCAAAGTCCTGTCAGCCGGCGACGAACGGGATGGGAAGAAAATAGGTAACACCAAGGGCTTGTTGAGATGGAAGCCCGACGGCACCTTGGGCATGGAGGGGTGTGTCCTCAGCACTACCCTCGTCTCGTGGAATGTCAGGTATAGAGGTTTACAGGATAGGGCCTGGATCTCTCCCACTCGTCGCACGGAGGTGATGGCCACAAGAAACGCTGTTTTCCATGATAGGAATTTCAACGGTGCCGAATGCAGAGGCTCGAATGGCAGGCCCATGAGTCTGGTTAGCACCACGTTGATTTCCCACGCCGGGGCTGGGGCCTTCAACGACAGGAACGAGCAGAACAATCCTTTCATGAACTCCTTCACTAGTCAGTGAGACCACAGCGACGACCGCCCCGGAGTTCTGGTGTAGCGGGAGATAGCCGCCAGATGGATCTTGATGGAGGCATGTGCCAGCCCCGCCCTGGCCAGTGATAGCAAGTAGGGCAGCACTTGAGGGGCCATAATCCGTAGAGGGTTGATCTTCTGTGCACAACACCAGACAGTGAACCTCTTCCATTTATGCCCGTAGCACTTAAGAGTCGAAGACGCCCTGGCCTTTGCAAGGACCTCCTTGCAGTCCGCCGGAATATCATAGCCTCTGAACTCTAGTGCTGCAGGAGCCAGGCCGAGGTCCAGAGATCCCGGGTCGTGATGTAGGATGGCGCCTCCTTCACTGGCGGGAAGATCCGCGTCCGTCGGCAGTTTGACTGGGGGGGCGCTGACAAGTCCAGAAGGTCCGGGAACCATATCTGCCTCGGCCATGCCGGTGCGACGAGGATCATCCTGCACCGGGACCGTCTGTGTTGACTGATGAGTCGCAGAAGCAACGGCAACGGTGGGAACACATACAGGAACAGGCCGTCCCAGGGGAATGAGAAGGCATCACCCATGCTCCCCGGCTGGGGAAACCTTCTGGCGAACCTCTGACACTTGGCGTTTGTCGCCGTCGAGAACAGATCTATCTGGGGATTGCCCCATAGTCGGAATAGCAGATCCACTTGATCCTGCCGTAGTTCCCAATCGTGGCACGAGCGCAGCGAGTCGGTGACGGTGTTCTTTACTCCCGCCAGGTGGAAGGGTACCAGGAACATCCCTTGGGCAACGGCCCAGTGCCACAGATCCTGCGCTTCCTTGGATAGTGCTGGGGATCTGGTGCCCCCTTGCTTCCAGATGTACAACATCGTGGTGGTGTTGTCAGTGAAGACCCTCACCATCTTGCCCTTGAGGGACGGGAGGAAAGACCTGAGGGCCCAGAACACGGTTCGGAGCTCCAGGACGTTGATGTGTAGTGACCTCTCCTCCGGGAGCCAACGGCCTCTTGCGTGGAGATCTCCGGTGTGCGCTCCCACTTTCCAGGGAGGCGTCTGTCATCACCCGATGTGTCGGGGTCTGGAAGTCCATACCTGCCGCGAGACGCGCACTGTTGACCCACCACCGGATTGCTTGGCGGAATGTCTCGTTGAGGAAGATCTGGTCTTTGAAGCTGCCCGCTGCTTGCATCCAACGGGCGTCGAGGAACTCCTGCAGTGGTCGCATCCGCAACCTGCATAGGCGCACGAGGTAGATGCACAATGACATTATGCCGAGTAGGGACTTGATGGACCTCACCCTGGCCATGTCCATGGTCAACAGCCGTTGTACCTGGCCCAGGATGGCCTTCGTCCTTTCCTCCGACGGCGAAGCCAATCGCGCCACTGTGTCAAGTCTGGCTCCCAGGAACAGGGCGTCGTGCGACAGTACCAAGTGGGATTTCGCAAAGTTGATCGAGAATCCCAGATCTGTGAGCAGTTGGACGGTCTTTGCTATGTGATCGACAGCGAGTTCCCTTGACTTTGCTTGGTTGAGCCAATCGTCCAGGTAGGGGTAAACGTGGATCCCTTGCAGGCTCAGCCGTGCCGCTACCGATGCCAGGCACTTGGTGAAGACCCTGGGCGCCGACTTCAAACCGAAGGGCAGGGCCTTGAACTGGTAGTGTCACCCCTGGACCATGAATCATAGGAACTTTCGATGTCTTTCCGTATTGGGATGTGGAAGTAGGCATCCTCCAAATCCAGCGACGATAGGAAGTCGCCCTCCTCCAGCTGTACCAGCACGTGCTGAAGGGTGACCATCCAGAATTTCTGGGACTTGATGTATTTGTTTAGACGACGAAGGTCTAGGATGGGTCGCCAACCGCCGGTCTTCTTTCAGAAGAGGAACGACTGCAAGTACACTCCGGGGCCCCAGAGCCTCTTCGGGACAATTTCTATCGCGCCCTTTTTTAGCATTTTTCGTACCTCCAGAAGTAGCTGTAGCACGTGGTTTTCCTTCCTGGCCACGGGTGGTAGACGGGGACTCTTTCTTTGGAATTCCAGAGTGTGCCCGTGGGCCAGCGCGTCCAGCAGCCAACGGTCGGTGGAGATGGACTCCCACGCGCTGACGAATTTTGCCAGCCGGCCTCCCACCGGGGTGCTTGGGTGGGGGCCTGACGTCACAGCCGGTTCAATCTTGCTTCTCCGAGGCCTTGGCGCCTTGGCCTCCTTGGCGACGACATCGTTCTCCGGCCTTGCTGCGGCCTCTGTAGGCCTCCTGTGACAATGAGCGGGCCGCTTGGCGGTACAAAGAGGAACCACCACCAAATCCTTTGGAGGCATCTTGAGACTTGCCTCTGGGGGTCTGAAAGGGCGGTCGTCATTGAGAGAACCCAAGGCCCGGGCCGTCTCGGTGTCCGCCTTGATGGCCTGCAGTGACTCGTCCACTGCCTTGCCAAACAGGTTGTTCCTGTCGAAGGGCATGTCCAGTACCATGGTCTGAACGTCCTGACGGAAGTCGGTGGCCTTGAGCCAATGGCGCCGACAAAGGCAAACGCTGTTGCCCATCTGTCGAAATCCAGTGTTGGCGATGTCCGTGGCCACCGTGATGGCGTTGTCCGACAACACCTCTCCTTCCTGTAGGATTTCAAGGGCCTCCGCCCTCTTGTCGTCTGGCAGGAAATCCAGGAGGGGAGCGATCTTGAACCACAGCTCCCTGTCGTAGCGTGCCACGATCGCAAGGGCGTTGGCCGATTTGATGGTCGTCGCCACTGGCGTCCAGCTTCTTCCCCTCGCCGTCCGGTGGGGAAGTGGAAGTTGATGCCGTCGCCCCTGCCGACTTCTTCTTGGCCGTCACGGAGACTACTGAATACGGGGGCGGCTGAGCTCTGAGGCACATCGGGGCGGAATCCGGGATCCGGTAATTCTTCTCATACCGGTCCCTCTTCGCAGGAGCTGTGGACGGGTTCTTGAGTAACGATAGTCCTTCGTCCCAGATGTCATCCAGTAACGGCACTGAGAGGACTGTCTTCCTCTTGGCCTCCTGTCGTTGGTAGAGGAAACCTTCCTTCTTCTGCTCTTCGGGACAAAGCTGGAAAAGCTCTGATGCCCTGGCGATCATGGCGTGAAAGGAGACAATTTTGTCGGCAGGGGAGGCCCGGGCAGGGGGTGATGAGAGATCCGTCCCGTCGTTACCACTGTCGTCGTCCGTCGCCGTCGCCCCTGTTCCCGTTTTATCCCTCGGAGGAGGGGAAGGAGCTGAAAGCTGGAAAGGCAGGAGGGAAGGGGGGTATGGATTTAGCTCTGCTTGTTCGGTGGGCTCCCCGACGGTCCAGGTGCCACTGTATCGTCCACTGGGGGTAAGGGTAACCTCGTCCGTATCTCCGTACACAGGGTCTGGATGGCCATCAAGATCGCCCTCGAGTTGTCTTGTGGCATAGGCATCAGTTGCGACGGCCGGGGCATGGGATCCTCCGTATCCTACACGGCCCGCGGCTCCTCGTCGGCTACACCATCGCTCTCTACGTCCGCCTCGTCAGGATCCCTCCCGTAGGACCAGACTTCCTCGAACTTCTTGTCCAGGATATTTTTGACAGCTCATCTTCGGAGGTGGTATCTGTGTCTGTTATGGCTAACGTGCCCCCCCCTCTTTCTTGTCCCGGAGTTTCACGGGGGTCTTCTCGATAGGTTGAAAAGATGATTCCCTCCGGGGTGGCAGGAGAACTCTAGGCCCAGAAGTGGATTCCACTGGGTTAGCCTCCGCAGGCTTCTCCAGGGCCGCCATGACTCCTTCAATCAAGGCCTTCGCTGGGTGAATCAGGGCCTTCACGAACTTGGCCGCCTCAAGGGCCTTCACCTTAGGGGGAGGGTCACCGCCTCGCCCCCCCCCGAACCTCTTGGCTTTCTCCATCGTCCCGAAGCTTACCCGGGTTCTCAGATTTCCTTTTCCCCCAAGCCAGAGTGTTGGCTCGTGGTTGATGGCGTCGGGGACATAGCGCCCTGCCTGGCAGCCGAGGAGCCCGAACCAACGGCGTTCCCGGTGCCCGTGGACTTGCGATGCTTTGCCTTATGTTGGCCCCCGTCGCCGGAGCACCCTCAAAGGTCTTAGAAGACCGCTCTGACTTATTCTTCTTCTCATCTGCTGCTGGGCTCTTCCCTTCCAGCCAGTTAGTGAGTCGAGTGTGACGGTCCTTCAATGTCCGGACGGACATGTTCTTACAGAACGCGCAGTCCTCCTCCATGTGGGACTTGTCGTCGTGAAGGCAGTAGAGGCACCGGGAGTGCTCATCCTCCTTGAAGACATTCTGTAATCCACATCCAGGGCAGTTCCTAAACAGCTTGATCCAGTAGCATTGTGTCCTCTTTGTCCTGGGGCATGTCCACACGGGATAGGCCTCAAAGAATCTTCCGGAATCCTCCAGGAAGAGAAACTTGATGAAAATTCGCCCTTTAGGGGCTTAGAAAAATTCCGAAACGCTTCACCGTTGATCGGAAGAAGAATCGGTGGAGCTTGAGGCTCGATTGACCAAAAAAAATAAGAGAAAACTCTTAGGAAAAAAGGCAAAACGCAGTAAAAGCTCGAGAGCTATAGCACGAGGACTCCAAACACTTGAACTTGCGGTAAAAATCTGAAGACGGCTGCCAGAGGAGGGGCTTAGGTAGAGGGGAGTCATTGGCTGGGGGCAGTATGACCCAGAGACCAGTAATTGGTTACTAGCAGAAAGACAGTTCAGAAGCAAAACTGAAACTGATTTTTTCGTTACCGAGGATTCCCAGCCTGATTCCCAGCCTGACATGAGCATGTGAATCCATGTCAGACCCCATGCTGGAGAACCACACAAAGATATCGTGCGGTTCTGTCATCGACATCTTCGAAAGCAACAATCCGTGCAATGCTTAAACCCGAAATATGGTGCGTGGACATCTTGCAGTCGACAAAACTATCAAAACGGACAAAAAATGTGTTTACGTAGAGTCAAGGACTCGATGAAACACTATGTTCCTCAAGAGCAGCGTGTCTAAAGCGCAGAAAAAAGGCAACTGAGGTATGGGGCCTAGTGACGCAGTATATATACACGATGCCTGATGTAACGTTCGCAGCCGAAGATCGATCACCGAGCAAGATGGGACGACAATCGATGGCCTAGTCGAGGTCCACAACGCCCCCCTGTCGAAGTGTATTCTGAGCAGCAGAGCTGGATGAGGATATCTATCAAATGAGGAATTTGCGGGAGAAAGGCAATCCATTGAAACAGGAGTCACAATTAGGCAAAAATAGGTTCATGGCACCAGAGAAGCATTGGTATGGGAGTGCTCACAAAATGAGACTAAAGGTAAAAAAGTGTGATTTTACCCCGAACATGGTTCTACTGTTATTTTTCTGCCCAATGGAAACTGCTCTTCCAAAAAAAACTGCCGTTTTCGGCAATCCACAAACCCCCATGCCACATTACCCTGCCCCACTCCCCCCTTTCCTGCCGTCATGTCCTCCACGCTTGCACGCCCCACTTGCCTTGACCTAAGCAACCATGGCATCCTCCACCAAACCACCTCCCACACCCCACCCTAACCCAATCCCACAGGCCCCATCAAATACTTACCTACCACACTGCTGGTCCCCTTAAACCTCCCTCTTCTGGGCATGCCCGCCTATTGAGAGGAAGTCTACTCACTCTGGTTTTTCATGGTTACTCCCTTTTAGAGGCTGTTAGTAAAAGCGCTAAAAAGACCACACACCCAGCAACACACGTACTGACAACTGCCGAAGCAAACGGGTGAACAATACTTTGAAGATTAAAATGTGTTTCTCCATTTAGCAAAAGGAGAACAGATTGTCAATTAAGCTACATATTCATAAACAAATGCTTTGATGCAAGAATTAATTAAACTGAATGGATGGTTGCCTATATTCTTCCCTGGAGACATGTGCCCTAGAATTAGCTTTGCAGTTCTGCATTACTTGGCAGAATGGAAGGTTTCACATCTTTGAATGCAGGACATTATTATTGCACTTTCATTTAGCACAAATAGCTCCATAAAAGAGAGAAAACAGCATGTCTGATCAGAATTTTGACAGTTGCATAGAATAACAGTGCTATATAAAATCCTAGATATGCAAGTCTGCTTGAAAGAGACTGTTGCTGGTGGTCAATGGGGTATGTTTCTTTAGTCCTCATTCTGATAGGTTCCTACATGTACAGCTGGATTTGTTTTCCTTCAAAATGGGTCTTGCAACATGGGATTTAGGTGCCATTAGCTAACTCTGCTTATGAGCAAAGGGCCCTATTTTATTGCATGATTATTACCTTCTGGGCCCTCAATTGTCTTCAGTACACTGTTAAACACAATTAAGGAAAAGGGTAAAAGATAACTTGAATACATACTTTGGGCACTAACATATACATTGTTGGCAGTGTTGCACCAAAGCTGGTCAACCAGTTTCTTATTTTATTTTTTTGACTTGTCAGTCAAAGCCCAAGGCATTTTTGCATTGGTCAGTCGGTGTCAATATTGGTGCACAACTGCCTGGCACTGCTGCATTTTATGTACTCTGGCATGTGACATATAATAATATCTACATCATGTAAACTTGTACCTCTAAAGAATTTCAAAAGTTCTTTCATCTGATTCTTATGTTCTTCCAATTGTTTCTTCACATCATTTAGTCCTTCCAGCCTAGTCAATGGCAGTGAATCGCAAACACTGACTGACAAAAAATGGTTTATTTCCTGAAAGAGATGAAAAATAAAATTAAAAGCCATAATCGTTCTTTTACTAATACAATCTTAATCACCTTACTCCAGGAGTTCGCAATGTCCTGGCTGCAAGACAATGCACAGAAACATTATTTTCACAGTAAAAAAACGGAAAAAGAGGTTTCTGGTATATATGCACACTCAAACTATGTGCTTTATAACACTGGCAATGTGATATCCTGATTAATATGAAAATCGGACACAACTTTGGGTGGAAGGGATGGGTTTGTCCTAAGGACCCCCTTATCCCGATAATAAAGTTAGATTCGGCTCCTCAGCTGAAAGAGCCTGCAATTCCCTTATGTGGCATGCTGAAGTAATTGTCACCAGGAATGCAGTCTTCCAGGACAACAAGCATAGCTGCACGGACGCCATGGGCTTGAAGGGCATGTGCGCAAGCGCAGTTAGCACAACTTTGATATCCCACAACTCAATAGGGTGTCTGATTGGTGGAACCAGGTGGGTCAAACCCCAAAAGTGCTGTTTGATTAATGGGTTGGCGAATTAGAACACCTTGTCTTTGTTCAACAAGTAGGCTCCAATAGCTGCTACACAGTGCTCCAGATAAGATTTGAAAGTGAGAGTATTTTACTACCTATTTTTTAAAGTTAGGAGTAAAATGATTGTTTAGGGAATAAATATGTAATTGCAATTCCCCAATGGGAATATTTTATAAGCAAGTAAAAATATGTTTTACCTGGAAAACTGAAATCTTTTTGTAATAATTATTTCTTTTGCACCTAGTTATTTATGCACATTAAAAGATACATGTTTACGTCTTCTGATCAGGCAGTAATAATAGCTTTTTCTTCCTGTTACTATATAGACTATGGGTCCATACATATCCTCGATGCTTTGTGGATGAAAGCATGGGCACAATGTTCCATGTGTCTGTCTCCCACTTATTGTTAGGAGAATTTTTACTCCCTATTTGTATTTTTTAGGAGTATGCTCCTATATTTAGGGAGTAAAAGTGGCCGATATACCCCTAATCGTTAATGCTGCTGCTACGTATGTCCGTTAAGAGGCTACATGGGTCCCTGTTGGAATAAAGTTAGACAGGAAAGAGAGGATATCATCAATGGATGTTTGTAGTGTGTTTTGGTCTTTAGCCAGCACCATTGGCAAAATTGCATCTATTTACTCCTGTAATTCCGATTGTTGGGCATGTGTGCATGAAACTGGCACCCTTGAACATTATGGGACTGTAGGAGAGTGAGAGGATTCTGGCTAGAATTTGTTATGATCTGTGGGAAGGTTCTGGCAGCGAGGTTTGATTTTGATTTCAAAATGTTGGTTCTGGGAAGTGATGAGATATTGGATGGGCTCAATACATGCCAGAAAAAGTGGGTGTTCAGAGGTGCTATGATGGGGAATAAATTAATCTTGTCTGGTTGGAAGTCTGCTACACCTTTGAAAATAGATGTTTGGATCACAGAAATACATAATGTAGCGGAGCTCGAGAGAGTGTTGTATAGAAGGGAAAGGAAACTTGCACTGTTTGAGAAGATCTGGGGGAAGTTTCTTTCAATGTACTAGATTTTAAATGTGTAATTTGTGAACTTGGGGTGGGGGGAGGGAGGTATGCTGGGGAGGCTTTATTGAATGTACAGATGTTGTATATAGTTCATTTTGTCTATTTTAGTCTGATGAGTTATTTTTTTCTTCAGTATTTATGTAAATCTAAAAGTTTTTTTTTAAACAAAAAAACGATTTACTCCTGTACTGAGAGTGTGTGGAGGGTTTCCCTAGATGCTCCCATTATTTTGAGGTTCACATCCTAGAGGCCACGATGAGAGTAAGCTATCTTCTCAGATGACATGGCGCCAAGGACAGCGATTGAGGGCCAGGATGTAACACTTTGCTTTCTTGATATTGAAGTAGATTCGGATGGAGATTGAGAGGCGGTCCACCTGCCATGATCAGCTGATCTGAAAACCACTCTCTCTTTGGCCAATGCAGGGCGATGAGAAGTAGCTCTGCTTGGCTGGAGCTTGTGAATTTTTGCAGAACCCTCGGATGAGAGGCAGGGAGGGAAAAACGTAAGCAAAGAGGTTGTTCCATGATACTGATAACACATACCCCATGGATTCCCTCCCTCTCCCCTTCCACAAGACGTTTGCTATTTTTCTGAGTTGCAAACGTGTCCATCCATGGGTGCCCCTTAGACGCAAATATTTCCTTGATTACCTCAACATTAAGCTCCCGCTTGCGGTTGGTAGATGACCGTCTACAGAGTTTGTCTAACTAAGCATTTTCATCCTACACCAGGTGAGCAGCCTGCTGTCCTGGTGCGTGCTCCAAAACCACTGGAACTGATAGGCCCACCCCATTCATTGACACCCAGTAGGGCTTATCAAGCCCAAAAGGAGTGTCGCAGAACCTCCTGTACTCAGTCCTGACGCCATTGGCGCCAGGCTCATAAGATGGTTTGAACCATATGGACTACTTACTTAGCCTAGTGAGGCTGAGCCTTCCTGCATATCCAGGGCGTGGCCGAGGGACTACTTTACCTGAAAGGGAGGGTATGGTCAAGGGAATACTTGCAAGGCTATTTAAGCCACACCCTGCAGGCAGAACACGCTTCGTGTTATTTTACACTCCTGCTGCGCAACGCTCACCGTGTCTGCTCTGCCCTCGAGCTTCCATCCATCGGTGCATGAAAGAAGAAAGAGAGAAGAACAAGTGTTATTACAGCGACAAGGGCCTTACCTGCAATTCTCATCCATCGGTCTCGCCTTCAGCTGATCTTCGGATCCCCGTCCTTGTTGGGAAGAGGGCATCCGCGCATGCATCCAATACTCACCCGGGGATCTGAATTCCTCCGGAATACGTCGGAGCGGTTCTTACATTCTTCATGGTAGGGCCGCGCCTGCATAGAAGGAACAGAAACAGCAGGTTAGTCGCGCACAAAAAAACAAACAATTATTCAGCCATCCAGCGCCACTCACCCGCGCTAGTACTCACCTGGAGGTAACCTGCTCAGCATCCTAGGAGAGTCAATTCTTCATCCAAACCTCTGCACGAAACCACGCCTGCAAGAAAGACAAAACGCGATTAAACCTTGGGAAATAAAGACATTGTGCACCTATTCCAAGCATCCATTGGCATAGAGACTTACCTGCTTCACCCAGATATTCCGGACACTGCAACAGCCACTCTGGACCAGTGAAGTAACTGTGTCTGGGGAAAGACTGAGCTTACTGCGCCCCTGCTGAAAGTCAAGCAGGACGCAGAGCCAACCTCACAAAACTCAAAGGTGAGCCAGAAGAGGAGTTGGGCATCAGGAGGTTGAAGGAGGTGGAGACCAATCCAGCCCCGCTCAATAGCTAATATCTAGTTTCAACATTGCAGACAAAAGCCTCCTGGGGTGATAACAGGGGGAGCAGATGGAGTTAGTTATCATCATCATAACACCAGAGCTACGCCAGTGGAGACATCATTTGTACGGCTACGTGCTACGCCCACGTGGAGACCAGGTGAGTGTGACAGAACGCGAACCCTTCTACAAAATCTCTACCTGGGCGTCATGGAAACCTCTGAGACAGACCAATTAGCCCAGCTTTTGGGGGAACTCAGGGCCGAGGTACATTCGGCCTGGCAGGAGACCAATGCTTTAAGGAGAGAATTGATCGTGGCCAAAGATCGTACCGATGAGCTCGATAGACAATTGCTTCAATCCCAGGCGGGGCAAACACCGTTACCAGGAGTGGGGTCAACGGTTCTGACTACACCCAGCAATCCAATTCAAGTAGTCCTTCCAGGAGCCGTACCTTTGGCACCTCCAGAACGCTTTGCAGGGGACCCAAAAAGGTATGCAGTCTTTATAAACCAGTGCCGACTACATTTCCTATGTAGGCCAGGGGCCTTTCCAAACGACCAATCTAAGGTAGCCTTTGTATTGTCGTATCTCAGTGGCAGTGCTGCAGACTGGTCGATACCTCTAGTCAATCGGGACGATCCCATCTTGCAAGACTTTCAGAGGTTCCAAATGAACATGGAGCAGTTGTTTGCCCGCCATTCTCAGGGTCAGGCATTCGATAATGAACTCTTGTCCCTACGCCAAGGCAACCAAGATCTGTTGACGTACATCGCAACATTTAATAGACTGATAGTGGAAACCGATTGGCCAGACGACAAAAGAACAACTCTGTTTTACCGTGGTTTAAGAGGGGAGTTAAAGGATGTTTTAGCTCAAGTGGTCAACCCTCCCAGTAATTGTGCGGAATACATAGATTTGATGGTTCAGCTTAATCATAGACTACAGAACCGTAAGGCAGATCGAGCGAGAACGGACACTCGGGTTTTTGTGCGTCCAAAGGAGAATGCATCCAAAACCACTGACTTGGCCGAGCCTATGCAGATTGGAGGAGTGCGTGGGCCGTTATCCAAGGCTGAAAGAGATAGAAGAAGGCAACAGCTGTGTTTGTATTGCGGCTCAGCCGGCCATTTCCTCCGAGACTGCCTCGTAAAACCACCCAAGAAGGCAGTCGTGGTTGCCGGCAAAGTGGATACGGAGCCAGAGTCGGAAAACTTCCTCGCCCGACAAGCGTAGTGGTCCGCTTGTCGAGCAAAAAGACGGACTCTCAGACCTAGTCTTGCCAATGATCCTCATAAATCACCAACAGCCGTCCCAAATGCATGCAGTCAGAGCATATATCGATAGCTGAGCCATTGGAAATTATATGGATCAAGAATTGGCTACAAGGATGAATCTTCCTTTGTGCGAAAAGGCAACAACAGATTTAGTCACCACTGTCGACGGAAATGAGATCGCTTCAGATCCAGTAACGCACTCAACAACAGAGATGACACTTTTGTGCCAAGACGGACATCGGGAAGACATTGTGTTCGATCTAATCAAGGCTCCACAATTTCAAATAATTCTGGGAATGCCATGGCTAGAATCACACAATCCTTGCATCGACTGGCGTGCTAAGAGGCTGACCTTCTCAGTCGAATGTGCTCGTACCTGTTATCAAACAAAGGAACTTTTGGTAAAGGAAGTGACAACAATCATGAGTCGGACTAATCCGCTACCTCCGGTCTACCAAGACTATCAGGATATTTTCCAGAAGGATCAAGCTAATACTCTTCCTCCCCATAGATCATATGACTGTCAGATCGACCTTATACCAGGCGCACAGATTCCATGTGGGCGGATCTATGCACTCACGGAACCTGAAAATCTGCATCCAAAAAAGTATCTGAACCAGTACATGGCTAACGGCTTTATCCCCCATCCAAGTCCCCGGCAGCCTCGCCCTTATTCTTCGTGCCTAAAAAGGAAGGAGACCTTAGGACTTGCATCGATTACCACGCATTGAACCAAGTCACAGTTAAAAACCGTTACCCCTTGCCACTAATTCCTGAACTATTGGACCAAGTTAAAGATGCCCGAATTTATACCAAGCTTGATCTTCGAGGGGCATATCATCTGGTACGAATCAAGAAAGGGGACAAATGGAAGACTGCCTTCTGCACCAAATACGGGCTATTCGAATACCAAGTGATGCCCTTTGGCCTTTGTAACGCCCCAGCGGTGTTCCAGAATTTCATGAATGACGTCCTGCAAGAATTGATTGATGTGTGTGTCGTAGTATACATGGACGACATTCTGGTATATTCATGGTCTGAACAGGAACATGTGAAACACGTCTGTGCTGTTCTGGACAAACTTCGACAAAACAGACTATTTGCAAAACTGGAAAAATGCTTCTTCCATGTTACAGAGGTCGAGTTCCTTGGGTTTGTCCTAATCCCACATGGTGTACGCATGGATTTACGGAAGGTTGACACCATTCTCAACTGGCCTTCTCCAACCTCAATTGAAGGAGTTCAGAGTATGCTCGGATTTGCGAACTTCGATCGTAGCTGCATTCCAGGCTTCTCGCAGCTAGTACATCCCATCACCTCTCTACTGCGAAAGAACAAACGTTTTCAATGGTCAGAGGAGGCCGAGAAAGCCTTTCAGGACTTAAAACAAAAATTCATCTCAGCCCCGATCCTGAAACACCCACGGCCAGACCTACCGTACGTGGTTGAGACCGACGCTTCCAGTTCGGCAATGGGAGCGGTTCTCTCGCAAAAAGATCCTGAAACGGGTCAACTCCACACAGTGGCCTTCTGGTCACGGAAATTCACGGCACCAGAAATGAATTATGCCATTACAGACAAGGCTTGGCGGCATTACCTTCTAGGAGCAAGACATACAATTACAGTAATCACTGATCACCGCAATCTACAGTACTTGAAGGTGGCAAAGGCTCATTCATCCCGGCAACTCCGATGGGCATTATTTTTTGCTGAATTCGACTTTGTGATTACTTACCGACCTGGTTGTCGAAATGGCAAGGCAGATGCTCTATCTCGCATTGGGGTAGAGGAGGAATCCACCAACCCAGACCCAGTGGCCATCATTCCCGGAGAAAAAAATCTTAGGAATAACAACGTCTCTAACCTTAGATGACATCCACGAAGAAATCACACAGCCCATGGATGCTGACACTCAGAGATTGGCCTACCAAAAGTGTTCACCATTCAGTCTCAAACCACTTACCATATTTTCAGGGACGTCTCTACCTACCCAGTAAAAAACTTCAGGAAAGGGTCATCTCTAACTACCACGAGTCACTGGTGGAAGGTCATCCGGGGATAGCGAAGACCGAAGCTAAGATCAAGCAACACTTTGGTGGCCAACTTGGCGTAGGTACATCAAGTAATTGGTATTATCCTGTGGAGTTTGTGCACAAAACAAGGCCCTAAATAAGAAATCGCCAGGTCAACTGCAAACACTGGATATTCCACCTACGCCTTGGCATACACTATCTCTTGACTTTATAACTGAACTTCCTCCTTGTAATGGGTTCAACACAATTTTGGTGGTGGTGGACTTTTTTTCTAAAATGGCTCATTTCATCCCACTAAAGGGGTTACCCTCAGCTTCAGTCCTGGCTAAAGAATTCTTAGAACTAATAGTCCGAATTCATGGATTTCCGTCCATCCTGATTTCAGATCGTGGCAGCCAATTTATCTCACTTTTGTGGAAAAAATGTTGCGAGCTAGCGCAAATCGACGTGAGACTCTCCACCAGCCACCATCCCCGACTGACGGTCAGTCTGAAAGGACCAACCAGAAATTAGAACAATACCTCAGATGTATGTTACACCAAACGGAAAGCACTTGGAAGGTCATTTTATGGATAGCCGAATACGCCTACAACAATTCCCTGCACTCCAGCTTTGGGCAGAGCCCTTTCTATACCATCTACGGGCTACATCCACGAACCTCTAATCTTGACCAGCCTCAACTCCTGGAAATGCCAGCAGTAAGAAGTTTGCACACTACTATTACTCAGGCCTTCAAACAAGCAACTGATCAGCTGAGACAAGCTAAAGAAAGATACAAGAAGTCGGCAGACATGCATAGAAGTGAAGCTCCAAAGTATAAAGTTGGTGATGAAGTCTGGCTGGCGGCAAAGAACACACCAATGAAAGGAACCCGTACCTTCAATCCCAGATATGTAGGTCCATACACCATTAAGGCCATCATTAATCCGGTAGCTATGAAACTCAATGTACCTTCACACATGAGGATTCAACCCGTGTTTCATGTCTCACTTATGAAGCCAGTGCAACCAGGAACCCGAGTACTGAAACCACCAAGACCGATCATGGTCGGCGGAGAACGTGAATATGAAGATAAGGACATCCTGGACTCAAAAATCATCAAATCAAAACTATTTTATCTAATAGACTGGAAAGAATATGGACCACATGAAAGATCGTGGGAACCTAGTGATCATATTCATGCACCACGATTGCTGAAAAGGTTTCATCATAATCCTCGTGCCCACCCCCTGCTTCTTTATGTAGACTATTGTGACGACGTTAAGTATCAACACTAATGAGCCAGCAATCATTGGCAGGACAGCTTTAGAATGCTACGAAAGCTGCCATCAGCTCTACAAAGTTTACATGCTCCTGAGCATCTTGGCTGTTCCAGTTGTCATGGATTGTAAGTCATGTTGTCTTATACCGTGCAGTGTTACCATTGGCATGATCTCCTGGCGCTCACCTGGCTTTAAAAGATTGGGCAGGGTGGGTTAGTGAGGGAAGAGTGATAGGATAAATCCAGAACCAGGAGAAGGAGAACTGGCGTCTGTGCATGTTGGCTTGCTGATGAGTTGAATGTGTGTGCTGGCTTGGGTAAGGTTAAGGCCTGTGGGCAGCCACTGTGGACCACTGAAAGGACCCACTTGTCACAGTTTATCTACCTCAATTGGGGAAAATGAAGTTGCACTCTGCCTCCCACTGGTGTGCTGTGGGTCTGCACCCTTATGTCACGTGAACTGCTTTGACTTTGAGGTGGAGGGCTGCAAAAACAACATGGGGTTGACTACTGCTGATTTTTTATTTTTTTTTTTTAAATGCAATTTTTATTGATTTTTGGAAAACAACAGCATAGGTACGCAAATTACAAGATTTGGGAAATCGCCCTCAACAAATCAAACTATAAGCCATTATTCCCTGCATTTGTTCCCTCCCCGCCCCCTCTTACCCAACCCACACAGTATCTCGAGCGCTGCTGTTTACTTATAGAAATGATGCGGCATAGGGCAGCATCAATCCGGGTTTTCTCCGCCAGTCGACCGGCTTTCCAGGTTCCAAGGCCATTCGTTGCATGTCGGGGCTTGTTTTTGGGCCGGGCCAAGGACGCTTGAGGGTCTCAGGACGTGGCCTATGTATTGCCAAACACCTCTTGAAATTGCAGCCAGTCTGTCTCTGTTCGGGTACTTGAACCATGTAAAGCCGCAGTGAGTCTTTCCATTAGGAATATGTCTTTGGCAATCATCACCCATTCTTTCTTCGAGGGGAGGGCGGGCCTCTTCCACGTTCTAGCGCGGGCCGCTCTCGCTGCCAACAGTAGGGAGTGCGAGAGGTCCGGTAATTTTTCCCAGTGGTCATCCTTATGCTGCAGGCCAAACAGTATCAATATCAGGTCCAGTGGGAGCACACCTTCTCCCGCCTCTTTCAGCCAGCTAAGGACTTTGGCCCAGTAAGTTTGGACCTTCCTGCATGTCCACCACATGTGCCAATAGTTTGCCCTTTCCCCACACCCGTGCCAGCAAAGGGGGATTACGTCTGGGAACATCCTAGAAAGTGTGATCAGGTCATACCGCCATCTGTGCAGGAGTTTGACAGCATGTGTTTTGTATTGGCAGGAGATCGAGGTCTTAAATGATCTACTACAGAATCGCCCCCAGAGACCGTCTCCGATCCTACAACCCAAGTCTCTTTCCAATTTCCCCCTGAGGCTTTTGGTGGTTCCCTCCCGGGGGGTTAAAAGGGCAGAGTAAAGGAGTGAGATGAGGCCTCTCATTTCTACATGGGTATCTAAGATTTTTTCAACTGGGGTGAGTTTTCTTTGTAATTTGGGCTTTAGTTTTGGTTTCATTAGGATTCCCTTGAGTCTCAGGTAGAGGAGTGGGGAGAGCCTACCTATTCCCAAGGATTCTTCAAGCTCCTGGATGCTTATAAAGGACTCCTCCCTGACCAACTGACCAACTCTGCATAGGCCCGCGTCAAACCAGGGCTGATAGTGTTCATGGCCTGGGATTTTGTAACGCTCACCTGACTCCCACGGAGGCGCTGGCCTGGTTCGCGCTGCTGTGACCTCTTCTAAGGTGATGCGCAGGGTTCGGAAGACGGACTGGACCGGGCCCCCAAATCTGGCTTGTCTGGCTCGCAGAAGTATCCTTCTGTAGGCGAAAATAGGGGATTAACTGTCTGCGGGGTAATGCAATCAGCCTCCCACTTTCCCCTCTCACCCGCCTCGAAACCCTTCTGTGATTCCTCATAGCGTCTCACCTTAGGGTCTGGAAGGACGAGCTCTCCATCCTGCTTCTGATGCAGGGGCGCGTTGGTATCCAGTTACTTCACTGGATTTTCGGATTGGTGAGAACCAAACTTGCTTGGCTTCCAGGTAGTTTTTTTGATAAGAGGTTCCCCTTGTGTCCATGCATTAATGTACTAATGCTAGTGTCTTTTTCCCCATAGGGGCCGGGGTACGGAATGCCGGGGAACAGGCACCGACCCGAGATGAGAGGTGAAATCCTTGTAGAAATCAGGTAAGTCTTTAATGAGCGTTTTTTGGTAATGTCTTTTCATTCGCTCATTAACGCTGATGTCTCTTTTTCCCCTTAGGGGCCGGGGTCCGGAAATGCCAGGATGCGGCGCAGACCCGAAATGAAGAGGGAATGAATCAACAGGTAAGTCTTAACATGGAGATTTAGCTTTCCTTATTCCCTTCTCTCTCTCACCTTTTGTTCTGGTCTTTTTCTCCCTAGGCGCTGGGGCGTGACTGCGAATCCGGATGATCGCTGCTGAACATGGAGGCGCCCAGTAAAGGTGAGTGGAATGCGGCGCTGCAGCGATCGACGCGATGAGCTTTTAAATAAAAGTCTTCCTTTTCAGGATTGTCGGCGAGATGTCTCCGGGATGCGGTTTAGCAGGTAAGGACTTTTCCTTCTGCTGTTCTCTTCTTCTCTTCCTTTGCAGGTGATCCAGGATGCTGGCAGGCGTGGCAGAAGTCAGGATGCAGGAGCAGACACGGTGAGCATCCAGCTGCTAGATGCAGAACAACGCGAAGCACGTGTGGCTGTTCGGGTAGGGTTTAAATAGCCTTGGAAGAAGTTCCAGGTATGTATCCTTCCTCCAATCAGGTATGTATCCTTCCCCGACCACGCACGGATGGTAAATTAGTCCCACAGGTAAAGTAGTTCCTTTCTGGCATCAAGGAGGACGGGATCCTGCAGCATGGTCTGCATCAGGTAAGTGCACCCAAGCACATCCATAATGAGCCTGGCGCCTATGGCGCCAGGACTGATGTCTTTTATGAGCCTGGCGCCATAGGCGCCAGGACACTGTCCAAAGGGACCCTATATGGGGTTGCTGGGTCCTTCCTTGGGGACTGGATGTCCGCTTTCGGGGACGCAGGGCTTGAACCGGCTCCCCGGGAGCGGGCATCATTACAGATTTCCTCTAAAACTGGTGTGGACCAGATGTGACTCATGGGGGAGGGCCAAGTGGTCACCATCTCACCGTGTCCCTTACCCTCCAATGCCTTCCACTTTGTTACTAGTATTGGGTGATCCCGGATTCTCCTTGGCAGCTTTTTCATCGGGACCCATAACCACTCACCCACTGCGACCGGGATCAGGAGGGAGTTTTCGAGAAAGACCCATTGTTTGTTGGGGTCCTCTCTGAGGTGGGGGGCCAGGGTTCTGAGCTGGGCTGCTCTGTGGTAAGTTCGTAAGTCTGGGAGGTCGACCCCCCCTCTATCCTTGGGGAGGGTGAGTGTTTTGTAACCTATTCTGGGTCTCTGGCCTTGCCATATGAATCTCGTTATACGTTTTTTGGCTTCTTTAAGAAGTGCGTCTGGGGCTTCCAAAGGGAGCATCTGGAAAACGTACAGGACCCTGGGGAGAAGGTCATCTTTACAGCGTTTATCCTTCCCATCCACGAGATTTGCCCCTTACCCCATATGTCTCCATATCTTTAAATAGGTTGTCAAACAGCGGGGGGTAATTTGCCTGGTTTAGATCTTCGTGGGGCCGGACGATGTTGATCCTCAGGTATTTAATCCCTTCGGTGCGTATTCAGAACCCCAGGGGGGACAGCTCCGTGAGGTCCCTGTCTGCGTCTGGGTCAAAGGGGAAGATCATTGACTTCCCTGTGTTCATCCTGAAGCCTGAGAATTGGCCGAACCGTTCAATAACCCGAACGGCCGCCGGGACCGAGCTAGTAGGTTCCCTCAGGTGGAGCAGTATGTCATCTGCATAGAGGCCGAGCTTGAAGGTCCGACCTCCCACAGCAATACCGCAGACCATCGGGGCACATCTGATGTACTCCGCGAGTATTTCCATGGTCATGGCAAACAGGATTGGGGAGAGGGGGCAGCCCTGCCTCGTCCCCCTTTGAAGGCTGAATGTTCGTGAAAGGCGACCATTCACCGTGACTCTAGCCGAGGGGTCTGTGTATAAGGCCTTAATGGCTCGCCCCGTTTCCCTCGCCGAAGCCCAGTTTGACAAGGACTCCATGTAGAAACTCCCAGTCCACCCTGTTGAACGCCTTTTCGGCGGCGATGGCCACCAAGACAGGGTTGTCTCCCTTCGGGGCGGCTTCCCTCATCACATGCAGGGTCTTTCGGAGGGTGTCCGCCCCCTGTCTCCCATGTATGAAGCCCACCTGGTCAGAGTGGATGAGTACCGGCATATGGCTATCTAGTCTCGTGGTTATGATCCTGGTGAACAGTTTAGCGTCCACATTCAGGAGGGAGATTGGTCTATATGACCGGCAGTCTGTTGGATCTTTGCCCTCCTTCGGGATCACTGTTATCAGTGCTTTGCCAAAAGACGGAGGCGCCCTCCCGGTCCTCATGATATTTGTGAATAGGCCTGCCAGAAACCCCGCTAGTAGGCCTCCAAAGGCCTTATAGAAGCCTGCGGTAAATCCGTCCTCCCGGGGGCCCTGCCCAGCTTAAGACCCGATATTGCCTTGAGTACCTCCTCGCTCGTTATTGGGGCGTCTAAAGCTGATGCCTCTGGGGGGTCCATCACAGGTAATGTTACTCCTCCGAGGTATGCTCCCAGTGCCTCCGCCTCCACTTCTCCTTCCCTCCCGTAGAGAGTCTCATAGAACCCCGCAAATTCCTCCACTATCCCTCGGGATCCGTTTTTGTCCCCTCATCCCTGCATGAGATCCTTGACACCCATCTATCTCTCCGTTGGCCCCGGAGTTTGGCCGCCAGCATGGCGTCGGCCTTATCCCCTTTCTCATAATACCTTTGGCGCAGGTGTTGGAGGCCCGCTACAATTTTCCCCATCTCCAATGCTCTCAGCTCTTGCCTTTTCTCTCTTGCATCCCCCAAGTCCCTTTCCCTCTCCTCATCCCTCTTCCCTTCAGGTCCCTCCAATGCCATTATCTTCGCCCGTAGCCTATGAGTCAGGGGAGTCCTGGTCCTTTTTTTGGAAGCCCCCTCTCTAATCAGAACCCCCCTCCAGGTCACCTTTGCTGAATCTCCCAGACTGTTTCTATGTTGACTTCACCCGTGTTAATGAGTTCAAAATATTCATTGATCGCCTTCTCCATCTCCTCCTTAAAAAACCACATCCCTTAGCAGGAAGTCATTGCATTTCCAGAGGGATTCTCTGGGTTTCAGACCCAATACACTAATATCTGCCCAGACCATGTCGTGGTCCGACCAGCTAACCGGGCGGATGATGCAGGACTCCACTCGGCTCATGTTCTGGTGCCCCATGAAAAGATAATCTATTCTCGTTCTGGTGCCCTGGACCGCTGAGTAGAAGGTGTATCCCTTACCCTCCGGATGCAAGTCCCTCCATGTGTCCACGAGCCCATAGCCCCACATTAGCTCCCGGAATTTCCCCTGGGGTCTGCCCTCTCGGCTCGCTAACGGGATGGCACCTCCACTATGATCTAGTTCCCGATTTGCCCACATGTTAAAGTCTCCACCCAGTATAAGGAGCCCCTCTGTCCTGGCCATTATCTATCCCATCGCATCTTTGAGAAATTCAACCTGGCCCACATTAGGACAATAGATCGCTGCTAGGGAGACCCTGGAGTTGTGCAAGTCACCTGATATAACCATGGCTCTACCGTCTTCCCTCCCCCACCTGGTTACCTCTGTGAGTCTCTGGTTTCTCTGCAGGATGATCCCGACTCCACTCCGTTTCGTGGGAGCGGATGCCCAGAAGGTCTGGCCCATGTGTGCTCCCGGGATGGCCCTCTCCTCTCCCGTGACCGTTCTAGTTTCCTGTACGAAGAGGATATCTATTTTAGCGTTCTTCATTTCCCTCCCCAAGAGGGAGCACTTTGCTGGGGAGTTCAGACCCTTTACATTGAGTGAGCCAATTCTCAGTGACTCAGCCCGGCCCCTATTCTCATTGTCCGCCATTGGGTCCTTGTCTTGTGTATACCTTCTTCCCAGATCTGTGCTTGCTACCACCTTCCAATGTGGTTTTGAGACTGTGGGTCCCCAAGATCCCCAACCCCAACTCCCTCCCTTCCCTCCTCTCCCCTCCCCCTCTTTATCATGACGCCTGCCAACGGGCAAGCCACCAGGGTGAATGCAAGTCCATCCACCGCAGCCCCCTTGTTAAGCTCAGCGTCCCCGGCCGGGGCTGTTTGATTCAATCTCTAAGTCTCACTAATAGCGAGCCTCTGATCACTTAGTCCCCTTCGGCTTCCGTTGTGGGGGTGTTAAGTTTCTTGAATTTCCTTTAGCCCTTTATCATCTTCTTTGTGGACCAGGGGCCCTCCGGTTCCCTCACAGCGCTCCGAGGCTCTTGCGCCTCCATCTCGTTTCCTTCCTCTGGGGTACCCCCTTTGAGTACCTGCAGCACTTGGGATGCCTCCTTGCCGCTGGTTACTCTATAGTCCACTCCTGAGGGTTCAAAAGACAAGGCGAATGGGAAGGACCACCTGTTCTTATGTCTTGGCTGGTGAGTCACTGGGTGAGTGGCCGGCACTCTCTTCTGCGGGTAAGAGTGAAAGCCGAGAGGTCCTGGTAAATCCTCACTGTGTCTCCTTCGAACAAGAAACTCTCCAGCCTTCTCGCTTTCTCGAGGGCCTCCATTTTCTCTCTGTAGCAGAGGAAGCGCACAACTATGGACCTTGGGCCGCCCCTCGCTCCACCTCCCCCTCGGTGGGCTCTTTCCAGCTGGACTTCCTTGCCCCCCTCGAGTGTGAAGAGTTGGTTGATGAGGCCCTGAACCTTTCTCTCCACGTCTGCGGCAGTCTCACCTCTCTGTTGATTAACACCCATAATGCGCAGGTTGTTTCGGCGTTCTCTGTTCTCTAGGTGGTCCATTTTCAGGGCTATATCCTCCTCTCTGATTTCTAGGTCTGTTAGCCTCGCTTCGTATTTCATGTCTAACAGGTCCATTTGGAGGTGATTGTTTTCCATTCCCTCCATTTTTTCCTCGAGCGTCTCCACTCTCCCCCTGAGATCAACTATAGAGGCTTGTATGTCCGTTCGAATCGCTTTTATCTCCTGGAGGATGTCCTTGAGGTCGTCCTTCGTTAGCACTGTGGGGGGGGGGATCGGCACTTGAAGGCATGGTGACTCTGTGTGGATCACCGAGGGGTGCGTCGGACTGGCGGAAGCGTTGGAGGGAGCGGATTGCGCACGTGGGCTGAGTTGGTTCCAGGGCTCCGGTCTCTGGGTGCCCTTTGGAGTATGGGTGGGGGCGGAGGGTGCCTCTTACCCTGCCTTAATGCCTTGAGGTTTCCTCTGGTCGTCTTGGGCCCTCCCCGCTTCCGCTGAGGCAAGCTTGCAAGTGATGGCTCCGGTCTTCACGAGGGGGGCTAGGATTGTGATTGGGGCCCGTTTCCCCAGATGTGTCACGGCTGAAATGTTCCGGGGGGACCCCTGTACTTAAAGGGGGAGGGACGTGCCAGCTTTTATGGGGCGAGTTGTGCTGGTCCGTGCCCGGGGGATGCCGGGGGGGCCAAACCCAGTCCGCCGAGTGTCAGTTCTCCTCCCTGCGCTCCTCACCTTCTCCGGGCCGTCGAGGGCCTCAACATGTCCATTGTGGGCTCGGACCCCTTCACTGGGGGCTCCTTTTCAAGTAGGCCTCCGTGCGCGGGGGATGGGTCGGGAGGCTCCCGGAGTCCTGATTTGCTGCTAGTTGTCCGCCCCGGAGCGGTTCTTGGTGGCGTGGGGCTCCCACCAGGGCGCCCCACTCATCCCTGGCCTCGTGCGATGTCCACACGCCACTGAGGCAGAGCTCCGGGGCCCGCTCGGCGTCTGCGCACGGCAGGGGGCCTGCTCCGGCGTCCCCCCTCGGTGTTATGGGCGCGGGCCGCGGCTGTGGAGACGACGATCGGCTGCTCCGGGTTCCGCGGCAGGTCCGGCCGAGGCCAGGGACCCCGTGAGAGGTGACGCCCTCAGTGGCTCCACTGCACGGCCTCCGAAAAGGTGTCCTCTCTGTTGCTCGGCGAGCGGGGCCTCAGATCGGGGCCAGGCTATATCCACTTTCCGAGGGGCGCTCGATTTGTTGGGCCGCTGCCGCGGGGGCGCACGTTCCCGTCAGGGTTACTCCAAACTCCCGGCCGGGGATTGGCTCAGAGTGCTAGGCCCTGCGGTGGTGGAGGAGCGCTGGTCTCACACGTCCAGCATGCTCCGCGCCCCCTGGCGGTCCGGCTGATTTTTTTTAGGTGCACTGGGAGGCTTATACAATCTGTTGCGCCGGTCAAGGAAGCCTCTGAAACCTCGCACACTCTTGAAGGTGTGGCAGCCGCTGAACTTTCCTTGAAGGAAACGTTCAAAAAGATTGTGTATAAAATCCTGAATGGAAGATTTGGCCACATTTCAGCCGTTCAAAAATTCCAAATGGTTGAAAAATTGGACTAAATCCCCCATTCGGGGGCCAGGGCTGCGGGGGTGTCCCTGCCCCCTTGTTCACTATACTGTGAGTGGAGATTCTGGGGCTGTCCCCCGCAGCTGGTCCAGTAAAAAGTAAAACAATGTATTTAAAAAAGGAAAGGACCCTGCGGAACCGGTTCCCGATCACGGAAGTGAAAGGGAACAGGCGCAGCAGGGACACAGCGAGTCGCCGGCACACAGCTAAGTGTGCTGCCGCAAGGTAAATTGGTGGGTAGGGGCAAGGGCTGAAACGTTCAGGGGAGAGAAGACCGAAAGTTATTTTCGGAAAAATAACTTTGTGTTTTCTCCCTCGAACATTTAAGCCACTGGCTTCCAACCCCAATCCCTTTTGAAGACGAGATTTTGCGGGGTTTCATCAACACTGCCAAAGATTTTGCTGTTTGCGCACTATTCTTCATTTTGTACAGCTGTTCAGCCGCGTCTCGAATACAAAGCTCCACCCCGTGAAACAGAAGGTCCATCATCCTTTCCTGGACATCCGGTTGAAATTTGGTGGCTTTCAAAAGTGCTTGGTGCCTAATGGATGCACCCACAGTCACCTCCTTGCCCCCTTACCGCTGTTATAAGATGATGAAATGCTACCTCCATAAAGGTCCTTTGCAGCTTCATTCAGGCTCAAGCAAAAACTAGCTTGGTAATCCACTGGGAAGAGAAAGTCGTAATTCTTTGCTGCCATAACCGCCTCAGCATTAGCGTCTAACAAGCGGAGGGCGCAGTTCCGATAAACGTTTGTGCCCGCGTTATCCAGTAGGCGGCCATCTATGCCCAGAAAACGTTGTGAGGCAGAATAACAAGACGCAGAAAAGGCTTGGCTCTTACCAAAAAGTGTAGCCGCTGTTAGGCAGAAACCTGTGCAGTTCCCTTAGGGACCACTGCAAAAGATTTAAGACTACAGGTGTTTGGCAGTAAACCCACTTGGTAGCAGTCTGTACCACACAGATTCACTTGGTAGCTGTGGCTGAACAGTTTGACTTCCCTCAAGAAGAGTAAGGCAGTATACAGAGCATACAAAATAGGTACAGAAATACAGTAGCACAAGCAAACACTGACCAGAGCTTGGGTGTAAAAGTATATCATTATTTATTTAACACACACTTATAAAACACACTAGCACTAAATTGTTAAGATAAGTTCAAAAACACAATCACTATTATCATATGTACATCCCTGATTACTTGTTGGACAAGTCTTAGTTAACACCACTTATTTCCAGACAGAGGTGAGCGCTTAACGTTCGATGGCACTCCAACAAGTTCAATAAAAAGGGAGGGAAAAGCAGAATTATGGAAGCATACACACTAAACACTTTTTAACGGACCACAGCAGGTTAGGAAGGCACAGGCTACTGGTGAGCAAGGAAGTTTAGGTGCCAGGCCCACTTTCACGGGAGCCAGGCGGAATGTGCCCAAGATCAGGCAGTTACACAGAGTCTTCGAAGTTTGTGGAGGTAGTTCAAAAAAGGTTTAGTTCAGTTCAGAAAAGTTAGCTAAGGTGTCCCAGGCTAACCCAGGTTCGAGAGACGAGGATTTAATACACCCCGTTCAATCGGTTGCAAGGGAAGCCAGGCGGAACACGGTACCTTAAATGGAGAGGATCCTCCAGCGGGGGCAGTTGTTCCTGGCAGCGGGTGCAAGTCACAGCGTCGTCCAGAGGAAGAGAAGATCTCGTCGTGGAGGAAAGATGAAGGTTGTTGCACTACCAGGGAAGAAACCAGCCGCAGAGTTCTCCGGTACAAAGGTACTACCCTTTCGGTTCGCGGTAGTGGTGAAGACGTGGTATCCCGGTTTCCGGGGTGCTTGGCACAGGCAAGGTGGCCACGAGATGCTCCAGGAAGGCGAAAAGAAGGTAGACTGGTTATCCCCACCAGTCGAAGGAAGAAGACTCTCCGGGCTGGAGATCTCCTCTGTCGTTGGGAAAAGTGGTGAGACGGTTCAGCAGGGCTCCACCGGTGGTGTCGTAGTTGCAGGCCGGCTCAGCTTCTCCCTCCTCGGATTCTTAGGTCCTGTGGCGACTTCTGAAGTTCCAGTCCCCAAAGCCCTGCTTTTATGCAGCATACCCCCATTCACTCAGCCTAGCTGTCAATCAAACATGCCAAGTGGTGAGCCGGCCGGCTCACCACTTGGGCCAATCACGCAAGAGTGCGACTTGAGTTACCAGGGTAACTCAGTCCAGGGTGCCTAAACCCCCTCCCACACCCCCTGTGGTACCCAGACAGAGTGGCACCACTTTTGGAGGCTTCTGTGGAGAACCCGGCCAAATAAGTGGAACAAAGGGCTTGACTTGGGTTGGAGTCACAGAAGAGAACACAAATGCCATTTTAGAATCGAGTTCTGGCAAAAAATACCAACCGGCGAATTAATATTAAATAAATAAACCGGCGGTATGTTCAAGGCTATGAGAATTAAATAATTAAAGTTGGTAGCCTCGAACAATGGGAAAATCCCATAGAGATATATTTGCGGTCGAATATAAAAAGTAGTATCCACTGCCACCAGCCAAAACTCGATCAGGGGAGACGGAGACGTGCCCCCTCGAACAACAGACCCCGGGGCAATCGAATTGCCCCGACCAGTACATCCACAATATGATGGTTTGTACTGGTTTCTGTTCATAATTTGGGACTAGCAAAGCCAATGGTGACTTTACATGCCCTGGGAGACAGTAGTCAGTCCCAGGGTATGGAGTCTATGTTGGGGGGTCGCTACGACACCCCTGGGTTACGGCACGGAGGGTGCTGTGTAACCCACATAAAAAAAACACATGAGACCCTATGGAGTAAAAGACCCCATAGCCCATAAAACACATGGAAAGTTAAAGGAACACCTCAAATTATGTCTAAGAGTGGGAGCAAAAAGAATCTCACTCTTAGCAGGAGAGAAAAAAATAAACCCCAAAAATCCAGCAAAGTTGCTGGGGGACTCACTAGGTTTGGGAAATTAGCCTTACAGAGAATTCTCCCCAACAGCCGCTGCCACAATCGTGGAGTGTGTCGGGAGTTGGGGCAAAGGTCCGTGACGCACAGTTTCACTGTGGCTGGGACCTATATCTAGAGTCCACTTTTTTAGACACCAGTTGGACTGATGCCGGCTTTTGGCTGATTTTTCCAGACCTCTTCTACTACATGCGGTTGCAAATGGCCAGAGTGCAATCCAGCAATTGTGACAGAAGATGCATGTTGAGCCATGGGCTGCTGAATCTGAGGCGTGATCTGAGTCGCAGCGCTGGCCTTGTTGCCGCCTGAAGGGTTTTGCAGAGCAGGGCCTTCTAAAACTTCAGGCCTGCCTGGACGCTCTGGTTGATGCCCAGTAAGCAGAAAAGTTGAGGAATGGGCACAGGTTTGGATACGAAACACAATCACGTTGGAGATAGAGACCATGGTACAATCCGTTCCTGGGACAAAAGAGTGAAGTCCGGTAGCAGACCCTCTACAGTGCTTCCGGCATTAAAGTCTCCTTAGAGACGTCAAAGCGAGCTCCGGTGACTAGCCGCAGAAGGCCCTTGGGGGACCCTCCTGCTTTGGTCAACTCCCAGAAAGGAATCCCTGTGGGACACTGCATTTGATTGGGCTGGGGATGGCACTCGAGGAGTCAGAGAAGACCTTCATGATTCTCTCCTGGAGGAATGACGTGATCCATTCACATCCTTTGGTAAGAAGTTGGCTGCGGTTGCGAGATGGTGACGAAGGGTTTTATGGTCGACCAAATCGAAGGCCGCCGACAGGTCGAGGAGGAGGAGTAGCGCAGGTTTGCCTGCGTCTCTGAGGTCATCAATTTGTAGACAAAGAGAATGCAGGTCCGCCGCAGAGAACGACCTATGGCACCTGGTGCACACAACAAAACCCGCTTTACCCAGAATAAAATGGGAGGGAGCAGGGGAAGAAGTAGCCAAAATATTTGGAATCGCTGCAGGGAACAGCCAAGAAAAATACTAAAAGAAGGCTAAGTCAGGCATCCAATCCATCCATTGCAGAGAAAGGGACTGTGGGGAATGAGTGCGAAAGGTGGGGCTGTGGGTGTGGGTGTGCTATACACGGGGTCTGCCCCTGATCTCTCAAATTTAAAGGGTAAGCGTGCTGCGTTTGCTGAAGGTCCAATCCCATCCCTGCCCAGTAGGAACTCCCATAAGTATGGAGGAAAGGGGACAGGAAGTGGGAGTATACACTTTTCTGGATGGTCTGATCAAACACGGATTCTTCACCTATATCCTATCCATAGAGCAGCTGTACTTTAGGAACTGCAAGTGTGTGCAGTGTGACTCTGCGTTGGCTCCGTCCGATGCCTCTACGCATGTCATGCTGGATATGTCAGGCTTGTATATATCAAGGGGCTGCGCCTCATGAACTCCCTTCCCCCATTTTTCCCCTAGCACACTGACACTTAACGTACCACAGAACTGGTGGTGTAATGATTATGTGCCAGGAGAGGCAGGTAAGGAGGGTAATACGTGGGAGGAACATCCATCAGAAAGAACATTACCGGGAGGGTAGTAATTTTTTTATTTCCTTTTTTTAACAACTTTATTTATTTCCGGTTACAGCAGATAGTTAGCAGTTACATGTATAAGACTAAACATTATGTTACTTTGATTAGCTTAGAGTAACCCCTCCCGACCCCCATTCCTCCCCTGGTCATCCAGTTCTTGAACCTCCCATTGTACGCTATGGTGTGAGGAAGCATTTCACCAGCTGTGTTTGGAAGGTCAATGCTGGGAACTGGCTGTTGTAGTCCAGGATCAGTGAGCAACAGTCCGTAAAGCAGTGTAATGTTCCTTCCTTTGCGGCTGTGACTTTTTCGCCCGCCAGGATCTCCCAGACTTTAATCCATCATAGGGGTATTTAGGGGCATGGGCGTAATTTTAAGGGGGGACAGGGGTGTTTGTCCCCCCAACTTTCATGGCATACCATTTTGTTCCCATGCATTTGGCTGGGGCACCTTTTCTTCAGATGTCATGTCGCCCCCTCCACTGTTAGGGGGCCTTCCTGTGTCTTCCATTTCCGGGACAGGGTTATCCTGGCCGCTAGAAGCAGCTGCGTAAGTAGTTTGGCGGAGCGACCAGCCTTTGGGTAGCACTCCGGTTGCGGCATCCCCAGCAGGATCACCTCTGGGTTTGTGGGCAGTTTGCGCTGGGTTATGGCCTCAATGATTTGTATGACCCCCCCACCCAGAAGGCCTGTGCTTTCGGGCATTCCCACCACATATGGAAAAGGGTTCCATGAGCGCCACATTGCCTCCAGCAGTTCGGATCTATGGATTTCTGAAAGTGGTGTAAGCGCTCCAGCGGGAAATACCAGCAGTGAAGGAGTTTTAGAGCGCATTCCTTATTGGTTATGCATCTAGAAGTGGAGTTGATCCTACTCCAAATGTCTACCCATGTTTGGTCCTCTATGGGGTGCCCCAGGTCTGCTTCCCACAAGGCCATGTATGCTGGTTTGGTCGTCAGCATGTCGATCTGCAGTAGTTTGTTAATCAGCCCCCGGCGTGGGCCCTCCTTCATTGCATGTTCAAGAGAGTGAAGGTCCCTCGTGGCCCCCTGATGAACCGCTGGTTGCAAGATCCGGTGCCTGATCTGGGCATAGGTGAACCTCTCCGCTTCTTTCAGATGGAAGCGGCTCTTACATTCTTCAAAGGAGAGAGTCGCACCATCCACAAACAGCTGTGAGAGGGTTTGAAGTCCTCCCCGGGACGATCTGCTGAAGTGTGCTGTGTCCATTCCAGGGGAGAAGTCTGTTTACGGAGGACTGGGGAGGGCCCAGGCCTTTGGGTAGTTTCTTCCTCCGCAAAGCCCATGTCCATGTGTCCAAGGTACTCCTGGTGGACGATAGGGTGATTTGCCCCCAACTGCGTGCTCTGCCTGATATATGTAGCACGGAGCTCAAGCGGAGGGGGCATTTAGCCTGTGCTATTCAAGTCCATTTTGGGGGGATTGTCTGTTCCACCCAGATTGTGGCGTTCGCTAGCTGAGCCGCTATATAATAGTTTGATAGATTGGGTAGACCCATGCCTCACCACTTGGCTGCTCCAGTCATGACTTTTAACGGGATTCTCGCCCTGCCTCCTTTCCAGACGAATTTCGATATCTGCTTCTGTAGCTGCATCAGGGGTTGTTTCGGGAGGTGGACCGGCAGGGTCGAGCAGAAGTACAAGTATCTAGCTAACAGGTTCATTTTACATGCTGCGATTCTGCCTAACGGAGATATTTCTTATCCTCCCCATCTCTTCAGATCAGCTTCCAGTTCCTTGAACAGGGGGGGAAAGTTTGCTTCGTATAGCTGTTTAGGGTCTGCAGCAAGGCGTATACCAAGAAAGGCCAAAGATGTAGTGCTCCACTTCAGTGGGCATGTCGTTTGGAGGTCCTTCATAAGATCTTCCCACATATGTACTCCCAAGGCTTTTGATTTGGTGTAATTGACTGCAAACTCGGCTACCTGTTCAAAGGCTTCCAGTTCTGCTAAGGTGGCGGGGGGCGAGGCTCGACAGCCAGTGAGGGAAATCATCACGTCACCAGCGTATAGTGAAATCTTGAATTGTTCTCCGTTTATGTCTAGGCCTGCTATGTAGGGCCGAACTGAAAGGCTTTCAGCGTGAGTCGCATGAAAGTCCAGTCCTCCTTGTTAAAGGCTTAAAGGCTTTTGTAGCATCCAATGTTAAAACCGCTAGTTCCCGCCGATCTTAAACAGCTACCTCGATGAGGTTTTGGTTCCGAGTCCATGTTGGATGGTAAGATCAATGCCAGTCTATTCGCCAACACATTGGAGTAGACGTTTGCGTCCACGTTGAGCAGGGATATGGGCCTTTATGATGTGCATTCCCTCTGATCTTTTCTGGGTTTCATGAGCATAATCGTGACAGATTCTTGCATAGAGGGAGTTATGGTGCCTGTGTCACAGAAGGAGTTGAAGAGTTCTGTCATTGGGCCCAGAGGTCGAAACAGTTTGAAGAATTTCGGTGGATAGCCATCGGGGCATGGGGCCCTCAGCGTCAGGGTTTGGAGTACATCCTCAACCTTTTCAGCTGATATTGGATGTTCCAGAGAGGATCTGTCTGCTTCTGATATGTGCAGGAGTTTGGTGTGCGCTATGAATTGTTCCTGTTGCGCTTGTGACCGGGGGGAGGCTGACAGTGTGCTGGTAAAATGAGATGTTACTATTTTCAGCTTCGCCTCTTCCCCATACAGGGCCGTGTCTTCTGAGTCTCTCATGGCTGTAATGAGGTTTTGCCAGTTTGTTGCCCAGTAACTTGTTGGCTTTATTGCCATAGGCATAGTAGCTTTGTTTCGTTCTAATTAGAGCCTCGGCTGTGTCTTCCGCGTAGTGTGCCTCCAGTTTTGTGGGGGTCAGCCTTAGGAGCTTGGCCGCTTTAGGTTACCAATTCTTCTTGTGGCGTGTTTCCATAGTTGCCACTTCCCCTTCTAGTTGCTCCCTCTCCTCGTTGTGCCTTTTCCTGTATGCTGCTTGGGCAATTATTTCTCCCCTGATCACTGCTTTCATAGCCTTCCCGTAGAAGTGAGGTCCGGCGGGTTCTCTTTGAAATAGTTGTGAATCACTTTAGTTATGGCGTCTCGGACTGCCATGTTGTGTAGCATTGGTTCATAGAGAGCCCATCGGGGTTTCATCGGGGGTCGGGTCGAATACTCTGGCGGTCAGCAATATTGGAGCGTGGTCAGAAAGGACCTTTGTGCCTATTGCCACCTCATCTGTGAATGAGAGCAGTTGTGGGCTGATCAGTATCAAGTCAATCCGTGAAGAAAAGCGGTGGACGCGTGAGAAGAATGAGAAGTCCGAGGTTTTGGGGTGGAAAACCCTCCAGGTGTGGTGTCCACCACTCCAAGAGTCTTAAAGAGATGGTAAAGGCTCAACGCAATCCTAAAGTCTCTGGGCGAAGGGGGGTTAGATTTGTCTGCTAAGGGATTTGGGACTCCATAAAAGTCGCCTCCTATAACCACCTGGCTCTCAAGGGATGGGAGCAATGTTGTTTCTAATTCTGCATAGAATGTCTCCTGGACCTCGTGCAGAGCGTAAACGGCGACTAACGTGTGTAGCTTGCCAAAGAGGTCTCCCTTTATCACAATGTATCTACCATCCGGACTTCGCAAGACCTCACGTTCCCTGAATGGTGCCCCTTTCACTAGGAGAACCGCTGTGCCACCCCTCTTGCTGTCCCCGGATGCCAAGTACTGCTTCGGGAATGCTCGATCTCACAGCCGTGGAAAGTCTGCTGAAAGCAGGTGAGTCTCTTGAAGAAACACCACCGAGCTGTGGAGATCCTTCAGGCGCTGTAGAGTGGATTTACGCTTCTCTGGGGAGTTCAGGCCCCTAACGTTCAATGAGACATAGCAGTTTCAGGTGTGGTGGGGGGGGGGTTTCCTGTTGTCTCTCTTCAATGGTCAGGTGGGGGGCGGAGGGTGCTGCTTGCAGGGGGTTTGTTTGTTAGTGCTGAACTTCGAGTTCTGTACTGCTGCAACTGTGTTTTAACCTTATCTAAACTGGGGCCAAGCGTGGCCCGGGAACCAGGCTGATCAACAGTGGACCAGTCCAGATAAGTCCAAAACCAAAACCAAACCGGACCCGATGGGCATTGGGCCGGTGTGTGTCTCATTCACTCGGCTAGGGCATATGGTGGGAGCCAGAGCGCCGAGGGCGAGTTCAGGCATGGACACCAAGTTATTTTTTCCACTTTCTCCCCATTATGAGGGAGGGCAATGTTGCTTTAGGTAGCAGGTAGCTTTCCCCCTTTGGGGACTTTCATCCAGCGGTTTCACTGTGACTTCAGAGTCGAGCCTGGCTCTTTATCTGGGGAAGGATTCATTGAGTCCTCTTCTGGGGTGGCTGGTTCCCCCCCCCATAATTCCCCGTGCCTCTTCAAGGTAGTTGATTATGCGTGTTTGGTATTTTGAACGAAAATTGAAGTGCTGCCGGGAAAAGCCACTGGTATTTGATTTTGTGTTCCTGGAGAAAGATCGCTAGCGGTCTGAGGGCTCTATGTCATTGAACTGTGATGGTTGCCAGGTCCTGAAAGATTTGCAGAGAGGCTCCTTGAAATGTCAAGTCCCCTTGAGCTCGGCTTGCAGACATGATTTCTTGCTTAGTAGCAAAGAAATGGACCCTGGTGATCACCTCAGTGCATCTGTTGCTGGGGAGCCCCTACAGCCTCGTAGTCTATGGGTGCGATCCAGCATGAGTAGTGACTTGTCGCAGTCCGGGAGGAGAGTTTGGAAGAGGTTGCTATTGTAAGCCGGCAGGGCCCGATCTGATATCGAGGCAGGGACCCCTCTGATGCGAATATTATTCCTGCGGGCCCTATTTTCCAAATCCTCCTGTTTACGTTGCATGCTCTCGCTGTTTTCCTCCAGGGTTTGGCGTTTCCGCTGCAGGTCTGCAATTTGCGTCAAGTGCTCCAGGATCTGGTCATCTGTTTCACCAATCCTATGTTCCACTTCCTTCATTTGATTGTCTTGTCGATCTATCTTAGCTGATAACTCTGTCATACAATTACGGAATTCTGTCTCAATATCTGCTAAGAGGGCTTGTATATCATCTTTCCTGGTCCATTGGCCCTGGGATCTCTCGGGCAACGTGGCATGGGTTCCAACGGGGTCCGTTTTCCTAGATTTCTCCTTTAGGTGCAGCATGCAAGCAATGTCTGCATATTTATGCTTGGCCATCATAGTGTAGAGGCAAAAGTCAGATGGCGCGATGGTTTGGGTGGCTCGTAGTCTCCAGCTTGTATCCTGATGTGCTGGAAGGCTCTCAGGGATATCTGGGTTATGCAATGGCTTCTTTCAGCTCCCAGTCTGTATGCCTCTGGAATAGGAACGTTATCTTCCTCCCCAGCTTCAGGGTGGCTAGGGTATGGCCGAGGGGTATGGGGTGAAGAGTTCTCCAGTGGAGCTGCTCAAAGAGTGCTGCGCAGGCCACCCTGCGCTATGTGCTGGGATTGGGGGAGAGTTCTGGTTGTTGATGTCTCCCAGCTGCCCCTTCTGGAGAGAACTCAACTGTGTGTGGGGCTTCCGCCGGCTCCTGCTGTCTTGTGGGCCTGTGCGTTGTCGTATGGACCCCAGATTCCGGGTGGCTAAAGTGTGGGCGAAGGTTTATGTGGCAGGACTGCGGAAGGACTTTCTGTAGGTGGGCTGCCTGGGATTCAGCAGCCCTATATGATGGGCCTGATCAGTCTGTTGCTGGGGCCACCTTCTATTGTGTGCTTGGGGTGCGAGGAAGCCTTATGTGTGGGGCCTTTGTTAGCTCCTGTTGCAGCTAGGGCCTTTGCCACACCGACATGTATGTTACTCAGAGCTACCCGCTCCAATCAAGCGTGCTGAGGGGTTTGGGTGGGCACTGGTTGCTACTTCGCTTTCCTACTTGTGACAGCGTCTTCGGCCCCCTCACTTTTCTTCCCCCGGGTCTTTGGTGTTACGTGTTGCTTTCCCACTGTAATTCGTTGGTGCTAGGTGTTAGGGAGAATTCTCAATAAATGGCTGATTCCCCTTACCTAATGAGTCCCTCAGCAGCTTTGCTGGATTTCTAGGGTTTATTTTTTCACCTGGTAAGAGTGTGAGCCTTTTTTCCCACTCTTCCATGTGTTTTGCTGTGTGTGTTTTCACTTTTTGTGTGATCTTGGGCACTGGAGTCTCACCTACTCCATGTGCACCACTTTTTTGTGTGTGTTACACAGCACCTTCAGAGCAGTGACACATGGTTGTCTTTAAGACTTCCCTCTGACTCAATTTTTCTGGGGCTGACTACTGTCCCCCAGAAACAGGTAAAGTTGTCATTAACTTTATATAGTCACTTTAAATTGCAGACCTAGTACACCCCATCTTACATGGAGTACTGGAAAGGGTTAACTCTTATCCCTTTTAATCTGTGCCTCTTGGAGCCTTGTTTTGCTCCCTTAACTTTAAGACTTGGCTGGTGGCAGTGGTATCTACCGCGATTATATTATATAAATGTGGTATTGTTGTAGACTATTATAGTAGCCTCGAACATAAACCCGCTTGACCAAATGCATTTTATTTTGGTTCCGGCTGGGTTTTTTGTTTTTTTGTTAAAGTCTTTCTCGTGTTTCACTCTACGTGCCAAACCCGAGACGATTCCTTTGTTCGCTTTCTTTTCGCGGGCTTCTGCACAGAAGCCCTCCTTAAGGCGCGTGATAGTTCAGAGGGGCAGGATGTGAGGGAGGGATCTTCGGACCCCTGCCATGGGTTGCCTTAATAACCCAAGTTGCCCTCTTGTATAATTGGCTAAGGGGACTGGCCATGCCAGGCCAGCTACCCTGCTGTGTGATTGACAGCCAGGCTGTATGAATGGGGGGAAACTGCATAGAAGGCAGGTCTCTGGGTCTGGAAGAGCAGAGTCGCCACTGGAACGAAAGAACCAACGAGGAACTGGAAGAAGAGGACCCCTACCACGACTGAACCGCCCGGTGAAGCCCTGCTGCAAGTCAGAATCTCCAAATCCAACGACAGAGAAGATCCTCCAGGAAACTTCTTCCCTTGAGCTGGTGGGACCAATCAGTTTGCCCAAACTGCAAGCCAGGACCCCTCTGGTCGAATTCACTGTACAGAGCTACAGTGGGCCGGATAGCCAGGAAGGTCGGACCCTGCTTGGGTTTTAAGGAGCGTAGCTTTTATTTGTTGTTGGGCGCTGCTGCTGGTTTCTTCCCTGGGTAGTGTAGGACCCTCCAGTCTTCCTACTTCTGATCAGTCCGACAGTCGCTTCAGGAACTGTGAGCCTGCAGGAACTACCAGGAACGTCTGCCTCAGCTACAGCCCCTCTCAGTTTTAAGGTACTGTGCAAATCCGGTTGTGTGTTTCGCACAGCCGCGGTGAAAGTGTTTGAAATCTTCCTCCAATCCGAGGGCTTGTCCTTCTCTTTTACCTAACTTTTCTACTGACCAACCTCGTCCAGAATCTGTGCCGCGAACTACATTGAAGCTATTATCTTGAGCAAAAGACTTTTGAACCATTGACTTTGGCCCTAAGCCTTTTCTATCTGATTTTACCCTTGTAGTCTCTCTTGTGCAGTTGGCCTAATTTCTAATAACTTTGTCTTTCCCTCCCTTTTAATTAGCTGGCGTGCCATTTTGCTCCCACTTCATTATGTGAGCCTAACTTGTCTGGAATTTAAGAGAAGTGGTGTGGTGTATTTTTGATTGTGATTTTTAAATTGCTTATAATAGTGAAATGTTATACAACTGTTGAGTAAATAAATATATATTCTTTTACTTAGAAACCTTGAGTCAGTGTTTTCCTGAACCATAGTAATAGCTGTCAATTGTGTAACCACTTGTACTGCTCACTTACTCTTGAGATAAGTCGGCTGCTCCGCTACTGCTACCACTATAATTGTGTAGTATGGGCTTGTACCAAAGGTGAAATTGTACTGTCACTTGTAGTCTTAATTGTGTGTAGTGTTCCCAAAGGGTACTGCATATAATTCTGCCTAACACTAGGTGCTAGTAGGGCGGGGTCCCAGTCCAATGTGGGGCCCCTGGCTGCCACTAGTACTCGGTAAGGCCTTGGCGTGTCATGGGGGTGGGTGGTGCTTGTAGTTAGCCTGGGCAGACTGGACATGTTTAAACTAATCAGACTTCTCTCCCCCATGCTCTATGAGGCGGGTCGGTTACTGTGAAACCCCTGTTGCGGTCCTACCTTCTAGTGCGCTGTGGAGGGTGGTGGAGGACGTCCCGCTGTGTCCGCTGCGCTGGCTTCAAAGTGCTGCTGGAGGGAAGGATCCCTCTCTGTCCATCACGGCCAGGCCAGGTCACCCAGTGTCGCTCGGGCCTCTTTCCCTTTGGAGGTTGCGCCAGTACCCACTCCGGTTCTGGGCTATGCTGCATATTGCACCTTCCTTGTCACTGGCCCGCCTTTGACTCTCCGGCGGTGCCGAAGCTGGCCAGGACACTCCTCCTCCACCTGGGCTATGGCAGCAAGGCTCCGCTCTCAGGATTCCGTCATCCAGCGCTGGTAAGACTACTCAAGCAGTCACGGCACGGCTCTGCTGCCTCAGCACAGAGTAGGGCTCCAGTGGTGGAGCGGGCGGCTCCCTCCCCCTCTTCTCCGACTGCGCTCAGGCCGCCGCCATTTTCTATTCAGTGAGCCATGGCAGTGCCGCATTTGGCTCCGAAAATCTGCGGCTATCTCCTTCCGTTTTACCCCGCAAATCCGATCAGCTGGACCAGGGAGCATTCAGCAGGCTGCAAAGTGTCTCAGTGCCAGTTTTGAGCTGTTAAAACATGGGCATAGTGGCATATTCTTGGGGGCCCCACGGAGTTCTTAAAGAGGCGACTGCATTACCGGTGCCTCAAGCCACGCCCCAAGTAATTTTTTCTTCTAATGGATTCTTTATCTATGATAGGCTCCCAAACCAGTACGAACATCTCGAGGGAGGAGAGAAAGGACACCACCTAGACCAAAAAAATCTGGAGGACCGCCCTACCAAAACAGGCAGCCTGGCCTGAAAGGGATCCAAGCAGTAATTCTTTAATCATTGGGTATTTATAATGTGCCTATACACAAGGTGTTTCAAGGCACAAAAAGACAGGGGTGGGAGGGTAGAAATGGGGATGAAGAAAAAGAAAAACGGTACTACTAGCCCTTGTGACATTCTGATCATGCAAGTGCAGTAACAAGATGTGCGGGGGGGAGGGAGGAGCAGAGTGCCAGTCAGGGCGGAAGGAATCATGGCTTAAGCGAGTGCCAAAGGAGGCCAGGTGGATAGTGCCATGGGGATGCAGAGATTGCAGGGGAGAGAAGGTACACAGGCTAAGTGCGAGGGATGGGCTGGACGGGCTCAAGGGGAAAAGGCCCAGCCAGTCAAAGAGGCAGAGGGGGACATTAGCAGGGGAGAGGAGAGGGAAGGAGAAAGGAAAGCAGGGTCTTAAGAAGCTTCCAGAGTTTAAGGAGATCCAGCTCAAGTCTGAGAGGGGTAGAGAGGCCATTCCAGAGGGAAGCACCTGCGGAGGAGAGAGACCTGCCCCCATTATCTGCTTGGAAAAGCATCTGATCTGCATAGAGTTGGAGCTAAAGACCAAAGGGCTCTAGAAGGAAGGTAATTTAGGGAGTGAGTCTTTATCAGATCCTGTATAGGGACTCCCCTCTGCAGGACAGAGGTGGCAGACACTCCTCTCGTAAATGGGCTCCGAGACCCTCAGGCAAATCCTTCCCAGACAGATCATAGCATTCCGAGATGCAGAGAATGATCCACCCTGACAGGATATGTGTAGTCACAGCCTTGCCAGCATGAGACCCAGCATAACCAATGAAATGCTTGTCATCTTTCCTAGCCTCTCTAATCCTAGAGATGTAGTTGCTGAGGATCCACACTGGGTCAAGCCGATGGAATTGTTCCTTTGCCTTAGAAGGATGAGGTGGAGAAAATAAAATAACACAGGACGATAAGGGCTTTTTGGGAGTGGCCTGAGCTCATGGAGTAGAGAGGTGCCTGGGCAGAGCTCCCATCCTGATCCTGCAAGAGATCCTGCAAATTGGCAATTGCAGTGTGTAACGTGATTGAGAACGACATCCCCGCGAAGAGAAAGCATTTCTGCTCCCTGCGTGTGAAGATGCGACAAAAATCGGAACCCGTTTCCCAGTATAGGAGACCGGTAAATGTATGCCCCTGGACAACTAAGATCGCGGACGGAGTGCATGCCTAGGAGGAGGAGGAGGGGCTGCCCCGACGCGAGAGTTACATATAGTGGGAGTGGCTGATTGCAGTACTTAGGCAGTTTGGTTTGGGTGAGCACTTTATCAGATGGGTTGAGCTGCTCTACACAGCGCCAGTGGCCAGGGTTAAAACGGGAATGATAGTATCAGCCCCCTGGCACATCCATAGAGGAACCAGACAAGGCTGCCCGCTGTCGCCCATGCTCTACATATTGGGCCTTGAGCCGATAGCAATATCTATCAGGAAGCAATATTTCGATGCTGGAATCACTGTGGGTGGTGCGCACTATGTGGTGTCCCTCTACGCAGATGATGTGCTGCTGTACCTACGGGACCCAAACCTGAACGTCCCGGTGGTGCGAGACGTACTGGAGAGATTTTTGGGATTCTCAGGGATATATTTCAGTAGGAAGAAATAATGCATATTCCCATTAGCGGGACTGGTTGGGAAACTAGAGGCTGAGCTACCAGAGGTTGAGATTAGATGGCAACCAAAATCATTCAAATATCTGGGGGGGAAAATTTGGCACTCGCCGGAACTTATGCCCGAGGACACCACCATACTAGTGATAAAGGGGTTCAAAAAGTTCATGGGGTTCTGGTCAAGGCTTCCACTATCGGTGATGGGTAGGGTTGCCATAACTAAAATGATAGTCTTGCCGAGATTTCTGTACTTCTTCCACAATGTCAATCACTACATCCCAGCCTCCTCCTTTCGGATGATCGAGAATCTGCTGAGAGAACTTTTGTGGGGTGCGTCCAGACACAAATTGTCTTTAGCCACTCTGACGCTGCCATACAAGGAGGGTGGGGTCCAGTTGCTGGATCTAGAAATGTACTACTTGGCGGCACAACTCAAGTCACGTGGCCAAATGGCTCGCCGACGAGGCCACCTTGGAAACGAGACTGATAAAACTCCTGGTGGCCCCTGCGCACCTGAAGGAAATCCTCTGGATCGTGTTGAAGTGCTAGAACACAACCCCAATGATTGTGACGCTAGGCAAGAAGGTCTGGAACAGGGCCATAAAACTGCTAAAAGGGGACCGCCCGTATTCCCCCGAAACCCCAATGGCAGCTGAGGTCTCTAGAAACGCTAGATTCAGATTGATTCAGCTAAACATCTTATATAGTGTAGAGGAGGTCCCAAATAAAGCCTGCACTCCAGTCGCCCATTTTGAAGTTCCAGGAACATTCACACCGAAATACGTGATGTATGAGGAGCAAATAAACCAGCAGAGAGCCGCAGTAGGGCTCTGCCCAGTGCCTATCAGAAGAACAATACCTGTTGAAGTACCAATAACCAGACAACCATGGGCAGTAAGGTACCCATTGAGACAACCCTACCAGCAAATGAGACAAAATGAAGATTGCTTAAGTACTGTACAGGAAGAAACCAAAAAGTCCTTAATGGAAGACGAATGCTGATGTCACGAGCGACTAGACTAACGGACCCATAGAAGAAATGACAACCAAAGGACGACACGAAAAGACAAAACGCCATGTTGTGAACCTATAAGAAGTAAGCGATGCTAGAATACAAAGAACCTTAAAGTTGTAAGCAGGATGAAGATATTCAACCAGCTAACGCCTGTACATATGCTTGTAACCGCAAGAATGCTAAGAAAACAGTGCGGCTTGCTATGCTGAGTAGAATAGACCGGCAAGCGCCATTGTACACAATCTACCTGAAAACGAAGCACACTGTATAAGTGCGAGTCCTCTTTGCACTAAAAAGCAGAACCGACCCAGGTTACTATAGGCCAAACGCAAGAAGATTCATATTCTAGCAGACACAAGGAAAGAAAGCTGAATCGAAACTCGGCAGAGGCAGCTTGTGCCAGGGAAGCCAAGGTCACATCGATAGAAGCTATGAACAGTAGCTACCTTTAATTGAAGCTAATTACAGAATATTCTGCCTCTGAAGAATCGAGATAAGAAGGCGTAGGCAGGTGGCGGGTGAAACGAAAATCAAATGCACAAATTGAAAGAAACGAGGCAAATCCATGGTGTGGTAGCACGTGACCACCCGAGCTAGAAGAGGCACTGATTCACACCTACGCTTGGCACCCGCTCAGACAGAGATATCAGAACTTTCTCGAGACAAGAAGATGCAGTTTCGAGGCCAACCACAGTGAACTAATTGACACATAGCTCATAAAGTGATAATTGATTGCAGGAAGGCAGGGTGAATTGGGGGACACCCTGCACCTGGTTGACCGTTCTGCGTGCTGCTATGCAAAGTGGAAAGTTATGCATGGGGTTGATGCCAACCCAATCACAATGAACCAAATAATCTAGGGTCCTGTAGTTAGTAGAACCAATGAGACGCCGTCGTTTTAGTGACGTCTACAGTAGTCATTTGTGAAGGAAGGGCTTAGATGCCCACCTGACATTGTTTACCCAATCCCCTCACTCCGTTACCATATACAGATATAGCACCTATATTAAAGTTACCTTTTCCTAACCAATAGAATTGCATGTTAACTTCTGAGTGTTACACGTCAGATTATGACATGTTTTGAGTATAAAAGTTATGTTTTGTATGAAGTTCGAGGGAGTTGGAGCGAGACGGACTATCGCATCTCTGTTGATTTCCATGTTTCCCCGTTTTTTGTACTTGTCATTAAACTGACTCCCCTTTGCCAAACCATTGAGTTGTCCTTATTGATTGGTGTTGGAGTAAGAAAACCTGCACCCCCATCCATCTTAAGGTGCAGCTATCTTGTCTTAAAGTACTCTGGAGCAAACCCTGACTCTATGGGCCGTCCGGGGGTCTCCCCAGTACAATAGGACATATATGACTCCAGGCAGAATAGCTAAATTCAACAGTAAAGCTACCTCATTGTGCCCTTAGTGCGGAGCGGAGGAAGCAGAGCTGCTCCATATGTTTTGGGGCTGCCCAAGGATACAATGTTTTTGGAAGAAGATAGAACTGGCCTGCAGGAAAGCTGAGGTGGCGAGATACGAATGGACACCAAAGGAATGCCTTCTGGGGTCCTATCCGAGGATTGGCAAGGATAGACACATAGTCAAGCTGATGGACATGGCATGTAAATTGGCAAAAAGATCCATTGCAATGGCATGGAAATCAGTGGGAGGGCCACAGTACGAAAAATGGTACAATGATTTGGAGCACTGGACCAGTGCCGAGACTAGAGTGTCGAGTGAAGGGGTCTCCAAAGCTGGGGGTGAGGAAGGCCCAGCATACGAAGCCTGGAAGGTGCTGATCTGGGAAATGTTCCACTCACCAGACAATAAACCCTGTGGAGCCAAGTGGCTACGGTTGGTTATTGGGTAGCCCACAGCAACAACATGGTTATTGGGGCGTTGGTCGACTGGGCCAAACTGCCCCCCAACACGAGAAACATTCAATACACCATAGATGCCCTGCTGATGTACTCGCAGTAAACACTACCTGGAGGAACAATATGTGAAGACTTGTTGTTAAAACATATGTTTTTGTATGTTTGCAGCACTGTGTGCGAAGAACACTACTGAAGTAATATGCCATTTGCTGCCATGTTGGTTATAAATGCTAATAAACTTTTTTTTTTTTTAAAACAAACAAAAAAAATACAGGAAGATCTTTTGAGAGAGATTTAATTCAAGACGACTTTTGGAAGTAACGGTTTCACTCTCTCAGTCTTTGGAGAAAACCAAATAGGGAGTTTTAACAAATCAAAGAGAACAGGAATGCAGGAGCTCAAACAGAGCTCTCAGAAGGCATGTCAAAACCAAACTCCAATCCTTCGCCAGAACCACAAACTGGTGTGGAGGAAACTATTTATACAGAACAGCATGACCGTGGGGATTATGAAGAATGAGCCCTGTTCAGGGGACCTCTTGAAAAGGGAAATAGCATTGAGGTATCCCTTAACAGTGTCAATCTGCAGGTCCGGTTGAGCCAAGGACAGCAATAAATTCCAAATGGGAATAACGGAAAGGATAAAGGATCTAGATACCTCGACTGTCACCAAGCCCAAGATCTATGCCACATGCAGGCATAAACAGTCATTGTTGCGGGTGTCCTAGCTGAGATGAGCACATCAAGGACGCGGTCGATAAGTACCAATTGTTGTTCATCAGCCTCTCAGTAGCCAAGCATGAAGGTTCAGGGTGCTGATGTTTGGGTGGACCATCCGCCCCTCCAGTTGGGAGACCAAGTCTACTTTCTTCAGAAAGCGCCAAGGAGGGCAGGTAGACATGTCCAGCAACTCTGGAAACCATGGCCAGTCGAGAGCGATAGTTTTCAATGTGGTTCCGAACAGGCACAATCTCCAGAGAACCAGGGGAATGACTGGGAGCGGTGGGAACAAAAGGAGGTAAAATGTCCATTTGACCGTCAGTGCCTCCCCCAGAGCTCCCAGACAGACAAGGACATTCCCTGGAGCAGAACAACTTGTTCTTCTCATTCACACTGGAAACTTAGAGACCTACTTGAGGAGTTACCCAAAAGGCCAAAATCTCCCCCAGCCCGATTGCCCTCAGCTCCAGCAAATTAATGTGTTCCCAAGACTCTGAGGGAGACCACAGTCCGCTCACGGTCAGTTCTGACAGGGGAGCACCCCAACCACTCAAATATGTGTCTGTGACCACCTTCACCGGGATCAAGGGGTTGACTAAACAAAGCACCTTTCAGAAAGTTGTGTCTCTCAGCCCACCATGCAAGATCCTGAGCCACCTGGTCGGAGACCTACAGAAGGTCCAACATGTGCCCCTGAAATTGCACCCATTGGCAACGGAGGAGCCACTGAAGCAATGTAATGCGGAGCCGCACCTCCGGAACCAGTAGGCGCAGAAAGGCTGGGACTTGGTCGTGGGATTTGAGGACAATGACCATCCAAAAGATGTTCGCCAGTCGGTCCTGGGGAGGACTGCCCTGTCCAAATCAGTGAGACTGGGACAACAAAAAACCTGAGACTTCTTGAAGTTCTTGGAAAATAGAGTCCATGTGTGGAATAGGTGCTCTGACATTAGATCTGGGGATGAGCTCGGACGAGGCAGTCATCCAGGTACAGAAAGATATGAATACCCTCTGTGAGGAACCAGGAATGAGACGCGGACACAAGGGAGTCATGGATTTGGTCAAAGACTTATTCAAATAAAAGGGGGTTGGGAAATTCCTCTCTGTCCCTGTTCTAAGAGGTGTTTCCAAAATGAAGGGTCTGTCAATGTCAGAATGTCCAAAGTAAAACTGTCTCATGTCAAAAGTACTATTCTGACCCTCACATTCTAACACAATTCACTCTAAGGTGAAAAGGGTAATGTCTTTGGCCTTGAGTGGTGTATAAATGTTTGCAAAAGGAAAATGCGTAACTCCAACACAAAGTTCCAGAAGGATAGAGCTCCTTCTACCAGAGTGTGGTTCCCTTCTCCTGGATTTCTACTCACTCTGTTTTATATTCAAGAATATCAGTTCCTTAAGTATCTCTTGATCATCAACACAACTGATATACAAAAGAACTTAGCTCATAGTCTATCTCGTTAGGACACCTGATGTACTCTCCTGTAAGGTTTTTACTCTTCTTCTCTTGATCAGCACAGCCTTTTGCAAGTCTTGGTGTATCCTTTTCAGGACTTCTGTAGGTGATGTATTTCATATACACTTTTCAACTTGTCTTGGTCTGGTGTGCTTCCCTACTAGGGCTTTCTTATGTGTACACACTTGCAATTGCTTGGTATACCCCCAAAAAGACACAAAGGTGAGACTCCAGGGCTTGAACATTGAAGGGGGTCAACCCTGAAACAACAAGCAAAAAATACAATATAGACCTGTTCCACAGAGCAAGGTGTAGGTGTGTCTCAGTAACGCGAACATATGACTATATGGATTTGCTGATCGCTCTAGGTGTCTATACCTAAATGTACCATTAATTGCTAGGTACGACTGCTAATAAAACAGAATGCCAAAGTCCAGAATGACAAACCAAAATATATACTTTATTCACATACATTATAAAAATACAAAATTAAACTAATTAATCAAAAAAGTGCACCCCATTAAAGTGACTCTTGCAATAAAGGGTACTTCCAATTAAGAAAGCTTTATGAAACGCTTGCTGCTACCCAACTTCAGAGTAGGTAGTTTTGACACTTACATGTGCGTGCCACAATACCACAGTTAGAATATTCTATTGTCTATGCCACTAATATGTAGCAAAAAATACCACCTAATGGTCAGTTATAAAGCTACTCAAAATGCAGCTTACTTTTGCCCGACATGTTTAATTTCGCCTGGTTTCTTAGTACAATTAACAGAACTTCTTCAGGGGTAGTTTCATATGAGAAGGAGTTAGCTTTGAAACAGAACACTGATCTTCAGTCAATCTTTGATAATTCATTTAATGCTATAATGTTTCCAAAGTAACCTTGTATTTGTAAACACCTGTAACACAATGCAGAAACAGCCTTAATTAGTGCTATACAAAAATTCTGATTATCACTGCTCCAGAAATAAATAATGTGGGTGGGTGAAGAGCCTATCGAATAGGTCATTGCCTGTAAACAAAAGTACTTACTTATTCCAACAACACTATCTCGAGAGTAACTTATGAGCTTTTTGGCATGTTATATGTTTTATACACAGTTCAGGGTGCTAGCATCAGAAATTGTTTATGCAGTGATCGTGTGTCTGTACATTCCCAGTGGAACAGTCTTAGTATGATGCACATTATATCAGTGTGTCAAATCACTGTGGAGCACAGCGTGGAAGTAGGAAAAGGGAGAGAAAGAAATCTACTATTAATTTGTTCTTACACTGACGTGAAGTGCAGTCCTTTTTAAATTAGACTATGGTTTGTGAAGTCGACACTCACCGCTACTGGTTTCTTTAAATCCTAATTAGGATTGGTAGGGGACTGCTGTAGAGTAGTCATCCGGCCCAATATAGTAGCACAAACGAAATGTAGTGTCGTCAACCACCTGTGGATAGTCAATGGGAGCAGGGCTCGAAATAATTCAATCAAGTGGCAGCACAGCCCAGGACAAAAAAGGTTGTTCGAACAAGAACAGTGCCTAATTTCTTTGACCAACAGTGTTGAGTTAGGTCTGAACGAGAACATTGATTGGCACAGAATTTAACATTTCTATCTACGACTGTATATTTGCCATTATAATCGATTACATGCAATTTTGATCAGTATAATTCTATTTTTTGCAAGGTAGTGTGTAACCGGTCAATACGTCTGTATACCAGAATTTTGTTATACACTGCAGAGTGAGTTGGATATGGCTCCCTTTCAAGATGGCCGATAATCTTTACGGCTCATCAGAAACAGGGCAATTATAAGATATGAATCTACCATTTGACTACTCAGCATAATATGCCTTTGTCACATGAGATGTACACTTTAAATCCAAGTAGTTACGGGCAGCGAGCATCAGAGCAGTACCAGTGTGATCCCAGGTTGATGCGGACCCATGATTATATATCCTTGCAACACCGTTGTCCATAACTATCATGTAGGTACATGGCCGTAATTACTTCAGAACCCCACTCGCATCGTGTATCCACAGGTGGTTGACACGCAACATTTCGTTCATGCGACTATATGCCATGACGTGAGCCCATGGCCTAAAGAACCAGAGAGGATGCTTGTGGTCTCGTGCAGAAGGGATGTGACCTAGCAGTTCGGACTGGACTGCCTGTTTTGATGTGGCAACAAGCCTGATTTGCATATGGTACAAGCACTTCCTGTAATGGCTTGACAGGCGAAGAACGATGGTCTGGAGGGTTGCCCAGAGCAATTGTCAGGTTTAAGAATCATTCCAAACATTCTAGTCATCAACTCTTTGTGTTTGCTAAGTCTTTATGAGTCCATAACATTGTGGCGGTTTCAATGGGGTAAAGCCGGACACCACCTTTGTTTAAATTGAGTCCATTCTTTCAAATACATTTCAGATTTTGAGATACAGTCTATTTTTCTTGCCCAGAACTGTGGGGTCAGACATGAAAACGCTTATGTCGCCCTCGCTGAATTCATAAATAAACCTATGAAAAGATATTTCTACACTTTGCTTGCCCGCCCACTCTGATTTCTCCCACCAGGCTCGACCGTCAGTCCTTGACTGCTCATCAGCTAATAATAACAGAGTTACAGGGGACAGAGAGTGGGTCCGCGCCAGCACTCACACGCAGTCACACACGCATACTGTTCAGAGCACACGGGATGTGTGCTGACTGCTCAGGTCCCCGGCTGCAACTGCCGGGTGGGACCATCTTTATTAATAGCGTGCATGCGCGAGCCTCTATATGGGCCGTGCATGCGCAATACCGTGTATTCACTACCCAACATCCTTCCTTTTTCCCCAAACAAGAAACAATTATAACATATGCACACAACAATAACAATTCAACAGTTCACAAACAGTCCTCCACCTGTTACGAGGCAGTGTCCATGATAAAGTCTTGGAACCTCTGCTGCGGCTTGCGCCCCGCCCCGCTTGGGTACCTTCTGAACTCCTCCAGAGGTGTCTCTGGTGTCCCTGGAGCCTCTGGCGGTCCATCGTCCCTTGGTGGAGATCCTGCGCCGGGCCCGGGTCCGGGCACGTCGTGCATTGCGGGGGTGGGCGCCGCCTCGATCCGCTTGAAGAACCACACATTCCTGGTGACCGTGCCTCTAGCATTGGCCGCTGTGATCATGGACCCCTTGACGTGGGTCACTCCCAGTGGCTGCACTTCGTACGGTAGTGACAGCTTCCCCTCCGGCCTGCACTCTGTCCCCCACTGCAATCGCTTTCTCCGGCAGGTTCCGCCTGGCGCTTTCCCGCTCATTCTGGACGGCCCTTTCCGCCCGCATTCGGTTGTTGTCGATCACTCCCGGGCAGCGTCCTTCGACTTCGGGCAGCAGTCCCCTGGGAGCTCGTTTGAAAAGGGCCTCAGCCGGCGCGACCCCAGTGGACTGATGCGGGGTCGTGCGGTATTCGCGCAGAAATTCAAAGGGGTTGCGGCGGAGCTCCTCCCCTCCATTCAGCGATATACGGAAAACTTTATTCAGCGTCCGCATGAAGCGTTCCACCTCCCTATTTGCTCTGGGCCAGAGTGGGGTGACCTTTCGGTGCTTGATCCCCCTTTCCTCACAGTACTGGGCAAACTGCTGCCTCTGGAATGGTGTGCCGTTGTCCAAACAGATCTCGATGGGGAACCCATGGGTGGCAAACATCTTCTCCAGGGCCAGAATGGTGGTGTCGCTGGCCGTGGATTCCACCAGCTCAACCTCTGGATATCACGACCACTGGTCTACCACTGCAAGAAAGTACATTCCTCGGGACTGTGGACCCGAAGTCAGCATGCACCGTCCCCCACGGTTGTTCACTCGTTCCATGGCCAGGATGGGCGGCCCTCTCTCCACTGGACTGGCCGCCTGACATGGTATGCATGCCCGCACAAATTCGTCCACCCTGCTCTCTAGGTCCGGGAACCACACCTTCAACCTCAGGCGTGCCTTCGTCTTTGCCGTCCCCTGGTGCCCTTTGTGGGCGAGCTGCAGTACCTTTCCCACCAGTGCTCGTGGGATGACAATTTGGCACCCCCTCAACAGGAGACCGTCGTCGGCGACTGACAGCTCGTGGCGTGCCCTCCATAGCGCCTGGAGATCCTTCCGTGTTCCATATTCTCTTCTGGCATTTTTCATGAGCACTTCACGCCAATGATTACCAGGAACATCTCGTCCACATTCGACACATCCGCTATCTCCTGGCGCGCCAGGGCCACTGGCAGCACCGACACCACCACGAGCTGCACCACCTCCACAAAGTCCGCCACCTCATCGGAGTCTCGGGGGCACCCAGCCCCCAGGTGACGGGACAGATAGTCCGCTGGATTGTGCGTGCCTGGGCGAAACTACAGCTTGACTCCATATTCGATGAGCGAGAGCATCCATCTCTCGATGCGCGGTGGGGGCTTAGACGAGGCTCCGGACATGATCGGAATTAAGGGCTTGTGGTCCGTTATGACGACTACGGGCTTGCCAAGGATGTAGATCCGGAAATGCTTGCAGCCCCATAGGATGGCCAGGGCCTCGCGCTCAATTTGCGAATCTCGCTTCTCGGTCTCGGTGAGCGCCTTGCTGGCGTAGGCGATGGGCCGCATGGTCCCCTGCGGGTCTGCCTGCATGAGGACCGCCCCCAGTCCCACCGGGCTGGTGTACACCACTATTTCCGATTCCCTGTCCGGATTGAAATACGCCATGGTCTCCTGCCCTGACAGGGTGCGCTTGATTTTGGCAAACGCCCTTTGTTCCTTCTCCATCCAGGCCCACGCCACGTCAGTCCTAGTCAGAGCCCTCAAGGGATCCGACAGCAAGTCCAGGTCACAAATAAATCGTCCACAATAATTGACCATACCCAGGAAGCTCCTTATTTCTGCGGGAGACTCCGGTGGGGCCGCCTCTCAAATGTCCCGTACCTTCTCCAGATCAGGTGAGATGCCCCCAGCATGGAACACAAACCCAAAAAACTCTATCCGGTCCTTCAGAAACTCACACTTCTTCCGGTGCAGGGTCAGTCCCAGGCTTCTGAGTCTTTCCAGTGTCCACTCCAGGCGCTTCAGATGTTCCGCTTCCGACTGTGCGAACACCAGGATGTCGTCCGACATGTTGATCACCCCTTTTAGCCCCGCCAGTGCCCCCCAGATGGCGTTCTGGAAGACTACCGCTGCCGGCGAGACCCCGAAAATTAGCCTCTTGAACTGGTACAGTCCCTCGTGAGTCGTAAAGGTGGTAATGTATCTTGACTCCGGGTGAAGTTCCAGTTGGTGGTAGCCGGACCTCAGATCCAGCTTGGAGAAGACTCTCACTCCCTCTAGCTCGCCAACGATGTCATCCAGGGTGGGCGGGAGGCGTCGCTCCCTTTTGAGCGCCATGTTCGGCAACCTCATGTCCACGCAGATGCGGACAGCTCCTGGCTGTTTGGGCTTTGGGGCGACAACAACTGGAGAAACCCACGGGGTCGGGCCTTCAACCCTCTCAATAATGTCTAAGTCAATGAGCGATTGTGGCTCCTGCTCACCCTGTGCCCTCAGGTGGAACGGTATTCGGCGATGTTTGAGGGCTGTTGGTCTCACCAACCCATCGATGTGAAGCCTGATGGGGTCTCCCTTCAGTTTTCCGACCCCTTGGAAGATGGTGTCAAAGCGCTGCAGTAGGCGGTCTATGTCGGTGTGATAAACGGCTAGCGTGAAATGCACTATATTGAGGGCTTCGGAGGCAGCACAGCTTAGGAGGGAGTGCGGGCTTACACTTGTCATGAAGAACCTCACCTTGTGGACTAGGAGTACAATAGTCACTCTAGTGAGTAACTGTACCTTTTTCCTATGTCCCGTCCCCTTTCCTCCATGCTGATGGGAGCTTTCACACCATGAAATAGCTTTGGGGAGAGAGCAAACCCTACTGGGTAGTGAAGAGGTTTGTGCCTAGTAACACTTGTGTACAGGCACATTATAAATGCCATATCATATATCACAGGACAGCGTGTCCAAAACTGGTGTTAGCCTGGGAGCTGGTGTCCAGGAAATAATGCTTACAGACACAGATGGTGAAGGTCATGCGGCGGCCCTGGCAATAACGTCTCAGGAATGTTGCACTGAAAAGCCATGGCCATAGCTTTGGCCCTGATGGCGTGTGCATGAATACTTTTAGGAGGCTCAAGCTTACTGCATGTAATACCAGTGTCTGATGCCTGAATCTAGCCACCTAATGAAAATGACCTAAAAGGCATGAGAGCCAGGGTACTGGATGCAGAATGTAATATTAGGGGCATCTGATTGCATTAACTGTTTAGTTCAATGCAGGTAAAACTTTAAGGATCTCCTGACATCAAGAGAGTGAAGAGCAACGTCAGCCAGAGACTTGGGAAACAGATTTTTGTTCATATGGAAGGAGGACACCATTTTAGGTTTTTAAAAAAAGGCCAGTGTGAGGATGTGTCGGGCTACTAGCCCCTGTGGGCATAGCCACCAAGGGAGGGCAAATAAACCGTGGCGTTGCGGGTTCTGGGCCCACAGGTTTCATTGAAGAACTACATACACTACCCATGATTCCTGGCGGCAACCTGCAACACTCATGTGCCGCCGGGTCCTGATCTGCTCTGCACCTGCTCGTGCGCCTTGCTGTTTGTTGTGACTTTAGAGGCACGGGCAGGATGCAGAGTGAGGATGCCAAGATCAAGGAGCGGCCAAGTAGGACGGAGCAGGAGGTGCTATGTACTTGTGAGCGGCCAGCGGTGAGGCTCAAGAAGTCGACTTTAACCCAAGGTCGGGAAAGAATGTTTACCACAAGCTCATGCCCACCCTCAGCGTCCTGAGCAACAGATGCCGGTTGGGGAGTGTCACCTTCTGCAACACGCTCGGGATGCCTTGGGAGGCTCCCCGAACCTAGGTTAAGTACCACTTCTTAACGGGGCATGCAAATGTATGTCAAGTATTGCATTAATTATAGTGCTTGGGGTAATGCACCATTAATAATTGTTATTTTATAACGCGTTCAATCACGGAGACCATTTTCTAAGAGCAAGACCGGGGTGCAAACCTGCGTTGCTATGCGTTGTCTTGCTTTCAAGACAAACGCGTTTGCCCCAGAGCTATCTTTGTACACAAAGCAAGTTCTGCATCAATTCATTGTGTTTGAGTTTGCACTTTGTGAGGTAACAGGGCAATTTTGTACTCGAGTAATAAGCTCCATATGAATTCAGGTGCTGGAATTTCACATTGTAGAGTAACAGGGCAGTAACTCTCACCTGGGGGAAAACAAAGTTAGGCAACCCAATGTGAACAATTGCAATAATTGTTTGTAGTCATCATTGTTCAATGATTCATGTGTCAATAGTTAAACACAGTATTCATGTTTCATTCCATCATATGTCTTCATCATCGTGTGTTTCATCTCCTCATGTATGTGTTCACAGTTCAGGTGTAGGAGAGTAGGACTGGGATGATGGATTCCTAGTTGTTAGGCAGGAGTGTAGGCATTGGCAATAACAGGATTGCTGTGAACTGCTCAAGGACTCAATAAGGGAGTGCAGGGCCACTCAGTATAGATGTATGAAGACAGCCCCTACGTATCCACTTATGCGTCCCTAACCCTCTTTCCGGTGATCCTCTTTCCCACTACCTATCCACAACTTCTCCCTAACCCTCTTCCCCCAATTGGCTACCTCGTGGTGACCTGTATTACAAACATCAGAGACCCATGCCAACCAAGTTGGGAGGGTCGTACACCATTTGGCTTCTGTGGTTAGGGAGGGGGTGCGGATACCCCTGCGGCTGCGACAGCCAGGAAGTGCATACAACTACCCTGTCCGTATTGAAAATAGTGTAGGAAGCCAAAAGAGCCTGGATCTCATTGACTCTAAACGCAGAGAGGAGAGACGCTAAAATTGCCACCCTCTCACAGAAACATTAGTTCAGTGGAAGCCAAAGTTACAAAGGGTTTGAGCTTCAATGATGAAAATACTATGTCCAAAACCCAAATTGGACAAGGTCTCTTGACTGGAGGAAAAAGCCTGGTGAGTCCATTCAAGTGTCTGTGCACAAACGTGTTTGAGCTGGAACAAATGGCATGACCTAAGTGGTGAGATATGCCCCTATAGCTGAGAAATAAGGAATAGGTTACCTAATTATTTATTGTTTGCTTATTAGGCGCTTATACAATAAGAAAATACAGTTTCAAAGTGCCCACAGGGCAGGGAGGGAGCAGATAAGGGAAATACATTACAATAACCCAAAATGTAAGAACAGAGGGGTGGGGGGACAAACCTACTATGCCTTGTGAGTATTCAAAACGCACAAGTGCAGAAAGCAAGATGGAAGAGGTGGAAAGTGCTGGGGGGGTCTGAGCTTGGGGGAGAGCCATAGACTAAGTGCTAGGAATGTTGAGTGCTACACGGCCTGGGCCGTGGGAAGTGAAAATGTGAGCCTGCAGAGCGGAGTGTGTGCAGATGCGAAGTGCTGTGGGCAGACAGGAGCTGGGAAGAATTGGTGTGAGGTGAAGGTCCTGAGGATGCATAAGGGCCAAGTACACCAATCAGCAACTGTAGGATTAACAGAGGAGAGAAGGAGGGAAAGAGGAGGAAAAGAGGAAGGTCTTAAGGAGTTTCCGGAATTTAAGAAGATCCTGCTCGAGGCACAGGGGAAGGGGGAGGCTATTCTCGAGGAGGGAGCCTGCAGAGGAGAGCGAGCAACCACCTGCCCTCTGTTTAGCAAAAACGCTTTACACACAGCGTTGGTGCCAGAGGAACAAAGTGGTCTAGTGGGAGAGTATTTAGTGGGGTAAAGTTGAAGATAGTGTGGTCCCCGGGCCCAGACAGCCTTGTGGATGATGCAGAGGGTTTTGAATTTAATTTGTGCAGCAACCGGGAGCCAGTGAAGAATTTTTAGTTACAGGAGAGATGCGCTCCCTCGACTTAAAGTCAAGGTTAAGTCTCGCTGCCTTATTCTGGATATGCTGTAGGGGTCGGTCACAGAGTTGAGGAGGGAAGGTTCAGGAGGAGGCGGTTATAGTAGTCAAGTTTAGAGAGAACCAGGGCTTGAGTCACATTGAGCCTTTCAGGGAAAGTGAGAAAAGGTAAGATTACTTTGAGAAGGAAGAGCTGATAGTTGGACTTTTTGGCAATGTTTTGAGTGTGAGGGAGCAAGAAGAGAGATGAGTCGAACTTGACTTCAGTTGAAGGCGAAGGGGGAGAACAGAAGGGGAAAGGCCAGAATCAGGGGGAAAAGGAGGGACTAGGGGTCCCAATGGGAAGGATTTCAGTTTTACAGGCATTGAGGCAGAGGTCATTGGAGGGGCACGAGGACTGAATGGCTGATAGGCAGTCAGGGATACTTGACTAGTCCCTGTTCTCCAGCATTGGTGTCGCTCATGGATTCACATGCTGTTTGAATATTCCCAGTCGTCAAGCTGGGAATTCTCTGTAACATTAAAGAAGTTTACCTTGACATTTTAAAACTGCTTGTCAATTGTTTTATTAGAGTCATTTTGTGTCCTACTGCCCACAGCCAATTAGACAGTTCCCCCTATTTCCATCCCTGGTGGCCATCTTCAGATTTGGCAATGCATGTACTGTGGCAGTATGAGCCAAGAAGAGCCAGAGAAGGTTAGGAGGGGGTTGCATGTGAATCCATGAAAGATACCAATAATGGAGAATAGGAGTTACAGGCAAGTAACATATTACTTCTCGAGGATTGGATCTTTCTAGTATTCACATGCTGTTTGAATAAGATTATAAAAAACAGTACATGTACACAAACAAAATGGGCAGAGGCAGAGCTCAACAGAAGTAACCAACTCACCTCTGGAACACTCACCTCATGCAAACAGATTGCAAAGCACTGCCTGGCCAACTCGGGACTCATCCCTCGATTCCCGCCCGACACAATAGAACCTTTCAAAGGTATGGACAGACCTTCACGTGGCAGCAGGGGAACACCATACAGGGACGCCATAGTAGAAGCCACAGTCTTCGTAGTGTGTGCGCTTGGTCTTCCTGGAAGAGGCATGGTGGCCAGATGGTAGCAGTGGGAAATGCACGCCAACAGCAATCTCTCAACAGAAGACTTTGAAAGGGCACTGCCCTTGCCAACAGGTCCGGGTGGCAAAAAACAATTGTGATGACTTTCGAACTCTCTCGTGTGCACCACAAGGAATTTGAGGGCTCAGGCGTTATCCAGGGAATGTAGGATCACTCCGCCAGACACAAAGAAAATCCAAAGTACACTGGCAGAATCAAGGGTTCATTAAGGTGGACTGCAGAAGGGACCTTCGGCATGAAGGAATGGTTTGTAGGAAGGACCTTAGACTGATGAAAGGTCAAGTAGGGAGGCTTTCAGGAGAGGGCCTGCAGTTCACCCACCCGCCTGGATGAAGTAATGGCAACTAGGAATGCCATCTTCCAGGAGAGAAACTTCAAGGAGGCTCTGTGAGGAGGCTCGAAATGAGGGCTCATAAATTTGAGAGGACCACTGAGTTCCCATGCTGGAGCAGGACCTCAGACAGGGGGAAAAGCACAACACATTCCGTTGAGGAATTCTTTCAACGGCCTGTGCGACTAAAGGAAAGGCGTCCCTGAGGCACACATGTAGCGTGAAATGGCTGCTAAATGCACCTTGATAGAAGAATGTGCTAAATCATCATTTGCCAAAGACAGGAGGTATGACAAGATGTCTGCAGCCTGTACGTGCAAAGGTTCCAGGTGTTGTGTTGCACACCATATAGTAAAGTGCTTCCATTTGCTTCTTTAGCAGGGCAATGTAGATGGCGCTCGTGCCCTGGCCAAGATGTTTCTGCAACTGGAGCCAACAGTATGTTTTCTGAATTCTAGGGCTGCAGGAGCCAGGCCGTCAAGTTGAGGGATGCTGGGTTCTGGTGCAGGACGGATCCACCGTCTCCGAAGAGAAGGTCGGAGAGCAGGGGCAACCTGATGCAGGGAGTCACCGACAGGTGAAGCAGGTCTTAGCACCAAATTTGATGAGGCCACCAAGATCATCATGCAGCGGTTCTGTTTGAGTGTACCGAGAACTCAAGGTAGCAGAGGGATCGGGGAAAAAGTTTAAAGGAACAGTCCTTCCCATTGAAATGAGAACGCATCCGCAGGATCTCCCCCTGGGGAAACGTGCTTGCAAACCTGGTGCATTTCTTGTCGGTCACCATAGCAAACCGGTTGATCTCCGGATGACCCCACTCGGAGATGAGGCAGAACCCCTGGCATTGGTGAAGTTCCCATTCATGGCAGTACCAGAGATCCCTGCTGATCAAATGTGCTATTGTATTGTGGATCCCCGGTAGATGGAAGGCAATTAAGAACATGCTGTGCGCCAGCACCCATGTCCACAACGCCTGCACCTCTGCAGACAGAATGGGCAAGCGGGTCCCACCTTGTTTGCAAATATTAAACACAGTGATGTTGTTGGCCGTGAAGACACAAACCACCTGGTTTTGCAATTGTGGCTTGAAGGTCTTCAGCGTCCAGACCAGTGCCCTCAGCAACAGAACATTGATATGTAGGGTTGTTTGTTTGGGCACCCACAGGCCTCTGACGTGGAATTCTCCTGTGTGAGCTGCCCACCACTCCAGGGAGGCATCCGTGTTCACTGTGACTTGATGCGCCAGAAGGTGAAATGGGGCTGCCCGAGTGAGGTTGAGACGATTACTTCATAGGTGGGCATTTCAAAAGGAGGACGCAAACTAAAGGTAGCCCACCCAAGACACTGATATTTGCTGCCAACGGGCATCCAGGAACTCCTGAAGTGGTTTCATTCGGAGTCTGCAGTGTGTGATCAACGGGATGTATGAGGACATAATTTCCAGGAGGGATCTGAGAGAGCGGATCTAAACCATCGGTAGGCATGACAGCTGTTCGGCCTTGTTCAGGCTAGTATTCGCCCTCTCCTCCGAAGGCGAGGTGACAAACTATGAGAGAGTGTTGAGCTGTGAGCCCAAGAACAGCAAGCTCTGACCAGGATTTAAGCAGGGGTCAAAGTTCACTGAGAACCCCAGTGATGTCAGACATAGGATTGCATCCTTGATGTGTTGTGTCGCTTGTGGAAGATATGGGGTGCGCGCCAACCAGTCGTCCAGATGTGGATACGTAAATACCTGAATGCTGGAGAGGGGCTGCTAATGGTACCAGGCATTTGGTTAACACCCTTGGTGCTGATTTTAACCTGAAGGGCAGGGCCTTGAATTGGTAGTGTTTCCCTGCGCACTTTCAATCAAGGGAAACACCTGTGATGCAGATGAAGGGGGATATGGAAGTATGCAGTACTACGAGAGTATGGTGAACTCCTCTTGATCTAGGGAGGAGAGGAAATACCATTCTTTCAGCTGGTCGAAGATGGTTGGCATATCACCTGTTAGGCAGAAACCTGTGCAGTTCCCTTAGGGACCACTGCAAAAGATTTAGGACTACAGGTGGTTGGCAGTAAACCCAATTGGTAGCAGTCTGTACCACCCAGATTTACCTGGTAGCTGTGGCTGAGCAGTCAGACCTCTCTCAAGACGAGTTAGGCAGTATATACAGTATACACAATAGGTACAGAGATACAGTAGCACAAGCAAACACTGACCAGAGCTTTGGTGTAAAAGTATATAATTATTTATTTAAAGACACACTTGTAAATTACACTAGCACAAAAAGAGGTAAGTAAATTCAACACACAGTCACTATTATAGATATACAACCCTGATTACTTATTAGAAAAGTCTTAGTGAGAAACACCACTTAATATCAGACAGAGGTGAGCGCTTAACCTAAGATGGCACTCTAATAAGTTATAAAAAAAGGGAGGGAAAAGGCAGAGTTATGAAAGCGCACAATTTCAATACTTGTAAAAGAACCACAGTGAGGCAGGTTAGGCAAAGCCTACTGGAGAGCAAGTAAGTTCAAATGCCAGGCCCACTCTTAGAGAGAGCAAGCGAAATGTGTCCAAGATCACACAGTGGGGTTATGCCCAAAGAGTGTTTGTATATAGTTAAAAAAAAGATGAGATCAAGTCAGGAAAAGTTAGTTAACAGGCCCCAGGCTAACCCAGGTTAGAAAGTCGAGGATTTACTGTCACCCCGAACGATCTGTCGCAAGGGAAGCCAGGCGGGACACAGTACCTGAAATGGGAAGAATGCTCCAGCGGGGGCAGTTGTTCCTGGCAGCGGGTGCAAGTCGGTGTTTCGTCCAGAGGAAGAGGAGGTCTCAACGTGGAGGAAAGATGAATATCGTTGCACTGCCAGGGAAGAAACCGGCCGCGGAGTTCTCCGGTTAATAGGTATTACTCTTTTATTCGCGGTAGTGGTAAACCGGGGTATCCCGGTTGCCGGGGTGCTTGGCACAGGAAAGGCGGCCACGAGATGATCCAGGAAGGCGAAAAGACAGGCAAACTGGTTATCCCCACCAGTCAAAGGAAGAAGACTCTCCGGACTGGAGATCTCCTCTGTCGTCGGGAAAAGTGGTGAGACGGTTCAGCAGGGCTCCAGCAGTGGTGTCATTGCAGGTCGGCTCGGCTTCTCCCTCCTCGGATTCTTTAGGTCCTGTGGCGACTTCTGAAGTCCCAGTCCCCAAAGCCCTGCTTTTATGCAGAAAACCCCCATTCACTCAGCCTAGCTGTCAATCAAACATGCTGAGTGGTGAGCCGGCCGGCTCACCACTTGGGCCAATCACACAAGAGTGCAGCTTGAGTTGCCAAGGCAACTCAGTCCAGGGTGCCTAAACCCCCTCCCACACCCCCTGTGGTACCCAGACAGAGTGGCACCACTTTTGGAGGCTTCTGTGAAGAAGCCCACCAAAAAGTGGAACAAAGGGCTCGACTTGGGTTGGAGTCACAGAAGTGAACACAAATGCCATTTTGGAACGGAGTTTCGGCAAAAAATACCAACCGGTGAATTGATATTAATTTAATAAACCGGCGGTATGTTCGAGGCTATTTTAAAAAGTGGTAGCCTCGAACAATGGGAAAATCCCATAGGAATATATTCGCGGTCGAATATAAAAAGTAGTATCCACTGCCACCAGCCAAAACTCGGTCGGGGGGGACTGGACAGTGCCCCCTCGAACAACAGACCCTGAGGCAATCGAATTGCCCCGACCAGTAGGTCCACAATATGTTGGTTTGTACTGGTTCTGTTCACAATTTAAGACTAGTAAAGCCAATGGTGACTTTACATGTCCTGGGAGACAGTAGTCAGTCCCAGGGTATGGAGTCTATGTTTGGGGGTCGCTACGACACCCCTGGGTTACTGCACGGAGGGTGCTGTGTAACCCACATACCAAAAACACATGAAGCCCTATGGGGTAAAGGACCCCATAGCCCATAAAACACATACAAAGTCAAAGGAACACCTCAAATCATGTCTAAGAGTGGGAGAAAAAAGAGTCTCACTCTTAGCAGGAGAAAAAAAAATAAACCCCAAAAATCCAGCAAAGCTGCTGGGGGACTCACTAGGTTTGGGAAATTAGCCTTAACAGAGAATTATCCCTAACATCACCATGCAAATGTTTTGAGACTTGAGGAATTTGCTGAGATATAGTATGGGTCTCCAACCTTCAAGAGAAAAAAGGACTGGCAATGTTGTTGCTCAGTCCCAATGAACGAGTCATCTTTGTGTCGGAGACGATGGCCTGCAGGATCTCATCCACCAACTTCCTAAATAGATCAATGCCATCAAAAGACATAACAACCTTGGACTGGACTTCCAGCTGGAGGTTGGTGGCCTTAAGCCAACCTTAACGGCGTAACACAGCACCGCTACCCATCTGGCGGAATCCCATTCCTACGATGTCCAGAGCAATAGAGATGACTTGATCCGATAGCGCTTCTCCCTCTTGCAGCAATGCAAGTGTCTCATCCCGCTTGTCATCAGGATGGAAATCAAGGTTTGGCCCCAGCTGGAACCAGAGCTCCCGGTCATGGTGGAAGAGAATTGCGAACGAGTTAGCCGCTTTGGTGGTCACAGTGCCATAGAGATGACCCTCTTGCCAAAAGTGTCAAGTTGTAGGCCTTCCTTGTCTGGCGGTACCATACGAAGGGACAAAGGATTGGCAGAGAACTTACAGGCGGCTGCCGAGATAGCAGAGTCCGGGCAGGGTTGTGTGCATAGGCACTTGGGTGCTGAATCCTTGCGACCTTGTGTTTGGTCTTGAAGTGATCTTTCTTGGGTGGTGCTGAGAATGTATTCCTCATTACTAGAAGGCCGCCTTCCCAAATATCTTCCAGCACTAGAATGGCTACCACTGACTTCCTGGCCAATTCCTACCTTTTATAAAGAATTGAAAGGAGCCAACCTCGTCTGGAGGTGAATCTCTTGGAGGTAAATCTGCTGGCTGAGCCCGGGCAGGGTTGTGTGCGTAGGCACTTGGGTGCTGAATCCTTGCAACCTTGTGCTTGCTCTTGAAGTGCTCTTTCTTGGGTGGTGCTGAGAATGGATTCCTCATTACTAGAAGGCCGGCTTCCCAAATATCTTCCAGCACTAGAATGGCTACCACTGACTTCCTGGCCAATTCCTACCTTTTATAAAGGAATGAAAGGAGCCAACCTCGTCTGGAGGTGAATCTCTTGGAGGTAGATCTGCTGGCTCACAGTCAACTGGCACCAGATCCTTGAACTCTTCTGTAGAGCGTATGGAGAACCGTCCGTCGGAGTCTGCATGTGAGAGGGCGACTGGTGGCAAAAGTTGGGGTCCAGAGGTTGGTGGAGAAACCATACCTCCGGTGGCAGGAAAAACATGGGGCTGTGCTAGAGAAAGCAACAGTGGAGCTGGAAGCCACTGTTGGAGCTTCGAAACCAATCTGTAGCGTGGACAAGATGTCCATAGACACATCTCCTAAGTCTGAGGGATGAGGCCCGGGAGGTATGGCCACTGGTACAGGTGTAACTGGAGAAGGTTGAGCAGGGCCTTGCTTAGGTAGCGAAGGACCTTGCTTTGGTGGAGCAAGTGGTGGCATATATGTAAGAGAAGGCACAGCATCCTCCTCGTTATCCGAGAATACTTCCTTTGGTGCATCCATGTCAAATCGGCACCCTGCTGTAGAAGTTGTTCAGTAGGGGCCATGGTCGAACAGGGCACTGTAGGAGGTACAAATCGAGCCAGTGAAAACAGTGGCTGAGCACGAGTTCTACAGAAAATAGGCACAGCAGTGGGGGTGGCCTTCACCCCCTGCCTTGCCAATTTGTACATGCCCGTATTCAAGAACATTCACATACTTCCCAATAACTCTTTTATATCATGCTTTAAAGACTGGAAGAGATGCATCAATGATGTCTTTCTTATATGGCACATGACGGTTGACTGGCTAAACAGCTGTAACCCTAATCTTCAGTTTACGCACCAGCGGCACAGAGACGAGATACCCTTCCTGGACTTATTGCTAAAGCATGACCGGGGCAAAATCTACCATAGTTTAAGAAGCCAACTGATCGGAATCCCACCCTTCCATTTAGCAGTCAGCATCCTAGAGCCCTATGTGAAAAGCTTCCATGGGGGCAATTGTTCCTTCAGGGCGATTACACACATCATGCCAACTTGATAGATAACAGATTGTAGGATAGGGGTTACCCATATAAAATACTCAGGCGGGCTGCTAAAATGAATTATCACACTGACAGAGACATCCTCCTGACCACTAGAGAACAGAGTGTAGCAGACAATCGTCACGTATGTGCAACAAATTTTTCTCAGGAAAACACTGTTATCAAAACAATTGTCAAAAAACAGAGTCTAGCACGGGATGCACATCTAAACCTCCTTTATTTGCCCTTAAGAGAGGACACAATAATCGAGATCATGTCATCCATGCAAGGCTTTTGACTCAGACTCATAAGGAAAACCTGTATTTGGCCATTACACATGCGGCTCTTGCTTCGTAGGTGAATTGTGCATAACCAGCTCAGTTTTCATCCACAACGAAATCCACTGGTCTCTCAGAACACATACCAACTGAAAAACACCCGCAACGCCATCTACATCATCAGATGCCCTTTCCAAAAACGTGATGTTGGGATGACTACCAGAAAAGTCTCAACCGGAATAGGCGAGCATAGGTCGTGAATTCGGACTGGCACTCCAGCCCCACTGGTACAACATTACACCAGTCTTGGCCATTCAGACCAGGAATGTCAAGTCATTCCAGATCCCTGAATTATACTACCACCACACGTTTATTCCAGCTTGAACAAAAGTGGATTTTCCGTCTAAAAAAATGAATGAATGGTCAGTTCTACAATAAATTGAGGCCCATTTAATTGGACATATCATTGATCTATCTGCTTTGTTAGTTTGTATGTGTGGAAGGATTCCACCACTGTCATATTCTGTGTAGCTTTTGTGATACAGTTAGCATGGTTTTTCAAAGCGCAACGAGCCCCATTGCAAGCATTATGTTCTGCTTTAGCTGTTTTGTATGCCTGCTGCTGCTTCATTACATAGCCTTTTGAGAAACCTTGTTCCAAAATGACCGCCACTTTTGATTGATCTGGAGGCCTCCTGATCTAGACATACAAGTGATCACTGCACGTGACAGAGTTGTCCACAATCAAGCGTCAGAGCGGCACCCTCAGGACTATGAGTGCAATAAACATGAAGAGACTTTCGGTTAGTGAATCAGCCAGTAAGAGCCGGTAAGAGTGGCTTTGTGCCCCTTGTTTTTTCCTCAATATGTCTTGACCCTTTCCTGCTAACACCCAGTATTTTACTGATGTATTCCCTGGTCTTCGTCTTTTTTTTTTGGCTGCACATTGTTTATACTGACCGGCATTGAGCCTTGACGAGCTCGGCCCTTACCAGTGGTACTTCGCTTTTAGGACTCTACCTTTTTTTTGCATTATTCCTGTGTAGTACAATATCTCAACAGCTGAGGAAGGCTGGGCCCGTTGAACTCATTTAGCCCTTGGAAGCCGAACTTCGAGGTGGCATACCTGGCATACCTTGGATTGTTATTTGTTGTCTGAGCTTAAATTTCAAGGGATAATAGCCACATTAGGTGCCATCTACCCCTCTGTCCTTGAACATGTTTAAACATACCTGCACACCTGTAGCCGTTTTGTGCAGATCCAACACAACTTCTCTAGGAGTTGAATGACACCCGTCTCTTGTGCAAAATAGTGCAACTACCCATTAGGTTAGTTCTTGTAGAAAACAGATTGGTAAAACATCTTCATATTAATATAATTTGGAACATGACAAACACCTGAAACTAAAAAGCCAATTCATATTTATATTATAGGACAATTTGGAAAGTTCAGTTCCACTTTAAGTCACTGACATTCAGTACAATGGAACCCCAATGTATTATATGATATGACATTTATAACGCAACTGTACACAAGTGTTTCTAGGCGCGACAAGAGAAGGAGGGGGAAAAGGGAGGACAAAACAACAATCTTACTAGGCCTTGTGTCATTCTGATTGTGAAAGCGGAGGGAGGGGAGAAGTGCAAAATAGGGGGGTGGAGAAGTGCTAAAAGGGGAGGGGTATAGAGAATGGCAGGTAAACAGAGTGCAGCCAGTGGGTGGCTAAGTGCCGGTGATCGCAGGGTGCAGCCAGCGGGTGGCTCATAAGTGCAGAGAGAGTGGACTGTAGGGTTACAGATACAGACCACAAGTGCTGGAGGGACCAGGAAGCAGTGCGAGGTGCCACTGGACAGGCAGCTACCTGGGCCCAATTTAAGAGGGTGGCCAAGTGACCAATGAGTGGACAGATGGGTCATCAGCAGGGGAGAGGAAGAGCGGAAGAAAAAGCGGAAGCGAAGAGGAAGGTCTTGAGTTGCCTGCAGATGGTTCTTCTCAAGTTTGAGAGAGGCAGGGAGGCTGTTCCAGAGGGAGGCCCCAGCCCAAGAAAGAGATCTGCCCCCAGCTCTCTGCTTGGAAAAGCGGCTGACCCTCAGAGTTGGAGGTGGATGAGCAGAGAGCTCGAGAAGGGAGATACATAGGAAGAGATAGTTGGAGGTAGTGCGGACCCAGAAAGCTTTGTGGACAATGCAGAGGGTCTTGAATTTGATCCTTGCCGCCTTTGGGAGCCAATGAAGAGATTTCAGAGCTAGGGAGATACAATCCCTGGGCTTGAGGCCAAGGACAAGTCTCGCAGTCCTGTTCGGGATAAGTTGTAGAGGACGGGGAGTAGAGGTAGGAAGATTTAGAAAGAGGCTGTTGCAGTAGTCCAGCCATGAGAGGATCAGAGCTCTGGAAACATTGAGGAAGGGAAGAACACCTCTGAGGAGGTGCAGCTGATAATTTGACTTCTTAGAGACGTCGAAAATGTGAGGCGAGAAGGAGAGGGTGGAGTTGAAGATGCCCACAAAGTTCTTAGCCTCATAGGTAGGAGCAGGAAGAGGACCCAGAGTGGAAGGCCAGAGAGAGAGAGGGAAGGAAGGAGGGAGCTGGAGTTCCGATTAGGAGGATCTCCATCTTACTGGCATTAAGGCAGAGATCATTAGTGGCACACCAATTGCAGACACAGTCAGGAATGAGAGAAGGAGGAGAGGCGGCCGAGGAGAGCCTGAAAGAGAGCTGGGTCTCATCCACATGACACTGAAAGTTGGAGCAGAGAGGAGCAATGCGGTGGGCGAGAGGAGCCAGGTATTGGTTGAACAGCCAGGGAGAGAGGTTAGACCCCTGGGGAAAACCACAGGCAGAGAGGGATAGAAGAGAGGAAGGACCCCACTTGGACCTGAGAGGGTCGGTCAGTAAGAAAGTAGGTCAGCCATGCCAGGGCCTGATCAGTGATACCCAGGTTATCACAGAGGCGCTTGAGCAGGTTGGCATGGTTGACTGCGTCAAAAGCAGAAGAAAGATCAATGAGAATGAGACCAGAAGGAAGGTTAGAGTCAAGGTTGAAGAACCATTCTTTATAGATGTTCAGGAGAGCAGTTTCCATGCTTCTGGCTGTTCTGAAGCCAGACTGATGGTCATGGAGACAACCAACAGATTCAGTGTGAAGGTTAAACTCAGAGATGGCCAGCTTCTCCAAGAGTTTGCCCAGGAAAGGAGTGATAAATATCAGGCGATAGTTAGCCGGAGAGAAAGAATCGACAGAGGGCTTCTTAAGGAGGGGGTGCACAAGGGAGTGCTTCAGGGGGAGGGAAAGTTCCAGTGGCAAAAGAGTGATTGCAGAAATTGGCCAGGCCTGGAGCAAGGGTGTTAATGTGGTCCTTAATGGTTTTGGAAGAAATTATAAGAAATAACATACTCGTCCATAGTCCCCTTTCCTCCATACTGCATGGGCGTCCCTCACGAGGGACGGGAGACGGAACCTTTTTCACCAGAAAAATCTTCTTCCTCTCTAAATCTAGAGGCGCGCGGAGGCGCGGCCCTGGGAGCATGCGCTGCCCTGACTCTGCCCTCCGGCACCACACCTCAGTCCCAAAAGACGCGTCGACAATAGATTTTCCATTGCCTAATGACACCAGATTATTAGGGGGGAGGATTGTGCGACGTATGGAGGAAAGGGGACTAGGGACTAAGAGTATGTTAGTCACTACAGTGAGTAACGTATAATTACTCTTCAGCCCGTCCCCTTTCCTCCATACTGCATTGGCGATTACAACTGAATGTAGCCCCAGGGTGGAGAGGAGACCCTCCTTAAGCAAACAGGTTCCGGAGAACCGCCTGTCCGAAAGCCGCCTCCGACCTGGAGCCGGCACCCAAACAGTAATGCTTGCGGAAAGCCGATGGAGTGGCCCATGTGGCCGCCCTGCTTATGACCTGCCAGGGGACATGATGCTGAAAAGCGATGGCCGTTGCCTTGGCCCTGACCGTGTGGGCATGTGTTAGGCAGAATTATATGCAGTACCTTTTGGGAACACCACACACAATTAAGACTACAAGTGACAGTACAAATTCACCTTTGGTACAAGCCTGTACTACACAGTTATAGTGGTAGCAGTAGCGGAGCAGCCAGACTTATCTCAAGAGTAAGTGAGCAGTACAAGACAGTTACACAAAGGACAGCAATTACTATGATTCAGGCAAACACTGACTCAAGGTTTTCAAGTAAAAGAATATATAACGCTTCAGTTGTATAACATTACACTATTATAAGCAGTCTAAAAATCATACTCTTAATACACCACACCACTTCCCTTAAATTCCAGACAAGTTAAGCTCACAAAATGAAGTGGGAGCAAAATGGCACTCTAGCAATTTAAAAGGGAGGAAAAGACAAAAGTTATTAGAAATTAAATCAAACCAACAGGTCATACTCAGGGCAGTTGAACAAGACGAACTTCAGTGAGGAGATCAGATAGAAAAGGCTTAAGGCCAAAGTCAATGGGTGACAAGTCTTTTGCTCAAGATCACACAGTTCAGGGTAGTTTGCAGTTAAGTTTGTGGCACGGTTTCCGGACGAGGTTGGTTGATACAAAAGTTAGTTCAAAGAGAAGAGAAGGACAAGCCCTCGGATTGGAGAAAGATTTCAAACACTTTTACCGCGGTTGAACGAAACGGACAACCGGATTTGCACAGTACCTTAAAATGGAGAGGGAGCTGTAGCTGAGGCGGACGTTCCTGGTAGTTCCTGCAGGCTCACGGTTCCTGAAGCGACTGTCGGACTGACAAGAAGCAGAAGGACTGGAGGGTCCTGCACTACCCAGGGAAGAAACTAGCAGCAGAGCAAAGCAACAAATAAAAGGTGCGCTACTTAAAACCCAAGCAGGGTCCGACCTTCCTGGCTATCAGGCCCACTGTAGCTCTGTACAGCAAATTCGACCAGAGCAAGGGTCCTGGCTTGCAGTTTGGGCGAACTGGTTGGTCCCACCAGCTCAAGGGAAGATGTTTTCTGGAGGATCTTCTCTGTCGTCGGATTCTGAAGATTCAGACCTGCAGCAGGGCTTCCCTGGGCGGTTCAGTCGTTGTAGGGGTCCTCTTCTGCCAGGTCCTCATTTTTTCTTTCGTTCCAGTGGCGACTCTGCCTTTCCAGTCCCAGAGACCTGCTTTTTATGCAGTTTTCCCCCATTCATACAGCCTGGCTGTCAATTACACAGCAGGGTGGCTGTCCTGGCAAGGACAGTCCCCTTAGCCAATCAAACAGGAGTGCAACTTGGGTTACCAAGGGAACCCATGGCAGGGGTCCGAAGATCCCTCCCTCACATCCTGCCTACCTAGACTTTCAGGCACCTTAAGGAGGGCTTCTGTAGAGAAGCCCGCGAAAAGACAGCGAACAAAGGAGTCATCCCCGGTTTGGCGCGCAGAGAAAAACACGAGAAAGGCTTTAACAAAAAGAAATGGCGAATAAACCCAGCCAGGGCCAAAATAAAATGTATTTGGTCAAGCAGGTTTATGTTCGAGGCTAATATAATAACCTAAAATGTTACCACGTTTATATAAGATAATCGCAGCAAAATAGTTAGGGTAGATACCACTGCCACCAGCCAAGTCCTAATGTAAAGGGAGCGAAACAATGCTCCAAGAGGCAAAGACAAAAAGGGATAAGAGTTAACCCTTTCTAATACTCCATGTAAGATGGGGTATACTGGGTCTGTGGTTAAAGTGACTAAAGTAAAGTTAATGGCAACTTTGCCCTTTTCTGGGGGACAGTAGTCAGCCCCAGAAAATGGAGTCGGTGGGAAGTCTCAAAGACAACCCTGTGTCACTGCACCGAAGGTGCTGTGTAACACACGTGAAAATATGAGGCCATGGAGTAGGTGAGGCTCCAGTGCTCAACATAACACAAAAAGTGAAAACACATACAGCAAAACACATGTAAGAGTGGGAAAAAGGCTCACACTCTTACCAGATGAGAAAAATAAATCCTAGAAATCCAGCAAAGCTGCTGAGGGACTCATTAGGTAAGGGAAATCAGCCATTTATGAGAATTCTCACTAACAGCATGCATGTTTGCCGGAAGGGGTTTATGCTGGCCCTCGTATGTTTCCTTGATGGTAGAGACCATCCAGTGGGAAACTGAGGTTTTGAGGCCTGATAGCCTGGCCTGGCGCCTCCAAATGTGATGCATAGGGCATCTGACTTGTGGAAGCCCTTGGTCCTGTCCAGGTAGAATTTCAGGGCACGCCTGACATCTAGGCAGTGCAGAACTCTCTGAGGCTCATCCTTCGGGTCAGCAAAGAATGTGGGAAGGACGTTCTCCTCGTTTAGGTGAAAGGTTGATGGCACTTTAGGTAGAAATGCCGGATGGGGCCACAGGACCACCTTATCCTTGTGGAAGGTAGTGTACGGCTCTGAGGCAACTAAGGCCTGGATCTCGCTGCCCCTGCGCGCTGAAGTAAGGCCGGCAAGTAGGGCCGTCTTGATGGGGACTAGCCTGATGTCCGTGGAGGCCATAGGCTCAAACAGCTTGTGCGCGAGGGCGCCCAAGACTAGGTTCAAATCCCGCACGGGGTGTGGCTTCCTGATGGGCGGGTAGAGTCTAGCAAGTCCAGCCAGGTGTCTCCTGACAATCGAGTTGGAGGAGGAGAAGACCCTTTCCTCCAAATTCCTGTAGGCCCCAATGGCTGAGAGGTATGAGCGGCAGGTGTCCACCTGCACGGCAGAGTTGGCAAGGTGCACCGAGAATGACAGTACGTCGTCCAGCGAACAAGCCAGCGGGTCGATATCCTTGGAGTGGGCCCAGTGGCAGAACCAGGTCCATTTACTTTCATACTGGGCTCTGGTAGACCTGCTCCTAGCCCCTTCTATCATTTCCAGATTGGCCTGGGATAGGTTGAGGTGGCTGAGCGTCACCTGCTCAGGGACCACGCTGTGACGGCCAGTTTCTGAGGGGCGGGGTGGATGACCCTGCCCCCTTGTTGTGTCAGAAGATGTGCTGGGCCCATCGGGAGGTGGATTGGAGGGAGCTCTGAGAGGCTGAGCACCTCTGAGAACCATGGCCTGGCTGGCCACCACGGAGCATCAGAAGGACGTTGTGCTGGTGAGACTCCTTGAACTTGCAAAACACTCTGTGAATCAGTGGAGTGGGTGGGAAGGTGTAGGCTGACATGCCGTTACACTGGATCCATAAGGCGTCGCCCAGGGAGCCTAGGCCCTGCCCCTGCCAGGAGGCGAACTGGGGGCACTTCTTGTTGTGCCTGGTGGCAAAGAGATCCACCTGGGGGAGGCCCCATCTGTGGAAGCACTCCTGTGCAACAAGGTCGTTCAGCTGCCACTCAGAGTTGTCGGCTCCCATCCTGCTGAGCCCGTCCGCTTCCAGGTTGGATTCCCCCGGAAGGTGGACTACCGTCAGGAAGATCTCGTTCTCCAAGGCCCATTCCCACATGTTGATCGCCAGTGTGCACAGGGCAGGGACCTGGTCCCCCCTTGCTTGTTGTGGTAGTACATACTAGTTGAGTTGTCTGTCTGGATGAGGACAACCCTTCCCTTGAGACGTGGGAGGAAGGCTCTGAGCGCTAACCAGATGGCGTTCAGTTCCAGCCAATTGATGTGGTAATCTTGTTCCTGACGGGACCACGTGCCATGGACCGAGAGATCCTGCAGGGTGGCTCCCCAGCCCTCGAAGGAGGAGTCTGTGGTAATTGTCACCTGCGGGCCAGGGGGAGTGAAGGGCTTGCCGTCTGCAGAGTGCAGTCCTCGGACCACCATGTGAAGTCCTGGTGGAGAGAGGTGGGGATCCTGATGATTTCGGCTTGCGATCCCCTCTCCTGGTTCCACAACGCTGTGAAGTGGAGCTGAATCCTTATCATCCTGAGTCTTGTGTGGGGGACTGCCAGCCGTACCGCTGCAAAAAGGCCCAGTAGATGCTGGTACCACCAAGCCGAAGTAGCAGCTTGGCTGAGAAAGTGGGACGTGGCCCTCCTGATGGCCGAGATCCTGTCCTCCGATGGGAAGACCCTCTCCGAGCGCATGTCCCAGATGAGGCCCAGGAAGGTCAATGACTGTGTGGGTTGCAACTGTGTCTTCTTGAGATTGAGTGAAAAGCCCAGGTTGCGTAGCGTGTTCATCAGTGCCTGGGAGGAGTGGTGAACTGCTTCCTGAGATGTAGCCCTGACGAGCCAGTCATCTAGGTAGGGGTATATATGGAGGCCCTGAGCCCGGAGGAGGGCTACCACTGCATTTATGAGTCTGGTAAAGACCCTTGGGGCCGAGATGAGTCCAAAAAGGAGGACCTTGTACTGAAAATGGCATCCCATGATCCTGAACCGGAGGAAAGGCCAATGGGGTTGCCAGATCGGGACGTGCAGATAGGCGTCCTTCAGATCCAGGGAGCACATCCAGTCTCCCTGCATAGTGTCTCCGCAATAAAAGCTGGCGTCACCATCTTGAACCTCTTGAGAGGCAAGGAGAGGATGAGGGTAGAAAGGTCCATTACAACTCTCAGGCCAGCCTGGTTCTTTTTCTGAATGGCGAAGATCCTGGAGTAGAAGCCCGAGCCCAGCACGGAAGCTGGGACTTCCTCTACGGCCTGGCTCAGGACGAGCGACCGAATCTCCGCCAAAAGAGTTGCTGTCCCAAATTGCGGAAGCAGGGGAGAGGAGGAGGGAGGAGAGGCAGGAATAGGTAGACGGTACCCCGAGGATACTACTGACAGGATCCAGTAGTCGGCGAAGTTCTGTCGCCAGAAGTGTGCGTGAAGAGGAAGCCTGCCCCCCACTGGCGATACATGGACCCGAGTGGGTATGTTATGACTTTTTACTCTCTGAGGCAGAGGCGGAGGAGGGGGACTGGAAAAAGCCCTTGCCCCCTGACCCCCCTTTTTGATGCTTGCACCGACTAGGGTCAGCGAGTGTTCCGGCTGCCTGGACCTCCGTTCCTGGAAGCCGCGGGAGCCTCCAGATGAGCGCCCCTTATCCGCGCGTTGTTGAGACTGGGAGTATGCTTTGGGCGTGGCCCTTGTCAGAATGGATAAAGACTTAGCCGTCTGAGAGCTATTCTTCTTCTTGTACAGCTCTTCGTCTGTGCTGGAGTGGAAGCGGTCACTGCCCTCGAAGGACAGATCCAGAATTCGTTCCTGGACATCCGGGTTGAACTTGGTTACCCGGAGCCAGGCCATCCTTCTCATGTCCGAGGCAATAAAGATGGCACGTCCAGAGGTATCGATGTGTGCTAGCGTAGACTCCATGATATCCTGCGCCAGGAGCTTGGCCTCGGCTAGCCCCGCCTGGAAAAGTGTTTGGCTGTGGGAGGGGAGTTCCGGGAGGAAGTCAGCAATTTCTCACCATAATCTCTGGTTAGCGGCTGCCAGCATGGCGTCTGTGTTGGCCTGTCGCAGGTTCAAGGCAACGTTGGAATACAGCTTCTTACCGTATGCCTCCAAGGATTTCTCCTCCTTGCCTTACAGTGCCGTCGATGAAGACGACTGAGGTTTGGAGTACAGTGATGCCGCAGCGATCACCGAGGAGTGTGGCTGAGGATGGGAGGAGAGCAAGAGTGTATCCCACTCCATCTGTCTGTACTTGGCGTCCAGGCTGCGGTTGATTGGCTGGACGGAGTGTGGCTTGAGCCAACCCTTCTTGGCGAGGGAGACTACATCGGTTTGCAGTGGAATTCCCGTTCTGGCAGAAGGGCGCCTCGTGAGGACCTCAGCGAGGACGCCCTCTGCCGGCTGTTCGACCTGGGACTGTGGCAGGCCCATGTATTCCGCAAGGCCAGTTAGTGGAAGGCCCTGGCCGATGATGGTGTGTCAGGATCCTCATCCTCATCAGTATCCTGAGGGTCTGGGGGATCCTGTGGAGGAGGAGGAGTATCTGGAGCCAGAGGCTGGGGCATAGGGACCACCGCCGGATGCTGAGAAAAAGGCTGGTATGGAACCACCTGTGGAGTATGCTGAGGAGCCGGAGGAGACGGCTGTGCCGGGGCCAGAGGTGGAGGCATCTGTGGTGCCGCTAGCATAGCGGGAAGGACTTCCCTGACTGCATCCTTGATGATAGCCCCCATATCAGGAGACTTCATGAGGCCGAGGAACCTCTCAAAGATCCGGTCCTCGCTGGCCAAAGAGGAGGAGGGCACTGAGGGGGTTACTAGAGGCAACTGCGGCTGCTGTTGACCCTGTACATACGGATGCAAAGGAAAACAGCCTTGCGCATAGGAAGGGCAGGCCGTAGGCCATGTACCTGGTTGATGCCAGTCCGACATTGATACTCGTTCTTCGCTGAAGTCGTGCAGAGGCATCGAACGAGTGTCCTTATCTGCACGTCGGTCATTTTGTTGAGCTGTCTACCACGTGGCTGCAACGTGTTGCTCGGCTCGCTTGGGCCATCCTCTGCCAAGTCTCTTAAGTGTGAGTGTCAAGGTCCAGTCTTGGATCTTCCTGCAGGAGTTATGCTGGCCCACCGGACCCCCCAAGTATGCCTGCTCAACAATCTCAATAAAGATATAATTACTAGGCTGGCACACCCAAGGGGAAAGGGGAATGGAGAACAAAACAAAGCAGATCTTCACTGGTTTTCAATGTTGAAGACACAACAACTCGACAACTGGTTAAACCCTCTGGAACTGGATTGCAGAGTAAATGATTCGTCAGTGTCTGTGAAAATCTAAACACAATATTATACCATTAATATTACTCTTCACTGAATTCTAACTACAACCCTTATATGTAATATTTATAATATCTAAATTAAATTACCTGAAGCCTATGCTTGGTTGCTGATAGGCAGTAATAATTAATGCACTTTTCTGAATTGTACTTTCTTACACTCTTCTCTTGGCTCAAAATTATGTTGATATTGCATTAAACTTGACTAAAATTGAGATCAGTTTCAAGAGAATAAAATAAAAATCAGTCTGATATACTTCGTTGAATATTAAATGCTGCCAATGTTCAGTAGAAAGAGTTTCTTCTTACTTCCTCTTGAGAATTTAATTTCAACTGTAGAACTGTTGGGGCAACGTCACTTGTAAACTGGAAACAGCGTTAATTTCACTCAATGAAGAACCGCGCTGAAATGATGAACGCACGACTCTCAAGGAACCGCGCGCACCGAAACGCTGACAGCATACACATTGTTGGTGAAGAAACAAAGCAATACAAACGAAACCGCGCAGTAGAGAAATCCGCGCTCTTCTGCAGTTCTGAAAACCTGAAGCGAACGAAACCGCCGGAATAGTCGATACACCGAACTGTTAATACGTAAACGCCCAAAAAAAAGACGCGTACACGTTAAATCAGGAAGTAAATATCTCAACTATAGGACGTACACTAAATATAACAGGTCCTATTCTCTAATGTGAAATAAGTGACGAATAACTTGCACGGCACAGCACGTGCATGTAAGTTATGTCAAAAAGAGAAAAAACACGGCAAGTTAGTATTGTTAAGCACGAACTAATCTAAGGATTAGACTATGGTTAATGAAACTCGCGCAATAGTATTTTTTGCTGAAGAAACTAAATAATATATACACTTGAATTATATCAAAGTTAATGCAGCCGCAATATGAATGAAACAAACGTTACTTTTCTCAACACAATTAAACGAACAAAATGGGCACATGAAAGTTCGTCTTTACTTGTAGATATTTACAGTCTTTAAATCTCTTGACTTGAAAACTTGAGATAAATTATATTCTTAGATCAAAGTACAATTGAGAATTACACCATAACTACTTAGCTTGCTTCTTCTGTACTTGACTTTACTTTTCTTTAAAATTTGATGACTTCTTCATGAAAGATAATTCAGAACTTTTATCTTCTCTATAATTTCTCTTCACAAAAGTTACTAAGGATTACTAAAGTCAAAGTTTCTTCAGAGTTCAAATAACTGCAACCTTCCTCTAAGGGAACTGGAATGAAAGGCAGTTTAGAATGTTGGTAATTGTTCCAAACTACGTCACAATATTTCTCCTCCAATCATTAGTGTTGAACTGCACCTCCATCTTGGTTTGGGAAACTTGGCACCTCCTGTATTTAATATCATTAAGGAAACCTATTAAGATATTTGGCATATTAATATCCGGAATCACACGCAAACATCATTCACCAATTCGCCAACTAATATAAGATGAAGAAAACTAAAAACAAATGTTTATTTCAATCTTCTTAATGAAAGTTTTCTGCTGTAATGTCTCATTGAAATTCTGGAAACCCATGGGATCCTGACAGTGAGGAGCGCAACTTGCCCCACTCCTCGAGCATGTGCCCGGTATGTGTATCAACCTGGACCCTGGGGGTCGTTAGAGCTGTGCTCAGGCGTCCCCTCGGATGTAGTGTTGGTAACAGGGCAGAGCCCTTCGGGCACAAGCCCGGTAATAGAGCCTAGCGGCCCCTCAAACCTGGCACCGTGAGGATCCGAGGACCCCTCAGCCCGAAGGCCGGTAACTGTGACAGCCTTGTTGCGCGAGTTGGTAAAAGGACCTGACCGGTCCCTCCCATGTAGGAGAGTCCCTGGGAAGGAGTCTCCCTTGCGAGGTGCAGATGAAAATATAGGCCCTACCTCTGGCCTGGAATGTCTCACGAAACTCTTGAGGTCCTCAGAAGGAGATCGTTGAAAGAGCTCCCTCCACCTGGCTAGTCTGTTCTTCAGCACTTTCGAGGATAGCGAGCCGCACGCCGAACAGGCTTGCCAACCATGGTCTGGGCCAAGGCAACATAGGCAGAGGGCACGGGGGTCTGAAGTTTGAAAAGGCCCGTTGCAGGATGGGCAACTGCTGAACCCTGTTGAAGTCGACGTGCGCTGGAGATGAGCTGTGGCGTCTGAGGACCAAGTACCTATTGAACAAAAAGACTAAAGAAGATATAGAGGAAGAATCCGCGCATGGAATTACATGGCCGAAGCCAAACCCAGGAGCGCTGGTGAATTCGTCCCGTTCCCGTAGGCGCGGAAAATGGGACTGGGTGTGGTGCCAGAGTCAGGGCAGCACATACTCCCAGGGCAGCACCACTGCACACCTCTAGATTTAGAGAGCAAGAGGATTTTTCTGGTGAAAAAGGTTCCGTCTCCCGTCCCTCGCGAGGGACGCCCATGCAGTATGGAGGAAAGGGGACGGGACGTAAGAGTAATGGAAGAACCCGTTTTGACCACACTTTCATAGATCAGACTTGTCTAGAAACCTTGTCTGGGGTGAACAAGGGAAAAGAAGAAAAGGTAGGAGGAGAGGAGGCCACAGGCAGGCTAGGCATGGAGGAGGAGGAAGAGGGGGAAGAAGAGGGAGTGGACACGATGTCCTGGGTTTTAGTGATGTAATGAGAGTCAAAGGCCGTGAAGACGGCCTTGGAAGGAACAGTAGAGGTAGAGACTGCAGCAGGGTTGGCCAGCTGCTTTCAGATTTTGGAGAGTTTGCCAGAGTTGTTAGATGCAGCAGAGACGCGGGCTTGGATGTGTGCTCTCATCTTGGCAAAGACAGTCTCTACTGCATTTGGAGCAGGCCAGTTTGTCAGAGGGTGCACCTGTAGCATTCCAATTCCTTTCAGCCACCCTGCACTTGCATTTGAAGATGACTAACTCTGAGTCATACCAAGTTTGCACTTGGATTTAGGCTTCAAGCGGATCCCCATGACAGGGGCAAGTACATCAAGAGTGTCGGATATAGAATGATGGAGGTTAGAGAGAGCAGTGTCAGGATGTGAGCCAGCCAAAGGTGCAGAGGGAGGAGAGAAAGAAGCAACGAAAGCCTCAACTGACACACACTTCATGAGTCGAATGACCGAGAAGGTAGTTGGCAGTGCTGGAGTCGGCTTGGCCTGAGGGGTAGGGAGAGAGAGATGCGAGGAAAGGAGAAAGTGGTCACTCCAGGAGAGAAGAGTGGTTAGAGGGTTGGAGAGGGGGAGGTCTGAGGAAATCAGAATGTCCAGGGTGTGACCTGCAAAGTGGGCCGGGCCAGAGGGAAGAATAGAGAGACAAAGGGAGTTGCAGAGGTTGCGAAAGAGCCCTGCAGAAGGACAAGAATCATCCAGGTGGATGTTAAGGTCTCTGAGGAGGAGAACTTGAGAGGTAGAGGCAAGGAGGGAGGAGGAGAGATCCACCAACTCAGACAGGAATGTAGCAACCTGGCCAGGCGGCCGGTAGATAGTGGCCACAGTGACAGAAAGGCCAGGAAAGAGAGAGCCTGCAGACCAGGCATTCAAAGGAGGAGTAGTTCTTCATGGGAATGATAGAAGCAGGGATCCACTCCGGCAAGATCAAGGCTACACCCCCACTGGGACGGTTGGTTTGGGCACGGTGAGGATCTTGTAGCCATCAGGAAGGAGAGTGTCAAAGCTCGTGACAGAGCTGGTTGTGAACCACGTCTCGGTCAAACCGACTACATCCAGATCGATTTCTTCCAGGAGACGGCAGATGTCAGAGGAGTGTTTGACAGCTGAGTGAGAGTTGAGAGTGGTAATGTGGAGAAGGTTGCCCCCTTTGAAAGACTTATGTGGAGGGGTGCAGGTCAGTGGTACGCCCTGAGGAAGTGTTGAAGGCGCCCGAGGATGGGCAGAAGAGCAAGGAGGAGAGGGCAAGGTAGCCAAGGAAGAGGAGGTGGGTGCCAGAGGGGTGACAGAAGAAAGAAGCAACAAGGTGGCCAGAGAAGCAGAAGAGGAGCCGTAGAGGGAGCAAAGGAAGGGGGAGGCCGAGGAGCCAAAGAGGGGAGAGAAGGGATAGCAGGAGAAGAAAGGAAGTTGATAAGGCGTGGGAAGCGTCTATCAAAAAGGAGGAGGTTGGCCTGAGGGCCTTGGACCAAGACAGTGCCATTTAGGTAGACATAAATGATAGTCTTGGAGGAGTGGAAGGAGGCCACGAGTGAGGGCCTCCCATCGGGTGCCACCATTAATGGATGAAGAGGAAAAAGGAGAAAGAACAGAGACCATATGGAGTGTCCACAGGCGAGGAGAGAGAATGACAGAATGGATGTTGGTTAGTGTCTGTCTGGAGGACGCACTAGTGTAGGTATCAGGGATGGGGAGGCCTGGGTTGAAGACCAGGATATCCATCTTAACCATCTTCCTCCCAGACTTAAGGAGAAGGATAGGATAGTTGATAGAAAAACAGTTACAGAAGATAGGAGTGACAGAGAGCACCATAGAGGGTGCAGAGGGCAGAGTGGGGAGAAAAGACAGCGTGGAGGGGGCTCAGGGGAGATAGGGGGTGGCCAGAGGGGGGGGGAACACTAGGATGAGGGGAGGACACAGAAGGAGGAGGGGAACACAGCGGCCAGACAATGATGGAAATCAGATACAAAATATAGACAAGCAAACAGGAGTAGTAAAACGTTGCTAGAAGAAACAGACCAATAAAAAAGGGAACCTGAAAGAAGGAATGAACAGCAAGGATATAGGCAATAAAATGATGCAAGCAACCAGGATATACACAAACGCAAAAGACAGAGCAATCAACCAAGGAACCTAGAAAGGAATGAACCATGATAGTAAAACAACCAAAGGCAAGGATGTAGCAAGCGTGCTATGTTTCGTCGGGCAGCGTCCCCTGCGCACATGCGTTGCTCAACACTGCATCCTTGTCCTGCGCGGACTAGAAGCAGCAATAGGGAGAAGAAAGGATGATACTTCATGGGACAGATGAGGGAAGGGGATGGAGAACATTGATAGCCCTCGATGAAGGATACAGGTTGACAGATGAGGAACTATTTAGGAATGACGGTTCAAGTGAGGAGACAGTATTGTTCATAAACCTTGCTTATTGGATTAAGGTAGAGAATTTAAAATACTGCAGAGAATGTCCTTGGTAAAAAAGAAACTGCCCGTTTTTTTCAGGACGTTTTGGAAAAGGTGCTAAATATCTTATGGACTACAAGTATACATGTATACCTGGAGACCATTAGTAGATCTAAATGGAAGTTGTAAATGTGTGGCAGCTTGATAACCTTAGGTCCGCAATAAACAGGCGGTTCTTCAGATGCTGCTTTGTTTTTTGGAAGACACATTATGTATGTTTTCCGGAACACTTTAGAAGTAACTTACAACTATAATCACTTTGCTAACGATTATGTACATTTAAAAACTTGTAACAAACCAAAAACGAAATTTGGCAACCAGTAATATGAAGAATTAAAAAATCAGTCTGTATTAACAGTAGGAATGGCGGACACCCGAGTCCTGATGCAATATATTTATGACTTAAACAGTGCATCATGCAGGGAAAGGAACAAGTTACTTACCTGTAATTGTTGTTCTCCAGCATGGGTCTGGCATGGATTCACATGCTCATGAATATTCCCCGTCGTCAGGCCGGGAATCCTCGGTAAAGAAAAAATCAGTATCAGTTTCGTTTCTGATCTGTCTTTCTCAGTAGTAACCAATCACTGGTCTCTGGGTCATACTGCCCCCAGCCAATGACTGTCCTCTCCCTAAGCCGCGCCTCTGGCAGCCATCCTCAGATTTGGTAGCACGCAAAGTGGCAGTATGACCAAGTGAAGAGCCGCAGAGGGGTAGGAGGGAGGGTTCGCATGTGAATCCATGCCAGATCCATGCTGGAGAACAACAGTTACAGGTAAGTAAATTGTTCCTTCTCTAGCATGGCGTCTGGCATGGATTCACATGCTCATGAATATAAGAATACATAGCAGTACACACATGCACAACCAACGGGAGGTGGCAAAGGCTCAACATTAAGCATTACATCAAAAACTCAACATTAAGCAATTCTTACCTCCTCACCAGGCTCACCTTAGGCGAACAGGTTGCGCAGCACTGCTTGGACTGGACTCCTCCCTGGAATCCCGATCGACGCAGTAGAATCTTATGAAGGTGTGCGTCGACCTCCACGTAGCAGCCCTGCAGATGTCCAGCAGGGGCACACCAGACAAGAACGCCGTGGTAGCAGCGATAGCTCTGGTCGAATGTGCTCTTGGACGGCCAGGCAACGGCCGGTTTGCCAACCGATGACAGTGCATGATGCAGCCGGAGAGCCATCTGGAAATGGAAGCCTTCGAGAGAGCCTTCCCTTGGTTCACAGGTCCAAAGTTCACAAATAGCTGTGATGTCTTCCGAAAACTCTTTGTGCGGTCCACGTAGAACTTCAGCGCTTTAGCCACATCCAGCAAGTGCAAAGTCCTCTCGGCCGGCGACAAAGGTGACAGGAAGAAAACAGGTAACACCAAAGGCTCATTGAGGTGGAAGTCCGACGGCACCTTGGGCATAAAGGAGGGGTGCGTCCTCAGCACCACCCACGTGTTGTGAAAAAAGTATGGAGGCTTGCAGGATGGGGCCTGGATCTCTCCCACTTGTCGTGCGGAGGTGATGGCCACAGGAAACGCAGTCTTCCACGACAGGAACTTCAACGGTGCCGAATGCAGGGGCTCGAATGGCATCCCCATGAGCCTGGTCAGCACCACGTTGAGCTCCTACACCGGGGCAGGAGCCTTCACCGGCAGGAACGATCGGAACAGTCCCTTCATAAATTCCTTCACCAGGCGATGCGACCACAAGGACGCCCGTCCTGTGGCTCTGGTGTATTGGGAGATCGCAGCCAGATGTATCTTGATGGAGGCGTGAGCCAGTCCAGCCTTGGCCAGCAACAGTAGGTACGGCAGCACTTGAGGGGCCGTAATCCATAGAGGGTTAATCTTCTGTGCACGGCACCAGACAGAGAACCTCTTCCACTTATGTCCGTAGCACTTGAGAGTTGAGGACGCCCTGCCCTTTGCAAGAACCTCTGTGCAGTCAGCCGGGATATCGTACCCTCCAAACTCTAGTGCTGCAGGAGCCAGGCCTGCAAGTTCAGCGACTCCGGGTCGTGATGAAGTATGGCGCCTCCTTCTCTGGAGAGAAGATCCGCGTCCGTCGGCAGCTTGACTGGTGGGGACGCTGACAAGTCCAGAAGGTCCAGGAACCAGATCTGCCTCGGCCACGCCGGTGTGACGAGGATCATCCTGCACCGGGACCTCTTGAGCTGGTTGACGAGTCGGAGCAGCAACGGCAACGGAGGGAACGCATATAGGAACAGGCCGTCCCAGGGGAACGAGAAAGCATCGCCCATGCTCCTCAGCTGGGGAAACCTGCTGGCGAACCTCTGGCACTTGGAGTTCGTCGCCGTCGCGAACAGGTCGATCTGCGGTTTTCCCCATCGTCGGAAGAGTCGATCCACTTGATACTGACGTAGTTCCCACTCGTGGCACGAGCACAGCTCCCTGCTGAGTGAGTCGGCGATGGTGTTCTTTATCCCTGCCAGGTGAAAGGGCACCAGAAACATCCCTTGGGCGACGGCCCAATGCCACAGATCCTGGGCTTCCTTGGAGAGGGCTGGGGATCTGGTTCCTCCCTGCTTCCGGATGTAGAACATCGTGGTGGTGTTGTCGGAGAAGATTCTCACCACCTTGCCCTTGAGGAACGGGAGAAAGGACCTGAGGGCCCAGAACACTGCACGGAGCTCCAGGATATTGATGTGGAGCGGCTTCTCCTCCGGGAGCCAAAGGCCTCTCGCGTGAAGTTCTCTGGTGTCCGCTCCCCACCCTTCCAGGGAGGCATCTGTCGTCACCGTTATCTGGAGAGATAGGGTCTGAAAGTCTGTGCCCGCAGTCAGGTGAGCATGGGTGCCCCACCACCGGATCGCTTGTCGGAAGGTCTCGTTGAGCGGGATCCTGTCCTCGAAGCTGCCCGTCGCTTGGATCCAACGGGCGTCGAGGAACTCTTGCAGAGGGCGCATCCGAAGCCTGCACAGGCGCACGAGATATATGCAGGAGGACATCATCCCGAGGAGGGACTTGATGGACCTCACCCTGGCCATGTCCGTGGCCAGCAGACGCTGCACCTTGCCCAGGATGGCCTTCGTCCTTTCCTTTGACGGTGAGGCCAGACGCGCCACTGTGTCGAGCTTGGCTCCCAGAAACAGTGCGACTTGCGACGGGACCAGGGGGGATTTGGGAAAGTTGATGGAGAATCCCAGGTCCGTGAGCAGCTGGACGGTCTTCGCTGTGTGATCTACAGCAAGCTCCCTTGTCCTTGCTCGGATGAACCAGTCGTCCAGGTAGCGGTAGACGTGTATTCCCTGCAGGCGCAGCTGCGCCGCCACTGGTGCGAGGCACTTCGTGAACACCCTGGGTGCCGACTTCAATCAAACGGGCAGGCCTTGAACTGGTAGTACCGTCCTTGGGCCACGAACCTGAGGAACTTTTGGTGTCCTTTTAGAATGGGGATGTGGAAGTACGCATCCTCCAAATCCAACGACGACAGGAAATCGCCCTCCTCCAGCTGTCCCAGCACGTGCTGGAGGGTGACCATCCGGAACTTCTGTGCCTTAATGTACTTGTTCAGTCGTCGCAGGTCCAGGATGAGGTGCAATCCTCCTGTCTTTTTCACAAGTAAGTACCTTGTGTATACTCCGGAGCCCCAGAGCCTCTTCGGGACAAGCTTGATGGCACCTTTGAGCATTGCCCTTACCTCCAATAGCAGTTGAGGGACGTGATTTTCCTTCCTGGCCACGGGTGGAATTTGGGGGCACTTTTTTAGAAATTCAAGGGCATGCCCCTGGGCCAGGGCATCCAGCACCCAACAGTCGGTGGAGATGGACTCCCACACGCTGACTAACTTCGCCAGCCGGCCTCCCACCGGGGTGCTTCGGTGGGGGCCCGACACTGCTGTTGGTTCAATCTTTCTTGGAGGACGCTTTGCCGCCTTGGCCTCCCTGGCGACGACGGCGGGGTCCACCCGACTTGCCTCGTCCTCTATAGGCTTCCTGCGACGAGGAGCGGGCCGCTTGGCGGTACGTAGAGGAGCCACCGCCAAATCACTTGGAGGCACCCTGCTTGCCTCCGGTGCTCCGAAAGGGCAGCCTTCGTTGGCGGAGAACGCCTAGGGCCTTAGATGTCTCCCTGTCCGCCTTGATGGCTTGGAGTGACTCACCCACTGTTTTCCCAAACAGATTGTTTCCGTCGAACGGCATGTCCAAAACCTTGGCTTGTACGTCCTGGCGGAAATCCGTCGCCTTGAGCCACCCTCGTCATCTAAGGCAAACGCTGTTGCCTAGCTGGCGGAAACCGGTGTCGGCAATGTCCGTTGCCACCGTAATGGTGTGGTCCGACGCCACTTCGCCTTCTTGCAAGATCTCCAGGGCCTCGGCCCTCTTGTCGTCCAGTAGGAAGTCCAACAGGGGGGCGATCTTGTACCATAACTCCCTGTCGTAGCGGGCCATGATCGCGAGGGCGTTGGCCGCCTTAATCTTTGTTGCCTGCCGACGAGATAACTCGTCATCCCATTGCGTCCAGCTTCTTTCCTTCGTCGTCCGGCGGAGAAGTTGAGGTTGAGGCCGATGCCCCCCCGCTTTCTTCTTGGCCGCCGCTGAGACGACAGAGTCAGGGGTCGGTTGTGCCCCAAGGCACAAAGGGCCGTGTCGGGGACCCGGTACTTCTTCTTGTACCGATCCCTCTTGGCAGGCGTCGTAGACGGGTTCTTGAGAAGGGTGAGACCCTCATCCTAGATGTCATCCAGCAGAGGCACGGGGAGGACTGTTTTCCTCTTGGCCTTGTGCCGTTGGTAAAGGAAACCTTCCTTATTCTTCTCTTCGGGGCGGAGCTGAAAAAGCTCAGATGCCCTGGCGATCATTGCATGGAAAGATCCGATCTCGTCGGGCGGGGAGGCCCAGGCTGGGGGCGATGGGTGCTCCGTCTGGTCGTCACCGCTGTCGTCGTCGGTACCCGTCGTGGCCGTGTGCGTTCCTGTGGCATCCCCAGGGACGGGGGACGTGGGCAAAGGTTGAGCAGGCCGCGAGGGCTGAAAAGGCGGGGCTGGATGGATCCGTCTTCTCTTGTTCGGGGGCTTCCCGCCATGCCTGGTTCTGGCTCCTCCGTCGAGCCTGGGTCCGGATCCTCCGTCGGTGGTAAGGGCAATCTCGTCCTTATCTCCGAACATAAGGATTGTGTCTGCAACAAAATGGCCGCCGAGTTATCCTGCGGCTCCGGAAGTGACGGGAGCCACGGGTGACTAGGACCCTCGCCGGTGCCGCCGTCGCTCTCGTCGTCACCTTCGTCGGGATCCCTCCCGTGGGAACGGGCCTCTTCGACGCCCTCGTCAAGGCCCTCTAACACTTCTACCAGCTCCTCCTCGGATACTCTGTGTCCACAATGGCCACCGCCCCCCCCTCTTTTTCCGCCGGGGTCTTCACGGGGGTCTTTGTTCGATGGGTCTGAAAGAGGCTTCCCTCCGCGGAGGCAGGGAGACTCTAGGCCCCAAGGTCACCTCCACTGGTGTAGCCTCCACAGGCTGCGCCAGGGCCGCTGCGACTTCCTCGATAGAGGCCTTGGCCGGGTGAATCAAGGCCTTTACCACCTTGTGTGGGCCTGTGGCCTTCACCTTGGGGGTAGGGTCACTGCCTCGCTCCCCCTCGGCCGAAATCGACCGGGGCCTCTCCAGAAGCTTCGCCGGGTTCTCGGCCTTCCTCTTCCCTGAGCCAGAGCGTTGGCTCGTGGTTGATGGCACTAGAGAGGGTGCGCCCTGCCTGGCAGCCGAGGAGCCCGACCGTTCGGCGCTCCCGGTGCCCGCGGACTCGCCGGGGCTCCCTCACAGGACTTAGAAGACCGCTCAGACTTCTTCTTCTTCTTCTCACCTGACAGGCTCTTTCCTCCAGCCAGTTGGAGAGACGAAGGTGTCGGTCCCTGATGGTCCGTTCCGACATGTTCCTGCAAAACGCACAGTCCTTCTCCACGTGCGTTTTGTCCTCATGAAGGCAGTAGAGACATTTCGAGTGCTCATCCTCCTTCAACACATTCTGCAGCTGGCATCCAGGGCAAACCCTGAACAGCTTTCCGGGCGTCGAGCTCCCTTTCTCCTGGGTCATGTTTGGGTAGGCCGCAGAAACTTCTGGACTCCTCCAAGAAGCGTAACTCAATGAAATCTTCACCCTTGAGGGGCGTAGGAAAATCCAACACAGATCCCCGTTAATTGGATGTAGAGACGGTGGAGCTTGAGGCTCTATTTGACCGAAAAATGAGAAATTCTCTTTGAAAAAGCGTGAAAACGCAGCAAAAGCTCGAGAGCTAAACACGAGGACTCCCAACACTTGAGCGTGCGGTAAAAATCTGAGGATGGCTGCCAGAGGCGGGGCTTAGGGAGAGGGCAGTCATTGGCTGGGGGCAGTATGACCCAGAGACCAGTGATTGGTTACTACTGAGAAAGACAGATCAGAAACGAAACCGATACTGATTTTTTTTTACCGAGGATTCCCGGCCTGATGACGGGGAATATTCATGAGCATGTGAATCCATGCCAGACCCCATGCTGGAAGAAATAATACATTCCCCCACCTTTCTTCTTTTTAAAGTGCTCGCAACACTTATGAGTCTGATTGGACTTTTTGACAACACGACAACAGAGAGCCGTTTGTACTCCGATGATAGGTAAACCCTATCTGGAGGCGGATGTATCTTAAATTACACTAGCAAATGAAACTTACATTAATTTTATTTTCATTTCTGTCATTTTTCTTGCCCTACCACGATGAATCCTTCCTTCCTCCAACTTCCCTGGCATTTCCTTATGTCCCATAATCATAACTGGGCACCATGATGGTATGTTTTATGTTTTTATTTACACATGTTTTCTGAAATGGCTAATCTCAATGTGTGGAAACAATTTTTGTGACCGATTATGCCCTTTGAAATGCTGATTCAATCGGGTCATATGTTGGCCAATATGATTGATATGTATATCGGTTTGTTGGGAACTCCTGGGAATCTGTTCCATCTATATGTTACAGAATTTGATTATTTTCTTCTTTCTTGTATAAAGTATATCAAACAATCTTTAATGCCCAGATTTGAAAAAGGCACATATAGGGTGCCGAAACACGTGTCATCTATATGGCCACCAATAAATATATGATGAACTAAGAAAAATTGGTTTTGTTTTGATACTTGAACTCCACTGTGGCGCAGTAATAGATGGGAGCAGAAACCTTTTTCCAGAAATTAGCTAGACCTACCCCCAAAAACCAGATAGGTCAGTCAATGTTGGTTGCCTCCTCTAGGAGGGTGCTCAGTTTATGGGGTTGTGTTTTTATGAGTTGCAAAGCCTTCCCAAAAATCAATCTTAACATAAATTACACATTTTTACAGTTGTGGCACTTTAACAAATTATATAGGCAGATTACATATTACACGCAGAGCATGGCAGTCCAATTCTCACATTTGTAGGACTTTGTTTCGTCCATCTAATAATTTTTCGTCCTTTTCAGTGAGAAATGTCAGACCTAAAATTCTATAACTTTATACATGTGTACATATTATAAGGCATGTTAATCTTGAATTTCAAAGTGGCACCATATGCACTTTCCTCAGAATATCCAATTCTCTGCCATTTCTGTCCCTTATGTGCCACTGAAGGCTACCACGTTTTGAATTACAGCCATCAAAATTGCATCTAGATTGTGAAACTTTTGCATTTCTGCGTTGTCCAATTGCGGAGATAAAAGTCTCAAAGTTTTATTAATAAACTAATCTTTAGAGCCAAAATGGGCGACCTTTGTCCTCCACTGGGACCAATCATTTCTTCAGGCTACCACCAAATTTCAGTTCAGCCCAGGGCTGCCCTGGAGTTTCCCAGCTTGAGTGACAGGTGGTTCTCACTTCCAAAAGTCGCATGTAGGTGTCCCAGATCTATTGTCTCAAGCTGAAGCCCAGACAGAAGTCTGACGAGCGTGTGATATTTATTTCTCTTTGTCCATTCCAAATTTTCAAGGGCGGCAGTTTACAGGTAGGTGTCCCAGAATCTAGTGTGGCTTCTTTTGGGGTGGGAGTCCTCTCCTGTTGCTAGCAACCACCCAAGCAGAAAACCTATTTGGCTAGTTCCACAATGCAGCCAATGCCTTTACTTAGTTATTTTATTTTCTGCATCAGAATCATGCCTGTTGAAACAAAACATCCGATCTAGGTTTTCACACAACACCCACCTGACATTCCAAGGCAACGAAAAGGGCTTTATTTGACATTGTACTTTTTAAACAGGCATTTTTCTTGGTTTGCAAAAACACATTTTGACATGTGGTGAATGCTGCTGGGATTTCCCTTTCAAATTCGGTTTTTCTCTCTCATCTGGATTCCAAACATTGTTTTGCAGCCCTAGTCAGTTTCACTTATACAGCAATCTGTTTAAAACACAGGTCCACTGAAAGGGACATATGCCCTTAGAGCTAGGGTTTCTTTTGAAACAGTGATTTTTGACATTTTGTAGCCCAAAAGTCAAGCCTTTTCCCATGCGATTCAAAGTAAAGCTTCTGTTGATTTCCCAGACTTGGTCTGACACAGCCTGCCATTCAGGAATAAGGCTCTCGTCTGCTGGAGCACAATCTGAATATGGATGTGCATGGCAGGGCCTCACTGATGAAAGCAGAGTAATGTAGAACAGATGAAAAGAGCATCAAAGCGGCATCATTTTAAATGTAAAATATTTCCTTTTTTCAATGGGAAACTTTGGGCTAGCAGCAAAGCAGCGCTGCTTTTTCACTCCGCTTCTATAGTACACACCAGAACACACCCTGGCAGCCTTTCTTGGTGTGCTCCCGGTTCCAACTTGCCCAATGGTGCTTTGCAAAACAGTGCAGCCATCCTTTTGTAGCTGCAAAACAGAGTTTTGATGCAAGGCATTGGTGCTCAAAGGAGCCAGCACAGCCATTTTGCTGTTAACTGCTGAAGTGCAGCTTGGTTATGGATGGGAATTCTGCTGAGTGGGTCAATGTATCCCACAATACGGACACTTAAGGGACACATGTATACACAATATTTACTATTCACCCAAAAGGTTGACATCCATGTCAGACGAGCATAAAGCACAAGGAAAAATACATATATGTATATTTGTGTGGCAGGATGCAGGCCACAAAGGTAATTTAACATGGAAAGCAACACCCAAGACCATTGCACCATGCAAAATTCACATTCATCCACACACAGAACGTTTCACAACTTATAATGCAAGGAATGTCGGCAATTACAGTGGTGGATGTAGATTCTATGTCAAGACCTGAGGCGAGCATTAAGCATAACTCTTTAATTTCACTGTTCACAGCAGCCTTTATTTAAAACAATTTTTTTTCAGTAAAAAACTAAACGACAAAACTTCCATTTAAACATACAGGAATACCAATCCCCAGAATTCCCTAGTTTTCCGGTAGTTTTGTGCTTCTCCAAAATAACCAATCCTGGCCCAACACACTATCCATGTCAAGTCCTGTCCATAACCCCCGTTTTTCTTGGCTGTTCTTCCAAGCAGATAAGTACTGTTTGCAGTGACTCTCATATGTTTACCGGTAGCATGCATTAATTGATAGACTGACGAGTGAATAAATAGCAGTTGTGATTTTATGCGACTTAGCCCGGAATAAGGACCAGGGCGCAACTTTTATGCACGAGCAAAGCCATAAATTGGTACAAACCCAAACCTCAGGCTATGGAGGCGGAATAAGGCACCCGGGGCCGGCGCTTCTCCAACTTCTGCCGCAGAGGGTGCAAAAAGGAGTGGGAGAGCGCACTGGCTGCCAGCGCACGACCGCTTATTAGACGCAATCAGCTGGGACACTAAGCGATACCTGGGGACTACACCGGGACCGCAAGCAATAACGCTTGCTTTCAGATGACCGGTGCACTCCCCGGGGACGCGCTTCAGATGGCGAGGAAAGGACCATTTCTTTCCCTCATCACACAGAGCTGTGCGCAATCCCAGCAGGAAGCGCAGTCGCCCAGTCGGATACAGGCGTTTGAGGAAAGGACATAACAATTTGCCTGCATACATGTGCAGAAGTGATTAACAATATCAAAACACAGAAAATTATCTGTTACACGCTATGGTCCACGGGGTCCATTTAAGGTGCCTGCTCTCATTTCAGCCTGCAGCATCCAGACATAGATTGGCATAAAGCACCAGTTAATAGCGAAACGTGCCCAATTGTAGGAATGGCAGACATGGAGCCAGACAACTCTCCTCCGGAATACAGTGAGGAGGAGCTGGAAGTGGATCAGGATTTGTCCCCGAGTTTCAAGAGGGTGCTGGTGGACTCTGTGGCCACAGCTGTGTCACAAGGAGTCCAGTCCACTGAGGAACGCCTGCAAGCGCTGGAATCCCTGATCGTGAAAAACAGCATGGCTCCAAAGAAAAGAAAAAGAGAGCTCAGCCCAGGTGAAGGAACTTCGGCATCACACCCCAGAGAAAGAGGGGCGTCTAGGGGGGAGTTAAAGGCCAGGCAGACTACCCCATCTTCTACCCCCCGGGCCATCAGATTGGGGACCTACAGCCATCCCAGGGTGAATCCGACCCATTCAGTAAACTAAGATTGGCTTTTATTGGGAAATCGACAGTGCCAGTCCTCTTACCCCCTGCCCCAGGGGCAAAAAACAGGGGATGCCAATGATGGTGATAGTCCGGAGGAGGAGGAGGATTGAGAGGAGGAGGAGGAGGAGGTCTAAAGCTACCAGGACAGTTCAGCATTGGCAGCGCAGATTCAGTGGGTGTGCTCCTTACTGACTTCATTGGGTATTCTAGTGAACAAGGAGAAGTCAGAGCTGGTTCCGAGTCTGAGGATGGAATTCTTTGGGTTTGTTATAGACACTAGGAAGGCCATATTAGAGCTGCCCATGCAGAGGTTGAGAGCAATACAAAAGGAGCTGAGGGCGGCACTTATATCACTTTGGAGTCTAGCGTGCATAGTGGGTCTCCTAGCTTTGTCGCACCAGGCAAAATTTCCCGGGCCCCTTCATTACAGAGCCCTGCAAAGGCTCAAGATCAGACACTTCCAGGGAGGAGTCTGGTACCATCAGATGGTTCTGCTAGACGAAGATGGGAAAGTAGATCTAGAATGGTGGCTGCAGAATATGGAAGCATGGAACGGCAGGGCCATATTCAGGGATTTGTCAGAGTTGGTAATAATCCGATGAAAGCAGGACAGGCTGGGGCACAAGGTGCGGGAGCCTGCAAACAAGTGGAAAATGGTCCCAGAAAGAATTGCAGATGCACAAACTGTTTGGAGCTCGCAGCAGGCTCTTTTACAGTAAAGGCGTTCGTCAAAGAACGGGTGAGCTGCTGCATCCTGTTGAAGATGGACAACATCTTAGCAGTAACGTATATAAACAGACTGGGGGAACTCGATCGAAAACGTTTGTAGAGCTAGCGAAAGACTTCTGGCACTACTGCCTAGAGAAGAGGATAGCGATAACAGCTGAGTATCTGCCGGGGAAGCAGAACATAATCGCAGATTGGAACTCCAGATACCTGGAGGACGCGAGCAACTGGAGGTTGCACAGGCCAGTGTTCTTTCAATTACAGGTGCTCTGTGGGCAGGTGGGCATAGACCTTTTCGCCTCCAGGTTGAACACACAGAGGCCCAAGTATTTCTGTTGGAGGCTACATCCGGGAGTGTTAGGGACAGATGCGTTCCTCCCCAGTTGGATGGGGGCACTGCATTATGCCTCCCCCCGTTCATCATGCTGACAGTGCGCAGGGATCAAGCAGAGCGGTTGCTATTGTGCAAAGTTTCAGGCAGCACTGGTCCTTGCCTGGCCTATTGGCGATCGCTGCAGACTGTATCAGAGATTCCTCGGCGCCTTCCACCCTTAGGAGGTATGACACGGCTTGAGCTAAATGGGAGGAGTGGCGCCCGGTGCAGTGTATTCTTCCCGTTTTTGCCCCTTTAGTGCATGTCCTCAACTTTTTAGCAAGCTTAGCACAAGATGGCAAAGCTTCCGTACCATAAGAGTATCTAGGTCAGCCACTCACGCAGGTCATGAGAATTATGACGGGGCGCCAATAGGAGAACACCCAGCAGTAGTTAGGCTCTTACGAGGCATCAAGATGCAAAGACCGCCCAAAGACAAATATTCTGTGCTTTGGGAAGTGGAGGTGATATTCTGCCCATTTAAAGAGTGGCCAGCTAATGAACTCTTACCTATACACAGTCTCTCTAGTAAGTTAGCAATGCTGCTGTGCCTAGTGTTGTGTAGGAGAGTCTCTGACGTGAAGTCACTAGAGATCAGCAGAAAAGTCTTTTACCAGGAAGGAGTGGCCTTCCATATCGCTAAAAGGTCTAAAAGCGGGTTCTCAGCCATATTCTACCCATACTTTCCAGGGGAACCCAAGTTGTGTGTAGCCTGGTGCATTAAAGCTTACAAATAGGCTATCATGGAGGTGTGACCATGAGGGGTGGACCAGTTATTAATCGCACAAAGGAAACCTTTTCATGCTGTAGCCTTTGCCACTATTACTAGGTGGGTCAGGGAAGTGATGCACGCAGCAGGCATAGATGTCGAGTTGTTTGGGGCACATTTAGTTAGAGGGGCAATGGCGTCCAAGGCTTTTGCGACAGGCGCTTCTCTACAAGACATTATGAAGTCAGCAGATGTGTCATCAGAAGGGATGTGTAGGATCTTGTATTTCAAGCCTATATCATCTGTAGCAGCCTAGTGGTGGACAGCTTTGAAGAAGCCTAATGCTTGCCTCCTGTCTTGACATAGAATGATGATTACCCAGGCTTATAGCGCCAGGTGGTCTTGATTCTATTAAAGACACGTAGGTGAGCATCATCCCACCCTGAATACCGGGGGTGGGGGGAATTTGTTGGCGCAAGTATGTATAAAGAATTATGTAATGTGGTATGAGTGTATATTGGTATATCTTGTGCAACTGGCTCGGAGTAGAAAAATGTCAGTAGTGACTGTGGTGCCCAGGCTGCGTATTCCCTCCCTAATGGCTCCTAGGTGAGTATCATTCATGGGAACAGCTGAGCGGAGTTGGTGGTCGTAATGGAGGCGAGTCCAGTGGAGTTGGTGGTCGTAATGAAAGAGTGTCCAAGAGTCGAGGCATGGTTCAAGGCAGAGCGAGTGCCCGTTCGTGTTGAGTATCGCAATGGGTCCGCACTGATTTGGAAAGATAGACTATTTTGTTGGATCAGTAAAGAAAGAGGAGGAGTTATGGACAGGACATGATAGTGTGCTGGGCCAGGATTGGTTATTTTGGAGAAGCACAAAACTACAGGAACACTAAGGACTTCTGGGGACATCTGGCGATTGGTACCCCTGTATGTTTAAATGGAAGTTTTATTGTTGCTAAATTGTTTACTGGAAAAAAAGAACATTGGTTTTAAAGAAAGGCTGCTGTGTAGAGTGCAATTAAAGAGTTAAGCATAATGGTTGCCTATTTGTCTTTGATATAATCAAAACTACCTGGAGCTATAAGCCTGGGTAATCTTCAATGTGCTGCCAGAGGGATGAGCAGCTTCTTAAGGGGCAGTTGTCAATACCTACCATTTGACTAGTTTGCAAAATTGAGGATATGCAATCATGCTAGCGCTGTGGCATATACTTTCTGTGAATTATGCCTCTTGGTGCTGGATATCTGCAGTGTAAATCTCACACCATCTTTCTTCTACCTCTGCACCCTTTCTCTTATTCAATCTTTCATCTGCTCCCTGCACCACCCACACCACAAAGCTCCCCCATCTAGCTATTTGAGTATCTCTTGGTTGATGACTGTCTCCTACATGCTTTTCTCCCCAGCATATCTGTTTGTGTGGCTAACACTTCCGGTTTGCTCTTCCTCTACAACCCTCTCCCTTAACCACCCCACACATCATGCCCATCCCTTCTCTTTCCCTTGCACTGCTACCTCTCTCAGCAGAGTTCTTACTACCCCTCTACCTCCTGGGCATGTGCCTCATCTGCTCCATTCTATTTTACCCTTCACTCCACGCTCACCTGCACCACTCTCTCTCACTACCCATCTCACACAGCACAATAATTCTACTTCCCTCTAAGTCCGTATACCTTCTTTAAACCACTCGCTCTACACCTCTCAGCCTACACTGCTGCACATTTATCTCCTAAGCACTGTGAACTTTCCAAGTGACCCCTGCATCGCTTTGTCTTCGGACCCTCTCCATCTATCCAAGGCTTACCAAAACCACTCTCACCCCATTCACCTCTTTCTCACTGTCTCCCCACTACAATCCACTTGTACATGCACAATGCACCAAGCTCTCCCCATGCACCTTCACAGTCTCATTATCCCCTGCACCTCTTTTCCCTCGCTCCCTCGGTTTACCTCAAATTACCAAAACCACTCAATCCCCATCAGACTTTCTCTCTAACCATCTCTCCCACTGCAAATCTTTTAATCTCCCTGCGGAAACATCTGTCTCTCCCTCCACTGCTCTCTGATGTGCAGACTCAACCACATGCTTTCCCAAGCACCCCTTTCATCAACTACTCCCTCTCATCAACTTCCTTGCACCTCTCACTTTCTCTCCTTTGCATAATGCATAAAGCAACAGCTGGCAAATATACATTCTAACATGCCCGTGTCATTCGGAAGATATTCCAATCAGCATTTCCCGAAAGACATGGGGCACATACGGATATATGTGCAAAACATTATCCAGTCACCATTCTCTCTGCCTGGCCCTGTCCCACATGCTAAAGCTCAGAAGGCCAGTCCTCACAACCATCTCTGCTCCTTACTATCATGCCAGTGTTCAGGCTATACAAGAGTATCTGAATAACCCAGAAGGAACGATGGGTGAACAATTCCAGCGACTGAGTGGCTACTTCTTTCCCTCACAAAACATCCACAGAAGATGTCCTGTCATCTTCATTCCGTTTCACTCCGGTTCTCATCTGTTGTAAGCAGCACTGCAGGAACGTGGCAGCTAGTTCTGCTCAGCGCGATCATCCCAGGCACGGAACCCTTGACCTTTCTCTGCCCCGAGCCTAGTGCTGGGCCCTGGTTTAAGGGTGAGTTAATGACAGCATCATGTTTTAACCATTGCAAAATACAACTTATCCTCTGCAATGCAAGCATGCACAGAGTGTTAGGATGTATTTTTGCAGTGCACTGTAAATATGAAAGAAAATGCTTATTGAGAATTGGAAGAGATCTGTACACCTGGCACTACCAGGGGTCACAGAGGCAATGAATGGCAGGGTATAAAAGGGATAGCCAGGTGTTGCAGCTGCGATACCCATTTGACGTCCATGGTCTCGCTCTTGTCTAAATCTCTAAACTCTGACTCCACACAGCACATTTACAGCAGAGTGGGACATCCTGGCTGCCTGTCAAGTAAGGACACCTTGTAAATGTATTCTGTGTATAGACTGGAACTATACTTTTTAACAATTATCTGTATTAATTTTTAATATTTGCACTGCAACTGCAGGGATAGGGGGAGATTTGATAATAAGGTTTGTTAGATATATGTTTTACTCTTAACACGCTGTGAAAACACCAGTACACTGGCATTGTTAAGAGGGAATGGGATCCCCTCTGAGGGCCCCAATTCCTTCCCTCCCCTTGTGGCAGTCTGTTTCTAAGCAGGCCACCTTTTGTCTCATGCTATACCTCCTCGACAGTTTTTTTTTCTCTCCAGAAAACGACCATCAGAGTGAGACAACAAGAAGGAAGAGCATCCCACGGCAACTATAGAGAAGCCGCAAAGCGACCACCAGCAGGCAGTTCCCCAGTCTTCAACCATACATCACTGGCAGAGAACAAACAGCAGAAAGCAAATGTACACAGCAGCAAGAACAGACTCGCATGTACTGCTAAGTGATGGCGGCGAGGAGAGACAGCCGCCACCGACTGCCATAAACCAACAAGGACTTGCGCAGGGAACACAAACCCTCATGCCAGCTTGAGACTTACCTTAGGGGAACTAGACCCCCTAAAATGAGCAATGACATTGTGCGCCATTACTGTTCCACAGCGGACCTGTGCGACGTAAGCTGGTAAGGCTTAGCCTGCTACTTCAAACTTTACCTGGCATCTCACTGTGTCAGATAGGGTAAGATTGGCCAGGAAAAGAGAGCCAATCTACAAGGGTATGGGGATAAAAAGATCACAGCAAGTGTGGGTGGTTCGGGTGAGGTTAGGGGAGGAGGAGGTGGAAGGACAAGAGACCAGCATGAGGGAAGAGGAGCAGAGGAGTGTGGAGGTGATTTCTGAAGAAGGTGACATAATGCGCTTTGTGCTGGACTCCATCCTCTAAGCACAGGGTATAGAACCAGTGCTGCTCGTAGCTGTCTTGTTTCCTAGACAAGCGTGTTGCCCCTGAACTATCCTCCTGACACTGCAGTGTAACTGTTAGTTTGGCAAGTGCGGTTAGAAGTGATTGTGAAATGTATTGCACTAGGTGAAAGAGGGGTGGCTGAGTAGCAGTACAGTGGAAGAGGGAGTAGTATTGTGGAGGAGGGAGTAGGATGGAGTAATAACAGAGAGGGTGGTAATAATAATGAGTGGAGGTGAGACCTGGAAGGAGATCGTGACATTGGATGGACAGAAGAGTGAAGGGAGGAAAGATGGTGATTTCTGGGAAAGATTCCAAAAAACGGAAGAGGGAGAGGAGAGATCGAAGTTGTGGTAGAAGAAGCCTGCCACAGGCATGGCACTGGTGAGGCACAATTCACTATCCTGGTAGAACACTAACCACTGCCTAGAGCAGGGAAAGTTAGGCAGTCCCTGAGGGAGTCTAATCAGACAGGGCCCCAAGACCTTTAGGTTAACATCTCACTGTATGTAGCAATTAGCATAATACTGAGGGAGAAACGATCGCTTTATACTAACCTGTGCTTGGGGAAGATAGAGTGAGGCAGGGACGGACATAGGGCCTGAAAGCGAGCCCCATTTTACAGGGGGGCACCCCTAAAATACAGGGGACCCATTATCACCATAAACCAGAGTAAATGCACCCCTGTAGGGAATCAAAAGTCATGAGGCTGTCTTGCAGGTGATGACAAGACTTTAATCTTTACAGATCATGAGGATTGGGGAAATGGCAGAGGGCTCTGCCATTTCAGGCCAGCATTCTGTCGTCGTCATCGCTGGCTCCCAATTGCTGAAGACTCCTCCTGGGCTGGCAGCTCAAATACTCTTCAGTTAGTCACTGGATACCCGGAGAGCTCCTCCAAACTTATCCCTCTTGCCATACAAGGGATGCAGAGGCTCCAGTGTTGCATGGTCATGTTCCCTACTTAACATTAATGCTGTATTAGTAGGAATACTTTGTCACTCTTGTTTAGCATAATTTACTATGTTATAAACATTCATACATAAACACATCTTCCTGCCATTCTCCCAACATTAACTCCATAACATTATATTTGATGTGGTCCAATAACTTCTACAGAAAAACACTTTTCTACTACTATGTTGTGCTGAATCCTGTTTTTCCATAGTATTCTGTTGTGCCTTGAATCTTTTTATAGTCTCCATTGGCCTGTGATTGACAGGACCATTTGGCCAGCCACGTTCTCGGTTCAAGCCTGTCTAGTCTATTTTTAGCACAGCTTGACTTTACCGTGTGCTTTCACATTGGATTTTTAACACTACACAGAATAACATTTACACGTGTTTTTCAACTAATTTATTTATACATTATATTTTAAATATTACCAACCTATATTTAGTGACTGGCCATGCCTGTGTGTGATTATTTTGCATGAAAAAAGCTTTCTCAGTGCTATAGTGCTTAGAGGTCTGGCCTCATTTGTAAGGCGCTTGGGCGGTGCAGCAAGGCACTTGTCAAAGACAAGCTCCTCCTCAACAGGCCCAGTGATATTTCAATAAAAACTCGAACTGTCTCTGAGCTTTGGAGTGATTCTTGTGCTATCTGCGACAGTGTGTGTTTACCCTTTTTTATTTTTTATAAAGTAGTAAACTGTTGGTGTAATAGATACCAGATATCGAACATCATCTTGGCACTAAAAAACTGTACACAAGCATTATAGTTGTCCGACTATCTTTGTGTCACCTTGTATACATTTTAAACTACTGTTTTTCACTATAGGGGTGTGGGGCCTTCCCTTGAATACCCCTTTCCCTTATTGACCTACCCTTTTTTCAAGTGTGGCACACCTAGGGTGATCTCTGAAGCCATGAAGAGCGGTATCACTGGAGACAGGTAAGTGGCGGGGGTAAGGGAGTAAAGACCTAAGTCAAGTAAAGTGGCTTGCTGTGTCGCCTGCACCAGTCTTCTGTCAAGCATAACCCATATCCTTCCCCAGTTATCTATGCTCCAGGCACAGCCAAGAATATAAAAACTATAGCCAATCACTTTCATTCATTGGCTTACTAGATTGCCCACTGAACTGAAAACACCAGCTTGCTCAGTCCTCAAATAGAAAACTTCACTAGGACCATTCGATGCACTGTTTAACAGAAACTAGATTGTACATTAGAGGCTGCATACTACTCTTCAAAGATCAATTTCACCAAGATGAAGAAAGACTGTTCATGCCCTCAGTAACCTTCTCTGATTAAACACCACATGGACAGACAGGCTCTCTGATGGTAGTCTCATATCCTTCATACAACCCTAAAGGTCATCTTTATTGATCTGAAACTTGCCAATAATAGAACTGTTAGAGCCAGCACATCTTTTGTACCCTTCCCAAAGGTTGACCAAGACAGTTCCCAACCTAAGTGCTGAGAATGAGCTGTTCTTAATCATTAAGCAAATCAATATTAAAAAAATCAGCAACAGAGAGAGACTTTCCTTTCTGCCGCTGTTCCAGGCTTGATAAGATAAGGCTAGGCAAATATTCAAGCTAATTGCCCACACAGTAAATATCTTATCTTGTGCTGGTAGACACAGCCCCTCTCCGTGCCTTCACCAGACAGCCCCAACCCTGATGACTGAGCTACAAAATGTGAGGTGCCTCATGGTCAGGAAATAGCTGCAAACATGTGATTTCAAAATTATGCGACAATTGTATATCCCCATGATACAATGGTGGTGCCCAACTGCTACCTTGTGTATGAAATCAAAGGATGGGCAACACACAAGTCTCCCAGTGGCAACTAGTCACTACTACACTTTCTACTGCTCCTATTAATGTCAATGGGTACTTATCACAATGGACAGACATCACTCATATAAACCTCTTCTGATGGGAAATGAAGGTTACATATTTCATCTTCACAATTTCAGATGATACAGCCATAATTATTGTCCGTAATCATCAATGTTTTATAATTTACAATGACCAGAACTGCTGTTATACTGAAATGCCATTCTAATGACGTTGCAGACTGATCTTACACTGTACACTTCATTACACTAAATGCACACGCATGTAGCTGCATGGGTTGGTAGGAAATATAGGTACAGGGATCTTATTTCCATCTCCGGGATCACAAGAGGCAGCCCATACATCATTTTCTGACAATAACCCCTTCACTGAACCCACTAGCAGCGCGTCTGTCATCAGTGCTAATTTTGTCAGATGCTGAGGCAATAAAGCTGCTGCTCTGCCACTTCTAAACTACCTATCACATAACTGTGTACTAGCACTCTTCTAGGAAGAGGGTCTTCCGTGCAGTCAAATATATAAGACTCTAAGGCTTGTCACACATCAATGCTTGGTGGATGTGACAATAGCTCTGATTACATTTACAGTACTGAGTGTAGATAAAACATATGCTGCTGATTTGATTAAGTATCCTATAAGGTAAGAGGAACCATAATTGAACAGATCCAAACTGAATATCGGAAAATTACTTCTGACATAGCAATTGATGAGTAGACGTTACCACCACTCAACTGTGACTCATACATATGGAGGCTAGAATGCTTCCACTAAAGATTACAAAATGGTTGTTGGTGCAATCTTTGTATGTATCCACCATTCTTTTGCAGTACTGCTGGAAGTAATATTTATGTGACCAGCAGATTTGAGACTTTTTTTAATCCCTTTTCATTTGTAATGCTTCTCACACTGTTTTGACATGTATGATTCGATGAAATGTAATATATTTATTTTCTTATTCCGGTATCTTGTCACAAGGCAAAGTGGCTTTAAAGCGTGAAGGCAAAATGACAGTGCAAAATGTTGGGGTTGGTGAGTAAATAATGGAAGACAAATGTTCAAACCTAGCACCATTTTTAAGTTCATATAAAAGGTGTGCAGCTGGTACAGTGCCTGACAGCTGGGCACCAAGAAAGATGAAAGTTCCTTTGTTGACTTTCAGATAATGGTGATACAGAAAAGTCAATTGCTTGCAGGCTACAGATGATCAGCTTTCTAGTCTATGGTGGCTTCTGAAAATGTGATTCCTTTTGCAACAGGCAGTAAGTGGGAAGTCTGCTCACCATATAGCTGTGGTTAAGTGTTGGAATTAGGGTCATTCAGGCACTTTACTAGTGTTGAGCTGGATGATGAAAGTTATTAGTTTCTTCATTAACAGAAAACATTTGCCACATTCGTACATATTATTAAATGTTTTGCTTGCTTACTATAAGATGAACCAATACTTGCTGGTCAACATCAACCGACAACTGGTCTGAGTGTTTTACAGTGGTTTCTGGGGACCCGAAACCAATGATAACAGGCCCTTGAATGGTTACAGATAGACAGCATAGAAATATATTTATGTAATGTTTGTGAGACTCGACATCCTTCTCAGTACTAAATTTAATCTAAGGTTTACTTGTGACGTATTAAGTAGACTCGTGCAACAAATTGGAAAACAGAGAACCGATATATACCTCTAACAGGGAAAAGGCTCCTCTGCTGTACTTGATCCTTTGCTGGATACTGCGCAACTCTTTAAATGCTGGGCGGTCGGGAAAAGGATCTAACAGCTTGATTGTATGATACAGGTTTTCATTGTCCTTATTCTCGATTACCAGGTACTTCAACAATGCCAATACCTGCAAAATAAAGAGTATATTTAAAATCAGTTATTGTATTTGAAAGAAACAGGAGTGAAAGGATGCTTCATAAACAAACATCAGCAAGCTAACAATTTGGCGTTGCTAAGGAGAATTGCATCTGTTGTGCAGGCCTTGTTCCAGGTGCCTGGTAGACACCAAAGTGTTGGACTATAAAGCACTTCAAGGACACAGTTGGAGAAGAGTGCCAGTGGTTTCTGATGGTTGGCCATGGTTGCCAATGTTGGGAGATGGCCGACAATGGTCAACTGTAGTTCAGTCTGTCACTCAAAGAGGAGACCTTTCTGTTCCAAAACAGAAAGAGGTATCAGATATTCTCTCCTCCTCTCTGCAGCAGGTGCCATCATTGTAGCAGAATTAGGCAACAGAGTGAATCAACAGCGCTTAGTGTCCCACCTCAGACACATGCATCCAATTCACTCCCTGAAGTGATCATGTTGCACCCCAAAAGCGCAGAAGTTTGAGACTCCTTCCAGCAGCAGGTCTGTAAGCCTCATTACAGCAAAACCTCTTCAGGGACGCATGCTGAAAAGGGTTTCTGTGTACATCATACATGCTTTCCTCAAGTTGTCATAATTCATTAACATTTACAGTAGTTGTCACTAGTTGCAATGTGGCAGAGCTCTTAGAATGCAACACAGGCTTTTCCTATGGACCACCCGATCTATTTTAGTATATCTTCAGAACTTGAAAACCATATCTGATGCTCTGATTACCTACTGGCAATCTTCATTAGTCCTACCCTTCCTTGTCATAGTACTTACCTATGAAGGCAATCCACCTTCCGACAGACCCTTTCTCAAAAATAGTTATATAGCACCCCATCTCAAGCCCAGAGCATAAATCACCCGACATGTCCCATAATCCTTCTGTCTAAACCAAAGGAACCAGGATAATCTTACCACCAGGGAGGGAGAAGAGGGTTTTAGTATTGTGATTAGGAAGGGTAAAGGACTAGGAGTAATAGAGATTATTTATCAGTAATCCGAGCATTACCTGTATGTCCCTCTTCCTCATGTACTTTCTTATGAGGTATACTGAATATCAGACCAGGTTATACTTGGAACAAAAAGGAATGACCTCCACACTGCAGAGCTATAGTAGTATCCATCCCATGGACAGTCACAAGAAACACCCCTCCACTGCACCCGTTCCCCCACATTCCCCACCCGAGGAGACAATGGGGGAGTGTGGAAGATATCCCTCAGAGACCAATGGGGAAGGGGCAAAAAACCAGGCACTATGGCTAGACATGGATCCAGGCCATGCGACAGGGCTACTTTAGTTAAGCCAGCAACCCTTGTCCAAACCCAGAGAATCACAGAATTCCTAGGAAAAGACCAGGGAAAAAGGCATCCCAGCACTCCCAACAGCATAAAAGGCCAACAATCAATACTCTATACCCAGTAGCTCAAGCATGGGTCAGTGCAACCATTGTAAAAGGGTAACTAATACAGTTTCAAAATGGCTGCCAGGGTCCCAAGGTGTCAGCAGAGAGGCAATGCAGGAACCCCTCAAACAGGCTGGAAAATGAAGCTTGGAGTCTTAAGACCCTGGTGCCGCAAAAAGAACAATGGTAATTGTGGAGAATAAACCCCATGTACAAGGGTGCTGCACCAAAGAATTCCTACACAGAGACTGGTGCCTCAAAGAATAGCCAACAAGCAGTACTGCCCTTGAGCCAGCATCACCTAGAACTGTATGCTGGTGGTACAACTACACCAGAAGACTGGGAAGCCCAGCAGCACCTGTGAGAGACCTTGTCGGTGTTAGGGAGAATTCTCATAAATGTGCTAATTCCCTTAACCTTAGAGACCCCCAGCAACTTTGGACTTGATTTCATTTACCTGGAAAGAGGGCTGGCCTTTTTTCCCACTCTTTCGTGTATTTTGATGTGTGTTTTTCACTTGTGTTATTTGATTATGGGGTTTCAGATAACTCCATATGCATCATCTTTTCATACGTGTTACACAGCACCCTCAGTGCAGTGACACAGGGATGTCTTTTAGACTTCCCAAGGTGTAGATACCTACTCTGGGATAAACTAGTGTTTCCCAGAGAATGTAAAGTGAAATTGACTTCACTAGTCTTTCCAAATTCCTAGACCCAGCTTGTGTCTAAATACTCATGTAGCAGTCAAATGCTACCATTTCCTATTGAAAAGGCTGGTCGCAGTGGTTTTATAACAAACTACCATGATTTCTCCCGACTGCGAACACTGGCAGCTAAAAACTATGTTTTTTTCAAGGTGGTGCCTTAGGCCCCTTTGTTTAAACAGGTCCGGTCTTCTTTTTTCGCCATTTCTTTTTGCAAAGGTCCTTCTAGCGCTGGTCTCTGCGCGCCAAACAAGGTTTGGTCCCTTTGTGTGCCTTTGGCGGGCTTCAGGACTGAAGACCGCCTCTGGCGTCGGAGTGTCTGGGGTGGGCAGGAAGTGAGGGAGGTGTCCGAAACTCCCTGTGCTTAGTCTCCAAGGAGACCCAAATGCACTCTGGCGTGATTGGCTGACTGACTGTCCGGCAAGAACAGCCACCCTGCTGGGTGAATGACAGCTAGGCTGGAATGAAAGGGAGAAAACTGTTTAAAAGGCGAGTCTCTTGGACTGGAAAGCAGAGTTGACCACTGGAACGAAAGAACCGAAGAAGAGCTGGAAGAGGACGGCTGCAACTCCTGGACCGTTGGTTTGCCCGGTGAAGCCCTGCTGCAGGTCTGAATTGCCAAGTTCATCTCGAAAGAGAAGCCCCTTCAGGGACGACTTCTTCCTTTCAGTTGGTGGGGCCAATCAACTCGTAAGCCACCTGGACACAATTCTCAAGGCTTGTTAGGATTAACCTGGGAGAGGGATATCAGCTTGTGTGCTTGAATCTGCAGCTACTGGAACCGAGGTGACTCCGTCTTGTTTGCTTTTTCGACCATCCGGTGCAGTGCAGGAGTCCCCCAACGTCCTCCCTCTTGTCCCCGCGACTGAGGCTCAGGAACAGTGAGACCTGCAGGAACTGCCAAGAACCAACAACTTCAGCTGCATTTGTTTCTTCATACTAAGGTACTGTGCCAACCAGATTGAGAGAACGCCACTCTTGCGTTGAGTTTGTGAAACTTTCCCAACGTGCAGGCCTAATTAGCTTGTGACCCCACAAATGATTCTTTTTCGCCTAAACAACTTCTGAGAACTTTTGCAAAGACTTTACCGTTTGATAACAGAACTGCTCTTTCCTATCCAGAACACTAGCCCATTGACTTTGGCCTGGCCTATTGACTTGAATTGAACTCCTCTGGTGAACTGAAACGATTTGCACTGTTTAATAAGTATATGTGATCTATTCTACTTACTGTTGTCCCTTTTGCTCACTTCTAAGTAATGGAACTGCCATTTTGATCATATTTCAGGGGAGCTCAAACTGTCTCAAAATCTTACAGTTTTGTATTGAAGTGTATTGGTATATAATATTAAGTTGTCTTCTACTAGTGAAATGTTTTCTAAATGATTGTGTAATAAATTAATAAGTGTTTTACCAAGAAACCTGGAGTATATGTGTCTACTTGAACCACTGTGATTAAAGGTCCTCTGTGTAACTATTTGTACTGCTCACATTCACTCTTGAGATAAGCCTGGCTGCTCTGCTCGCTACCAAAAACTGTGTGATACAGACTTATACCAAAAGTTGGTTTGGCTAACACCTGTAGTCCTAATTGTGTGTAGTGGTCCCAGAGGGTACTGCATGCAATTCTGCCTAAAAGTCGTTTGTCATTCTGAGACTGGAGAGCCACCAGATGCCATACACCGTAAAGTGGCACCGTGCATGAGGCAAAGAATAACAGTGAACACATTTCTATTCTCACATACTCACTGTGACGGCAAGCCCCTTTGGGGCGGCGCCCGTAACCCACACATCCCTATGTAAGTGTTCCTGCCCTAAGTCATGTCCAAAGTGCAGGCGTCAGTGACCATCACCATTGTTGATTTCTATTGGTCAATCCTTGCGCAGGACCAGGGACCGTTATCTGCAGCCACCCATAATCCTAGGCACCCCTGGTGCTCAGCCTAGCAGAACCTCCAGGAATGCTGCATACTTACCAGGTCGGAGGCCACCCTCCCTTCCTGAAATCTGAACACAGCAGGAAGGAAGGAAGGAAAGAAAGCAAACAGGAGGGTTTCGGACGTGCCAGGTGCTTTATAACCCGGCGGTGAGGAGAAGGGGCTATGAAAAATGTATTTCTTTGAAACAGTTATGTCGGAAGAAGGGTCGCCTTCATAAGTAAGTACTGTGAAGAGGACGGAGTACGTAGAGATAATGCCTTTTCGGCTTCCATTTACTAGCGACAGTTCGGGATTTATATGTCAATTTCTTGTATACAATATTTTCCTCACTGATTTCTGCACAATTACCTTTAGTGGATGATAATGTATGTTATACCTTGATTTTGCAACCATTTGATTAGAATAATTCATTCAGGATTGAATTACTTATTTAACAACTGTTACATTTCTGCCACCCTGTCGAAGAATGTTTCTATATTTTTTTAGGGGCTTTTTGACTTTGTTCTCATTTCTGGTCATTTCTTGTTGAGGTGCAGGAACCCAACCAATCCACAAAGTTTCCCCGAGTGATTTGCAATGCACTCATGATTTAGTCAAGGGAGAGGTTTTTGAGAAAAATAAAAAAATAAACTGTTCAAGCAGAATATTTCCTGCGAGGCATTAAAACAGTTTTCACAAGCTAGGTACAGAACAAAACATGAGATTGCTGGTTGCAACACAGGGTCAAAATTAGTGGTGTCATTTATACTTGAAAAGTATGTATATTTTGGATTACCACAGAAGTGATGTGAAGGTAAACGTGGGCGAATCATTCAGGCCATTCTCCAAAATATTTACAGGTTTATTCCCCCCCGATCCCTCCCATCGACTCAGTGCAGTATTTGTTCTAAGACTTAGATACTACTAGACAAGCCCCATTACATCTTTTTCTAAAAGATTTGCCCATTATTGGTATCTCTCTGGTCAACTGTTCTTTATCCCTCTGGAAACAGTCAATCTATACATTGATGATCGCAATATGTATCATAGGAAAAACAGCACAATAATATGCATGATTTAGGTCAACTACAGGAATGGCTTCAGTATTTGACTAATATTCCCTGTGAATCTTTCTTTGCCAGTAATGTTTGGTGGAAAACCGTTTCTAATTTCCTGCAAATCCAATATGGCATAAAAATGTTTCCAGAACTGGTAAAAAAGAATTTGCAAAAAGTTGGGCATGTAGTTAAATTATTGCTCCGCCTCTTTCTTCAGACAGTGCTCCCTTCAACAAACATTCTCTCAGTGGGTTGGGTATTCACATACTTTCATCATGTAATACAATGATGTACCGGCATCCATGCATTACCATTATAAAAGATCCTCCAAATTAAATAACTATACCTTCTTACTGAATTGGCTTGCTATAAATCATTTTCTGGGAATGGCTATTGAAAAAGTGAAATAAATACAAAATCACAAGAATATGACGTAGAGTCAATGAACAGAAAACAAGAATCCCAAACATTTTCTTATCTGAAAGCGGGGTTTCTTACTCATTACATGGCTCAAATATCGGATTAACCCAATGCACCATGAATGAATGCATCTAAACAATAAAAACACATCAATGGCATCCTAAGAAAAGCAGCCTTTAATGGTCGGTATAACAATGATCAATATCCGTTCATGGCAAAGTGACTGCCATATTGAACAAAAGAAAGCCTTCATAGTGATTCCAGTATCCTTAGTTCTTCAATTTCCTCCTTCACAATTGGTTCATAAAGTAGCACCACAGAAAAGACCAGAAAAAAGCTTCTCCAACACATGCAGTCACTTTATGAATTTAGCTGGGTACTCCTGTGAGAGTGTAACATTGTGCTCAAAGGTTTGCACTCACCAGTGACACTGACACTTGTATACAAGATGGGGCACATGGCTATTCCCTGATCTATCCAGCTATCAATATATCTACAGACACACAACTGAAAGTCAGGGTGATTCTGGATAATGTGTGACCCGCTTGATTTTTCTGTTCCCTCCCCACGGGAAGTTTTATTCAATTTAATTCATGTATAAAGACAAGTGCTATTAAAAACTCACAAAACAAAATAATATATTCATCTGTGTTCCACAGGAGTACAAGCATAGTACATTGCATGTGCATAACTCAAGAAAAAGTGTAACTCATACACGTGATACAGCCCCTCTTAATCTACTGGGGCTATCTAAGTCTGCCTCCTCAATCGGCTAATTCTGCAGTGTTTGTATTAAACCCTGCCATATAAATGGGTTGTCGACACAACAGTGTCTCAGCCTATGGAGTGGTTGAATAGTGCTCCTATTTCAGTGGCCATCATCAGGACAGAAGATTACGTAAATATCTCTCTTGTGAGGTATCCTGTGATCCAATGTTTATAATACAAATGCAAACATAAATCTAATATTAAAAAGGGGGTCTTATCTGAATTACATTCATCAATAAGCATCAATGCTTCTTCATTTCTTTATTACCCCACAATGGGACACCTACTGTGCATATTCACCTCATGCATGTCTGGGTAGTAGTCGCATGGGATTATTGTCCGGACTCCTCTATGTACCTTCTGTAATTCCAACACATGCATTTCTTTACTACGGATCCAAATCCTTATGTCCTTTGTTGGATGCGCAATAGCATTGCTTTACCTTATTGTCCTTGTACGATCCCAAAGCAGCCTCTTCATTCACATCTACTGGTATTTTAGTGCCGCTTATCACTCAGGTGCTTATTCTGTTGACAATTATATGTATGAAAATACGCACCTGCTGTCCAGATAAATGGTGTAGTCACATACAATTAAACCTGAATAAAGCGACTTACGGTGGGTGGTAGGCCCATCACATAGCCTACAGTCACCACAAGGGCTGCTGGTGTGTGAAATAAGACTGGTATAAACAACTGGCCTCTACCCTGTATGTTCAGAGCATACCGTACATGACTGCACACGGATCCCACCAGTGTTCGGTGTAAATGGACTCTGGCATTGATCAGTAGAAGAATCTGTGCACATTTGACCATATATTAGTGATCTATAAATGTCAATGTCCCGTACTGAAACCTCAGAAGTGAGATGGCTCTTTGGATACAGTGTTGCACTCTTGAAAAGCGGTATATATACACACTAAATACAGACTCACGCTGTGTGGTTGCTACCGGTAGTCATGGTGACGGTTCCCCTCGCCGCACCCGACAAATCCACCCAGGAGTAAAACTGCCCGTATTGTGATGGGCATAAGCCAACCGGCGCTGCAGGCGACTAATATCTGCTGCCTGCTGTGATAATGGTAGAAGTCTTACCTATAGGTAAATGTATATGAGCACGCCGAGCGGATGAGCTTGTTTATATGTGTAGCCATGGGAACCATGAGTTGCAAACTCCAGTGGTAGTATGACGGCCATATTGGAATGTACCCAATCGGCCATAGGTGAAACGTAACTGATGACACCATCAGGTCATATTGAATTTATATGGATCTCTCTCTCTGTTATAATATTTTGATGAATATTTGAAAACTTTATATTTTATTTTACACGTTCTGGACTTAGAGAATACACATGGATACCTCTCTCTATTGAAAGGTTTTGAACATTCTAGACAATGATGCCCTTGAAGGAACATACTCCCTAAGGCTCTGTGATCGTGGATCACTGTTGGAGGTAACTATGTATCATGGATGTATAAGAGTAGACGTGTACAGCTATATACAAAGTCTGCTATTATTCCTCCTGCTCTAGTCTAACAGAAGTACTGTCTGCACATAGTAGTAAACAGTAGCTCCTAGTTATTTCCTATCTAGGGCTAAGAGAGATGCTCTACCTTAGGTTTGCTGTGTCACAAATTGCTCTAGCCATAACAATATCAATGATAATATAGTTTAGGTAGATTTGACATGGCATTTATGTTGCATGATGCGGCCGTGGTAAATGGAGCAACTTCGGTAATGCATTCATAAATGTCAAGGAATGAACAGACATAAAGCTGTTTCCATCTTCATGCACATATGGTTAAACCAACAATATCTCATGCTGTCACCATGCTGTATGCCTGTGTCACTCCATCTGGCTTGCCCCCCACACTATTTCAAAAGATACAGTATCCCAATTGATGTGGGTGGGCTTTACAAAGTATCCTATCACGTCAAAACTTAAGAGAAAGATTGGTACACACGTACCATCAACCGATCATAAGCAACCCTTAGAGAGAAGTTGGGGGCTACCAGCGGTCAAAAGACACTACAGATACAGCCAATGTGTAGCCTGCCAGTTCACCGAAACCAGATACATTTTTAACATGGAATCATCCAATGGCATCTGAACTGTAATAGTAAAATGGTAATTTACATTATTGAATGCCCCTGCAAACTGCTACATGTGGGCAAAACTATAAGCCCTGTAAAGCAACACATTTTGGAGCATAGCTCCTGCATACAAATTGAAGTAGTCGATAAGACCCTTGTAGCGCATAATCAGAGCGTGCCATGTAGGGCATGGTCTGATCATACGTGAACTACAGGGTATAGGCCAGTCACTTATACCAGTCTTGTTTCGCACACAGGCAACCCTTAAATGGCGACCATAGGATATGTGATATACCTACCACCTGCCCGTAAGTCCATTTATTCAGGTTTAATTGTATGTGACTACACCATTTACCTGGACAGCAGGCACGTATATTCATACATACAATTCACATTGAGGAATACACATTGGAGGAACATCCAGTCGAAAGAACGTTACCAGTTGGTAAATAACTTGTTCTTCGAACGGATTGTGTCCTCCAGCGTATTCCTCATCTTTGACAGACTCCCAAAGCAGTATCCTTCATAAGAGGAGGGTGCAGAATTTAAACCTGCAGAATTTTCAAAGGGCAGAGTAAAGGACTGCCTTGCCAAAAGTGACATCTTGAGCGTGGGAAGTATCCAGAGAGTAATGCCTGTTAAATGTGTGTACGGATGACCATGTTGCAGCATCACAATGTTCTTAATAGGGACACCTCTCTGCAGGGCAGACGAAGTGGCTATTCCTCTGGTGGAATGAGCATGTAAACCCTCGGGAGGGTCCTTTCCTGCCAGTCTATACCATTCTGAAATAGCTAGGAGGATCCACCTAGACAAGGTCTGTTTGGAAACAGCCTGGCCTAGCCTGTGTCCTGTATACCCTACAAAGAGTTGGTCATCCAATCTCAATTTGTACATCCTGGAAATATAGAAGCTTAACGCTCTCCTAGGATTCAACCGATGTAGCCTTTCCTCATCCTTACCAGGATGCGGAGGAGGATAGAACGCTGGTAGCACAATTTTCTGCCGTAGATGAAACTCCGAACAACCTTAGGCAAAAAGGAGGGTTTTGCCCTCAACACAACCCTGTCCTTGTGGAAGATAGTAAAGGGTGGCTTGGAAGATAGCGCTTGCAATTCGCTCACTCTTCTCACAGATGTAAGAGCAACCAACAGGATTGTCTTCAAGGTTAACAACCTCAAAGGACATGAGTGCAATAGTTCAAAAGGAGCACCCATCAGGAATTTCAAAACCAGGTTGAGGTCCCATACCGGAACCTGAAATGTCAAAGGTGGGAACACATTTGTGAGTCCCTTAAGAAATGGAGTGACCAGAGGGATCTTAAAATAGGAAAGCTCCTCTGAAGAGTGCTTAAAGATGGACAGCGCTGCAAGGTACCCCTTGATGGTACCAACTTGTAGATCTTTATGAGCCAAGAAAGCAGAAAGGATAGAAAATCCAGTGTTGTAAACTGAAAAGGATCAACATTCCGATCTCTGCACCAGTTACAAAAAACGTATTCCAACGGCAATGGTACAGAGACTTCGTTGCTAGCCGAAAGCAACACCTCCCTTAGCGAAAGACGTATCGGAGGACAGATGGACAAATCCAGAAGGTCGTGGCAACACGTCCTCCTGGCCCAATCCGGGGCAATGTGGATCATGTGTTTCCCGAACCTCCTGATTACTTGAGGAATGACAGGGACTGGAGTAAACGCGTACAGTAGCGGGAATTCCCAATCTACCACAAACTCGTTTCCTAGAGCTCCTCTCGGAGGAAAGTCCCTTGAGAAGTACAGCTCGCACTTCCGGTTGACACCGGTCGAGAACAGATCCACTTGAGGGGTTCCCCAAAGGGCGAAGATCTCTTGAAGGACTTCCTGAGCTAGTTCTCACTCGTGGGAGACTGTGCTCTGCCTGCTCAGAGCGTCCGCCGCCATGTTCTCCTCCCCGGCCAGGTGAAGAGCACAGTACCAGAGCTTCATTGCCTCTCTGCACAGTGGTAGTGACCCTAGGCCTCCCCCTTGTTGAGATAGTGCATGGCCACTGTATTGTCTGTCATTATCAGGGCATTCTTTCCCCGCACAGAGGGCAGAAAGGCCTTCAGCGTTAGTCTGATTGCCCTTAGCTCCAAAAGATTGATAGGTAGTTTGGGCTCCGATGGAGACCAACGACCGATGACAGTCAAATCATTGGCGTGAGTGCCCCATCCCGTGAGTGAGGCATCCGTCACTAAAGTGATCTCCGGCCATGGTTGCCAAAAGAGTTCCCCATTCAGAACATTGTCCTCGCAGGCCCACCACAGCAGATCCTGGGAGACTGATCGGTATTTGGAGGCGGTCCGAGATATGTCCCAAGACCTGGGACCATGTGACTGGAGAGCCCATTGAAGGGATCTCATCCGTAAACAAGCTTCTGGCACCAGGAAAATGCAGGATGCCATGAGGCCGAGCAACCTCAAGAACTCGAAGGCCTGAAGATCCCGGGCATTTTGGAATTTTGTCACCATCTGGAGAATGTTGTGAGCCCTCACCTTGGGTGGAGAGCACTTTCCCAAGGAAGTGTCTAGAACAGCCCTGATGTACTGGAGCTGTTGGGAAGGCGTTATATGGGACTTATTCAAATTGAGGGAGAAGCCCAGTCTGTGAAGCAAGTGGCAGGTAACCTTGTGATGATCTAGGGCTTGTTTGGGAGAATGCGCAATGATCAGCCAATCGTCAAGGTAGGGGTAGACGTGAATCCCCCCCTCTCCTGGGAGGCGCTGCCACCACCACCATCAGCTTGATGAAAATCCTCAGGGTGGAGGTCAACCCGAATGGCAGGACTCGAAACTGATAGCACGAGCTGCCAACAGAGAACCTCACGTATTTTCTGTGCTTGAAATGGAATGGCAGATGAAAATAAGAATCCTGAAGGTCCAATGACACCAACCAATCCTGAAGTTGGAGGGCCTGAAGGATTTGAGAAAGATTGGCCATCTTGAATTTGTCTTTCCTGTGGAACTTGTTCAAGTATCTCAAGTCCAAGATGGGTCTCGATCCCCCGTCCTTTTTGGGAATAAAAAAATATGGGGAGACTGGCCACCAGGGGGCGCACGGATGAGCAACCTCCCTGTGTGAGCTCTCCCCTTACAGGTCCGTAATGTGAATTGAGCCCCCACATTATGCCCCCCCTAGAACTACAGCGGTGGAGCAGACGTCGGAAGACCCCCCCACCAACTCACGAAAAACCCAACCAAAATCGGACACAAAAACCAGGAGAAATCTGCAGCCGAAGTTTCCCGCCCGTGAGGAAAAAGAAAGCCCAGGGAGTGCGGGGCCTACGCAGCTTTACATTGAGAAGCCGCGGATGAACTTCCAGTGCCCGAAGTCCCCCGAGTGAGTGTACGGCATCCTTCCCCCCCCCTCCTGCCCACTCCCTGGGGATATTTTACTGTGGTTCTCGAAGCGACTCACCCGCAGGGCGAGGGACCCAGCGACGTCTGCCTGGTGACACTCCAGCATACGAGGTGGGTCCCCAGCCTCTGACCACATCACGCCCACAGCAGACCTCCAACCAGAGCGGTGCAGCGCGGGTGCCACAGCCCCGGCAGGAGTAACCCTGGGAGGCTGTCTGCGCCACGCGCGGCTGCGGCCGCCTGCCCAAGCGGTAAAGTGGAAGTGGCCTTAAACGCCCAAGCCAAGGGCGTGCAACATCCACCTGCTCTCCCCCAACAAAGGCACGCTGCAAGGGCACGAAAGTAAAGAACGCCCAGAGGTCCGAATATATTTCTGAAAGCGCCAGACCTATACACGGCACTCTTCTAATGAAACCTCCCACCCAGGACTGCTCAAGCAGCACAGCGCACTGCACTGGCCCTGCAAATCATACATGAAGTGGACTACTTCTGGGAAAAGAGCAGAACCCCAATCGTGGGAATGCCAAGAGAACCCCACTGGAAGGAAACAGGTACTGATCGCTGCAATTCAGAGGCGGTAAGTGGTGTTCCCTGAAAGACTATACTTCCGCACGGCGCAAGGCCACCCCGGGCCTCCCACAGGCAACCCGGAGCACTGCGGCCCACCCCAACCCAGCAGCCAAATAGCCCCCATTGCCTGTGGTACCTCGGACCTACGGTCATTCACAATAACCCACAAGTACCACCAACCAGAGAACACTGAATCATAAATAGACTGTGCATGGGACTGTGATTCCGTACGCCCACCCCCCCTGTGAGAGGCATCCTCAGACAAACCCCTTGGAGGATAAGCCCCCCCCGCACTGCAGACCGCCTATTGAATCCCTCAAACGCCTCACCAACCTTGCAACGAACTGCACGACGAGCTGACCACCTGGGTCTGCCCTGTTGCCACCGAATCACGCTGCGTGTGCCTCCTCTAAACCAGGAACCATTCTATGAATGTAAAATGTAGGCTTGCCAGATACGCCTACGCCCCATCCTCTCTGGCCGACGAACAGAAAGCTACAATGTCAACAGATGCCGCGGAAGCGGGGGCCGCCGCCGCCACCAAAGGGGACATTGCTGCATTGTTATGTGAGATAAAGACCATGGGAGCCAACCTCGGTGGTAAGATCGACAGGATTACCCAGAGAATGGACAACTTTGAAAAGAGATTGGAAGGTGTCGAGAACAATCAGGCCTCGATTGACACCCTTGAAACCCAAATGGACATAAGGATACGTAACATTGAAAAAAGGGGAGCAGATACGCCTGAAAATGGACGACTTAGAAAACAGAGAAAGAAGAAATAACCTTCGATTTTTTGGAATTCCGGAGTGCGAGGGAGAAACCGAAGACTCTCTCAATAGCACAATACATGACATTATAAAAATTTTAATGGCAGATGAAGAGATAGACGAGCCCAAAACTGAACGAATCCACAGAGCAGGTGGACCACCCGGCGGCCCGCGTTTGGTCCTCGCAATATTCCACCGATACCAGGACAGAAATAGGATCCTGGCAAAGGCCAGATCTGGAGGCTCACTCACAATGGGGGGTGCCCAAATTACTATCTTCCAGGATCTGTCATCGCTCACGCTGGCGCTGAGGCACCTCTGCAGCCCCTTGACGAAATGGCTCAAAGAGCAGGGCACGAGATATAGGTGGGATACCCCTTCTCACTCATCTTTGAACACGACAGCAGAAAAATAACCCTTCGGTCTGAGGGGGAGATCAAGGACTGCATTGCGGACATTCTCGGAACAGGCCCAAGAGAAGGCGAAAGAGGTGAGACCGAACGGGCGGGAATGCAATGGGAACTCCAGGGCCCTAGAAGAAAAAGAGTGAAAGGATCAAGAAAATATAGGCGCCCAAACAACACGCCCGAAAACGGAAAATGAAGATGAATCTCATGAACCTTGTGAACCAACAGATCGAAATCCACGGATGAAATGTTCGGAAACAGACACTCACCGGGACAGAGCAATATGAATGCTGTCAGGACAGGAGCACCCGGCTGCAGAGCCCCCCCACTGAAGTAAGGAGGACGCACGTATCGTTACACCTTTGTTTCTTTTTTACTGTTACTTTTGAAATATATGATGTTGAGGAGGAGAGGGGGGGGACGGGAAAGGGGCTCAATCTTATGTTAAGATGGCATACTTGAATGGGACCGTGAGGCAACGGTCCCCACTGGTGGTCCGATACTGGACTGAACATTTTCATCAAGTCCGAGTCGGACGCCGTCAAAGGGCGGAAAATGTCACATCCTCAGTTCTTGGGTTCACTCGAACACCATCAACTCAGGAAGGGAGGGGAAGGGGAGAGAAGGGAGAAAAGAAACTTGGAAAAAGTAGTAGCACCATCTTAACTAATCCGCAATATCAATGACAATGTGGGACTGAGCGATCGAACAATTGTCTTGCCGCTGGAAGTGAGCAATTCCCCAAATATACCCAACAATGTCACCACCTGATGAACTCAAAGTGTGGGACTCGGTCAGAGTCGGGGCCATCAATGTGAAGGGCTTGAACTCACCAAATAAGAGGTCATTGGTGTCCAGCTACTGGCATATGTGGTGGGGCTGCCCGCGCATCAGAGTATTCTGGAACGAGGTCCTGGGGTGGATCAAAGAAATAGAAGGTATTCAAAGAGATGCCGACCCCTATTTAATACTATTCAGCCTAGAAAAAGATGAAGATGATTGGACCAGAGTGAAGGGTCTGACCCCCCACCTATTACTGGGGGCTCAGGCCCTATTGGTGATCAATGGAAACGATAACCGCATCTCTACACGGCAAGGCCGCTCAATGCGAAGCCCTATGGATGGACTTCAAAAATAAATATTTCGCAACAACCTCTGAGTCCCAATCGGAGGAGCCCATCGGGTCCTGATGTAAAATACAAAGCTCGACAGACTACAATGAAAGAGAACTCATAGTAAGTGGTCATAGAGCGACCAAACAACAGAAATACGATTAATATGCTTTCGCAGGTCCCACGTTTCTATAACATTCAATCGATGTGTGCTAAACCAAGGAAGGGAGGGGGGCGGGGGTGGGTAAAGTTTTCTAGTCAAGGTAAATACACCCTGAAATAAGGAATGAAACTTAAGTTGTGGATGTATTCTGATATAACATGTTCTGTTTTTTTGTTACGCAACCATATGTTAACGACGGTGTACCATATAATGTGTACTTTTCCTTTTTTGTTTCTTTGTCAAAACTAATAAAATCAAATTTAAAAAAAATTAAAATATGGGGAATACCAACCCTTGTTCCTCTCCGCCATAGGCACTAGTTCTATAGGGCCCTTCTCGAGCAGGGTTAACATTTCCTGCACAAGTAGCGGATCCAGAACCCTCAAAGAGTGATTCCCCGGTGGATTCACCTGAGGCTTCTTGATAAAGGGAAGGCAGTAGCCGTGGGCTATTGTTTCCAGAGCCCACGCCTCTGAAGTAATGGTTCACCATTCTTCGAGATGCTGAGACAGCCTGCCCATCCCCCACTGGTGAACTGTGACTGAAGCCTTCACAGCGGTTTTGAAGCGGCTGTTGCAGAGGTCGATGGTACAGAGGCTGCTGCTCGAGCTCACTTGGCACCTCTACCTCGTCCACCACGAGGGAACTTATATTGGCCCCTTTGACTGGCCATTCCTTTCGCCTTTCCAAATGAGGAGTAATAACGAAAGGATCTACCCCTCCATTGTTGCACATTAGCACGAAAAGACTGAGGCTGCCGAATGGCGGCACCTAAAGATTTTGTAGGCCACCTTAGAGGTCTGCAGCTTCTCAAGGCTCTCGTCAGCCTTGCTGTCAAAAAGGTGTGAACCGTCAAATGGCATGTTGAGAAGACGAACCTGCACATCGGGTGCAAAACCCGACTCCCGCAACCACGCAAATCTGTGTATCACAGTGCTCGTGGCCATGGATCTGATACTACCCGCAGACTTCAATCCAGACTGGAGGGACTCGCACATGGCCTCCTTGCCGTCCTTAACAATAGCCAGGAAGCCGTCCCGTTCATCCCCTTCTGGAATATGCTCCGCCGCCATGGAGATGCACTCCCACAGAGTACAGAGTGTACGAAAATGTAGCAAGTGCACAGGTGGAGTTGGCCGATTTTAACGCCAAAAATACCTTCCGCGCCAATCCATCTACGTGCTTATTTTCCCTATCAGGAGGGATGGTAGGGTACGCAGCCTGCTTAGAGGTAGCCGTAGCTGCCTGGACCACCCAATTTCATGCCACCCTTTTCTGTAGAGCCACATGGAACAGTAACACAGGATCCATAGGCGGACCCCGGTCCAAAATATCAGAAAGATTATCCTGATCATAAGGGGCAGAAGATCTGGACCAGCCCAAGTACTCCGCCACCTTAGACATAATGCGCTGATATGAAGAGTCAGCATGTTCTCCAGGTTCAGGCCTGCCAAACTCCAACTCAGGAGATGTATCGATCCCTCTTGCATTCTGCAATTTGTCGCACAGGTCTTGCATCCAGCTTTCCTCTGAAAAGAGGCACTCGGGCACATTAGGTGTCCCATACTGGAGCCGAAAGGGCACCTCTTCCTCTGAAAGTTCCTCCTCAAAAATAGAAGTGAGGTTCCTAAAAAAATCCTTTTTAGGAGCAAAGAGCCCAGAGGCTTCGAAAGAGTCGAAGGTGTCGACTTGGATTTAGCCAAAACCTTTCTAGGAGGGTCAACAGGGTCCGTTAAAGCAGGCAGTTTTGGCGTCGACGGCCTGACGGGGGTCGAAGATGCAACCGGCACCAACAATGGCTTCGAAGTCTTCGAAGGTCTCCACGAAGTCTGAGATCGTGACCTTTCTCTCCGCTCAGAGTGCTCCTTCGATCCCTTGTTCCAAGGTCTCCAGGGCTTTCGATGGGAATCACGCCGAGTACCCGGGCTCGAGGGCGCACGATTATCGGGTTGAGACTGGTCCTTGCCGGCTTCCTCAGAAGGCGCGGACGGAGCCTTGCCCTGTCTCTCAAAGATCTTAAGCATCTCCATCCGGAAAGCTTCCCACTCTGCCGGAGTCGATGACTTGGACATGTATGTCACTCTCTCAGGGGCACCGCCTGACGAAGATGACGAGGAAGGCGACAAGTGGTGCCTCCGCTTCGACGAAGACGAAGAGTGGCGGGAACCACTACGGGACTGTGAGCGCTTGGACTTCTTCTGACAAGGAGAGTCACCCCTTGAGTCGTCGGTCGATGCCCCAGCTGGTCGGGCTTTATGGGGCTTAGATACCTTACCTACCTGCAATTTCCGCTTTCGTTCCTGCAAGGCCTTCCCCGTCATAGCTTGACATTTTGAACAAGTATCCGTCTTGTGGCCCTTGCCCAGGTACCACAGACAGATGCGATGCGGATCAATGATCGACATCTTGGAGCCGCACTCCTTCCATTTTTTTTAACCGGGAACGAGGAGTTGTCAGGATGGACATTGTCAAAGAAATTCGAAATAACAGTACTTCAGAAGTACGAGGTGTGCCGAGTTTCACGAAGCAAACCTGTTTGCGAAAAACAGAACTGAGGCCAGTGGGCGCCGTGCGTGCTACTTATAACATCGGATGACGTCCCCCTCGACGGAGGCCTTCGAGGGAGATTGACTCCTCGCCATTGACGCAGGGCGCCCTCTGCCGAATTTTTTTGCTGAAGCAGCCGAAGCTGGACATTACATGTCAAAGATGAGGAATAGGTTGGAGGACACAATCCATTCGAATTAGCAGATTGAGGCGGCAGATAAACTTAGATAGCACGAGTAGAGTAAGAGGGGCTGTATTACGGGTATGAGTCACACCTTTTTTGAGGTTTGAATGTTATGCACATGTAATGTACTATCCTTGTATTCCTGTGGAATGCAGATTAATATATTATTTTATTTTGTGAGTTTTTGATAGCACTCGCCTTTATACATTAATTATATTGAATACAACTTCCTGTGGGCAGGGAACAGAAATCCTGAGTGGGTCCCTCATTATCCGGAATTGCCCTGACTGACACTGGCCAGATCACATGTGTTTTTCCACTGACATGAAAAGATATAGCACAGCATATGGTCAGAGGGGATGGCTGGGACGCTGTTATGAAAGAGGGAGAGCAAACATTAAAAACCGAAAACATCATGATGGTAACATTTCCTTACTCTTGTGTCCTGATCGCCTCTATCTCTGAACTGGTTGGGAAACTCATGGGACATGTCGAAAAACGTTAGGTGGAGGACAACAACTTATCTCCATTCAGGTTTCATGCAAAAAGGTTGAAAAGGCCTTCAAAGCCAAATGCATCACCATTTCTAGATGATAAATCCAGAGCACAAAACCTGCAAAAGTAATGTTTGTAGTCCTCATCCCAGTCTTGTGTGAACAAAGCACTTCATCAGTAGCAGGTGAAAATGTATTGTCATAGATAGGAAGGACATCTTCGTTCAAGCTTTTGAGTACATTAGATTTGTATTTACTTGAATCTGCTGCCTTTCTGTAAGCTAGTAATCAACTCTTCTACCAACTAACCAACTCTGAATATTTACCCAAGTCCTGAATATTATGCCAAACTAAAAAAGAAGCAGTGTTAATTTGTCTTACAGGTAGGGGGCACTTAAGAGCACACTTTTTGCCGAATGCCACACAGACCACCAACAATCAAGAAGGAAGATTCCCCATTATCGCAGCAAAAGCGGCACCTAGGACGCAGAAGAAAACCAAGAAACACTAGCCAAAAAGAGGACAGCGGACTACATAAAGGGGAAGACCAGTAGAAAAGATGATGAGGGTGGCCTGGGACAAGCCATTGCATCAGGAGTAGCATAAAGTGTGGTGAGGCTGGTGTGGCTGCTGCAAAACCAACAGCCACAAAAAGGACCCACAGAGCGAAGACCCTGATCCAATGCTGTGGGCTGAAAATTAGCCCATGGTTGCGATGAGGGTCTCTATTCAAGGACTACCTGCAACAAATGGGTTGGAGAACTAACTGGCACCCAATTTAAATGAGAACGAGTATAAGCAATGACATTTTTTCAATCCGTTTCTCATTTGTAGCCATCCTTATATTCTTATGGTGTAAAGAGGACTCACCAGAGGTTTCTTATGCTACTATTTTTAAGCAGACTTCAAGGAAGCAATCTTATCCTTACTTCTCTTTTGAAGGGTGCACTGAAGCGGTTTCTGTGGAATGTGCTGGTTTTGAGTGCTTCTGCACCAAAATTAGCCGCCAAGGAACTTTCAGTACCAACATTTTGGTACCATGACCACAGAAGGAGCTACATTTGACCCTTGACCTATGCTAAAAGTAGCTAAACAAAGCACTCTCGACCGTCTTAGGAGATTTGGCTTGGTGAAACAGATCCAGATCGTTTTGGGGTGGTTCTACAGATAGAACACTCATCTGCGATAATGCCTTTGTCATGAAAAATGCAAACACATGCTTTCATTGCTATACAAGCTCTCCTAGAGGGTCGTGAGTGAGCCCTTCATCAACATCCCCTGGATGCAATGGAGAAGATTAGACAATTTGTCTTCATTGGAATCTCACTGATGTAGCGTCCATATGTTGGGGAGCATTTGCTCAACTGGAGAACTAGCTGTTTTTATTAAGAAGTTAGTTTGGTAAATATTTAGGATTTTAAGTAGTCTGTATTTGTTTTTATTGTTTCCCACTCATTGCTATTCTGGGTCAGGAAAAGCGATCTTAGAATTTCATCTGGTTAGGGAACACCCGAATGTCTCATGAAGCACTTGTATTCGTACACATATTAGTGGGGTCTCGTAGTATAGGGAGTCCGTATTCTTGTGTGGATACTTCTTGGTTGTCTGGAAACACGATGTTTCGTCTGTCCACAATTGAAAACCAACAAATACCCTCTCTCCTACCCCTCCTATTCCCACCGGACGTTGTAACCGGGGATAGGTTGTCATATAGGGATGACAGCAGAGAATAATGTGACGGTGTGAAAGAGTGTCTATCAACCTTCCCTGAACCAGATTACTTTGTGCAGCCATAATCCTGTTGCCTCAGCATATGTAAATTTAGTTATGACTTTTCTTTCTTGAGTTGCCTCAGTTTGAGCGTTCGCTGGTGGACGCTCCAGTGTCTGGGACATTCCTTTGAGCCCCTCCAGTTCCAGTGGCTTTCATAAAGGTGACGCCAGTGACAAAGACACTTGTCTAATCCTTTTTCTGACTCTATATTTCTAGCCTACATATACTAGCAGTGGGACCTACTAGGCGCGTGTGCGTGCAAACCATGCCTCCTTCCCTAACCTGCATCTGGGTTCTATTTGAATATAGGCTGTCTCTCAATGCAAAAGCGTGAGGCATGGTGACAAAGCGAGCAGTTGTTGGGCATAGCAGTGTCGTCAGAGCTGGACATTGCAAAGAGTGGCACAGAGCTCCTAATAAGATAGCACTTTTTTAAGCCAGTGTAAATGGTGACAGGTCGGTTGAAAGAAAGTGCCCCTCCCTCATAAAGGAAGCACAACACATTTTATATGCATAAATCATTTTCCCAAGATGTGCAAGTTCCTGGATCAAAGGCACTATTTATCATGAGGCGTCATCAAGTACCAAACCCCAGAGAAAGTGACATTTAATTTATAAAATAAATGCTGGCGATCCTTGATTTCAAAGTCCCTCAAAGACAGTGGGATACGTTCTTTGACTGCCATGCACAAGCAACCAATACATGCTCCAAATCTAGGACCTGAGCCCTGAAATATGCCTACTAGAAGTGCATCTGCAGGAAGGCATACCAAACAAAATATGGCAGTCTCTAAAACCAGAAAAGGCTATAGTCGTCTTTACCCAGCACTCCAAGGAGTACACCCACCAAAAGAATCCCCAGAAGACTTGCTTGTTACAACCCTATTATATGGAAACCTATACCTGATCAGGAACCCAATTAAATCCAACCAGCATCATCTGCACTGCCATCTCCCTCAGGTGGACAGGTACAATTTCAGAGCCCAGATTCATCCCTCAGTACACCATCTAAATCTACCACTATACAATCACTGGGAGGCTCTGCTTCGCAATCACTTTCAGCTACCCTTGGATTATGTGAATGATGACCTATGGCTAACTTTTTTGGTGCCTTATCTGCAGCAGGTGCATCTTCAACATTCAAGAATTTCCCAACACACCTCTCCAAAGTGATTTTGCAGCATACCCTTTTAGAAGATTGCACAGGGCAGGAAATGTATTTGTGACTGCATGTACCTCTGCAGATTTATTTAACATTGTCTAAAGATTCCTTAAAATAGGTGAGGATCCTCTTAAGTTTCAAGATACTTCGTGCCCTGAAACACTTGTGTATCGGCGCGTTATAAATGCCATATCATATCACATAAGAAGTGCTCCAAGTAATAATACTATTATAACGCTACCTGTTTTGAACTTAATCAGTTGTTATGACCCACTATACCTCCAGACCCTTTCACTTTATTGTGTAACTCCTGCAAGGGTGCAGAAGTAAGGCTCAGATACATAAATAAAAGAGTTTGAAAAAGGCCTATCTATCCCTTTTGTTGAACGTTCCATCCTGATTTTTCTTCTTTTTTTGTGCGCTCATCTTCCTCTCGCCTTCCTGCTTCCGTGTTGTGCTGTTTGCCGCCCCAACCCCCCCCCCCCCGTTTGGTCGCCACCTTGCGACTACAAGTCATGCCCATCTCTGGCCTCCCCTGCAATCCATTGTAAGTTCTGGAGTGCAGGGGAGTGAGGTGTCATTCCCCTTGTGTTCCCCTGACCCCCCATTAGTTGAACTTTCCTTCCTGCTTTTTTTTTGTGAGCTTGTCTCCCCCTCCCGCGTTGTGCTGTTTACCGCCCCAGTCCTCCCATGTGAATGACTCCTCCCTCCCCACCATTGGCCGCCTACCTCCTCATTAGTACATCCACCAGGGCAGCCCCTTGCCGCAAGCAGCCTGCGACAAAGGACAGCTCCTTCAGTAGCAGCTCCAGACTGTGTATGCCGGTGGAGCATTCAGCACACCCGTCAACCAGCAGCGACTGACAAGGTAAGAAAGGTGCAGGAAGGGGAACAGACATTACTGCTCCCTATTAAACTGTCCCACTTCACTTATGACTCCTTTTTACCAATGCTTTAGTCTGTTGTACATCGCCCACAATTGTACGCTGTCCGTCTCAGGCACCTAGGCCCTATCAAAGACACTTGCATGTAGGCGTTATGCTTTTTCTGCTGTATGTTGAAACCTGGGCTTTTTTCCCCCCTCTTCCAGGAATCTCGCTATAGGTGTTTATGCTTTTTCTGCTGTATGTTGAACCCTAGGCTTTTTTCCCTCTTTCCAGGAATCTTGCGTCTAGGTGTTTAGGCTGTATGTTGAAACCTAGGCTTTTTCCCCTTTATCCTTGATTCTAGATGGTTAGATTGCTGTTGTGTGCGCATTGCTTCTCCCTCATCCGCTCTCTGGCCTCCCTTGACCCTCCTCTCCTCTTCCCTCCTTCTCTTCTCTCCCTCATTTATTTATTTAGAATTTATAAAGCACAACTAAGGCCCAAAAAGGGCATCTATGCTCTAAACGGAAACAGGAGGGCAGGCTTAAGGTACTCACATGCCAATGGCTTAAAAAGACGGGAAGAAACAATTGAACACATGTGTCTTCAGGGTTCTCTTAAAGGAAAAATAGTCAGAGTTCTTTGGTCAAGAGGGATAGCATTCCATGGGCTGGGCGCCAACACAGACAAGGAGCGACCACCTAGACATTTCCGACAGAATTTGGGAATCCTAAGGAGCTGTTGAGAGTCTGAACGTAGATTTCTCGTTAGGCAGTATTTTTGCAGTTTATTTTTCAGAAAGTGAGGGCCCACCTTGTGAAAGGCTCGGTGGACAACAGACAGGATCTTAAACTCTATGCGGGCCGCCACAGGGAGCCACTGACTCCTTCCCGTTTCTCCTCAAGCATTCCTTTGTGCACCCTCTCCTCAAAAGTGCAAGTGAGCCTGCACTTGCACTTAATGTACCCCTTTCCTCCTTCCCTCTGAGCTTTACCCTTCCTCCCCTTCCTGTCCTCCTCCCCCTCTGCCCTATCACTGCATGCTACAAATTGCCTACGACCTAGTAGGAACTTTACTGTTTGTCTTCTTCCCTGATCAGCCCCTCCCTTTCACTTCCCCCTCCTCCTCCTCTCTCTCCCCTCTTTTGTTACTGCACTCCCACACTCAGAATTGTCTCAAGACCTAGTAGGAACGTTATTGTTTTTTGTTTTCTCCCTCTCCCCCCTCCCTTATCCTGATGCGCCTTGAAATACCATTTGGCTGTATAGGCGCATTATAAATAACAAATACATAAAATAAGAATAAAGCTAAGAGGTGTTTCCTTGCTTCAAAGAAAAGTAAATAACTTGTCAGGAAGTCCAGAACAAAAATGTCTGTCACTGTCGTGTTCCAAACCTACTACTGTCCCTAACACTAACAACCTCAGATAACTGTGCAAGTATGGTCTTCTCTTAAAGTAAAAAGTGTTTGCTGTGCCTTCAAACAACAGAAAAGTTCCCAGTCTCTCTGGTAATAAAGTAATACAAAATAATGTTCCAAAATATGCAACTCCAAAGGCTAGGGTTATGCTCCTTTCCCTTAAACGTATTATTCTCTTAAGTTGCTGGATATCTCACGAGGACCTGTTGCTGGACTTTACAGTTCCTTTATCCTACCAGCTTGGTATGCTCCTTTTCCTCATCAGTCCTAAGGTTCTTGACCATATTATCCTTAACCTCTCAAGTGGGTGAAGGTTCCAGACTCACAATACTTTACAGACCTTTTTTTATAGTTCCCTGCCAAGCAAGTGTTTTCTCATGTAATGTCTCTTTTCTTCTTTCAGAGTCCCAGACCCTCTTGGCTTTAAACTTTGGCTTTACATATGAGTGTGAGTCCCAGACCTGCAACGCTGCTTGGTATCCACTTGGTTCACTCTCCTGGCAAGTATACAACTCTCCCTCATTTGCCTCATGGTCCCAGACCCTCTCTTCCTCAGGGTCCAAGACGCTCTTGCTTTTGGGTGCGGGTCAGAGACTTTCACAGTTTTGTTGCATCTGTTTGCTTCACTCTCCTGCCAAGTATATAATTGTCTCTTATTTTCTTCAGGGTCCCAAACCCTCTCTTTTTCTTTTGGGTCCCAGGCCATCTTTCTCTTGGGTGTGTGTCCTAGACTTGTACCATAGCGTTGTACACGCTTGGTTCAGTCGCCTGCCAAGTCTAAAACTGTCTTTCTTTGTTTCAGGGTCCCAGACCATCTCTCGCAAGTTCTGAGCTCACCCTGATGCTTCCCCAGACCTCTCACAGCTCCCGGGCAACCCGCGTACCTGTTTGTGTCCTTGTCAGCATCAACAGTTCCCGGGCAGCTGTATTGTTCCTGGAGGCTCCGGTGGAGCTCGGGCATCCAGCGGCATCTGCAGCGTCCCTGCAGACAGACTCCTCTCTGGTTGCGCATGCCGTCTCCTCCGCGCTTTGCTGTGCGTCCGGGTAAGTCTCTCGCTATTCCTCTTCAGGGGACAGTTCTCCTTCTGTCCCATCTCTCTGGAGTGTTCGTTCCAGCCTGAGCTTGTCACTGGCTTCCTTTGTAACTCTCGCTTCGGGCTGATGTATTCATTAGAGCCAAACCCTTGGCTTGGAAAACTAGACTGTTCGCTCGGGTTCACATGAGTAATCCTTGTACTCCTAGCTATCTTCTTTGTCACAGTATCAACCTTAAAGCTGCATGCATAATACATTTGGCTGCTTAGTTTCTCATTTTTGTCACATAAATTAGTTTGGCTAACTTTACAGTAATACATACTAGCCTGATCCAGGGAGGGGGTGGGAGGAGCTGGACATGGTGAAGCGGGGATATACCACGTTCTTTTCTGATGATCGTCCCCAATCCCATAGGGGGATTTCCCACCCATGATCCTCTCTCTGTGCATCCCCCCGCCCCCCAGGGGGGCTATTGGAGTGTGGACGCACCACCCTGACACCATGGCAATGGTCTCCCCCCTAAGGGAGCAGGGATGACATCCTCAGATTTCTCACACTGCAAGAACCTCCCGCGAGAGCTAACCTAAAAGAGTTCACTGATCGACTCCTCCATACCATTTTAAAAATCTACCACAAAAAGACTCATTCGATAAAGATCAACTCATGTAAATAAAGCAAATGTCAGAATCCGGCCTATTATATTGAGAGTTTCAAACAATGTTTTGATAATTTCTCCGGGATCCCTAATGCAGCAGAAACCGTGCAGCAAACGGTGGTCTCAACATTCATGTTAGGACTGAAACCCAACATCGCAGAAAGTATTAATTATTTGTCGGGAAGGCAAGAATTTGACTGAGGTGCTGCTGGAGGCACAGCATTTTCATGAGAAGGCAGAAAGAGACCAGACAGATTGGCACTCCAGATTCAGCAGCTTCAGCCTTCGCAAGGTAGGGCAGGACACAGGACATGACCGAACATCCTGGAAGAGGAAAGTATAGAGGAAGAGGAATTCCCTCCAACATAGGACAAGGAGGATCTCAAGACAGATGTCAAACATGTACAATGACCAGTGTCATTATTGTAAAAAGGTTGTGCACTGGACAGCTGAATGCTCGAGCCAAGCTGCTCCACAGACTGCCCGGTCCCAGCCGCCTCCTCCTCGTTTGCAATCACTTCCACCACCTGCCTTGTTTAATACAAAATAGGACAGCCACTGGGCCAGCAAAATGATTGTACCACTGATTCCACATGATCGATCTGCTCCTTATGTAGAGTGTTTGAACAGTGGGGAAGAGAGCTTCATGCTTGGCAGCTCCTGGAAAATCTCGCTCAACTATGAAAATTCCAGAATTTCCACACATTACATGCTCAGATGCAGTGGTGGATGTGATGGGTATTTGCAGTCAACCGATACACCACCCTGTTACACAACCTATGATGTTAACGTAGGCCGTATTTCACAATATCATGCTTTTCTACTTAGTGAATCTGTGCCTGTGAACGTATAAGGATTGGCTCTGCTATGTAAAATAGTTGCAGTATTTACTATTATGCTGATGGTATCTATGTACATGTCCGAATGTTTGGCTGTGTTGCAAAAGTCTCCTTATCTGATGGATGAACCCTTGGATGACACTTCCTTTTTGCAACTGGGCATGTTAGACCAAGTTCCTCCACAATTGTGGTCCACACATGCAAATAAAGCTGGACCCATTTTAAACATGAAACAGGTGCATATAACTCTGAACCCAGTGAAATCTCTTCCGTGTATCACGCTTATCCTCTTTCAAGAGGCAGAAGCAGGAATATAGCCACTCACTGAGACTTTACTTCAACAAATAATTATTGTCCCTTCTTATATTCCTTACAATACACCTATTTTACTTGTGAAAAAACATGGCAAGGGAACATATCAATGTGTGCAGGTCCTCTGTGCTGCCAATGCAGGGGTTTTCCCACTTTCCCCGTTGTTCCTATTCCTGCAACCATTTTATCTTATATTCCGGCAACAGCAATACATTTTAAAACAGTGGATGTTTTCTCTATAATTGTGCATCCTGTTAGTCAATAGATATTTGCTTTTATTTTAAAATATATCCAATTCATACTGGCAGGAATTCCACAGAGGTTCGTTGAGAGACTGATTCTTTTCCCAGATTTTAAAATGAGATCTCGATTTACTTATGTTCATAGGAGCGTCTGTCCTGATTCTATATGTTGGCACCCTTCTGCTGTCATCCCCCTGGTTAGAAGCCTTTCAACAAGATTCTTGCAAGGAAAGGCTTCAATTGGGTCAACACCAGTGTATTATCTTGGTCATATCTTCGATGGGAAGACACACCAAACCAAAGCCCAAATTAATGTGTTTGTCCAGATACCCAAACACCTACTCTAAAAACAAAGGATGATTTCTTGGAATTGCAGACTATTGCCGCGCAGTGGATAAGGGGCTGAGCTTTGATTGTAAACATCCTACAGAACCTCACCCCTGAATTGCCTCAGTAGCCCCTTGCACGATACACTGAAGCAGACAAGGCATTTATTAAAATCAAACAAAAGCTGACAAAAGCTCCAGCCTTGGTTTTGCAAGATTATCAAAAGCCATGTATTCTCTATTTTGATGAACGTGATAATTTTTCTTCCGGTAAGTCTTTACTCAAACACATGGTAGCACATTGTCCTACTGCTTATTATAATAATAATGTATGTTAATTTGGCATTTATATAGCGCTCTATATATCATTGGTATGACCTCAAAGCACTGGTAGGTTGAACGCCCTCGGGGACCGCAGTCCAGGTCAGTCGGGACAGTGAGGTGTCATAGGGTGCTTGTGTGCACCGATTATGTGCGCAGCTGATGCTAGGATGCAGCTACCATCAAGCAATCGCATTAGGTGGGGTGGTATTTTGATATCAGTTGAATGTGTGCAGTCTGGAGGATGGACACCAAGACTAGGTTCTGGCTGCGTTAGGCCTGTGTAGCATGCTTATGTGTGCAGCTAGGGCGATTTCCGTGGGGTATAGCTGCGTTTTATCAGAATGTTGGGTGTTCATGAAGTATTGTTTGTATGTGAGCAGCTAGGCAGAATTGGTCTAGGGGTGTAGCTGTGCTCTAATTGCGTGTTGGTGTAGAGGAGACGGTGAGCATAGTGATAAGAGAGGTCAGTGTGAGGTGAGGTTTTGATTGAACGTGCTCGCTTTTCCGGATTTCAAGGGGGCGTTTGCGATCCTCCGATCCTGACAGAGTCAGAGGTTGGAATCACTAGAAAGCGGGCAGAGCTTGATCTTAGGGTGCAAGATGGGAGGTAGGGTATTATCTTCTCTTGTAGCTACCTTGGGCCGATCTAGTGCACTGCTCGGTGGGTAATGCATAGGGTCTTGAAGGTGGCCCTTTGTCCGACTGTGAGCCAGTGGAGGGTACGGAGAGCGGGTGAGATGTGGTCTCTGTGTCCCAGTGCGAGGAGGAGTTTGGCAGCAGCATTTTGGGATCTTTGTAGTTTGTTAAGTTGGTATGCCGGTGCTCCTAGGTATAAGGAGTTGGCATAGTCCAGTCTCGACATAACAATAGACATAACATTGGCGAGTCTGTTGGGGTAGAAGAGTTAGGGAAAAATGCAACTAAGAAGTTTGAGGTGGTAGTGACAGCATTTTGAAATATTATTGATCTGGTGGGAGAGGGTTAGGCCTGAATCCATATTGCAGCCTAGGTTTTTGACTAAATTGGAGGGATGGGGAGGTGGGCCGAGGGAAGGGGGCTGAGAGGGGGCAACCTTGTCTTGTGCCTCTCTCGAGGGTGAACCATCTAGAGTAGTCAGAATTTACCATCACTGATGCCTGGGATGATGTATAGACTGCTTTAACCGCTCTTCTGAATATCGGGCCGAGTCCTATCTTGCGCAATACTGCTTCCAGGAAGTCCCATTCCACTCTGTTATTCTTCGCAGAAGCCCGCCAAAGGACAGCAAACAAAGAAGGCAAACCTGGTTTGCCGCGCAAAGTAAAACACAAAGCAGATGTTAACAAAAAGAAATGGCGACTAAACCCGACCGGACCCAAAATAAAATGTATTTGGTCAAGCGGGTTTATGTTCGAGGCTAATACAATAGCCTAAAACAGTACCACGTTTATATACTATAATCGCTGTAGAAAAGTTAGGGTAGATACCACTGCCACCAGCCAAGTTTTAGTGTTAAGGGAGGGAAACGAGGCTCCAGGAGGTACAGACAAAAAGGGGTCAGAGTTAACCCTTTCCAATACTCCATGTAAGATGGGGTGTACTGGGTCTGTAGTTTAAGTGACCACATAAAGTAAATGGCAACTTTACCTATTTCTGGGGGACAGTAGTCAGCCCCAGAGAAATTGAGTCAAGGGGAAGTCTTAGAGACAACCCTGTGTCACACACACAAGAGGTTGGGCTCCTGGAGTGGTGTGGCTCCAGAGCCCAAGATCACACAAAAAGTAGAAATACACAGGGCAAAACACATGTAAGAGTGGGAAAAAGGTTCACACTTACCAGGTGGAAAGAAAAAAAAAACTGAAATCCAGCAAAGCTGCTGAAGGACTCTACTACGTAAGGGAAATTTAGCCATTAATGAGAATTCTCCCTAACAGACCTCGAGAAGGGAGCTCTTAGTCGAATGGAAAACCGTGAATTACCCTCTCTGGCCAGGAACGCCACTACGTCATCGATGTGCGTATAAAGAGTTCAATGTTCCATGTCCGAGGAAGTGTTCATCCTCCTGAATTTCTGTGAACCAGGAATCTTTCGACGCTTAGGTCCCTTGTTCCTCCATTCCATGTCTCTATTTCTGCTGTCGTCAGGTGCTGAACCTCCTTGTTCTTTGACCAGATCTGCTATACAACTGCTAAAGTTTTATCCGACTTGAGACTTATTGGGCTCCCTTCCCACTTGAAAGTCAGCAAGAAAGGGTATCCCCACCGGTACCGTATTGCCTTATCTTTTAAGAATTTGATTAGTGGGAGACATTTCCTTCTCATGGCCAAGGTAAGAGAGGAGAGGTCTTGCTAGATCGAAATGATGGTTGTATCCATAAGGATCTGCATGCCGCGTCTGGCCTTTTAAAGAACACGAGCTATGTCTGCAAAATTGTGGAATAGGGCCAATATCGTTCTAGGACCTCCTGCCGAGCCACCTGCACGGTGAATGCGGTCGAGTTTGGGTTCATCCACGGAGCCATCCTCGAACAGCAGCTTTAAGAGTGTATTCAAAGTTCTCTTAGATCAGACTGTTTCCCCCTCTCTTTCAGGAACACCAAAAAAGTGAATATTATTGTGTCGCTGCCGGTTCTTGTGATGATGGACTTTCAGGCAAACTTCCTCCTCCCGCATTTCAATGTCAGTGATTCTGATGTCCATTTGTGTTTCCAGTGTGGACAAGGAGGTCTGATTGTGTTCCACCTCCTCAAGTCTCTCCTCCATTTTATCAATCCTGTGGGTTATTTTGTCCATTTTTCCACTGATATCTGCCCGCATACTCTTCATTTCAGATAGTAGGACGGCTACATCAGCCTTAGTTGCAGCGGCTACAGGTCCAGAAGACGCCATCTCGCTGCTGCCACAAGGAGCGTTGTAGGTATGTTATGGAGAGAACTTATACAGAGCAAGTTTCTCTTTAATGTTCATGTGCACAGAGTCCACTGTACTAGAGCCGTTTATGCTGTGGACGAGATGTGGAAGCGCCGCGACGTGCACTCTGTTGTTTTCCTCCTGTGCGGAGTGAAGTGAAACCTAACCTTGCCCTCCTTCTTAAAATGACAAATGTGTTAAGGGAATAAAAAAGGAAAATGGTGTCTTAAAAGAAATGCCAGAATGGCCTCAGTAACAACTCCCTTCCCCAAGTTCAGCTCCACAAAGATGGGGTCCTACGTATCCAGTGGCGTATGACCTTAAGGGCAACAGTTGGGGTGGGTATTCCGTCTTGGGCCCTGCGTCCAGTAAGAAAGACAACAGGGCGTGGTGATTCTTTGCGGTGCCTCAGTGAATGCTTGTCTGTTGCGGACTGTGGGTGACATCCAACAGTGTCACTGAGGGTCGTAAGAGGCTGTGGGAAGCGTGGACTGTGCTCCAGAATGATTTATGTGTGGGTACCCGCGCCATGGATCCAGGATACGGTCCTCCTCCCAGTGGTTCAGTAGAGACGTTTGTAAGGGTGTTGGATGTGTCAGAGTGTTATTTGCCTCTGTTTCGCTGTGAACAGAGGGGGTCTCAGGGTCCTACTTGTGTGGTGGCGTCATTCCATGCTACCCCGTCCACGAACAAACAGATTTGGATGTCTTCAGGCTAGTTCCAGGATTGCAAAGGGCCTAACTGCGTAGGGTGGCCTCTTGGGCAGGGGAGCTGTGGTTCATCGTTCAGGTTATCCGCAGAGGCGAATCCAGGTGAAGGATTGGGGTACCCTAAGTTTCGTATGGGGAGTTCGTCATATACCTGCCTTCCACTGTTGCCCAGAGCAAGGTGTACGGTTCATCACTGTTAGTCACATAAATATACACTGTGGCTCGGCTGCTATAATGCTGCAGCGTCAGCTTCCAGACATGAGCCGCTGCAGCGGTGTTCCAGTGTTTGGGCTAAGACTCCTCACTCCTGATCCCCTTCTATCTCCTCACACACGAGGAAGAGTGGGGGTTTCTGTGCAAACCGACCAGTCAGGGTAGCAGGGGTATCTGTTATTTTACAACGCTGCCTGCCAGATAATAACATGTACACTGGGCGGGTGGTTTCATATTACGCACATCTCGTGTGAGTGTGGCACGTAGCTTGCATCGCGTAATGGTAAGGTCTCCGTGAGAGAAAGCACAACCAGAAGGTCTCCTCTGTGTCTCTTGGTGTCCCTTCGTATCACCACGATGTGTAGTACGTAGTAGTGGAAGGTCCAAATAGGTTTGTGTGTCCCAGTTCAGTTCAAGGCACCAGGGACTAACTAGGGCGGATTGCAGTCCATTACCGCGCCTTCAGACGACTCAGAACGGGCTGCCAATTCTGATGGCAATGCTGCGGTAGTACCCCGATGCCTTTCCCACGCAGCGGGTACCTCTTGCAGCGATTCAAAGTCTTCAGGGGGCGCGCAACAGCTGACTGCCAGCGCTGCACGGGCCGTCTGGGGTCGAGTTGGCTCACCAGACGTCTTCCCGTTGGGACTTCGTTTTATGTGTGAGGCGGGCAGTCAGCCAGCGTACGCCGTACCACAGGCTCACTAGAGCCGCACGCCACCAGGACCAGAGGAAACTCAAAGCAGTGAACTCAGTGTGGGCAGAGCGGCGTGGGGCAGAGGGCTTCTACTAGGTGCATCATCGCAGCGTCTTGGGCATCATGGTTCTTCCAGTGCGGGACACATACTTCTGTGTGAGCTGCAGTCGTGTCGCTTTACCTTATTGTAGTGCTAGGAAATCTGTACGACTGGGCTTCCTAGAGTGCTTCGGTGAAGATCTTCAGTTCGGCTACAGAATCCAACCGCTCTCCTCACGGGTCCAACGTGTGCCGGCAGCGGTTTCACGTTCGTTCAGCTGGAGTATCTGGTGCCGTTATCGTCACACGACGATCTCTATGGGAGTTCCGACCCGATTTTCTACGGGTTTTATTCAGCATGGGTGGGTTGGGCGGGGGGGGGCACTTTCCCACAGCACCTGCTCACTTTTCTGCCACAGGGGGGAGGGGTCCAGAAGTGGGGGCTCAGACCGCTTCAAGGACCTCGGAGGCAGAGCCCACACGGAGGACCAGCAAATACGTGCGCCTCCTGGTGGCCAGTGACATGCATTTTTTAAAGGCTTCTGGGAAGATGCCAGAGGAGAGGGAGTCGTTTAGTATGGTCCTTGCATGTTCTCCTGCACAGGTAGAGGAGAATATTTCTTTATGAACACAGGCGGGACAGGGGTCGAAGGGTGACTCAGAGGGTCTGCTGGCTGATAGTAGGTCAATGAACTCGTCTCTGCAGATGGGTTTGAAAGAGTCGAAGGTTGGTAAAGTGGCAGTTGGGGCAATGGGATCGGGAGGGGTCGGTGTAGGGAGAGGGGTGAGCAAGGACAGTTTGGCAGTTTGGTGTTAAGGGTTGCCATCCTGTCAAGTGCGGTATTGTAGAAATGTAGCGAGAGGGAGTCGCATAGTGGTTGTGTGGGAGTGGATTGGGCAGAGGTGCAAGTAGTTTTCACGCATTCAGAGTTGATTTTGTGGAGTTCTTTGCTGCTGTTGCCACAATTCAGAATTTGTTTGTTCTAATAGGCTTTTTTGGCATTTCGGATCTCGGATTTGTAATTGCGGAGGTGGAGGGAGAACGTGGATCTGCTGACATCGGTTTTAGATGCTCGCCATTTGCATTCAAGATAATTATTTTGTTTTTTGAAAGTCCTCGGGTGGGGCGTGAACCGTTTGGGGGACAGTCCTTGTTAGGCAGAATCCTGTGCAGTGCCCTTAGGGACCACTACACACAATTAAGACTACAAGTGGTGATGCAAGTTCACCTTTGGTAAAAGCCTGTACTACACTGTTAAAGTGGTAGCTGTAGCGGAGCAGCCAGACTTATCTGAAGAGCAAATGAGCAGTAGTAGAGATTACACAAAGGACTACAATTACTGTGACTCAAGCAAACACTGACTCAAGGTTTTTGGTTAAAACGTAAAAAGTACATTTATTTTAATCCATCTGTTCACAAAACGCTTCACTTCTATTAAATTAAAACCACACTTTAAATACACTACACACAACCAATTCCCCTTGTGCAGAACAATTCGAGGTAAGTACCTTTGGTTTTGACAGACCAGTGTTATGAAACAAAGACGTTACCGGAGGTACAGACGCGAACACTTTTTGACAGTAATGACAGTTCGGTCTTGCTAAAGATAAGCGTACCCGCGGGAAGAAATGTTACCGGAGTTAAAACACACTTAGCACACAAATCAACACAAGAGAGCTGGGGATAAAAATCATAGGCAATACTTTTGTCAAGACAGATAGAATCAGAGGACACTTTCCTACAAGTGAATAAAAGTCAATAGGCCTGCGCCAGTGTCAAGTGGAACAGGGTTCCTGTTGCTGAGGATCACACAGATAGTATAGTTCACGATTCGATATTGCCAGGAGTACTTGGATATTGTCAACAGAGGAAGTAAAAGTTATAAGAGGGAAGGAAGACAAGGGCAAGCCTTGGATGAGGAAAAAGGGTTCACCCCAATTCCTCGAAGGTGGACACAGTACCTTATTCGGCTGAAGAAGAACTGGTGCTATGGCAGTTGTTCCTGGAAGTTCCTGCAGACTCACGGTTCCTGGAGCTTCAGTTGTGGAGACAAGGAGGACGACGTCTGGAGCGATCTTCACTACCCAGGGATGAAGCCAGCAGCAGCAACCGCAGCGGTGAATAAAAGGTGCACTCCTTAAAAACACCAGAGGCTCTTCAGATGGCTGTCCGGGCCACTACAGCAGTGTGCAGCGATTTCGACCAAGAAGAGGATCCTCTGCCTGTGGAAGATGAGCTGGTTGATCGCACCAGGCTCAAGGGAAGACTCCGGACTGGATCTTCTCTTGTCGTTGAAGGGTAGATAGCTCAGGACTGCAGCAGGGCTCCACCGGGACTCGGTAAGTGCAGAAGCCGTCTTCTTCTCCGCTTCTCTTCGGTTCCTTGCAGTTCCAGTGGCGACTCCGACTTCCAGCCCAAGAGTCCTGCCTTTTATGCAAAAATCCCTCATTCACACAGCCTGGCTGTCAATCACACAGCAGGGGGGTTGTCCGGCCCGGACAACCGCTCCGGCCAATGGACGCAAAGTGCGACTTGGGTATCGAAGGAAACCCTGTGCAGGGGTTGACTACACCCCTCCCTCACATTCAGCCCACGTAGACACCCAGGCGCCAAGAGGAGGGCTTCTTGGGAGAAGCCCACCAAAAGACGGTGAACAAAGAAGGCAAACCTGGTTTGCTGCGCAAAGTAAAACACAAGAAGGACTTTAACAAAAAGAAATGGCGAATAAACCCGACCGAAGCCAAAAGAAAGAGTATTTGGTCAAGCGGGGTTTATGTTCAAGGCTGATATAATAGCCTAAAACAATACCACGTTTATACACATTAGTAAAGTTAGGGTAAATACCACTGCCACCAGCAGTGTTTTACTTTGCACGGCAAACCAGGTTTGCCTCCTTTGTTCACTGTCTTTTGGCGGGCTTCTGCTCAGAAGTCCGCCTGGGTGTCTAGGTGGGCTGAATGTGAGGGAAGGGTGTAGTCACCCTCTGCACAGGGTATCCTAGGAAACCAAAGTTGCAATTTTGCCGTGATTGGCTGAGGTGGTTGTCCGGCCCGGACAACCCCCCTGCAGCGTGATTGACAGCCAGAGAAGATCTAGTCCGGAGTCTTCTTCCCTTGAGCTTGGTGGGCATAACCAGCTCATCTTCTACAGCCAGAGAATCCTCTTCGTGGTTGAAATCACTGCACACTGCTGTAGTGGCCCGGATAGCCATCTGAAGAGCTTCTGCTATTTTTAAGGAGTGCACCTTTTTATTCACAGTCGCTGTTGCCGGCTTCAGCCCTGTGTGGTGCAGACCCCTCCAGACGTCCTCCTTCGGATCGAAGCTCTAGGAACCAAGGGCCTGCAGGAAACTACCAGGAACAACTGCTGTGGCACCAGCTTCTTCCTTGAATAAGGAACTGTCTTCTGCTCGAGGAATTTGGGTGAATCCCTTTTCTTCTTCTCCAAGGCTTGCCCTTGTCTTCCCTCCTTCTTATAACTTTTGCTTCCTCTGTTGACAATATCCAAGTACTCCTGGCTCAGCCGAATCGTGAACTATCTGACTGGGTGATCCTCGACAACAGGAACCCGGTTCCACTTGACACTGGCTCCGGCCTATTGACTTTTGAATTTCTATCTAAGAATGTTCTCTGATTCTGTCTGACTTGACAAAAGTATTGGCTATGATTTTTGCCCCGAACTCTCTCTGGGTATCTCAGGTGCTAAGTGTGTTTTTGCCCCGGTAACATTTCTTGCCGCGGATACGCGTTTCTTTAGTAAGACCGAACTGTCATTACTGTCAAAAAGTGATCGCAAGTGTATTCCCTGTAACGTCTTTTGTTTCATAACACCGGTCCGCTAAAACACAGGGTACTTACCTTGAAGTATACTGCACAAAGTGAATTGGTTAGTTTTAGTATATTTTACGTGTGGTTTTCGAATTTTAGAAGTGTCGTGTTAATAACAACTGGTTTAAAAATAAATGTACTTCTATTTTTTTACCTGAAACCTTGAGTCAGTGTTTGCTTGAGTCACAGTAATTGCGGTCCCTTTGTGTAATCTCTGCTACTGCTCATATATTCTTGAGATAAGCCTGGCTGCTCCGCTACTGCCACCACTTTAACATAGTAGTACAGGCTTGTACCAAAGGTAAAACTTGTATTGCCACCTCTAGTCTTAATTGTGTGTAGTGGTCCCTAAGGGCACTGTACAGGATTCTGCCTACCAGTATGAATGGGGTATGTCTGTGGGCGGGGATCGAGAAGGGGCTGAGGGGGAGGGAGAGGGCGACATGGGAGGTAGGGGGCGCAAGGATTGCATGTTAGTGGAGGAGTGCTCATGATGTTTGGAGCACAAGAGAGCTCCTCTGGCTTGTGAGTTTGATATTGGACTGGGAGTGAGGGATTGTTCTCACTAGATGCTATCGGGAAGATGGATGGAGGTTTGTTTGGGTGGGTTGAGGGGTACTCAAGATGTTTGGAGCGCCTCTGGCTTGTGAGTTTGATATTGCGCCTGGTGTATGGACGGGGAGTCTGGTTTTGTTCTAACTAGATGTTTGAGGGAATTGTAACGCTTACCTCTGGTGCCCTGCAGGAGTCCCTGGCTCGGATCACAGGAAAGGTGTGCAAGGGAAGATGGTGTGTCTGGTACACGATGCTGATCCAAACCACTACTTCCCCACTGATCACGCTGATGGCAAATGCCCAGCACACAGTGTGAGCGGGAGCGGTTTGGTTAGATTCCACTCTGCTGATGCGATGGGCCTTGTATTTGAGCATAGAGGCAAACAAGTGGACAATATTAGGGCCTATTACTCTCCTTTCCACCTTCATCTCCTTTCCTTAACCCTAAAGGGTCATTTAGTGGAGGTCAGGGCTCACCTTGTGGTAAACGGTATGCTTCCTCAGGGTGATATCCATTTTCCAGTTACTTCACTGGATGGTAGTGGCCCAGGCCTGCTGTGGCGCACAAGACGCTTCCTGTTGGTGTTTTTGTTAAGGTAAGTAAAGTCTTTCCTTATGGCTCAAGGGTGTTTGTGAAGGTAAGTAATGTCTTTCCTTATAGCCCAAGGCCAAGTCAAAAATGTTCATAACGGGACAATTCCATTAAGTGTATGGTGGTTTCTACTGTATGACTGCACACGCGATGCGCGTTGTCATACGCGTCGCCTTTGATCCTTTGTTTTCCCTTTCAGTGCGGCGGGCAGTCCACGGCGAATATCCGGAATGCTGCTTTGATGCGGATGACAATGCAGTGAGCTCTCAACTGTGAAGAACCGGAATGCAAGCTGCAGAAGAATGCCAGCGGTGTGCAGGTGCAGAGACAAAACGCTGCTTATACTGCACGGGAGACCAGAGAACTGCCAGCTGTTCAGGCATGGATACAAGTGCAAAGTTAAAGAGCTCCGGGTGGATCGGAAACAAGCAGAGATGCAGTAACTCACTTTCTGTCTTTTCCTTTGCAGGTGTTCAGACATTTGAAGCTCCGACATGTAGCTCCCGATGTCAGCATTCTCCCGTTTAGGTAAATTCAGCAAAGAAACGCTGAGGAGCTTGCATCCTGGTCGTTTTCAGTCTGCCGAGGCAAAGACAATACCGGCACATGGAAGCAGGAATCACGGGCAAGCGTTACACGACTTGCTCATGAAGAAGAGGAAACGCTAAGCATTGGCAGCGGCTCAGGGTGGGTCTTTTATAGTCCTGGCCTGCACCTCCCCACTAGACCACCAGGAATACTTGCAGTAGGGACAGCGTGGGTGCCATCTTGGTTCCCAGGTTCTGTCTATACTTGCCAGCCATGTTGGCAGGGGCGATTACAGTCCAAGTACTGTTGCTCACGCCATCCAGCCACCCTCAATGTCCATAACTTATCAATGTTATCTGAATGTCCTTGATAGCCCAATGATGACTTGGGTCGTGTTTGGTTAAGGTTCATGGCAGCACTCCCCTCCAAAGCCCAACCCGCAAGGAAAGCTATCCCTGGTCCGTATCTTTTTTCTTCTTCTTTATTTGTTTATAGTTTTTACAAACTTTTACAAAATAATTTTTTTTTAAAATACACATTAAAAAAAAAGCTTACAATTTCCTGATTAGGATACATTTTTCACATAGATCCTCGTTATTTAATACTTGATCTATAGTTCAAAATGTATTTAATCTATTTTACACACATGTTCTACAAAAGCTAAAACACTTAATCTCATTGACATTGAATCCCCATGTAACATTTTTGTCCATAGAAGATCTCTCAATAGCCACACATTATAGATAAATTCTTCAAAATACTTTTCTCTTTCAACTAGTAACTCCGGGCATTCCGACATCATAGACTTTCCAATTTATCCTTATCTTTACAATATCTGCATGTGCCCAAGTCCCCAACATATTTAAACCTTATGCTTTTTATTTGATTAGTCGATAAAACATTAATTCGAAATCTCATAAAACCGATTTTCATTTTTTCTACTTGAAAATTTCTTTAAATAAGGTTCCAATTCAGTAACTCCTTTTCCAGCTGTCAAAACTTGCGCATTTAGTTTTGAGTTACAAATTATGAACCTGTTTTTTTCCCAATCATTCACCTTATGTTTTTCCTTTACCATATTCGGTTTTTTCCCATTAATTCCATTGTCATACATATTTCCTTAAGAACAATTTGGCATTCCATCCTTAAATTCGTAATAAACCCATCCGTGTCATTCACTCTAAGCTGATGATACAGTATTCCTTCTTTGGAAAATTTGCATTTACTCAAAAGGCAGAGTTTCTTCCACTGTATCATACTAACGAGAGATTGTATGCCCAATTCATACCTTATCACCTCAATGGGGATACATTTAGGTAAAAAATACAGTATTGATCTCCAAATTCTGCTTTCAACAATTCTATATTCTGTATCCATCGTTTTTGGCCAAAATTCAGTTCCATACATGATTGTCGGGAGAACCTTACTTTTGTAAAATTCTCTACTAGGTTCTATAGAAAATGTACCATATTTATTATCCACTCTCTTCATTTGGTTTAGCATACACTTTACTTTTGAGTGGAGGTAGTTTACCAAAAAGATTTTACTGTACTTCCCCACTACTGGATAGCCCAAGAATTGAACATTTTCTTTGACTGCCAATTTATTATTTTCCCAGTTCACACACGAAATTCATTTTCCAGGTCTTCTCCCTCCTTTTGTAAGTTTGGTTACAACTGACTTACTTGAGTTGATCTTTAGCTGAATTCTCAACATATATTTACCAAAGGTTGTTATTAGTCTTTGCAGACCAACAGGTGTGGTATGTATGAGAAGGAAATCGTCTGCGTAGCTAACCCAACTAATTTTCAAGGTCCTGATCTTGGGGGGAACTAATGCTGATGTTTCCAACGCTTTACCAACCCCTGCAACATACATGATATATAAAGTAGGACCCAATATACAACCCTGCCTTATACCATTCTCAATACTGCATTCTCTTGAAAGAAGTCCTTCTGAGTCTAGCCTTATTTGAGTTTTAGATTCATTATGCAAAAATATGATGATGTCTAACAGTCCCTTACGGATTCTATAGCTGTCCAGCCTCTGCCACAATAAGTTTCTATTTACGCAGTCAAAAGCTTTGCTTAAATCTATTGATGCTACATAAATAGGAGAATCTCTGGATTCCCAAGCCAAGGTCTGTAAACATTTTATTAAGAGACCTCCACAATCGGTCCCCATATTTTTGCGGAAACCTATTATTCTAGAATCTAAGAGGGAATTTTCTTCTATCCAGTCATTAATGCTTTCTAGTATGAAGGATGCAAATATTTTTGAATCTGAATCCATTATACTTACTTAGGGTTCTGTAATTTTCTGGTTCAATCCTCAAACCCCTTTTAAAAATAGGTACCATGTATGATAACTTACAAGATTCAGGGATTGATTGTGATTCTATTATATCTAGATATTGAACATAAAGGATCTTGGCCCACAATTGGGGAGCTTTCTTCAGGACATTGTTTGTAGGTTTATTTGGTCCTGGAGCTCTTGAGGGATTAGATTTATTTATCTTTTCCTCAATTTGATCAATGGTGAATTCTAAATCCCACTTTACTGTTTTCTGGACATATGCTCCCACATTTTCAGCTGTATACATTTGTTTGATATATTTTATCCAAACATCCTCCGCTATGGGCTTTGTCATTTTGCTCTGATTATTCTCCTCTTTTTTATTTATCAACTCCCAAAAGGCCCTTGTATTTTTTCCCTGTAAGCTTTCTAGCATCTTTTCTCCGTCTAACTGATGTATTCGAAGACGTTCCAATTTTAACCAGTTATTGTACTTTTGCTTTCATTTCCTAATTGTTTCAACTCTGTTCATTGCTATTTCAGTACTTTTACCAATTTTTACTTATTTCCCTTCTTAATTCATTTTTTAAAATTCTTATTTCAATAGAATATTCATGCTTATGTTTTTTATTAGGGATGTCCGGAGAAATTATGGTACCCTCAACTGCTGTTTGCAAGTATTCAGGGAAACCCTTTACAGAGTATCTCACAATCTTCTCTTCTAAATTACAGGCATTGAATTCCGCTTGCATGCACACATTAAAGTCATTCACTTTTTTCTCAGACCACCGCACACGATTACCCCTACAATTCACACTTAAGTTCTTCAGATTCATCTTTCTGATATTGAGGTTATTATGATGCCAATCTATTTCAAGCAATAACATTGCGTGGTCGCTCACAATTGTTTCTTTCACTTGAAAGTTTCTGACTTTTACAGCAACATTAATAGACAGAAATATAAAGTCAATTTCTGATTTTACACCTCTTGCAGCCCAGGTAGCTCTCTCATTTTCAAGCCGTTGCAGTCCCCAGCCCGCAGCCCAACTCATCCACATACCTCCTTCTACCTTCTTTCTTTTACTCTTTGCAATGTTTTGGTAATCAGTCAAAAAACAGTACATTATTTCTACTTCTTCCAAATTACAGCTTGCATTTAAATCCCCTGCGAGTACTATATTCACATATATATAGGTCTAACTTGGCAGGTATTTCACTAAGATTGGAATCAAAAGATCTATACACATTCAGCAGCAGTAAGACCTCTTTATTATGGCCCAATGTACTCATCCATCCCGTTCCTAGTATCTCACCCTCAATATTCCACTATTTAAATTTCTGCATCCCCTTTTCTTTTTTAAATAGAGTTGTTATCCCTCCTTTAGGTCTACAAGTATTTCCTTTCTTTGCCAGGATGCAAGCTGTTTCAAAGCCATCCCATATGAGCTTTTCTGTTAACCATGTTTCCTGTATAAATAAAACATTAGACAATTTGAGTACTGAGCAGATCTCACTGTAACCTATTAAGTGTTCGTTTCCCCTAGAAATCCAACTTAAGATTTTCAAGCTCCCTACACGTCTAAAGTGGTTGGCTTAGAGCTCGTAAGGGTGCGATTGATTCTGGTAGTAACTCAGCTACTTGCAACAGTTTCACATTTTCGTTTCTATCTATTTAGTTGGCCACCTGTCTTTGTGATTTTTCCCCGTTCCACCTTATTCCCTTTTTCTCTTCCATTGCTACTTTTTCTTTTTCCCAGGGGCTAATATCGTAGCCGAATCTGTGAAGGCTCTCCGCCTCCTTCATTATGATATTTCTTACCAAAGGATGACCAATCTGATGTAATCATACCTCCACGCATGAATGTAGTCTACCAATTCTATATCTGCAGATGTTATTAATCTTAATTCAGGAATTTCTTCAAATAACTCCAACATTTTCCTCCTATTCAATGAGATCGGCCCTCCTTCATCAAACAAGTATTGTAATATCAGGCCTGGTGCATCCGGATATTTAGGTTTTCTGAGCTCCGTAGCAACTATTCCATGCATTCCTTCCCACCCACCATTCAACAAGTCATTGTTGCGTGGTGGGTGCTCCTCCCTTTCTTCTACTCTTCTACTTCCTACTTTATATTCTTCGCCACCCTCTACTCTCTTTTCCATATACTGATTATTCGCTTTTCTTGTCATTTGCTGCGGTACCCTATTGTTCTTTTCCTTCAGAATCTCCATTACTATGTTTCTAACATTTTCTTCCACAGTAGTCTTCCCAGATTCTTTTTCTTTTTCCTCTTGTATTTTACAGCTACTTATTTCATTTTTGTATCGCTACCTTTCGGGTATCTGTAGTCATCTTCTTTATTTTCCTCCCCACTTATTTCCCATATGCTCTCTCTCCTAGTACTTTAGGGGTCGTCTACTGTTGTTTCGGTGATACTTGTATAGAAGATCTAAGTGTTTCAAACTTTGGTCTTTCCTCAATACTTCGTAAATGCGCTTTAAACATGTCATACAAGGGCCTTCCCTCGTTAACTTTATTGGGTATTTTGTTTGGCTTACTCTCACTGTGTGCATCTTTCAGCATAATATCTGAATTTGCCTGCATAAATCTTCCTTCTTGTACATTGTTTTGTGTTTTATTGGCCTTTTTCCCCTTAAGTGCGTCCCTCAATCTTATATCGGAGTTTACATAGTTGGATTCATTCTCAGTAACATTCCCTTCCTCAGACACACCTTTACTTCCCTCATCATCATTTTCTTTTATAACATCTTCTCCCGTGAGTCCCTTTCCTATAGTTCGCAGGAATGTTAGTGAAGATGCCTTCCCTGATTTCAATTCTTCCGCTTTTAGCACTTTCAACCGTTACCACCTTTAGTTCACCCTCCTCCCTGTCCTTATCCATATTTGTGTTGGCCTGTTCTTCAATTATATGTGTTACCTCCCTTGTGTCATATGTATCATGGTCACTCCGGTTGTATTCTTTGGTTAAATCCTTAACATTTGTGGGCCCTTTTCCTTTATTCACTTCTCCAACAAGGTCTACCTTGTTATCTTGCACAATCACATCCATCACATTTCCACTCTGAGCTTCCAGCCTATTTATTCTCTCGGATCTGAGCTCCAAACTAGCAGTTTGTTGGGTAATTTCCTTATGTAACCACTCTTTTAATTCACACAGGGTCACAATAATAAAGGTCCTTTCCCTGCTTCCAGTATTTGAGTTTATATCGTTCGGCCAATCTCTTTCCAATTGATTTCTTTGATGGCCCTCCAAAGGACCCCCCATCATTGCAAGTTGTGTTATTCTTCCTTTTGTAAATATAAGAGGGGTATCTGCCATGGGACTGGTTTGAGGTTCCGTGTACATTGTCCCAGCACCTAACCCTTCCACACTTCCCTTAAGTTGTTCACCCCACCCCCCATCATCCTCAAACAGTAATTGTGATTGAGCCGGTTCCAATTCCTCACATTCTCCTATTACTCCCTCCATTTCATCAACAATTTTAACAAATTCGACATCTGTGCTATGTGGGGGTTCACTTTCTGCACAGTCTTCCTTATGACTGTTACTTCTTTGACATGGGGAAGGTGGTAGGGGCATAGCCAGGGCCTTTAGCATTGTACTTCTCCTAGTGGTGAAAACGGTGGTTCCTTGTGCTACTTCCTTTCTTGCACATATAACCTTTTTCTTCATACCTGCTCCTTATATCCAAGTCTTGTTTTATATTATCAACAAGTTTCACCTTCTAACATGTCTATATTAACAGAAGTAACAGAAGTTAACAGAAGTATGTAAAGCTCAGGAACAGCCACTAGCACATTTCCCTTATGAGGGGGTTGCTACTAATTACCTGTGTGACTTAGCCGAGGAAGCACACCTATAAATTACATCACTGTTCCCCAAACTTATAAATACTTTTAGTCAAAATCACATATTCTCTGGGTCAGATATATGTAATGTACGTCGTATACAAGGTTATGGGCGTTCACAATTGTTTGTGCAACATTCGAAGTGTACAATCATTTAAGTACCATCATTTTTGTGAACACAGGACAAAAAATAAGAAAACTATTTTCAAATGGCAATTGCATCTAATAGCAAATGCTATTTTGCTCTATGCATGCAGTTCGCAATTAGTTCCAATTGCAGATGCGACAAACGGATATACCGCTCTTTACTCCATATAAAGGCCGCTAGGATATGCAACACGTCAGGTTATTTCCTAATGGCATCTGACACAAGCAAAGAAACGTTTTTTCTCAAAAGCAGCTCAAATAAGCAAAGGCACAATGTTCACGTTTACCATATACATCCATGCCTAATTTGCGCATTCACTCCCTGTTTGTGAGGAGAAATAACGTTAACAGCTCCTCACTCTGCCTCGTGATAGCGGCGGTAATGTGGAGTCACACAGAAATCCCAATTTCAATGTTCATCTACTTAGCATTGTATACACATCCGCTCCCATTATTTCAACTTAATCCGTCTTCCTAGTGTTTATAGCCCATGTGTCCTTTGTTGTTCAGGCATTTTAAAAGCCGTACAACAACAATTCTGAGCCACTGTGACGCAGGCTCAATATATCAGCTTCCACAAGTAAACTGCCCACAGCACTGTATCCGTACCATTTGCAGCGCAGTAGCGGGACGTAATTTGTTCACAATTTACTCAATACCGTTTTTTGGCAGCTCAATAGTAATTTTTTTAGGCCGCCTACCTCTCGTATATAATCCACGTTTCCGCACCGCTGACCCCTGCTTATTTCAATGACTCCTAATGTGCCTTCCTTACAGAAAAAGGTATTTTCCGTGTTTCAAGGCTAATATCTAGAAGGTTGTGCCTCCTTCTCCCTGTGCCTGGCGAACAGGCAAAGAGGCACTTCTGGGCACTTCTTGGTGCGCGCGCACTGGACTTCTTAAAGGATTCTGGGAGCTGGTGGGCGGGGCTTGTCCTTAAAGCAGTATATTGAGTCCACGTTGAATTCAAACAGCTCTCTCCTGGTCCAGCTGTCTCCCCAGGCAAACAGGCACTTCTGGGCACTCCCTGGTCCGTGTCTGTTTGGGTTGTTACGATGGTGACATGCAAACAAGCGTGCTGCATGTATGTTAGCTGGCTCTCAAGTCCTATCCAACACACCGTACCCTTTCCGATCGAAAAGATAATAAAGATTTCTTCATATGATCTTGGAATCTAAAATGTCCCTGACTTCGTACTCAATGTCGTCTCCCTTTGTTTCTACAGGTGGGGGTCTGGTTGTGGTCTCCCTGGTGCCTGCTTTCACTGGGTTCAAGAAGGATACATGAAAAAACGGATGGATGGGTAAGGAGGATGGTAGCTCCAGTTTGACTGCGACTGGGTTGATAATGGATACGATGGGATATGGGCCAACATACTTGGGATGAAACCGTTTTGGTCCTGAATATGTTTAGTAGCGAGCCACACCTTATCCCCTATCTGATAGGTAGGCACCTCTACTCTTTTTTTTGTCTGCAAAATGTTTCTGAGCTGTCTTTGAGTCTTGGAGGGTTTTGACAGCTTTTGTCATGGTTTCTTTAATTCTCTTAGGCAAAGATGTTATGGCTGGCATTTCCAGAGGTGCAGGAGCTGTAGTACGAGGGTCCCTTCCATGCACAAAAAAGAAAGGCGAGAAACCAGTGGAACTATGGATAGAGTTGTTGTAAGCATATTCCGCTGCCCATAGGAGATCAACCCAACTCGTGTCTGCTTGGATGTCAGATACCTGCATTCTGCTCTCACTCCTGGCCAATTGGTTAGGGATTTCTGCACCACAAATGGGACCAGACAAAAATCTTCACCAAAATTGCTGTCATTTTTGGATTGTTTTTCAGGGTACCCATCGCAAGTGTTCCATTCTGCACTGAGATGGTGTCCTCACATCTGCATCACCAATATCCCATTTCCTGTTTTTTCCTCACTTTACTTGCACACAAGAACAATGTTTTTGGTCCTCTCCATCTTTTTTATTTGACCTTTGCCATTTATTTGCCCACTTGGAAGGGTCCTGCTTTCCCATTTTGCCAAATGCGACTATTTTGTTTTCCAAACACCGCCTCCTTCTACAGCAAGTACCGATGATATAAGCATTCGGGCAACGCATCAAATACACTAGGAAGTCATCTGCGGCAGGCATCATTCTTCAGGTGACACTTAGAGAGCCTGTTTCCTCTATTTGGGGAATTATCAATCAGGAAGTTGTTGAAATGTCTGTGCTAGGTTTTACCCATGGTCCATGAGAACATCTCTCCCCTCCATCAACATAACAAGTAGTGCAGCCAACAGGTGGCAAGTGCGAGTGTTAGAAGTGCAGACAACAAGTGTCTAATAAGTGCAGGAAAGGGGACTGTAAGGTTACAGATACAGACCACAAGTGCAGGGGGTGCCAGGAGGCAGTGCAGGTATGCAACTGGACAGGAAGGGACCTGGGCCCGAATTTAGAGGGTAGCCATGTGACCAGTGCAAGTGTCAGACATGAGATCAGCAGGGGAGAGGAAGAGAAGGCAGAAGCAAAGAGGAAGGTCTTGAGGTGGTTCCGGAACCAGAGATGGGGGAGGGGAACGTCACTGGTTTTTCGCCTTACCCCTCTATTTCACGGTATCTAGGGGTCTCCTCCATTCACACACGGTTCCGATGTCGATTTCTCTTGGTTTTATTTCGTTTAGAGGTCATAAAATGCTCCTAATCATCTCTTTGGTCCCAGTGTGGAGCGACATTTCAGGCAACCATTGCCCTCTGCGCCCCCCTGGTGGTCTCCCTGAAAACAGTTTAAATGATGGCCCCATTTCCTTGCAGGAGCTTGAGCTGCAGGGAAATTAATGTGGCGCTAGTCTGTATTGGAGGCGCTGCACAAGCATTACAGGAGTGTGCCCCACTGATGTCTGAGTGCACTTGCCGAGCAAATGATAGAGGAAAATGTATTGCGCATCCGATTTCTAAGCAGGTGCTTTCTACAAGCGACAAAGATATTGATTTCCTTTGATACATGCTTTTTCTCACTCGTGTCAAATTCTCTTAGAGGGACAGCATTTATATACTCTTCTGCTGGCAAAATTCAAAGTGGTTCTTTTGGGGCATGGGGAATTAGTTTTCTATATTGTTTCAGACTATCAGGCGCCATCATCCATAACTGGCCTCATGTGTCAGTCTTATGTCTTGGAGAAGGGACCATGTGTGGTGATCCTCCCAATACACACCTGGGCCCATCAACCACTAGTTCAAGGAGGCAGCTGGACCCTTGATCACTCAACCAGAAAAACTCAGGGTTATGCAGAGAACGTCTTCACACTTAAATTCCAGAATATAACTCAGAATGTACTGTGGGTCGGTGATGTGACTGCCTTGCACCCAATATAGGGATGTCAAACTGTGCAAGCTCTATGAGGTAACAACTATATGAGGTTAGGAAGATTCCTGTACAAACCTAGAACATTTGAATGTTTGTAGAAGAATTTTACACCAGGGATTTATTATGAGGGTATTTATTGAATGCAGACCTAGCTTTGGGAAGCAATAGAGCACTTTATAAATCATATGGGGAAGGACACAGTGTGGGAAGCGGAGACACAAGGGGTTGAGAAGCTAACAACTGAGAAGGAGGGCGGTCAATTTGGCAGTCAGGAATCTACAAGCAACCAGGGGAGGAATGGGATCGGCAGGCCAAAAGCATGCAAAGAAAGAGTTTCACATCCAAAGCTGGCATGTAAGGCAATCACAGCACTGCCTTGCGTGCATGCCATCCTTGGATGTAAATCTCTCAACACTGATTCTTTAGGTTCACTTTTGCTTTTTACCATCTGATGAAGATCTAAGTGAATTTGAAAGCTCATGAAATATTCCATCTCTACATAATATTTTGACTAAATTGCCAAAAAGTGACATTTTGTGATTTTCGTGAAAGGTTGAACTTTATTACAGGCTTTTGGTATGACAACATCGAACATCCACCTTGTAACTTTCAGAAGTCCCTAGGAATTTCTTCAACTCTCTAAAACTTAAAGTATTTCATGTTCAAAGTATTTTCTTAATTTGTTGTTCATTGGCTCCAATTTCTTATTTGCATTGTCTATGTATTTTTCTATATAAAATATCAATCCCTACTTTGTTTTTGCCATTGTACAGCGCTCAGATGCAGTTGTGCCTTGTTGGTGATTTTACACAAGCACATACCAAACCAGAAGAAAACCAGAAGGAAGGGCGATTTTCCATCCGTTAACCTACCGGCTGCTGTACTTCAGCCTGATCAGAGACCAGAGGAATAAGGGTGCTGACAATGACATGAAGGTGGCTTTCCAATGCATCCTTACAGTGGAGAATAGCTGTTCTGCAGACCAGGTCCAGAAGGTTGCACTGAAGCAAGAAACTGCGAACAGACACCTCATCCATGGCAAGGGCAGGCCTGCAACAAGGAAAGAAAACAAACTGATACAAAAATAACATAACTTTCCCATTTATAGAACTATTTGCAATAATGCCCTTGTAAAGTAACATTTTCTTTCAATTGCTACTAAAATGTGAACATTTAAGTAACAGCAGTTATTAATACCAGCAAATATAGCTCAAAGTCAAGTGCTTGCCCCAGACATAGGCACGACAAGCGTTTGAATCCCATAAGGGCTCTCGGAACCCTTCATCTTCCCTGTGTTGATAAATTGATTATTAAAATTGAGTAATACTTAAGAGCCAGGCGGGCTCCGAGATGGTTGCGCACTTTGAGCTTCCCTTGGCATGTCTACATCTACTCTTCCACGGGGAGTCATTTCACGACCTTTGACCTCTGATGACATCACAGGAAGTGATGTCATGTGACCCCAGCCCGAAGTGATATCGCGGGAAGCGATGGCACTCGACCTTTCACTCCTTGACAAAACAGGAAGTGGCATCACATATACGAAAAGAACAAGTTACTTCTTACCTGGTAACGTTCTTTCGATGGGATGTTCCTCCGACGCATTCCTTATCTTGATCACTTCCAGCTTGCTGGCCTCGGAATTTTTTTTTCAATAGAGGGTGCTGCGCGTCGACGTCCCTCGAGTCGGTGTCCCTCGACAGCCTCCCTATCGGCGTCGACGTCATCATGCGTATAAATAGACTTGCGCAGCGTCCGTTGCTCAGTTCCGTTTTGTAGCTTGGAATTATCTGTTCATGAATTGGTTATTGACCTGGAAGGAGCGTAAGCTGCAACCACAAGGGAAGTTTTACTGAGGGGATGGATAGGAGGGGCGATAAGGAATACGTCGGAGGAACATCCTCCTCCACCGCCTACACAGGAAAACTAATTCGGGCCTGCAGTCCTTTTCGCTCTACTAATAGTTGCCTTACACTAGCGAGAGCCCTCATACAGTCTAAGTTAGACTATTGCAACAGCCTCTACCTAGGTGCCAACCAAGCTATAATTAGTAAACTCCAAGTCATTCAAAACAATGCGCTACGAGCAGCACTAAACATTCCTAGGCGAGAGCATATCTCTGACACCAGAATCACATGCACATGGCTTACCAGCCAACAAAAAAATCGACCTAAAAACTCTCTGCCTCACACACAAAGCCCTCAACCACCTAGCCCCCCCCTTACCTTACCAATAAATTCACCTGGAAGCAGTCCATCAGAACTACTAGATCTTCCAACACCCTATGTCTCATGGTGCCCAGATTTACCTCTAAAAGAGCCGGAGGCTCTAGCTTCACTGTCCTCGCCTCCCAACGCTGGAACTCACTGCCACTAAAAATTAAGTTTGCCAATTCCCTCCAATCCTTCAGGAAACTTGCCATTGGATGGCTATTGGCACAAAGTCAATTAGTTTGTAAGACACAGCTATTATCTGTATATACTGTGCATGTATCATTTATGTCTTTAATGGATGTCTTCATTGACACTGCATGTACTCTCTGTATATAACCTTTGCTAAAAAGTATCACTGTCAATTACCATGTATTGTGCCTTGTAACATGTACTAGTGCCCATTTACTCCCGGGTCCGGAGCGCTATATAAATAAAATAAACAAACAAACAAGCAAACATCCCATCGAAAGAACGTTACCAGGTAAGAAGTAACTTGTTCTTCGAAGGGATTGTGTTCTCTGACATATTCCTTATCTTGATAGACTCCCATAGCAGTGGTGTGTAAACGGAGGTGGGAGTAAAATTGTCATATTCCCTTTTAAGAGTGAACCGAGTGTAACACAGCTTTGCCAAATCTAGTCTATTGACTAGAGGAGGAATCCAGATTGTAGAATTTTGTAAAGGTATGTGCGGACGACCATGTGGCAGCCGCACATATGTCTCGAAACGGTACCGCTCTCTGGAGGGCCGAAGAGGCTGCAATACCCCTGGTTGAATGAGCGCTAAGATTTTGAGGGGGCTCTTTCCCTGCCAATTTGTAACATTCTAGAATGGCTAAAATAATCCATCTGGAGATGGTCTGTTTTGTGATTGGCAATCCTAATTTGTGCCCTGTATAACCTATGAACAGTTGGTCTGCTTGCCTGATCCTAGCCAGTCTGCTGATATAAAAACTCAAGGCTCGCCTTGGATCCAGCCTTTGTAGCCTTTCTTCCTCTTTCCCTGGATGGGGAGGAGGATAGAATGAGGGTAAGGTTATTTTCTGAGTGATGTGGAATTCAGAAACCACCTTTGGGAGGAAATTAGGCTTCACTTGCAGGACACCTTTGTCCTTGTGAAAAATTGTATGAGGGGGTTTGCAAGATAGGGCTTGTAATTCGCTCACCCTCTGGCAGATGTCAAAGCCACTAAGAAGGCAGTTTTAAGGGTGAGAAATCTTAACAAACAAAAGTGGAGTGGTTTGAAAGGAGTACCCATTAAGAAATTCAAGACTAAATTTAAGTCCCATAAGGGAACTTGGAACGGTCTCGGGGGATAGACATTAGTTAATCCCTTCAGAAATTGTACTACTAATGGTAATTTGAAATATGATGGCTCCTCTGCAGTGCGCTTGAAGATCGATAGCGCTGCAAGGTAGCCCTTGATTGTACCAACTTGAAGACCTGAATTCGCCAAATACAGTAGAAAGGAGTAGAAAGGATAGCACTGTTGGCGTACCACATGAAAAGGTGTCAATATTCTTTTCTCTACACCAGCTGCAGAATTTGTTCCAACAGCAGCGGTATAAAGTCTTTGTTGCTGGCCTTCTGGCTGAAAGCAACACCACCATGACGTCATCTGGGAGGTCCCAATCCTTGTATCTCAACCTTTCAGAAACCAAGCGTGAAGGTTGAGGGTTCCGATGTCTGTGAGAGAAGATCCTCCCTGTGTGGAAGACGAATTGGAGGGCAGATGGACATGTCCAGAAGGTCCGGGTACCACGTTCTCCTGGCCCAGTCTGGGGCAATTAGGATCATAGTCTTCCGGAATCTTTTCAACCTCCTGATCATCTGAGGAAGGACAGGGACTGGAGGAAATGCGTACAGAAGTGGAAACTCCCAGTCCACTACGAACGCGTCCCATAGAGCTCCTCCCGGGGGAAATTCCCTTGAACAAAACTGATCGCACTTCCTGTTGATACTGGTGGCGAACAGATCCACTTGGGGGGTTCCCCAAAGGGCGAAGATCTCTTGAAGGACTTCCTGAGCTATCTCCCACTCGTGAGAGACTGTGCTCTGCCTGCTCAGAGCGTCCGCTGTCAAGTTCTTCTCTCCGGCTAGGTGAACTGCTGATAGAGAGATTCCTTCTTGGATTACCCATAACCAGAGCTGCATCACCTCTCTGCACAGTGGCAGTGATCCTACGCCTCCCCTTTTGTTGAGGTAGTGCATGGCCACTGTGTTGTCCGTCATTATCAGGACATTTTTCCCTTGTACAGATGGCAGAAAAGCCTTCAGCGCTAGTCTGATTGCTCTCAGCTCTAACAGGTTGATATGTAGTCTGGACTCCGATGGAGACCAATGACCGCTGATGGTCAAGTCGTTGGCATGGGCTCCCCAGCCCGTGAGTGAGGCATCCGTGACTACTGTTATCTCCGGCCATGGTTGCCAAAACAGTTCTCCTTTCTGAACATTCTCCTGACAGGCCCACCACAGAAGGTCTCAAGCCACCTTGTCCGGAACCTGAAGGAGATCTGTCATTCTCCCTGAGAATTGCGACCACTGAGTTCTTAGTGCCCACTGGAGAGCTTCTGGCACAAGGAAAATGCAGGATGCCATGAGGCCTAGCAACCTCAAAACGTCGAAGGCTGGGAGACGTTGGGCATTTTGAAACTTGGTGACCATCTGCAGAATATCTTGAGCCCTCACCTCTGGTGGCAAGGCTTTCCCCAGGGAAGTGTCCAGGACCGCTCCAATGAACTGGAGTCTCTGTAATGGTATCATCTGTGACTCCTTTAAATTGAGGGAGAAGCCCAGTTTGTGAAGGAAATGGAAGACATAATATAGTTGGATCTGAGCTTGTTCGGAAGATACTGCTCTGATCATCCAATCGTCTAGGTAGGGGTAGACGTGGATCCCTTCCCTCCTTAGACTTGCAGCCACTACCGACATTAGCTTGGTGAAGACCCTCGGGCCTAGGTCAGCCCAAATGGCAGTGCTCGAAATTGATAGTGAGAGTTGCCAATTGCGAACCTCAGGTATTTCCTGTGTCTGAGATGGATTGACACATGGAAATAAGCATCCTGAAGGTCTAGAGATACCAGCCAGTCATGAAGCTGGAGGGCCTGAAGGATCTGAGAGAGAGTTACCATCTTTGTACAATTCTTTTAAGTCCAATATGGGTCTCAGTCCTCCGTCCTTCTTCGGTATCAAGAAGTAGGGGGAATACCAACCCTTGTTCCTCTCCGCTACAGGTACCGGTTCTATGGCACCTTTCACCAGCAGGTCTAGAATCTCCTGCAAAAGAAGCGGGTCTGGAAACTTCAAAGAGTTGTTCCCCGGTGGATGACTCTGAGGGGTGCGTAGAAAAGGCAGGCAGTAACCTTGGGCAACTGTCTCCATGCCCAAGCATCTGACGTAATAGCCTGCCATTCCGTCAGATGTTGAGTTAACCTGCCCCCTATTGGTGTTTTGTGAGGAGAGTCCTCAGAGCGGTTTAAAAGTGGCTGATGCAGATGCCGAGGGTAAAGAGGCACCTGCTGCAGCTGCGGCTTTTGTACTTTTAACCCGTACACCTCGGGTAAATTTCTTTTGGCCTCTTTGAGCCGACTGTCCCCTGCCTCTTCCGAATGCAGAATAGAAACGAAAGGACCTACCTCTCCAAGAAGTTCCTAAGGGGCGATAGGGAGTTTGACGGATTGCAGCTCCAAGGGATTTTGCTGCTGCCTTAGATGTTTGTAACTTCTCTAGACTGTCATAAACCTTTTTACCAAATAAAGAAGAGCCGTCAAAGGGCATATTCAAAAGCCTGGCCTGTACATCTGGAGCAAAACCAGACTTTCGCAACCATGCAAATCTGCGAATTGTAGTACTTGCCACCATGTCCCTGCTGATACTGTCAGCAGAATCAATGCCAGTTTGAAGGGATTCGCACATTGCGTCTTTACCATCTTTAATGATGTTCAGAAAAGCTTCCATTTCTTCTCCTTCCGGGAGGCAGTCAGCCACTGATGAAGCACACTCCCAAAGTGTATGGCTGAATCTTGCAAGCGTACAAGTAGCATTAATGGATTTAAGTGCCATGCTACACGCAGAAAAGACCTTTTTTGACATAGCGTCAAATCTCGTATCATCCCCGTCTTGTGGAACAGTAGGGTATGCAGAACTACTGTTCGATGAAGTTGCTGCTTGAACAACCAGACTCTCTGGAGTTGGATGTTTTGACAAATATTCAGGGTCAGAAGCAGATATCCTTTATTTGGCAGATAGTTTCTTGTTAACTGCCAGGATAACCTCAAGAGTTTCCCAGTTGTTCGATATTTTCCGCTGCGATGCAGTATGGAATGGAACCACAGGATCTTCCTGTGGGCCTTTATTCAAGATATCTGTAAGATCATCTTGTTGAAAAGTAGGTTAATGTGTAGACTAACCCATGAATTCTATTATTCTGGCCATTAAAGTTCTATAAGGGGTCTCAGCATGTTCCCCTAGGTCTGGTTTGGGAAATTCTACTTCTGGTGAAGTATCCAACCCACTTGCATCATGCAAGGAATCTTGCAATTCCTGCAACCTATTTTCTTCAGAGATAAATTCCTCTGGTACAGGTGTTGTAGTTCTCTGCAACCCAAAAGGTCTTTCCTGATCAGAGTCCTCACCTTCTTCATAAATGGAGGACAAGGCATTGAAATAATCTGACCTTGGAAAAGGCTTAAAACCCATTTCTAAAGCAGAAGGGGCTAAGCTTGCGGTAACCGGTTGAGAAAACGTCGACGTCGTGGAAGTCAAAGGCTTTGAAGAAACCGAAAAGGGCATCGAAAAGGTATGAAACTACCTTGAAGAACTCGAGAGGATCGGAATCCTACTCGGAGTCGTCGAGGTTATCGACGACATTCTGGAGGTCATGATAGGAGCCCTCGGTATGACTATTGACTGCGAGGTATTGACAGTCGTAGGTTTCTCCTTTATCGGCGTCGACATTTGCGTCGAGGACGGCGTCGATTCGACCGATCTATGCGTCGATGGGCCCTTCGATCATGGCATTGATGACGCACATTTATGAGTCGAAGGGGCCTTCGACGAAGACGTCGATGATGCAGTCTTACTGCCTTTTCTCGAGGGTTCGGGACGCTCTCGAGTAGTTTCTTTCGCCGGGTGCAACGACTCGCGGCGTTTCGACTTTTCGGGTCTTTCACCCAGGGTATCACCTTTAGCCGTCTCCGAGGGCGTTGAGGCCGCTTTCTCAAAGACGCCAAGCATCTTTTTACGGAATTCCTCCCACTTGGCTGGAGAGCTATGCTTTGTGGGGCAGGTGACCCTTTCAGGGGAAACAGAAGAAGACGTAGAAGAGGGAGATCTTCGACGCCTCTTTTTCGAATGTTTGGATCTCGAAGAGTGATGGGAATTGCTTCGAGACCTCGAACGAGAATGTTTACTGTGATGGCGAGGAGACGAATGTCTCGACTCTGCCGAGGAAACTTTCGAAGGAGTAGTAGTTTTAAGAGTCTTACCTCTTTCGAGCTTCCCCTTACGCTCCTTCAAGGCTTTCGCCGTCATGGACATGCAGTCCTCTCATTCTGAACAATGGTGCTCCGATCCCGGGCACCACAAACGGATCCTGTGAGGATCCGTCAACTACATTTTCTTTCCACAATCTCGACACTTTTTGAAGCCGGCCTGTGGTGTCAACGGTTCAGATGAGGAAGCCATCGAAACGAGTAAGATATACTTGAGGAATAAGTAATATACTTTGACTAACAAACTGAGCAACACCATTCCGAGGCCCACGAAGCGCAGAAAAACAGAGCTGAGCAATGGACGCACCGCAAGTCTATTTATACGTATGATGACGTCGGCGCCGATATGGAAGCTGTCGAGGGACACCGACTTGAGGGACGTCGACGCACATCGCCCTCTACTGAAAAAACATTTCTGAGGCCAGCAAGCTGGAAGTGATCTATCAAGATAAGGAATACGTCGGAGGACACAATCCCTTTGAAGGACAAGTTACTTACCAACTGGTAACGTTCTTTCAACTGGATGTTCCTCCAACGTATTCCACATCTTTGACATGTAATGTCCACAACTGTGCACTTCGGAAACTTTTTTAGCAGAGGGCGTCCTGCGTCGATGAAGTTGGGTCGATGTCCCTCTAAGGCCTCCGTCGAGGGCGACATCACTGGATGTTATAAATAGGACGCACAGCGCCCGTAGCCTCAGTTTAAGTTTTTTTCCCCCAGAACGTGTGGCACCAGTCTCATGCCTGCTTGACTGCACTTAGCCTTGCGGGAACGGAAGCTGCAATCGCATAGGAAATTCTCCAGAGGGGCAGGCTTGGAGGGCGTTGTGGAATACGGTGGAGGAACATCCAGTCGAAAGAACGTTACCAGATGGTAAGTAACTTGTTCTTCGAGTGGATTGTGTCCTCCAACGTATTCCACATCTTTGACAGACTCCCAAAGCAGTACCAGTAAATGGAGGAGGGAAAAGAATTTAGAGTACCCAATCAGATTGCGAAAAAAAGAACCGCCTTCCCAAAGGCCATATCCCGACCATGGATTGTATCCAGGGAGTAATGTTTAACAAAGGTGTGGATTGAAGCCCATGTGGCTGTATCACAAATGTTCCTAATAGGAACCCCCCGCTGTAGGGCTGTGGAAGTAGCCACGCCCCTAGTGGAATGAGCTCGCAACCCTTCAGGAGGGTCCTTACCCACCAATCTAACACTCCGTAATGGTGAGGATAATCCACCTGGACAAGGTCTGTTTGGTAACAGCCTGGCCCAATCGGTGTCCAGCATATCCTACAAAGAGTTGATTGTCCACTCTGACCCTGGACATCCTAGAAATTTAAAAGCTCAGAGTTCTCCTAGGATCCAACCAATGGAGTCGCTCCTCTTCCTTACCAGGATGAGGAGGAGGGTAGAAAGATGGAAGAATCACCTTTTGACTCAAATGATATTCAGAGACTACCTTAGGTAGAAAAGAAGGACGTACTCGCAGTACAACCCTGTCCTTGTGAAACACAGTAAAAGGTGGCTTAGATGAAAGTGCCTGCAATTCACTCACTCTGCGAGCGGAAGAAAATGCAACCAAGAACACAGTCTTGAAGGACAGTAATCTCAAAGGACAAGAGTGCAAAGGTTCAAAGGGAGCACCCATGAGAAATTTCAAAACCAAATTCAAATCCCAAACCGGCACCTGGAAAGGAGACGGCAGGAATACATTAGTCAGTCTTTTAAGAAATAAAGAAATCAAAGGAATCTTAAAGTAAGAACATTCTTCAGACGAGCGCTTAAAGATAGACAGCGCCGCCAGGTAACCCTTAATGGTACCCACTTGAAGGCCCCTGTGGGCCAAAGAAAGTAAGAAAGACAAAACCATAGGAATGGAGCACTGAAAAGGATCAACATTGTGATCTCTGCACCAGTCGCAGAATTTACGCCAACGGTACAGGGATTTTGCTGCAGGCCACCTGGCCGAAAGCAACACCTCCATCACGTCATCCGGGCAGTCCCAATCCTTATACCTCAACCTTTCAGATACCAAGCGTGAAGGTTGAGAGTCATGACCTCTGGATGGAGAAACTGACCCCCCCCCCTCGTACCCCCTACCTTACCCCCTCCTTTGCACACACAAGAGCAGGTCCTCTCGGTAGGGAAGACGGTGTGGAGGGCAGATGGACATCTCTAGAAGGTCCGGGTACCACGCTCTCCTGGCCCAATCCGGAGCAATGTGGATCATGTGGGAACCGAACCTCTAACCTCTGCAACACTTCAGGAATGACGGGGACTGGATGAAACGCGTACAGCAGTGGGAATGACCAATCCACCATGAACGCGTCTCTTAAGGCTCCTCTTGGAGGAAATTCCCTTGACACTGGTGGCAAAGAGATCCACTTGCGGGGTTCCCCAAAGGGTGAAGATCTCCTGAAGGACTTCCTGAGCCAACTCCCACTCATGAGAGATCAAGCTTTGCCTGCTCAGAGCATCCGCCGCCGCATTTTTGTCTCCGGCCAGATGAACTGCCGAGATCGAAATTTCCTGCTAGATGGCCCAAAACCAGAGCTGCATTGCCTCTCTGCACAACGGAAGTGACCCCACCCCCACTTTTTTGTTGAGGTAATGCATGGCCACTGTGTTGTCTGTCATGATCAGAACACTCTTCCCCCGTACAGAGGGCAGAAAAGCCTTCATGGCTAGCCTGATGGCCCTCAGCTCTAACAGAGTGATGTCGGGGTCTGGATGCCGACGGAGACCAACGACAGCTGGCGGTCAAGTCGTTGGCATGAGCGGCCCATCCAGTGAGGGAAGCATCCGTCCCTACCGTCACCTCAGGCCATGGTTGCCAAAACGGTTCCCCCCCCCTCATCAGGTTCCCTTCGTGGCCCACCACAGATGATCCTGGGAGACCGAGAGTGGAATCTGAACGGGATCCGTCATCTTGCCGGAGAACTGCGACCACTGCATCTTGAGGACCCATTGCAGGGATCTCATGCGCAACCTAGCCTCTAGCACCAGAAAAATGCAGGAAGTCATGAGGCCGAGCAACCTTAAGAATTTGAAAGCCGGGAGACTCTGTGCATATTGAAACTTGTCCACCATCTGCACAATGTGATGAGCCCTGATCTGGGGAGGCAAACACTTCCCCAAGGACGTGTCTAACACAGCCCCTATGTACTGGAGCTGTTGGGAAGGTGTCAGAGGCGAAATTCAGGGAGAAGCCCAGCCTGTGGGGGTGCGGCAGGTGAGACCGAGATGATCCAGCGCTTGCTCTGGAGAGCGTGCTCAGATCAACCAATCGTCCAGGTAGGGTTAGACGTTAATCCCCCCTCACCTGAGGTACGATGCCACCACCACACTTCGCTTGGTGAAGACCCTCAGGTGGAGGTCAATCGGAACGGCAGGACCCGAAACTGAAAGTGCGAGTCGCCAGCTGCAAACCTCAGGTACTTTCTGTGCGCGGGATGAATCGGCACATGAAAGTAAGCATCCTTGAGGTACAGAGACACCAACCAATCCTGAAGTTGAAGGGCCTGGAGGACTTGAGAAAGAGTGACCATCTTGAACTTGTCCTTCCTGAGAAGTTTGTTCAACCAACGCAAGTCCATGATGGGTCGTCTTTCTTTGGGATCAAAAAATAAGAGGAATACCATCCCTTGTTTCTCTCCGCTACAGGCACCAGTTCTATAGCGCCTTTCTCCAGCAGGCTGAACCTTTCCTGCGCAAGGAGCGGATCTGGAAGCTTCAAAGAGAGTTTCCCCGGGGGATTATCATGAGGCCGCTGAAGGATGGGAAGGCAGTAGCCGTGGGCTATGGTATCCAGAACCCACGCATCTGAAGTAATGGCACGTCATTCTTCGAGATGCTGAGATAGTCTGCCCCAACCGGCGAACCATGGGACATGGTCTCATGACTGTTTGGAAGCGGCTGCGGCAGTGCCTGAAGGCAAAGAGGGAGGCAGCTACCTGAGCGGCTTTGGCACCTCGATTTCCCACGTACTTTTTTGCTGGCCCCTTTGACTGGCGGCCCCTCTCGTTCTACCAAAGGAGGAGTAGTAACGAAAAGAACCTTCCCTCCACTGCTGTCCCCTAGGACGAAAAGGCGGAGGTTGACGCACAGCGGCACTTAAATATTTTGCTGCAGCTTTTGAGGTCTGCAACCTCTCAAGGCTCTCGTCAGCCTTGCTGCCAAACAGATGTGCGCCATCAAAGGGCATGTTCAGAAGACGGGCCTGCACATCCGGAGTAAAACCCGACTTCCGCAACCACGCAAATCTGCGTATAGCGGTGCTCGCAGCCATGGACCGGCTAACACTGTCAGCTGTATCCAAACCCGACTGAAGGGATTCACACATGGCATCCTTGCCGTCCTGCACAAGAGCAAGGAACCCATCCCTTTCTTCCCCCTCAGGAATATGCTCAGCCGCTAAAGAAACACAATTCCACAGAGTGTGCGGAAACCTTGCCAAGGCACACGTGAAGTTGGCCGATTTCAAGGCCATGCTCCCAGCAGAAAATACCTTCCGGGCCCAACCGTTGAAGCGTTGGTCGTCCCTATCCGGAGGGATGGTAGGGTACGCCACCTGCCTCGAGGTTGCCGTAGCCGCCTGAACCACCAAGCTCTTGGGAGTGGGGTGAGTAGATAAATAGCTGGGGTCGCTAATGGAAGGGCGGTATTTCTTGGTCAAAGACTTATTAACAGCCGGAAGAGATTCCGGGGACTGCCAAGCAGCTGCCACCCTTTTCTGTAAGTTAAGATGAAATGGCAAAACCGGCTCAGAGGACAGACCATGATCTAAGATGTCCGTTAGATCATCCTGCACAAAGTCTTCAGGAGGACTGCACCAGCCCAGATACTCAGAGACCAGCGCCATGAGCCTCCTGTACGAAGACTCCGCATGAGCCCCAGGCTCAGGTCTACCAAATTCCACTTCCGGGGAAGTGTCCAATGCACTGGCATCATGGAGGGTCTGCCGCAACTCCTCCAACTGACTGTCTCCAGAAAAATGTGGAGCTTCCTCAAGTTCACCAGGGTCCTCAAACTCAGACCTTTCCTCCTCTTCATAAATGTCAGCCAGAGGGAGTTAAAACCCAGATCTGGTGACAGAAGAGGGCAGGGAGTCCAAAACAGGCCTCACAGACTTGGCCGTAGCCTTCACCGGAGGATCCACAATATCCGGGTACTCCAAAGGCAAATTTGGAGAAAAAAATCCCCAAAGGCGCAGATAGCGCCAAAGGCTTCCACATCGAGAGCGTCAACAACCTCGACGTCGTGAGCGCCCAAGGGTTCGGCGTCGACACAGGTGCCAACGGCGCCTTGGGCTGGTACGATAGTAAATCGTCGAGGTCTGAGTCGGACGGACACGGCGCCGACCGAGTCGACGCCAGCATTGAGCCCTCAATAGGTAGCTGCGGTCTCGCTGGGGACGAGGACCGAGACCTAGAGACACGTCTCTTGCGACTTTTCGAATCCTTGTCCGTACGAGACTTCGAAGGCTCCCGATGCGAGTTACGTTGTGGACCCGAGCCCAAAGGTGTGCGAGCCACGGTATGAGACCGATCCTGGCCGGCTTCGTGAGAAGGCGCGACCGGACATGCGCCCTGCGATGAAAAATTATTTTTAAAAAAAAAAAATCGCCAAAATGTTTTCTTTAAACACAGCACATTCCCCCAGAGTTGAGGACTTTGTTGGGCATGCAACCTTCCTCGAGGCACCATCCTCCGAGGACGACGGGGAAGGCGACCGGTGACAGCGCTTCCTAGAGTGCCGGGACGAGGAAGAAGAATGGCAGGAACCACTCCGGGACGAGAGCCCTGGGACTCCTTCCGACGCAGAGAGTTGCCCCTCGAGTCCTCGGTGGAGACCCCCTTGGGCTTAGATTTATGGGACGTAAAAGGCTTAGAGCCCCTACCTACCTGGAGCATCCCCTTCTGCTCCCGCAAGGCCTTGGCAGTCAGCGACTGGCATTTTGAGCAGTCGTCGATGTTGTGCAACTCGCCCAGGCACCACAAATGCGGTGGGGTTGGGTAAGCGACATTTTTGACTTGCAGTCTCGGCAGGTCTTGAAGCCAGACCGCAAAGTAAGAGGGGTCGAAGAGAAAGACATCGTAACGATAAACACACGAGGCACGCCGAGTTTCACGAAGTTAACACGTTCGCAGAAAAAACAGAACTGAAGCTACGGGTGCCATGCGTCCCATTTATAACATCCAGTGGCGTCGCCCTCAACGGAGGCCTTCGAAGGGACATTGACCCGGCGTCATTGACGCAGGACGCCCTTTGCTGAAAAAGTTTCCGAAGTGTACAGTTGTGGACATTACATGTCAAAGATGTGGAATACGTTGGAGGACACATTCCATTCAAAATATGGTTACGATATCACTATAATGTGATGTACATTTCATACAAGAATGGATCGCCATATGTATCGTTAGGATCAGTGTGTACAGACCCATATTACCAAATTACTGTGAATGCAAGCAGACACCATGGCCAAATGAAAATGATGTGTTATTATATAGCACTTGCGCTTAACGGCTTTATATAGAAAAAGTATACACCCAATATCACCCAACATGTGTAGGTACTCATTTATCGACCTCAGAAGGATGAGAGGCTGAGTTGAGGTGTTTATTAACAGACTAAATCAGTGACTCACCCACTGAAGTGCACCTGAAATAAAGCTTTAATGAGTCTAGCAATTATTGTATAGAATTCCAGAAGGACACATTATTTGGTATTCCTATTCTTTCTTATTTAGGGTCAGTGCTGAAAGTGTCAGACTTGTGGAGCTTGCATTACAAAAAAAAGACTTTTTTTTTCTTCGGGGTAGCAAGGGAGACCTCACACGTCCCTGCTCTTATACCTCTCTGCCCCGCTCTCACTGTTGAAACACTACCAACGGCAGCACAGCTCCCTCGACACTCACTAGTGGGCGTGGTGACCGATTTAGGTGCAGGCACTCTTGTTCAACAGCAGAGATGTCAAGATGGTAACGTGCAACCTCAGCCCCGCTTTAGAATGGCGGTGCAGTTGTTCCTGGGTGATGAAGTGACAGATACGAGTCATAACAGATGTTCTGTCAGTGAACCGGGCCAGCGTGTGGTGAATGGAAGGGTTGATACAGAGCGAGTGCTTGCGAAGGCCACACGGACCACGATGTCAGGGGAACCGTTCTGTAGAGGTGAAGAGAGTTCTGCTGTTAGGAAAGATTTTCTTTTTGTAGCTTTCCCATCTCCATTGACATCAACGGAACCACCAACATTTTTCTATCGTTTGATTTCTGTTCTGACTTTTGAAGGCTATTAAAAGCTTTTTGCTTTACATTCTTTGCTTTTGGGGGCAACTGTCAGTCCCTAAAACTACCAGTGCCGGGGGGGCTGTGTCTGCATTTGCACAATTTCTTTTTAGCTGCACACCTCACCTTAAAGTGCAGTGGGACTCCACTTCTACTCCCATCCGGGGCCAGTAGAAATGGGCAGAGAGTCTCTGCTTAGTCTTCTTGATACCAAGATGACCAGCTAAGGGCACCTCATGCGCCAACTGCAGCAGGAAGGGCCTGTAAACCTGGCGTACCACCAATCTCTTGAGGGCACCAGGTTCAGGCTTAGTGGGCTCACTAATGAGGAGCTCACCCTCCCAATAGATCCGGAACGTCCTAGGAACTTCTCCTTGTGCCTGGGACACGGCCTGTTTCCTCAGACCCTTGGGAGAGTGGCACTCTCTCTGTCCCTTACAGATGTCTGCTCGGGAGGGTCCCCCTTCAGCCAACAGGCATTGAAGGTCAGGGCCCTTCAGCCAACAGGCATTGAATGTCAGGGTGGTCCTCCGGGTTGAAAACCTCTCCCGCAGGAGGGTCTTCTGCCTCTTCTCCCTCAGGAGTTGAGTTGGGGTTTTCCACTGGACCCAGCCCGTCCGCAGCATGGATCCCAATGAGTGCTGTAGGAACAGCCGGAAGAGAAGGAGCCCCCTTCACAGGGGTGGCCTTCTTGTTCTTCCATCTTCTTGCCTTAGGCCTCACCTTTGGCTCGGGTACCTGACTCACAGCCAGAACCTGTGTCACCTGTGACCTAGTGACTGCAGCAGCAGTCATGGGGAGACCATCCGAGATCACCCCCAACTCTACTAGATAATTTCCTAACAGAATGTTAGCAGGGACATTGTCCTGAATCAGGACAGGAAGCTTTGCTGCCTTGTCTCCAATCATGAGTGTGACTAAGGCTACAGGGGATAATTTGGGAGGCCCACCAGCTCACCTGGTGGTTCTCAGAGGAGCACCTACATAGTACTCTGGCTTGAGTAGGGTCCTGTCCACCACTGTCATGCTTTTCCCAGTGTCTCTCAAACCAGTAGAAGGCTGGCCATTCAAGAGGACACTTCTCAAAAGCCAACGGGTGTTTTGTGGGATTGTCGCCTGTACTTCTGCGTACTGGTCCCAGGCCCCAAGGGACACTAGGGAAATCTCTATGGGAGCACCGAATGTGATCCCTGTAGAGGAGGGGAGGACAGTGGCCTCCACCTCAGACATGGGGGTAAGAGTAGGTCAGGCTGACAGCCTGGACTCCAAGTGCCTTACCTTTACACTTGGGGTCACCCTTCTTGTGATCCAGAGCCCCACAGTCCCCACAAGTGCCAGGAATGCAGGGTACAGTACTTGAACCACTGGGAGCCTGCTTTGCAACAGGTGGACCACTACTCTTATTCCCACCCACAGAGGATGTATCCCCATTATATTTGTGGGTCTTAGGAGAGGAAGGTTTTGGTTTACCCGACTGTGATTGCTTTTGGGACTCCTCAGCTTTCTGAGAGGTCCCCTTTTCTTTGTCCTTGTCCTTCCCACTGGAGTCCTTAGGGGACACCCGGTGGGAGACCCACTTGTCAGCCAGCCTCGCCAGCTTAAAGGGATCCAAAGGTTTCTGGTCAGCAACATACTGACGCAGCTCTGGTGAACAGGCTTCAGAAAAATGCTCAAAAAACAAAAGGTGTGGCAATTCAACAAACGTTTTCACCTTGTACCCATCAATCCACCCTATCATGTTCATATGTGCAGCACTCACCCTGTCAACCCAAGACACATGCTCTCTTTTCTTAAAATCCCTGAACCTTTTAAGGTATTGGGTAGGTGTATTTCCAAACTTGGCAATCAAAGCAGACTTCATGCACTCATACTGACCCCTTTCTTCCACACTCAGCTTCAGAATACAGTCATACCCAGTCTGAGGCACTCTGCTTAACAAACACTTAGCCCAATCTCTCTTATCAACATCATGAATTGCACAAGCCATTCATTTCAAACACTTCAATGCATTGGAGGATGTCAGAACCCTCCACATATACACTAACCAAATCTTTCATAAACTTGGTGGCTGGGGATCTGACACTCAACTGGTTTCGCTGAAATCTCCACTCTAGCTTTCTCTAGCTGGATTCCCTGACATTCAGTGTCTTTGTCTTTGAGTTCAAGATCCCTATTCTTGAGTTCCATTTGCTGTGCCAACTCATCTTTCTTAAGCTCAGCTCCTATTTCCAACTTGCGGTATTCAAAGGCCAATTTCATCCTAAATAACTCAAGTTCCACGGAATTGCTGGAGGTCGGAACAGAGGCAACAGGAATGGCGGAATTCCCATTAACAGTTTCAACAGTAACCCCAGGGGCAGGGGCCTCAATGGTTACATCCTCCCCTTCAAGAGTTTCACAATCAGTCTGGTAGTCCACCAGGGCAGCTATCAGCTCAGTCCTAGAGATATCTTCAAAGTCTAACTCCCTGGCTTCACAAGCACCCTGGAGAGCCTCTGAGCTCATCCGAATCAATTTACCATTCGCAATAGATTCCATTGCTTGGAATGTAGTTATCTTGTACACAACTTACCCTCATGTTAACAAAGTGTAGATATTTTTTAATTGGCGCGGTTATACAAGGATTCTTAAAACCATAAGCATCCCACTGCTGCCACCAGTGTAAAAGACCGGAGGGAGGTGTCTGTACTCCTGCTCTCTATATGGTAGAGGAAAGACACAGAGGACCCCAGCCAAGATTCTCTATTGTTGGATGAAATGGATGAGTAATCAAGGCCTAGCTTCTCAGGAGGTGATGCGGGCTGGTTCTTAAGTACAGTGTAGTCCCCAAGCACCCACAAAGGAATGTCCACACACTGTATTAGTGAAAACACAGTCTTTATATAATTAAGGTTCAAGGTTATATACACAATTACAATAACTTACTTTGTGCTCATTTACTCTACAATGGCAAATATATACAGTTCTAAGTGGTACCACAATTATTATCCGATTTCATTAAAGTGCATCAACTGGACTCTGGTCAAATGTCACACAAATCAATTAATAAAGGTAACCAACAATAGACCTAGGAGGAAAGCAGTTGGTTAGAATAATAGGCAGAATACTGGCCCCGTTTACCTAGACACAGCTCTGTGTGGAGATCCCCCACATGGGCAACCTGTACGATAAAGATATACTACAAGCCCCGTCCATATATTAATCACACAAGTCTTTCAGAAAGTTCAGCAACCGCAAAATACCTGGTGTTGTAGAGTTCCTCGTCGGAAAATCGACGGCCCTTCTTGAGTGCACTACCTTTAAGGCAGGAGCCACGAGTCATCGAACGTCCATCGATGAACAAGGTGAACCACGGGGATGAGATGGAAGCTTTGTTTCTAGCTGTGCTCATCGACGATGGAGCGTAGACGTCCTGCAAGGAAGAGGCGTGTGGGGCTCCTCGGTGCCGATAGTTGAGGACCGCAAAGAGTTTGAAGAACTTTGACCCAGCTAGGTTGTCGAGTCGTCGTTGACTCTGCGGTCTTCTGGTCGCGGGAAACCCACCAGTGGATGATCCTCAGCGCGTCGGCGGCCTCGACTTTCTCCGGCGGGACAAAGTGGAGGACGATGCAGGCCAGAATGTCCTTGGATCAAATGTTCTTAAGCAACAGGAGCACTGCGGCTCCGGTAGGCGGCGACTGCGGTCGGTGACGGACAACCGTCCGGGCGCTTCTCTTTGGGATTCTGCCGCAGTCCCCATCTCCAGTCGGCAGCCTTTCGTAGGTCTGTCTACCAGGGAGCTTTGGCAAAGATCAGCTGGTGCACGATGTTCCCTCGTAGCTCGAGGAGAGGTCTCCTTACCAGGTCCTCTCTTGGAGACACAACAGCTTTCAGATCGACAAAGTAGAGCAACAGCAATTCTTCTCTTCCAGCAGGGCTTCAAGGGCAAGATTCAGTTTCAACTCCAGTTTCTCTTCAGCTTCTGAACGAATTATAGCATTGAGAGGCGCCCAGATATAGTAGTTGATCGCCCATTCATTCTGCTCGGTCACACTCAGGTAACCAATCACTCAGAAGGGCCTTCAGGCAGCCAATTAGACGCACAGTGCATTCAGGCCATTCTTCTCCATCCAGACACTCACAACACAGAGTGTGGATTCGGACAAGTACCACGCCATTCAACACTACACACTGCATTCATACCAGTTTCGGGCAGAGCTGTCTAAGTCATTGTGTCAAACACCAGATACTAGACATCCACAACACAGAATGCGTATTCTCCACACACTCCATTCACCCAGGTCCCACCCAGATTCTACCCACAACATACGGTCGTTGGCAAGGCTCCAGCCAGTCTGATCAGCACTTCCCCCACACTACCATATATTGAACTTCCACCCACCAGCCAGTCAGGGGGAAGGGACAGAGTCAGGGCTTCCTGGGAATTCGGGGAAACCAAGGTAACAGGCAATGGAAGGCAAGAGGCCACGGGGGCCATCTTGTTTCCATCAGGAATCTACTTATTCCAATGACAGAGCTTGGGCATCCCAAAATGGAGGACGCTCAGGGAACCTGCCAATTCAGCACAGAGCTGCCACCAGCCCATACCCTGCTCTGTGGGCCACACACAGGTGCCCAAAAACATACACTAGGGGCACAGGGTTGTACCCCCACCCATGGGTGCCATAAGGGGATCCCAGGGGTCTGTACACCAAACCAAAAGAGAGCTGTACCACCAGGAGTCCCACATGAACTCCTGTGTGGAAAACACAATACAGAACACACAATAAAAACAGTAAAGGACAAAGATACGAAGGCCCTGTCCCTCCGATGCATTTCCAGCATCACAGAGCTGATTGTCAGATACAGTGCAAATATGCAGAACTCTTTAGAATCAACTCAAATAGCTTCCCTAAATCTTAAGTCCAACTCTAAGATGGTATTTTGGGGCCTTCTTCGGGTCGTCAGCAGGCTGCTCGTCTTCAGAGAAGTCTTGGTTTCAACGATAATCTGAACAGTCCTCCTTTTATCCAAGATTCAGGCTGCGAGCAAGCCCACCAATGCTAAGGATCTGCACACTTTTAACAGCCAGTGAGTATCCAATCATTGATGACCATTGGTCATCACATCTGCCCTGCAACAGACTCTCTGGCACCAGAATTTATGATTGGAACTAGACAGTCCTAGACCCCTTCTCTGACTCACACATACAACGCCCTTTAGCCTACGAAAGTCACAGCTTTCTGTGAAAAGGGATTTCCATATAATGTATTTCCTGACCTGAAATGCAGGAAGAATGTCAAAGAACCCGAAGAACAAGCGAACAACTTTGCGGCATGGCCATTTTAGGGTGCTAGCCACCTTCAATAGCCATTCGTGCTAAATGCAAAATTGCACGAGTAAAATAACACAAAAACTCACAGAGGCCACCAGCATGTCTTAGGCACATATGAGAAGTAACCAAAAAACCATTATATAAGAAGATATAAGGACATCAAGTACTTTAACTGCAATTCACTGTAAGGTGATGTGTGTAATTGTAACAATGCAAGAATTCATAAAGAGACACAGTCTTGGAGTCTAGTCAGTTTCCCCATACAAATTAGCGAAACAGGCAAGGGAAGTAAAGCAGAAGGCTTTACTTACCTCCAAAAAGTCAGGACAGGGTTCAAAACAAGCAAAAAGAAAGGATGTCCCATAGAGATCTTTGGAGGGAAAGATGCAGAAAGGAAATCGTTCCTAACACTGTTTGAAGATCAGCTTCGTCCACAGTTCCTTCTGTGCACTGGTTGCTGTTCCATGTTTTACCTTGGAACTCTGCAGCTCACCAGCCTGTGGCCCTAGAGCAATCCTCCTGCAGTTGCCGCTCTACAAATTACAGTGGGCCCTTCCCCGAGAAGTTTCTTTGTGCTCACTATGAGTCACATACGACTGCTGGATTGCAGTGGTCATTACTGCTGCCTGCTCCCATCGTGTGCTGGTGGTCCTCTATCGGCGTGGGACTCGTGGTGGTCTGCATCTTAGGGTCCATGGGCTTTTGTTGCTCTTGGAACTGCCTCACCAGAGTATCGAGCCGCCGCTTAGCCTATTCCATGCGGACATCTCAAAATGACCTCTGTACCCGTGATCCCATGCAATGGAACAAAGATAGAAATAAGTGGACCCAAAAAAGAAATCAATCCTAGGGTTTCAAGCTTGCACGGCTAATACTCCCCGGGACCTGCCCCCATGCCAGAGAGTTGAATGGGCACAGGTCTTGTCCCTTCGTCCCCCTTGCCTAGCTATAATCGACGAAGTCCAGGTCAAGGATCCCCCTGTGGGCTTCCCGGGAGTGGTGGGATTAGGGGGGCCCCCGAATCTTTGGTACTTGCCTCTGTTTCTACCTCCTTGGAACATTTTTACTCACCTATTGGATTTGCCAAAAAATGTTTCACCACTTCTAAAAACTCGCCTTAACCGCAAAGAATTTTGAAGACTTAGGAGCCTTATTTTATAAGGCAGGGCAAAAGGGTTGTATTGCTGTGTCAATAGTTAGCTTGAAATTCAACTGTTTCTAATATACTTACCTGTTCTTACTTGCATTACTACACACAGTCTTCATATGTTTTTTAATTGAATCATCCTTAATTGTCTTATAGGTAAAGAGTTGGCGTTCTTCTGTGAGAATTTATATATGTGTGCAATAATAGTACTGGCCTCTTATTTCCATTGCATAGTGTGTGTTCAGGACGAACAGTGTATTTGTATTCTTTACTGTCCAACTTGAGTTATTTGAGTGCTGTGCCTGTGTGTCATTGAACCGTTACACCATCCCCACAATACCAATCAAAGCCTTACTGCTCTGCCACCAATGTTGATTGAATATGGCTAAACAGAAGTGTCTTCTCGCTCTTCACTATAATAGGTTGGCCTCTCTGAATCTTCCCTCATGCCTGGTTCTGAAATTACATCTTGACAGCTTCCATGAATATAAAGGAAAGGAACACTCAGACAGTCAGATTTAAACTTAACAGGTTTCTCCTTAATTGTGGCTCTTGGTCTTTATGCACACTTGGCCTTGGGGTGGCTCTACAGAGCCTGACCAAGATGGCAGTCTCTTCTTAAACTCTGTGTGGGGCTCTAATAAAATCCTGAACATTTCTGCATTGGAGGCAGCTACAATTATTTGCCCAACGTGCCTGTGCGGTGATATGAGCCACCCCTCCCCTCAGCACCCTGTTAGCTGGAGCACCTGGGGCCCCTGCCCACACTGCAGATACAGCCATGGCACCAGTGGGCAGGAGAGCTGGAGGACAGTGTCGAACAACTCAGAGCAGGCTGCTACCGCTCCAGGGACAACACCGTAGCACTGCAACACCCCTCCGGACGGGGTGCAACAGGAGCATGCGAGATGGAGGAGCCAGAGAAAAGCGTGGCCCAGCCTTCCAGGTGACAAGAGGAAGGCTGAAAAGAGCGTGACTCGCCCCGGTTGCGGAGGCTGTTTGGAGCACACACCTGAGGCAATCATCCTGCGCTGCGCCCCCCGGAGAGCCCAAAGGGGAAGGTAGGCAGCAGGGAGGAGGGGCCGAGGCAGGTGCTCGGCTCTCCCCCCTCACCCCCTTGGATATTGGATACAGCAGAGCGGTGGCCTAGCCCCCCGGTGAGGCAGGCAGATCCTGGCCCAGGGGAACAGAACAATACGGCCCGAGAAAGGAGTAAGTGTGGAGCCCCTCCTCACGCCCAAAGCCCTGGCTAGAGTGAAGAGATAGCCGGTCGGCCTACATGGGGACCGTGGGTGTTAGGGAGAATTCTCATTTAATGGCTAATTTCCCTTACCTAGTGAGTCCCCCAGCAGCTTTGCTGGATCTCTGGAGTTTATTTTTCCAAGAGTGTACCCCTTTCTTGCCACTCTTACCTGTGTTTTGCCATGTGTATTTCATCTGTTTTTGTGGTTGTGGACTCTAGAGTAAACCACTTCAGTAACCCCCTTCTTTTGTGTGCTACACAGCACCTTCAGTGCAGTGACATAGGGTTGTCATTTAGACTTCCCACCGACTCCTTTTCTGAGGCGGACTACTGTCCCCCAGAAAAGGGTAAAGTTGCCATTAACTTTAGTCATTAAACCACAGATCCAGTACACCCCATCTTACATGGAGTACTGGAAAGGGTTAATTGTTAGCCCTTGTTATCTGTACCTCCTAGAGCATTGTTTCGCTATTTTAACATTTAGACTTGGCTGTTGGCAGTGGTATCTACCCTAACTTTTCTACCGCGATTATACTATATAAACGTGGCATTGTTTTAGGCTATTATATTAGCCGCGAACTTAAACCCGCTTGACCAAATGCTTTTTCTTTTGGCTCTGGTTGGGTTTATTCGCCATTTCTTTTTTGTTAAAGTCCTTCTTATGTTTTACTTTGCGCAGCAAACCAGGTTTGCCTCCTTTGTTCACTACCATTTGGCGGGCTTCTGCCCAGAAGCCCTCCTCTAGGCGCCTGGGTGTCTAGGTCAGCTGAATGTGAGGGAAGGGTGTAGTCACCCCCTGCATAGGGTATCCTAGGAAACCCAAGTCACACTTTGCCATGATTGGCTGAGGTGGTTGTCCGGGCCGGACAACCCCCCTTCTGCGTGATTGACAGCCAGGCTGTGTGAATGGGGGATTTTCGCATAAAAGGCAGGTCTCTTGGTCTGGGAGTCAGAGTTGCCACTGGAACTACAAGGAACCGAAGAGAAGTGGAGAAGAAGTCGCCTGCTGCAACTATCCCGTCCCGGTGAAGCCCTGCTGCAGTCCTAAGCTATCTACCCTTCGAAGACCAGAGAAGATCCAGTCCGGAGTCATCTTCCCTTGAGCTTGGTGGGGATAACCAGCTCATCATCTACAGCCAGAGGATCCTCTTCGTGGTCGAAATCGCTGCACACTGCTGTAGTGGTCCGAATAGCCATCTGAACAGCCTCTCCTGTTTTTAAGGAGCGCACCTTTTATTCACCATCGCTGCTGCCGGCTTCAGCCCTGTGTGGTGCAGACCCCTCCAAACGTCCTCCTTTGGAACAAAGCTCCAGGAACCGAGGGTCTGCAGGAAACTACCAGGAACAACTGCCGTGGCACCAGCTTCTTCCTTGAAAAAGGTACTGTGTTCTGCTCGAGAAATTTGGGTGAATCCCTTTTTCTTCGTCTCCAAGGCTTGCCCTTGTCTTCTCTCCTTATAACTTTTGCTCCCTATGTTGCCAATATCTAAGTATTCATGGCTCCACCGAATCAGGAACTATCTGACTGTGTGATCCTCGACAACACAAACCCGGTTCCACTTGACACTGGCTCCGGCCTATTGACTTTTGAATTTCTCTCTAAGAGTGTTCTCTGATTCTGTCTGCCTTGACAAAAGTATTGCCTATGATTTTTGCCCCCAACTCTCTCTGGGTATCTCAGGTGCTAAGTGTGTTTTTGCCCCGGTAACATTTCTTGCCGCGGATATGCGTTTGTTTAGTAAGACCGAACTGTCATTACTGTCAAAAAGTGATTGCAAGTGTATTCCCGGTAACGTCTTTTGTTCCATAACACCGGTCACGTAAAACAGGGTACTTACCTTGAAGTATACTGTACATAGTGAATTGGTTAGTTGTAGTATATTTTATGTGTGGTTTTCAAATTAATAGAAGTGTCGTGTTTATAACAACTGGTTTAAAAAATAAATGTATTTATATTTTTTTACCTGAAACCTTGAGTCAGTGTTTGCTTGAGTCACAGTAATTGTGGTCCCTTTGTGTAATCTCTGCTACTGCTCATATACTCTTGAGATAGGCCTGGCTGCTCCACTACTGCTACCACTTTAACATAGTAGTACAGGCTTGTACCAAAGGTAAAACTTGTATTGCCACCTGTAGTCTTAATTGTGTGTAGTGGTCCCTAAGGGCACTGCACAGGATTCTGCCTGGTTGTATACGAATTGTTCGTATTACAACTGTTCGAATGACAATTGACCTTTTCACAATTGACCGAATTGTGAAGGTCAATTTTAACATATATGCAGGGGGAAGCCCCCGCAACCCCCTGCCCAAAACCATATATATATATATATATATATATATATATATATATATATTACCAAAGCGATATATATATATATATATATATATATATATATATACGGTCAATTGTGAAAAGGTCAATTGTGAATTTAAATTCGGTCAATTGTTCATTCGAACAATTGTAAACGATCAATTTGGGTAATACCTTCTGCCTAACAGTGGGCGTGCCCCACGCTGGTGGGTCAGGAAGATCGGCTGATCTGAAGGCCTAGCTGATCAGATAGGCGGGCAGCAGCAGCTCAGTGCACCGCAGCGTAGCTGGGAGATGGAGACAGTTTGGAGCCCGCTCCCGGTTTAAGGCAGCCCGGAGCCGGGGCCATTGAACAGCGCACACACTCCGAGAGGATTCGGAGGAAGGAGCACCTGGCCTGGGACCCTTCCCTGCAAACGGACAGTGGGAGGAGGGGTGCCCCAATTGTGGTGGGTCGGGGGTGCCCGATACAGACCCCAGCAGGCAAACTGCGGCAGAATGCTGTTCTGCCCTGCAGGGAGATGTCGAGAGAAGATTGGGCCTGGAGACCGGAAGGGTGCAACAGCACAATCTCGAGGGAAGACTCTTCGCAACACCCAACTGAAAGAAGTGGTGCCTCCACGGCTCTAAGAGGGTGCCCAGGTGCCGCAGTTTCCTGGGGTTGGGGGTGGTCTTCAGGGTTGCCCATCCTGTTGTTTGGGGCTGAGTCATAGCGTTGCTGAAGGCTTCAGGGGCCCGGGATCCCACTGGTCTGGTCCTGTTTCTGCCTGCCGGGGGTGCTTTGGGCAGTTGGGGTCCTGGTGAACATCGCGGTGAAGAGTCTGATTTATCCAACCTCAGCAGTTGACCCTGGAGGCGTCTGTGACAGCCCTGGAATCAGGCTCTCGGACGGAACATACCCCAACAACAGTGGCCCACCCTTAATATGGGAAAGTCAGATAAAACACAGCAGAAACTTACCTTTGAGGGGGGAGGGCCCTTCCAGAGCACTCAGACCACAACACCAGGCGGAGACGCCTGAACCACCAGAGGCAATGATGGAGGGAGCCGTCCAAATCCCAAAAGTGGACATCAGGGAAATACTGCTAGTTCTGAAGGCGGGCATCGGAGGTCTCGACTCCAAACTGGGTTTACTCTCCTCCAAGTTCGACCTGTTACAACATCGCCCAGACAAGCATGGTGACTTCGTAGACGAGGTGGAAACAAGAGTGTCCGGACTGGAAGATGGATCGACCTCTCGTCGCCAGGTTGTCATCTTTTGAAGCCCTGATAAAGGCAGTGTCGGCCAAAAACAAGGACCTGGAGGGTAGGGCCCGCTGTAACAATATACGCCTGGTGGGAATTAGTGAGCCGCAAAGGAAACCTAAGATGGAGCAAATTGTCGAATCCCTGTGCAAGGAACTCTTTGGGGGAATCGAAGCTCTCCCTTCTTTTCGTGGTGGAGAGGGCCCACCACATACCAGCGACTCGCCGAGTAACTGGGGTGGACCCCATCCCATTATCGCTCGCCTCCTGAATTACCGGGACACGATCCTCCGTCTGGCCAGAGCAAAGGGGGACCTCCAATATGATGGGGACAAAGTCCAGATATAGACTGACTTCTCTGCGGCGGTGCAGGGCTCGCGACGATCATTAGCAAGGGTTAAGAGATGCTTGAGAAACTGTAACATTCGGTACTCCATGCTGTTCCTGGCAAAGCTTCTGATCCAACATGATGTAAAGACACAATTCTTCACTTAACCGGATGCAGCAAACTCTTTCCTGGATGAGAGATGCAGACCCTCCCCACCCCCAGAACAATCTGAGACCACGGGAGGATGAGCGAGACCGTGCTCGGAGGGGGTCGGAAGGACCCTGGTTGAGGAAGCTCAGAACAGCCTTAGTGAGGGGGGGGGGGCAGCGTATACAACACTGAGATAATTGTTGGCACTTTAGTTGTTTGATCCAGTTTGCCTTCGATACACAGGTACCGTCTATGGTGGAGGAGCCCCACTGACTTGCACTAGCACCCCGAGCACTGCACTGGATTTGGTTTTGGCGGAAAGCGGTTGGGGGGTTTAACGGGCAGGTTGTGGAGGTGCCCGTGGGGGATGATGGTCGGGGAGGGTTAAGGATATGGGTGGGTGGTATAGGATGCAAAGGGAGAGGGGGGGTTGACGGGGAGTGAGTTCCTGTGGTTGTTCTGGTTGAGGGGGTCTGATTCTCTTCGGAGTGTCTTACCGCTACATCCTACAAAGCAGTCAGGTCCTGTTTATGAAAATGAAAACATGGGTGAGGGAGACCCATCTTCAATAGTTGTGCGTCCTGGTAGTTAATGGGGTTTCGGGTAGCAACATGGAATATTAGGGACGGTAACAACCTCTCCAAGATCTGGAAGGTCACACAATACATTAGGAGGCACCAGATAGATGTGACCCACCTCATTCCCTCCTCTGATTGCAAATGGGGTGCCATTTGGGGGTGCCACAGGTACTTTTCCTCCTACTACTCTTATGCCAGAGGGGTGGCCATCCTGATAGGCAGGGGTGTTAAGTTATTTCAGTAGCCAGGGATGAATCTGGGAGGGCTCTTCTGGTGTATGGTGTTCTTGAGGGGGCACTGGTGGCCTTGGTGAACTCCTACGGTCCTAACGTGGACAGCCCAAATGCATTTGAATGGATTGTGGTGCAACTTGTGGGGTGTCAGACTGCTACTATTGTTTGGGGGGGGACCTAAACACAGTGCTGGATCCCACACAAGATAGATTTGGGGAGAATCGGGACCTCTTGGAGATTTAAGCCGGGCGCACTGCAGGACCCAATGTTCCTTCAGGAACTGCAGGGGGAAATCCAGTACTACCTTCAGAGTAACGTGGGCTCCGTCTCCTCCGTGGGAGTACTCTGGGACAGCTTCAAGTGTTATATCAGAGGGGTGTGTATGTCCAAGGAGAATGGGATTCTCCGGGACATCAGACGGGAACTCACGATAGGGGAGTCTCGGATAAAGGACCTAGAGGGAAAATTTGCTGCAACAACAGATCCCCCGGACTCTGGCGCAGCTCTGTGAGGAGCTAGATAGATTTAGATCCAATGCGGACCGGGATATTCAGTTCCTAGACCGCGGCCACCACGTCTGTGAAAATGGCGAGGGGCAAAACCTGGGGTGCTATTGGCACAACTAATAGCGGCCGACAGACGGCCCCCACAGGTGAAATGCGTGAGGGACCCCCAGAGTAGACTGGTGCACTCCGAAAAGGATATAGCGGCGGTGTTTCAGACCTATGAGCAACTGTATGGGTCTCAGTATTTGAGGCCTTGTGTCACTATCTAGAGGGGCGGAATTGTATTGTATGGAGGCTCACCTCCATGAGCCTCTTAATCGGGCGATCTCCCTTGAAGAAATCCTAGCGGTGATCAAGGAACTCCTGGAGTCAAAATCACTTCAGCCTGACTGCTTACACGGTGAATTTTACAAGGCTTATGCCCCTATTCTGGCCTTGCTGCTCCTCCGAATATATGAAGAGTCGTTGGTGACAGGGGCCCTGCCCTCAACGCTGCGCTAGGCAAACAAAGTGGTAATACAAAAACGGGGGACACCCCCCCAAGACTGTGCCTCGTACCGACCAATTTCTTTAATAAACCTTCGATAACAAAATATTTGCTAAAGTCCTCTCAAAGAGGCTGCTCCCTCTGATCCCCAGCATGTTGCTGGCCTATCAGGCGGGATTTATTCTCGGGAGTAATGCCACATTCGGCCTTGGCCGTCTCTTCAGAGTTATTGAGGTGCACGATCGCTCATGCCAGGTGATAGCATTTTTTTTTAGATGCCGAGAAGGACTTAGACTCCGGTGAATGGCCCTTTTTATTTGCGGTACTCCAAAAGTTGGGACTCTGCCCCTACTTTATCATATTGGTCTCTTTCCTTTACGTTAACCCCTCAGCGAGAATTGTAGTGGTGCAAGCGAGATGAGCCGGCTTCGCGATAGGGACCGGCAGGGTTGCCCTCTCTCTCCGCTCCTATTTGCCCTCGCAATGGAGCCGCTGGCAGTGATCCAGAGAGAGCGACGCCTCCAGAGGGGAATTTGTCTTGGTCCACACAGATAGATTATATCTCTGTATGCCAATGATGTGGCCCTCTAGATTGATAATCCAGAGGATAACCTGTGCCCGGTGATGAGGGAAGTGCTGAGGTTTGGGGTTTTTTCAGGCCCGAGAATCAATCGCAGCAAGTCTGTGGTGTTCCTACTCATGGAGGAGACTAGTGTATATTAAAGATGAGTTTGGCCTCAGGTGGGAGACTATTGGAGTCCGGTATCTGGGGGTGCTGATGTCTCGCAATCGGGAGGAACTATATTACGACAACTACGGGAGGGCCACTGGGAATCTTCAAGAGATGGTGGCGAGATGGTAGCTACTCCCTCTCACGTTAATTGGGCATATCTCTATTGTTAAAATGATTATTCTCCCCAAATTCCTCTCCCTCTTCACTAATTGCTAGTCCCCCTATTGCTATCGATCGCCTTCTTTCGGTGACTGTGGCGGCGTATCCTCGATCTGTTGTGGGCTGGTAAAGCAGCAAGGGTAGCGTACATGACATTGATACAGCCAACGACAAGAACTGGCTTGGCTCTGTCCGACCTGGAGTGATACTACTGGGCTGCGCAGGCACAATTTCTTGGACATTGGTAGTCCACACACTTTGTGAGGCTGCACGTACAAGTGAAGAGGGCACTAGTGGCTCCCGCCCTGTTGCGGGCAGCGATTATCGGGGAACCCCGGACCTCCCCCAATACGCTAAACATTGTTAAGATCACCTGTGCGGTCTGGAAAAAGATGGCGGGGAAGGTAGGCATCCCCACTCTGTACTCGCCCCTCCTACCGGCACGGCACATTCCCAGGCTGGTTAGAACTAGTGAACGGGTATATCTACAATGGGCAAGCAAATTAGGAATCGAGACCCTCAGCTATCTGTTCATAGAAGGGGTGTTCCTTACGGTGCAGCAGGCAAGAGAGCGGTGTGGGGGGGGCAGCTCAGCGCTAGATGTCTTTCTTTATTTCTGGTTGCACCATGTTCTTAAAGACCTCCTCCCCACACCCCCGGCGCAGCCTCTGGTGTGGCCATTACTGCAAGGGGTGATCCAATTGCAGGGGGCGGGCCTCTTGGTCTCACAGATCAACAGCGGGTTGGTGTCAGACGCACCGTTGGAGGGAGAGGCCCTGAGAAGGCAGTGGGAGGTGGCCATGGGGGGGCCTATTGGAGACGAAGACTGGGCTTATGTGCTGAGGCAAACACAGAAAGTATCCCTAAATTCCAAATATAAGCTAATACATTTTAATTTCCTACACCAGACTTACCACACCCCAGCCAAGCTTCACAAATACTTTTCCGCCACCCCGATCGCATGCCAGAGTTTGGTCAGAGGTGCTAGCAAAAATTGTGCTGATCATTGGGGAACCACTGGATCCAGATCCTATCATGGCCTTGTTGGGATGTAAAAGGGCCCTGCAGCCCTTGCTTTTGGTAGCGCGCAGGAGGGTGGCAATGGCTTGGGGGAAGGGACGCCCGGCCAGCGCTCAAGGGTGGCTTCAGGACGTTGCTTATTGCTATGACACTGAGACAGCCTTTTTTTACCCTTGCAAGCTCATCCCCCAGACGTTTGGGGACCATATACTCAATACCTGATTACACGGGCAGACTGATAACGATGAAGGATGTAATGATTGTTTATATTCATATTCTGCGAATGTGCTTTCTGCTTTTTGTTTTAATGTTTCTGTTGTGGTGGGCGGGCACTGGGAGGGAATCGGACTCCTTGTATGTTTCTGTTGATAAAATGCAAAAATAAAGTATACAAAAAGGAAAATGCACACTTGGACTTGATCAGTGCCTTCCTGGATTGTAAGATGAGGTGATGGCCTCCCAACAGACACGTGGACAAGACCTGTATGTGAATGCAATGGCTCCATGTCAAGCACAGCTGGGCCTGATGTGCTGAAGGTGATCCGTTACTAGAAGCGTCAGATGGCTCATTTGTGGATCCAGATGAGACTGGTTGTCTGAATACTGTTTCAAATGCTTTTTTAGTAAATGCTAATCAGCAGTGTCAGGGGTAATGCCTTAGGACTTGAGTGCTGGCTGTCTACTACACAAATCCTACTGAGTCATAGCTCTCTACAGCACTTAACAAAAATGGCAAGTATCCAGACTCGCTTACAGGAACAGTCTCCACTTAGGCTACTTAAGTATTATAGTTGTTAAGGCCATTTCTGTACAACCCTCTGTTGAGGATGCTACAACAACTAACCCTACGGGTAGGCTAAAACACCTGACAAGAAAGGGAAGCAAAGCCCCTCTTAGATGTTGGTAGCGTGCTCACTGTGATAAAGCTCAACTCTTAGATCGGAATAAGTAGGCCGACACACATGCATCTAGAAATGCACCACATTGATATACTGAAAAATATAAACTTTAATAAAGTCACACATTTAAAACCATCAGTTTAAATAAGTACTTCAGTTGTAATACACAATGTTCAGCATTGTATCAGTCAATTGATCCGTTCTGAGTCACTTGCCACATAAAAATGACTGGATGTAATGGTCTGCTTTTTCTCAATAGAGAAGCAGCAAACATGAACTGGGTGCCCGGACCCAGAAATGATAGTTAACCCGACCTTCACTTCGGCCCTAAAGACTGTTAACCATTTATGTTATTTTCCTTTTTAAGCATTCATACATACGTTTTTCTCTCCTGCACTAAACAAAGAGTATATTTGTTTGATCCTTGCTTGGACACCTTTACATATTATTTACTCCACTATCATTGTTTAGAGGCTTCTGCTGCTTACTCACATCTCTGAAGAATATAGTCTCTCTTGGCCCATTCTACCAATATAGAGGCAAATGAGGTTTATTATTCACGTTCTACCAGGTTCATCTTTATGATAAACACTTCTCAGCCAAGTTGTGGCACAAGTTTGACATAGGACGTAGAACTACCTTATACTACTAATGGCTCTGCTACGGAGATAAAATTCGAAGTAGGGAAGGCTGTTCATACCAAGTGACCTAGAGCTTCAGGGAGCTACTGTGTTGTGCTTAACATTTCCTGGCAGCCCCCTTGCTTATGCTGAAGAGAACAATTTGCGTGTTAACAAACATCTCTCCAACAATGTAATGCAATAAAAAGTATACCAAACTAAAGGAAATAATCTGATGGGATCAACTGCACACGGCATAGTGTGTTGAATGATCTAGGCAGACAATACATGCTAAATGAGAAAAACGTAACAGTTGTTTAAAAAATTATCTAAAGGTGTGAAAAAGTCAGAGATACAAGAACAAGAGTGAAAGCCAAGAATAGAATAAGAGGTTCATAATGACACTGATTATTACATACCTGCTGTTAATCTGATGGATCAAAGTATAAATCACATCTCGCAGGACAAAAGCCCAAGCCCCACCTAAACCTTCCTTTATTTCTTTGAGCAGAAGGTTAACAAAGAGGTGGTAGATGGTAAGAATTCTATGCTTCTTGTAAACATTGCTAGTTTCTGTCGCTTGCTTGCATATTGCTAGTAGAATTTTCTGGAATGAGTCCTTAAAATATGAAAGAAAAATATGGTAAATCAACAATAGGGTTTGTTTTTACAAAAAGTGCACACTCTCCATAATAATCTGAGGCTACAATAGACTATTCAATATTTCTGATAACGGGACAGTTATTTGGATATTTAATGAGTACCAAACTAGATTCAGGCAGCAACGGAGCGCGGGTTATGTTTTGTGGTCATGGTGAGCAGGAGCAGTCTTTGCAACATAGTAACCATTGCATTTACAGTTAGTAGGGAACAAATAACACTTAAAATGGGGCCAGAGGTGGTATCTTATTTGATAACACAACACTTAAAAACATCAGGGTTTCATTTGTAACTTAATACATGGAACTCCTCAGGTGGAAGGTTTGATAAACTCGTGGGAAATCATTATTGGTGCTTGCAAACAAGCCTACCACAAAAAAAACATAACCAGAAGAAGAACTGCACCTTTTCGGAAAATCACGTACAAAAATTAAATACTTATAAATACTAAAAACATATATCCATTATACAAATAAATAGACCATTCTTAGAATTTTGAAGATGCAATTAGCACAAACAGCAAATTGTCAAATACACAATATTAATGTAAGCAGGACTGAAGCATAAACTTCATGCAACTGTGGAATTTGAAAGTATTAAGGTGGCACGCCATTACTCACAGGATTCTTTGATAAAATAGCTACAATGCTTTTCAGTTTGCTTTTATGACAACTACTTATATAATCCAAGGTGGCCTTGATCACATACGATGGAAAATGTGGAGGATTTGGCGCTGGATCTAGCTCCCTGCATGAAAGAAAATGCAAAAATTAATAATAACAGATACATGCTAAACACACTATAGCATCTAAATGTTCTCTAACTGTCAAGAACATTGAGGTCAACATGCTCCGCAAGGGCCCATCAATTGGGGAGGGAATAGACATCAACACCCTAGTTGTACCAGCTATGCATATGGCCCCACAGTACTTCCGTTTTTTAAACCAAAGCTCAGATACAAATACATTGCTCCTAAGCTACCAAAGTTATTTCCACCTTGAAGAAAATATGCATATAAAATAATGCTATACACTTTGGTGAAGAACCACATTCAAAGATCGAAGAAAATAATGTCAGGAAAGTTGATCCTTTATTGCCAAGAAAATATTATTCATACAGGATATCTTTGTATCCTTCAAGCTCTGAATCACTACCCAGCTCCGGCAGCCACCACAATAGGTCTTTTGGAGTGATATACCTCTAATGACTGCTGAACCGGCCTCAAATGTCATAATCCTTTAAAACGATTGGGCTTTACTAAGGTTGTGACAAACCAATGACTCTTCTCATAGCATCATATACCAGTTAATTTAGTTAATAGTGTAACACAAACATGTCATACTTTCCTAGTGTTCCAGAAGGATAAGATTGCGGAGGCATTTTTTACTTCATAAGCCTTGATTATTAGTTGAGCTCATTTTGTGCCGAAATGTCAGTTTGTGATAAAGATTGTTACATCATGGAGATTTTTAAGCAAATCTGTCTAATGAGTAAACTGATAGTGTTGCTGCAATTTACTCTCCATGGGCGGAGAATCCAAAGGTTCAACATATGATAAATGTGAAAGAAGGTTACAGTATTCAAATAAGCACCCTGGCGGAGGGAGCCAGCCAATCAGATGGCTAGTTACGCAGGCTTGATCCGCCGGTGCATGCCTGCATTCGATGCCGCCTGACGGCCGGCTCCCCTCCCCCTCCGTCCCTTTTTTTTCCTCCAACCCCCCCACTCCACTACTTACCTTATTTCGGCTACTGCAACCGCCACATCCACTCCTTCCCCTTATTGCCACAGGCCGCCATGGAAAGGGAAGAGAGACTCCGTATGGAGCCCCGCCTTCCCTTTCCATGGTGTTCCTTCATACAACGGGACGCTGCGCACATCCTGTTGTACGAAGGAAACCCCTTTTCTTTTTTTTTTTTTAAGAACCCCTGGTTACCGCTTTGGCAACCAGTGGTGCTAATAACCTTAATCCCCGTTCCAGTGACTGGAGAGGGGGATAACGGCCCGGAGCCCTCGTTATCTGCCCTCGCGCCAGCCACGGGAACAGGAGATGAACGCCATATGAAAGGGGAAGGATTGGGGCAGCCATTAAAAGAACACAGCCCACTGAAAATCAGAGGTTTCCTGTAGACATCAAAGACAAATGAGTATTTAGTATCAGAAATGTGAAAAAAATAACGCAGGAATTGCAACTTACTATCGGCATCTCATTTATTTCCACCTGGCTAATTTTAAATATTCCCCTTTTGTTAATAAATAAAAACAAATGCACACATGTGTTCTGTTTATTCATTAGATCAGCTATTCAAGGTTTACACATTTTGTATCAAAAATCTGTAGATAAGGGACAGTGAAAAAAATGATTTGCCCATGATCGGAGACTTTAGCTAAGTGCTGAAGCTGGTATTTGAGAGCAGTCTGCAATTTAGGCACTTCATTGCATATCTTCTCAGGTGTAGTTGGTAGGAGCATTTGTTAATGTTTGGCTTTTAAGAATTTGGTTACATAAAAATGACCAGCAGAACAGAAATCCTAATAAAACAGCACTAGCAAAATAAAAATACAGACATGTGCAACGCAAAAACAGAATAATTGCAGCTCCCCACACCTCTTGAAAAGGAGCACAAGTTTCAGAATGCAAAGTAATGAAAGTTTAAAAAAATGACTTAAGTTTTGCAAATGTGCTCTCAACACTTAAATCCCCATAACAAAGGATACTGTGATAAGTGTCCCTGCTTTGTTCACATAGCCATCCGTATTATTTATTGTGTGTGTCCAAATAATACGAAACGTAATGGAAATGATAGACACTGTAAATGTTTTTGTCCTGAAAGAAAGGCCCAGACATGGATATTTATGTGGAGATTAATGTGGCCCCCTCAGTTCTTAGCAAGGCTCTTTTCCAAAGAGGTGTGTTCCAGTGCCCGAGTGTGAACCCTCTGGATTCTGAGCAGCATTGTACGCCCTGTCTCTTGCATGCGTCCTCTGACCACTGCAGATGGATTCTATAGTAACCTTGACAATTCCGGCGGTTTCATGTTCTTCGCCAGAGAAGAGCATGACAACTCAGAGGCTCCAGGAAAAAACAGACTTGGGCACGCCAGTGTCCCAAGGCAGACACCTCCATGGGAGGCAATTAGGGACATAGTGGAAGTCTCTCTCCACCCACCGATGGTCCCTCAAGCAGGGTCATCACGAGTTGGGCGGTAACCCTTAAATGCAGTGGTAAAGCTATTACTGCCGCATTTAAGGGTCTGCCAAATCACGGGTTTGGCAGTATTTACCCCCGGTTATGAGCTGGGGGAATCCGCCAGGAATTGCCGATTTTCGGCACTATTACCGCCGACAGTAATCCTGCCGAAAATTCCCCATTGGGTCCAATGGGGAATGGGGAATTCCCGAAATGGCCCAATGGGGAATGGGTAAGTACCGTTCTGCCAAACCTGTGATCCTGCGCTAATACCGCCAGACCGGTTGGTGGTAGCGCTATTAGCGCTGGCAGTATCCCGGTGGTAATACCGCCGGGATACTGCCCAACTCGTGATGAGGCCCCAAGTGCCAAGTTCGCACTCTTATGGCTGAGCACCGGAAGGAGGGCATGGCTAAATTAGAAGGTGAGGAGAGACTGAATCACATTCCACTGAAAGCATCAGAGGGCTTCTGAAACAGAAAACAGAAGCAAGGAATGGGATCTCCCCTGTCCTGGATTTAGGGGGTAAGGGACAATAAACAGGCAATCCCAAAATAAGAAACACAGGTCGACCTATGAAACTCAGTTTGCCTGACTCCAACATGCCTCCTGCTGCAAAATGAACGTGGTCCGAAAGGAACACCAGCATAAAGTAAGGTGGATTCTCTCAGGAGAAAATAGGGCATTAATAAATTTAAGAACTTCAACTGAGAATACTGAGGGATACGAACATGACACGTATATACAATACTGGAACTGACTCTTGAGATGAGGGATGTAAAATAAACCAGAACAAACACTGACCCTCAGCGACGTGCCTAGCCTCTGGGATTAGCCGGAGGCTCTGGGATTTCACGCTCTTCTCTTGGTCCCCTGGGAAGAGCGTGACACTTCCCGGATTCCTCCTGTGTGGTTACGTGTCAGAAGTGATGAATGGCTGCCAAATGCCACCCCCGCCCCCCCAAGCCTCCCTAATCAAGGGTGTGACCTGCAATTCACAGAAAGATAGCCTTTAAACACATTAATCGGACCTCTGACGAGCTCACTTTGGATAATCGTTTCAACAATTAACAACACAAGAGCTCACGGCTGCCCTGTATGGCACGTAGGGGAGAAAAATAGCAAACAAGTGCAGTGCGGGTGAAAACCTGGTGGTTCAAAAGGATGCATAAAATATTCAACCATACCAAACTGTGGTGGCCTGAATGAAGATAGGACACAGGCTGCGCTGAACAATGGTGTTTATTTGGACACCCGTAACAACTCACTTAACTGGGGATGGCAGAGTCCAGGGGCATAACAGTACTCACTGGGTTAGGAAGTCTCTTTCATGCAGATACTTCACTGCATGCTGTGTGTGTCAGGGATGCACACACTACACTCCAGAGCACCCAGGTGGCTGACCGGAGCCTTGGCATTACGCTCTGGGTGTACAGCCCTTAGATGTCAGGGCCTGGAAGCATCGGAGCTCCTGATTCAGGAGGAACGCTGGGGCAGTGTGTTCACTACGCTGCCCGCCGGATTCTAAATACTTTGCGCATTCGATCCGCGCTTCTCATTGCAATATCTTGCGAGATTGCCTTCCTGCGATGGAAAGTCCCCTCACACCTCCTTTGGTGGGAAAAAAGATGGGTGGTCAGTGCATGACAAAGTCTGAGAACCTGCTGGGTTTTCTTCTCTCCCGCTGTGGTCTGCCTTGGTCGGAAGGTGAAGCTGGATTTCGGGAAGGGACGTCGGGAGATTCGGGTGGATCGAGTTCTTCTTGTGTCGTTTCTCTCTGTGATCCACCGGATGGGGATGGGGGGCTCATGCCTGTCAGTTTGTCATGATGCTGTGTCTCCGATGAGCTTCCCACTGGAGGATGGGGGTTGCTGAATGAACCTTGCTGGGCTAGTCCTTCTCCTGCTTCCGAGGATGGTTGGTTGATAGATTCTCTTCTACGGTACATGGCCACTCTTTCCAAGTTTCATCGTTTACCGTCACTGGTGTAGATGTGGTTACATACCTTTGCGATGACCTCTATAGGTCTACTGTATTTGGAGCCGGTCATGGTGTCTTTGTGGGGAAGGCGTATTTTTACCAGGTCGCCTTTGCTGACTGCTCTGCGTTGCGCGGCCCTGCGTTTGTCCCCTTGAGCCTTCATTGCTTCCTTGTTTCGCTGCATGTGGAATGTTATGTCTCACATGTCCACTTTTTCATCTACCCTTACTTGGTGTAGCCAAGGCAGTACCAGCGTGGATGCCGCCCTTCTCCCTCTCAACAGTTGGAACGGTGAAATGCCAGTGATGGCGTTGGGTGTGATGTGGTTGGCCGCAACGGCCTCCTTTACCGTCTTGCTGGGGTCTAGGCCCGATGCATGCGCCAGCTGCAGCGCTACCTTGATGAAGTGGTTCGCTCTCTCCACTAGCCCATTCGCTTGCGGGTGGTACAGACTCGCTCTCAGCTGTCGGACGTTATGCTTTTTGAGGAATCTTTCCATTTCTCGGGTCACCAGCTGCACCCAGTTTTCGATCACGATTTCCTCAGGGAGGCCTTCACGCTGAAAGACGGCGGTGAGCGCCTCGATGACCGTGCTTGTGGTGATGTCTGGGGCGAATTCAACCTCCACCCACTTGGAAAAGCAGTCCACCATGACAATTCCGTACTTGTGCTCTGAGGACATGCCGTCCAGTGGGCCAATGAAGACCAGGCCTATTTTGTGCCACACTCCTTTGGGGACCTCGGTGGGCATCATGGGGGCTTGTCACACTGGCCAGTCTCGGTGTGGCGGTCTTTGTGCCGCCTGGGCTTAACATGTGTATGAGGGGTTTGTGGTTGGTGACCAATTGGAATTTTGTACCCCAGACATACGATCTGAAGTATTCGACGGCCCAGGCACACGCCAACATTTCCTTTTCCACTGTGGAGTAGTTCTTCTCCGATGTTGACAGGGCCTTTGAGGCGAAAGCTACTATGTTCTTTGTGTCACCCCTTTCCTGGGTTAGGGTGGCGCCTATCCCATAGGCTCTGGCGTCTGTTGTGATACATGTTTCCCATTCGGGGTTGAAAGGCATTAGAAAGGGTGCGTGCAGGATCCTCCTTTTGATCTCGGTGAATGCTTCGTCCTGCTGGGACCCCCAGACGTTGATCGCACCCTTCTTCAGGAGTTCCCTCATGGGGGGATGTGGTCGCGACAAATTTTGCATAGTACTCAGCGAGGCCCAGGAAAGACCGGAGTTCATCTTTGGACATCAGGACCGGGGCATCGGTTAGGGCTTCGAGGAGATTCTTCTTGGAGCTCACACCCTCCTTCGAGATGCAATACCCGAGGTACTCAACTTCACCTACGCCGAACACGCATTTTTCGCGGCGCAGGTGAATGCCTGCTTCTTGCAGTCTGCTCAGTACTGCGGCAAGTGCCTTGTTGTGGGTCAGAGTCCTTGGCGTACATAAGGATGTTGTCCTGAAAGTAGGAGTCGTTGGTGATTCCTTTAAACAGGGAGCTCATCATCCTCTGGAAAGTGGATGCCGCTGAGGACAAGCCGAACGGCATGCGGGTATACTGGAACGTACCTAACGGGGCAATGAACGCCGTGAGCAGGAGCCAGGCATTGTGCAAGCTTATCTGGTGTTATGCGTCACGCATATCTAGCTTCGAAAATACTGTTGCTTCTTTCATCATGAGCACTATTTCGCTGATGCTGGGAAGCAGGAAGCTGTCGGTGGCGACTTCTAAGTAGAGGCTTCTGAGGTCAATGCAGACTCTGAGGTTGTTTGAATACTACTGGGCTCAACCATTCTGAGGACTCCACTGTTTCGATGGTGCCTTCTTCGACCATCTTCTGGAGGTAGGCTTCTAGCGATGGTCTCGCTGTGTCAGACACAGACCTAACCTTATGCTTCACGGGCTCTGCATTCGGTTTGAGGCGGATCTTGTAGACATATTTCCTGATTTTCCCTGGAGTTTCGGAGAACAGGCCAGGGAAGGCTTCTTTCCAACTCAGCGCTCCGCCTGAAGAGACCAAAAGCACCTGCTCTGGGGTGCTGGGGTCTAGCCTTATACTGAGCCTGTTTTGATCGTCCCATCCAAGCACGGCGGGGCCTTGGGAAGCGAAGTAGACTTTGGTAGTGGTGGACCTGCCTTTGAATTTGATCCTTGCTTTGATGTAGCCAAGCAGGTCTATGGTGGTTCCTCCAAAGACCGTCGGTTTCTGTCTGGTGGTTCTAATTTCCACTTGGTCTTGTCCCATCATCTCTTTATAGGTGTTTATGGGGAGGATGGTGAGATCTGAACCGGAGTCGGCCATGACTTGTCTCTCCATGCTGTCCACTTTCACTGAGCAGTGAGGTTTTTCTCTTCTGTCGTTGGGGGCGTTGACCATGATGACCATGGGTATTTCGTGTAGCTAGTCGTCTTCTCTCGACTCTGTCGCCATCGACGCGGGTGACGGTTTTTCCCCGCCATGTGCAGGCCGGGGCCACGTGACCGAAGCATCAGCATTTTGAACACTCCTTGTTCCTGGCGGGGCAGTTGGGATCATTCGCCATGTGCTTGGTGCTGGTGCACCTGTAGCACTTTGGTGCATCTCTTTGCCTGGGACCTTTGTCTCTGGGGCTGCCGCAGGGCTGTCTTTCTTTGCGCCCTCTCCATTGCAGCACAGATAGTTCGGGTACAGGCGATGGACTCCCGACTTCCCGACTTCTTTGCGCCTGCTGGTGGTCTCCTCTTCGGCTCTGGCAATTTGGATGGCCTTGTCGAGGTCCGCTTCCTTTTCCTGAATGAATTTATCCTGTACCTTTCTGGAGTTAGTGAGAACTACCAGCATGTCGCAGATGGCGAGTTCCCTCATCCTGGTGATGATCCTGGCTCGTTGCCTTCCTGCTTGCGAGTGTAGAACCTCAGTCTGTGCAGCACCACATTTTCCTTATTGGTGAACCTCTTCATGATGCAGCGAATTGCCTCCTTGTATGCATCGTCCTCTTCGCCTGCCTCAGGCATGCCCTTTAGTCCTGCAAAGATGCGCTGCCCTTCAACCCCCATTGCGTTCAGCAGCATCGCCTTCTTCCTGGCCGGTGCATACCCCATGCCGCCCATCGCCTCCAGGTATGTGGAGTATAGTGGTTCCCACGGCTGGCATGCAATTGCCAGGGTTCCCTGCGAGTGGAGGGATGCATGGCGGGGGGGGGGGGGGGGCAGGGTGGCGCCTTGCATGGTGGGCCCGCAGGGTTCTGGATCCTCGTCGCCAATTATGTGGTGGCCTGAATGAAGATAGGACACAGGCCGCGCTGAACAATGGTGTTTATTTGGACACCTGTAACAACTCACTAAACTCGGGATGGCAGAGTCCAGGGACAGGGGCATAACAGTACTTACTGGGTTAGGAAGTCTCTTTCATGCAGCTACTTCACTGCATGCTGTGTGTGTCAGGGATGCACACACTACACTCCAGAGCACCCAGGTGGCTCCATGCAGCCTTGGCATTACGCTCTGGGTGTACAGCCCTTAGATGTCAGGGCTTGGAAGCATCTGAGCTTCTGATTCAGGAGCAGCGCTGGGGCGGTGCGTTCACTACACTGCCTGCAGGATTCTAACTCCTTCGCGCATTCGATCTGCACTTCTCGTTGCGAGATCTCACGAGATCGCCTTCCCACGATCTCGCGATGGGAAGTCCCCACACAAACATTTCTAAGAAACTTCTCTTTTGCCACGCATGAGATGTACTTCTTGATTTAATTTTTTTTTTGTTGCAGACTCAAAAGACAGCAATCCTATTGCGTTGTGGGATGACAAGCAGAGTCATATGCTGGCTGTTGCTTATCTGGCAGTTGGCCAATGGGTGTACTTGTTGGAAATCTAGGGGGTGCGATGAATGCTGATATAATTGTGCACAATATCCTCACACGCAAGAACATGGTATAGATCAACCAGCCAGTGTTTGCCTTTCTTTTTTCTTTTTCTTTTTACATGTGCACAGGGCAGGTAGGAGGAGCTGTAGGCTAATTTGGGCGACATTTTTTAAAAAAACAGCATAACTCACATCAATCCAATTGACAAATATAAAATATCAGGTAAGTGTATGCAGGAAGAGACTCAAACAGGAGAGCTTCCATCCCAGTCACAATATACGTAAGTATTAAATGCAATACAGGATTCAATATCTGCCGGGGAAAATAAAATGGTAAAGTGGAAAGACTCGGAAAGCAAACCGGGAACGAGAAGGCTCGCACTGTTTGAGGCAGTAGAGTAAGAAAACTCCGCCGAAGCAAGGGAAGACCCAACAAAGTGCCAAGCAGGCAATGAAAGACTAACATAAATTGAAAGACAGAAACGGAACCAAAAGCAGACGAGGGAGGAGGCCGTGGCAATGTGGGGGAGGAAGAAAAGCCTTGCACCCTCGGATTAAGAGTCAGTACACAGCAGATAGATATATTATCGCGACATGATCCGTTTTTTGCATCTTCTAGATCTTCTTTTATAGATGTTCCCTGAATGTGTAACAAGTTTGCTTAAGTTACAAGTTCGGAATGTGCATGATTTTACTCATAAAAGTGTGATTCGAATCCTTCCACTTTTCTCTGTGGCAGTACATGTTTGTTGAGGTTTGTAACCTACTGTATCAATACAGTTTTAGAAGAAGCTATTCTTAATTTATTATAGCTTCTGCATTATATCTGCCTTTGTAGCTGGTCGTTTCTCTCGAGATCGTCTCTGGGTGCATTTCAGCATCCGTGATCTTTGGGGGTGGGATGGTTACTTTAAAAATAATTCTGTATTAATTTTGAGGTTTTTATCCCTCTGCAAACAGATTCCATATGGCCTCCACCATAGTATGATTTGCAAGGACCTCCGAAATCAAGGCACTGATGGCAGACCTCACCTCACTGTCCTTTAGGGTCAAAGTCTGGACTAAAAAGACATGTACAGCTGCATCCCTGAACTCGTTTTGGCTTAATTTGGTTGCTTGACAATGTCTCACTCATGTATCTGGGTTGAGGAGATCACTTTGGGGGGAGTTTACGGGTGTCAATTGTGCACGGGGTGGTGAGCCATTCTTCAGATCTTGGCTTATCGTCACTCCAACGGTTGGGTCAACTGGTACAGTCCATTGGGTCTGGGACATGCAAGAAGAGTTGTGTTGCCCGGGAGCCTACCCTGAGAGACTCGGCCAGCTGGCTGCAGGTGGCCTGAAGTGAGCCGCCTGTAATTGAATCTTCCCTGCCCGCTGCAACAATTGTGGAGGCCCTTCTGCGTTGATCCCGGCCGTGGAGTGTGCCGGGAGGACACCCAACAGGGTCTGGCTTGGCTGGCCTCCGGCGCCGGCAGCCCCGCTGGAGTAGTGGGCATCCCCACCCCCACGCTCGAACCGAGAAGGAATGCACTGAAACCGGATGCCGGATATTGGTAGGGTGAACGGTTTTGCCTGCACCGGGACTGCTGGAGATCCTGTTGGAACACTGTTTGGACCTGCTGGTGGCCGGGTGGTCACCGGGCTGCGGATTCTAGGAGGAATAATATCATTGAAGCAGCAAGGGGTTGGTGAGCTCCCCTCTCGCCTCCTTATAGAGGCTAAGACCTGATTCACTGGTAAGAGGATAAGCAGGGGTGAAACAGCTGGGCTACTAGGTGAAAAACGGAGACCTTGGGCCAACTGAGTTCTCACTTAAATGATCACTGGAAGGGGCAGCTGGATTGGCAGATGCGCTTCAGAGTTTTAAAGCATTGAAGGGCACTGTGTGGTTGGGGCTTGTGGGGGACGTGTGACCCACACTGCTACAGGACATATACAAGTCGGCTGCCCTTGGGGACTGGGTGCCACTCCCTAACGGGACGCACGTACATCGTGCACTGACTGGTGGAGGCCGGGATGCCTCTCTAAGGGAGAGCAGTGGTAAACCCGATTGGAGACGGATTGGTTTAACTAGCAGAGCACAGGCACGGTCTGCGGGAGGCACTAATTGGGCACTTACAAGTGAAGACAGGCCAGAGAACCATCATTGGGCCCCCGGACTGTTGACATTATCTAGCGCCGGGTGGGACTCCCAGCCCTATAGCTGCCGTAGTGGTGAGGGGGAGTGGACAGGGGCTGTTGGGCCTGTTGTACTCCCAGTCGACTCCCAGAGCTGTAAAAGGATGGGGAAAAGCGACAAAACCCAATCCAGGATCCTCTTTGCCACACCGTCCCAGTGAAAACAAACAACCAAAAGCCAACAAGAAGTGGAGGAGGAGATGGAGCCACAGGCTGAGCCATCCTCAGACACCTTCAGACACATAAAAGGGATCCTGACATAGCTGCAATCAAGGATCAGCTCACTGGACAGCAAGCTTGACACACTCCCCTGCAAAGTTGACCATATACAGGTCAGGTTGAACAGACATGGTGACTGTGTGGATGAGGAGGAGCAGCGCCGGTCCACGGTATGAAATGGATCTGCAACATCAGAGCAGGAATTGGTTTAACTGAAAGAAACAGTCAAAGAACTGCAGGAGAAGCATGACGACCAGTAATTAAGGTCCCGGAGAAATAATTTCAGGATCCTAGGTGTGCCGGAGGCTATGGACAACAGACCTATGGAACAATGGGTGGAAAGGATGCAGCGCAAGGTGCTAGGGGAAACAGGCTTCTCATCCTCCTTTGTGGTGGAGAGGGCGCACTGTATACGAAGTGGCGGCCCGCCAATACCAGGGGCGCCACCTGGCAAATTATAGCCAGACTGCTTAATTACCGGTACTGTGCGCTACAGCGCTACAGAGAACTAGGTGCCGTGCCCTTAATTACAGAAGTGACCAGATCCGGATCTTTCCTGATTTCTCCAACAAAGTGCAAGCAGAAAGATAGAGCTTTATAACGGTGAAAAAAAGGCTACAAACAGAGGATGTAAATATGCCATGCTGTCCCCGGCACGCCAACGTGTGGAGCATAAGGGCAAGGCTATGGTCTTCCAATCACCTAAGGAGGCGAGCAAATTCTTGGACAGTATGAAGGCGGAGTTGGTCCAACGAGAGATGGGAGGGGCCAGGGGGTACCCTCGCCCAGGGACTTGGGCTAGAGCACTGTTGGATAATCGTACTTGCATCAGAGGATACTATTGCTGTGGGAAGGAGTAACTTGCTGCTGGGCTTAAAAGATATAACTAAGGTGGGTGGGGGCTGGTTAGGCCTTGGGCGACCCCCATACATCAGCTCAATGAATATAGGATGGGTTGGGCACTTAACTGGCACATTGGAGGTGGGGGGTTGGAAAATTAGAGCAAGTTGGCTTTACTGTTTGGTCTGGCTCAGTAGGTATGCATTGGGTAGGGTGTAGGTTCTTAACTGGCACATTGGGGCTGTCAGTCGGTGGGGATGAGGGGTGGTGAATCAGGGTGATTTGGGGTCTCTGGTTGGTTGGGATTCGAAAGTTGGATGAGAATGGTTGTTTTATTTCAGCACACAATATTACTACCCTAAGCAACTTGGCAGGCGAGGCTGAATGGCTAGGCCCCACAATATATCCAAGCCTCATGAGGGATGGCTGATAGTGGGATCACCTATATGTCCTGGAATGTAAGGGGCTGAATTGCCCTTCAAAGGCCAGGAGTGTTTTACTGTACATGTGGCGGCATAATGTAGACATAGCTTTCCTTCAGGAGACCAACCTCTTGCCCAGCAGTAAATCAGCCTTCGCCAAAGCATGGGGATGCCACAGATATTTTTCATCATACTCAAGCTATTCCCAGGTTTGTAGAGTGGTTAGAGGCACAGTGGGATTTTGCCGCACAAAGGCGTGGAAGGATGACGAGGGGAGAGCCCTGGTCCTTACTGGATTCATTCAGGGGCAGGGCTTCACCCTCATGAACTATTACAGCCCAAACACAGATTTCATTAGGACATTAGCACACAGAGGGTGAGATAAGGATGCATGGTACTCTTGGCAGGGGACTTTAATGCAGTCATGAATAGATCCGGGGGGGCTCAGTAGAGGGGCTACCAAAGCAACTGGGAAATTGCAGCAATTATAAGCCAATGAGGGCTTGGTAGATGTGTGGAGGGCCAGGAACAGTACAGAATAGGGGTACACATTTCGTCATCGGTGCAGGGTTCTGCGTCCCAGCTGGATTATTTTCTTGCATCCGATAGTGGGCCCGGATTGGTTTTCGGACTGCAAGATCTTGGCACACACCTTATCCGATCATGCCCCGGTGGTCACCATTCCCATAGTGCCTGGCAAGGGCTCTGTAGGCGGAAGCTGGTATTTTAAAAATGATAGCCTGCGCGACTCAGTCTTTTGGGGAGGTGTAGGACAGGATTGTGTGATTTTTTTTCAAGAAAATGTGGCTTGGTGGCTTCATGCGCTATGCTTTGGGAGGCATTTAAATGTGTAATACGGGGCCACTGTATTTCCAAAGAGGCCGGAATATTGCAAACTATTAGAGCTGAGCTGACCTCATGTGAAACTCGTTTACGTGACTTGGATACAGCCCCATGGTTCTTGACTAACGGAGAGAAACAAGCATGATTCAGGGAGGAACTAAATGTATTTAGGGACAACGCCGACCATGAGGTCAAATTCCTTAATAGATTGGCCACTGTGCAGCGATACGGGGAGAGCCAGTGATCCGGGGCTTTACTCAAGCGATTAATGAAAGCCAAAAATAATATGTCGCATATCAGTGGGATCATTGACCATACAGGGACACTCAGGCAGACGGATGACGGACTCAGCGCTGTACTCGTCCAGGATTGAAGGGGATCAAACCAGGTTAGAGGAATATCTAAATTAGATTGCACTATACTGGCTGGCTCAGGGACAAAGGGAATGGCTTGGGAGGCCATTAGTGCAAGCAGTTTCACAAGGCAATTAATGACTACCTGAAGGTCTTTCAGCCGATTTCTACAAGGCCTACACAGACTTACTGGTCCCTCATATTCCTAACATGTACCAACAGGCGCCAAAGGATGGGGAACTGCTGTGATCGAATGGGGAGGCAGTGGTCACGCTCCTCTTGAAGCCGGCAAAAGAGGCAGACAGTTGTGTGTCCAACCGCCCGATATCGCTTATAAACTTAGACAATACGATTCTGGCAAGAGCACTGGCTAATAGGCTCGCCCTGCTGATGCCGAAGTGTGTCCTGGCTGATCAGGCTGGGTTTATACCCGGGCGAGCCACATCCTATGGGATCTGTAGATTATTTGGCCTTATGTCTGCTCTGGAGCAACAGACTCGGATGGTAGCAGCCCTCCTTGATGCTGAGAAGGCATTCAATTGAGTAGCTGTTTCTCTTTGCAGTGCTGAGGCAGATGGGAATGGGGGGGGGGGAAGACTTTATACGTATGGGCTCACTTCTGTATAGGGGCGTGGTGGCCCGAATTCGAGTGAATGGTAAGCTCTCAGCACCCTTGAAGAAGGAAGGGGAACCAGGTAGAGGTGCCCATTGTCTCCTCTTGTTTTGCCCTCGCGGTGGAACTCTTGGCATAGATGGTTAGGGCGCGACACATTGACAGGGGGGTGTGAAGTTTTACACATAAATTAATCATCTTGCTCTATGCAGACGACTTGATACTCTTTATTAGGGATACAGAGGAGAATCTTGCGCCGGTCATGAGGGATGTTTTGGTCTTCGGATGACTTTCCGGACTCAACATTAAGCCCTCCAAATCGGCTCTGTTTCCCCTGACCAACGGAACCATCAGGTTCCGGGACAAATTCGATTTTTACTAGCACCTCGAGCAGACCCGTTACCTCAGGTGATGGTGGCCAGATCTCCAGACTTGCATTACTGGGAGAGTTACGAGGCGAAGCTGGAGGGTGAGTCATTGTTGGGGCAGTGGAGGAATCTACCCTTGTCATACTTGGCCACATCGCATTAATTAAAATGGTCATATTGCTGAGATTTCTGTATACCTTCCTTAATGTCCCTATACTGGTTCCCTCAAAGTTCTTTAAGTCTCTGAAATCCGGTCTAACAACCTTCCTATGGAGGGGGAAACGGCACAGAATGGGGTGGGAGAAGTTGACTGCTCCACTAGAGAAGGGGGAACTAGCCCTGCCGGACCAGGAAGCCTACTGGACGGCGGTGCAGGCTTCTTATTTGCTTCACTGGATTGAGGCAGGGTCGGATCGGGCCCACATACAGGTTGAGAGGGCACTGGTGTCGCTGTCACTACAGAGAGCAGTGGTTCTCAACTCCCCACGGTTGGTCACAAAACCTCAAAATATAGAAGAGCTGACTTGTAGTGCTTGGAAGCGCATTGAGGGTAAATCCAGGGCTGAGATGCTATACTCCCCACTCCTCCCGATCAAATACGTACCAGGAATACCTCTGACAGACGAGAAGGTTTATACGCAGTGCATGGATAGGATGGGCTTAACCAGCTGGGCTGATCTATTTCCGGACTGACAATTCCTCTCATTGGAGGGATTTAAAGCTAAAGGGGAAGCATCATTATTAGATATTTTCACTTATTTTAAGTTGCGGGTAGGGTTGAGAGACTGGTTTACAGACTTCCCAAAAGAGCCCTCTAAGGAAGGCATGGCATAGAATTAAGACAGTATTACCTAAACCAGGTAAATTCCCAAACTTTTTTCTCGGGGGGATCAGAACTCAAAGGGAATTCATTCAAAGAGAAAAACAGAGAGTGAGTCTGATTACCCCTCTTTCCGTTGCCCTAATGTGTCACTGTGACGCTCAATTACAAACTAGACACATCCCATCTTACTACTAAGAGACATCATGAACCCAATACAGGCACCGAATTAGAAAAAATAAATTCACTTTTAATATTTATATGGATAAAACAAGGGGCGACAAATGCCCTACAGACAACATTACACAATTAAACAATTAAACGAGACAAGATGTGTTAAAAACCTTATTTCAATATGACAAAACAAGTACAAAATGTACTCATGGAACAAGGGGGTGCAAACTAACACAAAATGCTTTGTTTGTATATGAATCCCAGAGTTAAATCATGAGGGTATTTCAGATAGATGTCATCGTCTCGTTTAATTTTTTAATTGTGTAATGTTGTCTGTAGGGCATTTGTCGCCCCTTGTTTTAGCCACATAAATATTAAAAGTGAATTTATTTTTTCAAATTCGGTGCCTGTATTGGGTTCATGATGTCCCTTAGTAGTAAGATGGGATGTGCTGTCTAGTTTGTAATTAAGCGTCACAGTGACACATTAGGGCAACGGAAAGAGGGGTAATCAGACATAGAATTAAGACAGACACAAATGATCACAGTTCAAGGGTGTTATTAAACTGTAAAATGGGTGAGATAAACGCCTAACCTACACCCAATTATAAGATGGGATCAAGCTACAACCATGAAATAATAATAATACAGTCCTAGTGGAGTCTAGTCAAATAAAAAGGGCCTTAACTAAAAATAAAATTATAATAAAAATAACTATTGCCAATCCTTATCGCTGTGCTACAAAAGAGTGTGGGATAATGTTCACAAGATAAGAAATAATTTTTCACAAAATGATAAGTCAGGATGTTATAGCCGGGATCTCCTATCCCCATGTTTTTAGCACGGGACAAGTGGGACTATCGAACACAGCACACACCTGGGCTTTCTCCAGCACGAGGTTACAGTTCCCTTTCCAAGTATCAGGGCCTTCTGTGCCAAAGTCTCTTCCCCTACAAAGTCTCTTCCTTCAGAGGGCCTGATGTGCCAAAACAATAAAACAAAAGTTCCTTCAGGTAATCTTTACGTAGGGTGAATACCCGTCATCCTTTGATCACCCTCAGCCGGGCTCCGATCCATCACAATCGTCAGTCTTCCTCAGTCGGGCTCAGATAGACTATTCACTGTGGACATCCCTCAGTCGTGTTCACATTTGTTATCACAATGTTCATGGGTGTTTCAACACTATGCAGGATCCACTTCCCTTGCTTATCCAGCCCCCAGTTAAGTTTTCCTTTTAAGCCCCCATTCAGCTCTTTCTGGTCCACAGTCAGGCTTCACACAGTTTGCACAGCGGTCCCCTTAGCCGGGCACAAACGCCAGTTCCACAATAATAAAAAAATGTATGCAATGTGTCACGGACTTTCGATTGTACAAGGGATTTGACTTGACCCTTGTATGACCACCTTAACACCTTTTACCAGTCTTGCCTATGACCTCTTGCTACTTGTAGTTTCTGATAATCTTCAACACAGTCTCCTTGCTCAGGAGAGGGGTACCAGTCAGAGACCTTCGACTGAGCACCCACGTGGCACCGGACCACTCTGACTCTTGTACCAAGATTTTTCATACAAGACTTCTGGTCTAATTTATCTTCTTACTGTTGCTATTGGCAACCTTGAGCCTAACACAAGCCGGTTGACTATCAGCTTCCGACTCACCGGCTGTGTTGAACACGGTGTTCCTTTTGCTGCTGGAGTCGAGGATGATACCTCGATGGCCACCAGGCCTCCCTCTCTCCATGCAATCAGTGTGGGAGGGTGTAATGTACCGCAGACATCCATTGCACCACCTGTCAGCTGTGATTCCCGGTCTTATGTATATTTCCTCCTGAGGCTTTGCGGATCTGGGTTGAAAAGGGCAAGGACAACGCCATCCTTGACGTTCTTTGAGGTCTCGCTGTCTTTCTCCTCCATTTGAACTGCTGTCCTGGAATGGCTGCTTCCTCGTATGTTCAGCCATGCTCGGAGTGTGCTCTTGTGCTCTGCCTTTTATCCCTATGGGGAAGGGAAAGGGTTGTCAGGTGTGTGTAGTTGTCGTAATTGCCTGACCCTTGTGTTGGGACATGTCAGGTAAACAGCTCGGGTATTAGTCTGTTGTCGTTCACGCTGTGGTTAAGTGTTTGTGTCGGAAAAGGGGGGGGGGTAGAGTTTCTAAGTATCCTACTAGGCAGGCTGGGGAAAAGGTAAAATAGGGAAGGGGATACCGCGTCCCACTCTTCAGTGTTCCACTTTCACTCCCCGAAGACCCCCCACCTGTCATGATGCCTACCCCCGGAGCACCAGGCCAGGCCCAGCACCCCCGGGAGCAGGCATCATGCCCCCGGGTAAAAGCCCAGTGGCCCCTTATAGGGGCTCTTTGGACTCTGTCCTGGTGCCGTTGGCGCCAGGCTCATGTTGGACATCAGTCCTGGCGCCATAGGCTCATAAAGGAAGGTGTTTTGTGCACTTACCTGATGCAGACCATGCTGCAAGATTCAGGCCTCCCTGAGACCTGAAAGGGACTATTTTTTCATTGGGACTATTTTGCCACTCGGGCGTGGCCAGGGAAGGATACTTACCTGGAACTACTTTGGGGGCCATTTAAGCCACGCCCAGACAGTAGCTCACGCTTCGCGTTGTTCTACATCCAAGCAGCTGAACGCTCACCGTGTCTGCTCCTGCATCTGGTCTCCAGCCACGCCCGCCTCGATCCTGGAACACCTGTAAGGGAAGAAGAGAAGAGAAAGGTGAAAACCAAGAATTTTATCAAACTTCTTACCTGCATCCGGAACCTTCACGCCGACGTTCCTGAGAAAAGACTCATTTAAAAGCACCGCGTTGCTCGCTGCAGCGCCGCGCTTCACTCACCTGTCCTCAGGAGTTCTTCTGGCTCCACCGCGACTGTCTGCACCGGTCGCCACATCTCTGCGCCTAGGGGAGAGAAGAAGAGACAAAAGGTGAGCAGAAGGAACATATGAGGAAAGCCTTATTTTCTGCCATAACACTTACCGGCCTTCGTTGGTGGACCATTCCTCATTTCGGGTCGGCGCCGCTTCGTTGGCAGGTACCGCACCCCGGCCCCTATGGGGAAAGGACAAAAGACATTACTGGAGGAATATAAAGACATTAAGAGGGATCGCCCCCATCGCTAACTCACCTGAGTTTACCATCGGCAATTCAATCCCTCAACGCATCGCCTTCATTCTGCACCTGAAATAAAGGACAGATCACAGGTTAGGAAGTCAACAGAAAAGGAGGCTCTACACTTGAACTTTTGTAATCTTCATACTTATGGCGTTCCGCTCGGAAAAGTCAAGTGGATTTTGCTAGCGCCATTCTGAAAACCAGTGAAGTAACTGGACAAACACGCGCCCCTGCACCAGAAGCAGGATGGAGAGTTCATCCTTTCAAACCATAAGGTGAGCTTCAACCAGGGATTTCGGAGGAAGTTAGAGAAGAACGAAGGGGGAAAGGGGGGAGCAAGCACACAATTCTGCAGACTGTTAATCCCCTTTCTCATCTGCAGAAGGATATTCCTACGGGCCAGACAAGCAAGATTTGAGGGTCCTGTTCAGTCGGTGTTCCGAGTTCTGCATCACGCTCGAAGAGGCCACAGCAACCCAGACTAGACCAGCTCCTCCGTGGGAGTCAGGTGAGCGTTACACCACCACCCAGGTGATCCACCCCCGCTGGTCCACCGCCAGGAACTGGTTCCAGTAGCGATATCCGTGTCCTGGCCACCTGGATGACAGATCTATGGGGACTAGCAGGCGAGACACCTTCAGATTTCTCACAGCCTCCAGGCTGCCCCCTGTTGCATGAGATGGTTAGTGCAGGGGGTAGGACCAGGTTAGCCTCCCAAATATACTCTGCTAGAATTGGTAGGTCCACTGGGTGGGCCACAGATTCTTGCACCAAATAGGAGGCGGCACTGGGTGTACCACTAGGTGAGGAGGTTTGGAAGTATTGCTCTCTGCAGACACAAAAAGTGACAATTAATAGTAACTTAAATTGTATTTATTTTAAGTACCTACATTAGTACTACCTGACCCCGAAGGATGTACATAGGTTTTTCCAGGAGTCGCCTGAATCATGCCAGAGGTGTGGCACTTCTCCTACAGGTTTCTTACATTTGGCCTGGCCTTGTCCCCCGGTTCAGTCCTTTTGGATTAAGGTGCTTGATATCATTGGAGGAGCAGTCGGAGGGCATGTGACCCCGTCCCCTGTGATGGCACTGTTGAGACATACGCTGGCACTGCCTAAACAAGTACAACCTGTTTTGGAGCTGTTGCTGCTGTTGGCTAAGAGAAGGGTGGACATGGTTTGGGGAGGGGCCGCCCTCCTGAATATGAGCAATGGAGGAAGGACAACACACAATGCCACAAGCTAGAAACTGACTATGGTGCTTTGATGCACCCAGCCTCCAGGCCAAAGGACATATGCCTACTTGTTTTCAATCAGCAGTGGGTATTCAGGAGGCTCTGATTGCTAATGGGGCGTCAAGTTTTAATGCCGACTAGTCATGTCATCCCTTTGCTTGTGCTTAACTGCTTGTCTTTGCAGAAGGGGTGGGAAACGCATTAATGTAGGGGAGACTGGGGTGTGCTGAAAGAGTGTTTCCTTTTCTTTCCTTTTTGTGTTTCTTGGTATTGTTGAATGGAAAATCAAAAACCAATAATTGTATTTCTTTCATCCTAGTGTGTCTTGGCACTCGCCTCCATCCAATTTCAGCTATAAACGGGCTGTAGGCTGTGCAGGGGCCCCCGAGCTGACAAGCGCCATGTAAACCGCTTGTTCTCCCGAGCCATGCCCTCGCCTCACTGCCCCAGTTTTACCCCATTTCGCTTTGACTACCCCAGTTGTAGCCTCTGTTACTTTTATTGCCCTAGTTTGACAGAAATGTCACTTTCGTGGCCCAATAGGTCTCTGCTTGTCCTAGTGATGCTCCATGTCACTCATTGCCCACGGTCACCCTCACTGCCCCAGCTCTACCGCAAACCACACCCTGTCCCCATTTTGGACTCCCTGCTCCAGGTCTGCCCCAAGTAACCAAGTGTGATTCTGAGGACAACCAGTGGGGTGGCTTGTGGGCGGGGTATGCCCCAAGCTAAAGCCTGATTGGCACGGAGGCAGCATCGGGTGGGTATCCTGGCCATCCTCCCTTGGTTCCATGTGGAAAGGGACAGTGATAGGGGAGTCATCTCTCGCCAATCTTGGAGAACCAGATTGTTTTCAAAATACTTGAGTAGATCCCTACATATGAACAGAAATCTTGTAAAACCCGCTCTGAGGAATGAAGTGCTTTTCCCAGTTACTCAAACAGCCTGCTGAGGTAGATAAAGATTTTGTGTGACTCGCCCAAAGCTCTCAGGAGACTCGAGGATGCAGCCAAAGATTTCCTTCAAAGCAGACTTGGCAGGCCTATTGGGCTCACACAAGAAAGGGTCAGCAACTTATCATATAGTATAGATAAAGCACACAATAAAACTACAACCGTACCTATGCAACAGCCTGACCACATTGGAAAAAATCCCAAAATGCCAGATCCCACCTTTAAATGCTAGATCCAGCCTATAATGGGACACAATGTTACCCCCAGGTAATTTGGTATCCTTAGAATGCTGTTTTTCCAAATTACTTTCACAATTCACTACCATAGCTCTTGCAACTTGGGGCATGATTTGGGGTCCATTCCCTATTGGAATTTCCTTCCTAACATTATTACATAGTAATGTGGTGATTTATAAGCTCTAAAACCATATATTCCATTTCACTTCCCTTCCAGATCCATTCTGTTTTTTTAGCAGCCAGTGAGCTTCTTGATTCAAAAGACTATGCTTCCCAGAATTATGTGCCCACTGCTTCATTTGCACCCTAGCAGAACAAGGTTGAGTGGAGGATAAGGACCACATGTGGCTGGCAGGTGCTAGGAAGCATCACACTTGAGGCAAGTGATCATTGACCAACTTTCAAAAAGTCAGTTTGCACCAGTATGTTGTTGGTCATAGCTGAAGTGTTCCTGTTTTGGCCTGTCTCTTGTTCCAGGCTCTTCCTTGTTTCAAATTCCTGCAACAACCTATCTGGTCCTGGCTTCAGAAGGCGTCATGGAGTCTGGGCCCTGATGAATGTACCCACCCACCTCTGCAATGTTCTTTGATGGCTGGTGATATCACAGAGAGTGGGGATAGCCATAGGACTGGAATTGAAGGACCCTGTTGGAAGTGATGTGGCCTTTGTATCTTTGGCTATATTTCTCAAAAAAAGTCCCTATAAATAGAAAAGGGAACATGAGAGTCTATCCTAAGTGTTAGGACCACTCCCCAGCCCTCAAAACGTTGTGTACCTGTGCATGTTTTCTTGGTTAGCGTTGTTCATGTCTTCTACTGTGACCTGGCCTCTGGCTGGCGGTTAAAGAGGATAGTCAAAGCAAGCTGTTGAAGTCCACAAGTTGACAGGCACTATGTATTGCAGAGGAATCAGGTAAGTGCAGTTCTGGTTTTCTGAAGCATCAAAACTACGCAGACCTCCATTGAAGAATTTCTAGAGCTTGTGAGATTGAGAAATTACGTACTGTAAAGATCATTCTATGGATTAGTCTCCCGCAGATTCCTAATCTTCATAGATATCCATCATCCAGCTCTGCTGCTTGTAAACCTTTAGCCAGGGGGCGTAGTGGACCTTGACTCGGCCTTCGATAAGTCTTGCTTGGTTCTCGATCGTCTGCTCCGGAAGGGGCGTCAGGTGTCATATATATATGTAGCACGTCACTATCCCCCCAGGCATCAGTTCCTCCCTTTTTTCGACACGCACATGAACACTGCTGAAGGAAAGACCACAGGAGCCGGCTAATCAGCCAGTAAAAAACCTAGCAAGGATACACCCAAAGGGTGATCCCCTCCCAACAATGATTTTTTGTTTTGTTTTTTAAATGAGACAGAAGCGGTCATCTAAGAGCCATCACCAGCTGCCTTCCCGTTTGGGCAGAATCGATATGCCACAGAACTTTCTGAGCAGGATGAATGGGAGGGTCGATAAGGAATCTGCGGGAGAAGAATCCATAGAAGGATCATTATGTTGAGGAATTTCTCCTTCAATGGATTGCTTTTCTCCCGCAGATTCCTCACGTGTATAGACTCCCAAGCAGTTAGGCTAACAGAGAATGGCAGAGGTTGTAAACAAGTAGATCCTGTAGAACTGCCCTACCAAACCGTGCATCAGCTCCCCATGCAATATCCAATGCATAGTGCTTGGTGAATGAATGCAAGGATTACCAAGTGGCTGCCTGGGAAGTGTCCCTAACAGGGACCCTCTTTGGAGGGCCATAGAGGCTGAAAACCCTCTGGTAAACTGAGCCCTGATGCCCGCTGGAAGCTCACTGCCTGATGATTGGTAACACTCAGATATGCACAAAATAATCCAACGTTACAGGGTTTGTTTAGTTATGGCAAGACCTTTCCGAGACAAAGAATGGGCCACAAACAACTGGTCTGACTTCCGAAACTTCGATGTGCGATCAACATAGAAGCTTAACGCTCTCTTGGGGTCAAGGCGGTGAAAACGCTCTTCCTCTTTCGAGGGATGTGGAAGAGGGCAAACGACATGTAAATCGATAGACTGGGACAGGTGAAACTCTGAAACCTCCTTAAGCAGCAAACCCAGGCCTGACTTTGAGAGAGACCTTCTCACAGCAGAACTTTAGAAAAGGAGGTTTTCAGCACAAAGCTTGCAGCCTGCTAACCCTCCTGGCAGATGTGATTGCAACCAGGAAGGCTGTTTTAAGGGATAAAAGCCGTAAGGAACACAAGTGCTCAAATCGGGCCGCCATAAAGTAGGTCAAAACCAGATTAAAATCCTAATCTGGGACAACAAAAGGGGTTGGCAGTGACTTATTGAGCAGGCCCTTCAGGAACTGGGCCATGACAGGAATAGTAAAGAAGGAACCTTGGCCTGGGGACCTTTTGAACACAGACAGGGCCACCAAATACCCTTTGACTGTGGTAAGTGGAAGGCCCGACAAGATTAGTTACAGAAAGAACTCCATCACTGTGGTGGTGGGGCAAAAGATGGGGTAAATCACATGTTCCCTGCTCCACGCCTCACCTGCACGTGGACAGGGATCTTGTTGAAGGTCTGCGTACAGACAGCAACACCTCAAGTACCTCCTCTGAGAGGTTCCAGTCATCAAACCTCATCCTCTCAAGAGCCACGCATGTAGGTTGAGGGAATCCGGGGTCGGGTGGAGCACTCAACCCTCCGAATGGGTAAGGAGATCCGGTCGCAGAGGCAACGGGTGAGGCGGACAGATGGTCATATCCAAGAGATCGGAGTACCACGGTCTCCTTGCCCAATCCGGGGTGATCAAGGTTGCTCGAATTCTCTTCAACTCCCTGATAACCCAAGGGATGATGGGAATCAGGGGGGCATAGTGGAGAGGGAAGGTCAAATCCACCAGGATTGCGTCCTATAGTGCACCATTTGCTGAGAATTCCCTCGAGTAAAACTGTTCACACTTCCTGTTGGACTCCCTGGCGAACATATCTACTGCATGGGTACCCCAGAGATGGAAGAACTCCTCTAGGACTTCCTGGCACACTTCCCACTCGTGTGAGACCGGACTCTGCCTGCTCAGAGCATCCGCCAGTCTTCTCTGTCATATGGCGGATATGAACTGCAGAGACTGAGATTAGGTTCTCCCATAACCAGAACCACAGCTGTATCCCCTCTGTGCAGAGGGTGGGGGAGTGCACACCACCCTGCTTGTTGAGGTAGTGCATAGCCACTTTGTTGTCCGTCAGAATGAGGACATGCTTCCCTCTGAGAGACGGAGCAAAAGCCCTCAGGGCTAACCTGATGGCTCACAATTCCAGCCTGTTGATGTGCCACCTGGCTTCTGATGGAGACCAGAGGCCGCTCACCTGCAAATCCTCACAGTGGGCGCCCCAATTCTTCAGAGACGCATCTGTGACCACTCTGCCTGAGGCCACGGAAGCCATAAATGTTCCCCCCGCCAAGCGATTGCTGCGCGTGTTCCACCATCCGAGTTTGCAGACTGCCTGGCTGGACACAGAGGTGATCTGTGAGTGCTCCCAGATATTAAGACCACTGGTCCCTCAGGAGCCACTTAAGGAATCTCATACGCAGCCTGGCCTCTGGCACTAGAAAAATAAACCCAAAAAGCGGTGGAAGGAAGCCGCTGGGGGGTGGCGCGTTTCTGAAACAAATGCATCATCTGGGCTATGTTGCAGACTCTCTCCTTAGGAGGGAAAGCCTTGCATACCCGAGTGTCTAGGACTGCTCGGACTGAACTGGAGCCGCTGAACTAGTGTCAAATGGGACTTCAAGTTCAGGGAGAATCCCAGCCTGTGCAGTAGTAGGCAGGTGTCCTACAAATGAGAAAACCTGCCCTGCCGAATTCCCTCGGATCAGCCAGTCATCCAGATATGGCAATACATGGACTCCGTATCTCCTGAGGTGAGCCGTGACTACCGCCATGAGCCTAGTGAAGACCCTTGGAGCCGAGGTCAATCCAAAGGGCAGCACCTTGAACTGATAATGAAAAATGTGTCATAGTCACCCCTCTGCGAGAACGAACACGGTCCATTGACCTGTTCTTTGGGAAGGTACCCACTTGAGAGTCCGCAGCCACACTTTAGCTCACTGTACCTTGCTCAGTGTTCAGAGGCACAGCTCCACCTCACTGATGAGGCCCAACAAGGCTGAAAAACGTTTATGGGGTTGCTGTTGGTACTCTTGTTCAGAAGAGAATTGCCATAGCATTTCGGTGCTGGACTGCCCATGTGGGCAGTCCAAAGACTGATATGCAAATGGATATTTCCTTTCTGTTAAAAGTACAGTGAGCTAAAGTGTGGCTGCAGACTCTCGAGTGGGTACCTTCCCAAAGAACAGGTCATTTAGATGTCTTCCTTCTGGCAGAGGGGTGCCTATGGACTATAGTGCTTTTCCCCTATGAGGAACCTTAGGAACGTCCTGTGCTTTTGATGTATTGGCAAATAAAAATTAGTGTCCTGCAGGTCTATCGACACCAGCCAGTCTTGAAATTCGAGAGCATGGAGAATTTCTCTCAACGTCACCATCCTGAATATGTCTTTCCTCAGGAACTCAGAATGGGATGGAGGCCTCCTCCCTTCCTGGGTACCAGGAAATACCGGGAATACCAGCCCGATCCGCTGTGTTCGGGCGGTACCTCTTCCAAGGCACCTTTCAACAACAGGGTTCTCAGTTCTTCCTGGAGGTCCTGTCCCGGTTGCATTGGGGAAGGTGGGGGTCTGTCCGGTGGTCTTTTTAGAAAGGTCAAACAACCCCACTGAATAAACTGCAGGGCACAGGCGTCAGAGGTTATGTCCTGCCACTGGGGCCAATGCCCTGCCAACCGTCCACCAACCAGTGCATCGTGGGAGGGGAAATCAAAGCGGCTTAGAAGACATGGGTGTCCCCGCTGCTGTTGCTGCTTGTTGGCCTCTAGAGGCCCCTCTGCCCGTTCCGGGATGCAAGAAGCGCCTCTGCCCCTGCCTTGTTTGCCGGAGCTGAACCTTCCTGCCATAGGGTACGTAATGCCTATAGCCCCTGCCTCTGGAGGCAAAGCTGCAGGCAGGCTTGGTCGGCTATACCACTAGGCCCAGTGATTTAGCAGCCAACTTGGATTCTTTAAACTTCTCCAAGGATTGGTTAGCTTTCTAACTGAAAAAGCATGCCTCCCTCAAAGGGCATGTCCAGAAACCTGTTCTGAACATTCGGCTGCCGCATTACAACTGCTGAACCCATTGATTGGCCAATGCAGTCCATTACGTCCAGGCCTGTTTGCAATGATTTCTTGGCTATCTCCTTCCCATCCTCCACCAGCTGTAAACATCCGTCCTGCACGCCACACTCAGGGACATATTCAGCAGCATGTTCCACAGCTTTCCATAACTTGAAGGAGTATTTTGTGAACCCACAGGCTATATTTGTGGCTTTGAGCGCCATGCTGCCACAGGTGAACACCTTTCTGGCCAATGCATCTGTTTTCTTTCCCTCGTAGGCAGATTGGAAGCGGATGCTGCTGGTCTGGTGGAAATGGTGGAAGCCTGTATAACCAGCCCTTCTAGAAAAGGGTGAGGAAAGAAGGGCCTCCTTTTGCCGGCCTATACTTCCCTGTAAAATTGGCAATTACATGGAGAATAGTACAAGGGCGCTGCCATAAGGGGGATAAAGGGTCAGCAATGACTGGATTAAATGGCATGCTATGCTCAACTATGGGACCCTCGTCCAAGATATCAGTGAGCTCATACCTTGGAAGAGATGTAGTAAACGCCTTCAACCCAAGGGTATCAACAACCCTGTCAATCAGAGCACTGAACTTGACATAAGCATGGGTATAGGGCTGATTTGTTGCAATTCCAGGTCTGGAGAAGTATCCAGGCCACTAGTGCCCTGATCCAGGGCCAATAAATCAGCCTGGTCATCGAAAAAAATAAATGACTCCGGCTCCCGTGTAAACGGGGCAGACTTGATCATCGGGGTCATCAGCGTCAAAGATGGACTGCATCGAGTCAAAGAACCCTGATCTTGGTAACGGCACAAAAGAACCATTGCCGATTGTCGGCACTGAGGGCATGGCCGCGGACTGAGTAGGGTTCGAAGCCAAAACTTCTCTCAATGCTTATGGTTCTTTTGGTGCTGAGGGACACTCTGGTGACCAATAGGCACTGTGTGCCTTAGCCTTCTGGTGATTTCCGTCAAGTAGGCGTGACGCCCGAAGGCGTTGGACGTCGATGGAGTGGCCGGCTTGGGGTCGGGAGCACAGAGCGTTGCTTTTGCCACCAAACCTCCCTGGTCAGGGACCAGGGCTGCACCTACAGCAACTTGCTGCTTGAACATTTTGAGCATAGATGTTTTAAAACCTTCCCATTCTTCCCGAGAAGTCGGTCCCACTGAGGGCTTAGCTTGTTCCGACGACAAAATTGACTTGCGTCTATGTCGGTGGTGCCGCTTCTTCTTCCACAAGTAAGACGAGGAATGGCTCCTGGAATGAGACGGTTTCTTGGTGTTCTTGCAATGTTGTTCCTTCTCCTTATCGGGGGTGGGCTCCTCAGTCTCGGCCTCCGAAGACGAGATGAGAGACCACACCGCAGGCTTGGCATTTGGCCAGCCCAAAGCCAGTTTCCTGGCCCTCTCACATAGGGATTCCGGCTGCATCTTTGCGCACAACGCGCAGGCCTCAGTGTCATGGCTAACGCCTAGATACCACAGACAGACGTCGTGGGGGTCGGTAACGGACATCTCGTCTAAGTTTTCATACGAAAATGTACAATTTGTACAAAAAAAGGTTGAGTAAACTCCAGTAGTGTTCCTGATGCAGCATGTAAGCGACCGGAAAAGAGGAACTAAAGCATGGGGTGTAGTGACTTGCTATATATGCACATGACGCCCAACGTCACTTCCACAGCGGACAATCAGGAGCTGAGCAAGAGAGTTCAGCGGTGAAGTCGAGGTCCACTAAGCCTCATGGCAAAAAGTCTCTGAGCAGCAGAGCTGGATGATGGATATCTATAAAGATGAGGAATCAGAGGGAGAAAAGCAATCCATTGAAATATACAATCACCAGAGGTTCAAATATACATCAGGTAACTTAATCAGCAAAGCAGGTAAGTCATTTCGATATAGTAAATGATGGCAACCAACTCACAAAACAATATCCTAACTTGAGAAGTCCAAACCCTAAGATGAATGGGGCCTTGTGCCCAAACGTCACAGCAGCCCCACATCGTTTCTCACCAGTATGATTTCTCTGTGAGGAGGATTCAATGTGCTTGTGGTGATAGTTTCAAAGTATTTCAAAGTTCTACAATGATTTTACCAGAGGTAACTAAGAGGTCTCCTTTCTTCCTGACCCAAGGCTAACTCAGGGTCAGGACCGACGACTAAAGGTGAGCGGAATGGAGATCGGAGACAAAGGGACTTGTTCCCAATGTTATCCTATCAATTCCCCCCTGACTCCAATTTACCCAGATGACTAAGGCTTGACTCCTCAGCTACCTTACCTTGATTGGGATTTGACTTACCCATCAGTGTCTCTTCTTACCATAAATAGGGTGCCCTTCCACAATATTCCCACCAAGGACTGATTTTGAAAATCCCTGCCAGCTTCACCAAACATGGTATGTTCTTCGAGAGTCACCGCCATGGAGGCTGAATGCATCGGGGCTGGGGCTTTGGTAAAACATTTCTAAAATGTTCAGACAAATCTCCTCCCACTCCACCGGAGTAGAGGATTGTGTGGGGAATGGTACTTGTAGAGTTAGTGTTGAATCCTGCAAAGTGTCTCTCGATCTGGAGTGATGACTCTTTCACGAAGAAAGATGGCTCGAAAAGTTAATGCGGAAGCATGATCTCCTCCAATATTTCTTTTTCTTCTTGTCTTTACGGACAGGTTAACATTCTTCCACCGTCACCACCTTCCTTTGCTCCACGCCCAGAGACCTAGAAGGTGTCCTCTTGCCAAATAAGTGCTAGTAAGTGAATATTTGGCAAGCTACCTGAGGTTGTTTAAGTACATGGACTTGCACGACTAGAAGTCCTACGCATTCTGTTCTTCCCCCAATCAAAAGCAAAACCTGTGGGGGTCCAAGATAGACATCTGCCCCCGCCCCCACCCGACCCCCTGAATCTGCACAGGGCTTGAAGACTGAGGCCTTCCAAGGGTTATGCAAGAGACAGTGACAGAAATAGCTAAGTTGAGTGGTGTTCCCAAAGCATACCGAGTGTGCAGAAAAAAGGAACCAAGGGGAGCGGCAGCTCTACATACACTGGCCCGATGTCCTATCCAGCATGGAGCTCTATAGCCATAGGTGTGCCGCACTGCACCCCTGCTGGTGGCAAAAACGTTTCTGAAGACAGCTAGCAATGGAGATTGAATATTCAAGATAAGGAATGTGTGACAGGAAGGAATTTATCAGTATTGACACTGGTTGGTATGTGCTGGCGAAGTAAAGAACTATGACATTGAAGAAGGAAGAATTTGCTATTGATTGGTGAGGTCACCTATGCCTCATCCTTCGTCAAAGGGAGAGGCCAAACGTTTTGGGGACATTTTGTTAAAGTTAGCAGGCTCTTATGTTTTTAAGACATGTGCTCACACTCATGAAGTAGGAAAGTTAGTATTATGTACAGATTACAGACTATTAATCTGAGCGTCAGATTCAATATCTGTTGTTCATTTCATGAAATAGTTCAAATTTTATAAATTGTTCTTTTCATCAAGTAGAAACTGGCTGCATTCAATAATACGATACGATTTATCTCCCGCTCAACCGCCTTCTGGGCATAATTTAAAATTGTCACCATCGAGCAAACATGAAGATATCTCTGCAAGCATAGAACAATAGTCAGGGGCCTGCAAAAATGGCACTCAAACAAAAAGGACAGTAAATCATGTGGTAAAATAGACAAACATCTTTCAGAACATAGGGAACAATTCTGCTCAGCATTAAGCAAGATTCCAATGAGTTATGATTAACTTCTTATTTTGCACTCACCCTGCAAATTTTATAAGATCTCCTTGCCCCGATTCTCCACTAGGCATCTCATGTAGGGTCATTAACAACTCAACCACAATCTCTGGCAAGTTGCTGAGGAATAGATGATCAATTTGCTACAAAGAAACAAAAACTAAATATGGTAAGTTTGCAATAACTCTAAATAGAAACAGAGTATGGGACAATCAAGAGCACTAGGCTTATACAGTCTTCCGTTTATTTGACTTGATCACATGACAAGACATGCATTTTAGTATCAAACAATATAATCAGCACAAAAGACAAACCCAATGCATATACAAACTATACTCAGCCAGGATGGTGTAATACATTGATAATTAACAAATTAGTTCCCTTTAGCAATGTTATTTCTGATTAACACAATTATGTTCCCACAGATTCTTCATCTTTTGACGTAGGTCAATGTAATTAGTTCCCTTTAGCAATGTTATTTCTGATCAACACAATTATGTTCCTACAGATTCTTCATCTTTTGACGTAGGTCAATGTAATTAGTTCCCTTTAGCAATGTTATTTCTGATCAACACAATTATGTTCCCCCAGATTCTTCATCTTTTGACGTAGGTTAATGTACAGTCTGTATCTTTAAATCTTTAAACAGTCACCACAAGCATCAGTGTGGCTTCATGCCCAGAGAACCTCTTCCACTTATGACCGTAGCATTTGAGAGTCGAGGACGCCCTGGCCTTTGCAAGAACCTCTCTGCAATCGGCCGGTATATCGTAGCCTCCAAACTCTAACATTGGAGGAACCAGGCCTGCAGGTTCAGTGACGCCGGGTCGTGGTGGAAGATGGCGCCTCCTTCTCTGGAGAGAAGGTCCGCGTCCGCCGACAGCTTGATGGGAGGGGACGTTGACAAGTCCAGAAGGTCCGGGAACCAGATCTGCCTCGGCCACGCCGGTACGAGGTACGAGGAGGATCATCCTGCACCGGGACCTCTTGAGCTGGCTGATGAGTCGAAGCAGCAACGGCAACGGAGGGAACGCATACAGGTATAGGCCGTCCCAGGGGAACGAGAACGCATCGCCCATGCTTCTCGGCTGGGGAAACCTGCTGGCGAACCTCTTGCACTTCGAGTTCGTCGCTGTTGCGAACAGGTCGATTTGGGGTTTGCCCCATCGTCGGAAGAGTAGATCCACCTGATCCTGGCACAGTTCCACTCGTGACACGCGCGCAGCTCCCTGCTGAGCGAGTCGGCAATGGTGTTGCTTTCTCCTGCCAGGTGGAAGGGAACCAGGAACATCCCCTGGGCTACCGCCCAGTGCCACCGATCCTGTGCCTCCTTGGATAGGGCTGGGGATCTGGTGCCTCCCTGCTTCCGTATGTAAAACATGGTCGTGGTGTTGTCCGTGAAGATCCCCACCACCTTGCCCTTGAGCGACGGGAGGAACGATTTGAGAGCCCAGAACACGGCTCGGAGTTCCAGGACGTTGATGTGCAGGAGCCTCTCCTCCGGGAGCCAGAGGCCTCTTGCGTGGAGATCTCCGGTGTGGGCGCCCCAACCTTCCAGGGAGGTGTCCGTCTTCACCGTCTCCTGGTACGCCGGCGTCTGAAAGTCCTTGCCCGCCGTGAGGTGTGCTCGAACGCCCCACCACTGAATCGCCCGCCGGAACACCTCGTTGAGGGGAACCCTGTCTTCGAAGGTGCCCGTCGCCTGTATCCAACGGGCGTCTAGAAATTCTTGAAGAGGGCGCATCCGTAGTCTGCAGAGGCGCACCAGGTAGATGCAAGAGGACATCATCCCCAGGAGGGACTTGATGGACCTCACCCTGGCCACGTCCGTGGCTAGCAGGCGCTGCACTTTGCCTAGAATGGTCTTCGTCCGTTCTTCCGACGGGGCCGCCAGGCGCCTCACTGTATCGAGCTTCGCTCCCAGAAACAGGGCAACCTGCGACGGCACCAGGTGGGACTTCGGGTAGTTTATGGCGAATCCCAGGTTTGTGAGTAGCTGGACGGTCCTCGCAGTGTGTTCGACGGCGAGTTCCCTCGTCCTTGAGCGGATGAGCCAGTCGTCCAGGTAGGGGTAGACGTGAATCCCCTGTAGGCGCAGCCGCGCCGCCACTGGAGCTAGGCACTTGGTAAAGACCCTGGGGGCCGACTTCAATCCGAACGGCAGTGCTCTGAATTGGTAGTGGCGTCCCTGGACGACGAACCTGAGGAACTTTCGGTGACTTTTGAGGATGGGAACGTGGAAGTAGGCATCCTCCAGGTCCAACGACGATAGAAAGTCACCTTCCTCCAGCTGTCCCAGTACGTGCTGGAGGGTGACCATCCTGAACTTTTGTGATCCGATGTATTTGTTCAAACGACGAAGGTCCAGGATGGGGCGCCAGCCGCCCGTCTTCTTCCTGACGAGAAAGTACCTTGAGTACACCCCGGAGCCCCGGAGCCTCTTCGGGACAAGCTCGATGGCGCCTTTCCTGAGCATCGCCCGTACTTCCAACAGCAGTTGCGGGACGTGATTTTCCTTCCTGGCCACAGGTGGAACGTGAGGGCACTTCTTCAGGAATTCGATAGAGTGTCCTCTTGCCAGGGTATTCAGCACCCAACGGTCGGTGGAGATGGACTTCCACACACCGACGAAATTCGTCAGCCGGCCTCCCACCGGGGTGCTTCGGTGGGGGCCCGAGACCACGGCCGGTTCAGTCCTGCTTGGAAGTGGTGGCTTTGCCGCCCTGGCCACCTTGCCGACGGCGGCGAGGCGCTCCCTGCTTGCCGTGACCCCTGTAGGCCTCCTGAGACGAGGAGCGTGCCGCCTGGCGGTAGGACGACGAGCCACCGCTGGATCCCTTGGAGGCACCCTGTTTGCCTCCGGCGCTCCGAAAGGGCCGTCGTTGCTGAAGGGCTCCTAGGGCGTGGGCCATCTCCGTGTCCGTTTTTATGGCTTGGAGGGATTCGCCCACCACCTTCCCGAACAAGTTGCTGCCGTCGAACGGCATGTCCAACACCCTGGTCTGGACGTCCTGACGGAAGTCGGTCGCCCGGAGCCAACCCCGTCGACGTAGGCAAACACCGTTGCCCAGCTGGCGGAACCCGGTATCGGCAATATCGGTTGACACCGTTATGGCGTGGTCCGACGCCACCTCGCCCTCTTGCAGTATTTCCAGAGCCTCGGACCTCTTGTCGTCCGGCAGGAAGTCCAATATGGGGGCCATCTTAAACCAGAGCTCCCTGTCGTAACGGGCCACGATCGCCAGGGCGTTGGCCGCTTTGATCGTCGTCGGCGCCGACGAAATGACCCGCCGCCCCATGGCGTCCAACTTCTTTCCCTCACCGTCCGGCGAGGAATTCGACGTCGAGGCTCCTGACCCCGCTGCTTTCTTCTTCGCCCCCGCCGAGACGACGCGAGTCTGGCGTTGGCTGGGCCCTGAGGCACAGGGGAGCGGTTTCGGGGACCCGGTACTTCTTCTCGTATCGGTCCCGTTTGGCTGGTGCCGTGGAGGTGTTCTTGAGAACCGACAGGCCCTCCTCCCAGATGTCATCGATTAGGGGCACCGCGATGACCGTCTTCCTCTTGGCCTCCCGGCGCTGATAGAGGAAACCTTCCTTTTTCTGCTCCTGCGGGCAGAGCTGGAACAATTCGGACGCCCTGGCGATCATGGCGTGGAATGAGCCAATCTCGTCGGGCAGTGAGGCCCGTGCGACGGGAGACCCATTCCGTCGTCGTCGCCCTCAGAACCCGTCGTCGAGCCCAACGCACCGTCATCTCCCGACTCGTGGGAGGATAAGGAGGGAACTGTAGGCCTTATGGGTGCGAGAAGAGGAGAGGGTTGGGTCCTCCGTCGTTTGTTCTGAGGACTTCCCGACGGGCCAGGTTGCGGGTCCTCCGGGCTGGGCCGTGGAAATCTCGTCCTTATCTCAGAGCATAAGGACTGGATGGCAGACAAAATGGCCGCCGAGCCATCCTGAGGCCTAGGATCCGGCTGCGCCGGAAGGGAAGGCCGCTCTTCCTCACCATCATCGTCTTCCTCGGTTATCTCCCGAGGATCTTCCTGACGGGATCGAACCTTCTCGAATTGGACTTCGAGGTTCCTCACGGCCTCGGTCAGTTCCTGCTCCGAGGCTGACTCCGAGCTCGAGGAGGGCACCGTGCCCCCCCTCGCTTCTTCCATCATGGCGGCCACGACGATGGGCTGAAAAGAGGATTCCCTCCTTGGCTGCACGGAAACTCTAGTCCCGGAGACGGTCTCCGCTGGCGGTGTCTCTGCTGGCTTGGCCAGAGTCGCCGCGATAGCCTCGATAGAGGCCTTCGCCTGCTGGGTAGGGGCCTTGACCACCTTAGGTGCGTCCCGGGCCCTCTCCTTCGGGGGAGGGGCGACGCCTCGCTCCCCCTCTTCCGAGATCGGACGGGGCTTCTCCCGGAGCTTACCCGGGGTCTCGGACTTCCTCTTCCCCGAACCGGAGCGTTGGCTCGTGGTTGACGGTGCCGGGGAAGGTGCGCCCTGCCTGGCGACCGAAGAGCCCGACCTTTCGGCGCTCCCGGAGCCAGCAGACTCGCGGCGCTTGGCCTGGTGTTGGGCCCCTGTCGCCGGGGCGCCCGCACAGGACTTAGAAGCCCGCTCGGACCCTTTCTTCTTCTTCTCACCCGTCGAGCCCTTATCCAACCAGCTTGCGAGACGGGATCGACGGTCCCTCATGGTCCGCTCCGACAAGTTCTTGCAGAACTGGCAGTCCTTCTCTACATGAGTCTTGTCCCCATGAAGACAGTAGAGGCATCGCGAATGTTCGTATTCCTTAAACACATTCTGCAGCCCGCATCCAGGGACCGAGGGAACAGCTTGGGACCGGGTGACGAACTCGCATCCTGGGCCATCTCGAAGTAGGCCGCGAATCTTCTGGAATCCTCCCAGAAGTTGATTCGACGAAATCTTCACCCTTGAGGGGCGTAGGAAAATCCTGCAACGGGTAGCCGTTAACGGGAGTAGAAACGGTGGAGCTTGAGGCTCGATTAACCGAAAAAATGTGAAAAGTCACCTGAAAAAACACGAAACATGCAGTAAAAGCTCGAGAGCTAAGCACGAGGACTCCCAACACTTGAACGTGCGGTAAAAATCTGAGGATGGCTGCCAGAGGCGGGGTTTAGGTAGAGGGCAGTCATTGGCTGTGGTCAGTATGACGCAGAGATCAGTGATTGGTTACTACTACTAAAGACAGATCAGAAACGAAACTGATACTGATTTTTTCTTTACCGAGTATTCCCAGCCTGACGACGGGGAATATTCATGAGCATGTGAATCCATGCCAGACCCCATGCTGGAGAATATGAAAAAGACAACCATATATGTGACCTATTATATACTCTAGTTTAATCTGTCTAGTTGAGTTATTTCCCATATTTAGTAAAAAAAGGGTTGCCAAGTATCTTCAACACTCGGCTTCGCGCATTTAGGACATATGTTAAGTATTCCATGTTGTTAATCGCCTTAACTTTCTGGACCCATTCTTTCCCCGTAGGGATTCTATTTCATTTCCACATCTGCACTAGACAGCACCTGGCTGCCACCAGCAGGATGTGTACCATATGTCCCACTGCTTCTTCCACCACATCTTTCTCATACACATCCATCCTCAACAGTGTGCGATATCGCAAGAGTCCATCAATCCCCTTGATCCAAGAGAGAACCTCCCCCCAATATATCTGTATGAGGGCACACCCCCACCACATGTGATAGTAGTCCGCCTTTGAGCAACGGCACCTCTGACAGCAAGAGTCTGCCCCAGATTACATCCTGGCTAAAGTGGCAGGTGAGTATTGATAGCAGTGTAGGAGTATGGTCGCCTACATCCTATACTGTAAGGATACCTGGGAATAGAGACCCTCCTTCAATGGAAGGAAGGGTATAACCATAGGGTTGGTACGCTCAAGCCCTTAAATCCGTTGCTTAGGCTGGCTGCATTGCCATCACTGGGTGGTAAAACCCTAGCCACCTCAAATTGCAGAGTTAAGATTAAGTGTGAGGCAATTTGCACCCAACCAATTGATCCAATGGTATTTGAATATTGGTAGCTAATAGTTATAAATGAAATGCATTTGCAAAGTACAATCAAAGTTTTGCTGATTGCTTTAATCTAATGTTCAGCCGACACGTGTTTCGACGCTAGGTCATTCTCAAGGCTGTCCAGTTATTGACATATTCCATACACAGTGTCAAGAGCATGTATTATCCATGCAGGAAAACCAAAATTATAATCAAAATAATACCATCAAATGAATTCCCAAAATAAGCTGGTAGAATAGAATGGAAAAGAATAATAAAAGAGAAGGTTAACATACCAAATTGGGCCATCAATGGATCATAGAAGAGAATTGCACAAATAAACCTATGTCAACATTAGTCATGTAGGTAATTGGAATACTTCCATATTGTGCATGCAATTAAAAATCAAATAGAGCAAATGTTCTCTTTATAGCTAATTGCTGCAAGTTATTTGTAAATTACCACATAGTATTAAAGTAACTCATTGAGAGCAGTAGTGTGCAGCACCCTATAGCCCATGCCCAGTGTTTCGGAATGTGATAGTCGTCGCAATATATTGGAATTGCAAAGTTGGCCCATAAGTGCTGCCGAGGGATTCCTTTAACCACAGTGAAGGTGTTTTATAATGTAGGTTTCTTACCCAATATCTGTATTAGTAAAGTGTAGAATAGCATTATGTGCTGAATGTCTTGTTGGGGAATTAGTTCTCACTAGTCCCCATGATTTTTAACTTACCCAGGATGCGGATAGGTATAGGGAAATATTTGCTGGGTCGCCCTTGGTGGGTCCTGTCGCTACGTTAATCCCCCGGATAAGTATCCTGAAATAATACGATTAGAGGTCATGACTTGCTGCTCTTATTTGTGTGAGGCACGGTGGCCGTGGTATAACAAAGTTGCAGCCTTTTGCCCACTATGTTTATAGAAGGTTGTCCCCCCATCTCGGGACATTGAGGGCCCCTTGAGTTGCAAATAACCAAAGGGAGAGAGATTACTAATGCAAAGGCACTCCTCTAATCTGCCAATAGATAGGATCTTTCCATCCTCCCATAATTGCCCAGCTCTACTAAGACCAGCTTCGTATCAGTTTTGAAATTGTAGGGGTTCAGCTATTACATTTCGCAGAGGAGGAGCCAAGAGGCTATCGTCATGGCCCTGAGGTGGGAGGGCCATGACGATAGCCATCTTGTGCCTCTACTTTTCTTCCATATTGTCAAAGCGCCACAATCACTGGCTGTTTCACCACTCTTTTAGGGATCTCCTTATGAGGCACCCAAAGCCACTCACTCCCCCAATGTTACTGGGCTTAATTTCGTGTTATCTGTCCTCACCCATTGTTTTTTGGTGCCCGGATCCAGGTGGTCTATCATTATAAGAAGTTGGGCCACCCGGTAACATATGTCCAAATTTGGGAATCCGACACGTCCCTCACCCCACTGCAGCATAAGAACCCTATATATGCTATTCTGGGTCTTGCCCCGGCCCACAGAAATGTCAGAAGTCTCCTTTTAACCGACTCTAAAAAGGAAGGTGGAATAACGATCGGGAGCATCTGAAAAAGAACGAGAAATTTGGAGAGCACCACCATTTTTATACAGTTAAACCAACATAAAGCAGGTAAATACTTGGATTTATTTCACAGATACCTAACACTTTAGAAGTCCATCCCTATCTAGTTAAGAGTGTCTCAGGGTCAGATTGGAGGGCTAAACAGGCAAGGCACACGCCACTCAAGGTCCTGGTGGCGCCGAAATCCACCGCTCAGCCTCCGGTTCACCCGGTAGATCGACCGGATTCCCAGAGCATTGGCGAGAGCATCGCAAGGATTGCCTCAGCAGTTAGACTGAAGGAACGGTCGAAGGAGGCTGCAAAGCACAAAGAACGGCCTAGAGACATGCCGAAAGAGACACCACAGCGCCCCAAACCCTGCAAGGACTACGCTGAGAGTCTGGTGCCTTTTTCAAGTACATTAGGGGACAAATCTAGACGTCACAGGTAAGAAGATGAGCCCTTTCCTCCCCTAGGCCCATCTGGTTTATCCTCATGGACCAGGGAGAAATTTGAGGGACGTAAGGACAGAATAGAAAAATGTGTTTTAGTCTGAGAAGCTCGCTGCCAATAGACCTCAAGAAGACCTTCCTTCTACACCTGTATCTAAGTTTCAAAGGACCTTGGAAGGTCCATATGAGGAGTATACCTGTGTGCTCACAGATGATGATGATGATGATGCTGCTGCTGCTGCTGCTATGGAGACATATGATCAGGATGAGGATGCCACCTTTCTGGAAAACTACAATGTGGATGACCAGGCAGATCTTATAGACAGTTGGGAAGACAGCCGTCAGGTTGATGCTCAACTTTGGACGTCCCCTTCTCCATCCCAGGACCCCGATGCCCCGCGCATAGATTCCCCACCCCTCCACTCCGGCCCGCCAAGCCTTCCCAGTGGACGCTCAAATGGCATTTAACGCCATCTTGAAGAAGGCGGCTGACCATTTTCAGACCGCCACTCAAGAAGCTTTACCAGATTCTGATTTCCTGAAGGATATACTCAAAGAAAAACCTCTGGCCAGCCAGGCCATCCCTTTGTTGAACTTTATTAAGAGGAGATTGGCACCTTCCTTGTTGACGCCAGCCTAAACCAGGGCGTTGAACCCTAGGGTGGAGAAGTTATTTTGTCATTCTCCGACCGACCCTGCCTACATCAATGGACATGCCACTCCAGATTCCTTAGTGGTTACCACTACTAGAAAACAAGCTGGTGTTCCCCTGTTTACAGGAGAGGCACCACCCGATAAGGAGTTCAAGAGACAATATGCACTGGGAAATAGGGTCACAACTGCTGCTGCGTCTTCCACAAGAATAGCTAATAACACCACGCTATTGGCCAGCTATGTAGACGTCCAGTGGAACCTTCTGCAAGAAGGCCTTCAGGAAGTGCCAAAACCTACACGGACCAAGTTGCTCGCCATTGTTTTGGAAGGCAAACAAGCTAACCAGAATGTGTTCAAGAACAATCTGGAAGCTGCAGAGACAGCAGGAAGAAACCTGGCACAATGTACCTTGCTCAAACGACATGCATGGCTGAGGAACTCCGGTTTCAAGCTGGAGACCCAAGCAGCCCTTATAAACAAACCTGTTGACAAGACCAACCTATTTCTCAAGGCAGTGGACAATGCACTGGAAACAGCCAAGAAAGAACATGAAACACTCAAGTCCCTCAACAGATTACCCAGAAACCCTCTCCTCAGAGAGGAAGCGGCTCGCGCTGGTACTTTTGTGGGCAATCTCGTTTTCCCCAGAGCCAGTATAATGAAGGAAACAACTCGAATTCAGGACAAGGGTCTAATACCTCCACCACTTATCCACCCAGAGGACAGCGGCGTGGGAAAGGTAGAGGACGAGGTTCCAACCGCAGAGGTGTCCCGTCATCTGGTGAGAAATGACCTTCGGATCCAGGTCTCCTCCTATGCCACCCGGTTGGGGGGCGTATAACATCTTTCCTTAGTGCATGGGAGGGGATAACAACAGACCAGTGGGTACTGAAGAAGGTCGCCCACGGGTACTGCATAGAATTTGCCCGACCACCCCAATTCTGACCGCCAAGATCAAGATGCCTGACGCCGGACAACCTGCAAATCCAACTGCAAGAGGTGCAGACTCTTCTAGGAAAAGACGCCATAGAAGTCATCCTTATTCTACAGGTGTACAAAGGTATTTATTCATTGTACTTCCTTGTACCCAAAAAGTTTCTCACCATGCGCCGTGTGCTAGACTTGCGGCCAGCGAAGAAGTTTGTCAAACCTCAAAAGTTTTGTATGGTCACTTTACAGAAAGTAATCCCGCTGTTGAAACAGGGGGATTATATGGTAACACTGGACATGAAAGATGCATACTTTCATATTTCAATGTTGCCAGTGCACAGAAAATACCTAAGGTTCATGATAGAGGACAAGCACTATCAGTTCAGGGTACTCCCCTTCGGCATTGCCTCGGCACCAAGGGTGTTTACAAAGGTACTGCAGTAGCGGCAGCACATTTGCGCAGACTATCCGTCCCGGTTTAACCTTACCTTGACAACAGGCTCATAACAAGGGAGTTCTACGAAACATGCCTATTGAACACGTAGAAGACAATAGACCTCTTATTCAGCCTGGGATTCTCCATCAACGAGAAGAAATCCAGCCTAGACCCCAGTCAAGTCAAACAGTTTCTAGGGGCTCCAATTCGGACAAAAGACATCCTCGTCTTCCCCTCCAACGAGAGGGTTCAAAACATGCAGTTTCAGAGCCCTCAGTATGTAGCCAGTCGGGAAGTGACGGTACGCAAAGCCATGCGACTGTTAGGAATGATGGCGTCCTGCACTTATTTAGTTCCTCACGCGCATCTGCGCATGCGTCCCATGCAAGAGTGGCTCAACAGCCAGTGATGTCAGGCCAGCGGGCAATGGGAAGATCTGGTAGTTGTATCGCCAGCCCGTGGTCTATCTCTGCAATGGCGGTCGAGGGAAAACCTCTTGAAGGGGAAAACCTTCACCACCCCCGCAGTAGAAGCCACTCTCACGACCGACGCATCTCTCAAAGGGTGGGGGGCTCACCTGCTTCAGCTGACGGCGCACAGCGTGTGTTCCCCACAAGTAGCGTCCAACCACAAATCGGTTGGAGCTATTAGCGGTATTCAAAGCACTGAAAGCCTTTCAAACACAGTTACAAGGGAAGACAATCCTGATCTTGACAGACAGCACCACAGCCATGTAATACGTGAACAAACCAGGAGGCACACACCATCCAGGGCTATCCAAGCTGTCCCAAAACAATTGGATATGGGCTCTCAAACACAGGATGTTTCTTTTGTCCCAACACGTTCCAGGGGAACTCAATCTTCTGGCAGAAGCGCTCAGCAGAGATTTCCCACTGCCCGTAGAGTATGAATGGCGAATACACGAAGACATCGTCTCCAACATTTTCGCTGAATGGGGCTTCCCAGAGATCGACTTGTTTGCACCTCTGGGGAACGCTTAATGCCAAGATTACACCTCCAGGTACCCACAGAACTGCTCCAAGGGTAAAGGTCGCTGGAGAGCATGGACAGGGAAATGTGTTTATGCTTCCCCCCACCCCCGACTCCCATACTCAACAAGATCATGCACAAGATGCACCAGGAACCCGTGTGGGCCCGCTGTTGTATTGTGCCTGTCTCTGGTGATGTAGCTGGTGATGTTGTGTGGAATGTTTGTGTGTGGATGATAGAATATTCTTAGTGAGTGTTCTATTGAGTGACAGTTACTGCTGACTGGCCCTGGGTGATGGGAGCCGGTGTCTGTCCACTACTAACGTTCTTAATGTCTTCATGTGGAACTGTAACCATTAAGCTGGAGTGAACTTAAAGAGCCTGGAACCTGCTTTCTAACAATGGCGACAAGGCGGTCTTTGGAAACCTGTGTGCCACAAGCTGAAGGACTGACGACCCTGCTGCGGGGGGGTGCAGGAAGGACAAGCTGCTGGAGAAGGACGACACCGCCCACAGAAACTGTAAGTCCCATCACCCAGGGCACAAGGTGAGCTGGAGGGATGAAGCCCCATTGTTGGTGGGACCAGCCATCATAAACCGTATCCAAGCTGGGTCCCAGGAGGTTGTCAAGGGGAATCAACTAGTCAACCTTAGGGAAAGGCGCAGGCAATGCCCCCCTCTTTCGTGTGGATTAGCGCTTGAGGGTCCAGAGGGGGAGGATGCGGCCATTTCAGCACAGCAGAGAAGCTGCGCCTATTAGATGAAATGCTAGTTGAACCGTCCCATAAAGTAAAGAAAGGGATTTGGCTCTGATGTAATCATCATGTGACTTGCGGACGGAACTAGCAACAATCCTAGCAATATTGTGCATGGTGAATGAGGTTAACGTGTGGTCTTGACAGAAGGGTGGCCGTGGTGGTTGGGGGTCTCAATCCAGTGTATTACGATCTGTGTCGTATAAACTGTGAGGTCCCAAATTCTCACCTGTGGTATTCACTGCTAGCAGCTAAGAAAGGAAGGTTCATTCTCGTACTGGTTGATACTTTTTCAATGCCTTACACACACCTATATGTCCTTGGTGAGCACGACTTATTAGTTTTCCTCTCAAACACCCCGGAACTACCAACTTGTCCCTCCCTCTCAAAAACATCTTTCAGGAATTCTATTATGCATCGAAACGTAACTTCCCTCAAGATCTTAAATTCAGTTGGATGGACGAGAATCCATAATTCATAACGGTTAACTGTACATTGGAACCCATTTGTGTAACCTCTGTTGAGAGCGACGCTGGATTTTGCTCCTCGGCGACGGAGCAAAATACATCTGCTGCCAAACGGTCGCACAACCGCTTGAGTCTTTTTGGGACTGTTACTACGCCGGGATTGATGGTGTGTGGAAGGGCGGATGTGCGACCGTTTGGCAGCAGGAGATGTATTTTGCTCCGTCGCCGAGGTCGATTGGTGACGTCACAGAGAGTGCAGCTGGTGATGGCGATGGTTAGAACTCCATGGGAAGTCTTAGCCTGGATGGCCGTTGCGTTCACAATGTTATTTCTGAATGCACTTTGGCCAAGGAACTCAATCAACGCATTCCGTGATACGGGAACTTTCAAGTAAAGGAACCGAGGACGTCGTAAAACGTGACCAGGAAGCCTATGGCGGCTGTACCCGTGAAGCATTAGAGGTACACGGCAGCCAATATAAGGCTATACTTCGTTTGTTTACAGGAAATTTGGGACACGCAGGGAGACGTCTTGCATGCAGTGAGGCGTAATTGCTTCTTGCGGTCATGGATTGGACTGCGGTGAGCAAAAAAAAAAAATATGGAGATAATACGCTACGGGACAGTGGAGTTCGCTTTTACGTGGAAAGGTCTGGACTGAACATTGAACGTACGAGGGATAAAGTCAGCTGTAACTGACATCGTTCCGCTTTGGACGGTGAGGTGCAATGGAGCGCCCGGCGGCGAGGACAATAAGGGAAGTTCTGCTACTTCTCATTGTTACTATTTGACATAGTGAAGTTTTACAGGGTTGTGCTGCGTTAGGGTTTTTGCATGCATTTGAGTTTTGAGTAACAAGCTCTTAACCATATAGTGCTTGTGAGAGAGATTATACACCAGTGATTGTATTTTGTATTAATTGGGCTTGGACAACGGTTGCAAGGTTGATTATACCTTGTGTGGTTTGAATGCATGTATCGCATGTGTGCCTGTTAAATTGCTATACCTATTTAACGCTTTTGAGGATTTGCAGGTTCTAATCACTGGACATTATAGATAGAACTGCATATTTGAATGCAAATAATTATAGTGGGAGATGTGTGAGTGTGCAAGTGCTAATCTAATATTTTGAGGAATTTTAGGTGTTAAGTGGTTATATGTTAAATGACAATATAGCATTGGTCTATGTTTGTGATAGTGTTAGCCTTTTTGAGAGATTTTCAGGTTTGGAGTGTCTTGGTTTTGGCACATGGACTTCTGCTTGCACAATATGTTACTGTGTTGATGCAATGCATGCACATATGGGTATGTTTGTATGTGATGGTTCAATCTAATTGTTTTCTTTGAGCCTTGCAGCATTTAGAGTTGCATGAAGCTATATGGACGGGTAGGGATTTCTTTGGAGCCCAAATGGCTATGGACATTTAGGTTGTGATGGAGCCTAGTAATGGCTATGGACCCTTAGGTTCATTCAAGTTTTGGGTTTGGAGTTTTGTTTTATTTATAGGAAAATATGGGTAATGCATTTCATTGTTTTAAAATGCCTGTTATCAATCTTACTCTCATGATATTGTATATAATGTACATTATCTGTATCTGGATGGGGAGAGAGTCAGTGAGAGATAGGTAACGGATTGAACTCACAGTTGGCATGGGTTATGCGTGATGTTCTGTTTTTAAACATGTGAGTTAACCTTTAGGTAATATGTGCTTGGTATGGTTTGGGAAATGTTATATTGTGGCAAGTAGTTGCCATCAAGCTCTGTACTCATGTTAGGTTTTTGGTGAAAGTTGAATCGGTGAGGGTAGTTCTAGAGCGGGGTAGCGCCCATGCTCTTTCCGTGCAGGGGAATGCTTGTCTTTTAACTTTGGAGTTGGGTTTGATTGATGAGTTTATCTCATTTTCTAAGTAAAGTTTGAACAACTATGTTGGTTGTTTTAAGGGGAGGTAGCACCTTCTCTAAGGTTTCTTAACCTTCTCATCATATTGTACTGTTGGTAGCTGACGTTGAAGGAGTAGATGGGGACGCCTAGTAATGACCCGGTGATAGTGAGAGTGGTATGTCCATAGCTGGTGAGTAAATGATTTTCTATGTTACTTATGATTTTTATTGTGGATTTTGTCTTGCCTTTTGGTTCCAAAAGTTTGACTTGGGTGAGGGTGCCATCCTGGCTAAAAATACTGTTTCAGTGTTTACCAGTTTCTGATGTTCGCTTTGGGAGTATGTGGCCACTGCTCTCAGTGCGTTTGGAGGGATTGTACATCTTGGTCTGGCGTGGTGTGTGTATGGGTGTTTCTGTTGGTTTGAGTGATGTTCTGTGTTTCCATTCAGTATTCCTGTTGGTGTGAGGTTGTGGTTGTTGTTTTGGAGACTTTGAGGTCTTAGCTCTCTAGAGTGGCAGTCTAGAGGCCTGCTGGAGATTCCAGGGTGGCAGCCTGGACACCCGCACTGTTGTAGGCGGGGGCAGGTGGTAGGAGGCCAAGCAGTTGTGTGGTGGTCAGGAATGTAGGTGATATAGCCTAGTTCAGGGTTGGTTGGTCCTGGGGTGAGATCCCAGTTGCTTGTTTGTGGCAGGAACAGGCAGATGGATGATAATATTTTGCGAGAGTATTGAGTTTGCGGTTTGTCAGTGTGTGATTTTTTTGTTGGTTGGGTTTGGCTGTGGAAGTGTCCGTATTCAGTTGAGTGTCATGTGTGTCTGTCCTTGGAAGGTGGTAGTTTTGTCGAGGTGTGTGACTTGTTTTGTGCAGGTTAGGTTTGTAAAGGAGGGAGGTGTGTTGTATTGTGCCTGTCTCTGGTGATGTAGCTGGTGATGTCGTGTGGAATGTTTGCGTGTGGATGATAGAATATTCTTAGTGAGTTTTCTATTGAGTGACAGTTACTGCTGGCTGGCCCTGGGTGATGGGAGCCGGTGTCTGTCCACTACTAATGTCCTTAATGTCTTCATGTGGAACTGTAACCATTAAGCTGGAATAAACTTACATGAAGTGAACTTAAAGAGCCTGGACCTGCTTTCTAACAACCGCCAACCCTGGTTCTCTCATCTGATGGAGATGTCCGTCTCCCTTCCTATGAAACTGCCCTGCCCGTACAACATGTTATCTCAGGACAGGGGAGAAACACTGCACCCATGCCCGCAAACTCTGAACTTAGCGGCCTGGCTCCTGAGGTCTTAGAGTTCGGACACCTTCACCTCTCTCAGAGATATATGGACATACTCAGGGAAGCGAGGAAACCCCAACACCCGATATTGCTATTCCAGAAATGGAAACACTTCGTTATCTGGTGTAATGCCAAGGGCGTCGATCCCATTGACTGCTCTCCTACTCACATTGTATTGTACCTGACTCACTAGATTCAGGCCTGGTTTTTAATTCCATAAAGGTGCCCTTAGCTGCTCTCTCAGCCTACACTACATCACGACAAAAGGTGTTGTGGTGGAAAATACTAATTAGCAAGGCTTTCATGGAAGGGGTCAAGAGGATTCATCCCCCCATTTCAAACCCAGCTCCCGGATGGGAGTTAAATGTGGTTTTGACTAGATTCATGGGATCTCCCTTTGCACCCATGCACAAGGCAAGTCTAAAAGACCTTACCTATAAGACAGCCCTCCTAGTGGCTATCACTTCTATAAGAAAGGTTAGTGAACTACAGGCCCTTTCAGTACTAGACCCCTTTGTTACTGTTCACAGAGATAAGGTGGTTCTGCGCACTCACCCTCGATTTGCGCCCACATTTATTTCCAAGTTCCACGTGAACCAGTCAATAGAACTGCCCACTTTCTTCCAGAACCCCTCTAACATGGCCGAAAGAAGCCTACACAAGTTCGATGTGCGCAGGGCACTCATGTTTTACCTGGAAAGAACTAAACCACTGAGAAAGACCAACCAATTTATCGTTTCAGTGGCGGCTGGCAGAGAAGGGTATCCTGTCTTCAATTCAGCAATCTCAAGGTGGATAGTCAAATGCATCACACTTTGTTACACTATTGCCAAGAGAGAACTGCCTTCAAGCCTAGAGCACATTCTACTCGAGGCACTGGGGCTCCCATAGCATTCATTGCAAATGTTCCCCTAGAGTCCATTTGCAAAGCAGCAACCTGGAGTTCTGTACACACCTTTACAAAACACTATTGCCTAGACACTCATTCTAGGTCTGATTCTCGGGTGGGACAAGCAGTACTAAGACATCTTTTCACTATTGCTCCTTCTGACAGCCCACCTCCAACTATGGGTACTGCTTGCTAGTCTACGAATAGCATGTGATTCTAAGCAGATTAACAAGCATCAGAAGACATGCATTACTCACCATAATAGCATTTCTGATGATTGCACCTGCTTAGATTCACATGCACCCACCATTCCTCCGCGCTCGGGTGGAAGGAACATAGATGTCTTACTACTTTCTCTCTTTCATGTACTCACGATAGTCCCTGGGCTCCCTCATGGCAGAAAATATACAATCGGAAGGACCTCGGCGTGTGAGGGATTTTGGGTACACTACAAGTCACGGATATTGTTACAGACACGCTTATGCCGACGTCCCCTTTCGAGCCTCGAAAGACAAGATGCAATACTCTGGGGTAACACAGAAGATCCGGGGCGACCGAGGGCGGCACCTGAACGAGATCCGACATCCTGCCGGAGGACTGTGAACACTGCATCTTGAGAGCCCACTGCAGAGATCTCATCCACAGACTGGCCTCTGGCACCAGCAGAATGCAGGATGCCATGAGGCCGAGCAACCTCAAGAACTCGAACGCCGGGAGACTCTGGGCATGTTGAAACTTGTTCACCATATGCAGAATGTGAGAAGCCCTCACCTGGGGAGGCAAACACAGCCCCAGGGATTTGAGCACTGCTCCGATGTACTTAATCCGCTGGGTAGGTGTCAAGTGGGACTTCTTTAAGTTGAGGGAGAAGACCAGCCTGTGAAGGGAGTAGCAGGTGACTGACAGATGATCCAGGACTTGCTCGGGAGAGCGCGCCCTGATCAACCAATCGTCCAGGTAGGGGTAGACATGAATCCCCCCTTTCCTGAGATACGCTGCCACCACCACCATGAGCTTGGTGAAGACCCTCGGGGCGGAGGTCAATCCAAACGGCAGGACCAGAAACTGAAAGTGCGAGTCGGCAACCGCAAACCTCAGGTACTTCTTGTGCTTGGGATGAATCGGCACATGAAAGTAAGCACCCTTGAGGTCGAGAGACACCAACCAGTCCTGAAGTTGAAGGGCCTGGAGAACTTGAGAAAGAGTAACCATCTTGAACTTGTCCTTCGTGAGGAGCTTGTTCAAACCACGCAAGTCCATGGTGGGTCTCAATCCCCCGTCTTTTTTCGGAATAAAAAAATATGGGGAATACCATCCCTTGTTCCTCTCCACTACAGGCACCAGTACTATGGCGCCTTTCTCCAGCAGAGATTTGATTTCCTGCACAAGGAGCGGATCCGGACTCTTCAAAGAGAGATTCCCTGGTGTATTGTCGTGAGGCCTCTGCCGGAAAGGAAGACAGTAGCCGTGGGCTATGATCTCCAGAATTCACACATCTGAAGTAATGGCACGGCATTCTACAAGATGCTGCGCCAGCCTTCCTCCAACCGGCGAACCATGGGACATGGTCTCATGTCTGAGCTGAAGCGGCTGCGGCAGTGCCTGAGGGCAAAGAGGCAACTGCATGAGCGGCTTTGACACCTTGACTACCTTGTTTTCCACCTCTGGTACTCCTATGTTGGCCCCTTTGACTGGCAGCTCCCCTCAATCTACCAAAGGACAAGTAGTATCGAAAGGAACCTCCCCTCCATTGCTGTCCCCTAAGATGAAAAGGCGGAGGTTGGCGAACTGCAGCGCGCAACAACTTCGCTGCAGCTTTGGAGGTCTGCAACCTCTTAAGGCTCTCGTCACCCTTGCTGCCAAAAAGATGGTCATCATCAAAGGGCACGTTGAGAAGCTTGGCTTGTACATCAGGAGCAAACCCCGACTTCCGCAACCGCGCAAATCTGCGCATCACTGTGCTCGCCGCCATGGACCGGCTGACACAATCTGCCACGTCCAGACCCGACTGAACGGATTCACACATGGCAACCTTGCCATCTTGTACAAGGGCAAGAAAGCCACCCCGTTACTCCCCTTTGGGAATATGTTCATCCGCCAACGATACACAATTCCACAGAGTGTGAGTGAAACGTGCTAACGCTCACCTGATTCCCGCAGAGGCGCCGGTCTTGACTGGGTGAATGCCATCTCTTCAAAGGTGATGTGTAACACACGGTTGGCTCTTTGGGCTGGACCTCTGTGCACTGTATGTCTGACTCGAAGAGTAAGATGTCTGCAGATAGAAAATATGGGATTAATGAACTGGGGTTATTGGGTGCCTCTCTCCTCTTCCCTTTCTCTTCTCCTGTAGAACCCCAAAGGTTAACACCCTCACCTTAGGTAAGTGAACGCCGAGCTCTCCATCTGCCTCGGGGCAGGGTGCAGTAACCAGTTTCTTCACTGGATAAGGGTGCAGGCCTCTTGACCTCAGAGGACTGCTGTCCGTTAACTGCACGAACGGTAAGTTCTGGGCACTTCAAATGTCTTAAAAGTCTTTTGTAATGATATCTCTTGTTTTGCAGGGTTCCGGCGATGGCGGATGGCGGGCTGATGAGAGTTGAGGATCGAACCCGCGTGAGGAATAGAAGCGCCTGGAAGCACGTAAGTAAGCGCTTGTAGCCTGCTTCACGATGTGCACTAACTGTCCCTTTTATCTTGCAGGTACAAGTTCGGAGCTTTAGAGAAGCTGAAGGGTGCTGGAATACCCACTGGATTCGGCGTGGGAAGGAGTAATGGCACGTGAGTAATAAAGTTGCCCAATGTCTTTAAATGCACCTTCTTTTGTCTTTCAGATGCGGGATGCAGCGCCGAAGGCCTCCGGAGCGTGCGAAGAGCTGGTAAGCTTTTGTCTTTCAGATGCCGGAATGCAGTGCGAAGACCTCCGGAGCATGCAAAGAGTAGGTAAGCCTTTGTCTTTCAGATGCCGGAATGCAGCGCGAGGCGTTGGTGACAGCCGATGGACCAGGTAAGAGATGCGCTGCCACTGAAGACCGTAGTGCTAACCTGTTCTTTCTTTGTCTTTACAGGTGCTGCTGAAGACTGGATTCCAGGATGGTAAGCCTTTGTTCCCTTAGGCCCAGGATCAGAAGCAGAAGACACGATGAGCGTTCTGCTGCAGAGAATGCAGAATAACGCAAAGCAAGATTCATCCATCGGGTGTGGTTTAAATAGCCTCCTGTAGTGCTTAGGTGTCTCCTTCCACAGCCACGCCTAAGAAAAGAGTTCCTGCTTTCCAGAAGCGTTCCAGTGTTCTGAACCTAGGGAGTGGCTCCTGCCCCACCCAACAGGAAAAGTAGTCCCAAACAGAAGAGGATCAGGGGTTCAACTGGCAGGTAAGTAAGCAGCATGGTCTGCTGCAGGTAAGTCCACCCAAGCATTATGAGCCCGGCGCTTCCAGCGCCGGGACTGGGCATCTTTATGAGCCTGGTGCCACTGGCGCCAGGACAGGGTCCAAAAGGTCCCAATTGGGACTGGCTGGCACTCAGAACCGGGGTTATGGGTCTGCTTCCAAGGGAGTCGGGCAAGTCCTGATCTTTTGGAAGCAGAGATCATGACAGCACCCCCCCTCAAGGCCCCTCCCAAACCGGGCTTCTCCGGGGGTTTGGGCTTGTTAGGAAATGTTCGATGAAATCTTTTGATTAGACGAGGCGCGTGGACATATTCTGCAGGTTCCCAGGATCTTTCTTGGGGACCGTGGCCTTTCCAGTCAATCAGGTAAAATAGTTTAGATTTGGAGATCTTGGAATCCAGGATGCTTTTGACTTCAAACTCGAGTTCTCCATCAACTAGAATAGGTTTTGGAGATGTAGTTAGTCGGGTTTGAGGTTGCACGGGTTTTAATAGAGAGACGTGGAAGACCGGATGTATCTTCATGTGAGGGGGCAAGTCCAACTTGACCGCTACTGGATTTACTATGGTAGTGATGGAATAGGGACCAAGGTATCTTGGGTTGAATGTGCGTGGTCCTTTTAGAGGTAGATATTTGGTGGATAACCAGACTTGATCTCCTACTTGATATTGGGGGGCTTCCTTCCGATGTTGGTCTGCTCCTTTCTTGTATTGTTCTTTAGCCTTTTGAAGGTGAGAAACGGCTTCCTTAAAGGCTTGGGTGATTGTAGAATGCAGGTGGTCTACTGCTGGTGTACCAAGATCTTGGAGTGGATCCAACTCCGAGGTTCGAGAGTGACTACCGTATAAAAGAAAAAACGGGGTCTTCCCAGTTCCCGAGTGGACAGAGTTATTGTAGGCATATTCGGCTATCCAAAGGATATCTTTCCAAGTTTTTTCAGTTTGTTGTAGCATGCAGCGCAAATACTGTTCCAGAGTTTGATTGGTCCTCTCGGTTTGTCCGTCGGTTTGAGGGTGGTGGCTGGTCGAAAGTCTCACATCAATTTGAGCCGACCGACAGCAACTTGGCCAAAAATGAGAAATAAATTGACTACCTCGATCCGAAATTAGAACTGAAGGAAAACCGTGCAGTCGGACGATGTTTTCGAGAAATTCTCGGGCCAGAGTTGCTGCTGTTGGTAAGCCTTTGAGTGGAATGAAATGCGCCATCTTGGAGAATAGGTCCACGATTACTAGGATCGTATTGTATCCGGAGCATGGGGGTAGATCGGTGATGAAGTCCATAGAAAGCGTATGCCAAGGGCGAGGCGGGATGTCAATAGGGCGTAAGAGGCCGGCTGGTTTTTCCTTTTGACTCTTGTTTTGGGCGCATACTCCACAGGACATTATAAAGTCTCTGATATCTTTTTTCCAAGACGGCCACCAGAAGTAGCGCTTGATCTTTTCCGAGGTCTTGTTCATACCGGGATGTCCTTCCATTAAAGAATCGTGATAACAAGAGATTACCTTTTTCTGTAAATCTGTGCTGGGCAGGTATAACCATTCTTGGAAATATAATAGGTTGTCCTTCACCGTAAAGTCCTTTCCCTGCAGATGCCAATTCTGTATGTCTGCTGGAGTTACCAGTAGCCTGGCTTTATCCTTAACTTCCTCTATGGATTGTGTGGCGATTACACCTAGAATTCTTTGTTCGGGAATGATAGGTACAGGTTTAGGATTGATCAAATGTTCTTCCACTCCCATTCGAGAAAGGGCATCAGCTTTACCGTTTTTTGTACCAGGTCGATAGGTAATTATGAAGTGAAACTCGGCAAAGAATAGTGCCCAACGGAGTTGCCTAGAGGATTGAGCTTTTGCGGTTTTCATATATTGCAGGTTTCGGTGATCTGTAATCACAGTAACGGTGTGTCGGGCCCCCAGAAGATAATGCCGCCAAGCCTTAAAGGCGGACTTGATAGCTAGAAGTTCCTTATCAGTAATAGTGTAATTGATTTCAGGAGGCGAGAATTTGCGGGACCAAAATGCCACGGGATGCAACTGATTGGTTACTGGGTCCTTTTGTGATAGAACTGCCCCCATGGCAAGGCTCGAAGCATCAGTTTCAATGATGTAGGGGAGTTCTGGGCGAGGATGTTTTAAGATCGGTGCATAAATCTAGTCTTCAAATTCTGGAAAGCTTGTTCCGCCTCGGTAGACCATTCAAAACGTTTGTTTTTCTTTAACAAGGCGGTGATGGGCTGGACTATTCGAGAGAATTCGGGGATAAACCTGCGGTAAAAGTTAGCAAAGCCTAACATGCTTTGAACACCTTTTACGGAGGATGGCGATGGCCATTTGAGAATTGCATCGACCTTCTTTGAATCCATACGCACTCCGCTAGGTGATAATATGAATCCCAAGAATTCAACTTCAGTCACGTTGAAAACACATTTTTCCAACTTAGCGAAAAGTTTGTGTTGACGCAATCTCTCGAGGACCATTTTCACGTGTTTCCGATGTTCAGTTTCCGATGAAGAATAAACGAGGATGTCGTCAATGTAAACAACAACACACACATCTATGAGCTCTCTGAGGACATCGTTCATAAAATATTGAAAGGCAGCCGGGGCATTGCAAAGTCCGAAGGGCATGACCTGATATTCAAATAGCCCATACTTGGTGCGGAAGGCCGTCTTCCATTCATCGCCCTCTTTTACTCGTACCAAGTGGTAGGCTCCTCTAAGATCCAGCTTTGTATATATGCATGCTTTTCTGACTTGGTCCAGGAGTTCAGTGATCAAAGGTAACGGATATCTATTCTTAATGGTGATCTGGTTCAAGGCGCGATAATCTATACAAGTTCTAAGGTCCCCTTCTTTTTTTGGAACGAAGAACAAAGCTGAGGAAGCAGGGGACTTGGAAGGACGAATAAACCCATTCGCTAGGTATTGATCCAGGTATTGTCGGAGGTGAAGATTCTCAGGCTCGGTGAGGGCATAAATTCTACTACAAGGAGGAGTAGATCCAGATATCAGGTCTATCTGGCAGTCATAAGACCTATGAGGAGGTAGAGAGTTAGCCTGATCCTTCCGGAAAACATCTTGGAATTCTAGGTATTCAGGAGGTAACTGAGGAGCCTCCGAGGAAATTGCTGCCAGTGCAACACCAGGTCGAGGGTGACAAGTAGAGACACATTCTGGAAACTGAACCGTTCTTGCTCGCCAATCGATCTGAGGATTGTGCTTCTCTAACCAAGGAATTCCTAGAATAATCTGGAACTGGGGGGCCTTGATCACATCGAACACGATCTTCTCATGGTGTCCATCTTGACTTACTAGCGTCACTGCTTGGGTGGTATGCGTTACTGGTCCGGAGGCTATCTCCGTACCATCCACCGTAGTAATGACGTCCTTTACAGCCTTTGGACAAAGAGTCAGATTCATCCTCAAAACCATTTCATGATCCACATAATTGCCGATGGCACCGCTGTCGACGTAAGCTTCAATCGCATGTAATCGATCCGGATGTTCAGGGCTAATGAGGACCATAGGTATCACGAAATGCGAGGTCACGGAACTGGTTTTAACGCTCGGCAAGAGGACCTCTATTCTTGTCGGGCGAGGTCGTTTCCCTGCTCAGAGTTTGTGACCCTGGTAAATGCAGCTCCTACTGCCTTCTTGGCTGGTTTCACCGGACAGTCTCGAAGAAAGTGCCCCGAGTTTCCGCAATAGAGGCATAATTGCAGCTGTTTTCTCCTTTCCCGCTCCTTTTGTGTTAGTGGTCCTTTCAGGCCCCCTATTTGCATGGGTTCCCCGGAGTCTACTCCTTTGGTAGGAGTTGGTGGTTTGGAAAATACTCGAGCATCAAACTTGGAACGATCGGCCTTCCTGTTCTGCAGTCTGTGGTCAATTTGAACGACTAAGTCAATATAGTCCGAACAGTCTTGCGGGGGATTCACTACTTGGGCTAACACATCTTTGAGCTCTCCACGTAGACCTCTATAAAACAGCGTAATCCTTTTATCCTCAGGCCACTATCAGTCTGTTGAAAGACGCAATATAAGCCAAAAGGTCTTGATTACCCTGTCGCAATGAAAGGAGCTCATTGTCCAAGGCCTGCCCCTGTGAATGTCTTGCAAACAGTTTTTCCATACTGAGCTGAAAAGCTCGAAAATCATGGAGAACCGGATCATCTTGATTAACTAGAGGGATCGACCAGTCTGCCGCATTGCCACTAAGGTACGAAAGCTACCTTAGCTTGATCAGTTGAAAAGGCTGCTGGCCGGCATAAGAAGTGCAACCGGCACTGATTAATAAATACTGCAAACCTCTTTGGGTCACCAGAAAATCGTTCGGGCGGAGCCAGAGGTACATTCCCAGGTAGGTTGATCTGCACTGGGTTCGTAGAGGATGTTGAAGGAAGATTTGCCCCTGATGCGGGTAACGGAGTTTGTCCGGCTTGTGACTGTAGCAATTGTCTAGCGAGATCGTCTGTTCGCTCCTTGGAAATAATCAGTTCCCTTCTTAGAGCATTCGTTTCCTGACGGGCTGCATGCACTTCTGCTCTTAGTTCCCCAAGTAACTGGGCTAGCTGGTTGGTATCCGAGGTTTCCATAGCGCCTGGGTGGGAGTTTTGCGATAGGCTTTGCGTTCTGTAACGCTCACCTGATTCCCGCAGAGGCGCCGGTCTTGACTGGGTGAATGCCATCTCTTCAAAGGTGATGTGTAACACACGGTTGGCTCTTTGGGCTGGACCTCTGTGCACTGTATGTCTGACTCGAAGAGTAAGATGTCTGCAGATAGAAAACCGATAGAAGCAGAGATCATGACAGGCAACACAGAGTTGGCCGCCTGCAGAGCCATACCCCCTGAAGAAAATACTTTCTCCGCCCAACCGTCACAACTTTTGTCGTCCCTATTTGGAGGGATGGTAGGGTACGACGCCTGCTTTGCTGGGGCCGTAGCCGCCTGCACCACCAAACTCTCCGGAGTGGGGTGCGTAGTCAAGTAGCCGGGGTCGCCACGGTATTTTTGTTGGCAACAACTTGCTCACTGCCAGGAGACTCTCTGGAGCAGTCCAAGCCGCTGCCACCCTTCTCTGTAAGACCATATGAAATGGCAGCACCGGGTCAGTGGGCGGACCTTGGTCAAGGATATCTGTCAGGTCACCCTGCAGAAAATCCACTGGTGGCACAGACCACCCCAAGATTCAGCATGCGTACCAGGCTCATGACTGCCAAACTCAACCTCCCGGGGAGGTATCAAGACCAATGGCATCGTGCAAAGACTGACGCAGGTCTTCTAACTGGCTATGACCAGACAATAGGTCGTCAGGAACCTCATCAGGAACCAAACCTTCATCAGACCCTTCATCCACCTCAGAGATGTATTCCAGAGGCTGGAATAAATCCCTGGACGAGGGTACAGAAAAAGGCTCAAACACTGACTTCTTCAGGGCCTTCCTCAGAGCTACAACAGATGCACGGGGTACCTCCGGTAAAGCCTCCACAAAAGGCGTCGAGGGCTTCGACGGAATCGGCGTTGAGCGTGGCGCCGATGGCTTCGACACATCCTCGAGGGCGGTGCCCCGAGCGTGTCCTTCGACGGCCTCGGCGCCGATGGCGTAGACGACTTCCTCAGAGGCTGAGCCTCGAGAGAGTCCCTCGATGGACATGGCGCCAATGGCGTCGACGTCTTCTTAGAAGACCTCACAGGCTCCGACGGTCTCGAGGGCGTTGAGGACCAGGACCTGGAGCGGGCATGGCTAGAGCGATCCACCTTGTCCGATTGGGACCTCGAAAGCTCCCGATGATAGCGCGACTGCCTGAGCCCGAAGGCATGCCAGCGGTGGCCCTAGCGTGTTCCCTGTCGGCTTCTCTCGAAGGCGTGGATGGAACGGAGCCCTGCGATTCGAAAATCGCCATCATCTCCTTGCAAAATGCGTCCCATTCTGCAGGAGAGGAATGCTTGTTGGGACAAGCTACCCGCCGTCTGGCGGAGTCCTCGGATGAGGAAGGCAACCGGTGACGGCGCTTCCGCGAGTGTCTCGAAGAGGCAGAGGAATGGCGGGAACCACTCTGGGACCGAGAACCCCCTGGACTTACGCCGACGCGGAGAGTCGCCCCTCGAATCGTTGGTCGAAAGCCCAGCGGATTTCGGCTTTTGGGGTTTGGTTACCGACAGATAGCTTCTTCTTCCGCTCCTGCAAGGCCTTCGACGTCAAAGACTGGCAATCGTCATAGTCATCCGTGGCGTGGTCCTCGCCGAGGCACCAGAGGCAGACGTCGTGCTGGTCCGTAAGCAACATCTTGGAACCGCAGTCTCCTTGAATCCCGACCGCGGGGTAGAAGAAGAAGAAGACATGATATTTTCACAAACAACCAAGTTCGAAGAACCGATAGAAATCAGAAGAACCGAGGCGCGCAGAGATCTCCGAAGCGAACACGTTCGTGGAAAAAACGGAACTGAGGCTACGGGCGTCATGCGTCCTACTTATAACATCCGGTGACGTCGGCTCGACAGAGGCCCTCGAGGACAATTGACGATCTATGACGATCTATGCTGCCAAAGGCCTTTTCCAAATCAATTCCAGATAAGGTTTTGCTATTATTAAAGGCCTTGGCTTTGGGAATATTCAACAAAAATAAGTTTAGTTCAGAGCCCACACCCTTAACGAAACCTGGCTGCCTGGGATCTTCTCTCCCCGTTGTCTTAATCAAGGCCTGGAATTGTTTCAAAAGGAAGGAAGCAAACAGTTTACTGAAGGTGTCTAGGAAGGCGATCGGTCGGTAAGTGGAAGGATCCAATTGGTCACCCCGTTTATAGATTGGGACAATTATTGCCTATCTCCATTATTCAGGGATTTTACCTCTTCTCATGATCTGTTTAAAGAGATCAAAAATAAAGGTGACCCAGGCTTCAGGCGTATCTTTGATCATATTATTTGCGATGACAACTGGAGCAATTAGATTTTTTTATGAGCATCATCACATCCAAGTGATCCAGTAGAAATGGCCAGCCGGAATTATTTTTGAAATCCACTGCTTCCTTGGACCCATCACAGACCCATCACTGAGATCAAAAATGTTTTGCAAAAAGCAAACCATGCTTCCTCTGATACCGTGTTTTTTAATGAATGCATGCGCAGTACATTCACCTCGTTAAGCATTTGCCAAGAGATTCTCATATCCTTTTTGAGTAAGGCAATAAGCATACGTTCAGAGTCCTTTTGGTATATCATGGTTTTGTATAGGGCTAACCAGTTAATTTTTTTCCATTTAATTTTTATTGAAACTTTTCCGAGTAAAGGTTGAAGCCGAAAACAATAAAACAGAAAATGCGATATAAACACTTCAAGTCAAGAGTCACAGAGTTTACAAAACAAAGGGACCAATGCATCACACAATCTGATATCATAGGCTCAAACAGACGAGATAAGTAAGGTGACAAGTACGGGTACGACATTCTCCATGATATACAGGTCTTCTCAAGCATTCATAGTCTCAACGATTCACAGCTCTCTTGGAGAAGGACCATTGTCCAGTCTTGTAAGAACGAACTCATAGTATCATGAGTCAAGGCAGAGAGCTTCTCGTATGTAAATATCGTCCAAAGCTTGGCCATAGATTCAGATTTTCCCAGAGGTAGAGCACTTTTCCACTTTTGGGCCAGGGCCAGCCTCCCTGCCCGAAGCAAGGCTTGAACAACCCTGGGGAGGGAGTTTTCGTCTAGGGAGGAGACACCAAAAAGGAAATCTGTAGGGAGGAGCTGTGGAGAGATTCCCATTATGTCCTTGATCCAGCTCTGGAGCTCAGCCGAAGGGCTAACCAATTTTTATGTTTTTGATTTCTTTTTTAGGCCAAAATTAGGTACTGAGCCTTCTCTGGGTTGTGTATCTTTTTTAACTCCTTGCGAAGGATCCTTTTCTGTTGCTTCACTGTAGCATCAAAATTGTGCTTGTGTAATACTGCACAAGCCTGATCCTTTTTAGACGCTACCCTATATTCCAGTAAAAGTGGTTCATAGTTTAGATCTTCCCTCTAGCCTGCAGTTTGACAAATTGCTTATGTATCGAACGAATGTCTTGTTGTCTCAATCTCAGCCATGTGTAACTTCTATATTCCTATCAGTTTGGCTCCCCAGCTTAATACCGACAGGGCATGGTCACTTGAAGCCCTAGGGATGACTTTGATTAGGATGATGTGGGAAATTATTGAACAAGAAGCAAAGACGTAGTCTAGAATACTGGAATAGCATCCATTGGAGCAGGTGGTCTTTACCGGTTCCTCCCCAGTAGTTTGCCTATTAAGAACATGAAGATCCTTACCGTTCATCAGCTCCATCCAGTATATAGCTCTAGAGGTCCGCATGGATAGACAATGCTGTCGAAGAGGCAAGAGTATGTTGTTTGTCTCAATACACAGGCAATTCAGGTATCCCCCCAAAATGGTGAAATGGGGGTTGTAAAAAATAGTAAAACTATCAATTGCTTCCATTACTGTGCTCAAGAAGTCCTTGGTTGTTATTGTTGTAGAGTTCCAGTAAATATTCAAAATCAGACCTGCTTGGGCCTCATCGTCTTCATTTTGTTTGATGTTTATTGCTATGGTCTGCACGAAATGGTTCGGATTTCCTACTGCCATCACAGTGATCCCATTTCCGGTTTTCACAAAAGTCAGCAGGCCTGACGAAGGGCGTCCTCTCATGCCTTTGTAGGCCGGGTTGAGATAAGATGTATAGCAGTCAAGCGTAGGGGGCATTGTTAACGAGGTTTCTTGAAGACATATGATGTCAAAATAACCTGAATAAATCATATAATCAGCTGGTAGGTGCGATGCCCCCCCGGGTGTTTCAAAACGCTGTATGCCAGGTGTTATCTCGTCGCTAATTTGATGTTACGCTCACCTGGTATCCACGGGGGCGCCACACGATACTGGATGGAGGTGTAAGCGCTATCCCAGACCCCCTCTCTGCTTTGTTATGTGCCAGACGTTGGGTAGCGCCTATAACAGGAGAATGGTAGGTTAAGATACTGGTTCTGTGATGGGTGGACTCCCACCTCCCTCTGGTCCAAATGCCCTCCCTTGGGGTTATTGCTCACCTTAGATTTTTGTGCCTGGAACTCTCCGTCCTGCGTCTCTGTGAAGGGGCGCGTGGTTGGTGCAGGCGTTCCGTGGACCTAGTTGCTTCACTGGTCCATGTGCCCTTATGTCGGGTCCAGACCGGCTGTGACGCCGACTCTGCTTGCTGTCTTCCAGGTGAGTTATAATGTCTTTCAGTCTTTATTCTGTCTCTTTCTTTCCCTCTATTTTCTCTGTCTACTCAGCGTCTTGCTCCACTACGCTGTTCCCTAACAATGTCTCTTTTTGTTTTCACAGGGATGTTTGCGATCTTGTAGTTACCGCGCCGATGGCGAAGATCACAGTGAGTTATTGATGCGTGGAGCGCTGCGCTGTTTATTGGTGTTAATTGCTAACCTGTGTTCTCTTCCCTTCTTTGTACAGGTTGCGGTGATGTTCCGGAGTGGTGAGCGATAGAAGCGCTGCTTGCCCAGGTAAGTGCTTTGTTAATGCTGACCTTGTTCCTTCTCCCTTGCAGGTTGCGGTGAAACCCAGAGATGGGCGAGGTAAGAGAAGGTCAGGGTGCTGCCAGGACTCGCTGCTTGCCCGGGTAAGAATTGTTATTAATGCTCTCTTTGTTTCTTTACCTTTGCAGGTTGCGGCGAACTCCGGAGATGGGCGAGGTAAGCGAAGCGCAGGATGGATTCAAGACGAGTTACTTCACAGGTAAGTGTTCTTGCTCGCTAATGCTGTTCTTGTTCTTCCAGGTATTAATGGAACCCGGATCTAGGGCTTCAGGATCAGGCCGCCGGAGAAGCAGATGAGCAGGAGCTGGACATAGTGAGCGTTACTCTGCAGGAGTGCAGAATAACGGGAAACGTGTTCTGCTGTTTGGGTTTGGTCTAAATAGCCCAGGTAAAGTAGTTCCAGGCCAAGTAGTTCCAGGCCCAGCCACACCCAAAACACTAGACCGCATGGCTTGGTTCTAAAGAACTGAGCTGTGTAATAGGCCTCCATGTTGGATTAAGGTCCAAAACTAGTATTGCTTTACTCCTGATAATGAGCTTGGCGCCAGGACTGACTCATGTATGTTTCTGATGGATGTTTAAGGCCCTTGGGGCCAGTGTGAAGGGCTTTAGCCCCACTGCTGCCAGGGGGCTGTTATACCTGAGGGGGTCAGGGGCATGGATCGTGACATTTGAAGTGTGGTGGGAAATTTCCGATCTGGCCAAAAACATATTTGCCAAGGTTTTTCTTTGAGCAGGATTAGCCGGAATGCTAATTGAGCGCTTGCTTTGTTCTTTCCTGCTAAAGGTGATCTTCAACGGGTCGCTGTGCTGCTTTACGGTTGCCGCTTGCTCATCATCGTGGTACCTTGCCGCTGCATTAGCCGTTTTAGAGATACTGTCAGTTGTTATGGGAGGAATTACCTCCGTGTCTATCCTGATATTACCTCTCTGCCTGATATACAATTTTCATTGATAGTGCATTTGGACGAAAGGTTTGCCAGTTGGCATATCAGTGATCTCGAATCCCAATCGGCAGGAGCAGATGAGCCACTTCAAGTAAAGATGTTATGACTCCATTTGATCTCAGGTGCAGGACTACCCTGTCTGTGCAGCTTTCTTTTGGGAATTCCATGATACTAATGTCTTTCGACTGGAGAAAGTGCTGCAATGGGATTTGGTGTAAAAGTCCAATTACATTCGTACAATTAAGAAGAAGACCATCATCCAAAGATAGTAGTCTATCCAAGATCATCCAGTAATGGCCTATTTTCCTGATCATAGTTTTTGGATGAATGTTTTTATTGGTTGATGTTGCATTGCTTCGATCACTTTTCAGGGGTCCATGTCTGCCCGCCGATTCATCTTTGAGGATATAAGGTCCCGTAGGATTGCCGTTTTGACATCCTTGTTTCATCGTACTTCTGTATTTTTGAATTATTGCTTTTTGTTTTTCTGCGAGAGATCGAAAATGGCTAACATCCTTTGTATATTTAAGGCTAGGATATTGATCAATATCGATTGGATTCATAGGGAGACCAGATGTCTGGCCTCTGCGACCTGAGTCTGGTTGAGCCATGGTCAGAGAGGGTTTCCCTGGGACCGCAATGTGCGTTGACACATTCGAAGAGTTGTGTTCGTTATCACTGAAATCACACTCGTTGATCATATAAGTAGAAAAGATTAAGCAGTTTATTTTGCTCTGTTCCAAGTTGTCATCGCCTTCATGAAGGTTGTCAATAAAACCGTTCCCAGGCCTATCGACAGAGGCCGTTTTTTTGTATTTTCTTTGGCCCTTTTTCCAGCAGATCTTTTTTCATCTTATCCCGAGAAGGGACGTCATATGGGATCTGAATGTTTCTAAAAAATGCTTGAGTGTTGCTAGAATTATGTTTTTTAGGCATCAGGAGTTTTTTTTGTTTTGTTCTTGGTTTGTCTTTTGCTGTTACACTAGAAATGATCCCGGAATATGTGAAGAGACTGTGTGATAGCTGTTGCCTCTAGACCAGAAGTCCCCCGAGTAGTGAAAAAATTGGATTGCTGTATAGGTATATTTGTTGGTTTCCATTGGTGAACTTTTCAGATACGCTCTATGAGTATTAGTGTTCATAATCCGTTGTAGACCCCAGGATCCCATAGGTGGGTCTTCTCTGCTTCCTAATGGAATTTCTGGCGAGTCCTGAGTTTCTCAGTTTCCTGCTGATGTCTCCACTACTATCCAGTCATCGTTTGCTGAAAGGTTCGAGTCCAGTCTCAGAGTTGTAGGCTGTCCTGCTTTCCTGATTTGAACTATCTTAATTGGAGCAGTTCCAATACCGAGTTTAATAGACATTTTTTGTCTGCTTGTTTCAGATCCAAAGCCTTCTGTAATGAATTTTGTATTAGCAGATTCTGCCTCATGGCCGAATCTAGATTGTGGAGTTGTGACAAAAGATTCAATAAATATAATTTTCGAATGAATCATTGCCAAAAGTGTGGCGTGATCTTTTATATTTTCATTCATAATCTCATACAATTTAAGAAAAGGGGCCAGCGAGATTGTAAGTGCAGCCATCATGTCGCACTGTGACTGTAATGCTGATGGAGGAGCCCCCTGCCTAGGGTTGTTCGTTGGTTTAGGTAAAAATACAGAATCCTCTAAAGATAGAGTGACTGTAGGCTGAGGGCCCCTGAATGTGTGAGGCAGGGCTCCATTTTCCATAGAAAAATAGATCAAGCGCTAGGAGGTTTTGGACAGTGAAGGTATTTCTTTTTTAAGAATTTCTGAATTCAGTATGCTGGTAGAGCTGTCCTTGTTGTTCAGTGAGGTAAATGATCGTGTCAGCACCGTTGGACCCATCATTGTAGGCTTAATCGTTGTTTCTTCACTCAGGGATTCTGGACCATGAATCAAAGTCTCTTTGTAAAATGTTACTTCAACCTGTGTCGGGTCGGCTATTTCAGTGAGGTCCAACCAAGCTTTTATATTGATGGTATTCTTCAGTGCGTCATCCAACATCCAAGGAGCTTATTAGTCTCAAAAATGATGTTAGGGAAATAGCTGCCGGGTCTGAGACTACTCTGGGGATCTGGTCGACAAGTGGGAAAGCCTGCTCCAAGCCGATTGTATGGGCAGCTGGATCTTCCTTTTGAATCTTATATAACTTGGTTTCTTCCGCGTTTCCGGTGAAATGAGTCCCACTGGTTTTAGTTGTATCCAATGTAAATACTTCTGGGTCTTTTAATGCGGCCTCACTTTGTAGAATTTCTGCATCGGTGAGGTCGAGAGAGACCCCTGGGAGGACAGAGATTTTCAATTGATTACTAGACAATTCTTCAGATGAATTTAATGGAGTTTCCTCATTTGTCTTTGAAGCGAGAGGATCTTGTGTGGGGATCGCTACCATAGTAACAAAAGCTTTTTTCCCCCTTTAGTGCATGTATATGCCCCTGATATTCCACCCCGCTGCCTTGGAGTCTTGTGCCAAGTTTTGGCGTCTTTTAATGTCGGCACATTACTCCGCTTGCGAGATGCTTCAGAGTGAGGGGAAGAGTGGAAAGGACGCTTCTCAACATTTAGAGTTTTTATAGGCAGCCCGCTCACCTGTAATTTCAGTTGCTACCTGGTGCGCATCCTCAGAAAAACCTTATTGCTTCCAAAGGCGGATCCATCACAGATAGCCAAATACACAAGACGGTGTTGTTTGATCTCCGCGTCAGGGAAGTGCTTTGGTTTTATTACACCGGCAGGCAGGGATGAAGGCAGAGAGCAGAGTCCCTGTCAGTAACGGCTGTAAAGTCGCGAACAAGCTGAGGCTGTACAGCAGTCGAGGTACCGTCTAAGCCATACAGCCACTAAGACACTCTGACTGTCTTTACTGCCACTTCCACAATTTAATCCTTGACACCACCGGGAGCCAGTGAAGACTTTTTAGGGCAGGAGTGATGAGGTCCCTGGGCTTCAGGCCAAGGCTAAGTCTTGCTGTCCTATTCTGGGTTAGCTGGACTGGTCGCAGAGTGGAACAAGGTAGATTCAGGAGTAGGATATTGCAATAGCCAAGCCTAGAGAGAACCAGGGCTCAGGTAACATTGAGCTTCTGGGGAAAGGTAGAATTGCTTTGAGAAGGAAGAGCTGAAAATGGGACTTCTTGGCAATGTCATGAGTGTGAGGGGGGAAGGAGAGAGAGGAGTCGAAGATGACTCCAAGGTTTATGACTTCAGAAGAGAGAGCCGGGGGAAGAGCACATGGAGGAAGGCCAGAGTGAGGGGAAGAAGTTGGGCGGAGGGGTCTCGATGGGAAGGATATTCGGTTTGCTGGCATTGAGGCAAAGATCATTGGAAGTGCACCAGGCCGGGATTGCAGAAAGGCAGTTAGGGATGATGGAAGGTGTAAGAGGGTCAGCAGGAAGTTTGAAAAAGAGTTGTGTGTCATCAGCATAACACTGGAAGTTTGGGTAGAAGGAGGAGATGAGGAGTGCCAGCTGAGTAAGGTAAATGTTAAAGAGCCAAGGTGTGATAATAGAGCCCTGGGGGACACCACAGGTGGAGAAGGAAGTAGGGGAGGAGAAGGTGCCCATGATGACTTGGGAAGAGCGGTCAGTTAGGAAGGAGGACAGTCAGTCCATTTTCCGCTCCGAGATATCACAGGTGTAAGGGAGCATTTGTATGAGGATGGAGTGGTTGACTGTGTCAAATGCAGAGGAGAGGTCAAGCAGGATGAAGACCGCTGGGGAGTTGGAATCCAGTGAAGCGAGTAGTACTTCACAGGTATTCAGAAGAGCAGTTTTCGTGCCTCTGGATGCTCGGAATCCAGATTGATGGCCATGGAGACCACCAGCAAGTTCAGTGTGAGAATTAAGTTGGCACAGGGACATATTCTCCAGCATTTACCCCAGGAAGGGGGTGATGGAGATAGGGCGTTAGTTGGCTGGACAGGTAGGGTCTGCTGAGGTTTTTTTCAGGAGGGGGTGCACAAAGGAGTGCTTGAAGGAGGAGGGGAAAGAACCAGTAGCAAAGGAGTGGTTACAGAGATCAGCGAATGCAGGGGCAAGAGAGCCAATGTTGTCCTTTATGGTTCTGGATGAGCAAGGGGAAACCTCTTAAGAAGAGACCTTCATGGAGCAGACAACTCTGGTGACTTCTTCAGGTGAGACAAGGCGAAGGAGGAGGGGGAGTGGCCAAGGGAGGCAAGGAGATGAGTGATGGGTTCATAGCGTGAGTAACAAGGCTGTACAGGATGTCCTGGGTTTTGGTGGTAAAGTGACTGACGAGGGTGCTGCAGAAGGCCTGAGAAGGAATAGGGGAGGAGGATACTGTAGAAGGGCTGGCTAGTTCCTTGCAGATTTTGAAAAGTTCAGCCGTGTTGTTGGATGCACCAGATACCCATGCCTGAATGTGGCCCCTTTCCTTGGAATAAAAATAAGTCTCTCAAAGATAGGTTTCCTTGCTCCAGAGGGTTATTCCCTTTTCCTGGATTCTTCGTCGCTTTCTTGATAATTCTTGATGTTCCCTTGGGTCCGCAACACAAGTTTTTTGCTTGCAATCACTCAATGTCTTCACTTTGAAAGATTTCTTTCTTTCACCTGGGCTTCCCTCACCCTTGGGGACAACAACTTTACTGTATTCGAAAGGAGTTTCTATTTTCAACAAACAGAATATCTTTGGAGGGTTTAATCCCAGAGGGTAGTTGGCTCCCCCCGCAACCCCCTTGCCCAGACTTTCAATTCTTTTCTTGCATAATGCGGCCTCTGAATAGTCCTGATGTTGCCTTCTCAAGACGTCCTTTCACTGTTCTTAACCTACCACTTTGGTTGAGTACAGAACTGTTTGGCCTTTTAACTTTCATGCAGTTACTATATCTAACATTCTTCTGTCAAGTTTTGGGCGCCTCAGTCTTTTAAACCAACACATCCTGCTGACTATTTCTTGTAGCTTTTTCACTTCCAATTTGCCTGGTGTATTTCCCTACCAGGATTTTCTTTACCCCGTGTGGTTGGGATACCTGGGAATCTCTGCGGCTAGGATTTGTGTTACCAAGTCTCTTAAGCCAACACAGCCGGCAGGCTATTTCGGGTGTCTTATTCACTTCAAACGTGCCTGGTGTATTTCCCTACCAGGACTTCTTTTACACATTTGCAAGTGCCTGGTGTAATCTCCTGCCAGGGCTTCTTGAAAACACACTCTTGTAATTGCCTGGTGTACTCTCCTGCCAGAGCTTTCTGTAATCTTGTTCATGGAACTGCCTGGTATACTCTCCTGCCGGGACTTTTCATGCATGAGATCCTGCTCACTCTCCCACCTTTGATGGGTCACCTGTTATCCTTATTGGCCAACATATTTGGCTTATTATATATGGACTCTTTAGTGTCTCTCTCATAGACATGCAACATACTTTGACAAACTTGAAAGCCTCTCCCCTGCTTTTTCAGTCTCTCTACCCGGTTTCATAAACTGTTCCTTTTCGCTCTTGGTTTCACTATTTGCAATTATTTCAGTTTGGCTTAGCCACCGATATGCCTGGTGTTTCATCTGTCCCTTCGTGGACTCACCAGTTCTTGATGGCGTTTGTCATTGCTTCTGTGGTCTGCCGGTGACCGTCTCCTACTGCTTTCTGCTTCACGACCATTTCTCCGTCGGTTTCCTGCTTGCTGAAGCTTCTGCTGTGCTAGTCTGCTATGCATGGGATTCCGGTGAGCAAAGCACTGTTCTCTGACGCCCGGGAATGACCAGGAGCCCTCCGCTGGCTTCTGGTGTTCTTGACGCGTGTCAACTGCTTCCAGCAGCCTTCTCCCTTTAGGATCCTGAGCCTGTTGGCTCCACAGACTTCCTTTTGGACAGATAGGAGCAACCCGCTCCTGCCAGCAGCTCCCCTGTGTTTCTTGCTTCAATGATTTAAAGGACACTGGCACATGTGTGCGCTTGTTGCCATTAGAGCGCTGCCTCTGATCGTGGATTTCCGTGCTCTGCATTAATCGACTCCTGTTCTTCGTCCAAGTGGTGTGGGGAATGTGGGAATAGTAGTCCCTTCCTCAAAAAAGTGTATGAATATTTGCAATGGGTTTTAAATGAAAACTAGTTTTGGAAGAAGAGTATCTGGGACGGGGAAAGGTGTCTAACTATTTTACAAGGCCGGTTAGATTCTAAGAGTTGGCCTTTGGAAATGTAACAGAGTCTTACTACCCTCCATGGGTGGAAGAGGGGAGGTATTACAATAGGCTATTAGGGCAGGGGAGTCAGGGATGTATGTTCAGGAAGGAAAGGGGGATACCATGTCTCACCCAATGATACCACCAGCTGCCCCGGAGGGCTTCCCCTCCCATGTGTTCCTCCCTCATATAACCGCCCCATGGTCAGGATCAGGTAGCTGCTGCCGTCCCCTGGCCACATGGGAAGAGGTTACTGCCAAAGAGAAATGATGATACCATCGGATTAATCTCAATAGCCTCTCCTCATCGTTGGACGACTGTATAGGAGAATAGAACACTGGCAAGTCTATGTTTTGCGACACATGAAATTCAGAGATTACTTTGGAAAGGAATCCTAGTGGCACCTTCAGTGACACTTTCTCTTTGTAAAAGCAGAGCAAAGGTGGCTTACAGGACAATGACTGTAGCCCACTAACCCGTCTGGCAGACGAGATTGCCACCAGAAAGGCAGTTTTAAGTATGAGCAACCTAATCGAACATGAGTGCATCAGCTCAAACTGAGCCGCCATCAAAAAACTATAAATTACTCACCATAGTGACTGTCTTTACTCCCCTTTCCTCCATCCTGCATGGGGCGTTCCTTCCAAGGGACGGGACACAACCTTTTTTTACCAGAAAATCCTTCTTCCCCTTTAAATTTAGAGGCGCACAGGGATGCAGCCCTGGGAGCATGCACTGCCCTGACTCCGCCACACCTCAGTCCCCATAGACGCGTCGACAATAGATTAACATTGCCTAATGACACCAGTTTTATTAGGGGGAGGATGGTGTGACGTATGGAGGAAAGGGGACTAAGGACTAACAGTACGTTAGTCACTATGGTGAGTAACTTATAATTACTCTTACGTCCCGTCCCCTTTCCTCCATACTGCATGGGCGATTACAACTGAGTGTAGCCCCAGGGTGGAGAGGAGACCCACCTTAAGCAAACAAGTTTCCAAGAACCACCTGTCCGAAGGCCGCGTCTGATCTAGAACTGGCATCCAAACAGTAGTGCTTGGAGAAAGCCGAAGGGGTGGCCCATGTGGCCGCCCTGCTTATGACCAGCCAGGGAGCATACCTCTGGAAAGCGATGGCCGTTGCCTTGGCTCTGACCGCGTGGGCGTGCATGTTAGCCAGCAGTGGCTTATGCTGTCCCTCATACCTCATAAGCTTCATTGATGGCCAAGACCATCCAACGGGCTATGAAGGCCTGATACCCCGGTCTTGATCCGCCGAAGGTGACAAAAAGAGCGTCCAACTTGCAGAAGCCCTTGGTCCTGTCTAAGTAGAATTTTAGGGCATGCCTGACATCCAGGCAGTGCAGAACTCTCTGCTCCTCATCTTTGGGCTCAGCAAAAAACATAGGCAGCACTATTTCTTCGTTCAGATGGAATGTGGAAGGCACCTTAGGTAGGAATGCTGGGTGTGTCCGCAGGACTACTTTATCCCTGTGAAACGTAGTATATGGCTCTGAGGCGACCAGCGCCTGGATTTTGCTGATTCTGCGAGGTGAGGACGACTAGCAAGGCCATCTTAATGGTGACCAGCCTGATGTCCGCGGCCGCCATTAGTTCAAATGGTTTGTATGCCAAGGCACCCAAAACTATGTTGAAGTCCCACACAGGGTGCAGCCTCTTGATGGGCGGGTAGAGCCTGGCGAGTCCCGTCAAATGTTTCTTAACAATCAGGTTGGAAGAGGAAAAGATCTCCTCAGAATTTCTGTAAGCCCCAATGGCTGCCAGGTAAGTGCGGCAAGTGTCTACCTACATGCCAGAATGAGCCAGGTGCGCCGAGAAGGAGAGCACGTCGTCCAAGGTACATGCAAGGGGGTTGATACCCTTAGAGTCTGTCCAGTGGCAGAACCTGGTCCACTTGCTCTTATACTGGGCCCTGGTAGACCTGCTCCTGGCACCCTGTATGATCTCTAGATTAGCCTGGGAAAGGCTGTGACCTAGCGTGACCTGTTCAGGAACCACGCTGTGAGGGCTAGTTTCTGTGGTGCGGGATGGATGACCCTGCCCCCCTGCTGCGCCAGAAGATGTGCTGGGCCCGTCGGAAGGCGAATGGGAGGCCTCTCCGCAAGGCTGAGCAGCTCCGAAAACCATGGCATGGCTAGCCACCATGGTGCTATTAGGATGATGCTGAGGTGGCGAGACTCCTTGATCTTGCATATCACCTTGGGTATCAGCGGTGTGGGCGGGAAGGCATATGCTGTCATTCCGTCCCACTGAATCTGGAATGCATCGCACAGGGAGTCCGGGCCCTGACCCTGCCAGTAGGCTAACAGTTGGCACTTCCTGTTGTCCCAGAAAGCAAAGAAGTACACCTGGGGGTGTCCGCATTTGTAGAAGATCTCCTGCAATACTAGGTCGTTCAACTGCCACTCGTAGTTGTCCGCTCTCAGTCTGCTGAGCCTGTCTGCCTCCAGGTTGGATTCCCCCGGCAGGTGGACGGCCGTGAGGTAGATTATGTTCTCCGGGGCCCATTCCCACATGCTGACTGCCAGTCTGCACAGTGGTGGGGGGATCTGGTACCTCCCTGCTTGTTGACATAGAACATTCTGGTTGAGTTGTCTGTCTGAATGAGGACGACCTTGCCCTCGATAACCGGAAGGAAGGCCCTGAGCGCCAGCCAGATGGCCTTCAGTTCCAGCCAATTGATGTGGTACTCCAGCTCCTGCCGGGTCTAGGTGCCATGGACACTGTGGTTGTCAACGGTGGCCCCCTAACCCGAGAGAGGAGTCAGTGGTGATGGAGCCCTGTGGGGTAGGTTGCCGGAAAGGCGTGGCCGTCCGCAGGCTGCAGTCCCTGGACCACCATTTGAAGTCCGGGTGAAGCGACGGAGGAACGTTGATCATCTCTGACTGGGAGCTTCGCTCCTGGTTCCAAGATACTGTAAAGTGCAGCTGTATCCTCCTCATCCTGAGTCTCGTGTGGGGGACGGCCAAGAGGACTGCTGCCATGAGACCCAGTAGGTGTTGGTACCACCATGCAGAGGACACTTCTCTGCTAAGGAAGCGCAACGTGGCCCTCTTGATGGCCGTGATCTTGTCCTCCGAAGGAAAAACTTTCTCGGAGCCCATGTCCCAGATGAGCCCCAAGAAGGTCAGTCTCTGAGTAGGCTGCAGCTGTGACCTCTTGAGGTTGAGTGAAAAACCCAGCTCGTGCAGTGTGTTCATAAGAGCATGGGAAGTGTGGTGCACTGTTTCCGGAGATTTCGCCCTAACGAGGCAGTCGTCAAGGTACGGGTAGATGTGGTGGCCCAGAGACCTGAGGAGGGCTGCCACTGTATTCATCAGCCTGGTAAAGACCCTGGGGGGCGAGTTGAGGCCGAATGGAAGCACCTTGTATTGGAAATGGTAGCCCATGATCCTGAATCATAGAAAAGAAGGATGAGGCTGCCAGCCAGATCAGGACGTTTAAGTACAGGTCCTTCAGATCCAGGGAGCACATCCAGTCTCCCTTGCACAATGTCTTCGCTATCAAAGCTGGCCTAACCATCTTGAATTTTTCTAGAGGTAGGGAGAGGTTAAGGGTGGAAAGGTCCAGCACAACTCTCAGGCCCGCCTGGTTCTTTTTCTGAATGGTGAAAATCCTAGAGTAAAAGTCGAAGCCTCGCTGGGAGGCTGGGACTTCTTCCACTGCCTGGCTCTTGACGAGCGACCGGATCTCCGCCAAAAGAGTTGCTGTCCCAACCTGTGGGAGTGGAGGGGAAGAGGGAGGCGAGGCTGGGAAAGGGAGGCGGTACCCCGTGGATACTACGGAGGATCCATGGGTCTGCAAAATTCTGGCACCAAAAATGTGCATAGAGAGCAAGTCTGCCCCCCACTGGAGACACGTGGACCCAGAAGGGTCTATCATCCTTTTTTCCCTCCGAGGCTGCTGCAGAGATGGGGGACTGGAAAAAGCCCTTACTCCCCCCCCCTCCTTTTTGTTGCTTGCGCCGATGTTGGGTCGGCAAACGGTCAGGCTGCATGGACCTCCGCTCTTGGAAGCCGCATAACCCTCCGTTGTAAGCCCCCTGCCAAAGCGCTGCTGTGACTGGGTGTATGTTTTAGGCGTGGTCTTTGTAAGGATGGATAAAGACTTGGCCGTTTGTGAGCTGTTTTTCTTTTTGTCCAGCTCCTCGTCCGTGGTGTAGTGGAAGAGGTCACCTTCTTCGAACAGAAGGTCTAAGATGCGTTCCTGGACGTCCGGGTTGAATTTGGTACCACAGAGCCAGGCCGTTCTTCTCATGTCCGTGGCAATGCAGATGGCCCGGCCAGAGGTCTCAATGTGGGCCACGGTGGACTCCATGATGTCTTGTGCCACCATCTTGGCCTCTGCCAGTCCCGTCTTGAATCGTGATTGGCTCTGCGCCGGAAGCTCTGGGAGGAAATCCGCAATTTCCCTCCAAAGCCTCTGGTTAACGGCTGCCAGCATGGCATCTGCGTTGGCTTGACGAATATGCAGGGACGCGTTGGAGTACAGCTTCTTCCCGTATGCCTCCAAGATCTTCTCTTCCTTGCCTAGCAGCGCAGTGGAGGTAGAGGCCGAGGCTTGGAGTATGGTGATGCTGCAGCGATCACCGAAGTTTGCGGCTGAGGGTGGGCCAACAGCAAGAGTCTTGCCCCCTCCATCTGCCTGTACTTGGCGTCCAGGAGTCGATTAGCGGGCTGGACAGAGTGTGGCTTGAGGCAGCCCCTTTTGGCCAAAGCGACCCCGTCCTTGTAACGCTCACCTGGCTCCCACGGAGGCGCTGGTCTGGTCTGGGTTGCTGTGGCCTCTTCAAGCGTGATGCGCAGAATTCGGACCACCGATTGAACAGGACCCCCAAATCTTGCTTGTCGGGCCCGTAGGAATATCCTTCTGAAGATGAGAAAGGGGATTAACTGTCTGCTGATTAGTGTGCTTGCTCCCCCCTCCCCCCTTCGTTCTTCTCTGATTCCTCCAAAACCCCCGGTTTAAGCTCACCTTATGGTTTGGAAGGATGAACTCTCCATCCTGCTTCTGGTGCAGGGGCGCGCGTTCGTCCAGTTACTTCACTGGTTTTCAGAATGGCGCTGGCACATCCACTTGACTTTTCTGAGCGATACGCCGTAAGTATGAAGATGCAAAAGTTCAAGTGTGAGCCTCCTTTTATGTTGTCTTTTCTGTCCTTTATTTCAGGTACAGAACAAAGGCGATGCGTTGAGGGGTTAAATTGCCGGTGGTAAAGTCAGGTGAGTTAGTGATGAGGGCGACCCCTCTAAATGTCTTTATAATTCCCCAGTAATGTCTTTTGTCCTTTCCCCATAGGGGCCGGGGTGCAGTACCTGCCAAAGATGCGGCGCCGACCCGAGATGTGGAATGGTTCACCAAGAAAAGCCGGTAAGTAATATGGCTGAAAATTTCGGCTTTCCTCTTGTGTTCCCTTGCTCACCTTTTGTCTCTTCTTCTCTCCCCTAGGTGCAGAGATGTGGCGACCGGTGCTGAGAGCCGCGATGGAGCCGGGCGGCGTCTCGGGAACAGGTGAGTGAAGCGCGGCGCTGCAGCGAGCAACGCGGTGCTTTTAAATGGAAGTCTTCCTTCAGGAATGCTGGCGTGAAGATTCCGGATGCAGGTAAGAAGGTTGAATAAGTTCTTGGTTTTCACCTTTCTCTTCTCTTATTCCCTTACAGGTGTTCCAGGTTCGAGGCGGGCGTGGCTGGAGTCCAGGTACAGGAGCTGACATGGTGAGCGTTCAGCTGCTGGGATGCAGAACAACGCGAAGCACGTGTGGCTGTCCGGGCGTGGCTTAAATAGCTTTGGAAGAAGTTCCAGGTGAGTATTCTTCCACAGCCCCACCCCAGTAACAAAATAGTTCCTTCAGAAAAATAATCCCTCCTAAGCCTCATTTGGCTTGGTTTTTCATGCAGCATGGTCTGCTTCAGGTAAGTGCACCAAACACTTCCCCTTATGAGCCTGGCGCCTGTGGCGCCAGAACTGATGTCCAACATGAGCCTGGCGCCAGCGGCGCCAGGACAGAGCCCAATGAGCCCCTATAAAGGGCCGCTGGGCTTTTACCCAGGGGCGTGATGCCTGCTCTTGGGGGTGCTGGGCCTGGCCTGGTGCTCCGGGGGTAGGCATCATGACAGTCCTTCTGCATCGGTATCCCCGTTCTTGTTGTGGGACGTAGCGCGAGGACTTCGGCGAGGACCCCCTTTGCTGGTTGCTCAACCTCGGGTTGAGGAAGGCCCGAGTACTCTGGCAGCCCTGCATGAAGTTTGTGGAAGGCCTTGGCTGACGATGGTGTGTCGGGGTGGTCCTCATGATCTGTGTCCACCTGAGTGTCAGGTTGGTCCGGCACCTGTGGAGGGGTGCTGGGAGCCGAAGGCTGGGGTGTGGAGACTGGAGCCGTTGGCTGGTACGCAACCGCTTGCACTATTGGCTGGGGGGCCAGAGCGGGCGGCTGAGGCCGAACAGGGGCACCTGTACTGGGGCCTGCGGCGCCAGAGCTATTGGCGGGAGCACGTCCCCGATGGCGTCCCTGAGGATGACCCCCATCCAAGGAGATGTCATGAGCCCATGGAACCTTTCAAAAAACCTGTCCTCACAGGCCGGAAGGGTGGTAGGTGTTATTGACTGGGTAGCGGGTAGCTGCTGGAGCCGTTCCATGCCCTGCCCATACGGACGCAGCAGGAACCTGCATTGAGTAAATGAAGGGAAGGCCGTAGGCCACATACTTGGTTGACACCAGTCCCACCATGACACACGTTCCTCCACCTGCTCTCTGCCTTGGTCCGGTATCGGGCGGATGTCAGGAATGTCTGGCACAGCGGCCATTTTGTCAAACTGCCTTCTACGTGCCTGCGTCGTGTTGCTCGGCTCACTGGGTCCCGCCCTGTCCCGGACTCTTGAGTGTGGATCATGTGGTCTACCCGGTTCCTCAGGCTGAGGCCTGGTAGGCAATTCGCCCTCGGCGGATCTGCCAGTAGAACTGCGTATAGGCGCCCCCCTGCACATGTTGTCGGTACTAGGGCGTGGCCCCTCGGGCGAAGACCCGGTAAAAGAACCTTCCGGTCCCTCAGCACTGTCATCGGGAGGATCACCTGACCCCTCGGCTTGCCAGCCAGTAGCTGATTTAGCCTCGGTACTCGTACCGGCATGAGGACCTGAGCGGTCCCTCCCACACGGACAAGTCCTTGGGAAGGAGTCTCCATTGCGGGTGCGCTGGAAAAGAGTGACCCTACCTTGGGCTTGGATTGATGATGGACGAAGTCCATTAGGTTCTGTGGAGGCGATCTCTGGAAGAGCTCCCTTTGCCAGGCTAGCCTGTTCTTCAGAGATCTTGAGGAGAGCGCGTTGCACGTGGAACAAGCTTGCCAGCTGTGGTCTGGGCCAAGGCAAAGTAGGAAGAGGGCGTGGGGGTCTTTAGTTGGAAAGAGCCCGTCACAGGATAGACACCTGCTGAACCTTGTAGAAGTCGACACGCGCCAGGGAGGAGTGTGACGCTTGAGAATCAAGTACCTGAATAATAAAAAGACAAAAAGACAGAAGAGAAGAAGTATCCGCACGTGGAATTGCATGGCTGAAGCCAAACCCAGGAGCGCTGGTGACATCAGCCCGTTCCCGTCAACGTGGAAAAGGGGACTGAGGTGTTGCGCCAGAGGGCAGAGTCAGGGCAGCGCATGCTCCCAGGGCTGCACCCTCACACTTCTAAATGGCCTTTCACGAATTGAGCCATAACTGGGATTGTGAAGAAAGATCCCTGATCCAGTGCCCTTTGAAAAACAGATAAAGCTGCCAAGTAACCTTTGACTGTTGCAACCTGAAGGCCTGATGAGGCCAGTGATAAAAGGAACTCCGTCACTGAAGTGGTGGGGCACGAGATAGGATAGTTCTTGTGTTCACTGCACCATGCCTCAAATCTTCTCCATCTTCACACGTACAGAGATCTTGTAGATGGTCTGCATGCAGAGAGCAACACCTAGAGCACATCTTCTGAGGAGAGGTTCCAGTCATCATATTTTAACCTCTCAAGAGTCACGCATGTAGGCTGAGGGACTGAGGGCTCGGGTCAAGTACCTGACCTTCTGACTGGAATAGGAGGTCAAGACGTCAAGGCAACAGGAGAGGTGTGCAGATGGTCAACTCCAGGAGTTCCGAGTACCATGTTCTCATCACCCAATCCGGGGTGATCAAGATCATGGTCGCTTAAAATCTCCTCAACTTCCTAAGAACCCACAGGATGACGGTAGTCATGGAAGGGCAAAGGTATAGTGGAGGTTGAAGTCCCACTCCACCAGGAATGCATCCCCCAGTGCACCTTTCGCTGGGAATTCCCTCCAGTAAAACGGTCTGCACTTTCTATTGGACCTCGTGACAAACAGATTCACCGTCGGAGTACCCCACTGAGCGAAGATGAACTAGAGAACTTCTTAGCACACCTCCCACTCATGTGAGACCATGCTCTGCCTACTCGGGACTCCTGCCAGCACGTTCTTCGTACCGCCAAATGTACTGCTGAGGCAGAGATCTGGTTCAACAACTAGAACCACAGCTGCATCGCTTCCTGGCAAAGGTGCAAGGACCGCACACCACCTTGCTTGTTCAGGTAGTGTATGGCCACTGCATTGCCGGTCATGATCGGGACGTGTTTTCCTTTGATAAAAGGCGCAAAAGCCATCACGGCTAACCTGATTGCCCGCCGCTCGAGCCTGTTGATATGCCACACGCTCTGCATCGGAAACCAAAGGTCGCTTACCCGCAGATCTTCACAGTGAGCACCTCAACCTTTCAGAGATGTATCTGTGAGCAACCGGGCTTGGGGCCACAGAGGCCAGAAAGGTTCCCCCTCCATCATGTTTCCTTTGCCGGCCAAGCAAGTTAAATCTTTGGCCACTGAGCTCAACACCTTGCGAATATCCCTCATGGTGCCGAAATACTGGGGCCATTGACCTCTTTGCAGCCACAGCAGAGATCGCATTTGCAACCTGGTCTCTGGCAAAAAAATGCAGATGGCATGAGGCCTGGGGACTTTCCATTATCGTGCAAAACTCTTAAAACGCATGGCTTCTCTGTGGCTATTTCTACCGTTCCGTACACAAAAGATATGGACGTAAAGGTGGGGGGAAGGTGGTGCGCACTCCCTTATTGTATTCTGAAAGCTCCCCTGTCAACTTGATGGGTAGGGATCTGCTCATCAAGTTGAACATGACGATTTTGTTCACAGATCAAGGCATTATTTGTGCCACGCCAGGAATGTGTGCAATAAGAGCAATGGTGTTAATGCATGCAATGGCAGAGGAGGAAGTGGTCTGGGGGATACCCGTAGACCCAGACATGTTTATCTATGGAATAAAAGTACTTGTGGGGGCAGTGCAATAGATTGCCACGGGCTGTTGGAGACAGCCTACAGATTTTATCTTTTGCCTGTGGTGTCCCCAGAATTGGTAGCGGTCACAATCCTGTCCCTAGATGTGCAAGAGTTGTTGGTATAAGTGAAGAGAGTGGTTGTTCTAGAGATATTCAGGCATGGGTGCCAGTGGTGTACAGTGCTTTGCATTGTACCGCTTAAGGAAGTGAAGGATGCATAATTGTTTGAGAATAATGACAATGATGGATAAATAATTCTAGAGATTTGCATCCCCTGCTAGATCATGGTGCAGTATCGAAGAGTGCAATGCCCCCTGATGGCTGTTGTGGCACCACCCCTCTTCATTGAAGCAGACCTAGAATATGTACCTGAGCAGTTGTGGATCACCAACCCATATGATGTTGGGCTTTTAAAAGAAGTAACCCCAGTACACAACACTAAAGGCAGAGGCAGTGTTGCCCCGGGAGAACAGTACCGACTATCAAGAGTAGCACAGGAGGTTATCAGAGACACGATACAAGCCCTGCTCTATCAAGGCACAATAGTGCCATCCACATCACTGTGTAACAGCGATCTATCCTGTGAAAAAGGCAACAAGGGGCAATTGGGGAAAGATCCAGGATTTACGCCACCTAAATGACGTGGTACAGAAGGAGTTTCCTGTGGTCCCCAACTCTGCCACTATTCTCTGTAATATCCCAAAAAAGGTGGCCCACTTCACAGTGGTGGTTCTAAAAAACACCTTTTTATACCCTTGCACCCTGATTCACAGTATCTGACAGCGTTTTTCCATGGCGGAAAGCCCTACAAACACATTGGTTTGACTCAAGGGTACTGCGAGAGCCCAAGCATTTTTAACAGGATATTGCACGCAGACTTAGGAAACATTCAAGTACCCAGCACGATCATCCAGTACGTGTGGACGATTTGCTTGTATGCAGTGACAGTGAGCTACACTGAGCCGCACTGCCAGAGGGACTATCACACTCCTATAACTACTAGCCCAGAAGGGGTACAAGGTTGGCAAGGCCAAACTCCAGTACTGCCAGCAGGAAGTGCTGTATCTAGGTCAGTTAATATCAGCAAATGGCAAAAAAAAATCATACCAAACAGAGCAACATCTGTGCGTGCTACCTCCGACCCATAACAGTGAAAGATAACCTGCAGAAATTCGTAGGGCTATGCAACTACTGCAGAGCATGGATTTGAGACTATGCAGCATATACCAGGTGGCCCCTACAGGCCCACAAAGAAGCACAAAAAGGCAATCACAAACTCCAATGGACAGCAGAGAGGGTAAAGAATTTTAATGATCTAAAGGAAGTCATATTCACAGCCCCAGTGCTCACCACTCCAGACTATACACAGGAGTTCTACATATTCTCACATAGTCTAATGGTCAACGTATGACTGCAGTACTGACCCACAAGAGTAAAATGGGCCACAATCCATTGGCCTATTGTAGTGGCACACTAGACTCCGTTATGCAAGGACAATTTGCCTGCGAGCAAGCACTTGCTGCAGCTGTGTTCACGATTGAGAAAAGTTCCACAATCGTGATGGGGTGTTCTGTCACTTTGTATGTGGAACATTCAGTGTTCACCATTTTGGAGGGATCGAAATCTATTCTGACCACACAGAGAGCTTCAGCATATAAGATTATTCTCAAGCCTGAACATCCATATTGTGCGATGTAAAACAGTGAATCCTGCCACCTTTTTGACGGAAATGTGTACAGAAGAGGACTTAGCAATGCATGACTGTATCACATATGAAGGGGAGGAAGGTGACATTCCCAAGCCAAAGGATAGCCCATTGAAAGAATGGGAAGTTCTTTTTGTTGATGGTTCAGCAACAATTGACCAAGAGACGGGCCTAAGACATATGGGTGCCGTAGTGGTGCACCTCAAGGGAGGAGAACATGAAACACAGATTATGAAAAAACAGACAATGTATTACTCGGCTCACGCGGCAGAGCTCCTAGCCCTCATTGAAGCACTGTGGGTCGTCACAAGGATGACACGTGACCATCTATTATGACTTGGCATACGTCACTACAACAGTGCACGATGGTCTGTCACAACGGTTCCCCAGTCCAATGTGCTGAATTGCTAGATATATTAATCTCTGCATTGTCCCAACCCTCTGTAGTGGCGTTCGTTAAGTGCGCTGCCCATACTAATAACACAGACGAAATTTCACTGGGAAACGCTGCTGCATCAAAATGGTGCTCCATCTTCCGGTACCCATACCTGCTGAGTATTTTGTGACCACTTCCTTCAAATAATCAACAAAACACCATGTATGCAGCCTTGCCTATTGCATAGCTCATTGAACTGCAAGGCAGAGCACCAAATAATGAGAACGAATTATGGATAGCGAGATGGTGCAAACAATCTCCGAAATGATGTCAGGATGTGATTGCCAGGGGTCTCCCTTCCCCACATTTTCAGCACGGGACAAGTTGAGACCTGGGAGCACAGCTCAAGCTCAAGCTTTCTCAGCACAAGCCGACAGTTCAGTTCCAGCTAGCACAATACATGCTTGAGCTTTTTCAGAATGAGCCGACAGTTCTGTTCCGGCTATCAGATTCTTCAATGGTAAAGTCTCTTTGCATTAAAAAGTCTCTTGCTTTCGAGGCCTGATGTATCCAACAAACAAACCCAAACAAAAATATATTTTCTACAGATTACGTTGGGTGATGTCTTCACCCCTAGGTCCCCCTCTTCCGGGCGCAGACCCCGCACGTATCGAATTTAACCAATCAATTGAACAGTTCCTTTCTCAATGAACTTTGGGTGATGACTTTACACCCCTGGAGCTCCCTCGACCGGGCTCAGACCGACTTGACAGGGGAGACAATTCACTTCCCCTGGTCTTCCAATACCTCTTACTTTCACAAGTCTTAATGTCTTTTTAAACAGTACTCCGGGCTTGGTCTCTGATTGTCGGCTTCCCTCTTCCGGGTTCGCCAACTTCTACAAACAGTTCCCTGTACTTCGGCACTTTGGACTTCGCCCCTTTTTGTTAGCATCCCTCCGCCGGGTTCATTTTTGCCAACCTTTTACCAAACAGTTCACGATGGGACTTTAGACTTTGTCCTGTCTCGCTAGTATCCCTCCGCCGGGTTGACTTCTTGCCAACTTTAACACACTGTTCATATTCTCATTTCACCAAGCGGGATTAATTTCCCTTAGCTTCGCAATCATCTGTAGGTCAACGACTTTCGACGGTACAGAAGATTTTACAAGACCCCTGTATGCCCACTTTTACTGCTTTTTGCCTCTTCCCAAGGGCTTCTGGTTATGGCAGTCTTTCTACCATCAAGTAATCACACAGGGTTTCCTACCTGAGCACCCACGTGGTGCCAGCCTGCTCTGTTGCTGGTTTTTTTTTGTCTTTGGTTTATAAATAAACCTTTACAACATTTAAAAGATCCAGAAAAAAAGAAATAGAAAACCTTTACAAATCAAACATGAGTCCATACTTCAGGTAATCATTCTAATTCAATTTGATGATATCTGACGAAGTCTAAAGAAAACCCACACACATTTGTCAAAAAATTTACCACAGTTATCTTCAGAGATATTGAAAAGACATGCTTCATTTCCCAACACAACATATCAGAATGTACCCTCTCAATGTTGTTAACGTATTTGGCGAAGTAATTAATACGTTCTGCCATTAATGGCTTACAGTCTAACAGGAGATGTCTAAGTGTTTCCATATCATTTTGGTGATGACAAAACCTACATGCATAATGCTTACTGGGCGTCTCTAAATAGCTTTTTGTAGATCTTACTTCAAGAATTTCTCCCGTAGGGCATACATTAAAGCGGAATTTCATGATCCCGTTACGCAGGATTTTGCTAGGATATTTTATTAAACATGGTTCCGGCTTACCCACTGGTTTCTGGTATGTGACCAACTGACAGTAGAGCTTAGTTTTAACAATCTTGTCCATGGTGGTAGCCCAATAAGCATATTGTAATAACTTCTTCACGCAGAGTGGATTGTTAATCCGAATCTCAATTTCAAGGCCCAAATTCTCCAGAATTGCTTTACTTAATATCTCTAATTTTGGAATTTGGTAAATTCTGGAATGTGCATTCTTAAGACCATGTCCCAAAATTCTGTACAGGTTGTCCCCCGAATCATAAGATAGTCTTCTATAAAGAGACAGCTTGTGCCACAAAACCCAATAGTCCCAAGTGAGCAATCCCAGCTCATATCGTATTGCTTCAATGGGAACTGATTTGGGTAGCCAATACATAGTTGATTTTAACATTTTAAATTCTATTTTAGAAATTTCAGGGAGTATAGCGTCAGGAAAGAGTTCTAATACATACACCATTTTTGGAGTCACTTTCAGCTTAAAAAAACGCAATAGTGGATTTATTGAAAATTTTCAGAATTTGTTATCAGCTTTTTTCATTTGAGCTATTTGTGGCATACATTTTTGCTGAAGATATTCTCGATACTTATACTGTTTATTCTGATTGAAAATAGGAAAACCTAGATATTTCATCGTTGGCTTAACCTGTAACTTTTCCTTATTCAAAAACCAAACCTTCTCTTTCCCTTTTTTAGTGTTTGATAGAATCATAATAACAGTTTTGGTTGCATTAATGCTTAATTGGTTTGTAACCATATATGTGTTAAAAGTCATCACCATACGTTGTAGACCCTTTGTGGACTGGTCTATCAAGAGAAAGTCATCCGCGTATGCAATCCACGCAACTATGGAGCCTTAAATTTTTGGCGGAATGAAAGCACTCTCATCTAGACAATTTCCTGCATCAGAGACATAGAGATTGAAAAGGGTTGGGGCAAATATACACCCTTGTCTTAATCCGTTCAAGATTTTAATTGGGGAGGACAAGAGACCCTCCGTGTTTAGTTTAATCTGGATCTGAGAATGCATATGTAAGTGGACAAGTATAGATAGAATATTCTCAGGCATCCCAAATGATTTCAATTTGCCCCAGAGTGTATCCCTGTCCACAAGATCGAAGGCCATACTCAAGTCAATTGCAGCTAAATAAATAGGAGTAGAGTCTGCCTTCCAGGCCCTGTTTTGTAGTATTGTCAAAAGGAGGCCCCCGACTTCCGTCCCAGAGGATTTCCTAAAACCATATTGTTGTGGTCGCAATATGGATTTGTGTTCCATCCACTAATTTATTTTTGTTAATACAAGTCCTGCGAATATCTTGGAATCAGCGTCTAATATTGCAATTGGGCTGTAGTTTTTGTGGGACTTCCTATCCCCTTTTTTTTTAATAAATGGGTTTAACATAGGATAGGTGCCAAGGTGTAGGAATTGTTTTAGTTCTAATAATATATTTGAATAGAAAATAAAGGATTTTTGCCCACAATTCCGGGTTTTCCCTTGAATGTCGCATTAGATAGACAGTTAGGTCCTGCTGTTCTCGAGGTACTCGCATATCTTATTTGTGTCTCTATTTCAGTTACACAAACGTTTTTTTTTTAAACTTTCTTTATTAGTGGTTACAAAAAGATCTGTGGCACCATAGCACATCTTATATCGCAAGTACAACACAAATACATCATTAATATAATTCTATTTCCAGTGTTACGAAGACATGTCATCATCAGCAATCATGTTACATAAATAAACTCTGAAGGGGCCCCAGATGTCCTTGGGCCTGCATGATATAGGTTGGGTCGAAACAAACTGTTCTTCTGCCTCATTAATATGTGTCAATTCTTGTAGGAATTGATTCATGTTGGGCGGAGCGGCGCTTTTCCATTTCTGTAGGATGCATTTTTTGGCAACGGCACAAGTAATGTTGAATAGTCTAATTTTTTCAGAGCATTTGCCGATGTCGCCAAATAAGTATTTCTGGGGGGTCAATTCGGGGGGGGAACATGTGTTATCTCTTCCAGCAATTCTGCCACCTCCCTCCAAAAGCCCGCCACCATCGGACATTTCCAGTACATATGAAAAGCATCAGCCTGAGATGAATTACATTTGGGGCAGGTGTCTGAGGTATTTGGTGCAAATTTTGCCACCCTGGCCGGTGTATAATGAAGCCTGTTTAGGATTTTAAATTGAATCAACCTCAGCCCAGAATTCAGTGAAACATTCTTAGTAAGCATGCAATACCTAGCCCATTTCTCCTCTCCGATGGTTATCCTTAAATCTACTTCCCATTTCTCCTTAATATGGTTCAGCGTGGGGTTATGGGCATGAACCGCGCTGGAGATTCCCAGACCGTCTTTAGCCGTTATTAACTGTATACACGGATGGGACATAGGCTCGTCCGGAAACAGCGGCCACTTTTTCTGGAAAGCGGATCTCATACGATAGTATTGGAATTTTTTAAGTGGTCCGTCTCCCAGTGCCCTTAAGAACAACCGCAAGTCGACAAATTTCCCATCAACAAACATATCCCCCAATTTCATTTCGTCATTAGGGTCCCAGGATTCCTGTATGCATGCGTCATGCGTGGAGGGCAAGCCCGGGAAGTTCCAGAGAGGTATCTCCGGGTTGTAGGGTGTCTCAAGCTTCAACCTTTTGACTATCGCGTCCCATGCCCTAACTGTGCAACTCACAGGGTTGTATTCACAAGTGTTTCTGTACTTTGAATCAAAAAGAACAGACTGTATATTTGTGGGGTACGTAGTGTATTGCTCTATCCATGCTTGGGGTATACTGTCCGCCTCATCCCAGTACTTTGCAAACTGTGCCTGGGAGACATAATAATAAAGCTTGAAGTCGGAGGCTCCTGTGGAATAGGGTTCTGTCATTTTTTCCCAGTTTATTCTCGCCGTCTTCCCACTCCAGAGAAATGTTACCACTATGGATCGGAGTTTGGCGAAAAAGGTTCTGCCCGGTCATATGAGGATGTTGACGAAGAAATATAATAGCTTGGGCAGGATCACCATCTTGAGGACAGCGACTCTACCGGCTAACGAGATTGGGAGGCGTCCCCACATCTGGAGTTTCATGTTTAAAATATTTAATGCACTTTCGTAGTTATCTGAGTACAACGTGAGTTTATCTCTGGATACCAGAACACCTAAGTATTTGATGTGGTGCTCCGACCATTTGAGCCCTCCCGTGACAACAGGACATTTGGTGGCCGGGTGAGTGGGAACATTTCAGATTTGGATCTGTTTATAGTATACCCAGAATATTCTGCAAATTCCTGTATCTCTTCCATTATGGGTGTTATGTTTATCTCGGGCTCCCGTACATAAAGTAGTGTGTCATCTGCATAGAGTGAGATCAACTGGGTGGACCCCTTCATCTTAATCCCTCTACTTGCGTGTCTCAATCTAACCGTGGCCGCCATTGGTTCAAGGTCAATGCGAACAGTAGGGGCGAAAATGGACATCCCTGCCTAGTCCCCCTGCCCAACAGGAACATTTCGGAGATGGTCCTGTTGGTCAATACTAATGCACCAGGTTTTGTGTATAACAACCTTACATATTTTACAAAATTGGGACCCACCCCGAACGCCTCGAGAACCACCAAGAGGTAGACCCATGAGACAGAATCGAATGCCTTTCCAGCATCAAGGGAAATGGCCACCGCGCTTCTCCCCGGGTCTATTTGCGCCATAATACCAAAAAGCCTACGGAGGTTCAGGGCAGTGGATCTTGTGGGGATAAAACCGGTTTGATCGGGATGGACAAGGGTAGGGACTGCCGGAAGAAGTCAGTTCGCCAGGACTTTAGCGAATATCTTAGCATCGGTATTTATAAGTGAAAGGGTTTATGTGACGATACGTCCTGTGGTGGTCGGCTTGGGGAGCACAGTTATCACAGCCTCCCTCATGGTTGGGGGTGGTATACTACTCTTGAGGGCCCCCTCCCACACCTGTATCAGTATTGGGACAAGTTCCTCCCGGAAATCCTTATAGAATTCGGCCCCTATCCCATCCGACCCCGGTGCCCTGCCCGAAGCCAGTGCCTTGATCGCCTCAGTGATCTCGTCCGGGGTTATCGGTTGATCCATGGCCAGGCGGTCTTCATCGGGGATCTTAGGGAGAGAGAGGGTCCCAAGATATGCTTAAATTTCTACGAGTGAATACGTATCTTTATTCGAATAGAGTTTTTTATAGAAATTTACAAATTCCCCGTTGATATCTTCATCAGTGAGGCCTATGTCCCCTTGTGCTGTGTGTATGCTTGTGATCTGGGTGGGTTGTTTATCTTGTTTAAGTAAATTGGATAATGTTCTACCTGCCTTGTTTCCTTCACCATATCTACGTGCCCGTATAGGGGCCGCCATGTATTGAACCTCTCTGGTGGCCAGCTTGTTGAATTCCTGAAGGTGTATGTGTATGTCAGCCAATATGTCTTTATTTTGGGTGTGCGTGTAGCCTGTCTCTAATGCGTCAAGTTTGTTTTCGACATCTGATAGTTCGGTTCTCACCCCCTTCAACATACCAACAGACCTGGATATCAATACACCTCTTATCCAAACCTTAAAGGATTCCCATACTGTTGAGAATTTGTCGACCAACTCCATGTTATTAGTAAAGAACTCTGCAATATCAACATGCAACGTTTCCACCACCCCAGGGTCTGCAAGCATGCCTTCAGGCATCCTCCACCTTCTAGAAGGTCTGGGTGAATTCCGGAGCAATAGATCCAACAGCAATGGGGAGTGATCTGACATTGTACGTGGCAAAATTTCACACCCTTTCAATGCAGTCATCATGGAAGAGGAGACAAACCAGTAATCAATTCTGGATTCAGAGTCATGAACTGAAGAATAAAATGTGTATCTTCTACTATCGGGATGCAGCTCCCTCCAGGAATCCACTAACAGAAGTTGAGATAGGACATGTGACAGGCTTAGGGCTGACTTACTAGGGGCTCTGACAACCTTTGAGGCTCTATCAAGCACCGGGTCGAGGACCAGATTGAAGTCTCCACCCCAGACGACCCTGGATATATCAAGTGAGACAATTATCTCATACATATCTATGTAGAAGGCGGGGTCATCTATATTAGGCCCATAGGTGTTGACTAGGAGGAGGTGTTGGGAAGCGATCTTTCCCCATACCATGACATATCTTCCCAGAGGATCAACCTTGTGGCCCTATGGCCCGAACCTCAACCCCAGGTGAATAAGCATGATGACCCCCCTAGACTGAGATGAGTAGTCTGTGTAAAACCTTAGAGAACCCTACTTGGGCAAAATATGCATGTTACTCGCCCCCACCATGTGAGTTTCTTGTAACATAAGTACCTGAGGGCTATGTCTGGCAATGTAGTTCCCAATTTTCTTGACTTTCATCTGATTATTTAGCCCCCGAACATTCCAGGTTAACAGTTTAATATTCAGTCCATCACCTGTGCATTATAAGTAAATATTTGACATTGTCTCGTACAGCAAATGTATAGTGTTCGTGCAGCTTCTTCAGTGCCAGTCCAAATGCAACCACATTTTTACTTTTCAATCCCCAATCAACTTTGTACCACAAGTCCATTTTAGAACCATAACGTCTAATCCCAACTCCTCTACCCTCCCCACCACCCTCATCATCTCCCCCAACTTGACGATGTACCAAACCAAACTCGTGGAATATTCCTAGGGTAGCCGTGTTGCTTCACATGGCCGCCGACTGGGTCCCAGTCTCCACTTAAACACATTGCCTGGGCCATTTAATATTTCACGTCTCTTCGACTACGGTCTTCAATGCACTGTAGAATTTTACATATCTTGCCTTGTCAGTATTTAATTAGTCCGCCGGTCTGGGCCTGTTATTTTATGCTGGTCTGTCCCCTCTTGGAGGTAGGGGTATGGAATTTTCAATGTATTGTGTAGCTTCAGCTGGGGATTCAAAAAAATGTGCTCTGTCTGCGTGTTGGATCCTCATTTTGGCTGGGAAAATAAGGGCGTATGGGGTTTGACGCTCCCGTAGGAGCTTCTTAACCGGCTCATAGGATCTTCTGCTCGCCTGTACCCCCGCAGAGAAGTCAGGATAGATATGTATATGATTTTCTTCAAATTGGAGTGCTCCCGCCTCTCTTGCCTTTCACAGGATTGTGTCCCTGTCCCTGTAGTTCAGGAGTCTTGCAATTATGGTGCGTGGCTGAGCACCTGGCTTAGGAGTTCGGGCCAGTGTACGATGCGCTCTTTCAATCAAAAAGTACTCAGAAAATGTTTCTTGTCCAAACAAGGTTTTGAGTAGTTCCTCCAGTTGTCTTTCCATCTGACCTTTCCCGAAGGATTACGATACTCCTACCACACAGATGTTGTTCCTCCTTGATCTCGATTCGAGATCCTCGCACTTATTTTGTAATTTAGCCATATTTTCCTTGATCTGGGTGATGTCGCAGGTATGGTGTGCAATGGTGTCTTCGTTGGTGCTTATTCTATTTTCAGTCTCTGTAACACGTGCACTCTCCTTTTCCACTCTGGCCTTAAGGGAACCTATGGTGGCCACGATGTCATCCAGCTTTGTATTGATAGAGAGAAACCCACTTTGCACTATTGCCGTTAGCTTGTCTACTTGATCACCAGGTTCAGGGTTAGAGGTCTCATCTGCGTCAGTGTGGATATCCGACACAGTGGTTTGGTTTTGGCTGCCCGTGTAGGCGTCCATCAGGCTTTTCTTTTTGTTCCCTGGAGATTTGGAGCCTTTGCCTGCTTTGGATGGTTCCCCCATTTTATTGCCCTCTGTAGTTTCTGTAGTAATGCAGTATTCTGCTTGCCGCACCTCTTTGTAACGATTGCGCAGCCTTGGGGCGGGAGCGGGCTGCAGAGATGTAGGCGTTCTATACGTCCGCCCTCCGGGGTACCACCCGGTTTACACAAGCGGACTGTGTCCCCCCCACGTATTATGTTGTGGGAATGTCACTTGGAAGTCCCAGGCCACCTAGGTCTATAGTTGGCTTATGTGTGCCTCCCCACCACTGGCCCCCAAGCGTGGTGCAATTTAGGGTGTTTGGTCTACTCCAGGGGGTAACAGCGCGTCCCTGATTCATGACTGCCGATTACGCCGGGGTGGGAGTCCAACACAGACCGCCAAGCGCTATCTCACAAGGAGGGAGGTTTATGGGGAGACCCGGTGAGGATTTGTAGTAGCACTGGGGCTGCTTCTCGGGCGGCGGACATGCCACAATCCCTAGGGCCCACACGTGTTCCGACGGGTCCGCCTCACCTCCGGTGAACGGTATTTTCCAGTCCCTGGGGAACCGCCGCCAGACGAGAACCCCCCGCCGTTTTCAGTGAGCGTTGTGTTCCTTTTCTCCCCCTGGCCGCAGCTCCGACTCCACTTACTTGGCGGTGCAGTGTTATCCGGGTGTTCCGATGGAGCCGCGTATCACTGCGGTGCAGTCCGCTCACTCGCCTCGTGTCTCCGTATGAAGATGGCTAGGGGGCCTTTCTGGAACACAGGAATCCAGGATCGCTCCAGGCTAGGCTCACTCCCGGTGATGTGTCAGGTTATTCGGCTTACCCTCCCCATGTAGGCCAGGGAAACCAGTTGCGCGGCCCAGGTCTGGAGAATGGGCGCGGGTCGAAGATTCCGGCTCCTCCCATCCGGGGGAGTCCATGGCACTAGAGTGGGCTGTCCTGGTACTCTATTCCGGGTCTCGTGTGCCGAGTGGGCCGGCCGATGTTTGGGACGCCGCAACTTCGGCGCCTTCGGCCGCCGGAGCTGTCATGATGCCTACCCCCAGGCATCCGGATCAAGCCCATCAGCCCCGGGAGCAGGCATCCAGACATTTACAAAAACCCCAGCAGCCCCAGCTAGGGGCTGTCTGGGTTCAGTCCTGGCACCGTAGGCACCAGGCGCATAATAAAAATCAGTCCTGGCGCCATAGGCAGGCGCCAGGCTCATAGACATTACTAACCTCATGCAGACCATGCTGCAAATAAATCCAAGCCAACGTGAGGCCTGGATGGGACTATTTTACTACAGGGACTATTTTTTACTCGGTGTGGTCCTGGGGAACTTCTTTCCTGGGACTACTCTGGAGGCTATTTAAACCACGCCCGAACAGCAGCACATGCTTCGTGTTATTCTGCATCCAGCAGCGTGACTCACACCGTGCCTGCAGCCAGCATCCAGTCTTCTGACACGCCCGCGTGCCTGCAGCCAGCATCCAGCCTTCTGCCACGCCCACCGCGAATCCGGAGCTCCTAGAATAAAGAGGAAGAAAAGGACAAGGTTAGAAAATGAACTTATTTCAAATTCCTCACCCGATTCCAGATCCATTTCATCTCCCGACCTGGAAAGTACATCAGTCCTGCACGCGTCGCTTGGCCAGCTCCAGCACAGCGCCATACTCACCAGTGCTCACAGCATCTTTCGATCCGGCACTGTCTCCATCATTTCTTCGCCGTACTCCGGAACGTAGGGGCACAAGAATAACAAGACCATGGGGCACAAGAATAACAAGGTGAGCCAAGGAATCAACAAATACCTCTTACCACCGTAGACTTACCTGATTTACCACCGGCGGTATTATTCTCCATATCTTCATATGCCACATCTGTAAAAAGGGAGAAAAACAACACGCTAACGCATGCAATAGTTACCGGACAGCGTTGGGTAACACAGACTCTTACCTGAACGCCAGCAGCAGCTACGAGACCTTCTTCTCACGAACTCAGTTGCAACTTAAGGAAGGAAGGAAGGGGACAAGAGTGAACATCGGGCACATTGAACTCTTTGAACTTGATACTTACCAATCCCGCCTGGGACTTCAGAGTCAATGCTTACCGGAACTCTCCCAACGCCTTCAACCCAGTGAAGTAACTGGTATCTACGCGCCCCTGCAAGACACGCAGGATGGAGAGCTCATCTTTGACAAACATAAGGTGAGGTTACTAAGGGGATATCGGAGGTGATTAGTGGGGGAGAGCGAGAACAGTTGGGAGGCCATCACTAAAACCCACAGGTGGTTAATCCCTGTCTCCACTTGCAGGAAAATACTTCTTCGGGTCCAGCAGACAAGACTAGGCGGGCCAGTCCAGACAGTCATCTCTGCACTACGCATCACGTTGACGGAGACCGCAGCTGTCCGGGTCCGATCGACACCCCTGTGGGGTCCAGGTGAGCGTAACAGAACACGAAGCCTTTCTAAAAATACCCACCCGGGTGTTATGGAAACCTCGGAAACCGACCAACTGGCCCAATTATTGGGGGAACTTAGGGCGGAAGTACTTGCCGCTCACCAAGAGACTAATGCCCTCAGGAGAGAACTGATTGTCTCAAAGGAGCGCACTGATGATCTGGCTAGGCAACTACTGCAAAACCAAGCGGGGCAAACGCCCCTACCTGGATATGGGGGAAACCCAACCCCCGTTTCATCAAGCAATCCTGTGCAAGTGGTTTTACCAGGAAATATTCTGTTAGCTCCACCCGAACGCTTTGCTGGGGACCCCAGAAGGTTTGCCGTGTTTATGAACCAATGCCGCTTGCACTTTTTATGCAGGCCGGGAGCCTTTCCAAATGACCAAGCCAAAGTAGCCTTTGTATTGTCATATCTTAGTGGCAGCGCAGCGGATTGGTCCATTCTGTTAGTCAACCAGGATGATCCTCTTCTCCGGGATTTTCAGGGTTTTCAAAGGAGCATGGAAAAACTATTCGCCAGACACTCACAGGGTCAAGCCCTGGACAACGAACTTTTATCCTTAGGATCTGCTAACCTATATTGCAACCTTCAATAGGTTGGTGGTGGAAACCGGGTGGCCGGAGGAAAAACGAATTACATTGTTTCATCGTGGACTTCGGGGAGAACTCAAAGACGTCTTGGCTCAAGTTGTGAACCCACCTCAGGATTGCACAGAATTTATAGACTTAGTGGTCCAGCTAGACCACCGACTTCAGAACCGAAAGACTGATCGAGCTAAGTTCGAGAATCGGGTTTTGGTTAAACCCAACGTTGCCCCCAAAGGAACAGATGCATCTGAACCTATGCAGATCGGGGGGGTTAAAGGACCCTTAACTCAAAAGGAAAGAGAAAGAAGACGACAGATGCAGTTGTGTCTGTACTGTGGAACCTCAGGACATTTTCTACGGGATTGCCCTACAAAACCACCCAAGAAGGTGGTAGGAGTTGCTGATAAAAGCCACATAGAGCCTGATTCGGGAAAGGACCACGCCCGACAAGCGTAGAGGTCCGCTTGCCGAGCTTATAGAAGGACACTCAGACCTCGCATCTGATCATCCCAATGGTCCTACTTGATCCCAGCAGCCATCACGTATGCACGCAGTAAGGACATACATAGATAGCTGGGCCGTAGGAAACTATATGGACCACGAATTGGTGTCAAGGATGAATCTACCTCTTTGCAAAAAGATCACTTCGGATGTCATCACCACAGTTGATGGAACTGAGATTGCCTCGGGGCCTGTAACTCATTCCACTACACAGATGACACTGTTGAGTCAAGATGGGCATCAAGAGACTATTGCCTTTGATCTAATCAAAGCCCCACAGTTCCAGATAATACTGGGGATGCCATGGTTGGAAACACATAATCCTTGTATAGAATGGCGAGAGAAGAGATTAACCTTCCCGGATTGTGCACACACCTGTTACCCGTAGAAAACTTTGAACAAAGGCCTGGCTACAGTTGTTAACCCAATCGTGCAGTTACCTCAGGAATACCAAGAATTTCAGGATGTTTTTCTCTGTTATGCTCACCTGGACCCCACAGGGGTGTCGATCGGACCCAGACAGCTGCGGTCTCCGTCAACGTGATGCGTAGTGCAGAGATGACTGTCTGGAATGGCCCGCCTAGTCTTGTCTGCTGGACCCGAAGAAGTATCTTCCTGCAAGTGGAGACAGGGATTAACCACCTGTGGGTTTTAGTGATGGCCTCCCAACTGTTCTCGCTCTCCCCCACTAATCACCTCCGATATCCCCTTAGTAACCTCACCTTATGTTTGTAAAAGATGAGCTCTCCATCCTGCGTGTCTTGCAGGGGTGCATAGATACCAGTTACTTCACTGGTTTGAAGGCGTTGGGAGAGTTCCGGTAAGCATTGACTCTGAAGTCCCAGGCGGGATTGGTAAGTATCAAGTTCAAAGAGTTCAATGTGCCCGATGTTCACTCTTGTCCCCTTCCTTCCTTAAGTTGCAACTGAGTTTGTGAGAAGAAGGTCTCGTAACTGCTGCTGGCGTTCAGGTAAGAGTCTGTGTTACCCAACGCTGTCCGGTAACTATTGCATGCGTTAACGTGTTGTTTTTCTCCCTCTTTACAGATGCGGCATATGAAGATATGGAGAATAATACCGCCGGTGGTAAATAAGGTAAGTCTATGGTGGTAAGAGGTATTTGTTGATTCCCTTGGCTCACCTTGTTATTCTTGTGTCCCTAGGTGCCGGACTACGGCGAAGAAATGATGGAGACAGTGCCGGATCGAAAGATGCTGTGAGAACTGGTGAGCATGGCGCCGTGCTGGAGCTGGCGAAGCGACGCGTGCAGGACTGAAGTACTTTCCAGGTCGGGAGATGAAATGGATCTGGAATCAGGTGAGGAATTTCAAATAAGTTTGTTTTCTAACCTTGTCCTTTTCTTCCTCTTTATTCTAGGAGCTCCGGATTCGAGGCGGGCGTGGCAGAAGACTGGATGCTGGTTGCAGGCACGCTGGCGTGGCAGAAGACTGGATGCTTGCTGCAGGCACGGTGAGAGTCACGCTGCTGGATGCAGAATAACACGAAGCATGTGCTGCTGTTCGGGCGTGGTTTAAATAGCCTCCAAAGTAGTCCCAGGAAAGAAGTTCCCCAGGACCACACCCGAGTAAAAAATAGTCCCTGTAGTAAAATAGTCCCACCCAGGCCTCACGTTGGCTTGGATTTATTTGCAGCATGGTCTGCATGAGGTACTGATTTTTATTATGAGCCTGGTGCCTAAGGCGCCAGGACTGAACCCAGACAGCCCCTAGCTGGGGCTGCTGGGGTTTTTGTAAATGTCTGGATGCCTGCTCCCGGGGCTGATGGGCTTGATCCGGATGCCCCGTGGGTAGGCATCATGACAGCACTCCCCCCCCCTCCCAAGGCCCCTCCTAAAGTTGTTCTTCCCCTTGGACCTGGTTTGTCTGGGAAGTTCCGATGGAATTTCTTCACCAACCGAGGTGCATGAACGTGGTCACTAGGCTCCCATGACCTTTCCTGTGGTCCGTAAACTTTCCAGTCGATTAAATAAAAAAGTCTTGATTTAACCAACTTAGAGTCCAGGATATTCTTTACCTCGAATTCAGGTTCTCCATTTATTAGGATGGGGTCAGGTGGTTTGGCAAGTCTTGTCCCGGGTTGAACTGGTTTCAGAAGTGAAACATGAAAGACAGGATGGATCCGCATATTAGCGGGTAATTCCAACTTGACGGCCACCGGGTTGATAATGGCCTTAATAGTGTAAGGTCCCAAATACCTAGGATTAAAAGTCTGAGTTCCTTTTAGAGGTATGTGTTTTGTAGCCAGCCAAACTTGATCCCCAATCTGATATCGTGGAGCATCGCTTCTATGTTGGTCAGCATTTTTCTTATATTTCTCTTTCACTTGTTTCAAATGTTCTGTTGCCTCCTTAAAGGCTTGTGTAATAGTAGAGTGTAAATGACTAACTGCAGGCATTTCTAAGTGCTGAGGTGAATCGAGTTCTGAGGTTCGAGGGTGATGTCCGTATATGGTATAGAAGGGGCTTTGTCCGGTTCCAGAAGGTACTGAGTTATTGTATGCATATTCGGAAATCCATAAAATATCTTTCCAATTGCTTTCGGTCTGGTGCAGCATGCAACATAGGTACTGTTCAAGGGTCTGGTTGGTCCTCTCCGTCTGATCATCGGTCTGGGGATGGTGACTGGTTGATAACCTCACGTCGATTTGCGCCAATTGACAACATTTCTTCCACAATTGTGAAATGAATTGACTGCCTCGGTCAGAGACCAATACGGAAGGAAATCCGTGTATTCGAACAATGTTTTCGAGGAACTCCTTGGCCAAAATTGAAGCAGAAGGTAATCCTTTTAAAGGAATAAAGTGGGCCATCTTGGAAAAAAGATCCACAATAACTAGGATGGTGTTAAATCCATTACATGGAGGTAGATCTGTAATAAAGTCTAAAGACAAGGTGTGCTATGGTGTAGGTGGAATATCCAAAGGTTGTAAAAGGCCAGCAGGTTTTTTCTTCTGGCTTTTGTTTTGGGCGCAAATGCCACAAGACATCACAAATGACTATGTCTTTTCGCCAAGTGGGCCACCAGAACTGTCTCTTAATTTTCACTTCAGTTTTTGTGATACCTGGGTGCCATTCCATCAGGGTGTCATAGTAATTGGAGATGACTAGTTCTTGTATTTCCTTGTGTGGTAGAAATAGTCGTCCTTGATAGTGAGGTAGGTCATTGACCACTGAGTAGTTCGGGCCTTTCTTTACCCAGTTGTTAGGGAGAATTCTCTGTTAGGCTGAATTTCCTAACCTAGTGAGTCCCCCAGCAGCTTTGCTGGATTTTTGGGGTTTATTTTTTTCTCCTGCCAAGAGTGAGACTCTTTTACCCTCACTCTTGGGCATGATTTGAGTGTGTTTCTTTGAATCTAGATGTGTTTAATGGGCTATGGGGTTTTTTACTCCATAGGGCTTCATGTGTTTTTGTGATGTGTGTTACACAGCACCCTCAGTGCAGTGACACAGGGGTGTCATAGTGACCCCCCAGTATAGACTCCATACCCTGGGACTGACTACTGTCTCCCAGGGCATGTAAAGTCACCATTGACTTTACTAGTCTTAAATTCTGAACAGAACCAGTACAAACCATCATATTGTGGACGTACTGGCTGGGGCAATTAAATTGCCCCGGGGTCTGTTAGTCGAGGGAGCACGTCTCCGTCCCCCCTGATCGAGTTTTGGCTGGTGGCAGTGGATACTACTTTTTATATTCAACCGCAAATATTTTCCTAAGGGATTTCCCATTGTTTTAGGCTACTACCTTTATTTAATTATTTACGGTAGCCTCGAACATACCGCCGGTTTATTTAATTATTATTAATTCTCCGGTTGGTATTTTTTGCCAAAACTTGATTCTAAAATGGCGTTTGTGTTCTCTTCTGTGACTCCAACCCAAGTCGAGCCCTTTGTTCCACTTTTTGGCGGGCTTCTCCACAGAAGCCCTCCAAAGTGGTGCCACTCTGTCTGGGCTACCTAGGAGGGATGGAGGGGAATTTAGGCACCCTGGACTGAGTTGCCTAGGCAACTCAAGTCGCACTCCGTCCTGATTGGCCCAAGTGGTGAGCCGGCTGGCTCACCACTTAGCATGTTTGAGTGACAGCTAGGCTGAGTGAATGGGGGTTTTCTGCATAAAAGCAGGGCTTTGGGGACTGGAACTTCAGAAGTCGCCACAGGACCTAAGAATCCGACGAGGGAGAAGCTGAGCCGACCTGCCACGACACCACCACCGGTGGAGCCCTGCTGGACCGTCTCACCACTTTTCCCAACGACAGAGGAGATCTCCCGCCAGAGAGTCTTCTTCCTTTGACTGGTGGGGATAACCAGTTTCACCGTCTTTTCGCCTTCCCGACGTACCTCGTGGCTGCCTTGCCTGTGCCAAGCACCCCGGCAACCGGGATACCACGTTTTACCACGACCGCGAACAAAGGTACCACCTTTAACCAGAAAACTCCTCGGCTGGTTTCTTCCCTGGTAGTGCAACGACCTTCATCTTTCCTCCAAGTCGAGATCTTCTCTTCCCCTGGATTACGACGCGACTTGCACCCACTGTCAGGAACAACTGCCACCGCTGGAGGATCCTTCCCACTTAAGGTACCGTGTCCCGCCAGGCTTCCCTTGCCACCGACTGTACGGGGTAGATTTAGCCCCCGGCTTTCGAAGCTGGGTAAGCCTGGGACACCCTGGCTAAACTTTCCTAAGCCTCTCAAACTCTTTTTGAACCCTCTGCAAGACTTTCAAAGCCTAGTGTAATTGTGTGATCTTGGGCGCATTTGTGCTCTGCTCTCTCTAAGAGTGGGCCCAGCCTTTGGACTTTGGCTCACCAGTGACTTTTGCTCTTCTGCCTTGCTAACAGTGTTCCTGAATCTTAGAGTGGTGTACCTTTCCACATTCTGTCTTTTTCCCTCCCTTTCTCACAAACTTATTGGAGTGCCATCTAATTAAGCGCTCACCTCTGTATGAAAATAAGTGGTGTTTTACTGTGACTTATCTGATAAGGAAAAGGGGTGTATATATTACAATAGTAACTGTGTTTAGAATCTTTTACAATAAGAGTGCTGGAGTGTTTCAAACAGTGTGTTTTTAAATAAATAATTATATACTTTGATACCAAAGCTCTGGTCAGTGTTTGCTTGTATTATTGTGCCTGAGTGCCTATTGTGTATACTTTGCATACTGCCTAACTCTTTCTTGAGGGAAGTCTGACTGCTCAGCCACAGCTACCAGGTAAATCTGGGTGATGCAGACTGCTACCAAGTGGGTTTACTGCCAACACCTGTAGTCTTAAATCTTTTGCAGTGTTCCCTAAGGGAACTGTACAGGTTTCTGCCTAACACCAGTCCTGCAGGGTTGCTGGATCGAAGAGTTGGAACACGTTACTTACCTCTAACTGTTGTTCTCCAGCATGGGTCTGGCATGAATATTCCCCGTCGTCAGGCCGGGAATCCTCGGTATAGAAAAAATCAGTATCAGTTTCGTTTCTGATCTGTCTTTCTCAGTAGTAACCAATCACTGGTCTCTGGGTCATACTGCCCACAGCCAATGACTGCCCTCTCCCTAAGCCCCACCCCTGGCAGCCATCCTCAGATTTGGTAGCAGGTGAAGTGGCAGTATGACCAAGTGAAGAGCCGCAGAGGGGTAGGCGGGAGGGTTCGCATGTGAATCCATGCCAGACCCATGCTGGTGAACAACAGTTACAGGTAAGTAACTTGTTCCTTCTCCAGCATGGGTCTGACATGGATTCACATGCTCATGAATATAAGAATACAAAGCAGTATACACATGCACAACCACGGGAGGTGGCACAAGGCTCAATATCAAGCAATACAACAACTCAACATTAAGCAACTCTTACCTCCTCACCAGGCTCACCTTAGGCGAACAGGTTGCGCAGCACTGCCTGGCCGACTCTGGACTCCTCCCTGGAATCCCGGTCGATGCAGTAGAATCTCGTGAAGGTGTGCGTCGACCTCCACGTAGCAGCCCTGCAGATGTCGAGCAGGGGCACACCAGACAGGAACGCCGTAGTAGCAGCGATTGCTCTGGTCGAATGGGCTCTCGGACGGCCGGGCAGCGGTCGGTTTGCCAACCGTTGATAGCGCATGATGCAGCCGGAGAGCCATCTGGAAATGGAAGTCTTCGAGAGAGCCTTCCCTTGATTCACAGGTCCAAAGTTCACAAACAGCTGTGATGTCTTCCGGAAACTCTTCGTGCGGTCCACGTAAAACTTCAGCGCTCTAGCTACATCTAGCGAGTGCAGAGTCCTCTCAGCCGGCGACGAAGACGACGGGAAGAAAACTGGCAACACCAAGGGCTCGTTGAGGTGGAAGTCCGACGGCACCTTGGGCATGAAGGAGGGGTGCGTCCTCAGCACCACCCCCGTGTCGTGAAAAGTCAAGTATGGAGGCTTGCAAGACAGGGCCTGGATCTCTCCCACTCGTCGTGCAGAGGTGATGGCCACGAGGAATGCTGTCTTTCACGACAGAAACTTCAACGGCACTGAATGCATAGGCTCGAATGGGGCCCCCATGAGCCTAGTTAGTACCACGTTGAGCTCCCACGCCGGGGCAGGGGCCTTCACCGGCGGGAATGATCGGAACAGTCCTTTCATAAATTCCTTCACCAGACGATGAGACCACAAGGACGCCCGTCCTGTAGTTCTGATGTAACGCGAGACGGCAGCCAGATGTACCTTGATGGAAGCGTGAGATAGGCCAGCCTTGGCCAAAGACAGTAGGTACGGCAATACTTGAGGGGCTGTAATCCGCAGAGGGTTAATCTTCTGTGCCCGGCACCAGACAGAGAACCTCTTCCATTTGTGTCCGTAGCACTTGAGAGTTGAGGATGCCCTGGCCTTTGCAAGAACCTCTCTGCAGTCGGCCGGGATGTCTTATCCTCCAAACTCTAGTGCTGCAGGAGCCAGGCCTGCAAGTTCAACGACTCTGGTTCGTGATGAAGAATGGCGCCTCCTTCTCTGGAGAGAAGATCTGCGTCCGTCGGTAGCTTGACTGGTGTGGACGCTGACAAGTCCAGAAGGTCCGGGAACCAGATCTGCCTCGGCCATGCCGGTGCGACGAGGATCATCCTGCACCAAGACCTCTTGAGCTGGTTGACGAGCCGGAGTAGCAACGGCTACGGCGGGAATGCATAAAGGAACAGGCCGTCCCAGGGGAACGAGAAAGCATCGCCCATGCTCCTCGGTTGGGGAAACCTGCTGGCGAACCTCCGGCACTTGGAGTTCGCCGCCACCGCGAAGAGATCGATCTGGGGTTCGCCCCATCGTCGGAAGAGTCGGTCCACTTGATCCTGGCGCAGTTCCCACTCGTGGCACGAGCGCATCTCCCTGCTGAGCGAGTCGGCGATGGTGTTTTTTATCCCTGCCAGATGAAAGGGTAACAGAAACATCCCTTGTGCGATGGCCCAATGCCACAGATCCTGGGCTTCCTTGGACAGGGCAGGGGATCTGGTTCTGCCCTGCTTCCGAATGTAAAACATCGTGGTGGTGTTGTCGGTGAAGATCCTCACCACCTTGCCCTTGAGGGACGGAAGGAAGGACCTGAGGGCCCAGAACACTGCGCGGAGCTCCAAGATGTTGATGTGGAGAGTCTTCTCCTCCGAGCACCAAAGGCCTCTCGCGTGGAGGCCCCCGGTGTGCGCTCCCCAACCTTCCAGGGAGGCATCCGTCGTCACTGTCACCTGGTGGGCCGGGGCTAGGAAGCCTGTTCCCGCTGTCAGATGAGCGCGGACACCCCACCATCGTAGCGCCTGCCGGAACGTTTCATCGAGCGAGATCCTGTCCTCGAAGCGGCCTGTCGTCTGGATCCAGTGGGCGTTGAGGAATTCTTGCAAGGGCCGCATCTGAAGTCTGCAATGGGGCACCAGATAAATGCAGGAGGACATCATTCCGAGGAGGGACTTGATAGACCTCACTCTGGCCACGTCCGTGGCCAGTAGACGTTGCACCTTTCCCAGGATGGTCCTTATCCTTTCCTCCGACGGTGAAGCCTGCCGCGCCACTGTGTCGAGCTGTGCTCCCAGAAACAGGGCGACTTGCGACGGGACCAGGTGGGATTTTGGAAAGTTGATGGAGAACCCCAGGTCCGTGAGCAGCTGGACGGACTTTGCAGTGTGTTCCACGGCGAGCTCCCTTGTCCTTGCCCGTATGAGCCAGTCGTCCAGGTAGGGGTAGACGTGGATCCCCTGCAGGCGCAGCCGCGCCGCCACTGGTGCTAGGCACTTGGTGAACACCCTGGGCGCCGATTTTAATCCGAACGGGAGGGCCTTGAACTGGTAGTGCCGCCCTTTGACCACGAACCTGAGGAACTTTCGGTGCCTCTTTAGAATAGGGATGTGGAAGTAAGCATCCTCCAAGTCCAACGACGACAGGAAATCGACCTCCTCCAGCTGTCCCAGCACGTGCTGGAGGGTGACCATCCGGAACTTCTGTGCCTTGATGTATTTGTTTAGTCGTCGCAGGTCCAGGATGGGACGCCATCCTCCTGTCTTCTTCCTCACGAGGAAGTATCTTGAGTAAACTCCGGAGCCCCGAAGCCTCTTCGGGACGAGCTCGATGGCACCTTTCCTGAGCATCGCCCGTACTTCCAACAGCAGTTGAGGGATGTGATTTTCCTTCCTGGCCTCGGGAGGAATACGGGGGCACCTCTTCTGGAACTCGAGGGCGTGCCCCAGGGCCAGGGCGTCCAGCACCCAATGGTCGGTGAAGATGGACTCCCACACGCCGACGAACTTCGTCAGCCGGCCTCCCACCGGGGTGCTTTGGCGGGGGCCTGACCCGACGGATGGTTCAATCTTGCTTGGAGGCCGCTTTGCCTCCTTGACCACCTTGGCGACGACGGCAGGATCCACCTGACTTGCCGCGTCCCCTGTTGGCCTCCTGCGACGAAGACCTTGCCGCTTGACGGTAAGTAGAGGAGCTGCTGCCGGCTCCCTTGGAGGCACCCTGTCTGCCTCCGGAGCTCCGAAAGGACGGCCGTCGTTGTTGGAGCACACCCAGTGCACGGGCCGTCTCCGTGTCCGTCTTGATCGCCTGAAGGGATTCATCAACCGCCTTGCCAAAAATGTTGTTCCCATCGTAGGGCATGTCCAAAACCTTGGTCTGAATGTCCTGGCAGAAATTCGTCGCCCTGAGCCATCCTCGTCGTCTCAGGCTAACGCCGTTGCCCGACTGACGGAAACCGGTGTCGGCGATGTCCGTAACCACCGTAATGGCGTGGTCTGAGGCAATCTCACCTTCCTGCAAGATTTCCAGGGCCTCAGCCCTCTTGGCATCCGGAAGGAAGTCAAACAGAGGGGCGATCTTGAACCACAACTCCCTGTCGTAGCGGGCTACGATGGCCAGGGCGTTGGCCGCCTTGATGGTCGTCGCTGCAGATGAGATGACCCGTCGTCCCATTGCATCCAGTTTCCTACCCTCACCGTCCGGAGGGGAGGTTGAAGTCGAGGCCGATGCCACCCCCGCTTTCTTCTTGGCCGCTGCCGAAACGACCGAGTCCGGGGTAGGTTACGCCTTAAGGCACAAGGGGGCAGCGTCGGGGACCCGGTACTTCTTCTCGTACCGGTCCTTCTTCGCAGGAGCCGTGGCAGGGTTCTTGAGGAGGGCGAGCCCCTCATCCCAGATGTCATCAAGAAGCGGTACGGCGAGGACCGTCTTCCTTTTAGCCTCGCGCCGCTGGTAAAGGAACCCCTCCTTCTTTTCCTCGGGGCAGAGCTGGAAGAGCTCGGATGCCCTGGAGATCATTGCATGGAAGGATCCAATCTCGTCGGGAAGGGGACGCCCGGGCAGGGGGCGACGGGGGGCATGTCCCGTCGTCGCCTCCGTCATCATCCGTACCCGTCGTAGTCGTGTCCATGCCTGTATCATCCCCGTGGGTAGTGGACCGGGGGGAAGGCAGAGAAGGCCGCAGAGGTGGGAGAGGAGGCCTAGGATGCGTCCTCCTCCTCTTAGGCGGTGGGCTCCCCGAGGGTCCTGGCTCTGGATCCTCTGTCCGGTCTGGCTCAGGCTCCTCCGTCGGGGGAAGGGGAAACCTAGTCCTTATCTCCGAACATAAGGACTGGAAGGCTGACAAAATGGCCGCCGAGGTGTCCTGCGGCGCCGGAAACGACGGGAGCGAGGGCTCTTGAGGAGCCTCGTCTGCGTCACCGTCGCCCTCGTCGTCGCCCTCGTCGGGATCCCTCCCGATGGGCTGGGTCTCCTCCACGACTTGGATGAGCACCTCTTCAGAGGTCGTATCCGTATCCACGACGGCCACCACCCCCTGCCCTCCCTTTTCCAACGAGGACTTCGTGGGGGTCTTCTCGATGGGCCTGAAAGACGGATCCCACCGCGGTGGCAGGGAGACTCTGGTACCTCAGGGCGCCGCCACTGGTGTAGCCTCCACAGGCTGAGCCAGGGCCACAGCGACATCTTCAATCGAGGTCCTAGCAGGGTGAATCACGGCCAACGTCACCTTCTGTACGCCTGGGGCCTTCACCTTCGGGGGAGGGTCCGAGCCTCGCTCCCCCTCTGCCGGAGTCTTCGAGATCGACCGGGGCCTCCCCAGAAGCTTCGCCGGGTTCTCGGACTTCCTCTTACCCGAGCCAGAGCGTGTAACGCTCACCTGATTCTCGCAGAGGCGCCGGTCTTGACTGGGCGACTACCGTATCTTCAAAGGTGATGTGTAGCACCCGGTTGGCTCTTTGGGCTGGACCTCTGTGCACTGTATGCCTGACGTGTAGAGTAAGATGTCTGTAGATAGAAAATATGGGGTTAATGAACTGGGGTTATTGGGGTGTCCCTATCTCTTTCCTCTTCTCCTCTCCTGTAGACCCCCAAAGGTTAACGCTCTCACCTTAGGTAAGTGAATGCCGAGCTCTCCATCTGCCTCGGGGCAGGGTGCTGTAACCAGTTTCTTCACTGGATAGGTAGCGCAGGCCTCTTGACTTCAGAGGACTGCTGTCCGTCGTTTACTGCACGAACGGTAAGTTTCGAGTCATTCAAATGTCTTTAAAGTCTTTAGTAATGATGTCTTTTGTTTTTCAGGGTTCCGGCGATGGCGGATGACGGGCTGAAGTGAGTTGAAGATGGAGCCCGTGTGATGAATAGAAGCGCCTGGAAGCACGTAAGTAAGCGCTTGTTGCCTGCTTCACGATGCGCTCTAACTGTCTTTTTATTTTGCAGGTACGAGTTCGGAGCAGCTGCAGGGTGCTGGAATACCCACTGGATTAGATGTGGAAAGGAGTAATGGCACGTGAGTATTAAAGTTCCCCAATGTATTTAAACGTACCTTGTTTTGTCTTTCAGATGCGGGATGCAGCGCCGAAGGCCTCCGGAGCGTGCGAAGAGTTGGTAAGCTTTTGTCTTTCAGATGCCGGAATGCAGAGTGAAGACCTCCGGAGCGCACGAAGAGTAGGTAAGCCTTTGTCTTTCAGATGCCGGAATGCAGCGCGAGGCGTTGGTGACAGCCGATGGACCAGGTAAGTGAAGCGCTGTCACTGAAGACCGTAATGCTAACCTGTTCTTTCTTGTCTTTATAGGTGTTGCTGAAGACTGGATTCAGGATGGTAAGCCTTTGCCTTTCAGATGTCGGAATGCTAACCTGTTCTTTCTTGTCTTTATAGGTGTTGCTGAAGACTGGATTCAGGATGGTAAGCCTTTTTCCTAGGCCCAGGACCGGATGCAGAAGACACGATGAGCGTTCTGCTGCAGAGGTTGCAGAATAACGCAAAGCAAGATTCATCCACCGGGTGTGGTTTAAATAGCCTCCTGTAGTGCTTAGGTGTCTCCTTCCACAGCCACGCCTAAGTAAGAAAAGAGTTCCTGGTAAGAAAAGAGTTCCTGCCTTCCAGAAGAGTTCCAGTGTTCTGAATCTAGGGAGTGGCTCCAGCCCCACCCAACAGGAAAAGTAGTTCCAAACAGAAGAGGATCAGAGGCTCAACTGGCAGGCAAGTAAGCAGCATGGTCTGCTGAAGGTAAGTCCACCCAAGCATTATGAGCCTGGCGCTTCCAGCGCTGGGACTGGGCATATTTATGAGCCTGGTGCCACTGGCGCCAGGACTGGGTCCAAAAGGTCCCAATTGGGACTGGTTGGCACTCGGAACCTGGGTTATGGATCTGCTTCCAAGGGAGTTGGGAAAACCCTGACCTTTTGGAAGCAGAGATCATGACAGTACCCCCCCTCAAGGCCCCTCCCAAACCGGGCTTCTCCGGGGGTTTTGGCTTGTCAAGAAATGTTCGGTGAAATCTTTTGATTAGGCGAGGAGCGTGGACATATTCAGCAGGTTCCCAGGATCTCTCTTGGGGGCCGTAGCCTTTCCAGTCAATTAGGTAGAATAGTTTAGATTTGGAGATCTTGGAGTCCAGAATGCTTTTGACTTCAAACTCGAGTTCTCCATCCACTAGGATAGGTTTTGGAGATTTGGTTAGTCGGGTTTGAGGTTGCACGGGTTTTAATAGAGAGACGTGGAAGACCGGATGTATCTTCATGTGCGGGGGCAAGTCCAACTTGACCGCTACTGGGTTTACTATGGTAGTGATGGAATAGGGACCAAGGTATCTTGGGTTGAATGTGCGTGGCCCTTTTAGAGATAGATATTTGGTGGATAACCAGACTTGATCCCCTATTTGATAGTGAGGGGCTTCCTTCCGATGTTGATCTGCTCCTTTCTTGTATTGTTCTTTAGCCCTTTGAAGGTGAGAAACAGCTTCCTTAAAGGCTTGGGTGATTGTAGAATGCAGGTAGTCTACTGCTGGTGTTTCAAGATCTTGGAGGGGATCCAACTCCGAGGTTCGAGGGTGACTGCCGTACAAAAGAAAAAACGGGGTTTTCCCAGTTCCCGAATGGACAGAGTTATTGTAGGCATACTCGGCTATCCAAAGGATATCTTTCCAAGTTTTTTCAGTTTGTTGCAGCATGCAGCGTAAATACTGTTCCAGAGTTTGATTGGTCCTCTCGGTTTGTCCGTCGGTCTGAGGGTGGTGACTGGTCGATAGTCTCACATCAATTTGAGCCGACCGACAGCAACTTCGCCAAAAATGAGAAATAAATTGACTGTCTCGATCCGAAATTAGAACCGAAGGAAAACCGTGCAGTCGGACGATGTTTTCGAGAAATTCTCGGGCCAGAGTTGCTGCTGTTGGCAAGCCTTTGAGCGGAATGAAATGCGCCATCTTGGAGAATAAGTCCACGATTACTAGAATCGTATTGTATCCGGAGCATGGAGGTAGATCGGTGATGAAGTCCATAGAAAGCGTATGCCAAGGGCGAGGTGGGATGTCAATAGGGCGTAAGAGGCCTGCTGGTCTTTCCTTTTGACTCTTGTTTTGGGCGCATACTCCACAGGACATTATAAAGTCTCTGATATCTTTTTTCCAAGACGGCCACCAGAAGTAGCGCTTGATCTTTTCTGAGGTCTTGGCTATACCGGGATGACCTTCCATTAAAGAGTCGTGATAACAAGAGATTACTTTTTTCTGTAAATCTGTGCTGGGTAGGTATAATCGTTCTTGGAAATACAATAAGTTGTCCTTTACTGCAAAGTCCTTTCCCTGCAGATGCCAATTCTGTATGTCTGCTGGAGTTACAAGTTGCCTGGCTTTATCCTTAACTTCCTCTATGGATTCTGTGGCGATTACACCCAGAATTCTTTGTTCGGGAATGATTGGTACAGGTTTAGGGTTGATCAAGTGTTCTTCCACTCCCATCCGAGAAAGGGCATTGGCTTTACCGTTCTTTGTACCAGGTCGATAGGTAATTATGAAGTCAAACTCGGCAAAGAATAATGCCCAACGGAGTTGTCTAGAGGATTGGGCTTTTGCGGTCTTCAAATATTGCAGGTTTCGGTGATCCGTAATCACAGTAACGGTGTGTCGGGCCCCCAGCAGATAATGCCGCCAAGCCTTAAAGGCAGACTTGATAGCCAGAAGTTCCTTGTCAGTAATCGTGTAATTGATTTCAGGAGGCGAGAATTTGCGGGACCAAAATGCCACGGGATGCAACTGATTGGTTACCGGGTCCTTTTGTGATAGAACTGCCCCCATGGCAAGGCTTGAAGCATCAGTTTCCACGATGTAGGGGAGTTCGGGGCGAGGGTGTTTTAAGATTGGTGCAGAGATAAATTTAGTCTTCAAATCCTGGAAAGCTTGTTCCGCCTCGGTAGACCATTCAAAACGTTTGTTTTTCTTTAACAAGGCAGTGATGGGCTGGACTATTCGAGAGAATTCGGGGATAAACCTGCGGTAAAAGTTAGCGAAGCCTAACATGCTTTGCACACCTTTTACGGAGGATGGTGATGGCCATTTGAGAACTGCATCGACCTTCTTTGAATCCATATGCACTCCGCCAGGTGATAATATGAATCCCAAGAATTCAACTTCAGTCACGTTGAAAACACATTTTTCCAACTTAGCGAAAAGTTTGTGTTGACGCAATCTTTCGAGGACCATTTTCACGTGTTTCCGATGTTCAGATTCCGATGAAGAATAAACGAGGATGTCGTCAATGTAAACAACAACACATACATCTATGAGCTCTCTGAGGACATCGTTCATAAAATATTGAAAGGCGGCCGGGGCATTGCAAAGTCCGAAGGGCATGACCTGATATTCAAATAGCCCATACTTGGTGCGGAAGGCCGTCTTCCATTCATCGCCCTCTTTTACTCGTACCAAGTGGTAAGCTCCTCTAAGATCCAGCTTTGTATATATGCATGCTTTTCTGACTTGGTCCAGGAGTTCAGGGATCAAAGTTAACGGATATCTATTCTTAACGGTGATCTGGTTCAGGGAGCGATAATCGATACAAGTTCTAAGGTCTCCTTCCTTTTTTGGAACGAAGAACAAAGCTGAAGAAGCAGGGGACTTGGAAGGACGAATAAACCCATTTGCCAGGTATTGATCCAGGTATTGTCGAAGGTGAAGGTTCTCAGGCTCGGTGAGGGCATAAATTCTACTACAAGGAGGAGTAGATCCAGGTATCAGGTCTATCTGGCAGTCATAAGACCTATGAGGAGGTAGAGAGTTAGCCTGATCCTTCCGGAAAACATCTTGGTATTCTAGGTATTCGGGAGGTAACTGGGGAGTCTCTGAAGAAATTGCGGCCAGTGCAACACCAGGTGGAGGGTGACAAGTAGAGACACATTCTGGAAACTGGACCGTTCTTGCTCGCCAATCGATCAGAGGATTGTGTTTCTCTAACCAAGGTATTCCTAGAATAATCTGAAACTGAGGGGCCTTGATCACATCGAACACGATCTTCTCATGGTGTCCATCTTGACTTAATAGCGTCACCTCTTGAGTGGTATGCGTTACTGGCCCGGAGGCTATCTCCGTACCATCCACCGTAGTAATGACGTCCTTTACAGCCTTGGGACAAAGAGTTAGATTCATCCTCAAAACCATTTCATGATCCACATAATTGCCGATGGCACCGCTGTCGACGTAAGCTTCAATTGCATGTAATCGATCCGGATTATCAGGGCTAATGAGGACCATAGGTACCACGAAATGCGAGGTCACGGAACTGGTTTTCACGCTCGGCAAGAGGACCTCTATTCTTGTCGGGCGAGGTCGTTTCCCTGCTCAGAGTTTGTAACTTTGGTAACTGCAGCTCCTACTGCCTTCTTGGCAGGTTTCACCGGACAGTCTCGAAGAAAGTGCCCTGAGTTTCCGCAATATAGGCATAATTGCAACTGTTTCCTCCTTTCCCGCTCCCTTTGTGTTAGAGGACCTTTCAGACCCCCTATTTGCATGGGTTCCCCGGAGTCTACTCCTTTGGAAGGAGTTGGCGGTTTGGAAAATACTCGAGCATCAAACTTGGAACGATCGGCCTTCCTGTTCTGCAGCCTGTGATCTATTTGAACGACCAAGTCTATATAATCCGAACAGTCTTGTGGGGGATTCACTACTTGGGCTAAAACGTCTTTGAGCTCTCCACGTAGACCTCTATAAAACAGCGTAATCCTTTTGTCCTCAGGCCATTGAGTTTCCACTATTAGTCTATTGAAAGATGCAATATAAGCCAAAAGGTCTTGATTACCCTGTCGCAACGAAAGAAGCTCATTGTCCAAGGCCTGCCCCTGTGAATGTCTTGCGAACAGTTTTTCCATACTAAGCTGAAAGGCTTGAAAATCATGGAGAACCGGATCATCTTGATTAACTAGAGGGATCGACCAGTCTGCCGCATTTCCACTAAGGTACGAAAGTACAAAAGCTACTTTTGCTTGATCAGTTGGAAAGGCTGCTGGCCGGCATAAGAAGTGCAACCGGCACTGATTGATAAATACTGCAAACCTCTTTGGGTCACCAGAAAATCGTTCGGGCGGAGCCAGAGGTACATTCCCAGGTAGGTTGATCTGCACTGGATTCATAGAGGATGTTGAAGGAAGATTTGCCCCTGATGCGGGTAACGGGGCCTGTCCGGCTTGTGACTGTAGCACTTGTCTAGCAAGATTGTCTGTTCTCGTTGGCTCGTGGTCGATGGCCCCGGGGAGGGAGCGCCCTGCCTGGAAGCCAAGGAGCCCGACCGTTCGGCGCTCCCGGTGCCCGTGGACTCGCGGTGCTTAGCCTTTTGTTGGGTCCCCGTCGCCGGAGCACCCTCACAGGACTTAGAAGACCACTCGGACTTCTTCTTCTTCGCGCCAGGCGGGCTCTTACCTTCCAGCCAGTTGGCGAGACGGAGGTGGCGATCCTTCATGGTCCGCTCCGACATGTTTCCACATAAGCGCAGTCCTTTTCCTTGTGCGTCTTGTCCTCATGGAGACAGTAGAGGCATAACAAATGCTTGTCCTCCTTGAAAACGTTCTGAAGCTGGCATCCAGGGCAGGTCCTGAATAGCTTCCCGGGCGTCGAGCTCCCTTTCTCCTGGGCCATGTCCGGGGTAGACCTCGGAACTTCTGGAATCCTCCAAAAGCATAACTCAACGAAATCTTCACCCTTGAGGGGCGTAGAAAACTCCGAAACGGATCCCCGTTGATTGGAAGTAGAAACGGTGGAGCTTGAGGCTCTTTTAACCGAAAAAATGAGAAAATCTCCAGAAAAAAGCGCGAAAACGCAGCAAAAGCGCGAGAGCTAAGCACGAAGACTCCCAACACTTGAATGTGCGGTAAAAATCTGAGGATGGCTGCCAGGGGTGGGGCTTAGGGAGAGGGCAGTCATTGGTTGGGGGCAGTATGACCCAGAGACCAGTGATTGGTTACTACTGAGAAAGACAGATCAGAAACGAAACTGATACTGATTTTTTCCTATACCGAGGATTCCCGGCCTGACGACGGGGAATATTTATGAGCATGTGAATCCATGCCAAACCCCATGCTGGAGAAGTTGGATTTTTGAATGAATATCTTCTAGTGTCTGTAGAGTAGTTATGCCAAGAATTCTATGCTCGGGAATTATTGGCACCGGTTCCGGGTTTGCATATGCTTCCCCCATCCCTATTCGGGATAAGGCATCTGCTTTGCCATTTTTGCGGCCTGGTCGATAAGTGATCACGAAATCGAATTCGGCAAAGAACAATGCCCATCGAAGTTTTCGCTATGATTGTTCATAAAATACTGGAAGGCTGCTGGTGCATTGCACAACCCGAAGGGCATCACCCGATATTCGAATAATCCGTACTTGGTGCGTCGCCTTTCTTGACACGTACCAGATGATATGCCCCTCAGAGATCTAACTTAGTGTAGATACAAGCATCCTTTACTTGGTCTTGTAATTCGGGGATCAGAGGCAATGGGTATCGTTTTTTTACTGTAATCTGATTTAATGCGCGGTAATCTATGCACGTTCTAAGGTCACCTTCCTTTCGGAGCTCAGGAGTTTTCAGGGTTGGCCACAGGTAGTTGGGCTATCTGTGCCTATGTTTGAGGCTCACCAGGCAGTTCTGGGATGGATGTTAATCTCCAGGATTTTTCAGTGGAGCGGGAGCTCTACAATCAGGAGGCCATTGCTGTCGTGCGCAACAGCGCCCCCAGTTACACTAAAGTTTAATGACCAGGATACTGACAAGATTTCATTCCAGTTTTTAGGCTTGTTAGTGTGTTTATATGAGAAAAGTGTCCATTCCAGACCTGTTCACATATGGGGTTGGTTTAAACAGTATGTTGAGTAGTTTCTAACCTGTTCAGAAGTAACCAGAAATGTCTACTGGATCCATTCTTAAGGGCTGATAACATAGCTTCATTATCAATTTGATAGAGAGTAAGTTTATAACTAATCAGCCAACTTTTCTGTTTCTGCTTTAATTTCTTTATAGTGTTTTTAAATCAGTCAGACTTAGGTTAGATTTCTTCAGAGACCTAATTTCTTTTTGGTAGATGGCTTTCTTTCTCCTCACCAAGTCATCATAGACATGTTTATGTTTAGTGGCCTTATGGTAACCTCAATGTATTTTTAGAGAGCGTTTCTAGTGCGTGACCTATATGGTTTTCAAAAGTGTTATGGGTATAGAGATTCCTCTTTTCCTCTATTGTAGTTTCTACCGTCTCTTTCAAAAAGAGATTATTAACTTTAGAAATATTCCCATCATGCCACTTTAATCTGGATCTAGTTGAATTTACAACTAAATTGCCAGCGATCCTAGATAGTGATTTCTTTTGGCAACCCAAATTCCAGGTTACCGTCAACATGCTATGGTCACTATGGTGTGTCAGAGATGTTATCACTGGAATTATCCAGTAAGCTCATAGTCGTCATATCGACATTTTCCATCTTGGGCATTTCAATTTTATAGTGGAAAGTGTCGTTAGCAATTTACCACTTCTTAAGGGGCCCGCCATGCTCAGTGGGGCCCAATAGTGAATCTTTTCGTCACATTAGGTCGATGTAAATATAACGTAATATAACGCGGATTAAGCCTTTTGGAACCAGTTCTATTAGCAACCAGAAATAAGATAATCTTTTGCTCCTACTTTTTACTGTTGGACATATGTAGATCAAATATACATAGAAATGAAGAGCAGCAGAAAATAGCTTCCAGCACTTTGAGTAAAATTTATATAGCTCACTTTCAAATAATCCACAAGGCACCCGCCCTAGCGAAAGTATGTGGAAAAACGTGCCGTTACCCAAGTTCTTAGGTTGCTATACGGCCGCATTCAATGCAAACCAAGACTACTCATACAATAGGTAATAATGGAAACCACAATAATTAGAGGCAGGGAAGGGACTCCGCGCCCACCGCACAACCAAACAGCCAAACAGCTTCACTTGGCGTTCCCTTGGGTGCGCATGCAGGAGCGTGAGAACACAAGCTGATGTAGGATTGCTGGGTAGGGAGGTGGCGAGGCCAGGAATGAATCAAAGATGCTGCGAAGAAAGCAGAAAAGATATGTGAGGGACAAAGTCCATGCTAAAAATCCATGAATTATAACGGAGATGTAGCAAGAGTATAATTACTAGTAAGTCCTTCTGTATTTTTGCCGCGTTTCCACACCTTGTAGGCTTCACCTTAAGGACGACTTTCACAAACAGAATAGAGGACGCAGCATACACAGCCAAACAGCTTCACTTGGTGTCCACTTTTCCCCCTCTTTAGCTTCTCAAAGTTCAAACTAGCCGTTGGCTTCTTTTCGTTCAGCACAGTTCAGTTTCTTATCGATTCTTCCCTCGAGTCACCGGCTGTGATGAAGCGCTTGCCTTTCTTTATCCTTGGGGTCAAGGTTGGTACCACCGAGACAGATGTCCTTCCCCAGTTTTGTTATCAGCGGGGTTGTCAGGTGTGATATGATAGGTTATTTACCCGGGGATCAAACCTGTGGTGCTCTGTGTCGTCTTGCTTCCAAGGCAGGCACGTTGCCCTCGAGCTATCCTCCCGAGACATGTGTGTGATTCTGGTCAATTGCCTGACCCTTGTATTGGGACATGTCGGATAAAAGGCTCTGGTGTTAGTCCATTTTCTTCTGTGTTGTGCGAAAGTGTTTGTGTCTGGAAAGGGGGCAGGGCATGGTTTTGGAATATCTTATGTGGTAGGATGGGGAAAAGGTGTTGCAAGAAGGGGGAAACCGCATCTCCCCCGTGAGTGTCCCACTCCAACTCCCCATGAACTCCTCATCCAGATGATCCTCCCTCACTAGTCCACCCCAGGAACTGGATCCAATAGCAATGGCCGTGCCCAGGCCACCTGGATGACAGATCCCCAAGGACTAAACAGGGAGACACCTTCAGGTTTCTCACAAAGTGCACTGGCAAAGCAGTAATGCCATGTGAACTGTTGGAGATTGCTTTTGACCAACTCCATCACCTCTCCCACAGTTCCAAACAACACATTGCAGCTGACATACAAGAAGATTGGTTTGTGCCCAAACTTCAGGAGCACCTCACCAACATGATCATACACTGTGCCACGTGTCAAACTTTCAGCACAGGCATGATGTGCCAAACTTTACGGGGCACTTTGCCCCACCCTATTGGGCCGTTTCACGAGTTACACATAGATTAGAAAGACATGGGCAAAAGGTGCAATGGATCCCAGTATTTGATTGTTATGGTCTGCCCTTTTTCACAGTGGTTGAGGCAGGACCTTGTGAATATCCGGATGCCAAATGTGCAGCCAGATTTGTAGTCAGTGAGGTCTTCGCCCGATGGGGTGTGCGTGATGTGCTAAGGTCTGACAACGGCGCACATTTAGCCGGTCAAGTGGCACAGCGAGTAGAGCGCTCGCTTTGACACCCGTGCAGAGCTTGCTAACGCAGGTTTGAATCCCGGCGGGGCCAAACTCAGCCTTTCATCCTTCCATCCTTCCGAGGTCGACAAATGAGCACCACACACCGTGGGTAATAATAAGCAGCGCTCAGATACCTGAGGGTTCATAGCACTATATAAACGCCAAATTATTATTATTAATTATTATTTATTTCAAGAGCTCTTTAAGGAGATCACAGCACTGCTTGGCATCAAACACATGTGCTCCATTTATCAGTTCAGACCATAAGTGTTGTGGAGAGGATCAAGACTATCTGACAATCCTAACACGTGCAATAAAATTGATCTCCCGAAAGAATGCGCCGCCCGACCAGAGGACATATAGGACACTGCAAACATAACTGCGACAGGTTCCCTGCCCACCCAACCTCGGATGCCCGGTGAATTAATTTACGTAATGAGTTTCGTTTGAACATGGAGTAATCCCAGATTTCATGGTGCCTACAAAGTGGTGTTTTCCACACCCTCGCTGTAAAAGTAAAGGGGCTTTGTTATTGGATACAAGTTTCTGATGTCGGCAGGGCACCCCACAACACTATACAATCCACTTAAAAGTACTTCAAATTGTGCATACACCTCAACATTAATTATAAATACCAGCCCTCTTCTCATTACTGCACATGCACAGCTTCTGACATATTTTATAACATCTCTCTCTCCCCAGCCTCCCTTGTGTACATTCTTTTTTCTCCTCAGGTGAAAAGAAAACAGAGCTGACAACTTCAAATACTTCAGTTCATGTTAGAAGACGTATTAGCTTTGAGACTGTTCCTGAATGCTCATATTCATATATGTTTGGTATGCATTTTAGTGCAGGATTATTTATCATTTTAAATTATTTTAGGAATTTATTGGGGAGCTTCCTTTATATGGGGAGTGCATATAAAAGTGGGAGTAAAAGGGGGGAATTCACTAACATAACCAACATTAATGTCTAACAGTGATGAGCGTAATAACGATAATAGATCAACAAGTACCCCTGTTTATACGAGTATGAATGTGAGCACGATATTAGAACATGTTATCCCATTTCTTTAAAACAATATTTATCTTAACATAACCATTTATGATGATAGAAGCAATATGAGTGTTGTGAGCAAACCCATTGGGCCACATAAGAGAATGAAACGAGGGAAACTGATTTAGTGAGCTGACAGTATTGGATATATGATATGATATGGCATTTATAATGTGTCTATACACAAGTGTTTCAAGGCGCGAAGAGGCAGGGAGGGGAAACAGAGGGAAGACAGAGACAACAATCCTAATAGGCCAGGTGACATTGATATTGCTCAAGTGCAGGGGAGGGGCGAAGGGGAAAAGTACAAGGGGAAAAGGGTAGGGGGCAGAGCAGTACATATGATAGCAGTACATTAAATAAAAACAATAGAAAAAGTGCAGCTAGCTGGTGGCAAGTGCAAGGGTAAGTGCAGACATCAGGTGTCAAGTGCTAGTAGGGGCTGCAGGGGTACAGAAACAGTCCCCGAGTGCAAGGGTTGCCAGGGGGGCAGTGCAGGTGAGCAACTGGCAGGGGGACTGGGCCCGAGATCAGAGAGTAGCTAGGTAACTAGTGCAGTTTCAGATTCAGCCAGAGGAGAGGAGGAGGGAAAGCAGAAGCAAAGAGAAAGGTCTTGAGGAGCTTCCGGAACCGGAGATGGTTCTCCTCAAGTTTCAGAGAGGCAGGGAGGCTGTTCCAGAGGGAGGCCCAGCAGAAGAAAGATCTACCACCAACTCGCTGCTTGGAGAAGCGACTTACCCTGAGGGAGTTGGAGGCGCATGAGCAGAGAGCTCAAGAAGGAAGATATTTAGGAAGAGAGAGTTGAAGGTATTGATGTTGCAGGCCCCAGAAGGCCTTGTGGACAATGCAGAGGGTTTTGACCTTAATCCTCGCCGCCACTGAGAGCCAGTGCAAAGATGTCAGTCCTGGAGAGATACAATTCCTGGGCTTGAGGCCAAGGAAAAATTTCGCAGTCCTGTTTTGGATGAGTTGCAAAGGGCAGAGAGTAGTGGCAGGCAGATTTAGAAAGAGGCTGTTGCAATAGTCCAGCCTAGAGAGAACCAGAGCTCTGGGGGAAGGAGAGGAAAGGAAGACTTGTGTTTCATCAATTGTTATGTTATGCTTAGGTCCCTTTCCCATTTTGTTTTCATCGTGTTTTTGGATGGGGAGTGGGATAGCACCATACTATATATCGTGGAAATATTCCCTTGCAACCCCTTCTTGTGTCATGATGCCGAGTATGAATGGGTGGGGGTCGGTTCAGTCGGGAACGAAGGCCATTTGCGTCTGCATGCTGCTTTTAGGGGATGTTATTGTAACGTTATGGCGAGCCCAGAACCAACCTTTCCTTGTACCTCTTCCAGTTTTACAAACGTACCACCTGGAAATATATCACCCACCGTCAGTTCCTTTCCGGGATCCCATACTCTTTGCAGCATTGTGTCCAATGTGGGGGCAATGTCAGGGTAGTGCCAGAGAGGGGAGGTAGAACTATATGGTTCTGTACATTGTACCTTCCAAAACAACGCGGCTCAGGCCCGTACCATGCAGGCCACTAAGTGGACCTCCCCAGCGCCTCCACATTTCTGGATCACATATCATGGAGCTTAAGTCTACGGGGGCGGCAGAGTATTTCTCCACCTGTACGTGGGCGTAGTTTTCTATGCTCTGGAACCAGTATTTTGCGAATTGTGATTGTGCGGCATAGTAATAGAGTACAAAATCTGGGGCAGCCAAGCCGCCTGTGTCGTTTTTTCACATCGTTTTTTAGGCTGATTCATTCTTATCACCCCCACCCATACAAAATTAGAGGCGAGCTTATGTAACCTGTCAAAGAACAATCGTCCGGGCCATATAGGGATGTTACTAAACAAATATAGGAGTTTCAGAACTACAACCATCTTCAGGAGGGCAATGCAGGCATACATTGATATCAGGAGTTTGTTCCCTAGTTTCAGTTTGGCCTCAAGCTATACAATGTATGGTTCGTAATTGGTGGTATACAGAATGTGTCTGTCGATGGCCACTATGATCCCGAGGTATCAGGCTGAGCTTGGGGACCAACGAAAGTCCACTGTGGCATTCGATTGTACAGTCCCCTGTGTCAGTGGGATGATTTCAGACATAGCCTGATTGATATTGTAAACAGAGTACTTAGCAAATTCTTTTACATCTCGCATTGCCAGGGCCAGGTTAATCTTGGGGTCCCCAATGTATAACAGGGTATCATCTGCGTAAATGCAGATGAACTAGGGGACACGAATCCGGACACCCCAAGAGTGTCTATGTCGTAGAAACGCTGCTATACCCTCTATAGTGAGGGCAAAAATGAGGGGGGACAGAGGACATCCTTGGCGTGTGCCTCCGTGGAGTGCAAACCCAGGTGATATAGTGTTATTTGTTCTCATTCTAGCTCTGTGGTCTTTGTATAGTAAACGAATGAAAGCCAGAAACCTCAGCCTGAACCGCAGTTGCCCCAACATGGCATACATGTACCTCCACGAAACCGACTCAAATGCTTTCTCAGCGTCGAGCAAAATCGCTATCACCTTTGCCTTGGGGTCCAGCTGGGATATTATGGCAAACAGTGTGTAGATTTTGGGAGGTGGATCTCGTGGGGATGAATCCTGACTGATCAGGATGTACCAGTTTATTCATGTGTGGTAACAATCTGATCTATTCACAATAGATTAGCAAATATTTTGGTATCTGTATTTAGGATGTGGGTTTGTGCTGGGGTTTGTGTGGCTTGAGCAGGACTGTGATAATGAATTCCCTCATGGATAGAGGTAGTGAACTTCAAAAGCGCCAGGCTGCCATAGTGGCAGCTAAGATGATGAACCACAATTTAAGAATCTCTGGCAACTTCGGATTCGAAGGAACTGTTTAAGACTCTCAAAGAGCAGGAGACCACACCCCAACTGCAGGCATCCACTATTGTCAAAGACGACAAATGGTGTCTTGAAATTCAGAACGCGATGTCCCTGAAATTGGAAGGGATTCGAGAAGGCATCTCAACTAAAAAAAAAACTGACCGCCGGTAATGTGGCCATTAGTGAGTGTAAAGCCTTTGTTACAGACAAGGCTATCCCAATATTCAACTTTAGTCCAATCACCACCGAGGATCTAGCTATGGTAATCTCCAAGCTTAAGGCCACTAAATGCACAGGCGATCCCTGCTCTTCCATCATTATCAAAACCTGTCCACCCAGGCTTGTTCATTAATTCATCTCTTTTAACTGGCATGGTTACTGACGATCTGAAACAGGCTTGGGTTATGCCACTGTTAAAAAAACCTGGCTTGGCCCAAGATATACCGTCAAATTATAGGCCTATAACCAACACTACATTCCTTCTTAAATTCTGGGATCGAGTCGCCTATCCACAGATTGCTCAACACCTTAACCTCTTTCCTATCCTGAACCCACTGCAATCGGGGTTCAGACAGGGTTTTGGGACCGAAACCTCTCTTTTAGACTTAAAATCGAAGTTACTGAACAGAATGGATAAAGGTCTCGCCTCCCTGCTTACTTTGTTAGATCAATCTGCCGCGTTTGACCTTGTCGACCATTCTATCTTGGCAGAGCGTTTGAAGGAAGTGGCACATTTTTGATCAGCAGCAGTTCAATGGATGCTATCCATCCTTTCAAATAGAGTAAGTAGGGTCAGTGCAGATGACACAATGGCTCCACCTATCTCTGTGCTTTTTGGAGTACCGCAGGGTGCTTGCACGACACTGTGCATCTATAACATCTTTATGGCCCCCTTCTTTGCTCATTTTGAACAGGAAGGGGTCCTATTCTCGAACTACGCGAATGATACACAATGCGTCATGCTGCTCACAGGGTGTTACCGTCAAGATGAAATAGAATTTAATTGAATGTTCTCTATTATCGAATGCTGGATGATGCAGAATAATCTGACGCTCAATCGAGGAAAAACCGAACCTATGATAGTGGGGACAGTAGGTACACTTGCCAAGCTGGACCCGGCTTACAAGCATTTTCAGTTAGGGGATACAGATATCTCGACGCTCCCTAAGGTCAAAATCCTAGGAGTTATTATTGACCAGGCATTGAACATGAAACCATATGTGGGATGTACAGTATCATCAGCTATATATTACATCAAACTGTTCATCTCACACCGTACATTTTCCACGAAAATGACTAAGCCACTGCTCGGGCAATAATAGGTGACAAAATTGATTGATGTTGCAGTCTCCTGGCAGGAGCTAGTAAAGCAACCATCAACAGAATCCAAGTGGTCCAAAATGGCGCAGTTAGAGTCGTCACAGGTCTAACCTCGCGTTCCCATGTAACGGAGGCTCAACGCGCTCTCCAATGGCTCCCTGTGGAAGCACATATCCCTTTCAGGCTACTGGTAATCACATTCAAATGTCGAATGGGTACTATGCCGTCCTATCTTCAAGATCATATTAGGGACAAACCCAACTACAGAAGTCTGAGATCCAGCAACCAAAACTTTTTATTTTTACCAAAATGCAAAACTAAAAAGGTTCAGGAAGGAGCGTTCTTTGGTGTAGGTCCCATATTATGGAACTAGCTACCTGCCTCTTTGAGAGGTTCGTCCTCTTTGAGTGTGTTTAAGAAGGAACTCAAGACCTGGTTGTTCCATTAAGTAGTCTAATTTCCGATTTCTCTTGACAGCAGAAATGATCCCACACCTGGATTCTACGTGTTACTTGTTTGTGTTTGTCTATGCACTCACACCCACAGGTTTATGGATGCGCGTTATAAATAAAGTAAAGTGTACCCACTGATAAGGTCTCCTCCCAAACTTCCATTAATCCTCTGTGCCACTCTTTGAGCATGCCAGGTGCACTGAATAATGATAGAATAGCACTGTTCGCAAATGTAACCAATTGCTTCTTTGGCTTTGGTTCCCAAAAGATGGTGAGCCCAGCAGACCCCACGTAATGGAGGGATGGACTGGGCTGGGACCAATGGCTTGGCATCCCCTATGGAGAGGGCCGACCATGTATAGAGTCGCACCAACCAGCCACGTGGGTTTCCACTGCATATAATGACGTGACCTATGACCCTTTTCAGGTAGAACGTTCCATGGCAGCAAGGTTCTGATGCACCTATTTGTGTAAAAATAAAACTTGTTATCCTTGCAAGAGTTTCTTGGGCCCTTTTCTCCAGCGGGTTGTATTTTTTCTGGTGTGAGCGTTTAGGGGCGTGCCTTTACCAATTCGGGGCAATCAAGATCATTGTTGCACCAAACGTCCTCAGCCTCCTGATGATGTGCCGTATGACTGGAATCGGTGGGAACACATAGTAGTGGATAATTCCAGTCCACCACAAAGGTGTCCCCCAGTGCACCTCTCGGGGGAAATTCCCAGGAGCAGAACTGCTCACACTTCCTGTTGGAGTTGGATTCAAATAGATCCACTTGAGGGGTTTCCTAGAGGGTGAAGATCTCTGCAAGGACTTCCCGGAATTGCTCCAACTCATGAGACCTACACCTGCCTCCTCAGGGACCGCCACTGTGTTCTCCTTCACGTCCAGATGAATTGCCGTAATGGAAATCCATCTTTGTAAAACCCAAATCTAGAGTTGCATTGTACACCCCCTCTCTATTTGAGGTAGTGCACAGCCACTGTGTTGTGTGTCAATTGTAGGATTTTTTTCCACAATATTGATGGCAAAAGGGCCATCAGTGCCTCCCTGATCGCCCTAAACTCCAGAAGCTTTATATGGAGTTTTGCCTCCGCTGGGGACCAAAGACCACTGTAAGGGTGCAGAAGTAAGACTCTGACACAGAGGCGACATGGTAACCCTATCTTGTCCTAACTCTTAGAGGGATTTCCCTGCCTCAATCAAAATAACTAACGTCACGGTCAGGATGTCAAAAGCAAAAAGTCCAATGTCAGAATCCTAGCTCTGTCCCTCACATTCGAAGTTAAACTTAATAAAAAGGAGGTCTTCCTAGCCTAGAGGAATGACTCACTTCCCCTGGACAACATAAGTTCTAGATGTATCAGTTCTTCAAGTGTTGGGGGAATGTCTCCCTTCCCCAGCCTTCTTCAGGCTTCTGGAATAGTTTGTCAACTGCTGGAGGATGTCTCCTTTGCCCAGCCTTGTTCAGGCTTATAACACGGTTTAAAAATTGGTGGGAAATGTCTCTGTTACCCAACTGGCCCTAGTCTAGCTTCTTCTCTGTCTCTGGGGTCCCTGACCATGTTTGGCAGACCTGGTTCCTTTCCATCAGGCACTGTGAAAAAAAAGATGAGACATGATGCTTCTGCAAACAGTGGTGGGTCTGTGACCCTGGGTTGGCAGAGAGGGTTTCTTCCTACCAGACACCGCAACGAAGAGTGGCTTGGATGCTCCTCCAGGCTTTGGTGGGTCCCTGACCCTGGTTCGCAGACCTGGTTCCCTTCTCCATCAGGTCTCTTAGTCCCAAACATAGACTTTGTTTACTTGCCTGACAAGTTTTGTGTTCCTCTATCATTTTCACAGTTCTCTATATGGTCTCTTCAAGTAACATGCATACTTCGTTTACTCCCCTGCCAAGTACTGTCTTCATATGTATTCATCTCACAGTTCTCTTTGTGGTTTCTCCAAGGTTATTATAAATAAACAATTCAAACACAGTGTGTACGGCCTGAGGGGAATGTCTCCATTCCCTTGATCTGTGCTGTCTGGAGACTGTCGCCCTTCTCCATATTGTGGTGTTTTCCCAAGGTGTACAAGCCAAAGGGTCATCTCCCTTCCTTTGACTTCTATAAGGCTGCTAATTCCAGTTTCATCGAGTTGGGAAATGAGGGAATGCCTCCCTTCCCCAGGCCTTTCTGTGGCTTTCCTTGCAGCCCAACAGATGAAGATGGGGAAGGTCTCCCTTCCCCAGGCCTTTCTCAGGCTGCAGTCACCTTGCTTCCTCAGTCTGTCGGGTACTGTGACTATGAGGAGCAATCTATATGCTTGATTTTAAACAGGTGCAGGTCCAAGCCTCGCACTGCAGGTTCTCGCCAGTATCCCGCTAAACTTGGTTCACTATTCTGCCAAGTGTTATTATCTTGTTTTAGTTTTGCAAACGTCTCTTGACATCCATCAGGGTCCCATACCCAATAATGTGGCTTCTTTTGTTTACTTGCTGCCTCAAGTAGTCTCTGCCACTCTATAGGTGCCCCGGCACCTCACTGTCCATCAGCATATCTTATTTCGTGGACCGTGATGGTCTCGGGTCATCCTGTGTGCCTTCTGTCTGCTCTGCCATGCCTGCTTCTTTCTTGTCGCCGTTAAACTGTTCCTCCATGTGTGCTAAACTTCGGGGAGGCCAGGATCGTCTTCATTGCTGCTTGCCGCGCTGTCCCTGCACACCGGACCAGATTGACAGAGACCTCCTTTCTCGGCTCCCCAGTCCGTCTCTCTCCTTTCCCAGAGCATACTTAGTCTTGCGGTTGCTCTAGGGTGGGCTTGACACTTTGTCAAGTCCTTCCTCGCTTTTAACTGGGCTTTGTCGAATCAGCTGTCGAGAACCACTAGAGTGGGCAAAGTGGTTCTGGGAGGTACTCTGTACTGCTCCACGCCTCCCTCATCGTCACAGTACTGATCTGGTTATGATGTTGTGTATCACTAGAAGTCTTCCTCGTCTCAATATTGGACGAAGAATGGTGACAATAACACAGAGATGTTTGGATATGGGTTAATGTTAGGGATGTAGGAAGGGGTGCTAGTGTAAGTTGAGTTGCAGGGATATCGTGTTATCTCCAGGTCTTAATTCATCTGATAGGGGGTTTCTCTCCCCATGAGATCCACCCGCCGAGTACCACCCCCATGGAGCCTATTGGGTAGCGGCCTCAACTCCCTGACCTCACTGAAAGGGGCTCTCCCCACGGGAGAAGTGACGACATCTGGAGATTTGTCACACCACTCACCTTGAGTTTACTCAGGTGAGGGACCTATCCAGTCAGAGAGGCGCCCATCACTATAGACACATCCGGCCGGAGTTGCCAAAAGAGTTCCCCTTTCATCAAGTTGTCCTCGCTGGACCACCACAGAAGATCCTGCGAGATCCTGATCGGGACCGGCAACAGGTCCGTCGTGTTGCCCGAGAACTGTGACCACTGGGATTTGAGAGCCCACTGGATGGTTATAATTCTCAGTCTGGCACCAGAAAAATGCAGGATGCCACGAGGCAACCTCAGAAAGTCCATGGACGGAAGAGGCTGGGCTTTCTGGAATTTGTAGTTTAATTTACACGAATGACTACCAGACTGCGCAATATAGGAACATTGCTTTAATTTGAGTATTCAATGTGAATCTGATACCCTCTCCATGATTACACGTGTTTCGGCTCAGCTGAGCCTTTCTCAAATCAGGGCTGGGAGTTGTCTAAATTAAACTATTTTCATGACAGTTTGGGCTTTTTATACCATCACATTCCAGTGACCTGCGACACGGAATTCAATTTCATGCACTACAAATTTGATTTAGAGGAGCTAATTAGGGACTGAAAGGAGTCGGCTGGCGGATCAACTTTTTGAAAAAAAAGCTTTTTCACTTCTGGAATTTGTAGATCATCTCCTGAATGTTGGTAGCTCTGTCCTTTGGAGGAAAAGCCTTACCTTTGGATGAGTCCAGGACAGCTCAGATGAATTAGAGGGCTTGCGAAGGTGCCATCTAGAACTTCTTTAAATTGAGGGAGAAGCCCAGTCTGTGCAGGAAGTGGCAGACATGACTTAGATGAGCTTTTTCCTCTCAGTGGCCCTGTTGGGCCAGCAGTCCAATTCCTGATTCTCGGCCCTCCCGCCGAGCCTGCTCCCATTTATCAATTGGCCTGCCCAGGCAAGTCTATCGACTTGTGCACCCTCACCGGCTCCTTTCCTCCATCGGAGCTCGGTGAGTGTGCCCAGAAGCTTTGCTGCCTGTTCTCCACCTTTTTGGTGGCATCTGCAGTCCCCCTGACCCCCAGTTATTCCCCTTGTCCCCTACTCCCTCTCCGCACCCATTTCCTGATTACCAGCCCTCCTGCCTCCATTGATATATCCCCCCGACACGCCTCCCCGCTGTGATTGGTCCTGGCAAGGAGATCCCCCTCATTGCCAGTCCTCCCAGGGCAGCCCTCTGCCCGGCAGCCCATCGGCTAAGGACCCCGAGGCAAAGGACGGCCCCTATTGAGACGGCCCCAAGCAGTATCTGCAGGTATCAGCAGGAGAAGCAAGAAGCCAACGACAAGTGTGGCAAGGCCGGGGACAGAGGCAATTACTTCACGCCATACTACCCTACCACTTAACTACCCTTTAAGCTTTTCTGTTGTAAAGTCGTCACACTGCATAAAATCATTCATTCAGTAAGTCTCCCAATAATTTATCTGTGATGTGACATAATTGCATTTGAAACTAAACTCATTGTAAAATCTTCATACTCTGGTAGCATTACATTTGTAATTCCCCCTTTGCACCATGTCTGTAGTATAGCTGCTATTTAAAGCGGGAACCAGTCATTGACCTTGGAAGTGTGCCTATGATCCCCTCTACGCAAAGTTGAATTTAGAAGTGTGCCTAACATCGTGCCCTACTTGAATTTGGAAGTGTGCCTAGAATCTTCCCTGTGCAAAGTTGGTTTTAGATTTGTATCTAACAACCTCTCTGTGTAAAGTTGAATTTAGAAGTGTTCCTAATAGTGTGCCCTAGTGGAACTGACTAGTGTCCCCAATAGTCTCTCTGTGCATAGTTTAATTTAGAACCCTGGCCTGGTTTTCATCAACGAAACTTGGTTCTCGGACGACTTCGCCCCAATCGCCAATGAAGCCTCCCCCCCCTCTGGGCCCCCCCCCCCCCGACTACTCCCTCATCCCACTGAACCGTCCCTCTAGAGGAGGGAGAATAGCATTCGTCTTCAAGTCTCACTTCCACGCCTCAATCATCGACAAATAACCTTCAATTCCTTCCTGAGAATCACTCCTCGTTAAACTATCCCTTTCCCCATCGTTCTCACACAGTTTCCTAATAATCTACAGATCCCCTGGCTACGATAGATAATTCTCAAACAACCTCTGCGACTCTATGGCCACCCTTCAACTTAACCATCCCAACCTCACTCTTCTTGGAGACTTCAACATATGGCTCGATATCCCCACCAACCCTATGACACACTCTCTGGTTGACGGTCTAGACGCGATTAACCTCCAACCCCACATAAAAGGCCCGACTCACTATAAAGGACACACTCTTGATGGCATCTTTAGCTCCCACAACCAAATACATCTAAGCCCCCCCACCCCTATCATCTGGTCATTGTTTCTTTCACCATTCACTCACCTGACCCGCTTCCCGTACTCGAACCAGAACCCCCGAATCTATGCAAATGCTGGAAAAAACTAATAATCGTTCCTGACCTAGCCGACGCACTCCTCCAGTCCCCTCCACCTACCTGCCAACTCAATAAACAACTAACCCCCGACGCTTTTGACTCATGGCTCAACACCTCACTAATGCGGCTCACACCCTCTTGCAAACCATCAGCCCGCTGTGGCCTGTTCCCTAGATGGTTCACACCTGAATTGAAGACCACTAAACAACTATATAAATACCTAGAACGCAAATGGCAGAAAGACAAAACCCAAGAGAGCAGAAACACCTTGGCCCAACACCTTCCATCAGTACAAGGTCGAAAAACCGGAAAGCAAAAAAGCCCACTACAACTCCCGAATCCCATACTGCAAAAACCCCAGCAAAGAACTTCACAAAATCATCACCGAATTCACCAAATCGGCATGCACTACCACCGTCCCGACCCCATCACAATCACTCTGCGACTCACTCACTCTCCACTTTTACGCCACGGCTCTCGAAAGGACAAACGCGCTAACCACCAAACTGGCTCTCTTACATCCACCAGGCAACCCTCCCCTCATACCGGCCAAACCACCACCTGCGACCACTGCGCAACCAACGTTCGCCTCCTTTAGTCCAATATTACTCGACCAATTTCTCAAACTTCTCTCTGCCCGCAAACCATCCGGCTCTCCGCTAGACCGTTGCCCGGCCACAACCCTCAAAGAAATTTTCGCTTCTACCTGCGCAGGAGAACACACAAGATCCATCATAAATGACTCCCTTTCCTCGGGTATTTTTCCCGACGCATTCAAAACGGTTCATGTCAAACCTCTAATTAAAAAAACCTTCCCTCGACCCTCTCGAACCCAAAAACTACCGACCCATCTCGACCACCAGGTTCCTTGCCAAACTCATTGACCAAACCGCCTACTCCCAACTAAATGCCTTTGCCGAAGCCAACAATCTCCTAGACCCCGCACAATCAGATTTCAGAGCCCGACACGGAACTGAAACCACCCTAACCTCAATCTGGGATGACCTTAAAATCACGGCAGACTCCGAATCCTTCTTGACCTATCCGCTGCCTTCCACACAATCAATCACTCAATCCTCCTTGACTGCTTCCACTCCCTAGGAATTCGTGGAACCGCTCTCAAATGGATAGCTTCATTCCTCAAAGATAGGTACCAAATAACGATACTCTCCACCTATTCCTCCCAAGCCCGACCAGTTGACAAGGGAGTTCCCCAAAGAGCATGCCTATCTGCCCTCCTGTTCAATCTCTACTTGATCACCCACCCACCAATAATTTGTTCACACAACATCATGTGTTACAACTATGCTGATGACACTCAACTAATTCTAAAACTCTTGATCTCAAAGCCCAACTGCCGACCTGACCTCTCTGCCAGCCTCCTCGACATAGAGCTCTGGATGACCCAAATCCACCTCCTGTTAAACCCCTCCAAAACTGAAATCATGGTATGTGGCAACTCTGAACTTCTTCCACACCCACTACCCTGGCCATCTGCCATGGGCAACTCACTGACTCCGGCTAACTCAGTAAAAAACCTTGGATGCACCGTTGACTCTGACCTAACACTCTTGCGCCAAGTCAACAACGTCTCAAAGTCCTGCCACTACCACCTTAAAGCTCTTAGGTGCATTTTTCCTTATCTCTCCTTATCTCTCCTTTCCCAACAGACTAACCCCCTCTACCTCGGAGTCCACGCTTACCAACTGAGTAAACTCCAAAGAGCACAAAACGCCGCAGCCAAACTGCTACTAGCGCTCGGCCCGAGAGATCACATCTCCCCAGCCCTTAAAACTCTGCATTGGCTTCCAGTGGCCCGAAGGGTGACCTTCAAAACCTTATGCATCGCTCATCGAGCATTGCATAAAACCGGACCTCAATATCTTCAAGACAAGCTAAAACCCTATCACCCTCCACATACTCTAAGATCAAGCTCAGCCGGCCTCCTAGTCATACCTAAAACAAAATCAGTCAGGTTAGGCGGATCAGCATTCTCAGCCTTGGCACCCACGCTGTGGAACGCACTCCCACCCCACATCCGCCTAAATGAAGATCTAATGTCTTTCAGGAAACTACTGAAAACTTGGCTCTTCCCCTAAAACCAACCCGTACGAAAACTAACCCAAACTGATTAACAGCATCTCAATGACACCAACCCAACAAACTACTAGATCTTGAATAACAATAAGACAAATAACAATATAACATCAAGATCCATGCGAGACAACTCATAGCCGCAAATGTAAACGAAAAGGACAAACAGAATAGAATGAGTAAAGTAGATCAAAGCAGTGTAGCGGATAAAAAGAATAAATCGTACGAAAACAGTAATGAGGTTTAAATTAATGAAATGGAAAAGGACAAACAGAATAGAATGAGTAAAGTAGATCAAAGCAGTGTAGCGGATAAAAAGAATAAATCGTACGAAAACAGTAATGAGGTTTAAATTAATGAAATGGATGTAATGAGTGAGTGCGCTGAGCCGATGGGTGTAGAACGGATGAATGTGTAGGGCGGACGAGAATGTAGAATGTAGGAGTGCATAAGTGCAGAGGAATGTGTAGAACACATGACTGCATAGAACAGATGAATGTGCAGAGCTGAGGAGTGTATAGAGCGGAGGAGTGTATAGAGCGGAGAAGTGTATAGAGCGGATAAGTGTATAGAGCGGATGAATGTATAGAACGGATGAGTGTATAGAGCGGATGAATGTATAAAGCAGATGAATGTATAGAGCGGATGAGTACGTATGCGCAAACGACTTTGTAGAGCAGATGAGTGCACGGAAATAACAAATGCAGAGAGCGGATGAGTGCATTGAGTGGATGGGTGCGCAGAGCGGATGGGTGCGCAGAGCGGATGGGTGCGCAGAGCGGATGGGTGCGCAGAGCGGAACAGTGCGCAGAGCGGAAGAGTGCGCAGAGCGGAAGACCGCCGAGAGCGAGGACTGTGTGGAGCAGAGGAGTGTGTAAGACTGGAGGAGTGTGTAGAGTGGATGAATGCGTAGAACAGACTAGTGGGTAGACCGGACGAGTGTATGGAGCAGACGAATGCGTAAGAGCAAATTAATGCGTAATAGCGGAGGGGTGCGTAAGAGCAGGTGAGTGCGTAGAGCGTGAGATGGCATAAAACGGACAAGTGCACAGAGCTGACGAGTGCACAGAGCGGATGAGTGCATAGAGCAGACAAGTGCGTAGAGCGGACGGAACGGGTGAAGTATGTGGGTAGAGTGGATGAGTGCATAGAGCGGACGAGTGCATAGGGCATGTAGAGCGGATGAGTGCCTAGAGCATGTAGAGCGGATGAGTGCCTAGAGCGTATGAATACCTAGAGCAGATGAGTGCCTAGAGCAGATGAGTGCCTAGAGCAGATGAGTGCCTAGAGCAGATGAGTGCCTAGAGCAGATGAGTGCCTAGAGCAGATGAGTGCCTAGAGCAGATGAGTACGTAGAACCGTTGAGTGCGTAGAGTGGACAGAACGGGTGAAGTATGTGGATAGAATAGATGACGTATGTGGATGGAACGGGTGACGTGTGTGGATGGAACGGGTGATGTAAGTAGATGGAACGAGTGACATATGTAGATGGAACGGGTGAAATATGTGGATGAGATGGATGAAGTTTGTGAAAGAAACTGGTGTAATAAGTGAAAAGTACAGGGAAGTATGTGGAACGGATTGGAGTGCTTGGAACGGTTTGGAGTGTGTGGACTGATTTGGAGTGCGTGGAGCAGACTAGAGTGCGTGGAGCGGACTGGAGTGCGAGTAGCGGACTGGACTGGAGCGCACGGAACGGACTGGAGCGCACGGAACGGACTGGAGCGCACGGAACGGACTGGAGCACATGGAACGGACTAGAGCACATGGAACGGACTAGAGCACATGGAACGGACTAGAGCACATGGAACGGACTGGAGCACATGGAACGGACTGGAGTACATGGAACGGACTGGAGTACATGGAACGGACTGGAGTACATGGAACGGACTGGAGTACATGGAACGGACTGGAGTGCACAAAGCAGACTGGAGTGCCTGGAATTGCGCGGCTAACATGGAATGGTTTGGAATGCATGGAACGTTTGAAAGAACATGTAACTCATCATATCACATCACTACGCTTACTCTCTTTACACCACCATTCAACTAGAACACAGTACTATGACACCATTCGGTATAGCTGTTCTCATACTAACATCCGCTTCATACTCCCCATCACTCTAACTAAACACTGCTGGTTACACCCCCCCCCAGCCAGGTGTTCTCCTCAGGCCTAAGGCAGCCACAATCTGTCTGGATAAATCCTGCCAGAACGAACACATACTCTTAATTCCCTCCTTGACTTTGGTGCATAGTGTGGTGCCAAAAATGTAATTGAACTTCGATTGTAAAGGCTTCTAGGGTTTGATAGACCTCGTGCTTGGGCTTTTCAACGCACTAGATTCGTCTTTCCAGGATTCCCTGCCGGCTGTACATCGCGTGGTGGGCTCCGACCCTTTTTTGGTCGTCTACTCCGAGGTCGTCAATGTGGTCGATTTTTCAAAGACATCAAGCATCTTGAGCCTGAATTGCTCCCACTTCTCTGCATAGTCAGATTTAGTTTGGAACCTTATCTGAGTGTCCGGAGACAAATCCGATGAGGCGTGCCTCCTCCGTCCCTTTGAGGAAGAAGAAGAGTGATGGGAACCACTCCGGGAGTGGGACCCCCCCTTTGCTTATGCGACTTCTTTCAAAGATCGCTCAGATTACTTGATCCCTTTACAGGAAAAATGTTCGAGGGCATAGAACTCAGGGCCTTGGATGGCGATTGTCCGAATTTTAGCTTTGAGCGCCTCTCCTTCAAGGTCTATGGCATCATGGATTTACATGAGCCGCAGTCGGCAGTCTCGTGGTTGACGCCCAGACATTATAAACAGTCTGAGAGGATTGGTAAATGACATGTTATCGTCACAGTCCTTACTGCCCTGGAAACGCAAACAAAGGCTTCGGTGTTGACACTGCATCTAATTTTTCAGGAAAACTAGCTGTGAGGTGTTCCGATCGTTGCATGCTGATAATGCGGGATAAGGAACTGAGGTCATGGGGCACGTGTTGCCCATTTATACCGACATCACTTCCGGCCCTGAAGTCTGATTGACGCTGATGCTGCACAGTGCCCCCTGGTGGTAAAGAAAACTCAGAAATTGTGCTGCTGCCGCACAGTATATCTGAGATGAGGAATACGGGAACATACAGCAGAACTTTCCCATGAAGAATGGACAACAAAAATCAACAATTTAAGCTTCAGCATACCAATTCTGTCTCATACAGAACTTTTTGACAACCAAAATTTGTGAGGGCAAACTTGCAATTGTTAAATGAAAAGGTTGAAAAATTGAAGGTCTTGAGAACCCCATAGAGGAGGTCATGAGGCCCCGGGGGAGGACGACTTCACAATAAAATGTTATAAATTATTTAAGTCTCTGTTGGCCCCATTTCTGGTGAAGATGTTTAACGCTTGTCTGGGAGAGGACCCCTTGCCCCCCACGATGATGGCTGCAATCATTGTAGCAATCTCAAAGGAAGTTAAGGCCCCCGATAGGTGCTCCTCCTATAGGCGTGTCTCCCACCTAAATGAAGATGTAAAGATACTGGCCAAAGTCCTGGGAACGAGACTGGAGGGGGGTATATCACTCCTAATACACAGTGACAAGTTTCAATAGGGGAAGACAAGGGTCAGATAACATCAGGAAGACTATCAACCTGAACCATGGGGCTGGACGCATGTCTAGTTGCATGTGGGGGGGATGGACGCATGTCTAGTTGCGTTGGACTCAGAGAAGGCCTTTGACAGGGTCGAGTGGCCCTTCATGATGAAGGTCCTGAGGCAGATGGGGCTGGGGACGAACTTCTTGAAATGGGTGGCAGCATTATACGATAGACCCAGGGCCCGAATAAATGGAGGGCTCGCAGAGCCCTTCAAACTCACGAGAGGTACTAGGCAGGGATGCCCCCTCTCCTCACTGTTGTATGGCCTCGCGATGGAGCCACTGGCAATTGCGATTCAAATGAACAAGCGTTTCATTGGTATAGGGGGGAGGAAACATCGTTATTCGCAGACGATATACTGGCTTATCTTACTAACGTCCAGGACTCCCTCTCCCAGCACACATGACCCATATCGCAGAGTATGGTCGCCTCTTGGGGCTCAAAATCAATGTGGGAAAATCTGTTATGCTGATACTAGAGCAGAGCCCCATGTTAGGCGAGAGGGAGACTTTCCTAGGCATGAGGGTTAACCAGAGGAGTATTCAATACCTGAGAATGTGGGTAACATTGGGTCTCCTGGGGGAGATGTGGAGACCAACTACAATCCCTTCCATGCTCAGTTAACGTCTGACTTGAAGAGGTGGCAGCCATTGGTGCTGAAATGGTATGGCAGAATTACCTCTATACAAATGTACGTGCCCCCCAGGCTGTTATACTTATTCGCAGCGATCCCAAGACAGCTCCCAGACAAGTTCTTCTTGGAGGTGACGGGGGAGCTGCGTAGGTTTATATGGGGGAACAAGACCCCATGGGTGAAAATGGCGACCCTGACGCTTCCGAGGGACAAAGGGGAAGTTGGGTTCCCGGCTCACAGATATCCAATTATATTACAAGGCAGCATAAATTAGGAGAATGCTGGAACACATGAGGGATGATCCTATTGGACTTATCTGGAAGACCTTGCTGCACACCCACTGAAGGTCAGAGATTACTTTTGGTCCCCGCTGAGACCAAAACTTGTGCGTCTCAGGTCCCACCCCACATTGGGAGTTTATTGGCCAGTTTGGCGGGAATCTAGAGATACACAGGGCTATACATTGTGGCCCTCCCCTATGTCTTTAGTGTGGGGGCCCCCATTTAATTTGGGACAATAGGGACTAGCCCGCTCACAGAGGTGGTTGGATGCAGGCCTTGAGAGGGTGGGACAATTGTTTGAGGCGGTAAGCTTCCAGGAATGGCCCACGGTGCGGGACGTACTGAGAGGTGACTCGACTACAATATTTTACTCTCTCTGCATAAGGGGTATCCTGATACACCAAAAATTGGATTGGGGTAAGGGATGGCCAGAGAATTAACAGCAGTGGAAAAAGTACTAGACCAGCCCACAACAAGAAAGGGCATACTGTCCAAGCTATACAAATCGATGAATAAGACCCGTCTAGAGGGGAGACAAACCTTTAAGAGGTATGCTAATGGGATGGTACAGAGACCCGGTGAAACTGTCCAAGATATTTGCGGGAGCGTCCCCTATGTGCCCATGGGTTGTGGGAACCGGGGGTCCCTGTCCCACATATGGTGCCGATGTCTGAAGGTCCAAGTGTTCTGGAAAGAGGTATTGAGTTGGATGGAAGAGATCAGGGGGATAGGGCTGGGCATAGACCTGCTGCAGTGCCTACTAGGTCTCCCGCAAAGAGACAGGGAAGAACAGACTCCCGAAGATGTGGGAAGCAATGTTAAGAGCGGAGAGATTGGCCATAGCCCAGTGTTAGAAATGTGAAAAAGCTCCCCTCAAAAGAGGCTTGAGAAGGTAAAGTACAAAACATGATGGTAATGGAGAGGCAGACGGCATTGGTGAATGATAGGATGGAGGAGTTTCAGGCTGAATAATGCGCTCTGCTGCTCAAAATTTCTTGATTGTTGCGTTATTGCCAATATTAAAGTTTCAGGTAGCAGTGATGTATGTGCCTCACTCATATCACAGGATTACCTTAAAATCTTTTTTTCTGGTAACATTAGGATAATTAGATTGGGTCCGAGCCCCAGGTGCACAATTGTGCTCGCCAGTACCAAAATCCAGCTGTGTGTGTGTTTCTGGTCAATTTTTTACCAGGCACTGTGTTTGATTCTTGTTTTTTTCCTGTGCATTCTGTACTAGTAAATCTAGGTACAGTAAACACAACAGAGAGGCATACCAAACATGTTTAGCACTCGCCAATGAATGTTAAGTTGACAGGTGATTTAAACGATGGGTTTCTACACAACACACAAGATGAAGGGAATCCCCTTTAGCTCAATACCCTGACACATTCAGCAAGCATGTTGGAAGCAAAGCAAATGTAGACAATAACTCTTTTGAACAGGGTGATCCTAAGAGACGTTAAACATCAGATAGTTTGCAAATGTCTATACAGCTGTTAGAATAACAAGATCCCCCAAAACAGGATTTAAGGGCTCAGTCTCCGAAATATGTAAAGTAGAATATGAAATGGAAGGCTATGGTTTTGATTATTTTAATACTGCCAGACACTTCTCTTACATGATATAAAAATCAGTTGCTTATAGAAAATCTGAAAGCCCCACGAAATACATTTGTCAAGTAAAACATATGCCATGAGACAAATGACAATGTAAACACAAGTGAAAAGCCACATTCATCCTCAGATATTGATGCAGAGTGGACTATTATCTTGAAAAGTTGCAAAACTCAAAAAATGCTTTTGTGCGCATACTTTTTTGTCACTACGTCATGACGTCATGTACATTAAGATTTGTACCTGCTTCCCTAAACAGCTCTCCTCTTTAAGCATGTCGTAAACATCAGAAGCAGTGACCCTCAGCAGTGCCATGTCACCATCTCCTGAGCCTTCATAGGCAAAGTAGGGCAGAATGTTCACGAGGATCCTTGGAAAGCAGTCGGGAAGCAACAGGCGCCAGTCTCTGCCAATGAAACGTGCAAGGGTTTTCACTTCTTCAAAATCATTTCTGATCACAAGGTGTGGAATGAGAACTTTATAAAAAGACCTAGAAAATCGTAAAAAAATATAAATTTTAAAAAAAAGTATTAACAAAACAAATCGAAGCAAAGTTGCTGCAGAGGAACTCTATTTTGCCTATGCACATGCATGGAACAAGGTTGATAAGGCACACATAAAGCGTTAATATAGTGGTGTACAGGCAAGGGATGTTAGGAAATTGTGTACAGGACAGGAGGTTAGAGTGGGAGGGGAAGCAGGCTCTGCTGCAGAGTGGGAAGGCAGGTGCCTGGGTATTGCCGGGTGTAAGAATGGGACAGAAGTATACTTTCAACAGGCGTCTTCAGTTCTTTCTTGAAAAATAGGAGCATGGGGACTTGTCTGATGTGGTGGTGGGAGGAGGGGTCAGAGTCTTTTGAAGAATTATTATGGACTGCCTGAAGCTCTAAAAACCACAATGCCCCAAATCAGCTGCACGTACAGAGTTGGTTTGCTTAATTCATCTATTCTACTAAAGATTCAAACATATCCTACGCATTTGTGTTATCCCAGTAGATCAACGTGTTTAATGACTACTGTTCAGCTGAGATTTTACTTTTGAGGTTTTGCTTCTAGTGTTTAGCTAATGCTTCTCTGTATCATCTGGTGTGTTTTTACTGTTCCATCCAAACCAGTTTTTCTGCTGCTTGAACACTATGGCGGTGGGTTGCACGTGCCTCAAACCGTTGTATTTTAAAGCTCCCTATTTTACCTTTACTCAAATCACTTTTTCTTTTCTAATATTATGAGGTTGCCTTTTCAGCTTTAGGATGTTGTTGCTACCTCTCCATCTAGTGTGCAGCTACCACATCTAAGGATCCTCTGTTTTTCTGCTGTATGTTTTGGAGGATTGTTGCTGCATCAAACTCGACATTTCTTGTTGCACCTTTTGGTGGTTCGATTTTTACAGCAGTTGAGTCCCTTTTGTATTTTGTTGCCATCTGTATTCAACTGGTATTTTTTCTCGCTTTAATGCTTTGTTGCTGCCTCACTTTTTCCAATGTTTCGTGATAAAACAAAGTGCTTTGAAACACTTGTGTATAGGCGCTATATAAATAAACTATCATATCATATCATATACTCTTCCACTCTGGCGATTTACTGCGATCCCTCTCACACCCGGGTATTTTTCTACCATTTTGGCAACAGCATGTTTTTCCTGTCGCAAGTTCTTAAACTGTGCTGCTGGCATGCATCTTCATTTTTTGCTGGAACCTCACTGCACAGATATTGTGGTGAGCCAGGAATGAGATGCAGACACAGAGCAGACATGTTTGTAGCTACAAACTTATTTGAAAACAAATCGGGTTGGAGAATGCCTCACTATCCCTAATCTAGGATAATCTAGGAGGAATTTCAACCAAAACTAATGGGTCTGTCCTGTGTGAAGATGTCCAAACAAATGTATGTCCTGTGTACGTAATCCTATTCTGGCCCTAATACTCTAAAATAACTCCACGGTCCAAAGGGTATTGACTCTTGTTTTCTCCAAGTGTTCAGATTATCAAAAAGAATAAGCAGGTTTCCAAGAGGATTACTTTCTCCCCCTGGTTTATTCAGTTCTTTCGGGGAAATCGCAGCCTTCCCCAAGCATTCTCCTCACTTCAAAATCCTACGGGTATATTTTATTCCTAGGGACTCTTTTCCTTTGTACACTTAATGACAATTCACAAGCTCAAGGGCATGGCCTCCCTTGAGATTCTTCTTTCAACAGTTCACGCAATAGTTAATACTCTCAGGGGCATGATATGCACCCATATTAGTCTTCACCTGGTATACTCTCCTGCCAGGATTTTGTAGTTCAAACCTTTAACTCAACTTCACCTGCTATACTTTTCTGCCAGGAGTTTATTGTACAAAGCACTTTCTCTTTAAGGTGGGAGTTTAAAAACCCATACGTAACTGGCTCTACAAATATTTTCACTACTTTAATGGCATGAATGTTGGACTCTCGCTGAATTGTTATGAAGCGGCACACTCTCTTTGACAGTTCGTTAACCTACTTGTGTTCTTTGGGTTTACTGGTAGTCTCTGGCATCCCCTCGCTTCAGTTACTTTCACTTTGTGTTATTCCTACGGAGCGCATACGCTCGCCGGCAACCTGGTAACCCACTTGTGTTCCTGGTGTTTACCGGTTGACTCCAGCGTTCCTTCACTCCTGACTGTTTCAGCGAATTGGCTCTGCGTGCACACCATTAAGCAATGCAGCTTCACGATTCCTCCTTTCTTGGTGCGCGGTGCCTGCTGTTCCTTATCCCTCGAGCGCGGACCGTCTGCACTTCGCCTTCTCCTTCCTGGATTCGGGTTTGCCTTCAGGTCGCCTGCTGCAGCGTTTCTCCCTCCAGCGTGGTGTTTGGCTTCAATACGGATCGCGAGGCAGACTGTCGTATACAGACCTCTGCTCTCCTTCTCTTCGTCAGCTGTAGCCAGGTCGTATTTAAACTTCCCAGCTCGATTGTACCTTTTCCAACAACTAGATTGCTGCGTTAGTCGCCCAGTCCTAGTGATCTTCATTACACTGTTGTTCTTGCTCGTGTCAGTGGTCTTTGGATCTTTTCTTGGATGGCATTGGGGAAGTGTATGCTGAACTTCATTGGGAGTGATCCTCACTGCTACCTGCCTCTTCCTTGTCCCAGTTGCCAATTTATTATCCTTGATGAGAGTTTGTGGATTAACCAAAGCAGATCTACAAAGACGTTGGGGAAGAGTGTGACAGGGAAGGAGGTTATATGGTTTCCTCTAACAATGCTCTGTCTTCTTCCCAAGGTGTACCTCCCCAGGTGGTCCTCCCTCATATACTCACTGCGAGGGTCCGGATCAGGTTGTAGCTGCCGTCCCCTGGCCACATAGAGGGAGGTTTCCTTAGGGAAAGAAGTGAGGATATCGCTATATTCATCACATATCATTCTTTCACAACACTCCCTGAAGTACTTTGGTACTGCCAGTACTCAAATATTGTTGCCCTGGCACTCTCTATCAGGTGCTTTGTTGTTGCTTCACGTCCTCAGCTTTGCTACATCATCTCATCCTTTGTAGGTTATTCAGTAACTTTACCCCCACTGGTACATTGCTTCTGACGTAGTCCCTCATTTTTCTGTACTGGGACCTCGCAACTGACACTCACTGTTGTGGTTTGCCACCTTCACTTTTCCAAAAGCCTTTTCCGGCTACCTTTCTTTCCGAGGGGATGCTTTTGTCTATTTTCTTGTTCCGTTTCCAGCTCATTCTTTGCCTCTATTGACCTGCATTGCTTTGTATATGTATGGCTTTTCATCTTCCTCTGTTAGTCACTATTTTGGTAAATTGACGTTTTGCTTTTGCTGCTGAGCTTTTCAATGTTAAAAAACTTTGCCTACTCATGTGAATCTTTGCAACAGACAATCACCCTTTACTAGCAGTCTCGATCCCCGTTTCAGGTACTTTATGTCTCCCTTTCACATTTTTTTGCAGACAATATCCTTGTTGCCACCCTCCTCCCGATTTGCTCCTTTCACTCTTATTACTATGAATACCACCCTACTCATCTTTTGCGTGTTGCAAAGATTTTGAAATGTTGCTTCTCTGCTGCACGGAATGTACATTTTGAAATGTATGTGGAATTCACTGGCTTTCATTTGCCAATGCCCTAGAGACCAATTCCTAGTAGGTTTCACCCACCTTGTGCTCCTAGAAGGCTGTCAATCGTGCATAAATGCCTTTCTTTCCTGGGGAATCAAAATCCATGCCACAACACCTGACTTGGGTTGTGAATTACTGGACTAAGATGAATCAATGGCCAACCCCTACCTCTCCTAGTCACCCTGCCATCTCATATAACAGCACAAAAACATCCTCGCCCTTAGTATTTATTGGAGGGTGGATCTATTTATAAATAGAAAAATTTATATACAGTGAGCAGCTGGTAAAAACCTCAGCCTATCACCATAATCCACACAATATAGTTTCAGTATTCTATTAACGTTGGTGTGCAGAAAAACAATGTGCCATGATGGTGACAAAACCGAATAACCAGGCTGATAGTGTCTTTCAAGTGTCAGGTGTAATGTGAGGAGGGGAACGTCTAGTCTCTAGCTAATAATTGGTTAATAGCATAGGATCCTACCCGCTTGTTCCAAAGATGGTCCGTCAAAAGAAATATCTAGTCTCACCAAGTTCCAAAAACAAAACAAAGCAAAACCAGGCGGCGGGTGCAAAGCAACATGTCCCAAAGGTTCCTCCTCCAAGTCCAACAATAAAATAAAGCTGCAACTCAAAAGGTTCCCTCCTCAAGTAGGATGTTGTTGCTCTTTCCAACGTCGGACCAGTTAGGTGCATAGATTTTCTCCAGCGCAGATCCAGCATTTCCATGACTGAGAACTCCCGGGCGTTGCTCTTCTCCTGCCAGATCTCCCAAGTCATGAGCTGCCTACCTTTAAAAGTCTGATTCCTCCTCCCCTTGGTTCCCTTGGGAAACGATTTGTGTAGCAGGGAGTGGGTTTCCCTGTTAATGGGTGATGTGTTTGGTGCCATGTGGTCTCTAGAAAGACTGACCTGTGGTTATACCAAGACCGCTGCATCGTTGATTTTTAAACTGCAACTGGATCTTTATATGGTCTTCTTTTTCTCCCCGTCTTCCAGCATGCCCTGCATTGAGTAGTGTGCTTCCGTTTCTCTAGCATGGAAAAACAGAGTCCAACAAACATCTGGTGTTAGGGAGAATTCTCACTTTATGGCTAATTTCCCTTACCTATAGAGTCCCCCAGCAGCTTTGCTGGATTTGAAGGGTTTGTTTGTTTTTACCTGCTAAGAGTGAGACTCATTTTCCCACTCTTAGGCATTTTTGCTATGTGTGTTCTAGGCTATTTTTGTGTTTAATGCCTATGGGATTTTCTCTCCCCCATAGGAACCATCTTTATTCACTTGTGTCACACAGCACCCTCAGTGCAGTGACACTGGGGTGTCGTAGCGACCCCCAAACATAGACTCCATACCCTGGGACTGACTACTGTCTCCCAGGGCATGTAAAGTCCCCATTGACTTTACTAGTCAATTTCTATGAGCTAAACCAGTACAACCCATCTTACTATGGAGGTACTGGAAGGGGTTAATAGTTTTTCCCCTATGTTCATTTTCGAGAGGGTACCGTACAGTACACCTCTCAAAAGTTTCTGGCTGGTGGCAGTGGTTACTAGCAAAAATATTCGACCGCAAATATTTCCCTATGGGATTTTCCCATGCTTCGAGGCTACCAGTTTTTCTGACAGCCTCTAACATACCGCCGTTGCATTTTAATATTAACTTTGCTCCGGTGGGTTTCATTTGCCAGAACTTCAATATAACTTCTTTCTCGTGTCTTTCTCTACAATCCTAACCCAGGTCGGGGATCCTTCGTTTGTCTGTTTGGCGGGCTTCTGCCCAGAAGCCCTCTTTCCGGCATCACTGAGTCTGGAGTGGTTCCATTGTGTGGGAGGGGGAGTAGGACCCCTGAATGGGTTGCCTCTGCAACCCATGTCGCACTCTATCCTGATAGGCTGGAGGGTCTCCCGCCAAGATGACCACTCCACTGTGTGAGTGACAGCTAGGCTGTATGAATGGAGCTCTTTTTGCATAAAAGCAGGGTCCCGAGGACTGGAAGAGCAACACGTCGCCACTGAAACTAAGAAGCGGAAGAGGAGAGAAGCCAAAGACACATGCAACAACTGAACCACCGGTGAAGCCCTGCTGCAGCGTCTCACCACTTTTCTCCACACGACGAGAGGAGATCTTCATCTGAAAGAGCCTTTTTCCCATGAGCTGGTGGGGCCAACCAGTTTGCCAATCGCCTTCCCGAACCTGCTGTGGTCGAATCGTCAGTGTCCTGCACTTGGAGACCGGATAGCCAAGCAGCTATCGACCCGGACTGCGATTAAAAGGTTTCATCCCTGGGTAGTGCAGTACCTCGAATCTTCCTCCACGAGAGCCTCTCTTCCTCTGCTGGACTCCTCGAACTGCAGGAACAACCGCCACTGCAGGAGCCACTTCTTCACTTTAAAGGTACATTGTTCCGCCAGGCTGCCCTTTCTTCGCGGTAGTGCTAAAGGTGTTTTAAATCCTTTACCTACCTGTTGGGTTGGCCGCCTCCCTCTCTTAACATTGTCTTTTCAACTCTTGCAACCACCATTTCAAATATTGTTAACCAAAGACTTGACTGCAGCTACGAGAACATTTTGCTCCTGGGCCCTTGCCCCGTACCACTAACTTTGCCACAGGCCTATTGACTCTGGACACATTTGTTAGATCTGCTTTCTCGAGATTGATTCTCCATTTCAACTGTGTGGTGCACCCCTTTCTTATAACTACCCTTTCCTTCCCACTGTTGAATCTTGTGAAATGCCATTTTGCTCAGTTTTCATTTACGTACTGCTTATACTGATGCACTGTCTTGCTCTAACTGGGTCACAGGCTAATGGGGAGTGTTGCTAGGATGTGTAAGAAGCTATTTCTGAATAACTTGTGTTTTCCCTCCCTTGTGAGAAATTGTGAGAACCTTCCTTGTGTGTAGTTTTCACTGTGCCGTTTTGCTCAGTTTTCACTCTGGTTCCCTTGGTCTGCAATTTATATAGGGAGTGTGTATATTTTTCCTTGACTTAATTTAACTTGCTTGATACTTGTGATAGATGTGTTTGATTAGAGATGTATAAAATAAATATATATTTCCTTTTAAACTGCAAGCTTTGGTCAGTGTTTCCTTGTGCCATAGTCTAGTGGGCCTATTGTGTAAACCCTGAATACTGCTCATCTCCCTCTTGAGATAAGTCTGACTGCTCAGCCACAGCTACCAACTAAATCTTTGTGGTACAGACTGATACCAAAGGGGATTTATTGCTTTTACCTGTAGTCCTAATCTGGTGTAGTGCTCCCTAAGGGAACTGCACTGGATTCTGCCTAACATCTGGTAAACTTGTACAGCTAGTTAATACATCTGTTATGCATGCCAAGTGTATGTTGTGTATGGTTTGCTACCTTGTTTCTCCCACAACACTTGCCAGAGCCTAAGAACAATGCTGGCTTCCTTTTCCCTCCACACACGAGAAATGCATGTGCAATGTTCTTTCTTTAGTCTGTCCATTACATGGAATGTATTCAGAAGAATGTCATGATCCGCTCCCTTCACTCTCGTTCCCATCAATGGGGGTATACTTTAGGATCTGTTCACTATTGGACTTTCCTTTCCGACCGGTGTCGCACATTAATGTGTGATTATGGAGCTCTAAAAACACATTTCCTACTTGACACCCCTCCTGGGGTGTTTGTTCAGCAGAGTTGGTTGGCATCCCAGGAGGTGTATTTTGTCCTCATGATTATTGTCTGTTTCCTCATATATCATCAAGGGTGTCAACTCACAGACTATGTCATTGCATTTAGTCTTAGCACTGACAATACCAGTAATAATTGTAGGTGAGGAGCTTGTTGACTTTCCTGTAAACCTACAGCAGTTCTAAGTGCTTCCTGCACATCCCTTTTCATTTATCTGTATTTGTAATACCTTCTATAATCTGGGTTCCTAAGTATTTACTCATTGTGATCTTGAGCACATTTCCCTTCCCTTATGCTCTGCCTTTTGTCTCCCCATGACATGGGATCCTGCGAACTACACAGGTCAGAAAACTAACATCAATAATTCCGCCAGAAGTGTTGCTGGAGGGATGAATATAGCAAACACATTGCCCAAGTTTATATAATGTTTCAACTTCAATCCATTAAAGGGCAACATTCTGCTTCTACAATCCCGTGGCTGCGGTTGGAGGGGGTTCAGCCCCCTCCGACTCCATACTATTGGTATTCTCTCTCCTGGTTCCCTTTTGCTCCTGGGGATGTTTCGGGGCCCTAAGGGCATGCCTGACTGCCCACAGCCACAATATGCTGACTAAGTGCCAAATGCAAGCTCACTCATCCCGCGGGGCTTAAAGTCCTAAGCACATATGTGTCTAATTTTATATTTTTGTCATTTATAAATCAAAGGTTACTTTCGCATATAAATATATATTTTGTGAAGGGCATGTACGACTCGGCCTGTACGACTCGGCCTAAGACCCCGAAACAAAGTGCAGTTTAATAATGTTCTTAGCCATTTTGCATAGACAAAAATAGAATGTGTCAGAATGGTGACAGCATTCAATAACCATAGTGTTCGGGTGATGGTGCCTCCATGTATCACAATGATAGTGTCTGTGTGTAAATGTGTGTGTTGAGAAAGGGGGGAGGGAGATAGAGGGGGAGTTTTCTTTCTGACAAACAAGTTACACATATAAGCTTAGGACTTCAAGCCCGCCTGAGTGGACTTGCGTATGTCACTTTCTCAGCCAGCAAAACATCACATTAGGACTAGAGCATTTTATGTCCATAACTGTGGATTCCGAGGGGGACAATACGTCCAGCGGCTTTAGGAAGATATAAAAGTGAACAGATAGAAAAACAAAGTGCAAAATAAAACAGACGTTACCCAACCTTTCTTTTAGCCCCCACAAGCATCACCCCATTCTGCCATACCTCCAGAGGACAGCTGCTCCCCTCTCCTGGCAACACCCTGTTTTTTTTCTCCATCGCCCGCACCAACCCCCGGGTTTCACATTACCTGGCCTTTAATCCATTACTCACCTTAGAACAGGATCACAATTAATTTCAGGGTATTCTGTAGTGCAATGGAAAGCACCGCTGGTAATGAAGCCTCTCCACATATCATGCATGTTATCATTAATTTACAAAAGCTACTTCGTACTAGGCACTATATCTTTCACCCGCACAGAACATGTTAAACAGTAAAAGAAATATGACAATGCATTACTTACCGTAAAAGCATTTCTGATGGTTGTATCTGCTTAGATTCACATGCTGTGCATAGGTCCGACATCCAGTGGTAACTGCGGAGTATTGCATTTTGTTTTTCGTAGTCGAAAAGGGACGTCGACAAGGCGTGTCTGAAACACTATCCCTATAGTGACGTGCGTTGTACCCACAATCCCTCACGCGTCGAGGTCCCTCTGTTTGTATTTTTCTGCCCTGAGGGAGCCTTCTAGACGTGAGCGAGTACAGAAAAGAGAGAGAGATATAAAGGAAGTCTATGTTCCTTCCATCCGAGCGGGGAGGAAGGGTGGGCGCATGTGAATCTAAGCAGATACAACCATCAGAAATGCTTTTACGGTAAGTAATGCATTGTCTTCTGATGTTTGTTAATCTGCTTAGAATCACATGCTGTGCATAGACTAGCGAGCAGTACCCGGAGTTGGCGGTGGGTTATGAGAAGGAACAGTAGAGAAAAGGTGTTGTAATACTGCCTGTCCCACCTGGGAGTCAGATCTAGAGTGTGCATCTAGACAGTAGTGTTTTGTAAAGGTGTGCACAGAACTCCAGGTAGCTGCTTTGCAGATGGACTCAAGGGGAACATTTGCAATGAATGCTATGGATGCCCCCGTGCCTCGAGTAGAGTGTGCTCTTGGCCTAAAGGGCAGTTCTCTCTTAGCAAGAGTATAGCAGAGAGTGATGCATTGAACAATCCATCTAGAAATAGTGGACTTTGAAATCGCATCTCCTTCTCTTCCTGCTGCCACCGAGACGAAGAACTGATTAGTCTTCCTCAGTGGTCTGGTTCTTTCCATGTAGAACATGACCGCTCTGCGTACATCTAGTGTGTGCAGAGTCCTTTCTCCCAAATTGGAAGGATTTTGAAAGAACGTTGGTAGTTCTATAGATTGGTTTACGTGGAATTTAGAAATAAATTTCGGGGCAAACCTAGGGTGAGTGCGTAGAACCACCTTATCTCTGTGAACTGTAACGAAGGGGTCTAGAATAGAAAGAGCCTGAAGTTCACTTACTCTCCTGATGGAGGTGATAGCTATTAAAAAAGCAGTCTTAAGAGTGAGGTGTTTAAGAGATGCTTTGTGCATGGGTTCGAATGGAGAGCCCATGAGTCTGGTAAGTACCACATTAAGGTCCCATCCGGGAGCTGGGTCAGCTATCGGGGGGTGTATTCTCTTTACTCCCTCCATGAAGGCTTTTATAACAGGGTTCCTCCACCACAACACCTTGAGTTGGGAAGTGGTGTATGCAGAAAGTGCCGCTAGGTGGACTTTAATGGAGTTAAACACTAGACCTGAATCCAAAAGGTGGGTCAGGTATAGAACAACATGTGTGGGAGAGCAGTCAATAGGGTTGATGCTTTTACTCCTGCACCAGATGACAAATCTTTTCCACTTGCTAGAATAGCAGTGGCGAGTGTTAGGTTTTCTGGCTTCCCTGAGGATGTCCATGCATTTTTGCGGGAGCTGTAGATGTCCGAACTCTATGATTTCAGGAGCCAAGCTGCTAAGTTCATGTTCTGGGGGCATGGATGCAGAGTCCTGCCCTTGTCCTGAGACAGCATGTTGTACGGGCAGGGGAGTCTCACTGGGGGAGATAGAGACATCTCCATCAAGTGAGCAAACCATGGTTGACGGGCCCACATTGGGGCCACTAGTATCATGGTTACTTGTTCATGGTGCATCTTGTGCACCACCCTGTTGAGAAGGGGAGTCGGGGGGAAAAGCGTAAACAAATTTCCCTGACCATTGCATCGACAGACCGTTCCCCTTGGATTGGTTCTGGGAGTACCTGGAGGCGTAACTTAGGCATTGTGAGTTTTCCAGGGTTGCGAACAGGTCTATTTCTGGGAAACCCCATTGTGTGAAGACGTCGAAGACGATGTCTTCGTGCAGGCGCCATTCGTACTCTTCGGGCAGGGGGAAATCTCTGCTGAGTCTGTCTGCCAGCAGATTGAGTTCCCCGGGTACATGTAGTGATAGTAGGAACATGTCCTGTTTGAGAGCCTACTTCCATATATTCTGGGCCAGCTTGGACAGGCCTGGAGAGTGGGTGCCCCCCTGTTTGTTGATGTAGTACATGGCTGTGGTGCTGTCTGTAAGGACCATTACTGTTTTGCCTTGTAGGTGTTCCTGGAAGGCTCTTAGCGCCTTGAACACAGCTGGTAGCTCCAGTAGATTTATGTGTTTGGATGCTACGTTTGGAGTCCACACTCCGTGAGCAGTCTGATGGGATAGGTGCGCCCCCCATCCTGTGAGGGATGCGTCTGTGGTTAGAGTGGCTTCCGCCGCGGGTGTGGCAAAGGGTTTCCCTTTTTCCATGTTTTCCTTTGTCCACCACCGTAGCGAGAGAACCAAGGCTTGCGAGACCACTACTAGATCCTGTCCGCTGGCCTGACACCACTGGCTGTTGAGCCACTCTTGCATTGGGCGCATGCGCAGGCGCGCGTGAGGTACCAAATAAATACACAACGCCATCATTCCTAGCAAGCACATTGCTTTGCGTACCGTCACCTCTCGACCGGTCACATATTGAGGGATCTGAAACAGCATGTTTTGGACCCTCTCTTTGGAGGGGAAGACGAGGCCGTCCTTTGTTTGAATTAGAGCCCCTAGGAATTGCTTGATTTGACTGGGGTCTAAACTGGACTTCTTTTCGTTGATGGAGAAGCCCAACTGGAACAAAAGGTCTACCGTCTTTTGGGTATTGGAGAAGCATGTTTCGTAAGAATCCCCTGTTATGAGCCAGTCGTCGAGGTAAGGGTAAACTGGGATGGACAACCTGCGCAGGTGGGCCGCTGCCACTGCCAGCACCTTCGTGAATACCCTTGGTGCTGATGCTATGCCGAAGGGTAGCACTTTGAACTGGTAGTGTTTGCCCTCTATCATAAACCTGATGTATTTTCTGTGCGCTGGCAACATTAAAATATGAAAGTATGCATCTTTCATGTCCAATGTTGTCATGTAATCTCCCTGAGAAAGCAGTGGGATCACTTCCTGTAAGGTTACCATACGAAACTTTTGGGGTTTGATAAACTTGTTCGCTGGGCGCAGATCTAATACAGGGCACATGGTTAGATCCTTTTTGGGTACAAGGAAGTACACTGAATAAATACCTTCCGTTACCTGAGATAGAGGCACGACCTCTATGGCTCCTTTTTCCAGCAGTTGTACTTCTTGGAGAAGAATGGCAAGATGTTCCTGTGTCATGCGACGTCCTCTCGGGGGTCTGTAGGATGGGGAACTGTTGAATTCGATACAGTATCCGTGGGCTACGGTGGAAAGTACCCAACGGTCTGACGTTATTCCCTCCCATGCTGGAAGAAAGGATGTTATCCGGCCCCCGACCGGTGTTGCATGGGAGGGGACGCAAATCTTCGCGTCACTTGGAGTTGTTGGGGGCTTGGGAGCCTCTGGGGGTGGATCCCCGACCTCTCCCTTTACCCCGGATGTTGGCCTCTTTGGCTGTACTGCCCACTATTGGTCTGGTAATTGGTGGCAGGGTATTGTTGATGCTGACTTTGTTGTTGTTGTTGGCGTTGGCCACGAAAAAAACGTTTGTTGCCATAGCCGCGTCTGGTAGTGGGCTTAGAGATTTGGTCAAGAGTCTTGATATTGTATCGAACTCTTTTTTAGCCATCTCTAGAGCTTCATCCACCGCTTTCCCGAAGAGGTTAGAGTCTTCCACAGGTTTATTTATTAAAGACGCCTGTGTCTCCGGTTTAAACCCTGAGTTGCGCAGCCATACATGGCGTTTTAGGAGTATTCCCTGCACCAGGGAACGTCCCGCTGTTTCTGCCGCATCCAGAGTTTTTTACAATGCTCTGGTTCACCTGGGTTCCTTCGCCAATAGTTGAAAGTAGGCGTGTACGTAAAGGCTCTGGTGCTTCCTCTGCGTCCTTGCGCAGTTTGGCCCACTGCGCGTCTGCATAGCTAGCAAGCGAAGAATTGTTGTTCGCAATTCTTGCTGAGAAGGCAGCCGAGGAAGTTACTCTTTTTGCAAGGGCATATAGCCTTTTGCCCTCCTTGTCAGGGGGTGCCTCACTGGTGGAAAGTGGTACCCCTGCCCTCTTTCTAGTATTAGATACTACTAGGGAATCCGGAATGGAATGTCCCCTAATGTAGAGCGGGTCTGAGGGTGAAGGAGTGAAACGTTTTTCAATTCTCGGATTGACCCCTCTGATCAATGCGGGAGTGGCCAGCGAAGGGATGATTCTTCTCTTCACTGAAGCTAGGAGGGGAATGGTCTGGCTGACCGGTGGTTTCTCTTTAATTACTCTTTCCACAAAGTTTAATTCTGGAGAGAGCTCCCCAGTGTCCAGTTCGAAATGTGCTGCTGCTCTGCGCAACAGTGCATTGAAAGTGGGCTGATCGTCAATTGGAGACGTGTTCCTAACCGGTGAATTGTCAGGAGGATTTAGGTTTAGGACATCAGTGTCGGAATATACTGATGGGGATTGCCAGGGGTGCGAAGGTCCTTCTTCTGTGTTTTCTCCGAAGCCTTCTTCTATAATGTCTGGCCTGTCTTCCAGACATTCCTCCTGGTTCTGTCCTTCTTCATCGTCCATGAAATCATCCTCCTCCTCCAAGTATTGTTCCTCCCCAGTGAGGTCGTATACATTATGGAAGTCTGAGGCTGTGTCCACCTGGGGATCGACTAGCCTCGGAGTTTTGGCCCTGGGGTCCTCCTGAGGCCCTTCTCTAGTCCTCTTGGGAGTTTGAGAGGTCTGGGTATTAATAAACCTTTCCATCCTCTCCATACAGAGGTGGAGTCTTTCCATGGTTTCATGGGGTACCCCAGAGCGGTCTGGCGGGGGAAAAATAGAGTCATCTAGCTGGAAACGGCTCGACCTCTCCCAAAGCGTCGAGGAAAGTGTCCCGTCGCCCTCCGAAAAGCCTTTAGGTGTGCTGGGTGACCCCCCGACTGAAGGGGGTAGTCCCTGCCTTCCTTCGGGCTTTTTCAGCGTGTCTTTCGACTTGTGCGTAGCGCTCGGCGTGTCTTTCGGCGTACGCTTCTGGGCGTCGGCTACAGCGATCCTCGCCAAGCTCTCGGCGACTTGTTTGTCGGCGACTCGTTTGTCGGCGGAAGCTTGCGTTTTTGACGCTACGGGTGTCGATCGCTCTACGGCGGTATGCGCCTTTTGTTGATGCGAGCCGGCCGATGGTTTGGGGGCGGCGCCCTTATTTGCCGAAAGCCCAGTCGCTGGTCGCGGCTGCGGTTGCGAGAGGGGCTTCGAACCTGAACGGTCCGAGGAGGCCGCCGGTGGAACCTGCGTCTCCTTGGGCGCGGAAGCTCTCTTCGTCTTAGACGAAGAAGAGCCGTGGGTTGTGTGCTTAAGTGAGTTTTTGTGTGCGTCAATGTCGCCGGGGTGTTCATCCCCATAAGCAGGGCATGAGCCGAGCCCGTCGGGGCCGGGGACAGACGACGAAGCGCGCGAGCGCTCCTTAGAGGGGTTTTCGACTTCCGTAGCGGAGGTCGTGTTATCGCGTTCCTCGTCACTGTCGGTGGTAGCCGCGGCGGGTGAACCTTCGGCCTTCGACATCGCGTAGGCCGCCCACCTTTTAACCCTACGGTCTTTTTTAGAGTTTTAGGCTTAAGAAGCCGATAAGCCGCGCATCCTTCCTCCTTGTGATCGAGGGGCAAGCAGCGGTTACACCATGAATGCTTGTCCTTCCAAGTAAATTAGCCTTTGCAAAGCGGGCAAAATCTAACGGGTGTCCTCTCCCTAGCCGAGGTAATAAATCGTGATAACCACCCCAAGGGAAAGGAAGGGGAAAGGGAAAGGCATTCTCAGAAAAGAACCAGAGATGTCCCACGACCCCACTCTCCCTACTGTATATGGCCTGCGAGGCCAGGCCACGTGTTCGGCAACGCCGAAGGATCTCCTCCGCTCGACCCTCCGTCGAAGATCTTGCTCGGCGGAGAACAGCTTCACAACTGCGTCGAGGGAGGGAGTATGTGTTTAATATTAATGAGAAAACGACCAAAGGTCGAGGAGATGAAATTTGCAATGTCTCTCGAGGAGCTCCGCGTAAAGGCGACCAGTAGCTGGGCGGAAAAAAACAATCTGAGGGACCTCGACGCGTGAGGGATTGTGGGTACAACGCACGTCACTATAGGGATAGTGTTTCAGACAAGCCTTGTCGACGTCCCTTTTCGACTACGAAAAACAAAATGCAATACTCCGCAGTGACCACTGGATGTCGGACCTATGCACAGCATGTGATTCTAAGCAGATTAACAAACATCAGAAATATATATATATATATATTCAAATAAATTAGGCGACTTTGTAAAGCACATTAATATGTTGAACTCTGTGGCACCACCTAGAGGTATGCCTACAACTACAGTCCATGTATTCCTCCACACCAACTCAATCACATTACAAAGAGCAGAGAAAAGCTAGTGTTTAAGAAAGCTACCTGGCGCGCCCATGTCTTTTTCAAATTACCTGAATTCTTTCCCTGCCCCCGACATCTCCCCCCCTCCCTGTACTCCTCTGCAGCCACCCCCCATACCCCCTTGGCCCTTCTAAAATCAAACCACAGACACTCTTTGCTATCACTTGGCTTCATTTTTCTCTGGTCCTTTGTGTGAGATGGTAAGATTTTCCATGCTTTTCTCTGCACTTTGTAATGTGAGTCTCAGTTGGTGTGGAGGAATGAATGACTGTGTTGATAGACATACCTCTACGTGGTGTCACAGAGATCAACACGTTAATATGCTGTACAAAGTTGCCTAATTTATTTGAATATATGTATTGCACACGTTTTGTATATGTTTGTCTATATCCATATATATACATGTATATCTATATAGACACACACACAACACCAAGAAAGTTATAGTGGGTTTAAAAAGGTTTGAACAAAAACTTTCACATGAAATGTGAAAGCAGAAAAGTGTAGTTGTCCTGGCAGCCTTGCAAATGTTTGTCTTGGGTTGATTGAGACATGTATAAAGTAGCACTGGCCTCTGCGACAAAGACAATTTCCTGGAGAAAAAGGTTGCACTTGAGCCAATTTGCATACCCACAATGCTTTGCTGTTGTGGTTCAGAACTGGAGGTGAACTTCCAGCAATGGCTACTAGGTGAGGTTGTGGAATGGGACACTTGGCTCAAATGAACTTAATACTTTCACATTTCAGGTGAAAGTTTTTTTTATTTTTTTTAAACCCACCATAACTTTCTTGGTGTTATATATATTATTTGATTTTCTATGGTGGTCGTAATCTTGTTTTAGGCCATGCCCACAACAGAAAATGGTAATAGCATGAACAAATGTACCTGTAAAAATCCTCTATACTGGACACATTCAATAAAGTGAACGGGAATGCAGATAATATGTAACCTGGCTCTCTCATTCTCAGCCACTCCAGAACCAGGTAATCCAAGTGAGACATCATGAAGTCCTCAACATTCCTGTAACCCAAAGTGGTGGCCACACTCTGCAAAACCTGAGGATGAAGGAAATGGACAATGTTCAGATCAAACACAGTTGAAAGGCATGTCTATTAATAATAGTGATGAGTCTTTTAGCAAAACTGCGTCTTTTAGTAAAACATGTATGCATATGACTATTTAATGAAATTGTAAACTGAGAACAGTAGGCTTGTTATAGAGATCTTGCAAGTTGTGAAAACTCAAGTTATGTGGTGAATTCATTGCAATTTAACGTCCAGTTCATCACGGCATCCAAGATTCACTGAATGAGAAACACATTTATAAATGAGCATTACTGTAGCTTACTCTTTGCCCTGCATCTTCCTACCCAAGAAGCCATATTTTTAACATTTTGAGCAGCACAATGTTTTCTCAATATCTCTGTGTACAGTTGGATGCTGGTAGCAATTTAATACCAACCTTGGCAATGCATTTATTTACTTTTGCATTTGTAGCAGCGCACTGAACCCTCAGGTATCTAGGCGCTAGCTACATTAGGGAAAATGGGTGTACTGGTAAAGGTAAAACGGGGAAGGCAGGAGACTTACGTTGAAGACATTCAGCAGTGATACAGTTCTTGGCTCCGAGGAGCTTAGGCGAAAAGCCAAGTTTTCAAGTTTCTCCTAAAGGTCAAATAGGAGGGTTCCATTCTCCAGAACATGGGGAGATTGTTCCACAGCTTGGCAGCAACGACAGGGAAGCCTGCAGTTTGACGATTGTAGATGGGCACTTTGAGCAAGTGATTGTGTGAGGATCTTAGTGGGCGCTTTTTCAGGTTGCGTTCTGAGGTGCTAGCAAAGAGTCTGTTGCAGCAGTCCAATTTGGCCCCGGTGATGGGTTTGGCAAATATGAGGCGATTTGATATGGAGAGGAAAGGCTTACTGGCGTTGATCGGTTTGTCTGTGTGGGCGGCAGCAAGGAGATGGTGTTAACTTGACATGAGAGGTCGAGTGAAGCGTCCAGATAGATACGCAGAGTTTTGGCATCGGGTGAGATGGGGATTAGGTTGCCATCGATGCTGAAGGTTTTGTCGTCCGAATCCAAGTTGCGGAGAGTGGTGGGCGCACCAACAATGAGAATCTCGGCTTTAATGTCGTTTAAGCATAGCATGCGTGTTGCCATCCAGTTTTGTACAATGTTGTCGACTGAGTTGATGGTAGCAGTGTCTTGGTGGTAAGAGCCTGAGAAGTGGAGGAGAATTGAGGTGTCATCAGCATAGTTCGTGTAGGAGATGCTGAGGACATCCAGGTGATCGAAAAGGGATTTTGTATAAATGTTATACAGAATCGGGGAAAGACAAGAACCTTGGGGGACGCTGCAGGTAACTGGCGTGGGTGAGGCGGCATGATTGTCTATGAAGACGCAAGAGGATCTGTCTGTTAGGAAGGATCTGATCCAGTCAGTGGTTGCAGGAGAGAAGTTTGCTGTGGTGGTGAGGGGATTGCAGAGAAACTGATGGTCGACAATATCAAATGTGGCTGACATCCAGCACGAGGAGCATGGCATGTTTACCTGTGTCTTTGATGTCATCTAGTTGATTTTTCAGATCGAGCAGGGCAGTTTCAGTGCCACGCCTTCTGCAGAAGCCTGATTGATGGGTACCTAGGATGTGGTTGGCTTCAAGGTATTGTTGTACCTGGATGTAGGCTGCACGGTCGAGGATCTTTAGGATGAAGGGTACTGTTGTGATGGGACGGTAGTTGGTAGGGATAGAGGTGCCAGGGGAGGGTTTTTTTTTGTAGCGGGAGGATCCATGCTTCTTTCAGGGACGTTGGAACAGTTTTTGTGGAGGAGGAGACGTTGATTTTGAAAAAAATTTTAGAACATTTTTAATTGGCATTTATAAATTATGCATTGCAGGTTGTTTCTTTGTGTTTATCATTACAGTGCCATTTTCTTTTTTGTTGACATCATACCACAACTTCAACAACGTACAACAATTAACAACAATTGTCTTAGGTCAGGACTTTGTATATAGTTTCTGTTGCTCTGTATATATTCGTTTGAGCTTAGTTGTTCAGGGGGGCATATCGTCAGGTGGGAGAAACATATCTCTGATCAGGGCTTTCCATGCTTCAAATGTGACTAACATCTCCATCATTTCCAGCTGTGCCCTCTCCCCAGGCCTCCGTCTCTGCTGCTGCCCACCTTTCCATTTCCCTCTTCAACATTGCATATTCGGTCCTTCCTTCGCTTTCATTGCCATTGCTATCGTCCTCTTTGTCAATATGCATGCCATGCTCATGAATTTTACTAGGTGTTTAATTTTACTCAGTCTAGGATAAGTGCCCAGGAGGCATTCTTTAGGGGACCATTCATATCTGGTGATTCCAGCCTTCATGCACTCCTGCTCAATTTTGGCCCAAAACATTTGTGCTTTCTCACCCCCCCAAAACATATGCATTAGATCAGCCTCTCCTCTGCCACACCATGTGCATGTTGAGTTGATCTGTTTTGTTTGTTGAAGCTTGCCACCCTCATAGGGGTCATATAAATTCTATATAGGATGTTCATCTGTATCAATTTGAATCTAGCATTCCTCGACACTTCCTTGGGGTGTAGCAGCACTCTTTCCCATTCTTCCTCTGTGATATCTACTCCCAGATCTATTTCCCATTTCGCTTTCAATGTGGTGGTACGGGGCTTAGGGCTGTTGTTCAGTTGGGCGTACAATCTCAACACTGGCCTCCACCCATAGTTCAATGTGTATAATTCCGTCATCAGGGGGTTAATTTCTGGTTTCACTGGCCATGCATCCCAATTTGTTCTAGCTGCGTGTTTAATTCTGTGATACCATAAAAATTGCCCTCTTGGTGCTCCCTCTTTCTCGTGCAATGAATCCAGTTCTCTAAATGTTCCATCTTCATATATGTCCCCCACAAGTATACAAGCCCAGTCTTTCCCAATATCTAATGGTGGTGAGGTCTGTGATGGTCATTCCTGACTCTGCCAATTAGAGGAATTTCGGGTGTGTATGTGTGCACCAAGTGTAGGAATGTTTTAACCCTGTTCCACCCTTGCCTGCCCAGTGTTGCCAGCATGGGGTTTTGTGGGGACCATAACATTTCTTTTAAATGCACTTGCGTAACCAGATCTTTCAGCAGTCTTGTTTCCACAGTGACCTCATCTGATAGCCATCTGGTGACGTGGCTCATTTGTGCTGCTACGTAGTATCTTTCCAAGTCCGGGAGTTGTATACCCCCTTCTTTGTGGGGCAGTGTTAATGTGGTCAGTGCTAGTTTGTGACGTGTCTTCCCCCAGAGAAAGTCCCTAACCAGTGCTTTACGGAAGAAGGGCGGTTTGATGTAGTAGCAAATGTTCTGAAAATAGTATAGGAACCTCCGAAGTATGATCATTTTGGTAACTGATGCTCTAACCATCATTGATAGCGGTAGTTTGGACCAGAATTTCATTGAGTTGCGCAGACCCTGTATCACAGCCACTGTGTTGTGTTCGTGTGTGAGCTTGGATGTGTGCCAAATTTTCACCCCAAGGTATCTGAACGTGTCTGGCTGCTATTGTATTCTAACCTCTGGTAGTTCTTCAATTCTTATCCCACTCAGGCCTGCAAGGGGAAACATGCAGGATTTATGTCTGCTGAAATGTATTCCAGAGTAGCGTGCAAAGTTGTCTAACACTTCAGAATTGTCAATGTGTTTTGTTCCGTGTCCCTCAGGTAGAGTAGTACGTTGTCTGCATAAAGTGATATTATGTGGTGTTCCCCTCCTATTTTTATCCCTGTGTCAAAGAATTGCTTTCGGATGTAAATCGCAATGGGTTCCAGTCCCAGGATGTAGAGCATGGGTGATAGTGGGCATCCCTGTCTGGTGCCCTTTTTTATTTCCCAGGCCCCCGACACCATCCTCCCTGTCTTTACTCTAGCCTTCGGGTCTTTTTATAGTACCTGCACCCACCTCACGAAGCTCTCCCGAAACTCGAATTCCCGTAGGACCTCTACCAACCATTCCCAATATATGGAGTTGAATGCCTTGATGGCATCGAGTGACATCACTGCTAGTTGTTCCCCATCTTGTTGTGTCTGTGCTATGACGTGTGGCAGTCTGCATAGATTAGCTGCCGTGTTGCGTCCTGGTACAAAGCTGCTTTGGTCCTTGTGTATCAGGCTCCCTATCACTCTGGACAGACATTTGGCTAGTATAGTGGTTAGTATTTTGACGTCGTAATTTAGCATGGCTAAAGGGAGGTACGAGTCACAATCTTCCATTGGTTTATTTGGTTTGGGTATGGGGACTATCAGTGTTTCTCTCATGCTATTTGGTAGTTTTCCAATTTAATATGCCTCCTGAAGCACCTCGTAAAGTACCAGTGTGAGTGTTGATTCGTATGCCTTGTAAAACTCGGGAGGAAGCCTGTCGCTACCTGGGGATTTGCAGGTGGACGGTGATCGTATTGCCTCTGTCACATCCTCGGGAGTGATTTCCGCATCTAGTGCCTCTCATTGTGACTCACCCAGTTTGGGTAATCCAATTTCGTCTAACGTGTCTCTTATATCTGCCAGTGGTACTGGGTTGTCGTGGGCATACAGTTTAGTGTAAAAGGCTGCAAAGGTGTCAGTGATTGATTTCTGTGTTTTGCACAAGTCCCTGTTTTCTCCTTTGAGTGGCGTCGTTGGGTGTCTGGGGTGTTCCCGCTTACATAACCATGTCAGTAATCTGCGCGGTTTGTCCACCTCTTTGTGTGTTCTGGCGGTGCGCGTTACATAATCAAATTTGGACAGCCTTCCTCATGCCTCTTGACAAGTGGTTCTGGCCTCTGCTAGTTTCATTTCCTCTTCCTTGGTTCCCAGCCTAGTAGTTTCCAATTGTTGTATGCCCTCCTCCTGTTTCTCTAGTTCCTCCTTCAGCATCCTTCTGATGCCACCCGCACCTGCAATGACCTCCCCTCGCATTACTACCTTCAGGGCCTCCCACATCGTGCTCCAGTGATCTACACTACCTTGGTTAATCATGAAGTATTCCTCGAGTTTATCCCCTAGTTCCCCCCTGAATGCCCCATCGGTGAGTGCTTCGGTGGGCACCCGCCATAACGGTATGGGAGGTCGTGGGCCTATCATCGGCCACTGCAGTAGCAGTGGTGAGTGGTCAGAGATCGATCTGCCCATGTATTGTATTGATTCCACTTGTGCCATGTGTGCTCTGCCTATGAAAAGGTAATCTATTCGTGTTTGCAGACCATGTGGCGAGGAGTAGTGTGAGTAGGCTCTGGCTGTGGTGTGGTGCTCTCTTCAGGCATCCACTAGATCTAGTTGTTCTATGATGGAGTTCAGTGCCAGCGGGGCTGCCTCTGTTCGGTTTCGTGGCAGCTCAGATCTGTCCAAGACAATGTCGCTCACACAGTTCAAGTCTCCCCCCCCAAATCTATAAGCCCTCTCGATTTTGCAACAGTTTAGGATAGATCATATGGATGTGTGCAGGTATGCCATGGTTGGGAAAGTATGAGTTTACAATGCAGATCTCAACTTGTTTAATTGCACCCCATAATACCAGATATCTGCCCTCTGCATCCGCTTCATCCCCAACAACCTGAAGGGTACCCCCGGGCCTATCCAGGTGAACACTCCTCTAGCGTATTAGAATAAGCCCCATTACCCTGGCTCCCCCAGCATTCCTTCAATTTGACCATGGCTTAATTTGTGAGATGGGTCTCCTGGAGTAGAGCTATGCCCACCTTCTTTCTGTGGAGGTAGGATTTGATTCTATTCCTGCGCATATAGGTGCCCATCCCATGCACATTCCATGTCAGGATTTGAAGTTGCACCGCCATGGTTGCAGTGATGACCCCCTTGACCCCACCCCACTGTGCTCCCATTCAAACGTGGTTGGTGAACGTGGGCATCAGCCACCCACTATCTCATTGTGAAGACATCTGGTGGGAACAGTTTCCCGGTGAAAGCTGCCATGCTCTGGAATTCTCTGCCACACAACCTAAGAGCTGACCAACCATATCTACACTTTAGAAGACACCTCATCAGTCACCTTAACTCCAATAACACTCGTATGTAGCTGCACTCTCTATACCTAGGCACAGATAGTGATACCTTGTTCGCGACTTCGCCCTCGCCTCTAACAGCCCTTACAGCACACATCTGTACACTTACCTCCTGTATAGATATTGGCCTTTTATGTATGAAGATCTGTATACATTTCCATACTTGCTATTCCTATAATCCTGAATATTTTTTTCTCAGGAGTACCCGCCTCTAACAGCCCTGTACATATTTGTATATTTGTATATTTACCCCTGCATAGATATTGACTTTGTATGTATGAAGACTTGTACATTTCTTATTCTGTAATTATGATTATCTCTTTTCACTACCTCAAAGTGTATATTTCTGCAACATTGTAAGCTTCGAATTATCTTCTGCCTGCGCCCTGTTGCCCCTGGGTAAGGTGCGCCATACAAATAAATAAACAAACAAACAAACAAACAAACATCGAAACAGTGTAAAAAAAACAAAAAATAACACAAACTAACTGGTCGCGCCCAGCGACTGCATTACAACTGCTGCGCTCGGGCGCCCCCGCACTGTTTTGCCCCTTCCAGGGTGTCCAGCGCAAGTGTTTTCGTGCCAACAACAGGTCAGCATCGGTCATTCCGTGAGGTAGGCCTCGGTGTGCATGCTGGCCAACTGAGTGGGTCGTCCAGCCTTTTTCAAAAATGCTTCAACGGTTAAGTCGTTAGTGTAACTTGTTTCATCAGTGGTGATCGCAGGTGGTCGCAGTTTACCGGGCTTATTCGTGTCTCCGAGTTGTTATCTTTCATGTGCCCTGTTCTTTGCCCTCTGCCAGATTGTTATGTTCCAGCCACATATTGGCTGCCGCTGGTGTCTCAAGAAATATGGCCCGCCCTTTGTGGATTATCTTCAGTCTGGACGGGTATAGCAGCATGTATTTTAAGTTCAGCTGCCTCAGTCGTGCCTTGATTGGACATAGGGGTTCCTCGCTCTCTGCCCTGCAGGCGTGTAGTCAGGGTATATGGTTATCTTGGAATCTCCTCGCTGTATTGCACCACCTTCTCTGGAATACTTAAGTATTATTTCTCTGTCTTGGAAATTAAGGATTTTCACAAATAATGGTCGAGGGTGTGAGCCTGGGGGTGGTTTCTTTTGAAGGGATCTGTGTGCCCTTTCCACGGCAAAGCCTGCCCGTGCCAATTTGCTGCTGTAGCAGTGTTTCTGTGAGAGCCTGCCCGTGCCAATTTCCTGCTGTAGCAGTGTTTCCACAAATCCAGTCGGGTTCAGGCCTTCTGTTCCCTCCGAGATTCCAAGTAGTCTGATGTTGCTGCGTCTGGACCTCCCCTCTGCCTCCTCGGCTCTTGCTTCCAGTGTTGCTACCCTTTCTTCCAGCTCTGTTACCCTGGACTTCAGGTCAATTGTGGTCTCCGTTGTCTTCTGCAGCCCTACTTCGGCAGTAGATACTCTTTCTGCTAGGTTTCTCGCATCTTGTCTCATTAGCTGCATGTCTGTTTTTACTTCATTTATTTTAGCGTCTATGAAAGTCCTCAGCGCAGCTATTGCCTCCAGTACTTGCCCATCTTGGTTCTCTGTTTCCCATGGCTTTGGCGGTTCCCAGTGGTGCCTTCTCGTTCTGTTGCGGGGGCCGCGATTTTGCTGTTGCAAATGAATTTATGATAGTGGGTTTTGCTTTGTCTTTATCTTTGGTGGCTGGCATTATGTGCCGTTTATCGTGTTTTAGCTGCTTCATTATGCCCAGTGCTGTTGCACTTTTTGACAAAGTGTGAGGCACTCCCTTCGGTTCTTGCCACTCTGTTATTATGCGCCTCCTTGTTGTGTCTTGCCCCACCACCTTGCTGTACAGTGTTTCACTGTGTTTCGTTTGTGTGCTCATTCACAGTGCGCTTCTGTGTTGGGCTACACTTTTACCATGTCTTGCCAGTCTTGCCAGTGTATATTCTGGTGTAGCCCTCTTTGGTTTGAAAGTGTTTTAGGTTATTCGACAGTCTGCCGTATTGAGAAAGGGGGGATATGTCGTGCCCCTCGTGTTACACCTCTGTTGTTGCTGTCCTTGTCATCCCCAGCACCCGCCTGATCTCAGCTGGTAGGTTTTTGGCTTTTCCTGCATGTGGTGGTGTATTGCTGCTTGGGTTGTACTGGCCCATGTATCAATTGCTGTTGAGGGTCATTTATTTGCCCTGGTAACTGGCTAGTTCCCGGGTTTCTGCCCCTCCACACTAGTCATGCATCTGCCTCTGCCAAAGTCACAAATTCCCAAACTAATGCGTGCGCCCGTTGTGGACCAGCGTCAATTAATCACTATGTTCCATTCATTCACCGCGCTTCGTTGTGCTTGCAAGTTTGCAATCTCTACCTTCGATTGCGGGTTGCCTCTGTGGGAGGACACGTCCTGGGTTGGGTCTCTGTTCTTCTCCGCGGGTCGAGCCGTCAATGCCTCTTGGACAAGTGGGCCACGTACCAGCAAGTGTGGTTTGGTTACTGCGTCGTCTGCTCTCCATCATAGTTTGTTCTGTCCCCTCCTCGCGGCTGTTATTTATGCACACTGCTCCTTCCTTGTGGTACACGGTCGTGAGCGACGCCCGCTCGTTCGGCAGCCCAGACACGCAGCGGGTCACCTCACTGCCACAGTAGTCCACCGCTCCAGCAAACGCTGCGTCAGGTGTACCTCCGTTCTGTAATATACAGTTTGTGTTGGGGAATCTCCCCGTGCCATGGTGTTGGGAGCAGCTGCCTCTGGTCCGTTGCTGTCCGCCTCAGTGCTCGCGTGTCTGTAGCGGTGAACAGCCCTTCCCCCTGCTGTTAACATGCAGGTGCGTCAGCCATTTTAGCGCATCAGGGGGGAGTCCGTCAAAATGCTATTTCTTCAGTTTAGCAGCTCCGATTTTTCCTGTTTCAGTGACCGGGATGTAGCTAAGCGTTCCGCCTGCATTCAGATGAGTTTTTCTAGTAGTTTTGAGCGATTGTTCCATACTTTCAGGATCATTGAAAAGGATCTTGGCCGGAGCTCCACGTTTCAGCTACCTTACGCCATGCGCGCCAAGCCACGCCCCCCCGAAAGAGGCGTTGATTAGGGCTGTGATGAACGGTGTGAGTGACTGCGCAGTCTTTGATGGGTGCCGGGCAGGCATCGCCTTTGCAGCGGGATGGCTTGGAGCTTTTGATTATATTGGCTACTTCCAGTTCTGAGACAGGGTCAAAGTCAAATGGCGTGAAGATGGAGAGGGTGGTGGTTTGGCTCGGATCGCTTGTTGCTGGAGAGGAACTTTTTCTGGAGTGTGAGGATTTTTCCTGCAAGGACTTCCTGTTCCTTGGTGCACCAGTTGTCTACTACTGTGAGGGCAGTAGGAGGGGTGACTGGAGACTCGAGTTTCCGCAAGATTGTGAAGAGTTTGCGAGAATTATATTTGGCCCTTTCTATTCTCTTGTTACAGCAGTTGGCTTTGGCGGTGTGTATGGTCTTTTTGTACTCTTTGGCGAGAGAAGTGAATTGGTCTTTGTTAGCTGTGGAAGGGTTTTTCCTCCAACTCGTTTTTGCAGCACGTTTCAGAGTGCTCGAAGCAAGGAGCTCAGGGGTGAACCAGGTGTTTTTCTTAAGAGCAGGTTTAGCTTTGCGCTGTTTGAGCGGGCGAGTATGTCAACTGTCTGTGCAATCGTGGCATTGTAGAGATTGACTAGGGCCACAGGGTCGGTTGTTCTGTTGGTTGGGTTCTTGAATGCTAAGAGGAGTCGTGGGAGGTGGTCCTTGGTTAGGTTCTTGGTGCAGCGAGCTAGGCCTTTAGGTTTCAATGTGTGGCAGAAAGAGGGCCATATGCCAATCGAGATGTCAAAGGTGATGTGTGGTGATATGACCATGGACTGGTCGAGATGGTCAGGCAGGAGATGTTGCTGTTGAGATCAGCAATCCAATCAAGGGTGTGGACATGGATATGGGTAGGGTCCATGATTCGCTGAAAAAAGCCAGCGTTATCGATGGAGGCAATGCATGGAGCCACAGTTTCATGTCTTGAACATGCCATAGATAGAGTTTAGAAAGCAGACATTTCACCAAAAAGGCATCACATGGTTTCACAGAGAGCCCATGTTTGCTGGTAAACACATCAGAGACACTGACCACGATAAAGATAGTGATCAAATGCTAGGTTAAGGCTATAGTTCCATAACTCCTCCACAGCCGAAGATGGGAAGCAGCAGCAGTGGCATCCTACAAACCAACACTGTGTGGGACGAAGCAGGGAGTGCAGAATGAGACCTACAATTGTATGGCCTATATGGGGCATAATGCCATATGAGGAGATTACTGCAGTAAAGGTATCAAGGAATAAATGCAAGAAAGGTAACAAGGAACGGCCACTGATTCTTTTCTAGATTACGTGGATATTTTAAAACTACACAAAAAGTTGCATGATCCCAACAAAGACCTCTTAGGGTGAGAAAGAGTGGCAAAAGTTTCAAGTTCCATACCAGTACTCTTATGTAGCGTTAACCACAAGATCTTGGGAGGATGTCTATGGTGATAGCCCGTCAGCCTGAGCCTTTTTGAGGGCTAATGCCCAATACCATTAAGGTCTGCCCCAGACCTGGGTGGTAAGGCTATTACAAGTCAAAGCTGATGCCCCGACAAAACAAAATAAAAAAAAAACTATAAAGATGGCTGCCGGGTTCCATGGTTGCCAGGTAGCAGATGGAGCAAAGCATAGGAGATATTAGCAGCATGTATGCAGGGTGAAGAGGGAGTGTGGGGATCTGCGTCTTTGAGTTGCCAGCAATTATGTGACAATCTCGCTAGTTTCTTTATCGAGAAAATCAGAGGGATTAGGAAAGACATTATGGATAAAGGGTCAGTTGAGTTTGATACTGTTGTGTCTCTAGAGATTCCTTATTCTCACTTGCTCCCAACACAGGGGGCTGTTATTCCATTTGTTTGTTTTACACCCACAAATAGAGCGGAGATGAGTAGGGTGGAGGTAGTCATCTTTGGTTATTTAATGCCTATATCCCAAAACTGGGGGCGGTAGTCAGACTAAAACAAGCTCTAACTGGCATATGCAGATGCCTGTCTGGACAGGTGTCGATTCACTTTCTTTGTGTGAGAGCCCTTCCTGAGTGCATTGGTGTGCATTTGGAGGGGCGGTCTTCAATTGAGGATTATCATGAAATAACTGAACTTCGAAAACTCGACAAAAATGCTTTGGAAATTTTTTTGAAGACCAAAATGCACATATTGATAAGAAATTGTGGCATTGTATCTTTTCATCAACTGCCTTAAGGACCAAAATAGCAATTGTACGATTTTTGGATGAAATATTTAGTGTATACTCATAATTAGCGTAATTGAGTTAAACACATTTTGAATTCTTAACTGTGGTGAATGAACAAACTGCAAATTTGCTTTTATGAATTGTAGTGTTTTGATATTGTGATATCTCTTGATATTTGAAAGGTTGATTTTATTTACCATATAAATAAAAAAAAAAAAATAAATAAAAACTTGAAAGTAGAAATGACCAAATGTTTTTTTCTTCTAATAATGCAGGGTTGGGGGGAGCCCCCTTGCAGACCCCTCACCCACCTCCCTTAAGAACAGCTTGGCCAAGAACAGCAATCTCACCTGTCTCAGCCAAAGAAGTGGAAAAGATCATAAAAAGCCTCAAACCCTCTAGATGCCAAGGAGATCTTTGCCCAGCGGCAATCATTCAGGAAGGCGCTGAGGACTTGGCACCTTTCATCTCTGCATTAATTAACTCTTCCTTCGAGACTAGTACGGTACCCAACAACCTTAAGGAGGCATGGGTCATGCCTCTCTTCAAAAAATCTAACCTAGACCCCAACACCCCAACCAACCACAGGCCCATCACCACCGTTCCCTACATCCTAAGGATTCTAGACAGAGTGCCTACCTTCAAATACAGAAGCACTTGGAGGACTACAACCTGCTGGGCTTCAGATAATCGGGCTTCAGGCCAAGACATGGATCTGAAACAGTCCTCTTGGACCTTAAAATCCAAATGGATGAGGCCAAGGACAATGGTAAGCCGGCTTTGCTCCTGCTGTTAGATCTATCGGCAGCATTCGATCTTGTCGATCACCAGATCCTCACTGATCACTTGTCTACAGCAGCCGCCTTCTCTAGTAACGCTTCTACTTGGATACAATCATTCTTGTCCGATCGCACTACTAGAGTCTTGGCACCATCAGCCTCAGCGGACCCAATTCCCATCTACTGCGGCGCACTACAAGGTTCATGCGTCTCGCCTACGCTTTAAATATTCACTAGGCTCCTTTTTGACCGTCTTGATAATCTGGGTGTCACATACACAAACTATGCTGATGACACCCAGGTTCTCATCACGCTATCAGGATGCTATGAAGATCATTCTAAACGGATGAGATATACTTGGAAATCCAGGCGTGGATGGCAGACCACAGCCTTTGCCTCAACGATGAAAAAACTGAGCTCCTGATCGCTGGCTCCCAAACACGCCTTAACAAACTAGACTTTTGCTATGCATCCTTCAATATCGATGGAAACCCGATCAAAGTGGCCAAAGAAATTAAAACCATGGGCGCTATACTTAGATTCCACCCTTTCACTCAAGAAGCAAGTGAATGCCACTGCCTACACTAACAAGCTGATTAATGCCTGCAAGCCATTCCTCTTGCCTAGTAGCTGCATTACCTTAGCCAGGGCACTAGTGTTGTCCAAAATCGATTACTGCAACACCCTCTTCCTGGGCACTTCTGAACGGAACCTCAATAAACTACAGGTCCTTCAAAATAATGCCTTAAGATCGGCATTAAGCATCCCTAGATCCTCCCACATCACCAGGCTCACACAGAACGCACACTGGCTACCAGTATGAGATAGAATCGCCCTTTGCACGATCGTCATCACCCACAAATGCCTTTCAAACTCTGCACCTAAATACCTGGCAGATAAAGTCAACAAACACCAACCAACCAGAATGACGAGAACTGTGTACTCACGCTGCCTTACTGTCCCCAGATTCCACCTAAAAAGAGTGGGGGAGCTAGCTTCACTGTGTTAGCCGCAAACAGTGGAATGCCTTACCCCTCAGCCTCAGAATGGAACCCTCATTCTGGACCTTTAGAGCCAAAGTAAAGAACTGGCTCCTCGGTAAGAAACACTGTTGATCAGACTATCTCACCTGTCAAAATACCCTGCATGCTCAATCGCTTTATACCTATCTGTATCACTAGCAGCCTGGTATTGTAACTGATTATCTTAATTCTCGACCCCTATGTAACCATGGTCTACCTGCACTTACTGTTATTCTTGTTTTTGTTGTTTTATTATTGTTGTTGTAAACTATCTAACATTCGCTTAAGCTTTTGGCGCCCAGTTAACTGAGGGTTTGGTACACGGTACAAATAAAGAAACTAAACTAAACTAAACCCTTAACCCTTACCCCACACCTATATTTTATTAAAACTGTCAGCATTTCGGTAAAAATTGGCCAAAAAAATTAGGTAATTTCGTTTTTGTTTTTTAAAATTAGATTATATCTGCGGATACCATTGCTTGAATGATACTTGCTGTGTGACTGCTATGTTCACTCCCTGCATCCCAGGAAGGGGTACGGGGGGGGGGGGAAGCAGACCCTCTTCTGAACTCCCTTTCTCTACTGCTGGCCCTATGTAGCTGGACTCAAAAGCTCGGCACCAGCAGCCTCTGGCACACCACAGATTCTGACAGGGAATATCTGCTGCTTCAAGACCAGAATGAACTAACTGCAATGCTCCTTCCCCTGATCGGGTGGGGGAAACTGTGCCACAGCTCCAGCACAAGAGCCCAGACTCACTGAAGCTCCTGACTACACCTCCTTTGCCAGATCCAGAAGTGGGAGCCCATTTGCTACTAGGACGCTCGGTTCCACACCGAATGGTGTTAATCCATCCTAGGATGTCAGGCACGTGCCCGGGTTCCACTTCCACACTCTGGGAAGCTCCAGGGTCGATGCTGCTTTTGTACTGCAACCACAATTCCAAACTCACCTCATGGTTGTTCTCCAGAGGCCGGCTCCTCTCTAGTGTAACTTTGCAACATTATTTTCAATAATAGTTCTTCATTTGGATCTTCCTAAGTCTACCCGAGCATCAGAAGCAGAACCTTTTGCCCAAGGGTGACTGAGGAATCCCTCAACACTAACAACCGCCAACTGCAGCCTTCTAGTCTTTCAGCTCTTCAGAAGCTCAACACAGCAACCACTGAATCTTGAATAAGCATCCTTCCCAAAGATATTGGGATCCCTACAGCACTGATGTGTTGTCATTGGAGCCTACAGTAGTCACCAAACCACAGGACCACCTATTGAAACCGGATAGCCGCCTGCTGCAGGACTGCTTTTTGGACCCAGGGTATTGCTCTCCAAACTCTTTAGCGCTGCTGGCAAGTACTTTCTTTGCTATTCCCCCTTGGTCTCTTCGGAAGCTTTCTGTCCTAGATTGTATAATTGTTTTACTTACCTTTGATTACATTTTCCCTCTTAGAAAATACTATTTATTAAATGCTCAAGAACTTTGTCATTGGTGCTACTTAAGTGTTTATTACAGTGTTGTATTTACTTAGCAATGTCATATTTACCAGTTAGTGCAAGGTTTCATCTGTTGGCTTATCTTTTATAAAGATTACATTTTTATAAAAATATTTTGTGTAGACTTTGTGAGGAGTCAGAAATGAAAGCCTGACACAAAGTGTTCATGTTTTTGGCTGACGTTTATTTAACTTAAAAGGGTTGTGAACATGCCTCTCTGACCCTATTCTAAAGAGGAGTTTCCCAACCTAATAACCAAAAACTAAGGATCTGTCTTTGTCAGGTTGTTGTAAATCAAAAGCCGTCCTTGTGTCCAAACATTCTATCCTGACCCTCACACTAAAACAAAATAATAGTGACAAGGGAAAAGTCTTTAACATGGTATCTGAAATAAGTGTTCTCAAATAATAATAGAATGGCTCCAATGTAAAGGTTCTTCAAAACGGAAAAGACCTTAATTCCAGAGGGTGATTTCCTTCTCCTGGATTCTTCACTGGTATCACAAATATCTCTGGGTCTAACAGTTCTTTATGCCTTCCTTGGCCCATAACAATCCTGTTAGATGAACAATGTTCAACCTTGTAAGTTCTTCTTTAACAAAAATTCCTTCTTTTAACAAACACTGTTTCTGCTTGACACTCCATGTAGGTTTGCAATTTGTCTGGTATACCCGCTGCCACGAAATCTCTTATTTTATAGTTCCTCTTCACATTCACATTCAAGTGGCATATAACTTTCTTGGAGACTTTCTTGTTATTTCACTTTCTGTAACTTCACAATGTTTAGTTTCTCCTTGGCGCAGTCGCCGAAATGACCCGGGTCTCCACTCTGCCCTGGTAGACCAACCAGCTCTCTGTAGTTTATACTGACATGAGATTGATGTATGCAAAGCACCACCAGTCTCCCCCACAAGGCAGGATCTATTTCCTCTTCAAATTCCTGTTCTCACCTCCCTTTCAATTCTTCTGTGGACCCACTCCCGGATTCCACAAGGACCCCATACATCGCTGAAATCAGACCCTTCATTTCCGTCCTGGTGTCTAGAGGTTTTTCAAAGGGAGTGAGGTCTTGTTTTATCTGTTCACACCAACCCCTTTCGGTCATTGCCCGCTTTAATTTCAGGTACAAGAAGGCAGTTTACCTATGCCCAGTGCCTCTTACAGTGCAATTATGTCTATGAACTTATCTCCCCTCGACAGCTGACCAATTCTCTCCAGCCCCTCTTCAAACCATATCTGGAATCTTTCTGGGTTCGGGATCATGTCCCCGACTCCTGTAACCCAAAGATGTCCCATTGGGGAGGGCCATGTCGTGACTCCCTTCATTTCTGCCCCCTTTCTTCAAATATCCCAAGTGGTCACCACTAGAGGATTTTCCTGAATTCTATGGGGCAGCCTATCTCTTGGTACCCATAGCCATTCACCAACAGCGGCTAGTTGCAGGTGTAGGTTGTCTAGTGCAATCCATAGGGGATCACCCTGGGCACTGAGATGAGGTATCAGAACCCTGAGTTGAGCGGCCTTATAGTAGTGTTTCACATCTGGGAGACCTACCCCTTCCTTTCCCTTGGGAAGTGCCAAAACATCCATTGGTATCCTGGCGTTCTTACCCTGCCAAAGAAATCTCAAAAGGGTGCTCTTCGTCTCCTGAAAGAAAGATTCTGGAATATGGATGGGGAGCACCTCAAACAGGTATAGGAGTCTTGGGAGGATGACAATTTTTAAAGCATTGAGTAGACCCAACCAGGATACTGTTCATTCGCTCCACTTCATTATGTCCACTTTAAGCCTGGACATCAGAGGTGAGAAAGTAGCCCCGAACAGTTCCCCCATTTCCCTCGTGACATTGATTACCAGGTATCGTAACGTGCCCAGGCTGACCTGCATCCCCAGAGGTGTGAACCTACCCGTTTCTCCATCTCCAGAGGGAAAAGGACCGATTTAGACTTATTGATCTTAAAGCCAGCCACAGAGCTGTATAGCTCGATCAGCTTGAACACCGCTGGTATAGACGTCATGGGGTTCACTATGTGCAGTAGCAGAACGTCCGCATACAGTGCGACTTTATATTCCACCCATCCTACACAGAATCCCTCTACTTTAATGTCCTCTGTAATCTTCTGCGCGAGAGGCTCTAGTGAGGGTGCAAACAACGAGGGGGAGAGAAGCCAATTCTGCCTACTCCCCCTACCCAATCTAAATCAACAGGAGTATCCCCCATTCACTGCTACACACGCCCTAGGGGAGGTGTACACAGCCATGATCCCATGGAGAAAAGCCTCACTTTTCAGCATCAACTGAGAGAAAGGGGGGTCCCCATTTACCCCCCTGGACTTCATGCATCAGGTGTAAAGTTTTCCTCATTGTGTCTGCCCCCTGTCTACCCCTGATGAAACCCAATTGGTCTGGGTCAAATAGACGTGGCTTGTATCTCCTGTAACTTAGCCGCCAGTACCCAGGTGTATAGCTTGGCATCTATGTTAAGAAGCGAGATAGGGCAGTATGCGCCACATTTCTTGGGGTCCCTCTGCTCCTTGGGTATCACTGTGATGAGTGGCCTTGAGAAACACCCTGGGGCTTTACCTGTATTCATTAGGTTGTTGAACAGTTCCGTCATAAATGGCAATAATACAGTGAGGAAGGATTTGTAAAACCCTGCCGTGAACCAGTCGTCCCCCGGGGCTTTCCCCAGCGGCAGTCTACCTGCTGCCTTCCTAATTTCTTATGCAGTTATGGGGGCTTCTATTATAGTGGACTCAACATAAGTCAGTCTGGGCAAGGGAATATCCAACAGATACTCTTCAATCATTCCCTCCCCTGTCGTACACTCCTATTTCTATACAGTCTTATAGAAAGAGGAAAATGCCTCCTGGATCCCCTCCGTTGAGGACTTGTATGCTTCACCACTCCCCTCAATTTCTGCTACCCATCTTTCTGCTCACTGCCCTCTCAACCTAGCTATCCAGAGTGTATCGGCCTGATTTCCTTTCTCGTAGAATTTCTGTTTAAGAAATTGTAGGTTGCGTATTATCCCACCTCCCCCTCCATTCCCCCCGCAATCCCGAACGGTACCTGGCTCTCCCCAGTTGACATCACTAGGTTGAAACCGAAACACCAACAGGACCCAGTCACTCAGATCCCCACTCCACAAACCACTTTTCTTCAGAGCCCCACTACTCTACCCCTCCATATTCGGAAATGTCCAAAATGACAGATTAAAAGCCTGAATGCATGATTTGGCCTTATTTTCGGCCGTTCAAAAATTCTAAACGGCCAAAAAGTTTTACCAAATCACGCAATCAGTGCTGGGGGTGCTGGGGGGATCCCCCGCACCCTTGCTCACTATATTGTGAGCAGGGGAGTCCCCTGCAGTCAATCCTAAAAAGCCACACAAAAAAAAGGAAAGGACCCTGCAGTGCCTGTTACTGATCACTGAAGTGAAAGGGAACAGGCATTGCAGGGACACAGTGAGTTGGCGGCCCCCGCAAGGTAAGTAGCGGGGTGGGGTGTGGGTGGGGGCCAAGTCTGAAATGTTCAGCCGAGTAAAGACCAAAGGTTATTTCGGAAAAATAATCTTCGGTCTTTTCTCCCTCGAACATTTCCGTCATGGCCTTTCAATCCCAATCCCCTTATTTGACAACAAATAACCTCTACTTTCCACCACCATCTCACCGGATACACTTTCTTTCTAGGTGCCAGGAGGCCATTTGACGTACAGTAATTACCAGTCAAACCCACCCTGTGTGTCCCCTTTGAGAAAGCCGTCCCCTCACCAAGTGTCAGGCACATAAGAAAAGATACAACACAAGCTTTAATCATGTCCCAGTGGCCGGGGATGCGTTAAACTTCCTGAACTTCCGGGATACCGGCATTCGTCTTCTCTTAAGTCCCTTCAGATGCCATTGACCGTCACCAGCTGCTTTCTCTTTGGAACCCAGTTGGGCTCCGGAGTCTCCAACTAACTCCCCCGTGATACTGCGCATCTCCTCCTCAGAGGACAGTTTGACCCCCCTGCTGAGGCACCAGCTCAGTGAATACTCTCTATTTTAGCGTAATCAATGGTGTCGTCCTCATAAATGAGTTTCGTAACTTCATGGAGGTTCTCCTCAGAACCGTCTACTAATCAGGGATTCCAAAAAGCCTTATGTTGGTCCGCCTTTATCGATTCTCAAGGTCATCCATTTTGAATGTGATCTCATTCTCTCTTTTCCATTTCTGACATTCTCACATCCATTTGATTTCAAGGACGCTTCTGCCATGGACTGGCCCGCTTTCAAGTGTGAGCCATGTAAAGTCTCTTGTGCCCATATGGTTTGGCCACTAGCCACTCGTGCACACCAAATGGCAACCACCCAGCAGGCTAAAGTGCCCGGGTCAGATGGCCAGTAGTGGGGGCAGAGAAGTCCTCAATTCCAGATCACTTTGCTCATATACACCACACTTGCCCCCTGACTCTCCTCAGGTGAGTCACTCCTCAGGTGAGACACTCTCCTGTCCTGCCAGGGGCCCAGCCACCCGTGTGTTGGACTGGTGGTGTGCAGTGGCATGGAGGCGGGCACACACCCCTAGACAGGAGGACCACACCTCCCATGTACCCCCACTCTCAGGTGTCTCCTCCGCTCCTGCCAGGGGGCCTCGCACGCTGCTCACCCCTCTGGCAACCCTATTTGGCCACAGCTCTCAGGTGTTGGTTCCGGGAGACCACAAGCTCCCTTTCCAGTCCCTCCAGGGTCAGCTGCCGTCCCCCGCTGCAACCAAGGAGACGGCAAAGCTGCACACTGGGACCAGGACTCCAATCGGCTGGTGATCCCAAGTGTTTTCACTCGGTCCCTCTCTCGCAGTTCTGGGGGGGAGCCGCATTCATCCTCCTAGTCAGGGTTCCTCACGCTGACGCACCCTCCAAGCCACCACACGCCCCCTCAATTCTCAGGGACGTCCTCCGGGGGAGGACCCGGTTTCCACGGTGGTGGTGTGTGCCGCCCCTGATATCACGGCCCAACTCTGGGCCGCAGACCTCCAGTGGCGCCACAGACAAGTCCCTCAAGGCAACAGCAAGCCCGGGGCTGCGAGGAGGGCTCCTTCCACCCCACCTCGAGGCAGGTCTTCTTCCTGTGATAGCTTTCCTTGGTGCGGGATGATTCTCCCCAGACTTTGTCTGGGTGTGCTCTGGGTGCTCCTGTGAGGGAAACTCTGGTGAGGTGGATCTAGGGGCATCCAAAAAGGAGGTTTCTAATCCCTTTTCAACCCGGTGGACAGGGAGCCCTGCGCTTAGGCTGCACACATCAGCGCAACCGCTGGTGGCCTCTTTGGTTCACCTTTTTAAAGTTCCCGCTCACAGGTGCTTTCATCCAACAACTAGCATGCTCATTACACTTGTTGCTCTGGATTAATTACTTCATTCTCCTCGTCTCAGTACTTAGGTGGTTGTGGAAACTGAAGTACATTGATGGTTTCTGATGCCCAATACTTGTTGGGTCTTTTCCAAAAATTCCTCATGGAAGATGGAAAATCAGTTCTACCTGAAGGAGAACTAGCATGGTAGTAGGCCATTAGGGTATTGGGCAACAACGGGGTCTTTCTCATGTGAAAGTGGGGGATGCCGCGCCTCATTCAATGAAGCCATGACATCTCCCCGGTGGCTATCTCCTTCCATGTAATATTACCTCATACAGCCACCCTCAGGGTCAGGATCGGATAGCAGCGGCCGTCCCCTGGCCACAATGAAAGGAACAAGTTACTTACCTGTAACTGTTGTTCTCCAGCATGGGTCTGGCATGGATTCACATGCTCATGAATATTCCCCGTCGTCAGACTGGGAATCCTCGGTAAAGAAAAAACCAGTATCAGTTTCGTTTCTGATCTGTCTTTCGTAGTAGTAACCAATCACTGGTCTCTGTGTCATACTGACCACAGCCAATGACTGCCCTCTACCTAAGCCCCGCCTCTGGCAGCCATCTTCAGATTTGGAAGCACGTGAAGTGGCAGTATGACCAAGTGAAGAGCCGCAGAGGGGTAGGCGGGAGGGTTCGCATGTGAATCCATGCCAGACCCATGCTGGAGAACAACAGTTACAGGTAAGTAACTTGTTCCTTCTCCAGCATGGGGTCTGGCATGGATTCACATGCTCATGAATAAAGAATACATAGCAGTACCCACATGCACAACCACGGGAGGTGGCAAAGGCTCAACATTAAGCATCACATCAAACTCAACATTAAGCAATCTTACCTCCTCACCAGGCTCACCTCAGGCGAACAGGTTGCGCAGCACTGCTTGGCCGACCCTGGACTCCTCCCTGGAATCCCGATCGACGCAGTAGAATTTCGTGAAGGTGTGCGTCGACCTCCACGTAGCAGCCCTGCAAATGTCCAGCAGGGGCACACCAGATAGGAACGCCGTGGTAGCTGCGATCGCTCTGGTGGAAAGTGCTCTCGGACGGCCAGGCAGCGGTCGCTTTGCCAACCGGTGACAGTACATGATACAGCCGGAGAGCCATCTGGAAATGAAAGCCTTCGAGAGAGCCTTCCCCTGATTGACAGGTCCAAAGTTCACAAAGAGTTGTGACGTCTTCCGAAAACACTTCGTGCGATCCACGTAGAACTTCAGCGCTCTAGCCACATCCAGCGAGTGCAAAGTCCTCTCAGCCGGTGATGAAGGCGACGGGAAAAACACAGGCAACACCAAGGGTTCGTTGAGATGGAAGTCCGACGGCACCTTGGGCATGAAGGAGGGGTGCGTCCTGAGCACCACCCTCGTGTCGTGAAAAGTCAAGTACGGGGCCTTGCAGGAAAGGGCCTGGATCTCTCCCACCCATTGTGCGGAGGTGATGGCCACAAGAAACGCTGTTTTCCACGACAGGAACTTCAACGGGGCCGAGTGCAGAGGCTCGAAAGGAGGTCCCATGAGCTTGGTCAGCACCACGTTCAGCTCCCACGCCAGGGCCGGAGCCTTCACCGGCGGGAACGATCTGAACAGTCCCTTCATGAACTCTTTCACCAGACGATGAGACCACAAGGACGTCCGCCCCGTGGTTCTAGTGTATCGGGAGATCGCAGCAAGATGAATCTTGATGGACGCGTGTGCCAGTCCAGCTTTGGCCAGCGCCAACAGGTACGGCAGTACTTGGGGAGCCGTAATCCTTAGAGGGTTAATCTTCTGTGCGTGGCACCAGACAGAGAACCTCTTCCATTTGTGTCCGTAGCATTTAAGAGTCGAGGACGCCCTGGCCTTTGCAAGAACCTCTCTGCAGTCGGCCGGTATGTCGTATCCTCCAAACTCTAGCGCTGCAGGAGCCAGGCCTGCAAGTTCAGCGACTTCGGGTCGTGGTGGAGGATGGCGCCTCCTTCCCTGGAGAGCAGATCCGCCTCCACTGGCAGCTTGATTGACGGGGACGCTGACAAGTCCAGAAGGTCCGGGAACCATATCTGCCTCGACCACGCAGGTGCGACGAGGATCATCCTGCACCGTGACCTCTTGAGCTGGTTGATGAGCCGGATCAGTAGTGGAAATGGAGGGAACGCGTATAGGAACAGGCCCGCCCAGGGGAAAGAGAAAGCATCGCCCATGCTCCTCGGCTGGGGAAACCTGCTGGCGAACCTCCGGCACTTGGAGTTCGTCGCCGTCGCGAACAGGTCGATCTGGGGTGTGCCCCACCGTCGGAAGAGGCGATCCACTAGATCCTGCCGTAGTTCCCACTCGTGGCACGAGCGCAGCTCCCTGCTGAGTGAGTCGGCGATGGTGTTTTTTTATCCCTGCCAGATGAAACGGCACCAGAAACATCCTTTGGGCGACGGCCCAATGCCACAGGTCCTGCGCCTCCTTGGACAGTGCTGGGGACCTGGTTCCGCCCTGTTTCCTGATGTAAAACATGGTGGTGGTGTTGTTGGTGAAGATCCTCACCACCTTGCCCTTGAGGGACGGAAGGAAGGACCTGAGGGCCCAGAACACTGCACGGAGCTCCAGGACGTTGATATGGAGGGACTTCTCCGTCGGGAGCCAAAGGCCTCTCGCGTGCATATTTTCGGTGTGCGCTCCCCACCCTTCCAGGGAGGCATCCGTGGTCACTGTCTCCTGGTGGTCTGGGGTCTGGAAGTCCATGCCCGCCGTCAGGTGTGTGATCCTCTCCTCGAAGCCGCCTGTCGTTTGGATCCAGCGCGCGTCCAGGAACTCCTGCAACGGGCGCATCCGGAGCCTGCACATGGGAATGAGGTAGATGCAAGAAGACATCATTCCGAGGAGGGACTTGATGGACCTCACCTTGGCCGCGTCGGAAACCAACATCCGCTGTACCTTGCCCAGGATGGACCTAGTCCTTTCCTCCGACGGGGAGGCCAGAAGGGACACTGTGTCGAGCTTCGCTCCCAGAAACAGTGCGTTTTGCGCGGGTACCAGGTGGGACTTGGCGTAGTTCACGGAGAATCCCAGGTCCGTGAGAAGTTGGACGGTCCTTGCCGTGTGCTCCACGGCGAGCTCCCTCGTCTTGGCTCGGATGAGCCAGTCGTCCAGGTAGGGGTAGATGTGGATCCCCTCTCGGCGCAGCTGCGCCGCCACTGGTGCAAGGCACTTGGTGAATACCCTGGGTGCCGACCGTAGACCGAAGGGAAGGGCTCTGAACTGGTAGTGACGCCCTTGGACCACGAACCTGAGGAATTTTTGGTGCCCCTTTAGGATGGGAATATGGAAGTAGGCATCCTCCAAATCCAACGACGACAGGAAGTCGCCCTCCTCCAGCTGACCCAGGACCTGCTGGAGGGTGACCATCCGGAACTTCTGAGCCTTGATGAACTTGTTCAGCCGTCGTAGGTCTAGGATGGGGCGCCATCCTCCAGTCTTCTTCTTCACGAGGAAGTATCTTGAGTAAACTCCGGAGCCCCGAAGCCTCCTTGGGACGAGTTCGATGGCGCCCTTCCTTAGCATCGCCCTTACCTCCCGGAGAAGCTGAGGGAAGTGAAGCTCTTTCCTGGCCACAGGGGGGGGACGCGCGGGCACCTTCTTTGAAACTCGAGCGCGTGGCCCTGGGCTAGGGCGTCCAGCACCCAAAGGTCGGTGGAGATGGACTCCCACACGCTGACGAAGCTCGCCAGCCGGCCTCCCACCGGGGTGCTTCGGTGGGGGCCCGACCCCACGGCCGGTTCAATCCTGCTTAGACGAGGCTTTGCCACCTTGACCTCCTTGGCGATGACGGCGGGGTCCGCCTGACTTGCCTCGTCCCCTGTAAGCTTCTTGAGACGACGAACGGGCCGCTTGACGGTAGGTGGAAAATCCGCCGCCGGAACTTTTGGAGGCGCCCTTGCCTCCGCCGCTCCGAAAGGGCGGCGGCCGTTGCTGGAGAACCCCGAGAGCCCGGGCTGTCTCCGTGTCCGCTTTAATGGCTTGAAGGGAATCGTCTACTGTTTTCCCAAACAGGTTGTTCCCATCGAATGGCATGTCCAGGACTCTGGTCTGTACGTCTTGACGGAAGTCAGTAGCCTTGAGCCATCCACACCGCCTAAGGCACACGCCGTTGCCCAACTGGCGAAATCCAGTGTCGGCGATGTCTGTCGCAATAGTGATGGCGTGGTCCGACGCCACCTCAGTCCTTCATGGTCCGCTCCGACATGTTGCTGCAAAACGCACAGTCCTTCTCCACGTGCGTCTTGTCTTCATGTAGGCAGTAAAGACAAAAAGGAGTGTTCGTCTTCCTTAAAGACATTCTGCAGCTGGCATCCAGGGCAGACCCTGAACAGCTTTCCGGGCGTCGAGCTTCCCTTCTCCTGGGCCATGACCGAGATGGGCCTGAGAAACTTCTGGAGTCCTCCAAAAGCGTAGCTCGACAAATCTTCACCCTTGAGGGGCGTAGACCAATCCGACACGGGTCCCTGTTGATCGGATGGAGAGTCGGTGGAGCTTGAGGCTCTTTTGACCGAAAAAACAAAGTTTTTGAGAAAAAACGTGAAAAAATAGCACTAACGCTCGAGAGCAATAGCACGAGGATCCCAACACATGAACGTGCGGTAAAAATCTGAAGATGGCTGCCAGAGGCGGGGCTTAGGTAGAGGGCAGTCATTGGCTGTGGTCAGTATGACGCAGAGACCAGTGATTGGTTACTACTACGAAAGACAGATCAGAAACGAAACTGATACTGGTTTTTTCTTTACCGAGGATTCCCAGCCTGACGACTGGGAATATTCATGAGCATGTGAATCCATGCCAGACCCCATGCTGGAGAATACCTTTGTTGGCTATGTGGGAGCTGAAACATACAATCATCTAAATCTTCCTGTTAGAATGGCTGGTCTGGCTTCTGACCCCAAGTATTCACAGTTTTTGCATGAAAGAGTAAAACAGTGGATGGCCCAGTCCCCTGGAGGAGTGCCTGATAAAAAGCCAATCCGAAGTGGCAAGAGAGAGAAGCCTGCAGAGCTCAAGAGAGCTGTGAACCTCATTAGGTGTGCAAGGCTGCACAAGAGTACGCCATATGTGGCGTTCACAGAGGTGATCAGCGCAGGGGAGAGGTCACAGCATCCGCCGTGCGAGGAGCTGCAAAGGGCCCGGCTCAGCGGAGAGTGAGAGACCGCTATGCAGGGAAGTCTCTGACAAGAATCCCGCAGGAAGCCAGTGTGCTATGAGAGAAAGCCACGTTCGACACAGAACCCAATTGAACAAGCCAAGTAAGCGGCTATACTACAGTCGGATTCATGGACCCTTCCGGGGAGCACTGCCAAGAACATGATGGTATTTGATGACTCCGAAGAACTGGGAGGAGGGTGCCGAGGCCAAAGCAAGAGAATACTGCGAAGCCCCGAGGAGGGGCGAGAGCTCAGAGACCCCAAGGTGGGGAGAGTACGAAAGAACCCTGATGCAACCCCAAGGCAGGGAGAATACCAAGAAATTCCAAGGGGGTGGGAACCAAGAAACCCCAAGGTGGGGTGAAAACCAAGAAGCCCCAAGGCGGTGAGAAAATCATGAGACCCCAAGGGGATAAGTGCAAGGCAAAATCCCAGAGTGGGGTGAGATAGGAAAACCCCATAGTGGGAGAGAAGAGTCAGACAAGCCCCAGAGTGGAAAATTAGCAAGAGGTCCTTGAGTGGGAAAGAACTAATCCTAGAGAAGAGAATGAGATACTGAGACAAACCACAGTGTGAAAGCAAAAGATAACCACAGTCAGGAAAAAGAATGGACGAGAGAGACAGACCGAAAAAATCCTGGACTAGAAGGGAGAAAAGGTGGTGGTCAGAAACAATCCACCGTCCTATTAGTCGGGCAATAGCCCAAAGTATGTCTTTGTTGGAGTCACGTTTTTCCTTTGTAGTGGTAGGGACTGAACCCGGGATCGAAAAGGTTTCTGGAATGAGGACTTCATTCATGTAAGACATCCTGACGAGCACGCCTTTTACGTCTTTTCTTTGTAGGATATGGCACAGAATCCTGGGTTAAGGGACAGTTTAGGCCTCGTTTTCTTTAAAGAATGAGTCAATGTTCCTCGGCACAGGGACCATTGTACTTATAGTATTTAATCCACTGTCCTCATTTATGGGATCCAGAGCCCTTTGCAAAGCAAACTCCATTTCATAAATGAACAGCAACCAGCGCTTATTTATGGAGACACGCAGCTGCAGCACTTCTGATTCAATCCCACAGCCCCCCACACCCAACTACCAATTCTTCTCTACATATTAACAAGTGGAAAACATATTATTTCTACAGCTTTGTCATCTGTTATAGATTCACATGCTTGTTAAAAATCCTCTGACATATTCCAAGATGGCCGCCGTGGAAGGAGGACGTGCTTAAAAGCCTCTACCCACAGGGCCACAAATAAGGAGAAAACAAAGCAGCATTGGCGGCAGTGTCCCCAAGAAGAAATACAGGGCAAGCGAAACAACCGACATTGAGCCCTTAGCAACGCTTCAAGAAAGAAAAACGTGCTGGAAAAGGGTGGCGCAGTTCTAAGGCACCGTACGGATACAACTGGGAAGAAAGGCAACCCGGGCGCCGTAACATGAAAAAGTAAGGGACGAGCGGTCAGCACTTGTAACAAAGGATAGGACAACCCACCGTTCAACCCTCAGGGTGAGGAGGAGACAAATCAAGGAACAACAGGGGTAGTTATAGCCTGGCCCCCACGGAACGAAAGCAGCACGTCAGAGGATCCCCGGAGTAATAACCGGAGAGGGTAAGCACACAAGACCCACAACCTGGCTAGAGGAAGCAAAAGGAGCTCCGGAGAGGGACGTCCCATAGATCTGAGGGACGGGCCCCCGACAGAGCGACAAGAGAGAGAGTGGAGAGCAGCAGGGAGAAACCGCAAAGACCGGCCACCAGCATGACAAAGGAGCGAAGTCAGAGGGACGAGAGAATCAACATGTAGAAAGCCAGGGGCGGACATACCAGGCATTAATGGAAGACCCGCTCGGAACGCAGCCTCAGGAAAAGAAGGTAAGGACTGGGAAACGGAAGCCTGGGAGAAGCTACAACCCCAAACGCATCCAGGCTGGGCAAAGAGGAGCCGCCCGGGACGGACAGAACTAAATACATACCGGAGACCACAAGGACTGTGAGCCCAGGCCACACAATCATAGAATACCCCAGGGTAGGAATTGCCACCCAACAACGTGGATGAGTTAATACACCAGGAGGGACAAAAAGACAGCAACCACATGGCAACTGAGACATTTGGAAGGTGGGGTACCCCTTGCATAAAAAGCACCCCATGGGCAGGGTGCAGGGTGCCCTGGGGGCCCTCAAGAGGAAACAATTACGACAAGACAATTAGCACAGGGCCAGCCCGCACTGTCTGGTGGACAAAAAGGCCTGAACGGACTAAGTACAAACAAAAATTCAAAACCACACGCCAAGTAAAGGGGGACCAGGGCAACCACCATCCGTCTATATTGTACAGGACAGTGAACACAGGAAAAATGCAACACAGTCAACGCAGAACGCAGCAATCCAGAAAGGTTGGAACAGGAATCAGACAGATCATCAACAAGACCCACTCCCCACATGTCCAAAACAAGAGGGAAGGGGGCGGCGGAGGAGACCCAACCAAACCCCCGCATCCTCCCCAACTAAAACAAGCAGGGAGCATTACGCAAATATGGGGGTCAGACTCCTCTCAGACCCCGCGGTCAGGAGGTAAGAAGCAAATCTCACCAAATAAAGATCCTTGGGCACAAGGCACAATGGCAATGTCCAATGAAAACATGCAGGGATGGTTTAAGGAGTTCCAGGACCAGTTCATGGCCTCCTTCCAGACACAATTTGAAACATTGAAAGTAGAAATTACGCAATCAGTCCAAGAATTAAAAAAAGATGTCACAAAGCTGGAGGAAAGAACGGACACAGTAGAAAGAGCAATGCAAGGCATGGAAGAAGACTCACAGAAAACAGAGGAAACCTGGAACGTATAGCACGCCTGACACAAAACTTGGAAATACAAAGTGAAGACCTAGAAAATAGATCAAGGAGATCCAACATAAGAATTACAAATCTCTCGGAACAAGTGGAAGATAAGGACTTGAAACTGACAGTCCAGCAACTATTTGCAGAAATCCTGGCCGGCGAGGCGGAGAACATGGTCCAAATAGACCGGATTCATAGAGTGGGCCCACGAAGACTAGGGGAACCAGGGCATGACCCAGAGATGTCCTGGCTGCAATCACATTATATGGTCAAAAGGAAAAGATTTGAAGGAAAGCAAGGTCGACAGGTCAGGTCAGAATCAACAGAGAAGAGGTGCAACTATACCAAGACCTAGCACTAACCAAGCTGCAGAAGAGGAGGCAAATGGGCCCAGTGGTGAGGTTTTTGGCATCTAAGAAACCAAGATATAAATCGACATTTCCCTTCGGACTGCTATTCACATGGGAGGGACGGCAGCACAGGATCACAACATGCGAAGAAGGGGCACGGATTCTAAACATGCAGGGTGACAAACAAGACGAGGATGCAGAGAAACGAAGAAGTGACAAACCCCAGAGGAAGCCGTGGGAATGGAAAAAGGTTGGCGGCGGGGGAAAGAAATCAAAATGAAGGGCCGCGAGAGGACAGAACATGGACTTGCAGCCCGCAAAATAGAAAAGAGATAGGATGTGGAAAGACTGCCAATGTAATAATGAGCAAGGCCCAAGGGGCGGGAGGGGGAAGACTCTTGGAACTCAGAGTGGGGTTTAGCATCCCCCACGCAGATGTCACTGGGAATTATGAAGGCCAGGCGCAGCGGACACGGTGTCCGAGCAGCCATAGGAACCTGGTCCCTCCTCAGGGTGTTGGGGAGTTTGGGGTGGGTGGTGGCTGAGGAGGTGGGGAAGTTGGGGGAAAGGGCAAAAACTGAAGGGGGGAGGGAAGGAATGCATTTAAAACTATTGAGATAGAAATGAGAAGAAAGAATATCCTCATCAAAAGAAAAAAGGTGGAACACTTGGCGAGGGGGGTGCAAGCAGAATGTTAATGTACCAGGAACACACATTAAGAAACGGGACAAGCGGGGGGCGCTGTTGAGCGCCGAACAAGATGGCCGCCTGAAGTTCGAGCTCTGTGGCAGGCAGATTACACGATCCTGATTTGGCACTGTTATGACCAAAGACTCGACCCAAGCTGCCACGATTTACGAGCCGCTGGTCCAGGGACCCCATGGTCCAAATCCTGACGTAAAACGGTGCCGGGAACCCTTGTAATCGGGCACCGCTGCGACCATCCCCCATCGGCGGCGCACCTACGCACCAAAATCCAGCACCGGCAGAGAGACGGACTGATCTGGCCAGCGTCCCCGAGACACCCTGTTACTCTTGCGGAGGCCCGCCAGGGGATGGCACGCCTAAGTGGCTGTGGATAGAGATGGGGATCGGGGGCAGCCTGTGCATGCACTGAGGCTGCGCATCACCGGCGTGGGTGGACGCGGCCGTTGGAGCTGTGCGGCCCGGGGCGTGACCCAACCCTTGGGTGCTGGTCCGGTGTCACTTCGGAGAGGCGGCTGCCCCTGCATCGGCTCTGCCCGGCCCCCCCTTGTTTGCTGCGCCTCGTCGGAGAGGCTGTTCGGTGGAGGGCCTCCCCCCACCGTCAGCAAGACTTCAACGCTCGGGGTGGAGCTGCGGTACACCACGGACACCAGAGTCTGCGCTCCCCTGACGATGCGCGCTAAACTGCCAGATCCTGGTGGCCATAAGGTACGTGGAGGAGGAGGAGGCCCCCTTGAACACCCCCCGTGGAGTGGCACTGCTTCACGCCTTCCCTGCAGTGCTCCACGGATTGTCTACCGGCAGTGCCCTGTATCAAGTGAACACTTGATACAGAACGCACTGGGGCCCAGTGGCTCGCATCTGAGGACATACTGTGGCCTGGACCCTATCTCGCTCTGCTTCACCTTTCCCCGAGGTGTCCCTGCAGCGCGGGTTCGCCTGAATCCTCTCGCTCCATCTACGCGCGGTCTGGACCGCATTAGACTCTTGCATTGTGTCCGGAAGGGCCTTAGCCTCTGGTTATATCCCATTTACTTTGACTGTACGCCCCACATATTAACTGGATCCTCCTGTGAACCACATCACCTATTCCAGTGTTCACATCCTGTCCTTCCTACAGGCAACCACTACAAGGCTGAGTGACATTCACCCTCGTCCCCCCAGCAAATATAACTGGATACTTGCGCCTGAGCTCCTGTCCTCCGTGGAGGTGGAATGGTGTCACCGCGCCTAACCCTTCGGTGACCTGCGACGGGTGCCTTTGACTACACGCAGGTGGATTTGGGTCTCCATCCTTGTCTCAACTATTACAGGCCAAGTTCCTATAGGCTGCATTGTTACTCGCATCCATTGTGTGGGCGAGAGCACGGTCACCGGACCCCCTGATCGCCTACCTGATCCTCTAGGTCCCCCTCCTGGGGTACGGTAGGCAGGTAGGGCTGCCTGACGCTGCACACCCATTCAACCGTCTGCACAATCTGGCGGACCCCCTTCTCCTGACAGGGTCGAATACAATATCCTACTGTCACCCTGGGCGTCCCCCCGTGGCGTGGGTGAGTGACTTGATCCCTCAAGGGGCTGTATCCTGCCTGTCGCCCTCTAACACTGACCGAGGCGCCACCAGCTCTCCCTCACTCCGCTCGACCCTCGTCATCGCCACAATGACCAAGGGGGCCGGAAAAAAGCAGAGCTCCATCAATATGTTTGCAAAGACTCCGGTGAAATCGTTGGAAGAGGTCCCTGAGCAGGCCCCTACTAACTCATCATCCCTTGTCACCCCGGAATCCCAGAACATGATGGAATTCATCCGCGAGGGCTTCACCACACTCCATTCGAAATTAGACTACATGATTGGCACCATATCCTCCATCAAGGCCCATATCGAAAGGACTGACAGTCGAGTGTCGGAGGTCGAGACCAGGGTGAGCTCCGCCAAGGATGGGCTGGGTGCTTTGCGTGCAGAGGTCACCGCTCTTTCAAACCGAGCTCTTGAGGTGGAGAAGAAAAATGAGGACTTTGAATCCCGATCGAGGCGTAACAACCTCCGCATTATCGGTGTTCCCGAGAATGGCATTAATGAACCAATGGAGGACTTTGTTGAACATACATTGCTGTCGCTCCTTGACTCACCGAGGCTCTCCCCACAGTTTGCTATAGAGCGGGCGCACCGGGCCCTGACAGCTAAACCTAAGCCGGGCACTCCTCCACGACCCATTATAGCTCGGGTGCTGAACTTCCGATACTGTGATGCCCTCCTCAAGGCTGCAAGACTTAAGGGAGAGCTTCTGCTGGGTGGCGCAAGGATACACCTCTACCCTGACTTCTCGGTGGCTGTCCAACGGGAGCGCAGGACTTTCCTGGCGGTGAAGAGAAGGCTCAGAGACCATGGAATTAAATACTCCATTCTATATCCCGCCAAACTGCGCATAGAGCACGCCAACCAGATATGTTTTTTCACGATCCCGGAGGAGGCCTCCAGGTTCATCGATGAACATTTCCCAGGATGACCCTCCCCTGCCACCATGTCCCTACAACTGCTCAGCTGTCCCCATGGGGGGTTCACCGACACCGGTCACGCCCCTGCGCCAGGAATATATCAGTCTCTTACTCCTAACTTAGCTGAGCTTGGTTCACCTCTACAAGTTTGTGCCACACTAATATTTGCAAAAGCCTTTTCCAAGTTACGTACGAAGCTTCATTGTAGGCACTATGTTTTATTCGGATCTGCCATTGGCCCGGAGCAGCGCCACCAGTCCGGCCTACAGGCCCCCAGGCATTGATGACACTGGTTTGGATTTGGTTAAAGGGTTTTGGGATTGTCATTCCTCTAGTTGGGGGAGGGATGTGGGTGGGGATGGGATACGTTGGGTGTTGTTATAAAAAAGCTTGGCGTTGGCAGCGGAAGCGGATCACAGGGTAACGTGGGATGACTGGGGCTACAGTGCTGCTAAATCGGTCCATTGGATATTAACACTCTCATGATATGAACACTGCTGCATTATTGACTGAAGATAACCTGACTTTCATGAGCTGGAATGTGCGAGGATTAGGCAATTTTAAGAAAATGAGACAACTCCAGCTGCAGGCCGAACGTCATGGGACCAAGATCCTTTTCTTGCAAGAGACACATGGCTGTGCCGAACAATGTATGAGATTTGCTAAAACGTGCGGTCCCCAAAGATACTTTACCAACTATTCTACCCAAAGCCGTGGGGACTCTTATTCATAAAGTCTTAAATTTGCTCTTATATCCTCACAAATAGACCCTCAGGGCAGATATGTACTACTCCATGCCACACTTCAGAACAGGGAGGTGGTCTTACTGAACATCTATGGCCCTAACATAGATGACCCAGAATTGTATGCACATCTCACATCCCTTCTCGATGGCTTCCCTCTAGTTCCCACTTTTTGGGTGGGCGACTTCAACACAATTTTTGACGTGGACCTTGATAGATCCGGGTCAAGACCCCGCCAACTCACCAAGGCAACCTATACTGCGCTGTCATCCCTGCCCCGCCTCGCTATGGTTGATGCATGGAGACTCCTCCACCCTGATTCACGCGCCTACTCCTTCTACTCCTCGGTGCATGACTCCTATTCCCGAATTGATAGATAGGTGATCTCAGCTCGAGTTAGCTATTGAAGAGTTCTTTGAAATAAACACAGGTTCAGTGTCTTTGCAGGCCATTCTATGGGAGTCCTTTAAGGCTAACATCAGGGGTATAGCGCTGTCCAAGGAAAATGGCATTCTCAGAACAATCCGGAGGGGCATCGCTGAACGCGAATCCAAACTATTGATCCTGGAGGCCCAATGCTCACTGTTCTCAACCCCTGAGACCCTGGCATCTATAGGGGTGGAATTAGACACATTCCGGTCCCTGGCGGATCGTGAACAAAAATTCTTAGATAACCCTGGCCTGGCAAGGAAAAACGGAGAGGGAGAGTGTCCTGGCCGCTTCATTGCTAGACTCATCCGCCGTAAGCTGGGGGCTCTGCATATCCCCGGGATTGAAAGGCCCAACAGCTCTATGGCTATCGCATCACAAGACATCAACTCAGAATTTTTTACATTTTATGAAGCCCTGTATTCCAACTCGGATGAGGCCTCAATGGCTGAAGTCAGTTCCCATCTCGATGCCCTCACCCTATCGGCCCTTTCCCATGAGACCACTGGGTCCCTGGACTCCCCGCTCACCCCGGAGGAGTTCTCGGATGCCATTGACTCCCTCTCCTCGGGGAAGGCCCCCGGCTCTGATGGCATCTCGATTGAATTTTACAAACGCTATAAAGCTCTCCTACTCCCTCACTTACTAGCTCTCTGGGAGGAATCAGTAGAGGCGAGCATGTTTCCCCCATCACTTCGAGAAGCCACAATAACGGTATTACTCAAACCTGGTAAATCTCCCACACAGTGCGGTTCGTATCGCCCGCTCTCGCTCATAAATTGTGATGTCAAAATATACGCCAAATTGTTAGCGATAAGACTTGCCCCCTGTATGCCATATCCACTCAGATCAAGCGGGCTTCATCCCGGGGCACTCTACCTCTTTGAACCTGAGGCGCCTTTTTAATATAATTAGTAGAATAAGTCCCAATGTACACGCGGTAGCCGCCACTCTTGACATGCAAAAAGCGTTTGATTCGGCTTCTTGGAAATACCTTTGGCGGGTCCTCGAACAATGCAAATTTGGACCCTGGGTCAGGGTGCTTTATTCAAATCCGGTGGCTAGGGTCCGCACTGAAGACCAATGTTTCCCTCTCTTTAAGATCGCTAGGGGGACGAGACAGGTTTGTCCATTCTATCCCCTGATCTTCGCTATAGCAATAGAACCTTTTGCTGACATGCTACGCCAATCCAACGCACATAGAGGGCTCCGCACTGCGGGTCAGGCTGACATAGTGTCCTTGTACGCTGATGACGCACTGCTTTTCATACGTTCCCCCTCAGTCAATTTATCCCCGATATTGAAGGACGTCGTCCACTTCGGTTGTATCTCGGGCTTCAAGGTGAACTGCTCAAAATCCACTCTCTTCCCACTCACGGATTGCACCCTCCCCCCTCCTGATACCCTGGGGTTCACGTGGGCTCAGGAAAAAAATCACCTATCTGGGAATAGAAATAACATGACAATTCGAGTCGACCTTCAAGGAGAACTATCAAAATTACCTTACGCATCTGGCGACTAAGACGCTAGCCTGGAGTAAGCTACTGATCTCCTTTGCAGGCAGAATAGGGATATTGAAAATGATAGTGTTACCCCAACCTCTCTACAGGTTCACCAACATCCCCTTATGGCCAGGCGAGGGCTTCTTCCGAGTATTGACTCACACTATTAACTCCTTCTTATGGCACTCGGGTGCGGTTCGACTTAAACTTGGTACCTTGTCTACTCCTATGGCCAACGATGGCTTTGGAGCCCCTGATTTTCTTAAATACTGGCTGGTTTCCCAAATTCAATACACATCGTACTGGTTTAACACGACGGACACCCCTCCACATGTCAGACTTGAAAAACTAGCGGTTAGCGACCGGGACATCCGTTCCCTGGTAATACAACCCGTCCCCTCGGCACTGGACTCACTAGACCCGGTCGCCTGTACATCCTTGGCATTAACGAAAACATGGAAACTGTAAGATACCGCTTACCCGTTCCATGGCAACCTCCCGCTTTGCAACTTTCTCCCGGGGGTTCCACGAGTACCGCCACCAATGGTGCGACGCTGGGCTGAGGCGGGATACGAGCTGCTTCGAGACGTATTGAAGCAGGGCAGCTTTGTTGAGTGGCCGGACCTCCCATTGCCCTTGAGACGTGGCCCGTGTGCATGGCTCCAGTATTCGTCCCTTCGTAAATCCCTTAAATGAAACTACCATATGTTCCCAGTGTTACCGCCAGATGACCCCGCTATTGAAGAACTGACCTCCCCTACACCCACCAGAGGTAAAATATCTAGGCTGAACACCACGGTGCAATCCAGATCCACTCCGAAATTCACTAAACTGAGGCGAGCATGGGAAGACTACATTGGGGTGGAGGTGACAGATGAACGCTGGGCCCATATGTGTGCTCGTATACACCAGGTATCCTTTAACTCCCGCTTCAAATTGATTCAGCTTAAGGTACTGCATAGGTTTCATTATACCCCGAACAGATTACATCACATGTTTAGTGACCACTCCCCAAGATGTCCCAGATGTGGCCAGGATACTGCCGATAATATTCACATGATTTGGTTCTGCCCAATTCTGGGGTATGGTGTGCTCAACCGTATCCGCTATTCTCGACCACCCTATCGACCCCTCCCCAATAAAGTGCCTCTTTCACGACTTCTCCGGACTCCCCCGGGACTCCAAAAAACTGGCTGGCCTTTGCATGCTCCTTGCAGTACGATCCATCCTACTCTGTTGGCTACGCCCCGCACCCCCACTCATGCTCAATGGCTCAGGGCAGTCACGTGGGCCTCAGACACTGAGGAAACCTGGTCTTACCTACAACCCACTCACTCAAGACCCAGAGATATCTAGCTTAAATTCCAGTCCAATAGGTGCGATCTGAATGCGACACCGGATGCATCTTCTCCAGCTATTACCCCTACCCAACTAGGTTCCCCATCCTGAATCACAGTCCTCTTATGATTTGCTTATTCTGCATATGTACTTGATGAACAGGTCCACATTGGAAGCAGTTACTGTATGCCTGTATTGTTTCAACTCTAACTACATTGTACCTGCTCTGTGTGTTGCTCGCCTGTGTTATGCTGCCAAGCTGAATAAATAAAAGTTTTAAAAAAAAAACAAAAAAAAAAACAGGACAAGCATCTTTTAAAGTTGAGAGGTTTCTCTCAAATATACCAAGCTAATGCAAGAGAGAAGAGGGCAGGGTCATGGTAGCGATACAGGATGGTCAAGGGACAACGGTACAGGGAACTCAGTAAGACAAGGAAGGGTGATTCATGTACCTCAATATGAATAATGGGAGATCGAAAAATTGACGCTGGCCTCGATATATTCCCCCAATGCTGCGTAAGACATTTTTTTGAAGGGGATCCAATCAAACCTAGAAGACTTTCAATGGAGGGAAATTATAGTGGCGTGAGAATTCAATATAGCGTGGTAGCCCAACTTGGATATGAGCACTACGTATAAGCGAGTGGGAGCACAGATCCCGTCTAAGGTCCTGAAAAATAGGATTGATAGGTTGGCGCTTCAAGATGTGTGGAGGGTAGTGAAAGGGCAAGAGCAGGGATATACATACGGTTCCATGTCATTTCATTGCGGGATGTTTTTTCTCGCAATTTTTATTTTCGAAAAAACCCATCACATTTTTTGTCTTTTTTTTGGTGGGGGGTACCCCTCCAACTCCTCGATTCTCTGAAAAATTTGATGGTTTTTTTTCGGAAAACAAAATTGCGGTAACCCCACGAAAAACATCCCGCGACGAAAGGACGTCGTACCATACATACTACTCCCAGGTCCACTCAATATCAAGGATAGATTATATATGGGCGTCGGCAGGTCTGGTGGTCAAGGTCGGGGATATTGAGGTAGGATCTATTTCTCTTTCAGTCCATGCCACGATCATGGCAACCTTTATGATGGGCCACACAAGCCAAGGCATATGGAAATGGAGGTTCCCAACAGAACCTCCACGAGATGAGGTGGCAGTGGGCTCCATTAAGAGGAAAATAGAGCAATACTTCCTAGAAAATGACAGGGGACACCACACAGGGGATAACATGGGACACATTTAAGGCACTAATGAGGGGGAACTGATAAAAGCAAGCAGAGGCAAACAAAGGTGCAGGTGGGAGGAGGAATTGGAGGGGAAACTAAAAGAGATCCAAGGGGCAATGTCAAAGAACCCGACTAAGAAGATGAGACTAGCCCTCAGACATATTCAAGGGCAACGGGGAACGTTGCGAAACAAATATGCAGGGAAGGCACTCCTATACCTGAAACAAAGATACTATATTAGAGCCAATAAGGCAGATAAGCTGCTGGCAAGGCAACTAAAGGGGCAGGAGACAACTAGGACAGTCATGAGGCTTCGGGATATGCAGGGACAGATCAAAACAGAGTACGAGGACATGGGGGAGATTTTGCAGATATATTATCAAGCATTGTACAAATCAGATGATCAGAGTCCAGAAAAACAAGATTATTATTTAGCAAGGCTGACTCTCCCCCAAATCACGGACGAGGAAAGGGAAACCCTGGAAGGAGATATAACAGAGGAAGAGGTCAGGAAAGTGATTGGAAACCTGCCAAGATATAAAGCGCCGGGTCCGGATGGATACAAGGATTGCTTTTATAAAAAATATATAGACACTCAAGCTCCCATATTAACAAAACAGTTCAATACCTGCTCTCCTCTGCCCTTCCTGTTTGTTTTTGCCTGCTGTTTCGTTTTCTCCCTCATTCTCTGCTGTTGTGGTGTTCTCCTGTGCCAAGTCCCACAGCTTTGCTTCATTGCCGCTCCACGGCTTCCTTACTGCATTGCCTCTTCGCTGCTTGCGGCGTTCAAGGGATCCTTTCCCTTTCGCTTTGCATTGTGCACCGTACTGCATGAACGCTCCTCTGGGCTGATAGATCAGCTGTCTGATTCTTTGCTTGTCTCCTCCTGCTACCCTGCGTGCTTCGCTTCAGAAGCATACTTGCCTGGTGTTCCTTCACGGATAAAGTTAATCTCTAGTGGTCCTTCTGTTACTCCATCTGGACTCCCTTCTGTCACTCCTGTCCACTGCCTTCTCTTGTGTACTACAAAGTAACTGTTTCTGGTCTCATCTATTTGAACTGTTCCTTGTGCTCTACCAGCATTTCACCGGAACACAACAATCTCCAAAAAATCAGAGCAAGTCAAGTCCTTCATTTGAGTCCAACAAAGGACCTGCCATCTACCCACCTACATACCACCGCTGCCAGGGTTTTTCTGCCTCTCTGCTTTTCCCTGGGCTGGGGCCGGCTCCCTGGAGTCCCCAATGCCTGGCAAACAGCAATTAAGGCACAGTGGCCTCCGGGGGTGCACGCCCTTGTCTCTTTCAGAAGAAGAAAGGAAAGAAGGTGGAATCTAGAAGAAAGAAGAAGGAACAAGAAGCTACAGAGGAAGCAGAGAAAGCTTCAGAAACCTCAGGTGAGGAGTAAGGGAAGAAATCGTACAACCTGAGAACAACACCCGATCAATGAATGAGACAAAATTGATACTATTCCCCAAAAAGCAGAAAGGCCCGGAACTTCCCACCTCGTACCACCCGATAGCCTTGATAGATTTAGATACGAAGCTATACATGAGAATATTGGCAAATAGACTGTCGCTCTTGCTTCCGTTGCTCATAGCACCGGATCAATCGGGGTTCATTCCGACAAGGCAGACCTACGACAATACCGGCAGGGTATGCCACCTGATAGAGAAAATGGAGAAAACACATGGACCGGCAGTTCTTGTCTCACTGCATGCTGAAAAAGCATTAGACAGGGTAGAGTGGCTGCAGATTTTTGGCACAATGGGACACATGGGATTCGGACGGAACTTCCTCCATATGGTGGAAGCAAGCTATCACGCGCCCCAGATGCGGGTGGCCCTAAATAGAATAGTATCGTAGTCGATCAATTTAGGAAGGGGAACGAAGCAGGCATGTCTGTTTTATCGCCCTTATGATATGCAACATTCCTGGAGGCATTACTGGCCAAAATAAGATAAACAGATGAGGTAAAGGGAATACATATGGCGGGCATATAGCATAAAACAATGGCGTTCGCCGACGACCTGTTAGTGGCATTTACAGATCCAAAGAAATCACTTCCGGCGCTTATGCAGAAGCTCGATAATTTTGGGGCACTATCCTGATAAAAAATATATCAAAAAAAGTCGGACATTTTAAAACTAACGGAAGCACCGGAAGTGGTGAGAAACATATCCTCAGAACTTCACCTGAAATGGGCAAAACAGGGATAACATATCTTGGGATAACATCGACACCAACACTGGGCCAAAGATACAAAGCAAACTACCCAGATCTGTTAGAGTAAAAACAGAACTAGGGAAATGGAACCCCTTAAATACTTCATGGTGGGGAAGAATGGTGGCAGTTAAAATGGTGGTGCTCCCAAGGCTACTATATCACTTTCAAGCACTACCAATCAGAATGCCAAAAGCATTCTTTAAATCATTGACAAAAACAGTCAAGACATACATTTGGAAACATAAGACACTGAGAATAGCTATGCCAACGATGACGGCGCTAAGAAACCAAGGTGGGTTGGCACTTCCCCATTTTCATAGATACTATGAAGCAGCCCAACTGAGGGTACTGAAGGAATGGTGTGCAGAGACCCCATAGTGTGGTGGTCAGGTGGACAGAACGCAGAGGGGGGCGTGCTGTGTATACTGGGCGGCAGAGCATGGAGGCAAAGAAGAAGTTAGCGACGTATAAATATATACAGATTTGCCACAGACCGGAGACTCTGGGACAGAGCAAAATGGCACCAACATCGGAGGAATCAGCAGCAACCAAAAAGGACGAGGCGGCCCTGATGGAAGAAATAAGGAGTATGAGGGCAGATATTGGATGCAGGGTCGATAAGATTACCCAGAGGATAGATATGATGGAGGAGCGGCTGGAGGAAGTCGAAAACATTCAAACCTCCCTGGGCACCCTAGAGACACAAATGGACATGCGGATGTCAGAGATTGAAAGATAAGAGGAGGAATTTTGGATGAAGGTGGACGATTTTGGAAAGCCGTGAAAGACGGAATAACCTTAAGCTCTTCGGAATCCCAGGTAGAAAAGGCGAGTCAGACAGGAATGGAAAAGAACGCTCCATGAGCTCACAAAGCTGGTTTTTGATGACGACACCATCAATGAGGCAAAGATAGAGAGGAAACAGAGAGCGGGAGGGGCTACTGGGAGCCCCAGATCAGTCCTTTCTCGGTTCGATAATTACGCAGACAAAATGAAAATTCGGGGGAAAGCGAAACAGAAGGGCACGATCACCTATGGCTCCGCGAGGAGAGTTACAATTTTCCAAGATTTATCCTCACTGACCCTGGAGCAGAGAAGGATGTGCGTGCCCTTGACGAAGTGGCTAAAGGAAAAGGAACACAGTACAGATGGGGGTTTCCGTTCTCCCTCACATTTGAATTGGATGGCCACAGGCACATGCTGACGACCGAGGTAGACATTCGCAGGACCACGGGCGAGGTGCTGGGTGGACCTGACGGCGAGAGGAGCCAGGATGAAAGATCGGATGACGAAAGACCATGGTGCATCAAAGGGCCGAGAAGGGGACGTATGCCGGGATCAAGGACGTACAGGAAACTGAAACCGTCGCCCGTGGTGGACACTTGAAGCTCATCATGTATATAGTACCACTTATAAATGTGCAGGATGTGGTTGGGAAAGGATTCCATGGTGGAGAAGGGGGCCTGGGAATGTCCCGATTGGTTTAAGGTCTTGTAAGATATTAGAGGGGGGCTGTGGGTCCCACAGGGGCCGTGGATATACTAAAACAGATATGGCTCTATCTGAGAGGGGGTGGGGATGGGGCTCAATGGTTAAGAAGATGAGTAATCGATGGACCAGGAGGGAAACGGTTCCGACTGGTGGTCTGACCTCAGCACAGTGATGACACCCGGGAGGTGTCGGGTGCCTTTGAGGGGGGGGTGGTGGGGATATGGAGTAGGAAAAGGGTCTTCTTTAAGTTGAGTTTTATTTGTTGTGGGAAGGTGGAGATTTTGACTGGGCCGCCCGGGGAGGAAAAGAGAGGTAAGGGTGGTGGGATGTTAATATGGCAGCAAAACTAGGAACCCTGAGAGGTGGTCTCCTTAGGATGGGAACATTGAATGTCAAGGGATGAACTCACCCATGAAAAGGTTGTTAGTGGCCAGGGAGTTTCGTAGATCTGGCCTTGTTGTGATGTTCCTTCAGGAGACTAAATATGCCAGGGGAGAGGAGCAAAGGGTCCCGGATGGAGTGCTGGGACAGGAATTCTGGGGCTCAGGACCCTTGAGGAAAGCGGGATGGGTATTCTCATCGGCAAAGGTCTTAGAATGGGGGTGACCGAGACCTGGGCAGATGAAGAAGGTAGGGCCCTCTTGGTTGTTGGCACCGTACAGAAGGTGTGTTTTACGTTTGGTACAGTTTACTGCCCCAATCAGGGCCAGCTTAGGTTTTTGTTGAAAACTCTCCCGAAATTGATGCTGGGACCCGCCCGAGAGAGGGTGTGGGGAGGTCCTAGAAATGTTGGGGGTTTATGAGCTCAGGGATGAATGTTGGCATCGTCACCCGAATGAAAGGTGGCATCGTCACCCGAATGAAAAGGGATATATCTTCTACTCGGCCTCACATGGCACTTTTACCAGAATAGACTATTTGTACATCTCAAGCGGACTGTGGGAGGAGACGTTGGGGTCGGAGATCTGGCCGATCACATGGTCAGACCATTATATGGTGATGGTCGAACTGAACATGCTCGACCTGGTACATAGGGGGTCCAAGTGGAGATGCAATGAGTCATTGTGGAAAAATCCAGTGTTCCATGCGGAAATGGCAGAAGACATTGAGGAATATTTTAAAATAAATAATACGGGAGAGGTTCCAAAGAAGACGGTGTGGGAGGCAGGGAAGGTGACAAGGAGGGGGATCCTGATTAGGGTGGGGGCTAGGAAGAAGAGAGAGCGGATGTTAATTGAGAACAGACAGAGAGGAGATCATTTGCCTAGATAGGAAGGCAAGGGTCGCCACCGTAGAGAGGGAGAACAGAGTCCTGGAGGCAAGGAAGAACAGGGAAGAATTCTATGAAAATCTATACAAATCGGAAGCCAACCCTGGGAGTGGAGACATATCGGCATATCTGTCTGGAACACAGATGCAGAGGCTTTCCTGCGAGGAGGCTGAGGCACTGGATGCCCCAATTACGGCAGAGGAAATCAAGAGGGAGGTGGCGAGACTACTATTGGATAAGGCCCTGGGGGAAGATGGGCTCACGGGAGGGTATTAGAATTAATTTATCACCCCCCTCCTACCCTTTATGGTGGAACTCTTTAATGAGATTCTGGAGACGGGGGAAGCCCCAGAATCATTTTCCTGTGCACTAATAACGGTGATCCATAAGGAAGGTAGAGACCCCGGAAGATGTGTGTCTCATCGCCCCATCTCCCTTCTGAATATCGATGCCAAGATCTACACGAGGGTGCTGGCAGCACGATTGGAAGCATACATGCCCCGCCTGATACACTCAGATCAAGTGGGTTTTATAATGTGTCACCAAGGAGCGGACACGATGAGGAAAACCCTGCATTTGATCCACGAATTGCAGGAGATGAAGGGGAGCCCCACTCTTCTCTCAGTAGATGCTGAAAAAGCGTTTGATCGGGTGGAGTGGGGCTTTCTCAAGGCATTGCTGGGCAAGGTGGGCTTGGGGTCGAGATTCAGGAGGGGCATAGTGGAAGTGTACTCCTCTCCTATGGCGTGCGTGGAAGTCAATGGCAGCTACTCCCAGTGGTTCAATATGAGTAGGGGCACAAGACAGGGTTGCCCCCTCTCTCCGATTTTGTTTTCCCTTTCCCTGAAACCGCTAGCTCAGAGGGGACCCCGCGTAGAAGGATTCACGGTGGGAGGGTGCGGGGGTGAACTACAAGGTGGCTTTATATGCAGACGATATGCTTTTACATATCAGGAACCCCCCAACCTCAATACCTAGGGGTGATCCAACTGATTGAACAATATGGGGAGCTATCTGGCTTTAAGATTAACAGGGCCAAGTCTGTCCTGTTTCCGCTGAAGGGGGCTAGGGATGAAGAAAGGAATAGATTTGTGCCACTGGGGCTAACGGTTAAATGGGACGCACTGAGATACTTAGGGATTAATCTTACACAGGAATTGGGAGACTTGTTTGAAGCTACCTTCCCCTCCCTCGTTCCTGGATTCCATGACGATCTTGAAAGAAGGGGAATATTTACCATATCTTGGCTCAGGCGCCTAAATGCCATGAGGATTTTTGCTTGCCAAGGTTCTGATATGCATTCCAGATGCTCCCGATTCCGGTCCACGAGTCCTTTTTTCCGGGAAATAAAGGGGAGGATGCTTAAGTTTTTGTGCCAGGGGAAGAAAGCGAGAGTTGCGTATGATGTTCTCACTTTGCCGAAAAATAGGGAGGGTGCGGGGGGCTCCCAAATCTAATACTGTACTACTCTGCGGTACAAATCAAGGCTCCTCATACCCCACCTCTGCATGCAGAAGGCATTCCAGTGGGTAGAGCTGGACAATCGTAATTTAGCTCCCGCCACAGTTGCAGAGTGGCTGTGGGTACCGAGAGGTAAACTTCAGCGCAAGATTAGGGATCACCCGATTCTGGGAACCATTTTGGGAGGTTGGTGCGATAAGGGGGAAATGCAGGATGTAACAACGTGGCCATCTCTCTTGAGTCACATATGGGCGCCTCGTATTAGGGACGCAATTCCAAACCCTGAGTTATTTCAAACATGGTTTGAGGCTGGTCTGGAGAGGGTGGGCCAACTTTGCAAAGAGGGCTCCTTTATTACGATCACGGACCTGGAAGGGGAACTGGGCATAGGCGCTCCCTCTGTCTTCTGATACCTTCAATTGAAAGGAGTCCTAACGAGTGAAAAATGGAAAGAGCGGATACAGAGAGACCTGACCTCCTTTGGAAATCTCCTAGATAAAAACTGGACCAAAGGGCTTGATTTCCGCTATGTATAGTACACTGGTGATGGCAGGGAAGGGGTCCACAGAGAACCTGAGGCGGAGGTGGGAAAGAGATATGGAGAGGGAAATAGATACAGGACACTGGTTGAGACTATGTAAAGGGGCTTCGCAGACCTCAATCTCAAGTCAGTATAAACTGCATGCTATCAAACTTTTCCATAGATGGCAATATGACCGAGTTCAGCTCTCGAACATGTTTCAGTCGGCAAGTCCCATGTGCTGGCGCCTGTGTGGGGAAAGAGCCAACTACTGGCATATGTGGTGGGGATGCCCACGGATAAAGGTGTTTTGGGATGAAGTGCTGGGGTGGGTTAAAGACTTAGATGGGATCCTCCGGAATAAAACGCTGTTTTGATATTATTTGGGATGGAGGAAGTAGAGGAGAACTCAAACGGCTGGCGGGGCTGGCAGCGCCCCTGCTGCTTATAGCTCGGGCCTGCCTAGTCATGAAGTGGAAATGTGTCAGGGCTCCAGGCAAGAAGGAATGGATCAATGCTGCTATGAACATATGCATAATGGAAAGGATAACCGCAGCGCTTCATGGGAGGGCAGTGGCGTATGAGTGGATATGGGGTGAATATCTGACAAGATACGTGGATAATTAAGGGAGGGGAGGCTAAGGAGAAGAGGTGAGTTAAGAAATGGGAGACAGAGATTGATATGGTAAAAGGAAAGAACCTCATCCACCAAGGAGACTACCCCATTTGGACAATGTCCCAGCAGGAAGTACGCCTCTCACGAGGCGGCCAAAGTCACTAGCTAGCAGCATGAGATAAGACTCCTTATCCGGACACAACCAAAAGTTTACATGTTCGTTTACATGGTGTTGAAGACAACGTTCGTTCAAGCATGGGTGAGGGGAGGTGAAAAATGATTTCGTATTAAGGGATAGATTTTGGGGGAGGGGTGAAATGTGGATGTGTTTTTCTTTGCATTGTTAAAATATTTTATTCCCTTTGTTGATGTACAAAAATTCCAATAAAACAAAATATTAAAAAAAAGAGAGGGTGTGGATGGGGGGGAATTTAGGACCCGGGTCCGGGAAACCTGACAAAGGTGCAAAAAAAGGGGCTTCATGATTCTTGTCATAGCAGCGTGGCTGTTGATAACTCGGCAATGGAAAAAAGCGTGCCACCCACAATATATGAGGGGCTACAAAAAGTCTGGAATTTCATCTCCCTCGAGTGGGTAACCTACCAACTACAGGGGGCCCAGGAGGCATTCAGGGAGGACTGGGGCCAAGTGCTAAGGCATCTGCAGAAAAATGACATGTGCCAATGGTGCCCAGATAATATTCTAATATTGTGTGGACTAGTAACAACAAAATGGAGTTATTAGAAGAAGCACATGGGGATGAGGGTGGGGAATTTGGGGGGAATGTTTACTAACTGTATCTGATGTTTACGAAACTGAATAAAAAGAAAATAAAATAAAAAATCCTCCGACATCGAGTAAAACATTAAAATATTTAAACGTTTTTCCCATAGCACTACATATGTTAACATCATGTATAAGCAATACATGACCTCAGAACTACGCCCTGAACACTCCAGGGTGGACAAAAGCACATGAGATTAGATCAAACACACCCCCGACCCCCCAGCCCCCACCGCAGGAGGCTGGGCGAGTTGTGTGTGAATCAATATAAAGTTACAGATGCTGTAGAGCGATACCTACAAGTAAGCTACTTTGATTTCTCCAGCACTGGATTGTTTATAGATTCACAGGTTTACTGAATATTAGCAGAGTCATAGTAGCAAGCAATACGTACATTGGAGGTCAGACCATGAGTTGGCTTGGCTGAATCTTTTTTCAACATGGCTCGGCCCATCCCGGTGCCTGATCGTGCATCTTTATCCAAGAAATAAAGATTGCAGAACACACTTACTGACCTCCAGGTTACTGCTCTTCAGGTGTCTTAACAGGGCTTTGGCCAAGAATGTTGTCGTTGCAGACTTCCAAATGGAAAATGTCCAGTCTCAATGCCAGGTAACTGCCTAAGTGCTGCTCTGTAGCAGTACAAGATGCAGTCCACAATCCATTTTGTTATTGTGTATTTCTGGAGAAATTGCAACAATAAGAGCAAGGCTTATTTTTTCCCCACTGACTGCCTTTGGAGGCAAGTCAATTTTAGATGGAAGAAAGCTCAATGAAAAATATCCAACTTTTGGATTGAAAAATGGTTGAGTCATCAGCAATAACATGACAGTTGATCTGTACGGATGGCGTGTCCTTTTGTAGCTGCACAATAGACAATTGTTAAAGTGTGTCTGAAGTCTTTGCTTCTGCCAATCTGGTAACTAAAGCATTTTGTGAAGTCTGCAGTTAGGAGTGAATGATCCGCTGCAGCAGATGTGTTTGGAGAGTAACTTTATATGCATGGCACATGACATATGGCCCAGGTGGCGTGAAAGCCTAAATCTTGCTCACCAATCATGCTGACCTTAATGCAAACACGACTGCAGTTTTCCAAGTGACATATTTCAGCTCAACAGAGTGCACTGGTGGAAGGGTACAGGCATTAGGCTGGTTCGTGCCAAATTGGGCACCCAGGCCAGCGCTGGCAGCTTACCTGGATGGGACTTGCACAGCTAACCTCTCAAGAGGTGGCCTGATAGTTATTTTTTTATCTTAAAATTACAGTCAGGTGAACTCTTATTTCGGAATACTGTACACCACACTTTGCCAAATGTAGTAGGGATGGTAGGATATCCTGTGGTAAACAACTTACTGGTATAGGCCAGCACTGCTACACTTGTGGATGAAAGTATTGTTGGCCAAGCCTTCTCATGAATGAGGAAATACTTTTGTGCACCGCTGTGGTGATTCCAGATGACCATACCCTAGAACCTCAGGAGTGATGCTTCTTAATAGGAGGTAGGATAGATTATGATGAAGGATCACCCCTAGTTTCATCTTGAGCAGTCAGGGGAATGCTCTCTGAGTGTTATGTGGCCCTCTCATGACAATGACAGGAGATCAGAGAACACAAATTGGATTGCACACATTGGGGCTATCAAGGAATCTTTGCATGTCGAGATCTGCAGCATCTTCACCACTCACGTTGCCAGTGGCAAGGCGGCAAAGCATGCACAACCCCTTTCTTTCAGTCGATTCACAACGCATCCCTTACTGAAGCAAAGATCAGAAAATTGTGTTGGTTGCCATTGCAAGCAAGTCTACCTTTCCCCATTGCTGGAACAGCCAGCCAATCAACTGTGGTCTGAGCTAGCTCTCACTTTTGAACTTCTATGACTCCTGAGGCGATCTGCTTGTATGTTCTGTATGCCTGGCAGGTGCTATGCAGAAACCTTCAATTGATGTTTGGCAGACCCCGTTCACAAATCTTGTGCATCTCTGGAAAATGTTATCAGCCTTGTACATTCCGATCAGCAAGTACATCGCAACACTTTTATACTACATATATGTGGCTCAGCATTTTTGTACCAGCACATGCTTCTTGGGAACCAGAAGTAAGAAAACTTGAAGGGCCAGTTTTACTGTTCTCACTTTTAAGACCTTGATATATAACTTATTTTCTGCATCCAACCACAGGTCAGTGGTTGATAGAAGGCAAGCGTATTTCCAGCCCCACCAGCCTTCAAAAAACAAATCTGTTACTGTCACCAAATAGGATTTTGACCTGTAGAGTAGAAACACTTCGATGAAATTTGTTTGGTCCACCACACCAAAGGTTGTTGCATCTGGGCAGTTATTCAAATTAGGTTGCCCCATGGGCTGTGCCCATTATAACTATTTGTAATCTTGCAGGAACCTCATCATTAAACTGTGGAATGTTATCAGGAGAATGAGGAATAAGCCCAGACCTAAGAGCTCCTTAAACTCTATGACAGTGGTTTTTGTATGAAAATAGCCTGCCATATCGCAAATCCACAACACTATGCAACTCAATGGTTCGGCATTGTTGTTTCCGATATTCAGGACAGCCCCTGTGAGGTGTTCTTTGGCTCCAAAGAGGCCTTGTCCATATTTTCTGGAACACCAAGATATTGAAAAATGTGCAAACACTGCCTGAAGGCTATATGCAGATGTTTTTTTTTTTTTAAAAATGTATTTGTACATTTTACACAAGAACAGTTAATCATCAATAATACATAACCAAAACGATATTATATGCAGAATAAAATAAACATATTTACATCCAGTCAAAGAGCTAGTACAAATTCAGAAAGGTATCCCAAATCTTTGCATGTAAGGTCAGTTTCCCTCGTCTCCTGTAAATTACTCTCTCCATGTTTGCAAGACAAGTCATCTCCTCAATCCAATCTGTAACCGCAGGTGCAATTCTTGACTTCCAGCCCCTTAATATCATCTTTTTGCCTATACTGGCCCCTATGAACAAGAATTTTTTCTCAGAGACTGAAAGGTCCTCAAGTAACTCGTCACCTCCTAAGATCATCGTTTTGAAGTCCAACGAAACATCCAAAGCCAACATCCGCAAGCAAATATTACACTCATCCAGCCAAAATCCACACACTCGTACACAGTCCCAGAGAAAATGTTTCAAGCTACCTACCTCATTCCCACAACACCAGCATTCGTCAGATTCCACCATACCTCTCTTCATCATCCTTTCCGGACTCCAATATACTCTGTTGAGGATGTTTATTTGCCTCGAACGGTCTTCAAAGTTTATAGAGCAAAGCTTTATATTAGCACATATTTTCAACCACATCTCAGATGAGATCTCACACCCCAATCTCCTGCCCCAATCCGCTCTCAGTTCAGAATTCTCTTTATAGTTAGACACAATGTGATTGTACACCCCACTAGCAAATGAACCACATCCAGACTCTCTCTGCTTAAGAAATAGATTCTCTATTGCATCACCCTGCTCAACCATCTCCCTTATACATCTTTTCAATTTCCTGAAGTCACTAGTTGAGTAATTGTCAATGATACATTTCGCACATAACTCTCCTTCATCAATCCACTTACCATGCCTAATGGCATCAACAATCCAATATATCCCACTTAGAAGCCACTCTGGCCAGAATAAAGGCTTACCCCCATCAACTATCGCCGGGTTCAACCAAATGGAAGCATGAGAAGTCTTCAAAGCCACCGAGCCTAACATTTCATGCACATTTTCCCAAGTCTCTCTCAGAAACACAGTCATTGGCATTTTTCTACAATGCCTATTTGTGGCCATGAGTATTGCCCTAGGAGGAAGTGGGCCAAATAAACTCACCTCCGCCACAGCTCACCTATCCTGTGGTTCTTTCAAGAAGGGGACTATAAAATGACTAGAAAAAGCCAAGTGATAAGCTTTGAAATTCGGAACGCCCAGTCCCCCTTTCTCTATAAGCAATTGAAGCTTCTATAACTTAAGTCGCGGTGATTTATCATCCCAAAGAAACGATTGCAGAAAGCCATACATTTTTTTCCAATAAAACTAGATGTAGATGTTGGTCACTGATGTCCCATAACAGCCAATGGTCCAGCTACTGTACAGTGTGAGAAACGAGAGGGTGTCTCACCTGCTAGTCCCCGGGGATCTCTTTCTCGGGTGGCCAGGGCACGGCCATCACCTTTGGACCCAGACCCTGGGGGTGGACCAGTGCGGGAGGATCACCTGGGTGAGGGGTCTTCCGGGAGTGGTGGTGGGACAGCCAACGGCGAGACGCGGTATTCCCCACTATTTTGTTTATCCAACCCATCCTTTATTTTAGGACGCTCTGAGGTCCCAGCCAACCACCCCCTTTTTACGCAAACACTGGGCCGAGGAAGAGGGTGACAGAGTAACATTAACTTTCACACATCGTACTGACAATGTCCCACCAATAGCGTCAGGCACTTAATTCTAAGTGCATACACCTAATACCAATTAGCTCTCCTCACACGAATAAAAGGCATAACCCAAATGCAAACTCTGAGCAAGGCGGAACACAAGAACAAGCAGGGCTTCCAGGACCAAGGCAAACCTATTGGAGCAGAGCGACGGACAAAGATGCGAGAGCAGCAGGTTGGAAAACCCTAGAGTTCCCTACTAGTGGTCATTGCCTCCGACAGGTCACGAGAGACACGTGGAGAAGGTCAGATCCTGCAAGTTAAAACTACATTGTGTTTCAAGGACACCAGCGACCCTCCCAGGTGAACGGTAGAGTTGGGGAGGCGAGGCCAAGCCTGTGTTACTAACCTTGACTCGTGAATTGGAAATCGTAAAGCAAAGAAGAAACACAGAGAGCCGGTGAGTTGGCAAGCGACCTGAAAGACTGTTGTGTGTTAAAGTTTAGCGATACTAAGTAACAGAGTGGTCCATCGAAAGGAAGTAACCCACTCAAAAGTCTCAGTGAGACATTTGTGAGGCCTGATAAGGGTGAGCAGTCTTAAAGAGTACAAATGAAGGGGCTCCAATGGAAATTGTTTTTATCAGATGGTGAGTTTTAAAACCTAGGCAGCCACCTCCAACGATGAGCATAACGTGTTAGTCCGGAGAGGTGATTAGGTATCCAAATTCAAGACTGTGGAACCAAAGCTTTCATGTTTGTATGCCGACTTTGCCGCCAGACAACATAGTGATCCTGCACAAATCATCTTATATCACTGACAGTACTGTGCTGTCTTCTGTGAAAATGTGTGCTTTGTCACATGCTTGTGGCATTGTTTAGCCCATTCCCTGAACTTTCTTTTTATGTAGGCATTTTGAATGGAAGGGCTTCTGGGCAGTAGAGAGCAGACCAGATATTGCAGACCTCTGGCAAGCATATTTTAAGGTCTGCTCAAATAAAAACCGTTTGCTTTTCTTCACGTTTTTAAATAACAATTTCACAAGACTGTGTTTTAGTGTATTTAAAGCTTTCAAATACAAAAGAGACACCCAGAAGAAAACATGTATTATCACATCAGTTACTATGCTGGTACTTTTATACTTAACTTGAAGATGGAGATAATCAAGCTGGAATAATTTCCATTTAGCAGAATATGCTTCTATAATGTTTTATTTTTAAAGTGTGGCCATGCTGGGTTATGTGATTTGGGTACTATCCTAAGTCTGTTCTACAAAATGGGATTACTTTAGTTCATGGGAAGAACTGGAAAAGAAAGTTGTAAAGTGCAGACATTGCAGAGTGGTCGCGAATACGAGCTTTGCCTATTAACCAATGTGTGATCCTGGACATTGCACTTAATCTCGTATTGCCTAATCTGTCAACATTGCCAGTGTCTAAATCTTTCTAAATTTTCAGCCCTTCAGAGTGATTTCGTTCTCAGGGTATGCTCTTCAAAAAAAGCTCACTCATGGTTTCACTGGCTTTAGTGTTGCTTCCTATATACTAGTGAACTTTTATGTATTGCACACCACAGCCACATGTTTCTTCGCTTTCTAATGGCAACACTACTTGAAAACCATGCCCCTTCTAATGTCACACTCTCTGGATATGGACACCTTCCTGGAAGCTTCTAATCTTCATCTCATATCTATGCTATGGTATGTGTAGCTTTCTCCTTGTTTCCAATTGGTCTCCTGTATCCATGCTTGAGGACTTTTGCATTCTGTGAAGCAGCTAATTATTCTATCGATGTCTGGAATTCATGCACATTTTCATTTGATCTGTGTACTGCATTTATAGTACGACCGATATACTTTTCTTGTGGCTGCTATTGATTAACATTTTTCGGGTACCTATGCTAGAACACAAGTACCCTCATTGTGGCCGGCTAATGTTGCCATTGAAATGCTACTTGTTTATCATTCTGTTTACAGCAAGAATGAAGAGGGCACTGAAAGGGAGTCTCCCATGCTTATTTTGATCGTTGTGAGGCGACATATCAAGTTATGGGTTGTGGCTGCTACAAGGTGAGCTGTGACCAGATATTCTGGATCCCTTAATTCCTTTTGTTCGGTGGAGATGGCCCTTAAAGATGTCCATGCCCTGGGCCCCCAAATGCGTTTAAGATGGCCCTGCAAGGGACATTTAAAAACTGAAATGGTGCGCAGTTACTCCATCGCAGTGCTAATCTGCAGATCCAGCAGGGTCAAGGAAAACTGGAAACCCAGTACTGAGGAAAATGGACTGGTCAAAGTGTCCAGATACCTCTCCCTACACCAAGCGGAAAACTTATGTCACCTACAGGCAAAGAGAGACTTGGTGGCAGGCCTCCGAGCAGAAAGCCACACATCCAAGACGTTGCCCGACAAGTCCCACTCTTTAAACCTCACACATTTTGCAGCCAAGTATGAGGGTTCAGGCTGATGAGGCTCAGTTGGAAATCCTAGCCCCTCCAGTGGGAGTGGAGGTCCAACCTCGCCCGGAGGTGTCAGGCTAGAAAGATGGACCACTCCAGAAGCTCCAGGTACAACATACTCTGGGGCCCAGTCTGCAGAGATCAGAAACAAGTCAACCCGAACATCTTCAGTATCCTGAGAACCAGTGGAATGACAGGGTTGGGCAGAAACGCATTAAGGAGGCTGAAGTTCCAATCAACAACCAATGTGTTCCCTAGAGCTCACTGCTAAGGAAATTTGTTTGTGCAGATTGAACATAGAGACTCACTTCCTCTTCACACTTGAAGCAAAGAGGTCCACTTGAGAATACGTCCAGAAGGTGAAGAGCTACCCCAGAACATCCTGGCAGAGCTCCGACGTGTGGGGGGCCGAGGTCTACCTGCTCAGACCATCCCATCCGCAATGGCGTTCTCAGTCTCTGAAAAAATGGAGCACCGCCAGAAACATGTAATTCTACATAGCCCAGAGTCACAGTGGCAATGCTTCCCTGCACAGAGGCAAAAACACCACAAAACCCTGCATGTTGAGGTAATGTATGGCCACTGTATTTTCCGTCAGGACCAACACACACTTGGTATACAAGAAAGGGAGAAACACAATCTGGGCCAGCAGGATAGCTGCAGCTGCTGCAAACTAATGTGTTCCCAAGCTTCTGTCAGGGACAAGAGGTCACAAACTAAGTTCTTGCAGGTGAGCTGCCCACCCCTTCAAAGAGAAGTTAGTGAACACAGTCAGCTGGGGCTAGGGCTTCCGAAGCAGCACCCCTCTCAGCATGTTGTCTCACATGGCCCATCACAGTAGATCGAGACAGCATCCAAGACCTGCTACAGGTTTGACAAGTCATTTTGGAAATTAGACCATTGACTATGAAGTAGCCACTGAAGCAATCTCATGCGCAATCAGGCCCCCGGCACCACCAGGATGCATGAGGGTATTGTTGAGGCAGTTTGTGAACCACCCGCTGTAGAGGATGCTACAAAAACTAACCCTAGGGGGAAAACTTAAACACCCAACAAGAAAGAGAAGCCAAACCTTTCAAACGTGGGTACTGTGGCGAGAGAGGCAAAGCTTAACTCTCAGGCAGGAGTAGTAGGCTGACAGAGGTACAATTAGTCAACACACATAAATCTAGAAAATTGTTAGGCAGGCATGGTATCACAAGTAAGGACACAGACACCAAAGGTACAAGTTTCAACACCTCTATTAAGTATGACTGGGATTGGAGACTTCCTAGCTGGCCCTAATTCTATAATGGGAGTAGTCTCGACCATCAAAGTAAAATAAAATGGTCAAAGTCAGTCAGTCAAACAAAGGGAAAAGCCTGTGTCAGAAACCTATACTTGCCCTCATGTTTCACAATAACTAAGTGTGGGATAATGTATGAAAATAAAAGAGTATCAAAACAATGTCAGAATGGCTATGAAAGTGGCTCACCACTCCCTTTCCCAAATTCAGTTCACTGGGATTCTTACAAAGTTCATTCAACAGGGACAATATGCACAGTTCAAAGATCAAAGATTTCCCATAAATCTGTTAGGCTTCCCTTGCCTATTTCAATGTCAGTTCAATATGCACCACAGTTCTTTTCAATGGATTCGTTCATGGCTTCCCTCACCCGGCTTCACAATTCTCAAACAAACGAATATTCACAAAGTTCCTTCATAGTTACTTTCACAGGCTGCTGTTGCCTGTCTTCAACCACATAAACATGGCTGAAACACTTTCCAGATAGACAGCTCCGCTTCACGGAGCTCAGGGAGAACTCCCTTACCCAACCTTTGTACTTCTCTTTCACAATGTTCACCTGTCAGAGACCTTAGCAACCGCATAGTATTAGCACCCTATGCATGACCAACTGCATAGTATCACCCTATGCGGGACCACTCTGACAATACGGTTGATTGCTCAATGTCTGTGCCTCTACCACTTGGTTTCACAAAACCGGCCCTCGGCCACTCTGTTCCTTATTTCACAAAAATATCAGTTCACTTTCACATTAGCCTTTCAGGATCTCTGCACGCTCTCTTTCCCTCGTGCCCTTTCCTTCAATGGCTTTCAACACATTTTGCTATTCTGATATCTTTCAAGAAGCGTTTAACAATGCGCCTTCTCACATGGCACCGCTCCATTACTTTGTTTCTCATCGGGTCCCTCATTGGCTAAATGCATTCAAGCTTTCAGTTCAATGTCTTCTTTATCCTTCAACGTGTAGCCTTGCGTGCAACAATGTTGCTTTCCACAATCACAAGTATCACAAACCGTGCTCTCCCTTTCTTTGAACTCACCGGCTGTGATTGCTTTCGCGCGCTTGCCCACCTGCCCCTCAAGACACTCGTGTGCGGCCTTGCGGCCCGGGGAGGAAACAAACAGTTTGCTGGTGCATGGAGGAAAGGGATTAGCCGTCCCCTCTGCTCCCTTCTCTGATCTATCTGGGCATCTTGTAGACACGGCTTCCTCGCCACGCTTTCTCCTGCCTCAACTTGCAGCCTGGCAGCGTCTCAGCATCCCATCCTCCCTGGCCTGGTTCTCGGCAGCTCTCTTCTCAGCTTCTCCTCCGTCTCGACATTCAGCTTGCCTTCCTTCTTGGCCCCCATCTTGCTCTGTGTCTTTCTGTGCGCCACCTTTTATAGTTTGCATAACGGTCCATGAGTTTCAGGTGTGTGTGATTGTGATTGAGTGCCTGACCTTTTTAGTGGGACAAGGCAAGTGCATGTCACAATTGTTAATCTTCCTAGTATCAGTCTTCCTCTTCTTCGTCTCAGTAGTTGGGCTGATAAGGAAAGGAGGGGAGTCATGGGATTTGTAGTATCCCATAAAGGTTGAGGGAATATGGGGTAAATAAGTGTCAGGAAATGGGGGATACCATGTCTCACCTTCCGGTGTTTCCTCCCCACTCCCCGAGGACCCTCTACCCAGGTGATCCTCCATCGCTTGTCCACCCACAGGGTTGGGATCCAATAGCGATGGCCCTTCCCTGGCCACCTGAATAAGGCATCCCCATGGACTGAGTCGTGAAACGCCTTCATTTTTTCACAAAATACACCTCTCTGATATACTAAAAAAGATATACTTTAACAAAGTCGCACATATAATACTATTAGTTCAAATAAGTACTTTAACAATACTACATAGTATTAAAAAGAAAACAGTATTTTATTAAAACAGTAATGCCTACACAAGGACTCTCCTAACCCCAATGCCTTTGTGTGGGTCCTTTCCCAAGGGCAAGCACCCAAAATAAATAACGGGCTGGGGAGAACTAGGATACCACACAGCCTAACAAGTAGGTACGTACCGAGTTACCTGCACAAACAACTAAGTGAAGTGTTCTAAAGACACATCCCTACTCTAGTACTAGTAAAAGGCCCTAACACGTATGGCGGGTGTGGGATTAAGGGAAACACAATTTAACCAAAAGGAAAAATACATTTACAGACCCAAGGCCAAAAACACAACTTGCCATTTATTTAGACATCCTAGTGCCTTATTACAGGAGATGGCACTCAGCTTGCTAAAATATGTCATGAATTCAGGGTGTTTTCATGTGCTTCAACGCATAGTGGGTCTAGCCGCCCGAGAAAGGGTCTGGTGATTTTAGTGTGGCTGGCCCTAAACTGGAACCTTGTGTTAATTCCCAGCCCTTCTAATCAAGCGTTAGTGGTCTCGGCGGCCCTAAGTTTAGGCGCTGAATACAGCTTCTTGTTAATGTTTACTTTCACCTGAAGAAGAACCCCAAAAACAATTTAGAGTCCAATGGGTGGTTAGCAAATTTGATCTCAGACATTGGTGATGCAAGTATAGTTATTTTGGAGGCATTTCAATGCTAAAATGTGAGGGAAACGCAGTAAAAGACAATGAAAGGATATTTTTGGAAGCAGTCTGCGGAATCCCAAAGAGGAACCAAAGCATGCCAACAGCGACCAGCGTGGGGACCTACTAAATTTCTTTTTGCTTCACAATTCCTTGGCTGAATTCAACGGGAGGTGACCTAGTGATGTCCCGCTGAAGTTTAGATACAAGTCTGCTGTTCGAGCCTCTCTGATCGATTATTGTTTGGTGGATTGCTATTCGTAGAAGATGGTGAGTGATTTCATGGTCCATGAAGGCACGGAAAGTGATCATAACCTGCTTGCTCTTTCATGGATCCGAAATCACTAAACCCTAACCCATCTTTAAATTCTAAAGAGTCTGGTAAATTCTCTCATGTGATGAAATTACCCAAAGATAAAGCAGCCTTTATGCTGGCTGAACCAGAACTTGCTAGGCAGCCTTTTTTCTCCCAGGTGCAGTTAGAAGACCCTGCGTCGACAACCCTGGCATATGAGAAATTAACCTCCTAGATTGCAAATACATGCCGCAGTCATTCTGCACTCTATCGAGTCAACAGGTATACAAACAAAATGATGTATCATGGTTTGATGGCTGCAAAATTTTAATTGTGTGTGGCACCAAAGAACAAGACTATAACTGCAGGGAACTTATATCATCTAACACAAGCGTATAAAAAGCTTTTACAGGTTAAGAAAAAGGTTTTTATAGAGATCCAGTGGGACCTCCTGGACAAGCTGATTAGGGAAAAGGATGTGAAGGGATTCTGGAACCTTGTGGCTCGTGGGTTCCTTAATGGCGCTCAAGAGGATGGAAGTTTAATCTCGTCATCCGTGTGGGCCTCTGTGAAGAAACAAAGGAGGAGGAGGCAAACACCCAGGGGGCGAAGGCAGCACAGAGCACGACAGCAAGTAAAGGGTAGGAAGCTAGCTGGAGGAGGAGGGACAATGGGAGTGATTGATGGCCCAACGAGGAAATCCGGAGAGATCACAGAACTGAGAGGTCCTTTTTCTTGTTTTGTTTTTGACAGGAGCAACGAGAGGAAGTGGAGAGCTTGATGTGGTCCTACTGCGTCGATGGTAACCGGCCCGCGTTTCGGACGGAATAAAGTAGAGAACAGAAGAGTTTTGCAGTGAGAAGCAGTCCGTGTTTGAGGGCAGAGGCATACGGAGAGGAGGTGTTGGTTCATACAACGGCAAAGCCCTGAGGAGGAACAACCATATGCGATGCTAAGGCACCGCGACCAGAGGTGCTGTTCCTTTCCCCCCCGACGTTTTCCTGTGTGTGCCTCACTACGCGCACACCAACAGAGACGTGCAGGGAGAGGTGATGGGCAGAAGAGGTCTGAGGAGGAGGCCCAAAAGATACGTCCTCTGATCGATGATTGAACACACGACGCAGGGGAGAAGGTACAGTGAAAAAAGGATGAAAGAGGGACAGTGAGACCCAAGGACTTCTCAGCCCCATCCAATTCTGGAATTCTGTTGAGTTTATTAAAATTAAAAGGATGTATATAAATGAAGCCCACAAGAGTGTTGTCCTTATTGCCACACTGCACATGTTACAGCCTCCCGTTACAACAAGATTCTATTCAATGTGGATGCTCAGACTCCCCAACAGGCTTGGAAAGTAGGTTTTTCAAAGACCAGGGTTATATTTAAAATAGGCGAGGTTACGCACGCTATTAATGATAGCAAGTTTGGCAAAGCTCTGTGTACGGATGGTATCAGGCCTGTCATCTTTAACTGGTTCCCAGACTGGCGGGCCCCAATCCTGTTGGAATCATTTAACGCAATTCTATCCTGCTTGGTAGTTCCATCCTCTTGGAATAAGAGCATTATTATTATTTTTTGTATTAGATTCTTGGTTTATTACAAACCTTTATCATGAAAACATCTTTATTCCAGATAAAATTCATGTATCAGGTCTCAGAAAATAAACTCTTTTAAACATTTTATGAGGCAAAACGTTGCAGTGAAATTTTCCCCTAAGAGGAGAAAAGACAAATTATTTTGCATCCCGGGACTGCCTGTCCGGAATCAATTTACCCATGTACTACTTAGTTCTAAACTCAGTCAACTCGGGACAGAACAGTGTAATATATTTGTCTCCTTCATCTCGTCTTTAGCACATAATCTGCATCCCACAGTAGACACTTGATTATAGGTCTGCAAAATGTGTTTAGTAGGATGCAAGTTCAGTCTGAAGCACGTAAACGGATTCTTATACCACACATTAGGAAATTTGGTTAAGTATTTTGGGATAGAAACCCGGGTCTTAATTCACTTCTCAAAGCAGTTAACAGTGTAAGAGTTATTTTCCTCTTGGGTTTTAATACAATCATCCTGCCACAACTTCCACTTCACCTTCGCTGGGTTATTAATCAGGACTTCCAAATCAATTTGCAGATAATCTAAGTCATTGACAACCATTACTCCACTGGTCTAGCAAGACATTCGTCAGCTCTTTCCCCAAAATTGTATAAGGCCCCACTGGAAAAGGCATCACACATTTGCGATACACGGCCAACGTTTTCAATATCGTCTTTGCCTGTAAAGAGATCAAACCCAGCTCAAATCAAATCACTGAAGTTGGTATTAAATTCAGAGTTCCCAAGGTGTTAAAGGAAACCCCTCAGCTCCATATATTAACGAAGGAGCGAACCTCAGTTTGTAAAAGGACAGGACAGGTAAAATGGAGAACCTGACATTTGTTCTGAACCAATCTACCTTGACCGGTCAGGATTTACAGTTTAGCTTTCAGAGCCTGTTGGTGAGGTAGATCAATCTTGCTGTTCTTGATAAGGGTTAATGTTAATGTTAATGTTAAAGGTCATTTGTACCGCGCACTATCACCACCGGAGTGGTCCCCTGGCGCTCTGGCGGCTCTGAAAGAGGGGGGGGATGGTGGGTTAGTGGGTGGAGGCTGGAAAAGTGCAAGATTGCAGTGATGTGCTGTTGGCAGCCTCAGCCCGGTGGTTCCGTCGGCTGGGCCTGGGGTGTATGCGGCCGGTAGTCGTCGTGTGCTGATGTGCGAGTCTATGTGTTTTTTTTTGTTTTGTTGTTGCAGTGTAGTGAAGTTTGTGCGGTTTGCTGCGCTAGAGGTTTGTGGTTGTGTTTGGTTTGGAGTTTGAGAGGTGTATGCAGAGAAGGAAATTGTTAATGGTATTCGTTAGTCATCTCTATCCTGGACTAAACCGTGTAATCTTACCCGACGGGATGCTTGTACACCCTGAGCCTCAGGAGGTATGTGCCCGATTTTCCATTCGAGGCCGTTTGAGGATCTAGCTGCCCCCTCCGCCCGCTCCCTTAATAACCTTGCATGCTCCTCCCCCCCTCCACATGACTAGCGCCGCTGCTAGTGTCCATACACCCGGTTGTGTGGTGATTGGTGGTATATTGTCTGTTCCACAGCCTCGTGGGACCTAGTTGTGGCTGTAAGGGCGGTGGGGGATGGTAAGGGTTGGCTGGAGTAGTTGTATCCGTTTCTCTGTGTCTCGCGGGTGGACCCCTGTGTCCAGCGTCAGCCCTGTTGGTGCCCCGGGTACTTCTGTCGGTTCTAGCGGTTTGTCACTGTCCTTTTTTGATGATTCGTTTGTCTTATTGTTGTTTTGGTTTTATTCTCCGGTGTTGAAGAGGTAGGTTTTTAGTAATTTTCTGAATTTAAGGTGGTCTTTGGTGTTCCTTATTAATTTTGGGATGTTGTTCCAGGTTTTCGCGGCTAGGTGGTAGAAAGCGGTGCCTCCGAGTTTCTTCTTGATGTAAGGTTTTTGTTCCAGTCGGATTTCGTTGGTTGACCTGAGTGGTCTCGTTGGCTTGTAGATTGTTATTTTTTTTTGTAGGAATTCAGCTCCTTGTCCGCTGATTGCCCTGTGCGTTATGCACATTGTTTTGAAGATGATACGCTGTTTTACTGGGAGCCAGTGTAGTGTTTTTAGGGCCGGGGTGATGTGGTCTCTTCTGGATAGTTTGAGGAGTAGTCTGGCTGCAGTGTTTTGGATCCGTTGTAGCTTCTTCAGTAGGTATTCCGGTATACCGAGGTAGAGGCTGTTTGCATAGTCGATACTTGACATGATGAGGCCGACGATGGTGAGTGTTTTGTGTGTGAAGGAGAGGAAAGGTAGTATTTTTCTTGCCGTGTGGAGGAGGAAGAAGCATTTCTTGACTGTTGCGTTTATTTGCGGTTCTAAGGTTAGGGTGTTGTCCATCAGGACTCCCAGATTTTTTACTACCTTAGATGGTGATGGTATAGATCCCATTTCCGTTGGCCACGGGATGGCGGTTTCCTTCTCTTGGTCTTTGGATATGATCATGATTTCTGTTTTTCCTGGGTTGATTTTCAGGTTGTTGGCATTCATCCAGTTGAAGACTTCTTTTAGACAGTCGGTTAGGTTCGAATGATCGGCTTGGGTGTCTTCGATCTTGTAGATGATTTGAGTGTCGTCTGCATAGTTGTAGCATTTGATGTTGCGTTTCTTGAAGATTCTGATTATAGGGTCCCCAAATATGTTACCTGATTGATCTGAACTAAGGGGTCATGCTCCACATACCATTTAAAAGAGGCCTTCAACATAGATCCTTGCGGGCTCTAGTACCAACATGTTAGTTTTTGCTGAGTTCATCACCAGCCCATTAGAAATCATTTATCCATTAAGGCCCTCCAAACTCCACTGCAACCCGATTGGCGGCGTATCGAGCAACACAAGATCATCGGCATATAGAATCCTTGCCAATGTTTGATCTACGACCTTTGGCAGAAACGCTCCGACCAAGTCCAAGGTCTCCCCGACATTAGAAAGAAATAAGTTGTACAAGGTCAGTGGCCAATGGACACCCCTGTTTTAGACCAAAATAGGTGTTAATTGGGCTGGTCAAGAGGCCTTGAGAGTAAACCGGATTTGAACATTAGGGGATTCCTGCAAGGACCTCAACCCAACCAATAAATCGGCTGGGCACTTCCAGGCCTCCATTTTGGACCACAGATGTTGTCGGTCTACGCTGTCAAAGGCCTTTCTCAGATCAATAAAGGCCAAATATACTTTTGTATTAGAATTGAAGGCCTTTCCTTTCAAGATGTTTAGCAGAAAAAGGTTCAGGTCTGTACCAACACCTTTGAAAAAGCCTCTCTTTCTAGGATCCCCTCTTTCAACTATCCTGATCCAGTTCTGTAATTGTTTCAAAAGGAAAGCCGCAAATAATTTACCCAACAAATCTAGGAGAGCAATTGGGCAGTAGTTGGAGGGGTCCGGCCTGTTACCTCACTTATAGATGGGAACAATTATCGCTGATATCCACGAACTTGGAATCCGACCAGTTCTCATGATCGCCTTAAAAGATAAAGGGAGTCCATCTTCAGGCGATTCCTTGATCATAGAGTTCGTAAAACCACCAGGACCCAGGGCTCTAGAACATTTAGCCTTCTTGATTAGTAGTTCAACATCCAACTGGTCCAGCGGGAACGCACGCTATTAATGATAGCTAGTTTGGCAAAGCTCAGGGTATGGATGGTATCAGGCCCGACATCTTTAAATGGTTCCTAGATTGGTGGGCACAAATCCTGTTGGAATCATTTAATGCAATTCCATGCTCCTTGGTAGTTACATCCTCTTGGAATAAGAGCATTATTATACCAGTCTTTAAGAAGGGCTCATACAATGCCGACCCCCCATTGCTAACGGCCTATATCCTTGTTAGATAGCACGTCCAAGATTGTTGCCAGGTGCTTGGCTGCTAGGCTTGCTGAGTGGGCAGTGGACAGGGATATCCTGCCTGCTTACGAATGTATCGTCAATGACAATTGACCATGCATTTGTTCTTAAAACTATTACAGAAAAATAGGTTTCACTAAGAAGGGGCTGATTATATGCAGGTTTCTTAGATTTAGTGAAGGCCTTTGACTCCTTAGACCAGGCTCTGTTGTGGAACAAGCTCCATAAATTGGGCATGCCCACCTCCCTCTTGCAATTTATAATTTGCCCTTTATTCAGATACAAGAGCTGCAGTTGCTAGTAAGGCTGGTCAAGAGGCACCCCCATAGTTTTCCACCATTAAAGGGGTAAAACAGGACTGTCCAATGGCTCCTTTGTTATTTATTATTTTCCTATCAGATTTCAAGCCTCATCGCAAAAAGAAAGGTACAATACCGCCAGTTTAAAATGGAGTTGCTTACTCCACTCTTTTATACGCGAATGATGCTATTTTACTGTATCTCACGCTTGATCTCACGCCGAAGGGGTTGGAACGCAGCTTGGGTTACGCAGCTAGCCACTTCGAGCTAAATGGTTTAATTTTAAATCTTTCGAAGACGAAGATAATGGTCTTCGGCAGCAATATTCCTAAATATACCTGGTCAATTCATAAAGTTAAGATCGAAGTAGTGGGCTCATATTGCTATCTAGGGGTTGTTTTGTGCAGGCAATTGCTCCTGGACCGCTCACCTAGAGCAGGATGAAAAAAAGCTACAGACAGGCTTGGGCGGCCGGACTAGGTTTTTCTTCAGGTTCGGTGGCCAATGGTTCGATACATTTATCCAGGTTATGGAGGCGAAGGTTTACTCGGCAGACTTGCGCAGCAGTGAAATCTGGGGTAAGCAGAACTTTTTAGTACTGGATCGTATCCAGCATGCATTTCTGGGGAAGCTATTGGGCTTGGGCACAAGCACCCCAGGGGTGGACCTGTGCTTGGAAGCCGGTATTCTTAGCATTAGTCTGCAGGTTGAATTGAGATTCCTTGAATTCTTCTGGAAATGATTCACAACGCCCTCAGACAACCCAAATGTAAGAAATGCTATGAGGGAGATGGTGTCAAAGGACCCTGATGTGAATTACCCCTGGTTCAGGAAGTGCACCATTTTGTGCAAGAAATGGGGTGTAGATATTACTCAGATGAAGGCAGGTGCCATGAATATACAGCAGCAAAAAAATAAAGCAAAGGAGGTGGAATTTACGTGGGCCATGGAGGGTATCATGAAGTTGTGCTCATTGAGATATCTAGCGGTTGGACAAAGCTTAACTCCAGTAAACACCCCAATAAGCACAATAAGATAGCGGCAATGGTTAGGCAAAATACTCTACCATTCAAGGATTGAATGTGCTGGCTTTTTAAAAATAAGTACTGTTCTTGTGGGGCTATCGAGAATTTACCTAATTTCCTGTTAGTCTGCAATACACTGCTGGACTTAAGGAGGCGGTGGCTGCATTGTAATTTAACACATAATAATGTTAGATCAGTATCTGAGGAATGTTGTTTATCCTGTCTTGTGATATGTGTTTTATCTCAAACCTTTGTGAATATGTAAATGCCTCTTTTAAACGGTTAGGAAGACAATTTTAACTCTGCAGGCTTTATCCATTCTAATTTGGTATTCAGTGTATTTAAATTGTTGTTCAGACTGGCACGTATTTTAGTTTATTTTAACTTTGTATATGTATAAGTTTGACATGCTGATTTTGTAACTTTATAAATGGCGTAAAACGAATAAAGTGTTTACTACTGCTACTAATTACAGTATGCATGCAAAGTAACCCAGAACAATACATTAAGGCCTCAACGAGGATGGAAAAACAATGAACTTTTCTTTAAAAAATATGCATGTTACCAATGAGTGTGTTTTAGGTACAGTTACCATTACATAAATGAAAGGGTTGACTCATAAACGAAAGGGTTGACTTTAAAAATGAATAGAAAATCAGCTCACTGAACCCCTATGGGATCTAGTAAAAATGTCCTGGGGCAGAAGAGTACCCGAGAGTCACATTATGAGGAATTCCAGTGTCAGTTCAAAGTTTCATTGCCCATGATGGTATAGGTTAACGGCCCATTCGCACTGAAGGAGGTAAGTACAGTTCTACCCCACGGGTGCAACGATCAACCCCAGGGAAGTCCACAGGAGACCCAAATGAAGTGTTCCAAAGGTCAGAAGAGGGACCCCGGGTTAAGAAGTTGATGAACAGGGGGACCCCCCAATTCAAGTCTATGGGGAATTCCTACCACGGACCAGGGGAGCACTCAGTGGTGAATATCGTGAATAATCACACTTCCTAGCACCCCCAAGGTAACTAGGTCAGCAGTTTTGGTGGAAACGGCTCTTGGTAACCGAAACAACCCAGTAAGTAGACTGCTCATCTCCACAGGTGAGGTTTGTAGTATTTACCTCTCTAGGACTCAATCCCTCGGTCAACGAGAAGCCCAGCAACGCAGAAAAGAAACAGAAGCTCTTCCTTAGGTCTCAACCTTCAAGCCAGGAGGGAACGATCCAGCAAAGGGTAGAGGGCAGGAGAACACGGAACCCGAACAAGCAACTCTGAGCAGCAGGGCGAACAATGAAAGGCAACTGCATGGTAGCAAACTGTGCTAGGACAATGACTGGTGGTACACCTTCAAACAGCCCAGACTGACTATCCAGTGCAGAAATGACTTTTCAGCTACCCTTTGGATGCCTGCAGCAACCCAAAGCCAAAGCAGAAGATCCCAGTGGTAAACAGCAGCAAAAGGGCACGGAAATGGTCCCAAAGGGGGGGTTCAACCACAGATGTGGGGAGATACCTCGAATCTCCAAGAAATCCAGACAGAACATCTGGTAGCAAAAGACCCAAACCGGGATAACGCCAAGCCATTATTGCCAATTGAGGGCTTTAAAAACAACTAAAACCATGGGAATCAATTGGAAAACTCCCCCAGCAGCTCGCCAGACCTGCCATCTCCAGGCCCCAGGGACAAATCAGCAAAAGAGTTTTGGGCAGGGCAGAACCTAAATACACCTGTGAAAAGGGTCTGTCGCAGGCAGCCATCCCATCACAAAAAGGGGCAGGGGACAGGGACTCAGATGACCAACCATGCTGGTTCGTCAATGAGATTGCCACTCAGCCAAAGCCACCCACACAGGAAGTGAGAGGGATAGCCCAGGGACCGCAACGATTAAAAAAATAATAATAATAAACATTTGTACCCCAATGGCTATCAAAAAGGTACATTAGGCTACTGAGCAGTCAAATGGCTTGCAACCATAAGACCAGGCAAAAAAAACTAAAAGTTAAGAGGACCCAAAATGTGGCCCTAAATCCCCCAAAACAGGAATTCTGGCTTAACTGCCATAAGGCCCAGAAGGGGCTGAAGCAGAACAGACCTCGACCAACAAGGGAGACAGACGCCCGAAGCCTGGGACATTCCCCCGACCGTCCTGGAGCTCTGGCTGTGCCGCGTTACAGCTTTTCTCTCTGGGGAGGGATTGGCACACTGCCGGGGCTCCCTGGTGGGGAAATGCTGTAACGCAGGCCAGCCAGAGCTCCAGGATGGTCAGTGGTGATGTCCCGGCCTTGGGCGCCTGTCCCCCATGTGGGTTGATCATCCCGAAGCACAGCCAGGAGCTCTGGCTGGGCTGCCTTACAGCTTCTGCCTCCAGGAAGGGACGGCGACCCTGTCGGGGGGGCCCCAGGATAGCCATTGAGCTTGCGTGCTGTCAACCCAAATGGGAGATGAATGCCCAAAGTGGGGGACATGACCGAGGCCTATGTTGCAGCTGCTCCCTCCGTGAAAGGACGGGGACTGTGCTGGGCCTCCCTGGAACCGCCGCTGGGCTTGTGGAGGGTCAACCCTGCATTATAGAATTTCCCTCTCGCAAGAGATGGGGACCTTGCCGGGGCTCCCTGCGACTGCCACTGCACTTGAGAAAGGTCAACCCACATGGGAGTCGGCCGTCCAATGCCAGGGACATCACAGCTGACCATCCTGGAGCTCTGGCTGGGCTGCGTTACAGAATTTCCCTCAGAGAAGGGATGGGGACCCTGCCAGAGCTCCCTGGGACCGGGGCTGGACTTTGGGACTATCAATCCACATCGGAGACAGGTGCCCCTGATCGGGACATCACCACTGACCGTCGTGGAGCTCCAGCTGCATTGCGTTAGAGCTTTTCCCACCGGGTAGGAATGTGGACCCTGCCGGGGCTTCCTGGGACTGCCGTTGGACTTGTGGACGGTGAACACTTTCATTTCCACCCAGGTAGGTGCACCCACACATGTGGGGTACAATTTTCATTGGCACACCTGTGGAAATGTGGGAAGCTAGACATGTGTTGTTGCTAGAGTGTTTCGGTGGTTTCCTGGTGGCAAATGTCTGAAAATATTGTTTTTCCCCTACATTTTTTACTTTGCCGGGCCTTGTGGGTAATACATTCTATGGGCGATTCGCACAAGTCAGACCTCTGTGGATTCCCACGGGTGTCTTCTTTCAGAAATGCATGGGGTTCCCTCTTTTCCTTGGTGGCTGCGACACCCCAGGCACAAATCTGTAGGTTGTCCACAAGACCAAAATCCTAAACATGTCCTCTGCCCAAAGCTTTCTGGTTACCAGTGGTTTAGCCTTTTCCCTTTGCGCCCAGCTAGGTGCACCCACACATGTGAGGTACCGTTTACGTCGGGACACCTGTGGGAACGTGGGAAAGTAGGACATGTGTTGTTGGCAGCGTGCTTCAGTGGTTTCCTGGAGGCACATGTCTGAAAACTGTGTTTTTTCGCCTAAATTTTGCACTTTGCTGGGGCTTGTGGGCAATACATTCTAGAGCGTTTCACGTAAGTCAGACTTCACTGGATTCCCACTGCTGTCTCCTTTTCAGAAAGGCATGGGATTCCCAGTTTTCCTTGGTGGCTGCAACACCCAAGCCCAAATCTTTGGGTTGTCCACAAAGCCAAATCCAGTCTTCCCCAGGACATTTGATGTACCAGTGGTTTGGCCTTCTCCATTTGGGCACAGGTAGGTGCACCCACACATGTGAGATACCGTTTTAGTAGGGACACCTATGGGAATGTGGGAAGGTAGGACATTTGTTTTTTTCTCTCTTGTTTTTTTTTTCTTCATATATCTGTTTATTGGCATTTGTAACAGCAACCAAACAAAATAACCACAATCAACCTATTTAACGCCCCCTCCCACCCCACCCCCCCAACCCGATTGATCCTGGTTCATCACAACAACTCTCTCAGATTTTGCCCTTGTTAGCGTCTTCCCAGCTCCCTTCTCTCGCCTTCTACCCCCGTTCATCCTTATACTGAGCAGTCCAAGTTCCACCAACCGGATCCACGATGCCACTGAATCTCCCCCCTCTCAGTTCCCCCCCAATCCGGACTCAAGCCCTTTATTCGGCCAGACCCAAACGTTTCATGCTGCGCGGGCACTAAGCCGCTTTGGAGTCTCTTCTGAGGAATTGTAGAGCCAGATCCCAGTCCAAAAGGAACTGCTGGTGCTTCCCTTTTAATGAATACATCACCATTTCAAGAGCCGCCAAGTTCCAAATCCGTCCTACCCATTCATGTTCCATGGGCGCCTCTTTCGCCCTCCATTTCTGCGCTATCACCAGAGCTCCTGCCATCACCAAAATCATGTACACTTTCCTTTGGTCCCTCGACACTAACCCATCCAGGGTACCACCCAGCCCCAGCATGAACCGTCCAATGTTAGTCCCCCCCAGTGATGGCAGCGCCCATCATATCCTGCACCGCCTCCCGAACCTTAGTCCAGAATGGGGCAATCTTCAGACAAAGCCACCAGACATGCCTCCAGGAACCCTCCTCTCCACAACCCCTCCAGCACAGGGCGGTCCCAGACCGATAGATCTTAGCGAGCCTATAAGTGGTAAGATGCCACTGATACATCAACTTCACCCACATTTCTTGGAGTTGCAAAGAGGTTGTCAATTTAGGGATCCTCGCCCAGAGGGTTTGCCACTGCTCCAATGCAATTGATTGTCCTTTTTCCTTCGCCCACTTGGCCATAAAACCCCTCTCAGCTAACCTCCTCCCCTTTCTCTCTTGGTTTTGATAACATTTTCATACATTTGCTACTGCACTTTGTTACACAACCCTTTCATTTCCCAAATGTAACCTACATTTAGTCACTGCTTTAGGCACTGTACGCTTTTGTAACCTGCACAAGTCACCTATCCTTCAGTCTGCCTGTGCTCTTTCAACAAATGTATGCATGCCATTCATTACCACATTTGTTTTCCTAATTTTTAAATGCAAAGTACGTCTGTTTAGGCCGTCAGCATAAAAATCCTGTGTACCGTGACTTTGTTTTTGGCTTGTGGTATTGCTTGTTTTGTGAAATATTGTGAAAAATGTGTGATTTCCTAACTAGAAGGGTCGGGGGAATGTAGCGGTGCATTGCTTTTCTCAATATTTACAGACAAGTCCAAACTTTCCAGCACATACCTTTCTTTCTGTCATTTTTCCAATGTTTTCCCAAACTATGGGAATTTTTCTGACCTGCGCTAACGACCCCTTCCTAAACTTGGCATTTTGTCTACTTTTCAGAAATGTATACCTTTCTGTCTTCCCATTCAGCTTTCCTACCCTCCTCTTCAATTCTTTCCACACATGTCCCATAGGAAAAAAAGGGAAACATCGCCTACATCCAAAACCTGATGGTAACCTTATCAAAATATGTTCTTCTCGTTTCCACTCAACCTGTTCTTGGAAGCCTGAAAAATGACAAATTCAAAACAGCAAACCATTTTTTCCTAGCCCTTACAAGGAAAAAAAAAAAATCACAGGCTTCTTTGTACATCATTTTATTGTCATTTTCTGAAAAACTGAAAAAACTAAAAACGTGCTCTCTTTTATGTTAATCTTTCTCACGCCCCTACAGCAATCTAGGCATTACAACCGTCTACATGTGGGGAGCAAAGGGGCCAAATTCGGTCGAGATATCTCTTGTAACAAAAAGGTTACAAGGGATTGCATGCGACATACCAAAATCTCTAGAAAAAAGGGCTCAGCACTGTGATGGAAAGCCCTCAGCAGTTAAGGGGTTAAAAAAACATGTTTATTAACTTAAATGTGTGGATGGTTGAAGGCCTAACTTGCCCTATGCTAAGGTGGGATTTCCCTACCAAAAAAAACTAAGGATGCTGAGAAATAGATGCTGTGGGGATTGAAGTGAATTTGCTGAGACAGGACGTGAGGGCCCTTGCGGAGAGAACGAGCAGCTTAGAAAGCGCGGTGAAGGTCAACACGGACACTGGAGCAAACAACGCTAAAGAGGTCCACATACTGAAACAGCAGGTGGCTAACCTGGAGAGTGGAGCAGAGGACACGGAAGGACGAGCGAGGCGCAACAACGTTAGGGTGGTCGGACTGCCGGAGGGGGAAGAAGGGCAGGACCCTACGACATACGTGGAGAACATGTTATTGCAGGAGATAGGAGTCGGTGAGCTGTCACAGGGGTTTGCATTCGAGCGAGCCCACAGAGCACGGATTAGAAGGCCGCAACTGGGGGCTCCTCCCAGGGCAATTATAGCGAAGATTTTAAATTACAAAGACCGAGAGAAGATTCTGGAATTTTTTCGTAAAGGAGGGTCGATAGAGAGAGGATCAGCGACTATTTAAGCACATCCGGACTACACCATTCTGGTGCAAAGACAGCGATATAGCTATGTGGTGGTTAAAAGAGGATTACGCACTGTAGGATACAAATATATGCTTCTGTACCCTGCGAGGCTCAAAATTGTCCACAAGAATAAGGTGCTGTTTTTCGATACCCCGGAGGAGGTGGTAACCTGGCTAGATGCAAATGGCTGTCCGGACCGAGACGAGGAGCAGGCTCAACAAGAACGCAATAAGTGACTGCAATTACATGTATGGTGGGGGGGAGGAGGTTGCCAGTAAAAGAGCAATAGAACTGGGATGTGGTATAGCGCTGCAAGATGTAAAACGAATGGCATTGGACATGTTGGACTTGAATATAATCAGTAAAAAGTAAAACGCAAGATGGGCAGCGAAGACAGCGCTTAGACTGATACAATAAGTCGGAGCTATATGTTGACGAGGGGTTACCCCCAAGTAGTAGAATAGTTAGATCACCACTAGGGTGACAATTCCCTGTTGTGCTGCTAGTACGTACTAGGCCGGAAAGGGGCTAGATGCGGGGGTGCCCCTGAGAACCAGCTGAGATCCAGGGATGGAGCTGGGCCACAGTTGGGTACGGGGGGGGGGGGGGGAGTGCAGTGGAATTTTGGGCAGGGGAGAAGGGGGGTGGGGGGAGACTTGGAGTTGTTGAAGTGTTTGGGAGTTGGGGACAGTTGGGAGGGGGTGACAGTTTGGGACATGGTTGGGGTGTGAGCCTACACCCCTGGAAAATATATGAGTCATGGGAGACCTTAAAGTAGTCACCTGGAACGTTAGGGGACTCAATAGTTATCTGAAAAGAAATAAGGTGATGATGTGCCTGCGCAGGCAGAAGATTGACATTGCCTTGCTGCAAGTGACCCACCTAACGCGGGAGAAGCTGTAAATGGTGCGCAATAAATGGAGGGGGACTGTTGTGGGGGCGGCGTATTCAGCTTATGCAAGGGGGGGTCATCATTTGGGTGGCACTGCATGTCCCGTTCCGGCTATTGCAACACACTGCGGAGCCGGACGGGAGAACGGTGACAATGAAAGGGCTGGTGGAAAATAGAGAGATATGCATTGTGAACACTTATGCCCCAAATCAGGACACAGCGGCATACTTCAGAACCCTATATGGTAAACTAAGTGGGAGCATTGGGGGTGCTGTGATTTGGGGGGAGACTAATTGCGTATTAAACCCAAAAAATGATAGATCTGATACCAAACAAGATATGCCCACGCCTGCTGCGAGAACATTGCAATCACTATTAGTAGATTTTGGCCTGGACGATGTATGGAGGTCTCTCCACCCACACAAGAGACAATACTCTCACTATGCAGCCCCGCGTAACCTATATACTAGACTAGACTATGGGCCTCATCACGACCTCGGCGGTAACGCCGGCAGTATTAGCGCAGGGGCTATTATCGCGACCGCCATAGCCCCTGGCGCTAATAGCGCGGGATCACGAGTTGGGCGGACTTGGAAATCCCCATTCGGGAATGCCCCATTCCCCATTGGGCTCAATGGGGAAATTTTGCGCTCATACCGCCGGCGGATTTCCCGCCGGCGGTATGAGCGCGAATTCTCAGCGGATTTCACACCAGCTCAGAGCTGGGTTGAAATCCGCCGATGCCCTGATTCGGCGGACCCTTAAATCCTGCTGTAATAGCGCTAGTGCCGGATTTAAGGGTTACTGCCGAGGTCGTGATGAGGCCCTATGTGTTTGACACACAGGAACAGATGGCAGAAATAACGCAGGCAGGGTACAAGGCGAGAGTCTTTTCAGACCACTCGCCGTTGATAATTGTATGGCAATTCAGGCCCCTGAGAGCAAGAATACCAGCATGGCGCCTGCGAGCAGAGGCGCTGAAAGATAATATGTATAGAGAGGACATGAGAGAGGAAATAATTCGCTTTTTCTAAATAAATAAGGGCAGCGTTCAGGCGGCGGGCACGCTCTGGGAAGCTTTCAAAGTGGTGGTGAGGGGGATAGCCATAGCTAAGTCCAAAGGATTGCAATGTGGGATCTTAACTGAACTACAGGCGATGGAAGCGGAGATAGAAATAGCGTTGAAAAGGGGAGGGAATACTAAAGAAGACGCAGAGGTTATACTTGGATTGCAACAGAAATGTGCGGGACGCTGGGAAAGATTGTGCAACCTAAATTATAAAAAGTACATAGAGAGACAGCACGCAGAAGGAGACAAATCAGGGAGACTGCTGGCATGGCTATATAAAAATGAGACCCCCATACCCACCATCAGAATGATCGAGAAGAGATGGGAGCATAGCAGACACTCAAGAGGAGATTAATCAGGAATTTGTAGAATATTATAGGACTCTGTATGGAGACCGAGAGATAAGCAATAGACAAGAAATAAGGGAAACGCTGGAAGATATTGGGTTGCCGCAGATTAGTGCAGAAGAAAGGGAAGAACTAGACTCCCCGATCACCTTGGAGGAACTGGAGAAGGTGGTGAGGCAATTACCTACTAGTCAGACCCCGGGACTGACGGGTTACCAGGTGAATTCTATAAAACATACGGAAAAGAGGTACTCCCCCCGCTCTTAGAGATGTTGAACGAAGCGTACGAAATTGGGAAACTACCAGAGCCCCTGAGAGAGGCGGTTATAATACCACTACCCAAACCTAATAAGACAGGAAGCGACTGTGGCTCGTACAGGCCCCTTTCAATGTTAAATCAAGACAGCAAAATATTAACGGCGGTCTTGGCAAACAGATTGAAGAGGGTCATAGACAAGCTAATACACCCTGACCATTCAGGTTATGTCCCCAATAGGAACATATCACACAATCTCAGGCGTCTTCACCGAGTCATTGAGTACACGAAGGAAGATGCGGGAGAGATGGCGGGGCGGTTGTATCGTTGGATGCGATAAAGGCGTTTGACTCGGTCAGATGGCCCTGGCTGATCGCGGCACTGGCCAATTATGGCATAGGATCGGGATACCTTCAGTGGGTCAAGCTACTATATAGTGTGCCATTGGCCAGGGTCAAGACAGGGGCTGTTATATCGCAGAGGTGGCAACTAAGCAGAGGCACTAGGCAGGGATGCCCATGGTCCCTTATGCTGTATATTCTGGCACTAGAGCCCGTGGCAATATATCTGAGGCAGCAGTACGATGTGATAGGTATTTCTTTGGGGGGGGGACCGCATTTAATCTCCCTGTACGCTGACAATATGTTGTTGTACCTACGCTATCCGGAGGAGAACCTCCAATATATACTGGAGGTGATGGAACGATTTGCGCGGCTCTCTGGCATAGGAAAGTCCTGCGTGTTTCCATTGGGCGGGTACAGGTGGGTCCCTGCAGAGCAGCTGCCGATCCTGCAGGTAACATGGGAGGTTAACACTTTTAGATATATGGGAATAAATATATACCATATGGTAGAAGCAGAACATGAACACAATACGGAGATAGCAATTAAGAAAATAGAGAACAGTATGAAGTTTTGGGCAAAGCTCCCCCTGGCAATGATGGGACGGGGGGCAATGCTTAAGATGGTAGTATTGCCCAGGTTGTTGCACTGCTTTGCGAATATTCCATACTTGATACCTAGAGGGTTCTTTGCTAGGTGGGAAGCGTATGCAGGGAGTTCCTATGGCACGGGACGAGGCACAGAGTGGCCCTATGGAAGCTACAAAACCCATATGAGAAAGGGGGCATAAAACTACCGAACTTTGAAGCTTACTATATAGCAAGCCAACTACAATATGTAGCTAAATGGCTCTCTGACGAGCCAACTTCGGAATTCAGACTGTTCCAAATGGATAGCGCCCCATTCTTTTTAAAGGAAGTGATTTGGTTACCCAAGCAGGAAATGGGGAAACGCCCGGGGATGAAGAAGCTCGGGTGGGAGATATGGCGGAAAGCCTGTCAGTTAATGGGGAACCCAACTCCATGTTCCACGCAGATCCCATTGGTTGTTGTGGCGGGAAAGGACAGACAATTGAGACTGGCTATTAGGAGGTGTTGTGAGGTATTGGGAAATGGTAGGAATATCCATAATGGGGGATGTATGGCAGTAGGGGAATATACGGGAATATACAGGATTTCGAAGAGCTGGCGGAGGACACAGGGCTGCATGCGGGACAGTACATTGCGTATCATGGGATGGTGCGGCTAATCAAAGAGAACTGATCAGAGGTAGCAGTAGCAGAGGAGCCGCACACCACCATAGACATGATATATGATATAGCGCAAGGAGGGCATGAAACATCTAGATTATATGAGATGATAATGACCAAAGTGGGGAAAGAGGTGGTGCAACTCAGGCTGGACTGGGAAGAAGAGGTGGGGGCCCCGATGAGTGATGGGATGTGGGAGCGAGCTCAAGGGTACCATAGCAAAGTGTCAAGAAACGCCAGAATAGAACAGATACAATTATATATATATATATATAACTCACAGGGCGTATATGACACCTCAGAGAATAGCCAAATTCAGAAATGCAGGACGTCAAGCATGCCCGAAGTGTAATGAAGAAAATGTGGGAATGACGCATAATTTCTGGTCGTGTCCAATAATAGAGAAATTCTGGGGGGAAATAGCACAAAAGATGGATGGAAAAGGAATTAAAATGGGGGGGGGGACATAGGCTTGCCTAATAGGAGGGTTCCCCAGGCCACATAAACCTCAGCACGTTAGCAAGCTGAAAGACCTGGCATATGTTCTTGCAAAGAGAAGAATTGCTATGGGATGGAAAGCGTGTTACAAACCCAAACTGGAGTTATGGTGGAAAAATCTGCAACAATAGGCACAATAGGCAGAGGCAGAGACTGTGGTGTGGCAGGAAGCGTGTAGAGGCGGGGGGAGGAAGAAGCGGGTACTTTAGCGAGCTGGAGGCAATTGATAACAGAACTTTTTGGGCCCACGTATGAAGAATCTAGTGGCCGGGATTCAATGAGTATAGAGGATGAGGAACCCCTAACGCAGGAAGTAGAAGCGGAAAGGGAGGGAAGTAGGCTGGGGGGGGGGGCGAACGGGAGAAGCAGTGGACCTGCATGTAACATTGTATATTTGATTATTTTTCCTTCTTTCCTTCTTGCACTGTAAGTTTGGTTTGTATTGTGTGTTGAAAAGTTAATAAAATATGTTTAAAAAAAAAAAGGATGCTGAGTCAGTAAGTTCAATTTAAAAGTCTGCCTGTGTCCAAAACGTATACTTGCCCTCATAACTAAAGCTACACAATGTGTAGGGATGTCAACAACAACTCAAATAGTGTTCCAAAACAAGGTTCTGAGCTTCTTCCAGCTCATGGCTTGCTTACCAGCTCCCCTTTCCCAAGTTCAAGACAGTTCCAAAATGTCGCGGTATTCACTTCCCCAAAAAGACAACACAGTTCCAAAATGGCCTCAGGGTTGTCTTCCGCAAGTCATCAGTAATCTCAAAACAGTCTTGGGGTTGCCTACCCAAATAAAAAAAACAAAGGAGGGCCTCAGGGTTCCTTGCTCCCCAAGGCGATAACACTCTTCTAAAAAGGCCTCAGGATTCTCTAAGGCACCACCAAAATTCACAAGGTCTTGGGATTTCCTCCTTCAAGACATCAAGCTTGCCCAGCTTGCCAACTCACACTTGGTTTCAGTCTTTCAATATGGAAAACCAGTGCAAGGTCAACTTTACACTTCTTCTGATTCCTTGACAGTTTACATAGATTGCTTTCTTCTGTTTCACTTCAGCAATCTCTTTCTCACAGGGCAGATTTGTTTCTGTAGGTTTCCTTGACTCTCACAGGTAGGGTACCTCCGGACTAGGCGCAGGTGTCTGACCACACAGTCCACCGACTACAGGTCAGGCAACTAGTAACCCTGGGCTTTCTTGCCCACACAAGTTCTTCTGTCACTGCACCTGTGCTCTGGTTCACCTACACTTTGCTTTCTCCTTGCCTGTCTTTTGGCTTTGCCACAATGTACTTCCTCTTTGCCCATTTCTGGACTTTACCACACTGTGTTCTTTCAAACAGTTCATTCCATGGTGCTCTCTTTCTTTCACAAGATTCGTTCTTTGCTTTTCACTATATATTACGTGTGCTTCACACAATCTTGCCTTCCACTTATAGGCTTATCAACACTTCCCTTTAGTTCTGTATCTCAAAAAAGGTAGCGGGCGCCCCTCTCCAGAAAAAACATAGGCATGATCACCTGTTCTGTCGTTTTTTTCCCACCCACTATGAGAGTCTGCAGCCATCGCCTTTTGCTCACTGTACCTTTCCCAGATGGGAAATATCCATGTGCAACTCAGTCTTAGTCCAGCACCAAAATTCTATGGCAATTCCCTTCTGAACAAGAGTACCAAAAGCAAACCCATACACATGTTTCAGCCTTGTTGGGCCTTATCAGTGAGGTGGAGCTGTGCATCTGTGAGCACAGTGGGCAGGGGGTCCACGTCTGGGTTCCCCCAGGTAAATCAGGGTGACCACCCCAAGTTCGTTGTAAAATCCTTTTTTCAAAAGATAGCAGTCGCCCGTCTCCAGAAAGAAAATGGGCATGATAACCTGTTCTGTGGTTTTTTCCCCACTATGTGAGCCCGCCGCCATCGCTTTTTGCACAGCTCCACCTCACTGATGAGGCCCAAGAAGGCTGAAACATGTGTATCGAGTTGCTGTTGGTACTCTTGTTCAGAAGGGAATTGCCATAGCATTACGGTGCTGGATTGCCCATGTGAGCGGGACAAAGACTGATATGCAAATGGATATTTCCCTTCTGTGAAAGGTACAGTGAGCAAAAAGCGATGGCTGCGAACTCTCAAAGTGGGAAAAAAACACAGAACAGGTTATCGTACTATGTTCTCTCTTGAGAGGGGTACCTGCTACCTTTTTTGAAAATTAAATAGTTCTCAGATCATATTCTTTCATTTACAGTTCTACTTGCTAGAGTCTGGTTCACTTTATCTTGTGCATCTAATTTTGTTTATTCAACAATTGCTCTTCTCCTGAAATAGCCCCCAGGAGCGCCCTGGTACAAGTGTTCACTCACTGGTCCCTATAAGCTCCTCCAGGCGGCTGCTTCCCTCTTCTTCTGCTCTGCATACACATCTCCATGGTACAGCGAGCTGCGCTCGCACTCCGGTATTCTCTATGTGGGTTGCCGGCAACTCTGCTCGCCTCTCGCGGACACAGCTGGTACATTACCGCAATGGGGTATCTTCCGTGCCCCAGAGCCTCTACTTTGAGTAACCGACCAGGGAGGTGCCAACCATTGTGACCCTCTCGGGCCTCGGCGTCTGTCTTGCCGGCGTCCTGTCCCCCTTCTCAACAGGATTTCTCTCCTCACAGGCCCAAAACGTGCACTCCGGCTTCTCTCCTGCTGGTCTCCCCTTCCTGATTGTCGGATTCACCAGTTAAACACCTGCAAGCATTTAACAGGTTGCAGGTGTGAGTTATCAATTTCAATTGCCTGATCATAGTTCTTGATGTTCTCTGGACATGCCTGACCCTTACACAACAGTCCTCTGGCCTCTTCCTCGTCTCAGTACCAGAGAGGTGAAATGACGTGTTAGTGTGTACCACTCCTAGTTGCCTCTTCCTCGTCCCAGTACTATAGTGGTATGAATGAGGGAAAATGATTTGAAGTGATTGGCAACAACCTATAAAGGCAAGGGGGAGGTTAAAGTTGGCTATCACAAGGAAAAGGGGGATACCATGTCTCGCCTGCGGACATCCTCTTCTTCATCCTCTTGCTAGCGTCCCTATATTGGTGGCAATTTCTAGGGTTATCATGGAAGGAAGAAAAGGGCAAAGGGTAACAATTTCCCTTAAAGGCGGCTGGGACTGAGGGTCCATCATGGAATGGAAATGTGGGATACCGCGTCTCACCCAAGGACAGCCCCCTCCCCTACCCAGGTGATCCTCATTCACATATCTACCCCCACGGTCGGGATCCAAGAGCGATGCCCCTCCCCATGCCACCTGAGCAGAGGTATTGGGGGGGGGGGGAGGAAGTGAGGACGCACTCAGGTTCCTCACAGTGTGTGTACATATGTGTGTGTAAGTAAGTGTGTATGAGATTCCACATCCATGGTGCTAGAGTCTACATGTGGTGCATGAGTGAAATCATGCACCACAGGTGTCCAATCAGGGACACTAATAGTGTCCCTGATTAGACAACTACTGGCTGTTTGAATGGTACAGATCCTTGCCATTGGTGGGCTTGGACTTACCTCCACCCTGAATTTTGGCTAAGAGGAGGACTCCTGCAGCCATTTAATCCAATCAGCGTTGGTGCCAAGAATCCCACCATCTGACCACGGACGCATTCTTCTCCCCTGAAGCAGCCAGCTGGATCTCCTCCTTACTTGACAATAGTCTTCGCAAGGAATGCTGAAGCTCCCAGAACTCCTAACATGTGTGGGGTCCCGCAAGACTCCCGTTTCCCCCACCCTCTGATATATCTACACCAAACTGCCATTTGCCCACCTTGATTCACTGGGAATCTCCTTCACAAACTACGCAGATGATACCCAAATCCTTATTCCCCTCTCAGGTGTCCATGCGCAAGTCTCCACCAAAGTGAACACCATATGTAATGATCCAAACTTGGAGGGCTCTGCACAGTGTCTATTTAAAAGATGGAAAAAAAAACGTGCTTCTTCTCGTCAGTTCGCCTGCACGTCTCGCAAAACATGACCCAGACGTCCTCTTCTTCAACATTGATGGCCATAATATCCCTGTCTCCCCCTCAGTGAAAACTCTGAGCATTAACCTAGACGTCTCGGTCAATATGTCCCGCCAAACCAACCACATTACTTCCACAGCAGTATACGCCACAAAGCTCATTCGTGTGAGCAAAACATTTCTCTCCTCTGACAATTGCCTCATCGTTGCCTGTGCCTTTGTCTGATCAAAGCTTGACTATTGCAATGCCCTGCTTTGCAGCATTTCTGGAAATAACTTAATCAGGCTCCAGGTTACACAAAACAATCCTCTCCATGCTGCTCTGGACCTGAAAAGGATGACCACATCTCTGAAGCTAGAAGATCTGTCCACTGGCTCTCGGTCCGAGAAATAATTTAATTCAAAATACTTTCAATCACCCATCGATGCCCGTCAAACAATGGTCCTTCATACCTAGCCCAGAGGGTCAACATGCGTACCCCCGCCTGCCAGACATCAGAGATCCGTCCATAGCCACTGCCTCTCCGCCCCAAGATTCAGACGGAAAAGAGCTGGGGGATCCAGCTTCCGGTTGCGACAGCCAAACTCTGGAACAATCTACCGCTTTTATCTTCGATCCAAACATTCCTACTCCTTCAGACAAAAGCACAAGACACACCTGTTCAAATAACCCTATACTGTATTTTCTCATTGGACCTACCTAGATGTCAAAGGGCGTTGTGTGCTTCTTCAAAAGGTATAAATAAAATAAATAAAAATGAAATCCCTTGTTGATGAACAGCTGACTGAAGATCTGAAGACTTCTGAAGAGGCCTAGAATACCTTCTTGCATCTGGCCTGGTGAAGCCCTGTTGTACTACCTGATCGCCAAAGACTCAGACTAGTGGGACCAACTAGTCTCAACACCTTCTCGAAGGATTCAACAGTCCTGAGCCTTTAGAAGTTTCCTTGAACCACCTGGTCGACTGACCAGCTCTCTCATAGGCTACATCACTACAACAGTTGCCGTTCCGCGGTTGCAACAGGAACTTTGGTAGTTGCCATCTTGTGGTAAAAGTCGCTTTCCATCCAAATTTAAGCATCCCAGATTTCTCCAGAGACCACTGCTGAGGATCCGGATTCCATTGGGGATACTGTCTTCTGTGCTTTGTCCTGTCGAGGAAGGCTCAAGGGTCAGGGGTGCAGAGGTTACTGTCAGACATGGAATTTAGTTTTAGTGAGTTGTGGTGCTTAGGATTCGGTTCCAGACACCTTTCAGCATAACACCCAAATGAAGAAAAGAGGAAGACGTCTGCAAAGCAGACCACTACAGAACACCTCCAGGGAGAGATGAAGATGAGTTGCAATAGAGGTCACCACGATCTTCAATGGATGAACAAAGGAGCAGGCCCAGTACAGATTCCGTTGAAGCAAGATTCTTAAAAATGCAGGTGTCTTGCTAGACAGGTTGAAGATACTCGAAGTTCAAACGACATACTCAGAAAGGTGACAGCTGCAGTGAGGTAGCACATGAGAGAGCTGGTGGGCCCAGTGATTGATCCAGGGATGCTTCCGAAGGCATGGAACCTCTAGCAGGTTACCACTGGTCCATGGGTCGAAGCACCAACGGTCTTCTTGAGATCAGGCTGAGGAACTGGGCTTCACTGGGACAGCACTGGAGTCGATGCTCGTCAGCTGCAGGGTTCATCCTCGGGTCGTCAGCTAGTTGCTCTTCTTCATAGGAGTCTTGTCTCCAATGATGATCTATCGAATGGCTGCAGGAGCCCTCCCTTTATCCAAGATTTGGGCTGCAAGCTCACCTAAGCCAACCAATGGCAAGGATCTGCACCATTCCAACTGGCAGTGGCTAGTCAATCATGGATAAAAAACAGCAACAGACATTCAGGCACCTGGATGTTTACTGGGACCAGAAAGTCCCAGCTTCCACATCTGGACTTGCACACAAATCACCCTTTAGACCGCGAAAGGGCATTCCATATTTGGCATTTCCTGACCTGAGAAGGCAGGAAAAATGCCAAACGAGCCAAATGGTTAAAGGACAAACACAAACCTCATGGCACGGCCATCTTAGAGTGCTTGCCTCCCATAGTAGCCATTTGGGGTAAATACAAAAGTGCACAAGTAAAATTACAAAAACATGGTAGAAAAATATCTGCTGCCAGACGGTCATCCTAGGCACAATGTAAAAGTAACAAAAAAGCCATTATAGAAAATGTATAAGGGTACAAAGTATCCTCATTTCACTTCAGAGTGATGTGTGCAATTGTAACAGTACAAGAAATTCACAAAGAGAGACATAGATAGTCTATTAGTACTGATAGTCTTATGGACTGTTCAGTTTCCCCCTAAAAACGAGCAAAAGGGAAATAAAGCGTAATGCTTCCAAAAAGACATGCCAGGAGTCAAAACAAAGCAAGAAAGGATGCCCAATAAAAGTCTATCCGAGGAAAGCAGCAAAAAGAAAATCTTTAACACACTGCTGATATTTTAATCAAGACAGATGTAAACTTTGTGCGGCTTAAGAAAAACTTTCAGAGCCATGTGGACTCTTAAAGTTGAGAAATGTTTATAAGGTAGGTCTTCGCTCTTTCAGACCATGTTCCTTGGGTTGTCAGATAGCCCAGGCAAGCTCCTTAACCTTCTATCAAGTCATTGGTTAACACAGACTGCTGAGTAGAAGGCATTTGGAAAGGTGTCCAGACATTTGGTCGACCTAAAACTGGTCGAATGACATTTGGTCGACGCAATTTGGTCGAAAACCAAATGGTCGAATTTTTTTTTTTAATTATATATGTATTTTTCGGGTTTTCGTTTTTTACAAAAATGGGTTTTTGTAAAAAAAAAAAAAAGGTGAAAATAAAAAAATTCGACCATTTGGTTTTCGACCAAATTGGTTCGACCATTTGACTGGTCGACCAATTTTTTTCGACCAAATGTCTGGTAACCATTTGGAAACTCTTTGTAAATGGATTGCTTTGGTGCTCTTCCCAAACAACCATCTTCCACAAAAACTAATCCTGCAGGCATTAATAAAAGAGGTATTTTGAGCAGCCGCACATAAGGAACAAAGGTAAATGAGATATTTGAAGAAAATAAGGGTCTGGCAGTTGGGTGGGTACACATAGCACTTCAGTCGGATAGATTATAGTCACTCCTCCAAAGGGTTCACCCCTGCGTTTTTCATATGTAGCATAGATTCTTGAAGTGTACTCACAAGTGCTTTTAGTTCGTTCAATGGGAGACCCAAATTACAGCTGTCATTTGGAAGTTTTATTTTTAAAAACAATATTTAGACCTTGTTGGTGAACACAGAGAGTCATTGTAAGCGCACCCACTTTAAATAAGCAGCCGCTGGCACGGAGTGCGAGCATGAGTGTGGTCTTCAGCAGTCTGGGTTGGGCTGTGGATGGTCCAGCTTTCAGTGGAGTTGACGGCCCTAAAAACATGGGTGTTGACTGTCAATCCTGAAGTAGTTTACGACTGCTCAATGTATGCTCAAAAAGCAACAACCCAGGCACTATTGCCTCTACAGGCCTTGTGTCCTTTCCTGCTCTCCTAAAGGCCGATGTGTCACAAATCTCTCCACGCTGTGGTTGCAGGAGCTGCTACCAGCAATGCCAGCAAAAAATGAAATAAGGGTAAGACGACCCAGAGCAATAAGGGGAAGAAATCTACCGATATTATACAGGGGATAGTCACAGCATACTTGCACAATGTGGGAGATGCGTCGATCCTGGAGTTACTAACGGACAAAACTCTTACCACCACCCAAAAAACAGCATGCTGACAGAGTTGCTTGTCTTTTTCCCTTAGCATTACTGGATTCTGTACCTCCAACGATTGCCACGCAGACATCTACAGTGGTGGAACTCGTTGACAGCCCTGCAAGGCTTCTTTCTAACCCTTCTCCCAGGAGAGCTGGAATCTCATTTTTAGGTCACCTAACCCCTTGAGCTTTTTTTATGAACATTCCGTGAATCTGTTGCATTCTACACAGCTGCTGGCACCCCCTAGCGATTCATCTACCCTTGGGCAGCCTTCACTCTTGGCCTTAGACTTTGAGAACATTCACAACGTTTTTAAGAACACAAAATCCAAGGTCACTTAATTCTAAAATGCAATTTCTGGAAGGTTTCATCAGTGCACTCTCTAAACCTCCATATTTGACATTTGTAGAGGCCAGGTTTAATGCAAGGGAGTCCTCCAAATCAAAAACGAACAGCACACAACTAGCATCAAAGGGAGACATCTATAATGTTGGCTCCAAGATTTAAAGCATTCTGTTTTAACATCGCAACATGATGGAATTTCTAATGAGGGGCTATTGACTACCACAGTACCGGCAAGGCTAACACAGCCAACACTTTACCCCAAAAGACGATGCTCATTATCAGCAAAAAATAAATGCATACAAATGAAAAAATTAATGGAATGTTTCTGCACGCAAAAATAAAGGTTCTAGGAAATTTCTCTGCAACCTAAGGTAGTCTTTAGTTTCACAAAATCAACCACCCCTGTACTGGAAGCCAATTCCTGTCCAAAGAAAACCAAGGGAAATTATCTGTAATCCCAGACATTACCTGTTACATCACAAACAAATGATAATCTTCAGCCAGTTGGCCCTACGAGGGTTGCCAACTCTTCAATAAAACATATTTAAACACTATTCCAGAAAATGCTAGGACAATGATATGCTAGATCTGATTATTTTCACAACTCACTCGCATGAAGATGATCTGAATGAAAGGCGGGTTCCTAACTCTCCTCTAAGTGTAAAAAGGTTGAAAATAAAAATGTGAGTTCTTGCCAGATTATACAGATGGGTGTAAAGGAATTATGAATATAAATTAATAAGGATCCTTCCTATCCAAGCGTCAAGTCTCGGAATTGAATGCTATTCCCCAGTTTTTCCTTAGCCACGAATACTAGCTCTCAATATCAGCGGCTCTTCACAAATCCAATTGTAACCTGGCAGACGGTCCACTAAGCAAAATTTGTCTGGCTGATTCTGAGATCTCTGTGGTCTCATGGAACTATAGAGGCCATCATCACTTGGTTACCGACTATCCAAATATTTTAAGTAGGTTGTATCACAACATTCTCCTCCATCAGCAAACGTGGCTGCAGAACATGCCTGTTCTTGATAGATTCTCTGTCTTTGTAGACCCCGCCATCAAAGGAATAAGGGGGGGCAATCTTGTGTGTGTGTGTGTGGGGAGCGGGGGCCTTTTGACTGCAATACATTCTGATAAGAACATGAAATGTGAGCTTTGGGAGTCCGATACTTCGGAGATTCGGATGCTCCAAATTAGCTAGGAGTAATACTCTGTTGCTTGTCAATCTCCTCAGATATCCTACTCGAACCTCTGAATTCGCTTTTTACTAGCTTTAGCTCGGATATTTGATGTTTGGTTTACGTCTTCCTCTAGTGAAATCATAGTGCCAGGAGATTTCAATGTTGATTGTGTATCTGAGTTTTAATAGCTCAGACTGCCCTTATGCCAGAGAATCTAAGCACAAAAGGGAAACAAATAATTAATTTGATGGATGGATTCCTGGGACTTCATGTGGCCAATGGCCAAATATGCTATGATATACCAGCCTACTTAGTTCTTCTTTATGTTTTCTTCTCAAAAAACATTCAGCAATTGTGTAGCTTTTAAAGTAGTCTCCAACAAATGCATTGACCATTCCCCGCTTCACTCAAAGATTAAACTAAACTGGTATAGGAATAGTTCTTACTACTCTCTTAACATCACTGAAGTAAACAACCAAAATTTAAAAAAAAAACACATTTCTTGGGCTCCAAAGACCATCAAAAAATGTAATGACAAACTTTCTTTTTGAATGAATAATGATCACTTTTATGGTAAGTCTGTGCAGCATTATCTTTTACATTTTTAACTTTACTCTCGTTCTTTCATAAAAGATAATAGATTCATCCTCCTATGACCTTTTTTCATTGCTTTGACCAAAAAGTAGGCGCCTACGAAAATAGATTTAAAATCTAATCACAGGCAACTATGGCACAATATTAATCCTGCATCACCAGCTACACAGAAAGCTTTTAAAAAATTGCTTTAAAATCGATGCATAAAAATGTGCTCAAAGCACACAAAGCAACTCTATATCAGAGAGATGCTGAGTGTATGGTCTGAGAGCTATAACCATTCCAAAATCAAAACCTTTTGGCCATTAGTCAACAAACCTGTCCCTTTTCAATTCACAGCCCAAGCGAACTCCGAGGAGACACAGAAGACTCATTCTACTGCAATCTTTGTACAACCCTCTCTTAGCAGTTAGGACATATGTCAAATGCATCCGTCCAATCAGGTGATTCTTTTCTGTGAAGATTTATTCGGTGTATGGTCAAAGGGTCGAATCAAAAGATTTGAAAAACAAAGTATCGAATCAAAAAATTTGAATTCAAAACTTTATACATACTATTTTTAAAATGCAAAAGTGCATTTCTTTCGAAACCAATCCGTCGACAATAGTCATGGATTGGTTTCAATAGAAATGCACTTTTACATGGTTGTAACGTTGTAAAGTTATTTGTGTATGTTGGCATTTAAATGCCGTTTTTTTTAACTTTGAAACGTTACATGGAGCTGTCCAGTCCTGTAATTTCAGCACCAGACAGCTCCATGTAATGCTGCAAGGTTTTAGTGTATATTGGAGGGAGTTCCCCCCATACTCCCCAACCCCCACACCACCCTCCCACCCCCCAACCCTAACCCAAGCCCCAACCCTAACCCAAGTTTCGAAAGGCAAACTTTCGAATTTTTTTCAAACAAATTGTCATTTGAAACTTTTGTTTTTCGAACAAAAAGATTAAAAAGTTTGCCTTTCGAAACTTTTGCATTCGAAAAAATTACTGGACACCCATTTACTGCCTGATTCATCGAATTATTTGTGCGGAAAATGCAGATTTGCGCGACTTTCTGCCCTTCAAACAGGGATTTTCGGCCAGAAAGGTGCGCAAATCTGCGTTTTCGGCACAAATAATTCCATGAATCAGGCTGTTAATCTTCCTATGTATCGGCAAGGTTTCTCATGCAAAAGGACCAAAAGGGATACCCATGACAGAAATTATGAATAAACAGAGTTAAAGGTCTAAAGTTTTATTTGGAGTTATTCTCTGCCATTGTATCAAATGGAACAATCCCTAACGCGTTGAAAACTTCCATCATCGTTCCAATTTTCAAGAGAAGCAACAGAGAGCCTCCCACCAACTATAGGCGTATTGCGATTCTAAATAGCACAAGTAAAATCTTTTTGATGATTATACTTGATAATCTGAACAAATGGATATTAAAAATCAATAGGGGATATGTTCCAATCCGGCTTTCGACACAGACACTTCATTATACCATTTAATTCTCTCACTCCTCAAAGAACAGTCCCAAAAATCTAAAAGCCATCTCTATTTGGTTTTTGTATATCTTTGAGGCTTTTTATTCTATAAATAGGTCTAAACTCTGGGAAAAATACGTCATCCTTTGGGTGTCCTATTACTGTTAATATCCTGAATCGTTTGCAGTGGAATACTGCAATAAATATCCACCTAGATCTTAGTGGTGCCCAATCGGATCCCACATTTACTAACCTAGGCCTCCGCCATAGCTGTGTACTTGAAACCCACTTTTAATCTATACATATCATACCTGGGCAACATTCTACTTAGCAGTCAATCGTACCCGTAGAAGCTGGGCCCCAGACTATAGAATACCTAGTGTATGCAGACGATGTTGTTCTGGACCAAACGCCCATAGATCTTCAAAATATGCTAACATCCCTATGTAACTATATGACTGACAAGGATTTGAAAATCAATTCTGCTAAAACTAAAGTATTGATTTTTAACCCACGATTCAGCAAGAACAGTACATTCAAATGGTATATTAATAAGGAACGTGTGAATCTGGTACAGAGTAAGAAATATCTCGGGGCTACTATTGAACAAACTGACAGTCCAAAGCGAACTGCAAAAGAACTCTATACTAAATCTCTGGCACTCATAATTCAAATGAGGAAAATTGATTTCAAATATGTGACATTTTTTATACTCCCATTGGTTTACTTCTATAATGAGAAAATTGACCCCTGCCTAACGTATGTGGGAGAAACTCGATTTGTGATTAACTATTGTCAAAAAATAGAGGGATATTGAGGAAAACTTTAAATTCACCTAAGGGAGTCCCTTTGCCTACCTTACACTGCAAGCTTGGTTTAAAATCGCAACAGTTGCCTGTTAACTGGAAATTACTATCAAATTAATTAATTTTTAATCACACCCTTAACACCGGAGACCGGTCTCTAAGCGGGGGACCAGGATTCAAAGCTGTGCTGCCCTGCGTTGTCTTGCTTCCAAGATTAAAACGTTGCCCCTGAGGTATCCTCCCAACCCTACTACTTTAAACTAAAGTGTCCAATCCTCCACCCAACTCCTTTTTCATCAAATTATTTGAGCTTAAAGAATATCAGTCCAGTACAGGTTTTAACTAGAGAAACATGGCTTTAACCATATTAAAGTGGTTGGGTTCTAATTAACAAGAGTTGTTGGACTGGATCAACATGTGTTCTGTCAATCTGAAGTATAAACGTTTCGTTGTACCTGTCTACTCGAGAACAAACTGGGTAGTGTACCACTTTACTTGCGCAAATCTTAGAACCTGGTGGCTTAACTTCCTAATGCTTAGAATGAACCTCTTTCCAACTCGAGACATCACTAGAATAAGAAGTAAGAGACCAGGAGAGGTTCTGCAGATTTTGTTAGGACACCAATATGATTGAAACGATTCAACACATGATATGTTACTGGCCTGCCCTTCTAACCAAACGTACACTTTATTTTGAAAAGCATCTAGAGCGTTTAATTTTTTGACGGTAGAGGCAATTTGGAACAGCATCATGAGTGGAGAGTCTAAGCCATTACGTATAGTCGTGATGAAATGTTTGATATTTTAGCACTTTAGTGATGTACTTTTATGGCTTAAACATCGTTGTTTTTCTTTCTTTCTCTATCTCGTATTTATCATTATGTGTACTTCAAGTCTCTTTTTCTATTTCTTTGCCTTGATGTTCATTTCTTTTCTATATGGTGAAAGGTTTAATTAAACCGAAGCACAAAATAATAAAGAAGAAATAAATATGCATAGGATATTACAAAGGATCCACAAACATGAATTTCCAAAACAGGGATACATCTACAGAATGTTTAGCAAAATGTTTAAGCCCTTCAAATAAATTAACATGTCACCCTGAGCTACATCCTCATCAGAAATGATGGATATAGGCTTCTGTTGCCAACTTCTTACCTTCCTCATGAAAAAAAAAACAGAAGCATATCTGGGGCAGGATGAGTTCATCGGTATTTCTCCCACAGTCACATGTTTGCATGAGGTCAAGGGAGTTCCTGGGGACACCCCCCCTTGACCTCTTCACTTTTTGTTTCTGTTGCATTTATTGGAACAAGCGCTCCCTTCAGGTGGCAATATCAGGGCTCATGGGCATACCCGCCTAGAAGCATCATCTTTTTTGAGGTTGGAGTAGAATAACAGTAAACAAAACGTGCTCTTAAAACTCTTCAAGTGACAACTACCACAATGCATTTTGGGAATAATTGGACCAACCTCAAGGCAAACCGGAAAACATTGTTTGCTGAAACGTCTGGCTGTTCGCAAGATCCAGGAGGAATTTAAAATGTTTGGAGCCCAATGGAATTTGGAGATAAGCATCATGCAGAGCTACTGCTGACATCCAGTGGCTCTTTGTCAGGTGAGGAAAATCTGGTGAAGGGCTAGCATTGCACATTTTTCTTTATGTATTTGTTTGCCAAACTGTAAGGATAATTATGGTCAGCACTCAGGAAAAGGATTTAATATGTTCCTTTATTGGTCATAGGTACAGGAATGAAACTTCAGACAGGTTACTTTACCCATTCTGTTTCCCTATAGTCATGCAATCCCCTTGAGTTGCTGAGGCATACGTCTGCCACTCTTGTTATTCAGTATAAGCCCACCAGTTCTCTGGCTTCTGATCTCTCCCACAGCTCTCCTGTAATGTAACAAAAAGCAACAACGTGTCAGAGTGTGCACTGGCTTTTGTAGCTCTACTCGATTTTTCCACCTATCAAAGCCCTTCTTGTTATGAGGTCTGGGGGTTGGTTATAATGTGTAATCGCCGCCCGGTCATGGCTGCCGTTCATTCCCGTTGGAAGTCGAGTCCCCCGGTGAGAATACATCGAAAGAGCCCCCATTTGAGCAGGGCATCCCGGCTGTCGGTGCCGCTATGGAGGCATTGTGCGGCCAATGTCCAAGTTGTAGAGGAAAGGATACAGTCTTCCTTTCCGCATATGTCGTCTGACAGCCCCAACCTCTTGTGAGGGAGGAGGGGAGCTGCTGTCCGGCACTCAGTTGGAGAGCCATGCGGTGCACTCGACCACAGAGAGACAGAATTCTGAGGACAGGTATATGCAGTCTGTATCCGGCCCATCAGAGTTCCATGCTGAGAGAGAAGGAAGGCAGTAGTCCGTTTTCAACGCTGCCATGTCGTCGTGTCAGGGAGGTGTCTGTCTCTCTCTCTCTCTCTCTCTCTCTCTCTCTCTCTCTCTCTCCCCCCTCAAAAAAGACAACTCCAGGCGAGAGGCAGAGTTTGGAATATCTTGTTTCAGTACAGTTGTCCTCTCAATATCAGCAATATTAACCAGACCATTGGAAGGTGCCGGGTATAACAGCATCTCAAGAGGTCATTAGCTGATGTTATGGTGGACAAGGCTTTTGAGGAAAAAAGCCAGGGTGGAGTTTCTGTAACTCCACCCAGCATGACTGGCATCTTCAACTTGTCTGCAAGGCTTCTATAACAAATGGAGATAATGTGTCCCTTCTCCCCAGGGCAGAGCGACCCCCCTTGAGGCAAGGGAGATGAGCCCGCTCTGCAATACCCTCCCTAGGGGTTAACGCAAGTGGGACCTCACTGAGAGAGACCCCTGTTTCTGTATAAACCGTTGCACATGATGGAATATATGGGACTATCTAATATCCAGAGTAGCGTCAAGTCCCTGGGCTTGGCTGAAGAGAAAGACAACTCATGCCATTATCAAGTGAAAAGAGGAAATATCTCTTGAAATAAAAGTCTCCAATCAACTGGGACGAGGACATTGAAGAAAGTGCAGGACGGACGATGCAGCCAGAGAGGAGAGAGCGTGGGTGTTACACATGCAGGTGAAGCCAAAGTAAGAAGAGCGAAAGAGCACAGCAGAGCCTGTGAAGTTCCAAGTGGTCTGGACAAAGGAAGCAGACGCTGGAGAGACCTTCCAACTCGAGAAATCACTAGTATAAGAACTAAAGTGCGTGGCGAGGAGAGGTTCTGCAGATTTTATGACACCAATATGATTGAAATGATTCAACAAATAATATTTGACTGTCCTGCCTTTCTACCCAAATGTGCACTTAAAATAAAAGGAGGCGAGAAGCAGAGACAAAATGAGCACAGAGCGCTAGAGTGGCGTGACCACAAGCTTTGTGGTAGGCAGGCGACCTGTATAACAACGCCAAGACCATACCGCTAGGGAACGGACAACCAGTCATGTTGCCCTTTGAGAAACCGAGACGCCAAGCGAGAACGAGAGACACGAAAAAAGGACGCCAGCAGAAGAGAGGAGACAAGGAAATTGAACGAAGAAGGTTCCCAACTGACACAGGCCCCAGAGACATTCCTCATGCAAAGTAAAGGTAACGGGGAGAACCGGGAGGCAGAGAGGGACTCTTTATGCAACATCAGAAACTCATCTCAGTATCTATGACTAAATCTTAAAAGCAAACTTGATGAACTCTAACAGTAGTAATGAAAGGAACGTGGATAAGACTATCCCTAAGCAGAGGGAAAAGCTTCTCATAACTCAAGGAACATTGAGGAGGCCTTAACAGAGAAATAAAATTATAAGGTGGGAGCGAGAGAAACCACAGAGATATATAAACCACAATGCAAACTAAACACAGGAAGGGTGAACTATAATGTCACAGAAAGCAGACAACAAAAAGGAAAATACCATTTTGACAAATACTCTGATCATTAGCCCGGATCAAAAGGTTCGGCCAAGGAGAGCAACTTATAAAGAAAGGAAGAAAGCCAAAAGCCCCTTGAGAGAACTACAGGAACTGTTGCACAGCATCACAAGAGACTATTTGAAACTTGCCTATTGACAAGAACTTTAAAGATACAGAAGACAAGTGCGAAGAGCATCCAGCAGGTGAAGGGAGTCATTTTCCCTACCTTAATTATTAGAACACTGGTAGGGTCAGTTAGGTTTAGTCTAGGACAGCTGACTTTTTCCTTTGGGACATTTGCTGACTACCGAACTCCTTAGTTACTTACAGAGATTGGGAAAGTTAGGGCTTATTCTTATTTCTTTAATACATTTCTTGAAAAATGTCCTCACAGTGTCCGTGTTCTCCTCCTAACACTCCACACTTCTTTTATCTGGTCTCAGCTATTTAGATATAACAGGAGGCAAAGGCATTTCTGTAGGTGGCTTCAGAAGCTTAACCCTTTTGTGAGCCTGCCTGTGAGCTGATCAATGAAAAAGCAGTTTTTACAATTCAACATCGAAAAGATGACTCATTGTGGTGGAACTCGAAGAACAAGGTCAGCAAAGCTATGCCGAACCTCCTTGATGGTGATTATCTGAACATTGAGAAGTCTCTCAACATCAAGGCGTCCGTCATTGGTTAGTAAGTAGCTGCTGAGACTCTCAATGCTTCATCTATCAAAGAGCAGTGGTTGTATTAACAGTGGTGTTGGCTAAGAGGGAGCACAGGCAGGTCAAAGCAAGCACATAAGCCAAGAGACAAAGACCGTTTTTGCCTTTTCTGAGGGTATTGGCCTACAGCTGAAGCCTCAAGACGAGTCTTGGAATGTCAAAGTATCAAACATGCTTATGCCTAAGCCTTATGGTTTCCTTGTCTTTCAGTCATGTATATGACATTTTCTGACAAATAGTGCCCTTCTCAACAATGTGACTGTCTGGGAGGCAAGGTCATCTTTTTTTTGTACTTTATCCCTCCTCTGGAGGCATATTTGCCATACCTGACTGAGGAGAAATGGAGGGAAACAGGCAAGATAAAAATAAGAATGAATACACTACGTAACTAAACTCTCAATTGCAATGGACCACTAAGAAACATACAGTGAAAGAACAAAAGAACTTAAACTGAACAGGATATGAAATTGGTGCATGGTCCTCAGCTTATTATTATTAGGGTATTTATTGAGCGCAGACTTAGCTTCTGGAAGCAACAGAGTGCTTAACTATCGTAGGGGGAACAATAAGGTTAGGGAGCAGATAAACGAGGGATTGGGGATCTAACAGGGGAGGGAGGGCAGTAGTCACTAATGGATCTACAAGTAACGAGGGGAGTAAACAGTGGGGATCAGATTACCCAGTCACATGGTAGGTGGGGAGAATGGTGTATGGATCTAGGTGTTAGGGAGGAGCCATTCCTTGAAGAGGAGGGTCTTGAGCTCCTTCCGGAACTGAAGAAGCGAGGGGGTGAGTCGGATGTTGATGGGGAGGAGGTTCCAGAGTCTTAGGGCGCAGCCACAAAAGGACGGTCTTCTGTTTTTTCCTTCCTGCACCGGCGGAGTTCAAGTCTGCACATGTCCTTACTTCTGGTGAATCGTAGACCTACAGAGATACTGAGTTCCTCAGTGAGGTAACCTGGGGACCTTACGCCGACAGCCTTGTAGATGATGCAGCAGGATTTGAAGATGAAACGGGCTTGCAGCAGGAGCCAGTGCTGTTCGATGAAGATAGGGGTGATGTGGTCGAATTTGCAGAGCCTTTTGATGAGTCGAGCTGCAGCATGCAGGACACATTTCAGGGGAACCAGGGTAGTTGCTGGAAGGCCTTCAAAAAGGGCATTGCCACCATCCAGATGGGAGAGGTTGGAAAGCAGATCTGAAGTGGTTTACTGAGAAGTTTTAGTTACTTATCTGTAACTCTATTTCTCCAGCATTGGTATCTTTCATAGTTTCACATGTTTGAATATTCTGTCGTCAGACTGGAAATCCTCTGTGATTTAAATCATTATTACAAAAATTGTAATATATATACATTATTTCCATAGAAATACAATGTAGATGGCCCATTAAGGCCTATGAGCCATTCAATTGTGTAGTCCCTCCACCTCACTTTGGTCCTTTATGGCCCTAACCAATGAGGTGGCAGGGTTTAAGCTCCGTCCCCGTCAGCCATCTTCAGATTTTGAGCCGTAGAAGACTACATGAATTGATGGCAGCTGGGAAGGGGAGCAGCTTCTCAGGGGAGGCGGGCGGGTGCATGTGAATCTATGAAAGATACCAATGCTGGAGAAATACAGTTACAGTTAAGTAACTAAAACATCTCCAGCATTGGATCTTTCATAGATTCAAGATGCCTGAATAGAATACCAAGCAGTTAGGCCATGCCCATACCTTATGCACATTACGCAGATCCTTCTGCTCGCCTTACTATAAAGTAAGTAACAGGTTACATTACCAGGTAAGGCGGGAAGAGACGGCTGCTCCTACCTTACGCAAAGAGATGGCGGAGAACCGCTTGACCAACTGCTGACTCTTTGCTGGTATCTTCTGCCAGGCAGTAGTGCTTGCCGAACGTATGCAGAGTGCTCCAGGTTGCGGCTCTGCAGGTGTCTTTCGTTGGTACTCCAGCGTGAAATGCAACCGAAGCTGCCTTCCCTCTGGTGGAGTGGGCTGAAGGAGGACTGGCGATAGGATCGCCCTTAGACTGATGGCAGTGACTGATACATTGGAAAACCCAATGCGCCAAACTCTGCTTCGAAATGTACTGCCCTTTACTACGGCCAGCAAATGCGATGAAGTCTAGTCGAGGAGCGCAACTCCTTAGATCTTTGTATGTAGAATTTTAGGACCCTTGCCACATTCAGCAAGTGTAATGATCTCTCTGCATCAGATGTGTGATTCATGAAGAATGTTGGAAGAACTGCGCTTGGTGAGCGCAATTTCTGACAGCACCTTGGGTAAGAATTTCTGATGCAAATATTATTGACCTGGGTTAGTCGTGCATGCCGATATGGTGAACAAATGCACCTTGATGGATGAAAGGGAGGGCCCTGCCTTAGCCAGGTGCAACAGGTACGGTAGTATCTGATCGATGGATGCAGAAAGAGGGTTCACTGATGATGTTTCACACCACTTGGTAAAACAAGTCAATTTTCGGATATAAGTGGTCCGTGTGGAAGGGGGCCCTAGAGGCCTTGATTATGTCCCAACATTCTGCAGGAAGATTCAGGTTAATTAATTTACGCTGATCAGGAACCAAGCATGGAGCGATAGGCTCGCTTGGTCGTGGAGGAGAACCTTCTGATTCTGTTGCGTTAAGAGGCTCTGATGAACTTTGAGGCGAATCGGGGGCTATAGAGACAGGGGATGCAGAGTTGGGTACCAAACCTGACGAGCCCAATTCGGCGCCATTAGGATCATCGAGCAGAACTGTTCTTTCAGTCTGCTTAGCACTCTCGCTACGAGCAGGATCGGAGGGAAGGCATAAAGGAACCTGCCTGTCAGTCCACCGAGAAGGCGTCCCCCATCGAGAGGTGTTCTGGATACCTGGAGGCAAACCCGTGGCATTTTCTGTTGGCCTTGGTGGCAAAAAGGTCGATCTGTGGATGCCCCCAACAGTGAAATATCTGTAGGGCTTCTGCTTCGTCTAGCTCCCCTTCATGGGATGCTGAATAGTATCTGCTTAACTTGTCTGCCAGGACATGGTCCACTCCCGGTAGATGCTCTGCCTGGATGTGGACCTTGTGATGTAAAGCCCAGGTCCATAGCTTTTGCGCTTCCTGAGACAGCAACTCTGACCTCGTTTTTCCCTTGTTTGTTCGTGTAATGCATCAAGGTCGTGTTGTCTGTTTGTACGGTCACCGCCTGCCCTGCTAGTACCGGTCGGAAGGCCGTCAGCGCCCACCGTATTGCCCTGTGCTCCAGAACATTGGTGTGCAGTTGGGATTCTTGGGTGGACACTGTGCCCTCTGTTTGCAGATCTGCCAAGTGCGCCCCCCAGCCCGAAAGTGACGCATCCGTCCTGAAGAGAAGGGATGAAGTTGGAGCCTGGAAAAGGCATTCCCTGTAGCAGGTTCTGAGACGTGCTCCACCATAGGAGGGCCTTGTGAAAAGTTGCCAGTAGTTGTATGGTATCCTCCCATGACCCGACTGCCTGCTTCCATTGGCGGTCCAGGGTCTCCTGAATTGGTCTCATGTGAAGCCTGCAATTTGGTATGAGGAATATACATGAGGACATCATGCCCAGAAGGGATTTGAGGGAGCGGACAGTGGTTGTCCCGTTGCGTTGGAACCATGAAGCCAGACGAATTTGCACTGATATTTTGTCTGCTGACGGTCTTACTCTGGGAATATTGGTGTTGAGTTCTGCACCCAGGATAATAACCGTTTTGCTGGGAATGGCGCAGGATTTTTCCTTGTTTATCGAGAAACCTAACTCTTCCAGGAGTTTTATAGTTTTCGCCACTGTTATGCTTGCAAGTTTGAATGAGCTTGCCTTTATTAGCCAATCGTCTAAATACGATTTAGACGATTGACTTCAGTTTTTGATCTTCTGAGCTTTGCTGCCACTGGTGCAAGGCATTTGGTAAATGCTCTTGCCGCTTATTTTAGACCGAATGGGAGGACACAGAACTGAAAATGTAACTTCCCTACTGCGAACCTGAGGAATTGCCTGCGGGCAGGATGAATGGGAATGTGGAAATAAGCATCTTCCGAGTAGAGGGTGGCCAGGAAGGGTGTTGGTTGAGCCACAGAACAACGTTCTGAAGGGATGACATCTTGAATTTGATGCGCTTGATACATTTGTTGAGAGCTCTCAAATCCAGAATCGGTCCCCACTGACCATTTTTCTTCTTTACCAGAAAAAAATGGGAATGGAATCCTCCTCCGATTTAATGGTGTGGCACTGGTTCTATAGCTGCTTTTAGGAGCAGCTTGTGAACCTCCAACATGACCTGCTTCAGAAAATGCACTTTGCCTGGACTGGGGGCAAGAAATGGATGTTGCCCCAGAAATTTGATGGTGTGACCTTCGCGAACCACCTGCAGCACCCACTTGTTTGATGTTATTCTTAGCCAAATTTGGTAAAAACGACTTACTCTTCCTCCCACCGGGGTGAGTCGTGGGAGAGCATGAGAGGAATTGCCAATTAAGCTTTATCTGGGTTTTAGCCTGGTTAGAGCCATGTCTACCTCTCTGGGTGTATCTGCTTGTTCACTGATGGTATCTGTCTTGAAAGGTGTTACTCTACGTTTTTTGATTGACGGAGGGGAGGCTGAAACCCCTGTATTTGGAAGGTGCACCTCGAAAGGAATGCAAGAATCTACGATCTTTGTCCTTGTCTTTAAGGGAACTGATGGCTCGTGCTGTATCGGTGTCTGCCTTTATCCCCCTGAGGTGGTCGTCAATCTTTTTTCAAAAAAGGTCTTGTCCATCAAAGGGCATTTCTAATATCTGTGCCTGAAACTCTGGTCTAAAGTTTGTAGCCTTCATCCAGGCTGGTCTCTTCAAGACTGTACCATGGACCATTTGTCTGAAACCTGACTCCGCTATGTCCACTGCCGCGTCGATCATATGGTCGGAGGTAGCCTCACCATCCGATATGATTGCTTAGGCTTCCTCTTGCAGTTCCGTAGGCACGTGTTTGGTCAACTTGGACATGCAGAGCCACAGCTCACGGTCAAGCTGTGCCGTCATGGCAAGAGCGTTTCCAGCTCTAATGGTAAGAGAGGCAGACTATTCCCCTCCTGCCCATCGCTTCTAATTTACGCCCATCCTTGTCAGGTGGAGCTGAAAGGGGCGATGATGGGTTAGCCAACCTTTTCTGGCTGCAACTGTTATGACTGAATCCGGTTTAGTATGCCCTCTTAGGCATAATGGTGCCATGTCCGGTGCCTTATACTTCTTTTCCGGTCTCGAGAAGTGTACTCGTGTAGCCAAAATCTTCGCTCCAGTGTCCCATATCGTATCCAAAAGAGGAATTGTAGTGACTGTCCTTCTACATATGTCTATGCTCATAGAGGACCGATTTGTTCTCCTCTGATGCAACTTGCAAGTTAAAGAGGTCTGCCGCCTGACCAATTATGGTATGAAAAGAAACCAGATCGTCAGGTGGTGAATTGACACCTGGGGTGTCCTCCTTCCTAGGCTTCTCTACAATGTAATCGTCCCACTCGCTTTGCGTGTCTGGCTCCTGGGTAATCTCCCCTTCTTCAGGGTCTGAAAATTCCCTGAAAGGATCTTCTTGGCAGTTGGAAACGATGCAGTGGATGGAACTATCATGGGTTCCCTTGTGGGTGGTCTTGTGGGATACCTTGTTCTTGGCACAGGGATCTTGGAGGGGAGACCCTTGGCGGCGAAGCACTGATCGTTCTGCTCCTGGATCGGATCTGCGGGGAGGTTCCGGTGAGCGTGCTCTCTTACGAGGTCTGCTCCTGTTAGTTGAACTTCTTGGAGAATTATGGGGCGGCGAAATCTGCCTCACAGGAGATATTTCCATTGGTGTAGCAGATCGATGCCTCTGTCTCTGCCGCCTATTACATTTGTCAATGATCCTCTGCATTGAAAGCATGAGTTCTGGATTGTATGGGTTTGCGGGTTTCTCCGTGGTGGGATGCCTGGGAGGACTGTTCTCCTTGGGAGTAAGAATCGGTTGCTCAGGAATGATTTCGGAATCTGAAAAATCCTCCTGTAGAATGACGTCCGAATGTTCTGCACTCTCTCTTAAGGGAGACAGTTGGGCTCCTATTGGTAAATTGGGGGCTTGCGGGATGTGGCGATCCGTGTCAATTGGTTTGAATTGCTTGCTTTCCTTGGACGGCGTGCTTGAAGTATGCGTAGACGGAGCCTTGGATTTATTCCTTTCTGTCGACGAGGGATTAATTGTTGTCAAATGTGTTTTCGTCGACTGTGATTTAGTTGGTAGCTTCGTCGACGAGGGTGTCGTTGACAAGGACTTTGTGGAAGATGATTGCTTTGTGGACGATGATGCTCCTTCTCCGTCGACAAGAGTTTTGTTGACGAGTGGTGAGATTCCTTCATGACGATTGCTTAGTTGTGGCCGATTTCGACGATGATTTCCTAGTTGTAGATGACGAGGTTTGGAGTGTCGGCGTTGATGTCTTAGGCTTTGTTAACGGCTTGCTCGTCGACGGGCCTTCATCGCCGGTGCCGCTCGTAGACATCGTTTTCGATAACGATTGCCCCCTCAGAATTTTTTTAAACGTCTCCTTACCTTTGGAGGAGGTTTTCTCATCAGGGTGCTTTCTCTTTTGGTCTCCAGAACCAAGGGAAGATGTCAACTCCACCTTTTTTTTTTTTGCTCCTATGTGAAGGAGAAGAACCTGTTTCCACAGAGGAGGTCCTTCTTTTTGAAGTTTGGCTCTCTGAAGGTTTCATAGACAGTACAGGGGCTGTCTTAGCCGATGCTTCATCGGAAGAGTGTTTTCTTAATTCCAAATGTAGAAGGAGTCTATGGCCCTCATTAGGACCCTGGCGCTAAGTGTTTAACGGCGCCGTAAAAGGCTGCCGCGCCGTTAAACACTTAGCGCCCAATTACGAGGTCCCTTTGCGGGACCCGACCTTAACGGCTGGTATACACCAGCCGTTAAAGTAGGGACCCGCAAAGGGACCTCGCAGGCAATTACGGTACCACAATTTGCGGTACCGTAATTGCCGCCTTCCCCATGCCCATTGAGCCCTATGGGGCAAAAATGGGAATGGGGAAGGGCCATGGGGAAATACCGCCCCGCCAACCTTGGAATGGGGCGCTATTTCCCCATTTCACCATGGCGGACTCGTTACAACACCGGCACCAACCATGGTGCTAATATCGCCATGGTTTAGCGCCGGTGTTGTAATGAGGGCCTATGTCTGTCCTGGAGAGTTTTGTTAGAAAAAGTCTTATAAGGAACAAGTTACTTACCTGTAACTGTTGTTCTCCAGCATGGGTCTGGCATGGATTCACATGCTCATGAATATTCCCCGTCGTCAGGCTGGGAATCCTCGGTAAAGAAAAAACCAGTATCAGTTTCGTTTCTGATCTGTCTTTCGTAGTAATAACCAATCACTGGTCTCTGCGTCATACTGACCACAGCCAATGACTGCCCTCTACCTAAGCACCGCCTCTGGCAGCCATCTTCAGATTTGGAAGCACGTGAAGTGGCAGTATGACCAAGTAGAGCCGCAGAGGGGTAGGCGGGAGGGTTCGCATGTGAATCCATGCCAGACCCATGCTGGAGAACAACAGTTACAGGTAAGTGACTTGTTCCTTCTCCAGCATGGGGTCTGGCATGGATTCACATGACTCATGAATAAAGAATACATAGCAGTACACACATGCACAACCACGGGAGGTGGCAAAGGCTCAACATTAAGCATTACATCAAACTCAACATTAAGCATCTTACCTCCTCACCAGGCTCACCTCAGGCGAACAGGTTGCGCAGCACTGCTTGGCCGACCCTGGACTCCTCCCTGGAATCCCGGTCGACGCAGTAGAATTTCGTGAAGGTGTGCGTCGACCTCCACGTAGCAGCCCTGCATATGTCCAGCAGGGGCACACCAGATAGGAACGCCGTGGTAGCTGCGATCGCTCTGGTGGAATGGGCTCTCGGACGGCCAGGCAGCAGTCGGTTTGCCAACCGGTGACAGTACATGATACAGCCGGAGAGCCATCTGGAAATGGAAGCCTTCGAGAGAGCCTTCCCCTGATTGACAGGTCCAAAGTTCACAAAGAGTTGTGACGTCTTCCGAAAACACTTTGTGCGGTCTACGTAGAACTTCAGCGCTCTAGCCACATCCAGCGAGTGCAAAGTCCTCTCAGCCGGCGACGAAGGCGACGGGAAGAACACAGGCAACACCAAGGGTTCGTTGAGATGGAAGTCCGACGGTACCTTGGGCATGAAGGAGGGGTGCGTCCTGAGCACTACCCTCGTGTCGTGAAAAGTCAAGTATGGGGCCTTGCAGGAAAGGGCCTGGATCTCCCCCACTCGTGCGGAGGTGATGGCAACAAGAAACGCTGTTTTCCACGACAGAAATTTCAACAGAGCCGAGTGCAGAGGCTCGAACGGAGGTCCCATGAGCTTGGTCAGCACCACGTTGAGCTCCCACGCCGGGGCCGGAGCCTTCACCGGCGGGAACGATCTGAACAGTCCCTTCATGAACTCTTTCACCAGACGATGAGACCACAAGGACGTCCGCCCCGTGGTTCTGGTGTATCGGGAGATCGCAGCAAGATGAATCTTGATGGACGCGTGTGCCAGTCCAGCTTTGGCCAGCGTCAGCAGGTACTGCAGTACTTGGGGAGCCGTAATCCGTAGAGGGTTAATCTTCTGTGCGTGGCACCAGACAGAGAACCTCTTCCATTTGTGTCCGTAGCATTTAAGAGTCCAGGACGCCCTGGCCTTTGCAAGAACCTCTCTGCAGTCGGCCGGTATGTCGTATCCTCCAAACTCTAGCGCTGCAGGAGCCAGGCCTGCAAGTTCAGCGATTTCGGGTCGTGGTGGAGGATGGCGCCTCCTTCCCTGGAGAGTAGATCCGCGTCCACCGGCAGCTTGATTGGCGGGGACGCTGACAAGTCCAGAAGGTCCGGGAACCATATCTGCCTCGGCCACGCAGGTGCGACGAGGATCATCCTGGACCGTGACCTCTTGAGCTGGTTGACGAGCCGGATTAGCAGCGGCAAAGGAGGGAACACGTAGAGGAACAGGCCCTCCCAGGGGAACGAGAAAGCATCGCCCATGCTCCTCGCCTGGGGAAACCTGCTGGCGAACCTCAGGCACTTGGAGTTCGTCGCCGTCGCGAACAGGTCGATCTGGGGTGTGCCCCACCGTCGGAAGAGGCGATCCACTAGATCCTGCCGTAGCTCCCACTCGTGGCACGAGCGCAGCTCCCTGCTGAGCGAGTCGGTGATGGTGTTTTTTATCCCTGCCAGATGAAACGACACCAGAAATATCCTTTGGGCGACGGCCCAATGCCACAGGTCCTGCGCCTCCTTGGACAGTGCTGGGGACCTGGTTCCGCCCTGTTTCCTGATGTAAAACATGGTGGTGGTGTTGTCGGTGAAGATCCTCACCACCTTGCCCTTGAGGGACGGAAGGAAGGACCTGAGGGCCCAAAACACTGCACGGAGCTCCAGGACGTTGATATGTAGGGATTTCTCCGTCGGGAGCCAAAGGCCTCTTGCGTGCAGATTTTCGGTGTGCGCTCCCCACCCTTCCAGGGAGGCATCCGTGGTCACTGTCTCCTGGTGGGCTGGAGTCTGGAAGTCCATGCCCGCCGTCAGATGCGCGCGGGTGCCCCACCACCGGATCGCTCGTCGGAAACTCTCGTCGAGTGTGATCCTTTCCTCGAAGCTGCCCGTCGTTTGGATCCAGCGCGCGTCCAGGAACTCCTGCAACGGGCGCATCCGGAGCCTGCACATGGGAATGAGGTAGATGCAGGAAGACATCATTCCGAGGAGGGACTTGATTAACCTCACCTTGGCCGCGTCGGCCACCAACATCCGCTGCACCTTGCCCAGGATGGTCCTGGTCCTCTCCTCCGACGGGGAGGCCAGAAGGGACACTGTGTTGAGCCTCGCTCCCAGAAACAGAGCGTCTTGCGCGGGTACCAGGTGGGATTTGGCGTAGTTCACGGAGAATCCCAAGTCCGTGAGAAGTTGGACGGTCCTTGCCGTGTGAACCACGGCGAACTCCCTCGTCTTGGCTCGGATGAGCCAGTCGTCCAGGTAGGGGTAGACGTGGATCCCTTCGCGGCGCAGCTGCGCCGCCACCGGTGCGAGGCACTTGGTGAACACCCTGGGTGCCGACCGTAGTCCGAAGGGGAGGGCTTTGAACTGGCATCCTCCAAATCCAGCGACGACAGGAAGTCTCCTTCCTCCAGCTGACCCAGGACGTGCTGGAGGGTGACCATCCGGAACTTTTGCGCCTTGATGAACTTGTTCAGACGTCGCAGGTCCAGGATGGGGCGCCATCCCCCCGTCGTCTTCTTCACGAGGAAGTATCTCGAGTAAACTCCGGAGCCCCGAAGCCTCTTTGGGACGAGTTCGATGGCGCCCTTCCTGAGCATCGCCTTTACCTCTAGGAGAAGTTGAGGGACGTGAAGTTCTTTCCTGGCCACGGGGGGGACGCGCGGACACCTTCTTTGAAACTCGAGCGCGTGGCCCCGGGCCAAGGCGTCCAGCACCCAACGGTCGGTGGAGATGGACTCCCACACGCTGACGAAGCTCGCCAGCCAGCCTCCCACCGGGGTGCTTCGGTGGGGGCCTGACCCCACGGCCGGTTCAATCCTGCTTCGACGAGGCTTTGCCGCCTTGACCTCCTTGGCGACGACGGCGGGGTCCGCCAGACTTGCCTCGTCCTCTGTAGGCCTCCTGAGACGACGAGCGGGCCGCTTGACGGTAGGTGGAGAAACCGCCGCCGGAACCTTTGGAGGCGCCCTTGCCTCCGCTGCTCCGAAAGGGCGTCCGTCGTTGTTGCAGAACTCCAAGGGCCCGGGCCGTCTCAGTGTCCGCTTTAATGGCCTGAAGGGAATCGTCCACTGTTTTCCCAAACAGGTTGTTCCCATCGAAGGGCATGTCCAGGACTCTGGTCTGAACGTCTTGACGGAAGTCCGTAGCCTTGAGCCATCCACGCCGCCTAAGGCAAACACCGTTGCCCAACTGGCAGAACCCAGTGTCGGCGATGTCCGTCGCAACGGTAATGGCGTGGTCCGAAGCCACCTCACCTTCCTGCAGGATCTCCAGGGCCTCTGCCCTCTTGTCGTCCGGCAAGAAGTCCAGCAGGGGAGCCAGTTTGTACCAGAGCTCCCTGTCGTAGCGGGCCACGATAGCCAAGGCGTTGGCCGCTTTAATCGTCGTCGCTGCAGACGAGATGACTCTGCGTCCCATAGCGTCCAATTTCTTTCCCTCGCTGTCCGGTGGGGAAGTCGATGTGGAGGCCGCACCCCCCCCCGCTTTTTTCCTGGCCGCCGCGGAGACGACGGAGTCCGGGGTAGGCTGCGCCCGGAGGCACAGGGGGGCCGTGTCCGGGACCCGGTACTTTTTCTCGTACCGGTCTCTTCTAGCTGGCGTCGTGGAAGGGTTCTTGAGGAGGGTGAGGCCCTCATCCCAAATGTCGTCCAATAGGGGCACTGCGAGGACCGTCTTCCTCTTGGCCTCGCGCCGCTGATAAAGGAAACCTTCCTTCTTCTTCTCCTCAGGGCAGAGTTGGAAAAGCTCGGATGCCCTGGTGATAATGGAGTGGAACGATCCAATCTCGTCGGGCGGAGAAGCCCTGGTGGGAGGCGACGACGGTACATCCTCGTCATATACCTCGTCGTCCGTACCCGTCGCTGCCGTGTCAGTCCCCGTATCATCCCCTCGGGTGGACGGGGAGGAGGGCTGGAAGGGGCGCGACGGCTGAAAAGGAGGCAGAGGGTGGATCCTTCTTTTCTTGGTAGGGGGAACACCAGAAGGTCCCGGTTCTGGGTCCCCCGACGGGAGAGGTTCCGTCGGCAACGGTAGTCTCGTCCTTATCTCTGAGCATAAGGACTGTATAGCCAACAAAATGGCCGCCGAGTTGTCTCGCGGCGCTGGCAGAGGGGAATCCGACGGGCGATCAGGGGCCCCGTCGGTACCCTCGACGATGTCGTCGTCACCTGCGTCGGGATCCATCCCGACGGGCCGGTCTTCTTCCACGCCGAGGCCGTGGCTTAAGACCTCGACCAGCTCCTCCTCCGAGGTTGAGGCCGAATCTACGACGACGCCCTGCCCCCCCTTTTTCTTCCCCACGGGGGATTTCACGGGGGTCCTATCGATGGGCAAAAAAGAGGACTCCCTCCGAGGTGGCAGGGAGACTCTGAGCCCCGAGGTCGCCACCACTGGTGTAGCCTCCACAGGCTGAGCCAGGGCCGCCGCGACAGTTTCGATAGAGGGCTTGGCCGGATGGATTAAGGCCTTCACCACCTTAGGTGCGCTCACCGCCTTATCCTTGAGGGGGGGACACTGCCTCGCTCCCCCTCCACCTTCGAGCTCGACCGGGGCCTCTCCAGGAGCCTCGCCGGGTGCTCGGCCTTCCTCTTACCCGACCCAGAGCGTTGGCTCGTGGTTGATGGTGCCGGGGAGGGTGCGCCCAGCCTGGCGCCCGTAGAGCCCGACCGTTCGGCGCTCCCGGTGCCAGCGGACTCGCGGTGCTTGGCCTTATGTTGGACCCCCGTCGGCGGGGCGTCCTCAAAGGTCTTAGAAGACCGCTCGGATTTCTTCCTCTTCTTCTCGCCGGACGGGCTCTTCCCTTCCAGCCAGTTGGCGAGACGTTGATGGCGGTCCTTCATGGTCCGCTCCGACATGTTGCCGCAAAACGCACAGTCCTTCTCCACGTGCGTCTTGTCCTCATGTAGGCAGTAAAGACAAAAAGAGTGTTCGTCCTCCTTGAAGATGTTCTGCAGCTGGCATCCAGGGCAGACCCTGAACAGCTTTCCGGGCGTCGAGCTTCCCTTCTCCTGGGCCATGACCATGTCCTCCAAAAGCGTAGCTCGACGAAATCTTCACCCTTGAGGGGCGCAGACGAATCCGACACGGGTCCCCGTTGATCGGATGGAGAGTCGGTGGAGCTTGAGGCTCTTTTGACCGAAAAAACGAAGTTTTTGAGAAAAAACGTGAAAAAAATAGCACTAACGCTCGAGAGCAATAACACGAGGATCCCAACACATGAACGTGCGGTAAAAATCTGAAGATGGCTGCCAGAGGCGGTGCTTAGGTAGAGGGCAGTCATTGGCTGTGGTCAGTATGACGCAGAGACCAGGGATTGGTTATTACTACGAAAGACAGATCAGAAACGAAACTGATACTGGTTTTTTCTTTACCGAGGATTCCCAGCCTGACGACGGGGAATATTCATGAGCATGTGAATCCATGCCAGACCCCATGCTGGAGAAATATCACATTCATGAATGTGATATGAGGATAGAGGCAGTATATGCACTGTTCATGAGGGTCTTTCATGTAGACAAGCTTCTTCTGGCATTTAACACAGTCCCTGAAAAGGGAAGGTTTTTGGCAGTTTGTTCCTCTGAAACGGTGTGAAGAGGAGATTCACTCAATGAATTTCGAATGAAAACCAATGTTTTCTGAGCCCAGAAACACTGTGTAGGCATAACTTGATCAGGAGATCATGATAGAGATGTTTTTTGAGAAAAAAGATTAAAGCTAACAATGAAAAAAAACAAAAGCTCAGAGAGCTGAGGATTCCCTCTAGTCTATTAGAGTGCGTTGAAAAATCTGAAGATGGCCGACTGGGGCAGAGCTTAAACCCTGCCACCTCATGGGTTAGGGCTATAAAGGAGCAAAGTGAGGTGGAGGGACTACACAATTGAATGGCTCATAGGCCTTAATGGGCAATCTACATTGTATTTCTATGGAAATAATGTATATATATATCTTTTTTTTAAAAAAAATAATTATTTAAATCACTGAGGATTCCAGTCTGACGACAGGGAATATTCAAGCATCTGAATCTATGAAAGATCCAATGCTGGAGAAAAAGGGTTTGATTTTTTGCAGGAGAGAAAGTTGTTACCAAGCAGTTTGTGTCTTCCTTGCTATGTGCTGTTCGAAGGAGAGGTGTCTGTCAATGTCGAACCCAAGAGACTTGATGCAGGCGGCCAGCTGGGGAGTGAAGCCCTCAAGGTGCATATCAGCGAGCCAGGTCTGGGTGTTCGCTGTTGTTAGTCAGTAGTAGGAATTCAGTCTTGCAGCGGTTGAGCTTCAGGTAAGCACTGGACATCCATGACTGGACCACTGAGAGGCAGACCTTGAGCCTGTGCAGGTCTTCAATGGAGGATATCATAAGGTATAGCTGTGTTTCATTGTGTATTGGTGGATGTGGATGTTGTATGGGACAAGGAGGGTTCCAAGTGCTTCCATGTAAAGACTGAAGATCACAGGGAAGAGGGTGGATCCCTGTGGCACTCCACAGGACATGGGTAGAGTTGGTGATCTGGAGAAATCCATTTGTACTAACTAGTGGCAATTAGCAAGATATGATTTGAACCAGCTGAGGATGATCTCGCAGATCCCCATGCAGCAATGTAGATTGTCAGTGATCTACCGTGTCAAATGTTGCTGAGAGGTCAAGGAGAACCAGGAGGCAAGGATGGCCATCACCAAAAATTTTAAGGGCATCACAGATCACCTTGATTGTAGTTTAAAGATAGACAAAAAGAACAGATTGATAGTACAAGTACAGTGTCTCCTTGAATCTGAAGGCACTCTGCAATGCTTTATTGGATTGCAAGGAATATATTGCAAAATTAAACGTGACAAAAATACAAAGCAGAAACTACATAAAAGCTTATAGACCATTTCTTCTTTTCTTTCCTTCCCTTATCACTCGTCCACTTATCTTTTACCCTGTCTTTAAAATGTAAACATATTAATGAAGCTATATCTTTCTGATATTGTGTTCACATCAGTTAATCCATAAACAAGACACCTTTCAAAAATTCCCTGTTACCATTGTGTGCTCCGCTATTTGAGACTGAAACCATTGAAAGCAATTGGGAAAATCAGATTTCTAAGTGAGCAAGCAGCAGATTTGCTACCAGGACTGAAATAAAAATACAAGTGCGTTTGGGAACCACCCTTATTCGATCAGTCAAACCATACAATATAAAATCATCAGTTAACAAACTGAACAGCATGTTAGCTATGTTGGGAATGGACATAGTGAGGAATCTAATGATGTAATGACTCCAATCCCAGAGGTAGCCTCTCATGTCCCGGGAGGATATCTCAGCGGCAACAGGCTCACCTTGGAAGCAAGACGATACGGAGCAACACAGGTTCGATCCCTGGGTCCATGCTTAGAAACCTCTGAGTATTAAGCGCGTTATAAATAACCTATCATATCATGTGCCAGGGGATGGCAGCCCCTACCCAATGCTGACCCTGACCATCAATCATATATATATATATATATATATATATATATATATATATATATATATACATATATATACATTTAAAAATACTGGCACGAGGAGGAGGAATGGAGTTATGAAGATCACTAGAACACAAAAGCCCACACCGCACTCTAGTTGTTGGAAGGAGTGGCAATTTGGCAGGATCTTTAAATCCCCAACCCAACGGTTGATGTAGCCGGAGAAGCTAACAGGAGCAGGCGGCTCTCGTTGGAAAGAGAAACGGCTTGGAGAGAGCCCAGCTGCATGCGAGGCCCGCAGAGGAGAGGAGCAGATCGAGTGCTGCGCAACACAGGGGGTCTGTCTGTCCCAACAAGAAGGAGAAAAGGCAGAACCAGAGCCATTGAGCTTCAGAGGCATTGACAGCGGAATGCTGTCACAGGACTGCGGAAGCCAACCAAAGAGCCAAGAAAGGACAGGACACTCTCCCGAACTACCGGAGTGTTGCAGCAAACACGGAAGCTCGCGAAGGATGCTGAAGCAGCCACACATATCCAGTGTGCCCAGCTGGGGAAGATGGGACAGCGGGAAATTCACAGCAAGTACCGCGCACTGTGGGACAGGGGACGGCATGCCCTGCAAAATTGATTAGGAGAGGGTCGAACCTACAGTTTAATAGGAATTTACACTTGAAATTCTTTTTTAACAAAGTCCTGGTAGGAGGGGAAACCAGGCATTTGCGAGACTGGGACTCAGACCCACATTGTGTGACTAAAGAACCTGGCAGGAGACTAACACAATGTGTTTTCGTGAGACAGAATTTTAAGGGAGACACATACCCTTGGTATTGTGAATGGAGTGAACTGTGTAAGGAAGTCCAGGCAGGAGAGTATACCAGGCGTAGTCAAGTCTGTGAAGTAAAATTGCAAATATCAGGAAGAGGGAGCACCATCTAAGTGCAAGCCTTTTTGTTGGAGTTGTACGCTTTGTTAACTTGAACATTTGTGCACTTTTCAAGTCAAAGATATTACCATTAGCACCTTAGAGTTAATTTTAGAATGTGAGGGCCAGAATAGGATTTTGGACACAGGACATTTTGCTATGGACATCTTGACATCAGACAGACCGTTCGTTTTGGTTGAGGTAGTGAAATACCTCCTAGAGCAGGGACAGCAAGGCATTTCCAACCCTCTTATTATTTGAAAAATTCTAACAACCACCGGCACTCCTCTGTGTCCACGTCTCACTCCTGGTTCATCACAAGATCCTTAACACTTAAACTGTTTGTAACTCCAATGAAAGAACATGGCATGTTAAGTTAAGATAGATATGCATACAAGTTTAAAATAACAAATAGAAAAAAAAATCAAATACCATATTTAGTAACATTTTACTGAAGTAGGGCAGTTAAACCACACACTGGATTTGCCATTATAGGATACTTGCCTTTTTGATGAGCTGTGTCTCGAGTCCATTTTCCTTGACAGACTGGCAAATGGCAAACAGAGCCTGCTTTTCACAAATGGGGCTGCAGCACATGATCATGGATGCCAACATCAGCAGTGTAGCTTTTCTATTGCACTCCTCATCCGGGAGTTCCTCTGGGGTGATACTGCTGTGAGACTTCTTCAGGAAATAAAAGACAAGAGGTGAAGTACACTGGCACTACCAACCACACAATTTACTAATATCACACTCTTTATGATAATTAAGAAAATAACTGGATCAGTGTTTTCTGCATGTTGAGCCCCGGATAACCATGTTTTGTCCAAGATATTGTGAGGGGTCAGAAATATGAAGCAGGCTATTTTTAGATGATTTCTCAATAAATGCCATTTTATTAAATCACCCTGACGAGGATTTACCTGCCCAACATAAGATAAAGAAAACTCTAACAGAAAATATCTGACCCCCACACTTGTACATAAAATACACAAGAAAGTAAATGGCAATTTACAACAACTGCATTGGTAATAGATTCACAATCTCTTTATGTAACCTGGGTCCACTTCCCTCCCCAGGTTTTAAGTTGGATTCAGGTCCAATGTTCAACAAAAAGAAACAAGGAAATCTGGGTTTGTAATTATTTCCACTTTAGTTTTTTGCACCTTCAACTTGTCAAAAGAAAGTTCAAATAACCCAATGTCCAACAAAATAAAGATTCCTCTTCTTCCTTGAATGGATATTTTAGTCCATCAAATAGCATCAAGGATATTCTTGGTCAGGATGATTTGCCACAACTAATAAGATCCAAAGTAACACAACTTGTTATCAGCTTTTCTTAGCTCTCCTTTCAACACCAACATCACAGCAGTATAACTTCTTACTGGTTCACTCTCATACCAGGCCTGCTTCTACAATTGTTCACCATGCAGGTCTTACTCGCCAGTCCGATAGTTTTCCACAAACAACAGTGCTTCTAAAGTTCTAGATCTACTGACAACAACCAAAGGTTCACAACAGCTTCAGCAGTTTGTAGTTTTAGGACTTTCAACAACTTTTCAGAAAATACAAGATTCACATTAGTGCTTTTAACATATTCATGTAAGCAAGCCACTCTTCTTCTAAACATTGAACTTCCAGAAAGGTAGCTTCTTTGCTACTCGTCTTTCTGCAACACCAGTAACCCAAAACCCTGAGGGATGTGATTCCACTTTTCCTCCTTTTGGCTTTGGCAATGTGAGATTGTATACCAGCTGTATGGAACAATCACAATCAACAAGCTTTACATTTGAGAACAATTGCATTCACCCCTTCTTTTCCCGTTGGCCACATTGACTTAAATATATGTCTTACTATTAGTCTTGTTTGGCTTTTGGCAATGCATTTACAAATCTGGACATTAGGCAATGCTTGCACTACTCTTGACTTGGGACAATGCTTGTGCAAATATTGGCTTTGGACAATGCTTGTACCACTCTTGGCTTTGGATAATGCTTGTTTGTTCCCTGGAACTCACAGGGTATTCCCTGGCCAGGGTAAATATTGAAGAAGGTGGTGACTCAACAACTACAGGTGTTTGCTGAAGAGGAATCCCTTCTTGACCCACTGCAGTCTGTTTTCCGTCCAACATTTGGTACGGAGACAGTGTTGTTAACAGTCTATGACGAGCTGTTGATGGTGGCTGATCAGGGCAGGCTTTTGCTTTTAGTGATGCTTGACCTGTCAGCCGCCTTCGATACGGTTAATCATGAGTCTCTGCTGGAAAGATTGAGGTCTGTTGGAAAAGTCTCAGAACAGGCAATTCAGTGGTTTAGGTCCTTTCTGGAGAATCGCCAACAATATGTCAAACTGGGGGCTTTTACATCAGCCCCCAGTGTGGTGGATTGCGGGGTTCCCCACGGGTCCTCACGGTCACCACTTCTTTTTAATTCATAGCTCCCACTGCTTATGGAAATTCTGAGACGTCATGGAATTAGTTTCCAGTCTTATGCTGACGATACTCAGATTTTCATCACAATAGACAGGTCAGGGAAACATTTGCCAAGATTGGTGAGCGTCTTCAGGAAGTTAGTGATTGGATGGCTTCCAATCAACTCCAACTTAACGCCACTAAGACAGAGGTCATCTTGTTTGGCCCGGAGCATTTAATGGCTACTATAAAAAATCAACCACTTCCAAAACTTTTAGGAATTGAACTTACATTTTCCTCCAAAGTCAAGAATCTTGGCTGTATTTGGTAAGAAAATGTGGGTAGTGAAAGCCATGTTGGAGCTAAGGTGAAAGCCATATTTTACTCCCTGAGGCTTCTTCGGCAAACCCTCCCGTATATTCCAAAAGAAGATTACAGACAGGTTTGCAATAGTCAATTGGTGGGCATTCCGAAAAAAACAACTTAGTAGACTGCAAAGAGCGCAGAACGCAGCAGTGAGGTTGATTTATGGACTAAAGAAAAGTTCTCATGTCTCTCCCTCTCGCCGACTTATCCACTGGTTATCAGTTGAAGACCGGATAAAATTTGAAATAGCTTGTCTGGTATTCAAATGTTTGAATAACCTGGCACCGGATTACCTGAAGGATAAACTCTGGAATTATCAACCGCCCAGAAGTTTACCATCACAGAAGATTCTCGGTATATGGTCCAAGACTTTGGAATAGATTACCTAGGGAGATTAGGAACCTTGACACTCTGCTTAAATTTCGTAAAGCACTCAAAACGTTCCTGTTTAAATAATATCTCATTCTTAGTTATGGTTGGAGTGCCATTTCTGTGCCAGATACATCTATGAATTCTAATTTTTTTATCAGCTTGAGCATAAATTTCACCTGTGCCACTATACGGTTCAGTCCGTTTGGAGCACGTTATAAATATATCAAAATCAAAATCAACAATTATTAAAAGGTGGCACATTCGAGGTGACAGAAGCTGCTGAATTGTGTTTCTGGCCAGAGATTGGAGTGAGAGTCTTTTCACCAGTTTTACACCATTGAAGGAGGAGACTCTTCATAGGCACAGCCGCAACGCGGAGCGGTCACGCAGCTGTGCTCACAGGTGGCGTCGCGGAGCTGTGCGCAGAGGTGGCGCAGTCGAGGCAGTCTGGGCAGGAAGGAGTAGGACAGAGTTTGATGGCGGTATCCCGGAAGAACAGCAGGAGAGAGATCACAGAGCCATCGAAGGACGCAGAGAACCTATCTATTACCGGCTGCAACAATACAAGCTGTTCGGCTATGCCAGAAAAGGTAAGCCAAGCCTGTTTGCAAGTAAAGAGTGCTATATACTCGGACACACACGTTATTAGCTCATACCCCTGCCCGCTGAACGTTGAGTCCCACCCCCTCTGTGGAGGAAAGGGGGGGCGTAGTCAAAGGGGTTGACACGGTGGATGAGCATGTGAAACTAGAACACACACCAATGACTTCAGTGACAGCTGAGCCAGCGGAGACAGTGTGAAGGGCAGGGCTGCCGACTAAAGTGCAGAGGCTGAGAATGGAGAGGGCAAGGGCACAAACAAACCCATAACACCAGGTGGAATGAAAGAGAGAAATAGCTGGGTAAAATCCAGTGCATGGAAAATGAATTTCACTGGGCGACAGCCGGCCACAACAGCATTCCAATTGAATGGTTCACAATCTGGTAGGGGGAAAGCTTTCAGCTGTCACAGCATAGAAGAAACAGCTGTAATCAGAAATATTTGAGCATACAAAGCAGCAAAACTCAAACTACGATGTCAGTGACAAACGTATGGAAACTCATGGGCCTAAAACCACAGGAGTACTTGAATGAAAGGTGCTTTTTCTACCAAGACCTGAAAACAGCCTTCCTGGAAGATACAGTATTTTGTCCACACACAGTCAGCATGTGCGGACGCAGGTGCAGCGGGCAGTGAAGTTTCAGATCAACTCTTACTAGAAACCTCCCTGGTGGTGGAACAGGCGGATGAATGTAAACATAGCTCCACAGTGGGGAGACTGGACAGACAGAAGGAAACAATACAAACACCAGAGGAAGCAAAGATATTATAGACAATAGACCACCCGTTCAGCTCAGAACACCCAATAAATGAAGCACATTGGGAGTTCATTGACAGGGGGTCCCACGGCTAAGTTAGCAAGGATTGACCAATGGCCCTTAACGACGAACGACCAAAGAAACTGAAAGGGCCCGCTAAAAAGAGGGGGATGGGACCCACCCGAACACTCAGGTGAGATGGATAGAACAAAACCAACCACTACCATAACAGGAACGCAAACGAAGAAACTAATGCCGAAAGTGTCCAAATGTGTAACTCGGCAGGTCCATCAAAAGAGACAGATTTGCAGTCATTTCAACCTTGACATCGATACTAGCACCATTCATGAAACTCTATGAGCAAATGGGCACGCTAAACTAAAAGATCAGACTACGATGCTCGAAATGCTGCATTCCGAGATGATATACGTAGAGGGTTTCATGACAGGAGTCCAACATGACCTAGACAAAAGTAGAATGAAAGTGGTGACTCTACTCCATACGATATTAGATCCCATCATCCAGGAAAAACAAGTTATGTCTTGAGCATTTGACATGACCAAAATGTAGCAGATAGAAGTAGTTGTCCCCAAGCCTTCATTGTCTATGGCGACACAAACTGAAGTGAAAGGAATCCTAGCAAGACCTCTGGTAAATCGTGAGGATCAGGGCATCCAGGAAGGTGATGTGTTTGAGCCTCAAATTCCATCAAACTGTGCACCAGTTGATCAAGATGTTATACACCAAAACCGCAATTGAGGAGAACAATGACGATCAGAATGGGGAACCTATACCATCTAGAAGGAAGCCCACACCTGAAGAGAAAAGAGGAACAAAACTGATCCCTGATCTGTTAACGGATGATACAAATACAGTAACTGAAACGAGAGCAGTATCAGAGATTAATTCCAACCATACACAGAAAATCTGTGGACTTTTCACCAGGCCTAAAATGATTCCAAAAGAAACAGTAACTGCAGCAGGAAGTGGAGACGGAGACACACAAGAACAACTGAAAAAGATGAGAAGTGGGATGGAAGATAGGACAAATCAAGCTAAGAAAACCAAAATGCCACAAATAAAATATAAATCGAACTGAAGTAAGGCCATCATCAAAAATAACACTCTACCGAACGTAAACGTCCCCACAAAATCAAGTATGGACAACACATTGAACATAAACAAAAATAAACTGTCCCAGATTCCAGCAGAGATACTTGAGATGGACACATCTCACCAGATCAAAGACAAAGAGGAAATAACTGTAGCAGAACTGATGGAATTATCAACATACACAATCTCGGAGCAGGAGGATCTGGATGTAACATGTTCAGAACCTGAAGATCCAATATATGATCCAGCAACATCAGAGAGTGACCAAGACACGCGAACATTAGGGTTACCAGCCCTAAAATTACCTCAAAAAGATCATCCACATATTACCCACTAGATGAACCGGCACGGCGAAGAACCTCCAGGACCAACTGAAGGTGGAAGCGTGAAGGTAACTACCAGGGGTGACTACCTGGAGGATAATGTACTGTCATGATGCCTACTCCCGGGAAGCCAGTTCAGGCCCAGCGTCCCCGAAAGCAGACATCATGTCCCCAGGGAGGGACCCAGCAACCCCTTATAGGGGCTCTTTGGATATTGTCCTGGCGCCTTTGGCGCCAGGCTCACGGAAGGCATCAGTCCTGGCACCATAGGCGCCAGGCTCATTATGGGAGTGCTTGGATGGACTTACCTGATGCAGATAATGCTGCCGGATCCAGACCTCCTTGAGGTCTGAAAGGGACTATTTTACCTATGGGACTATTTTACCACTCGGGCGTGGCTGAGGGAGAATACTTACCTGGAACTACTTTGAGGGCTATTTAAACCACACCCAGACAGCAGCTCACGCTTCGCGTTGTTCTGCATCTAGCAGCTGGACACTCACTGTGTCTGCTCCTGCATCCTGGCTCCAGCCACGCCCGCCTGCAACCTGGGACACCTGAAAAGGAAGGAAAGGAGAGAAAGGTGAATAATTGAACTTTACCTACCTCCATCTGGAGTCCGGAACCATCACTCCAACGATCCTGAGAAAAGACATTATTCTTAGAAGCGCATCGCATCGCTCGCTGCAGCGCCGCGTTCCACTCACCTTCACGAGGCGCCCTCGGGCTCTTCAGCGACCATTGGCACCATCCGTCGCCTTTCAGCGCCTAAGGAGAAAAAGAGACAAAACAAAGGTGAGCGAAGGAACAGATTGAGGAAGGCCTGATTCTTCCACCTTAAGACTTACATGATTATTGTTGGGACAATCTTTCCTCACCTTGGGTCGGCGCCGCTTCTTTGGCACTTCCGTACCCCGGCCCCTAAGAGGAAAAAGACACACGCATTAGTAGGTGAAAGCAAGATCAATAAGGGAACCATCCATCAAAAAGACTCACCAGAGTTTACATTCGGCGAATCCATTCCTCTACGCGGATTCATCATCCTGCATCTGAAATAGAGGAAAGGTCAACGGACAATTAAGGCTTGAACTTTTGCAACTGAATACTTACGGCCTCATATCGGAAAAGTCAAGCGGAGTTGAATACTCACCAAACCCGAGATCCAGTAAAGTAACTGGGAATCAACGCGGCCCTGCATCGGAAGCAGGATGGAGAGCTCGTCCTTTCAGACTCTAAGGTGAGACTCTCCGGGGAATCGCGGAGGGGGTTCGAGGAGTGTGAGAGGGAGAAGGGGGGAATCCAACACATTATCCAGAAGACAGTTAATCCCCTTTTCCATCTACAGAAGGATTCTTCTACGGGCCAGACAGGCGAGGTTTGGGAGTCCGGTCCAGTCCGTCTTCCGATTCCTGTGCATCACCTTAGAAGAGGTCATAGCAGTCCAGAACAGGTCGGCGCCTCTGTGGGAATCAGGTGAGCATTACATGAACAGCGACGCCCGGGGACATTTACCCGGGACCATCAGAAAGCCCAAGTAGGCTCCCACGCCGTGGACAAGAGGAATACAAGTTTAAGGTTCGCTTGTGACGACATGCAATCAAGAACGTTTAATAAAGTGGTACACACAACTCGTAACAAGGAGACGAAAAGGCAGTAAAAACCGTCATAAAGTGGTATCACCAGTGAACAGGTATGAACCTGAGGAGAGAAGCAGTTGTAACAACAAGGATATATATGCGATATCCCCTTTAAGACACCTTAGATCAAGAAAGGAAACAAAGATATGTAAAGCACAAAAGGAGGCTCCCTCGGGCAAGTGTCATGCAAGACCTTATAGAAATAGAAAGGGAGACAAAGTGAAATATATCAGGGGTTACTGCTAGAGGATGACTGCAATGAATGACGGTTTAATCATGAATAGGGCAAACTGTGGGGTACATTTACCCACCCAGCAGAATTCCCCTCCATCACCAATCTGCACTGCAGCAGTTACCAGCAAAATGGCTGCGCTGGCACTGTTGAGCACTATCGCCTTGCCTTAGAACTGTGTTTGCAGTCACCAAAATAACGGCTGCGCTATCATTGCCAAGCACATATGGGGCAAGATGGAACCGGGAACACACGAAGAAAGGCTGCCAGTGTGTTTCATGATGTGGACCAAAGAAGAGAGTTGAAAAGCAGCACTGCTTTGCTGCTGGCACAGAATTTTCCATTGAAAAAGGAAATATTTTACATTTAAAATGATGCTGCCCTGATGCTCTTTTTCATCTGTTCAACAGTACACAGTCTTGGTCCAGTGAGACCCAGCTATGCCCAGCCATATTCAGGTTGTGCCCCAGCTAAAGATAGCATTTCTCACTGAATGACAAGCTGTCAGGAAAAATCTGTGAAATCACAAACAACTTTACTCTCAGTCGTATGGAAAAATGCTTGACTTTTTGCTAGAAAATATCCCAGATAAACTCTTCAAAAGAAACCCTATCTCTCTGTGCATTTGTCAGTTTCAAGGGATCTTTATTTTGATAGATGTGTGTGCATTGGAAGCATGACTGGGTCTTTGGAAAGATTCAGAAAATTGATGCAAGAAGGCCACATTTGAAAGTGACATCCCAGCAGAATTAGTGAACCAGTGGTGTAGCGGTGCACTCAGAGTAATTAGTTCGTAAGTATAATCTTAGATTATTTTAGTTTTTAGTGTTGGAATTTAGGTGCTCCCGTGTGGGTCTCGGCCACAAGACCTATATAACATATGAAAGTCGGATGGTCCACCTCAAAAAAAGGTGGGCTAAGACAGGCACACTTTTGTCTAACTAATGTCAGTCGTCACTGTTCATTAATTGTCTACAGATCAGAAACAGTCTTAATTGAATTCAATTAGAGATGCCACAAAGGACACATTTCAATAAATATATATATATTTTTCAAAAGAATATGCATTTGTAATTGAAACCAAAGTTTAACAAGATTGATTTTCAAACGAGCATAATTTCATTTAAATGCTTTACAACTAAACAATTTCAATCTATAATTGTGATTTTCTGTACATAGGAAAATAAAATTTCATTTCACTGTCAATGTAAATCAATATCTTCCAAATCGTAAATCTGTACGACGCGTTTCGGGCCTAGCCCTTCATCAGGGATATTTTCCAATTTCAATTCTGTAAATAAACAAGATAAATCCATGGCAGTTATGACTCTATTCCCATCTTGTGTGTTTTAGTGACTAATTTGATTTCAGAAAACAAAGGACTGACCTGTGTCCTTTAATGTCCATTTACTGGAAAGGATTCGAAGAAGAGTGACACCTGTTTTATTATCTGGAGTTCAACACTGTGTTGCGTTGACACCTGAGTGGAAAGTACATGCTTTACTGACATTCGATGACTTAATTTGTGTAAAAACTGAGTTTTTCTGCTACTGGACAACGCAGTAATGTGAACGTTTCACAGTTTAAATGCAATTTTTGTGGCTTTAAATTAAGATGTGGTAGCCTTCACTAGCATATTTAGGACGGAAATGGCAGAACATTGGATATTCTGAGGAAAGTGTTAATGGTGCCACTTTGAAATTCAATACTAACATGCCTTATGATAACATGTACACATGTGTAAAGTTATAGAATTGTAAGTGAAATATTTCCCACTGAAAATCACGAAAGATTATTAGGAGGACGAAACAAAGTCCAACAAACTTGGGAGTTGGACTGCCATGCTATGTGTGAAATATGTAATCTGCCTATGTAGGTTTCAAAAGTGCCACAACTGTAAAAAGGTGCATGTTTGTGCCATAACTGGTTTTAGCAAAAGTAACTGTGGGATGATCCTATACATTGTAAAGCACACATCATAAATCTGATGTCATGCCCCTGAAACCCAACCGGCTGACAGCAAGGCGGTAACAATCACCCCTGACCAATCCAGTTGTTAGAGGCATGCCCAGTCTAAGCCTGCCCCACCGTATAATCCTGTGATGTCACCCGCCTTATAAAAAGTGGGAGCTCACAGAGACAAAGGACACTCTTCTGAATTTTCCAGCTGCTGTGTATACAGACACTTCATATTCATCCTGCTGATTCCAGACCCACCCTGCAGATTCCAAACTTCACTGCCAGGAAAGGGATAGTTGGTTCAGGCCCTCTTATCCAGGCAGAACGGAATCGTACAAAATGTCGACCTGGGAACTGCGACGGCCAAAAATGCCGACTTTTCTTTTTCTTTTTAACCCCTCCCTTACACCATATATATATATGTGGGGGGTTTAGAGTATAATATTAATATTGGGGGGGGGGGTGGGGGGGCTCCCCCCACATATATATGTGGTGTAAAGGGTTAAAACAAAAAGTTGGCATTTTCGGCCGGCGCAGTGATCACATAGATCCGACAGAACCACCCTTCAGAACTAAACCCCATAACAAAATCCCACTAAATTCAGGGAGAAAGAAGAAAGGTGGCTGAGCCCGCTTTGGGATTCTCCAGTGCCGCCTGCTTGCCCTCCTACCCGCTCTATCCAGCTGAGGCGTTGCTGTGCCATGACCAGATCTTTGCCCAGCTGTCTTCTGCCAGGAGAGTCTGCTGTGGTGACCAGATCCTTTGAGTCCAGAAACCCGGTTGGCTGTCCCAAATCCCAAACTTGAACGCTGATTGCGAGTATTTCCCCATCACATAGTAACACATAGTATACCCTATATTGATACCTTGTCTTTGTTCCACTCTCTTAGTAATCCCATCAATACCCTGATAACTTGTTTAAGATAGTCTGAATCCTCTGTTCCTTGATTTCGTAGTGTTAGCACAAGTCTTCCATCAATTTCTGTCTTGCCTAAGTCCTTAGTCATATTTTGAATAATTTAAATTAATTCCCACATAGAGCTGAATGCGGGGTGAAAAAGGTAACCTTGCAAATTAACCTTGGAGTGTACTGTGTCTTTCTTTAACAACCTAGTTAATAAATCTAGTTTAAGTGAAATTTATACTTTCCTTTTTAAACCGATTTTCTCTTTTAACTGCTTTATTTTCCCAAATCCTAATTTCCATTCACCTTGAAAATCTCATCCAGTTCTCAAGCTAGAGTCCTTCTTCCACTCTCCCATCACCCCTGTGATGAACATCTATCACCCAGCCTAAAAACCACATTCCGATTCTGTCTATTTCCCCCATTTTTCAAACCATTTTTGACATTTAAACCCATGTAATTTATCAAATGCAACTTCTGTGCGTGTGATTCAGGCTGCACTGTGTTGTCACTTCAAAGTTGATTTTCGAATTGTATGCCCTTTGTTTGTACCTTGCTTTGTAGTTGTTAGTGTTATTACATCCCTGATACTGTGATAACTCATATTTACCTCATTTATTCAACCGCACATTTAAATTAATTATTTACCAATTCTGAGTGTTATTTACACAATTGCAAAGGTTTTCAAACCCAATGTTGCCTCCCATTTCGTGGGGGAAGGTCAGATTTTAATTCTGTTTGCTGCCTAGTATCCCCGACTCCTTGCTCCCCTTTCTATCTACTCAAAATTCAATTAATAGGAGTTTGAGACTCAACAGATACAATCAGGAGACTCAATTAAATTATATGGCAACTAGACTACATTCTTGCAACATGGGATGTAAAGGCCCTCTACACTTCGATTAAACATGAGGCAGCAATCCAAACATTGAAATATTCGTTGGGAGAAGAATCAGCTTCCCACTACCGTTTTGTGGAAATGCTCAAAGAAATGTTATCACTAACCCTGACGAATAACATCTTTCTGTTCTATTACCAGTATTTCAGACAGAAAATAGGGGTAGCAATGGGGGTCAAATATGCCCCGGCAATTGCTAACCTCTTTATGAGAATGTATGAAGACACATACGGATACATAATTTAAAGAGAATGTTGTCATGTGGGCCCGTTATGTCCTACTAATATGGAAAGGAACAACTGAGGAATTGGACCAATTCATGCTGAGAGCAAATATGAACACTCTAGGAATCATCTTCACGGGAGTTAACAGCAAAACACACATCAACTTTTTGGACTTAACAATCTATGTGCAAGACAATAACCTTCTGACAAGAACTTTTCGAAAACACACAGAGGTCAATTTGACACTTTTTGCAACCAGCTGTCACTTTGGCCCAGTAAAGAACAACATTCCGAAAGGAGAGTACATAAGGGCTCGCCGAAACTCCACTGAGACCAATATCTTCAAAAATGAATGCAAAATACTATACCAGAGATTTAGAACAAGAGGGTACAAGGCCAAGCACATTAAAGCAGCTTCCGTGAAAGCACATAATATAACCAGAGAATCTACTCTGATACCAAGAAAACAAAGTTCTGATATGAAATCTGACACAGTAAAATTCATCACTACTTATTGTAGTAACAATGGAACCCTGCGTGCAATTCTACGGAAAAATTGGCATCTCCTTAAATTAGATGAACGCATCGGCAAATACATTGATGCTCACCCTTTCATTACCTATCGGCGGGCACGAACCCTGAAATCTAATATAAGCCCATCCATGCTGCCGGAAGAAGAAAAACCCAAAAAGAGAACATGGCTAGACACAACAATGTCGGGTTTCAGAAAATGTGGGATATGTACAATGTGCAAACATGCACATGACCCGATTACAGAATTCACAGATAACTTTCGTACAAAAACAAGGATTCAGGACAATATTAACTGCAAGTCCAAATTTGTGGTGTATGCAATCATCTGCATATGCCGTAATATCTACATTGGTAGTACGATTCATGAACTCAGGATACGGATACGAGAACATCTTTCCTCCATAGGCAGCCAAGACTCATCAATGCCGCTTGCGGTGCACTGGCAAACACACCATCAAATGGACAACAAATGTAACATCAAATTCATTGGACTGAGAAAAATACGCCCTGGCAGACGAGGAGGAAATCAGGAATTGCGCCTTAGACAACAAGAAGCACAAACTATCTGTCACTTCAGAGCCACCCTAGTGGGTCTGAACTCTGATAATGAGATGGGAGCTTTCCTGTGACTAGAAATACACCAGAGTTTTGTAAGTTGATGCATGATGCATTAGTATATCAATCAAATAACCATTTGGGGGGCCACTAGAATATAATCACAGCTGTGTATGTTTTGTGTATCATTCTAACCTTGAGACAATTGCATCACTATGTGGCTGCAGGCCGTGCTATCAGCCCAACAGGGCCCATGAACTTGTATCCATTAACAAAACACCTGTGCCACTCTTTGTCCCTCACACATGAGACATCGGAGCATATTTGCTCCTCAATCCTTCTTTGCCTTTTCCAGTGCCCATCTAAGGTGATATTGTAACATACTTTTGGAAATGGCGCCTTTGTCATTCTTTCAATTTGTCATCTTTTCAGTTTTTCTTTCTTTTTCCGACATTCTATTTTCTTAACGTTTCAAAAAATATTACTTTTGTAATATCTTTTGGAATTCTTAACTACAGAAGTGCAGCCTTTGACATTGAATGGAAACTTTCGGGCATCGATATACTTTCTTTGCCAAACACCGAATCAGTTTTTGGCACTTGCTAATATAGAAACCAGGAACACAACATTGTGGTTCCCAAAAAATAGCGCTCAGCTTTTTCATCTGTAATCATAGTAAGCAAAGAAGGACTGTGGTTTCCACGGCAACCACAGCACAACACAAATGACAAGCGCAGTGTCTGAGCAATTGTTGCCGACACTCGAGGACAGAATTGTCTCTTGCGAGGTAAGCCCTAAGCCCCTTGCAGCATCAAACTATCTATCACAGCCTGATTAGATCACACGGCGTATCTGGAATAGCATAGCGCAAGCAGCATCACTATCACTTTCAAGTCTTATGACCATACGTACTATTGCTGAAGCAAAGCATTTCTATCTGGAATAGCATCGCGCAAGCAGCTTCACTATCACTTTCAAGTCTTATGACCATACATACTATTGCTGAAGCGACGCATTTCTATGGTTATAATTAGAACACATAGCACGTACATCTTAATGAACATTTATTACCCAATCAAGAGCTATAATCACATCCATTAGGTAAGACCTCCACCCTCATTTGTTGGGCAATATTTAATGTTTTTTGCCAAAGATATCAAGCTTAGAACTATTACACTAATGTTTAATCCATCTCATTTTCTTTCTTTCTCCCATTTGTCATCGTATCTGTTCACCCACAACAATCCTCCCCTGAGCCCCTCCTCTTTCTCTGTGCTACAATGTATGCTACAATCATTTTGCACTTTTTTTCTGACTGCTTGTTCTCGTTTTTGTTACAATTATGTTATGCAAATCTGTGTGCTACTGTCATTTATAATTTAATATATATAGCCCTGATTGATAAAGGCAGAGTTGTCGCCGAAACACGTGTCAAACACGTGTCTCAAATAGGGCACTTCTAATACACTTTTACTTTTCACCATTTTCTTGTGTGGAGTATTATTCAATTTGGCGCTGCCTTCAAGTGGAGAAGGGTTCTTAGATCCCGGATTACTTTTCACAGTTCACATATTAGACAAAACTAGTAAGACAACTACAACCCGGAATGGCTAACGCATATTATACAATGGTACTCGGTTCACTGAATATTAAAGGGTTAAACTCCCTAAACAAGAGATCACTATCAATACGGGAATTCAACCGTCTGAAGTTGGACATCATGTTTCTACAGGAGACACACTGGCAGAGGGGGAAGGAACCGGTCTTGAGAGCCAAGTCTATAGACATGGACTTCCATGCTTCCAATATATCCAAAAAGAAAGGGGTGGCAGTTCTGGTGGCTAGCAAACTAAACTTCGTCCTGAAAGCGATATTGAGGGATCCTGATGGGTGGTTTGTTATGCTTAAAGGGGAAGTGAAAGGCAAAGTGGTTACCTTGGTCTCCCTGTATGCTCTGAATGACAGACAGGACCAATTTTGGGATGGAATGAAGGTTAAGATTCAGTCGTTTGATGAAAGCTCTCTGATCATAGCAGGCGATTTTAATATGGTCCTGGATCCTGATGTAGATAGGAAAAGAGCGGATCCCCATGTAGTGTGCCACACGCAGTACAAGAAGGCCCTCTGCTTTCAACAGACCCATGAAGAGTTGGGGGTGGTGGATTCTCTGATCCAGAATCGTGGTCAGCACCCCCGTTCACCTATTACTCGAAAGTGCACGACACCTTCTCAAGAACAGACTACCTTCTGATTGAAAGCCGATTAAAAAATAGAATCCCTGAATCAACCACAGAGTGTATACCATGGTCAGACCACGAAATCAGAATAGGGGACTGGGAGTCGGGGAAACGCGATTGTAGGTGGTCCTGCAACAACCTGTTAAAAGATAAGGAGCTTGCCCAAACACTACTTCAGTCAATCAGAGCATTCTTCCAATTCAATGATAATGGAAAAGTTGGGATTCCGATCCGAGGCGTTTTAATAGGAATTGGTGCCAAAAAGAAGAGGAAAAGAGCAACTCAGGAGTTTTCCGTAAGGGGAAAAAATAGAAAAACTACAACCAGAGGGGAAACTTAAGTCACAAATGCTGACAGGTGCCCGAGTCCAACTCCAGAAATACAGAGCCGAATTGAAAGTTGGCGGTCCTCAAACAGAAATACATGAAGGGTGAACACGCTGATGGAATCCTAGCCTGGAGGTTAAGGGAGAAAATAAAAGCTAGAAGGGTGGCAGCAATACAATCAGCGAGGGGAGAAAGACTCCTTGATGATGCCCAGACAGAGGAAGAATTCTGTACATTTTACGAAAACCTTCACACTTCCGAATTCAGGGAGGAGAGATCCCTTGTCGAACCAGTTCCTTAACACCCACCCCATCCCGTGCTTGCCCCTGGACAAAGTGGCTGCATTAGATGCCCCTATTACCGAGGAGAAAGTCCTTGACACGATTAGTAGTATGAAAGGGGGTACGGCGCCAGGGGAGGATGGCTTCACAGTCCGTTTCTTTAAGAAGTTCCACTCCTCTCTGTCCCAATTCATGGCTAAACTGTTTAATAACGAGCTTGAAACTGAGGTCCATGCTCATGGCCCTAATAGTTGTCATCCCAAAGGAAGGTAAAGACCCGGCTCAATGCCAATACCATCGCTTCCTCTCCCCTACTGAATACGGATGTAAATATCATGGCAAACATTTTGGCCAATAGGCTCCACCACTCAATGACCTCCCTGATGCATGGGGACCAGGTGGGGTTTATTCCGAGCTGCCAAGGTTCGGATAATATAAGAAAAACGATCAACTTAATGCACATGGCGCAAAACAATGGAATGCAGACTTACGTGGACTCTATAGACTCTGAGAAAGCTTTTGACGGAGTGGAGTAGCGCTACCTGTTAAAGGACCTGCAAAGGATGAAGTTTGCTGGGAACTTTAGGCAATGTACCCTAGCCCTCTACAATGACCCGGTGGCGAGGGTGGCAGTTAACAACGTTGCTTCCACCTGTCCAGGGGCACCAGGCAGGGCTGTCCCATTTTGCCATTGTTATATGCCCTTACATTGGAACCCCTGGCAATTGCAATTAGGGAAAACCAAAAAGATTTGGGGAATTCAGTGTGGAGCCCTTGATTTTAAACTCTCCCTGTTTGCAGACGACATCCTATGCAATTTAACAGACGTAGAAAAATCTGTGCCTGAACTTCTCACCCAAATAAAAACATTTGGTAGCTTCTCAGGTCTGAAAATAAACATCCCTAAGTCTTATGTAATGCCCGTTGGAGCTGAAGACTCTGCAACCAGAGATAAGAAAACTATCAGTGTAATGAGAATCCGTACTTGGGTATCAAAATCCACACGGACCTCTCATCGCTGGTAGAGTGTAACTTTACTCCCATGATAGAAAGGATTAAAGCAGACTTAGCACGCTGGTCCCCCCCTAACGCTCTGATGGTTTGGGAGAATGGTGACAGTGAAGATGAATGTCCTCCCCCAGCTGCATTACTTGTTTACCGCTCTCCCGACTCCTCTCCCTGAGTCATTCTTTGCCAAATTGAAGATGGTTAACAAATTCATATGGAAAGGGAAGAGACCTAGAATCAAACTGTCAATTTTAACCCTCCCTAGAGATTCTGGGGGCTTTGGCCTCCTTGACTTCTAGTTGTATTACAAAGCGGCCCAACTCAGAGTCTTGTTGCAACACCTAAGGGATGAGTTGGGTATGTTCTGTACTTCCATCAAAGACCTAGGTACCCAACCAAAGAAAGTCAGATTAAATTTGGTCCCCAACAAAAGCCATTCCCGACCCTGGCAGTTTTGTGGAGACTATGGAAAAAGGGGAAATTCAATAAATCGCCTCTCATCCTGGCCATCTCCACTAAGTTCGGTGTGGGGGACCCCGCTGGAGGTTGGGGGTAAGGGCGTTCAACACTCACAAAAATGGTCAGACATGGGGCTGACTAACTTACTCCTAGTCCATAGTCCCATTTCCTCCGTGCTGTATCCCTTGCGTCCCTCGCTAGGGACGGAAGACAGAACCTTTTTCACCAGAAAAAAATCTTCTTCCCCTTTAAATTTAGAGGCTCACCTGACTCCGCCCACCGGCGTCAGTCCTCAGTCCCCTTTGACACGTTGACAATATTACCATTGCCTAATGACACCAGTTTTATTAAGGGGGGGAGTATGGTGGGACGTATGGAGGAAGGGGACTGTGGACTGGGAGTACATTAGTCACTATGATGAGTAACGTATAATTACTCCTACGTCCTGTCCCCTCTCCTCCATACTGTATGGGCGATTACAACGGAATGTAGCACCAGGAAGGAGAGATGACCCTGCTAATCAAACAAGTTCCTTAAAACTGCCTAACCAAATGCCACGTCTGACCTGGAACTGACATCCAAGCAGTAGTGCTTGCAGAAGGCCAAAGGCGTAGCCCATGGACCTGCCTTGCTGATGACCTGCCTTGCTGATGCCCTGCCACAGGACGTGCCTTTGGAAAGCAACAGTCATGGCCTTGGCTCTGATAGCGTGGGCATGCATATTTGCCGGTAGTGGTTTGTGCTGCCCCTCATTAGCCTCCTTGATGGCCGCAACCATCCATCTTGCTATGGAGGCCTTGGGAGCTTGATAGCCTGGCCTTGACCCACCGAAGATGACAAAGTGAGCCTCCGATTTGCAGAAAGCTCTTGGTTCTGTCCAGGTCGAATTTTAGAGCACGCCTGACATCTAGACAGTGCAGTACCTTCTGCGCCTCAGACTTGGGGTCCACGAAGAAAGTAGGTTGAGGTGAAACGAGGAGACTTCCCTTGGGTAAGAATGCAGACCACCTTGTCCTTATGAAAGGTAGTATAGGGCTCTGAAGAGACCAGTGCCTGGATTTCGCTGACCCTGTATGTAGACGTAAGACCCACCAAGAGGGCCGTCTTAATGGTGACTAGCCTCATGTGAGCTGAAATGGTTTATGCGCCAAGGCGCTCAAAACTACACTGAGGTCCCACACCCACACCATGTGTGGCTTCTTGATAGGTGGGTAGAGCCTGGCAAGGCCCGCCAAATGTCTTAACTATCGGGTTGGAGGATGAGAAGACCTCTTCCTCCGAGTTCCTATAGGCTCTGATGGCCGTCAGATAGGTGCAACATGTGTCTACTCACACCCCTGAGTGTGCGAGGTGTGCTGAGAAGAATAGCACGTCGTCCAACGTGCAAGTCAAAGGATCAACTTTCTTTGATTCTGCCCAGTGACAAATCATAGTCCACTTGCTCTTGTTCTGGCTCCTAGTAGCTTTGCTCCAAGCGCCCTGTATGATGTCTAGGTTAGCCTGTGACAGACGCAGATGCTTTAATTTGACCTGTTCAGGAACCATGCCTCGAGGGCTAACCTCTGGGGGCGGGGTGGATGACGGTGCCTCCGTGCTGTGAGAGTAGGCAAGCTGGACCCAGCGAAATGTGCATCAGGGCTTGTTCCAACAGACTGAGTAGTTACGAGAACCTCCCTGATCTTGCAGATTACCCTGTGCACCAGAGGAGTGAGAGAGAAGGCATAAGTGTTCATGTTGTCCCATTGTATCTGCATCGCCCAGAGAGCCCAGCCCTGTCACTGCCAGGACACAACTAGGGGCACCTCCTGCTGGACCAGGTGGCAAACAGATCCACCTGAGGATGACCCCACCTGTTGAAGATCCCCTGAAGGACTTGTTCAACTGCCATTTGTAGTTGTCCGCACCCAGTCTGCAGAGCCTGTCCGCCTCCAGGTTGGACTCCCCCGGGAGGTGGATTGCCCTCAAATGCATGTTGTTCTCCAGAGCCCACTCCCAAATGCTGACTGCCAAGATGCTTTGGGGAGGAGACCTGGTGCCACCCTGCTTGTTGATATAATACATGCTGGTGGAGTTGGCTGTTTGTATGAGGATTATCGCGCCACTGATCATCGGCAGGAAGGCTTTGAGAGCAAGCCAAATCGCCTTCAGCTCTGGCCTGTTCCTGAAGCGGCCAAACTCCATTCACACTGTGGCTGTCCAGAGTGGCTCCCTAGCCCTCCAAGGAAGAGTCTATGGTGAGGGTAACCTGCAGTGCTGGTTGTCTGAAGGGCCTACCTATCTGCAAGTTGTAGTCCATGCTCCACCACACTAGGTCTTGGTGGAGATGGGGAGGAATGCTGACAAGTTCCGCCTGGGAACCCCTCTGCTGACTCCAAGAGACTGCAAAGTGCAGATGCCATTGTCTCATTTTGAGCCTCATGTAAGGCTCTGCCAGTAGACATGCCGCCATGATACCCAAGAGGTGTTGGTACCCCCATGCCGAGGTCACAGCTCCGTTGAGAAAATGCCCTGTGGCCCTCTTGATTGCTGTGATGCTGTCCTCCGAGGGGAAAACGCTCTCAGAGCTTGTATTCCAGTTGAGGCCTAGGAAAGTAAGACTCTGAGTAGGCTCCAGCTGAGACTTCTTGAGATTGATGGAAAATCTTAATTTGTGTAGCGTATTCATGGGCAGAGGCAGTGTGCTGGACTGCCTAGGGAGATGTCGCCCTGACGAGCCGGTCATCTAGGTATGGATAGCCATGGTGTCCCTGGGCCCTGAGAAGGGCTGCCACGGCGTTCTTGAGTCTGGTAAAGTCCCTGAGGGGGCCAGAATTGAGGCCAAAGGGTAGAACCTTGTATTGGAAATGAAAGCCTGAACCTCAGAAAGGACTGATGAGGCTGCCAAATAGGGACGTGTAGGTACACATCCTTTAGTTCCAGGGAGCACATCCAGTCTCCCCTACACATTGTCTCTGCAATAAGCACTGGGGTAAACCATCTTGAACTTTTGAAGAGGGAGGGAAATATTCAAGGTGGAAAGGTCAAACAACTAGCAGGCCAGCCTCAGGGGGCGCTAGAGGGCCAACCAAGATGGCCGCATCCTAGTGAGCTCCCGCATGGCGTGCTATCAATCCTGCATCATCCTTCACTGATCGGGATATTACTGCCCTGACCAAAAAACACCCCTGCTATCCAGACGCTACCCCACCATCCTGTGAAGTTTGGTGAAGAAACAGAGTCCCAACGAACCCTAACGCGACCGCCTGAGCCTGACGCCCAGGGCGATCGAGTGGGCCCATCTAGAGCCGGGGCAGAGGGTAACGACCCGTCCCTAAGCGGGGACCGGGTGTAGAGGAGGCACCTACCCCCACTGCATCCTCGAGAAGCGGAGCCGTACTACTATTCCACGGGCAGCGGACAAAGACCGGAGCAAGATCCCCACTCCCCCCACGTCGGCCAACCCGCGACGCGGCATCCACGGCTGCGGCCGAGGTGGGCGACTGGAGGCAGCAGCTGGGGATGTGGGGCGTCGAGAGACGGAGCATGCTCCTGATCACCGGAACGGAGGAGGCATCAGGCAGAGCACTGATACGTGCCGCCTCCCAGTATCCCCCCTTCTCCAACAACTCGATCCAGCTCGGCGCGCGGCGGCTCCCAGCTGCCACCCGGTACGTGGGTGAAGGCCTGGAGGCCACGACCCGAAGGCCGAGGACAGCGCCCCCCCCCCCGAGCAGGGACAGCACCAGAGAGACAAACAGAGACCAGTCGGGAACAACAAGCTACTCCACACAGGTACAGCACCCGCTGGGGGGAACACCAGCCCAGCCTCGAGCGGCCCTAACTCGGCCCCATGCCACGCGCTTAGGTTGCCCCTGACACCATGCCATGTATCTCGGCAAGCTAGCGCACCTCCCCCTGGGGCTTTTCATTTAAATTGGGGAATTGTGAGAGAGGCCCGCTTCCCTCGACAAGACAGGGAGCGGAAACGACCACTACGACTCCACATTGCCTGAAGAGATAGACTCTGGCCACATATCACTGAGGCAGCGGCTCCCTCTCCTCTCCCACCCCCATTGCTGGGCTCTCGCCCCCCCCCCCCGGGGATGGCAAAATCAACTAACCGCGCCAGAGTGGGGCACCACCTCCATACCCCCCGCACCCAGGAGGACACATTGTCATCTACAACACGCTCTTCTTTACAGACACTACACCTCATCTCGAGAAGACAACTGGAACCCTGAAACTGCGCACAAGCACTAATCTCAACGCACAGTCGCCCCCGGCTGCACAGGTCCAATGGGGAAGACAGACAAATCCCAGAGGAAACTAACTTTCGAGCCTGGAATGGCCCCCAAAACCCAAACTGATAACGGACACCAAATGGCTGAGGGAAGTGCTGATACTGACATCAAGGGTCTCCTGCTGGACCTGAAGGCAGGCATAGTGAGTCTGAACAACAAGATGGACGGCCTCTCCTCCAAAGCAGATCTCCTCCAACACAGAATGGACACTCACACTGAGCGTCTCAACGAGGTAGAACAACGTGTATCCAATCTAGACGATGGCGCAGTGACCCTTGGAGCAAGAGTCACCCAACTTGAGACCCAAATGAAGGCAGCTACCGCCAGGTGTGAAGATTTGGAGGATTGCTCCCGAAGAAATAATATTAGGATCATAGGGGTGAGGGAACAGCAGTCCGAAGCAAAGATGGAAGACGTTGAAGTGCTATGCACCACCCTCTTCGGCTGGGAAGCCCTCTCTCATCTATTCGTAGTGGAAAGAGCACACAGGATCCCATCCTCCAAACCCATCCCAGGTGCCCCCGCCAGGCCAATAATAGCAAAACTACTCAACTATAAAGACCGTGAGACCATCCTCCGGCTGGCCAGGGAGAGAGGGGAGCTCCACCACGACGGAGACAGAATCCACTTTTATCCAGACTTCTCCCCGACAGTCCAGTCCCAGAGGAGATCCTTCACCTCCAGCAGCCAAAGGCTCAAAGACAACCAAATCTCATCCTCAATGCTCTTCCCGGCACGCCCCAGAGTCCAGCATGGGGGAAAAGTCAATTTTTTCCAAACTCCGGAAAAGGCTAACGCATTCTTAGATTGAGCAGGATGCCCCGGGCTGAACATCAACCAGCACGAGCACAAAGAGAAAGAAGCCACAGAAACCCAACATGACTAACACAAGGTCATCGGCACTAAAACCTACGTACAAAACACAGCAACTTTTCCGACAAACACAGGAGTCAAACAATCCGAGGCCGTGCAACTTGGGAAGCCCCATTGCGCCCCTTGCACAGCAAAGTTAACTTAAGTGTTCATTTTTAATGGGAGGGAGAACAGGGGATGGACCCGCGCCGTTGCGGATCGTACCCCGACCAAAGGAGCAAACGGATGAGTTGGGGGTTGCCCGTGTAAGGAAAGAAGTTGGAGAACAGGGTTGGGAATGCGCCCCTGGTCCGCCGGCCCCCATCACCCCCCCAAACCGCCACACCGCCACACAATATTACACCCCCTCTTCCACACACTCTGGAAACCACCAACAATCAGACGTGAGCGCTGCTCGCGGCGCCAGGAGACCCATCGAGTCATACTCGTTAACATCAGCATACATCTGCACACCAAACAAGCAATTCAAAGTCGCCACATTGAACATTAGAGGGGGCAATCGCCCCTTTAAGAGTAGGAAGATCCTGCAATACCTGAAGAGGCACAAAGTGGACGTGGCCATGATCCAAGAAACACACCTCCTTCCTGGAAAAGAACACCAATGGACCCGAAACTGGGGTTGTCATAGAGATTTCTCCTCGTACTCAGCTTATGCCAGAGGGGTGGCGATTCTGATCAGCCGGAGGACTGGCTTTCGGCTGATAAACTCAGTAAAAGACACAGAAGACAGATCTCTCTTGGTGAAAGGAATAGTAGAAGGCAAATAAATCCCCTTGGTCAACTCCTACGGCCCCAATGTTGATGGAGCAAACAACTTTGACTGAGTCCTCGCGCATCTCTCAACACAAGGCGCGGAGACGATCGTCTGGGGAGGCGATCTCAACACTGCCCTAGACCCCGCAAAAGACAGGTCACGGAACACAACACTTCCGATCTCCAAAGCCAGCCTCCAGGTGCGGGAAATATGCAAAGCCTACGACCTGGTAGATGCGTGGAGGCACAATAACTGGGAGCAGCGTGACTACACGTTTCACTCGGCAGTACACAACACCAGTTCTAGAATAGACTACCTGTTCATCTCCGCTAGAGGTCCGTTCCAGTGGGGAACAAACCGAGCCACCTACAAATCTCGCTTGTTACATTGGCGCTTCAAGCCGGGCTCACTGCAGGACCAAGTGGTCGCTTCCGAACTATGTGATGAGATCTGAACATTCTTGGAAACCAATAGGGACACGGTAGCCTCCATGAGCATGATCTAGGAAATGTTAAAATGTTATATTAGAGGGATCTGCCTGGCTAAGGAGAACGGCATCCTTAAACTGATCAGTCGGGAACTAACCTCCATTGAGGAACGGTTAAAACGCCTCAAACTCGAATACTCCACCAAGAATGACTCACGCTCTCAGGCCACTCTTAAGGAGGAGCTACAAACGTTCAGGGCCACAGTGGAATGTGAATTAAAATTCCTAGGCCGAAACAGACAGTGCGACAATACGGCGAGGGTCAAAAGCATGGAGCCCTCCTGGCAAAACTAGTGAACAGCGACCGGAAGACCACGACAGCGAAAGAATATGCTCCAGACAAGGCACGATCGTGCACGCGGATGAAGAAATAGCAGAAACATTCCAATCCTTCTACCAAGACCTATACACATCAAAATACAACTCAGACACTGACGCCCTATACAAATATCTTGAAGACAAAGAACTCTATTGGGTAGAGAGAGAACTACGAGAACCCCTCAATGAACCCATCACATCAGAAGTGATAAGTGAAGCCATCAAAACCCTCCCAAATACCAAAGCCAGAGGACCCGATGGACTAACGGGGGAATTCTATAAAGCGTTCACAAATACCCTAGCTCCCCTTCTTGCCGAGGTTTACAGTGAGGTGTTAGAATCAGATTCCCTCCCACGGTCTACTCGGGAGGCCAATATAATCCTCTTACACAAGACCGGCAACCCCCCAGAAGAATGCACGTTGTATAGACCCATTTCCCTACTTAAACTAGATAACTAGATAATTGCGAAAATACTTACGAAATGGTTACTACCACTAATGCCCGGTCTTGTGCTCGCAGACCAGGCCGGCTTTGTGCCAGGCCGCAGTACAACATTCGGCATCAGAAGGCTGTTTGGGATTATAGAGGCTCTGGACCCCACTCACCAGGCCGTTGCAGTTCTGCTAGACGCTGAACAGGCTTTCGACTCGGTGGAGTGGCCCTTCTTATTCGCAGTACTTACCCGGATGGGCATGGGACCCCGTTTCATTAAACTTACAGCCTTACTATACAACAACCCCCAGGCTTCCATCTTAGTGGGTTTGGCGAGATCAGCCCCCATCACACTAAAACGAGGTACCAGGCAAGGGTGCCCGCTACCAGCATTAATATTTGCATTAATAATGGAACCTTTGGCATCGACCATGCGATCTAGTCAACGCAACCGGCCCACACAAGCTGATCATATCCCTATATGCGGACGATGTAGCACTTTTCCTTCGAGACTCGTTGAAAACCTGAACCCAGTAATGGGGGAAGTAATTACATTTGGGGCAATCTCGGGCTTAAAAATTAACCACACTAAATCAATTGTATTCCCGCTCACCCCTGCTACTAAACCATTCACTGATGACTATCACTTTGCATGGGAAACCTCACAGGTACGCTATCTAGGGATATTAATGTCACTAAACTACCATGAAGTATTTCGTGACAACTATGAAACAGCAGTAAAAACACTGCAGGAGAAAGCAAACCGTTGGAAATCCCTCCCGCTAACCCTGTGGGGAAGAGCCTCACTAGTCAAAATGGTGATCTTGCCGAAACTACTGTACCTTTTCTCCAACATCCCCATTCTAATCCCACAGTCCTTCCTGAAGAAAATTAAAGACCTCGTCCTAGAGCTGCTGTGGGCGGGAGAACCAGCCAGAGTCGCTCACTCAACCCTGATACTTCCAGTCTCCAGCGGGGGATTGGCTCTCCCTGACTTAGAGAGATATTTCTGGGCGGCGCAGGCACAGTTCCTCAGCTACTGGTACGCCATACACTTTGTCAAACCTCACGTACAAATAGAGTGCGCTCTAGCGACCCCAACTTACTGAGGGCAGTCATCATTAATCAGCTCCCAGTGCCCTACACTACCATGAATGTGGTTCTCACGACCTATGGGATCTGGAAGAAGCTTGCACGAAAATACAAAGTTCTGGTGAGGTACTCACCCCTCTTCCCGATCAAATTTATACCAGGGATCCCTCTAACCCCCGAAAGGTTTTTCATCAATGGGTAGAAAAATTGCAGATAAACACCCTAGGCGACCTGTTAATTGAGGATGTATTTATGACACCCCAACTAGCAACGGAGAAGGGGAGCGTCACCTACCTAGACAAGTTTCTCTACTTCAGAACCAGATACACCCTCCAGTCACTGTTCCCCAACCTTCCCGCGACAACCCTTAACCTGGCAATTATTTCATAACGTAATCCAAGCGCAAGGCGAGGGCAGATTAGTCTCCACCATCTATAGCTCCATCTTAACTGATACAGTACCCGTCAACACACCCACGAAAACAAGATAGGAAAACTCCCTTCAGTCAACAATACCTGAGGAGGAATGGACATTTATACTACGGCAAACACAAAAAATAGCGCTGAACTCACGTCTCAAGCAAATCCACTTTAACTTCTTACACCAGACATACTTCACCCCTGCCAAAAAGAGTAAACAACAACCAGACTTGCCGGCAAAGTGCGAGAGGTGTGGAAAACTAACAGCTGACTTTGTCCACCTCGCATGGGATTGCCCCAAGATAACACCTTTCTGGACCCAGATCCTTCGGATCACATCGACAATCATAGGTGAGGAAGCACAACCAGTCCCAACGGTGGTACTTTTAGGGATGGCAAAACAACTCTCACCAGCAGTAAGGAAACTGGCAGGGGTGCTGCTGACCCTAGCCCGCAGAAGAGTCGCCATGACCTGGGGTCATGGACCAGCCCCGACGGTAGCAGATTGGCGGAAAGACGTCCTCTACTGCCAAGATGTAGAGTCAGATTTCACCAACACGCTGCCCCAACATGCACACCCTCCCGATATCTGGGGCCCACTCGTGACATTCCTAATCAACGAAGCAGATGAAGACACATCACCCTTGACGGGAGAACTGGACACCCAAGGCAGAGACACGTAACTTGGCCAAATTGGAGAATCGGTGCACGCACTAATTCACACAGAGCAAGAGATGAACTATCACGAACCTCAGCAGATGCGGTGGGGGGTGAGAGGGGAGGGGGTGGTCGGGAGGGTGCAGGGGTAACGCTCCATAATGGGGGTGTGACCGTTTTGTAACTGTTTAAAATTCTAAAATAAAGTTTAAAAAAAAACTATCAGGCCAGCCTGGTTGTTCTTGTGTATGGGGAAAATCCGTGAATAGAAGCTCATACCCCGCTGGGAGGCTGGGACTACATCCACTGCCTGACTCTCTACGAGGATCGAATTTCTACCAACAGAGTTGTTGTCCCAATCTGTGGGAGCGGAGGGGAGAGAGGGATCGGTAGGCGGTAGCCCGTGGACACTACTGAGAGGATCCAGGGGTCCGCAACCCTCGCCCGCCAATATTGTGCATGAAGGGCAAGCCTGCCCTGCCCTGGGCATGGACTTCGTGAGGATAGAGAAGGATTTTGCAGTCTGGGAACTGTTTTTCTTCCTATCAAGTTCCTCATCGGTGGTGAATGAAAAAGGTCGCCACCCTCGAACAGAAGGTCCAATATGCGCTCCTGGACATCCGGGATGAACTTGGTAGCCAGTAGCCAGGCAGTCCTTCTCATGTCCGTAGCGATGCAGATGGCACGGCCTGAGATGTATATATATGCCACCGTGGACTCCATGATGTCCTGCGCCACAATTTTTGCTTCTGCCAGCCCCACATTGAAGCGCGCCTGACTCTGCACCGAAAGTTCCGGAAGGAAGGCGGCTATTTCCCACCAAAGCTTTTGATTTACAGCAGCAAGCATAGCGTCCGCATTAGACTGACGAAGGTGCAGTGAGGCATTGGAATAGACCTTTCCATACGCCTCCAAGATCTTTTCCTCGTTGCATAGGAGTGCAGAGGACGAGGTAGCCAAGGAAGACTGCGGCTTGGAGTAGAGTGAGGCCGCAGCAATCACCGAGGAGTGTGATTGGGGGTGTGCCGACAGCAAGAGTGCATCCCCCTGCAATTGCCTGTACTTGGCGTTGAGGCGCCGATTGGCAGGCTGCGCCGAATGGGGTTTAAGCCATCTCTTTTTGGCCAAAGCCGCAACGTCCTTCTGCATCAGAATCCCTGTTCTAGCTCCGGGGCATAGATTGAGGACATCAGCCAAGACCCCAACCTCTGGTTGTTCAACCTCTGGTTGAGGAAGCCCCAAATTTTCAGCTAGACTGTGAGCCATTCATGGAATGCCTTGACCGAAGACGGGGTGGTCCTCCTCATTGGTGTTCACCAGGGTGTACTGCTGGTCCGAAGCAGGTGGAGGAGTATTGGGTGCCGAAGGCTGAGGTCTGCTGACCGGAGCCAGAGACTGGTGCGGACCCGCCTGGGCGGCAGGAGGCAGCGGGGCTGGAAATGTGGGGGCCCAGCCTGGGCAGCTGGGGCTGAGGTGCTGGAGCCATAGGAGGAAGGACTGTGGGCGCCAGCGGCAGGACTGGATGAAGCATGCCCTGATCATATCCCGAAGGATGGTTCCCATCTGAGGGGACCTCATAAGAGCGAGGATCATTAAAAAAAAAAAAAACTGCCCTCACAGGCCATTGGGGTGCTAGGTGGCGCAGCAGTAGGAGCAGGGACTTGAGGTTGCTGAGGCCTGGCCATACTCTGCCTTGCTGCATGCGGGGTGTATCTGTGAAGGTGAAGGAAGACCAGTCCCACCTGGAAACTCGTCCCCCTACCTGTTGCCCCAAGGGGGATGGCATTGGACGAGCAGCCATTTTGTCTGGCACAGCGGCCATTTTGTCGGGCTGCATGCCACGTGCCTGCGTTGTGGTGCTTGCCGCGCTGGGCCCGGCCTCCTCCTGAACTCTTGGCGGTGAAGCTTGAGGCCTACCCCGCACCTCAGGACGGCACCTGGTAGGCGTCGTGCCCTGCATGCAGGTGCTCCCTCAGACATTTGTCCGGTAGTAGGACGTAGCCTGTCAGGTGGACACTCAGTAAAAGAAACTTGCGGTTCCTCAGCGATGTCACTGGCAGGATCTGGCGGCCAGTAGCTGAAGCAGCCTCGGTACCTGTGCTAGTCTTAGGACTAGAACAGTCCCTCCCGCTCTGATGTTTCCTGGGGAAGGAGTCGCCCTTGCGGGGTGCAGATGAAAACAGTGGCCCTACCTTGGGCCTTGACTTGTGCCTGACAAAGTCCTTCAAGTCCTCTGGAGGCGAACGTTCGAAGAGCTCTGTCCACCTGCTGAAGCCCAACGTCGTCGACATGCACCGGGGAGGAGCATGGCACCAGAGGACCGAGTACCTGATTAAAGACAAAAAAGACAAAAGACAGTTTCTGGGGACGAGCCCGTGGAATAATGACAAGGCCAAAACCAAACCCTGGAGCACTGGTGAAATCGGTCTGCTCCCGTCAACGCGGAAAAGGGGACTGGGGAGTGGTGCCTGTGGGTGGAGTCAGGGGAGCGCATGCTCCCAGGGCCGCGCCACTACATTTAAAATGGGAAGAAGATTTTTTCTGGTGAAAAAGGTTCCATCTCCCGTCCCTAGCGAGGGACGCCCATACAGTATGGAGGAAAGGGGATGGGACGTAAGCGTAAGAGCCTGACAACTGTTCTCAGAAGACCACTTCATTGAATATATGATGCCCTGGCTGAGATTCTGGGAACGGAATCGTTAAGTGTTTTTGGGTCCTTGAGTCTAAAAAGGTATTATGTCTGACCCCAGATGGTTCCCCAAGATTTCTCGACCTCTCACACCCTTTGGGAAGGTCATTAACGAAGCCACCTCACGAAAGGGAATACTCTCTAAATTATACAAGGTGATGGTCACATTGGAGCTAGAAAGGAGACAAAACTTTAAGCAATTTTGGGCCAAACAAGCAGGGTGGGAAATCTCAGACGATACTTGGGACAACGTATACAAACTAATGTTCTCCGACTTTCCAAGATGTTCCTGGGATCCTTCCCTCTTTGCCCCAGACTCTGGCCAGGAGGGTTTATGGTACCACATGTGGTGGTCTTGACCAAAGGTAAAGGTTTACTGATCTGAAGTCCTCAGTTGGATCAAAGACACAGTGGGTCTATCCCACGACCTGGATCCTTTACAGTTTCTCTTGGGTGTCCCTGATTAGGATTGCAACTATCCAAGATTCCCAAACCTTAGTGAAGCAATGCTGAGAGCGGTGAGAGTGGCCCTTGCCCAAAAATGAAAAGGCAGCTCTTTACCTTCCAGAAATGACAGGATGAATACTCTTTGGGGCATATTCACGTTTGAGAAACTGTCAGCTGTGGTTAATGACTATGTGGAATCGTTTCATATCAATTGGGGAATTTTCATTTAAAATGGGGGAGTGACCGATTGAAACACTATCCCCTGATACGACAATCTCAATGAAGTGCATAACTTGACCCTAAACCAAGCCAACAATTGCAAGGGGAGCTATGTGGTATTCAATGAACCGGTGCCGCAAATATGTTTTGTTCCTCTTTCTTATGTAGCTGATCCTCTGTCCTGACTGATTGAATGGTCACTCTGTGTAACACAATGTGGTAGGTGGGGAGGGTTGCAGGTTTTGTCCAAGCGTATTTGAGAATTGTTGTGCTTCAATTCCGCATGATCTATTTCCTAAAACTGCCAATAAACATTTAAGTTAACAAAAAGAAAAAAACATTTTATGCATATTGGGAAGGGTTCCTATGTTTTCAGTATGTCATTCCTTTGCCATAATACACCAAAATGTACTCAACCACAAAGTAATGGACATGGTATTCCCCTTCTTACACTGTTAAAGAACGACCACTTGTGCTGTAATCAAAGTGTAATAATCATTTGTCTCTTTGACGGTAACTGGTGTACCTCTGTATGCTCAGCTCCCAGAATAAAATAGCGGGTCAGGAGGGGAACCTGCCACACAACATTGTCCTTTTCTTTCAATCATACCACCAACCAATAGCTTCTCAATTTGTGACAGTCCCAAAGTATGGAATATTGTGCCATGCTGGCTGCAAATACTCTGGCAAGACTCTGATCTACTGGGGTTCATCCGGTGTAATTTTCCTGCTACGAGTTATCCATCTTATCTTCCTTTGTGTTCCTAGTAAGTGTGTGCAAATAAATGTTCTAGCTATCCTGAGGGGTTTCTTCTATATTCGCACCCAAGTCTTTGACATTTCTTTTGAAATATCCCGAATTCCAGAATGGATTTGCCATTTTGCAGAGCATAGATTTAAGATATCAGGCCCTTTGTGTAGTCAACTGAATGGCAGAGCTCCTCCAACAGTCTTAACGTTTTTACAGCTTCCATTCTTATTGGGTGAGTTAGCATACCTAAAAGTATCTGTTTCTTTGAACCTAAATTACGGTTTATATTTTTCAAAGGATTTGGTAACCCTCCCTTCGATAAGCAATACTTATCTTTGAAGCAATACTTCTTAGTCCATCTCTCATATTTGTTATCTGTCATACATTCAGAAAAATCTACATTTGAAATAATCAGTTTGAATAGTAATGGGAATGATAGCATCACTGGTATTTTAGCCAGTGCAACACTGAGCTTACATTGTTGTCACATTTTGGTACAAGTTAGGGGTTCTGCGCTGCCATGAGAGCTATAGTCGTGACCAAATTCCCCTTCCCACTGTCAATGGGCCACTAAATAAACAGTGGTTCTCACACCACCCCTGTACCTATTTTTTTCTTTTCTTTTATTTTGGCACTTGGTTTATTTCAAACCTTTGCCACATACAAAATATATAAACATTAATACAGTTATCATAAATTTAGGACAAAATCAGTTAAAATATTATTGCAATAACAGCCAAAGATAAAGGAAAAAAGACAAAAAACAATTCAAAAACAATTAAAAATGAGAAGAAAAAAAGAGAAAAAAGATTTTTTAAAACACTTCAAAGTGTTAAAATTGAGGCAGGGATTAAACGCCTTTATAAGAGGTTGACACACATTGACCCAATAGGCAATTGAGAGCCCATTACAACCCTATATACAGCTACCGGTGTGGTCAGTTTCCTCTGTTCCTTGGCAGGTGTCTTTGCATTCAAGCACCATTTTATATTTAGTCCACAGGGGCAGTTTGAAGATCTCTCCCAAAAATGTTGTTAAAGCGAATATGAGACCAAAGAGTTGCCCCTGACACAATTCCACCCACCAGTTCTCAGCAATTCTTGTATGAAAAGCATTCACAAAGGAACCCAGATCATTTGTCCTTTGAGCTTTAACAAAAGGGCACAGTAATGTCACATGTTTCAGCGTTTCTTTAGACACCCTTCATAGGCAGCATACCCGGTTATCTCCCGTAATCTTTTTAAGGGCATTTAGGATTTCTTTGGCATGGAACAAGTTAAATCTGAATCACAAAAAGAGGTTGCAGAATGTTGGGCTTGGAAATTTGGTCAGGTAATTCGGGACCTTATTTAATGCTTTAGTTTTCGATATAAGGTAGGAGTATAGACCGAATTTAGTTTTTTTAGATTGGATCCTAATCCAATCTCCCTGCCAACATAATTTTTACTGATTCTGGATAGTCTTTTAGCAAGACCTCCAATACCCCTGCGTTTTGCAGGATATCGGAACATCGCTTTCACCACAAGCCCAAGGCCTCATCCACCCTCGCACCTGCCTTTTCTCTCAGGATGTCAAAATTCCCAGAGAATTTCCAATGATCAGCTTCCGATACAGAGCTAGAGAATTGCACACAACAAGTGCGTACAAAGACGGAAGGTCTAGCTTATGCCTGGTGATACATATCGATATGCAGCGAGGAAGATGTAAAATTTTCCTCCAAAAGGTACCCTCTAACTGCGACCAGATCTCCCAGGGTATGCAAAAAGAGGCTTCAGCACTGTATATCAATGTAGGGCACACCGATTGCTTGTGGAAGTTAAGGGTTGGAGTCAGGGAAAACTTACCAAATTTCTTACGGATAACCCTGGCTTGAGATGTTGCATTCTTAACTTTTGATCTCAAATTAGCCACCCTTTGTGCAGATACTTGGGTTGATATCGCTCCCCAAGTATCTCACATGAGTAACCTGGCAGATCTCTTCATTCGCTAGGTGCTAGATAAACTTATTTTTCTTTTGTTTCCCTCTTGCACCTTGGAGGGTTAGAATAGCCAATTTTGATCTTTAGGCCGCTGGTGTGCACGTACTTGCATAATGAGTTCAATTTACGTTGTAGACCAATCTGGGTCTGATCCAGCACAATCAGATCACCCGCATACAACCTCCACCCTAGTGCATTGCCATTTATCTGCGGTGGAAATGATCTTTCCTCACTCAGTCTAACCTTAATGTTGGAAATAAATAAATTAAGCAATTCTGGCGCTAAGGGGCATTCCTGTTTGAGGCCTCTCCTAGTGTGCATTCTTTTGGAGAGAAGACCGTTGCAATCTAATTTCACCTGGATTGAAGAATCCGTATACAAAGCCATAATGGGTGATGAGATGTCCCAGGGGCATTTCCATTGGGCTGATTTTGCCCATAGGTTTTGTTCTACATTGTCGAACCCCTGGGCAAAATCGGCAAAGGCAATGTATATTTTCTTGCCCTCTTTTAGTGCTCATGTCTTGAGGATGCTCAGTAGGAACAGATTTAAATTGCACCCCAGCCCCTTGACAAATCCATATTGTCTCGTGTCATATTGGCCCGCGTCAGCCACCCATCTCTTCAATCGAGATAGGAGCAGAGATGCAAAAATCTTAACCAAAACATCAAGCAGGGCAATCGGGCGATAGTTTTTAGGATCAGCCAGACCCCTTCTTGAACATCGGGATTACTACTGATTTTCTCCAGGAGTCTGAAATCCCTCCCCGAGCTGTGATCATCCCAAAAAGCATCATGCAGAACTCCCCCATTCTTCGGGGGCTTGTTTAAGCATAAAGTTTGACAGGCCATCAGGTCCAGTGGCCCCAGAGTTGCTGGCCTTATTAATCAGTTCTATGATGTCATCCTTTGTTAGCTTCAAGTCCCAAGCTCCTTTCCTCTGTGTGGCAATATCACAGTGAACCTGTTCTGATGGGTTCTCATACAAAGCCCCCAAAAAAGCTCCCACGCTTCTTCACTTGCAGCGATAAGAGAGCTTTCTGGGGGACGTTCATTTCATTTAATAGTAACCACAGACCCCGTGAATCCTTATTATCCGTCATTCTGCATCATAATACTTTAATGGGATCTCAGCCAATTTTGATATTTGTGTCTACATTTTCTTATAAGGGACACAAAATTTGGTTTCCCTTCATGGAGAAGTGTTTGATGTCCCTTCTTAGCTTGCATGTATTTGCCACTAGTTCATCATACTGATGTTTGGGTTTAAAGTGGTGTTTGTCCCTCCCCAAATTCCCAAAATCTTTCAACAGGGGTACATAATTACAACCCATTGATTTGATGTTCAAATGAGCAGCGTAGCGATCACACAATGAAGCCACATTGTGTCGCTTTAGATGCAACCGATTTCTTCCACGGGCTACTTCTATTTCAGTTTGCAACTGAGATCCCACCTTACACTTCATAAAGCACAGTGACATCTCTACCAGGCAATGGTCGCTGTGTCTCATGCTAACCACCTCCAATATTTCAACCAAGGGCACACCACCAGCCGAAACAAAGAATTAGTCTAGGGTCGAGCTTTGGGTGCCTCTGCCCCAAGTTGGGGCTCCCGGCATATCCCCCAGGGTTTGCCCATTTAACATATTCAGATTCCGTTCTATCATTTCTTTCATCCAAACCTCGGCCCTCGACTTTCTCCCCTGCCACTCGCATGATGTCATGTTTAGAATTGCCCCTTTCTTCATGGACTTCAAACAATTTATGTTGAAATCCCCACATAGTATCATTGGGTCTCCAAACTTTACCAATCAATCGTCTAGTTCTTTCATAACCATATCCACCGAACAAAGTTATTTCCACACCAGAGGGTTCCAATAAATATTTACAAGGATCATAGCACTAGGGGAGTTCAACCTCCCCTTTGGCTACTCCAATGTTATGAGCTGTATATATGGGTTTGATGAAGCCATGATCTGAATTCCCAAACCCCTTTTAATCAGAGTCATGAGCCCAGATAAGGGTCTCCCTTTCTCTCCCCTTACGGCTGGATTTATTAACAGATTGAAACCCTTTACCCCTGGTGCAACCGAAAGCCAGGTCTCCTGCAGGCATAGGATGTCGTATTTCTGCAAATCTTTACCATTTTTGTTAAATAGGTGACTAAAGCCCCTTGTGTTCGAAGACTCGATCACTACCTGATCTCTGATGAGGGCTCCTCACTCTAGCGGTTTTGATTAGCATTTAAAGTACCCGCCAACCAATCCCAGCTTTCTCCCTTGAATGCGGATACCTTTGGATTTTTTTGCATCGTTATTGATCTTTCTGAGTCCTGCTGCAAATTCAATGTAATACGGATCAGACTTTTTCCCATTCTTAAGGGCTCTCTAACATTAGGAGCCACTATGCTCACTGGGAACCTCACCCATTTGTTTCACCCAGGATCCTCCCCCCGGCTTTCTCTACAAGGGACAGGTGGTTTATTGCAAACTCCTGCCAGTTTTGTGTTTTATCATGACATGGTAAGTTATCACTTAGGTCAAAACCCACAGGCCACAAGTGTTCAACTGAATTGATCAATTTGCTTCAAATCAGTTTAGAATCGTTTTGTAAGCAAACCAGAGCGTATTTTAAGGGAATAGGAAATTCCACTGATCTTGTATCACTTGATTCAATCGTCTGGAGAGCTGGAATGTATTGTAGAAGTTTCAGAATGTTGGTACGATTCATCTTCAGATCGTAGTTCACCGACAGCGTTCACTCCAGATATAACTTTTGTGGTTCCTTGCCTCCGACACAGGAGGCTCAATGTTTATTTTGATTAATGGCCCCACTCTGTTTTTGCACCTTGTAAGAGGCATCATTCTCTGGCTCAGCGTCTTTGTTCACAGAAATTTCCCTGCGACTGTATATTGGGCCATCTGGGGTTACCGTATTCATAGTTTGTTTCCATTCTAGCTCAAAATCTTGATTGATGTTGCTCAGGACTCTTGGTCCAAATTCTGGTTCTCTTATGTAAACGGCAGGAGAATCAAGTGAAAGGGTAGTTTTCCCCTCGAATAACCACTCTCTCTCCCAGTACAGTGTGTTTCTCCTCCAAGGTAAAAAAGCACACAGCAGCGATGCTCTTATGTATGGCCGTAGGTTGCATAGCCTTTCCGGGTGGGGTGGCAATTCGGGATGCTCTGCAGCTGCTCCACTATCCGATACATTAAACGGCGAGTTGGACATCATAGTATCGTCTTCTACATCATATACTGATAAACACTGATTGATTACCACCTCTCTTTCACCTTGATCGGAGTCATTAAGATTTGTATTCGGAATATTGAGGGGGGGGGGACATTTGCGTTATTTGGGCTCTCTCTTTCCTTGGTTGGTCAGCTTTTTCCTTTTTGGTAAAGTTTCCGGCACTACCTGTTCAGACTCCTGCCCAGGATTTCTCAAGTTTCTGATGAAACCACATGCGCCATTAGATTTAACCACTTTCTTGGCCGGCAAATTTTTTGATTATTTCAAATGTTGGGCTGGAGTTGAGATTTCTTTGGCCTTAGCCTGTCTCTTTTTTCTTGAGAGGAAGATCTTGTAGGTCCTCCCTTCCAGTTGCCGCTCTTCATTCGATATCAAGCCTTTATTTTCAGCCTCGTCCTCAACCGTCATTGTGGGGACCACAATTTCCTCCACTTCTGGTAGAGAGTTTATTACAGTAGATGCGCTAGACCCCACAACGGGCGCATAGCAATCCCCCCTAAGCATTACATGCTGGGCCAGGGACTCCGCCCAAGTACTCATCTCCCCACACCCTGTATATGTGTGGGCTGTTATTATTCTCCAACATATTATCTGTGTCCCGCTGGAGTATCTGCATCGGTTTGGGTGGACTCACAGATTGATGTTTGGGGTTTCCTTTGATGACCCCTTCATCAATGTCCTGGAAGGATCTTTTCCCCATTTCAAAGTCTTCCTTGCTGCTTGTTTGCCCCCACTTCAGCCATATGGTTGCACAGCAACTTTGGCAGTACATTTTCAGAGGCTACCTCTCTATCCAGATGCTTTTCCAGGATGTTTTTACGAAAGTTTCAATATGGATCAATCTGCAGTGCTTCATGGACAGTAATGTAGGCTTGATCTTCGTAGCTCTCGTTGGCCGCTTCATACAGGTTCATGGAAGGGGCGAGTGTGATGATCAGTGCCGACGTCAAACTGCATTGTGTTTGGAAGTGATTTTGTTCACTATTTATATTGGGTCCCAATTTCTTTTTTTGAGCAAATCTGAGTCCATTTGTCCTAGTGCGAGGGCTCTGTCGTTGATCTGATGATTCAGAGCAGAGTACGATTCAAGTGAGGCATTCCTGGGTCTGTCCACCTGGGTATTCTCACTATTGAAACAAATTCCCGGCCCCCCTAGGGGGCTCCGACACCTGGGCAAGCTGGTGGGCCTCTGTGCTGGTAGCAGTTGCACTGGCCCTGTGGTTTATTGCTCATTGTTTATTTTTTTCTATTAACAGAGAAATTGAGCCACTGTCTAGAGCCACTAGACATGCATTTTCTGTATTCAAATCAGCCCCTTGCATAGCCCCGGTTTTAGGAGGCTGATCGGCTACAATACTTCAAACTGTAGGGTGGTCGCTGATGTCCTCTACACACCTTCTTTTTTGGGCCACATTTGAAGAAAATATTAGCGACCACTCATTTTCATTTCCCTCCCTCCCCCTTGCTGCAAGTTTGAACCTCGACCCCAGGTAGGAGCGACATAGTAGCACACCTGGGGTCCTCAGTTGAGGTAGACAATGGATCAAGCAGAATTTCATTTTCAAGAAGGAGTTGGTTCAGGGGGATCATTGAAAAAGGGATCTGATATTCTTTCATTGGTCTCCAGCAGTCCTCCATTGTTCAAGGTAGTTGGGGAAATCCTATGCGATTGGCCTTGCAGCAAGTCAGATGGGGAGGCGAGGGAGCCAGGGAGGATCTCTGCGATGCCATGTGGGGAGTTAGAAGCAAAGTTTCCCCATGCCCAGCTTTTGAGAGTATTATTTATTCACTTTCTCAGTGGATTTCTGATTGTACATCCCGTTTCAGGTCTGCTGTTTTGACAGGATGCCGAGAGCCATGTTGCAAGCAGGTTTGGTGTACCATTGCCATCATCACTTGCTGGGGTACAAATGAAGCATGAGAGTTTAATAAATTCTGCTTTGCAAAGTCATCTATGCGTTTAGCACCCATCTCGGGGCAATGGGGAGAGGGGAGCAGAGGAACTGAGGGCAGCTGATTAGGGCTAGTTTTCAGGGGCCTGCAAAGTCAGTGAGGACTTGTCCCTCGCAAGCCAGGGCACTTGCCTTTGAGTCCTTTGTCCGCTAGATCCATGGAAATAAGAAGGAGCGGCTATGTAGCTCGCTGAGGGGCACAACCGCGTGCAGACAAGCTGCACCCACACACCACTCCGCTGCGCAGTGTTTGTGAGTCTTTAACAAATAGCTCCTCCTTTCAACAATAGAGGTGGAAGACAGTCTCCAGAAGAATCTCCAGCTAAGTCTTTATTAAACTTTATTAAAGTTTGACGGTTCAAAGGCTATTATAGCCCGCAGTCACCCTCAACAATGGTTCTTTGCATACGCTTGAGTATCACTTCTGCCCTTGGATTTTCTTAGCAAGTTTGGCTATGCTGGTAAGCCAAAATGCTCTCCACTAATCTCAACGGTCACCTTCCAACCATTTTTCTTGCTAGAGCCACTTGTTAAAGCCACTTTTCCGATTAAATATATGATATTTTATTTATAGCGTGCCCATACACAAGTGTATCAAAGCGCGACAAGGCAGGGGAGGGGAAACAAAAGGGGACAAGACAACAAACTTACTATGCCCAGTGACATTGAGATTACGCTAGTGCAGGGGAGAGGAAAGGGGAAAAGTGCAGAGGAAGGGAAGGAGGAGCAAATGCAGGACATAGGATCCAACATCAAGAAACAGAAGTGCGGGGGGGGCGCTGTTGCGCGCACACAAGATGGCTGCCTGAAGATCGAGCTCCTCTCCGGCAAGAATCCGGTGTTTAAAATAATCCTGTTCGGGAGCCACCCGGCGAACCCACACTACGTTCACCTGACCCTGATACCCCCGGTTAAAATCCCAAAGAAAATCAGACAATATTTCGCGGAAAATTTGAGTTGCCAGATCCAGCGGGTGAACCGGAGACAAGACGCCTGAAATGAGCACCAAGCCGAAATCACCAGAGCCCGCCAGCCGAGAAACGCCTCAAGGCCATTGAGTGGTCGGAGACTGAGCGGCAGCTTGGAGGAGCCGTGCTGGCCATCCTGCCAAGTATCCAGCTGAGACATCGAGACCTGGCAACGTCCAGATACGCAGCCACCTCCCTGCAATATCCTGTGGCGTCTGCCTCGACCACAGCAGCTGCGGATGGGTTAACGGCCGAGGCGGAACGCATGCACCACGGCACACAACTGGTGCGAGAAGATCCGGATGAACGTGCCGGACACACTGCCCATCCCCATGCGACCGGAGTTTGGGGGCGACCGGCCCGGCTGCAATCCCTGAAACTCACCCGGCACACCCGCTGTTCCAATACAGGAGACCCGGAAAGAACACCTTGGGCCACCTGGGTCTGGCGGCAGCAGGCATCCTAAATCCCACGTGGCGCTGGGAGACCGGACCAGCTAAGGGGAATTTACACTGTGCCACAGGTGGCGTACCCATGCCCCATGCTGTGATGCCGGACCGTCGGTGAATGGAAGAGACGGCTTGAAGAAGCGGCCTGCCCAGGGACTTGCACAGCTGGGCGCGAGGTGCGGGAACACAACGCCACCCTGGGACACTAGCGCAGCCCAGGAGGGCCACGAGATAATATTGAGCGGAGTCAAGAGTCACAAATCCTGGTAGGTTTACCCCATGCCACATAACTGCAGCCCCTCAAAGAAGGCTCGGGGGGGGGGACACCATCCCTTGAAATACTTCATTGGGTCCAACTGGGGCTTTGTTGCACGGGCTGGGAACCGATGCATTGTAGATCTGCCCAAGGAAAAGAGAGGGACCTGTTGAACCCCATCTACAGTGCCTGCAGTGAGCTTGCTACACCCGAGTCACCTAGCACAGACCGGAGAGACAGTTTAACATCCTTGACGCTTACAGCGGTTCTCTAGCGAGATACCTCGTGAAGCCTAGAATACAAAGACCAGCTAACGCAGAAACACCCCACCCACTCGAGGTGCTGCGTGCTGCCGGAGACCTGTGGTGACCAAGACAACTGAACTGTGCTGGAAACACCGCTCAGGGCACTGCACCAGAGCAAAGCATTGACCGGCACTAACCACAGATAAAACCATCAGCACATACATGGGACACTGCTGAAACACCACGTGAAAGATTATCCGCCGAGACGGAGCTACAAAGCTCATATTAACCTGTAGCAGTAGCTACGTGAGAGACCACAACCCATTCATTCAGTGCAAGACCTCATTACTGCAAGGGCGCGCACACGTGGTTGAAACACAGTTACTCAGCAGCAACCCATTGACTTACCCTCTCTCGGTCATAAAGCTCCCATGCCAGGTACCCTGGACCAAACTTTATAAAGACAGCCCAAAGAAAATACAAGATCAGCCGCTTCCCAGCACACAGCGAACTGACAGATCCTTCTTACCAGATACCTATACGACGCCAAACACCAAACCTAACCAGAAAACTGCACAATACTAAAATGACACACGTTGTTGGCACTGCAGGGACTGCACAGACTACGTACTACCTCGGATTTGCATCATATACCCACAGAAAATTATCCTGGAGGTGAAAGCCCACGCGTGTACCTGCTGCGAGAGGGTGAACTTACATCTACGCCCATAGTACCTGGCAATGACTAAAGGAGCCGGATCCAAAAAAAGAAGACCGGACCCATGGACTCCTTCACAAACCCCCAGGTTCCGGCAACCATGCCACCTCCACAGGCCGAGCCCCCGGCAACTACACTCGAAAACGGCAGGTACGAACAACTCCTCACCACGGTACAAAGTGGATTTATGTCGGTCAACGTAAAACTGGACGACATAGTCGCCACCATTGGCTCCTTGAAAGCCTGCGTTGAGAAAGAGAGCGCACGTGTGACAGACCGAAACACGGATTAGTAATAATGAAGACGCTATCGGCCAAAACACTCGAGAACTCACCCTGTTGAAAGGCGAGATGGGTAAACTGCGAGGGAAGTGCGACTACCTAGAGTCCCGATCCCGCCGGAACAATATCCGTATATTGGGGGTGGCGGAATCCTTCTGGAGATGCATGTTGAGCAGCTAATGAAATCCTTGTTTGGAAACGACGCTTCTCTGAACATTTCTTGGTAGAACAAGCACACCGCACGCTGGCGCCTGTACCCAAGCCCAGAGCCCCACCCCAAACCATAATTGCCAGACTGTTGAATTACAGGGACAGGGATGCAGCTCTCCGGCTGGCAAGAGCGATGGGCCCCCTGCGACATGAAGGCGATAATATCCATATTTACCCAGATTTTGCTGCTGGTGTGCAGGCCCAGAGGAAATCTTATGATTAGGTCAAGAGACAACTCCGCTTACGACAGGTTCCGGATGCATTGATATTCCCAGCGAAACTGCGGATACAGCATGGAGGTCGGGCACATTTTTTTGAACTCCCCACAGCAGCCATGAACTACATAGAAGCTGCTATCCCACTGCCGCCGCAGAGACCTAGAAATGATCAAAATGATGGGCCGAATCTTGGCGAGGAGAGACGAAATCCAGATGAGTGAGCATGTGGACTCTAATATCCTTTTTCTTGATTGTATAAGGGGGAGAGAAGGGAGGTGCCCCGGTGGCACCGACAGGTACTTATTTTGCAGACCAAATGAGTGACACTCCAACGTGGCAGCTGTGGGCCGCAATCTTTGCACCTGCAGAGAGTTCCAGAAATTAGGTATGGGGTTTCATCATCAGGTTGGGGTTGATGGTGCGGGAGTGGGTGGGAGGAAGGATATGGGAAGTTTTGTTCTATGCACTAGGTGTAGAAGCGTTGTTGGGGGGAGGTTCATCACTGACATTAGGCCAGGGCATGTTGGTGTCATCCTGTTGCCTGTTGGGACTGTTACAGATAAAAAAAATCAGAGAGTTAACACCGCCACGAGCAATGTCCGAACAGCTGAAATGCGCTTCAACACACACAGTCAAACACAGAATAGCACACAAACACAAGCTCGCAAGGGGCTAACTGTCAAACTGCTCTCCTGGAATGTGCAGGGACTTAACAACCCGATTAAGGCGAGAAAGGTTGCAGCATATATAACACGACATACCCCGCAGATTCTGTTACTCCAAGAGACACATGCGCTTAAAAACACGATATCCAAATTTCTTCCACGATGGGGCCCCCTACGATACGGTACAGAATATTCGGCGCAGTCCAGAGGAGTCTTGACTCTTATACACCCCACTGTGGGGTTCCGCTATTTAGATAGTATATAGCAGATGTACATGGTAGATTTGTGCTGGTGTGGGGGGAGGTGGCAGGCCGTGATGTGGTCATAGTGAACACCTATGGACCGAATATCGATGACCTGGAATTCTACCAGACCATATTGGGTAAACTGGACACAAAAGACGACGCCCTGATACTATGGGGCGGGACTTTAATACAATCCTAGATGTGTCATTAGACAGATCCTCTTCGACCCCTCGAGGCCCCACCAAGGCAGCTTCCACCCTTACACAAATTATGTCCCAGGTATTCCTAACCGATGCCTAGCACGTGCTGCCTCCAATGAGGAAACAGTACACATATTACTCATCAGTCCACGATTCTAAGTCCTGCATAGACTATTGGCTTGTCAGCTCTTCACTATCAGAGTCTGTTGCCGAATGTGACATATTCCCGCGTACCTTTTCAGATCACGCTCTGATATCCCTCACCCTGGTTATGAGCAATGATCCCCCCCCACAGGCAAGAATATGGAGGATGCCCCCAGCCATACTCCGAGATCCTCATATAAGCAAGGGACTCCATACAGATATAGAAGAATTCTTCAAGTTGAATGAAGGGTCAGTTCACACATACTCCACTCTGTGGGAGACCTTTAAGGTGTGGATACGTGGCATCATCATGGGCAAGACCACCGGGCTTCTAGCTGCCATCCGAAAAGAACTAGCGACGGCTGAAACTAAGTTAGCCGGACTGGAAACTGAATACAGCAACACACACAAAGAAACTCTCAACGAAATCCACAAAGCACTAAATGAATTTAATAAACCGGCAAGCAGGGAAATCCTATACTTAGCCGCCCCCGCCAGAGCCCGTAGATACAGCGAAAGCAACAAAGCTGGGAAATTCCAAGCCAATATGCTAAAAGCAGAAGGCCACCAAAACCCAATTGTTGATATCCAAACGCCAATAGGCGACATGGTAAATCGGGAAGTTGATATTAACACTGCTTTTGTTGAATTCTATAAAACCCTATACTCAAATTATGATATCAAGACCAACGATGAGATAACTATTTGCAGGTCCCAACCCTAATCCCCGAGGTCAGATTAGCACTGGATTCACCCATAACACTAGAAGCTAGAAGAGATCACAGATGCCATAAAGGCAATAACATCAGGCAGGGCCCCCAGCTCCGACGGCTTGGGTGCAGAGCTATACAAAGAATATCATGACAAATTAGCCCCTGTATTACTGAAGGTATGGGAAGAGGCGATGACGCAGGGCACGCTTCCGGCGTCCATGCGCAAGGCTGTGATCACTGTCCTTCTTAAGCCCTGGCGCCCTGCACATGAGCTCCCCTCTTATAGGCCCTTCTCCCTCATTAACACTGATGCCAAGATATTTGCAAAAATACTTGCCACCAGACTCCTGCCACATATGCCCTTGTCCACCCGGACCAGGCAGGCTTTATACCCACACAATCCATGGCCCTAAATCTACGGCCGTCTATTTGGAGTGATGGCCCAGATAAATCCCAAAGCGGACGCAGCGGTAGCAGCCCTAGACGCCGAGAAGGCTTTTGACGCAGTATCATGGTCTTACCTATTTGAGGTCCTTAAGAAATTTGGGTTTGGCAATTACTTTCTCAACTGTGTCCGACTCTTGTACTCTGACCCGGAAGCTTGGGTCTTCACCAATCGCACCATCTCCGCTCTCTTCCCACTGGGTAGGGGCACCAGACAGGGTTGTCCCTTCTCCCCCATACTGTTCGCCCTCACAATCACCCATGGCGGCATACATCCGGCAACAGCACAGACACAGGTCCCCTCAACTAATTTCCCTTTACACTGATGACACCCTGTTATTTATCAGGGACCCTAAAACCAACCTGGCATCGATCATAACGGATATACACACTTTTTCTGAACACTCTGGATATAAAATGAATATACCAAATCCGAACTGTTCCCATTGACCCCAGCCACCCAAGACTTGTCTGACATAGGAGGATTCAAATGGTTCCCCCACCCGGATCCGGTACCTAAGTGTAGTGGTGTCCAGAGATAAACATACATTATACATTAACAACTATGAAGAACTCCTCCAAACCCTAACCATCAAATTGCAACTTTGGATCTGGCTCCCCCTTTCATTATACGGCCGAGTGGCTATCCTTAAGATGATGGTTCTCCCCAAGCTGCTCTATTGCTTTAGCAACATACCAATCTCGCCTGGGAAGACTTTTTTCAAGAAACTTCAATCACTAGCCACCACGTTCGTATGGGGCGGGAAGACACCCAGGATGAAATGGTCCAAGTTAACCGAGCCATTCACTAGCGGTGGCATCTTAGCCCCGGACTTCAGGTTATATTACCTGGTAGCCCAGGCACAATTTGCTAAGCACTGGTTCGACCCGGACGACAATGCGGCGCATATCCCTATAGAAAGATATGCAGCATCTCACTCCGATGTCCAATCTGTTATGTTTGGCACCAAATACAAAGACTCCTGCGAGTTTCACCCGGTGAGTGCCACTGTACGCGCATGGTTGCAAATATATAAAAAACAATTGGATTTGTAACCCCATGTGACCCAGAAATCCCTCTATGGAACTTCCCCAACATTGCCCCGACATTTGATAAAGCGCTGCAGGAAATATGGGACCCGACCAAAAGTTTTAAAATGAGAGATATGTTCCCAGAAAGGCTATTTATCGAGCTAAAAGACTGTGTTGATGCTATGAGAGGGGGACAGCTCAAAAGATTCCACTTTCACTTTATGAAGACCGCATTTGAAGCTAAGTGGCCGACTTTCCCAGCGCAGCCCCCCTCACATGAATGTATAAAAAACATGACAGCAACTGACGGGCGGAAAAAAGGGGTATCCAGCCTATATAATCTAGTTCAATCTCACACAACCTCCCATAACTCCATGAAAGACATCTGGGAACAAGATTTGGGAACTACGTTGAGTGATGAGAAATGGTTTAAACGTTGTCAGCTCACAAAATCTGTATCCTTGAACTCAGGTTTGAGATTGATCTAATTCAAAATACTCAACCAGCTGCACTATTCCCCAGTGAAGCTTGCAAAGTTTGTAGAAGGGTGTATGGGGAAATGCTTGAAATGCGACACGCCTGACGCAAACGCCTATCTGTTAGGGAGAATTCTCTGTAAAGGCTAATTTCCCAAACCTAGTGAGTCCCCCAGCAGCTTTGCTGGATTTTTGGGGTTTATTTTTTTCTCCTGCTAAGAGTGAGACGATTTTTCTCCCACTCTTAGACATGATTTGAGGTGTTCCTTTGACTTTGTATGCGTTCTATGGGCTATGGGGTCCTTTACCCCATAGGGTTTCATGTGTTTTTGATATGTGGGTTACACAGAACCCTCCGTGCAGTAACCCAGGGGTGTCGTAGCGACCCCCAAACATAGACTCCATACCCTGGGACTGACTACTGTCTCCCAGGGCATGTAAAGTCACGCTTGGCTTTACTAGTCTTAAATTGTGAACAGAACCAGTACAAACCATCATATTGTGGACGTACTGGTCGGGGCAATTCGATTGCCCCGGGGTCTCTTGTTCGAGGGGGCACTGTCCAGTCCCCCCCGACTGAGTTTTGGCTGGTGGCAGTGGATACTACTTTTTATATTCGACCGCAAATATATTCCTATGGGATTTTCCCATTGTTCGAGGCTACCACTTTTTAAAATAGCATCGAACATACCGCCGGTTTATTAAATTAATATAAATTCACTGGTTGGTATTTTTTGCCGAAACTTGGTTCCAAAATGGCGTTTGTGTTCACTTCTGGGACTCCAACCCAAGTCGAGCCCTTTGTTCCACTTTTTGGCGGGCTTCTCCACAGAAGCCTCCAAAAGTGGGTACCACAGGGGGTGCGGGAGGGGGTTTAGGCACCCTGGTCTGAGTTGCCTCGGCAACTCAAGTCGCACTCTTGTGTGATTGATATGATATGATATGATAGGTTATTTATAACGCCCTTAATACCCAGAGGTTTCTAAGCGCGGACCCGGGGATCGAACCCATGTTGCTCCGTGTCATCTTGCTTCCAAGGCAAGCACGTTGCCGTTGAGCTATCCTCCGAAGACAATTGGCCCAAGTGGTGAGCCGCCCGGCTCACCACTTAGCATGTTTGAGTGACAGCTAGGCTGAATGAATGGGGGTTTTCTGCATAAAAGCAGGGCTTTGGGGACTGGAACGTCAGAAGTCGCCACAGGACCTAAAGAATCCGAGGAGGGAGAAGCCGAGCTGACCTGCAACGACGACACCACCGGTGGATCCCTGCTGAACCGTCGCACCACTTTTCCCGATGACAGAGGAGATCTCCAGTCCGGAGAGTCTTCTTCCTTTGACTGATGGGGATAACCAGTTTGCCCATCTTTTCGCCTTCCTGGACCATCTCGTGGCCGCCTTGCCTGTGCCAAGCACCCCGGCAACCGGAATACCACGGTTTAACACTACCGCGAAGAAAAGGGCAGTACCTTGTAACCGGGAAACTCCGCGGCTGGTTTCTTCCCTGGCAGTGCAACGACCTTCATCTTTCCTCCACGTCGAGACCTACTCTTCCTCTGGAAGAAACACCGACTTGCACCCGCTGCCAGGAACAACTACCCCCGCTGGAGCATTCTTCCCATTTTCAGGTACTGTGTCCCACCTGGCTTCCCTTGCGACAGATCGTTCGGGGTGACAGTAAATCCTCGACTTTCTAACCTGGGTTAGCCTGGGGCCTGTTAACTAACTTTTCCTGACTTGATCTCAATCTTTTGTGAACTATTTACCAAGACTCTTTGGGCATAACCCCACTGTGTGATCCTGGACACATTCTGCTTGCTCTCTCTAAGAGTGGGCCTGGCATTTGAACTTCCTTGCTCTCCAGTAGACTTTGCCTAACCTGCCTCACTGTGGTTCTTTGAAAAGTATTGAAATTTGTGTGCTTTCATAACTTTGCATTTTCCCTCCCTTTTTCTATAACTTATTAGAGTGCCATCTTATGTTAAGCGCTCACCTCTGTCTGAAAATAAGTGGTGTTTCTCATTAAGACTTGTCTAATAAGTAATTAGGGTTGTATATATATAATAGTGACTGTGTGTTGAATTTAATTACCTCTTTTTGTGCTATCTGCATTACTCTTAGTTGCCTCTTCTTCGTCTCAGTGCCGTCTGGTGTTGTGTGCGGAACAAAGAGGGGAACTGACTTATAACAGCCTATGAAAGTTGGGGGAGGGTTAGGTTGACTGTCACTAGGAAAAGGGGGATACCATGTCTCGCCCAATGGCATCCCACTCCTAATCATCAAGGACCCTCTCCACCCAGATGATCCTCCATCGTTTCTCCACCCCCAGTGTCAAGATCCAAAAGCTATGGCCTTTTCCTGGCCAACTGCGCAGAGGACCCAAGGGGAGAAGGAGTGAGAATACCCTCAGGTTTCTCACACTGTGCACCATTAAGAGATGTTTCTCTACCAACAGCTATAGATGGCATTGATGGCGGGTTTCTGAGCAAAACAACCCTTCAAGATGTCATTAGACAGGTCCCAAGCTCTGTACACCAGACTTTCAGCAGCCACACATGGAATTTGGGCAGGCTGAGGCTCAGGTGGAAGACTTGCTGCCCCTGACTGGGAGAAAACGCCACTCTTATTGGGATGCATTGAGGAGTGCAGATGGTTAGGACGAGGAGATCCGAGTACAACATTGCCCAGGCTCAATCAGAGGCCATCAATGAGGTCTTAAATCTCATAGCTTACAGAGAACCTGAGAGATGACAGGAATTAGTGGGAACGTGTAGAGGAGGTTGAGGTCCCACACCTCTAGAAGCAAGCCCCCCCCATTCCCCTCCCAGTTTTTGATGGAATGTTGTCGTTTTCACAACCATTTAATTATAAAACTCTCAAAACTACTTTGTTCAAACAAAATCCTATTCAGTCTTCATTTAGTCTTCAACATCTGATGTTTATGGTGATAGTTAGTTAAAATAGTTATTTAAACAAAACTGTACAACCATGTAACTTAAAATCAGTGGAAACTTCCCTGGACTCCAAGACCCAGAAAGCCCAAGTATGAGACGAGGAAGAGGAGCAAGGAGCCAATGTGGAGGAAAAGTGACACCAAGTGTAATGTGCAGTTTACTTGTCAGGATCAAAGTCATCTGCGCGGGACTTTACATCTGGGAATCACCTGCAGCTAACAGAACCTAGAAGGAGAGAGGATAGAAGAGAAAGGCTGCATAGTGTGCTGCGCGGGCAGCGAGTCCAGAGGCAACTTCATGGAGAAGAGCCACGGGAAGAGCAGGAAGCGTCTGCCGGTAACTAACTGGAGGAGTTCCGGACCGGAGAGGAGGAACTCCCGCGAAGACAAGATAAACTGTGCGCAGCAGGATGAGGGGAGACGCGGTTCTGCAGAGCAGCAGGGGTCCCATCGGCAAAAGGCCGACATGCTGACGTGGGAGCCAAAAGAGACTCTGACCAGAAGGAAAACTAAACCTCCTCGCAGCAGGCGCATAGAGAACTGGTGAGTCAACCTAAATGACCAGGAGGCCCGGGACGTGCATTCACATTAATGTACATTTGAGAAGCATTTTTGAATACCGACCAAACAGAATTGAATAGCAAAAGCTAATATGGTACAATTCTCCTGATATAATATGTCAGTTGGGGGAAACCTGGAACCAGCATTGCCATAAGCCAAAAGACATTACAAAAGTAACAAAGCAGCAAAAGATGTACAATTCCCCTAATATGAGATGTCATATGGTGGAAGCCTGGAACAAGTATTGCCATTGCGGAGTGTGGCTGAGTGTTCCGGTGTCTGTTTAATTCACCGTTTGGAATGCTGCCTGTGAGTTACTGCGACCGGTGAGCCCAGCAAGTCTTTTCTCGGCATCAGTTGCAGAGGGGGAGGAGCACCTACAAAACACCAGCCACCCCATGGAGCACAGTGTGGCTGAGAGTTCCGGTGTTCCGGCGGGTAGAGGCTGCCTCTCTTTGGCCTCGGAGATGGAAGACCCGCAGTTTCCAATCTTCTCGCCAAGGACCCAAGGTGAGCGGAAAAGGGGCTAAGGTTCTAATTGTAAATTTAAAGAGATCTGAGCACATGGCTCCCCAGGAGATAATAGCTATCCCTCTCACTCCAGCCCTTTTGACTAACGCATGTGCTTGGCCCAGCATTGCATAAAAGGAATGGAATGCAATGGACTTACATTGGTGTTGAAAAGAAAGAGGGATGTACCCCCCGCCGAAAGTGGCCCCAGGCAAGTTGATGATAAAAATATAACACTCCCTGGAGGGCTGTCCCTCTCTGACAAAGTCTTGGCTTGTCCGTTGGAGAGGCAGTTTACTCCCAGCATTCTGGAGATAATGGACGCAGAGATTCTGACTGCCTTGGGGGCGCCTGATTACAGCGGGAGAGCAGCCGGTGAGAGGCCTGTGGATTCCATAGTGAACCCTGACGAGGGGGTCTCTAATTCAAATTTCATGTGTGATGAGAGGGTTACAGCTTATGATCTGTGGCTGGAAGGGCCCCCCACCCCGTGGTGGTCATTCAACCTCATTCTCTGCTAATGGTCGGCAGATAAAGGAGTTGCCTAATCTATCACGGAAGGATGTGTTGGTATTGAAGCCAAGTCACTGGTGGCATCAAAGGACTACCCTCTGAACAGGGTCAGGGTCTCTGAACCTGGCAGTATCGATTATTGCACCCTATTCCAAGGTAAGGACCCAGTCACTGCGGAAGTAGATACTGTGGCTCCTGGGATAAATACTTACCAGCATGATATAGCCATTAACTCAAAACCTGTGAGGGTGGAGGCAGGGGCTGTTAAGACTAATTTGATGTCAGGGGAGACAATTGAAATCTCATCTTCCATTTCGTCTCTGGAGGACTTTTCACCAAGAACTCTGAAAGGTCCAACACCTACCTTCAATTCTATTGCATTCAATACGCAACCTTCAGTTCTAGCTACTTTAACAGCATGTTTGGTGCCATTCCTGAAACTTTATGATTCCTTGAATGGAAATCTGAAAGACCATTTAACTCTGTTTGCCCTTATCAATTCAAAATTGATATACATAGAGAATTTAATCACTTCCCTACAGGTGAGTGGATCAGGAAACAGATTGTTCCTATCGTCTACAGTGTTAGGGAGAATTCCCTGTTAAGGCTAATTTCCCAAACCTAGTGAGTCCCCAGCAGCTTTGCTGGATTTTTGGGGTTTATTTCTTTCTCCTGCTAAGAGTGAGACTCTTTCTCCAACTCTTAGACATGATTTGAGATATCCTTTGACTTTGTAATGTGTTTAATGGGCTATGGGGTCTTTTACTCCATAGGGTTTCATGTGGTTTTTGGTAAGTGTGTTACAGAGCACCCTCAGTGCAGTAACACAGGGGTGTCATAGTGACCCCCAAACATAGACTCCATACCCTGGGACTGACTACTGTCTCCCAGGGAATGTAAAGTCACCATTGACTTTACTAGTCTTAAATTGGGAACAGAACCAGTACAAACCATCATATTGTGGAAGTACTGGTAGGGGTAATTAGATTGCCCCTGGGTCTGTTTTTCGAGGGGGCACTGTGCAGTCCCCCCTCGTCGAGTTTCTGGCTGGTGGCAGTGGTTACCACGCAAAATATTCCACCAGAATATTTTCTATGGGATTTTCCCATTCATTTTAAACGCACCACTTTTTGATGCAATGTTAAAGATACCGCCGGGTTATTTATTTAATATTTATTCCCCGGTTGGGTCTTTTTGCCAGAACTCGGTTTTAAAATGTCGTTTGTGTTCGCCTCTGTAACTCCAACCGAAGTCGAGCCCTTTGTTCCACTTGTTGGCGGGCTCCTACACAGAAGCCTCCAAAAGTGGTGCCACTCTGTCTGGGTCTACAGGATGTGTGGGATGGGTGTTTAGGCACCCTGGACTGAGTTGCCTCGGCAACTTAAGTAGCACTCTTGTGTGATTGGCCCAGTGGTGAGCCGCCCGGCTGACCACTTAGCATGTTTGAGTGACAGCTAGGACTGATGAATGGGGGTTTTCTGCATAAAAGCAGGGCTTTGGGGACTGGAACTTCAGACGTTGCCACAGGACCTAAAGAATCCAAGGAGGAAGAAGCTGAGCCGACCTGCAACGACGACACCACCGGTGGAGCCCTGCTGAACCGTCTCACCACTTTTTCCGACGACAGAGAAGATCTACATTCCGAAGAGTCTTCTTCCTTTGACTAGTGGGGATAACCAGTTTGCCCACCTTTCCGGATCATCTCGTGGCCGCCTTGCCTGTACCAAGCACCCCGGCAACCGGGATACCACGATTTACCACTACCGTGAATAAAAGGGTAGTACCTTTTAACCGGAGAACTCCGCGGCCGGTTTCTTCCATGGCAGTGCAACGACCTTCAGCTTTCCTCCATGTCGAGATCTTCTCTTCCTCTGGACGACGCTGCAACTTGCACCCGCTGCCAGGAACAACTGCCCCCGCTGGAGGATCCTCTCCATTTATTGGTACTGTGTCCGCCTAGCCTTCCTTGCAACGGTCTGTACGGGGTGTCTATTAAATCCTCGACTTAATACCTGGGCTGACCCTAGGCTGGCTAACTGAACTTTTCTGAGCTGAACTAATTCCTTTTTGAACTCTCTGCAAGACTTTCTCAAGCCTCTTAAACTGTGTGATCTTGGGCACATTGGTGCTCTGCTCGCTCCAAGAGGGAGCCTGGCCTCTGAACTTTTTGCTCACAAGTAGACTTTGACTTTCCTGCCTTGCTGGGTGCTTCTAAAGTATTAGTGGTGTGTGCTTTTCTAATTTCTGCCTTTTCCCTCCCTTTTTTGATAATTTATTGGAGTGCCATCTTCAGTTAAGCGCTCACCTCTGTCTGAAAATAAGTGGTGTTAACTAAGACTTGTCTAATAAGGGATAAGGGATGTATATATATTAATAGTGACTGTGTTTTGAACTTGCTTTAAATAATAGTGCTGGAGTGTTTCTATAAGTGTGTCTTTAAATAAATAATGATATACTTTGATACCAAAGCTCTGGTCAGTGTTTGCTTGTGCTACTGTATTTTGGTACCTATCTTGTATACTCTATATACTGTCTAACTCTTCTTGAGAGAAGTCTGGCTGCTCAGCCACAGCTACCAGGTAAATCTGGTTGGTACAGACTGCTACCAATTGGGTTTACTGCCAACACCTGTAGTCTTAAGCCTTTTGCAGTGGTCCCTAAGGGAACTGCACAGGTTTCTGCCTAACATACAGCAAAACCTCTCAAATGTGCTCAATCTGGAAAGAGAAGAGAAAAAACGTTTAATGGACTCTCTGTTAGACCTACTCCAAGTTAAGGCCACCATCCAGGTACAGAAGGAGCTAAGGGCTTCTATGTGTCCAATGGAACTTCTAGCAACGCTTCCAGCATCTACCAACGAGCCTCTTACGCAAGGACAGAAGGTCACATGGGAGGAACAAGTTGTGACAGCCAGAGGTCAGGAGAACGTGAAGGATCCTGTCATCAAAGAGAGAGCTAAGTCTAAAGATCCCTTTGCCCAACAGGCTCCCGCCGTTGTGGTAGAGGTTGAAGTCCAACCGAAATGTAGACAGACCCAGGTATTGGGGCGAATGGAGGGGACCCTGGCCAAGTCAGCATCAATCAGGGAAAACATGTTTCTTTCCCTATTTTCGAAAAGAGGAAAAAGTGCAAACGACTGGAGGGTCCCTTGACAGGCAAAAATGGGGCAGGCAACTTGAAACCCAAGGATGCTAATAAGCCCAAGAGAAGATCTAATGGATAACCAGCATTTTTTAAGGAATCTTACTACGCCCCCGCCAATGGCCTCCTTGTGGGACAGTGTGTTGCCTGTTGGGTTGAAGGATCTGGGGAAGCCTCTTGAGTCTCTATCCAACGATGAAAAGGTGGTGTTCTTCCTTCTTCAGAGTGAGGATACTAAGAGTTGAAAAGAGGAGGCGGATCCCACCTTTCCCCTTTGGACTGTCCATGATGATCATATCAATGAAGAGGTTTTGGATTCACCCCATGAGAGGTTGAATTTTTCGAGGGATGCTGACTGTAGTTTATTTTGTGCAGCCATAAACCAGGATAGATCTGGAGTACAATTTCAGACTTTAGAAGAAAGAAGGCAGCAAATTAATTCTAAAGCACTCCACCCACAACTTGCTTGGTCTTTAGTGAAAAGGGAAGAAGCGCCCAACGGGTCTAGATTTAAGGGCAAAAATTTGCCAGACGTTCGTCCTATAACATTTCTCAAAGTGGAAAAGCGTAGCGAAAGTCCTTTGGGTGTACAACAGGACAATAGACTTCCCCTTAAACTGAGATTGGATAGATTGCTTCCTCTTATGGATGGGATAATCCTAAATCTGGCAAATGTTATGAAGTTATTTCGGCAGATCTCCGACTTCCATTCTATCCGCTCTGAGGATATCAGAATTGTGGATTTCATGAATGAGTAGCAGCCTGACTCAGTTATTCTCCATCTAAGCTCAAGTTCTTCCAAATCGTCTCTCCTCAGATTAGCCCACCTATTGCTCCCTTGGGGCTTTGATCTGACAGAGTTGGCTGCCTGTGAAAGCTTGAGTAAACATTGGGTGCAATCACCAATGAAGCCTACAATTGGCCAAGATGTAACAAAAATATCACCTTGCAAAGGGCCCACGAGTGAGATAGGCTTGAGAATTCTACCAGCCCATAGTTTAAATGGGAGGGCCCTCTCAAAGTACTATTTGAAGGCCGGCACTATGGAGAGCGAAGGATTGCTATCAGACAAACTGAGGAGAAGTCTGCAGCAAGAAATAGTCAAAAGGGCAAAGAGATGGCCTGCGCTGGGAACTAACAACAAGCCCATGGATTGTCCCATAGGTTTCTGGAACACTGGAGGGTTCTCCCATTTGGCAAGGGACAAGGACATCATTACAGGAGAAATGGATATCTTCTGTCTGCAAGAAACTTGGCTATCAATTGCTCCCATCTATGATGGTTATACTGCTTATATCAACCCTGCCCTTGTGGGGCAGAAAGGTAGGCCTTCTGCAGGCCTGGAAGTGATTTGTGTGTTCTTGATTCTCAGTGCCCAAACAGATTTGTACAGGCGACTTGCTTGAGAATGGGAGGGCTGCCCCTGCACACCTATATTTGTTTACTCCTCATAAACATATATTGGAATACAAAGGGGCTTCTGCAATCCGTTAATGATCTTATTGACGAATATCACAGTAAGCTTTCAGTTGACTGCATTTGTGTGGGTGGTGATTTAAATGTGCCTGACTTTGCCCGAGGAGGTTCGAGCTTGGAAAAAACAGTGGGATGAAGGGGGAACCATTAGCAAGAGGGCAGTGGATTGGTTAGAACTAATGGAAGCCTGTGATCTAACTATAGTTAAGGAATTTGATAAAGGTGGCAACCTTCCAGTGGCTACCTGGTCAAAGGGGGTTTCTTCCTCCACATTGCATTACATGTTCGTTTGCTCCAACCTTAGCAAGCGAGTCATCTCTCTAAGAGTGTCTAGTCAAAGGATCGAATTCTACTGGTCGACAGGTCAAAGGGTCACATTTTTATTTTTTATTATATATATTTTTTTGGGTTTTCGTTTAGGGAAAAAAAGTGATTTTTAGCAAAAAATGGGGGGTTGGAGGGAAACCCCCCCAATAAAAAAAATGTAAAAAAATGTAAAAAAAATATAAAAAAGAATTCGATCCTTTGACCTGTCGACCCTTTGGTGTCGATCCTTTGACCTAGAACCCTCTCTAAGAACATATCAGCAGAAAAATGTAGTGGTCACTACCTGCTAAAACTATCGCTGAAACAACTGGAACACCCCTTACGGAAGGAGCCCTGGAACTTCTCTCTAGAGGTAACGAGTGGAGCTAATAGGCTGTGACTAAGGGGAGAGGATGTCAGAGCTCTTCAACCTAATTTTAAAAAGCTTGGTGGGGATAAGGAGGGAGTGAATTATGTCCATCTGCTACATCAATTCCGAATACTGAATACTGAATAACCCATCTAAAAACAGGGGAAAGAAACATGCTCATGTCTATGATTTTGAAATGGCAAAAGAGAAGAATAGGCTAAGAAATGAAATAGGAGCCTTGTAATGTGGGAAGGGGGAAGTAATAAGCAAATTAACAGCAAGGAGAAAACACACATTTATTAATTGGGCAATTGTCAATAAAGCCAAATTGTTACAGGCTGATTGTGAGGCTATGCTTAATACAATTGCAAAAAGAGATGAGCAGGCCACAAGGGAATTGCTCAATCAGTTGAGAACTTGGAATAGGATGCCGGTGTGAAATATGGTGTCTGAGGACAAATGGCTACGCCATTATGAGAACATGCAAGTACTGTTGGCTGTGGACTGCCCTGCATTCTGGCTCTTCAATACAGCGCTGCCGTTGCCTTGCGCTGCACCGTGCCCTTCTCCTTCTGTTGCCGTTGTCACGGCTTAGACTCATTTCTAACGTTGGAGGACGTCTCTCTGTGTTACACACAGCTTGCCTGGCCCTCGTTGATGGAATAGAGGAGGTTTCCTCTTCATTGGAGGCCCCGCCCCCTTTTACTCTGTGGCGCCCAGGAAGTCTCCATAAAGATCGGCCCCCTCGCGCACCCGCGCCGCGCACGAGCCAAGTACTTGCAAGTACTGTTGGCTGTTCATGTGGAGTGCGGAGGTGGGCGCGGGGCTTTCTCTTGGTTCGCCTGAGCCTTGCAGCTTCTGCCGTGCCGGCTCCTGTGACTGCAGTGCAGATCACATCCCCCTATATTTCTTTGTTCCTTGCATGGTTAAGGGTGGTGCTTGTCAAGGCTTGGGCTTTATTGAAGGTTCAGTGTATTCCATCTCATATCTTCGACTTTTTCCTGGTGCCTCCTTTCCTGTGTATAAGGCTGGTTATATTATTTTTTGTACGTTAACCTTATTGTATTCTCTAATCAGCTGTACAACTCTATTGCTAGCACATGCTCATTTGAGACAGTATTGTTCCTTTTCTTTGCAGGTTATGTGTATGTGAATGTCCATTGGCTCTATTCATCCTAGTATACCTTATGTGTTGATTTCAAATATAACCTCTGGTGTAACCCCTGTGTCCTGGAAAGGACAGGGGGGCCGTTTTAGTCGCGGTACATCCGTGGCGCAGGGTAGTTTCCTCTTGTCCCTTTGGTGTGGGGTATTGTAACTGTTTTTATATAGGGGTGGCTGTTAGCTATTGACTATGAGCCCAACTTTAAGAAGTGGTTCCAAAACTGGCTCAGCATTTAAGGAAAGTGTTCCACGGATAGTTAAAAATCCCCAAAACACTACGCTCCTCCCTTCTCCCTCTATCCCAAAGTCGCTTTTGTCTATGCCTAGATCATCGGAGAAAAGGGGCGCTGGGTTGGCTCAAGATGGGAACCATGAGCTTGTCTCTATGGTATTACCACCTGCTGCCAAGCTTTCATCTCCTCCTGGCACTCCCCATGCATTGGCAGTGTCAACCTTCGCAATTCAGGAAGCCAATGATATTGTTGGGGAAGCGGGTGATGTTGACATACATGCACATGAATTAAATTGTTCCTCTCTGCATGCCCTTCGAGGTATTCCCGGTATCTCAGACACTTCCATCTTGGCACCCACAATTGTCAGTGAACTAAGTAGGAGAGTGCCGCCCTCATTGGGCCCCTCGTCTCCTGCTTTGTCTTCTTTCCCCTTTCGCGAACAAGTTCATTTCCATCTCCCTTCGGAAAACAGCTCCAAAAAATGTTCCCGGTCCGGGGAGCGTCCCGATGGCTACCCCATGTAGGGTTATGGAAGGAGGCGCTGCCTCTCTTTATGATCATATCCATACTGATGAGGGATTGCCAGTAGGATTATTTTTGCCAGGTGGTGTGGACCCTTTCTCTCTGGAAAATGAAGACGTTCCGGCCCCAAAGGGGGATATTAGATCGGCATCTACCCCCGAAGACTACTGTTCCACCACTCAGCCCAACGAACCCCTCAATTTCCCTGTAATCTCGCGCATACTTAATTTGCTGGACAAGGGACATGAGCTGACACACTACTCAATAAGGGAGATGCAGTCTTCACTCTCTTATATCAAAGACAAGATGGTTAGATTTGAAGGCTTCATCTTAGCAGAAGAACAATCTAGACCTTTTTTCTTGGCACAATTTGAAAAAATGCTGGTAAATGTTCCACCTATTCCAATGTAGTCCCCGACTATTATCTTGACTTGTTCACAAGGCTCTCAAACTGAACCGGCGTATTGCTCGATAGACCCTCGTCAGAGATCTTACGCTCAGGTTGTGCAAGGGGATAAGCGGATCCCATTGGAGCCTAGCAACTCGGAGGCTACTGATCTGGTGGAGATCATCAAACTCCAGCACGAGCGTCTGCTACAGGTGGAGCATCTTTTATATAAGCTTGCCGTCACCCAGCAGCATTTGGATCCAATAGAATGTTTAGGAGAGAGAAGTGAAGTTGTCGACGGGACTGCTATTCCGCCGGACAGCCCCTCTCCTTTGACCAACCTCATTGTTGCCCAGTCCCGTCTGCCATTGCTGGCTGCGGCTTTGCCTCTGGACTCTGAGGAAGGTCCTGTAGTGCATGAAGGAAGGCACTTTGTTTCTAGAAAAGCAAGGAAGTCTTACTTAAGAGCCCAAAAACGCTTAAACCAGACAAAGGATACCCAGAAGAAAGTTGCCATCAAAGTACTAACTTCTAAAAACGTACAACTACCTTCTGAGCCCAATCCCAATCTTATCAATAGTGTCAGTCAGGATGATCTCGGACTGGATTTAGGTGACCTTCAAGACTGCAGTCTTGAAAGGCGGCAATATCCAGCTTGCCCCCCCGTGGCCCTTTAAGGACATGCCCGGCCAAGATGCAATCTCAGCTTCATTGTTTCTTTCCTAATATTGAATCCAAAAAAGTGTCTATTCGGCAGCCAGCCGACGCCACTGTGGCAGATGTTGTGAGCCCACAAAGTGTTTCTCTACCCATGGAAGTGATTTCAGGTGGTCTGGAAATAGATTCTAGGCCCCCGGCATCTGTAGTTGGTGTAGCTCCAGACCGGGTCACACCTGTCCTCCTTCCGGAAGACGTTCTTGTTTCTCTGCCACTGGTGCGGCCTTCCAGTGTGGAGAATGGGCCCTCCCTCCAAAAATCCCCTGGAGTGCCTACTCCCGATGCTTTGTCTTTTATGCAAACGCCTAAGGACATGAAATTAATTATTGGTTGGACCAGCAACCCGGAGATAAATGGTCCAGCCCGAATAAATAGATCATTCTTGATGAATTCATTTTTTCAGATCCCTGCTTTAAGGAATCTCTCATCCAAGGACCTCGACTGGGTCAAATTAGCGGCTCACAACAACTATAGAGTCCTCTGCAGAGTGCAATTGCCAATCATATCTAAAATGCTTTTGGAATTTGCTGATGACTTTCAATCTATCGGTCTTACATCCAGCTTATTTTGGGACATGGACAGTGCATGGGCTTTTCTTGACTGGGTTCCTACCCCCCCGCCAGTATGCTCAGTAGTTCCAGCCACGGATTTTTCTTATTCCCACGTCAACCAACTTTCCAACCAACTGGCTTCGCTGACGCAAGCACTTAGTGGTCTATCCTGGCTGGAGCCCCTGTTAAAGGTGGCTGTCGCCATTAAGGGGCCCACTCCTGGCTCCTAATCGGCCAGTTGGACCATTGCCTCATGGAACTGCTGTGGCCTAGGCAACCTCGCAGTATGGCACAATCGGGTTGAGCCTGACAAGAAACCAGATATCTTATTCCTTCAGGAAACGATGGCCCTAAGTGATATTGTACTAGACAGATACTCCTGTTTTTCTGTTCCGGCTCGTCGTATCCTTGCAGGCCGCCCTTCCGGGGGTATCGCCGTTCTTATTAATAATGGCCTAAAAGCAGTGGCCTCAATACTGGCCACTTCTGACTCATGCATCTTGGTGGAGTTGTCGTTTGAATATTCCAGGGTCCAATCCCTGCTCCTACTGTCCATGTATTGGAACCCGAAGGCAGTTCCCTTGAATTTGATTTTAGAGGAATTGGACCGGATTTTGGCTTATGCCTCTGTTCGTTGTCCTAACCATGAAATTGTGATTGGAGGCGATTTGAATTCATATTTGCAACTTACAAATTCATTATGTTCTTCCGCGTCCTCCTCGTCCTATGCACAGCATGCCTCATATAGAGGGCAGCAGTTGGTTAGTTTCTTTGAAACAGGGGGCATTTACCCAATTCAATTGGCGCCTCACTCCATCTGTACCTCATGGTGTCGAGGTACAGCCTCATCTCTCATTGATTATCTACTCGCCTCTAGAGTGTGCTCTGGTTTGCTTGAACCAATCTTAATCTTAGATTTGGCGTTAAGTGACCATCATATGCTGGTTTCGCAACTTCATATTGGGTGTGATGCCTATATAGCCTCGGCTCCAGCTTCCCTGACCAAATGTGACAGGAATACTAGCTCTGTCAATTGGCATCCCGCAGTTTGTAGGAAACTGGTGCTCCTGGTGAATAGGGATCTCCTAGTGTGTCAGGATGATTCCCTCTCGCGGGGTAATGTGGAAACAATCAATGAAATCAATATCAAAATGATTCACATGCATTTGTTATCTCTAGAGAAAGATTCCCCAGCAAAGGGTAATCCCTTGGATACTCACCAAATTTAAAGCAGATCGCGATTTTAAAAAAGCAAAAAAATCGCGAGCTTTATATCTTGAGAACCCAGTCCACCTGCCTGCTCTTGTACCATCGAGAAAAAAACCATCTTGCTGCTTGTTTCAAGCAAAAAATAAAATCTCTTTGTCAGGCTGCCTACACTTTAGCCAATCAATATATGATTGGCTGGCTGTGTAAAAAAAAAAACTCGGGAGATATGGGCCATTTTAAGAAATCCGGCTGGAAAGGCTGATACCCGCTCAATGGCTACAATATTGGGCCCGGAATGGGAGAAGTTCTTTTGCCAAAAATATGCTTTGCCAGCCATCCATGCCAAATCAGAAAGTGCCCCCATGCAGTTGGCTTTTCCTAGGGTTTGTCCATGGGAACTAAAAGACATTATTATATGGGCAATTTCTCAATTGGAATTTTCCAAAGCAGCTGGTCCGGATGGGTTGCCCCCCTGTGTCTTCAAGGATGACCCACACTTTTGGGCAAGGTACCTTCTCCCACGTTATCACTTGATCTACCAATCTGGCATTATTCCAAAATCATGGCTTACGGCTATCATAATTCCTATACACAAAAAGGGCGCTTTAAGTAGTCCTTTAAATTTTAGGCCTATTGCCCTTATAGATACAGCTGCGAAAATCTTTGCACGACTGATTCTGTTAGAGTTGGAAAATCATATAAGTGTGCTAAATATTCTTTCAAAAGCCCAGGTTGGTTTTCGGAGGGCAATGGGCACACAATTAAATGCCTCGATCCTAGCCCATCTTCTTCGGACTGCACACTCCCAATCTAACGGTACCATCTATATGGCAGCCTTAGATCTTTCAGCTGCTTTTGACAATGTACTTCGTATTCGGCTCTGGCAGAAGATGCTGGCATATGGCATTCCCTTCCACCTTGGTAGCGGTAATTGCCGCGCTACACCGCAACACTTCGTATCAGGTCCGCATTAATGCTGAAGGGTTACTAACAGAATACATCCCCACGTTTATAGGCGTGAAACAGGGTTGTAATATGGCCGCTGTGTTATTTAACCTATATCTTGCCGACATTGATAAAATCTGGCAGGGCTCAAACTCATTTCCGGCAACACTGGGTACCATGCGGCTCCACTGGCTGGCATTTGCGGATGACATAATCCTATTCGATAGAGTGCCTTTTGGACTTCAAAATAAATTAAATCTATTTCACGAATATTGTATGCTTAACAATATGACCATTAATCCAGCTAAATCACATATAATGGTCTTTACAGCCAAAAAAAACCTACCAAGATTTACTTTTACTATCAACGCCCAACCTATTTTGAGGAAAGAAGAGATTACCTATCTGGGTTATCACCTATCGAATAGGACGTCTATTGGCACGTGGCGCACAGTGTTGAACGCGAAGTTTAAAATACTGCAGATATTCCCTACTGCCTCTCATACAATATTATACTATGAAAGTAGAGCCCATTCTTCTTTATGCAGTGGACATGTGCCTTTTGAAATTGGGGCCCCTTTTAAATGTTTTACAACGGAAACTTTGGAAGACAACTCTAGGGCTACCAGGATATTTGCCTAATGCTATCATCCTACATGAATTAGGTTTATATCCTTTAGCGGATAAATATCTCTGGCGGAGGGTAAATGCCTTTTCTAAAATGATTTCTCCTCCTCCTAACTCACTTTATGAGGACTTTCAGTTAATGCTTGCCGACAAATGTCCAAGCTCGATCTCTGAAGTGAAAGACCTCATAAATGCCACCTTAACATCACTGAATATGACGCAGGAGGATCTGATTAACACTCCCATGAAAGTTAAAACTCGTTTCTTCAAAAACTCTTGGCATGTAATTCGGACCAGATCGGAGGTTACGCTTCTTTTACCACCTATGCCACTTTTAGACATGCAGTTACACCTCGGCTGCCTTATGTATTATGCTTCCCTGACAAAGATGCAAGACGTTCATATATGCGTTTCCGTTTGGACCTGATCCACACGGGCGCCTGGATCAGGAAATGGGCTTGCTACAGGGACCTGGTGAAGTGGGAGGGTTGCAGATTTTGTCTCAATACTTTTGAGAGCGAGACTTTGGAACATCTCTTTATGTACTGTAACTTTTTTCTCAAGCATAGTCGATGCTGCTTGGATGCATTTTTGTCCTCCTATTCTTCTCTTGAATGTCATCTAGTTTGGCTTAGATGCATGCAGGGAGCTACAAATTCCATCATCCTAGTAACTGTCAGATTGGTTGTAATGATTGAGGAGCAGTTGATACCACGCAATAGGGCCATTTTGTGTGGGCAGTCTTTGGTTTCCTTTTCTTCTAATTAATTTGTTATGGTGAAATATCTTTTTCATTTTGATTGTCCTTGATGTGTTTGTTCTATTTTGTGGTGATTGAGTTTATTAGGTATATATTCTGTATTTTAGTTCTGTGGGATTTTAGAAAGTTGGCGGAGGGCTGCTTTCTTGTACGTGGTGTTGCATGTTGTCATATAGATTGGTAATATGTTTAAGTGTTTAAACATGTTCCTTTGTTTATCCAATGATTGTTTTGATGAATTTTACATGTAAATTTTATGTTACATGATATGATATGCATGATTTGTAAGGGTGTAAATTAATTTTTGCTACCAAAAACAAATAAATTATTTTAAATAAAAAAAAAAAAATCAAAGACTCTTGGAAGTCTGCAGTGATTGTTCCGATATATGAGGGAGGTGACAGGAGAAATCCCAATAGCTATCGCCCTACTGCACTTTTAGACGTGCTTGGGAAGACCTTTGCCGGGGGGTTGGGAGGAGGGTCTTGCCGTCTCATTTACAGAAATGGATAGCATCAACGGGTAGAGCTGACCCTAGGCAGACAGGTTTCATAAAGGGTGTGGGGACAGATTTAAAACTATTTCTCTTAAACATCTTGAAGGGCAATCTTATGGAAAAAGGGACCCGATTATATATGGCCTTTATAGATGTCAAAAAGGCGTTTTATAGTATTGACAGAGAGCGTCTCTGGAGAAAAATGGAGGAGTGTAGTTGCCCAGTGAATCTGTTAGCAGCCATCAGAGAATTATACCAGGATACCAACACTATCAGGCTTAACACCCAGGGGCTTTTGTCAGCTACAATCCCCACAGAAAGAGGGCTGAAGCAAGGATGCCCTCTTGCTCCGACCCTTTTTAACTGTTTCTCTCTGACTTACTCATCGCGTTGGATCGAGTGAACGCTTTTCCCCCTAAATTAGGTACATGCAAAATTAGGAGTTACATTTTCGCTGATGATCTGGTCCTTTTGGATCAGGCTCCTATTGGACTTCAGCATTCTTTAAATGCCCCACAGGAATATATGAGGGAGAACAGTTTGGAAATTAACCCAGTGAAAACCAAAATTCTGACGTTTGGGAGTAACTCCAAGATGGGTCTCTCAGGATTTAAATGATTTTTGGAAGATGCTCCGTTAGTGGAAACTCAGTCAGTGACTTACCTGGGTGCACTTGTGAACAATAGGAAAGGTGTTTGGCTTTAAAAAAGAAGAACTCTATGATGAAATCACAAGCCATATTACTCCATAAGAAATTCTGTACATTTTCCTTAGAGCCCGTTGTCGCCTTTTACGAGGCAAAGGTTTCCCCTTCTTTGATTTTTGGACCTGAAGGCTTTCTTTTTACGTTTTATAAAGTATGGGCATCTCTAGAAGGAATCATTTGGAGAAAGTGCGTAAAATTGCCAAATTTAGCACCAACTACCATAATAAGGTATGAGCTAGGCCTTATTTCGTTATATACGAAAACTGCTTGGAAGGCGTTATCGCTATTTCGGAAATGTTTATTAGTACCCTCTGCACTTCCATTTCAAATACTTGCCAACTATCAGGGGGAAAGGAGCCTTGTATACTACTTCAATGGAAGGACAGCTGTAGGTCCCTATTAGATTCATTGGGATCGAGTGTTAAACTTCTATTGACTAACCCAGATAAGGTTAAAGGAAAAATATGGGCTCAAGATTGGATAAAAACCGTGATAGAAATTCCCATAGGTGTTTGAAAAAAGGCATCGCTATTTAAAGCTATTTCCTTCTGCGTGGTATAGACCAAGATTTAACCTGCTTCCCACAAATGAGATCCTACAAAAGGTTTGGTAAATCTAACACAGACAAGTGTAGATTCTGTAAATATGAAGGACTGGTAGAAACACTGCAGCACATTCTTGTGGAGTGTGGGGGCTTAACTGAGTGCAGACTTAAGTTTCTGGGTAAGTGTCTAACATCTAGACATTGTAAAGAGGAAGAAAGCTTCTGGGCACATCTCTTGGGTGGTGAAGATTTTGGCCTAATCTTGGCTTTGATACGATTTCTGAAAGAAACTATATATGTGTAAAATTGAAGGATTTATTCTGGAATGAGTGTGTGTGGTGAGTTGTGTTATGATGTTTTCTTTTTTTCTTTTTTGAGGAGTTGTAAAGAAAGTGATAAATGTTTGTTAGAAACTATGTAATCAATAAAAAAAAAATTGCCAAGAGAGATTGAAAGAATGGTTTACCATACAGAGCTTGAACAAACCTCATATATGGGATGTCAGTATAGGGGAAATTCGTACAAGTAATAACTGAAGTGAACAAAGTTGTATTATTGAAGGAGTACAGTTGAGTAATACCTAAGAGGAATGTGAATGTTGCAGAGAGACCTGATAAGAGCATCAGGTATTGAACCTTTTTGGAAAGAGATACCTGGCAGGAGAGAACACCAGGGGATCTGCATGAGCCAAAACAGAGATATTCCTGGCAGGAGAGTAAACCAGGATATCAAGAGATTTAGTGGGAAGTTTCCTGGCAGAGGATTATACTCGGAAAACCATATTGAACTGGTGTATTAAAGAGAACATTTTTCATATCACGTTGTTGTTCAAGTTGAACATTTTGTCAGCCACAGATTTAGAAAAGACTTTCCTTTTGTCATACTGTAACCAATATTGGAGAAAAAAATTGTTTTAACCATCCTGAAATTAGGAAAGCCTTTCCTTTGCTATATTCCGACCAGTGTTGTCGAAAAGACATTCTGTATTGCCATCCTGAAAGACTAGTAGAGACTTTCTCTTTGTTATATTCCAATCAGGGTTGTGGAAGAGACATTTGTTTTCTTATCCTGAGGAGAGTATTAAGTGGAAGAGACATGTTAATTGCCTGTAAGAGATTATTATTTAAACTGGTCATTTTGAATAATTTTCCTGAAATTATCCAGGGGAAGGGAACCACTCCCTTGGACTCAAGGATTGTTTTTGTTGAAGTCATATGTTTAAGTCTTTGTATGATTTAGTTGAATTGATTGAAATTTGAAACAGTTACCTTGCACCTTTTGAATGTATAGGTTAGTGTGAGTCAGGTTTAGTTTGGACACAAGGTCAGCCTGCTTTCGTTGTAGTTTTATAGGAAGGGGCATTTTCTTTAGGATAGGGAAAGCAAAACCCCTTACTGTTAATCAAATGGCTAATGTTGAGAATATTACTACTTTGTGTCCGCCTCTCATTTCTGACCCCTCACAGAGGGCAGTGATCTCTCTTGTTGAGGTAGTGAATGGCCACTATGCTGTCAGAATCAGGGCACACATCCACTGGATTGTGGAAAGAAAGGCTAATACTGGAAGCGTGACTAACAGGTTAATGGGGTACCTGGACTCTGCTAAGGAGCAAATATCGCTCACTGAGAGAGAGCACTTAGGTGAGCAATCCAGCAACTCTCAGAGGTGTTCATAATTACTAAGCTTTGGCCATGGTTACCAACACTGCTCTGCAGACATCAATAGGTCTTGTCGGGCCCATCGCAGGAGATCCAGTGCAACATGCCTCAAGACATGAAGATCTGTCATGCTGCCCGAACACTGAGATCATAGAGGCAATTGGAGCCATTTTATTTGAAATGAAGCCTCTGGAACCCCCAAAAAATGCAGGATGTTATGTGACCCAAAAGGAAGTGGAAGACTGAGGCTGGCAGAGCGTGACGGTTCAGGAACTTGTTGAACATTGAAAGATGTTCTTGACACTGCCCTCAAGCAGGAAAGCCTTTCCAGAGTGAGTATCCAGGATAGCTCTGATGATCAGAGTGATTGGGATGGTGTCAATTGAGACAATATGTGTAGGGAAATACTAAAAGCTATGTAAAAGGTGATGTCTGGTGAAGATCGGAAAGCATCTGTTCCGTTGAGCAAACCCTGATGAGCCAATCGTCTAGGTAGGGGAAGACGTGGCCCCTTTCCCTCCTGAAACAAGCCACCAGAAGGGACTTCAGCTTGGTGAAAACACTTGGGGCAGAGTTTAGGCCAAAAGTGAGAACCCAAAATTGATACTGGGGACTGCACAACGGAATCCAAGGTACTTCTTGGGCTTTGGATGGATAAGCACATGTAAATAAGCGTTAGGTCTAGTCACACCAACCAATCCAAGAACTTTAGAGCATAAAAGATCTACAGTAAAGTCACAATTTTAATGTGTTCTTCCTGAGGTACTTGTTCAAGGATCTCAGGTCCAAGATGGGACACTGACTCCCATCCATTTATGGAACCATGAAATAGTAGGAGTACCAGCTCCTTCCCTTCTCTGTAGCCGGAACCAGCTCTATAGTTGCATTGTTCATGATGGCTTTGCCCTTCTAGGAAGAAGGGATCTAGTGGAGAGTACTGCCAAGAAGGGAGGGTATCCTTGGCACCTCTTTAGAAAGGGAAGACGGGAGCCACCAGGGGGCGCTGAGATGGTCTGATGCGTCTCTGTCGGTCTCCGTCCCAGGGCGTCTTCAGAAGGATTTAAGCCCCCCTCGATCCCCCAGGAGAGGAGACCCGACCCCACCAGTGGCTGTGTGAACCCCCCCGGGCAGCTGGCGAGTTAAGTTCCGAGAGCTGGTGGTGCCGTGAACCGGGTGAACGGAGCCGGCTTGGCGGGCCAGGGGAGCTCTGTGCAGGCCATTTCCCGAGGCAGTTGAGCGTTCCCCTGAGTGGGGAAGGGGACGGAGCCCTTCTCGCTACCAGTTTAGAGAGGAGCCTCGAGTATGTTTTCCCCCCGGCAAGCCGTAAAGAGCCTGCTCATCGCAAGCCTCCTCGAGGCAGCTCTACACTGAATGAAGTTGACACCCCCAGAGGACCAAGACACCGGTGCCCTGCTGCAAGTGATCTCTGCCCCCTCCGGCCATTTGTGTCTGGCCCGTCCCGCGTGGCGGTCTCGGAGTGCCCCCATGAGAGACGGCCGCGGCGGGTGGGCCTCGGAGGATTAAGTTTGACCAGTGAAGTTTGGTGTTTCGGGCCCCCTCCTTGCCTCCCTTCGTGTCAGAGAGGAGCTGGTGCTGCCCACTTCTCTCTCGTTCCTGCGGGGCAGGCCCCGGGATATTGGTGGGCAACGCAGTGGAGGCATACACGCCTGAGCCACCACCTTCTCTTTACGGCTGATGTGCTGGCCCCTCCTGGACTGGGCTGTGGCGGGGCCCCAGAACTGTTTACGCTGAGACTCTTCACCTTCCACAAATCTTCAAGTCTCTGGAAGCGAGGGCCTCACCGCCCACGGAGTGTGAGCTCCTCTTCTCCCTTCCTCTGCTCTGGCCCGTTCCTTGTTGGCGGAATACTGCCTTTCCTCGGGCTGCTGCCTCTGCGTTGGGGTAGGGCACCCTGCCTTTCTCCAGTCTGTGGGCCCGGAGGAATTCAAAGTTTTCTGGAACATTGGGTGCTTGATTAGGATACTCTGAGCAGTGACTCTTTCTGTTCTTCACTGTTTTTGTAGTCGTCTTTGGTCTGATCCTACTACCTGAGCCTCTTCGGTGACCTTCGGGGGCGCCGCTTCCGCCGCCTCTCTTTGATGGCCCCCTGATTCGGGCAGAAAGGTCAGCCTGGTGGTTCTCCCCCACCCCCTCCGATGGACTGGTCGGCACCCCTACAGAGATTCAGGCACTCCCCGGCGTCATCAGGAAAAGGGTGTACCATGTCGGCTTCTGATCAGCCAGAAGCTATGGATGTCCAATCAATGAGCCGAGGCATGGCAGCCCTACTGGAGGAAATCCGTAGATTCAGGGCAGACATTAGCAAAAGGCTGGACTCCTTGGACAAAAAAGTAGCTGCGGTGGACGACCGGGTTCAAGCCCTAGAAGCCAATCAAAGCTCGGTCGATATCCTCGAAACTCCACTCGAAATGCGACTATCAAAATTGGAGAGAAGAGAAGGTAACCCTCAAACTTGATGACTTGGAAAACAGAGAGCGGCGCTGTAACCTCAGATTTCTGGGTGTTCCCGAGCAGGAGGGGGAGACTCAAGCAGAGGTCGTCAGAATAGTGAAAGCAGTCGTCAGCAAACTGTTTGATGAAAGTAACACTAGTGAGCCTACAATTTATAGAGCCCACAGGGCAGGAGCTCCCGTTAGAGGTCCCCTTTCGATTCAGGCAAAATGTCATTACTACTCCGAAAAAAGTGGAGATCCTGGAGCTTGCAAGGAGGAAAGGCTCGAAAGTCATGATCTACCAAGATCTTTCCGCCCTTACACTGGCGCGCCGGCGGCTCTGCAGTCCTCTAACAAAATGGCTCCAATCTAGAGCAGTGTGATACAGGTGGGGGGCTATAAATATTCCCTTGTTACGGAGGACGACATACAGAGGGTTTCTCGGGAGCTCCTGGGGAATCCCCCTCCGGGTGATGGCAAGGAGTGCAGAGGAGGGGAAGAGGCGAAACCCAGTAATTCAGACGGCTTCACAGAGACACTCCGGGGCCACAGAAAATATAGAAAAGTGGCGCTGTCATCTCCCAAAAACGGCTACTTTATTTGGACCTGTGCTAATCTTGCCCTGGAGGATCTGAGAGGAGAGCTCGGGACTGAGGGGCTCCCCTAACTTGTCCGGGAGCGCCCCTGTCGAAAGACCTCTAAGCTGGGGGTTTGGTTTACACATCCTTTGGGGTTTCCTGGAGGAGGGGGCGAAGGGGTTGGAAGAAGCAGTTGGTTTCACTTTGAAAACTGGGGGGGGGGGCAGCTCGGAAAGCCGTGTTCTTGTGCTGGTTATCCGCCCTGGAGGAGGCAGTCTTTGGTGGTCTGGTCGTGCGGCAGGTTCTATGTCGCAGGGATTCCAGGCGCTCGGGATGGGGGAGGGAGGGCGGATAAAGGTTTTTTTTCTCTTAGATAGGGGTTACAATGTTTACAACAACCGTTAGGAGTTACAGTTTGTAGGGGTTTGACCTGTTTAATGAGGGACTTTTAGGGGAATCAGCCTGGTGGGGCACTTTGGGGGAGTCCACCCTCCTATGGGTTTGGAACGTTCACAACAATCTCCAGATGGCTGAATTTAGTTATTCACTGACCTTGGGCTCGTTGGATGTGCGGGGACTTAGCTCTCCCTATAAGAGGTCCCCAGTTGTGAAGGAGTTCACTAGATTGAAGCTCAACTTCCTGTTTCTTCAAGAAACCCACTGGGTGCGGGGAGGTGAGCCGTCCCTTAAAGCAAGGTCGATACAACGAGTCTACCATGCCTCATGCCAAGCCAAGAAAAGAGGGGTGGTGCTTGTGGTTTCCTCAAACGCACATTTTGTCCCAAAAGCCCAATGCAGATATCCTGAGGGTCGTTATATAATGGTCAAGGGAGCGATAAGGGGAACCAGGGTGACCATGATCGCTGTTTATGCCCCGAACGAAGCCCAGGACCGCTTCTGGTTAGAGATGAAGCCCAAAATCATTACCTTTACTGTGGGTGTGATTGTAGTGGGAGGTGATTTTAATATGGTCCTGGACCCTGACCAGGACAGAAAGTCTGAGAAGCCCCTTAAGGACTCTCAGGCGCAGAGGCGAATGGCAGCCGTACCAACGACGAGCTTGGGTTTAGGGATTCCCATTCGGCTCGGGAGGGTCAAGACCCCTTATTTCCCTTTTTCTCTGGAGTCCATACGTCATTCTCCAAAATTGACTACATCCCGGTGGACAAATCACTTTTTGAGCTGATATCAGCAGTGAGAGTGGAAGTAACTCCCTGGTCGGACCACAACCGAGTTAATGTCCAATTGGGGGTCCCCTTGGGGACTCAGGGGTCGGGGAGGTGGGCTTGCAACGATCTCCTCCTGAAGGACAAAGAGTTGTCCCGGTCCCTCCTTGCTACCATTAATGAGTTCTTTGCCATCAATGACCATGGGCAGGTGGGGGGGCAGGGATCTGGGAGGCATTTAAGGCCACAATCAGGGGGGTCGTAATAGGGATGGGCGCAGCGAGGAAGCAGGAGAGGGGTAGGGAGGAGAAGCTTCTCAGAGACAAGATCGAGGTGATTCAACCAAGGGGCAAAATAAAGTCCCAGATGGCTCCGGGCAGGTGGGCTGAGCTCCAGCAATTAAAGGCGAAGCTCGACGCTCTTTTAGTAGAGCAAACCGAGAGGAAACTGTCCTTTCTCAAGCAAAGACACATGGAGAAGGCTGACAATATTTTAGCCTGGAGGCTGCAAGAGCTTAGAAATAGTAGGAGGGTGGACTCTCGGGTCCTTCCAGGTGGGGCGAGTTGCAAAGATGATCCAGGGATTGTGGAGCAATTTCGCTTATATTACGAGCGCCTGTATAGGACAGAATAAAGTGGGGACGGAACGGGTATAGATAACTTCCTTGACTCTGTGCCAATCCCTTGTCTCCCGCCCGAGAAATCAGCCTCTCTGGATAGGCCAATTACCCCCCAGGAAGTGAGTGACACTATTAGCTCAATGAGGTCAGGCACGACCCCCGGTGACGACGGGTTCTCGGTCCATTTTTATAAATCTTTCGCTCTGCTCTTGCCCCTTTCTTGTCCAGACTCTTTAACACAATCTTGGACAACGGCTCCCTCCCGCAATCTATGCTATCTGCCCGTATAGTGGTTATCCCTAAGGAAGGAAAGGATCTGAAGTGTTGTCAATCTTACCGCCCAATCTCCCATCTTAACATGGACGTGAAGGTCCTGGCCAAGCTTCTGGCCAATAGACTGGCTCAGCATCTCCCCTCGTTGGTGCATGGCGACCAAGTGGGTTTCATCCCCGGGAGACAAGGGAGGGATAATATCAGGAAATCGTTGGATCTGATGCAGGAAGTAGCTATTACAAACGAGGAGGCCTACCTCCTATCACTGGACTCGGAAAAGGCCTTTGACCGGGTTGAGTGGGCCTACATGAGCAAAGTCTTGCAGAAGATGGGGTTAACTTCTGCAGGTGGATAGCAGCACTATATAATGGCCAAACGGCCGGAGTAGCGGTAAACGGGACGGTTTCAGCCCTGCTTTCGCTCTCCAGGGGAACCCGGCAGGGCTGCCCGATTTCACCCCTTCTCTACGCCCTTGCGATGGAGCCCCTGGCGATAGCTATAAGGCACCATCAAGGGATTACGGGGGTCCGATGTGGGGGTCTCAACTTTAAGCTTTCATTATTTGCGGACGACATATTGCCATATATAACCAACCTTCATAGCTCTCTCCCAAATCTACTAGATCTGATTGATTCTTATGGAGCCTTTTCCGGGTTAAAAATTAACTTAGGGAAGTCTTGTTTGATGCCAATGGGGAGACCTGATGCTGGGATTGAGGGGAGAGATTCGGTTGGAGGGATCACAGTTGAGCGGAAGGTTACATCTTATCTGGTGTTTCTCCTCCCTAGGGACCTGTCCCTACTCTACACTATAAACTATCCTCCCATTCTCGACAAAATTAAGGCTGATCTACTTTGGTGGGCTCCCTTGACGCTCTCCTGGTTTGGGCGAATAGTGTGTCAAGATGAATATTCTGGCTCCTCTTCCTCTTTTCCTCCCTCCCTGTCGCAGTGCCAGACTCTTTAAGTCCCTGAGCTTGATGGTTCAGCGCTTTGTTTGGAAGGGCAAGAAATCTAGGGTTAAGCAGGAGACCCTGACGCTCCCAAGGTCATACGGGGGGTTTGGCTTCCCTGCCTTCCGCCTCTATTATAAGGCGGAAGGCAGGCGCAATTATGTTGGAACATTCAAGAGATGATATGAGAACCTATTGGTCCTATATCGAAGACATCCACACCCATCCCAGAAAAGTGCAGGACCTCTTGTGGGCCCCGAGCAAGAACTTCCCAAGTAGTGTCAGGCAGCACCCCATCTTGTCTGTCTTATGGGCGCTGTGGAGGGACGACAGGGATAATCTCTCTCTCTCTCTCTCTCTCTCTTCTTGGCCTTCTCCTCTTTCTTCCCTGTGGTGCCCCCCTCTTGACCTTGGCAAAAGGGGTTTCCGTGGAACACAGGGGTGGTCGGATGCAGGCTTAGAACGTGCGGCACAGCTCTTTCGTCAAGGTGCATTCATTGATTATAATGACTTGGTGGAAGCCTTGGGGGACGCTCCAATGTCGATCTTTGACTATCTCCGATTGAAGGGGATTTTAACCGATGCACAATGGGTGGAAGACCTGGCCTGCCCTCTTACCCTGTTAGAAAAGGTCATTGTGGAGTCCTCACCGAGGAGAGGGTCCTCGCTAAATTCTACAACGCCCTAATCACAGCGAACGTGGAGGGTAAGCAGGGCTTTAAGAGGCAGTGGGAGGCTAGTGTTGGGAAGGAGGTGGATGACTCTACTTGGCTTACTATCTTTAAGTCTCTGTTTTCGGGTTCCCTATACACGGCAGCTATAACTTTAAGATACTTCACGCTTGGCACCTCCGGCCAGAGACTTGCGAAAATGTACCCAGGGGTTTCTCCTTTGTGTCTGAGGCAATGTGGCCAGCGCGGAACGTGGTTCCATCTTTGGTGGGAGTGCCCTGCGATACAGATGTATTGGTCAGAGCTGCTGGGCTGGATTAAAGAGATCTCGGGCGCTTCTCTACCTATGCGCCCCCTTGAACTTCTCTTTGGAGTCCCGGACTCGGAGAAAGCCTCGGATTCCCTGCCGAGGGTGGTGCAGGCTATGTTGCGGGCAGGGAGGATAGCCCTGGCTCAGAAGTGGAAGTGCGCTTCAGCGCCCTCTAAGGCAGACTGGCTTGCCAAACTATGGACGATATTTACTTATGAAAAACTCACTGCTTTCACCCATGATTCCATGAAGACTTTTCTTCTAGATTGGACAGTAGTCCTGCTTCACGGGGATTGTGAATCTATGAGACTCTGAAGCCTGCTGGTATGGGGTGAACTGGGCTTTGTGTACTCCTTCCAACAAATGGTTCCTTTTCTTTATTTAGTGGGGTTAACCCAAGGTGTCAGTGTTTTGATCTGGTTTGGTCACTCATAGTGCTGTTACTGACTCTCCCGCTCCCTTGGGAGTTTGGTTGCTATGGAGCGGGGCGTGGGTGTGGGAGGTCGGAGGGGGGTGTTATTTGCAAGTTTTTTGTAGATTTTCAAATAAGACTTGTCGAAATACATGTGTTATGTGGAAAATGTTTAATAAAAATGTAAGTGAAAAAAAAGAAAGGGAAGACAACCCTGTGATGACGCCCAAAGCGCCCACATATCCAAAGGAGTCCAATACCACTCTTTGGCGTACCAGGTTATGATCCCCACTGCTTGTGTTGAATGAAGAAAGGACACCTGAGAGGATTTCTGCCTGGAGTGGATGAGGGGGACTGTGGGGTTGATGCTTGGTCTCTATGAGCCGCTTCACTTCTGCTCTGGCATGCACAGCAGCTCTGGGCACTCCTGGCAGCGGATCTGGCTATGTCCTTTGTCAGGAAAAAATATGAAGTGTTGCAAACCATGAACTTTGAATGATAACTGAGGAGGGGCCTGCCAATGGTTGTGGAAATGCAAGGCCCAAAGACTTCACTGTAGCCTTTGAGGTTTTACATTTTCCAAGGGACTCATCCGCTTTAGCTCCAGATTCTCCCTGTCAAATGGCATGATCAGCCATTTAGATGATCGGATGCAATTCCAGAGGACCTGAAACAGTCTTCTGGCAACTGAACATGTGCACATTAAGCCGGCCATTAAACCGGCTGTATGGAGGTCTGCTTGTAGGGCCTAGCAAGCAGCCTCCATGCCATTCACTACTATACTGGTGAAGCCCTTTCTAATCTCCCCCTCAGGGAGTGTAACGCTCACCTGATTCCTGTAGAGGCGCCGGTCTTGACTGGGCGTATATCGTATCTGCAAAGGTGATGTGTAACACACGGCTGGCTCTTTGGGCTGGACCTCTGTGCACTGTATGTCTGACTTGAAGGGTAAGATGTCTGCAGATAGAAAATATGGGATTAAGGAACTGGGTTATTGAATGTCTCTCTCTTCTTCCCTTTCTCTTCTCCTGTAGAACCCCAAAGGTTAACGCTCTCACCTTAGGTAAGTGAACGCCGTGCTCTCCATCTGCCTCGGGGCAGGGTGCTGTAACCAGTTTCTTCACTGGATAAGGGGAGCAGGCCTCTTGACTTCAGAGGACTGCTGTCCGTCGTTTACTGCACGAACGGTAAGTTTCGAGTAATTCTAATGTCTTTAAAGTCTTTAGTAATGATGTTTCTTGTTTTGCAGGGTTCCGGCGATGGCGGATGACGGGCTGAAGTGAGTTGAAGATGGAGTCCGTGTGATGAATAGAAGCGCCTGGAAGCACGTAAGTAAGCGCTTGTTGCCTGCTTCACGATGCACTCTAACTGTCTTTTTATTTTGCAGGTACAAGTTCGGAGCGGCTGCAGGGTGCCGGAATACCCACTGGGTTAGATGTGGAAAGGCGTAATGGCACGTGAGTATTAAAGTTCCCCAATGTCTTTAAACGCACCTTGTTTTGTCTTTCAGATGCGGGATGCAGCGCCGAAGGCCTCCGAAGCGTACGAAGAGTTGGTAAGCTTTTGTCTTTCAGATGCCGGAATGCAGTGTGAAGACCTCCGGAGCGCACGAAGAGTAGGTAAGCCTTTGTCTTTCAGATGCCGGAATGCAGCGCGTGGCGTTGGTGACAGCCGATGGACCAGGTAAGTGAAGAGCTGTCACTGAAGACCGTAATGCTAACCTGTTCTTTCTTGTCTTTATAGGTGTTGCTGAAGACTGGATTCAGGATGGTAAGCCTTTTTCCTTAGGCCCAGGATCAGATGCAGAAGACACGATGAACGTTCTGCTGCAGAGGATGCAGAATAACGCAAAGCAAGATTCATCCATCGGGTGTGGTTTAAATAGCCTCCTGTAGTGCTTAGGTCTCTCCTTCCACAGCCACGCCTAGGTAAGAAAAGAGTTCCTGCTTTCCAGAAGAGTTCCAGTGTTCTGAATCTAGGGAGTGGCGCTCCTGCCCCACCCAACAGGAAAAGTATTTCCAAACAGAAGAGGATCAGAGGCTCAACTGGCAGGCAAGTAAGCAGCATGGTCTGCTGCAGGTAAGTCCACCCAAGCATTATGAGCCCGGCGCTTCCAGCGCTGGGACTGGGCATATTTATGAGCCTGGTGCCACTGGCGCCAGGACTGGGTCCAAAAGGTCCCAATTGGGACTGGTTGGCACTCGGAACCTGGGTTATGGATCTGCTTCCAAGGGAGTTGGGAAAACCCTGACCTTTTGGAAGCAGAGATCATGACAGGGAGGTGTGCTCTGTTGCTTCTGAAATCACTTTGCATAGTCAGAACATGCATGCATTTTGCCAGAACGTAAGAGGTCGTTGAAACCCTGTGTGGCATTAGCTGCATCCATTGTGCAAAATAGGGAGAGAGCTTCTCTTCAACCCTAAGCCTCTCTCCAACATTTTGCAGGTCTGTACTGCCTCAGTCAGCATAAATAAACCAAATCTTGAAGTCCTCAGACCCAACTAACTCCCTCAACATCCAATAACAATACTCCTCACTGATATAACATTATTTCCGTGGTGCAACTGTGGACAATATTCCATGGCCTTGTTCTCATTTCAAAGACCCACATTTTATATATTTAAAGGCTTGTGTCACCTTCTCCCAACTTAATTATTACGTATGGTGTATCAGGGTGATGCCCAACTCTATGTATGATAAATAACCATTCCTATTATCAGTTCAGGGTGATACCGCCTTAACCACGATTTCAACATAGTCCAGTTTTCTACGACATATCAGATTAGTTTATGTTGTCATCTGTGCCCATCAGAGTTCCTCTCAGGTGTCCTTTGATTTGCCATGTCAAGCCTCACTCCGAGATCTTTCTTGGTTGTAGCAATGTGTTCTGATTGTCTCCCATTGGAATCTGAATGTCCAAAAGCTTCACCTCTGTTTGAGTATTGTGTGGCCACTATGAAGTTTAAATTGGAGCCCAAATTGATAAGTCCACTAATACCTCACTTGGCGCTTCTGCCGTTAAAGACTCATCGTCGTGTGTCTCTGTAAAGCGGCCTGAGCTAGGTCACAATCTATTTGGATGGAACAATCCAGATACATGATGCATCCTCTTGGTATGGCCTTATTTAGAATTGCCTCATTAATTGTAGAATTGTGCAATTTGTTAACATTTCTTATTTCTTGGGGGAGCGCCTTCTCTGTTTTAGGGTGTCCACTCTGAGTGGCCTATCTATCACAATTTTGTTTACATGCAACTTACTTAGTAGCATCTGGAAAAGGTTGTGAATGCAGTCCTTCATATTACTCAATACAAAATGTTCTTTTAAAAACAGATGTCTTCATTCTCTCGCCTTGCCCTGTTCTCCAGATCTTCACATTTCAGTTGTGGCATACTGTTATGTCATGTCATTTAGTTACTACAGTCATACAACCCTCCTCATTTGATTTCTATTATGGGGATAGCAGTTTCAATATGATCGACTGCCACCCAGAGCCGTTATAGCTTATTTGTGTTCTGTGATCACAATGGGATCACTCATTAATACTATTTTGATTGTTTCTTTTAAGTCCTCTATTAGGGTTTGGAAAGGATTCAGGAGGAGCTCCTTTATGAGTGTGATGTCGATTAGCCATATTCCCAGTACCTTTATCATCTGGCATACTTTGGTTACTTAAGTGGATATGGTGGTATTGCAGTGCACCGAACTTCCCAGAAAATCTTGCAGGCAGGACTTTCCCCTGTGCCTTTGCTGTCCTTCAGCATAACCAATTCATCAGGGGGATATATTTTAATTCCCCTAATAGATGGGGCTCCCTCTTTTGTGTACTTTATTACTCTCTATAGTACAACAAGCCATTCACCTAGTTGTGGACAATCTTCAAGTTACACAAGCAGCATGTGAGGGCTCGCTCAATGACTCACTGCTTCATATTTTGAGGAAATGGGGATTCAGGGCACCTCATATGTGGGATGTTGGGGAGCAGAGAACAGGGGCAGACAAAGGAGTGTACGCTCATTTCACCACGTTGGCCACGCACCTCACAATTATTTCAAACAATATAATAAATTGAAAAATTAATTCATGCTTTGGGCAGATGTTCTGTTCTCCAAGTTACAAATTAACACTATTTACCTTCATTCATATTACATTATATACTTATTTACAATCAAATTCTCATGACCATATTTAAGAAATATCAGCTCTGTCACAACTCGTATGCAGATGAAACAAAAGTCTACTTTAGAATCACCAACCTCACTCTAAGCTGGGATAATTTAGTCTCATGTTTGGCAGAAGTAAAGCACCAGATAGAGCAAAACTGACTAAATATGAAGCCATCAAAAATGGTAAAAATGCCCTTGGCCCAAAAAAGAATATAAAAGGTCCCTCTAACCACCCAGAGCCTCCACTATTTGAGTCACCCTTGTCCTATGCGGAAAAGGTCAAGAACCTTGGTGCCACCTAGAAAGTGGATTTGGGATTACATTCCCATATTAACAAAATAGTCAAATCTGTCTTTTGAAGACTGTGGGCCTCATTACTAGTCCGGCGGAAGCCGTGCCGGTAAAACAGGCAGGCTGCCGCCGGACTCGTGGGGATTTACCGGCTCCGGACTTGCTGGTAATTCCGGAGCCAGCATTCTGAATGGCGACAGTGGAAACACCGGCACCATGCAGTAATGGTGCCGGTATTTCTACGTCTGTGTGTGGCAGGTGGGTTATGCCCGCCAGGTCAGAGCTGGCGGATGTAACACCACACGGCCACTTAACTCAGTTAGCCGGTCCGGAAAACGGTGCCAGTACGGTTTTACCGGCACCGTTAAATCCAGACCAGCTAAATCGTAATGAGGCCCTATGCCTTTAGAAAAGGATTTTATCATTAATTCCTGTAAATAAGCATGCATATAGTTGGTTCTGAGTTGGAGTATGCAAACTGTCTCTTACTAGGCTAGGACGCAAATCAAATCCACCTTTTACAAACAGATCAAAATGCAGCTATCAGACTTATTTTTTAAAGTGCCTAAATTTGCCCAGGTCTCCAAATATCACCGTTCACAACACTGGCTATTAGTCCACAAATGGGTCCAATTTAAGATCATGTGCACAGTTTTTAAATGCCTACATGGGCTGCCTGCTCTTTACTTTACCAATAATATACTTTGAATACTCCGCCCACTCGGTCATTACAATCTATTCGACAGAACCTCTTAGTTTACGCCCCCACAAGATTTCGGTTCAGAGGAGTCAGAAGATTCTCAGTTGCGGGTCCAACCTTTGGAAAGCCGTGCCTCTTGGACTTCGTATGAGTCTTACCCTCTTAGCTTTTTGTAGAGACTTAAAAACTCCCTTTTTCTGTTCATTTTTTTACACTTCTCAAATCTGCCACTTCAGCACAAGTAATATTCCACCTGTTCCTAGATGTGGTTCTTCCACCAAAAGCATATTATAAAGCATAATAACATAACCTTATCATTGTTACTTAAAATGAGCTCACTTCTGAAAGAGATCTGGGTAATCAATATTGCTTTCAAGCCACTAACGAATGAACCCACAAATATAACTCAGTTTGGAAAATAATAAAATAAACAATGATTTACCAGGCGACGCATTCCTTCTTGAACTTTCAGATATACATTATCAAATGCCTTTTGCTGTAGCTTCACAGGAAGGGACCTGAGCATGCCAGAATAATTGTGGCATCTTGTATCCTGAAACAATCTAGAGAGAAAGTAAAGTTAAAAACTTACAAAGACAGGCAAACGATCCCCCAATCCTGTGGCATAATGCTCAAAAGGCAAAGAAAAGCAACCACAGAAGAATATTCCTACCTATGTTTCTCGCTCCATTTAAGATGGCAAGGACTTCTCATTTCTGTCCGGCCAATGGTAGAAGTGTTTATTAAAGATTTCTACAGGACCAATAACATCTTTTAACATTCTGCATTAACTTTCAGCGCCAATGGTCCTCCACTAGAAGTCGTCTGGGTCTATTTCTTGAAAATTGAAGAGTGTGATAAACGTATTTATTTACATTGGCCATATCTGCTATTACTTAATTGAGATTCTTTTAAAATGTTCTTTTTAGGAACTGCATTGGTTAAATAGTTAACCAGACAGCTAAATTTACATTACAATTAAGGCTCCACGGTAAAGTCACCATTTCAGTTCTCTTTCACTTTGGTGTGCATTCAACAATGTTCATAAAGTTTGCCATCCTGGCAGTTTTTCAAAATACACTTTCAGACTGCCAAACCTGATAAAGACGGGTTAGCCACCCAAACGTTAGAAGGTAGTCTGATAAACTATCTATCCACAAGCTATCACTCATTGTTTGCTCATATAAAACCTTTAAAAAGTTTGGTCAAAGATGACGCAATTTAGAAAGCGCAGGTGCCCAAAGGTTTTCACACAACCTAATTTACTCAGTGTCCACCCAGGTGCAAATCAGTTTTGTCCCATTTTTGAAGGGAGATAGGGAAAACAGGGTTTGCTCCATTCTGAGTCTCATTTTTCACATTTGGAAAATGGAGACACATTTTTTTTCTTCATTCAAAAGCTACAAAAAGCATGCAACATGTTTACACTGTGAAAGGTTTATGGTATATCGTCCAGACCGATTGTGCCAAACAGTTCTGTGCATTTTTAGTTCAGTACATCTTTAGCAATACAATTAAATCATTTTCTGCAAATATATTTAAATACAAAATAAAGATATCTGCTTTTCAGCACATTCACTTAAAAAGCACCAAATTGGCAATACTGGAACTGTTGGTCTCAAACCAGATATCTTTCCAAAAGCCAGCACTGCCTCTCCAATTTTTATTTTTAGCCCCAAAAGCAATGTGGTAAAAGGCAAAAGTATGTTTGACAGGGGATTGCCATTTTAAGTTCTTTTGAAGTTCTATCTTAGAAGGAGTTAGCTGCTTTGTGATGTACGAAGTGCTTCGGGTTGGTACACTGTCAGGCAACACCCATTTTTCAATGGCTGCTTCACACACTGTTGTTTGTATTTCTTAAACTCGCAAATCTTCCATGAATGTACAATCCTCAAATCTCTGTGGCTGTACTGTGCTTCAACAAGTTTCTTTGCACCCTCCTACAGCCTTTGTTTAGGGACCATAGTCGTTAGGTCCATATTACATTTGTTTTATCCCTTTTCATAGGGAATCACAAAGCAACAACTACATAAAAAATGATTAAAATAAACTAGCTTAAGGGTTAGATGTCGTAATTTAGCGCTCCCCTACATCAAAATAATTTGGCTTGGGAGGCCACCAGGGGGAGCACAGGCAATGGCTGCCTGATTGCGGAGTTCCCACCGAGGTCGGGCCTTTCTATGTGAGTGAGCCCCCCCTGATACCCCTCAGGCGATCCCATCTGGTGGTACCGAGTTGGTGACCCCCCCGAGACGCCTTCCGCTCGAAAGAACGGAGCTCCTAACCCAAGCGGAACCAGCGTTCGGGGTGTGACAGAGAGGCAGCAGGGCGGGCGCCAGCTCTGACGGCGGTAGTGGAGGACGAGCCCTCCGCAGCGAGGAGATCCGGCTCCGGTAGCGGGGTGTGTGTGACCGCGGAGCAGCACTCCCCAGGCGGGGATCTGCAGCAGCTCCCCCGCCCGCCCTCGATCGAGGGAGACACGCGACCCCGGATCCGGCCCCGGGCCCTGAGAGTCGGCGGGGTCGGCCCCCGGAGACAACGCCGACGGCCTGACATCACCAGGGAGGACCCAGGAGCGGAGGCCCCCTGCAACGCATCGCTCAGGACAAGAAGCGGACCAGCCCCTCCACGAGCCCCGAGGCGGCGTACTCCGCTACACACCGCGGAGAGGCCACACGGCTCGATCCGGCCACCGGGGCCCAGCTGGGAGGTGCAGAGTGTGCCGCCCCTGCCTGGGACCCACCCAGGGACTTTATAAACAGCCCCCATCCGGAGGGCCAGCGACTTGGATCCTCACGAGCTGAGGCATAACAGGGTGAGGCCCCTGGGCTGTGTCCCCGGGCGAGGGCCTGCCTGACAGCGGAGGACTCCCGGAGGAGACGGCGAACGGACAAATGGCGGCCCCTCTACCCTGAAGAACACCGCCGGCAGTGACCCGCTACCCAGGTGAGAGGCCCCCATCCTCAGTTGGCGGGGCGGGTGCCCGCCTGGGGGCTACCCTGTCTCCCACAGAACAATCTCCACTCACAAGCCCCACCCGAGATACGCACAACCGGCTGCCCCCCCCGAGGCGACTGGGATCCTCACGAGCCAAGGCATAACAGGGTGAGGCCCCTGGGCCGTGTCCCAGGGCGGGGGCCTGCCTGACAGCGGAGGACTCCTGGAGGAGACGGAGAACTGGCAAATGGCGGCTTCTCCACCCTGAAGAACACCGCCGGCAGCGACCCGCTACCCAGGTGAGAGGCCCCCGTCCTCAGTTGGCGGGGCGAGTGCCCGCCTGGGGGCTGCCCCATCCCCACAGAACAACCTCCACTTACAAGCCCCACCCGAGATATGCACAACCGGCTGCCCCCCCCCCATACCACAGCGAACCCTGCAGCAGATCATCGGCAGGCCTTTATCAGCTGGCGGAAGACCCTGCAAGCATTCCGCTATCAAGATACGGAGAGCGACACTAGGGACCCTAACCTCTCCGGGGCCATGGCTCACCCTGAAGCCGCAGGCCAACCTGCAATGACGATGGAAAGGGGCTTCGTCTCCATCCTCCAGGAAATCAGAGAAATGAGATCCGACATCGCCCAGAAATTTGAGAAGATGGACCAGAGAGTAGATAAAATCGAGGACAGACTCATACAAGTGGAAAACTACCAATCGTCCTCTACATCTCAGGAGGTACAATTTGGCGCCCGGCTGGTGCCCCTGGAAAAGAGGGATGAGGAAAGAGCCAGACAAATGGACGATTGTGAAAACAGGGAGAGACGGAATAATCTTAGATTTTTTGGGATCCCGGAAAGAAAGGGCGAAACGGAGAGAGATTTGATCCGTGTGGTGAGAGACATTATCACCCTCCTGTTCACAGAGGAAATGACAACGGAACTCAAGTTTGACCAGGTGCACAGGGCCGGGGGAAGGACGTGGAGCCCCAGATCGGTCCTGGCCCGGTTCCACTACTATACCGAAAAAGCCAAGGTCCTGGAGGAAGCGAGGAAGGCGGGGGTGATCACCTACAACAACACCCAAATCACCATTTTTCAAGATCTCTCAGCCTATACCTTGGCCAAACGGAGGATGTGCCGCCCCCTGACACAACTGAAAGTGAAGGGAGTGCGCTATAGATGGGGATACCCCTTCTCCCTGTCCTTCGAATATTCAGGCCAACGCACAACGCTGGTAACGGAGGAAGACATAAAGGGTGCCATCCAGGATTACGTGGGGGAGCCCGCTCCCCAAAGGGGAGCGTTAGGCCCTGAAGCACTCAGCAGGGGCACCCCTGGCCAGTCCAGCGCCAGGAGAAGGAAAACCGGCTCGAGGAAGTTTAAAAAGCTGAACACTCCACCGACATCAATGGAGGAAGAACATATCGATTCGGAGGGGTGACAACGGGGGCCCCACGAGCTGCACTGGAACGGGGGGAAAAAGGAGGACTCTTAAAGACGCTCCGATCACTGCTCTCCCCTGAACAGCAAGTATAGGGGGGCAACGAATGGGGCACAATCATGGGAGGGCAGGGGAATATCACCCTGGGTCAAAGGGATGGACGCCCAGAAGGGCGGAGGGAAAAGCCCGGTACATCCACGGATTGGGCCCTGACAACTGGGTTTTAGTATCCCCTCAAACAGCGACCATGTTGGGTCGGCCTAGGGGCGGGGATATACGGGGGGGGGGCTCACGACAGCGTGTTTGGTAACAGATGCCTGGCCGTAGGGAACAGGCTGGTAGTCCGGCCAAAATGCCAGGAATGGCGGAACTACATGGCTGGACGCCGGGGTGGGGGGTGGGGGTTCGAACACCAGTTGGGGGTTCTATGTTAGGGAATAAGTTGGGGGGGTCAGTTGGGGAAATGTTTTAAGAATGTCCAAACAAGAAAACACAGAAGACAGGGAGGGAGCATTGATGCGACAATGGTGACCAAAGGGGAAAGTGATGATGATTATGGCTGATGACCGACCGGCCCTGGGAGTGGGCACCCTGAACGTACGGGGCCTGAACACCCCTACGAAAAGATCCCTGATCTGCAGGGAGTTTAGAAGAGCAAAACTGGACCTGATCTTCGTGCAGGAAACGCACTGGACGCGGGGAAAGGAGCCCAGAATGCGAGGGGGAGGAATCGAGGAGATTTTCCATGCATCCTACAAAGGAAAGAAAAGAGGGGTGGCAATCCTGATAGCTAGGGGGCTGGGCTTCGAAAAGGACACCATTTTGAAGGACCCCGAGGGCCGCTACCTCTTTGTACGGGGCTCCTTACAGGGCTCACCCCTAACCTTGGCGGTAGTATACGCTCCGAACGAGGGACAGGCCCAATTCTGGGAAGGAGTAGGGGACAAGCTCAAGACATTTGTTCAGGGTCCATTGGTGGTGGGAGGAGATTTCAATATGGTCCTCGACCCATCCAGAGATGGAAAGCGGGTCGGCTCATCACATCCTAGACCCGCGGGAGACGCCATGGCGCGCAGCTTTCAGAGGACAAATGAGTGCCTGGGCCTGGTGGACACGATCCCCGCCCCCAGAACAGGGGCCCCCTCTTTCTCATACAACTCCTCCATTCATAAGGCCTTCTCTAGGATAGATTACATTCTCATGGATGAAGTCCTCCGTCCTTACGTAGCAGGTTACAGGATAGACCCCGTTCCCTGGTCGGACCACGACCTGGTCAGAATTTCCCTGGCGGGGGGCTGGAGTAGAGAAAGGAGGGGACGCTGGAGATGCAACGATGCCTTACTAAAAGACGAGGTTCATGCCCAGCCTGTCCTGGATGCCATATCAGAGTTCTTTGAGCTCAATGACAACGGGGAGGTGGGCACGCACACCCTCTGGGATGCCTTCAAGGCGACCCTAAGGGGAGTACTCATTAAAATAGGAGCTCGACAGAAACGGGAAAGGGAGATCCAGGAGAAAACTCCGAGGGAAAATATAGCACGTCTCCAGCCGGGGTGCTCTCCGGTACAGACCCTGGAGAGTGACCGCATGGCCCAACTGGAGGACTACAGGCTCCAACTAAAGGATCTGCTCCTTCACAAAACGGAGAGGAGCCTCCAAATGGTCAAACAAAAATATTATGAGAAAGGGGACAAAGCGGATAGGATCCTAGCTTGGAAACTGAGGGAGGTCCAGAGAAGCAAGATGGTAAAGGAGGTGAGGGACGCCAGCGGAACGCTGGGCTGCGACACCCCCATATAAGTGAGGCCATTCGCCAATATTAAAAGTCATTATACGCTTCAGAATATGACGGGGGTGATTCCCAGATTGTGGACTTCCTCGACTCCATACAGATCCCGTCCCTTCCCCGGGACTTTGCAGAGGGGCTGGAGGGTCGGGTGACTGAGGAAGAGGTGGACAAGGCGATTAGCGGGATGAAGGTGGGGACCTCCCCCGGGGAAGACGGCTTTTCGGTTTACTTCTATAAGAGATTTCGCTCCTCCATGTCTCCTTATCTGGCAAGAGTTTTCAACTCTGTGCTGGAGGGGGGTACCCTCCCCGACTCCATGATGGGAGCCATAATAGTGGTCTTGCTCAAGGAAGGTAAAGACCCGAGGGAATGTGCGTCCTACCGCCCCATTTCATTGCTCAACATCGATGTCAAGATCCTGGCCAAGGTGGTTGTCAGGCAGATGGATGGAATAATGCAGAAACTAGTCCACGGGGACCAGGTGGGTTTTATCAGGGGCAGACAGGGGTCGGACAACATCCGTAAAACAATAGATCTGGTACACTTTGCCCAAAAATCAGAGCTCGTCGCATGCATCCTGTACCTGGACTCGGAGAAGGCCTTCGATAGAGTCGAGTGGAGATACATGACCCTCCTCCTCCAGCGAATGGGATTCGGGACGCACATCCTGAGTTGGGTGGCCGCCCTCTACAGAGCTCCCACCGCTAGGGTCCAGGTGAATGGTCTGCTGTCCGAGTCCTTTCCCTTACCCGAGGGACAAGACAGGGTTGCCCACTCTACCCCCTATTATACGTCCTCACGACGGAGGCACTGGCAATAGCAGTTAGATCACACCCAGGCATTAGGGGTATTAGAAGGGGGGAGGTGGAATTTAAGCTCTCCCTGTTTGCTGATGACATCTTGGCATATTTGGTGGACCCAGGCGACTCGACCCCCCCCCCTCCTGTCACTGGTTTCCTCTTTCGGGCGCTTCTCAGGCCTGAAAATTAACACCACTAAATCCATCCTCCTCCTGATGCGTTTAACAGACCCGGCGCTGGACCCCCTGAATAGGTTTCATGGGATAACTGTGGGCAAAAGCACCATAAAATACCTAGGTGTCCTCCTCACTAGGGACCTATCGAAACTGGGAGCCTTTAACTACGACCCCATAATGGCCGAGATCACATCTGATTTGAGGAGATGGGGGGAGATGATCCTCTCGTGGTATGGTCGGATGACGGCAGTCAAAATGAACGTACTGCCCCGGCTCCTGTACCTCTTCACAGCACTCCCAACCCGAGTCCCCGCCCAAACCTTTATAGATCTACAAAAGGGGGTCCGAGACTTTGTATGGCAGGGGAAGACTCCAAGAGTAGGGAGGGCCACCCTGACACTGCCAAGGGAAGAGGGGGGATTCGGCCTACCAGACTTCCAGCTGTATTACCATGCCGCCCAATTGTGTGTCCTCCTGGACCACATGAAGGAGGGCCTGCGAACGTACTGGTCATACTTAGAAGACATGGACATCCACCCTCTAAAGATCTGTGACCTCTTGTGGGCCCCTCGCAAGTCAATCCCGACACAAGCAATGACCCATCCGACCCTGGGAGTTCTCTGGGACATTTGGAAAGAGGGCCCCCGGACAGCTCACCTAACCACATGGCCGTCCCCGATGACCTCCTTATGGGGGTACCTCCTGAAACTGGGCACCAGAGGGTTTAAACATTCCCAGCACTGGTCTGACACGGGCCTAGAATGGGCGGGACAGCTGTTCAGGGAGGGTGAATTCTTAAGTTATGAGGACATCAGAGGTGCGCTGGGAGGTGGAACCCTCTCCATTTTCGAATATCTTCGCCTTAAGGGCATCCTCAACGACCACTCATGGGGACCAAACCTGAGGAGACAACTGACTCCCTTTAAGAAACTCCTTGACTCAGCAACCTCTAGAAAGGGAGCAGTATCAAGTATGTATGCAGTCCTAAATACCCATAACCTTCAGGTTAGGAGAGGCTTCCGTGCGTTCTGGAACGACCTGGCGGGAGAGGAAATCTCAGAGGACGCTTGGGCTCAAATTTTTAGGATATCGTTTCATCGTAACCTATTCACCTCGGACATGGAACACAACTTTAAAATCTTGCAGGGGTGGCATAGAGATCCGGCTAAGCTGTCGAAAATGTTTACGGGGGTGTCACCAAGATGCCCGAGGGGATGTGGTCAGATAGGAACCAGAGGCCACATGTGGTGGCTATGCCCGAAAGTTCAGACCTATTGGGAGGCAGTGAGAGACTGGATAGCGGAGGTAACAGAGGATCCTCTGCCCCTCAACCCGCCGACCATGTTGTTGGGCCTCCCCCCGGAGGAAGCAGAACTGCACCGGTACCCAAGGATGTGGGAAACTATGCTGAGAGCGGGCAGAGTAGCCCTAGCCCAGAAATGGAAGAGCCCGGAAACGCCCTCTAAGGAAGACTGGATGAAAAAAGTCAAGAACATGTTCCTGATGGACAAACTGACTGCCATGGTAAACAATGATTCTTGCTCATTCCTCACAGACTGGTACGGGGTCCAGCAAACATGGGGATGGGATGTTCATTAGTCCTAAGGCTTCGCCCCCAGACTGCCGGGGCCCGATTGATCCCGAGTGGAATGACACCTAGTCGGGGGTCCCACGACCGGGGCAACGACGGCACCAAGCCAGCTATCGAATCGGTCACATATCACATCGACCCAGTGGCACAGGAAATGGACTGAAAGTTTGGACTCTCTACAGTTATAAGGTTCGAGTTGGACATGGGGCAAGGGGGGGGTGGGAAGTTCGGGGGGGTACAGGGGAATGCAAGATTTTTGTTTGTTATTTCATAAAATGCCAATAAAAACCAAGTTTAAAAAAAAATAATAATTTGGCTTCACCCTAAACTCCACCTACTTCTAATGCCACCCCTCTGCAGCATGGATCGTCTGGTGGTTGTAACACTATAAACCAACCTAAGTTAAGATATAAAGAAAAAGTAATCCACATACTACCATGCATTGAGGTTCAAGTAAATGTTTTACATGATTATTTCATAGATGCAAGTAAAAGACTCCACAATTAACACAATTACATAAAACGTTGTTATGTACAAAGGGAGGCTTTCACATAACCAGTAGTTTAAAGGTAAAGAACCTTTTATTTGTAAGTTGATGACATAAGACGACCCCCAGCAGGAGGAGTACAATCTTCCCACTAAGGCCCTGCTTCTTCACTGGCTCTCCTTGGAACCCTGCTACATAAGATGCAGTTCTATGTTCTATAGTATCTAAGTGACAATAGACATAGTGAAGGAAATATTATACACTCATGGTTTAACAGGTAAACATTGGAAACACTGCACATCCTAACACCTCTCCTCCTTAAACATAACAAGTAACTGTGTGGGTGAGGACCCACTAAAATTGAAACCTGTAAAACACATATTGAACAACTGAAATTGAAACCTGTAAAATAAATATTATACACTCGTGGTTTAACAGGTAAAACATTGGATGCGCTGCAAGTCCTGGCACAAATCAAGAGCATAGATATATGACATCTAGTGGTTGATTAGGTAGAGTCACAAGAAAGTCCCTGTCTCCAACTAACTGAAGACAAATTAACATTGAAACGGAAAAGCCACCCTCTCCTTATTCCAAATAGCTCCTCCTTTGACCAACACTGACGAACCCAAGTCTTTCACAACTTGCTTGGGTTCAGAAAACAACGAGGCTCCTTTACGAACTTTGGTGGGGAGCTTGACTTTAATCCAATCACCCTCTTTGACCTTGAGTTCCCTACAACAATTCTTCTGATCATACCTCTCCTTGGATCTAACTCCAGCTTCAAAAATTCTCCTTTTTACACTCTCTAGATCCACATCCACCATTTTTGATTTGCCCATCCAACCTGGACATAAATGAGTATTTGGTTTTCTTCCTCTCAAGATCTCAAATGGACTCACGCCTGTGACACTATGGGTAGTTAGCCTATACTGGAACGTGCGTTCCATCACTGTTCTCACCCAATCTCCTCCAGTAGCCACCGCTATCCTAATAGCCTCCATCAGAGTCCTATTAAATCGTTCCACACACCCATTACTCTGGGGATGATATAAAGAAGTATTCACCTGCTCAATCCCATGATTCTCTAAGAATTCTTTAAACTCTCTGGAAACAAGTTGGGTCCCATTGTCAGACAAACACTTTCTTGGAAACCCTTCTCTCCAAAACAGTTGTTCCAAAAATCTGATTATACTACTACTGGATATGTCCTTGAGTACACATACCTCCGGCCATTTTGATAATAAATCCATGACTACTAATAGGTAGCTATCTCTGCCACCACCAATATTAAATGGACCAAGGAGATCCAACGCAATTTCGTCCCAAGGGACACGCGGGGACTCCCTCACTACCATGGGAACTTTTTGCACTTTCAAGCCTTTGTTTCCCTCAATACATTCCACGCAGTCTTTGACTTGTTCCTCTATGTCCTTGTCGATACCAGGCCACCAAAAGTCAGACCTCACAAGTCCCTTCGTCCTGGCCAGACCTAAATGCCCAACATGGGCCAACTCCAAGACAGACTTCCTCATACCGACTGGCACAACCATCTGGTGACCCTTGTATAAATAACCATCCTGAATCCATAGCTCCTCCCTCACTTTGGCAAAACCATTCATCTCGCCCCTGTGGCTCTTAATTTTACCTTCTGCAACCAGAGTAAGTACTCCTTGATATACAACATCCTCCGTGCAAGACACATCCCACTCACTTTTCTTTAATGTTTCATGCACCTGGAATATTTCTGCACTCTCCTCTGAACTTGTAAAGTCACTATCGTCAGAAATTTCCCTCTGGACAGATCTAGACAAGGCGTCTGCAGCCACATTAACCTCCCCCTTTACGTGGAGCATGGTATACTGTAACCCTTGCAATGCCGTGACCCATTTCATAATGCGTCTTGACACTCCCTCCAAACCACCTTTCTTAAAAATTCCAACCAAGGGTTTATGGTCAGTGCAAATGGTGAAACTCCTCCCCCACAAGAATCTTTTAAATTTCTCGACACCCCAAACGCATGCTAGAGCCTCCTTCTCAATAACTGAATATCTAGATTCTGGGCCCTTCAAAGACCTGGACGCAAAAGCCACAGTCTGTAAACCTGTCTGATCCTCCTGCATCAGAACAGCCCCAACACCATAATCACTGGCATCAACAAAAAGCAATGTCGGTTTACTTTCCTCAAATATTTTCAAAATGGGAGCATTGACAATAGCCTCTTTTATCATCAAAAATTCTTTCTTGCACCGGTCACACCATTTAAAAACGACTCCCTTGCGAGTGAGAAATCTCATATTCCTCGACATTTCTGCTAACCCCTTGACAAATTTGCCGTAAAACTCCACCAGTCCCAAAAATGATAGTATGTCCCCTTTGACTTAGGCTCCTCCATTCTTTTTATGGCCTCAATAGCCTCCTCCTCGGGTCTAACCCCTTCCCCAGTGATCTCATGACCCAGGTACACCACTTTGGTGGCTTTAAAAGTACATTTTTCCAAGGCAACGGTGAGGCCTGCCTCCTTCAAAATATCCAAAACTCTTTTCAAACGAACATCATGCTCCTTCTCATCGCTCCCACATACAAGAACATCATCCTGATAACACATCACCCCTTTTTCACCCCCAAGTAATTTATGCATAATACTCTGAAACACACTTGCGGCTGAGACCAAACCAAATGGCATGCGAACACACCTGAACAATCCAATCGGGGTGATGAAGGCGGTGAGATCCCTGGAATTAGGGTGCAATTCAACCTGATGGTAGGCCGATTTAAGATCTAGTATGGAGAACACTTTTGACCCAGTGTCTTGCAATTCTGGTTTAACCAATAGAGCTCCCACCCAAGCAGGTAGGTGACACTAATTAAAAGATAGCTGCTTGGTTATGTACTCACCCTGGAGCGCCTCACCAGGGTCATCGGCGGCGACTCCTTTCTCAACCTTGCTCAGTGTGGGGCCAGGGTGTCCAATGGCCGCTCGGAAAACACACAACCCAAAATCCAATTATAAAAGTGCCAAAGCCGTGTCTTTGCCAGCCCGGTCTCCACAAGTTCAACAAAATTGCAGGGGTCCAATTCCAGCTCCCACAGACCACGGAGCCTCCAGGGGTTTTCCTCTGGCGCTAGCAATGTCCCTCCGGTGGATGCCACACACTGGATGTCAGGCCGTCAATAATCCACTGAAAAAGGCCCTCCCTCAGGCAAGTCAGGCTGGCTCCGCTCCACAGCCAGCACACTAGATCTGTAGAAAAGGCGCTGGGGGTCGTCCTCCGGGTCCCAGTCAAAATCCTCGTCGCCAAATGTTATGTACAAAGGGAGGCTTTCACATAACCAGTAGTTTAAAGGTAAAGAACCTTTTATTTGTAAGTTGATGACATAAGACGACCCCCAGCAGGAGGAGTACAATCTTCCCACTAAGGCCCTGCTTCTTCACTGGCTCTCCTTGGAACCCTGCTACATAAGATGCAGTTCTATGTTCTATAGTATCTAAGTGACAATAGACATAGTGAAGGAAATATTATACACTCATGGTTTAACAGGTAAACATTGGAAACACTGCACATCCTAACAAACGTGTTAATGTTTCGCCCATTTTTCTGGGCTTTGTCCAGGCAAAGAAAGTTTTGACAATATTTCTTTGACATCAATTCATGAACATTACATGTATCGTTGTTGCCACTGCTGTGTATACAAACAAATCATACATCACTCATTTATATCCTATTCATTAATGTACTTTCAAAATATAGTCTGAAAAAGAAATGGAAAACAGAGAGAGACAATACAAATCATTAGAATATACAGTGACTAGAATTGGAACCTTTGTGACAGAAGTGAAATAATAGCGAGTTTCCATAAGTGATTATGTATGTTCTATGAATAAAATGGGACTTATTGAAGTATAGGCATAATTAAGCTAATGTGCTACACTTTTTTTGCATATACAGTTGGTTTGTGCCAAGTAAGGCAGGATTAACAAACACTAATGGTAACCGTGAAACTTGGAGATGCCAATACAAAAGAGCGCCCCAATGCTCGATAATATATACATGTTTGTATTACTGTAGAGTATGTCAATTGTATGACATCATATAATATTTTGAGTAAGAAGGTCTTTTGATATCCTAATCAGATTTCCAATTTCAAACAAGGCCAGAGTCTGGTGTAAACAAAACAAAGGGGTGGAGATAACCATACACCGATCCAAGGCTACATCGGCAGCGTATTGACGCGAGAACATCACGATGCATGTGACGTCACCACAGTGTGTTACGTCACAAGCGTGACGTTACAAAAAGCAAAAGAAATATGGTGGCAGCAGCGTTCCTGAATGCAGGACGGTGCTGCAGGCCAAGCTGAAACCGCTCTTGGCCCTCTTCCTGCTCCAACCTGTGAGGCTAAGAACCTCAGGGTCATCTTCGGCTCCACACACTCCTCATCTCCTCACACCCACGATGTCTGTAAGAAGTCAAACTACCAGCTGCACCTCCTCAAAGGTATTTGTCCTTTCCTCACCTTCCCCCAGAAGCTCACTGTCTGAAGAGCTCTAGTTCTCTCTAGGATGGACTACTGCAACAGCCTCTTTCTAAATCTGCCTGCCTCTGCTCTCCGTCCTCTACAACATATCCAGAACAGGACTGCAAGACTTGTCCTTGGCTTCAAGCAGAGGGATCCTATCTCTCCAGCCCTGAAATCTCTCCATTGGCTTTCATTGTCAGCAAGGATCAAGTTCAAGACCCTCTGCATTGTCCACAAGGCCTTCTGGGTCCTGGGACCGCAATACCTCCAACTCTCTGTTCAGAAATATCTTCCAACTCAAGCTCTTCGCTCCTCTACCTCCAAGTCCTCGAGGGTCAGTCGCTTCTCCAAGCAACGAATGGGGGGCAGATCTCTTTCTTTCGCTGGTGCCTCTCTCTGGATCAGCCTCCCTGCTTCTATGAAACTGGAGCAGAACCATCTCCGGTTCTGGAAGCACCTCAATACATTCCTCTTTGCTTCTGCCTTCTCTCTTCCTCTCCACTGCTGATCTCTTGTCTGATACTGCACTGGTCACCTTGCTACCCTCTGAATTTGGGCCCGGGTCCCTGCCCGCCCCCAGTTGCACTCCTGCACTGCCTCCTGGCATCCCCTGCACTTGTGGTCTGTATCTGCAACCCTACAGTCCCCTTACCTGCACTTATTGACACCTATTGTCTGCACTGCTTGTTTTGTGATCCCGTGTCTGGCACATGCCCTCACCTTCCCCCTCCCCCTGCCTTGGCACTTCTCCTGTGCCCTCTCCCCTGCACTTGCACAATCTCAGTCTGACTAGGCCTAGTAAGATCGTTGTTTTTTTTTGTCCTCCCTCTGTTTCCCCTCCCTTGCCTTGTCGCACCTTGAAACACTTGTGTATAGGGGTGTTATAAAAATGCCATATCATAATACGCAGAGTCTGAGGTGGGAATGGCAGCAAAGAGATGTTTTTCTCTGTATGCTGTGCTGATACTCACGACCATACACTTGGAAACAGCCTGCAATTGCTCTTTAATGAAGACATTGCTCATGGGTGATTATCTCTGGACACATCACAATTATTTGTCGAATTGATCCATAGTGTAAACTGGGAATGCTACAACCATGTAAATGCATACCTAATGTGGTAATCTGACTATTAGTGATAAGAGAGAATATGATTTGTGTGATCGATATGACTGTGGTAAAACAAAAAATGTTTAGTTCACGCGCTATACATTTTTCATAGATTAACATGCTAAAGGAAGACTGAAACTAATGGGAAGACTGGTCATCGCGTACAAGGACACACAGTTGCCTAACAATTAAATACAGGAAACATAACAAAGTGAACAACATTCACCCACTTGAAGAGACAGTATATCCACTAATCATTGTTCTTATCACATCACAGGTCAAAGGACTTAAAGTAATTTGTTTGAATCTTAGTGGACCATCTAAATCGGGTGCTACATAAGTACAAGTAGTGAGGTAAGAAGGAGTGTTTATATTAACTCCAAATTGTATCTCGCAGCTCAGTGAATATGTTAAAGGGATTAGATTACAATACTTTCAAACCAAAAATGCTACATTTATGTCTGGTAGAGGTGTGGACTAGTGATGTTAACCGTAGGTTAATAACGGGGCTATAAGCCCACAGCAACGTTTGCGTATCCAAATATACTGTTATGGCAAAATGAAATGAGATAGTGCTTTTGTAAATTTAGATAACCCTCACAACCACTCACTCCCATGTCACTCTATTTTCCATTTCTTTTTCAGAATATATTTTGAAAGTTCATTAATGAATAGGATGTAAATGAATGATGTATGATTTGGTTGTATACACAGCAGTGGCAACGACGATACATGTAATGTTCATGAATTGATGTCAAAGAAATATTGTCAAAACATTCTTTGCCTGGAGAAAGCCCCGTAAAATGGGTGAAACATTAGCACATGCTCGCTAATTAGTTAATGTTGGTGTTTTTGTTAGGTCCTATTTGTGTTTTTGTAAGTTTTACGTAATTGTGTTCCTAAAATGCTAAACAAAATGAACAAGGCAGTATACAAAGTCCAGTTTCACCATAAACTAAGCAAGAGCAGTAACGCCTCAAGACAAGGAATACTGATTATGGACAATCCAAAATCCATTTGTACCATATTACTGGTGGGAAGATATGGTGAGTTTGACTGTAATGTCAGAAATATAGTGTTTGGAACAATACAATAATTGTGGTACAGTTCTTGTTCATTACACCAAGTAAACTGGCGTAACCAGTCCGAGAATGATTGTTCTGAGCCCTTCAGTCAGCTGCTAGCTAACAGTTTCGTTGCCACCAGGCTTGCCAACACAACACATTTTTGCACTAGCATGCCGACATCGATCAGACAGCCCAGTAAATACATTTGTGGTTGCATAGGTGTTAAGATGGATTTCCATAATCAGCCCTGGGTGGAGTATGTTGGGTGGACACCCTATTATGGTGAACATTGAGAAGTTAGCCAAACACAATCAAGAAAGGATAGCAGAGCTGCAAGGCTATGTCTCAGGGAGAGTGTGACAGTGGTTTAGGGTTACATCGAGTCTACATATAGCAAAACCAATAATTTTAGTTAGACAGGCAAATACAAAAACATACAACAGTTTATTAGTCCTTTTAAATACACACTAAACAAGTAAAACCTTTGGTCAAAAACTGTCACAGCAACATTAATAAAACAGATATTTACATTCAGACTTGGGGGAAATAGAATATCATTTGATTCAATGACCAGTGAAACGCATGTAAGTACTCAGACACATAGAAATAGAAATAACACTTCAGGATAATCATAGAACAGCTTCCTTAGCGCTTACATTAAGGTCCAGCTGTAAGATAATTGGGGCCTCGCGGCCAAAGATCACTAGTTCTAATGTAGGTACTTTTCAGGTAGGTTTACAAAGAGATTGGCATAACAGGGGTAATGATTGATAAGTGTTTACAAGTTAAAGTTCAATGAAGTAGGATCACTCAGTACAAGTCTTTAGAATAGTCATAGGAAGGGACTTTTGACCAGGCCTCCACCAACAAAAAGTCAGGAAAGAGTGATTTAGGAACAGTTCTTTATGCCCATGTAACCCTATGAAAAACATGGGGGACAGAAGGAACAAGTTACTTACCTGTAACTGTTGTTCTCCAGCATGGGTCTGGCATGGATTCACATGTTCATGAATATTCCCCGTCGTCAGGCTGGGAATCCTCGGTAAAGACATAAAATCAGTATCAGTTTTGTTTCTGATCTGTCTTTCGTAGTAGTAACCAATCACTGATCTCTGCGTCATACTGACCACAGCCAATGACTGCCCTCTACCTAAGCCCCGCCTCTGGCAGCCATCTTCAGATTTGGTAGCACGTGAAGAGGCAGTATGACCAAGCGAAGAGCCGCAGAGGGGTAGGCGGGAGGGTTCGCATGTGAATCCATGCCAGACCCATGCTGGAGAACAACAGTTACAGGTAAGTAACTTGTTCCTTCTCCAGCATGGGGTCTGGCATGGATTCACATGCTCATGAATATAAGAATAAATAGCAGTACACACATGCACAACCATGGGGGGTGGCAAAAGGCTCAACATTAATTAATACAAAAAACTCAACATTAAGCATCTCTTACCTCCTCACCAGGCTCACCTTAAGCGAACAGGTTGCGCAGCACTGCTTGGCCGACCCTGGACTCCTCCCTGGAATCACGATCGACGCAGTAGAATCTCGTGAAGGTGTGCGTCGACCTCCACGTAGCAGCCCTGCAGATGTCCAGCAGGGGCACACCAGATAAGAACGCCGTAGTAGCAGCGATCGCTCTGGTCGAATGGGCTCTCGGACGGCCTGGCAGCGGTCGGTTAGCCAACCGGAGGCAGTGCATGATGCAGCCGGAGAGCCATCTGGAAATAGAAGACTTCGAGAGAGCCTTCCCTTGATTCACAGGTCCAAAGTTCACGAACAGCTGTGATGTCCTCCGGAAACTCTTTGTGCGGTCCACGTAGAACTTCAACGCTTTAGCCACATCCAGGCGAGTGCAAAGTCCTCTCGGCCGGCGACGAAGGAGACGGGAAGAAAACAGGTAACACCAAGGGCTCGTTAAGATGGAAGTCCGACGGCACCTTGGACATAAAGGAGGGGTGCGTCCTAAGCACCACCCTCGAGGCATGGAAAGTCAAGTATGGTGCTTTGCAGGATAGGGCCTGGATCTCTCCCACTCGTCGTGCGGAGGTAATGGCCACCAGGAATGCAGTCTTCCACGACACAAACTTCATCAGTGCGGAGTGCATCGGCTCGAATGGGGGCCCCATGAGCCTGGTCAGCACCACGTTAAGTTCCCACGCCGGGGCCGGGGCCTTCACCGGCGGGAACGACCGGAAAAGTCCTTTCATAAACTCTTTTACCAGTCGATGGGACCACAGGGACGTCCGTCCTGTGGTTCTGGTATATCTGGAGATCGCCGCCAGATGATTCTTAATGGAGGCATGGGCTAGCCCAGCCTTTGCCAGCGATAGCAGGTACGGCAGCACTTGAGGGGCCGTAATCCGTAGGGGGTTGATCTTCTGTGCTCGGCACCAGATAGAGAACCTCTTCCACTAATGACCGTAGCATTTGAGAGTCGAGGACGCCCTAGCCTTTGCAAGAACCTCTCTACAATCGGCCGGTATATTGTAGCCTCCAAACTCTAGCGCGGCAGGAGCCAAGCCTGCAGGTTCAGCGATGCCGGGTCGTGGTGGAAGATGGCGCCTCCTTCTCTGGAGAGAAGGTCCGCGTCTGCCGACAGCTTGATGGGAGGGGACGTTGACAAGTCCAGAAGGTCCAGGAACCAGATCTGCCTTGGCCACGCCAGTGCGACGAGGATCATCCTGCACCGGGACCTCTTGAGCTGGCTGATGAGTCGAAGCAGCAACGGCAACGGAGGGAACGCATACAGGTATAGGCCGTCCCAGGGGAACGAGAATGCATCGCCCATGCTTCTCGGCTGGGGAAACCTGCTGGTGAACCTCTTGCACTTCGAGCTCGTCGCTGTTGCGAACAGGTCGATTTGGGGTTTGCCCCATCGTCGGAAGAGTTGATCCACCTGATCCTGGCGCAGTTCCCACTCGTGACACGCGCGCATCTCCCTGCTGAGCGAGTCGGTGATGGTGTTGCTTTCTCCTGCCAGGTGGAAGGGAACCAGCAACATCCCCTGGGCGACCGCCCAGTGCCACAGATCCTGTGCCTCCTTGGATAGGGCTGGGGATCTGGTGCCTCCCTGCTTCCGTATGTAAAACATTGTCGTGGTGTTGTCCGTGAAGAACCGCACCACCTTGCCCTTGAGCGACGGGAGGAACGATTTGAGAGCCCAGAACACGGCTCGGAGTTCCAGGACGTTGATGTGCAGGAGCCTCTCCTCCGGGAGCCAGAGGCCTCTTGCGTGGAGATCTCCGGTGTGGGTGCCCCAACCTTCCAGGGAGGCGTCCGTCGTCACCGTCTCCTGGTACGCCGGCGTCTGAAAGTCCTTGCCCGCCGTGAGGTGCGCTCGAACGCCCCACCACTGAATCGCCCGCCGGAACACCTCGTTGAGGGGGAACCTGTCTTCGAAGGTGCCCGTCGCCTGCATCCAACGGGCGTCGAGAAATTCTTGAAGAGGGCGCATCCGTAGTCTGCAGAGGCGCACCAGGTAGATGCAAGAGGACATCATCCCCAGGAGGGACTTGATGGACCTCACCCTGGCCACGTCCGTGGCTAGCAGGCGCTGCACTTTGCCTAGAATGGTCTTCGTCCGTTCTTCCGACGGGGCCGCCAGGCGCCTCACTGTATCGAACTTCGCTCCCAGAGACAGGGCCCCATGCGAAGGCACCAGGTGGGACTTTGGGTAGTTTATGGCGAATCCCAGATCTGTGAGTAGCTGGACGGTCCTCGCAGTGTGTTCGACGGCGAGTTCCCTCGTCCTTGAGCGGATGAGCCAGTCGTCCAGGTAGGGGTAGACGTGAATCCCCTGCAGGCGCAGCCGCGCCGCCACTGGTGCTAGGCACTTGGTAAAGACCCTGGGGGCCGACTTCAATCCGAACGGCAGTGCTCTGAATTGGTAGTGGCGTCCCTGGACGACGAACCTGAGGAACTTTCGGTGACTTTTGAGGATGGGAACGTGGTCCAACGACGAAAGAAAGTCGCCTTCCTCCGGCTGTCCCAGTACGTGCTGGAGGATGACCATCCTGAACTTTTGTGATCTGATGTATTTGTTCAAACGACGAAGGTCCAGAATGGGGTGCCAGCCGCCCGTCTTCTTCCTGACGAGGAAGTACCTTGAGTACACCCCAGAGCCCCGGAGCCTCTTCGGGACAAGCTCGATGGCGCCTTTCCTGAGCATCGCCCGTACTTCCAACAGCAGTTGCCGGACGTGATTTTCCTTCCTGGCAACAGGTGGAACGTGAGGGCACTTCTTCAGGAATTCGATAGAGTGTCCTCTTGCCAGGGTATCCAGCACCCAACGGTCGGTGGAGATGGACTTCCACACGCCGACGAAATTCGTCAGCCGCCCTCCCACCGGGGTGCTTCGGTGGGGGCCCGAGACCACGGCCGGTTCAGTCCTGCTTGGAGGTTGTGGCCTTGCCGCCCTGGCCACCTTGCCGATGGCGGCGAGGCGCTCCCTGCTTGCCGCGACTCCTGTAGGCCTCCTGAGACGAGGAGCGTGCCGCCTGGCGGTAGGACGACGAGCCACCGCTGGATCCCTTGGAGGCACCCTGTCTGCCTCCGGAGCTCCGAAAGGGCCGTCGTTGCTGAAGGGCTCGTAGGGCGCGGGCCGTCTCCGTGTCCGTTTTTATGGCATGGAGGGATTCGTCCACCGCCTTCCCGAACAAGTTGCTGCCGTCGAAAGGCATGTCCAACACCCTGGTCTGGACGTCCTGACGGAAGTCGGTCGCCCGGAGCCAACCCAGTCGTCGTAGGCAAACACCGTTGCCCAGCTGGCGGAACCCGGTATCGGCAATATCGGTTGCCACCATTATGGCGTGGTCCGACGCCACCTCGCCCTCTTGCAGTATTTCCAGGGCCTCGGACCTCTTGTCGTCCGGCAGGAAGTCCAATATGGGGGCCAGCTTAAACCAGAGCTCCCTGTCGTAACGGGCCACGATCGCCAGGGCGTTGGCCGCTTTGATCGTCGTCGCCGCCGACGAAATGACCCGCCGCCCCATGGCGTCCAACTTCTTTCCCTCGCCGTCCGGCGGGGAATTCGACGTCGAGGCTCCTGACCCCGCCGCTTTCTTCTTCGCCGCCGCCGAGACGACCGAGTCTGGCGTTGGCTGGGCCCTGAGGCACAGGGGAGCGGTTTCGGGGACCCGGTACTTCTTCTCGTACCGGTCCCGTTTGGCTGGTGCTGTGGAGGGGTTTGAGAACCGACAGGCCCTCCTCCCAGATGTCATCGATTAGAGGCACCCCGATGACAGTCTTCCTCTTGGCCTCCCGGCGCTGATAGAGGAAACCTTCCTTTTTCTGCTCCTCCGGGCAGAGCTGGAACAATTCGGACGCCCTGGCGATCATGGCGTGGAATGAGTCAATCTCGTCGGGCGGCAAGGCCTGTGCAACGGGAGACGGGAGACCCGTTCCGTCATCGTCGCCCTCAGAACCCATCATCGAGCCCAACGCACCATCATCTCCCGACTCATGGGAGGATGAGGAGGGAACTGTAGGCCTTACGGGGGGCGAGCGGAGGAGAGGGTTGGGTCCTCTGTCGTTTGTTCTGAGGACTTCCCGACGGGCCAGGTTGCGGGTCCTCCGGCCTGGGCCGTGGGAATCTCGTCCTTATCTCAGAGCATAAGGACTGGATCGCAGACAAAATGGCCGCCGAGCCATCCTGAGGCCTAGGTTCCGGCTGCGCCGGAAGGGAAGGCTGCTCTTCCTCGCCATCGTCGTCTTCCTCGGTTATCTCCAGAGGATCTTCCTTACGGGATCGAACCTTCTCGAATTGGACTTCCTCCTCCGAGGCTGACTCCGGAAGGGAAGGCTGCTCTTCCTCGCCATCGTCGTCTTCCTCGGTTATCTCCAGAGGATCTTCCTTACGGGATCGAACCTTCTCGAATTGGACTTCCTCCTCCGAGGCTGACTCCAAGCTCGAGGAGGCTACCGTGCCCCCCCTCGCTTCTTCCATCATGGCGGCCACGACGATGGGCTGAAAAGAGGATTCCCTCCTTGGCGGCAGGGAAACTCTAGTCCCGGAGGCAGTCTCCGCTGGCGGGGTCTCTGCAGGCTTGGCCAGAGTCGCTGCGATCGCCTCGATAGAGGCCTTTGCCTGCTGGGTAGGGGCCTTCACCACCTAAGCTGCGTCCCGGGCCTTCTCCTTCGGGGGAGGGGTGACGCCTCGCTCCCCCTCTTCCGAGATCGGACGGGGCTTCTCCCGAAGCTTACCCGGGGTCTCGGACTTCCTCTTCCCCGAACCGGAGCGCTGGCTCATGGTTGACGGTGCCGGGGAAGGTGCGCCCTGCCTGGCGACCGAAGAGCCCGACCTTTCGGCGCTCCCGGAGCCAGCGGACTCGCGATGCTTGGCCTGGTGTTGGGCCCCCGTCGCCGGGGCGCCCGCACAGGACTTCGAAGCCCGCTCGGACCCTTTCTTCTTCTTCTCACCCGTTGAGCCCTTCTCCAACCAGCTGGCGAGACGGGATCGACGGTCCCTCATGGTCCGCTCCGACAAGTTCTTGCAGAACTGGCAGTCCTTCTCTACATGAGTCTTGTCCCCATGAAGACAGTAGAGGCATCGCGAATGTTCGTCTTCCTTAAACACATTCTGCAGCCCGCATCCAGGGCAGCTGCGAAACAGCTTGGGTCCGGGCGATGAACTCGCATCCTGGGCCATCTCGAAGTAGGCCGCAAATCTTCTGGAATCCTCCAAGAAGTTGATTTGACGAAATCTTCACCCTTGAGGGGCGTAGGAAAATCCTGCAACGGGTAGCCGTTAACGGGAGTAGAAACGGTGGAGCTTGAGGCTCGATTAACCGAAAAAATGTGAAAATTCACCTGAAAAAGCGCGAAACACGCAGTAAAAGCTCGAGAGCTAAGCACAAGGACTCCCAACACTTGAACGTGCAGTAAAAATCTGAAGATGGCTGCCAGAGGCGGGACTTAGGTAGAGGGCAGTCATTGGCTGTGGTCAGTATGACGCAGAGATCAGTGATTGGTTACTACTACGAAAGACAGATCAGAAACGAAACTGATACTGATTTTTTCTTTACCGAGGAATCCCAGCCTGACGACGGGGAATATTCATGAGCATGTGAATCCATGCCAGACCCCATGCTGGATAACAGGTGGGTTAACCTAGCTCCCAGGCTCGGATTTCTCCAGAGACCACTGCAGGTGTCCCACAATCCATTGGGGACACAATATTCTGTTGCTTGGTCTTGCCTAGGAAGACCCATTGGTCGCGGGCGGAGAGGTCACTTTCGGCATCAGGGTTTGGTTTCGGTTGGTCGCAGTACACAGGAATCGGTTTCCGACAACTTCCAGTAGAACAATCAAATGAGGAAAGATGAAAGTCTGCAGGACAGATCCCCTCAGGAAATCTCCATTGATCGAAGGAGCAGTGTTGCAAGGGGAGTCACCACATTCAGGTGGCGACAGGCGTTCTTCAATGGGTTAACAAACGAGCAGGCCCTGCACAGCTTCTGTTCATGCAAGAAAGCAGAAAATGCAGGAATAGGTGCCTTGTTACACAAGTTGAAGATCCTCCCAGTTCCAAGCATGTACTCAGAACAGTGAAGGCAGGTAGCCCTGGAGAGAGCTGGCCAGGTTACCGGATGGTCCAGAGACACTACCGAAGGCTCAGCAGGCACAGATCCTCGAGCAGGGGGTCAAGACTGGTTGCTCCCAATGGTCACAGGATTGAAGGACCGGTGAGGGTCTTCTCGAGATCAGTTACAGGAGCAGGACTTTGTCGGGTCAGCACTGTTATCAATGCTGGTCCACTGTAGAGGTCGTCGGCGATCTGCTCTTCTTCACAGGGGACTTGGCTCCAACAATAATCTGGCGAATATCTGCAAGAGCCCTCCTTTTATCCAGGAATCCGGTTGGGAGAATGCCCAAGACCACCAATGCTGAGGATCTGCACCATTCAAATAGGCAGTGGCTATCCAATTCTGGATGGCCACAATATCTGCCTAGCAACAAGCATTCAGGCACTAGAACGTCCCAGCCCCCCCGTCCTCTTGCCACGTCAAAGGAGGACAAGAAATCCACTCATTTTAGCTGGATGTGCTGTAGCGTGACCATTCGAAAGGTTTGTTTAGAAAACAGAGGTCGAGTATGCGCTCCATTCACATGTCTTTCTTTACCACCCTATCATCACTGGGCATGCGGGAAGCGTTCCATCTTTTGAAAGGAGAGCGCAAACCTTGAGTTGCATTGTGGAAAGTCTTTTTGCCTTTGTGGAAGGTGGAGTGGTGGGCAGTTTTCATATTAACTCCAGGGTATGGCTGTGTTGAAGCAGAAAAAAAACATCCACTTGTCCGTGGTAATCTGTCTACATTGCTGGTTAAAAAGGAAAAGGCACCCTTCTACTCGGGTGCAGATGTGGAGGGGGAGACCATGTCGTGGTTAGGCTTCGTTGCTAGGTTGGCCTCTCCCTTAGGAGGGCCAAAGGAGAGTCCGATTGCACCTATACGACTGGAGCTTGGCCTTGAAGTTGTCCGTGGAAGCATAGATTTTTTCATCTACAGGCTTGGGATCGATAGGCTGATCTATAATCACTGCCCAATGGGAAAGAGTCTTTCTAGGCCAAAAGGACTGGTATGACCAACATGGTTGCAAGGTGCCCAAGACCTCAGTAGTATCGGTGTATTTTTTGATGGCATGCTTCATCCCAAAGAGGACTTTTGCATCAAAGGGCATGTCTACGACCTTGGTCTGGATATCAGGATGGACTTGGCGACACAGCACAATACCATTTCCTAACTGCCGAAAACTAGTATCAGCGATGTCAACCACCATCGAGATGGAGTGGTGGGATGCAGCCTCACCCTCATGCAGCAACACAAAGGCTTCCTCCTTATTGTCAGTCAGGAAATCGAGGATGAGTCCAATCTTGTCTATCAGCTTCTGATTGTATATGTTGAAAATGGCGAGAGGGTTTGCAGCCTTGATGGTAGTAGCTGCAATAGAGGGAAGTAGCTGCAACAGAGATAATTTAGTTGACAAAGCCATCCTATTGTCACCCTTCGTTGTCCAGAGGCACAGCACATGGAATAGAGGTGTTAGCCAATTGCTTGCGTGCGGCAGCGCCACATCAGAATCAGGACTGGGTTGGGTACAGGCACATGTGGGGGCAGAGTCAATGGCACTTTATTTTGCGTCAAATCACTTTTTAAAATTTTTTTTGTGTGTGGTTCAAATGAACCTTTACAAAATAGAACATATATACAATATTATATATCTCACTATAAAACAATACATTATTAAAAAATATAATCAAACAGATTAAAAACAATTTGATCAAATCAACAATAATATCACTTAATAAAGAAGAGAAAAAGATAAACACTAAAATAACGAAATCTCCTTTTCTATTGCTTTCAGAAAAACAACCAGTGCAAAGTTTAATGCTCTCTCATGTCCTTACATCAGTCGATTCCAAAGTGATTCCATACAATCTTCGTAGTTCACATTTACAAAACGTAAAAAGAGCTTAGTCCTTATATCTCTAAAATAAGAGCATTCTAATATCAAATGTTTTAGAGTTTCATTTTCCTCTGGACAATTCAGAAAGCGACATTTAGAAGCACTTTGATTACCATTTGAGATTACCCAATATTTTGTTCGTTCAAGTGTATGGTACTGATTTAATCTAAATCTCATATAGTACATTCTAGTTACATTGCATGGAAATATTGTAAGATAACCACAACAGCCATCTCTTATGTGGAAATTTGGCATATTCTTTGTATGTTTTCAGGGTTTTTATTTCATCCAAAGTTTTGCACCAATCGTTCTCAAAAAGGTTATGTTTAACATAAATTGGACGAATATATAAAACATCTAGGTCAACTCCAAGATTATTCATTGTTTTAGCCATGGTTTCATAATAGCTAGCAATAAAGCTAGAAGAACATCCCTTCCTGAATTCAAAGAAATCTTGATATATAGAATTGTCGGGGCAATTGAGAATTTTACAATAATTAGATAAAGCCCGCCAAGTGAGTCTAGCAGATAGAGAAACCAAGCCCATCTCATGTCTGATCACACAATTAGGAATTGCTGGGGATAGACGCATTGATTCTTTCAGCAAACTGCCCTGTATGGAATCCAATTGCTTATGTAAAGCACATACACAGATATCCAATGCATGTATAAGAATTGGTTCTACTTTTAGGGTAAGGAACTCAAGTAGGGGAGTCACAGAAAATGTGCAAAGTTTAGTAAAGATACATTTTATTTGACTTCTGAGTGGTCTAGCTGTCATGCCGCCGTCTTTTGGTGGGCGCTGGCGGCTATGGAAGGCTTGGCGTTGGCGGCGCCGTTAGGATGTCCCATGTTTCTCTTTCACTTCCTGGTTTGGCGGTCTAGTCTTTTTCCTTTGCTTTCTCCTTTCCGTATTTAGCCACGCCCTTCTCTGGGCTCTGTGCGTTGCAACTTTGTTTCCTTTCGCTCTGTTGCCGTGCTACTCCAAACCTTTGCTCCGTACCTGTTCTGTTTTTCCTCACGCGGGTACCCCCCCCCCCGTGCAAGCTCCCCCTCTCTTCTTCTTCTTCTCTGTTTTCCCTTCCTTACGGTTCCCGCACCGTAGTGGTTTTTTCCCTTCTTGCTGCCTTTTTCCGGACCGTTTTCCTGGTCCCTGTCGGTGCTTCCCTTACAGCCCGTTTCCCGGGCCGGAAGGTGTTCCCCCTTTGCGGTGCCTGTTTTCTGTGGTCCTTTGCACTGCCTCCTGCTCATTACCAGTTTTGCTACAAGTCCGGATGTCTCCGGTCCTCAGCTGCCTTGTGGAACTTGTACCTCCATCTCAGAGGTTACCTGCTGCTCCTTCTCGTCTTACCTGCAAGTCCGGACGTCATTTGCCATCACGTCCGGAACGGAATCGGCTACAGCAACATCCGTAGAGTTTTTTTAAGCGGCTGCTTTTTTCCTCTCGTATTGGTTCCTGCGGGACAGGGGCCGGCTGCTTCCCTGTTTATCAGGGAATCAGGGTGGCTTCTTCCCGCGGACGGCCGTATCTCTTCACAAAGAAGAAAAGACCCAAGAACAAGACTTCCAGACGAGAACCCTCCTCTGAAGAGACAGGTGAGGAGGAAGGGGAGGAGGACATTGATATATCAGATATTGTAGATAGTTCACTTGCCTCTATCAAACGTGACAGTTTGCAACGCCAAAAGGAGATATCAATGACTACCCCGGAACAGGCCCAAGAGCTGCTTACAGCAATGCAGAATTTGACATTACAATTACAGGCTGTGAAGGCCGAAAACACTATGCTGAGACAGCGAGTCGACCGCTTCGAACAGTCCCGGAGTGATCTACCTCCCATGCCCTTAGCCTGCGGCAAATATGATGGTTCACCTAATAGATTATACAAGCCTCCATGAATTCTTTAAATTTATTTCACCTTCAGACCCCAGACCTATGCCTCAGATCCAGCCCGCATAGGTTTTCTGGTTTCTAATCTTACGGGCAATGCTTTTTCCTGGGCTACTCCACTAGTGACCGGTGCCAGCCCGTTACTACACGATTACGCCGGTTTTACCGCCCAGTTCAAATTGGCCTTTGAAAGGCAAGAAACTGCTATAGGTGCCAGCGAACAGTTGCTTGATATTCGACAGGGAAATTCTGATCTTCTGTCCTACATCTCCCGCTTTAAACGGGTGGCTGCAGACGCAGGCTGGCAAGAGAACGCCCAGTATACCATTTTTCGTCGAGGACTGAGGGAAGACCTTAAGGATGAATTAGCAAGGGTAACCAGACCCGCTACGTTAACCGACTTGTGGTCTACGGTGGTACAGATGGATTTCTGCCTATCAGAGCAGCGGTCTGAACGTCGGAAGCAGCGTGGGTTTCCTGTTATGGCCGATCCTGGGATTACCTCCCCCTCTCCTACCTGTCTGTCGAAAGAAGAACCAATGCAGATTGGGACTACTCGAGGGCCACTTACCTCGGAAGAAAGAAGACGACGCAGGGAGAACAACCTGTGTATGTATTGTGGATCCAACCAGCACATTCTGAGGGACTGCCCTGATGTACCACCACGACGATCGGGAAACTCCATTCCTCGGAACTAGTAGGGGCAAGTTACCGAGGGGGATTTCCTGGTCCCTTTGTTTCTTCAGTCACACCCATGAATTCCACAGAAGATAACCGTCTCATGGTAGTAGGAGTCGAGTTGTTCATCTCTCAGCAGACCTATGAGGTCCTGGCGTTACTGGACTGCGGCACTGCAGGTTGCTTTATGGATTTGGTTTGGGCTGACAAGGTCGGCATTCGCCGTTTGCAGAAAGATGAGGACCAAAAGGTGGAAGGAGTTGATGGAAAACCCCTGAGCTCGGGCCTCATTACCCATACCAATACTCCTATGCAGATGAAGATCCTCCATCACAGCGAAACCATTCAATTCGACCTGATCCGAGCAGCATATTTTCCAGTGATCTTGGGGGTATCTTGGCTTCGGAAGCATAACCCGACCATTGATTGGACAAAAAAATCAGCTGTCATTTACTTCAACTTTTTGTCGTCAGTCCTGTTCTACGCAGACCCTGCATACCACTGTCCACACTCTTCCCGATCTAGCCTCCAGACCGGATGTTTTGAAGGTTAATAGCATCCCCAAAGATTATTTCTGCTATCAGGAGGTGTTCAAGGATGATGGCCCTCAAGAGCTACCTCCTCATCGACCAGAAGATTGTCAAATCATTCTCCAGCCCAATGCTGTTGTTCCTTTTGGGCGAATGTTTTCTCTTTCCCTCAAGGAAAAAGAAGCTCTCAAGGAATATCTGGATTCTAATTTACATCATGGCCTGATCCAACCATCATTCTCTCCCGCTGGAGCTTCGCTTTTTTTTTGTCCCGAAGAAGGGTTCGAGCGAACTTCGACCTTGTATCGAGTACAGGGGCTTCAACCAAGTCACTCTAAGGGATAGGTATCCCATGCTGCTGATCGGAGACATTCTGGAAGCAGTTCAAGGAGCTAAGATCTTTTCTAAAATCGATCTAAGAAGGGCCTACCACATTTTGCGGATTCGTTCAGGCGACGAATGGAAGACTGCTTTTCGCACTCCTTTCGGACACTACGAGTATTGCGTCATGCCTTCTGGTCTGGTCAACGCTCCATCTGTTTTTCAAAGATTCATGGACCGCACCTTTTCTGATCTGCTTTTTCATTGTGCTATTGTCTACCTTGATGATATCCTGGTTTATTCTAAGGATGCCCAACTGCGGAGAAGTGCGTTTTTCAAGCATCTGAAGTAAACTATCTTGGGTTCATCCTGTCCTCGGAGGTAATTCGGATGGATCCCGCTAAGATAGACGCCATACTGCATTGGCCCACACCCCAATTCCATCAAGGACGTCCAAAGGTTTCTAGGGCTTGCTACTTTTTACCGCAAATTCATCCAAGGTTTCTCGGACCGAGTCCTTCCCATTACAAAACAGTTAAAGTCTTCAATGCCCTTTGTCTGGTCTTCTGAGGCAAACTTGGCTTTTCAACAACTGAAGGAGGATTTTTGCTCTGCTCCAGTTCTTCATCAACCAGATCAAGGTTTAAAATTGATTGTAGAAACAGATGCCTCTGCTGCTGCTCTGGTTGCAGCTCTTCTACAGGAGCATGAGGGTCTGGAATATCCAAGTTGAACGACAGCTAGACACACTATTCGGTAATAGAAAAGGAACTCCTGGCCATGAAATCCGCCTGCGAAGAGTGGAGACATCTCTTACAAGGGGCTAACCACCCCTTTGAAATCAGAACTGACCATAGGAATCTTAAGATTCTGCAGAAGATGGAATGTGTCAACTCCCGTCAGGCCCGTTGGGCACACTTCTTCTCCCAATTTGATTTCACATTGACCTACTTGCCAGGGTCCAAGAACATCCTGGCTGATGCCCTTTCAAGAAGGCCTTATCCAGGCGTGTCCCAGAAGGAATTCCCTAGTCTCATGCTTCCTGATTCTCCTCTCACAAAGAACATATCCATTCAAGATGGCTTATGTTTTAAACAACAGCAGTTATTCCTGCCAGACATTTCCACCCGTCATTCGGCTTTAAAGTGGTGTCATGATAACCCAACGGCTGGTCACAGAGGTGTTAAGAACACTCTGCAATTACTCCATCGCAGGTTCTGGTGGCCCAGCATGGCCAAAGAGGTTTCATCCTACGTCAAGTCCTGTCCAGTATGCTGTCGGCCCAAACATTGCACTCAGAAGTCGATTGGATTTCTCCAACAACAGGATCTTCCTAAGAGACCTTGGAGCCTTATTTCAACAGATTTTATTGTGGATCTGCCGCCCTCGGAAGGTTGTTCGTGCATCATGGTTACCGTCGACTGCTTCACCAAGATGGCTCATTTCACTCCCTTGGCCGGTCTTCCCACTGCCGCCGAAATGGCGGCTGTATTCGCCAGAGAAATATTTAGTTTGCATGGAACTCCGGACAAGATTATCTCCGACAGAGGTACTCAGTATACTTCAAGGTTCTGGAAGGAGCTTTGCGATAGACTGGGAATCGAACGTGCCTTGTCATCAGGCTTCCACCCGCAGACTAACGGGCAGACGGAAAGGACCAATGCCACGCTGGAGCAGTATTTTAGGTGCTTCACTAATGCCCAACAGGATAATTGGGTCAGCCTGCTGGCCACCGCAGAATTTGCCTATAACAATGCCGAGCACAGTGCCACTGGTCTCAGTCCTTTTTTTGTTCCTATGGTTTCCATCCCAGCTTTTCTCCTTCTCTCTCCTTTCCTCCTTCTGTCACCCCATCTGTGGATGCACTACTTACCAGTATCTCGGAGGCCCACAAGTCGGCTGCTGGAAGTTTGCGAGCAAGCAGTCTTCGGTATCGATCTTACTGCAATCTTAAGTGCTTGCCCGTACCGGCGTGGCGGAAGGGCACCAAGGTCTGGTTGTCTACTAAGTATCTGCCTCGCTGGCTTCACCCCTCTAAGCTGTCTCCCAGTTTCCTGGGTCCTTTTCCTATACTTTGCCGGATCAACCCGGTGACCTTCCGACTCCTGTTGCCCAAGCACATGCACCGTCTCCATCCTGTTTTTCATTCCTCTCTCCTGAGGGAATGCAAGGGAGATCCCTACCATCACCCTTTGCCACAGGATCCGGTGCCCGCTGTGGTTCCTCCCGATGAATATGAGGTGGCCTCCGTTCATGACTCCCGCTATCGGCGGGGTCGTTTGGAATATTTGATCCATTGGAAGGGGTATCCTCACTCGGAGGACACCTGGGAACCGGTGTCTCATGTACACGCCCCGGCATTGGTTCAACGATTTCACTGCCTATTCCCGGGTAAGCCGGGGGGGCATACTGTCATGCCGCCGTCCTTTGGTGGCCGCTGGCGGCTATGGAAGGCTTGGCGTTGGTGGCGCCATTAGGATGTCCCGTGTTTCTCTTTCACTTCCTGGTTTGGCGGTCTCGTCTTTTTCCTTTGCTTTCTCCTTTCCGTATTTAGCCACGCCCTTCCCTGGGCTCTATGCGTTGCAACTTTGTTTCCTTTCGCTCTGTTGCCATGCTACTCCATACCTTTGCTCCATACCTGTTGTGTTTTTCCTCGCGTGGGTACTCCCCCCTTCTTCTCCCCCCCCCGTGCAAGCTCCCCCTCTCTTCTTCTTCTTCTTCTCTGTTTTCCCTTCCTTACGGTTCCCGCACGTAGTGGTTTTTTCCCTTCTTGCTGCCTTTTTCCGGACCGCTTTCCTGGTCCCTGTCGGTGCTTTCCTTACAACCTGTTTCCCGGGCCAGAAGGTGTTCCCCCTTTGTGGTGCCTGTTTTCTCTGGTCCTTTGCACTGCCTCCTGCTCATTACCAGTTTTGCTCCAAGTCCGGATGTCTCCGGTCCTCAGCTGCCTTGTGGAACTTGTACCTCCATCTCCGAGGTTACCTGCTGCTCCTGCTCGTCTTACCTGCAAGTCCAGACGTCATTTGCCATTGCATCCCGAAAGGAATAGGCTACAGCAACATCCGTAGAGAGGTTTTTTTAAGCGGCTGCTTTTTTCCTCTCGTATTGGTTCCTGCGGGACGGGGGCCGGCTGCTTCCCTGTTTATCAGGGAATCAGGGTAGCTTCTTCCTGCGGACAGCCGTATCTCTTCACAAAGAAGAAAAGACCCAAGAACAAGACTTCCAGACGAGAACCCTCCTCTGAAGAGACAGGTGAGGAGGAAGGGGAGGAGGACATTTATATATCAGATATTGTAGATAGTTCACTTGCCTCTATCAAACGTGACACTAGCTTTTTGCTTCAGATAGTCCACCCATGAATTAATAGAAGTCTCGTTGCTCAGGGGATATCCCAGATAGATAGTTTCTTGTAATTCGTTTATGGAGATGCCTTTGATATTCCAACAAAACTTCTTAAGTTTCTTTCTAGATTTGAAAATCATTATGCTTGTTTTAGAAGGATTAGGTTCACGATTGTGTTGGTAGGCAAAATCTGAGAATATATTATAAATCACTCCTTTTTAAAAAGGCTCAGTCAACTGGTTCTTCATCATAAGCAAGCCAAACTCACTGATGTTCTCAAGGACAGGTATAGACAGCACAGTCTTCCAAGCCTGTTACCTGCGCTAATATAGGAAACCCTACTTCCTTTTCTCAGTGGGGAAGAGGTCAAACAATTTAGACGCCTTGGACACAATGTTGTGAAATGTCCCAACCTCATCAGGAGGAGAGTCCCTGATTGGAAGATCCTCAGTCTCACCATCAGCTGGTAATAGGTAATCATAGTCACCCGAGAACAAAGAGTGAGTCGATGCAATGTCCTGGGGAATGCCTCCGCATGAATCAGAGTCTGAAAGATCCTCTGGAGGACGCAGCGCCAAAGTGGCAGTGTGACTTCTAGTTGGGACAGGAGGCTGGTCCTCATGAGGGATGAGGGAGGGAACCCTTGTCTAAGTTACGGCAGTAGCATTTGCAGAGTGTACAGGATGTCCATGAAGAGGTAGTGGACCTCTGGAAGAGTGGGTGCCAGCACTGGTTGAACAGGTAAAAGAGCAACACAAGGTGGCTGTGTAGGAGGCAATGTGAAAAGGTCACCTTCCTCCTCTGGGAAAACTAATTCCGAGTCCCCAAAATCAGTGTCAATCACGTGCTCCAAAATATTGTCTGGAGGCACAAGTGATGGACCGCATACAGCCGTAGGAACATAGGGCTTGAGTGTAAAGAGTGACTCCTTCCCTCTCCTAGGAGACGCAAGTGCAGCAGGCAATGGCCATCTTGCAGAAGTCGGCAACAAAGCCGCGGACAGAGTGGTCTGTGTTGCAGGCTGCGTGGTGGTAGTCGAGTAGGTGGTCCTCATCAAAGATGCGGTCAACGAGGATGTCGATGGGATTTTTGTCACCTAAGTGGATGTCGTCAGTCATCTGAGTTGTGGACAATGCAGACTTGGTGGGCTTGCCCAAGGTTGATGAGGAAGGTGTCTACGGGGTTGCCGATTGTTTTAGCTTTGTGGACAATTTACCTGTGGAAGATGGTGTTGCCACACATTCAGGGGTCACTACTGTTTCCTCTTACATTGGAGGGGACTACAGAAAAAACTCTCCCAACAGACGGGCAACAACCAGAGGGAGCAGACCACAATTTGCACCTACGAAGGACAACTATCATTATTAAGACAATAACTGGGAGAGGGAATTTAGCTGCAGATTTCACAAACATGAATTGCGTCCTTTTGCCATGTAGGGTCCCAGTTTTCTTGCATCCCCTTCCCTCTGATGTTTTACCTTTTTCTCCACTTAGTGGGATCGTCCAGTCCGTCTATAATATAGGCTGGCATATTTCAAGTGGGGCATTAGCAGTTGTCTTTGTGCTACAAAGGGAACTCACGGTTCAGGTTTGAGCTTGTGACAATCATGGCAGTGCCAGTAGTCTTTTTCAAAACTCTATTCTCAAAACGGTTCTGAGTCACAGATAGGGATCAACAGGCTTCTTGCTCTGTGAGCATATACTTTTTTATATACAAAAAGAAAGTCTATTTAATTAGGTGTCACCTAACACTCTTCCCACATCAAGTGGAATCTATTATCACAATATTTTATTAAGATTCAATACATTTCATAAAACAATCAAAAATGATCATAGGACATAAAACATATACATTATGTTAAAACAACACAAGTAGAAACACCATGGGTGAGTAATGTTGCAATAGTTTCTTTAGGATCACAAAATGTGTGTACATATCACACTCTGATTCCTATGCATCACTACTTTTAGCCTATTTCCTGTTAGTGTATTACAAACAACCCGACTTGTACAAGTTTCTGTCCATGTAGGACATTCTTCAGGGGAAATTGTCTTGTGCCGGAATTAAAAATCTTCTTTTGTTGGGGAGAGAACTCTGTTAATCAAAAAATTGACACCATATTAGTATCTAATCACTGCACAAGTGTATTCCCTCATAAGCTATGATTTGTAACAGAGTTTATTTACTGTGTTACACAGGGTGGCGATCATTCATTCATCATAATCCTGTACTGAGAGAAGCCAGAAAATACTAGACATTTTGGATTTGTCCAGATAGGTAAGCTTGACCACCATAAGTTTGACCTGCCATTCTAAGTTAATAGAAATGGGAATATGTAGATGTCCCAATAAATTAATTTGTCTTAATTGTACACTAGCGTAGAGAAGAGAAGAGGAAGCGCAAGAATTCCTGAAGAAATTGGGAATCTGCAGCAAATACCAGAACAGGCCCAAGATTTATTAATGGGAAAGAGGTATGTAATTAAAAACATACTAATATACCCTTTGAGGGATGAGGGTACAGTTTTATGCCAATAGAGATTTATACTTTGTTACTAGATACTAATAGGGTGTCCATTTTTTGATTAACAGGGTTCTCTCCCCAACAAAAGAAGATTTGTAATTCCGGCACAAGACAATTTCCCCTGAAGAATGTCCTACATGACTGTATATTAAGGACAGAAACTTATACAAGTCGGGTTGTTTGTAATACACTAACAGGAAATAGGCTAAAAGTAGTGAGGCATAGGAATCAGAGTGTGATATGAACACACATTTTGTGATCCTAAAGAAACTATTGCAACATTACTCACCCATGGTGTTTCTACTTGTGTTGTTTCAACATAATGTATATGTTTTATGTACTATGATCATTTTTATGATTGTTTTATGAAATTTATTGAATCTTAATAACATTTTGTGATAATTGATTCCACTTGATGTGGGAAACTTGTTAGGTGACACCTAATTAAATATCGGACTTTCTTTTTGTATATAAAAAGTCTTTTGCAAAACTGCCAGTTTATGCAACCAAAATGCAAAATGGCCAAGCGGGTACCTCTTTCTGTGCTAAGAGTGGTTGGATCTTCTAGATTAGCTATTATCCATGCAAGGGCTAATTATAAAGTAGCCCAAGAAAGAAGGAAGCTGGAATTAGATCACCAAGCTTGGGAGCAGTTGGTTCACGCTGCCACCAGAAAGAACTTAAAACAATTCTGGGAGTTTGTGACTTTGGGTCCACAACACAAACAGTCTTTGAAGGGGGACTGAGACGATGGTGGAAGCAAGGGCTTGGGCCGAATATTTTTCTAAACTTGATCAGGGGTGAACAGAAACAACAGAAATCTTTTCCCCAGATATCGTGATAGGTTTTACTCTGGATGAGGTGACCCAGGCGACATCTAATCAAGCACACAATCGAGCATCAGGCCTCGATGCAGTCCGTGCAGACCTATATCAGAATTAGGTGCATGTTTCGGCCCCACTTTTAACAGTCTGCTTTAATGCAATTGTGAAGTCCGCTGTGAGACCTGCTTCTTGGAAAGATGCCATCATTTTCCCAATCCTCAAAAAGGGAAATTGGGTTAAGTCCATCATCGTAAAGGCCCATTTCCCTTTTGGATACTTTCTTCAAAATATTTGCCTGGGTAGTGCTGGGGCACTTGGAGGACTGGATTGTAACAAATTCTATACTCACTGAAACACAGCTCGGATTTAGACCCGTGCGGGCACTGCTGATCAAGCATCGAGTTTGTACCTGTTGGTGGCACATTCAATTTACATCAAAAAGGAGCCCTTATATCTGGCCTTCATGGATCTGAGCACTACCTTCGATGAGGTTAATCTGTGATGTGTGCGATTTGGAGAGTGGGGCCAGTGCACACAATATTTTGAAGTAACACAGGGAGTGAACCAAGATTGTGTATTGGCCCGGTTCTGTTTATATCAATGGATTAGAGAAAGCCCTTGCAGAATCCAAGAGAGACTTCCCGAGGCAATCAGGCTTTTCCTGTATTGACCCATGCGGATGACACTGTTTTAATCGTCCGTACCACAAAGGTACTCCAAAAACTGATAACTGTCTACACCCATTTTATGAATGAATTGGACTTAAAGGTCAATGCAGAAAAATCTGCTAATCTGCTGTTATGGCTTGTGCCCAAGGAAACAACATTTTCAAGATGAATAAGATGTTAAGTGATGGGGCAGCCATTCTTAGAGTTCAGGTATTTGATCATCTTTGTCTGCGCTTTTCTTCTTCGATGTCTGGTAAAGCCCAAGTAGATAAACAAGGTACTGAAATGCATCAGCTTTTGAGGGGTGTTTCTCGATTTATGGCAATGTGCCAGGGCCAGCCCCTGCATATGTTTCTTAAGGTTTATATTTCTCAAACAAAGGAGGCAATTAATTATGGTTTTGCGCTATGCGGTCATGTGAACATGTTGGAATTACAAATCATTGAGAGTATGTTCCTTTAAAAGCTATTGGGCCTTCCTGGCTCTGCTGCGAACTTTGCAGACCATGCAGGCTAGGAATGTGTTTTTTTGGAAGATGAATAGCGTTTTAAAGGTGGCCCTTACACATTTTATAAGTAAGGAACATTTAATTTAAGATGGATTAAAGAAGATTCCTTGGTTGCGCTATATTAAATCCAATCTGATAAATCGGATCAAAATGAACGCACTAGCACTTTACTTTCTTTTGCTCAGCGTCATTTATATACTGAAAATGACAGATTTCATGTGAAAGAACGGCGGGAGTTCAAGGAATTGGTTATCTATTCTTTTTTTATTGTATTGGTTTAAAAACATCTTTACAAAAAGAAAAGAATACAACATCACGTATTATACATAATCTAAAAACCAAGAAACAAAGCAATTAAAAAACACTAGTAACATTAAAAATACATCTTGAAAATAAAATTAATAAAATCATAATCAACATCGACACATTTCATCAATTAGCAAGATCAGACTTTACAACAAATTCATATATTTTTAAAACCTTTATATAACATGTTTTCAAAAAAGGTAGCAGGCGCCCCTCACCAGAAAGAACATGGCATGATAGCCTGCTCTGTGTTCTTTGTCCACTTTGAGAGTTCGCAGCCATCGCTTTTTGCTCACTGTACCTTTCAAAGATGGCAAATATCCATTAGCATATCAGTCTTTGTCCCACCCAAGAGGGCAGTCCAGCACCGAAATGAAACACTATTTAACATGCTTGACATAAGAAAAACGACAAGCAAGCGATATTTTGCAACTTCGATATGACCTCGTAGGGTCGGATATAGGAATCATACACATTGCGCTACATAATAGGGGCCGGGTGGCAGTTGTACCACCAATGTTACAGTTCGGGGGCTGGGGGGCAGTCTTACTTCCATCAATGTTAATTATCAAAGACTGCACGTAAGCCTGGAAAGGGGGACAGATGTTCATTGGTCTATTGGCGGGCGGCTGTAGAGCAGACCAGCGCTCCCCCATGTCCGAGGCCCAGGTAACCGCATGGAGCCATTGTCTATGGTGCGAACTACAGGACGCAGCCATAGTAATAATATGCATCGTGTTGCTAATGCAGAGACTGGCCAACCACATGTAGCTGCGGCGAAGGTGAGGAAACTCATGGAACAAGTATGACATTGGGGTAAGCTCCACATTGCAATCAAGCACAGCCTCACAAACCCTCTCCAAAAAGGTGGCAATCCTAGTCCAGGCACAAAGCATGTGAATGTATCCTGCATTGTCAGTGTTGCATCTAGGGACTTCTCTCAAGATGAGTAGGGCAGTATACAGAGCATACATAATAGGGCTAAAAACACAGTAGAGCAAGCAAACACTGACCAGAGCTTTGGTGTCAAAATTATATAATTATTTATTTAAAACACACTTTAGGAAATACACTAGCACTATATAGCAAAGCAAGTTCAAACACAATCAACAAAAGTGTACACACCTCCCTTCATAATTATTAGACAAGTCTAGGTCAAAACCCCACTATTTGTCAAAACAGATGTGAGCGCGCAACCTAGATGCCACTCCAATAATTAAGTTAAAGGGAGAAAAAAAGGCAGGTCATGAAAATAAAACAGTTCCCAACACTTTTCTAAGACCACAGCAAGTTAGTGAAGGCAGAGTTTATTGTAGAGCCAAAGTTCATAGGCCAGGGCCACTTTAAATGGAGCAGGGCGAAATGTGCCCAAGATCATACAGTTTAAAATGCACTAAAGTCTTTGCAAAATGTTCAGAAGAGGTTGGTTTGATGCGACAGATAAAGTTAGACGGTCTGGGGGCCAACCCAGTTGGAAAGCCAAGGATTTAAGGGTCACCTTTGGCAATCCATAGAAAGGGGGGCCAGTACCTTTAAAAGTGAGGAAGCTCCAGCAGTGGCAGTTGTTCCTGGCAGCGGGTGCAGTTCGTGGTTTCGACCAGGGAAGGAGAGGATCTCGTCGAGGAGGAAACTTGGAGTCATTGCACTGCCCAGGGATGAAACCGCCACAGAGTTCGTTCGGTTAAAAGGTGCGTTCCTTTTATTCGCGGTCACAGTGGTGAAGCTTGGCTATCCGGCCGCCGGGGTGCTTGGCACGGGCGATTCGACCAAGGGACGTCCTGGAAGGCGAATGGCGAACTGGTTGGTCCCACCAGCTGAAAGGGAGAAGACTCTTACAGCAGAAGATCTTCTCTTGTCGTCGGGAAAGTGGTGAGGTCGTTGCAGCAGGGCTCCACCGGTGGTGTCGTCATTGCAGATGGCTCAGCTTCTCCCCTCTTCAGATTTCTTAGGTCCTGTGGCGTTCCAGTCCCCAAAGCCCTGCTTTTATGTAGAAAAACCCCCATTCAACAGCCTAGCTGTCACTCATACATGCTAAGTGGTGAGCCGGGCGGCTCACCACTGGGCCAATCAGAACAGAGTGCGACTTGAGTTGCTAAGGCAATGCAGTCCAGGGTGCCAATTCCCCCACCCACACATGCTGTGGAACCCAGACAGAGTGGCACCATTTGGAGGGCTTTTGTGGAGAAGCCGGCCAAAAAGTAGAACAAAGGGCCCGACCTTGGTTGGAGTTACAGAGACGGACACAAACGCCATTTTGGAACCGAGTTCTGGCGAAAAGACCCAACCAGTGATTTTATATTAAATAAATAAACCGGCAGTATCTTTAACATTGCATCAAAAAAGTAGTGCGTTTAAAATGAATGGGAAAATCCGATAGGAACTATTCCGGTGGAATATTTCGAGAGATAACCACTGCTACCAGCCAGAAACTCGACAAGGGGGGACTGGACAGTGCCCCCTTGGAAACAGACCCAGAGGCAATCTAATTAACCCCTTCCAGTACTTCCACAATATGATGGTTTGTACTGGTTCTGTTCACAATTTTGGACTAATAAAGCCAATGGTGACTTTACATGCCCTGGGAGACAGTAGTCAGTCCCAGGGTATGGAGTCTATGTTTGGGGGTCACTATGACACCCCTGTGTTACTGCACTGAGGGCGCTGTGTAACACATATACCAATACAGATAATACCCTATGGAGTAAAAGACCCCATAGCCCATAAGCACACACAAAGTCAAAGACATACCTCAAATCATGCCTAAGAGTGGGAGGAAGAGAGTCTCACTCTTAGCAGGAGAAAAAAACAAACCCCAAAAATCCAGCAAAGCTGCTGGGGGACTCCCTAGGTTTGGGAAATTAGCCTTATAAGAGAATTCTCCCCAACAATAATGATTTGTAGAAGGAGCAAAACTCATTATCTTCTTGAGCCGTATGGACCAGTGCTCCGTCCGCTCTCTTGATCAGGGGAATATGACGAGTGCCATGTTCTTGCCGAACCAATCTGGCCAGTAGTCTGCCGCAGCGTTCTCCCTCTCCATACTGTCTGGCGGATCTAAGGTCATCTCACGGTCGGCATGACCCCTGAAAGTGTCTGGAGAAGTTCCGATCTCGCCAAGTGTGACAGTGGATGGGGAAGAGGCATATTGTGCTTCGAGCTGAGCAAGTAGGAGCTTGCTCTCCTGGATGGCTCTACGGATCGTTTTGAGGATCCCAGATTCCTTTGCCAGGGCGACACCACGAATGAGAGTAGCCTGTGAATCCACCGTCCCTTTGTTGATCTCAAAGTATTCGTCGATACTTGATCCGAGCTCCGATTCAAAGACAGGATCTAGCAGTGGATTCGGTTTCAGTCTCCATGATCGCACCGTCCCGCATCTCCCCCCCCCATTTCAATGACATTGTGATCGGGGAGTGGTCCGAGAAGGTCCTGGGCAGAATTGACATCCGACCGATACGCCCAACAAGAGTATCCGACAGCAACCAGCTGTCAATCCGCGAGTGCAAATCATGCACTGTAGAGAAAAGGAAAACTATTGGGACGATGGGTGTAGTAGTCTCCATGCGTCGACTACACCCAGTGAAGCTTGCGCCTCTATAATAGTCTTAGGGGCATTTGTCAGCAGACGAGTCTTGGTACTGGACCTATCAAGGTTGGTGTCGACTCTAGCATTAAAATCTCCACCCCATAGTATGGAGACAAGGGGGAACTGGACCAGTAAGGTGGTGAGTTGAGAGTAAAATCGGGGTCATCGATATTTGGACCGTAAATATTTAGGAGGACCACCTCTCGTTCCATTAAGGTACCGCATATATGATAGGATAGGTTATTTATAACGCGTTTAATACCCAGAGGTTTCTAAGCGCGGACCTGGGGATCGGGCCTGTGGTGCTACGTGCCGTCTTGCTTCCAAGGCGAGCACGTTGCCCCTACATAGCGCCCACTGTTAGGCAGAAACCTGTGCAGTTCCCTCTGGGACCACTGCAAAAGATTTAAGACTACAGGTGGTTGGCAGTAAACCCAATTGGTAGCAGTCTGTACCACCCAGATTTACCTGGTAGCTGTGGCTGAGCAGCCAGACTTCTCTCAAGAAGAGTTAGGCAGTATACAGAGTATTCACAATAGGTCAAAAGAACACAGTAGAACAAGCAAACACTGACCAGAGCTTGGTGTAAAAGAGATATAATTATTTATTTAAAAACACATCTAGTAAAACACACTGGCACTAATATCAAGCAGTTCAAAAACACGGTCACTAAAAGATACACACTCCCTTCAACGATTAGTTAGACAAGTCTTAAGTAAAGCAACACTTATTTTCAGACAGCGGTGAGCGCTTAACGAAGATGGCACTCTACTTAATCGGTTTAAAAGGGAGAGAAAGGCAGAGCAAAGATAGAAACAGATCCCAACACTTTCGGAAAAACACAGTAGGAGAAGAATGCAGATTAAAACCGTAAAGTCAAAGTTAACAAGGCCGGACCCACTTTAAGAGGCTCCGGTCGAAATGTGTCCAAGGTCACACGGTTCAAAGTGCCCAAAAGTCTTGCAATAAGTTCAGAAAGAGTTGGACCAAAACTAAAGGGGCCAGTTAGATGGTCAAGGCGGCCAGCCCAGTCCAGAAGGTTAAGAGATTATTGTTACCTTGTAGCAATCTTTAGGAAGGGAGGCCTGGCGGACACGGTACCTTAAAATGGTGAGAACGCTCCAGCGGGGGCAGTTGTTCCTGGCAGCGGATGCAAGTCGGTGCTTCGTCCGGAGGAAGAGAGGATCTCGTCGGGGAGGATAGCAGGCGTCTGTTGCACTGCCAGGCAAGAAACCAGCCGCGGAGTTCTCAATTAAAAGGAGCGGTCCTTTTATTCGCGGTCCAGTGGTAAGTGGCTATCCGGTTGCCGGGGTGCTTGGCACGGGCAATTCGACCACAAGACGTCCTGGGATGCGAGAAAGGAAGGTAAACTGGTTGTGCCCACCAGTCAGGGGAAAAAGACTCTCCAGCAGGGAGATCTCCTCTGTCGTTGGGAAGTGGTGAGTTGATTCAGCAGGGCTCCACCGGTGGTGTCGTAGCAGGTCAGCTCAGCTTCTCCCTCGTCGGATTTTCAGGTCCTGTGGCGACTTCTGAAGTTCCAGTCCCAAAAGCCCTGCTTTTATGCAGCACACTCCCATTCACTCAGCCTAGCTGTCAATCAAACATGCTAAGTGGTGAGCCGGCCGGCTCACCACTTGGGCCAATCACACCAGAGTGCGACTTGAGTTACCAAGGTAACTCAGTCCAGGGTGCCTAAACCCCCTCCCACACCCCCTGTGGTATCCAGACAGAGTGGCACCACTTTTGGAGGCTTCTGTGGAGAAGCCCGCCAAAAAGTGGAACAAAGGGCTCGACCTTTGGTTTGGAGTTACAGAGGCGAACACAAACGCCATTTTAAAACCGAGTTCTGGCAGAAAATACCAACCGGTGAATTAATATTAAATAAACCGGCGGTAGGTTAGAGGCTATGTTAAAAAGTATTAGCCTCGAACAATGGGAAAATCCCATAGAGATATATTCGCGGTTGAATATAAAAAGTAGTATCCACTGCCACCAGCCAAAACTCGAAGAGGGGGGACGGGACAGTGCCCCCTCGAATAACAGACCCAGGGGCAATCGAATTGCCCCTACCAGTACGTCAACAATATGATGGTTTGTACTGGTTCTGTTAGTAATTTGGGACTAGTAAAGCCAATGGTGACTTTACATGCCTTGGGAGACAGTAGTCAGTCCCAGGGTATGGAGTCTATGGTGGGGGGTCACTATGACACCCCGGTGTTACTGCACGGACGGTGCGCTGTAACACACATAGAAAAAACCATATGAGACCCTATGGAGTAAAAGACCCCATAGCCCATGAAACACATTAACATTCAAAGGAACACCACAAATCATGTCCAAGAGTGGGAGAAAAAGAGTCTCACTCTTGGCAGGAGAAAAAAACAAACTCCAGAAATCTAGCAAAGCTGCTGGGGGACTCACTAGGTTAGGAAATTCAGCCTAAACAGAGAATTCTCCCTAACACCCACAGCGATCTATATGTGTCACCTTATGAGTGAATTGAAGGGACTTATGTAATAAGGTCATCATGCCACGGCTCAGTGTGGAATAGGAGGTGTAGCAGCGCTCTGTGCCCAATGACTTGGCAAACCCATCGCAATCCCCAGCCAATGCATGTGTCGTTTGTAAAAAAGAAAAAGGACCTGGTCTTTGTGTCGTTCTGCATAGTGCTGCAATGTACCCATCTTGACTGGATTGCCCAGCCCTCTAATATTCCAGCTCATAAATATGAGACCTACATCTGCCATTTAGCTGGTAGACGTATGAAAACCAAGGCCTGGTCAAGGCTAGGAAAAGGTAACACTTGGCGTAAGCAAACCAGGGGTGAGATTCATCTCGTCTCTCCAATCGCAAGTCAAGCTACTTTTTAAACTTTTGTCCCTTCCCGCCCTGCCACACCTTCAGCCCCCTCCCAATCAGAGGAGTGAATCCCCAACTTCCCCTCAACCAATGACAGCAACAGTTGCAACTCTGCATGGGGGCTGTGCGCTGACCAAGGTCGGCCTCAGCACAGACGCGAGACATAAAGAGCATAATATGGTGTACATTTCAGACTTAAAAAAACAACATTGCAGGTATCAAAAGGTTTTGCCTGTGGAACCCCACTTCTCGTGGCACAAGTGGAAGCCTCAATTTTCAAGGATACCAGGAGGGTTCCTGATCAGGGCGGTGGGCCTATAGCAATCAACCAGGAAAGTGATTGTTGAGGAACTTGGAGGCCTCCTCAGGGATAGTAAAAAACTAGACCTTATCAGCATGTTCGACTCCAAGTTTAGCTGAATACAACATAGAGTATTTGACTCCCAACTCACAAAGCTGTTTCTTGGCGGCTAGAAAGGTTTTGCGTTCTTGCTGGACGGCAACTGAGAAATCCGGGTAAAGGTGGATCCTAGCGGATTCCAGCATTAACTCACCCCTGACTCTGGCAGCCCGCAATAGTGCATCCCTATCGCGATAGTTAAAAACTCTGGCTATAATGGGCTGCGGTGGAGTTCCAGGCTGAGGCCTCGCAGCTAGGGAACTGTGGGCCCGTTCGAACGTAAACTGTGGTGAAAGCTTGGGGCCCTCTAACAGAGAGAGTTGAATGCGTTCCATGTATTCTTCCATGGGAACATCAAGTTTTGTATGCAGCGGGGTGAACCCTTTGCGAATATACTCCATCATCTTTTGAAGTTCAGGGGGTCACCAGACGTCGAAGGAAGGGCTTTGGCCTCTACATGTGCCTCGATAGGTTTTTGCGTTGCCTTGGCGAACATGTTGATTGAGCTCTGTTTCCTGTCTGTTCCCTTAGTCATGGCCGTACAGGGTTGCGCTTGTAGTTGTGGCAGAGCACGGTAGCAATAAACAGGACGGGTGAGCAGCCCGGGTCAGCACAGCGTGTAGTGAGGCAAGCAATTAGGTTGGGTAGCCTAGACCAGAAAGCCCATAGGTAGCAAGCGCTCGATGTGTAGAGGGGCCTGTGACCAGGGTATAGTCATAAGGAGCACTTTACTAAATACAGATCCACCTCCACATAGCCCACCGGGCCCCAGGGGTCCGGAGAATGGACAGTAGGCACTGGGAGTAGCAGCGAGTCACAGGGACCAGTCCAGCGCAGCCACGGGTGCCGAAGGGCTGTGAAGCTGCAAGTAGCAGGAGTATGAAGGTGGATCAGGTTTCCCACCGCTGGGGGCCGTGGGTCAATGGTGCCCAGAATACTCACCGGAATCTCAGCATGGGTACAGCCTTGTCCCTTCCCTGCAAGGCATGGATTGTAGCTGGTGCCCTTCCCCCACAAGGCCAAGGGCCGCGCAAGCCTCCCTCAGATGGAGCCAGTCCCGGAGCGGGTAGAGGGGACAGGCGTTTTGTAGACCACGGGCCGCAGGCCACAGAGACTCAGTATATTCTGGCATCAGTAACGTAAAAGGGCAGTGTCCTGGGCAAGGGGGGAACCAGCCCCCGACTCCGCAATCAACACACCGCCAGGTCCAGGGTCCAGCTCAGGCTGCAGGGCGAAGATCTGGTACGGTGTGTAGAGCTCAGGTGAGCCACACTATCAGGGGTCGGCCCAGGGCAGCCAAGCCAAGTAATGTTGTGGTCAGGACCTCATACCGCACAGCAGTGTCGCTGGGGGCACAGGCACCAGCATCCAGCGCCAAACGCCCCGTAAAATAGGCTAGTCGCCCCCGCCCAGCTCCAGCAGCAGGAGGAGTGCCGTACAGATGTATCAAGAGGGCGAAGTAGGACTCACAGTGTCGCACTACGCCTACACCCAGCCGGTCTTGTTGTAGCACAGCCTCCACCGAGCGTTACAAACCCCGCCTCGGTCCAGCTGGATAAGGGTGTGGTTCCGGACACACGGGCCTGGGGCCAACACGGCCCAGAGAACTTGAGTGGATGCAGGTAGTCCATCGGGGCCAGTCACCCGTTTCGTGTTCTATGCAGAGCCAGGCTTGGAGGTCGGCGTCAGTCTAAGGTGCCCGGGAGGCCGCAAGGAAGCAAGGGGCTCAGGCTGCCGCAGGGGAGAGCCCTGGAGCCTCAAATCGGAGCCTCAGTATGCCGGGGATGTAGCCAACCTGCTGTTCAAGGTTTAGAGTTCAGTATTGTGCAAGAAGGGTCAGTTCGTGCTGTGCAAACTCACATGGCCATCTTGGTTCCAGCGCAACAGCGCCCCCCCCAAATTCATAATTTTAATAAAAACTGACACTGCCAATCCCTCTGAGACATTATAAAATAAACATCTCATCCATATATGTTCCTCACCAAATGCAGTATTCCCAGATAGTAGTTTACCAAGGAATATCCTCCTTTGATTATGCAGTGTAAGACCAAATGTTTAGATGTTTCAATTTTGCCTTCATTACAAAATCTACAACCACTCTCTATATAAGTATTTACATGTCTCTGAAGTAAAATCTCTTATTAATAGCACATTTCACTGCAACTTCAATAAAATAGATCTATAAAAGCAATTAGGAAATTGCATTAATAAGTGAGATAGCACCCCATGTCTTTTATGCTCATGCAATAAGTGCTTCATAGAGGAATACGAGTGGAACATTTCAGTGGTAGTAACCCAATCTTTATGGTAGAGGGTCCTTTTTACTTTATCAGGATTCTCAATTAGAGTTTTCTTATCCATCGAGATCTCCATCAATATTAATTCACAATTTGCTCCTAATGTCATTGAACACTGGGCACTCTTCAAAAGAGAGCTAGCATTATTTAGCAAACCTCCAAAATCCTCATATAGAGAATTAGCAACAGGTGAGATCAATTTAACAAATGATAGTACGCGCAACTGAACGCGTGCACCTAAAGAAGTAGTGCCTAGCTCAAACCGAAGAGCAGCTAATGGAATAGCATTGGGAACCTTCAATACTCGGCGCCAAAACTTGGCCTCAATCTGGTTCAATATAAGTGTCATCATATAATTCAAGACCATAGATAAGTTTAGGTACGGTTTTGCCCTCTTAGAAATTCAAAGCCGGTTTAACAATGAATCGGCCAAATTTCCAATCAATCTTAAGAACTTGATTTATAAGCACAGTAGCTTTTTTTTAGATAAATCTCTCGTATATTTTTCATGCCCTTTTGGGCACTAAAATGGTATCCCAAATAGACAAAAATAGGATTGGTCCTGATAACATTATTTTCCAATGACCTTGGCTGAATGATTAGTTTCCTACCCTTTGAAATAGCCGAAATCCTAGTTTTTTGAGGTTAATAGTACATTTTCTTTGGCTTAGTTGGAAAAGGTGGAAAGACGCCTTTGCAATCCAATCCTAGTGTTATCAAATAACAAATCATCGGCATAGGCCAGCAGCGCCACTTTAAAATAACCTGCTTTTGGGGTAATCAGGCCTACTTCAGAGAGAAAACCAGCAGCATCTGAGACATACAAGTTGAAAAGGCAGTGAGCTAAAACGCAACTCAGCCTTCATCCAACAAAGGAGCATATTTTCTAGACATATACCCATCTTTATTTAATCGGATGCAAATTCTTGAATTCTCATGTAGACTCAGCAGGCCCTGTGGCAGCCCCCAACTGGCCAACTTGGTACACTGTCTGTTGCGGTCTACTTTGTCAAAAGCCACTGAGAGGTCGATTGAGGCTAGGTAGGTACAACCTGCATATTCTGACCAAGCTGATTCTTGGATCGTCCTTACAATTAAGCCATTAATGTTAGTTGAGTAACCTTTATGGAACCCAGTCTGGCATTTATTCAACCTCTGGTTGGCGATAGCTCCTCATTTTTCTAAATGTATCAATAGAAGTGAAGCAAAGATATTGCAGTCAGCATCTATTACAGCAATCGGATCATAGTTTTTTGGGTCTGATCTTAAAAATGGGGACAATATTAACAGTGCTCCATGAATCTGGAAAAGCTTCAATGTTAAGCATACTTTTAAAGAGCAGCATTAGCACGTTAGCCGAGTTTGGCACATCTGCTTCGAGAGTATTATTTGTGATTCCATTAGGGCCAGGTGCTCTTGAGTTTTTGCACTTTTTCAATATGTCCTGAATGGCTCCAATATCTTACTTGAGAGACCAAATGTTATCAGATTGATTATTTCCAATCAAGGGCTGATTCAGTTTTAATGTTTTATTGGTATCGTACAAATCCGAAAAAAACTATCCATTGCTGTTCAGAAAATACATTCAATTGGGATATTGGAAGTAGAACTTCATGATTATTTATCAAAGACCAAAAGGCCCACACCTTACTTTTGACCAGAATTCAAAGCATGTATTCAGTGTCTTCCTGCAACAATAGAGCTCGTCTTGACTTACAATAATTCCTGTATTTTTCTTTTCTTTTCTTAATACAAGATTTTTTAATCACCAAGTCATCTGACAGAGCCTTGATTTGCCTGATCGCTCTACGCCTAGTAGGCATCATTAATGGCAACTCTTCATTAAAAACATGCTGAGGTTTCACAAATTTAGTTGATCTAAATTTGGGCTTACATTTCACTCCGTTTACCATTACAATCATAAATTCATCCAAATGCTGGGCATGAAAATCCTCTCATTTCCAATTTAAGGGGGTGGCGCACATGATTAAGTCTAAATCTGAATTCAGAATTCCAATGTTAGAATCAGACCATCAAATAGCGTTACCCCCACTGTTAGATCAAATATTAGGGAAACTAACCTGTTCGCTAGAAACTACCAAAATACTTGTTAGGCAGAAACCTGTGCAGTTCCCTTAGGGACCACTGCAAAAGATTTAGGACTACAGGTGGTTGGCAGTAAACCAAATTGGTAGCAGTCTGTACCACCCAGATTTACCTGGTAGCTGTGAGCAGTCAGACTTCTCTCAAGATGAGTTAGGGAGTATATAGAGTATACACAATAGGTACAGAGACACAGTAGCACAAGCAAACACTGACCAGAGCTTTGGTGTAAAGGTATATAATTATTTATTTAAAGACACACTTGTAAATTACACTAGCACAAAGAGGTAAGTAAATTCAACACACAGTCACTATTATATATATATATATACAACCGTAATTACTTATTAGACAAGTCTTACTGAGAAACACCACTTATTTTCAGACAGAGGTGAGCGCTTAACATAAAATGGCACTCTAATAAATTATTAAAAAGGGAGGGAAAAAGGCAGAGTTATGAAAGCACACAAATTTCAATACTTTTCAAAGACCCACAGTGAGGCAGGTTAGGCAAAGTCTACTGGAGAGCAAGGAAGTTCAAATGCCAGGCCCACTCTTAGAGAGAGCAAGCGAAATGTGTCCAGGATCACACAGTGGGGTTATGCCCAAAGAGTCTTTGTAGAAAGTTCACAAAAGATTGAGATCAAGTCAGAAAAAGTTAGTTAACAGGTCCCAGGCTAGCCCAGGTTAGAAAGTCGAGGATTTACTGTCACCCCAAACGATCTGTCGCAAGGGAAGCCAGGCGGGACACAGTACCTGAAAGTGGGAAGAACGCTCCAGCGGGGGCAGTTGTTCCTGGCAGCGGGTGCAAGTCGGTGTTTCGTCCAGAGGAAGAGGAGGTCTCGACGTGGAGGAAAGCTGAAGGTCATTGCGCTGCCAGGGAAGAAACCAGCTGTGGAGTTTCCCGGTTACAAGGTACCACTCTTTTCTTCGCAGTAGTGCTAAACCGTGGTATTCCGGTTGCCGGGGTGCTTGGCACGGGCAAGGCGGCCACGAGATGGTCCAGGAAGGCGAAAAGACGGGCACACTGGTTATCCCCACCAGTCAAAGGAAGTAAAGGTTCGCTCACTGTTCATAATCTGAAAGTAATCCTTATTTGGATCTGGTGGCTGAATGGACTGGAGATCCCCCTCTGTCGTCGTGAAAAGTGGTGAGACGGTTCCGCAGGGCTCCACCGGTGGCGTCGTCGTTGCAGGTCGGCTCGGCTTCTCCTTCCTCGGATTCTTTAGGTCCTGTGGCGACTTCTGAAGTTCCAGTCCCCAAAGCCCTGCTTTTATGCAGAAAACCCCCATTCATTCAGCCTAGCTGTCACTCAAACATGCTAAGTGGTGAGCCGGGCGGCTCACCACTTGGGCCAATCACACAAGAGTGCGACTTGAGTTGCCGAGGCAACTCAGTCCAGGGTGCCTAAACCCCCTCCCATACCCTATGTGGTACCCAGACAGAGTGGCAACACTTTTGGAGGCTTCTGTGGAGAAGCCCACCAAAAAGTGGAACAAAGGGCTCGACTTGGGTTGGAGTCACAGAAGCGAACACAAACGCCATTTTGGAACCAAGTTTCGGCAAAAAATACCAACCTGTGTAACCCACATATCAAAAACACATGAAACCCTATGGGGAAAAGGACCCCATAACCCATAGAACACATACAAAGTCAAAGGAACACCTCAAATCATGTCTAAGAGTGGGAGGAAAAGAGTCTCACTCTTAGCAGGAGAAAAAAAATAAACCCCAAAAAATCTAGCAAAGCTGCTGGGGGACTCAATAGGTTTGGGAAATTAGCCTTTACAGATAATTCTCCCTAACAATACTGAATTCAGCTTTTAGAATACTATGATCGCTCCAGTTGTTCCTAATAACTTTAAAACTAGTACAAAAATGTAAGAAATAAGGATCCACAAAAATGTAATCTAAAGTCAAAGAGCTTTCACCTCTGTTGCCATGTAGGCTGATAGACTTCCTCCGCCTGAATGACACCATTTAAGGCGTAGAGGCCTAATGCCTCCATAGCCAAATATTAGGACCTGCCTGCTTGAGATTTAAAAATCTTGGGGTAGCATACCCGGTGTGATATCGCAAGGTTCGTATTTCACATCTAGGGAAAAACCAGTTTGAATTCAGGTCACCAGCAATAACAACCTTACCATTAGATTTGGTACTTAACCAAGATTGAACAGAATCCGAAATAGACATTAAAAAGTTATTGAGGTCCGGCATCCCCTTGTGCCAATAAACATTGAATATTAACAGATTCAAATGCAGATCGGAAGATATTAATGAAATTGCCATAACACCGAATAGGAGATCAGTGAGTGAGGCAGCTGTCATTCCCAATGCCGGACTAGAGCGCAATCAACAAGCCCCCAGAAGCTCTACCCCTCTACTCGTTTTAGCAGATTGAGTAAAAACCTGATATCCGTCCAACACGGGTGGCTCAATCAGCCATGTTTCTTGCAGCAGAATAAGGTTTGCATCCTTTAGTACACGCGTCACATCAAGATTACTAAACATTTGAGGACTCCCCCTGGTGTTCCAGGATATAATGTTAAAAAATAAGTCCCTGCTCTCAGTGATGTCGCCCCTCTGGCTGCTATGGGACTGATGTTCTCAATAGAGTTGATGTGCCTGAGGCCCAGTCGATATTATTAGCATCTGGGAATTCGATGTAATTGGTAATTTATTTTAGCACACGGACCTACTGCGGTTACCACAATTTTAAGACCTCCACCAGGAGAAGGCTTAGTGCTACTTTCTGATTGTTCAACAACATGACAAATATCAAAGCCAAAAATTGCAAGTTCAATCTCTCTGAGTACACAAGCTCCTTCACCAGATTATATCTAAAATATAGGATAAAACAGTGTGTCTCCGGTCTGGGAATGCAACACAATCCACATCCACAGAAGTAAGAGTCCCAGAGCTGAGATTTCAAAAAACAATTGTTAGAATATTACTCATACCGAAAGCCCAGGGCCCAGGAGACTAACCAATTTCAATTTGGAGTGAGAATGGCATTGTAATTGAGAATCAGTGTCACGTGATATATTAGTATGCCTGGTTCCTTTCTGCATAGAACCTGATCAGCCAACAGGGCATCCTGCTCCCTCGCTTGACGCAGGATACTATATGGTTTAGACCTGACTGGTTCCTGTAGTGCCACAGAATTATCCCTTGATTTATTTAGATTAGGTGCATGCAATTTCTTCAAACGCTGCTCAACCCGCAATCTCACAGTTGGATACAAAGGCGCAGGTAAACTTGCCAGACAAGGTTCTTTTGATTTAAAATTCAGGTCATTTACTCCATCAGCATCCTTAAAAACAAGGTTAGATGAATGGGAGGGCAACTTGTCGTCAGGAAAGTATCATTTGTTTCGCATATTCTCCTCAATAGAGGACACACTAGAACATTTAGTAAAAATATCACTCTGTCGGGGGGCGAGTACCTATCCTTTCCTCACATATAACACTAGTTATTGAAGCCTCTGAATTCACAATATCATGGGTGACTGAAAGAAATGGGTCATTGAATACACCATCACTAGTAGTAGATATTAAAGCTTGGTGATGCAAAACTTTATCATTGTTAGTGTAGTCAATGAAGCGAGTACCAGATTGTTGGACCAGAGCAGGGGCATATGTCACCGCACGGTGTGACTGAAACCCCACATCAAACAGAGAGGGTAGTTTGCAGGATTCAACCACCTTCAACGGTAGGTTAAAATCCGGCAAATAACATTCCTGAGTGGTCTGAGTAGTAGAATCCTTATTAGAGGGTTTACGTATTACCGCCACCTCAATGCGGCACACTTCAATCAACGGGGACATAACAGTTGGTGATGGATTCTTATTAACCCTCCCATTCTTCATGGATTCAATTATAGTTGAACTTTGTAAAGATTTGTCAGAGGAAGGTAATCTTTTTTGGGCCATTTTCATGTTTTTGGCATTCCTCGGCCACATGGGTGAACAGCTAATATCAAACTGTTTTCTTACCTCACTAACCTCATGTAGTGGGATCTGGGAGGAAATAAAACTCGATTTGTCCATTGGATGACATGAAAGCGTATCATTGTGTATTGTGATTACTTCATTAGCTAGTTGACGCAAAGAATATTGTGGCGACACAATTTCTTTAGGATTATGTTGCGCAACAGGGGGGGCAGACTACAGACACAATTTCCACCGACTGATCACTAATTGCAATCTGATAAGAAATTTCTAGACACTCAACCTGAGTAACCGGACGCCCATCCCCCACAAACGGGAGGTGGTCAGGGATCAGTTTTAATTGTGAACTCCGTCTCAGGCCATCCAGCTGAACATTCACCTCATTAAGAATTAAAGTGTTTGCTTTCAGTTCATGGCAAATATTGTCATATAAATTCACAAAGGAGCTCAAAAACATGTTAAGGGCAAACACAGTAGGGGAATTAGTCGAATTCGCTCATCCACCTCTCTCAAGGAGTGGTGCATAGCAGCGTCACCAGAAGGTTCTCCATCAGGACCGTTACTGTTTAACAATTTTCAATACAATGTGTTAGTTCATTAGGTGGGCCCACATTGGATGCATCACATGTTTGTTGAATCACGCTCATAAGATTGCAATCGTGATATAAACCCGTATTGTTCCCCTGAGATAAATCTGCAAATTCAATTATGCTCAGGTCATTCAGTTCTTCAACATCAACCATATTTTTCTTCTCAATCATGATTGAGCTGTCCAAGATCGCGATTTCTTTAATCTGAGCAACCAATTTAGTTTCAGTACTAATTCCCATCAATTTTGCAATCTGTAATTCTGTGAACCGCAATAGGTGAATGAATTGCGTTGAGCTTACATTATCCTCTGCACTGGTCTTCTTTACGTGAACGAGATATCAAGTCCCAAAACCATTAAGGACTGTCTTATGATGCTGTGAATCTCTCGAACAAATAGGGGCAATGTTGTTTGATAAGTGTGTACAATTACCCCCCAGGTTTTGCATTAGCCATGCAATGAACCGATCTTCCTGAAAATTCGGCAGTTGGATAATCTTTATCAACTGGGAAGGCTCAGAAAAAGAAGCTGCAGTGCTGCGGCATTGCAGGACGTGTGGTTCTGAATCCAGTTGTTCATCAATGACGGGTCGACTTCTGAGGCCTTGCCTCATGGTAAAGGAAAAAAAGGAAGACATTGAGTGATTTGGCTTAAATTCAAACTCAGTTTCCGGCACAGCAAAAAACTTCAAAGAGAAAAATAGATCAAAGAAAAACTCTGACAGTCTCTAGGGAACCGCAGAAGATGAAAAAGCTGCAAAGTAGCTCCTGGTGAACAGGGAAAATGGCGCCTAGATCAAAGGGAGAAGAAAACCCCCAAGAGTCTCTATGATGCTGTACAAAGTAAAGGACTGTATAGTACCAAAAAAAGAAGTAACATCCGATAAATGATAAGCGGGAAGCGGGTAGAGCACTCACCAAAGACACAAGTCAGAAGTGTAAAGGAACCACCTCCTGCAACCACGGGCCGCAGACTGAACACTTGGTAGCACACTTGTTAGGGAGAATTCTCAAAAATGTGCTAATTCCTCTCTACCTTAGAGACCCCAGCTCTTTTACTGTACTCTAGAACTTTATTTTTTTGCCTGGAGAGGGTGAGACCCTTTTTTACCTACTCTCTCATGCATTTAAATGTGATTTTGAACTCTGTTTCTTTTGGTTCTGGAGTCTGACAAACTCCATAGGCATCATCTTTGTAGATTGTGTCACACAGCACCTTCAGTGCAGTGGCACAGCAAAGTCTTTTAGATTCCCCAAGGTTTAAATACCTTCTCTTGGATAAACTACTGTTTCCAAGAGCAGTGAAGTGAAGCGGACTTCACTTTCATTTTAACTTTCTAGACCCAGCACACATTATCTTACAATAGGGTGCTGGAGGGGTTACTTAGTATCCCTTTTGTCTAGCTTCTCATGTAACATTTTTATGTTACCCTTTCCTCGATGATTGGCTGGTGGAAGTGGTTTTTAACTACTGTGGTGTGCATTTACCGCGGGATGCATTTGTAGTAAAGCACCCAAGGGTACCATTTTTGTCAAAATGGCCCGGTCTTCTTTTTTCGCCATTTCTTTGTGGAAAGGTCCTTTTTGAGATTTACTCTGCTCGCCAAACCAGGTTTGGTCCCTTTGTTTGTTTTGTCTTTGGCGGGATTCACGAGTGAAGCCTGCTTCTTGCTCCAGGGTGTCTGGCAGGGGCAGGAAGCAAGAGAAGTGCCCGAAACTCCCTGTGCTTAGTCTCCTAGGAGACAGGAATGCACTCTTTGGTGAATGGCCGGCTGGCTGTCCGGCAAGGACAGCCACCCTGCTGGGTGACTCACAGCTATGCTGGAATGAATGGGAGAAACCTGCATAAAAGGTGAGGCTTTTTGTTTGGAAGACAGAGTCGACCACTGGACGAAGGAATCCGAAGAAGAACTTGAAGAAGACGCATGCTGCAACTCCTGGAACGTTCATTCGTTCCTGTAATTCTAGCTTTTTTCTGACTTTCAGCGTTAACTCTCTAAAAGTATTGTGAAATTCAGCTTCTAAGGTCTTCAACTCACCCTCACCCACATTTAACTCCAGTTGTATGGGCTTTACTGGATAGACACATTTCATACAATAGCTTTACTGCACTTCCTGCAAAGTTGGTAAGCAGTGAAACGATGTGCAGCCTTGGTAGAAAAGGCATATTTTCGGGAAGCATGCTGTACAAATGGTGAAGTACATTTTGATGACATGAGGCCTTCTATTTCTTTCATGAGAAATTTGATAAAAAACATTGATGGCCTAAATAAACCGCCTATTCTACTGGATCTATGTATTCCTTTGGTATTATTGTATGCCCCTTTCATTATTTGGTACCTCAATTGGTGTATATGTATTTTTCACATGAACAGGACTGCTCGCTCAAGCATCACTTTAGGGTTATTACCAGCATCTCCAACATTTTTCAGAGCCTGTACAAAGAAGAGGGCCTTAGTGGATGAAATTATGGTGGTAAATTGGAAGAGTAGGGCTTTCCAACCTCCCTTTGAATGATTATTTGGGGTAACTGGGGTCACTGTACCACCAGTTTTCATTAAACTTGAACTTCCATAAATGTAAATATTGTGGAACTGTGGTACAGAACACAATGTAAAATCATGGTTGACAACAAAAGGAAGGAATACGTTACTTACCTGTTACTCCTGTTCTCCAGCACTGGTATCTTTAATAGATTCACATGCTGTGAATATTCCCTGCTGTCAGGCTGGGAATCCAGAGCAGTTTAAACTTAAACTAAAAACTTCAGTCATTTTTGTGCTCTAGTATAGTCACTTTTGGGTCATACTGCCCACAGTCAATTGGAACAGCTCCCTTAGCTCCACCCCGGTCAGCCATCTTCAGATTTTGGCAAGCACACGCGAGTGGAAGAATGAGCCAAGAAGAGCCAGCAGGGTAGGCATGAGGGTCGCATGTGAATCTATGAAAGATATCAATGCTAGAGAAGAGGAGTTACAGGTAAGTAACTTATTCCTTCTCCAGCTTTGGATCTTTCATAGTTGCATGATGTGAATAGATTACAAAGTAGTATTATAACCATGAAAAAGGGCAGAGGCGAGCCCCTTGGAGTAACTTACCACTGGAGACTTACTAATCGCACGAAAACAGGTAACGAAGAACAGACTATATCCAACATTGGACTCTTACGCAGAATCCCTGTCGACACAGTAGAACCTGGTAAACGTGTGCACTGACCTCCAGGTAGCGGCTCTACAAATATCTAGCAATATAATCCCTGAGAGGAAAGTAATAGGGGCTGTCCCTGCCCTCGTGGAGTGAGCTCTGGTCCTGCCAGGAAGAAGCCCGCCAGCTTGTTGGTGGTAGAAGGGAATGCATGTTGCGATCCATAGGAATAAACATAGGATTAGTGCGCATGATGACTTTAGATCTGTGAAATGTCAGGCAAGGTGCTTTGACGGAGAAAGCTTGAATTTCCCCAACTCTCTGGGCTTATGTTATGGCCACCAAAAAAGTGGTTTTCCAGGAGAGAGGTATGAGAGAGGCCTTGTGTAAAGGCTCGAAGTGTGGTCTCATCAGTCTTGACAATACATCGTCGAGTTCCCATACTGGGGCTGCTCGTTTGACCAGTTCAAAAGACCTGAACAGGCCTCGCAAAAATTCCTTCACCAACCTGTGTGACCAGAGGGAAGTCGCGCCAGCTGAGCGGTTGTACCTGGAAATGCTGGTCAGGTGCACTTTGATGGAGGAATGCACCAGCCCTGCTCGCACCAAGGACAATAGGTAAGGAAGGTTGTGGGTGCTGCACCAAACTTGAAAACGCTCCCATTTGCTCCTATAGCATGCCAATGTGGAAGGATCTGAGCCTGGCCAAGAACGTCTTGCCAGTCTTGTGGTAGCGACAGTGAACCGAACTCTAAGAAGACAGGAGCCAGGCCGTCAGTGAGACCGGGTTATGATGGAGGACAGCAACACTTGGTGGCAGGTAGAGCCTGATCGTCACTGAGGGGAGAGAAAGATGGTCTGAGTAGCAAACTGGTGATCACTCGCAATACTAGAGGGATTGGAGGATAAGCCTACAGCAACTTAGCTTCCCATGGTTGCCCAAATTCGTACCCCATGCTTTTGGGGTGGAGAAATCTGTTGGTGAAGACCTTGCACCTCTTGTTCTCATATGGGTGCAAAGAAATGCCGCAGCACTAGACACCTGGTGAAGTTGCTCGCCATGTAGCACAGGTATCGGTGTTGTGAGGGTCGAATAGGAAGGAGGAAATATGTGTCCTCCAAATCTAGGGATGCCAGGAAGTCTCCCTGTTGCAACTGAGATCGCAATTGCTGCAGTGTCACCATATGAAAGGTTTGTGCTTGGAGAAACTTGTTGAGCACCCTTAGATCTAAGATAGATCTCAAACCTCCTGAAACCTTACCAGAAAATATTGCGAGTAGACTCCCGATGCCAGCTGTGCGTTTGGGACCATTTCCACTGCTCCCTTGATTAGTAAGGCTTGCACCTTGTTGGGTGTCCTGACCCATGTTTGAGCTATCAAGCTGCAACATTTGGTGCTGTGGGCTTAGAAAATCCAAGATGGCCAAAAAGCCCACATGTACGCCAGAATAGGAAAACTGTGCAGTACTGGCATGGAAAACATCATGATGGCCAGAACTTCCCAGAAAATGCACAGGGAAATGCATGAAGAATAGGCTGCCACCCATTTTTACCTATGTTGTGAGCACAGGAGGGCACTGCCTAAAACCACCATTGGGCTACACACAGTAGCCTGAAACCATTGCAAAAGGGGCAATGCTGATTGCCAAAAGCAACCCACAACTATTGGGAATTCATTCCTTCAACGGGCACAAAATTATTTTACTGCAGAACCACACCAGTGCCATGTGCTGAACCTGGATAATATACTTCCATGTAAAATCTCTTGTTTGGAATGCATTCATTCAAGACTGATCCAAAAAATGGACGCAGTACCGATAAATACCTCAAGGCGGCGCTAGTGGTCTAAACTCTGACAGGGAAACTGCATGTCAGGAGTTGCAGGAGAGGCCTTTACATCAAAGGCTGGGAGTTAATTAAAATCGTAACCACATGCTGTTCCCAGAAGACAATCTGATTTAATTAACAGGCCAAAAGGCTGGGAACCCTTCTCACCTCAGGAAGCCCAGGAAACCACATGGTCATACTAACCAAATGCAAAGTGGCTCCCTGGTCTGCTGACCTCAGCCTCCCAGAGACCACACAATAGGCTCTTGCACTTGAATAGAATATGCTGATGTTGACTGTACACAAAGAGCTCCCAGCAGAAGAGACATGTGATCACTGACCCACCCAAGTCGTAGGGGGGTGTATATGTGTATCAATTTTAATGAAAAACCAGTGTTGCATAACCCACTAAAAAGCGCAAAATATTGCCATTTCTGGATGCAAGCTCTTAGAAAACATCAGAGTTTGAACAGAGTATACCTCATGTGATACGTGATGGGTGCATGTAATTTCAAATCACTGTGTATCTATGAAATATGTCTTTAGGTCGAATATAGATTGTGTGTAATTTGACAGGGGAGTGTCCTTTCTGCAAGCCATTAAATGACATCATTCTGACACACAATCCTGCTCTCCAGTGAGAACGCAAAGAATTCTCCAACCTATCAGAACTCTGAAGGGGTTGGGCCTAGAAAGCTAGCCTCTCCACCCACTTTCAAACCACATAAAAAATGCACCACTGAAATCTAGAGAGGACTTCATTTTCCATTTTCTTGCGGGAAGCTTTGCCGGACCACACAACATCCAGAAGATACCAGTTCCAGACTGACACCAGCTACATATTCCAGAACCTAGAACTTATACTTTAGAACCTAAATCAGAGGCCTAAAACCACAAGCTGAGTTCTCTGCCGCAGGCCTCAAATCATTGCAAGCTACTCACAGCCGGGCGAGCTGCTTGAATCCCTTGCCAAGAACTTTTGCCAGGACCAGTGCAGAGATCCAGGAGCCGTGCAGAGACCGCTGTATCCGGACAGACCAGACCAGAGATCCAGAGTGACCCAGACCGCTGTGAGCAGAACCAGAGAGCTGACCCAGATCACTGTGAAGTGCCGAACCAGAACCTGAGTCCAGTCCAAAACCTGACCAGATCCGTGGCGAGGCCTATTTCAAAAATATATTGTGAGTACCTAGCAGAACTGTGCAGAACCAATCTCTTAGTTAAAATAATCTAATCCAAACTATTTTAATCTAACCAGAACTGCCTCCTAGAAGTTGTCACTTGTCATTTTGTAAAGCTGCACCACTGTCATTTGTCAATTCTGCAGCTGCAAAGCTGTCACCTGTCATTTTGAGTTTACTTAAAATCCGAAAAACTACCTTTATTTAATCGTCCGTATCTCTGGAACCGTTTGGGCTACGAACTTGGTTCAAGCTTAGAATCTAAGCTTTCCAACAAGCCTAGAACCGACTTCCTACTCATACTTTTTCCGCAAATCACGATTCACGCACTCGCGAATTTTGCCGCGATTTGGCCCGATTTCTTTACTTGTAAAAAGATAGCTGCTTTTGCCTGAACTGCTAAAATTCGTTTGCATCTTAAGAACCATCCCTGAATCATTGCTAAAGTGAGCCTGAACTCATCCCAAGTAGCTACCACTCCCCCTGTACCTCCTAAAGGGAATTAAAAGCATTTTCAGCATATTTTTCATCCATTGCCATCACATTTAAAAAGCATTTTGGGCCTGTGTTTTAAAACTCATACCGTTTTTCTCTAAGCTTGCTGGGGGGGAACTGAATTTCGTATTGTATTTGATTGCATTCCTGAGAACTGTGTGCTCCTCTTTCTATCCACTTCCATGTCTTACATTGCATAGGGGAGGGGGGTGAATTGCCAGAGAAAAAGTGATATTATCTTTTGCTAAAATCATATCAAGTATTTCTGTACTGCATTTTATTCCTCATTGCTTTTCCCTTGAAATCATAAAAGTAGTTTTGCTACTTTATCCATCCTATACTAACTCCTCATTGATTATAAAGAAGTGTGCTAGTGCCAGATTACCCATTGTTGATCAACATCATATGTCTATGTGTACTATCAGATATTAATTATAAAGTGTGATATATATATATATATATATATATATATATATATATATATATATATATATATAGTTTAAATTCTCAAATAAACCTTTTAACTTGCAAAACAGAACTACTTCTTGGCTCAGTGGGGTCAGGGGGATTCTAAGAGAGGGGTGTTATATAGGGGTAGTCATCCAGAACTCATGAACTGGATATAAAGATATATCAATAAGGGTTTCCATTCAGTATCCCAGACTAGGCATTGATTTAGCTGTAGTGTTGAATTGAATCCTCTTACAACCTCCCGATTCAGCAGATGGTGAGGCTTTTCTGGCATGCACGCCGGAGGAATGTTTGGTGTTTATTTGACAAATTCCAGTGAATTTCCTTGCTGGACCAGGAAGAGCACCCATTAGTCGGACTTCAGATTTTCCCACTCGTCGACCAACTGTAATAATCTTCCTCCCACTGGGTAGCTGAAGTGGGAGGGACCCTGGACGAGAAGACACAGCGACTGCGAGTGCCTCCATATGATTGGGATCTCCCTTTCTACTGATCCGTTGATGGGTACACAGGTGTCTTGTATGCAGAGGCTTGGTAGGAGGATTGGTATGTGGGGCAATAGTCCCATGAAGTCCTGCCAAACTGGGCTTTCTTTGTGCTCAATGACTGGTGCCTTATGTGCCTAGGGAGCGGGTGGTCTCAGTCTTGATGGAGGGTAGAGTCTCAAACTTCTTAACAAAAAAGTCTACTCCTTCGAAAAGCATGTCCATGACCACTGCACCTCCGGCCAGAAGTTGGTCACTTTGAGGCAGCCTTGCCGTCTTAACACAGCTCCATTTCCGAGTCGACGGAATCCCATGTCAGTAATGTTGAAGGACACAGTAATGACATGATCTGATGCTGCTTCTCCTTCATGGAAAATGTCTCTTGCCTCCTGACGTTTGTCCTCCAGAAGGAACTCCTGCAGGGATCCCAGCTTATACCATAGCTCGAGATCGTACCCGGTGAGAATGGCCGTGGCATTAGCCGCCTTGATTGTAGTGGCAGCTGCTACCACTTGTGTGCAAAAAGCATCCCCCTTAAATGACATCATATCCAAATGCTTCCCCGCCTTGTCTATAGGTATGGGTTAGCAGACCTCCTGCGGGCTGTTGCCGAGACCACTGAATCAGGTGTGGGCTGTGTGCGAGGGCAGACAAGAGCAGAGTCTGGGACCCTGTACTGTTTGTCAAATCTGTCCTTCTTTGCAGGTGCAGTGGGTGGGAGGTGACCAGGCCTTCCTGCCAGATATCTTCAACGAGTGGAATGGACAGGATGGCTTTCCACTGCTGTTCCCGGCGTTGGTACAGCATACAGTCTTTTTTCTGCTCCTCTGGTGCAAGACTAAACATGTTCACAGCCCTGCCCATGAGTGCGTGAAATTAACCAACTGCATCTGGAGAAGAATCCCTGATCAGAGTGTCTTCAGGTTTGACGTCGGCTGGGATGACATCATCATATTCATTGGTGCCTTTTGTGTGTACGGACCTAAAATCATCCTGTGGGTTATGGTCGACTCCGTGTCACGGTCAACTGTATTGGTCGTGTAAATCGCTTCTCCTTAGGTGAGCGAGGTGGGGTAGGAATATCCACTAGTACCAGCCGGAGCAAGAGGATGCATTGGTGCTGGTGGAGGCAACAAAGCTGGCAATCCTTGCTGTAGCGTGGACACCAAAGTGGTTAAAGTGTTCAGGATGTCTATGGAGAGCTCTCTAGTAGGAGCTGGTGTTGGAGCTGGTGGGGACGCCCGCGCGGTGGGCCTGTTCCCCCTTGCAGACGTGGTGGTGCCCCCTTGCAGACGTGGTGGTGCAGGCGTGACTTGTGCCTGTTGTGGTGCCTTAGACTTGTCTTGTGCCCTAGGCTGATCCTCTGCCTTTTTAGGACACATAGGCTTGTCCTGTGTCTGCCTCAGAGTAGGGAGGTGGGAACTGGGAGGTGATGTGACACCATCCGCTTCTTCCTCCTCTGAGGATATTGGTACTGGATCCATTCCTGGCCCTGGTACTGCGACTACCCTCGCAGCCAGTGGTGGAATATCTATTGACTGTGCCGATGAGGAGACGGGCCTGGAAATGGATGTCATTGTCATCATAAACTGTGGATTTGGGTCATTGACTGAGTGGTTTGTGGCGTCAACAAGGTCTTTGTTGTGGACGATGAGGCAGGTTTGGTTGTGAACGCCGATGGTGCCGCTTTCGCTGGTGTCAACAGTGGCAGAAATGTTGCCACTGAACATGAATAAGGTGAAGAAGCAGCAGTCACACCATCGTGGCTATACCCTTCTTTCTGGGCTTGGAGGGAACACTGACCGTGGGTGCCGTGGACGGTAAAGTTAACTCCTCTGACAACTTAGGATGTGTACAAGGCTTGTCCCTGAACAGCATCTTGTGTGCTCTCTTTTTGCCACAGGAAGGTTCATCATGCAACCTTGACCTCTTACGAGAGACCCTGCCTAAGTGAGGCGTGACACAGTACTGAAGCAGAGTCAGAGGCCCCACCAGTGTCATTAAGCCACAACCAACTTTCGGTGACGATCCCAGAGGGTTTTATTTGAAAAAATATTGACAAATGTCACAAACCTGTATTATAGGATGTGGGTGCAGGCAGTATAAGCAATCCTCATGTAAATATTATATGAAGACATTTCTCAACCCGCAAAGGCCACAGGCCTTGAAGAGGCTCTTCCTCCCCGCCATGAGTAGGCCCAAACCGTCGACGGACGCCGGGGAAATGGGAATCGGTAGGCGACTAGTATTTATGTAAGTTCTATAAGTAGTGAATGTAGAGAAATATTTGAGGAGTCCCAACACAAACGTGCAGTTAAAAATCTCAAGATGGCCGACAGGGGTGGAGCCAAGGGAGCTGTTCCATTTGGCTGTATGCAGTATGCCCCAAAAGTGATTATACTAGAGCACAAAAGTGACTGCATTTTTCAGTTTAAATTTAAACTGCTCTTAGTTACCAAGGATTCCCAGCCGGACAACTGGGAATATTCACAGCATGTGAATGTATGAAAGATCCAATGCTGGAGAAATTGCCATCTCTCCAGCAATGTTTCTAGAATGTGAAGGCCAATCTCCCAAAGCCTGCATTGTAGTTACATCCACACTAATGCATGTTTCGGTTGAAGGGAAAAAATTAAAAATAATACAGACAGGAACCTACTTGACAGACTACATGCCCTGCTCCAAACTCCTCAAAATGTTTTGATCCATGCCCCTGCCCATCCCACCACTGCAAGTGTCACAATTCAACTAATTTTTTGTTACAGAAGTAAGGTGCTCAATCAGTATGGATTGCAATGGTAAAATCTTGACAATGCACAGTTATTTACAAAGCAAAAAGGCAATATTTGGTAGTTGTACCTGTTCACTGACGTTGCAGTAATCATTCTAACTTGATGGTTGCTATCTGCAAGGAACTTTGGGAAGGCATCGTTCACAGGAAGCTCCTTATCTGGGAGAGGAAGGATAGCCCATTTGCAATGGGGATCAGCCTGTGTGGGGTTTAAGGATAAACATATTAATTCAAGGGCTAAACAATTTTAGGTTTACATGTGAAACACACACACAAACATGCATATGAAAATAAAGTGTATATATAGCTAAATGAATGAACTTTTCATTGTATGGGACCAGATATTCTATTCTAATAACACATTAGCACTGTTGGAATATGAGCTAAGCAGGGTTAACATACACTTACAAATCACACTGACAAAACTCATAGGTCTTGATTTATTAGCATATTCATTTCTTTTAAACCTTTATTTGCTTTTTCATAAATAACAGACAACAAAGCACTGGCATTCTGTGCATGTTCGACAATGGTGAAGCAGACTTTAAGGCAGTATCTTCTCTCACAATTAAACATTGGAACACCATCATCTAATAAGTTTTCCTATTTATTTACAGAGATTTTCTAAACATTATACAGTGGACTTGCTGTTAGGGAGAATTCTCTGTTTAGGCTGAATTTCCTAACCTAGTGAGTCCCCCAGCAGCTTTGCTGGATTTTTGGGGTTTATTTTTTTCTCCTGTCAAGAGTGAGACTCTTTTACCCTCACTCTTGGACATGACTTGAGAGTGTTTCTGTGACTTGCTATGTGCTAATGGGCTATGGGGTATTTTTTCCCCATAGGCTATCATTGGTTTTTGAATGTGTGTTACACAGCACCCTCAGTGCAGTAACACAGGGGTGTCATAGTGACCCCCAAACATAGACTCCACACCCTGGGACTGACTACTGTCTCCCTGGGTCTGTAAAGTCACCATTGACTTTACTAGTCTTAATTTAGGAACTTAACCACTACAAACCATCATACTGTGGAAGTACTGGTAGGGGCAATTAGATTGCCCCTGGGTCTGTTGTCGAGGGGGTACTGTCCCGTCCCCCCTCGCCGAGTTTCTGGCTGGTGGCAGTGGATACCACGGAAATATTCCACCGGAATATTTCCCAATGGGATTTCCCATTGATTTTAATGCACCACTTTTTGGTGCAATGTTAAAGATACCGCCGGTTTATTTATTTAATATAAATTCACCGGTTGGGATTTTTTGCCAGAACTCGCCGCCAAAATGGCGTCTAGGTTCACTTCAGTAACCCTGAACCCGAGTCGAGCCTTTGTTCCACTTTTGGCGGGCTTCTGCACAGAAGCCCTCCAAAGTGGTGCCATTCTGTCTGGGTACCACAGGGGGTGTGGGAGGGGGTTTAGGCACCATGGACTGAGTTGCCTTGCCAACTCATGTCGCACTCTGGTGTGATTGGCCCAAGTGGTGAGCCGCCCCGCTCACCACTTAGCATGTTTGAGTGACAGCTAGGCTGTATGAATGGGGGTTTGCTGCATAAAAGCAGGGTTTTTGAGACTGGTTCTTCAGAAGTCGCCACAGGACCTAAGAAGCCGAAGAGGGAGAAGCCGAGCCGACCTGCCAAGACGACACCACCGGTGGAGCCCTGCGGAACCGTCTCACCACTTTTCCCAACGACAGAGGAGATCTCCAGCCGGGAGAGTCTTCTTCCCTTGACTGGTGGGGACAACCAGTTTCTGCCTTCTTTTAGCCTCCCTGAATCATCTTGTGGCCGCCTTGCCTGTGCCAAGCACCCCGGCAACCGGGATACCACTTTTTACCTCAACCGCGAAAGAGGGGTAACATCCTTTTAACCGGAAAAATCCACGGCTGGTTTCTTCCCTGGTAGTGCAACGACCTTCAGCTTTCCTCCACGCCGAGATCTTCTCTTCCTCTGGACGACGCTGCGACTTGCACCCACTACTAGGAACAACTGCCACCGCTGGAGGATCCTTTCCATTTTAAAGGTACCGTGTTCCGCCCGGCTTCCCTTGCCTCTGATTGTACGGGGTAGATTTAGCCCTCGGCTCTCGAACCTGGGTAAGCCTGGGACACCCTAACTAAACTTTTCTAAACTTGGTAAAACCTTTCCTACTCACCTGTAAAGACTTGTGACATTGTGTGATCTTGGACATCTTTTTGCCTGGCTTTCCCTAGAGTGGGCCTGGCAACCGAACTTCCTTGCTCCGCAATAGACTGCCTTTCTAAACTTACTGTGAATCTCTGAAAAGTGTTTTAACTTGCTGTTTTCATTACTTCTGCCCTTTCCTTCCCTTTTTAACTAACTTGTTGGAGTGCCATCTAACGTTAAGCGCTCACCTCTGTTTGGAAATAAGTGGTGTTAACTTAGACTTGTCCAACAAATAACTAGGGATGTACATATAAGTAATAGTGACTGTGTTTTGACTTACTTACCTTTTCTGTGCTAGTGTAATTTATGAGTGTGTCTTTTAAATAAATAATTATATACTTTTACACCTAGCTCTGGTCAGTGTTTGCTTGTACTACTGTGCCTCTGTACCTATTATGTATGCTCTATATACTGCCTAACTCTTCTTGAGGGAAGTCTGACTGCTCAGCCACAGCTACCAGGTAAATCTGGGTGGTACAGACTGCTACCAAGTGGGTTTACTGCCAAACACCTGTAGTCTTAAATCTTTTGCAGTGGTCCCAGAGGGAACTGCACAGGTTTCTGCCTAACACTGGTGTACAGCGGTGGGATTTGTATTGAGTATACACTTTAGTGTACTTTTGAGATACCTTAGTGCAACTAACCACAAAGCTTAAGCACAAAAAGAAAAAGTCATTTTCTAACATGTCTGCTTTGGAAAGTTATAGTCAAGAGTCCCTTGCTACAAAAACTGCTGATTGTTTAAGAGCTCTCTGTAAGCATAAGAATCTCATGACTAAAGGCAAGAAAATAGAGCTAATAGAAAGGTTGTTAGAAAACCAAAGTCTGGATGATGGTTCAGAGGAACCTACCACTCCAGCAAATGTAGAGGACAGCAATGATATTGATATTGAACAAAGTATTGATGATCTTGGGTCAGAACCAGAAGAGGAAGATGAAACTGCTGTAGATGTTCCCTCTAGGCCTCTCTCTGCCTTACTAGCTGTACCTACTGGACCTTTGCCAGGTCCCACATTTAGTCCTCAATACTATTAACTGGAGAAAATGAAACTGGAATTAGAGTACAAGAAACTTAATACTCAAACAGACAAAGAACTAAGGCTAAGAGAAATGGAGCTCAAGTATGAGCTAGAAATGAAGAAATTGTCTGTTGAGAATGCTTCTCTCTCTGGCTCCTCTAGAAGTTCCAGTCCTAAAAGACCCCGGATGCCTAAAGAATTGATTGGTATGTATGAGCCTAACTTGGATGTGTTGGATTGGTTTCCTATGTTTGAGTATAATCATGGGCTCTAGAACCTCACAGGTAATGAGTTACTCACCTGGTTGTTCTCTAGGCTTCCCCCTGTTGCAACGGATGCAGTAATGGAGTTGGGGGAGGAGGATAGGAAAGAGTATGAATGTGTGAAACTAGCTTTGATAGCTAGGTTTGGGAAGACCCCTTCCCAGTATCTTAGGAGGGTTAGAAGCCTCCTCAAAAAGCATGATGGTACCCCTTGGGCTACCTGGGTGTGTGAAGGGTTGAAAAACTTAGAGGGATGGATTAAGGGTTACAAAGTGAACACTTATGAAGGAATGAGAAATCTTGTAATGATGGAGTCAATTTAAGATGCCTGCTTCTCCTGAGCTCAGACAGCACTTGGCTGATTCACAGGAATTAGATCCTAGAAAGCTAGCTAAGGCTGCTGACTTGTGGGTTGCCAACAGGGCTACTCACAAGGATTCTGGGGTAACTCAGAAGAAGGATGAGGGGAGACATCCTAAGAAAGACTCCAAAGAGAATTCTAATAATTCCAATTCCAAAGAGGGCCCCAAACCACACCATAAGGGTAAGCCACAGCAGAGTAGTATACCTTCTGGTGCCAAACCAGAAGGAGGTCAGAACAAGCCTCCATTCCAAAGGACCTTTGGATCCTGTTATGTTTGTAAGGCTACTGACCATGTGAAAGGAGATCCCAGATGTAAGGGTAAACCTTCAGGGATCCAGCTTGTCTCCTTAGCCTTCGCTCCAGAGGAGGAAGTCCCTATGGCAAGTGGAAACTTTCTACTACTGGCTGATGAACCCACTGGAGTCTCAGCCAGTGTTTCTTTAGTCTCTCTGGGGTTGTGGGAACAACAGAATTTAGATGTCTATAATTCTATCCCCGATAATACTAAAGAGTATTATAAGGACAGTGTCCACGTGAATGGTCAGGAGACTCCTGCCATCAGGGACACTGGGGCCAGCATAACTGTGGTGGATGAATCATTTTTCAAGGCAGAGGATGTTGCTAAGGCACCCAAATGCCTCACCAAGTTAGCTGGAGGGCCTGTGCAGATGTGTCCCCAGTTACCAGTTCTCATCCAGTGTAATGATATGGCTGTGAAGATACCTGTAAGTATACAATGTGAAGTACCAGGAAGGGTTCTGTTGGGTAATGACCTGAAAGCTCTTGGAGTTGTGTCACATACCCCCAGACCTCCTAGTAAAAGGTTACAGGAGCTCACAAAACCTGCGAGAGAGAAAACCCTGCGAGGTTTATCTCAGGAGTTGATGACAGAAATCACTCCTCTTCCACTGGAGCAACTTACTGCAGTGACTACCAGATCAGGAGCCAAGGGGCAACCCAAGATTCCTAGGAAAAAGCCTACAGCAAGCACTCCAGTGCTTCCAAAAAGGACTTCCCCGAGGTTGTCCAAAGTTACACCTGTAACTCCACCTCCAGCTGAGGCTGAGAGGGAGGTACAACCCTGTCTGGTTGAACTAGACTCTGAAGAAGAGCTTGTAGGAGGCCCAGAACTTATTGGAGACCTGGACCCGGCTGACCATCCTGAGCTGCAGTCTTTACTGGCAGAAGGTGGACCCAGCAGGTCAGCTTTTCGTAAGGGACAAAGAGAATGTCCAACTCTGGAGGGCCTTCGCCAACAGGCAGCTTCTCAGGCTGATGGGCAAGAGCCTGGGAAGTATAGGTTACACTGGGAAGATGGCCTCTTCTACAGTGAACCAACTGGATCTGAACCTGGAGCCTACCAACGCCTGGTAGTGCCCCAAGACAACAGACAACAGTTCTTGCAACTAGCCCACGAGATTCCTTTGGCTGGTCACTTGAGTTTCAAGAAGACCAAGGAAAGGCTCTCTCTCTACTTTTATTGGCCAAAGATGGGGGCTGAAGTAGATAGATATTGCAGGAGCTGCCATACCTGCCAGACTTCTGGTAAGGTTGGTTCCAAGAATGTGGCACCTTTAGTGCCTCTCCCAGTTGTGGGAGTCCCACTTGAGAGGGTACGGATTGACATTGTTGGTCCCCTTGATCCTCCAACCTCCTCAGGCAACAGGTTTATCTTTGTTGTAGTAGACCATGCTACTAGGTACCCTGAGGCAATTCCTATGAGGACTGTTACAGCTCCGGCCATAGCTAAGGCCCTCCTTGGTATTTTTACCAGGGTTGGGTTTCCTAAGAAGGTGATCTCTGACAGGGGGTCCATTTTTATGTCCCACTACATGAAAGCCATGTGGAAAACCTGCGGAGTTACCTACAAGTTCTCAACCGCATACCACCCTCAGACAAACGGGTTGGTAGAAAGGTTTAAAAGAACCATGAAGAGCATGATAGGTGCTTTAGAAGAACCCCTTAAAAAGAAGTGGGACCTTCTACTGCCATGCCTTCTCTTTGCTTATAGAGAAGTCCCTCAGGAGGGAGTAGGTTATTCTCCCTTTGAACTTCTCTATGGCCATCCCGTCAGAGGCCCCTTGGCCCTGATTAAGGAGGGGTTGGAGAGTGCTCCTTCCCCCAAGCCAGTCAGAGTGACTGACTATGTGATAGGTCTCCGGAGGAGAATGTCACACATGATGGCAGAAGCAAGTGACAACTTGAAAGCTGGACAAGCTCTGATCAAACATTGGCATGATCAGAAGGCTAACATGGTTGAGTTTACTCAAGACCAGCTAGTTCTAGTTATGCTTCCAACAAGGCAGAGGGCCTTGCAAGACAAATGGATGGGACCCTTCAAGGTTGTGGGAAAACTTGGAGAGGTCAACTATCTGGTAGATCTGGGAAAACCCAGGGAAGCTCCCAGAGTCTTCCACACCAACTACCTCAAAGCCTATGTCTCTAGACCAGAAGTAGGAGCATTGCTTCTAGCTTCATCAGAAGAGGAGGAGGAGAGTGAAGCTCTACCTGACCTCCTGAGAGGCTTACCTTTGGACGAAAAGGTTGAAGGAGTTAATCTCTCTTCAGATCTGACACCTGAGCAACAGGAGGAGTGCAAAGCTATGTTAAATAAGTTTGCCCCTCTGTTCTCACTTTCACCAGGCTTGACCCCGTGGGGACAGCATGATATACTCACTGGTGACTGTCTGCCAGTCAAAAGCAGAGGATACAGAATGTCAGAACATGTCAGAACCCACATCAAAGGTGAGGTCAAGAAGATGCTTGATCTCGGGGTAATAGAGCCCTCTACTAGTCCATGGTCTAGCCTAGTGGTGTTAGTACCAAAGGCAGGATCAAAAGAGTTGAGATTCTGTGTGGACTATAGAGCTCTTAATGCAGTCACCAAGACTGATGCCCACCCTTTGCCAAGGACAGATGAGTTGGTGGATAAACTTGGTGCAGCCAAGTACCTCAGCACACTGGACCTTACGTCATGCTATTGGCAAATAGCCCTGACAGACCATGCCAAGGAGAAAACTGCATTTTCTACCCCAGTTGGCCTATACCAATTCAAGGTTATGCCTTTTGGACTAAAAAATGACCCTGCAACATTCCAAAGGATGGTGAACCAAGTTCTAGCTGGGATGGAGGACTTCTGCATGGCATACTTGGATGACATTGCAGTCTTCAGCCACTCCTGGGAGGAACATGTGACCCACTTAGGACATGTTTTGCAGGTTCTTGAGCAGGCCAATCTGACCATAAAGGCAAGCAAATGCCAAATTGGACAGAGTAAAGTGGTCTACCTTGGACATGAGGTAGGAGGTGGAGAGATAAGGCCTTTGCTCAGCAAGATTGAAGCTGTGCAAAATTGGACAACACCTACTACTCAGACCCAGGTGAGAGCCTTCTTAGGCCTCACTGGGTATTACAGGAATTTCATTGAGAACTATGGGACCAGAGCTTCTCCTCTGAATGTGATCTCCTCTCCAAAATTCCCTAAGAAGGTCAAATGGAATGAGGAATGCAATCAGGCCTTTGAAAACCTGAAGAAAGCTCTTTGCCAAGCTCCAGTACTCCGAGCTCCTGACTACCACCAAACTTTCATTGTACAAACTGATGCTTCCAATGTAGGTATAGGTGCAGTTCTTAGCCAACTGGATGAGAAGGGTAGGGAACACCCCATTTGCTTCATCAGTAGAAAACTGAAGGATCCTGAAACAAGGTGGGCAACAATAGAAAGAGAATGCTTTGCTATTGTGTGGGCACTGAAGAAGTTTAGGCCATACTTGTATGGTTCTACTTTTGTCATTCAGACTGACCACCAACCCTTGAGATGGTTAATGCAAATGAAAGGGGAAAATCCAAAACTATTGAGATGGTCAATCTGCCTCCAAGGGTTTGATTTCACCATTGAGCACAGGTCAGGGCGTCACCATCAAAATGCTGATGGACTCTCTAGGATGTATGCCATCGACTAGAGGTATGAGGTTCATCCAGGAGTGGATTAAATCCTCCTGTCCCTTAGTCTGGGGGGGCGAGTGTTAGGGAGAATTCTCCGTTTAGGCTGAATTTCCTAACCTAGTGAGTCCCCCAGCAGCTTTGCTGGATTTTTGGGGTTTATTTTTTTCTCCTGCCAAGAGTGAGACTCTTTTACCCTCACTCTTGGACATGACGAGAGTGTTTCTGTGACTTGCTATGTGCTTATGGGCTATGGGGTATTTTTTCCCATAGGCTATCATTGGTTTTTGAATGTGTGTTACACAGCACCCTCAGTGCAGTAACACAGGGGTGTCATAGTGACCCCCAAACATAGACTCCACACCCTGGGACTGACTACTGTCTCCCTGGGTCTGTAAAGTCACCATTGACTTTACTAGTCTTAACTTAGGAACTTAACTAGTACAAACCATTATACTGTGGAAGTACTGGTAGGGGCAATTAGATTGCCCCTGGGTCTGTTGTCGAGGGGGTACTGTCCCGTCCCCCCTCACCGAGTTTCTGGCTGGTGGCAGTGGATACCACAGAAATATTCCACCGGAATATTTCCCAATGGGATTTCCCATTGATTTTAATGCACCACTTTTTGGTGCAATGTTAAAGATACCGCCGGTTTATTTATTTAATATAAATTCACCGGTTGGGATTTTTTGCCAGAACTCGCCGCCAAAATGGCATCTAGGTTCACTTCAGTAACCCTGAACCCGAGTCGAGCCTTTGTTCCACTTTTGGCGGGCTTCTGCACAGAAGCCCTCCAAAGTGGTGCCATTCTGTCTGGGTACCACAGGGAGTGTGGGAGGGGGTTTAGGCACCCTGGACTGAGTTGCCTTGCCAACTCATGTCGCACTCTGGTGTGATTGGCCCAAGTGGTGAGCCGCCCCGCTCACCACTTAGCATGTTTGAGTGACAGCTAGGCTGTATGAATGGGGGTTTGCTGCATAAAAGCAGGGTTTTTGGGACTGGTTCTTCAGAAGTCGCCACAGGACCTAAGAAGCCGAAGAGGGAGAAGCCGAGCCGACCTGCCAAGACGACACCACCGGTGGAGCCCTGCGGAACCGTCTCACCACTTTTCCCAACGACAGAGGAGATCTCAAGCCGGGAGAGTCTTCTTCCCTTGACTGGTGGGGACAACCAGTTTCTGCCTTCTTTTCGCCACCCTGAAGCATCTCGTGGCCGCCTTGCCTGTGCCAAGCACCCCGGCTACCGGGATACCACTTTTTACCTCAACCGCGAAAGAGGGGTAACATCCTTTTAACCGGAAAAATCCACGGCTGGTTTCTTCCCTGGTAGTGCAACGACCTTCAGCTTTCCTCCACGTCGAGATCTTCTCTTCCTCTGGACGACGCCGCGACTTGCACCCACTACCAGGAACAACTGCCACCGCTGGAGGATCCTTTCCATTTTAAAGGTACAGTGTTCCGCTCGGCTTCCCTTGCCACCGATTGTACGGGGTAGATTTAGCCCCCGGCTCTCGAACCTGGGTAAGCCTGGGACACCCTAACTAAACTTTTCTAAACTTGGTAAAACCTTTCCTACTCACCTGTAAAGACTTGTGACATTGTGTGATCTTGGACATCTTTTCGCCTGGCTTTCCCTAGAGTGGGCCTGGCAACCAAACTTCCTTGCTCCGCAATAGACTGCCTTTCTAAACTTACTGTGAATCTCTGAAAAGTGTTTTACCTTGCTATTTTCATTTCTTCTGCCTTTCCCTCCCTTTTTAACTAACTTGTTGGAGTGCCATCTAACGTTAAGCGCTCACCTCTGTTTGCAAATAAGTGGTGTTAACTTAGACTTGTCCAACAAATAACTAGGGATGTACATATAAGTAATAGTGACTGTGTTTTGACTTACTTACCTTTTCTGTGCTAGTGTAATTTATGAGTGTGTCTTTTAAATAAATAATTATATACTTTTACACCTAGCTCTGGTCAGTGTTTGCTTGTACTACTGTGCCTCTGTACCTATTATGTATGCTCTATATACTGCCTAACTCTTCTTGAGGGAAGTCTGACTGCTCAGCCACAGCTACCAGGTAAATCTGGGTGGTACAGACTGCTACCAAGTGGGTTTACTGCCAAACACCTGTAGTCTTAAATCTTTTGCAGTGGTCCCAGAGGGAACTGCACAGGTTTCTGCCTAACACTTGCACATCCATTTTGTATAGTAAGCCATTATCGCCAGGGTCAGGCATTCTGTGAGCTCAGCTCAGGTATTCTCTTCAATCCATGTTCCTGTGTGGGAAGCAAGATAATGTTTAGGTCTGCCGATGTATCCTTTGCTCTACTACCCAGCAGCAATAGAGAACCACACAAAGTTTACTATTCCTCACATATATCAGGTCTTTCAGCAAACTGTTATATTTTGCGAAAGGGCTTCTGTAAGATACTCTGGTGAGAGCATTTTCATCATGTCCCACCATGGGCGTAATTTTAGGGGCAACAAGGGTGTTTGTCCCCCAACTTTCATGACACACCATTTTGTCCCCATTCATTTGACTGGGGCACCTTTTCTTCAGATGTCATGTCCCCCCCAATATTTTCAGCAAAGTTACTCCACTGTGTCCCACGCTATCACAAGGAAACCTTTTTGCTAAATACATTTTAGAAATGCTAAATGCATTTTAGAAAATAACCCCAAAAACCATACCAGTGGGCGAGCTGTACATATTCAGCCACAATTTCAGTAATTGTGGTCATCACTTGTTCCCAGTAGTTAATGACGGCACCATTCTAGAGATACAGCTCCGGCGAGAGGCTTATCCAAAGTGCACCAAAGTCAATCATATTTGTGCAACCCATCGGCCTCCACATACCATAGTTTGACGCTTCAGACTGCAAATCAGCCACCTGTACCATCGACAGTCGGCCATTCAACTAACTTCTCGGCATGGCGCATTCACAGTAATTTAGAATTGTGAACCCGCCTACTATATATCCCACGCACCCGCGCGGTGGTCAAGTGTGGTGGTACTGTCTAGCTGGCCCCTGATCATTTGCTGCTACGTGGAACTGTTTGGCTGAGTCCGCCGTGCCTGCCGTGTGACGTGCTGCATTCAGTGCTCCTGATTGGTTGCTGGCACTGGGTACGACCGAATTAACCAACCGACAGAGCCTTTTTTTCAAAAAGACTAAAGAGAATTGCTAACAGACTGGTAACAGATTCCCTTTCCCTTTCCCTTTCCTGTTTTCTGCAAAATTGTGAACCCGCCTACTATATATCCCACGCACCCGCACATTGGCACGCGCGCAGTGGAGCAAGTGCGGTGATCAAGTGTGGTGGTACTGTCTAGCTGTCTAGCGTGCTAGCTTGCAGCGTAGACAGCGCTACGAGTAGTAACGGTCAGTTACAATTGTTTTATTTGCTTTTGCATTGTACTATTTCATCAGTAGTCCCAATTTATTCATTATTACTGAAAGCTTGTTTTAATTCTGTGTACCAACATACGAGAAATAATGGTGGCCAGAAAATTTACCCTGAAGTCAGGCATGCCGCAGACAGCTGGATTACCATCTTTACCAGCTAATGCACAGCCAACTGCCCCGAAGCGATTAGTGAACAAATCAGTATTTCAGCTAACAGGCCCAATCAGTACTAAACCGCGGCGCACCTTATCACTATCAGCGGACATTCGCTCCTATTATGATATTGATACACAAATAGGAGCGAGTACTTCAGCGGAGGCGAGCTGTGAGTTGCAACCACGGTTACGCTCGCTGGCAGGGCAGCCAAGTTTAACTCCTTCGAACACCCTCACTGAAGCAGTCGTTCATAAAATGCCCGAGTCGATCTCAGGTGTAAATGAAATATCGGCCATTCACAAAGAAAGCACTGAAAAACAAACTTCAATATTGAGTAATGCTGCTGACGCCATCGCAAAAACATCTGAAAACCAAGTGACTGTGCCTAACATAGTTACAAAAGCTCTTATCCCGGAAATAAGCGGCCCCATGAGATCGACAGAAGTAACCTGCACGACATTAGAGTCAGCCTTTATTGCAGGTGAATTGCTTCCCGTGGAAATGCAACGGGCCTCGATAAACAAGAACTGCGCCGAAAAAGAGCTTACAAATGAAAAAGACGATCCCAGTAGTTGTGATATACCAGAGCCTGTTGAAGTGGCCCCCCCGAATCATGGAACCCATCAGATGCTCAGTGGAAGCCCAAATAATGCTTCGAAGAGCCTATGAATGTTTAACTATGGCGGGTGATATTGATAAGGAAACACTTCTCATATCCACTTTATGGATATGACAAGCAGCTCTGAAATCCCTGAAGCAGATATTACTGATTATATAGCTGCTCCAATTCAGGGGATCTAATACAGCTGTTTGAAGATCATACTCATAGTCACCTAGAAAAAACAAGCCAACCCTCCGCAGGCCTCCAAGATTCCACTCGCAACCGAAATCATGAGATTGAGCCTCAACAGCCAAATGCCCTAGAGCAATCATATAGGCAAGTAGTTGAAGAATCGCTATCTTTCATAGCACCGGCTCCACGGCGTACAAGATTCCAAGAAATAACCCGTGATTCTGATTTCTTTATCCAAAAAGCGCAATCTAAGCGCTTTTCATTTCCTGAGGCTCCGGCACTCAACAACACACTGAGTGCAATGAACACTGCATTATTGTCAATAGCCAAGTTATATGAAGTTTTAGATACCAAAGTAAATCACCAAACGAAACTACTTGAAAAACTTCTGGAGGAGAGCTCCACTCTTCAGCACGTTAAAAGTAATATTTCCGTGATAGGAGAGGCGGAACAAAATATTCATGAGAGTTTAATTGAGATCACCGAAAAACATGAGCAAATGCTAACTGAAGATAATTCGAAGTCCATAAAGGAGCCAGAAATCCACAGAACATTTGTCATCAATTAAAGTCCCGAACATTACCACGAGACACAACCAATTGTCTGAAAAATAGCAACCAACCAGCAATACTCAATCTATCATAATACCACCGGAATCAACGGACGAGAATGTCCCGTTACAGTCGAAAAATATATTTGAGTTATTTGGATCAAGTACTACTGCACAAACAGCTGGAACTACCTGTCCTATGCCACTTAAAGATGGCAGGAAGAGATCAATGAAATCAATTACCAAAAATAACTCTGAAAAAGTGAAATCAAAAGGACGTAAATACATAAAGATTCAATCGAGACTTGTAAAAAAAAGGATATCGTCTAATACACCAAGCTCAGTATCCCAAACAGTCTTATCGTACAAACCTTTAGATGATTTGGTGACACTGTAAGCAAATCAGCCACCAGAATGTTATACCAACTAACAAAGTTGTGAATGAAACTACAGCCTTGGTGTCGAATACGACCAAGATCATCGACAACAACCAGACGAATTCTACTGATCTGACTGGTCCATTCAATGCTAGAGTACCGTCAGATAAACATCGAAAGCCTCTGAGAAGAAATCAGAGACCATCAAGGCATACCAGGCACAGCAATTAGTAAGTTCTCCATCAAGTGATCCTTCCCTGAACCCTCCTTTTAAAGATGACAATCTGGTTGAAGTAATTAAACCACCTGCAACAATAAAGATGACCGAGCTAGCTCCCTTGAAGACAGTTGGACCGATGGAGCCGTCACTGAGTGAAGGTTTATTGGCACAAATAGAGCTGAATAGTGCAAAAATTCCACAGGATCAAACACAAATGTTATATGGTAATCCAAAGACTCAGGCGAGGAAAGTGGAATCATTTACTCCAAATATTATATGTAATCAAGATCTAAGAGAATTAAGTCATCGATTGATTCCTATATAGTGGATACGCGAAATCAAAATTTCAATTCAACATTGCAATCTACTATCACATTTCCGGATGCTGGTCCTTTAATTCAAGGACCTGGTGCAATAGTCAGGCAACAGGTCCAACAGTCGAATGCTCACTCTTATGTTCCTACTCAGGTACAGCAGTCGTTACAGGCGTTATCAAATACAAGTAGATCTACCTCAGCTAAACAATCGATCTCTCCTTGCCTTAGCTTGAAGTGTAGAGCATTGCCCTTCCAAAGCTATGTACTTAATCGAACAAGCATTCTTAATATATGCACAGAAATTTCGATTTTGAAAGAACTGACTTCAACTGACCTTGATTTGGTTGAGTTTGCAAATCAAGATGATTCCTCTCAGGCTAATATATATGTGAGATCTGGCTTAATTTATAATCTAATATTTATAATCTAATATGGCAGGCCAGAATGAATTTATTTGACCTGGGCTTTATCTTATCACAAGAAAAATCCCAAGTAAATATATATCAGCCCAGAGGTGTTAAATCAAAGCAAAACCTAATCCCAACTGTGCAGAAGTATGGGGCGAGCTCATAACAGATACTCATCCAGACTTCTATCAGCCTAGTGTCTTGGAATACTAGAGGCCATAGTCATTTTATAAACTCTAGAAAAAGTGATCTTGAAGAATTTGACCTTGTAGCATTTCAAGAGACATGGCTCATGGAATCTCCCATATGGGATACTCGCATTCTTTTCACCGCCGTGGCTGTAAAAAAAAACTGAAAGGCCATCGGGTGGACTTTTGTTAGCAGTCAAAAAAACATGTGGACTTATGGGAGAGGAATATTATTCCCCCTCACCATATTTCCAAGTTGTGAGACTCACCAGAGCTAAGGTTGATATTATTGTTGTAAATATATACTGGAGTAAGTTAAACCTGACCTCAGATCTATTTTTCACCAACTTGTTATGGCATTTGGACAACATAGCTCGGCTTAACACTGTTGTTAATGTATTAATTGTAGGCCATCTAAACCTACATTTGCTCTCTGACACCAACTCATCTCAGACAAACGATGAGAGCACTTGGACCAGAATTATGAAGGACAGGGGCTTCATTATGTTAAACAATGTGTGTAATGGGAATGCCCCAGTTGGCATCACCTGGCAAAGAGGTTCCTCACGTGCGGTATTGGATTACATTTACAACAATAAAGAGTTTCTTCCACAGGTAGAATCGATGGATATTATCCATTCTGGGGTGAGTGACCATAACAAGTTGGTTCTGTGTTTCAAATCTCCCACAGAATGGTTAACCCAGCAGGGGAATGCAAATTTGTCATATATTAGCATTAATAATTATGGTAATCGTTTAAAATGGAACCCTCAAAAACGTATTCAACTAGAGATCAGTCTGAATAAAATGTATAACTCCATTCCTGCTAACACCCAAAATTGCTATGTTGAAAAAATGCAGATATTTAAGCAAGTTATTCTGCCCGATCGCACTATAAAAGTCAAACACAGGCACCCATTTGATACTAACATTCAGCAAGCTAAAGCCGATCTTAGATGGGCGGTGCGCAATCTAGTACATTTTCCAATTAATATGCAGCATAATATGAAAAAGCAATTGAAAAGGGATCATGCACAATGGTTGAAAGGATGGAAAATAGATTTGCAACGGGAAAACAGCGAACAAATGTTAACGCATTTGCTCAAGAAGTCGACCAGTGGCATTTGGGCGTGTATAAATGGAGTTACCACAAGTCTCAGTTTCCTGATATGAATGGGACCCTACAATCCATCACTATTCCTTGCTCCTTTCCAATGCATATTGATGACATTCTAGATTGTATCAAGACTAAGTCGATCACAAGCTAGTGGGCCTGACGGATTACACAATGGCATGCTTAAAAATCACCCTTATGAGTGGGCCTCAACCTTGATCCAAATTTTTCAGAATGCCTTTGCTACTGGTCAAATCCCACGGACATGGAAGCAATCTATTATAGTGCCCATATTTAAAAAAGGCAATAGAGCCGATCCGAAGGCCTACCGGCCCATAGCCCTTCTAGACTGTCCGGATACGATCTTCGGACGCCTGGTTCTGAAGCAATTCAATACATGGTTGAACATACACCACCTTCGTGATATATTTCAAACTGGCTTCATACCAGAAGTGGGCACGGGAATAAATATCATTACCTTGAATAGTGTCATCTACAGGGCCCTTGAACGGAAAGAGGCCTTATACGTAGCCTTTATTGATTTCCGTATGGCTTTTGACGCGGTTCCACGCGAGCTGCTATACAGAAAATTAAAGAATAGTGGCTGTCTGTGGCCAATTTTAAAATGGATCATCGAATTTCACAAGGATACCACGATTCAAATTAGGCTAAATAACAACGGCCTCCTTTCTGATTTTATCAACACTGCTTGCGGGCTTAAACAAGGATGCCTATTGGCATCTGCACTATTTAACTTTTTCATCGCGGATATAAAGTCATGGTTCAAACTTATTGTGACTGATTCACCAAGAATTGATGGCATTCCAATCCAACATCTGTTATATCAGATGACATGGTTTTGTTTTCTAAAACACTTAATGGACTTCGTGTCTTATTGAAATCCTTAGAGACATACTGTTCAGAAAACTACATCGCAGTTAATGTTGCAAAAACTAAGATTATTCAATTTGGCACTTCCAAGCAGAGATCCAAAATCCATCATTGGCCTTTGCAGTCAGCAAACCTGGACTCAGTTTCCTCATACATTTACCTAGGAACACTGATAACCCAACAAGCTAGTGCATTGGAACAAGAAAATCATTTGAAGCAAAAAGTGACGATGATAGTGTCACAAGCCCCTCTAATCAAAGCCAAATATTGCAAATTTTCACTAAACCCTATTATTATCTATTACAAACAGAAGTTTATTCCCGTGATCACATATGGTACGAAGGCTTTTAAAATAAAAACCTATGATTATTGGACAGCAATTGAAGGGCAATACTGGAAACGTATTTTGAATCTTCCAATGTCTGAACCCATATGCATAGAAAGGCATGAGTTAGGCTTATTATTGACATATGCATTCTATAAATGGAAACTTTGCTCTCTGTATAGAAAATGTTTAACGGCAATCAATGGTAATGGTATCACGTGTATTATAGCAAATGATTTGCTAAAATCAGAAGATGGCTTTCCTACAGCATGGAGAACGAAGGCGCAGGGAATTTTCATACAATTGAATATATCTACAATTACTTTAATTGAAAATCCAACTGCTGCTAAGAAACAGCTATGGAAAGCGGATTGGATTCAAACCAGGTGTGCCTGCCTTACGTATCAAACATTTAAAGACAATACATTTAATTTAAAACGATATGGCATGGTGGAGTCATATTTAACTCTCTTCCCAAATTTTCGCCAAAGAGACGATCACCTGCGCTTTCGTTTGAATACATGGCCGACACATGAAATACTGTGCAGACGAACAATTTTACCTCTAGATGCCCTACCTTGTCGATCTTGTAAATCTGCGCCTGAAACGTTGAGGCATTTGTGCACGGACTGTGTAAAATTACTTCCACAGAGGATTTTAATTTTGGTTCTACGTTATTTTGCCGCAGTATTTTTCATTGCGGGTTTTTTCATCGCCATTTTTTTTTCTCAAAAAACTCGTTTTTTTTGGGGGGGTTACCCCCAAGCCCCCCCTTTTTTTTTATTCCCTTACACCTTGAACCATATATTTAATTTTTTAACCCCCCCCCCAAAATAAAAGAGGTTTTTTTCGAAATAAAAACGGCGATGAAAAAACACGCGATGAAAAACACTGCAGTGAAATGCGTGTTATACCTTAATTTTAAGCCCTTATTCCAAGGATCATGCATTGAATCTAGCACTGAATTATGGAATTTATTGTATCACACAACGAGGAAATTGGTCAGATATGCCATTTCGAATTTTCTGTATAGTCTAAAACTGATCAAGAGAAAGGATGATAAGTCTGTGCAAAGTAAATTGTAATATTGGAGACTAAATGTATAATATAACACAAACTCCCTCTGAACAGTGCATCAGACTTAATCCGAATGAAACCTTTTTTTAATTATAAATGATGTGTATTTTGTAAAAGATAAAATGTGAGCTATCTTGCTTTTCCTTTTTAAATGATCGTTGCATTTTATTAAATAATATCATATAATGTATATGTATAACATTTTAAATTTTGTATACTGTAATGTTGAAAAATCAAGTATTTTTTCTTGATTAAAACAACAATAAAAATAAAAATAAAATACAAAAAAAAGTAGTTAATGACGGCAGGGTAGTGCCATGCAAGATGCAGAAAATCAGCTTGTGGTGCCTTCCACCTCCAGTATTTAGCTGGCATTTCAGGTAGATGTATGTTCAGTATTTTTTGAGTATAAAGAAATTGCTTCAGGACTATAAAATGAATCTGTTTGTACTTACAGCTAAACAAACCACTTTTGTCTGAAATTATCCTATGCGTGATGCAGCGTGCTGCAAGAAACCAGAAGGTGCTCCACCCCCTAATCCCCGGGTATCTGTCATCCAGGTGGCCAGGAGACAGCCATCGCTTTTAGATCCAGTTCCAGGGGGGTGGACAGTGTGGGAGGATCACCTGGGTGAGGGGTCTTCGGGGAGTGGGAGACGGACACCGGATGGTGAGAGTCAGTATACCCTTCCTTATAACACCTTTACCCCATACTACCACGTAGGATAGTTAGGAACTCGACCCCTCCGCCCCCTTTTACAACACAAAAACATTCTGACGGACAGCCGCTAAGGGAGAAATCAGACTAACACCCGAGCGGTATACGTGTCCCAATGCTATGGTCAGGCGAGGTTAGGCAGTTACTGACCATCACACACACACATGACTTCCATTACACCTCCCCACATGGATAAAAGGCGGAGCACGAGATCACAGACTGTGCGAGGCAAAACACATGAGTTAACAACAGTTCCAAAATGTCAGTTTAATGAGAGAAGAAAGAACGCAATACAGAAGAGGGTTGCAAGTAGGGAAGTTCCCTTGACCTTTGTAACAAGGAACCATCACTTTTGTGAAACCTCGAGAATACAAAGCGTAAGACCAGGAAACCAGGCTGAAGAATCCTGCATAGTGTGTCGGAGGTACCCAGGGCCCTCCCGCGTCGGTAATCAAGGCAGGGAGAATCGGCAGCTGGTACTGTCCTTGACTCCAAGAACAAGCAACGCCACAGCGAAATTAACGCAGCTGTCAACGCATCTGGTGAGTTGGGGAGACCAATACAAGACCGGTCTGTATTGAAGCCAAGGTTGCAAGCAGCAACATTGTATGGCGAACGCTGGGACAAACATTGGTGGAAGCGTGTGTGATATTAAACATGAGTAAAGCTGAGTTGCAGATGAGTGATTGAACTTTGAAACCAAGATACAGTACCTTTGACAGAGTAGTCCGGCACTGCGTTTGTGCTCATTCAAAGGTCTCTGTAAGGTATCTAGCTAAGAGGTGGCAAAAGTGAAAGAGAGGCAGAGACTTATGAATCGAAGTGGTCCTGTGATGGTTCAAGCAAAATCCTGTGCACAATCGAAAGTCTTTGATGTTGATACAGTCAAGAAAGTTCATGGCAAAGTAGATAAATTGGTCTGAGCCCGGCAGAGCGGGATCCGAGGTGAATAGTAAATCACCTAAGAAAATTGTGTACATGTAAAATACAAAAAGGAAAATAATTTTATTGCTTGTCTGTTGCATCAGTCCCTCTGAAAAAAGGCCATGATGTTGAAATGTTGAACTGCACCCTCATGCTAAAGAAGCCAGAGACTGTGCTAAGCTTAAGTGTGCTGCCTTGTCCCGTGCTGAAAACGTTGGGAAGGGAAGCCTACAGCTTGAATATCCTGACATATCATTTCTTGAACACTTTTCTTTTACATAACTTTGTTTCCCACACTATTTGTATTTAGAGTTAAGGATTAGCAATAGGTTTATTTTGACAAGAAACCACTAGGACCGCATTATTATTATTTGATGGTCGTAGCTTGCTCCCATCTTTAGATTTAGGATTAGATAGGTGTTTTTCAAACCCAATTGAAGTACAATAAACACCCTTAACTGTGGTCACTTGTGTCTGTCTTACTGTTGATACCATGCCTTCCTTATAGTGCTCATAGGGAGCACTCCTTATGTGAGCTTTCAGAATATGTAATCATGTAAATTTTAAGAAATAGTCCGCCCATTCACCTTGCAATTTTCTCTCAACTGCTCCAATGCTAACAACTGGCCACCCGCCTAACAATCTCATAGTTGAGCGATTACGAGTCTTTCAAAGTGTGTGCAGAATTGCTTATCAAATTTGATGTTCACACTTTCGAGCCGTCTGCAAGGTGATTTGGAAGAGTATAGACACGCTTCTCCAAGCTATTGCGTTAGTCTGCTTCATGCTCAAAACGCAACATATTGCTATTACATTTTTGATGGAGGGCATGAATACGTACCTTGTAAGATTTATGCAAGTTTAGCAGGATAGGCAATTGCTTTACTGATGGCAACATGGGACATTTGTGTAGTGCACTGTGCTACAATAAAGCATAGTTCAATATCGGGAACTGAAAGTCCACCTTGCTCATGAGGTCTATTGAGGAATTCATATGAAATGTAATGAAATTGAGAACTTCATATTAGGGTAGTCATCATCATATTTACTCTATGTCAGTAGTCCCTAGTGGATATGATTGGCATATCTATGAAAACCTACAGCACTCTGGGTACGATAACCATATTTGCTAATGACATACAGGCTATGAGTGTGTACAGGACTCCCTTATGCTGGCCTGGCAATGGGCCTCTGGGGACAGTGCTGGTCGGGCTACTGCCCAGTGTACGTCTGAAGGTGGACGAGGTAGGATCCCATAGGAATGCTACTCTACATAAGTCGCAGTATTCCTCAACAACACATTACTAGGACAGAACAGGAGCGGGAAGACTACAGTTCCTTGAGTACATCCACCACCAGTCAGTAAAGGTTAGACATGAGAACGGTAAAAGCCATTATTTGTTATAATAGTCCTCAAACTGAGATTTCCCTGGAGTAATTGTGCGACAAAGAAGTCTTTACATAAAGTGCAGATAGAAGGTTTGTAGATTTGCTGAGTAATGATACAGTCAGGGGAGAGATTAGAGGAAGACCTCAAACCGAAAGTGTCGGCAGAACTTCACAAAACAAGTGCAGTAGGTTACCTGGAGACACACCCGGGAGTCTAGGACTCCAATGGACAAGCTCAGTGGGTCAGCCTGCATGAGGAGTCATGCAGCTTTGTACTCCGGGTCAAAAGCGTTTCCAAGATGCACTGAATGCCACACTGGCATCTATCTCTGTGTTGAAACCTGTGGCGGATTACCAGGAGAGAATCACAAGTACCAAATCGCTACTCACTGGCCCAGGAATTAAAACTGGGGGAAAAGCAATCAAATCCCACAGATGTAATTAACGCAGGCAAACAGCTAACTGCGATACAGCAGGGGAGAACAGCCACTCATTGAGCACAATATAGAGAGCAGGAATAGGCCAGTTAGGGAGAAGATTCCAAAGGACACATCGGATCAAGGAAGCCACCATGATAAACATAAAATAAAAGTGTGTGAAACCGATAAGAAGACCAAAAGAAGAACCACTCAGACAGAGTGCATGACTGGAAAACCCTGACATATGGAGACCATACCACAGGGACCAATCGGTAAGAAGCCAGTCCGGTTGAACCCTAAGAGATTTTTGAGTAACCTGAGTAGCTGTTTGCTGACAACCTGGTTTGGAAAGACCCAGGAAGAGAGGTGAGCAATTTCCCCTCTTCTGGGAACAGGAGGGCCCACAAGCGTACCCCTCCATCAGCATTGCCGAGATAAAGGGATGAATGACTGACCAGTAGCAGGAGGGCATGGACAATATTAACTGCCTCGCAAGTATCCTGTGTAAGGGGAGAGAGGATATCTATGAAGTGCATGGAAGAATGGCGGTCTAGAAAGAAATATTTACAACCAAGGATCTGGAGAGTGACCCATGAAGTTCCAGAGGTCTAGGAAAGAGACTTGGGAAACCTATGGTCTGGAGAGAGACCTGTGAACCTCCAGAAATCTTGAGACCTATGAAAATGTAGGTCTGGAAAGAGACCCCGCTCGGACCAAGAACCCAAGGTCTGGGTGAAGACCTGTGATAGTTCCTGTGAATCAAGCCTGTGTAAAGCCCTGCTGCATCCAAGGTCCTGGGAGGACAGAACAACATGAGCCGTGGGAAGAGAGCAGAATAACAGATATTAAAAGTGTACTAAAGACGTTTTTGCGATATCTTTACAGTAGGGGGCGGTCTTTATAAGGTTACGTGTTTGGACTATAATTTTGGGCAAGCATTGGAGGATCTTCTGGTTTAGAGTAGGGTAGTCAGAAGGCTAAGAACTTACTAAGAATATGATTCTTTTTTCAGTCAGCCATCCTTTTGCCATCCTTTCTGCATTAGACTAGGAGTCTTAGAGACAAGGGGCCTCATTACGAGTCCGGCAGGTTGCCGCTGGACTCGTACCGTTTTACCGGCGCCTGGCTTCCCGGTGCCACAGGGACATTACAAGTCCCAATGGATCGGGAAGTCAGGCACCATAAAATGTTGTTCCCCATTCCCATGGGAGTGGGGAGACAGAGGCACTGGCACTGTTCCTAACAGTGCCAGTGCTTCTGTGACAAGTCTGCCTACCGGGACCGTTGCGCCAGGCAGGTCAGACCTGCCGGGCGCAACAGCCCCTGCAGGCAGACTTGTAGTTTTGCGGTCCGGAAAGGGTGCCGGTACTTTGCTTTCAGCACCATTATTTCCAGACCACCACTCTTGTAATGAGGCCCAAGGACTTGTTAAGAGTAGCAACGGATTCCAGATAGGCAGACAAGAACTCAAGACCCACCTCTTCAAGGAATCTCTCCTCCTCAACACCTAGGCCATCACATTTTCATGTTATACTTATGGTGGCCCTGAATCATGCTGTTCCCATCTTCATCTTGTATCCTGGCTTGTAACATTATGTGTTACTACTGACTTCTGCAATTGTATTCGCTCTCCCCTCTTGCTTCTCCACTCTTTTTGACTGCTTACTCTATGCTCTCTCCTCCTCTCCCTTTTCCTATCTCCTCCCCTTACTTTCTTCTATGTACTTACTCTATCAGAATTGTCCCTGACCTAGTATGATAGCAACCTCGTCTGTCTCCTTCCCCCTCCCCTTACTTGCCCCCTCTCCAGCACTATCTGAAATGTCGTAAGGCCTAGTACGATAGTCACTTGTTTTGTTCCTCCCCTCCCTTTCTGCACCCCTCTCCCTCAACTTTTGTTTTCTCCGGCTCTACCAGAAATGTCATCAGGCCTAATACGGTAGTTGCCTATCTGTTTCCATTTCCTTCCCACTCTCCCCCTCCCTTCCTTATCTATGTCTTAGCTCTTGCACTACCTGAAATGTCGTCATGTCGATTACGATAGGTAATTTCACATCCTTACTGTTCATGGCCTGTAAGAATGTCATTGCATTTTCCCTTGTCCCCTCCCTTGCCTTGAAGTGCTTTGAAACACATTGTGTATAGGCGCTATATAAATAAACTATCATAAAATGCCATATCACCCCTCACGCCACCTGACTCTTTAGATGCTGCCCGCATCTCTCCTACCGCCACCTGGTACAGCTGTATACCTCCTCTGTGCCCTTCTGTATCCTACCCCCAGTGTATATCTGTTACCTCTGGAAAGCGCTCAGTTATGCATCTGTATTGTTGTATACCTCTGTAAAGCGCTCCATTGCTTCTCGAAGCCAGGTCTGCGCTCAATAAATGGTTTATAGTGATAATGTAAAAAGACAAAATGTAGAAAGTCAAAATGTCGAAAAATAAATGTAGAAAAAAAATGTCGAATTTTATTTTATGACGTTTTTTATTCGAAATGTTTTCTTTTTTTTGTTTTACCTATTTTTTTTATTCCCGGACCCCAAAATAAATATATAATTAAAAAAAAAGGGAATTCAACATTTTTTTTTTCTACATTTATTTTTCGACATTATTGTCATTCTACATTTTATTTTCGACATTTTGACTGACCACCTCAATAAATATCATTTTAATATTATTTTTATTATTAAGGAGGACAACTAACATAGGTTGAACCCCTTCTTTCAGTTCCCCAGACTTTACCTTGTCGATGTTATAGTTTCAACCCTAAGATGGGTAGACAATTTGTCCAACCCTACCCAAAAGGATATAGAGAATCTCTTGTCATATCATGTCTTGTGTCTCATTGGATCAGAGTACCAAAGAGTGACATGAGCAGACATATCCACTGTCCCACCTTGTTCTCCAGGTCCTCTAGGACCCTGATATAGTTGTCTTGCCAAATCCTCTCTATTATCAGAGATTGATATACCTACGTATATAGTAGGTGTTTGAGGGAGAAGCTCACATGTACCACTATTAACGTTCAACAGGGATAGTTTCCAGAAACCTTTTATAAATGTCACTATTAGGACCAGGTTTGCTCAGGATTTCTAACCAACAATTGTTGTGGTTAAATAGCATATCATCAGCATATAGCAAGATCAAGTAAGGTCTATTATATACTAATCCCTCTACGCATGTTCGCAGGCAATCAGTTCTAGGGCTAGTGCAAATAGGAGGGCAGCCCTGATGAATGCTCCTCGTTAGAGAACTAAACTCAGAGTACATCCTATTAATCAGAACCATTGATCAGAGTATAGTAAATGGGTACATACCATGAAATGCATACCAACACCCGTCCTGTGCAATCTTTTTAAAAAGGAAAGACCATTCCACAGAGTTGAATGCCTTTTTGCATTCAATGTGTTGATCACTGCTGGTATATATTATGAAGAAATGAGGGAGGTCTGTGGAGTTTTTAAAAAATGTATTATGATGCGTGAGGAGGGCATGTGCAGTGTATTGCAGGACCATTGTGGTGCTTTACTGAAGTGACTGAAGCTAATGAACCTACTGAAAGTAGAAGGAAAGCCGATGGCAAAGCCGTAGCTGTTGCTTTAAAAACTCCTATATCTGCACTCCCCAGTCCTGCGTCGAGACCAGTCACTCGCCAGTCAACCGACTGTCACAAGTGGCTGGGCTGTCGGCAGGACCCGCCATGTCCAAGAAACTAGGAAAGAATGAACTATCTGAACGCTGTATACCGTTGGACTTGGCTGCTAGTTTCAGAAGCTCTCGGAACAGTTCAACACGTTTGCTGATGGAAGCTAACACTCCAAAGTTCGGGACAATGGGCCAGCAGCTTTCCACTAACGGAGTGCTGCACGAGATGGAAGGTAAGGCTCCAGAGATTTCAATTATTATACCCTTAGCTCGTTTGGAAATAGAGCCGCTGCTAGACCTTCTGCCCCTTACTGGCGCTGCAACAATTGAAGTTTCCAATGTCAACACTCCCCCATTAAGGACCCTTTTTGTGCCTCTCCCTCGCCGATCTCAACAGGGTCTGGGATCTCATCACTCCCCTGCAGAACATTGCGGCTTCAAACGATTTGCTGCTACTCCAACAGAAGCGAGATGAAGCGGATCGCAGTTCTGATCTTGACTCGTCGCTTTATCAAAACCTCTACAGAGACGAGGGATGAAGTAATCAACGTTGGGAAAGTGCCAGTTAACACTACTACTCAGAAGGCAGCCTCACCGCAAATCCTAGCTTTGAAGGACTGAACGGAAGAAACATTAAGCCCCCCCTTGTTAAAAGACAGCTCAAGCACCACAAATGCCATAGGAGGCTTAACCCCTGTGGTTTTAATGGGAGCTGAAGTCCTCCCGATCTTCCAGAATCTGCTTGAAAATGAAACAAACCACCCCCGGAAAGTGATTTTCTGGCCAGTATGAGGCTCAAAGCAGCACAACAGATGAGTTTGAACATGAATGTTGACCAATGGAAGAGGCCTCTTTCGCTTTAGTCGCCAAGACACCACTTCTGATCGCTGTTGACCCCAGTCTGGCTAACTCTGTTCCCGACAAGAAGACGCTGTCACCCCTTAAATGGAAATGGAATGGTCCTGAATCTTCCAAGCGGAAGCTAAATAGCACACAAGGGGAAATGGGAGTTCAACAAGAGCCAAACCACCTTCAAAATAATCTAACGTCCACCCTAAAAGGGCTGGCTCGGTTACCCATCATAGAAGACTGATCACCTATGACCATCCCAAGAGCTGATCCTACGGATTGTGACTTGCTCGAAGGGACAATAGAGGAATTGGCATACCCAGGGGAATCACTTATATGTACCGGCAATCGTTTTTCAACACATCTGGTCATCGATGGGACATCAGAAAAACTCAGATTGGCCCACAAACGGCCCAGAGTATCTTCTAACAATTCAACAGAGCAAGATAAAACAGAATCTTTCCCAGTCTTGAGGCCAACGGAGACTATGGCTGACACTGACAAAATGCCACAAACTCCACCCGTGGAACAACAGTGATGTCAGGCAGCTATCAACTCACTATCTGATATACAGCAGGACATGGATGTTCTAAGAGCAACCAGAAAACTTTGGACAATAAATACAGCGAAATGACATTAGGCAATGAGGATATAGTCTGAGGAAATGCCAATTCTAATTGTATCCACCGCCCTGTGCGCTCTTCCCCAGGTAAGAATGACCCGCCAGGAATCAAAGAACCCCATAAGGGCACAGATGGGACCTCCATCGTGTCGGCTCTCTTTCCCACTCGCCAACAGATGCATTTCGAACTATAATTTTTCTAGTCAAGAGAGAGAAGGACAAACATAAGGATGACCGGCCACCAAGCAGCGCCCTGCATGCCAAACATCTGAGGTCAGCTAAACAGGACCCTTTTACACAAATGTCAATTACCACCATTGCCATGGCTCTTTTCATGAAGCTCTACGAAGCTATACAAGAAACACTACCGAAATGTTACAACTTTACTTGCAATGATATACTCAAAACTGATCTTCGTTGAGGGATATATTACTACAAAATCTCTAACGGGACAACATGTGACACCATTAAACCCTGCAGTCACTTTGAGGGTAGTTAAAGAAACCCACCCTCTAGAAGATCATTTAAATGCAAGACACACTGTGGATACATTACAAGGGATCTCCAAAACTTGATATGAAAAGCCACTTGAAGAGTTTACCCCTCTTGGAGAAAATCTGGGAGAAGACCTTCATATGACAGCGATTCCTCAAGATCTAAACGGGAATGTCCCCTCTATTTCGACGTTATCGAAGGTGGATTTGACAAACGTACCTTCTAATACTGAGATGAATTGGAACGAACAAACCTACCCCCTATTTAGAAAAAAATGGAAGTCACGAGTACTGCCTGTCCTGAGAACCCTACCTCGTTCGAGAGGAAATGAAGGGAGAAACTTTATCAAAAAAACATACTTTAACAAATAAGGAGGCTAAGCGTCAAGGAAATGGCAAGAGTTTCAAAGTGAAGCAATCTAGACTCTAAACAAAATCTATGGAAGCGCCAAATGAAGATCTGGACCCGCAACCCCAGGGTCTCAAAACGAAATCTATGGAAGCGCCGAGTGAAGACCTGGCTCAGCAGCCGCAGGGAGAGACTAACCCTCTCCTTGATTTATCGGTCTATTCCATCGAAGTGAACGAATGACATCCCTTTTATAAGGGAAGATGACAAAATAATACCCATTACTCTAGACAAACCAAATAATCTCATGTTGCTAGCAAAAGCAGCCACAATGTTATCGAAAACATATAGTAGTAACCAGACTGTGGGCTTCCCTTTTCTCATTCCAGCAGAAGAACAGGGGACTCCTGATAGAAAAATTGAAGCTACAGGAAGCTAAAAACTCCAAAAGGGAAGAGCTGAACTCCTGCAAAAACAAAGCAAGGACAAACAAAGGTATCACACCTCCATCACGCTTAAACAGGGTTGCAATGGAATTGAAGCAGAAAAAGACATCAGAGCCTTCAATAGGTACAAATTGTATCGATCAGACTATATGATAAAGCCAGGGGAACCCGCGTCGATCAGTTCAATAGTTGTGCCCAGGCAACCCAAAAGAACACACACACTACGACTCCACATAAATCGCATACCTACTTAAAAAAAGACCAATCTAGATGTCTAAGCCTGGAAAGAGTGGTGGATAAAGGGGATGGTCTTATTCTAAATAGACAGAAGGTGGTTGGCTTATGTCACTGCATACCTCTTCTAAAACATATTTCCACGGAAGATATTGCGATAATAGAGTTTAGAAGAGAAGAAAGAGTAGACCTAGTGCACATACATTTGAAATCGATGATTGTTAAAAATGTACTCCTCACAGCAACAGCAAATGTTTTGACATTGGGGTTAGACCTAACTGACCTTACAAAAAGGAGCTCTCAATTCTCAGAGGCGAAGTAAAATCGGACACGATTACAGGAAACCAAGGGATAATGTTTACACTAAGCCAGTGCACAAGACTGAGAGCTTTCTCCAAATCATCTGGACATGAATCTAGATTAAAAACTCTTGGTGGTCCTACAGTGTCAGAAGCGCCATCAACCAAGCAGCCTAAACCCAATTTTATTTTTACTATCAACTGTGAACAGGAGACCAACTCCTCAAAAACGGACAGAAAGGTCAGACAAATTGCAGAGTTCAACAATGCTGAGGCTTCTTGGGATTGGCTCCCTGCAAACCTAGCCCGCAAAAATAAGTACTAGCTAAGATATTATGGAACACTCGAACAAAGGTCCTACACACTTGTGTCATGGAACACGAGAGGGTTTGTACATTTAACACAGAAAGATGCTTTGCCATGGAATTATCTTGATTTTGTATGCCTACAGGAGATTGGATGAGGAACCTGCACTTGATGGCTTTACTGCCCTAGTCAACCCCTAGTCAACCCAGCCATTAAGGGAGCAACAGGAAGACCCAGAGCATGACTATTGACTCTAATTAACAGCAAATCCAGATACAATATATTCGTCAAATATTACCACACAAGTGCCTTTGTTCAACATACAATACTTAGAAAAATGTATTCCTCCATGCCTACACAGAAAGCCTCTCAAATCCAAGATTCAAGTTGAAGTGACAAACAATGGCAATCGCCTGAAAATGAGCACAAAGGCAGGTGGCCACGAACTTGTAAAGAGCTATTGAAAAAGCCAACACAAGTAGTGCATTAACTGCGGTTGGACTATACCAACTCACTGTCCCTCTATAGGTCTAATAAGAAAACAAAGTTTCCAACTAGGGGGAATCTGCACCATCATACATTTGACCATGAGTTGGTATTAAAACGAAAGGAAATGAGAGAAGCTCTCAAAAGCCTAAAGAGATCAGCAGCACCAACTTGCGTGGCCGAGGCCAAACTAATAAAGTCACACTTTAGATCATGGTGCATAAACCACAAAAGCGTACTACTGCAAAACGACGCCGAAAGTATGCTAAAATCACTAGCCGGGAAGAACACGGCAGAGACTTGGTCCTTGATTAGATCATTAAATCAGACCCAGCAATCCTTCCAAGTAAGTGGGGATGACTGCAGCAGCCTAGATTGCCTTTGTTGGTCTTTTATTTCAAGATCTTTCCCCAAGGGTTATTCTCCAACTAAGACGGCCGCCAACTGGCACTTGACGTACGATCATGTCGACTTGGTTGACAAGATTAAACGATTGAGTTCCTCTAGAGTACCTGGAACGGATTGGATATCTAACTATATATATTAAAGGAAAATCCAGAACAGTGGGTCCAACTGCTCGATGTGGTGCTTCAAAATGGCCTAACTACGAAAACAATTCCGGCCTCGTGGAAAACAGCCCACGTAATTGCTGTATTTAAAAATGGTTTGCTTTCTGATCCTTACAACTACAGACCAATAGCACTCCTTGATGTGATGGAAACATTATAGGCAGCTCGGCTGTTTAAAAGACACACCTTATGGCTGCACTCAAGTCATCTAAATGGCAGGTTTCAGGCTGACTTTGTAAAGGGACTGGGGACCGCTCCCCTGGCATTATTAATCTCCATGTTCAAAGCTAAGATCCCGAGATCCGGAGTTCGACCAACAAATTACATCTGGCGTTTGTAGACTTTACAAAGGCTTTTGACAGTCTAAACCAAAACTGGCTGTGGAAAAAGCTGGCTGCAAAAAACTGCCTGGTGGACTTATTAGACAAATCCAAAGCCTATAAACCAACAGGTTTATAAGAATCCGCCTTAACACTTAAGTGATGAAATACCTACTGTGAGGGGAGTCAAACAGGGTTGTTCCCTGGCACCGGCCCTTTCTATTTGGGGAATATGAAAGTGACACATTTGTTGTACGCTGATGACCTTGTTCTCCTTGATTACAACGAAATGGGCTTACAACGCCAGTTGGATCGTCTCCAGAAATATGCTTAGGAGAACAAATTGAAAATGAATATAAAAAAAAACAAAAATCTTTACACTAAAAAAGGGGCCAGAGTGCAAGAAGAAAATATGTAGATGGTATTTTAACCACTAGGAAATTGCAAAAGTACCATCCTTTACTAATTTAGGAATCAAAATTTCAAAAGCAAGCTTTGATCCTGAAAAGGAAATACTGTAGATACTCGCTTTTGCCCATCATCGAGTTTTATAGGTCCAATGCTGTGCCGATCCTCTCCTATGGTTCAGAGACATTGTTTAACCTTCCAGACAAATTGTGGGCCTACTGGAAGGTCTTTTTTGGAAAAAAGTCCTTGGAATCCCAAGTTCACTACCTATACTACCTATACAGGTACTCAAAGGAATTGGGGCTGGGCTCTTTGCTAATGGCAGTGCGATGGAAGAAACCCAGGATTGAGGGAATCCAGCAAGAACCTTTAAACGGCTCTAATCAATCAATTACCAACAGAGTACATGAATGTAAAATACTACTAGAGAACCTAGAAAACTCAATTGAAGAGCTTCTGCTTACTCCAGGATTATCAAAGAAAAAACATACAGACCAAGACTGCCTCTAAACCCACACCCCAACACTCTAGGCCCAACAACCCTCTTAACCGCTTTAGCTTCTCCAAAGTCTCCAACTTAGAAGTGGAAAAAATAATTCTCAGCCTTAAACCATCAAACTGCAAGGGTGACCCCTGCCCCTCACAAATCATTAAAGATGCGGCTAGAGTGCCTTTCTTGCTCACAATTCTAGACAAGACAGCATACCTACAAATATAAAAATACCTTGAACAAAACCATCGCTTGGGCATCTGGCAATCAGGCTTTAAACCCCAACACGGGACAGAAACGGCCCTTATCGATCTGAAGGCCCAAATTGACACTCTGAGAGATAATGGGAAAGCTGCCTTGCTGCTCCTTCTAGACCTCTCGGCAGCATTTGATCTCGTAGATCATAAAACTCTTTGCAACCATCTGGACTCAGCGGCCCACTTCTCCCACAAAGACATCGGCTGGATCGAGTCATTCCTAAGCAATAGATCTATGCATGTCTTCTCCACCTCTGCCGCCGCAGACCCCATCTCAATCACGTGTTGCATCCCTCAGGGATTCTGTGTCTCCCCCACAATGTACAACGTGTTCACAAAGCCCCTGTTTGATGATCTCGATGGCCTGGGTATCACCTATACTAACTATGCCGATGATACCCAGATCCTCATCCCGTTGACGGGAGATTACAACCATGATTTGGCCTTGGTGAACAGGGTGTACCTCATAATCCAGGCATGGATGGCCTCTCATAGTCTATGCCTGAATGATGACAAGACTGAACTCATCATCCTCGGCTCTACTCCCAACATCACCAAACTTGTCCACAAATACACTAGCTTCATCATTGACGAGAACCTAATCACGGTAGCCAAAGAAGTGAAAACTTTAGGAATATACATTGACTGGTCCCTCTCCTTCCACAAACAGGTCAGCTCCATGGCATCTTCCACAGCACACACCTGTAAGTTAATAAGAGCAGCTAAACCATTCCTATCCTCACAGAGCTGCATCACTCTAGCCAGAGCCCTTGTACTATCAAAATTGGACTACTGTAACGCCCTCTACGTAGGAGCCAACAAACAGGTCACCAACAAAATCCAGACCTTGCAAAACAAAGCTCTCAGAGCAGCACTTAGTATCTCTAAGAGAACATATTTCCAATATCAGGAGAACCCATAACTGGCTCACCACTACAGACAAAATACTGCTAAAAGTAGCCTCCTTAACCCATAAATGTCTCAACAATGCTGCCCCCCACTACCTAACCGACAGAATTCACAGATACACACCTAACAGACACATTAGATCCTTAAATGCAAATCTGCTCACAGTGCCCAGATTCAAACGAACTAAAATGGGTGGCAACAGCTTCCAGGTGAAAGCAGCCCAACATTGGAACTCCCTACCGCCTTCCTTAAGGATTCCTCAATCATATTCCCAATTCAGACATAACTACATCCAGTGGTTAAAACTCAATGACTACTAACGGACTGCCCAACCTAACCATGCCACTGTAAACCATGTAAATATGTATATTCTTAAACTGTATATCACTGCCTCTATTGTAACTGTTTTTACCTATGTACTCACTGTAAATACTGTACAGAACTGTAACTAAGCTGAGAATATCCTTGTCTGCTCCTGCGCCCTTTTACCCTCGGGTCCGGCGCGCAATATAAGTGAATAAACAAACAAACAAACTGGATAAAAACGGCAAAGTGGTGTACCCCTTACAATTGAACCAACAGCTAGCAGATAAATCAAGGAAACAGGGTACGGTGCAACCGTACCCAAGTAAATGCCCGGACGCAAGGTTTAGAGCCACATTAATGCGCATTTGGCTCAACTTATGTAACACAAGAGAAATATAATCGGTACGTGACCCTGTGAACTTGTAATCGGAAAGAGCCGAAAGAAACGCTCAAACATCTGTTTACTGCCTGCCCCGCTTTTACGGTTGAAAGGTATAGATTCTTGAGTCATTTCTTGGATACATTTAGAACCCCAACGGTAGAAGCGCTTGGTGGGAACTTGCGTTGAGTGGAGAGAAGACTTCGATGATAATTGCTATGGTTTGTTTTCATCTAAATGTTTTAGAGAAATCTCTCTAAGGCAGGAACACTAACCGAAGGTTCCTTTTGGCCCATATTGAAGGCATTAAGATGAAACAGATTTGTTGTGACAATCAGCAGTCACTCTAACCTCAGCTGCAGATGTATCCTGAGGGGTTGAGAGAAACTAGTTCTGGTATGGTGTCCAAATGTTATGTATACGCCATCTCCGTAGCTCAAGACTTGGCTTTTTAACCAACCACTTAAAAATTAAAAATAATAGCAACCGACTAAACCAGAAACTTGTGCTAATTTACAACAAGCATTTTTCAAAGCTTTTGGCAGTACCATCTGCAGGAACCAAGCTAACTCAAAGAACCTCTCCTGCATGGCTTGTCCGTTCTCTCAAACTCAGTGAAATCTACCACCAAGAGCAAAGAAGTGACAACACCCTCGGGCCCCATTTTCCAGCCAGCTCATCCCTCAACTAACTCCTCACTACTAGAATCTTGCATCCTTATACCTCCCACACTCCTACAGACGACCTACTAGGTCTAGTGTACTTAAGATTCAGACCCTATCCATCTTCTATCAACAACCATGCTATTAAATTTTGCACTCCACAATCCGGGGGATGCCCATATGACTAACCCACACAGTCGGCACCAACCACAACAACTTGGACATTTTCATTTCCACACACAGGTAACTGGTATTTCCGACCTGCATTCCTCAACACCAACTGTTTCTGCATCTGCCTTCCTGCTATCCAACTAATGCACCCTACCCTCCATTCTTACAGAGCCATGAGCAGCAAAGCCAACATAATTTGCGGAAGAGAGCTGTATAAGACCACTTTACATTACATATAACAGTAGGCAACATCAGAGAACCAATCCGTGATTGTAGGGACCAGGGTCCTACAAAAGGTCATCGCAACTCTTCTACAAGCCAGAACCAGTAGGAGTCCAATCCATTTTTGTGTAAAACCTACAGCAACATCAGGAGTGAGGCATCCGAGCCCCTCCTGCAGCTCACTGTAGGAGGAGGCCTTTGCTGAAACTGTCACTGAATCGTTGGAGCAGATGCTCCCCTGAAAGATGGCCACCATCGCCTGACTAAAACCATAGAGACTGCTTCTTTCTGCAGCCAGTGACGCTCTACCACCGGAGGCCGCATCTATAGCTGCATTTTTTTATTTTTTATTTGTCTTTGATTCATGAAAAATTAACCTTTACAAAATACAATTATAAATCTTAAAGAAAAATATAATTCATGAAATCATACATATAAAATTTAAAACAACAAGTAAGTAATACAAATGCATCAAAACACCTCCAACTAAATGGTAGGGAGAATTTTCATTTCATGGCTAATTTCCCTTACCTAGTGAGTCCCTCAGCAGCTTTGCTGAATCTCTGGAGTTATTTCTTTCCACTTGGTAAGAGTGTGAGCTTTTCCCCCACTCTTACTGGTGTTTTGCTATGTGTTTTTACCTGTTTTGGGGACTGTGGGCTCTGGAGTACACCACTTCAGTAGCCCCCTTCTTTGTGTGTCACACAGCACCTACTGTGCAGTGGCACAGGGTTGTCGTTCAGACTCCCACCGACTCCATTTCTGAGGAGACTACTGTCCCCCAGAAAAGGGTAAAGTTACCATTAACTTTTCTTAGTCAAATTTAACCACAGGTCCATAAACACCATCTTACATGGAGTGCTGGAAGGGTTAACTCTTAACTCTTTTTTATCTGTACCTCCTAGAGCATTGTTTAGCTTTTTTAACATTTAGACATGGCTGGTGGCAGTGGTATCTACCCTAATTTTCTACCACGGTTATCTTATATAACCGTGGTAATATTGTCGGCTATTGTGTTAGCCTCAAACTTAAACCCGCTTGACCAAATGCTTTTTCTTTTGGCTCCGGTGCGGTTTATTCGCCATTTCTTTTTGTTAAAATCCTTCTTGTGTTTTACTTTGCGCGGCAAACCAGGTTTGCCTTCTTTGTTCGCTGTCTTTTGGCGGGCTTCTACCTAGAAGCCCTCCTCAAGGCGCCTGGGTGTCTAGGTGGGCTGAATGTGAGGGAGGGGTGTAGTCACCCCCTGCACAGGGTATCCTAGGAAACCCAAGTCGCACTTTGTCATGATTGGCTAAGGTGGTTGTCCGGGCAGTATACACACATTTCACTGCAGTATTTGTCATCGCTGGTTTTTTCATCGCCGTTTTTATTTCGAAAAAAAACTCTTTTTTTTGGGGGGGGTTAAAAAAATTAAATATATGGTTGTGGGTGTAAGGGAATTAAAAAAAAAAGGGGGCGCTTGGGGGGGTAACCACCCCCCCAAAAAAAAACAAAAAAAAACAAGTTTTTCGAAAAAAAAAACTGATGAAAAAACCCGCAATGAAAAATACCGCAGTGAAATAATGTAGAACCGTCCGGGCTGGACAACCCCCCTGCTGGGTGATTGACAGCCAGGCTGTGTGAATGGGGGTTTTGCGCATAAAAGGCAGGTCTCTTGGGATGAAGTCAGAGTCGCCACTGGAACTACAAGGAACCGACGAGAAGTGAAGGAAAGGTCGACTGCTGCAACTACCCCGTACCGGTGAAGCCCTGCTGCAGTCCTGAGCTATCTACCCTTCAACGACTAAGAGGAGATCCAGTCCGGAGTCTTCTTCCCTTCATGGTTGAAATCGCTGCACACTGCTGTAGTGGTCCGGATAGCCACCTGAAGAGCCTCTCCTGTTTTTAAGGAGCGCACCTTTTATTCGTCGTCGCTGCTGCCAGTCTCATCCCTGTGTAGTGCGGACCCACTCATCATCGTCCTTCTTGCTGAAGCTGCAGGAAAGCGTGGGTCTGCGGGAAATCAACAGGAACAACTGCCGTGGCACCAGCTTTGTTCTTTGAGAAAGGTAATGTGTCCTACTTGAGGAATCTTGGGTGAAATCCCTATTTCTCTACTCTAGGGCTTGTCCTTACTTTCCCTCCTTCTTATAACTTTTGCTTCTGAACATTGACAATATCGAAGTACTCTTGGCAACGTTGAATCTCGAACTGTCTGACTGTGTGATCCTCGACAACAGACACCCTGTGTCATTTGACTTTGGCTCCGGCCCTTTGACTCTTGAATTCCTGTCTATGTGTGTTCTGAGATTCTGTCTGCCTAACCAACATATTGCCTGTGATTTTTGTCCCCAACTCTCTCTGGGTATCTCGGATGCTGAGAGTGTTTTTACCCCGGTAGCATTTCTTGCCGCGGATACGCGTTTCTCCAGTAGACCAAACTGTCAAAAGTGATCGCAATTGTATTCACGGTAACGTGTTCTGTTTCGTAACACCGGTCCATTCAAACACAGGGTACTTACCGCGAATAATACTGTACAAAGTGAATTGGTTAGTAGTATATTTTACGTGTGATTTTTGAATTAATAGAAGTGTTGTGTTAATAACAAACGGTTTAAAAATAAATGTACTTATATTTTTTACCTGAAACCTTGAGTCAGTGTTTGCTTGAGGCACAGTAATTGTGGTCCCTTTGTGTAATCTCTGCTACTGCTCATATACTCTTGAGATAAGCCTGGCTGCTCTGCTACTGCTACCACTCTAACTTAGCAGTACAGGCTTGTACCAAAGGTAAAACTTGTATTGCCACCTGTAGTCTTAATTTTGTGTAGTGGTCCCTAAGGGCACTGCACAGGATTCTGCCTAACGCTAAAACAGATACAACTAAGTCAAACAACAGAACGGAAATTAAAAGTAAGTGCTCATTGTCTGTCTTGCTGCAATAATTCAATTTCTATATATTCACAAAAATTCACTAGGGCATATATTAAAGGTCTATATTTCCCGTGCATCATTCTTGCCCAAAATGATTCAAGACAGTCATCATAATCTTTAATAATTGGTAACAAATACTACTTCAGGGCAATGAGGACACCAGACCACTCCCCCTTCCCTTCCCCTCTCTCTCCCCCTACCTCAAATCCTACACCGTAACTCCCTTCACCTACCCCTCCTCTACCATCTCCCCACCCACTCCCCCCTTGTAAATAGTTCTACTTATTGTTCCAATGACGTGTTTATGTCTGTAAATATGCTTCTCTCACTTTGTACCTGTTGTTATATTGTAAAGCGCTTTGGCTTAAAGCGCTATATAAATTCAATAAATATAAACATAATCTGTGTTAACAAATTTCATTAATAGAGTCGTTCTGTTGACATTAAAATGCGCACAATATAAAATTAGGTGTTTCAGAGTTTCTCTGGGTTCCACACAAGGATCGAAACAACATTTTTCTATCCTTGTAACTGTATTATCTTTGTTCCAATGCTGGATTGTTGATAGTTGAACACCCATGATATTACTTTGTCTAACCTTGACTGTGTAACCATGTCTGGTGCTAATCCAGATACTTCTTGCAATGATACAATACATGTACCTATGCCTGCTGCCCCACTAGCCATGCTGGTTGCTAATGCCAATGTTGATCATGTACCCATGCCTGCTGCCCCACTAGCCATGCTGGTCGCCAATTCCAATGTTGATCATGTACCCATGCCTGCTGCCCCACTAGCCATGCTGGTCGCTAATGCCAATGTTGATCATGTACCCATGCCTGTTGCCCCACTAGCCATGCTGGTCGCTAATGCCAATGTTGATCATGTACCTATGCCTGTTGCCCCCCCAGCAACCGGGACTAACAACGCTGTACCCACATTGCATGCTGCCACCCCAGGAACCCTACGCAACCATACCAATCTCACTCCTCAATCACCCTCCACAACCATTAACTCTGTAACCACATCCCCCGCCTCATTGGCCCCCCAACCCGGCCTTTCTACCACTTCATTCAACTGTGCGCTGGTTAACGCCAGCTCAATCTCAGCACACACACTCGATGTGCATGACCTAATCACCAAGGATAAGCTTGACCTTCTGTTTGTCTGTGAAACTTGGCTGCAAGACACCTCGGGTCCTGCCCTCTCCCTTGCCGTCCCATGTGGATACACCATCTTTAGACAAGATCAGGTTGGCCAAAGGGGAGGAGGTGTAGCCGTCATTGCCAAAAACACACTAAACATCAGGAGAATACAAGGTGATCTAGGACAAAATACTGAATACCTCCTAATTAAACTGCAGGCATCCCGCAACTCCACTATTGCCTTCCATCTTGTCTATCGTCCACCAGGTCCAGCCACTGACTTCCATGAAGCCCTCATCCATTCGTTATCTGATAACTTGAAAAAAAGCTCCAAAGTAGTACTTCTGGGGGATCTTAACCTTGGGCTAAATGACACCAACAATGTCCACGCCTCCGCCCGACAAAGAGCACTAACCACGTTAGGATTCATCCAAGTCGTCACCAAGCCCACACACAATAAAGGACGTACTTTGGATTGGGTTGCACACCACAACTGCCCCTTGGTCCTCTCTGACATCTCACCTATCCCCTGGTCCGACCACTTCTGCATCAACTTACACATCGACACCAGCACTGGACCGACTACTCCCACCACCATCTTACCCATAGCATTCGCAAGGAGCTCACGGAAACTGACTAAAGATAATCTTTTACCTCACCTAGCGGTACCAGCGTTCCATCCCCCCTTCCCCAATGATCCTGTTCTCCTAGCCAATGCCTTCAATCAGACCATAACCCTCGCAGTGGATAACATTGCTCCTCTCACCTTCAAAAAGGCAAAAAAAACTAAGCACTCCAATGCGTGGTTCACACAAGAACTCCTGGACCTTCGTTAGGAAAAAGGGGTTCACTTGTCACTTGGAAAAGAACCCCCAATTAAGCCACTAAAATAGCCTTCAAAATCATTTCCAGAGACTATAAATCAGCCATCACACAGGCCAAAGCAGCATCCTTCAATACGAGGATTAACAATGCGAACTCAGGAAATAAGGAAATCCTTAGCTATCTTTAGGGAGCTGGAGGTTCCCTCTGCCCCTCCATCATCTATCACCAAGGACGAAGCATGGTGCAACCAAATCCAAGCTGCCATGCTTGATAAACTGGACACCTTGCACGTCAAAATTTTAGCCCAACAAAAAGCATTATCTTCTCTACTTACACCCAGCCCAACGGCACCAACAGAGGCTGCCACCCCCAGTCAAGATCCCACCTTCGCGTTCTCAGATATGAGCGAATCTGAAGTTATTGCCCTTATAAAATCTATCAAACCGTCCAACTGTAAAGGGGACGCATGCCCAGCGCACCTCATCAAGGACTGCGCCCCGGCTATCGCCCCCTTCATCACTGCCTTCATCAACTCTTCATTACAGTCCGCCCACGTCCCAACTACCCTTAAGGAAGCCTGGGTACGACCACTCCTTAAAAAACCCTCCCTGGACCCATCGGTCCCTGGGAACTACAGAGCCATCACCTCTGTCCCATTTCTATTAAAAATCCTGGACAAAGCAGCCTACCTGCAAGTTCAAAAATTAATCGAGGACAATCACCTCCTGGGATTACGCCAATATGGCTTCTGGCCACGACATGGTACTGAAACGGCACTTCTTGACCTAAAAAAACAAATTGATGACCTCAGAGACGCAGGCAAACCTGCGCTACTCCTCCTCCTCGACCTGTCGGCGGCCTTCGATTTGGTCGACCATAAAACCCTTCGTCACCATCTCGCAACCGCAGCCAACTTCTTACCAAAGGATGTGAATGGATCACGTCATTCCTCCAGGAGAGAATCATGAAGGTCTTCTCTGACTCCTCGAGTGCCATCCCCAGCCCAATCAAATGCAGTGTCCCACAGGGATCTTGCATAGCCCCACCCTCTACAACTTATTCACCAGACCCCTGTTCAGCATACCAGACGCTCTGGGCATCTCATATACCAATTATGCAGATGACACAGGTGCTCATCCCACTCACGGGTGACTACCTAACTGACCTGAACACCCTCAATCGCATCTACTCCACAATTCAAGCCTGGATGGCGGAAAACTGGTTATGCCTAAACAGCGATAAAACAGACCTTCTGCTGGTTGGATCCCCTTCCACACTGGGTAAACTCGACAAGGAGTATTGCTCATTCACCATCGACAACATTCCCATCACAGTGTCACAAGTAATCAAGACACTGGGTGTGTATCTTGAACCTAGCCTTACTATGGATAGGCAGGTCAATGCCATTGCATCCTCAGCAGCATAGCACTCAAAGCTGATCAATGCAGTTAGGCCTTTTCTTTCCCAACAGAACTGCATCACCATAGCTAGGGCCATCATTGGGCCCAGATTGGACTATTGCAATGCCCTCTTAGTTGGGACCTCACAAAAAAACTTGGCAAAACTACAGATTGCTCAGAACAATGCCCTTAGGGCTGGCACAGGCCTCCCACGGAGGGATCACATCTCTGCAATCAGAAGGCAGGTACACTGGCTTCCCGTGAAGGAAATAATTCTTTTTAAAACACTTGCCCTCACACACAAATGGCTTCACGGCCAGGCACCCTTGTACCTTGCACAAAGAATCTCCAAACAGACTGCATCTAGACAGGCGAGGACGGCCTACATCAACCGGATTATTGTCCCTCACACACGCAGAGAGCGTGCTGGAGGGTCGAGTTTCCCAACCATGGCCGCCACCTATTGGAACACTCTCCCAGCCCATATCAGGACCATTGACTCACATGTAGCCTTCCGCAAAGCCATAAAAACTAGACTATTTGTCTAAAATCCCATCCCACATCGCACAAGCTACCCTGCGGGTAACTTCCTCTCTACCCCAACTATGATCTCATGAACTGACTTTCTTTTAGGCTTTGTATGTTATCTCTACTCCTGCCTATGCAAATGTACCTTGCTCTGTCACTAATCGTACTGTAACCAAGCTTTATGTATTTAAGTTCCATATGCGGGCTGCTTCCTGTAACCCTCAAGCAAGTCTCCTTTAAGCTACCTTATAGTGCCTCAATGCCTCCGGGCTGCAGTGCGCTTTACAAATCCAAAATAAATAAATAAATGAGTCTTTACTCGAGTATGGTATAAATTAAATTTAAACCACATGTAGTACTTTCTATATTTGTTGCAATGAAAGATATCAATGTTAGTGTATCTAGGAACTCGTTTTTTAGTATGGATACTATATTCTGAGTACATTTTTATATCTTCCTATATCTGCAATAGTTTTGCACCAATCGTTCTCATATAGTTTTTTCTTTGCATATGCTGGTCTCAGACACAAATCCTTGCTTGTAATACTGAGTTCCGCAAGCATATCCTGCATTGCATGATGGTAACAATTTATTGACGAAGTATTAAGCCACTGAATATTTGTTTTCAGATCAACATACAGGGAATTAGGTTGAGGAGAGCACATTTTGGCATAATTGCAAAGTTGACGCCATTTTCTTCGTGCAGATAGAGCAATTAACCCCAATTCATGCCTAAGCACACAGTTAGGTAAACTCAATGGGAGATGTAATACAGTTTTCAACAGTGAACCTTGGAGGCTATCTAGGGCTGTATTCAAGTCAATGAGAAATGTCCAGGGAGTACAAAAGGATACTTTCGATCTTTAAGGTGTAGAAGTCTATTACCGGTATTAAGGAAAATGTGCAATATTTTTCATATATTATTTTCAACTGAGAAAGCAAAGGACGGCTTTTAGATTTTAGTAATGAGTCCCAATATTTAACTGAATTGGCCTTATTAATAAAATAGCCCAAGCAAATTGGATTTTCTATCAATGGTATGGAAATATTCTGACGATACCATTTGAAACCTTTAGTCTTTGTCTTAGGTCCAAATTTCACTATCCTTATTTTAATAGAGTTTGGAGTAAAATTATGCGCTATTGCAAATTTTTCAAATAGATGGAGTTTAGTTTGCAGTCCTCTCGGAGTGGGATCAAACATAATAATGTCATCTGCAAAGGCAAGCCATTGCAGACGCAATGTACCCAGTTTTACAGAGAATAGACTTCTATCATACGAAGTGTGGTCCATATCTGTTATGTATAAGTAAAAAAAAATGATGCAGCCAGATCACAACCTTGCTTCAAACCCAGCTCGGTCTTTATTGGGGCAGTTCTCCCATACGCTGAAATACGTACCCTATACGCTGTATCTGTATGTAGTTTAATGAACCAATAACTGGGACACCCTTTTTTGCCATTTTATCCCACAATAGATTGCGCACGACACAATCAAAAGCTGCGGACATGTCAATCATGGCCATGTACATAGGATACAAGTCTTTCAGTTTTGTGCATGCTTTGATATGAGCAATAATAGTCGCATTTAAGGTAGTACTCATTTCCTTTCGAAAACCGGTTTGAAATTTGGAGTACAATCCTAATTTCTGAATAACTTTAACCAGCTCGGACAGGAGTAACATAGCAAATATCTTTGCCTCTGTGTTTATAAGAGAGATGGGTCGATAGTTTTCTGGTAGAGAAGGGTCACCTTTTTATAGATGGGAATTATATTAGAGGTGACCCATGAATTGGGAATGTTCCCAGTAGCTGTTATATTATCAAATTTATTCTTCAAAATTAGTGACCACAGATTTAAATCGGTCTTATAAAACACATGGAGGTAGCCCATCCGGTCCTGAAGACTTCGAATATGACAGTTTGTTAATTGCCCATTGTCATGGCCACTGGACAAGGGTCCAGCCCCTCCTCACCCCCAGGGTCTAAATGGACCCAGTCCTGGCGCCTCTGGCGCCAGGCTCATCAAAAAGTGTGCCTTGCACACTCTGTGCCTAAGGCACGTGCATCAGGGCCGGGCGTGGCCATAGGACATCATTGGAAGACACATGCAAGAGTTCCTGGGAGGGGCAAGGTGGAGCCACTAGGCGGGGCTAAAGGGAGGGGTCAGGGCCAGCCTATATAAGGCCAACCCATCCACGTGCCTTCGCTTCGCATTAGTCTGCTTTCTGCAGCGTAACGCTTACCGCTGTCCTTACTGTGCATCCACTTGATTCCAGCTGCTCCATCTCTGAAGACATCTTACCGGATTCCAGCAACTCCATTGCTGAAGGCGCTTCTTACCTGAATCCAGCTACTCCACCGCTGAAGGCGCATCTTACCTGATTCCAGCTACTCCATCGCTGAAGACGCCTCTTACCTGAATCCAGCTACAATACCCCTGAAGGCGCCTCTTACCTGCTTCCAGCCGCTCCATCGCTGTGTGCGCCTCTTACCTGCATCCCATCACTATCGGATTCAGAGCCCTCTTGCCTGAGCCGGGCGTCCAGCTACTCGGAGCTCTGCTTCTTTTCTTCTCCTTCGCGGTACCTTCATCCTGCAACCGCGGAACTGCATCGAGCATCCCGACTTCGCTCTACGCCGCCGGCCTCCTCCTGCAAGGGAAAAAGAACACAACATGTTAGAAATCATAAAGATAACGAACCCTTGGCCGCGCCGTACTTGAGACTAGAGTTCCATCATAAAGGTCAATTTATCAGCTAATTGGGGAGCCCCATCATCCTCAGGGGAATCTCCGGATTCGCTCAATGACCCCGATCCTCATTTTCACACCTATTGGGAAGAGATAAGACATTGCAAGAATTACTCTTAATGATCAAGACAAAGACATTATAATAACCTAACTATAATCATAATCAAGAGACTTACCTTTTAAGTGGATTGGTCGCAGCCGGTCTGGATCAACACTTCAAAGGACCAGTGAAGCAACTAGGTCCACTCTACACGCCCCCGCTATAAGAAACAGGACGGATAGCTCAACACTACAACATAACAGGTGAGCTTGCATGGGAAAAAGCTTGCGCACTTCATTTTGGCACGAGAGGGTCGAGGGAAGTCACAACGCCAACACACCATTCTCATTGCCTCTCATCTTCTCTCAGGGGCAATACCAGTATACAGAACAGCAGACTCCCCAGCAACTGGGAGAGAGAAGCGATCCAGGGGAGCCAAGTCGAGGGAGGGCTCAAACCATGCCCAAACGCCCCCGCAGAGACCAGGTGAGCGTAACACCCATTTTATATCATCTAATTACCATTTATATCGCTCCAACTCATTATAGCACAGAGGCAGATTTGGAAGATTTCTAAATTCTTCTGGTAATTGATATTTGCGTGTGATATGTTCGCTCCACTTATTCTCCGATATGTAGTTCGGCATAGGTGGAATCAGACAATTGTCTGAGCTTTTTATAGTTTGCCAGATTGTTCTTATATCATGGTTGCATATGCATATTGCCTTAATAAATATGCAATTAACTTTGTTGTAACTTGAATTTTGAGATGTTTTAACTTGGTTTTATAATTAGCTATTATCCGTTTATACAGCGTGTGATAGTTGGAAATGGTTCATGCACAATTCCTTAGATTCCTCAGTTCCCTTTTTAGTGTCTTAATCAGTGGGTCAAATGGTTTGGGATATGTTTTAAATTTGCACTTATCACAGAAATGTTCTAGGGCAGTGTGGATTATTTTCGAACATATAGTCTCCATAGTAAAGATGGAATTTCTCTGAGCCATAGGGATGATAACAATCTTCCCTGATACAAGTCCAGCAAATTGTTGACATAGTTTCAGATTCCATCTTAGCGATGTTAAAGGCCTATCTACTTCTGGGTAGGCTAAAGAGGGATCTAAATCTAGAAGGGGGCAATCGAATTTTAATGATATCGATAATTGGGCATGATCACCATGTACTATCGAGCTGAGAGCTGAAGGAGATGCTAATGGCATGATGTTATGGGATAGGAATATATAATCTATCCTTGAAGAGTTGCATCCCCTACGACAAGTCGAATAATCACCTGGCTCAAGAAATTCCATCGCATCTATACCCCAATCGTCAAAATATGAGTTCCACATTGACCCTCTCTCTTTTATCAGTCGTTTATCCTTTTTTAGGTGATGTTCTAGTCTAGGCTGGCACTCAGAATTAAAATCCCTGCCAATTATGATTGCACAATCATCTATTTCCATAATTGATGTTTCTAGGCAGTCATCCAATTCATTAAAGATGGAATCAATTGAGGTATTATTGGGATTCCAATATAAGTTTATTATTAACATTGCTTTCATTTTGTTACTGGGCAGATCTACTGATATCTCTATAAGACTGGATGACTCCCATATAAGTTTAGTTTGAAATCCAAATGTGTTATTTACTGCAATTGCTAATCCGCCAGCCCGGCGCCCCAACATTAAAAGTTTAGCCGGTGAGCAATATGTAGTAAATCCCATCAATGTGAGTGCATCCAATTTCATAGTTTCCTGAAAAAGTATAATACAGGAGTAGGTCGATGCAATCAGAGTGTGAAACCAATTTGATATATTATGAAAACCACACGAGTTCCATGAGACTATTTCTAAATCACACTGTGTCAATGGCTATGTCTTTGTTGGTTTAAATTGTCTTAGAATTGATTTTAACATTGGTTCGAGCCAAGAGATATCTTTGTTTTTCGCTACAAGATTTAACCAATCGATAGAGGACAGGATTTTATCGTTCAGATCTTTATTCGAATGATGGTTAGTGTTAGGGAGAATTCTCTGTAAGGCTAATTTCCCAAACCTAGTGAGTCCCCGAGCAGCTTTGCTGGATTTTTTGGGGTTATTATTTTCTCTCCTGCTAAGAGGGAGATTCTTTTGCTCTCACTCTTAGACATGATTTGAGGTGTTCCTTTAACTTTCCATGTGTTTTAAGGGCTATGGGGTCTTTTACTCCATAGGGTCTCATGTGTTTTTTTTGATGTGGGTTACACAGCACCCTCCATGCCGTAACCCAGGGGTGTCGTAGCGACCCCCCAACATAGACTCCATACCCTGGGACTGACTACTGTCTCCCAGGGCATGTAAAGTCACCATTGGCTTTGCTAGTCCCAAATTATGAACAGAAACCAGTACAAACCATCATATTGTGGACGTACTGGTCGGGGCAATTCGATTGCCCCGGGTTCCGTTGTTCGAGGGGGCACGTCTCCGTCCCCCCTGATCGAGTTTTGGCTGGTGGCAGTGGATACTACTTTTTATATTCGACCGCAAATATCTATCTCTATGGGATTTTCCCACTGTTCGAGGCTACCAACTTTAATTATTTAATTCTTATAGCCTCGAACATACCGCTGGTTTATTTATTTAATATTAATTCGCCGGTTGGTATTTTTTGCCAGAACTCGATTCTAAAATGGCGTTTGTGTTCTCTACTGTGACTCCAACCCAAGTCGAGCCCTTTGTTCCACTTTTTGGCGGGCTTCTCCACAGAAGCCTCCAAAAGTGGTGCCACTCTGTCTGGGTACCACAGGGGGTGTGGGAGGGGGTTTAGGCACCCTGGACTGAGTTACCCTGGTAACTCAAGTCGCACTCTTGCGTGATTGGCCCAAGTGGTGAGCCAGCCGGCTCACCACTTAGCATGTTTGATTGATAGCTAGGCTGAGTGAATGGGGGTGTGCTGCATAAAAGCAGGGCTTTGGGGACTGGAACTTCAGAAGTCGCCACAGGACCTAAGAATCCGAGGAGGGAGAAGCTGAGCCGGCCTGCAACGACGACACCACCGGTGGAGCCCTGCTGAACCGTCTCACCACTTCCCGTCTTCCCAACGACAGAGGAGATCTCCAGCCCGGAGAGCCTTCTTCCTTCGACTGGTGGGGATACCCAGTCTACCTTCTTTTCGCCTTCCTGGAGCATATCATGGCCGCCTTGCCTGTGCCAAGCACCCCGGCAACCGGGATACCACGTTTTCACCACTACCACAAACCGAAAGGGTAGTACCTTTGGACCGGGGAACTCCGCGGCTGGTTTCTTCCCTGGCAGTGCAACGACCTTCATCCTTCCTCCACGACGAGACCTTCTCTACCTCTGGACGACGCTGCGACTTGCACCCGCTGCCAGGAACAACTGCCCCCGCTGGAGGATCCTCTCCATTTAAGGTACCGTGTTCCGCCTGGCTTCCCTTGCAACCGTTTGAACGGGGTGTATTAAATCCTCGTCTCTCGAACCTGGGTTAGCCTGGGACACCTTAGCTAACTTTTCTGCACTGAACTAAACCTTTTTCGAACTACCTCCACTAACTTCGAAGACTCTGTGTAACTGTCTGATCTTGGGCATCTTCCGCCGGGCTCCCTTGAAAGTGGCCTGGCGCCTAAACTTCCTTGCTCACCAGTAGACTGTGCCTTCGTAAACTTGCTGTGGTTCCTTAAAAAGTATTTAGTGTGTATGCTTCCATAATTCTGCTTTTCCCTCCCTTTTTATTTAACTTGTTGGAGTGCCATTGGACATTAAGCGCTCACCTCTGTCTGTAAATAAGTGGTGTTAACTAAGACTTGTCCAACAAGTAATCAGGGATGTACATATGATAATAGTGATTGTGTTTTGAACTTATCTTACCAATTTAGTGCTAGTGTGTTTTATAAGTATGTGTTAAATAAATAAGTATATACTTTTACACCCAAGCTCTGGTCAGTGTTTGCTTGTACTAATGTATTTCTGTACCTATTTTGTATAGAAGTCTGACTGCTCAGCCACAGCTACCAAGTGAATCTGTGTGGTACAGACTGCTACCAGGTGGGTTTACTGCCAAACACCTGTAGTCTTAAATCTTTTGCAGTGGTCACTAAGGGAACTGAACAGGTTTCTGCCTAACAGTTAGGTTCATCAATATTAACAGAGGATGGACAAAGATGGGCTATGAATTCTTGTGCTGAGACTTCGTTAGGGAAAGTTGTTAATGTAAACCCTTGATCTTCAATCTCTGCTCTACATGCCCAGATGATTTTCCGAATATATTCTGAGTGAAGATAGCAAATCGTACAATGATTATTCAATCTAGCAAGTGAGACTCGAGTTATATCCTCTGGATTTCAATATTCTTAGTTGCGGAATACGTGAAAACAATGCAAGCAAAAAGGGACAGTTAATGCGAGAGTTTCCAAGAGAATTCACTGTACCTTCCAGTCCAATAATATACTCCTTTTCTACCATTGACTGAGGTGAAGGGGGCTGAGATATTACTTGTTCCTCTCTAGGAGGTAAACTAGGAGTATTCTCAGCATTAAAGTTTATGTTGGTCGTCGGAGCTGGATCAGAAAAGGTTTGCAAGGGAGATTTTAATGATGGAGAGTTAGTTACTGCTTCAGCAGAAATGTATCAGTCTTGTATGGCCTTTCTCAGGGCCATGAAGATTGCTCCACGGGAGTCATTAATAGAGCCCATTTGTGATGTAAGAGGGACCAACTTAGATACACCAGTCCCATGGGTCGGTGATTTTATAATTGTACTATCCTTAGATTTTACAGTCACAACATCAAACTGTTGATTTGTAACTTGTGGTTTCGGGATATTCTCCTCAAATGGAATAGATCGAACTTTGCTTCCTCCATTAATCACAACGTGTATAGTCCTGTTTAGTGGTTGAGCGGGGGCCATCATTTGTCCTGGCATGCATACTTCACTATAGTATTTTTTTCCCTGCAATGGTTCTGCTGAGATCGCCACTTTTGCCTGCACCTCTAAGTTCGTTTCCGCCTGCAAACGGTTTGTTGAGGTACAACTTCTTCCACTTATTGGAAAATATGCATTCAAATTTGTTTTAGATAAGTTTATAGGTGGTTCATTCACTGCCAGTTTTAATTCGATTGTTTTAGGGTGAGTTTTGAGTTTTCTTGTTGATGGTATAGCAGACAGTTGGGGTGGGAGCGATTTGGAGGTTAGGGAGTTGGTTTGTTCCACTGAGGACAATAAAGCAGGCAAAGTGATTTGTTGATTAGACGTGGCTGGTGTAATGTTAGTTTGTTTTATGGGGACAAGTAAGGCAGCTTGACTTTCTTCTGAGAGCTGCTGAACATCAATCGGATCCTCCCCAATAACCACTCCCACAGGATTAACATGAGGAGAAATGAAGCCGGTAGTTATAACTTCATGCAGTGGTTCAGACCTATTCATTGGTACAATGCTATTTAGGAGTGCGTCCTTACGCCTTTTGGTATAACGTTTAACAGCCCGCATATGAAGTTTTTTAACACGGTGTGACAAAAGGAACAAGTTACTTACCTGTAACTGTTGTTCTCCAGCATGGGTCTGGCATGGATTCACATGCTCATGAATATTCCCCGTCGTCAGGCTGGGAATCCTCGGTAAAGAAAAAACCAGTATCAGTTTTGTTTCTGATCTGTCTTTCGTAGTAGCAACCAATCACTGATCTCTGCGTCATACTGACCACAGCCAATGACTGCCCTCTACCTAAGCCCCGCCTCTGGCAGCCATCTTCAGATTTGGTAGCACGTGAAGTGGCAGTATGACCAAGTGAAGAGCCGCAGAGGGGTAGGCGGGAGGGTTCGCATGTGAATCCATGCCAGACCCATGCTGGAGAACAACAGTTACAGGTAAGTAACTTGTTCCTTCTCCAGCATGGGGTCTGGCATGGATTCACATGCTCATGAATAAAGAATACATAGCAGTACACACATGCACAACCACGGGAGGTGGCAAAGGCTCAACATTAAGCATTACATCAAACCCAACATTAAGCAAATCTTACCTCCTCTCACCAGGCTCACCTTAGGCGAACAGGTTGCGCAGCACTGCTTGGCCGACCCTGGACTCCTCCCTGGAATCCCGATCGACACAGTAGAATTTCGTGAAGGTGTGCGTCGACCTCCACGTAGCAGCCCTGCAGATGTCCAGCAAGAGCACCCCAGATAGGAACGCCGTGGTAGCTGCGATCGCTCTGGTGGAATGGGCTCTCGGACGGCCAGGCAGGGGTCGGTTTGCCAACCGATGACAGTACATGATACAGCCGGAGAGCCATCTGGAAATGGAAGCCTTCGAGAGAGCCTTCCCCTGATTGGCAGGTCCAAAGTTCACAAAGAGTTGTGACGTCTTCCGAAAACCCTTCGTGCGGGCCACGTAGAACTTCAGTGCTCTAGCCACATCCAGCGAGTGCAGAGTCCTCTCAGCCGGCGACGAAGGCGACGGGAAGAAAACAGGCAACACCAAGGGTTCGTTGAGGTGGAAGTCCGACGGCACCTTGGGCATGAAGGAGGGGTGCGTCCTGAGCACTACCCTCGTGTCGTGAAAAGTCAAGTACGGGGCCTTGCAGGAAAGGGCCTGGATCTCTCCCACCCATCGTGCGGAGGTAATGGCCACAAGAAACGCTGTTTTCCACGACAAGAACTTCAACGGGGCCGAGTGCAGAGGCTTGAACGGAGGTCCCATGAGCTTGGTCAGCACCACGTTGAGCTCCCACGCCGGGGCCGGAGCCTTCACCGGCGGGAACAATCTGAACAGTCCCTTCATGAACTCTTTCACCAGAAGATGAGACCACAAGGACGTCCGCCCCGTAGTTCTGGTGTATCGGGAGATCGCAGCAAGATGAATCTTGATGGACGCGTGCGCCAGTCCAGCTTTGGCCAGCGTCAGTAGGTACGGCAGTACTTGGGGAGCCGTAATCTGGAGAGGGTTAATCTTCTGTGCGTGGCACCAGACAGAGAACCTCTTCCATTTGTGTCCGTAGCATTTAAGAGTCGAGGACGCCCTGGCCTTTGCAAGAACCTCTCTGCAGTCGGCCGGTATGTCGTATCCTCCAAACTAACGCTGCAGGAGCCAGGCCTGCAAGTTCAGCGACTTCGGGTCGTGATGGAGGATGGCGCCTCCTTCCCTGGAGAGCAGATCCGCGTCCACTGGCAGCTTGATTGACGGGGACGCTAACAAATCCAGAAGGTCCGGGAACCATATCTGCCTCGGCAACGCAGGTGCGACGAGGATCATCCTGCACCGGGACCTCTTGAGCTGGTTGATGAGCCGGATCAGCAATGACAATGGAGGGAACGCGTATAGGAACAGGCCCTCCCAGGGGAACGAGAAAGCATCGCCCATGCTCCTCGGCTGGGGAAACCTGCTGGCGAACCTCCGGCACTTGGAGTTCGTCGCCGTCGCGAACAGATCGATCTGGGGTGTGCCCCACCGTCGGAAGAGGCGGTCCACTAGATCCTGTCGTAGTTCCCACTCGTGGCACGAGCGCAGCTCCCTGCTGAGTGAGTCGGCGATGGTGTTTTTTATCCCTGCCAGATAAAACGGCACCAGAAACATCCCTTGGGCAACGGCCCAATGCCACAGGTCCTGGGCCTCCCTGGACAGGGCTGGGGACCTGGTTCCGCCCCGTTTCCTGATGTAGAACATGGTGGTGGTGTTGTCGGTGAAGATCCTCACCACCTTGCCCTTGAGGGACGGAAGGAACGACCTGAGGGCCCAAAATACTGCATGGAGCTCGAGGACGTTGATATGGAGGGACTTCTCCGTCGGGAGCCAAAGGCCTCTCGCGTGCAGATTTTCGGTGTGTGCTCCCCACCCTTCCAGGGAGGCATCCGTGGTCACTGTCTCCTGGTGGCCGGGGGTCTGGAAGTCCATGCCTGCCGTCAGATGCGCGCGGGTGCCCCACCACCGGATCGCTCGTCGGAAACTCTCGTCGAGTGTGATCCCCTCCTCGAAGCTGGCCGTCGTCTGAATCCAGTGCGCGTCCAGGAACTCCTGCAACGGGCGCATCCGGAGCCTGCACAGGGGGATGAGGTAGATGCAAGAAGACATCATTCCGAGGAGGGACTTGATGGACCTCACTTTGGCCGCGTCCGCAACCAGCATCCGCTGCACCTTGCACAGAATGGCCCTCGTCCTTTCCTCCGACGGGGAGGCCAGAAGCGACACTGTGTCGAGCTTAGAAACAGTGCGTCTTGCGCGGGCACCAGGTGGGACTTGGCGTAGTTTACGGAGAATCCCAGGTCCGTGAGAAGTTCGACGGTCCTTGCCGTGTGCTCCACGGCGAGCTCCCTCGACTTGGCTCGGAAGAGCCAGTCGTCCAGGTAGGGGTAGACGTGGATCCCCTCTTGGCGCAGCTGCGCTGCCACCAGTGCGAGGCACTTGGTGAACACCCTGGGTGCCGACCTTAGTCCGAAGGGAAGGGCTCTGAACTGATAGTGACGCCCTTGGACCACGAACCTGAGAAACTTTCGGTGTCCCTTTAGGATGGGAATATGGAAGTAGGCATCCTCCAAATCCAACGACGACAGGAAATCGCCCTCCTCCAGCTGACCCAGGACGTGTTGGAGGGTGACCATCCGGAACTTCTGTGCCTTGATGAATTTGTTCAGTCGTCGTAGGTCCAGGATGGGACGCCATCCTCCCGTCGTCTTCTTCACGAGGAAGTATCTTGAGTAAACTCCGGAGCCCCGAAGCCTCTTTGGAACGTGTTCGATGGCGCCCTTCCTGAGTATCGCCTTTACCTCTAAGAGAAGTTGAGGTCCGTGAAGTTCTTTCCTGGCCACAGGGGGGACGCGCGGGCGAACCCACAGCTGCTAACATTAGAATGAAGAGCCAGGTGGACAGGTGGTGGTAATGAGGAAGTTGGTATAATGTGATCATCGATAACTTCCAAGTCGCATTGTGTGCCTTTTTCGGCAATAGGCCGCTTGAAAGGCAACATTTGTTTGTTTTCTAAAAGTTGATCGTTTATCATTATCGATTCCCACACTAGTATAAAACCTTTGATACGATCTACTTTAGAGCAGAGCTGTCACATTGTACTTTTTATTTCGCGTAATTCCAGATGCGACATGTCATGTCCCTGTTCAAGAAGGTCAAGTATTTTTATTATGACCGGAAAGGTATGGCTGTGTTAAGACAGGAGAATATGCGATTTGTACAGGGAAGGGTTCATTGTTATGCGATTTGTACAGGGAAGGGTTCATTGTTAATGTCAATATCAGAACCAAGGGTAGTATTTCTTATTTGAGCCGTTGATAACGTATCACATGGTTGAGTTCTGGAATGAGCTTTCCAGTCAGGCGACCTTGTGACAAGCGGAGTAAGCATGCAAATGGATCGGCGAACATCTGAGTCCAAGGCCGCCATGTTGCCAAGTTGTGCTTTAAATGAATCATGGTCAAGAACACTGTCATCCGTAGAAAAAGCGACTGCAGATTTTGCATATGTCGTCGTATGAATCTGAACAGTTTTTAGGGGGGAAACAAGTGGGCATATTTTAGGAGTATGTAGAGGAGGTGCTTCACAAACAAGATGCTCAACATATGACGATTTACCAGCACAAATCATCGAGTCAATACTCGAACTTTTAATTTGGGCAGAAGCCGAGTCCATCCGTCGGCTGCGCATTCCTGTTGCCATACGAATGTTTTAAAGAAACCCGCATATTTCACCGTTCTGTTTGAGCAGTGTAATAACAAATAATTGTAAATCAATATTTATCTCAATAGGACATATATACGGCAAGTGAAAAATACGAGTAAAAGTGCTCACTTACGTTAGCGATCTTAGTAATGAGACAGCATGTTTCTGGCTTCCAAATTCCAGTAACGTATAACAAGTGCCTTACTACTGTGCATAAATAGGAAGTTGATAAATAAAAGGCATGCGGAAAAGCGTCAAGGAGTGTGGAAAAAATAAGAAAACAGCCAGTAAGCCTGCAAGCCAGCGAACAGATAACAGCGAGTACTTGATGCGCGTGGGCTGCTGGTTTTATTGAATTCTGGTTAGAAGTGGGCAGGGCCACCTACGAAAACACAAAAATATACATTGTAAATAGTATATTTACGTATATTGGTGCTTAGAAATACTCTTAGAGTTGCATAACAGTTTAAATCCAGTCAGCGTACCAACAAAGTCCATATAATGTCCACAAAGCAGTGGCCAACGACGTTTTCCCAGGTTCTTGAACAGCGAGAAATGCCAGCAAACAGCGAGTACATATGCGAGTACTTGATGCGCGCGGGCTGCTGGTTTTATGGAATTCTGGGTAGAAGTGAGCGGGGCCACCAACAAACAGCAAGTACTTATGCGAGTACTTGATGCGCGCATTTCAGACCCTCTGATTGGAGAATTTCAACAGAAAATGCCAACTCATTTCCTAGCTGGCAAGCTGGGCCGGCGTCCACCACCGAAGACCCCTATATAAGGCCCATGCCGGTCTGGGCCTGTCCAGGCACGGACGGCACGACAAAGCCTCTTCTACGTCCTCCTCACTTATGCCCGTTCAACATCTTACATCACCTTTTTCGCATCAAGAGTCGTGCGTTCCACCTAATGTGCTGCACTGCAATCTCCTTGACGCAAGGAAAAGAGTCTCCCCCTCCTTTACCGTAAGTGTACTTACTCTGCTATTCTCTCCCCATAGCCCACTGACTTCTCTCTTCCCTTCTGCTCCTGGTAAGCCCTGTGCTCACTAACCATGCCACGAATCACTGCCCCTCCCAGCGCTTCTAACAAGTCAGGTCTCTTACACCCCAAACTTACCCCACAACAAGTGTTAGCAGTAAACCTCCGTAGCCCTTGCAGCACTTTCCTGGATGGGACATAGCAGCATTTACTGCCTCATAACTCTGGTTGTCACTCTCAGCCTTGTTGATCCTTACCTAACCTACCTGTTTACCGCCGGATTGACACTATCAGCCCTTTGCTATACTACATATTGCACCTGTCTATTTGACATAGCCACAATCCCATGTGTTCCTTTACCATTTCATGCACCCATTCCAATGTTTCATTTTACCTGTGTCTTCTTGCATATTTGATGTAGCCTCCTGTTCATGAGGTGAGGCTTTCTTAATCATGCACCCATCCTGATGTTTCATTTTATCTAGGTCACTTTGCATATTGATGTAGCCCCTGTTCAGGTGGTGGGCTTTCCCATTTCATGAACCCATTCTAATGTTGCATTGCACTTTCACGTTCCTAATGTCTCATGGACTTGTGGGAGCGTTTTTGTTATTCTGTTATTCCTCTGTTCCATTTATGTACTTCTTGTAACAGCAGATGCATGATTCAAATGTCACAAGGTTTAGTAGTACTGTTTTTTGTTTACCTCCTCTCTGCCCCCCCCCGCACCCCGTACTCCTTTTTAGCCTTGGTGCGCTTTCAAACACTTTGATTTATAGGTGCATTATAAATAACCAATAAATAAATAAAATGGGTTTGGTAAGGCCTAGCATAGCCATCTCCAGTGAGAACTGTCGGTTGATTCAATATTTCTGACCCCTTATCATGCGACAGGACTGTTGGGTGTTTTGGATACGTTCAAGTTATTATGCTGCAACACTTGGTGCTGTGGGCTTAGGAAATCCAAGAGGGCAGAAAAACCCACATTTGCGACAGAATCCTGGAGAACCGTGCAGTTTTGCGCACAGCAAAATGGTCCCCTGACCTGCCACCCACCAGTGCGAGCATGAGGGGCCAGGAGTGCCATGAATGAAATGTGTGCCAAAGGAAAAACAGCAGTGCCGGTGGCTAAAAAAAGCGCTTTGAAATCACCTTTGTTTCTCTAAAATGCAAGCTAAAAATTTTAAACATTGCAAGATATTCAAAAATCTCAATGAACACCAGCAGACATTTGGCAGAAGGTAGACTTGTGTGCATACAAAATCTGGAAAGAGAAAGAGCCCAAAACAATGTTTATAACAAAACTGACTGAGCTGTGGATGTCAGCAGCTGAAGTGAAATTGGACTGGAAGACACTAAAATCTAAATGTTTAAAATAAATGAGTGACCTACTGTTGAGTGTCACATAGTTTGCAACTGTTAAATGTCATAGTTTTGAACTTAGAATCAGCGTTCTAGCTGCATGTGTAAAAATTGTCAGTTTGATTTGAATGTAGAAAACTGGGAACTAAGGTGACATTTAGCTGAAGCCTGGCTTGAAGAGAGTGAATTCTGCCCGGCAACTACCCCCGACAGGAGTGAAACTTGCTCAGCCAGTCTTCCCAGGCCTGGCTGCATTCTGCTGCCCCTGCCAAAAGGAGATGACACCTCTCTGATTGAATTAGGGGCAGAGCACCTGGGGACTGCAGGAAACTAAACAAAGCGCTGTCCTTGGCCCAGGCAAATGTTAAATTAGGGGGGTCATAAATGGCTTCCTCTTGGAAGGAATCGGGGAGGGGCACTGCATCTGTGAGCCAGCTGAGCTTGGGGGAAGTGGATGAACCAGAAATTCCACCATTTGCTTTGGAAAACCACACCCCTTTGGGGCCAGAGTATAATTTTAAAAAGATGGATAATTCATAGTGCGGGCTTGTACAAATTATATAAATAACATCATCATTCTTGTGATTTTTCTGTGCACATTTTAAGAGGTGTTAGGACCCTGTGGTAGGTTCTTGGGGATAGTAGTGGAAAAAAGGTTGTTACTCCAAATGTATGCATGTTAAAAATCTGACACTTTATCATCCGAAACCCATATCCCTGGTGCACATTTGTGTAAAATCTGGAAAGGTTTAGAGGTTGTTATCTGGATGAAAAGGGGAGAATTCTGTCATAAGTGGACACGACATCTTACAAAGACAGGGATCGGATGGTTTGGTGCTACAGAAAATATGTTAACTGGAAGTATAATATTAGAAAAATGGTACATAAATAAATATGTATTTGGATCAGAAATAGATTTATGTGCAATTTGACAAGGGGAGGATCCTCTGACCATAAACCTACCTCATCACTCTGACTCACAACCCAGTTCCCCCAATCAAGGGAGAGAGGAGGAACTGGCCAATGAGAAGTTGAGAGGATTGGGCATAGAAGATGAGCCGACCCTCCCACTTTCTAAACACATAAAAGGAGACTGTGCAGGACAGGTAGGGACATTCACTTCCCACTTCAAGCTGATTTCTTGCAAAGCGTTTTGCCAGAAGACACCAGATCCAGCACTTAGACTTCAAATCGAGACAGAGACCAGAACTTTGAATTCAGACTTCAGAATTTGTCAGCAGACCTCAAAATCTTTTGCAAACTGATTCACCCCAGACTTCCAAGGGGCACATCAGAGTAAAACAGCCGGGCTGAGCTGTTTGATTCTGGCCTAAAACCCTGTGCCAGAAACACCCAGAAAGCAGAGCTGTACTCGGAACCAGAGATCCAGACCGCTGTGCAGTGCCGCTAGCAGAGCTGACCCAGATCGCTGTGAGCAGAACCAGGCAGAGACCGTCCGTGGCGAGGGAACCGCAGTCCAATCCTGACCCGATCCGTGGCGAAGTCGCATTCCTGTCCAAAATATAGTGTGAGTACCCCCAGAACTGTGCAAAACCCAATCTCTTAGTTTAAAATAATCTAATTCAAACTATTTTAACCTATTGAGAACTGCATCCTAGAAATCTTGTGTTCCTTCTGTGATCTCAAACCTGAAAACTGTCATCTGTCATTCTGAACTTGACTTTTCTTTTGAGAATCTACCTTCACGAAATCGTCCGTATCCCCGGAACCCTTTGTCCTAGGAACGGAATTTAACTTTCATTTTAAGGCTAAGATTCTGGGCTTTCCAACTTTCTATTCATTATAATTTTTCCATAAACGCGCTCGACGCACTCAGAAAAATTGCAGCGAATTGCGATTTGGCTCAATTTCTTCACTTGGCAAAATAGCAGCTCCTTGCTTTCCTTTGCTGAAATTCGTTTGCCACCTGACAATCATTCATAGAGCATTGCTAAAGTGATCCTGAACTAATACAAAGTAGCTGTCACCCACCCTGAACCTCTAGAGGGAATTAAAATCATTTTAGCATATTTTTCACTTCTTTGCATACCACCTTTAAAGAACTTTGCATGTGCTTAAAATCATCCCTGTTTCTCTAAGCTTGCTAGGGGGGGGAACTGAATTCATACTGTACTGTGATCGTATTCCTGAAGAACTGTGTGTGTCACTTCCACCTCCTTACATTGCATAGAGGGGGGGGGAGGAGAATTGCCAAAAGGGGAAAAGTGATTATATTATGTTTTGCTGAAATCATATCAAGTTTATTCCTGTGTTGCTTCTTTTCCACCTTGCATTTCCTTGTACCATACAAAGCATTCTCAGCTACCTTATCCTCTATACTACTAAGTAATTACCCAGTGTGCTAGTATCACATCATCCATTGTTGATCACTCACTGTCATATGTCTCAGTGTGATATCAATTATTAATTTATTATAAAAGTGTGATATATATATTGTTTAATTCTCAAAGAAACCTTTTAAATTTGCAAAACAAACTTACTTCTTGGCTCAGTGGGGTCAGGGGGATTCTAAGAGAGGGGTGTTATATAAGGGTTGTCATCCAGAGTACACGAACTGGACATAAAAATATATAAATAAGGGCTTCCCTTGAGCAATCCCAGACAAGGCACTGACTTAGTGAGACTGCTTGATTGGAGTCATTTAACAGGACTCTACCCAATCAATTTTCTCATTTGCGTTTTGAGGACAGCCCACTGTCGGGTGCGTCCTGAGGGGTCTCATAATTCTGTAATCATGTAACCCTCACTGTGTTCCACTATCATGTAATGTAGTAGCGGGAATGTTGGAGGTTGCTCGGGAAATGTGGGGAATACAGTCTTAAAAGTGTTCCGTATTCTGATGTACATAGAAATATCCAATGACGTTGTTCCTCCCTTCCCTTTGAATGTGTTTCGGGACAGACAGGATTCATCTGGGGAAAAGTCTCCAAATGTAATGAATCCTAGTTTTGGAATTAAGTTTATGTATCTTTTTCATGGGATCAATGTCCAGATTTAATTGGCAACAGTGGGGCGTATACTAGAGTTACGCTTAGATTAGTCGTTAGTTTGTTCCAGGCCCATCTGGTACATATTAAAATATTCAACTCCTTGCCCCGAATTTTATCAGCACACAATCACAGATCGCAAAAAAGAAGGAGCTGCTATAGCTCTCTGTATTTGTACATGCGGTCTGTCCGGCCTACTGGAATAGCAGAATATCAGGAATTGAGCTTGGGCCATGAAGTACTATTTCTCGAAATAGGGTATGGCAAGACCGGGGCCACAAGGTACTATTTCTCGAAATCGGGTATGGCAAGACCGCTTTTATGAAGTGGTCTTTCCAATTTGTCCCAAAGCACGCTCGTCTGTTTACCCGCACAAAGGAGTTTGGTCAGTAAACTTACTTGAGGGGGACTGTGCATAAACAAGTATAGAAACTTTGGGAGCACAATAATTTTAGTCAGGGGAATCCTGGTTATCTATAGCTCTTACATAGCTTTCCCTAAAAAGTAACTCAGGATCTCTTGATCTCAATCCCCAAATATCTGTTATTGTCAGTTTCCCACCGAAACCCGAATACATCTTGAAACACTTGAGAACCGTCAGTTAGGGGAAAGATGACTGACTTCCCTAAATGTATACGTAAGCCGGAATAATCTCCACATTTCTCTATCTGTTGCATTTTTGGAGCCAGATGGTTTGCTGGTTCTTTAATTATATTACCTGCGTACAAGGATATAATCAGCAGGTGAGTATATATGCCTCTATGCAAATGTTGATCTCTTAATATGGCAGACAATGGCTCTATCGCCAGTGTGATGAGCATCAGTGAAAGAAGGCAGCCCTGCCTAGTACCCCTTCCCAATGTAGTTGCCCATTGATATTTATTGTTGCCCTGTATCACTGCTATCATACCAATAAAACAGGCTCCCAACCCAAACATACAGAACACAGCAAATAAGAATGGCCTCTCAATTGAGTCAAATGCTTTTCCACTGTCAAGGAGAACTGACTGCTGGGATCTCTTGTTTTAGTACACTTAGGAAACTAAAATACTTTAGGGGAGTATAAATCCCTAGTACTGTACAAAAATATCCACAATTTTGCTTGCTTTAGATTTGTGAATGCACCCCTGGCTTCGGACGGTCTAAAGATATTCTCGTTTTAATCCCTGTGATGCTAGAAATTGCTTATGGAGGGACATGGGACTCCTAGTCCTTGTCCTACCACTTCTCTGTGTGTTTTTTCTCTATGTTTTCTGCCACTGAGGTTCAGCCTGGACCTCTAGCAGTGCAGCTCTTTGTTTTTATCTTTAGTGCACAACACCCATGGGATACCCTTATGGCACCGTACGGTGGGGGTACACCCATGTACCCCTTATGTGTGTTTTGGGGCACCTGTGTGCTGTCCTCAGAGCAGGGTATGGGATGGTGGCAGCTACATGCTGATTTGGCAGTGGCTCTGAGTATCCTACATTTTGGGATACCCAGGCCCTGCCATAGGAATCAATAGATTCCTACACAAAGGCAAAATGGCCACTGTGGCCTCTTGGTTTCTATTGCCTTTTACCTTGTTTCCCAAAGTCCTGGGAAGCCATGACTCTGTCCCTTCCTCCTGAATGGCTGTTGGGTGGAAACAGCATATATGTGTCTGTTCCCTTTCCTCCTGAATGGCTGTTGGGTGGGACAAAATGATCGAGACAGCCCCGACTGAAACTGACATGAATGCAGTGTAGTGTGAAGATCCTGGCTGCATTTGAACGTCGTGAAGCTCTACAAAGGAGTGTCCCCGACCCCTCCGGCACCCGTTGACAGTGAAGTAAGAGAAGCGGTTTTGCGCATGCTGACCAGATCGGCTACCAAGGGCAAGGCCAAAGAATTAATGGACTAAAAACATTCTGGAATAAATTGACATTTCCTAAAAGTATAATAGGAAATGCATACACTATACATTGAAAACAAGACACAAAGATTGCCAAGCAAACTTTATGCTGCCTGAAACATTGCACACATTTCTGCATGCTATTTTTGTATACATGATCCAGCACTAGTGCGACGAAGCATGGGCGTTGTATTTGTTGGAAATCCTAAAAACAGTCCCATCAATCGAAGAGTTACTATTGACATTATAATACAGTTCCTGTAATAAGAAGTGCAAAATCTAAAAAGTTATTGATGGTGAATAACAATTGAAAATGAGGATTTTTCATTTTTATAAAAATCACATTGCTAACAAGAAGACCAGCTACTCCGCAAGAGATAATGTGGCATTTGAATACTATGGCAATACTTCTTGGAACTACATTTGGCTTTATGTGCTGCCTTTATTTTATTATGCGCTTTACATTTCTTGACATATTGTTTTACAATTCAAATGAAGTATCCCAGAATGAGATGTCTATTCTTATTCCCAACCAAAGAACGAGTCATATTTTACCTGATAATTCCAAACAAACTGTTCAATCTAAAAGTGATGCTAGGGAAGATAAGCATATAAATTCATAGATAATTCGGCCCATTTTAAGAAGAACATGTGGTATCATCACATGAAAGAGGTGGGGAGAAAAACGTTGGACGAAAGCTGTTATGTATGTTCTCTCATCCCTTATACCATGAATATAGCCAGAACATTTATAGCAAGAGAAATACCTGCTCATGATGCAATGTGTCTCTTCCACCTAGCAGCAAGCTTGACCAGAGGACAATTTTAAGGAAAGTGGGCGACCTTACGATGGATGTCATAAAAAATGTTAACATATGAAGATGCTTATATCAAAACACAGAAGACGGAAAAAGATCCGGAAAGGAAGGATGATTCTTTGTTCATTTAGTGGCCTTACTGGAGAACAGATAATAATTAAACAAAAACGACTGAATTGTGCAGATGGATGGGAAAGACCAGGATTACCAGGAGGCTGCCGGAGACCTCAGCTATTGGTATATGGACAAGTGGCCACTAGTGAAGGATGGGAAGCAGGAATGTTGGCATGTAGTGCACACTTATTGATGACATCACCAGTACATGTAGTGCATAAAGTGAACGATGGATGTCTGAAGAAATGGGCCAAGTTTCAAAAATTGCTAGCATGGGTTGAAGATGAAGCAGGACCTGTATCTAATTACCCATAAAGAATGCAACGCTGTGTTTTAGAAACAAAGGGCTGATCAAAGTCGGAGAAAATTAAGGATGTCAGAAGACAGTTGAAGTTCCAGGAATGACAGGAGGAAGTGCATTATTGATGGATCGTTATTGGGCCTGTGGATCCATTGCGGTGTCAGCCCCCATAGGCCCCCCCTCCTTTGTCGTGTACAGATGACATCCCTTGGAAATCAACCTGATCAGTCAGTGAATAATAGTCCAACAACCTTTTACATTTTGGAAACTCAGACCACAGTTTATTGGAGCATACAACAAAATTGGGGGGCAGTCCCAGCCCTAAAGCACCATGGTTCATGACCATCTATACCACAAAAAGTCCTAGCCCCCAAAAAGTGTGGGGCATCTTCTGACTGTTCCTGTTTCCCCTTGCCGCCTCTATGCATGTCACAAGGCACCGGAAATCCGTGCCAGATTGCACAAAGTGCTTCTCCCTCGGGCCACTGCACATGAAGGTGAGGAGTCTCCAGTGCCCATAGGGATCCAATGCCCGTCATCCGACTTTGGCTCGTGTACGGCCATCGGGAAACCACCCACGGTTCAAGCCGTGGCAAACTCCTCCCCGGCTAGGACTGCCCAAAACTCCGCCACGCTTTGGGGGTGGCACTCCGCTACCCCCAATGCCCCCATGCTCCAAAAACTTACCAACTTACCATCACTTATTTACATCCGACCTTCAAGAGGCTGCCCAAGATGGCCGTAAGGAACAAGTTGTATCCCTTCTCCGACAGATGCACGCCATCAGCCATATAGTGGGAAGGTAGTGAGTTTAGCAATGTGTGTCTCACAAAGCCAAAGCCATTAGCTAGTGTAAACCTTTCGATACCTCTATTGAGCCTGCGCCTAGATTTTTCCATGGCCCTCTGCGAATCAACCCCACGCCATTGCAGCCTGGGCACCAACTCCGACCATATCACCTCTGTACCCGGTAACTCCTGGGCGAGTGCGCTTAAGCCCAGTTGGATCTGTGCCCATAATCGTCCCCTTCCCATTGTTGCGAGGTCATTGCCACCTAGGTGGAACACTAGCACCCTAGGAGCAGGCCTCCATTGTAAATGCCTATGGACGGTTGGCAAAAGAGAGTGCCATCGCATCCCTGATGTTCCGAAGCACACTATTCTATTGTGGTCCATCCCTAGGTTGGAACCCAAGAGCGATTGCCGGGCTGCGACCTCCGCCCGTGTTACAGTGTTACAAAGGAATGTCCCACAATCCATACTGTGTCATCTGCGGGTAAAATGTTACAAAAGGGTTAAGACAGAGGAATCGGGAAGAAAAACAGAAATCAATGATCATGCAGTCCATCAGTTCTCTCCTGGCTGCGGCAACCTACGTCCCTGCTGATGGGTGCCCTGTGGCCCCTTGAGGTCTTACATAAAGCTGGAACCTGTTAGACTCCCATCTCCCAATCCTCATGATATCGTGTGCTGGAATGCCCTGCAAAAATGCCGCCGTGGCAGCCCCTATGTGAAAGCTGTGGGATGACCACCCCTGCTACCTTATCCCCAGAGCCCCCAAAGTTGTGGACAGGGCCTTTCTAAACTGATAGTTAGTCAGTGGGGAACTGCGTTGGTGCACCAGTAGCGTACCCGGCTGTTGGGGCCTCATGGCCAGGTACCTCTTTAACAAACGCACTGGACAGCTGCTGTTATGGTTGCGTTGGTGGAGTACCACCATCTTCCCCTTCCCTGCCTGGTCCGTCTTACTTTTCCGTATTCTGATCCTTAGCTTGGCCCCCTCTGCTTCTGGACAGATTTGGACATCCCCCACTGCAATTGCCCTGGCCGAAACATCTCCTTTCCCCGCTGCCACTAGTTTGCTGATCCTAAAGGCCCCAAAAAATGCCAGTGAAAATGTGGCCGCAAATAGTGCTGACTCAAATTCATCAAAACATATTCCAGGTAATGCCTCAATTAGTTTATTCAACAGATCTAAATCCATCGGCTTCCTGCTGTCCTGCTTCTGCCCCTCTGCCCGTCCCCATCCTTTTAAAACCATACAAACCCTACACCCCCCCGTTGGGTTTCCCAATCCCCTCAGTTTGCAGTGGAATGCTATGGCTGCCAGGTGGGCAGCTGCCCAGCTCCTGCTCTTCGAATTACCATGGGCCCATACCACAAATGCCTGCACCTGTTCCTCCAGAGAACCACCCCAAATGACATTGTTCTCAATCATTTGGATGAACTTACCATAGCCCTGCCGGTACCGGGATGTGACGCCTGGTGGGAGCGATCGCTCGCTCATTTCCCAGAGCGCCTGGTCCACGTCACCAGCTGCCACCACTCGTCCCTGAAAGCCATTCCCTCCGTATTTGCTTTTGGATGTGCCGCCCGGGACTTGTGCCACTGGAAACGAGAAAGGGAGTCAGCTGCAAAATTTACCACACCCTGTACATGTCTGGCCCTGAATTCAATGTTTCTTTTCAAGCACACCTCCACCAGTTTTCTGAGTAAGCTCAAAACCGCCGGGCAAGACGCTGACTGCAAGTTGATGGCCTGAACCACTGCTTTGTTGTCGCACCAGAATCACACCCTTCTGTTGCCCAATTCCCCCGGCTATAGCATGAGTGCCAGTACAATGGGGAATAGCTCCAAAGCCATGATGTTCTTAGTCTTCCCCTGCTTATGCCACTGGCCTGGCCACTTCTGTGCACACCACTGACAGCCCAGTATCACCCCAAAGCCTTCGCTACCTGAGGCATCAGAGTATAACTGCAGTTCCTCACTGGACTGCCAAGGGCCCCTCCACAAAGTGACCCCATTGAAATCTTTGCGAAATGCCCGCCACATGTGCAGATCCTCTTTCAGGCCTGGTGTGCCATTGTCACCCCCGCTGTTTCACTGGCTAACCTGCGTGCGAATACCCTCCCCGCCGGGATGACCTTTGCCGCAAAATTCCGCTTCCCCAGTAGTTGCTGGACCCTCTCCAAAGTTGTCCTGTTTTTACTCAATGTTGCCCCAATTTCCTCAACCAATTCTGTCACTTTGTCTCGGGGCAGTCTGCAGATGCCCTCCATCGTGTCAATCTAAGTCCCCAAGAAGGTCAACACCGCGATGGGCCCCTGTGTCTTTTCGGGCGCCAATGGGACACCCAATCTAGCCATCAATCCCTGAAATGAGGACAAAGCCTGCATACAATCCCCAGAACCCTCTTGCCCAACAAACAGAAAATCGTCCAGATAATGTATCATGTCTCCGCTCCTCTCCACCTTCCGGGGGACCCATTCGAGAAATGTACTGAATGCCTCAAAATAAGAACAAGAGACTGAGCAACCCATTGGCATGCACTTATCCACATAAAACAAGCCATCCCAATGAAAACCCAATAGATGAAAACTCTCTGGGTGTACAGGGAGGAGTCTAAATTCAGATTCAATGTCTACATTTGCCAAGAGAGCCCTCCGGCCTGTGGCGGCAACCATCAACATTGCCTGATCAAATGATGCATAGTGCACTGAACATTTGCCCTGGTCCAACCAGTCGTTGACCAAATCCCCCTTGGGATAGGACAGGTGGTGTATTAATCTGAACTTGCCCTTCTCCTTCTTAGGTACAATGCCTTGTGGTGAGATAATGCAGTTTGGGAGAGGAAGGATGGAAAAAGGGCCCACCACCCTGCCTAGTTCAACTTCTTTTGTAATTTTTCGTGTGACCTCCCGAGGATGCTGAAGTGCAGAGGGGAGGTTTCTCGCCATCCGTCCCGTCAAGGGGCCTTCATAAGGAATCCTAAATCCCTCCAAGAAACCCTCCCACAGCAAATCCCTATCCCCGGCCCTCGGGTAGTCCTGTAAAAAATTCCAGAAGCACCCCTCTGTCCACCGGGGATCGCCCCATCACCCAAGCCCCATCATTGACCCCCTTTTTGTCCTCCCCCAGGTCAGAGCCCCCCCTCTGCTCTGAAGCATGCAATGCTTGGGTGCCCGCCCCCGCACTTCGCACATTGATGCGTGAAACGGCACTTGATTCCCTATGTGCACGACCCTTTATTAAATGACCTGCATTCCTTCCCACCCCTAACTCCTCCACTTGTTTGGTCCCTCCCCTCCTGTCTCTGTTTTCCTTCCATTGCTCCCTTGTTGGCCTGTCCTCCCCCCTCCCTGCTTTGGAGGGGGTGGTTGAAATGGCTGCCACTCCTTCTTCACCTCCCACTTATTCGCCCATGGCCACCCCGCTCCCTTGATCCCCACATCATTGGGTATGCTGGTCCTTTCTTTACCTCCCATAAATTCCATCCACGCATCCACATCCTTGTGGTCCCATCTCATCTCTGGTTCCCGGGCCATCCTTCTTCTAAAGGCCCTATCATAGTCTATCCAGCCCGTGGTCCCATATTTTCTATGCTCAGTCATTATTCCCTTTTTATATGTCATCAAGGCCTGACCATCGTTTGGGAATTTCTCCAACCATACAGCTGCCAACAGATCAAATGCCAACTCCCAATTCTGAATATTCTCTTCTGGTTTTACCCTCTTCTGCCTTTTTCTGTCCTCCTCCCTGCTAATGTTAAAATCGGGTCCTGCGTTTTCTGTCTCCAGAATGCACAGTATGTCGCATTGCTCCCTTGCCCATATTCTTTCTTTAAAATCCTTAGGCACGTGCCAAGCAACCCCCAGAGTAGAAGTAATTAAGGGTGCATGTGCAACCCGCTGAATGGCAGGCTCTCCTTCACCACTAGCCGGTGTGACGGTTCTGGGTGTGCTAGTTGTGGTCCCATTGGCTGGTGTGTTAGTTTTTTCTGTCACCCCTGGTTGCTGGGCAGCCACCTGTGTGGGTAAGGTCGTCGTGGGTGCTGGGTCCACCGCTGCTAACACTGGTGTCGCGCTACTTGCCGTGTAACCCCCCGTACCTAACTGCAAATGTCCCACAACCCCAGGCCCTGGTGAGACATTGCTTTTTTCCGACAGGATTTGAAGGGCAGTGCCGCCAAATACTGCTTGGCTCTGTAGAGGTTGAGGTGCTGGTTGCACGCTCCCTCCCACAATGCACCCAGTTGCTAGCTCTGTTGTGGCTCCCCATGCTTCCCTTAACCCATTACTAGGTGTCCCTGCAGGTGGAACAATGGGTCCCCGCAATAACTTCAACATTTCTCCCAACGTTTCGTTCAATTTTGCGCTCATCCCTGCCATCACCGCTGGTAAAGTACTCAATAAATCATTCACTGGGGCCGTCGGGATGGATTCGCCCAATCGTAAAGCCATGTGGGCCGGCTGCACCTCAGATACCTGTGGGGGGCAGATCACAGCCTGTGTCGCCTTGCCTTTCCTAGCCGCCTGTTTCTTTGGGGTCAGTGTAACCCAAACCCCCAAACCTTCCCCCGCCTGCTCTATCACAAGCGCCACCAATTGCCCTTTACCTTGCCTGGTGCTTGATGCCCTCTTAGGCACCTGGACACTTGCCGGCGGTCTTTCCGTGAGCGGGGGGGGGGTATCTGGAACAGCGTGAACTTGTGCCTGCACAGTGCTCTGATGGGGAAGTGGCCCTTGTCCTTCGCTCAGCACTTTCTCCGCCCAGTCCTTTCCTCTCGCCCGCATTTGTTCCTGGAATCGGGCGAACCACCTGGCCGCCTCACCAAATTCATTGGCTGATGTGTCCAAAACTATCTCTACCCCGGAGAACAAGTCCGGTGACACTATCTGAGACATTGCCATGAGAATCTAGAGCAATGCAATTCAATGGATGAGAACTGCAAAGAGGCCGTCTTTGCAGTCGTCATCCCTATTTGTAGGCCTTCCCAGGGCCCGGCCGGAAAGGCCCACCCCTGGAGACGCCCTCCCCCCACCATGGCAAAGCGGAAGGGGTGGGAACCTCCCTGCGGGGAGGGGGGGCTGCCAGCGGGGCGCCCACGCTATGTGGGACGTCCCTCGAGCGCCCCCTGCAGGGACTAGTACGTCCCCTGAGCCTACATGAAGTTACCCAATAGCTGGGAAGGAATATGTTCTAAGGTGATAATAAATGTCCCTGCATTGGTGATCCCTCAAAGTGACCTCCACATAGATGGTTTTCCAGAAATGAATGCACACCAGAGGTAGAAGCAGTCACTCAAACTCATTCGACAAAAGAGGGAAAATTACTTCTCTGCAAAATCAGTAGAGGCCTATCATAACATCCCAGATGAACAAATTGTTAAGCAGGACAGCAGAGATATTTACAGCCATATTCAGGAATTAAAACTGCAGTAAACGCCAAGTGGTTATACATCTCTAGGTGGGAGCTGATACCAACACTTAACATGGCAATAAAAGGATTTAATGTGATCAGAGAAGAACTGAGGGCTATCAGACTCACGACCCTCCAGAACAGGCATGTCCTGGACTTAATCACAGCAATGGAAGGAGGCATGTGTGCCACAATCCGGCATTCTTGCTGTACATAACAACCTGCCCAGGATGGAGAAAACAGAACCCTAACAAAAGCAATAACTACACTGTGAACCCTGCATACAAAGATGGTGGAAGAAGTAGACGAGACCGATGATTCAGATTGGTTTTCATCTCTGTTCTCCTGGGTTCCAACCTGGTTGGAAAATGCCTTAGAACTAATTGGAGCAATACTAGCGTTAGTGTTGCTGGGATTCTGTCTTATAAGAATATTCATAGAACAGTGCAAGAAAACAGCAAAGAAAGCAATTGGGCTGACGATAATGATCAATGTGAATGCTGTGACTGGCAAGCACAGAAAGACCGAAAACGCCACCCGGCAGCCTCCGGCACCCCCAGGAAGAAAATTGAATTACCCGAACGTTCTTAAGAACTATGTAGGGCATTGGGTGTTCCGTCAACCAACTGGGGAGTGCCGTCATCTGACCTGGAGTGTGGATGAACACCAAGAATGCAGGTGACCTGAGGGTGGTGACTAAGATATGGATCCCAAAGAAATCATTTGGTGGAGGAAGAATGAATAAGATTGAGAAGGAGGTGGTCGAGGATTCAACCAGAGGGGGGAATGTAGAGAAGCAGACTAGTACACCATTGATAGAAACCACCCCCTCACCTGCGACATATTAGATGAAGAGCAAGAAGACACTGTGCATGACACCAGGTATCATTCCAATACTACATCGAGTGCATGAGAGAAGTTATGCACTCAGACAACCATACCAAGTGTACTCCCAAACTGAAGTGGTAGCAGGAGATTTACAGACACCACTGAACATCAAAGAGTTGTAAAGAAAATCTGACCGGTGCAAAGTGATGTCGTAAGAAGAAAAAATGATGACACAGAAAAGACAGAAGAAAACGTAAAGAATGAAGATGTAACTGAAGAAATAAAGTACACATATATAGGAGTGAGAAGAAACCACATATATACAAAGAAGATAAGTAACCAGATGAGTAGCAAATGTATATACACAAACAAAATGGTAGATGAGTCACATAGGAGCTTGCTGCAGTAGAAAATATAACGCAGGTAAAGCGGCCATGTTGAAAAGATGGACGTCGGCTCTGAATAAAATGAAGCAAGAAGCTTGAAGGAGAGAGACAAGGGCTGTAGAGCTGAAAGACTCTGGAAATACAAATTTGTGCATGAACAAGGAACAGCTGTTGGGCAGAAATGAGAAATTAAGGATGCCACAGCAAGAAGTAATTGCAGGGTACAAAGGGAGTCAACAAGGATAAGCAACGTACGCAGAACACATTTCTCTAAGATTAAGTAAACAAGCGAACATTTGTGAATGACAAGTAAAAGATGCAGAAAGCATGTGTTAGACGGAGCAAACAAGTCTACAGAGGCCGAAGAGGGTAATGACACCCAAGATAATTGGATCAAATAGCACTAAACAGAAAGGCGAAATCATGGTCTCTTCACACGTGGTGCAAGACCACAAAACAAGGCCTATTCATGAGCTCCAGACGAAGATAACAATGTACTTTAACTCCCTTTAAAGTTCCAGAGCAGAGAACATCCAGCAAGGTCAAGTACAAAGAAGAGGCTTTGGCTGAAGGCTTGACTGACGAGAGATGGTAGACAGGACAGTAGTCGGACATTGTTCTCTGCACCTGGGTTTCATTTTGCTTAGGTGCTCCCAATGAGCTGAATGTCCAAGGATGGGAGAGAATGCCAACCAATCGTAAGGGCCTATGCAATGATAAGCATACAATGTTGCAGGGGCCAATCCGCTGCTGTTATGCTGCTACAATCTGTACTATACGTACTTAGAGGGAAGTTCAAGGTATGCCTGCCAGGAGAGGGGCAGCCAATGATGTTACTAACACAAATTATAAGTTGCTATGTTCCCCTAATCAATCCCTCCGTCCAATAGGTTTTCATTATTTGCCACGCAGGATGACGTCATAGTTGAAGTACACTGAGGTATAAAGCCGCTTGCGGAACTTAAATTTATTGAGTGTGCGTGGACTATGAGTTGATGTTAAACAGGTTTTCCTACTTTATTGATCTGATAATAAAGTAGTATTTTGCCATATTCTTTGAGTGTGTCTGGTTAATTATTCCTGAGATCATTTATTATGGTAATCTCATTCTGTGCATGAGAACGCTCACAAGTGCTACTGCATACTATGATGAAGTCAATACATGACATTAGCATTGACAGCTACAATTCCAACCAATTATTCTGCTCCTGACCTTCTCACTCTTTCGAGATTTTTCGTAATTAAAAGAATTCCATGAAAAATTCACAAGTTACCTTTTTTTCTGTGGATTTATGCGTCAAGTGCTTTGGCTCACTATCAATGTTTTACCTCTTCAGTATGAAATATATTGTACATGTGTAAGGAAGTGGCTGCGCACACACAAAACAGTGTTGCCCAGGAGAAGACCAAGGTAAAGGTAGGTATGTTTTAATTAAGAGAGGTTGGAATGATTGCAAGATGGCCGCCGGCACCGAGTAGACGTGCCGATGGCGTTCCCCGGACCCGTTTGAGGGAAAGTGCCCACCGCCCCATTAACAGGCCACGGAAAAAAGCTGTGAGGCGTCCTGAGTAGGAGAAAAGCTGACCGGCTTTACAGGGCGACTTGGAGCAGGTCTCCGGAGTGGCGCACCCAGAGACTGAGCTGCAACTGCGTGTGTCCGCTGGGAGCCGAGCGCAGTAGTGGATGCCGCCGGGGGTGTTCGGGAGGAGCGAGGACAGAGGCTGCCTGAGGAGGAACTGGAGTGAGGGGGTTGAGGGGGAGAGAGACCCTCTGGGCAAATTTCGGAGGTCTGCCCCTCCCCCATCGCCGACAGAGTGCTTGGCGGACTAGCTCCGGGGAGGTCCGCCGAGAGGAGTGGGCGAGCCTGTTTATGCGGCCTGCTGTTCGGCCCCCTCCATTGAGAGTGGCGCAGGGAGAGGAGCGCCAGGAAAGGCCCTGACGCATCGGAGTAGGGCAGCTGGGTAAGAGGAGGCACCTCTGCAGGAGCGGCACGGCAGAGCTCTCGAGGAGGCCAGAGGGAGCGGGTGAGTCGGGGAGCGCTGCATGGGGATACGCTTGCCCTCTTGGCAGGCGGCAGGGCGGAGGAGTGCCCTACCGTGAGTAACCACCCCACATCCTTGCAGCAAGGGAAGGGAGATGCCACCACACCGACGGCGGTGGGAACAAGCTGAAGGCCGGCGAGTTTGGACTGCGTGGTGCTGGAGGCTGGCACCTGGCTGGAGGTCCTTCCACAAGGTAAAACAGTGATCACTGCCAGGTCTAGGAGAGGTGTAGAAGCGCACGGAGTGATACGGGAACGGGAAGCAGCCCTCTGAGACGGCACCATTGGGACAGTCTCAGAGCTGGGTTTGGCAGCCTTGCTCCGGCCCCCAACCCCCAAGGAAGTGGAGAAGATCTCAGCATGAGTTGCGTCGAGGACAGAGGGGCCCCCAGTTGTTTAGCAGGACACAAGGCGAGAGTGATTGGTATCACCCGGGAGGCTACTGTTGTGAGGCCTAGTGCAGTGGGGGTTGGCAACCCTAAGCCCCCCCTCCTTTTAGTTAACTGGAGCTTTGCTTCCTCATAACGGTTCTTGGTGGCAGAATTCCTAGACTCTCGGCGACGGCACATCGCAGCTCCTACACAACCTAGAGGAGGCTCCGCGAGACGAGAATCGGCCAAGGATAGCCATCTGAGTGAGTTACCTAAGCGCAAAGGACGGAGAAGGGAACAATATGGCCAAAAAACCAAGGGAAAGGGGGGGAGGGTGGCTCAAGCTTCGGGCGACACGTTGGGTACGCTCACTGCAATCTGGCCAGTGCATCCATCAAAGGAGGGACATAGGGCTCCACAAGGAAGGTTGGGGGAGGACTCGCACAGAGGGGCTTCGGAAGAACCATTGGCTATGACCAGACCAGAATTCCTGGAGGAACTACACGCTCTACAATCCAATCTTGCGAAAACTTTTCAAGACCAATTTCAGTTGATGCGCGCAGATCTATCAGAAGCCCTATGGGAGATAAAACAGGATATGCGGCAATTGGGGGAGAGGACGGATATGCTGGAAAGGGGCCTTCAAGAAGCTGATGCAGAAACAACTGCCAATAGCGAGGCCATTGAAAGGTTTAATGTGGCAACACGCAATCTCGAAATTCAAATGGAGGACCTGGAAAATCGTTCCCGTAGGGTCAATATCAGAGTGAAAATGCTGCCTGAGTCAGTACTGGACAAGGACTTGAAAGCGGTGCTCCAAAGCATTTTTGCAGAAATTCTGGACGAAGGGAGCCCTGAGAAGATTGAATTAGACCGAGTTCATAGAACTGGGCGGACGCCTAAAGGTCAGATGGGGAGGCCTAGAGATGTGCTGGCAGCGTTTACTAGGTACGCCCAGAAGGAAGCGGTCCTGCGTGCAGCACGGCAGCGGGAACCCATAAAGTTCAAAGAACAACAAATTGCACTGTTCCAGGACCTGGCATACGTCACATTGCTGGAGCGGAGACAAATGGGCCCGCTGTTGAAAGTTCTTAACGAGAAGGGTATACAATATAAGTGGACATTCCCATTTGGCCTTCTCTTTGATTGGGAAGGGGCCTCGAGGCGCATCACATCTCTGCAGGAAGGAGCTGATCTCCTCTGGATAGAACTGGAGGAAACTGCATCTAGTTCAGGAACGCAGGGCGGGTTGGGGCGCCCCAGGCTGAAACCCTGGGAATGGACGACGGTGAGGGAGAAAAGGAAAAGAAGAAACGGAAAGGACGAGAAGCTGCAAAAAGAAAATCCAAGCGAGGAGAGTAACGTACATGTGTAAGACTCCCGAGTTACGCTAGTATTAGAAGGGGTGGTGGGCCTCAGAAAGGATATTTGGCTATAGGGGTCTTAGTGGGAGCAACCATGTTGGGAATGGAAAGGGCGGGGATGCCCGAGTTAGGAGTAGTGAGTGAGCGGAAAGGGGTTGTCCTTCCATGGGGGGAGGGAGGGATCAGGGGGGAGTTGGGGGAGAGACCTGGGGAGAGGGTTGACGAGTCATTCAAGAGAGGGGAGAGCGAGACAGTAGAAGGTTACAGGGGCAATCGGTTTTCTAGTTCTGATATCTTAAGTGGCTAACACATAATGTGAGGGGGCTGAACTCCCCTCTAAAAGGGAAAAAACTGGAACAATTCACAAGGAAAGAAAGGCCCGACATTATGGGATTGCAGGAAACGCATCTTCTGAGTAAGGATCAGGGGAGACTGAAGTTGCGGGGATATGATCAGATTTTTAATGCCTCGGGACAAAGCAAAGCAAGGGGGGTGGCTCTGGCCATTAGGAATTCGATCGACTTCAGGGTAGATACAGTGACAAGGGATAAGGAGGGGCGTTTTTTGGTGGTCAGGGGGAGATATCTGGACGCTCTTTACACTATTGTGGTTGCGTATTCCCCCTTATACTGCTCAAGAACAGTTTTTATTGCGGGTTTTGAAAGTACTGGAAGAGCACGCGTGGGGTCATATTGTTCTCATGGGGGACTTAACTATAGCTTGGGATAGGGAAAGGGACAGAGATGGTAATCGGGTGAGGGGAGGGGGGGCGGTAATGTCGGCTGATCTGAAAGAAAAGATTAGCGAATTGGGTTTGAGAGATGTTTGGAGGGAATTAAAGGGGGAAGAGGAGGGATTTACCTTCATCTCTGGAGTTCATGGCTCGCAAACCAGAATAGATTACATATGGACATCGGTGGGTCTGGTGGGCAGTATCCGGAAAGTGAACACAGGCACGATAGGAATAGCGGACCATAAAATAGTCTTGGCAGTGATGGAGCTGGATCGGAGGGGGGAGAGCAGTGTGGGGTTGGAAATTGCCAAGGGCGATACTAAGGGATCCGGCGGTGCGTGGGAGCATTGCAGAGAAGATCAAGGTCTTCTTTGCGGTCAACAAGAAGGAGGATACGGCAGAGGGAGTAAGGTGGAACGCATTTAAGGCTACCATTAGGGGAGAACTAATTGCAGCATCAGCTTTCTGAGAAAAACAAATGAAGGTTTTGGAGTCCCAATTGGAGGCTGAGGTGGAAGTAGCTAGACAGGCGGCAGGTAGCACACTGTCTCGGGTGGCTATGCGGGGCTATAGAAGAGCGCTGGGGCAGTTGGAACTTCTGCGTACCAAGAACGCAGAGGGGGCGCTATTGGCAGTGAGACAAAAATATTATGCCAAGGCAAATAAGGCAGACACCCTTTTAGCACGCTTACTTAGGGGAAAGAGGGCAAAAAACGCAATTACAGCATTGAAATTGGCATCGGGGGAGTCACTAAGCGGGAAGAAATACAGGAAGCTCTGGCAGAGTATTATGATTCCCTTTACGCATCCCAGAATCCCAGTAGTGATGAGCAGGAAAAGTTTTTGCAATCGGTACAGTTACGGGAAATAAGCAGGGAAACAAGAGAGGCCCTTAACAGAGAAATCATGGAAGAGGAGGTTAGAGGGGTAATTAGAGCTCTCCCAGTCAACAAGGCCCCGGGCCCAGATGGCTACACTGCAGCTTTTTACAAATTATTTGTCTCACAACTGGCCCCCCAACTGACCTCCCTATATAAATCGTTTCGGCAGACAGGTAGGATTGCCCCTTCTATGGAGGAAGCAAAGGTAACCCTCGTCCTAAAGCCACATGAAGATCCAGAAGAGCGGGCAGCCTATCGACCCATTGCTTTGATCAACATTGACGCAAAGATATATACTGAGATCCTGGCGAATAGGTTAGATGCCATTCTCCCTCACCTGATACATCCCGACCAAGCAGGCTTCGTCAAAGGCAGACAAACGGCAGATAATATTAGACGGGTGGCCCATTTAGTTGAAAAGGCTCAGAGAACGAACACTCCCGTGGTCTTGGTGGCTCTTGATGCTGAAAAAGCATTTGACCGCATGGAGTGGTCTTTGCTGTTCCGAGTGATGGAGAAGATGGGTCTCAGGGGAGAATTCATGACCATGATCCAAGCTAATTACAAGGCCCCTTCTAATAGATTAATGGGGAACGGGACCCCTTCTAGAAGGGTGAATCTCCAGAGGGGAACAAAACAGGGTTGCTCGTTATCTCCAATTCTTTATGCGATTTATCTGGAACCTCTCCTGCAGGCAATCAGGGATAGGGGGGCATTAGGGGTATCCCGTTTAGGGGTGAACAGCAGAAAGTAGCGGCCTTTGCCGACGACATGCTGCTCATGTTGACAGCGCCGACCGATCGCTCCAGGATAGCATGGCCTTGTTAGGCAAATTCGGGGAGGTCTCAGGATTAAAGATCAACACCAAGAAGTCTGAGGTCCTGAACCTTACTTTAAGGGGAAGCGAACGGGATGAGCTAAAGGGCTGCACCCAGATTCTGTGGAGCCCGGGTGGTATTAGATATCTAGGGGTAAGGATTACGGCTACCCTGGTGGGGTGGTACTCTGCTAATTTCCCCCCCTCTCCTTATGGCAATCAAGAGGGACTGCCAAAAGTGGCGAGGTCTTCGAGTATTGTGGTTAGGGCGAATCGCGGCAGTAAAGATGGTAACGCTCCCTCCGCTACTGTACCTATTTCAGGCAATCCCGCAGCCAGTTCCCTAGAGCTTTTTTAAGGAGTTGGATACCCTGACTAGAGATTTTGTTTGGGAAGGGAAGCGTCCCAGGGTGAGTGGTAGATTACTGATGGCCCCGAAGGGGGAGGGAGGCATGGCCCTACCAAATATTCAGAGGTATTGTGAAGCAACGCAGCTCCGAATAATTAGGGAATGGCTGAAGGGGGAGGAAAGCCAGAAGGATAAACTTTGGGTGAGAATGGATAGAGCGGCAGCCCATCAGGAGCTGGCAGAGGTGTTGTGGCTTCCAAAAATCCATCGACCTCGGCACCTCTACGAAAGTACTATAACTAAGCTAATGGCAGACACCTGGGATAGGTTGGTGGGTTCTATGGGAATCACAACGTATCCATCGCCGTTTACCCCCATCTTTGGCAATGGAGATTTCACCCCTGGTCAGGAGAAAGAGGCGTTTGCGAGATGGCAAGAAGGGGGTTGCAGGAAGCTATGTGACATGTTTCGGGGGAGGAGAAGTGCTTTCATTTGAGGAATATAAGCGAGAATTTGCAATACAAGAGGGGGAAAGGTGGAGATATGCACAGTTAAGGCACTGGTTCTTCACCCGGAAATCAGAAAGGCTGCAACAAGGGATCCCACGAGCTTTGAGAGATTTCTGCTAACCAACGATGGAACGCGGGGCCTTATTTCCAATATATATAAGATTTTAGTTAGCTCACATATGGATATGCAGTGGGCTTACATGCAAAAATGGGAGCAGGTGCTAGGTAGGGTCATTAGTAAGGAGGAATGGGCGAGGTTATGGAGGAGAATAGCAAAATTGGCCAGGGCGGCTCAGCTTCAGGAAGTTTGGTATAAGATCTTGTTCGGGTGGCATTACACCCCGGACCGGCTCCATCAGATGTTTCCAGCGCAATCGGGTGGCTTTGGAGGGGTTGTGGGTTGGCAGGGACAGCAGAGCATATATGGTGGACATGCCCCAAGATTGAAACCTTTTGGAAAGAGGTACAAAAGGCACAGGAACAAGCCTTTGGTCAGGGGGATGGTAGGTCACTGGTACAGATCCTCTTGGGCATCCATGGGGCCTCTGAGGGGGATGGACGCAGAGGAAGGAAGAAGGCTAAAGTGGTCCTGACTCTTGCGGCTCTGATACTAATAGCACAGGGGTGGAAAAGCTCAGTGACCCCATTGTGCCAGGATTGGCTACGGAAAATGTGGGAAATTGTGGCCCTGGAGTGGGCAGTTTACGCCATGGATGATAAAGTGCAGAACTTTGCTGCAGATTAGAGGGACATAATGACTTTTCTTAAAGAGGACTACAGAGTGTGTTGGTGCCCGCAACGATTGAAACTCTTGGATCTACAGTGAATCTGGGGGAACCCGCTTGGAATGCAGTGGTTATTTTATTTTTTTCTCGAATGCTCGTCGGTTTTGGGGGTGGGGAGGAGGAGAGGGGATGTTCGTACCAGTTGATTTGTTGTTAAACTTCAATAAAAAGAGCTTTAAAAAAAAAAAAAAGAGAGGTTGGAATGCCATGGTAGTCAAGCGAACAGTGCAGCTTGTTTTTTTCATGACACCCATTGCACGTTTGCCATCGAATGCCCGGGTCTCAGATCATCTAGATCAGGCCACTGGAGACGCCCACTATTCGGATGCTGGAAAACGGCCTGGCAGTTGCCATGGTCACATTGGGCTTCCCTCCCCACAGGCTCAGAGAAAATCTTTCGCGCTCCGCGATCCTCCGGAGTCACGTGATCTCAAAACGAGCAAGACAGAGTCAACGGCGTATCCAGGCAACGCCCTTGTCAAGAATGGCATAAATCCGGAAGCAGCTATGGATACGGCGCTTCTGATCCTAATTCTAGTGATTGAAGCTTGCTGCAAACTTCCTTGTTACGCCACAAGGCTGTCTGGTTCTTTGGATTTCCTGTTGTCGAGCTTCCGTCTGCCTCTTGGATTCCGCTCCTGTTTCTGTGCTTCGATTTGGTATTTCTTCCTGGTTATGACCCCTGCCTGACTATTGGCAATTCTCCTGCTTCTCGACTCTGTAGTACGCTCCCCACTCCGTTACAACCTCAGCCTGCCTTGACTTCTCTACTGCTACCTGATTTTGCACCCTATCCTGCCCGCTATGTGACGACCTCGGCCTGTCTTGACCATTCTCTTGCTTGCTACATTGGTCATTTCACGCTGCCTGCTCTGCGACGACCCGCCCTGTTTTGGTCATCAGTCTGTGTTCTTGTCTGACTCTGACACTTTCATCCTGGTACTCCACACTCCCAACCCCTCCCCCCTGGGTTTCACTTACCTGATCCTCAGCACTAGACTTTGGATGCTACGCTGTTATCAAGTGCTGCAACCTGACACTAGCGCGACCCTCGTGTCCCCCGGCCTAGTTACCTTTACTAACCTTCCTTCCCTCGTTTTCCCTTCCTCCTTCTCCAGCCACCCCCTTGGACAACAGACTTCTTCGATGCCATCCATCACCACATCAACGGCAAGACCCATTCAGACTCCTGGTATTGTATTAGATAGGTTTCCATATGTTATTGTTAAGCCTTACTTATGAGTGGCACTCTTTACCTTGCAGTGGCAGTTTTACAAGACAGGGACTTCCTCGATTCCTCTTCAAGGCTTGCAGGGGCTGCTTGGTGAGGTTAGTGAGCTGGTGTACGTTCTGCTAAGGGGGTGTTTTGTCTGATTAGTGCCACACGCTCCTGATTTTCGCCCTTTCCTATTTTCTGCCTGGTGTTCTTGTCTGGCGTTATTCATTCTCGCCCTTTCATGTGATCTACTCATCTGTCCCGTATATTCTATAGGGCAGTAGGGTGTATCATAGGGAAGGACTTCCTCTTGGTCAGGTAAAGGGTGGTCGGAACAAACTGTGGTCCAAGACATATATTGTCGCAGTGTCCCAGAGGGTCCTTCTGAGTGAGTACCCAGACTCATTCCATTTACTTGTGTTTTCTGAATTGCGGATCTGTATTTTGACAGTTTTATACCTTTTTTTATTTAAAAAAAAAAAAGCAGCATCTTGCCGAAATGACACCTTTATTAGTCTAACTACATATTCGGGTCCACTAGCTTTATAGACCACATGCGTCTCTGAAAAAAGCCAACTAGTAAACACAGATAAACAGATAGCCTCGTCATTGAATAATTCCTACAAGATAGGTGTAGTCATTTTGACATTTTACTCAAAGAAAAATTACAACTTCAATACTGTAGCAGTCAAGAGACATACTAAGAAGATATAAATAAACTTGTTAATAACAAAGACTAGGCCAGATAAGAACATCATCGCTAGAAGATAAAAGGATGAGACTGATGGGGTTCATTATACTAAATACCCCCCAGAAAAATTAGGCACATTCGGACCAACTTAAAGAACTAATATTACTGGAACTAACTAACAAGGAATCGTGAATGATGCAGCAGTCCCAACAATTACACAGAGAAAGCTGGTGCCAAGCTACTCACCCCAATAACATTTGAACTGCACTTCCAATATAAACACGTTATATCAACTTTATTGTCATCTTACCTCAAGCAATGCTTTCATGCAGTTGACCAGGGCAATTCTTACAGGCGCAGTGCATTTCCGTTCATTTGTTAAATGCCTGAAACAGAAAACACTTGCATATCAAAGTGCTCTGGCAAGTGATAGATTATAAATGTAAGGCAAATAAATATCAAGATTGCAAATGTTTTATAAGAACCATCCAAATAAATGTTACCTACATAAATCCAGTGCCAAAGATCTGGATGCACTAATTTACCATGATCAGGAATCTTTGGCCAAAGTAAAATATTAAAATGTACGTTTAAAAAAACACAACGTTCCTGGTTCTTCAAGGTGTTTACTTTAACTAGAAGGGATATCATGTAGTCATTACATTACTATTTATAACTCAGCCAATCCAAAATATATGAATGCAAACAACAAACACAGCGCAACTAACCTTGACAAGTCTGGTAGGTTTTGGGCGCACAAAATGACTTGTTGCTGCGTTTATTATGCACAGGTTGGGTGTACTTTGCAGTACTAATCATTATCTTAATATTTCAAAAATGCAGGCAAACTGATCTCCTTAATTGTCATCCATTTGTTCCAAAAGGGGCTGAATAACTACATAGACATTTCCCACTTGTACCCTGAACTGTGGGTATCCAGTAATATTATCCCCATATATATGGTCGCCGGGAAAAGGCTGTGGCGACTTTATATATGGTGACCATATATATATATATATATATATATATATATATATATATATATATATATATGGGGGGAAGGTAGCAGGGGTGTCCCTGAATGTTCAACGTCCCTGCAAACCACAGCCATTTTTTGGCGACATTCTTGTCAGACGACATTTTTGCAAGGACATTATGACATGGAACCGAACTGTGGTTCTTTTTTGTAATCAAAACGTTGCTTATTATAATCATATCCATTTAGCACTCATTTGCCCGTAATATTTTCATAACCACGAAAATGTCATTTTTTCTGCACAATATCAGTAATTAGCCACAACACCATTTGTTCTCCCCCCCGCACCCCTCCTTAAAACGGTCATTTTCTTGCCTTTCAATGTTGGCAATCGAAGCCTACATGCTGCATATTACTTAACAAATGCACTGTTCTTTTTTCACAATGTCACTTGTTTTTACCAAAAGCGTGTGCGACTGGAACATGGTGGCACATGTTTTCCCCTTAACAATTTCTAATATTCCCAATTCCGTTGGTATCGTTATTTTGTTCATCTGACTCATGAACAGATATGATTCTTCTTCTCCGTTAGGTTGCTCCTATGGCCCTGCAACTGTCCCTTAAACTGGGATGCTGGAAATGATGCCAATGTTTCAGTAATATTTTCTGAGTGAGCCACCGAATGGTTTTTAATGACGTCACCCAGTGTATCTTTCATTTCCCTCAATATCTTGTTACTGTAACATGAACATTTTTCTCATTTTATCAGAATACTTGCTTTTTGTTCCCACAACAGGTTAACTATGATGAAACGCATTGAGTCAGCACTGATCCCCGGCCTAAAGTCTCCTCCCACGCGGCCAGGGAAAGGCAGCCGCTAACTGATCCTGACCCTGGGAGTGGATCACATGGGAGGAGATGACTGTCGGGGAGAAGCGGTGATTCCAACAAGAGATATGCAGTATTCTTCCCTATCTGATGAAGAAGACTCTTTAATCCCAGAATGCGTGATGGCATGTCATTATTCAGAACCCCTCAGTGGTAAAATCCTGAAACTCACTTCTACCAAACAGAACTTACACTTTATATGTACCTAACACCTCTAAAACACATTGAACATCTAATATTTATGATGGTTATTTAAGCAAAAGTGTCCAACAATGTAACTTAAAAACAAATGGTAGCAAGTAACACATGCGGTCTAGTTGTCAGGTTCACAATAAACTGCACGGGCAGTGGTGGAAGCAGACAGGAGCAGTTGCGAAAGGCGCTCCTCTACTTTTTCTTATTAAGTTTTATCATTGCTATGCTTTTATTTTAAAAAGAAACCATTGCGGAATGGTTTCTTTTAAAAATAAAAGTGTAGGAAGAAGTTGAAACTTGCACTTTCCATGCACTGCACTGAATATTCCCTTAAACAGCAGGTGCATGTGTTTGGGGGTTTGTATTGTGTATGGGAGGTGCGACCACCCATGTAATTTTGTGAGGGATTATGTGTTGTCAGTCTGTTGTTGCTGTGTGGTGAAGTATGTGCGTATTGCTGTGCAGAGATGTGGTTGTGTGAGTTTCTGTATGGGAAGCGTGTGCGGAAAGTTGAGGTTTTAGAGTTAGGTTAGTGGGTTTTCCTTACCTCTTTGTCTTTGCCTTGAAAGAAGAAAATCTTTCATAACAATGTTTGGCGATAGTCAATGGAAGGCTAAAATGGGGGGCTTAAAAGGACAGGGGCCTACGAGGCGGCACAACTGTGGGTTCTAAACAAATGGATTACGGACACATCAGAAAAATGGTGGGAAGCACAGGATAGAGCAGTCGTAAGATCAAACCTGCGACACCTCCTTTGGAGGAAACCCGAGTACAGACACCAAAACATCAAAATAAGTGAAGTCATGAGTACCACCATGGAAATATGGGACAGAGCAACCAAGAAAGAAACGCTCACGATAGATCCCGCCCCATACATACCGATGTTCGACAACCCAGACTTCCCCCCAGGTGCGGAAAAAGGAGAATTCCAGAAATGGCGAGGCGCGGATTACACAAAAGTGGGAGACATGTTCGATGGACAACAGATCAGAACCTTCGCAGAATGCCAGGAATTGTTGGGCCTCACGGAAAAGGATAGGTTCCAGTATGAACAAATCCACCACTGGCTCACAACGCCACGAATAACAAAGGCATTGACAAGGGATCTCACTCCATTCGAGACATACATGTTGACCCAAACAGGAGAAAGGAAATTCGTATCCACTCTTTAAAAATTCATAAACGCCCAGGAAGAAAATATAACTTGGCACTACATGAAAAAATGGGAAACCACACTAGGGAAACAAATCACGAGGGAACAACGGACATACCTCTGGCTAATAATCCCTAAATGGACACGGGCAATACAAGCGAGAGAAGCATGGAAAAAAAGTGATGATCCAATGGCACTTTACCCCGGAAAGACTACACAAAATGTTCCCGACAGTACAATTGAAATGTTGGAGTGGATGAGACACCATGAGAACTTGGAGACACATCTGGTGGGACTGTAAAGAAATACAACAATTCTGGTCGGAAGTGAAAACTCAAATGCAAGAAATCTTCAAGGGAACAGCCAACCTAGGAGAAGAAATTTGGATGTGTGGCCCCCCGAAACAAGTCACTTACAAAGACACAAAAACTGAACTTTATGGGCTTCCTAATTGCAGCTTGGCTAGCTATAGCACAAAAATGGAAACAAAAGACCCCTCCAACCCCACAAGAATGGCTCCACAGGATATGGACCTATGTAGCAATGGAGAGAATCACATACAACCTCCAAGGGGACAGGCAGCATTTCGCTACAGACTGGGGAGACGCCATAGAATACCTGCAAAGTGACTACATGCTGCAATGGTGCCCTCATAACCTTCGCATACTGGATATGTTCACAGGTTAAGATCGAAGCAACAATGGGACGCAGAGGGATTGCAAAGACGTTAAAACCGGTGGGGAGGGAGGGGGGTGGGACAGGGGGCGAAATGGGACAATGTTGAGCCTCGATGTTCATGTTTAAAGAAATTCCAATAAAAAAGTTAAAAAATAAAAATAAAAAAAAAAAGAACAGGGGAACCATAGACCCATATACTAAATAAAGGTTGAAGTTCAATAAGTACTTCAAGTAGACAAAATTATCATATCAAGTGCATGTATAAATAGTGAATGTCATGAAGACCCTTCTCATCCCTATACTAAAATGCAAGGCCACTACAGAGACAGTAAATTCTATCACCAGCCACATTAAACCTTCTAAAATGACACCAGTGTAGAGGACTATTCTCAAAAAGGGCAAGTTATGTGCTTACTAGACTCAATCGCTGCTATGAAAAGGCAGATCATATCCTTCAAAATGACCTGTAAAATGGCATCAAAGACACTAAGGGGGAAGTTGGAGCATGTGATTCCTGGAGTCAACAAGGTATAACCAATGAAGAAATAGAACTGTTATATTTGAAAAAAAGTGAACGTTGTAGAAAAGACCTGGTGAAAGATACGCATCAAGCAGTGAGTCCTTTTTGGAAGGAGATACCTGGCAGAAAAGTACATATGGGGATCTGCAAGAACTAAAAGTGGGCAATTCCTGGCAGGAGAGTACATCACAGTATCTAGAGATTCAGTTGAGAAATTCCTGGCAGGAGAGTATACTGGGAAATCATAATTTTGAACAGTTGTGTGAAAGAGATACATTATCATTTTGAGCAATTGTTGAAGGTAAATAGATTTACCATACTGAGAAAAGCACTCTATAAAAAACACATTTGTTTTGCCATCCTAACAAAAGTGTTCTATGGAAGAGACATTTGCTTTGCCAATCTGAGGAAAGTATTTTGTGAAAGACATTTTCATTGACTTGAATAGAGCATTGTTGGAACAAAACACAATAGTTTTCCTGAATTAGTTCAAGGGAAGGTAACCAACCCCTGGACATAAGGATTGCTTTGTTGGAATTACACCTTTGAACTTTTGCACACTTTTGTTTGTGCATGTTAGTGTGAAGGTCATATTTATTTTGTGCACAAGGTCAGCTTGCTTTAGTTTTAGTTTCATAGGCAGGGGCACTCGTTTTAGGATAGGGACATATAGGCCTTTATCCAAACCCCTTTTTACTTTACTAAAAATGGCGAATGTTGAAAACATTACAACTTTGCGCCCGCCTCTCATTTGTGACCCCTCACCCGACTCACAGTGTCACTGGTTAGGGCATAGGTTCAATGCCCTAACTTCACTTGTTTCCTTCAAGGCTGTCATTGAACTGACCTCATGGTCTGCTCATTGGTGCCCAGGGTGTGACTTTTGTTTGGCCCATTCACCCTAACAGAAATCATTTGATCAAATGGCAAATAGGTGAGCACATTAGGTCTGTCCTTACGCCATAATTGATTCTTTGCTCCTAATGATTCTCGTTTGACACAAATGTCTCGCCGATTGCAACGCTTACCTGGACTCCTCGGGAGCGTAATGCCTTCTCAGCCTGTGGACCTGTTACTTGGGCACTTTTAGGATTCATTTTCTGTGTAAAACAACAATAACAATAGAACTGCTATAATACCCGATTTCTGAGAAGTTACAGTATAACTCTGTGCGTTTGGTAATTCCTCCCATCGCACCTGCGTTTATGTTTTGTAGAGCTCTCCATCCTGTTATTCTAGAGAGGCACATTGGAATTAAGAAACTTTAAACTTGGAAGGCTAAGGTGTTCAATAGACTCTTGTCTTTATAATGTCTTTGCTATTCCAGTATTGTCTTCGGTAAGTATCTTTTAGGTTTGAAATAGTTCCTACGTTGGAGAGATCTCGCTTACTAATATTTTCCCTTTTTCTTGCAGGTTCTCGGAATTTGGAGAGGCTAATGACCAACGTTTCTCAGGATGGAGAAACGTTTGACAAGTGTAAGTTTGTCTATGCTGAGTAACTACAGCCTTTTGGGAAGAGCGCAGTAATAACTGAGCAGTGAAAAACTTGAAGAAACTTCAGTTACGTAAACTTATTTAAACTATTTTCTATTAAGTCCGTTCGTTAATTAAATACCTTTTTTGTCTGCAGGTTTTCGGAAAGCTGAGGAAAAATACCTTTGGAAGATGCGGAGGCTGCTGAGGAAACTTCTGAATGAAGGTACTGCGACTGCCAACGAAGAATGCTGCTTGAAGGTCCTGCGGCTGTGAGAGAACTTCTGGCAGAAGATGCTTCGGCTACGAACGAACACAGCTGACTGAAAAACTACTTCGGAGATAACTTCAGTTCCGTAATCTTTTCTATAACTATGGAATTCTGTTGTTTTTTCTGTAAAAACCAATGTCTCAGTTTTCTCCTAAAATGTCCATGTGGCTTGCATTATGTCGGACAAACTGTAAGAACGGCCAAGACAAGATGGAACGAACACAGATCTTGTATACGTAACAACAACAAAACTTCGGCTGTGACAAGACATTGGCATGACAAAAAACATAACTTGGCACAGATTCTATTTGCTATCCTAGAAATAGTTGAAAAGAGATCCACATGAAAACTTTGAGAAAACAATGGATAAACGAGAAACTTTCTGGATAGATCGTTTGAGTTTGCTGATTCCTAAAGGAATGCACGAGGAGATTAACTTCATGTGTTTTTTGTAATTAAACATTCATGATTGTGTATGAACTCCCACAGCAGCCATCGTAATGGCCAACCAGGTCTGGAGCCCAGTCATCGACATATGAAACTGACGTAATTTGACATTTGGAATGACATTTATTTTTAATTTCACTAATATCATGTGCTAGATTGTCTAAAACATTGTTTGGGTGAAAGTTTTCTGCTTGTCCTTTCAGACTAAAAATCCTACGTGACGTTTTATTGTAAACGCTACAGTTCTATTTTTGTACATTTACACTTGTGCCTGCTATAATTAAGACCTATCGTTTGAAAGCCGCAAATGAAGAACAAAAATACTACACATAGTAAGCTAATGATAGTTAGCTTTGTACATAACCTGTAAGCATTAGCCAGTAGAGGAAGCGATACATGGTTATTCACAATAATGAGAAATTTAGAACAGCACAAATTATACAACACCTATTACACTTATAACATGCATTTACACTACAATGTACACGCATTCACAGTAACAGTCCGAAACTAATGTCAAGCATCAAGCACACGAGAACGGCGCTGACAGCTTGGTAACACATAGCGTTTCAGGAGTTGTCATGGAGACATCCCCGCCCCAGGGTAATCACTCGGGGGTGGGGCGCGAGGCGTACGTGCTCCGGCATTCCTGTGGGACCTCGGCGCCTCAACTATGTCTCCAAGGCAACGTTTAAATAGTACTAAGAGACATGCGCGTGTATGTCTCCCTGCAGAAGGCAGAACAACGCAGGAACTGAAGGTAAATGTCAGAGAACATCCGCCGCTTTGATTCATACAATCATTAAAGACATGCTAGAACAGCTGTCTAAATAGCCTGTTTCTTTCACAGAGACACGATTAACATATGCGTTTCACCACGCATCTGCAACACACGTGGCTGGAGCTGTGAGGGGTTGCAAAAAGAAAAGCCTTTGGGGTTTACCAGATTTGACAGAGAGAATGCATTGAAAGTGATCAGGTAGGACACTCTTCTGTCCTTAAACTGTGTACATAAAATTTTGTAACGCTGATACCAATTGAAAATTCGTGGGACAAACAAAATGGTATGTGTAAAATTTTTTATGTATTGTATACAAATCATTCAATGAACTTGTATTGACAAATGTATGACTATGCGTAGCTTGATGATGTAATCAAGAGCCTATATACAGCCCTGATGAAAGTTTACATTGAAATGCATTGGCTAAATGTATATTGATGGCAAAATATGATCGCCCAACAGATCACATTCAGAATAAATTTAATTAGAAAAACAGGGATGTGAATAAAACATTCCTGGCCAAAACTGCATGGATCTAACTGATGCTTTGACTCTGAGAACGTTGGATATAAATATTTCGGGAACTTGCAGCCCTCTCTAGGGGCCAACTGAGAAGCGCCAGTTATAATAAGGCAAAGTTGCCTTGTTTTCTTTTGTTTCCGATTTCTCCTTTGACAGGTTCTGTGAGGAGAGATGCCGGTAGCGTTACCTGCTGTCAGCGGAGAAGACGCGAAGCAAGCGCTCCAGCGGAGGCGGGGCTTAAGTAGCTCACTCTGCAATATGTATAGAGCGTGCTGTAAGTTATCAATGGATCGGGCGGCAGCCATGTTTAGTGTATGAGACCACTGTAAGCTCTATGAGAGACTATGGCAGCATATGCTATGAATGGTACAAATGCCATGTTTGCCAGGCTTGTACCTACTTTAGACCTGCTGACTGATGTGATGTTTCCTGCTTCTCCTGCATACCTGAATGGGAACTGGGCTAATTTACTGGGATCATGACACCGATTTACCACCCAAGGTGTCCGCCTCTCTACCAAAAAATTGTATTCACTCCACAAAATGAAACATTTTGACAGCAGAGATCTAAGTGGCAGAGTTATTCAATGATGGGGACCCCCCCCATGCAACGTTTCTATCGGCTATTAGGAAATCTCCTCTGACCAGAAAAGAGGCAATGGAAAAGAGAAGTCATAGCCGCCATCTTCAAGTAGCATACCAGCCCCAGAATCACAGTTCCATAAACAATATCCTAGACATTAATATTGCCAAAGTGCTATGATATTTGTGTTAAAAACCTAGGTTACCCAAAATTAAAAATGTGTTTCTGTATTGCTACTGCTTTGAAATCACTGATATTCAGATAAGATTAAATATGCCGATCTGATTCATACCAACAACCATAGCTTACCAAAACGCATAAATGACTTTCAAAAACTGTCCTTGGGCTTCTTCTGTCTCATCAGGGTCAGCCGGGGCTTGGGCCAGTGCAGTCACCGATGGAAGGAGATTGTTTAAAATTGCAGCACATACTTCTTGGTCCCGACGATACAACGAGCATACTTCACTGCCAGAGAGAGAGAGAGAGAAAAGACAGGTCTCAAACATCGGCCAGATTCCGATATGCGCTAGAGTAAATGATTATCATCTTACGGAAGAGGTTTCAGAAGCAGAAGAACATCTTCAATCGGAAGTGGATTTTCTTCAACTGGAAGTTCCTTCAGTAGGACGAAGTACTGCAATGAAACCCAACAGTTCTCTCAGGGACACAGATATTTATGGAAAATATTAAATATTAGCTTCATGGTGAGTGAGATTGCCTTAATCCTTGCTCTGCCTCCTTCGTAGCTGGTTGGAACAGCATAGGCTTTGCAGGCAGTTGGAGAAAATCTGCTCCAAAAGAGAGCTGCCAGATTAAAACATATAACTGGCAGGTTTGCGTGTGCACATGCGAGCACGTCTGCCATCCAAAGATCACCAAACGCCACACTATGTTTCACAATGTTTTTCATGCCATACACTGAATAAGCACATAATATGCTTTCATGGGGATGGTAGGGTGGATGTTGTGATGTAAAGACAGCAAGGACTAAGAGAACCTGAATCACCATGAAGTGAATGTATGTGTTTGTCACCCTGCTCTCTCTCTCTCTTTCACAACTGGTTGGGACCAGTCTATAAAGTGAGACGAAAACATGCTTTGGGTGAAGGATGCAGCATGAACCAATCTCTATTATTTTGAACAGCAGTGGTGCAGCCAGGTTTTTCCACTGTACTGGTATTCCCCATTCTAGGTCATATTAAGAAACTCTCCTAAACTGGAGTATTCAATACACCACTGTTTCTCATCTCTTGGGAGGACCAGCATCGGTCGAGCAGATATTGGGGACATCTCTAGGTGCCTCCCTCCCTTTTGTCGCACTGCCCAGCAGGCGCGAATGATGAGAAAGAAATCCATGGTAAAGAAAAACACACTTTCTAGAGGTCTCCAACCTTTGCATTGGCAAGAGCTACTTGTATCTATTGGCCAATAGGCGAGAGCTACTGGTGAGAGCTACTGGGCTGGTGATGTCATGAGTATGAGAATTTGTACCAAGATTTTTTGGGCCAGTTTATTTGCTCTTTATATAAAAAGGGAATAACATATGCATTTACCATGATATTAACTTCAGAAACATCTTTATTTCATTATTTGTATTAGCAGTGGTCTCCTAAAAATTGTCAAGACTATCAGAATGTAGGAAACCAATTGAGAAATTCAATGTGAAGGCTGACTGCATAATATTCATGAGTGCTCAGTAATCTGATGTGCAGCTTGAAACAGCAACAGCACTCAGATGCTGTCTGACGGAGTCAAAGTTTTGATTTAAGGAAGTTAATATCTAAAGAAAAGGCAGATTCGTACAAAAGGGCAATCACATTGGTTGATAATGCAAACACTACAGCAAGGAGTACCCCTTTACCTACTTTTTAGGATCTCAGACAGCTTCTTTTGGGAACATTATTTTCATAATTTGTGTATTATTCACTATCAACATTACCTATTTTTCACCACTGTAAATTGGATACCGTATATTAAAGATGCGTATATTCTTTTTACGCTGAAAGAAAAGAAATTGGTTTCCCATTCAGGATGAAATGGTACACTTTTTGCCTTTTGGGGCTGCATGTGCAAAAACAATCTGAAGAGTATTTCAATGTTTTATAAGGTTTTTAAAAAATTCAGCATATACTACGTTGTGAATTGTAATTTCGTGTCTAACCATGCCAGCCATACTTAAGCGGCATATGACCCGTAGGCCCAGCCTTGATACTAATGTTAAGTGGGATGCAAATGCTTTCATATTCAGTAAACGTGAGCCGCAAGCATTAACTTAGACATATTGAAGTACAATACATTTGAGGTTTTCTTTCATTAGTCTCGGCCGAGCACCAGTGACCTTGAGCATGGAACATTGCAGTCCTTTTGTATAAGTAATATGGCGGCTCTTTGTTAGAGCTCCCGAGTCGCAGAGTCTACCGGACCTTCATCGGATGCCCGTTCCTCCAAAACCTTCATATTTGGCATAATACTTGCTGTAGCGAAAACCCGGCGACAGTGCCATTCCGGCCCTTCATCCACGGCCCTGATCAACCGCCTGTAACGGGAGATGTGCACTGGGGCGGGATTGGGACTGGGCCAGCCTGGAAACCGAATGCTGCTCCCATATAGGGGACGCCACCTGGCCTGCAGACCCCCTGCTGCTCTTGCCGGCTCCCGTGATCCGGTGGATCCACCAGCTTGGTGGGGTGGCACCCTGAGTCTGCACCGGGATCGGCCACTGTGGCGCTGGAAAGCGGACAGCACTCAAGAGCTCAGCAAACGGCGGTGCAGGTGGCCCTGGAGGAGGGGGCTGCATGGTCGTGTGGCACCACGACTGCAGGTGGATGAGCCGTCTGAGTCAGTGGGTGGTGCCCAACCTCAGAGCGGTGGCTCTGCTATCATCTGTGTCGTCGTGAAAGCTTTCAGCGCTGGATGCAGGAGCAGGTCTGTCTCAGTCTGTGATTTGACCAGCGGTGGTCTGGTCAGCCGTGGCAATGGCTACATGGTGGCGCATGAGTGCTTGAAAATCAGGGCATCAGCTGTTCCAGCTCCGACTTAAGCCGTCCCTGTAATTCTTGTTTCATACACACCTGTGATTCGGGGCTGATTGTTTACCGCTCCTTTTGTTAAACCCGATGACTGAACCTAGTGGTGACTTTTCGTTACATATGCTATGATATATGATAGGTTATTTATATCGCGCTTAATATCCATACTATTTCCATATTACGAACTGCTCTGGGAGAGAGGAGACTGCATTTTGCCATGACCCCGTTCTTTCCGGGCTGGTGTGATGCTGGTGATTGCCAGTTCCAATGTTTGCAGACACCCTGCAGAGGCAGAGTCTGCCCAGTGATCGATCCTCACTGCACTCACCTGGGAGAGAGGAGACTGTTTTCTGACCTGACCCTGATGTTCCTGGCTGGTGTGATGCTGGTGATTGCCAGTCGCAGTCTTTCTTGCGACATAACAGCAACCATTGAGTATTTTACACCTCCACTTATTAGCCAAAATATGGAGCGCCAGAAGGTGGATGTCTGTCCTCATGATCTGCTCCTGTACTTGTTGGGACTGTGCTGGACGGCCCATTAAGACTGCTTGGCTGCTATTGCCTTATGACTGGTGATTTAAGGCATTATCCTCGTATTCCGGTGAAGGGTCCATACCACCCGAGTTGCCCTCCTTCCTCCACTGCTGCCGCTCAGTGACCTGTGTGACATCATCCTTCTTGCTGCTAGGCCGCCTGCTGTCACGTTCATCCTCTGTTGCTGGAGATGCACAATACCCCGCTGGGTTTTCAGTTTAGTGCTTTGCCGGGGTGCAAAACTATTAGAGTCTCTCTTTTTAATAAAGAGTCCAGCAGAGTCCTTGAAGTTTGCACAGCCCTGGTCTGTTTTCAGTGTCTTTGCTCAGGAGGCGGGCCATCCCGTTAAAACTTCTCCCCAGGAGTTTGTGCACGAGCACAGAGGGCACGTTGGAGTTACCCGTGAGTTACCCATGTGGCTGCTTCCTGGGCCTTTTTGATTTTCCGTTGCCGACACAGTCTTAGCATTTATAGTCTACACAGCATTCAAAAACTACACAGAACTGCTATGCCGGCATACGAGTAAGTGGGCGCACAGAGTTGCTGTTTATGCGTTGATATTCTTTTTTGTCTGCCGTCATTCAAGCATGTCTCTTAAGCTCAATAAGGGCAGGGGGGAAAGATGGACTCTGGCAGCTCCTTAAGCCGTCTGGCGTTCCCTGCCCTTGGACCAGTTTGGTTTCCTACTGGCTGCCCTTTGCCGGCTTGATTGCTGGCTTGTGGAAAAATTGTATATCACCGCCCTCGCCCTTTCTCCTCCATTACTCCTCTATTACGTTCTAATTTTTTAGACACTGCCATTTTTTAGACACTTAGACATTTACCAGGCCTGTAATTTCTCTGCCCGCCACTTGCACTGTAGGGGCTGCGAGTCTCTCTCCCCTTCAGTAGTAGCGGTTGGGCAGTGGGGTCACTGGGGGCTGAAAGGAGTGAGCTGTTAGGACTATCTGGCCACAGCTCCAAATGAGTTTACATCGGCAGTAACCTCAGTCAATTATTGGAGTATTGGATTACAGACTTTTCCTTTTCCAAGTGGCTACGCTGGTTGCTCATAGATTGGACAGACTTGACTGCAGTGGGCTGCCTTAAAGTAGTTTGGCCAACTCGGGAATAATTGTGAAATATGGAATACAGAATTGGCCACTATTTAGAGTATTGATTTTGAAAGCAAATTTAATTTTCCCATTATTAATTTGGATTGTTTTTATGTTATAATACTTTTTTAATAATTCGGTAGGGTTTTTTGTCTATTAATTACAATATTTTTCTCAACTATACTGTGCTTTTTAGGGTTTGAAATATTCTGTGTGCAAATGTTTCATCAGGTCGGATCAGTATGTTAGCACTTTTTATTAGCACTTTAGCCTCCAAACAATTGTACCTAATTAACTACAAACTAACCCCCAGCCAACCTAAACAATGGTAAAAAGAAAATCAAGGGAAGAAGGGGGTTTGGGTAAAATGGCAACTAGTGCCAAAAAAACGAAAACATGTAGAACCCCAAAACCAACCCCCAAATCTACTGTTAGGACAGTTAGGGCTAGGCGGGCTGCATCCCAACTCTCTTTGGATACCTATTTGAAATCTATGGCCGGGAACCTGGCAAACAGGATCCAGGTCACGGAAAAAGCAAAATGGGAAGCTGGCACGTCTATTGGGGGGCTAGACGATGGGGGGAAGGGTGGGGGTTCACCTGTTGTCTGTACTTGAAGTAATGTGAGTACTAAGATCACTGATGTGGAGGGGGTGGTTGGGTCTAACCCTGTTACCATTGAGATACCCCTGAGAATGGGTATTCCCTTGTTCTGTAATAATGGGGATCCAATGGCACCAACTGGTGGAGGGGGTATGGAGGAGCGGGTTGAGGTGCGGTAGGAGGGGGATTTCGGGGTCTCACCCTTTCTCGAGGATGTATCGCAGGATTCTACAGAGATGGAGGATGATAAGGCTTGGGTAGAGTCCCTAATTGATGCAAAACTAAAGCCCCTATATCAGCTTTTGGCCTCTAAGCAGTGCACACTTACGAGGGACTTACTCCAAGAAGCAAAATGGCTGGATAAAATAGGGGCGGCCCAAGTTCTTCTCCAATCCTTTAAAAGTGGGGTAATGAACACTTTAGCAATCTTGGATGACTCCATTAGAGATCTAAAATTAAAAGTGGAGAATCTGGGACAGGCGAGAGAAAAGGGAAATGAGAAAGAAATGTTGGGGGTTGGGGGGTGCCTCAGTGGTAGCTCCCAATGAGGAGGGCAAGGGTGGTATGGTGGCATTGAAATAGGTGTGGGATGGCCCACGATGAGGGAGACAGCCCAGGTGGCAGGGAGAAAAGTTCTAGGACAAGGGTTTCAGGAAGGTCCAGGTCTATGCAGGGGGTCCCAATTAGTGTCCCTGTTGTAGAGCTGGCATGTGGAGAGAACAATGTTAAATCTTCCCCCAGCTGCGGCCACGTTGATAGGGGTAATAATGGGAGTAAGGGGTTTGCCCAAGGGTGTTCTGGAAACCACAAAATTGCTGATGAATAAAGCCACACATTGGATCAACACCATCTGATGGGCCCAAGTATTGACCCGAACGTAGTCATAATGGCTAGAAGAGTGGGATGGGTGGGCCCTTCCAGAAAAATCAGTGGAAGGGGACTGCATTGTGGTCTCCTTCACTAATCCACAAATTGTTAGGCACATGGTAACCTCAAACCTAACGAGAGGGCTAAGGGCAAACGGCTCCAGACTGGATAGAAGGATGGTTGGCCTGGATTTCTAACCCCCAATGGGGTCGAAAGTGGCACCAATTCAGGGACGTATGGAGAGGGTGGCAAATAGGGGCAATGGATCAGGTGAAGGGGGTGCCCCAATTACACGCAATCTATTCTGTGCGCTACCATGGACTAAGGTGAGTTGGAGTGATCCACTCGGGCAAGGAAGGGTTGAACCCTTCAGGGGCTTGTTGTCGCAGAATAGATTTGATCCCCTATTATCCCTTGACGAGCAGGACTGACAAAGGGACTTGGTGTCTCAGAGTATAGAGGGGGTCCAAGAGTGTTGGGTTGGTAGTGTGTAGGGACGGGGAGCGGAGGTTACGATCAGGCGTAGGCAGGTCTCAAGGTTAAGATTATATCCTAGAATATAGCAGTAACGAGGGGAAATCTGGAGCAGGCAGATAACTTGGATTTCTTGAGGTCTCATGATGTGATCTTCCTGCAGGAAACTTGGGCACTAGAGACTCCCCTACTGGATGGTTATGTCTCTTTTGGCATAAAGGCCCAAAAAAACAACAAAAAAAACAAATCAGAGAGCAAGGTGTTATGGGGGTCTTGCCACCCTGGTTAAGGTGTCACTACATTGTAGGGTTGAGGTGAGGGAGACACAGATGGACTTCCTACAACTACTTAGGTTTAGTTCGCCGGGTAGGGATACATTTCACATTCTAAATTTCTATAATAGTCCCGACAAGGAAGAGAGGAATAGATGGGAGAAGGTAAAGGGGTTTGTGGATAAGTATCAGGCGGATAGAGGGCGTACCAACATTAGGCTAATCTGGAGTCAGGGGGGGCTTCAACCTTAGAATGGGGTTTGGAATTTCAAAGAAGCTTTATGAGGCATTGGAGGATCTACTTTTACAGGTTCGGGAACCTCAGATGGAGGATTGCAGGGTATGCGTAAGGGGACTTCAATTAAGTGCTTGGCAAATTGAATGGGGTATGAGATCAGTGAATGGCCGTATTGAGACGGATATCCAAAGGAAACAAACATTCCACAACCATCTGGGTTCTTCAACTGGTTCCATGTCATTTCATGGCGGGATGTTTTTTCGCTGGGGTTTTTACCGCAAATGTTTTTATGAAAAAACCCATCCAATTTTTTTTTAATGATTTTGGGTGGGGGGGGGGGGGTCCCCCAAATCACCCATTCCCTTTAATTTTGTATCTATTCCCAAACACCCACATCCCATATATATATAATTTTCTAACCCTCCAATGTTTTTTTTTCGTTAAAAGATTTGCGGTAAAAAACCAAAGGACGTTGTACCCTTCAACTATAGATTATTTATGTATACCTCTAGATTTGTGGAAAGACAGTGAGCTTTTTAGTGGTTACAGTGGGTAGCAGTGATCATAGTCCCCTGGTTTTAACAATCAAAGGACTGGTTGGAAGGGAGGGTCCAATAGACAGTGTACCCTGTCAAGTTAAAACTGAAGCAGCTTCACTAAGAAGGATTAATTGGGGGAGGGGAAATCCAAGGCTCGGGTTTGCATTTAAAACATTGTGGCTGGGTTGACCACAGAAATATGTGGAATCCTTAAGTATTCTGCCAAACCTGAGGTGGTGACGGGTTTGTATATGGTCATGCTGGAGGCATTTACGAGTTTTGTTTTGGAGTACAAATCAAAGGGGAATTCCAGGAGGAGGGGTTGGTTTGATCAGGCCTGCAGGTTGGCCAAACAGGCTCTTCTAATTGCCTTAAAATCCCCTGCGTCTACTAGAGGTAACATTGTTCAAGCGAGAGCAAATTACCAGAGAGTGAATGAACATAGACAAATGGAGCTTGAAGAACGGGCATGGGAGGAATTTCTTGAGGCCAATAGGACCAATGCTACCAAAGGTTTTTGGGAATTTGTTATGGGGGGGCCCGTCTATAAAGGTAAGGAGGGTCATAAGGGTACCCAATGTGGTGGCAGAAGACTCGGTATCACATTTTGGGTCATTGTTTGGTGTTAGTAATGAACAGGAGAGGAAGGAGAGTTGTGGTTCTACCCTTTGCTTTTCAATAGAAGAGGTCTCAAAAGCAAATGGGGCAGAGGCCTGTAATCGGGCTCCAGGACCAGATACAATACCGGCAGATCTTTTTTTGGCACGGATTGACGTATAGGGACCGGTATTGACCATAGCCTTTAATGCCTGCTTCAGCACGGGTCACTATCCGCCCTCTTGGAAATCTGCAATCATTTTCCCAAATTTTAAAAAGGGAGATCCAACTATTCCATCGTCTTATCGCCCAATCTCTCTTTTGGATACTTCATTTAACATTTTTGGTCGTGTCCTGTTAGGACATATTGAGACCTGGCTTGCAGAAGGGGCGGTCCGGGCGGTTATCCAATTCGGTTTCCGCCCGGGACTGGATACTAAGGAACAGGCACTGAATATATATCGTCTGGTTTCCAATTTTGTGTTTTGCAATAGTGAGGCAATCTACCTTGCTTTTATGGACTTAAGCATGGCCTTCGACAAAGTAGATCGAGTGAAGTTGTGGGCCGTGCTCGAGTCCATGGGGTGCCCAGAGGTAATACTGGTGGTGCTTCAGGAGAACCGTACGGACAATAGGGCAAGTGTTCGTATTGGACCAGGGGGTAGGTGCTCACAGTGTTTCAATGTAGGGTTTAGGGGTTCGACAGGGGTGTGCGCCTACCCCCATACTCTTTACTTTGTACATTAATGGGTTGTGGAAGGCCCGGTTGGGAAGGGGTGTGAATATTCTGGGCCGGGGGGGGGGGGATCAGGGTGTTACCAGTATTGGCATATGCTGATGATACAGTCATTATGGGCTGAACCCCTAGGTCCTTGCAAGCCCTGGTCGATTCATATGCTACCTTTATGACCGGTTTGGGGTTAAAGATTAACTCCATCAAATCGGCAGCGATGGGGTGCACTGGAGGGAAGAGGCATGCAAATATGCTTTGCATAGCCTGCAATGGGGAAACTATCCCAAGGGTAGTAAAATTTGAGTATTTAGGGGTCAGGATTCCAGAGGAAATTACGGGTAATGCCCATGTGAAAAAACAATCATTGAAAATGAGCCAATATATGGTGGGTATATTCCGCTTTCAATCAAGGTGCAAGGGTCAGCATTTGCAATCAGTCCTCAAGTTTACACCAGACAAATGCAAGGCAGCTAACCTGTATGGAGCATCTTTGCGGTGCCACTAAGTCTGGTGAATTACAGAAAAAGGAATACTTTTTTTTAAAACTCCTTGGACTTCCCGGCTCATCCGTTTGTGCCTTGGTCCACAGGGAACTTGGGATGGCCTACTGGGAGGATGAATGGGCAGTTGCCCCTAGCAATCTCTAGTTGAGAATATGGGCAAACACGCATGCAACTCTGTGTCATTTCATAATAAGTAAGTTGGCCAAGGAGACCCGGTCTAAAATCCCTTGGTTGAGGTATGTAAATGATTCCCTGTGCACTGGTGATGTTCAAGATCAGTTTCCTCCTGTGGTAGTGTTATCTTCCATGCAGCTGAGAGTTCATAAGGAAGCTGTGTGTCAGCGGATCTCAGACAAACGTGCTCTTACAGCACGGGCCACCTATCATGATAGTCAACATAGGTTGATTAGCAAGGTCCCCGATATACAGACGTATCTTGTTTGGGCCACGAAAAAGCAACTAGTTGGCTCATTACGAGGGCGAGATGTGACTGCCTATTGTAGAAGGGTAATACCGAAAAGTGGCCTGGATACCCTAATGACCTCAGTTGCCCATTGTGTGGGGTTTCAAGAGAATTTAAAGCATTTTATACTATTTTGCCACGGTTACTTGGACATCAGAAAACGTACAATTTTGCAGATCATGAAACGCACTGATATATGCTGCTACAGGCCTGCTCTGCTGTTGCTTTTGACGACGGAATCAGAATTGAATGCATAGGCCCTGTTGTCCTACCTGAAAAGTGCTATGTACATCAGAAAGGGGATTTTAAAGGGACAAGATCTTGTGCTATTATCTTGAAATTCATGATTCTAATGTATTTGTATGGGGTAGTAAATTTGTCATGGTAACAGTTTTATTTATGTTTTGTATTTTGATGAATTTTAAGCTATGTAGTGTTTGATGGATGTTTTTATATCCAAATAAACATAACGAACTGAACGAATAAAGAGAAATTCTTGTCTATCCAGGTATTGAAAAGTGACAGGAAGTACGGGCGCTTCTCAATTAAACCAGCCCTTATGTTTTATGAGGTTAAGATTGTAATTAATATACTTATAGCCGCATGGCTTTGTATATACAATATAAAACACATTATCACATAGAACAACAATAAGACAGTAAAACAATGAAACACTAAAAACCTATTAAATTACTAAAACCTGCAATAAATTCAAAAATATCTCTTAACTGTTTAAATAGTCAAATTTCATACATACAGAAGAGTACGCCCTTGGATAATAAATTAAAAATGTCAATACACTTCCAATAAAATGTCACATTGTCCACAGATATTTTGCCAATATATTATATTGAAATTTAACATCTGTGACGCAATAGTGATTAGAGGTGCAAAATTGGGCATTATACAATGTGAGATGGTGCTGCTTATGTGGAGAATCTAAACTAGAAACGCTTGTTAGTCGAGTGTGTGAGTCTAACTGCGATTAGGACTAGCTTTTTAAAACAATATGACTACCACTATGACTGTAATGATAGACCCAAGGTTTGGAAGAATTTTATGGAAGGCGATGATATGCATTTTATATATTTTATGGTGACATTTTATTGGAAGTGTATGGACATTTTTAATTTATTATCCAAGGGCGTACTCTTCTGTATGTATGAAATTTGACTATTTAAACAGTTAAGAGATATTTTTGAATTTATTGCAGGTTTTAGTAATTTAATAGGTTTTTAGTGAAGTGTTTCATTGTTTTACTGTCTTATTGTTGTTCTAAGTGATAATGTGTTTTATATTGTATATAGAAAGCCATGCGGCTATAAGTATATTAAATAAATAAAATAATGAACTGAACTGATTAAAGAGAAATTCTTGTTGATCCAGGTACTGAAAATTGCCAGGAAGTACGGGCGCTTCTCAATTAAACCAGCTCTTACGTTTTACGAGGGTAAGATTGTCCCGATAAGGAATCTATGTCTTGGAGCTGGTAGACTGCATTATGTTTAAGGTCTTAGACCTTATTGAAGCAAACATTTGGTGTAAAAAACTGAATGTGCCAAATGCGATACCACTGGCAGCCATTAGATCTGAGTTAGGAACTGTCTCATTGAGGACTCGGGTGGAGTGGAATTTACTTGCTAAATTAATCGACCCAATTCCACACATTCTTTATGAGTTATTGGGAAAGCTCTCTGCTACAAAGAAAAATTCCAACTTTGTTTGCCAGTTGGAAGAAGGCTCCCTTGCTATTTTGGATGATTTGGCAAAGGACAGGGCTTCTCTGTTGATGAACCCCAGGAGAGTAATGAAACCCTTTATGATTGGGTCTGCACTTCGGATTCCTTTCATTCGTATCCATCGCTCCATAATTTGGCATTTGATTATAGAAGGCAGGGTGCCCCAACAACGATTCTTTCACAGTTTCCTAACAAATATTGTAGAAGTATTTTATTACGATTGAGAGGGCATCTCCTAATTACTAGAGAGATCTTGCTAAGAAGAGGAAGATCATCTATGACGGACACCACCTGAAGATTTTCTAACTTGGGCCCGATTGAGACTGCGCGACATTTGGTGCTGAAATGCACAGCATTAAACATTAGTAGGATGAAATATTTCCCTATTCTTCTGTTCGGGCCCTTAACTGGTGTTCTAAGAATTGTGATTACATCTGGAATAGATGTCTTAACATACACTCTATTACATAGGGTCTGGTGGTGGCAGGTTTTATTAAAACTATGAATCTGATGTAGTGGAATTGAATTTTATGAATGAATGAATTGTTGTGTTTTTAATTAGGTGTGATGTTTATCAGTGTGTTTTAATGTATTTCTAGGAGTCTAATTCATTGTTTTTTTTAATTCTGTGTTCGTTTGTCAGTCTCTTCTTATGTTTGGTTCTTTGGATCCTATTTGATGTATTACTGTATTCAAGGATTGATTGTATGGATTATTGTAAACCAAATACAAATAAAAGAAATAAATAAAAAATACCCAGCTGCAACCTGGTTGACGTACACCTGATTTGTCTGCGCCTGTCTTGCTGCTAGGCCGCCTGGTGAGTTAATTGTGATTTGTGCAGTCTCCTTTCTCTCTCCCCCTCCCATCTACCTGCCTTATCTCCCTCCATGGCGCTCTCCATTTCCCCTATCTACTCTAACTGTTACTCTATCACCTATCCTACCCCTCTTTCGAAGCCTGGAAGGTTGAAGTTAAAGAAAAATCTCCTGCTCTCAATCCCAGGCCTGAACATCATGGACATCTACATCAAAGGCTTCTTCGAGGCAGACTGTCACAGACATCCTCTTTTTCGCTCCCTCTCTGGACCTTTGGACTCCCCACAGGGTCTCTGTTGTCTACCATGGCACCAGGTGGGAAGTACTCTTGGCATGCTTCTCATCCTCTATGTGCATCATTAAAGTCCATCAGAATAGCACTGTCATGGCCCAAGGCTCTCAGTCCAACCTCCTCCTCCTCCTTGATAGGCGTCTTCCGTCTCATCAACTTCCACCTTTCCCCTGCCTATCCTCTGTCTGCCACCTCTTGCCTCTTCCCCATCACCGGCGGGGCGTACCACATCCCTGTACCCTTCCTCGGAAGACCTTCAAAGGCGGCAACCAGCTTCACCTAGCTACCCTCAACTCTTGCTTTGCTGTTAAACACTCGTCTGATATACGTCTCCTTCTTGAAGAATTTGAACTTGACGTTCTTGCTATTACTGAGACGTCGTTCACTGCCAGCTCTGTCACTGCTTTTGACACACTCCTCCCTGAGGGCTACAAGATCCTCTCCAAGCCCAGGCCTAACGGGTCTGTAGGCGAGTGGCCTTGATCTTCCCATAATGGGTCCCTGCTACTATCATTCCAAATCAGACCTATTCTTCCTTCAAATGCCTTGTCTGCAGGCTTGGTGTCTCTCCTCTCTTTGACTCTCGCCACCATCTACAGGAACCCTGATCTGGTCTCAATCTTCCTCTCGGAGTGGTCTGACCTTTCCTCCCCTCTTGCCTCCACCTCCAAACTTCTCCACCGCAGAGACTTCAATATTCACCTTGACTCTACTGATTTGGCCACTGGACTCTTCCGCTGACTTTCTTTCCCTTACCATTCAGCCCTCCGGTCCGACGCACTCAGTTGGACATACCTTGGATGCTCTCTTCTCAGCAGACATACCCCATCTCCAACCTTCTCACTACACCTCTCTCACGGTATGGCCATGCTCTCCTGTCCGCTCACCTGGATCTCTTCGGTCAGTCGGCTAAGACTCTGCCTGCACTGGCAGTCTCCTTCTCCATCATTCGACCGACGCAGCGAGTGTCAGCTGCTGCTTTTACCGCCACTTTCATTCCCTGCTCCACACCTACCACAGACTCCAACACTGACTCTGCCCTTGCTAATCTTCATGTCTCTATCACCAACACCCTGGACATCCGTGCCCCTGTCATGAGGATCTGTATTAGGCCTCTCTGAAACGCAAGTGCAGAATTGCTGAGCGGAAGTGGCGGGCATCAGGCACATCCTCTGACTGGCCTTTCACCTGCTCCAAAGGCAATACGGACTCTCCATCCGCTCGAAGAAGCGGGCCCATATCCAGGCTCGCATCTCTGGGGCCACTAACAACACGGGCAAATTGTTTAAAATCTGCAAGGAACTCGCCAATCCTACTGCAGCCTCCACTTCTACCCTGCAATCCCTGTCCCTCTGTACTTCATTGGCCTCCCACTTCACCAAAACTCAGGACATCCTGTCCTCACTCTCCTCTACTTCCCTCCCTCCTCCCTCCCCTGCTCGCAGGCCTCCCTTGGCCCACACTCTCCCCTTCCCTCCTACTCTCCTCTCTATGAAAGTCTCATCCAAACAGGTGCTCTCCTGCTCCTCCAGAACCATCAAGGACAACATTGCCTCCCTTGTGCCAGCCTTGCCTGATTTATGTAATCACACCTTTGTCACTGGCCCCTTCCTGCTACTCCTCAAGCACACCCTTGTGCATCCTCTCCTCAAAAAGCCCTCTAACAGCCCTCCCACCCTGCTAACTACCGCCCTATATCCATTACCCTCTTCCTGGGCAAATACCTGGAGAAGCTGGTCACCTCCCAACTGATCCAACACGCTGAATCATATGATTGTCTCCATGACCACCTGTCTGGCTTCAGAGCAGCCAGAGGCACGGAAACTACTCTATTGAACACCCGTGAAGACTTGGTCTCAAATCTCGACTCCAACTCTCAATCCGTTCTTATCCTTCAGGATATTTCCTCTGCTTCCGACACTGTCAATCAGCCCATCCCGACTAATAGTCTCCATGACACTCTTGGCATCAGAGGCCTGGCACTTGACTGGTTGACCTCATTCCTCTCTGACCGGCCTTCCCAGGTTCAACTGGGCCCTTTTCTCTCCCCTATCATACTCCCCACACTTGCAGCTCCCTCAAGGCTCTATCCTCTCGCTGTGCCTCTTCAAAATCTAGCTTGCCCCTCTGGCCCATCTTATCTCCTCTTTATCTCCTCACTTCCAGTGTTATGCAGAAGACACGCAGCTCTCCTTCAAGCTTCCCTCTACTGTCTCCTCTTCCTCCTCTCTCATCCCGGACTGTTCGACTACTATTCAGGCTATCAGCTGCACTACCTCAGAGGCAGTCTCCCTTTCCTCACCTTCCCCCAGAAACTCAATGTCTCAAGAGCTCTGGTCCTCTCTAGGCTGACTACTGCAACAGCATCTTCCTTTATCCTGCCTTTGCCCCTTTCAACTAATCCAGAATAGGACTGCAAGGCTTATCCCTGGCCTCAAGCCCAGGGACCTCATCTCTCCAGCCCTAAAATCTCTCCACTGGCTCCCAGTTGCTGCTACGACCAAATTCAAGACCCACTGAATCAGCCACAGGCCTTTCTGGGGCCTGGGACCAGGCTACATTCAACTAACTCTCTCTCTCTAAATACCTCCAATACCTCCCTGCTAAAGAAATTCGGTCTTCTAGCTCCAACTCTCTGCAGATCAGATGCTTTGCTAAGCAGAGTGGGGGGGGGGCAGATCTCTTTCTTCCGCAGGAGCCTCCCTCTGGAATGGTAACCCTGCCCCTCTCGGGCGTGATCCGGATCTCCTTAAGTTCTGGAATCTCCTCAAGACCCTCCTTTTCGCTTCTTCCTACCCTCTCCCCCTCCTCTGCTAACGACCCCATCTTCCGCAGTGACTGGCTGCCTGGTTGTCTCTGAGTTCTACAGGGCACCAGTCCCCACCCCTTCCAGTTCACTCCCTCCTCGCACTTAGCAGGTGGACCATCACCACCTGCACCCCATGCAATTCCCTGGCACTTGCCCTCCTGGCCTCAATTTAGCGCTCGCCTAGCCCCTGTTGCCCAACCCCCACCTCCCCTCTTCACTTGCACTCTCTCCTGTTTACCCTGCACTTCCCTTCCCACCCTAGCACTTTGCGTTCACGCAGACTGGCACTTCCTCACCCCCTCTCCCTCGCACTTCTTGTTACTGCACTTAGTCACAAGGCCTAGTAGTACCGTTATAGTTATCTTTTTCCCCTGCTCCCCCCTTTTTTTGTCTTCTGGCGCCTTGAAACACCATTTGTTGTATAGGCACCTTACAAATATCCAATACATAAACAAATACTTTCATTGTTCTCTAGGCTTTTTATCTGGGACAAAAGCCAATGTTCCAATAAATGGAAAACAAGAGATAACAATGCAAAAGAAATGCAGCACTGCGAAAGAACTACAAAACTCTGTCGTTGCTGTAGTTCACACAGGATAGAAGTTGTCCACTGATACTTTTGTTGTGAAAGCTTTTTAGTGCTGGATGACAAGGTCGTCCTTGCTATAGTTTACATAAGTTCGATGCTGTTCACTGCTATTACTGCTATGGAGCAGGCCTTTAAAGCAGACAGCTTTGGCAGTTGTAGGCGTGGAACAGTGAGCGCCCACAAAGTAAAAAATAAGACAGGCTTCAAGCACAGCACACAGCTGTTCAGTGACGGAGCTAGACGAGGCGGCAGAAGACGAAGGGCTGGAAGGGGAGGTCACTGCTCTCTCAGACATATTAAGGATTTCATCTTCACAGAAATGGCTTATATCGACAATTAAAACACACAGTTTCCAATGGCATCAACATGTGCTTTATAGTGGCAGTGCTGGCATATCCCACGTAGCGTTGGTGACCAGGCATTTATTGGAATTTCCCATGTGTTCGAGAATTATTTGTAAATTGTATGGTGTTTTGCCTAATTATTTAACAAAAGCAGTGCACACAAATTGCACCACTTTAACCAAGTATTGAATGGCTGAAAATACCCTGCCAGAATGTAAACATATGAATACATTTTTTATAAAGATCTTAATAGTGGAGACCAATCTCTAAGCACAGGCCTGGGATTCAAACCTGTGCTGCTCTGCATTGTCTTGCTTCCAAGACAAACGCGTTGCCCGTGAGCTATCCTCCTGGCCTTATGCATACAGGTCTCTGAAGATCTTCTGGTTTGCGAACATAGCAAAAGGAGATCAACCCTATTAATTGTTCTCCCATACCATGGCTCTCTTCAATTTTCTCTCTTTGTATTTGCCACCCTGTTTTGCACATTGCTCTGTTACTTAGTAACTAGGTTTAAGATATGTTAATCCTATACATATCAAAATATGAACATACAAACCACTGCTCACTTTTCCCACTTAATTACTTCGTTCGTACTAATGTTTCATTAAAAATATAGCCTGAAACAGAACTCTTGAATCATGTTTAAGTCCTGGCATTGATTGCACATAATTTTACATTCCGTTATAGTTTTATGAAAGTAAGTAGACAAGCACAAGAATGCAGTGCAGCTGGCAATCTTCCTCATATACTTATATGTAGAAATTGGCTTAAGCGCTTGAATTCCTGTATTGGGACACGCATAGAGGTGGGCTCATCCTCATCACAGCCAATACCATCTTTAATACTGGTTCAAAACCAAAAACTCAGTATCTTCAAATAAAAAATAAATTCACAGTTTTACCAGAAACAGCAACCCTAGATGTACCTTTTTTCTTGCAAGAACACAGATTGTCATTCATTTAATAAAAACATAGAGCAAAAAACGATTACAGCTGTAGCTTTATTTTTCCAATTCTGACTGAAAGCCTACAATTACCAGCATGCAAAGTAATGAACACCGAAATAAATCTAAAGAAACACAGCGTGACTGAAACAATCACAGCGCCCCAGCTTTGTTTCACATGGCATGTAGCTTTATGAATCCCTTCTCTTTCTAATTAGATGTAATTTGCACCTCTTGGTGACAATGAACAACAAACATTTCCCCATTTACTTTTGTTATTGATAGATAACCCCTTGTTGGCACGCTGCCCAAAGCCACTGAAGCAGAGATGCAGCCCCTCCCTCTCACTGTGCACACAGCTTTTGACTGTTTGCTTTGCAGGAAGAGGTGAGGCAGGGGGTAGGGCGACGACACAAAAATAAAAAAGGAACTAATGGGAAAACTCAGGCGAGCTACCAGTGGCTCACAATCTTCTGGTTGGAGACCCTGGGTCTCTGGGGGTGTGCTTGATAAAGAACCACAAAGCACAGATAGAGGGGCAGGTAGCAGAGGAGTCCATCCGCAGGAAAAAGCCAACAATTGGGAAACTGGCCAACCAATTCCTGTGCAACCGTTGACAAAGGAGTATCTTTTCACCTGTATTACATATATGTACAATAGTATGACAAACACAAGAGTGATCTGATGGAGAATGCTAGGAGCAGGAGGAGGAGGAAGATCATTGGTGGCTAAGTGCTTTTTCCCCAAATGTCACCATGTCATTGTAACTAACAGGAGATTCATCCGAGCATCACTTAAAGTGTGATGAGCCTTTTTTCTGGTTTCAATAGTTTTACAGGCCTGCACTGTTATCACAAAATGGTGCTGGTCTGCTGAGGCCACTGTGACAACTTTACTGGATACTAAATGCCTGCACTATATATCCAGTTATTTTGACAGGTTGTGTCTTGATAACGCAATTATGAGTAGCCCATGGTTTTGCACACTTTTATTTCGGGGACAGTGGTTGGGGAGGCACGTGGGCAGCTGGTCCTCACCAGGGGTGCAGTTTTGGTGAAGTTATTAATGTTTTAATATGTTTGGAGTAGGATCCTGATCCTACGGCATCCTCATGTTCACCAACATTCCCCACTTGTTCTTTCACCTCTCCGATTGTGTGAAGATTTGCACAGATTTCAACTCTAACAGGAGCAAAGCCCTCTTTGAAGTAGTAAAGCATTGTACCAAGCCCTCACCTGACCCCGAGGTAGCAGCAACCCAGAAAAAATGCAATGGAATCAACACATTTTTTTAAATCGAACAAATAAACTAAATCCGGGAGACCATTGATTCACCGTCTCACAGCATTAGCACCCCCTGTATCCCGGCTTGCACGCAGCCCACCTGGAACGAATGATCTTCTCTTTCTCTCCCGAATCTCCTAAAAATGATTGCCTTCTTCAAACCTACAGCTTACCTCGGATGTTGTAATCACGGCCTCCATTATTAAACAATAGACTGGCCTGGCGCTCAGCATCATTAATGCCTTCCTCACAGAAGGGTCATTCCGTACAGCCTCAAGACTGGTCTCATACGACCTCTTGAAAAAACCAACCCTAGATTCAGACGACCTGGTCAATTACAGGCTCATGACTAACCTCCTGTTTATTGGAAAGCGTATAATGTACAGATTACGAAGACTCCCTTGGACTGGGGTTGTGCCAACCACACGTGCTCATTCTTGGACATGGGGATGTTAACCTCAATATTAGGAACAAAAAATAAATTCACAATTGTGTACATTTGTAACCTATTGTGATTTATTCTTGTGCTGTTATTTTCAAAAGAAAATTAGTATGGATTAGAGCAAACATATGTTTCAAGCGCTTGCTCTTCCTCAGCGCTCGTATTGACATAAGGTTGCCAAAATACCATTCAAAATGATACCCTTCTAGGCACATGCGCTTTGCTAATATTCCGTTAGCTGTTTCTGAAAATATCACTCATCACGTTGTTCAATCCAAAGTTCCTGGACCGCTCGCTACAATGGCTCTCGCAACCATACACAGTGCAAGGAAAAGGGGAAACTCAAGTGCGATCATACACAGTCATTAAACTGCAACAGAACCACTTAGTTTAACCAATAGAACAGGCTAACAATATTCTAAAACATGCTAGACTCTACAAGCGACCCAGGAATTCACAATAGATTTCAAAATATACACACTTGTGAATTCATATTTTATTTGTATATTGAGGTTAAAACCTACATATCTAAGAATGAGCAACTGTGGTAGATGCAATCCTAGTCCAAGGGACTCTTTTGTAAACTGTACATTAAACTTTTGACGGCGTACAGAGAAGTGTCTTCCCTTCTTGGTGATTGCAATACCAATCTTACACAATAGTTCATAGCCAAGGATACTATAGCAAGATGAAAACAATGTGCCCCCAAGATAGTAGAGTTTTAGTGTGCACACAGAGAACACATTAGCAAGATAAATAAATGAGAGAAGTAGGCCGTGTACAATGGCCCATCACCATGATAAATTAACAATTCTGATTCAATTACATTATGCAACTGCAAGCAACAGTGTGTGCCATGAGGGAGGACATGACGAACTGTCCAAGGTTAGCAAACTGTCTGGAAGATTAGGGCCCAGCGTGCAAAGCGAGAGGGGATTACGTTTGTTATTTCTGCCCATAGCAACGGTTCGAGCTCGCACTGCACATTAAAATATAATTGGGTTGTTGTGGAAAAATGAAACATCCAAGGCCGTATGAGCAACAACTGACCAATGGATCTTAATAGTGTCAGCACATTGTGGTGTCAGCCAATCAATAATGGTCCCGATAATGATCATGAAGCGACTGCTCATCTAGAGGGAAGAACCATGGGAGGATATAGAGATCAGGGATTGGCCAATGAGCATTTATAATATATTGAATAATATAGGTATTTGCTTCCTAATATCAATCAGCTGGCTGTAGTATTGTTTTTTTTAGAATTATGACAATGTATTGTGTTTGGTTTATAACCCCTTATGTAATGGATGTTTTTTGAGAATGTCTTGTACCTTCTTCTGGCTGAATTACTATGAATAAAGTAATTCAAGCTGATTCTTCATGCATTTGAGTCCGCTCCATTATTTTTAGATAAGTGAGTGTTTGGGGGCGTGAATTTTAAAGTACCCCACTGCAGTTCACTATAAGGTGATATGTTCAGCTTAAAAACTAAAAGAAATCTCGAAAACAAGAGATACAAGTCCCCTGCACTGGTAGCATTTGGGACTGACAAGTGCCCCCCAAAACATACATGCTAAGCAAGAGGAGTAAAGCAAAAAGGCTTTACTTGCCTTCAAAATTAAGGACAGGAATCAAATAATGTAATGTTTCTAACAGATCACAAATCCTAAAAGACACACAAGCAGTCTGTCCCGGTTCTCGACTCACTCAGCTTTTTGCAGACGGTCCCTTCTGGAATGTGTGACAAGGTCAATAACTTGACTGTCAGGAGGGCATGAGGATCCCTCAGTTTGGGGTGGGAGAACTACAAGGGTGGAAGCCTGAGGCAGTCTTACCCGAGAGGGAAGGTAGCAGTTGCGAGGGCCCCATCACTTCTTTATGTGCCAGTAGGATTGTCAATAGTTGATCAATGTTGATCAGCCCCATCCTCTGTTGCAAGATGCTGGCCAGTTTCTCTGTTTTCTTTAGAGAAACACAACTATCAACATCCCTAGCCCTGGACTGTCGTGAGAGCAGCCCGCAAGCCCCACCACAGAGGTGCCGTGCCCCAGCGCACCCCAAACAACATCAGCAGAAAAACTGCCAGGAGACGCCCGCACATTCATCCACAACAAGTATATGCTCCATTCTGGAACAACGCTCACCTGTGACAATCGGCAGAGTGACTCCTGGATAAAGACTGCAGTCCCACGGACATTGGGAATGCGTACACAAACTGGAACAGTTACGTTAGCTGGCCGCCATTGACACATTCTGGCAGGGCTTGGAGCCCCTTACATGTATTTTGATGATTGTATCACATCCTGGGTGGGGAAGACAGGGACTGATTGGGCCAGGGAATCAGCAGGGGAGAACCAATGGAAGATGGAGGGGGGAGGCTAAAAGAGGGCACAGGAAACAAAAAATTGTTTGGGCTGTTTGGGTGAGGTTGTGGAGGTGAACCAAGAGACCAGAAGGAGGAAGGACAGTGTTTGGTAATGTGGAGGCAATTTAAAGGTGACTTATTGGTTGGTGAGAAAAAGTGGTACTGTGTTGTAAATGTGTGTGCGCAAGGTGTCGGAGTGATTGGAAGTAGGCGAGTAGGGAGTGATTGAAAGAGTGACTGTGGGAATGAAAGGAAGGTGGCTGACAAGAAGGTGAGAGGTGGAGTAGTAGTAGTGTGGAGGTGAGAGGAGTAGTTGTAGTGTGTAGAGGAGTAGTAGTGGGAGGTGAGAGGAGTATCAGTGGGGAGGAGAGAGTAGTTGTCATGTGGAGGATGTAGTAGTAGTATTAGTGCAAAGCAGATAGTAGTAATGGTGTGGAGAGGGAAGTGTAGTAGGGGAAGAGTATTGGGAAGGAGAGGTAGAGAGATACTATAAAACGGACAGGTATAGAAAGAGAGGGAGAAAAGAGGAAGTAAAGAGAAGGGAGTAGAGAAGTAAGGGAGAGATTATAACATCAGAGAATGGACAAGTAGGGCGTGGAAGACCAGCCGAGCGACTTGATTGATTGAACAGCACTATCCAACCAAGGCCCCCGATATGTGTTACCTTCATTACTCCTAGAGGAAGTCTAAATAGATAAGGCATTTGCCTTTAGCCAGTCACTAGAAGGGACATAGCTGTTAGATAGTAGGGGGCTACCAATCTCTAGTACCAGCCTGGGGTTGAGGGAAGCACCCGAGTTAGGGTGAGGCTGCCCATCCCTAGAATTGAGAGAGAGGGTCGGCCATTAGGCCCTTTTTCTGACTTCTAAATTAAAACACTTCAACTACATTTGAGAGGTGGTATATTTTTTGTTTGTTTAACCAGATCTTTATTAATTCAACAATGTTCACAATGTAATCAGCGTATATCTCCATGTGAGATTCATTATAACACATTACTAATCTTCATTATATATCCAATTCCCCCGTCCCCCCCCTCTCGTTCCCCCCACCAGTTCTTACAGGCAGCTCCTTGAATGCACAGATGTACAGTATCTTTAATCACATATTTTATGAAGGATGACGAAATCGTACTGAACTTCCTCAGAGAGCCTTGTATTGTCGCCGTCATCTTTTCCACATCAATCGTGTCCCATATTGCTGTTAGGGAGAATTCTCTAGTAAGGCTCATTTCCCAAACCTAGTGAGTCCCCCAGCAGCTTTGCTGGATTTTTGGGGTTTATTTTTTTCTCCTGCTAAGAGTGAGACTCTTTTTATCCCACTCTTAGGCATGATTTGAGGATGTCGTTTGATTTTGTATGTGTTTAATGGGCTATGGGGTCTTTTACTCCATAGGGCTTCATGTGTTTTTGGTATGTGTGTTACACAGCACCCTCAGTGCAGTAACACAGGGATGTCATAGTGACACCCAAACATAGACTCCCTACCTTTGGACTGACTGTCTCCCAGGGCATGTAAAGTCACCATTGGCTTTACTAGCCTGAATTTGCGAACAGAACCAGTACAAACCATCATATTGTGGAAGTACTGGTAGGGGTAATTCGATTGCCCCTGGGTCTGTTTTTGAGGGGGCACTGTCCCCCCTCGTCGAGTTTCTGGCTGGTGGCAGTGGTTACCACGCGAAATATTCCACTGGAATATTTCTTATGGGATTTTCCCATTGATTTTAAACGCACCACTTTTTTGGTGCAATGTTAAAGATACTGCCGGTTTATTTATTTAATATGAATTCACCGGTTGGGATTTTTTTGCCAGGACTCGGTTTTAAAATGGCGTTTGTGTTCGCCTCTGTAACTCTAAACCCAAGTCGAGCCCTTTGTTCCACTTTTTGGCGGGCTTCTCCACAGAAGCCCTCCAAATGGTGCCACTCTGTCTGGGGTCTATAGGATGTGTGGGAGGGGGAATAGGCACCCTGGACTGAGTTACCTTGGTAACTCAAGTCGCACTCTTGTGTGATTGGCCCAAGTGGTGAGCCGCCCGGCTCACCACTTAGCATGTTTGAGTGACAGCTAGGCTGTGTAAATGGGGGTGAATGGGGGTTTTCTGCATAAAAGCAGGGCTTTGGGGACTGGAACTTCATAAGTCGCCACAGGACCTAAGAATCCGAAGAGGGAGAAGATGAGCCGACCTGCAACGACGACACCACCGGTAGAGCCCTGCTGAACCGAACTCACCACTTCCCGACGACAAGAGGAGATCTTCTGCCAGGAGAGTCTTCTTCCCTTTGAGCTGGTGGGACCAACCAGTTCGCCTTTTTCGCCTTCCAGGACGTCTCGTGGTCGAATCGCCCGTGCCAAGCACCCCGGCGGCCGGATAGCCACGTTCACCACTGACCGTGGATAAAAGGGACGCACCTTTTAATCGAGAACTCTGCGGCTGGTTTCTTCCCTGGCAGTGCAACGACCTTCAGCTTTCCTCTTCGAGATCATCTCTTCCTCTGGTCGAAGCCACGACTTGCACCCGCTGCCAGGAACAACTGCCCCCGCTCGAGCTTCCTCACCATTTTAAGGTACTGTGTCCCGCCTGGCCTCCCTTTCAATGGTTAGCACAAGGTGTCCCGTAAATCCTTGCCTTTCCAACTGGGTTGGCTTCCAGACCTTCTAACTAACTTTTCTGAATTGATCCAACCTCCTTTTGAACTTTCTACAAAGACTTTTAAGTGCATTTCTACTGTTTGATCTTGGGCACATTCAGCCTTGCTCTCTCTAAGAGTGGGCCTGGCCTATGAACTTTTGGCTCTACAGTCGATCTTGCTTTTTCTGACTTACTGTGGTTTCTAAAAAGTGTTGTACTGTTATTTTCCTGCTCTGCCTTTTCCCTCCCTTTATAACGAATTATTTGAGTGCCATCTTGGTTAAGCGCTCACCTCTGTTGTGCTAATAAGTGGTGTTTTAACCTAGACTTGTTGAATAATTATTTAGGGAGGTGTATATACTTATAGTGACTGTGTTTGAACTTGCTTGATATATTAGTGCCAGTGTATTTTCATAAAGTGTGTTTTAAATAAATAATTATATACTTTTTAATACCAAAGCTCTGGTCAGTGTTTGCTTGTTCTACCGTGTTTTTAGCCCTATTGTGTATGCTCTATATACTGCCTAACTCTTCTTGAGAGAAGTCTGACTGCGCAGCCACAGATACCAGGTAAATCTGGGTGGTGCAGACTGATACCAATTGGGTTTACTGCTTACTCATGTAGTCTTAAACTTTTTGCAGTGGTCCCAAAGGGAACTGCACAGGTTTCTGCCTAACAATTGCATAATACCATTGGATGATAGAAGGTGGGTCTTTGTTTCCACTGTTTCACTACGCACCTCTTTGCGGCCATCATTAATTTAGCCCATAGCCTTCCCGATGCCCCACCTCCCTCAAGCCACGCTGCTCATTTAGCGTTGTGCCTAAAAGCACCTCTGTTGCAGTGAAGTCCCTCTCTATTCCCAGTATGTCAAGCACTTTTGTTTTCACCTCTTGCCAAAAATGCCTGAGCAGTTAGCATCCCCACCAGACATGTTCAATCGTTCCCACTTCTCTACACCCCCTCCAACACTCTGCTGACACAGAGGGGAACATTCTGCGGAGGCTTTCCGGGTTGTAATGCCACTGGTGCAGCACCTTATATTTAACTCTCGGTGTTGTACCAAGGTGTATGATGTATGCCAGCTCTTTAATGCTGTCTCCCATTCCTTGTCCGTGAACACTTTCCCCCTCACGCTCCCCCATATGTCCCGCAGTACCATTCCATCTCCCCCCCCCCCTTAGTAATATCTTATAGATTGCTGATATTAGTCCCCGGATCTCCTCTGCGAAATTCAACTTTTCCCACTCTGTGTATTCCCTTGTAGCCCCTTCCATCATTGTGGGGGTACCCGCCTAGTGTCTTAGTTGTTGATACACAAACAGGTGCCTCTGTTTTAGACCCAGTTCCCTTCTGCATTCTATGAATGACTTGGAAGTACGTTCCCTCATATAGGTCCCCTATCTCCCTTATTCCTCCATCCGTCCACCGTTTAAATCTGCCATATTCCCTACCTGGGGGGAAGGCAGGTTAACCTAATATGGGTGTCTTCAGGGATGGCCCGGGGGACAGTCCACGCCTCCTGTTTAGCTTGTACCAGACCTTCACGGTATTCCTTGTAATCAGGTTCTCCCCTAGCCCCTCTGGCCTGTCCGCTACTCTCATCCCCGCGATTTTCCATAGATGCCCGCCCCCACCGCCTGCTCCATACACACCCAGTGTTTCTTATTATCTGCCCTTGCCCACTCTGCCATTGCACTCAACTGTGCTGCCTGGTAGTATTTCATTATGTTGGGGCAGGCCACTCCACCCTGTGCCGTACTCTTAAATAATGTCTTCCACCCTATCCTTGGCTTCTTCCCTTCCCAGATAAATCCCATAATGCTTTCCTGAATATCCTTCATCATTTTCCCTGGGACTGCAAGAGGGATTGCCTGAAAGAGATACAGAAGCCGAGGAAGTATGTTCATTTAGACAACGGCTATCCTTCCGAACCATGATATATATAACCCTCTCTATCTCATTAGATACACTTTGATTTGTTTTATTAGCGACGGGTAATTTGCCCCTACAATTTGTCTCATGGACGCAGTTAGGTTCACCCCCAGGTATCTAAATGATCCTGGCGCCCATCTGAACGGGTTATTTTTCAACTGTCTCCTTTCCCTTTCCCCTACAGATATGTTCAAGATCTTGGATTTCCCGAAGTACACTTTAAAGCCTTTATCCCCTCCGTTATTGCTGGTAGCGATTTCTCCGGTTTGGTGATCATCAGGATCATGTCATCGGCAAACAGGCCTTTTTTATGGTGTGCCCCTGCCCATCCCACTCCGCGAATCACCCTGTTCTCCCTGATCCGATGCGTAAAGGGTTCCATCACAAGAGTGAAAAGGAGTGGGCATAGAGGACACCCCAGCTTTGTCCCTCTCCTTATTGAGAATGGGTCGGTCAACCCCCCCGTTCACCTTCACCTTAGCCCGAGGGTGCCGATAATTAGCTTGTATCAGCTTAATGAAGTTCGGCCTGAGTCCCACCCTCCTCAGTGTTTGTTCCATGAATGCCCAGTTGATGCGGTCTAATGCCTTCTCGGCATCTGGTATCAGACAGGTGGGTGTAGCACCCCCCCACCCCTTTCCAGCCTTATCTATGATATGCAGCACCCTTCTTATGTTATCAAATGTGCTCCGTCCTTTATTAAACCCCGATTGTTCCTGCTTCACCAGACCCAGTAATATCCCTTCTAACCTTGCCGCCAGTACCCTTGTGTACAATTTAGAGTCCAAGTTGGTAAGAAATATAGGGCGGTACGAGGAGCACAAGTGTGGGTCCTTCCCCGGCTACGGGATGAGAATGATGTCTGACATGTTCATAGATTGGGTTATCTCCCCCGTCTCCTGAAAATAGTTTAATACCCCAGTGAGAATCTTGGCTAATGGTTCCCTGAAAGTAGTGTAGAAAACTGCCATTAAGCCCGTCCTCCACAGGGCTTTTGTTTCCCTGCAGTCGCGCAATTGCTCTTTGCACTTCTTTGCACATTATGGGTTTCTCCAACTGGTCAATTTGCTCAGGGGTTAGTCGTGGCCCATCCCAATTAGCTAGATATGCCTTCTGCCGTTCCCCCTCCGCTGGTTCCTCCTGGTATAGATCCTCGTAGACCTCTCTCACTACCCTACGTTTTGCACCCTCTGCCCCCACTTGCCTGCCCCCCGTCAACCAGGGTGTCAATAAACGCCTTCTGTTCCTTGGCCCTTATTTGCCGCGCCAACGCTGTCCCCACCTTGTTACCGTGCTCGTAGAACCTCTGCCTGCTTATAAGTAGACTGCTCTCCACCGTCTTATTAGTCATCTGTTTGAGTTGCCCTCTCGTGTGTGCTAGCCTCCTGGCCACTTTGTTTGTATCCTTCTCATTATGCATCTTCTCTAGCTCCCGTATATCCCCCTCTAACCTCCCCTCTGCTTCCCTCCTTGCCTCGCTCTTCTCTTTCACAACCCTTATGAAGTGCCCTTTAATGTGCTGCTTGAACCTGTCCCATCTCTCCCTAGGGCCCTTGGATTCCCCCCGTCCACCATCAATGTGCGTATCTCATTTTCTATTTGTTGCTTCACCACCTTGTCTCTGATAATGTATTCGTCTAGTCTCCATTCCCAAGTCCCTCTCCGCTCATGGCCTCCCACCCATTCCAGATGGGCGCATGGTTGGAAATTGTCATACTTCCAATCTGTATTCTACTGGTTGTTTGGACTACTCCTCGTGTTGACATAATGTAGTCAATTCGAGAGTATGCCTTATGGACGTGTGAGTAGAAGGAGTAACCCCTCTCTTGTGGGTGATGTGTCCTCCATACATCATTTACCCCCTCTTCTTGGAATCTTCTTAGTAAATGTTTGGACATTGTCCCCGTCGCATGCCCCCTCAGATCCCCTGACCTATCCTGCACGGGGTCAGCTGCTAGATTAAAATCCCCTGACACGATTATTTCCCCCTCCACAAATTTAATAAGCTCCTCCAGGAACCTGATAGAAAACTCCTGCGCCTGGTTGGGGGCATGCACTGACGATAACGTGTATGTCTGGCCCCTCATGTTCCCTTTAAGCAACACATCTCCCCTCTGCATCCCGTTTTACCTTGGTCCCTCCCATTCGCACAGTTTTATGCAGAAGGATTGCCACCCTTGCCTGCTTAGTCTCTGCAGTGGTGTGGTATTGCAATGGGTACTTCCTATTACACAGGCATCCCTCATTTGTCAAGTGCATTTCCTGCAGGCAAACTATTTCCGGTCCCTCTTTGTCAATCTCCCATAGAATAGTGGCCCTCTTATTAGGGCTGTTTAGTCCCCTTAAATTCCGTGAAATTAGTTTATACATCCCTACTCCCTAATCCCTCTGAGCGGCTGAAGTTCCATCCTGTAATATCTTGCCGGCTCCCGAACTGGCTATTACCCCCAAACTTGTAACTGCCCCTGGATCCACTGTCCAGCTTCTCGACGTGGTCCCCTTCAGTGAACCGTGCATAGATTCGCAACACCCCCCCACCCAATATAGATGCCCACATCTTACCCCCGTCAGGCTATATTCTAGACCTTATATTTCTTGTAGTGAGCTTCTTCCTGGCTCCCTGTGCTCCCTTTCACGTCTTCTTAGGTTTCTTCGTAGTCCACCCTTGAGGCCCGGCTTGCACCTCATCTGACTTCTCTCCTGGTTGGTTTATCGCACTGCCCCCCCTTTATCTCTCCTTGCACCATCCCCAGAGCTCTCAAACCGTCCTCCGCCTGGGACACAGTTCTTTCCTCGTTGCCCATACCAAATTGCAGCCTCGTCAGGAAGAGCCACCGATATCTCATTTTCCTCTTGTTCAGTTCCTCTGTGAGTGGTTTGAATGATCGCCTCTTTGCCAGCGCAGCCTGGGATAGATCATCGAATAGCTGGACTTCACATCCCCGCACAGCGATCTTCCCCTTCTTCCTGGCCACCCCCACTAGCAGCGCTTTGTCCTTGTAACTATGCATTTTCACTAATACGTCCTGGGGTCTTGCTCCCGGGTCCGTCCTCTGGCTGCCCACTCTGTGCGCTCTTTCGATCTCCATGCTTCGTCCTGCTCACCTTCTACTAGATTTTCAAACAATTCCCAGATGCAGACTTCAAGGTCTGGGCCCTCTAACCCCTTCCCCAGATCTTTAATTTGAACGTTGTGTACCTGCAATCTGTTTTCCAAGTCCTCACATTTCGCCTCGAGTGCCCTTATTCTCTCCTGCGTCTGTCGTGTCCATTTGTGTCCCTTTGTATCCAGCTCCGTCAATCTTTCCGCCATTTCCTTTACCCGCTCCCCTAGGGTGTCACTGTCCTTCCGATTGCTTGTAATGGCCTGCGACAATTCTTCTCTAATGCTTGCCCCTTCTGCCTTAACAGTTTCCAAGCGCTCACTTTGAATTGAGCGAGAGTCGCCAGTAGTTCCTCTATGGTAAGCGCCATTCCTTCGTCACTGTGGTCTGTCGAATTTCCAAAGGGAAGCTTTGTTTGAATATGTCCCTTGTGGTGCCCTTCTCCTTCCCGCTCTCCTGTATTATTGTTCCTCTTCTTTGGTCACATCGACTTTCCTTCATTCCATTCCTGGAATCGCCAGTCTGCCGTCACCCCAGTGTTCTGTTTCTCTGCTTTGTCCTCCTTCAGCTTCCTTGCCTTCCCCCTTCTGCTCTCTCCTGCCCAGCCCTTTTGCCTGCCCTTGGGGGTTACCCCTTAAATCTTTCCTTTGTTCCTCCGCTTCAGCGGAGTCCCCTCTATGTGTGCTCCGGGACTGCTCTCGTGGTGCTCCCTGGGCTCTCCTTTGCCTCAACGTTCTTTGCACCCAATGTTACTGTGGGCCTGAGGCCCCTTCGTTGCCCCTCTTGCTCTGTGCTCAAGTCTATGAGGGTCTTTCACCTCTTCAGCCGAAGGTCCTGTTGAACCCTGTTGCCTCTATTCCTCTTGGGCTTTCCTGGGCTGGGCCATGTTATTACTGGCCTCTTGAGGCAGTCCGCAGCTCCCCTTACCTTCGGCCTCGCGCTAGCCTTCTGGAAGACACGCTATTTGCTGGTCAATGGGGTGTATTGTTTTCCACACTGCATTTATTGACTTTTGGGCTTCCTCCATCTCCTTTGGGTTTATTTGGCTCTATTTATATGGAGGCCCTCTTTCCCACTGTGGCAGCTGTGCCCAGGCTTCCCTCTCCCTCCCTTTCTCCGTGTTCTTATGGGGCAGGTTACCAGGCCCCGGGCCGCACTTCCTCTTGGCGTTTTATTTTCACCCTTTCTGGCCCGGGCTCCTCCTCACCTGCTCTCCCGCGTTCTTGCCGGGTCTCTCCGATCCTTCTCTTTGTCCTCGCGGCTTCTATTCAGCTGCTCTCCACTCCGGTTACTGTTCTTTGCCCTCGGGTCGCTGCAGCCCAGGTGGGCGGAACCTCCCCAGTCCGGGTGCCTTCTCCCTCACTTCGCCAGCTGCATCATCCCTCCCTCACAGCTGCGTTCAGCTCCTTGGGACGTCCCTAACTTCTCCGCTTCTAACAGCTCCTCCACTCCCAGCTGCCTTGCGCAATAGTTCTGCCGACCTTTACCACCGCCCTGCTTCCTGCTTCGCTCGTTGGGCCACACCCCGGAGCTGCTGGCCTACTCCGGCGTTGCTGTGCGATCACCGCTGCCGCTCACCCTCTCTGTAATTATCCCTACTCGCTCGGCTCCTCCAATATCACCTTGCCGTCCCTCTGTGCACAGCGTCACCGGAGTCTTTCACGGGTCGGCCCCTCTCGCACTGTCTCCCCTGTCGGCCTGGTGGGACCTTCCAGCTCTGGGTCCCTACTCGCATGGGTCCGCCTCACTCTCCGGGGCTAGTGAGAGCCGTCCACCATTTTCACCTCAGGGTCTTTCACCACTGCAGTCTCCTCGTCCGTCCCTCACTGCTCCTCTCTCTCCGTTGGAGGTCAGGATGCTTCTCCGACTCTCTGCATGCTCTCCTCTGTATGTGCTCACTCTTTCCTTTCCCTTGTACACGTGCCTGATGTCAGGTCACTCTTGTTTTCTCTGGCCGGGACTGAGCGCCACTATTCCACGTCCACTCAGCCTGCCATCTTGGCCACACCCCGAGGTCGTGTATCTTTGAGGCCATCCGTGACATTAACCTTCATAGGTTTCTCAACAGGTCCCTAATGAACTGTGCATTCAAAAAGGTTTCTCCTGGAATTCGTCTTTCTCTGCCTTAGGATGTGGTTTGCCAGTTCCCCTAGGGTTAGGGAGATACAATAGTATACCTTCAGACAAGAACATCCCCCCAGTCTTAGCAGCTCCCAAAAACAATCTCCAGCTCTTCATTGTCCATACTGACTACCCCGAAGCAGTGGTCACCTGTTGCTATTTCCAAATTTCAGCCGTTTACCAGGCTATCAGCTACTCTGCCAGTATCCCCCCCCCCCCCGCAGTGTCCTCCCTTTGTGTCAAGGAGAGGTGTTCTGCACACCAGACAACACAGGAAGTCTCTCCTCAGCTGCTCTTTTCCCAGCCTATTTATGCACCTTGGGTTGGGAGAGTTTATGGAGTCTTAACTTGAATGGTTATTTGCAACACTTCTTGGAATCCCTTTTGAATTTACAGGTGCTATAACCATCTTCTTTCAAATAAGCAAAATCCTCAGCAGCATCTTAAAATATATATTCTCCAAATCATTCCCAGTTTTCCCAATAAAAGATACTAGATCCTACCAATAAAGTGGATGAATTTGCATTAATTGAAAACACACATTTACATAAGACTATTTTATCATGTTATTCCTTTTCACGTGTATAACACAGTAGATCCAATTAAACTTGAAACACTGGTATGGTATAGCACTTAACTCATGTTTACATTAATCTCCATTCATATATACTTTATCTAAGCACAACAGTATTAGCATGATCAAAGTGATTTACATTATCCTGTACACAGTGATAGAATATACATACTACTCCATGTACATTATAACTGCATTATGTCCATCGAACACATAATCATAGTATATAATAGTCAAACACCTTACAACAGCATTAAGAGTGTCTACATAGTAAAAACGAACCAATAATGATCCCGTCACAAATACATAACTTTTTGAGTGGCACACCAAACAATCTCTCTATATCAGCCCTGCATTGCTGAGCTAGACTGGATCATCCAATGACATGTTATCTGCCATATGGAAATCAGCATCACAATAGGAATATCCCCCATGTGCCCCAATCTCCGTAATATCTTGCAACTTGGTTAAAAATTAACTCCTGAACAATGCTACTTTCGGACTACAAAATGCCAGGCGAATCAAACCGCTTTTTTTCGTCTTACATTTGGGACACTTCCTTGGGGTTTTAGGATCATCACTCTTTATCTTAACAGTTATGTTCTTTTTGGTGCAGAAACTTAAAGTTCAGCATTTTATGCTTGTGATTCAAAGAAACTTTGCTTCCTTGATAACAAATTATTGCCGCACTTCTTTCTCGATGTCTATGCCCAAACTATTCTCGTATATTCTTGTAGGCCTAGTCACATAAACTGATTGCCATGCAATTACCACTTTGTATAGGATCATGATGGCATGCTTAGTCATATTTGTGCCAGTCGTCAATATGTAAGTAATCATTGGGTGTTCCGGTGGTGCTTCTGGGAAGGTGGGGATCACTTTATACAATTTTCCTCGAATTCTAATATACAATATTACATGCAGTATCGTAGTCTCTCCTACTCCAGATATCTTTACGTCTTTTAAGAGTTTTTACCATCAACCAGTGGAGAAGGGGAAGGCAACATTTATTTTGTATCCAAAAGAATAGTTACTTCTGTAGTTTGAGTGGGGGACCTTTCTCATCATGACTAAGGGTTTTTTCTTTGTACTAAGTCTAAGATATTCGAAACCAAAGATGCAGAATGGGGTTCCGCCCATTATAATAGAGACTGTTCAAGAACAAAACTTTCCATGGACAGCAATTGCTTTGGCCATTATAAAGGCAGTGTACCCAACAGCCCAGCAGTTCTGGTTTGACAGGTGGAAATCACTTCAGAGAATTGCATTGCTGTAAAGATGGTCTTATGAAAAATCTTCAGAATTGCTATCGACCTTGCTCTCAACAAGGTACATTAAACGAGCAAGAGGCTCAGGAGAGTTTTGTGGCACTGTAGGAACTGCTGGAGACTTATCAGGAGGATGCATATTCACTTTGATTTTTTGAACCAACATGGTTGCAATGGATCAGGTAACAGTGCCCACTATTGATATTGATATTTTATTTCTATCGCGCTCGTACACAAGTGTACACTACCATTGCCACTACATGTTTGCCCATGTCAGATGGATCATCTGAATGCATCAGAGAAGTTGAATTGTCCGCAAGAAAAGGGATTTCAAGTGAAGCAGGAATGACTGTAGTCGAGTGATACATGTTGAATACTACTGGTCTAGGCCATTGCACAAAAGAGGAATCTGGGGCAAAAGAATTGGGGAAAACTTTATGAAGAATACTGTAGAGAGAAAGCATGCAGGCTTAATCTCGGACGTACACTGAAAGGGTTTTAGTTGCCAGGAATTGACAAGCATTTTCAAGATGGCGAGTACCTCTTAGCGTACCAACCTATGCACTGATGGTGATACTGGCCTCTGCGCCCTCTCATCCTTACTCTTAAAATGAGAGGAACAGCAAATGAGGAGACCTAGATGATTACAGGTACTCCTAGCACCTTTGCTGACTGTTTGGATCGCCAAAGTCACTTGAGTGAAAAGGACATTAAGTACAGAGGGTCCAAACTTGCAACCAGTGCATTTCCACCAGGAGGCTACTCGCAGGCTATTCGTGTAGATGCCTGGAGGTTCTCCTCCTAAAAGATCGAGCAAGGACCTGCAAACTCATGTTAATGTCCTTACACCAGTAACGCTAGACAATACCCAAACTGTTACCTAATCCTAAGGTATGGGGTCCCCTCTTATTAATGTCTGTTGGTCTGCACATTATGACAAACTTCACCATGTCTTTCGGTACTGGTTTTTGCTGCGACATCGATTGAAGACTAGCACAAAGAGACCACAGATGAATATTCCAACACAAAACACAAGTATTCACCAGTTGGTGAATTCAGAGGCCCTTCACACAAGCCTGGAGTAAGTCTGTCAGAAACATACTTCCTTCCTTCAGAGGTTTTATTGCTTAAAGACATTGGTGTATGGTGACTAGCAGAGGGAGGCACATGTGTATACTGAAAGGTTCTGATATCAAATGTGATGTTGAAGGTTTCCTCCCAATATTAAGAGGTGCAAAGCTCATGCATAGGTGTGGGCAGACAAACAAACAGAGGGACGCATAGACCTGCAAATCAAAGGTTTTCATGGAATAGCTTTCTTTTGAACCAGTTTGTGTTACCTTAATGAGGAGTGCAGGCTGCTCCAACCGGTTGGGAGGAGGGCCGATTGATAGAGAAACAAATTAGAGATTTTTTACAAGGAATACTGACCAAGTGCAGCTGCAGTGACTTGCTTGTGTCCTGTGAGTTCACATCAACCAACGACAGCAGCTTCCTCCGTATATCAGGAGCTCGAAAAGAAACAGTATGTGCCTGGGCTAAGGTTACACAAATGCACAGGAACTTCAGTGTGTCAAGAAGGAGTAGGTCATGCTTTGACAGGTTTTCTTCTGCCAACAGGCTCACAGCACCTGGAAGACATATGGAGACTAGTATTAATAGTGCATATGCCTGACAAGTTTCACAGCAATTTATCCAAATACTTAAAAAATGTAAACATTTAGGTTCGGCCACAAATCAGTCTGGTCGTAAAAGGCACAAGAATGCAGTTTCAAATTATTTTCCCCCAGTGATTCTTTAGAAATGTACACAGAGTGATTCAGTTAACACCGTCATTTTGAGGTGAAAAATCAGCCACAAAGCATAAGTGTTTAAGTCGTCTTTGATACATATGCCTCTGCTCTACCACCTCGTGCCCCCCATCATGAGCATTGTCACACACCGGTACCGGTGTGGTACCAGCCACGCACTGGGATCGCAACAAGTCCCTGGCGCTTCGTGCCACTTACCTGATAGGTACCTTCATGACTGGCGCCTCTATCCCCGTTGGCAGTGTTGGAGGCCACGAGGACAGATACCAGGCCAGATGGGCGGTATGAATTTGCACCAGAAAGAAAGAGTGGATTGATCCATGCAAGGACATTTCCCTATTCCCGCCTTAGATATGTGCATGAACAGGGCACGATAGTACTCACCCGTTCATATGCACAAGAGGCAATGTCCCTGTTGCCATGACCCCTGCTTGCTGCCGCCATTCACACAGCCTTGTTGTGGCAGCGGCCCCTCGAAAGGAGTCCAGAAACTCACACCATCTGTTAATGCTAGTGACCGAGCTCCTGCGTTGCTGCTCTGTTCTGTTCCTTGCTGCCTCACTTCCCTTTCCTCTCCTTTTTGATCCTGTTCCTTTGGTTCTTCCTCTTTTCTTTCTTGTCTCGCCTGGCTATCCTAGTCCTTGTGGTTCCTAATTCCTGCTTGTGGACTTGGACAACTGTTTCCTGCACCCTTCCTGCCTCCTCGCCTTCTATGTTATTGGATTCGCCAACATTACCATCATGAACTCCCAGTCAGTGCTTGCAATGTCCCTATTCCATGCTAATAGTGGGGGTTGTCCTGTGGTGTAAGGAGTCACCGGTGCCGACCGCGGGGGGTGGACCGAGCCCAGTTTCTTGCACCGCTTCACATCTCAGCGCATCAGACATTCTGGACACCAGGAAGAAGACCTTGCAAGAACCCTCAGGTGCAGAGCGCCAGCGAGACACGCAGCATGATAGGCATGCAGACACTTGCTTTGTGTGCATAACCTAATCTGGTGTATGGAACCCACATGGACTAAGGGAATGACATACCTGCAAACAGCACAGCCCTCGAACACGATTCCAGAACAAGCCTGGCTTGTTGGAGTCTGGACCAGCAGTGAGTGGTTTCAGGCAGCAATCTGTTGAGCTTGCATGCAACAGTGCAGAGCCATACAGATGTCAAAGTAAGGGTAGGCCTTTCGTCTCACATAAAATAGCTGTGGGAACTTTCTAAGCCTCAGAACTAATGTGTAACCCAATTATGAAAAATATACAAACGCCTATGCAATACAAAGGCAACCTGAGAGAAGGTTGAGAGGGTGTGAATGAATAACAAATGAGTGAGGAGAAAGCTACAGAGCGGACTGGGTGATTTATTCCGTGATGCACAGTGAGATGGCGCTATGTTCTGTAAGAAACCTGAGGACGTTCTCACATCTACTCCCCTTGGATCCTCTATGCAGGTGGCCAGGGAGAGGCCATTGCTTTTGGATCCTGCCCGTCGGGGTGTACAAGCGAGGGAGGACCACCTGGATGGGAGGTCCTTCAGGATTGGAAGTGGTATGCCCTTAGGTAAAATGCGGTATTCCACACTCTCCTGTCTGGAAGGAACCCCTATACCAAAGGTGGTTATGGGATATTGTTCTCCATGTTGTCTTGGTCCTGAGAAAAACAGGAGATATCACCCCAGATGTGTTAGGAAGAGGAGGAGAAGGATTGGGGATAAGGTTCTTTGGGACAAATCACAGAATTCCCCTTGTCCTTGTAATAACCAGCTTTTAGGGGGAATTCCCATAAATGGCTGATTTCCCTTACCTAATGAGTCCCTCAGCAGCTTTGCTGGAATTCTAGGATTAATTTTTTTCACCTGGTAAGAGTGTGAGCCTTTTTTCCACTCTTACAAGTGTTTTGCTGTGTGTGTTTTCACTTTTTGTGTGATCTTGAGCACTGGAGCCTCACCTACTCCATGGCCTCAAATTTTTCATATGTGTTAAACAGCACCCTCAGTGCAGTGAGACAGGGTCGTCTTTATACTTCCCACTGACTCCATTTTTCTGGGGCTGACTAGTGTCCCCCAGAAAAGGTAAAGTTGCCATTAACTTTACTTTAGTCACTTTAAACCACAGACCCAGTACACCCCATCTTACATGGAGTATTGGAAAGGGTTAACTCTTATCCCTTTTTGTCTGTGTCTCTTGGAACATTGTTTCGCTCCCTTTACATTAAGACTTGGCTGGTGGCAGTGGTAACTACCCTAATTTTTCTACCGCGATTATCTTATATAAACGTGATGTTGTTTTAGGCTATATTAGCCTCGAACATAAACCCGCTTGACTAAATACATTTTATTTTGGCTCCGGCTGGGTTTATTTGCCATTTCTTTTTGTAAAAGTCTTTCTCGTGTTTTTCTCTGCGTGCCAAACCGGGGATGATTCCTTTGTTCGCGGTCTTTTCGCGGGCTTCTGCACAGAAGCGCTCCTTAAGGCACCTGAAAGTCTAGGTAGGCAGGATGCGAGGGAGGGGTCTTCGGACCCCTGCCATGGGTTCCCTTGGTAACCTAAGTCGCACTCCTGTTTGATTGGCTAAGGGGACTGTCCTTGCCAGGACAGCCACCCAGCTGTGTGATTGACAGCCAGGCTGTATGAATTGGGGGAAAACTACATAAAAAGCAGGTCTCTGGGAATGGAAAGGCAGAGTCGCCCCTGGAATGAAAGACCCAACAAGGAACTGGAAGAAGAGGACCCCTACAACGACTGAACCGCCCGGTGAAGCCCTGCTGCAGGTCAGAATCTTCAGAATCCGACGACAGAGAAGATTCTCCAGGAAATTTCTTCCCTTGAGCTGGTGGGACCAACCAGTTTGCCCAAAATGCAAGCCAGGACCCCTCCTTTGGTTGAATTCGCTGTACAGAGCTACAGTGGGCCGGATAGCCAGGAAGGTCGGACCCTGCTTGGATTTTAAGGAGCACACCTTTTATTTGTTGTTTTGCTCTGCTGCTGGCTTCTTCCCTAGGTGGCGCAGGACCCTCCAGTCTTCCTACTTCATGTCAGTCCAACAGTCTCTTCAGGAACTGTGAGCCTGCAGGAACCACCAGGAACGTCCACCTCAGCTACAGCTCACTCTCCGTTTTAAGGTACTCTGCAAATCCGGTTGTCCGTTTTGTTCAACCACGGTGAAAGTGTTTGAAATCTTTCTCCAATCCGAGGGCTTGTCCTTCTCTTCTCTTTGAACTAACTTTTCTATCAACCAACCTCGTCTGGAATCTGTGCCACAAACTTTACCGCGAACTACCCTGAACTGTGTGATCTTGAGCAAAAGACTTTTGACCCATTGACTTTAGCCTTGAGCCTTTTCTAGCTGATCTTCTCACTGAAGTTCCTCTTGTTCAATTGCCCTGAGTACTTACCTGTTGGTTTGACTTAATTTCTAATAACTTTGTCTTTCCCTCCCTCTTAAATTGCTGGGGTGCCATTTTGCTCCCACATTTTGTGAGCTTAACTTGTCTGGAATTTAAGGGAAGTGGTGTGGTGTATTTATGATTGTGATTTTTAACTTACTCATAATAGTGAAATGTTATACAACTGTTGAGTAAATAAATATATATTCTTTTACTTAGAAACCTTGAGTCAATGTTTGCCTGAATCATAGTAATTGCTGTCCTTTGTGTAACTATTTGATACTGCTCACTTACTCTTGGGTTAAGTCTGGCTGCTCTGCTACCACTTTAACTGTGTAGTACAGGCTTGTACCAAAGGTGAAATTGTACTGTCACTTGTAGTCTTAATTGTGTGTGGTGTTCCCAAAGGGTACTGCATATAATTCTGCCTAACACCAGAATAACCCTTCCCTGATATTTAGGGGCCTTTGTAGAGCAGTCCTCCTTTATTCCACTCTTTGAGTACATGACAGAACAGAGATGAGGAAGAAGCCACAGAGTAATGAACACCACATACTCTAACCACTTTGGTACTAGGACGAAGATGATGACTAAAGAGGCGCACCACTATACTGAACACCCATGTACCACTAGTAGGTTCAGGCAAAGTCAGGCAATTGAAACCAAGTATGCCCACCGACAACCTATGAAAGTCTCAGGAGAGTATAAAAGGAGTAGTTACTGGAAGGAAGGCGAGCGAGTTGGGAGAGCAGCTGAGACGCCAGAGTTACCCAGGACCAGTTGATGGAGAACAAGACCCAGATATGCAGAGAGTCTGCAAAGTGAAGGCGTGAGATGAAACGTGGCCAGGGAGCCGTGTCTGCAGGGAGCCGGAGAAGTCCAGACAAGGGAGTCGCAAGGCGTGCTCACTCCGTGTGAAGTGGTTTGGAGAAATGCTTGTTCCCCAGTGCTGAGAAGAGAGCCCATGAGTGTTTGAGGGGCTGGTGGAGAGGCCCTGACCCAGCAGGGGGAAAGGATGCTTCACTTGTTTCCAGCAGAAAGCCAAGAACACAACCAGTGAGTTTCAACTAATAGGAAACCCAGTATGGGAAAGGCGCAAGTGAATACAATGTCACTGACTAACCGTGTGTGAACAAATGCACATCCTTAATCTCCGAGCAACTTTCAACGAATGAACATTGATGAAAATTAGAGGCTAAGTGACACTAAGTAACAGACTGCTCACGTATCAAGAGATACATTCTTGAAAGTCCCCAGGAAATACCCAAATGAATGCAAATAAGCAAACAGTTAATCTTGAATCCAGAACTGAATGTAAATAGGCAAATGATTCATATTGAACACCGAATGTAAATACAACAGCAAATTGCAAACAATGAATATTGAACTGAAAGAAACAGCAAGAAGCTGCCTTTAAGAAACCACTTGTTTATTGAATATTGTACTACACAAAGAACTCCTGTATGTTGAATAATAAATGGCTGGAAGAGAATTCAAGCTTCCTGGTTACGTAACCTGTAACGGGTGAACTGTGCGGTCTAGCAACTACTCCAAGACCATATAACCCCTATTTGCTAACAAGGAAACCAGCTGTCGTGTTGAAAGGTTCCTGGTTGCGTTGCCTGTAATGGGAGGACCGTGCATTCTAACAACTAGGCCAACACCAGAGAAACCCTTTATGCTAACAAGGAGACCTGCTATTGTGTTGAGAGGAAAAGTACTATTGACGCATATGAGACTTGAGGAAAACCCTGAGATGTGAAGAATTGCTGACAGTCAGTTTAACCAGAGCTTCAAGATATTTATTTTGTGCCATCTTTTTGATATTGAACTTGGGGAAGTGAACCCTGAGACCCGCTGCCCTGGAATTACATTGAACTTGGGAAAGGGCATCCTAACATTTATAAAGGTGTGGAACTTTACTACTTTAAGTCCAAGAGAAAGTAATTTGAACATAGTGATTAACTTTTTGACATTTGGGGAAAGGAAGCTGAAGATTAAGCCCCGAGCTGGAAATAGCTCAGAACCTTACTTTCAGAACACTGTTTAGTTTATGTGTGATATTCTTCCACATTGTTTTTGTCTTAGTTGTGAGGGCAAGCATGGGTGTTGGACACAGACTGACCTTTCAGTTGAACTTACTGACGCAGACTATCCTTAGTTTCTTTAGGTAGGGAAATTCCACCTTGGCATAGGGCAAGTTAGGCCTTACACCATCCCGACATTTTTTTAAATAAAATCCTTTTGTCACACATTGAATCTGTTGTCTCTGTCTCCTTCCATGATGCCAACATCACAGTTCCTAGATGCCAGAACCTTGAAAGGACAGTGCTAGAGCTACAGAGCAGGCTGGGCATTATATTCCTGAAGGCACAGTGCAAACTACATAGCATGATGGGAGCTACGTCCTTGGACACAGAGTGAGGAGTTCGTTATGGATTGGGATGGGAAATACTATGGTCCAGTGCCATTCTCAGATACAACAGTGAGCAATGACAGTTGGGGCCTGAATTCTTTCAGCTGGGTATGTTCATTAATGTGTGATTTTATATTGCTTGTGCTATGGTCCAGAGCATGGGCCTTGCATCCTATGTATATGAGTCATCACGCTAAATGGTTGGGATAATGCGTATCACATCGAATATTAAATTTAAGAGGCAAAGAATTGGCTCATATATCCAGAGAAGCGGAGTCAACATTGCTCTACTACAAAAGACACATTTGACAGATGTTGAACATTTAAAGATGGCTCAAAGATGGAGGGGTCAGCTTTTTTTCCCTTCTAGCTTGTGGTGTCCTGCTATGGTTTGATGCATCAGTCTCCTTTCAGTTGGAGCAGAGTCTTTCGGATGGCAAAGGCCAATTTATCAGCCTAGTGGGAGGTTGGTGGGTAGGTATTGTCTTGATATTAAACATGCATGCTGCCAATATGGAAAATACTATGATTACCTATAAAATGCCACACTAATCAGGGACTTTCTTGTCTCCTAGATCTGGTGTGGGGAATTGTGTGTGCTCAATGCTGCATCCGTACATGGAGTTGGCAAGCACTTTCACTACGGAATATGACCTTTAACACTGCCGTTAACGGGGGAAAGAACTCTTTTGAGAGGAATGAAATGAAGACTCAGTAAGCATGTTTCAGAATTTATGGAAGACCAAGTGGTACTCCTGAAACTGTGCAAAGAAACCAGGTATTGTGATTCTTATCGCCCCATGTCTTTCTTAAACGTGGACATGGAAATACTGAACAAGGTTGGCCACCCGGGGGCGCACGGATGCAGATTCCCTCCGTGTGAGCTCCGTCTCGCGGTCCCCCAAAAGTGCCTTGAGCCCCCACTTTTGGCCCCCCCATCTTTACGACAACGACGGTGAACCTCCATAACCTCGGCCCCCACCCAGTGTGCGCAATTCCGGAGAAAATCGGAGAGATCTTCACGACGAGAAGTCCTGCGGCCTGGACTCTCCCGTGAGACCTCCCACGCAGCGCCTTCCCGGAGGCCCACAGCCGCCGGAGACACTCGACATTCCTGGACTGTGCGGCGGCTCTACGTCCAGGCTCCCCCCTCGGCGCTTTGCCTGCTGGCTCCCGTTGAGTGGGAGAACCCTGGGAAGGCGACAGGCGCCCCCGCCGCCCAAGTTGAAGTGGAGCCGGATTCCCGAACGCGGCTCGATCCAGGGCGGAGAACGATGCGGGTGAGTGCTGCCTCCTAGCAATACGCAGGACTTCCCCACGGCCCTTGCCGCGCGCTCCTGTGGGTACGCTACGGCCCGCCTCTCGACCACGGGCACCGCGCCTCAGGACCCTGTTTCCCCCCCACCCTACCTAACTGTAGAACGCAGGCGGCGTGGGCCTGCTTCCCAGTCGCCTCTCTCAAATCCTGCCTACAAACCGCGGGCGCCGAACGGACAACCTCTTGCCTCCTCACTTGGCCTGAATGCCCCCGTGGACCCCCGTGTAATTGCGGTCCTGCGGCCCAGAGAATCTCCCTCACACCAAGTGACTGCCGACACGGCACACCTCAGCACCTCTCCATTTTGGCACCCTTGCTCCGCATCCAGGCACTACTGAACCTCACGGCCCGGGAGACTGTATAGTCGAAAATGGAGGGCAGGGCCCCTGACCCCAGGGCGTGTGCCTCCTCCCACCACAGCACTCTGGACCCCTGGAGTACCAGAGATATTGCCCTCTGACTCACATCAAGTGCGGGGTACAAAACCTCGCCCCACTCAAACCACCATACGCAGCCGCGACCTTCTTGGATACCTGGAGGACTGGTCGCCTCGTCAGATAGCTGCACAAGACCACGAAGGTACCGGACGTACCGGCCCCGCATAATACCACGGGGGAAAAACTGAAATCTACTGGAAACCAATTAGCTACCCTGTGTTTGCCGCATCCATTGGAGAGGAACCCTGGCCGGGTCAAAGGCACGGAAACACTGGCACCACAGAGGGAAGGGCCCCCTCACATACTCTACTCCGGGCGAGACGTAGAGGAAGAGGGCAAGGAGGATAGGGGCGTGTGCCTCCTCTGTGGTAACGAGCATTCCTGGAGCCGAATGAACTTGAACGCATGAATGCCCGACAGAAGCTTGCCGCCTACGCATATAAATCGTTACCTCGATCTGACGTTGGACCCGAGATGACCACAACATCAACCATGGACAAGGAAACTGCTGCCACAAAAGGGGACATTGCGGACTTACTAGCCGAAATAAGGAGCATGGGAGCCAATATTGGAGGGAAGATCGACAAACTCACACAGCTCCTTGACAGCATAGAGGACAGGGTCGAAGGGGTCGAGAATAACCAGGCCTCCATTGACGTCCTCGAAACACAATTAGATCACAGAATAACCGAACTGGAGCGAAGGGAACAGGAATTTAAACTTAAGATGGATGACTTGGAAAACCGCGAAAGGAGAAACAACCTGCGCTTCTTTGGGATTCCAGAGAAAGAAGGCGAAACGGAAGAAGACTTGAAATCGACTCTCCACGATATCATTAAGCTTCTCGTTGCAGATGATAACATCGACGAACCCAAGACAGAACGCATTCACAGAGCTGGGGGCCCGCCGGGAGGCCCGCGATCGGTTCTCGCAAGATTCCATCGCTACCAAGATAGGATGAGAGTGCTGCAAAGGGCGAGGAGTGGGGGTACTACCACCCTTTGCGGAGCGGAAATAACTATTTTTCAAGATCTTTCGTCCCTGACCTTATCCCTACGGAAAATGTGCAGACCACTTACTACCTGGCTTAAAGGTCGTGACACACGCTACAGGTGGGGATACCCCTTCTCTCTCTCCTTTGAACATGAGGGCACGCGAGTCAGACTAAACTCTGAGCAAGACATTAAAGCATACATTTCTGACCTACTGGGCCCGCAAGAGCAAGACGGACCTCGCGACCAACCACCCAGGAGCCAGGGGGAATGGCATGTGCAGGGCCCGAAGAGGAGGAAAGTGAAAGGCTCAAGGAAGTACCGCAGAGGAAACGGCTCCCCAGAGGGAGGCAATTGATAGCGGACGAGTATGGTACACTTAAGCCGAATTGGCATTTAACATGAAGAAGTCAAGGTTACGCGTTGTAAGAATGTTTCTGAAACTCCCGTCTATATGTCGCCTATCTGATTATCCTCGGGGGAGGCTTGTAGGGGGCTCATTGGACATTTTTTGATGTTTATTATGTATGGGGACCGTGAGGTAACGGTCTCCTCTGGTGGTTCGATTCTGGACCAGTGTTCTTAAACTGGGCTCAATCGGACGCCACCGATCTCAGGGAGGGAAGGGGGGAGGCGGGTGGGGTACGGGGAAGAGAATAAGTTTAGGGAGCAATTCAGAGTCTTAGAAACCGAGGTGTTCATGAGGTTGTCCAAATATCAAGGGGAAAAGTTGCAATGGTCACATAGCTCACACGAGCATCAAAAACATTGCTATACTGACCGCTGAATCATGCACTAAGGGCGTCATGAGGGTGGGAACGCTCAATGTTAAGGGTCTCAATTCACCTACAAAGAGATCACTTGTTTTTAGAGAATTCCGAAGGTCAAAAATGGATATGCTTTTTTTACAGGAAACCAAGTATATGAGAGGAGAGGAAAGGCCAATCCTGGGTAAGAAAACTGGGCTGGAATTTTAGGGCTCTGGACCATTGAAAAAAGGGGGAGTGGGAATACTCATCAGAAAGGGGCTAGACTTTAGACCCACGAAAGTTTGGTCCGATGCAGAGGGTCGGGCCCTCCTTGTGGTCGGGACCATTGGAAAGTTGTCCATCACAATCGCCACGATTTACTCCCCCAATGTGGGCCTGCTCCGATTTCTCTCCAAAACAATCCCCAAAATAATGCTAGAGGCGACAGGGCACGTCATCCTCGGCGGTGACTTTAACACCTGGGCAGACCCTGACCTGGACTGGCACCCTGGTAACCCAGATACACGGGATACACTTGGTGGGGATCTCACCCGATTCAAAACAATGATGGAATTATATGGTTTAGTTGATGTATGGCGTCGTATGCACCCCATGGAGAGAGAGTACACCTTTTTTTCGGCCCCGCACAATACACTCACCCGTATTGATTACCTTTACTCCTCGAGCAATCTATTTCGCACAGCCACACACTCCCAAATCACGACCATTTCATGGTCCGATCACGACATGGTGTCTGCAGATTTAGTCTGGGAATCCTTACCCGTCAGATGCGTACAGTGGAGGTGTAATGAGACACTATGGAAAGATCCCGTTTTCAAGCTAGAGATGGAAACCGAGATTGAAGAATATTTTCAATTGAACGATAATGGGGAGGTCTCGAAACAGGGGGTCTGGGAGGCTGGTAAGGCAACGTGGAGGGGAATCCTCATGCGGAAGGGAGCCAAAAAGAAAAGAGAGAGGGCCCTAATTGAAAATCGAATCCGTGAAGAAATCACTCAATTGGAGAGGAATGCGAATAAAGGAGACACTGCTGACTCCGTCAAAGTTCTAGAAGCCAGGAAAAAACGGGAAGAGTTACGCCTCTTAGAATATGAACAAGTAACCCGCAAGCTCCTCCTCTTGAAACAGAAATTTTATGAGAAAGGGGATAAGGCCGACGCGTTATTGGCGGCCAGACTCTGTGCCCAACAGGCAGAACGTAGGGTTCAGGAGATATTGAATGGGGGGCCTGGTTTGGGAATGTCCTCCCCCAGTATCCCAGAATCCTTCGCGGATTTCTATGAAACCCTGTATTCTCCAGAGCAAGACCCAGACACCCCTAGCATTAGATCCTATTTAGACGACGTCACTATGCCCAAATTGACACGAGCTGAATCAGAAATGCTTGATACCCCTATTACAGGAGAAGAGATTCAAGAGGCCATTAAGAGACTCACGTTAGGCAAATCCCCGGGAGAGGATGGGTACACAGCCGGTTTTTACAAAACGTTCGCTCCGCAACTCACACCTTTCCTTGTTGGTTTATTCAACCGAATTCTAGAAACAGGAAATCCCCCAGACTCATTCGTCAAGGCACTCATAGCAGTTATCCCGAAGGAGGGGAGGGATCCCAAAAAGTGCGGATCGTACCGTCCAATCTCCCTACTTAACATAGACGCCAAAATATACTCCAGGGTCCTGGCGGCTAGGATTGAATCCTTCATGCCCCGCCTCATCCACCCCGACCAGGTGGGTTTCATACTTGGCCGTCAGGGGGCGGATACCATGCGCAAGACACTGCACTTGGTACACGCTTCCCACAACCTAAACACCAATCCTGCACTGCTTTCCATCGACGCTGAAAAAGCGTTTGACAGGGTAGACTGGGATTTCTTAATGGAGGTCCTTAAGAATTTTGGACTAGGCCCAAATCTTAGAAGGAGAATTCGAGCCATATACTCATCACCCACTGCTTCGGTATTCGTCAATGGAGAGTATTCCAGGAGGTTTCAACTGAAGCGAGGCACTAGACAGGGATGTCCCCTTTCTGCCATTTTGTTCGCCCTGTCCCTCGAACCGCTCGCACACAAGATTAGGGTGGACGATGCTATAGAGGGGATCCATCTGGGACAAACTGAATACAAGTTGGCCCTGTATGCCGACGACCTCCTCTTACATGTAGTAAACCCTGAGAGGTCCGTCCCCCGAGCCATTCTACTCCTGGAGGAATATGGTCGCCTTTCAGGCTTCAAGATTAATCGTGCCAAATCTACGCTCTTTCCCCTTCAAGGGGATGCTGACGCAAACACAGCGAAATACTCCTCCCTAGGGCTGTCGATCAAACACGATAAGATGCAATACTTAGGGGTTCAAATAACGAAACAATTGGGTTCCCTATTTGATGCAAATTTCCCACAGGTTCTTGCTAAGCTCCGTATAGACTTGACCAGGTGGGACAAACTGACGATTTCATGGCTTGGCCGGGTTAACGCCGTCAAAATGACCGCTCTCCCAAGGTTTCTCTATCCCTTTCAGATGCTCCCAATCAAAATACCAGACCAATACTTTACAGAGATCAAGAGAGAAATTTTGAAATTCCTGTGGAAGGGGAAAAGGGCCAGGATAGCCTACTCTTTATTGACACTCCCCAAAGATAAAGGCAGGGTAGGCCTCCCCGATCTCCGGAAATATTATACCGCTGCTCAATTACGTGTGTTTGTCCCCCATTTGCGCAATCATAAAGAGCCGCAGTGGATAGAGATGGACAATCATTACCTGGCCCGGCAACACTCGGGGAATGGTTATGGGCTCCACGAAACCGGGTATTGAGAAGGACGAGAGACCACCCGCTCTTTGCCGCCATATGGGATATATGGCGAGAGGGCCCGGCAATGATGGGAATCACGACGTGGCCGTCCCCATTGAGTCACCTATGGTCCCCGGGCATCAACAACCATATCCCCAATGTCGAAAGGTTCCAGGCGTGGTATGACGCAGGTTTAGAAAGGGTGGGCCAACTCCTCCGAAGTGACTCATTCATTACTCTCCCAGAGCTAACAGAGGCCCTAAATATTGGAGTCCTCTCCACCTTCCATTTTTTACAAATCAAAGGAGTTTTGACCAAACCTGAGTGGAAAGAAAAACTAGCTAGAGATCTCACCCCCTTCGAAAAAATGCTTGACTCCAAGACAGATAGGAAGGGATTGATCTCCCTCATATACAAATTACTTCTGGAAGGGAGTAGTGGACCTATACTTAAACTCAGACGTCGGTGGGAAACTGATATGGAAACGGAAATAGACGATGATGTGTGGGACAAAATGTGGATCATGGCCTCACGTACCTCAATATCATGCCAATATAAACTCCACTCTATTAAACTTCTACATCGCTGGCAATACGACCCGTATAGACTATCCAAGATGTACCAATCCTCCTCCCCCCTCCTGCTGGCGTGAGTGTGGACAAGTTGCAGACTATTGGCATATGTGGTGGGGATGTCCGAAGATAAAGATTTTTTGGGATGAGGTCTTGGGATGGATCAGGCACACTGACGGTATCCATAGAACGGCTGATCCATACCTAGTCTTGTTCAGTCTTGAAAAAAATGAGGAGGAATGGTTAAAGGTGCGTGGTCTAGCCCCCCACCTGTTGCTTGCGGCGCAAGCTTTACTTGCTGCAAAATGGAAATCGCCCACGACCCCGTCCAAACAAGAGTGGATCAATGTGGTGCTGAACATTTGTACCATGGAGAAAATCACTGCATCCCTCCACTGCAGAGCGACACAATCTGAGCTGCTATGGTCAAAATTTTTAAGAGCTCATACATCTACTGAACACCCAACATCAGATACTGACGACCCCCCATCATGAATGTTACGAACCTCGTTTCTTGATGAGAATCTGCTGTTCTCCACCTCCCTGACACGCGCCCGCCCCCCTCTCATCATCACCACATAAACACCACCCAAAAACCTGGAGCGATTCCCCCACATGTTGAACCCTTGAATGCAAAGCGCCTGATAAAGACCTAACCCTTGCTGTCAACCATAACACCTCACTCCCAACACGACACGTCTCTCTTTCCCGGGGCAGGGGAGGGGGGATAGGGAGAATTGTTAACATCTGTAAGGAATGTCCAAGGTTCTGCCCTTATTTCTGCTCTATTCTTTGCTTACCATGTTTGTACATTCCTAGTTCTACAAATTGTATACTAATCTTACCGCACTGCGTGAAGCAAACGATGACGATATTTTTTTTTCCTATATTCTTGTATGTAACTGTTTCTTCGTTTTGCCTTAATGATAAATGTTAACTTTGAAAATCCAATAAAATCGAATTTAAAAAAAAAAAATACTGAACAAGATTGTAGAGGCCAGATTGCTGAAGGTGGCCTTCCATTTAGTACACCCTGATCAGATTGGATTCATATCGGCAGGAATACCACTATGAATATCTGTAGGTTACATCATGTGATGGAGGCATTGCAGCAGTCCAATGAGGACATGTCACTGTTCTCATTGGACGGAACCAAAGCGTTGGACTTGGTTGGGTGGGAGTGGTTATATGCAATGCTGGATAGGCATGATCTCAGAGCCAACATGTTCAGATGTATTAAGCTACCTTATAAGAAGCCAAGTGAAGACTGAAAGGGAAATCTCTTTGAGTTTGCAGTTGAGCAGAGGTATGCGCCAGGGATGTCCTCTGTCACCAGTACTATTTGCATCGGCCTTGGAGACTCTTGCATGCATCTTTTGTAGGGAGTTTGCTGAGGTGGGAATCAAGGCTGAGGGGCATACCCACGCAGAAGTCTTGCTACTGTATGTACGTGACCCATTGATGCATGTTCCATATACGCTAGAAGTTCTGGCGAAATTAGGTAGGCTTTCGGGGTTCAGGTTGAGTGAAAGAAAACTGAAATTTTTCCTCTAGAAAAACGCTCCGTGCGGGGGAGAGAGGAGCTTCCAGAGATGATGATTGATTGGGAACTAGACTCTTAAATACTTAGGAATTCAAATACACCATTCTATGGCAGACACTTTCCAATATAATACACAGGTATCATACCATCACTGCGCATCCCATTACTGCGCATACCAAAAAGTCGATTTTCGACAGCCCCATTTTGCTGCAAATATATGTGGGGGTGGGTAAAGTTAATAATAAATGGGGGGGGCATGTTTGGGCTGTGGGGGTCTCCCCCGCATAGATATGCTGTAAAATGGGTCTAAAAAAGAAGTTGCCATTTTTTTATGTGCAGTGAACACAGTGTCCTCACAGGGGTTGAAGATGCAATGACTTTTTGGGAAAAGTTGCCATTGTAAAGATGGGTCGATTAGTCCTTTGCAAAACAGTGGTCCTCCTGAGGCTCTTATATGTTCACCAATATACCATACAAGATCAGGGAACCCTTTTTTTCTAAATTCTTTATTTTCCATTTACAAAAGATAACCAAATATCTCACAAAAAGCGTTACTGTATCATCATGACAATGTCATATAAAAGAGATTTCTCATTTCTAATTGTTCCCCTTCCCTTCCTCTTCCCACATCAGCCTCCCCTCCTGCCCCCACCCCCCCAGGCAGCAGGTGGAAATACATTATTCTTCTAAACATTTCTTAACAATAATGTTCAACAAGGTTGGGCCATATGATGACCATCACACTCTGAACAGTTCAATGTGTGGGAACAAGGGAGCCACAATCACCATGTGGTCTCTGTCTGTAGCATTGAATATTGTCAAAGGGAAGTCCAAACTTTATTTTTATAGGAAGGGCCTCCATTCTATTCCATGCAGGGCCCCAGTGATTTTCTCCATTTCATAAATATCTCTCGCTTTTAAGACCCACAACCTGTCACTGGGTAATATGGGGCGCTTCCATCCAATCACAATGCATGCCCTTGGAGCAAGAAGTAGGAAGTGGTTCATGTGTGGTAAACACTTCCATTCGTCGTCTACCTCCTCCACCCCGAATAGCATCAATAATGGATCCAGTTGCCGCTCCATCCCCTCCAGGTCTCTGATCCAGCCCAAGACCTCTTTCAAAAAACTCTGAATCCTAGGGCACGAACACAACACGTGCCAACAAGTGGCCTTTTGACCACAACCCCTTCAACAGGATGGGCCAACTCCCGGGAACATTTTGGGGGGACGGTCCAGGTCGTACTGCCATCTGTACAAAAGTTTTAAACCATGCAATTTATACCGGCATGGCAGTGATGTTTTATGGGCATTGATACATAGGGTATTCCACCGACTATCATCCAGTTCCCTGCCCAGGACCCTTTCCCATTTCCTTTTTTGGGTCCCACCTCCTGTCGACAATAATGCTAGGTATATACTAGAAATCATCCCCTTTAATGTCATTGCATTACTTGAGATGGTTTCTGTACCAGTCAATTCCCTTTGCAGCTCCACCATCCGTTTCTCCGACATTAAAATCAGTTTCAGTTGCAAGTAGTGAAATACGGACAGTTTCCCCAAATGCAGTCCCTCTTCAAGCACCTCTAAAGTAACAAAGGTGGCACCCTAGACCGCCTGACCAACCCTTTTCAAGCCCTGCTTGAAACAATGGTTGGAAGCAAAGTGGTTCCTTCGACTATTGTTGTGGCGCGACCCGGATTCTAACTCATCGCACTTCTTTAGGACTGTACAAACATGTGGGGTGAGTGTATAAACTTCAGACTTTAGGCCCGCCACCTCGTCCTCCACCGCACTCACCCATACCTCGGCCTCTGCAATCCTTTCATCCGTCTTTTCAAGCCGGGCCTTGATGGAGTTGATATTGCCCATAATGTCATTGAGCTTGACATTGACCACCAAGAATCCTTCCCAGTGGTCGAAGTGCACAAAAAGTAGTAGTGGAACTATGTTCCCTACTGGCCTGCACTGCTCCCCACAAACCCCATCACCACACACGCTCCAATACACAATACAAACCCAAAAAAACATTCTCCTGCTCTTTAGGGGAACGCGCAGTGCACTGCAAGTGAAAGTTGTAACTTCTTCCTACACTTTTGTTTTAAAACAAAACCGTTCCGGAACGGTTTCTTTTTAAAATCAAAGTATAGGAACAGCAAAAGTTAAATACAAGAAGTAGAGGAGCACCGCTCCCGCCCACTTCGACCACTGATCCTTCCTGCATAAATTACATCATCTTCTGCATTTTGGAACCCCCCTGCGAGGCTCCAGGATGTTCCGCCTCCATCTCATTCCCTGCCCCGCCCAGGGTTTTCGATGGGGTCCTTGCATAGATATAAATACTGCCCTGCTTCTTCCCCACACCCGTCATCTTCTTGGAATAGGGTTAGGATCTAGAGGGGCTACAGCGACCAGGAGCACACCAGCCCAGGCATCCCAGCTCCGGGAAGGAGCAAGCGCGTATTGAGCAACCCGATATATAGTCCCTACCGTATGCTGCAGGCCATAGAGCCCCGTATGAAGCAAATATAATAGCTCTTGAAGTGGTATATCATGCAGTGTTAGGGACTACTGAGCAGTGCAATGAAGTATTGCAACCTCAACAGGTTTGAATACAATAAGGTAGTGGATAGTGTGTTTCCAATATATCCAGAGCAGTGGCTGGTACAAGTTAAGGGACTCCTTGCAGTGATCGCCGCTGGTAGCATCCACTCTGAGATTAGAGAATAAACAAGTTCCACCCCGGCACAGTGAGGAGAGGTAGGAGGATCCGCTCCACTAACTGTCCAAGATCCCAGTGTAAGGGCGGGCTGGAAACCTAACCCACCTATTCAGTCCAGGCTGCAGGTAGAATTCAGCAGATCGCACCACACGCTTCAAGCCACAGGCCGTGTGCCAGGCAGCGAGTCCAGCACACCTCACAAAGTCAGCGTCTCCTCGCCTCCTACCACCGGAGGCATCAACAATCCAGCAATTCCGCGGCTGCTCCGCCATGCAAATCGGCACCGACTCACCACTGCGGCACCTGTAGCAGGTTCCCAGATCCCCAGAGCCAGCTCCCACATCGGTCTCTATGGGCCACCAATCTCCACCAGTGCCATCTACCCGCAGGCAGGAGGTGACAGCCAGCCCATCAGCACAATGGATGCCCAACCAAGTAGCTATATCCAGTGTTCTCTGTGTTGCCTCACAGGGCTCCCAACATCAGCTACTTTTGACACGCTTCTGGATGTTAAAAAAGTGCAAAGCGACAGTCATAAGCACAATGCCACAGAGCTCTAGGCAAAAACAGCCATCTTGGCAGCCACGCAACAGTACCCAGGCAAACCTTTTTAAAGTTGCTGAATAGTAGGCTTTTTTTTGCACGGGAGGCAGATGCTGAGTAGTGCTCTCAACGCTCCATAGAAAATATTAAGACGGGGCTTGACATTGCCAGAATACCAACCACACTTTCTGGCAGCACAGTTGCAATTTGCAACCAAGTGAAACCAGATTCATGATACATTGGATGGGAAATTACTGAGACAATTAGCCCCTTATATGAGTGGGTTAGAACTGATATGGGGATAAGTGGGGAGGATTGGATCCTGCAGCATAGTTAGAGTGGTTCACCAAGCATGGAAATATACATGTACAAAGTTGGGATTGAAGAGGTGCATAACCCAGATATCCCTGAGAGAGCTCCCGAAGCTGGCCAAAGTGATTAATGATATAGGGGATGGTAATAGTGTGAGATCTGGGATGTTTCGGGGGGGATCCTATTTGAATGTGGACAGTGTGACATTATCAGAATATAGAGCAAAATTGAAGATGGTCCGTGGACAATTTCCAAATTATTCCAGACTGGTAAAGAAATTGGCGTTGCTGTGGAGTTCGGCCCCATGCGAGCTGCAGACATCCTCCCAGCTACATTCACTTCTTAATCTAGTTGATGCAAGACATGAGGTATTCCAACTTTACCAGGGCCTTCAAAACAGTAAGGTAGTATCAGGCCTTGCTGTAAAAGAAGTGGTACAATGATATGGGGGAGCCACGTACTAATGCGGAATGGTGCACTGTATATACGCAAGTGAAGACAGTGGCGAGAAATGGGAGGTTCAAATTGATGGGATTTAATATCTTTCATATGGTAAATATGACCCCTGTAAAACTGAACTTGTATAATAAAGAAATTCCACGAAAGTACCTGAGGTGCTCGCATGATGGAGCGGATGTCTGGCACATGATGTGGGCATGCCCGGTTTTCGCTATTGTCTGGTGGAGAGTGATGGATGAAGTAAACAACTTGGTGGCCGGTCCTTCCACTGTACTCCTAAAGTGAGCATGGTGGGGTTACTACCGGGGGGCAGCAAAAAGAGCTCCATGAAGAAACTTGCAGGATTTCTGGTATTACTAGTTGGCAGGAGAATGGTTGTTTCTTGTTAATGCCCAGAATTGCACCATCTGGTGGTCCAATGGCGCTTATATGGGAATAGATGGGTAGCTGCGGAATGTTGGGTACTGCCCAGTTGCCCTAGGAGGGAGGACGAAGGAAATCTGGATCTTGACTGGGGCCTACTTCTGTCTGATCTTTCATCCTCCCCGGATGACATACCCCCATGAAAGAAGGCTGGGGCGGGGTTACTAGACTGTGAACTGGTTTGGAACACTGTTTCTGTACTGTGTTTTGTCTCATAGTGTGTTCTCTTGTCTCCAGGTCTGGGGGATGGCTGGGTTAATCTATGCAAATGTTGGGACTTGCTAACTGTGGGGTATTTGTGATCTGTGTATGAAGGGTTAATAAAGCGAGTATAATGCTGGCCCCATTTGATTAATATGGAACAAAACACAATATCAATATTGTTGGTTGAAACAACAGACGTGAGCATACATATAACCAGGATAGGATCAACACACTATTTTGTGACTATTATAAATCACTATATAATCAGCAGGTGTGGAGGAACAGAGAGCATACCCTAGATTTCATATATGAAGCGCAACTACAATTTTACATTTCCAATTTACGGCGGTTGGTGCCTCTATGGATTTGCAAGAAGTGAAGTGGGATATTGATCACTCAGCTACATTTAAGACTGCTGGTGGGTACAGATTGCCAAATTAATTTTATGCAGAGTTTTCAGTCAACTTGGCTCACCATTTGCTGCAGGTGTTTACCAAGGTACTAGAGGTGAGATCTTTTCCACATTAGATATACAAGGTATTGATTGTCCTGCTGATGTACCCAAGGAAACTGGAAACTCAGTGTGGAGTGCACTGTCGGCTGCCACTCTAACTTGGTGGAAAACAATACTAGCTGAAAGACATACATGTGACTACCGGCCCGATTAAAGATGACCAGGCTGACTTCATCCCTTGGTGCAGTACAATTCTAAATATACTAAAATGACTCCTAATAATGGAACACGTTAAAGGTGCAACTGGGAGTTTCTCTATGACTAGCCCGGATGCCGAAAAGGCCTTTCATTCTATTGATTAGTAGCATCAGTGGCAGAATCATTCAGATTCAGGGGCATTCCTTGGGTGGGTCAGGCTATTGTACAATGGTCCCTGAGCCAGTGTGAGAATGGGCAACATATTATCTTCAGCTTTCTGTATATAAGGCGGAGCAAGACAGGCTTGCCCTAGGTTGCAAAAGGTTTTTGTGTTGCTGCTTTCCCTCCATATACATCTAGGGAAGCCCCCAACCTTTTGCTTTAGTTCAACATTTTTAGGGGCACTAATAACCCCAATGCCATTCAGTGCAGGGGGACCAAATTCCTTGTCCTTATAAAGCTGCACACATCACCTTACAGTGAGGTGTGGCAAGGGTACTTTGTACACCTTTTCATTTTGTTTTAAGGAATATTTCTGTTACTTGCATGATGTGTTTTAGGTGGGCTAGTGGCAGCAGATATTTTTCCACCTTGGTTTTTGCTTTTATCGTGTGCACTTTTGCAATTTAATGCATTAAAACATTTAGAGTACCATATACTCTCAAATGGCTATGCCACATGTTTTCAACATTGTCTTTGGTCATTTTGTCTTTTGGCCTTTTTCAACCACTCTCAAGGCCAGATATTTCATATAATGCAAGCTCTTTCCTGGGTGAAAGCCTTGGCTTTAGCAGGCAAAGCACTGATTGATGTTTCTGGCTGAATGTGGGGGCTGGAAAGGTCTTGTCCCAGACCACACCCGGGACAAAGTGTATATGTTGCTGGTGTGACAAATTGCAGGTATTCGTCCCTTCTCCCCCAGGGGGAGCCCCCTCTAAGGTTAGGGAGGTGAGCCAGCTCCGCAAGACCTGCCCTAGGGGGTCAAGGAAAAAGTGAGACCTCCCCGGGAGACTCCCCCCCCCCCCTTTGGGGAAAAGGACTCTGCCAGGGCCATCTACCATAGCCACAAACATGGAATGGGAACCTGTTGGAACAAATAACATGCCATCTTTACTGTTGGCTGAAGGCAATGCAAAAAGAAATCCATTTGTGAAAGAAAAGGAAGATGTCGCTAACAAGAGATGTATATTTAACTGAGACGAGCAGGTAGAGCAGAAAGGGAACCTGGTGCACAGGGCAAGCCCCTCGACATTATGCTTTGTGTGCATCAAGCAAAGGCAAGTTGCGGAGCCCGCAACTTTTTGCAAGGCAGACAATGCCCGTATGAGACGCCAGAGAACCGATGTGCGTCTATTTGAGAAAGGCATCATGCAGAGGAAGAGGAACAGGCTATCTGGTAGTGGTGAAACCACAGGTTCGGCGTAGTGGACAGGGCACCCAAAGAAATACTCTGAGACCGCTGGTACAGGAAGCGTGGAAAGCTTTCTGACCGCCAGCTCGAGTGCAGAGCACTAACCTGACGTGGAAACTGGAAGGGGAATATGACGGTAGAGAGGAACGAGAAAGCACACCAGAGTAATAGCTGAGCCCAGTTACGATCCCCAGCAAAGAGAGGTTCCAAGGGAACCGGCAGAATCGTGAGGCTGTCAGGGCATCGTTATAAATCCAAAGAAACTCGTGCCAGTCTTAAGGATGAGAAAATAAGACTAAGACTGCATAGTTGGAAAGAAGCAACAAATAACCCGGTCAGCAAAGAGGGTTATTATACAAGGATAGAAACTCATCCCAGTCATAAGGACGAGAAACCAAAAGAGAAATCAGTGAAGAAAAGAAGTGAGAAGCCTGTAACAGACGAATTGAAGCAACCCAGGTGGAGAACAAGCAGAGATGGGAAACAAATTCCCTGGGAGGAAGCAAAGAAACCCTGGATGTTCTGATGTCCCCAGACTTCCCCTTTTCTAACTCTCTCACCACTCTTCTTTCCTGGAGTGATCCCTTTCTCCTTTCCTCCCACCTCTCTCTCCATCCCTCAGGCCAAGCCGACTCCAGCACTGCCACCTACCTTCTCAATCATCCAACCCATGAAGCGTGTCAGCGGAGGCTTTCGCCGCTACTTTCTCTCCTCCTTCTTCACCTTTTGCTGACTCACACCCTGACACAGCCCTATCTAATCTTCATCTCTCTAGCTCTAACACTGTCCTGGCCCCTGTCATGAGGATCCGTTTGAAGCCCAAATCCAAGTGCACATCTTGGTACGATTCTGACCTTGTCACCCAAACGCAAATGTAGGGTGGCGGGGAGGAAGTGGAGGGCATTGGGCGTACCCCCTGACAAACTGGCCTGTCGCCTGCTCTAACGGCAATACAGACTCTCTGTCCTCGCTAAAAAAAGAGCCCACATCCAAGCCTGCATCTCTGCAGCATCTAACAACTCGGCCAAACGCTTCAAAATCTGCAAGGAGCTGGCCAATCCTGCTGCAGTCTCTACCTCTCCTGTTCCCACCCAGGCCCACTGCACGGCCTTGGCTTCTCATTTCATCATTAAAACTCAGGACATCCTGTCCACCCTCTATACCTCCTCCTCCACTGTGGCCGTCTCCCGATTCTCCACTGCTCATCCAGAACCATCAAGGACCACATTGACGCCCTTGCTCCAACCTTGGCTGATTTCTACAATCACTCCTTTGCCACTGGAACCTTCCCTTCCCCTTTAAGCACTCCCCTGTCCACCTGCTTCCTAAGGGGCGATCTGCCAATCCGGCCTCTCCGGCTAACTATCGCCCAATCTCCATCACTCCTTTCTTGGGCAATCTCTTGGAAAACTGGCCATCTCCCAGCTTAATCTGCACACTAAATCTGTTGGTTGTCTCCACGATCACCAGTCTGGCTTCAGAATTGCCAGAAACACGGAAACTGCTCTCCTGAACACGCCTGAAGACCTGCTCTCTAACCTTGACACCAATCTTCCTTCTGTCCTCATTCTCCTCGATCTTTCTTCTGCTTTTGATACAGTCAACCATGCCATCCTGCTCAATCGCATCTGTGAACCTGGGTATCACTGATCAGGCCCTGGCCTGGCTGACCTCCTTTCTCACTGACCAACCCTCTCAGGTCCAACTGGGGTCATTTCTCTCTTGTAACCGTCTCTCTACTTGTGGTGTTCCCCAGGGGTCTAAACTTTCTCCCTGGCTTTTCAACCACTACCTGGCTCCTCTTGCCCACCGCATCTCTACTTTCTGCTTCAACTTTCAGTATTATGTAGATGACACCCAGCTCTCTTTCAGGCTCCCCTCAGCCACCTCTTCCCCTTCTCTCATAGCAGACTGTCTGGCCGCAATTCAGGAATGTTGTGCACCAATGATCTCTGCCTTAATGCCAGTAAGACCGAGATTCTCCTCATCGGAACACCAGCTCCCTCCTTTCCTCTCTCTCTCTCCGGCTACCCGCTCTGGGCCCTCTTCCTGCTCCTACTTGTGAGGCTAAGAACCGTGGGGTCATCTTCAACTCCACCCTCTCCTTCTCTCCTCACATCTCTGATGTCTCTAAGAGGTCACACTATCAGCTGCACCTCCTCAGAGGTATTATTCCTTTCCTCAATTTCCCCCCCGAAGCTCACCGTCTCCAGAACTCTGGTCCTCTCTAGGCTGGACTACTGCAACAGCCTTTTTCTAAATCTGCCTGCCTCTACTCTCCAACCTCTACAACTTATCCAGAACAGGACTGCAAAACTTGTCCTTTGCCTCAGGCATCGTATCTCTCCAGCCCTGCAATCTCTTCACTGGCTTCCTGTGGCAGCAAAGATCAAGTTCAAGACCCTTTGCATCGTCCACAAGGCTTTCTTTGGCCTAGGACCGTACTACCGCCAACTCTCTCTTCCTAAACCTCTACCTTCTCGAGCTCCCTGCTCATCCACTTCCAACTCTCTGAGGGTCAGACACTTTCTCAAGCAGAGTGTTGGGGGCAGATCTCTCTCTTCGGATGGGGCCTCCCTCTGGAACAGCCTCCCTGCCTCTCTCAAACTTGAGCAGAACCACCTCCGGTCCCGGAAGCAACTCAAGACCACCTTTTTCGCTTCCGCTTTCTCTCTTCCTCTCCCATGCTGATGTCCTGAATGCTCCACGCACTGGTCACCTGGTTACCCTCTAAACTCTGGCCCAGGCTCCTGCATGTCCAGTTGCCCTTGCACGGCCTCCGGGCTCCCCCAGCACTTATGGTCTGTATCTGCAACGCTAAAGTCCTTTCTCTCTGCACTTATGAGCCATCCCCTGGCTGCACTTATTGAGTGACCTGCACTTCTCCCCTCCCCCATCCCCCTCTCGGCTCTACTCCCCTTCCACTTCCCTGCACCTGCGCGATCTGATTGACACAAGGTCTAGTAAGATCGTTATTTTGTCCTCCCTCTGTTTCCCCTTCTTTGTCTTGTTGCTTCTAGAAACACACATGTGTACAGACACATTATAAATGCCATATCATATATCATATGTCCTCAAAATTGAAGATTGGTGCAAGTCTAACATACGAATATGCAATGAGAAACAGGATATAAGGATCTTGAATGACAAGTTTAAAGAAGAGGCATTGCAAGACAGAGCAGTCATAAATAAGAAAGCCTAAAAAGGTGTCAAGATAAACCTAGCTCAAGAAAGCCTGAATCTAAAGAGAGGAAAGAATTTACAAGTGATGACAAGAGTGTGAGAAACTACCTGAAGGGAAGTTGTTGTAAAACTAGAACCACAGAAAATACAAAACCGAAGACTATTCTTGAAAAACAAGAATTAATCTCAAAGACTATCCAAAGAGATTATATTTAGAAATATCTCTACCACAGAGAAAGACTGTAATTAAAAGCTTTTTGGGAGACCAGGCGAAGATAACACATTATCTTGGTCGATTTAAGTTTGTTAAATATAGTGGTAGGGTCAGAGAGTTAGTTTGGACAGAGGACATTTTTACTTTGGCCTTCCTGACAAATGACAAGCACCTTTAGTTTCCTTAGCAAGGTAGGGTATTCCCTTAAGTAATAGGGAAAGTTAGACCTTTTTCTTATAAGTTTAATAAAGTTATTAAATCATGTCCTCAGCATGTCCAACTGCTTCTTCCGACCCGCCACACTGTGCATGATTGGACAGCCCCGTCCAGTTTGAATGATACAAATCCTTGCTATTGGTAGTCTCGGGAGAGACACCAGCTCCAATTTAGTATGAGAGGACTCCTCCTGCAGCAATTCTTCATATTGTTGTTGGAGCCAAGACCCCTTCAAAGAGGAGCATCCCACTGAAGACCTGTGATTCACTGTTGCAGACAACAAGCATTGCCTCCAGCAAAGTCCTGGTTAAACTATGCTCCTTTGTTCTGTTCGCCTGAAGAACTTCATTGGTGTTTCAACCTCTGCACAAGTAGTAACAACCAGTCCCAAACCCTGCTTGAGGATCCTGCACGTCGAAGCCAACAGAAGTGTCCCTCCCGGCACCACCCCGTGGACTGACCAGTTCCCTCCTTGGTTTATTCGTTGTATTGATTACCGTCACAAGTTCAGACTTGGGACTCCACAGACACAGTTGGTGAGACTAGAGGCGGCTCAGTATGCCAGAAGGAAAAGGGGTTTTGCAGGACAAGCTTCGTCGTCTCCGCCACAAGGGTCGCCTTCCACTATCTCATTGTGATGTTCACTGTTGCAGCCCGTCCTCATCATGTCCGTGGAGTCCCCTGCGGTCGTCAGCATAGTGGTCACCTTCTCGTCATGCCAGAGTTGCCCAGTTATCCAGTCACAGGAACCATTGTGCCAGAGCACAGAACTAGACTAGTCAAACCCAATTCTGATGCTGAAAGGGACCTCTGTACCAGCATACTAATACACAACCAGTCAATAACTGTTATATTGCCCTCACACCAAATTGGGGTTCCTCCACCCAAAATGTGTAAATTTATATCACAAAGAAGGGTGGACGAGCCCAACACCTTCTAAAAAAGAGCCCTAATGCTAAACTATATCTGTCCTTCAAGAAGAACTCTCCTGTCCCTTGGCCCAGCTTCCCCTAGATGTCGCTGGTGGGCCGCCTATCTAACAGGGATAGCAAGGAGAGACTTCCCTATTCCTAAACTCCACTAAGCACAATTTGAATTGATAAAAAGATTTTTATTTTCGAAGTCATACTGCAAAGAGTCCTACTGGTACCTCTTTGCATCATTAAACGCAGAGAACTGGTCTCCTCTTATAGCCTATAATAACAAGGATACCCCGAGAAAGGTACTCTACCCAATTTTATTGTGCCTCTTTTCTCGGATTCGTATCCCAAAAAGCAACTACTGAAACTACCACCCACGTATATCTCAAACATCCTTGTGGTCTGCCAGTTCTCAGCAACATACCCCTCAATATTAAAAAGGATATCGATTGTCATGGTCGGTCGACCGGTTTTGGTGTGCCAACTTTCTTATGCCACCTTCTTCAGGACCTAGCAATGGAGATCTGGAGGGACAGATAAAGTTTAGCATTAGGGCTCTTTTTTTATAAAGTGGAGGGCTTGTCCACCCACCTCTGCCCCAGCAACACATCGCCTCACAGAAGGAACCTACGCTCAAAGTAAGTGGGCCAACAAATTCAGAAAGACACCTCACAGTTATTTCTGAGGGCATGAGTTTATACACTTATTTCTACCCGCCTACCCGGCAGGCTTTCGCTGAAGTGGTGGGATTGGGGGAGGACCCCTAAAGAACTTCGCTTGCTCTTTTCTTACACCTACATGATGGCCTTGCCAACAATTGTTCTGCTTCTTTAAAAGTCTCCTAACTCCCTACAAAGGGCTAACTTTAGAATTTGTGACTCTTGGGGCACTACACACCATTAGCACACTGGCGGGGTAAGCCAGCCAATCAGATGGCTAGGAACGTGGGCTTGAGCTGCCAGTGCAAGCCTGCATCCCATGCCGCCTAACAGCCGGCTCCTCCCGTTGCCACCTCCACCCCGCCTCCCCCCACCCTCCGTCTACTTATTTTGTTTTTCACCCTCCCACCCCATTACTTACGTTTCTTTGGCAGCCGGGGGGTGCCGCTGCATCCGCTTCTTCCCACTTGCCTTCCGCAGGCTGCCATGGAAAGGGAATTGGGGCTCCGAACAGAGCCCCGCCTTCCCTTTTCATGGCAGCCATCTTTATAAAGGGTTTTCCTTCGTTCAACGGGACACACGTGATGTCCCGTTGTACGAAGGAAAATCCTTTTTTTTTTTTAGCACCCCACGTTACAGCTTTGGTAGCCCGGGGTGCTAATGGTCTAACCTAATGACCCAGAGCTCTCGTTAATGGCCCTTGCTTTGCCAGGGCCGTTAACTGGAGCTGCCAGGACATTACCCCCATTCCAACCCTTGGAGCAGCGACTTAACGCCACATCGATATTAGTAGGGGTCAGGCTTTTATTTGTTTGTTTATGATTTATAAAAAATATTTTTTCAATTCCAACATCACAGAAGAATAGGAAGGAAAATTAAAGACAATAACATCTACATTTTGCATAATAATAATAAACCTATTACATTTGATTCCATTTGGTTAATGCAGCACTCAGCTTAGAATAACATTTTATTTTTTTACGATTCTGGTTGCTCCGAGCCAACCTTACACAAATTACAATTACTAAACAGAAACAAAAAAAGACAATCAAAACTATTTTATTCAACATTAAAATCCGCTCCTTACATAAAAGCATTGCATAGCAAAAAATAATGTTAAAGATTCATATTACACAAGACATAAAAGCCTTCCCATAAAAGATACTTAATGCATAAAACTTGATTCAGATCACATCAAGGGAATCACCATCGCAGCTTTATCAATCCTGTTTTGTTTAAAACATTTTTTACCGCTGATGTGGCCTTAGTTTCCTCTCCGCTGGATACCCGAATAGAGGAATGGGCAGCGTTGAGTGCTTTATAATTGTGTGCCAGGTTTCCCAGGGCTAAAGTTCTAAAAGTTACCAATGCGGGGCAATACATAACCACATGTTCTCTATTCTGCGTCGCCCCTGGGTCCCCACATAGGTCGCAACCCACCATCACCTCCCTATTTAGAGATCTTATTTGTCCAATTTCCCCAGTTGGAAGAAGGTTCAACCTATATCTCAGGAACTGTAAAGCCCAGTATGAGTTTGGAAATCTGTCTACATATTTTAGGATACTACCCAGCTTTTTATCTACTAGTGACGGACTATAGTATGATTTCGACTGCCTTGTGTGGGTAATTGTGGCTATCCAATCTTCTCTTAGCAGAACCTTTTTTTCCTCATTTGGATAATTTATAAGGTCTTTCACCAATACATCTAACCTCATTAAAATTCCATCCGCTCTCTCCCTGAAGTTACTGACCGCCCTGTGCGCGGACCTTCGATTACCTGCTAAGTCCTCATACAATGAGTCCTTCTAAGGTATCAGAATCATTCTATACAATGATAATATTCTCCACTCGAGAGCTGCATTTAGCGATGTTAAGCCCAGCTCAAACCAAAATGGGGACATTTGGACACAGTCCAGCAGTCCCAGAGCCGTCTTCCAAATTCTGGACTCAATGTTTTCCTTTTTTTTCCCCTTTTTTTAATAATCAAGCACATATTTGCACTAATCTCCATTACGTATAGAAGGCCTGGCACCACCTTCATCTTATAATAAGACATTAGTGGACGGATAGTAAACCTGCAGTATTTAATTCCTATCTTTGTCATCTTGGCTCTTGCCTGTGTGGCCTTTCCAAGTAAGCAGGAGAAAACGACTTCTTTGTTATCTACTGCATCCAACTTAAACCCCACATAGGTAATTGATGCTGTCTGTGATTATCTGACCATCCATGTCGCACCTTGAAACATTTGTGTATAGGCGCGTTACAAATGCCATATCATCTAAGCCCAATAAAACCCCTTTTTTCTTTGTTGAGAAAACTTATTATACTTGTCATTTCCCATTAAAACATAGTTCGTTGGCCACATCATATTCCTTATGGGCGAACATTAATCTTTGTAGGCCCCGCTGTGTCCTATCCATCAGGATAACATCTGAGTATATCAGGAACGGGATAGACACAGTGGGGGTGGGGGATGGGGATTGGAGCAAATATTGCCTTCTTCAGGGTGTCTCCCAGATCTGCCAAGTATAGGTTGAATAAGCAGGGAACATTATTATTATAATCAATCTGAATTCTACTAGAAAAATTAAAAGAACTGTTATTTGATTTAATCTAATACACATAAAACCCCTCAGTGTAAACACAAACACTACAATGTCCTAAAAAGCATAAAAGGAACAATCAGTAAAAACATTATAACACTCACTGCCGCTTGCAGAGGAATAGATCCTTAATTTATTCTTATGTTGGCCTCGACTTTAGGATTTTAGAATTTAAGAAGCCAGAAACCGCAATCCTCACTCTCTTTAGGTTGGCACTTTGTTTGTTTGTTTGTGCATTTATATAGCGCTACGAACCCTCAGGTATCTAAGTGCTGCTTATTTCCCACGGTGTGTGGTGCTCATTTTTCGACCTTGGAAGGATGAAAGGCTGAGTTTGCCCGTGCCGGGATTGAAACCTGCGTCAGCATGCTCTGCACGGATGTCAAAGCGAGCGCTCTACTCGCTATCTGACCGGCTTGAACCTCTCATTCCGAGATTGTTACTGCCATCCCAGTTTAGTGTTATCAGAAGTTTCTTAAAGTATGTCAGGACTTTTTAAGTGCTAGGGCCTTATATCATAAGGCAGTGCATTAGTGTTTTTACTGTTTTATAATTACTCCTCTGCCTACCTGCGCTTTCTTCTTTACTGCATACAGTTTGCTAGTGTTCTTACTTGAATAAGAACTGGTAATGGGCCAACTCTCAGCAACCGTCTCAGATTCAGTTCATGGCCTTTTTGAGTAACATTTTCATGGCATTTCTATGGGCGGTGCAGTTATAGGGAATCCTTTTTTAAATATTTAAAAGGTAGAGGAGGGGGAGGGTAAGTGTACGAGTGGGGCATGCCCCACATAAAAATTCAGCCAAAATTGCAAAGAAACGGCTGCAGTGAGTTGTCTCACTATGAGCTGTACTGGATCCTCTGAACAAACATTCTAAAAAGTCTCTTTAGCAAGAGCACCCCATGGTAAATGTATATATGTGCATAGTGTTAATTTAGGAGTTTTTATTCAGCTGTGATTTTCATAGCAAAGAGCTTGTTTTAAAGCCTAACAACTATTTTTAGACATTCTGTCTAACTTGAATTATTAAGAGGGTGTGTGTGTGATGGGTGGGGTTTGTTTGGATGGGTGTGCGCGTTATTGAATCCTTCAAAACCCCTACACTCTCATGAATATAGGCATTACTGCTCAGTCACCTACGTTGATTAAGTTTGGCTAGACGTTGGAGTCTTTTCCTGTTCAATTGTCCAGAGAGCTGATTTTGAAAATCTATCTCAACACCTATTATCATCCATGATATTTGCTCTGTATACTTAGGTTGCTACATGGAGTCTGCCGTGAAGCATGTTGTGTTATTGTATGTTGATATTCCTTTGTATGCAAAAGAGCCAATGTATACAGAAACAAATGCTGGTATACATGAGTTTGGGCTTACATCAAGGTTGTACATAAATGCCATGTAGTCAGTGATATACCCTATTGTGAACTGCAACTTGCGACCAGTCTCCACCTGGTCCCTGCCGGATTCATTTAAGCCTTTTAAATATCTAGAGATATGGGTTGAGAATAGAGCAAAACAGGATTTGAGAAGCTAACGCGATTCAAGCAGTTGATAGGTTGGCGGTCTCTATTGAGAAATGATGCTGGCTTCTTTCATCAATTATTGGATGTGTTGAAATGGCAAACATGATTACTAGATTGTTGTGTGTGTTTAAATCTATGGCCATTCTTATTTAAAGGAAACAGTTAAGGAGACATGGTTAGCTATCTGCGCTACGATATGAAAGAGCAACGAGGGTTGCATTGGTTACACTGAAGCTGCTGGAGGATGGGAGACTGGGAGCACCAGATCTCTGGTCTTTTTATATAGCTTTACAGCTACATTACAGCTACATTGTTCTGTTGTCTGGGAAGGTTTGAAACAGCATGATAAGCCTAAAACAATAATCTGCAAGCTCATAGAACCTGATGTGTTGAGGAAATAACAACGGGCCAACTGCAGGTTTGTCAGGGGGCTACCAAGCCAAGAGACCATGCTGTGGGATTTATGGTCTATCCTAAATAGCAGTAGGACCGGATTAAACTACTCAACCTTAATTGCCTCCATGTCCTCAATACAACACACCATTAAAGGGGCACAGATTTTTTGAAAGCAAAAGGCATTCCTGTGGCAAGATGGAGCAACAATGTATGTGGTACGATGGATAATCTATACTTTGAAAACCGACTGATGCCATTTCAAGATTACCAGGTTTGGAATAGGCGGTTGTTTAACTTTGCATCAGTGACTCTGATTATTAGGAAATACAGCCTGCTTTATTTTACATTACAGCTAGCAGAGATTGTTATGACCATGAGGGAATTGGCTGGGTGTAGTTACCAGATCACAATGTTATAAAAATCAGCAGCACCCTGTGTGTCCCATGTGCAAGTCAAATGTAAAAGGTGGGTGGATGATTCTGGTGCACCTACGAAGGATAAGATTTTGGAGGCTTTGTGTAAGCACACTAAGGGCGCACCAAGAAGGAACTTATCAATGCCATCTTCAATCAAATACATTTCACAATTGTGAGCACAGCCTATACCACACCTGCCTTTAGGGTAAACCCAGCTGGGATGGCAGCACTGAATGTCCCAGATGCCAGAGGTAGTCTGCTGGGTTCTTCCACGTGGTTTGGGAATGCGCTAGGGTAGTTACTCCGTGAAAGGAGAATATTTTGTGGGCATCAATGAGTGGTTGTCGGAACCAGTTCCCACTATATGCCTGCTGGGGAGAGTGCAGCAGAAAAAGAAAGGTGAAGATATCCGTAAACGTTGTCTCTTAGTAGAGAGGTTCGTAGTGATGCACTGGAACGTGAGGGCAACGTCGACACGATTAATGTGGTAAAGGGATATACTAAGTAGGTGTTGGCAAAAAAAAAGAGTCTGCAGAGCACATTAGACGACTAATGATGGTGAGCCTATATATAAGGAGGTTTTCTGGTCTTTGTTAATGCTCTGTCAGACATGATGCCACCATGAGAAACTAATAATTAGATTCAGAACAGTTGGTGTTATAAGTTATACCATGTTATACGCACTGTCCAACCAGAACAACATGTACATAATATATACCCTGGAATACACAATGGCTCGGTGACACTTCATCCTTTTTTTCCTCAGTCTTTGTACCCAGAAGGAATTCAATTTTGTTTTTCTTGCCATACTAGTATATTTGATTATGTGCATTGTTACAGTAAAATAAAAAGGAAATTAAAAATTCCTTTAGTCTTCATCCTCAACTCTTGGTTAAAAAAGACACATCATCTACGCACAAAGGTAATATCTGTGACATTCTCATGTACAGTGCTACACAACTTAGTGTTGTGGCATGAAAGGGTTGTTTCCGACTCGTCCATATGAGGGCCGACTGAAGAGGGAGAGAAAAACATTTGAACAAAATTGAATTTACAACAAGGATGCCTCGACAAAGGGGACAAAATACACATAAAGACTGTTTTGCCCACTCCATACCTTCCATACATTCCTACAGTTATCTTTTTAATTGATTGTCCCCATGTTGTCACTGTTGGGCGACGGCAAGGCTGTATTACAAGAGTTTGGCATTCACAAGAAATGGATACAAATCCTTGAGAAAATACGACAGTTCCCCAGCACATGGTTCACAGATTACTAGAAGCTCTTTTGCAAAGAACTTACTTTTTTACTTAAGACAAGAAACTAACCATGCCAACATGAACAAAAGAGTGAAGAAAAATAAACAACAGAAATATGCACCATACGTTTTAAATAAGGTTAAAACCCTGGCACTCACAGTGCATTTGTGAAAAAGCCAATGGTTAGGTGAAACATATTGCCCAATGACGAAAAGTGCATAACAGGACATTAACGACTGAAGTTAAAATTCACACCATTATTTAAAAGAAAGCAACATTTTTTTGATTTGCTCAGAGGAAACAGAATTCTAAGAATAATGTATAAGCTAGAATTAATTATATATAAAGGATGGGGAAGCTTATGGTGGAACGACACTGTCTCAAGCGGATTGCATCAATAGGATAGTCACTACTACCCACATGCACTTCTGAACTGCTCCATACTGTTACATGCATGATGCTCTATGGTGCGATAGAAGTCAAACCATTTATCATTGATCTTGTGCCATTCTTCTGCTCACAATACAACTTGGCGATTATAGCAAGTATACTATAATAAGGTATGCACATTCTGCTTACCGGTGACATTATTAAACTCCCCAGGTTCGCTTGCATGAGCCACCTCAGGAGTACCAGCATCATCAAATAGGTCAATGGCTGCTTGGTCCTCCGACTGCATTCTGCTTTCTTCAAAATCATCTTCCATCAAATCTACCAAGGATTCGTTCAGAGTTCCAGTGCAGGTTACCTGAAGCACAGAATGAGGTAGATTTCATGTCAAATGCAAAGAAGCATTCTACACGGCATTCTTTTATGGAGCGTTCCCCAGCAGTTATGTTCACACGCTTAGACTGAACATCAGAAATGTACTTTTTCCTCACCTCTACAAGTTTGGGATGTTCATACATATTCAGAAAGCTATCTAGATGCTATTTGTTATGAGGTATTGTAAAAACCCAGGGATTCATTAATTATTGGCACATAGTTAAATACATTTTGAGCAGGCGAGGAATGAGTTTCAATTGAAAATCAAAAAGTTATTCACCATTTTTTGGCACGGTTTTTCTAGAAACGGCTGCACCGATAAACTCTCAAATTAACGAGCACTCGCAGGTTATTGTGAAATGAGGCTTTTTAAACCTGCCCTGGCAAAATCACATTTTTCGTTTTCCTAGTTAAAGGCATCATATGTCCATAGAACTTGCATCATTTGAAAAGATTGGCATCCTATGCACAAGGTTCCCAAACCACTTGTCAGATTTTGACATAACTTGCCACAATACTCACATTATAAACCAGATTGTTCCTGCAAATTCCCAGGTGCTGGCATAATATACCACAATCAGTCTTCACAGGACTAGCTACTCCTAACATTGTCAAGTTTTTAACCATGAAACAAACATGTACTCTCACAAGTAACTACTGTCATTTATCATATTTTGCTATGACATCCTCATGTTCTCATGCCATTAGGCAGGTACTGCCATCAATTTCCCAGGTTCTTAAATTATTTTCATCAAATCTTCAGATCACTATACAATTTTCCAGGTATTGTCATCTTGCGCCAGGAATTTTCATCATTTGCTTAGATACTCGCATTATATGCCCTCTATTGGTATGAAATGCTCAGGTGAATTTATAAATTGCCAACCTAGGTACCCAGGTCATAATGCATGCAGTGCAAACTAAGGCTCGGGTATCATGGCAGGATATGCCCAGCTACTTAAACCATACAGAACACTGCAATTAAATACACAGAAACTCAAAACATTTAGTAGACCTTGACATAATTTGACCAGTAAAGAATGGAACACTTCGAACTCCTAGTGTAATTAGACTTTTTGAAGATTTTGTTGTCAAATTTCTGCTAGCTATATATGGAATTTTTAGGTGCAGAGGAGATGAGAATCAACCCTGGCATATGGGTTGTGAACTAAACAACAAAGAGTAGTTCTCAATTAGTTTCCAATCCGTCCCCTGCCAAATATTCAAGCCAAATACAGTCTTTATATTGTCTTAGAGAATATTTGAGATTTTTTACAATGTTATTTTACAATGATGTTGAGCATCCTAGTCTAGTGGGTGCCGACATAGTCAGTGCTTCAACCACATGACCACCTGGAGGTTGGAAGCCAGTTCCACCAGGTCTTCCCCTTTCCTGTAGAATTCCTAAAGGAAGACCCTCACCTCTCTGGAGTATTTTGGTTCCAACCCAAATGTGATAGGATCACCCTCCTTAAGTCAGCTTTGACACAAATCTGCTCATTGGAAGCAGAGGCTATTCTTGAGGTGTACCGTTGGCGTTGTGCAGAACGGCATTGACTGCGCCAGGTTAAGGAGGGGCGGTGCCAAGAGCCCAGCACCTGAAGGCGGAGGAGCCTGGCGTCAGTCTGATTCTGAGTCCACTGGAGCATGGGCCAAGTTCAGAGGTGTGCAGTGGTGGTCTCCAAGCAAGATGGGCCCTATTGATGCCACCAGTGCCAAAGCTAAAGCTGTTTCCACCAGTGCCTTGGCAAAGAGTTCTAGCATATTTAACTGGAATTCTTCCCATTGCTCTGGAGTGGAGAATTGAGTGGGAAACTGTACCTGTGGAGCCAAATCCTCTTGGAGTCCCTAGAATGGTGGCTCCTCTTCCTCAACGAACAAGAATTGTGTTGTGAAAAACCGCTAGTTGTCTTTCCAGGTCATGGATCTGTCTTCTCTCTTACGTTCCAAGCCCAGCAACTTCAAATGAGCCATTTTGTCATCCCAGTGGCAAAAGGTAAACAGTTTTGTTGTACGCTCCCATGGGGGTTTAGGGTGCATGAATTGGCTCAACCCGCAATCCCGGGGTTTGAGTTTCTCCCCCAGGATGCATACACCCCACTCCACCCCCACCCTCTGCACTTATCACCTTGTCTTGCACTTGCATGGTAGGATTGCCACAAGGCCAATATAACTGTTTGTTGTCCTACTTCTTTCCCATGTACCCAGCCCCAACTTGTCTTGTGGCGCCTGGAAACACTTGTGTATAGGCACCATACAAATGTCCAATAAAATAAATAGAAATGAACAGATGCTGTGGCGGGTGGAGACAGCCATCTGTCTTGTCACTACCCATGCAGACCTAGAAGCCCAAGGCCTTACCAGTGTTTGGCATGACACAGTAAGAAAGGTTATTGAACTTATCACTCCTGGGTCTACTTGCTGTTACCGCCGGGTCATGCGTGCTTCAGGTTGCACATATCTTGCGCTGTCTGCGAGTCTGCTTAAGGCATCAGGCTACGAGTTGGTCCTCTTGCTCATGTGTGCAGATGATGCATTGGCCAGCCCTCTCTGCTGATCGGTCAGACAGATGAGATGGATCCTGCTCAACCTCTGCCAAGTGTGACAAGGCCTGCTTACAAGCTGTGTCAGGGGGAAAAAGGGGGAGGGTGGGTGTGTGTGTGTATATATATATGTACAGACCCTTTCCCCACCGATGATGACGATTGTGAACACAGACGGGGCAAAGCAGCAGAAGGAAGCTACCATGCAGCAGCAATTCATACTTTGTCGCAGCAGACAGACAGCAGCCTAACACCGGCCATACGAGAGCGGGGAGCAGCAAAGTGTCCAGGGATCTGCAAGTCATTCAGAAAAGGAGGCATTATTAGTGAAGCTCCCACCAGCTTACCAGAGACATTAAGATTGAAAGGCCCATCAACAGTGACTACAGTTCCTCAGACACGCTTCCATTTCCTTGCCAGAGATGCTTCCAGAAAAGGGGGCGGGGCTTACAAGCCCTTTTTGAAGTCTCCCGAAGCACTCCCCCTGCCACAGCCCCTTGAGCCAGGTAAATGATTGGACAGGGTGAGTAGCCAATCCTGGGAGGGGTAGGAAATTTAAGGAGGTGTGTGTGAGAGTGCAAGTGTGGGTTAGTTGGGTGAGGACAGGCGGTGGAGAAGGAAGCCCAAGAGACCAGAGAAGGAGAAAGCAGTGCAGAAACTATTGGTGCAACGGGGTCTGTGGAGTGTTTGTGTGAGAGCGAGAAGAACGGGAGTAGGAGAGTAAGAGGAATGGAGCAGAGGTAGTGGCAGAGTTCGTAGTAGTGAAGATAGAAGGCGGTGGGAGTAATAAGAGAAGGACAGAACTGACAAGAGTGGTAGTCGGTAATAGAGGGTTGAGCAAGGCACCATATCCCTTGAGGAGGACTGCAGTAGTAGAGAAGTGGTGGTGGTAGTAGCAGAGTAGGAGAGGTAGAGCGGGACGGGAGGCACAACAGGAGGCTGTGGAGTAGAGAGACAGAGGGAGGAGGGAAAAAGGTATAGAACAGTTGCAGAAACAGGTGGTAATAGGAGTGAGAAAGGAAGTAAGATCGAAGGGTGGAGGTAGGAAGGTGGAGTGAGAGTTTGGAGGGACAGTGGCGTAGTAGGAGGAGAACGGCATAAAGGACCAGAATAGTGAAGGATAAGGAGAGAGAGGGTCTGAAAGAAGTGAGAGTGACACTGGGCGAGAGAAGGCACCTTTCCCCATTTCCTGAGACTACTAAGCAGGAATAGGAGAGGGAAAGCTTGAAGTTTCCTAGGGAGTCAGATATCCAACATTTTAGGGTAAACACCTGAGGAGTAGAGAAGTGAAAGACAGATAGCAGTTACCAAATGTTGAGTTACTAACAACCCGTCTGGGTTTGGGAGGCGGGACCCAGGCCCTGGGAAGACGAGAGGAAAGGGCCAGCCCTAGCGCCCACCCCAAAGGACCCAGAAAGCCAATGAAGTTGAGATCACAAGCCATTTTTACAATGTTTTCTTTTTTTAATAAACACCCTTGGACTTTTTGTTAAGACGGAGCTTGATTCTTTGGGATGGGACCTCCCAACCCCCCGCCACGCAAGCTTCTAGTCAGCGCCGTCCCAATGCTCCACTTCTGTTATTTCCCATTTGCCATAATTGCCATATGCCACCGAGGTGGGGGTTGTGGTGGCTTCTCGGGCTCATCTTGCATTCCATGCACCTCTGCCGCTGCTTGCTGTGCGCATGTCTTTCCTGTGCCGGTAGGGTTTGAGCAGGCTACTCCTGCTTTTGTGGTGGTGTCCTTTGTGTATGCTTCAGTGGTTAGGCACTTCGGAGGAGCTACAGATCGTCTCCAGTGCCCCTCACACTATGTCCACTTGAAATCTAGACTGTGGTGTTCATTGCTGCAGCACCGCCCACCCACTCCTCAGTCTGGTCCTGCTTCCCGATGAGTATGCCCCTGCCTCTGCCTCAGGGAAGTCGTCTAATGTAAACTGCGGTCACCAGCTGCACCGCAAAGCACACAGGAGTGCGAAAGCGGCTGACCAGTCCGGGACACGCATCTCAAGGAAGCAGCCGCATCTCAAGGATGCAGTTAGCTGGTCTTGGGCGTGCAGAGCATATATGCGCTTCTGCGCCGGGTTCTGACTTGCCTGCAAGTCCCTAGACTTAGGGGAGAGCGATCACAGCCAGCTGCTCTTCTGAAGTTGGCCGGGGTAGACTCCTCAGGGGCAGGGAGCCCGCCCTCTTCACTGCCGTGTGTTTGCCGGCTTCACTATACAGCCTCCTGAGGGATCAGGGGGTCGCAGTCTCAGCGTTTATCCCACTAAGTTCTACGCCGAAACTCACCCCACTGTTTCCGACCACATTCAGATCACTGGCAACACATTCTCGGGTGCTGCTGAGGGCAAGAGAAGCTCCCCTCCAGTCGAAATTCTCCCGGGGGTCTCAGAGCAGCTTAGTCAGGCGGCCATATTGGACGGCCCCTAGACATTGAATGCCCTGGGAAAACAGATGTTGCAGCGCTGATCTGTGCATCGAGGTATGCAAGACCCAACATTGAGCTCCTTCTGGTCCACTCCTAGGCAGTCAGCGGCATCGAGACATTCCACCATAGCAAGTGCAGAATCAGCGAAAATGGAAGAAACAATGGAGAAAATGGCACTGGGGCCAGCCAGTCGGCCCTCCAAAGCAGACCTTATTGATTGTCTTCAGAGCCTCAAGACTGAGCTGAAAGAGGAGCTAACCCAGTCCATACGGGCAGAGATGAAAAACAACGCTGAGGAACTTAGGAAATCAATTGTTGATGTAGTCCAAGACACAGTAGGAGATAGGGAAACAGCACTGCAGTCACTACAGGAGGATGTTTTCCACCTCCAGTGAGGACTTGCCAGTGCCAAGCAAGACATATCTCTTCTAGTAACAACTATAAAAGGCTTGGTAAATGGACATCAGCAGCAGAATCTCTGTATATGAGGGCTGCCGAGAGGGTAGAGGATGCCGACCTCTGTGGCTGGGTGCAACAGGTCTTTAAAGCAATTATGCCGGAGAGAGCCACAGAAGGGATAACCTTGGACTGTGTCCATAGAGTTGGCCCTCTTAGAAGAACCCAGAGTGCCCAACCAAGAGACAATTATAAAATGTCACTCGTAAAACACTAAGGAGGAGATTCTGCATGCGTCAAAGCTAGGATACATTGCATTTTAGGGTCAATCCCTATTAATCTTCCAAGATAGAACAGCACTCGCGTTACAGCAGAGACAAGCTTTCTGGCAGAGCACAAGAAAGCTGCAAAAAGAATGGGTCCGCAAAACTCACAATCGCCAGAAGCCTGACGAAAACAACACACTGGTAGGTCTATGTTCAAGGGGGCTGTTATTATTCCCGGGGGGTTTGAATTGGGGGCTTCAGTCTTACCTAATGAAAAGGTGTTTGGAGGGGGGTGGTGAGGAAGAGTGCCTCAATCTATCATCTCTGATTTTGTGGTGGGGGGTTGGGACGGTTGATCGGGTCAGGGAAGGGTCGGGTGGGAGGAAAGGTCCACATTCACAACACATGAACCCATGAAAAGAGGTGGGGAAAGGCACGTGTGGGGAGCACATCTCAGTCACATGCCCTGTCACGTTATGCAGTGACCTTCAAGGTCCTGAAGTATAATGTAAGGGGCCTCAACAACCCACAAAAGAGAGGTAGGCTATTATTGGAGCTCTCACACTTGCAAGTGGATTTAGCATGCATAAAAGAAACGCACCTGCTAAGAAAAGACCTGCATAAGCTCTGCGCGCAAGACTTCCCACATCAATTCATTGCGTGCACAAAGAACAAGAGTAAAGGGCCAGGCATTCTATTGAAGAAACGGGTGCAGTTCAGCCTGGTAAAGACAAAGTCTGATAAAGGAGGAAGATATCTCTTTGTAGAAGGGTGGTTTAATGGTGCACGTCTCACAATTGTTGCAGTCTATACGCTGAATAGTGTCCAAAACTAATACTGCTGTGCAGTGTAACAAGAGCTGGTCGAATTCGCATCAGGGGAGATACTGCTAGCAGGTGATCTCAATTGGACTTTTGACCCCAATTGGGATGTCTCCAGGGGCACATACATGGCTACAACTCAACGGTCTAAAGTTATCATTAGGGGATTAGAGGAGGCTGGGCTAGTGGGTGCCTGGAGGCACTTGAATCCTACAGTGCCCGACTTCTCCTTTTATTCGCATGCGCACAAAGTGTATTCAAGTCTGGATTACATCAAGGGGAACGAGATCTTTGGCCAGGGTGAGGGTGGCAGAGATCGGCACAATCACTTACTCAGACCATGCCCCAGTTTTTATCTCATGGGACCTGCAACCAAGGGAACATATGTCCTCGTACAGCAGGGTCATCCCTTCCCTCCTTAACGACCCAGTGTGCAAACAAATGATTGGCAAAGATATTGCAAACTTTTTCAAAGAAAACGCTCAGGGGGAGAACAGGGAAGAGACCCGATGGGAGGCATTCAAGGCTTACATCAAAGGAATGATAATCTCTAAGGGGTCGGGTTTCTGCAGAACACGGGTGCCGGAGAACCTGTTAGTGCAGCTAAAAGACTAGAAGGACAGTATAGGTAATCTGGATCTCACAAAGGTCTATAGAAAACATCAAGTAATTAGGAGTCAGGTCAATAAGATAGAGGGGAACAAAGCTGAATTTTCTCTATGGGAGATCAAATAACACTACGAACAGAGAATCAAGGCAAGCAAACTGCTAGCCTGGAAGCTGAAGTCTCGAGCCAATAAAAGGGCCCTGGGGGACCTATGAGCACCTGATGGGAGCACCATCTTCTCTCAACAGGAGAAGCGAAAGGCATTCGAACACTTTCAAAGTGAGCTGTATACATCTGACTCCCAAAAGCCGGAATTGATAGATGCCTTTTTAGGAAAATGTAGCTGACCATAGTTGAATCTCGAGCAGAGGATGGGGATGGAAGGGGATATAAACAAAGGAAGAGGTCCTAAAAGCGATTGGCTCCCTCAAAACACACAAGGCCCCGGGGCTGGATGGAATCTCCTCAGAATTCTACAAGACCCATTCGAACGCACTTCATGGCCTGCTTCAGATGTTATTCAACACAATCTGGAAGGAGGGAAAAGTCCCTGGCTCAATGGAGGAGGCCAGGGTGTCAGTGATTCGGGTCTCTGCTCTTCATACCGCCCTATTGCGCAACTGAACATCGACAGGAACCATAATATGCCAAGACCATTGTGACTCGGTTGGATCAGGTCCTCCCATGCTTGGTGACGATCGATCAATCAGGATTTGTGGCAGGAGGCAAGCTGCTGATAACACCCGACGGGTGATCAACCTTATTGACATCATGCATAAGAAAAAGATCCCAGCCATGCTGGTAGCCTTAGATGCCAAAAAGGCATTCGACCAGGTAGAATTGGGCTACTTGTGGGCAGTGTTGCACAAGTTCGGTCTTGGTGAGAACTTTATAAAGGGGGTGATCGCATTGTACAGAGCCCCAACGGGGAAGGTGGTGGTTAATGGGCAACTCTCCCAAGGCTTTTGGTTAAGCAGGGGAATGCAGCAGGGTTGTACGCTTTCTTCTCTCCTCTTCGCACTCTCAGTGGGACCACTAGCTGAGCAAATCAGGGGCAGGAATGAAATACAGGGGATCAGCTATGATATTCTTTTGGCTGTGTCAGTGCTGGAGGTCTCGCTCCCGCCGACACAACCTATTCAAGGAGTACAGCATGATTCCTGGGTTCAAAATAAATGTCGATAAATGCGAAGCGCTAAATATATTTCCCTGGGGCGAGACAGAGTGCAAGGTCTGACTGTCATCTCTCCATTTAGGTAGGTGACTAAGGCCGTCCGTAACTTGGGTATAAGGCTTACAGCTCAGGCAAGGGATTTATATGATGCAAATTACCCGGAGGCTGTAGGCGCCATTAATGACAATCTACTGAAATGGAGTGCACAGGAGTTATCATTGAGTCGCAGTGATAAAAATAACTATTCTGCCTAAACTCCAGTACCTATTTCAAACTCTCCCTATAACTGTTCCCAGGAAGGTGCTAGAGAATCTCCAGAGGGAAATAGGTACATTTGTTTGGAAAGCGCCCTGCTAGGATTGCAGCCGCAACGTTATTTAGGCCAAGGGACGGTGGAGGTTTGGCTCTACCGCAACTCTGAAAATATCATGCAGCACTGTTGCAGGTTTTGTGGGAATGGGTTGATGCAAATTCAACAAAACCTTGAAAACAGGTAGAGGAGCATGCTGTAGGTATCCTGTTAAGATTGTCCCATTTGCTTGTACAAGCTCCCTTCCACTGCCACTACATTTAGAGTCTGGGACGCAGTAGCGAGGAGGTTAGACTTGACAACTTTCCCGAGGCCTGCCACCCCGATTTATCATAATGTTAACTGCACCCCAACATATGGTAATAGGACCTTCCGAGCTTGGCAGGAGGGAAGATGTGAGTACATTGCGCACATGTTCGACTTGCTCCTTCGCGCTCGACTCTGTGTTCGCGAGCATCTCCAAAGCATGTTGCTCACTGGGCTGTCCTCTCGCACCTTGTAGCTGTCTGCACTTCTGCGCTGCCCCGGGTACTTTGCTCTGCCGTGAGCTGGAGAACTCCTGCTTTCAGCTGCACTACCCCAGTGAGGAAGCCTCCAGCTTTCATCTGGCACACTGCTTGTGCCCAGGTGTCCACCCCCTTTTTTGGGCGCCCAAGCAGTACCTCCAGTGGTCCCCAGTCCTCCACCAGCTGTTGGGGTGCAAGGGTTCTCCCTTTACTTCTCTGGGACAACAGTCCAAGGTCCCTTCTTCTACATCAAATGATTCCTGCAGCCTGCTCCTCCAGGGAGGGCCTCTCACACTTCCGGAGTCTTTCTTTGCTTTATACTGGCTGTGGCCGATAGGATTTGGGGAAAGACTAGACTGCTAACAGTAGTTATCATTGGGATTGATCATCCTTGTTCCTCGCCTCTTTCTCGTCCCACTTGTTGGGAAAAGACTGGACAAGGTGGTGGCAGCTCTTTGATTTTTATTGTTTTTGAGCGATTATTTTCATGCACTTTTGCATTTACTGCAAATTACTACTAAAGATGGCTAGCACCCTAAAATGGCTGTGCCACACGATGTTCACTTGTTCTTAGGCCCTCTTCCTACCTTCCCAGGATATGGTAACCCCTTTCCCAGTGAAAGCTGCTACTTTCGGAAGGCAAGTGGGCTGTGTGTGTGTGAGCCAAAGGAGGGAGGCTGGTACTGTCTGGTTCAAGTACACATGATCTGGCATCAAAGTCTGTTGCAGGACAGATATGATGACCAGTGGTTGTCCAGTACTGGACAACCCTGGGCTGGCCGAATGTTGCTGATGCCTTACTATTGGTGGGCTTGGGCTAGATCCCAGCATGACTCTTGAACAAAAGCAGAGTTCCTGCAGCTATTCGACAGATCATCATTGGAATCAATCAAGACTTCTACAAAGAAGAACAGCCCCTAGTGACCCAAGACTACTCCTGCAGCTGATCAGCATGGTCTCCAGTGATTGGCCCATCGTAGCCCGGCTCCTCGGTCTACTCTCTCTAGAGTTCTTTTTTCTGCAGACAAGTCACTTTCTTCGTCAGAAACCCTGACTCCTAAAGTTATCCCCACCCAGGAACTGTGCGACGCCTTATCTCAGTGTTTTACCGTGAAGATTAATACTTTCTGCCAGAACAGCTCTACGTCGGTCACCACTTCCCATCCTATGGAAATGCACCCCACTCAGCCAGTGGCCTTAACTAGCCCACCTTGTTGGTCTGTCTTCCCTGGGTTTTCTGAAGAATCCGTACTGACTGCCATTTCAAAAATCAAATCATGTTCTCCCTCAGATGCCGTCCCGTTGGCAATTATGAAACAGATCTTACCGGACCTCCATAAGGATATCACGGCAGCTATTAATAACTCCCGTCAGCTAGGACTACTGCCTCAAGAATTGAAGGATGCCAGGGTGATTTTCCCCTCCGGAATAAACCTTCCCTGGATCCTGCCATTCTGTCCAATTTCAGACCTATCTCTCTCCTTCCTTTTTTCTCTAAACTTCTAGAATCACTGGTGTCACCTCTGCGCTCTACGTTTCTTGAATCTTCGTATCTGCTCGATTCTGCTCAATCTGGATTTCGACGTAGTAGAGGCACGAAGAGTGTCTTGGTTGCCTTCCAGGATGACACGGCCAGGCTATTGAACGCAGGTGGAGTGGGTGCCCTGATTTTGTTAGATCTCTCAGCGGCATTCGACAATGTCGACCACCCCATCCTGCTGTCCCATCTTGCCCAGATGGGAATATCTGGGTAGGTCCTAGCCTGGTTCACGTCATTCCTGGCGGACCGGACCCAGACTCTCGCCATGCCTCCCTCTCTTTCTGTCCCCTGTCATCTCGGCTGTGGATTGCCGCAAGGCTCCTCCCTGTCTCAGATTCTCTTTAACATCTATATTTGGGCCCTTGTGTGTCTCATCCACTCCTTCGGTGTCAGGTGCTACTCGTATGCCGACGACACTCAGATCCTGATTCGATTAGACCTTGATCAGGCTGAGATGTTGTCATGCCTGTGGGGGTGCCTGGCGGCCGTGGGGGAGTGGGTGAACCACAATTGGCTCAAATTGAACGGAGACAAGACTGAGGTACTGGTGGTGCGTCGTCCCCCTGACCCTACATTTTGGGTGTCTTCCCTTCTGGCCTCTCTCTTTGGGCCCTCTTCCTGTTCTGGTGGACAAGGTGAAAAACCTAGGTGTAGTACTGTCTGCTTCCTTGTCCATGGACAAGCAAGTTACAGCTGTATGCCAATCCGGCCACTTCCAACTTAAAACACTTAAAGCGCTCCCTATGATTCCCACCCCCCATCGTCCACCTGTGGTGGCGGCCATGGTGATCTCACGGATATATTACTGTAATTCTCTCTACGTGCGATCTGCCCAGCCGGAGACTGCGTTCTGCCTCTGTTGACGGTCCCCACCTACAAGTGGGCTTGGATCGGCGAACAGGCTTTTTCTATAGCAGCTGCAGAGCTGTGGAATGAACTTCCACTGGCTATTAAAAAAATCTCCAACTACTTGACCTTTAGGAAGGCTGTTAAAACTTTCCTATTCTAGGCTTTCCTGTTTTGGTTCTCTGGCAAGGGATAACTCGCTCTAGCGACAAGATTCCCTAGGGTGACTGTGCGCTTTACAAATGGGCTTAACATAACATCTCAGAAGACCCTCATTGGTGCTTCAAAGCTTGGACTGGTGGGAACAACCAGTCTTGGCCCCTGCTCAAGGATCCACGCCTTGGATGAGGAAGTGTCCCTGAATCACTGGTGGACTGAGCAACCCACTTTTGGGCTACCTTGCTGCAGCAGTCGGTTCAAGCAGAGCCTTGGGACAAACAAGACTTTCATCTGCCCTTGGATTTTCAGCCATCTCACAGCAAGGCAAGCTGTGCTGGGGCTGCTTCTGTGTTCATCGCTGGAAGATCGCCTCTTGCAACCTGACCTACACTGGAACACTCTATCTGCAATCCTGTGAGTGTCCTGAAGGGTATGCACTGCCAAAGTCTACATCTTTCTTCATTTGGGGGGTGTCTTCAAGATGTTGCCTGGAACCATTTGGTGAGAACATCAACCGACCAGCTTCTGACGCAAAAAGTGACCTCTGCACCAGTGACCCCAGAACTTCCCTTTTCCTAACCAAGGACAGAAAATTGTGACCCCAGCGAATTCTGGAAGTCCTGCAGTGTCATCTGGAAGAATCTGAGTCCGGGTGGTAAGTGAAAATACCTTTTTCTGCCCCCCCCCATCCCTGTCTCCCATAGGATAACACTGGGTGTAGAGCCCTTGTCCCTAAACTTCCTCTGGCTTGGCCTTTGGTCATCAAACCTGGACTAAGGATCCTTTTCTAGGGCTTACCTTGGGAATCGGATAGAGTGGAGTATTTACCTGACGCGAAGTACATACCTTACTTTAAAGAACTTTCAAAGCACCACCAAGCCCAAAGCCACAGCATCATTTCTGAAATATCTTCCCTGGAGAAAACATAGTAGGAAACTGTGACTTTTGGGCACAATGCACCATACATACTAGGGAGGTACCTCATAAAACAGAGGGTGCTGGGTGTGTTCTTATTGCATGTATTGCCTCAATTTCATTTGGTGCTCTTTTGAAACAGAATACGAGTATGTTAACAGAGGCCAGCAATTTTGCCATTCTTCTCTGAGCTTTGAAAAAGCAATAAAGCAGGTCCAATTTCCTAAGTATATTAGGCATGGAAAAATACATGTAACCCACTGTAGTGACTCTTGTACTGGAGGTCTTTAAGCTGCATTACTACAAACACACTCTCGATACCCGATTGCCTATATCGTAAGAACCTGGAAGAAAGGGTACAGTACATGTCAGTAAGCATAACATGCAGTTTATAAGGACACCAATACATTCAAGGCTTTCAATTTCAATAATTTAGAAACAAATCTGCAGTATATGTGAGAATTGTATGGCTATAATGTACTTACTAGATGTTTGCAGATATCAGTGAGGTCATTCAACAGTCTTGATGTTAGAAGCCGCAGAAACAAGTCTGATGATATCCTACTCGGTGTATTCTACAAAAAACAAGAAAGAGCAGGCACATTGGTTAAAGATCCATTTACTACTAGAATCACCCTGCAGATATTTATGTTTGTAGTTAAATACAATGACTTTACCTTAGGGCAGCTGCATAGACAGTTCAGTAACTGGGTGATTAAAGTCCTGAAGGCAACCATTTTAGATTCTTCAGTTGACTTGAGTTTAAACTGAGATACACTTTCCACAGCGCACTGCATTAAAGACTGAGAAATTGAGAAAATAGCAAAGAAATTATTAAACATCAGGACTGCTGGGAGTCATAAGTTATTTCTCAGTTGAGATGGGTGCTGGGTTGCTGTATCTGATCTAACATTGTGCTTAGAATCTTTACTTGGAAGTTCACCCCTTCTTTAGCATACTGTTGTGAAGTCCCCACGCTATTTACAATCCGAGAAAGGCACATCAGAGAGCTGGAGGTTTGCTTTATAACTGTCTGTTGTCTGATATGAAGTCCTGACAGTATTTACAATTCAAGCAGGCACAACACAGAGCTGGAGATTTGGTTTCTAACTTTCTTATCCACATGGATCAGAACTCTTATATTTGCAAGTTGACCTAAGTTTAAGGAACATAAAAAGTCCAAGCATCTAGACTGCTCATAGACACACAAAGCAATGGCCTTCCAAGCTTACTCATCTGGAGGTCTGTGCTCATCCCTCTGGTTATTGGGAAAATACACCCTGGTGCTATGAAACCCTATGTGTTGCCTTCTTTGCTGAAATAATTTAACAGGCTGCAGGCTACTTATTGAGGGAACACATTACCATGGTACTCCAAGTTGAAGTATTCAATTATCAATTGTTTTGTGAGAAGTTGAAAAATGATGTGTGTTGCACACAATAGTACTTCCTCAGGAGATAAGTTTACCACAAGTGCTACAGACTCCTTCCATATTGGCGGAGGACCAAAATTAACTCCTAAATAAATGGTGGAGGACCTAAATTATCTACTAAAGCACTTTGACAAAATATGCATGCTAATCATGGATGCATTTAAGCTGATGTCGATGTCTGGACCATCTTTATGACTATGAATTTCAATGCATCACTCCAGTAATTACAGTTTAGTCCCATAGTAAGGGTACGACATGAACCTTTTTGTGTCCTAAACGCCATAAGCTCCATATTCATTTATGTGCATGTATGACATCAATTCATATGTGCATACAATGCACTGTAATGCACACAGCACTGATATATAATTGAACACCCTATGTAGACCACAATTGCACAACGCAATAATAAGAGACACACTAACAACAAACTAAGTGCACATTTTCAGACGGAAGGGTTGCTACATGCTGAATATGCTGCATGCAAACAGGCAAACCTAATTTGGTTAAAAAAATCTAGAGATGTAAACAGAAAAATGACAGGTACATTTAAAAACAAAAAAAATGATTTTCAATCTTTTTATTGGTATTGTATATGTTTATCAAAATTCAGGTTAGAGTCAATATTTTTTGGTAGCAAATTCTAAAACAAACTGCTATCTTTTTAAATATCTTGCATCAAATATGATATTCGTTCACACGCTGTTAGGATTGCACTATACAGAAGCAGCTCCATAAAAAGATTGAACCATGCCCCCAAAACCCCTACTACCACCATCCAAAAGGCAATGATGGATTCGTTTATGTACCCTATTAGGAGTGCAATAGCAGCAAAGCACAATTTGCCTGTTTGTTTGTAGGTCACATATTTTAAAAGAAAGGGCACTGACGATTACAAACCCATTGTTTTCTGAGGAGGCACCAAATTGACATTTTGTTGCAGAATAAATACGCTCTAAATAGTGGAGGCCACAAATGAATGCAACACCCAGAATTCTTTAAAAGACGAACACTAGCCACCAACTAACTACCAGCACTAGACAAATGGAAGCACAAAGAGAGTCAAGATGTAGAAAAAAACAGAAATTAAAATGTACAAAAAGATGTCTTACCAAAGCGGTGGGCAATAAATGACAATGGGCCTCATTAGGACCCTGGCGGAGAGGGTATTACGCCAGCGTAGTGCATGGCGTACCTCTCCGCCATACTACGAGTTCCCGTAGCGCCATGGAGGTTTTCTCCGCCTGGTTTTACCAGCCGGAGAAAACCATGGCGCTACGGGACCTCGTTGTTAATTACGCCACCGTATTTTACGGTGGCGTAATTAACTCCTTCCCCACTCCCATTATACCCTATGGGGCAAAAATGGGAATGGGGAAGGGCAGAATGGGGATTGGGGATTTACCGCTCCGCCGAGGTCGGAATGGGGCGGTAAATCCGCCAACCCCCATGGCGCTATCGGCGGCTTTCCGCCATGCTTCGCGGTGCATTTAGCACCGCGAAATCCGCCTGGGTCGTAATGAGGCCCAATGAAGTCTCTGAAGAGCAAGAGAAAGCATGATTTTAGGGCTAAGGCCAAGGAACAAAACTCTCCGTAGACGGGTTACAAATGTGTAGGGAGTCTGGAGCAGGCTCTACATGCCACCCGATTGTCTGTCTTTTAAACCCCTTTATTATACTTGTCCTATCTTGATTATTGATATTATTCTAATTATATCCACACTGTTGCCTTTGCATTTAACCCGTAGGAGCTTTTTGAAAGATTAAATACCATTTCTGCTGCTGTTCTATCCCCCTGTTCCATTCCTTCATAGTCTCCATGTTGTGATGACCTCTCATAAATGATTTAATGCTAGGATCATTGCTATTTGGGAGACTATAGTGGACCAAATCAGATGATCATTACGTCCCTCCATCCAGTGGTCTTCCTCTTTCCACCAGTCCTTATGCAACTCTCAATGGTCAGGAAGTGATAACTCTGTTATAGCATCTTGTAGCTAAAACTCCTCCCTTAAACTTTATCAGATTTCTTCGGTTTGTCCCCCGCATCTATTCTTCAACCTATTGCAGGCTCTTGCCAGCACCCCCTAAAGGCATATTCAGAAGACCATGTAAGAAGGCTGCCTCATGTATGTAGGTCTGTAGGGGGGCCCGCCCTAGAAGGAAGCCAGAAGAGTGAACCAGAGTGCCCAAGATAAGGGGAGGGAGTGGGTGCAGAGGAAGTGTGGGGGTAGGCCCTAGCAGCAGGGGCAGGATGTGCAGAGCCAAAACTGACAAGGGTAAGGTAGGGCAAAATACTCCCTCCTTTGCAGGGTGCATCCTTCATGGTTTCAGTGTTTTTTAGGTTACATTTAGATACTGAACCATTCTCAACACATTGCATGGTTCGACTGACAATTAAGCATGCATCTCATATCCAGCTTCTGGAGAAATATTCACTTCACCCTTGTGTTCGGTCTACCTTCTACCCTAGCTCTCTTCTACAAGCCCCAGATAAATTGCTAGACTTTGCAGTGACCTTTTTCTTTCCATTTCCTTGAATTATCCATGGACATCTTGCAAGCTGGTTTCCATGAGGGTTAGAGGGCATAGTTTGTGATGGCGGATGTGGGCAGTGCCATCGCAATGATAACACTACCCCTTTGCAGCTTTTTGACCCTAGCAACCTGCCTAAGCCAGTTCTTTAAGCCTCTGTTCTAGCCCAATGAGGATCTGGCTAATAGCACTCTCCGGTTCAAGGAGAGCATGTTGGCCATTGATCTGCAGATGATGCACTGCTTGCCTAAATTGAACTCTGCCAAGATGTACGTGATGATAGTGGGTGGTAGGACAGACCACTGGGGTCCCCACCCATCATCCTCAATAATGGAGGAGCTTCTACTTACAACCTGGCTACCACCTTGATGCCTAGCTTTCCCTTAGCTCACAGATCAGTGCAATAGCCAGCAGGTGTTCTTGCTGTTAGGAAAACTTCCTTTTTGCAGCTTTTCTATTCACTTCAATTGGACACCCAGAATATCTGCTATTTGGCGACCCTGACCTAATTTGTGGCCACAAACTTTTCAGACTAGCACTACTTGGCTTAATTCGCTTAATTTGGGGGCAATGGTTTATCATTGTAGCTAGCAGTATAGGGGGATCCGGTCTCCTAGTTAAGTCGATTGTAGGACTACCTCCATCAGAAAGAGAAGTTAAGTCAAAGCTTGTTTTCTCATTCCTTTTGCACCATGGGTAGTTTTCCCACAGCAAGTGATGTTCAGGCAGACAGGTGGCAGTGGTACATTTATATATACCTTTTTGGGTGCACTCATATGCACCTTTTTAGTTTTTACTGCATGGTAGCCATTTGTGCACTACAATGCTCAAAATGCTTGGCCATGCTGTTTGAGCCGTGCAGTAATGCTTCACTGCCTGTTTTCCTCCTGGGTAAGATCCATATAGGGGCATCCTCTTGGTAGGGTCTGGCCAAAACACAGCAAGTAGCCCCTTTGTGTGAATAGCACCAGTTTAGGCTGAGTATGGGGATGTGGACGTCCCCAATAAGGATTCTAAACCCTGTGTGAGGACATGGCTGTTCCAGAGCTGGCTGGCTATGACTGGACAGGCATTTAGATTTGAATATTGCAAGTGCCCTGATAGGTGCTCTGGTGTGCGTTCCAGCCCCCGATTTTGGGTATTAACATAAGGGTCCAGAGTGATTCTTCAGTCAACCACTGGAGCCAAGAGTCAGAAGCACAAGACACTGCATAGGGATGCCAGAAGACTGCTGCTGGGACAATCATTGGACAAAGCCATCTACAGTGAGGCAAAGCTCTGCTCTCGCTCTGACAGGAGAGACATTCCTCTGTGCCTCTCTTCCTTGAACTGGTCGGCCTAACCAATTCAAAGTCCTGCATCACCAAGATTGTCCACCTGGAGCGATGAGGGATACTGGATCTGTAGCGGTCATCCACCTTTGGAACTGGGAACTTGTCTTACTGCCTGGTTCCCGTGCAGCCTTGTGCAGTATAACTCGCAGTCCATCCTCATTGCGATTTGTGGACATTGCTACTCTACCAATAAGAGATGCCTTGATAAACCAGGAATAATGTTGCCCTTTGTCTTTGTACATGTTGACCATGTGCAGAGGTCTTTATCATCTACAGCAAAGTCCTGCCGGGTGGTGATCCATTTCCAAAAAGTCACTGAAGGTGACCACAGAAGTGGAATTGCCAGACACAGCTGTCAGACAAAGACAACTCTGCATCTGCAGCACCGGGATGTATGGTTAGAGCAGTTGCTCCAAAGGCCTTGACATACCTGCACCCCACAGCCCAATACTTTCAATCCGTGCAAAACTGTTCCCTGCAAATATTCTTGCTTTGTTTTGTGTGGCGAAACCAGAGTATCCGGTGTGGGGTTTCCTTGGACAAATAGGGTTGGTATTTGCCCTTTCCCCCCAATAAGAAACCTACCTATGACATAATACAAAAATGTTCACTGACTTTAGTACTATCTACCGCATTCAGCCCCACTTCCTCCTTTTGGAGGACTTTGAATGCATTTGCAAACTCTCCTTAAGTAGACAAAACCCAGCTAGGTACCTTGTACATTGTGGTACAATGGTTCATAGGATAGAGTTGGACTCAGCAAGATTAGAGTCTAAGTGTTGTTGTGGCTCCATACCATTATAAGGCCCATTATAAGGCCTACGATAACTTGTGTAACAGCTCTGCCCTTCACGCAGTGTTGCAACAGTGCTCCTGCTAAAACTGTGTAAATTGTAAAATGTGATGTGTCTGCCATTTTGGACACCTAACAGTGAATGTATATGTGAATATATTGCTTTACTTACCTTTTAGTGCTTTGACTTAATTCATATGCGTTGCTAAAAAATGCATTTATTTTTAAACTTACATGGACAACCTAATGATATATGATATGATAGGTTATTTATAACGCGCTTAATACTCAGAGGTTTCTAAGCGCGGATCGGGGATCGAACCTGTGTGGCTCCATGTCATCTTGCTTCCAAGGCGAGCACATTGCCGCTGAGCTATCCTCCCGAGTGGTTGACAAACTTGTGTTTGTTAATGGTACTTACCAACAAAACCCTGATCTCCTTAGTCTAAGCCTTACTGCTGAGCCTCATGTCCAAGTGAGAGTTTGGTTAGAATTTTCTGTGAAACCTTTGCTGGTGTAGAACCCTACAGCAGTAGTGATTCTGAAAAAACCTGCAGTTGCCCTGGGGCAAGCAGAAAAAGTAAAACAAATTCCAATCTGATCTCAGGGACTCGGCAGTATGTACTATTGTGCTCTTGCAGAACTACTATGGAAATAATCTCAATTGGCCACCTTAACTTAATTCTACAAAACCTTCAAATCATCCAGAAGTTGGCTGTAAGCCTTGCTCTTGGAGCTTTATGTTTCAGTCACGCCTCTGCTCACTTGGACAATTTACTTTCACCGAGAAGATATGGGTCCATGTTTTTGTCCTCCAGTTTGCAGTACTACACACCCATCCATGTGCTCCGATCCAGCAACCTTTCTGTTCCCAGGCTTTATCAGGCCGGCAAAGGTGGCTGAGATTTTTTGTCCTGGCTACCTTACTCTAATAGCCAGCCACTTATCCCCCTCTGCTTGTCTAAAATAAGGTCTCCTATCATCATCTAAAAGGAAATTCTTTTTCCACAAGAGACACACTTCTTTCCTGCGAAACCTCTTCTCTCTGATCTCCCAACTTCACCCGCCCCCCACCAGTTTAGTGTGAAAATGCCTATGCTGAACAGGCACTTGAAAGATGTGCACTCACAAATGTTTACTGGGACAATGTTGGAATGGTTTTAGCCAAACAAAAAGCTGATGGCTACAAGGTGTTCATTTTCAACCAACTTTGATTTACATTGTAAATCGTTAAAGACTCATACATATCCATTGTTTAAATCACAGACATAGTCTACGCTAGGAACATTGTCAGCACATTTATTCCCATTGCATTTCATAACATACTTTAGAACATAGCAATAACTAACATTTAAACATGAAATCATCCAAGAGCTCTTAATCTAGTAGGGCACATGAGGTTTGTACAATCTTTGGCTGCTATTTTCAGAAATGGTGACCATGTGGTGGAGTAAATGTCTATGCTAGTTTTGTGTATGTTTCCTATTATGTTTTCCAATGTCAGGAGTGCCCACACTTTTGTCAACCACATCAACTTCGTAGAAGGCTCCGGTTTCTTCCATAATCTAGGGAAGCGCCACATTGCGGCCATTAATAGCTTAACTGAGTCCCCTGCGAGTTTGAATATTCGCCTGAATCGGGTCACACTGAATAGAGTTTCTGCGGGATCATCGCTAATATAAAGTTCATTTATTTCAAATATGCTTGACCTGACTTCAAGCCAAAACCCCTAGAGCACCAGGCATTCCCACCATTAGTAATATAGGATTCCTTCGCCTCCTCCAACATTGGCTGGTTTGATTAGGAAATTGGTAAAGTAGCTTATGTGATGTTAGATATCACTGGTGTGTAAGACTGTATTGAACATGCATAGCCTGTGATGATGTTGTAGTCTTATGTATCCCCCTCAATATTGCCTCCCATGTTTCTTCACTAATATTTGACTTGGATCTCTTTGCCATTCTTCTTTATAATGTTCTACACTGCATGTGTTAGTTTCTAGGAGTAGCTTATATAGATTTTATATTACGCCTTTTGCCCCCATAACTTGTTTCAATATTTTTTCAAAGAAAGTCCTCTTCCTAGTGCCTCCTATTCTAAATTTGCAGTGCACTGCCCTTTGGCTAACCTGCCGGCACGGCATTCTGCCCGTTTCCTCTAGCTCAAATGTTGCATTACAATCCTGAAAGCTCCTAATTTCCCTGTTCACAAATTTAGCTCCCAGTTTTTGGCAGCCCCCACTTTTTGATGTAAAAAATCTCCCCTCCTCTAGCCCAGAGAAAAGGCAGACTTTCCTAGGATTGGTGAGAATGGGAAAGGAATGTTGTATGGCCATGTAAACCACAAGATCATCCCAAATCTACATTGTTGTTTTTGTAATCGGGAGACTGTTTGGTCTGTTGGCCCTTTACACCCATCAAAAACAGTATTTACTTCTTGTATAAGCGCCTTACAAGAAAACAATAAATATGGTGTGCTTCCAGATATAAGTCTCCACTGAGGCCTATTCCATGAGGATGTCATGCGCCCGGGCGGCTGGCGCTTGTGGAGTTCCTGGAGAACTCGCCTCCATTAGCTTGACACCACGCTGTTTGCCATTCTCCTCTTAATGGTCTAGTTGTTCGCAACATGGCCACCGCTGGGAGGTACATAGCACTTCCTCTCCCAGCAGGCCGGCGCGTTGCAACCCAGTGTTTGGTTTCCTCTTTGGGTTTACACGCAAGTCTCCTTTTGGCGATTCAGTTCGTCCGCTTGCTTCCTCCGCCCCTTCCTCTCCCCTGGGGCTGAGGTTCTTTGCCGCAGCAGGTCCGCTCACAGCCTGCAGCTCAGTCTCTCTCTGTCTGTCCTTTTACCATGGCAGGTCTGTCCCTGCCTGCTTTGTCGGTTCTCCATTGCGGTCTGCTCTCATTATTTGCCCACATTTCCTCTCGGCTCCCCTGCGACAGGCTGTTCCTGCTCGCGGTGCTCCTCTTTGCTCTCTTGCATTCTCGCTTTCTCACTCTGGGCTTTCCCGCGCGAGGCACTCTCTTTCTCCCTCTTCTTCTTTTCCTGCAGGCATTTCATTTCGGACACTTCGCTCCTGAAGTCGTCTCCCGTGCTCCTCCCAGGTCTCTCTTCTCAGCGTTGCTATCCTCTGCTGTCCTTGGGGTACAGTTACGATCTGTCCTTGCGGTTTCTGCACATACGCCTTCCAGCTGCTCTTCAGGGGGTTATCTGTGCTTGCCTACACCGCTGACATACCTGGATCCTACTTACCAACTTGAACCTCCGCTGCCCGGATTTCAAGGCATCTTTGTACCTGGATCGCTTCCTGTTGTCCTTCGCTTCACAAGACCAGGGGTTTTCTGTGCCATAATAGGCTTTTTCCACTTATTTTCTGCTATCCCGGAAGCAAGATCACTGGCCTGCTTATTCCATAGCGGTCACTGTGGCTTCCTCTCGTGGTAGGCCATACCTCCACAAAAAGAAAGCAGCACAAGAAAAACGAAGATATCAGCACCAAGCTCCAGCTCTTCAGGTGAGGAAGAGTTTGAAACGGACACTGAATTGTCTTAAGTTGACAGTTTGCAGCGCCCGGACATAGCTATGGCTACAGCTGAACAATTTCAGGAACTGGTATCAGCAGTGCAAGGTCTCTCCCAGGAAGTCCAGAACTTGAAAACTGAAAACGCAGTACTTCGCCAGCTAGTGGCCCCACGTGAGCCCGAGCCACGGATCTGCCTCCCATCGCTCTGGTTGTCGGAAAGTTTGATGGGTCTCCCAAGAGATTAAAGGAGTTCTTGGAAGCCTGCGTTGTGCACTTTACACTCAGAGCAGGAGTGTTCGCTTCTGATCACGCCTATGTGGGGTATCTAATTTCTAACATGGTGGGGAACGCCCTAGCTTGGTCTACCCCACTGGTCACCAGTGCCAACCCTATATTGCATGACTACGGGGGTTTCGTAAATCTACTTAAGCAGACCTTTGAACAGCCGGAGACAAACTTCATTGCTTGTGGAGAACTGTTGGACGTCTGTCAAGACAATACAGACTTGTTGACGTACATCTCTATCTTCAAACAGCTCGCATCAGATGCAGGGTGGCCCGAACAGGCCCAATACGCGATTTTCAGATGCAGTCTGAAGGAAGACATTAAGGATGAGTTAGCCCGCACTCCCCGTCCACCAACGTTCTCCTATCTATTGTCGGAGGTTCTCCAGATCGAATACCACATGTCTGAACGCAGGATTGAGAAACGAAAGACCTGAGGCTTCACCTTACCTTCAGGGGAGTAGGTCACTCCATCCCAGCCTTCCCAGCCACCCGACAGGCCAAAGAAGAACCTATGCAAAAAGGAATGGCTCGAGCCCCACTTACGCCATAGGAACGAAAGCGACAGAAAGACAAAGGTCTGTGTATTTATTGCGGCTCCTAAAATCATCTTCTGAGGGATTGTCCCGAAGTGCCTCCTAGGCGTCCGGGAAACAGGCGACCTCAGTTCTAGGAGGGACGAGCAACCAAGGTACCACATCCAGACCCTACGCAACTCTTACGGTGTCTTCCCCCGAGACACCTGATGATTCTGGTCTCAAGGTGATGTCCATACTACTCACGATCCAGGACCGAAGGATCAATGCGCTGGCTCTCATTGACTGCAGAGCCGAGGGTAACTTTGTGGACACGGTTTGGGCCAACAAGGTTAACTCACACCACCGAAGACCTTCAAGTTACTATCCTTCAGCATACCGAAAGGCTCCGGTTTGACATAATCAGAGCCGTCCACTTTCCTATTATATTAGGAATTTCATGGCTCCGTAAGCATTATCCATTCATTGATTGGAGCCAGAATGTACTAAGCTTCACCTCTACCTTTTGTAAACAGCATTGTCTCCAAGGACCAGGATATGAGACCATCAAGGCGGTCTTGATTGCAGACTCAGTCGGGGTACATTGTTTGCCAGTCGAACTGCAAGAATTCCAGGAAGTCTTTTTAGACAAGGTCCCTCAGGACCTACCTCCTGAAAGACCTGAGGACTGCGCAATCAACCTTGTGCCGGGTACCCTGCTGCCCTTCGGAAGGATAGTCTTTCTCTCTCTCTCCTGGAAAAGAAGGCATTACGTGAATACTTGGAAGCCAACCTTGTCAATGGACAGATACAACCATTCCGCTCTCCCGTGGGGGCTTCGCTCTTTTTTATTCCCAAGAGAGATTCCGCCGAGTTGAGGCCCTGTATTGACTTTCAAAGACTCAATAAGGTCGCCATAAGAGAACGCTACCCCATGCCCCTGATCTCAGAGATACTGGAGGCCATACAGGGAGCCTCCATTTTCACCAAACTGGATCTCAGGAGTGCCTATGATCTCCTCCGCATACGCAAAGGGGACGAGTGGAAGACGGTATTCAGGACGCCTTACAGCCATTACGAATACAGAGTCATGCCGTTTGGACTGGTAAACGCCCCATCGATTTTCCAGCGGTTTATGGACCGGTTATTCTCAGTCTTGCTCTACCACACTACTATAGTCTATCTGGACGACATTGTCTTTCGTTCGTCTTCACCACAGGATCATCCGTCTCATCTCAGAGAAGTCCTTTCCCAACTACGTTCCTCTCAGCTTCTGGTTAAAACAGAGAACTGCGTGTTTGGAGTTTACTGTTCCATACTTGGGCTTCATCCTTTCCAGTAAGGGGATTATGATGGACCCCAAGCAGGTTTCCGCCATACTGGCGTGGCTTACACCAGCATTGGTTAAGGATGTCCAGAGGTTTCTGGGATTAGCACATTTTTACTGGAAAATCATCCCGGAATTCTCCAAGACCGTGCTGCCCATCACTAATCTGCTAAAAAAGACTGCCACCCCTTTTTGTTGGACGGAAGCAGCAGACAACTGCTTGTCCAACCTCAAGGGTCTCTTCTGCTCAGCCCCCATACTACGCCAGCCGGACCAATCTCTGCCTTTTATCGTGGAAGCTGATAGTTCCTCAGCTGCGATGGGAGCTGCACTTCTGCAGGAACATGACGGCTTAGAACATCTAGTTGCGTACCTCTCCAAGACCCTCACATGAAGCCAAGCAAATTATTCAGTTATAGAAAAGGAGCTTCTTGCGATGAAGATGGCCTGCGAGGAATGGAGGCATCTGCTTCAAGGAGGAGTTCATCCTTTCTTAATACGCGTTAATTCTTGTCAGGCAAGGTGGGATCATTTCTTCGCCCAGTACGATTTTACTATTACCTACCATCCTGGTAGTCTCAACACCTTGGCTGATGCTCTCTCCCGCTGTGAAACCCACGAAAAGACCACCAACCTCAGGTGGGATAGTCTGTTTCCGAGAAACAGAGTAGTGATAACGGTTTCTTCATTTCTTCAGGAAGTCAGAGAAGCTACATTTCAAGAACAAGTTCCTTGCCCCAAGGCTATCCAGGACAGGGTAGTCGAGAAGGTAGGATTGTACTTCTTCGACCAACATTTGTTCATCCCAAACAGAGAACTGCGTCAGAAGTTACTTTCCTGGTGTCACGATAATAGAACCGCAGGACACCGCAGCGCTAAGAGCACTCTGGATCTCAGGAGACGCTCGTACTTCTGGCCGAAGATGTCTACTGATACATCGGAATACGGAACACTAAGACCTGTCCCACCTGCACTCGCAGCAAGCATCACAATCAAAAACACATTGGGTTTCCCGAGCAGAGTTCCCTGCCTGCCCGTCCCTGGAGTCACATATCCACAGACTTCATCATGGAGCTGCCTCGCTCACACAGGATTGTTCCTGCATCATGGTCACGGTGGATTTGTTTACTAAGCTAGCACATTTCCCCCCTCCCTCTGGATTACCTTCGGCGTCAGAAATGGCAGAAGTGTTTGCCAGGGATATATTCTGTCTACACGGGCTGCCGGACCGGATTGTAGCAGACTGTAAGAGAGGCCTTAGGTCTCCACTTTTACTCCTGTGTCTACTCTGCAAAGTCTAGTCTTACTGCATGAGAGCATTCTTGGATACAGGCATTGTTTGTCATGGACCCTCCATGCATGGCTACTGTATCTATGTATACTTGATATGCTTTAGATGCTAGAATGTGAGGGCGTTGAAGAGAAGCTACAGGGTTTGTCAGTTGGTTGTGAGCTCCCAGGCAGGCTGGGGGTTGTCTTGCCGTATGACTTAATAAACTTCTCTGAGCACCTTCTCCCTGCATGATCCTTGTGTCGGTGAGGCCACCTCTAACAGATTGGCGGCGAGGATTTGGGCCAGAAGACAACCCCCGGTGGCCCCACATCCGACCGTGGCAGAGGAAGGAGAGCCAGGGTCGACCTCGGAGCAAAGGTGACAACAGTGGCCACGGGGCAACGGAGCAACTCCGATCCTCTGAAAGAGAGAGTTGAGTTCGGAGGGCCGAGGGCAAGGGTGTCTGTTGGCTTGGCCCGCCGGAGGAAAAGCGGAGCGGTGTGCCGCCTGTGTGACTGTGGAGGGTCCCATTGGAGCGTCACGTGGGAAACGCCTTCGGGCCGCTGCCCAATTAGGGGAGCACCGGCGAGTCACGGGGGCAGGTCACGTGAGAGGGAACCTTTTACGGACGAAGCGCAAAGGGGAGTCACATGTCGATGGACGTCCACCTCTAGGAACTACGAGGGGTTGGAGCACTCGTGGATTGTGGCATACTCACGCAGCATCGGGCACACAACTCACCAGTCTGCAAGGAGGCTGCTAGTGTGAAGTGTTGCCCAGCATTAGTGGATGTGAGCCAATCAGATCACCAGCGTGCTCTGATAGTGACTACGAAGTACTGCAAACAAATAAGTTGGGCACAAAATACTGTTTAAACACGTTACATCTGATGAACATAAAACATTATCCAGGAACAGAGGGAGTTGCACGCAGGGGCTTTGAGTATTTTTTTTTTTTAGTAAACAGATCCTGTAGAACACGTCTCCAGCATGGCAAACATTCCTGCCCCAGTGTTTTTCCTGTCTAGCCTAGGGTAGCCCAAGATCAGATGGGCTGATTGGAAAGAGGGCTTTATTAAGTATGTCTTAGCGGCATTTGGGGCAAACTACTCGAATGAAAGAAAGGAGGCGCTTTTGATTCATTGTTTGGGGTCTGCTGGCCAAGATCTGCTGAGGAAATTGCCAGAACCAACCGAGCTTGGGGATGCTGGTCCCTATGAAAAGACTCTTGCCAAACTGGACAAAAATTTCATGGTGGAGGAGAATATCATTTTGAAATGTTACAAATTTGCCACCAGAGAACAAAGGCATGGCGAAAGTATTGAGGAGTTTATAACAGCGCTTAGGGGGTTAGCAGTAAAATGCAGGTTCACACACTGTGACGATGAACATCGGAGGGACCAACTAATGATTAAGTGTGCCAATGACAACATTAGAAAAGAATTATGAAAAGAACGTAACCCCTCTCTAGAGAAGGCAATAGAAATTGAGAAAATGGTGGAGCATACAGAGAAGTGCATCTACACTCTTCTGTCTGATAAAGGGAGTGATCAAACACGAGACAAGTCCAGACTGGAAGAGGGGTTGGTGCATAAGGTTTACAGGGCGCCACCAAAACTATATTCAACTGATGGGTCCAGGAAGTATGAGAAAGACAGGAGAGTAGATGAACGTACGTTTCCAGACAATAGAGGTGAGGGACACCCATGAATGTCGGCAAGAGACGCTAAGACACCTGTGAGGGGTGCCGAAATGTTTAGAGAAATTAGAGGCATGTCTAGTAGAAGGTATTTCAGGTGTGGGAGCACCACACATTTGGCAGTTGTCAAGGAAAGTCTGGCGTGGCACATAATAGGTCATGAATGTGGAAGAAAAGGACATCTGGCACGGTGTCGCAGACATTTTGCGCCTGGCCAGGTTAATGAGATTAATGCTAATTAAGAGGTGTCTGAGGCTGAGAGTGCGGGCAGTGAGGTTGCATTTTCAGTGAATGCTGTGGCGGGGAATGCTCAGTCCAGAAAAACTAGACACCCCTTGAGTGGAAGGAAGTGCATGATAATTGGTTGGCCGAAGACCAACCGCCTCATTTAAAGTGTTAAGAATATATGCTCATTAGTTATTACGTAGGTATTCGCTCAACTAGAGTGCGGCCATTTTAAAGATGACCAGAATCGCCATTTTGTTTTCTCTCTGCTCTCTTTAACGTTGCCTCTTTGCCTCATGTAAAACTGCTTTGCTGTAGATATTATTTCGCTTCAATGGTCCAAGGCTAAGAAACATGTTGAAACATTACACTGGAGAGCCAGACAGAAATGCCCGATTCCCTCCCTCACATATCCTTTAAGACAGGGAGCAAGGCATTTAATCAGTACATGAATGCCAGCGAGTCTCCTGAAAGAATAGCAATGTACGAAACTAGCATTTAAAGAGTTGAATTATGTTCTTCTTCACGGCCCCCCTTCCTGAGCCCAGTGAGGCCCCAGAGAGCGGGTTGACCTCTAGAGCGAGAATCGAAACTAAAAGATAGTGAGGCCTGGTATGTGCCAGTCTCCTACGCGCAGCTTGCCCATGAAAAACAGAAACGCTGTGTTCTCGCAAACAAAGAATGGTGTCTGTAAAACTGGAGATTGCAAATTGTTACTAAATATGGTGGTCTAAGTTGTCATATTTGTCACGATGGTCAATCATCGCCTCTAATTCAAAGGGAAATGAATTGGGGGCGGCATCGAACGTGTCATACTGTGTCATTGCTGACTGTAAGGTGCTCCTTTTGTATATATGTAACTGATGTACGTCTTGCACTCTCTTGCGTCCCCCGAGGTCTGTTAGGCACACGTCGCGGGGCGTGGGACCATTTGGCCAACTGGGACTATTTTGTATTGCAATCAACCCTAGATTTTGGGAACAGAACCTTGTGTCTGGCGTATCTATTCGTGTGTGGTGACTGTGCCTTGTTTCCACATTCGAGGGTCCCTCAGGGGCCCCTTCAAGATGGCGCCCTAACAGGGACACTCCCCCACTTTTTCCATCGTGTACGTTGCAACATAAGAAAGGTGATAAGAACGGCGAGGATGGGAGCGATCGAGCCGGGATCAAGAGGTGTTCGGGGCGCCCCTGCGAAAAGCAATGAGAGGCTCCTTTGCAGATCTGCACACTGCTGATCCCTGATCGACGTCCCTGGCCAGCGAACAAGGAGGCGAGGGTCCCGAAATGAGGCAGAGCCGAGATACGCAGACACAACGTCACTGGTTGCGTCAGTATACGGACAAATTGTGTCTTGATAAGACTAATTGACTAACCAGGTGAGTCGTGCCCCGATTCGTAAGTAATCCTGATATTGGTTGAGAGTTGATTTTGCAAAATCAAACACCCATAGTAAGTTTGATTAGCCAAGGGTAAGGTTAAAACATGTCTGGGGTATTGTCCACCTTAGCGGGATTTTTCCGCTGTGGTGAACAATCTTTGCAAACTGGCCAGGAAGCACCACCGGGAGGAACGCCGGCTTATGATATGTACATAAAGTATGGTATGGGAGCGATAATGTTGTGTGAGACTTGGCATAAACAAATCAGACAATAGGAAAATCTTCAGTGGCCGAGGGATGGGAGTTTTGAGATGCAACGTATAGATAACCTGGAAAAGGTGTTGATAAGTAAAAGAGCACACCCTGGGGCACTTGACATCCTTAGGGACTGGAGGAGAGAAGCAATGCTCAGATTTAGAAGTAGAGAGAAACATGTGAGTAGGCATAAGTCAAAGGTGGAGAGAACTGAGGAGAAGGAGGAGGAGGAGGAGTGGAGTAATAGCTTGAGAAAGGCAAGATGCGCGATGAATTAAACATAGAAAAAATATATCCACAAAGAGAGCTACACACATCAGACGAATTAATAAACAAAATTTTAACTGAAACAAAACAGGGCCCGAGGAGTGAAACGAAACAGACTACGTCAGTAGCTGTCGCTCAACCCCCTCCCGTTGCTCCGCCCCTCCCGACGCCAGCACAGCCACAGGTTGCATCAGACACTGCACTGCCCACTAGCCAGCCAGCCCCGAGTGTCCCTCCGCACCTCCCAATCAATAGAGTGCCACTGTTCCGACCGCCCCTCCCATGAGTGGAATTGAGCAGAATGAATGTACGAGAGTAACTCGCATCAAGGAAAGAAAGCGTGAGTTGCAAGAACAGGCGGAAATGTATATAGACGAGAATGATAAGGCATCCACGCTAGCATCACTGTATGACTTCAGAAGGAACAATGAAAGACAGGTATTGTTGGAATGCATGGGGGAATATTTGTCGGGACAATGGAAAAAGTTAATTGTAAAGTTACCACCACAACGATTGTTGGATTTGAATGCATTAGCCCGTTGTAGAGGGAGAGATGAGGAAATAAAAGAACATGTAGATAGACTGTTTGAAATAAAGAATGAACTTGATGAAGAATATTCTGAAGTGCTCGTGACACCGGGAAATAGGAGAAAGAATATTGAGAGAGGCAGGACTGTATATGCAGAAATCCTTGCCGCCACCGGGACAGATAGGTGATAGACAAAGATTGCAGGTGTGTGTGCGGGAAACAATGAGATGGATGTCAAGTCCTAGGACTTCGGTTGGGGAGATAAATGAGATATGTAATGAGTACCCGTTGCAAATAAGAATAGAAGCTTTGTGGACGATAGTAGGGGTGTTACTCCAGCAGGTAGCAGGACACAACAGGGGAAGGGGAAATGCACAGAACAGGGGAAATTCGAATATGCATGGACGGCCTTTGGGATTAAATCAATGTGCATATTGCAGGGAGGAACGACACTGGTGGGCACAATGTCCGCACTTGCAAAATAGAGGCGGATATGGTCAGAGAAGGCCTCACAGAGGGCACAAATGGTCATAACAGAAATCATATACAGCAGCATCAGAATAATCAAGGGAATGGAGCACAAAATCAAGGCGAGGCTCCGAATCAAACTATTCAGAGTCAAAATCAGCAGGGTGCACAAATGGGAAATAGAGGAAGAGGGGGGAACATTTTTGATACTGAGACAGGTGCATACTGTAATAACAGTCGTGATTACACAGGGCGTGGCTTGGACGGCCATGTAAAGGGACGTGCTCTCGTGGAGCTCCGCTGATCCTACAATGATCCTGGAGGAGAAGTGCGTTTACGGGAACCAGCCAGCACTGAAAAATAATGCCCATGCGTGTGAAGATGATGGCTACACTCGCTGAAACTTTGATGCGAGTGGAGGGTGAGGACACTGAGTTATACTCGTCTGCGAGCCGCGGGCACCGGATCGGCGAGTGGAACAAGATGGCGGCAGAGACAAAGAGGACAACAGGGGTCACGAGATGTAGGTCCTGTAAAGCCCCTGCATCGAACTCCAAGACCAGCGATTAGAAGCAGACCGCGGCTCTTGACCGAAATGCGCTGTTGCTTCACATTGGTAACTGACGCTGGGCCCGTGGCGAAATCGGATCGAATGCTGGCAGAACCCAGGAGGACTCATTGTGGCAGCGTACCAATTAGGTGGCCGCGGATCCTGGGGCCGAACGCGAACAAGCAGGCGGTGGTGGCTGCAGTTTTCCACAGCGAAACATCGGCGCAGGCCAGTGGTTGAGGCCAACGCAAGACAATTGCTGATCCCCGGCACTTAAAGTGGCCCCTCTGGGCCTTGTGATCGCGGAAGAGGGGGAACAAAGGGAGTGCGGCGAATAGGTGAGCGCACTCGAGCACTGGCCACATAAGGAACACGACAGAGACCGGGCCACGACACCAAGAGGTTACAAGCACATGGGAGGAGACGGCCCACTCTGGGCGCGAGAGAAGAGACAAGTACATACAAGTACATGCTTGGCCTGCTGAGAGTGGTCCGTGACCACGCGGACCTTTGTGAGGAGGGAGGAACGGCAGGCCCTCGCCCAGTTAACATAGCAGGATGTCCTCTAAAGTGGTTAGACCCAGGATCCGACAGTACACGATTGAGACCTACGCCAGGTCGCCCCCAGAAGCGGAGGGGGGCAAGAGCAAGGAGACCCCCACGGCAACGGCGGAAACACCGGGCACGATCCAGGAGGTGCTGGCAGCGATCGCAGACTTAAAGGTGGCCTGGGAGACTAAGTTGGGCCAGGCAATGAAAGAGCTGCAGGAGGGCCTGGACCTCAAGATTGGAGCGGTCCAGGAGGAGGTGAACCTGCTGAGACAGGACGTGCGAACGATTGCGCAGCGCACTGGGGCCTTGGAGAAGGAGATGGCCCCGAACACGGAGGCGTGCGCCGCACATGGAAAGGAGCTCCATACCCTCGTGCAACGGGTGGGCAATCTGGAGGACAGAGCTGAGCAAGCAGAAGGGCGCGCCAGACGCAATAACATCCGTATAGTGGGCCTGCCGGAAGATATGGAAGGGTCAAACCCCACAGAATACGTGGAATCCATGCTTTTACAGGAGATAACAGGCGCGGTGCTGACCCACGGGTTCGGGGTTGAAAGGGCGCACAGGGCCTTGACAAGGAGACCGCCCGCTGGAGCCCCCCGCGGCCGCTGATCGCAAAGATCCTGAACTATCGGGATCGGGAGAAGATCCTTGAATTTTTCCAAAGGGGAGGAACGATCGAAAAGGGTTCCGCAAAAATCACGGCCTACCCGGACTATACGATGCTTGTACAGCGTAGTAGGATGAACTTTGGATCGGTGAAAAGGAGGCTGAAGGAAGCAGGCCATCGCTACATGTTGCTCTACCCAGCCAAGCTGAAAGTGTTTTATAAGAACAGATCCCTTTTTTTCGAGACGCCGACCGAGGCAATGGACTGGCTGGACATGCAGGGCCGACCCCAAGAACCGGATGTCCAGATGGGAGTTGCAGGAGATAAGTAGCAGACGGCTGTGGCACCTAGGGTGACATGGCCAAGACATTGGGACTTGATTATAGAGTTGTATTAAGCTGGTCGGGAGTGTGTTGTAGTATCAACTGGCTGGACCCGCTGGACGCATCAATCCTATAATAGACGACTGGGAGCTCCTGGTAGGCATCCCTTCTACCCAATAGTAATATACTTAGTTAGGTCACTGTTAGATCGGTGACGCCCCGCGGGGTCCTAGTCCTCGGCGACGGGACAGGACCAGACGCGGGTGGGCCTGAGATCCAGGGATGGAGCTGGGCATTTGTTGGGGTAGGGCGGGGGGAGGGGCTGGGTTGTGTGCAGTGGATGGGAGTTGGGGAACAGGGAGAGGGGAAACTGTTTAGGGGGAGATGGGGGAGAGCCGGAAAACAAACCATCAAGGGAAGCATTGAAGGGAGAGGTGGGTTGGGAAAAAACCGAGTAGATGGCATCTGGTAACCTCAGAATTGTGACCTGGAATGTACGGGGCCTTAACAGCTATCTGAAACGTAACAAAGTGATGCTGTATCTAAAAAGGATGCACATTGATGTGGCCCTGTTGCAGGAGACTCACCTCACAAGGGAGAAGTTGGAGGTTGTCAGGCGAAAATGGAGGGGACATGTTGTGGGGGCTACGTATTCTGCGTACGCTAGAGGGTTTATCACTTGGGTGGCGCTGCACGTGCCGCTCCAGGTGCTTAGCTCAACGGTAGACCCAGAGGGCAGAACGGTGGTGGTGACAGGACTCCTGGAGAACAGGGAAGTGCATATCATAAATCTGCACGCCCCCAACCATGATACAGCGGCTTATTTTAATTGCACCCTGAATCCCAAAATGGATAGGTCAGTCGACAAAGCGGGGAAGCCGGCGCCGGCGGCCAAAGCACTGGGGACATTGTTAAAAGCTCTAGACCTAGAAGACGTGTGGAGAAGGTTGCATCCAATGGATAGGCAATACTCACACTATGCAGCACCACATGACCTGCACACGAGGCTAGATTATGTGTTCGTAGCAGCTGAGATAGCGGGAGAAATGGTGGGAGCGGAATACAAGGCCCGGGTACTATCTGACCACTCGCCTTTGGTGGTAGAGTGGCGACACCAACCCCCCAGAGCGCGGATCCCGACATGGAGACTTAGGACTGAGGCATTACAAGATGAAGGGTTCCGGGAGGACTTGAGGGAGGCCATCAAGGAATATTTTGATATAAACATGGGCAGTGTGCGATCGGTTGGAACAGTATGGAAGGCGTTCAAGGTGGTGGTGCGTGGAGTAGCCATTTCGAAATCTAAAGAGCTCCAGGGGGGCATTGAAAGGGAACTTCAGGAAACGGAAAGGGAGCTGGAGGGCCTCACGAGACATGAGGATACCGCCCGAAAGAATAGCGATAAGATAAAAGACCTACAGTTAACCTGCAGTGGACTCTGGGATAGGTTATGTAGACTAAATTACAAGAAATATACAGCGAGGCTACACGCAGGGGGCGATAAGCCAGGCAGATTGCTGGCCTGGCTGTATAAGAGTGAGACCACCCGCACAGTGTTCAGTGAGATAAGGGATGAGGAAGGTCGCATCTGTAATACCCAGGAGGGGGTGAACGAGGAGTTCCTCAAGTTTTACAGACACTTATATGAGGACGCAGGGGAGGATAGGAGCCAAGACATACTGGACACGTTAGAGGACATAGAGCTGCCCACCTTGGACGACCTAGAAGGCGCGGAACTGGACGCCCCTATCACCTCGGAAGAGCTGGAGGTGGTGATCCAACATTTGCCCACGTGTAAGGCACCCGGGACGGACGGGTTGCCTAGCGAGTTTTACAAGACAAACAAACAGGAGCTGCTTCAGCCACTGCTTGCTATGTTCAACGAGGCCTATGAGCAGGGGGAACTGCCATTGTCCCTTCGCCAGGCAATGATCATCCCACTCCTAAAACCAGGCAAAACGGCTGCGGAGTGTGGGTCTTACAGACCCTTGTCCATGCTGAATCAGGACAGCAAAATACTTACGGCAGTGCTGGCCAATAGGCTGAAGAGGGTGATCGGTAAGCTGATACACCCAGACCAGACGGGATATGTCCCCGGCAGGTACATCACAGATAACCATAGGAGGCTACACCACATCATTGACCACACTGAGGAAGATAAGGGTGAGCTGGCCATCATGTCGCTAGACGCAGTCAAAGCCTTTAACTCGGTGCGATGGCCTTGGTTGAAAGCAGCCCTGAGGGGATACGGAATGGGACCTGGGTATATCAGGTCGGTCCAGTTGTTATACAGCACCCTGGTGGAGAGAGTTAAAACAGGATCCATAATCTCAGATACCTGGCAACTCAGCAGAGGGACCTCTAGCAGTATGTGCTAGAGGTGATGGACTGATATGCCACCCTCTCGGGCATATCGGTGAACCCTAGGAAGTCTAGTCTGTTCCCCTTGGGTAGATACAAGAATGTCCCGTTACAGAGGCTGCCTAGCCTGCCGATACCATGGCAGACAGACAATTAGGTATTTGGGAGTAAATATTTACCACAGGATCGAGGCGGAGCACCAACATAATACAGAGAAAGCAATAGAGGGGGTCAAGAACAGCATGGTGTTTTGGTCCAGATTGCCCCTGACCATGAAGGGGAGAGTGGCCTTGCAGGATGGTGGTCCTGCCCAGACTCCTGCACTTCTTTGTGAATGTCCCGTTTTTGATTCCCAGGAGCCTATTTGTGAGACTTCATAGCGTGTGCAGGGGCTTCATATGGGGTAACTCCAGGAACAGAGTGGCCCTATGGAAACGCCAGAACCCATGTGACAAGGGGGGCATAGGCCTGCCAAATTTTGAGCTTTATTATCTGGCAGGGCAGCTGCTGTATGTGGCCAGGTGGCTATCGACTGAAGACTCGGCGGAAGTCAGGCTTCTGCGGGAAGACTCGGCCCCATGCTTTTTGAATGAAGTGGTGTGGTTACAAAAGAACAAACTGGTGGGAAGAGGGCGGCTGTTGAGGCTGGGCTGGGAGGTTTGGCGCAGAATGTGGAGAATGATGGGTGACAGAGCCGTTCTCTCAGCAGGCCCCGCTGGTGGCACTATGCGGGAACGACTCACAACTGTTCGAAGCGGTCTGTAGATATTGGGAACCGATGGGCCTGGCCACCCTTGGGGACATATGGCAGGAGGGGGAGGCATTGGAATTTCAGAGGTTGCAAGAAGAGACAGGGGTGCATAGAGGCCAGTATATAACCTACGCTAGGCTCATGAAACGGGTAAGGGAGAGATGGCCGGAGACAGTGCTAGCGGATGACCCTGATGCCTCCCTGGAAACGATGTATGATGTTTCGGAGGGCGGGCACGAGATATCTAGAATATACGAGCTTCTAAGAGCAAAGGTAGGGAAGGAGCTGCTTCAATTGAGGCAGGACTGGGAGGGGGGAGTAGGAAGACCCATGACAGATGGGCAATGGGAGAGAGCCCAAAGGTACCATAAAAAGGTATCCTGGAATACGAGACTCCAACAACTCCAATTGTATGTCACTCACAGGGCTTATTTGACTCCCGGGAAAAATGCAAGGTTTGGAGGCTCGGCTATGCAGAAATGTCCCAGGTGTGGGGAGGTGGAAGCAGGGCTGCTACACATGTTCTGGACTTGCCCGGAGGTGCACAGATTTTGGGATGAGATTAAAACTAAATTGGCTGGTGGGGGAGTGGAGCTGGACGTGGGATCAGCTTGGCCATGCATGCTCGGGATTTTTCCCAGGCCACGGGATTTAAAGCACATAAGCAAAAAGAAGGACTTAGCCTACATCCTGGCCAAGCGCAGGATCGCAATGGGTTAGAAGGCTGCCCACAGACCCAAGGTGGGGCTATGGTGGACGGACCTCCTCAGATGGGCGGAGGCGGAATCCGTAGTTTGGTTTAAAGCAGTTACTAGGGGGGGAGAGGAGGAAGTAGGGCCCTTGTTGGCCTGGCAGCAATTGGTGACATCTATGGCAAACCATCACCGAAACTATAACGAATCAGAGGACTCTGATGAGTGCACAAGCACTGCGATGCCTGATAATGCTCACATAGATGACGTGAGTGTGCCGGCTCTAGTTTGTGGGGTGGGAGGGGGGAGGACGGAGAATTATACTGCATAATGTGATTGTTTGATGCTGATTATGTACATCCTAGACAGTTGTAATGTGTGTTATTTTGTTTGGTTTTATTGAAAATAAAAATAAATTTAAAAAAAACAGTCATGATTACACATCGGATGATGTGTTGTTACCCCAATAGGACAGCCCAAGACAGGGGTGGGAACCAGTGTCTATTCCCGTTAATCAGAAAGGACCCTAGGTAGAGATGAAGATCGGGAATGAAGAGCATAGATTCCTCATAGATACGGGGGCACAAAAGTACTCGATAGATCATCACTTGGTTCCAGACATACCTCTGTCAGGGCGACAGAATATCTCAGTAGGGTTCGCAGGTACCCCAGTAATAAACCCTGAGTCCAAATCAGTAGCAGAGACAATAAGGCCTTTTACTGAACATTGTCCACTGCTTTTAACAGAGCATTGTAGAGAAAATCTTTTAGGATTAAACCTATTGAAAAAACTGAGTGCAGTTATCCATTGTACACCAGATGGGGTATTTTTGACTATTTCTCCCCAGAGTATGCCGACTTCTGAATTTATGGCGGAACCTTTAACAGGGGAATTGAGTACCGTGCCAACTTGCATTTGGGCCGTGAATGACAATGATGTGGGTTGTTTGAAAATAGAGCCAGTAAAAATTACATTAAAAGAAGGAATAACGCTACTGCGTATTCTGCAGTATAAAATTTAAGCAGAAGGAGAAAAAGGATTGAAAAGTATTGTTTCTGATTTGGTGAAATTGGGAGTGACTGAAGAGATTACAGGTAGTGTATGTAACAGCCCCATTCTTCCAATATACAAGATAGGTGGTGACGAGGTACATTACTGTTTCATAATTGATCTCCGTGCACTGAACAGAGTGGTAGATCCCCAATTCCTGTTAGTGCCAGACGTCACTACGATCTTGACAATGATCCCTGCATCAGCAGAATACTTTAGTGTTATCGATTTAAAAAACGCTTTCTTCAGCATTCCAGTAAAAAAGAAAGCAGGTATTTATTCGCTTTCACTCTAGGAGGACGATCATTCACATTTACACGCGTGCCACAAGGCTATACTGAAAGTCCGAGCATATACAGTAGAGCATTAAAAGAACAGCTGGACATGTTAGAATTAGCAGCAGACTGTGTATTGCTACAATACATTGACGATTTACTAATCGCTGCTGACACAGAAGAGATATGTAAAAAAGGTACTATTTTGCTATTGACCCATCTAGCTGTGCATGGCCATAACGCAAGCCTAAAGAAATTCCAGTACTGTCAGAAAGAAGTAGCTTATTTGGGTTACTTACTTTCAAAGGAAGGGAGAAGATTAACGCCAGAAAGAATAAAGAGCATTTCTGGTATGCCTATTCCAACGACACAGAAAGGTGTGAGAGCTATAATAGGCATGGCTTCATATTGTCGTCAGTGGATTTTGAACTTCGCTTTAATTGTGAAACCAATGGTGGAATTGACAAAAAAGGATGCTGTGGTGCCTTTGCAGTGGAATGAAGCATGTCAGAAAGCTTTTGATTCGCTAAAAACCATTTTGAGTTCTGCTCCAGTTTTGGGCACACCGAATTATGATAAGGTTTTTAGGCTATCTGTGCACGAGAACGAAGGATGCGCGTTGTCTGTCTTAACATAGGAACAAGGTGGAAGAAATAGGCCGTGCAGCTATTTTTCTTCTGCGCTGGACCCTGTAGCGTGCGCACTACCACGATGTTTGCGAGCTGTTGCAGCAGCTGCTGCGTCGGCGAAACAAATAGAAGGGATGGTATTGGGACACACCTTAATTTTGATGGTGCCACATGCCATAGATGTTCTACTCAATAGAACACAGACGCAACACCTCACCTCTGCTAGATTGACTAGATATGAAATTGTATTATTCGCGCCCCACATCCAAATTATGATGGGTAGCAGTGGTGGGGCTGAATCACCTCCCCATGATTGCTTAATGGTTACTGAGGAAGAAACAAAAGGGAGAATTGATTTAAGTGATACACCCCTAAAAGAACCAGAAGGGGAAATGTTTTGTGATGGCTCCTGTTTTAAATTACCTGACGGCACATCAACTGCTGCATACGCTATCACCACATTAAAAAGGATTGTGGAGAGTAAAAGAATTCCTTATAACTCTGCCCAGGCAGCAGAGATAATTGCCTTAACAAGGCAATTGTGAAATTTCAGAGAACTTGAGCGTAAATATCTATACTGATAGCCAGTACGCCTTTGGCGTAGTCCATAACTTTGGCCGATTGTGGGCCGAGAGAAGTTTCTGAACATCCCATGGGGCTAGAATCCAACATGGCCCTCTGATTGTACGATTACTGTCTGCACTTACGTGTCCAAAGCACTTGGCAATAATGAAATGCGAGGCACATAAAAAAGTGACATGTAACGTGGGAGAAGGAAACGCATTTGCAGACAAAATTGCAAAACAGACTGCCACTGATTTGAATACAAAAATGTTGACAGTACAATCGGAGGAAGTGCCCTGCATGATAGAGAATGGAATTGTGACGGTTAAAGAAATGCAGGCGGAATATACTGCCGACGAAATACAGGGATGGGCCAAGGGCTCTGCAGAATTGGATTTGGAGGGTTGTTGGGTGGACAAGAAAAGCGGGAATTGGATGTTGCCAAATGCTTATGTAAACACAATGGTTACAATGGCTCACAGAGTCACACACATCTGTGCGAAGAAAATAGTCCAACATTTAGCCACAGTCTGGGAAAATCCCCTCATAAAAAACAATGCCGAGAGGTTGGTGAAAAACTGCATTACGTGCTTACAGCACAATGTGGGAAAAGGAACAGTGACTCCAACGGGAGTTTCGGACCTCCCTCTATGCCATTCGAAGTGATTCACTTTGACTTTATAGAAATGGAGAGGTGCCAAAATGTGAAGTACGTTCTGGTGATCAAATGTGCATTCAACAAATGGGTGGAAGCGTATCCTTTGAAAGATTGCACAGCCATGAGCACGACGAAAGTAATGCTAAAAGAGTATTTCTCTCGCTTTGGACTGCCCCGTGTCATATGGTCGGACAATGGTCCGTACTTTGTGGCTGCAGTGATACTACAGATTTGTGCAGGATTTCAAATTGATAAACGATTCCATAGTTCAGGACATCCGATTTTGGCCAGTCTTATTGAACGACATAACAGGATTTTGAAGTCCAAAATCAGTAAAATTTGTGTGGGCAGCAAATTAAGTTGGGTAGATGCATTGCCAATAGCATTACTGTGCATGCGAACGTCAGTGCAGGCCAGAACTGGGCTCTCCCCCTATGAGATAATGGGGAGACCGGCGAATGTGTGGTGCGCACCTCAGCCAAGGAAAATGAGAGAGGTTGAATACCCTGTACTCAGCATTTATTGTAATCTGTTATTAAAAAAACTGCCTTTGATTCATCAGCAGGTGCAGGAGGCATTACCGGTGCGGTATACTGGCCCAGGACATGCATTGGAGCCAGGAACCTGGGTGCTAATCAGGAACTTCGAACGGAAAACATTGTTAGCACCCATGTGGCGTGGGCCGTACCAGATACTCTTAACCACGCAGACAACACTATGCGTGGATGGATGCAAGGCATGGATCCATGCCACGCACGCCAAGAAACTCCCATCGCCATTTGACACGTCAACTGTTTGGGACAAAGACCAGAAAGAGACAGCAGCGGTTCCAGGAATGGAAAAATCCATTGCCAGTCCTCCGCCACAGAAGCTGCCTGATCTCGAAACAAAGCCTGATGAGATTGCCATAAAAGCGGAAGGGCTAAGAGTGCCCCAACGTTGTCCAGCAGATTCTCCATTACTGCTGGCTGACATCAACTACCTCTGTGGCGCCCACCATCTTCTGTTGCGCCACAGCCTGCATTGACGCCTGGGCACCCATCATCATCTGCCATTGTGCCCCAGGCTGACTCCGAGCTTGAGACCGGAAGTGCATCCGCACTATTTGTTGATCACACGGTACCAGAAAAAAGGAGTGATCACATTTTCATCTCTTTGTGAATTTCTTGCCTCTGTTTCCTGTTTTCGGATGAAGTGGGAACCGGAGGCCTAGAGGAGGGTGGCATGAGAGTTGTGCAAGTTATACAGCTCACGAAATGCAACTCCTTGGTGCTAAATCCATGTGTCAGGAACCCGAGTGAACAAGCGGGGCGCAAGTGGTACAAAGGCAGCTGCTCTGAAATTGTAGAGCGATGTGCAAAATGCACGGAGGCCTTGCCGAGTGAATAAGCGATCCAGGCAGATAGCAAACTGGCATAGAAAAAAAACTGTAGACATTGATTGAACTGTTTCAACATCCGGAGAAGCACAAGAACAAAAGATATTCACGACGAGCACAGCAGAAGAAGAAGGACGAGAGAAGAATATCGGAACCAGCGAATGCCCCCTCCTGCACCAATGAATATGACACACTCAATCCTAAGAAAAAACAATTGCTGGGTTTGTGCCCATTTGCCTCAACATGGTGGCAAAGGAATAGGATGGTATGTACAACCCCTGCCATTGACCTCTGCATGCTATGCCTCTCTGAGCACCCGATATTATGGGAAATGGAACGAAAGTGAAACTGGTCAATTAGATAAAACTAACATGAATGAGTTCGAGGAAGTGATTATGAAACCAGTGGGTTGTTCGATATTCCATAGATCACGATTAATTACACCAGCTATAATGCCACAGGATAGAATGTCTATGCCCTATAAATCATCTGTTATCACATTCCATATGAACCCAGAAGGGAATAAGGATGCAGAGCCCCCCTTCCTATACAGTAAATTATAATCCACGTTCTGTCCCTTTTTGTTTAAAAAAGAAGGGCTCCTTTCAGGTAGGGACATTCACTAGATGCAGAAATATAGCATTCCTTGATAAAGAAGTGGAACCAATATATGTGGGAGATCCTGCGTATTTTATATGTGGAGAAAAAACCTATCCTTGGTTACCTAGAAACTGGGGGGACACTTGTTATTTAGGTTTCCTATTTCCTGGGGTGTTTCTTTCAAAAACAGCGGATATAGTCAAAATGACCAGGTCACAACCTCGCCGGAATAGTGGGGACGGGTTGATTGCAGAAGACATAGCGGAATCATTTGTACCATTTTGGGGCCAGGCGATAAACTCTTATAACATAAGACGACTGTCTAGGATATTGGAAGAAGCAATAAATGGAACTACTGATATATTATACAATGTGACTTTGGAAGAAAGAGGAATTAGATTGATGTCACTGAAAATAGGATGGCCCTTGATATAATCTTAGTTGATCGCGGCGGTGTTTGCAAAATCGTGGGATCAGCGTGTTGTGTATTTGTAAGTGACTCCTCCCCCACGATTTTTGAGGCGATAAGAACGTTGCATGTATTAAGATTGGATCTCCACCCCCCTGAAGGAGGCTGGGAATTGAACATAAGCTCCTGGTTCTGTGGAGTGTTGCGGTCCTGGGGATGGAAACTATTTGCAATCTTAGTAGCAATCCTAGGTATATTCGTGACATGTTGTTGTTGCATACATTGTCTCCCCATAGTATGTACTAAAATTAGTGAAGAATGTGTACAAATGATGAAGCGAAAAACCATTACTGAATTAAGCACTCACAATAGTAATTAATTTAAAACTATTAAAGAATTGATGGCAATCGACATTGATAATAATAAGGAGGAGACAACAAGCGTATATGAGTCAGAATTTGAATCAGATTCCGAATCTGATCCAAATACTTGGTCGGAGGAGGATGCAATGTATGGATGAGGCGTTTGCCATACGGCCAAGAGGAGGGTTTGTCAGTCCAGAAAACCTAGACACCCCTTGAGTGGAAGGAAATGCCTGATAATTGGTTGACCGACGACCAACCGCCTCATTTAAAGTGTTAAGAATATATGCTCATTAGTTATTACGTAGTTATTAGCTCAACTAGAGGGCGGCCATTTTAAAGATGACCAGAATCGCCATTTTGTTTTCCCTCTGCTCTCTTTAACGTTGCCTCTTTGCCTTATGTAAAACTGCTTTGCTGTAGATATTATTTCGCTTGAATGGTCCAAGGCTAAGAAACATGTTGAAACTTTACACTGGAGAGCCAGACAGAAATGCCCAATTCCCTCCCTCACATATCCTTGAAGACAGGGAGCAAGGCATTTAATCAGTACATGAATGCCAGCGAGTCTCCTGAAAGAATAGCAATGTACAAAACTAGCATTTAAAGAGTTGAATTATGTTCTTCTTCACGGCCCCCCTTCCTGAGCCCAGTGAGGCCCCAGAGAGCGGGCTGACCTCTAGAGCGAGAATTGAAACTAAAAGATAGTGAGGCCTGGTATGTGCCAGTCTCCTACGCGCAGCTTGCCCATGAAAAACAGAAACGCTGTGTTCTCGCAAACAAAGAATGGTGTCTGTAAAACTGGAGATGGCAAATTGTTACTAAATATGGTGGTCTAAGTTGTCATATTTGTCACGATGGTCAATCATCGCCTCTAATTCAAAGGGAAATGAATTGGGGGCGGCATCGAATGTGTCATACTATGTCATTGCTGATTGTAAGGTGCTCCTTTTGTATATATGTAACTGATGTACGTCTTGCACTCTCTTGCATCCCCCAAGGTCTGTTAGGCACACGTCGCGGGGCGTGGGACCATTTGGCCAACTGGGACTATATTGTATTGCAATAAACCCTAGATTTTGGGAACATAACCTCGTGTCTGGCGTATCTATTCGTGTGTGGTGACTGTGCATTGTTTCCACATTCGAGGGTCCCTCAGGAGCACCACACATTTGGCAGTTGACAAGGAAAGTCTGGCGTGGCACATAATAGGTCATGAATGTGGAAGAAAAGGACATATAGCACGGTGTTGCAGAAATTTTGCGCCTGGCCAGGTTAATGAGATTAATGCTAATGACGAGGTGTCTGAGGCTGAGAGTGCGGGTAGGGAGGTCGTATTTTCAGTGAATGCTGTGGCGGGGAAAGTGAAAATACCCAAACCTTATGCTGATGTAATGATTAAGGGTATACCGGTGAAAATGTTAATTGATAGTGGTGTGGCCTATACCCTGATCCGTGTGGGAGTATGGAAAGACAAATTCAAATGTTTTACTTTGTGGGAGGATGATGTCAAAGCAAATGCTTATGGGGATGTTCCCATTGAGATCATTGGGTGTTTTGAGGGACAGGTCCAGTTTAAAGGAAGGAAAGCCATATCCACTATTTATGTAGCAACCAAAGGTGGCAAGTTATTGTCCTGGAGTGATCAGGCGGAATTGAAGATCAGGTTGGAGGCCGGTTAACCCCAACAGGTACTCATGGTGAAGGGCGTGGGGACACAAGATGATGTGGTGCAAGAAAACGAAGGAAACAAGCTGGGGTATTTGAGAGGATTCGCAAACACAATATTAGGTTGAGAAAGGGAGCCACTCCCTTTGGCCACTTGCCAAATTACGCACAGTGCTTTTAACGTTGCATAAGGAAGTAGAAGGGGAGTTATTAAGGATGGAAATAGATGGTTTTATAGAGAGAGTACAAACTTCAGAATGGATTAGCCCCATTGTACTAGTAAGGATGGCCAATGGACAAATAAGACTATGCATTGACCTCAGACATCGTAATAGCATGGTGGTTGCTGAAAGATTTCCTCTTCCGAGGGTTGATGATTTGCCAGTGGGCGTGTCAGGTGCAACAGTTTTTTGGTTACTTGATTTGAAGTCGGCTTATCGCCAGGTAGAACTCCATGAGGTCTCCAAGGATCTCACGGCTTTCATAACGCCCATAGGATTGTTCAGGTGTGTAAGGATGCCGTTCGGACTAGTGTCTGCTGCTAGTGTATTCCAAAACATCATGCACAGGCTTTTGGGGGGGAGAGTTGGGAGTTATGTGCTACCAAGAGGATGTGCTGGTTTGTGGGGCTGATGAGAATGAACATGATGTGCGGTTAAAGAGGGTTATGAGAATTCTGGAGGAGGCTGGGCTGATGATAGCCACGGAAAAGTGTACGTTTAGAGCTAACAAGGTGGTTTACCTAGGTCACAAAATTTCCGCGAGTGGTGTTAAGCCCAAGGAAGATGCAGTGGAGGCAATTAGGAACATGCTGACCCCCAAGAGTAAAGCTGATGTGCTGGCCTTTCTGGGATTGATTGAGTTTTATGGTAAGTTTATTAGAGGTTTGGCAGACAAAACAAGAACTATGCGGAGACTTACACGGAAGGGTGTGAATTTTAGTTGGGATGAGTAATCTGAAGCAGAATTCGAGGTGAAAGGCTTCAGTAGTCAATGCGCCCATTTTGGAAGGACTTGAAGAAAGTAGGAAGACAATTCTTTTTGTTGATGCCAGTGACTATGGGCTTGGTGCAGTTTTGATGCAGCAGGACAGTGCAGGCTTGCATACTATTGCGTTTGCTTCCAGGAGCCTCAAAGATCCAGAGAGTAGATATTCTGTGGTAGAAAAAAAGGCGCTAGCATGTGTGTGGGGCGTAGAGAAATTCAAAAGGTTTTTGTGGGGGCGGGAGTTCATGATATGTACTGACCACAAACCACTAGTAAGCATATTTTCTAAAGGAGGACTAGAAGGTATATCTCGCTGCATAATGAAATGGGTGAGCTCTATGCAAGGTTTGAGGTTTTCTAGGGTGCACATTTGCCGAGAGAGTAATGTTGTGGCAGACGCGCTGTCAAGGTGTGTTGAACAAAACAAGACTGACGGTGGAGATATGTGTCAAGAAGAAGACTTAGTAGAAGTTCTGAACCGGACATGCAGGTTCTGCAACAGTGAAGTCGAGACCTTAAAACATCTTACTTTGTTCTGTCAAAAATTGCGATCATGCAGATCAAGCCACTTAGGCTCTGTGCTCTTGAAACAGCCGTCCTTGTGCGCAGAGGACTGAAGCAGAAGATGTATGAAGGAGTCAACAGGAAGTTGATCTTTGCCCTGACTAATTTCTTGAAGGACATAGAAAACCTGTTGACACTTAACAGCATCGACGCATAATGATTCTAAATAGTAAAAAGGAAAAAGCACTTTTGGAACCACATAGACACAAACATTTGAATAAGGCCAGATGTGTGAAATCTGTATGTTCTGTATTTTAAAGGTTTGAAATAAACCAATAAAAAAAAAGGAAGATGGGCTTGCAAGTGGCTGTTGGGCTGTAGCTGCCCGTTACTCTGAGCCTTTGCAGTGGATTTGTGCCTCGCCGTCTGCGAGTTGAAGTGCCTTCTTTGCCGAAACACGACTTCTCTGGGGCCCCTCCTGGATTACTAACCAAGTAATTGGTTTTGAAACTTTGCGTGACATTGATTTTCTCTCTACTTTCAATGAGCCGCGGCTCACTGCTGTGTGTTTATACGCCCCTCTTGCCAGCTTTATTGAGCATTCTTTTTTTTTGTTTTCTTCTTTTCGCAAGATTTTCCCGCCGTCTGGCCACACCTCCAGCCGACCGCCCCCTTGACCACGCACCACTTCCTACTTCAAGCCTGATGTGCGCATCGGAAGTGGGCTGTTCGGCTGGCGGGAGCGGGCCTGTTATAGGCGATTTACTTGATCTTTGCAATTGTACCTATATTTTTGTGGTGTGTCTATTTCAAGCATGAGGAAAAATAAACTTCCTCTTATCCGAAAGGAAGCAGCGGCTGACTTTTTTGCGGCTGTGAGTACTCGACGAGCTAGTTTCGCACGTGCCGCAGCTCTGCCTCTTCTGGAGTCAAATGACGAGGAGGCAGCACTTCTGCAGTGTGTGCAAGACTGTTCCCTGTTGGATAAACCCAGGGAAGAGCCAATCGACCCTTCACAATCACTGTTTGGGGAAGATGAAATATTGAATGATTCTATTTCTAAAGGGAGGGTCTTAGGAGCTTGCAATGAACTAGTTGGAGACCATATGTGAGCGATAATTGCAGTGGTTTTAACTATGACAATCTACTGAACTTTAATAATAACCTCTCTGCAAACAGTGAGAATCCTGACAGGAATTCTTTGAATAGTCAGCCGGATCCAATTCCTACTGACTTCTCTGTAATGATGGGTCTTTTCAACAGGCTATTGCTTGCAGAACTACGAAAGCAAACAGTGGCTATTACGGGTCTTGTTGCAGAAATCACTTTACTACCATCTAGACTCACTGAATCACTAAGAAATATAATAACTAACCAGGCTAGACTAACGCTAAAGGCTGGTTTGGACAATTCTGAGAACCTGAGACAAATGCTTGCTTTGTCACCAAAAGAGATTATTGTAATTCCTTCAACGCAGGAGGAAGTATCCGAGTTAGCTGTTGGAGGAATAAAAAAAGCATCTGAAGTAGTGGAAAGACCTGGTCAGGTGGCTTGTGAAACCCAGAAACAAAATGAAACTGGAATTCAAGAACCAAAAATGTCTAAGAGACCAGGGAAAAAATTTGCAAAAATGAGGAAAATAAAATAATAACCACAATAATGGGGCTCTTAAAAAAACATCAAGAAAATTATTGAGGGATTGTGATCCGATTGAGGACTACGATGAAGTTACAGTAATCTCTGAACAGGAAAAAATACAAGGTAAGGAGTCTTTAATAAATAAGGACTCCCTCCCGAACCTGAATAGGTGTAAAGACCAATCTACACAAAGTGCTTATATGAGGGGGGCCTGGCACTCTGTGACATTATGAAAGAAAAAAAAATACAGAGTGAAGACATGCTTGAAATTTTCAGCAACAAATCCTCACGTTAGTAGTTTTGATTCACATAAAGCCCTGCACATGGATGACCCAAATAAGCAAACAAGTCACGGGGTAGTTATGACAGAAAGAATGTCTAGCTCTACGGTGACATTGGGATCACTTCAGATTTTGTGACGAAACATGTTGGTATTACTGTCAATACTGGTTTAGGTAATTCTGATTGGAAGGTACCATTAGGAAAGATACGCAGTGACACACATATTGGCACTAACTTTAATGTCACCTCCAGTAATCCCACAAATTCTGACATACACATTGGCACTAACTCTACTGTCACCTCTAATCCTGAGACACGTGCATTTAGTTCTACCAATGATGTAGCCATTTCACAGATTACCAAAGATGATGAGATATATCAATCTATAATAAAGGTTTTGAAAGAAAAACAGCCGCATGAAATCATGCACCTTTTGGCTGGGCAACCCCCCGACAGTAAGCCAGTTTTGACTTACGAGGAGTACTGTGCAGACACTGGTAGGCTTAAGCAGGTAACCAATCATACAAGCATGAATATACAGGGTGGGGGAAGGGAACAACTATCGGTCAATCGGGTCTCTGATCTGAAAGAACCGGTACGCCCCGATTTGCCTGAGCTCATCTTGACAACCCTATTCAAGTAATATATCGCTAAATAGGCCATACATTCTATCTTTATTGGGTAGAATTGCGGATTTAAGCCTTATTTCAACAGCAGACCTAGAGCTAGTTGACTTTATACATAAATACAGACTAGACTACGTACGATTGGTGATTCCTTCGCCACTGGTGAGAAATCTGCTACTAAAAGAGGCTGAACAGCTACAAATTAGAGATTTCGACATTTTCGAATTTGTACATACTCTGCCCAACATCAAACAAAGTCTCCTGAAATCGACCTCATATGAGAAGGAAGCTCCTGCACTCTCCAGTGGTAGAGTTAATCAGGCCTCAGATGACAACCTTGAAAAACAGGACTGCAGGTGGTTAGCCCTGTCATTACATGAGTCTATTGATTCCCTTAAACAACTGGGGAAACCCCTCTAGCCCATTTCAAACTTTAAAATTACTTAGTTGGAATTCTAGAGGTTCTGTGAATCTGTTGCACAATGTGAATTTTATGAAGGAACTCTCACAATTCCACTATGTTTTCATCCAAGAATCATGGGCTAGGGTTCATTTGTGTTGGGAGGGTTACACGGTTTCTTCTTCATGTGCACATGGTGGCAATGTGGGTCGTCCAAAGGGAGGACTTATCATTGCGGTTAAGAATGATACAAATCCGAGAATTACAGGTGACCATTTTTTAGTGGTTGGATATATAATGAAGTTCAATGCAGTTGACACCGCTTTTCTGTTAGTTAACATTTATTGGAATCCTTCGGAACTACCTGACCCCCAACTTTGGAAGGAACTGTGTAATTTAGGATCTCTAATAGAAACGTGGTTAGCAGTGAACCCAGGGGGCTACCTTGTAATTGCTGGGGATTTGAATGCAGATTGTCTTGATGATCCTTTAGTGAGTGATCTATACATTTCCAACTTAGACCCTTTAAGTAAAACAGGGGGAAACTCCAAGCTCCGTGGTAGAATCTGGTTACGTTTTGCCGAGGTTTGGGGTGTGGAATTAATAAATAATCTTCCTACTTGGAAAGCTAGAGGACATGAATCTATTATAGATTACATCTTCTGTTCTGTGGGTCTGTTCAACTGTATGGGGAAGTTTGAAATTATTGAAAACAACTTGAGTGATCATTGTATGCTTACCATGTTCTTGCACAACAACCCGTAAAAACAAGCTATAAACACGGTCTGGCAACGAATTGCCCAGGAAACAGAATAAAATGGACTGGGAAGAAAAAATGCCAACTTCATTGTAACTATGGTAAAAGATCATGAGAGCTTCTCCTTTTTCCAACGGGCAGACAAATACTCTGCCTTAAAGTTCTCAGACTACATAGGGATGTACCTTACGAAAATGGAGAAGCTATTCAGTTACAAGAATACCCTTAGGAGCCCCAATACCCATATCTTCAATAAGGAAGTTTGGGATCATAAACGCCTGCTAAGGAAAGAGATTAGAATCATCAACAATTCAGGTTACTCTTCAGTTCGTAAGGCCAGTATGAAAAAGAAAATTAAACAAAGCTATAAAAACTCTTAATTTATCATAGAAGCATTAGATTTCAGTGTGATTGTGAAGCTATGCTAAGATCCTTACGAGGACCTAACTCTGCCAACTTCTGGAATCTAATAAATGAATTGGATAATCCGCAGAAAGAGGTACTCTTTAACCCAATCAGTGAAAACACCTGGTTGGGGCATTTTTCCAAATTGTATGATACTAAAAGTACTACCGTTTCTGTAAATTCTAACAGTAAACATCTATGGTTAATGGACTATACAAAGAGGGACATTGCTGAACTGATTATTTAATCGAAAAATTCAGGGGCACCTGGCCCTAACAAACTCTCAAATAAAATTCTCAAGCTTGACCCGGACATATGGGCAAAATTTTGTTTGTCTTGTTTAATAATATTCAAAATACTAAAGTAATTCCACAGTCGTGGAGGGTGTCTATAATTATTCCAGTTTTTAAGAAGGGTTCTCGACAATGCCCCTCTAGTTATAGGCCCATTGCCCTTGCAGATCCGGAATCTAAACTGTTTTCCTCTTTGGTGCTTAGAGATATTCAGAAGTGGATCCAAGAGAAACAAATTCTCGACTTCAGGCAAATAGGATTCAGAAAAAACATGGGTACCAATTGCGGGGGTTTAATGATTAACTGTTTGATGGTTAAATCACGGACTAAGGGAGCTAGATCGACCTTTGTCGCATCTATGGATTTAAGCTCTTCATTCGATCTTGTAGACAGAAAAACATTGTGGGAAGTGCTAAGAAATCTCGATATGCCCCCCTCCCTCCAGGATATTGTACTGCCCATTTACTCTGATACAGGAGTGAGGGTTAGACTTGATTCTGAAGGTACTCTGTCGAAGGAACTTAAAATTCATAATGGGCTCCGCCAGGGCTGTATGTTGGCACCGACGATTTTCAATCTTTACTTCAGTGGAGCTGACATTGCCCTGACGAATAAGGGTCTAGTTGCGCCTAGACTGTCGAATGTCAACCTCCCTTGGCTGGCTTACGCAGATGATTTTCTGCTTATGGATAACACTAAAGTCGGCTTACAAAGACTGCTCAAAGCGTTTGAAGAATTCATCTGCGGTCTTTCACTCAAAATCAATCCTTCAAAAACGGTGATAGTACGCCTCGGAAGAGCAAACAAAAAGGAGAACACTTTTACTTGGCTGTGTGGTAACAAAATAATCAAAGCACTGCCTGCATTTAAATACTTAGGTTTTTCCATATCAGGCACAAATTCTAGATCCCTGTTGAAGACACAATTAAAACTAAAGGCAGATGTAGCCATTCGACAAATGCATGCCCTAGATGGCAAATTTACGATGGTACCGCTCAGGGAATTCTATCTTAAAAAAATTATTCCTAGAATAATGTATGGTGTAGAACGCCAATCGAACAAATGCGAGGGTGACCTGCCATTTATTGAGAGTTATATTTGGAAGTCAGTTCTTTTTTTTCTACCGAAATGTATACCACATGATCTGATAAAATATGAATTTGGTTTAAATTCCCTTTTGGCCCATGCAAGATGGAAAAGATTGGGTTTGTGGCGGAAGTGTAACTGTGGGGTGAGGATTCCGCTAATCCCTTTATCCAGAACCTAAACTCTGAGACTCTGATCACTCTAAAATCTTTAGGTATGTCAGTAAACACATTATTGAACAAACCAAGAAGAATTAAGGAGTGTCTCTTTGGTTTTGACTGGCTAAAAACCAGAACCAAAATTCTGGAATCGACCTTGTATAATCAAGTTTGTTCAACACTTAAATGGTATGCTATGGAAAATTATTTAATGAAATATCGGACTAAACAAATCCGAAATGACTTTATGCGTTTCAGGTTCAATGTCATACCAACCAATCAAATTAACTCTATTAGAAATAGTAACTCTGAAGCTTGGTATTGGTTTCGATTTTGCTTAATTGAAGGGATGGTTGAATCTCTACAACATATTCTGTTGGTATGTCTGGCTTTAAAGACCATGAGGTTTATATACTTTGCACAATATCTACAAAACACAGCTAATGTCAATAGAGAATTCATCTGGATGAGAATGTTACATAATAGCAGTGGTAATTTAAACATTTGTGTAGCAACCTTTTTGAGGTATGTATGTGCTCTATATTAAGTCTCTGTAAGGAAGAATGTAATGCTCACTGTTATTGTTGTTAACCTATGGTTTGAACTAGGCGTAACGTCTCTGTCTGTTGATCTTTCTTTTATGTGTTTTAAAAATGGATTTTGTTGTGTATTCTATAGTTTATATTATTAAGATGTAAAGAAATTGTTCTTAAAATTTTGTAAAGGTTTAACATAAACCAAAACAAATAAATAAAATAAAAATGTAAAACAAAAAAAGAAATGTTTCAAGTTCAAAACAAACAGAATTCAGAAGAATGAGTGGTATGCTGCATGCATGGATGATGCATTATATAAGAAGGTACTGATGGTGATAAAGAGTAACAATATCAAGACACAGAAAGCCAATTTGGAAGGATTTGGTAAAGTGAAGGAAGAGTTATGGGTACAAGGTGACTACCTGTATCGTGGACATCAACTTGTGGTTCCGGCTGGTATGAGGAGTGCAGTGATCGATTTGGCCCACGTAGGCCATTTGGGTGCAGCAAGTACCAAAGGCCTTGTGAGAGCCGATTTTTGGTGGCCAGGGCTAGATAAGGATGTGGAGGGACAAGTCCTGGATTTTTCGGAATTTTATAGAAGGAGACAAGGGGCTCACCATTCAAAAGGTTCCCATGGTGGTTCGGGACAGTCCTAGACTACCGTGGGATGAGGTAGCACTGGTTTTGCTAGGACCTTTTCACATTAGTGGTTCAGGGATATTTATTTGCTAGTTGTGATTGACCTTCTCTCTAAATGGCCCGAAGTTTGTGTATTGAAGGACATTTCAAGTTGCAAGATTATTCAGTTGTTAGAACAGTTATTCTGGAGGGAAGGTTTCCCCAAAAAAATGTACATCAGACAATGGCACACAGTTGGTGTCCAAAGAGTTCAGAGAGTTTCTAAGAAAATATGGTGTGGCACAAGTCACCACGGCACTTGAGCATCCCCAAGGGAATGGATGTGTTGAGAGGTTTAACAGAATGCTCATTGAAGCACAAAGGATTGCAGTGGCTACTGGGGGGGGATTGGCTCAGGACAGTAATGGAGAGAACATTTCAATATCGTCTGGCTCCTCATAGTGTCACTGGTGTGTCTCCCTTTGAAGTTTTACTGGGAGGAAGCCGAATACTCACTTGTGTCCTGGCTGGATGGGGAGATCAAAAATTGTGAATGTTGATGTGGAGGATGTGAGAGAGAGAATGCATGCGAGTGGAATGAAAGCTAAAATTTGTTATGATCGGATAAATAGTTGCAGGAGTTTGGCAGTAAAAAAGGGTGATTGGATTAAGGTAAAGTTGCCTATCAAAGTGAGGAAGGGATCAGCTGTGTACGCGGAACCCAAACTTGTGGTGAAGGATTTGGGTTTGTCTGTGCTGATGAAGGGTGGAGCGGTAAGGAACAAGGAAAGAGTGGCGATCATCAGAAGTGGTGTGAAAGGTGGGAAGAGGGAAGATGATGCAAAGCAAGCCCACTGGTCATCTTCATCCTGTCTGCGCGCGCGTCCGAGCTGAAGTGCCCGCCAGCAGTGCCTGCCTGTTACGCCTGGAGAGGACCGTGGACTGTGGAGCGGCCTGCTGAAATTTGGACTTTGGACTGTGTGGTGGGTCCATATCTTGGATGCCATATGATCGCCATTTGACTGTTTTGCTGATTTCATCTGACCGTGGTGCGGTCATTCCCTGGTAACAGTCACTTTGCTTTTTTTCCAGAGCCACGCCCCCATGCGAGTCCCGCACACAATAAAACATCCCGCGCGTCCTTGCGGAAGTGCCTGCCAAAAGTGCCCGCCAAAAGTGCCTGCCAAGAGTGCCCGCCTGTTACGCCTGTTGGGCAGGAGGTGGCGGCCTTCTTTCCCCATTTCTTTCTTTATTTTTTTTATTTTGTTTTCCTTCTCTACTAACAGCACAGTTAGGAGGACTGTGATTCTGTATGAGTGATTGCTTACTATATATTCTGATTTATTTTGTTTGTGCATTAATGATCGCTGCCTATGCTGAATGCACCGTCGGGTCTGGGTCACAGGGTCTAAAGCGAGTTGTTACGTAGGAGTGCTAGCGACCCTTTCTTTTTTTAAGAACGATAGTAAATAAGACCAGATACTTTATTGCGTGTCAAACCATTGATGATATTTTGTCGGCACCTTTAATTTTCACTCCGGTTAAAAATACACTCCGGATGGCAATGAATATGCCATGGCCGCCATCCCCTCCGGAACCAAGTGATTCCTTGATTTTGGATGCTGTAGCAATGGCGCATTCTTCAATGCCATCTACCGGAGGTATAGCCTCAAGCCAGCAGGACGAAGCCTCTAGCTCTTGCCTTTTTGGTAATATCCCTGAGAAAAATGTAGGCAACGCTCCTACTACTTCTTACCTGGACACTCCGCCAGACTTCTTTACGGCGGAAGCTGATCTTCAGGATCTTTCGCAACATAATCACGAGATCTCCAGTTCTCACGAATCAGAGAATTTGGGACAGAACTTGGGACAGAATTCTGATATAGCTGGGATTCTGTCGCAAATACTAAAAGAATTAAAAATCCATTCTTTGGGCTTCACAGAATTAAGGATTCTGACTGAACGTCCAAAAACTCAGGCCAAAATAAGCTCCGACATTTTGGAATCTCTGCCAACAAAGCTGACAACATGGCTGTTGGCTTTAGGCTTGGCTTTAGATAAGAATCCTGATAATAAACTGTAGCCTAAAGCATCAGTAGCTAGTACCACGGTTTCCACATTTATTTCCCCACCTCAGGAATCCATTCCGCCTGAGCCTCAACAACAGACATTGTTCCCCAACCCTGGACTGACCATTTCTTCCTGTCATTTGAATTATCTACCTCCAGAGCACGTCCACCAGTATCGATCATGGCCGCGCCTTATCCTACAAGAAATAAAAAGAGCATCACCAGAGATAAAGTAATCCCGGCCATTCTACCCATCCTTAATGGATTAGAGGATCATTTAGACCCAGAAACATTGGTCAAGGAATATAACAAAATTATGTTAACTACCATGGACAATATCGCACCTCTGAAACTTAGACAAAGTAAACCCAAATCTCATCTAAACAAATGGTTTACTCCTGAACTAAAGGACTTGCGACTACTCAAGAGGAGTTGCGAAACAGCATGGAGGCTTACCCCTTCAGAAGATCACAAAACAAAATTAACAGAAATCTCCTCCCATTATAAAAAAGAAATCCATTTGGCCAAACAAAATTAATTCAATATGCGTATTGCCAATGCCAATTCAAGCATGAGCGAACTGTTCACCATCCTCAAGGAACTAGAGTCGCCCATCCCCATTCCAGAAATATGCTCCAAAGATAAAACTTGGTGCTCCGATATCCAGCAAGCCTTATCAAATAAAATCTCCTTACTCCAAACAAAAATAGCCAAAAATAAATCCTCCCTTACACACCACCCAAGACTAACAACCCAATTATAGACCCTGCTCTAAAGGTACAGGACCCAGCTACACGATTTACGTTCTCTAAAACCTCCATCCTTGAGGTGGAAAAAGTCATCCTCGCTCTAAAGCCATCAAACTGTCAGGGCAATACCTGACCTGCCCAGCTCATAAAAGATGCTGCTAGGGATCTTTCCCCGTTTATTCCAACTCCTCATTCACGTCTGGCACGGTGCCTACCAATATAAAACAATCCTGGGTACTACCACTGCTTAAAAAGCAAATGCTAGACCCTCTTATACCTACGAACTACCGCCCCATTACGACAGTCCCCTTTCTGCTTAAAATTTTGGATAAGATTGCCTATAATAATCAAATTCAAAGTTTTCTGGAACAACACAAACTCCTAGGAGAGCGCCAATCAGGATTCCGTCCCCAACACGGCACAGAGACTGCCCTCATTGACCTGAAGGCACAAATAGACGAACTAAGAGATAAAGGAAAAATGGCTCTCCTCTTGCTGCTGGACCTCTCGGCAGCATTTGACCTCGTGGACCATGGGGTACTTTGCAGCCACTTAGACTCTGCTGTACATTTCTCCAGAGAGGCTATAACCTGGATCAAATCCTTTCTCAGCGATAGGACCATGAGGGTATTCTCCCCATCGGCAGCGGCTGACCCAATCCCCATCCTGTGCGGAGTTCCTCAGGGTTCGTGTGTCTCCCCAACTCTGTACAACATATTTACCAAGCCCCTTTTCGATGATCTGGACCTTCTCGGTATCGCCTACACTAACCATGCAGATGATACCCAGATTCTCCTCCCACTTTCCGGGGATTATAGTAAGGATTTGGCCTTGGTAAACAGCGTGTATGTCATCGTCCAGGCATGGATGGCAACCCACGGGCTATGCCTGAACGATGATAAAAACAGAGCTTATCACCCTGGGGACGCATTCTAACCTTAAAAAACTTAGCCAGGACTACACCTCATCTGAAATTGATGGCAATATCATCAGGGTGTCTAAATATATGAAGACACTTGGATTCTATCTGGATGCCACCCTTTCTTTCGACAAACAGGTGAAGTCCTTGGCATCGGCTACTGCTTACACCTGTAAGCTTATCAGAGCAGGCAAGCACTTTCTCTCTGACAACTGCCGCCTCATTTTAGCGAGAGTACTAATCCTCTTGAGGTTCGACTATTGTAATGCCCTCTACATTGGAGAGAATAAATCCATCACCCACTGAATTCAAATTCTACAAAACAACGCCCTGCGAGCTGCCCTCGGTATCTCTAAAAGATTGCATATTTCAAAGATCAGACGCCAAAATAACTGGCTGTCCACCCAAAGCAAAATCTACCTAAAAGTAGTGTCCTTGGTTCACAAAGCCCTAAACAATGCCGCACCGAGTTATCTCACCAATAAACTCACAAAAAGAAACCACACGCGCCCAGCTAGAACCGCAAATGCCAATAGCCTCATCATTCTAAGATTTAGGCTAACTAAAGCGGGTGGTAGTAGCTTCCAGGTTCAAGCGGCCCAATTATGGAACTCACTGCCAAACCCTCTACGTGAGGAACAGCCATTTCTGAAATTCAGAACCAACTACATTAACCTGTTGAGGTCTGCCAATGATTAGCCCATTGGTGCACAATTATCCCCAGGCAACCCTAGTATTTACATATCACTATCCTGCTCTTTTTGATCCTATGGACCTCCTCACTCAGCTCACCTGGCGGAGGAAATAATGTCCATTCAGTACCTGTACATATACTGTCCCCACTATACTTTGTAACCATTTCTGCCTCTTTGTAAATTATAATTGCCTACTACCTGTGATTTCTGTATTTGTATCCTGTACTCTGTATGTAACCTATGCTACCCTGTAACTTAAGCTTTGCATTTTCTTTACTGTTGCGCCCGGTTACCTTCGGGTCTGCCGTGCATTATAAGTGAATAAAACAAACAAACAAACAAACAAACAAAATATTTTCTTGGGGGCAACAAGGGAACTGCTGCTCAAAAAAGGAAAAATGTCCCGAAAAATAAGAAAAATAAAAAAAGCTTCCCCGCCTCCACATATAACCAACGGAACAAATTTGCTAAACATACCTGGAGAAATTTCATCAGGGAAGAAACTGATCAATTACAGATAGTAAATCGGGAAGGGTCCGCTCCCTCAAGTAGCGAAAGTGGTGACTATACTACTCCGAACAATTTTATATCGGATGAAATGACTCACAAAAGGATCTCGATTAATATCCGAAGCCAGGCCCCCCACGAGTGGATCTGACGAAACTTGGGGAAGACCACCATTCTATCATGCCTCAGAGAGAAATCTATGAGCTTTTCCATAAGTCTAAGATAAATCCAGAAAACTTAAATCCTGCCCCGTCTATTGAAATAGCAGACCCAAAAAGGGATGGAAGAGAGTCAGGGGAGTCCCATTCTAAACAACAGGCGATTGTCTATTTACAAAATAGCGTGGACCCTAATTTAGTGGAAAAGAATAGTGGGGTGGTGTTATCGTCTCCGCATGTGAAGTCTTCCATTGTTTCAGTAATACGGGAAGTAGTCCCCCTCTGAAAGAGGCCTCAGCAGTCCAACAGAAAGGGACAGAGGGCAGCGGTGATAGGTCGAATATGGATCTGGCACAAATGATTTGTATTGCGTTGGAGGACGCATTGAGGGGCAGAATTTTGTGTGAGAATACTCTTAGAGTAAATGACTCAGGGAGCCTGCCTATTAACAAGGCCGCCACGGAGGTAATTAAGGAGCAGCGAATCTTGAAGGAAATGGAGGATGATGATGTGAAATCTCCTTCCATTTCTCCTTTAATTGGGAAAGCAGTGGAGATAGTTCAATCCTCTGACGATCCCTACCCTCCCACTCAGCCAGCTGCCTTACCCAGAGCAACCTTGGGGGTGGCGGATATAAGGTCCCCAAAATACTATCAGGAAACAAATTTGAAGAATATAGTATGGAGGAAACCATGCAATCTGGATTCCCCGAGTATTCTTCTTTATCCCTTATTTGACTGCGGCAGGCAACCAGCTTTGAACAGGAAAAGAACACTGACACTTATTAATGATATTCCATCTTTGGCCAATTTGGCTTTGGCAGACATTAAGATTGTGGACTTTATTCAACCCATTGCTTTGACCACGTGAGGTTAGTTTTTCACTCACAGTTGGTGTTTCAAAAGGTCCTAGCCGAATTGGATCAATTCAACAGAAGAGGTTTTGACGTATTAATATTTGGGGATGGTCTGCAACAACAAGATGATCCTGATGTATATGATCTCTCCCGGCCTCTTTATCCCGGGGGGGTCATATCAAATAAAAGCAACAGAGAATGCGCCGGAACAGGAAACAAGCTGGAGATGGTTGGCGCCGAGTTTACGAGACTCGATCTCAAAGCTCCAATCACTCAAACAGCAGTTCTAGGTTCGGAGAATACACTTTCACTAATATGCTGGAACTCACGAGGGAAATCGTATTTAATCTCCTCCTTCGAACTGTGCTATAAGTTAAAAATCTAAACATATTATTTGTATCCAGGAAACGTGGATGACGAGTACAGCACAATTCGATGGATTTGAATGTGTACATCTATTTGCCATCAAGGGCTCCATAGGTCGGCCATCTGGTTGCATCCTTACAGCCATTAAATTGAACTGCGGTATACACGTGATCGAAATCTTTAGAGAGCCACCTTTTGCTTTGGGCACTTTGTTGGGGATCGATGATAAAGTATATATGTCTCACATTTTACTATGGAATGTATATTGGACTCCAGGGTATGATCTATATGCTCCCCTCTTAAAAATGGAAATAATTATGGAGAATTGTTTATTGAATTACCCGGGAGTGCAGCTTTTTGTCATGGGTGACTTAAACACCAACATGAAATCATTTATTGATGATATAGAAGGTCCATTTGTTGTCCCACAAAATATAATCACTGATAGGCCATGTAGGAATCCTCCTCTTTCGGCTATCAGATGAAAATTCTGACTCTAAAGTGTGGAATATGTTTTTCAAATCTTGAGGTCTAAGATCAATGCATCAGCAGTGGTGGAAGGATGTAAAATATACAACTTGGTCATCTGGGGATAACTCCTCTGCTATAGATTACATTTTTGCCTCTGAGCCCATATTCAATCTAGTGAAAAACATTGAAATATGTACAACACTGATGAGTGATCATGGAATGCTCGAGTTGGATCTGTTTTTTGAGGGCGGAAAAGGTGCCCTAGTCCTTATGCCGAAGGATCTTGTTCTGAACCAAGGTAGGAAAAGGATCATTTGGCATCTGGGAAATGTTAAATTATGTAATACGCTTTTCCGTAATGATTATGCAACGACAACATATGAAGTAAAATGGGTGAGATTTTCACATGATCTGGTTGGTCAGTATCTGAAAACGCTTATAGATAAATCTGTGAAAATCCCACGCAAATCAAAGGCTACCAAACCTCACATTCACAGATATGATACAACTGTTCGGCTAGTTAAAATTCTTCTTCGTAGATCACTAAAAAAGTTAAAATCATTACAAATTTCAGAACTTGATAAGACAGAGGGGGACATTTGAAACAACTCTACAAAAACTGGTTGAGGGGACACAAACGTATGATGTACCAAGTTGATAGCGAAGAAATGCTTACAGCTCTGACACATAATTCAGTACGACAATTTTGGCGCCTTGTTAATAGAACATCTGTACTTATTCCAGAATGTAGCCTTAATCCAATCAATGAACGGGGTTGGGCGAAACACTTCTCTGCCCTTTATGCAAAAAGAGGATTGGATTCTCAAATTTTAAAATCTTTGTCTATTGTCCAATGTATTTGTATTTTGTTTATTTATAACGCACACCATCCGGCCCAAGGGCATCAGGGCGCAATAGAAGTGTAATTTCTCAATTGCTGAAATTCGGGAGAGAATTGCTATGTCTAGCCCATCTAGGGCAGCCGGTCCAAACGGTTTATCAAATGTCTTACTGAAAGGGGACCCGGACACATGGTCCAAAGCGCTGGCTATCCTTTTTAAAGACATAGGCCGCACTAAATCTATACCACAATCATGGAATTTGTCTTTCATTGTGCCCGTTTACAAGAAGGGAGATAGATCTACTCCTTCAAATTACAGGCCGATTGCACTGTTAGATTCAGACTCAAAAATCTTTGCAAGTTTGATTTTACAGCAAATTGAAAAATGGTCATCTGAAAACTTGATTCTGTCTTCGGCGCAGTTTGATTTTAGGAAAAAGATAGGTACAACTGCGGGAGGTCTTCTTATAACACTCCTCCAAGAGATGGGCTGGAAAAAGGGTGCATCTTCTGTATAACTGGCGAGTATGGACCTATCCCTAGCGTTCGATTTGGTGGACCGTGAAACACTTTGGAGCAAATTGGCTTTATTTGGTATGCCTCCAGAGATTTTGGTTGTATTGGTTCATCTTTATGAAGGCTCGAGCATTCAGATTCGATTAAATAATGATGGCCTTCTCTCATCCCCAATAAAAACTTTTAACAGATCAAGGCAGGGATGCATTTTTGGCCCTACTTTGTATAATTTATATACTTCAGACATAGGCCCATTCCTGCAAAAAGCAGCATTTGTTCGGCCTTCCCTTGAAGGTAAAAAAATGTGTTGGTCCTCCTACGCGGATGACTACCTTTTATTTGATAGAACTCCTTTGGGGCTTCAGCGCCTATTAACTGCTTTTGTTGCCTACATGTCCCAAAATGGTTTAGTGGTTAATTCTCTAAAGTCAAATATAATACTAATCAAAAGCAATCTCAGAGAAATTGGTTTATTGACAAGACGAAGCTTGATATTAAACACACTAATATTTACCTAGGTTTGTTTGTAAGCGACACGCCTTATGGCATTTTAACACTAAATCATTACATGATGAAAATTAAAGCTTGCATCATCCAAATGCGTATAGTTGATCACCAATTTGGGGCCTTCTCCTGTCTGCCGTTTTTGAGATACTATAAACTAAAAACTGTTCCTAAAATTACATATGGTATGGAATTTCCTTTCATAAATGGTAAAATTGAGCCGAACAAATTGGAAGCTTATATCCTTCGGAAAATGGTCTTCTGTCTTCCAAATTGTATACCTTTAGTGGCCATACGCTATGAATTGGGCTTACAATCATTAAAAAGCATTGTTGAATGGAAATATGTTATTTCAGAATCTTTTAAGCAACAATGGAATTAATCTGTATGGTGATTTGTCCAGTATGCTTATTCAAGGCACCACTAAATCAGTATTTATGAAAAAATTGGTCGAAAAGTGTAAGAACTTATTGAATAGTGTTGGGGCTTCAGTGAGTACTTTGCTGTTTAATCCAAAAAGAGTTAAGCTATTGCTACAAAAGCGATTGGACCAACACAATGCAGACACCCACCCAATATAAGCTTTATGGCGTTAGACAGAATCCTGTGCAGTTCCCTTAGGGAACACTGCAAAAAGATTATGACTACAGGAGTAAGCAGTAAACCCAATTGGTAGCAGCCCGCACCACCCAGATTTACCTGGTAGCTGTGGCTGAGCAGTCAGACTTCTCTCAAGATGACTAGGGCAGTATACAGAGCATACACAATAGGGCTAAAAATACAGTACAGCAAGCAAACACTGACCAGAGCTTTGGTATCAAAAGTATATAATTATTTATTTAACACACACTTTAAGAAATACACTAGCACTAAATAGTAAAGCAAGTTCAAACCCAGTCAACACAAGTATATACACCTCCCTTAATAATTATTAAACAAGTCTAAGTCAAAACACCACTCTTTGTGAAAACAGACGTGAGCGTGTAACCTAGATGGCACTCTAATAATTAAATTAAAGGGAGAGAAAAAGGCAGGTCACGAAAATAAAACAATTCCCAACACTTTTATGAGACCACAGCAAGTTGGTGAAGGCAGAGTCTACTGTAGAGCCAAAGTTCATAGGCCAGGCCCACTGTCAAGAGAGCAAGGCTGAATGTGCCCAAGATCACACAGTTTCAAATGCACTAAAGTCTTTGCAGAAATGTTCAAAAAAGAAGGGGATCAAGTTCGGAAGATAAAGTTAGAAGCTCTGGGGCCAACCCAGTTGGAAAGCCAAGGATTTACGGGACACCTTTAGCAATCCGTTGAAAGGGAGGCCAGGCGGAACACAGTACCTTAAAGAGAGAGGAAGCTCCAGCGGTGGCAGTTGTTCCTGGCAGCGGTTGCAAGTCGTGGTTTCGACCAAAGGAAGAGAAGATCTCGTCAAGGAAGAAAACTGGAAGTCGTTGCACTGCACAGGGATGAAAACAGCCGCAGAGTTCTCGGTTAAAAGGTACGTTCCTTTTATTCGCGGTCACAGTGGTGAAGCTTGACTATCCGGCCCCCGGGGTGCTTGGCACGGGCAATTCCACCAAGAGACGTCCTGGCAGGCGAACAAGGCGAACTGGTTGATCCTACCAGCTCAAAGGAAGAAGACTCTCCTGGCAGAAGATCTCCTCTTGTCATCGGGAAAGTGGTGAGGTCGTTTCAGCAGGGCTCCATTGGTGGTGTCGTCGTTGCAGATGGCTCAGCTTCTCCCCTCTTCGGATTCTTTAGGTCCTGTGGTGACTTCTGAAGTTCCAGGCCCCCAAAGCTCTGCTTTTATGCAGAAAATCCCCCAATCAACAGCCTATCAGTCACTCATACATGCTAAGTGGTGAGCCGGGCGGCTCACCACCGGGTTATCAAAATAGAATGCGACTTGAGTTGCCGAGGCAACGCAGTCCAGGGTGCCTATTCCCCCACTCACACATCCTGTGTACTGTTAGGCAGAAACCTGTGCAGTTCCCTTTGGGAACACTGCAAAAGATTTAGGACTACAGGTGTTAGCAGTAAACCCACTTGGTAGCAGTCTGTACCACCAAGATTTACCTGGTAGCTGTGGCTGAGCAGTCAGACTTCCCTCAAGAAGAGTTAGGCAGTATGCAAAGTATACACAATAGGCATTCAGACACAACAATACAAGCAAACACTGACCAGAGCTTTGGTATCAAAGTATATAATTATTTATTTAACACACAATTTAAATACACACTGTTTGAAACACTCCAGCACTCTTATTGTAAAACACTCTAAACACAGTTACTATTATAATATATACAACCCTTATTCCTTATCAGATAAGTCTTAGTTAACACCACTTATTTCCATACAGAGGTGAGCGCTTAACTATAGCTGGCACTCCAATAAGTTCATTAAGAAGGGAGGGAAAAAGACAGAATATGGAAAGATACACCACTCTAAGATTTAGGAACACTATTAGCAAGGCAGAAGAGCAAAAGTCACTTGTGAGCCAAAGTCCATAGGCTGGGCCCACTCTTAGAGAGAGCAGAGCACAAATGTGCCCAAGATCACACAGTTACACTAGGCTTAGAAAGTCTTGCAGAGAGTTCGAAAAGAGTTTAGAGAGGCTCAGAAAAGTTTAGCCAGGGTGTCCCAGGCTAACCCAGGTTCGAAAGCCGGGGGCTAAATCTACCCCGTACAGTCGGTGGCAAGGGAAGCCAGGCGGGACACGGTACCTTAAGTGGGAAGGATCCTCCAGCGGTGGCAGTTGTTCCTGGCAGCGGGTGCAAGTCTCGTCGTCGTCCAGGGGAAGAGAAGATCTCGACTTGGAGGAAAGATGAAGGTCGTTGCACTGCAAGGGAAGAAACCAGCCGCGGAGTTTTTCCAGTTAAAGGTATTACCCTTTATTTCGCGGTCGTGGTAAAACGTGGTATTCCGGTTGCCGGGGTGCTTGGCACAGGCAAGGCGGCCACGAGATGCGTCGGGAAGGCGAAAAGACGGTGAAACTGGTTATCCCCACCAGTCAAAGGAAGAAGACCCTCCGGCGGGAGATCTCCTCTGTCGTTGGGAAAAAGTGGTGAGACGGTCCAACAGGGCTCCACCAGTGGTGTCGTCGTGGCAGGTCGGCTCAGCTTCTCCCTCATCGGATTCTTAGGTCCTGTGGCGACTTCTGAAGTTCCAGTCCCCAAAGCCCTGCTTTTATGCAGAAAACCCCCATTCACTCAGCCTAGCTGTCACTCACACATGCTAAGTGGTGAGCCGGCCGGCTCACCACTTGGGCCAATCAGGACGGAGTGCGACTTGAGTTGCCTAAGCAACTCAGTCCAGGGTGCTAAATCCCCCTCCACACCTCCTAAGTACCCCAGACAGAGTGGCACCACTTTGGAGGTCTTCTGTGGAGAAGCCCGCCAAAAAGTGGAACAAAGGGCTCGACTTGGGTTGGAGTCACAGAAGAGAACACAAACGCCATTTTAGAACCGAGTTTTGGCAAAAAATACCAACCAGAGAATTAATAATAATCAAATTAACCGGCGGTATGTCCGAGGCTATCGTAAGTAAATAAATAAAGATAGTAGCCTCGAACAATGGGAAAATCCCATAGAGAAATATTAGCGGTTGAATATAAAAAGTAGTATCCACTGCCACCAGCCAAAACTCGATCAGGGGGGACGGAGACGTGCCCCCTCGACTAACAGACCCCGGGGCAATCAAATTGCCCCAGCCAGTACGTCCACAATATGATGGTTTGTACTGGTTCTGTTCAGAATTCAAGACTAGTAAAGTCCATGGTGACTTTACATGCCCTGGGAGACAGTAGTCAGTCCCAGGGTATGGAGTCTATACTGGGGGGTCACTATGACACCCCTGTGTTACTGCACTGAGGGTGCTGTGTAACACACATCACAAAAACACATGAAGCCCTATGGAGTAAAAGACCCCATAGCCCATTAAACACACCTAGAGTCAAAGAAACACACTCAAATCATGCCCAAGAGTGAGGGTAAAAGAGTCTCACTCTTGGCAGGAGAAAAAAACAAACCCCAAAAATCCAGAAAAGCTGCTGGGGGACTCACTAGGTTAGGAAATTGAGCCTAAACAGAAAATTCTCCCTAACATGTACCCCAGACAGAGTGGCACCATTTGGAGGGCTTTTGTGGAGACGCCCGCCAAAAAGTGGAACAAAGTGCTCGACTTGGGTTAGAGTCACAGAGACGGACACAAACGCCATTTTAAAACCGAGTTCTGGCAAAAAGACACAACCGGTGAATTAATATTAAATAAATAAACTGGCGGTATCTTTAACATTGCACCAAAAAGTGGTGCGTTTAAAATGAATGGGAAATTCCGATAGGAAATATTCCGGTGGAATATTTCGAGTGATAACCACTGCCACCAGCCAGAAACTCGACAAGGGGGGACTGGACAATGCTCCCTTGGAAACAGACCCAGGGGCAATCTAATTAACCCCTTCCAGTACTTCCACAATATGATGGTTTGTACTGGTTCTGTTCACAATTTTGGACTAATAAAGCCAATGGTGACTTTACATGCCCTGGGAGACAGTAGTCAGTCCCAGGGTACGGAGTCTATGTTTGGGGGTCACTATGACACCCCTGTGTTACTGCACTGAGGGTGCTGTGTAACACATACACTAAAAACAGATGGCACCCTATGGAGTAAAAGCCCCCTTAGCTCATAAGCACATACAAAGTCAAAGACATCCTCAAATCATGCCTAAGAGTGGGAAAAAAGAGTCTCACTCTTAGCAGGAGAAAAAAACAAACCCCAAAAATCCAGCAAAGCTGCTGGGGGACTCACTAGGTTTGGGAAATTAGCCTTAAAAGAGAATTCTCCCTAACATATGGCCACATGGTATCTCATTCCAAGTGTATGGGCTAACCTGAACCATATTTAAACTCCTTCCAGCAGAGAGGTTGGAGGAATTTATTCATGCGATTTCGTTTTAATGTGCTATTAACTGGAGAAATTGTGTCAGCTAGAGCGAAGTTCCCTGATTCAGTAATTTTGTGTAGACATTGCAGTAGTACAGATGTTACCGAGACATTGAGACATCTTTTGATTGATTGCCGTGCTCTGATTCAAGGGAGGTCCTCATATTTCGAGCGTTTTGTGCCAGATGCTTCAAATGTAGATTTGGACTTGTTATGGAAACGTATGCTTTTTGACAACAAAATCCCTTTACAACTGGCTGTTCGATTTTTAAAATTAGAATGCGTTTTGGTTTAATACCTCTAACAAGTGTGGCTGCACAACCTGATAATTGGGGAGCGATGCTCTACATTATGTTTATATTTGACAGTATTAGGTCTAAGTATCATTTGTTGTACTTTAATAATATATATTTTATCTCGATTTTATTGGAAAGAAATGAGCAATTTTTAATTAGAATGAGGTTTTGCTACTATGATAAAGTATTGTTTTTGTGAATTGTGCTGAACTTTTTTTGTACGAATTTTGTAAAGGTTTCTCTGAAACCATATACAAATAAATAAATAAATAAATACATAAATCAGCAGCAGGACAATTGGGTGTCCTTATTACCCACAGCAGAATTTGCATATTACTGTCTACACTCAGCAATAGACATGAGCCCTTTAACGTACGTTCAGCATCCTCGCAGCATCCTTTACGGCTAACTCCTTACCTTCAAACATACCATCCATAGAGACCTCTCTGTCCCAGCTCTCAGCGGCCCATAAGGCGGCAGAACAAGTCTACAAGACAGCAAGGAAGCCTACAAGTCCCAAGCTGATTGACATTGCACAGAGGTTCCGAATTAGGAGGTTGGATCCAAGGTCTACTAAATTCCTTCCCCACTGGGTTCGCCCTTCCAAGCCGTCTCCTCGGTTTTTGGGACCGTACGAAATCATCTCAAGAATCACTCCCGTGGCTTTCCACCTTTGACTTCCTAAGACTCTACGACGCATTTATCCTGTGTTCCACACATCCTTGTTATGCCCTGTGGTAGTCAAGGAGGCAGTCCCTCTATTCCCCACCATAGGGTCAAGGCCAAACCGGTACCATGAGAATACGAGGTGGCACAGATCTGTGATTCCCAATACAGACAGGATTGCCTGGTTAGATGGAAGGGTTATCCCAGCTCAGAAAACTCTTGGGAACCAGGGTCGTTTGTCCACGCCCAGGTATTGGTTTGCAAGTTCCATCTGGCACACCCGGGCAAGCCAGGTTGCCCCGATTAAGGAGGGGGCATACTGTCATGCGCCCGGGTGGCTGGCGCGCGTGGAGTTCCTGGAGGACTCGCGTCCATTAGCTTGCCACCACGCTGTTTGCCGTTCTCTTAACGTTCAAGTTGTTTGATATTTTATTTCTATTGCGCTCAATACACAAGTGTTACATAGCCCTTCCTCTCCCAGCCGCCCGGCGCGTTGCAACCCAGTGTTTGGGTTTACACGCAAGTCTCCTCTTGCGTGTAAACCCAAGCGATTCAGTTCGCCCGCTTGCTTCCTCCATCCCTTCCTCTCTACTTTGGAGCAGCAGGTCCGCTCACGGGCTGCAGCTCTGTCTCCCTCTGTCCTTTTCCCACAGCTGGTCTGTCCCTGCCTGCTTTGTCGGTTCTCCATTGCGGTCTGCTCTCATTATTTGCCTGCATTTCGTCTCAGCTCCCCAGCGACAGGCTGTCCCTGCGTGCGGTGCTCCTCTTTGCTCTCTTGATTTCTCGCGCCGGGCTTTCCCCGCTCGAGGCACTCTCTTTCTCCTTCTACTTTTCCTGCGAATATTTCATTTCGGACACTTCACTCCTGAAGTCGTCTCCCATGCTCCTCCCAGGTCTCTCTTCTCAGCCTTGCAATCCTCTGCTGTCTGTCCCTGGGGTACAGTTACGATCTGTCCTTGCGGTTTCTGCACATACCCCTTCCAGCTGCTCTTCAGGAAGTTATGTGTGCTTGCCTACACCGCTGACATACCTGGATCCTACTTACCAACTGGAACCTCCGTTACTCGGATTTCAAGGCACCTTTTTACCTGGATCACTTCCTGTTCTTTGCTTCACAAGACCAGGGTTTTTTAGTGCCGTAATAGGCTTTTTCCCCTTATTTTCGGTTATCCAGGAAGCGAGGTCACTGGGATGCTTATTCCATAGCGGTCACCGTGGCTTCTTCTCGTGGTAGGCCATACCTCCACAAAAAGAAAGACTTCAGCAGCAGAAGAAAGAAGAATATATCAGCACCAAGCTCCAGCTGTTCAGGTGAGGAAGAGTTTGAAACTGATATTGAATTGCCTGAAGTTAATAGAGCACCAGGGCACCCAGGGCTTATCCAATGTTGGATTCATCCATTCCACCAGCACTCTAAAATGGGTAGCTTTGAAATCTAGCTCCAGAAATATAACGCCTCCCTCCCTTATTTCTTGATGGAATCAGAATTTTCCTGCAGATGCATGCTTTTCTATTGAGCCAAATACATTTGTGAATTTATTTTGGCCAATTTAGCAGCCGTTTTCAATTGGAGCTTCTGAAAAGCACACAGTAATTGGTGGGAGTACATTCATTTTTAATATTGACACTGTTCCTCCCCAAGTAGTAGCTATCTCTTTCCATCTGTTTAAATCCGGTTTTATTTGATCCCTGAGTTGCAGGAAGTTCACTTTGTAAATTTTGGATATTTGTTTCATTATATAAACTCTAAGGTGAATGGTCACTTAGTGTATTCTAGTCTCTAGTTCGATTAATATCAGATTGAGTAGCTCGGATTTTGCAATATTCACTTTGAATCCTGATACTTTTGAACATTTCTCGAATGCGTCAAGTACCGCAGGGACTGAGTATCCCGGTTTAACAAAAGGTTCCATGACCATGGCAAAGAGAAGAGAGGAAAGCTAACATGTCTGTTTTATTCTGTGATACATCTCTGTTCACTCCCTTCTGTGCTACAGAGGCTATTTAGTTTGCCTTGATCATTTTCACCATCTTTGGTCCCTGCCAAAACTTAATGAGAACCTTCTCCATAAAACATCAGTCCACCTGATCAAACGCTTTCTCAGCATCAAGTGCAAGAAGCACTGTGCAGATCTGGAACCAAAGCATCTTATTGATAATGTGCAGAATCCGCCTGGTGTCATCCCCTGCATTTCTCCTGGGGACCAACCTTGTTTGGTCCGGGGCCACGAGATCCGCCAGCACAGTTTACAGATGAGCTGCCAAAATATCTTGAGGTTATAGGAAGGTCGGAAAAGCACATTTGAGGGTTCTTTACGCTCTTCAGTTATAATAGGGATCTGGGCCTCTTCCATGGATCTTGGAATTGGATGAGTTTGTGGAATTAACTATTACAGTTGTGTCATTTTTGGCATTAGTTGTCTGGCAACTTGTTTTTTTATAAGGGTGCTGGGAACCAATCAGGGCTCTGGCTTTTAGTAAGCTTGAGGTACTGACTGACCCGTCTCACCTCATCTTTTGCAATGGGACTTTGTAACTTCCTTTTGGGTCCCCTGAAATCACTGGAAATTGGATACCATCGTAATATTTAAGTTGCAACTCAGTGGCAACTGTTTGGCTATGGTGCTGTGCAGAAATTGGCATGGATATCAAGTTTAACTTCCTCTAACGCCACTAAGGTGCCATCTGGTCTCTTGACCCCTTGAATAAAAGACCTGTTTTTCTTTGCATGTGGTTGTCTGGTTAAGATTTTAACACAATTTACCCAATGCTCAAAATAATCTCTGCTTTTTCTGCAATAGGGTTAAATCTACTTTTTGTTCATTTGCCCCTTGATCGATTTATCTTATGCTTGGCCTAGTGGGCTGCCAGTTCCTCTCCAAGATCTGCCTCCATTTTACTTGTAATGGCTTTGAGTTCGCAAGATTTTTGTATACAATTGCCCCCGAGGACGGATCTCATGGTGTTCCATCTTGTCAAAAGGGATGCATTTCCCCCCAAATTGAGTTAAAAAAACTCCTTTATAGGGTCTTCAATATGTCTATTCACAAGTGTGTCCTTTAGAAATAAAGTTATCTAGTTGCCAACATCTTTCCCTTCTTTTTTCCCAATTCAATTTCTACTGGCAAATGTGCATGATCAGACAACATGATGTTCTGCCAGTTCGGCTCCTGTGAGCTGTCTAAGTAGCCAAATGAACAAGTTACTTTCTTACCTGGTAACGTTCTTTCGATGGGATGGTCCGACGACGTATTCCATATCTATGACATGGAATCACCACAGCTGTGCTGCTTCGGAAACTTTTTTCGGCGTCTGTGTCCTGCGTCAATGACGTCGATGCACCGTCGTCGAGGGCCTTCTCCGACGTCCGACGTCATCCGATGTGATAAGTAGGACGCACGACGCCCGTAGCCTCAGTTGTAGTTTTTTCCCCCAGAACGTGTGACACTAGTCAACTGCCAGTCAGACACAAAGCCTTGCGGAACGTAAGCTGCAATCGCAAAAGAAATTCTGCAGCGGTGAAGGCAGGGCGGGAGCGATATGGAATACGTCGTCGGACCATCCCATCGAAAGAACGTTACCAGGTAAGAAAGTAACTTGTTCTTCGAGTGGATTGGGTCCTCCGACGTATTCCATATCTATGACAGACTCCCAAAGCAGTACCAGAGCAAGGAGGAGGGAAAGAATTTAGAATCAAAATTTAGAATAGCCAATCAAATAGCAGAGAAAAGGACCGCCTTGCCAAAGGCCAGATCCTGTGCTCGGATGGAATCGAGGGAATAGTGACGTACAAATGTATGTACTGAAGCCCAGGTGGCTGCATCACAGATGTTGCGAATAGGAACACCCCTCTGCAGGGCAGTAGACGCAGCCATACCCCTGGTAGAATGGGCCCGCAAGCCAGCCGGTGGGTCCTTACCCGCCAATCGGTAGCACTCCGAGATGGCCAAAATAATCCAGCGAGACAAAGACTGTTTCGTCACAGCTTGCCCCAAACGCTTTCCAGCGTAACCAATAAAGAGTTGATCGTCCACTCTGACCCGGGACATGCGTGAAACATAAAAGCTTAAACCTCTCCTAGGATCAAGCCTATGGAGCCTCTCCTCTTCCTTACCAGGATGCGGAGGAGGATAGAATGCCGGAAGAACAACCTTCTGGGCCAAATGAAATTTCGTCACTACCTTCGGAAGAAAAGAAGGACAAACTCTAAGGACAACCCTGTCCTTGTGAAATACAGTGAAGGGTGGCTTAACTGAAAGTGCCTGTAACTCACTCAGCGAGCGGAAGTAACCGCAACTAAAAACACAGTTTTCAGAGTTAACAGCCTCAAAGGGCAAGAATGTAAAGGCTCAAACGGAACACCCATAAGAAACTTAAGAACAAGGTTTAAATCCCAACCGGGCACCAGGAAAGGTGACGGAGGGAACACATTAGTGAGCCCTTTCAGAAACTGTGAAATTAAAGGGATTTTAAAGTAAGAACACTCTTCAGACGAGCGCTTAAAGATGGACAGCGCCGCCAGGTAACCTTTAATGGAACCCACTTGCAAGCCCCTGTGGGCCAAAGAAAGTAAAAAGGACAGAACCATGGGGATGTCACATGCAAAAGGATCCACATTCTGAACTCTGCACCAGTCGCAGAACTTACGCCAACGGCAACGGTACAGAGACTTTGTTGCTGGCCTTAGGGCCGAAAGCAACAACTCCATCACGTCTTCAGGGAGGTCCCAATCCCTATACCTCAACCTTTCAGAAGCCAAGCGTGAAGGTTGAGGGATCTGACCTCTGGATGGAGAACCTGACCCCCCTCCCGTGAGAGCAGATCGTCTCGGTAGGGAACACGACGCGGAGGGCAGATGGACAAGTCGAGAAGGTCCGGGTACCACGTCCTCCGAGCCCACGCCGGAGCAATGAGGATCATCCGGGAACCGAACTTCCGTAACGGGATGACGGGGACTGGAGGAAACGCGTACAGCAGCGGGAATGACCACTCCACCACGAACGCGTCTCCTAAGGCTCCTTTTGGAGGAAATTCCCGCGAGCAAAACCTTTCGCACTTCCGGTTGACACTGGAGGCGAAGAGATCCACTTGAGGGGTCCCCCAAAGGGCGAAGATCTCCAGGAGAATCTCCTGAGCCAACTCCCACTCGTGAGAGATCGTGCTCTGCCTGCTCAGAGCGTCCACCGTCACGGTTTCGTCTCCGGCCAGATGAACTGCCGAGATCGAAACTTCCTGCTGGATGGCCCAGAACTCGAGCTGCATCGCCTCCCTGCACAGTGGAAGTGACCCTGCCCCCCCTTTTTGTTGAGGTAGTGCATGGCCACTGTGTTGTCCGTCAGGATCAGGACACTCTTTCCTCGCACAGTCGGCAGAAAAGCCTTCAGGGCTAGCCTGACGGCCCTCAGCTCCAACAGATTGATATGGAGTCTGGACTCCGACGGAGACCAACGACCGCTGACTGTCAGCCCGTTGGCATGAGCTCCCCAACCCGTGAGGGATGCATCCGTCACGATCGTCACCTCCGGCCAGGGAAGCCAAAATGGAGCCCCCTTCATCAAGTTGCCTTCGACGGCCCACCACAGAAGGTCCAGGGCGACCGAGGGCGGCTCCTGAACCGGGTCCGACATCCTGCCGGAGGACTGCGACCATTGCGTCTTGAGCGCCCACTGCAAAGATCTCATCCGCAGGCGAGCCTCTGGCACCAGAAGAATGCAGGATGCCATGAGGCCGAGCAACCTCAAGAACTCGAACGCTGGGAGCGTCTGGGCATGCTGAAACTTGTGCACCATCTGCTGAATGTGAAGAGCCCTCACCTGGGGAGGAAAACACTGCCCCAGGGAAGTGTCGAGCACTGCTCTTTTGTACTGGAGCCGCTGTGTTGGCGTCAAATGGGACTTCTTTAAATTGAGGGAGAAGCCCAGCCTGTGAAGGGAGTGGCAGGTGACGGACAGATGATCCAGGACTTGCTCGGGAGAGCTCCCCCTGATCAACCAATCGTCCAGGTAGGGGTAGACGTGAATCCCCCCCTTGCCTGAGATGCGCTGCCACCACCACCATGAGCTTGGTGAAAAACCTCGGAGGTCAATCCGAACGGCAGGACCCGAAACTGAAAGTGCGAGTCGCCAACCGCAAACCTCAGGTACTTCTTGTGCTTGGGATGGATCGGCACATGGAAGTAAGCATCCTTGAGGTCAAGTGACACCAACCAGTCCTGAAGCTGAAGGGCCTGGAGGACTTGAGAGAGAGTAACCATCTTGAACTTGTCCTTCCTGAGGAGTTTGTTCAAACCGCGCAAGTCCATGATGGGTCTCAATCCCCCGTCTTTCTTCGAAATCAAAAAATAAGGGGAATACCATCCCTTGTTCCTCTCCGCTACAGGCACCAGTTCTATGGTGCCTTTCTCCAGCAGGGCTTGAATTTCCTGCGCAAGGAGCGGATCCGGACTCTGCAAAGAGAGGTTCCCCGTGGATTGCCGCGAGGCCTGTGCCGAAAGGGAAGACAGTATCCGTGGGTTATGATCTCCAGAACCCACACATCTGAAGTAATGGCTTGCCACTCTACAAGATGCTGCGCCAGCCTTCCCCCAACCGGCAAACCATTGGACATGGCCTCATGACTGAATGGGAGCGGCTGCGGCGTTACCTGAGGGCAAAGAGGCAACTGCCCGAGCGGCCTTGGCACCACGGGTACCCTGTCGTCCACCTCTGGTACCCCTGCGTTGGCCTCTTTGACTGCCAGCTCCTCTCGCTTTACTGAAGGAGTAATAGCGAAAGGAACCACCCCTCCACTGCTGTCCCCTAGGACGAAAAGGCGGAGGTTGGCGAACTGCAGCGCCCAACGACTTCGCTGCAGCTTTTGAGGTCTGCAACCTCTCAAGGCTCTCATCAGCCTTGCTGCCAAAAAGGTGTTCACCGTCAAAGGGCATGTTGAGGAGCTGGGACTGCACATCAGGAGCAAACCCCGACTTCCGCAACCAGGCAAACCTGCGTATTACGGTGCTCGCCACCATTGACCTACTGACGCATTCAACTAAGTCCAAACCCGACTGAACGGACTCACACATGGCATCCTTACCATCCTGGACCATAGCAAGGAAACCATCCCGTTTGTCCCCTTCGGGAATATGTTCAGCCGCTAATGCAACACAGTTCCACAGTGTGTGTGTGAAACGAGACAAGGCACAAATGGAGTTGGCCGCCTGAAGCGCCATACCACCAGAAGAAAACACTTTCTTCGCCCAGCCATCAAAACGTTTGTCGTCCCTATCAGGAGGGATGGTAGGGTACGACGCCTGCTTTGCCGGGGCCGTGGCCGCCTGCACCACCAAACTCTCCGGAGTGGGGTGCCTGGTCAAGTAGCAGGGGTCGCTACTGGCTGGACGGTATTTTCGCGACAAGGATCTGCCCACCGCCGGGAGACTCTCCGGAGCAGTCCAAGCCGCCGCCACCCTTCTCTGTAAAGCCATATGGAACGGCAGTACCGGATCAGTTGGGGGACCAACATCAAGGATGTCCGTCAGATCATCCTGCACAAACTCCCCTGGGGGAGCAGACCATCCCAAGTACTCAGAAACCCTAGCCATAAGGCGCTGGTACGAGGAATCGGCATGAGAGCCATGCTCAGGCCTACAAAACTCCACCTCCGGAGAGGTGTCCAGTCCACTGGCATCATGCAGTGACTGTCTCAAATCGTCAAACTGACTATGGCCTGAGACAATTTCATCTGGAACCTGACTAGGAACCAGGCCATCAGAATCCTCATCCGCCTCTGAAATATAGTCCAGGTGGCGAAAAGAAAGCACCCGAGAGTGCTTGCTCTTAACCAGAGCTTTCCTAGGGGGTTCTCCCGTGCCACGGGGTACCTCCGACAGGAAAGGCGTCGATGGCGTCGAGCGAATCGGCGCCGGCGTCAAGGAAAACGGCGTCGACGTCAGATGCAGTGCCTCCAGCATCGGCGGCGTCGACACAGCCCTCGAAGCCGGAGCCCCGAGCGTGTCCCTCGACGACCCGAGCGTCGACGGCTTTGACGACTTCCTCGGAGCCGGAGCCTCGAGAAAGCCTGTCGACGCCCTCGACGCCTCAGACATCGATGTCTTCCTCGAAGACCTCACAGGTGCATGCGGTCTCGAACGCGTCGAGGACCGGGACCTGGAACGGGTACGGCGAGAACGAGTCTCCTTGTCCGAACGGGACCTCTCCCGTGACTCGTGCCGACCACTCTTGCGAGCGGTGTCTCTCGACCTCTCACGACCGACCCCACTCGGGGGCGCGGACGGCTTAGTACCCTGCGACTCAAGAATCACTAGCATTTTCTTCCCGAAGGAAGCCCATTCCTCCGGCGTCGCACGGCTGGTGGGGTAAGCGACGTGCCGGGCAGAGTCCTCCGAAGAGGACCTGGAAGACGACCGGTGTCGGCGCTTCCGAGAATGCCTCGAAGAGGCTGAGGAGTGGCGAGACCGACTCCTAGAAGGAGACCCACGAGACTTCCGACGATGACGCGGAGAGTCACCCCTCGAATCATCCGTCGAAAGCCCCGCAGACTTCGACTTCCTGGGCTTGGACACCCGACCTACCGACAACTTCTTCTTACGTTCGCGTAAGGCTTTGGACGTGAGCGACTGGCATTCGATACAGTCATCCGTGTCGTGGGCCTCCCCGAGGCACCAGAGGCAGGCGTCGTGCGAGTCCGTCACCGACATCTTGGACCCACACTCCCCGCACTTCTTGAAACCCGGACGCGGGGTCGAAGACGAAGTAGAAGACATCTTCACACGAAGGATTTTCACAAAACGAACAGGTTCGAAGAACCGAGAAGAACAGAACTCCAAAGAGTCAAGGCGTTAACCGAGAATCACGAAGCAACACGTTCGCGGAAAAAACGGAACTGAGGCTACGGGCGTCGTGTGTCCTACTTATCACATCGGATGACGTCGGAGGAGGCCCTCGACGACGGCGCATCGAAGTCATCGACGCAGGACGCAGACGCCGAAAAAAGTTTCCGAAGCAGCACAGCTATGGTGATTACATGTCATAGATATGGAATACGTTGGAGGACCCAATCCCCTCGAAATATAAATACACTAAGTCTATTCAGGAGTATGTGCAATGGACTGCAGAGTGAAGGGAATAGTCTCAGGCTTCGGGGTGTGTGAATTACCATCCCTCAACCCTCAATCTGTTCTTCAGACTCGCAAACAGGGAAGCCTGTTGCAGTGCAAGGTGTGGCTCCTGATCTAGCCAGATCAGAGTGCTCCAATAGCTTGGCGTTTCCTGCTATTTTTATCCCCCTTAGAATGGAATTCTATGACCTTAAAGCGTTCTTTGAAGAACATTAATTGTCCATGATTGAGGGCTTAAAATTACATAACGGTTAGAGATTGGTCGCCCATCATGCCTATTACCATTACATGGCTTTCCCTACTTGTGTTCTGAAACACTTTCCACTTTAAACAACAGTTCTCTTTTTAACATTATAGGAACAACTATAGGAACAGCCATCATGTTGCTAGTGTTGCTAGTGTGACCTTTTAACAGCCCATATATACCCCGACCGCTCTTCCCTCCCCACACTCCAACCCCATGTCTCATCTTAACCATTTCAATATCAGCTGCATTCCCGTTGATTTAGTCTCCTATTTCCCTGTCTTAAATTGCTAGTCATGTGCTCGTAGATGTTTAGGAACAAGTTTCCAATCTTTCTAGATCTCTGTATTCGTTTCCCCGCTTCGTCTACGTCGAATTAGTCCAAATCCATGCCAGTATTCCTATGTAAGCACAGACTCCTGCTGGCCTTGCCAGTAAAAAGGCCATGTCATAATAAAAAAACATGTCAAGACTGTCTGCACCAATACAGGGCGGTCACGCCGGATAAGAACACTCGTCCTACCCTACTGGCTTTACCCTTGAAGCTAGTAAAAAAAAATGCAATTGCACGTCAGAAAACATATTCAGACTTCACACCAAAGGAGGCCAGTCTAGCCATGTAATAACACCGATGTTTGCTTTAATCTTCATGCCGATTAAAGCATGCCATGCCACCACATTAAGAAAATATATCCAAACTGGCCCACCAACATAGGCCAGTATTTCTACATAAGGCATCAACAGTAAAGCAAACAAGAGCGTTTTCCGTGGCAAGACTGACCTACCTTGGCGGGCCAGGCTGTATATGGAGATGGGGAGCAGGTGCAAGTGGATCTAGGTCACCTGGCCTAAGCCCTGCCCATCTGGTGCCTACCTGGTTGCCGCTCTTTTTCCCTACTTAAAGAGCCCTCCAGCCTCTTTTCCTTTGCAGATGGGGAGCAGGTGCAAGTGGATCTTGGTCACCTGGCCTAAGCCCCCGCCCACCTGGTTGGTGCTGTTTTTTCACACTTAGCAAGCCCTGCCCACCTGGTGCCTTCCTGGTTGGCGCTCTTTTTTTCCCCACTTAAGGAGCCCTCCAGCCTCTTTTGCTTTGCAGATGGGGAGCAGGTGCAAATGGATCTTGGTCACCTGGCCTAAGCACAGCCCACCTGGTGCCTTCCTGGTTGCCGCTCTTTTCCCCCACTTAGCAAGCCCCCACCCACCTGGTGCCTTCCTCGTTGCCGCTCTTTTTCCCCACTTTGCAAGCCCCGCCCACCTGGTGCCTTTCTAGTTGCCGCTCTTTTAACCCACCTAGCAAGCCCTGCCCACCTGGTGCCTTCCTGGTTGCCGCTCTTTTTCCCCGCTTAAGGAGCCCTCCAGCCTCTTTTCATTTGCAGATGGGGAGCAGGTGCAAGTAGATCTAGGTCATCTGGCCTAAGCACCAGCAGTCTTCTTAGCCCTGCCTCTTCCTTCCTGCTCTTAACTCTTAATCAAGGGCGTCTCTCGCCCGGGTGTCCAAAGAAAAGGGCAATTTCTGTTTGGACCTGTTCAGACCAGGAGGATCCAGGGCCCGAACCCCTGCTCAGACAGCAGGTAAGCATGCACCAACATGTGTTTACTCCCTCTATCCCCACAGGCCATCCTCGCCTCTCTGGTTTCCCCGTGATGTTCCCTGTGCCCCCCCCCCTTCTCGCACACAGGTGTTGCCTGTTTTGCTTGATTCTTCTACCCTGCTCCCCCTGCCCCACTCCAGCCTACTTCTGCAGGAGTCTGTCCTGATACATTCTGGTTTCACCATCACAGTCTTGTGGCCAATGCTGGATTTGACTTTTATGGACTTAATTGATTCACGGTGCGTCACCCTTTCTCATGGTGACCCTGCATCACGCTGTACCCATCTTCATCTTGTATCCAGGCTTGCAACATTATGTGTTACTACTGACTTCTGCAATTGTATTCGCTCTCCCCTCTTGCTTCACCAATCTCGTTTTGACTGCTTACTCTCTGTTCTCTCCTCCTCTCCCTTTCCCTATCTCCTTCCCTTACTTTCTTCTATGCACTTACTCTATCAGAATTGTCCCTTGGACCTAGTATGATGGCAACCTCGTCTGTCTCCTCTCCCGTCGCCTTACTTGTCCCCCCCACGACCCCCACACTATCTGAAATGTTGTCAGGCCTAGTACAATAGTTGCTTATTTTGTTCCTCCGCTCCCTTTCTGAACCCCTCTCCCTCACCTTTTGTTTTCTCTGGCTCTACCAGCAATGTCGTCAGGCCTAGTACGGTAGTCGCCTGGTCCATTTTCTTCCCACTCTCCCCCTCCCTTCCTTATCTTTATCTTAGCTCTTGCACTATCTGAAATGTCATCAGGCCGAGTACGATAGTTAATTTCACATCCTTACTGTTCATGGCCTACAAGAATGTTATTGTATTTTCCCTTGTTCCCTCCCTTGCCTTGAAGAGCTTTGAAACACATTGGGTATAGGCGCTATATAAATAAACTATCATATCATATATATTTTTATACTGTGGCGTGGCATTTTTTAAAAAGAAATTGTTTTTATTGGCATTTGAACATTTTTAAACATTAACAATCCCCATCCCTACACGAGAGTATGTCTAATACATGACCCAGACCCAGCAAAGCTTCCCCACACTCTTCGGACTTGGGAGCCAAAAATAGCTTTCATTGCCCTATTAACAGAGTCCCAAAACTGTTCAAGCATCGGGCATGTCCACCAAACATGTATCCATGTGACTCCTTCCTTGCAACATTGCCAACTTGCCCTGGATGTCGTGGGATAGAATTTATGCAGTTTCTCTGGAGTTAAATGCCACTGTACTAGAACCCTTAACCACATTTCCCAGATCTGTAACCCCCTCATTAGCTTTGGGATCCTCTGCCACACTTCCCAACATTGTTCCTCAGAGATTGGAGGGGTAATATGTTTGCCCATTGTTTCAAGTAGGTCCACTGTGTCTGGGCCGCTTGAAGGGAAAACCAGTTTACTTGGCTCCAGAGTTCGTCAGTAAGTATTTTCCAGTGGTGTAAGTTCCCTAGTTATAGCTCGTTTCATGCCAGGGCTAGTAACCAATGCCTCAGCTGTGCATATAGAAGACCATCCTCCTCCTGCAACCCTATGGATTGTTTGCACTGATGGAATATCATGACCTCCTGCCCCTCCATCATATCCCTCTCTCAACGGCAACCTGCTTCTTCCCACCTGTTGAACGCACATTTCTCCAACCCCGGGGTAAATTGGGGATTACGCAGCATGGGAGTAAACAGGGATGGTTAAGTTGTAATACCAGACCTCTTGACCACGACATCCCATGTGTCTCCTACCAGAGCAGTTATCTGACTTCTGTACATATTGGGGGATCTATCCGCTTTTGGATACCACAAGACTTCATCAAGAGGTCTGCCCACCACTGCTCTATCCATCCTTCCCCAAATCTTGTCTGGGTTCCCACTAAACCATTCTCGAATAACCCTTAATTGGGCAGCTTGGTAATATGTCTAGAAATGTGACCCCCATCCCCTAGTGAAGCCGTCATGACTGTCCAGGCCACCCAAGGCCTTTTCCCTTGCCAAATGTATTCAGGGTCGTAAAAAAGATTTCTGAGGGACCGCTACGGGAGAGCTTGAAAGTAGTACAGTACTCTTGGCAGGACTATCATTTTAATAACATTGATCCGGCCCATCCATGAGATATTAAGAGGGCCACGCTCCTCCAGCCCTTTATCGATTCTAATAGAGAAGGGTAATTTGCTTGGTACATATTGTCTAAGGAGTTCATAATCGCGACCCCCAAGTATCGGAGGCATCCATCTGATCGCACAAATTGCCTGGTATCTAGTGGGTCAGAAGTTGTGGCCCCGTCCCCCTGTAGGACTATTAGTTCAGACTTTTGATTGTTAATCTTCAGACCGCCACCTTGCCGAGTTCCCCCAAAGGTGTTGATAACCTCGGGGGTGAGGGGTTGAAGTCTGTCAGCATCCGCGAAGGTCATTGCCTTATGCTCTTCCCCCTAATTATAACCCCGTTTATTGATTGATTGATTGATTGATTTATTTATAGAGCGCTTTACACCAAGACGCTGTACAGGAGGAGGGATTTAAGGGAAGTGCAAAATGAGGTGAAGGTCGTGGTAGAGCGGATTGTGAGAGGGAGTGAGTTCCAGTGCAGAGGTGCAAGGAGTTGGAAGGAGCGGAAACGGGAGGAATCCCCGTCTCCTATCTGATTTTAGCTAACAAAGGTTCTAGCTATACCGCGTACAGCACCGGGGATAGCAGGCAGCCCTGTTTGGTACCCTTGGATACCCGTATCGTCTGGGAAATGTGCTCGTTTATAGCTAGGCTTATAACGGGTGACCCATAGCTGGCTTTGTCCAAGCGAAGGCATCCCAGATCGAACCCCATAGCCTCCATGGTGAGAAACAAGACTGACCACTCTACATGGTCGAAGGTCTTCTCCGCATCCTTGTGTTATCGAACGTCTGTCTCCCCCTGATAAAGCCTGCTTGATCTGGGTGAATCAGCCCTGGGGTTATTTTGTCCAACTTAGATGCTAATATTTTAGTAAAGATTTTTGTGTCTAAGTTCATTAGCGCGATAGGGCGATAAGAGCCACACTGGGTTTTGTCCTGATTAGGTTTGGGGAAAAGAACCACTTTCGCCTCTTCCATGGACCAGGAGATATGCCCCGAGGTGGAAAAGGAGTTAAAGAGAGATGTCATTGTCGGGGACAGAGTATCTTGAACTGCCTTATAAAACATTGCTGGGAACCCATCTGGGCCGGGGGCCTTATTCAGTGGTAGGGATTGGATCGCCGCCCAAACCTTGTCCTCTGTGATCTCTCCCTCCAGGTTTTCTCTTTCACTTTGATCTAATCTTTGCAATGGGCATGATCTCAGGTAGGCCTCTTGGAGGTCTTGTCTTGGGATTCTGAGAAGTACAAAGCTGAGCAGTACTCCGTAAAAGCCTGGAGTATCTATTCCGATACAGAGGTGACGTTTCCCCTAGATGTTTGGATGCGGAGGATCGCTCTAGCCGCCTCTTTCTTCCTTACTTGTCGATCAGCCTTATTTGCATGTACATAATATCGCTGTCTCAAAAATAGTAACAATCTTTCTGCTTGTTTAGTCTGTAGGGTATTAATTTGACCTTTGAGGTGCCTATATTCATTCCTGAGTGATGCCCCACTATCAGTTTCCATTCTAACCATCACCCCCATTAAGCGTTGTTCTAAGTCTTCTTGCAAGACATTTCCTGGTTGTCTGGAAATGCTTTCTTTGCTACGAGTTCCCCTTGTATGGTTGATTTAAAAGCATCCCATACTACCTGTTCTTGCAGTGCTGGGGTCTTATTTCTTTCAAAGAATTCTCGGATGACATTGCGTAATTCGTTGCAAATCACTGTGTCCCTCAGCAGATGTAAGGGGAATTGCCACCACCACATCCCTGAACACCCCCTCTCCCACTGGAATTCCAGCAGCAGGGGGACATGATCCGACAAGGTTATGGGCCCCAGTTCCATATTCCGTACCTGACCTAGCAATGTAACAGAGACCCATATATAATCGATCCTTGAGAATGTTCTGTGCACAGGGGAGAAAAAAGTATACCCTTTGGCGCCTCCTTGTGATTCATGCCAGGCATCGGCCAGTGTTAACTGGTGCATGCTGGCATGCAAGCTTTGAGCCGGGCCTTTGATTGTGGAGTTCATGCCAGCGTTTCTATCCGCCTTTGGGTGCCATGCCATATTAAAGTCCCCTGTAACTATGAGCTGTCCCACCATAGATTGCTCCAACTTCTCCAACACCCTCCGTAAGAACCCTTCCTGTCCCGTATTAGGGGCGTACACCGTGGCGATTGTAAGCAATTTGCCTCCCCATTGAATATGGGCAAAATGTAATCTGCCTTCATTGCCTGCCTTCATCCCCTTAATTCTCAGGTCAGCTAGGTCTCTGAATGCTGTAAGGACCCCTTGCATCTTACCCTTATCCTTCGCCTGCAGCACATGGGGTAACCTCTTATCTTCAGTTTGTTCCGGTCTTTCAAACAGATGTGGGTCTCCTGGAAGGTCACTTTTTCGGGTTTCGCCTTTTGCAAGAGACCCTCTACCTTCCATCTTTTAGTAGGTCGATCCCATTCCCTCTCGAAATCCCCCTCCCTCCTCTTTGCCCCCCCCTCCCTGCGGCTAAACTCGGCTCACCTTCCTCCTCCCGTGTTCTGAGCCATGGGGGCCGAGTCTCATTTAACACCCGGAGAACAACAGTGCAGGTCGAGCAGCTCCCATGCCCTCCCCCGGTTCCAAGTACCGTAACCATCCCTCCCACCGCCCCGATCAATCCCCCCCTTATCTAGGAGACACCCCCCCCCCAAGGTAAATGCTTCTCACCTCGCCGGGTCACCCCTTCCATATTGCGATCCCTGGGCTCGTCTTTATACTTAGACTTTCATTTGAGCTAGAGACTTAGGCCGTTGACCTTCAGGGCCACGTAGAGGCTTTCTTTTTGTCTTAGATCTTGGAGATGTTTGTGGATAGGCCTCCTTGGTCGCCCTCTGTGAGTCTCACCCCCTTCTTCCTCAATGTTCAGGATTCTGAGCCCTTCCTCCAGTGTGGTGATACGATGTTGGTGACCATCCCACGTGAAGACCACCCTGAATGGAAAGGTCCATCTATAACGAATCTGGGCTTGGGACAGTGCCCTGGCCACCGGGCCCATCTGTCTCCTTTTAGCCAAGGTGGTTTTGGTCAAATCTTGGAAAAGCGGAATTTCGATGCCATTGACTTTTATAGGGGTTGCTTTCCTTGCCGCTTGTAGGATCGCCCCCTTTTGATCACATCTTTGCAGCGCCATTACCACTTCTCTCGGTCTGGTGCCTGGTTCATCTGTTATTGGGCCCACCCAGTCAATGTGATTCTCCCTCCCCTGCCTCCAAGTCCAGCAGATCTATGAACACTTGTTGCATTGCCTCTCTCAGGTCGCGGTCGTTGACGCTTTCAGGTAATCCCTTGACTCTAATTTTTGCCCTACTTGAGCGATTCTCAAGGTCCTCGGTTTGGAGTTCAAGATTATGTGAGGTGACTGCTAACTGGTCCGCCAGTGCGCCTGTCTTGCGAGTATCCTCAGTTAATTCTTGGATGGCGTTTTCATTTGTGTCAACTCTGTCTCTTAGCTCCGCAATGTCCACTTTAAGTTCCTGCAGGGATTGGGCTAGATCTGTTCTTATTAGGCTCTGCTATACATGCAAAGTTTCTGTCATTTGGTCACTAAACACTTTGAAGCATTGTTGGAGCACTTCACTCATGACCACTTGCCCTTTTGATTGCACTGAGGACTCCTCCGTTCCTGGTTAATCGGTCTGAGTCTGATCATCATCCGATGTTTCACCTTCTTTCCGCCACAATTTCTGGAGGGTTCCATCTTGCTTCGACATCATGGCCGCAAGGGCCCCTTCCTTAAGTTCCTTGGGTTTGTTCCGCGACATTGGCGGGGTGTTGCCAATTAGTTTCTTGTCACTGACCACTTTTCCCACTGGGGTCTTTAGGTTGTCACTCCCGTCACCTAGGCGGGTCCGGTTCTATCCTGCCTCTGGAAGCCGATGGCTCACCCTAGTCCCTACAATGCTATGACACTGACGAGTGGGGGCACTCCTACCCTGCTCCTGGGCTGTAGGACCCTGGCAGTTCTGTCTGCTATTCGCCCTGTGGCACTTACCAGTGCCCAGTAGGGGAGTCTGCTTACAGTAAGCGGCGGTCGCAGGGATTGTGCATCATTGCTTTCCAGGCCGAAAGGTTTTGCAAGTGTTCTTATAGTATATAAAGGCTATCGGTCCATGTGGTGAACTGTAGACAGAGGGTTCTTTACTGAGGCACTGGTCTTATATGGGCCCATGATTCCAATGGTCAAGGCACTTATTGCTCAGCCCCTACTAATCCGGACCCGCAACAGTTAGTGCAGTGTTGCACACTTTAACCATTTGCACTGGCCGACCCTCAGCTGTCTTTTGGGTCCAAGGTGTCTTTTTCCCGGGTCCCTAGAAATTGTATTCACTGGACCCAATATGCTTCCAGTCCTCCAAGGGGGCAATGAGGCGATGCCCCACTCTAGAGTATGCCAAATGAAGGGTAATGTTTATTCTGGTAGACACAGTGCTTGCTCTGTGTTTGCTAAGGTGCTGATGTCTGAAGAAGCCGGGAATATTGAAAAAGCAAGGATCCCGTCTACCGCTGGGCTCTGCGATCGATGTCCCCTATAAACGATCTTCTCCGTGCCGTCAGAGGCCCCTACGCCTCCCAGGTGGAACTTGTTCCCCTCCTTACTTGTATCTTTCTGATGCCTTGGACTGTGCAGTGTCCGGAGGGTAAGTCCGTTCGCCAGCCCGAATGTTATGGGAGGCCTACGCTATCACCGTACTAGAGACAAGGGTCCGCCCACTACCAGGGCCCAAGTCCCGCCGACTACTGAGTAGTGCTCATCCGCTGGCAATGTCCCACTCTTGATGCCCATTTTGTTATAACGTGGCAAGACTGGCTTATGTTGGTGTGCAGTCTGGACATCATTTTTACTATGGCATAGTAAAACATCTATCTAGACAACGTTTGCTTTTTATTTCTTTACTTTGGATGCCCATTAAAACATGCCATGCGCGATTCCAAGATGTCCGCCGTGACCATAACATTGTGAGGAGTGCGCTCCCACCCGGCAATCCCATATAAAGGTGCAAAAAGAGACAGGTGTCCTCCGCTTCAGGGCATTAATGCTGCGTGAACCCCTGGAGAGAGGTCGCTACCCTGACGGCAAGCAAGATAATCACAAAATTAAAGAGGCGTGCGGAGCGAGAAGAGAACGTCCCGTGCGTGCCAGAGTGAGGGATGAGTCAGCCCGGCATCAGACGGAACCGTAGTGAGACCATACCTAACTCGGGCACAACACCGGAGGAACGCAGGAAGGGCCCGCTCACCAGTGATTCCCTTCTTAGCGGTGCAGGACCCAGACAGTGTGAAGAAGCTCCGGTCAACAGTCGGCGGGGCCCGGGCCCAAGAGGTGGGCGCGCCCGGGACTCCAGCAAAGTGACACTCCAGGCCTCCCATAACATACGGGCAGGCGAACGGACGTACACTGCGGGCACTGGATAATCCAAGGCAGCAGAAATGTACAAGTAAGGAGGGGAACAAGCTCCCTCTGGGAGGTGAAGGGGCCTGGGACGGCACAGAGAATATCCTTTGTACTAGACATCGAGCGCAGAGCCCAACGGGAGATGGGATCCTTGCTTTTTCTATATATTCTCTGCTTCTTTCAACATCAGCACCTAAGCTAACACGGAGCAAACACCGTGCCAACCATAATAACCATTACCTGGCATTTGACATACCCTGAGCATCAAGAGTAAAGCAAACATGAATCACGTTTGCTTTAATCTTGATGCCACTGGCATGGCAAAAAGTATAAAGAAATTTAAAAAAGGCATGGTTCATATTTGATGCCTAACAAAACAGGCAGTGTCACGTTCTGACATAGCCACCCCGCACCCTCACTGTGAGGGTGATCCCCTCACTGCAAGGGTTAGGCGGGTATACCATGACATGGCAGCCTCACTCCCCCCCAACCCCTGGGCCTGCCTCCGATTGTGCATGGGGAAGTGATAGGGACTCCCCACCCTTCCGCATACAGTCGGAGGCAGGCCCAGTCACTCGCGCACATACACACTAATTAATGCATCCCTTACTCTCATTCAAACACGCATTCATACATCCATTCATTTCCCATTCACCTGCGCACAAATACAGCAGACACTATCATTTTCTTACATACACGCATACAAACATGCATACATACACACACATTTTCCTTACCTGCTGCCCCATTGACAACAACATGCTCCATGGAGGCCCTCTGTCTTCCACGCAGCCTTAACAGGACCCAGGAAGGAGAGACAGCTTCTTGGATCCTAGGAGCATTAACTGGAGACCATAATGGCTCATGAGTACTGCCCAGGGAGGCTTTAATGTGCAGGGAGGTACAGGAGTACCCCTAAGAACAGATAGGACCGCAGATCCCCAGCCTGCATCCCCAATACACTGTGCAAGGCTGGGGGAGCAAAACGCCCCTGGCCTTGCATGGGCCACTGGGCATGCACCCTGGAGAGCTTAAACTGTCAAAGGGAAACCACGTTTGCCTTTAGCAGTTAAAGCCAGACGTAGAACGCTTGGCAGCAGAAAGGGGATTGCTGAAAGTTTGAAATGAATCAAAACCTCTGGAATTGCTTTAGTTACCTCCCATACCATTAATTTCAGCCTGCTATGCCATTACACTATTTTGTGTTGCATTTCTTAGAAAGGTTTTTCAGAATTTCTCTGGTGAGTAATTCAAAGGACCAAAGCAGTAGTCCACCAAGTTAGTTTAAAACTCATTCAATGGTAATGTGGCAGAACAGTCTGGCTTCACTCTTAGGAGAGAAGGGGACTATTATTTAGGTAGAGTTAGGCCTAAAAACACACAATAAAACACATCTACCAATATATGCTGAAAATATATGTACCACCTCCCTTCACTTCTAAAGCGTCAATGTTTGTTGGCTGTATGGGGGTTGACCAGAATAAGAATATACAGGGCCCCTTTAAGGTGGATAGCTTGGTATCTGACCAGAATATGTTAGCGCCTTCATGTAAGCACCAGGATCAATCGAATCATCCCTTTCCTTCAAGGAGGAATATACCTGAGTAACAGCAGCAGAGGAGAGAGACAGCAGCAGAGGAAACAAAAGCCTACCTGCATGGCCTTGCAGTGTAGGGAGTCCCTCCTCTGAGGATGTAGCAGAGGGAAGAACCACATAGTTAAAGTGGTGTGCAGAAAGTCTGGAAAGTCTGCAGAACACTGCTGCTTTGTTTAACTGGGAGATGTCGGAGAGCGCAGAACCACCGAAGTAGGAGACAGCAAAGACAGACCCGGAACAGCAGGAAGACGTACAGCCGAAGAGGAGCCCGCCCCCCCCTAAGCCGAGAGGAACATAACCGCACAGAACAATGCCAGAAACCCTGGAAGGACACTGACGCTGGAAGAGCGGTGCACAATCGCATGACAAAAATTGGGTCGGGGGGGCAGTAAGCCAGTGTGAAGCCCACACAAGTCTTGGAGACCAAACATCCCATGAAGGGGTGAAGAAACCAAAAAAGTAAGGCTGAGCAAGCCACAAGCACACACAGGGCTACGAGACCAAATAACCCACCAAGTGGTGAAGACGCTGAGAAAAGAAAGGCAGAGAAAGCCTTTAGCCCCTGCTGGGCTGAGTTGCAAGAAGGGAGTGAAAAAAAAAACTACCAAACGGAGCTCAACCAGCCTGTAGTGCATGGCAAACAAAGTGGGAGTACCTCAGAATGGGATGAGCGAAGCAACTGCCACAGGCAACGACACAACTGCCACTGGCGACGACACATCAAAGTGCTAGAGCGGTTCCATGTCATTTCACCGCGGGATGTTTTTTCTTTAATTTGTATTTATTCCCAAACACCCACACCCCATATATATAGAAGGTACTAACCCCACTAAAAAATACGAAAAGTATCCAGTGTTGAAGCTAAATCACCAGAAGGTGGCAGAACCAGGACCCAAATGAAGGAGGACCCTCTGTAGATGACCCACGATGAAGGAAGGCACCACAGGAGGGACAGTCTGAAGGAGGTTTGTAGAGGACCCGGGCAAGCAAGTCACAGGTGGCTCAGGGAAACTGATTAGCTAGGGAATAGGATTGGTCCTTAAAAGAATACCAGCTGCAGGAGGCAATACAAAAGGTGTCCCATTACTTTGCAGAATAGAGGCATAGAGGCGTAACAGCAACGAGCACGCAAGCTTCTAGCTAGGCAGAAGGAGGGTGCTCACCTTTGATCTAGTGCATCCCATTTGGACAGAAAGGTTCTACGAGAGAATCAGAGGCTGCAGATTTGGACTTCCAGCATGCAACACATGAGTGAAGCAAAAGCGGAGCCTGGAAAGGTATTCTTATTTTTCCCCAAAACATTATTTATTTTATTGTATTGTCATATATGGTACATAATGGAAATCAATATAAGTGGTAAATAATAAGTGAAGAAATAGTGGTCGATAAACTGTTACACATCATATGGAATAAGAACAAAAACAAAATAAAGGTTAATTATTGCCTCCATATATCAATCCTCTGTTTCTCATCAATAAGCATACATATAACAGATTCCGACCGCTCTAGTATATGCATAGAAAGTATCCTGAGTTGGGAAGGTGTATTTTGCAATGCAACTCCAAGAAGTTCCTAAGTAAGATTGGCTTACACGCATCTGTTCCTTATCTCTGAAGTATTCAAAAAATGGGGACAAGAGTCACATCTGTATAGTATTCGAAGTTACGACTGACAGTTTCTCCATATTAAGAGTATCCCAAGTTCTTATCTCACCACTAAGCTATTATGGGACCCTCCTTCAGTTTCTGGGATTGGGCTATGTTTAGGCGTCAGCATTTGCATAATGAATGTTGCAAATGATCATAGTACCACCAAACTGCCCGGGGGTATTTCTACTCCACAGATATCTAATCTTACTAAGCCCTTCTTCCCAAAAAAACAGAATCCCATGGCATGTCCACCACATATGACCCATGCTTCCACTCTTTGAACATCCCTTCCAAGATTGTGCAAATACATTTGGATTAATCCAGTGGAGCCTCTTTGGTGTCATGTAGCAGTCAAGTATAGTTTTATAGGGGCACTTCTTAATGTGTGTACATCTGGAGGCCTTTTGAGCTCTATTCCTAATATTTACCCAGGATTCTTTTGATATCACTGTGTCTAATTGGAGCTCCCATACATTCATGTAGGGCAGCATTTTATCTAGGTCTAATGATCTAATAATTTGTAACATTGAAATTTACATTTTCTTGGTACCCCATCCGCTATGGTTATTTTAATTCCTCGGGGTGCTTTGACACCGGCTATTCAAACCTCATTTTGAGGTAAATCTTATTTGTGTATATCTAAACCGCTACAATTCTGAGTAGAAATGTAGCTTTGCATCTCTCAAATGAAAGGAGACACCCCCCATCATATAATGCACCCAATGTCAGTTTCCTGCTAGCTTCCCAAGCAGTAAAGGATCTTTTGTTTAGGTATGGTGTAAAGTCAGTTTTTTCCAAGAATGGAGAAAGGGGGCCTAGCCCTGTACCGGTTCCCAATAGATAGATATGTCTGCTTATCTGAGTAGGCAAATGAGCAAGTCGTGGTCGAAAGAAGCCTTCCCTATATTCCCCTAGTGTCTTTAAGGAATGGTGAGATATCTAGTGAAATACTAGTAGCATGTTTCTCTATCCCTTTCCACTGCGTGAGCGCTGTACATGGCAAACAGCCTAAGATCGCGCTGATATGCACAGCCAGGGGATATCTCTTTGTACATGGTACAGCAAGCACACCCATATGGTGGGAATCTAATGAGAATGTTATGGGCCACCCTTGGTATGCCACCTCAAATGATGGAGAATATTTTATTTAGTAAGCACTCTGGGAGTCTCTACAGAATACTGATTGTGATCGCTTTGAAGAAAGTTACGTTTGGGCATTATCTCCATCTTTACTGCGAAGATATGGACTAACCAGGAGTTTACCTGTAATATATGGGTTGTTGGCTTGGTATTACTATCTATACGATAGTGATAAAGTGATTTTTACTCCAAGAAATTCCAAAGGATCCTCAGACCATCAAAACTAGTATAGCAACTCCATTGTATTAATCGTATCTGCTGTGACAGGTCAAAATCAAGAGAAGAACAAGGAGGCACGATTTCTAGTGTTTTTATTTAATTCAAAATCAAGAAAGAACTAATCTTCACACCACACAGGAATACTTCTTGATCAATGAGGGGGTCAGTGGATAGCCCGTTCACGGTTTGGGAGGGAAATAAGACAGTTCTCCGGGGGTAGGCAATTTTTCTGGTCAGAGCACACTGGAAAAAACATGCATTGGCGATAGGTGAGACAGAGGCGGCCTCAGAGAGGGTAGAGGCAGAATTGGTGGCATCCAGGTCAATGGAGGATCAGCTGAAGATAGAACAGGAAACACTTCGGAACGTAGCCTTGGATAGCGCAAAGCAGGCACACGGGCATAGCCAGATTCATGAAGCCAGGGACAAGGCGAGAAAGTTGCTTGCGTGGCTGGAGATTAGGGAACGGGGAAAAAGCCATGCGACATCCCTACGGAGCGACACTGGTGAAGCCCTGACGAGGGATGTGGATATTGCGCAGGCATTTGTGGAGTACCTTTACGGGACCCCGTTTAGTCGACTGGGGGATAGTGAACCGCAGGCAATATAGATAATCGTACTCCTGCAGCAGTAGTGAGAGGGGCTAGAGGCAGATATCTCACAGGAGGAAATAGCCACAGCAATCTCCCAACTACAGTCTGCAAAGGCTCCAGGCCCAAATGGCTTCCCAGTGGAAGTCTAATAAACTGGTTGGGGTGGTGGTTAGGCCTCTCCACTGGCTATTTCTGCAGAGCAGGAGGGAGGGTATATTGCCTGATGACTTGCGGGGGGCAACAATAGTGATTATCCCCAAACCAAACAAGCCACCTGATTGTTGTGCCTCTTGTAGGTCAATCTCACTAATCAACGAAAAGCGAAAATCAAGGCAAGGGTACTGGCGAATCACCTGCAGCAAGGGATAAGGTGCCTAGTTCATCCGGACCAGTGCGGGTTTCTGCCAACTAAGTATACTCACATGAATTTTTCAAAGGGTACAATTGGCGCTATGCCAGGCTAATGTAATCCCAGGTCCGCTAGCACTATCGTCAGTGGACTTTGAAAAAGCATTTGATTCGGTGCACTGGGACTCGCTATGGGGAACTATGGAAAATATGTGATTTGGGGGGGGGGACTTTCTGAGCTGGGTGCGCCTACTGTATATGTCACTGGTGGCAGAGGTGCGGGTCAACGGGGTCTGCTCGAGGATTTTTCCCCTGTGGCAGGGCAGGAGGCAGGGTTGTTGCCTCTCTCCTCTGCTCTTCACCTTGGCAGTGGAGCCGATGGCGGTGAGGCTTAGGACGTGTACAGAGTGGGTGGGCTTCAGGTGGCCCTGGGGAGGCGAGGAGAGGATTTAGCTATATGCGGATGACCGAATATATATGGGCAACCCGTCGGTATACTGCCCCGTGGTGACGAAGATATTAAGCGACTACCAGGGCACCAGTGGTCTTAAGGAATGCAGCTCCCCCGCGGGACTGCCTGTACCAGATATCCACGACTGGCTTCCGCTACCTGGGAATCCGACTGGGCGAACACCTCTCTAGGTTTCACAACCTTAACTTGTGCCCGATAGTGGATAGGTTCAAGTCTGATGTGGTGCACTGGCAGTCCCTTCCTTTGAGCATGATGTGCAAAGCAGCCCTTTTCAAAATGATTACCTTGCCCAAGTTCCTTTACGTACTGCAGAACGCCCCACTCCAGGTCTCTGGGTGGGTGTTTGAAGAGATAGATGGGGTGCTCAGGGACTGCTATGGGGGCAAACAAGCTTGTATTGCCTTGAAAACTCTTCAGCAGTCGGTCAGGGAGGGGATTGGCCTGCCGTTTCTGCAGCAGTATTACTGGGCAGCGCAGTTGGGAGTCATGAACGACTGGCTGCATGGAAACCTTGAGTTGTCTCACATTGCATCAGAGCAGGGATGGATGCGGGGGATGGCCCTGGTGCAGATTTTAAATGGGGAAACAGGGGTGGGGCAGTGCTCCCGCTTATGACAAACCACCTGCAGCAGGTATGGATTGAGGCAGATGGGCATATTGGCAGGAAGGGGAGGCCGACTGAGTCAACCTCTATGGGGCAACTCATTTCCCTGAAATCTTCAAGATGGGTCACTTCTGGCAATGGGAGTGTAATGGAATTATGCATCTGTCGGACGTGGTACAGGAGAGCTACCTTCTTCCCTTTGAATCTTTGCAGGAACGATTTACCCTGGATAGGGGGTGCTTTAGATATATGCAGGTATTGCATGCAATGAGAGCTCATTTCCCAGTTTTGAGTGAAATCCCACAGAGCTCCCCACTGGAGGCAAACAGATCGAGACGAAAGTTCTATCAAGTCATTTTGGCTTTCGGTGTTCAGGAACTGTCCCGCTTCAGGGAAAAATGAGAGGGGGACCTAGGCCCATGGAGCCAGAGGAGTGGGTGGAAGCGCTGATGTTCACCTGGGGGCGGTATATCCGCCAGGCTCCACCTCATACAGTATAAGATTCTGCATTGCGTTTATTACTCCTGTATTAAATTATTTGGATGGGGTCAAGCAGACAACAATCATTGATTAAAATGTGGGGGGCGGGGGATGCACGTTCTTTCACACCCTGTGGAAGTGTCTGCAGATTCAACTACTGTGGGGGGAAATGTATACAAAGTTGTCAACGGTAATGAATGTGTAGGTCCCCAGAGACCCAAAAAGTGCATTGTTAGGGAGAATTCTCTGTTTAGGCTAAATTTCCTAACCTAGTGAGTCCCCCAGCAGCTTTGGCTATGGGGTCTTTTACTCCATAGGGCTTCATGTGTTTTTGTGATGTGTGTTACACACCACCCTCAGTGCAGTAACACAGGGGTGTCATAGTGACCCCCCAATATAGACTTCATACCCTGGGACTGACTACTGTCTCCCAGGGCATGTAAAGTCACCATTGACTTTACTAGTCTCAAATTCTGAACAGAACCAGTACAAACCATCATATTGTGGACGTACTGGCCGGGGCAATTCGATTGCCCTGGGGTCTGTTAGTCGAGGGGGCACGTCTCCATCCCCCCTGATCGAGTTTTGGCTGGTGGCAGTGGATACTACTTTTTCTATTCCACCGCAAATATATCTCTATGGGATTTCCCATTGTTCGAGGCTACCAACTTTAATTATTTAATTCCTATAGCCTCGAACATACCGCCGGTTTATTTATTTAATATTAATTCTCCGGTTGGTATTTTTTGCCAGAACTCTGTTCTAAAATGGCGTTTGTGTTCGCTTCTGTGACTCCAACCCAAGTTGAGCCCTTTGTTCCACTTTTTGGCGGGCTTCTCCACAGAAGCCCTCCAAAGTGGTGCCACTCTGTCTGGGATACTTAGGGGGGGTGGAGGGGGATTTAGGCACCCTGAACTGAGTTGCCTAGGCAACTCAAGTCGCACTCTGTCCTGATTGGCCCAAGTGGTGAGCCGGCCGGCTCACCACTTAGCATGTTTGAGTGACAGCTAGGCTGAGTGAATGGGGGTTTTCTGCATAAAAGCAGGGCTTTGGGGACTGGAACTTCAGAAGTCGCCACAGGACCTAAGAATCCGAAGAGGGAGAAGCTGAGCCGACCTGCTACGACGACACCACCGGTGGAGCCCCGCTGAACCGTCTCACCACTTTTCCCAACGACAGAGGAGATCTCCAGCCCAGAGAGTCTTCTTCCTTCGACTGGTGGGGATAACCAGTCTGCTTCCTTTTTCGCTTCCTGGAGCATCTCGTGGCCGCCTTGCCTGTGCCAAGCACCCCGGCAACCGGGATACCACGTTTTACCACGACCGCGAACCAAAGGGTAGTACATTTAACCGGAAAACTCTGCGGCTGGTTTCTTCCCTGGCAGTGCAACGACCTTCATCTTTCCTCCACGTCAAGATCTTCTCTTCCCCTGGACGATGCCGCGACTTGCACCCGCTGCCAGGACCAACTGCCCCCGCTGGAGGATCCTTTCCACTTAAGGTACCGTGTTCCGCCTGGCTTCCCTTGCAACCGACTGTACGGGGTAGATTTAGCCCCTGGCTTTCGAACCTGGGTTAGCCTGGGACACCCTGGCTAAACTTTTCTGAGCCTAACTAAAACCTTTCTGAACTCCCTGCAAGACTTTTTAAGCCTGTTGTCATTGTGTGATCTTGGGTGCATTTGTGCCCTGTTCTCTCCAAGAGTGGGCCCGGCCTATGGACTTTGGCTCACAAGTAACTTTTGACTTTCCTGCCTTGCTTAAGAGTTCCTAAATATTAGTGTGGTGTATTTTCCTACATTCTGCCTTTTTCCCTCCCTTTTTCGTTAACTTATTGGAGTGCCATCTATAGTTAAGCGCTCACCTCTGTCTGGAAATAAGTGGTGTTAACTAAGACTTGTCTGATAAGGAATAAAGGATGTATATATAATAATAGTAACTGTGTTTAGAGTGATTTACAATAATAGTGCTGGAGTGTTTCAATAAGTGTGTTTTTAAATAAATAATTATATACCTTAATACCAAAGCTCTGGCCAGTGTTTGCTTGTGCTATTGTGTCTGAGTGCCTATTGTTTATACTTTACATACTGCCTAACTCTTCTTGAGGGAAGTCTGACTGCTCAGCCACAGCTACCAGGTAAATCTGGGTGGTACAGACTGCTACCAAGTGGGTTTACTGCCAACACCCGTAGTCCTAAATCTTTTGCAGTGGTCCCCAAGGGAACTGCACAGGTTTCTGCCTAACATGCATTACTTGGGGTTTGGGGAGAGGAGGAGTTCACTAAGCACAAGAAGGTCTTTCTGGCTGTTGCCCTGGGACTAAGTAAGAAAGTCATCGTCGTACAGTGGGGGTCATCGGTGCGGTCTAGGATGGCCAGCTGGGCTGCCGAGAGGGACATATGTATGACCTTGGAACGGCATGTGTATAATGCAAGGGGGTGTCCGACAAAATTTATGAAGGTTTGGGGCAAATGGGAGGAGGGTGATGGTGGGTAAGGGATTTCAATTGGCTGGTGGAAATGTTGGATGCTGCCTCCTTTGATTGTCATGCCGGACTTCGACAAAATGCCCAGCTACTTTATTTCTGCTCAACTCCTCAAAGCTATTATGTCAAGCAATGCAAGTAATGTGCATCAGAGGTTTTCTGCACTTTTTGTTTCTTGTTTTTTTTGTCCCTTTGATATGGAAAATAATAAAACATGTTTTATTAAAAAAAGGAAAGGACTAATCTTTCCCTAAACCTGTAAATCCAAGCCCTAGTCTATACCAGAAACAAGTAAAAATGGGGCTCGTCAGGATGTCTAAACAAACGCAGTCCTCGTCCCGAAACCCTACTCTAACCTAATCACTGTTCCTATCTTTTAACAGAAAATAAGACGATAAACACTTTTTTGGGAACTAGTGTGAGGCGTCAGAAATACAAGACAGACACAAAAGGTAAAGTTTTCTCAAGGTTTGCCATTTTATTAAATGAAAAGGGTGAGATAAACGCCTAACTTTCCCTATCCTAACGAGGACGTCCCTACCTAGAAAACGAAACTAAAGATAAAGGACCTAATGCCCAAAAAGTATCTGACCCTCGCACTAATACATACAACAAAATAACACAGGGAATATTTGTCAGTCTTCAATTCAACACAATAGAATAAGAGATCAAATGTGTAGGTTGTGAAAGTACTCCTTATAACCAGGGTTGGAGTCCCTTCCCCTGGGTAAATGAAGGAATACATTTGCAGAAGTTCTGTTCAGTTCAACAAAAAATATATTTTCCTTAAAATGCGACCTTCCACTTGTTAAAGTAAATGTCTCATTAAAAACCAGTAGTTCCGGATTCCAAGATGGCCGACGACACCAGTTAGACGTGCCGACGGCTGCTCTCTTGCCCCGGGTAGGGACACAAGAGGTTCCACCACCCTCCAACACCCGAATTGGCGGGCAAAGAGAGGGTTACACACCCCCATGTGGGCACAACACACCCACCGGGAAGTGCAGAGGCGAGGCAGCAGTTAAGGAGATAAAGAGCCGAGGAAGCACCAGTGCGAGTGGGCCCATTGGAGGAGTTGAGGCCGCTGCTTTGTCCACAGAAGAGGCACTCAGTGTAGAAATAAGGAGTTTGGTGGGGGGGGGGGCGAAAAGCGCTGCTCACTTGGCAAGAAAGGACGAGGAGAGACGGCTCGGACAGAGCGGAGCCCCGCTGACAGCCCACAGAGGAGACGCAGCACCAGAGAGAGCGTCAGGAGACAGATGCCACAACCCTGAAAGAAGGTGAAGATAGCAGGGTGCAAGCAAAGGGAAAGCCGGTGAAAACGGAGGCCAGAGCCCCGAGGTGAGGTGCACCCTGCAGTCAGAGTTGAGGCACCCCGGAGGGGAGCTTCAACGCAAAATGGAAGGCAAGCCTCCCACCAGAACACCAGCTAACTGGCCCCGGGGGCACAACACACCCACCAGGTAGGGAGAAAAGAGCAGATGCGAGGCTGCAGCTAAGGAGAGAAAGAGGCGAGTTACTAGGGTCGGGTGTGAGGGACATGTTTGATGTGTTATTTTCTGACTCTAGCTCACACTAGCTCCATAAATCTCAACAATGGGTGTCTTTCTAAATATTCTTCTTGGTAAAGCAAAAATGTCTTTCTTTCAAAAACTTGCTTTTGTCAGGATATCTCAGAAACTACTTCTGGTAATGCCACACTTGTTCTTCAAATGAAGTTCTGTTAACACACTTTTCATTGCAGCACGTTGCCACAAAACAACATCTTTCCTGTTCCACTCGCCTGCCAGGATGTAAACTCCTACAACTGCAATTGTGCTTTGTGGCAATATTTGTTCCACGATCCTCCACACCTGTATCCTTTGTGGGCAGGGTTGAACAATGTCTGCCTTTCTTTATAGTCTCTTGACTCTTGGTAATGCGGTTAAAATGTCTCCCCCAGTTGATGTCCGAGATAAGGGGAGTTGCGCCCTTGTCTTAGTAATCCTCTGGTGCAAACTCTTGGCTGTTGGCAATGTGGATAATATGTGTCCCCAAAAAGGGAATTGCACTCTTGTTGGTTATCTTCTGCTCCTTTACAGCCTCTTGGCTGTTGGCAATACGAGTTACAGGGTTCCCCCAATCGGTGTCCCATAAAAGGGGAACCGACCCAGCATTCAGGTCTGCCTCTGCTACTCCTTCAGCGTCCTCTCCTCCTCCTTCCAGCTTCAACTCATTCCTGAGTTTAAAGGTCCTATTCAGGTGTTGTGGTCTACAACTAGACAGCATATTCTGGTTAATGGCATTGTTAATCCTTACTAACTCTGGGCCCCTCTTCTTCGTCCCATTACCAAGGGCATTATGGATCCTGAAGTCCACAATGTTTTTGGGAGTTTGATGTTCAATCATTTTGGATTGATTTATTAATTTAGCATTCCCAGACGTAGGGAAATTTGTATAAAAGGTGTGCGCTTTAACATTGGGTTTTGAACCTCTACTTAAGACATGAACATGACAATTAGAGGATGTTGCATTTAACTCTTGAACCCCCAAAGTATACCCCTTATTCTGATTAGATGGCTTTTCACAGTATGGTCTTTGGGTATTTTCATTGGAAGGACTTGTACAATGACAACATGCCATTAAATATTTGGGGATCTCATCCTCCTAAGAAGATGAATACTGCGTCTCTCACAAAGGAGTCAACACTTCCCCAGACAGCCATCTCCTCCCATGTGATCCTCCCTCATGATACAACCCCCAGGGTTAGGATCAGGTAGCAGATGCCTTCCCCTGGCCACATGGACAGACACTTTAGGCTGTGGTTTGGTGATCACTCTGCAGGATTCATCACACTACCCAGTGAAAGGGATGGCTGCTGACTTCCGACCCCAACCCTATGGTTCTTTACCATAGGGCCCTTGTCTATGTTTACAGTTCCACTTATAGAGTTCGTATTGTGCTAGAGTGCAATCCCGGGACTCCAGCTAGGCCTCTTTGCATCTCTTCCCAATAAGGTTTCTGTCAGTCATTCTCCCTTCAAGTAGATGTTTGTCTTTCCTGCACCCCCTTTGGGGTCCTCTTAGTCTCTTGCCCAGTCTATTGAGGTTCGTAGTCTTTTGCCCCACTCCGGGGTTCTTTCTGCCTTTAGCCACTCTGGGGCTTTCCTCTTTTTCAGTTCCCATTTTGGGCGTCACTTTCTTTTCTACCCACTCTGGGGTTTCTTCCTTCTCTTTCCCATCCTGGGCTTGTCTCTCTCACTCCCGACTCTGGGGTTTTTTCTCTCTCTCCCCATTCTGGGGATTCCTTCCTTCTGGCTCCCTACTCTCTGCTTCACTCTTTTCTTAATCCCCACTCTGGGGGTTCTTCAGTCCCTCCATGATGTGGGGCTCTTCTCTCCCTTTCTCGCTTTGCCTCCTGTCTCCTGTTCCACTAGAGCCACCGCATACCTCATTGTGCTGTGGGGTGCTCCTCGGGGAGACTCTGGAGTCTGCTCGGCCCTCGTATCGTCACGGCTGATAAACGACTTGTCAACTGGGCTCCACATTGTCCTTTTGTGACTGTTCTCTATCGCTCGCTCACTGCACGGAAGGGTAGATGGATTCTTGTCAGTGAATCATTTCGGCCCGCCGAGGGGCTTCATGCTCTTTCTTGCTGCTGATCCAGACTGCTCCTGCCGCTCCTGTGCTTCGGCTTGCAGCACTCTCCCAGTGTGCACCACTGGCCGGGACGTCGAGTCTGTGGTCCTCTCTCTCTTACCATCCACAACACCTTTTGCTCTTCCGCATGGTTAAATTTAGCAGGACCTGCGGAGGCCCTCTCCCAATTGGTTAATCGAGGGATGCGCTCCTAGGGGACTGGGTTACTCATCTCTCCACCGTTGTGCACAGAGATTGGGCATAGGTCATGCCAGAAGCCGTGTCAGTGATTATTAAAAGGGGATTATCACACAACCTAGCCCCTACAGACATCATGAAAGTGCTAGTCTTGGCGGTTCAGGGGGGCGGGATGGTGACATGAACCCCTCTCTAGAGTTTTTCTGTCTCCTAAGGGGGAGCCACCTCCAGAGGGATCCTGCTTACCCTTTCCCCTAGGGGCTAAGCGTAGACGGCTCACCTCCCTAGTCCCAAAGGGAGTGGCTCCCCTTGGGGAGAGGTGATCTCCCTGGATTCACCACGCTGTGTATTGTAAAATATTTAGGCCCCTAGATGTTGTATAGTTCATTGTAAAGCCTGATGGAATGCAGAACTGAGCCAACAGCTCCATCACCACTGGAAGGGTGGCTTCCACTTTCCTCAAAAAGAGCCTTACACCATCCGCTAACAGGGCTATTTTATGTTCTATTTCACCACAGCGTATGCCATGGATTATGACATTTCTGTGGATAGCTAAAGATAAGGGCTCCATTGCTAAAGTAAATATCATGGGAAAGAGTGGGCATTCCCATCTAGTTCCACATTACATTTCAATTTGTTCAGATAGATTAGAATTTAACATCAATCTCCTGGGCAGAATCTTGAAATTCACCATAACATATTTAATAGAATTAGGCCAAATGCCACCAGGACGTTTTGTATATAAGTCCAGTGGTCAGAATAGAATGCTTTGGAAGCATCTAGATCTAGTAGAGCAAATTTCTGACCAGATCGGGTCACCCCAGTCAATTAGGTTTATGGCCCTCCTAATATTATCGTGTGTGTTATGATTAATAATGAAGCCCGTCTCATCAGGATTAATTAAGGAGGGGAGCACAAATATCAGTCCTGTGGCCAGTTCCTTAGCATAGATTTTTCCATTGGTATTAAGAAAAGCAATTGGTCTGTAGGAGTCACATTCTAGGGGATATTTTCGAGGATTCAGCATTAGGGTTATGAGTGACTCTCACAGGGATTCTGCAATAACAGCAGATGACTTAAAAGAGTTGAATAAGTCAGTCAGGTGCAGGGCCATTATATTGTGAAACGTTTTGTAGAAGAGTTTGTTTTTATAAAAACCTTAATACAATATATATATATATATATATATATATATATATATATATATATATATATACACACACACACACACACACACACACACACACACACACACACACACACACACGTTTTACCTACCTTGTGGGGACTATGTGTGGATACACACACACACACACACACACACACAGTATACAAGCAAACTATCTCCATTTCATAATCATCATGCACATGGTTACCTTTTACTTACTACAATCTTTAAGTAAAGCTATATAAACAATGTCACAATCTATTTCAGTGATCTTAATTCATATAAACCCTGTTTTTCCCCTAATAAATTATGAAAAATTCAAAAATTCTGATGAACGGTACCAATGCAATTATCATGCCGGTGTGTTTGCAATTTACAAAGCCGTAGCCTAAACCGTTGGGGTTCCATCTTTCTGTTGCCATAATAAATCATCCTAAATGTCTGACCCTGTATATTTTACTGTTTTACATTCCAAAATGATATGCCTTACACTTTCTTTATGCCTTGCACACTTACACAGTCTACAAGCTCTTTCAATTCTTGGGATTCCTTTAGGTCAACCCCAGTTATCCAGGGAACATAAGATATTGCATCTGAATCGCATAAAACTGTATTTATATCTTATCTGGAAAAGGTCTTAAATAATCTTGGACGGTGCAATACCTTCTTATGATATTTTTGTATGGTTTTAGTAGGCCATATTTGTTAAGAGCTATATGATGGTGGGCCAAGTCATAGTCTCAATTTTCGGCTAACCTTGAATCAATTATCCGATAACAATTCACAACTACAACCAATTTCAAACATCTGAAGGCATTCTCTCCTAAATATATTCAATGCAAGTAAAGCTGTATTAAGGGCTTCATATAGGGTATACTTTCTAAAATGTAAACCTTTTATGCAAAATCAACTTCAGGAAGATGGTACTGGAGTACAACGATTGAAGACCCAATCTAATCTGATAACTATGATTGGCAGGCTCATAGGCAAGTTTAAATCAACTTCCCAAATATTCTCCTTTATAGTGAACCCATAGGTCCTTTAAGATGAGGTAACAGTATTCGAGATGGATGGGGGTGCAGATCTTACTTGTACATCAATAATCAGACCGACTCAGGAAGTTGGCAAAACATATTTGTTTAATTGCAATTGTCTAAAACAGGGAGTACAATGGACATCTACGGATGCCACACAAGTATTCTCAATCAAGAGTCTCCAAACATTTCATAAAAAACAACATTTATATAGTGAAAATTCGTCATCACTGACATCATACTACGTGGCAAAATAAGAAAACCTACTGGGGATGTGATAGGCTTAAAAGGAACATCTAAGTATGCGTTCTATGGGGGCCTGGACTGGGATTGGGTCTACGGTCAGGTGAACAACTATGCCCAGCCCCAGTGCAAGTCATCTTCCACGTCATATAAAAATACAACGTTTCATTGGCTTTCAAACTATAGGGCTCTCTACTACGTGGCCCTCTACAATTGGTTGGTACGCTTCTTCCCATCTGGAATATTCCACTCGCTAGCAGCACGCAAGCTGGTACCCCAGGTGCTGGAGGGTTCACTTGATCATGCCTCCCCAACCAATTAGTCCAACATCCATAATCACTCCTGCTGTCTGCCATTCAATTAGTTCTTTGAACTCGGCCTTGCAAGTATTACTGCGCCGGAGAATAAAAGGGAGTATGAGCATGGCCTTATCTTCTGGTCTCGGTGATACTTGCCCAAAGTCTATTCTCAACTTGACCATGTGATAGGGGACTGTGTTTTGAGCTCCTTCGTTGTATTTAATACTATTAAATTAATAAAACCTGGCACTTCTAGTGTTTTTCCATTACACCTCAACAGGAGCACATCTTGCTTCTCACGTTAATTGTATCATCTCGAATAGATAACCAGGTTCTTGGCGGCCCCAACTCTTGACACTGGGTCAAACAAGCCTTCTCAAATCTTCCTTTGCCCTCAGCTGTTTATTCAACTGTGCCACACTTGAAGCCTTTGTACGGGGTCCAAGTTAGTTAAAATACATTGTGGAACATCCAGATTCTATACACACTTACATATATATTGGTGGCACCGCCTGCAGTCTATTCACTACGTATAGCCCGCCTTATGATTACTACTTGTGTTACTGCATCTGTACAATTATAAAACGGCTTTGCATTTTCTTCAGTGCTCTCTGCACGTGCAATCTTCATTTTGCTCATGAATGTTGCTCAATTCTTTACTTCGCCATCAGATTCTATACGGTCTATTCACCTTCTTCATTGGCATCTCTTCTGGGTACGTCATTTCTGCTTTGTGTGACGTCACCAGCCTTCTCTTTCATTCATCTTCACCCTTCTTCCGGAACTTCCTTCAGAAGACTGTCATTTCTTTGCAGATACATCATACAGGGTTTTCTCAATGGATACCTTGTTTCAAGGACTCTTCGCGGTATAAGTACCCTTACTGGTATTGCGCATGTCACAATTTCCGGTTCCCAACATATTGGCAACATGAGAGCGGGACTTCTAGTAGAGGCACTTGGCCCCTCCTCTACAATAATGTCCATAGCTTTCTCGGTAGAAGAATCAACTACTTCTAGACCATAGGTTATCGCTGGAATGATTTTAGCTTTGTAGAAAGAAAGTAAAAGTAGTACTGTATATGCACAGTATTTCGATTTCATCTTTTTCATCTGTGCTATTAGTGGACTAATCTTGGATCTCAGCTTTCCCATCACTCCATTTGACTTCATTGAACACTGAATTGGGTAACCCAGATAAGTGAACTGTTTACTTATCTGTATTTTTCAATGCAGAATAAACCAATTACTATACTCCTGCTTCCTTTTTTTGCTAAAAATCATAACATCTGATTTCTTGACATTTATCATTACATTTTCTATATCTAAATAAGCTTCCATATGCGTCAGCATTCTATGCATCCCTACTTGGGCAATATCATCCGCAAATGACAAACGCGACACATGCATGTGTCCTATTTTAAGCGGAAATGTATTTACTTTCCCTTGTTCATTCCACAAATCAGACATATAGATTAAAAAGGCAGGGCACCAAAATGCAACCCTGCCTTAAACCTATCTCTGTTTCTATTTACTTTGTATGATGGCCTGGCATATTTAATCTCACTTGTGAAAAGAGCTAATATACAGGATGACAATGTTTAATAAACCAGATGGTAATCCCAAGCTCTATAATTTATTCCACAAACGTAGTCTACCCATATATTCAAAAGCGGTACACAGATCTGTAAAGACTGCACATACTGAGGGGCTAGAGGATTGTATATCCATCAAAGCCTGCTATTATTTTAGTTGGCAAGGCTTTAATTGCTCCTTAAGCCTTGTTTTTAGTAATGGTGGATTCAAGTACCTCTTTGTCTCTAGGCTAATAGTAGGAAGGTAAAACTTTTCTAACTAGGTTTGTTGAGCAATTGGGTCGTCCATGATTTGCCCCACTAATCTCTTATAAAATGTCATAATGATATTCTCTTTTTCTTTCTTGTAAACATTTTTTGTAAATTGTAACAAGTAAAATAAAAAAAAAATTAAAAAAAATAATGTGTGCTTTCTATTCCCCAAATTATATTTCAGGCATGGTTTTCTAAGCCTACAGTGAGCAATTTGGCTTCTAAGAGGGCCCAGGCATTTTTGCTCTTAGTGTAATACCACTGCTTTCTGTACACTAATGATGTTGCAATGCCGTCTGCTTCAAGTGCTTCAAGTTGCGCATTGGAAATCTTAAAGTCCTTAAACGCTGCTTGAGTATCTTTCTTTTTTTTTATTGTTGTTTGTTTAAAGCTAGGACCAAGCTCGAGAAGAGCTGAACGATGTACAGAGTGTGGCTAGCCAAGTTTGGCCCGGCATTTTTAACAGTAGCTCAGTATACTGTGAGTTGAGGTTTGTACATAGGTATGTGCGTCCATTAGGATTAGTCCTTGGTCAGATGTTGAAAAAGACCTTTTTGGAGATGCGCAATATTATACTATATACTCGCATTGCAAGAGTGCAGTTAGGCTTGTGTCTGGTGTAAGGTGCTTAATCACTCAGTTTTCCGTTTACCCCTTTAATTTGTTTTTCTTACTTCTGTTTTTCCAACACAAGCTGCTGCTTCTGTTTCCTCACACACAATTTACTTGCAATACCGTTTTCATGCCTGTTACTTACTCTTTGAAGTCTGCCATGCCCCCTTCTGACGAGATCAAGAAGCTGCTAAAACAAAGCAAGTGTACACGTAGAGCAAATACCAAAGGCTCCAAATAAAACTACGGCTGCAATTCCTTCAATTGCCCTACCAACACTCGTCACACACCTAAATTCCGAAATTACTAACACGCTGATCGATTTGTCCACCCCTCCTGATTCACTATTAGCTGCCGGCTTTACTTCAACTGTTTCACTTTCACAACTTGACTCAACTCCATTCGCCACTCAATCCGTTTTCGATCTGCCCTCAGCTCCATCATTTCACTCGAACGAGCCCTCCACGATTGAGAACATCTTCTCAGCTCTAGTAGCACTGCCTTCTCTGCCTCAATGTGTGATACAAACACACCTGCAGACCATGTCCGATAGTGATGTAAATATTGTTTCTGACACAATACCACATGGATCCATGGATGTGAACAAATGTATTCCAACCCTACTGCTTAGGCCAACTGTTTGCAATCTCTCACCCATTCGCATGCCCCACCCTCGTCCAATTGATTTATCACAATCTCCCGTAATGTTCCCTAACTCCACTTCCAGTTCTTCTACTCTTTCCATATCCTTCACTCACCCAACACCACGCAGAGCCCCTCCCATCCCTACCCCTTGTTGAAGTCACACTTAGTGCTATGAATACAGCCCTTCTGTCCCTGTCCAAATTGTTTGAAAACCTAGTAACCAAACGTCCATGCTGACAAAATTATTAGATCACTGTTCACAAAACACCCATATTCTTTGCCCCCAGGCACAATGCACACCGACATTGCCCATTAATGAAGAAGCGCCTATTATTCCCATTGAGGACATACGGGAGGCGCGCACGGAGGATATCATCACCTCCAGGCCGCTTATGAAGCAGGATTCTATTATCATAGTTTCTGATTCCCACCCTTCAGCTGAACTTTTGGCTCCTCCTTTACCCACAAATCCCACATTTACAATGTTTACTAAGCTGAAGACTGTTGACAAATCACCTAATTCTCAGGAAAAAAACAAAAACTGTGAAAGCGCCCCTGGGCTCTATTCAATCAGGCGCTCATAAATTCATCCCGTCGCTTACCTTACCTAGCAAACAGAGCGTAATATCGAAAAACGCCATAGCAAGTAAGTATGTCACCATGGCTCGTTCCAAATGAGTTTTTCAAAAGTCTTCAGCACCTGCGAATACAAATGCTAATGAGCCAAATTATGAGCCACTCAATTTAGTAAAACAAGTAGAGCTTTTAAACAGCAAGGTCGCTGAGCCTGTTTCTCACATCTCTGAGACCCAGTCTGACGTCACACCCAGAGGTGGACCTGAGCCCAGTAGCCCTAAGAACTATACGTTTTTTACCCTAGAGAAAAGGCGCAATGAGATTGCCAAGTCGCTTGCCATATATGCTGCCTTGCCTCCGCCTTCCCACAAAGCAATCACACTAAACCTCCACCGTGTTCACAAATGAATCACAATCATTCTTTACTGGATAAGAAAATCAGCAGCGGCAAGGGGTACACTTTGGTGCTCCTTTCAATCCAACTTCTTCCAATCTGCCTTCCAAGCAATGGGTGGTGAGTCAACCCTCTTCACTGCGCCTTCCTGTTGTTCCATACACAAGACAACCACCCCAACTGGCAGTTAGATCAGATGATACAACTAAACAACCTCCTTCACCCCCCCCACCATCTCATCTTACAGTGTAGAGGGGGTCAATTTCCAGTCTATGATCTAAACAGGACCAGCGTCCTGAACATCTTTAGTGACACAGATAGTTTGAGGACTTATGCTCCTCAGATATAGCTCAAGTCGAGTTGCTGCAATATGATGATCTATCAACTGTCGGACTATGAATTTATTCTGGATTAGTTCTAAATGTCCTCTGGCAAGCAAAATCACAATTATATCAATTGGGCTTCGTACTCACTCAAGATCAATCTTTCCTCGCCTCCACCATGCAACCAAGATCATGTGCGATCACTCAGATGAATGTTGACATTGCTATGAATCTTCCCATGCAAGTCAGATGCACCCAGGAGGCTTTTAACACCAATCGACAGGTGGCCACCATGCCTCTGTCCAAGTGTGCTTATCAGCCCCAATGATCAAACTCGAGCTAACAACTCATACCATCTAACGTGCAGTTTTGCAAGTTTGCCAGTTGGAATACTGGGTTCTTCAAGCATCTCCTGAACCCTAACAACTCACTGAGTGATTTCGACATAGTAGCCTCCAAGAACTTTGGTTAACACAAGTCCCTGTGTGTTATGGGTATGCCATCTTTCTTCTGCCAGCCGAAAATCCGACCAAAGGTAGACCGATGGCCAGTCTTCTTACTGCAGTGAAAAAAATCACAAGGCTTACTATTGGAACCTTGGACCACCCCTAACATGTATATCCAACCTGTCAAAATTAGAACCCCCTTAGCAGTGTTGGCCCTTGTTAATATATACTGGAATCACTCCAGCATTGATGTAGAGTCTTTCCTTCGAGACATGGTACATACACTACTATCTAATTATTGATAACAGCTCTAACGAACTGTAAAATGTGATTAAAGGGCTGCCCACCAACAAGGCCCCAGGGGCGGACGGGCTCCCCAGTGAGTTCTACAAAGAGTATAGGGCGGATATCCTCCCCCCCATTGTTGACAATGTTAAATGAGGCATTAGGAAGGCAAGTTGCCCAAATCGTTGAGAGAATCGATAATTGCCCCCTCCTCAAACCTAATAAACTAGACACCGATTGTGGATCGTACAGGCCGCTGTCACTACTGAACCAGGATGGGAAGATCCTCACGGCGGTCATGGCAATGAGGCTGAGACTGTTGATAGGCAAGATTATCCACCCGGTCCAGAACGGGTATGTCCCGCATAGAAACATAACCGACATCCTTAGGATGCTGCATCACATAATAGATCACACAAATGGGAATACAGAGGAGGTGCTGGTGATTTCGCTTGATGCTGTGAAAGCATTTGGCTCAGTTAAATGGCCCTGGTTGCTGGCGGTGTTGAAGGCCTTTGGCATGGGACCCGTGTACATAAGAAGGGGTGGAACTACTGTATAACGCCCTGTTAGCCAGAGTCAAAACTGGCTCTGTAATCTCTGAGCGATGGCAATTAAGTAAGGGAATGAGACAGGGGTGTCCATGGTCCCCGATGCTCTTCATACTTGCGATGGAGCCACTGGCGGCTTATTTGAGGGCGGAATTCGTGGAGGTGGGAGTAAGCACGCAGGAAGGGAGACACTTGATCTCGCTTTATGCAGATGACATGTTGCTGTACCTGAGCTATCCAGAAGAGAATTTACAGTATGTCCTGGAGATGTTGGAACGGTATGCCTTGGTGTCCGGTATATTGGTGCATCCTCAGAAATCTAGTTTGTACCCCCTCGGTGGTGGAGGGTGGTTACAGTGGGAAGCCCATGAGCAGTCTGTGTGCCGGTACTGCCTACCAAATGGGAGCTGGCTACTGTCTCCAGAGCTCTGGTTCTCTCCAGGCTGGACTATTGCAACAGCCTCTTTCTAAATCTGCCTGCTTCTACTCTATGCCCTCTGTAACTCATTCAGAACAAGCCTGAGAGATTTGTCCTTGGCCTCAATCCCAGAGATCGTCTCTCTCCAGGACTGAAATCTCTACACTGGCTCCCAGTGGCTGCGAGGATTAAGTTCAAAACCCTCTTAATAGTCCACAAGGGCTTCTGGGGCCTTGGGTCTCAATACCGTCAACTCTCTCTTACTAAATATCTTCCCTCTCGAGCTCTTCGCTCATCCGCCTCCAACTCCCTCAGGGTCAGTCGCTTCTCCAAGCAACGAGTTGGTGGTAGATCTCGCTCTTCGGCTGGGGCCTCCCTCTGGAACAGCCTCCCCGCCTCCCTGAAACTTGAGGAGAACCATCTCCGGTTCCGGAAGCACCTAAAAACCTTCCTCTTTGCTTCTGCTTTCTCTCCCCCTCTCCCCTGCTTAAGTCCTGGCTGTTACTGAGACTGCACGGGTTACCTGGCCACCCAACTGATCTCGCCGTTCTTTATTTTATGCTATTATTTTATTATCCCATGTACTGCACCCTCCCCCCACACTTTTCTTTTTCCCTTGCACTTGCACGATTTGAATGACCCCTGGCCTAGTAGGATCGTTGTCTGTCTTCCCTCTGTTCCCCCTCCCTTGCCACGTCGCGCCTTGAAACACTTGTATATAATCTTGTGTCTTATCATATCATACATTCAGGGTCCTGGGAGTAGATATATCACGACCCCAGGCAGGAACACAAGCACAACACAGAGAAAGCGTTGGAGAGGATAGAGAAGAGCATAACATTCTGGGGGAGGTTGCCATTAACCATGATGGGGCGCGCAGCACTATTGAAAATGGTGGTGCTACCGAGACTGCTGCATTATTTCGCCGATGTCCCCTTTGCGATTCTGAAAATGTTTTGGGGTAAACTACACAGCGTATGCCGAAGTTTCATCTGGCACAAGTTAAGAAATGGGGTGGCGCTATGGAAGCTCCTGAATTCACATAAACAAGGGGGTATTAAAATGCCCAACTTTGAGGTGTACTTTGTAGCCAGTCAGCTGCAATACGTGGCTGGAGGGCTGTCGGACGAACTAACTACTGAATTGAGGCTGCTTAAAACAGCAGGCAGACCATTCTTCTTGAAGGAAGTGATATGGATACCAGATGTGCATAAAACCACCAGGCACCATCTGCTGCGTCTGGGCTGCAACATATGGCGTAGGGCACTGCGATTGCTGGGCTCTGCAGCTCCGTATTCCCTGCAGGTGCCGCTAGCCGTGCTCGCGGGGTAGATGAACAGACCAAGAAGAATGTAAAGAAAAGTTGGGAACCTATGGGAGTACCTACAGTGGGAGACATGCTGGACGAAGGTAAACCCCAGAGATTTGAAGAGCTAGTAGAGGATGCCGGGATACATGGGGGACAGCACACGCTGGTCTGTTACTGGGCTTGAAACTGAAATCGCCAGATCCTGACACGCAAATGCTGCCAAATAGGGTGATTGAGTCCTTTTACGATGTATCGGAAGGGGGACACAAGGTCTCATGTATATATGAGTTGATGGCAGTAGTAGGAGGAGAAATAGATCAAGTTTGGGGGAGGTGGGAGGCGGACCTGGGAGCACCACTGTCAGATGGGGAATGGGACAGAGAGAAAGGGTATCATAAGAAGGTACTGCGAAACACCAGACTCCAGCAGATCCAGCTGTATATGACACATGGGGCATACCTAACCCCATTCAAAATAGCCAGATTTAATCAGACAGGTAATCGGGCGTGCCCGAAATGCGAGGAGAGAAATGCTAACCTGGTGCATATGTTTTGGGCATGCGCGGAAATTAGCAGATTCTGGAGGGAGGTGGCACAGCTGTTGGCGAAGGCTGGGATCACGTTAGATGTAGATTCTCCGAAAGCCTGCCTGCTGGGGTGTTTCCCAAGACCCAAGCGGGCAAAACATGTAAGCAGGCTGAAGGAGTATATTTTCCCAAAACGGAGAATAGCAATGGGATGAAAAGCATTGGCAAGACCGGTAGCGCGAGTATGGTGGGGGGGGGGGGTATCTGTTAAAATAAGCCAATGCGGAAACGGTAGCGTGGTTGGAAGCGTCCAGCAGAGATGAGGAACCAGGAGTGAGAGGTGTTGATATGTGGAAATAGCTTGTAGCTGAGCTGGCCACCTCTGTGCAGGATACTGAAGAGAGCGAGATCCCAGTAGGAGAAGCCATAGCCACTGTAGTAGTGACCTAGGCAAAGGGGTGACCGGGATTGGAAGTGTAGGGTAGGCCCAGGGGAGGGAACGGCAGTTGGGTGTTGGGGTGGGAAGTGATTCTTGATTTATTGCATTTGCTTGTGATTATTAAAAGTGTACATTGTTGAGTTTGTAGGTTTGAAAAATCAATAAAAATTGTTTTAAAAAAAATGTGATAACAGCTCTATAACTTATGTGATTCTGGCGGGCGACTTCAACCTTCCTTGCCTTACCAAGAGATCGTACAAATTTGCTGACCTTGCGCAGCGCTTGTTAGCCCTCATGTATGAGAGGCAATTTTTTAATGCTCAATGGTGCCATTCAGGGAGATACACCTCCCCAGAGTACTTGTAAGAGAGGACAAAAGTCAGCTATTATTGACTAAATATTCCAAGTCATTCCCCAGCAGCACAGTGACCATGAACTCCTCTCACTCACCTGGCACTGGACCTATCCTCTAGCTCCTTCTAATTTTTATAAGCATACTGTCTCCCTCTCTGGTGGCAGAAATATGTTCAGGTGATCTCCAGAATGAGACACTTTTCAATACTGGAGTTGAGGTGAGTGTGCACTACCTTTAATTATTTCTCAGTTCACTGGATTTTTTACTAACTTTGGGTGCATACCCACTTACAAAGTGCCTCAGTGAAGTAGCACTTAAACAGACAATTGTACCAAGACCTTGGCTGTGAAACCAGCGGTGTGGGCTGCACTCCCATGACCACTACTGTGTGGTGTCTTTTCACTTATATTAAATGTAAGTTCCAATTTCATAAATAGTTCAAACCATATAGTTGCAAAATCTTTCTGAATTTGTATTAATTAAATTATGAGATTTCATAATCTCTGGTAGTGCAGGTGCCATTAGATGGGGCAATGCATTTCGGAAATAATTTTCCTTCATCAGGGCCTTATTGCATCTGGTTATCGTACTCAACACAAATCCATTATCACCAAAGTGGAGCAAGTCATTTTAGCAGCCATTTAAATCACGTCCCATAAATCATTATCAGTAATGTGTAAACAAGATATTGTCCATGTTCATTCAGCATAAGCATCCCATATCATAATGTAAACAACAATAACATACCAATTGCGTGAATCAGAGTTGATTATAAGTGAATATTTAAAAAAATACATACACGTTTGAAGTAGTTATTTAAGTTGGCGGTGTCACAGAAATGAGAAAGAAAAGGAAACATTTAAACTGCTGGGGGCCCCCACCCCTGACTGAACTAATGCCAGTACATTGTCAATACATACAGCAACGAGGAGCAATCATTTCTGCCCCAACGCACTGCACGTACCCAGCCTGCCCCCAAGCGACAAAGGACACTCCCACTCCAGCATCCCTCGTGGGGGATTGTCACCTAAGAGCACCAAGCACATGCGGCAGCCTTTCTTGCTCTGACCCTGCCCAGCGACATGAGCCATTAAGCGTACTGCTTCCCCAGGAAGCCCACCAGGACTTGCAAGACTGAAATACAGGCACCACTGACGAATTAATCAGACACATGAGCTGCTGGAATTTTACAGTGCCACATTACAGCAATCGCACCACACGGCCTCATTTCGCTATAAATGGTCACTCCACGTGGTGCTGCACATCTGTTTACCTTTCTACCTGCCCGCACACCTTCTTGATAGTGCCCTATCTGTGCCCAATAACTTGCAAAAGAGCACACGTTTATAACTTGCGCACGGTTTAATGCTGTATGCCTAATGTTTATGCTCTGACAATTGTATGCACTGGTAACAGACCCTTGTACCCTTTTTACCTGCCTGCACACCTTCTTGTTAGTGCCCTATCTGTGCCCAATAACTTGCAAAAGAGCACACGTTTATAACTTGCGCACTGCATTAATGCAGTATGCCTAATGCTTATGCATCTGACAATACTATGCACTGGTAACAGTCCCTTGTACACACATTGCTTGTTTACTATACAACTAACCATGCCAACCTATTTAGCCTCTTCCTTATTAGCGCTAAGCATTCTGTATTCTACATCTGACCCTTAACACTTAGATCCCATTGCTAACAATATCTGAGCCCTCTAGCACTAGCCATTTAACTGCAATGTTATTTAATATGTCTAGCTAAACTACTTGCCTTAAACACTGTACTGTATTGTATTGTTTTTTTGCACAAATGTATTTCAGTAGAACCCACACCACAACACCACCTCACCAGTGCACCCCAACCAGCTCCTCCCTCTTTATTATCACACTCACCCTCTGGGCTACCAGCAGTATGCCCCCCTCACCTACTGTCCACTCCCCGCCACCTGATCCCCATCTCACTACACTCCAATCCAACAGCTATTTCTACAACACCAAACTGACTGGACAAGCACACATCCAACATAGGCTCTGGCACCTCAGAACTCGCACCCACCGCAGCTCCCCACCTACCACACACTTCAGGAACAACAGACTTAGCTCCCGCACACCCACACAACGTACTTACACACACCGCTTTCCACAACTCACATACCGCAGCTCCCCACCTACCACACACTTCAGGAACAACATACTTCGCTCTTGCACACCCATACTACGCACCTACACACACCGCTCTCTACAACTCGCACACACATCCCTCCAACACTCCACTCCCAACCCATACCGTTCACCGCCACACACTCTCAATACCCCCTGCACCGCCACCTTCAGCACCCACAAACAACTTCCGCTGACACCCGCTCAGTATGACCTCAAATGCACTCTCATCAATGCTCGTTCCATCCCTGCACATGCCACTGAAATCGATGAACTTATCACCACCAACAAATTGGACTTACTAGCCATAACCGAAACCTGGCTCCATGAAGCCTCCAGCCCCGCCATCTCCCTTGCTCTCCCCCCAGGATACACTATCCTGAGGCAGGACCGCAAAACCACTAAAGGCGGAGGCGTAGCCATTATCCACAAAAACACCCTCTCCATTAGAACTGGCAACCATCAATGGGAAAACAATGCTGACCTCCTCACAGCCAAACTTGCACTCTCTCCCAATTGTACCATAAACCTCATAATCACCTACGGGCCACCAGGTTCTCACCCTGACTACCAAAAGCAACTCCTGCAAATCATAGGCAACAACCTCAAGAGCTCAACTAAATCCATCTTACTCAGTGAACTTAACTTAGGTCTACTAGACCCTAAGGATAAAGCAGCCGCATCCCTGGCCAAAGAACTCACCCACCTAGGGTTTGAACATAAAATCTCAGCCCCCACGCACTGTAAAGGCAGAACCATCGACTGGATCGCCGACCATAACTGCTCATCCTCCGTCACCGACATCTTAGCCCTCCCTTGGACTGATAACCAATATACAATTCTCTATTCCCACCTCTGCCACCCACAAGACCCTCACTCATGCCCCACCAGCTAAAGTTAAAAAAGTTCAAAAAACTCACCAAAACCAACCTTGCCCCTTTTCTCAATATCCACGAACTTAAACCTCCATTCAGCAATGACCCTACCTCTCTTGGCAATACCTATGCCCTTGTCTTCACACAAGCCATTGAAGCCATAGCACCTCCAGAAGAAAAAAAAAGAAAAGAAATCTATGCATTCCAACTCTTGGTTCTCAGAATAACTATTGGCCCTCCGTACTAGAAACGTAAAGCCCTCACCAAGTGGAAATCTGCACCCAATCAATCCTCCCTCAGTGAATTCAAAGAGATCTCTTCCACCTATAAAAAAGCCATCTTTAAAGCCAAATCAGAATCTTATAATCAAAGAATCTCTAACGCCAGCTCCAAATCCAGAGAAATCTTCTCCATCTTCTTCAAAGAGCTCACCTCACGTATTTCCAGCCCAGATGCAATCGTTAAGGACGAAGCCTGGTGCTCCAGCATTCAGACTGCCCTCCTCACCAAAGTTTAAAACACTCCAAGACAAAATAGCATCTCAGCGCAAGGCCCTCCCCAATAAAGACACACCCCCCACACCCCTCCCGCACAATCCTCGCCTTCAAACACCCCTCTTCACTTTTAGAGACGTCACAGAGATGGAAATCACTGACCTGCTCAAAAAAATCAAACCCTCCACATGCAAAGGGGACATATGCCCTCCTTACATCATCAAAGAATGCGCAGACTCACTGGATCCAATCATTACTGCATTCATTAACTCCTCATTCTCAATAGGCATCATACCACAAGGCCTAAAAGAGGCCTGGGTTCGTCCACTACTAAAAAAGCCCTACCTTGACCCCTCATCAGCCAATAATTACTGCCCTATCACTACCGTCCCCTTCCTCAAAATCTTAGACAAAGCTGCCCATAATCAGATCCAACAATTTCTGGAAACCAACGCCATCCTTGGCAGAAGACAATCAGGCTTCCACAAGGGTCATGGCACAGAAACCGCCCTTCTAGACTTAAACAACCAAATCACCAAAATAATGGACAATGACAAACCTGCACTACTGCTCCTCCTCGATCTCTCCGCCGCGTTTGATCTGGTTGACCACAACATCCTCACCTCCCACCTTTCTTCGCACAAGGCCACCACCTGGATTACCTCCTTCCTAAAAGGAAGGGCCATGAAAGTATACTCAGATCTGGCCAACGCTGCCCCTGAGACCATCAACTGCGGAGTCCCTCAGGGATCCTGCACTGCACCCACCCTTTATAATCTGTTTACCAAACCGCTCTTTGACTTGTTGGATGCACTCGGCATAGCATACACCAACTATGCCGACAACACCCACGTCCTCCTCCCCCTCATTGGGGACTACTCCCAAGACACAGAAGCCCGCCTCCAAATATATGCTACCATTCAAGCACGGATGGCCACCAATGGCCTCTGCCTAAACGGTGAAAAAACTGAGATCATCATCCTAGGCCCCAAGGGAATTGTAGCAAAACACGGCCCTGAATACTCCCACTTCCCCATTGACAACACTAACATACCAGTTTCCGCATCTGTAAAGACGCTAGGAGTCAATTTAGACTCTACACTCTCAATGACGAAACAGGTCAGCGCCATATCCTCCGCTTCCGCGCTCACCACTAAACTCATCTATGCCATAAAACCATTCCTAACTTCCCAAAACAGCCTCTCCATTGCTAGGGCCACCATAGGAGCGAGGCTAGATTACTGTAATGCCCTCTTAGCAGGCACCTCAACCAAAAACCTATGCAAACTCCAAATAGTGCAAAATAATGCACTCCGAGACGCCCTGCACATTCCTAAATACGACCATGTATTCCAAGCAAGACTAAATGCACACTGGCTCCCAGTTAGGGAAAGAATCAACTTCAAAATCCTCACTATTACTCATAAATGCATTAACCTCACCGCACCTACTTACTCATCCGAAACTATAGTCAAGAACCACTCGGACTGCCCCAAATGGAGCCATCACACAAACCAACTCTGCATACCCATCATCAGAAGAGCCAAAGCCGGTGGCATTGGCTTCCCTCACATTGCACCCAAGCTCTGGAACGCCCTTCCCAACACACTCAGAGCAGAACCATCCCTGCTTGCCTTTCGCAAATCACTTAAAACTATTTTATTTACCTAACCCCCTCCTCCACATACACCCTTCCACTTCCCCTCATTCCTCAAGATGTTCCTTATCTCTATAACTGTGTCTCTACAATCTGCTATAAATGTACAGTTCCATGTAACCATCCTCCTCTCTACTATCTGCTCTATAAATTTACATTTCCATGTAACCATCCTCCTTTCCAATGTAACCAGCAAGCTTGTTCACCTCTGTAACAGCGCCACGATGCCCACGGGCTGTTGTGCGCTTTAAAAATATCAATAAATAAATAAATTAGCTTTTCAATCTGTGAAAAGTAACAGGTGAAGAATATAATAGATAGGGATCAAACTGTTCTTTAATGGTACACTTCGGTAATGCGTATAATGTATTGAAGTGAAACTAGCAGGTGTTGCTTAGTGTGTCCGTGTACACGTGGACGATCTATCTAAGCAGCTCTATGAAAAAATATAGAGTAAAAACTCGTCACTATTTGTGGTCATTGTGTATAGACATGCAGAATACTATTATTCCGCCGTCTGCGTCGTACCTTCTACCTCTGTCAGAGAGCTGGAAAGCAGCGTGAACGCGCACTTTGCTCGAAGTGATAGTGTTGTTTTAGTTGTTGCTATGGTGACGGTAAGCCGGAGGTTACTGTGGCGGCCATCTTGGAATAGTAAAAATATCAGTTTCGAGGTGCCGTACTATTATGTATTGTATGTAAGGCTGCCAAAGCCGAGCTATATAGAATTGTGTTTTCATATATATTCGCCAGTGTCGAATAAGCCAATATTTAGAAAAGTCAGATGCAGTGTGCGACGCATAGTAAAATATTTGGAAAACAATGTTGCTATAATTATTATAATAATTCCGCCCCTTAATGTGGATGAAGTTCCTTATAAATTGCGTATATTCAGCTGTACTGATTGGTTCAAATACGGATAATGTTGCATGTTGCGCGCAAGGTGTAGTCTATGCCCATTTACTTTAATCAGTTAGAATGCTACGTGTGTACTGACTTATTGTGTAGTCAGACTGTAATGAACATATTCTTAAATCCCAATTAGATACATCTCTAATCAGGAGGTACAAAATAATGGTTATTAGTACAGATGGATACGTAAATTAGTAAATTAATATCAATCACGTTCAAATTGAGTACAAATTTAGCAATTGCACATGTGGGATTCACAATTGTCGCTGCTACTCTTGGCACCTATATGTCAATGTTAGTCACATACATGGTATATGCAAATATTGTTTTCATCATTTAGGTCAGCAGTTCCATGGCTAACGAGTATAAAATGCTTCATTACAAAAAACAACTCAAATCTAGTTCTTCATTAATTCCATTTGGAGTTAATGAGTCCAATTTATCAATCCAGAAAGCTTCTTGCTGCGCCCTCCATTTCTTCATGTCTTTGTTAAATCCTTTCGTAGATTGTACTTCAAGTACCACAAATCGCAATTGAGTGATGGAGTGTCCATTGGCCGTAAAATGTCTGGCTACTGCTAATGCAGGGTTGGCATTCCGAATACATGATTTATGTTCCTTGATCCTGACTCATACTTTACGTGCCGTTTCTCCTACATAATACATGCCGCAGGGGCACCTAATGGCATAAATCCCGTTTTCAGACATGCATGTGGCATGATACTTGAGCTTGATTTTAGCTCCTGTTCTCGGTATGTTATGGTATTTCCTTTCATAACGTTGTTAGAGTTGCTGCAACTCATGCAGGGGTAAGTGCCTGGATGTTTGTCTGGTTCTTTGGTGGCACTTTTGCCTCTTGTGTTTACTAGCATGTTGTGCAGGTTGTTACTTCTTTTATGAGCAAAGACCGGAGGTTGTGGAAATAGATCTTTGATTCATGCATCGCTTGTCAGTATGTTCCACCTGTCTTTGATTATTTCTTTAATCTTTCTGCTTTGTATCGAATATGTTGTTATAAATACCAATTCAGGATTTTGACAATCTGTTCTTTTGGTAAGAAGCTGGTCATGTGTCTGTGTCTCTGTTTTGTTACGTGCTGCTCGCAGGTCAGTTAGTGGGTAACTCTTTTCTTTCAGTCGGTCTTGAAGTAGTTGTAATTGCCTTTCGCAATCCTCAGGGTCACTAACAATTTCGTTTGATCCTCAACATTTGTCTAAATGGAAGATTACGCAGAATGTTGGGTGGATGGAAGCTCATGCGGTGAAGAAGGTTGGTCCGATCTGTTTGTTTTGTGTAGAGTGTGGTGTTTATTCTGTTTCCACTAATTACTGTCTGTACATCGAGATAATGCATATTAGGATTTCCAATTTCCAGGGTAAATTGTAACCGTGCATCTATACTGTTCAAGTAAACAAGGAAGGCTTCCAAATCTGTCTTGCTTCCTGACCATACTCCGAAAATGTTGTCGATATAACAAAACCAAGTTTTCAGATATTGTTTCTATCTTGCTATTCCCAAACTGTTTTTGACTTCAAATTGATACATGAAGCAGTTGGCGTAGGCTAGCGCCACGATGGCCCCCATGGCTGTCCCGGATATTTGTGTGTAGTATTTTTTATCATATTTAAAGCAATTTTCAAAACTGTCATGCAAGATCATCGCGATTCGTTAGATTCTGAAGTGATTACATCTGACAATCTATATGTAGCTGTGTTAGAAATGTTTAAGTCACAACGGTCCACTTCAACCAAACCTGCGTATGTACACAAGCATAAAGACCCACCTCTGCCTTTGTTTGAGAAATATGGTCAGTTTACCTCTTGAGTCTAAGATTTCAGAAGCCAAACACCTTTAGAACGCAATATACAAATTGGCAGAAATCTCGCAAAAATCAATCATGCAGAAAGACAAATGCTTTGCACTTTAACCTAAGAAAACACTGCGTCCATTTGGGCTTTATTAAATCGTGTCAACCATGATACTCAGATCCCAATGCAAATCAATGCGGTGCAAGAAGATCAATGGGAACAATATTATCAGATACTGTATGCCTAACTGCACAACAATTCACAGGCAGCAGGGTTGTTAGCAAGATGCAACATTGAACAGCCAGCAACCAAAGGCACTGTCCTCCATTTCGATAAAGGTGATACCATCTACCAGATATCTAAACTGAGCAACTCAAGGGCCCCAGGTCCTGATGGACTAACCAACATTATGCTAAAAGCCCACCCCGATGCCTGGGCATCTATTCTAAATGTTTTTGCCAATGTTGTTAACCAAAATCAGATTCTGCCATCTGGGCAAAAACCTATTATCATTCCGATTTTAAAAAAGGGGACCGTGCGAGAGCTGTGAACTATCGGCCCATAGCCCTGTTAGATGCCCCAGGGAAGTTATTTGCTTGTCTGTTATTGAGAGATCTTAAAAGATGGATTATTACTGACAGGCTATATGATAAATTCCAAACAGGTTTTGTCTCAGGGTTAGGCACTGCCAATAACATGTTATATATAACCGCAATTAAAATGCATGAGCAGCAATTCCAACAACCACTCTATATAGCTTTTGTGGATTTTAAAATTCTGCCAATTGTTGAAAGATAAATTAGCAAGAGTTGCCTGGCCCTCTCACATCCAGGCTCTGGTCTCACAATTACATTCCAATACCCCAGTCCACATACGCATATCCCTCGACGGAAGATTGTCAAAATCAATTCCTACCCATAGAGGTCTCAAGCTGCATCTTAGCCTCTGCACTAACTTATTTATATCCGATATGAGCCAGCATCTTTCAAACACTATTTCTGACTCTCCCAAACTTGGTCAATGCACTATACCTTGGCTTCTTTATGCAGATGACCTGGTTCTCTTGTCCAAGACTCCCAAAGGTCTACGAAATTGTACCGCATTAGAGCATTATGCCACCGCAAATCAATTGATAAAAAATATGTTCAAAACAAAAATCATGATTTGCGCTAGTCATCGTCAAATTACTAAATGCTCTTCTTCATGGCAATTGCACGGTTCACCTTTGGAGGTAGTGAGCGAATATTGCTACCTAATATTGCTACCTAGGCCTCAACACCAACAATCATCCCTCTGACTTGCCGTATTGTGTGGGACTGAGGCTTAAAATTTCAACAGCCATTGCACGAGCAGGAATCATTCAAAAGAAGTATGGTAAATTTGCCACAGCACCACTAATTACATATTACAAACAAAAAGTGGTGCCCATTATTCTCTATGGCGCAGAGACCAAAGCCTGGAAAAATTAGACTTTTTGGCTAACATTAGTGGGTCTTTTTTGGAAACAGGTGCTTCACTTGCCTGCTAGCCAACCAATGAGCATAATAAGACACACGTTGGGGCTGCTCTCAGTTGGCATCTCATATATTTGGAAATTGTGTAATCTAATCAGGAAATGTTTATTGGCTGATGACCCACACTCCTTGTTATTTACCTTGGCGTTCTACATGAATTCCACCAAAGATCATTTCATGACAACTTACAGACAGGAATTAATTGCAATAATGACAGCTGCGGATGTTTCAATTTTGCTTCTCAAAACCATTCCAACTCGAGGAAAGATTACATTATGGCGCCATGATTGGATCTCCACAGGGGAACAATGTACGAGTTATGAACATTGTAAGTCTGGAAGCTTCAAGAGTAAGAGTCTCCATCGTATCTAATGAAGTTCCCCTGCCACCTACAGGAACTTATTTCTCCGTCTCAATCTGGCCAACGAGAGAAGTCTTGATCAAACATAGGCAAATCACCCGAGTGGATACTGCATGCAGATTTTGTCAAATATTTAACAAACCTGAGAACCTAAAGTACTTGCTTGCATTCTGTCCGTCTCTGTAGTCGCAGAGAATATTTTTCCAGAAATCTTGGTTCAAAGATGAAACAAATTTAACCTGGGACTTGCTATGGTTGCATTTTTCTTTTTATTGAGAACGTATAAGTGTCAGCATTGCAGCCATCAAATGTCTGTTAACTCTTAACTTAGGCTAGCTAATCCAGCCTGCGATCAAGGTCAGTTTTTCTTTCCTTACGATTCATTTTAAATGTTGATGTGCTGCTATACAAATTATCTTTTTTACTGCACATGATTCTGTTTGTTTTATCTAACAAATGTTTTTACTCAAGGTAGGGCATAAGATATTGCAGGTTGAAGAATATTGTCAGGAAACATGTGCAGGGCCTCACACAAAGTGAATAATATTGAATTTCATATATTTTGCATTTACTTTTTAACTACACATTTTTCTACTTGTTATTTCTCTTTTTTATTGATGTTTTTATCTTCCTGTGACTTAACTATTTGCAATTGCTGTTTTAACTTGTATGATTACAATTGAAAGGTCGATCTTTTTCAACCATAACAATAAAAACATTTTTTTAAATGTACTCTCCAGTGCCTTCTCAGAGCTGACTTTAGTATCAGTATTTGAAGGTTAAGTATAATCAAGAGCGGGATCCGATAGATACCTCTGATTCATTTCTATAGTGAGTACTCTGGGGATCAAATCTGACAAGATCAAAATCATACCCATTCTAGAATGTCCCTTTTGTACATGTGAATAATATATATCATCTATTTCTCCCTGGTGAAAAAACTTCAGGCCTCTATTGGGAAGAGATCCCCAAATGATGTAGCCAAGGTGTGAACATTTCTTCGATCTGTGTGAGATTACGTAAAAGCCTTATTGTATTTAGGATCTACAATGCAAATGAAATCACCCCTGTGACGAATCCTGAGATGTCGTCACTTCTCCCGGGGGTGGGGGAGGGAGTCCCTTACCATCAGGCCATGGAGGTGAGGCCATACCTGGCAGTCCCCCTGGGGTGGTACTCAGTGGGAGGATCTCATGGGGAGAGACTCCCCTTCTGGGGATAAGGGAGGTTGTCTAGGGAGAACGCTGTACAACACGCCTCACCCTCCACCCACTTCCTTTACCTTCCCCTAGTCCATGAGGCCCACCGTCTCATCCCTTACTTCCAAATCACACACTTCCATGCATATATGTGAGGCTGAATATCTTACAGTTACTGAGACGAGGAAGAATAGGGATGACTAATGTAGATCTCTTTGACAGATGCGGAGACGAGGAAGAGAAGGGATGACTTAATGAAGATCTCCTCAACATGTACTGAGACGAGGGGGTGAAATGAGTCATTTATAGCGCGCCTGTACAAAGGTGATTCAAGGTGCAACAGGTGCGGAACGATGAAGAGTCCTCCTAAGAACTTGAATGAGCATTCTAGCTGTCATCGCTCATTCAACATAAAGAGAGAGGCAAGACTTGCCTTTTTGTCAGACCTTCCCAGGAGGATCTGCAAGTCTGGAGAACACCCAGCATGTAGGAGAGAAGCTGCTGCTGACCGGGACGCGTGCAAAAGAACCGAGGCGATCCTATCCGGTCTGACACGCATGGCCAACCAAAAAACTGGCGGAGTAAAGGTCTGGGTGGAAGCAGTGACCGGGCATTGTGGTTGTGGCAAGCCGCACAACCCGCCCAGAGAGAAGTGCTGCAAAGCTGCTGCATATGCCGCAGAAGAAGCGCAAGTGGCCAAACCAGACATCACAGAAGCAAGCGACCGACAGAGAAGAACCGGCAGAGTCACGGAAGGTACATGGGCTGACGGAATCGAGAAAAGGGGCAAAATAATCCTCAAACTTGGGGTCTGGGACCCAGATATACCTTGGGAGAATATCTTAAGCAACTGGCCATATGGCAGTACCTGGCAGGATAGTGAACCATGTACACCAGGAACAAAATACAGAGGAAAAAACAGGGTTAGGGACCTGCAACTTGAGGAGAAGATCCTCACAAGCCATCTTCTTCGTGGCAGTACCTGGTAGGCGAGTGAACAGGCCTGTCCAGCCCCAAAGAAACCCAGGTCTGGGACCAACACGTTTATCTAAGAGAAAGGCCAGGGGAATGGAGAGAATCCCCCTGGCATTGTGAACTGTGATAACAAGCCTGAGGAAGGCCAGGGGACGGGAGTCATTCCCCCTGGTAGTGTGAACTGTGAAAGTAAAAGCCAAGCAAGTGTGAGAACAAAGCCAAGGATGGCCAGTTCCCTTGGCTTTGTGTGGTTAAAATCACTGACAGCAAGACACCAGGAGAAGGGAGTCATTCTCCTGTTAATTGAGTTGAAGAATGATCAAACTAGTGAACCGGGGAAGAGAGTCATTCCCCCTGGTGAGGCTTGCAAACATAATTGTGCTATCCAGTCCAGGAGGAGGGAGTCATTCTCCAGGACCATAAACATTGGTACAACATTAGTTTAGTTCTAAGTGTAAGGGACATAGATATGGACGTTTGACACAGGACGTTGGACTCTTTAGTTGCAACGACATCCTGACAGATCAATTAGCACTTCTATTTGAGGCAGGGAAACCCCTCATAAATATAGCGGAAAGTAAGTTTCTCTTTATTTTGATCTTAAATAAAAGTCTATAGCAAACACTATGTCACCTGTGTCAGTCTCCTCCTCCTGCACCCTTACACTGCATTTGATCAACTCTCCTTCAAGACAGCCCAGTACTATAAGGAGAGAGACAAAAAACTCATCCTGATCCTAGTTAGGAGCATAGATTGAAACAAATCTATATATGAACTAGGACTAATTATTTAAGTTACAGGCATCTTTCTCCAAGATCCCGCTTGAAGAACATCAGTCCCCCATGCAGGAGGCTTGCTACTCCTTTCCTTTTACCTTTGCCGTAGCAAATCATTTTTGTAGAAAAATTTAACTTCGCATTCGAGTCTCATCTTGCTTCTTACTTGATAAGGTAGATCTCTTGCAAAAATCCCAACAAGGCCTATTTATTAGTTGGTCTATGTTATCCATTTGCGTTTAGGTGGTCTATTGAGACTTGCACATTCAGGGGGATTATCCTAAACCCATCCATTTGGTTTTAAGAGTATGTTAATTTCCCATCGTCCACTGGGATAAATCCTTGCCCACAGGGGAAACGGGAATTTTGAGCACCTGCCTGGTCATCATAGCGATGTCTTGTGATTTATCTATAGACTTTAACAAGCTACAGTATATGGGGAGTATAATCCAATCCAATACAGGGGACTTCACTATCTCTGCTCAACCCCAAATCATATCTTGTCAAAGTTTAAGGGAATGCAACAATTCAACGCTATAACTTTCACAACCCTTTAGAGTCTGCATGTGCATAATGTAGTTCAACAACAAAACAATTCCTCAACCCAACTACCTCCTGTTTTATCAAAATAAGAAAAAACAGGTTAATTACACAGCCTTCGTAGAGACTTTCTTCGCAGGAAGTTCCTTTCTTTTCCTCGATGGAGATTGCAAAGTCTGTCCACGTTCCGAACCAGTTTGGTTGGTTATGTTAGATTAAGGTAGAGATGAGGGGCCATTATCTAATCCTAGCTCAACTTTATTCAAAAGATATGTGTCCCTCTTCTTTCTTGATGGTGTAAGATTAGCCAATGTATTCAAAGAACAATTTGCAAGGAAAGCCCCATCTATGTTTGATGTTATTGTCGTAGAGCCAATATAATATACTAAGGGATAACATCTGGCCATGGTGGACTGCACCAAATCATGATACAGGAAAAGAAAGTAATTTCTAAAAGTATTAGGGGTCAAGTTCGAGATGCTGTCATAATCTGCCCCTTCTGCTGTAAGAAATGAACTGTAGTCAGGAAATCTGAAGCTTGGTTGTTCTTTTGTTGAAAAGTTGAGTATAGTCTGAGTGCAGGGTAGGGTAATATTTGTGTCTTCTGTCAATTGCAGCAAGGACCAAAACAAGCTTTTCATACATTCTTCACGTTTATGATCTTTTAAGATTCTCACTATTCACCTAATACAACTTGTGACGGGATTTTTTTTCGTAATCATCTTATTTAGTCAGTATATATTTTAGTTAAACGTCCATGGGATTCATTCTCTCTGATATGTTTGTGTGCTTGCTCGCATACTGTGGTTTCAATTTTGTCAACCCTCCTCTCCACAATGGAGATAGGTTTGTTCAATTAAGCAATGAAGTGGCTAATTTTTCACCATGTCCTTAATGTCTCTTTTCAGTTCATGTAGCATCTGCATCAGATCAGTTTTGTCAGGCCTCTGCGTGTGGCTCCATTTCGAAGCCTTGCGTGTTATGAATCTGGGCTACCACTAGTTATGTTTGCTTGCTGGGTATATCATGTGCTTGTAGGAGTATTTTAATAACCCACTGAGATTTTCTGTTTATGGCCGAATTGAGAAATGGTCCACTGAAGTGGGCTAATAAGTATCCAAGTGACTGAGATTTAAGATTAAGACAAAATCATGGTTATGTGACACATGCTGAAGAGCGTGTTTGAGCCTGGCTCCAACCACTCCTCACAAACATGTTTTCCCCACAGTAATGAGCACATTTGGATTCAAATCAACACAGATGTTTACCCTAATCAACATTTAAACTGCAGCAGTGTAGTGTAGAGCATCTGTCAGCATTGTTATACCTGCCATTGACCCCACTGTATCGAGCACTGTGGTAGGGCCTTTCTCCCTCTATCCAGATGTCCCAAATCTAGGTGCTGCTATTGCATTTAACATCCTTGCATTTAATATTTTGCCCCCGTGTTAGACCCTTTCTCCCTCTATCCAGGTGTCCCAATTCTAGGAACTAGTATTGCTTTTAGTGTTATTGCACTTACTGTTGTGCCCCCATGGTAGACCCCTTCTCCCTCTGTCCCAAATCTAGCTGCTGGTATTGCATTATCGCCCACTGAATTTCTGCTAGTCTTAGGTGCGTCGACCCAGATATCTTCCACCATAGCCCTCTGTAAGTGCAGATACTATCCAACCCCCACATTGCTCACCTGCTGCACTACTCCATCCCACAACCATGACCGACCTCCCCTTCCTGATGGGGATACCACAACAACAAAGACTGCCTCCCCCCCCCCACAACCCTGCCCGTTTTGCACCACACCTACGCCATCCCCCGCCAAACCATAATGCACCCCACCCGGCTCATGTCCTCCATATTAGCGCCTTTATTCATGGACCCCCCCACCACCTGCATGCCACTTCAGCTCGCCATCTCCAACCGTTGCACCCGATCACCCATACACTCTGACACCCCCTTGCCCGCCCCCAATCACAATTCCCCCTCTTGCTCTAAGATCAGAGGAGCGCTCTGGCGCGCCAAACACTGCCTGCCTCCTACCCTCATCTCACACATTTCAGCCCAACCCCCACTCTCGCCCTCCCTCTTCCCCCAGGTATCTATTGTGAACGACCCCCTACCACCCATTAGTACATGCCATGCAATTGCCAACTCACAGGCCAGAAGAGCTTTCTGGCGCTACAAACAAAAGAGCCCCCCGCCACTACTGCTGCATCGGTGCAGTCACGCAGGAACTCCCCCCTCCAGACAAGCCACCCCGACCTCAGCCCTCCCTGCAACCTGTACTAACACTCTCCCACTCATGTATAGCTCCACGTCACACCAATATCATCAACCCTCCACCTACACGCACTCCATCCATCCCCCCCACACCAGTCCCACACCCCTCACCACCACCATCTCTCCTTCGAGAATACAGCGTCTCCTTGACAGCACAGACCCACCTGACAACCGCACCCCTGCAATCAGCACACCTCAATGACGCCGCCCTCTTCAGCAGTGAAATCCTCTCGCCCTACCACCCTCACCACCCTCCCCCACCACCCTCAGCTCCTGCTTGACCCCATCCCCAGACCTCCACCTTCAAACCCTTTCCCTTCCCTCAAAGTGGCACGTCTTGCCCTTTCTAAAACCGTTGCTTCATCCCTTTTCCCCTCTGACCCTCTCACGCTCCTCTTGCAGCCTAACACACAAAATGCAGAAAAGGTGACTGGCCCTCGCCCTCGACTCTCCATACCTTGCCACTTCATCGGTCCAATCTCCCATCCTTTACCATCCCTGCCATCAGGGCATCCCCTCCTGTCTCTCCATGCCCCCACCTCTTTGAACAAGACCTCTCACCCAGCAAACCTAAACTCCTAGCACCCTCCAGACTCGAACCTCAATCAACAACTTGCCTGACCCCACACACCACACGTGTACCACTCACTGCCCTCCCTCCTGTGATGCTCCCCACCACATCTCTCGCATACCTACCACCACCCGCCTACTCCTGCTCCCCATCGACCAAACCCGCTCACCCCCCCTTCAAAGAGCACGTGTATCCCAAACCCCAACCACCACCCCTCGGTCAGTCTCCGTCACCCAGACTGATCCAACCACACCTTCCATTGCAACAACTGACTCCTTACCCCCTGCCTCTCAATCCAACCAAGCCCTCGTAGCCACAAGCGTCTCTTCATGCAATCATCAGCTCCTATGACTTCGTCTCTGTATCTAGCCCCAAACCGCTCATCTGGACAGACCACTCTGCCATCCCTTTCTCTGTCCACACACCACCCCCTCCGTCCATGGCTCTCCCTCCCCTCACACATGATCACAAATGCTGGAACAAAGTTAAGGCACTCCCTGACCTAGCTGAAGCCCTGCTACACAGTCTCCTAGCACTGACAACCTCAGATAGAGCCTTAACCATCGAATCATTTGACTCCTGGCTTAAAGAATCCCTACTTCCTCTCAGCCCCTCACGCCCCAAAGCCTCTCGCAAATGACCGTCCCCCAAATGGTTCACGCCCCACCTGAAGACTTTCAAAAGCCAAATTAACTCTTGAGCGCAAATGACGAACATCTAAAACCAATCAGATCTATGTTCGCCGCCACCACCGTAATTATAAATGCGAGATCAGAAAGGCCAAAAAGGACTACTACAATAAACAAATCCAAAACTGTTGCAGCAGCAGCAAAGAGCTCCACAAGATCATCTCAGAATTTGCGAAACCCAGCTGCACCACGGCCCAGACCACCCCCACGATAAACTCTTTGTGACTCCCTCTCGCTGCATTTCTACAACATCACTAGTTATGATGGCAACCCTTAATACCAAACTTTCCACCCTCAACCCCTGGCCCCATCTCGAGAGACAGGTTCCTTGATCTACTATCCGGCAGCAGACCCTCCGGATTCCCCCTTGACCCCTGTCCCGCCTCTGTTCTGAAAGAAATATTCTCCTCCACTTGTACAGGAGAACAAGCAAGGTCCATACTAAATGACTCCCTCACCTCTGGCATCTTTCCGGAGGACTTTAAAATAAAAAAGAGATCTCACGACCCCCTTGACCCTAAGAATTACAGGCCGATCTCCAACACCTGATTCTTGGTGAAACTCATTGACCGCGCTGCACGCTCTCAGCTCAACCGCTTCGTAGAATCCAACAAACTACTCGACCATACTCAATAAGGCTTCAGGCCGCACCATGGAACAGAAACCACTCTGATCTTGATCTGGGATTACCTCAAGGTCGTGGCAAACTCGGAGGGTTGTGCAGCGCTGGTTCCCCTTGACCTGTCGGCAGTCTTTGACACCATTAACCATTCTATCCTCCTTGACAGACTCCACTCCCTAGGAATCCGAGGCCCGGCACTCAAATGGATTGCCTCCTTCCTCAACAGGAAACAAATCGCTTTCCTCTCCTTTTTGTCTCAATCGCTCGCACCGTGAACACTGGAGTACCCCAAGGTGCCTGCCTCGCTGCTCTCCTTTTCAACCTCTATCTGACCACCCTACCTGAGATCATCCGCGCGCACAACCTCAATTGTAACAACTAAGCTGACGATACCCAAATTATCCTGAGAATTCCCAAAACAAGCTCCAACCCACATCCCGACCTTGAAGCTTGGCTCAGAGATATTGACCGATGGTGGCAAGAAACAACCTCCTGCTGAACCCAGATAAAACTGAGATCATGGTGTGTCGCAACACTGCCATTCTCCCGCAACCATTCCCATGGCCCCCCACCCTTGGCAGACCCCCACTCCTACCTCCAATATAGTCAGAAACCTTGGCTGCACTATGGACTCGGGCTTAACCCTCTCCCATCAGATCAATAATCTATCAAAATCCTGTCACTACCACCTGAAACTCCTAAGACGCATTTTCCCTTACCTCACCTACCCCAATAGACTTGCCACTATTAGGTCCATGGTTATGTTGAGACTGTATTAAGCCAACTCCTTATACATGGATGCACCGGCATACTAACAAACTCCAAAGAGCCCAAATCGCTGCAGCAAGACTCCTTCTTGGTCTGGGACACAGGGATCACATCTCCCCCGGTTCTCTGCACCCTTCATTGTCTCCCTGTTGAATGAAGGGCCACCTTCAAAATCCTATGCATTACCCACCGAGCAGTGCACATGACCGGCTCAGCATACCTACAAGAGAAGATTACACCCTACCACCCATTACGCACCCTAAGGTCAAGCACTGCCCTCTTACTAGTGGTTACAGCCTCCAATTCAGCCAAGATTGGAGAGTCCGCCTTCTCAGCCTTGGCTCCAACTCTGTGGAACTCACTCCCTCCGCACATTCGACACAACCAAGACTACATGACCTTCCGCAAAGCTCTAAAAACCTGGCTCTTTCCGTAATCCATGATTAGGACCATCTAATGCCGCTGAAACCCACCAGCATCAGGAACCATAACTTCAACAACATTACTTTGGAAAGTAATTACAAACTGACGACAAATGTTACAACCAGCCGACAAATGGCCAGCCTGTTCTTTAGCATTACTCCCTCGGTGTGACTACGTTGGTGCGAGATATCTCCAGACCCGGAAAATGGGCTTCGGAGACATATAGTGCTGAGCCTAAGAATAGTGACCCTCTGACCGAGCAAAACATAACTTACTCCGGTCCTGTGAATCTACCTCAGAGTGCTGCTACCGCGAAACATGAGGACGACCACTACCAGTTCATCCAGATCCAGAATGGAATCCAGGAACAGTGGGCTCCTAAGTGTAAATCATCCACTCCAGACACTCACCTCTTCTACCGCTATTCTTACTCTCTTCTTTACACCAACACACAATAGAGCCCAGCTATAACCCTCGATCAATTTCAATATAGCTGCACACATACAAAGAATACTCAATGAACACCTCAACATCCTGCTAGAACGCAGCTATACCCCACAAACAAAATCAGCCTAGCTGCACACAAACGTCCTACACAGGCCTAATGCCGCCAGAATGCAGTCTCGGAGACCAACCACCTGAGTGCAAACATTCGACTGATCTCTCAATACCACTTCACCTAATGTTAGGATGCAGATACCATCAGGCAAATAGCTGCACACATATTGATTGCACCCAAGTACCCTATACTACCCTACTCTCTCAAATAACCTGGACTATGGTCCCCAAGGGTGTTCAACCCACAAGCGCTTTGAGATCGTACCAATGATATATATTGGGTGCCATATAAATGCCAAATAACAATAACTGTGCTGATAATTCCCAAAAGGCCCCACAAAATACTATGACATGTATTACTCACCGTAATAGCATTTCTGATGATTGTATACGCTTAGATTCACATACTGTGCATATGGTCCAACATCCAGTGGTAACCGCGGAGTATTGCATCTTGTCTTTCGAGGATCGAAAGGGGGCGTCGGCATAGGCGTGTCTGTAACACTATCCCTACCGTGACGTGTAGTGTACCCAAAACCCCTCACGCGCCAAGGTCCCTCCGATTGTATTTTTTCTGCCATGAGGGAGCCGAAGGCCTATCGTGAGTGAGTACATAAAAGAGAGAAAGTAGTAAGACGTCTATGTTCCTTCCACCCGAGCAGGGAGGAAGGGCGGGCACATGTGAATCTAAGCAGATACAATCAACAGAAATGCTATTACTGTTAGTAATGCATGTCTTCTGATGCTTCTTAATCTGCTTAGAATCACATGCTGTGCATAGACTAGCAAGCAGTACCCAGAGTTGGAGGTGGGTTGTGAGAAGGAACAGTAGTGAAAAGATGTCTTAGTACTGCTTGTCCCACCTGAGAGTCAGAACTAGAATGAGTGTCTAGGCAATAGTGTTTTGTAAAGGTGTGTACAGAACTCCAGGTTGCAGCTTTGCAAATGGACTCCAGGGGAACATTTGCAATGAATGCTATTGAAGCCCCAGTGCCTCGAGTAGAATGTGATTTAGGCTTGAATGGCAGTTCTCTCTTAGCAAGAGTGTAACAAAGTGTGATTCATTTGACTATCCACCTTGAGATAGCGGACTTAGAGACAGGATCCCCTTCTCTGCTAGCTGCCACAAACGAAAAATTGGTTCGTTTTCCTCAGTGGTTTAGTTCTTTCCAGGTAAAACATGACTGCCCTGTGCACATCTAACGTGTATAGGCTCCTTTCGGCCATGTTAGTGGGGTTCTGGAAGAAAGTGGGTAGTTCTATTGACTGGTTCACGTGGAACTTGGAAATAAATTTAGACACAAATTGAGGGCGAGTGCGCAGAACCACCTTATCTCTGTGAACTGTAACGAAAGGGTCTAGTCCTGAAAGGGCCTGTAGTTCACTAACCCTTCTTATAGAGGTGATAGCCACTAGGAAGGCTGTCTTATAGGTAAGGTCTTTTAGACTTGCCTTGTGCATAGGCTCAAAGGGGGACCCCATGAGTCTAGTCAGAACCACATTTAAGTCCCATCCAGGAGCTGGGTTTGAAATGGGGGGATGAATCCTCTTAACCCCTTCCATGAAAGCCTTGATAACTGGCATTTTCCACCACAACACCTGTTGTGATGACATGTAGGGTGAGAGCCGCTAGATGAACTTTCAGGGAATAAAAAAAAAAGCCTGAATCTAGTAAGTAAGTCAGGTACAATACAATGTGAGTAGGAGCGCAGTCAATGGGATTGACGCCCTTGGCATTACACCAGATAACAAAGCGTTTCCATTTACTGGAATAGCAATATCGGGTGTTGGGTTTCCTCGCTTCCCTGAGTATGTCCATACATCTCTGAGAGAGTTGAAGGTGTCCGAACTCTATGACCTCAGGATCCAGGCCGCTAACTTCAGAGTTAGCGGGTATGGGTGCAGTGTTTATCCCCTGTCCTGAGATAACATGTTGTACGGGCAGGACAGTTTCATAGGAGGGGAGAGGGACATCTCCATCAGATAAGAGAACCAGGGTTGGCAGGCCCACATGGGAGCCACCAATATCATGGTGACTGGTTCCTGGTGCATCTTGTTCACAATCTTGTTGTGCAAGGGAGTCGGGGGGTGGGGGTGAAGCGTAAGCAAATTTCAGTGACCATGCTATCCAGAGCCCATTCCCCTTGGAGCGGTTGTGTAGGTACCTGGAGGCATAATCTTGGCATTGAGGGTTCTCCAGAGTTGCGAATAAATCGATCTCTGGGACACCCAATTCTGCGAAAACGTTGGAGATGATGTCTTCGTGTAGTCGCCATTCATACTTTACGGGCAGTGGGAAGTCTCTGCTGAGCACGTCTGCCAGAAGATTGAGTTCCCCTGGAACGTGTTGGGACAAAAGGTACATCCTGTGTCTGAGAGCTCATATCCAAAAGTTTTGGGACAGCTTGGATAGCCCTGGAGAGTGTGTGCCCCCTTGTTTGTTCAAGTAGTACATGGCTGTGGTGCTGTCAGTAAAGATCAGGACTGCCTTCCCCTGTAACTGTGTCTGAAAGGCTTTCAGTCCTTTGAATACTGCTAATAGTTCCAACAGATTTATGTGGTTGGACACTACTTGTGGGGACCACACGCCGTGCGCCGTCTGCTGAAGCAGGTGAGCCCCTCTTCACCCCGTGAGAGATGCGTCATTCGCGAGAGTGGCTTTTACTGCAAGGGTGGTGAAGGTTTTCCCCTTCAAGAGGTTTTCCCTCGACCATCACTGCAAAGAGAGAACGAGGGCTGGCGAAATAACTACCAGATGTCCCCTATGTCCGCTGGCCTGACACCACTGGCTGTTAAGCCACTCTTGCATGGGACGCATGTGCAGACGCGCGTAAGGAACTAAGTAAATGCAGGACGCCATCATTCCTAACAGTCGCATGGCCTTGCGTACCGTCACTTCCCGACTGGCTACATACTGAGGGATCTGAAACAGCATGTTTTGAACCCTCTCGTTGGAGGGGAAGAGGAGGCCGTTTTTTGTCTGAATTAGAACCCCTAGAAACTGTTTGACCTGACTGGGGTCTAGGCTGGATTTCTTCTTGTTGATGGAGAATCCCAGACTGAATAAGAGGTTGATTGTCTTCTGAGTGTTCAATAGGCATGTTTCATAGGACTCCCCTGTTATGAGCCAGTCGTCGAGGTAAGGGTAAACTGGGACAGATAGTCTGCGCAGGTGTGCTGCCGCTACTGCCAGTACCTTTGTAAACACCTTCGGTGCTGAACAATGCCGAAGGGGAGTACCTTCAACTGATAGTGCTTGTCCTCTATCATGAACCTTAGGTATTTTGTGTGCGGTGGCAACATTGAAATATGAAAGTATGCATCTTTCATGTCCAGTGTTGCCATGTAATCCCCCTGTTTCAACAGTGGGATTACTTCCTGTAGAGTGACCATACAAAACTTTTGAGGCTTGACAAAACTTGTTCGCTGGGTGCAAGTCTAGCACAGGGCGCATGGCAAGATCCTTTTTGGGTACAAGGAAGTACACTGAATAAATATATTGTTTACCTGTAGAATAGGGACGACTTCTATGGCGTCCTTCCCTAGAAGGGTCTGCACCTCTTGCAGTAGGATCCAGTGTCAGGCGTCTTGATCTTGAGGGTCTAAATTGGGGTGGTCGTGCAAATGCTATACAGTACCCGTGGGCGACCGTCTTGAGTACCCACTGGTCTGTTGTTATCCCCTCCCATGCAGTAAGGAAAGATGTTATATGCCCCCCAACCGGGGTGGCATGGGAGGGGACCTGGATCCGCAGGTCATTTCTGACTAGAGGCTGGAGCGCCTCTGGGGTTGGAACCTCGTCCTCTACCTTTCCCACGCTGCTGTCGTATGGGTGGATAAGTGGTGGAGGTATTAGACCCTTGGCCCTAATTCCAGTTTCCTGCATTATACTGGTTCTGGGGGAAACGAGATTGCCCACAGAAGGAACAGCGGGAGCTGCTTCCTCTCTGAAGAGAGGTTTTCTGGGTAATCTGTTGAAGGGACTGGAGTGTTTCATGTTCTTTCTTGGCCGTTTCAAGAGCATCGTCCACTGCCTTGCCAAACAGGTTGGTCTCCTCAACGGGTTTGTTAATCAGTGCTGCTTGGGTCTCTGGCTTGAAACCGGAGTTCCTCAGCCATGCATGTCTCTTGAGTAAGGTACCTTGTGCCAGGGTTCTCGCCAGCGTCTAGAGTGTTTTTGAACACATTCTGGTTCACCAGCTTGCCTTCGGAAACTATGGCGAGTAACTTGATCCGTGTAGGTTGTGGCACTTCCGGAAGGCCTTCTTGCAGAAGGTTCCACTGGACGCCTGCATAGCTGGCCAATAGTATAGTGTTATTGGCTATACGGGTGGAAAACGCAGCAGCAGTTGTTACCCTTTTTCCCAGTGCATAAAGTCTCTTGGACTCCTTATTGGGTGGTGCCTCTCCTGTAGACAGGGGAACAACAGCCCGTTTTCTAGTAGTGGTAACCACTAAAGAATCTGAAGTGGCATGACCCTTGATGTAGGCAGGGTCAGTCGGAGAAGGCCGAAACAGCTTCTCCACCCTAAGGTTCACCACCCTGGTCTGGGCTGGCGTCAACAATGAAGGTGCCAATCTCCTCTTGATTGAGTTCAACAAAGGGATGGCCTGGCTGGTTGGAGGTTTTTCTTTGAGTATATCCTCAAATCTGAATCAGAATCTGGTAAGGCATCTTGAGTAGCAATCTGAAAATGGCCAGCTGCCTTCTTCAAGATGGTGTTGAACGCCATCTGGTCATCCACTGGGGAGGCTTGGCGAGCCGGAGTGAAGGGAGGGGAATCTATGCACAGGACATCAGGGTCCTGGGTGGGAGTAGGGGACGTTCAGGGTTGAGCATTAACCTGACGACTGTCTTCCCAATTGTCCATTAAACCGGTCTGATCATCCACATTGTAGTTTTCCAGAAAGGTGCCATCCTCATCCTGATCATAAGTGTCCATAACATCATCCTCTGTGAGGACACAGGTAAACTCCTAATGTGGATCTTCCAAGGTCCTTTGAAACTTGTATACAGGCATAGAAGCAAAGTCTTCTCGAGGCTTCTTTGGAGTAAGGGTCTCAGAATAGGAGACACATTTTTCTAATCTGTCCATGCATCCCTCAAATTTCTCCCTGGTCCATGAGGATGAACCAGAGGAGTGCATGGGAGGAAAGGGTTCATCTTCTTCCCTGTGACGTTGAGATTTGTCTTCTTATGTGCCCGACAAAGGCACAGGACTCTCAGCATAGTCCTTGCAGGGTTCAGGGCGCTGTGGCATCTCTTTCAGCACGTCTCTAGGCCGTTCTTTGTGCTTCGCCACCTCCTTCGACCGTTTCTTCAGTCTAACTGCCAAAGTAATCCTTGCGATGCTCTCGCCAATGGTCGGAGAATCTGGGCTGTCTACCGGCTGAACTGCAGGCTGAGCGGTAGATTTCGACGCCACTGAGTGAACCGGAGGTTGAGCAGTGGATTCTGACGCCACTGGGTGAGCCGGAGGCTGAGCGGTGGATTTTGGCACCATGCAGGCCTTAAGCGGCATCTGCGCGTCCTCCTGGAGCATCTGTGTGTCTTTTAGTGTTAACGCCCTTTACTTTGGATTGCCCAGTCGCAGGTTGCGACTGCGGTTGCGGGGAAGGCTACCGATCATGCCGATCAGAGGGTCCCATCGAAGATTTCGACAGTTCCTTTGGCGCTTTGATACGCTTCGACAGTGCCGCCGAAGCAGAACCTTGGGTTGTGTGTTTGGTGTTATGATCATGTGCGCCCCTGTTGCCAGGTGTTTTCCCCGTAGAGTGACTCGCGTCAAGCCTGGTGGGGTCAGGGACGGGCGTCGCGGACCGAGAGCAGTCCGCCGTTAGGTCAATGGCTTCTGACACAGAGGCCTGGTCATCGCTAGTTCCCCCATCACTTTAGGCCGTTGCAACAGCGGGGGAAGAACATTCGGCCTGCAACATGCCATAGGCCGCCCACCGCTTCAAGCAGCGGTCCTTAAGCATCTTAGGGTGCAGGAGACTACAGGCCGTGCAACTCGCTTCGTTGTGGTCGAGGGGAAGACAGTTGTTACACCGAGTGTGTTTGTCTTTCCACGGATATTTGGCCCAGCGCGAGGGACAAAATCTAAATGGCGTCTTTTCCATAGCGAAAGACAGTTATAGCGATGACAAAACCCAGGGAACAGAGGGTGAAAGAGGAAAGGCATACTTGTAAAGACTATGTCCACCCCGTCCCCACTCTCCCTACTGTGTAGGCCGGCCAGAAGGCCCGGCCAAATGGACGGCAGCACCGCCGGGATCAACAGGCATCGAAAGGCCGCAGCAGTATTCGTCTGCGTTGTTTCACAGGATTCAACTGTCGAAGTGACTGTGATGCTGGAAATGCATCGGAGGGACAGGGCCTCCGTATCCTTGTCCTTTACTGCCTTTTATCGTGTGTTCTGTCGTGTTTTCCGTGCAGGAGTTCATGTGGGACTCCTGGCGGTGCAGCTCTCTCTTTTGGTTAACAGACCCATGGGATACCCTTATGGCACCCATGGGTGGGGGCACAACCCTGTGCCCCTAGTGTATGTTATTGGGCACCTGTGTGTGGCCCACAGAGCAGGGTACGGGCTGGTGGCAGCTCCGTGCTGAATTGACTGGTGCCCTGAGGGTCCTCCATTTTGGGATGCCCAGGCCCTGTCATTGGAATTGGTAGATTCCTGATGGAGACAAGATGGCCCCCGTGGCCTCTTGCCTTCCATCGCCTGTTACCTTGATCTTCCCGAAGTCCCGGGAAGCCCTGACTCTGTCCCTTCCCCCTGACTGGCTGTTGGGTGGAAGTTCCATATATGGTAGTGTGTGGAAGTGCCGACCAGACTGGCTGGAGCCTTCCAAACGACCGTATGTTGTGGGTACACCTGTGGGTGGGACCTGGGTGAATGGAGTATGTGACGAATACGCATTCTGTGTTGTGGATGTCTAGTATCTGGTGTTTGACACAATGACTGAGACAGCCCTGCCCGAAACTGGTATGAATGCAGTGTGGAGTGTTGAATGGCTAGGTACTTTTCCCAATACACATAACTTGTTGTGAGTGTCTGGAGAGAAGTGAATGGCCTGAATGCACTATGCACCCGATTGGCTGACTGCCTGCATGAATGCCCTTCTGACCGATTGGTTGCCTGAGTGTGACCCAGCGGAATGAATGGGAGATCAACTAGTATATCTGGGGGCCTAACACTGCCAGAATTCGTGTTCAGAAGCTAAAGTCCACTACGACGAGTAACTGGAGTAAACCTGAAGCTTAACCTTGAAGCCCTGCTGGAAGAGAAGTCTTGCTGCTACTCTACTTCATCAATCTGAAAGCTGCTGTGTCTCCAAGGACTGACCCAGAGAGGACCTGGTAAGGCGCCCTCTTCCCGAGCTATGAGGGACCATCGTACACCAGCTGATCTTTGATAAAAGCTCCCTGGTAGACAGACCTATGACAGGCTGCCGACCGGAGACGGGGACCGCCGCAGAATCCCAAAGAGAAGCGCCCGGACTGTTGTCCACCACCGTCGATGACCGCCGTCGCCGACCGGAGCTGCCATGCTCCCATTGCCTAAGAACTCTTGATCCCGCTGGAGAAGGCAAGGCCGTCGACAGGCAGAGGGGTATCCGCCAGTGGGTTTCCCACCACCCAAAGACCTCAGAGACGCTGACGACTCGACGCCCTTGCTGGGCCACAGTTCTTCAAACTCTTTGCGGTCCAGAACTATCGACATCAAGGTGCCCCGCACGCCTCTTCCTCGCAGGAAGTGTACGTTCCCTCGTCAATGAGCACCGCTAGGAACGAAGCTGCCACTTCACTGCCGTAGTTCACCCTGTTCTCCGTCAGACGTTCGACGACCCGTGACTCCTGCCTTAAAGGGAGGGCACTCAAGAAGGGCCGTTGATTCCACGACGAGGAACGCTACAACACCAGGTACTTTGGGGTTGCAGAACTATTGGCAAGTCTTGTGAACAATAAATGGACTGGGCTTGAGATATATCTTTATTATACAGGTTGCCCAGGTGGGGGGGGGGGGGGGGGATCTCCACACAGAACTGTGTCTAGATATAGGGGCCAGTATTCTGCCAATTGTTCTAACCAACTGCTTTCCTCTTATATCTATTGTTGGTTTCCTTTACAAACTGATTTGTGTGACATTTAACCGTACAGTTGGTGCACTTTAATGAGATCTAATAGTAATAGTGGTACCATGTAGAACTGCATATTTGCCATTATAGATAACCGAGTACAAAGTGAGTTATTGTGATATTGTACATAACCTTGAATATTAATTATATAAAAGACTGTGTTTTAACCAATACAGTGTGCGGACATTCCTTTGTGGGTGCTTGGGGACTACACTGTACTTAAGAACCAGCCTGCATCACCTCCTGAGAAGCTAGGCCTTGATTGCTCGTCCATTGCTACCACAATAGAGAATCTTGGCTGGGGTCCTCTGTGCCTCTCCTCTACCATATAGAGAGCAGGAGTACAGACACCCCCCTCCAGTCTTTACAGTGACTTAATGGGAATAACGACAAAGTCGATAATAATGACAATAACGCTATCTGGTTTATAGTGATAAAATCGAATGACAATGTCGAAAGTCATAATGTCTATTAAAAAAAAGTCGAAAAAAATGCAGAATTTCTATTTTTGTTTGCTTTTTGTTCAAAATGGGGGGGGTCCCCCCCAGCCCCTCTCCCTTTTTTTTTGTTTCACCCCTTTTTTCTACTCGCAGAAACCAAAAAAACATGTAAATAAAAAAATAACATTTGGAAAAAAAAATGTCGACATTTTTTTTCGACATGACTTTCGACATAATGTTTTCAACTTATTCACTGACAACCACGCTATCTCTATGTAACAGCTCCGCATTAGGGCAACCAGTAATCTGGGCGGAAAAAAACAATCTGAGGGACCTCGGCACGTGAGGGATTTTGGGTACACTACAGGTCACGGTAGGGATAGTGTTACAGACACGCCTATGCCGACGTCCTCTTTCGATCCTTGAAAGACAAGATGCAATACTCTGCGGTTACCACTGGATGTCGGATCATATGCACAGCATGTGATTCTAAGCAGATTAAGAAGCATCAGAAATAATTATATAATCTCAATAATCGTTCCAATCTATAAAAAGGGTGATGCCACCTCCCCTAATAACCATCGACCTATAGCGCTGACTGATGCTGCTGCGAAGATTTTCTCTATCCTCATTTTACATGAGCTTGAGAAATAAATCTCTGCACATGACACCTATTCTAAATATCAGATTGGTTTCCGAAAAGGAATGAGTACGGCTTTAAATGCCACCATAATCTCACATCTTCTCACTCATATTAAGAACAAGGATGCTCTCCCAGTATACATGGCCTCATTGGATATGTCGGACGCTTTTGATTGCGTAATTAGGAATCTCCTATGGAATAAAATGACCCTCCTTGGGATTCCCCATTCCTTAATCTATTTGATTTCACTACTCCATGAGAACACCTCCTACAAAGTTAAAATACATCAGGAGGGTGCGATGACCAAATCTATTCTGACATATGTAGGCTTGAAACAAGGGTGCAATTTAGCGGCCACATTATTCAATTTATACCTTTGTGTCATTCCTTAGTTCATCCAGGTCACAAACACATTTTCTGTTAAATTTGGTGTAATTCGTCTGCATTGGATTGTCTTTGCAGACGATATTATTCTGTTTGACTCCAATCCTTTTGGACTCCAAAAGAAACTTCAAATCTTCGAAAATTATGCACATATGCATAATCTTAGACCTAACTCCTCAAAAACTAAGATCATGGTATTTACTGCAGGCATAAAACTGAAACCTTACAGATGGGTGATAGAAGGCGCTTTTATTGAACAACCTTTAAAACGTATCTATCTTGGTTAAAACTTGAGCAAGGTTTCATACGTTAGGATGTGGAGTGACAACCTTAATGAGAAATCTAGACCACTACTGTCCCAAATGAAAGTAATCTACGCTAAAAACTGCAAATATTTAATTGTACCTTTGATTGACTTCTTCACCTTGAAAGTGGTTTGATATTAACCCACAACTCAATTCTCTTCAAGGTCATTTAATGAAGTCTGCACTTCATCTAGCACCATCCATTCCGAATTCAGTAATCGGACACAAATTATGTCTAATTTCGTTAGATTCCAGATTCACGTGGAGGGTGTTGGGTAATTTTGCTAAAATAGTGGATCTTCCTAGAAATTCTTTGTATCAGGATCTTCATGCAATGCTGGCTGGCTGGCAATGGTCCGAGGTCCTTTTCTGTGTATTCCAAAAGGATGCAATTGATATTAGACAATCTAGGGGTTACGCTTATGAAATGGACTGGATCAATACCATTTAGGACTTAAGCAAATAAATCACATATACGGAGTATGCAAAATGTTTTAGAAAAAGGGATTTAGGCTGTTCCAATCTAACCTTCATTTCCGTGTAGTTCTGCTCGTACTTTATTCATGCGCTTTAGACTCAAAGTGAGAGGTTCGCACATTGGACAAGAGATAAAAGGTACCAAACCAGTGCTACAATATAAATTCCCAGATTGCGAGGAACCTAAGGAGACACTTAAGCATTTGGTACTGGAATGTCCATATTTTAGGGATGTAAGAACGAACCTTCTGACTAGATTTGTGAATATAAAGGTAAAAGATTCCTATGAACTTCTCTGGGCGAGAATGATGTGGGGGGAGCACAGGCCTCTTGTGTTTTCCCTAATACAATTACTGAAAACAATTGACTTAGCACTACTAATATAGGAATGCACTGATGTGCTATGAGCCAATAGTCTAGCTCATTCTATCTTGTGCCAGCATTGGGCTTTCCTTCTAATGTTATGTAAGACTAATGTGAGTTTGTCTTAATGTCGTACTACTGAGGCCTCTTTTGCACATTTGCGTGTTTTGCACAAAAAAAAATGCCCTGAAGTGAACATACTTGAACTTTGTGTTCTGATATAGCTAATATATGCTGTTATTACTAATTTAGGAAACCTCATGATGCTAGCTTGTTTAAGTTGCACTTTAGAGGCTTTCCTTGAACATTTACCTGTTGTTCACATATCATCGCACCTTGGAGTTTTTTGCAAACTCGTGTGATTTGCACAAAATATGTGAAGCACATGTGAATTATATGTTAGGATACATCTTAATGTATGTTATTACCACTGATCTATGTAATTTTAGGTTTTAAGTGAGGCTACAATTATGTGCCTGTATGTTCTATGTTGCGAATCTGGGATTTTAACTTTTTTTCTTTAAATTAATCTGTGTGTTTCAAAATTGTCCATGTATATAAAGATGTTTTGTAAAGGTTTTTTTTTAAACCATAAACACATTTAAAAAAAAAAAGACTATACATTCAGATCTTTCCATGGTCCTTAAGGAGGTAGCAAAGAAACAAAAAATATCTTGGCAGCAAAAGCGGGATATCTTGGCCTTACGTGAAACTCACGCAAGAGAGAATCGAGACTACTGCTTGCAGCGCGATTTAGGCCAAGGAGCGGATTACGATACTGGAGGCCTATACCCGCAAATCAATGAAGCCACATGGCCTATTTGGAAAAGAAAGTTTAACATTAAAATTGAAAATGAAAGATCCAGATAGTACCACAGTTTCACAATCGAGGTCCAGAAGATGGAAATTACTGAAGTCAATAAAAGCAATCCAAAGGGAATGTTAAGAGTACAGTACCCACAGTGCTGAACACATAATCAAGACATGGCATTAATAAGAAGCAATGTTTATGTAATAACATTTGCAATAAACAATATTTCATACTTAAATGTAGGAGGACCACCTTCACCTTTGCTCCCACTAAAGTCGTGTGCTATCCTAAGAATTTCACAAAATGGACTTGTATGTTTTAATTACATTTTACCATACAAATGCAATTTATGCAATTTAATATCCAATTTTGCAATTCAACATTCCCTACTGAACAAGGCATCTTCATAAAAAGGCCTTGAAAGACATTTCATGCTACAAACTACCCATCTTCAATCACAAATACATATGTCTTATTATAAAAGTACATTCTACCGAAGAGAAACAAATATGAAAAAAAAAACAAATATTTGTTGCGCTTGTGTTTTAAAATACCCAAATGGGAAATAAGTTCACAAATTGTTATAAAGGAGTGTTGCATGATTCATGGTGGCGTATGTAAGAGAACCAGAACCGTATGGTCAGACCTACCTTTGCTTTAATGAACAGCTCAGTTTTACAGGCATCCTCTTCGGATAGTATACCAGCATAGCAAAAATAACCCAAGACACCAGTCAGGAGGATGGCACATCGAATTATTCTTTCTGGAGGGGTTGTCTTAAATAAAAGATGTCAGAAACATAGATTAATATTACATCAAAAACTTGTATCACTGTGGATTACAATACATGTAGATGAAGGGGGAAAAATAGGATACTGAAATCTAGGAGTGCCCGTTAACCCCTACACTTAACCACTCGTGTAAAGGTCATAGGAACCTAGATAAGTACAACATTTTCATTGCATTTGACAATGTGTTGACATTTCAGGAGAAAGGGAAGGCTGGAGGGGGGGGGAGACAGGAGAGGGGGAAACAGGAGAGTGGGGAGAGCACAAATGCGGAATAAAAGTAGGGCGAAAGAGATGATAATGAGTAATCATATTTGAAAATCAGTTCAAATGAGTACATAAGAACCAGAATGCCTCCCATTTGAACCTTTTAACTACCCATGCATTTGAGGTGCAGTCAATATGGTAGATGGGTGACAGCAGACCTGTGAAACTAAGGCTGGCACAGAGTTAGTTGACAGTTAAAATGAAAAGGGATTGCAGGAAATGAACATGACACGCGGGGACGTCTGATCACTCTTCAAACGTCTTAAACCCTACACTGAACATACAAAGCCCCCATGTGGAGCACAGAGAAAAGACATTGCTGGTTGTGACAATTCAAAGGATCTTGTCACTTCTCCCCAGAAAGAAGTCCTTCTTTGAGAGGCTATGGAGGTGAGCCCGCTATGCAACATTCCGCCTAGGAGTGGCGGTAAGCGGGATCTCCCAGGGAGAGATTACCCATTTGGAACTACCTAAATCCCTCTATGAAGAACCATTGAAACCATGAAGGCTTCAGGAGAAACATCCTCTACAAGTCAATGTTGTTATTGTAATGCCACTTCAACTTGCCATCAGACAAACATACTGATCAGAAGAAAAAGATACCAGAAATTAAGAGTACCCATTGCTTGGCAGCCAACCATACTGGGACTAAGAAGACTGAGCGAGTAGGAGTGCTCATGAGAGGGAGACACAGGACTATGGTTCTATGGTTCACTCTTACTCTCCTGCTTCTCGCCCATAGCACCGGATGAGGTCGCTAAATAAGTCCTCTCTATGAAAGTCTCCAAACAAGTGCTCCCCTGCTCCTCCAGAACTATCAAGGACAACATTGCCTCCTTTGCTCCAGCCCTGAGTGATTTCTGCAATCACTCCTTTGCCAGTGGCTCCCTCCCACTACCCCTCAAGAACTCCCTTCTGCACCCTCTCCTCAAAAAGCCTTGTGTTGACCCTTCCTGCCTGGCTAACTACTTCCCTATCTCCATTAAGCCCTTCCTGGGGTAAACTCTTGGAGAAGCAGGTCATCTCCCAACTGATCCACCACACGGAATCGGTTGGTTGTCTCCACTACCACCAGTCTGGCTTCAGAGCAGCCAGAGGCCCAGAAACTGCTCTCTTGAACACCTGTGAAGACTTTCTCTCAAATCTCAATGCTAGCTCTCCTTCCATCCTCATCCTTCTTGATCTTCCTCTGCCTTTGACACCGTCAATCTCCGTGATACCCTTGGCATCACTGACCTGGCACTGGACTGGTTGACCTCCTTCCTCTCCGACCGACTGTGTACGGTTCAACTAGGCCCTTTTCTCTCCTCTATCACACTTTCCACCTGCAGCATATCCCCAGGGCTATATCCTTTCACTGTGGCTCTTCAACATCTAGCCTTCTGGCTCAGTCTCCACACTGCCAGTGTTATGCAGACAGCATGCAGCTCTCCTTCTTCAAGATTCCCTCCACTGCCTCCTCTTCTTCCCCTCTCATTCCTGCCTGACTGCTATTCAGGCATGGTCGCTGCTAACTATCTCTGCCTTAATGCCAGTAAGATGGAGATCCTTCTAATTGGGACCCTTGCTCCCCCCTTCCCTCCTACTCACTGGCCGCCCTGCATGGGGCCCTTTCCCTCAACCTCCTGTGAAGCTAAAAACCTTGGCGTCATCAGAGGCATTCTCCCTTCTCTCACCTTCCCCCAGAAACTCATCGTCTCCAGAGGTCTGGTCCTCTCTAGGCTAGACAACCGCAACAGCCTCTCCCGCAATCTTCCTTTATCTTCCCTTTGCCCCTTCAACTAATCCAGAATAGTACTGCAAGAATTATCCTTGGTCTGAAGCCTAGGGACTGCATCTATCCAGCCCTAAAACGGCATGCAGCTCTCCTTCAAGCTTCCCTCCACTGCCTCTGCTTCTTCCCCCCTCATTCCTGCCTGTCTGACTGATATTCAGGCATGGTCACTGCTAACGATCTCTGCCTTAATGCCAGTAAGATGGAGATCCTTCTCATTGGGACCCCTGCTCCCTCCATCCCTCCTACTCTCTTGCCGCCCTCCATGGGGCACCTTTCCTCACCCTCCTGTGAGGTTAAAAACCTTTGCGTCATCTTACACTCCTCTCTACTCACACCGCGGACCTTGCCAAGAAGGCCCACTTTCAGCTGCACCTCCTCAGAGGCATTCTCCCGTCCCTAACCTTTCCCCAGAAACTCACTGTCTCGAGAGCTCTGGTCCTCTCTAGGCTAGACTACTGCAACAGCCTCTCCCTCAATCTGCCTTTATCCTCCCTTTGCCCCTTCAACTAATCCAGAATAGCACTGCAAGACTTATCCTTGGCCTCAAGCATAGGGACTGCATCTATCCAACCCTAAAATCTCTCCTGATGACTGCAAGGATCAAATTCAAGACCCTCTGGGGCTGGGACCCTGCTACATCCAACTCACTCTCCCCAAATACCTCCATGCTAGAGCCCTTCAGTCTTCTAGCTCCATCTCTCTGCAGATCAGACACTTCTCTGAGCAGAGAGTGGGGGTAGATCTCTCTTCCGCAGGAGTCGCCCTCTGGAATGGCCTCCCTGTCCCTCTCAGGCTTGAGCCAGATCTCCTGAAGTTCTGGAAGCTTCTCAAGACTCTCCTTTTTCTCTTCTTCCTTCCCTCTCCCCTCCCCTGCTAATGCCCACCTTTGCCATATTGAATGACTGCCTGTTCCCTTCTGAGTCCTACAGTGCGCCAGGTCTTCCTCGCCCAGTCTACCCCAGTATCCTGGTCTCCATGATCCCACACCCAAACCTGCACTTGCTCTTCTGGTCCTCCTTCCCCCGACTAGCCTGGTGCATCCCTACCGAGTCTGGTCCATCCCTGTCCCTGCACTTATTATGTGGACCTCACTCAGTACAGTGAGCAAAAAGCGATGGCTTCAGACTCAAAGTAGGAAAAAACCACAGAACAGGTCGTCATGCCATGAATTTTCTAGAGAGGGGCACCTGCTACCTTTTTTGAGTCTTTGCAAGGAACTTGGGGGCTGGTCACCCTGAGTTACCTGGGGAACCCAGATGTGGACCCCTTGCTCAGACAGGCACTGCTCCACCTCACCAATGAGGCCCAACAAGGCTGAAACATGTGTCTGGGGTTGCTGTCGGTACTCTTATTCAAAGGAGGTTTGCCCAGACTTTCGGTGCTATAATGCCCTTGTGGGCGGGACAAAGACTGATATGCAAATGGGTAGTCCTCCTTTGTGAAATACAGTGAGCAAAAAGCGATGGCTGCGGACTCCCAAAGTGGGGAAAAAAAACAGAACAGGTTATCATGCCATGTTCTTTCTAGAGAGTGGCGCCTGCTAACTTTTTTGTATCCTTGCTCTCCGCATCCCCTGGCACTTGCCTACCTGGCCTCCGCTTAGCACTCGCCTTGCTCCAGGGCACCTTCTTCCCCACCCATCACCCCCCTTGCACTTGTATGCTCCTCGCTGCCTGGACTTCCCTTCCCACCCGAGCGTTATCCCTTCCGCCCTGACGAGCAATCCCCCCCATCCCCACTCCCCTCCCTTCCTTCCTTCCTTCCTTCCCTGCACTTCTTGTTACAGCACAACCACGATCCAAATGACAAGGACTAGTAGGACTGTTATTGTTTTTTTCTTCCCTGTCCCCCCCCACTTTTTGTCTAGTTGTGCCTTGAAACACCATTTGCTGTACAGGCGATGCTCAATATATCTAAATCACTGGGTGGGCACTAGCACTTTCCCTTAGAGACACAAGGGCCAACATATGTAGTTGGTGGAGCCCGGGAGGTTCAAAGCTGGCGAGAGACCAGAGAGCCACGGGAAGTCCTAGGCAACCACGAGGCACCAGCAACTACAAAGCAGAAGAACCAGAGAGCAGAGAGCCAAACTGTGTATGCCCAAGAACGAGAATCGAGGCAGTGGCGTGACCTTGAAAAGGTGGACTGGCTGGCCCTCAAACAATGCTGAGACTACAAATGGAAAGGCTCTGCAAAGCCATGCACTGGTGCCAGAAGAGAGAAGGCGCGCTAGACGCGCAGAGGAGACAGGGGGCAGCCTGACCACACAGGAAGAACCAGTGATGCCAATCCATCAGAATAGAGGTAACGGGAGTGGCGGGAGACCCGGGAGGGGAACACGGAAGGAAGAGGCTCAGGGTACAAACTGTACTTGTCCCAGTGGTTGTGAATACCTTAAAGAAATTGAAGAGTACTAAGTGAAGAATACAAAGGGACTCATACTCGTCCAAGTGGTTGTGATTACCTTAAAGAGCATGAAGGACAGTTCATCAAGTCCACGGAGTGGCAGAAGCATAATCCAAAAACAGAAAGACATCTCGAGACACTGCAATAATCCGAAAGAGATAAGGGCCAAAATCCTATAATGAGAAACCAAGGCACTCTATTGAAAGCATTAAAGGGGAAGCAGCAAAAGTGGAAGAATCCGCTAGAAGAACTGAAGGATTTGACTCGCCAAGGACTATTTGCAAATAGAGTATTAAGACTGGAAGAAGCCTGTCCAGGAGAAGGGAGTCATTCTCCTGGACCCCTTGCTTTGATATTTAATTAGTGGTAGGGTTAGAATAGGATCACTACTTCACAGAGGACGGATCATTACTTTGGACTGCCAAACTGACGACAAGGCCCATAGTTAATGTTAGGTAGGGCAAACCTTTGAGATTGGGACAGATTGGCCTTTTTTAAAATTATTAAATAAATAAAATTTAAAATAAATTTTAAGAATGCCACCATTTGGTCCACCTCCTCCTCCTGACCTCCCACATGGTGCAGAGGCACCAGAGTGATCATAGAGAACAGAGGCAGCACTTGCTTTAGCGAGAGGATGAAACGGTGTGAAACGCGCAGATGACTTCTCTAGTCCATCAGTCAGGTAAGCCTTTAATATTGCCGGTGTTAATGCTTGCATTTATGTTTGGGATTATGTTATACATTAGTAGAGGCAGGCTCGGAAGTTGTACAAGGGACTTACCAGTTTTTGATTTAATGGTGATTAAAGTCTTATCTTAATGTAAAAAGCCACAAATCACAAACAAGTAGTTTCATGTCCTGAGAAAATAATAGAAAACTATAAATTTCTTGAGGCATGCTAACACGGACAGAGTTCCTACACGAAAGCTACCCACTGGGAAAAGACAGGGATGCTGAAACAAAGTTTTTCAGACGTAAATAATTGTACAAGCTCAAAATAAGAATGGGGATGTCACTACAGGGATCGAAATTAAGATTGGATGAGCAGGAGTTGAAAGCAGCTCCTGGGTATTGTAAGGATTGCATGGTGTCAAGAATAGACAGACACAAGTGATCACAGTTCAAGGGTGTTTATTAAACTGTATAGGTAAGGTGGCCAAAACACCTAATCTAAGCCTAAATCTAAGATCGGAGCAAGCTACGACCATCAAATCAAAATAAGGCAGTCCTAGAGGCGTCTTGTCAAATAAAAGGCCTATATTAAGAAAAAAAATCTATAGCTAATCCTTACGCTAAATACAAAACAGTGTGGATAGGGCTCATAAGAAATAAAGAAGTGTTCACAAATAATATGTCAGTATGCGGTAGTCGTGGTCTCCGTTGCCCACGTTTTGAGCACGGGACAAGGTGGAACTCTGGAGCGCAGCACACGCTTGAGACTCCCCATCATGAGACGACAGTTCGGTTTTCAGCTAACAGGATCTTTGATGGCCAAGTCTCTTGCCTTCGAGAGCCTGATGTATTGAAAATACCAACAAACAAAAGTTCCTGTCCATATACACGTTGGGTGATGGTTTCTCAACCCTGGATCCCCCTCTCCCAGGGTCAGATTCCTCAACAGTTCTTAGAGATATCAGGACCTTCAGAGATTAGGTTTCTGGCTCCCGATGACCTGATAGGTTAAAAAATAATAATGAAAAAGATACTTTCAAATGTACGTTGAGGTGATTATTCTTCACCCCAAGTCCCCTTCTTCCGGGTGCAGACCCCTCTCGAGTATCGGCCTCCCGGACGTATGGTTCACTCGGGCTTAAATTCAAAATTATTTCTTCTTTGCATTCACGTGTTGTTGGGGTGTGAGTTCCTAACCCCTGGGTCTCCCTCTTCCGGGCGCAGATCCTTCTCAACTGTTTGCCTCCCTCAGTCGGGTTCACTATGGCTTTCAACACAATCTTCTCTGCTTATATTCTTGAATCTTAATGTCTTTTCAAACAGTTCAAGGTGGACAACCCTCGGCCGGGTTCACTCTTGTCAACACATTGTTCTTTAGGACTTTAGACTTTGCCCCTTTCCATCGGCATCCCTCCTTCGGGTTCACTCTTGCCAATCTAACAGTTCCTTCTAATTTCTTGCGATATGAGATTCACTTGCCTTATTCACGTTCATCTGCTGGTCAAAGACTTTCGACTGTACAGAGGATTTTACTAGACCACCGTATGACCACTTTGACCCTCTTCCTGCCTTTCCCAAGGCCTTCTGGTACTAGTAGTTTCAACAATCTGGTAATCGCCCAGAGTTTCTCGAGTGAGCACCCAAGTGGTGCCTGGCTTATCTGAGACTGGCTTTCCCCTTTCACAATAACAGTTCTTTGTACGCTTTGCAATCAGCTGTTTGCTACTTTTATTCAACACAGTTCAGTTTCTTTATCGATTCTCCCCTCGACTCACTGGCTGTGATGAACCGCGGGGCTTTCTTCATATCGGGAGTCAAGGCCAGCACCATGGTAGCAGGCACCTCCCTCTGTCCAGTTTATCAGCATAGGCACGCTCTGTGTACCGTTGACTTCTGCTGCAACACACTTGTGCTATTGTTCGCGGTCTTGCGATTCCTTCCACGGAGGTTTCACAGGCCTTGGTCGGCAAGGGCAAGGTTGCTTCCCTCCGTGTCACCCTCTCGGTTTGCACCGTCTTTCTCCTCCTCGTGGATAGCTGTTTCATCGTGCGGTCTGCCTTGCTCGTATTGCGCTCCACCTTTTATCCCTGTGGGTAAAAGAAAGGGCATTCAGGTGTGTGTGATTCTGGTCGGTTCCCTGTCTTTGCCTGACCGTTGTGTCGGGAGCCGTCAGGTAAACAGCTCTAAGGTTAGTCTGCTGTCTTCCACGGGGTAAGAAAGTGTTTGTGTCAAAAGGGGGTTGGTAAATCCAGAAGGGTGAGATTGGTAGGGTTTGTGAAGCAAACGGGAATGACTGGGATTATTATCATGAAATAAACAAGGGGATTATGGAAAAAGTAGTGTTTTATCTGGACAGGTTGGGGGTGCGGGAAATAATCAGAGGGACGGGGAGGAGAATGACTGGGAGTATTTGGGTAGGACATAGGAAAACAGGATCTCTGGGAAAGGTAGTTTCCGAGTGTAACGGGGTGATCAGATTTTATCATGGGAGCTTCTTTGGGTGGAAGGGATGTAGAAGTGGAATAACCAAAAAGAATCTCAGGGACTTCGTCCTCCTCACCTTCTTCCTCTTCCCTTTGGGCATTCCCTCCCGACTCCCCAAGCATAATCCTGGGTTACCCTACCCAAGTGATGCTCACTCGCTCGTCTACCCCTAGGGTGGGATCTGAGAGGGCAAGTTCATCCCTGGCCACCTGAATAAGGGATTCCCGGGATCTACTTGGGAGAATACCCTCAGGTTTCTCACATTATCCAGCATTAATCTGTGACCAGGAGCTACCACTGGGAAACGAGGAGATAGTACATAGCGTTCCGCAAATCTAATTTCTGCATAAGAATCAAACTTATAATTATATCCATTATTTATTATCACATATGCTTTAAATGTTACGTAGATGTGTCTGAATATTGATTGATTGTCCCAAATACAATTCAAATGTTAAATGTTGAATTCACATAGATATGTCTGTTCAACATCAGTTTGCTTAGGGAGCCAAAAGTAGCTCCTGGTACCTGTTGGTGTCAAGCTAACCAGGCTCTTCCAGGCTGCATGCAGGAGCTAAATAGCTCCCAGCTCCCCTCAATTCTGAACCCTGCACTATGCATTGTTGGATGGGTGTTCAGTTTCTCATAGATAGCTCACTATCTGGCCCAGTAGCGCTCTATGCCATTGGGCCAATGGTGAAGATGGAGAGAACCTTAGCTTCATTGTAAGCCCCCAATACTGCAGGGCTTTTTTCAAAACTTCTGATCTTGCAGATAGTAAAAGGTGAAATGATCTTAGGTGGGGATTTCAAACCAGTTCTTTGTTCATTAACTGGATCATTCCAAAGAGTTAGCAGCCCACACCAAAGCAGACTTGGAGGAGCTCCTCCAAGATCCATTGAACGTAGTCAAACAAGACACTTGGCGTTCCCCACATGACCCCCAGAAGGATTATTCATTCTACTTGCACGCCCATTAGACTTACCAGATTCACATAAGAATGGACTACAAATTCTCACCTTTCACCCTTTGAGATGCAATTGAGAGGGCATCAACTGGTAACCTTAAATGTTCTGATCATTTCATTTATTAATGTTTCGCCTCCAGGGATACTTCAGAAAGTCTCGGTCACTCTCTCCCCACCTACTGAGAGATCCAGGGATTAATCGGCCTATTTCAGAACAGATTGCAAAATGAGTTGTGATGAATAACCCTTAAGACACCAGTCATAACAATTGGGATGCCTAACGGACCAATACGACGGAATCGTATATAAGCATAGGGGCAGCTAGACATAGTTGCGGTTTGGTGGACCATTTTGAACCCAGGCGGCATCATGCACAAAGTAACAGGTGCACAATCATCTGCGTACCAAGCTTCCATTACAAATAACTGATCTAACTTAGAATCAGTAATCAAATCCCAAATCTCACTAGAATGCTCACAGCAGAGCAGGCATTAATGAGTATTCCAAGCAGTGTAGTTTGTCCCTGAGCTCTAGTCTTCTGACCTGCCCCAGTATTTGTATGGAGTTGCGCTACAGTGGAGACAAGTAGAAGTGGAATAGGGAGATTTTCCACACAAGTTAAATTACTCGAGAGTTCAAATAGTCTTTATGACCTATTGGAGGCTTCTGTTCCACAGTTGCTTTGTGTAAAAGGAACAGTATGTTACCATTGCAATGTCCCACCAGTAGGGATGCACAAATGGTACGGTCTGCTGCAGAAGCTTACCTTTGTCATGATGCTGACAAGCCCACTGCACACACCTATCCCATAATGGAATTCATGTAGAAGATCAAACCTAAAATGTCTCAATAGAGCTAAAAGAAATATTTGTACTTTGTGACTAATCCAGGGAATTCCTCCCCTCCCCCCAAAGGGGAGCCAATCCCTTTGGGTCTAGGGAGGTGAGCCCACTTAGCTCAACACCCTTTAGGGGAAAGGGCAAGCGGGATCTCACTTGGGGGGCCCCGCCCCTTTAGAGGACAGGCAATCATTAAATAGGGATATACATTATCCTACCTTATCCCAAGCGCCTAACAGTTTTGTTGGCTGTGATAGTTATCTTGTATAATTACTTGCAACTTAAATGGCTGGTGCGCTTTCTGACCCATCCTTGACACGGTCATGGTCTCTGCAGAGATTGTGGGAGACAGTCCCACCCCCCTCGCTGTGTGACCTAATCAGCATTTCTCCAGAGGAGGTAGCCGGCGGAGCTAAAGAGGAGGAGAGACCTCCACCTGCGAGGTGTGGCAGGAGGAAGTGAAACCCCACCCAGTGTGAAGGATCCAGCGGCCGCCAAGCCCACGCAATGCAAAGTATCCTAACAAAGAAGCACAGCCCAGGAGACTGTTAACCAGTCAGAACGCCCAAGTGAGGGATGAAAGGCACAACGAGGAACCAAAGCACTGCAGGTACACATCAGTAACTGAGCGCCTGCTCTGTCAGACGCAGAACTCCAGGAAGAAACCAGAAAATAAGAGACTGTGTCACCCTACCTGCATGCCTGCCTTGTGGAACAGGAAACAAGGACAGAAGGTGCACGGTTGCTCCAGAGAGTCAGGAGGAGGTCAGAAAGGCGATATCAGATCCCAAGGTGGGGTAAATTAACCTAGACCCCAAGGTGGGGAGACCGAAACAAGACCCCAAAGCGGGGTGACAGGAGCCAAATCCCAAGACTGGGTAACCGAAACCAGACCCCCAAGCAAGGGTGTTAAACCCGAGACCCCAGGGAGGTGAAAAAAACAGGAGATCACTAACCGCAGAAAATATTATGTGATTCCTTGGCGCGAAACCCCTGAAGAGTCGCTGGAGGGGACTTACGAACCAGGAGGTCCCAAAGGATGCAGGAATAACAAAGACCATCCATCAAGTCTCTGGTAGGGGAGGGAGAATTAGACTAAAAACTGACTGATGTAGAACCAGAGGAGGGGAAGGTGGAAGAGACATTTGACGTCTTTACTTGAACTGTGCAACAGGGACAAGAACCCCTTTTTTGATGGAGAGAAGACATAGTGGGGTCAGAAAACAGCCACCATTTCCTTTGTTGGGCAAAGGCTCTTATTGTGCCTTTCATTTTAGGCTCTTGTGTTTTGTTTGCTTATAGTGGTAGGATCAGAAGTCAGGCTAGAATAAGTTTTCCATGAAATACAGAAACCAAAATGTCATCCTGTCCGTCTTCTGATTCCGACTTACCAAACTTCTAATATCGAAAAGGATAGACCATAGAACACAGTGTGGCTAAAAGAAACCTAGTCACATTAAAGTAAAAGCAAATAAATTCCTCCTCAGGTTGCAAATTGAGGCTATACAAATTGTTCACTTATTGTGTGTCATAAGTTGGTAATGGTAATACCTTTAGTAGACATCCATTATACAAAATTGTAGAAATGGTGCAGATGGGAGCACAGGTCACATAACTATTCTAATCTGGTCAGACCTCTGGTTAAAAACCTTCAGTTACATGGTTGGGACCAATTCAGAGGAGATATTGAGCCGCAAGTTGACATCGGACAGTAAGAAAGTGGTGGTAGGTAACTCACCAGATTTGTCCACACCCCAGAACAGATTTTACAATATAGCAATTGCGCTGTGTGGTAATTCAGAAGGAGGAGACAACCAGTTTTTGTCATTGTTGTGATTGTCACGCTGTGTGTTTTGTGGTAATTCTGACACCTGCTGGAGCCATTTCGAGTCTTTTCACTTTGGCTGTACTGGAGGCGGAGCAACTAATTAATTCAGTCATTAAAAAGCTACCCTTGAGCACAGGGCATGCGCAATGAGTCGCTCTGTACGTTTTGTGGTACTTGTGACACCTGCTAGAAGCCTGCTGCAGCCCTTTGCAGTCTTTTCACTGTGGCTGTGCTGGAGGCGGAGAACCAATTCCTTGACTCATTTAAAAGCTCCCCTTGAGAGTGGAGCGCGTGCAGTGTGTCGCGATGTGTGTTTTTCTGTGTTCTGTGGAACTGGAACCGTCTTCCCCTCCACATCCGTTCGATCTCATCCTATTCCTCCTTCCGCATGCCTCTCAAATCTTACCTCCTGCAATCACCATCATAACACCTGTGCTATCTCTTTCACGATGGTCCTATATCCCTTCCTACAGTTTTACTACCTCTCCCACCACGACCCCTTTCCAGTCGTGTAATACCATATTGCTCATGTAAATTGTTCTAATTACTGTTTTCCGATACTTGATTCATTGTTGTTAATTCCGGTTATGTATTCTTTTTTGTCCTTATGTAAAACGCTTAGGAGTAAAGCGCTATATAAAACCTAATAAAATACAAAATACAAATCTGGACTCACGGCTCAGTGCTCCACTATTAGGCTCTGAAAAGCAGCAGCCCCTGAAGGAACGCAGCAGTGTATGGGGAAAACACGACTTTCATTCAAAGGAACACTCAACCAAAGCAAGTAGGGGACAGTGTATTGTATTTTATTTTGTATCTTTGCCTTTGGTCCTTATTTAAATTATTGCTTAACTCCAGTTAACTTGACTGACTAACTGCTTTTGTCCGGCGACTTGAATCTCAGATATTACTACACAGTTCTATTAAAATTGGAAAAACGTCACTAACTGTATTCAAAATGCTTCTGGCTTGCGAAATAAGGCAGGTGGAGGGTGCCTTCTTCAGTATCTGGCAAAGCTGTAGGCCCGGGTGCAGGTGTGGACAGGACCTGCCCTCTGGTTATAACAGCAGCACACCCAGCTAATGCCAATTCTAATCCTAATCCTAGTAACAACATCACGAAAGCGCCAATTCATAACCCAAAGCCATTCTTTGCGTCTGACTTGGATAAACAAAATAAGATTTATAACGTGCAGTCACTTGCCACTACTCCGCAGTAAGAGGAGGTTAAACTGGACTAGGAAAACAAGGACTTAACTGCAGAATGGTCACATGGAAGTCAAGGAACTGTAAATTTGGACTGGAATAACAAGGACAGCAGTGTAGACAGATAACAAGGAAACTTGGAATCTAAAGCCAGGTAACACATGCACTATGGGCATAGAACAAGGTACTGCAGATAATAGGTGGTAGAGAGCAAGGGGCTGCAGACACGGAACAGACGACTTCAAGCAGGGGCGCAGGGCTGCAGTACAGGTAACACAGAGGTGCAGGGCTGCAATGCAGAGAGCAGAGATCACTGGAACAGGAGCAGGTTCTGGAAGAAACAGTACACAGCAGAAATCCAAGGATCAAAGCACAAGGGGCTGGGAGCGAACTCAATGCAAGGGCCTTGTGCTCCTACAGGCAGCTGCTTAAATACTGACCTACCCTGTGCTGAAGCAGGCTCATTAGGAGCACCTGGAGCAGCACACCTGAAGGTAATCTGCGTCATCCTTCTCTGGTCCTGGGAAAGTGAAAGCAGCACTGATCTCCAAGGCTTCTGGGATTGTAGTTCTAAGACTGGCTGCATAGGAATAACCAGGGAATGAGAACTGCCACAAGGTGTATTATGGGATGTGTAGTTTGTGAATTATGCAATGAAGTACCAAAGTCTTGCAAACAGAAAGTAAAGACAAAATTATTAATAGGTATTTTCCTGGGAGGATTAATGAGATGAATGAGTCCCAAATAGTCCACAATCGGTACCAATTGGTGCTCCAGTGGCACAGTCGTGACAGCAGATTAATAAGAAGTATTGTTATTTCTCGCTAACTCCAGTGATTGAATATTATGAGAAGAAAGTAGTCCCTGTTACATATGGTGCTGAAACGCTGCTATTAGCCCTTGATGGAGACTGGATAAAACCTGAGGGACTCTTTTGGATAAGAGTCCTAATGCTTCCGCAGGGGGTTCTGGGGCATGCAATAAGCTATGAACTGGGGCTACATTCACTTACAGCAATGGTGATATGGAAGAATTGACATTTTCTGATTATGATTCTCGATTCTCTGCAGAGGAAGGCTCTATTTGGTGGCACGTGAAACAACTTATGAATAATGGGCTCAGTGGGGCAATTCATAGGTGGGCCTCAAAGTGTTGTTTACATTGGACATTATGACTTCAGCTTAGATTAGCTTCTTGTGATGCTGGGTAGAGTAAAACAAAAATTATTGAAGATGGACGGGATATATACAATTGAGGCAGTGCGTGGGTATCGCCTATATTCAGCCCTTCTAATCGATGCTAGACCCTATAGCGTTCTCACTCACTGTTTGCAAACATTTCCAGGTCAGTATTGGTGTAAGCAATTCTTACACATGAACCTTTTCCCTACAAAAGAAATCATGGGAAGAAGGGAGGGGATTGAACGCTCATTGAGGACCTGCAGATATTGCAATGAAGAGGGAATTATTGAAACAATGTACCACCTGCTGCTAGAATATTTGTGCTAGCCTCGCGTGGAGAACTGCATTTTAATCATTTAGTCTGGCAGTTCATTTTTACTCAATAATCGAGCGTGTAGATTGGCAGGGCTGCATTTTTAAAAATAATAGTTGTATACAGATGATGAGAAGATGAACTGCTGAAAGGGTTCATAGAGGGTCAAAGAGGGGATCTGGAAAAATCAGAACTGCATAGTATGTTAGGACAGTTTTAACAAAGAGCCTTGATGAAATTGGGCTTTTATATTTGACGGATATATGCAATAATTTAATGATGTTGTTAGAATCAATTGTAGTTTTTATCTTGTTTATCTTGTATATGCATTTTATTCCACTTGAATGTTGTAATTGGTCTGTAATTGATTTGAAAGAAGTGAAAAGTTCCTTGTAGAACTAGAACACTCATTTGTTTAAAAAAAAGAAAAAAAAAAGGCTCACTGTCTCTAATCTAGGGGTTTGTCTGCCTAACAAAACTAACTAAGGTCTTGTCGTCAGGTGAAAAGACCAAAGCAAAAACGATGTCCTCTGTTCAAAGCTAAACTGAACTGACCCTACCCCTAAGACAACAGAACTAAAGACCAGGAGAATTACTACCATCTTATGGAATGGCTTCCCCAGCCTTAGTGTATAGTCTCAGTTCCTGGATATTTGCCGAGTTAACTCCTCCCGCAGTTCCTTAAGGGGACTTTTCCAACTCCCTGGCTCCCCTTTACCTTGATGTTGCAATATCCTGTTCTTTGCTACCCTGGGCCTTGGAGATTCTTTTAATTTGTTTTTCTCAAGTCTCTCTGGAACTCTCTCTTTCTCTATTATCACTGGGGTAATAGAAATTGTCTTCCTGCTATTCCAGATCTCTGGGTTTCTCTTATTGTTTATTTCCTTATAAAGACAACCAGGATGTCCTAAATAAGATTTCCCCTTCTCTGATTCACTTATTATCTGACTGGAGCTTATATGAACAACCCCGTGGTTATTCTCACTTGCTTGTCCACTTTGGTTATTTTCAGTATTACTGGGACGAGTAGGATATGTCCAGTAAGGATTCTCCTCATTACTGGTTCTCTCACTGTGACGAGTATGATTGCCCACAGAAATTATTCTCTTTCCTAAGGGTCCCCTCACTAGGACGATTATACAGAGTCTCGCGATGATTGGGCCAAAAATCTTCGTTATCTGGTTTACCTAAATCAATGCTACTGTGAAGAGTATGAGCTTTGTGAACGTTAGACTCTTCTTCACTCCCGGGTCTCCCACCATCCCAGTTACCTTCTATTCCATGGGCTGGCGTCACCGGCCTGCTTGCAGGATAGGGACTTTGCTTTGTTCGAACGGGGCGGCTTCTGCCTTCTCTGCAATTTGACCACGGCTCTGCGGTACCAGCGTCTCAGCAGTATTGGTGTAGTTACCAAAATGCACAGTCCACCACTCCTGGGACATGCCACGACTCACGACTGGTCCCCTCCTTCAGGGTTTTGTTCCCCTGCTCTCTTCTATCCTCAGCTCTGCTGGTGCTCCTCTCGCATGCCAGCTGGCTGCTTCCTCAACACGGAGGATCTCCAGACTTTGGTCAGCGTCTTGAACAACGCTGGTTTGAAACTCCAGGGCTTCAGTTCTCCTTAGTGCTGTTATTTCTTCCCTTTTTATGATACATGCATCACTAACGCCACCTCAAATAGCAAAGAGCTATTTGCCATCATTACAGAATTGGAAACACCTGTCATCCCCCCAGTGTAGTCACAGTAAGCAAAGCATGGTGTACCACCATCCAAGACGCACTAGCTGCCAAAATAACTACTCTGCAAAACAAAATTGATTCACAAAAAGAATTATAGGTGCCACCACAGAGCCAACCCCTCTGCTCTTAACAGAACCTATAAGGAACATGCCGGAATTTCACTTCACCCCAGTAACTGTAGAGCAAGTACAAAAAACTATAGCTTCACTCAAACCCTCTAACTGCTAAGGAGATAACTTCCCGGCCAAACTAATTAAGCACTGCACCCCTACACTACTACCCACCATCACCAGTTTTGTTAATGCCTCCTTTAACTCTAACTCCCAACCAACATCAAAGAAGCTTGGGTTACCCCCCTCCTTAAAAAACCTACCCTTGATCCCACCATTCCCACCAACTACAGACCTATTACCACAGTTCCCTTCCTACTCAAAATCACAGATAAAATTGCCTATACCCAAGTCCAATCCCATCTCGAAAATAACTAACTGCTAGGGGAAAGACAATCAAGTATCCGCCCCGGTCACAGCACCGAAACAGCCTTGCTTGATCTAAAAAACCAGATGGACGCGGTCAGGTATTCAGGGAAATTATGCATTCCGTTATTACTTGACCTTTCCGCGGCATTCGATTTAGCAGATCATAATAAACTGTGCCTAACCCTAGCAAACAACTTTCACTTCTCCAGGGGAGCCACCGCCTGGATTAAATAATTTCTCTCAGACCGTACATCCAGAGTAGCCATAGGAGACCACAGCTGACCCCATCTCAGTGCCAGTGGGAGTTCCTCAAGGATCATGCTTATCCCCAACGCTCTATAACGCGTACACCAAATAGCTCTTTGCAGCTCTAGACACAATGGGAGTAATATATACTAACTTCTCTGATGATACACAAATACTGATCCCAATATCAGGTAACCTTGAACAGGATACCATTTGTGTGAATAAAATCTACTCCATTATACAGAATTGGATGGCAGCAAACAGTTTATGCCTAAATGGAGAAAAAACAGAGGTCCTCATAGTAGGAGCACCAACCCGATTAGCCAAACTCCACCCACAATACACAGCTATAGTCATTGACGGCACCCCTATCCCCATCTCCAATCAAGTAAAAACCCTAGGGGTCTATCTAGACTCGAGTCTTACCATGTCTAAACATATCAGCGCCCTTACCTCTTCCACAGCCTACACTGCCAAACGTATTGCTTTGAGCCGACCCTTCCTCACTCAACAAAACTGCATCACCCTCGCGAGAGCCCTTATTCTTGCTAAGATTGACTACTGTAACATACTCCTACTAGGCACCTAAAAAAAACAATCAAAAAGCAATTACTGTAACACAAAGCTCTTAGAGCGGCTCTAGGTATAAAAAAAGGGATCACGTATCTCAACATAGGAAAGAGGCACATTGGTTACCCACCCAAGCCAGCATTCTCCATAAAACACTCACCCTCACACATAAGTGTATTTCAGGCAATGCCCCTATTTATCTTAACAAAAGTCTAAACCGTAAATCCACAACCAGAGTCCTTAGATCTAATGCAAACTTACACCTACACATCCCCTGCTTAAAGAATTCAAGAACAAGTAGCTCCAGCTTCCCAGTAGCAGCCCCCAGAATCTGGAACGCACTCCCAGCCAACATTAGTAACTAGCCTTCCCTTAACAAATTTAAGAAACTCCTTAAAACTTGGCTCTTTAATAACTATTAACTGATCCTCGCACAGCCTGGACTAATTCTGTACAAACCCGCCGGGTTAAGTACATAAGTATTGTTTATAACCTAATTGTATGTTTGTAATGTTTTCCCACTGTGTAATATCTTTTATGATTGTGTGCATATTTGTAATTAGAACTAGCTCTATCTTGTAGATAGTCCATTAAGTAACAAAGTACTTCACCTAAGTAATAAGTTTGCAATTAGCCTAACTATGTTTGAACTACCGCTCCATTTTGTCATATTATGTAACTACACTGTACCGCAACCCTCCTTATATGTAACAATTAAGACTAAGTATACTTGTAATATGCGCCGTGATACCCCTGGGTTTGGGCGTACAACAAATGCAATAAATAAATAAATACATTCTGAAAGAAAGTTGGCAGTTCGATGGACTGGTTCATGTGGAGCTTAGAAATAAATGTAGGTGCAAAAGATTGGGAGTGCGCAGTACCACTTTGTCTTTATGAATGGTAACAAATGGGTTCTGAACCGAGAGAGCCGGCAGTTCACCAACTCTCTTGATAGACGTAATAGCCCCTTGAAACGTTGTCTTAAAGGTGAGAGCCTTAAGATTAACCTTATGCATTGACTTAAAAGGACGTCCCATTAATTTTGTAAGAACAACATTCAAGTCCCATCAAGGAATTGGGATAGAAATAGGAGGGTGGAGTCTTTTTACCCCTTCCATGAATGCATTAATAACTGGAATTTTCAACTAGGAGACCTTGCTCTGAGATGTGGTGTACGCAGAGAGGGAAGCAAGGTGGACTTTTAGTGAGTTGAAAACAAGTCATGAAGCAAATAGGTGTGTTAGATAAAGGACTAGGGGCCTCATTACAAGGTCAGCAGTAACCCGCCGGTGCTAGCGGCGGGTTACCGCCGACCTAGTTACACCATTGGCCCCTGCAGGCATTCTCGTAGTCTGGTGGTCCGGAAAGGGTGTCGGTATGTTGCTACCGGCACCCTTATTTTCGGCCCATCAGGCTTGCAATGAGGCCCTATGTCTTTAGGCGAACAGTCAATATGGTTGATGTTTTTAGTATTGCACCAAATGACAAAGCGTTTCCATTTATTGGAATAACAATGTCTGGTGTTGGGCTTCTGTGCCCCTCTAAGTATGTCCATATATCTTTGAGGTATTTGGTGGTGCCCAAACTGACTGCAAGAGCCACGCTGTTAAATTGAGCGTTTGGGGGCACGAGTGTAGAGTTTTCCCTTGGTCTTGCGACAGCATGTTGTATGGGCAAGGCAGTTTCCTGGGTGGGGAGACTGACATTCTCATGAGATGAGAGAACCATGGCTGTCGAGCCCACATTTGTGCTACCAGGATCAGTGTGACTTGCTCCTGGTGTATCTTGTGAACTATCCTGTTGAATGGGGGTGCTGGGGGGAAAAGCGTAGGCAAATCCCCATGACCATGTTATCCAGAGACTGTTCCCATTGGACTTTTTGACTGTGGGTAACGGTAGGTGTAGTCTTGGCATTGTGAGTTGTCCAGAGCTGCGAACAATTCGATGTCTGGATGACCCGATTCTGCAAAGATGTTGTGTAGAATGTTTACTTGCAATCGCCACTTGTGCTCTAGGGGTAGGTCTTAGGGAGAATTCTCTCTTTAGGTTGAATTTCCTAACCTAGTGAGTCCCCCAGCAGCTAGATTTCTGGAGTTTGTTTTTTTCTCCTGCCAAGAGGGAGACTCTTTCTCCCAATCCTGGACATGATTTATGGTGTTCCTTTGACTGTTAATGTGTTTTATGGGCTATGGGGTCCTTTACTCCATAGGGTCTCATGTGTTTTTCTGATGTGTGTTACACAGCACCCTCCGTGCAGTAACACAGGGGTGTCATAGTGACACCCCACCATAGACTCCATACCCTGGGACTGACTACTGTCTCCCAGGGCATGTAAAGTCACCATTGGCTTTACTAGTCCCAAATTATGAACAGAAACCAGTACAAACCATCATATTGTGGACGTACTGGTCGGGGCAATTTGATTGCCCCGGGGTCTGTTAGTCGAGGGGGCACGTCTCCGTCCCCCCTGATCGAGTTTTGGCTGGTGGCAGTGGATACTACTTTTTATATTCGACCGTGAATATGTCCCTATGGGATTTTCCCATTGTTCGAGGCTACCAACTTTAATTATTTAATTCCCATAGCCTCGAACATACCGCTGGTTTATTTATTTAATATTAATTCGCCGGTTGGTATTTTTCTATACCACTCGATTCTAAAATGGCGTTTGTGTTCTCTTCTGTGACTCCAACCTAAGTCGAGCCCTTTGTTCCACTTTTTGGTGGGCTTCTCCACAGAAGCCTCCAAAAGTGGTGCCACTCTGCCTGGGTACCACAGGGGGTGTGGGAGGGGGTTTAGGCACCCTGGACTGAGTTACCTTGGTAACTCAAGTCGCACTCTTGTGTGATTGGCCCAAGTGGTGAGCCGGCCAGCTCACCACTTAGCATGTTTGATTGACAGCTAGGCTGAGTGAATGGTGTGCTGCATAAAAGCAGGGCTTTGGGGACTGGAACTTCAGAAGTCGCCACAGGACCTGAAAATCGAACGAGGGAGAAGCTGAGCCGACCTACCACGACAACACCACCGGTGGAGCCCTGCGGAACCGACTCGCCACTTCCCGACGACAGAGAAGATCTCCTGGCTGGAGAGGCTTCTTCCCCTGACTGGTGGGCACAACCAGTTTACCTTCTTCTCTTCGCACCCCAGACCGGCTTGTGGTCGAATTGCCCGTGCCAAGCACCCCGGCAACCGGATAGCCACTTACCACTGGACCGCGAATCAAAGGACCACTCCTTTTACCCGAGAAACTCTGCGGCTGGTTTCTTCCCTGGCAGTGCAACGGACTCCTGTCTTCCTCCCCGACGAGATCCTCTCTTCCCCCGGACGAAGCACTGACTTGTATCCGCTGCCAGGAACAACTGCCCCCGCTGGAGTATTCTCACCACTTTAAGGTACTGTGTCCGCCAGACCTCCCTTTCTAAAGATTGCTACAAGGTAATAATAATCCCTTAACCTTCTGGACTGGGCTGGCCGCCTTGACCTTCTAACTGGTCCCTTTCTTTGGTCCAACTCCTTTTTGAACCCTTTCAAGACTTGTGCACTGCAACCATGTGACCTTGGACACATTTCGTTTGATCCTCTTAAAGTGGATCCCGCCTATTGAACTCTAACTTCACTGTTTTACTTTGCCTTCCTCTCTTGTTGTGTTCTTGTAAAAGTGTTGGGACCGGTTTCAATTTATTCTCTGCTTTTCCCTCCCTTTTAAAACGAATTATTAGAGTGCCATCTGCGTTAAGCGCTCACCGCTGTCTGAAAATAAGAGGGGCTTTACTTAAGACTTGTCTAATATTGTTCTAAGGGAGTGTATATCTTTTAGTGACCGTGTTTCTGAATTGCTTACTATTAGTGCCTGTGTGTTTTTCTAGATGTGGTTTTAAATAAATAATTATATCGCTTTTACACCAAGCTCTGGTCAGTGTTTACTTGTTCTACTATGTTCTTTTGACCTATTGTGAATACTCTGTATACTGCCTAACTCTTCTTGAGGGAAGTCTGACTGCTCAGCCACAGCTACCAAGTCAATCTGTGTGGTACAGACTGCTACCAAGTGGGTTTACTGCCAAACACCTGTAGTCTTAAATCTTTTGCAGTGGTCCCAGAGGGAACTGCACAGGTTTCTGCCTAACAATAGGTGGAAGACTCTGCTGAGTAGGTCTGCCAGAAGATTACGTTCCAGTGGAACATGTTGTGATAGTAGGAACATGTTGTGTCTGAGTGCCCATTTCCAAAAGATCTGTGACAGTTTGGACAGCCCTGGAGAGTGAGTGTTCCCCTGTTTGATCAGGTGATACATGGCTGTGGTGCTGTCTGTAAGTACCAGAACGGTATTCCCCTGAAGTTGTGGTTGGAAAGCTTTTAGGGCTTTGAAAACAGTAACTAGTTTCAACAGATTTGTATGATTGGCTGCTAGTGATTGAGACCACATGCCGTGCGCTGTCTGTTCTAGGTGGTGTGCTCCCCATCCTGACAGGGATGCGTCTGTGGTGAGAGTGGCGTCTACTACGGGGGTGATGAAGGATTTCCCCTTCAGAAGGTTCTCCTTGGACCACCACTGCAGAGACTGAAGGAGGGCTGTCGAGACAACCACTAAAATCGTCCCACTGACCGCTGGCCTGACACTATTGACCCAAGAGCTGCTCCTGCATAGGACGCATGCGCAGATGGGTGTGTGGAACTAGGGAGATGCAGGATGCCATCATCCCCAATAGCTGCATGATGACTGTTGTGAGGCAGGCATGGTATCACAAGTAAGGCCACATACACAAGGATACAATAAAAGTTTCAACACCTTTATTAAGTTTGACTGGGGTTCGAGAATTCCTAGCTTGCCCTAATTCTACAATGGGAGGAGTCTCGACCATCAAAGCAAATAAAATGGTCCAAGTCAGTCAGTCATACAAAGGCAAAAGTCTGTCAGAAACCTATACTTGCCCACATGTTTCACAATAACTCAGTATGGGATAATGCATGGAAATAAATGAGTATCACAACAATATCAGAATGGCTATGAGAGTGGCTCACCACTCCCTTCCCCAGGTTAAGTTCAGTGGGGTTCTTATTATTTTATTATTATTATTTATTTATTGACTATAGCTGAATTTATATCAACTTTTTCAATTTTTTTTTTTTTTTTTTTTTACATAGCAAAAATTTCATAAACATAGACAATAACAGTAAAAGAAATACAACTACAAAATATCAGCCGATTGATCACATGATTTGACAAAAATTTGGTAAAATATTAACAAAATATTTCATGTTATGATAAGATGTTTACAACAAGTTCATCTTGCTGAACAGATAGTATAGCACCAGATTCATTCCATGTTCAAAGCGTTTAAAAAATTAACAGTGGCAATTCTTATGCTCATACATTCAGTTGCAGCTAAGGCAGCCCATCTGTTACTTGGGTCAATTTGTGCAAAATACGCAAAGTGATTCACAAAATGTACACTTCTCATGCTCATGAGGGCCGGGCAGTCCAATATTATATGTCGCAGAGTTTCAACTATGGTGGTATTTTTACAAAATCTGCACCAGTTAAGATCTGGGGAGATCTGCTTCCTTCTTGTTTTAACCTGGCGAGTGGGCCAGATGTTGAATCGCAATCGCAAGGTAGCTGATCTAATAGCAGCAGATGGAGCCAAACATAAATAGGAAGCAGTTTCTCTGTATCGTTTAGGACCGAATATTGCAGAGTCAAAGTCTTTGTAAGTTAAGCATTGGGTTCTAGTGTCAATCCAGTCCATCATGTACACTTTCTTCTTTGCTTGTGTCGGATGGAACACCAGAAGACCAAGTGGAATATCAGCGTTCACCATGATCTTCAAGATACTTGTGGACCAAATTTTAGGAAAAGTTTCTGATGAAGTAAGTAAATAACTGGAAATAGATGATAGTGTGGAGTTGTCACATGTGGATAGCAAGCATTTACGAAATAAGGCACATAGTCGCCAATTGTGGAGGGCCGTTAGGGAAATTAGGCCTAACTCATAGCGCAGCAACGCACCAGGGACACATTGAGGTAGATGAAAAATTGCTCTCCAGAACTTGGCTTCTAATAAATTTAGGAAACCTTTAGGTATAATTTGTGTTTCAAGACCATAAAGAACAGTTGCCACTACGTGGGGTTCTTATAAAGTTCCTTTAAGGTGGGTAGTATGCACAGTTCAAAGATTTCCCATAAATCTGGTAGGCTTCCCTCGCCTATTTCAATATCAGTTCAATATGCATCCCAGATCTCTTCAATGGATTCTTTTGGGCTTCCCTCAACCGGTTTCACGCTGGTCAAACAAACAGATATTCGCAAAGTTCAAATACTTAAAGGCATGGTCCAGTAAAAAATGTTATTGTCCCTACGGGTCGGCCTAAGTGGCTCGATTTTAGAAAACTTTCCTATGGACCTTACCCGAGTTTTCGTCCATGAAACGCACGCGAAAACAGGCACCAGGGAGCCGCCATTTTGTGATAATCCTATCACTTGCTGCATCGCCCTGGCTGACCTGCTTCTGCGGCACTAAATCAATTCCCCCGCCCCTGAGCCTGTCATCAGCAGACTCGTACCGCCCATTTCCCAACGCCAAAGCACGTCTTGTGTCAACATTCGCTGCGCTTCAGCTAATGACGTGTCGCCATGGAAATGGCAGGACGCCTCTTTCCTCAATAAGTATAAACAGACCGTTTCACAACACACAGCAGCAGATTTTCGATTCCATTCCTCTCTCTGTGTTACTTAGAGTATTTTGTGACTCGTTTCTGTGCTCTGGTCAGCTACCTTCGCCGCTTGTAGCCCGTGTGAACACAAGTACCATCTCGGTAAATTATTTTACTTTGTTTACCACACAATGGCTACAATAATGCCCTACATGTACCAGGAACTACTGTAAAGGGAAGCATGCGAAAACGATGGGGATTCGGACGGCAGTTGGCAGGACGAATCAACAGATGAAGAGCCTGGGCCTAGTCGCATGGACGGCGTCTCCACCTGGTGCACATGCAATCGGTGCAAGCTAATGCCAACCGAGGAGGAGAACTGCTGCTGCCGAGAAAACTCGGGATGCCTGGCCTACATTTCGGAAGGCGAGCCACGACCGCAATGCATCACTGAGCTGGCAGACTTCAGGGCAGCCTGCCTCACACAGGCCGTGTTGAGAATAATGATGGTGCTAATGCACGAACTTCGCGCAACTGTTCGTCCTTGTAATCCGAGTAACGAGTAAGTATACTCTGCTTGTCATGCCACTCCTATTTCATGGTCTTCTACTATATCCAAAATTATATATTCATATCATAGTAACGCATGAAAGTCGTTCAATAGTGTGCATTGTCTAGATAGCATTTGTCCGTGCAGAATGCCATTAGTTACAAGAATTGTCATTGACAACAAACGTTTATTAAACTTATCTTGGTCATTTAAAAACAGTTTGTTTCATTCCTTTTCACAGGTGGTACAGGCTGGTGGCCTATTGTTCCTTTACATGGTGGCTCCACGGGAGGCTTGGACACCGGGTTCAAAGAGTGATACCTGCCTGTGCCGTTCGTGCCATAAGAGAAACGTTCCCGAGTGACAGCTGTCAGTACAGGGGATTTTCTCTCGCTGTGCTGCAACCTGACCTGTATAATCTATAAAGTCTTGTATTTTTGTGTCATGAGAATAAGATACAAAATAAAACACCACATATATTTTAACAACGGTTGTTTCGATTTTTTAAATTAATCAAGTGTGTCTCCATTCAAGGATGGACGTCAGACATCTGTGCTACGAATGGGTGAAGGTCTGGTCGCTGTGAAGCAGGGTGGTCACTATCTATCTAAGGTAAGATAACATATTCTCGATAATGCACGCACTAAATAACACTTGTTCAAAGTCTTTCAGTAGGTTATGTCTCTATAAAAGTCACACATATATCTATACTAACAATTACCATTGGATTATACAGGCCTTACGGTCTTGACCACTATAATACACTGGTTGAAGTGTGGGTCTGTGCTCACAAGAATCTCCGGTATGTGGCATTTGTTATTGATAAGCAACGATATACTATCAAAGGCGGTTTGCACCCGGGGATGAGCGCTGGCATGGGGGGCTGTCACTGGCACGAACGGCCAAGGTGCCAAACTACATGTACACTTCAAAAGGTATCCCACGCCAAGGGGCCATCGGTCACATGGCCTCCTCAGACCCCGTGTCTCCAGCCAGGCCTCCCCTTGAAGCAGGCCGCCCCCCTGCAATCCACATAAGTGTGTCTCCATTCAGCAGTCTTCCTGTGCCTTATCTGCATGCCCCAGGCCCATCCATCCCACCCCCTCTATCAAAGGCGGTTTGCGCCAGTGGATGCGCGCTGTCAGGGGCGTGAAAGGCCAAGGTGCCAAACTACATGTACACTTCAAAAGGTATCCCACGCCAAGGGGCTATTGCTCACAATGCCCACATGGCCTCCTCAGACCCCGTGTCTCCATCCAGGCCTCCCCTTGAAGCAGGCCGCCCCCCTAATACCACGACATACATACGTCATTCATTCACAAACACACCCATGTTTCTAATACTTTATAAACCACTTGATATGTCTCACGAGAACATCTTTGTGCTTTGCAAGTCAACTCCTGAACTTGCTACCTGGCAACCACTGAGATCTACGCTAATCTGCTCGTCGTCGTGCTATCCGTGAACTTCTGTGACCGCTTAGAGCAAACCCATCAGTGTGCTACCTGTGGCCACCCACCTATTCTCCTGCAACATACTGCTCTGCTTGCTGAATCCAACTGTTTGTTAGTCAAGGTAAAGCCATGTATCCTAGTCATATTTTGCGGATTTTTTAATTTCTATCTATTTGCGAGTAGAGTACACAATAGTGCTATGTTCATTGGTCTCATTGCTATTGACTTGAGTTTCCATTGCTAAGCTATCAATAGATCTATTTATTTTCATCTGTGTCTATTGTCATCGAATTGCATCCTTCGGGGGTCCAGTCTATAATGTAAGCATGTTTCCTTCTCGTGCAAGACAGAACATCCAAGGGACGAGTCACATGTTCAGATTTAGTCACATCATTTATACATTTCTGCAACTTATGCAAATACTAAGCCGCACATAATGAACTGGTATAGTTCCTGCGACCAAAACAAACCTTGCATTGATCATTGTATGATTCATTTACTTTTGTATCAAATCTTTATTCTTGAAGATTGTATAATAATGTCGATATTTACTTTTCAGATTTATCAACAATGCCTGCCTTTTCGATTAGCGGTTGCCCTTCGAAGACCCATGCGAAATCTGAAGGCACTACAATGCATGTATTCCCAAAAACTGTTGATCGAATAAGAGAATGGGTCAGACATTGCGGATATCCACTGGATGAGCTGAAAAGTAGAGTCCAACAAGTCTTACAGGACAAGAGGGGTGATCGATACCGCATCTGCAGCCGGCACTTTTCCTTAGACATGTACACAACATCTTGGGTAACAAAGAAGAATAAACGGCGAACGACACGGAAATTGCTCGAAAACGCTATTCCCACTCTATTCGTCCACATTCCGCCACCGGAGTCAAGTGTCTGGATTTAGCTTTAGGCCTTGCGGTAGTGTGTAGGTAGCCGAATGGATTAATTGATTTTGTAGGTGTTCTATCCCTTGTAATAATTTCGATATTGATATGAGTGTATAGTTTTTTGAATAATGACATTTATCAATATATTCTTTTCCGATTTCATAACCCACAAACGCAATGTATATATATGGGAACAGGGAACTGTGCTGTATTGAGCATTTTTCAAGTATTCTGTCGCCTTACCTGGCTATTTTTAATATTGGCATTTCATTATCAATCATTAATTTACCTATACAACTTCTTGACTATCCCTTGGATCTGAAGCAAGAACATTCTACATCCTTGACGTGGTCGCAGTTATCAACCACTTCTAGCGCATATCAGGTAATCTTACTAGGCTAATCTGCTACAGACTTGTTTTATGCATGTCAAGTAATAGTTTTATTCTATCGTGTAATTATTATACCGAATGTTTGGTTAGTACTTTCCAATTGATATACACCTTAGTTATCGTCCACTGGTGTTTGTTTTCAGTTATAATTAGTGTTATCCATACTAATGCAAGTACTGTCTTTCAGGGAGATGCTGAAGTGTCCGCCACATCTACAACATTTCTAGATGTTCTTCACCAGCAGGAGGTATGGATACTGACAGCTCCATCGAGCATCATCATCAGAGTTGGAATTCTTGTTGTTTGATTGTTCTACACAATGTTTCATTCGTGGTTAGCCGTTGATATGTACCTGTGCTGTCGACCCCAGGTGTGTTTTATGTTTTCACTATTGTAATCCTCACTAATGCAAGTACTATGTTTCAGGCAGTTGATGGAGCGTCAACCCTTGCACTTGATGCGGAGCCTGACATTCAAGTAATTCCAGGGGAAGTGGAAGCGGGAACATGCAAATACGAATCAGCGCAACAGCTTTCGGAAGTGCGCACTACATTTGCAACATCCATAGATATTCTTCAGCAGCACGAGGTATGGATACTGACAGCTCCATCATGCGTAATCATATAACGTGATTCCATTTGCTATACTTTCTTCCCTATTAACGAAAGTGCTGTGTTTCAGGGAGACGACAGAGCTTCCACTACAATCACAACATCCCATTTAGATGATGCAGATGTAAATAAATCGGAGAAATAAGTCGATGAAATGTGATCATATTTAGATTTTCCTTGATTCTTTTAGACAATGCATAATTTGTGGTTATCTCTTTATATGTACCTGTGCGTTCGACCCCAAGTGTGTGTTATGTTTCCAATATTGAAAACCATACTAATCCAAGTACTGTGTTTCAGGGAGACGACGGAGCTTCCACTACAATCACATCACATTTTGATGATGCAGATGTAAAGGAATCGGAGAAATAAGTCGATGAAATCTGCATACTTATATTTTCCTTGATTGTTTTAGACAATGCATCATTTGTGGTTATCTCTTTATATGTACCTGTGCCGTCGACCCCAAGTGTGTGTTATGTTTCCAATATTGAAAACCATACTAATGCAAGTACTGTGTTTCAGGGAGATGCGGATGCCTCCTCTCCAATACAACCATTCATGGCAGTCCATGCAGAGTCAGAGGTATGGATACTGACAGCTCCATCGAAATAGATCATCACTGGTCGAATACTTGTCGTTTGATTGTTGCACACAATGTTTAAATCGTGTTTGGCTATTGAGATGTACCTGTGTGTTCGTCCTCACGTGTGTTTTATGCTAACAATATTTTGATACAAAGTAATAAAAGTACTATGTTTCAGGGAGACGATGGAGCCTCATTCCGTGCTGTCTATGCGGATACAGAAAATATAGTCATTGCAGCGCAAGAGGAAGGGAGGACATGCGGAAACGAATCAGAGCTACAGCGTGCAGATGTTGAAGGTCGAGTCAAAAAAGTTGCAAAGAAAAAAAAACAAAAAAAGGTTAGTTACAAACAGTTCATAACTTAAAAAAAATGTTTGTGCTGGGGACTATTTTATGTTTTTTTCCAGTCAATTGGACTACACTTTATCTTGTGTTTAAACTGCACAACCCTTTTCCAATCTCTCCTCCAGTTACCCGTGGGTGTCAGAACTATACATACACAGACAGTGAAGCGAATGAGAGATGTTGCTTGCCAGACCATGTACACTATGGAGGAACTATTAATTGAGGCGAGACGTGTTCAGGCTCGAGAAGCTCATGTCCAATGGCCAAAACATGAATTAACTGTGTTTGGAGAATACAGCAAAGTTGCATTGGACCATTGCTACAGTGCGACCGCACCACCACAAAAAGATGCTATTGAATGTATTGAAGATAGCTCTGAAGTAGTTGCAGATCAATTCACACAATCTACACCCGCCAAAAATTTGCCACCCAAAAACCTGTTGACATTGTTGTTTTCTCCCATCAATGTTGAAGTAATAGATGTCGAAATGACAGAGAATGAACCAGCCGCAGCATCCATAGACGCATCAGAACTTGATATCAGCGATATTACTTTCCAATGTGTTGAAATCACCGCAACGTCACAGGCCGAAACAACTTTGACGCAGGATGACAGTCTAATGAAAGAGAGCAAATACATTGTATTCGACAGTTGTTTGATGGAAATTATAAGTATGCTGAAATGTGTGCATTCCGTTAGAGGGAAAGTATGTGGGAAGCCATTGATTAATGTGACTTATCAAATAAAAGGCAGTAACGTCAAAATAAATGCCGCCTGTAGATTAAATCATGGGTTCTCATGGTCTGCACAAACGAGGCTGGGGAAAATGCCAGTAGGCAATCTACTGTGTGCAGCTGCATCACTTTTAAGTGGCTCCAGTTTTAGAAAGTTAGAGGCTTTCTTTCAGTTTGTGGGACTCCATTTCATTTCTAAATCGCTGTACTACATATACCAACGTGATTATCTGTTTCCGGCCATTAGTGATGCTTGGAAAATTGAACAATTGTCTCTAGTAAGTACATTCGAAGGGAAACGTTTCAGGCTAGCCGGCGATGGACAGTGCGACAGCCCTGGATTTTCTGCCAAGTACTGCACCTACCACTTTCAGGACATGGATAGTAAGAAAATTGTGAGTTCGGTGGTCGTGCAGGTAACACAATGTACATCCTCAGTGGTCATGGAGAAACTAGGATTTATAAAATCAGTGGAATATCTACAATCAAGGGGAATGCACATCGACCTCATAGCCACGGACAGACACGTTTCAATTGCCAAGACAATGAGAAAGCAGTTCCCACATATTAATCATCAACTTGACGTATGGCATCTTGCTAAATCAATCAGTAAGAAAATCTTGGCTGCTGGAAAAAAAAAAAAGGTTTTCAAAGTATTTTGCAGTGGTCCCATTCTATCACCAACCATCTTTGGTGGAGCTCAAAAACTTGTGAAGGGTCAGTGGAAATACTACTTGAAAAATGGCGGTCACTGATGCACCACTGTACCAACGTTCACCGCTGGACAGAAAATCTACATTTCCACTAATGTGAACATGGCCCTTTGTCCCCAGAGGAGGCACGGAAGAAGAAGTGGTTGATTCCATCTTCACCGACACACAAAGCCATTGAGCATATTGTTTTCGACAAAACTCTATCAAGAGATTTGAGAGGACTGACAGAATTCTGTCACACAGGAGATTTGGAGGTGTTCCACAATATGTGCCTAAAGTACAGGCCAAAGCGCTTGCATTTTAGCTTTCGGGGCATGAAACATCGCACTCTACTAGCGGTCTTGGCCCATAACAGCAATGTCGGACGTGAACAATCTAGGACTAGGGGTAAAGTAAGGATGCCTCGCTACACTAAGGTGTTTTCAAAACGAAGTAAGCAATGGGTGATCAAACCAGTCTATGATGAAATGCAGTTCGACTTTGTGAAAGGCCTTATTGTTGCTGTGTTAGAGAAGCACAGATATGGCATTTTGGACGTTTCTGTGCAGAGCAGTGATCCATTGCCACTGAACATTGCAACTGTGCCATGCCCACCCGAAGCACAGCTGGTTGTGAAGTACAAATCCCGGTTTAAATAATTGCAATACGATTGTCTTTTTGTAAATAAATGTTATTGTACAGTGTACCTGTAACCCCAACCCCTACCTTCACCATCATGGGTGGCGAACAAGCTGGGTGTCATCTTTGAATTCTCTCTATTCACCTCATATATGTGTATGTATATATTTTTCTCATGTCTCATCTCATGTAAATGTAAATGCTGCGCACTGTTGCACACTGTTAACGGAGGGGAGGCATGCATATTGCAAATAATAAAACAAACAAACAATAAATCTCACTTTTAACTCAACTCCTGTGGTACTTTATACTTTCCCTAACCTTCCGCCAAAAACTAAATGTCTCCATTTGGGCTGCAAAGCTCGCAGACAACGGGGACAAAAGTGGGGGCCTTAGAACGCGCCAAGCGGGCCGTGGCATTTAGGAGAGAAGCCAATTCGCATTTGCACATTGAGGCGCACTACATAGAGGGATTCTAAACTTCAAGTTCTCACAGATGCCTTTACTACGTGATGTTGCAAATAAAGAATGCGAAGGACAGCAGCTTTGATTTTCAGCTCGCGCCCAGAAGAGGCCCACAAGTCACACTGGAAGTATAAGGGTCTATTGTTTTTTGACCTTGAGACAGGGACCATGCCGAAAGAACTACATTTGAAGGGGGTGCGCAATAACGTAAGAGACGATAAGGCAGAAAATTCAGAAACTAGACAGAGTTTCATTTTAGTTCAGTATACGAAAAATCGTTGTCAAGAGCCCGGTCCGTTTTACAGACTGCATTACGAAGAGACACAATGGAAATTTCAAATATAATGTGAGTAAATCTTTAGACGCTTTTATACCGGAATGAAGATTTAATGAATGGATGCATGAATAAATGAATGAATGAAGAGCTAGGAAAAGCAAGGAAAACGTGTTCGTAGTGGGCACATGGGCATGCAGGTCCACTGGTCTCACCGATCTCGGTCCTTGGCCCAGCCACTTTTCCCTGCACTGCCTACCTGCACTACAGGACTGTTATTTATCTTGTATTCGACTAACCATGTACAGCACTTTTACCCCCCCCCACTTCCCCATGCGCGATCAGAAAGACACCTGGCATAGTAGGATCGTTGTCTGTCTGCCCTTGTTCCCCACCTGCCTCGTCGCGCCTTGAAACACTTGTGTATAGGCGCGTTACAAATGCCATATCATATATCATATCATTCCACACGCATGAAGACTAACTGTCGTTTATCATTGTGTGTTGTCCTCGATTTATTTCGTTACTTTTCGCATTGATTTTAGAGCCGAACATACTCCATTGAACTATCCTTGCAAGCAAATAGTTTCTGATCGGCTGTAATAAATAAAATGATTAATATTAATGAAGATCGGCTGGCGAGACTAATTATAATTTTTTTTGTTTTCATAACAGGTATTTGCTCCCCTTCTGCTACTGTCATAGGTTTGAGACACCGGCAGATGGTTTCTTCGTGAGACACCTGCAGCTTTGTGCGAACAACTGGAACACACTGACAATTTTATGGGACGATCGCCCAGGGGCCCACATGCCCTTACGCTGTACTAGTGGCTAGAAGCAACATATCAACCTTTACAATGGACTAGTGCTTAGTTGATGGAACAGCCTTGCGGTTCACCGTGCTTCCAAAGTGCTTCTTTTAACGAAAAGCAACACCCTGTGTACCATTGCAGATACAGATAAAAGAAAATAAATGGCTTTCGGAGTTCATATGGCAATTGCTGAATATTCTCTAAACATTTAATGTATAATAAATGTACTTTACCAAATGTACCGTGTTGCTGTTTGATTTTAAAGTACAGTTTCATATTCCGAATTGTGGCGCGCTGTGTTGTGAGATGGTCTGTGTTGGTTCCGGATTCTGTGTGAAGTCGCGTAGAAGACGACTGGGCGCGTTTGCCTACGCAGCACAGTAACGTCAAGGAGAGAGGCGGGGAATATGAATGTTTGGATAATGTCAGGCTCAGGGGCGGGGGAATTGATTTAGTGCCACAAAAGCAGGTCAGCCAGGGCGATGCGGCAAGTGATACGATTATCACAAAATGGCGGCTCCCTGGTGCCTGTTTTCGCGTGCGTTTAATGGACGAAAACTCGGGTAAGGTCCATAGGAGAGTTTTCTAAAATCGAGCCACTTAGGCTTAAAAAAACATGGCCGACCCGTAGGGACAATAAACATTTTTACTGGACCATGCCTTTAAACATTGCTGAAACACTTTCCAGCAAACACCTCTGCTTCATAGAGCTCGGGGAGAACTCCCTTCCCCAACCTTTATACTTCACTTTCACAATGTTCACCTTTCAGAAACCTTTGCAACCGCATAGTATTATCACCCCCATGCGTGACCACGCCGACAGCAGAGTCCTTATTATTATCACTTTGCCAGAGACCTTTGCAAACACACAGTATTCCCACCCCTATGCGTGACCACTCTGACAATAGGGTTGGTTTCTTAATATCTGTGCCTCTTGCACTTGCTATCGTAGAACGGGCACTCGGCCACTCTGTTCCTCATTTCACAATGGCATATAGTTCATTAGGACGGACCCACGGACACTCTGTTCCTCGTGTCACAAAAATATCCATTCACTTTCACATTAGCCTTTCGGGATCTCTGCATGCTCTCTTTTCCTGGTGCCCTTCCCTCCAACGGCTTTCAACACATGTCGCTTACATTTTTCACTGTTCTGATATCTTTCAAGAAGCGTTTAACAAAGTGTGCCTTCTGAACGGCACCGCTCCGTTACTTTGTTTCTCAGGGGCTGCCTCACTGGCCAAATACATTCAAGCCTTCGGTTCAATGTCTATCCTTCAACGCATAGCCTTGCAGGCAACACTGTAGCCTTCCACAATTGCGCGTATCACAAACCAGGCTCTCCCTTTCGTTGAACTCATCAGCTGTGAATGCTTCACACTTCCTTCTGCTTTCAGCTCGTCGAGGTCAGGGTCTTGCCCACCTGCCCCTCAGACACTCGCGGGCGGCCTCATGGTCCAGGGGAGGAAACAAGCAGTTTGCTGGCACATGCAGCAAACTCTCCTGGCTTCTTGGAGACAAGGCTCCCTCGCCACGCTTTCACCTGCCACAACTCGCAGCCTGTCAGCATCTCAGCATCCCGCTCTCCCAGGCCTGGTTCTCAGCAGCTCTCTATCAGCTGCTCTTCCGTCTCGCCATTCAGCTTGCCTTCCTTCTTTGCCCGGTCTCGCTCTCCATATCTTTCTGTGCTCCACCTTTTAAAGTCTGGAAAATGGTTCATGAGTTTCCGGTGTGTGTGATTTTGACTGAGTGCCTGCCCCTGCCTGACCTTATTAGTGGGACAAGGCCAGTACATGTTACTAGCGGTAATCTTCATAGTATAAGTTTTCCTCTTCTTCATCTCAGTAGTTGGGTTGATTAGGAAAGGAGGGAAATTATGGGAGTTGTAGTATCCCATAAAGATAGAGGGAATATGGGGTGAATAACGGTCAGGAAATGGGGGATAGGGATACCATGTCTCACCTTCCGGTGTCTCCTCCACCACTCCCCAAGGACCCCCTACCCAGGTGATCTTCCCTCGCTTGCTTACCCCCAGGGTCGGGAATCCAATAGCGATGGCCCTTCCCTGGCCATCTGAATAAGGGATCCCTAGGGACTGAGTCGTGAAACATCTTCAGGTTTTTCACATACTCTTCCCTTATGCGATATGCATGGAACTGCTTCACAGGGGAACCTCGAAAGGAAATCCACAATACTCGGGTCTTTTTCCTTTCCATGTTCCACTGTGAAGCAGTAAGGTTGCAAGTCCAGAAACCATTGAATAACCTGTGGATTTGATTCCTTATGCTGACTTATCCATACAAGGGGAGAGTGGTCAGTGATTAATTTTAATTTTCTTGCTAATAGATAGAACTTATGATGATGATGATGATGATGATATGTTATTTATAACACGCTTAATACCCAGTGGTTTCTAAGTGCAGACCCGGGGATCGAACCTGCGTTGCTCTGTGTCGTCTTGCTTCCAGGGCGAGCATGTTGCTCCTGAGCTATCCTCTCGAGATGAGGTGTAGAATGGCCCATTTTACAGCGAGGGTAATTTTTCTCCCTGGGAAAGAGCTTTCGACTGGCAAATAGTATAGGGTGTACTAGGCCGTCATGACTCTGTGCACCTAATTCAGTCAGTGAAGCATCAGTTTGAAGAATGAAATCTTCAGAAAAGTCTGCCACTTTTAAAATGGGATTTTGGCATTGGGTTTGCTTTAAGTTGTTGTAACAAACCTCATCCTCATCTTTCCACTGGAGTCTTTGTGGCTCTGCATTTCTGAGCTTATTGGCCAGTCTGGAGGTTTTATCATAAAATGATGGATGAACCTACGATAGTACCCTATCAATCCCAAGAAGGCTCTTAGATTTATTTTGGTTTTAGGGGTTGGTGCTTCAAGGACTGCTTTTACTTTCTCCATTTGGGGTTGTACACTACCATTCCCTATGAAGCAGCTTAGGTATTTTATGGCTCACTGTGCCAATTTACACTTACTTTTTTGGGTTGGCTGTGAGCCCCACTTTACGCAGAGCCCTTATGATGGTATATAGGCGATGAAGATGTTCTTCCCATGTCTTGCTATATACTACAGTGTCATCAATGTATGCCCAGCTGAAACTAGAATAAGGTTGCAGAGTTTTATACATCAATCTTTGGAATGTCGCAGGAGCACCGCTGAGTCCAAAGGGCAAGAGTTTAAATTGAAACAGTCCAATTGGAGTTGAAAATGCATTTTATTTCTCCGTCAGGCCCATGTAACTGCATCTGCCAGTACCCTTTCGTAATGTCTAAGGTCGACAAATAGACTGCATCTCCCAATTTGTCTAATAAGTCATCAATACGGGACATGGGATACGCATTTACAGAAGAAATGGAATTTACCCTTCTGAAGTCTATGGAGAATCTCCAGCTCTGGTCAGGTTTGGCCACCAGTACTATGAAAGAGGACCAGGTACTGGAAGAGGGTTCAATGATGTTAGCTTTTAACATAAGTTCCACCTCTTCAATGACAATCTTATTGCGGGCCTCTGATAGTCGGTATGGTTTAAAATGCACCACTTTACCTACAGGAGTACGTTTGTAATGCTAGGTCCCCTGCACTCTTCCTGGTTTTTCACTAAAGACATCAGGAAACTGTACAATAAGATTGGTTAGATCTTCCTTCTTATTGTTTGTAAGTTCCTGGGGAATTGGAATTAGGTTATCCATCTCTTGTGGTACTAAACAGGATAAGATGGTAGAGTGAGAGGCTGAAAGGTTTCTTTCCACTCTTTTAAAAGATTGACCTGGTAAATATGAGTTTTCTGGCATCTATCAGGTTGTGATACTCTGCAAGTACATTTCCCTGTCTGTTCAGTTTATTCATCGGGTCCGTGCCACTTCTAAACCAACTTATTTTCTGAAGTAGGCAGGCGGACTAGTACTTTCTGTCCCACGGAGAAACATCTTAGTCTGACCTTTTTATCATAAGAAAGCTTTTGCTGGTATTGGGCTTTCTTCATATGGGTACGGACTAAATCTCTGACTAACGCCATTTGTCCCTGCAATCTGGCGACGGTTTGAGAGTGGTATTGGGGCCTCTTCCCGTTCCTCCCATGTTTCCCAGAGCATGACTAGGACATCCCTAGGCTGTCCGGCATACAGTAGCTCAAAAGGGGAAAACATCTGTGGAAGCTTGTGAGGTTTTTCTTACAGCGAACAAGGCCCAAGGAATCATACGGTCCCAATCGTTTCCATCTTTATCAACTCATTTTCTCAGAATTGTTTTGAGGGTCTGATTAAATCGTCCCAAGCCCAACCATTTCAGGGTGATAAACTGAAGTTTTCAAGGTGGCAATATGTAACAACTCTTTCACTTCTCCGATAAGATTACTTGTAAAGTTTGTATCTTGGTCTGTTAGAATTTCCTTTGGGAATTCCGACCTGTGGAAAAAATGGAAGGAGATGTTTCAATATTTGCTGTGTGGTGTTATTTCTCATAGAAAAAGCCTCAGGGTATCTTGTGGCATAATCAACAATTACCAGGATATATTTATTACCTAAGGTTTCAAGTGGACCAATTGTATCCATTCCAATCCTGGAAAAAGGGATTTCAATTATTGGCAACAGATTCAACGGGGCTGGAGGAGGAATATATGTACTGGTCTTCTGACAGAATTCACATGTCTGAACACAATTTTTGATTTCTTCATGTATTCCCGGCCAATAAAATGTTCCACTAACCTGGGTTTGAGATTTTACTTGTCCTAAATGCCCCCCTGTTAGATGTGAATGAGCAATTTCAAGCACAATCTTTTAGTGACTTTGAGGTACTACCAATTGAGTATTAGACAAACCTTCCCTTGAGATTTCTCCTCTAAAACAATCCCTGTTTCAGGAAAAAAAGGACCTCCTTTTTCTCTACCCTCTGCTTCCGGTATCACCTTCAGAAGTGCTTCAGCTAGTAAGGGATTGTTCCTTTGTGCAAAGGCTAAATCAGGGAGAACGTCTGGTTCTTCTTCACTAATACCAGATGGTAAAATTGGTTGAGGTCTTTTATTAGCCTCTCCAAAATCCAATTCACCTCTATTTGTAGTCTCTTGTTCTATTTCTTCCTTTAACAGGGGGAACAGAGCTCTTCCAAGTATCCCTTGATCTATCTTATCCCCGGGTTGGATTTCAATTGCTGTCTCCCCATGGTTCTGTAAGAGAGCCTTTACATCTCCCCTGAAATTGGGATCAATGGCCAGGACGTCCAGTCCAAACTTGAAGGTCAGTCCTGACTTGGGAGCTAGTCTGACGTAACATCCAGAGGGAGCGATTAGGACCAAATCAGTAGGTATCTTTCCCCTTTCACCAGGAGGGATGGACACTTCCCTACTACTGTATATATCGAACCCAATGAAGCCCTTTGTAGCTACGGTTGGGTCTGAGACTGTTACTCAATTTCTGAAACTTCAGGGTTCCACAAGTGGTTTCAGTTGAGCTGCATCCCACTCCTGACACCATATGAGGCAGGCATGGTATCACAAGTAAGGACACAGACACAAGGATATAATTGTCAACACATTTATTAGGTTTGACTGGGGTTAGAGAATTCCTAGCTGGCCCCAATTCTATAAATGTGGGTAGTCGCAACGATCAAAGTAAATAAAATGGTCCACTTTCTGTGCGCTGGCAACATTGCAATATGAAATTATGCATCTTCATATCCAAGGAGGCAAAGTACTCCTCCCCCTGTTTTAGCAGTGGGATTACCTCCTGTAGAGTGGTCATCCTGAACTTTTGAGGATCAGGAAGTAGATCTATTACAGGGCACATGGTTAGATCCTTTTTTGGTACTGTGAGTTTGGCATCATGGAAGGAGACGGACAACAGATTCAATGTACACAAAAGGGTTTTTATTAAAGGAAATGTCAGGATGGAGTAGGGCCTAACTAGCCCTATGCTAAGGTGGGATTTCCTTACCTAAACAAACTAAGGAATGTCTGTGTCAATATGTTAAACTGAAAAGTCTGTGTTTCCAAAACCTATGCTTGATGTGTAGGAATGTCAACCATAAACTAAACAGTGTTCCAAAACTAAAGTTATGAGCTATTTCCAGCTTAGGCTTACTCTTCAGCTTTTTTCCCCAAATGTCAACAAGTTCATTACAATGTTCAATTTACCTTCTTGTCGACTTGAAGTAATAAAGTTCCATACTTTTATAAAGGTCAGGATACCCTTCCCTGAGTCCCATATAGTCCCAGGGCAACACGTCTCAGGTTTCGCTCCCCCAAGTTCAATATTAAAGGATGACACAAAAAGAAGTATTTTGAAGCTTTGTTCTTTAGACTGTATTTTAACAATTCTTTAAAGTACAGTGTTCTCTTCACCAAATTTGACATGCACCAATGATAGTTTTCCTTTTTACAGGGCAGTAAACTTCACTGTTGGCATATAGGGGTTCTCTGGTCTAGGAGCAGTTGTTGGATCGCACTATCCACCGATTGCAGGTCAAGCAACCAGGAACTTCCAGCTCTCCTTGAGTACTTCAATATTCAGCCAAACAAGTGGTTTTTCAACCTTGATTCCAACTTTGCACTCAGTCTTTTATTCAAAGTATTTTCCAATTTGTTTTTTAGTTCAATGTTTAATATTAGTAGTTGTGCTGTTTCATGCTGTTTCATGTAACTCAATATTCAAAATGAATAGTCTGTCTTTCCTTTCACTTGAATATTCAATAAGTGCAAGTTTTGCTCATTTCATTCAATTCGGTTTTCAATAAGGGCAACTTTGCTTGTTTTCAGGGACCGCTACTCTATTCACGGTCCCTTGGAGCACTCGGGTGCTTCTAGTGTCTCGGCACGTAGCGTGACCAGGCAGCTCCTCTAGGCGGCTTCTCCCCAAGCGGGAAAGCCGTTAGCCGGGTTCTTCTTTCAGCGCACGCCGGCTTTTGTGCGCAGCTTGCCTCTGCTCAACGGCAGTGCCTGCTGTCCCCTCTTCCCGTCCGATGGATCTCCTTCCTGCATAATCCCACCAGCAGGGCTACAGGCATCTCGGTTTCTTGTGTTCCCGAACGGCTCCTTCTGGTGTGTATTCCTCTTTCCCTGCGGCTCTCACCTCTGCAGTCCACCTCTTATACACCTGTGGTCCTTTAATGGGCTACAGGTGTATTCCATTAATTAATGCTGCCTGATTACAAGGACATGCCTGACCTTCAGTCATCTTCTTTGTCCCGGTACCAAAGTGGTGAGAATAAGTGGTGTCTATTACTCTCAGTTGCTTCTTCCTTGTCTCAGTACTAGAGTGGGGAAAGTGTATAATGTTCATAACTCTTTACTGTTTCTTCTTCATCTCAGTATTCTTAGGTAACCCAAGAGGGAAATAGAGGGGAAATACCTTATAATGACCCATAGAGGTCGGGGGAGAGATAAGCAGGTTATCACGAGGATGCAGGGATTCTGTGTTTTGTCCCAAGGTAATTCATTCCCAATCCTTCTCCTCCGCTTTCTAGTATGTCTAGATTGAGACTATCTCCTGTTCTTCTCAGGGACAAGGGAACATGGGGGACAATATCCTATAACAACCTCTGGAATAGGGGTTCCATCCTGAAAGGAGAAATGTGGAATACCACGTCTCACCCAAGTGCATCCCACTTCCAATCCCTAAGGACCCTCCACCTAGGTGATCCTCCTTCGATCGTCCACCCCCAGGGTTAGGAAAAGTGATGGCCCTTCCCTGGACACCTGCGTAGAAGATCCAAGGGGAGTAGATGTGAGGACGCCCTCTATTTTCTCAAAGTACAAGTAAGTATATTGAATAAATACTCTAATTTACATGAAGATCTGGGACGACCTCGATCGCTCCCTTCTGCAGCAGGATCTGGACTTCTTCTATAAGGATGTGTAGATGATCTGGCGACAGCCATCTACTTTTCGGCAGATGGTATCAGTGTGACGAATCAACTTCCAGAACACCACTGGTCCAGGGTTGAATATCGGTTTCTAAACGATCAATCAGCCCCACACCTCTAGTACACCAGAAGTGTTCCGAACAGATTGGAAACACAAGTCAATTATAAACCTCCTTGTCCACTTTTGGTAACGTGGATGAAACGGCAGCCTTACCTCTGCAAGGTTGTGGATTGTTGGTTAGTTGCAAAACAGCGAAAATACAATTACTACCCAATGATAAAAGGGACTGTCCAGTCAAGGTTGTATAATATCTACTTTTCTATTATTACAACAGACCGTTCTAGCACACTACAAAATACAACCCACCTGTAAAGGAACACAGAGCACAGACAGTTTCACGAAGGAAAGGGGTGCACTCTGGATACTGACAGGTGGGTAGTGAGTAAAGTAATGATTCGCAATAGTGCAAGGGTACTTGGTTTCAGCACAAAGGGAGCAATGGGTCGTAAAATGTCACTAGGAGCTTTCGGAGAAGGACCAGGCAGACATAACGACAATGTACCTTGTGCTTGAAGAGGTTCTTGGTGCTCGACTGTGTACAGGAGGTTTCAGGGCACTTTACTGCTTCTGTGACAGAGTTCAAGATGGGAGACAGCTGCAGGTATAAGGCAGCAGGCAGTCCAGCTAGCGAGGACGAGGATCGGCTGCAGGCTGGACTACACGGCGGCTCTGGGTCAGGAATCGTTGTCTCAGTGCTAGATGGCGGTTCTAAAGTACTGGTCGAGGCATCCCGGACAGCGTGAGCGACTACGGCATGAAAACAGTCAGGCGTGCAGTCGGTTGCAGCTCCAGGGGCTTGACTGCCTCGAAATGCACTCCTCTTAGCTTCTTCGCTGGGCTTGTGTCGTCCTTTAAGGCGGATGGCCCAAAGCTGAGGAGAGTGTTGTAGGCAACAGCCTTGTCCTTTCGGTTCAGAGACTCTCTGGCACGTCCAACCTAGTAAGCTTGCTTGTAAAGCCTCGCAGGGCACGATGTGTGCTGGCTGCGTACCGGTTCTGGAGCTGCTAGAGGGTACTCTCTATTCAGTATCTCCCTCTGTTCCCTTGGAGATGGTTATGGGAGGGATCTTGCTTCCCTCTTGGAAATCCTGGCCTTCATTCACTGGCAGAAGCTGTAAGGTAGACTGTACGTTCAGCCAGGGTACAAAATGAGTCGTCCTTGATACTCTCTGAGAAGTCTTCAGATGATCTGCCAAAAGAGAGGCTTTACCTTCTTTTAAGCCAAACGGGCCCCAGTGATTAATGTAGGTCCAGCCTACCTTAATGAACCAATCCGAGGTCTCCACCAACAATCGTCTGTTATGCGCATGGTCATAACCAGAGTGCTTTGCAACAAGAAAGGTAAAGGGGTGAAATCATATACTACTAAGTCCCACCATCATCCTGTCTTTTGTGGATCAAAGGGTCTCTGGTTAATTGAGCTCTCTGTGGTTGCTGATCAAAGCGCAGGTCCCCCTTGAAGTTGTAGCGGGAACAGACTGTCTCCATCAAATCACATACTTCTATCCTCTGAAAGAGGGTGCCCCTACGGGGGTTGCCTACTGTAAACAATTGTCCCAGACATGATATTTCACTGCCCTTGATACTAAGGGGTGGGAGCTGACTTCAGGCATATCAAAAAGGTGCTGGGTTTACTGTTAAGATGCCGATCGCCCCCCTATCGGGGAAACATGGGAGGGGGACCTGCACCACCGAGTCATTTGCTGGCTGGGGCAGGGGAGCCTCTGGCTGCTGAGATTCTCCCACGACCCTTGCAATGCCAAAATACCCGCTGTTGTGGGGTTTGAAAACTGCTGGCAGTGCCTTGGCCGGAATACCATGGAGGCCTTCCCATTCCGTTGGCACCTTACGAGCGGGAAAAGGATTACCTGCGTGAAAGACCGGCGGGTGTTAAAGACTCCCCGTTAAACAAAAGGTTTGGCCGATATCTGATTTAGAGACTTGAGTTTTTCATGTTCCTTTTTTGCGGCATCGAGGGCCTCGTCCACCACTTTGTGAAGAGGACAGTCTTCCACAGGCTTATTGATAAGTGAAGCCTGTGTCTCAGGCCTAGGCTTGAACCCAGAGTTCTTGAGCCACGCATTGTGCTTTAACAGGGGGCCCTCAGTCAGTACCCTTCCTGCGATCTCTGCCGAGTCAAGAGTGTTCTTTAAAATGTTTTGCGTCACCTGACGCCCTTCGTTCACTACCGCCAGAAGATGTGAGCCAGTAGGCTCTGTAACATTTTGCAGCCATCATGTACTAATCCCCACTGCACGTTGTTATAGCTGGCCAGGAGAGTTGTGTTATTGGCTATACGGGTGCTGAAAGCAGCTGAGGAAGTAATACATTTTCCGATTGCATAAAGCTTCTTGCAGTCCTTGTTGGGAGGTGGCCCGGACAATGGAACCCGCACATTTCCTGGTGGTGGTCACAACCAAGGAATCTGGAGCAGCATTACCTCTGATGTATAAATGGTCAGAAGGCACTGGGCAGAACATTTTCCCGACTCTCAGGTTAACAGCCTGAGTGAGTGGGGGCGCCAGTAAGGAGGGAGCCGGGCGTTTCTTAACAGAGTTCAGAGGTGGGATGGCTTGGCTGACTGGGACCTTCTATTTGAGGATACCCTCAACAAAGTCCAAGTCGGGCACTGTGTCCTGTATGACGATCTTAAAGTGGTCCGCAGACTTCCTGAGAGGGTGTTGAACAACATTTGGCTATCAATTGGTGAAGCCTCCCGGGGTAGAGAGATGGGAGGTGTGTCCAGGAAAATATTGTTGGATTCAGCCTCATGGGCAGGGGTATTGGGCCAAGTATCCTATTCACCAGCATGGGTCCACACATCGGGGTCCTGAGAAACCGGGTTTTATGAGACTTTATCCATATCCGCGACATAATAGATGTCATCATCAGGGTCATATTGATCATCCTGGAAGAAATCAGGGGGATCAAGGTGAGCTGTGGGAGATTGATGCCTGGGACACTTCAAAGGCCTAAGGCAGTCATCTAGAGGCCATGGCCTTTTAAGAACCTCATCAAGTTTGTCCGAAAATTGTATAAATTCAGACATTTTCTCCATGCAGGCATGAAAAAGTTCCCTTGTCCTTGTAGAGGAAGAGGATTCATCAAAGGAAGGGAAAGGAGGATGAGACGCAACAGGGCCTGGTTGCAGGGCCTGTGGAGAGAAATGGAGAGGCTGGAGAGTACCCCTCCGGTAACAGGAAGGCCTTCTTGGGGCCAGACATATGAGAAGGGGCGCCTTGGAAAGCTTTTCATGAAATTTGGGAAATGGTTTAGCAAGGCAGGTGTGTTTCGACACGTCTTTCAATTCCACCGCAGAGGGCGCCAAGGTTTTAGGGAGGCGCCCGGTAAGGCTGAAACCTTAGGACCATGTGCCTGCCGTAATGGCGGAGACGCAGAAGGATCTAACTGCAAGGTTCAGTAGGCCCTGCCGAAAGGGGTTGTGTGCCTAGCCTTAGGGAAAGGTATATGCCTTCCCCATTGCACTGCCGACGGCATGCTTATTGGGGGCCGTGGAACGAGACACAGGAATCGGTAGACTCCACAGTCACGTCTATGGACTTCGAATCAGAGACGCAGCTGCTTAGGGACTCCTCGTCTGAAGCGCCGGTGGGGGAGTGACTCTCGGCCTGCATGGCGTAGGCAGCCCACCGCTTGGTACGCCTGTCCTTAAAGAGTCTTAGGCTGAAAGAGCTTACAGGCCTTGCAACGCTGTTCTTCATGGTCATGAAGGAGGCACCGGTTACACTCATTGTGAGTGTCCTTTCACAGGAATTTGCCATTACATGACAGGCAAAATTTAAAGGGAATATGCTCCATAATGGAGGGAAAAAGCAGCCCGATGGAAAGAGGAGGAATAAGGAAAAGCCATTCTCAAAGAGAATAGTCAAATAGTCAGTAGAAACCGGTCGCCACTCTCCCTACTGTAAAACCGGGCTGGAAGGCCAAGGCCAAGAAACAGCCATCGAGTCACCGGAGGTGTAGACTCAGCTAAACAGCCCTCGAAAGGATCGCTGAACAGTCGTCTAGGATGTCTGATGAAGGGTGCGACACAGATTCAGTAACTAGCAATATAAACTCAAAGACGAGCTCCGCATTAAGCAACCAACAAGAAAGGTGGAATAAAAACAATCTGGGGGGACTTCAACATGTGAAGGATTATGGGTACACTACACGTCACGTTAGGGATAGTGTTACAGTCACGCCCATGTCGACGTCCTTTTTTTGGAGATCAAAAAGTATGCAATACTCTGGGTCGGACTATATGCACAACATGTGATTCTAAGCAGATTCACAAGCATCAGAAATCTAGTTCCTCACTCCACAGTAGCAGTAGTTTCAAAATGCCTGGAGCAAGAAACATTAAGATTACATAACATTTTCAACAACAGATCAAGAATACCATCATACTGACATGCACAAGTATACAGTAGCAAAGAGTAAAGTTAAACATTATAATTGACAAGTGCATATACAGTACATATTACCTCAGAAGAGTAGCTATGAAGCAATTGTTCACAAAGTGCCTGGAGACATTGTTCAAGTTTCTCCCTGAGAGGATGGTGCACTATGAGGACTGGAGTAGATGTATTTGTGTTCATCTTGGTCATTTCTGGACTTGAACACAGGATCATCTCATTAAATGCCGTTTGGAGATAGAGCTCTTCAAGCTCGGAAAACGTACCACCTTCTTTACCATTTTTGTGATGAACACTAGACAAAAGATACAGGACCAACAAATGGTTCAGAGTGATAGCACATATGTAACACATTCACATGCATCAATGTCATTTTAAACCATACCTAACCCACCTTGATGATATTTACCCGCCCCCCATACAGTTAACTTTGTAAGTACCTAGAAGCCCAGTAATGAAGAACCATTAATTCTGGAGGGTGAACACGCAAATTGACATTTCAACTTCTGCCCCATCCAAGATGCTATATTCATCTGATGGATCCCTATAATGCCATCTACCTATGAACATTAGACTAAGGTATAGTAACAACGGTCGAGTGCAAAACATATATACAGGTCAAGAGGAAGAGATGCCATTGTAAAACATGGAGTCTGGAAGAGTGACTGGACTTTGCTAATCACTCACAACATCAACAGCCCTTATTTCATTACCCCTTTCTTCACTTGACTTTACCTGAGCATCTCCTATGAGCTCTCTTTCAAGTACTACCTGTAAGATGGGGGAGATGATTAATGGGAGAAATAGATTCTTAATCATAGATTGCTGATCAATTACTTTGATGGAGGGTTTCAAATCCTCTAAAGTAAAAGGCAACAACTATTGCACAAAGTAGTGGCTAAAAGTAGGAGGCCAAAAGAATCAACAAAGAAATTAGTTGCATAACAGCACTCATTTATGCAGTATTACGGAACTTATCCTAACTAACAATATTGAAAAGAAACTACAAAAACACCTCACCACATTGTCATCATAACCAGATAAAATGCCTGATGTTAAGACAAAATTAGAGTTTTGGGAAATCTGGAGGATTTGCACACCCTTTATAATGTATTTAGACATCTGGCCTATTCTTGAGGTACAGCTACAAAAGCCCCCTCCTACTGAAACACCTTGTGACTCTCTAAAGAGTACATAGTACCATGGCAGCCCATCAGACTCTTGGGGCAGGGATGCTTTCTATGCACCCCGTTTTACGCCCGGGGGTCATTATATCAACCTATGTTGGTTTTAGGGTATAGGCAGGTGGAGCCTGAAATTAAGTTTTGACTTCAGTGGGGGTGAAAGCTGTTTATCACATGGGTAGGTAAATATACCTTCTTGTTGGCCATTAGGGATATCAATGCATTTTTTTAAGTCCTGATTTTGGCCGTTTTGTTTAGGGGATTCTTTTTTTTAAAAAAATGTATTTTTGCATTGAATTGAAAAACAATTTTTTAGCAAAACAGATTCATAGTTCTGTATTACATCCAAATGATCAGTGTAAAATTCCATTTGTGATTAATCGCTTCAAAAAACACAGAGATAAAGACAGGGAAAGAACAGAAGGAGGGAGATGGAAGAAAAAAAGAAAGCAAACACCCACATTTCTTCTCATTTTAAGCAAGGGTTCAAAAAATGTTGTCTTGGCAATCACATGACACAGCTTGTTCCCTGCTATAAACAGTGTCCACCAAGTATCGTTCTCTTCGCTCTGGTAGTCTGATAATAAATGTCTAAAATGTTTGGTGCGACTCTCCACAAGAGCTGGACAAGAGCTGGACAAGAGGTGACCAAGTGCTTCATTGATTCCACGGTCTGGGCATCTTTACAAAACGGAAATGTATTGGTGTCGGAAAATCCACGGATTGGTTTGATCTCATTCGTTGGGTAAAGATGGAGGCGAATACGAAGAAATTGCTCTCAAAATTTTCGATCCAGGGATTGGTTTAGATATTCGCACACTACATCTAGCTTCCGATATTCTGTTGGAGTATGGGCAGTCAGTTTGTATTTCTCTGCTGAGTCTAAAGTGTTGATCCAGTCCAGCTCTCGCAATTTGAATTTAATCAACATGGGATTGGTGAGGAGGACCTTAATTGAACATCCAATCTCTTCCAGCAGGGTGCACGTTTTCCTTCTCCAGTTCAGCAACATAGGAGTATCAAAAGCTACAATCTCCTTGTGTAGCATTTCTAAGATTTCGGGACACTAGGGTAGGAAGCATTTCCTCAAAAGGGTGAGGCTCGATCCGGGGCGTGGCTGAGCGGCACGCCATGCTGCTGTGTTTGCTGTGAGCTCTGTAGCCAGGCGCCCAAATCAAGATCAATCTATGCATTAAATGAGGACTTCTCGCCCGATTTCCACCCCTGGGACATGCCTTAAGGTGCAGCGCTAGCGGGGAGCAGGCTGGGACGCTGGATGCCCCGTGGGAGTCGACATCTCTTGCCAAAAAGTACCGCATGGTTGGTGAGAAAATGGCAGCATATGATGGCGGCCCTAACCGTCACTGACTTCAGCACTCCAATGTGCCCCTGCGGCCAACGGGTAGTCCAGCCAGACCCAGGATGCCCCAGCCCTGCCGAGCCGCTCACGTGCAGTGGGGAGCAGGGAGGAATATTTCAACATCCCTCGCTGTGCCCCTGTGGTGTCGCGTAACATGGAGCGTGAACACCGGAGCTCCCCGCCGCCTGGAGGAGAAGAATAGGAGGCGGGGTGGAGCGCCGATCGGGGCACATAGTGGATTTCATCCTCTTCCATGGTGGCGCTGCCCTTGAGTTCGACACCCCTGCTGCCTAATTTGAGATCCCACAAGCCCCGCTGCTGAGGAGACCTGGCGCCGGGGCTTGAGCGGGGGTGCCAAGCAGCAGGACCCCGTGGAGCCGCTGCGCCCTCCGGCCAGCAACCAAGTGCCTTCGCGGCAGTGTGCAGGTTAGTGAACCCGGGGCCCCGGGGGGTGCGCCTTGCTCTCGCCTCACACCCGCGCCCTGCAGAGGCCCTGGGGGTGCTGAGGCGGTGTGTGCGTGTCCCTGCCCGGAATTCCCCCGGCGACATGGAGGTTTTCACCTGCGTGAGCTGAGATATCGGCACCTGCCATAGAGGAGGTGCAGGGGAGGAGGAAAAGGGGGTAAAAACAGAAGCCCGAGCAAAAGCAAAGAGAAAAGCGAAAAGAGGAAGAAAAAGAGGAGCAAAGGAGGAAGGGAGAAAGAGAGGAGCAGAGAAAGAGAGGAGGGAGATAAAGGAGAAAAGGAGGGCAAGACTGACAGGAAGATAAAGAACGCCCACTGTTGCCCACAGCCCAAGCTGAGGAACCAGCCCCAGTCCCGGCTGGAGGAAGCTCATCCTCCCTCCCTGAAGCTGACACGAACACTGGCGCTGAGATCACAGCTGCAACCAACTTGCGAATCCACTGGCAATGCCTAAAACAGTTGCAAAGCGGAAAACACAGGGGATCCAAGCTTTCTTGGCACCGCAGCCAGCACCTTTGTCCTGCTCACGCACTGTTATAGCAGACATACACCCACCCCCGGCCCCGGGACAAGATCTGAACATGGCATTTTCCAGAGAGGACTTTGAAGTAATGTTGAGGTCCTTTAAGCAAGAAATCACCCAAAAAATTCAAACGGAAATTAAAACCTCCAAGGACTCTCTGGCCCGGTCACTGGCAGACCTGACAGCGCATCTTGGTGGCTTAGAGGCTAGAGTCAACGAGCTGGAAAATGTAACATCCAAGCACACACATGACGCCGAGGTTCTAGCCGAGAGAGTGAAGACCATTGAGAAACAACTAGAGGACATCTGGGCGAAACAAGCGGACCTTGAAAATAGGTCAAGGAGAAACAATGTGCGACTTTGCGGTATTCCCCGGCAGGTCCTGGACCAGGACCTACCGGACTACGTGGAAGTGCTGTTTAGATCCATCCTGGGCATTTCCTCATCTGAAGATCTGTTGTTAGACAGAACCCATCGAGTTTACTCCTCGAACCAGCTTAAAAGAAACCTTCTGCCAGATGTCCTCACACGTGTGCACTTCTTTCGACAGAAGGAAAAGATCATGTCGTCTGCCAGGAACTCGGCCTCAGTACAATTCCGGGGAGCGACGGTCCAGCTCTTTCAGGATCTTTCTCCATACACTTTAGCTAGCAGAAGACGGCTACACAATGTGACGGCCTGGCTGAGATCTAAACAGATCCGATATCGTTGGGGCTACCGGGGAAACTACTTTTTGACATCCAGAACCAACACTATATAATCTCCTCAGAGGAGGAAGCCAGGGCCTTGATGGCATAGACATCTAAGACAAACCCCTCAGACTCTTGCACCCGGGACCTGACCGAGCTGACCTTCAGCCCCATGCCAAAAGAAAAGCGGAGAAAGCCCTGCGGGTGGCGCCATCTAGAAACAACCTCGCAGCAGGAAACGAGAGCCATGGGAGGAGCTGAAGAGCGAGACACATCTGAGATCTCCCCGGAGCCGGAGGAAGATAATCTTGCGAATGGCTGAGCCAGAAAATTACCTGAACTAATGTTGCTCATCTTGCGGATACATTTTTCTTTCCTTATATACACTCGCCATGGTGTACTCCCCCTGGACGTGAAGCCCTCGGATGAATGATTTAGGGGCTCTGGCCTGCAGTCTTGCTTCCACTTTCAGTTTGATTTCAGGCATCGCCCACTCAGCGGGGCACACCAGTTCCCTGTAACTCTTGAAAGTTAGATCCAGGGCGACTAAGGGCTGTTGAAGTTCATTTTACTTAGCGGATTTGGGCGCCGGAGCGGATTGCGCCCGAAATGTTTACTGGTTGGCAAAAATTAACTTGGGAATCAAGGATGGTTATATTCTCAAGGATGTTATTTATCCCAATCTGTTCTGTATATTTCTTTGTTTTACATATGTCTTTTGTTTCCTTGTTTTGCCTTCCCCCTCCTCATGGTCTTGATAAACTTGAATCTCGACCCCACACACCATGCAATACCCATACCCAACGCCACAGTGGTAGATTTTGCGGGAGGTCTCCCTCTGACCCCTTCTGTTGGATTACATCTATAAAGGGCTGTGATGGGGATGAATGAATGCTTCCAAACGGAGCACGGAGGACCGACCGAACCTGAGATGGCGGCGCCGAATGTTACCTGTGTTACTCTCAATGTGCAAGGCCTAAACTCCCGCCTAAAGCGTAAAGCATTGTTTCACAGACTAGCAACCCTACAGGCAACCCTTTTATTCCTTCAGGAAACTCATTTATGCCCTGCTGATGAACCTCGTCTTAATAATAAGCTTTACCCCACGAAATTCTTTGCTTCCAGCGGTCTTAAAAAATTAGGCGTCGCCATCTTGGTTCGCAAAGGTACTCCTTTTAAGACATTGGAGGTGATCCGAGATGAGGAGGGGCGGTTCCTGCTGGTGGTAGCCATACTAGATGGGCGCAAAATCACATTGGTCTCAATATATGCCCCCAATGCCAAACAAGACATTCTTCGCAAAATTATCTAAAGCTTTATTTGACCATGCAGAGGGAGAAATATTCTTGGGGGGGAAGATTTCAATGCCGTAATAAATCCTCTGGTAGATAAAACCTTACCCCCAATGGCTGTCGATAAGAGCAACTTCAGGGCCCTTACCACGCTGCTACGGGAGTACTCCCTCATTGAGATCTGGCGTTATTGCTACCAAAATGAGCGAGACTACACTTACTTCACGGCGGTGCATGGGGGATTCTCCAGGATAGATATGTTTCTTATTTCTGACTCACTAACCCCTTTGGTGAAAGTGGTAGAGATTCTCCCGGAGGCTCTCTCAGATCATGCACCGGTGAGACTAATGATCTCCCCATTCCGGACGACCCCACCTTGAAAGCCACCCTGGAGGCTGAATGACTTCTTACTAGAAGACCCATTGATCCGTACCCATATAAGGGAGACTTTGGAATTATACAACAATGAGAACGATACAGGCGGCATGAACCGGGGCACACTATTGGATGCAAGTAAAGCAGTCATCAGGGGGCACTTGATTGAGCAGGCAGCACAGAGAGGGAAAGCCAGGAAACCATTGCAGTGCAGCTAGAGAATGAAGCCCGTAGGCTTGAAGAGATACATAAAGCAAAGGGCTCGCGACGCTCCTTGAGAGACTTGCGGGTGGCTAAGAGGGCGCTGGAGGCACACCACATGGGAAAGGCGGCCTACTCTATGATGCTCACCAAGCAATACTTTTACACTAAGGGGAACAAAGCTAATAAACTACTAGCGGCTAAACTAAAGAAACAGAATAGACAAAACAGGATAGATGCCTTGCGAGATGAGGCGGGCAGGTGTATCCATACAGAAGAGGGTAAACTCCACATCATTGAGACATTTTTCACAGAACAAGCCTCCCCACACTTGGCGAACTCACAAGACTCCAAAGACTTTATGGTAAGAGCAAATCTCCCACAACTCCAACAGGCCCTGCGAGAGCCCTTGGAAGACCTGATAACCGCACAGGAAGTCGAACCTCCAAAGCCCTCCTCTTGGGTAGGGCCCAGACCGCTTCACAAATACATTTTATAAAACCTTTTCTTCTGAGCTTACGCCCCACCTTACAGAACTATTTAATCACTTATGGGAAACAGGTTCTGTCACACAATCAATGGCTGCGTCCTCTACGACCCTAATCCTAAAGCCTGGGAAAGAGCCAACTGAGTGTACTTCATACCGCCCTATAGATTTGCTCAATACTGACGCAAAATTATTTAGCCGAATTATAGCCCGGCGCCTAGGGGAGATCTTGCCATCCATCATAGATAGAGATGAGACTGGGTTCATCCTGGGTCGCTCGGCACATGATAATATACGCAAGGTAATAAACTTGATCTCCCTCGCCCCTGCTACCCCTGGCCCTTTATCGCTCCTGTCCTTAGACGCCCATAGAGCATTTGATAGCATGTCCTGAGACTACTTGAAACTAGTGTTGAATGGCTTTGGATTTAGCCCGAAATTCTCTAAACTAATCCTGTCAAACTTCCAGATCCCTTCAACCCAAATACGAATGAACTCGCAATGGATGGCCCAAATTCCCTTGGGTAAAGGAACCAGACAAGGTTGCCCCCTATCCGCATTAGTATTCGCGTTAGCTATGGAACCCCTAGCCCAGCACATCCGTCTCCACCCGACGATTAAGGGATTCGAGGTGGGAAAACAATGTCATAAAGTTGCGTTATATGCGGATGACGTCCTCTGCTTCCTGAGAGAGGCCCGGACCTCAATCCCTCCCCTTACGGACCTCCTTGCCCAATTCGCAATGATCCTGGGATTCTCAATAAATATGGCCAAATCAATGGGACTAAACCTGTCAAAAACCTCTGACACCCTGAATTCCCTACAGGATATTTATCCCCTTCATTGGAAGAGTGCTAGGCAGAAACCTGTGCAGTTCCTTCTGGGACCACTGCAAAAGATTTAAGACTACAGGTGTTTGTCTGTAAACCCACTTGGTATCAGTCTGTAACACAAAGATTCACTTGGTAGCTGTGGCTGAGCAGTCAGACTTCTCTCAAGAAGAGTTAGGCAGTACACAGAGTATTCACAATAGGTCAAAAGAACTCAGTAGGACAAGTAAACACTGACCAGAGCTTGGTGTAAAAGAGATATAATTATTTATTTAAAACCACATCTAGAAAAACACACAGGCACTAATAGTAAGCAATTCAAAAACAAGGTCACTAAAAGATATACACTCCCTTAAGAGAATATTAGACAATTTTTTATTAAAGCCCCCACTTATTTTCAGACAGCGGTGAGCGCTTAACGCAGATGACACTCTAATACTTCGGTTTAAAAGGGAGAGAAAAGCAGAGTATAACTTGAAACAGATCCCAACACTTTTACAAGAACACAACAAGAGAGGAAGGCAAAGTAAAACCGTGAAGTTAGAGTTCAGTAGGCCGGATCTACTTTAAGAGGATCAAAACAAATGTGTCCAAGGTCACACGGTTGCAGTGCACAAAAGTCTTGAAAAGGTTCAAAAAGAGATGCTCCAAAGAAAGGGACCAGTTAGAAGGTCAAGGCAGCCAGCCCAGTCCAGAAGGTTAAGGGATTATTATTACCTTGTAGCAATCTTTAGAAAGGGAAGCCTGGCGGACACGGTACCTTAAAGTGGTGAGAATACTCCAGCGGGGGCAGTTGTTCCTGACAGCGGATGCAAGTCGGTGCTTCGTCCGGGGGAAGAGAGGATCTCGTCGGGGAAGAAGACAGGAGTCCGTTGCACTGCCAGGGAAGAAACCAGCCGCGGAGTTCTCAGGTAAAAGGAGTGGTCCTTTTATTCGCGGTCCAGTGGTAAGTGGCTATCCGGTTGCCGGGGTGCTTGGCACAGGCAATTCGACCACAAGACGGACTGGGATGCGAAGAGAAGAAGGTAAACTGGTTGCGCCCACCAGTCAGGGGAAGAAGCCTCTCCACCCGGGAGATCTTCTCTTTCGTCGGGAAGTGGTGAGTCGATTCCGCAGGGCTCCACCGGTGGTGTCGTCGTGGTAGGTCAGCTCAGCTTCTCCCTCGTCGGATTCTCAGGTCCTGTGGCGACTTCTGAAGTTCCAGTCCCAAAAGCCCTGCCTTTATGCAGCACACCCCCATTCACTCAGCCTAGCCGTCAATCAAACATGCTAAGTGGTGAGCCAGCCGGCTCACCACTTGGGCCAATCACACAAGAGTGCGACTTGAGTTACCAAGGTAACTCAGTCCAGGGTGCCTAAACCCCCCACCCCCTGTGGTACCCAGACAGAGTGGCACCACTTTTGGAGGCTTCTGTGGAGAAGCCCGCCAAAAAGTGGAACAAAGGACTCGACTTGGGTTGGAGTCACAGAAGAGAACACAAACGCCATTTTAGAATCGAGTCCTGCCAAAAAATACCAACCGGCAAATTAATATTAAATAAATAAACCGGCGGTATGTTCGAGGCTATGAGAATTAAATAATTAAAGTTGGTAGCCTCGAACAATGGGAAAATCCCATAGGGATATATTCGCGGTCGAATATAAAAAGTAGTATCCACTGCCACCAGCCAAAACTCGATCAGGGGGGACGGAGACGTGCCCCCTCGACTAACAGACCCCAGGGCAATCGAATTGCCCCGACCAGTACGTCCACAATATGATGGTTTGTACTGGTTTCTTTTCATAATTTGGGACTAGTAAAGCCAATGGTGACTTTACGTGCCCTGGGAGACAGTAGTCAGTCTCAGGGTATGGAGTCTATGGTGGGGTGTCACTATGACACCCCTGTGTTACTGCACGGAGGGTGCTGTGTAACACACATAGTAAAAACACATGAGACCCTATGGAGTAAAGGACCCCATAGCCCATAAAACACATTAACAGTCAAAGGAACACCATAAATCATGTCCAAGAGTGGGAGAAAGAGTCTCACTCTTGGCAGGAGAAAAAAACAAACTTCAGAAATCCAGCAAAGCTGCTGGGGGACTCACTAGGTTAGGAAATTCAGCCTAAAGAGAGAATTCTCCGTAACAAAGAGCACAACTATCACATATCTTGGAATACACTTAACCCCGACCTTTGCGGGTCTGCTGAAGGCCAACGTCCCCACCTTACTGAAAGAAGCTAAAGAATCCTTACGGAGGTGGTTATTACAAGAAATATCTTGGTTGGGGCACATCAGCGCTATTAAAATGGTCCTACTCCCTAGGCTTTTATATACATTCCATGCACTTATTAATCACGGACCGAGATCTTTTAGACCTTCAGAAAGAAATAGGCTGCTTTGTCTGGCAGCACAAAACTCGGCGTATCCAACGCAGGCTCCTAAGTCGGGGGAGACTGACGGGTGGATTGGGACTTCCCTCGGTCTCTAGATACTATCTTGCTGCTCAGCTAGTGGTCATTCTGAGCTGGTCCCATCCAACAGAACCCCCTAAATGGCAGGACATCAAGCAGCATTCCACTGGGATACCCCTGGGCCATCTGCCCTTTATCCCACGGGAGGCGTGTACCTATAGAGGAGCCCTCCTTCCCTCCACAAAAACTGCACTTCGCTCTTGGGATAGATCCTGTGCGCAGAAAGGGTTTTCGCCGGGCCTGGGCCCACTGTCTCCCGTAACGCAGAACACGGTCTTTCCTCCTGTGCTTCAACCCAACTCATACTTCCTATGGTCAACGGAGAATCCCCTGAGACTGGGTGAACTCTGTATGGACAACTCCCCCATGACTTTTGCCCAATGCAAAAAGCAATTCAATCTCCCAGAAACCGAGAGGTTTAGATATATTCATCTCTGCCACTGGATAACTAACCCAAATGTTAAGAGTAGCCACCAGGCCCCCTACGGGGTTGGAGCTAACGGCAATGGAAGGCCAACATACCCACAGGGTAGCCACGTGTTACCGCCTCTTAGAAGAGGATTCGGTGGATGAGAAACTGCCCTACATGCTAGCATGGGAGAGGGATCTAGGGATAGACGTTGCCCAGGAGTCCTGGCAAAGGATCTGGGGTAGAGCTCATAAATCGTCTAGGTGTACGACAGTAAGAGAATGAGCGCTAAAAATATGTTTTCGCTGGTACTTTTCCCCGCAGAAACTACATGCGATTAATCCCGACTACCCCGACACTTGCTGGCATGGATGCGGAGGGAGAGGGGACCTAGGCCATCTGTGGTGGCACTGCCCGACCATCCAGTCTTTCTGGCTTGAAATTAGATCTAGGATTAAGGACATCTGTGAAGTTCTCCTCCCCATGGACCCGCTTATAATGCTGCTGGGCGATACTCCACAGGATGGGTCATATCTGCAGTCAGGTCCTAGAGCAGATCTGATAACTCACTTGCTTATGGCTGCCTGTCTCACCCGAGGCCGGTTCTGGAAAGACACAGAGGGCCCCCACATAGCCTACTGGTGGGTAAAGATCTAGGAGCTACTTGGTATGGAGAAGTTAACGGCCACAATAGAAGGCAAGACATCCAGGTTCTCTAGAATCTGGGGTCCATTCCTGGAACACGTAGCTGAAAAGGAGCACATGTTTTTTCAACCAAAACTGCTTAAATACCTTCTGAAACCATGACAAACTCTAGATATGGACATGGAACAACGTACACGCACAAGTCTGACCTTATGTGGCATTTATAGAGGTTAAAACTGTTGATTGCACTTATGGAAGTTATATAGAACGGATGAATTGTAACAAGGAAAATGAAATGTCGAAGCGTTGATTATCTGTTGTGGCTGCTATTTAACTTCTATGATATATTACTCAATGAATTTTATGTTTGTACGATGTTTCAATAAAAATATTCCAATCAACAGTTGATTTTAATGAAGACAGACCTAACTCATGTCATATTGTTTGTATTGGAGTTGCTGGAGGAAGACCCAGAACTTTTTTTTCCAAAAAAGGCCTTCCAATTGTGGCCAGACGGTAGCTGGAATATTGGGCATGGCTTCAGATCCATAGGTGATAGTTGAAACGGCCTTGGATTTATAGAAAGAGAGCAGTGCTAGAATGGAGAACTGCCCATATTTTTGGTTCAGAACGCGTGCTTGACTTGGTAAAGCCTTGGATCTAGCTCTTAAATGAGACACCATCGTAGCTTCTGCTTATGTATCGCTGATCCAAACTCTGCTCAATGGCCCGGCCCCTCCAGTGCCCAGGAGTACTGAGTTCCTCCTTCATTGGAGTTCCCAAAGCTTAAGATCTTTGTTTTAGATTTATTAATCTCCGAGCCATTAATTCGAATAAAGTATAATAGACCATTGAGTTGCCGTTGAAGACCTATAGACGCCTGGTCTATTAGCACTATATTATCGGCGTAAAGTATGCAAGGTAACAAAACTCTGCCGACTGTTGGCAGGATGGCTCTTAATTCAGAGTCCAATTTCTTAATGTCAGCCAAAAAGAAGTTGAATAATGCGGCAGCCATTGGGCACCCCTGTTTGACTCCTCTGGCAGCTGGAATTTCTTTGCAAAGGTGGCCAGATTTGTTCAGTCGCACTATTAAGGTAGTAGTACGGTGCAGGCCGTTTATGGGTTCCAAGAGAGACTCCAGGCAATTCTTTGCCTCAAGTTTATTCCACAGCTTCCGACGGTCGTTCTGGTCAAATGCTTGTACCAGATCGACAAAAGCCATGAAAAGATTCGGTTTCCCATGTTTCACTTGGCCTTTTAGGATATTGTTACGCTCACCTTGTCTCCGCGGGGGCGTTGGGCGCTGCTTGGTCTGCTCCGAGGCTGTGCTCGATCTCCCCTGCGCCAGTGGCGATTCCGGGCTGCTTCCCTAGGGTCTGCTCCTATGAGGACAGGGAAAAGGCGGTGATTGAGGATTGCCCGTGACCTCTTCTTTCCCCCCGTTCTTCCCAGGCCGTTATTCCCTGCTGGTGGTCTTCGTCAGTAGGGTCACCTGGTGGTTTGAGTTGGTGAGCTCTCCGTCCTGCTATTCTCTGCAGGGGCGCAATTCTTTCTTGTAGGACCTAGTTGCTTCACTGGTCCATGTGGGGACTAGCCGAGACCAGCAGTGGCGTAATCCAGCTCAATTGCCTTGCTGGCTGCAGTCTCCTTCTTGACTGTTGTGAAATGTCCCTTTTATGTTCTCCATTTGATGTTGCCTGTTCTGTGTTGTCCGTTGATATTGTTGGTTCCGTATTGTCCTTGTATTGTCCTTACTCCTTTTCATTGTCGTTTGCCTTTTTCCCCTCGCAGGTGGCAATGGTGCAGCTCTAGCCCTTTTCAGACAACGGTAAACTGTGAAGGACGCTGGAGCTGTGGTGTCAGGTATGCAGAGTATGACACGTGTACACGAGAGTGACTCGAGTGTGGCGCGTGCTTTTGTTTACAGCGTTTTAACCTTCCTTTCTTATTCTTTCAGCGGCAGAGGTCTGGGAAGCTGTAGAGGCAACGGCTAGGTATCTGGAACTGGAGTTCCACGTCGGATCCGTGGTGTAAGTATATGAACAGTCCTCAAAGATGTCCATGGAACTGCATTGCTGAGTTTTCTTGTTTCTTTCTTCTGCAGGTAAAGGCGGCGGTCGCGGTAAACGTCACGTTGCCTAAGAGGAAAGTAACGCGAAGCACGGACCAATGTAAGGGCGGGGCTTACATAGCCAGGCTCACCTGACCATGCCTACCAGCCACACCCAACAGCCTAGTTCACGTGTGCATGAGGCCTGAAAGCAGGATTGGCTCAATGCCTTCCCGTTGTTACTTCTCATCATGGGCCTGGTGCCAGAGGCGCCAGGACAAGGTCCAGATGGCTCTTTTGTGTGACCCACCGGGATGAAACTGGAAAAATAAATTATTTTTATTGGTGATATTTAAATGGATGTAATTTGTGAAGTTGATGAAAGAAATGGATTTGATAATGTATTTTTAAAAGTTTGTAACAAACTAAAAAAAGAAACTGTATGATCCTTTGGGATTGCCCTAAGGATCCCACCCCCATACGGGGATGGCTGGGCATGTGTTCTCCTGGGCAGATAGCCGTGACAGATATTGAGAATAAAGATGTTCGCAAAGGTCCCAATTCCTTTAACAAACCCAGTTTCTAATGGGTCGTTGACTCTAACACCCATGCACCAGGTGCAAAAATGGTCTAGAATGATTGTGCCACACAACTTTCCAATTACATCGAAGAGGGCAATAGGTCGGTAATTTTTGGGATTATTACGTTCCCCATTTTTAAAAATGGGGACCACAATCACCCTATTCCAAGAACTCGGGATTCCGAGGGTACTGGAGATCTGTAGCAGCAACGTATGGATTAAAGGTGCCCACATGTCCTCATGATCCTTCAGCATAAGATTTGTTAATCCGTCGGGGCCAGGAGCTCGCAAGTTGTTTAGCTTTGCAATTCAGCTCTGAATGTCTTCAATAGACAATGAGGAAACCCAAGAGACTTTATCAGCAGGAATGGAGTTGGTTATGATGGTGTCAGAGGCGGCAGCGTAAAGATTTTTAAAATGTTCGATCCAAACAAATACGCGAATAGGATTTGTCTTGTCATGATTCAGCTGTGGTCCTACTGCTTTTATTAAGGTCCAGAAATCTCCTGGGTTTTTTTCCTAAATGATTAGAGCCAATTCTTGTAACTCAGCCGGAGACTTTCTTATTCGAGTGCTTCTCCTGATTTCTTGGCCACTCGCGTGAGCCTTCTCACTGCTTTTCTACACTTGAGGAGCTCCAGATTGAAGACATGAAGGTGATTAGGGCGAGGTCTGCATCTTTTATTGGAGCTAATTAACAAGGGGGGTCCTGGGAGTCCCTCTGCCAGACATTAGTCCTGGTTACGAGAGACTTACCCAGAGTCTTTAGCTCACTATCTTTCACAGAGAAGAAATATCCCAAACATATCAGTCTTTGTCCTGCCCTGGGGCAGTCGAGCACCGAAATGCTAGGCAATTCTCCTCTGAACAAGAGTACCAACAGAAACCCCAGACACGTGTTTCGGTCTGGTTGGACCTCATCAGTAAGGTGGATCTGTGCCTCTCTAAGAACAGTGAGCAAGGGGTCCACGTCTGGATTCCCCTAGTAACTTAGTCATATTTTTGTCAAAGATATTTTTTATATGAGAAGGGGTTGGGTAAATGCCTCTCTGGCCCTATGCTAAAGAGGATTTTTCCCTATGTATAAACCAAAACTAAGGATCTGCCTGTGTCAGGATGTCAATAACTGAAAGGCCGTCCTTTTGTCCATAACGTCCTACCCTGACCCTTACACTACAAACAAAATAACAAAAGTGTGTAAGGAAAATATCTTCAACTTGAAGCTGCCAAAAAGTGTTCACAACTGAAGTAAGAATAATTCTAACAAAAATGTTCTCCAAGGTGGAAGCCCTTGGTTCCAAACAGTGGATTCCCTTCCCCTGGATTAACAGACTCTTTTACTGGCAGTTCCTTTATTTCCTGCTTTGCTTCCCAAGCAGCAGATTTTGTAACGTCTTCCTTAGATACAACTTTCTCCTTGATTTGGAAAACAGTGTCTTTGTTTACCATCAGTCTTTCTTGATTCAAACACCAATTTTTCTTCGGTTCAGTAAACACAGCTGAGGCTTGCAAATTGCCTGCTACACTACGCTGCCCGGTGCCTTTATGGAATGCCTGGTATACTCGCATGCCAGGACATTCTATGTATCTCAAATGCCTGGTGTCTTGCTTGCCAGGACTTTCACATACATGTTACAGCACTGGCAACATTGAGAAACTGTATGTATTCTTCTTAGTCTTGTGTATAAATTTGTGCTAAGGTTTGTTCATGGTTTGCCCCACATATGCACTTTGGGTTTTCGTAGTTCATTGGGGCAGGTACTTTGCCATTTCTGAATTCAAATATCTCTTCAATGTTATTAGGTTTGAATTGCATTTGGTGCTCTCACCGAAACACCCTGGGGTCCCCACTGAGTAGACTCATTGGCTTTCTCCAGCATCTGCCGTCCAGTTCGCACTTCTGTCGTGTTTTGTTTTCACCTGCTTTCCAACTTGGAGGCTTCAGACATTCTGGCGGCTTCCCTCGCAGCTCTGCGGTTACACACCGGCTGCCTTTCAGGCCCAGGAACAGAGAATGCCACCATTCTTGACTTGCCAAATTCCCAGGCTCTCTCTCATGGCTCCCAGCGTTTCCATGGCACCTCAGTCTCTGGTACGGCATATCTCCTTCCAACGTGGCTGCCTCCTCTGCTCGGCCACTTCGGTGCGCAATCCTCGCTTTCTCGAGCTCGGGGATAGGAGCCAATGTCTCCTCCGGTACTACTTCCCTGAATAGTGCGCTCTCCAGGTTTAAATGTCCCACGCACAGGTGCCTTGGAAAAACCAGAGCGCACATTAGATTTCAGTTCTTTCATATCTTTTTGACACTCCTGCATCCTCCTAATCTAAGTACTTGGAGAATTCTGGGTGGGAGTTGAAGTCCATAGGTGATATTGGGTTGTGATTTTTTACTGATATCACTTAAAGGTATCTTGACAGAAAAAGGTGTGTTTGGGGCACGGTTATGTATGGAACCAGAAAAATATGAAGAGGTGTTCTTACTTCTTGTGCAAAGGGGAACACGCAATTGGCAATATAACACGAGGGTCTTGGATATTAAAGTGTTTTCTGCATGGAAAAGGGTCTTGGGCATTAGGGGGTCTTTCTCATGGGAAAGGGGGAGCTAATGTGCCTCGTCTAATGAAGTCATGACATCTCCCTGGTAGTTGTCTTCTCCCATGTGATCCTACCTCATAAAGCTGCCCCCAGGGTCAGGATCTGGTTGTGGCTGCCATCCCCTGGTCACAAAGGAGGAGGTCACCGCCGGGGAATCTGTGATAACTCTATTGGATTCATCACACTACCAGTGGTCGAAGTGGGTGGGAGTGGTGCTCCAATACTTTTTAAATTTAAGTTTTACTGTTTGTATACTTTTATTTGAAAAAGAAACCATTCCGGAATGGTTTTGTTTTAAAATAAAAGTATATGAAGAAGTTGAGATTTGCACTTCAGTACACTGCACTGAACATTTCCTTAAATAGCAGGTGCATGTTTTTGAGGGTTTGTATTGTGTGTGGGAAGGGGTGTGGCGATGGGGTTTGTGGGGAGCGGGGGCAGGCCAGCAGGGTACATAGTTACACTACTTCTTTTCATAGACTTTGACCACTGCACACTGCTCACCAAAAGTGTCAAAGTACCAACTAAGAACTTGTGTATCCCATCCTAAGATATATTCCACACATCCGAAAAGAATACAAATTCACTGTTGGTCTGAAACTATAACCATGCAACTAATCGTCTATCCCCACATCTTAAATCCTTACCTTTACTGCTTTAAGGAGTAGGACAAAAGAGGAAAATTACTTGACAGCCTTCCAATACCGCCATGTAGGAACAAAAGTGATATATATATGAACCAGCACTCAGGAAGTGCGAAACGCGTCATCCTTTTTCTCCTCTGTACCCTGCCTTTGTCAGTCTACAATTTTATTCATTACAATTCTGTGTCTTAATACATTTCACACTTTTACCTTTTTCTTCTTTTTTTGCTCTAAAGTCCTTGGAGTGTGGTCCTGCTGCTTGGCGCCGTTTCTCCCCTTTCTTATATAAAAAAACAAAACAACCACAGTTCATATAGAAGATAGCTAAACGTGGGGGTGTGGGTTAATTTGCTCACAAACATTAGCTCGAATACGAATTGGTCATGTGTTATTTTTTTGCTGTGTCTTATTGGCTACCTCTACATATATTGGCTGCCAATTTCAGCCCAAAATCTGCAACTGATTTCGATTCCACCAAATTGGATGCGCAGTAATCACCCAATCCCAACGTGGGTACCACGTAAACACTGACTTGAGCCTTCGTCGAGAGCAGCCTTGCGTTACGGTCCCCTCACCAGGAAGCTACATCATTGGTGGGGCTGTCTCCGCTACCCAACATCCAGACCCGCATTGGCCTGGGGCTGTCCCCGACCCCTGGTGGGCGTCCGAGCTCCGGGAGGTGACCGGGTGAGTGTGGCCACCAGAGGAACTGCAGCCCCTGTGGTCGCTGTGCGGTGCAGCACATGCTGTTCTGGGCGCATCCAGTGCGGCTCCCTGTTACCGGATTGGCGTTGCCGAGCGGCACCATAGGCCGCTCTCCCGAGGCCCTCACCATCCTAACCGGTGGAGCGGGGGCCCGCCTGCGGCTCTTTTGCTGATCGGGGGGACTGCACCGACCATATCAAATCGCATCGTGCAGACGTCTGGCCGGGGCAGACTGGAGTTGAGGCGAGAGGACTACGCCTTCGCCCTGCCTGGGGGGAACAGACTGCTGCCTGGGCTCCATGTCCCCCAGAGTGTCTGCAGCCCACGCCCACCGATTTAACGACCCGCTGTCGGCAGTTGCCGAGCGGAAACTTCACATGCCTCTTGAGAGACTGCAGTCCGCCTGTGGGGTTGAAGCGGATACCATGAGATTTGAAAGACGGAAGGTGGCCTGATCCTGGCTCCTGCACCAACGACCGCGTAGGAGTGTATCCAGAACTCTACAAGTAAGCAGGCGCTGGGAGGAAGCATGTGGGCGCTGAGCCTTGCCTGCTGGGCTAACTTCGAAATGCAAGGCCCACCTTTAACCACCACTGGTTCCTAAAGTCACTGTCACTTGATGCAATGCCTCCAGTACTAAACAATATACCGTCTGCCTCCACAGACAGTGGCACACTGGAACAGTGGGAATTGAGCCTGCCTTATCCTTGTTGCATATCAGGTCCCTAGCACTGCTCTGGTCACGGAGGGCCTGCCCCACGTCGCTCTCCTAGAGGAGACTGGGATTGGTGACCCCACCACTACAGGTTTACTGTTTTTTGGTTCTCTTTGCCAGCAGCCCCGAGAGTGATCACACAGGGGATCTCTTGTAACTACTGCTAGGACATTGCTGATTTACTGCCCCTGTGCCGGCTTTCGGCTTAGTGGGTTGACCACTACATGATCGGCGCAATAGCCCGTAATACGCCTGTCTCCCTCGCTAGCGCCAGGCGGCTGACCCCGTCCATGTAGGGGCCTCGAGTGGGCTACCACTCTGTACAAAGACAGAATACTGCTATCCCGAACGTCTCTACTGCGCCACACGCGGGTGCTGAGCACAAGATAAAGACCATGATCCTCCTCCTTCCGTGGTGTAGTTCTCTACCTAGACAATCCCTGGACCCCCGGTCCCTTCAGAGGAGGCCGGAAAGGATCTGCTGAACTTTCCAACCTGGCGTGCCTACAGTAGGGAACTGTCAGGGATCTGCACGGCGGGCACATGATTGCAAGCTGTACAACTGCCTCCAACGCTGGCATTAATTGGCTTTGACTCCTGAGCTCGTAACACTTGGGTGCTACTGTGTGGGGGCAGGCCAAATGAGTTTAGGAGATACTTGACCCCCAGAGCAAATGTACTCACCTGCCCTTATCAGGTCCAACAGATCTCGTGAGGCCAGCAAGACGAGAGCCATGGATAAGTAAGCCATGGCGGCCCCCAGGCTTGATCAAGAGCACCCTACTACAGGCCAGGAAGATACAGATGCACCAGCAGACCCCCCCCCCCTCCCCGACTTAACCGATATGATGGAATTCATGGCCAAGAACTTTGCATCCTTTCATGAAAAACTTGATGATATGAATTCCAACGTGGTGTCACTCAAAACCAAACTTGATCAGCATGGAGCGAGGATCACTGAAGCTGAAACTAGGATTGGTGCTGAGGACGGGGTACATGCACTGCAGGACACTGTTGCTGCGCTCACCCATGACATGAAATTTGTCAAAGCCAAGTGTGACGACTTGGAATCCCGGTCACGCAGAAACAATATTCGCATCGTGGGAGTCCCTGAAACTGCGTATGCAACTCGCAACTGAAAATCTCCTTAAGGACCTGCTCGACAACCCCGAGCTTTGCACGCTCTTTGCTGTTGAGCGTGCCCCCCGCGCACTTGCCCCTCGTCCAAAACCCGGCGATTTCCCAAGGCCGATAATTGCAAAGATTCTGAGTTACAGAGACAGAGACCATATACTTCGACTGGTGCGAGAAACAGGGGATCTCAGACTGGACTCTCAAGTTATCAAAATCTTCCCGGATTTCTCTAAGGGTGTGCAGCAGGAACGACGGCAATTTAATGGAGTGAAGAAAATGCTTAGGGAGAGGGAGATTGACTATGCAATGCCCTTTCCCGCTCGCCTAAAGTTCACCCACCGTATTAAGCTGTACTTTTTCGCAGTCCCAGATGAGGTGGTGAAATTCATAGAGGCACATATCCCACTGAGTGAGCCAGCATGCGATTTGATGGATAATGACTAAAGGCGATGCTATCCACTGTCTAATGTTTTGATCCCACTCCTGCACTCCTCTGCCCCTCTGTTCATGGCTCGCCTGCGCCTCTGATGTGCAGTACCTGCGGTAGTGCTGGCCCCAATAAAGATCCCCCTATCCCAGATGTACGTTGGCCTGCCGATGCCTCAGATCCTGCCACCATCCTACCATGAGATGAGGTGGCGTGGTCGATTAATTGGAGCAAGTACTGGCCCCAATGATAGCACCCCAAATGTTATGTTTTTTTTCGGTAACTTAGAACATGGACCGCCTTAACGAGTAATAAGGTGTGGCTTACACCAAACCATTAGCGAATGTTGATCACACGGCAGTGGCGCACCCCACTGCGGATGCAATGTTAACTGTTACGAATTTGTTGGGTTTGTGCCCCGGTTGAGCTTACGGCCTGAGTGTGCCGAGTTGGGGGTGGCACACCAGAGTCTGCACTAATGGGGGGAGATACTACACTGCTGGTCATGGTTGGGCAGTGAGGGTGGGGGCTGGCACTGTTGGGGAATGTTACAAGAAAAATGGTGGGAGAGATGTGACATGGCGCTTTGTGAGCAGGAGTCATGCCACTGTGACGCACACGGTACTGAACAGGGACAGAGGTGCTTGTTGGGATGTTCCATAGAGCCACAACATGGCCACCAAACTAAGGTCATGGAATGTTCGGGGGTTAAGTAATTTTACAAAGGCCCGCAGAATTACTGCACGTGTGAACATCCTCCTGCTACAGGAGACAAATGCTCAGGGCCGTCTTGCATCCTGTCTGGCGCCGACCTGGGGTTCCAATAGGTTCTATACAGTATATTCCACACAATCCAGGGGAGTATTAATGCTAATACATAACTCAGTGAAGTTCTTGATGAAGAATAGTCACATAGACCCTGATGGTAGGTACATTATCCGACACTGTGTGATATCCAATGAGGAATGTTTGCTTGCAAACACGTATGGTCCAAATGTTGATGCCCCTGAATTTTTCGACACAGTGGTCTCTTCACTTATGAGGTATATTGGAGTTCCTATTATATGTAGGTGGGAGGGGATATAAACTTGATATTAGACAACGCTGTTGACAGGACGGGGACATCCCACAGGGCTGTGTCCCGGGCTGCTCGCCGTTTGAACACACACATAATATCACTGGGCATACACGATGCCTGGAGAACGCTTCACCCACATGTGAGGGAATATACCTATTATTCATCGATGCACGACAGTTCGTCCAGGATCGACCTGTTCCTACTATCGAGCTGACTGATCGGCAAGGTCATAGACACCCAGATACTTGCCCGCAAGCTCTCAGACCATGCCCCAGTGAGTGTGCTGTTGGAGCTGGGTACTGTCCCATCTACCCGCACAGCCTGGCGCTTCAAGTCGGAGACGCTGCTTGATATTGTGTTTAAGGCTGACATCCTCTCTGATAACACCTTTTTTGAATGCAATAAACAACACGTCACAACCGCCGGGGTTCACTGGGAGGCCTTTAAGGTGTAAATTAGGGGCATGTCGATCTCGAGCGAAGTGGGAGTATTGAAGGTCATAAAACACGAGCTACTCCGCTCAGAGACTAGACTCAAGAGTTAGAGCAGGAATGCGCCACATCATCTACCCCTGTCAAGCTAGCACAGCTAAGGTCGGAACTCTAAACTTTTGAATCCCACGCCATGAGAGAAATACGATACTACACATGCCCACTTGCAGCGAAGAAATACGGGGAGGGGGATAGACCAGGGAGAACATTATCCAGGCTGGTGCGCGCCGAGGGAGCAGGTCCCGGATTGATTGTATCACAGAGGCGAGGAGCACTCAGCACTGTTCTGACCAACAAATCCTTGACATCTTCTCGGATTAATGCCGCCTTGTATGCGCCCCAGCATGAACACGACACATGAGACATGTGAACTCTTGGACCAAATCCCCATGACATACATCTCCCAAACTACTAGAGAACAGCTCGACACTCCGGTTACACTTGATGATAGTTAAGGCCATTATTGATCTTCCAAAAGGTAAGGCCCCAGGACCTGACGGTCTCACTTTGGAATTTTACCAAGAGCATGTGGTGCTCCTTGCGCCAAGGCTGCTTGAAGTTTGGGCTGAATCACTCCGCCTATACACTCTTCCTCAATCCTTACGTGAGGCTCTCATAACGGTTCTCCTCAAGCCGGGCAAGCCCGGCAATGAGTGTGGGTCCTACAGGCCCCTATCACTTATAAATACTGATACTAAGGTATTCGCTAAGCTAATAGCCAGCAGATTTCTCCCAATTATCCCTCATCTTGTCCAAGAGGATCAAAGTGTCTCCGTTCCTGGACGCTCGACAGCCCTCAATATCAGATGGCTCTTCAATGTTATGTCCAGGATAGACCAGAAATCAGACGCGGTAGCGGTCACACTGGACACCCAGAAGGCCTTTGATATGGTTTCCTAGCAGTATATGTGGGCAGTCCTGGAGAAAATGGGGGTGGGGCCTAATATGATATCCTACATTAAACTATTATACACATGCCCTGTAGCTAGAATTCAGGTCAATTCCCTAACCTCCTCACCCTTCACACTGCACAGGGGCACCCGCCAAGGCTACCCATTCTCCCCTATTCTTTTTGCAATGGTCATCGAGCCAATGGCTGATAATGTCAGAGCTTGTCATGCCTGCAAGGGTATACGTTTACAGGATACACCGGAGATCATATTGTTGTATGCGGACGACGTTCTACTTTACATCAGAAACCCATCTATACATCTAGACCCTATTATTCGAGACATAACGAAGATAGGCACATTTTCAGGCTTCACCATCAACTACTCTAAATCTGAGATATTCCCCCTTACCTCTGCAACCCAACAGCCTACATGTGTATTTCCACTCTGCTGGTCCCCAGGCGGTATCAAATATCTGGGAGTCCAAGTGTCATTATCTAGATCCTCTACTGGCCGACAACTATGTTGCAGCGGCACAGCATACAGAGTCAAAAATAGCAAGATGGCGCAACCTCCCGCTCTCACTTGCAGGCAAGATCACGGTGATAAAGATGATAGTGGTTCCCAAACATCTCTATGCTAACGTTCCGATCTGGCCAGGGAAACAATGCTTCGAACAGTTACACTTCATGTGCTCCCAATTTTTGTGGCACTCCGGTGCGGTCCGTAAAAGGTGGCAATATATGACCCTCCCCTATGAGAAAGGGGGCTTTCTCATTGGAAATGTTGCAGTATTTCAGGCTGAGGGCTGCAGTTCGCGACATGTGGCCATTGTACCCAAACGAGCCCCCTGACTCACCCGAAATGCAATACATAGCCAACTCTGTTAACAGACGGGGTGTCACCTACTCTCTATACAAGATGTTGCTAATTAAGTCCCAGGACTTACCCTCCGGGCCGCCAGCGATGAGTCGGCGGAGGAGCTGGGTCTCGAGATCACGGATGGTATGTGGAAGAAAATGTGCGTGCATACGTGCAAGGTCTCCCTTAACTTCAGGTTCTGCTGCATGCAGTACAAACTCCTGAATAGATTGTATTACACACCACACAAAATAGCTAAATTTGCAAGTAACCAGATGCATACTTGTCCTAGATGCAACATTGAAAATGCCGATTCATATACACATGTTCTGGTCTTGCAGCACGGCACGTTCTGGAGGGCGGTGCTGGATGCCCTTTCAGACATCGTGGGGACCGTAGTTGGCCCAGACCCGATAGCTATACTGTTTGGACTATGGAATGGGGTTGAGGTAAAGAAAATGTCTAAGTTCTTAAATGTGAGTGTCATGGTAACCAGAAAATGCATATTACACTGTTGGAAACGCCATTCACCCCCCCCCACTACGTTTGAAAAATGGTTGAAAGCTCCCACATGGACACAGACCTGTGAAGAAGAGTACATAAATTCCCTTCGTAAGCATTCTCGCCCGAAAATTGTGTGGACTGATTTTTGTAGCTACCGCAATAGGAGTACGGATGTGGAACCAGGCTCTCCGGATTCGACGGACTTGCAAGGCTGACCTGAGCCCCGAACTCTGCAAAACCACCTGGGCTAAATTACCATTCCTGTGTGTGCTTTCTAAATGTAATGTATGATCCGCGCATATGGAAGTAACTGTTCATGTTTTGTGCTGTGTACTTGTTGCAACCTCTCGCCAATAAAGAAAAGTAAAACAAATTAATTTAAAAATACTAACAGCATACAAACAAAAATAACTAAGAATTGAGTTAAAGGGACTAGAATATAGAGCAATGTAGGAGCCACATAAAGGCGTAGCGTCACTCAGGCTGTTGTGTATCTGAGCCATCCAGGAGATTGAGCATTATCTCAAGCCATGCAGTCTTTATACACAATGGCATGTAAATAGTCAAATGCATTGAAATGTATTCATGCGGTGAGCATATATCAACAAGTATGAAAAGATTTTACCATCTTCTTTGCTAGTCTGGGCTTCGAGCCAGTAAATCAGTCCTGTGTGGATGAGTGAGGGTGGCTAACCCGCTGCAGGGGTTTGTTGCCTACTCTATCTTTTAATGCATAATGACAGGTATATGCGTTTCGTTACCTCTATTCCTACCACACGCCCCTTGGGGTGGAGGAAAGGCTCTGTAAGACAGAGTTGATAGGAATCATGTCAGGGTGCCATGTTACTAAGAAATCAAAAAAAGCGATTTATAATACCCTAACCACAAGCAATGTGAAGATGTTTCCCTTTCAAGTGCCAGCCAGTGCTGAGACTCAAGCTGTGTTTGCAAGAAGAAGAATGACAATCCACGAGAGCGATTGTGTATCGCTCTCTTGCCATAGTGAACTATGTGCTACTAGAAACGTGAGGGCTTGCTTTGCTCGGATGGCTGGGAAGGGAAACTTATCCCTTACATAAAAACCTTTTTATGCTGGTGACTATGATTTACATTTGTTGACATTACACACGAGGCACTGGTGAAATCAGATGGACTCTGAGAAATTGCCCTTACACCAACTCCAGGTAGCTCTTTACTTAACTGGTGGTTATCCTTTGTCGCAACAGGCCCTCTATGTACCAAAAGAGAAATATTCAGTGTGACTTAACCACGGACAACCAGAGGCCGCAAGGGCAGGGGATCACAAGTTGCAGAGGTGGGCTCTCCAGCAGATGGCCACTTGTCCAGGGGAAGGGCCACACAAATGTCACATGGTCCTCTTTGTATCAAAAGTTCACTTAAAGATGAAGCTTGGGTTCCTAGACACAGAACACTGACAGTTGGTTGTGGGAACCGAAAGGACCCTCAAAATGTTTGTAAGGGAGGAAGGGTCTTTTCGCCCCCCCAACCCGCCTGCACATCCTGCGTGGAATGGATCTATTGCTCATCCCTTCGGGGGGAGACGTCCCCTTGTATGTCCTCTGACGACAGAGGAAAGAAGCCATTGGATGACACATACAGACTCCATTTTATGCGACCCCAGAACTCCATCTTTTACTAGGCCGCACAATGATCTCTAAAAAGCCATCTCTCCCATTGTCCAAGCACTGCAAACTGCCAGCCCAGACACCCCCACGACCTCCTCTCCTGTCTGCGCCGCACAAGCTCCTTTCTCATGGAAGTACAGTCATTTATTGTTGCAAATCGCATGTATCTTTCTCCTTCCTCTGAGCTCATTGCCCTGTGTGTGACCGGGGTGAATCTTGACTTGTGTACTCATCCATCTCCACAAACCCACATGTACCGTCTCAACCCCCACCTTCGCACCCACTGCTCACCAAATACAGACTCTTCTGCCCCTTTGATGCTGATACACATCTAACCCCCTAAAGTGAACAGAGCATGCACCCACCACAACCCTAAGTCCCCCTGTACCATATATCCAATGAAGAAACAACACCTATCAATCTGTGTCATGAGGCACCAAGGAGATCAAACCCTTTCGTGGTGGGCACTGGGATTAAGGCACTATGTTTTATTGTTCCTTGAGGGCAAAGTATAAAATGGATATATAGTTGTTAGCTGAACTTTATACCACCTCCACTAAAATGTCAGAGTTTACTGTTGATTAGTTGTTTCTGGCCTTTTCTCTATGTTGTCAGAATAAAGAGATTAGTTAGCTGATCTGTGCCCGACACCTCCGACCTTCACCCCTGCCAGATGAGCCCAGCTGACCCACATGCTGCGAGAAGCAGCAGCCCAGCACCAGCCAATCAAGCTGCATCAACCCAGTACAGCCCATAATGTAACCAAGTAGTGAACCAATAACCATGTAGTATTCATCACCTATATTGTTAGTCACTGATTATGAAAATTGTTCTTATAATGTGCTGTTTCTGTATTGCTAGCAGAGCGCTCTCAGGGTCCTCTGCGTGCATCTTTATTTGATATGAACTTTGTTCAACTTGCAATCTATCTCCTGGTGTCATTCCCTACTGGGGTCTGTCCATTTATTTTGAGTTTGGGATTTGCATTTTGGGAATGGGCGCCTTCATTTGGTGACCCCTTAGACGTGATTGATCCAGGACGGCCCCGGTACTCTGCGGCAGATCCGGGCCACCCCCATCAAGATCACCGCCACCTACGGCTGACTGGTATTTAAAACGTGTACGCTCCTGAGCAGGTTCTGCGGGTCCCAGCTTTGCGAATACCCAACTGCTCGCTGGAGCGGGCGACGGCTTGGTTGGGGGAGGCACCCCAGTTGTGGATAGACCGCGAACTGAGGCTCTCGGAACACCACGGACACGTGAGTATTGATTGCAAGAAGAATTAAAGGAGGAAAAATTGATAGGAGAAGGGTCAGATTAAAAAGTAGGGGAACGGGCTACAGGTTGGATTGGATATGAATGAGATTCAGTGATTATTGACTAAGGTGTTTTTTCTTCTTCATATGGCCATTAGGTTTTTATATAAGGTGATGAAATAGGAAGAGGTATGGGAATCTAGCTCCAAAAGGGGGTGGAAGGTGGCGCTGCATAATACTGTCTCGACCAGTGCAGGAATAGAAGTGAGGAAAAAAGGAATAAGGTAGAGTCTTATACATTGAGTAGACTCGGAAAATAGCAGCAGTTCTTTCTTTTGGTAGTGATAATTATTTTTTTTAGAGGTCGGCCCAGAAGGGGCTACGGTGAAGTGAATGTGAGGTGTGCATGAAGGAGAAATATAACATTCTTGTAAAAGAGCAGAGGGTATAAAGGGTTATCCTAAATACATGTTTCTATGTTTTTGTTCTTCCTATGAATTGATCAAAACAATATAAGGCACGAGCAAAATTCAAATTGAAAGATTGCTGTTACAGATATCAGGCGAACAGAGATTAAGGGGAAAGGGTCATCTCAAATATGACCAGAAAGAGGGTCTTTCGATAAGATGGTGTTGGACCTTGTGGCATCATACTGAATGGCCAAGTATAAAGGGAAACAGCTTAAAAAAAGAAGGGAAGTGCTGGATCTCTGGAGGATGTTCGAAGAAACACCTCATGCAAATAATAAAGAAAAGGAGTCAAAACCTGTAGTGGTCACAAAACAGGAGGAAACAGGAGGGAGGAGGGGGGGAAGTAAAGAAGGCGAGGAACCAAAAAAGCTGTACCCCATTGTTGACAAAACCTGCTGAGGGATATTGTGACCCGTTATTTCTACCCCAACCAAGTGCACCCAACTACGCCGGCAGTAGCCCCTCGTCCCCCTTATGACCGTAAGGGTTTGCATGGTCCAACAAGCACCCGCCCAGCACACATAGGACGCATCACCCAAGATTTAGAAGCCCAAATGACCAGTACCCAACTGACTAAGAACACTGTGTGACAATACACTACCGCTGCCAGATGGAGGGCAGACACAGCCGCCACCACCATTGAAAAATATAGCAGAGGATGAATGGAAGTCTGGGGACTTCCTCTTCCGCATCGATAGTGCTCCGGTGCGAGTAGAGCAGGAAAGTGACCTGGTAAGTGTAGGGCACGGTAGCGTGACATCTGACAGTGTAGAAGAATGTTGGAGCGATACTGACAAGTATGAGGAAGGAGCAACAGGAGGGGGTCTGCAAGTGCAGTGGCAAACACCACAGGTGGAAGAGGAAGGGTGGCAAGTAAGGCTCAGGAACAGGATAGGGAGAATGGCACTGGCAAAGAAGAAAGGAACAAAAGGACGTAAAGGCAGGGGGAGAACAAATCTACAGATGCCCCTAATAGGGGACAGGAAGGCCTCACTATGTGCCTTGGACGTTGATGGATAAAAACAAATTGTTGAAAGCACCACCTCCGCTTTCTGAGGGCAGTGGGGAAATGGATATATGCTTTCGAGAAAAACACTGCAGGTGTGCCATTAGCCAATGGGGATATCAAGAGCCTACTAGTATCTGCAGTGGGTGATCAAGCAGACAGGGTGTGGGTGAAAGCGGGGTTCCCGGGAGTGACAATGGGCTGTGATCGCACGATGGAGCTTCCTTTAACAACGTGAGAGCACAGGTGTGGGATGCAATGCGGAGAACTTGACCCGACACCCCCGATCTACACTCTGTAATGCAATGCACAATGGGGGATTAGGAGGATGCTGCTCAGTACATTCTTCGGGTGCAAGATATGTGGAGGGCGGGGACGGGCACGGCTTGGGACCTTTCAACCTCCCTCTTTTACTTCATTATCAAGAGAGGCCTCCGGAAGGAGGAACAGAAGGCCCTTGATCAAATTGCTGGGATAGAAATACAAAGCATAATAGTACATCATTGCAGTAGGATCAAAGAAAGGGAAAAAGAAATTGCACAGAAAAGATTTGCAACGAAGCAAAAATTGTACAAAGTAAGTTGGTGAAGGTTGCGGCAGTAACAGCTGCACCACCCTTAGAACGGCAGGGGAACGAGGAGGGGCCGGTGGCATTGCAGGCTAGGATGGCGACTACATGGGCAGCAAACAGACAGGAAGAATGGGCTGGAGAAGAGCAGTATGGAGGGCCCCAGTGGCAAGGAAGAGGTGGGTACCGTGGACAACGAGGGGGTACAGAGGACAGGGGCCCAGAGGAGGGGGACAGGGAGCATGTTGGTTATGTGGGAGGTGGAGCCATTTTGCAAGGGAATGTCGTACCCGTCCCATGGCGTATTATCAGAACACAAAAAGATTTAACAATGAACAGCAATATGGCCCTCCCCACCCAGGCAGTCCCTATGGGCTGCCCCTGGGAGGATATGGACAAGAGGAACAGACAGACACCCGGTACACACAAGGACCCAGAGCGCCACCACAGGGGATACAACAACGATTAACACGCCAAAGCCAAATGGGGAACATGCACAATAATCCTTTCACAACCACTGCAAACGGTGCACCATGGCCATTTCAGGGAACACCTATGGTTGGGGAGAATGTATTTTCTTTTCCAAGAACACACACACATCCAGACTGGGACAGCCCACAGAGAGCACTTGCGTGTCCAGTCCTATCAACTACCCTATGTCCAGACGAGGAACCACTGGTGGGGGCGGAGATAGGAGACAGACAGTTCATCTTCATGGTGGGCTCAGGAGCAGAGAAATCATGCCTAATGGAGGACGGATTCCTGCTGTCGGGCAAGAATTTGGAAACACAGGGATTCTCTGGGGCTGTGATCACAGTTCCATACACTAAAGATTTAGATGTAAAGATAGGGGGAAAAACAGTGTGAGCACCCCTCTTGTATCATGAAGACTCACTGTTGAATTTGCTGGGAAGAGACCTCCTTATCAAGCTCAATATGACCATCTCGTTTACTGAAAGAGGTATAGTGTGCTCCACCCTGGGAATATGCCCCTTCCGGGCAATGTTGTTGATTAACACAATAACAAATGAAATAGCAGTCCGGGGGTGCCTACTAACGCAGACATGTTTGTGTATGGAATACAAGTTCTGGCAAGGGTGATACCCGAAATAACATGAAAAGAATGGAGAGTACCCTCAGACTGTTTTCCGCCCTGTAGCTGCCCCTGAAATATTACCAGGTACTGTCCTCTCATTAGATCTGCAGGGAGTACAAGTATCAGCTGAGCATCAGCTGAGCGTATTGTGGTGATAGGTCTGGACATGCACGGATGCAAGTGGCAAACAGTACTGTGCATAGACCCAAACATAGCGCTGCACGAACTGACAAATGAGCAGCTGTTCACTGACAAGGACAATGATGGGGAGATAATGGAAATATGCATGCCATGCAATATAATGATACAAAACAGACGGGTAGTAAACCGCCTCATGGCCATGTCAGTGCACCTCTGTCATTTTTTGATGAGGACATGCGGCAGGTACCCACAGATTTCTGGACAACTAACCCCCATGATGTAGGGCTCTTGCAAGAGGTAACGCCGGTCAAAATTAAACGCAAACCCGGTGCAGTGCTACCACGGGCGAGACAATATCCCCTGCAGTGGTCGAAGTGTACGAAAAGAAGTAGTGGAACTATGTTCCGTACTGGCCTGCACTGCTCCCCACAGACCCCATCGCCGTGCCCCCTCCCATGCACAATAAACCCCCCAAAAAACATGTGCCTGCTCTTTATGGGAACGTTCAGTGAAGTGCACTGAAAGTGCAAGTTACAGCTTCTTCCTACACTTTTATTTTAAAACTAAACCGTCCCGGAACGGTTTCTTTTTAAAAGTATAGGAACGGTAAAACTTAATTAAAAGAAGTAGAGGAGCACCGCTCCCGACCGCTCCCGCCCACTTCGACCACTGATCCCCTGTCCAGAGAAGGGGATAAAAGAAACAATACATGCACTGTTGCAGCAAGGTATCATCGAACCCTCAAATTCCCCTTGTAACACTGCGATTTATCCAATTAAGAAGGCAAAGGGAGGGGCTTGGAGGATGGTGCAGGATTTAATCCCACTCAATGACATCATACAGAAGGAGTTTCCCCTTGTCCAAAATCCCGCATCCATCTTGTGCAGCATCCCGAAGAAGACCACACACTTTAGAGTGGTAGACTTGTAAAAACACTTTTTTTCTCTGTGCCACTTGATCCAGGTTCACAATACCTGACTGTATTCACCCTGGGGGGAAAAGATATGAACACTGCAGATTACCCCAGGGATACTGTGAAAACCCAAGCATCTTCAACAGAATATTGCACAAGGATCTCAGCAATATTGATGTTAGAAGCACGGTGATACAATATGTGGATGACCTCTTGAGCTGTAGTGAAAGTGAGGAACAATGCAGAGAAGATTCAATAATATTATTGAATCTGTTAGCACGCAAGGGGTATACGGTGGCCAAAGGAAAGTTGTAGTACTGCCTAGCAGAAGTACTGTATCTGGGGCAACTAATATCCAAAGATGGTAAAAGGATAATTCCAGACAGAGCCGCAGTAAAACGTGCTGCAGCTAGGCCCCACACAGTGGACATGCATTTGTTTCTTGGCATATGTAATTATTGCTGAGCCTGGATACTCGACTTTGCAGCATGCACACGGCCCATACTGCAAGTATTGAAGAAGGCACAGAAAGATAGCACAGCTAGCACATGGACGCCAGACATGCACACAGCCTTTACAACACTAAAAGAAATGATCTCTGCAGCTCCCATTCTGGCCACCCCGGATTATGAACGGGAATTCTTCCTATTTTCACACTGCAATGGGACACTCATCACAGCTGCATTAACACAAAAGACATCCTTAGGGCACAAGCCATGTGCCTATCACAGCGGCACCCTCGACTCCTTAATGCAAGGGCACTTCCAGTGCGCCGCCTTTGCGATTGAAAAGAGCGTCATCATAGTAATGGGGTGCTCTGTCACACTGTTTGTTGAGCACTCCTTGTTTGCAATTCTTGAATGATCCAAATCTACACTTATGACGCAAAGAGCAACCTCTTACAAAATAATACTTTCTAGCTGAAACATTCACATAGTATGCTGCAAAACTGTAAATCCAGCCACATTTCTCACTGAGCCATGCACTGTAGAAGACATGCAAAACCATGATTGTGCCATATACGAGGGGGAAGGAGAGGACATTCCCAAAGCAACCGAGATCGTCTTAAAGGAAGGTGAAGTGTACTTTGTAGATGGGTCAGCATCTATATGCCCAGAGATAGGTGAGAAGCATGTGGGTGCAGCAGTAGTAAGTTTGGGGGAAGGGGAGTATGAGGTCATCGTACAAAAACGACTACCAATGCATTACTCAGCACAAGCAGCAGAGCTTGTAGCACTAATTGAAGCATTGCATGCAGCAAAAGGATGTGCAGTAACCATTTATTCAGATTCGGCACATGTAACCACAACGGTACATGCTGGATTGTCCAGGTGGAGGAGAAGAGTTTTCAGAAGGGCAGACAGGTCTCCAGTACAACATGCTGAGCTTTTAAATGAACTAATAGAAGCTCTCGCTGAACCATCATTAGTGGCTTTGGTAAAATGCTAAGCCCATACCAATAACAGTGATGCAAAGCAGGCAGCATACTTAAAAACCCAAAACAGAGTATTTGCTAAAGGGTAGCACGCAAGAGGAAAAAGAAGTTGGATAGAATTCAATGCCCATCACACAAATAATTGAGTTACAAAAAAGTGCCCCAATTGCGGAACAAGAAATATGGTCAAAGAGGGGTTGTACACTGTCACCCACTGATCTCCTTTGACGGCAAGAAACAACAGGACAGTTAGTAATGCCTGTGGAATTATTACAGCTTGCATTACAACAACTACATTTTCCAGCACACACAACAAAACAACACAGCTGCTGACATCCAGGAGGACTGGTTTGTCCCAAATCTCCAAGTACACCTTGCCAACATGACAATTGAATGTGCAACTTGTCAGACATACAACTCTGGAATAACCCTCAGGACACTGCGAGAGAAACTGTCCCGCCCCACCGGACCTTTCCGTGAGCTGCACATTGATTACGCAGACATGGGAGAAAGGTGCAATGGAGCAAGATACTGGATAGTGGTGGTCTGCCCCTTTTTGCGCTGGGTGGAAGCAGGTTTGTGCTCCCACCCAGACGCAAAATGTGCTGCAAAAGATTTGGTGAGGGAAGTGTTCCCGCATTTGTGATGTTATTCGCTCTGATAATAGAACGCACTTTGTCAATGACCTCTTTAAAGAAGTAACGTCACTACTAGGAATAAAAGACAAACTATGCTCCATTTAACACCCGCAAGCGAACAGGGTGGTCGAGAAAGTAAACAGCCTCCTTAAAGCAGGCTGTCCAAGTTATGCTACACCCTTAAAAATAATTGGCTGTATGGCCTGCCTCTAGCACTATTTCAATTACGTACACAACCCAGCAAAGACCACCACTTGTCCCCACACGAAATAGTAACAGGAAGACGCATACAGACACCGCTATCCCCAATAAGAAGAGCATCAGATGCTCATAAAACTGCAACGATCCTGGGGGAGGAATTTAAGGAATATTTGCCACAGCTCACAGGAGCATAGCTAAAAAAGCGGCCCCTCCCTTCACTAGGGAAAGTGAGAGTGACACAAACATTGCAGCAGCAGACAGTCCCATAACACAGTTAATGCCTGGAGAGTTGGTATATGTGCAGAGTTTTATAAGGAGATGGAACTCCTTAAGATTTCACGGCCCTCACAAGGTGAAATATATTGTACACCCTCTGCAGTGAAAGTGAAGGGCCTGAAATATTGGATAAACCTCTCTGCCGTTAGAAAAGCCTATGGCAGCATGACACTAGAAGGGGAACAGCCCAATTGACAGGAAGTGGCAGTACCCTAAAGAGAATAAATTAAGTAAAACAGAATATTTGGGAATTACAAACAAGGAGGAACCCAGGAACCCATGTAAATAAAAGTATGAACAGTTCAATGGGTCAAAAGAACATGCACCCAGACATGGTCCAAGCACATTACCAAACTAACGTGGCTAACAGCTCTCGAAAAGCCCATCAAGATCTAACGCGAAGTGCAAGACGAACTCTGTTTCCACGGAGAAGGGAAGGTGCCCATGGGTTCAAACAAACATTGCAACAAAATGTTGATCCTCCCCAACATGAGAAAAGGAACAGCTGCTTTGATGGACAATTATTGGGTATGTGGCAAACAGGCGTACTTGCACCTCCTGCCGTCATGGAGAGGTACTTGTGCCCTGGTTACGCTGCATTCGGCCCTGATAGTGATTCCAGAGAGCCACATCCAGGGAGAGAGGATGCCCACCAGAATGTCTCTGGCACTCCAGTCAACTACCGAAGAACCCCCCCATATATGATGTGCTGTCGGAGGACCAGCTACAAGACAGTCACGCAAAAGTAGAGCATCAAACTACATCTCTAAAGACTCTTCCAATCTTCTGGCACAGATAGCGGACCAGTTTAAGTTGTTTAACTCAGCAAGACATTTTTGCGTCACTCATACCAAGCATCCAGGCACGAGCAAGCGCCAAATGGTTGCAGACTGTGAGGTGGGAGCTGATCCAACTAGCAAACGATACTGAAGAAGGGTTCAACGTCATCAAGGTAGAACTCAGAGCCCTGCGGTTGATGACAATGAAAAACCGCTACGTCTTGGACCTCCTCAAAGCAATGGAAGGCAGCGTTTGCTGAAAAATCGAGAGTGCATGTTGCACATTCGTGCCTTCTGCAGACGCTGACAACGGAACATTATCACATGTAATAGCTGCAGCACATGATCTTGGAAAAAGGAGGAGGGTGGCGTCCAGCGAAGTGACTAGTTCGATACAGTTTTTGATTGGGTACCATCCTGGTTCGGGGCTGCAATGAAGATACTGGTCCCTATCATAGTATTTATGCTGCTGATTTTCTGTATGTGGCAGGTAGGGGTTCGATGCTGTGCAGAATCTATGCCTAGTAGTGCAATGATGGTGACAGTAGGCAACACAAAAAAGGTGCCTCATGATGTGAAGGATGCACAAGTACAAACATGGGATAACCATGAGCCCAAATACTGCATGACAGCAGTCTACAACACAGGGGATGGAGTGGACAACTTGTGGCACACAACCCTCAAAGAACCCCATGAATTAGAGTGGTATAAGGAGGTGTGGATGGATCTAGCTGGGGATGGTGGGTGCATATATATGACCTGCACTCCTGATGAATATGCCAGAAGGGGTCAAAATCTAAGATCCATGTGTAGGGCTTGGATGCCAATAAAGGGAACTCCAGCCTGGGATGAAACAGTGGATGGAGGCAGAAGAACATAGGCGCATTTATGGCCAGGGTTATTCGTTACTTTAGGAGTAAAGAAAAGGGGAAATGTAAGGGAGGAAGGGTCTTTTCGCCCCCCCCTGTACATTCTGCGTGGAATGTATCTATTGCTCATCCCATTGCGGGGAGACGTCCCCTTGTCTGTCCACATACAGACTCCATTTTATGCGACCCCAGAACTCCATCTTTTACTAGGCAGCACAATGATCTCTAAAAAGCCATCTCTCCCATTGTCCAAGCACTGCGCACTGCCAGCCGAGACACCCCCACCACCTCCTCCCCTGTCTGCGCCGCACAAGCTCCTTTCTCACGGAAGTACAGCCATGTATTGTTGCAAATCGCTTGTATCTTTCTCCTTCCTCTGAGCTCATTGCCAGGTGTGTGCAACTCTACCCATCAGGGAAAGAGGCAAGCTCTTCCAAAATTGAACCGAGTCTCCTACTTTTGAAAGCACCCTCCCAGTGTTCTGCACAAACGTCTCTTCGATGTCATGAAATATCCGTATGCCCAGATACTTAAACGACTCCCTCTCTTAATTTATCTCCAACTTTGGTAGGTCTTCCAATTGACTATCCCGTAACCCTCCCAGTGGAAAAAGTAATGATTTTGCTGCATTAATACGAAACTCGGACATAAACCGGAAATTCCTCAGTATCTCAAGTAGCTCCGGGCGGTATACCTTTGGGTTTGTTACATATAATAACAAGTCAGCCGCATATAGCAAAATCACATGCCTCAGTCCCCCCTACCTCAATCCCAGCCTCCATTCTTTCCTGCCGCAGGAATGCCGCCAATGGCTCCAAGGCCAAGGCAAATAGGATTTGGGAGGCCGCGCACCCCTGCCTTGTCCCCCTGCCCAGTTCCCATGAGCCAGATACTCAATTATTGGTAGGCACCATTGCCATCGGTTTTCTATCTAGCAGGCCCAACCATTTGCAAATGTTTTCCCCAAACCCAAATTCCGTGAGCACCCGAAATAGACATTTCCATTCTAGCACGTCAAACGCTTTCATGGCGTCAAAGGAGGCTATCGTCATATCTTATTTCCGCGTCTTCAACTGTTCCATTACATGGTGGAGGCGGGAAATATTTCCTTAGGTATTCCTGCCCCCAACAAACCCACATTGGTCTGAATGGACTGGTTGCGGCGCCACCTTCGCCAACCTGCCTGCAGAATTTCCCCCCCAAGTTTTCCCATCAACATTTAGTAAGGATATAGGCTGATACACCGCACAATCCAACGGGTCCTTCCCCTCCTTCAGAATCACTGTAATCACTGCCTCTCTCATTGATTCCGGGAGATGACCCGTCTGAAATGCTTCCTCGTACATCTTCTGGAGCAGCGGGGCTAGGAGGTCAATAAACGCGGAGTAAACTCTATCGGAAACCCGTCACTTCCAGGAGATGTACCTTTCCTCATATTGCGGATCGCACAACGAATATCTCCCTCCTCAATTGGGGCCTCCAATTCCTCTCGTAGGTCCTCCACTAGCTTCGGTAAATGTATTGTTTCCATGAGATCTTCCATGTCTACTACCACATACCCATTCTCACTCGTGTGAGTTCTATATAGAATGATGTAAAGGTTTCATTAATCCTCTCCCGAGTACCCACTGTCTTCCCTGACTGGGTCCTAATTTGGGTAATGACCCGACTCAGGTTTTCTCTGCTAATCAGCCAGGCCAGTAACTTCCCCGCCTTATCTCCCACCCCATGCACTCGCACATCCCGCTTACTGTTATCATAATGTGACAAGTCCGCCAGGGTCTTCTGGTGGAGTTCAAGCTTTCGCACCAACTCTTACCCTACCTGGGGCGCCCTCTGCCGCCTCTCTACCCAAATCCACCACCTGGGCTTCCGTTTGCTGCAGCGTGTCCTGCAGTCGCTTTCGCATAACAACTGTCATGGATAGACACCTCCCTCTTATGGTCGCCTTTAAGGCTTCCTAGAGCGACTCCATTGACTTAACTGACCCCTCGTTTAGCTGAAAGGAGGTTTCAATATCTGTATGTATTTTGCTAACAAACGCCCCATCCTTTAATGCCTCTTTCTGTAGTCACCACAACCGTCGGGGCTCCATCTGTAGCCCCAAATAGTTCAACCACTAGGGGGGGAGTGGTCCGATAATGTGCGCCCCAAATACTCATACTCTGGCCTCTCGAAGTGTTGACAGTATTCCGTCACTGTTAGGAGGAAGTCTAGGCGAGAGTATGAGCTATGCACGGTCAAGTAATAGGAGAACCCATTTTCCTCCCCATGCCTCTCTCTCTCCATACCTCCACCAAATCAAGTTCCTTCATCACCTCTTGGAGTGACCCTGTCATGTGCTTTTTAGCGGGTCCCATACCCCCGGTTCGATTCAGGTATTCATCCAAGTGACAATTAAAGTCCCCGCCCCACACAATCCTCTCCCCTATATGGCCCCATCATACGTAGGACCGGTGGGAAATATTCCCTGTCGTCTGTGTTTGGCGCATATGAATTAACCAGGCATACTGCGCAGCCTTCCCATATGCCCACTATCACCACTGTTCTTCCTATCCCGTCTTTCAACACTGTATCCACCTTTAGTGGTACCCCCCCTAGCCACCCAGATGAGTACTCCCCTTGCTTGAGTTGAGTAATTTATCCCAAATACCTGTCCTCCCCATAATTTCCCCAATTCTTCCTTACCCATATGCATCTCCTGTATCAGGGCAACTTGTATTCCTTACCGTTTCAGAAATTCCCCCACTCTCCTCCTGATCTGGCTCAGTCCCAGTCCCCGGACATTTCAAGTCCCGATTTTTAAGCCACCCGTCTTATCCATCTAAGCTGTTGGAGCCAAATTCCGAGGAGTGCCTTCCCGTTCCCTTCAGTGTCCTCCCCCCAATCCATCCCCTACCAGTATTCCTGCTCAGGTTTGCCGGATCTGGGAGATGCATGCCCCTGGGTGCCTTGGCCTGCAGCAACGACTCCAACCGTTGGTGTCTATCCTTCATCGTGCGCTTCGTGAAACTACGGCGAATCACATAATCCTCCTCCTTATGAGTCGTGTGCAAGCAGTACAGACACTGGGAATGCTTGTCGTCCATGTACACATGCCGCAAACCGCAGTCAGAGCAAAGATTGAAGAGGGAAGCGCCGTCCTTCTCGCCCGACATGATCCAATCGGAGTAGGCCTGAAGAATCTTCTGTAAGCCTCCAAGAAGAACACTCAACGAAAACGGCCCATGAGAGGCGCTGAAAAAAAAAAAACGAAAAACGGATCCCCGTTAGTCGGGATGATAATCGATGGAGCACAAAAGCTCGATTGACAAAAAAATAGAGTTTAACTAGCAAAAAGCAAAAAACGCAGAAAAAAGCTCAAAGAACAAAACACGAGGACTCCCAACACTTGAACGTGCAGTTAAAATTTGAAGATGGAGGCCAGAAGAGGGGCTTAGGTAGAGGGCAGTCATTGGCTGGGGGCAGTATGACCCAGAGCTCAGTGATTGGTTTATAGGAGAAAGACAGTTTAGATACGAAACTGAAACTGTTTTTTCTTTTACTGAGGATTCCCAGCCTGACGACGCTGGAGAAGTGAGTGGAGAAGGAGAGAGTGGAGTCGAAGATGACCCCAGGGTTTTTTGCCTCGCAGGTGGGTGCGGGCGCAGGGCCAAGGGAGGGCGGCCAGAGTAAGAGTGGGAAAGCGGGAACATGAGTCCCAAGGCGAACGATCTCAGTCATACTGGCCTTGAGGCAGAGGTCGTTTGCAGCACACCGTGACTGAATTGCAGACAGTCAGATATGAGCGAGGTAGAGGAGGTGGCTGAGGGTAGCCTGAAGGGGAGTTGCGTGTCATCTGCAAAGCACTGGAAGTTAGAGATGAAAGTGGCAATGATATGTGCCAGGGCAGCCATGTAGACATTGAAGAACCACGGGGAGAGGTTAGAACCCTGGGGAACGCCGCAGGTTGAAAGAGTGATAGTAGAGAGAAAGGACCCAAGTTCCACCTGGGATGGTTGGTCGGAAAGGAAGGAGGCTAACCATGCCAGAGCCTGACCTACGATTCCGAGGGTGTCACGGAGACGTGCAATCAGGATGTTGTGGTTTACCGTGTCAAAGGCAGAGGAGAGGTCAAGAAGAATGAGGACAGAAGGAGTGTTAGTGTCAAGATTTGAGAGCAGGTCTTTGCGGGTGTTCAGAAGAGCAGTTTCCATGCTTCTGGATGCTCTAAAAGCCAGACTAATGGTCATGGAGGCAACCAGCAGATTCAGTGTGGAGGGTGAGCTAAGAGATTCTCCAGGAGTTTGCCCAGGAAAGGGGTGATGGAGCTGGGGCGGTAGTCTGCCCGAATGGAGGGGAGTGCAGAGGGCTTAAGCAGAGAGTGCACAAGGGAGTGCTTAAGAGAAGTTGGGAAAACTCCAGTGGCAAAAGAGAGGTTGCAGAGATCAGCCAAGGCTGGAGCGAGAGAGTCAATGTTCTCCTTAATATTTTGGAGGGGCAGGGGTCCACCTGTTTGAATGAGGCCTTCATAGACCGGGCTTGTCGGGCAACTTCACCAGGTGTGATGGGAGTGAGAGAAGAGAGGAGAAGTGGTGAGGGACCAACGGAGGCTCCAGAGGTGTTAGTGTATGATGTGGTGTGGAAGTGAGAGAGGAAAGGATGTCTTGGGTTTTTGCGGTGAAGTGTGCAGCCAGGGCCGAGCAAAGGTCCTGAGTGGGTGTGACAGAAGAGGAGGCTGCTGTGGGATTGGGCAGTTCCTTACAGACTTTGAAAAGTTCGGCCATGTTGCTAGGTGCCGCGGCGATGTGGGCTTCAATAAAGACTCTTTTCTTGGTGTGGATGCAGAGTCGATATTGCCTTTGAAGGAGGCGACAGGCCAGTTTGTCAAAGGGTCCACCTGACACATTCCATTTCCGCTCAGCTGCCCTACACTTGCGTTTAAGTGCAGCAAGATCAGAGTTGTACCAAGAGTTGCACTTTTTTGGAGGCTTCAGTCGGACACTCATGACAGGGGCAAGAGTATCAAGGGTGTTAGAGATATAGAGATTGAAGTTCACGAAGGCTGTGTCAGGGTGGCAGTCAACCGCATGAGTAGGAGGCGGAGAGTAGGTGGAGGCAAAGACAGCCGCTGTCACTCTTTTCATGGGTCTGGTGACTTTGAAACCCGAGTGGCCGTGCCGGGTGTGCCGATGCAAGAAGAGCGAAGTGTGAAGAGGGAAGAGAGTGGTCCGTCCAAGAGAGAGAGGTAGTGAGAGGGATAGAGAGAGGGATGTCAGTAGAGATGAGGGCATCCAAAGTGTGGCCCGCTGTGTGCGTGGAGCCAGAAGGTAAGATAGAGAGGGAGAGAGAATTGCATAGGTTCCGGAAAGATCCTGAGGAGTCAGGAGAGTCCAGATGGATGTTGAGTTCACCCAGCAGGAAGAGTTGAGAGGAGGAGAGCAGAGAGGAGGCCAGGTCAGCCCATTCCAAGAAGAAAGTGGACTGTCCTGGTGGCCGATAGAAGGTGGCCATAAGAAGAGAAGATTTAGGAGAGAGTGAGAGCCTGCAGACTAGGCATTCGAATGCGGAGTAGGCCTGAGTGGGGATGATAGACAAAGGTATCCATTCTGGGAAGTTCAGCGCCACCCCCCCCCAACTTCCTTGGGCCTGGGAACAGAGGATCTTGTATCGTTCAGGGAGGATTGTGTCAAAGCTTGTGACAGAGCTATCCTTGAACCATGTCTCTGTGATGGCGATTACATCAAGATACATGCGTTCAAGGAGGTTGCAGATGTCAGACTAGTGTTTGACAGCAGAGCGAGAGTTAAGCGTGGCAATATGGAGCAGCTTGCCATCTCTGAAGGTCTTCCACAGGGGGCGCAGGGGATGGTTCCCCCCCTGCCCAAGCGTGGCAAGAGAGCTGGAGGGATAGTGGAGGATGGGAGAGGAGTCAAGGCCGTCAAGGGCCCTGGGACAGTGAGGCAAGGCAAGGGTGCCTGTGCAGAGGAGGAGGAATGCACAGCAGGCAAGGAAGCCTGTGCAGAGGAGGGCGACGGCACAGCAGGCAAGAGATCCTGTGAAGAGGAGGAGGTAGGCACAGCAGGCAAGGGAGCCTGTGCATAGGATGAGCAAGGCCCAACAGGCTACAGTAATAGAAGCTACATCTCTTGTGTAGTCTAATCTAAAAATAAGCTGCAGCCAGCCTACTCCACAAAACACTTTCATGGTTACACTCACTTGGGACCAATATAGGGTGCTTAAAAAGTACCCAGCCCTGGTAGCCATATGTGCTAATGAGGGCAGCACACCAGAAAAGGGTTGCAGTCGCATGGTATTAGCTCCTGTGGGGAAAAAGAAAGGCCAACAAATTATGGAGGCCACAAATCGCGTAGGGGACCCAGAAGGTTAGGGAGAAAGACTGCAAAAATGAAATTCTGCCCTAAAACCTACTTCATGTAATTTTCTCATCCACTGATTCCTCGTCTTTAAAATATCCTCAAGGCACACAGTTGGCTTTGAAAGCATTTTGGACAAACTGTGTACCTGCTTTGGCTCCCTTAACTTTGCATGGGATGTCATGGGTAGTATATTTGAAGTGACTGTACCTAATGACCTCAGTTCTGCCCCGATTTCTTCACACTCAAAAGTTGAGGAACAGCATAATTGCAACAGGTTACGAGCTCCCCATAATGAGGGGTAGGTTGGAAGGTTGATGAGGATGGACTAATCCATTAGAAAAATCATTACTGAGTTGCAAGTCATTTGTTCTTGTAACGGAGTCCCACCGCCATCCCCCCCCTACAGATTCACGATCTTAAAAAGACTCCCAAAGCAGTACAGAACCTAAAGGAGGGAGCAGAGTAAGGAACGTTTAACTATGCCAGTGAAGGGGGCGTGGCTACATGGCTGCAGGGTACGACGCTTTCTCTGTACGCTCCTGCAGATCCTTTATTGATCCAAGGAAAAATCATGCATTAATCCTGCTACGCACGACTAAAAACATACCCAAGGATCCATGAACTCCATGGGCACAAAACAAGCAACAAAAAGAGGCGCTTTGCAGATTGCAAAACGCATACTGAGCAGCTGCACTCCTGAGGCGCCTGACCCTGGATGGACGGCAAAATGGCGGACGACAGAACAAAGGAAAGGGCTTTGTAATACTGCAGCGTTACGAGAGGTGCAGCGCGAGAGGAACGAAAGCGGCGCCCTGGACGTGAACATGTGATCTGCAGGACTTGCGCTGCACAGCTGATGGGGAGGACTGCGGGAGAGAGGGGGAGACCCCGCAGGACCAGGCGCACCGCAGTAGGGCCCTACGAGACCCGTAGTGCCGGCGTGCAGGATGAGGGACGCTGGCACAGCATGGAGGACTGCTAACGAAACTGAGGTAACGCCGCATGCAACAGTGAAGTGGGGGTGACATCCAGCCCCCGCAGCAGCACTCGCACGGAGGAAGAGAAGCGTAGACCTTGTGTCACTTGCTACATTGGGACCACACTGTGCACCGTGGCAGACGGATCGGGCAGCGACACACAGGCATTGCCCTTTCTCGTGGCAGCCATGGCCTGTGACAAGGCTCGGAGCACCCATCTTGGAAATGCATCCTGGATGCAGTACTCGTGGCGTGTGCCTGCTGGGCCCGCTGGCTCACACATCAACAGATTGCGGGGGTGGCCACTGTGAGTGCATGGAGGGCTGAGCGGGCGCTCGGTGGACGCTCTGCGCCCCCCACCCTTCACTGCATCTGGAGACGGTGAGGAGATTCCACCCCATCCGACATCCACGTAGACGCCTGAGCGCACGGCGGACTAGACGGACCAGGGGGGAGCGCGACTGCGAAGACAGCAGACTGCGGAGAGCCCAAGCAGTGAGGCACTATTTGCTGGCTGCAGCACACGGAAGGCCAACAAACAGACAGTTAGCAAGCAAGATGCAAGGAGCTGGAGGGGGGGTGTGAGGGCCCCATCCTGGACAAGCTAAATTCTCTAATAACGAGGACACCCTCCCCCTGCCGCTCCTTGGAACCGCGAGGGGCACCTGGACCACTCCTGGCGCACCACAGAGAATAGGCCCATGCTGTGCTGGGACCTGACGTAGGGGGAACCATCTTGCAAACGTAGAAGGGGCAGCAGAGTGGAGATAAGAAGCACCCACAATTTATACAAAGTGCGCGCTGAACTACGCACAGTGGGAGACACCGTATTAACTAACCGGTAAAGGAGATATGAGGCCTTCTGGATAGTTGTTGGGGGCTCACATCTAAGGCACACCACGGCACAGCATGGGGGCCAGGTACATTGGGGCAAAGCGACGGGCTGCCATAGGAGGGGGTTTCAGGGCAGAATAATAACATTGGTGCGCCTTCGCTGGGCAGTGCAGTACAGCGGCTGACGAGCCGGGCGCCGGGCGCCTACAGGCCGGCAACAGAGAGGTAGCCACAGCAATAAGGGCACACAACACAAAAGACTGGGAGGCGCGGGGACGGAGGAGGACCCAGAGGGACTGTAGGCGGAATGTTGTCCTAAGGTGCCAAGATGAAGAACAAACAGATGACGCTGGAAACATTTGAGGCGAGTCAGACACCCCGGACGCAGGGTGGAGCTGACAAGGCAACAGAGCCGACCCAACCCCAGGTCATCCCAGAAGCCAGTAACCATCAAATACTGGACGCGATTGGGGTGCTCCAAACCAAACTGGAGGGAAAGATTGATGCAGTGACAATTGACCTTGCCGAACGCACAAGTAAGCTAGAAGAACAGGTAAAGGAAAACACAGAAGTACGGGCACAGGAAACAAGAGATGTGGACGTTCTGCTGCAAAGAGTTAAGCTGCTGGAGGAGAGAGCAGAGGAGGCGGAAGAGAGGGCCCGTAGAAATAACATACGAATTGTGGGCCTGCCGGAAGGTGCTGAAGGTGCGGACCCCACTAATTATGTGGAAAGCTTACTGTTGCAGGAGATTGGCGTGGGAACACTCTCTCAGGGGTTTACAATTGAAAGACCCCACCACTCCCCTGCTAGGAGACCGCCCCCGGGTACGCCGCCCAAGCCAGTGATAGCCAAGATGCTTAACTACAGGGACCAGGAAAAGATACTAGCCTTCTCCAGAGCAGGAGGGAGGATCCAAAGGGACTCGGCAAAGGTCGATGTGTACCCTGACTACACATTTCAAGTCCAGAAGAGGAGGGCTGATTTCAAAACTACGAAGGCCAGGCTGCTTAAAGCGGGTCTCAAGTATATGCTGTTATACCCTGCGAGACTGAAAGTGTTCTACAACGGCAAATCCCTATTCTTTGAAATGCCTGAGGAAGTGTACAAATGGATGGACAGGACACAGCTACCAGAGGAGTCCGAGACCGGCCAAGGATCGGGAAACACAGATGCAGAGACATGAGCCGGAACGGCGAAGCAGATGACCTGGGGCCCGAGCAGCGAGGTGGAACTTTGAACTGTTGCAGGATGTGCAAATAGGACGCTATAACTAAATATGATGCATCAATGGTGCAGGAGAGTTCCGGGTATCGTGGAGGTCGGGTTGCGAGAACGCCAACATAACCCCACGCCCCCCCCTTTAGAGTATTTGAGGACCAAGAAAAGGTCCGCCCGTAGGGCACCAGGAATCTTGTCGTAAGACAAGGCAAATGGAGCGGAAACGGGAGTATCCCAGCATGCATGGCATAGCGGGACTAGTTATATTGGTAATAGTTGTTGGGATTATAGTTGGGTATGGGTCGTTAATGGGGGGCCTGACACAAATAATAGCATGTTGCATTGAACTCATCACCAGGCCAGCTACAAGCTGGTGGCCTCATAAACTTTCCAGTACAAGCAATGATGGCTAACACGATCAGAATCATGACTTGGAATGTAAGGGGGCTGAATAAATATGCGAAGCGCAAGAGAGTAAGCATGTATATCCGGCGCCATAAGGTGGGCATAGCGTTACTGAACGAGACACCTGGGCAGACAGAAGCAACAGAAGCTGGAAAAGGCGTGAGGAGGGGTGGTGGAGTGCTCTACATACTTGACGTACGCGAGAGTGGTCCTTATTTGGATAGCTCCGGGCATACCATTCAAAGTGCTGGCGGTGAAATCTGATAGCGAGGGGAGGATGGTGAACACGTCCGGGGAAAAAACATTGAATACTTGGAATTGAATGTGGGGAACGTAGACAAGGTGTGCACAGTATGGGAAGCATACAAAGTGGTGATCAGAGGAGTAATGATAGTAGAATCAAGAGGTGTGCAGAGGGTTCTGGTGAGGGAACTGGTTTCCTGCCCCACGTGTATGGAACTATCCAGGACTTTACAAGAGGCGTGTGCTACACAAGCGGCCTGGCCCTACCACCAGCAATATCAATGAATTGATAAATAAACGTAGAACACACTGACCAGATGAACCCCTCTCCTTTTGATGCAGAGAGCATCAGGGACGGCAGTCAGGGCATTTACACAAAGCAATCAGAGCCGCCAATACGGATACTAACTAGTGACTGCTGCGCTGGCGAGACGCTTTCAAGTAACCTTGGCAACGGTTTACAAACTCATAACCTTTGTTCCCAAACACAAACGTACGCATTGGGTATACAAAAGGTGCACTTACGCATATGGGAAGTGCATGTGTAGAATTCTGTAAGTATTCACTTTAGGAATAACACGGGGAGTTTTGCTTTTTCCTTTTTTTCCCCCACTCTGTGTTTGTGAATCCGCCGAATGGTAGCTGCCGCCCAGGCGTGCCGCGTCCAGTTACTATGGCAACAGGCCCAGCTCAGCCTGATGCTTTTGAGGCTGCGCGTCCCTGGCATTGCCGTAGCAACACAACACGAAGACACCAGCGGACTCTAGGTGTCTTCAAGTCTCCACTCTGACAAGCGGCAGCCCCTTTCAGGTACGTAGCCTGCATGAGGGATTTCGCAACCTCAGCAGATGAAGGTTTTGAGTTTACAAAATATTCCACATATGTTTTGCAGCTCTGTGCCAACAAGCGCGTACTGTGACAAAACGTGGACCGCAGTAACCCATGTGCCGCATCACGTCAGGGTTACAACAGCCAACGTACTTAAAGAAATTCTCAAACCCAATAAAAGTGATTCAAGGACCCGAGCGCAGGTATGCAATCTATATTTTACTACTTACCACTTGAAAGAATAATACTCTTTCTACTAACTGCCAAATCTCCAGCTCTTTAAACGCAGTATGAATTAACTCGCAAGCATTTCTCACAGTGGTGATGTAGTACAATGGATCCACAATTGCAGGGTTGCAGGGTGTTTATACATTAACTACCTGCCAATATACGGATACTGTCACGTGACAAATATAATAAAAACCTGGGATTTGGATATCCGAAAATCTGTTGTCCCTCCTACATTGCAACAATTGAGAAGAACAAAAGAGACTCCTATGCTCTAAATCCCAAGTTCCTTGAACTACGAGTAAGGAATTGAATAGGCAGCACACCTGCCATTGCTTGATTGGTTTACTCATTTAAAGCGGTCTCGTGCCAATAGTGTACTCTGCACTTACCATTCTAATTTATATTTGTAAAGGACTGAACAAGCAAAGGTATGTTTTCATTTGTTCCCACAGTGGCTGGGCACTCCACCAAACAAATCATTTGTTGACAAGAGTCAGTCCACTCTATCCATAGGAAATTCTGTGTCTGGAAACGAGGCCACACATTCTGCATACCCCTGTCTGAGGTACAGGTTGAGTACTGCGTGGATACTGGTCTCCCAAATTGGAGGCAGTAATAATTTTTTTGTAAAAAAAAATGTCTTTTGTGTCTTGTATGTAACACTGATACATCTATGTATCCTTTTTCTGCCTCCCTCCACCCTAGGATCATGAGGTTTGTCCACCCTGAGGAAGGCTCGACATTGAAGCTGCAAATGCCGGCATGCCGAAATGTGTACTAGTGCTCGTCTTTTTAAAGAAATATGCATGAACAGTGTCTAAAAATGTATAGATTTGTTACACACACGTAGGCAGACTACAGACATGATCATTTATTGATCGTGCCTTTAGAACACAGAAAAACAAAAACAACTAATCAGGAGTATACTAATATGTACCCTGGTCTCTTTTCAAAGTAGTAACAAGTCGACTGTATAAGAGCACAAATGATTGCGTTAAGTTCATGTGTTTTTTCTGTTCTTAATTTCTTCTATTTGTTTTTCATTCGCAAATTGTATCTCATACTCTATGTAGATTTGAAAATAATTTTTACTCTTTAAGAAAAATATTGGTTTTAGGCTTTAGGTATTGTCACTAAGTATGTACCAGTCATTATTTTCTGCATTATTAAAAATGTTTATACACGTAGACACTTCTCTATGTTTTTTTACTTGTGACACTTCAAGCACAAAAAATTCTTCTAGATGAATTCAAATAAATAATGACAACAAACTTTTGTCCATAGTGTGGATTCCCAATTTTTTTGTTAAATACTATGAGGGAACTGGAAGCGACAGAGAGGGAATTGAAGGAGAGAGAGGGGGGAGGCCTTGGTGGGACAGCAGCAACTGGAAGAGGTGATAGCGCTGAGACAAACTGGCCTTTCACAATGGGAACGCCTGGGGAAGTTTAATTATGCAAAAATACGTGGAGAGCAGTCATGCACAAGGAAATAAGCCGGGACAGTTGCTGGCATGGTTGTGTAACGTGAGACCGCCAGGCCACCTATTTGCTCAGTTAAAAACGTGAAGGGCGAGGAAATAGGGATGCAGGAGGGGATAAATGAGGTATTCTCAGACTACTATAAAGAATTATATTCAGCACCCCGGGGTGGCACGGACGAGGAAATACAGGATGTACTAGATCAGATTGACTTACTCAGACTGGAGGACTCCCAGGCAGAGTCATTGGAGGTCCCTGTAATGCCAGAAGAGGTGGCGACCATAATCCGATTCCTGCCCGGGAGAAGACACCGGGGACGGATGGTTTCCCGGGGGTGTTATACAAAGCATACGTGGACATACTGGTGGCACTCTTAGCTTAGGTGTATAATGAATTGTTTGAGGCTAAGATGCTGCCAGCAAGTATGAGAGAGGTCCTGATAGTGCCTCTGCTCAGACCAGGTAAAGATGGTACGGACTGGGGATCCTACAGGCCACTGTCCTTATTGAAGCAAGGCAACAAAATCCTGACAGCAGTCCTGGCAGGCAGACTCCGGAAAGTGATACATGTGCTGGTCCACTCGGACCAGACAGGGTATGCATAGCTCTCAACCATTTATGTTGCAAAGGCGGGTGAAAACACCCGATTTTATTTTTGGCGGGTGAGAGGCCCATTGAAACGAATGGGCGTGCAGGAGGTTAGGCGGGTGAGTCAGATGTTTACAAGGCGGGTAACACCCGCCAAAAGCGTGTGAGTTGGGAGCTATGGGTATGTGCTGGGTAGGAGCCTCTCGGAGAACCTGAGACGGCTCCACCACGTCATTTACAGTACAGCAGATAGACCCATACAAGGCGCGGTTGCCTCACTATACGCTACAAAAGCATTCGATTCAGTGCACTGGGAATGGTTGCATGCCGCGATGGAAAAAAAATGGGATTCGGCCTGCAGTACATGAGTTGGGTGCGCCTTATATAGACAGTGCTGATGGCCAGGGTCAAGACAGGCAGGAGTTACTCAGTGGCTTGGCAGCTATATAGTGGTACTAGACAGGGGTGTCAGTTGTCCCCGATGTTATACATATTGGCGGCGGAACCCATGGCGGCATATTTGAGGAAGGAGTATGCAGATGTGGGCATAGAGACAGACAGGAGTAGACACGTGGTGTTGCTGTATGAAGACAATGTGTTGTTATACGTGCGAGACCCTGAGGTGAACCTGCCGTATATGTTGGAAGTGTTGGATAACTGTGGCAAGCTCACAGGTATTAAAGTGAACAAGAAGAAATTGTGTCTGTTCCCGATTGCTGCAACCGCTTTCCTGGAGGAGGAAGAGCTGCTGACTCTCTCCCTAGCCTGGTGCAGAACTACATTTAGATATCTGGGTATAAACATCCACTGAGACCTTGCTCAGGAGCATGAATATAACACGTTGCGTGCCAGGGCGAACCTAGCTGCTTCTATGGGATTCTGGAGCAAGCTGCCCTTATCAGTGATGGGGAGGGTGGCACTGCTAAAAATGGTTGCATTACCGTGACTTATGCACTTGTTACGCTCACCTGGTCTGTGCGAAGGCGTTGGGGCACGGTTGCAGCCCTCCCAGGGATGAAACTCCTCTTGTCTGTTCCTCCCTTTGCATCTGTGTGGGGAACTGCAGTGATGAGCAGTGCGGTTCCTGTGCGAATATAAGGGAGGTCGTATGAGTATGCAGCCTGTGGTCCCTGACCCCTTCTCCAGACCTCTTCTCCCTGGATGTAGCTTCCCTGGGGTTGCACTACTCTTGAGGCTCACCTGCTCAATGATGATGATGATGAGCTCTCCATCCTGCTGCTTCTGGCAGGGGCGCTTGTTGAAGGGAACCAAGTTCCTTCACTGGTCCCTTGTCGTGGAAGTAAAGGCCAGCTGCTACTAGTCCACTTCTCTTGTGGGTAAGTGTTTCCCTTGTTTCCACTTACCTGCTTGTCTTCTGACTGTTGTAATTGTATTTGTAAAGTTTGTTCTCTGTCCTTTGTATGTAATGTCTCTTTTCTCTGCTCTCTCCCCTTGCAGGTGGTGTAGCGGTGCCGGCGGTAGAAGAAGCGGAGCCAGCGGTACGGAGGAGCGGGGCTGAGATAGTCCGACAGCTGGTAAGTAGCCTTTAATGGTGCCTTAAGGTGCGCGTTGTGTTTTAAATGCGGTGCAACCCTGAGTTGGGTGTTTTTGGGAGTTCTAACCTAGTCTTGTATTCTTTTCTCGTTTCAGGACTTCAGCTTCGTGGGACAGAGAGCGCAGGTGCTGCGGCGTCAATTTGGGATATGCCAAGAAGATGGAGCCTTGCCGTGAGACGTGAGCCAGGGTCCAGGTAAGGATGCTGTTGTTGCAGGATCACGAGGTAAGTAGCTGGTCCAGGCGGCGGTGAGCGTCACGTTGCACGGCGGTGCAAAGTAACGCGAAGCGTTTGCTTGAAGGATCGGAGGGTTTATATAGTCTTGTTCCTGGCCACGCCCAGTAGCTCTGGCCTGCCTGCTGCCACGCCCTGCCACACCCGATGAGTCAGCACCTGAAGACCAGGCCTAGGGATCCACGCCCGATGAGTCAGCACATGGGGATGTTCTCTGGAATAAAGGCTTCCAGCACCTGGAAAGTTCTTGAAAAATAAAAGCACTCCTGCACTGAAATAAAGTGTTCCTGCTCACATCTCTATATGAGCCTGGCGCCAAAGGCACCAGGACTGAGTCCAGCCAGGGCCCCTGTGTTTATGAGTCCCAAAGGGACATCAGTGAGTCAAGTAACCCATTGCCCCGTCACTGGATGGTGTGGTTTTTGTGTTTTGGGGCCCTTGTCCATGACAGCACTGCTTTGGGAATGTCCCATATGACATACCGCGACGTTTCTTCAGGGAGTTGGAGAGGTTATGCAGAGGGTTTCTGTGGCGGGAAGGGTGGCATAGGGAGGCCCTGAATACGTTGCAGGGGCCATATGACCAGGGAGGGCTGCAGGTGCCGAATTTCGAGCTCTACTTCTTGGCGTGCCAGTTGCGGCACGTGGTGAAATGGATGGCTGATGAACCTACATTAGAGACAACATTACTACAGCCAATGCTAACATGAGGTCACCTGAGAGACCTTGTATGGGCCCCTGCCTGGGGGACATGCAAAGGGCTGCTATCTGGTGAAACTTGGGACGCAGACATGGCGCAGGGCTTGCAGGGTTGTGGGTGACTCTGACCCGCTCTCCCCGTAGATACTGATAGGGGTGGTAGTATGGAAAAGAGTGAGCGATCGTGTTATGGTGGAGACGAAATTGGAGACACAGGGCGTGGCAACAGTCAGTGATCTGAGGGGAGAGGGGAGCTGGAAGGCCTTCGGGGAACTGCGAGAGAATTCCGGGCTACAGGCGGGGCGGTTCTTACTACATATCACGGTTATGGGGCTACTACGTAGAAGATGGCCTAGCACTACAGAAGGGGATATTGTGAATGAGGATGTTCAGACACTACTCACAGCTGCAGAAGGGGGACATGAGGTGTCTAGAATCTACAAGGTTCTGCTGGGCTGTTCTGCATGGGCTGCACTGTACTGTAAAAGCAAATGGGAGAAGGAATTGGGGAGGGTATTGGAGGAGAGGGAGTGGGGGGAGATCATGCAATACCACAAGACTGTCTCCAGGAATGCCAGGCTACAACTGAAACAGCTTTATATTGTGCAGGGGGCATACCTCACACCGGCAAGTGTGCCCAAAATGTAAAGAAGAAGATGCAGGGCTCATATACATGTTCTGGGGATGCTCGGTCATACGAGAATTTTGGGGGGAGGTATCATCCAAGGTGGCTAAGGGTGGCATTGAATTATATACTGGTACTCCAGAAGCCTGCATGCTGAGGAGATACAATAAGAAGCGAAAGATAAGCCACTGAATAAGTTCAGGGATTTGATATACATTACGGCCAAGCGAGTCATAGCAATGGGATGGAAAGATACGAGAGCTCCGTGCATAGGCAGATGGTGGAGAGACCTGGAGAAGTGGTGTACTGCAAAAACAGGAGTATCGCAGAAAGCACTTAGAGCCCAAGCAGAGGAGTCAGGCATAGGCTTACAGAGATGGATAGCGCTGACAGTAACGCTGTTTGCAAACGCAGAAATAAACGAAAGCATGCTACCGGGGAGAGAGGAAATTGCAATCATAGAGATTGACTAAAAGACTGATGTGCAGGCTGGGGGGGGGTGGAGGGGAGTGTAGTTAATGTTTGAGCTTGTTGCTCTGTGTGATGTATTTGTTGTGTCATGCAAAACCTAATGAAATCTTTAAAAAAGAAAAAAAAACTATGCCAGTATACACCGGAGCACCATACGGCCAAAGCAGACAACTTGACTTGATAAGAAATCTAGCCAATAAGGCTTGCAATCTGCGTGCAATGAGGCCCACATACCCACCTGACATGCCAACAGGGATACCATTCTGTAAAGCAGAATGGGCCCTAAAATCTGCAGGGACCTCATTGTTGGGCAGATAACAGATATTATAAATGCAGTCAACAATCCATCTGAATAGGGTCTATTGGTAACAGCCCAGCCCACCTGACAAAGAACTGATGGTCCTTTTTGATGCCCCTCATCTGAGATATATAGTTACTAAGAGCTGTGACAGAGTGAGGAGGAAAACAGAAGACTTGCGGCTCCGATCAAGGTTCAACAACACAATTGTATTCAGTACAACATACAGAAGCGTTGGAGTAAGAATATTTTGACAGGGCTATGATCCTGTCAAGGGGGCAGGGAGGACAGGGCCCACTCCCACTATGGGGCAGGAGGCTTGCAAGGACAAAAAGGCATAGAAAGCCCTATCCCAGATGTCGGCAGTGGGAGTAACGGGCCCCAAGTCCCTGAATACGCCCAATGTGCCAAAAGCTTCATTCATGGTACCACTATCTCCCAATGCCTCCCATTACATTTTCTGGCCACTTATCTTTTCTGTTGAAGGACTCCAATTCCCACAGTGTACCAGGGAGCAACTAAGGAAATCCAGACCAGAGCCTGGAGAATGGAATCAATGGGTTCAGGTTCCCCTGCTGGTCTTGTGCTTCGCACCACTTGCAGAAACGCTTCCACTTTAGGCAGTATAATTTGTTGGTAGAGGGCACCCTAGCTGATTCCAGCACCTCTCTGCAGTCATAGGGGATGTTTAGGCCTCCGAACTCCGCTAAGTAAGGAGCAACTCTGAGGCGTAGCGATTGCAGGTTGTGGTGTAGAATCTTCCCCTTGCCCTGTGTCATCAGGTCTGACTGATTGTTGAGTCGGACGGGATTGTCCGCGGCCAATTGCATTATCTTGGAGAACCAGGTCTGGCGAGGCCAGTATGGAGTGATGAAAATCACTTTGCAGGATTATCGCTTGATTGTTTTTTTTTAAACAATTTTTATTATTTTTAAAAACATCACACCAAACATTACAACTTTTGGACGTTCATAATCAAAGTCAAATCAACACATTATACATTTCCTGTCCTCCCACTTCCCTCCCCACAAACTCGAGCCATTTCATCGGTGTCATCTTCGTGAGCATTTTTGGGAATCTTGGTGCCTATTGACTCAACTGAGTCTTCTGTTTCATGACTGGCCTGGTGAGGGGTGGCCAATGAGGCCACCAGTTGCCTCCAGGCTATTAGGGGACCCACTTCCTCTCCTCCCCCCATGGTGGCGGCTTCAAACCAAGCCGCAGTTTCTGCCTCTGCCCATCTCAGGAGGTCCGCCCACCATGTCTCCACTCTAGGCCTATGGGCCGCCTTCCAAGAAATTGCAATCCTGCGCTTGGCCAGGACATATGCCAGGTCTTTCATTTTATTGATATGCTTTAGATCACGTGGCCTGGGGAAATTCCCAAGCATGCATGCCCCAGACCCCACATCCAACACCACACCCCCCCCTGGCCATTTTCATCTTTATTTCCTCCCAGAATCTATGCACCCCTGGGCAAGCCCAGAACATGTGCAGCAACCCTGCCTCCTCCTCTCGATTATCGTTTGATTGTCATCAGCATTATGCGTATGATCGGGAACGGTGGGAACGCGTATGCGAAGAGGCCCTCCCATGGAGAAGCGAACATGTTTCCCATGGATCTCTCCTGCGGCGTCCTGCTGGTTTACCAGGCGCATTTCTCGTTCTGGGCCATGGCAAACAGATCTATTCTCAGGCCATCCACTTCCAGAGTGGCGAAAGAGCGATTGGAGTGATGACCGATTGAGCTCCCATTCGTGGTTCTGGGATAGCAATCTGCCTGCTGAGGCTGTCCGCTAGTTTGATTGTAGATGCAGGTGAAACGCTTGGATGCTGATATTGTGGGCTATGGCCCAGTGCCATGTCAGCTGTGCCTCCCTGGACAATGTCTTGGACCTGGTATCCCCCCCAACCCCTGCATCGTGGTGATATTGTCTGTGAAGACCTTGGCACTTTGATTCTGTAATACCGGGAGGAAGGACTTGAGTGCCCACTGAACCACTTTTAGTTTGAGCACATTTATGTGTAGAGATGTCTCCTGAGGCGTCTATAGCCACTTGATGTGAAGTGTCCAAGTGAGCGCCCCACCATTGTAGGCAGGCGCCCGTCACCAGCGTCTTGGTGGGTGTAGGGTCTTGAAATGCCTTTCCTTTGTGGATGTTGGGTTTAGCCGCGCACCACTGAAGCCGAGTGCAGTCTGGGAGGGTTCTGAACCTTGTCTCCCCATGACCCTGTGGTTTGTGACCGGCTGGCAGCCAGGAACCTCTGCAGCAGCCTAATGTGAAGCCTGCAGTGAGGGTTTAGCGGTATGCACAATGCCATTGTTTCCGAGCAGTTGGATGCGTTGCCTGACCGTTTTGACCATGTTTGGTGTAAAGGACTGCAGACAAGTGTTGAGGGTGTTTATCCTGTCGCTGGATGGACGCACTCCTGGCTCGTGTGTTTAGAATTCTGCCCCTAGAAATATGAGCCTCTTAGACAGACACAAGGAAGACTGTTTGTAATTGATGGCGAAACCCAGTGCTTGCTGCCGGTCCATGTTGCCGCTATCGACCGCAGCGTTCCCTGCCTGGATGGCGATCGTACGAGCCAGTCGTCTAAGGGAAGACGTGGTGCCCTATTTTTTGCCGGCTGGCCGCCACCGGTGTAAGGCACTTTGTGAAGGTGTGTGGTGGTGGCTTTGTTCCGAATGGTGGGGCCCTGAACTGATTACGCTAGTTTCCGACAACGAACCAGAGGAACGTTCGGTTCCCTGGGTGGATGGGTATGTGGAAATACGCATCCTGGCAGTGCAGGGATGCAAGGGAGTCGTAGTGCTGCAAAGCTTCTATGACCTGTTTTAAAGTGATCATGGTAAACTTTTGTCGTTTGATGAACTTGTTTAACGTTCTGAGGTCTAGAGTGGGTCTCCACTTTCCATCCGGTTTGTGGACGACGAACGATCGAGAGTATACTCCCTTTCCCCTTTGATGTTTGGGGACCTTTTCTACAGATCGTTTATGTAGCATGAGCTGAACTTCTTGCAGTACAGAGGCCTTGTGCACCTGCGGTTGGGGGTTTGGTGGTATGGGAGTGGGTGGTCACTTGAACTCCAACAGGTGCCCGTAGCGGATCACATCGAACACCCACTTGTCCATTGTTATGGCGTCCCAGAACCCAGAGAATCTAGAGATCCCCCTTCCCCAGTGCGCCATGTGTATGATTGTCATTGTTGAGGTTTACCCTGCCGTCCCCTTTGGAATCCGGATGGCTGTTTGCGCCGATGGGTTTGGCGGAAGTCCTTTGACTTTTGATACCCCTGGTACGCCCTTTTGTACCCTTGTGAGTAATATGTTGAATCTCTAGAAAACTGCTGCCCGTTGAAGAGGCTGTTGATGTTCTGTTGGATGCTACCCTGAACTGACGAAAATTGCGTCGGTTCTGCAGGGATGTTAGAGACCTGACCGTGTCAGTGTGTTTTCATTGCCTGGAGGGCCTTGTCGATTTGAGGACCGAATAGGGTCTCTCCCTCGAGCAGCATATCTACGACCTTCTGTTGGACGTCTGGCCGTAAATCCGTACAGCGGAGCCAAGCCTGCCTTCTTAGGACTACTCAGTTTGCCACCTGCTTAAAACCTGTCTCTGCCAGATCAACTGCCATGGTGATCCCTAGGTTGGAGGCATCTTCACCTTCTTTCAGTATTGCCTTTGCCTCCTTACGCTTTTCCTCTCAGAGATGGTCTACGATTGGTGCAAGTTTATGCCACATTTCTCTGTTGTACCTAGCTATGATGGCGAGGGAGTTAGCTGCTTTCACTACTGTGGCGTCAGCTGCTAATACCTTCTTCTCAAAAGGTGTCTTGTTTACAAGCTTCACTGATGAAACCACCGACTCGGGTGACGGTTGTGAATAGAGGCATTTCGGGGCATTGTGCGTAGGGTTATACTTTTTATCCAGGCGGCCTTAGATGGCTAGGATTGATTATGGTCTCTTCATTGCTTTTACCACCTCCTGCCATATGTGGTTAAGGATAGGGATTGAAACAACTGTCTTTCTCCTTTTGTCGATGTGGTTGAATAAAAACCATTCTTTGTCTTCCTACAGGGGGTGGAGACCAAACTCCTTGCATGCCTTCACGACCCTGGAGTGGAACCCCGTGATGTCATCCGGGGAGAAACGGTTTTGCTGATTCTTCTTCCTGGGTAAATTCCTGGGGGGAATCCGTGTCCAAGTCGTCCAGTCTTGGTGTAGTTGAGGAGGACGTAGTGTCCTGGGGCTGGTGTGTATCAGTACCAGTTAGTTCTCCTTCCTCTAACACTAATTGGGTCGGTGTATGGGTCCTCTTGCAGGACGAAAAAAATGGCACCAGAAAATAGTTTCTGTTTCTACAGATTGGTCGTAGCCTTGGAGACAGTGTAGGTGATCGAGAGGTGGGCAGTGGCTGTGATCTCCCTTTGGAGGAGAGCATTGACCGTGTCCATGAAGTGGACCTATTCCTGGAGGGTGAGGATCTTGCTGACCTTTCTCCCGAAGCAGACCTGGGTCTGGGTGGAGACTCCTGCGGAAGGGAGGGTTGGGGCGGCAGGGCTGGAGCTCCTGGTCTTCTAAGTGCTGCGTCAAGCTGGGCGATGACCCTTTGTAGGGATGAAAGGAGCTGGATACAAAGTAGGGCCTGCGGATTAGCGAGTATCACCCTTTCATCCTCTTGTTGGAACTGCATGCGTTGGTGGGAGTGAACCCCAGATGGACCTGGGACCTCTTCCTGCTGCGGTTGGTGTGGTGGGGATCTTCCCCTTTTGTGGGGGTCCCCTTGCTGAATATGCCTCCCCGGCGTAGATGGTTTGGCACAAATTTCATCCTGCCATATGACTGACTGTTCTGAGTATGATTGTTGGTGTTGTACCTCAAAATCGGTATTCACTTGATGCTGCAAGATGTCCTCCGGCATGATCTCAGTATATTGAATTGGAGACACCTGGGTGACCTGCGTTTGTGAGCTTTTCTCCAAGACCATCTTTTGCCACTCCTCTGAAGGTTGTTACTGTTGCTCTGCCGTCAACAAAGCTGCCAAAGGGATTCCATTGGCTGGGCCGTAGTCGAGGGCATCGTGTTTCCGCGTCAATGAGCTTGATTCCTCCGTAGCAGAGTCTGATTTTTGTGAGCGGGACTTCTGGATTTTAATCATGGACAAGCCCGACCTTTGAGATGACGTCGACGAGGTGCTCTTGTGCGTTGGGGAAGGTTTATGATGCATTGCCGTAGACAGGCTAGATTTGAGCTGTCATCAACGAGACAGTTTTATGCTTTGAGGATGGTTCCTTGCAGCTCTTAGTTGTGTTAGGCGACGCTTCATGTGTCTTTTGCGATGCCGCCAAGGCAGTTTTAGTAGTGGGCCTAGTGGATGGGCATGGAGCCTGGAGCTTCGCCGACCTCTGCTCCCCTTCCGTGGACGGTGGTCGTTTTCGCAACCTTTGCTCCTCGCTAGCTTCTTTAGAGTTGTTTCTATGCAGCTTCGAAGCGGCTGTCGACGTGGCCTTGGGCCCTGAGGAATCCGCTTCGCCCTCTCTCACTGACCTTGACCTATGGCATTGATGCTCCGTTTCCGTCGACGACTTCCTCGCCGGTGACGGTTGGTCTTTCGCGGGCAGTGCCAGGCCACCTAAACCTCCCAGTCTCTTCCCCGCCGACGGCCCGTAGCCGTGGGTTCTTTTATGCTTCTTCCCCGGCCGCTCCTCCGACCGGGCCCTATCCTTCGACCACGGGCCCTTCTCGGCGGGAATGGTCATGCTTTTGGTCAACTAGACATTGCAGGGGTATTCAGGATAATTCACCTCGTTTAACCAGCATACCAGCCGTCTATGTCTATCTTTGAGGGTAATGGATAAGACCTCTGCAGATAGTGCAGCTCTCCACTGTGTGATGTGGTAGAGACAGTAAATACAGTCGCAGTGTTTGTCTCCTTCATAAACGTTCTTAAGGCCACAAGTGGCACATGGTGTAAAGAAGGGTCTCCTTCTGCTCTCCAGGCCCTTAGAACAAAAACTCATCACCTTGTGAAATATTTCCCCTCTTGGGGAAAATAGTTTTCCTTGAAAAAATCTTTTTAAGTTGTTTTGTTGAAGAAAAAGGTTGTTTTTACTAACAGTGGTGAACCAGAGGACTCCCTCAGCTGAACACACGTTTAGAATGTGAAGGGAAGAGGAATGTCTAGTCTACAGTTACTCGAGGTTCCATTAGATGGGACAAAAAGCGCGCATAACAAGGGTGTTGGCTATAAAATGTAGTTTCTTCTTGCCTAGGGCAAGGGGAATCAAAAATTAAACGAGGATTCACAGCCTGACGACGGGGAATATTAACAGCCTGACGACGGGGAATATTCACAGCATGTGAATCTATGCAAGATCCAATGCTGGAGAATCACTGTGTTCAAATGTTCCATGAAAGCAGTGGGGTTGTCAGGCAATATGGGGAATTGCTGTGCCATATGGTATAAGTCAGTGGAGCTCCAGGGAGTGTGAATTCTCATAGGTTCCGCCTCAGTATTTGACACGGCAGAGGATGTTGAGGTGTCCATAGTGTGTAGCGAGGGTGTCTCAGACATGGATGAATGTGATAGTTTAATATATTGCCTGGTAAATTGTCTGCCCTGGAGTTAAAAGCATAAGAGTTGGACAGTGCTTGCAAGTCATCCATGTATTTTTGTCAGATTTGAGTCAGCCATGCGCCTGTAGAACTAGGGGATACGCAGGGGAGTGGATGTAGATCGAGGTGGGTGGTGTGTAGGTAGAGGCCACTGGCAGCGGAAGTGGAGGCACGTCAGGGTTAGAAGATGTTAAGTCTCCTCGAGGAGTGGACGGAGAGGTCATGGTGGGAGAGGAAGATGCGGCAGGCGGCGGTGTGAGAGGCACGGGAGGGTGGTGGGGGATGTGGGGAGTGGTTGGGCTGGGGTGTCAACTCGCTGTGGCACAGGGGGTGCTGTGCGGGCCCTCAGGAGAAGCGGGTATGGTGCTAGTTAATCTCAAAGGCTGTAGGTGCTTCTTAAAGGGAATATTTACTGGTTTCTGCAGAAACACTTGGGTAGAGGCCTGCTTTGTGAGTGTGTTTACTGTTTGGTCGGCCAGCCTTGGAGGAATACTTGTAATGTACTGCACCAATTCTTTCTCTAGCTTAGCCTGGGAGTTCTTAAGCGATCTAGTCTGTCACAGAATCTGTCTGCAGACACTATCTATCAGGCAAAATACACTGACCAATAACCATCAGACACCTTAGACTATCTTTGTTCCAAGTCTCACGCAAGACAACAAGGTGATCCGCATGAAACTACCCCTCCAGTGGTCACTGAAATTTCTTTTGAACCCGAGTCAAAAAAATAATTCCACTATTTCAAATAGTTACAGGTGAATGCCCCATTTGTTGAAAACATGAAGAAGGCATTAGTCAGGTATAAGTGGTGTTTTGGAAAGTTCAGAGCTCATTGCTACGTCTAGAAATCAAAAGAGCGGGGAGACACAAAGGGAAGTAGGCCCGCAGGTACTGCAGATCAAGAGGAGTGGTGTAAACAACCTTCCGGCATTTACTGGTGGTGACAGCACAAAGACAAACCGGAAAGGTGGTACACAAATTCCTAGGATGAAGTACAGGTCTAGAGGAGATCAGTGTTTTTCAGTGACCGGACCCAGATTGTGGAATAGTCTTCCGCTATATCTGAGACAAGCCAACTCCCTGATGACCTTTAGAGCAGGTCTCAAAACTCATCTCTTTAAATAAATGTGTGATTTTGGACTACTTTTTTGTTTGTATAGTACTGTTTTACCCAGTTGGTCCCCTGGCCTTCTGAGCTTCATTGTTTTGTTCTATCTGTGCCAGGATACGATTTGGTTAGTTGTGTGCGCGTTTATAAGTGTTTCAAAATTCAAAATTCAAATTCAAATTCACAAGGGGAGACAGGAGCAAGCAAGGATTAATAGATTTTGCTGAATATAAAGATAAAGTAAGACAAGATGGACAAGAGGAACAGCCTCAGGTTTGCCTCAGCAATAACATTTGGTACTTAAATCCCAAATGGCTAACGTCCATCAGCTTCACCTCGTTAGCAGAAACCACAACACATATATAGACCGCAAGGCTCCGTGTGTTGGCAAAGCAATGATAGTGGGAGGACAATTATGACAAAATATAGTTATGCAGGAACTTTTTTCTTTCCAATCCAGGCCTTGCCCGTGCATGGAAGTAAAGCATGTAGGTATTTCTGAAGCATTACGTTGTCTGTAGCATGGACAGGGTGCTGATGAATAGTAGCCAAAATCTTGACCAAGCCCACAATAAATAAAATAATAAAACCGTAAATAAAAAACTAAAAATCACGATAACCAGTAAACCCAAGGGAATATGTCAATTCCCTAAACAAGGCAGACCTGCAGGCATAAAATTGAATATGTCTGTAGTAGGCGAAGGATATGTGTGGTAATGAATGGCGTCCCACGGCGACCCTTTGAGTGGCAAAGGCAAGCCACGGCATGAAGAAAGTAAAAAATACACAGCAGAGGAAAAAAAAACACAAGACAAACCTGACAAACCGTTGGAATGTACAACTATCTTCCAGCGACGTCCCGCTGAGAAAACACTCCTAATAGATAACCAGGGGCAAATGCATCGGAACCTGTGTCCGATCCTGGTGGCCATGCAACAACACACCTGGACCGCCCCAGTCACAAACCGTGTCTATGTGGTGGCACACAAACCACGGGCACAGTAACTCAATAGTTTGAAAAACAGAAATCGACTGTGACATTACACGTGGCCCTATTCCTAAATCACACGAAAATGCAATGAGGATCTAAACCTCCTCTTCAACCAGTTTAAGAAGCAAAACGAACAGTAACCCAAACTATAAAACCTACCCTGACAAAATTGCAATCCAAAAATCCAATGCAACAAGTGATACAAAACTTCTCAGTAGTAAGAAGCAAAAGCAGTTTCAATCTGAACATAACAGGCAGTCCGCAATTACATGTACACGATAGACAAGTTGTTTGCAAGAAAGGCCTTTTGGAACAGAACTACACACAGGCTGCATTCTGTAGTTCAGAGATTATCCCTTTCATTGTTTTATGTTTGTCGAGAACATTATGCGAAAACATTAAACATTGGATTCGATGTGAACTGCGGCAGCCTGCCAGCACTTTTTCCACGTCTGGATCGAGCTGCTCTGTACAGGGACGAGTGGGGTTGGGGGCTGCCAGTGCCTCTGCGAATGGTGTGGCCTGCACTGCTACAATATGGGACACCTATCTGTTACTCGATTGCCACAAACTGTACCCTGACTTGCAATCCTAAAGATCTCTGAGCATATGGCAACAACAAAAAAAACGTACGTGCAGGATAGCTAATTCGTGGGGAATCAATTTGAGCTCTACACTGAACCCAGCAACTAGAGCATAGAAGCAAAACAGACAGACCGCAGACAAACGAGAGGACTGCGATCGGCAGAGCTGAAAATCTCTGGGGCGCAGCTATCTTCCCAGTTATAGACAAATACAAAACATGCCAGGAGGTGTAGGGAGAGAGAATACACGACATGGCAAATCAAATCTTAGTCAAAATAACGTGCAGTGCAGAGAAGAGAAGAAAAAAAACAAGCACAGAAGCGGAAGGTTGTATTTACCAATCAGTCTTAGGTGAACAGGTTCACAGCCGTGCGCTATGACAGATTTCCCGTGGGCTTCCCAACCGCACCGCCGAGTTTGGCAACGTCGCAGATAACAGGTGTGCCATGCTTTCAACAGCGGCCTCTGGTACGATGAGCCTGCGGTAGTGGTAGATGGCAGCCCCCCCACAAAAACTCCATTGCAGTTAGGCCAATGATCGTGGAACCATTCTGTGGTGGCCAACATCAGCCCCTACCCAAAGGGCCCCCTCAGCATAAGCCTCGTTTTGCAGCAAATAAGGTGATCAGACACATATTGGTGGTAAACCAAGCTTTTTGTATTAGATAGCCAATACACAGCATACAGAGACATTATCAGCGTAGAAGCAGGAAAATGCAGAAGGACAGGTGTTCAGGCAGTCAGCACACGGAGCTCTCTAGGGACCACCCCTAGAGCACAGGTAATATAGCATATCATAAGCAATCACTAATATATTATAGCACTTTCACAATGGGGGCTGTTACTTGGCACGATATTGCAGACATTTGGCAAGAACTATCGACATCTCACTTGTGACGAAGGCCTGCGGGGACATTGTGTTGTATTATGGACAAGCGGCATTCGTGGAATCCCTACTGTTATCTCCCATATATGGTGCTAATGCTATGCTTGTAGAGAATCCGCAGAAGAGAAGGTCTGATGTGTCCTTTGCCCTAGGAGGGGTTTGGGCATGTCCTGGGTGCTGCAGGCAGAGGGAAGACGAGGGATGCCTTAATGTATGAGAGCGAGTTTAATGTAGTATATCACAGCACAGCATCGTTACAGCATGACCATCCTGCATAGCATAACAATCCTACATAGCATAGCAATCCTACATTTCCTGCCACATCACTACAACCATAAAACATCTGGCAACAAACATTTTTTTTTTAAAAGATGTGACCCAGAAACATTAACACAACAACTAGAACCAACCAAAGCCGATACCTCCCAGCTAAACGAAATGATGCTCGACACTTTTGAAGAGAACCTTTGCACCGGGATTGTAGACAGGTTGGACCAAATGACACTATTAAAATTCTTCAAAAATGTGCAAGATGGTTCACAGAGGAACTGAGAGAACTTAGGAAAACAAACCATAAACTACAATAGAGAAGGAGGAAAAACTACAACCAGTTGGACAAAATTAACTAACGACGACAAATTCGGTTATACAAAACAGCAGTTCTGAAAGACAAGAAAACTCACTACGCCGCAAGAAAACAACTGGCAACAAACCCACAGAAAGAAATGTACAGAATTATCAAGTAAATCAAAAACAACTTCATGCAGAAACAATATCGTAGCTATGCAAATGTTATGAGACAGCATCATATACCACCTAAGTGCAAAAATACACTCAGTCCCAACAGGCAATAGAAGCATCACGCAGGATCACAAATTACACCCTCCTACAAATCAGCACTAAAACAACGAGCACAATATCCCCGGTTCAAGCCTATAAGCAATGAAACCTTCGACAACCTACTAAAAGAAACCAACATGGCTTTGTCTCCCAGGGAACCATGCCCACCGGTTATCTACAAAAAGCTACTCTCCCATCAGCCCTCTACACCCTACTCCTAAAAAATCTATCCCTAAACACTAGAATAGAACCGTAATCATACAAATCAGCCTATATCCAACAACTCTTAAAAACGAGACATTAAAAACACATGACCCGGTCAACTACAGGCCTATATCAAACCTACACTACCAGATGAAAATCTTGAACCACGTGTACAAATAAATGCTCAATCATGTGGAAAGCAACGGACTACTTGACCAATCCTAGGTTAGTTTCAGACCCATGTGAGGAACTGAATCAGGACTCCTATGCACATGGGACGACCTAAAGATGAACACAGACACCACCACCCAATCAGTCCTCATACTACTGGATATATCAGCGGCCTTTAATACGAACACACAACAATCAAGAGACTGGAAAAATCCAGTATTCAAAGTTCTGCACTAAAATGGCTGAAATTTGTCCTCACCAACAGAACAGAAAGAGCCTACATACCACTGTTTACATCAAATACAAAATCACCTGCAGAGTACCAAAAGGATCAAACCGCGCCACACTCCTCTTCAAGATTTATATGACACACCTAGTGAAACTCATTCAGACTCAGACTGACAGCCTAAAATTACACAGACAACAGCCAGCTCATCTTCAAGATACCTACTAACTACAACCCTGACATCTCAAACAATAAATGCCTCAACGACAAACACCTGGGTGGCAAGCGACAACCTTAAACTAAACCCAACCAAAACAGAAATAATGATTACCCCACGCAACGACAATCTAACTCAGACATCTGTCAGCTGGCCCTCGAGCATGGGAGCTCAAACAGAGACATCAACAGTGATAAGAAATCAGAGAAATCTCATGGACTGTGGGTCTCACCTTTGTGTGATCATTTCCTTGATATTATCAAGAACAGACAACACTAATAGTCTACCTAGGAATACCAAAACTCCTCACCAACAAATTACACTGCATCCAAAAAACTGCAGAAGGACTACCGCAGGGACTAAATAGAAGACTGCACATCACACCAGCCCTGAAAAGTCTACACTGGCTAATAGTAAAGAAATGTATCAACTTCATAGCCTTCTGCATTGCCTGGAAATCACTATATTGACAAGGAGCCAAATTTCTCCAAGCAAATATCACTCGATACATACTCAGAAGAGCTTTGAGGTCCAGCAACGACCTTCAAATAAGAACAATGCACCACAAGAAAACAAAATTCGGAGGAACCGCCTTCTCCTTTCTGATTGCCAAACTAGGTTACTAACAATGGCATCCATCTAACTTTCAGAAAATGGCTAAAAGCATGGTTATTTACCTCACCAAAATAAAAACGGACCGACAACTATACAACCATCCTCACGACCAGACCAATCCAAACACACACAGTGCCAAAACCTCATCCATAGACTGCAACCTCAGAATAAAGAAACCACAAAATAAATGCCCACAAAGGAAACAATAATACACCTGCAAAAAACCCAGAGCCAAAACAAAACCCACTAACCATTTCTCTTTTCTCTTCCATACCCCCACACCTCACTCTTACCATACACACCCAGGTGGCTAACAACCCTGCTAAAAACACAAACCGCACATCACTAACCAAGGTACAAAACCAATAACAATAACACAAACACTGGATACTGCCCATCCGGAAACAACAAGACCCAAGATACAAAACAAAGCACACCCAGAAAGCTCACACGCAGAGATGCCAGTTACTCCTGTTTCTACAGGCATAAACAGATGAGCACATCTATCCTATCCCTCTCTGCCTCACTACCCAACCCACCCACTTTACCTTACAGAGCCAAAAGAGCAGCTGAGACCATGGAAACGGCAGTAGTGCGCTCTACAAATCAATTTAGCTTAACATAACAGTGTATGTGGTGACTGCCCGAAGTGATAGATCGACTTCCAGGAGAGAGGGTTACAGAGACGTTTGAGGAAAAGATGAAAAGTGCCATTGAAAGGGATAATGTTAGGAGGCTGTTCTAAATTTCTCTGGTGTGGGGTCCAGCAAGATCAACCGGCATGTGTAGCAGTTCTCACTGGCAAACATGGCAGACTTGATTCTTAGGGGTGGAGGGGTGCAGGTAGCAAGGTACAATTAGTCACGCACAAGCACACAACACGCACATTATGTACTGAAAATATATAGTGAATAATAAAATGAGTAAACACGGTTAAAATAGAACATAGTATATGTAGAAAAGCAGTAAATGGTATAAACAAGATGCAACCTGCTACTAACACCAGTAGAAAAAGATCAGTTTTGTTAAGTAAAGCACTATCCACTTTCTAAGGTGGACTGGTAGTGAAGAGTAGTGATGAAGCAAACAATAGGTCCTAGAAAATAACACGTATTAAAAATACAGTCAATAGATTAAATGGTCTAAACAAAGGACTCCTCTGACCCCTTGGATCCTTAAAACTAGTCGAAACAGGTACATTCAGCACAATCCGACCTGCTTTGGAAGGCACATTGGGAGTGAATTACAGTGATTAAATTACATCTAAACTCACAGATACCTTGAAAATACAAATATTGCCTTTAAGATTCCAGGACCCTAAAAGGGGAAAAGTAAATATGGCAGTTTACAGTTAAAAGTGTCACTTTTAGAGAGCTTTAACCAGACACACCCAATTGGTCTCTTGTAGTTATGGCGAAAAACGGGTAAGTATCACTTACAGTCCATGGGTGAGAGACAGAGGTAACCATCCAGATGAATCAGTGTGATTCCTTTAGAGATGCTCAGAACCTAGGACACACTGCGAAAGGGCCAGAGAAGGATCGCTGCAGAGTGTAATTCATGCCCACAAAAGGAAGACGACTGCGGTCAGAGGTGGGGGAATATAGCTAGGTAGTGCTTCAGCCAGTATACCATGGAAGCCCGGATTTGGGCCAGAGGCCAATGGAACAGTGACAGAAGGCAATGGCTGCAGCCAAAACAACTCAGGAAGCACTGTGCATAGGGGAGTGTAGGTGCTTGAACTGGGTGTGGCTAATTTATGGTTGAGGTCTCCAGTCAGCATATGAAGAGACTCTGGTGAAGAATGAGCCTAAATAGGATCTGATGGAGACTTCACTTCACAATGACGAGGGCACCACAGTAGCGACAGCAGCGATGGAGCACAGAGGAGACCAGCAAGCAGGTCAGAGGTAGTCCAGATAGAGAAAAATGCTCAGCCAAGGCAACAGGATTAGGGCCATGATGGGGAAGCAGCTGCAGGAGGTGTTGCAATACATCTTACAAAGAAGCAGAGATGGGGTAGACCAGCGGCAAGCCACTCAAAGGCCAGCCAAGTCATCAGAGAGCCTCTCGCCTTAGGTATACTAAGTGCTAGAAGGACAGAAAGGTTTCTAGGAGAACACTAGCACAGCAGGCATGGAGTGTACAGCACACAATGTGGGAAGGATGCACAAGGGGAGCCTTGCCAAAAGGATTCTTCAAGCAGGAAGGCAAAAGGGCATGCTCAACAAAAGGGCAGGGCCCAGTCAGTACAGCAGAGTCAGGTTCCTTGGAAGCAACCCTTCTTACCAGCAGTTTTCCACATATGTTTCCCATGACAAGACTGTTAAAAAACAAGGTCTCCCTAGTTATAGACACACACAGACACATACACAGGTAACCATATCCACCAATCGACAAACTTGCACTATTTCAGGTTTTGGCTGCAATCCTTTTCTGGCTAGCCAGGCAAACTCTAGACATTCAGGCACACCCACATAGGTGTGCACTGAGAGGTCTGGGAGATCTTCATCCAGCTTAACCCAGACAGCAGTCCCACAAAAGGTGCTTGGTTAGACTCAATCCAAAGCCTACTGGACAAACCGCCCATTTCTCAGTCTACTAAAACAAGACCTATCACAAAACAAATTGTAGGGGCTAAAAGACTTTTAAAATGACTTATTACACCAATGACCACCATATATGCCAATTGTTTTCCAACACTAAAACATGGTGTAGCGAAAACAAAATGTCTAGCTGCCACCAGCCTACTCCTCAGCACTTTCTGGATGCAAACTCACCCGCAGACAAAGTGGTGTGCTTAAACAGTACCAGTGCTTTGGTAGCCAAATGGGCTCTTACGGGCAGCAGACCAAAAAAAAAAAAGAGTTTCAACTGCGGGGGCTCTACAAAAAATTAAATCTGAAAACAATATAAGCCAGATAAAGGTTTAGTGGGGTTACAATTTGAAAAAAAGAACCCAAAACTGGAATTCTACACTAACAGTCACTGGGCAGACAGGGTGAATATTGCAATTTCATGGTCTTCTTATAATTGGTCTCTGCCTCAAAGGGCTGAGACTCCACCGTTACTTGAATTTCTTAACAGACAAAAACGTCTCCCTAGAGGCCAAAAGCTCAATTGGAACTGGAGACTAAGTTGGTGTTTTCATGTTCTTGTGAAGGGTGGACACATCTTAACAACCTTAGGGTGCATTGACAGGGGCATGAGTTTCAATCTTTGGTGTCAAGATCTGACCACAGCGCTTGCACAACACAGACATCGTCTTCCAGCACTCTTTGCAGCATTTGAAACCTAGCTCACGGGAGACATGATCCATGTCTACATTACTAAGAGCAGTGGTGTTCCAAAGAAGCAGTCTGAGTGCACACAACACAGGAAATAGGGTCAGGGGGTGCATTTGGCTCCAAATAGACCACCCATGACATCAACACTGGAGTCATGTGTGCCAAATACACTGATCAGAACTAGAGAGTACCCCCTAGTGATTGAACTTTTTTAGAGGCAAACTTGCACCTGGATGATAGTTCTAAAAATGAGGAGGAATCTGTAGGAGTAAGGAATCCATTAGGAAAGTAGATATCTATACCTGTGATAAAGTGGTCAATCCAGGAGAGCTTTATGGGCCATGTATTTCTTTGAAGTAGCCCAACAGCCATTTCTTGAAACTGCTTATTTTAGGTAAAACATTAATAGCAAATTAAAGTATAACTATTTAGTTCATACATAAACAGAACTTTAGACAAGGGAGCCTTTGGGCTATATTTAACTTCAAGTATATGCACAGTGCATCTAAAAACACTCAAGTGGTACGACCTAAAAAAATAAATATCTTTCTTCAAAGCATACATTATTTTACAACAAAACAATGTTCACTAAATGATGGCCATAATTCACTAAATAGAAAATGTTTACACAGCATACTTACCACTCTGTTCTTTGGAAAGTTCTGATTGCTGTGCTGCAGTCTTTCATCGTAAGACTCACAAGAATTTTCGGTAGAACATAAGGGGGAAATTCCCTGCAAGAAAATTGAAAGACCATCACTCTCTCCTAAGAACAGTGTTGAAAATGGCTCAATCATAAAAGCTAAACTGCACTTCCAAACCTGATGGTTAGGTTAACGCTTAATGTTTTTCTGACTACCTAGCATCAGTTGAGCCCCACCTCTATGTCGACCATTAGGAAAATCCTTGCTGAACTACTTTGTGGCAACACTATACCTGACAATCATCTTTAGAAGACGATTGCAAGTAAGCCGAGCATAAAAAGATAACGCCATACAACGTTTCCCTCGCCTAGGACAGGTCTCTGGGACAATAGTGAGTCCCCCCGCCACCCCACCCCCGGGAATTATCCTCTCACATTTGAAGAGTGCAGGCAGGCCTATACAGTAGGGGAAAGGGATAGGTTTGAGTATTTACAACTTCACCACTGAAGGACTCAAACACAAGTGGAAGCCCTGGGGAAACGTGAGATTACTCTTTATTAAGATTTGTTTATAGGTGATCCCAGAGAGCCAAGCTACTAGCTCTTTAGATGGTGTTAAATGGATCCAGGTTTAAATCTCTGCATATCTATATGTCCATGTGGGAGGAAGATGTAGGGAGACCTATAGATCACCTCACATGGATCAACATCTGGACGAGAGCCAACAAGCAGTTCAACTTAGAGAAAAGAGCTTTAAGCTGTTGTTCCGATGGTACCTTACTCCGGAACGGATGCATAAAATCACCCCGACCATCTCTGTGGGATCCTTTTGGTGGGAAGGTCCTCAAGTTCAAACATTTTGACAGGCAGTGGTCACTCAAATTAGAGAAATATGTGGTTTTGAATTGGAGATGGAACCACTGGTTTTACTCCTGGGAAATGAAGACACTCAGGGGCATTACACGTTGAATGCCAGAAGCTTCAGACTGATTACCTTTTTCCTGGTAGCAGCACATTTAGTAATTACAATGGAAATCACAAGTCATGCCGCGTATAAAGGAATGGTGGGCCAGAATGTGGTATTTGACTGCCATGTCCAAAATTGATGGAGCAATGAAGGGAGAAATGTTGTAATTTCTGGCAGATTGGGCCCCACTGATCCAGTTTGTAAATGACTCTGATAACCCCAACATTCACCATAGGCCTAACGAGATGTCCTCCTTTTCACTACTGTAATGAGTGGACTTCGCTGCTTTACCTGTGTCTCTGCATGTGATCTAATCCTCAAGCCACACCTCACTATATACTCATGAACAATGACTGGATGGATTTACAAATTTGTTTTGTTTCTTTCTTTATTTGGTTTTTGCTTTTGGGAATGATTTGTTTAAGTTGTAGGAAAACTTGACAGATATGGATTTATATTATACCAGCGAGATGCTAGTCAGATTTGATCTTACTAAAAAAAATAAAAATAAAAAAGGGAATTGCATTACTTCAACTCTGACATGTAATGGCTTAACAATTATGGTATTGGGTGCATTGTTGTATATAGTATGATTCATTAAACTTTAAAATGATAAAAATAAAAAAGATAACGCCATTTGCCTGCCTCGTTTCATTCGTGGAGATTTGTATTACAACTGGCATCCAGCCTTTTCTATATAACACACGAAAAGAGGCTGAACTCTGACTAAAGCTTCAAAGGGTTGCACTTAAGTAACAGCATGTTCACTTTACCTCGTACAACCCCTATTAGAACACTGCTTTGACCATGGAGGTTTTTCTCTGGGGAGGGGTTCACAAGACAATCAAGTGGTGTGTGCAAAGTGTGTCCACTCAGAACAAAACACACTCAATGGTAGTGTAGAAAAACAGTCTTGCATCAATCTGAAGAGGTATCAAGGTACAGTTAGACCCTCACAAACATAAAACAAAAACACAAACAAATCAGCACCAGTGACAGGATTGGATACAGAGTAGCCAGGGACAAGAATTTACAGTGTTGTCTGTGGTAGAAACAGCCACAGAGCAACGGTACATAGGTGGGATTTCTGGTCCCGATTGGATCCAGTTTGGAGACAGTAGGGAGTCTATGGTCAGAAAGAGCAGAGTTGCCAGGAGTTCCAGAGCCAGGAGAACAAAATCCCAAAGAAGAGAGGCAACCTATGATGACAACCCAAGATTAGGTGGGCAATGCAGCAGGTTCAGTAGCCAGGATGCAGTGAAGGGGATCCAGCAAATGGGCCACTGGGAGCAGGAAATGGCCACTCAAAGAGAAACAGCTAGAGGAGGTGATGCATAGCGCCAGATAATGGATCAGGCCAAAGAAGAGTAGAAGCAGGCACTTCATGGTAAGGTCAATGCAGCAGGACTTCCCAGCAGGAGTCCAGAAAGCACCTCGAGGACATGAAGGCTTCTAGAAAGTGACAGAGGCTGCATGCTTGGAGTTTTAGCGTGCAGTGTCAGGGGGAAGTTTATGAGCCCAGAAGAGATTCTTCCAGCCAGCAGACAGAAGCATCCGCAAAAAGACAAGGCCCTGAGAAGAGCAGGTCACACAAATCGTAATAGCAGGACTTAATCACCATCAGCCTTCCAATTAAGTTGCAGGACAGATCTGTGTATACGCACAGGATCTCCTTAGGTATGGACACACACACATGGGGTCAAAGGTAAGCCTGCCCACCAATCCACAAATCAGTTATATGTGATATTTATGCATATTGAAGGACAAACACAAAAAAGACCGATTTATTTGGGACGATTGTGCGGCATTCAATATGCAGAAATAAGACACTTCCATGACCCCCCAAACTCACCCCATCCCCCACTGAATAATATCCCCCGCCAACCTCTATCCACCCCCCGCTTATAGGATTACTTGAAAATGAAGGAGTTTCACCCTCTCAACCTCTGGTGCATCGTGTGCACTATCCTGTTGAGTAGGGGAGGCAGAGTTACCCTGGAACGTGTTGAGACAACAGGAACATCCTGTGTTTGAGAGCCCATTTCCAAATGTTCTGGGACAGCTTGGATAGCCCTGGAGAGTGTGTGCCCCCTTGCTTGTTCAAGTAATACATGGCCGTGGTGCTGTCTGTGCGAATCAGGACTGTCTTCCCCTGTAACTGTGTCTGAAAGGCTTTCAGTGCTTTGAGTACGGCTAACAGCTCCAACAGATTTATGTGGTTGGATGCTACTTCTGGGGACCACACGCCATGCGCCGTCTGATGAAGCAGGTGAGCCCCTGACCCCATGACAGATGCGTCTGTCGTGAGAGTGGCTTCTACTGAGGGGGTGGTGAAGGTTTTCCCCTTCAAGAGGTTTTCCCTCGACCACCAGTAAAGAGAGAGAACAAGGGCTGGTGAGACAACCGCCAGATCTTCCCATTGTCCGCTGGCCTGACACCACTGGCTGTTGAGCCACTCTAGCATAGAACACAGACGCGCGTGAGGAACTAAGTAAATGCAGGATGCCATCATTCCTAACAGCCGCATTGCTTTGCGTACCGTCACCTGTCCACGGGCTACATATTGAGGGATCTGAAACAGCATGTTTTGAACCCTCTCATTGGAGGGGAAGACGAGGCCGTCTTCTGTCTGAATTAGAGCCCCTAGGAACTGTTTGACCTGACTGGGGTCTGGGCTGGATTTCTTCTTGTTGATGGAGAATCCCAGGCTGAATAAGAGGTCTATTGTCTTCTGGGTGATCAACAGGCATGTTCCGTAGGAATCCCTGAGCCAGTCGTCGAGGTAAGGGTAAACCGGAACAGATTCTCTGCGCTTGTGCCCTGCTGACACTGCCACTACCTTTGTAAACACCCTTGGCGCTGAGGCAATGCCGAAGGGGAGTACTTTGAACTGATAGTGCTTGTCCTCTATCATGAACCTTAGGTATTTTGTGTGTGCTGGCAACATTGAAATATGAAAGTATGCATCTTTCATATCCAGTGTTGCCATGTAATCCCCATGTTTCAGCAGAGGGATTACCACCTGCAACGTGACCATACGAAACCTTTGAGGTTTGACAAATTTGTTCGATGGGCGCAATTCTAGCACAGGGCGCATGGTGAGATCCTTTTTGGGTACAAGGTAGTGCACTGAATAAATACCCTTGTTTACCTGTAGAAGAGAGACGACTTATATGGCGCCCTTTTCCTACAGAATCTCGACCTCTTGCAGTAGGATGTGTAGGTGTTCCGGCATCAGGCGTCTTGATTTTGGCAGTCTGAATTGAGGTGGTCAGCAGAATTCTATGCAGTACCCGTGGGCGACGGTCTTGAGCACCCACTGGTCTGTTATCCCCTCCCATGCATGAAGGAATGATAAACGTCCCCCGACCGGGAGGCATGGGAGGGGATCTTGTTCTGAGGGTCATTTCTGACCTGAGGCCGGGGAGCCTCTGGTGGTGGAATTCCAGCCTCTACCTTTTCCACAGCGCTGTCCTCTAGGTGGGTACGTGGTGGTGGTGTTGGATCCTTGTCCTGAAGACCAGTTGATTCCTGAACCATACTGGTTCTGAGGGGAGTAAGATTGCCCAATGAAGAGAACCGCCCCTTCTCTGTTGTGAAGGCCTTTGGGTAATCTGCTTTAAGGTTTTGAGAGTCTCATGCTCCTTCTTAGCTGTCTCAAGCGCTTCGTCCACGGCCTTGCCTAACAAGTAGGTCTCTTCAACCGGCTTGTTTATTAAGGCTGCTTGAGTTTCAGGCTTCAACCCAGAGTTCCTCAACCAGGCGTGCCTTTTCAGTAATGTACCCTGGGCCAAGGTCCTTCCCGCCGTTTCAGCAGCGTCCAAAGTTCGCTGTTGTACCTGGATGTAATTGCTAATGCGTTGGCCGATTTCACTGTAGTGGCCCCCTGGTACTTTTTTTCCCCCAGTGTATCCATTTCTCGGCCTTCTGCTTCCAGTGGTATGGTACACTTATGCGCCCGAGCGTGAGTTTTTCTGATTGCAGCTGCGGAGGCCCTAGACTCTGGTGAAGGTTGTGGCGCGAGACCTTCAGGTGTGTAGTCTGGTGCCTTGAACTTTTCTCTAGTCTGCCCTTGAAAGCTGGTTCTGTGAAAGGGTGCCTCATGGTAAGGAACCCCTCCTCCCATACATGGTTGAGGATAAGGATTGCCATTACTGACTTCCTTCTTTTGTGCATTGATCGAAGAGAACACATTCTTTTTTCTCTTTAGAGCGGATGAGGCCAATTTCTTGGCATGCCTTTGTCACCAATGTTTGGAATGACCCAATCTCATCAGGCGGCGATGGTTTTGGGGGCTCATCAGCTGGTTCGTTCATTTGGATATCATCCATGTTCCATTGGTCATCTGGATGTGGTGATCCAGTGGTAGTCGTAGATGCTGTATCCCGCAGATCCTGATCTCTGTCCATGTCAGTGAGCTTTCCCGCTGCCTAGCCTGCCGGGTGTAGAACCGCAGATTTAGCAGTTTTTCCCTTTGTTTGTGACAAGGCATGAGTATTTCCCTGAGCTTGACATTCGGGGGACCTGACTGTACAGGGAAAGTGACCTCTTTCTGTGCTTATGCTTTTTAGTGACTTTGTGTGGTGGGGAGTCTAATCTTTGGGAATCTGGTGAAGACCTGGCTGGTGACGCGGGTCCTGCTGTAGGTACAACCCATTGTGCTTCTGGATTCTCGTGTGGTGTTGTAGGAGCCTGTGGCCCGGTTGTCAATCTGGTGTGCAGCTGGGCAAGTAGATTTTGTAACATGGACAACATTTGTATTAAGAACATTGTCTGCGGATTGAGCAGCAGCTCTTATGGCTGCACCAGATGGAGAGATCCCAGAATTCCCCTTGGGTTATGCTGTGGTTGTTGTGCATGGCACGGAGAACTCAACAGTGGAGGTGGCAGCGGCAATTCCTTTTACATTACCATGGATTTAATCCGAATAGGAGAATACAGGCGATGCTGCATGTAGCACCTAGCATTCAGAGTCTACCTCATACTGCAGGTTGTCATCAGGCATGACTTGCGAGCATGTAATCGGGGAGATTGGTGCTGTGATTGGCTGGGGTTGTATCCCGCCCTGTTCCACTGACTGGTGCTGCGTTGCATGCTGCACTGACTCCGTAGTGCGGGCCGGTGCGCCCTCTGTTGACTGTGTTGGTGGGCATACTTTATCCACCATTGGCTTGGTAATGTCGACGGCAGATGTTCTTGGAGTTTCTTGGAGTTTCTTGACTCAGTTTGTCTTCTGATGAGTGTTTTTCTTTAGTCAACTGGTTCCCTGTCTACCAGCGTTTTTAGATTTTCGACAAGTTGTTCTCAGTTGACGAGCGCTTGTCCGCTGACTAGTGCCTGTCGAGCGATTGTCCATGGACGAGTGCTTGTCTGTCACTGAGCGCTTGCATGCTGACTAGTGCCTCTCTGTTGTCGACCGTCCTTCCGTCGATGGCCCTCCCTTTGAAGATGATTTCTTCTTTCCGACAGTCGCAGAGTGTGCGCGCGGGGTCTTTGATGGTGTGTGAGCCACCAACAACGTCACCAGCGGATTTCTTGCCACCTCCTTTATCGATGACAGCAGTGATTTCGTTTTTGAAACGCTCCACTTAATTATTAGTTTTGTTGTTCTACAAGGCCTTTCTTCTGACTTTGCCCTTTTTGGCATAGACTCTCTCTTTTCCGATGGCCTGGGGGTCACCAGACTCTTAGAAGACTCTGCTTCTGATGGAGGGTAATGGCCCTCATTTAGCCAGCAAAAAAGGTGTCTCTGCCTGTCCTGTAACGTTTTGGTGCTGAAACCCTTACAGATCTCACACTCCTCGGCAGAGTGGTGTGGGTACAAGCAATAAATGCATTCAGTATGTATCTCACCCACGAAAGAAAATGTTAGGCCGCAGATTGCAAAGGCCTTAAACAGGGACTTCTTCCCTTCCATCCTCTATCCCCTTTTCCACTATCTGATAGAGGAGATGATCCTGCAGATGTATTTCCAAAACTTGAAGTAATGTAGATGTAGAAATGTAGTTGTGGAGATTTCTCTGAGGAAAACCAACACGAAGATTCCTTCCAGCATGACATGCGGCTAGAATCTGAAGGGAAGCTGCAGGGGAGGAGCTAAATTCTCGACATCTAATTGGTGGGGTTCGAAAGCACCCATAAGGAGGTGAATGGGCTACAAAAGACACCTATTTTTCTTTACTTACTGTTGTAAAATGTTAACCGAGTATTCCAAACCTGATGACGGGGAATGTTCATTACATGTGAATCTATGAAATGCAATGTTGGAGAAGGGGAGACGAATGAGGAGGAGCTGGAAAATAATGAGATAAAAGTGGAGACTGACCAAAGGGGCGAGGAAAGGAGAAGAGAACAGGAGCAGAATTACCAGGAGTCGCAGAGAGAAGGAGGGTGATGAAAGGAGAAATACCAAGAGGCAGACAAAGGTGGAGGTGGAAAAAGATAACAGAGGTTTGGGGGAAGCGAACAGAGGAACACGAGAATGAGGGGACACTTAGAACAGAAGTAAGAAGGAGGCTGGCAACAGCTGCTAGAAAAAGGAGGTACATCAGACTCTGAATGAGTTTAGATGATGGTGTGGCGAGTACTGAACCCAGAATATAGAAGGGAGTAGCCTGGCATGGGTGGAGGAACGAACAGGTGGGCGAGTGTCAAGGATGTGTAGGTGAAGCACATGCAGATAGAGAAGCAAGAGAGGGTGATTAGGGTAGGTCCCCAAGGTATGAGGTCATGGTGAGACACCTGGGGGGAGAGAGAAATTGAGTTGGTGGGCTCTAGACACAGGACCCAAAGAGAGGCATGCAGAGGGTGTGAGGCCTAGTAAAGCCGTGTAGACGCCCTTATGGTAGTCTCCAAGAACACTCCAAGAAAAATGTAAACGTCAGAGATAGACTTTTCTTACAGTCAGGAAAGGACCACAGGAAATGACAAGATGAATCACGAGAGAGATAAGTCTTGCAGTTCCTTATGTTTTGTTCAGATCAACCTGCATATAATGCCCCTTAAAACAGCGAAACTGTGAAGCTGCCAGGAGAGACTAGGACCTGGGTTTACCAACAACTACTTTGCATTTTTACTTTTTAACCTTGAGACAACAATTCGAGAGTCTTCCCAAGAAAATGACGACACCTTAGTGAACAAATATGCTAACACAGATTTAACTATTTTGTGCGTATCCTTGGGCCTAAGGGAATTGATTTGGTTCTCTTCCTGTTACATACCTGACTTGGTTACGGTCATGGCCCTTTCAGAGGAGAGAGGGGTCACCTCTCAACCTGTGGTAGACGGCCTATCAGGGTGCTGCCAGGGCCTATCCTACCCCATACATGGGGAGCAGAAGTAGAGGGGGGCACCAGTCCCAGATTCCCAACAGTGCCTGATTGACTGTTATAACTGCTGATACCACTGCCCCATCCATAGTGCCTCCTTGCCATCGATTTATCCTGGCAAGGTGTTTTCTATTTCTCTTTCATAACTACCTGCTCCAGAAGCCTGCAGGACACAGCTGCAAGAACCCCGACCAGAGCCAGAAGATCAAGTGGGATGGCCAGCAGCCCTCGCCTGCAATACATCTCAGCAGGTAATTGGGAAACCCGACCTGATGGCACAGAAGAACACCATCACAAAAAAAGCAAAGATAAACTTAAAGAATGCAGAGGAATCATGCGACGAAAGACTGTTTGATGCCTAGAATGCAGGGGCGGGCTTACTTGTGGGTTATAAAGCATGTGGCTCAAAGATCCAAACCACTGGGGAATGATCTGTGTGATTTTCCGTGGCAGAATTGTTTGCGACGGAATTGACCATAGTCAATTTTGCTGCAAATGCAATTTTACCACTGCCAAACCCCACAAATCTGCCCCCCCCATTACCCCCACTTACCTTTTCCTCAGCCGCTGCCTCTCTTGACCCTATGGTGTCAGTTCTGTCACTCCAACATGGGCTGGATCTGACACCGCAGGGTCCCCTTTTTTTGTCCTACGCCTCCAATCTTCAGGAAGCGGGGGAAACCCCTCCAAACCCCCCCCCCCTCACCCCCAAGGCCAGAAATGCTGAACATGGGTAGCCGGGGACACCCCTGCAACCCCCGGTTCCCATGTTCTGCAGTTATTAGTCAATTTGATCAAATTTGATCAACCAAATGGTACTGGCTGAATTCTGTCAGATGTACCATTCAATCAGTAAAATTTGATCAAATTGGCTAATACCGTGGGGAATGATCAAAGCTAGATTGGCCCCACAGGACAGGTGACCATGGGGAACTATTGGGAACCCAGAGATGGCATAGTGTGGATAAGTCTGGGTTATAAGAGCCCAGCCAGGAAAAATAGGCACGAAAGGTGTTTGGGGTGAGGTCAGAGGTGGAATTGGTAAACAAAAGACTAGGAAGTGCAAATGGCAGCATGGGGTGCTGGAAGGACTGTGGCAGTGTAATGAGAGACTAAACGTAAGGCGATGTGCATGAGAGAACGTGGTACCAAATAGGAGTGAATTATGTGAAAGGGAGCGACTGGTGAAAAAAAGAGGACATCAGGGAAGGGAGAAGGACATTAGGCAGTTTGACGAGCGAGTAGAGCGGTTAGAGTGAGAGAGACGATATGCATAAAGAACAATGGGCAAAGAGCAGGAGGAGAGTGGTGAGGAGAGAGAGTGGAAGCGAAAGGGAGAGAGCGATGAGAAGACCAGGAGGGAGGAGAGAGAGGATGAGTAGACAGAAAGAAAGGAGAAGACCAGTAGACAAATGGAGAGCAGAGAATGGAGAGTAGACACAGAAGAAAAGAACAAAAAGGAGGAACAGTGAGAAGGGTAGACAGGAGGAGATAGGCGAGAGGGAGACTAGTAAGATCACAGGGTGGAACAGAGAAAGAAGAGTAGTAGTAGGGCAGGGGGAAAGTGAGAGGAAGTAGTGGAGAGAGAAGGAGGTGAAGAGTGAGACTGCTGTAACAAGATAAAGAACAGACTAGAGCAGGACCCCTATTAGAAGGACCCATAGGTAGGTTAGACAGACAAGGCTACGGCCCTTAGGCCCTGCCTTAGTAGTAGTCGAACTTCAACAGAAGGGTGTACCTTGCACTAGTAAAGTATTGTGGACCATGGTGGGGAGCAGCGATCCCTGGGCTAGGGTGGAGGGGACCATGTGTAGGTTGAGAAAAGTCCTAGGGCATCCCTTAGTTCAGACCCGCCACTATCTTTCAGAGAGTACTTTCAATATCTTAATAAATTGTAAAAGCTTATTTTACCTAGATCTGTGGATTTGTGAGGCCATCTGTAACACATAACCCAATAGGTTTTGGAAAAGATACTTTGCTTTTTGCCTATGCTTGATCCTCTAAACCTTTGTGACAGGGACCTGACTTAGCTACTGCAGGAAAAGTAGACAAGCCCATCCCTGGTCTCTCCGCACAAAGAACTCTCCACAGTACAATTGTGCATGCAGAGGCTAAGCATGCAAGCAGATTGCCAGCTTGGCATACACACAACCTCCTAGCAAGTTTGTATTCTCCCTAGGCCCTGTGGCTTGATTTCACGCACTGGTCAAATGTTACGTTCGCATTAAAGTAAGACGTGAAATAAAAAAGCAACGATCCAAAAATAAAGGGTTGATGCTTATTCAAAGTACAGGATGTCAATATCTAAGAATTCGGTGCTGCAAGTCAATTGCAAGCCAATGGATAGAAAGATACAAAGAGCAATATATATTTTATGAGCAACCATCGCTGAAAGTTAACAGGTAAATGAGATGGGTGAATCATTCCTTTGGATTTCTTAGACAAATCCAAAATATCCAATAAAACAATTGTTACATTCATTAAACCCTGAATGTTGTCTCCATGAATCACATACATTAACTTGAAGGTCACCAGAAATGCTCTCATTTGTATGCAAAAACAAGTAAGCATGCTCAACATTTCTAAAGAAAACACTATATTCAACAATCGCATGCATTAAATATTAGTTTAATGTGAGGTCCCTTCAGAATAAAGCATGCACCCATGAATGGGGTCCAAAACCTTTTATGGTGTTTTTCTCTGTCACCCAAAACTACTTACAGACGAAGACTTCAATTTAAATTCATGAAAGGCTGCTACTCTCTGAGCAACTAGTCTATCTAGCTCTGTAGATTTTCGTTTGACCACAACCTTCAGAATAAGGCAAATCATTACGTTATAAAGAAAAACATAGAAATTGGATCATCAGCATGATCCTCACACACTACCCAGTAGTGCCTAGTGGTAGAGATCTTAGAATAATAAAATCAACAAAGCAAAGTCCTTCACATGTAGTAAACAGACACACTGCCATCTATCATTTGCGATGAACTGCATGCAGTTTTAACATCGTAGAGTACCTGCATAGAACTGGGGATTGATCTGCATGGTCCTCAATTTCTTCATCCTGATTACAGCACAGTAGCCATTTTATTACTGCTTCTTTGAAACTAAGTATACCAGTTCCTTCGCATGCTCCTTGTTCCATTCCTTTTTCAAAATTGCTTGGCAGCACACAGTCCGTTAATGCTAATGCAAAGCATCGAGCAGCAGAGCTGAAAAAGATGAAGCAAATACTGGTAGACCATTAAAGGTGCACATTTTATGTGAATGTTGTCAACAAACTACATAAAATACATTTGTTAAGTGTAGACCTGCAGGTGCACACTAGTTAAGCAAATGGCAAACACTGCACATAAGATCATTTCAGGAAGCACACAGATTCAGGACTAGTGATTGTCTTGGCTTCTGGTAAAGATCACCTTTGAGTGCCCTTATGGCATGTGTATATACATTACCATAAAACACTACATATAACACAAGAGATTACTTTCACATGGTTTAATAAAATGTCAGGATAGTGGGAGGGTTTCTAAGTGTTCTACGATACACTGAACAGAATGTTTGGGGGTAGAGGTTCAATAGCATTCTGTCCTAATTCGGCTGAAGTTTATGGGCTCAATCACAAGGGTTTCTGTAGCTCCAACAGACTATGGGATTCCAACAAAAAGTCTGTGGGTATTTTCCATTTTCCACTGTTAACTCTGCACTCTTCCGTTTTGGCGCCTCTGTGAGCTCCCCTGCTTTTCGTTCTGGTCTCTTGAAATAACCTATTTTCGGTCCAATTCATACTGTACTTCCAAAATGCCATTTTCTGGACTTGAGAGGCTGGGGCAGGTGAGCTGTGCACTCTGGTTCCCAACGCTTCAAACCGGACTGACACATGCCCTGCTAAGCAGGACCACCATCTCCCCGCTGTGGGTATTACATTATGTAATCGGGGAGAGTTGGTTCCTAGCTGCCTTGATTGACCACAGCAACCAGAATTCCCTGCAGCAACTACTGTGGATTTAACCAGCAAATTATGTACTGGACTGTCTCCCTGAAGAGTGTGTGAGGCATGAAAGTGCTTGGAGGAGAACATCACCTAGACTGTGGTGGTTTGAAGAGCGCACTTCAATCCTTTTGTGTGTGCAAAAAAGGCTAAAGAGAAGTTGTGGTCAAGTTGCACTAATACAAACCTATGACATTCAGTGATAAAAACTTTGTTAAAGGGATTTTACGGTTACAAGTAAAAAAATAAAAAAATAATAAGTAATTTAACCAAACCATAACTCGTGCCACCACCATGCACTAAGACTAACAACCAGGACATCAAAGATGACATCACAAATGGCCTCTCTGTGAAAAGTTGAATTTAGAAGTGTGCCCAATAGCCTCTCTGTGAAAAGTAGAATATAGAAGTGTGCCCAATAGCATCTCTGTGAAAAGTTGAATTTAGAAGTACATTTAGAAAGTTGCATTTAGAAGTGTACCCAATAGCTTCTCTGTGGAAAGTTGAATTTAGAAGTGTGCCCAATAGCCTCTCTGTGAAAAGTTGAATTTAGAAGTGTGCCCAATAGCCTCTCTGTGAAAAGTAGAATATAGAAGTGTGCCCAATAGCATCTCTGTGAAAAGTTGAATTTAGAAGTACATTTAGAAAGTTGCATTTAGAAGTGTACCCAATAGCTTCTCTGTGGAAAGTTGAATTTAGAAGTGTGCCCAATAGCCTCTCTGTGAAAAGTTGAATTTAGAAGTGTGCCCAATAGCCTCTCTGTGAAAAGTAGAATATAGAAGTGTGCCCAATAGCATCTCTGTGAAAAGTTGAATTTAGAAGTACATTTAGAAAGTTGCATTTAGAAGTGTACCCAATAGCTTCTCTGTGGAAAGTTGAATTTAGAAGTGTGCCCAATAGCCTCTCTATGAAAGTAGAATATAGAAGTGTGCCCAATAGCCTCTCTGTGAAAAGTTGAATTTAGAAGTGTGCCCAATAGCCTCTCTGTGGAAAGTTGAATTTAGAAGTGTGGCCAATAGCCTCTCCGGGAAAAGTAGAATTTAGAAGTGTGCCCAATAGCCTCTCTGTGAAAAGTAGAATTTAGAAGTACATTTAGAAAGTTGCATTTAGAAGTGTAGCCAATAGCCTCTCTGTGAAAAGTAGAATTTAGAAGTACATTTAGAAAGTTGAATTCAGAAGTGCACCCAATAGCTGTGAAATGTTGCATTTAGAATTGTGCTCAATAGCCTCTCTGTGAAAAGTTAAAATTAGAAATGTGCCCAATAGCCTCTCCCTGAAAGTTGATTTTAGAAATGTGCCCAATAGCCTCTCTATGAAGCTGATTTTAGAAGTGTCCCCAATAGCCTCCCTGTGAATTAGAAGTCTCTGAAAGGGCATGAAACACATCATATCTCACCAACATGCTTACTCTCTCCTTACATCACCACTCAACTAGAACACAGAGATACTATGACACCATTCGGTATAACTGTTCTCATATCAACATTCGCCGCTCTCTCCACATCATTCTAAATAATCACTGCTGGTTACACACCCCCCAGCGAGGCGTTCTCCTCAGGCCTAACGCAGCCACATCCGATCTGGATTAATCCTGCCAGAACGAACACATACTCCTGACCTCTCAACCACCACACCTACCGCTAGAAAGCAGCTATTACATTGATACTGCACGAGCTGTACACATACCTGGTGCTCACACGCACCTTTTTGACTCTCTCTACTCTCTCTACTGATATGAACTTCGGTTCCCAAGGGCGTTCAACCTACCAGCGCCTTCAGACCATACCAATGGTATATAAGGCGCTATATAAATGCAAAATAACAATAACAATAACAATATCACAGATGGCATCACATAGAAATTAATACTGATCAAAAGTCCATACAAGGGGTTGTGGGTCACAATGTTTGTGGCAACATATCAATGTTGACCGGGAGACCTCTCATAAACTACTTCATGTATTAAAAAACATACTCATAAACCAAAACGTTATACTGAAGTGTTGTTGTTAAAACAGTAACCTAATAATACATACACATAGGCTATGGCTGTATTTTTAATCTGGTTATACTGGGCAGTAAAATAATAAATCCAAGCCTATCAGAATATTGGCTAACGTTAAACTTGGAATTAACAGATAACAATACAGGACTTAACACACACGTTAGTACACACAATACATATAAAGAGCCTCAATGCATAGAAATCAGAGACACATACAGGGAAACTCTAGTAAGGATGAAAAACACCATCACCAGAAAATGACAACATTACAGTCAGCCCTACAGATAAGCACTGTTACTCCCTAAAAATCGGAAACTATGGCCAAAAAATAAGAAAATGGGGAGTAAAAATACACCCAATAAAAAATGGGAAATGGACAAATAGGAGCTTGTGCCCCTGCTTTCAACCAAACAGAACCATGGATGTGTTTGGGCCAGTAGTTCATGTAGTACTACAGGAAGACACTGCTATACCTATGGAAGATGGCAAATCTATCTTTTAATGTGCACGAATAACTTGGTGCAAAGAAGTATTTCTCACAAAATGATTTCCATTTTACAGTTTAACATATTTTTCTCATTTATAAAATAAACCCCTTGGGGATGGGACTCACGTTTAGACTCCCTAAAAATCATTTTACTCACACTTCAAAATCTTATCTGGAGCACTTATTAGAGTTCATTATCATGTATAGAGATTGTGTGTTTGAGGCCTGCCTATTGCCCCACATATGTACACCATGAGCAGAGGCCAAACCCGAAGGAAAGTACCTTAACAACTTAAGACAAGTTTAAAGTCTAGGTATATAGCACCTTTTGAATTTTAAAATTCTCACAGTCACTGAACAAAAACAAACGGCCCAGATATGTGATGTCATCGATTTATTTATTCTTAATGTGTTATAGTATACAAACTTTACACATTTGCACTATAAAATCATCAATAGCAAAATTAATTTGCTTTCATAATTTCATATGTTAAAACAAACTTAAAATCAATTATAAAATCAACTTTAAAAACCAACTCATTTCATTACATTATATTTCTTTTCTTTGCTTAACTTTGACTTTTCATACTTCCTCCTTACTCTTTTTTTAATCTGTATTGAATATAGTTGAATAAATCAACTTTTTTTTTTCAATATTCAAACAAAATTCATTAACAGATTAAATATGAAGGAAAATCAAATACATTTTGTTAGCAATATAAAACAAGAATAACAATAAATCCAAACAAATAAAAGCCATAAAATATTTAAAAGAATTGAGAACATTCGGAAGGGCCACACTCAAGAGAGACTTAGCTAAGAAGGCAAATTATGGAAATGAAAATTCACCATGTCCAATTACATAGTCAATTTATTTTCACCCATTAACCAAACCCTATACAGGTCCAAATCTACTTTGAGTATTGCGACACAGTGTCCAAAATGAACTAGTCTTAATGGTATCCAATTGATGTACATATTCTCCTAAGTGTCGCATATATATGGAACCTAATAATGGGCACTCAGTTAAGACATGTTTAGGATTTTCTTACTTAGTTCTTTTTTCAGATCAGCAAACTCCATCTCCTAGTTTGGATATCAACCCAATATTTCAAGGAATCTAATAATACTAGATTCATACTTTCATTTTTCTTCTTTTTTACATGAATGAAGGCAAACAATATGAAGGAAATGTGTTTCCGGACAAATCTTTGTCTGTATATATAGTAGTGCTCGTTTTTTTAGAACCATTGCATGCAATGAAAGTAGCCCAAGCTCCAATCGAATAAGGGCCATTGGTATTTTTTTATTATTAAAAGTTTTATTGGTTTAATGAATCAAACTTTTAACATTGTCATCAATCTAAGAAAAACTCAACACATTATTATTCATCCCTTGAACATATCAATCTTCATACAATACATCAAATCAAATCATAAAAAAGGAAAAATAAACTTTAAAAGTTTAAAACTCAACTGAGACAGTCCCCCCCGCCCCATTACCCACTACCTTTCAACACAAAATTCATGAATTTCAGAGTTGCAAGTGTCAAACTGGATCTTTACCCCATGAGGACCCATTCCCACCATTGCTCGGCCGACAAGGAACATTTCAAATCCACATGGGCCACTAGAAATCGAGATCCTTCTTCCGATAATATTTTGCAGAAAGTAGTTAAATAGAAAAGAGTTTCCACATTACCACCTTCACTGCAATACCTACAATGTGCGTTTCTCAAATCTATCTGTTTCCTTGCTAATTGAACCTCTCATGTACCCAAGATATTCAACCTTCACTGAAGTAAGAGGTCTCTATAGTATGCTGAAGGGAATTTTTGAAGATATATAGGAATTTGGTTTAAACTCATTCGCTCCATTCCAATAATTGGTCTTATTTTGCTCCTATTATCCACTGTTTCAATCCAATCTAGTTCCTGCAATCTATTTTTCACTTTAACAGGATTGCTAGCTAGATTGCTCAACTCTATGCCCTTGGCCACTACAATACTCTCAACCTTCGCACTCCTTCTGATCAGGCTTTCTTCTTGCCCTACCTTTTGGGGATCAAAGATGGAGATGGAGAGAATGTTCTATATAGTGCCACCATTTTCCATAAGATCACTGATGCCATCGATTGCAACCGTAGTTTGTGTCGAATAGAAGAAATCGGAAGCGAATTAGGGAGCCTTAATATCTTCTGCCAAAAACAAATCCCTCCATTCTTTCCAAGATCGTCCATGATAAATTTAGGGCTGCTTCGGCACCATAAGTTATGAACTAGACAACCTTCTGCCGGTAGACTATAATAAGGGGCATCATCGAAAACCTCACATACTGTTGATGGAGAGCAGCCCCCTGGTTGGTCAACTTGGATAACGTAGCCCTCAATTGTGCATAGTGGCCTTTATCGTCCATATTTCTATTTATCGTCACCCCCAGGTAAATCAAGGATGCCACCACTCCCAGGGCTTGGCCCCCACTCTCCATGTGAACCTATCCCCCAGCTTCCTGTGGGCGGACAACATGCCCAGGACGTTTGATTTCCTCATATTGACTTTCATGCCATTCTCTGTGAGATATTTCATGAATGCTTCGATTCTTTTTTGTAAACCAATGGGGGTTAGGTCCAAAAATACCAGATTGTCAGCAAATAACACCCAAGGGACCTCAACCGAATTCACGCTAAGGGCAAAGGCTCTAACATCCTCTTGCGACGCAGCTAGGTCTGCGATATAGAGGCAAAACAACAGTGGGGCGAACGCACAACCCTGTTTTAAGCCGCGGTAGGTTGGGATCTTTCTTGATAGGTGGCCTCTACCAGGTCAACGGCACAGTTCCATTTTCTTAATTTGGCCCAAAGCTGTTCTCTATTAAACCTGTCGAAAGCATATTCAAGGACCATGAAGGCCATATATACACAAGTTTTTGAGTCAAGGGCCCTCTGTTTTAAGATATTAATAAACAGGTTCAGCGAGGCCCCAACACCTTTCACGAACCCTTTTTGTTTGGGGTCCAATATTCCTGCCGTATTAGTCCATACATGCAAATCCTGCAGCAGGACGGATGCAAATAGCTTTCCCAAAGAGTCCAGGCAGGCGATCGAAAATTGGGACTATAATGGCCTCCCGCCAATAAATTGGTACTTGCTTATTATGCATAACCTGTTTAAACATACAGACCAACAGTCCTCCCCATAATCCTATGTTTTTTTTCAGCTCCTGATTGGACAGACCGTCAGGCCCAGCAGCTCTCAAGGAACTCAGATTACTTATACACCTTCACGCCTCATCCTCAAAGGCAAATTCCCATCCACCAAAAACACATTCCCCACCACCTTGCTTTATACACTGAGGGCCGGAAAACAGCATAATGGGATACCCATCTCTCTTCACTCACTAAACTCCGTGTGAGCTGATCTAAAATTCCCTCCATTGTTCAAGAGCTCCCACAGGTTTCTTGTGTTTTTGGAACATACCATTTTTAACATTTTCTCTGCGTCGGTTTGCACTCTCATTGCTTTTGTTGAGAGTATCCAATTTCGATATTTTAGTTTTTCTCCTTTGATCCTCTCCCTCTTAAGCGACTCCCCGCCCCTCCCAATCTTTCTTATAGCAGGCCTCAATGATCTTCTTACTCTCAACAACTCTGTATCATATGCATGCATTGGTACCATATCTTTTTTTCCATCTATATTAACCATATATCTGAAGTCCTTGAGGATCCACAGATAATCAACCCTTTTGGGATTATCTTCTATCGCGTATTGGTATTGTTTGACCACCTGTGCAACATCATCCCTTTGAAGTCTTAGTTTATTCTTTCCCCAAGTAAGCTCAAACAGGCTCATTTTATTCAAACAGATTACCGGATCGACCAAGCGCATAGAGACCGCCAATAGATAATGGTCACTTGACCCCTGTTTCACTACTTCAAATCTTTCAACAACCTCACTCATATTTCTTAACATGAAGCAGTAATCCAGGCAAGATCTTTGCAAGACTCTCCCCCATGTACATGCCCCTAGGCGATTCCCTTCCGTTTGAGACTTGAGCATATAAAAGTCTCTTGACTCCATGGCTATAGACCAACTACGTGCTCTCTCCTCCAACTCCAAGCCTTTCAATGGACGACTGTCCTGGTTCAATAGTTTAATATTCAAGTCACCACATACAATGATCCAGGCATCTTCCCACGCTCTCATGGATATGTCCAAATACTTAATTACTGAGTCAATACATTTAATTTCCCGGGACATATTCACCCTGCAATATACATTGACTAGGAGGTAATTAGTTTGCAATTTATGGGATTCCCTTATAATTCTCAGAATTTGCATGTAGGGGCTTGGATAAACATGGCTTATTACTCTTAGCCCCTCCTCCACTTTCATTAGCGTCGAGAGACCCGAGTAAGGTCTCACTGTAATACCTTTACAAGCATGATTTAGGTGGGCCACATAGCCATCGCACAGGGGTGTGGATCAAAGCCATGTCTGCCATGTCTCCTGCAGGCAAAGAATGTCAAATTGATCCAACATGAGGGATTCATCGGAGAAGAGGAACTTAAACCCTCTAGTGCTCCATGATGCAATTTGAAATCTGTGGCTAGTGTGAGGGCGGACAATCTAATCCTGATTTGGGTTTTCCCAATGCCGCAGCCAGCCAATCCCAGTTTGTTGACTTCTCTGCCATCTTCTTTTCCTTTTCCAGTTCAAAGAAGGAAACAAAAGAGCAAGTTTGATTATCTATAGTAAATTTCAGAGGGAGGAGGTCTTTTTTTTTTAAGAAGTGGGCATGTCTTTTTTTTAGAGTTTCTTTTTGATCGCCTGCCACTTTATGGCCAGACGGATTTAACTTTGACCTTGAATCATTCCTGATTTTATCTGTCGCCTCTTTCCAACTTGCTTTGATCTTCTGTTGGTGGTCACTAAGCTCATATCCTAGTGGTAGGAGTTAATCACTCTGTGTCAAAAGCATCACCTTAATTGACTGTGAGTTAAGGTGCAGAATTACCCAGTCCATCTTCCTCTCTATTACAAACTCCACCACCTTTATATGCTCCATGGATATTTGTTGAAGTGGTGGGATGTAGTGAAGTAGCTTCATTTCATTCCTCCTGTTCAGGCTCGGAGCATTAGGGCCATCAACAATTCTCTCCAAATAGACCTTTGGAGCAACGCCTTTAGCTTTTGAGAGAACTCGCTTTGTCTGTGTTGGTTCATTTAAGCAAAGCACGGTACTTCTCGCTCCGCTTTCCTCCTTTTCTCTCTGTAGGGTAGTTGGTAGTCGAGCCTTACTAGTTTCTCTTCGCTTGTCTTCCATTGTCCTAAATCAAGGAAGGTCGATGGAATCCTTGATGGTAACTGATTAGCTGTGTCAACTGCCTTCTGCTTAAAAGTGGACTGTTTTGGGGTAACTGGAGAGATTTGTTGCCCAATTCCGGCAATCTGATCGACTTATATCACTCAATTTCACATGATATAGGATATGATAGTTTATTTGTATAGTGCCTATACACAACGTATTTCAAAGCGCTTCAACCACCCCACCAATTTCCTCATTTAGGTCAATTAAGCAGGTTTCAGAGAGATCGACCTCTTCTATCCGCACCTCAACTGTGATTGGATTTGGGGAATCCATTGCCAAGTCAACACCAGGCATTGTCAGTTCTGTTCTTGGGCGCTTAGCCATTGGTTGCTTGTCCATGGGAGGTGGGAATCTTAAATTCCTTAAAAAGCCCCTAGAGCCATTTGATTTTCGCTTCCGATACCGGTTATATTCTTGGATTTTTTTTCAAAATTTGTATAAGGCTTTTTCTTGTCTATATCTTCCTTTGGAATTTCCGAGGTCTTTATTAGCTTAAACAATGAAAACATTTGCACATCCTTTGGGGGCTTTTGCGACTCGGGCTCAATTGTAGGCATAATTTATCTCAAATCCTGATCATCCATTACATTGCCTGGGTTGATTAGGGTTGAATGCAGAGCTTGGCCGTTCACCAGAGGTAGCTGCGGTTGCTTACATTGCTCCCTCATCCATTTACAGTCAGCCAAAACCGCATCCATTATCAAGGATCTATCAGATGATTCCCGTCTTGCCAGGTCACAAAGACGATTTTGCCATTGCAGGGAATTTTCTGCTTCATTGTTCAATCGCTCTTCAACTTTAGGTATCAAGCCCTCCAGACCCATCATTCTATTGTGTACAGTTGTTATCAGGGTGTTCTGATCTTGTAGAGCATTATGTATGGACTCATACAATTTGGTAAAGGGAATCAATGCGGTGGAAAGAGATTTCATCACCGCTCCTCCATTTGTGATATTCCCTCCCATTTGTTGATTTCTTTCCTGCCACAGTAGGCTGTGTACTTCATGTACTGAGGTAGACGAGGGGGTAGAAGAGCTTCAGTCAGATATCCCCTTAGCAATGCTTGTGGCCTCAATGTTTGGAGACCACATCCACTCATCACCCCTTTCCTTTTATTTGCTATTGTCCTTCAGGGGCCACCATTAGGTCCTTGCTCCATTGTTCCAGAGAGGCGTCTGAAGTTGCCTGATCAGTTTGCTGGTAGACTGAATTCAACTCTGCAGTCAACTTTCGCCCAGAGTCGCAATTTCCATCAGATAACTTTGCCAAGGCATCCATTTCAACACTTATCTGCATTCAGCAAAGATCTATCTAGGGCTAACAGCAGGTCCTTAATACTGGATAGGCTGTTCCTCTTTTGTTGTGCTATCTTTTCAGTCAATTCAATTAGTTCCCTAGCTAAATGCGCTGCCAAGACTGGGTTTTTAAAAATCTTTTTCTGTGATAGAGGGAGCTATCCTCGGCCCCAGCTCTTGGTTCGTAGGCTCTTTAGTTAGCTATTCCGCATAGCCCTGACCAGATTGAGTGGCTTGGGTGCTGCCCAATACCCCCATCCAACTTTCACAAACATCCTAAGGATTAAATATTGCTTCCGCTTGTAAGCTTGACCCCACTATTTTCAATTTCCTCAGGGCAGGCACAATTTCACTGCAACCCGAGCTCGACGCCACAAGCCCTGGCAGCGGCACAGAAGGGGGAGCCCCCTCGACCGATTCAAGTGGCGCATTCAACTCCCTTACCACCAGTGTATTGCCAGCAAGCAGTGGCTCCCCCACAAGCCGTAATGGTACAGGCGACTCAGTAGCCTGATTAACAGTCACCGACCCCAGCACTGCTTCCCCATCACACAAGATCATCAGGTAATCGTTGGGAGTCCACATTGCTTGTGCAGCGCCTTACCCTGATGCGAGTTCTTGCACCTAGTGGACTTCTGGGATGGGACGTCATTGTCCAACAGTGAGCTTCTTTCCTTAGGGCACCGCAGCTCACACGACGAACACCGACAAAGACCACTTTCCTCCACTTCGCGGAGGAGGGAGGATTTATGTCCTAATCAGGAGTTCCCGCAGAGCAGGGCAGGCAGCAGGCTCCAAGATTTAAAGGTGCAGTATAGATGCTGGCTCCAAATAAAACCTGCCTACCCGACAAAAAACACTTTCCTCCACAATAGCCATTGGTATACAAGAAGGCAAACCCAGAAGCTTTCTCTAGAAGTTTCCCTCAAGTCACTGTAACCAATCAAGCTCTATAGTTGTCAAGCTTTCTAGACCATATAACATTGTTGGTACGAAACACTGTAAATGGAGTCTTCTTGCATCTGCCAGTGTAAATCCCCCAGTTCGAATCACAAACCTATTGACCAAAGAATTAATCTGGGCTGCTTTCCTGATGCAAACAGTTACATGTTAGATAACCCAACTGCAAATCCAGTTCCACACCAAGATATTTATATTCTGTTACATACTCAATTATCTTTTTCTTAAATGTCAGGCATAGTCGTGCATGTTTTTTTACTCAAATAACATCCATTTCGTCTTGGCTCCATTTATTTTTAAGGAATTTTCATCATCATTCCATAGGGCCTTAGCTGCACGACTTAGCCCTGAAAAAGTATGATCCAGCAATACTAAACCATCTGCACAGGCTGCAACTGAGTAGCAGTTTTTTTAATCTATTGAGCAGTAGCACAGTGCCAGGATTTTTACAATGGAGCTTAGGTACATTTGGATTGGGTTTACCCCAAAATCCCATTAAAAAAAGGCAAAATGCACATTTAATGTGCATTTGGCCTGGTAGAAAAGATCAAGTCCATAATACCGAACAAAGGGGGTAGCGCATACATTAAATGGCCATGACCGAATTGAAGACCAGAAACTGTACACCAAGTAAGACAATAACTGATAACTAGGACCTGAATCCTAGGTCGGGGAAGGAAGGTGGGGTTAAAGAAGGGACTTGAAGAAATGATGAAGAGACGAGCAAAACCATCCCCGGGTGGGGTGGAGTGAGGAGGCGGCATCGGAATCGAACTTCAGGATATGGACATGTCCTGGCAGGAACGAACTTGGGATACATATGGGACCCAATGCCCCGGGAGGAATCCAGGGAAGGTTTTAAGAAACCTTGGTCCAAAGCAGAGGGGAAAGGGAGGGGGGATGGGGAGGCATACAGTGTTGGGGGGGATGGTTTTAGTTAAAGTGCAGTTATTGGGGATAGTTTCATGGTATGGTCTGCTAAGCGGAGGGAAATGTAGAATTTGTGGTGGGTGGACCCATTACGTACACTTAAGGGAGCACCGACATGGGAGGAATGACTGATCTGAAAATCATAACCCTGAAAGTATAGGGTATGAACTCTCCTGTGTAGAGACGCTCTATCCTAATGAGGCTAGTAGACCTCAAGGCAGTAGACGAAAAAAGGATGGATCACAAAGCATTCCCTAAACAGTACTATGCCTTGGGGGGGGGGGAGAGACCAAAGGAGTGGCTATTCTGGTGGGGGCCAATTTATCATTCAAGAAACAGGCCTTATATAGAGATGAAGAAGGCAGATACCTGCTGCTCAAAGGCACGCTAGACGAACAGGTATATACTTTAATCACGATCTACACCCCAAACGAGAAGCAGGACCTATTCCTAGGGGAAGTCTTGCAGAAATTGGGGGGATGGTGCGAAGGGCAAATACTGATTGGTGCAGACTTTAATTGTGTGATGGAGCCGGTCCTCGACAAGTCACCCTCACCCACAGCCGCAGATGGTAGAAACAGACAGGTGCTGGGCAAACTCTTTAGGGAATTGGAAGGAATCAAAACATGGCGGTTCTTCCACGAGAAGGAAAAAGAGTTCACCCACTACTCTGCAGCCTACAGGGATACTCAAGAATCAACATGATCTTGGTCTTGGCCACGTTGATTCCCCAAGTAGATAAGGTACAAATAGGGGTCAAGTATCTCTCCGATCACTCTCAAGTCTTAGTACAATTAGTGACGGTAAATGATAGAACCACACCCCGTAAACACTGGAGACTGAACAAAATGATACTCAGAGACATCACACTCAGGGCAGATATGGAGAAAGTATTAAATAACTGCTTCCAAGAAAACGACAATGGGGAGACCGATTGGGGGATGATCTGGGACGCGGGGAAAGCGGTAGTCCGGGAGGAGTTCATATCCAAAGCGACAGCATATATGCGGGAAAGAAGGCTCCTAAAGGGAAAACTAGAAGCAGAAGTAGAACTAAGGGAGGCCGAAACACAACACAAATCCAGGCAATCTCTAAAAGCGATGAGTTCTCCGCAAAGCTAGAGCCCAGCTGGAAGCTCACGTAGCAGATCGCACTGCACACTCCATGCTGCACACTAAACAGACATACTATGTTAAGGGGGGGAAAAGCCAACAGATTTTTTGCGGCTAAACTACGTAAACAAAGGGCCCTTAACTACATAGCAGGTCTCAGGAACCAAAAAGGGGAAACTTATAGAGGCGGAAGAGGAGAAACTAGATATAATGGAAACATTTCATCAGGAGTTCCTAAAAAGGGAAGACCTACCCTCCGCCCCCAAGCACAATTAGCCTACATGTCAACACTCGCCCTGCCCCAAATCATGGAGGAGGACAACCTCAACCTGCAAGCCCCTATAATTGCACAAGAAATAAGTGATGCCACAACATACCTACCCCCTAATAAGATCCCGGTACCGGATGGGCTGGGGAACGGTTATTACAAAACGTTCAGAAACCAACTACTGGGACCTCTGACTAAACTCTAATCACATTAGGGGAAAGGGTACAGTCACACCGGATATGGGTCGATCGATCAAAGTCTTAATACTAAAACCAGATAAGGACCCCACGGACTGCACTAGCTACCGCCCAATATCACTACTTAATAGCGACGTTAAACTATACGCTTAAATGCTGGCAACAAGAATGATGAAAGTATTACCCAAAATAATCCTTGAAGACCAAGCCGGCTTTATAATAGGAAGACACACACAGGATAATATAAGGCGGGCAGTGGACATCATAGATTTATGAATCAGGACAGGGCAAAAATTCTCCATAGCGGCCTTAGATGCACGCCGTGCCTTCGATAGCCTAGATTGGACATACTTGAATTTGGTCTTGAAGAAGTTCGGCTGCGACCCCACCTTCATCAGAATGATCCTAGCGAACTTTCAACTCCCTTCCACGACCTTCATGGTAAAGGGGAAACCTATTGCCGAAATAAAGATACAGAGGGGCACACAACAGGGATGCCCACTAGCTCCCCTGATATTCGCAATGGTAATGGAACCCATAGTGGAAATTATACGGCGGGACCTGGAGGTGATCGGGGTGTCTGGGGGGGGGGGATAACACATATAATAGCACTATATGCTGCGACATCCTACGGTTTCTTAGGGACAGTATTGGTTCGCTCCCGAGAGCATTGGCAATGCTGCAAGAATGTGCCAGGGTTTTGGGCTTCATGATAAATTTCAATAAATCCTGGGCCCTAAACATCACGGAGGAAGAAGAGGAGATTAAAACACTGAAGGCACTGTACCCCCTAACCTGGGAACCCAAAGCAATAGACTACACTTAACAAAAGACTACAAAAGTCTTAACGTGGCAAACATAACCCCCCTATGGAAACAACTGAAGGAGGAACTACACAAGTGGGATGCCCAAGAACTATCTTGGTTTGCACGCATCGCTGCAATCAAAATGACACTACTTCCCAGGCTGCTATATGTGGTGGGCTCCCTACCATTAGAAATTCCCCCCCAAGATGACTAAGGCACTACAAAAGGAGGTTACTGCTTTTGTGTGGCACCGGAAAAAACCCAGGATACAAAAGAACGTTTTTACTAGACTGCCCCTTTTGGGAGGTCTCGGGGTCCCTGATATCGAGAGGTACATTCTGGCTGCGCAAGTGGCACCTATGTTAAAATGGATGGGAGGGAACGCATTGAAAGGTTGGATTGGAATAGAGCAAGGTGTAACCTCTATCCCTCTGGGTACATTGCTCGCACTAAGGACAAGGGCCAGGGGAGCAGGAGGACCGCTATTGGAAACCACCCGTGTCTCACTCAAGGGTTGGGACAGAGCACTCCGAAGGCACCACATTACACCGGGTCTAGGACCCTTTTTACCCCTATGTCACACAACCAAGACTTTACTCCTGAGAAACAAAATAGGTTCTGGGACAACTGGGGACAGACACCGGCACTCCACCTAAAAGAATTCTATTGTGAGGGAGTCCCTCTCACATTCAAGGAATGTAAACAGAAATTTGGAATAAGGGAAAATGAAAGATATACATACAAATCAGGCATTGGATATCACAGAAGGAGGTCAGAAGGACAGCATCCAGGACCCCGATAGGGGTGGAACTAACCCTTCAGGAGGGAGAGACGAGGAGAGCGCTATCCAGAATCTATTAACTACTAGATAAGGCACTAGAGGGTGATAAACTCTCATACAAAGACACTGGGAGAGGGATCTGGGCACACCAATCACGGAGGAGGAATGGGGGCAAATATGGAGGAGGCCGCACAAGACGTCCAGATGCAAGGTGATTAAAGAGACGGCCTATAAATTATGTTACAGCTGGTACTTGACCCCACATAGATTACATAAAATGAACCCCGCCTACCCTTCTGACTGCTGGAGACAATGCAGAGTCAGAGGGGACTTACACCATATGTGGTGGGCCTGCCCCTAAGCAATGATATACTGGAAGGAGGTCCTGGGGCACATAAAAGAGATCACAGGGAAACAACTAGCACTCACACCAAAGGTGGTATTATTGGGAACTGACGTAGAAGGAGTTTACGCTGCAACAGGGAAGCACGCCTCCCTCATTACCCAATTACTAATGGCAGCAAGGATGACCTTAGCACAGGGGTGGAAAAATGTGGAAGGTCCCATAATAGCATGCTGGTGGGTAAAAATCTGGAATGTACTGGCAATGGAAAAAGTGGGAGCTCTGAGGGAGGGGCAAGTATCAGAAATTCCTAGCAATATGGGACCCATTTGTAAAAGATCGGGAAGCCCAGCATTACAGACCAGTACCACTAAGAGCAATCCTAAACTAAAAGTGCAATGGTTTGAGTATGAAGTAACCCGTTAAAACTAAGCCTGGAGACGGAACACCTCGCATCCATAATTAACCAAAGAAAGTAGAAAACTTAATCATACCGGTTGGGGAAAGGGTAGCAAAGGGAAGGGGGGGATGCGTAAAGTTGGAACTGTTAGTATATCCAAAGAAACAGACTATCCAGTTGCACAACTACGGACACCAGTGGGAACTGGTTGGGGACAGGTACCCGGAATCTAAAGGTCTCATATACTGAGCCTACCATGCTGTTAATTTGATGCAACTGTGATTGTGCCTGAAAATGAAAATAAAGCTTTGAAAAAAATTAAATCCCAAAAGCTCGAATTACATAATTGCGATCAAGTGGGCTTCGCAATTTTGTAATTCGAGCATTTGGGATTCGGTTTCATAATGTAGATCCATTTGAATTAGTGCAATTTAATGGGTTAATGAACTCAAAATCTTCTGATACCAGTACTCGCAATTGCGGTTTACAGCTCAAGTGCATTACAAATGCAGTATGACATAGTCAGGCAGATCTATTTTTCTGATCCAGGTTTTTTATTAACAGTTTTTCGTCTGTTATTGGAGACTCCTCTTTAGACTTCTTAACGCAGGCCTTTTGTGCAGTTGTTCCTTGCTTCTCTGTCATTTTATTTACTAAGGTTGATAAAAGACACTGACTCAATTGAGCCCACTAGATTAGCTGTGTCATACAGATCCTGGGATAGATCAATGTTCTCAATTACTTCCTCTCCAACCACATCCTGCTTCATCGGGATTAACCAGCTTGTCAAGTTTCCCGCTTTCTTTAGTTGTCGTTTTTTATTGCGAGCAACTTTCTTGTTGGCCCATTTTGAAAAACGTTTGCCGATCATTGATTGAAGACCCAAATTACTCTAAATTATTTCCTCTGTCTCAAGGAAGCTAGCTTAGAAAGTTGCTTCTGTCTCTGGGAGTAAAAGAGGTCAGACACTTCTGCCAGGTCATTTACCACCTCTTGGTCATTAGTATCTGTGTTTAAGTTGATACGGTCCACAATCTCAGTGGGCTCTGTGCAAACATTCTGTGATGTAACATGATTCTTTGCTTCATTTTGTGGGTCGACTTCCTTTCTTGAGCTCTGGCTCAAAGATAGGCATAGAAACTTCTGGTTGTACATAGTCGAACATTCCGCTGCAGCGTTTTAGCAGAATCTTCAAGGCAAACTGCACCGATGTGAGCGAAGACTTTCAAAATACGCTGCTTGATTTTGAGCCGATACCCCACTCAATTAATGTGGAGACGAATGCATTGAAAGATTTGGCGAGGTGGACAGGCGATCTATATTTTTAAGCGCATTGAAGCTTGCCTAAGCTTGAATAACTTGTGCTTCCAACACTGTTACTAAGCCGTTATCCGAATTCACAATATCAACCAGCGCCGCCATACTTTGTTGGACCGAATAACAGATTCAATAAAGAATTATTGTCAATGTCATCAAACAGCAATAAGTAATTGCTCGATAGCCCTGGACTATATTAGTGGGTTGGGTCTGGTTTTTAGGAGACTTATGTTCAGTAGACGTCACTACCAATGGTGCCGCCTCGTAGAAGGATGTGCTCTTGCCCCTTTGCTTACTGGAGTTAGTTACTGCGGTTTCTAAATGTACAACCGCCAGTTTGGCGGACTTCGTTACTAAATCAGGAATGAGTGTAATGGTCAATGGCTACTGACTACCACTAAGATTATATCTGATAGATTTAGTCCTTTGTTTAGCTGCTATTTCCAATTAATTGTAGATTAAAACTGAAACGTACACACAGTGGCAAGGCAGCCTCAGCTCCAACTCCCCAACTTGGCCACTAGCAGACAGCGAGACAGCACTCACCCACCCACATCACTCAGCTAACTGCCTGTGCGCCAACTGCGCACGTCCTGCCATTTCAATAGGCTTCCAGTTTCACGGGGCAGGACTTACTGTTTGAGCCAATTGAATGAATATCACATCGCAATGTAGAGCCAATACGGAGCTGACCAGCTCTTACAGCAATATTAAAACAGTAGCAAAGCAGGAACAGAAGTCCAACGTTTTAAATCCACCACTTATGTCACCACGACGACAGTGGGATAGCACTCGCCAACAGCACTCTGCCAACTGCGCCATTTGTGATTTCATCTTTGATGTCCTGGGAGTTAGTATTAGTGCATGGTGGTGGCGAGAGTTATGGTTACATAACTAACCATAACTGGCGAAACGCTTGGGTTTTTCAATTTGCATAGCAAAGAAACAGTGACAGTAATACATTTCTGTCCCAACCTCTTTTCTCTGCCTTACAAAATGTTAACATAAAGTGTAATATGAGTATGAAGTTTTTAGCCATTATTTATGGCTTTCACACCTCCCACTCATATAATACTACCATCAAAAAACGAATCACCCCCCCTTTCCCACAGCCATGTAGTCGGTGGATAGTTTTGATGTCTGCGGACACACTCACTTAACACAAGGAAGAAAACACTTGCTACCCTGTGCTCCTGTACACTTCAACTCCTCCTCCAAAACCATGAAACCTGATTGGCTAATCCCCTGATGTCGGCGGATGTTCGCGACTGCGGTCTCTGCAGTCCTATTTTCATGACAGACATCATTAAAAGATCCAGATGGCACGTCCGGATGGATCTTGCTAGTCCGCAGACTATCGCGGATATCCGCAGGCACTGTCATACAGGGCAGCCCTTGTACCCTTTTTTCTTTTATGTTTGTAACGTTTAAACAGTCACACATTCATCCACCAATCGCATCCACAAACTCTACATGTAACCCTGTCATCTCAGTTCAACACGTCAGTTGTGCATTTCAACTGTCAGAGTACATGTCTCCTGTCATTCATCAAAAACTACTGTGAAACTCAACATTTCCATTTGTACATTCAACAATATCTACATCTAACAATACATTATACATGTATGCTTATGTTTTCAAAAGTAGTTTTTTTCAACACCTTTATAAATATATATACAGGGCTCATGCCACTTACCCTGTAATAAGCATCTCAATAAGCATATTCTCTTTTCTAACCACTATCAAATGCCATGTATTGCAACATTCAGCACCTGCTCACATTAATTGGCAGTTACATGCATGTACGGCCAAGAATCTGGACTTCCTCACACCAACTGCCACTTAACAGTGTTCTTTGCAAATACATGTCCCTTATTTGTAGAAAAAAGTTACAAACAGTGCAGCTCTAAATGCACGTATGCATTTTTTATTTTTAACAAGGTGCACATAAAAAGATTTGCTTTTTAAAACATTTTACCTCATGTTTAAATATATTTTCCAAACTTTGCCATCACATCCCTTACAGTGCCACCATTCTCCACCTGCTCACATATATGTGTATAGTGCCAATGTACATATGCATTTTTTCCCCTTTCAATAAATTCCTCCTACAAGAATGGAAAGCTAAATGCAACACTTTTCCTTACACAAAAAAGATTCCTGCAACCACTACAACACACCATATTCTAACAACATATACTGCTGCAACTGCAAAGTTTCACAATATTACCACTCTTTAAAAACCCTGCAACACATTACAAATCCATTGCACCAGGACGAGTGCACGTTCCATATTAAAAGCACCAAGACAAAGATTGCCCGACTGCAAAAAGATACATTTTTAATGTATTTGTGCATCAAGGCAAACTTTGCTGTACAGCTAATACCATTCTGTATTAGTTCTACTGCAAACTTTACTGTGCTGCAAAAATGCACTAAATATGCATCCTTTTAATACTATGCCACTATTTACCGTTGCTTATAATATGCTAAACTGCACTGTTCATAATGCAATTGTTCTAACAACACCGTTAACATACTTTAGCACTCCACACAAAACAACTTTATTCACTTTTTTTCCAATAATTCCTCCAATAACAAATAACAACCTTTGTTAGTGAAACTACTTCACCATTACCACATATACCAACTAACTTTCTTTTACAATTACAGGAAATAAGAAGATTGACAAAGACAGCTACAGAACAAAGACAACTCTTCACATTCTACAAAGTAAGTATATTAATGGAGCGTGTATATTGTTCTAATTGTAATAATGTACTTTCACTATATATTAGCCTAAAGTATTTTTTCTACTCAACAATAATGCATTTCACTCTTACTCATTCTATAACAGCATTCACACTCTTTCCACTCATATCTCAACATTGCTCTTTATTAAATACACCACCAATTCCTTATTGCCTAACACAACAGTCTCATCAACGTCTATACCACAATTTCATTTCTTTATTCTTCCATATCCCTATCAACCACAAGTCCTCATTTCCAACCCAACAACTTTCACACTCATTGCATTCCAAATTACTAACACACATTAGCACACATACACGCTCTTCCTCGCCCCTTTGCAATTACACCCACAAAAACTTCATAGCTATACACTAAATTACACCATTACAGCAACCACTGTTTTCCTCAACACATCATAATATTCCTTCTTATTAAATCAAACCACCACTCCCTTATTCACCAACAGAAGCACTGCTCAACACATTCCACTGTGAATACTTTATTACCCATTCCGCATCACATGCATATACTTATTGTATACACCACCCAATGTCAGTCATATTTACCCAAGCCCATCACACCTATACAACTTCTTACTCTTACAACCTTCCCAACCACACCTATCATCCTGCTACACAATCGCACATCACTCTTCTCTACAATAACACCCACACATCATTTGTATACAATAATACATGCATATAAACACGCTTTCTTTCCCCCCCGACCCCGAACAGACAGAACAGAAAGCCTACTAAAAACCAACTCTGTAGAAAACAAAGAAAATGTAGAGCAGGTAAAAATAAGAACAAGCCATATAGTAATCTGCCTCTAAAACAATTATAGCACACATTAAAACAGAACAGCTAGTAACTTCCCTCAATGAAAGTAAACCAGCGAGCACTAAAAAATGGTAAGCCCCTCTTGCAAAAAAATACAAGTAAAAAAAGATGTACAAATGAAAGCAGACCTACAAATGTACCTAAAACTATACCACCAATGTAAACGTAGGCACATTAAAACAATCCAGAAAACCAATTTTAAAAGAAATGTTCCACCGTAGAGTTCTTAATCTCATACAAAAATCTAAAGTCACCTTCTACGCTTAAAAATGACTGCAGAAAATGAATCCTCGAATCTTTGACAGCGCATTTCTACTAAAGAAAAAGATGTTTATATTAATTTTAAACCGAATAAAACCTCTAACCAAATTAATTACAAAAAGTACTATTAAACTTCTGCAATGTCAATATAGATGCCTTTTCAAACTTCTGTGAAGGTGAATGGTTTCACACAAGCAGCGATGGACCGTATTTAAATGAACAGGCTTATAAACATGAACAAATAAACCCAATTGCCATAGACAGTAATGGGTGAGGCTATGAAATGGCAGAAGACACAATTATGACAAAAGAAACCCTTCTAGAAAAAAACTTCTGCAACAAACACTCAACCAAAAGGTCCATTTGTCCAGACAAACCATCCAGTGTACAAACAAACGTGCAGCACGATATGTAAGATGCGCCAACCATCATTCAAATCTTTACGACAATTCCTCAATCACTATGTGAAACTAAAGGACAAAAGTAGAATCAAAACTTTAAAAACCATGGCCTCCTGCCCAGTACGAAGCCACACTGGACTGCGAGGACATACATTATCCTGCATTTCAGGAACTGCTTGCAAAAGCACATTCCATCACATCAAAATGTTAGCAACACACAATTTCGCTATATGAAACCTTAGATAGTACTATGCAAAAAGTTCTACTATAGAATTGCAAAAATTGAAAGGCATTCTCCTGCATGGAACAGCAAAAGTACTTGTTCGAGACATAGAACACATTCAAAGTAAATATTTTGGAACTGAAGTTGACTTACAAAATTCAGTAACTTTAGAAAACATTAGCTAAAACCTTATAAACACCAACCTCCTTATGAACACATACAAAAAAAAAATAGCAAAGTTTCAAAACACATCTGCTGAAATACCAGACAAAGTATGTGTCTGTTGTCGTTCCATTAGCTTCATATGTAACAGCAGAAAATAAATACAAAATAACTGCCCCTTCAATAGTTTGCGTGAACTGCAATAAAAAGCTTGACAATAGCGAAATGCCATAATGGGCTATCACTAATAACTCAGAAATCTTCCCACTTCCAATAGCTCTCCAACAACTTTGCTTCTATGAGCTTTTACGACAGTCAATAGAACAATCTTTGATTGCACTATTTAATGGTGTACCAACAAAAGAAACATTTGGCAACAACAAGTCGACTTAAACAAAGTTAGACAAGCCCTACAATATGTTAAAGAAAACAATTAATACTAGAGATATAAACAGAGGGAAACCTAAGAGAAACCACCCAAATAATTGAAGATTCACCACAAACTGCCCAATTTGAAAGTGTGGATCCTGCAGCCAACATTTTAGACCAGTATACAATTGACCCACTCCAATCCAAAGACCCCATAGAAGATGCATTAGAAACATACCAAATGTGTCAAGCCAAAGGATCCCCAATGAGCATATGGGAGAAAAGTGGAGAAGCAGGTTCTTTTCCTCTAATCTTTCCTACAGGAAAAAGGAGGAACATATGATGAGATACACACAAATTAGTGCATAAGAATATCGCTCTTTACAAATGTATTCTGAAGACCCAAGATTCAGAAAAAATGTAGAATACATTTTCCACCTCCTGTTTGAAAGCGAACTTGCAACTCTATGTTACGGAATTGCACACACATTAAAAACGGGCTCTCATTTCTTAAACATGTCACCTTCAAAAGATAAAAGATGAAGTTTTGCAGTCAAGTATCACATCTCTTGGCAAACATGTAGGGTACACAAGAATATTGGTTCCAACATCACAATGATGTACGTTGTATGCTAAGTAACTTAAGCCAACTCACATGGTTTGTTACTTTAAGTTGTGCAGAATATGCATGGGATGACTTGCATGCCTTCTTAAACACTGCAAACCATAATAAACAGGGAATAGATATAAAAACACTAGGAGAACTCTGTTCTCTTAACCCTGTGAATTTTTCAAGATACTTTCACCTTTATTGCCATGCTACACTTCTTCTGCAATAAAGCTACCCCTCTACTCAGAGAAGTAGAACACTTCTTTTGAAGAAAAGAATATCAATCCAAAGGAGCACCACTCATAAACATGCTTTTGTGGATAGGGGATGCTCCCAAATTTGGCCACGACAGTGATGCCACTGTTTTACAATTTATTCAAAAATACATTACCTGTGACATCCCTTCAGAAACCACACAGTGACCTATGTACACAAATCTTACGCTTCCAAAAACATAAGTGGGGCAAATACTGCAGACGTGGATATAAAAACAAAGGTAAATACTTTACCAAATGTCGCGAGCAAGTTCCCACCAAAGGACAAGTAAATAGCATGAAGTCTTCTATTAGACACTGTGTAAAAGAGAAATCCCTTAGAAACACATACAACAATAAAGAGACGAGGCATCAAAGTACATCAATGATTACAATGAAACCATTGCCCTCTTGTGGAATGCAAATATAGACAGACATACAATACATTGCAGACAATTCCACTGCAGTTGCAGGATATGTCACAGCCCATCTCACCAAAGCTGAAAAAACAGATCTAAAAGACCTTTGGGATGACATATCATCTGACAAAATCCTGTCACAGAAATTGTACAGCTTTGGTATAAAAATGCTGTCACATAGAGAATGGGAGTACTACAAAGCTGCTGACCGTTTACCAGGTACACCCATATATGGGAAATCTAAAAACATTGGCTGACTAAATCTTGGTCCGGCTTATTCACAATAAAAAGGTACAAGAGATCGAAACAATAGCCACAAATGATCCGAACAGCCACGACATTTAAAAAAAAGATGTAGGACTGGCCACCAGGGTGCGCACGCATGAGTATCCCTCCCGTGTGAGCTCCGTCCCTGCGGTCCCGATAAGCGGTATGAGCCCCCGCTGATGGACCCCCCCACTAAAGTTCGAGATTCTGTGACCTAAACGGACCCCCCCGCAGCTGAGAAAAAACCTGACAAAAATCGGGCCTGTTTTGACCGAGAACTCGGTAGTTCCAGAAGTGCCTATCCGCTGCGCCACGGAAAGCGCGAACCCTGGCGTTGCGTGGCCCGTGCGACAGGCGTTACCCGCGGTGAACATCTGTGCCCCAGGCCTGTGGTGGTGATCCCTCGCTCGCGGGAGGCGGCGAGCCCAAAGACTCCCAACGATACCGGGCGGCTGCACGGGGTGAGTGAGGGACTTCTACACGAAACTCTGCGGTGCCAGGGCCCGCGCCTCGCGGTGCCGCATAATACGCGTGACCCCCATCCCTGCCACGGAGCTCATGCGGTGAACTGTACCCCGGGGGCTGTGTGCTACCCGAACCGGGCGGCGCATTGGCCTCACGAGGTGTTGCATCCCGTTCCGGGGGTCCGCGGCTTAACCCGCTGAAGGACTTGCTGCCTCCCGCTGTACCGGAGGGGAAGAGGCATCCTCCTACGCCGACCCGCATTGGGCCGGCGTGAGACCCCGCAGCGTCCAAGGGACCCCCGTTCTGGTGCTGGCTGCCCCCCCCTGCAGCGGCACTGCACACGACCTCCCTGAATTCTGTGAGGGGAGAAGGACATTGGACACCGCGTGGATTGGAGGACACATCGCATAATGCGGTTTTGAGGAAACGCTGATCTCCACACTGTCACCCTGGCTTTCGTCTCCTGCCTGCCTGGGCCATACGCTCCCTGCACAACACACTACGTCGGAGGAACAAAGGTGGTCTGCTGACCTCACACCAATTACAGTGCAGCCCCTCTGCCCACGCACACTCCTGAACCACACATAGCCCGCGTTGGGGACACCCATGATCCCCCTGCGGAGCTGAATCGAGGAGTTGACCCATATCACATGAAGTGCTGAAGATCCGAGGACAATACTGACCCCGCAACCCGCGTATCCTCATAGAGGGTAGGGCCCCCTACTCAGAGGCGTGTGCCTCCTTTAATCCGGATTTCATCGCATGGACCGATGCCACAAACTAGCCAGATTTGCCTACGAACCGTCCCTCCCGCCTTGCGGATCTACAGGTGCAATGGCCATGGACCCATCGGAAGCAGGTGCCGCTGCCACCAAAGGAGACATTGCCACACTATTGAATGAAATTAAAAACATGGGAGCCAACCTCAGCGGTAAAATCGACAAAATCACCCAGAGGATGGACAGATTTGAAGAACGATTGGAAAGTGTGGAGAATAACCAGGCTTCGATTGATACCCTTGAAGCCCAGATGGATGTACAGATCCGAAACATCGAAAAAAGGGAGGTCGAGGCGAGGCTCAAGATGGATGACTTAGAAAACAGGGAGAGGAGGAATAACCTTCGCTTTTTTGGTATTCCGGAACGTGAAGGTGAAACTGAAAAAGACCTCAAAGACACCATCCACGACATCATTAGAATATTGACCGCCGATGAAGACATTGATGAGCCTAAGACGGAACGCATACATAGAGCTGGTGGGCCGCCTGGCGGCCCACGGTCTGTCCTGGCCAAATTTCATCGATATCAAGACAAAACCAGAATTCTTGAGAAGGCCAGTTCTAGAGGCCCGCTCACAATGGGAGGCGCCCAAATCACCATCTTTCAAGACTTATTCTCACTAACTTTAGCCCTGAGACGCCTTTGCAGCCCCCTGACGAAATGGCTTAAGGACCAGGGCATAATGTACAGATGGGGATACCCTTTCTCGCTCACCTTCGAGCATGGCAGCAGGAAAATAGTCCTACGCTCTGAAGATGAAATCAAAGATTGCATCGTCGACCTCCTCGGTACGGACCCGCGGGGCAAAGAAGGTTGCAACGACGGACGACCGGGATCGCAGTGGGAGCTCCAGGGCCCCAGGCGCAAGAGGGTAAAGGGATCAAGAAAATGTAGACGCCCCAACAACACCCCCGACCATGATTAAGCTGCGTCAGATTCGTGCTGGCTACAGTCATACCTAAAACACGAGACGTCTCCCGCGGAGGGTGCGACATGGCGAAATCCCCCACTATGGTGCCGCTGCGGGCAGGGCACCCCCCGGAAATGGGAGGCGACGTGAACTCCTGCGGGATGACCTGAGAACCACACGTAACGTTGAAACTTTCACATGTTTGTTGTTACTATTGTTGAAATTGCATAATGTTTGGGCGAGGGGAGAAAGATGGGGGCTCACCCTTAAGTTGCGATGGTACATCTGATCGGGACCGTAGGTCAACGTAGGTCAACGGCCCCTACTGATGGTCCGCCGACAGACTGCATACTCTCATCCAGTCTGTTCCGGACGCCGTCAACAGCTGCCTATGCAGCACCCCCTGTTTGTAAGCTCAAGCGAGCACCATCAACTATGGTGGAACATGGGAAAAGGGGAGAGAGGTAACGGACACTTGGGAAATGTACAGATAACACTACGTTTGCTCCAAAGTATCACAGTCAAGATGGCACAGGGTATCCACTTGTCTCTCTGGCCGCTGCTGGTGAAGGATCCTAGACTGCAAACCGCTGATGGCATCACATGAGAAGACTAAGGGCAATGGTCTCCTCAGAATTGGGACTATCAATGTGAAGGGATTGAATTCCCCTACTAAAAGGTCGCTGGTGCACAGAGAATTCTGAAGATCTGACATTGACATTCTCCTCCTTCAAGAGACGAAATTTGCGAGAGGGGAGGAGCGGACGGTTCTGGGGAATCGGGGAGGTATGGAATTCTGGGGCTCTGGCCCGCTCAGGAAAGGAGGGGTCGGAATTCTCATCAAGAAGGGAGTTGGCTTTGAACTAGAGAAGACCTGGTCGGATGTGAGTGGACGAGCCCTCCTGATAGTGGGGAAAATCACAAGAGTTCAGGTCACAATTGCTGCAATATACTCACCTAATAGCGGACAAGCTGCATTCCTTCAGAAAACGATTCCCAAAATAGTACTGGAAACTGCAGGCCACCTCATCATAGGAGGCGACTTTAACCAGTGGGTGGACCCATCCGTAGACTGGAGGCCAGGCAACCCCGAGACACGGACCCAGCATAGAGGGGACCGTACTGAATTCGCCGTCATGATGGAGCTATACGATCTACGGGATGTGTGGAGAACACAACACCCTGACGAAGGGGGCTTCACCTTTTACTCGAACCCCCACCGTACATTCTCATGCATAGACTATATATTCCTTGCGCCTGACCTTGCAAGGTCCACAAGTCACACGAGTATTGTTCCGATAACATGGCCAGACCATGACATGGTGCTAGCAGACGTCAACTGGGCCGACCTACCTGTCGCTGGGGATCCTGGCGCTGCAATGAGTCCCTCTGGACCGACGCGGTGTTCAGAAATGAAATGGAGACCGAGATCGAAGAATACTTCAAGACGAATGACAACGGGGAGGTCTCCAAACAAGTGATTTGGGAAGCGGGGAAGGCCACTTGGAGAGGCATATTAATACGCGAGGGCCCCTCTAAAAAGAGAGAGCGTAAGATTGTAGAAAACAAGCTCTGTAATGAAATACACCAGCTGGAGGCGGAACTAAGAGACAAAACAACGGTGGACTCCACCAAACTAGACATGGCCCATCGTAAAAAAGAGGAACTACGGCTGTTAGAACATGGCCAGGTGGTGCGGAAATTGCAATTCCTGAAACAGACATATTATGAGAAGGGGGACAAGGCTGATGCACTCTTAGCCGCCAGGCTCAGGGAAAGTAGGGAGGAATGCAAGGTGAAAGAGATAATAGAGCCCACCAATCCTGCGATGCACACACCCCACTCAATACCTGAGTGTTTTGCCAACTTTTACGAAAACCTATATACCTCCGAGCTGCTCTCGGCTCATTCTGACATATCCTCCTACCTGTCCTCAATTACTATGCCTACAATAACACACACAGACACCGAACTCCTTGATAGTCCAATAACCGGACACGAGACACGAGAGGCGATCAAACGGCTTACACTGGGGAAGTCTCCGGGTGAAGACGGTTACACGGCCGGCTTCTATAAGACCTTCACCGATCAACTGTCACCCTTTCTCACGGAACACTTAAACGAGATAATGAGCTCTGGGATCGCACCAGATTCCTTTAAGAAAGCCCTCATAACTGTCATCCCTAAAGAGGGTAGAGACCCCAAACTATGTGGGTCATATCGCCCCATTTCCCTCCTCAATCTCGATGCGAAGATTTACGCTCGAGTATTGGCGGCCAGACTGGAAACTTTAATGCCCAAGTTGGTCCACCCTGACCAGGTGGGATTTATCCTTGGAATGCAGGGTGCCGACACCATGCGTAAAACTCTACATCTTGCCCACGTAGGGCACAGTCTACCAGATGATCCGGCCCTCCCATCGATTGATGCAGAAAAAGCCTTTGATAGGGTGGAATGGGATTTCCTGGGGGCAGTCCTCCAGAAAGTAGGGATAGGCCCCAAATTCCGTGATGGGATACAAGCAATATACGCCTCTCCCAAAGCATCAATATTTGTGAATGGGGAATATTCCAGGTGGTTTGAACTGCAACGGGGGACCAGACAGGGATGTCCACTCTCCGCGATCCTGTTTGCACTTTCCCTCGAGCCCTTAGCTCAAAAAATAAGGAACGATCCCCGAATAGAGGGAATACGGCTGGGAGGGACAGAATATAAGGCAGGGTTGTATGCTGATGATATCCTTCTACAACTAACTAAACCTATGACCTCCATCCCCCATGCCCTAACTCTAATAGAACAATATGGCCGGTTCTCTGGGTTTAAAGTAAACATGTCAAAATCCATACTCTTTCCACTCCAAGGTACCCCGAATGATAATGACACCAAGTTCCTCCCCTTAGGACTCAAAGTAGAACACACGACATTACGATACCTGGGCATACAGATCACCAGAAAAGTAGACGACCTCTACGAGGCTAACTTCCCCCTAGTCCTTCGTTGCTTCGAGAGAGACCTCGAGAAATGGAGCAACCTGACGATCTCTTGGCTGGGGCGAATCAACGCCGTCAAGATGGTGTGCCTCCCCCGTTTTCTCTACCCCTTTCAGATGTTACTGATCGAGATGCCCAAAAAATTCTTTGTGGATGCCCGAAAGATCATGTTGCGGTTCATCTGGCAGGGGAAGAGACTGAGGATCTCTTACGACACACTTATTCTCCCCAAAGACAGGGGAGGAGTAGGTCTTCCTGATCTGGGAAAATACTATAAAGCCGCCCAGTTACGTATCCTAATTCCGCACTTCAGGGACCACAAACACCTGCAGTGGGTTCAGATGGACAACCACTACGTGTCCCCTGCCACAGTGGCAGAGTGGCTGTGGTCATCATACCAACGGGTCCAGAGGAGAATTAATCACCATCCCATACTGACTACCATATGGGCCATATGGCGCACTGGGAAAGAGATGCGAGAAGTTACCACCTGGCCATCCCCGCTCAGTCACTTGTGGTCTCCTGGCATAAATGACCAAATTCCGAATCTAGAGCGGTTCCAGTCATGGTACAAGGCGGGCCTGGAAAGGGTGGGACAACTCCAGAGAAAGGACTCGTTCATCACATTACCTGATCTGACAACGGCACTGGGGATAGGTACTTTATCGACATTTCACTTTATCCAGCTAAAAGGGGTGTTAACGAGACCTGAATGGAGAGAAAAACTGAGAAGAGACCTTACTGCCTTTGAGAAACTCCTAGACTCCAGAACAGAAATGAAAGGCCTCATATCTGTAATGTATCAAACGCTATTAGCAGCAGGAGGTGGAACTACAGAACCCCTTAGGGTCAGATGGGAAAAAGACCTCAGCGAAGAGATACTCCCCGATCAATGGGACTTAATGTGCAGAACTGCACCTAAATCCTCCATATCCAACCAATATAAGCTTCATGCAATAAAGCTTCTACACAGATGGCATTACGATCCGCTTCGACTCTCCAAAATGTCCCAGCCCATGAGCCCGAAGTGCTGGAGAAATTGTGGAGAAAATGCCAACTACTGGCACATGTGGTGGAGCTGCCCGCACATCAAAGTGTTTTGGACTGAAGTTCTGGGATGGATTAAAGAGGTAGACGACATCCACAGAGAACTTGACCCATACCTTGTTTTGTTTGGCCTTGAAAGAGACGAGGAGGATTGGTTTTGGGTGAAAGGCCTGGCCCCCCAGCTATTACTGGCAGCGAGGGCCCTGATAGCGACCAAATGGAAATCTCCTCTGGTCCCAGGTAAGACCGAGTGGATCAAACTGGCCACAAGCATTTATGGGATGGAAACGATCACTGCCTCCCTGCATAATAAATCGGCGAAATGCGAAACTCTATGGATGGACTTCAAGAATACATATATCGCACCTACTTACCAGACCCTCCAGGATATTGCGGCATGAAATGGAAAATTTTGCGGCACAAAAAAGAAAAAATTGCGGCACACAACTGCATTTTTTGCGGCATTATTTATTGTCGAAAAATACATCATTTAACAACTTTTTTATCCAAAAACAGAGAACTTGAACAATACAGAGTGTTGCACATTGAAACAGGAATGTTTGAGGTGATGTGGAGAACTTTTAACAAACCTTTGAGCTAACTTTATCGAGCAATAGCATCAAACTGTGAGCCTGAAATGCCCGTCATTGTTTTTTCAAAGCAGTCTTCTGAGTTAATGCCTTCTGCCACTTGATTTATAAGCACTATAATGGCACTGATTGCATAGCTTTCTGAGCACCCCCGTCCATTCCTGAGCTACATCAGTTTCAGTACTTGGTCTCAATCCCATCTCCCCTAATCACATCAGTCCTGACTTGCAGCTCCTCTTTTATTCTGTGGGTTCCTAAATATAGCTCTACCAGTCGACCTCAGTCCTGACTTTCAGCACTCTACGCAACTCCTGCTTTGGTACCTTCATAATGCTGCCCAGCAATAACCCCTGCATTTTCAGTACTGGGATGTAGACACATACAGGCACACACGCACACAGCTCTGCTGATCTACCTAAATTCTAAAATGCGCCCCTTCTGCTATCCCCCTACTGAGATCCTCTCACACAGGTGCGTCCAGGCACACCTGTCCCTAGTTAAGGTAACCCTTATGGTCCATTTCTGGAAGCCCATCACTGCTTCACTACCACTCTTTAGTCATGGCATGTGAACCCAATGTGTACGGGCAGTCCTCCGGGGTTAGGTCCACACATTTCAAAACAATGACATTGAAGTGGAGCTAAACACCCTCAAAGCCTAAATTGGCAGATATGTACCAAAATCGAAAATTTTAAAAGACTGGGGAGTGAAGCGTTGGGTATAGATAGTGGGTGAGTGCAGTGAAGAAAGAGGAAATCCAAAGATGGCATGGGGGTGGTGGGATCCCTATAAAAGTAAATGGAAGGTGTATCTTAATTAAAGATGACAACGTCGATACGATAATCTCAAAAAGACTCAGTCTCCCATCCAAATGAGCCATGAGAATCCTCCCTTCAGCGGAGGACAGGAGCATCCTCTGCAGGCCATCTGGCTTGCCTCCAAGGCTGAAGGCACTTCCCTCGCCAGCATTCGTCCCCCAGATCTATACTCCCAGTCCGTTGCTGCGCACTGCTAGAATTGTTTTGCATAAATCAGGGCATTTATGTAATTCCTTTAGCTCTTAGTCTTCACTGTGGGTCACCTGCATCTGAAAATCACCTCCTTCCCAGTTCCTATTCCAGCTTTCTACCAGATTCACTGCCTGCTCCTCTGGAAGCACTCTCGAAACCGCATAACACTCTGATGTGCTCCCACAGTCGGTCCATCGCTACTAGTGTTCTGTGAGTTGCTCCCAAAGCCTTAATCCTCCACAGCAACACTGTGTTATTTGGGGAAGGGGTCCCTCAAGATGCTTCTTAAGCTCAAGGGATCCAGTAAGCGCTCTTGCCAGTAATCCTGCCAGGTTTCCTGGCACCTTAAATCCTTTAAGTCATTTAGTGCGGTGGACAGGCCACATCACTGGTGAGGGTCACAGCACAGCTGTGGCAGCAATGCGCTTTACAGGAGCTTGCTGCCATGTGAAGAGGATATGGGATACTGCTGTTGCCGAAGCTTGGTCTCGGCAAGCTTGGTGTCAGTGCAGACCCTCCCTAGAATAACTCTGTTACACTTAATCAGGTCCAGTACCTCTGCCAAACACAAAACGTGGGTTCCTTCCCCAAGATAGTTTCTATGAGTGTCCTTCACTGAAGTCCTGCTAAAAACAAGCATTTGCAAATCCAACAGTATTGACTTGATTTTAACATAACTGTGTATAGGAATTGCCAGCTGCTGCTATGGTAATTAATTGCAAGGCCTTTGCATTTGTGTCCCGTTCTGTCTGGCCACACTCTTTAGGACAGCCAGGCTGAGTCACCACAGTCTAACATTTTGGGGTGTGGAGGGGGGAGAGGGCTACAGCTCGATCAGCTCCATGGAGGGGCTTGAATTCAAAGGTGTCAACCCTGGTTCACACCTTTGAACTGAAGCCCCTCGGTTTATTTGCTTTTTGCTCAGTGGAGTTGTTAACCTTTGAGCGGCTGCAATTGGCAACCCCTCTGTGGATGCTATAAATCATTAAATGAGCGTGAAAAAGATACATAAAGCTAATGTGTCTTTTTTTTGCGCTCATTTAATGATTTATAGCAGCCATAGCGGGAAAAGGCAAATTTTGTGTTTTTTTTGCAAATCGCAAAATCGCCATAAGCTGGGTGGTCTGACTTACGACTCCCAACCAGAGGAACCCCCAAAAACCTGACCGAATGATGCTATGCTCAAAGAACACTACAAAGGATGAGAATCTCCTCTCCAGCGAACATGGTACTGCCAGATGTGACACTGTGTCAACCATACGATACTAATACTTTCGTCAATCAATTGCACTTGTGATGTACACCAACCCAAGTGGGGGGGGAGGGGTGGGAGTGGGTTATGGCGAACAGTCAATGAGACATACCCAGATAATCGGGACTGTCGCTCTACTAAGAGATTCCAGTATATTGTTTTAGTCTGCACCGTTTGTTCGACATGTACCTCTGGAAGATGTATGATTTTGTTTGAATATTGTTTGCCTCTTTTTGTTTCTTGCAAAACCAATAAAGTTTAATTTAAAAAAAAAAGATGTAATTGAAACATACTATCCAAACAGAAGCACTGCTTTAGAAAACATGCCTGTACGACAGAGCCCAAATCTACTCATATAAAAACAATGTTATGCCAGATGAGACAACTGGCAAATATTCAGTCTCAACCTGAGAAGGAAGCCAAGTAAAACTTACCCAGTCCAGCCTAATTAATCATATAAAATTATCTTTTCAATCTCCACAACATAGAGAACTTTATTACATGGCTCTACTACACCTTTTCAAACCTCGGAGAAAAGAAGAAGAATTATTAGATGACCATAACTCGTTTGAAGCTGCAATCAAGGCAAATGAACAGTATAACAAATGTCAATTTTAAACAATACAAACAAATGTTAGACAATGAAGCCAACAAAAGGAAGAAATTGAAGCTGTACTAGATAAATACACTCCTGAAGGCAGTCAACCTTCTCTTACCGGAAGCCAAAAACCACTTGGAGAACCACTCATTCTAAATGAAGCAGAAATAGCCATGACTTAGGTAGAAAACACCATGTGTCAGTCTAAACAATCTGAAGACTTGCCAGTGCTCTAATCACAGCTAAATGATGAACAACTCACGATTTTTCTAGAAGTCACTGAAGAAATTGAACAGGGTTTTAAACATGAAACTAAAATGTGTACTGTAAAAATTATAAACCTGTGCTCCAGTATTTAAGTGGGGAAGCTGGTTCTGGCAAAACGTTCTTAATTAAAATAATCAGCAAATTTCTACCTTTGAGCTGTTGTAAAAACCCCAATAGGTCTAGCTGCCTACAACATAGAAGGTGTAATTTTACACAGACTACTTCTCCTCCCAATAGAACATCAAAACAAATTAGAATACTACAAATTATCAGCAGAAGCTGCAATTGAAGTATGCCGAATTCTGAAACAAATGAAAGTCCTCCTGAGTGATGAAGTAAGCATGGTTTTCCAACCTCATGCAGGCTTCGAATTAATTCTGGTATGAACGGTTTGAAACACTCCAGCACTCTTATTGTAAAAGACTATAAACACAGTTACTATTGTAATATATACACCCCTTTCTTTCCTTATCAGATAAGTCACAGTGAAACACCACTTATTTTCATACAGAGGTGAGCGCTTAACTCGATGGCACTCCAATAAGTTTGTGAGAAAGGGAGGGAAAAAGACAGAATATGGAAAGGTACACCACTCTAAGATTCAGGAACAATGTTAGCAAAAAGAGTTTAGAGAGGCTTAGGGAAGTTTAGCCAGTGTGTCCCAGGCTAACCCAGGTTCGAAAGCCGGGGGGCTAAATCTACCCCGTACAGTCGGTAGCAAGTGAAGCCAGGCGGGACACGGTACCTTTAGTGGGAAGGATCCTCCAGCGGTGGCAGTTGTTCCTGGTAGTAGGTGCAAGTTGCGTCGTCGTCCAGGGGAAGAGAAGATCTCGACTTGGAGGAAAGATGAAGGTCGTTGCACTACCAGGGAAGAAACCAGCCGCAGAGTTTTCCGATTAAAGGTGGTACCTTTGTTTCGCGGTCGTGGTAAAAATTGGTATCCCGGTTGCCGGGGTGCTTGGCACAGGCAAGGAGGCCACGAGGTACGTCGGGAAGGCGAAAAGATGGTGAAACTGGTTATCCACACCAGTCAAAGGAAGAAGACTCTCCGGCGGGAGATCTCCTCTGTCGTTGGGAAAAGTGGTGAGGTGGTCCAGCAGGGCTCCACCGGTGGTGGTGTCGTGGCAGGTCGGCTCAGCTTCTCCCTCGTCAGATTCTTAGGTCCTGTGGCGACTTCTGAAGTTCCAGTCCCCAGAGCCCTGCTTTTATGCAGAAAACCCCCATTCACTCAGCCTAGCTGTCACTCAAACATGCTAAGTGGTGAGCCGGCCAGCTCACCACTTGGGCCAATCAGGACGGAGTGCGACTTGAGTTGCCTAGGCAACTCAGTCCAGGGTGCCTAAATCCCCCTCCACCCCTCCTAAGTTCCCCAGACAGAGTGGCACCACTTTGGAGGGCTTCTGTGGAGAAGCCCGCCAAAAAGTGGAACAAAGGGCTCGACTTGGGTTGGAGTCACAGAACAGAACACAAACGCCATTTTAGAACAGAGTTTTGGCAAAAAATACCAACCGGAGAATTAATATTAATTAAATAAACCGGTGGTATGTTCGAGGCTATTGTAATTAAATAAATAAAGATAGTAGCCTCGAACAATGGGAAAATCCCATAGAGAAATATTTGCGGTTGAATATAAAAAGTAGTATCCACTGCCACCAGCCAAAACTCGATCAGGGGGGACGGAGACGTGCCCCCTCGACTAACACACCCCGGGGCAATTGAATTGCCCCAGCCAGTACATCCACAATATGATGGTTTGTACTGGTTCTGTTCAGAATTTAAGACTAGTAAAGTCAATGGTGACTTTACATGCCCTGGGAGACAGTAGTCAGTCCCAGGGTATGGAGTCTATACTGGGGGGTCACTATGACACCCCTGTGTTACTGCACTGAGGGTGCTGTGTAACACATATCACAAAAACATATGAAGCCCTATGGAGTAAAAGACCCCATATCCCATTAAACACATCTAGAGTCAAAGAAACACACTCAAATCATGCCCAAGAGTGAGGGTAAAAGAGTCTCACTCTTCGCAGGAGAAAAAATAAACCCCAAAAATCCAGCAAAGCTTCTAGGGGACTCACTAGGTTAGGAAATTCAGCCTAAACAGAGAATTCTCCCTAACACACAATAGCAGGTTTCCTTCTTGTCGAAGACATTAAAGTATGCAGAGAACAATTCTCTATCTCTTGCATGTGCTGTCACTATTCACAAATTGCAAGGTCTAACTCTAGATCATTGTCATGCACTCTACTCCCTCTGGGGTCCCATTCCTCATCCCCGTGCCCCGAACACCCCTCGCCCTCTTGCCCGGTTCCGGGACTCACAGGTTGTCTCTTCGCCCCATTTGCCAAGGCGCCGACTGCAACAAAGCTTGGGTCGGCATGCTCTTTGCACGTGGAGACCTCTACCTCCCTGGCGTCTTCCGTGGCGGCTGCTAGACCGACTTCTCCCGCGTCACAGGAACGCCGCCTCCCGCTCACGTGTTTCTGGACTACACTCACGTGATGCGCTCGCGGGTCATGTGACTGGGAGGAATTAGCAGCGCCAGTATTTAAACGGCTCTGTTGCGGGGCTTCAGTGCTTCCCAGCTGTTTCTTCGGATTCCTGTACGGCGCTACATACCTTTTGTTTCACACCTTTGGATCTTGACCTCGGATTTGTTTCACGGACTGGCAACGGATAACCCTTGGCTTTGGTACTTGCTTTTGGATCATTATTACGACCACAGACTACTTCACGGACTCCTTCTACGTTCCGCCCTTCTTGTGCGGATTCTGGCATCAGGTGGGCCTGGCAATTGCAACCTTGCTGGGATAACAACTTTGCTGGGTCTCGGAACCTTCCCATAGGTTAAACCGCAACTCCACAGACACCTTTTGGTAAGACCATTCCACTTACTTGTTGATTGGTTGTTGATACTGTTTTGGCTTGACACTTAAGCGGTGTTTCCTTTACAGTGGTTCGGGGTTCCACGAGTACCGCAGTTCCGGAAAGAACATCTCCCACCTGTGGCCTCAAAGGCGGCACAGAGAGTGACTTTGATTCTCTCTGTGCGGCACTTGTGGACAGAGGACTCTTCGGCTACACGACAGTCAAGACACAAAAATCATGCACTGATTGACATTGGCTGCACAGACTTCAAATCAGGTATGAGTTATGCAGCACTTTCACGCCTCCGTATACTCTATGGTCTACACCTAGTAGATGGAACCAAAGTCTACGCTGACATTCCTTGCATCCTAGAATACAACAGGCTATGTGCACTGTAAACCTCAATCTAGATAACTTTCTGGTACATTTACATTTAGCAACACAACTGGAGTAAATTGCAATGCAAATTTAACAATCAATCTTCTCTTCCAATTGCCACCAATTGTTCACAACATTTACTTAAAAGCACAGACCAGTTGTGTTTGCAAATGCTCATCCTTCATAAAATGCCACAAATAACAAATAATCCTAACAGCACATACAGTGTCTCAGGTATAAGGCACTGTTCTAGAAAAGTAAAATTCACCATAAACATACAGAAAGATCCACAAGAATTCCAAATGTACTTACTACAAGTAATACAATCCAAAATCATCCTAATGAATGAACTCTTCCAGATTTCATTCACAAAGAAGCATATATGCGGGGCGTGGCTTGGCGGCCATGAGGTAGGCTGCAAGCTCCTGGAGCTCCTAGGGATCCTGAAGACGTAATAAAGCAAAACTGACGGAAAAAAGAATAAGTGGTGGCTGAGTGCAAAGGCATCAGGTCCATAAAGGTCCTGAGCACACAGGGGTCGAACCTCGCAAAAAAAAAAAAAAAAATATATGGTGCCGGGCTACAGAGCCGAGGGGGGCCCGTTGACACAGCGGGCAAGAGGGTCTAAAAGCTGAAGCCTTGGCCCTGGTGGACAGTCCCCGACTACAGCAGCGGAACTGGGAAGCTGCTCCGGGCCCCTGACTTGCCACGGGGTGCCCGGTCTACCTGAAAGAACAAGGGGAGAGCGCTGCCATAAAGAGCGGACAGCAGAGAGGACCATCGGCGGCCAGGTGGGAGCGACCTGAGGACCCGGAGCCTTCTCCGGCAACATGCACATAATTTGACAGATCGAGTGACGACAACAGAACATCAGGTGCAGCAAAACACCACCGATGTCGCTATCACACAGACACAGACACAGATGTCGGAGGTGCTGCAGCGAGTAATGATCCTAGAACGAAGGGCGGAGGATGCGGAAGGGAGGGCACGAAGGAACAACATCCGCATAGTCGGACTGCTGGAAGATGAGGAAGGCAGAGACCCCACGGAGTACGTCGAAAATGTGCTGCTCCAGGAGATGGGGCAGGAGTACTGTCCCAAGGTTTTGCGGTAGAAAGTGCACACAGAGCCCGGACCAGAAAACCTCAACCGGGCGCCCCCCACCTCTCCCCCTCCCCCAAGATCAATGATCGCCAAGATCATGAACTTCAAAGATAGGGAGAAGATTTTGACATTTGAGAGAGTGAGAGAGAGAGAGAGAGAGAGAGAGAGAGAGAGAGAGAGAGAAAGAGAGGGAGAGAGAGAGAGAGAGAGAGAGAGAGAGAGAGAGAGAGAGAGAGAGAGAGAGAGAGAGAGAGAGAGAGAGAGAGAGAGAGAAGGGAGTGATCACCAGGAACTCCTTCAGAATCACTATATATATCCCCACTACACTGTCATGGTTCAGAAGCAAAGGGCGCGCTTTGGCCCCACTAAAGAGCGCCTTAGGGGGGCAGGTATACGCTACATGCTGCTATATCCGGCGAAGCTTAAGGTGATACACCAGGGCAATAACGATGGGAACCTGCCACCGTGATAAAGTGCGGGGATCAACAAGAAGGAACAAGTTACTTACCTGTAACTGTTGTTCTCCAGCATGGGTCTGGCATTGATTCACATGCTCATGAATATTCCCCGTCGTCAGGCTGGGTATCCTCGGTAAAGAAAAAACCAGTATCAGTTTCGTTTCTGATCTGTCTTTCGTAGTAATAACCAATCACTGGTCTCTGCGTCATACTGACCACAGCCAATGACTGCCCTCTACCTAAGCACCGCCTCTGGCAGCCATCTTCAGATTTGGAAGCACGTGAAGTGGCAGTATGACCAAGTGAAGAGCCGCAGAGGGGTAGACGGGAGGGTTCGCATGTGAATCCATGCCAGACCCATGCTGGAGAACAACAGTTACAGGTAAGTAACTTGTTCCTTCTCCAGCATGGGGTCTGGCATGGATTCACATGCTCATGAATAAAGAATACATAGCAGTACACACATGCACAACCACGGGAGGTGGCAAAGGCTCAACATTAAGCAGTACATCAAACTCAACATTAAGCATCTTACCTCCTCACCAGGATCACCTCAGGCGAACAGGTTGCGCAGCACTGCTTGGCCGACCCTGGACTCCTCCCTGGAATCCCGATCGACGCAGTAGAATTTTGTGAAGGTGTGCGTCGACCTCCACGTAGCAGCCCTGCATATGTCCAGCAGGGGCACACCAGAAAGGAACGCCGTGGTAGCTGCGATCGCTCTGGTGGAATGGCCTCTCAGACGGCCAGGCAGCGGTCGGTTTGCCAACCGATGACAGTACATGATACAGCCGGAGAGCCATCTGGAAATGGAAGCCTTCGAGAGAGCCTTCCCCTGATTGACAGGTCCAAAGTTCACAAAGAGTTGTGACGTCTTCCGAAAACACTTTGTGCGGTCCACGTAGGACTTCAGCGCTCTAGCCACATCCAGCGAGTGCAAAGTCCTCTCAGCCGGCGACGAAGGCGACGGGAAGAACACAGGCAACACCAAGGGTTTGTTGAGATGGAAGTCCGACGGTACCTTGGGCATGAAGGAGGGGTGCGTCCTGAGCACTACCCTCGTGTCGTGAAAAGTCAAGTACGGGGCCTTGCAGGAAAGGGCCTGGATCTCTTCCACCCGTCGTGCGGAGGTGATGGCCACAAGAAACGCTGTTTTCCACGACAGAAACTTCAACGGGGCAGAGTGCAGAGGCTCGAACGGAGGTCCCATGAGCTTGGTCAGCACCACGTTGAGCTCCCACGCCGGGGCCGGAGCCTTCACCGGCGGGAACGATCTGAACAGTCCCTTCATGAACTCTTTCACCAGACGATGAGACCACAAGGACGTCCGGCCCGTGGTTCTGGTGTATCGGGGGATCGCAGCAAGATGAATCTTGATGGACGCGTGTGCCAGTCCAGCTTTGGCCAGCGTCAGCAGGTACGGCAGTACCTGGGGAGCCGTAATCCGTAGAGGGTTAATCTTCTGTGCGTGGCACCAGACAGAGAACCTCTTCCATTTGTGTCCGTAGCATTTAAGAGTCGAGGACGCCCTGGCCTTTGCAAGAACACCTCTGCAGTCGGCCGGTATGTCGTATCCTCCAAACTCTAGCGCTGCAGGAGCCAGGCCTGCAAGTTCAGCGATTTCGGGTCGTGGTGGAGGATGGCGCATCCTTCCCTGGAGAGTAGATCCGCGTCCACCGGCAGCTTGATTGGCGGGGACGCTGACAAGTCCAGAAGGTCCGGGAACCATATCTGCCTCGGCCACGCAGGTGCGACGAGGATCATCCTGCACCGTGACCTCTTGAGCTGGTTGACGAGCCGGATTAGCAGTGGCAAAGGAGGGAACGCGTAGAGGAACAGGCCCTCCCAGGGGAACGAGAAAGCATCACCCATGCTCCTCGCCTGGGGAAACCTGCTGGCGAACCTCCGGCACTTGGAGTTCGTCGCCGTCGCGAACAGGTCGATCTGAGGTGTGCCCCACCGTCGGAAGAGGCGATCCACTAGATCCTGCCGTAGTTCCCACTCGTGGCATGAGCGCAGCTCCCTGCTGAGTGAGTCGGCGATGGTGTTTTTTATCCCTGCCAGATGAAACGGCACCAGAAACATCCTTTGGGCGACGGCCCAATGCCACAGGTCCTGCGCCTCCTTGGACAGTGCTGGGGACCTGGTTCCGCCCTGTTTCCTGATGTAAAACATGGTGGTGGTGTTGTCGGAGAAGATCCTCACCACCTTGCCCTTGAGGGACGGAAGGAAGGACCTGAGGGCCCAGAACACTGCACGGAGCTCCAGGACGTTGATATGGAGGGACTTCTCCGTCGGGAGCCAAAGGCCTCTCGCGTGCAGATTTTCGGTGTGCGCTCCCCCACCCTTCCAGGGAGGCATCCGTGGTCACTGTCTCCTGGTGGTCTGGGGTCTGGAAGTCCATGCCCGCCGTCAGATGCGCGCGGTTGCCCCACCACCAGACCGCTCGGCGGAAACTCTCGTTGAGTGTGATCCTCTCCTCGAGGCCGCCCGTCGTTTGGATCCAGCGCGCGTCCAGGAACTCCTGCAACGGGCACATCCGGAGCCTGCACATGGGAATGAGGTAGATGCAAGAAGACATCATTCCGAGGAGGGACTTGATGGACCTCACCTTGGCCGCGTCGGAAACCAACATCCTCTGTACCTTGCCCAGGATGGACCTGGTCCTTTCCTCCGACGGGGAGGCCAGAAGGGACACTGTGTCGAGCTTCGCACCCAGAAACAGTGCGTTTTGCGCGGGTACCAGGTGGGATGTGGCGTAGTTCACGGAGAATCCCAGGTCCGTGAGAAGTTGGACGGTCCTTGCCGTGTGCTCCACGGCGAGCTCCCTCGTCTTGGCTCGGATGAGCCAGTCGTCCAGGTAGGGGTAGACGTGGATCCCCTCGCGGCGCAGCTGCGCCGCCACCGGTGCAAGGCACTTGGTGAATACCCTGGGTGCCGACCGTAGTCCGAAGGGGAGGGCTTTGAACTGGTAGTGACACCCTTGGACCACAAACCTGAGGAATTTTCGGTGCCCCTTTAGGATGGGAATATGGAAGTAGGCATCCTCCAAATCCAACGACGACAGGAAGTCTCCTTCCTCCAGCTGACCCAGGACGTGCTGGAGGGAGACCATCCGGAACTTCTGCGCCTTGATGAACTTGTTCAGACGTCGCGGGTCTAGGATGGGGCGCCATCCTCCCGTCTTCTTTACGAGGAAGTATCTCGAGTAAACTCCGGAGCCCCGAAGCCTCTTTGGGACGAGTTCGATGGCGCCCTTCCTGAGCATCGCCTTTACCTCCAGGAGAAGCTGAGGGACGTGAAGCTCTTTCCTGGCCACGGGGGGGACGCGCGGGCACCTTCTTTGAAACTCGTGCGCGTGGCCCCGGGCTAAGGCGTCCAGCACCCAACGGTCGGTGGAGATGGACTCCCACACGCTGACGAAGCTCGCCAGCCGGCCTCCCACCGGGGTGCTTCGGTGGGGGCCCGACCCCACGGCCGGTTCAATCCTGTTTCGACGAGGCTTTGCCACCTTGACCTCCTTGGCGACGACGGCGGGGTCTGCCAGACTTGCCTCGTCCTCTGTAGGCCTCCTGAGACGACGAGCGGGCCGCTTGACGGTAGGTGGAGAAACCGCCGCCGGAACCTTTGGAGGTGCCCTTGCCTCCGCTGCTCCGAAGGGCGTCCGTCGTTGCTGCAGAACCCCAAGGGCCCGGGCCGTCTCAGTGTCCGCTTTAATGGCCTGAAGGGAATCGTCCACTGTTTTCCCAAACAGGTTGGTCCCATCGAACGGCATGTCCAGGACTCTGGTCTGTACGTCTTGACGGAAGTCCGTAGCCTTGAGCCATCCACGCCGCCTAAGGCACACGCCGTTGCCCAACTGGCGAAACCCAGTGTCGACGATGTCCGTCGCAATAGTGATGGCGTGGTCCGACGCCACCTCACCTTCCTGTAGGATCTCCAGGGCATCCGCCCTCTTGTCGTCCGGTAGGAAGTCCAGCAGGGGAGCCAGTTTGTACCATAGCTCCCTGTCGTAGCGGGCCACGATAGCCAAGGCGTTGGCCGCTTTAATCGTAGTCGCTGCAGACGAGATGACCCTGCGTCCCATAGCGTCCAATTTCTGTCCCTCGCCGTCCAGTGGGGAAGTCGATGTGGAGGCCGCACCCCCCCCGCGCTTTCTTCCTGGCCGCCGCAGAGACGACGGAGTCCGGGGTAGGCTGCGCCCGGAGGCACAGGGGGGCCGCGTCCGGGACCCGGTACTTCTTCTCGTACCGGTCTCTTCTAGCTGGCGTCGTGGAAGGGTTCTTGAGGAGGGCGAGGCCCTCATCCCAAATGTCGTCCAGTAGAGGCACCGCGAGGACCGTCTTCCTCTTGGCCTCGCGCCGTTGATAAAGGAATCCTTCCTTTTTCTTCTCCTCAGGGCAGAGTTGAAAAAGCTCGGATGCCCTGGCGATCATGGAGTGGAACGATCCAATCTCGTCGGGCGGAGAAGCCCTGGTGGGAGGTGACGACGGTAGATCCTCGTATACCTCGTCGTCCGTACCCGTCGCTGCCGTGTCAGTCCCCGTATCATCCCCTCGGGTGGACGGGGAGGAGGGCTGGACGGGGCGCGACGGCTGAAAAGGAGGTGGAGGGTGAATCCTTCTTTTCTTGGGCGGGGGAACACCAGAAGGTCCCGGTTCAGGATCCCCCGACGGGAGAGGTTCCTCCGTCGGCAACGGTAGTCTCGTCCTTATCTCTGAGCATAAGGACTGTATAGCCAACAAAATGGCTGGCGAGTTGTCTTGCGGCGCTGGCAGAGGGGAATCTGACGGGCGATCAGGGGCTCCGTCGGCACCCTCGACGATGTCGTCGTCACCTGCATCGGGATCCATCCCGACGGGCCGGTCTTCTTCCACGCCAAGGCCGTGGCTTAAGACCTCGATCAGCTCTTCCTCCGAGGTTGAGGCCGAATCTACGACGACGCCCTGCCCCCCCTTTTTCTTCCCCGCCGGGGATTTCACGGGGGTCCTATCGATGGGCATAAAAGAGGACTCCCTCCGAGGTGGCAGGGAGACTCTGAGCCCCGAGGTCGCCACCACTGGTGTAGCCTCCACAGGCTGAGCCAGGGCCGCCGCGACACTTTCGATAGAGGGCTTGGCCGGATGGATTAAGGCCTTCACCACCTTAGGTGCGCTCACCGCCTTATCCTTGAGGGGGGGGGGACACTGCCTCGCTCCCCCTCAGATGGGGCCTTCGAGCTCGACCGGGGCCTCTCCAGGAGCTTCGCCGGGTGCTCGCCCTTCCTCTTACCCGACCCAGAGCGTTGGCTCGTGGCTGAAGGTGCCGGGGAGGGTGCGCCCTGCCTGGCGCCCGTAGAGCCCGACCGTTCGGCGCTCCCGGTGCCAGCGGACTCGCGGTGCTTGGCCTTGTGTTGGACCCCCGTCGCCGGGGCGTCCTCAAAGGTCTTAGAAGACCGCTCGGATTTCTTCCTCTTCTTCTCGCCTGACGGGCTCTTCCCTTCCAGCCAGTTGGCGAGATGTTGATGGCGGTCCTTCATGGTCCGCTCCGACATATCGCCGCAAAACGCACAGTCCTTCTCCACGTGCGTCTTGTCCTCATGTAAGCAGTAGAGACAAAAGGAGTGTTCGTCCTCCTTAAAGACGTTCTGCAGCTGGCATCCAGGGCAGATCCTGAACAGCTTTCCGGGCGTCGAGCTTCCCTTCTCCTGGGCCATGTCCGGGCCTGAGAAGCTTCTGGAGTCCTCCAAAAGCGTAGCTCGACGAACTCTTCACCTTTGAGGGGCGCAGACGAATCCGACACGGATCCCCGTTGATCGGATGGAGAGTCGGTGGAGCTTGAGGCTCTTTTGACCGAAAAAACAAAGTTTTTGAGAAAAAACGTGAAAAAATAGCACTAACGCTCGAGAGCAATAGCACGAGGATCCCAACACATGAACGTGCGGTAAAAATCTGAAGATGGCTGCCAGAGGCGGTGCTTAGGTAGAGGGCAGTCATTGGCTGTGGTCAGTATGACGCAGAGACCAGGGATTGGTTATTACTACGAAAGACAGATCAGAAACGAAACTGATACTGGTTTTTTCTTTACCGAGGATTCCCAGCCTGACGACGGGGAATATTCATGAGCATGTGAATCCATGCCAGACCCCATGCTGGAGAAAAGAGACATTTCAGCACATAAAACATAATGCCAGCCAGAAGGAATTCATACGGGAGACATGGGCTCCAGGTCTGCCGGAAGGGACGACAAGGCACACAACCCCAAAATGTTTCACGGGTTCAGTTTTGAGCCAACACGCTTCGGCGGGCCAGTCCCACTATGATGGGCCGTGCAAGAGAAGCAGCGGAGTCCGAGCAGGGGGGGGGGGTATCTGGGCATTGGGTTGATAGTTAGAGTCAATTGTTTAGTTGGTTGGTAGAAGGCAAAAGTGGAGGAAGCAGCATGCATAGAAGCGGAAGGAATGGAGCGATGAGCGGCGGACACAGCAAAGAGCAAAAGTGCCAGGCTCAGAGAACCATCCCCGATCAGAGACCTATGGAAACAGAGACACAGGAAGACATTGGATAACGGATGAAGAGAATCGGTCTACAAGAAGATAGGATATCCCAAGCTGGAGCGGGGGGATGGAGACATAGGGTAGGAGGCATGCAGTGGGCTGTGGGACGGCTGAGTCGAAAGAAACACAGCGAATATGGGCTCAGATGAGATAACTATTGCAACCTGGAATGTTAGGCAGCTCAATGCCTACGTTAAACGACAGAGTATATGCCTGGCTAAACAGGATGCAGGTTAAGATAGCAATGTTGCAGGAGACCCACCTAACATGTGAGAAGCAAACCAAAGTGGACACGAAATAGGGGGACAGGTGTACAGCTCCACATACTCGAACTATGCCAGGGGAGGGCTGATATGGGTCACCCCAGGGGTCCCATTCCAGCTAATAAAGCAAGAACGCGATTCAGAAGGAAGACTGGTGATAGTGCATGGAATGTTAGAGAATAAGGAACTATGCCTAATAAATATATATGCACTGAACCACGATGCAACCGAATTCTTCAGGAAGCTGCCACCCAAATTAGCCCAATACAGAGAAGCGACGTTCATCTGGCCAGGAGACTTCCATTGCACGCTGGATCCACTCCTGGACAGATCGGATGATAAACATAGAAAGCCAGCACCCGCAGCCAAGGCGTTACAATTGATCCTGACCCGATTGCAGCTGACAGACGTCTGGAGGAAGGTACATGGCGAGGAGAGAGGGTATACACATTATAGTGCACCCCATGGAATATTTACACAAATAGACTATTTGTTCACAGGAAATGAATCCTCAAAATATTTTACAGGGATAAACATTAAGGCACTTACACTATCGGATCACGTACCATTGCTAGCAACATGGGCACACACAAGTAGATGGGCTCCGATGAGGGCGGAGGCATTGAAGGAGGGTGAGGTTCAGGAATATTTGCATGACACGATAGTGGACTATTTTTAGCACAATGTGGGAAGTGTAGAGAGTAATGGTATGCTCTGGGATGCATTCAAAGTGGTGATAAGGGGGGCTGCAATAGGGAAAACAGGGGGACTAAAAGGGGAGGACCTGACAAAGCTTGGAAACCTAGAGAGGGAGATAGAATTGGTGGAACGCAGGGCAGGGATCACTGGAGAGGAACCTAGAGAACTAATAGCGTTGAGACCGAGATGTGTAGATCTCTGGGAGAAACTGAGAAGATTGGATTATGGGAACTATATACAAAGGCTGTCTGCGGAGGGGGACAAGCCAAGCAGGCTCCTGGCCTGGCTCACCAAGCAGGAAAGTAAAAGAGAGCCAATTAAAGCAATAAAAGACGAGGAGGGGTAGAGGTTAGAAGTCAGGAGGGCATCAACAAACTATTCTCCTGCTTTTACGAGCGATTGTATGCTTCTAACCCAGTGGTGGAGCCAGGTGATTATAGCAGATGCCTTGGCAGAGATAAGACTGCCGAAATTAACAGCAGAACAGGCCCAATCATTAGAAGCCCCCCCTCACAGGGGAAGAAATAGAGATAGTAATCACTGAACTCCCAAATTCTACAAGACATACAAGGGCACCTTAGCATCCAGATTGCTAGATGCATATCAAGAGGCGTATGAGAAGGGACAACTATCGGAAAGCATGTCGGAATCAGTAATTATGCTGATCCTTAAACCAGGGGAAATCACCGCTGGAGTGTGCCTCATACAGGCCGATTTCTATCATTAATCAAGATTCAAAAATCCTCACGGCAGTGCTTGCTAACCGCCCAAAACGGGTGATACCCACACTGATCCATTCGGATCAGACTGGAAAACGTACCGGGAAGAAACACGTCGTGGAATCTCCAAAGGCTCCACCACGTGGTAGACTGGACGAATCTCAGACAAGACGAATGGGCTATAGAGTCGCTAGACGCTATTAAGGCCTTCCATTCTGTGAACTGGGAGTGGCTCTGGTGCGTCCTTGCGCACTTTGGAATAGGGGAAGGGTTCCTTCGGTGGATTAGGCTTCTGTATAAAGATCCCAGAGCTATAGTAAAAACAGGACGACACATCTCAAAGGTTTGGAGGATACACAGAGGAACCAAGCAGGGTTGCCCACCATCACCGATGTTGTATATATTGGCCCTGGAACCGCTAGCTGTTTTCTTTAGAGCAGAGTATGGGGACACAGGGATAGAGTAAGACGGAGTGGTGCATCAAATTTCACTGTATGCGGACGACATGTTCCTTTTTTAGGGGATCCCACAGGAAAACCTATTTTGCTTGCTAGAAGCGATAAATGCGTACACTAGACTCTCTGGGATAGCTATCAATAAAGAAAAGTCCTCACTATTCCCCTTGGCAGATCTAAAATGGGTCCCCCGAACCAACTTCCAGATCTGGGTCTCATGTGGACACTGCGCTCCTTCCGATATTTGGGGATAGAAGTACACCATGACACAGCGGATACACACAGAATCAACGCACGTGCAGCCCTGGACAGGACACAAAAAGCAATGGACTTCCTGGCAATGACTTTGCTGGGAATGATGGGCAGGGCAGCCCTCTTAGAGGTGGTAGTTCTGCCACGCATGTTATATTACTTTACGTACATCCCATATGACATACCCAAGACCTTCTTTACACAGCTGAACACAATAGCGCGAAAGTTCCTGTTTGGGGGGGGGGGGGGGGGGCTGGTGGTGGGTGTAGGAGTGTAGGATTGCCATGATGACTCTGCAAAGAGACTACGAAGCAGAAGGCATTCGGGTGCCGGACTTTGAAAAATTCTACCTGGCAGGGCAATTGCAATTTGTGGTCAAATGGCTGGGGGATGAGACAACAATAGATACAATACTCTTCCAGCCAGCACTGAAACTGTACTATTTGAGAGAAATACCATGGATCGATAAATCTCTGATCAAGACTCTACCAAACATGGTCAGACTCGCAATAACCCTCTGGCGCAGGGCATGGAAACTCCAGGGGATAAAAGATCCCTATTCGATACAGATTCCCCTCGCCGGCTTTGTAGGCCCGGACACAGGAACTCTCGCAATATATCGATCCCAATAGGAGGCCAAGGGTGTAGCACAGATAGGGAATTTGAGGAAGGAGGGACAATGGGCGGAATTTGTAAACCTCGTGGAAGACCAAGCTATACATGGAGGCCAGTTTATTGTACATACCAGCATGCTGAGAACAATCAAGAAGAGATGGGCAGAATGGCCGCATGAAGACGACACAGAAGAGGAGTTGAATGCGAGTTACGACATATCTGAAGGGGGACACACAGCCTCCAGACTATATGAACAGTTGTTAAAATCCTACAAGGCGCAAGTGCTGCAAATGAGACAACACTGTGAAGGGGAGCTTCAGAGGCCCCTTAGCGAACAGGAATGGACTAGAGTGCTGAGTTACCCAAAACATGTATCCAGGAATGCAAAATTCAGACAAGCGCAGTTATACCTTTTGCACAGGGCATACCTTACACCCACAAGGATGACCAATATGAGACTGGGAGAACCTCGCAAATGCCCCCGCTGCTCTGAGGAAGAAGCAGATATTTTCCATATGTTTTGGCCCAGTGAGAAGGATTTTCTGGGAGGGAATCAAGGATAAGGTGGTGTGGGGGGAGGGGAGGGTGGACTCCAATTGCAAGCATGGAATCCTGAGTTGTACTTACTGGGCCTCTTTCCCAGAGGAGGCAGACAAAGGACGCACCTGGCCAAAATGAAGGATTTGGTGTGCATTTTGGCCTAACGCCAGATAGCAATGGCGTGGAACTCCAGTGCACGTCCAAGCGTAGACTCATGGTGGTCCGACCTCCAGAGATGTGCAGTGGCGGAAACAGTGGTGTGGACAAGAGCGGTGCCGAGGGGATGCGGGGGGGTGGTGGGCAAAAGATAATGGCATGGAACTCACTGATGCAAGACTTATTTGGACAAGGGGCAGAAAGCGGCACAGATAACCCCAGGAGAGAGGAGGGACATTGACTAGAAAACAGACAGAAATACAGCGTACCCGCGAAATGGGTTGGTGCGTAAAAGATATGGACCCCAGACTAATCAAACCGACGGCAGACCAGGGCAGCACAGGCGGAGAACTGCTCCATGAAGTGATAGAAAGAAGGTGGAATCCACGAAGAGTGCCAGAGTGACTGTTAATTTTGTTTGTTTGTTATTGTTGTTGGTTATCGTTATAAAACAATACTTTTTTTTTAAGGAAGCATACATGCACTCTTTGCAAAAATGTTTCACAAGAGCACATGCCCAATGAACGATTTGTGCATGTATCCATACCAAATTGTGAATCCATTCCATTTCACTAGCCTCTCCAGAATGCAAATCAGAGCATATTATGCTCTTTTTGCAATTCAGACAATCACTTCAGCATACAAATAAACTCACATGGCCAATATTTCATAAGGTACAATGCAGATGGTACCAAAAATAACTAAGCTCACTAGCTTTACAAACAGCCAAGTAGCTCTTGGCAAGAAAACCTTCACAACAGTAGGTAGAATCTACCACACTGGTGCCACAACCACTTCAGGCCACTATACTGCATATGTAAAAAAAAGAAGTGGTTGGTTTGAATGCAACATCACTTCCTTTACTCCAAAACATAGGTTACCAGCAAATCTAACAAATCCCTCTCTAATATTCTTGCAACACCCAAATTTATTCACTAAAGTATAGTACAATACACAGTTAGAATACGCCAACGGGTATTTAACTACTTTAAACATACCCTTCATTAAAATACACTTCAAACGTGCTATTACACTTATACTTACACAATATATCCACACTACCACACATGTATTCTGTAACATGTATATACTTTAAAACCATGTAAATGCCAGAAACTGTATGTAAATACAGAAGTTTTTTGTTTAAATCCACCATGGAATTATTTTCCCCAATGATTATGTCATGTTAATCCAACAAAAGTGTACCACGCACAAATGTTGCACCGAACGTATTACATACAATGTTCTGAGGGTCAGAAAAGTACATCTATATCTACAAATGTATGTAATTAAAGGTTTTAAAGTATTGTGTTTAACAAATTATACTGTTTGTTTCTTCACAGAGAAACAATCACAGATTCCATAAGCAGTATCCACAATTGTGGTAGGATTATAAATAGAATATACACTTCAATGATATACTTTGACCATATTACAAATACTGTAAACACCCCCTAGAGTACATATTACAATGGCTGTAGCCGGTTTCCGCATTCTTGGGGCATTGCCTGCAGCCATGCCCCTCAAGAATCTGGCCACTGGCCACTACCACAACAATAGAATTCAATCATATCATAAATCCGCACAATACACCAAATAACATGACTCAGCCAGAACTCCTGAGGCACCCAGAAATGTGAGGCAGACAACTTTTGGATTATTTCTCAAAATATGCCATTTTATTAAATAAGTGTCAACAAACGCCTCACTATCCTACCCTGATGAGGATGTCCCTGCCTATCAAAAACTAAAGGAAACAATCTAACAAAGGATATCTGGCCCTCACACTTAAACATAAAATACACAAGAAAATGTATGGCAATTCACAACTATATCAACAATTGTATTTCTCATATTCCCAGTATCGCTTTATAACCTGGGTGAGCTCTCCTTTCCCAAGTTTCAAGTTAGATTCAGTTCCAACGTTCAACATAAATAAACAAGGAAATCTGGGTTTGCAACAAAGTTCCAACTCAGTTGTTGGCTCCTTCACTTTGTCAAAAGAAAGTTCCATTAACCAGTGTCCAACCAACAAAGATTTCTCTTCCTTCAATACTGATTTCCACTCTTTTAAATAGCATCAGTGATGTTCTGGGTCAAGATGCTTTGCCACAACGTATATATGTCAAACAAGAAAGAGTTCCTCGTCAGACACAAAGAAACACAACTTCTAGAAAAGTTAAAGAAACACAGCTTCTTGTTCGCTTTATCAATTATCTTTTTATAGCACTATAAATCAATGTTTGTATTTTTGTCAGAATGGCTTCTCAGCAAGTTTGCTTCCACCTCGATAACTCTCATACCAGGTTAACTTCTTCAAGGGTTCACACTACGGGTCTACTCGACTGCCCGATGGTGAAACACATTTAACTGTGCTTATGAATTTTGAAATCTACTGACAACCAAAAGTGTTACCACAACTTGAACAGTTTGATTTTTAACAATTCTTCAGAAAAGACAATATGCACATCAGTACTCCTCAACACCTTCAGGTATGCAAGGCACTCTTCCCTTCCTCTGAACAGTCAACTTTCAGAAGGGCAGCCTCTTTGCCACTCTCTTCTTTCTGTAAGAACCACCAATATTGCTCTTGCGAATGTAATTCTACCTTTCTTCCTTGTTGCTTTGGCAATGTGAGTTTGACCAATTTTTAAGTAACAATTACAATCATCAAGCTTCACCTTTTTACACCCTTGCATTCTCCTCTTTGCTTTCTGCATACCAAACTAACTTAATTGTATGCCTGCCTTTAGTCCCCTTTGGCCGAAGGCAATGCTTATACAACGCTTAGCTCTGCCAACACTTGTATCCCTCTTGGCCTTGGGCAATACTTTCACCACTTGGCTTTGGGAAGTGCTTGTTTCACTCTTGGCATAGGCAATGCTTGTTCCCTCAAACTAACAATTAACTTCAGTGCTACATTATCTTCAACAACTTCACAATTGACTCTATGGTTACTTTACCTCAGAATCACCTAAGCACACGTGACCAGTCTTTGTGTTCAGAGGTTTTAATATTCAATTAACGTGGTTCAGAGTGATTTACTCTTGCACGAGTGCCATTGAAGAAGTTCACTCTTATGCGAGTGGTACTTTTCTAACTTTCCATTGTCCGACAATCAACAGGCGGTTTATTACTGCATTCACTCGTATGCAAGTGATTCTGCTTGGCTACAGTGGCCTGCCTTTTTTCGCACAAGGGATCAGAACGCTCGGTATCACTCACCAGCTTCCGTCTTGCTCCCTTGGGGTGCTGCAGGACTTGAACTGCTTCTGGATTCTTTTGGACACACCCTTCCTCCGTGAAGGTGTCTTTGTCCCCGCCACGCAGTCAAAGAGCTCCTCTCACTCGTGGGGCCCTCGGCTGGACACCAACTCTCAGCCACGGTCTCAGGCATGCTTCTTGCTGCGCAATCTCTGCAATCCGGTTCACATGGGGGGAAAAGCAGTCTTCCTTCATGCTATTCGCTGCACAACCTCTGCACTTCAGATTCAGGTGGAACAGACTTCAGATTTAGGGGTAACAGTGCCCTCTCAGGACAGGCAGCTGGAATCTGCTTGGTCAAATTGCCAGCGTCCCTTCTTTCCACCAACTTCTGCTTGGATTGCCAACAACTGCTCTGGCTCTACTGCTGGGACTACTCCAGCTACACCACCTAATGGCCTGCACCTGAGGTGACCTTTTAAGCCTCTGCGCTTCCCTCAGGTGTGAGCGATTATGCTTATCAAGCTGACTACTCCTGCAACATGGCTCTTGAGCCCTCTTCCTCGTCGCAGTATTTAGGTTATTATGTGACTTGCAGTCCCAACCACCAAAATTAGGTTTTCTCATTTCCTCCACTTGGCATTAAGCCATTAGAAGTTTGGGATTGCGGGGAAAGTTAAATAAGGGGGTTTCCCAGTCTTCCTGACCTGTTTCTCCCGACCCAATGTGATTCTCCCACAGAACACCACTCCCAGGGTCGGAATCAGGAAGCGTCTGCCCTTCCCTGGCCACAAGATATAGGTCCCAGGCCAGGTTTTTGGGGGAAATCATTGCTGATTCATCAAACCCTCCCAATAGTGTTCTCGGACATGTCTGTGTCCGCGGACTCGTGTCCGCAGCTCCGGATATGGTCACGGACAGTAAAATTGACTGCGGACTCAGGGGCACCTGCACAGCCTTTTTCACCTATAAAAACAGCATTTTTCCACTCACAAACTCTACCTACACACTTTCACTGATGAAATAACCCCAAATGTATTTTCCCGATATGTTTCTCACCACAGTGTCCATGGACATGGTGCACGGATCCAACATGACGACCATCTCCCAGAAATATGATGCAGTTCACGTTTTCCAAGAACCAATCAGTGTGCGTGTTTGATGTCTGCGAACACCACGTCACCCTACGATTGGTCCGCAGGCATCCGGACACTAAACCAGGACATGAGTTGGCGGACCAGACGCAGATATCGCTAATTTCATTTACCTTCTTTTTGGTCATTTAAAAAAAAAGACACCAAATTTGCAAAAGCACGCTTTCTGGACCAAGCAGTTGCTCCTCGCGCACGTTTGGTGCAAATCCGTCCAGCGGTTTGGGCTGTAGGCGCTGTGAGAAACCGGAGGGTGTTCTCACTCCTAACCCCTTTGGATCCTCTGCGCATGTGGCCAGGGAAAGGTCTTCCCTTTTGGATCCGGACCTTGGGGGCGGAGAAGAGAGGGAAGATCAACTGGGTGGAGGGTCCTTGATGATTGGGAATGGGATGACCTCAGGTGAGACATGGTATCCCCCTTTTCCTAATGACGACCAACCTAACCCTCCCCTGACCTTTATGGGTTATTGTAAGTGAGCTCCCTTCAATTGAATATATGGGACACTCGACAGTACTGAGACGAGGAAGAGGCAATTAAGAGTAGTCAACACCACACAATTTCATCACTTTGGTACTGGGACGAAGAAGATGCCTGCAAAGTGGTGTGAAGGCCAGGCATGTGCTCCTAATCATCGTCAGGCAAGGCTGATTGAGAGAGCACACCTGCAACCTGTTAGAGGGTTGCAGGTGTATAAAAGGAGGATGAAAAAGCAAGAGAGCAGCTGCAGGGAGGCATGTGTGAGAAGCAGAGAACCTTGCGGGAAGAGAAGCGAGCCGGTGGAGGGAACTGCCGTGGGAAGGTCCGAGGTGCAGAGCATGCCGAGACGCTGAGGACTGCAAGGGGAGGTGACTTGAGACAGCCTGGGAGCAGGAGCTTCATGGTGTTGTCTGGCAGCAGATAAGGGTGTCTGGTAGAAAGGCTGCCCCTTTCCCTTTCAATTAAAGTGCTTGTTTCCCGTTGCAGAGAAGCTGGCCCAGCGGTGTCTAAGGGGCAGAGGTTGGAACCCAAGCAGCAGACCCTGCAGATTGTGTGCTCCGCGCTACGAGTACAGCTACTAAAGAGACCTGTGAGTTTCTGTGAAATAAGAAAGCCGGTGCACGAAGCACGAGTGATTGAACATTTCCATTGTGCTGAAATAATTTGTAGCTAGTAGCGGAGTTGTCGAGCGCATTAGAAGAGCATGTTTTTGAAGGTCTCCGCTCCTAGGCTTTTTCCATTGTTGCACTTTATCGAACCCGAAATACTTAGTATGGGAGTGGTCACGTCTCTGAAAGCAGAACGGTTTCGAAAGTCTCAGAGTATTGGTAAGTTCTTTTAAAGCGAAAGGCATACATATTCCATAGCGGAGTGAAAGAAAAGAGCGTACGCCCAATCAATGTCCAGAGAACGCCAAATTGAATAGGAACTTTATAATTAAACATAAAATACTGCATGTTAAATTTAGCAGTGAATGGAACTGTGTAATCATTAAAAAATACTCCATACTGCATTTCAGAAACAACTGAACTTTCAAGGTTAAGTAAACCACTGAGTGTTGGGAAGTTAACTCCATTAATTATATGGAATCCTGAAAATAACTATTATATGATGAAAGGAAATGACCCTGCAAGGGCCAAAAGGGGATAAAGAAAACAGCCAAGGCCCTTTTCTTTTGTGTGTTTTGAACTGTGATGGAATACAAGTCTTGGAGAAGGGAATCCTGAAACTTCATGACTTTCTTTTGTGCTTTGAACTGTGACAATTGGAACTTGGGGAAGGTAACCCCGAACATTGTTTCAAAACTATACAATCTTGATCTTGGAAAAATACTATTTTGAGACTTTGTGTGAAACTGTTTTATACTTGGGGAAGGGAGCTGAAAGAATGCTGCGAGCTGGAAGAAGCTCAGAACCTTTTGTTGTACACTGTCTCATGACTTTTTACATCCCTACAGATTGGCTTATTGTAGTTGTGAGGGGAAGGGTAGGTTTTAGACACAGGCAGAGTCAGACTTCCCCGAGTTTCATTCAGGTAGGGAAATCCCACCTTAGAATAGGGCAAGTTAGGCCTTCAACCATCCTGATATTTTAGTTAACAAATATTCTTTTGTTCAACTTGATATCTCTTGTCTGTGTAGTACTTCATGATGCCTTCACAGCGCATTTTTTCCATTATGTCCATGAGGATTTGAAATGTTTTGGGACTCCCCCTATAACTTTGCCACCCTCTCCACCCCCAGACGAAACCGCACCAAGCTTAGCTAAATCAATTCTGAGGTGGCCATATACTTTTTCTGCAAAGTTTGGTGAGGATTCGTCGAACGTCGCCAAATTCATAAGATTCCCAAAACCTTCTTCCAATGAGTTGAGCAACTTAACCATAACTACACGCCCGCCACCGCAGGCCGTGTAATGACAAATATTACATAACTGTAATCGTCTTTGAAACGCTTCACTCTGAGCAAGCATGTTGATTAGGGTAGCTGGTGTTTCTGAGGAACAAAATGTATATAGAGGTGCACACCTGAAGTTAGTTGATTTGAGTGGATTATAGGAGAATTAGTTTTAAGAATTTGAAGGTTATTTAGGTGCTCCGGTCTGACCATGGCGTCAAGGTCAAAGGTATATTGTGAACAAAAATGGGGTCCCTACAGATTTGAGGAACAAGACCTGGGCACACTTTACGGCAACTCTTGCCTGATAACATTCAATCAAAAAATAAATAAAATGTTTAAAAGTGCGATGTTTTAATCGTGGGTGGATTCTTGAAAAACACAAAAGTATGATAATCAATTCAACCATATATAGATTACCAACCAATTTCATTAATAAACATGATAGTTAACAGGATTCACAAAACATATGCATCATAATTTCATAGGCGTGCTTAGTGAATGTGCATGAACATAGTAATTATAAAATAACAATCAGATTCCCTAATACAGACAGATATCTTTGTTAGGAAGATCGTTTCATCAGGACAAGTTGGTGTGTCCTAAAGTGTCTTCTTGTATAAGGTACGACGCATTTTGGGCTAAAGCGCCCTTCATCAGGTAGGGGATATCTGTTTTTCTCAGCTGCAAGTAAAGATAATGATAGTGTATAAATAACATGTTAAGTACGAAGGGTGCTGCACGACCTGTGAAGAGTGATCACTAACTTGTAGTTTCACTGAGAACCGTAAATTGAGGGGTTAGGCGGTTATTTTCACTGTCAGGCTGAGCTGATCGGATGTTTTTTCCAATGTTGCTTGCTAGCGCTGTGGAGGGCAATAAAGTGGAGCTGTTGATAAAGTAGACTTTGTGGCCGGTACTTTATAACACTCATTATGTGGTGTGGTCTAGCATGGGTTCAGTCACTAGAGTATAGTGCTAGGTCCCACATCTAGACCACTGTTTCTAGATACTGGTGCTGTAAGTAAAGACATATCAGGGTAAATGAGCATCGCACTCCCCTTGAGTGTCAAGAAGCGTGGTTCATTTGGGTGGATCGTGCTTCTGGAAGATGTCATCAGATGGATTCCCAGTAAGAGAGCGGTGACGTCTTAGTACTGGTTGAGTAGGTAAAAGGTGTTAAGTGATAGCAAATTAGCATCTAGGCTGGATGGGGAGTGTGGAGTGCTCCTGGATCTAGAAAGCATCATAAGAGCTGCATGCTTTAACATGAATTATGCTGTTATTCTGGATGAATCAAACAAGTACATGTGGATTGGGTGGGCATTTGAAAGAGCTTACTTGATTACGTGGAGAGATATTGCATCCACGGTCTCGAGCGGTACGGAGTGATCCGTCCTTTCGCTTTTGGCAGTGTTGATCTTCGTCATCGGGGCAACACTTATGCATGTGTGCGTGTGTCCTATTAAAATTGATATTTGGCAAGCGTAGTAATACAGATCGCCATGTTGGAATGCGTGTGTGAATAGTATTGTAAGTAACTGGAAAACGGAGCTGCTGGATATTGGATTGCAGGGTGAAGGTGATCATGGTAATTAAAATAGATGGAAAATTGTAGGTGAAACGTGGGTTAAAGAACTTCAAATGTTTCCATAAACTCAACATTATAAAAGCTGAGAAACCATATCTACAATGTTGTATCTATCTTTTTGGATGTCTGAGGAACATCCAAGATATTACATGATTGTGCGAGAAACAAAGTAATTCAGGAAGACATTGTACTTAGAGGTAAGAAAATACAGAGTGTAACTTAAATGGTACTTCAATCATAAATGACAAGTTAAGTCCCAATCCACATTCATCCCATGGGGGGACTGAGTGAAGGCGATCAATCCAATAAATCTCTCTTGCAGCAGTAATCTAGTAATGCTTCCACCCCTCTGGGGTAAGTTTATGTGTTCAAAGATGATAAATTGTATTTGGGCAATGGTATGCCGCAATCGGCAGAAATGCTGTGCCACTAGTGATCTTTCTGATACTTGTCTTATGTTAGATTTGTGCTCTGACCAGCGCGTTTTGGCTTTCCTTGAAGTCATGCCAACAGAGTAAAGGCCACAAGGCCAGAAGGGCGTTAAAAAGCAGCTGATCATCAATTGGTGAGTTAGCCAATGGCTCATCTGGAACATCTGCGGACTGAACGATTTATTCATCTGGGTCATCTAAATCTATCCTAGTGTCATCTTCAATAAATACGTCTTCTCCCTCATACAATGTGATGACAACCTCATCATATGGGTAGGATATCTTTCATTCTAGGGGCTTTAGCTGGTGGCTCCGCCTGGCCCTGTGAAATATAGCTCTGCTTAATGTGATGTTTGCCTAAAAAAATCCACAAACTATGCCAACTTTTCCATAGTGGCTTCAAATCTCTCCCTGGTCCATGACCCTGTAATTGGAGTCTCTTTAAGAGGAAAGACTATTTCCTCCGGATTAGTGGGATACGACTTCATGTAAGGGTTGTGATGATGGGGAGTTAACTGGTATATTGTGACCCTTGAGAAACGCCCTCTGTCTATTTCAGCTGCCGTTTTTACATCTGTCGGGGTGTCTATTTTGGCACAGGTGCATGCTTGGGTGTTTGTTTCGGCGCAGGCATCTGACTAGACGTATGAGTCGATTATTTCAGTGTGGTAGTGATCACGGTCGGCGTCTGTTCAGATTTTGAGACATGCATGGAAGGCAAAGCGCAAAGGTCTTTGCGAGTGCCGGGGCAAATGTCTTCATAAGCGCCAGGCACAAAAGTCTTCTTAAGAGACGAAAAGTATGTTTCTGCAACTGTGGATCTACTGTGGCTGGGAGCACACATGTGGTTAGAATGTTTGGGCTGCGTCGCCCCATGCATGTGTCTATGAGCGTGTGTGCTCCTGTCTCCAGGGGATGTCTCCACAACAGTGCGGGACGCATGTCCTTCATGGCTGGGGACGAGCACAATGAAGTCTTGCGGCTCCTGAAAAGAGTGCGCAGTGTCACTACTGGCACCGATGCAGTCTTGCGCCACATCACACTCCTCCGTGCCGGCGGGGTAGTCTAAAGAAGCCTCTGCTTGCATGGTGTAGTGCTTCGACTGCCGATCCGTTATGGTCTTGGGGTGAAAAAGCTTGCAAGCTTTACACCGAGTTTCTTGGTGGTCTCATGGTAGATAATGATTACACATGTTGTGTGTATCTTTCCACAGAAACTTGTGGTTACAGGATGGGCAGAATATAAATGGAGTTTTCTCCATGGTAATGTCAAAAGACAGCAAGACAGGGAGTAAAGTAGAGAAAGGTAAATGGAGACATTTTCCAAATGTGAGTCCAGTGTGTGCTCCCTCCCACTCTCCCAACTGTGTGAAAGACTTCGAGAAGTAAGTCCCTCCGGACAGCGGTCAGTACAGGAAGTCTCCCTCCCACTGGTGTAGTGAAGGAGCACCACTACCTCTGCCTCTTGGAAAGAGGCTGCCCTGCAGTTTTCCCTGGGGGTCGAGGCCAGGGGAGGGGGCTGGACCACAGCCTCTAGCGGCATAGGTAGTGTAGGGATGAAACACCCCAATTCTGTCAGACTGCGTGAATGGCTGTTGCACGGCTAGCCCCAAGACTTAGCCATTACCTTATACGATTGCACCTTCTGGAGGGCGTTGTCCACCTTTGAGCCAAAGAGGTTCTGGCCATCAAACAGCATGACTAACAGCCTGTTATGTACGTCAGCCGCAAAACCCTGACATCCTCAGCCAAGAGTGACGCCCGAGTACCGTCCCTGTGTCCATGGACCTCGGCACACAATCTGCAGTATCCAAGCCTGACTGCATCATCTGGCATGAAGACTCCCTGCCATCAGCCACCAGAGCCTGGAACCCATCCTGCATCTCTCCCTAAAGGATGTGCTCGGCTTCTCCTGTCACAGCAGACCCCAGCCTGAATGAGGACTTGGCTAGAGTGCATGAAGCATTCACCCCAGGTAGGGAAACATTGCCCAACGCGAACATCTTACTACCCAAGTCTCTTGCTCTCTCAGTCTGGGGGGAGGGACAGGAAAGTGGATGTCTATGTTTGCCATCACCCCCTGAACCACCAAACTTTCTGGGGAGGCATGAGAGGATAAAAACATTGGGTCAAAAGGCACTGGTCGATGTTTCCTAGCAAGACCCCAATCCACTGCCACAGCACAGATCGGCTTCTTCCAAAACTCTGTTAAAGGTGCTTCCACTGCCACATTCAAGGGCAGCAGAGTCTTCTTCTTAGGGGCATCATCCAGGATATCACAGAATCCGTACTGTCTCTAGGCTATGGATGGAGCAGAAGGCCCCAAGATCTCGGACACCTTGGCCTTGAGAGCTGGCAAGATATCCATCTCAGATGACGTGTCCAAACCACTGGCAACCCTGAAGTCCTTAGCTAGTCCAAACACATATATTGCTAACCAGTAAAATTCTTCCAGGAAATCGCTTTCTTTCCTGGAAAACATGGGCTCCAACCCGAATGGTACCTGATCACCCTTCACATTGTAGATGGAATGCATCTCTGACATGAAGGCGTCTCTTGAAAGAGGAGCGCAATCCCAGGGAGCTTCAACCACACAGTCATCGATCGGCAGCGAGAAACTCAAGACTGGACCTTGCCGGGTCCACCCCGCCCACAGGTGGGGTTGTTCTGTACCAGGGCTGAGCTTAAAGGCGCGCAGGAGTGGACTCCAGAGTGTTCCCTTCTGGTTGCAACAGACGCAGTGGGACTCGGCGCCCACGCCGAAGCCGGAGGCGCTGAGGCAATCAGCGCTGTGGCAGAGATGTCAATCATCTTTAGGCAAAATGACTTGCATTCCTCTTTTGCGGAGGACTGGGTAGGAAAGAGAGACTTGTGTACCTGCCATTCCCAGGACTCTGTGTGGAGCTGTAGGTACTCTTCTTAGAGGATGAAGAGTGATGGAGCAAGGAACCACTCGGGGCGGGACCTTTCACAGTGCTTCTTCTTGTCCTTCTTTTCCTCCTCTTTGAGTGGGTCAGTTTTTCAGGCCAGCGCACTGCATCGTGCAACCTCGAGTTAAGACTGCGGATTCACACTCTTCGCCCTGTGGACTAATGAGAAGAGTTTTGCTGCACTTTACCAGAGGGCCTTCGGGTGCATGGACTAACACTAATCGCAATCCTGAGAGTCGTGTTGCTCACCCAAACAAAAAAAAGACAGATCCGGTGCAGATCCAAAATAGACATCTGTCGGCCGCAGTCCGCACACAATTGAATCCCGAGGCTTTCAAAAGAATGGGCATGGCGTAGAGAATTCTTTTGTGCAAACGTCAACAGAGTGCCAATAAAAAGGAACTGAGGTCATGGGGTGCAGTGCCTCAATATATGCTGGTCCCGAAGTCATGCCTGCCTTAGAGGCGTCAGACAAAGAAGGCGTGGACCCGCGCTATACTCCCTGGAGGTGCAATTGTAATTGTTTATTTATACAGCGCTTATACATAGGTGGAGTGCTTCGAAGCGGGAAGGGAACAAGGGAATACAGTAATAATTCTCAGGACTTGAAGTTTCTGAATGATCTAAACTGAAAAACTAGCTAGGCCTAATGGCATTTCTCCTACTGCAAGTACATGACGTGTTACAGTTGCGACCAAATTGGGGAGGGGGGGACACAAAAAGGTGGGAGGGTATACGACAGACAAACTACACTAGTCTTAGTACATTTAGGTCATGCATGCGTACAGACGGAGGTGCGAGGAAGGGATGTTCGGGGGGGGGGGGACAAACATGTCCAGTCCAACAGGCCCTGGGTTAAGTGCAGAGAGGTTGCTGCGCTCATGTAGCGTAAGCTAAAAGTGCAGTAATGCTGTACATAGTGCAGTGGCCCGGAGGCAAGTGCAAAAGACTGGGACCTGTAAGTCTCTGGAGGTGAACCACGCAACCAGTCATCAAAAACTGAACAGAGTTAGGGAGGGATGGATGGAGGGAGGGAGGACAGAAAAAGAACGTGGGAATAGTTTCCCCAAGAACATCTACGCTGGGATGAGGAATCATAGATGAGGAATCCGTGGTTGGAAAGAATCCATTAGAATAGACCAAACAGTAACTGAAGGACAAAAGGTAAATGGTTAACTTTGGTGTAAAGATATGGTTTAACTTGGTACAAACAGATCATTTGTTACAGAAAAAACGGTCTTGTTTCAGTTTCTACCTGCATAACAAAAACAGAATAGAAGAAAACCTATACATTTGGACACAGCAAGCCTTGAGCTTTTATTTACTTGCCCCACACTGGCATCTACCTTCCACTAAGAATTAACCTTGCACACCACCACCAAATCTGTCCAAAACAAAGCAGCCAGATTCATCCTTGAGCTGAAACCACGTGGCGCCATCGGCCTGGTTCTACAATCTTGGTTCCCTTAGAACGGTTTACAGTAGTTCAGAGTAATATTAACATTAACAACAAAAACATGGCTTTTTTAACAGCACCTGACCAAGGGCTAGTCCCAGTGGATGTGCATACCATCGCACAGACCTCCACCCATAGTATTCCTCTGTTAAAAGGTGCCAGCCCAAACGCTGGCTACCCTCACTCCGTATAGCACTCTGCTGCTCTCAAACTAGGTCTGTGCTTAAAACAATAAAATAAAGAGAAATAAAGAATCTCTGCGTAATCCACCAATGTCTATGGAAAAAGGCCCTAGTTATCTACCTACATGCGTCAACAAATACAAAATGACAAAAGGCCTAAAATCATTAACAAGCAACAAACCAATAGTCAGTCAAAAAACTTGACATCGGAGCAGAACTGTGGCTGCACCATTTATTTGGAACAAGCTACCCATATCACTCAAACAAGACCCAAACTACTTGAAATTCAGAGCATGGACACGTGATGGTTTTGTGCAAGCCTCATCACTTGAATAAATCTGCTATCTCAAGACATACCATCACAGAACCCAATGCATCGATAGAGTTATCATTATGCTGAAACTCAATCATTTAAGACTGACCAAAAGTCCTTAGCTTGCCTTCATAAACAACCCACTTCATTGCACTTACAATCAATCTTAAATATCTCATGTTGTTGTGGTAATAGAGATGAGGGTTGCTCCATTATTGGCCATGCACCCAACATCTGCACCTTTTCCCCATCACAATAACAAACTAAAGTATAAACTGCGAAAAGTGTGGTAGGTCGAATTGTTAAGAGCCATGTAGTTGCCATTAAGAGTACAATAGATGGTGTGACTGAAGTAGGGCGGAAGGTAGTTGCACTTATTATACACACAGGTAGGGAGTAATTAAATGGTGGCATGCACACATACTTAGTATACATAGCAGACAAGATTAACACGTAGCAGACATGAAGTGCACGTAGACCTGAAGAAAACATGCACATAGACATGAAAAATATTAGCGCATAGACAAAAAGAATACCCATATTAAGTATAAACACGCAAAAGATGAAGGGCACAAAATTGCGAGAAATAACCGAAGTACTGCCATTTTAGACTAAACCTAACAAGGCCTCAATTCTGAAATACTGCAGTCTGACATAAAATTGCTTAACACACGGTTTCCAGGCCTCGCAGAGATCAGACACTAGCCCCAGTAACCAAGGTCAGCGCGCCGAGGGGAGTTCAGCATAGCAAGCTGAAGCCACTCTAGATAACGTTTTCCAGAGCATACAACACAATTATTAAACTCAATTAGTTTCATTTGGTAGCATTGAGAAATACACATGTCCGTGAATGCCAGGTGCGAGAAGCTACCGTGCCAATAGATCGCATAAATGAATATAAAGCGTCCAAAATGGACACCACGAGAAAGCGCATGAACGTTGAAACAGCAAAAATCCAATAACTAGATGAAATTAGGTCCCGAACAATGGTCCTATACCACGTGCCAGAGCCAATTAACACATCCAGACACAAGGGCAGCACACCAAGGCCACGAACAAAACTGATAGTGAAAACATCAGGCCTGGAAATGAGTAGGGAATATCTTCTTAAAATGAGATCATAGCTGTTTGCCCACCCTGCCTTCCTCACCACGAAACTTGGCACGATGTGAAGGTGGCCAAGGCCAATGAGAAAAAACTGGCCAATCAACGCATGTTCCTTTTAATAACTAGTACAGTACAGCACCAACCAATAAGGTGTTGAACTGAAATGTATCATTGTAGAAGGTTTTACCTAAGAAGCGTTATTAGTTATAGAGGACCAATTATAACAAGGTTCCCTTATAGAAAACCATATATCCTATACTCTACCATCTAATCCAGGACTAGAATTGACATTTTATGTTAATAGCTAATTGTGACATCATTTATGACTAGTTCTGCATATAAAAAGGTGCTGCTTGTGTCGCCATTTGTACAAAGAGGGGGTGCCCATAATCCCCTAATGGCCTAGTGTGGTGACAAGACAGCACAGGAAAGCCTGTCATACTGCTTGAGTTGCTCACAGTAGCGATAGAACAGCTGCACTACCCAGTACACGCCATAAGAGAATGTGTTGCAGCAGACGTTTCAGAGCACTGGTTTATCCCTAACCTGCTAGAGCATGTTGTCGATTTTGTTATCAATTGTGTAACGTGCCAGCAAATTACCGCAGGGCATACTCTGAAAATGGTGAGAGGAGCAACACCCCACCCTATAGGCCCATTCCGGCATTTGCACATCGACTATGTTGATATGCTCCAAAATTCCGATGGTTGCCAATATATAATTGTGGTGGTGTGTCCCTTTTCACACTGGATGAAAGCAGGTCCATGTATCCATGGTGATGCCCAGTCAGCAGCTAATTTCCTTGTACAAGAGGTGCTTCCCCTACTGGGAGTGTGTGAAGTGCTAACGTCAGACAACGGACCACACATTGTAAATGAATTATTTTCTGAATTAACATCCCTGCTTGGCATCAAGCACAAGCTGTGTACTGTTTATCACCCACAGGCCAACGGTATTGCTGAATGCCTTAACGGAACAGATTGCAAAACTGAAAGATACCCCAACGAAGAGTTGGTTGCATTGCCTTCCCCAGCCTCTTTTTTCCCTTATGCAATCCGTCAGGCTCGGACCACTAACTCATGCCCCATGAAATAGTTACGGGCAGATACATACACTTTTAGCTGTGGTGGCTTGGACCTGTATACAGCTGTCGTAAGTAATCGAGGACAGGATGGAGTGATTCCAACAAGAAAAGTAGGAGAGAGAAAGGGAAAAGACTCAAACTTTAAGCCCTGATGATGTAGTAAAACTCTGAAATGCATTGACCTGTAGTTACATTTTGACCTAGGAGTCAGTTCGGCCATTAGATTGCCATTTTTGGCTTAAAAATCAGGCAATAAAAATGTATTTTTATAAAACGGTTGTTAAACAAATTCATAATGCCACAGTACATAAGGACTCTACAGTGAAGTATGGATACACTATATTAAAGGAAAGAAAAAGGATATTTGAAACACTATTTTACGAATTACCAGCTCAGGTTCTTGAGGATTGTGAGAGCATCACGCATGACTGGGTGGTACCACCCGGTTGCTTGGTTTTTGAGGTTTTTACAGATCCATGTGTTACGGGATCATCTTTAGCCTGATTGTTCCTAAGAATGTTACCCAATGAAGAATATTGGATCTAATTGAATGAACAATACTTAAAGGATGGAGTGGTGCCGACTTCTGCCATTATCTCACAGACACATGCACGTTCCGATTGCTCCTCCCACACGTGCGTAATTGGATGCAGAGCATGCTACAGTGTTTATCTCTCTACAGATCTTAATTGCTTAACACATGGTGTGTAGCCCACGCAGAGCTCAGACAGTAGCCCCAGTAACCAAGGTCAGTGCACTGAGGGGAGTTCAGTATAGCAAGCTAAAACCATTCCAGATGACGTTTCCCAGAGCACACAGCACAATTATTAAATTTAATTAGTTTCAGTGGTAGCATTGAGAAAAACACATATCCTTGAATGTCAGATGCGAGTAGCTACCGTGCCAATAGATCACAAAACAAATGAATATACAGTGTCACACGAGGACACCGTGAGGAAGCACACAAATGCTGAAACAGAAAATCCAATAAATAGATGAAATTAGGTCCCGAACAATAGTCCTCTACCACATGACTGAAATAATGGTCATTTATGCCAGAATCAATTAACACATCCAGACACAGGGGCGGCACACCAAGGCCACAAACAAGACTGAAAACAGCAGGCCTGAGAACAAGTAGGGAGTATCTTCTTTAAATTGGATCACAGCATTTCACCTATACCTCCTTCCTCACAACGTAACTTGGCACCATTTGAAGGTGGCCAAGGACGATGAGCTAAAGACTGGCCAATCACCTTATGTTCCACTTATTGACTAGTAAGATACAGGACAGAGCCGGCACTGCTTGTATTGAGTCCTCAAATTTTTTGTTAGGTTGTATTCATTTTCAAATAGTTATTTGGTCCTGTAGCCAGAATAACTCCACTTGCGCATTGGTGTGAAAATGTGTCTAGAAACATTGGTTTGTGTTAGATGACCCAAACGTCTGGAAGGACCTGTGTGAAAAAAAATCACTATCATTCACATTTGTGCATATATTATATGAACAATCATTTAGCATATGTAGCTCATAATTCTTCCCTTAATCAAAACGTTCACAATATTATGCTTTTTATATAAACAGAAGTATTTATTCATCAGAGATATAGGCTATTTTCAGATGTCCAATGCATTTCTGTCCATAGGACAGATGCATTGAACCATCTTCACTTGGTCAAGTTTGGCCTATTCTGTTTTCACCTCTTTACTTCAGTAGGAATTTCTGTTCTTCCGGTCAGCTTCTGGGATATAGTTTCTTTCTATGACTCTGGATCCTATTCTAGGACTTTTTTTTTTGGGATGTGGTCATAGACGGTCAAAATCCTGGGAGTCTATCTCGATGCCTCACTAGCTCTAACCCAAACCACTTATTGACTAGTGCAGTACAGCGCCAAGCAATAAGGTGTTTAACTGAAATGTATAATTGTAGAAGGTTTTACCTAGGAGGAGTGATTAGTTATAGAGGAACACATTACAACGAGGTTCCCTTATAGATAAACATATATCCTATACTCTACCGTCCAATCTAGGACTAGAATAGAAGTTTTATAATAGCTAATTGTGACATCATTTATGACTAGTTCTGCATATAAAAAGTTGTTCATGTCACAATTTTTTAGTTATTTTATATGCTCTGCCAACGGGCATTTGTGCTCGAATAAAGCTGGGTTTTCTCTCGTGCACCAGAAGTTACTCTGATTATTTCATTTTTATCCTCGTATTGGCATATTTGGGACTATAAATGGTTAACACACTTTTGACCTGCACTTTCCTACATCTACAATCTATTCCCACCACCATCTTACCCATTCTCCTTCCTGTCTCTTCAGGCACTCAAACGTGGATCGGCATGATTTGTGGTGTTACAAAACCGCATACTAAAATACATTAAAGTATATTTTATTGCCATACATCTTACCTTGATGGCTTGCATGCTGTGCCAGAAAATATCTTCCAGAGCTCCTGGTCTACAGGGATTAGGCTGCCTTGGATGATCGCTCCAAGTAATCCAAAACTTTCACTTTCAATTTGTTGGGAGCTTACACTGCGCAAGACATTAGCCCACAATTTAATCCACATTTTCTGCAGGTCCATCTTCTGCGAGGCACTTACATCCGTTTTCTGACTTTGGCAAGTGGCAACCTCTGTAAGGCACTGGAGCACATACCGAGCTCTTTCACCCCGTCGCTGCTCTGAGAGCAGTTGGTGCAGGACTGTCAATAATAGAGCTAGCTCACAGTTTGGCAAACTAAGGGGGTACTTTGCAATCAGACACGATGTAATTTGTAACCTAAAACAGAAAAAGTTCATAGTTATAGTACATAGAATTATAATACATAGAATCTGAAAAAGATTGGATTCAGACACTTCAATAACACATTTAAACGATATGAAAGAAATTGGCAACCAGTGAAAGAAACCACAAACGCGTATGGCGAATGTGCATTCAATGAACAGGGCTACAAAAAAGATATGCAGCCACACACATAGCAAGCCTTGCAAATTCTCAAAAATCCCACTAGACATGCAGGGCGAGTTCCTTAGTTTACATACTCTACTTAAGAGAAATGCACTTGCCCCAAGGTGACAGGCGACAAAATATTTACCAGTGCTTTTTGTAAAATGGTGCATGTCGGCATAAGCACTGTTCATATTTGGTGCAATGCTGTCAAGCATGCACAGTAAAACTAGTATTTGCCATTTACTGCAAACAGTTTGTTTGCAGTAAATGAAAAATAAGTTTTAACATCCCCATACTCGCCAGCAAGATCAAGTGTCATGCAAATGGAACTTGCCCTTCATGCAAGTGAGCTAGTAGATTTTGCAAGCCCTGCAGAGTGAATGTTGCCATCCATGTTTCCAACTACTTTATAGTACACACTGAAGGCCTTGACAGCACAACAGGGCATGTCATTTTACATTATACAGATGATTATCAGCTAAACCAGAGGGTCTCCATCTTTGAGTACATTCAGTGTCCAAAATGCTCACCCAAACGCCTTAGGGACGTGTTTGTCCAGGCAAATTTTTAAGCTGACCATGTCAAAGACAGAGTTCTAGTTTCTGGCAGGCCAGAATGCCAAGCTACATATCATGACATGGACAGAGCAACTTGGATGGTGTTCCGGCGCATCAGGTATCCTGAGTTAGAATGTCTTTACTTCATCTGGATGCCAGGATTATAGATGTCAAACCACACAAAAATTGTATAAAATTATATAAAATCGACAATTGCAAACATGTTTTGGGGAGAGATGAACAAATAACTTCACCAATAGTCTTTCTGATGGATTACTCGTTGTGTTAGGAAAATCTACCATACCCATGTCTTCAGAAACCCTTTCAGCAACCAGGGTCAGCAATGCGCTAGCTGTCGGTGCCCAAGACGCCTAGAGTCGAGGATCCGGCTACAATGTCGAGTGAAATGAAGCCAGCTACATAGACCATACTGCCATTCACTGCGTTGGCTGAACTAACGCTTCCCCGTGTACAGGCCGGTAAAATGGGAGGGTCTGGATATATGGCCCATGTTTCACCTGTTTGGAAACCTGTGCGGTGTATGTTACGAATAAAATAATAAACCACGAAGACATCGAGCCAGGATGCATCTGTTCCTTTGATCACAGACCACAGCATTATGTGAGACTCTTTCTCCCACTCTTGGACATGATTTATGGTGTTCCTTTGACTGTTAATGTGTTTTATGGGCTATGGGGTCCTTTACTCCATAGGGTCTCATGTCTTTTTACTATTTGTGTTACACAGCACCCTCCGTGCAGTGACACAGGGGTGTCATAGCGACACCCCACCATAGACTCCATACCCTGAGACTGACTACTGTCTCCCAGGGCATGTTAAGTCACCATTGGCTTTACTAGTCCCAAATTATGAACAGAAACGAGTACAAACCATCATATTGTGGACGTACTGGTCGGGGCAATTCGATTGCCCCGGGGTCTGTTAGTCAAGGGGGCACATCTCCGTCCCCCCTGATCGAGTTTTGGCTGGTGGCAGTGGATACTACTTTTTATATTCGACCGCGAATATATCCCTATGGGATTTTCCCATTGTTCGAGGCTACCAAGTTTAATTATTTAATTCTCATAGCCTCGAACATACCGCAGGTTTATTTATTTAATATTAATTCGCCGGTTGGTATTTTTTGCCAGGACTCGATTCTAAAATGGCGTTTGTGTTCTCTTCTGTGACTCCAACCCAAGTCGAGCCCTTTGTTCCACTTTTGGCGGGCTTCTCCACAGAAGCCTCCAAAAGTGGCGCCACTCTGGGTACCACAGGGGGTGCGGGAGGGGGTTAAGGCACCCTGGACTGAGTTACCTTGGTAACTCAAGTCGCACTCTTGTGTCATTGGCCCAAGTGGTGAGCCGGCCGGCTCACCACTTAGCATGTTTGATTGACAGCTAGGCTGAGTGAATAGGGGTGTGCTGCATAAAAGCAGGGCTTTGGGGACTGGAACTTCAGAAGTCGCCACAGGAACTGTATGTATGTATGTATTTATTTTTTGTATAGCGCCGATAGCCCGTGGGCATCAGGGCGCTTAGGCAAACAACGAAAAACAAAACAATACAATAGGAACGTCTGCGCTAAGCCATGAGGTGGTCATAATCCCCCGTATCCCAGTTCATCATCTGAAAAGATGAGTCTTCAACCCTTTCCTAAAAACAGTAAGGTTGGTAACGGTTCTGAGTGTTTCTGGAACACTGCTCCACAAGCTGGGGGCCTGCACCAAAAAGGAGCTGCCCAGCCCAGATTTCAATTGAAACTGAGAATCCGACGAGGGAGAAGCTGAGCCGACCTGCTACGACGACACCACCGGTGGAGCCCTGCGGAACCGACTCACCACTTCCCCGACGACAGAGAAGATCTCCCTGCTGGAGAGTCTTCTCCCCCTGACTGGTGGGCACAACCAGTTTACCTTCTTTTTCTCGCATCCCAGGACGTCTTGTGGTCGAATTGCCCGTGCCAAGCACCCCGGCAACCGGATAGCCACTTACCACTGGACCGCGAACTAAAGGACCGCTCCTTTTAACTGAGAACTCCGCGGCTGGTTTCTTCCCTGGCAGTGCAACGGACTCCTGTCTTCCTCCCTGACGAAATCTTCTCTTCCCCCGGACGAAGCACCAACTTGCATCCGCTGCCAGGAACAACTGCCCCCGCTGGAGTATTCTCACCATTTTAAGGTACCGTGTCCGCCAGGCCTCCCTTTCTAAAGATTGCTACAAGGTAATAATAATCGCATAACCTTCTGGACTGGGCTGGCCGCCTTGACCATCTAACTGGTCCCTTTCTTTTGGTTCAACTCTTTCTGAACCTTTTCGAGACTTTTGTGCACTTTTCAACCGTGTGACCGTGGACACATTTCGTTCTGATCCTCTTAAAGTGGATCCGGCCTTCTGAACTCCAACTTCACGGTTTGACTCTGCCTTCCTCTATTGCTGTGTTCTTGTGAAAGTGTTGGGATCTGTTTCAATTTATACTCTGCTTTTCTCTCCCTTTTTAAACAAATTATTGGAGTGCCATCTGCGTTAAGCGCTCACCGCTGTCTGAAAATAAGTGGGGCTTTACTTAAGACTTGTCTAATATTCTTTTAAGGGAGTGTATATCTTTTAGTGACCGTGTTTTTGAACTTCTTAATATTAGTGCCTGTGTGTTTTATTAGATGTGGTTTTAAATAAATAATTATATCTCTTTTACACCAAGCTCTGGTCAGTGTTTGCTTGTTCTACTGTGTTCTTTTGACCTATCGTGAATACTCTGTATACTGCCTAACTTTTCTTGAGGGAAGTCTGACTGCTCAGCCACAGCTACCAAGTGAATCTGTGTGGTACAGACTGCTACCAAGTGGGGTTACTGCCAAACACCTGTAGTCCTAAATCTTTTGCAGTGGTCCCAGAGGGAACTGCACAGGTTTCTGCCTAACAAAAACTAAAGATCAGTCTGTGTCTCCTTGTCAAAAGTAGGCAAACTGTCCTTGTGTCCAAAACATATCTGACCCTCACACTAAAAATGAACAACAAAATGTGCAAGAAAAATATGTCTGCTTTAAATTCAATAAAAAGGGTCAACAACCGAATATATAAATCCAACAAAACAATCCTTGCATCCAGGGGATGGTTCCCTGAACTGTTTCAGGTAGATTATTGAAAGTGTTCAATTCAAACAATGGTTCCTTAAAATCTAGGTCACCTATTTATTTATTTATTTATTTATTACATTTATATAGCGCGCAGACAGCCCGGGGGCATTGTGGCACTGTTACTTGTAAGGAAAACTTAGTTACAAAGGGTAAAGTTTGTGCCTTGGGTTAACAGTGAGGCAGTGACCTGTGATCAGATATAGGTGGTGTCATACCACGTAATGCATCAAACATGAACATTCATGAAGGCTAGGTATATGTTTGTTAGGTGAACAGGGTAGTTTTCAAGGCTTTCCGAAAGGCGGCCAGTGAGGGTTCAGAGCGCAAGGAGCTAGGGAGGGTGTTCCAGTGTACGGCAGCGAGGCACCTAGCCTAAGCCCCACCCACCTGCTTAGCCCTGCCTCTTCCTTCCTGCTCTTAACTCTTAGATCAAGGGTGTCTCTTGCCCGAGGTGTCCGAAGCGAGAGCTGGCGAAGAAAAGGGCAATTCCTGTTTGGACCGGGAGGACCCAGGGCCCGACCCCCTGCTCAGACAGCAGGTAAGCATGCACCAACATGTGTTACTCCCTCTGTCCCCACAGGCCATCCACACCCCTTTTAGTCCCCCTGTGATGTTCCCTTGTGTCCCCCTCCCTTCTCGCACACAGGTGTTGCCTGTTTTGCTTGATTCTTCTACCCTGCTCCCCCTCCGCCCTCTCCAGCCTACTTCTGCAGGAGTCTGTCCTGATACATTCTGGTGTCAACATCACCGTCTTGTGGCCAATGCTAGATTTGACTTTTATGGACTTGATTGATTCACGGTGCATCACCCTTTCTCAACTCTCTTGCTGGACTTCCTCTGCATCTTGTACTCATGGTGCCCCTGAATCATGATATTCCCATCTTCATCTTGTATCCTGGCTTGGAACATTATGTGTTACTACTGACTTCTGCAATTGTATTCGCTCTCCCCTCTTGCTTCTCCACTCTTTTTGACTGCTTACTCTGTTCTCTCCTCCTCTCCCTTTCTCCCTTTTCCTATCTCCTCCCCTCCTCCCCCTTACTTTCTTCTTTGCACTTACTCCATCAGAAATGTCCCTGGACCTAGTACGATAGCAACCTCGTCTGTCTCCGCCCCTTACTTGTTTTTTTTCCCTCTCCCCCCACCCTCCTCCAGCACTATCTGAAATGTCATCAGGCCTAGTACGATAGTCACTTATTTTGTATCTCCCCTCCCTATCTGCACCCCTCTCCCTCATCTTTTGTTTTTCTCCAGCTCTATCAGAAATATCGTCAGGCCTAGTACAGTAGTCACCCGCCCGTTTCCATTTTCTTCCACTATCCCCATCCCTTCCTTATCTATGTCTTAGCTCTTGCACTATCTGAAATGTCGTCAGCCCGAGTACGATAGTTAATTTCACATACTTACTGTTCATGGCCTGTAAGAATGTCATTGTATTTTCCCTTGCTCCCTCCCTTGAATCGCTTTGAAACATATTGTGTATAGGCGCTATATAAATAAGGCGCTATATAAATAAACTATCATATCATATCAAAAGTGGTAGAAATGTCTCTTTCCCATAATACTTAAAACAATGAAAATTGTCTTTTCCAAACAATGGTGGTTTAATGATGGTAAAGTATCTCTTACCAACTCAAGAAATTATGTTTTAACACTTTCTTAGGGATGAGAAATTTGTCTTTCCAAAACAATGGCTTACCAAGAGTAGTAGAAATTTCTTTTTTTACACAACGCCTTCTTAAGCAAAGAGAATCTTTTCAAAGTAGTGGTGGTTTTTATAAGAATGGCGCCAAGTGTCTATTCTACTCAACAGTTTATTAAAGACGGTTTCCTGGTGAAAGCCCTGCCATGGACCCCCTTCACAATGTTCTTTCCTTTTCACAAACTCTTTACGGATTACCTGGTGTACTTCCCTGGCAGGAATCCCCCTCTGGGCTTGGTAAATCCCCTGGTATACCCTCCTGGAAGGCATCTTTCCCCCAAAGGCTTGCTGCCTGATGCACCTCATTTACTAGGTCTTCTATTAATCTTTCAGTTCTCTTTAAATAGAATACAGTTGTACCCCTTCACTGGTTATATTCTATTGGCTCTAGAACTTGTTCCAACTTCCCCCATATTGCATTCCTTACTTAGAGACTTGTTCAAGTTTGGATTGCTATCGTCACTGTTTTTAAAAACTTTATTTGTGAGGTGATTGACATGACATCAAAGGATTCTGAAGGACACATAAAAGACTTATTTTGGTTGATTTTGTGTGGCCCTCAGAAAGTGAAAAAGTGACATGACCAGAATGGGGTGCTGAGTGCCCTGAATCTGGAGGTGTCTCCTGCAAAGCGGTACGGTGCGCCCCCTGGAAGAAGATGGCGGCACGTGCCAGTGTGAGCGAGCTAGAACTCTGACCCATTGCCGAGTTGTGTCGGCACTCGGGCAAGCTGGCCGACGAGGCAAGATCTCACCGCGGCGGCCCACCAGCTGTGCCATTTGGATGGGAAGAGGCTGACGCCCCCGGCAGGACTTTACAGGGGGTGCGTAGTATGGAACGTCCCGCCGCTCGGCCGAAGGGAATGAGAGGCGGAGCGGCGGCCTGATCTGGGCACCCCGGCGGGGGTGGATCGTTTCTCCTGGTCCGGCGCACCTGAGGCTGGCATTACCGCTGACCGACTGAACGCCACGGCTCTACATCACGGTCCGGAGGAGGGCGGACCTTGCCACCCGCGCAGGAGCTGGAACGCGGGAGGGTCGGGCGTTCGGGGATATTACGCCGCGGCCCTCCTTTCATGGCTGATTGCCGCCCACCGAACATCGGCCTGAAACCGGACCCTAACGGGGGCCCGTGGGGACCTGGGGAGACACCGCGCAGACACCAGGTATGGGCTCCAGCCTCGGGCTGACTTCCAGTTTGAATGGCCCGTGCATAACTGCTGAAGATTCCGGCACACATGCAGCAACTAGCAGGTGGGTGCCTGCGTGTCTCTAGGGTGCTCATTAAGAAGCCTGCCCGGGGGAACAACGTGCGATTACCCGTCCTGTGCCCTCCGGAACTTTGATGGGGGCAGCATGAGCCGCAAGAGCTAAAGCATCCCCACAGAAAGTTTTGGAGCCTCGAGTAAAGAAATAAGAAATCCCCCACTGCCTCTCACGACCCAAGCCGGGGAATTAAGATCAACACCTGCTGGGGAAGTTCCCACTTTGCACCTTCTAATCAAGCACAAACCCCTCCGCTGCGAGTGCATTAACGCAGTTCATACTAGAGCTACTGGCAATGCCTAAAACTACAGGAAAGCAGAAAGTGCATGGTATACAGGCCTTCCTGACGCCGCAGCCAACAACCTCATCCTGTTCACACATAGTTACAGCTGATATTCACCCAGCCCCGTCTCTGATACAGCATTCAAACATGGCCCTTTCCAGAGAGTACTTTGAGGAGATGCTAAGGTCCTTTAAGCAAGACATCACTCAGGAAATTAAAATGGAAATTAAAACTTCAAAAGACTCTCTAGCCCAGTCACTTGCACACTTGACGTCACATCTAGGGGGTCTTGAGACCAGAGCCAACGAGCTGGAAAATATAACCTGTGAGCATACGCACGACAACGAGGTACTCACAGAGGGTGAGGATCATTGAAGAACAGCTGGAAGACATCTGGGCGAAACAGGCGGATCTCGAAAACAGGTCAAGGAGGAATAAAGTGCGTCTTCGTGGCATTCCCCGGCAGGTCTCAGATCAGGACCTACCCGAGTATGTGGAAGCACTATTTAAATCCCTCCTTGACCTTTCCCCATCTAAAGATTTGATGTTGGATAGAACCCATCGGGTATACACCTCAGCCCAGCTTAAAAGAAACCTACTGCCGGACGTCCTTAATCGTGTGCATTTCTTCCGTCAGAAGGAGGAGATCATGTTGGCAGCCAGGAACTCGGTCTAAATACCATTTTGAGGAGCGAAAGTACAGCTCTTTCAAGATCTTTCTCCATATACCCTAGCAAACAGAAGACGGCTATAGAGGGTGACGGCCTGGATGAGGGCTAAAAAGATTTGGTATCGCTGGGGATTCCCGTGCAAGTTACTCTTCGACCTCCATGATCAAGACTATGTAATCTCTTCAGAGGACGAGGCAAAAGGGCTAATGTCGGAGGCAACCAGTGACGATTCCTCTAGGCCCTGCACTCAAGACATGAGGGATTCTACGTTCAGCCCCACGCCAAAAGACAAGTGGAGAAAGCCCCAGGGTTGGCTTCGTCTGGAGGCAAACCCACACCAAGAAACAGAAACCACAGAAGAGGCTGACCGGCGACGTGAACCCGAGGCCCCCCCTGATGTCGGAGGGAGACAGCATTACGGCCAGCTCAACTGGAGAGGTATTCGACCTAACGACATTCATCAAGGGGAAAATTGGACTTCTCACTTACTCATGCCTAACTAATGGTGTCCCACTTGATGCAAAGCCTCCCAGGACGTCTGGTTGGGTGGATCCAGGGTTATGTACCCGCCCACTTTCTCTTCATGGCCCTACACACCACTCACCTGGGCCCTCGCTGATCGGGGAGCCCGTGGTGAGGATTCATTGTGGCTCCGCCTATAATCCGGTGTGCAATCCAAACAACTGTGGGTCCTGAATACTAGATGCTAGGCTGACTAAGGGTAATAGAAGTTCTTGCTGTTCAGCGGATTTGGGCACCTAAGTGGATGGCGCCTGATATGTTTGACGGTTTGTTAAAGTTAGTTTGGGAATTGAGGCTGGCACGAGCCTCAACAATGTTGTTTCACTCATTTTGTTTTTTGACTTTTTTTAATGTTTTTTGTTTTCTTCTTAATACAATGTCAATAGGCTTGAGCTATGACCCCACACACCACACAATATCTGTACGCTGCACCACAACGAAGAGCCTCCTGGGGCGTCTCGTTCTTGCGCCCTCCCGCCGGGCCTCCACCGTTGGCCCTTACAGAAGGCAGGATATCCCTGGGACACATTCAGGGGGTCCGGGAGTTGGATGTCGAGCGTGGCAGCTCTCCCCGTGGGTTGAATCATTGCCACTAAACAGGGCACAGAAGCCTAAGCGAACCTGGTGTGGCGACCCCGAACCTTAAATGTATCACTCAATGTGCAAAGCTTAAATTCCCCCTTAAAACGTAATGTATTGTTCCATAGATTGGCAAGCTTAGACGCAGCATTCCTATTCCTCAAGGAAACTCACCTACGGCCCGCTGATGAATTTCACCTTAACAATAGGCTTTAACCCACAACGTTCTTTGCTTCCAACGGCCTAAAGAAATGAGGGGTTGCCATCCTGGTTCGCAAGCGTACCCCCCTCAAGACATTAGTGGTGGTTTGAGACGAAGAAGGAAAGTTCTTGCTAGTGGTGGCCATGTTAGAGGGGCGCAAAATCACATTGGTTTCCATATATGCTCCAAATGCTAAGCAAGATATATTTTTCGCAAAATGATCTAAAGCTTTGTCTGACCACGCAGAGGGAGAAATAATTTTGGGTGGTGATTTTAATGTTGTAATTAACCCCTTAGTGTATAAAACTTTGTCCCCAACAGCCAATGATAGGAGTAACTTTGGAGCACTTGCCACGCTGCTGCTGGAACACTCATTCATTGAGATATGGCGTTATTGCCATCAAGAGGAGCAAAATTACACCTACTTCTCGGCGGTGCCCAGGGGGTCCTCCAGGCTAGACATGTTTTTTATCTCAGACTCAATAATCCCCTCAGTGATAGATGCAGAAATACTTCCAGAAGCTCTCTCAGATCACGCCCCATTGAGATTAACAATGTCCCCGCTTCAAGCAACCCCAACCCAAAAGCCCCCTCCGGCGATTGAATGATTTCTTATTAGAAGACCCATTAATCCAAACTCATAAGGGAGTCCATGGAGCTGTATTATAGTGAGAACGACACAGGCGGCATGAACTGGGGCACGATATGGGAAGCAAGTAAAGTAGTGATTAGGGGGCATTTGATTGAGCAGGCGGCACAGAGGGGGAAGGCCAGGAGACTCCTGCAGTTGCAGCTAGAGAATGAAGCCCGTAAGTTTGAAGAGCTAAAGAACAGGGTTTGCGGCGCTCCTTAAGAGACCTGCGGATAGCCAGGAAGGCACTTGAGGCACACCACACGGGGAAGGCAGCCTACCATATGATGCTCACTAAGCAATACTTTTACACGAGGGGGAACAAGGGCAAGAAATTATTAGCGGCTAAATTGAAAAAACAGACAAAACAAAACAGGATAGACATCTTACGAGATGACGGAGGCAGGTACGTCTCCTCGGAAGATGGCAAGCTCCAAATTATTGAAAAATTCTTCAGGGAACAAGCAACTCCACATGCGGTAGATTCACAAACCTCCAAAGACTTCATAGCAAAAGCAAAACTCCCACAAGTTTCACAGGCTCTGCGAGACCCTCTGGAAGACCCGATAACTACACAAGAAGTGGAAATGGCAATCAAATCTCTTCCCCTTGGTAAAGCCCGGGTCCAGAAGGGTTTTCAAACAAGTTTTATAAGACCTTTAGCGCAGAGCTCACACCCCGCCTCACAAAGCTATTTAACTTTCTATGGGAGACAGGTACTGTTACACAGTCAATGGCAGAATCAGCTACGACCCTAATCCTGAAGCCTGGGAAAGACCCAACAGAGTGCACATCCTACCGCCCTATAGCCTTGCTGAATACCGATGCAAAAATGTTTAGCAAAATTATAACCCGGCGGTTAGGGGAGGTATTGCCAACAATAATAGATAGAGATCAGACTGTGTTCATTCAGGGTTGTTCTGCACATGATAATATCCGCAGAGCAATAGACTTGATAGCTCTTTCCCCCACAACCCCATGCCCTCTCTTATTGCTATCCTTAGAAGCCCATCGGGCGTTTGATAGCATGTCCTGGGATTATATGAACTTGGTGTTAAAGAGCTTTGGCCGAAATTTTCGAGATTAAACCTGTCAAACTTTCAGATCCCTTCAACCCGAATACGAGTTAACTCGCAATGGACAGCTCAGATAGCCTAGGGTAAAGGAACCAGACAAGGTTGCCCTCTATCCCCACTGGTATTTGCGTTAGCAATGGAACCCATAGCCCAGAGGATTCGTCTCCACCCGAAGATTCAGGGGTTTGAAGTAGGAGGGCAAAGTCACAAAGTTGCGTTATACGGAGATGATGTGCTCTGCTTTCTGAGAGAAGCCAGAACCTCAATCCCTGCCCTTATGAACCTGCTCGCCCAATTCGCGTTGGTCTTTTGTGGGACTGATGAAGGCCAATATCCCCAGCCTTTTAAAAGACTCTAAAGAATCCTTACAGAGATGGTTCTCAAAAGAAATATCCTGGCTCGGTCGCATCAGCGCAATTAAAATGGTTTTGCTCCCTAGGCTTTTATACATGTTCCAGGCCCTCCCTATATTGATCCCAGAGCGAGATCTCCTTGAACTACAGAAACAAATAGGCCGCTTTGTTTGGCAGCGGAAAACACCAAGAATTCAACGTAAGTTCCTAACTCGGGGAAAGATGCTAGGAGGCCTGGGGCTTCTCTCATCCCAAGATATTTTCGAGTGACCCAAATCGCTGCCATCTTGAGCTGGACTAATCCAGTAGAGCCCCCTAAGTGGCAGGACATTGAACAGCAATCTATCTGGGCCCCTCTTTGTCACCTGCCCTTTCTCCCACGGGAGACGCGCATCTATCGGGGATCCCTCCTTCACACCACAGTAACTACACTCAGGTGTTGGGATAAGTTCTGCTCGCAGAGAGGTTTCACATCAGGCCTGGGCCCACTTTCCCATTTCACGCACAACCCAGCCTTTACCCCCTGGGCTTCAACCCAACTCATATCAGCTCTGGTCAAATTGGAAGTCAATGAGACTACAAGAGCTCTATGCGGACAACTCGCCCCTGACTTTTGCCCAATGCAAAGAGAAGTTTAATCTTCCAGAAACTGAAAGGTTTAGATATATACAACTCCGCCATTGGATAACTAACCCAAATACGAAAAGGGCAGCCACTAGGTCCCCCACAAAATTGGAACTAACGGCTTCAGAAGGTCAGCACTCCTACAGAATAGCGACCTGTTACCGTCTCCTGGAAAATGTTCCGGAAGATGAGAAACTCCCCTATATGTTGGCATGGGAGAGGGAGCTGGGGATCGCTGTTTCCCAAGAATCCTGGCAGAGGATTTGGGGTAGGGCTCCTAGATCTTCAAGGTGCACAGCAGTAAGGGAAGGCGCTCTTAAGCTCTGCTTTCGATGGTATTTCTCCCTGCAGAAGCTACATGCAATGAACCCAGACTATCCTGACATGTGCTGGCATGGATGTGGGGGCAGGGGGGACCAGGGTCATCTGTGGTGGCATTGTCCCATCATACAATCCTTCTGGCTGGAAATTAGATCAAAGATCAAAGACATATGTGGGGCTTTACTACCCATGGATCCACAAATAATGCTGCTGGGTGATACACTAGATGATGGGTCTTACCCGCTGTCGGGCCTCAGAGGTGATCTGATTACTCAACTACTTATGGCAGCTCGCCTCACACGGGCCCGCTTCTGGAAAGAGTTAGAGGGCCCCCATATAGCCTATTGGTGGGTGAAGGTTTGGGTGCTACTTGGAATGGAAAAGCTAACGGCCACAATGGAGGGCAAGACATCCAAGTTCTCTCGCATCTGGGGGCCATTCCTGGAATACATAGCTGAAAAAGAACATATGTTTTTCCAGCCTAGACTGGTCAAGTTCCTCCTTAAGCCATGACAAGCCTCGGACAAAAACCGAGCATTCCATGTGCGGAAGCCTGGACTTGAGCAGAACATACCCTCTCAGAGGGCAATGAAGTTAATGGTGTTGGTGTTTTTTTTTTGTTGTTTCGTTCGGTCTCCTCCCTCTGTGGCTTTATGTTGTGTTAATTCGAGTTTCTTCCCTGAGCATGATGAAGTTATGAATAACAGATGAATTGTAACTAAGTTAAAATGAAATTTCGAAGCGTTGATTCAGAGAAGTGATTCATGC